>NC_134729.1:865000-10865000 GCF_049634645.1 Pelodiscus sinensis
GTATGAACCATTGCCCACCGAGGACACGTTTAAGAGCGAAGTAGCGGTTGATTAAGAAAATGGGACAGCCGTGCTATATGGCTAGCATCTTCTTTGGTAAAGCAAAGGAAGAGATTCCCCCCCGCCCCTTAAAAAAAAGAAGGTGTATTGGAAAAGTTTGGAAAGTTACATCTACACGCCACCGATTTGGGGGAAAAAATCCAGGGTTACACTGGAATAATACATGTGTGTAGTTGTGCATGTGTTTCTTTCCCTCTCAAGAATACCACTGACAGATAGGAATAAGGGGAAGAAAAAGGAGAAAAATAATTAAAGGTGCTGAGACATTAGAAGTGACTCTTCAGATATTGTATGCTGTGTTATTGTGCTCTCATAAAAGAAATTCCGAGTCCACACTGTGTTGATCTTGTACAGAAAAAAAAACCCACAGGGGAAAGCATTATGATCAGACCAAAATGTCAGGGTACATTATTTTTCTGAAATCGGGTTCAGGTTTTTTCGGGGGAGAAAAAAGGGGGTGTTTTTCTCCTGTATTGTCACAATTCTGTGTTTGCTTCCTCCTCTAACTTGACGCGTAACAGTTCCATGACAAAACTCTCTGTGTAAACCAGACATTTCGATTGTAGAAATGGTAACGTCCCTTCTACCTAGGACAGAAACTGAGTCTTAATATTGGAACCCAGAGCAGACACAAAGCACGTGCGAACAAGTAAATGGATGGTCCTAAGCCAACAGTTTTAAAACGTATCGTTTTTCTTTGTCTGCGGCATTAAATATGATCTTTTCTAAGCGTGGAAAAGGCATTAGAATTCTGGATTTGGTTCAAGGCAGTCTTGCATAGAGAACGGCTATTTTCATAATCCTTTTGAGATGGACACCTAGGTTGGATCAGGTTTGAAGTGCTTTTTTTTAATATGCATGTTGCAAAAAAAAAAAAGTAACAAAAAATCCTCTTTGTGTTACTGTATAGTAATATCTCAGCAGGGGAAAAGCTGATTATTGCTCGTTTTAACTGTAATTATTTGACATTAGTGCTGTGATAATTGAATGATTTAAAGGATTCAATATCTGTGTATACGCCATTTCTCCTTTTCTGTATTAAGAGTTTGTAGATATTTATCCCTTTCTTCTAACTGCATGCATGGGGAAATATATCTATTCTGTAGATATTAAGATTGATTTTATACCAAAGACTACATCCCTGTAGAGAGATAGAAGTCTAACGTTAATATATGTTTAGCAACGCAACTCCAGAAATGCAATAAAAGTTAAAACCTCCCCTACTGGTTTTTTAATTATGATATTAGATCAGAAAGCAGGAGGATGGGAATTAATGGGCTTTAACAATTTTGTGTAAAAATGTCCTTATTTTTATGTAAAAAACATGGGTAGTCAAAAAGACACCATGCTGTTCGCCTTCATCTCCCTTCGTCTAATTTTGTTTGCTTTGTTGATAAACATGCATGCCCCTTCTGATGCTGTTTTTATCAGGGTAAAATATTGGCAATATTACTATCTGCGAGATTGTATCATTTTTCTTGCCTATGTTTGTATAATGCTCTTTCCCCAGCAGGTGTAATTTTAAAACCTGAAGGTTTTCTCTGTGACTCTACGGGCTCCTCTGTGTTTTATTCTTTGCTGCTTCTGGTGGTTTTGTGGGGTTTTAAGAAAAAATACCTCCCGGGGCAGAAAAATATCTCGAGAACTTAGTAGGAGCTTGTAAATTCGTAACAGAGAGGCTTGAGTTTACTGATAGGCGCCTCCATTTTGTTGCTGTTCCAAGAAGAAGGGGGATAATAAATATATTATCTGTTTATTCTCTGCTTGTTTCAATTAGCCCTTCGCCTCGCCTGAGCTTGGGAAATGGCAAAGCAAGTTTGGCTTTCAGTAAGACGCATGGCTCTGGTATCTTTTTTTCTTGGGGGGGGGGGGAATCAACTTTGGAACGGACATCTAGAATTTTCTGCGGGCTCTCAAGTCCTTCTGCTAAAGGCTGGGAAGCGTAGGTATTTGGGGGTCTCCCATAGTCACCGTGTTATTTCGCTAGCTCGAGGGGTGTGCCAGATGATCTTTACAAATGATTAACAGGATCAAACCGAAGCTATCCGTGCGCGAGGGGGAGATGCGGTGCTGGAGGTTTGGGGTTTAGGGGTTGGTATTTTTTTAAAGAAAGGTCACTGTTTTGAAGCCCTAGCCAGGTTAAGAAGTAGGTTGGTCTGCACAAGGCAGGTATAATTAAACAGGGCCTAGAACTGGCGTGGTTTGCATTCACATGTAAGCAATCGCCTACAGCTCCGACACCCCCTCTCCATTTTTTATAAACAGAGTGAAGTTATTATCCTAGTTCTGTGCGTGATTGTCAACCCATAACACCTTGGATTTCCTTTTTTGCTAGTTTGAGTGCAACCGTGCAGCCTAAACCATAGAATCAGCAGACAAAAGTTGCTGCTTGGAACTATAGTTAGTTATGCTAATTACAGGGTGTCTGACAGAAACATAACAAATGTACAGGGGGACGTATAGAAATATGTTTCTGCGGGCAGTATACAGTTTTCCTCCTTGGCTTGTTTTCCTGCTGTTCTTTTAATTTACTTCTTTTGGAAATGTTCCCCTTTTGTTGACCTGTGCTTCATATCACACACCCCAAACCCAGATAACCTGACATGCCTTGGAAATTAGCACTTAGTGTAATTTAAAGATTTTTCCTCCTCTTTCCATTGCTCTAGACAAATTTCTCTCTGTGAAGGTTTCTAATGGGATGTGTCTAGTAGAAACCTGAAATGTTGGAAAGACAGCATAACACAGTTAAGGTAATTTGGTCTTGGGCTTTAATTGCACTTCGGAATTTATTGTCTATTACCCCCACCTTCTGACACTAAGGAGTCTGGAATCCAAAGTCATAACTCGCAACCAAATTCTTAGCAACAAAGCGGGGGTGTGTGTGTGTCTGTCTGTGTGTAGGAGCACTTAAACAGGTAAAAACTCTTCTAGAGTCATTTTGAATCGGAATGCTCATTTTCTTTACCTGTTCCCTTTTCCTCTTTTCATTTAGGGTTAAAATTAAATATTCCCTCCACAGAAAAGCACTTTTTAGACAAGTGTCCTCAACAATACGTTGTTTTGAAGGTATTTTCCACCCAGCAGCTTAACCCTCCCCTCCCCTGAAGAAATATGATATGAAAGTAGCCAAAGAAATTTGGAAAACAAAACAGGAGCCAGCTGCATTGGGGTGGGATTCAGTTCGATGAAACTGGCCTTTCCTTTCCACTGACTGACTTTACAAAGGTGAATAAAATGAAAAATAAGAGACACGTAGATCATGGGATATTTCCCTCTAGCCTCGGGCTATGCGCTCTACATTCATGCAATCAAAGCCATTGTTCACTTTTTTTTCCATAAGAGAAAAGGGGGAGGGTATGGAAGAACAAAAGAAAGAAAAATTGGGGAGGCAGAAGAGAGGCGAAAAGAATGAAGGAAAAGGAAAAGATAACACGAGGAAGCGATGTGGTGTGTGTATGTGTGTGTGTGTGTGGGGGGGTGTACTTTCTTTTGAGTAGGGATTAAAATCAACGCGATAGTCATTGCTCCAGGGTGCATTTGTGCTGTCTGCGTGGTTAGTTTCGTTTTCTTTATGAAGAGATAAGAAACCCGCACCGCAGGAGATGGCCGGGTGCGCGCGCGTGTCTGTGGAGGGGTTCCCGAGAAGAAGGGGAAAGTGGATTTTTTTTAATACGAACTTGACAGTGTTAATTGAACCAAGTGGAAGCGGGGAATGCGTTTTTGGAGTCGCTGTTTGTCTGCTTGTCAAGGGTGGAGTGTTGCCTGCTAACCTCAAGGCCCTCACTGGAGTTTGTCGATCAAACCCCCTTCTCCAATGTCTTCCTCCGGTCGCCAGTAGCCCAGAGAGTGTTGCTATTGCTATTTCAGGGCGCAAAGCCGGACAGCTGCCCCGGAGCCCCTGTGTGGAGAGTGGCCTTAGGGTCCCCCCTCCCGGCCTTGCATTGCGACAAGGAGGTGGGGAATTTCTTTCTTTCCAATTGCTGCTCGCTGGTTTGTAAAGTTGTGTGCAAATAAACGCAGCGTCAGGGAGCCGTGAAGGCTCGGACCTGGGTTGTGGTGTTTTTGTTTTTGTTTTTGTTTTTTTTTTTGCATCTCTTCTTTGGAAATCTGGGCAAAATGATGAAAGCGAAGCTAAGCAATGGAGGGGCAAAAGATTTGGGGTTCTGTGGCATCCAAACGGAGACACAATGGCTGGCTGCACACTACACGAAGTTATCAGATGCACGACAGACACAAGGGACCAAAGTGGGTGCAAATAATTTCGCTCCAAAAGGTGTCAAAACTAAATGTGTCAAGGCAGCGATCAATCAAATAAACAATGGCGTTCGCTTTCTTTAACGTCACAGTACCATATATATATATATATTTCCCAAATGTGATACTGTTCATGATTTTTTTGGTTCACTACAAATAAGTTTTTTGGTTTTTTTTTTTTTTTTTGCTTCCAAAATACTAAGGCGTGGAGGAGAAAGCAGTGTTAGGCAGCCCCCAGAAGAAATTATAACTTCCCATCAGTTCAGTAGAGGTTAACTTCCCCTGAACATCTAGCGGGGCATTTCTGGAAACACGATCATCGGAGTCTAGCGAGGACGGTCACAAATGTTGCAAGCCAACTTGGTTGGTCTTGAGTGGGCAGCGAATCGCTTTCTAATTCGAACGTTCCCCTCCGCTTCCAAAGCCTGTTCCCCAAAAGAAGCATATGTCACAGCGAGGGATTCAGGAAAACTCCTCGCAGAAGGTGTAACCTAGACAGAAGCATAACCGAGCCCTGTTTCACTTCGCTGCAGAGGGACGTTGTGCCAATGGCACCGCTAAATGTGCGGGTGCTGTTTCGCTCAGCCACGGTTTGATTTGATTCTGCTGGAAAACGAGCTCTCTCTGTGTTTTGAACTGGGGTAAATTCTCCAAGCAGGCTGCTCGTGGAGTGAAAGAGGCTGGGAAGTGCAAACGTTATGATTCTGTGCAGCTTCGTGTAGGGAAAACAATTCTAGTGGATGGAGGTTTCCATGTCCATAAAAGAAATCTTGCCCTGCAATGTTTTCCTTTTGTATAACGCCAAAAATGCACCATTCACAACTAAATGGGTGATCTTGCCTGCTAGGGTTAAGGCTACAAGAACTGATTTCACTTATTTAAACCCTGTGTTTGTGTAATCCCTGCTCCTGAGGAATTTCATATCTTGGATATTTTGTCATTTTCCCTATAATTTTTCCACCAATCTTCCTTTGCGCTCCCTCCCCTCTCTCCTTCTGCATGTTTGTGCAGAGATACCCATTCTTTTGCAAAGCTCCATCTTCCAATCATTCATCCATGTACAAAAGACAAGATTCCTTTACACTTCTACGTTTTACCATCTCAGCACATTAGCAATCTTCCATACTGAGTATTTCACAAAAATGTTGAATAGAGAAAGAATAATGAGGACAATCCCCCCCCCCCCAACATAAAAACAACCATCACTAGAGACTTTTGATTGACAAATAAATTGAACTCAATAGAGGCCAAAGGGGACATTAGACTCCTATAGGAATATTTCCCTTTAAGGACTCACATAAAGCATAGGGTTTTAAACGGACTGAGAAAAGGTTCTGGGAGTGGGCGAGAGGATGCCTTCAGATTCATAGACCCTGTCCGAATTGGGATTTTCATGCACACACAGAGAAATCCATTTCTACTTACAGTGGCCCCTTCTTAGAATTAAATACATTTCTAGCACACATTAGGCAGGCTTGCATATATTTATTGATACCTTTGGAAGGAAGGTGCAGTTTGAATCTTCGCTCAGCTGAAACATGGGCTGTAACTTTCTAGGGGCTGGGGGCTTTTTATTTTTTTTAAAAAAGCAACGTCGTATATTAATCCACATGTGTCTGCTTCTTCTTCATGTTCGAATGTCCTATGTAACATGCTGGGGAGAGGGAAAGCTTTCATGTCAAGTGTGTTCATGAGCCATGCAGACACTGTCCATAGGGTAAGTCACTGGTGCAGCCTTCATCATCCACCGGGATATACCCTTCTCTTTCTCTAGCTCCTTGTCTGTCTGTCTCGCTCTGCGAGGAACCACATAAGCTTCCGACCCTTCACTTTTCTTGTTCTTGCAAAAATGTTGAGCCTTCACCTTCATCTCACTCTAGTGACTATGAAATTCGAAGGGATCAATAGCTCAGCCCAACACTAGTTAATCCACATTTTTTAACTAAGTGGTTATTCTGTGTGAGATTCTCCTTCTCCTCCCCTTCCAGCGAAATCCTCTAACTCCATGCTTCCAGAATCCACTGGGCGTGATCTGTTTACCTACCTGCCTTTCTCTACAAAAGGAAGGTTATTTTCTTTCAAAATGCAGCCCGAATGTTAAGAATTAAAAAAGGGGGAAATCCAGCCAGACCCCGCACTATTTCAATCAATATGGCCAAAAAAAAGTTTCCATAGATTAAAAGAATACTAAGTGTCAAGTGTGCATTGTTGCTTGCTGTAAATAACCAGGTTTCTTCATTCTCAGCTACTCCTGATAGTTGAAACACACTCGTACAGTTTTATTTAATGAAAGACACATTTATGAACAATCAAATGATCCTCGTAAAAATTTTATTGAAGGACATAAAAACATCCACGGTTACTAGCCGAATAATTCAGAGAGAGTCTGCAAAGGCTATCTTTTTTTTTTTTGTTTGGGGTGGGAGGAGTGTTATTTTCCACTCATGTTTTTATAAGGTGACCTTTTTCTCTCCAGAAGATAGTTATTAAAAATAGGTATGCATATGACCGAGGGATTTCTTGCTTTTAAGCAGGGTTGATGACTATACTTCGCTATCACAGATGACCAAAAAAGTCCATTTATTTTTAGGCTAAGCCAGCCCAAAACCTGTTTCTTGCTTGGGTGGTGCAGACATAGGATTCCAGCCCAACTCTCACACTTTGAACCGACCCTTTTTTACTGATATTCCATTTAATGTATCCATTATAGAATACAAGCTGCAGAAGCAAAGGACAGAGACAAATTACGTCAAGAAATAGTTCCTGGAATACCTTACCCACATACCTTCTAGGCTCACTAGTAGCAGAGCATTTTTTATGCCAGGCATAGCGGGAGAGCCACCTTTGGCTAATGAAATGCAAGAGGCATTGCTTCTAATATCTGCATGATTTCGAGAGTTTTATGAAAAGCCAGGTCGCATAGTCGCTATTAGGGGGGAAAAAAAGACCTGCGGATTGATCCACACTGTATTTTTGGGTAAATACAATCACGTGAGAACTGCGAGCCAATAGGAAACTGGGAAAGACTGAAAAAATAATTACCTGCCCTGATTGTTCTATGAGAAGATAAAAAGTACACATGCAGTTCATACAATAATCTTATGAATGTAAAAGAGGGGGGAACATGTCGGCTTCTGGTCCCATAAGCAACTATTATGTAGATTCCTTGATAAGTCATGAAAATGAAGAGCTCTTGGCTTCTAGGTTCCCCGCCACAGGCTCCCACCCGGCAGCCGCGAGACCTTCTGGATTAGTACCGGACTGTGCCGATTTTCCATCCTGCAGTTTTGCCCCCAAACCGGCCGTTTTTACTACTTCCTGGGCGCCCGTGCATTCTCAGTCTTCCGTGGTTTACCATCCGTATACCCACCAGCCTCACATTGGGGCTGACACCAGGTATATGCGCACTTGGTTGGAACCCGTGTCTTTCCCTGGCTTCCCACCCAGCACCAGACATTACGGGCTGAAGCCGGACGCCTTCCCCGGCCGGAGGGCGGAATGCGGCCCGGTGGACGGTCGTAGTTATCCGGATTACATGTACGGATCCCCGGGTGATCTCAGAGACCGACCTCCGCAGACTATTCCCTCTCCGGAATCGGAGGCAGTGACTTCGAGCAAACACAAAGAAGAAAAGAACGAATTAGACCCTAGTAAGTTGAAGTAATTCTTGTTTACAACCGGGAAGGCATTACAGCCTCTGGTACAGTACTCAATAAAATGAAATTACCTTAGAGGGCCCTGTCCTAAAACTGAAGAGATCCAGGAAGACCCGGGTTGAAAAACCCTCCTAGTCTAACCTCAGGACAAAGTAGTTTCATTTTCATTGTATTTAAAAAACGAGAGAGTGCGGGAAGGAGGGGGGGATCGGTTTGTTTCTTCGGTAAAATATTCATAACCTCTCGGATCTTTCCACTCTCAGTCCAGAAGTCTTCCTTCTAGCTGAGCGTGAATTCAGTGGTAGGGGAGTGTGGGGAGAGACAGAGAGAGAGAGACAGATGCAGGGATCAACAGAAAGAGGAGTGGAGAGGACTTTAAAAATACCCACTCGTGTAAATAGGCACAAAATACTCCAAACACGTGGGGAGGAATGAAAAGGTGATGGCTCTGGAAAGAGTGCTAAGGAGTGTAGATTAGGAAAGGGTAGTAGTTGGATTAGGAAAGCCATAAAGAATCTAAAGGGGTAGATGAAGGCGAAAAGTAAGATATTGGACCGAACACTTGGGGGGCGGGGGGCGTCTATCTGCTTTAGTCCAAGTGGGAAGAAAAAAAAACACCTAAAACTTGAGTAATGTGGAAGGGTTTTGATTAGCCAGGCGTCTCTTTCACCATTACAAATGCAGCCGTCCTTTTCCACTCGAAAATGTTCCTCTCAGAATGAGCATCTCTCTCTGAAATGGAGAGAGTAGCTTCGGAAAGGCGAGGCACCCCGAGCAAAATAAAGTGTAATTCCAAAACCGGTGGAACTAGAATAAACCTCCGGTTATGTTTGTGGGAGTGTGTATGCATGTACACACAAACAGAGACTCTTTCTCTCTCTCACACACACATACATACAAGCATGTCATGTGTTTATTAAGCCTCCTGGCCTAACAATCTGATGAAATGGTGATTTATAAATTATAAATTGTGAGTCAGTGGGTGTCGGTGTATCCCCATATGTGTCTCTGTGTGCATGCATACCTAGCAGAAGTATCCAGAGAAGATTAAATAAAGTAGGTTTGTGATAAAATACAGAGTAGGATCAGGGGAATCATTCTCCTTCGCTAGTAGAAGGCTCTTTTAAAAGCCCAAAGTTGGATGAAGGAGATGATTCCAGAGATAAACTAGCGTATTTTTTCCATTTAACAAAGTAGGGATGGGGCAGAAGACGGTAAGGTCCGTTACGTTTAAAGAGTGTATTTTTTGAGCCAATTGATTTATTCTGTGACATCCTCTAGATATTAAAAAAAATAAGCCAGTCATTCCAGGACTGGTATGGTTATGGAGAAGGTATTGGAGAACAGGGGTTGTAAAGTGAGTTTATAGGCCTATAAAATGGTGGGAATTTTTACTTTTTATGACTATGTTCTTAGATTACTCCTGCTAGGGGATGATGATTATTATTTTAAACCCATTGCTAAGGTTTTATTTACAGAAACTTTTATCTGAGAGCAATAGTCAAAGAAAAGGAAATGACACCCCCAAAATAAACACATTAATGCCTTCTGAAGGCTACTTTAAAATATTTACCTGCTATTTCCTAATTCAACAAGTTAGTTCTCGACAAAAAAATAAGTTGGGTGTAAGGAGAGGGGGAGTCAGCTGTTGAAATTGACTATTTTTTTTAAATCTTCTTCCACAGGCAATCCCGTCGCAAATTGGATTCACGCACGGTCCACGAGGAAGAAAAGATGTCCTTATACAAAGTATCAGACCCTGGAACTGGAAAAAGAGTTTTTATTCAATATGTACCTCACACGAGACCGGAGGTACGAAGTAGCCAGAGTCCTTAATCTCACTGAACGCCAAGTCAAAATCTGGTTTCAGAACAGGAGAATGAAAATGAAGAAAATGAATAAAGAGAAAACCGATAAAGAACAGCAATAAAAGTTGGCAAAGTCAAATCAATGCAAGAGAAACGAGGGAAGGGGAGGGTGACAGGGAAAAAAAAGCTCTTTTTCTTTGGTTCGAAATGTTTCTGACTTTGAATGTGCTGATCGGTGTTTAGAATTAGTTAAACACAGCCAGGCGTTTGGAGCACCATGCTTTTTTAAAATGCAACTAAAATAAAATGATTTTTGGGTCCTTTTCGCAAATCAAAACAAAAAAAAAGAGAGAAAAGTACTTGAATTTTTTTTAGTATTTTATTTCGTAAGTTAAACTTATCCAGTGTTTTATTTTTTTAATTTCATGACTTTGTGAGTGCATATTTTGTACAAAAGAAAAGAAGGAAGAAGGCTCAAAAAATGTTCTGTCATAGTGTTGGTCCGGTGTACTTATTTGTGTATTTTATTCCTGTCTCAGATCTGTTCTGTAATATTGTTATGTTTCCTATAGTACCACAGCTCTATGTAAATATATACTTAACGTTAAAAAAAAGGAAAAAAAACCCTCTTTTCACGCAGGTGTCTTTTATTTCAACTCCATTGGAGAAACAACAGCCAGAGTTTAGTTTGCCCATGGTATTCAACACTGTGTTCGGATTCTTAAAGGAAACCCCCCTCCTTGCATCAGTGAATACATCGCTGATAAAAATCACCAGTGATAAAAATCGCAGGCAACCGAGATCCACCTTCTTACAGGAAGCCAACGAAGATGCGTGGAAAGGAAAAACGTGCTTCCGCTCACAATATTTTGTATGTAGCAGGGCAATCACAAAATGCGTTTAGGTAAGGGTTATACGTGCCATAAATTTTTAGGTTTGGATAATTAATTGTAGTAATTTATGGCCCCGGGTAATCGAAGTATATGTAAAAGATTAAATATGTATGCTGGAAAAGGGAGCTGGCGGCTACATTCCTCTCACATCTCCTCGAAGGCTGCTCTTCTGAGGTACCAAGACTTCCTCTGCTCCGTGCACCTCGGAGGACTGAAACGTTGCAAAGTCATATCGAATCGAGCTGGGAGGAACTCTTGAAAAAGTCAGGAAAAAAGAAAACGGGGGTGGGGGCCAGCAGAGAATTTGTTCGGTCTAAATGCAATAGAGTATTATTTTTTTCTCCACCCCCCACTCCCTTTTTCTTCTGCCCAGCGGTCTAGATTGGTTTGCTGTGGGAGGTAGAGTCCAATTCGACCGGTCTCAAACGGGAAGCAAGATTGTGTCGTTGGGGTGGCTCTTGGCCGTGTAAGTGACGCAGAGGTGGACAAGCGGCCCCCGCACATTTTTAGCTTGCGGGAGACATGGGTGGGCGCTCAGAGGCTGCTAAAGGAGGGACAAGCGGGGGAGAGAAAGTGTAAAAAAAACCCACAAAAAAACCCAACAAACCCACCCCGATCCGCGGGGGAGGCGCGTTCATAAAAGCCTCGTTCTAGGTGTCTTTCTTAATGAAACGCGCAAAGCAGCTTCTAATCGAAAGCAGAGCGGGGTGCTGGGGAGGTGTCTGTCGCTTTCTCTTCTCAGCCTTCCCCGAAATAAAAAATCTGGAACCCATTACCCGCAGAGTGCAGAACATATCGCCCTTGACTATTTCTTCCTTAGCGTTTCCAGGGTTTTTTTTTTTTTGGTTTGGTCTTCTTCCCTTTCTAGATTTGTCCGCTCGCTTTGATGGCATCATGGCTTTTTTTAATGGGTCCCCCTCATCTTGAGCAACGTGGAAGAGGACAGCTTGGTTTATTCGGCGCCCAAACCCCTGTTCTTTATGTTTGGAGCCACTGCAAGGTGCGGGTTAAAAGGCCAAAAATGGTACCCCCCTTTCACCCCAAAATAAACCATCGCCAACCAACACAACTGACCCCCACATCTCGTTCATGGATATCCCCCGCCCCTTTCTCCCCCTCTCCTAAATCTGTCCGCGCGAACTCGATTCATAATAATAATAATAAAACGCACATCGTTAAGATTTCTGGCCAGTTCAGATTCTCCAGGAAGGAAGTTTCACCCCTTTTATTGGACAACTCCCCGCTTTGGATGGGACTTGGACATCAGCTTCGGGCCCCTCTCTCGCAGGAGGTGGCTAGAAACTGAAACGCTTTAAAAAAAATTAACGCTGAAAAGAAAGGACCCCTGCTTCTCAGTTCTGAACCCCTCATTCAACCCGCTCTCAGTGCCAAAGCCCCTCGGTCGCTTCCCCTCCCCCTCCTCCCCCGTCCTGCAGTCTTTACTCCGGCAAAAATGCCATTGGCGCTTATGGGCACGGAGGGATATGGCCCCTTTTGTCTCCATGGAGGGTTTTCTTTTGTTGGTGATGGGCTGTTTTGTTTTAAACCCCGCTGCAGTTACAGTTCATGTACAAGTCTGTATGCTGGCCCATAATTTTAAGTGTCATTTGTCTGTTGGGTGACTAACAACTCAGCGGGCTGGGGGAATTGGAGAGGCTTAGACTTTCGAAAAGAAAAAAAAAAGAGAGAGACAGAGAGAAAAAAGAAAAGATACGGCGTGTTTTAAAAAGAGAGCGAGAGAAAGAGAGAAGCACATTTTCAAAACCCTGCGGTGAGTATGGCTGTACGTAAATGTAACAATAATGCTCAAACGGAGGATCTTCCTTAGGCATATGGCTTGCATCTCTGTGTATATATTTTCCTGCTTCGAAAATGGCCCTTTTGTAACGCACACAAAAAAGACAGGATACTACAGCTTTGAAAGCTGTCCATAGGTACATTTCCGCAGAGGGAGAGAAAAAAAAAGCCCGTTTTACAACTCTGTCTCCCTGCTATGCGCACTGAATAGAACTGAACAAAACAGGACCACAGAACTGGCTAGACGTCTGGGTTTAATTGTTTTATGGTTTAAATAAGGTGGGTGCTCTTCTCTTTGAAACCGGATTATTGGAATGTTTTGTCTACAAACTACGAGCCACAGGCCCCCTTGGCTCAGAGGTGGGGGGGAGGGGGACCCAGCCCCCTAAATTAAAACTGATAAAAGCACTGAACTTTGAAGGAGAGACGGTACCCTGTGTTTGTTTGTCGAGCGTGTACACACAATTTTGGGGCGTTTTATTGGTTTTCTTAGCAGAAAAAGAAAGACCCCGAAATAATCTGTGCAAAAATACTGGCCTCTCGTTTATGAATAAACAGTCACTTTGCTTATTGTAGTTCTAAGGTGTCATAACAAGCTAGATGGTAAATTCATGGAATTATTGGCTATAAAATGCCTTCTGGTAAGTTCACAGTTTAGTAAATCATCCAGTTTTCTTTGGCTTTCTTTTGGATGCAATCTGATGTAGATGCTGAAGAAACCGCTCCTTTTCCTTTTTGACAAAAGAGTTCTCTGTCTCTCTCGCTGTCTCTCTCTGGATATCTCGGGTAAAGAAAACGCGAGATGGCGCTGTTGTTCAATATTAGAAGTGTTTGGCCCATCAAATTACAACGAACCCTCTTGACTTTTCAGGCCTCTAAAAGGTTGTAGGAAAAACAACTCAAAACAAATATGTATAAATCCCCTCACCTATTATTTGTAAATTAACTGAAAACGTGTATCGGAAAGACAAACACTATAAACTGTCCAGATGGTAGCAAAGCTCTGATTCTTAGGTAAAATAGTCTTCCAATAAATAGGTTTTTTTAAAAAAATCAGTTAATTATATCTGTTGAGACACACAGCCCCACATCCACTAGTAAATATATAAAATGCTTTTCGAGAAAACTGTTTTGTTTAAGTCTTTTTTTTTATTCGAGGCAGCAAAAGGTACACCTTTTCAAAAACATGTTTATGAAAAATGAATGAAGCCATAATATTTTTTGAGGGGGATAGCAGAATCAGAAAATTAAGAATAGCTCACCTCCAGGACAAATACAATGAAAATTCGAATCCTACAATACAGTCAAATCTAGAAAGATGTATTCCGAAGACTGAACGCAAGCACACACACTAAAAAAGGAAGAGAGAAAAAAAACCGTAGACAAAGACCAGCACTTTCCCTGGACTGTAAATGTCAAGATATTTATAAGAGGATCAGAGAGTTGCACATTACTGATTTAATGCGCGGGCTTTTTGCATGGATCTTGAAGGTAAACATTTATTGTGCAGCCCTCATACGGCTCGATAAATGGTCTGCATTATTCAGTGTATTTTTGGGGATCACATACAGGCGTATGTTAAAATGCAGCTAATAATTCAGTCGCATAATTTAATTTCGTGAAGAGGCGATTTGAATTCTCAGTCATTAAATATATATCCAAGTATAGAATGCTTAGCTACGGGGAATTTAGAAGTAGGAATTACGTAGATCCTATGCCTGTAAAATGGTCACATTGACTATTAGCTGATAATTAAGGCGCTTATATCCCCAAGTGCTTATTTCTCTTTTTAGATTGTTTTTGGGGGATTAATGAGACATAACATTTGCCCATGTAAAATTCGACATGCTAATTCTACCGTGTTCATCATGATTTTTAATTTGTCGATAATGTTTTCTCCCCTTGCATGTATCTTTTCATTTCAGTAATGACCTACGACGTGGTGGAAAACTTGTTCTCATTTATATATATTTGGAAAAAAACCATATTCCAATTTGTGATATTTTTTGAAAAAGAAAATACCACCTTTTGCGTTCGTTGGGGTCATCTAGTGCACATGGAAAAGGGCTGTTTTGTTTCTCCCTCCTGAAAAATGTCTGCTTTAAAAAAAGAATACACCGAAATTACAGTCTCACCAGATATTTTAACTAGTTCATGCCACTAAAATCAAGAATTGGAACGCTGGAAATATCTTCGGAAGTTTGTGTTAATATGTATTTCACTCTTCCACACTTCAGAGCAGTTGGCATTTCTTAGGTCATTCCTGAAATTAATTAACTCGCATTTTCAGAAAGAACGTAGGGGGGAAATTTGAAGCGATCGCTGGAAATATTTGAAGGGAACACGCTGAGAGTTAATATCACTTCCTAATTTATAGACGTGACTTTTGATTTTTCCCCCTTTTAAAAAGCTGCAGAACAGCACGGGGAAGATTCATTTGTAACCTTTTTTCGCCTTAAAAATGTAAGAGAAAGTCGGCTGCCTTATGCTATATTTAATGGTCTGCGTTCCTGAATGCTGTCATAAAATGAAGTCTGGCAAGTGAAAAGGTTTCAATGAATGGTCATTCATGGTGAAGCGAAACTACATGGGGAAATAGGTATTAAGAGATGAAAACAACTGTCTAGTGATTTAGAAACATGTCGATTTTTAAAGATTCCCCCCCCCCCACACACATACACACACGCGAGAGTTCATACTTTCTGTCGCATTCTCCTCTCTTTCTCCCAAAGTAGCGTTCTTAAATCCATTGTTTACTTTATTTCCTTGGAACCCTGCCATTCCTGCTCTTTTCAGCGGTGAGTTTTAACAAGGGTCGGGTCAGAAGGAAGAGAGGGGGGAAAAATAACCCAGACTCTTCATGTATATTTGTATGTATATATGTATGTATGTATGTATGTCTTTTAAAAATAGGACAACAATATCCCACCAATCAAACCAAATCGTCTCTTATGCGGGAGGGGAGGGGGAAGCAGCGTCTCCTTTTTTGGGGTCTGTGTGTTTGGTTTGGTTTCGGTTTCTCAACAACAAACACCACACAACAACAACCACAAAAATAGGAAGGCTCTAAAGAGGGTGCCCGCCCCCCCACCCCCTCCCACACGTAGTGTCAGAAGAGAAAAAACGAAAACCTTGCTTGTGAATGCGTAGCCAGCCCCATCGCTTGGTTTCCTGTTTGTCTTTAAACCCCATCAAAATACCGCCCCGAAAAACAATATTTCTATTGACACCGAATGGGTCTGTCTGGCGTTCCTTTTACCTGTTGAGGTAACCTAAATTGACCTCGTGGCGCATGTATTTGCTGAGATAAGTGAAGAGGCTTGCTCGCAAAAAAAAAAAAAAAAAAAAAAAAAAAAGCACCTAAGGATATTAATGCGCACCTTTCATAACCCTCCTCCATTCATTAGATATGGTTCCCCCCTTCCCTTCTGAAGGCTGTTTTTTTCCACGTTCCCTTCACCCCCTTCAAGACCCCCCAAATCCTTGTCATTTTCTTTCTAGCCTGTCTTGGTGTAGAAGAGTGATGAATACACATCGTGTGTAAAAGCGCCACACCATCGGGATTTTGAGGAATTTGCCTATGGTGTTAAAGGGAAGGAGCAACTTACAGACAAACTGAGAGAGAGAGGGAGAGGGAGAGAGAGAGAGAGAGAGAGAGGGAGAGGGAGAGAGAGAGAGAGAGAGCTCTACCTACCGACAGATACAAGAGAAGTCAAGAGCATTAAGAGGCATAGAGCTACCGTATATACACTCAGGCACTATGAAACGTCTTTGAGCGCTCATTAAAAAAAACAACCCACCCTCACATCAGGACTTTGTACAGTCCAGGGAGAGTCTAGCGGTAGTCTCTGAGAATCCAAGACTTTTTTTTTTCATGCGAAAGTCATGAGCTCCTACTTTGTAAATCCTCTTTTTTCCAAGTACAAAGGCGGTGAATCGCTGGAACCAACTTACTACGACTGCAGATTTCCACAAAGTGTAAGCAGGAGCCACGCTCTGGTGTATGGTCCGGGCGCTACGGCTCCCAGCTTCCAACACCCTTCCCATCATGTCCAAGAGTTTTTCCACCACGGAACCTCCAGCATCTCTAACTCTGGATACCAACAAAATCCATGCGCCCTGGCGTGTCATGGAGACGCGTCTAAATTCTATGGATATGAAGCTCTACCCAGGCAATCGCTTTATGGTGCCCAGCAAGAGGCGACGGTTGTACAATATCCTGACTGTAAATCGTCTTCCAACAGTAACTCTAGCGAGGGACAAGGCCATTTAAATCAAAATTCGTCTCCCAGTCTTATGTTCCCATGGATGAGACCACACGGTTAGGACCTTTTTTTTCTCTCTCCTCCTTTAACTGTTTTCCTTTATTTGATATGTCTATTTATATTCATATTGAGATATGGAAAAGATAGACAGAGCTGCAAAGCATGAGAAAAAGGGGGCAGTTTTGTAATAACATTTCTTCTTCCTAGGAAGTCCTTTGAAATCAAGCAAGCCAGCAGTTGCTAGAAAGACAGCAAGGTGATACTCGTACTAAGGTTTTAAATCACAATAAAGTAAAACTTGTTTTTTTTTATTGCTTGCCTTGAGGATAGACAATAAGATACAGCTCCCACGAGGTTATTTGCATGTTGATAGTACACTGCTCTTTAAAATGTCATAGAGCTTTTTTTAAACGCTTGGAGACTTAGACTAAAAGGTAGGAACTTGCAGAAGGCAATTATCAACACTTTACATATGTGTGTAAAATATTATATATAAAGTATGTACACATATATAGAGAGTATATATATGTATGTATATATAAAGTATGTATGTATATATAAAGAATAGATAGATAGATAGATAGATAGATAGATAGATAGATAGATAGATAGATAGATAGATAGATAGATAGATACCATTAAATGAAAGTTGAACTTAAGGGGAACTTAGCTCAGAGCTTTGGAGTCTGGATGAGGGGGGAAGAGAACATTCTACTATCCTGGACAGGAAAAGATAAAGGGAGAAAAGAAAAAGGACTGAAGAGAACTTTGTTTGTTGAAGTAAACTGCAACCATCCCTCATTTGCACAGAATCCTAACTACTTCAAAGTACAAGTTTCTCCACACACACCCCCCAACCTCAGTGTTTCATATAATTCTGGTTAATTCGAAACATATGAAAGTTAGATTACTAAGCGCTAATTTTAAAGGACGATTTAAGTAATAAAGTTTTCCCCAATCTCCAAGAAGATCCACTTGGCCTTTTAAAGCTTTTAGGCTGTGGCCCAGAAAAGGCTTAAATTAGACAGAAAGTGGGAAAATGCTATTTGTCTCAACTTTGAGCCATAGATCACCTCCCGTCTGTCATAATTTCGAGCTACCAGCTATTTTAGCAAATCCATGATTATTTTCTCTCACCGAGTAAACACCATGGAAAAGGAAGTGTGTGCAGCCAGATTCAGATACAGAATCTTTTTCGGTTGTTGTTATGCATGTCTACTCGTGCAGCTGCTTTCAGATACACTCCCTGTGTATGTGCAACCCATGCACACACGTACACATCTCTAGATGTGTCTCCACAGAGAGAGAGAACACAAACACACCAGGCAGAGGTGGCTAATCCAACAAAAAATGCAAATCCGCAGGGCTCAAAAATAGCAAGAAGCTATGAACATATATTTTGTGAACTCCATTTGCAAAAGGAAACCACAGTTAGACATTGTGCAGAAGAGGAATGGGCTGAGGGAGGGTGGATTAGTAATCACATTTAAAAATAAATAAATAGCTTGTTTCATTTGATTTCACCTCCCAGCTAAAAGCCATCAAGCACTAAGAAGTTGGGAGGATATATTTTAACATTTGCAAAGGGAAGCAAGAGGTGCATATTTTGCAGAAGGAGGGTGGGGTGGGGGAGATGGCGAGGGTTGATTATTGTTATTATTATGAAACATCAACAGCTTGTTTTATTTGATTTCATAACACGAGGGGCTGCAGGCAGAGAGAAGGGAAGACCATCAGGGTCTTTAGGAAAGTTCAGGCAAGGAGTTAAAAAAAAACAGCACAAGAAGAGAGCTAACAAGTTATTTTGTTTGCGTTCTATAGCTCCCGGAAGACGCAGTGGCAGGCAGACTTACAGCCGGTATCAGACCCTGGAGCTAGAAAAAGAATTCCTCTTCAACCCTTATTTGACACGGAAGCGGCGGATTGAGGTCTCTCACGCCCTGGGACTGACGGAGAGGCAAGTGAAGATATGGTTCCAGAACAGGAGAATGAAATGGAAAAAAGAAAACAACAAAGATAAGCTCCCGGGAGCCAGGGACGAAGAGAAACCCGAGGAAGAAGGGAACGAGGAAGAGGAGAAAGAAGAGGAGGAAAAAGAAGAAAGCAAGGACTGATGTCTCAGCTCCTTGAAGTCTCGTTTTATGGCAGATGATAAATCGAGATGTTTACGACGGTCATTTGCTTTTATAGAGTACAGAATGGAGAGTCTCACACAGCTGTAACTACCTGTCAAACAGTTGTAGCCTTTTTTATTGTCATAGAACTTCCCCCTACTTTTTTCTATATATATATATATATATAAATATATATACCTATAGCTGCATTTTTGGTTTCATAAATATATAGGCTTTACTGCTACAGCGGAGAGGGGGTGTGTAATCCCAACAGAAACCAATCATGAAGCAAATACCACATACCCCAACAGCAAAGCCCCCCTCCTATCTATCTAGATAGCGATAGAGGTGTAAATGTAGGCATCTTATATATTTGTTTTGATAGGTTTGACTAGTATTTCGTCTCCTCGTTTGCCCCCACACATGAGCCAAGGGGAAGTGTGATATTGCTTTCTGCGAGTCTTAGCTTATTTTTTAAATATCTATATATCTATATATCTTCAGTGCTAATGTCCAGTTATCATTTAACTTGTAGCTGCCTGCCTGACGTGGAAGATTGGAGGGTGACCCCACCTGCCACGACGCACATAGTAGCTATATAGGACCATATCTGTATGTAGATAATACCTACCCGCCCATGTCTCGGTAGGCCAAAACGCGAAGGCTAAGCGCCTACCATTTCATTATTTATATAGGCACTGTTTATCATTTCACTGTGTGAGCACTCGAAATTCTTAATATACTACCTAAAGGGAAACCTGCAATAATAATGAAATCTATTATCAACAAGGGGCTTACATATCCTAAATTTTACTTGCTCAGAATTTATGAAAGGAAAGGAAGGAGAGAGCTGCGTTTTGCCCTGATGCAAGCTACTAAGTAGCATAAACTAAAATGATGCTAATAATAATAAAAAAAATAAAAACCTTGTCATGTACTTTTCACTACCTATAGAAGGAGTCATGCTTTCAAAGTATTTGTAATGCGGTTTTGTTGTATTTGTTGCTGCTTATTTTCTTGGAGAAAAAAAATTCCCAACAACTGAAAACTGCCTAGTGGGGGACGCACAGGATTGTGTTATTTTATTGTGCTTATAAAGTAGTGTAGAACTAAATTGCACTGAATGTATAGTTATCTATTTGTCTTGACTTATCTGTTCATGCAACATGCTCGGAAAGAAAAAAAAGTCATTTGTTTTATGTAAAAGCATAGTTCTGCGTGTTCAAACTCTTGAATGTAGCAATTTCTGCCAGAAGTCAATTTCTGGGCACCGTGGATTTGTATTGTATACGTGAGACATTACGTAAATAAAGAAATAATAATAATTAAAAAAAAAGGTTTTAAAGGGGCTGAGTGGCCTAAATTGTGATGCATTTATTTAAAACTATTCATACACAGAGACAGAGAGACACACGCACACACAGAGACATACACCCCCCACTTCCTTAGGAGATGGTGGTGAGTCCCCAGTAATATTTCATACATTCAGGTTGCTGGCCGCCAATGCTTAGCACAGCTCAAAACCAAGAACCATTTTTAAATTGCAAGGAAGTCGGTATGTCTGATGCTTGGCACAAGGACAATAAATGTGGGTAATTAGACACGGTGAACAAGCCAGGGGGGAAATAAAACCTGTTATTGTCATTACCAATGCAGCATTGTTTACTGATATGCAGCCCTAGCTTTTTTTTTTTTTTAATAAACACCATTTTTAGGTTGCAAGTTTCCAGAAATATCCATTGTTAAAATTCTTCTCTTGGTATGGAACATGCCTACACGTGTTCACAGTTCCCTATAGCTCTTCCTTGGGATAAACGGGGAGGGGGGAGCTGAGAGAGACACAGACAGAGAGACAGAGAAAGAGAGAGAGAGATGTTTTAAACCTAAATATATTTATTTTACTTCCCCCAGCCTAGCTGGGAGGATCTGCTGAAAGGTCTCAAAAGTGTAACATTCTGGACTTCCACAAATCTGAAGTACAGCATATCCTTCAGTCCTCCTTTCTTTGCTTAATAACCTAGGAGGCTTCAGAATTTCTCCTGTCATACCTGGGTGCAATTTGCTACTGGCGAGCGATCGTTATAAAGCGATTGAGAGATTGGAAAGAGATTATGTGTACATTAAAATATGCTTTAACCACATTGCGGAGGTACTCCCAAGACATACTTGGATTATATGGGAATATAGTGAACTAAGTGAATCCTTGATAAGCATCTCAGGAAGAAAATTGCCAGGAAAGCAAAGAATAGCTCGTTCAGAAATCCTTTTCATGAATAAATACATACCTCCCAGCTAGCTCTCTTCCACCTGAAAATGTCTAAGTGACACTACATTGAATCTCTCCCAATAAAATCGGAATGTAATGCCTTCAGTTCTACTATAGTTCCCTTGTAAAATGGGAATATTATAAATATGCTCCCATCGCCATTTGGTTGATCCGTGCCCCCCCTCTTCCCTTTTTTCCCCTGTTGATAAATGGACTACATCATAAAGGAGTAGTGCGTATGAAAGTGACGGGTTGTTTACAATGATAGTATAGATAAGAAAGCAGAAAATTCCTAAGACCCATCCCCATGCCCTGAACTATGTCTGGAGAAGAGACTGGGGTTTTGGGACATTCTTTCCCCAAAACACCAAGCTTAAAGGATTTAAATGCTTCAAATAATTGGAACTGTTGGACACTGCTCGTGAGGAGTATCCTGTGAGGAAGAACTAGTTTATAACATATTAAAATTATAGTGATGTGTATATCCAGTCACCCCCCCACCCAATCCCCCACCCCACATACATAATATATGTACATATGCAAAATGACTATGTAGAAGTGTCATTCTCGATTTCTAGTAGTGGTGTGTGGGCGCATACATAAATGTTCAACACATCCACACAATGCGTCTGCACATGAATATGAATGTGCATATATTTTATTTAGAAATCTAGTGCGGATTGTGTGTGATGCACGCATACAAGCTCTAAACACACACACACACACACACACTGGACATAATATATGGAATTCTAGCAACCAGTGCAGATTTTGTGCCTATTATTCATGTTCAAAACCCATACGCGCACACGCAAATGTATGTGCATATGTAAAGAGAATGGATGGATGTGTAAGTCTAGAATTCTAGTGCAGTTTGTGTGTGTGTGTGTGTGTGTGGGGCGGGGGGGGGCTGGTGATAGAATAGGAATCTATCTACCTACCTGCCTACCTACACTATCTATCTATCTATCTATCTATCTATCTATCTATCTATCTATCTATCTATCTATCTATCTATCTATCTATCTATCTATCTATCTATCTATCTATCTATCTATCTATCTCCATATTCTCTCTCTCTCTCTCTCTTAACTACAGACTTCCTCGATTTTTTAATTCTAGAATTATATACGTACACACAAGCTCTTCAGTCACATTGCATATTCTGGAGTGGACGTATAATCTCATGCTCTCAATTTTTCCATGGAAGGGGTAAGAAAAAAAATAAGGTTCACTGTAGATTTTTCCATTTCGAATGTAGACAAAACTTGGATAGAGGGGAGAGGGTTAGTCATGTAGTAGACTGGTTTATTTTAACAGAGGTATAAACTTCAGGATTATTCCTTTGGCATTTACAGCACGGTAGTTTTCTTCCGCTTCCTTCCATAGAATGAATCTATGCTCTTCACACCTTCCATGGCAATGTTAAAAGAGTTTTTGCAAGATAGCAACTTGGGCTGTTACTAAACTTTTTTTTATTAAGGTTTTGAGGAAGTCATTGCTTAGAAAATACCCGTTCTGATCTTCGCGAGGTTCGAGGAAGAAGGATAACTTATCAGAGTGTTCTGTTTAAAAATTTTTAAAAAGCTGTATGCGCAGTCTATCCATCATATTTAAATCCACATCGCTAAGTAGTTTAGTAGGAACGAACTCTACATAGTGACATTAATCTATCAAAGGGTTAGGAGTTAAATTATTGAAACTACAAGGAAAGCAGTAACTTTGGGGGGGGGGGATGTTTATGCTGTCTAGTCAACACAACAGAGTCGCATCTTCCGTTGACAACCAGTTATTTTGGTAATCACGCCTCCATTTCCAGAGAGAGAGAAAAAAAGAGAAAAGACCATTTTATGGGGGAAAGTAATTTGAAAGAAGAGACGCTGTTCACAAAGTGGCTTATTCAGAAACGATCATTACTTCAGGAATACTGAAATTAGGCTCATCTCCCCGCCTGAAGTGAGAAATATCCTATTCCACGCTTTTTATTAGCCAATCAAATTTCCTTCGGATCTTCATTTGTGATTTGTGAAAAATGTAATTCCTTAAAAAATGGAGTTCCAGCATATTGCTCATTTTGCCTTAATTTATTATTCTAATCATACCAGCAGCTACATGACAATGCAGCCATTAGGCTAAAAAATTCGTTTAGATTTCATTCTGGAAATGGGCACAGATTCTATTTTAGAGGCAAACGAATTTCTCGGGCGTTTATTTTATTTTAGTTTTAGTTTTGGTAGGAAAGGCAGAGAGACGGGGTTGAAAAAGGCGAGGATGAACAAGGGAAGTTTGAAAAACTAAACTTGGGAAGAAATGAATCCGTCCCCATTTTCTGGCTGCTCAGACCTCCCCTCACCAGACCCCCAGAACTGATCCCCTTTCTACCTTTTCCAAAGAGGCTGGGGATGAAGGATGATTTCCCGAATACTTAATTTAAGAAAAGAACCGAGAGGTTAATTTCCTAGACAAAGCTGATGAATAAAGGGAAGGAGAAATAAATACTGGAGTCATGAGCTAGATGGTTTTCAATTGCGGGGATGAGGAGGGGGGAACGTGTCCGACAGGTTACACGCCGCCTTGCAGAGATAAAATTTCCTGTTCGCTTGTATGGATTCTATTCTCTGTTCGGCTCGTTGGGACATGAGGAGTGCATTGTGTTCTTCTAGCTGTTGGAGTGGTTGCTTCCCCCTCGTAACTTTTAACTACCTGTTATAAAATTTATTGGTGGTTTGTAAAGTGAATAAAGTAATTTCCCTTCCATCCGGTTGTATTACAACCTTTGTGTTGTTCGGATAGACAGACAGACAGTCAGACACACTTAGAGAGAGAGAAAGCAAGCAAACCAAGATTACCTGCAGAATTGAACTCTGGAAATACGTGAGCATGATGTGAAAATCAGTGACTAATGCCTGGACTCAGTTATTGCGACAAAATGTATTTTTCCTCCCAAAGCTTTCTGCCGTGCCTGGCCCTCAAGCTAGCAGTTGAGGTTGTAAAATGTTTCAACAAGGGGAAAAGGGGGGAAAGTGGAGTATTTCCTCGAAACCAGCAGGTCTTATTTTTGCGGCTGTCTATTTGAAGACTTGGAGATGTCTCCACATGATCAAGGCCTCTATCCGACCAACAATACAAAAAAATCCGGCTGGCTCCAAATTAATATTTTCAAGGGTTTACACAGGTCCCAAAATAAAAAAGTGAAAGAAAAATAATATCTCCTGCTGTATAATTCCTGCCCATCCTATTTCACGAGTCAACGAAAAGACCAGACTTTTAGGAGAACAAGTATTTCCTTGAGAACAAGTATTTCTAGTGACAGAGCGATTAGAAAAAATCCCTCAATGAAAGTGTAAAATTGGATCGGAAGTTATTATTTTTGTGGGAAAAAAATCACATCAACTTTAAAGGTCAAAACATGGAAATTTATGGGTAAATACCGCACCAGCTGCTCCAGTTTTGACTCTTATTTGGCGAACTTCACTCATTTAGCAATCTTTATATCCCAAGGCAAAGGGGCGATTAGCTCGTGAAAAAGAGCCAGAATTGGGAGGACCGAAGGAGGGTTGAGGGTAGCCAATTTGTGTGGGCTTTCCAGAGGAAGGGGCCACACCCTTACTTAAGGATAGTGTATCGCATAAGGATGTTACTACACCGTCTAAGTCAGTTAGCTGGGGGGAGCGTGGAGAGAAAAAAAGTGCAACTTATTCCTCTCTTTTCCTACCTCTTGAAAATTAACACCGTTTTATAATGTTATTTTTTAAACTCTCCATTTCACCCCCTTTGATCCCCGTCTCTGCAAAAAACCCACCCTTCCTCCATGTTGATTTCGCTGCGCCGCCCAATTAATTGGCGATAATAAGGATGAAAACATTGCTTTGTGAAGGCCACCTCTCCCTGGCCAAACAAACAAGAAAGGCTCCTAGAGGCACGGGGGCTGGAAAATTAAAATCTTACTGCCGCTCGCGTGTGTATCCATAGAAAAATAGATGCCCGCGTCTAAACCCAGTATTAATTTGCTTCCTTTAATTCGGAGGAGGAGGGTGAAGAGAGGAGGGGGAAAATTACTAATATTAAGAAAGAATTGTATAAACATGGCGACAGAGGCGAGCATTTGCACTCGTCACAAAATGCAACGCATTCCTGGTTGTTTGCAGAAAATTTACAGCTAAGCAATAAAAGTTTACGACTGAATCACAAGTTGGATTGGCCGCAGGAAGTCATGTGGACTCCATCCATGAACGTGAACTTTTTATTGTGGTTTCTCTTATGACTCTTTCGCAGTAGTCCTTCCTTTAACAGTCCAAGCAGTGCCAGGGGTAGGATGGTATTTTTTTCCCCCACCTAATTATTAGCATGACGATGATGATTATTTTTTTTAAAAAATCGAGATTTTCCCCCCCTCCTTTGGGGGTGGAATTCTTGGTTGCTTTGGGCATTTTGGGAATAATGAGTTTACTGCTCCGTCTGCTTGCCGCCTCCTCTCCTCCACCCCTAGGGGCAAAACGCATTGCCTTTGGAGGGTGTAAAGGCTGAGGAGCACAAGGAGTTGTAAATACCTTTTTTTTTCCAGGGAAAAAAATAGATGCCTTCCCAAGCGTCCCCCATCCTCTCTCCAAGCAGAGAAGAACTATTTTGCTTTTGTTTCCATCTTTTTTTTTTAATGTTTCTGTGGAGCTGAGCCACAGCGGAACAGAAAGACAGACAGAGAGAGAGAGAGAGAAAGAGAGAGAGAGAAAGAGTGGGAGAGGGGGAGAGAGAGGCAACATTGGTAAGTGTTCCCTTATTGGCTAAAATGTGTAACTAATGATCCATAGCAGTGAGTGTTAAAGATAATGATGCATCGTTTTGCGAGCGAGGGGTAGGCGAGGGCTGTAGCAGGGGGGATGAGAAAGTCTGGCCAGGGTGGGCACGAATGTAGTTAATTCGGTGGGGTGGGGTGGGGTGGGGGGAAGGGGTTTACGGGTTGTGATGTCACATCGATGGGGAGCCGGCTACTGGAGACAGACAGATGCGTACTGCAGTCTGCCTGTCCATGTACAATACTGCAGTGTTAACAGGGGTGGTGCTGTGGTGTGGGGGGGGGGGGGGAGAGACTCCCTGAAAGGCCTCAAAACCCCAACTGACCTACTTGGGGAAACTCAAGGAGTCGAAAGGGCTGGGGTGGGGGGAGCGGGGGGAGCACAGAGAACCCGGAAGCGACTTTAAAAAAACAAAAACAAAAACAACCGAAAATAAAAAATAATCCCAGTGCAAACTTTTAATCAGAGGCAAGCAGTGCACATGCGCAGTGCAAACAGCCCCGCCGCATCCAGGAAGTGCCGAGCAGGCTTTTTAGTGCCATTTTTAATGAGCAATTATGGGTTTGCTTCTATTTGTGTGCAGCAGACGCCGGCTGGTTCGCCCATCCCACCCCCCCTCCGGGTTTCAGCAAATGGTTGAAATGAAGGGGGGGGGGGGCGCCTTCCACTCAGCGTCCTGAATTTTTATTTTAAGTGCCCTTTTTAAAAAAAAAAATGTCGAGATTGTCCTTTGTTGACAAAACTCCGCCTTCCGGTCCAAATAGTCTTTGAAAAAATATCCCGGCGGTTGGTTCATGGTCTTCCCCCGCCTCTGAAGGAACCATTTCAAAATATGCTTATTCCGCTCGCTGCTTTGTAGAGTCAAACCTTTCTTGTGGGACATTTCTTGTATTGGGGTTTGTGTTGAGTCACAGTGTGATGAGTACAACTTTGTTTGTAGAGGTGCAGGTTTTATCCGGCCTTCAATCTCTCGCCTGCCTTTTAATTCCTCCACGTATTTTTCTTCTTTTCCAGCCTATGCAGTTTAAATCTACTTTCCCCCTTCCCCCTTTTCGCTCTCCCCCTTCATGTAGTGACTCGTTCAAAAGAAAGTACAATCTATGTGGTGTGTATTGGTTTAATTTAAGAAGGTCTGTCGTGTATTAACTTAATTTCCTTCGCCAATATAGATCTCTTTCCTTGCCTGACGTGACAGTCCCTCGTGAAAAAGAAAATCTCTAGATTTGTAGTAGAAATTCCCCTGTCGGTAAAAGTTACAGTACAACAAAATGTGCCTAAATAACAACACCGAGTAAAAGATAAGCCAGACATTGTTGAGACTAAAGGCTGGCATGGGGGAGGGGTGACAAAAACAATTCTTGCTTCCTGTTTCTTTATAAATTACTACTGCGCCCCCCCCCATATTAATACAATATGTGCAAAGATAACCTTGCAGAAAGGCATCTAGAAAGGACTCCGTGTTCAAGTTGAACCGAAGCATTCAGAAAACGTGCCACGAGTGACATAGTTAGCATTTTCTGCTTTTAAATAATATAGAAATAAATGACCTCCTGCGTATTTTATTCTCTCTGGAGACATACATCTCTAATGTGATAAGTGGTTTTTTTTAAGTTATCGGGGAGTGAGTCTTAATTTGCTTTATTTACACATAAAGGCATAGAAATCACACACACACATACACACATATATATGTTAAAATCGGTATATATATTTGCTTGCTATATGATTTATATATATAATATACATTTCTAATTATAACATTTAAAAATGGCACTTTTTATCCTACTCTCCTAAAATCCACGGATCTATGCCCGCATTTCCTTCTGAAAATTATCTTCTTTTGGCCTGTTTAAACAAAACCAACACCGCCAAGATATTTTGACTGGTAAGCCCAAAGAGGTATTTTAAATAATAATAATAATAATAATAATAATTAATAATAAAATGTTTCTCCGAGACACAGTTGTAGCATTCCTTTCGGAGAACACTTTTTTACAAGGACCAATCTGTTGGCTTGTACTGAATTAAGTTTTTTTTTTGAAGGCAGGGATACAATTTTGTCGTCGGTTTGTTCCCTGAAAACTCGTTGTCTCGCCCCTTGCCTGCAATCGGTATAGTCGTAAAGAGGTTTTATGAGCGAAGAATGACTGTTTATTGGAATCAAGTCATTACAGAAATAGTGTCTTTTAAGCGTTCCAGACTAAATACATCTGCGTTTGAGTTGTGGTGAATCGGACCGAATATCCATTCCTCTCCTTTCGCTCTGTTATTGCAATAGTTGCATTTACTGTTTACAGTAACCACTGCCAGGCCTGGAATCGGGTACACAAAATAATTTTTGATGTATTGATTTTCTACTTAAACTGACGGATTGTCATCGTTCATAGGCTGGCGATGCTGAGAAACATTTTAGGAGGTATAAAAGGAATAACGGAATGATTTATATTCTCAGAGTTTTGCAGACTAAAACAGAGGAAATAAATTGCTTCTTTTATCTATAGCATCAGTACAGAGGCGGGATTATAATAAAATAACCACATGCTAGTGACCTGTTCTAGCAGCTTTTCTACAGATGTAGCTTGTACCAAAGTTCAGGGTTCTACAACATTATTGAAATGCAAATTATGTTGGCCTAAATGTTCATATTTTAATTTAATGATAAAATATATTAAATACAAGCATTTAGGCTCTATAAATAATATAATGAATACGAGTGCTTGGGACAGCATAATTTACATTTTAATGGAAAGTCTTTCATATTTTTAACTACATGTGTATGTATCGGATCATAATTTTATCTAAGGATAAGATTGTGAGAAATCTTTTTATAGATTTGATCTCGCACACTGGCAAAAAATATCAAGGTAAGATTATGGACTGCACATACAGATTATGTTCCAATGTGCGACTGTGTGTGTGTTGCAACGCTTCGATATTAAAATAGGTTTGTATTTGTTGTAAACGTAGGAGTACAGTGATAATTGCAAAAACATTTTAGAAACGTTTGCAGATAATAATTGGGAGGTGGGGCGGACGAATTAATGTAGCCCATACGTTATCCTGAAATAGGTGTGACATGCAACTAACATTTGCGTTAAGTGTAAATAATAACTGAGCTCATAATTTCGATTTTCGGTGGCGTTTTTATCCGGGTCATTACTACACGAATAAATGCTATTTAAAAATGATGTGTATGTTCGAAATTCTGTCCAGCAAATGTTTTTGAGAAAGAAATATTTGAGGCAAGTTATTTAAAGATCTCCGTGTAGAGGACAAAACCAAAGCTTTGGTGAATGTAGGGAGATAAAATAATTAGAGAAGAATATAGTCTTTTCAGAATATGATTCACACTGAGAGATCATGGAATTCCTGGTCTTCTCGGAGGAAAGGTGGTTAGATCTATTGTTACTAGTTCCACTAAGAACAAGATAGAACACACTCTCTTGCAAATTTCAGTGTCATCCAGAAGGCCTTGTTACATGTGAGCAATTCAGAGCTTTGTGAAACAACGTGATGCTAAACAGTGTATCTTTATCGACAATGTGTCCAGTTTATAGTTAAATAAAATAAAATACGGATATAGCGCCAATACGTTTCCAGGCAGAATTGTAGAGCTAGAGATTAAAGCTAATATGGTTGCAAGGAGCTATGATAAATATCTTTGTCGCAGTGTATATACCGACCGAGAAAGATCTTCAGAGATCTCAGTGTGTTTTTAGTTATCCACAGAAACCAGAAGTAAATAGCTGACAAGCAAGAAGGTCTGACAGTCAGGTAAACGGATGTTTAAATCCACATGAATCTGAGACTGTAGCTAGTGGTTCCAGGTTTTTATTTGGTTTTGTTTCTGTCTGTCGCATGTGGACACACCTTTCTAACCAGTAGTCTGGTCCGGTTTGGTCAGATTTCAGAACGTTGATTTCCGGGTGAGGGCACCCCCAAACCTATTGTATGTTTCTAGCGTTGAAATAATGTGTTTCCCCTAGATCTACGTGGCACAGTTGCTATTGTTTCCACAGGTAGAGAATAGCTTTACCCTGCCTCCTGAGCTGAGCGAGTGTTTAAATTTCTGCACGCTTTGTTTACTTGTTTTGTATACTGCCACCAAGTGACAGAAACTTGCAAGCCAGCAATTTTGCAATTTGGTGCCTTTTTGTGGGGGGTTGGGGCGGTGGGGTGAGGTGGGGAGGAGTGGGCAAAATACTCTTACTTGACTACTTGCAAAATGCTGGACTACAATAAAAGCCGGATTTGCTAGGAAACTTTAAAAGAGTCCGCAACGTCTCTCCCTCTCCACCGCCCTTTGCAACTTCCATAAACGGCCCCCCATTAAAGTACTAACTGAACAGCACTTCAAAAAGTTTGGCCTCTAAAAGCTGTTTGAAATTCCTCCATTGCACTTTATCCCCATTCACTAGAAGTTTCCTTTTTTCTTCCTTTCTTGTTTTAAAGCCCCTTTCGTTCCGTGTTACCATGTTTTAAATCATTCCAATGTACGTGGACTCATAAAAATAGATAAGGCATGTCAACCGGGGAACGATAAACATATCCCCCTTGAAAATATGAGTGTATTTAAGCAAATCCTGAACTATTAAATTGTGGCTCGATTAAAGACAATGGAAATGTATCCAATTCCACAAAAGAGCACCGAGGTTGTCTCCAAATATATAGCTTAATTCTGGCTAAGTGATCGCCTCTGAAGAAAAAAAAAAGCATCATTAAAAGGCAGCAACTAATATTGTTTCCTGAATTATTATTTTGTACGTGCGACCTAAGATTAAATTTCTGCTTTAGGATCGGCGAACAATAAGGGGGGGGGGGGGGGGAAGACGGCCTATAGTTAATGACGACTATTTTTCATTGTTGAGTTATCCTTCCAGAGCGTAATAAAACGGCGTTCCTTTTATTTGTAATCTGCACACCGAGCATTGCTGCATCCTATAGCTATAAATACTCTTAATAATGTTAGCTAGGAACCAGTGCTCTCGTCATCGCAGTGACGTCATACATGCAGCTCTCTTGCATGTCCGAGACTCTCCCCCTCCCCCGCCACCAAATCCCCAATCCACAAACCATGATCGTAAGGATATTTCTAGGCAACCAGACAGAAAAGCCAGGTTAAACAAGATTTTCTGAAATGCGCAGGGGCACTAGGAGTTTGCATGCGATATAGTCGGATGCACGCTTCCCTCAAACTAGAAAACGGGCGGAGAAATGCATTTTCCTAGATCAAAATAAAGCAACACAATTGTCCCTCTGTTGGGATTACAAAGGGTTCTTTTGCAGATACACAGTGCAACACTCCATTATTTTACATTGATCAACGCGTTGGGCTTTCCCCAGCTCTGAGAATATTTATTCATAAGTGCATTTAATTATCAAACATTTGACGTGATTGTGACATTGAAAACTGGATTACATCCATACACCACTCATCGTTACAAGAGCACGTGAAGCTAATTTTAGCAGCAACAATGTTACTTGGCAGTTTAAGACAAAGGGGAGTTCCATTTCTCGGGAGGGTTCGATTCTGGCTTCTTTTGGGAGGCGTGCGGGCCACCAATAAATCTGGTAAGGGGGAAAAAAATCCACAATTAGCAATAGTATTTCAGGCATAGTAACCCTCGATTTCAGTTGCAATATGAATTCAAAGGACTAGAAGCAAACGCTCCACTACGTCAGAAAGAACTTCAAACTTTGGGAGAAAAAAGAGAATAAATTAAATAGCTTAATTTGTCTGCCCCCCCCCCCAATCTCCCCGTTTCCTGCTTGTGAGACGTGTTTTGACAGTTTCCAGAATTCTATCGTCTTTTTTTTTTTTTTTTGGTCCTGGAAAAGTGTGCAGATATTACGGAATGACGGTGGCAAACCTGAGAAAACTATGCCTCCATATTATCTTAGAACTATTATTTTTTTCTTCAATTTTGAAGTAAAATTTGAAGGAACTTTTTTTCTGCGTGTGGTAATACTGAGGCGAGAGGCAGAATCTTTCTTTCTTTCTTTCTTTCAACAGATGGCTAGTGTGCAGAAATGGCCCTTCCTTCTAATTATACCAAATTTGCGATACACTTTACAATGAATAGCGTCTTTTTAAACCGTCTTTAGAGATATTATACACACTTACATGCAGGACTGCAGAAATGGCGTTTCTGTAATAGTAATAGCAGCATTATTTATTATTATTATTTTATTATTATTTTATTATTATCTTCTAGGAAAGAAGTGAAAATGAAGAAAGAAAGAACGCTATTAGTGCTAATTATTATTCTGTGCATCTTTGTCAAGAAGATGCCTTGAAGTGGCAAATAAACCTGCCAAATAGCCTACCCCTTTCAAAACTATCTGTCTGCAACACTGAAATAAAGTTTGAACAGTGCACCCAGCGCTGAACAGAAGGGCTGCAGGAGAGGCTAGATTTCCTCTTCTAGCTGCCAGACTCTTCGTTCTAAGGTATAATTGCTGCAATACAACTTTAGGGGGAAGAGCGACTCAAAACAATGCAAAACATTTCAGGTTGGGAAATTGTGGCCCATGGCACATATGTGTCAAGTCATCCCCAAATAGATTTTCGCTTTTGTCTCTCTCTCTCTTTCTCTCTCTTTTTCATGGGAGTTCTTTGCAATAGCAGCAATATTTAAGTTGGAAAACCCTTCCTACAAAAAAAAACAGGCATATAAATAATTAGAAAGCAAGAACTCACGTGCGCAGTATATGTCAAGGTTAAAAAAGAGGGAGAGAACATACATAAGGCGAGATGAGCTAAAACTAGGAAGAGCTTTAACGACATCACGTGTTTACTTCTAACAATGAGATAATATTCAGCTCAGATATAAATGCACCGCACCTCTCTCTCTCTCAAGTTTATATGTTGTGTGTGTATATATGCGTGTTGATGCATTCCTCTCTTGTATGTAGGTATGTATGTGCAGGAAGAATTTCTAGTTTGACTATACACATTCGTTCTATATAATGCATAGATTGTACAGGTAGTGCATATACATACACATACCTATATTTATAATTAACACATATATTCAAAGCATAAACTATCTTTGTAAACACTCTCTCTAGTGCCTCTCGCACACACGTGGAATTCGAATCTGAGGATTCAAAATGCAAACATTTCGTCGTGGCTCTCACACAGAGAATGCTAACATGGATAGCCCTACTGCGTAGGAACGCCAAGTAAACAGTTCTGAACCATATTAACTTTTGGTGCATATTAAAAGCACCCAGGCACAACCTGTATTTACGATTTCCACAGCCAGGCAACGCGCTGGCTCACAGACGGATTGCTTTGGACTACAATTGTGTTATTGGTCAGTCTGACTGTACCAAACAACAAAACCCATTCCCTCTTTAAACAAACAAACAGACGTCTGAATTTGCATTCAGGATCTAAGCAGCATACGAACCTGACAGTAGCGTTTTATTAAGGCTGTAGGGTGTGTATGGGGGGAGGGGGGAGATTTGGGTTTGTTTCCTTTCAGTAATTAGTGGGGATAGAAAACACATGTGTTTGGACTGCATTTTTTGAAGACTTTTTCTAAATCAGTTCATCAATTCGCTAATTATAGCTGGGAGAGAGAGAAAAAATTCTCCCAACACATATTTTTTCTTTTTTCCCCTGTGAACATCAGAGTGAGGAGAGGGAAAATGTGTCTGTGTATTGGGGGCTGGGGGGGATACGACTTGTGAGAAATGGATGTTATTTCAGATTTCTGTGGGCTTTTTTATTTTCTGGGAACAAAGAGCAACTGCTATTAAAGAACTACTCGAGGACTTGTGCATATTTCCACTGCTGTGCAGCAGTTTTAATAAAACATCTGTTCTTGCTTCTGCTGATGAGTTTACATAATTGTTTGCAGACCAATTTAACCAGAAATAGCCCTAAATATTTCCCTGTACATGTTTTCACGGGGGAAAAAATAAATACCTTTTTGCTAGTGACATTCCTTGATGAAATACTTTCGAGAAACCCCAATCCTGTTTAAAATAAAAAATGGAATAAAACCCCCAGTGCATTCAAAAGGCTAGAAGGGGGGGTACAATCAGATGAGTGTAAACTAATGATGCTTCGTTTATATTTGCAGGAGGGTTTTTTTTGTTTTGTTTTGCTCCCAAGAAGCCTGATATTTTCAGGAGGGGAGACATTCTATTTTAAGTTTCTTTACGGCAGCTGTTTTCTGTTCACTATAAATCGACCAGACTTTCAAGCCTTGCCCTCTGCTTAGAGAAGTAATAAAACACTTAACTTTCTCCACTTCTTGTCCCACGGCTATCATCCAGGTCTCTAATACAACAGCTCCGGAGCACCTATCCAAAAATTAATCCCTCCAAGCAAAGACTTGCCCCCAAACTTTAACAAGACCGGGATTTTTCTCCATGCAGCTCTATAGGTGAAAGAAGCCACATGAATCAAACCCATATAGGGCTGGATTCATATATCTTCCAAGGATTTCTGCTGTTTTCAATGTACTCTCCCTTGCATTTGGACCATAAGTAATACATAAGGTAAGGCATCATACCAAGAAGAAGCAAAGAGTCTCCATTCATTCATGCATACATGCATTCAATTCAGTTTATTGTCCAGTGCCACAGTTTCATATGTGACAGCAGATATCACTGCTGTCTTTGGTTTCCAAAGTAACCATGGCTTCCAATGAGCCTGTTCCTATAGGACATCTACATACATGCATACATTCCCACTTATGACCTATATAACATATATGTTACCAGCAGGCACATGCATCTGCATGTGTATGTGGCTGGGTGTGCTACATGTCAACACCAGGGGGATAACACATGCAGCTTTTTTGTCCCGTGGTGTTTGGTTTCCCTAAATCCCCACGTGCAGTGACTGGGGAAGAGGGAGAAAAGTGGGGCGCCAAGGAAGCAAACCCAACTTCGTTTGGGGGAAATCCCAGGAAACCTTCACCATTGGGCATAATCCGGAGATCTGTATTAAGCTGGTCAGAAGTTGAGCAATGTAGGGTGAAAGCCAAACTGTGGTCAGCAGGACAGAACATGTGCTAAATAACAGGGTGTGTACTTCTAGCTATCTTCTTTTTCGGTTAGAAACTTTATTTTATTTTCCTAGTGACACTCAAGGGAAGCCTTAATGTTATAGAAGATGAATACACGAGGGTTTTTTTTTCCGTTTATGGCTTTATTGCCACCATTGATTACTTTGCTTTGTTACACAGAGGAAAAAGATCATAAAATCCTTTGGCATCCGGGTTCCTGTTATAGCTGGGGGGAAATATAGCTTTCCCCCTCTTCTTTGTCAACTAAAATCTTTTAGGGGAGACATCGCTTTAAAAAAAGAATTAGGTGTATTGACTAACAGCAAGAAACCACATTCAGAGGTTCGAATTTTTACCAGGCACCTTTGAGCCTGCAACACACCAGACTTTTACAAAAATCTCTAAATTTTAAAATAAAATGTGCACGTGAGGGAGGTGGGAGGGAGGAAAAGGCCAAGGGTTTCCTGGCATAATTGAATTTTTAAATAGCAAGCCACGAGAATGATGAATATACCTTGCAATATTTACAGATCAGCAGGTAGGTTTTACATTGAAGGAGCAATTTATGGGACTGGATTGAAATTAAAATGAGATTAGCTGCCTTCATTTCAATTAGTTCTAGGTGCAATTCACCCAGAGAAGAGATAATGTAATCCTCTTTCATCTAACTAAACATTTGCAAAGGAAGTTTCCTAAATCTGTTGTAAATATCTGAAACCATAAATTTATGCACACGTAAACACAAGTGCAGTCCTCCACCAACACCTCAAAATGTCCTTAAATTGCAAACAGGAAAAGCGTGAGTTTTGTTGTGGTTGCTATTGAAAATGTAAATACATTCTAACAGTACCACCCATTGGAAATTTCAGGACAGGAATGCCAAACTGCACTAAAAGAAAACATCTAACTTCCAGACCAACGTGAATTCGGAGTGTTGTCTTTTAATTGCGATTTTCTCCCCAATCTATAGTTCAGGAACGCTCCAAAAGCCACATTATCAGTTGAGAAGTCGCCATGTTTTTTTTCTTTTTGCTACCTTTATGCAATATTTCTCCATAAAGAACATAAGCACTTGATTTCATAATATTGACCAATGCTCCACGAGAAAACGAAGAAAGCTGAATAATCTATGGATTAATATTCTGTGTGCATCTGAGATTTATTACTTGGAATTTTGGTGTTATTTGGTTAGCAGGTATGAGGAAAACATGAAAAAAAATCCGTGCTTCCAAAGCTCGGTGTTAAAAAAAAAAAAGAAATAAAAAGAGACAGGGAGATCGAGCGAGCGAGCGAGAGAAAGTTAGATTTGGTTGTGAAATTTCAAATTTAATTCAGAGTTGTTTCTCCCTAAGAGTTTCCCCCTCTTCAAAAATCTCCCCTACGCACTTAATATTTGCTCCCCTTCTTCCACACCATCTTATATTTAGAATTTCAAGACTTACTTTCAATGCATACTTAGTTTCAACTGGGGAATCAACACAAGCAAAAGCAATTTTTCCCTTTCTTGACATCTAGCTTCCTATTGGCTCACACCGGGTCAGCTGACTTTGTCATTTTGTCTGTCCTGGAGTAGAGCCTTCCCTATAACAATCTAGTTCAGACTACAAACTGGAGACAGAAATAAATATTAAAGAAATCATACACCTAGGTATAGAGGACGATATGAATTCCTATTTTACAAACCCATCGCTATCTTGCCATCTAACCAGTGGCCAAGATGTGCTACCCAATGTAGCCCTCAATTCAACGGCTTATGACCCCGTCAGGCATTTTTCTACCTATGGAGCCGCCGTTGCTCAAAACCGGATTTACTCTTCTCCTTTTTATTCACCGCAAGATAATGTTGTATTTAGCTCCAGCCGAGGACCCTATGACTATGGATCTAATGCCTTTTACCAAGAAAAAGACATGCTTTCCAGCTGCAGGCAAAATTCTATGGGACACAATACACAGACTTCAATTGCACAGGATTTTACCAGTGACCAAAGCAGGAATACTTCGCAAGAGCAAAAAACTAGCATTCAAATATACCCCTGGATGCAGCGTATGAACTCCCACAGTGGTAAGTTTTACAGCTTGGAGATATAAATTAAATAAACTGAACCATCTTTACGACCATCTCTCTAGCAGAGCGGGGCTCAGCTCCTATTTTATGGCCCCATAAAAACAATAATATAGCTCCTTCACAGTTGCCGCTACAGGCCTTTTATTTGTTAAGTTGTTGCAAGCAAATATGGCTTGTTATGCTCTTTCTAATTAAAAGACATCGAGAGTGTAAAATATCCATAATAAAGTGCAGCCAGGTCTGCTTTTGAGTTAAGTACAAAATATTCCGTAGGTGAAATAAGTTTGAATGATGGGCGAGGAAGTACATTTTTATTTGGGGGGGGGGGGAGTTGTGTAAAAAGGACCCCCCCCCCCCTTCCTGTGACAGATTTCTCCGTGGGAATTTATGAAATGGTGTGGTTCACACAAAAGAGGAAGAGTGTATTTCTAGGTGGGGGGGGGGGAGGTAATACTTTTAAGGGGCCCAAACCCAGCTTTTCTTTTCTGCCTCCTTTTTTTAGTTTGGGGAGGGGGAGAAATAATGAAAGCCAAACTCCCTCCAAAGCTGGGCAAAGCGTGTCCAGATTGGAAATCATTTGTGCTGCAGGGCTTGAGTGTGTTAACTTGAATCTGGGTAAACAGGACTGGAGGGAGGGGGTGGCGATGGGGGTGCAGGATTGAGGGGAGGGGATGGAAGAGGAGTCGAGATTGTGACTGTAGCGCTCAAAATAGGGGTTTTACTAAGGTCTTGGGCGCCTTCCTAATTCGTTTTAGTTTGCTTTGTTTCTGAATCCTTAGGAGTCGGCTATGGAGCGGATCGCAGGAGGGGGAGACAGATCTATTCCCGCTACCAGACCCTGGAGTTGGAGAAGGAATTCCACTTCAATCGCTACTTGACCAGGCGGAGGCGGATCGAGATCGCCAATGCACTGTGCCTCACGGAACGCCAGATCAAAATCTGGTTCCAGAACAGGAGGATGAAATGGAAAAAAGAAAGTAACTTGAGCTCCACTTTGTCGGGGGGAGCAGGCGCAGGCTCGGGGCCAGCTGCAGATAGCTTGGGGGCAAAGGAAGAGAAGCGAGAAGAGACAGAGGAGGAGAAGCAAAAGGAGTGAAAATTGAATGGTTCAGCACCCTGATCTCCCCCCCCCCCCCCGCCCACCCACCCCTCCCCGCATACGCGCTATATTTATCACTGGCACAACTTATGTGTTTGGCTACATTAAAATAAAAGAAGTGCCAAACGTGGACATGAAAGACAGACCTTCCCCCACTCCCCAATATTCAGTCCATAACTTGCTCCACAATCCTTTTTAGGTTTTTTGACTATAATCCCTCCCTTACCCCCACTGCCTGAGCACTGTGTGGAAAGCCACACCGTTTTCTTCCTTTAAAAAAAAAAGAGAGAGAGAGAGAAAGAAATTGGCTCGGAGGAGGCAAATTACTCTGTAGCGGTGCCTCGTTGTGTTGGGATGACCCTTGTAAAATGGACTCGATGCAGTTGTTTTATTAGGATGACCCTCCAGAAAACGAGTTTCCTGCCATGTTGAAAAAGAGAGAGAGAGAGAGAGAGAGAGAGATTCCCCTGAAATCGCTTTCCACGTAAATATAGCATTTTTCAAAAGTAACCCTCCTTGTATGTACACAATACCTGGCTCATCATTGCAAACTGTGACAGTTTCTGTGTGAATATTTTTAGCTGTATTTGTGGTCTCTTGTATTTATATTTATGTTTAGCACTGTAATGTTCAACAGTATAAGGTGAATGGAGGTCTATAGCGGTAGAAAAAAAAGAGAAATCTTGTGTTACACCCTCCCATGTATAAAGATCATGTCCAAAGGACTGTTGTTGAGTATTTAATAAAAACTGAATATTATTTTTAAAGTTTACAGACTGGCCTCTGAGATTCCATTGGAACCCTTCCTGTTGAGAAGCGCCTCTTGGAAAGTTTACTTATTCTCTGTGTGGTTCCGCACCCCTCTTAAAATCAAATTCCTTTATCCTCCTGCCCCACGCGCACACCTCTCCTCCAGACTTCTCATTCAAAAGTAGCCCAAAGGAGGAAGCAGACATTTTTGGGGGAAGAGGGGAGACTTTGTCTCCTTTATTTAGTCTCGTTACTGTATCGTCGAAGGGCATCACCAATCTGTGTCATACCTCTCGCTCCCTGATTAATTATTATTATTATCATTACTATTTTTTCAAAAAGGGCCGCCCAAAGTTCAAATCGTATTTTTATTGGAAACCACATTAGTCAAATCGCAGACTCAAGAATGTGGGTGGCGGTTTTGAACTAAATAAATACATAAATAAACAAACAAACAAACAAATAAGCAAAATACACAATGAAGGCATTTGAAATTGTTAATAAACACTCAGCTGTAAGCAATCACACCCAGTTTTCCAGAGTTACTTAGACCCTTTCTAGAAAGCAGCTGGCACTCAAGGGAGATAACTGAGAAGATCCACCTATGAAATAAATAACGCTATTACCCCACCGTGTATTGTAGATTTAGATCAAATGGTACGAAGGCTTGAACGCAACTTACATTTTATGTCCTCTGGGGCATAACCGGTACAAAGACATTTTATCAGGGGTACGAATATTCTGTGTCCAACACCTACTGGGAGAGAAATCTTTCCTGCAAGCCCCACCATTCTCTTGAAGTTTGTATTCAACAGCCAGGATGCGGTTGAATTCAGTCGCCCTAAAAAGATCAGGGAGGTTTTATGATCCCAGAATTGGCTTATTTTCCACCCCCGCTTGTGTACGTTACTTCAAACAGCATCAGAAAGGAGAGTAAAACAGGCATTTACAAGGCAGTAGGCTTGGTGCACAGGGCTGGAAACAGGAAGGCTAGAATAAAATCAACTGCTCTTCCCCTAGTCTGAGCTTTAATAGAAAAATTAGAACAACGTGTGTGACTGTCCTAGAATGTAAAGCAACCCGCCCTGACATAGAAGTTAATGGTTGCTATTGTGTGTATATCATAACACGCACATCTCCTAGTGTAAAGGCGGGCCAGCCAAAATGGTTCATATTGTCATGCAAGCATTTAAATTAAACACTCTTGAAAGGGGACTTAATTTCTCAGGAAGCATCAGGGACAGGGTCCCCCTACTTCTTCCAGCAGGAAACTGCAGTGGGAAAAGGAACCGAAACTGTAAACTTTCGCCCATGACTGTAGCTCCATGACAGAAGCAACCCTGCTTAATACTTAAGAGCGTCCCCCTCCTCCCGCCCCCACATACCGAAGATAAACCATCGTACGTGTTTATTTCATTCACCACACTTGATGGGATTCACTGTCCCTGAATACTGGTATTAACCCATCGCATAACACACACACACACAGCGTGCATGTGTGTTCTCACATCTGCCGCGTAGCGCTGCCTATCACGGGAGATTCAGATGATAAATCACAGCTACATCCAAATGCACAATGTATACATATATGCAATATACACAGTATATGTGTGCAGTAGGTTAGATATGGAACAGAGGGTGTGTAATATCGATTGCACACAACGCTAGTAGATATGTGTACAGATGTATGCACACCCGGTACATTGTTCTAACAAAACAAAACGTAATGGCCGAGAGGTCAGACTAGCGCGCTTTTGCGAATTAGGAAAAAATCTAAAGTCTTTTAGTCTACAGTAAATACACAAACCGATCCATTGTAATGCAAATGTGCACACAGGCACACACACACACATGAACCGTCTTCCCACCCCAACACACCTAGGGACGTGCGTTTCTCTCACGGCTGTCGGTGTAGCCACCGAATATAGGCGCGCAAAGAAAATAAAGCGAGAGCATCTTATTGCATGGATCTACGGAAATTTCCCATCCTTGGCTTTCTCCCACTCCAAAGAAGGGGGAGGGGGCCCCCGGGAGGATAAGGCCCTGTCCGCTTCTGAAACCCGATCTTCCATGTCTGAAAAGGCTGCAGAGTTGGGCACGTTTGGCCACCTCACGCCCAATGTACACCCCGAGGGGGCATAGGGAGCCGTATTTTATGAAGCGTCGTACCACCAGCTTGGCACCAGGTGACGCTGCAGACGCGTGGTCCTGGTTTTTTAACTTGGGGCCTTTTCGTCGGCTGTGCCAACATCTCAGATGCGTTTCACAGGCTCCCATCAATAACCTCCTGGGGTCATCAAGCCAAATTTATGACTGGCCCACGCCGTCACGTGATTCTATTTAAACATGCCATATTTGGGCAGCGCGCAGAGAATAAAGAAAGAAGAATCTCCACCTATAAATTCTGCACTTTAGAGAACAAAAAACCCCCCTGAACTTCAAAGGGCCACAAATCAAGTCTAATCAAAAGGGTGCAAAAAAAAAATCCGACATGAGTTCCTACGTAGCCAATTCGTTCTATAAGCAAAGTCAAAATGCTTCTGCCTATACCATGCAAAGTTATGGGAATTATGGATCTGTGTCTGAAGTTCAGTCATCCAGGTATTGCTACAGTGGGTTGGATCTAAGCATGACATTCCCATCCTCTGGTTCTTCAAACTCTCTGGGCGGTTTGGACATGTCTTCAAGCCCTAGAAATAACCCCGAGCGACCTGCCTGCACAGTGATGGGTTCTTCGGGCCACTCTGTAGCCAGAGACGACCAGACTCCTCTGACCCCTGGAATTTACAGTCAGAAGGCTGGTAACACGGCGTTGGAGGATAGATCTAAAAGCACTAGCGAGATCAAAGCGGAGCCGGTGCAAACTGCACAACACGGAGGGCAACAACCGCAGCAGCCGCCACCACCACAAATATACCCGTGGATGACCAAACTACACATGAGCCATGGTAAACTTTCACTTCTTGATTTTGTTTCACAGGATTTGCCTTGGTTTTATAGGCCATACGGGGCAAATAATAAAAAAAACCTAAGGTCGTAAATTTTACGACTAAGGCGTCAATTGCTCGTAAAACTGTCCACTAAAAGGCTTAGAGGCTATATACGCCCAAATTTATGACAGCATAATTGGATCATAGAAACAAAACGTGTATAAAAGGCAATATTCCAATTTTTGGAGGTTTTTTTAAAAAAATGCACACGTTCTTCTAGGCTTCTCTTTCTAAAAATATGAAACAAAACCGTATAAAAAAGTCATCCCTGCTCCATCGACTTGGGTTTGGTTTTTGTTTTTTTGTTTTTACTCCTGCCACCTTCTTCAGGATAAAAATCCAGCCCATGCGAATATATTTCCCTCTTTTGCCCACTTTCTGAGTGTTTCACAGGAAACAGGTTCTCTTCTGACCAGTTTGCACACGTTTGATCTTTAAAGAAAACCCAAACAAACTTTAATCGGAAGGTGTTTATAAAAGGAGAAAGTTACACCTTGACCCTTGTCAAACCCTGGTGCTCCGGGTAGACACAGATGCCCTGGGTATAAACCAAGAGGACTTGTTTATATTCTGTTGTGTGGTTATTTATTTTTGAAACCTGATTGTTTTTGGCTTTTCATGTGGTGTCTTTTATTTTCCAGAAACAGATGGCAAACGTTCCAGAACTAGTTATACTCGCTACCAAACTCTGGAACTAGAAAAAGAATTTCATTTCAACAGATACCTCACAAGGCGGAGGCGCATTGAAATTGCCAACAACCTGTGCTTAAACGAGAGGCAAATAAAAATCTGGTTTCAGAACCGGAGAATGAAATGGAAGAAAGATTCCAAACTGAAAAGCAAAGATTCCCTCTAAGCAGAGGGGCGACTCTCTAAGAAGAGGGTCAATAAATATTTACACTAGTTTTGTTGTAATCTACCTTCAGAAAACTTTTCTTGTTGGGGTGGGGAGGGAGTCGTATTGCTGAATAGACTGTGTTACATACCCTCACAAATCCATCAGACAAAGGAGTTATCTTATTAGTATGCAAAAACCTACCCTTAGCTTCCTGCAGAATTTAGTATATAGCTCTTTAGATTGTTACTCAGTGTTCTAACCTGTACGTTCTTTTCTTCGGGGAAGGGGGGGGTGTTATAATAATAATGTTGCTCAAAAACAATCCGAAGAGATAATGGGTTATATTTGATCAGTACTGTAAGAATAACAGCAATACTAACCTAAGGGAGAAAAAACGCCAAGTAAGTTGTCTAAACTCACAGAATCTTCCTTAACTGCCTGCTTAATAGAAGGAAAAAATGTTGCTATATTTTATTGTATGCAAATTAACCTCTGTATTCTGGAGCTCTGCATAAAAGACTTGACTTCTCTCCACTTTCACTTTCTGAAGTCTAAAAGAAAAATGTTTACCTTGTACGTGGGTTGGATATGGCCACAGCTTTTTTTTTTTTTCCTAGATGCACTTCTCCTCAAACACGGTAAAAACTCTTGAGACTAGTGGGTTTTTGTTTGTTGTTTTGTTTTGTTCGGGCTTAGCTTTTATTATTTTATTATTTGCATATGAAAAGAAAGGACTGGACTATGAAATAATCGACCTGAGCAATCATCCGAAATATCTGTGCAGAAGAGTAAAGCATGGAGGGGGGCAGGGGTGGGGAGGTGGGGAATGAAATGTCTGGACCTAATATTATTGTGTATTTATTTGTTGCGTAATTAACGTAGATTTGCTAAATGCTAAAAAGTATATAAAAACAAAACAATTTATACATCTTTGTTTACATGTAGTCCATTTTAATAACTTTTTCCCCCCCAATAATGTACTCCGTATATTTATTTGGTGGCAGTTTCATATGTGAAAGACCATGGAACTTATATTTTGTCATATTAAATAAACACTAAAGAATGCAAAACTTCGGCGTGCCCGCTGAGATGAACAGCCCGCTTTTGTCCTTTCCTGGAGTGGCATTCAATTCCTGGTTCTAGTTTGCTTAAAAATCTCTCTCTGAGATAACAGGGGGGCAGAATAAAGGCTCTGGACATTTCTAGACCTGGAAGCTACGAGGGGTGCGTACTTTCCAATGGTGGGGTCGTCTGGCTGTAGCGTGCGCTGCATAGGAAGCTCTGAATAAAGTGAAACCCGGCTGTTGACTCCCAACGTGCAGTTAACATGGCAGCCTTGGCTTCCGCTTCTAAACCAAGTGAACTGGCTTGGGGCTCGGTATTCATGTCCCCCAACTGACTGAGGGCCTCTTCTGCCAGGAAGACCGTTTCCAAAAACTGCCCCAAATGCCTAGTTCCGAGAAACCCCCCTGCCTACACAGCCTACCCCGGAACGCTCTTTGGGCAGCTTGAGAAGCAACATAAGAACCCTGGGTTGGAATGGCTGTGGTGCAGGATCTGGGGGTCTGCACAGTCCTGTGAACGCACCTGGCCTTTCAGCGGCCCACAGGCCCACTTCCAGCCCCACTGAAATCAATGGCACCCCCCGCCCCTCGCAGTTACTTACGGGGAGGCAGAATGAAGTCCATCTGCGAGCAGAATGAAAACCTTATAGAGGAAAACTTGATACTTTAAAATGTATTTACAGTCGCTATTTTCTATTCATATTTTATTATTATTGTTATTGTTATTATTATTATTATTTTATTATTATACGTGATTGGCCTAATTTAATACTCTTGAGTATTGTTTTGTGTATATGTGTGTGTATGTATATATATAAAGACAGAGAGAGAGAGAGAGAGAGAAAGAGAGAGAGAGAAAGCAAAGTGTGTGTATACACATGAATAGGCAGGTATAGACAAATATACGACAGATATTTGTCTATACCTGGGTGTACACACACACTATCCGTATAGACATCACACACTACTGAGGTCACCCTTGGTGTGTCTTGTGAACTATTTACAGCAGAAACAAATGCTCGAAGAAGCCAATAGCTCCATAAAACTTAACAGCATTTCCTTTACACATTTCAAACAATGGAACAATTTCCTGAATCTGGAAACAAAAGTTTCTTTTCGTGACAGTCTGGAAGTCTTTAAGGGTCCAATTACTACTGCGTGCTCCAGTGTGGAGTGTCTATATGGCTGTTCTTATTAACCCGAGAGTCCTGACCCTACCTCGTCGTATACTTTTTGTTTCTTTCTTTTCTTGTTTACTTATTATGAGGCAAGTTACAAGGATCAAGCGATGCTTTCAGAAAGGCGGGGACGTTTCATTTTATTGTCACTTAACAGTCAGATGAAAATCTCTTTCCTATTTCTGGCAGAACTGTCATTTCTCCGTCCATTACAGTGAAATACTGCTAAGCAAATCAAAACTTGGTTTGTAAATTTCATGCTGTCTGAATCAGTTTTTGCTTAACGCTCTGGCCCTCTTGACTATGTGGGCCTTGGGTAATTACAAATAGAATAATAGAGTTCTTTAACTAATCCTGGTAGGTTTTTATTTTCTACCCATGCTGTGTAAATCTATTGAGAAATTGCTCATGCACAGAAAATAATTTGGCGTATACTGGTGGCTGTTCACTAGCTAAATAGTTTTGTACCTGGTCTTATTCCTCTTTATTAAATCGTCAACATCTTTCCTTTTTTCTTGCTCGGTAAGCTGTCAAGAAACAATTAGACTTGACAGTTAAGGGTTAACAAAATCAGACCAATTTTTGCTGTACCTGAGGGAGGAGAGAGGTTTTGGTAGCTTATTTCTGTTGTTGTTTCTTTTTAAAAAACCTAACACACACAATTCCAAACTTTTTCAACGTCATAGTGCGTAGCAGCAGTCTGGTTTATTTATGATTAATTAGGTTAAGCCTTGCTTTCCTGGGGTGGGGGGTAAGATTTATTTCAACCCCTCTTTTTTTTTTAAAGAGTCATGTCCCAGGACTGATTCATTTTTGATAGTTTTTTTTTCTGCTTCCTCTCAATCCTTTCCCCAAGATCTCTGAAAAACAAGAAGGAAATAAAAAATGACTTACCTTTTCCGTGTCAACCCCAGTGTGAACTTAAAATGGCCCAGAAAAACCAAACAGACCAAAGTTCCATTAAAAAAAAAATCCCGCATGATTATTACTATTAATATCACCATAATTATTGAGCAAAGGCCTTTTAGTTTCACTGAGAACATGAGAACATTAGCAGAAATACGCATGGCTTCTATGTGAATTTAGTAGTTTAAAACTTTTGAAGGTTATTTATGTGGATGGCCCTAAGCAAAAGCCCTGAATGGCTCCCAGAGAGCACGTGATGTCATTAAACTAAGTTTTATGGTTTGGGGGAGCTGACAAACCCACAATATATTTACATCATATATAATCTAAACTGTCCAACCATCGCAGCTGCTAGAGCTGCTTAATGCTGGGACAGTGGGACAAGGCATTTAGTGTGGATTACGGCGTCTCAGACTGGTACATCTTACCAAATGGATCCCAAGCGTTCTAAGTAAGTTAATTTCCCTCCCCTCCCTCCCCCCTTCTGTCTCGTTTTCTGGGGGGGAAAAACCCCATTGCATCCAGTGAGTCTTATTAAAATAGAACGTGGGAATTCTGTGTATCCTATGATGGGGAGGGGGGCGGTGTTCTAAAGGCAGGACTTTGCTTTTTGTTTGTTTGTTTGTTTGCTGTATGAGAAACTAGTATGTCTGGCGTTTTAAATGACGGGGGAAGGGTTATCAAGCGAACAACAAGCAGGAACTTTATCTAGAAGGAATATCAGCCCCCTCCCTCCTTCCCCAGGGCTTGTGGAAATTAGATAAGGCCAGAAAGCTCTCGATATTACTGGGTAAAGAGAGCCATTCCGCCCCCCTGTCCAACCCCACCTTCCCTTCTCGACAATACAATACTGAAAGAAAGCGAAAGGTGGAAAGATTGGGCTTTAGATTCGCCCCACTTTTTTTTCTGCTCAGATCATTTCGGCTCGCGCTTGAGTTGTTGTTGTTGTTTGTTGCTGTTTTGAAGGAGCACAATATAGAGCTTGCCTCTTTTTTTTTTTTTTTTTAAAGCTTGCTGGGTGGGGATGAACATGCGCACTGCTGGGGGGGAGAGGTCGCGCAGGAGAGAAATCTGCAAGCGTGATTCCTGCGCTCCTTTGATGCTGTTGGCAGGTGTGTTATAGGCAGGCATGAACTCTGAGCGAGGCAGGGTTGGAGACAGGCCGAAGAATTTGTAAACTCCCTGTCGCAGATAAGATCTAAGGCAATAGACACTTGGCAGCTCTGTTTTCTTCGGAAGAATATGATCCGATCGCTCATCCCTGGTCCTCGCTTTTTGGATACCTCTCCCCTGCCCCTCTCCTCCCCCCCCCCCCCCCCGCCGCTGCCCATTCCACAAGGAGGAGAGGTTTCTCTTCGTCGTCTTGCGTCCTTGGGTTTTCCGGGACAGGTTTCCAACTGGAACAATGCGGGAGACCCCAAACGGGGCAGGCCAGGAGTCCAAGCCCTGTTTACACGTAGCCTGGAGACAGGGATGGTTTCCCTTCGAGATAATTGGCCACAATCCTAGGCAGGGACAGTTTGGGGGCAGGCAGGACCGGGGCTCATCTCTGAAAAGCTCACTCCAAACAGCGTGTCCTGTTCAAAGTCAGAGCTGTCATATTCAGTGAAAGGGGCCGGGGGGAGGGGGGCGAGGGTCAGGGAAGGTAGCACTGACCGGTAATCGGTAAGAAATCCCAGTCGTAATTCTGCGTGTGTTGCTCCGATTGTACTTATGAGCGTGCCTGGGTTTGTTTACATGCCACATTCCCCCTCCTCCCCGGTTCATACAGAGCTCTGTGAACCTGAGTGTCAAGAGAAGTGTGTAATCCTATGGCACCGCGCTTGGGTGGATTGGGGTGCGCTCGACCCTGGTGTTAAACAGAGGACTTTTTTCCTAGTTCAAAGGAAAAGGACGGAGGAGTGTGTGTGTGTGGGGGGGGGGGGTCTATCTGTGAGGGAGACAGGTCTGGAGGTGTGAAGATATAAAATGTTTGGCTGTTCAGGGGCCAAGTACATCCCACTGAGAACAATGGAGAATCACACACACACACTCCCTGGATCTAATGACTGATACACAAACACACACGTGATCCAATATCACACACCCCGCCCCCTGGGTCTAATGACTGGGACATACACAGGATGTAATGGCTGATACACACACACACACACTTCTGAACAATGGTGGTGGGGGGAGGGAAATCCATTATTCTTAATAGGAGCTTCCTGGGAGCTGGCCTTTGACCCAAAGGGTCCAATTCTGCATGCTGTACACCCCACAAAAGAAGCCAGCGGAGGAGGAGGAGGGAAGGAAGGAGGAGAATGCTCATTAAACTTTAGGGTCTTTGTCTGCCAAACCTGCATGAAACGGGGATTCCCGGGGAAAAAAGGAGGATTTCCACCGAGCAAACAGCCTTCCTTTTCAGGAGGGGTTGGAAAATCAGGACTCTCCCTCCACTGGGAAGGTTGTAACCTCCCTCCCCGGGCAGAAAAGCAAGAACTGTGACCATAGGCCCTTGTTTGTATGCGGAGGCCAGATGCCTTCACGTGGGTGCTGCTGATGTTACTTAGGGTCTTCATACATGTTTAAAAGAAGCTGCCCAGTCCGTGTGGCTCCCATCATGGGTCTGGTCCCCTCCGTACAACCCCACAATCTCACATCCACTCGCGCTCAATTTGATTCAGGCCTAACGACGCCTCCCCTAGTGATGGGCGCGGGGACACAGATTCACCCCTTGCTAACAGGCAGAAAGGCTTGCTGAGGACTGCAGAAAGGTCTGGGCCCGGTTCTGTTCCCCTTCACTGCCGAGGCCCGGAGGAGAACTCCACCTGGCCTGTGGAATTCCCACGCGCCTTCAGAGAGGTTGTTCTCTGTAGAGGAGGAGGTGACATCAGCCATCCTCATTCCGCTGGGAAAATTACCTTGACTTGAGTGGGGCCAGGTTTTCACATGGGTGTGCTAAGAGCAGCCCAACTGTAGTGCTCTAGTGAGGGGCAATTCTTACTGAAGTGTATGCTTATTTTCTCTACGCAAAACCCCCTGGGTGTCCAGTATTTACCTCTGTGTATATGTAGATACTATGTGCGTCCATGCACCCATAAAATCACCCTGCATGTGTATTCAGCCTTCAAAGGGTCACACACAGTCATGGGTGTCTGTACAGAGATCTACTCATACATATTCATTATAGAAAAAAACCACTGGGCCTCATTTACTCTATGTGTAACTTTATTTACTTCTGAGTAGTTACAACATGGGGCTGATTTCTGTTTGCAACCTCGTGTTTTTTTTTTTTTATATTTGACCCGGTTCTCCATTATGGGCCAAAATTTCCAGAACCCTAGCCTCATAATTAGGACCAGATTTTTCCAAAAAGGCTCTGAAGCCAGAAGCTCTCTGGTGTTCCCCTTATGGTCTGTTTTTTTCCCTCCCCCACCCCCAAAGAGCTGCATGTCCAGCCTACCTCCACAGCCATATGTGTGTTCCTCTGCCCTTCCCCCACTTCTGGGTACGCCTGGGTTAGCTCTAGGGTCCCTTCATGGTGCGGTGGGGTCTGGCATGAGAGCTCTCTCCTGGGGAAGCTGAGATGGGTTTGGCCTGCTCTCTGCAACAAAACTCGGACTGGTGAGTCGCTCTCGGCCACGTGGGAGGGGGTTAAAAAAACCCGAGGGAAGGGACTCCCAGCCAGCAAACGCGGAAGCTTAGAACTGTAGATTCTCTGGGGCTCAAAGCGCAGCTCTGTCCTGCAAAGCGCTGGGCGAATTCGGAAGGTGCGCAGCTGTTTCATTTGCTGTGGGCCTCAAGGCAAGCCGAGGGGGGAGCCCGCACGTGGGTTTCCCCCGCTTTTTCTTGCAGGACCTCCAACTTGTTCCAGGTCCAGGAATAACACAACAAAGGGGGTGCTGGAGTAGAATAGGCCGGAGGCTTAGCTGTACTCCAGCTTTGTGACGGCGGGAGGCATATCCAAACCTCCCCCCTCCATTTCTCCATATAGAAATGTTATTTTAATATCTAGCGGGACCAATCCCCTCCCTTTACCAGGGAATCCCCCCCCCCCCCTTGGAACCAACCCGGTGTCTTCCCAGAAGCTTTGGGTCTGACAACGCCCTTTTCTCTCAAGCGCCAAGATCCCAAAGTTTCCTCGAGTTAAGAAGTTTCTTCAGAAGGAGAAGCGGCACTTCTGAAGGTCGTGGCTGCAAAGGATAAGAGCTCTGGGTTTCAACTCCGATTTGCAGAGGAGGGAAGGGTTTCTCGCGCCCAAATAATCTGATTCAATTGGTTTCCACCTGCAACTCGCATCCCCAAAGTCCATTATTTGTTTGCGCTTTAAGAACAAGATTGATCCGGGCCCAGACTGGCTGGGTCATTTCATCTTCTCCAAGAGGGGACATTCTTGCCCGGTGAAATCTCTACTTTTAATGTAGGTTCCTCCAGAGCTAAATATTTCTGAAGTGCTTTGAGGAATGCAGTGTTTGCCTTCCCATCCCTATGACTCGTGGCTGTATTATTATTTTTCTTAATGTGTATGTGGTGGGCTAACATTTCATCACGAGAAGATGGAAAGTTTTGCCTGGAAGATTTGTGGACTTTTAGCCCAAGGATCACACCAGGCATGCGCAGAGTGGAGTCACGTGGCCCACTGCTCGCCAGTCAAAAGGGGGGAGAGGTTGCACACGCCCTAAAATAGATTAAAAACAAGACAAAAAAATTAAACATGTTTTGAGTAGCAGAAGCGAATGTGACATATCAGTCACCTTCCTTTTGCTTCCCTCCCCCCAACATTAGCATGAGCTTGCGGTGTTATCTAAAGTTGCACCGTTTTGAGAGTTGTTTTTAATTGGAACAGAAATACAGTCCAAGTTTTGCCACCGATCCAGGTTAAATCACAGTGCTCAGATGTACTCATCTTTGTGTGCGGTCAGGTTGGGATATTTACAATTCAGAAGCACTCTGCCTGCTTTGGAATTGAAATAGAGCTAAAACCTACTTCAATGAAATTACTGCACAATATTCACACGCAACATTTGAAACGACCTGTTTTGGGAAAGGAGGGGGGAAATGGCGTTGAAATAACAGCATTTCCTGGCATTTTACTACGTTCAAATCCTACATATCGTCCTGGGAACATTTATGTTACAGGTAAACAAACTAAATAAAATAACAAGAACCAAGGAGCCAGAAAACCATGAGTTAGCAGTTCCAAAACTGCAGCAACTGCGAGTCCATATAATTGGGTTCCATCCTATTATGACAGTTGGGATACTTTATTATCTATTGTCAGACGCAACCAACATCTGTGCTCGCCTTGCACAAGACTTGCTGTGCAGAGACCCTCGTTCCATTTAAAAAAAATATAGTAGGGTTATAACTTTTTAATCCCCTTCGGAAGATTATATAGGAAAGGTTTGGAGCGGGCAGTTGCCAGAGATATGTGATAGCCCTAAAGCAAGGTTTTATCTGGTCCTTTACAGCCACCATATTTGATCTGCCTTCTAAAGAGGATGCCCAAGCAAAGAGAAAGTAGAGAGGTTTTATAATAGGGGCAGGTCTGAATATTCCCAAGCGAATTGGTGTGGACTGTCTAGATGGTGCTGGGTCCTGCCGTGAGGGCAGAGGACTGGAGTAGATGATCTCTTGAAGTCCCTTCCAGTTCTAGTGTTCTATGATTCTATGAAATTCCCAAGCAAGGCAAATTGAAGGAAAGAATATTTTCCAGTTGTCCTCGAAAGAAAGAAAGAAAGGAAGGGGAAATGAAACTAAGCGCATGTAATTCACTTTCCTTTTTTTTCTATGCTACATCCATAATGAAAAATAACCATTCAAGGCGTCTAAAAGTACGTTGCCGGGTATTGTCCAGGGTATTAAAAGCGAATATTGGTACAGTACTGAGAAAGTCTAGAATGCTCTGAGATGTGTTATGGGCATTAAGATATTTAAGATTCTGCGAGTCTTACACAGGAAGAAAGTTTTGGTGCGACTTCAGATGTAGATTATATTCTTTCCAGAGGGTCTTTCACTGTTTAACTCTTCGTTCGGTTATAGGTTTTATGATTCATTAAACAAAACCTCTCCAGTGTAGCCGGTACATTATTCCCATTTCTTCAGCAGATTTGGCCGCTTTGATTGTTAAGGGCGAATGACATTGTTTGAAAACTGTGTTATGTGTCAGGATCAATGCAATAGCCACAGTCAACATTTGTATTTGCCATTTCCCTACCGTAGGAATTTTTTTTTAAAGTTCATATTAAAAACTCTTTTTATAAGAAATCATGTTGCGTGCGAATGGCCCATAGGAGCGAGTCCTAAATGCCTTCGAATATAAGGTTAGCGAGGCGCTGGGGAAAAAAGGGAGGTAGAAGGAAGAAATTAAACTAGCTAGCTAAAATAAGGTGCACTCCAAGGGTGAGGTGGTCTCAGGATGCTGGCTTCGGTTATTCTCCCGGTGGTTTTTAAACATCGCCTTCCCCCTTTTCTTTTCTCTTTTACGAAGCGCGGTGCAGAAATCTGCCTATGCAGATAGTACGGAGGGATTGATTGTATCGCTTTAGCATCTGATCCTCAAAAGCGCGCTCCTGTCAAACGATGCTTTGATCGGAGGTTTCCCGGTCCAGCGCTGAATTCCGAGTTACCGATTTTTGGTAAACGTGCGATTTCCCTTTTTCCCTTATTGCCCTCGCACGAATGCCTATCCGTTCACGAGATGGCTAGCTTTCCCCAGTGTGTTCACCCCCCCCACACACACACTTTCTCTTCATTGTTCCACTCACCAGACTGCTGCTTATATTATTTTTAAAACTCCATGTTTGTTTTCCTAGCCAAACCAAAACGTGATAGTAGCCGAAGCGCACGATATTTTGATATAAATGAAGAAATATCATGTTATTCTCCCCTCACTAGAGTCTTTGCTCTGCATCTTATTCATTTTTTCCTCTCCTTTAGTATAGATCCATAAAGACATATTACAGACACAGACACACAAAATCCTCTCTTGGCACTTAACAGATTTCTCTAATTCATGTCTCAACAACAAAATAATCACATGGGAAGGGAGAGGTGCTACTGTTGACCTTTCTATTTATTTCTGTCCGCGGCAGGATTAGAGTTTGCTTGAGTTTAGGTAACATGAACTGGAGTGTAATCTACAAGGAAGTGTAGTCAACTTGCAAAGTGCTCCAGTCTGCCCACGGCTGGCGTGTATGGATCGTCACGTTAGGGCATTAGCTTATTGTATCTTTCTTTAAAAAAATGAAACTTTCTTTTCTGTAGGTTTGGCCATGACAAAATGGAGAGAAACACCAGTAAGTACTTTTCTTTCTTTCTTTCTTTCTCTCTCTCTCTCTCTCTCTCTCTCACAAAACCAGTGTCCTTGTTTTTTAGACTCACAAGCCGTGGGTGCCTATATTTTGTTTCATCTTTCACAAAAGGGGTGGCTGACTAGACTTTTATTACAGGAGGTTTTTTTTCCCCCCCTGTCAGGAAAGGAGGGGGAAGAGGGGGGTTGTAAACGCAGGTAGGTGTCCGTTTTGATCTGTCGCTAATCACAGGAAGTGAGGGGTCTGTGTCTTTAAGGTTGTAAATTCCACAGATCTGTTTTTAGTTCCATTCCTAAAGGTACCTCGCGGGAAAAATGTGGCTTTTTAAAAATTTTTAAATAATCTCGTGCTAAGATCTGGAAATGGTCGATTACGCCCAGTGTCCATCTGCACTATTCTCGCTAAAAAAAAATAAACGAAACAAAAATGGTTGTCTCTCTTAGCTGGTGACCCAGCCTCATGTGAAGGCAGAGACAGTGGGAATATAGGTAGCCCCAAGTATCTCCCTAAAAACGGTCTTCAGGCCTCGCGATCCTTGTTAACTCCATTTGCCCTAAAAAAATTGAACTTATTTTGCTTAAACATCGCCCAAACAGAGGTCAAGTGAAGGTTTCCTGGGGCGGTGGGCAGCCTTCACTGTTGTTGTGATTGTTGTTGTTAATAATAATAGTCCGATTTATCCCGTAGAGCTTGTGTTAGGTTTCCTTTTCGAGTATTCCGCTAGGTTGATGGGTTTATGTAATTAAAGACAGGCTAGAGGTTGGTGGTTGTTTTCCCTCCCTTCCTCTCCCTTTCCTTCTGCTCCATATTGTGTACTTTTGTGGCTGTGATGTATGGTATCCAGCAGGAGAAAACCATACTTTACAAACATGACTAGGATTTGTGCTCTAACCAGGCTACGCAGTAATGAAAATAGAAACCCACACACACACTGGGCAGTTTTCTGTGGAACTCAGAGAGCGAAAAGGTTAGGTACATGATCAGTAGGCAGATAGAGTAAGATTTTGTGTGTGTTTTCTTTACTGCTACATCTGGTTAAATACACTTAAGCCAGAAACTAACCGATTATCAAAGCGATCCATTTTGGACCCCCTCGTGAAAATGAGCGTCTGTGTGTATAATCCGCGCTGACGGCTAACTTCTTTAGTACTGAGTATCTTTCAGAGTCTTTTCCGCTCTGTCTCTCTCTCCTCGGCATGGTGAAAAGTGCTATCTCCATAAAATAGCATTGTGTGTGTGTGTGTGTGTGTGTGTGTGTGTGTGTGTGTGTGTGTGTGTGAGAGAGAGAGAGAGAGAGAGAGAGAGAGCATTCAGCCAACGTGGCCAATGAATTATCTAATAGACATTCTCCAATTAAAAACAAAAAGACCCCCCCCCCATTAGTTTTGCTTTCCCGACCCTTTGGCTAGGAATAAAACATCTGAATGTCGGGGGCTAGAGAAATATTTACCCATAGACACAATGTGACACGTTACATCTGTCTCTGCTTTTTCTTGGGTACCTGTCTCTGTCGAAATTAATTCTGTAGAGAAAAAATATATAAAGCTTTAAAAAAATCCAGTCCAGGCTCAAAGTTGCTGGTCCATGTGTAAGGGAAGAAGTGAAGTATGAACAAACCGATATTTTATGTTAGGTTCCTGCCATGCGGCGCTGCCTGACTTCCTACCTAATTCTTCTTAACTTATTCCAAATGGCTGCTTAAACTAGGATTTTGCGGGTCTAGGGGGCCTGTTATGATGAGCTCTCTGCTGCCTCACCTTCCCCTTGCTCCTGGAGCTAGCCCCAGCTGCTAAACTCTGGGTGGAATCCCACCCATCTGTTGCCTGCCCATCCCATGGGGAGGGGGGTGTCTATCTCTGGTCCCCTGGCTGTTTACCTTGCCCTTTGGCCAGGTTTGGGGTGTGAAACCCCTTTAGCTTTTCCAGGATTCGAACCCATTATTCAACGCATCGGAGGCCCAATTGAGCTGAGCCAGTCCTCGCGCAATAAGGCAGCCGGGTCCTTATCAGGTTTGAATTGATGCTAGCGGCCTGGTTCTGTATATCATTCCTGAGATTTCTCTTGTCCAACTCCGCGGCTCCTTTGGCTTCTGTGGACTTGACTAATGACTGCTGCAAACGACAATGCCTGCAGAATTCTAATCGGCGGGATGAGTCGAGCCACACTTATTTACACTTCTTGAATTTATTTTTAAAACACGCCACAGCCGCCGAAGTTGAGTTAAGTCCTGCCTGCTGCTCTGAAGCGCCCACCCTCGGAATTACGGGAACTAATAAACGTTTTATTAAAAGGTTTTGATGGAGTCACCTTGGGGATTAACTAAGATAATAGTTTATGGCACAGTGCAAGATTAAACTGAAAGTACCCTAGTGGAAAAAAAATAAACATTACAGATAACAAGAAACTCATCTTCAACCATGATGGTCCATTGTTGCCATTCTCCATCGCCCAAGGAAAGTTATTTTGTAACATTCAGATATCTCATTTGGAAGCTGAAGGCAATTAAAAGGTTTCTTCAGAATTCCCTGTGTCGTCTTGACTCGTTAGTACACACCAGGGTTGTGAGTTTATGCCTTAGATATTTGGACAGAGAGGGGTGATCGACAGAAAATCGAGATGGGCAGAGCTATCCACAGATAGCATTGGAAAGCAGAAGAGTCAAGTCAACATAGCAGCCAACTTTTCCTCGTCAGTCCTCCTTAACTAACTCCCAGTGCCTCGTAGAACTGTGTTCATCACCCTACACCAACATTTCTACACACACAGTTGTGGGTCCGTCGCTGTGTGTGTGTGTGAAGTATGCATATAGGTGTGTTAGCTGTGTGTGTAAACATTCACAGGCAGAGATATGAATAGGTATAAAATACTTCATTTGAGATACGGGATAGGTAATATTTACATTTCACTTCATAATATATCTGATGCATTTAGTATATAGATGCACAATACACTGTGTGTAAATGTGTAGTTATGTATAGTGCATGTGTGTGTCAGTCTTGTACCTTTTAAATATAAAAGCCCTATGCATGACACTGGCTAGGAGAATTGATATCTGTAAGGTTTTAATAACAGTTAGCTATTGATTCAGGCGCTCGCCAGTCTATAACCTAGAAGGAGGAAAATCTTGGTACATCTCATCTAATTAGACCCTACCTTAGAGCTAGCTCTGGGATGTGCAGTCTGGTCATTCGAACCCCAAGGGTTCTCTGTTGCTGCCCTTTGCTTTAAAAAAGTGTCCCGTGATGGCTTCGCATCCCCAGAGAGACCCACCACCGAGTTGATTTTAAATTGCGAAGGGTGTCAGGAGTGACTAGCAACCTGAGGCCTATTATTTCCCCATAGACTCCGATTCAGAAATCGGCGCTTTCCCTTTGCCGTTTACACGGCCACAGCGTGCTAGGGCGCCTGGAAGTGTGACCCCCCACTTCGCCCGAATTGTTGTCCCTTGCGCCAGCGAAGAAGGGAATCCAGCGGGGAGAGGAGGCGTTTTGGCAGGGCGATATGCTGGAGGGAGGCTCTTTCTGGACACGAAGGCACAGTAGGGTTTGTCAGAGTCCCCTGAAGTGAGAGGACAACGTAGCCAACTCTAATACTGACCCTTCAAATTGAGGTACCTCTCCTGGGCGGGTTGGGATGGTTTTCTAGTCCCCTGTACAATTAAAGTAACTAATATTCTCCTTCTCTGCTGCCTTGGGGGCTACGCCCCAAACCTCTTTGCTCTAGGCATCTTCAAAGTCCTTGTCAGAAGTAGCGAGGTGCTGTCACTGGCAGAATCAAGCTGTAGAAACGCACCCTCTGTAATTATAAAAATGCTCGCTCTGGGGAAGGATTTCGAGGCTAAATGGGTTAAGCTAGTAAGTGCCACTCAACAAGAAGCTTTCTAGAATAATACAGGACAAGAGCTGTCTAAAGTGTGTATATATTTCCATCCCATTCCATAACATCCACCTAACTTCCCACTGAACAGCTCTCTCGGCACCTTCTCACCCCTCCCATACCCGTAGAAGACCAATGTTTTCTTTTCAACTTAACCTATGGTCCAGAAGCAAGAGATGAGTCATTACAGGTATTGTTTGTGTAGAAAAAGTCAAGGAGAAACCCTATCGCCTGTCTATAATTCACTTAAAAAGATCCTCCATCAAAGGTGGGGGGGGGGTGTGTTTTTTTTGGTCTCCGTGCTGAAAAGGGTACAGAGACGGGTGTATTCAGAAACGATTGATTATAACTAAAATATATATTTTCAGTCTTTTAAATAGGGTTTAAGGGGCTCAAGGAGAGAAAAAAAAAAGAAGTGATCATTGTAGCTATGTGGATCATTCCAGGCAAGCAAATATTATATAAAAGTATAAAAAAAAACCTTTATTGATCCAGGTTTATTAGTTAATTTCATTTAAAAAACAGTTATTCTTTAAGGACCATCTTTAACAGGTATGGTTTCCTAGTTCTTACACCTGCAAGACATATATTTTCTTTTCGACCTCCATGAAATCACACGAGAAGTTATAAAGAATGGACACAGAGGTTGTTTACCCATCCTGGGTACTTTGATCTATTAAAACATAATCCTATTTTTTTAAAAGCAAGAGCTTGTTTCCTACGGAGCAGCAAGTTATTTTTAGGCCTCTGTATAGCTCAGGTCCTGAAGGGTTCATGCACTGAGGTCCCATATAAATAACAACAACACTAATAAAAAGGGATTTGTAATACAGATTCAAATCGCCTCTCAGCGAAAGGGGTTCTTAAAACTAGATTTTCAGGGGGGTTCTGGGGGAAGGTGAGAGAAAGAAAACCAACAATTTCTCCAGCATAAAAATGAAACATCAAATTAGTTTGCCTCTGGGCTTCATTTTTCCCCTTCTACATTATAACTAGTTATTGAACTAGCTAGAAGATCTAAAGGCCCTTTGTGAGGAGACAAATTTCAATGGAGTTCCCCCATCAATAACTCCTTGGCAGTGACCTATTGGATCAAGTCAAACAGTTGAGGTGAAATTCGGGTCACGCTGTCTAACCAATATTAAAATGGGCCCACTTTTTAAAAAGCCACTTTCAACGAGATTTGAAGAAAATTGAATTCCCGGGTGGAGTAAAAAAAGGGGGGGGGGCGGGGGGAGAGAGAAAGAGAGAGATTGAGAAAATGGTTTGCATATTTTTTTTTACAAACAAACAACAGGAATTCATCTTTAATATTTTAGAAAGAAGGGGTAAATATTTACATTATTACAGATTCAGAGACTAAAGAGCCTAAAAAGAAAAATGCGAAGGCTAGTACTTCTGGTGACATGCTCGGGTTATTAAAATCGTTTTAGGCCGATTCATTACTTTTACTGACAACAGAGTTAAGAAAAAATCAATTAAACATTTGCATATTTCTTTGCATAAATTAGACCTGTCTATTTGCATTATGAAGGAACAAAAAGAAAAAAAGGTCTTTTTGCACTTACTGCTTTCAAGTTGTTAGAAAAATTAAAATTTAATTAATTGCATGTCATTGCATATGTCACAGAAAAAGCAACTATTTTTTTCCTGCAAGGAATTGTCTGCCTTCCCCCCACAGCACACACACTAATGTAACATATTGTATAATAATCGCCTTAAAATAAACCCTTAAATGCTTGAAATAAAACTCTACTCAAATTTATTTCCTTCCTCTGAATCTCAAGAAGAGATAGTTCATAGTGTGCGGTTTGCTGTTTTATTATTATTATTAAACCTTGCATAACAAAACCCCAGTAGATAGATACTTCATTTTTCTAAGATGCACAGATTGCTAATGGCTTGAGGTACAGGTTACCAAACGGTCAGTATGGTAATAGCTAAGACAATGAATCCGCAGAGACAATAGTGACTTATTTTTCTTCAGTACTGTCAGAAAGGCGCTTTGTACTCAAAAATGTTCTCGAAATGGTAACCAGATCTATATTTTGCAACCTGATTCCTGGGTAGAGAAGGAAATAAAGACCAGAAATTATTTTTTCGAGGGGCTATATTTCTCTTGGCGTTGGCAGTCCGAAACTGTTTGTCGACATTGTTGTGTTGGCTGGGGAAATTGAGGCGAAAGAGAGAGAGAGAGAGGGGTCGGAGGGGAGGGTTATAGACAAAAGAGCCAGATTCTTGTACAACTATTCTTAACACGTCCTTGCAGACTTATTTTATGGAGAAAAAAATTCTGCCAAACACTTAAAAGCAGGAGGTTCATCTAAAAACTCCACTAGAAAGAAAGAAAGAAAGAAAGAAAGAAAGAAAGAAAGAAAGAAAGAAAGAAAGAAAGAAAGAAAGAAAGAAAGAAAGAAAGAAAGAAAGAAAGAAAGAAAGAGAAAACTGTGTATGGAAAGGGGGATATTTTTGTGCATTGTTTAGAAATAATGTACAGGAAACCAAAATAAAAGGGGGAAATGAATTTAGATAGACAAGGCAAAAAGGCCAGGCCCTCCTTTTAAATAAAAAATTATCATTCTTTTAAATATCTGCAATTAAGTCCAAAGGCTACAAGAATAGCAAGTCATTGAAATAAAATTGCAGTTCTCCCTTGGCCATCTGGAACAATGAGCCAAAAGCTTTTTTAAGCCTTAGAACTGTAGGTCTTTAACTCGGTGGTAGAAATTGGTTTGGGTGACCTTCCCGCCTTGGATTTTTTTGAACTCTTTAGTTGTTGTTTAGGATAATCACCTAATATTTTCGTAGAGAACTACCTGTAGGTATTTTTATCCCTCTCATTTGGGGCTTACCGGGATTCATGTATTTAAAAAGACATGCCTAGCTAAAATTACTTTATTAACTCTACATTTTTAGTCAATATCCCCGTAGCCTTGGAGTAAAGTTTTTGCATCAGTATGAACAATAAAGGTCAGAATCCAGCACGAGTCCAGGGTTTTGGAGAGCCTGAGATATCGCCAGTGAAAAGGAATTTACTGGATAAATTGGAATCCATGTTTTGGATACCAGAATCCATTTCCACTAATGTCTTTGGCATGATTTTCCCCCTCTTTCCCCTCGCCACTTTTCTGTAGAGATCGTTCTACTTGATGGGACACCTCTAACTTTAATAAAGTAGGTAAATCCACTGGGTGAGCAATTAGGCCATGGGAAAGCCATGCCAATAAAAACCCTACATGCTAGGTAATAACACACACACAAAAAATGAGTTTCCACGTGCAACCGTGCCAAGAGACATAGGGGTCTGAGTCTTTGTGCGAGGCAGGACGTTCAATCACACATATGCAATGCAAGACACAGCTGTAAACGTCTGAAGCAACATGCTTAGTGAGTGGTCTTTGCCTGCTTTCCAACTTTCCTCCAGCCAGAGAGCATTATTTCCAAGCATCACCCACCCCCTCAAACCTCAACCCCACACGTGCCAAATTACACAGTCGTCTATATGGACCCTGTAGAATCGAATTTGTGTGAATATCTGAGTCACAAATTCGTCTCTAGGGGAGTATATGGACGATGCCAGAGCCTTGTAAAGTTCTGCTTTCTCCTTTGATTCCCTTAATTGCAGCTGTTCTAATTAAATCCTCAAATACTGGTTATGTCATTTTAAAAGGTAGTTACTCAAGTGCAAAACAGCTTTTGCCTCTGCCAGGGCAGGCGTGGGGGTGGCTTGTTAGAGGTAGGCTGAATAATAATGATGATTGGGGATGAGGATCATAATAATAATAAAATCACATTATTACTTTTCATATAAAAGAAGAAACAGCAGAAGTCTCCGCCAACAGCACACACAAAAAAAGCCCCAACCATTTCATGTGACTGATTTATGGCGTTTTACAACCCCATAAAAGCTGTAGCAATGAGCCAAAAGCCGCCGACACCGCTGGCACGTTTAGTCTAATAAATAAAACATAAACAGTTAACTTTATGTGTCACTTTTATTGTTATCAAGTAAAATATGGCGATGCCCTGCAAGCTATGATTTTCAGCTATAATTGTTATCAAGCAGTACAAGGGATTAATCCGACTCCCTCTGCCCCTCTGCCTAGTGCAAGCCATAGATAAAACCCTTAATTGCAACAACTGCTCTCTCCAAAATATTTGCCATCGGTTTCCAGGTTTTGTACCTGCACAGGGCATCTGTTTATCCTGCCATCTGGGGCGGGGAGCCTTTTAAAATATAGGTTACAGATATCTCAGTCTCCCCCCCCCCCCAACACACACACCCCCTTAAAACAGCTAGTTAAATGGGTCTTTTGAATGGAGGTTGCAAAGGAAACTAATTCTCTGCTTGGTTGTGGAGCTATGAACCATCTTTCTTTCTTTCTTTCTTTCTTTCTTTCTTTCTTTCTTTCTTTCTCTTCATGCCCATGGAACTTTGGGACGGGCAGAATTCTGAAGGGCGAACCCAAAGCCTACTCACCCTGCAAAAGCCAGTAGGAATAAAAACACACCAAGTAGTTTTGCAAAGCAAAGCAATGGGCTGTCTCTCCAAGAGCACTCCTGGCTTCTGAGTGGGAATCAAGGCGGCGTAACTATGCTCTTTAATACACAAATAGATCCTATCCGTGTTCAAGGAAATGAGGTATCGCTTGAGCAAAGGTTGAGAGCGTCCAGAGAACTCTTAAATTACTCAGCCATGATTTGCATGTTCCCTTTTAGCTCTCAGGTAACTGGTTCTCTTCCACCCCCCACCCCCACCCATTGATATATGTGTACAATATTCCTTGATGGGGGGGGGGGACCACATTTACTGACAAGGGCACTTAACCTGCCTTATGTTCTTTAGGAGTGGGGGCAGTTCTGTACTCCAGAATGTATTTAAAGTGAAAAATGCCACATATTCTGGGCATCTGTGATAGCTGATCTTCCCATTTAGGGCTTGTTCTACTACTGCGAGATCGTGGAGTGGGGGTGGAAATTCTACGGCAGATGCCTAACATCCAGCCTACGGTGTGTGTGTGTGTGTGTGTGTGTGTGTGGTGGGGGTGGGTGTAACATGAACAATATTCTCCACAGGCATCTCCCCCTTTACAAAAACCGGTAGGATTTTATTATTTTATTTTTACACATTTGTCCGGGGGGGGGGGGGGGGGGGAAGGGGGTTGGTTGGTTCTGCTCACCATCCTGATTTCTTTGCTCCCAGTTGTGAGACCACACCAACAGCAAACAACAACAATGCACACACACACACACACACACACACACGCACGCACACGCACAAATTGGATACATTTTGAAAAAGCTTTTGGTTCCTTATCCGGGGACTCGCCTGGCTGGTGTGATTGGCCGCGGGAGTCACATGGTGAAAGTAACTTTACGGGGTCGCCCGCTTGTAGGAGGGCTTTATGGAGCAGAAAAACGACAAAGCGAGAAAAATTATTTTCCACTCCAGAAATTAATGATCATGAGCTCCTATTTGATGGACTCTAACTACATCGATCCGAAATTTCCTCCATGCGAGGAATATTCGCAAAATAATTACATCCCAGACCACAGTCCGGAATATTACAGCCGGACAAGGGAGTCCAGCTTTCAGCATCACCATCAGGACTTGTACCCACCACCAAGAGCAAACTACCCAGAGCGCCAGTACAGCTGTGCCAATATACAAGCTCCAGGCAACCCAGCCGCGCACCAAAGGGGCCATGGGCAAACGCAAAGAGGCCACCACCTCCCAGAAAAGCCGCAGCAGCTCTGTGAGCAAACTGCTCTTTCCAGTTCCTCCACCTCTCCTTCCCCAGCCCCTCCAGCCTGCAACCAGCCAAACCCCGAGCATCCTAACAACACAGCTTCTAAGCAACCTATAGTCTATCCATGGATGAAAAAAATCCACGTCAGTACGGGTAGGCAACTTTTTTTTTCTCTCCTCTCCCTCTGCTCTGTCTTCCTTCCTCTTTTCACACCATGCTCTCGCTCGCTCTCACTCGCTTTTTTTTTATTTCCTTCCCTTCCATGAGAGTCTTTGGGTTAGCACAATTGAGCTGGATTTACGACTCGGAATGGGTAATTACACCCACCATAAATTTTATAGCCAACCTAGTCTGGGCAGTCTTAGCCATGTGGTTCATTCTGTTATGTATGTGTGAAACTCCGAAGGCTTTGTGAGGGGTGCATAAATAATTCAGTCTTTGGAGCCAGGGAAACCCCTTCTTATTAGAATAGAAAGTCTTAGGCTGCCAGAAGTTCTTTATAACCCATTTAGCTGATTACTTTTTCCTGAGCCACTCCAGATTTCTTGTGTGTGTGTGTGTCTCTCTCTCTCCCCCTCTCCCTCTCTGTTCTGTCTGCTTCTCTCTCTCTCTCTCTATTCATGCTCATCTTTGCTTTTCCAGTGAATCCGAATTACAATGGAGGGGAGCCCAAGCGTTCCAGGACTGCGTACACCCGGCAGCAGGTCTTGGAGTTGGAAAAGGAATTTCACTATAACAGGTACCTGACCCGGCGAAGGCGCATCGAAATCGCCCATTCCTTGTGCCTCTCGGAGCGGCAGATCAAAATCTGGTTTCAGAACAGGCGGATGAAATGGAAAAAAGACCACAGGCTGCCCAATACCAAAGTCAGATCCTCAGCTCCTTCTAATTCCTCCGCGGGAACCATTTCTGCTGCTAACGCAGTTCCCAGCGAGGACCTGTCGCCGGGTACAAACCAGGATCAACGAGCAGACGATATCACAAGGTTATAAACAATATCACTCTCCCACACACAAAAATTGACTCTGATTATTTATAGAATCTAATATATATATATATATTTTGGTTCTTTTCTTGTAGTTTTCCTGTGCGTATAAAACAAAAAACAAAAAAACAGTAAGGTCTTCCTTATGACCACAAGCTTTAGCTGCATGTTACATAGCATGAAGCCAGGTGACCGAGTACCTGCGGGTTTTTTACGCCATTTCAGGGTTTTATTTATTTTTAAGGGTGAGGCGGGGGGGGGGGGGGGGAGCAGAGAGGCCAATGTTCTGTGAGACGAATTTAAAGAATAATCAGAAAAAAAAGGAGAATGTAGTTATTTGCCCTCTGCATGACACATGCACAATGCTCCAGCGAAAATAAAATGGAGCTCTGAAATTCTTTTGTATAAATGTGAAAAAGGCTAAAAAAAATCACACCAACCAGGTGGGGCGAGTTGTTCGTTTAAAATTGGAGAAGGGGGGCAGAAAAAGGAAGGATCGTGGCATATTTTAAAAAAAGAGCAAGGTTTAAACAAAGTCAGTAGCTAGGGTTGTTTTTTTTTTTTTTTTTTTTTTTTTGTCGTGGTTCTTTGTGTTCTTGGACTGATTTTACATGATCATTGTAAACTTGCAATAAAGAGTTTTAGTGTGTATGTGAAAGTCCCAGTGTTCAATAAACCAGTGAGTGTGAATTAGTTTTACTTTAATCTCTGGTGGTTTATTTTACTGTCAACATTCCCCTTGCTCTGAAAAATCTAATAATAATCCTAGGATTGTAATCTTAATTCCATGTGCACGAGGTACTGCTTCAATTTAGTCTAAACAAATATGTAAAATTAACTCTGTACTCTAAATTTTATGACATCACAACTTGGTCACTGTGTTTCAATCTCAGATTCTCCCAGTCAAACGTGTACTGGAGGGGGGGGGAGGGGGAATTTAGTTCTGAGAAAGGAGCATTGATATATGTGGGTTAGAATATCATTCATCCGTGCTTGGTTCCCCCCTCCCTAATATAAGGGTCTTCTGATTTTTTTTCTTTCTCTATACTTCTGTTGTTGTTTTTGTTGTTGTTGCCAGATTATGTGAAGCCGTTCATTCATAAAAGGTAATAGGTTACTTTTAATCTTCTTCCAAAGGCAGGGAAAGGTTTGGCAAAAAGGCAGGATTGCTCTTGGGTTCTGAAATGCAGAGTGGTGTGGAAAGTTAAGCAAGAAATTTGTCCCCCAAATTGAATGTTTGTTTACTTTCCTGGAAGGATGAGATAACAGCAAGAGTTGTGTGTGCATCCACCGCCGGTTTCTAGGCCCCAGTCGCTCGCCACTTTGCAGAACTACTGTCCCAGTCTGAAATAACATGGGGGAGGGAGGTCAGATTCCCAGGCAGGCCTGAATAAAAACATTTATTCTTCAAGCATTTAACACTCTCCCAATGCCTTGCATTAGCCTAGTTGGCCAGGTCTCTGTAACCCTCCCCAGAAGAAAGATTATTCCATCTGAATGAAAGGGCTTAGAGGAAGGGAATCTTTCCGCCACCTTTCTTTTTATTTCATTTGTTTCTCATGGTCTGTATTTATTTATTTTCTCCCCCAAACCTGTATAGCCCTCTCTTAAGCCAGTAATGGCCTCAGAGTCTATTGTGAGAGATCCTGAAAGGGGGATATAGCTGATGTTTGTTGTTTATCATAGAACTTGTACATGTAAAGTCCACCAGCTTTTTCCACTCCTGTTTAGCCACATTCATGTAATGGGAGACAAATGTTCCCGTAGTAAACAGACACCCGGTTTATCTGTAAACATTTTCCCCTCCAAGCAGAGCTATGTATTATAAGTGTGGTGTATTTTTTTCCTCTTCCTATCATGCTTTGCCTGAAACAGACATTCACACACATTTTACCAGTAAAAACAACTATATAAAAGAAAGTGAAATAGCTCCATAATCTGTAACAAAGCATTCTCCCAGGGCTCTTTAGTTCATGGAAAAAGAGCCCCTTTATTCCCTTTACTAGGGGTTAGAGGCAGTGTCTTCAGACACCTTCCACCGTGTATATATATATATAGTGTAAAGACAGGAAAAGCTACAAAGTGCTAACCTTGCAATAATGAATGGTGCTGCTACAAAGTTGAACTGGGAACTCATAGGCAAGCTCTCTCTCGCTCTCAGTGGAAACCCACTTGTGCTAGTACTGCAGACCAAACCTAGTGGGGGGTTGGGGTGGAGTAGGTGGGAATATTACTGTTCAAAGTTTGATCTACTTTCCCCTCGCCCCTTTTTGCAAAGTGCATCATAACTTGCTGAAATATAATCAAGGGTGGGTGGGTTTTTTTGTTTGATGTGGGTTTTGGCATTGAATGCGAGGCGACTTTTGTTGTTGTTGTTGTTGTTGTTGTTGTTGTTGTGTGTTCTCTGTGTGTGTCCGATGAGGAAGCAAAACAAACATGAATCACGTTCTCTACTGTATGGCCTGCATATGAAATAATTAATACTACTGCTACTACTAATAATAATTCATAGAATGAAATAAAGTCACGTGTAGGTATATGTCTTTGCATTCCTGCACTTACTTTTCTGTTCCAGCTCTTTGAGACTAACTTAGCTTTCTCACCTCTTCTCCGCTTGATGCTGAGTATTATTTAGCATCTTACTTAGCCTTTTAGACTTGGCCATGACACAATTCCTGGCATGGAGGGAGATTATGAATGCATTATATAGCCAGGCAGCAGGGGGAAGGGAAAAAAATGATTGTCCCTCTCTACAAGCAGCCTGCCCCATAGTCTCTTTTTAGCCTCCTGACGCCTCCATGTTGATAGCCTGAACGATACTTTATTGAAGTTCGGGTAAATGGCAATACCGGGTTCACGGAAAGGACAACTTTTCTATCCCATCAGCTTTATTCTAGCCAGGCAGGGTGACCTCTCAGCCCCCCTGACCCGGGTAGGTCTCACAACGTGTACCTTCTGTGTCTCCCTACATAGATTTAGAGGCACCGTTCACTGCTCGCGTCTTTGTAGATTTTACCATAGGAATGGGGGAGAGATGGGGCAGATTCAAGGCGTGTTATCGCATTGTGTTCTCACCAAAATAACCCAGGAGAAAAGGGAGAAGGGTGAAGTTACGGCCACTTCTCTCCTCTCGCTTCCCTCGGCGTATTCCCCAGCCGGCTCCTACTCCATGGCCGCAGTAGTGTCCCACGCCAAGTGCCTTTGCACTTAAAAAAATAGGGAACTTTTTGCAAAGTGACGATTAAAACCAGGCGGTAAATGCCATCGAGCGAGACAATTTGTGTGCGTGTGTGGGGGGAGGGAGGATCATAGTTTATTCTGCTGAGGCGCGCACAATGGTCCAGAGATGTCCCATAGAGTTCAAGCCCCCCATGTCCCATCATTCCGTGGTCGAAGATGAGATGCTCCTTCCTGGGGTCCCGATTTACCTCGGCGACATATGGCCTCATGTAGGGGTTCACTCCTCCTCTCAGCCATTGTTTGATGCCTGGATATTCCCTCCACTTCCCCGGCGGGGCTATGAAAGTACCAGCATCGGCCACACATGTTTCTCGAGGATCCAATTAACAGCTCAGGTCAGTCCATTTTCACTCATTCTCTTCTTTAGTCCAGTTTGCTTTCGGTCGGCGTTTGTTGAGTTGAGTGTTGTTTTTTGGTTTGCCCCTGACAGCTGGATTTTTGGGGACTAGCATTCAGGGGAGCCGAGTTAGTCTGTACAGAATAAACTTTAAAAAACAACAAATAATCTGGTGGCACTTTAAAGACTAACAAAACATGTAGTTTTGTTAAAAAAAAGCGATAAAAAGACGGTGGAAAGCCCTTGTGTACAGGCTCTGGGAAGCGTCCCCTCTTACATGTAGTTCAAACAGCTGTGGAACTTAGTTTCCTGTACTGCCTGCTAACAACCTACCGCTCCCGAGATGTTTGGGAAGATAACTCACCGCCCCCCCCACTCCCAAACAAGGGCCTTCGGCCCTCAAACGAAGTGGTTTCAGTTTTGTGCAAACTTTTCCCGTGTACAGAGACAGATTTCCCCACTTTTGCCCGAAGGCTCGTACCCAGAGGTGGCTTAGTTTCGCTGCCAGGCTTCTCCAGTCAACAGAACAACCCATGTCTTTACAGCCTCTCGTGTCCTGCATCCATCCCTCCCAGAGTTTGAAAACGTTCGTCTGCCCTGTTAATTGTAATTAAAAGACAAACATACAGCCAGGGTTAAGTGAGTGAGTTACGGGTTGGCCACCATAACTGACAGCACCTCGAACGTGTAACTTATATTTATTGTGGTCTCCTATATCATTATCCAGAGATATACTTTTATGTACTTCCTAAGCTGTCCTTATGATTTATTTTGATGGGCAAAGTACCAAGCCAAACATTTTGGGACTTTAGTGAAATACTAGTATTTCCTTACAAACAGCCAGCCGCCGGTAGGGTAATGGTATTAGCAGTTTTCTGGCAAATGTCACCCTTTTCTGTTTGTTTGTCTCTTTGGCTATATATTGTCTCCCTGCGTGGAAAAGTATTTTCGCAACTCAGCCATATTTGAGTTAGAGAGAGGGGGAGAGAGAGAGAAAATGTGTGTGTGTGTGTGTGCGTGAGAGAGAGAGGTTTATTTCTACGCAGGGAGATATATATTGCTCTGTAAATTATTCACTTTTTCTAAATTAATTTTTCCCATTCCTAAATTAAAGTTTCCCTTGCTACTTAATCCATCAGATGCATTGTAGATTTCCCTGATCTATATAATAGACAGAAAGATAGATACTTTGCTTTATACAAGAAAGATTTTTTTTAAACCAATCTTTGTATTACAATTTTAGCTGTTTCCGGAGATCATTTTCCAGGGTATTTTGCTCTTTTCATTTTCTCCACTTTTTGTCTGTACTGAGAACTCCTGATTTCTTCTTTCCTCTTGTAAATGAGTTATTTGAGGTTCTGGGGCCAAATGTTATCCATGCTTCGGTAATATTTTGCCCTTTGTCTAGCTGTTTCTGTGGAGTAAACAAGCAACCTATAAGTCACCCAGACAAAATAACTCTAAATGCATGCAGAACGCAGTGGATATGGAAGATACGTTTGAAACTGAGTCTGGCGAGGGAGCGATGTTATTCAAAATCCTGTTTCAAACTTTCGGATGGGTTCATTCTGGTGCGTTCCCTATGACAGCTGTCACTCAATCAGTTCTCTTTGGGTCTCGTCAGCCACTCATAAATATCCGTGTTATTACGCTTTCAGCTAAACAGTTTCATTTCTCTGGGGCTCAGATGTTAAATCTCATCCAAGTCCCCCCCTCCCCCAACTCATTCCCCTCTGGATGATTATTTATGCCTCGCGCTTCCTGCTTCCCAGGAAAAGTGAAATTATGAAGGACAATACACCTCTGAAAAACATTAACCTTTACTACAAAGACAGCCAACTTCTCTGGGAAAGCAGAGCGGGCTAGAACTAAAGTCGAGTTTCAAAGAGACTGGGGAGGCATAAGAAGTCCTACACGAGCATAAAACACTGGTTGGAACACTCGCCCTAGGGTGCGTTCCGGGGATAGAAGAGTGAATTTTGCTGGGTGTCCAACACATGGCGAAGAAGAGTTTTCTCCAATGCTCTTTTTTTAAACACGGAAGTAGGTTGTTTTAACCACCCTTTCCCCACCCGCCAAGATCACGCCTCTAGAGTCCTCGCTGCCTTACGCCTAGTGAATTTCACGGACTCTGTCTCAACGCGTTTCTTTCCCATTCGCGACCTGGGAGCGTTTTGCAGCCTGGAGTGCGCATTCCCCTTGAGTCACAACCTTGCACATTACAAGTGCACACACATAGAAGGAAGAGCACGTGCATTTATGCGCGCGCGCGCACACACACACGCAGAAACACACACACACACAGTCATAGATATGGGTACTTCAGTACAGAGGCGTACACACACGTGTGCATTGTATAGCTCCATGCACATACACACAAACTCACACAGACAGAGACAACATTAAAACCCAAACAGCCTCCACGTTGGTTAATCTTGCGAAACCTACATAGTCAAAGCAACCTGCTATCTGGAGCGCCTCTGACATTACGGTTCTTTGGTTCTGACTAGATACCGTTCGGCTTACTTCTGGGGCTTGCATGCAGCAAAAGTTCTATCTGGCTTCTCTCCCTCCTTCCACCCAGTTCCCTTGAAGGGCCTATAAATATTTAAAGAAGCCCCAATAAAATGTTTACTCGCAGGTTTGCTTTGCATTAGCTAGGTCATGACCCCGAGTTTGGACAGCAGGACAAAGGAGGTTTGACTCGTGTTAGCGAATGGCATCATCCCAAATCAATTGTTTGGACCAGCAGGTTAATTTACTTGTTTGGCAACAACTCTAAAGTCTGGATGGGCAACTTTATCTAGCCCAAGTCTCTAGCCTCATCCAGGGCTGCTGAGAACCCTCTCTTATTCAGGAATCCGGATTAGGGGAATGGGAGAGAGTTTCCATTTCAGATTAGAATCCAAGGCGGGTTTTTTGGGGGGATAAATATGGGGCTAAATTGCATAGTAACAAACAATCCCTTAAAAAAACATGTTCAGGAAATTTCTTTCTATTCTCCGCCAGGCTATGGTCCTGACGAGTCAAAATCCAATTCCTCCACGCTCCCATTTATTTCCTTGCTTAAATTCCGAGGTCCTGATTTGGGGAGTGCTTTCGATAAAATAGGGGTGGGGGGGCTGAAGGGAATCAAACACCCCCCTCCCGCTAAATCAGTGGCAAGCCTTTATTAACCTCGCTGGCTCCAACTCAATCCTAGATGCAAATAATCTACCGCACGAACTCATTTGAATTTAACCGTATCTTTTTCTGATGGAGGAGAGAAATAATAGTCTGGCATGCAACTTGCACAGTTCTCCCAACTGTAGGCATGGAAAAATAAAGCCTCTGGGGTGTGTGATGATTTTAACTGTAGCGAAGGAGTTATTTTGTGAGCGCCCTGCGTGGAAGAGCCCTCTAAAGCTCTTTTCAAAAAGTGTTGGGTGAAATTCTTTGCCTCCTTCTTACCAAAGGAGCAGATGGCAACACGGAGTTTAAAGTTGTATAAACTTCACCTTAGTGCTAGAATGCCGTTCGCATGGGCCTCTGTGGGCACTGAAAGTATAAAGTTTGCTCTTGATAACAATATTTATATTTTCAGTATACAGAACTGACCCGGGGTGTATATACAGCGAGATAGCTTTGTGAAAGGCGCATGAGCCTGCAATGTGCTAAATATTTCAGGGTTAGGTTTTAAAGAGACCTGTCTTCTTCGCAGGCGTATTTAATATGGAAAAATGTTTATTACCCCCAAAATGTAGGTCATGTGAAGGGTGTGGAGGGGAGGCGACTGGAAAGCGAAACCCCACATTTGTACAAACAAAACCCTCGTGTGTCGCTTATTTCAGAATTCTCTTTCTTCTCCTGAAACTGGAGCTGTTTTCAGGGGAGAGAAACATAGGCGGAAAAGCGGGGAAATTTTGCTGTAGGAGACGTGTATGTAGCCGGACGAGCTGACTTTTTGGGGGGAAATGTTTTAATAAGTTTTTACTCTATAAAACTTGGCGGGCATAAATTGACAAAAATAGTCGCCCCGTGTTGGTCACTATAACCCAGGATGTGCGGGGGTGTAGAAACGGCTGTGTCCTTTCTTTGCTGTTACAATTCGCACCACAGATGAAGAAATACAGTATTGGGAATTGTTTATACTCCCCGGAGCAACACATCGCGACCTGTATTTTTTTAAAATCTAAACAGATCTCCTCTCTATCTGGAATCCATCCTTCTGGGTAGGAAGAAACTTTTTTTCCCTAATATGGGTAGAAAAGTCTTAGAACCAGCAGCACAAAGGTTATTGCGAAGGTCAACCGCCAACGCAAGTGTGTGCTTGTCAGAGTGTGTGTCTGTATGTCTGCAGTGTGTGTTTGTGTGTCTATGTGTGCCTCTCTCTCTCTTTTTCTCTGAATGTATCTGTGTCTTTTTGTGAGTGCCTCTGGGTGTTCAGGAGTGTTTGCGTGCCTGACTGTGTGTGTCTGGATGTTCGGCGGTGTGTAGGGGTTTGGGGGTTGTTTCTGTTTGGACGTGGGGGTGTTCGCAGAGCGCAGATCTAAGATTTGGCCTGCCCATTGTACAGAGGGAATTCCTTGAAAAGCCTTCACATGGGTGTCTGGCAAAGGCAAGCTGTAACTCCAACTGTTTTATTATGACCCTAGCAGCAGATGTTTTAAAGCTCCCCCCATCAGGTTTATCCCAGGACTTCTAGGCCTGCCATCCAGCTATTTTTATTCTTGGGGGGAGGGGCCCGGGAAGCAGGTTTGTTTGGGGCTGATTCTTTCCATTTGATCGCTACCCCCTGTCTCCAATGACTTCGTGTAAGAGCCGGACCCTAAACAACACTGCGGATGGCGCATGGCTTCTCTTCCCCTGCGCCCCAGCTTTGCAAATGGAGAGCACCCGTGATCCGACCCAGACCGTCACTACCGGGGGACAGGAACATTTGGGGGGGAGGGAGAGAGGGAAGGGGGTAGGGCTTAAAGTCACATTGGGGCAAGCAGCTCTGGCGGACAGGCGTTTGAAGTACCCCCCTCCTCTCTTGGGTTGCCCTCCCTACCCCCCTTCTCCCTTGAGTTGGCAGAGCGGGATGGACCCACCCTCGTCCAAAGACCCCATGTGGCCTAGAGGATCTGAGGCGCTTGGCTTTGGGGTGAATAGGGGAAGGGGTGGGTGTGTTATGCTCCTCGCCTGGCAAGCCGGGGCTGGTAGCCATGGCAGAGCCGTCTCCAGTGGGGTCCTTTTAAAGTTTGAGCCTATGCCAGGCGTGTTCGGAGAGCAAGGCTGGGAGGCAGCTGAGGCTCATTAGGTTAAATTGTAAAACAAGAAGCGGTCCTGTAATACCTACGCCCTAGGGAAATAGTTCGAAATAGTCGAAACGATAACGCAACTTATTTCGAAATAATAACCCCGAAATGACTATTTGGAAATAATTTCCCTGTGTAGATAAGTCCGACCCCTTTGCAAGTCAGGCAGTCAGAGGAGTCTCCCCTTGCAAATAAGTAGGAAGTATTATGCGTGTGTTTCTCTGTATAGCGATTGACCTGTGGCAATATGAGAGGCAAGCTTAAAAATACATCTGTGCTATTCAGATGCTGGTAAAATGCACGTATTTCAAAATAACTTATTTCAGAATAATAATCACCCAAAATAGTTCCGAAATAGTGCTATGCCTCTTCACAAGCCGGGGTTATTATTTCTGAATAGAAAGTTATTATTCGAAATCACGTATTATTTCTAAATAATTTCCCAGTGTAGACTGGGAATTGTTTTAGGGTTTTTTTTTTCCCAGCTGATGTTTCTGTTTAACTTATTGGAGGGTCTATACTAACTCACACACTGTTGTGTGTGCGTGTGTGGGAGAGGGATTATAGAATCCAATGCAATCCCATTGTTTCTCATCACAAGGTGCGAAAAATACTCTTGCTTGGGAAGATCTAAACAACGCCAGCCAAATAACCACACTGTCTCTTGCGGGTAACGGAGGGACTCTGCGGTTTAGTTGTTCTCCGCTCCTCTTTCCTTCTGATAACGCAGAACAAATTTCATAACCACTTGCAAGGGGGCTTGACAATGCAAGAGTCAAACTTTTGCAAGCTGACACCCCCAGCAGCAAACGTGCGGCTCTGCTCCCCGCTTGCAAGTTCTCCAAGTTTTCGCGAACTGTACCCACTTTTTTTGGGGGGGGAAAAGGAGGAGGCTACGGAAAAGCCAGGCTGTCAGAAACAAAGCCCCCAATTAATGGAGACAAGTCGCTCGTGGCTTCCGTGAGCATGACAATTCGAATCCGTAGCATCTAACCACGACACCCGAAGTATATAGTCAGTGGGGCTGCTACCAGTCCACAGTATTTATCTGGATCTTCTTGGGTGCCTTTTTTTCACCTGGGTGCTGGCAAAGAATCCGACACCCCCAAGTAATGGAACCAGATGAGGTTTCTGTTCAGCTTCTGGGGTGGGAGCATTCTAATAACTAACGTATAAGATTCAACATCTAAGTGGGTTTCTTTTATTTAGAAAATAACCCCAAGCAATGAGGCCAATATTTGTTCAAGAGATAGCAGGACTTTGCTCTTAAAAAAGTGAACTGAAGTGAGGGGCAGCCAAAGGAAACGCGAGCCTCGAGAAATCTACCAGGGGATCTTTTGACAGCTAAAATCGTCGGCGAGCGGGCGAAAGGCCAGCTAGATGGGCGAAAATTCACACACAAAAGAACAGAAGAGACAATTGTTTTCCTATTAAAAGCCGCTGGATGCTCCGAAAGGAGTGGGGGGAGGCTGCATTCATTTCTATGATTCAGTACTGTTTAAATAATAATGTGGTCTTGGCAAAAAATGGGTCCCATCGCCAATTTTCTCTTCTCAGCCAGATAGCGCGCAATGATGCTATCTCTGTATCTACAGTTCAATGGCTTGAATACTTAATTTAGTCTATTTTTTCGGAACACTCCGTATACCCATAAATCTGCCGCTCTTTCTCTCTCACAATGGCAGCAAATAAAGAGCACATTGACTTCCCAAGCAGCCAGGGTCCAACTAACTCACAAAGATAATCTGTAACACGGCTCTGGAAGGGAAGGGAAGGGAAGGGAAGAGATGGGATGAGATGGGATAGGTTGCTGCAGCCTAATCACCCCGACACTTATAAACAAATGGCGAATCTTCGGAAATTAAGTTTGCTTTAATAACCTTCCATAAACAGACTTCTGTCTTGGTGGCTGCAGAAATGATCCCGCTTGGGCAGTTCGCTCCATACATCACGCGGGCGGACCGGGGAGAGGTTTCCCTGCGCTCTGTTGTTCTACTAGGCCCTGCGTCTGGGCCGAAAGTCTGGCTTTACTCGGGCGAGGAAAAAGCTGGAAGTCAAGGTGACTCCTCTTGGAAGGAATGGGAAGCAGGAGGCGCCCCTATGGAACGAAGGAAGGGAGGGAGGGAGACAAGCAGAGAGGGAGAGAGGGAGGAAGGAAAGGAGGGAGAGAGACAAGAAGGAAGGAAGGGAGGAAGGAAAGGAGGAAGGAAAGGAGGGAGAGAGAGAGGAAGGAAGGGAGGGAGGGAGACAGGAAGGAAGGGAGGGAGGGAGGGAGGAATTAGGAGATGTATTTCTCATTCAGAAACTAGGAATTCCTGGTCTAATGTGACTGCTTATGAATAAAAAGTCACAGGTTGCTGAATTTAACCCCTTTAACACTAGACAAGATCTCACTCACTTGAGCACCAAAAGAGCAAGGTCACTTTTCCACGCCCTGCTCCCTAGGAATTGGACCCCAGGACCTAGGTGCTGCAGTGTGCCAGACAAAGGCATGGCTCTTGCAAAGGCCTAGACTTGCATACCCATCAGAGGTTTGGCTTTAGCTGGCATGTTTGTGTGTGTGGATGGGGAGGACTCTCACAAGTTTGCCTTGTACACAGCTGAGAGGTGGAAAGAGCCCCCTAAGGTGGGGCCCCTAAAACAGAGGCTGCTCTGCTTAGGGCCAGTGCTGACCTATGAAATAGGGGTTTGAAGTTTATCCCTCCCAGATGTGCCCTAGCCCCCAGGTGGAAGGCAGGCCAGTGCCCGGTCACACTGGGGAGGTTGCCCCTTCACTGGAGAAGCACTTCCCACCCCACTTTCTTTGTCATCTCAAGTTTCAACCAGGCCTCCCTCCACCCCATCCTTGGGCGGGGCCGGCGGGATTGGTCCCGTGGGAGGAGAGGGGAGCTGTTTACACCAGGGCCTGAAATGCTGCGGGAAGCTCTTCACAGTGCTGGGCGTTGCCTGTCTGACTGCGTCCTGCAAGGGCACCCGGAGGTCGTGCATGGTGGGAGCAAGCCCCCTGCTCCCACACAAGCCCATTTCCACAGGTGTTAGCACTTTAGCATGGGGTGGGGTGGGGAGAGCTGTTGCTGCAGTACCAGAGCCTGAATGCAGCCAGGGGGCAGGGCGGTGGGGCAGTAAATGTTGCCCTCCAGCCTTCAGGGAGGTTGTTAGGGGTGGGGGTTTAGGCTCTGGAATATCACATCGAAAGAGCTGTGAGTATTTTCTTCTTCCGTACACCGCCTGCCTACGTGCGTCCTTTTTGTGGCCTGTAGAACCCTCTATTATGAATGTGGACAAGGCCAAAGGTCTCGTGTGGGTGCTTGCGTGCGGCATGGGGGGTGTGGGTGTTTGAGTGTGTTTGTGGTTTAGCATATGTTTTGTGTATAGGGTATCTATTGTGCATCCATGTGCATCTATTTTATATGGTATGTCGGTGTCTCTGTGGGTTCTTGCACAGCTTATGGATGTATGGTTGTGCGTCTATGTGTGTTTCCATTTGGTGTATACAAGAGTGTGCATGTGTGCTGGATAGGCCTCTGGGATTATGTGTGTATATTTATTTGTGGTCTCTGAGTATAGGTGTTGGTGTCTGCAAAAGTGCTGTGTGCCCGTCTGTATTTGAGTTCAGTCTGTACATACATATGTTTGTGTATACATGAGTGTGAGAGTATACGAACATGTGCAAGTGTGTGTGGCTGAGTGTGTATATTTGTATGTGCATGGCGTACAGGTATGTGTCTGGTGAGTGATGTGTTTATAGTGTGAGTGTCAGGGTATGTGCGTATGGTGTGCAGTTGTGCTTGTGTGATGACAAGAGCTCAGAGGTGTGGATGTGTGTGGTGAGTAAATAATTTGTGTGGGAAGCAAGAACATAATTTTATTTCCATTGCGAAGTTCCCATCTAACCATAAATATCCCTGAAGGGCCATTCCCCTCATGCTTCTTTCCTGTTGGATTAGGGGAACAGGGCCCTGAAAGGATGGACAGGCACACTAGGCAGATGGGGTGTGTCAGTTCTCAGTGCATGGGAGAGAAATAATTAACCCAAACTCAAATGCGATTGAACTATGCCGTAAAACTATGCAACCCTCCAGTCTTCTAAGGAGCAACACCTTTGATCTCTGGACCCTTTCACTGAAATTTACCATTAACCTCTTTGTTGCACTTTCTTCATAGATGTGAAAATTTCGGGGTGAAACACATTAATGTGAGTGTTTTGCCACTGACTTCAGTGGAGCCAGGATGCTCCCTTCCCTTAGACTGGTAGAATAGAATTGGATTTAGTTTACAGGAAACTGAAAAACAACAACCCAGAATTGAAAAAAAATTCCCAGAATATTTTTATGGACTCCCCCTGTCCTCGAGAAATTATTAAATCACAAGGGAAGTTGAAGCAAAATGCAGGACAATGTAGCACTTTAAAGACTAACAAGATGGTTTATTAGATGATGAGCTTTCGTGGGCCAGACCCACTTCCTCAGATCAAATAGTGTTTGTGGTGTTGTTGTTGTAGCAGTTTTGACCCCAAGGTATGAGAAGGACAAACTGAGGGGAGAAATTTTACTGGACAAATTTTTATTGGGGAAAGAGGCACGCTTTCGAGTTCCACAGAGATCATCTTCAGGCTCAGTGGAGCTGAGGGTTCTTCTACCAATGCAAGTAAGGCCAATAAGGGTATGTCTACACTATGGGACAAGATCAAATTAAGATACACAACTTCAGTTCTGTGAATTGTGCAGCTGAAGTCAAAGGACCTTAACTCGGCTTTTGGTGCTGTCCACGCTCCAGGAAGTCGAAGGGAGAACACTCTGCCTTCGACTTCCCTTCCTCCTTATGGAAGAAGGTCTGCCGGCATTGACCAAAGTGCCCCTCGTTGTTTGAATTAGCTGTCTTCACTAGTTCCACTAATTCAAACCTTGGGAGATCAACAGCAGCAGCTTTGATTGTTCTCTAGTGTAGACGTACCAGGATACCAGGGGTATCCTGAAACAGCAACTCAGCGTCTACACAAGATGTCCTTTATTTTGAAATAACAGGCATGCTATTTTGCCATCCCAGTAAACCTCATTGCACGAGGGATAACGATGGCTTGAACTAGTGCGTTATTTCAAAATTTGGTGCTGTGTAGTGTGGCAAATTTCAAAATGAGCTATTTCAAAATAGCGCAAATTGTGTATCTTATTTTGAGTTGGGGTGCTGTGTAGACGCACCCTAAAAGACATTACCCCCCTGACCTTGTCTCCCTCCAGTCTACACAGTAGGGCATACCTCAAAATAATCAATTTGCGCAGCGTATTTCAAAATTTGGCGCTGCCTACACAGAAGTGATTTTGAAATAAATTGCTATTCCGCTGACTTCCTTAATCCTCATTCAACGAGGTTTACAGGAAGTCGGAGTAAGAAGCCCGTTATTTCAAACTTATTTAAAAATAACGGGCTTCTTGTGTAGACAGTGCCTAATGTTATTTCAGAACAACGGACATTATGACAAAATAACTATGCTGTGTAGATATACCCTGGTTATCTGGAAATAGTAACTCCCCAAGTAACTATTTCAAAATAACTCCCCAGTGTAGACAGGCCTGTACTGTTCTTTGTTTCAGCCAGGCAACACCATTTGACTAGGGCCGGCCCGAGCCATTCATGCGCCCGGGCCCCAGAAGGGTGGTGCCGCCCCCAGGTGTGTGACTCATGCCTGGCCCCACCCCCGGGCGCCCAGCACATACGTGGCGCCACCCCAGGCATGTGGCGCATGTGCGGTGCCACCCCCACCTGGCCCGGTAGCCCCGCGCGGCGCCCCCTACAGTGGGGCACCACAGGCGGTAGCCCGGTTGGCACGTTCCTTGGGCCAGCTCTGCATTTGACCCCGTAAGTCAGTGCATGCTAAGAAAAATAGCCAGGAATCTAAAGGATGGACGGAAACCCTACAATACCTGGGAAGCAGAACACGTCACAGAATTTCCTCCTCATCCTCCAGGCACCTGCAGACTGTCTATGGAGAATGACTGAAGGGTTGTTAGATACTGGATATACTAGGAGGCAGCGGTGTAGCGAGGGGGGTGGGAGAGGCAGTTGCCCCCCGGTGCCATGCTAAGGGGGTGCCAATTTAGTCCCCCTCTGCTCTCCCTGTCATCCCTCTGCGTGCCTGTTCCTCCTCCACCCGCTGCCCCCATCTGAAGCCCCCTCCCCGCCTCTCTGCCCCCAGCCCAACCATCCTCCATCTCTGCTGGAAGGTTAGTGCATGCGGGGGCCCAGCCCCAAATTGGAGGGGGTGGGGGAAGACATGGGACAAGCTCCCCCACTCCTCCCAGGGTCGGGCTCAGTTGTGCGCCAGGTTCAGGCTCCCATTGAGTGGCGGCAATGGAGGGGTGTGTGTGCAAATGTTGCCTTTGCCCCCATAATACCCTCGCTATGCCTCTGCTAGGAGATCCCAAATGCCTGCACTTAAAAGTTACGCCTCCTAAGTCCCTGCACTATGGGTACATCTACACTGCAACACTATTTCAAAGTAACTTAGTCCATGTCTACACAGGAGGCAGTTATTTTGAAATAGTGTTAAAATACTGTCAAGCTAGAGGATTTCTTACTCTGACTCCTGTAGCCCTCCTTGCATGAGGAGTAAGGGAAGTCGGAAGAAGAGTGCTCTGTTTCAAAATAAGTCCTGTGTAGATGCTCCCAATTTCAAAATCAGCTATTTTGAAATAAGCTACGCAATGGGGCTACATCAACACTACGAGTTTTCTCCACAAAAAATATGTTAATGAGGGGCTCATTTGCATGAGTCACAATCTCATTTGCATATTTTCTGCCGATCTGTTTTTGTGCTAGGGTTTTTGCGCAAAAACAACCCATGTGGAAATTTTCTTTTTGCGCAAACCCCATTTTCCCACAAGATCCTTATACCCCAAAAAAGGTTTACCAATCTTGCAGGAAAAGGGGGTTTTGCACAAAAAGAAAACGTCCACACTGCTTGTTTTTGCACAAAAACTGTAGCGAAAAAAATGCATCGGCAGAAAATATGCAAATGAGATCGCAACGTATGCAAATGAGTCCCTCATTAGCATATTTTTGGCCAAGAAAACTCGTAGTGTAGGCGTAACCTTGATGTAGCTCAATCTGGGTACGCCTAGACTCCACTCTAAAATAGATACACAATTTGCGGTACACACATTGCGTATCTTATTTCGATTTCATTTTGAAATAGGCTATTTCAAAATTTGTCACATCTACATGGTGCCAAATTTCAAAATAAAATTCGAGACAACCCTTTGGGACAACTCTTATTCCTCATGGAACGAGGTTTACAGGGATGCCAAAATAGCACGTCCGTTATGTTGAAAATTATTTCAAAATAGCGGACGCGTTCCTTGGACGCAGGGGAGCTATTGCGGGTTACCTCTGGTGTCCTGAAATAGACTTGCAGTCTAGACGTACCCTCAGTGTAGCTTATTTAGAGTTAAGCCCTGCTGTGTCGACTCAGCCTGAGTGCAGGGACCCAGGCGTGGATGTCTTTAAGAGCTAAAGCCAAGGACGTGGTAAGCTTAGATCAGCGGTCACCAACCAGTCGATCGGGATCTCCCAGTAGATCTTGGAGCCTCTGACAGGCAATATTGACAGGTTTGGCCAGGAAGCTATGGCGTTGCCCCTCCCCCCATTGTCATGCTTCTCTGGCCCTCTGCCTTGGAGCTGCCCGTCCCCAGGAGCCTCCTGCTTGCTGTGCAGGGTGTGGGAGGGAGAAGAGGGGGGACTGATGTCAGGGTGTCCCTCCCCCACTCCTGTACCCCATCTCCACACAGAGAGAAGGGGATGGAGGGAGCTTGGCATGCAAATCTGTCACACTCACACACTGTAGAATAGCAATAGAGATGCAGCCACGTTAGTCTGGTCTTGCTGAAACAAAAGACAGGACGAGGCAGCACTTTAAAGACTAACAGGATGGTTTATTAGGTGATGAGCTTTCGTGGGCCAGACCCACTTCCTCAGAAGGACACTGTGTGTGTCTCCGTGATTCTAGCACATACGCACTGTCCTTCCCTCGCCTCTCCCTACCCAGCACACACGTGGGGGGTTGTTACTACTTGTACTGCTGGCAGAGTGGGGGTTTGACTGGTCTGTGCATTTCATCACTTTCATTTCTCTCTTACGTTTAAATTTAATTCTTTGAGTAGTGAGTTCGAAAATGCAGAACCTGGTGTGGCTGGAGTCATTATCCCTGTGATCATTGCTGCTCCCATTGATCAGTAACTGGGAACCGTGGCCAGTAGAAGCTGGGGGCTCAGTGCCTGTAGATGAGGGGCAGCACATGGCATCATGGGTTACAGAGGATACCAAACTGCTCAAGATAGTTAAGACCAAAGCAGATTATGAGGAGCTTCAAAAAGATCTCACCCAACTAAGGGGTTGGGCAACAAAATGGAAAATGAAATTTAATGTTGATAAATGTAAAGTAAGGCACATTGGAAAAAATAATCCGAACTATACATACAATATGATGGGGACTAATTTGGCTACAGCTACTCAAGAGAGAGAGAGTCATTGTGGCTAGTTCTCTGAAAACATCCACTCGGTGTGCAGCAGCAGTGAAAAAAGCAAATAGAATGTTAGGAATCATGGAAAAAGGGAGAGCGAATAAGACAGAAAATATCTTATTGCCTCTATATAAAACCATGGTACGCCCACATCTTGAATACTATGTACAGATGTGGTCACCTCATCTCAAAAAAGATATATTAGCCCTGGAAAAGGTTGAGAAAAGGGCAACAAAAATGATTAGGGGTTTGGAATGGGTCCCATATGAAGAGAGATTAAAAAGACTTGGACTTTTCATCTTAGAAAAGAGGAGACTAAGGGAGGGGATATAACAGAGGTCTATAAAATCACAACTAGTGTGGAAAAAGGGAATAAGGAAAAGTTATTCCCACAATATAAGAAATAGGGCTCACTAACTGAAATGAATAGGCAGCAGGTTTAAAACAAACAAAAGGAAGTTTTTCTTCACTCAGCGCACAGTCAACCTGTGGAACTCCTTGCCAGAGGATGTGGTGAAGGGCTAGAACTTTAACAGGGTTCAAAAAAGAGCTGGATAGATTCATGGAGGTTAGGCCCATCACTGGCTGTTAGCCAGGATGGGTAGGAATGGTGTCTGTAGCTTCTGTTTCTCTGGAAGTGGGAGACAGGGGAGGGATCATGTTAGGATTACGTGTTGTGTTCCCTCCTTCTGGTGCATTTAGTATTGGCCACTGTCAGCAGACAGGATACTGGGCTAGATGGGCCTTTGGTCTGACCCAGTACGGCCGTTCTTATGTTCTTATGGAGCCATTGCTTTACATACCAGTTGCTTTCAGCAGTGGTGCAGGGCCAGGGCAGGAGTTACCCTGCCTTAACCCCACTGTTCCACCACCCAGAAGCCATCTTAGTTAAACGGTGCCCAGCCAGAGCCGGCTTCCTGAACCCCTGTACCAGCCCGGAACCTCCTCCTGCACACAACTTTCTGCCCCAGACGTGAGTCCTTCCCAGAGCTTGCACCTTGAATCCCCTCCTGGACCCCAGTCCCGCACCCTGGGCTAAGCCCAGAGCCCCTCCACACTCCAAACCCCTTGAGCCTGCACCCCAACCCCCGCCTGGTGAAGGTGAGTGAGGATGGAGGAGGAAGAGGGACGGAGTGAGCAGGGTGAGCCCTTGGAGAAGAAGCGGGAAGGAAGCGGGGTAAAGCTATTTGGGTTTGAGGTAGATATGACATTGCACTTACATTGAAAGAGTGATCTGGTGCTTACAAAGGTCGGACACCCCTGGCTTAGAGGATACAATTTAGTTTGTAAAATAAGAGCTTCCTCCAATACCACTTCCTTTTCATGACCCCTGGGCTGGGTGGGACTTTAAAAACTGCCCCCCCCACCCCCGCCTTTATCTTCAACTTCTTCACGGTGCAGACCTAATGAATTTGCTTTGCCACACATAAAATCCGAATCCATGTTTTTCCTTCAATTTTGCATTCCTAATATCCTGGGGAGAGCGACGGCCTCGCATTAGCAAACCCACAGGCTGTTATTAGCAAACAGCAGACATGACCCTGGCACCGTGCAACCGGGGGCATTGGGGGTTTTCACACGACAGAGGATCGGAAACTGTTAGGCTGTGTGCACTCCTAGGGGTACATCGACACAGCACCATTATTTCAAAAGAAGGAGCGTTATTTCGAAATAACCGAGTCCAGGTCTACCCAGCCGGTGGTTATTTCAAAATGATGTCGAAATACTGTCAAGCTGGAGGACTTCTTACTCCAACTCCTGGAAGCCTCATTGTATGCGGAGGAAGGGGAGTCAGAGGAAGAGTGCTCAATTTCGAAATAAGGGCTGCGTAGACAGCACCAAAACTCGAAGTAAGCTGTTTCAAAATGAGCTACGCAACGGACAGTAGCTCCATTTGCACAGCTTATTTCGAGCTCAGCCCTGCTGTGTAGACGCACTAGATTTGAAACCCTGTTGTATAGCGGATGTATTGGCACACATTGGTATTGGGTTATTTCTCCCATAGGGACCATAGCAGAGGGGGCTTCAGTGCCCGTCGATTAAAAGTAACTTCAGTGGAGCAGAATAGGATGAGCCTTAGAAATTGGTCCCTGGTATCTCCCTGCCTCGGTGGGGTCTGATCAATACAGTGTGTCCAATGAGGTTGGTTGGTTTCCCACATCTGTTTCCACAGATGCCTCAGACCTGCCCTGGATGTTCTAATGACTTGATCCTTGTGTGGGGCTGTGTGGGAGGGGAAGAGCGCCTGGGTTATTTACCTCTCCAAAGGTGATGGAGGAAAAGGCCAGGGAATCACCTTTGGGATTCTCCTTGTGTGTGGAATTCCAATGTGCGGAGTGTGCGTTTCCCTTTCTTTTCTTTATTTCTTCTGTGCCAAAGCTGGTTACGGGAGGTATCCTCGCCTTCTTGCTGCTTGGCTCCCACGCAGATCCTGCTCTGAAGGCATGTGCCACTTCACATCACAAGGTGGCTCCCCGATTTAACACCAGAACCAGTTTTCGGGGGAATACTTAGGGCACAGCTAGTGTGTTGGGGTATGTGTGTGTGTGGGGGGAGGAGACTAGCTTCCTTTTTATTTATCATCCCTTCGTAAATTACATGCATAAAAACACCCAACTCCACTGCCTACCATAAATACACGGTTTGGATATTACCCTAAAACCAACTCCCACAGGCTCCTAAATTCCTGGGGCAAGGGGTTAAAAAGAAAGTAATGCATCCAAAGGACATAAACTATGCACAAACTGTGATCTTCCTAGATTGCGTCTACCCAGCAGCGTTATACTGAAATAACAATGTGAGTGTCTACACAGGAATTCTGTTATTTGGAAATAACATAGAAATAAGGGATGGTTTATTCCAACTTCTATAAACCTCATTCTAGGAGGAATAGCTCCTCTTCCAAAATAGCTATTTCGAAATAGCTGCAGTGTGGACGCTCCATTGCTGTTCTTTCGCAATAGCTCCTCATCAGGGCCATTCTTTTCTAGGCTATGTCTAGACTGCAATGCATTTCTGGGATACTGGAGGTATCCTGGAAAAGCAATTCTGCGTCCAAGGAATGCATCCACTTTTATGAAAAAATTTTTGGAACAGCAGACGCGCTTTTTCGCCATCCCTGTAAACCTTGTTCTCCAAGGAAGAAGGGATGTGTCGAAAGAGCAGGTTTTTCTGAAATGTGGTGCCGTGTAGATGCGCCAAATTTTGGAAAAGCCTCTTTTGACAGAAAAGCGGGAAAAGATATGCAAATTGCGGATATAGCCCAAGTAATTTCTTCCCAGTGCCTCTTGGGGTTCTAAATGGAGAGAGCGTGTCCACATTATGGGAGCCTGCCTCTGATTCATTTAGAAGCTTCTCTGTAGTATGGATGCTCCATTTAGAAATAAACTAGTTTGGAATATATCTTCAGGAATAGCTTATTCTGAAAGAAGCGTGCCAAATAGACATACCCTTATGAGAATCCGTGACACTGTGTTTACTGTGACAACAGGCCCATGAACAAATGCAACACAACTACGGTGTACTGGAGTTTTGTAAAATGGTCTTTAATGAACATAAACACCTCAGGGGGAGGGGGACAGGTCTCCATCATCTCCGAAGCTTTGCTCAAGGACAGGGGCTGGGAGGAAGAAGGATTATGTAGCAGCACAAACACTTCAGGGTCTCCCCTCCCCCAATAAAAGACTCGCCCCTGAGGTCTGAATTAGCAGGTTATTCAATATAATGTTTTTTTACTGTCAGAGCTCCCAGTCCTCATCCCAATACATCCTTGCCAAGGCCAGGCCCATGCCACACCCTTTGGTGTGGAAATCGAGGTGACACTAGCTAAGCTGAAGCAAAATGCAGGACAATGTAGCACTTTAAAGACTAACAAGATGGTTTATTAGATGATGAGCTTTCGTGGGCCAGACCCACTTCCTCAGATCAAATAGTGGAAGAAAATAGTCACAACCATATATACCCCCCCCCCCCTGCATCCTCCTCCTGTTCTGAAATGTGATTTGTCCTTTTCATATGTGTTCATTTTTTTTAATTGTATCCTTTGGTATATATGATTGTGACTATTTTCTTCCACTATTTGAGCTGAGGAAGTGGGTCTGGCCCATGAAAGCTCATCATCTAATAAACCATCTTGTTAGTCTTTAAAGTGCTACATAGTCCTGCATTTTGCTTCAGCTACCCCAGACTAACACGGCTACATTTCTATCACTAACTAAGCTCTGAGCTTGGATTTGTGGATCACATAGACGCCCTGTCCACACGGTTGCGTGGCATTATTCCACTGCTCCAGAGTTTTTTTCCCCCCCTTCCTCCGTACTCCAGATCAGAGAAAGGAGACTTCCCGACTCGGGTTGCTCTGAAGCAAGAGACCCCCCGTCTCTGGAAGTGTCCGGAGCGAAGAGAAGACGGTGAGGTATTTAAGTCACTCCAGACAATTGCTCATTCTGTAGTGAGTTATTATACTGGTGAGCCAAAGGTCAGTAGAAAGGATAAGGGCGGCCATAAAACCCGGCACCGCTAGCATGCGTTTCCTATAGAGATTATCATTATTGGCTTATTAATACACGATAATGTTGAATTATACACGGCTATAAATAGGAGAGGGCTGACTTGCGGCTTTAAATATTTTATGAATCTCAAAGCGAACATTGTAAGCCCCGCCATGCGGCCTCCGAATCAGGAGAAAGACTCAGCTGCTTTCTCTGGGCCAAGTTTTGTTGTGTTTTCTTCAGCGAGCAAAATAGAAGCGGTTTAAAGAGCAATCGAAGGGAGGTTTGCCCCCTCCGAAGCGGGCGGGCAGGCGGTGTGTTTAGGAAGCGCTGAGTTCTTTCATGTGTTCGGTTCTCAATGTGTGGCTGAAATCCTGAAATCAAATATTGTGATGCAAAAGAAACACACAAACCGACACAAGAGAAATCGCTCTGCAGTTGCGTGCTAAGCAATTTGCAATACACCCCCCCCCCTCCACAAATCGGAGGCGATTTCGATGGAAAAGCCGCCCTTTGATCGCTCCTGGGGTAGGAGCAGCCCAAGGAGAAATACACAGATGCACTGTCCCCTCATGTTTTAATTCAGCGCATAAAAAGAATAGCGTGTACCAAGGCGAATCTCATTGTAAAATGCCCCCCCCCCCCTTTCTGGAATATGCTGGTGGATTTTTCGGTTCGAGAATATCCAAGATCAGATTTTAATTTGTATCTCGCTTCCTGACGGTTAAGTTCCCTGGTGGTGAAATATACTTTCTCATGTGCCTCCCAGCATCGTAAATCTGCCGAAACACAAAGTTCATTCGGGGAAAAATCAGTAAAAAAAACAATACCAGCACGTGAAACCTAAACAATATTTTAAATGGAAACTCACATGCACCATTTCTTCAGCCGCCCCCCCCCCCACCTTTCACTGAAATATATTTCAGGGGCTTCAAGGAGTCGAAAATAACACCCAGGCTGGCTTTTCGGTGACACAAATACACGGAACGGCCGCGCAAGAATGTTAGTTACACCGCACATACAGCGAAAGTCACAACCGGGCGCCGAGAGGGTCTTGCCAACCGTGAAAAAGATGTGCCCATCCCATCACTGGAGCGTATTTGGTTCTAAAAAGTCTGAATGACAACAGAATCCTACATCGGACACGGGCACTTGACACACACGTGTGTATTTTTAAAATACAGCCGCCCTCGCCTCGGGGCCCCCCGCCCGAAGTACCTGCGACAAAATTATTCTTCCTCTAGTAAATCTTCTACAGATGCGCAGCCCAACGAGGCAGCTGTCCGCGCGCAATGTGCCCAGCGCCCTCCTAGCTCGCCCGGGCGTCGCCAGTAGCAAAACACGAGCGATTCGAGCTAGTTTACAAATGCGTTCACACGCTCGTGCGAGCAGGTTTCTCTGGCCTTCCCTGTAGGAAAGCGAGCCGGTGCAGCTGCCTTCGGCACAGTGTCGCCTTTTTAAGACAAGCATCCCCGCTTATCGTTACATCCTCTTCCACACTGCGCGCTGGCCCCCGCCTCATTTCATCAACCAAGCAGCGCCCTAACCGGAGGGGGCCGAAAACAAAGTTGGCGTCTGAGCTCCGCGGCCGTGCTTGTCTCTTCGCCCCCACACGAAACTTTTCCCCCTCCCCGCCTCACGCCCCCCCCTCTTCTGCTTGGGTTCTGGATCCAGCCGTCGCCTGGCGGTAGGAGCGTTGGAGCTCGGCTTGGCTTTCTGTAGTCGTGCGTGTGCGTGCGTGTGTGTGTGTGTGTTGCAGCCGCTCTGCTCCCGACTGAAGCGTGGGCAAGAGAAATAACACAGACACAACCACCACTCGAGCTTTTTAGGAAAAGTTGCAGTCTTGCTGGGGATTCCTCGCCTCGAACCTGGGCTTTTCACAAGACTCCTTGATGCACTAAGAGATGCAGAGACTGTAGCTCCCCCCTTCCCCCTCCTTGTTTACAGCTACAGAAGGCAAAAGAGTCATAAATCTTAGGGCAGCCCTCAGAGACAAGTACATTTGTATGCATCGTTAGAACTAGCTAATACCTAAACCCATTAGCAGCCCGTGTAGAGCTCGAGTTTCCGGTGTACATTAACTTACAGTTAAATTCTGGAGGAGAGGGCATTGCGAATTAACATAAACTAGATCCATCACGGAGTTTGTCATTTTAGATTAGTCAACCATGGATTTTGTGTGTGCGCGCGTTCAACTTTTTTTTCCTTTCGAACCCTTCCAGCGCTGTGTTAATTTCAGACAAGGGGTTGCCTTTTTTGCATAAATGCCATAAATCATACATCAGGACTTAAAAAGAGAGACTAGTACAGGCACCCCAATGACTGTGCAAATTAAACAAAAAACAGTAATGGGGGGAAGTGAAATCAAGATTTGTCAGTGAGGAGACAAGAAAAGATCTGGCTGGCTGGCTGGCTGTCCGTCTATCTACATACATACACCGTATTATCGATCGATCTATCTATCTAGGACCAGGGTCCTCTATTAGCAAGAAGGCGAGGTGGGCTGCAAAACACAAAAGGCTCCGTTACGGCAGCTCACACTGGAACCTAATGGTGGAAAGGGCCAAATTCCGAACCCCGCGCACAAGCAGCCCCGTCGATGTGTGTTGTCAATTCCTTTCAGCGCGAGTCGATCGATTCCATCGCCCAAAAGGGACCCTCCCCCCCGTCCCTGAGATCCATTACGGTGCCTGTTTCCTGCCACCAATCAATGCTTTTGTGTCTTCTCGCCACTTGCCCCGGCCCCCCCAGCTTGGCTGTCACGAGGCTGGGTTTGTTCGCATATTGCTCTCTCTCTCTCTCACACACACACCATCATCTGCATCACCCCCCCCCCAGACAACCCCCCACCATCATAATCAGCATCATGCTCCCCCCAACCCTTCCACCATCAAAATCTGCACCCCCCTTTGTTTGGAAAATCCCCTCTCCTCTTGCTTCGCCTAGATGCATAGCCCCCCCTCCTTCCGCCCCCCCTCCAGTCCTCGTCTCCCCCCCCCCCGGGTGGGTTCCACACAGATGATCCGAACTTTCCTCCTGCGCCCGTGAAAGCGTTAAAGGGGCTGACAGCCGCGGCCAGCAGCCGGCTTTTGTACGGATGATTTATGGCCCCAATCTTGGTTCACCCAGAGTTCACATGGATTTGCTGCAGCTGAGGGCTAAAAGATGGTTCCCCTTGACAAGTGTGACTATTGGAAATGCCCCCCCCCCGCTCTCCGCCGGGCTCCCGACGTGTAAAACGGGCTCTAATTGAGAAGGGGGTTGGGGGATTTGCCTTAGACGTGCCAGTGTGGTACCCCGGGACGGGTGTGTGCTCGGGTATTTGTGCAGAGCTACCGCGAGCTGCCTGCGAAGGATGCTCCCCGGGGGGAGGACAGAGATCCCAAGCTAAACGCGCACACAGACACACAAAGACACACAAAGACACACATACATACACAAAGACACACACACACACACACACAAAGACACAAATGCACACACAAAGACACAGAGACACACACACAGACACACATACATACACAAAGAAAGACACACACACACAGACACACATACATACACAAAGACACACAAATGCATACAAAGAAAGACACACAAACACACACATACATTCACAAAAAAGACACATACACACAAAGACACACACGTACCTTTAAAAAAAAGTTAGCGAGGCTCTGTCTCCCTCCCCCCCACCCTCCAGGTAGCACCCTCCCCAGACAGATGGTGCTGGCTTTGTAAGGATGTTCGGACAAATGGGTCTTTTGCTTCTCGAGGCGCACAGCACAACCGCAGAACCCCTGCACGGTGTTTGGGTGAGGGGCAAATTTACACATGGGGAGGGGCAGGGTTGTTACTAATCTGAACTGGGATGGAGCAAATCCCCCAATTCCCCTTGTCTTTCTGCCCCCGATTTAAAACAAGTGCAATCAGTGATGAAATGCCAGAAATTACAGAACGTGACCAGCCTCCCAAGCTCCTCACCCCCCCCCCCCGACACACACACCAAAAAAGGGGGGAGGGAACAAAGAGACACCCGATCTCCGCTTTCACACCCCCCGCTCGAAGCGGGCTGCGGACGCGGCGTGTTTCTCTATCGAAATTCGTTTGCGCTTCCAGCCCCCGCCTGCGCTCGCCTGTAAAATCACCCTCGTGGTGATGCTAATCAGATGCAAATGTGATGGCGCGCTAATCGCTTGCTCTTAATTTATGCGCCAAGAAACATGAGGGGCCTTGGCTTAAAAAAAACCGTTTAAAAATCAAGCCAGGCAGGTGCGCGGTATTTCTAACCGCCCCCTTCTTCTGTCTCTTTCGCCGCACGAGGGTCGCGTGGGGTGTATAGGGAGAAACTCCATATAGAACGGCCTGGCTCCCTGGGCGCCCCTATGGAACTAGATGCTTATGGGCGAGTTTGGGTGGCCACAATCGTACGATACACAAGAGACTCTACATAGGCTATTTCATCTAGAGATTGTGTGTCAGACGCAGAGCTCTGTGGGTGATGGTGTGGGATTGTGGCTCTGTGCATTTATAGTCATATAGACTATCTAGAGAGAGATTATAGAGAGAACATAAATTATGCTTATGTCTCTCTAGCTAGGTGTGTATGCGAGATTTTGTGTGTGCGGGTATCATCGCAGGCTAGACACAGGGGTGTGAATGGGGTAGAGACTATACATCTACTATATATTCCAGAGAGTTTGGCTGTCTGTCCGTTCAAGAACTCCTCCTAGACTCCTTTTTTTTCTTTTGTTTTTTCCTCTTTTTTTCTTTCCCCCTCCCCCACTTCCCTTATTTATTCTTGGATCTGGACTTTTACTACTGACGTCATCTGAAGAAGTGGGTTGCACCCACGAAAGCTCATGATACCAACTACATGTTTAGTTAGTCTTTAAGGGGCTGCTGGACTATTGTTTGTTAAGTTCCTCCTAAACAGTAAGAGCTAGGACCACCACATTTGGTAGGCAGCTATCATAACCTAAAGCAAGGACAGGGTTCGGTTCTGCTTCTCATGAAACCATCCAGAAGAGAGACACAACCACCAGGAAGGTGAAAGGGGCTGGCTGGGGGTGCCCCCAACCCAGACTGCCCCAGTCCTGAGCCTCCCACTCCCCCTTTAGGGAGGGCAGGGGGCCTGAATTCCCTCCCTCCCCCCAATTCCTAGAGGAACACCGCCGGCTGTTCCCCTTGGTCAGGGGGTGAGGGGAAAGTGCAGAGTTTGCTGCATCCTCACTATGGCTGGCGCACACAGGAGGCAGATGAATCTGGACCTGCCCCAGCCGGGGGACCTGCACCCTTCCCCTGGCTGTGCCCACTGGAGCTGCAGTAGCCATGAGTCTCACCTGGTCCTCACCTGGTCCCAAGCGGAGTCCTCTCTTCCCAGTCCCCCTCCTCCCAGCAATGATTTAAAGCCTGGATATTTTCATGTTATTTTCCAAAAATAACAATTAATTGACTTAAGGAACCGAACCACGCCAGGTAAAACTTTCAGTATGTCTGTATATCCAGATGTATATGCTTGATTGTAGGTATGTCTGTTGTCAGAGACTATGCAGAGAGAACACACACACACACACACACACACACACACACACACACACACACACACTCATATCTTCATTTTACTCCAAGCCATTTGGAAACTACTTTATACTTTTGTCCTTTTCTGAACTGTTCTTAGTGACTGACCTAGTCTCTGTCTGTTGGGCAAGAATCGATAGGGAAGAGGAGAGAAATGGCAGTTGTGTACAAATGAACAACCCAGGCCAGGATAACAAACCCTGCCACTTGATGACGTCAGCCCGGCTCAGGTGAAGTTTTATTCCTGGGGGAAAAAAAAGAAGGAAGCGTCACCGCTATTTCAATCTTCCTGATTTGTCCCCGCCGAATCTTTCGCAACGAGGTTGAATCTGGGTTTTTACAGAAATGCATGTTCGGGATTCATTTGTAAACTATCTGGTGCTCAACTTGACTGTCTCCATCGGTTCAATGAATCCCTCGCTTTGCTCCAAACCATAATTCTATTCACTTCTGATACATAATTCATGTCTGTCTCTTACCGTTTGGCTTCCTTGTTTTCCCAACAAGCCCCGGCATTATTTTTTAAAGATTTAAATGTAATTGAATAGAATCAGAACGGAATGATTTTTCTTAGACATTTTAAACCGGGGATTAAAAATAAAATCAAATCGATGAGCTCCATTTCTTTAACTATTTTTTCAGCTAGAGATGGTTTAGTTAACCGCAGTTCAGTGCATACCCCCTAAATGCAAATGCTCCTAATAATAAATTGACGAGGAATCACATAATGGTGGATCTATCGATCAGTTCCTTAAACTCGATAGCGAGAGAGGGAGATAATGAAATAAACAAATCACACGAGAGCGCATTAACTTCGTGTGTTTTAACTGTCTGAAGAGAAAGACCCAGGGAGTCGCTAAGTCAATTTCATCCCTAGTGTAACTTAGGGGACTGCAACAGATTTATATACATCGCAGGGCTCAAAGACTAAATTTAGCTCAGTGCCCTGTAAATTCAGCCGGATTTAAATGAAACTTTAAGCAGCGGATGAAATGTACCAGAAGCCAAGGAATCACAATGAACTGCTGTCATGTAAATATGTTTCAATAAACAGAGGGTCGGTACAAATCCAGACTCGAATAGGGACTGGGGGGCTTTTGAGTGTTTAACCTGGACTTCTCCCATTATTCAGGGATCTGTCCCATGAATCCTTTAAAAAAATACCCACACTTGAAGGCTGTCCGATATCCGCGCCCTACACAGGACTGAAAATTGCGCGCAGGTGAACCTTCCTAAGGCGCTGTCTCGCCAAGACCCAAGTGATTTACACACCCACTAGCTTCCCTTGGAAACTGAAACAAGCGCTACTGTGCCACATGGTACATAACTATGAACCTATTTCTCCTGTGTTATATGAGGAGAGTTAGTCTTGCACTCAGCAATTTTTTTACTCTGCGGATTTTTTTTTTTTTTTTGCACTTAGGGATTTCCATCTACCACTCTCCCTGTATTGAAGATGTATTGAAGATTTTACACACACACACACACACACACACACACACACACACACACACACACACTCACCCCTCAATTGGAGTGTTGTGTCCAGTTCTGAGCATCACATTTCAAGAAAGACGTGGAGAAACTGGAGAGGGTCCAGAGAAGAGCAACAAGAATGATGAAAGGTCTAAAGAACATGGCCTATGAAGGAAGACTGAAAGGACTGGGCTTGTTTAGTTTGAAAAGGAGAAGACAGAGGGGACATGATAGTAGTTTTCAAGTCCCTAAAAGGAGGAGGGAAAAATTGTTCTGCTGGGACTCTGATGATGAGACAAGAAGCAATGGGCTTAAATTGCAGCTAAGGAGGTGTAGGTTGGACATCAGGAAAAACTTCCTGTCAGGGGGGTTATGCACTGGAATACATTGCCTAGGGAGGTTGTGGAGTCTCCATCACTGGAGATGCTAGGGACGCTAGAAGGTGCTTGGTCCTCAGTGGCTAGCGAGAATTCGAGCAGTCCCCCCAGACACTCTGTTAGAATTGTATGTGGCATTTTAACTCCAGCCCTGTCCCCCTCCTGCCATCTGATAGGCTTAAAACACACTCAACTGGTGGGGGATTTCCCGGGTTTTAGGCAAGACGGTGGGGGGACATTTCTGTTAGCCAGGGGTCTGCCCCAAGGCGACTACACAAAAGGCAGAGAAATCCTGGCCTTGTTGAAGTCAATGGCAAAACTTTCCTTGGTCTCTACCCTCTCGGACCCCACCAGACCCCACCCCGGCCGGGAGAGGCTCGCAGCCAGGAGGTGCCTTTAATGAGACCCCGAGACAACAACGTGTATAATTATCATTATTCCGCATTGTCGCTCGTTTCGATTTCTCTCCCCGCGCTCCTTTGTCTGCCTGTCGCTGCCTGCAGAAGCTAATGGCTTTGCCGATAGCCTCGGCGCGTCTCTTCCCAAAGAAAATCATTTGGCTTTAAACAACTTGCAAAGCTCCTCCGAGGAGCCAGGCCAGGGGGAGACGCTGGGAAATGTCTGTGCTTAGTTTCCCTGCCCAACTGAAAATGAAGATGCGGTTCTAGACACACCCGGTGCCCTGAGCAGGGGCCCAGCCTCCCCCCGTCCAAGCATTATTATGTTAACCAGGACAAGAGGCATGACAGCGACATGACATCACAAGCAAACAGACATGCGTCAACAGCTGCTGCTTTTTTTTTTTTTTTTTTTTTTCAAATAAAGACCTGCATTGCAACAGGAGTGAACCCATCTGAGATAACGGGCTTCAATTGCAGCAAGGGAGGTTTAGTTTGGACATTAGGAAGAAAGTCCTCACTGTCAGGGTGCTGAAGCACTGGGATCAGTTGCCTAAGGAGGTTGTGGAATCTCCATCTCTAGAGATATTTAAGAGCAGGTTAAACAGACACCTCTCAGGGATGGTCTAGACCATGGGATCCCAAACGGGGGGCGTGAAGAAATTCCAGGAAGGGCGCAAGGTGACCCAGCCTCACCCCATTAATCCCTCCTAACCTGCTATTTCGTATTTCGTCATCCCAGTCAGTTCCTTGGTTTTGTTTTGCTCAACAAGTTTTGCTGCTCTTGGGGTATGTGTGAGAGAGTTTCTCAAAAATCAAAAAGGGGGGTGTGATGCTGAAAACTTTGGGAACCACTGGTCTAGACAGTGCTTGGTCCTGCTGTGGGGGCAGGGTACTGGACTTGATGACCTCTCCAGGTCCCTTCCCGTTCTAGGATTCTATGATTAGTTGTGCGTTAAACAATTGTAAAGATCTGCTATACCCAGGGCAAGGCTTCACACATGTGGACACACACACACACACACACACACACACAGGGCAAGGCTTCACACATGTGGACACACACACACACACACACACACACAGGGCAAGGCTTCACACATGTGGACACACACACACACACACAGGGCAAGGCTTCACACATGTGGACACACACACACACACACAGGGCAAGGCTTCACACATGTGGACACACACACACACACACACACACACACCAGTCATGGAGGCGATCCAAACGGTGCAAAGCCAACTGGGTCCTCAAGTTATTTTAGTTTTGTTAATTACTTTTATTTTTTTATCATCAGGTTTGGACTCTTTATGCCCAGGATAGCAGGTGAGAGATGGGAAGTACCCGGGTATGTGGGCCTGGAACAGTTACGCCCCAGTTCTAATTCTGGTGGGATCTTTCCACAGAAGAAGCCATGGCAATCCGTTCCATTACTAGGATCTGCTGGGTTGTCCTGGGCTGAGTTAAGCTGGAGATACAAAAAACTGCCCGTGACCATCACGGGGGAACTTTTGAAGAGTCTCTTTCTCAAGCTCCCATCAGCACAGGGCATCAGTCAACAGCCTCCCCCTCTCCAAAGGGACACCAACATCAAGCCAGAAACAGCCACTTCTTCAACAAGCCACAGCAGTAGCCTCCCCAGGAATTCAAATTAGGGGGGGTGTTCGAATTTACAAGGGCTGATGAGGGGTGACACCGTGAGGGTGAAGGTGGGCTGTATGGCACCATAGTTCACAAAACTGGGGGGGGGGGAGAAATTCAGGGGGGTATACACCCCCATAGGGGGGGATGTAGGGAAATTCCTGATCCACAGGCTTGCCTTGCAGGGTTTCCTTTGGGGTCCAAGGAGTAAGGAGGGTCAGATCGCAAACTCTGCCTGTGCCATTCCATGTGGCCCCCCAAAACAGACATTCCACTGCAAGCAAAAGGCCAGCCTAGTTCCTGCAGGTAGCTGATCGCAGTGACACTTGCTTTTGACAGTGTGACAAGACAGGGGGTTTCTTAGCAACTCCAAAAGAGCAGCCACCAGTAGTCCCGGGAAAGAATTTTAAACAACTGTATAAATACTCAGAACTTACTCCAGAGAATTTTGCCCTGCATGTCTGATGTTTGTTCTCGCACAGTTATGAAAACAATGCCTGGTGCTAAAAAGGAGTTTGGATCCAATAATAATACACGCTGCATACTTTCTAGTCCTCGTTTCTTGCGCACCAGCCATTGCTTTTTGGTGCTGTGTTGTTTATTTGTTGACTGAGGGACGAAAAGACATTCCACATTTTTTGAGGAAGACGGGCTCTTGCGCAAAAGGTGTTTTTTCCCCCGCAAAATGACCCTGTCTACACTGCATTTTTTTCCACAAAAACCTCTTCCGCAAAAAGGATCGGAAGAGATATGCAAATGAGAGCTTCATTTGCATTTCCTCTTCCGCAAAAACCTGACAGTGAAGACGAAGCCATACAGAGAAGGATGGATAGAAGGGTGGAGGGGATGGGGTAGGATGGAAGGTTGTCAAATTAACTAGGCAGACATATGGAAAGAAAGAAAGAAAGAAAGAAAGAAAGAAAGAAAGAAAGAAAGAAAGAAAGAAAGAAAGAAAGAAAGAAAGAAAGAAAGAAAGAAAGAAAGAAAGAAAGAGCAATCCTAGATAACAGCAGACCACTTTGAAATTATCTGTATCTATTGGAGGTTGTTAAAAAATCCAGACTTTGAATGGAATTTGGATATGGTCTCTCCACCCATGGGGTTTTTCAAATCATTGCAGCCAGTGCATTGCTTTGCGTTATGCCAGTGTAAACTGTTTCAAACCTGGGAAGGTGGTGTGGGATGGGGGGTGCAGGAAAGAGGGAGGCTGGTGCCAGGGCAGGAGTGGATGAGATGGTGTGGCCTTTTATTTTCCAGGTCCCTGCTGAGGGCTGGCACGCCCTAGCCCAATGCCCAGCTGGAGAAAGAATTCCATGGGATCAGCTGTGCCTGTTGACTGTAAGGGTGGCTCAGCCGCTTGGTCTCAAGCTCGGGCTCCAAATCCGAAGGATGAGGCGCAAGACGGACAACGCAGGCAAGGGGGCCGGGAGCTCGCCCTCTAGCAGTTGGCCTCCAGTGTGCTCCACCATGGAGGGTGGGTAGGGTGCGCCCAGGCGCACATCCTACAGCAAGGCCCCAGGAAATGCGAGTGCCGGCAGCCCGTGTGCAGCTGTCTTGGAAGTTGGCTCTGCCTCTGTCTTTTCAAGGGGAGCAGCAGTCCGGACGCCCCTGGTCTGCAAAGGAGTGGGAGTGAGAAAATAATCTGGACAATGTCCTTGGGGCCCGTTCGCTCTTGAGTCTGTAAACCTGGACCACAGCTGTGCTGCTCCAATCCGCAGTCAGCGCTACCTGGGGCCCTGCAACCCCCCCCCTTACATTGACTCAAACATACATCCTGCGCCTCGGGGGAGGTTTTCAGGGACCCGTAGTCCTTGAGCATCTGGGAGGGCTCTCTGCCACGGAAACCAAGCTGGGAAAATTGCTACAGTCCTATTATGTCATTAGAACAAAAACATGCCCAAAAATCAGCCCCTGGAAGTGTAACCAACTTATCCTTTGATTTCTTCATTCCCAATTATCTCCTGCGTATGAAACTGTACAGAGTCTTATGCATATGGCAGTGAGGGGCTGGTGTGTGTGTGTGTGTGTGTGTGTGTGTGTGTACAGGACAAGGTCAGCATGAAGTTTTATAACTTGCTCCATGTATTTGATCAAAGTGGATTTTACTCGGCCTCTTTGTCAGTTACAAAACTGCCTTTTGACCATCCAGTTAAACTTCCTTCAAGTGTAGGCCAACATTTTTTTTTTTTTAAACAAAGCAGCTAGTAATTTTATCTACCTCCGTTTCGAGGCGGGCATATCTGAAAAGGGGTCTGATTTTCAGAACAGGCCCTTCAGGTGCCTCAAATTACGCACTGAGAGATTTTTTTCCCCAAGGGTGGCTTTTTTTAACCCTTCATAGATATCACGTAGCTCGGCTGTTTCTCCTTACCACCATCCTCATCGTCTCAGTGGGTTATTGTGTGGTGAGCAAACGCAGATGTAAACATGTTTGAACCTCTCACAACTGTGACCCTGCAATAAGTTAGATTCTCACTGTCATTTAGACATTTTTTCTTAAGAGGTCACTTGGCTCTTGGCGTATTTTACTGTATTGTGGGTTTTCAAAATAAAGAGGCCTTTTAAAAACAGTGCTGGGTGGTTTTCTTGGCTCATCTGGGTTGGTTTGCTCCAGGAACACTGCTCTGTTGTTCTTAAAATCACTTTGCCATCTTGTAGTTTACTAGGGGTTGGGCTTCACCCTTCTCTCACCCCCATTAATCACTGGGACAGCGCTTACTTCAGGAGGGCCTCAGCCCTTTTCATCTCCCAGTTAGTATGCAGCTCTGGAGTCTGCCCGCTTGCGCACTTTTTTTTTTAATATAATGGTCCCTGCCTTCCAATAAAACTCACCATTCCCCTGACTAGAGGGTCTTTCCTCTGCTTTGCAGGTGTTTGTAGAAAGATCCGAGATTTTCAGATGGGCAACCCCCTAAGTTTCCTCTTTGAGGAAGAAAAGCAGCGTGCAAATCCACGTCCATCCCTATCGTGTTCAGGGAGCTGGACAAGTAATGGTTGATTGGATAAGTTGAAGTGTAAAGTCTTGCAGGGATCGGTGGGAGACGTTGTGATAATCGGGGGTTGGCCGTGCCACAAAATCCAGCTGGGTAACCACAGAGCCTACACAGCCTTACGTCTCCTGAACACAATCAGAGGCACCTTCGCTCACAAAAACGAAAACGTCGCAGGGCAGACAAATGTACAACACATTGCAAAACCAGTTGTTCCCGGGGCATCAGGCAATTATGATAACGCAGCTTGCCAGTGTATTTTATTGTATCCCCTCCCAAAGATGAATTACCCAGCAACTAAATCTACATATTGTAATTAACTGATAAATATTTAATAGTGGTTAGAACTTTATCCATTTGATCTTTCCATCAACAAACTTTCAGAGGTAAACAGGCACATTGAAAAGGACATTTTCTTGCCTTAGAAATGTCAAAGCTCGCCTCTGTATTTTTCTTTTTAAATAGAAGAGGATCCGTGAGCAAAGGAAGTGGTAATTTAAAGGAACTGTGATGGGGGGAAAATCGTTATGATCTGAGTAAATGGTAATATCTTTGTCAATTGCAGAACTAGGGCTGAGAGCTTCTCTTGCTTAGGAGGAGTGTGTCGTTGTGTATGTGCATGCATGGGCACTTGGTGGGGTGAATGAGTTTGGGTGCATATGTGGGTGGTTGTGTGTAACATGTGTGTGTCTCATGTGTGTGTATGTGCGGGTATCTATGAGCATACATTTATGTGAGGGTGCATGTATTTGTATGTAAAAGAAAGGACTACGCAGCGCTTTAGAGACTAACAAGATGGTTTATTAGGTGATGAGCTTTCGTGGGCCAGACCCACTTCCTCAGATCAAATTCTGGAAGAGAATTGGCATGACCATATCTACCAAAGGAATACAATGAAAAAAATGAAAAAAAAGTGAACACATTATAAAACTGACAAATCAAAACTGACAAAACTGAATGTGTTTGCATATGTGTATAAGCATGTGTGTGTGAGCATATATGTGCGTGTGTGCGCGCACAAGTGTTTCTGCGGGTGTGAGCATATGGGTGTGCGTCTGAGTGTAATCTGGCTTCCACCAAAGTCAAAAGCCGAGTTCCCATTGACTCCAACGGGCACGTACTTTTAAACCATAAATAAGATTAGCTGGATTTGCCTGGTGCACGGACCTGACCGATTTAAAACTGCCTTATTTGTGGCATCCCTAAGGAAATAAGCCGCCCAAGGCCTCCCTGGAAGTGTATCTCCCTTGTATCACCAGCACAGCCTGACGGCAGGAAAACAGCTCTGTTATAAGCGAATTACAGTCCCATCCCTGGAATTAAATCAAAATTCAAAGCTAACTTGATTGCGCCTAGTATGGCAGAAAGGTCAAAAGGGATTCTTGCTCCATTTACAATAATTAACGCAGCCCCACAACCTCTTCCCTCACCCACATGCTAATGGGCGAAGCAACGTCCCCCGACTGGGAACTAGGCAGAGAAGGAGAGAGGCTGCCCCCAGGCCCAGCTCTGGAATCAGCATCTTCCACCTTTTGAAGAGTTTTTTCCCCCCACGCTCACCTGAAGAAGGGGGTTTTGCCCACGGAAGCTCGGGATGCTAATATATAAATACATGTGTTAAACTTGCATGTCTGCGCGGCAGCGTTGTTCCGGAATAAGAAAGAGCGCGTCTGCATGGCAAGCCGTTATTTCGAGATAATGTCGAGCTGGAGGAGTTCTTACTCGGACTCCTGCAACCCTCCTTTCACGAGGAGGATGGGACGTCGGCGGGAGAGCACTCTTCCTTCGGCTTCCTGCTGGGCAGACAGCGCCAAGGGCCGAATGCAGCTATTTCAACTTCAGCGACGCAATGGACGTAGCTCCAGTTGCGTCGTTTCATTCAACTTTTGCTGGCGGTGTAGACATGCCCCAAGGTGTCACGAAATGACTCGTTGCTTTTCTTACTGTTACAGACAAACATGGACACCCCTCTCAGGGTGTATCTACACTGCACCGTAGCGCGAGATAAGCACGTTGCGTCTCTTATTTCAATGCTATTCCGAAATCGCTTCTTTCGTCATTTGGCGCTGTCTGCACAGTGCCACATTTTGAAACAGAGCGCTGGTCTGAAGTGGCCCTCACTCCTCGTGGCATAAGGTTTACAGGGACATCGGAATAACAAGCCCGAAATAATGGGCTTGCTGTGAAGACGCAGGATAGCGATTTCGGGATACTTCGGTATCCCGAAATAGTGCAGCAGTGTAGACATAGCCTTTAAAGTTACAGACAAACCTGCCCTCCGCTCTGAGACTTTTGAAGAGATGATGCTGGATTTGGGGGTTACGTATTTTTTGATCATCCGCTAACGAAGGCAGCGTATTGACAGTAGAAGGAATGCTGGGTAAAGGCAGGAGAGCACACTTGTGAAAGGGGCTGTGTGGAGTTGTGTGTGCGCAGGAGAAGGGCTTTGTAAGAGCCTCTCTGTGCGTTCATGTGTGTGCAGAATGAGTCCTTGTAAGACTTATTTTTCTCTCTAGGAGAAAGCCATGGTCAGGCAGTCTGTGGATGTAGTAACGTTTGGGTATGACAGAGCCCTTGTACGATAGTCTGGGGTATGTGTGTGTGTGTGTAGAGAACGTTACAAAGCCATTATTGAGGACAGCTGGCCTGGAGAGTACCCTCCCCTCGCCCCTTGTTATGGGTCATGCCCCCATTGTGCTAGGTGCTGTACATTATTTATTCGGCACATCGCATTAGCATCTGAGACTCCGGCCATGCATCAGCCCCCTGTGCATTGGCCATGTTGGTTAGGTCATAGCGCTATCATTTTGTGCCCAGGCAAATTGGTTCACTCATCCAAAATAATCCCTTCATCGTGAAATTCACCTCTGGATAGACCAGATACAGCCAGAGCACAAGGACTGAAGAGTCGGTAGAGAAAAGCATGAGTTAAAGCAACAGCAGAGTTATCTCCCCATGGCCCTCCTGCATCCCTCCCCAAATTCATCACAACATACACCAGACATGCCCCCACTGCTAAGACCTCTAGCACCTCCAGGGCAGCAAAGGCCCAGATTCTCAAAGGCACTTTGGTGTCTCTATAAGGAAAATTTATTTACTTATTCCCACAATGTAAGAAGTAGGGGCCATCAATTGAAATGAATAGGCAGCAGGTTTAAAACAAACAGAAGGATTTTTTTTTCACTCAGCGCAAAGTCAACCTGTGGAACTCCTTGCCAGAGGATGCGGTGAAGGCTAGAACTTTAACAGGGTTCAAAAAGAGCTAGATAGATTCATGGAGGTGAGGTCCATCACTGGCTATTCGCCAGGCTGGGTAGGAATGGTGTCCCTGGCCTCTGTTTTTTGGAAATGGGTACGGGGAGGGATCACGTGAGGATTACCTCTTGTTTTCCCTCCCTCTGACATCTGGTGTTGGCCACTGTGGGCAGCCAGGACACTGGGCCGGATGAACCTATGGTCTGACCCAGCCCGGCCGCTCTTATGTTCTTATGTTTTCTACCTCCCAATGGGAAGCTCTCTCAGCTCCTGCTCATGTCCCAGGAATGTCGGAGGAGTGACTCCTGCTTCACTCTGGGCTCTCCAGCAGCAGGCGTGGTTAATCGGGCCAGGCAGCCCGAGGAGCGTAACCAGAGCTATTGGCTGGAGATGATCTCTGAAGAGTAACCAGAGGGCTGCTTTGTAAATGCTCTCCAGCGACAGGCCTGCACATGCGATCCAGCCGCCCCAGAACGAGCTTCGCCCGGGATAATACACAACACAAGAGGGCAGACACATTTAGCATGCCGTCAGGCTGCCTGCCTGGGTGGAGAGCGGCTGCTTCGGCCTGTTGGGCCCCGAGAGCTCTGCTAAACGCTGATAAGAGCAATAAGAAATCAAGCAGAACATCAGAGCGGCCAGACGGGGTCAGATCAAAGGTCCGTCCAGACCAGTGTCCTGCCTGCCCACAGTGGTCAAAGCCAGGTGCCCCAGAGGGAGTGAACCGAACAAGGAATCATCCAATGATGCCTCCCGTCACCCAGAGGCTATGTCTACACTACAGAGTTTGCCCGGATACCGGAAAACTCTGCTGCGTCCAAGGAATGCAGACGCGCTTTTCTGGCCTCCCTGTAAACTTTGTTTCACGAGGAAGACGGGATGTTCCGAAAAAGGGGCTTTTTCTGACATTTGGCCCAGTGTAGATGGAAAAGCCTCTTCCGAAAAAAGAAGCGGAAAAAGCTACACAGATTGCAAAGAGCAATGTGCGTAGCTTTTTCCGGAAGAACAATGTAGTGTAGACATAGCCCCATTCCCCACCCCTGACAAACAGAAGTAGGGACACCATTGCTACCCATCCTCGCTATTAAGTATGGCTGGACCTGTCCTCCATGAATTTACCTCGCTATTTTTAATAAGCCCGCAGCCAAGTGCTTTAGAAACCCTTCAATTTATTACCGCTTCCAGTTAAAGACTTCACGTCCCTGGGTGGTGCAGCCACTTCTGGGGAGCAGCCAACATGAACACCCATAAGCAGAATGGGGCTCAGGCGTGGATTTCAGCGTCACATTCTAATGCTACTAGTCCTGCTATAAATCCATTTGTCAAATGCTCGGGGAGACTGCATAGCCAACAGCCTTGTAATACTTTTTATTGCCAGCCTAATCTTTACAGATCAAATTAAGATTGGGGAAGGGAGGCTTTATGAGTGGATCAAGTTAGGTGAAGGGTTATGTGAGTATTTCATTGGTTCGACCATCCAAGGGATATCGTCGTCTACCCCCGACTGCTGCCATCTGGGCAAAAAACGCCTATTAATGGGTAATCAGATAGTCTTCAGTGGGCTGAAGAAAGCAAGATGAGTGTGGCCTCTTTCCTGCCCATCAGCGGATGGAGGCAATAGCCTGGCATCATGATTTTAACGCCCTTATCCAATTAAATGAGGCTAAAGGCCGCGTTGCTTTCATTAAGCATCGTGGGCGAATGAGCTCCCAACAGTTGCTCTTTCTCCATGCGCTCTTCATAAGCCGCGCTAATTAGCAACAGGCTGCTGCAATATGCAGCTGACCCTTCTCCCCTCCCCCGCTCATTAATCGCATGGAGTAATAAACCGATACTCGGGACCTGAGGTGGTGGAGGCAGGTACCATCAGCTATGAGAAATTTAGATAAAACAAAGAAACCTGGAAAGACCGCCAGTAAGAACAGTCAGACCGGGTCAGACCAAAGGTCCATCTAGCCCAGTGTCCTGGGTGGAAGAGCAAACGTGTACCTCTGGTATCCCAGAAAACCCCGCGGTGTAGACGTACCCAGAGAGGGAGCCACGTTAGTCTATAATTTTAAAAACAAGGCGTGGTCTTGTGGCACCTTAGGCTATGTCTAGACTGAATTGCTGTGTCGGGATACCGGAAGTATCCCGAAATAGCAACGCCGCGTCCAAGGAACGCATCTGCTATTACAGAAAATTCTTTGAAATAGCAGACGTGCTCTTTTGCCATCCTGTAAACTTTGTCGTATGAGGAATAAGGGATGGCTTGAAAGAGCACTTTATTCTGAAATTTGGTGCCGTGTAGCGGCGCTAAATTTTGATCTAGCCTCTTTCGAAATTAAATTTAAAAATACGCAATTTGCATATCGTGAATTGTGTATCTTTTTTCAATTTTACAGTGCAAAAATGACCGGCGGAAACCTGCCGACCAGTCTTTTCTCTCCGGGTTCCTGCTAGTCCAGACAGAGCCTTAGGGTATGTCTACACTACCCCGCTAGTTCGAACTAGCGGGGTAATGTAGGCATACCGCACTTGCAAATGAAGCCCGGGATTTGAATTTCCCGGGCTTCATTTGCATAAGCGGGGAGCCGCCATTTTTAAAACCCCGCTGGTTCGAACTCCGTGCAGCGCGGCTACACGGGGCACGAACTAGGTAGTTTGAACTAGGCTTCCAAGTTCGAACTACCTAGTTCGTGCCCCGTGTAGCCGCGCTGCACGGGGTTTGAACCAGCGGGGTTTTAAAAATGGCGGCTCCCCGCTTATGCAAATGAAGCCCGGGAAATTCAAATCCCAGGCTTCATTTGCAAGTGCGGTATGCCTACATTACCCTCCTAGTTCGAACTAGGAGGGTAATGTAGAAATACCCTTAGAGACTAACAAAATATATAGTATCATGAGCTCTTGTGGGCAAAACCCACTTCTTCAGATGAGCTGGAGAGGAAAGAACAGAAACTACGCAGTTTATAACAAGCAAAAAAAAAATTCTAGGATGGGTGCTAATGAGGCTAATTAAGTGGGCTGGAAATGTCCCATTTGTAGCTTCGGATGGAAAAATGCAGGTGTTAAAGGCAGGGGAGACGGGTTTTTTAATGAGACATCCAGTTATTGTCTTTGTTCAAGCCCTGGGAAACAGTGTCTAATTTGTAGAATGCCAATTCCATGTGCTCTCTCTTCAACTGGCGGGTGAAATGCCGTGGTAGGAGAATGGCTACTTTTACTTCCATGATTGAGTGGCCAGGCAGGTTCAAATGGGTTACTTCTTCTGCTGTCTGACTTGTGGCCATTGGTCCTTGGCCGCAGAGACTGCCTGGTTTGGCCAATGGAACACTGTTGATTTCCGAGGGCCTGGTACCCAAGTTTGAAAATCTTGTCCACCTGGCTCTGAGTGAGCAGCGATGCACACGCGCCTTGCAATGCAGTACCGAGCAGCTTTGGTTGGATTCTCAAAAGCTCCCCGTGTCCCAGGGGCATTCACAAGGCTTTGGAAAAATCCCAGCCGTTCTTGTATGCCTGGGGTGGGTGGTGTTGATAGGCCATAGCCCCAGCAAAATGGGGCTATGGCCTATCTGAATTTTCCTCCGGGTGGATTCTTTCCCTGTTCACGAGCCGCCGACACTGACAGCAACTATGCGTCAGGGGCTCTCTCTTTATCTGCTGCAAACCGATCTCTCAGCAACTTTTCACCCACGCCCCTTTCTTCACGCCCAGGGTGTGGAGGTGAGGAAAGATGAAGCCAGCATTCCTGAAGGGGCTGCAAAGGGAGGTGCTGCCGACCAGCAGCTTGCAGCCTGAGACCCAAGGGCAGCACGGACCCCTTAGGGCAGTGGTCCCCAACCTTTCGGGGCTGCTGGGCACCTGGGGGCGGGGCCACACATGCACCGTGTGCCCGGGGGCGGGGCCACCCACGCGCCTGGGGCTGGCACCATGCATGTGCCACGCGCCAGGGGCGGGGCTGGCTCAGATGATTTGACTGGCACACATAAATGCCCCGGCCCACGGGCACCACGTTGGGGACCATTGCCTAAGGGGCTCATCCCAGAACAGAGCCAGAGAGCTCAGAACCGCTGCAGACGGAGTCGGGTGCACTGCAGAGGTCGCCTTTGGTTCTCAGACGAACTGTTCACACTGGGGGGGGGGTGCATCTATGCTGCGCCATAACTCGAAACAAGCGACACAAATGGAGTCATGCAAATTGCGTCTCTTATTTCGATGCTATTTCCAAATAGCTCATTTCGTCATTTGGCGCTGTCTGCATGGCACTTATTTAGAAATAAAGCTCTGTTCCGATGTGCCCCTTACTCCTCGTGGCACGAGGGTTACAGGGATGTTGCAATAGCGTGCCCAAAATAACGGGCTAGCTATGAAGACGTGGGATAACGATTTCAGGATGCTCCGGCCTCCCGAATAGCGGTGCAGAGTAGCCATACCCTGGGTTTGCTCTCCAAGGAGAAAGCCGGGAATTGTTCTGACTTAGGACTTGTCTACACTTGAAACTCGGTTGTGTTCCGGTGCACACAGGCGAGGTTCCTCTGCTGACGTATGGAATCCGCCTCCCGTAGAGGGAGAAGCGATGTTGATGGAAGAATTCTTCCATCGACCTAGCGCTGTCTACACACTTCGATTGGCTTAACTATGCAACTCATGGAGGTCGATTTTTCCCAGCCCTGAGTGACATAGTTATACTGGCCTAATTTTCTAGTGTAGACAGGACCTTACACTAGGGGGTAAATTCAGAGGCCATATGCTGGCATAGTTATTCCTAGATTCCAAGGCCAGCAAGGACCTTTGTAATCACCTTGTCTCCCTTGTATAAAAAAGGGTAAAGAATTTCCCTCACATAATTCCTAGAACGGATCTTCCCAAAAAACCCATCCAACCTTGATTTTAAAATATTATTAATAATAACGTGATCTATTCCATCAAGTGCCAGCAAGGCCCCTCTGCCGTGTGCACTGGCCAGTCCAGACAGTCCCCACCACAAAGGATAAATGGACACAAATCAGACACCAGAAGAGGTAACACACGCAAACCTGCAGGGGAACATTTTAACCTGCCTGGGCACTCAGTCATGGATTTAAAAGCAGCCGTTCTTCTACACAGGAATTTCACTCACCAATTCCAGAGAGTCTGCAGAACTGGAATTCATCTACAGATGTGACATCGTTACCCTTGATTTGAACAGACATTAACTGGTTGGTGCACTACAAAGCCAATTTCTCCTGCCTTTAACACCCACATTTCCACATCCAAAGCTAAGATTGGGACACATCCAGCCCACTTAATTAGCCTCATTGACACAGCTCCTACAATTGACAGGTTCTTCTTCTGCTGTTTTTTATATATATATATATATATATATATATATATATATATATATATATATATATATATATATATATATATCTTGGGGTATGTCTAGACTGCATCCCTCTGTCGGCAGAGGGATACAGATTAGGCAGGTTGACATTGCAAATGAGGCAGGGATTTAAATATCCCATGCCTAATTTGCATAAAAATGGCCACTGCGTTTTGCCGACTCAGCACTTTGTCGGCAAAAAGCAGCAGCCAAGAGGGGGATCTGTCGAGAAAGAAAGCCTTTTTCAACAGATCCCTTATGCCTCCTGAACAAGAGCAGCATAGTATTTCCGGAAAAGCACTGATGATTTTACATGAGATCGTCAGTGCTTTTCCGGAAATTCAAGCGGCCAGTGTAGACAGCTGCAAGTTTTTCCGCAAAAGCAGATGATTTTGCGGAAAAACTTGCCAGTCTAGACACAGCCTTCCAGAATAATTATTCCGGAATAGCTTATTTCAAAATAAGAGTGCAGTGTAGACATACCTAAGGTGCCACAGGATTACTCATCTCACCCGGGGCACTTAGACCACTTGCAGAGAAAACGAAGGAGTTTGCCCCCCAGCCTTAGCTGAGAGGCAGCTGGATTTTTGCTCAAACCCTAGAGGTTCCTGCCCTGAGTTCCAGATGTCCCAGGCTGAGTTCCCCCTGTTGGCATCACAGTTAGTTTGCACTATGGCCAACCCCAACCATGCAAACATCTTGAGACTGGCTTGCTAATAATGAGATTTATTTTATAGTGCATGGGAGGGTTCTTTTGGCGTAGGGCTTTTGAACATTGAGGAGTCTGGTTTTCCAGCTTTTTTCTGCAACCAGGAGGGTGGGACATTTTTTTGTTGTGTTGAAAGTTGTGATGCTCCCCATGTTTGCCTGACTCCTGGAGCAGGAGCTGTTCGAAAAACACAGCAGGAAATCACACGCAACTCATGAGAAAAATCCCAGAAGATTGCAACCGGGGAGGATGCAAGCACATGTTTAAAGACGTTGCTGAATTGGGGGATAATTCCCTTTAATAAGGCCCATCCTGGGGTCCCATTATATAGAAATCCAACCCATTTGCTTTGCTCTATTTTAAATCGGGCATGATTCCTCTGCCACCAAAATATCTTTGCCCATCACCTGCACCTCCTCCCTGCATTGTGCAGATTCAGCTGACTCAAGCCCACGAGAACACGAAAGCGCTCTGGAAAAGACCGGATTTCTGAATCAGACATGATGCCTAACTGGCATAATATACAATCCTCAGGTTTTCCCCCAATAAAAGCAAATATCAACAGTCCCTTCTGCTTCTAAATGTGCTGCTGCCGATGGTTGATGGACAGTTATTGAAGCAACTCAGCGGTAGGATTTTAAATGGTTATAATATGAACCACTCTCAAGATAACCATTACTATCTCTTAAAAACATTTTATTACGCGGGTAAATGTATGTTTTAGCAATGCTCAGATGGCTCCTTAATGTCATGTTTATCCCAGGCCAGAAGCTCCGTGAAATAAATGGGAGTTTAAGATCCAGGTTCCCTTTTTGTGTAAGGGAGCTGAAGTTGTTTAAATCATCGGCTTCCTTATACACGGTTCACTTTAAAAAGTCGGCCTATTCTTCTCCATTAAAAGTTCATTCATCACAAGCAGTGGCAAATATCATTCGGGGAAGATTGATGGAGATGGAGGATGGTTTCTTTACATCCATAGCTCCATATGACTGCTGCTCGTCCACAGAATGGGGGCGGGGAGGCCACCCCGACACTGCAAAAGCGGAGTGTGAAGCAACAGAGTCGCAATCTACTACCGGATTCCACCCTTACCTCCTCCAGCCGCTCTCCTCTGCCCTGTGCCCAGTGGCAACGCCCACGCCCTGGCACACGGGAATAGGAGTTTCAGCTGAAACACGTAGGAGGCCTTTTCCGTCCACACTGAGAGGCATGGGAGCACATAGGAACCCCCGAACAGCTGCTCTCCTTCTGCCCTTATTGTTCCCACACAATGGGGAGCCAATGCACGTAAGAACATGAGAACGGCCAGACGGGGTCAGACCCAAGGTCCATCCGGCCCAGGGTCCTGGCTGCCCACAGTGGCCAACGCCAGGTGCCCCAGAGGGAGTGAACAGAGCAGGGAATTATCAGGTGATCCCTCCCCAGTCGCCCATTCCCAGTCTGTGACAAACAGAGGCCTGGGACACCCTCGTAGAATCATAGAATCCCAGGGCTGGAAGAGACCTCAGGAGTCATCAAGTCCAGCCCCCTGCCCAAGGCAGGGCCAACCCCAACTCAATCAGCCCAGCCAGGGCTTTGTCAAGTCGAGACTTAAACACCTCTAGGGATGGAGACTCCACCCCCTCCCTAGGGAACCCAGCTCAGGGCTTCCCCACCCGCCTAGGGAAACAGTTTTTCCTAATCTCCAACCTGGACCTCCCCCACTGCAACTTGAGACCATTGCTCCTTGTTCTGCCACCTCTCTCCAGCCTCTTTGGGACCTCCCTTCAAGAAGTTGAAGGCTGCTCCCAAATCCCCCCTCACTCTTCCCTTCTGCAGACTAAACAGACCCAAATCCCTCAGTCTCTCCTCATAGGTCATGTGCTCCAGCCCCCGAATCATTTTGGTTGCCCTCTGCTGGACCATCTCCAATGCATCCACATCCTTTCTGTAGTGGGGGTCCCAGAACTGGACACAATACTTCAGACGTGGCCTCACCAGAGCCGTATAAAGGGGAATAATCACTTCTCTAGATCTGCTGGCAATGCTCCTCTTAATGCAACCTAATATGCCATTAGCCTTCTTGGCTACAAGGGCCCACTGTTGACTCCTATCTAGCTTCTCATCCATTGTAACCCCCAGGTCCTTTTCTGCAGAACTGCTACTTAGCCATTCGGTCCCCAGCCTGTCACAATGCGTGGGATTCTTCCGTCTCAAGTGTAGGACTCTGCACTTGTCCTTGTTGAACCTCATCAGATTTCTTTTGGCCCAATTCTCTAATCTGTCCAGGTCACTCTGGACCCATCCCTGCCCTCCAGAATATCTTCCTCTCCCCCTAGCTTAGTGTCATCTGTGAACTTGCTGAGGGTGCAATCTATCCCCTCATCCAGGTCATTAATAAAGATGGTGAACAAAACTAGTCCAAGAACCGATCCTTGGGACACCCTGCTAGAAACCGACTGCCAACCTGACATTGAGCCCCTCAGTCTAGCCAGCTTTCTATCCATCTTACAGTCTATTTATCCAATCCATACTCCCTTAACTTGCTGGCAAGAATATTGTGGGAGACCATATAAAAATCTTTGCTAAAGTCAAGGTATATCACATCCACTGACTTTCCCATATCCACAGAGCCAGTTATCTCATCATAGAAGCTAATCAGGTTGGTCAGGCACGACTTGCCCTTCGTGAATCCATGTGGACTATTCCTGATCACTTTCCCCTCTTCCAAGTGCTTCAAAATGGATTCCCTGAGGATCCCCTCCATGATTTTTCCAGGGACTGAGGCAAGGCTGACTGGTCTGTAGTTCCCTGGATTGTCCTTCCCTTTTTTAAAGATGGGCATTTGCCTTTTTCCAATCATCCGGGATCTCTCCCAATCTCCATGACTTTTCAAAGATAAAGGCCAAAGGCTCCGCAATGACATTTAGCAACTCCCTCAGTACCCTCGGATGCGTGAAATCCAGGCCCATGGATTTGTGTATGTTTAGCTTTTCTAAATAGTTCCTAACTTGTTCTTTCCCCTCAAGGACTGTCCACCTCCTTCCCATACTGCGTTGCCCAGTGCATTTGTCTGGGAGTTGACCTTGTCCGTGAAGACAGAGGCAAAGAAAGCATTGAGTACTTCAGCTTTTCCCACATCATCTGTCACTAGGTTACCTCCCTCTCTACCCATCCTGGCTAATAGTCATTGATGGACCTAACCTGCATGAATTTAAGGGATGAAAGGAGGACTTTACACTCCCTTGTTGTACCGGATGGCACGTGAGAAGAACCACAAGCCAGACATGTGGGTTTTTTTTTTAAAGATCAATTTATTATTTATTTCTTCAAATTCGTAAAATACAATAAAGCACTATGAGAATGTGACTCTCTCTCAGAAGTTCTCAGGTATCTTATAGTTCCATTGCTAAGCCGTTCATAAAGGGTTAACCGCTGGCTCCTAGATTTCTCTCCCCTTCGCTATAGTGCCCAGATGGTTTATAATTTGACTTGACAACATTTTATTGTTGGTTTTCCAGCCTTCAGACAGATAATGCTGAGGTTTATTTTTAAGCCTTTTTTTGTCCCGCTTTTAAACCGTCCCAGTGGCAGGATATTGTGTGGAGGGGTTAGAAAATGATGGCAGGTATCAGGCAATACTGAATGGTCGCTCAGATGCCGAGATTCACAAAGTTAAAGCTTTATGCTCACTATCACGCAAAGGCTATATCTACACTGGTGGGTTGTTGCGCCAGAAATATGCAAATGAGGCTAAGCATGGAATATTGCTGAGCCTCATTTGCATACCTAATGAGCTGCCATTTTTGCGGAAGAGGCTCTTGCGCCAGAAGGAGTGTCTACATTGCCCCTTCTTGCGCAAGAAAAACCCTCTTGTGCAATGTCGCTACGCTACGCTGATTATTTTCAGGAATAATCTCTCGCTGGGCCTCAACCAGGGGCTATTCCAGTTGGGGCTCCCCTGACTCACCCTGCCTTTCCCCAGCACTGCTCTGTCCGTGGCACCCTGGCTAGTAGGCCAGCTAGGTCCTTCTCCCTCCAAGGCTGGAGTGAGAGTGAGCTCAGCCTGGCCAGCCATCTCTTTTATACCGCCCTCCTGGGCTCTGATTGGCTGCTGCAAGGCTTCTCATGATTGGCTGCCGCAAGGCCTCTCATGATTGGCTGCCGCAAGGCCTCTCATGATTGGCCCCTTGCTACAGCCCTCTCCCAGGGCTGTTTTAACCCTTTTTACACCTGGAGCGGGATGATCATCCTGCTACACATGTACACTAACTATTTCTATTGCACACCCTCCTTTTTTTACAGTGCATAATAGGCACCCTTTTCAAACGTAGAAGCCCACTCCAGTGAGGCCTGGTCTGTATGGAAAGCGTAGGTCGACTTAGCTCCATTGCTCAGGACGGAGAAAAATGTCAGGCAGCTAGTTTGGCAGAAGAATTTTGATAACAGGGCACTTTTCAATCTGGCAGAGAAAGGTTTAACACAAGCCAATGGCTAGAAGTTGAAGCGAGGCAAAATTCAGCCTGGAAATAGAATGTACACTTTTATCAATGAGAGTAATTCATCTCATGGTCTTCTCTGGCTTTGTCATCTATGAAAAAATCTAATTCAGTAACAAAACATACATGCAGTCATACACACGCACACCTTTTAAAGGGTCCCTCCTTATAGCAACCTTCTTCAGATGGTTCACAGCTGCTTTGTGTTATTTTTCTGTTGTATCTATTGATACATGCAGGGCCTATGCAGTGCAAAAACATTCAAATTGCTGTATTATGTGAGCACAAACCCATTCACTCATATCCTAGACTTCCCAGATCCCTCCCAAAATGTGATCTCTCTAGCCCTTCATTCATGGTGCCATGTGGAAAAACTTGACTGTTGGGACACGTCTACACAGCAGGATTAAAGCCAAACTGAGCTATGCAACTTCAGCTACGTCAATTGCGTCGCTTAGGTTGAAATAGCTCATTTTGGTGTTTGGCGCTGTCTACACAGCAGGAAATTTGAGGAAGAGCACTTTTCCTTTGACTTCCCTTCCTCCTCGTAAAATGAGGGTTCCAGGAGTCGGAGTAAGGAGTCCTCCAACTTGACCTTATGTTGAAATAACTGCTTGTAGTGTAGACGCTCACTCTGTTAATCTGAAATAACACTGCTGTGTAGACTTGACCTTTAGTGTGCACCAAACTTGACTGTCCAGGGGACAAAGGACTGTGTGAGGCTTTTGGCCAACTCCCAGAGCACAGGGGTGGCCCTTGAGCCTAGGCAGACTAGGCGGTCGCCTAGGGTGCCACCGGCCTGGGGCTCCCAATGATGTTGTCACGGGGCACCCGGGTGCCCGATGATTACGTCACGGCCATTGACAGCCTTGCAGGCGGGGGCGCTGATCGCGCGTTCTGCCTAGGGTGTCAGCTGCCGCAGCCGGCTTTCGGCCACTCCTGCCAGAGCACAAGTGAAGTGTCTACACTACAAAGAAACAGGATTCGAACCCTGGGTCCCGGGCATGACTTAAGCTCAGACCCTCCACCCTTCGGGGTGGTTGAGACCCTGGTTCTGAGCCCTGGTTAGCACAATTTATGTGTGGATGGAAGTGGGGAGTAGGTGTGCGTCAGAGTTTGAGCTCTGGAGGGGTTATATTACAATATAGACACACCCTAAGAATCAGAGGCTGGCTAAACCCCCAAAGCATGAGGTTCAACATTCCTTCCCAAACATTCATTATAATTTATTCCGATAACACCAAAAAGGAGGCTGCAACACAACACGTCTCTGTTGGTAACCCGCCCCTATTTTGCGTAAGGTTTCGCAGCAAGCTGAACACAATCTGCCGTTGCCGCCCTTTAATCGTGCAGAAAAGGAACGAAACAGCCGCGTTATTTAAAACCGGGAAAGGCCCAGAGCCAAAGAGAAAGGCCGGAGGCAGCCACGGCCCCCGGTGTGAGCGCTGTCCAAATCTTTCATTATATCAGCAAAATTAAAACGCATGGCGCACACATCTAAAATTGGCTGGCTTAATAACAGAAGTAAAAAGTTGTTAATCAGACACGTGACCCTATAAAATAAAGGGAATAATTGGAAAAGATATCTAATTTATCTATTGAATGCCTCCAACTCGCTCTTTATCACTTAGATGGACAGAATATAATTGGTACAGTGAAAGCCATCAATCTTCAGAACCGGGCTTCCTGTACAGGGTACAACTATTACTGTCATATTATGACACCATAATATCAAGATCAATGACATTTTAAATGCACTCCAGTTATGGGCAATTGGTGACAATAAAAACAGTGACAAATTGATGAAACAAGCACCAAATGATCTGGTGTCTAAAATAAACCATAAATAATCTTCTTAAAAATATATTCACCGAATTCCCAGTCACTGAGGGTAGAGGGGATCTGACTTCCCCTGATGATCAGTTTCCTCCAAGTGTATTTTCAAGTGCTGAATTATCCAATGGACTGCAATTTTCTTGAAGGGGGAATATTCTGATTTGATTTAAGGGTCGTTCCCATGCCATTTAATAATGCTCCCATTAGCATAATTGTGGCCATCAGAAGGAATAGTATCATTTACAAATGAAAGCCTCCAAGTTATTCTCTGGCTGAAAAATCAACACAAGTGGATGGTGCACATAATGCATTTCAGAAAAAAATGTAACACCAGGGCAGCATTTTTCCCGACTGTATTATGTCCCTTAAATAGTAATAATGATTCTTAGCTGTGGTATGGCACCGTTCAGCTGCAGATCTCAAAACACTTTGCCAAGAAGGATGGTGTCATGATGGTAATTTTTACTAGAGGGGAAAGCGAGGCAAGAGAGATGACTTGACTTGCCCAGGGTCACTGAGTAGGCAAGTGGTAGAGCCGGGAATAGAACTTAAGCCCCCTGGGTCTCAGCTTTCTGCCCAAATCATTGGCCCAAAAAGGCTGGCATTTTTCAAAACCACCTACAGGAACCTGATAGTCACAGCTTTGAGGCATTCAGTCCAAGTGATGTGCGCAGGAGGAAGCATTGTCTAGCAGTTAGAGTAGGTGACTGACTCATGAATTCTGGGTTCTGCCCTGGTCTCGCTCTAGAGCAAATCAATTCCCCACTCTAGGTCTCCCCAGCTGTATCTTTAGAAGAGATCAAGAGCTTCTTCCTCACAATTACCCACCCTCTCTTTTCATGAGCAATGGGGAAAAGATTGACCTTGCAGCTCACCCCAAAGGCTAGCAAACAGAGACCAGCATGGGTTCATTTCTAGCCATGAGCTCTTAGAATCTGAACCCCTTTGGAACACTGGAGCAGTTTGGCTGTTTGCATTAGCAGCGGGGAGAGGAGAGAAAACCATTCGTTAAAGATGGCACTTAAGCCCCACACCCTTTCTGAACTTCCGCGAATTACTAATATTTTACATTCTTCAAGGCCATTTGCAGACTGCCTTATTGAACTGGGCTCGGAATAGCTCCCTCTGAAGCACTTCCGAGACCCCCTCTTATTCCATCTTCTTGATAAATATGAAATGGGAGTGAAAGTTGGGCTGTTCCTTTATGATCCTGGAGTCATTTTCTCCGAGGTGCTAATAGATTTTCTTTGGTACACATATCATGGCAGTATAAAAAGTAGGGATGCTGAATCAAATTTCAGTTGACAGTAACCAAAATTTACAGATGGGCAAAGTAGGAAAATTGTGGTTTGAGAACTTATTAGAGGTTAATTTAAGGCTAAAATCATAGAATCCTAGAATCCTAGGGCAGGAAGAGAACTCAGGAGTCATCGAGTCCAGCCCCCTGCCCAAAGCAGGACCAACCCAACTCAATCAGGCCAGCCAGGGCTGTGTCAAGCCGGGACTTAAACACCTCTACGGATGGAGATTCCACCCCCTCCCTGGGGAACCCAGCCCAGCGCTTCCCCACCCGCCTAGGGAAATAGTTTTTCCTAAGATCCAACCTAGACCTCCCCCACTGCAACTTGAGCCCATTGCTCCTTGTTCTGCCCCCCCTGAGAACAGCCTCCTCCAGCCTCTTTGGAACCCCCCTGCAGGGAGTTGCAGGCTGCTCTCAAATCCCCCCTCCCTCTTCTCTTCTGCAGACTAAATAAGCCCAAATGCCTCAGCCTCTCGTCGGTCGTGTGCTCATCAGTTTGGTTGCCTCCGCTGGACTCTCTCCAATGCATCCACATCCTTTCTGTAGTGGGGGCCCCAGAACTAGCCGCAATACTCCATGTTGACATATGAGGTTGGCCGTTTGTGTTTTTAATGTTATAAAACTTTTACTTTGTGCATCTCAACATGTATTGTTAGCAAATATTTATTGTAGGGCTTCCCATAATTTCCTATGTCTCTGACAATTTAAAATAATACAAATGTGTAAAAGCATAAAACCTATGATTTTTCACAATAGAAAAAATGCTTAAAAATAAACATGGATATTATCCATAAAATCTTTCCAGGCCTATTAATTTAACAGTAAATTTTTCTCTTTCTTTCTTTCTTTCTTTCTTCCTTTCTTTCTTTCAATTCACAGGGGATGCCTCACAACAAAGATTCTGCACTTTCTTTCTCTCCAGTATGCTCAGCTGTTCTTCATTATGGGTCAAAGTCTTAAAGTCATGCCTAAGCCATTCAGGAAAAAACTTGGACTCACTTTCCATTTCCAGCAGGAATGGGTTATGAGACACGGGGACCTTAAACCTGTCACTGGTCCAGGATTAAATGCTGGTTATCCTGGGCCTGGAGCCAGTGCTATGTTGTGGGAGGATTCCACATGTTGGGGAAGGCAGGAAACATTTCCCTGACAGGTTGGGGGTGGGAGGTATTAAAAATGGCAGCTGTTTTAGACTGCTCAGAGGTTTGGAATTTTCCAAGTAGCTCCATTGGAGAGGGATTAGCGGGGAGAACACAAGAGAGCAAAGCCGTTAGGCCTGATCCTACAATCGCTAGAACTGTCTGAATTGACTGAGAGGGGGTGGCTGTGTTAGTCTGTAACTTTAAAACCAGTTAGCTGTCCTGTGGCACCTTGGGGCATAGCTACAATGGGGAGCTATTTCGAAATACCAAGGCGAGCATCCACACGACCAAGCCCGTTATTTCAAAATCATAACTCCTGCTTGTGAAGAGGAATAAGCTTATTTGGAAATAGTTATTTTGGGAGTTATTGTTTCAAAATAAAAGATTAGCCTTAGAGACTAACAAAATATATATATGGCACCATGAGCTTTCGTGGGCAAAACCCACGGCCTCCGATCAGCTGGAAGGCCATCTGAAGAAGTGGGTTTTGCCTGTGAAAGCTCATGATATTGTATCTCTCTGTCTATATATACTGTTAATCTCTAAGGGTATGTCTACACTACCCTCCTATTTCGAAGTAGGAGGGTAATGTAGGCATACCGCACTTGCAAATGAAGCCCGGGATTTGAATTTCCTGGGCTTCATTTGCATAAACCGGGAGCCGCCATTTTTAAATCCCGACTAGTTCGGACCCCGTGCCGCGCGGCTACACGCGGCACGGAGTAGTTAGTTCAGATTAGGCTCCCTAATCCGAACTAGCTGTACTCCTCGTGGAATTGATTGATTGATTCCTGCACCTTCCCACCCCAGACCTTTCCCCTAAGTTAATGCACTGAGCTACCCCAGGCCCTGTCTATAATATGTTTTTTGCTGCTACCATGAGGCTCCCCAAAGTGCAGATCGTGGGGTGGCCGCCCCGAACTGTCCTATGAGCCAAAGCGTAACAGCAGCTGCTTTAAAATGCAAGCACGGTCTGCCCTGTAGGGCTAACCCAAGCCAAGCGGCTTAGAAATCTTGTCCTTTCTGAATTTCAGGCAGGCCAGTGATATCAACGCCTTCTTTGCTAGGATTTTAATGCCCTGCCCTCAGCATTCAAGCCAGGATGGGACAAGGGCTTCAGCTGGAGTTCGCTTCCTGGGTGGGTAGGAAGCAATCAACGTCTTTTGTCCACGGATGTCCCATGGGGGGGAGGGGTCTGTAGACCTTCTTTAGCTGGGGAGAAGAGGGCAGGTCCGTGGCAAAGGAACATTTCACACTTAATAGTGTTTTCCTGACTGTGGGGTTTGACAATTGTAGCAAACACTTTTATAGTGAAGGCACAAACACGTGAAAATTATCTTATAATATGGGACACAGATATTATACGTAAGAGTAATACACATGGCATCTCATAAGCATTTCATAAAGTCCAAACACGAATCACGTGCTTTAATGCCAATCCCTGTTTTAACCAAACTAGCACACAGGTGAGGCACAAGTACGTCTTCACTGCACGGCTCTTCTGGAATAGTTATTCCAAAAGAGCTTATTTCAAAATAGCACGTCTACACTGCAGGGAAGCCTCAAAAGGAGTCCAAGGCAGGCTTCCCTAATGTAGACGTGCTATCTCGATTTAGAGCCTCAGGAAGAATAACTTAGAATGGCCCTGGTATTTCAAAATAGACACAGTGGAGCATCTACGCAAGCCTTATTGGGAAATAGCTATTTTGGAAGAAGCATTATTCCTTGTAGAATGAGGTTTACAGATTTTGGAATAAGCCGTCCATCATTTCTAAATTTTTTCGAAATAACGGAATGGCTGTGTAGATGCTCGCATTGTTATTTTTAAATAACACTAGTGATCTTGAAATAACGGTGAGGTGTAGACGCATCCGCTGGCTGCTTTCCAGCTTGACACTTGTCAGTATCCAATTGACGACCCAAGATCGTGGCATGAGCTGGTACCTGCTCACCAGTGTCACACGTGACTCAGCCCCACTTTCCCATAATTTTGCCAGTCAACACTTGGGACTTGTCTCCACTTACCAGGCAATCAATGCTGCGGAGATCGATCTCCCAGGGTTTGATTTAGCAGGTCTAGTAAGGACCTGCTAAATCAACTGCTGATTGCACCAGTCGACTCTGGTAACCCAGTGGGAGGTAAGGAGTAAGAGGGTTTCTCCTGCAGTTGGGATGCTGCGATAAATTGAGCTAAGATATGTCGACTCCAGAATCTGGAGTTGCGTAACTTTCTCCTAAAGTGAAGACCTGCCATAAGCATACTGCACGGGGTATAGGGCTGGTGAAGGGTACTTCCTCCCAACACCTACTTAAGGGGCTTGTCTGCATGGGGACATCCAGGAAAAGTAATCTGAATTAACTAAAGGTGTGAAATTGAAGTGGGTAAATTCACCCCCATGAAGGCCCTCTGTAAACACCTTCATTCAGAAATAAAGTGACTTGAATTTCCTTTAATTCCCTTCCCAAGTGAATTAAATTAAACTAAGGCCACGTCTTCGCTATGCAGAAGGATTGACCTTCCAGAGTTCGATTTAGCGAGTCTAGTGAAGACTCCAGCTGAAAATCACACCTCCAGTGTAGACACACCAGAGTCCCAAACTGGTTCCCAGCCTTCTCCGAGGGTAGTACAGCCACAAGGCTGGCAGAACCACAGTTTGGGCCTAAGATAAGCGGCATTCATGGAGTGCTAGAAATGTCCCTTTCAAAAGGGGCAGTGGGTTCTGGTTGGCAGAGACCTTTTTGTCAGCTTGATTTGGATGGCGTCTCTCTGGAAAGTCCTCGCTGACATCTGGGATGACCGCTGGGAATGTACAGCGCACAGCGAGAGAGAACACCCACTTAATTAAAACACAGGAGATATACTGCCAGGGGATGCAGACACTAACAACTTCCCGTGCCGCCGCATCTTATTTGAGGCATCTTTCATGCTCGTGATGATAGTAAACGGCTTTAATATTGAAATATGGCGCCATTTACTAAACACAACCCATCCCCGTACAAAAAAATAAAACAGCCCGGCGCTTGATGAAAGAGGCACAGGGTAAATACATTAATAGGCGGTAATTGAAAACTCATGGGCAATCTTTAAGCAATCACACTCTCGCAATGCATCTGTAGGTCTGGAAGCGTCTCCGACGCGGCATGACAGAAGGCGGCCTGGTGCGATTTTACAAATCGCGGGCCCGGTGGTTTACGGCGCGAGGTCTCCCACTGCAGCCACAGTGCTGCAGCTAGAGTCTTGATAGGTGCCGAGATGCGCCCGTGCTTCTCCGGCCTTGCAGCCGCCACCAGGATCTGTCCTCACCGAACAAAGGGGGAAATTGTGCAGAGGATCACACCAATCTCAATGCACAAAGGAAGAGATTCATGGATTCCAAGGCCAGCAAGGAGGCCACAGAATAACTCCAAGAGGAGAGCCTTTCGAGAAGACGCGAATGCTTAAAGGGGCAAAGACGTTTGTCCGACGGACATGGCAGAGGGGCGTTGCTGGCACATGATGGCAGATATTGCATTAGTAGATACACATGTGAAAGAAACTGTGATCTTGTCACTAGGGTAGAGGCATAGACAGAGCTGGCAACAGAGTTCGTTGCAGGGGATTTGTTGCCAGCTCCATCCATGTATTTACCTTCATGACACCATCACAAGACCTAACCACACCAGCTAGACCTGGGGTTCCCAACCTTTCCGGTCCCTGTATCCCCTTGGCTTTTAGTAAACCTTCCTGAACCCCCTATTCAATATGAAAGGAAATAAATTCTAGACTCTAGAATCCACAACTTTTTTTACTAACACGACTACTTTGGGAATATTTCAGTTAGGATAATCTAGTTATTTACCAAATATTTCCTGTACTCCCTTGAAAAGCTTCTCATACCCCTTGGGGGTATGCGTACCCCAGGTTGGGAACCCCTGAGCTAGACTCACTCTCTCTCTCAGCTTCCTACTGCAGTCTGCTCAGTGTTTTCTGTTATTCACCTCCCAGTAGAGACCCGCGTGGATATAACATTTGTATCCGCATCTGTATGAGCAAAAATGGGCTGCCGATATCCGCATCCACACCCGCGACTGCGGATACCCCCCGGATATAAAGTGGATATCTGCAGATATGCAGGGCTCGCCCTACAGAAGCAGCGGGTGAACTCCGAAATCACCGGCACCAATTTCCAGGAGTGATTGTTTTCACCTGGCTTTTGAAAGCCGGAGGGCAGATTCTGCACCTCATTCAGTCATTGATATCAAAGTGAGCAGGGAAGGATTTCCACTGTTCTGCTTTGCCCAACGCTGTTCCTTGTAATCTGAAGCCTGCCTGAAGATTCCGTCACCGATCTGGAATTTTAAACCGCCGGTTCACTTCTCAAAGCCCTGGCCGTAAATTTCATCCCCCAATAAATTAGCACGTTCATAAATTGTTATGTGGAAGCAGGACATTTTTAGGTGTTATGGTCTCCGTGCTGCGTGCTCGTATTTCATTTGGAGGGAATAATTGATGGAAACAGGGAAAGAAACAGGTGAGAAATGTCAACCCACCTAGGGTCAAAGGGCAAGTGAAAGCTTACAAATTCAACTTTCACTGGCACATCCATCTCTGGAACAGAACACGATGGAGTATGAGGAAAAGAATGAGAGGAAAGATATTGTATTCCTTAACAGGTCCTACAACTGACAGGTACCTTCCTCCCCCTTTCTTTTTCTGTTATAAATTCTGGGTTCCTGTGATTCCACTCCAACTCATCAGAGGAAGTGGGCTTTGCCCACAAAAGCACATGACACTATGGGTGTGTCTAGACTACATGCCTCCGTCGACGGAGGCATGTAGATTAGCCAGATCGGCAGAGGGAAATGAAGCCGCGATTAAAATAATCACGGCTTCATTTAAATTTAAATGGCTGCCCTGCTCTGCCGATCAGCTGTTTGTCGGCAGATCGGGGCAGTCTGGACGCGCCGCGCCGACAAAGAAGCCTTTCTTGATCGGCACAGGTAAACCTGGTTTCACGAGGCATACCTGTGCCGATCAAGAAAGGCTTCTTTGTCGGCGCGGCGCGTCCAGACTGCCCCGATCTGCCGACAAACAGCTGATCGGCAGAGCGGGGCAGCCATTTAAATTTAAATGAAGCCGCGATTATTTTAATCGCGGCTTCATTTCCCTCTGCCGATCTGGCTAATCTACATGCCTCCGTCGATGGAGGCATGTAGTCTAGACACACCCTATCTGTATTTTTGTCAGGCTATGTCTAGACTGCATTGCTTTTCTGGGATACCAGAGGTGTCCCGGAAAAGCAATGCCTTGTCCAAGGGATGCGTTGGCTTTTCTGAAAAAAATTTCGGAAAAGTTATTTCGCCATTCCTGTAAACCTTGTTCTACGAGGCATAAGGGAGGTATCAAAAGAGCACTTTTTCCCAAAATTTGGTGCCGTGTAGATGTGCCCAATTTCAGAAAAGCCTCTTTCGAAAGTGAATCAGAAAAAGATACGCAATTTGCATACCGTGGACTGGGTACCGTTTCCCGATTTAACACTGCAGTCTAGAGGTAGCCTTTGTCTTGAAGGTGCCACAGGACGACTCATTTTTAAAGTTACAGACTGACACGGCCCCTCTCCCACTCCCCACCCCAAGACTTTCCTTTATAGGGCACGTTTTACCACACACAATTAACAAGCTACCCGACCCACTAGATTACGGGGTGCTCTGGGGTGGGGCTTTCTCGATCTCGTTTGCTGGAGCTGAGCCGCTTTGGATTGAACATGCCAGAGTGCCACTGTGGTCTAGTGAGCTGGACACTCTTTTGTGAGGTGGACACCTCTTTCCCTCCCTGACAGAGAAAGGGGATCTACTTTCTGGTTAAGAGCCCTACGGAGGCTCAAAGTTATGAGGTATGTGGGGCGGGAGGGGCTTTCTCCATCTATCCAGTGTGTGCAGAGCTCCACACAGCTTTCCGATGGAGGCCCACAAGTGAGATGGGAGGTGGAGGGGCTATACCACCGTCTCCTGCTGTGACTCCGTCCGGGGTCTAGGCGTGAGATAGCTGCCGGGGCACCGTCCTGAGCCACACGGCTCCAAGGCAGAAATGTACGTGCGGGGGGAGGGGAGGGAGGGAGCTTTTGCAGCAAAATTGTCAGCGTCTTGTGAGCGGAGGGGCCTGCAGGGTTAGGTCTCAGCGCTTGGAAAATCGCACCTGCAGCTCCGCCACCCAGGCCAGCACATTCGTCCCTGGACCATACTGCCCACCCAGACCGACCGCCACCATCAGTTGGGTTTGAACTAGTGACCTGGAACGGAAAGGTTTTATACACCACTAGCAGACTTGGGGGGGGGGGCACCGTGCAGGCCTCCCGCTGGCACAGCCTGGGGTCGAGGGGGCTGCCCAGGGATATGGAGGGCAGTCTGGGATTTGAGGGGGGCCTGTCTGGGGCCAGGGATTGGGACGCATAGGCCTCCCCTGCCAGTGCTCTCCAGGGGTCTGGGGGATCCATGCAGGTCTCCCCTGCTGGTACTCCTGGGGCCCAAGGTGCGTGGGAGAGGGGGGGCGGGGCAGTTCAGGCCTCCCTGCTCACATTCCCTTGCTGGAGAGTGGGGGGGGGGGGATGTGCAGACTGGGCCACAGCGGCCTTGCAGTGTGGCCTAGTGGGTGCAGGCAGTGCTCGGGGGAGGGGCTCTGCTGGTGGTTCTGGGGGGAGGGTGGGGGTGGCCAGGGCTGGGCTGGCTGTCCCCAGTGGTGCTCCCGGGGGAGGCCACGGTGGTGGAGTGGGGCAGAGGGGTTTTAGCCAAGGATGCCACTTGCCAGGCAGCCAAGACAGCAGAGCCCCATCCCCACCTGCCCACTCCATCGGTGGTGCAGCTGCCCTCAGTGGTCACGATGCAGGATAGCTCTCCCTTGCGCTCGCTGCCCCCAGTGGTGAGTCTGAAGGTTGCGTCCCTCCTCTCTCTCCCCCCTCCCTTTCCATGGTATGGAAAACAATTGAATGTCAGGCACATCCCATTGTCCTAGCACAACAAAACCTTGACCTTGCTTAAAGTTAGGAGAAGAGGAAGCTGCCTGCTGATTTGGCAATACTTGCGCTTACCATTTAGGAAGAGTTTTTGAACAAACAGACTCACAGACAGACATAAACCTCTAAATAGATAGATAGATAGAGAGAGAGATAGAGTGGGGATAGAGAGAGAGAGAGAGAGAGAGAGATAGTGTGGGGATAGATAGAGGGAGAGATAGAGAGATAGTATGGGGATAGAGAGAGAGAGAGAGAGAGAGAGAGAGACAGACTCACTCCGTGGCCAGTCAGTCCACAATGCATATTAAATTAGCAAAGGGATACTTAAATAAATCTCTATAACCAAGGAAAATGCTTTTTCCTTTATTTTGCATGTCCTGAATTTGCTTGGCGTGGAATGATGGCCTTCACTTTATTTAAAAGCACTCTTACATTTCATTTCTCGGTGGATTCTTTTTCCGTCTCTTGCTGTAACGTTTGACTAGCTATTGTAATAGGAAAACGTTGCCGTGTTGTTTCTTCCAGTAGACCATAGAATGCTGTGTGTATTATGAACATCCAAGAATTTCTGCACTAAGGATTTCTTGTACTTTATTTGAATGGCTTAAAAAATAAATTATGGATAAGTCAGAGTCTCTTAGCTAGACATCTGTGTATACAAGGCCACCTCATACTGGAAAGAAAAAGAGATATGCCTTGCTTTCTTCCCTTTCCCAATTTCCCTGTTTAAAGTCCTGATCTAGCAAAGCACTTAATTTTAAGCACACGAGCCGGGCCACTGACTTCAGCAGAGTGAATCCTGTCAAAATTAAACCCAAGTTTACGTTCTTTTTGATCAACATTTGTCAACACAAATATCCTCTCCTGACTGCTTCACATTATGTCTGGCGTTTATTTTGGCCTCCAGCCTACCTACCTTCCATATAACCATGTTATGATCTTAGCCGGGGGCTATCGCAGGACCTCTGGATTCTCTCTCTGGTCTATCACCAAGGTGTTGTGTGACCCGGCCACCCTCGCTGCGTCGTTATTTAGCCAGCTGTAAAATGGGCCGTAATTCTGCTTCATTCGGGGAGGCCAATGCTGAGGCCGGGCCGGATTAATTGCTCTTTGGAAAGGGCTTTGAAATCGCAACTCTCCCTCTGCTTAGTGTCATGGTTCCAGCTCCTGAAGCCTTTCCTCTCGGGACCAACTCAAGCACATTCAAATGGAAATTTGCCAGAGTAAGCAGTGAAGTAACCCTGGAGTCCGGCCCGAAGGAGGCACTTTACGATGATCACGACCGCTATTTAAAAGGAAGTGTGGCTGAGTAGCTTTCTCTTCCTCCTTCCCTTGCCCCCCAAGCAGGGAACTGAAAAAACTCTGGGTTCTATTCGCGGATGAGCGATATTTGGCAAGTCCTTTCCTTTCCTCTCAGCCTTCTCTCTTTAGACTGTCCAGGGGCGCAAAAGGTCTATGCAGCCCCCAGCACACGTGGGCTCTGCTTTCAACAGAGACCCGTGGGCGCTACCTCTCTTCGCATTCATCTACTATCTGTTTGAGAGAGTGAGTCTGTCTGGGTTGAACCACATGTGAGTCTGTACATGCAGGTGGGATGTACCCACAAAAGCGTACGCCCGAATAAATACTTCTGGTATCCCAAAAGAGCCATTCCGCGTCTTTGAAGCAAGCCTGTTGTTTCAAAGTATAACGGGCACGCTATTCCGCCGGCCCTGTAAATCTAGTGCCACGAGGATTAAGGGATGTTGCGGAATAGTGCTCTATTTCGAAATCTGGCGTTATGTGGACAGCGCCAAATGGCCAAACAAGCTATTTCAAAATGCACCTGAAATAAGTGAGGCAGTTTGCGTAGGTCGAATTGCGTAGCTTATTTCAAGTGAAGGGTGCAGTGGAGACGCACACTGTGTCTGTTCAAGGATACTACCTAAATGGGAAGAGCTAGGCAGGTTCCTTTGATTCTAACGTAAAGCAAGGGCCAGGGCTTGGCTGGGCCAGGACAGTGGGATGTGCCTGGAAGGGGATGGCTGCTCATAAAACCATGCAGAAAAGAGACGCAATCACCAGGCAGGCGAAAGGGGCTGGCTGGGGGTGCTTCCCGTCTAGGACTGCCCCACCCCGACCTTCCCACCCCACAGGCACCTGTTAGGGAGGGTGGGGCTGAAGTCCCCCCTTTTGTGCAGAAAAATTGCTGGCTGTCTCCATCAGAGAGCGAGGGGAAAGTGCCCTGTTTGCTGCATTCCTCACTCCGGCCAGGGGGCGCGGGGAGCAGATGAATGTGGACCTGCCCCAGCTGGGGGACATGCACCTCTCCCCCAGCTGAGTCCGCTGGAGCAGTAGCCGATATGGAGAGGTGCCTCTCACCTGGCCCCAAGCTGGTACACTGAGCGAGCCGGGGCTGTCCTCTCTCCCCAGGGTGGTCTGCAGACTAAACTAAGGATGTTAAGTTGCGTGTAATTGACTAATCGAATAGCTGGTGCATTTTTGCATCGACTATTCAATTAGTCAGTAGGGTGGCACTGCCCCTTTGAAACGCCACCATGGCATTTCAAAGGGGCAGCTCCACACGGAGTCCAGAGTCCCCAGGTGACCCCAGGCTCTGTGCGGTGCTACCCCGCTCTTCTCCCCCCTTTTAATTACCCTCCTCTTGCTGCCTCTATCTGGGCCTATGTCTACACTGCCGTTTGGGGTTGGGTTTTTTTTTTTTTTGGAAAAAGATACACAAATTGCACTTTGCAATTTCCATATTTTTTTCAGCTTTTGGCCCATCTACACAGCCTGATAGAGGCAGCAAGGGGGGAGGGGGGGAGAAGTGACTAGTTGACTATCCTGTCAACTAGTCCTTTACATACCTAGACTAAAGTCCTACCCTCCCTACCCCACCCCAGAGCAATGATTCAAATGAAGCTTGAACATTTTCCTTTTATTTTCCAGAAACAAACAAACAAACAAACAAACAAACAAACAAACAAACAAACCAAAAATGAATTGAGTTCAGGGCACAAGCAATGTTGGGTAAATCAAGTAATAACCATTTGAATTGAGTGTCTCAACATGCATGGCTTTCTACAGAGAGAATATCAGTTCCTACCAACCCTCAGGTGCTGTTTCTGTTGCTGTCCCCCTCATTTTTGGCCCTCCTAGGTTGCAGTGCTATGTACATTTCAGTGTGACCAGTGCCAAATGTTCACATCATGGCTTTAAAAATCACAATACAGTCACACACACACGCACGCACTCCGGGGTCTTTTTGTTCCTGCTTTTGGAGCCTTTCAAGCATGGTCGTGTTGTATTTTTCAAGCTTTTCTCCGCAGCTAGCCATGTCTTTTTAAATACAAAATCAGTTTGCAAAAGGAATAGCCACGTGACTCCAGAAGTTGAGTCGGAGAGGAATAAAAACACCCACCCGACGTTTACAAGACTCACAACCAATCCCAGAAGGTAGGCAACACCAATTTTATTATTTTAACACAGCATCCCATAGGGAAGGACGCTTACGCTTTCCCAACACGCATTCCTCGGAGCTGCTCTTGAACAATGCAGTGCAGAAGGAGAGGAACCCCCTTTCGCCCCCCCGCCCCGGTCCCCAGATCTCAGACATCTGATGGATCTGAGAGTATTTCATATTTTGTCATTCTAACTTTCAAGCCCAAAATAAATAAATAAAACAGGCAAATTGACAAAGTGCTCCAAAGGGAGGGCAGATTGCAATGGATAGCTGTTCGAAACACAAAGGGGATATTATGGCACTATGTAAAACGCATTGCTGTGCGCCTTTCGGCCAGCCATACGCTCCATCTTCTTGTATAAATAATGGAAATTTATGGCAATTTCTTCCCCCTCCCCCCAGTGCGGTATTCTGTTGGAGGAGGCAGTCGTAAGGCCAAATCTTTGTATATCCTGAACTCAAGGAACAGATACAGAAGATGATTCACTCTGTATTGACCTTCCAATACAAGAGAACGGGGTTTTCCTTTGCAATGTGCCGAGTCATTAGCACTGGCTGTTTCTTCATCGGCATCCTTTCTATTTTCAATGGTCAAAGAAATGAATACGAATTTTTTTTTTTTAGTCCTGGACTTGGAAAATAACCCCTGATTCACCAAGGTCTGTTTCTGGACTTGTTCCCTCGGTGACTCTGTGACAAGCTGCCCCCCTCTAAAGCAAACAGAGACCCCATTTTCAAAAGCCTGGGAGAAGGCGTGCAATTCGGCGCCTGCTTTTGCCTCCCGGGTTCGCTGTGGAATTCTCCTCCTGTCTCGAAGAGCTTTTGAAAAGGACAATGCATTTGCCTCCACACCAGAAAAAAAAAAACCCACAGGCATTCCTAGGAGTGACTGCTGGGATGGGTTTCCAACGTTTAATAAATAATAACAACGATAATAAATGTCCCCGTGGAAACGGATCTAGGGGTCATAGCGGAGCACAAGCGAAATATGAGCCAACAGCGTGACGCTGTTGCAAAAAAAAGCAAGACGCAAGAAGTCTTTCTTCTGCTCTACTCTGTAGAGGCTGATTAGGCCTCAGCTGGAGTAGTGTGTCCAGTGCTGGCACCACATTTCAGGAAAGATATGGAGAAATTGGAGAAGGTCCAGAGAAGAGCAACAAAAATGGTTCAAGGTCTAGAGAACATGAGCTATGAGGGAAGGCTGAAGGAATTGGCCTTGTTTAGTTTGTAAAAGAGAAGACTGAGAGGGGACATGATAGAGGTTTTCAGCTACCTAAAAGGGTGTCAGAGGGAGGAGGGGGGGGGGGGAATTGTTCTCCTTGGCCTCTCGTGATAGGACAAGGAGCAATGGGCTTAAACTGCAGCAAGGGAGGTTTAGGTTGGACATTAGGAAAAACTTCGTGTCAGGGTGGTTAGGCACTGGAATAAATTGCCTAGGAAGATTGTGACATCTCCATCACCTGAGAAATGTAAGAGCAGGTTGGATGTCTGTCAGGGATGATCTTGATGGGGCTTGTTCCTGCCCTGAGGGTAAGGGACTGGACTTGATGACCTTTCGAGGTCCCTTCCAGTTCTATGACTATGATTCTAGGATTGCTCTCCATGACCACAGAAGGTAGGACAAGAAGCAACTGCAACAAGGAGCTTTAGATTAACTATTGGGAAAAATGATGAGGGTGGTTAAGCTCTGGAATAGACGACCAAGGGAGGCTGTAGGATCCCCATCATTGGCGATGTTAAAGAACAGGTTGGGCAAACACTGGTCAGGTATGGTCCAAGTTTACCTGGCACTCTCTCTCAATTGAGGGATGTGGACTTGATGATGTCTCAAGGGCCCTCCCAGTCATACATAGGAGTCAACAGTGGGACACTGTTGCAAAAAAAGCAAACATGATTCTGGGCTGCATGAACAGGAGTGTTGTGAGCAAGACACGAGACGTCGTTTTTCCGCTCTACTCTGCACTGATCAGGACTCAGTTCAGGGCACCACATTTCAAGACAGATGTGGACAAATTGGAAAGGGTGCAGAGAAGAGCAATAAAAATGATGAAAGGTCTGGAGAACATGAGCTAGGAGGGAAGACTGAAAGAATTGGGCTCGTTTAGTTTGGAAAAGAGAAGACGGAGAGGGGACATGAGAGCAGTTTTCAAGTACCTAAAAGGACGTTACAAGGAGGAGGGAGTAAAATGGTTCTCCTGGACCTCTGAGGACAGGACAAGAAGCAATGGGCTTAAATTGCAGCAAGGGAGGTTTACGTTGGACATTAAGAAAATACTTCCTAACTGTCAGGGCAATTAAACACTGGAATAAATTGCCTAGGGAGGTTGTGGAATCTCCATCTCTGGAGATATTTAAGAGCAGATTGGACAGACACCTGTCAGGGATGATCTAGATGGTGCTTGGTCTTGCTGTGAGAGCAAGGGACTGGATTTGATGACCTCTCGAGGTCTCTTCCAGTTCTAGAGTTCTATGATTCTATGATTTCTATGATTATTCTGCAGGATTGATTTATTAGCAGGTTAGAGCAGGTTAGAACAGGTTGAGGTAAATGCTTGGGCAAATATTTCAAGTATTTTTATCTCATGCAATGTTATCCAAGTTGGAGGGTTGTTTTTTGTTTGTGTTTTTGTAATGTGGCCCAACAGATAAGGCAGTGGGTTAGGACCCAGAAGTCCCAGTTCCTGTCTAATACAACCTTGGACAAGCCGCCTTATTTATCCAAGGTGTCATTTCCTCACCTGTAAAATCAGGGTGGTGCTACTTATCTCTCCTTTGAGATCTACAGGCAAAGAACTCATTAAAAGGACCCTGTTATTGCTGCTGTTGTTTCTATTCTTGCACAAAATCTAGAATTTGGACTAGTGGGAAATTCTGAGATTAAAATTGGGTTTAGTCCCAAACTGGGACGAAAAATTTGTCAAGAAATGAAATATCCTGGAACGTTCCAGTCTGGTAAGGCTAAAATATGTCTTGCTCACTTCTACCATTTCCAGCATTATATTAATAGCGATATAGGCAGAAACATCAAAATGGTGATGTCAAAATGAAATGATCTGATAATTTTCCATCAAAAGGTTCATCAAAATTGATGCATTTCGGTTCACACTCCCCACCGCCCCCGCAGCGGGGCGCATTGGTGAATAGTGAAACCGTTGTAAACAAACAGCGCAAAACAAATCTGAGCTGTCTACACTGGCCCTTTTGCGCAAAAGCTTTGAGCAAAAGGACTTTTGCCCGCACGGGAGCAGCATAGAATTTCCGCAAGAAGCACTGATGTCTTACATGAGATCGTCAGTGTTCTTGCGGAAATTCAAGCGGCCGGTGTAGACAGCTGGCAAGTTTTTCCATAAAAGCAGTTGCTTTTGCGGAAAAACTTGCCAGTCTAGACACAGCCATTCAGTTTAAAAGTGGCTGATTTCAGTTTATATTAACTTCACTGGAAATCAGTTCAAGTGGAATTGCTTTTAAACCAGAACAGCAGCGTTCATACAAGAGTCTGCACTAATTTAACACAATCAGTTTTTACACTAGTGAGACTTTCTCATGTAGACAAGGCTGAAAGGAATTAGGTGCTGAACTCTCATGCAAAAGTACAGCCTAAATATTTTAGCCCGTAATTAAGATCTAGTTTCTCTGTCACTACTAACTCTTGGTTTTTTGTTTTTGTTTTTTAAGATGTAGCTCCACTGACACTGATTTCTGACAGATCTGGGGTAAATTTTCAAACTCACCTACATGACTTAGGAGCCTAAATCCTATTTTCAGAAGTGACTGAGGCATGAAGCCTAGGGTTTATTAATAATCAGTGAAATGTAGGTTGCTCCTAAATCACTTACGTGCTTAAAAAGTAGATCCTGAATTCCTTAGGCACTAGGGGCAAATTTTACAGAGGTGCCTAAGTTCCATTTTCAAAAGAGATATAGGCGCCTCAGTCATGTAGGGCCAGATTTGTAAAGGTACTTAAATGTGCAGCGAGGTACCTAACCAACTTTAATAAGTGCCTTAACTTTTTCTAAAGTTTTACTCCTGGCCTATTTACTCTGCAGAGTTTTGTCTGTATATGTTATGCAAGACTGGCTCTCAGTTCCACCCTCCCTACAAGTTACACACATCCTGGAAGGCCTTCAAAGAGGAGGAACAAAAGTTGATGAAAGGTCTGGCAAACAGAGCCTTGCTCAGAGAGAAGGTTGAACCAGAAAGAGGGGCATGTTCAGGCTGGAGCGGAGATAACAGAGCGGAGGCAAGATTGCTGACGGCAACCATGCGAAAGGTTGCTAAAAGAGGACAGCGGCCAATTATTCTCATTAGTAAATGGGAAGAGAGCAAGAAGCGGGGCTGATGAGGCAGCAGGGAAAAATTAAGCCCAACATTAGGAGAAAGTTTATCGCTATAAGAACAGTTAGGACCCTGGAACATGCTGCCAGGAGTGGCTGGGGGGGTTGTTTTTACTGAAGATGCTCGCGGCTGGAGACCCATTTGTTGAGGATGGCTTAGGAGTAATGAGGTGATGCTTGTCGTGATGGGAGAAGCCAGTCGCTAAGGGGGCTTTTTCAACCCCCAAATGGCGCCACGAGTTCCCCATTCATGACTAAGAACTCTTGGCACGACTTACCGCTACCGGGCAGACAGAGTGGCCTCTGGGAGAGGGGCACTGGCCTTGGGGATGGAGGTTTGATTCCTAGCCCTGCCGCTTGCATGAGCAACCAATTCCTGTCTGCCTTCCCTGAATTTAACCTAACCTCTTCAGAGCTGGGACTGCCTCTTTTTAGGTACCCGACGGTCTCTCTGTTCTGTTTGTGCATGAGCGAACATGCCGGCCAACATTGCCTCTAATCTTTTCCACCCGTGTGAGGAATAAATGTTACGTGCACCAAACATTGTGTGAATGTGCACCACCAGTAGAAGCATGAAACCTAGATGAGGACATTCTGCTAACCAGCTGGGGAGCATTTGAATTGCTCCTGAGTGGTTACACAAGTGCAGGGCTCTGCAGAGAAAACAGGCCAGGAGTAAAACTTTTTAGAGTGAAGGCATTTATTAAAGGTATTTAGGTACCTCGCTGCACCTTTAAGTACCTAGATACCTGTGACTCCAGGGTGTTAACGTGATGCATCTAAAAAAACCTCCTAGGCCGCGAGGCTATTTACCGATGTCTCGTACGGTGTGGCCCTGATCCATGACCTGGACTCCAGGCATTACTGCAGTACAAATCAATAATTGTAGATGGGCCTTGATCTCAGCAGGAGAGTCTAGCCGTTCCTATAAACTGGAACTCTCTGATCCCGCAACATCGCTGGCCCTATCCGACAATGGATGTTCCAGGATCGGAAAGTCCCAGTGCATTGTGGGGGGGGGGCAGGGCGGGAGCCTAACACGATGCAGAAGGGAACAGGAGCATGGCGCTATGGGGGCAGGGGTCAGAGCCTGGCACGTGGCCCATGTGGGCTGCAGAGTGTTGGGGAGGGAGAAAATCCAGCATGCGACCCAGCTGGGCAGCAGGGGGAGCCGGGAAGTCTGGTGGGGCACCAGGGCAGGGGGTGGGACCAGCAGCAGGGGGGCCAGAAATGAGCTCCTCAGTCTGGCAAATTCCCTCATCCGGAACCACACCGGTCCCAAGGGTGCCGGACCAGGGAGGTCCAGCCTGTACCTACCAAACAAGCGCCTATGACTTTCCCTGCTGAAGAACTGCAGCTTGTCATGCTGGGATCTATGGTTGTCCAGCATGGCAGGGACCAGGGCTGGGTTACCCAATGGGCAGAGTAAGCATGTGCTTAGGGCACCAGCAAAGCAGGGGCACCAAAAAAAATGAGATTTTTTTTGGAAAAAATTTGATATTTGATACTTCAAAAAAAAGCATCGAAGTCGTCACCGTGGGAAAAATCAGAACTCTGCAGAATGCTCTTTTTCTCAGCTGGAAAGAATAAAAAACCCGCAGAGAACAACGATGTGTCAGGACAGACTTGATTCACTTTCCCTATTGTGCATGGAAGCGGACGTGCTTCATCGAGTCAGCTTCGATGAATGTATCCAGAATTTTGCAATCAGAAAATCTAGAAGGACGCTATTTTAATTTCAGCAGACACGTCAGTTTTGTGTCATTTCGAAAAATAAAATTTAATTTTACCGTGTAGTATTGTTTTTATTTTGAATTACATATGGGGGGGAGCACCATAATCTTTTCAGTGCTTATGGCCACTAAGGGTATGTCTAGACTACATGCTTCTTCTGACAGAGGCATGTAAAATAGGCCACCCAACATAGTCAATGAAGCCTGGATTTAAATATCATTGAAATAAACTTGGCCGCCGCGCTGTACCGGCTCAGCTGATCGTCGGCACAGCGCGGCAGTCAAGACGCGGATCGGTCGACAAGGGAAGCCTTTGGTGACCACTCACAAGGCATAAGGAAGCGGTCGACAAAGGGTTTCCTTGTCGACCGATCTGCGTCTTGACTGCCGCGCTGTGCCGACCATCAGCTGAGCCGCCACAGTGTGACGGTCATTTTTATTTTAATGAAGCCAGGGATATTTAAATCCCAGCTTCATTGATTATGGCAGGTAGTCTAATTTACATGCCTCTGCTGGTGACAGAGGCATGTAGTCTAGACATACCCTAAAGGTCTTAATCTGGCCCCTGGTAGGGACAGAAATCAGACCCAGATGCAAGTCACAACGTTCAGATACAGATTCAAGCGTCTCCAAGGAGGGCTTCTGCAGTTTTGTTCCAGGCCGATCTCCGCGGAGAGAAAGCGCCAGGAAGGGTGGGGTCTTTCTCGGACCAGTAGGGCCGGTCAAAATGTTTTCATTAAAACAGTTTTTTAATAAAAATAACCAGAGTCTTAACTAAATCCAATGTTTGCTTTCTGCAGGAAGCTTTGGATTTTTGTCCCCAAAATGAATGCCCTGAAGCTGAACTAATTCTTCTGAAAATCAAAATATTTCCATTTGAAAGTGCTTCATGGGAGTGGTCACCTTAGGAACCCATTTTCTTTCTGCTCCTGAATCACCATGACCAAGGACTCCCATGATGCACTGCTCCCCCTTTGCCAGAGGGGAGATGTAGCAGTCAGGGGAAAGGGAGATATAATCTGACAAGGAAGCCTGACCCCGAGGGAAAAACTGAGGCACCATTTCAGAACTGAACTATTTCAGTTTTCAGCCTAAATATTTCGGTATTTAATTTTCTGCTAAAAATGGAAACTTTCGGCAGAAAACTAAAAGGTGATCACTAGGTCTATCCAGAATACTCTGAGCTTAGACTTTCCTGATGGAGGCAGTGTTTCCTAGTAGGCAGAGTGCGCTGCTAGGGCTCAGAAAAGATGGATTCTGTTCTGGTCTCTGCCACTGGCCTAGTAGGTGACCTTGGGCAAGTCACTTCCCCTCTCCGTGACTCAGTTTCCCTGTCTGTGAAATGGGTTGTTCTTTTCAGCAGAAAGACTATTGTGTTACATAATCCTGGAGCCCAGAAATTACTGAGCAACTACCCTCAAACTTCCATTATAATTCACCTTGGGGCTGTGCTAATGTAACTCACACACCTGCTGGGGATGGGGCACTTCCCCACGTCCTGGCACTGAGAGCACTCACAGAGAGAGAGAATGAGTTTGCTACAGCCTTCGCTGGGAGCCAGCTGGCTTTTAGCTCAAGCATTAATGGGGGGAAACCTTTTTGGGGGTCGGGGGCCTCTGACTTACTGAAAAATCAGTCAGGGGCTGCACACAAGTGAGGAGCAAAAAAAAAAAGCCAAAAACAAACCCTGAGTGCTGCTGACGTGGCCCCCCGACTGAGAAGCAGAAAGACCCCCCCACATTCTCCTCGCACCCCAGACTCTAGGGGGGCTCAGCCTTGCAGATTTTGTGTGCGCTTCAGCTCTGTGGTGGGATGGCGGGGGGCTGGCGTACCAGCACAGGCTGCCCAATTCTGGGGGAGACCCCTGAACCTCAGGGGCTGCATCCAGACAAGCTGGGGGGTGCATCCGGCCCTCAGGATGGATGGAGGTTCTTCATCCCTGCATTAGAGCTCATGCACCAGGCTCCAGAGATCCTAGACTCAACACTAACATGTGTTTGAATATGACCACACATAAAGGACTATATCAGGGAACAAAGACTATCAGCTGCATTCATACCACGGGGGACGCTATGCTGGGAAGCAGCGGCTCTGAAAAAGATTTGGAGAGCCGTGGCAGATTAGCAGCTGACCGTGAGCTCCCGGGGTGAAGCCGTGGCCAATAAGGTTAGTGCAATCTGTGGTCTGTCCACGGGGGAATGTCAAGGAGGAGTGGAGAGGGTTTTTGGCACGGGCATAACCGCTGCTGGAAGACTGCGCCCACTTCTGGGGCCCACAGTTCTAAAGAGGATGTCGATACAGGGAGAGGGTTCAGAGAAGAGCCACAAGGATGCCTAAGGGGCTAGAAATCCTGCCTCACCGCGAGAGACTCAAGGAGCCCGACCTATTTTGCTGAGCTAAGAGAAAGTTAAGAGGTGGCTTGATTGTAGCCCCTACGCAGCTATGCAGGGAGCAATTATTTAATAACGGGCTTGTCTGTCTAGCAGAGGAAGATTTTAACGCTGTCTAGTGGTGGGAAGGCTGAGGAGAGAAAAATTACCACTGGAAATAAAGCATACATTTCACACAGGGAGCGTACTTCATCACCAGCTCAAGATCAAGAGGGGGTGTTTTCCTGAAAGATCTGCACTAGGAATTTGGCTCGTGCACCTCCCACTGGTCCTCCGGGAATTAGCTCTCCTGCCTCAGGGTGCCCTCTGCTGGTCGGTGTCCCAGCCTCTGGTGCAGGTCTTCTGCTGGCTTAGCTCCACCCTTCCTGGCCTCGGGGGCACTAATTATAGGGAGCTCACAAGTTTGAACTCCTAGATTTCATGCTGACTCCAGAAGCAGTTCTTAAATGCAACAGAGTTTGAGCGGCTTGCAGCTTTACCTTGGGGGCAGGGAGTTTGTTATAAAAAGGGGGAGGCAGGGTGATTAAGAACAACAAATGGATGGTTAGTAAGGTAATTGAAGGCTCCTTAGATCATCATGAAAACATGGCCGGATACTCCACTTAAAGTATAGGAGGAAAAAGTGTAGGAATGAGCGTTGTGCTGCAGGGATCTGCATTTGGACCACTGCTGTCAAACGTCTCATAAATGTTCTTGGAAAAGGGGTATACAATGACTAATCCACAGTCATTAAAGTGCTACATTGTCCTGCATTTTGCTTCAGCCACAGCTGATTGCAAAGAGTTCCACAAGGAGCTCACAAAACTGGATGACTGGGCAACAGAAGGGCAGATGGAATTCAGTGTTGATAAGTGCAAAGTAACACACATGAGAAAATAGAATCCCAACTATAGATACAAAAATGATGGGTCAAATAGCTGTTGCCACTCAAGATTGAGATCTTGGAGTCACAGTGGATAGTTCTCTGAAAAAAATTGCTCAATGTGCAGAGGCAGTCAAAAAACTAAAAATCCAACAGAATACTGGAAAACATTAGGAAAGGAATAAATCACAAGACAAAATACCATATTGCCTCTATATAAAGTCATTGTACATTCACATCTTGAATACTGTAGGCAGATCTGGTCGCCACATTTAAAAAAAGATCGATTCGATTTGGAAAAGGTACAGATAGGGCAACAGAAGTGATTAGGGTGAGGAACAGCTTCCATATGAGGAGAGATTAACAGGCTGGGATTTTTCAGCATGGAAAAGAAATTACTAAAGGAGGGGGGAGGCTAGAGGGCTAGAAAATCGTGACTGGTGTGGGAACATAGACTAAGGAAATGTTATTCATTCCTTCGCTAACATAACACAAGAAGCTGACCCAATTACATGGGTAGGTAGCAGATGTAAAACAAACAAAATTAATTTTTTTTCACAGTCAACTTGTGGAACTCTTTGCCAGGAGATGGTGGAAAGGCCTGAACTATAACAGGGTTCAAAAAGGAGCTAGATCAATTCATGGTCCATCAAAGGCTAGTAGTCCGGATGGGCAGGACAAACTAAGAACAGACATTACAGTGTGGAGGCGAACCAGTGTTCCTTAAGCAACTTGCCACAAGATGTCAGAATGTGAGAGCCGAGTGGGTCTAATGTTCATTTACTTTTCTTTCTGTTATCTAGGAATTGGATACAGTGCTCCTGCCAGCTGACCGCTAAGCTCTCCGCCAAAAGAGTTTTCCATTGTCTTGGTCGCCCCAGGATAGAGATGATGTGTGTGTGGAGGGGAGGGGGGGGAAGAGTGGAAGGAATTGCCCCCCCCCACACACACACCACACTGGGCTTGTACTGAGCATGCTCAGTAGCGCTGCTGATGCCGTTGTCCTCAATCTGCCTCCCGTACTCTCACTCCCGCCCCCCCATCACGGCATGCACAGGTCGCCCCTCCCCCACCAAAATCTGAAATGGTGCCCCTGCCTGGCCATGGTGCCCTTTCCTCCCAGACTGTCCTAGGCCAGTGCCCTTGTGCTCTGGGGTCCTCCGTTCCCAGGGAGCCCCCAATTCCCGTGCCCACCTCAGTGACCCCCTGCCAGGCACCCTCTAGCCCCTGCCTCGGGGGCCAACTGCAGCTGACGTGGCCACTCAGCCTTGGCAAGGGACCTGCTGCCTTTTCCTAGCCGGGCTGTTCCCCTGCAGCCCCAGTGGGGCACATCAGAGCCCCCCAGCCCTGCACTGTCTAAGGAAGCCCCCAGCTTCTCTGGCAGCCAGGTCCCTCCTGCTCCCCTCCCTAGAGCCAGAGAATGTCCTCCCTCCAGGAGCCTCATTTATACAGCCCCAGCTGGGCCCTCATTGGCTGTCTCTGCCTCAGCTGTAAGCTCATTGGCTCAGCCTTCTCCCAGGGCTGGGTTTGAACCCTTAAAGGGCCAGGGTGGGGCAGAGACCCCGTCACAGTGCCCATATGGGAAATCAGACTGGGTGATTCTTCCGGCCTGGGAATCTATGAATCCGGGGCTCCTTACACCACGCTCCCCAGTGTCTGCGACTTCGTGGCCCTCGTGTAAACAGGAGGCAATTTTCACAAATATTTTGCACTGGTGTAAATGGTGAGAGACAGTGCAGGGCAACGTCAAATCAGGGTCCATTTCTCCATCCCCCCAGGTTCTCCTGTCGGCCTCCTTCGCTGTTGCATCTGTGAATCCTTCCCCCATGTATTCATCCTCTACTGAGGCCTCTATGTCCCCAGCGCAATATGCATCACACAGAAGGCCATAAATAACCTAAGCAAAATGCAGGACAATGTAGCACTTTAAAGACTAACAAGATGGTTTATTAGATGATGAGCTTTCGTGGGCCAGACCCACTTCCTCAGATCAAATAGTGGAAGAAAATAGTCACAACCATATATACCAAAGGATACAATTAAAAAAAATGAACACATATGAAAAGGACAAATCACATTTCAGAACAGGAGGGTGATGCGGGGGGGGGGGGGGGGGGGGGGAGGAAGGAAGGTAAGTGTCTGTGAATTGATGATATTAGAGATGGGGAGAGTGGGATGTTTGTGAGTTAATGGTATTAGAGGTGATAATTGGGGAAGCTATCTTGGTAATGGGTGAGATAGTTCGAGTGTTTGTTCATTCCTTTTTGGAGAGTGTCGAATTTTAACATGAATGACAGTATGTACATTGGACAAACATCTCAGACACTTCGCCAAAGGATTAATGCCCACAAAACAGATATCAGACAAGATCACCAAGAAAAAACAGTTTCTTGCCATTTTAACCAGAAAGGACACTCTCTCAATGACTTAACCACCTGCATTCTGCTACAAAGACCTTTTACATCTGCACTTGAAAGGGAATCCTCTGAACTGTCATTCATGTTAAAATTCGACACTTTCCAAAAAGGAATGAACAAACACTCGAACTATCTTACCCATTACCAAGATAGCTTCCCCAATTATCACCTCTAATACCATTAACTCACAAACATCCCACTCTCCCCACCTCTAATATCATCAATTCACAGACACTTACCTTCCTTCCTTCCCCCCCCCCCTGCATTCCCCTCCTGTTCTGAAATGTGATTTGTCCTTTTCATATGTGTTCATTTTTTTTAATTGTACCCTTTAACCCCCACTACGTCACAGGTTGTGACTATTTTCTTCCACTATTTGATCTGAGGAAGTGGGTCTGGCCCACGAAAGCTCATCATCTAATAAACCATCTTGTTAGTCTTTAAAGTGCTACATTGTCCTGCATTTTGCTTCAGCTACCCCAGACTAACACGGCTACATTTCTATCACTATAAATAACCTAGATTGTGTGTCTTTACACCCACGTTTTGTCTCCCTGCTCTGCCTGTAAGTCAGGTCCCTGCTGCCCTAGCTAGGTTGCCTCTTACGCTGAAGTGAGAAGCTGAATGTACAGCAAAAATTGCATCTAGAGGAAATGACAGAAATCCTGAGTGATAATAAAAGTCTCCAGACAGACCGATTGTTTTTCAGTGCAGACCCATTCACCCAGTGAGAGGGGGAAAGCTGAAGAGAACCTTGTCAGTTCCTCATTGAATTTTCCACCAGCCTCCTCCAACGCGTCCACGCACCTACTAGACAATCAGAACATCGTGCTGGACACAGGGCATCTTCCTTCGTCCAGCGCCCCAAAGGACTGAAGCCTTCTTCCTATTCCTCATTCTTCAGGCCAGCAAACCTCAAATCGGTCTGTGCTAGATACTGGTGGAACCACCTGGTTGAAAATGGAAGATGACATAAAAAATGATGTTGGGGGCACAAAGCGTGTCCGGGAAGTGTCACAAATTATACCAGGCGATGCTCTTTTGGGGGTTGTGGCTTTTAAAGTTCCTCGCCCTGTAGTGTTGACCTTGCCTGACACTTAGGGTCTTGATTTTCTTACCATGGGCAGTTCTCATGGAAAGAGCCACTCACATTGGTCGAGTGAAGGACGTGCGTGTAGGTTTGGGATCTCAGACTGCAAGCAATTTGGAGGGAGGGAGGGAGGGAGGGGCCATCTTTTTGTCAGATATTTGTACAGCATCTAGCACAAAACAAACACCTGCTTTTTAAAATGACTTATTAATTTAAAAAACCAGGAAAGTTCATTGGAAACAGGAACGGAGGCGAAAAACCCAACCCCTCAAGCATTTTTTTTACTTTAAAAACAAAGCCAGAGTAATTTGTTTTGACTTCTAAACATTATCTTATATTGCAAAACATCCGTAGCCCATGTTAATCCCCGGTGGCGTCTTCCTTTCTCCCTCAGTCACCATCCAACCAGGCCACATTTCGTGGGCCCTAGGCACTTTTGCCTTCGTGGGCCCCTCCCACCATAATAATATCCAGGGCTCGACAAATAATGCAATCTACTTGCCTGTGGCGAGTAAATTGCAACACGGAAGAGCTGGGTTCGGGCAATCTGCGCATGTGCAGATCGCCGGACAGCAGGGCTGGCGAGCGGGACTCACCGCGGTTCGGCGAGCCCTGATATATCAATATTAAAAATTATTTTTGATATAACTTTAAATACTTCACCATTTTATTTTTTTTCCTGTTTTAGGCAAAATTTAATAGATTTTCTTCGGCCCTAAAAGTTCTTTTTTTTTTCTTCTGATCTGAAAAGAAATTAAAACATTTTCGTGGGCCCCTAAAAGTATGGTGGGCCCTAGGCACTGTGCCTACTGTGCCTAATGGTTAAGTCGGCCCTGCATCCACCCCCTCCTAAAATATTGCGCTTAATTATTAAAAAGTGTGGCGGAGCAGTATAGAAAACATGGGTCAACGCTCTCCGTATTCCCCATGGGAAGGCTCGGTTCCTCGACACGTCTCAGGAGAGAAGGGAGCCTCGCGAGATTTGAACGCTTCTGTTAATTTGTTGTCCGGTTGCTATTTCTTTGCACAACTCCCCTTGTTTCTGTGGAAGGCCAAGGACATTAGAGAACACACCCACGCTTCATAACAGCGGACATCTTCCATGCGTGATTGGCCAGGGATTAAGGTGGCAGGAGTAGGTTCCAGTGAAAGTATTTGATGCAGAGTTTGCTCCCGTCATGCATTTCTCCCCTGCCCCCACCCGCTGCCCTCCATGGCTTTATTTAGAGTCAAACACAGGTCTGGAATGTGGCCACTCTTGGGATTATTAGCCGTTTAAATATTTTGAATTCTCCTAGGAGAATATGTTAATTGTGGATTTGCCAATCCACTTTGCATGCGCGCGCACGCACACACACAGACACACACACACACACACACACACACACACACACACACACACACACACACACACACACACACACACACACCATGCCTTGTGTAGCCGCATTCACAGAATTCAGCTTTCACTGAGCTTCCCAAACCCACAGTGGCCCTGAAATCTGCCCCATCGCAGGTAGCTGGTGGAGGAAGCCTGTCTCCTAAGGTAAAGCCCCACTCCTTGGAGAACTGACAGTGGCTGCCTGTTTGGATTGGCTGCCTCCGGACGAGCTGGGGGGACCATTTGAAGTCGAGCAGGTGCATTGGCCTGGAGTAGGCCTGGCTGAGTCCCTCCTCGGATTCAGTGAACACAGCCCTGGCGTGCTCCAGGTAGATGCGTCTCTAGACTCTTGTTTTATTCACATATCCCCCCTTTCCCTTGCTAGCGCATGCTTTCCCAGGTGCCATCTGCATCCAGATTTCAGTTGACAAACAAGGGGAGGGTGCTGCTGAATGAATTAAAGAGACAGGACCTTGTAAATATTAATCAAGATGCTTTTTTTCCCCCCTCTGTTTGGCTCCACAGGACGTAAGCAGATGGAGTGTGGGACGGCCCTTTTACCCATCTGAAGAGTGGGGAATCATTTCAGCCTAATGAATTCCACCAGCAGAACGTGCTTGCATAAAAATCAATGGCTGGCTACAAGGTTTAAATATTTTATTCGACCTTCAAGTGGTCCTAACACATGTAAAAGTGGGGGAAATTCACCTAAGTCTTTGCTAGTTTTGTGCAAATCTGCCAGACCATAGGTGAAGAAAGGGGGTAGCTTTAAAGCTGGGGCAAGGGACCTGAGAGCTTGGGAATGAAGCATGAATGGAAGGATTCTATTCCATAATTAACCATTTGGAAATAAATTGGCTCACTTAAATTCTACTCAAGTTTCTAGTCATTCGGGTGTTTCACTAATTCACTGATGTCTTGTGTGGGTTTTTCCAATAGAGGGGTTCATAATCAATCAATACACACAGATCTTTCCATGGGTGGAAGCAGGGTGTTACATTTTGCTTGCCACCTTGGGTTTAAAAAAGAAACAACCAACCACGCACCCGTCCTTTTTTAGGGAATGGTTTCTTCAGACAATTTTAATCCCCATAACTAATAAGGAAGACGGAACATTTTAAGCAAGTCTTATCTGTTAATTTAATATTTAACAAATTGAAATGAATTATTTTAACGCCAATTAACTTGTAGCTGTCCCTTATTAATAGTAATTTAGATTAATATTTCTTGGAAGCAGGAGCTTTGAGCTCAGGGGTACGTGCTTGGAATATCAACTGGAAAAGAAACCAGCACTTTGAATCAAGAGAAGTTAAGCTCTGTCCTTTTTTCCCTTCAACTGAGTCCTTCCCCCTCACCCTTTTTTTTTACTCACAGCTCAAAAGTACATCGTTTTAACAGGTGACTATTCCTACAGGCTGCTAGCTTAAAAAGACAACAGGACCATATTAAAAGGTTTAAAAACTATCTGATAAAAATTGGATTTCATGATTTCTTAAAAGCCTCCACATTCAGGGTCATTATATTGATAGATAGCCAGATAACCACCTTTAGAAGATGGCTAACAATCAAGAAGTTTAACATATTCGCTACATTCCTAGTATCTTCTTATTTCAATTAAAACAGGCCAATAGATCAAAACACAATTACATTAAAACTATTCTACAGGATCCACCTTCCTCGAAGGTATGGGTGATGAAACTGGAGTATAATTAATAATAAATTTTCTTACCCATTGATTCTTCCAAAAGAGACTTAGTTTGGGAGGGAAGAAAGAAAACCCAGACATCTGAAATTAAATTTTATTGCTGGACAGGGAGGGGGAGGGAATTGACCGTGGCTTTAAGAGGGAGAAAGAAAAGTCATTTTCCCGCTAGCGTAATAGGATATTTTAGTTTGAAAAGTTGCCTTATAGGTTATCAATAAAGCCACTTTGGGATTTCTATTAACTAGTGTCCACTTGATCCACACCGAAAGTTTGTTGCCTTTCATTACTGAACTCAGAGACTCTCTGTCTCTCTCTCTCTCACACACACACACACACACACACGTACACAAACAAGCACCTCCATCCATTTTCATTGCAAAAATCATTTCAAACTTCATGGGCGAAATGAAGATGAAACGGCAGATGATGGTTGGATGCAGCAGAAAGGGGAAGGGGAGGGAGGGAGGGATGCTCTATTTAAAACACACACCTCCCCCCCCCCCAGAAGATGCAAGCGAAGTGGGGAGCGGGGGACTCAAAAGAGACGTACCTCTAGCGTCCCAGGAGCGGTTCCAGGCGGGTGTGGTGGGGTAGGATGGGGCAGGGGAGGGAGGGATGAAAACACGTCCATTTCTCGCAGCCCGGGGAGAGATCTGGGTTCCTATCCCCCCTCTTGTGTGTTTGCCCAGAGAGAGACTGAAAGTTACAAATTGCTGCCATTAACTCATCAAAGAGGTCCCCCCCCCTCAGTGAACCTTGGCCATTGGCCAAGCACCGGCCACGTGATCCCCCCCTTGCCCCCGGGATCGGATTTCAGCTGGCGGTGCCTCGCGCTCCTGGCCCCGGGAGCGCCCCATTTGACATGGTGCAAGCCGAGCCGGGCCGGGCTGGGTGGGGGCCCGCGGGCCCAGGAGCGGAGGATGGAGCCGCTGGGCTGGCGGGGCGGGAGCAGGGCTGGGGGGCAGCGGAGCTGGGCTAGCGGGGAGCGCTGCGTAATGGGAAGGCAGCGCCCCCTTTGCGCGCCCCACCCGGCGCCGCCCGTCCCCTCCCTAGTCCTGCAGCCCCATTCTCTGCACCGCCCCGCTAGTTACCCCGCGGCTGGGCCCGGGCCCCCTTACCCCACCGCTTTCGCCTCCCCAGACTGCCACCCCCCCTGCCTCCGTCCCTCCCCAGCCTGCGCTCACCACCCTGACTTTCCTGGGGGCAACCTGCCCCCCTCCGCGTACCCCGCTTGCCTTGCCGGACCCTGCGTCGGGGCTCGGGGGCTGGATCGGTACCCCCCCTGTAACCAGGGCCCCCCCAGCGGTAACTCTCTGGGGGGGGCAGAAGACAGAGGGGACCTCTCTCCGGACGGACGCGGTGACGCCAAAACTTTTGAGTGGATGAGAATCAAAAGGAATCTTCCCAGAACAGGTGAGTCCGCGGGACAGGCCGGGGGGGGGGGGGAGGGGGGAGTCCAAGGAACTTCGGCAGGGAATACCAGACCAAGGGGCGCTTTGCGGGGAATCAAGTCTGCTTGTCTCTCTAGCGTGCCGTGGGGGTGATTTCTTTTAAATCTCCAAACTGCCTTTCCTCTCCCCTCTGGTCCGGACCTTTCCGAACTTGCCTCGCTCCATTCGCATCCTCTTGGGTCTAGAACGATTTTCTTTCTGCAACTCCAGAAGAAAATGGATTTTCCAAACTCAAGAGGAAAATACATGTTGTAGGTATTCTATATCTAAAACCACCAATGGAAAGGAAACTGAATTGGCTGTCTACCCTTGGCCGCAAGGTTCCCAAAATAAGGGTTCGATCTTGTGATCTTAAAGATGCGTTAGGTCGGTAATAGAATAGATGTAGCCCGAAATACACATTGAAGAAGGGGCGTTGGAATCTGTGGTTTTGAACTGGGATTTTCCCCCTGGAACAAGGAAACGGGGTGTTTTTCTGGGGGCGGGAGGGTTGTTCAATATTTCAAAAGGAAATTTACAGGCATCTGATTTCTCTCGTTGGAATAGAGGCTCGACCACCTGCAAAAGTAACGTCGCCCAAAATAAGAGAGACGCCACGGCGCCCTACTTTTGCATATTTGCAGCAGGTTGCTAATGAATAAGTCCCAGATTTAGTTGTGCGCGCGGGCAGGTTAGCTTGGGAGTGATTCTGCACAGCGTGTTTACCGGGCCGGCGCTCGGAGTTTACCTCATCTAAAGGGCCGCAGTTCCAGCCCTGTCGATTCCTCCCCAGAGGAAAGTCCATTTATTACCTTTTCCAGGCAGACACACGGACAAACTTTCTCCAGATATTAACCCTTGTGAAGAAACCGTTTTCTGAACTCCTCGATTAAATCCGCGCCTTAATCGATCATTAAAAGTTGTTTCCTTCCCACCGTATCTGACTCCCTGCATCGTAATATCTTCAAGGCGATTTAACCCTGACATCTTGCTAAATATTGAGGGATCTTAAAAAAAAACCCTTTATTTAAAATTCCCATAGTAGAACCATCGATGCAAACAGAGTTAGCCTTTGCTTCAGACGTTTTCCTGGAAAGTTTATCCCAAGCTTTTCAAATGTCTGGGGGAGGTTGTGTTTTTAAGGACAACTGTTAAAGGATCTCTCACTGGATGTGAAATAAGATTGTATTTTCTCAAGAGGGAGGGGTGGGAAATGCAAATCCCCCCCCCCTCCCCAGCCTTCAGGAGGTCGTTGGGGGCTTAGGAAGGAAGCGATGCTTTTAAAGGAAAATCCGTGGGAAAAAACGGAGTTTTTTTTTTTTTTTAAATCGAACCCACTCCACTGCGCCCGAAGGTTTTCCTCTGCTGCTTGGGTGGAAAGTGGTTTCGACGGCAGGAGACAGGATCGAGTCCCGCTTCCTCCCGCTTTGCAAACAGTTTCCCGATTGCTGTTTCACCTCTCGTTCCTAACTTCGCTGGGGTGGGCCGGCGGCTGTCCCCTTCCGTTCAGTTTTCTCTTGTGTGGCTCTCCACCGCCTCCAGCTCCTCCCAGCCAAGGGGAAACAGTTCTTCAAATAACCAGAAAGCAGCCGCGCGAAGGGGATATATTTTCAAAGTCCAACTACAAGTTTTCTCTTTGCCCCCTGCCTTATCTCGCTGGCTCGCCCCCAAGAAGCTAAGGAGGCGAGTCGGTCCCCGCCACTCAGCGAGAGCAAAACTAGACCCACACGGGAAAAGTTCTTTGTATTTCGCTGATACCGGGCAGCTCTCTCAGTCGGAGCGCAGGGGCGGACTGGATCCTTTGGCGAGCGAAGGGGGGAAGCAAAGAAGAATCTATTGGTGTCCGACGGGTTCAGAGGGTTTCCCGTGCGTGGGAAAGGATTTTTAAAACTACGCACGTGTTGGAGCCAGGTGGATGTAAGAAGTGTGGGAGAGAAGGGGACCGTGGGGCAGACAGAAGGAGACACGCGGGAATGGACCGAGATAGACAAGAGAGGCAGGGAAGTTTGATGTGTGATGTAAACATTCAGAGTCTGCTGGCATTTAATCGCAAGACCGTAGACAGACTGAACTGTGTGTGTGTGTGTGAGGGGGGGGGGGGATAAAATATGTAGATTTTCTTTCTTTCTTTCTACAAAACTAAGGGGAAAGAAAGAAAGAAAGAAAGAAAGAAAGAAAGAAAGAAAGAAAGAAAGAAAGAAAGAAAGAAAGAAAGAAAGAAAGAAAGAAAGAAAGAAAGAAAAAGAAAAACTAAGGGGAAAGCAAGCTGCTGTAGGAAATGTGGACTTCTCTTGGCCTGGGTCACATGACTTCGGGGGGGGGGGGTCCACGCCAGCGGGCTCTGGACTCTAAGGGAAGAGGAGCTGGAAATGAAGCTACCTGGGGGATGAGTTATGGCCTGAGAGAAGCTAATGGCTTTGAGGGCAGCGACTCTGGCGTGTAGGGACCGAGGCCGAGAGCGAGTTGCTGCACTTTTCCCCCTGCCTTTTCCGCCCCGCTCTGCCCTGAGGGTCTGTGGACCCCCATGAGCAGTCACCAGTGTCATTCCAAAAGGGAAAAAAGAGCTGGAAAGGGTTATTCACTTCCTCCCACCAGGCTCTGCCCCCTGTCTGAATGTCTGGGGGGGGGGGGGGGGATGAAGAAAGAAAGTTTACTTGCTTACTTGCCTCCTAGTTACTAACCTCCTGTGTTCTAACAACGACCCCCCCCCCTCCTTTGTCTCCAGTCAAACCAGCAGACTGTGACTTTGCTGGGGAGACAAGCACGGGGTCTCCCAGGACCAGCTTCAGCACGAAGCAGCTGACAGAGCTGGAGAAAGAATTCCACTTCAACAAGTACCTGCCCCGGGCCCGGCGGGTGGAGATCGCCTGCGCCTTGCAGCTCAGCGAAACCCAGGTGAAGATCTGGTTCCAGAACCGCAGGATGAAGCAGAAGAGGAGGGTGAGGGAGAGTTTCCTCGAGGGAGCCGCTGGCTGCAAGGTCCCGGGGTCTTCCTCTGACAAGTCAGACCTGGCCTGCCCAGCAACCTCTCCTGGCAGACAGAAGGAGGCTCCCAGGCCTTCGCTCCGACAGGCCCTTGGTTGTTAGAACTTCTGCCCTGATCTTTGAGAGCCACCTTCTCCATGAGAGCCACCCAGCTTCCTAGGGGGAGAGGGTGCAGGGCTCTGAAAACAATGCAATGGACTTGGGAATGAAAGCACACGCCAAAAACCTCTGCAGGGCCTTCCAGACTCACCGCCTGTTAAATCGGTGTCCTTCCAACACAAGCAGATGGTAGATTCATGAATGATTAGCTTAAGAAAAGGCCCTTTCCCCTCGACATTCTGACAGAAAGGTGACTAGAGAGGGCCAATTTTTTTTTCAAAACCACGTTTTTACAAAACAAAACAAAAAACGGAGAGAAGAAAAAGTTCTCGGGCCCTCAAAAAGTGTCTTGATTCTTTCTGAGTGGTTCTGACTTTTTTTTCCCCACTAAAAGTTTCCGTTTCGTTTTTATGCATGATACCGTTACACTTTTTCCACGCACAAAACATTCTCCAAACTCTTTAGTCACCAAATCTGTAGCTTAATATTTTTTTTTCCACAAAAAGTCTCATTTTGTGATGGAAGGTTTTGATGAGCTAGCAGTTTGGACAAAGTCTAGTTTCACAAAGGATTTTCCTCCAAAAGTTGCGAGGTCAGCTTTATTCACAATGAGTTTTCACAATTTTTTGTTTCTGAAAGAACATTGTTTGGTGGGGGTCTTTGCATGGCTTTTTTTTTCCACAGAAAATGTCACAATTTTTTCACCAAATGTTTCAATTCCCTGTTTTCGGGGAGGATTTCCAATGTTCTTATTTCATTGAGCTCTTTTAGAAAGAGCTGGGGTTATCGTCTCCTGGGAGTAGGTTTTTGAAAGATATGTAATGATGCCACAGTGGTGAAATGTCTAGGGAGAAGAAAGCACCTCAAAAATGTTTTGAAGACCAAGACATTTTTGCTGAACTTGGCATTCTAGCCTCAGACGGCCATTCTGGGCCAAGGTACCTGCCCACTCACATGACTGATATTCTAATGCTGTGGTGTCCAGCTAGTTCTGAAGCTACTGCTACAGCGAACTAGCCACACTCAACCAGCCAAATAGCCACATGTGGCTAGCGGTCAACGTGTGGACACCACGGCTCTCGTGGCTGAGTTAACCTGCTCTCTGCTGCGATACCAAAGGGACAGAAAGAAAGGTTTCAAACTCACCAAAGCCAATGGAAAAAGTCTTTAAAGGACATCGGATCTGAGCTACATGAAACAAGTTCTGTGCCGTGTGATCAGTGGGCTGACACAGAGATTGGATCAAGTAAATATGATGTTTTCCCCTGGCTTTTAAATGTGCTCTCCTAGGCCACATGCACTCCCAGCATAAATGGATAAGGCAGGAAAAATGTGAGTTCAAAATCAGGATTAGAAATACAAGAAGCATGATCATTATCCCATAAATAACCCCTCAGCCAAAGCTTAGAAGTGTTTTATTTATTTGCACATTTCCAAGGTTCTTCATTAACATTTAAATCTTCTACAGCTGGAAAGAAACACACTCTTCCTACTGAATGTGGATTTAATATATAGCAAGGAGTAGTGGAGTGAAAGCAACACACAAAATTCAGATGTCAGGGGTGTTGTCACAACTTTAATAGGACAGTGGGGGTGAGCTGGAGAGAAGTGAATAGTTGCTTTTAAAAATCTTAATAAAAGATTAAATGGAGGCCCACGTTTTATCAAGGACAAACTATAATAATGGTTGTAATAACCCTTGGTAATACTAGAGCCACTTATGCTGAGAAAAAGTTTGCACACAGTGCCTGACTTCGGAGAAATCATCTGTTCTTTTTCATCACCGTACTTTATTTTGATTATTACTGATATTTGACTTTTAAATCTGCATTTGAGGAATGCCTTTTTGTGCATGGTTTATTTTCACTGGGCTCATGCATTACAAGAGGTTAACCCAGCGAAAGGACTTAGGTGGCTTAAAAGTACATTTGATTTAAAAATATATATATGGCTATATTCTTCAACAGCCACTGAATTCATAGCAAATGTTATGCAAACCAAACTTTCCCGCAGTCTTCCTTTTTAGGATTAATGGGGCAGTTCTAGAGTTCCAACTCCCCTAAATAATATGCACATCAGTGGAATCTGAAGCAGGACAATCTCTAGAAACAGTTGCCTTTTTAATTTGATCTTTAAATTTGCAGTTCGGTCTAATTATGCTGGGAAAAAAAGACAAATACACGTAAAACAATCGCTAGGTACCAAATATGCTAATTCGCTAGCAACACTATTATTTTGTCTTTCCCCGCTGCAAAATTCTAATCACATTTCTGAAATGAGCTGTGAATTGTTCACTACAGCCCTCCTGTGGAATGAGCGTTGCTGCTGAGATTTGCGTGTTTAAAATGAATTTTCCTTGCACTGCTCTGTAACAATGTTTTTATCGTCTGGCCTGGTTTTAAAAAGTCTCCTAAAATGTGTTATTTTACGTGACTCCATGAGGAAAGCAAAGGTAAGTTCAGCCATCTTGGTGACGCCGCAAAATGTCCAGAATTGGTACAACAGAGAAAGAAAAAGTGAAATTTAAAATCTTGGGGGATTGCAGAGGGTAGTTATGAGTGCAATGTAAAACTGGCGGATCTTCCTTTATACCAAAGATGTATAGCGACTCCAGTCCTGGAGCAGGAGACTTCTTTTGACACTGGAGAATATTGGAAAGGCATGTGAAAAGGAAGGGAACTATTGCAAGATGTCTACCTCTTATTTGTCAGGACTATCAAAATGTATGCAGTGTAGCTGTAGCAGTGTCAGTCCTAGGGAGCACCAAGGTGAGGGAGCTGATATCTTTTAGTGGACTCACTTGCGTTAGTGAACAATACAACCTTGTGAGCTACAGAGTGGTCCTGAAGAAGAGCTTTGTGTAGCTTAAAATCTAATCTTAGACGCTGGTCCAATAAAAGACAATAGCTCACCCACCTGGTCCCCCAGGACTATCGGACACAAGATGTGGATTTATTTATTGATTTATTTATTGTCTTTCAATGTGACACGGGCGGTGTGTTGTGGTGGGAAATGCACATTTGAAGGGACAACATTAAAAACGGTCTTGGTTTAATTCGATTTGGGTTCTTTCTTTTATTTACCATTTATGCTAAGATGGCACCTCAGCTCCAGCGAACTGGTATGTCCACCTTGCAACGCGACACGGAACATCACCCCCACATCGTCCCAGACGGTTCCTGCCCCTGCGCCCTTGCAATATTGCATGCTGAATTGAATGCTCTCCCCCTCCTTAAGAGGGGATTGCTCTCCCGCCAAGTTGCTCAAAAGAAGCAAAACTTGCAGCATTTTGAGGGGGAAGGGGGGGGGGGAACAAGGCAGGAATCTGTAAAGGCATCATTCACGTTGCAATAGAAACCTTCAAGGAAATGTCAAAATTCAAAGTGGACTCACTCATCAGCTTGAAATAAAACCCCAACCTCTTTTTGCTGTGAGTAAATAGGTTGCAAGAGGGAGATATTTTGAGGCATGAACTACGGCTCCCAAACGTGTGCTGGTTCCCACAGAATTACGGCAACGTTACGCTTATCTAGCACAAGTGGCCCGTGTACGACAGCTGGGGAACCGGCACGGACCATTATGACAATCTCATCTGACTTCCCGCTCGACACAGGCCGGAAAGGGTCACCCAGTGATTCCTTCAGTAGGCCCCATGCCGTACCGTTGAAACAACAGGTTGTGCTCGATTGTCCACTATGCACGATCCAATGGTTGCAGAGGAGGTCGTTAGGTGCACGTGACCTCCAACCCGTGTTCCCTGTAAGCGGAGCACTTGGACGGCCACCGTGGAGTGATTCAGGTGCCACTCAGGTGATCGATAGAGCACCCACTGCTGGCAACATGTCTTTCTTTGGTGGTGCACATCTGTACATGCCATGGTGCACATAATAAAATTTATTCTGCACATTCATGGAAAAAATTAGAGGGCACCTTGCCTCCAGCTTGCAGAATCCTAAGGGTACTGCTCCACTGTACCTGGAGGTGTGATTTCCATCATGGGGAAACTCACATGCACTTGTTTTAATGGAGCTAGCATGTTAAAACTCCAGTGTGGCCTAGGGTGGCAAGAGCACTGACATAAGCTACCCACCAGTACTATCCCCCCTCAGCATCCGTCACCCGGTAATGTGGGTTGGGGAGGATCGGAGAAGAGTGCGGGGACCCCTGGTTGGGGATGGGATGGGGTGGAGTCACATGGAAGGTCATGTGGGGAGGTCACACGCCTCTCCCCCTTCCATGGTCTGCTCCCACCCTGTGCCACGGCTGCCTAAAGCAACCAGGTACTTGCAACCTCGTGGGTTCAAAAATCACACGCCTGCCCACCCCTTCGCTGAGCTGGCCTCGAGTGGCCCCGCGGGGCCCGGAGCAGTGGGGTGGCCCTCTGCGGGAGGATGCTGGGGGCAGTGGCCCATGACCATTAGGGGCAGACTTTTCAGCAAGGCCCAGGCAGTTTCAGAGAGAACCGCCGCTGGAAAACATAGCTGGCCCCCAACTGCACGAAGCTGATCTGTCTGACTGACATGAAAAGCAGCGTGTCTACTACAAAGAGGCTGTTCAGCTCTTCATGCCCAACAGTGGGTTCCAAAGAGATGGAAAAATTCCCACTGTTGGCTCATAGGCGGTGGGATGAAGGAGGAGAATATTCTGTCCTGCATGCTCTGAAAGACATTAGAGGGCCATTTATTAGAGATACTCTATTGAGCAGGAGTGATCACCAGTGGGGAAGCCCTCTCCCCGGCGTAGAGTCAAGATGTTGGCTGTGGTGGTGTTGGATTGTTAAGTGAACCTCTAGGTCAGTGTTTCTTAAACCGTATTCCGAGGCACACCGGTGTGCTGCAAGGCAGTCGGAGGTGTGCCGCAGAGAACAACAGAATTCAAAATGGCCACTCTTAAAGGGACAGGCAACTTTTTTTGTTTTGTTTTTTTGCTCGATAACTTTCCCCTCCCAACCCTTTTTTTTTCCTCAACAAAAAATCCTTGATGTTCCTCAAAAAAAAAAAAATATTGTTTGGTGTTCCTCAGTCTTAAAAAGTTTAAGAAACATTGCTCTAGGAAGACGGGGTGCTTCAGTTACTGAGATTGATCCTCTGGAAGACAATTTTAAATATTACAACACTGGTTCAAAATAAATGAGATTTAATGCAACAACAACACACGGCGGGCGGGGGGGGGGGGCGAGGGGCCTTTTAGTTCCTTTCTTGTTTCTGGGCCTTTCAGCATCCCATTTTCGGGCTTTTCCCTGTAACCACAAGGCCAGAAACATGCTCTTTCATAAACAGGAAATCTGAGAGGCTCACGCAAATCCCATGATTCCGGGAGCTGGGTCTGTCAGCCAGACACCAAACTCAGGATGGTGCAGGACATGAGGAATTCCTTAAGAAGAAGCTCTAGGGCCGAATCCGTTTCTTTTGTCTCCAGCTGGTACACCCCAGATTGCATCAACTGTGTTTGGGCCTGTCGGAACATTTCATATTTTCTCTGGGTGGCAGAGGGTTTATTCTGAAATTACAACTGTCTTACAGAAAATCCATGCAGGTCTACTCTTCCTTTCACCTCTGACCTTTTGACCTCTTCCTTGCCTGAGGACAGAGTTGACCCGGTCATTGACTAACCCTGAGTCAATAAGTCTGCCTTCATTAGCATAAAACATGAATCTCGTGGCAGCTTGACAAATTATAACTTGGAGCTAAAGATCTGCCAACTAGCAAGCTCCTGTACCGACGATTCATCATTGGAAATGGTAAATCATAGGAATCCAGATGACTCGATTTCTTGTGCATAAGAAAGACAGAAAGACAGAAAGAATTCTGCATGGCCACAGGGATGGTTAAAGACAAAGCCTCACCCCACAGCATGAAAATGACCAAGCTCTCTCATGATTCTTCTCTTTCTTCCCAAACCGCCATCTCTTTCCTTCTGTCAGTTTCATTCTCTCTTTCCTCGGGTCTGTCTCTCTTGACTCATTCCCTCTGTCCCTCCATCTCATTTTTTTCTTTGTCCCCCTCTCTCCGCACAATCTCCGTTTCTCTTTGTTTCTTTCGCCCTTTGCCACTTCCTCTTTGTCTCCATTTCTCTTTCTATTGGCCTCATCCTTCAGTTCTATGCACCGTTCTCTCTGCTCCTTTCTCTCCGTTTCCCTTCCTCAGACATTCCCGCTTCTCCAGTTTTCTCCTTGCCAAATCGCTCCTTTTCCCCGGTGTGCTGTGTCGCGGATTCCCGGCCCGAGCTGAGGCATCAGCACAGAAGCGTCGTCCAGCAAAATCAGGGCCCAATCCAGTCCTCTAGGTACAAGCCAAGCTGCCTTCACGGCTACTGCACCGGAGAAATTGATGTCAGCCACGCTCACTGATGGGGAGACCTGCAGATCTGCCACGGTGCTTGCAACCCTTGCTCACTGAGCTGGGGAGAAAGCATCATCACCCGCCGCGCACTCCACAACATAGGAGCCGGCTTTGCTTTGCTGATGGTCCCAGGCCTGTTCTCCCTGGCAGGATGGGGCGTGGACAATAGGTCCCCGTTCTGGCCTAGTTCTTTGCCATGCTACTGACTTCAAGGGGGTGGTGGAAGATGAAAAAGCAGACGGGGAAGACATGCTCACCCGGAGACGAGAAGGACCACAAAGAGCAAGAGAAAGCCAGACAGAAAAAGATTCAAGAGGAAAAGAGAAATCAAGGGTCAGCTCTTGTGCGAATAGAATCAGGCTCCATTTCCTGCTCTGTCGGGATCGATTCGACCATCCCCTGCACGGGTGTAAATGCAGAGTTGCCCCGATTGACTCCAATGCTGTTATTCCAGTTTGACACCAGTACTATCCAGAGCGGAGGGTTGCCGTTACTCTCCGAGGCTGATTGCAGCTGTGTCAGCTGCCCGATACTTCTCTCCCTGCTGCCGTTTCAATAAATGTCTCCTGGCAACCAGACCTGAAATAAACACCAGCCCCTAAAATTACCCCTTAGCCCAGGCCAAACGGCTTGTCCTGACCCCAGAGATACTATTTTCCAGTGGCGCAAATTTGTTTACCATAAATCTCAATCGGGGGCCAGATTCTCCGTCAAGGGGGCCCGCTCTCCAGATGGTGTAAATCAATGAAGCTGCCTTGGAAACAGATCCCCCACTGGCGTAAACGGGGGGCAACTCCATTGGCGTCGGGGGAGGAGAGGGACAGAATCCCAAGTGGTGAAAATCATCAGTGGCTCTATTGCAGGTAATGGAACCACATCAATTTGCAAAGGATACGGCCCTTTCCCTCTCAGGCAATTGTGCTGGCAGACACCATCCCCTCCCGAATTCCCAAGCAAGAACCTTTCGCACGCTAATTACATTTTATTGTTTCAAATAAAAAGAAAGGAAGGAAGGGAGGAAGGAAGGAAGAAAAAAAGACAAAGTTAACAAGAACCACCACACTTGCACTCATTTGAAAATACACACCGCACCGAGATTTATGACCGAGGATGCGTCTTATAAATCAAGCCAGACCTTTTTTCCTCTGCACCATGCAGAAATGTAAACACCTGCATCTGATTATTTTTATGTTAGCCGGAAAAACAGGTGCCGGCACCTCTGTTTTCAAAACAGAGAGACTAAGGAATTTAAATACTCACCTTGGTAAGAATATACTGCTGTGTAGGTGTGTGCGCACATTAGCCATGGACTGGAATATTAGTAGTGCCTATTACCATAAATACTCATATAAAATCAAAAGAAAAATTCACAGGTATGTTTCCATTATTTATTATTATTTGTATTACCCATAGTGCCTAGGAATCAATATATCTATCTATATCTATCCTCACACACCCCATCTATCTATCTATCTAAACTAATCATTAGAAAATATATAAGCTCAAATTTATGTCTAGTGTAATTCCATGAAAGTGAATTAAGTCTGAAGGATTTGTGGATAGATAGATAGATAGATAGATAGATAGATAGATAGATAGATAGAGGGAGTGCGTGGGGATAGATAGTTATAGAAAGAGGGGGTGCGTGAGGATAAATAGTTATAGATAGAGGGGGTGCGTGAGGATAAATAGTTATAGATAGAGGGGGTGCGTGGGGATAGATAGTTATAGAAAGAGGGGGTGCGCGGGGATAAATAGTTATAGAAAGAGGGTGTGCGTGGGGATAGATAGTTATAGATAGAGGGGGTGCGCGAGGATAGATAGTTATAGATAGAGGGGGTGCGCGAGGATAAATAGTTATAGATAGAGGGGGTGCGTGGGGATAAATAGTTATAGAAAGAGGGTGTGCGCGGGGATAGATAGTTATAGATAGAGGGGGTGCGCGAGGATAAATAGTTATAGATAGAGGGGGTGCGTGGGGATAGATAGTTATAGAAAGAGGGGGTGCGCGGGGATAAATAGTTATAGAAAGAGGGTGTGCGTGGGGATAGATAGATAGATAGATAGATAGATAGATAGATAGATAGATAGATAGATAGATAGATAGATAGATAGATAGATAGATAGATAGATAGATAGATAGAGTGTGTGGGGATAGATAGTGATAGAAAGAGGGTGTGTGTGGGGATAGATAGTGATAGAAAGAGGGTGTGTGTGGGGATAGATAGTGATAGAAAGAGGGTGTGTGTGGGGATAGATAGTGATAGAAAGAGGGTGTGTGTGGGGATAGATAGTTATAGAAAGAGGGTGTGTGTGGGGATAGATAGATAGATAGATAGATAGATAGATAGATAGATAGATAGATAGATAGATAGATAGATAGATAGATAGATAGATAGATAGATAGATAGATCTGGATTTATACCATTATAATGCAACCTTCTCAGCTGCCTAATCCTAGGGCTCCATTTCTGCCACTCGTAGTCATTCTGAGTAGCAGTTTACTCGGTGAGAAATCCCATTCATTTCAGCGGGACGACTCATGGGGTTGGCCCTATTCAACTTGAGGAAGGCAGGAAGAGCTGGGCTGCCCCGTACCTTGGTTAAATGGGATGGCGGACGGGGCATGTAAAGCGGCGAGCCCCGCAGGCTCTGGGAAAGAAGATGGAGGATGTGAAACTGGAATTTTGGCAAGCCAGGTCCAGTCCGTAGCTCAGCCAGATTCCTTGTGTGGCTGGGGCAAGGTCTTCATCTCTCTGTGCGTAAGGGCTGGAGCGGGTGAAATACGCCCATTTTACATCAGTGTGTTGTGGGGGTTAAAAGTATTTTTGCTATGATCCACTGGGCTCTGGTGGTCTTAAGTGCATTGCTGTGTGGCATGGTGGGTATGGAGTAAAAGTGAGACCCAAACGCAGTCCCCCAGCTCTGCAAAAAACTTTCTCTCTGACCTTGGGCACATCTCTTAATTGCTTCTGTACAATGGGGCTAATCGTATTCCCTAACCTCATGGTGCATGTGGGTGCGTGTGTGACGATCAATAGGTTTATGCTTGTGAGGTGCATAGATGTGACAGCAAGTGGGGGCCAGATAATGTCCCCGAGAGCGTGTGTACGTTACAGGGACAACAGCCGCCCGGTTATGGCGCTGTACCTCTGAGGCCGCTACACTGCAGTGCAGGTCACAACCACTGAATGGGTTTTCCTGCAACTGTAGGACCTAGCAGTGTCTACATCCGTGACCTAGTTTGAAGTGTTGATTGGGCTTTGGATAAATCCACTTCTAGGCATTGACTCTGTGGGCGCTCCCTGATCGACACCTCCCCCTGCCCTCAGAGCCTCCCACACAGAGCTGGAGGAGAGGGGGGAGGAGAAGAGGAGGGGAGGGGCAAGTGCAGGGGCAAGACGAAACGGGGCCAGGAAGAGGCAGGGGAGTGGGGCGTGGGGGGAAAAGAGAGAGCGGGGGCAGGGCCGGGGGTGGAGAAGGGGTCGACCATCTCCCGGCACATTACAAAGGTACCACCGCTGGGGTCCGTGGATTGTTTGGCCTCGTGTCACTTCTGGGCCCGGCCTCTGTGGCTGCCGGCCTTGGAATACAACCGCCCCTTGTCCCCCTGCAGGGTCCTTTCACCCCCTTCCCCTGCCCCGTCTTCCACGGATGGACTCGCCTCCCTGGCTGCATCTAGCCCTTCTTTTAAGCCTGATTTGTACCCTCCCCACATTCTCCCAAAGAAACATCCCCCCGGCCACAAGTGGCCCAGCAAAGAAACGGCGCCGCTCGGGCAGCGTGTCCGAGGTCACCGTCGGGAGCTGAGCCGTTCCGGACTCCCGACCGCTGGCCACCCGCTCTGCCCAGTTGCCCCTTGCCCTCTGGCTACAGCGCCCTGGGCCTTTGGCCCAGCCCTAGGACTGGTGTGACCTCTGTGGCTGAATCTCTCGCCAGCACCGGAGCCGCCAGCCGCCCCTACACGTCCGGCCGTCACCGGCTTCCACAAGACGCCCGGCAATTTCCACCCGCCCCAGGGAGGCGAGGGCCAGGCCGGACGGGCCCTCACTTCCCGAGGACCCCCCCTTCCCGTGCATGGGCTGGCCACGTTGTGTCTGGGGTGAGCAGGGCGCTCCCAAGGCCCCGGCTGCTGCGGATTGCGAGGAGGAGGAGATCAATAGAGAGAGGCAGACGGAGACACATTTCTATCACTTTGCGCTGCTGGCTCAGCAGGCTGTCCATTCCCTGCCAGGCCCAGGGCAGGCAGGTGCAGCCAAGAGGTCCCTGCCGTTCCAATTCAAACAGGTTCCTAATCCCTGCACTGGAGGGTAAACAGCAGCGAGTCACGCCTGGGATTAACCACACAAATATCTCTAATGTATTCAAATGCACTTCCCCAAAGCACATGATAAACAGAGGTTACTAATGAGGAACAGGGAAGGCTTAGGGGAATCATAATGACTTGATCTTGTGCTAGAAAGCAAGAGGCCTTTTCCCTTACAGGATCTTTCTTTCTTTTTCTTTCCCAAGATAAGGAAATGGGAACATCTCATGCGAACAAAGTAGCTGGGCGGGGAGGGGGAAGGAGAGGAGGCCGCGAGGTTTTGTATTGCAAAAGATGACATCTTTATTGTCTCTCGTATCATGCTATTTTCTTTTTTATATTGTTATTATAACCCAGCTTCAGCTTCATTTTCGCGGGTAACAGAAGTGAAATTATTTTCCAAAGAGATGAATTTTTTTTTGGCATCGCGACATTGCCTTTTTAAACACTCTATTAGAAAAATATTGCTTAGCAGCTGGAATGCAGGCGCGGAGATGGGGCTAGGCATGAATATGGGATGGGGTGGGAGGCAAGCAATAAAAAAATAAAAGGAACCCATAAAGATTAATTATCTAATTAACAAAGACATAAAAAAATACAGAGAGGGCTAAATAAATGCCTCGCCAAAATTTGGTTGGAAAATTTCACACTCCTAAGTCTGTAGAAAAATGCAGACGAGATTCTCCCTTCATTTGCCCTGGTGTAAATCAGGATTAAAAAGGCTGTTGGCCCTGGGCCTGATTCTGGAGTAAATGTGGACTAATTTCCCAATGGAAATCAGAAGTGATCCAAGTGGCGTCTGTGCAGCTGGCTCTGATTTCACACCAGCATAAATCAGGGTCACCTCATTGCTACTTCCCATAAAATTTACACCAGTGTAAATCAAAAGTAACACTAATTCTGACACCACGTACACCCTGTGTAAATCAGCAGTAGCTCCGCCACAGCCAGTAGAACTAATCCCCATTTTATGCCGATGTAAATCAGGGCTAACTATTAACGTTTGTGGTGCTACCTGGGTTTTAGTCTCATTTTGCACTATTTTGGCAAGAGCAACAGGAATTTCGAAGCCAGCAAACGTAACTCACACTCGCTCACAAACGGTTTGCAGAGATGGGGTAGCCGGGTGGGTCCCAGCGTATTAGGGAAACAATTCTTTCAGCCTTTCCCTCCTAGCTCATGGTTTCTAGACTTTGAATCATTTTTGTTGCTCTTCTCTGGACCCTCTCCAATTTCTCCACATCTTTCCTGCAGTGCGATGCCCAGAACTGGACACAAGACTCCCGCGGAGGCCTGATCCGTGCAGAGTAGAGTAGAAGAATGACTTCTCGTGTCTTGCTCACAACAGTCCTGTTCATGCAGCCCGGAATCACGTTTGCTTTTTTTTTGCAACAGCGTCACACTGTTGGCTCCTATTTAGCTTGACCCCTAGATCTCTTTCTGCAGGGCTCGTTAAAGTTTTCCGTTAAAAGCATTTTCAGAAAAGCACATCTAGATTGGCAGGATGCTTTTCGGTAAAAGCACTTTTTGCAGAAAAGCATCCATGCCAATCTAGACGCGGTTTTCCGCAAAAAAGCCCCGATCGCCATTTTCGCAATCGGGGCTTTTTTGCGGAAAACAAATCTCTGCTGTCTGCACTGGCCCTTTTGCGCAAAAGTCTTTCAGAAAAAGACTTTTGCCCGAACGGGAGCAGCATCGTATTTCCGGAAAAGCACTGACGATCTTACATGAGATTGTCAGTGTTCTTGCAGAAATTCAAGCGGCCAGTGTAGACAGCTGGCAAGTTCTTCTGCAAAAGCAGATGATTTTGCGGAAAAACTTGCCAGTCTAGACACAGCCAGTGAGTTTATAGTAAAAGTAAAACATGGTTATTAGCAAAGGCATCGAGGCAGAAGTGACCCCAAATAGAAGGAACAGGGGGAGAAATGGTTACAGGATCCAATCAAGGAGCACAAAGCATTTGGTTTGCTTTGTCTCAGCAGCAGAAGGGTAACTTAAGGATTCACTGTGCGGCCATTCTTACGTCTTAACTGAATCGGGAGAATTTTTCTTCCGCGTTTCCAAGTTCAAGCCCTCTATATACCCTTCTCCAGGGTAAGGCTGCCGTGAGGAGCGGGGACAGAAATGGCTTGGAACAAACAGTCTTTGCTCAGGCCTGAAAACTGGTTGGAGTGTCCTCCTGATTAGACCCAGGCAAAACTTCTTTTTTTTTTTTTTAAAGTGAAAAATACAAATTCAGCAACACTGAAACATCCCCCACCTTTATGGTGGTTTTGCTACGTGGGCTGGGTTTTGTGGGGGAGGGGGAGACTTTCCCAAAATTACAATGTTTCGCCGTGTTCAAAATGAAACTTTTGCATTTGGGGGTTGAAACAACTTCATTTCAAAACTTCCTTTAGTGTCATTGAAAGAAAATACAAAGAAAAAAAAAGAAAAAACCGTCCCAATCAAAATAAAACATTCTGTTTGATCTGATTACCTGATTTTTTTGAGAGCTGGGTAGTGAGGGGGTAGGAGGAGAGGCATCTTTTCATTGCCCCTAAAATTTCAATTTTCAAAAAAATGTTTGGTCCAACTTTTGAGGCGGCAGAATTGACAACGAAACCCAAATGCTCCGTCCCTGACTTCTATCCCCAGCTCACGAACGGACCTCCTCTGTGAGTAGGTCAAGTCACTTAACCTTCCTGCCTTAGCTCCTCATTTTGAAAGGGAGGGTAGTAACACTTCCCTTGCATGGGTGTTCTGCTCCATCCATGGCAGTGGGCCTGCAGCAGCTGGGGATTCGGGGCACATAAAGGCCTTGGAAGGGGGCAAATACTATATAGGCCCAGTCCTGTGAAGTCCTCCTCCTCCATGGTGCTGAATTTTGTTACTGATGCCAAATGGTGCTGGTTTTAGCACTGGCCTGGATATCCCCAGAGCTGCACTAAATCCGTATGTACAATGGGCCGGCATTTTCAACAGGACCAAAGGCACCCAGCTGCTACTGACAGTCATAAGAAGTGTTCCCTGTAAGCTGTGCAATTGAGCAGTCACCCAGGATAGATGTCAATGCTGCCCAGATGCTTAGCAGAGCACCCACAGCTGGCAGCATGTGTTTCTACTGATGGTGCACATCCGCACACACCTCGGCGCACAGAACAAAATTATCCCGCACATGGACAGAAAAAGATAGAAGCAACATTGGTCATAGGGTGAAATCACTATTTAAGTCAGGGGGAGTTCTGCAGCTGAATTCAGTGGGGTTGGAATTTCACCCGTAGATTTTAACACCAGAAGGGAGCATAGGATCCCCGATGGAACACAGGCTAGAGAATTTTGCCCAGCGACTCCTGCATCGAACCCATAACGGGAGCTGAGCACGAAGTGATTTTCCCATCCCATGGAAGCATTCGAGATTTTGAACAATGTCCAGTTCTGCTTGGGGACAAATTTTGCATGAAAAACAGGCGAGAAAAAAGCAGCCCACCCTAGAGAGCCAGACGTCGGGTAGGTAAGGGAACTTCTCCAGCCGGCAGAAGCCCCAGGGTCCGTTCCTGCTCTGCCTGATTCGTAGCAAGGCCTTGAATATGGGGCACCTGCATCTTAGCTGCATGTTGGGAAGGCCAGGACTTCAACAAGGTTCATAAAAGAGAGAGAGAAATCCATGGGGGTTAGGTCCATCGATGGCTGCCATCCACGCTGGGTAGGGAGGGTGTCCCTCGCCTCTGCATGTCAGAGGCTGGGAATGGGCGACAGGGGAGGAATCCCGTGATGATTCCCTGTTCCCTCCCTCTGGGGCACCTGGGCTGGATGGCCTGTGCCAGGTGCCCCAGAGGGAGGGAACAGAGCAAGGAATCATCAAGGGATCCCTCCCCTGTCGTCCATCCCTATGCAGAGGCGAGGGACACCTTCCCTACTCATCCTGGCTAAGAGCCAGTGATGGATCTAACCTCCATGAATTTATCTAGCTCTTTTTTAACCCTGTGCAAGTCGTGCTCTTCACAACGTCCTCTGGCGAGGAGTTCCACAGGCTTCCCAAAACTCCCTACGCGCCCAGCCACTGGGGAGGGAGGACTGGAGCCTCAGCACAGCAGCTTTGGCCCTCCAGGTGGCCAGGAAGGATCAGGCTGGGGGTGGGGCTTGGCTCCAGGGGTGGGGCCTCTGGCTCCAGGGGCGGGGCTGAGGCAAGGACTTGCCTTCCCCCAGCTGGGCCTTCCCCCACTGCCCATGGTGCTAGCCACTGGGCAACTGGCTATATGTTGCCTTCAGCTTGGAGCAGAAATCCCAGCCAGGACCTGAGGAAGTTGCAACAAAACTGCCTCTTTCCTTTGCAAAATGTCAGTTTAGACCCAACATCATTTGGGTGGACACGCCCCACCTGAGAACTCCCTGCTCAAGTCAAGTGTCTGTTGGAGCGAGCCCCCGCCGGGATGGAAAGACTCAGGGTGGAGAATGCGCCCTGTCCCCTGGCCGTTTAATGCCGTCTCCCCAGAGCGTTCTCCCAGGACAGGCAACATTCCTGACGCTGGAAATGTAGCCATGAGCGGTTCCTCACCCGGGATCTGCACATCAGGCTCCTCACAGCCTCCAGCGCACAGAGGGCAGTTTCTCATGTCAGCGTGTTTGACTTCTACGTGCAAATATGCGCCCACTAAATCCCTGCTCCCACGGCTGTGTGCAACCCTGCCATTTTTCTTTGGGAAACAGAAATACATTATGCAGCTCACCTGTCATGGCCCAAATCACCAGATCCTGCCCCCCCCCAGCCCCGCCTGCCTCAAATTTGTGCGTGTGTGTTTTGTTTTAAAAATTCGCCCCTAAATCACTCCCGAAAAGTGTTCCTCCCCACCAGCTAATCAATCCCACCCCTTAAAGGGACATCTGGCAGCCCCCCTCCGGAGCCCACAACTTTATAGCGTACATTGGAGGCGGGTTTCGCTCGTATGAAAGCAATGGGCTCTTTTTAATCTGTTGCTTCTATATGGAAATGGGATAATTAAAAGCACTTGTGCGGTGTATATCTTCCCCGCATACTTCTCCAGCCAGATGTTTCGCAGTTGTGCATTTCCTAAAGATGCCATTCCGCCCTGTTTGACTCGGTGTTATTAAATCATCTACACATTTTCAAGCAGCCGCCTCAGCTTAAAGTCTTTGCAAATTTCCACACATGGGGTTCCCGACTCTCACGGCCAAAGTCTCGATTCACTTAGCAATTTATTTATCACGGCGCCATAAAAGCGCCCTCCACATTCCCGCCTGCATGAAAGGGAGAGACAGGGCCTTGAGAAAGTCGCTCTCAGCAACTGGTGGAAAGGAAGAGCGAAGCATTTTGTATCTCCCTCGGCTGGGTCCTTTGCAGACAACAGGAATTTTGAGGGTGGCGGTGGAAGGAGCAAATGGGCTTAAACTGCAGCAAGGAAGGTTGAGGTTGGACATTAGGAAAAACTTCCTGCCTGTCGGGGTGGTTAAGCTCTGGAATAAGTTGCCTGGGGAGGTTGTGGAATCTCCATCGCTGGAGATATTTAAGAGCAGGTTGGACAGACACCTGTCAGGGATAATCTAGACAGTGCTTGGTCCTGCCGTGAGGGCAGGGGACTGGATTCGATGACCTCTCGAGATCCCTTCCAGCTCTGGTGTGCTATGATTCGATGAATTGGCATCCAGGAGTCTTGGGGTGACATTTGGGTGCACAAGAGACCCGGCAGTTGGATGTCTAAGGGCAGGGCTGCATTATGACTTTCGTGGGCCTTAGGCACTTTTGCCTTCCTGGGCCCCTCCCAATATCAATATTAAACATTATTTTTGATATAACTTTAAATACTTCAACATCTTATTTTTTTCTGTTTTAGGCAAAACTGAATAGATTTTCGTGGGCCCTAAAAGTTTCATTTTTTTCTGATGTGAGAAAAAAAACATTTTCTTCGACCCTAAAAGTTCTTTTTTTTTTCTTCTGATTTTAAAAGAAATTAAAACATTTTCGTGGGCCCCTAAAAGTATCACGGGCCCTGTCTAAGGGATTCGTTTGGGGAACAAAACAGCTGCTCGTGTGATCTGGAAGCTGCCGGATCCTTGGCACATTTGAAAATCTGATGGGCCCAGGTGCCTGCATAAGGATCTCGGGTTGAGATTCCCAAGCATGCTTATGGGAGTTAGACGCTCCCATCTTTCTGAATTTCAGTGGAATTGTGGGATGCTGAAGGGAGTTAGGCACCTAATCCCTTGGCAATCCCACCGGCTACCTATGTGCATCTTTAGGAACTTAAAAACATGTCATTAAATAATTGAGAAGGATAAATCCCTCAACTTTTGATCCATGGCCCCCCATGACCATCATATCAGATTGCCTTACAATCTGTTGACCATCCCAGGGAGGTAGGGAAGTTATTCTCAGTGGACAGAGGGAAACTGAGGCACACGGAGACAAAGTAATTTGCCCAACCACACACCAGATGATTATAGCAGAGCAGGGAAGGTAGCGTAATCCCCCCAAATTCTAGGGGCCCCTGGGCTATATTTCCACTTTGCCAACGTTTTTACTGGCCATGTGAGCCTAGCTGGGTGACTTAAGCATTTTTGAACATTTCACCCTGGGAATGCCTTCAATAATTCAGACCAGGGTGCTACATGTATGCCACCTCTTTTGACACTCTTGGGCCTGGATTCCAGCTAAAATAAAACGTAGATGGGTCTTCATTATAAAAAACCGAAAGGGAGCAGGGAATAGCTTGGACATGTTGATTTCTCTTAGGCCCTGACAAGATGGGTGCGAACTGCAATTCCAGCTCCTGTATGTTAGTGAAATGCCCCCCCCCCCCCACTTCCTAGCTCTCCTACTGCTGCTGGTGTCAAGAACCGTCCGGTCCCTGGAAGCAGCAAGTAAGGACTGCACGGTTCGGCCCGTTCCTGTGATTCATTCCCCGGCCAATGCCCGGGGCTGTCGGAGTCTAACGCGGAACAAAGTCTCCCACCCTAGAGAGTTTCCAGTTTGCTCATGTCATTCCTCCTGGAAACAGCCCCCTGAAATCTGGAAACACTCCAAAAAAGAAAAGCCCCCCTCCAACAGCAGCCTGCTTTTAACCCCGTTGCCAGAGTCCCTGGCCAGGGCCCACAAAGCAGGCGGCGGCGGCGGGGGCAGAGAGCGAGGGAGAACATCTGGGCTACGGAAGGAACCTGAGAAGCAGCTGGGTCTCTTTACTCCTTCGTGTCGGACAAAGCCCACGTTTTCCAGATCGGCTTTCCGCCCCTCCACCCTGAGCGTGCCATCTGCAGGACCCCTCCCCAACGGGACGAGAGGGGAGAGCGAAAGCTCGTTAAGCCCACCAGGCACAGATGTGCAGCGCCCGAGAGCTCTGAGAAGAAGCACGTGGATATTGTTTTACTGTCTCTATGGTGAGAAAAATCACCTCCTGCGTTCCAGTGCGCTCTTCGATTTCCCTGGGTCTTACCCATTACAGGGAGGGTGCCCCCCATAAATACAAGGATGCCATGCAAGTTCTGCAAGGCACTATTTCTCCAGGGATTTTGCATCAATTCCCTTCTGCCAAGCCCGCCAAAGGGGGAAAATGATGGAACTGAATCCAAGGGCTGCTAACCCCAGTGTGCTGGCCAATTTCTAATCCCAGTAATTACACTATTACGGCAAATGGCTATTTTACAGACAGGGTAACTGAGGCACAGTGTCATCCAACAAGCCAGTGGCCTTGGTCACCTCAGAGCCACAGCCACTAGGCAACACTGCTCTTCAAAGCACCTGGCCTGCATAGCACTTTCCTCCCTCCCTGGGGCTGGTGTGAGTCTGACTTTGATAAACGTGATCAGACCCTGTAGCAAGGGGAGGCGGATCAGTGCCTTGCAACCCCCCCCCTCCATTGGTACGTACCATTGGGATTACGTTTTCCACTGTGCATTACTTTGCATTACCTCTCCGTGACCACTCAAGAAAGAGATCTTGGAAATATCACGGATCGTTCTCTGAAAACATCTGTTCAATGTGCCTCAGGAATCCAGGAAAGTGGCTGACAGCTTGGAACCATTAGGAAAGGAGCAGATAATACAGTAAATACCGTAATGCCATTCTATACATTCACGCTACCCCCACACCTGGAATACTTCCTCAGTTCTGATCGGTCCCGCTGAAAAAAAAAAATTCAAATGGGAAAAGGTTCAGAAAAGGGCAACAAAAATGCTGAGGGGTTGGGAACAGCTGCTTTCTGAAGAGAGATTAAAAAGACGGGAGCTTTTCAGCTTGGAAAAGAGGAGACGAAGGGAGGATCTGATAGAGGTCTATAAAATCATGAGTGTGAAGGGAGTAAAAAAGGAAGCCTTATTTACCTCTCCACACAACACAAGAGCCAGGGGTCATGCAATGCCATTATTAGGCAGCAGGCTTAAAACTAACGTAAGGAAGTGCTTCTTCGCGCAAAGTGCACTGTTAACCTGTGGAACTCCTCGCCAGGGGATGTTGTGAAGGACAAAAGTTCAAAAAAAGAGTGAGGTAAGTTGCTGGAGGACAGCAGGCAGAATTTATATGGACATATTTTGCTTTCACCCTCCCCGGGTAAATATGGAGTGAATTAAATCAAATGAAGGCAATTCATGTCAGCCCCTTATAGTCAGCACTAGAAGATTTAACCAGTGTTGCTCAGGTCCTTAACCCAAATACGTTTTATTTTTCTTCATTTGAATCAGTGCTCTGGGGTGGGGCTGGGAAGGAGGAGTGCAGGGTGCAGGCTATCCAGGGGGGAGAGGACAGCCCCAGCCCTCTCTCACCGCAGCAGCTTGGGGCTGGGAGAGAAGCATTTCTCCATGGCTGCTGCAGCTCCAGTGGGCACAGCCAAGGGGGGGGGGGGAGGGCTTTGCTGAGGAACGGACAGGAACACAGACAGACACACAAACTCTCTGAAATATATAGGAGATAGCTGTCCTCATCTCTACCTTTGCCCCCTGCTGGCCCAATGGGGTTATAGCCATCCCAGTCCCCATCTCTGCCCCCTGTCTGCCCCCTCGTGGTCATTCTGCAGTGTAACTGTCCCTCCTACCAGACCCCTCCCTTTCCATTCCATGAGAAACAATTCCATTCCAGGCACATCCCACTGTCCTGGCACAACCTCACCCTGACCAGGCTTTAAATTAGGAGAAGTGGACGGCCCTAGCTCTGACCGGGTAGGAGAACTCCTTGAATAAACAAACTCACGGACGGACAGACAGACAGATGCACATCCTAAAATATATAGTAGGATACCCGTCCTGCCACTTGAACAAGCACTGCACCCACGTGCAATGGGCCGCTCCGTTACCGGTTCCACGGAGAGCCAGCAGGTGAACTCAGCCATGGAGCTGCCTTCCCCGTCGGCTTCAGGGTGGTTCACCCCTGGGTGCCCTTTGTTTCTGCTGACCTCATGGGACTGGGAAATCTCATTGCTCTTTGGACAGAGAGACCCCGTGAGACACTTACAAGTGACTTGCGGTGGGGACGGGCCCTCTGTGGGGCTGAGTAGAGTCCTGCAGGGGGCTGAGTAGAGTCGGGAGACATTCTCCAACCAAATCTTCTTTTCCAGTAGAAAAGGCAGGTTTGGTGAGGCTGAATTTGCAGTGATTTCACTGAATTATTTCTGCCGGGGGAGAGAGGAGGGGAGTACCGAAAAAGAAAAAAAAAAAGGAAGAATAAATGGGAACATTTCAGCTTTTCAACTGGAAATGTTTGTTTGGGTTTTTTGGTGGAGAACGTTTCCCCGGGTGGGCTCGTGAAGGACACGGTACAACCTTTTAAAAATCCACAACAGCCGAACACCCCCCAAAATCAAATCTCTTCCCCCGCAACTTTTTCGAGTTGCTGAAAATTCCATTGGAACTCAGCTGACACCCCAGGTTTTCAGAACGGCCGAAAAAGCCACGATTGGCCCCCGCCCGTCAGGCGGCCCCTCCCGGAACGGGGTGTAAAGCAGCACAGCTGTGCACGCCGAGCTAAGCAGCCCCACCCCAGAGCCAGAAGAGTAACCGACCCGCACAACCCGGCACAGAGGCGACGTGCAACATCCGTGTGGCCCAGTGGGTGATACCAGGTGCCACCTCCCATGCGCTGTCCGTGCAGCCCACCGGTGAGTGGGCGTCACGTCCAGGCCTGCTCTGGGCCAATCCACCGAGGGTAGGTGTGCCAGTATCAGTCCTGCCATCCCCGCTGCGTCTTGGCTCCAGCCTTTCTGCACCCCACCCGGTCGAGTGGGACCTGGGAGCAGTGGCAAAATCGCCCCTCCAAGGTGTCCACATGCTCCGTGCAGCTCTGACCCAGCCAGAAGGCGTGGAGGGCAGTGCACAGCGTAAAACCAGCCCCATCCCATCTCCCTAATTGCTTGGAAGGTGCTCTTCACTTTACTGGCGAGCTGCCTAAGAGAGGTTGTTATGGGGGCACTAGAGATTTCCTGAATGTCCCTCTCCAAAGGCCGAACACCGCTTTCAATAGCAATTTATTTGCATGACTTCCTCTCCAGCAGAGATAAGGAGCTGGGGGAGAGGAAGAGGAGGAGGGGGAGGCGATGGTGCATTTATGATCTGGTGGGAGGCAGATAAGAAACCTCTTGAGTGGCTGGGATGAAAGAAAGAGCAATTGATTTCCCCATCAAGTGTCTTCTTACATTGAATTCAAGTGGACCCCACTGCAGGTAATAGAGAAAATTTGCTGAGCCTCCCAGAGCAACTAATCACGGAGAAAATGGAATAAAATTCAGGGCAGCAGCATTTATCCTCTTAGCTGCACCCAGGGGATTTGTGGGGTCGAGATGAGAGCTGGGTAAAAATTTTCGCACTAAACTTTTGGTGGCAAAAAAAAAATGCCGATTCAGTAACTCCGTCGTGTCTGGAGAATTTATGTCAGTTTCACCACATTGTTTGTTTGGGGGGGAAAAAACTAAACTAGTCCCAATGAGTGTCGATGCCCAGGTTGGGACATTGTCAAAAGGACAAGTTTCAAGTTTTCCATTTGGAAATGATTTGGGGTTTCAAAAGTTCGCTTCTGACAAGTCAAACTTTTTTTTTAAAAAAGCCTCCAAATCAAATGTTGTTATTTTAGCAGAGCAACCCATTTTGTTCAATGCAAAGCGACTTTTTTGTGAATTCGGTGAAAATTTCAAAAATGCTTGGTTGCTGTCCCAACTGGACGAAAGCTTTCGTGATATTTCGAAATTGCCAACAAATACAAAAAAATCCATTTTCACCCTAGTCTCATCATGAACCTTCTCCCCCTAGCAGGCCGCAAGCACCTTTATTTTCCTATATAACTAATTAGGTGGAGGTTTGACTAAAGAGGAGAGGGATTACAGTATGGAAAAGCAACTCTAGTATAGGCAAGACTGTGATTTGAACCACTGCCCTGGGCAATTTATACCAACTTTTTTTTTTCTCCCCCACTTCCTATGGTTCAGTCAAGATTGGCCTCTCCAAACAGAAAACTCAATCTCTCAGCTGAATTGGGACGTGCTGCCTATGAACTGCTGTCTATGTCTCCTTCAACACAGAACAGGTCATTGCTGAAAGCAATGAAAACCCAACTTTCCAAAGCTACATAGGCTTCTAATTCCTATTGAGAATTTGAGTCGGAAAGATGTAGAAGCACTTCTGAGCGACTGTGGTGTGTAACCATTGTTTATAGGGAGATGGGATTTCAAAACCTCGACCCCTGATTCCTGACCACTTTATTATTGTTGATAGGAAAGCCTCAAATGAGATTGGTGCCCCATTGTGTCAGGTGCTGTACAAACACAGAAGAAAAACCATCTCTGGCCTGGAAGAATTTACAATCTGATGTTTCATAGATTTTAAGGCCACTTTTATAATTGGCGAGTCTAGCCTCAGTTTCTCCTTCTGCCATTTGTCTTTTTGATTGTAAACTCTTTAGGGCAGGATGCAGGGATTATCTCTCCCTCATGCCTGTTCTGTGCCTGGCCCTGACCTGTCTTGATGCCTGCAGTCCTGCCACTTGTTGTAAATTTACCACAAGTCTTGTGGCATGCAGGGATTTGCTTAAAGCCCCATCTTCTGGAGACAAGGGAGAACCTCAGCTTTCATTCTCCATATTTCTAACCCTCCTGCTCTCAGCAACAAGCTTGAAAACAGGCCCCCCTAAGAGCTCCAACCCCTGGGAACAGATTAAAAACCACCCATGGCTCTTTTTTTTTTTTTTTTTTGTCTTGTGATTTTTAGGAGAATCTTTTCATTTTTTTTTTAACTTGTGGAGTTGGCAATACCACGTAGTAACAATGACAAATATTATCTAGTTCTTTCTATCCTTAGATCTCAAAACACTGCACCAAGGAGGTCAGGACCATTATCCCCATATTACAGATAGAAATACTGAGGCCCGGAGCTTCCAAATTAACTGGCCCAAATCCACTCAGCTGGCCCATGGCAAAGTCAGGACTGGAACCCAGAACTAGAAAGATGCAAACAGCCAAGAGGCTCAGGGTGACCTTTGTCGAGTAGATATTCGATGCAATGTAACTAAAATACTGTTTAAGTCAGCCTAGGAAAAGCAGAAATGTTTCAGAGCTAGGAATCCAGTGACAGTGACCAGATTTTTACTCGCCTCTAACACAAGGAGGGGAGCGTGACAGCAAAAGTGACATTTCCACCAGCCACGTCAGTTCATTTCTTTAGTCATCTGTTTAAATCCCCCGCTGCCTTGGGATTAATCTACCTTTAAAATGTGTGTTGCAGCCCATAACATTAATTGAGGACATTTCAAGGAGCACAAGGACTTCTGAGGCATCCGCCGCCTGGAGCGGCCCTTGCGACGACGCTGCTCTGCGCGTGTGGTTTGTCCTTCCCATGCCGGCCCCTCCCGCGCGGCTCTGAGAAACGATTCCAGAGCAAACCCCACAAAACCATGCGCTGGATCCTTCTCCAACCCCGCGTACAATTCCCCTGATGATGCACAGAGGCGGCCTGACACGGGCTTGCTTTTTAAAGGGGGTTGGTTTGGCTTTTTTACCTTTTAAAGTCTTATTTTCTCTGGTTTTGCTGGAGGGTGTCTTGAGGAATTGCTGCAGACTCACGGACACCCATCATCAGCTCTCAGGCCTCAGACTAAAGAATGTGCCTTGGGGAAAAGAGGAAACTCATACATTTATAACACAGGCCGAATCTCTTTAGCCCAGCACCCTCAGGACCTGACTGCGGCCGAACCAAAGAATTTGCTGGACCATGGGAGGTCAATATTGTCTATCAGCATCACCAACACTGCTCCGGCTTGCTGGGCTCTGAGAAAACATTGAGGGGTAAATTAGAGTTAAGTAACCTCCCACAACACAGAGCCAGGACTGGGGGCTGTAAACAAACTTTATGAGACCGTGGGAAATTTGGCCACACCCATGATAAGTAGACATCCGACTCATTAACATCGTGCCGGATCACGGAGGTTGCCGGACCAGAGTGTGCCGGACTAGAGAGGTTCAACCTATAGTTAAGCTCAGAGGGGATAACAAGATGTCCTAGAGGGTACGCCTACACTGCCACGCTATTTCAGGATACCAGAATATCCTGAAATTGCTCTCCTGTATCGTCACAGCAAGCCTGTTATTTCGGGCGCGCTATTCCGACGTCCCTGTAAACCTCATGCCTCGAGGAGTAAAGGACGTTCTGGAATAGCGCTTTATTCTGACAGTTGGCGCGGTGTAGACGAAATAAGCTAGATACGCCGTTTGCGTCGCTCAAACTGCGTATCTTATTTTGCATGACGGCGCGGTGTAGACGCTCCTGGAGCGTCCTGGCTAGAGATTTTCACCCGGCTCTTTCTTTGTCGAGTAATTGTTTAGGCTAAAGCATCTCTTCCCAAAAGGAACCCAGTCTTGGTCTGAATCCGTCCCTTCCTTTGGGAGTTTGCTCTCCATAGTCAGCGGCCCCGAGTGTTAACCCAGCCAGGCCCTTGTTCTACTTGGAATGTGTCCGGCGTTTGTTTCCAGCCCTACGTTCTTGTTAGGGACAGTGCAAGGACAGCGGGGGTGGGGTGTGTGTGTGTGTGTGTGTGTGTGTGTCCGCTCCCAGCAAGGCCAGGCTAATCCAGGCTCACAGCTGGGGGCCCCTCCACCCTGCAGGAAAGTTGCCCTCCAAAGGGGCCATCAACTCCACTGTTTCCTCCTCCCAAGCCACATGCCACACAGAAGCGGAGTTGGAGACGTGGGGGGGGGGGGGGCCTCACCGCCACCGGCGCCTCCTACTGGTCACTCTGGAAATTCACTCTTCGGCCCCGCAGTGCCCCCTTTTGGCTGGTGCCACGCCTGCTATTAGCTGTTATGCTCCCCCACTTGGTGCTAGGACCCAGGTCCCTCCCAGACCGTGGTGTCCTCCCCTCTGGGTACCGCCCTGCCGCAGGCCCCCCCCCCCCCCGCCACCTTCTCCCAGGCTGGGTTTTAACCCTTAACGGTCCAGCGCGACGGCAGATGCCCCGCCACAGACACAAATAAAGGCAGCAGGCCAGGCCCAGGCCCTGGAGTTGAGCACTCAGACACTCAGAGTGTGCTCCTCACAACCTCTCGTGAGCAGCTCTCCGGTGCTCAGTTCACTGGAGGAACCAGCTTGTGACCCGCTTGAGGAAAGGCCGAGGTTTGTGGCCGAGGCTGAATAACTTAGGGAGCAAACACTTCATGCTCTGACAAACAGAGTGGGGGGGGGGGGGGGGGGAGTTCGACAGCGACTGAGCAATTCCGGAGCCTCCCAAATGCTCTGGGCTGCTTTAGCTCACGGGCTGCTCCTGTGGCCCCCTGTGCGCCCTGGGGAGTGGAGAATAAGAGACCGATCTGCCCCCAACACCAGAGAGGGGGAGACGGCCCAGTGCAGAGCCCTGACAGAAGCAGGAGAGACCCCGGCGGCATGTCGGAGTCTCAGGGCGGCGGAGGACTTTGGAGCCCGTTTTGAGAGCCCTTTATTGCGTCCACACTGCAGCCGGAAGGAGCCGTTCCACGCTCCAGGGGACAGACCTGCCCCAGCTCGGATCGGCGGTAAGATGCTAAAAATAGAAGCGTCGTCGTGATGGAGGCTAGCGGGATCGCAGACAGGACGGTACCCAAGCCAGCTAGCCCCGCCCACTGCTCCCGTCCGTCACCGCGGCTACGCACCTGGTTTCAGCGGCCTACCTCAATCAGAGCTAGCGTGGGGGCACCTCTCAAGCGGGTACCTGCAGCTCCTGAATCGGACCCATAGCGGGGCCACGGCTGCCCACGAGACACCTGTGGGGAGGGTAGACAGAGGCCTCCAGTCCACAGCGCCATCCACGGCGCCTTGCACGATGCTCCGAACTCACTTTTAAAAGGGGGGGGGGCCAAGAGCACAGAGCACGGAGCCAGGAGGGAAACAAATCAAAATGACGACCGTGCTCCAAAACCCTAATAAATTACCATTGTATAAGTTTCTCTGGAGACATAAAAAAGACTCAAATACAGATGTATATAAAATACGTATATTTATATATCTAAAATCACCCTCCTACAAGGGCTTCAAGGGAAGACTTGTAAATTACCAGGCACATTTCACAGGGTTGGCAGCCACCTAAAAATATAAGAGAAAGAGACACATTTGTTTCTTGCAAATGGATGGAGGGCTGTGTTTCCCCCTCCCCCGCCCCTTTATTTAATAAAAAATGTAATAATAAGTCAATGGCATAAATACTGAAGATGACAGAGCTGTTAGTTTATAGTTACAAATAAAATAAGGAGATGAATGGAGATATATGGGGAGCTCTTTAGAATAAACATCTAGTCAGCTGCCATAAAACACAGGAACACACTGGCTCTGTTTATTGGCCGTGTAGAAAAGACAAATCCATGCATGGAAGGGGAGATTGAGCAACACCATGATCATGGTCAATACATTTGCCATTTGAGTCAATGTGGAAAATCCAATTGGACTGAATGGTGCAGGATCAAGACCTAAGTGTGCCTATATGAGAATGAAAACCCCTAGCCTTAAATCTGCTTTTCATCCGGAAATCTCAAGCACTTTCCAATCCTTATCTCATGTTCACGTTTAAACCTCATAACACTGCTGTAAGGTTAGGGAAGTATTTTCATCCCACTTTTACAGATCCAAAGGCACAGGAAGGTTAAGTGACTTGACCTAGGTCACATAGGAAGTCTGTGGCAGAGCAAAGAATTGCGCCAGGGTCAAATAAATGCTAGGCCAGTGTTCTAACTACTGGGGGATCATTCCTCTCTACAGCCAAAAAAAGGATGTTGATCATTTAAAAATGGATCAGACAAAAGCTGCAAGGCCATTTCTAAAGAGCTGGTTGAAAAAATTCTGTTTCAATCATTTTTAACAGAACACTATGACTTTCACTTAAACATTTTTTGCAGAAAGCATCTGATTCCCTAGAAACATTTCAGCGTGGGGTTAGAAAACAGAATACGCCCAATCTGAAAAACGTTTGGCTTTCCGTGGGTTTTAGCAAAAATATTTGCAATGTTTTGCCAATATTTGGGGCTTTTCAGCTGAAAATGGTGTGATTTTGGCTGTCAAAAACCAAATAAAATTCATGGGGGAGGGGTTGGCTTTTGATGAAAAGCTTTTGATGAAAAGTTAACATTTTCCATAGAAAGATTTCAATAACAATTTTTTGTTGTTGTTCAGATCCACTCTTGATGCGAGGTCTGGAGGTCAGTGAGAAACGAAAGAAACTCAGCCTATTTTGTTCATTTGAGAGCAGGTTAAGAGGTGACTTCATCCTGGTCGTCTACACTGCAGCACTATTTTGGGACACCACAGGTCTCCTGAAATAGCTATTCCGCATTGTTTGAGCCCACCCGTTATTTCGAAATAGAACGGGCTCGCTATTCCAGTGTCCCTGTAGACCTCATTCCACGAGGAGTAAGGTTGTCTTGGAATAGCGATTTATTTCAAGATAAATGCTGCATAGACAGTGCCAAATTTCAAAACAAGCTATTTTGAAATTGACTCGAAATAAACGACACAATTTGCACAGCTTACTTGGAGCTACGGGTGCAGTGTAGACGCATTCTAAATGCTTATAAAGGGAAGCAATTTCTCGATAGCTGAAGGCTCGGTTATGTGGCAGCCAATGGGAGGATGAGAGCCAATAGCTTGATGTTGAAGCTGGACAAATTCAGACCAGAAATAAAGTGCAATTTTTTAAAGAGAAGGTGACTAAGCAGTGGAACAATTTACCCAGGGAGGCGGCAGACTCTCCTTCTCTGGATGTCTTTAAATCTGACTGGTCTCTAAAAGGAGGCTCATGTTCATCCAGAAATGATGGATTGAGGCAGGCCTCACTAGCGCAAACTCTCTGGCCCGCAGGTCAGACGAGATGATCAGAAACGGGCCCTTCCGGCCCGGAATGTCTGTGACCCAGAGAAATGGCTAATCGGATCCAAAAACGGAAAGTCGACACGAGACAAAACCAGGCTGGCCATAAGGCGCAATTCTTGTAACGGGGGGAAGGATTAACCATTGGGACAATTTACTCCGGGACGTGATGGGTTTTCCATCACGCCAAATCCTTACATCAAGATTGGATGTCGGTCTCCGTGAAACCCCCCAGCTCCACTGGGAATTATGGGCTGGCGGCTGAGCTCAGGGGGTGAAATTCTACGCCCTGCGCATTGCAGGGGGGGCAGAATGGATGACAATAACGGTCCCTTTTTGGCCGCACAGCCTATGAATCGAAATGGACTTTCCATCTCCAGGAAAACCACCATCAAAGCACCTCTGCTACTCAGCAGCCCGTAATCTAAATCCTGCCTTAATGGCTTATCAAAGCATACCAACGTGCCCCAGATCAACTTACTGAAAGCAGTCGCTAGACGTTGCTCTAATCCCCCGGGGGCTATAAAGTTGTCTGCACATTCCTCTTGGCGTGATTCAAACCCAGCGTGCCCACCGGAGGCAGCACCTGGAATAGGCCATTACTTCGCTAGGAGGGATATTTGTCATTTCAGCTCCCACCCCAGGGGCCCCGTCCTGCAAGGAACGGGCAGATTATGCCCTCAAAGTGGCAGGGAGAACATAAAAGACAAAGCACCCGCCCAGAACGAGGCCTGTTGTATCGGGCACCGTACGGCCCCGGCACGAGAGCCGGGCCCTGCCCCCGGGAACTGGCCATCGAAATAGACAAGACAAACACACTTTGGAATCACGTGCGTGATTCCGAAATAAAGTCCGCAACTACACATGAGCAGCTATTTTGACATAATGTCGAGCTGGAGGACGGTTTACTCCCACTGCTGTAATCCTCGCCGGACGCGGAGTAAGGAAAGTCGGGGGAAGAGCACTCTCTCCGCGACTTCTTGCTATTTCGACTAAAAAGGCGCAATTGACGCAGCTCAAGTTGTTTTGCTTATTTCGAGGTTAGCCCTGCTGTGGAGACGTGCCCCAGAGGAAAGGGGGCAATTTCCCAAAGGCCAGGGCAGATCCAAAGTCAGCATCCAAGTGTCCTTAGTCTAAAGCACCACACTGCAAAACCCAGGCTGCTAAGTGCAGTAACCACTTAAAATAAAGGACAGTTCTTTGCCCTACAGAGTTTACAGTCTTAAGAGTTGCTTCAGCGCCTCTTGGTTTCACTGGGCTCTTGTCTACATCCTGGAGCCAGGGAAATAAAGCTGATGTCCCCTAGACTCAGTAGGGACAGGCGCTGCCATGTGTAGCTGTGGGGGTCACTTTGGGATGAAGTGGCTTGGCAGGTTGGGCCCAGATGATGGCCCGGGGGGAGGAGAGGGCTTGGCGGTCACAGGGCTCCCAGCTGGGAATCTCCAGAGCAGAATTCAGGTGCCTCTACATCCAAACCGGTCGGACGCTCATCTGTTGCTAGCTGACTGCCACCGTCAACGGGAGAGAGAGCGTCACACTACATGGGCGTGACTTACAGGTATGGAAGTACCTGGCGGGAAGGAAATTGTGTGCACTGAAGGGCTCTTTAGGAGAGAAAGTCATCACGAGAATCATTAAAGCCAGTCACATTCAGACTAGAGAAAAGGGCATGGGTTTTAGCAGTAACTGACCACCGGAAAAACTCCTCAGGGAAGCAGAGGTTTCTCCATTGCTTTTTGGCTTCAAATCGGGACGAAGATGCATAAGAACAGGCAGACGGGGTCAGACCAAAGGTCCATGTAACCCAGTGTCCTGTCTGCGGACAGTGGCCAATGCCACATGCCCCAGAGGGAGGGAACGCAACAGGGAATCATCCAGCGATCTCTCTCCTGTCATCCATTTCCAGACCAACAGAGGCTCGGGACACCATTCCTACCCATCCTGGCTAAGAGCCATCGATGGACCGAACCTCCATGAAACTATCTAGCTCTTTTTTGAACCCTGTTAAAGTCCTAGCCTTCACCACATCCTCCAGCAAGGAGTTCCACAGGTTGACTGTGCAGTCTGTATGAAGAAAAGCTTCTTTTTGTTTGTTTTAAACCTGCTCCCTATTCATTTCATTTCATGCCCCTTTGTTCTTAAGTTATGGGAAGAAGTGAATAACTTTTCCTTATTCACTTTCTCCACACTAGTTATGATTTTATAGACTTCGATCACATCCCCCCTCCGTCTCCTCTTTTCTGAGCTGCAAAGTCTCCATCTTTTTAAGCAAAATGCAGGACAACGTAGCACTTTAAAGACTAACAAGATGGTTTATTAGATGATGAGCTTTCGTGGGCCAGACCCACTTCCTCAGATCAGGAAGTGGGTCTGGCCCACGAAAGCTCATCATCTAATAAACCATCTTGTTAGTCTTTAAAGTGCTACATAGTCCTGCATTTTGCTTCAACTACCCCAGACTAACACGGCTACATTTCTATCACCCATCTTTTTAATCTCTCTTCATATGGGACCCGTTCCAAACCTCTCATCATTTTTGTTGCCCTTGTCAGAACCTTTTCCAATGCCGATAGATCTTTTTGGAGATGCACACAGTATTCAAGAGGTGGGCATCCCACGGTTTTATAAAGAGGCAATATGATATTTTCTCTCTTATTCTCTCTCCCTGTTTAAATGATTCCTAGCACTGTTGGCTTGTTCGCCTGCCGCTGCACACTCAGTGCGGGGGTATCGGCGTGAGATTGCAGGCCCTGCTGATCCCTCTGGCCCATGCCTCCCCCATGTCTCTGCAGCTTGTGTTAATCACCGGCACAAATGCGGAGCAGGGGGCTGCAGGCTCCCTCGGCGCTGGGGAACGTGCCTGACCGAACACGCCACAGGAATCCAGGCAGCCGGGCCCTTTCCCCCCCGGTGTCGTACGGTTATTTCCGCCGCAGGCCCTGCTCGGCTTGGCGCTGCGCAGACTCGGCCCCCGGCCCTGGGGGCTTCCCAAAGCCATCGTGTGTTTCCACCTGGCCAGCCAGTAAGGAGCCCCGGGGAGTCCCCGCTGTCCGCCTGGAGGAACCGGCCCGTGTTCCAGTCCCCTGCACTGTGACTTAGGATGAGCGGAGCCCCTTCAGGCCGGGATCCGAGCCACTTTCACCGGCTAAGCCGAGCAGGGGCGGGAGCGTTCACAGCATCAGGGCTGGGCCTCCGGTTTCGTTATTCCCAATCAAATAAAGAGCGCTGGCAAAATAGGAGTCTCCCCGGCCCAGGTGTGTTCTGCCGCTTTACAGGGGTCTCCCTGCTCCGCCACCCCTCCCTGTGCTCCACCCCTCTGACTCGGCACCCTCCATCACCCACCTCCTTGTCCCGGCCTCCATCATCACAGGGCGCCACCTCCTCCTCTTTTCTTCTGGACCAGGCCCGGAGGATGGCTGAGAACCCACATCCCTACCCAGACCTCAAGCCGCCTCCAGCACCAGAACCTTGAAAAGCGAGTGGCCAGGCTCTGTCGGCACTAGCTCCGGTCCTGTGGAACGGCCTAACCGAGGACCTTTGGGCCGCCTTGCCGGGCGACTGCTCCCGGCATTAGAAGACACCGTCTCCCCCCGGCGGGCGCCCTTCCAAACGGGGCAGGGACGGGCTGGAGCAGCCCCTTGAAGCAGCTGTAAACCCCGCAAAGGATGAAACAGACCCGCCAACTGCGGGAACCCCCCGTGTGCCCCGCCCCACAGAGTGCGCCAGCTCGTTCTCCCGCACGGCGCTTCCAACAGTCGACACAAGGCGCTGTTCCGCCACGCCCCGACTCCTCGTGGCACATCGGAGTAGCGTGCCCGAAATAACGGGCTTACTGTGAAGAGGCAGGATAGCGACTTCGGGATGCTCCGGCCTCCCGAATCACGCTGCGGGGTCGCCGTCCCCGGGTTTGCTCTCCAAGGAGAAAGCCGGGTCCCACGTGAACTCAGGACTTGTCTACACTTGAAACTCGGCGGGGTTCCTCTGCTGACACATGGAATCCGCCTCCCGGAGAGGGGGGTAGCGACGTTGACGGAAGAATTCCTCCTTCGACCTACTGCTGTCTACACAGGAACTTCGATTGGCTTAACCATGCTACTCATGGAGGTCGATTTTTCCCAGTCCTGAGCGACTGGCCTAATTTTGTACTGTAGACCAGACCTTAAGCTCAGAGGCCATATGCTGGCATAGCTGTTCCTAGATTCCAAAGCCAGCAAGGCCCTTTGTGATCACCGGCAGCCCCGGAGCTGTGACCCAGGCACGCTGGGGGAGCTCATAGAGGGACTCTCCACCTCTGTTTCGAAACGCCAGGCTCTTGGGAGCAGCTGCAGCCTTGTTTGGTTCCAGCACCAGCTGGGAGGAAAAGCAGGAATGTTCTGCCACGGAGGCCAAAGAAGAAATCTGCCAGGGCCGAGGGCGAGAGCTTCCCCAAGGAAGTTAACCACGCAGGCAAAGCCTGGCCAGGGAGGCAGTGGGATCTAGTGGCTAGGGCACCAGGGTAGGACTTAGGACACTGGGTTCCATTCCTACCACTGGCCAGAGCCCTGGGTGACCCATGGGCAAGTGACATCACCTAGCTGTGCCTCAGTGTCCCAGGACAATATTTCTGGCCACTTTTGTCAAGTGCTTTGAGATCTGCCGTTGAAAAGCGTAATACAAGAGGCAGGTATTAGAAGAAGAAGACGACGAATGTTTACTTCTCACCTCTTTATACAACCCCCACCCACCTCATCCCCTGGCCATCAAAAATCAGTATTTAGCCTTGGGGGGGGGGGGGGGGGGGGACCTATTTCAGTGCAAGGAACTCTCATGGTTTTATCACAAGTCTCAAAGTTTGGGGGGGGGGGGCTTAAATCCGGTGAATACATCAGGATCTCTGCTGCCGTTTCATGACTAAAACCTCTCTCACACCGACGGTTACACAGACCTGCTGGAAAACATGCCCCTGGCGGGTGCAGAAGCTGGAAAGCAACGGGCCCAAGGCTCGGCTGTGGTGGTTTTTACAACCTCGCGACCGTTAAAGCCCCGTAAAGCCGAGAGGACAGACAGTGGTTCGGCCGAGGTCACGCTGGGAGTCTGCGCCAGAGCCAAGGACTGAGCCTGGCAGGCGTGGAGACGAGGGTTTCTGAGCTGCGAGCCGAGGGGTGCGGGAGTGGAGGGGCTGGGCGGTTTCCCCGCCTCCTGGGGGTGCAGCGGGGAGCAGGCAGCGTGCCCCCTCTCCCACTAGGAGCTGATGGGACTCTTCTCGGAGAGCGGGTGGAGCAAAGAGAGCCCAGGATCCCAGGGGAATCTGCTGCCCCATCTCCTCCGCTCCCCCCCACCCCACAATATCGGCTTGGGCTGGGGCAGAGGGAGCTCGTGGCCCGAGAGAGGGGGCTGGCGGTTGGAGTCAGGCTGCGGGGGGCGCAGTGCAGGAGAATTTTGCTCCCCCACCCCTGGGTGCTGGGGATGGCACTGAGCTTTGACGCCCCCTAGTGGAGCAGGTGTCTCTCCTGGGCCGGGAGGGGGGATACGTTTTGAGGGGGGAGGACCATTCCAAGAATTCGGCAAGTGGCCAAGGGCCGGATGCTTCCATGATACTAATGGAGGGGCTGCAGGGTCTGGGGGGGAGGTTGGGTGCAGAGGGGTGCTTGGGGTCAGGGACTGGGGTGCAGAGGGGGCTAGGATCTGGGAGGGAGTCTGGGTGAAGGAGGGGGAGGGTGACCGGAGGAGGGGGTACAGGGCGTGGAAGGGGACAAGGGGGCTAGAGCAGGGGTGCAGAGGGGGCTAGGATCTGGGAGGGAGTCTGGGTGAAGGAGGGGGAGGGTGACCGGGGGGGGGCAGGGCGTGGAAGGGGATAAGGGGGCTGGCGCAGGGGTGCAGAGGGTTTGTGTTACATGGGGTAGGGGTGCAGGAGGGGAGGCAGAGTGTGGGGGGGGGAGGGGCAGATTTTGGCCAGGAGACGTTTACCTGGGTGGCTCCCAGCCAGCAGCCCAGCTGGTTTCCCAGCCGGGGTCCCCGCCTTCCACACCCCTGCACTGGCAGCGGGGCCATGTGTGGCTGACTCTGAATGCTGCGAGCCTGCGGGGTGGGGGTGGGGGGGCAGGGAGCCTGGCGGAGGCTCCTGCGGGCTGGATCCGGTGGCTTGGCGGGCCAGATCCGGCCCACGGGCCATATTTTGCCCCCTCTGACCTAGGCCGTGCGCTGTCCTTGGGGAGCCCTCTGGACACTGAGCCAATGCTCGTGAGTGGGGGGGGGGGAATCAGACCTCTCTGCCCCCTGCCTGCCTCTGCCAAAGGGGCAAGAGGAGAGCCCCCCAGTGCCCCAATGCCTGGTTCTTACGCAGGCTGGGGGGAGGGGAGGCGACGTCCTCGCTCTCGCTCCTGGCGTGCTGGGGCAAATCCCAGGGCAGCTCTCCGGGGTTCACGCTCCTGCGGTGCCAGCTGGGCAGGACCTTTCAGCAGCTCTAAATATACCCGGAGCCCTCCCGAGCCTCCCCGGCGCCGGCGCGTGTCAAGGCTGCCAGGGCGGCTTGCAAGGCGAGGGGCCGGCCCCGGGCTTTGCAAGGGGAGCTCAGTGACTGGGCTGATCCTGGCTGGCTAAGCCGTTTCGGGAGGCTTTGAGCAGCTGCTTCGAGGCTCTAATTCCCCAGCAGAATCCAGCCGGGGTCAGCGCTTACGTGAAGGCGGGAGGCTGCCGCCTAGGAGAAGGCCAGACTGCTGACGTTTTCACGGCCCCCTCGGCACGCCCCTGCCGCCTCCCCGGATGGCGCCTTTCATCTCCCCTTCCCCGCCACGCAGCTTGTGGCTCCAGGGCGCGGAGGAGGGGAGGGGGAGGGTCAAATTCTGCTCCCAGCTGACACCCGAGCCGAGGGGGATGGGATCGGCCACGTGGCAGCTCGATGTGGCCCTTTGCCTTCCCAGGGCCGGGTGGGTTAGCTCAGGGCAGGGCGGTTCAGCGTCCCGTTTCCGAAGAGAAGCAATGCCATCGTTTCCTGCAGTGCTAGGAGCGCTAGTTTGAGACCGGGAGCCATAATGCTAGGTATTGTACATTGTTCATTAGGTGAGTTACTGCAGTATCTAGTTACCACAGTCATTCACCCAGATTTGTTGTGCTAGGCGCTGTATATTATTTATTAGGTGCATTTCAGTCATGCCTGATGAGCCCATTGTGGTAAGCTATTAGCTGTATTACAGTAGCACCTAGGCACCAAGACCCCATGTTTCTAGGCTATTACATATATTACGGTAGCATCTAGGCACCAAGACCCCATCTGCTAGGCTATTTGGTGCATTACGGTAGCACTTAGGCACCAAGACCACATTGTGCCAGGCTATTTGGTGTATTGTGGTAACACCTAGGCTCAAAGACCCCGTTTCTGCTAGGTTATGAGGTGTATTACGGTAACACCTACATGCCAAGATCCCATTGCTTTAGGCTATTAGATGTATTACGGTAGCACTTCAACACCCAGGCCCCATTACGTGAGCTCTGTATGGTATTGAGAGCTAGGATTGTGCCCGTGGAATGTGCTAGGTGCTGTACACAGAGCACAAAGATGCTTCCATCCCCTGGCAGCTTCCACTGTGATCTGTATGTTGTAACCCGCCCAGCCGGAGCCTGGAGATACAAAATGGGAACTTTGCCGTTCTGTTTATGGTTTGACGTTTGCTTTTCACAAATATTCCAGGCAGAAAATATTCTGCCTGAGACTATTCCAGAGGTCGAACGTCACGGAAAATGAATGCAAGAGGTGTAGGGGCTGGGTTCGGGAGAGCGGCTGGCTTTCGGCTTGCAGCGCATGACCATGGAAAGGTTCGGCCAACAATTTCTCCGCTCTAACCATGGAGTTTCCGGGCATAGATCCCCTGATCCTGGGTGGTTCTGAGAAGGTGGTAGCACTTTCTGCGGGTTGACTTTCTTAAACCCATAAAACCCAGTCTGTGTCAAGATCAGAAAGGCAAGTTTCTGGCCAGGAAGTGGATTTTCAGGGCTAACAAGTCTGGCTGGCTAGCTCACCACGTCTGAATGTGCGTGAAAGTGTGGCCTCATTTTTAAATGCTCAGCCTGTTTCTGGCACTTTTTTGGTGCATATTCTTGCTGAGTCCTTCTCCATTACAAGGACGCTCCATGTTTTACTATACAGGTGGAACCTCTCTAGTCCAGAACCCTCCGGACCTTACCAGGGCTGAACCAGAGAATTTGCTGGATCACGGGAGGTCGAGATTGTCTAGCAGCATCACCAACATGGCCACTGCTTGCTGGGCTCGGAGAAGATTTTGAGGGGTCCATTCGAGCTAAATAACAGCCCAGAACACAGAGATCCAGGACTGTGAACAAACTTCATGGGACCGTGGGAGACTTGGACACACCCACGATAAGTGGACATCCGGCGAACCCAAATCATGCCGGACCACGGAGGTTGCCGGACCAGAGAGTGCCAGACTAGAGAGGTTCATCCTGTACCACAGTGCCATAGAAATCACATTTTTCCAGGAATGCGCAATACAGTCTTGCTGATAACAAGCCAAAAGAAATTCATTTGTGGTACTGTTTAACATGGAGATCAGGCCTGGGGAACCTCTTCTGGGTCAGGGGCTGCTGACTCACCGAAAAATCAGTCGGGGGCCAGGCGCTGCAGGAAGGCAGCGGGGGGCTGGAGTTCCAACATGGGCTCCCTAAGTCTTGGGAGCCAGATCCAGGCATCCCAGGGGCCGCACTCGGCCCCTGGGCCTTTGGTTCCCCACCCCTGATGTAGATCCTTTAATGGGCATTAAATAAACAGGTCAAGGGATCTCTAGGAAGTTAAGCTAGCACATCGTCAGAAGATGAATCTCTTTAATAATTTCCTCCCAAATCCATCATCTCTAAGGATCCACAAATCCCTGAAATTCTCTCTCTCTCTCTCTCTCTCTCTCTCTCTCTCTCTCCCCCCCCTCTATCCCAGTATGCACATACCTTTATTTATCTCACAAAGTCAGCAGAAAGGGGGGCAGGACCCAGTACCCATGCTGCTGAACAGACCGAAGCTGTTTATTGCATTTCACATACCAGGCCCCTGACCAGACCTGGCTGCAGAGTTAACAGAAGCATCTGAGGCTCTGACAGTCAACAGGAGGGATTAGGACCTGCTTTCCTGTGTCTCAACCACAGGAATTTGCATTCCAGAAGGGCAGCGCCTTGGTCCCAGCCAAGAAAAACGGCGGCCGTTGGTTGATTTTCTAGCGCAAGCTGGAGTGCCATGTTCACTTTGCATTAAAAGTCAGCCTTACTTCGTCTCCAGGAAATTAATGATTCCCGATTCCAAAAGGTCTCCAATATTTGAACAGTCATTTGGCGTCTTGACAGAGGCACGCAGAAAGAGAGGTAGTCAAATATGACAATTGCCTTGAAATATGAAGGCATCTAGCCCTGGGTAATATATGGACTGCATTCCCTGTAAAAATTATTTATTAGGAACTTTTAGTTACTGAGTGGCACCGTGATTTAGTGCTCTCCGGACGAGCACGGCTTTTGCCGCTGGGACCCAGAGCCCTCGTGCAACTTGCGAGGCTGAACTTAAAACGATGCAAAAAAGTTACCCGGCTCTCTTGGCTCACTTGAGGACGGGCCATAAAGCTGTCATAACGAGCTTAAATCAAGGTCCCCTTCCACGCCGGGAATTCCATCGGACATCTTCCTGCCACATGCGCAGGGGAAAGAAACAATGCAAAGCACAGGGGGCGCAAATTCTCTTTCCTTGCTTAGGGGGTGTGGAAGGGCTGGAGCCGAAGTGGTGTTGGAAGATCCGGATTAGGATGCTCATTAGCCAGAGGCACTGTGCAAGGGTGCCGGAACAGGGGGGCTATAAGGACGACCATGCAGGGGAGGAAGCAGAAAGGAGTGAACGGGGAGGAAGGGGCGCAGGGTCTCGGGGGAAGAAGCTGCACGAGGATAGGGCCTAAGGAGGCAGCGGAGGGGTGGAGCCTTGGGGGAAAGGGCGGGGCAGGGCCCAACTGTTTTGGACCGAAAACAAAATTGACACATTCCACTCTGGTGTTGTCTAAATGCAGCCTTTGGGGGTTTTAGCTTGAAATGATTTTAAATTTCAAAATGGCTTTGCTTTTTTGAAAATACCAGAACTGTTGAAAAAAAATGGCCCACCTTGAAATGAAATGAGTTTGTCGAAACACAATGTTTTGTTGGACTCAAAATAATTCTTTTCTTTCAAATTTTTGATGGGTCAAAAAAAAAAAATCTTTAACGTTTTGTTTTTCGTTTGACCTGAAATGATTCTCTCCCCCTCTCGCCCCCCCTCCCTCCCACTTGATTTTATGGAATCGTCAGCAAACAAAAACATTAGTTATTTGTCCAGGTCTGATTGCAGACGCTTTGTGGGAGAGCGTGTCGTAGGGCTTACCTACACAGGGCAAGTCTGGGATGGAAGTGACTGTATTGGAGAATAGGCGTGGTGGACTGAGAGAAACCTTCCAGAGGAGTTCACAGAGTTATAAATTCTATGACTGGAAGGGACTCTTGTGATCGTCTGACCTATAGCACAGAGAAAATCTTTTATGAAGACATCCCCTCTTGATTTAAAAATGGTAAGTGGCAGAGTATTCAACACAACGCTCCGTAAATTGTTTCAATGACAGAATATCCGCACTATGAAACATTTACAACTTATTGCCAGCGTGAATTTGTCTAGCATCCACTTCCAGCTGGTGGCCTCCGTGGGACCTTTCCCTGCTAGATTGAAGAGTCCCTTATTGTTTATGCGTTCCTCGGGTAGGTGCTTACACACTACAGGTTGAACCTCTCTGGTCCAGTAACATCTGTGGTCCGGCATGATTTGAGTTTGCCGGATGTCCACTTAGCGTGGGTGTGGCCACGTTTTCCATGGGCCCGTAAAGTTTGTTTATAGCCCCCAGACCTGGCTCTCAGTGTTCTGGGCTGTCATTTCCCTCTAATTTACCCTTCAATGACTTCTCAGAACCCAGCAAGCCATGGAAGTGTTGGCAATGCTGCTGGACAATATCGACCTCCCTGGTCCGGCAAATTCTCTGGTCCTGAGGGTGCCGGATTAGAGAGGTTCAACCCTGTGCAATCAAAATCTTTTCTGTTAAGCTAAATAGCCTGAGCTCTTGCATCTACTGCTCCGAGGCATGTCTTCTAGACTTAGCTCTTCTCTGAGCCCTCCTCACTTATCAAGACCCTTCTTGAATGGGAAGGTGCCAGAATTCCAGCAGCATGTACACCAGTGCCACAGAGAGACGGGAAAGTGCCGCTCGGCCCCAACTCGAGTTTCCCCTCCGGGATCACCCCCACGGCAGCACTAGCTCTTTTAGCCACGGCGTGGCTGCTAATTATCTACCATGATCCCCAAAGTGTTTTTGAAAGTCCCTGCTTCGCAAGATCAAGTCCACAGCCTACGCTCCTCCTTCCCGGGTGTCCACATTTCCATGTAACACTATTCAAATGCCGATTGTGTGAACGAGAGACCTGCCCTCTTCATTATTTACCATGGCTCCAGTTTGGGGGGTCATCTTCAAACTCTCAGTGAGGATTTTATATTTTCCTTCAGGTCATTGAGGGTATGTCTAGACTACATGCCTCTGCCGACAGAGGCATGGAAAATAGGCTCCCGACACAGTCAATCAAGCGGGGATTTAAATATCCCCAGCTTCATTAAAATAAACATGGCCACCGCGCTGTGCCGGCTCAGCTGATCGTGGGCACAGCGTGCGAGTCAAGACGCAGCTCAGGCGAAAAGGGAAGCCTTTGTCGACCGCTCCTGTAAATCTCGTTTCACGAGACATAAGGGAGCAGTCGACAAAGGCATTCCCTGTCGACTGATCCGCGTCTTGATTCGTGCGCTGTGCCCACGATCAGCTGAGCCGGCACAGCGCGGCGGCCATGTTTATTTTCCTGAAGCCGGGGATATTTAAATCCCCGCTTGACTGACTGTGTCGGGAGCCTATTTTACATGCCTGTCGGCAGAGGCATGTAGTCTAGACGTACCCTGAGCGAGGGGTTAAATAGCATAGGGCCAAGAACTGAGCCTTGAAAGCAATGTTTCCACTCATCAACTTTGGATGCCCCGGCGGCCACAGTGATACTCACAGCGCATGTCCAGCGCTGCAACTTAAGTGTGGTTGTATATACATGCAAATATATGCAAATATATGCAAATATATGCAAATCGTTTTTCACACTGATGGGCATAAATACCCAGATGAAGGCAAAACTACACATCACACAGGCCCCATTTAGGTCAGTTCTGCTGATACGGATAAAATGTGATAGTTACCCAATTTCCACCCATATGACAGCACTTTTAATGAGCAATGACAGTCCAGGAATTTAACTACTAAAATGCATCTCAACAGAAGACCCTTATATTGACGACTTTTTTGTTTTGGCTTCACAACAGTCCAGGAATTTAATGATTAAAACACATATCAACCCAAACCGCACCGTAGGCTGCAAACACCACCATGGGCCGCGTATTGAGTAACCCTGGTCTAGATAATCCCTGACAGGTGTTGTTCAAAATAGTTTTGGGGGTTTTTTTGGGGGGGGGGGGGAGGAGCGAATTTGGTCCTGTCACAGAAAATCACTCAGAAAGCTAGCAGAAGACAGATTTAAAAATAATTAGCTGCAAACCCGATTTTCAATGAAACACAGTTTGGGCAGGTATCAGAGGGGTTAGTCTATGTAAAAGGAATAAATGGGCACAAATCAGACATTAGGAATGGCAATATACAAAAACCTGTAGGAGAACACTTCAGTCTCCCTGGACACACAGTAGCAGACGTAAAGGTAACCATCCTGCAGCAAAAAAACGTCAGACTTAAAAGAGAAACTGCTGAGTTGCAGTTCATCTGCAAATTCGATACCGTCAGTTCAGGATTAAACAGAGACTGTGAATGGCTAGCCAAGTACAAAAGCAGTTTCTCCTCTTTTGGTGTTCACACCTCCACATCAGCTGCTAGAAGTGGGTCTCACTCTCCCTGACAGAATTAACCTCGTTATCTCTAGCCTGCATATTTATACCTGCCTCTGGAAATTTCCACTACATGCATCTGACAAAGTGGGTCTTTGCCCACAAAAGCTTATGCTCCAATAAATCTGTTAGTCTATAAGTTTGGGCAGAAAATGTTCAACCGGCCTTCGTTAATATTAATTTAAGGAAAACATGCAGGTCGTCAAATCCAAGGCAATTTTAGATGGGTCCATATGGCACGCTACAAGGCGTGTTAACTAATGAAAATCAGGCCTTGATGCTTCTGCTCTGAGCTGCCGTGAGGAATGCCCTGGCTAGAGAGGCTAGCATCAGGACCCTAAATCATTGTTTCCTGCAAGGCAGGAGGAATTTTAAGGCACCATGTTACACAGTCGTCTACCTCCTCTCTTCACCGTTTCCCATCATGCCTTTCTCCACTTGAGACGTTCATGCAATGCTTCTTGACCTTGTGAAGCAACCCTCTATGTGACTCTACATCAAAGCTTCCTCCGCCACGAGATTCCTACCTCCCCTCCAACATGTCAGGTGCCTTTTCCCCAAGGGGGGGTCCATTAATTGAACCCTCTTTCCAAAAGCCAGGAGAAGGAAATTTAAAGTCACCAAGAGTGATATTGTGGATCTGGTAGGAGCTGGAAGCCCTGATGAATTTCCTCTTTAACTGCAGACGATACAGCAGAAATGATGTTGTATCGATAATATTTCATGGGATTCCCACTCCAGTGTCCAGGCCTCAGGAGCCAGCGTTTAAGGTTGCCATTTTCTGTATATTTAATGACCTTGTTACCGTAAAGATGCTGATTCATTAATGTTGGAACTAATTAAGCATCATAAATTTGTCAGTGATATTCTTGTTCATGCCCTGTTTCATCGAAGCCGGGAATGGTTTCATCATGAGCGGAGACAAGGGAGCAATGTAAAATATGAACTTTTTCAAAATCTCCCTTCAACTTTGAAGCCTTTTCAGAAGTTTGATAATATCTCACGATGGCCTGTTTATATTTCAGTGAAACCAGCACATTTCTCCTTAGATGCTGTTAAGTTCTCCCCAGGTGCTCTTTAGTACAGCTGTGCAAATAACAGGGTTTTCAGCTCATTGGTAGTTCCCAAAACCAGGGGAAAAAATATTTTTGGGTTGAGCCAAAAATATTTTTGTTTGTCAAAATTTTCAGCTAATCAAAAAGTGAAAAAAAAAAACATTTGGGACCAAACAAAACATTTCATTCAACACAAAATGAAACACCGAGTTGTTTTTAAAAATATGTTTGCCTTTTTTTAAAATAAAAGGGAAGGAATTGAATTGTTTTGACTTTTTCGGATTTCTTTTTCTTGGAGGGCACTTTCAACATGACGAATCTGATGAATTTTCCAGGCATTTTGGGATCATCAAATCAGCATGTTTCCTGAACAAAAAAAGTTTAGTCTGAAAATTATTGCACAGATCGACTCTCAAGCTTTTTTATATGCAGTTCTGGTTATGGACTGGAATTTTCAGCTGCTCACACTGTTATCCTAACTCTGCCCAGACTGAAGTCCATGGCAAAACTCTGTGAACAATTAATAGGAATTTGATTTCAAAATCCCTTGGGTTGGATCTCAGCTATGAGCCTCAAAGTGTATCCAAATGCACCTTAGATTGAAGGGGCAGGACAGGATTCGATCATAAATAATAAAGCTTTAATTAAGTATAAAAAGTAGGATTTAAGTAATTGGAACTGGTGACAGACAACTCAAGGTAAGTTACTAAGTGAAAATAAAACAAAAACACACCAGCTAAACATAACACACTGACTAAAGGATGAGAGAGGATGCCTGAGGTTCGCACCCCTGTAACCTGTAGGGGGCATGGTTGTAAACTATCTATATTTCATACAACATCTTACTATATATTTTGTCTGTCTGTCCTTCCGTCTGTGAGGCTGTTTGTTCAGGGACTCCTAACCAGGCAGAGCTAGGGCCACTAAATTTGGCAGGCAGCTTCCTCTTCTCGTAACTTAAAGCAAGGTCAGGGTTTTGGTTGTGCCAGGACAATGGGATGTGCCTGGAATTTGATTGTTTCTCACAAAATGGAAAGGGAGGGGTCTGGTAGGAGGGACAGTTGTACTGCAGAATGACCACAAGGGGGCAGCCAGGGGCCAGAGATGGGGACCGGTACAGCTATTTCCCCATTGGGCCAGCAGGGGGCAGAAGTAGAGTAAGGGACAGCTCTCTCCTATATACAGTAGACTTCCAATAATCTGGAACCTTTGGGACCTAGGTGGTGCCGGATTATCGGATATGCTGGACTATCAGGAGGTACTATACACTGATTTTTTATATATATACAGTATATACTGTATATAAAGTGTTTTTAACCCTTTTTATTGTAGCACAAGCACTGTCCAGCATCACACAATGCCAGTGGCAGACTGACTCGGTCCCTTCCGGTTTCTCTCGGTTCAGCTGCTGCTGCCTTGTGATTTGATTTTGCCGAAGCTCACTCACGAGGTTCTTGCCATTTTGATGCTGGACTCTCGGGAGTGCCGTACAATTGGATGCCGGACTATTGGGGTGTGTCTAAACTACATGGATCCGCCAATGGAGCCATGTAGGTCAGACTGATCGGCAGAGGGAAATGAAGCCGCGATTTAAATAATCGTGGCTTCATTTATATTTAGATGGCTGCCGCGCTCTGCTGACCAGCTGATGATCAGCTGTTTGTCGGCAGATCGGGGCAGTCTGGATGTGCCACGGTCGACAAGGAAGCCTTTGTTGACTGGCGCAGGTATGCCTCGTGAAGCCATGTTTACCTGCGCCACTCGACAAAGGCTTCCTTGTCGACCGTGGCACATCCAGACTGCCCCGATCTGCCGACAAACAGTGATCATCAGCTGGTCAGCAGAGCGCGGCAGCCATTTAAATTTAAATGCAGCCGCGATAATTTAAATCGCGACTTCATTTCCCTCTGCCGATCAGCTTAATCTACGTGGCTCCATCGACGGAGCCATGCAGTTTAGACACACCCTTGGAGTTTTACTGTATTTCAGAGAGTCTGTCTGTCTGTCCCCCAGCTGGGGGAGATGCGCCCCTCTCCTGGCTGTGCCTGCTGCAGCGGCCACGGAAAGGTGCTTCTTCCGGGCTCCAAGCTGCTGCGGAGAGAGGAGACTGGGGTTATTCTTTCTCCGCGGAGCAGGCTGCACTCTGAACCCTCCTCCCCAGCCCCACCTCAGAGCCATGACTGCAATGAAACAAAACTTATTGGCACTAAGGAGCAGAGCAACGCTGGGTCAATCTTCTAGTCCAACCAGTAGTCCCCTAGGATTGTATGGGCGTCACTAGGGTGCACCCAACCGCTGCTGAGACGTGCAGGGCGACACAGGAAGAGAATTCAGAGGCTTCCATTCTCAAAGCACAGGCCCTTCCCACAGTCCGAAGAAGAATCATTGTTGGCTCTTTGCAGCACAGGGTCTCTGACCTACAGTTGAGCAGTTCCCCATCCATCCAGAGGAGGGCGCTATGACACAAACACTAGCCAGTGCACGAGAGCACATTCTAGTGCAGGGGTCTCCAACTTTTTACGCATGAGATCACTTTTTGAATTTAAGTGCAGTCCAGGATCTCTCTCGGACCCAAATACCCTGGCCCCGCCTCCTTCATGCCCCTCCTCCAAGGCCCCGCCCCTGCTCACTCTATCCTCCCTCCCTCCATCCGCACTCACTTTTATCAGTCTGGGGAAAGGAGTTTGGGGTGCCAGAAGGGTTCAGGACTGGGGGCCGGGGTTCCGAATGCAGGCTCCAGCTGGGCATCACTTACTACAGGTGGCTTCTGGGTGGTGGTGCAGGAAGCTCACCCCTCCCCTAGTCCTGCAGCACTCCCAAAAGCAGCCAGCAAACTCTCTCCATCCCTGCCCCCCTCTGCTCTGTGGAGATGGGGTACAGGGTGGAAGGAGGGGCACCTGACATCAGCACCCCCCTTCCTCTTCTTCCCAAGGCCTGCAAGCAAGCAGGAGGCTCTCAGGGGTCCTCCAAGGCAGGCTCATCTGTCAAAGGTTCCGAGATCTACCAGTCCATCCTAATCTACTGGTTGGTGACCACTGTTCTCGTGGTCTCCGGAGTCCCTTCTAAGCAGAGCCCAATGGGCCAGCGGGCCGGCCTGACTTCATTTCCTAGGCTCCGTTTTCTGGTCAGCCGCCCCCGCGTGCCACCCAAGGGAGATTTGTTACGAGACGACACGCACAGCCCTTGAGGCGTAGGATCATCCGTCTGACAAGGCCGCCCGTCGCGTCTCCACGCCCTCTCCCTCCATCGCCTCGCGCCCATTTGATTTCATCTCCCGCACGGCCTATTTATTCCACAAGATGCTTGGCTGGACCTGAACCGTCTGCCTTCCCCGACTCACTCCAGTCGGCATCGCAGACAGTAATTGGGAATTATGCCCTCTCTGGCCAAGTGAGCTGAGCTACAAACGGTATGAGACGATGCAAAGCATCTCCAGAGCCAAGCCCTCAGAGTCTTATTGATTAAAGCATGCAACCAAGGCAGCACCTTGCCTCATGGTTTTGGACAAGTAATTCAACCCCTCTGTGCCTCAGTTTCACCTTCCATAACTTGGGTATAATACCTAGCTTTCATCTAGCCCTTTTTTCTGTAGATCTCAAAGTGCTTTACAGTGGAGTCAGTCACCCTTTCACAGACGGAGAACTGAAGCGACTTGTTAAGATCCCGCCACAGACCAGTAACAGAGCGAGAAAATGAACCAAGAGCCATCCGAAGCTGCTGCTGTAGCCACTAGGCTGCACTGCAGTGGGAATGTAAGATTGGTGTTTGGTTCCCATTTTAAAAGTTTTCATTTTTTTTCAGAAATTTTCCCTCCAACAGTGTTTGAGGGTTTTTTGGGAAGAAAAAATCGACTACCCCCATCTCCCCAAAAGGAAACTGCTAAATATTGGTCAGTTTTCTGCCAATATTTGGTTTATTTGCATTAAAACCTCCATTTTGTTCACTAAAAAAAAAAAAAAAAGACAAAATCCTGGTGAAAAATGACAGCCAACTGTGAGGATAACGCTGGCCTACCTCCGAGAGTCATTGTGAAGTTTAATTAATGTGCGTTTTGACCTTGCCAGCTGAATTCATTAAGTATAACGTATTATGTAAATAGAACAGGCTATTTGCTTGTTCCTCCGGTTTCCTAATGGAAAGAAGCAACCTTTGCCTGCTGTTACACCTCTTGGAGCATCCGTCTTTGGATGCTGCTCCATGCATCCTAGCATCACCCCGTGCAGGGCCCTACCGGTGACGGCACTTCTGTTTGGGATCTATTTTTTCCATCGGCCATTGGGGTCACGGCCGGGTCTCCTTTCCCAGAGGGGAAATGGGATGCTTCTGCCGGCCCTGGGAATTGAAACTCTGGACTATGTGGCCTCCCATTAAAGGGCTAATGCAGCAAAAGTTAGTTTCTCCAGGCAGTGCCCGGCCCTCGGGGGTAATCATCCAATCGGAGTTCCTTCTAATGATGTCATGTTTCCCACTCGCTGTTCCATTGGCTGAGGGGGTAGACACTTGACATCCAGCTGGACTGGAGTCCCTCTCTTATCAATAAACTCGATGGTTCTTTTATGGTGGTTTGCCCTTGCTGCTCTAAACACTCTTGCTCTAAACACAAACTGGCCCAGACATCTGTGCTTGGGGCCAGGCATATGCAAGGACATAAAAAAGGACTCCGATATCCAGCTATTCCCTCCCCCTCCATTGTCAGTTTCATTCCACCCAGATCTGAGCCCTTCTGAGCTCTCCGGGGATGCGGTGCTAGAACAGGACATAGGCAGCTTCCAGCTGCCTAACATCTGGCTGAAAGAAGGGGCTGTACCAGGAGCCCACAGACTCCAAAGGACACCTCGCCCTCCTCATGTTTCACATGGCAAATCCTATGTTAAATTTCATTTAAAACCCATCTCTGCCTTAAGTTTCAAAATAAACCTTCCCTACAATAATAATGATAAAGCAGGGAGCCACGGGTCTGGACAGCAGAGATTTTTCTTGTTGACACCAAGTTTCCGATTAATGGCAGCCAAACGTAAATCCTTCTTCATAATTGCTGCACTTGGGCTCAGATGCATACCTTAGCTAAATGGATTTCTCAACGCCTCTTCCCCCCCCTCCGCCCCCGCGCACTCACACCTTATCTCCATCCCGCCCCCAAAGCGAGCAGAAGGGAAAATGCAGAACAAAAGCATTTCCTGCTAAGCCTCAACCGGCCATCAGTGTACTTCCCAAACCGCCCCCTTCCCCAGACCATTGGTTTAAATCCAGCCCAGATCCACCAGTGAGTGAAAGCTGCTACCCTTTGGCAGATGAGTGGGTGTCTACCTTACCAAACTGGCACCCTTTCTTAGAAGGGTACATGCGGAGTAACCATGCCTGGCTCTGACCACACACCGATCTCGAAAATGTTTTACAAAGGCCTCTCAGTGTGCCCATTTTAAAGATGGAGAAATGGAGGCATAGAGTAGGCCCAGTAACTCGCCCCTGGTGTCCCAATAGGCCAGAGACAGAAATAGAATGAAGGTCGCCCAGGCCCAGAGCTATCCACTCTGACGGGGGTTGCTCTAAGTAAAGATGGAAGTACGGCACTAGGAAGGGGACAAGGCACAGTTGTGCTACTCTTGCCTGCACTCAATCTACTATCCATTGACATTTCTAAGGTGTGCCATCCTGGAAGGGAGATGCAGTGCTTACAGCTATGACTTGAGAGATCTTGGCTCTGCCACCATCCCTTTGACTGTACTTGGACAATCACTTAGCTGGTCTCTGTGAAATAGAGCCAGCCGCACCTCTCCTCCTCACAGGGGGCTAGGGGTATAAATATGTGACTGTGGTGGCAGTGGGTCTGTACAAGCTGAAGGCAGATCAGTACTGAGCTAAAATACTCAAGTCCAAACAGCCCTAAGTCAGACAGCTTTGGGAAGCGCTAGCCAGGCAGCATGGGCTAGTAGTTGGAGTGGGGCAGTGTTCTAAGTTTTTCCAACCATGTGCAGAATAAATGTTGTTCTGCGCACAGAGACATGTGCAGATGCGTACCACCAGTAGAAACACAAGGCTAGCCACGGACGCTCTGTTAAGCAGCTGGGCGGCATCTGATTCTGTCCTGGGTGGCTGCCTGTCATGGGGCTGCCTGACCCCCCCAGCACTTCCCACTGGTCACTCTAGGAATCAGCACCCTCATCTCAAAGCGCCCTTTGCTGATCAGCGTCCCAGCCTCTGTTGCTGGCCTTCTGCTGGCTCAGCCCGGTGTCCCTGCAGCCTGGGATCCTCCCCGCCCAGGAAGCCACCAATTCCTGTGCCCCCCTTGCCTCAGTGACCCCCTGCCCAGCACCCTCTAGCCCCTGCCTCACGGGCCAACTGCAGCCTGACATGGCCACTCGGCCTTGGCAAGGGACCTGCTGCCTTCTCCTAGCCTGGCTGTTCCCCTGCAGCCCCAGTGCCCTCAGGCCTTGCTTCAGGCCCTGCAGGCTGGGAGTTGGGGCACGCCAGAGCCCCCCCAGCCTGCTCTGTCTACAGCCATAGCAGCCTCAGGCCTTGTTTCAGGCCCTGCAGCCTGGAAGTGGAGTCAGGCCAGAGCCCCCTAGCCCTGCACGGTCTACAGCCCTAGTAGCCTCAGGCCTTGTTTCAGGCCCTGCAGCCTGGGAGTGAAGTCCAGCCAGAGGCCCCCCCACAGCCCTGCACCATCTCAGGAAGCCCCCAGATTCCCTGACAGCCAGAGCCCTCCTCCCCCTTCCTAGAGCCAGAGTGTATCTGTGTGCGCCTCCCTCCAGGAGCCTCATTTATACAGCCCCAGCTGGGCCCTCATTGGCTGTCTCTGCCTCAGCTGTAGGCTCATTGGCTCAGCCTTCTCCCAGAGCTGGGTTTGAACCCTTAAAGGACCAGGGCAGGGCAGAGGCCCCCTCACTCGGCCCCAGCGCCCACCTTGCAGGGAACACAGGAGTGGAGGGGTATAAAAGGGGGGATTTGGTTCACTCATATTATGTGTTTTATGCGGGGAAGCTCTGGTTACAGATCATGGCTCCCTGGAGCCCTAAACAAATAACCCCCCAAAGCGCTTACGTTCTATCAGGGCTGGGGAACCTTTCTAAGGCGCCCACAGAAAAAAAATCAGTCGTGGCCCCCGACTGAGAAGGAGAAAGACCCTCCCCCCATTCCCATCCCCCACCAGAGCCTGGGGGGCCCCCGACTAGTAGATTCTGTGTGCTCCAGCTCCACTGTGGGAGTGAGGGGGGGGGGGGTTGGCACACCTGTGTGACCTCCCCAATGCTGGGGGGGGAGGCATGGAGCCTCGGGGGGCCAGATCCAGGCAAGGCAGGGGCTGCATCCGGCCCCCGGGCCTGAGGTTTCCCACCCCTGTTCTATGTAGAAAACAAGTCAGCTGACTGCCACACACAGACAAGGAAAGCACAAGGAAACAACCAGACAGTGCTGATTAATTAGGCCCCATTATTAGTCTGTGTCACAACATTATGTGTTTGCTGGCTCAGGGGGCTGGGGTGAGTTTTGGAATGAGCCTGGGAGATGAGCAAAATTTGGGGGTGAACCTGCCAGGGGGTGGAGCGGGTCTGAGTTTGTGGGTGAAGTGTGGGACAGATTCAGGAGGAGGGATAGCTCAGTGGTTTGAGCATTGGCCTGCTAAACCCAGGGTTGTGAGTTCAATCCTTGCAGAGGCCATTTGGGGCAAAAATTCATCAGGGATGATACTTGGTCCTGCTGAGAAGGCAGAGGACTGGACTCAATGACCTTTCAAGGTCTCTTCCAGTTCTAGGAGATAGGCAATCTCCATTATTATTAAGTCTGGGAGCCAGCATATACTTTGGAGGGACAATTTATATAAATGTTCCATGGAGTGTTCCCTGAACCCAGGCCAAACTCTGGTATCTCTGAGTTTCACATGGAGGTTCTGGTAAAATTTTCCTGCCTCCCTTTCAAAAGTGGCTCCTAAATCACTTTCAAAAACAGGACTGAGGTGAAGACGGCCGGGAATTTCCCGACACATTTTTTTTAATCAGAAAGATGCTGGTTCATCAAATTCGAATGTTCTAATTCTTTCAGGGAAAGGGTCAGTTCTGATGAATTTCCAGATGCAGGAATAAGTTACAAAATTGTCCAAATGTCCAAATGGACATTTTCTGAATGCAAAGTTCCAATTGTTTGGGTTGGAAACAATTTTTTTTCCAATTGGGGTTAAGTTATACTAAAAAAAAAAAAAAAAAAAAAAAAAAAAAAAAAAGAGGCCCCTTTTAAAAATAAAAGTCAAAATTAAAACAAAATATTGTGAAATGAGCCAAATGAATAGTATGAATGCACTTGGCCTGCATTTTGTTTCCCAAACAATGACAGATTTCAAGCTTTTCTGGCCCAATTCGCGATAGGAATGTTTTTCGAAATCTTGCACATGCTCACAGCCCAGGAAACCCTTTCCCATGTGGATCTTGACTTAAGCTTCTAAATCACTTAGGGCAGGATCCCCAATGGTATTTAGGCACCTAACTGTCAATGCAAAACCTCAGGGAAGGAGAGACCAAAGCTAAGCAAAAAAGAAACCCCCAGCCTGCTGAGGCCTGCATCGTGGCTAAGTTAATTTGGCCTTGACTTCCCCGGCTGCGTTCACACGGGCTCGATTCAGGAGCACAGAACCTCTCGAGTATCTTCCCGCCGTTCTCAGGGAAGAGGTGCGATGGAAGGGAGATGGGTGTTTTCAGTATCGGTTGCCATAGCAACTGGGCCTAGCCTGCACGGTGGACAAACAGCCGTTTTCAAGGACGTTCCTGCCTCCCCCCCCCACCATTGTCAGTCGGCTTTTTGTAGACGGGGCTTTCCCAGCAGCCCTTGCTGAATAGGTGTGAGTTCATGAACCTTCCCGTCGGCTGGAGAAACAAACAAGTATTTGACCTTTGACCATCTGTCGACGCTTTGGCCACATCCCACCTCCAGCCCCGGTGCCCCAAGACACCAAAATCCCTTGAGCCAGCGTTTGGGCGGGTTTCATATGGACCGACCGGATTAGGGCCCCGAATCTGGTTTGAGTCCCCACCGTGAAACCGAGTCGGATGCTTCCGATCAACAAAGAGAGTCGAATTCTTTGTTCTGGCTGAGCCGCGCACCAAGACTGGGTCCCTGAAACACGCCAGGCGGATAGACAAACATTGCTTTGCAAAGGAATCCAGGGCAGGGCCTGTGTTCCTTTGTTTTGCGGTCATTTATCACGTTATGTTGGCTGGTTGGTTCATGGGTTGGTGGGTTTTTACGCACATCCAATGCCGGAGCGCAAAATGTGCTTCTTTACACAAAGAATTAAAAGATGCAAAGAGAAGCAAAATTCCTCTCACATGCCCATTGGCTTATTGTTGTGGATTGCTGCTTACTCACGCCGGCGCCGCTGGTTTGTTATTGTAGGACATGAGAGTCGGGCTCGCTGCTGTTTATTATAGGATTGGTCATAAGGGTACAGCTTGCTGATTGATTATTGTAGAGTTGTTCATGAGGGCTTGACTCTGAGCACTGGCTTATTATAGAAGGGTTGCTTAGAATGGTTATTTTAGTGTGAAGTTGCGTATGAGATCTAGGCAGGGAACATTAGGCTGTTATTGTAGGGTTGCGAGTAAGGGTTGTGCTACACCGGTTGGTTTGTTACTAAGGGTTGCTCGAAAGTGCTTGTGTTAGGAGCAGTGGCTTGTTATAGTAGGTTGTTCAACAGCCCAGAGCTGGTTGCATTGGTTTGTTAGTATAGGGCTGTTCAAACCTGCTGCATTCCCTTAGGCAGGGGCAGCCAATCAGAGTTATGCGCATGAATGCCCATGCCCTTCTGAGTCTATCTAACAGTAACATCGACCTCTTGCAGAGTGCTTTTCCCCCATTTTACAAACTGGGAAACTGAGGCACGGGGCACAGAAGTGACTTGCCCACAATCATCCAGGAGGCTAGTGATTGAGCCTGGCATGGGACCCAGCTCTCTTGAGTCCCCTTCCATGATGCTATCTGCTGGGCCATGCTGCCAGGAAGAGCTGCAATAAGGGAACGGATATGGCCTCTCTCCTCCCGGCCGGGGGCAACTTACTAGAAATTACAGGCTCGACCCAGAAATTCCTGAGTGACACTCTGTGCCCTGTGTTATGCAGCCCAGACTACATGGCCATAATGTCCCTTTCTGTCGTTAAAAATCTCTGCATCTAAACTGGCTCATGCTTGAAAATTGAACCTGGGCAGTTTGTAACACAAGGCCAAAAAGTCACTCAGTGAAATTATTGACAGGTAGATCTAGAATGAGTTAAAGGATATATGTTGTTGGACAGCATACTGTTAACCTGTGGAACTCCATGCCATGGGATACCAGAGGTTGTGAATATCTAATGTAGCTAAGCACATTACTGTAAACTTTGTACAGCACAGAACAACAAACAAACAAACAAACAACAACAATAATCCAATCACATGCTTCAAGGCATAAAACGACTTCCCAAGTCAGAAAATAGGAAGGTTATTTTTCCCATCATGTTCTTTATGGCATAAACTGGTGCATTAAGGATGTTTCAGCAGGGTCAGTTCACATCGATCATTGCCAAAGATAGGCGACAAGGACTGAATGACCAGCAGGAAATGGGAGACCCATGAGTATCACGAGGCAGGATGCTGGATTAGTGAAACAATATAAACCCTATAAAATCATGACAGGTGTGGAAAAAGTGAATAAGGAATAGTTATTTACTTATTCTCACAATATAAAAACTAGGGGGCACCCAATGAAATGAATAGGCAGCAGGTTTAAAACAAACCAAAGGAAGTTTTTCTTCTCACAGGGCACAGTCAACCTGTGGAACTCCTTGCCAGAGGATGTGGTGAAGGCTAGGACTTTAGCAGGGTTCAAAAAGGAGCTAGATAGATTCACGGAGGTTAGGTCCGTCAATGGCTCTTAGCCAGGATGGGTAGGAATGGTGTCCCTACCTCTGTTTGTCTGGAAATGGATGACAGGAGAGGGATCACTGTTCCCTCCCCGTGAGGCACCTGGCATTGGCCACTGTCAGCAGACAGGAGACTGGGCTGGATGGACCATTGGTCTGTCCCAGTCTGGCCGTTCCTATGTTCTTAACAATAGTCTGTGCCCACATGGCAGATTCCACATTCCCCTTGTTTTACCTTTTATCAGCCATGGCCACAAGCCTCATAAACCAGGGACACGTCAGACGGTGGCTCAGCAAGCAGGGAGCAGAGACGGCAAAGCAAAGGTTTTGTCTGCCAGGTCCCAGCGCTCCTCCGGAGACAGGCTCCCCAGCCGTGCCCATGAAGCCAGGTTCCTCCCGCTAAACATCAGCTGATCCTTGCTGGTCTGACAAGCAACAGTAATTTATATCGGTTGCTAAAGACACAGGCAAATGTGGCCGTTATCAGCACCAGAAAACATTGTGGGTAAATAATGCAGCAGGAGAGAGAGGCACTCGCTTATTTATTTGTTCTGAGCCTTTTGTTCAGCTTTTGCAGGCACCCAAGGATGAGACAGTGGAGGAAGAGCACAGTCGTCAGAGGGGAGGAGAGCCTACCCATTGGACTGGGCGAGGACAGACTGGGATCCCTGGATTTTATCCCCAGTTCCAGAACAGGAGAGTGGAATCTCATGGTTGCCACAGGGGAACCAGGGTTTCACTGAGTGTCCATGTGAATTTGGTTACATCGCTTTTTTTTGCCTCAGTTTCCCCAGCTGCCCAATGGGAACGAGGACACAGAGGGCGCGTCTACACCAGGCAACTATTTCCAAATGAGAAAATTCGACTTAATAACTCTCCAATTGAACAAAATCAAACTAGCGGGACCTCGCTCCGGGGAGCATTGAAATGAGTCCGAGGCCGGCTCCGTTCATGTGGATGTGCCACCTCGCCTTAGAGCCCCAGGAAGCACTGGGGAGTAATTAGTCTGAACGACTCTGGGGAGTCGTTATTTCGGAATAGCAGCACCGGCGCAACCACACAGCCACTATTTCGAAATAACGATGTCGGAATTAGCATTATTCCCCAAGGAAAGCAGGAGTGCACATTTGGAAGTACGCAGCCTGTTCTTTCGAAAAAACGGGCTTGGTCGTATGGACGCCTCGCTTATTAATTGGACCTAAGGGGGGTTATTTCGAAATAACGCCCTCATGTAGACCCTGGCTTAGTGACCTACTTCAGAGTAAGTCTGGAGAGCCGCAATCCTTTACCGCTTGCCAAGAACTTCGATATCCTTTGCACCGAAGGACAGAAGATTATTATTTTACTGCCTCGGCACAGATTTGTTTTGTGTTTTTGCTTCTCACATCGGAGCCAGCTAATTCCAGCTGCCAACAGGCAGTCCCAGCCAAATAACCTCTCCCATTTATACACCTCATTTCATCCCAATCCACTTTATCCCCACGGGCATGGCTTCTCCATTGAAATGCAAAGCGCCTCCCCCGCCAACATGTTGAGAATAAGGAGACGTTTCTAACCAAGGACACCTGGACAAACTCTTCTCTCGCTGACGCAGAGGACAGTTTCCTAAAGAACCAGCCCCATTAAATGGATGGAATTCAATTTATCTTCTACGCTGAGAGGTCAAATCCTCATAGCGGGACTTGAACTTGTGGATCCAAGCCATGAAAACAAACTGACTAAGCAGTTGTTCCAGAGCCTCCGTGGAAGTTAGGTGCCTAAATACCTTGGAGGATCTGGGCCTAAGAGTGGGTCTGAAAGTCCCCAGATTTGTATGGGCAGCATTGGGTTTGCTTCAGTATTAATCACTTTGCAATTTACAAGATCCGAAATATGAGATTCGTCATATTCCCCCCACTCCAGGCTAAGCGGGGATGGAACAGCTTGGGAAACAGTAAGGATTCGAAGAGAAGATACAAAAAATGGGGGAAAGAGATTGAGGAAACAATCTTTAGCTTTTTGAAAAAATGCAACTGTTCCCCATCCCCCCGATAAAAGCCAAGAGCCAAAAAAACCCACCCCAAAACAAAAACCAAAAGCCCGCTGACCCAAAACCACCATCATTGTTATTTTGGATGTTTTTGGTTTCTAACATTTTTTCAACCCCCCACCTCTCCCAAAACAATCTTTCTCTAATTCTGCATTTGATCCTTTCTTTTCCATACAAGGACAAGCAAGTTTAGAAAGAAACAAAACATTTCTGGGAACATTTTCATTTGGAAAAGTCCTTTATGGGCAAAACTGAGGTTTCAAGTGAAAAAAATTCCACTGATCACATTGAACTTTTAGCTCAAATGCTTCTGAGCCAGTTTACCTTTTGGAGGTGCACGGCTTCCCGGGGGTGCACCCTCATGCCCCCTCCCTGTTCCTGTGGGTGGCCCTCCCTGTCCCCCCACAGGCACCAATCACCAATGGGATTAAATACACTGAGGCTTACGGTGATGCTGATAATAATTCCTACTCATCTAGTGCTTTTTCTCACTAGATCTCAAAGCTCTTTACAAAGCAGGTCAGATGGGGGAAACTGAGGCACGGAGCCAAGGACTGACTTCTCCAAGGTCATGCAACAGACCAGCGGTCAAGCGGCTCGCAGCGGTGTCCATATCCTCTCCCGCAATGGAACCATGTGCTTCGTCCAGCTAAATTACAACAGAAGCAGGGTGTTTACGACCTGCTTGGTAATTCAGTCTGTGGCCTGGGCCAGATGGATTCTCCGCCACATCCTCAGCTTTGAAACAGGGTGTGGGTTTATTTGCTTGTTGGGAAGGCTGCTGAGAGCTTCTTGGATGCCAGCGCTGATTTGAAATAACGCCCTGCTCGAGCAGCGGGGGTGTGAGAACTCTTAAGACGAAGAGGTCTGGGGATATTTATACGGATGACACATACCTTGAACGATTTCCAAGATGCAGTGATGAAGTCAGCGAGAAAGGAGAGAGAGAGAGACAGAGACGGAGACAGAGGCGGGGGGGGGGCGGCTTTTCTTCCTCACTCTTGGTTTTAACATTATAATAAAACGAAGAGCCATTCATCAAAGAGCAGGTGGATGCAAAGCCATGAACACAAAACCGTTCACCGACTTTGCAATTTCAGGCACTTGCAGTTGTACCAATAATTCCTTTCCCTCCTGACATGACCAAAAGATGTCAGGTTCTTGGCCTCCTCTGCGCAGCCACGTCCAGGAGAGAAACCTAAGACACCAGGATGGGCCTGGCACACGAGGCGGAGGGAGAAATAGACGGGATCTGTGGAGGCAGATGGTCTGGCAGAAACGAAAAGGGACCCATCAGATTCTACTTCCAAGTTCTACAGGGATCAAGTCATTATAGACCACGGCGTTACCGCGGCTGCTTTCCCTTTGAACTGCCTGGAACCGCGTCCTAGAAGAGGGAGCTTTGTCTTCTAGTCCATCCCCCGGAGCTTAGCAAGGATTAAACAGCAAAACCAAATGGTAAGCGCATCCTTTACGTAGTGTACCCACCTCTCAGTGGAGCCCACTGTGTTGTGTGCGGTAGAAGCTGCCAGAAATCAGCCGGAGCTGGTAAGTGTGGAGCCAGCTCTGGCATCGATTAGGCGGACAGTTTGTGAGTCTTCCTGGGCGGAGCGAACAGGCTGCGGGGGTCCAGCAGGAGGCGCTGTAGCTCGCTGGTTGGTGTATGCGCCGGTTGGGGTGGAAACCCAGGTTCCAGGCCTGGCTCTGAGTGGCGTGGGGCTGGCTTCTTCCCTTCGCTCTGTCTTCGCTGCCCCCTTTGGAAGAGGAGATAATGGCTCTGGAGAGATGGTTGGGCTTTGTGCGCACGTGTGGCTCTCTGGGGTCTCCGTGCTGGATAAAAGAGCACCAGAAACAAGGGCCGGAGGGCTGACTCTGCCGCAGGGGAACCATTTGTCCTGGGGGGTGCCTAGCCACTGAACTGAGCCGTAAACCCTGTCATATAAGAGCAACCGCTGCAATGCGGGGGCGCGGCTACCGTCCCCACCTCCCCAGGGTCAGCGCCCTGTTCAATCGGCAGGATGCTGCCAGGGACAGCAGGCCCCGCACAGACCACGCGTGCATCGCGTTCCCGCACTCCCCGGGGCCGTCCAGACAAGCCCCAAAGTCTGCACTTGTACCTTTAAGGAGTCCTTCGCTTTGCTGCCGGCGGATCTCCAAGCACCCGGCCAACACCGCAGGGGCCGTTCGGCCTTCCTGTCCCGAGAAGCAGAGCAGGGCCGTTCTCCGCCCGGCTCAGGGGAGCGAGTGAGTCGTGCACGACGGTGGAGGAAGTGCCGGGAACCTCTCTGCTTTCCTGTCGGCGCGCAAGGGGCTCTCGCCTGACCTTGCCAGGAGCAAGGAACGTACGCAGCACAGCAGCCGAGAACAAAGAACGACCATGCAGAAAGCACCCATCGTGGTCCCGTTAGGAGAGAATCCAGGGGGCTGTGTCCTCGCCGTGTGCTGGCGCCGCTGACGTCAGGCTGACAAGTCAACCCAAATATGTACAGAATGGGGAAACTGAGGCAGAAAGCAGCCCCCCCCCCCACTCCTCCGACCTTGGCAGCAATGAGCATAGTTCCTCCCCCGCCCCCATTCCCAAAATCTAGCAGTCTCTGTGAGGGGAAGGGTGGCCCGTTCGGTGACTCCAGAGATGGGGGGCGAAGTTGGAGATGTCAGTCGGCACAACAGCTGCTTAGCTGCTCCCCGAGCCCTGGAGGCACCAACGTTCCCGCCGCTCAATCCCAACAGCGCCCGATTTTCTGCAGCGGGGCGTGTGGGAAGTCGCCTAAGTGACTTAGCCCAGCCACGTGTCCGCTGCCAAGCGGGTCTGCTGGGCCAGGTCTGGCCGGAGTTCTTGGGGGCTGCCCAAGAACACACCTCCTAGATCAGGCCGTGCGCAAGGAGCCAGCACTCACCTGTTAGCACCCCATAATTAGACAGACGCATGTTCGAGTCCCCCTGCCACCCACTTCAGCAGAGGGACCAGATCAGGGGCGGGGGGACTACTAGCCTGGCCCCCCTGGGGTGCGGGGGGACTGTGGGGAGGGGCTTTCTCCTTTCCAGTCGGGGGCCACTCCAGTGAGGGTTGGTTGGTTTGGTTTTTGCGTCTCACTTGTGTGCGGCCCCTGACCGATTTCCCTGTGGGTCAGTGGCCCCCGACCCAAACAAGGTTCCTGCCCCTGGACTAGAACCTCCCTCGCCCACCTCTCAAACCGCCAGGGTTCAGAGCCCGCGGATCTCCGCGTGACGCTCCTCCCCATATCTCACACCACCGGGGGTGGGGAGTGGCAGATTTGTCCTCCCCCCAAAAAATCTCCCTTTTCTATTGGCCAGGGACAGTGGCGGGGACACAGAGCTTTTCCAGTCTTGGGGCCACTGTGAGGGGTGGAAAGGCGTGTGCGAGTGGCTGTGTTCCCCAGTGGTTAGCGCATTCACCTGGGGGATTCCATTTCCAGTCCTGGCTCCCGTAGATATCGCCTGGGTCTGCCCAGGGCGGAGGGCTGTGGCTCCCATCTCGCAAGTGGCTCACCCTCATCTCCTGGCTCGCCGCCGTCCCGGAGCCCCGGAGAGGAGCCTCCCCCGCCACGGGAATCACCTGCCTGGCGCCTAGAGGCTGCGCAGAGGGGTTTGAAATTAAAACACAAACGCCAGCCAGAGGGTCCCCTGCTTGGCCTGGCGCTGCTATTGCCAGGGGACTAGAAATTGCTCATTCGAGTTCATCAGGGACACACACACACACACACACACACACACACGCAGACATACACGGAGACTCACACACGCACACACACACCCATATCCCCCCACACAGACACAAACACAGACATGCAGACACACACACATACACACACAGACAGATACACACACACAGAGACATGCAGACACATATGCATGCAGACACACGCCCATACCCCCCACATACACACACACACACACACACACACACACACAGAGACACATAGATACACACACGGAGACATGCAGACATACACACAGACATCCCCCACACACAGACACACACACAGATACACACACACAGACACACACATCCCCCACACACAGACACACACACAGAGATACACACACACAGACACACACACCCCACACACACAGACACACATGCACACATACACACACACAGAGACACATGCAGACCCCCCCCACACACACAAGTATGCACAGACACACACACACATACAGACACCCCCCCATACACATACACACACACTCAGCTGTGTCCTTGCTGAGAGGCGAGACGGGGAGGACGCTGCAGGGGACGATTCGCCCCTGCCCCAGAGCTGTGATCTGCGGTTCAGGGGGCCGCCGGGAAGCAGCCCTGAGTCTCAGCCCAGCCTCGGCGCAGCCTGGGCGTCCTGCTGGCCGACTCCACGTGGCGCCGCCTGGGAGCGCCCCTCTGCTAGCAGCTCTGGCTGCGGGCCCTCTGGGAGCCGGGCTGCAGGCGCCTGAGCGACCTTGAGCGCAGGGCCTTGCCTCCTTCAGCCAGTAAGGGCAGGGCTCCCTGAAATCAAGAGAGCCTTGTCCTGGGCACGGCCTTCAAGCCTGGGTCCTTGCAGCAGCCAGCCAGGAAAGATTTTGCAGCCGTAACCCGTTCAGAGAGAGCCCAATACACCAGCAAGCCTGGAAGGGAACTCAGATCACAGGCTTAGAGGGCCATCCAGGGGTACACCCCCCGCACGCAATGGCCCACAGCACCGCCGGGCCGGCTGCAACGCCTGCCTTCTGTCAGCTGGCCACAACGGCCCGATCATTCCACCTCCCGCCCACTCCCTACGGTCCTGAGGAGCTGGGCTGAACGATCTCTAGGAGACCTGTTGCAGTCCTGCCCAAACCAAACATCCGCAGTGATCATTTACTACCTGCCCGGCACCGCTGGGCAGTGTTCCTGTACGCTGCTAAGAAGCGGCTGCGTTACACTCCTGAGGTGGCTGCATTTCACAAACGGGCATTGTCATACTATCTAGCGCTTAGATAAGAACATAGGAACAGCCAGATGGGTCAGACCAAAGATCCATCCAGCCAGTGTCCTGTCTGTCCACAGTGGCCAATTCCAGGTGCCCCATGCCAGGGCATGAACAGAACAGGGAATCATCAAATGATCCATTCCCAGCCCCTGGCAAACAGAGGCCAGGGACACCATTCCTATCCATGCCGGCTAACAGTCATTGATGGACCTCACCTCCATGAATGTATCTAGTTCTTTTTTGAAGCCTGTTAAAGTCCTGGTCTTCCCAACATCCCCTGGCGAGGAGTTCCACAGGTTGATCATACAGGGTTCTGTAAATATGAGAGAAAGATACATGGTTCTATCATGCAAGTACCATTTCCCGCTCAGTGAGATGACATTAGATAAAGATTTCTCCAAAATAAAGGGGTTTCAAACTCCTGCAAAACCGCAATTGCCAAACAGAACCAGCTCCGGCAGAACAGGGCACTGGCCGACAATAGGGTTAACAGCCTCCCATGGCTGGAAGTTGGAGTCAACGAAGTTTGCAGGGGAACTAAACCATGGATTTTTAACAGCGAGGTTCATTAATTGTGGACCAAGATTAGGAGGGAAGTGGGGGGAGTCCCCGTGTCTTGGCATTTTTAACTCCTGATCGTGGGTCTTGCTAAAAGACGTTGGACCCCAGCGTCTCTGACAGTCCCAGGGCCCGTGCTAGAAGGGGACCAGGCTCGATGAATTATGCCGCGGGAAGGGAAGGCACACAGAGTTTAAGTGGCTTGCCTGGGATCCGGCGGTAAGTCAGTGACTGTTCTGAGACCCCTCTCGGCTCCCAGAGGCGCTGTTTTAAGCACCGTGGTACGGACAAGGCGGTGGAAATACAGGACGCTGGTTATTATTCAGGGGCATCTTTCTTCGGTAACCGTACAGGAGTGAAAAATAGGCTGGAATTAAGCAATAATGGCCCACGCGCCCAGGTATTTCCTGGGAATGAATGGCCAGCTGGGAGCAGCGGATGGCCCAGGGAGCTCGCATAAGCCGTTAACTCCAGCCGGTCATTAGTCCCCAGGAAATACAGTGCATGGCGCCGCCGCCGTCATTGCTAGCACCGGCTGGGAATGAAATACGTCGCGGCGGGTTTTTATGGGCGCTGCGGTTTCAGGAGGGACAGCCCGGGCCCGGCTGGGGAACGAGCGCCCGATGCATTAAGCAGACAGATTGCTCCCCGCTGCCAGTTACAACACACGTTAGAGAGACAGTGGCCGTGGCGGCGCACGTGGCGTTGGTTTTGTGGCAGGTCTGGCCCGGCGGGACGGTGCAGGGAGGGGCAGGAAGAAGCAGAAAAAAGGCGATCACGAGAAACAGTGAGAGGCAGATGAAGGGGAGGGGAGGAAAGTTCTGCCTTGGCTCCCCACAAGGTGGTCTCGAACCGGGGTGGGGAATAAGGCCCAGGGGCTGGATCCGGACCCTGAGGCTTGGGGCTCCCCTCCAGCCTCAGGGAGCCAGCACTGGTGTTCCTACCCTGTGGTCCCCTCCCAGCTCCCCCTTTCGGGGTGGGGAGCCCCGCAGGCCAGAGTCAGGCAAGCCGGGGCTGGATCCGCCGCAGGGGCTCTGCCAGGCGGGGCAGAGGGGAGGAAGAGGCTCCGTGTGCTCCCCCTCTCCCCAGCTGGGCAGTGCAGCAAAGCGCTGCCTGGATGCCTTTCCCCTGCTGCTCCGATTGGCCGTAATTGCAGCCAATAGGAGCAGCAGGGGGCAGTGCCTGGGAGCAGTGGGGGACACGGAGCCACATGTGTCCTTGGGGAGCTGTGCCAGGTAAGTGCCCCCTCATTGCCCAAACCCTCCACCCCACCCCATTCCTGTACCCCCCTCCTAGGACCCCCACCTCCAGCTTGCTCCTGCACCCTACCTCTCACACAGCCCTCCCACCCTCACCCTGCCACTGCACTCCCCATGCACCCAGACCCCACACTCCCATTTTGCTCCTGCACCCCCTCCTGCCCAGACCCATTATCCCCCACTTCCCTCCTACACCTTCCCTCCCTCCCAGACCCCACACCCCCACTTTGCTCCTGTACCCCCTCCTGCCGAGACCCATCAACCCCCACTCCCCTCCTACACCTTCCCTGCCTCCCCAAGCCTGCTTCCTGGCAGCACCCTCCTATGCACTGAACCCCACATTTCTGGGGCCTTTCCGAGCCTAGGGGCCCCCCCAAAATCTACTGGCCAAGGCCCCCCTAGGCTGTGGCATGCAAGGGGAATATCTTTCTCCTTCTCAGTCAGGCCCACCTCCGCAAGGTGGCTTTTGGGGGGGGGGAGTTTTTGGGTGTCTCCCAACTGATTTTTCTGGGGGTCAGTGGCCCCCAACCCAGAAAAGGTTTCCCGCCCCTGCTCTAGAGATTAGGGCTGGATGTCCCACGGCCGTGGGCGAGCCGTGCCCCCTGCTATGCGCTGGCTGGCTGGCAAGTGTGAGTTCCACGGGCGAGGGGCAGCCTGTCCTCTATCCCAAAGGCCTGGCCCAGGCTGCCACGGCTGCTGTACCCTCCGTGCCGCTCGTGCAGCGCAGGGGCAGTCTGTGCTGCGGGGCGTGACGGCACCGGGTGCAGAGCAAAGGAGATGCGGGACGGAGGAGGCTCTGCCCGCCCCCATGCAGCCCGTGGGGTGAACGGAAAGCCAAGGACCGCCGCCTGAGGAGACCAGCTGGTTAGCTCAGCCTCTGGGCACCTGCCCTGCTCCATGCCGGACCCTTCAGCCGCCAGCAGAATGGGACCCGTTTGCAATGGTCCTGCGCTACATCTCCGGGGCAGGCAGACCGCAGAGATCCCCGGTGCTGGGTGCGCCCCCGCCCTTCTGTGCCGGGCTTTCCTTCCCGCCCCTCGGACCGGCGCAGGGCACGACATCGGGCCCAGAAACTCACACCCATGTCCGGCATCGAAATCCCATGCCCGGTGCTCGTGTCCACAGCCCGGTGTTCCAGGGTGCTGGAGCATCCCCGGATTCGGAGAGCAGAGCGGGACTCAGCACCGTGCAGGATTGGGCCTTTCCCAAGCATCTGCTTTTTCCCAGCCCAGGCTTCCTGCCGTGGCGCCTTTCCGTGCTGCCGTGGCACCGTTCCGTGCTGCTGTGGCGCCATTCCGTGGCGCCGTTCCGTGCTGCTGTGGCGCCGTTCCGTGCTGCCGTGGCGCCTTTCCGTGCTGCCGTGGCGCCGTTCCGTGCTGCCGTGGCGCCATTCCGTGCTGCTGTGGCGCCGTTCCGTGCTGCTGTGGCGCCATTCCGTGCTGCCGTGGCGCCTTTCCGTGCTGCCGTGGCGCCGTTCCGTGCTGCCGTGGCGCCATTCCGTGCTGCTGTGGCGCCGTTCCGTGCTGCCGTGGCGCCTTTCCGTCCTGCCGTGGCGCCGTTCCGTGCTGCTGTGGCGTCATTTCGTGCTGCCGTTCCGTGCTGCCGTGGCACCATTCCATGGCGCCGTTCCGTGCTGCTGTGGCGTCATTTCGTGCCGCCATTCCATGCTGCCGTGGCGCCATTCTGTGCTGCCGTGGCGCCATTCTGTGCTGCCGTGCTGCTGTTCCGTGCTGCTGTGGCACCATTCTGTGCTGCCGTGGTGCCGTTCCGTGCCGCCATGGCACCATTCTGTGCTGCCATGGTGCTGTTCTGTTCCGCCGTGGCACCGTTCCATGCTGCCGTGGCAAGTCGGGGGCAGCCACGCTGCTGCTGCTGTGATTTATGAGGCTCTCCCTCCCCTTGCAAAGCAATAGCCCTCCGCTGAACCCTATGCCCGGAAGCGATTCATTTGTACTTTCCACACCAGGGGGAGGTGGAAATGAAGAGGCCGGCCTTAGGCACAAGCAATTAGGCTGCGCCGTAGAAAAGACGGTTCACTTCAGCGTGGAGACGATTGCAACGAGCTAGAGGCATCTGCTGTATGTCTGAGAGCGTTTGTCTGTGTCTGTCTGTCTGTCCAAGAACTCCTCCTAACCTGTGGCAACCGACACGCCAGGCACTAGCCACTTGTGGCTATTTGGCCGGCTGAGCGTGGCTAGTGGCTGTCGTGGCTGCTGCTTCAGAACTGGGTGGACACCGCGGTCCTAAACGGTCAGAGCGAGGACCGCCAAATCCGGGAGGCAGCTGCCTCTTACCCGAACGTAAAGCAAGGGCCAGGGCTTGGCTGGGCCAGGACAGTGGGATGTGCCTGGACGGGGATGGCTGCTCATAAAGCCATGCAGAAAAGAGACGCAATCGCCAGGCAGGTGAAAGGGGCAAGCTGGGGGTGTGCCCCCCCGCCGTGAACCTCCCACCCCCAGGTGCCCGCTAAGGAGGGGGGAGAAGGCTGAAGCTCCCCCACCAATTTATATGGGGACATTGATGGCTGTTCCCCTTCATCAGGGAATGAGGGGAAAGTGCCCAGTTTGCTGCATTCCTCACCCTGTCTGGGGCGTGCAGGGGGCAGACGAACCTGGACCTGCCCCAGACGGGGGACATGCACCCCTCCCCCGGCTGAGCCCGCTGGAGCGGCAGCGGCCACAGAGAGGCGCTTCTCACCTGGCCCCAAGCTGCTGCGATGAGAGAGCCGGGGGTGTCCTCTCCCCCAGGGCACCCTGCACCCCTTCTCCCCAGCCAGGCTCCCCGGTGCAATGATTTCAATGAAGCATGGACCATCGCTCCTCGTTCTGCCATCTGCCCCCACTGAGAACAGCCTCCCTCCAGCCTCTTGGAACCCCCCTTCAGGGAGTTGCAGGCTGCTCTCAAATCCCCCCTCACTCTTCTCTTCTGCAGACTAAACAAGCCCAAATCCCTCAGCCTCTCCTCATAGGCCATGTGCTCCAGCCCCCGAATCATTTTGGTCGCCTTCCGCTGGACCCTCTCCACTGCACCCACATCCTTTCTGTAGTGGGGGGCCCAGAACTGGACACAATACTCCAGATGTGGCCTCACTAGTGCCAAATAAAGGGGACTAGTCACTTCCTTAGATCTGCTGGCAACACTCCTCCTAATGCCCCCCAATATGCCATTCGCCTTCTTGGCTACAAGGCGCCCTGTTGACTCATCTCCAGCTTCTCAGCCACTTTAATCCCCAGGTCCTTTCCTGCCAAACGGCTGCTTAGCCCTGCTGTAACAGCGCTTGGGATTCTTCCGTCCCAAGGGCAGGACTCGGCACTTGTCCTTGCTGAACCTCATCCGATTTCTTTTGGCCCAATCCTCCAATTTGCGTAGGTCAATCAGAGTGTGGATACGAACTCTGGGCTCGGAGCCATCTCGTCCTTTAGCAGACTGGGTTTTATCCAAGTTTTCCCCTGGATTTCAAGGACAGAGGTTTCACTGACACGCAGCAGATGCAAGACAACGGCCTTCTGCTTCGTGAGCTGAACTCACTGCAGAGCAATTCGGAGCAGCGGCGCCTATGGAGGGGGTGTGGTGAAACTCCCCTCCTTTGGGTGGGAAGACGCGGGTAAATAAGATGATCCTTGTGCAAAGAATTCAGCTTGACTCTGAGACTCAGTGCCATGGATTTCTCTTTGCAGTGTAGACACATTCCAAGGAGCTTGTAGTAGAGATGACATTTGAACCCAGATCTCCTGAGTACCCGTCAGGATTCTTTTCTGGACACTTACTCTAGGAGACCTTGGCCGCTTCTTGTCCAGCTTTGGGGTCCTCACTCCACAAAGGGCGTCTCCACACTTGGAAAGGGCTCAGAAAAGTGCCACTCGAATGATTTAAGACCTGGAACCACAAGAATTTCTCCAGATCCCTTGCCATAAAGTTGAAGGTTTATCTCACAAATGTCTGGCAGGCTCTTCTAGGATTTGGAAAATGCAGATGCTTCCCCAGTTTGGTCAGAACTGGAAATCTCGGGAGATAAGCTGATTTCAGGGACATTCAGTTGTAATGACCCTGAAAAGCAATTTCTTTGCAGCTCTGTCTCCCACCTCCCCTGCAAGCACATGGAGGCCATCAAAGTCTATGGGAACATGGAGAATGCAGCACTCAAAAGACCATAAGAACGGCCAGACAGGGTCAGACCAAAGATCCATCCAGCCCAGTATCCTGTCGGCCCACAATGCCAGGTGCCCCAGAAGGAGGGAACAGATCAGGGAATCTTCACATGATCCCTCCTCTGTCACAGATTTCCAAACAGAGGTTAGGGACACCATTCCTACCAACCTGGCTATAATAGTCATTGATGGACCTAACCTCCATGAATCTAGCTAGCTCTTTTTTTGAACCCTGTTAAAGTCCTAGTCTTCACTACATCCTCCAGCAAGGAGTTCCACAGGTTGATGTTGCACTGCATGAAGAAAAACTTCCTTTGGTTTGTTTTAAACCTGCTGCCTCTTCATTTCATTGGGTGACCCCAAGTTCTTATATTACGGGAACAAGTAAATAACTTTTTCTTATTTACTTTCTCCACACCAGTCATGATTTTATAGACCTCGATCCTACCCCCCCTTTGTCTCCTCTTTTCTAAGCAGAAAAGTCCCAGTCTTCTTAATCTCTCTTCCTATGGGACCCGTTCCAAACTGATAATAATTTTTGTTGCCCTTTTCTGAACCTTTTCCACTCACCTGTGCTTTACCTGTGCAGCCATCCTCAGCACTCACCTGAGCAGAAACCAGCACTCACCTGTCCCGAACCTCCAGGGGCTCACCTGCTGCTTACCTCTGGGCATGCCTGGCTCTCTCTCCTGCCCTGCACCCTGACTTCCATCAGGGTACCCATAAGCACTTTCCCACACCCTTCCTAGCTCAGAGGCTGTTCTCATGCAGCCTGGGTTACCCAGAAATAACAGGCTTGGCTCTGGTGCAGCCCGGTCCTAGAGCATACGGGGGGGAGGCACTGGTTTTATTGCCCATCAAGGCCCCTGGCCACCTCCGCACAGCCCCTCAAGGTCTCTATTCTCTTCCTTCCACCAATCCTACACAGCCCCTTGTGCCTCAGGCCTTCCGGTCCCCCACTTGGCTTTCAAATGCCACTTGTCTCTAAGCCACAGGGCTGGCATCCCCCTGGAGAAAGGACGCCCCCCCCAACTATGCAGGCCCCTCCAGTCTGCTCCCCATCTCTGCATGGACCCCATGTTGCATGCCCCCCCTCCCCCGGCATCTTGAGTGGCGCTCGGCTCCGGCGCCTCCGGCCCATGCGCCATTATCTTGGGGACTCCGACGCCAGCAGCGTGGTCCTGGCTGCTGCACGGCGAGCAGACGGCGGAGCCGGGCTGGGGAAGGAGGGGCGTCGGGAAAGCAGCGCTGCCTCCAAGCAGGTAGCCGGCAGGCCATCCATCATGGGGCGGGCGGCAGATGCTTAACAAATAACCGGGGGAGGAGGGGAGCAGGGTGTCCAGATCACATGATCCTTCTGGGCCAATGGGAGCAGGCAGGCCCGGGGCAGAGCTGATTGGCTGCTGGCTCAGTGGTACCCAGAGGATGCTGGTATGACCTGAAGGTGACCTTGTCCCCCCCTACATCCTTCCAGCTGCCGCTTTCCCTGCCACCGCCCTCTCCCTCCGCCCGCTCCGGCCTCCTCTGCCTCCCTCGCTCCGGAGCGGAGCTAGCGTCTCTTCTCAGCCCGCCCTGCGGAGAGCTCCGGGTCCAGCGGGCTCCGTGTTTGTCAGCGGCATGCGACACGGGGACCCCCGGTGGCAGCAGGGCCGACTTATCCATTAGGCACAATAGGCACAGTGCCTAGGGCCCGTGATACTTTTAGGGGCCCACAAAAAAGTTTTAATTTCTTTTAAAATCGGAAGAAAAAACATGAACTTTTAGGGTCGAAGAAAATGTTTTAATTTTTTTCTCACATCAGAAAAAAATGAAACTTTTAGGGCCCACGAAAATCTATTCAATTTTGCCTAAAACAGAAAAAAAAAATGTTGAAGTATTTAAAGTTATATCAAAAATAATTTTTCAGATTTTTTTTTATGGAGGCAAAAGTGCCTAGGGCCCATGTAAGTCATAATGCGGCCCTGGGCGGTAGCACACGCCATCCCGCGCTGGCCGGGGGACAGGTGGCAACGGGGAAGAATCCCAACCCGGAGTTGCTCCCCCAGCTACAGGCTGTCTGTCTGTCCATGCCCTGCACCCCTCCTCTCTCCACACTGCCAGGCCATCCCCCACACATCTAGACAGTGACCTTTTAGTCCCTTTGCATCCCCAGCCCATCCCAGGGGCCAAAGATCCCGGGTGTAATTCCATGGCGGGCGAAGGGTTTCTATCAGAGGTGAATCGGACCCTAGACGCAGCCACACATGGGTGCTGGAGCTCCGTGGGTGGAGAAGCCAGGCGCGATGTCCCCTTTGCGAGGGGATGGGCCCCAGGGCTCCCCCTAACTCCTGCCCCCTTTCCCTAAGGCGAGTGCCGAAGAGCCCAGACACCTGCCAAGCGCTTGGGGAGTTCTCCCCGCCCCCGCCCTCGTGCAGCCATTTGCCACCTTCCAAAGGAGCCGCCTGACTTCTCGGCTTGCTCCTGATACACCGGTTCACGTCTGCGACAAGCTCAGGGCGAAGGAAGAGATCGCGTGTGCGCATACGTGTTTAAGTGCAAGTGAGCCCGTGCGTGTGCACTCATGTGCGACGATATGGTGGCTCCCCCTGAAAACACAGAATAAACCCTACATAAGCACGGCCAGATGGGGTCAGACCAAAGGCCCATCCAGCCCAATGTCGGCTCTGCCCACAGTGGCCAATGCCAGCTGCCCCAGAGGGAGGGAACACAATAGGGAATCATCAAGGGATCCCTCCCCTGTCGCCCATTCCCAGCCTCTGACAGACAGAGGGACACCATCACTGCCCAGCCGGCATAAGTATCGATGGTTCTGTCCTCCATGAATTGATCCCGTTCTTTTTTGGACCCTGTTAAAGTTCTGGACTGCACAACATCCTCTGGCAAGGAGTTCCACAGGTTGACTGCGAGCTGCATGAAGAAATACTTCCTTTTGTTTCTTTTAAACCTGTTCCCTACACATTTCATCTGGTGACTCCTACTTCTTATGTGATGAGAACAAAGGAATAACTTTTCCTTATTCACTTTCCCCACACCTGTCATGATTGTATAGACCTCTATCCTATCCCCCCTTCGTCTCCTCTTTTCTAAGTCCCAGTCTTTTAAGTATCTCTTCCTATGGCACCCCTCCCACGCCCCTCATCATTTTCATTGCCCTTTTCTGAACCTTCCTTCTTCTCCCACGAGCTGAAGCCGCACGCCCCCAGACTGAAGTCCCTGAAGGCAGGACGGCTTTGGGCGGTCCCATCCCACGGGCTGTGGCCTCGGGAGTCTGCTGGGAAGAGCAAGAAAAATGAGGACCTGGATCTGAAAGGGGGATTTCCCCCCAAGAGTCTCCTTTCTCCGGGGATCGGAGCCTTTGGGTTCATTGAATCCCAGAGGCGGCTGGGGATTCCGCAGGCCCGATCGGCCTCTGCCCAGGTGGTGTCAGGAAGATGGAGAGCACAGAACCAGCCTCCGACGCCTCCTTCTCCTCTCCTCCCCTCCCCCCAGCCCTTTCCTCCTGGACACATACATCATCTGTATTGGCATGTTTGACAAGTGCACATTCACCCTCGCCCACTGCCCTTTCAGCGGTGCCGGCGAGGGCTGTGGATGAGCTTAGCCCGTCAATACCTGCAGCATCGCCTGAATGCCACCTTGCAGCGCCTCCCCCGGCACCGGGGCAACATAATTACTCTGGGATGCCGGCGTGCAAAATAGCCGAGGCTTTTCCATCAGCCCGGCCCCATCTGGCCGAGCCCGGAACAGGGTCCGGTCGGGACGTGGTGACGAAGAACGAAGGTCGGAGAAGGTCGTTTGTACCAATCCTCAGGAGCATTCAGCCTCTCTATGGGGAACTCTGTCCTGCGAGGCTGAATGTTCTCGTGAGCTTACAAGTTGGACTGAGAAAGGCAATCGGGTTGATGCCATGATGTGACCCCTAGGTGGGGTCTGACTTAGAATCATAGAACTGGAAGAGACCTCAGAAGGTCATCAAGTCCAGCCCCCTGCTCTAGGCAGGACTTGGGGCTGATTAGAAGAAAACGAGAATGAAACCAGATGAACACGGCCCACATTAAATGGGTGACACACTGGCTAACTCATAGCTCTCCAAATGTAAGGGTAAACGTCGAGTGGGCCTGTTTCCTGTTGGGTCGTGGAAGGCTCGGTTCTTGTCCATACACTGTTTAAGGCCTTTATCAATGACCTGGAAGAAAACAACAAATGGTCTGGTAGCACTTTAAAGACAAACAAAACATGTCGATGGGATCCTGAGCTTTCGTGGGCACAGCCCACTTCTTCAGATGACCGGAGTCATGAGTTTAGGATGTGCACACCCAAAATAAATAGGAGAGGGGAAGGGGAGGGGGAAAAAGAAGGGGTGGGTGGGAGACAGAGAGCTAGAAGGTGAGTTTCTTTGTGAAGTTGGTGCTAAGAAATGAGGACAGGTCAGTCGTGTGGTGTGATCCACAACTCTCGACAAACTGGTCACAAGCAAAGCAAATGTCCATGTGTACATCTGGGAACCAAAAAAGTGTCGGCCAGACTTACGGGGAGCGATGTGACCAGGGAGGGTGTGTCCACACTGCACCCGGAGCTCGAAATAAGCCGCGCAATTTGAGTGATGCAAATTGTGTCCCTTATTTCGAGCCAATTCGGAAGAGCGCTTTTGGTCATGTGGCGCGGTCCACGCAGCACTGATTTCGAAATAAGGCGCTCGTCCAAAATGCCCCTTACTCCTCCGAATGAGGCTGACAGGGATGCCGGGATAGCGCGCCCATTCTATTTCAAAGACGCGGACTAGCTATTTCGGGATACTGGAAGCATGCGGAAATAGCTCCGCCGTGTGGGTGTGGCCCTACTCCGATGGCCAAAAAATGCCCCCAAATTACAATCTGCCACAGGTCATTGTAATCCGCTGGCGAGTGGGTCGATGCGCCCCCCCTGATCACCAACCCGCCCCACCCCCCGAACCATGGCTCTCTTATTGCTTTAAGCTAGAGAGCTCCCCTACTCCGCTCAAGCAGGAGGGCCTCGTGCATTTCGCTCTGGCTGCCCCGGGTTCGAGCTTCTGTGCTACCTCCCGGTGGCACCCAACGTTACAGCAGCTCTGTGCAGCCGAGGAAGCAGCTGGCAGCACAGGCCAGGTCCCGGGGCTGGGCGGAGCACCGGCAGCTGGCACTACGGAGGCTCCCCTGTGCGCCGGCTTGTTCCACCAGGTAGCAGAACGAGGCAAATATGCCTCATGGCTCCATGTGGTTGGATGTGGGTGAGCGGCTGCCGGCGTTAGTCTCACTTAGCGCGTCTGCAGCCCACACTGCATGGGGGTTAGGAGCCTCTTTGTGCAAATCGCCAGCCAGGAGAGAGACCCCCAAACCCCACCTCTGCTCCATCCTTCCCCCCCCCTCCTACCCCCACTGCACCCCATCCCTGAACCTTCCCTCCCAGCAATGTGAACTGGGGGATTAGAGGCAGGGACTTGCGGGCTAAGACCAATATGGGGACTGTCCCATTCGGAGGACAAGTGAGGCAGCCATCACGGGGACCCCCCGAAGCGTGGGGCCGAGGGCAGCCACCCCGAACCGTCCGACGGAAAGGACAGCTCGGATTTGAGCCTTTTTTTCATGCAACATCTAGAGTAATCGAGGTCTGTCGTTCTAGAGCAGTGTATCTGTCGTTCTAGAGCGGTGTATCTGTCGTTCTAGAGCAGTGTATCTGTCATTCTAGAGTGGTGTATCTGCCGTTCTAGAGCAGTGTATCTGTCGTTCTAGAGCGGTGTATCTGCTGTTCTAGAGCGGTGTGTCTTAAACTATGTTCCGCGGAACGCTGGTGTTCCGTGAACAACTCACAGGTGTGCCGCCGCCTCCTCTTGGGTTTTGTCTTTTTTTGTCTGACAACAATTTGTTTTTAAGAAAATGTCCATAGGTGTTGCACATTAAAAAAATATGATTGTTTGGTGTTCCGTGGTCTCAAAAACTTTACGAAACACTGTTCTAGAGAGTGAGTGCATTGGAGAATGGCCCTGGAGTGGGCCCCGGCTTAGTCTAGTGCCCCCCCCTCTCGGCACCTTGACCTAGAACCCACGCCGGCAAGTGAATCTGGAACCCGCACAAGGCCATGGCCTGGGATCTGTGCGGGGCTGTTCTAGGGCACCCTCCGAGAAGTGATCCAGAAACTCTCTAGAACTCAAACAGACACGGGACTAATCTGCCACCTGTCCAGGACCCAGGTGGAGGACATGACCAAGAGACCACCCCAGGTCATGAGCATCAGTCCACATTGCCTGTTTGGGGAGGGGTCACTTGCCGGGGGAGAGACTCCTGCTGAGAATGAGTTGGAAGCCCCCAATCCCGCCCTGTCTCTCCCCCCGCCCCGTCCCCTTCCTTGCGGAGCATTTTGCGGTGTTATTTACCGAAGCAGGTGATAAATCCACTGTGATTCCCCGAGCGTGAGGCTATAAATAACCCCACACCCCATTAAACCCAGCGATCACACCGCGCCTCTTCCAAAGCAAGATGAAGTGCAGCAGCCAGATGAAGAACCGAACCCGCTCGTTCGCCACCCCTCCTCCACTGCGTAGCCCCCCTGCTTGGGCCTGGCGAGCAGCAAGGAGAGCCGGCTCTGTCCCGTCCGTTACCCCACGGCCGCCCAGTTAACCGGCTCCCTCTGCCAGCAATTGCTAAACATCTGGGGAGACGCACCCGCAGCAGTGGGGACGCCGGGCCTGATGGGCACACGAGAGAGATCCAGTGGGTTTGAACCTTTGGCTAGAGCCCCAAAGACCCTTCTGCAAAGCCAGACGGGAAGGGGAAAGGCCTGCTCATGGGTCACTCACAGCTGGGTCACCCAAGGGTCCATGCTGCTCTGGATGTTCCTAAAGGATCGGGAAAACGTCGCACACATGGGGGGGGGGGGGGTGTCTACACTAGGAAACTGTTTCAACGTAACGACACTCAGAATCAGAGCTCCTGAAACCGCCATCTCAAAATCAGCTTATTCCAGCGGGAGAGCAGAGTGGGAAAGAACCAGCCTGTTCTTTCGAAATACCCCACCCCACCTCCCGGGGTCCCTTATCCTGCCTTCTGAATGGTAGAGCCAGCTCCTGTTCTGGGGCAGCCTGTGTTGGCTGTTCGGCTGTGCCCAGGGTGGGTGGGAAGGGTCAGGACTCGAACCTGCAACCCTGCTGTCATGCGGACGCTCCGCTTATTATTCCAAAATAAGGGGGGTTATTGAGAAATAACTCCCTCGTGTCGACCAGGGCAGAGGTGGGGAAGTTGGCAGACCATGCAAAATTCCTCCAGCTAGCGAAATCCGAAGGAGGCAACAAAGAAGGACAAAGGGATCGCTCAGGCTTTGTCTAGACTGCAGGCTTCTTTCGGAGGCTTTTCCGGAAGAGATCTTCTGAAAAAGCTTCTTCAAAAAGAGCAAGTCCACACACAAAAGCGAGTCGAAAAAGTGATCAGACTGAATGGACGCTCTCTCGCATGTCAGCTGTGGGCGGAGAGGCCACCGGCACACCTGTGCTGTGCCTCATTCCTCGTCTTGCGAGAGAACTCCCTCTTCCCCGTCCACATGCGCCTTTTTCCGAAAGAGCTCTTTTGGAAAAAGGCTTCTTCCTCGTGTGACGGCGCGATGGGGTCCCCCGTCTCCTGCACCCCGAAATGGCACAAACAGACTGCACCAGCCGGTGGACTAGAGGAAGTTTATTGCCTCTCCAGGATACAGCACAGCACAGATGGAATCTGGTCACAGAGCTGGGCTAGGATGCCTCAGGCCCCCTTGAGATGGGGGAGACTGAGCCCCTAAACTCCAGCCCCTTTCCCTAGGCTGTCTCCTCCATGCTTCCAGCCAACAACTCACTAACTCTCTTCCAGCCCTGCCCCCCCAGCCAGGGCAGCATTCCCCCTTCCTTTGTTCCTCTCCATGGGGGGTGTCTGGCCACTGGTTTGCATAGTGACTCATCCTGTTTTGCTGGGTCGTGGTACCCACGGCAGCCAGTGGGGGTTACCCCAGAGCCAGCAGCATAGAAACCAGCCAGGTACCCCCACTACGTCACACCTCGTAGAAAGAGGATTACCAACGCCGGGAACACCCCTCTGCTCTTTCGATTTCCTTTCGGAAGAACGCGATTGCGGTGTGGACGTAACTCAGGTTTTGTCGGGAAAACGGCCGTTTTTCTAACAAACCTTTGTAGTGTAGACATACCCCTGAACGTGTGTGACTGGGTGACAAAATGGCCAAGGAAATTCAAGGTGGATAAATTCAAAGCAATGCACAGCAGGGAAACACCGCCCCGACTTCCCAGACACAGCGACAGCATCTACGCCCGTTGCTGCCACTCAGGAATGAGATGTGGGGCCACTGCAGCTAATTCCCTGGAAACATCCACTCAATGAGCTTCAAAAAAGCGAACAGGATGTTAGGAGCCATTCGGAAAGGGCTCGTAATCACAGAGAAAATATCATAACGCCACTATATAAATCCACAGTACGCCCTCCCCAGGAGTGCTGCGCGCACGGCTGGTCACCCCAGCTCAAAAAACGGATCGATTACAACTGGAAGAAGTTCAGAGAAGGGAAACAGAAATGATGAGGGGTGCGGAACAGCTTCCATCTGGGGAGAGATTAGAAAGACGGGGGCTGTTTGTTTTAGAAAAGAAACAGCGACCGGGGGGATAGGAGAGAGGTCTACAAAACAGTAAATGATGTGGGGAAAATGACTAGGGAAGTGTGTTATGGACCCTTTCACCTACCACAAGAATCAGGGGGAGACACTCAATGAAATTAGGCAGCAGGTTTAAAACGAAAGGAAGCAGTTCACTGCACAAGGCACAGTTAACTTGTGGAACTCCTCGCCAGGGGATGCTGCGAAGTCCAAAAGTATTGCAGGGTTCAAAACCACAATGAGATATGTTTGGGGGGGATAGGGCCATCAATGGCTATTAGCCAGGGTCAGGGATACCACCCCATAGTCCAGGTGTCCATAACTCTGACTGCTGGAAGATGGGACAGGAGAACAGAGGGTGGATTTGCCCGGCTTTGGTCATTCCCTGTGCAGCAGCTGGCATTGGCCACAGTTGGAAGACAGGATCCTGGGCCACACGGGGTACGTCTAGACGACAGGCTTTTGTCGACAGAAGTTTTGTCGACAGATACTGTCGACAAAGCTTCTGTCGACAATGAGCATCTAGACGACATCCAGTTCTGTCAACAAAGCGAGCCGCTTTGTCAACACGACAGTGTGGACGCAAAGGACAGTGGAGATGCAAGAACATTTTCTGTCGACAGAACTCTGTCCACACAAGGCGTTATTCCTCGTAGAATGAGGTTTACAGCCATCGCCAGAACTGCTGAGTTCTGTCATGTTATAGCCACAGACCTCAGCGGCAGAGTAGACACAGGGAAAGTTTTGTCGACAAAACCCTGTAATCTAGACACACCCACGGGGTCTGACCCTTCTGTATCCTAGGCTGTCCCCCGCAGACCACCGGCCTCCAGCGGTGCCGGAGACCAGAGCGATCCCAGCTTAGCACGGCTGTCTGTGCATCCCCAGTGTCCTCCCTGCGTCCCCAGCACCGTCCGCAGCACCCTCCGTGGCTCACCGGGGCGTCTCTCGGGTCCCCGGCATGGGCTGTGTGTTCCCCGGGCGGCCAATGTGTCCCCCTGCACCACCTGTCTGTCTGCGGCACTGGCTGCATGGCAGCGCTGGCTGCGGGGGCCCGTGCACCCACCCTGGGGGCTCCTTTGTTTGGCGGGGGGGGGGGGGGTGTCTCCAGACCCCATCTCTCCTTGTCCTTATTGGCTGCTGACTCTCTTATTCCTTCCGCGGGGCAAGACCAGGAACGCGCCAGCTGGGGTCGGGCACAGGCCGGGCTCACCCAAGGGGAGCTCCTCTGTTCCGCTTGCTCTGAGCCTGATTCGCCCCCCTCCCCAGCTGTTCTCCTGTGAGAGAGAAAGAGAGAGAGAGAGAGAGCCCCGCCGACGCCCCTACGTCTGATCCAAGGCTCCCGTTATTCCAGCCCCCCCCCAGCTCCGCCAACGCCCCTACGTCTGATCCAAGGCTCCCCTGTTATTCCAGCCCCCCAGCTCCGCCAACGCCCCTCAATCGCGCCCCGCAGCCCCCTCTGATTTTCCAGCCAGGGTGTCCCATTCTTGCTCGGGGGGTTGCTTCCGCTAGCAGGGCCCTACGGCCAGGGGCTGCTGGCAGGCAGAGCCTTTGGGCAATGGAGGCCTTTGTCGTTGTACAGCACCGAGCACGCTCCGGCTGCAGCAGGCAAGTGGCGCTCCAGCCCAGGGAGGGGGGTCAGCACCAGCTGGCCGCCCAATGGAACGAGTTTGCCAGGCCTCGGGTGGGCTGAGCGAGGGTCCAGGGGTGAACGCCCCCGTGGGGAAGTCAAAGGCCTGGGTTCTCTTCTGGCTGACTTGGGCAAGTGCTGTCCCCCCGCCGCCCCCCCTCTGCCGGGCTGCTCCTGCCGCCCTCGGGCCGCGAGCTCCAGGGGGCAGAATCGGCTGGTCCCAGCTGCGGCCTCCAAACGGTGCTGGCCTAAAAACTGGGCTGCTGGTCGCTTTGGGAAACTCTTGCAGGATTGGGCTCCACGGGAGTCCTGGGGTGGGGGGAGGGAAATTCTGCCCGGTGCGTTCCCCCGTCTGTGGCAGCCCAGCCCGGAGATCTAAGGCTCTGGGTTCACTCCGCCCTAACCACTAGGCGTGCCACTCCCCTTCCCAAGCTGGGCACGGGCACAAGGAATCTGGATCTACCCACTAGAGCCCACTGCCTCGACGCGCTGGGACGAGAACCCAGGCGCCCCGACTCAGTGTGCTTCCATCCAGAGTCGGCAAACGCAGGCCTGGCTCTGTCCGAGGACACGGCGATGATGTGGGGGGGGGGGGGGGAGCGTGCCTGGGGGATGGGCCTTGATGGAGGGGTGTCCCCCCCAGAGAGAGCTGCGAGGACGCTCCGAGGAGCGAAGGACGGGAGGGGACCTGCCGGGTCATCGGATCCAGCCCCCTGCCGTCGCCAGCCGCCCCGGTGTGGGGCCCCAGCCAGGAATGCGGCCAACTCTGTCCCCAGCTGTTGCCCCCCTGGCTCCGATGGCTGGAACCCTTCTCCTCGCCCCAGCGTGTCTCCCATCCCGGAGACCCCACCCTCCTCCGCACTCCTGAGACCTAATGCACACGGGCCATGCCAGGACGCAGCCCTAGGCACCGCCCCAGCTGCTAAAGGGGGGTCCGGAGCAGGGAGGAACCCCCCCCCCCGGGTCCCCCCAGCTGTCCCCTGCCGAAGCCCTTCACTCCCCTCTCTAGTCCTCTGTGCCCCACATTCACAGGGAGGCCTGATTCTGGGGCCTTCACGGTGAGCTCCCTCCTGGGTCTTCCTGCTACAAAGGCCAGGTCCTCTGACCCCCCCCCCCCACCGCCCCCCATCATGCAGGAGTTCCCACGAAGGCTGCTGGGCGGGGCGGGGGGACGCACCACCCTGTGCCCCGGTCCCTGCTGCAATATACACAGAGGAGACCGGGTCGGCCCGGCCGGCTGGCAGCCCCAAAGCCCTGGGCATTGCTGCCCTCTACATGCGGTCACGCAGGGTGCCTTGTTTCCCAGGTTATCGTCTCCTGCCTCAGCCAGATCCAGGCCCCGGTGGCATCAGGGGCTGCAGAGACAGAGTGAGAGACAGCGCCTGCCCTGTGGGGCTCAGAGCCTGAACAAAGGGGAAACTGAGGCACCAAGCAGGAAAGTGACTCTCCCAAGGTCACACAGTACGTTGGTGGCAGAGGTGAGAGCGCGCCCTAGCCAGGACCTTGCCAGCCACTCCCCGCTCTCCGCACCCGATATCTGAGCCAGAGTTCAGGCAACGCAAGGCCCGAGGCGGGGGCGGGGGGGGCTGCGTGTCTAGAAGGGGGGGGGCCCTAGAGCAGGTCCATCAATACCCCCAGCCCGCTGCCCCCGCAATCGCGGGGCCCTGGCAGCTCATTCTGCCGCCTGTCTGCGGCCGTGATGCAGGGCCGGCCACTTGAGCGGCGATTTATGGCGGCAAAGGGCGCAGGGCGTAAATCCCCGACCCGTCGAGGTAAATCATCGCTGGCGACACGCCGGAATGAGGCAGCCGCGCGGGGCTGGGCTCCCCAAGTGCTTCCAGTGCTCATCGCTCAGTCCATGGCGGGGGCGGGGGGCAGCCCAAATCCAGGGGGCCTCCCTCCCTGGCGCTCGGGGTGGGACCGGAGCTGGTCCCCCCCCCCCCGGGCCTGCCCCTCCCACAGCAACAGGCCCCATTGCACCCTGAGATTTCAGGCTGAAAACGCGACCTGGGGAACGGACACTCCAGGAACGCTGCGCGGGCGAGGGGGGTGTATCTGAAATCCTGCCAGCGCAATCCCCCCCCCCCCCCGCTTGGACGCCTCGTCCCCACGGGGGGTCGAAACCAACCCGCGTCTGCGAGGAATTTTGGTGGCTTTGTCAACGTGACGGCGACGGGCGGAAAACCGATCCCCGGAGAATTTCTGCGGTCTAGTCCTGCCTGCACCCAGTGCTGCGCGGAGGAGCTCCGTGTGCCCCTCCAAATCTGCCGAGGCGTGGCCTGGCGGGGGAGGGGAGGGGAGGGGCTCTTGCTAATTATGAATCGAGCCGCATGGGGGAATAATCGAGCAATTCATGACCGAATGCGGAGGAGTCAGAAATACACTTGCACCTCTTCCAGCTGCCAACCGCGGGAACCAGGGTGTGCCGGATTACAGATTACACCAGGCCAGGGAGGGGGCTGCGGGGCAGGGGGTGGGGGTGGGGCGCTGCCCTGGCACCCCGCTCCCAGGGGCACACAGGACGGGTGAGAATAAATCGTAATAAATTCACAAATCTCTGCCTTGCGAGAATGTGCCTGAAGGAATCTAACCTCATGCCCCTGTCCCCACACATGCTTTTTGGGCTTATGTTCCTGTAGGCATTTGAGGGCGCAACACAGAATCGAGGCACCGCACAAATACAGGGCAAGAGGCCACCGCCCCCACCTCTGCAGAGCGCAGAGTCTGAAGAGACACAGGGTGGGAGGGGAAACTGAGGCACCGAGCGGCGAAGTGATTTGACTAAGGGCACGCAGTGGCAGAACTGGGAAAAGAACCCAGATGGCCTAGCCCAGTGGTCCTCAACCTTTCGGGGCTGCCAGGCACCTGGGGGTGGAGCTGCTCATGCGCCAGGCATCCGGGGCCGCTCACACGCCACGCATCCGGGGGTGAGGCTGCCCAGATCATTCAGTGGGCGCACATAAATGCCCCGGTGGGCGCCATAGCGTTGGGGACCACTGGCCTAGCCAGTGGGCCGGGCTGGCTGCCTTGCTAAGCTACTTGCACAGCAATAAAAATATCCCGAATGTGGAAATTCAGTGTCATGGGCAGCAAGATGCAAATGGGGGGGGGGGGGGCGGATTTGGCCCCCGGGCTGCATCTTGCCCTGGCACAGCCAGACAGACAGACAGACTGTTGAGTATAGGGACAGACAACAGCAAGCACAAGTGCACAATTTGAAGAAAATCCCAGCCACCAGCTTTTCCAACGTAATTAGCAAAGCACCAGATGATGTTCAAAGTTCTACCCCCCCCTCCAACCCCCCCCCAACAACGCTGGACTATAAAAGCCGCCACGTTCCCCCTCGCTGAGAAATTGCTGCAGGAACTGCTGAGGTGCACAAAACCCAGCAGCGGCAGCGGATTACACTTTGCCAGCTCACAATTTTCATCAGCGCTGGATGTTCCCGGGATTGTTATGCATTTAAATGTTATTTAATTGGATTGCGGAGTAGCTGCAGGCCAGCACGCGCGCCGTAAAGTTGATAGCCACTAACCGATAATCGACATTCCCAAATAGCAGCGCATCCTGTCTGACTGGGGACATTTTTCTTCCCAGCAAGTGAATTTTTCTTTTCTTTAAGTCACACGTTCTTAAGGGTTCCCCCCCTTTTAATGCTACCGCCCTTGGTCTTAAATACACACCACACTCTCTGATCCACCCCGCGCATTCGCACGGCAAAAAATACACACCGCTCAGAATACACAACACACTCTCCGAGAGACACAACACACAGACAGAAGAGTGGACAACACGCAAGCACACACTGCCCCACACAGGCTCCAAGACACACCATGCACACTGAGAGGCGCACAACACACACAAGCACAGAAACAACACAGCAGTCTGAAAGATACACGGATGCACAGAGGCACTCCCGCCTGCCACCACAGGTCACTCAGACCCAACTAACGCCTGCCCAACACACACACACATATACACACACACACCCCTCCAGCCCACTGCACGGTAGCTGTCTCATGGTGGGGTGTTTGCGCACACACACACACACACACACACACACGCTGCACGGTAGCTGTCTCACTGGTGGGGTGGCTGAGTGCACAGATGAACACACACACACACACAAACGCTGCAGTAGCTGTCTCACTGGTGGGGTGGCTGAGTGCACAGATGAACACACATACACACAGACCCACACACACACGCTGCAGTAGCTGTCTCACTGGTGGGGTGGCTGAGTGCACAGATGAACACACACACACAGACACACACACACGCTGCAGTAGCTGTCTCACTGGTGGGGTGGCTGAGTGCACAGATGAACACACACACACACAGACACACACACACACGCTGCAGTAGCTGTCTCACTGGTGGGGTGGCTGTGTGCACAGATGAACATACACACACAGACACACACACACACACACACACACACACACACACACTGCGGTAGCGGTCCCTGTGTGCGCAGATGATGCCATGGCCCGAGGAGGTGCTGGCATTCTGCCCCCAGTGACCAGTTCAAGACTTCAGACAGCTGCCCTCCTCCTCTGGCCCCAGGCTGCCGGACGGGCTCCCAGACACCAGACAGAAAACGGGCAGGAGGCCTTCACCGAGCCAGCACAGAGCCTGTTCCCCGCGCCTGGACTTGGGGGAGCACGATGGGCCTGGAAGGGTCACTGCATCAGGGGATACAGCCGGGCCCGAAAGATGCCCTGCATGTTCCAGGGGCTTGGTCCCCGACCCCTGCCAGGTGGGGTCATCCTTGGCTGCCCCCCAAGTGAGCATGGTCTCTGCTTCAGAACCCGGTTCTGGTCCGAAATCAGTCAGGTTTATCCAGCTTCCCAGGATGCGGCAAAGAGCCTCCTTTTGCACCGCACCCTGCAGAGAGGGAAAGGAAAGGATCAGGCCGGCAGAAGATGGATCCACCCTGCACTGAGCTGTTCAGGGAGTTCCAGATCTGCTTTCTCGGCAAGGCGTTGGTTCTGAACTAACAGTACTTTGTCTGAGGAAGGCTCGCGGCTTCACCCTCTCACTGCCCGTAGAGAACAGAACAAAATAAAGTCAGGCCTATGGAGATGAGAAAGAGAGTTGATATTTTTCCATTGAAACCACGTTTCGATGAAAAATGGCTTTTTTGTAAAAAAAAATAAGGGGGGGGGAGGGGACAGTTTTATGGAAACATTTCACAGGGGATGACTTTTTCTCACAAATAGAAATTGGGAAAAAAGCCCTACTTTTGTACCAAAACCCTTAATTTTTACCCCAAACCAACATTTTACCAAAACTCGACATAGTGTAAGACACGGTCCTAGTGAAAATGATGTGCAAGAACCAAACATAGTTACCAAAACCTGATTTTTTCCCCCTGCCTACAACAGATCAGAACCCAAACAATGATCCAGGTTTCATTTTTTTCTATTAAAAAAAACAGAAAAATGTTCAACTCGAGCAAAAATGTTTTGAACCCCCCGAGGGCGACGAATGCTTTTCTACAACGCGTTAGCCTCTAGGAAATCCAATCAGCAGCTTGTGATATCGTTGCATAAATTCAAATAATAAAATTGATGACACCAATCATTTGCCTCAGACACCGTAATGTATTTTCTCTTCTAAGCAGGAGAAGGTTGGCTTTGGCTTGACCTACAAAGCCATAAATGATTTGGACTTCAGTCCCTGAGAACTCGCCTCTCTTCCTGAGCCATATTGCTGCGGGAAAGAACATTGCAGTTTCTCCTTTGAGATAACAGACACCGGGAGGGACTCTGGAACTCTCCCCCACTTGAACCTGGATTTGTTAGCCCCCCGTCCTCCTCTAACAGGTGAGGAGCGAGGTCTGAGGCCAGGCGAGGTCTGAGTATTTTTGGCCAGGCCTGGATTACACTCTGTTTTAAGCATTGGAACAGGGGCCTAGAGCGCAGGATAAATCTGAATCCATAATGAAATGCATGTTCAGCAGCTACAGGGGCTGGAAATTTCCTCCATGAAAGGGGATTCTCATTGAATAACTCCAAAACCCTTTTTTTTAATGGCAGCAACAGAAAGGGGGTGGGTGAATTTGAAAAGACAATTCGCCTAACCTAGTCAATTTCCACAGGCCCTGATGCTGACCCAGCCCAATGAGTTTGTGCTGAGAATTCCCATCAAAAGGTCCCTGGTCGGCGTTAATAGGATCCGTCCCACTTGTCCCAGCCTGGCCTCCCTGCCTGTACAGGGACAGGAGCGTAGAGCTGCCCACACTAGCCCAATTGTGAGCAGTAGCCACAATACGACCCGCAGTACATGACACCAAATTACCATCTGCACAAGAAAGGCTTTTCCCCCGACAAACGGTCGCTTGCGATGAGCCGGCCCTGAGCTTCCTGGCACGGGGATCAAGTGATTCTCCCAAACTGGGAGGCGATGCTTCGAGACAGTCATTTCTCGGGTCCGTAAACGTGGCGGCTAAAACATCCCCGCTCAGAGACGACTGATGGAGCGACCCCTCCAATGAGAAGCCGGGCAGATGTGGGAATGAGTTGTAGGGGGGTGACGAGCTGGTCCGTGGGGAGATCCGGGAGGAGGGGCGAGGGGGCTGTTCGCCCTAAGAGCATCAGCCCAGACCCGGTGGAGGTCGCTGATCGTGCAAAGGCATCGCACGGCTCGCAAGCAGCCCGTGTGCAATCAACTGGGGGGGTCGCCCCGTTCCTACCGCATCCGACTCCAGCTGCACAATCCACCCTCTGCTCTCCCTGCGAGGCCCATGGGCTGGGCGGGTTCGAACCCGCGGCAGAGCTTCTCCATGTTACAGACGCACCGAGCTCAGGGCCCAGGAAGTTATTCACTCGCTCCCATCTCACATGCCCCCTAGGGGGTCGCCCAATGAAATGAACCGGGAGCAGGTGTAAAGCCAACAGTGGGAAGTATTTCTTCGCTCTGTGGCGCCGCAGTGACGCATGGAGCAGAGGCTGCCCAGTGGACACAGAACAGGGGCTGCGGATCGGATTTTAGGGCGCTGGGCGTGCCCTGCCGTTATTCGCATGATGGCAGCCAACCCATCCAGCTGCCAGCCCCTACCTGGCCCTGCAGCAAGAGCATCAGACAAGGCCTACTCTGGCTATGTCTAGACTGCAGCCTTTTTTCGGAAGAGAGCGTCCAGACTGAATGGACGGTCTCTCGCATGTCGGCTGTGATTGCTGTGGGCAGCGTGGCCACCAGGGCACCGGTGTTTTTTCCTCTTTCCTCTTCTTCCGAAAGAACTCCCTCCACATGCGCCTTTTTGCGCGAGAGCTCTTTAGGGAAAAGGCTTCTGCCTCGTAGAATGAGATTTACCGATGTCGGAAAAACCCTCTGTTCTTTCGACTTTTTTCCGAAAGAACGCAATGGTAGTGTGGATGCAAGTGAAGTTTTTTTGGAAAAACAGCTGTTTTTCCAAAAATACATAGCGTATAGATATAGCGTCTGTGTGACGGCGCGTTGGGGGTCCCCCGTCTCCTGCACCCCGAAATGGCACAAACAGACTGCACCAGCCGGTGGAATAGAGGAAGTTTATTGCCTCTCCAGGATACAGCACAGCACAGATGGAATCTGGTCACAGAGCTGGGCTAGGATGCCTCAGGCCCCCTTGAGATGGGGGAGACTGGGCCCCTAAACTCCAGCCCCTTTCCCTAGGCTGTCTCCTCCATGCTTCCAGCCAGCAACTAACTAACTCTCTTCCAGCCAGGGCAGCATTCCACCTTCCTTTGTTCCTCTCCATGGGGGGTGGAGGTTTGCATAGTGACTCATCCTGTTTTGCTGGGTCGTGGTACCCATGGCAGCCAGTGGGGGTTACCCCAGAGTCAGCAGCATAGAAACCAGCTAGGTACCCCCACTACGTCACAGTCTGAAAAGCTGACAGTATCCATAGACAAGGCGGAAACAACTCCCCCCCCCCCCCCCCAATCTCTCCTCTTGTGCACAGTGACCAAAAAAACCAAGACTGGCTGATTCTCTTGGCTCTGTCCTTGTCCCACGCCGGGCGCAGGTGGGTCAGGAAGAAACGCTTTGCTCCTTTAGCAGATTAGGCCCAGAGCCTGGGATGTCTTTAGCCGCCTAATGGCTCTTGATGTCAGTGGGAATTAGCCTGCCTAAATACCTTGGCTGATGTGGGCCTTACAGCAAGGCATCTGTTTTAGCTGCAACTACAACAAAGTCCCGTTGGCCCGCCCGCCTGAATCCAGGACTCAGGATCCTGGGGTCTCTGTGGCTCGGTTGTACCCTCCCGCCAGGTTTTCCTGCTGGGTTTTAACTTCCACAGCCCAACCCAAAACTTTGCGCCGGATCAAGCCCGACCTCCACATTTTTGAACTGTGCAGAAGTTCACCTGGCGCTTTACGAATGGGCCGAGGGCAGAGTCCCCTCCGGAACGAGGGAGGCATGGAAAGAACTGGGTCTGTTGTGGGGGGCCCGCTGGATGACGTCCGCTGGGCTGATGCAAGGAGCAGGCGCCACCGGGATCAGGGGAGGGGATCACGGTGCAAACCGCCAGACCCATCAGGGCCAATTGTCCAACCTGTGCTCTTCCCGGAGGCGCCGCAGTCGTTCATGCCGCTACCCCCTCTGCTCCAGGCTGGACCACGAGACCCGGCGACAGCCACATTTCACCATTGCCAGAAGGACGAGCTAAGCCCCATTTCTGCAGGGAGAGCTGGGAACAGCAGAAGACGCTGCCCAAGGCCAGACGCTGCCTGGCGAGGCCCCATGAGACACGCGGGCCCGGCAGGGTGGGAGAGGCAGGGAGCGGAGAAACCAGCAGGTGGCATGAGCATGGCTTGGCAGAGATCCTTGGGGCACAGGACCGTCCGGAAAGGCAGGCCTGGGGATTTCTGAGCATGCCAACTGCCTGCGGTCCTGGCGGGTTCCAGGGCCGGGTCTCTGGGCGTTGGCTGCCCCAAGGACAGACCTCACAGCACGGACACAACTGGCAATTCCCCCCCACCGGCTAGATCCCTGAGCCGGGGGGGGCGGGGAGGGAGAGCGTGCAAGCCAGATGCACAAATCGCTCACGTGCCCGAGCTTTTTATTCAGCACGGACAAGCCCCCTCCCAACCGTCCCCCGCAAAGCAGGGATGGTGAGCACCAGTCGGTGCTGGCAGCAGACAATGCAAAGGAAGCAGCCCGTCGAGATGCGCCCACCGGGTGATCCATCATCTGGCGTCACGACCAGCCTATTCAAGGCCTCCTTCGAGGGTGGGGCGGGGGGGTCCTCTGGCTGTGTGCGGGGGGGGGGGCAGCAGGACGCAGTGTAATGCAGGAAAGTGCCCCAGGACTGTTCCTCCGCATCCCACCTCAATAACACCCCGCCTCTGCCTCCCAGGGCTTCACCCCCCCCTTGGCCCTTCCAGGCCGGAGCTCGGGACCGGAGCAGCGACCCATGCTGCAGATGGGGCGGGCGTGGTGGGAACGGCCCCAGGCTGGCCTTTCAAAGAGCTGAGGCAGCCCCCAGGCCTGGCAAGGCAGGCTGGCTCAGCGGCTGGGACCCAAGGGAAAACCTGGCCTCAAGGCCCGGCTGCGACAGGGATTTGGCAGGGGGCTTTGAATTGGCCGACCCAGCCCACAAAAGGGGCTGCCGGGAGTCTCAGAGCTGGAGTACACTGCACTATCACTCCAAATAAGCTATGCAATTTGAACTATGCAAATTGTCTCTCATTTCGATGCTATTTCGAAATAGCTTATTTCGGCATTTCTACACAGCGCCACATTTCGATAAAGTGCTCTTCCGAAACATCCCGTACTTCTTGTAGAATGAGGTTTACAGGGACGTCGGAATAGCGAGCCCAAAATAACGGGCTTGCTGTGAAGATACTGGATAGCGATGTTGGGATACTCTGGTTCCCGAAATAGCATTGCAGTGTAGACATAGGCCCAAATGAAATGAAGAGGCAGCAGGTTTAAAACAAACCAAAGGAAGTTTTTCTTCACGCTGCGCAGTCAACCTGCGGAACTCCTCGCCAGAGGATGCGGTGAAGATCAGGATTTTAACAGGGTTCAAAAATGAGCTAGACAGATTCACAGAGGTTAGGTCCATCAACGGCGATTAGCCAGGCTGGGTAGGGATGCTGTCCCGAGCCCTGTTTGTCTGGGAATGGGCGACAGGGGAGGGATCACGCAACGATTCCCTGCTCTGTTCACTCCCTCTGGGGCACCTGGCGTTGGCCACTGTGGGCTGACAGGAACCTGGGCCGGATGGACCTTGGGTCTGACCCCGTCTGGCTGCTCTTAGGTTTAAGTTTGAGCCGTTCGGCCTCCCCGCCCCAGCTCTACCCCAGCGCAGGTCTCTGATGCCGTCTCTAACGACACGATCACATCACTGGCCCCCGCAGGCATCCAGCCTCATGCCACGCAGGGGTCAGATGGCCCCAGGGGCCAGCCCGCCCCTGGATGTCCGACCCCACAGGCCAACCCTGCTGGCTAGTCACGTCACTGCCTGCTGGCAAAGGGCAGAGATGGGGGGGGTGAGACTCGCCCCATTCTAGCAAGGGGGGGAATTTGCTTTGTCCCTGGATTAGGCTGGTTAGGAGGCACACGGCCCCCTGCCCTGCGGGAAAGCACACGGCCAGTTTGGGGTCAGGTCCCAGCCCAAAACCCCAGGCACCAACAGGCCACGCACTGAACTGTTCTTTATTCGGACAAATGCACTGCAGACGCCAGGCGCTGCCCCGACACGGAGCGGGAGACACTCGCTGCCCCGCAGAGCTCACAGCCTCAAGAAATGGCTGGAAGGGAAACTGAGGCACAGAGGGGGAGAATTTACCCATGGTCACCCCCAGGAATAGGACCCGGGGGCCCAATCTGCTGCCTTGCCCACAATAGCAAACACAGAAGGAAATAAATGGGTGGCACAGCGAGCGGCTTAAAAGGGGGCGTCAGATCCCTGGATGGGATTTTGCTCTGGTCACGCCTGTCCCCCACCCCCACTCTGCTCCTAGCAAAAGGCCCCGCTCCCCCCCACCAGGGGGGTGAAGCACCCGGCCCCCCACCGGGGGGTGAATCTGTAAGTGGCTGCGTCGGCGGATCCCGGGCAGCCAATGAAGTTAGTAAGACAGCGCAAACTGCTTCTGTCCGCCCCGCATCTGGCCGTCCATCACCGGCCCGCGACAGCCCGAGAGGTCCGGAGACAGAGGCGCAGCGGCACTTAGCACTGAGTTATTTGCAACATTACAGCTTGACAAAGGTTATTAAGTGGAGAGATGTTTATACTCTTGGCTCGGAATAAACCTCCGCTCTTCGCCGCAGCCGGCTCACGTGCAGCTCGCAGCTCATCCTTCAAAGCCCCTTTCTCCACCAAATGATACGGCCCCTCTCCCCCGGCATCCATACTGATCACGGAAGTCGAGGATACAATTCTCCCCAGCGGCACTTCAACGCACTGTCCACGGACATGGGAGAAATGAGGAAGAGAAACCTGAATGCAAGAAACTCTCTCTGCTGCTTTTAAAGGGAGAACTACAATAGGAAAACATGTATGGCCTTCCCCCCCTATAAAGGTGCTACGCACCCACCCCTGCAGTCTCCAAATGTCCATTGTGATAACCCCTGGAGGGGCAGATTAGGAGCTCTCTGAATAGCTTTCACAGAGACTTCTTTTCTCCCAAACGTTCCTTGGGCATTTAAGCTAAATAAGGCTGAGCACAACCAAACCAGAAAACAAAGACGAATTCAAAAAGCAAAGTTGCTTCCCCTCCCAATCAAGGTTTCACTTGCCTGGCACGTCGGGGGCGCCATCTTCAGAGAGGCCACGTACGCAACAGGGGGGCCCTAACCCCCGTGTGACAATAAGGATCATTCTAGCACCTGGAGGGAAGCGTAAAAGAGGGACAGCAACACCACCCCGGGTCCTCTCCTGCTGACATAGGCCTGGCGCGGAGGAGACTGGTCCCAGGCAGAGGTCCAGGCTGCGTTTTAAGAACTGTAACCTATCTGTAGCACCCAGAGGGGCGAGAACAGCTGATCGATGCAACTCTTGCTGAGTCTGCTCAAGCTAGAATTTAGGCTACGCGTCTATTTTTATTTCGTGTGTAACCCCCAGTGGTCTGTGCCTCGCACCGACAGTCACTTAAAGCCGATCTTCCTGGAGTCAATCCACTGCAAACGTCTAATCCTTAGCAGGGAGTGTGTCTAAAGCGCTTGAGGGATCCGCTCCGACTACAGAGCCTGGTGCATGTCCCCTACCCTGTGACAAAGGGCAAATTCATTCAGGAACTTACAGGGTTCAGGAACAGGACTGGGAGGAACCTCGCAAGGTCATCAAGTCCCATCCCCTACCCTCCCAGCAGGACCAAGCACCACTTAGATCATCCCTGACAGGTGTCTGTCCAACCTGCTCCGAAACGTCTCCAGGGATGGAGATTCCATGCGGGAGTTTCCCTGGGCCCCCTTCAAAGTGGCTTGGAGATACATCTCCACAGGCGGGTACGGAAGGTTAACAGCCCCGGCAGGGTTTGGCCAAACACCCTTAAAGGGGGCCCAGAAGTCCCCTCGTTCCAGGTCGTCCCCCAGGGTCCCATCGGGGGGGTGGATCTGGTAAATGGATCAGCACCGTCTCGGGGCCGAGCGGCGTGGGAACCGAACCGGTGTGGAACGCGCTGGCGGCAGAGCCGAAGACGGGCCTGACGCCCGTGGGGCTCTAAAGGCTTCCGCCCGCCGAGAGCGGGCCCCGAGGGGGAGCCGCCGGAGTCCAGGGGGTGGTCCGGGGAGGTAGCGTTGGTGCAGGAAGCCGCGTCTTGCGGGACAGGGCCCCCGTTAGGCGCGAGCCCACAGGAACGTATGCCCCAGGTGGCCAGCGGCCCCGGCCAGGAACCACCCAGCCAGCGGCCGGGGCTGCCCTCCTCAGCCCCACGCTCAGCTCGTCAGCAAGGGCAGCACCTGCAATTCCTCCAGCCGGGCCCTGGCGATGGCCTCCCAGCCCTGGTTGGCCTGGGGGTTGCGGGGCGAGGGGTGCATCAGGCCCTCCACCCGGACCTGCAGGCCGGCGGAGGCCAGGGCTTTGCGGGCCCGCTGCTCGGCCACGCGGCCCACGCCGATCACCATGGCGACGCCCAGCAGGCCCACGGCCCGGGCCAGCCCGTCGTCGCAGACCTGCAGCAGGCGCTCGCGCTGCGCAGCCGGCAGCTCGGCCGGCGTCAGGTTCTTGCCGCTCGGGCTGAGGAAGAGCAGCGGGCAGAGGTTGTGCACGAAGCAGCGGCGGAAGAAGGCCTCGGGGCTGGGGCACAGCGCCCGGAAGAGGCCCCAGAAGCGGGCACCGCTCACCTCCGAGCGGGGGCAGGCCAGCCCCAGCACCGGCCGCTTGGGGTGCTCCTGCGCCGGCTTGGACACCTGCCCGCTGACCTGCAGCCACTCCCGGACGTGCCGCACCTCCCCAAAGGGCACCTGTGGGGGACAAGAGCAGGGTCAGAGAGGAGCCCGTCTCCTCCACCCGTTCGGGCTAACGCCAAGAGCAGCCAAGGGAGGTAGGCACCAGGGAGGCAGTGTGGCCTAGTGGGGAACTGGCTCGACCACTGGCCTGCTGGATGACCTAGCTCGTTATTCCTCCCCACCCTCCCCCGCCGCTATGTGCCTCAGTTTCCCCTCCTGCCCTTTGTGTCTCAGCGTGCAAGCTCCCTGGGACAGGCGGGTCTGTAGCCATTGGACAGCTCAGAATTCACTGGCTGGGGTCTCCCTCCCAGCGGGTCCCCCTTGCCAGCAGCCTCAGCCGAGAGGCAACGCCCCCTCTGCACCGCATTACTCCCCACCCCAAAAGCCCGCCTGCTCTCTGCTGGATGGGACCTGGCAGGGCCCGGAGAGGGGGGCCGGGAAGAGAGGTTTGCAGGCGGCGGTCAGAGGGCAAACACTGCCCGAATTGCAGGCTGACACAGCAGGCCAGGAGAGATGAGAGACTGGGCCACTGGTCTCTATTTTTTTTCCATCCAGGTGCGGAATAAATTTTGTTTTGCGCACCAGGGCATGTGCAGATGTGCACCAACTAAAGAAACGCATGCTCCTGGCTGGGGCACTCTGCTAAATCCGCAGGGCGGCATTTGAATCCCTTCTGAGCGCCCGCCCGAGCGCTCAGCTTACCGGGAACACGGGACTGGGCAGGGAAGGGGAGAGCTCCGAGTCTGATTTCCCCATACGGGCACTGGCTGGTCTCTGCTGGTGCAGCCACTCGCTGTGGACATCCCTGGTTCTTTTCTCCTTCACCGACAGCCAGTGCTGCCCAGAGCGGAGAGCAGCCGAGCAAATCCGCACACGGCTTCCCACCACCCACCGCCGGGGGGCAGTCAAAGCCCAGGCCGCTTCCTCACCCCACGGGCGAGGGTTATTCGGAAAGGGGGCAGAGGAGGAGCACAGAGGCTGGAAGCATCTCCTTCGGGCGGAGGCAGGAGGAGATGGAGGTGGAGGGGGTGGGAAGTACCGGACCCGAGCTCCAAGTCAGCCCTAGGGGAAGCCCCGAGTGAACACAGGCCGGATCTCCAAGCCCGGCAGGGCAGGTGCGACGCTCTTTGGAGGATCTGGGGAGGAGCATCGCTCTGGGAACTGCCAACCTGGGCCCGGTGCGGTAGGAAAACCAAACCCTTCCTGACCCCCGCAACCAGCCTGCCTCCTGGAGCATGCGAGTGCTGACTCCCTCGGGCACTTTTACAGCCCCCAGCTCCTCCTAATTTCCGATGTACTTCCCCACCCAGCCCCCCGGCAGGTCTCTTGCAGCCTAGGCTGGTGTCCTAACCGCTGAGCCACGCTTCCTCACCCTGAAGGGCAGAGGTCTGGCGAAAGGGAGGCTGCCCCTGATTGCCGGACGGGAGGCAGCAGGCCCGGGCGGGGTTAGTACAACAGGCTCCCAACCCTGCTGACCCCCAGAAAGGGCCCGCAGGCCAGGACACCACGGTCGGGTGAAGCTGGCACCCGCCAAAGTGTAATTGACACGAAACGCCACCGGCCCCCCACACCTGCACCACGCCCGGCCACGGCAGCCCTGGGCCGCGCGCATCGGCAAGCACGTTTCGGGAGAAGCCAATTTCACCCTCTGCAGCCCCCACAAAGCACAGGCCGCCCTCCCCCCCCCGCCTATCAATCCCCCCCAGGGCCAGTGTCCAGAGAATGCCTCCCCCCGCCCCTGCTTGCCAGATCTGCCAATTAGCAGCTGGACAAACGCTGCTTGGCAGGACACCCCCCCCCCCACGACCCTCCAATATAAATTAAAGTGCATTATTGAATGATTTGTTTGGCTGATCCCTTGACCTCTGACCTCAGAACCAGAGGGGCTCGGGGATGGAACAGCTGTCAGGCACCGGGAAGGAGGGGGCTTTGCTCTCCCGGCCCCTCCCATCATCCAGCCAGCGAGACGGGCGCCTCTGCCAAACGGAGCCAGCTGGGGGGGGCTCTCCCCTCCCGGCCACGTGGATAACGTGGCCACATCTCGATGCCCAACGAGGTCCCGCGGGTGCTACAGGCGGGAAAGGCCCCGGAGCAGGGAGTGGAGCTGGGGGGACGCGCCCCTGGGGGACAGCGGGGCGAAGGCGTTACCCAGGCTCCTCCCGCAATCCCCACACGGGTACGTCCCCCCCCCCCCGATTGAATGTGGGAGACAGGTCAGGCCTGAGGCATTAACGAGGCTCTAGGGCCCATAACAACATGGGGCGAGATCCTGGCCGCACGGAAATCAACGGCTGGACGCCCAGCGGGGCCGGCACGGCGCCCAAAGCCTCTGCCTCCGAAGGCTCCTGAGCCCAGCCCCTCCTGCACCCCCCGGCCGGCGGGCAGCTTACCCCGGTCTGCGCCATCCCGAAGGGGCCGGGGTTCATGCCGAGGAACAGCACCTCCTTGGGGGCGCGGCAGTACCGCCTCACGTAGTCCTCGTGGGGCTCCCAGGCGTACTCCAGCGGGCTGTAGACGTAGCGGACGGGGTCGGGGAAGGAGAGCGCCCGCAGACGCAGGTTCTGCTCCAGCTCGGCCTGCAGGAACTGGGTGGCCAGGGAGTCCCCTTGGGCCGAGGCCTGGCCTGCAGGGGAGGCGCCGGGGGGAGCCGCCGGCTGTTCCGTCATGCTGCCATCCCCCGCTGGCCAAGAACCACCTGGCGGGAGACGTGGGGGGAGACAGGTGAGGGTTGGGGGCCGTTTTCAAGAAGGAACAAATCCCCTCTCTCACGCTCTGCGTATGCCCGGGGTATGTACAGCTCCGAGCACCGGCTGCCGGGGCGGCGAGGGGAACTGGGTCTCCACGGTGCCACTGATGGGGCTGTCCGGGCGGCTCCAGGCACGGCTAAGTCCCACTCCGCACCCACCAGCTTGCCTCACGGAGGCTGGGCCCCCCGGCGGAGCCAGGCAGCCGGGGCCTGGCGCGCTCAGAGTCCACGACGCCCGCCCAAGCCACCCAACCTCCGCCCCCACCCCGCCTCAGTCCCATCCCGTGAGCCAGATTCTAACCTGCGCTCTAACCATGGATGGCTCCGTACCCCGGCACCCAGCCCCCTCGAGCCAACCAACCGAACCAGGGCCCCACATCCCTGATGTCTCCTAAACCGACCGGTCCCTTGACTCTAGGAGCCGGTACCCGACCGGACGGCCCCGTTCCCCATGACCCACCCCCTCGAGTGAGTCAATCTCCACCCGGCACCCTGCATCTGGATCACAGCTACCGCCCCCCGGAGCACACAGCACCAGATCCCATTCCCCAACCTCCACCCCCAACCAGCCTTGGAACTGGGCAAAAGGGACATGGATGGAGCCTCTCTCCTCTGAACCGGGGCCAAACCGGAGCCGGCCACCTCTCCCCCCCAGCCCACATCCCTGTCCGGTCCATTTTGTGCCAGAATTCTTCCCGCGCCCCAACTGTGCCGAGCGATTTCTTCGTCGCCCTGGTTACAAGTGAACCAAGACAGACCTCCGCACGGATCCCTCCGCGGGGAATGTGCTTTTTATAGCCCGTTTTATGACTGTAATTAGTAAAGCATTCGCTCCCCTCCAAACCATTACTGTAAATAATCTATAAACGCTTTGTGCTGTGATTACACACACACGCACGACCTACAGAACCCAGCGTCGGGCTCCGGCACGGGAGGGAGGAGAAAATTAACCTCCCACCGGAAGGTGTTTGCAACGTGCAGTAGCAGACCACCAAGATCAGGACCCCATTATTATTAATGACACGCATGACCGCAGTGCCTGGAAGCAGCAGTCATGGGGCAGGACCCCCGTGCGCTAGGCACTGTAGGGTATATATTAGATGTATTACGGTAGCATCTCGGAGCCCCCGTTAAGGGCTGGGGGCTTGTTACAGGTACCGCCCAATAGATTTAGGTGCATTCTGTGCTAGGTGCCGCCCAAACAAAACAAAACGACATCCCCAGCCAGAGAGCTTTCAGCCGGAGAAACTGAGGCACGGACAGGGGATGGGAACAGCCCACAATCACCCAGCAGGCCACGCTCGGGGCTGCCAACTTTCCAATTGCTCTCTTGTCCACTTCTTTCTGAGGCCCCACCTCCTCCTTCCCTCCATCCCATTATATAAGAACTAGGGGACACCAAATGAAATGAATGGGCAGCAGGTTTAAAACAAATAAAAGGAAGTTCTTCTCCACACAGCGCACAGTCAACCTGTGGAACTCCTCGCCACAGGAGGTTGTGAAGGCTAGGACTTTAACAAGGTTTAAAAGAGAACTAGATACATGCATGGAGGTTAAGTCCATCAATGGCTACTAGCCAGGCTGGGTAAGGAATGGTGTCGCTAGGCTCTGTGTGTCAGAGGGTGGAGATGGATGGCAGGAGAGAGGTCGCTTGATCATTCCCGGTTCTCTGGGGCATCTGGCATTGGCCACTGCGGGCAGACAGGGTACTGGGATGGATGGACCTTGGGTCTCACCCAGTGTGGCCGTTCTGATGTTCTTATGTTCCCCCACCCTCGCTCACTCTCATTGGGCTGGGGGGCACGAAGGGGGGCGGTGAGAGCTCGTGGGGGGCTGTGGATCAGGGCTTTGGGGTGTAAGCGGGGACTCTGGGCTGCGGCCGAGGGGGCTCCAAGCAGGGGCAGCCTGTCCACGCTGCAGGCAAGAGTTCGTCGGAGTTTAAGCTCTGAGTCCGCAACATTTTTCATCGATTTCGAGGCCACAAGGGCCACCGTGAACCCCCAGCGTGACCTCTTGCACAACCCCCCCCCCCGCCCGCCCCGCCCACCTGCATTAGCACAGGCCTTTCAGAAACGAGGAATCCCAGAGTCAAGATTTATTTTGGTCATCGGCTTCCCTGGGCTAGACCACGTCGTGTCCACGCAGCGCGCTCTTGCCCAGGAAAGCGGACACGAGCCGAGTGCAGACCGCCCGGGTGCAGGAGTGGGAGCCAGACGGCGCCTCGGGCTGTGGCGGACGCGTCCCTCCGGCCAAGCACCAGGCAGGAGGCAAATTAATCAAGCCGGCCAAGAGCATCACTGGCTTTAGCCACAGAGGATGCTCCGCTCCAGAGCGCGGGGGGTTCGTTCGCTGGGAGGGGAAACGAGTCTCTGGGAACGAGACACACACGTGATCGGGTGGCGTCAGAAGGAGAAGTTCTGGGTTCTAGTCCCAGCTCTGGGAGGGCAGTGCGGTCTAGTGGTTCGCACAGGGAGGGCCTCGCGTCCTGGCTGCTAGGCTCTATGCCCGTTTCATACAAGGGGGGTGGTGTCTAGCGGTCAGAGCAGGAGATCGGGCACTATTCGGACTCCCGCAATGATGCTCTGTGCGACAGTGGCTAAGTCACGGCCCTGCTCTGTGCCTCAGTTTCCCCACCAGTAAAATGGGGACAGGGGGGAATAGTGACCTGCTTCTGCTCCAATGGGAGTGTCCTGCCAGCCAATCTCCCAGGGTGGAGCACCTCAAACCCTCCATGCATGGGGGAAGGAGCTGTCCCGTCCACACACCGCCTGCTTGCACCAAAACGTTACTCCCTTGCCGACGGCACAGGGCAGAAAGCCGGCTGGAAACGGCCTAGGAGTGCCCAAGCGATGCACTAGCACCAGCCTGCCTGCTGGAAGGGGGGTCCGGTCAGTGTGTGACATGGGAACGGGACGGGGGACGGGTTCCCTGCAGCGCCTCGGACACAACCCAGTTCCCCAGCAGGGGGCAGTCTAGACTCCAGGCAGTGGCGCGGAGGCACTTGGGCGACCCGGACCCAATTTCCCTGAGTCCGCCCCGGTTCTCTGCCAGCCCCCGTCTCCCCACACAACCGCTGCCCGGCTACGCGGCGTGGTTTGGCTCTGGGCATCATTTCTGCTGCCCAGCAGCAGAGGAAGCTCCCACCCATTTGGGACAGATATGGGGGCCCGCAGGGACCCATGGCTGACGGGGTGCCAGGAAGGAATTCCCCCCTCCCCAGCCAATTGGCTGCCACCTTGGCTGGTTTCCACCTTGCTCTGCAGCTTGGGGAGTCGATCATCCGGGCATAATCGCGCCTAATCAATTGGGGGCAGCTTGCCACATAGGAAGGGCCACGTGGACCCGGCCACAGGGCAGCGACAGCCCCCGAGCGCTGCGTGGCCAAGCGCCTCCTGAGGACGAACACGGTTCTACCTACCGAATGGGCTCGGGGGCGCTGCTGACGCGGAACGGCTTGTGACAGCGTCCCATGGACCCGAAACTCTCCCCTGGTCTGTCGCCTCGGCCGGGCTCCCCCCCGGATGCTTCGTGCTGCTGCCAGATCCCACCACGGCACGGGCAGCACACGAGAGCCTGTCTCCTTCTGCGGGAGCCCCCGTCCGCCGGCACCTGCTGCCCGCAGCTCCAAGCGGCAGCACCGCGGAGCCAGGAACGCCTTTGTGTTGTGTGTGCACCGGGGGCCGGCCCGTGCCGGGGGCTCCTGGGGCGACAGCAATAAGGAGCCACGCTGCAGAAAGCTCAGGCCACCTCTGCGGAAACCGTGACTGGCAGGCCCGGCTCAAGGCGGAAGCATCAGTAACTGGATCTGGACCGGATTCCCAGCCTGCCCGCCCGCTCAACCTCACGCCCCTCTGCCATGCAGAGATGGGACCCAGGCGATCCGACTCCCTGCCAGGCTGCCCCGAAAGAGATTCAGGTGCTGCCCCACTGATTAGCAGAGCGCCCCCAGCCTGTACTTTGATGGGTGGTGCACATCGGCACATGCCTCAGTGCATGCAACAAAATTTCTTCCGCACGTGGATGGAACGCTTTAGAGGGAACATTGCTCCCAGCCCCCTGCTGGCATCCCAAGATTGCCCCTCCCTTTCCCAGCCGACGGAGGAGTGAAGTTGTCTGGATATTCACAAAGCAGGTTCGGCTCAGCCATCGCTCCCCCCTCCCGCCGAGTCTGAAGCTGAACGAACAGGTGGCAGCGAGTCACTCCGCCTCATTCCCTGCCCTGCCAGCTGCTCCAAGCATCCTCCAGACACCTGGATTCTCCTTCGGGTTCCCTGCAAGCCCGTCCCTCCATACTCTAGCTGGACTGGTTTGACTGCAACTGATGGGCCGATTACATGCTTGGGTCTGGCTTCCCCGGTGCGCTCCCGGGGAGAGGCTCAAATTACCAGGTGTAAAACTGGGCATCCGCCAACAACCCCTGGGCTCCCCCGCCCAGGCCAGGGCCCAAGGGCAGAACCCCTTCCCCTCTCTGTGCTGGAGGCTCCTTGAGCAGTAACATCTCCCCACACGTCCATGGTGGCTGCAGCACCAGGAGGAAAACAGCTGGAGGCTGACACACTTCGATAATACAGCGCCTTGCGCAGCCAGAAATCTCAGAGGGGGGAGCTGTGTTAGTCTGGAACTTGAAACTCTACAGGCAGTCCTGCGGCACCTCAGAGTACGTCTAGACCGCGGGGCTATTTTGGCGGTATCCCGAAATAGCTACCCCGCGTCTTTTAAACACGCCCGGTATCTCGAAATATTTTTCGAAATAATAGGCGCGCGATTCCAGCATCCCTGTCACCTTCGTTCCATGAGCTTAAGGGGTGTCTCAAACTAGCGCATTATTTTGAAATTGGGCGCTGCGTAGACGCACCAAGTTTCGAAATGAGCTATTTCGCAATACAATCGGAATAAGATACGCAATATGCGTAGCACAAATTGTGTCTCTTATTTCCGGTGCGGTGTAGACACACCCTGAGACACTAACAAATGCAAAGACAGTATCATGAGCTGTAATTAATGGAGACTGCCTATCTCCTAGAACTGGAAAGGACCTTAAGTCCAGTCCCCTACCTTCACAGCAGGACCAAGTACCATCCCTGACAAATTTTTGCCCCAAATCCCTGAACCGTCTCTGCAAGGATTGAACTCTCAACCCTGGGGTTAGCAGGCCAATGCTCAAACCACTGAGCGATCTCTCCCCACTTGCTTCCCTGGGCAAAACCCATTTCTTCAGAGGAGCTGGAGTGAAAATACAGAATCCAAGGTCTATAAAGCAGCGCTGAGACCTACTCAACTCCCAGTCCGTCAGTGCTAACAGCTCTTCCCAACAGCATTGAGCTGAACTGCTGAGCCAGCCGCCAACCGCCCCACGCCCAGAGGCCGCCGCCCTGCCTAGACTTTGCAAAACTAGTTGTCCGAGGCCCGAAGGCTGCCATCAGGGGCTCAAGTGCAGCTCCCTGACCCTGCTCAGGCTGCAAAACCAGGCCCAGAGAGGTCGCCCCCAGCAGATCAGATTACCTGACAAGCCAGCCTTCGCATCTGACCAGGGCTGGAAGCGACAGTGTGGACTGGGAGGGGGTGGCTGGACCTCTCCTCTCCAGGTCACAGGTTCAAAGCCAGGCAGCGGGGAGGGAGGTGGTAAGGGCTGGTTCAGTTCTCTGGGGGGCAGGAGGCCACGTTGCACAACCCATCGGGGCAAAGGGCACGAGCGGCCCCCTGCCTTGGGTCCTTGGCCCTCTGCTAATGGGCTAGTAAGTTCTCCTCCGGCAGGGGGACTGGGAGCATGGAGGAACAGAAGATTCCCCGGGCACAGGGGCAAGAGGGTACAACCGCCCTGCCCCAACCCAACTCCTGGACAGAGCTAGAATGTTGCCTACACCTGGAAGCCCCAGATTCTCAGACGGCACCACGAAGTCAACGGCACCGCACCCCATTACGCCCACGTCCTGGGCATCATCTAGCAGCCCGCCGGGGGCGGGACGAGATGCTGCCCACACGCCACGGAACAGGCCCTACAGCAGGGGAAGGCCACTTAATGAACCGTGGTTCTGCCCACCGGCCGGTTTCACACGCGCCCCCCGGCAGCGGCAGGGCCGGGGACTAGCCTCCCACCAATTTCTGTGGCCCGGGGATTTGAAATGAAAAAAGAGCAAAGGGCTCGCGGCTCCGGCCCGCCAGGGTAGCGCTGCGACCGGGAGCCATTTAAACAGGATCCTGCGGCCTGAGCCACCGGCTGGAAATTCAGTGGCCCCAAGGCCTCTGCTGCACCCCAACCAAAGCACGCGAAGGAGGGGGGCCGCACGCGACGGGAGGGGGGGATAAAGTGAGCTGGGGGAGGAGCCTCAGGGAAAAGGCGGAGCAAAGGTGTTTAGTTTTCTACCATCAAAGTGGGCAACTCCCCCCCGGTTCGGATCCCAGGCTGCCTGGGCAGCAACCGAGACTTGGCTACAAAAACGACCAGGGCAGGGCCAAACAGCCAACGGGAAGCAAAACTCGGCCCAAGGGAGCGATGTGGCTGGTGGGCCCCACAACCCCCTCCCCCTCCTCTGAAGCTGGGGCGTTTGCGCCCCCTCCGCAGCGCAGGGCTTAGGACAACGCCCCCACCCCCACGTTATCTGCTGTTTCCGTCTCTCCAGGCCACTTGCCCGTTTGCTGCATCCCCCTCCCCCAGATTTCGATGCTGGCCAGGAAGCGAAGGCCGGCGGGGTTCACACTGAGGCAGACAGGGCTGAGGGGCCAGACAGGGTAAGTCCAAACCAGGGGCCTGGCCCAGGCTGCCAGCTAGCCCAGAGCAGCACAGGGGAGCCAGAGAGGGTGCCCCGCAGTAAAAGAGGGCAGAGTAGCAATTCCTAGCTCGCCTCCTAGCCCTCCCCCATTCCTCTCCAGTGCCCCATGGAAGGACTGCATGCTCTTCCCCCCTCCCTCCTAGCACGGCCCCCCTCTGTCCAGCACCCCATGGGGGGGAGGAAGCAGACAAGGGGGGGGCTTTGCATGCTCTTCCCCCTCCCTCCTAGCACGGCCCCCCTCTGTCCAGCGCCCCATGGGGGGGGAGGAAGCAGACAAGGGGGGGCTTTGCATGCTCTTCCCCCCTCCCTCTACCCAGCGCCCCATGGGGGAGGGGGCTTTGCATGCTCTTCCCCTCTCCCCTTGCAGCCCCGACGCCGCCACCCCGCCTGCCCTTACCTTCCCCCAGCGGCCGGCTTCCCGGGGGCTCACGCAAGGGCCGCTGGGAGTGGTAGTCCTTCCGCCGTCCACGCCCCCTTGGCGCTCCGCGGCAGCCCCTCCGCCCTTGCACTACAACTCCCAGCAGGCGCCGAGCGCCGGGGGGATGCTGGGAGATGTAGTTCAGGGGTGGGGCAGATGCGTGCGCCTGGCTGGTTGAGGGCTGCGGCAGCGTCAGATGTCGCGGGGGCGTGTTAAAGGGACGTAGGGGGTGTGTGTGTTTCTTTGTGTTGGGGGGGGGGCGGTTAGGAATATAGGGGGAGTGCGTTATAAGGGGGTGTGTGTATTCTTTGTGTTATAGGGGTGTGTGTGTGTATTAGGAACACAGGAGGAGTGTGTTATAAGTGTGTGTGTATTCTTTGTGTTATAGGGGTGTGTGTGTGTATTAGGAACACAGGAGGAGTGTGTTATAAGTGTGTGTGTGTGTGTGTTCTTTGTGTTATAGGGGTGTGTGTGTGTATTAGGAACACAGGAGGAGTGTGTTATAAGTGTGTGTGTGTGTGTGTGTGTTATAGGGGTGGGTGTGTGTATTAGGAACACAGGAGGAGTGTGTTATGGGGGGTGTTCTTTGTGTTATAGGGGTGTGTGTGTTAGGAACACAGGAAGAGTGTGTTATAATGGTGTGTGTGTGTTCTTTGTGTTATAGGGGTGTTTATTAGGAATACAGGGGGAGTGCGTTATAAGGGTGTGTGTGTGTGTTCTTTGTGTTATAGGGGTGTGTGTGTGTGTTAGGAACACAGGAAGAGTGTGTTATAAGGGTGTGATAGAAATGTAGCCGTGTTAGTCTGGGGTAGCTGAAGCAAAATGCAGGACAATGTAGCACTTTAGAGACTAACAAGATGGTTTAATAGGTGATGAGCTTTCGTGGGCCAGACCCACTTCCTCAGATCAAATAGTGGAAGAAAATAGTCACAACCATATATACCAAAGGATACAATTAAAAAAAATGAACACATATGAAAAGGACAAATCACATTTCAGAACAGGAGAGGGATGCGGGGGGGGGGGGGGGGGGGAGAAGGAAGGAAGGTAAGTGTCTGTGAATTGATGATATTAGAGGTGGGGAGAGTGGGATGTTTGTGAGTTAATGGTATTAGAGGTTATAAGGGTGTGTGTGTTTTAAGGACGTGTGTGTGTGTGTTAGGAACACAGGAAGAGTGTGTTATAAGGGTGTGTGTGTGTGTGTTTTAAGGACACGTGTGGGGGTGTTATAGGAACACAGGTGTGTGTGTCATAAAGACGTATACAATGAGGGGGACTAAATTAGCTCTTAGCCCTCAAGAGATCTTGGACTCTCGCTGTGGGTAGTTCTCTGAAAACATCCACTCAGTGTGCAGCAGCCGGAGTGGGGGGAGGGAAACCAAATAGAATGGTAGGAATAATTTTAAAAGGGTTAGAGAATACACTGCGGGCTTTAACAGGGTTCAAAGAAGAGCAAGATACGTTCGTGGAGGTTAGGTTCATCAATGGCTGTTAGACAGGACGGGTGTCCCTCGCCTGTTTGTCAGAAGTTGGGAATGGGAGACAGGGAAGGTATCACTTGATTCCCTGTTATGTTAATTCCCTCGTGGGCACCTGGCATTGGCTGCTGTTGGAGGACAGGATACTGGGCTAGATGGACTTTTAGTCTGTTCCAGTGTAGCCGTTCTGAGGTACTAATGAACCAATACTGTTGCTAGGATTCTTTTCATTCCTAATATATTTTTTAAAAAACACCTCCTGATTTTCCCTCACTCTGCTGGCCACAGAGTTCAATTTGTGTACCTTGGCTTCCTTTATCCGTTTTCTACCATTCTTAACTGTTAGTTTCTATTCTCTACTATCAACTGCTCCTTTTTTTACTATTTTTATTATTGTTTTTTACATCAGCCTTCTTGCTGGATTGTGGCTTTTGAGGCATCCAATCAGGTGTTCTTAAATGATTCTCAAGGACCTAGATCGTTTCTATGAATGAGCCCATGTTCCTTTTAAATAATACCCAACCCCTCATGCCGGCAATTCCCAGAGACAGCAGGAGGAAATGCCGGGGTGAAAGTTCAACTACCCACTGGTTATAAATGAACTGCTGCCAGAAATCAATACAGCATCGGGAGAACAGCTGACGCCAACACCGCTCTCTGGGGCTGGCAGACAGATGCTGCCTGATTCAAAAACTTCCCCGTTTGGACAAGGTTGAGGCAGGGATGGGCTCTGCCTGCTCAGAAGTGAGTGCTGCCAAAGCAATACCACCTTCTCCTTCCCTCTGATTGCGGGTGGGGAAGAGTTCATGGGGCTTTAGGCGTAAGGAGTGGGGTGCAAAAAAGCCATCCAGCAATGAGCGGAGCGAAGGCAAATCTGTTTCCAATGTTCTGATATCTCCCTCTCCCCCCGCCCACACTCTCTCTTCTTAAGTCATAAGAACAGCCAGACGGGGTCAGACCAAAGGTCTGCCCAGGGTCCTGTCTGCCAGCAGTGGCCAGTGCCAGGTGCCCCAGAGGGAGTCAACAGAACAAAGAATCCCCACATGATCCCTCCCCTGTCGCCCATTCCCAGACAATCAGAGGTGAGAGACACCAATCCTGCCCATCCTGGCTAATAAGTATTGATGGACCGAACCTCCATGAATTTCTCTAGCTCTTTTTTGAACCCTGTTAAAGTCCTGATCTTCACACCATCCTCTGGCGAGGAGTTCCACAGGTTGACTGCGCGGCGTGAAGCAAAACATCCCTTTGTTTGTTTTAAACCTGCTACCTATTCATTTCTTTGGGTGGCCCCTTGTTCTTACGTTATGCGAACAAGTGAATAACGTTTCCTTATTCACTTTCTCCACACAGTCATGATTGTATAGACCTCGATCACATCCCCCCTTCATCTCCTCTTTTCTAAGCTGAAAAGTCCCCAAATGTTTAATCTCTCTTCCTACGGCACCCCTTCCAAACCCCTCGCCATTTTTGTTGCCCTTTTCTGAATCTTTTCCAATGCCAAGATAACTTTTTTGAGATGAGGCGACTACATCTGTACGCGACCACATCTGCCCATAGAGAGGCAATAGGATAGTCTCTGTGTTATTCTCTATGCCTTTCTTAATGATTCCTTACATTCTGTTTGCTTTTTTGGCTGCCACTGCACACGGAGTGGATGTTTTCAGAGAACTCGCCACAATGCCTCCAAGATCTTGAGTGGATTTAGCTAAATTAGTCCCCATCGTTTTGAATGTACAGTTAGGATGATGTTTTCCAATCTGCATTGCTTTGCATGTATCAACATTAAAATTCATTTGTCATTTTGTTGCCCAGTCACCTAGTTTTGTGAGATCCTTTTGAAGCTACTCACCATCTGCTTTGTCAGTGTCTGCTTGGCAACCTGAGGGCCTAAGGGTCTGTGTTTACCCCAGACCCCAAACTTAGGACAGGAAAAGTTGTTTGTTATCATAAGAACAGCTGCAATGTCAGACTAATGGTCCAGCTAGCCGAATACCCTGCCGTCCAACAGTGGCCTGTGTCAGATGCTTTAGTGGGAATAAGCAGAATAAGGCAATTTATCAAATGATCCATCTCCAAAAGTTTTACTTTTGGCCTTCGCAGCATCCCTTGGCAAGGAGTTCCACAGGTTGACACTGCATGGGATGAAGTAATGCATTCTTTTGTTTGTTTTAAACCTGCTGCCTATTCCTTTCATTGGTACTTATGTTATGGGAAGAGGTAAATACCCTTTCCCTCTTTGCTTTCTCCACGCCAGTCATGCCTTTACAGACTTCTATACACCCCTCCTTGGCTGTCTCTTTTCTAAACTGAAAAGTCCTCACCTTTTTCATCTGTTCCGTACCCCTAACCAGTTCTGCTGCCCTTCCAGTTCCAATGGGGAAGATTTTCACAGCTCGGGAAAGCCGTTTCCTGAAAGGAAAGCTTTAACATTTGTAACAGGCCACTTTACACCATGAGTTCTTTGGACAGGAACTGCCTCATAGCCCGGCTCCGAGCAGCGCCCAGCACGCCGGGGCCTCACACTCGGCGGCAGCCTCTGCAACTCACCATCATCATCTTCATCACTGGCTCAGTGACTGGAAGTTGAAACTAGACAAATCCAGACTGGAAACAAGTTGCTTTTTTTTTTTAAACCAGGAGGGTGATTAACCTCTGGAACAAGTTCCCAAGAGCTGCGGGAGGTTCTCCATCGCGGGTAATTCTGACATCAAGAGGGGCTGTTTGTTTGTTTCTTCCCCCTTTAGAAGAGCCGCGCCAGTTCAAACAGGGATGAATTCAGGGGATTCTAAAGTGTGTGTCCTACAGCAAGTGATCTCTGGGGTTCCCCCAGGCCTGGGGATGTAGGAATGCCCCACATGCAGAAGTCATGACTGCATCTAGACAGACACACGGCTGCAAAAAGGGCCGGAGCCGAAGGGTCCTGCCTCTGGGGGGGCCGGTGCAGGGAGGGGGCACCCCATTTAGCAATTGCCATTTTGGCAGGGGCACAGGATGCAGTTGTACCTCCCGAATGCTGCCACCAGCCAGCCCCCTGGGCCTGCCACCTGGGAGGGAGCCCGGAGCCTCCTGCCCCCCACCAGTCTTGTCCCAGGCAGCCTGCAGGACAGGGTTAATGTTCTCAGCGTCAGCATCAAAGGCGGTATGGCGCCCGCGCTGGACAAAGTGTATTGTGCAAAGGGCGCCATCTATCGCTCCAGGGAGGGAAATGGGGCTGGGTTAGTGTGTGCGATGGCGTGTATGTGCATGCATGTGTGTGCTCGTGCAGATGTGCACTAGTGCGTGCACAAGAGTGCTTGTGAGTGCTTGTGCATGTGCATGCCTGTATTAGGGTGTGTTTGTGTGTGTGTGTGTGTGCACAGTGCTTAAAGAACAAGGAGCCTTGTGGCACCTTAGAGACTAACAGATTTATCTGGGCAGCAGCTAACATGGGTAAGTGGGTTTTCCCCACAAAAGCTGATGCCCTCATAAGTTAGGACTTGTGGTTGTTTTTGCAGAGGCAGACTAACACAACTACCCCTCTGAGACTTTCCACATATGTTTGTACATGCAGGTGCCTGTATTTCTTGTGTGTGCATGTGCACATGTGTGTTAGTGTGCACTTTTACATGTGTGCACACGTGTCCATGCACGCTAGCAAGTGTTGGTATGTGTGGGTGCGTGCACACGTTACTTATGCTTGGGCATGCGTGTTCATGAGGGTGTTCATGCCTGTATGTGTGTGTTTACGCATCTGTAAATGTGTGAACATGGGTGTGCATATGTGTTTGGGACCTGTGTTCTGACGTTAGACCTCCTGGTCCCCGTGTGTGTGATTATAACCCGCCAAACTCCTCTCCTGCCATGGCCACCCAACAGCTGCCCGATGGGAACAACTTCTAATCCCCCCACGCCGGGCAGGATAAAAACTGGAGACCTTCCAATGAAAAGTTCCCTGGATCATTAGTCCCCATTAGCACTGATGTTCCACCTTAAAAAAAAAAGATTGAGGGTGAAAGAGCTTGGGGGTGCCCCACAGGGAGGGGGTCCCAAATGCAGCTTCTTGGGCTCTCAAAGGGGTTTTGCCTTTGGGGGGTGACAGCGTCTCACCCAAGGCCAGGGAATCCGAGACCTCGAGGAGTTTTGGAAGAGAAGCGTTTAGTGGCCGGGTCTTTTAAAGTCTCTTCCAGGCCCCCCGCCCCTCCCTTCTGCACTCGACGTGCCAGGGTTGGGAACAGCCCTGACAGTGTCTAACCAACGTACAGCCCCATGCGCAGTGGGAGAGTGGGCCATGGCCGGGCTCCTAGGAGCTGCCATAGCAGCAGGCTCAGATAAAAGGAGCTGCTGGGCTTGCCCAGGTCAGCGCCTGGCTGGGACCGGAGGAGCACGGAGGGCTTGCGTTGCTGGTCGTGACAGTGAAAGAAGGGACCCAGGAGGTTCTGGTGTTGCTTGTGTGACACCAACAGGCAGAGCCAAACCTGGAACCTCCGGAGCTTAGTGTGTGAGGAGCTTGAGCTAAAAGCTAAGGCTGTTGAGCAGGCGCCTTCTTGCTGTCTGTGAGTGGTCTTCCTGCCACTCCAGGGGACAGCCAACCTCCCCCAGCAGGTGTGCAGGTAACACTTCCATTCTGCGAGGAGGAAAGGGGCTACGTACCTTGCAGAGCCAGATGACCCCCCGAGGGGATTTCAGTCACAGCACAAACTGTAGCAAAGAAAGCAGGTTTAATAGGCAGCAGATTTAAAACAAACATAAGGAAGTTTTTCTTCACTCAGCACACAGTCAACCTGTGGAACTCCTTGCCAGATGATATGGTGAAGGCTAGAACTTTAACAGGGTTCAGAAAAGAGCTAGATAGATTCACGGAGGTTAGGTCCATCAATGGCTATTAACCAGGATGGGTAGGAATGGTGTCTCTAGCCTCTGTTTGTTTTGGCCACTGTCAGCAGACAGGCTACTGGGCTAGATGGGCCTTTGGTCTGACCCAGTACGGCCGTTCTTGTTAAGCACCGTGGCCTTTCTCTTGGGTCTTGCCCATGGAGATCCTCACAGCCCAAGGGCCAATGTCATGTCCTGGCTGTCTGGGAGGCCTGGGCAGCCCTAGGGGTTAACTCCCTCCGAAGCTCCATGTGCCACCCCGAAACAGAGAGGTTTAATGGAACTCCAAAAAGCATCTTGGAAAAGTTGGACACCCACATTGGGGCCCAACTCTTGCTGTAAGAGGGGCCGCAGGCCTCCAGGTTTTCCTCTTGCCAATTTTTGTATGGCCGGCAACCCCGGGGGATCCTGGAGCTGATCCAGGAGATGTAGGAGGAGCAGCCCTCCCGACCTCCAAATGCAGCCCTAGGTGTAGGACAGGTGCCTGAAAGCCTACGCTGCGTGCCAAGGTTTACTGGCGGGGGTCCGGGCCGGGCTGAACAAGGCCAGGAGGGTGGCTGGAGAAGCATCCACCGATCTGGTGAAGTCCTTGTTGCCTCGCATTGAGAGCAAACTGTCGGCCAAGTGGCAGGGACTCACATGAGGAGCAGGGTCGGTGGCTTCTGAGAGCCGTTTCCTGGAGAAGGCGAAGGAAAGCCAACGGGTCCAGGTGCACTTGACAAGCCCAGAAGTGTCTCCTCATCCACCGAACCAAGGACGGGTCCTGCCTGCCGCGGGTGGGCAGCTCGCTCCGGCAGTTTTACCGAGCATGCTCCATCCGGGTGAGCATGCTCCCTACGCTCCAAGCTGTAAACCAGAAAGGATGGGGGGAACCGGGCTGCACATTCCCTATCCTCCGTGTCACCTGTGCTTGAAAGCCAGCACACCCCTTCGGGCCGGAAATGCAGCCGCCAACGGGCCTACAGGCATTCCCTAGCCGGCAGGGTTGCCAGATGGTTTAACCAAAATTACCAAACACCCCTCCTCCCCCTCCAAAAAAAAAACACTGGTGAAAACATTCTGTTGAGGAGGAGGGGGAAAGGGGAAGACCAAAGTTGTTGAGCGAAAAAAATATTAAAAAAATGAAACAGCATTAAAACAGCATGGCCCTTTCAGTGTGGGCAGAGTCAGAATAGGGATAGGAACAGGGGAGAGGTTGAGCACTAAGACCCAGGGAAGGCATTGCTTCCCCTTGGTCTTTAGGCTTTTTGCTGGTGGCCATTTTGTTTTCTTGATCAAGCCAGAACGCAGCTTCCCTGAAGAACCACGTAAGTAGGGAGTCCGACGCGGGGTTGTCAGGGGCCCGAAGTGGGGGAGGCTGGGGGCTGGGCCCAGTTGCCGAGTGTGTAGGGTTGCTGGGTGTCCAGTGCTTTTACCTCCTGGCAGGGGAAAAAGACAGAAAATACCTGACATTTTAGGTGTCCGGTATTTTCTGAATTTTTTTACTGGGCAGGAGGCGAAAATAGCCGACTGTCCGGGTCAATACTAGACACCTGGCAGCCCTACTAGCAGGGAGCTTCCCTCCATGCCCACAAGGCAGTCTGGGAACCTTGTTGGGTACTTTGATTCTCTTCTTCTCTAAGCCAAGTCAACCCCTCCTCCTGGCCCATCACATCCAGACAAACACATCTGCAAGGCCTGTACCTAGAGCTGCCATGATCCAAAGAAACTCAAGGAGTATTATAACGGGTTTTGGCAATGCTAGAACGTGGCAACACTGGTCCCATCCCGAGGTCCCTTCCTGTTCTAGGGTTCTATGAAAATCCTCCGGCCAGTCCGGTGGGAAAGGAATGGAGAGGATAACACGGGATTTGACCAAGGGTTATTGTCCAACACCCCTTGGAGCTGACTCCCTGGAAACACCAGCATTTGCAACCCCATTAATGCTGTTCCAATTTATAGCCGTGCCCTTCAGAGTGCATCAGCATCAGCCACCCGCCACTTTTCAACAGGCATGTCCTTCGTCGCCACCCGCCACCGGCAGCTGCCCGTCTGAATCACGTCATGCTTTCCAGCAAAGATTGGCAACCACGTTCATTGCACATCACACCTGCTCTGCAATCCCTGGGGGAGGCTGGGCACATGGGTGAACCCAAAGAAATGCGGGAATGCGGCCGACAGAAGACCACGTGGCTAGGGGGGCTTGTAGGGAATGGAAGAATATAGCCCCTGTAAAATAAAGCAGAGGCTCCGGGGGAGGCGGGGGAAGAAACACCTGGAAAAATAAAATGAGCGTGGGGTTTTTTTAGCCTGCGACAGCTTTTACTTTCAGTTTACTGCTCATTTTGGGGCTCTAGGTGTGGCATTGATGGATCTCACCAGGGTGTCTGTACTGACTGCTATGGACGCAGGAGGGGCAAGAGGCCCTTAAAGAAATAAAAGACATTTTGGGGCTTTTCACTCCCTTCTCTTCTACACATGAATGCAGTGTTTCTTAAACGTTTTAAGACTGACCAAACAATAATTTTTTTATGAGGATTTTGTTGAGCAAAAAAAAAAAAAAAGGTTGCCTGCCCCTTTAAGGGTGGCCATTTTGAACTCTGTTGTTCTCCGCAGCACACCTCCGACTGCCTTGCAGCACACCGGTGTAGCGCACAGTTTAAGAAACACGGCATTAATGCTTCTGCCGTAGACGTGGGAGCCAAACTCCCTCAGGACTGTCACGGGACAGCATACAGCAGGCAGCTCCCCCTCAGGAAGGAAACACTTGGGGAGTCGCTGGGCCGACGTGGGCCACGAAGGCGGCAACTTCCCCAGGGCCTGGCGCTTCCAGCTGCCACCAGCGCTACTGAACGCCGGCCCTTTAAATCACCGCCGGAGCACCCCGCAGCATGCTCCAGGCAGCGCTGAGGGCTGGCTGTCTCCAGCCCCGCCCCTTCCATCTGAGGCTCTGCCCCTTCCAGGAGCACAGATCGAGCCCCCTCCGCCCATGGGCCTGGTGAGGCTGTCAGCCCCCCCGATGGAGGCTCAGTGACATTATCTGCCGGGAGCCCCAGTCAAATTATGAACAGAGCTGGACGCAAGCAACGGAAGTTACCAGCCCATGGATTACACGGTGCTATCGGGCACTACAACCGGACGCCTTTGCAAGAACACACTGCCCCGGCTCCTTTCCTGAGCGGGGAGACCTCCCCCTAATCCTTTCTGCAGGGGGGGCATGTGTCGGAAACTGCCCCAGCAAGGTGGGTCCTCCAGATGTGCCCAGAGAGGCCTCGTGGAAGCAGCCAATAAGAACCCAGCACGCCGAGATAACAAGGTGCATGTGCTGCGCAGGCCAGGACAAGGGGAGAGAGGATGGGGGCTTATGGCTGGACACAGGCACCCCAGGAGCAGAGGGTGGGTTCTGGGGGTGCTTGCATCCAGCGAAGAGGAAGAGGTGTTGAGCACGTCAGCAAAGAGAAACGGGGTGACATGGGAAAAGGGGCAGGGAATAGCAGCAGCAGACTGTAGTGGATGGGTCTGGGGTGTAGCCCTACCCTCCCACCCACTCGCCGGCTGGCGTTGTGTACGTCCCAAGAAGGGGTCAAGGTGCTGCTGCGAAGGGGAAGTGAAGAGTCTGGAGGTGGGACACTGGTGAAAGCAGACAGTATGTCAAATTCAAGAGGGGAATATAGGACAGGTCCCATATAAAGAGAGATTGAAAAGACTGGGACGTTCCAGCTTAGAAAAGAGGAGACAAAGGAGGGATAGGATCGAGGTCTATAAAATCATGACTGGGGTGGAGAAAGTGAATAAGGAAAAGTTATGTACTTGTTCCCATAACACAGGAACTGGGGGTCACCCAATGGAATGAAGAGGCAGCAGGTTTAAAACAAACCAAAGGAATTTTTTTCTTCATGCAGCACACAGTCAACCTGTGGAACTCCTTGCCAGAGGATGGTGTGAAAGTCAGGGTTCAAAAAAGAGCTAGACAGATTCATGGAGGTTAGGTCCATCAATGGCTCTTAGCCAGGACGGGTAGGAATGGTGACCCTACCTCTGTTTGTCAGAGGCTGGGGATGGGTTATAGGGGAAGGAATCGCTGGATGATTCCCTGTTCTATTCGCCCCCCTCTGGGGCACCTGGCACTGGCCACTGTGGGCCGACAGGACCCTGGGCTGGATGAGCCTTTGCTCTGACCCCGTCTGGCCGCTCTGATGTTCTTATTCTTGGCTGCCTTTACAGGGCTGCATTCCTTCTAGTCTGCATGATTTGGCCGGGGGGGCTGAGCCACTGAACAAGCCCCACAGAAAGATCAACCCCTTAGAGCAGGGGTCACCATCCAGTCGATCGGGATCTCCTGGGAGATCTTGGAGCCCCTGACAGGGGATCCTGACTGGTTTGACCAAGAGGTTATCATGCCCAGCATGTCACCCCCCCCACCCCAACTGCTACACATCTCCTGCCCTTTGCCTTAGAGCTACCCCTCAGGAGCCTCTGCTTTCTTGTGCACAGCAGGGGAGGGGTGCTACTGTCAAGATGACCCCTCTCCCACCCTGTGTCCTTTCTCCCCAGAGTAGAGCAGGGGCACAGCAGGACTTGGGAGGGAGTTTGCTGGCTGCTTTGGGGAGTGGTGCAGGGCCAGGGCAGGGGAGCCAGAAGCCACAGTGCCCAGCCAGTGCCCACATACCAAAACCCTACCCCAGTCATGGACCCCTTCCTGCACCCCAAGCCCCATGCACCCAAACACCCCCCCAAAGCCTGCACTTAGAACCCCCTCCGGCCCCCCAACGGCCTGCCCCACGCTCAGCTCAGAGCCCCTCTCGCACTCCAGATCCCTTAATCCGAGTCCAGAGCCTGCCCCCCAACCCGCTGCCCCAGCCTGGTGAAAGGGAGGGAGGCTGGGGTGAGCAGGGGCGGAGCTTGGGAGAAGGGGCACGGAGGAGGCGGGGCCAGGGGATTTGGGTTTCAGGTAGATCTCGGCCTGCACTTCAATTCCAAAAGTGATCTTGTGCTTCAAAAGGTTGGGGACCCCTGCCCTACAGGGAGCGCCTGGGGCAGGAGCCATGGCCCACGCCCCCTCGGGAGGTGAGTGTCCCTGTCCCAACGCTAACACAGGGCCGCGTGTGCCTCAGCCCGCGCCGTGCCGATGACGGTGAGAGCAGCTCGGCTAAGGCGCCCGCCGCGGGTTGGCACCCGCCCCCGGGGTTCACCACCATTTTCACCAGGCTCATTCCATCAGCCCCTCCCCTCCCACGCCCCAGGGCGGCTCCTACCCGTTGGGCCGGCTGCGTGGTCCTCGTGGGTTCTCCTTCATGCTCCCCCAGGCTGGGCTGAGCCCTGCTGTGTCCTGCCCCCGTCGGCCTGTCTCCTGTCACCCTTGCCAGACTCTTCCAGGCTTTTCTCCGGCTCTGGGGCGGGTGCAGGAGGGGAAGGGGATGCATCCTCGTGGGGAGCAGAAAGCTGCTGCTGACACTTACCACGGCCGAAGGCCTCCCCGCCCAAGGCAGGGACCCTGAGAAGCAAGACGAGGGGCCCTTCCCAGAGACTGTCTAGTGCATGCCAGGATCATGCCTCGTGTGGATTCCCCAAGTCCCAGAGCACTGACCACTGAGTCAGAGAGGGATTTGGCGTAGATCCCAGCGACGCCCCCCCCCCCCCCCCGGCTCTTTGCCCTTCCCCAAGACGGAGCTGTCCTCCCTGCGTCTCAGCGCGGGTGGGTAGCTGCCCCTACGGCTTGTCTCAGGAAAGCAGCTGGAGCAAGTCGCTCCAAAGCTCCTCTCTGGCTAGGAGAGCCAGGGCTGTGGCCACCGGGGACTCCCCTCCCAATGGAGCCCCCGGGGTTCCAGCTGAGCAGAGCCACGAAACCTAGCTGGGGCTGGAGCAGTCAAGCTGACGTCTTAACTTCTCTGGCGTCATTCTGCAGCCGGAAGAGACTGGCGGCATGAATCCAGCTACTCCCCCGTGGCCAGACTGGCTTTTGCAGGGCAGAAAGGACGTGTCGGGTGTAAGCGGGTCGGATCTAGCCATCGAGGCAGCAGGGCTGGCACCTCGCAAAGGATTTTAGCCTCGACCCCTCTGGCAGGGAGAGGTGACTTTCATGTTACACATGGTGAAAATGAGGCAGGGGGTTGCTCAGGTAACTTGCTCAAGGCCACTCAGCAGGTCAGTGGCAGAACAGGGATTAGAAAGGGAATAAGGAAAAGTTATTTACTTGTTCCCATCACAGAAGAACTAGGGGTCACCCAATGAAATGAATAGTTAGCAGATTTTTTTTAAAAGGAAGTTTTTCTTCACATAGCGCACAGTCAACCTGTGGAACTCCTTGCCAGAGGATGCTGTGAAGACCAGGACTTTAACAGGGTTCAAAAAAGAGCCAGATACATTGATGGAGGAGAGATAGGGAGGGTGTCCCTACCTCTGTTTGCCAGAAACTGGGAATGGGAGACAGGGGAGGGTTCACTTGATCATTCCCTGTTCAGGTCTTCCCTTTGGGGGCTCCTGGCATTGGCCACTGTGGGCAGACAGGACACTGGGCTAGATGGACCTTTGGTCTGACCCCTTCTGGCCATTCTTATGTGCCAATCTGCATAGCACTGGGGTGGCTGTGACAGTCCAGAGCTGTTAATGCAGCTTCTCTCACCAGCTAATCCCATTACGGCCAAGAGCCTGGGGGCCCGTGGCAAGTAATTTGGACTGATGCAGTGTTAACAGTGTCAGCCGCGCAGGGGCAGCTCATTTGTCTGGACACTGCTTAGCATCGGCCGGACCAATTATCCCCCGCCCGGGGCTGCAGAACGCCAGCGAACCCGCCTCTCAGCGAACCCGCCTCGTGACACCCAGCTCCGTCACGAGGGTGCGACCCGCCCTACTAGGGGCCACCGCAGAGTTTGAACCCGGGGCCTCCGGGGTGGGCGAGCAAACAGGGTTGCCTCCAGCTGGGAGCACAGGCTGGCGCCCTAGCCCCCTCTGAATCATGCCCGGGGTCCCCATGCCATGGCGGAGGCTGTGCTGGGCCCATGCCAGCGTGGCGAGGGCAGGCCTGCAGGGTGTTAGATGCCAGCCACCTGCTCCAAGTCAGACCGTCTGAAAGTGGCTGGGTATTAGGAGCATGGGCTGGTCAGATGGGCCCGAGCCAGGAATCCGCACAGGCACAGGCGGGTGCTAGTCCTGGCTTTGAACTGCTGTGTGACCCCAGGGCAGTCACTGGCCCTTTCGGTGCCTCAGTTTCCCCTCCTTTGGTGAATGTGAGCTTTTTCAGGGCACACATATTCTGGCCTGCATACTTATACCGGCCTCTGGAAATGTCTACTACATGCATCTGACGAAGTGGGTCTTTGCCCACGAAAGCTTATGCTCCAACACTTCGGTTAGTCTCTAAGGGTACGTCTACACTAGCTTGTTAATTCGAGCTAGGTAGGCAAATGAGGGCAACCGGGGTTGCAAATGAAGCCCGGGATTTAAATATTTTTAAATCCCCCTTAGTCCGAACTAACTGCCCACGGCTACACGCGGCAGTTAAACGTTAATTCGAACTAACCGTTACTCCTCGTGGCTGCAGTAACAGTAGGTTTGCCACGTGATGCTGGGTCAGGCGGACGCAGCGTGGTCCCTTGATGCCCTGTGGCGCGCTCCCTTCAATAAATGAATTCCGGCTTGTATTTCCCTTTGCAACCTCGGCTGCCTCGGCGCCTCTCCTGGGCACCTCCCTCGGTGCTGCCTGGGTCTTCGAATGGCGGTGCCACGGGAGGCGGGGGCTCTCCCGTCCCGTGCGGAGTGAGGAGGGGCGCGGTGTCCTTCGCCCACCGTACCCCCTGCCTTTCTTGCCCCGGTTCTTCCCCGTCGCCTCCTGCTGGCCCCGCTGAGAGCCACTCCTTATGGCTGGGGGTCAAGTCCATGGGTATCCGGCATCGCTAACCCCTGCTCAGTCCCCTGCGGGGGAGCAGGCCCTGGAGCCCCAGGAGGGATTTTAAGATGGAAAAGGTGCGGTGAGCAGAGCGGGGCCCGGAGCTCAGAGATTCCTCCGGGGGTCTCCAACGGAGCCCCCCCCCAGGGACTGCTCCGGGGATCCCCAACAGAGCTCCCCCCCCAGGGGCTGCTCCCCCATGGGCAAGCAAGGAGGAGAAGTGAGACCTGCACCCAGCTGAGTCCTGCTGAAGGGCAGCACCGGGCCCCCAGCCTGTGTCATGTGGGGCAGGGCCAAGGATCAAACTCCTCCATTCTGCCTGAACAGGCGGGGAGGAAACGATTCATCAGAGGGGAAAGGCAGCAGGGGCGGGGGCCCTGGGGGTGTGCAGGTGTGTGCACTGGCACGCACACCGTCGCTCCCACACACGCTCAGACGAAAACGTGCTCACGGCTCTGTCGCCCCCACACCAGACCCCCCACCAAGGCACACCAGTGCACACGCATGCACGCTAGTGATGCACGCACATTCGTGCATACCCAGGCACACTTACACGTTCCTACCGGTGCAAAGGCATTCAGGCACATGGGCGTAACCACACACATGTTCACACTCGCACCAGGGCTGTGCTCACGGACACACGTGCGCACGCTCGGATTTGAGATTCCTTTTGCACTAGCCTTTAAGAACCGCCCGCCTGCTTCCAGGTGCTGCAGCCCACCCGCCACCCCACTTTTCTGTGGCCAGGCTGGCTTGCTGCTGGCCCCGCTGCCAAGGGGCCGGTCCCTCTCTAGCTGGCCAAGCTGCAAGCCATTCGTTATGAATGGAAACCCACGCCCCTGGGGTGGCCAATCCCATGGGCTGGTTCTGAGCTGGCAGGAGCATGCCACGCTGGCCACGGCCAAGGCGAGCCGACAGTCCCGTGTGGCGGGTGGGCAGCCCGTGTGTCGCAGTCGACCTGCATGTTTCGCACGGGGGCTGCTGTTAGGATGACGTGTGCAAGATGTTCCGCCTCATTTGATCTCAGCAGGTATCCCATGTCCTGGGAAGCATCTGCCACATGCATGAACTTAGCATGTACGGCATGTGTCATGGGAAGTTTCGGTGCCGGACAAGGAACTTAGCAGGTACTGGGCATCCTGGGACACTGCTGCTGCAGCCGTGAGCTCGGAGAGTATTGCGTGTAAACGTCAATGGAAGGTCTGATACATGCATGATGTTAGTGTGTAGCCCATGAAGCTGCCGTGCAAGCCTGCTGCTGAAAGAGCTGTCCCCAGAGTCTGTGGCTGCAAGCAGAGATGGACGTGGGGGTCAGAGGTTACAGCAGGGGGCAGAGGCTGGCAAGCAGGACTCCTGGGTTCTAGTCCCAGCAGGGGGAAGGAGTGGTGCCTAATGGTCAGAGCAAGGAGCAGACTAGGACCTGGGCATTCTGGGATTTCTCCCTGGGAGAAGCCACTTCCTCATTTCTGTGATTCCATCTCCCCAAGCTGCCTCTAGGCGTCAGTGGCTCGGATGCTCTGCGATCCTTGCATGTGAGTAGCTCCCGGGGAGGAAAAGGGGGACCCAAGACAGAGGCCTACGCAGGCTGCAGGAGGATCTATCCACAGACGACCTCGACCGGCCGCTCCGTCCCCGTCTCCTGTTGGAAGCCGAGGGGGCTCGGTCCGTTTGTCCGAGGTCCCTGCGCCCGTTCCCAGCCTCGCTCTGCCTTTGTGTGTCATTCCCCTCCCTCCCCGCGCCGCCCTCTGCCGCTGCGCTATTAAACACGCCGGCAGACAGCCAGCGCAGCGCCCGGCGCTCTCAGCAAATCAAAACTCCATTCAGCGGCGTGATGGATGGCTCTGCCCTGCCGGTGAACCTGCACTTTAATACAGAGGAAGTTATGAAACCCACATCCATCAGGGCGCCAGGCGCTCGCAGCCTCGGGGTGGCAGCTCGGCCGCGCTCCCTTCTCCCTCGCTCTTCAAAATCTAATTTAGGCTGGGCGGGGGGGGGGGAAGGAGGCCGGGGCTGGGGGAGTATCACCCATCCGGCCACGCCCCCTGCCAGTGACAGCCTCCCGCCCCACTCTCTCTGGATGGGGGCAAGGACCCTGCCTTTTCCGCTTGGGATGTTTCCTGGCCTGCCTGAGATTCGGGAGAGCCCAGCTCAGCCCCTGTCCCATCACCTAACACCCCCCTCCCACGCCAGCCCTCTCCCCACCTGCCCCCGCAGCCCGGATTGCGCTTCCACGGCTCGGGGCCAATGGCGAATTTTCTGACATTTTATCTGCATCCTATACATCACCGCCATGGGGGTGGCGCAGCGCACGGGGGGGGGGAGCTTCCAGGCGCTGCTTCCGAGCCGCACGTCCGCCGAGAAGAGACAAAGGGAATGGGAGACACAGAGAGGTGCGGGAAGGATGACAGCTGGGGCACGGCCGTCCTGGGTGGTGCCCGGTCTGCCGGCGCGGCGCGGGCCGGAACTGGTGTAAAGGGACTGGGAGTGGGTGGAGAACGGGGAGTCGGGAGGGCTTGGATACATACGTGGGAGCAGGGATGGCTAGAAAGCGGGATGACCGTGGCCCCAATTTCCCCGTCTTGTGGTTCCTTCACACCCGCTCCGCTGCTGCACACGCGGTGCCACCGTGCCAGCCCGGGCACTGCTCCGGAGGGACGCACGCAGCGTGTTTGACACGGCCTGCAGGGCGCTGGCTCTTGGGTTTCCCGTGAGCATCTCTGGAGGGGGCTTTCCGCCCTGCCCCGGCCCCTGGAGTCCGCTGTGCCCGGGAACCCTGCAGTCTCCGGCCTTCGCGGCTGGGAAACGGGGCCCAGGTAAGATCCTCGGGGGCTCCCCTCCCGCAGGGATGACCCACGGGGCTCCCTCCAGCTTCTGCTTGTGAGCGACCCACCGCGGCCTTCAGAGCCACCTCTCCGCCCCTCACCCCGCAGTCGGTGCCCCCCAGAGGCAGCAGGAGCCCACAGACAGGACCTAGCCTAGATGGGCAGCAGCTGCTCTTTGCCCCGTGCCCAGTCCGCAGCCAGCCCCAGGGGTACCCCTGCCCTTCACCCACAAGGGGCAGCATAAGCTGAGCCCGCCAGCCCTGTGTGGGGCAGGCCCCTCACTGCACACCTGGGCCTGCCTCGGTGTTCAGTACAAGCTGGCTGGGGTAGGAATACTAACCTCAGAGCAGCCGGTGACCCAGCAGGGCAGACCCCCCAAACTGGTGGGGAGTTCTAGACCAGGCGCCACGCCAGCCCCAACACGGGGTCCCTGCCCATCCCTCCGGGGCCTGCGGCCTCTCTTGCCAGCCAGGCAAGCTGGACCGAGCGATGGATGGTCCCGCCATGGCCGGGGGCTACCCCAGATCCACGGCATCTCTGAGCCCACACCAGAGACCAGAGCCCAGCCCGAAATAGAGTCGAGATTCATTAGCAAAGACCCAAACGAGTCGCCCCCGAGGCTAACGCCGGGAAACGGAGGCACAGGGATGCGCCGCAGGGGTGGGGGCCGAACGGAAGGAGAGGCCCCGTACGATGCAAGCCCCACGCGCCCCCTCGGGCGAGGCCAGGCTACGGAGCCAGGACCCCTTGCGATGCTCCACAGTAGTGCCCTCGGTATCCATGGAGACCCCGGGCTGCCCTCACCTCCAGGCCTGCCCCCCCCCACATATATCCCTACGCACTGCACCTGCCCCCCACATATATCCCTACGCCCTGTGTCTGCCCCCCACATATATCCCTACGCCCTGTGTCTTCCCCCTCACACATATATCCCTACGCCCTGCACCTGCCCCCCCACATATATCCCTACGCCCTGCACCTGCCCCCCCACATATATCCCTACGCCCTGTGTCTGCCCCCCCACATATATCCCTACGCCCTGCACCTGCCCCCCCACATATATCCCTACGCCCTGTGTCTGCCCCCTCACACATATATCCCTACGCCCTGCACCTGCCCCCCACATATATCCCTACGCCCTGTGTCTGACACCTCACACATAAATCCCTACGCCCTGTGTCTGACACCTCACACATATATCCCTACGCCCTGTGTCTGCCCCCCCACATATATCCCTACGCCCTGTGTCTGACACCTCACACATATATCCCTACGCCCTGCACCTGCCCCCCACATATATCCCTACGCCCTGTGTCTGCCCCCCCACATATATCCGTACGCCCTGTGTCTGCCCCCCCCACATATATCCCTACGCCCTGCACCTGCCCCCCCACATATATCCCTACGCCCTGCACCTGCCCCCACACATATATCCCTACGCCCTGTGTCTGCCCCCCCACATATATCCGTACGCCCTGTGTCTGCCCCCCCCACATATATCCGTACGCCCTGCACCTGCCCCCCCCACATATATCCCTACGCCCTGTGTCTGCCCCCCCACATATATCCCTACGCCCTGTGTCTGCCCCCCCCACATATATCCCTACGCACTGCACCTGCCCCCCACATATATCCCTATGCCCTGTCTGCCCCCCCACATATATCCCTACGCCCTGTGTCTGCCCCCTCACACATATATCCCTACGCCCTGTGTCTGCCCCCCCACATATATCCCTACGCCCTGCACCTGCCCCCCCACATATATCCCTAAGCCCTGTGCCTGCCCCCCCCACATATATCCCTACGTCCTGCACCTGCCCCCCCACATATATCCCTAAGCCCTGTGTCTGCCCCCACACATATATCCCTACATCCTGCACCTGCCCCCACACATATATCCCTACGCCCTGTGTCTGACACCTCACACATATCCCTATGCCCTGCACCTGCCCCCCCACATATATCCCTACGCCCTGTGTCTGACACCTCACACATATCCCTATGCCCTGCACCTGCCCCCCCACATATATCCCTACGCCCTGCACCTGCCTCCCTACGCCCTGCGCCTACCCTCTCACACACCACACCTCTCCCTCACGTACTGCACCTGCCTATAAAAAACTCCCTCGACAGCCTAGCGGATGAAGTGGGATTGTACATCCCTCCCACGCGGCTGAAATCCGACTGTCTCTCCCCTGTCTCCGGGTCGTTTCCCCTCGGTGTTCGCCTTGCACACATGGGCTTGCTGTTTCCACCGGGCGGCATGCTCGTGAGCTGTCACCAGCACGGCCTCTGAGGGCTGCAGGGCAATTGTGAAGCCTTCGTAGTGCCTTTCACCCGCCGGGAGCGGGACAGGAGTGGGGAGAAAGTCCTGCTCTCCATCCTACAGCGTTGGGTGTCGCCCACGGGGAAGGCCCATTGGCACCCGGCGAACTATTGCGGAACAGCAAAGAGGACACAAAACCGCTGGGATCCCCAGAAGCATTCCCATGCCTCTCAGACATGTCCCCCCACCAGTGTCCCCTGTAAGTTGTGCATTTGTGCGGCTGCTTAAGAGAAATTGAGATACCTCCCAGCTGGTGGGTAGAGGGCTCGCCATGGGTGGTGCCCATTCGCACGTGCCTCAGTGCGTGGCGCAAAACTTTTTCTGCACAGGGATGGAGAAAAAAAATCCGCCTGTGAATGGGAAAGCTTAGAGGGAACAAGGCACCCACCTCGGCGGGCATCATGCCCCCTCCTTGGCAGCTTGGGGTCCACCCAGAAAACCTGACCCCTCCTGCCCACCCGTTACGCCTTCGTGTCAGGCAGCCGGCTTGGAGCCACTGACCTCTGACCTCCCAGCTCAGTTCAACCGGAGTTCAGGGGGCTGGTTCAGCTCCCTCCTGCCCCACAGCAAGGGGGGCATAAAGTGCTCCCCTCGACTTGCACGAGGGATGCCCAGCTGAGCTGCCCCTCCCCGCTGTGCCCCAGGGCTCTCTGGCCAGTGCTGACCTCTCGTGGCAGAGCTGGGTGGGGCAGGGCTGCAGTCACCAGATCCAGGGGCAGGATGTTCTTTCGCCCAGCCCTAGACCCCCAGCACAGCTGTGTTGAGTCGCTCGCTCCAGCCACGCCAGGGTAAGTCCCCTGCCACGGACACAGGACGGCTGGGGGCAGCTCCCTGTGCCGGGCTCAGCGACCACGCAGATGCAACGCCCAGCAAAGCAAATATAACCAGCCTAGCCAAGCCCCCTCCCTCCCCGTTCTAGCAACCTATGGGGCAGAGCGCTCCAGCATGCATTGCCCCAGGATGGTGCTTTCCACTGCACCATGGCATAGCCCCCGGGATTTTCCCAGCATGCACTGCAACAGCTGTCACTCCACTACTGTTCTTACCTGGCCAGCGCTCACCCTGACCCCTTAGACGTGGAGAAATTGGCGAAAGTCCAGGGAAGAGCAACAAAAACAATGAGGCTACGTCTAGATTGGCATGTTTTCCGGAAATACTTTTAACGGAAAAGTTTTCCGTTAAAAGCATTTGCGGAAAAGAACGTCTAGATTGGCAGGACGCTTTTCCTCAAAAGCACTTTTTGTGGAAAAGCGTCCGTGGCCAATCTAGACGCGCTTTTCCACAAAAAAAGCCCCGATGGCCATTTTTGCGATCGGGGCTTTTTTGCGGAAAACAAATCTCTGCTGTCTACACTGGCCCTTTTGCGCTAAAGTCTTTCGGAAAAAGACTGTTGCCCAAACGGGAGCAGCATCGTATTTGTGCAAGAAGCACTGATTTCTTACAGTAGGAAGTCAGTGCTTTTGCGGAAATTCAAGCAGCCAGTGTAGACAGCTGGCAAGTTTTTCCGGAAAAGCGGCGGATTTTCCGGAAAAACTGGCCAGTCTAGACACAGCCTGAAAGGCCTAGAAAACATGACCTCAGAGGGAAGATTGAAAGCATTGGCTTTAAGTCTGGAGAATAGAAGCCTGAGAGGTGGCGTGACAACAGCTTTCAAGTACCTAAAAGGGTGTTCCAAAGAGAAGGGAGAAAAAAGTGTTCTCCTGACCTCTAGGACAGGCCAAGCAGCAATGGGCTTAAACTGCAGCCAGGGAGGTTGAGGTTGGACATTAGGAAAAACTTCCCAACTGTCCGGGGGGTGAAACACTGAAATAAATTGCCCAGGGGGGTTGTGGAATCTCCATCCCTGGAGATATCGAAGAGCAGGTTGGACAGACGCCTGCCAGGGACGGTCTAGACGGTGCTTGGTCCTCCCGCGAGGTCAGGGGAATTGACTCGACCTCTCAAGGTCCCTTCCAGTCCTATGTGTCTGTGAACATAAGAACATCAGAACGGCCAGACCGGGTCAGAGCAAAGGCCCATCCAGCCGGTGTCCTGTCCGCCCGCAGTGGCCAACGCCAGGGGGAGAGAACAGAACAGGGAATCATCCAGTGATCCCTCCCCTGTCGTCTATCCCCAGCCTTTGACAGACAGAGGTAGGAACACCATCCCTACCCAGCCTGGCTAAGAGCCATGGCTGGACCTAACCTCCATGAATGTATCTAGCTCTTTTCTGAGCCCTGTTCAAGTCCTGGTCTTACACTATCTGGGGTGAGCATCCTGGCTGCGTCTACACTGGCATGATTTTCCAGAAATGCTTCGAACGGGAAAGTTTTCCGTTAAAGCATTTTCGGAACAGAGCGTCTAGATTGGCGCGGACGCTTTTCCGCAAAAGCACTGGAATTTGCCCAGGAAATTGGAACAAACACCCTGACTCTTAAAAATATACCAGGGAATCCTTAATGACCCTCTGGGGCCCAGAGAGCAAGTGTAAGAAATCGGGATGGGGCAGGGATTCGAGAGTGTCCCTATAAAATCAGGGCATCTGGTCACCCTCGGCCACATGTGCCCGGCAGCCGTACCAAGGGGAGGGGAGGAAGAGCGCCCCCTCCTGCCCACCGCTAGCAACTGGCGGCGTCTGCGTCCTGGGAATTGCTGGGGCTCCCGGGACGGTCCCACCCTGCGCAGCTCAGCGCTCGATGGGCCCCACAGCCCCAGCGTGCCCACCTGTGTGGGGCAACCTGCCTGGGGCCGGCCCCCAGGCTAGAGACCCCAACAATGTGTGTGGGGGCCCCCAGGCTGGTGCAGCAGGGGGCTGTGGGTCAGGGCAGAGGGGCACTGGCAGAGCCGTGGGGCTTGGGGGACCCGTGGGCTGGGAGGGCGGGGCTGCGGGTCAGGGCAGAGGGGCACTGGCAGAGCCGTGGGGCTTGGGGGACCCGTGGGCTGGGAGGGCGGGGCTGTGGGTTAGGGCAGAGGGGCCCTGGCAGAGCCGTGGGGCTTGGGGGACCCGTGGGCTGGGAGGGCGGGGCTGCGGGTCAGGGCAGAGGGGCCCTGGCAGAGCCGTGGGGCTTGGGGGACCCGTGGGCTGGGAGGGCGGGGCTGCGGGTCAGGGCAGAGGGGCCCTGGCAGAGCCGTGGGACTTGGGGGACCCGTGGGCTGGGAGGGCGGGGCTGCGGGTTAGGGCAGAGGGGCCCTGGCAGAGCCGTGGGGCTTGGGGGACCCGTGGGCTGGGAGGGCGGGGCTGTGGGTTAGGGCAGAGGGGCCCTGGCAGAGTCGTGGGGCTTGGGGGACCCGTGGGCTGGGAGGGCGGGGCTGCGGGTCAGGGCAGAGGGGCCCTGGCAGAGCCGTGGGGCTTGGGGGACCCGTGGGCTGGGAGGGCGGGGCTGCGGGTCAGGGCAGAGGGGCCCTGGCAGAGCCGTGGAGCTTGGGGGACCCGTGGGCAGGGAGGGCGGGGCTGTGGGTCCGGGCAGAGGGGCACTGGCAGAGCCGTGGGGCTTGGGGGACCCGTGGGCTGGGAGGGCGGGGCTGTGGGTCCGGGCAGAGGGGCACTGGCAGAGCCGTGGGGCTTGGGGGACCCGTGGGCTGGGAGGGCGGGGCTGTGGGTCCGGGCAGAGGGGCACTGGCAGAGCCGTGGGGCTTGGGGGACCCGTGGGCTGGGAGGGCGGGGCTGTGGGTCAGGGCAGAGGGGCCTGGTTGAGATGGGAGAACAGGCCCAGCTCTGGGCTGCCTTAAGAGCCCCGGGTATCAGCGTCACCTCCTTTGTGTTGGTGTGATGGAATAAGTGAGGCTCTCCCCCTTCCCCCCACTCCTTATGGGGTGTATGACAGTCAGGGCCTAGGACAGGGCCTCTCAGCCCCCCCATCACAGATCCCCCCCCCCCCCCCCGGCACTTCCCATAACCATGAACACGTAAATAAATAAACACGAGGGGGGGACGCCGAAAAGGAACCGTCGCTCTCGCTTGTCACGATTAGACAGAAGCGCAAACTGGCTCAGCCTCCCGCCACCCGCCCGGAGGCACCTCCCACTCCACACACAACCAGACACACACGCAAGAGACACACGTCCCCCCGACACAAGCACACCGCCCAACACTCGCCCGCCCCTCACGTACACCCCACCACCCCACACAGACGCTCCCACGCACGGGGGCACACGCCCCGTCGGCAATCGCACACACACCCCAGGGGCCTCCGTCATGACGTGTCTCTCGTCGGCTGGGGCTGGCCCCGACCTGCCCCTTCCCCGGGGGAAGCAGCCCCCCTGCCCCACATATATGTAAGCAGAAGGGCATTCAGAGGGGTACGACATGGGGCGAGGTATGTCCCCTGTGGCCTTCTCTCCTGCCCCCCTCTCCCAAACCCACCTGGCCTGTTATCCTCCATCACCCCTGAACTCTGCCCCTCCCCCCGGACTACCTCTCCTCCCCTTATGTGTGGGGCAGGCCCAGGCCCCCTAGATCAGAGGGCAGAGGGGGATCCTGTTTGATGAGCGGGGTGTATCTCCCTCGGGAGCTGCCCGGGTCACCTGCACTCTGCCCACTAGGCCTGCCTGCCCCCTCACCGACCAAGCCCTGCCCTGGGGCCACACAGCCCTCAGCAGTCCCCCTCCCCCCTGCTTCAGAGCCAGACGGCCACCTCCTGGGGGAGGGGCTCAGGCACCCCCTGTCTCCCTCCCCGGGGCCCGTGTGGGGCCACTGAGGCGGGGGCAAAGTGGGGCCCCTAGGCGCCAGCCCCGGAGCGGCTCCGACGTCAGGAGGGCCCTGGCCTGGCTCCAGGCCGGGGAAGGTTGTGTAGTGCAGCAGCACGGCCTAGTGGGGACCAGGCCCAAGTGCAGGAGTCCCCCCCCTTCCCCCCGACAAGGGGGCTGGAGGACTGGGAGACGCTGGTTCGGTTCCTTTGCTCTCTGCAGCCGGGCGGGTGTCAGCCCAGGCCCCGCAGCCTCCCGGACAGGAGCATGGCCCAGGGAGGAGGCTCAGAAGGGGAGACGGGCCGGTCTCGGGGTGTCACCCCCTGGGCCAGGCCAGGCCATAGCATGGTGCCCGCTGGGCCGAGCCGGGCCCTCCCCCTGTGTCAGGAGGAAGCCGGCTCCGGGGACGGGCGCTGTGCCCCCAGCCCCCAAACACGTTTGATTTGGGCCACTTGGGCCCCCCCGGCTCTGCAGGTGGAGGCTGCAGGGAGGGGAAGGCTGCCTGTCAACAGGGCCCCCAGCGCCTGCGGGGCGTGGGGTGGGGCTGCTCCCCCTAGCCCCATGGCACGGGCGGGCAAAGGCAGGCGCTGAAGCGGCCCAGTCCAACGACTCCGCTCAGCCCCCCTCGCAGGGCAGAACTCAGGAGTCCTGGTTCCCACCCCCCTGCTCTGGGCCACCATGAAATCCCGGAGTCCCAGCCTGCTGCACTAACCACTAGCCCCCACTTCCTCCCCGCCCAGAGCGGGAAATGAACCCAGAAGACCCGAGTCCAGGCCTGCTGGCTCTAACCGCTAGCCCCCACTTCCTCCCCGCCCAGAGCGGGAAATGAACCCAGAAGACCCGAGTCCGGGCCTGCTGGCTCTAACTGCTAGCCCCCATTCCCTTTCCCTATCCAGGAAGAGAACGCAGGCGTCCTGTCCCGCAAGCCCCCAGAGCGCTAACCACTAGCCCGCGCGCCCCCTCTGGCCTGCAGCGTGACGGTTCCCAAGGACGCCGCCTGCCTGCCAGTGCCCCCGCGCAGCGAGCGTCCGCAGGCCGCGCTCGTCAAAACACGGCCGGGAAGTCAAATAAATAAGGCATCCGTGAGCAAAGGCAGAGGAACGGATGTGGCAGGAGATGGATGGAGCTGGGGATAAATCAGCCAGGACGTCCCGGTGGCATCGCACGCCAGAAGAGCAGCCGCTCGCGAGGGACGGGAGCCCCCGGCGCCGCCCCCCCCCCAGCCCCAGCCAGAACGGGGACCCAGCATCCTCCGGGGAGCAGAGCCCGTCTGCCCAGCCCAAGGGGCCTCTGAGCAGCTGGGGTCTGGCTGGGGCCTGAACCCCCACAGGGCCACCCCCCCAATGCCACGACCCAGCTCTTGAGAGAGAGCATGACACCCCCTTCGGCCCATGGGGTGCCCCCTTCCCGGTGCCTCAGTGTCCCCCCCAGCACTTCGAGCCCTGAATCGGGGTGCCCCCCCAATATCGTGAGGTCGTACCCCAAGGAGTGCGACTCGGCCTCCCGGCACCACCATGGTCACAGTGGCGGTGCCCGTGTGCCCCTCCCCCCTACAGGCCACCCCCAGGCCAGGCTGGGGCGCACCCGTCGGGGGAGGGGCAGGAAATGGGGGAGCCACTGGGGTGCCTGCTGATGGGGGGGAGCTCCTCAGGGCCTCCCTTCTTGGAAAGGGCCTTTGCACCCAATTGTCAGGAAGGGAGATCCCCCCCCACACACACACTTCTCCTGGCCCCTTTGACATGCCCTGTGGGGAGGGGTCCCAAAGGAGGGAGCGTGAGGCTCGGGAGACCCAGCAGGTGCTGCCCCGCCCCAGAGCAGGGCCTGCCCCACAGGGAAGCCCCGATCCCAGCTCCTCCTTGGTCCGTTTGGCCCCGTGGTTCAGAGCCCCCTCCCGGGGCTCCCCCCGGGCGGTGCTCCCGGCAGCAGGCAGCGCTCAGCCCCCCGCCGGGTGAGTGATGAAGTGCCCAGGAGACGAAGCGCAGCTGGGGCTGTGGAGTGACGCCGACATGACAGGCTGCCGGCCTCCGGAGATGTAGCCCCGTCCGGCAGGGCTGCGTGCCAGCCCCCCCGCCCCCACCCCCACCCCCCACCCCCAGCCCTGGCCGGGCTTCCCCTGGCGGGCGGTTCCCTGACTGAAGAACCGCCAGGCTCAGGCCAAGGGTGTTGGCGCATGGCCCCTGGTCATGGCTCCATCCCAGCTGCTCTGTGTCTGAGACCCAAACCCCAGTGCACTGGGGGCAGGGCCAGGCTGGGTGTCCCCAGCGCACCCTTGGGGGGAGCCCACCCTCCAAAGTCCCTCCCCACAGACCCCATCAATCTCATCTTCTGCTTTGCTGGTCCCCTCTGGGTTTCCTCTCCTCTCCGTTGGCTGTCAGCAGTGCGGGGTCTATGACCTCCAGCACAGAGAGTCCATTTCCATCCAGGAGGGGGCAGCAGCACACACAGGCCTGGAAACATGGAGCTAAACCCATCCCGTGTTGATTTCAACAGTGACACCGGGAATTTTGCCCCATTTACAAGCCAACCACGGACAAACCTCGCAAACCTTGACCACACTGATGCTTTTGCTGTTTCCTGTAGGGTGTCCAGAGGTCCTGATTTTATAGGGACAATCCCAATATTTGGGTCTTTTGTCTTATACAAGCCCCAATTCCTCCCCTGTGTTTTCACACTTGCTATCTGGTCACCCCAGCCTCCTGGTGCACCCTGGTAACATTTCCGTTTCTCACCCTGGCCTCAGTCAGGCACCCAGGCATTGTTATAGCATGCTGTTCATCAGTGCTCGTGTCCCTCCCCAGAAGGGGCAGCCCCTGGTAAGCTGCGTAGCAAAGCACTGTGCTCAGTAGGAAAGGCGAGATTTTCACGTTCTTAGCACCTGCAACTGGGGCTGTATTTTCCACATACCTCCGCTTGCCAGGTGTACATGGGAAATCTGGTGTTGATTTTGGGTGTTGGGTGCTTGAAAAATCTGTCCTTGTGGTGTTTGGGAACTGAGTGATTCCAGCAGGTGGGTGCATATTTCATCGGGATGTCAGGTTGGTTCCTGCATTAATAAAACACCTATTAACAAAAGGAAGGATCAAGGTGAGACAGTACCTTTAAGAGAAAGAGTTTTGCAAAGCGAGTGAGGATGATGACGTATGAGCTGTATTCTTCCAGCGCGCATGAATCAAGTTACTCAAGTGAGCAGAAAAGCTGCTCAGAAAAATATTGATTTTTGGTGGGATTTTTTTTCTTGCCGGTTTTGCATTTTGTCTGGATTTCATACTAAAAAAGTCTGTTTTATCACACACACACACACACACACACTCACACACACACACACACGCACGCACACACACACACACACCTCCCAGGACTGACAAACATTCGGGTTTTGATTGAAAAAATCCAGGTTTTGGACACACGTTTTGATTTTCCAAATATGTATTTTTTAACTTCCACGTTTTTTGTTTTGATGACTCACCAGCAAAATTCACAGGACGTGAGGGTCCCCACCCCAAAGAAACGCTCGTTCTCAGTGTAAAGCCATGTGTCGGATTTGGACAGAACATTCGGCGCCTGCCCCAGAGAGCAGTTTCGTGAATCACGCCACTTTTTATCCGTTTTTTATGCTTTCCCCAGCACCGGGGCATCCGGGCACCTCAGAACCATTGACGGCCAGATTCTCTCAACACCCCTGCAAGAGGCACAGTTATTATCCTCCTGCTACAGAGGGGAAACTGAGGCCAAAGGCACCCAAGGTATACCTACACGCAGAGCCCAGATCAACTGTCTTGGAGACCTTTGTGGTCCAAGACCCTTGCTGGGTTTCCAAAGGCCGTGTGTCTACACAGCTATTTTTAGGCCTGTGTCAGCTGAGGCTTTGAGATTTGGCATCAAGGTTTTACCTTTGCAGTGTAGACACACTCTGAGGGTATGTCCACACTGCCACCCTCGTTCGAACTAGGGTGGCAGTGTAGACATACCCGGAGTGACTTGCCCCGAGTTCTAGAAGATGCACGTGGCAGAACAAGGAACAGGTCTGTGATTTCTTGCACCCCAGACTCGCATACTAACAGGCCATCCAGTACGTGTGTGAGCGTGTGCACGCGTGGGTTAATAATAATTGATCATCACTGTTCATCAGTCACTAATTGTTGACGATAACGAAAACACCCTGCCGGTGTCTTTCGCTTGGGGCATTCCCTGAGGATTGGCAGGTGGCGGCAGAGCAGCCGGCGTGTTTTCGAAACGGCTCCATTTGCAACGTTCGGATCCCGGTGTGGCCAGCTCTGGCTCGTAGCATCGTGCGCCGCGAGATCGCTCTTGTACCCCAGCTCCCGGAGTCGTGGGATTCTGAGAGTCGCTGCACAAAGGAAGTTTCCGGCGCCCCTGGAGGCAGGGAATAATCGGAAGCGCTCAGGGTCCCGCCGCAGGTGGGGAAACTCCAGAGCGGGTTTCAAATCTGGTTTGTAAGGCAGGGGGCTCACTTGGAACGCGAGGCAGCCCAGCTCCGGAGGGCTGGAATTCGGGGATTTGAACTGACCCGTTTCGGTCTGGGGAGAATTTACCCCTCACTGTTGCAAACCCCGGAGGGCTGAGGGGGGGCAGAATCTCTCCAGAATCGTCTTTCCCGCCCCCGCTGAATCACTCTGCGTTGGGGTTTTTATTTCACGGCCTTCAAGGGACCCAACCCCACCGCAGCTTCCGCCTCTTGGCCAGCTCCTCCACACGCCTGCTGGGCTCTTCGCTTTGCTAGCTCATTAACCCGCCGGCGCGCCAGGCGGCTTCCCCAGCCGCCGCTTGCAACAATCCGCCCGCCCCGGCCCCGACATCTCCCCCCCCCCGCCCCGCCTCCCAGACAACTGGAGTGTGAAACAGATGGTCGCTTCGTCTGGGCGGCGCTGGCGGGCCTGCGCCAGGGGCTGCCTCGCTCCGGGATGGAAGGTGTGGCAGCCAGCCCCTGATCTTTTACTGCCTTCGCTCCTGTGGTGCCGAAGCCCCCCATAAACCCCGCGCGGATGTCGTAAAACACCAAAGCTCCGCCGGGCGGGGGGGGGGGGGGAAGCGGCTTCTCCCAGGCAGGTGTCAGGGTTGTTAATTAGGAGTTGCCCCGAGTCAGCGTAAATTCCCGCAGCGGGTGGGGCGCGGTTCCCCTGTTCTCGCGCCCCCCAAAGGGAAGTGGGCACGCCCTTTGTGGCCCACCAAGGCCTGCTGCGAGCGCGCTGCTCTTCGACAGGCTGTGGGAGCGAACGGGGCGGGGGGTGCATTTCAACCAGTCTCCCAGGTTTGGGGGGCTCCGAGGAAGTGCCGGCCTCGCTCAGGACGGGGAGAGCGGCCGCGGGCGATCCGCGCGCCTCCTTCTCCAGGAGGCAGGGCGCGGGGTGAAGTGGAGCTGACGGCGTCAGAGGCAGGGAGGGTGGGCCACAGGAGTGGGAACCCACAGGGCCACTGGAGGAGACACATTGTGGCATCTTCGTCCTGACAGGCCACAAGCGCTCTGGGGCTGGGACTGTCCTGACTCCGTGAAGCCAGGATCTTGGGGCCGCTAGGCCCCGTTTCAGTTGGAGAGCTGGGCAGCTCAGCCCGTCCTGCGGCTGAATGGAGGGAGATGGTGCCCCCAAGCAGGTGATGGAGCCCAGAGGGCAGGGCACCTGGCATATCCTCCCATCTCCCTGCAGGGGGTCAATGAAGAGGGAGAGGCTCTTTGGAATGCGACAGGCGCTAGAGGCCTCGGCCGAGGTTAGGGACCCATTGTGCCAGGGGCTGCACAGACCCAGGGCAAGAGCGCGCAGCCTAAAGTCTCAAAAGGCAGGCAGGGAAACTGAGGCCCGGGGAGGCACAATGATTTGCCCAAGCGAGCCAGAACTGGGACTAGAACTCAGGTGATTCCACTTTATGAAACTCTCATGAGCTGGCTCTAAGTCTCATCCTTTTTATAAGCCCCCTAAAGCTCATGGCTGCTATGATCTCATGTGGCAATGAGTTCCCCAGGCTAGATGGGTGGGTTTTCGATGGGCTGCTTTTTTTCGCTTTCATTGAAGTCCCCTTTCTTATGCCTGTGAGAGGGGGAACAAAGCTCCCAAGTCCCCTTCTCTACGCCTGTTATTCAACCTCCCTCTGGAGTTCCCCCCGGGAGCTCCCTGTGTTCAACCGGCCAAAAAGAAGGTGACCCGATGCCCATTGTCGGCACCTTCATGGGGAGAAAATCCCACGTCGTCACGAGCGCTTTCGTCTCGCAGAGACGGGCCGAACAAGAGCCAGCGCCTGGAAGTTAAACCCGGCCACATGCCAGTGAGGAGCAAGGCCCCTGCTTTTCCCCAGTGCGGTGGATTAACCATGGGGTCAAACTCCCGAACACTCCAGACACAAGTGAGTCTGGGCTCCTGCAAGGGGTGGCTGGGGAAATTGACCGGTGCGCTACAGACGCTCAGACTGAAGGATCTCCCCTTTGGTCTGCCTGGCTCTGCGCCCCCCTCTCTTGCTGCGACAGCCCTGGGAACGGGGTGACCAGAAGTGGCCGCTGTCCCCCTGAGCTGGACACGCCCAATTGCCTCGCAACCTTTCCGCACGTCGTTTGCCGGAGCGCCATTTCGTTCCGGGGGCCGCGACCGCTGCTCCCCGCCCATTCGCTCCCGGCGGGGTCCTGCCAGTGAACATCCGCCAGCTCCGAATGCCTTCTGCCCGGGCCCCTAGGGTGGGCAGCCCGCCCCGACGTTGCCCAGGGATCTCTGGGCTTGGACGAGCCCCGCCAGCTTGTGCCCCCGCCTTTCCAGATCATTACTCAAGAAATTGCACAACAACCCGGCTACAAAACCTTGGGGCATCCCCTGTTAACCTCTGACCACAATGAAAATGAACGGTGTATTCCCGCTCTTTGTTTGCTTAGCCGGGCTCTGATCCGTGACTGTCCTTTGCCTCTTCCTCCGTGAATGAGCCACTGGGCGATACATAACTGTTCATAGGCTGCCGGTCGGTCCTCCAGGCTTCCTCCGATAGACGTAGCTCCGATTTGTGCCATCCGGATGCAGCATGGGGGGAGGGAACGGGCTGACCCCGCATGGGAGCCACCCGCTTCAGCATAGCAGGACTGGCCACCCAGGACTCGTCTGGTTCCCTTTCGACCTTCTGTTCACCCAGGCTCACTTCCCACTTGGTCGCACAGCCCTGGCCACTTGTGTGAGGGAAGCCAAAGTCTCCTCCGGAGAGTTTCAGGCCAGAAGATCATTGGATCATCTAGACCGGAGGGTTCAGGGCTGAGTGTGGAATGTCGGGCCCAGGGCTGGTGGCTGCGGTGGGATCCAGTTGGGGGGCTAAGGTAGCTCCCTGCCTGTCCTGGCACCGCAGACTGCGCTGCGCCCCAGAAGTGGCCGCAGCAGGCCCAGCTCATAGGTGGGAAGCGCACAGGGCTCTGTGCCCTGCCCCTGCCCCGAGCACTAGCCCCGCTCTCCCACTGACTGACCCCCAGGGTAGCCCAGCTCCGCCCCTCCACCGCCACGCCGAGCCCCGTCGGTCGTCCTGGATAGAGCCGCCTCCGGAAAGGCCCCCCCGGCCGGATCTGACGCCATCGAAGGACGGAGACGCCACCTCTGCTCCGGGGTGTTCGGTCCCGGAGTCGACCCCCCTCCCTGCTAAAAATCGGGCCAGTCGCTGTCCCGAGGCCGAGGAAGAGGCTGAGTTGGGGTCACAGAGGTTGGGTTCCTAGACAGGCTCGGGCCGGTCCCGCGTGGCGCTGCCCCCATGAAACAAATTGAGTTCCGTGGGCGTAGGCCGGAGCCCTGCCGCTAGGGGTGCCAGGGGTCCGGCTTTGAACCGGACAGTCCGGGATTTGAGGGTTCTCTCCGGGGAAAAATTAAGAAAATACTGGACCTATCAAATGTCTGGTTTTTCTCATTAGGTCACTTCTATTATTATTAGGACTATCAGTGTCTAGCTGCGAACTGCCTGGCTGGTCGACACGCTCACGACGCGAGGGGGTGGGGGTCAGGGCCGGGGCGGGAGGGAATCCCCAGGGCCGGACTCGGGGACCGTGCGTGGGACGGGCAGCACCCTGGGATCTGCGTGCACCCGGGTCAGTCCCGCTGTCCGCCAGCCAATTCTCTCCTCCCACTCCGCCCCCCCAGCCAGCCCGGCTCCCCCCTAACTCTCTCCCGGCCAGCCCTGCTTCCCGTCAGCCGGTCCCCCCCACACCCAATCTCCCCCTGACCAGCCCTGCTTCCCGCCGGTTCTCCCCCCCTCCTGCTCCCAATATTCCCCAGCCAGCTCTGCTCCCCCCAACCCCCTTCCAGCCAGACTTGCTTCCCACCAGCCAATCCCCCACCCCCGATCTCCCCCGGCCAGCCCCGCTGCCCCCTCTCCCCCTCCGCCAGCCCAGCTTCCCGCCAGCCGGTCCCCCCACATCCTCCCAGCCAGCCCCGCTCCCCTCCCGACCGCTGTCCCCCCCCCCCCATCAGAGATCAAGCGTGTGCACTATTTTTTTTGAAGCCACCTGGTCACCCAACCTGCCACGGGGGCTCCAGCCTGGATGTGCCACCCCTTCGGCAAAGGACATTCCTCCTGGGGTCAAAGAAGCCGGAGGAGCCGGTCTGACGAGACCTTCCCGGCCAGCTGCTCGTGGGAACCGGGGTCTCTGCGTTCTGCTCCCGCTTTCGCTCCCCCGCCCCAGAGAGAACAAGGCCCACGGGCCGGCAGCCACGTCCCCCGCCCCCAGCGATCCCCCCCCCCCGGCAGGTCAGCACGGCCAGCGCGACGCGCCCGGGGCAGAGACGAGCCAGGAGCCGAGGTGCCTCTCTCCGGCCACCCCGGCCTGGCTCCCCGAATGCTCCCGTGTCCCGACCTGTCACACCCCCCCCCCCGGCACGTGAGAGCCCCTGGAGGGAGGCGGGCAAGCGGCAGAGCAGGTCGCCCCCGGGCCTGGCGTGGAGGGTAACACAAGGAGACTCGCGAATAGCGAGGCTCAAGGGGGGAGCTCGTGGGTTCGGAGTCCCTGGAGAATCGTCCTTGTGGTGAAACGTGGCGGGGTTAGGGTTAGTCTCACGTACACACATGCGCACGCACAAACCTGTATGAACACCCGCACACGTACCCCCTCCACGTGCCCATGCACTCACACCTGTGCACAAACAGGCACAGGGAAACACACACCTGAGCACACAAACATCCGTGAACACCCCCACACACACTTACCCCCTCCCTGTGCACATACATGCACAAATGGGCGCATGGAAATACACACATGTATGTACAAATATACGTGAACACCCACACACATACATACACTTACCCCCTCCTTGTGTGCACACACACACTCACACATGCACTAACAGGCACATGCAAACACACACAAACATGCATGAACACCCCCTCACACACACACACTTGCCCCCTCCCTGTGCGCGCGCGCGCACACACACAAACAGGCACAGGGAAACACACACTTGCATGCACAAACATGCATGAACATACACACACACACACACACCCTGTGTGCGCGCACACACACACACAAACAGGCACAGAGAAACACACTTGCACACACAAACATGCATGAACACACACACATGCACACATACGCCCTGTGCGCGCACACACATGCAGAAACAGGCACAGGGAAACACATACATGTGTACGCACAAACATACGTGAACACCCCCCCACACATACACGTACCCCTCCCTGTGCACACACACCCCTGTGCACAAACAGGTTCACACTTGCGTACATCCCCATGCATGCTCCTACCCAAGGACTCCCCCGCCACACACACACACACACACACACACACACACACACACACCCCAGCAAGTATCCAGCAAGCTGGGACTTTCCACCTCCTGCCTGCAAATCCCCCACCTCACACACACATCTCTCTGCCCGCCCCAGCGCTCCACACGGCGTTTGCTGCCCCCTGCTGGAGCCTGGCACCCGGAGCTCCTGAGCCTGCCGAGGTCGTGTGGGACCCTCGCTCTGGGCACAGCGCTCCAGGGAAAGCCAGACCCAGGCAGCCGTGCCCACCCTAAGGGCCGGGGCAGCCCCATTGGGGCAGAAAGGGCAGCATCTCGCCCCCCAGCCCTCCGGGGACACGGCGGCTCGCCTGGGCTCTGGCCGGGGGGGATGTGTCGGACACACCCCCCCCCGGTACATTTCAGGGGTCGAGCCCCTTTTCCTGCCCGATGCCCTCAGCCCTGCCCACGCCCAGACCCTAAGAGCGGGGCTGCCAGGTGCCTGCCGCAAGGCTTCCCCCCGTCCCCCTGCGCCGTCTCTTCTCGTTAGCGCGGGGATTTATCCCTCCCAGCCCATAAACAGGCGTTTAGTGTCTCCATTATTGTTTATGGGCCTGTAAAATTTAACTGGCTCCTATTAGAGTGGCCCCGGCTGAGGCAGGGAGCCAGGGGAGGGGGGGCGTTGAATGAGGGAGCGAGGGAGGTGGTGGGCAGAGACCAGGCCTGGGGAGAGACCCGGCGGAGCTGGAGGCGGGGCGGGATGGGTGCCGGAGCCGGGCGGCTGCAGGGTGCAGATTCTGGGGTTGGGCAGCTGGGGAGAGCTCCGGGGTCCTTCCAGCAGCAGAGACGGGGGACAGATCCTGGAGCAGGGCCGGAGCCCTTTGCACTTAGTTCCAGCTGCTCCCTGCGCCCCACGCACCCCCCACCCCACCCGCCGCTGCGCCTGCTCCTCAGAGCATCCGGGGGAAGGGTCGTGCTCGTGGGAATTTGCTCAGCTCCAAGCTTCTGGGTGCCCAGTGGGATAGTCGCCCATCTGCCCCGGCACTGGGAAGGAATCTGCCCCTGGCTACATCACATTGACGCCAGATGTTTGGGAGACGCCGGGTGAGGTGTTAGCAGCTATGAACAGGCGTGTGGTGAGCAAGACACGAGGAGTCGTTCTTCCGCTCTGCTCGGCGCTGGTTCGGCCTCACTTGGAGTGTTGCATCCAGTCCTGGGCACCGCATTTCAAGGAAGATGTGGAGACATTGGAGAGAGTCCAGAGAAGAGCAACGAGAATGATGAAAGGTCTAGAGAACATGAGCTAGGAGGGGAGGCTGAAGGAACTGGGTTTGTTTAGTTTGGAAAAGAGAAGCCTGAAGGGGGACGTGATAGCAGTTTTTAGGTATCTAAAAGGGTGTCATAAGGAGGAGGGAGAAAACTTGTTCATCTTGGCTTCTGAGGATGGAACAAGAAGCAATGGGCTTAAACTGCAGCAAGGGAGGTTGAGGTTGGACATTAGGAAAAAGTTCCTACCTGTCAGGGTGGTCAAACACTGGAATAAATTGCTCAGGGAAGTTGTGGAATCCCCATCTCTGGAGATATTTAAGAGCAGGTTCGATAAATGTCTATCAGGGATGGTCTAGACAGTATTTGGTCCTGCCATGAGGGCAGGGGGCTGGACTCGATGACTCTCGAGGTCCCTTCCAGTCCTAGTATTCTATGATTCTATGATCTCTGAGCAAGAACGGCAGGTTTGGGGGTTAGTTGGAGCATGGTCTCTGGATGTTTGTAAGAGTCTGAGGAAGCTCTCCAGATGTTTGGGCAGCTCTGAGTGAGGCCTCAAGATGTTTGGGCAGCTCTGAGCGAGATCTCCAGATGTTCAGGGAGGTCTGAGTGAGATCTCCAGGTGTTCAGGAAGATCTGAGCAAGATCTCCAGAAGTTCAGGGAGGCCTGAGCGAGATCTCCAGATGTTCAGGGAGGCCTGAGCGAGATCTCCAGATGTTCAGGGAGGTCTGAGCAAGATCGCCAGGTGTTCAAGAAGATCTGACCACTTATCTAGATGTCTGGGATGGTCTGAGCAAAGTCTCCAGATGGTTTGGTGGCCCTGACCAAGATCTCCAGATGTTTGAGAAGGTCTGAGCAAATTTCCAGATGTTTGGGAAGGTCTCAGCGAGGTCTCCAGATGTTTGGTGTTAAAAAAAAAAGAAACCTTCCATAAACCTCAAGGATTTTCTACGCACACACACACACCACATTGGCAAAAGAACCCGAGCTCTTACCTCCAGCAGCCTCCAGAGTTAATCCATGTTCTAGCTCAGCCCCAAGCCGTCTGAGCTCTGGGAGGGACTGCAAGGCCCATGGGCCAACTCTCTCTGAAAAGCCCCAGCTCACCCACTACGTTAGGCACACCTCCAGACTTCTCGGTGAAGACCGAAACAAAGAAGTCATTGAGCATCTCCGCCATTTCCAAGTTCCCTGTTACTGCTTCTCCCTCCTCGCTAAGCAGTGGGCCTACCCTGTCCTTGGTCTTCCTCTTGCTTTTAATGTATTTATAAAAGGTCTTCTTGTTTCCCTTTATGCCTGTAGCTAGTTTGATCTCATTTTGTGCCTTTGCCTTTCTAATCTTGCCCCTGCATTCCCGTGTTGCTTGCCTATATTCCTCCTTTGTTAGTTGTCCTAGTTTCCATTTTTTATATGACTCCTTTTTTATTTTGAGATCGTGCAAGATCTCCTTGTTAAGCCAAGCTGGTCTTTTGCCATATTTTCTATCTTTCCTACACAGCGGAATTATTTGCTTTTGGGCCCTTAACAACGTCCCTTTGAAATACTTCCAACTCTCCTCAGTTGTTTTTCCCTTCAGTCTTGCTTCCCATGGGACCTTACCTACAAGTTCTCTGAGCTTATCAAAATCTGCCTTCCTGAAATCCATTACCTCAATTGTGCTGGTCTCCCTTCTACCTTTCCTTAAGATCATGAACTCTATTATTTCATGATCACTGTCCCCTATACTGTCTTCCACTTTCAAGTTCTCAACTAGTTCCTCCCTATTTGTTAAAACCAAATCCAGAACAGCTTCTCCTCTGGTAGCTTTTTCAACCTTCTGAAACAGAAAGTTGTCTCCGATGCAGTCCAGAAACTTATTGGATAGCCTGTGCCCCGCTGTGTTAGTTTCCCAACATATGTCTGGATAGTTGAAGTCCCCCATCACCACCAAATCTTGGGCTTTAGATAGTTTTGTTAATTGTTTAAAAAAGGCCTCATCCACCTCTTCCACCTGGCTAGGTGGCCTGTAGTAGACTCCTAGCATGATATCACCCTCATTTTTTACCCCTTTTAGCTTAACCCAGAGACTCTCTACACAGCTATCTCCTGCGTTCATCTCCACTTCAGTCCAAGTGTGTACATTTTTAATATACAAGGCAACCCCTCCTCCCTTTTTTCCCTGTCTGTCCTTCCTGAGCAAGCCGTACCCTTCCATACCAACATTCCAATCATGCGTCCCATCCCACCAGGTTTCTGTAATACCAATGATATCATAGTTGTATTTATTGGTTAGCAATTCCAGTTCTTCCTGCTTATTACCCATACTTCTCGCATTTGTATATAGGCATCTAAGATACTGATTTGATCTTGCCTCCCTGTTGTGCCCTGACCCTCCTTTCTCCTTGCCATTATAGGCCATAGTCCCCCCCATTTCCAACCCATCTCCCAGGCCCGCACATGCAGCACTTACCTGTGGGCTTTGCTCACCTGCCCCCAACAAACCTAGTTTAAAGCCCTCCTCACAAGGTTAGCCAGTCTGTGTCCAAACAAGGCCTTCCCGCTCCTGGAAAGGTGAACTCCATCTCCGCCAAGCAGTCCTTCCTGGAAGAGCACCCCGTGATCAAGGAAGCCGAATCCCTCCTGGTGACACCATCGTCGCAGCCAGGCATTCACCTCCAGGATGCACCTCTCTCTGCCTGGGCCCCTACCTTTGACAGGAAGGATAGAAGAGAATACCACCTGCGCTCCAAACTAGTCTGCACTGGGGCTTTACTTAGAAATAACCCCCTTAGGTCGAATTAATAAGCGGAGCCGCACCACCAAGCCCGTGAGGCACTAGGTGGCGCTGTTACACGTGGTCTTACCAGCTCTACTAGCTCTTTTCTCCTCAAGCCAGCAGCAGTGTGTGCAAGAGGCCGTGTTGTGCTTGTCTTTGTAACCCAGTGGCTTTGCCGGGGAGTTTTTGCCAGCAGCAAGAGTGTTTTGGTCCCTGCCTTCAATTTTCCAGCTACACCCAGTCCCTGGGGCCCATCTGCTCCCTGGGTGCCGGGCTGAGAGTTCTGACCAAGGCGTTCGCCTGCTTGGTATTTGTGGCCACCTCTGTTCCGGGACTGGTGAACAGACACAAGTGTAAATAAATGTCTCCACTCAGAGTTGTTGATTCCTCTTCTGCTGGGAAATTGACTGGCGAGTCCCTGGCAGCTGCTATCGCTTGGCACAGAGACCATATTATTATTTGATTTCTATAGCTGTTGGGCATCTCCTGCTCCAAATGTCACTGCATGGACAGTCGGGACCCTTGGGATCTAGTCCCAGCTCAGCCCTGCTTCTCAGCTCGCTGCCTCAGTTTCCCCTTCTACTGAACATGAGTGGTGAGACCGACACACATCACAGGGAGTATGCACTCTTTATCAAGCTTAAAGAGAGCCCCTCCCCACTTAGAGGCAAACAGGAGACATTAAGGATATATGAGAACGCTCCCTAAACCTTTCCACCAGTAGCGCTTTCCAAAAGAGGTCTCTGTCTGTCTCATTTACAGATGGGGAAACTGAGGCCTGGGAAGATTTATGAATTTGCCCAAGATCACCCTGTAGGCCAGCATCAGAATCGAAACAGTTCTCCTCAATCCCCTCCCTTTGCTCCCCTCACTAGGCAGCATGACCGTTACTAGCCGAGCCGAGCTGGGCTTTTGGGATTGGTCCTGCCTTGGGCAGGGGGCTGGATCTCATGACCTCCTGAGTCTCTTCCAGCCCTGGGGTTCTATGATTTGACTGTCCTGCTAAAGGGGAACGTTTTGCATCAATACCAATTTGGGGGCGGGACTATCCAGAAACGCGTGTTGCTATTAGCCACTGAGAAACGTCAGTCGTGCCTGTTCAAGAGGTTGAAAGCGGAACCCTGAATCCGAACCCCAGATTCGGTCTCCCCCTCCCCTCCAAACCCACGGCTCATCAGAGACCACCCCTCAAAGGCCGGAGCGGACCCTGCATTTAGCCTGGCCCATGCTGGAGCCAGATCTGGGCTCCCTCGCCTTGCTCCAGCATGGGGCCGTGTTGCAACACCCCTGCTCTTTCTCCTGTCAAACCTGACAGCCCCCCGGCCCCTCCCCGCCCCATCCCTGCCCCTTCCCCTGCCCCAAGTGGGCCATAAACCCATCACGGACTGTCCCTTAATTGCCCGACGCCCCAGCCACCGGGAGGGGAGCAGAGAGGCCTTTGCGGAGTGAAAGCAGATAAACATCTCCCGGGGCTGCGCTTTGTTGAGCTCCAACTTCCAAACAAACCCCCTCCCCAGGGAGGGGTCGGGAGGCCCAGGCCCTGCCCAGACTGGAGTGAGCCCAGGCCTGGGACGGCGCATTCCTCCAGCCAGGCCTCCTGCCGAGGTATTTATGGCCACCCCCTCGGCTGCCCTTTTATTGCACTTGATGCTGAGTCTCTTGTCTGCCTGCTGCCAGCTCCAGCTGCCGGCGAGTCGTCCTGGCAGAGCTGTGCTGGGCCCCTTTGAACCAGGCAATTAGCACATCTGCCTTCCCAGAGGGGCGTTCCTGCCCCCCGCTCCCGGGGAGCCGGCCCAAGGGCTGCCCCGACACCCGCTGGACTGAGCCGGCCCGGTGCGAGGGGATGACCCGGCACTGCGGGGCGAAATCAGACGGGCGGAGGAACCGAACCCCCGGGGGGAGGGATCTGGAGTCACTCCACAATGCTGGCTGCCCCAGGATCAATCCAGGAGACAATAGTGTCAGAGCGAAAACCCTGCGCGCACTGAGCTTCGGGAGATGGGTGTCAATCCAGAGTCACACCACTTGCCCCGTTTTGGTCCTGGTGACAAGTGGTGTAAAGCTGAAGCGTCTCCTCTCTGGGGGAGACGGGTGTGAACCCAGCAACACTCCATGCACCCTAAGGGGTGACTCCGGAGAGACACCGAAGTTGGGGCGAGCAGGAAGTGGCCCTGGCGTCTCCCCACGTTTAGGGGAGGGCAGGGCCCAGCCCCATGGCATCCCAGAGACGCGTTGCTCCCCCGGCCCTCCTTGGCGCTTTACTCCCCCCAGAGCCGGGCCGAGGGGTCTCTGGGGCTCGGCCGGCTCTGCCGTCTGCCTGGGGGCCCCCACAAAGCGCCCCCCTTCTCAGCCTCTGGCCTGTGACCCAGGCATGCCCTTCGCCTCAGCCCCACCTGGGGGCTGCCTTCCCTCCCCAGCCGCAGAGCCGTCTCCCCCGGCCGAGTGTCCGGACCACGGCCCCACGGCCCCCCGCCCCCCAGCCTTGCCAAGCCCCCCCCCGCGTCTCCCCATTGCTGCCAAGAATCATCCCCCCCCTCGCCCCAGCTCCCATCACCCCACACAAGCTGCCCGACCCCTCAGCGCTGATCCCCCCCCCTCCCACCACTGTCGAGAGCTCAGCTCCACATCTGGCCGGCCCGGGGTGCCAGCTTCCCTCGCCCACCGGCCAGCCCTGACCCTCCCCCCCCGCAGAGCTGCTCCCCCCTACACACCCCCTCCCAACCCCTGGGAAACATTCAGCAAAACCGCTTGTGGCGGAAACGCCAGCTGGGCACCTAGCCCAGGCCCTTATCCCTGGGCAGCCGGCCGTGCTGGGCCTGGGGTCTCCCTTGCCCGCTCATGGAGGCCCTCGGGTTCACGCCGCTTTGGAACCCAACCATTTCCCGCGCCGTTTTCCAGCCAGCCCTACGGCCAAACGCTTTTCTGCCTCGTCACCTGGGCGCTGGCGCGACGCCAGGGACCCCTCCCGTCCGGCTGACCGGCCCTGCCGCTGTTCTCCTCTACCTGTCGGTCTGCCCCCGCCCCCGGCCCCTTGGCTCATGCCCAGACTGTGAGCTCTGCCTGTCTGGGCAGTGTCTAGCACAACGAGGCCCTGTCTGGGGCTGCTCTGGGGGGCCCCGAGCCATCAGTGCTCACTGCTGTTCACCGACAGGACCTCTACTGCCCCACGGGACCCTTTACAGACAGGGAGATGGCATTCCGCCCCTCAGATGCAGCCAGCTCTGGGCTGGAGGGCAGCCGCCAAGTAGACAACACACTGCAGCGGAGGGGACCGCGAGGAGCAGCCAACGTCTTCGAGGTTCATGGAATCATAGCAAACTAGAACGGGAAGGGAGGTCGAGTCCCGTCCCCTGCCCTCACGGCAGGACCAAGCACCGTCTACTCTAGACCAGCCCTGACAGGTGTCTGGCCAACCTGCCCTTAAATATCTCCAGCGATGAAAACTCCACAACCTCCCTGGGCAATTTATTCCAGAGCTTCCCCACCCTGACAGGCGGGAAGTTTTTCCTAATGTCCCACCCTCGCTGCAGTTGACGCCCGTCGCTTCTTGTCCTGTCCTCAGAGGCCAAGCAGAACAATTTCTCTCCCTCCTCCTTGTGACACCCTTGGGACTCGCTCTCTGTCATAGGAAAGACGCTCGTGCGGTAGCAATGTCGCGGGCGTTCAGCAGCCATGTGGTGTGAGACGCTGGCCCTTGGCCTTTGCGGGGCTGGCTCTGGAGGGGTACAGCTGCCCTGCACCGTAGCTCGAAATAAGAGACGCAATTGACGCAAATTGTGTCTGTTATTTTGGTGCCATTTCGAAATAACCCGCTGTTCCGACATGCCCCTGGCTCCTCGTGCAATGAGGGACGTCGGAGTAGCCAGCCCGGTCTATTTCGAAATAACGGGCTTGCGGGGAAGACGCGGGCTACTCCGGGATCCCGAAATAGCTCCGCAGTGGAGACGTAGCGTAGGAGAGCGAAGGGCCGTGTGGCGTGAGTCGGGGGCCTCAGTTCCGACGCCTTTCTGGGCCCATCACAGAACCGCAGAGTGACAGTGGGGGGCGGCTCTGGGTCAGGCTAGCAGGGCAGTGCAGAGCGGGAGGGGACAGTGGGGCTTGAGGGGCTGTACCTAGTTATGGGGTGAGGCCGGAGTTTTCCTAGTTGTACTCCAGGGACCAGACGCGGGAAGGGAGAGAGAGAATCATTTCTCCGTGTTCAACTTGGCAAGAACATTTGGACCTGGTGGAAGAGGCCAGATTCCTGCTCCCGGCTCCCAAGAAACCGCCTCCCCCCGCCCCCAGCCGGCTCTCACTTGGGCTCAATGGGCAAGCTGGGCCGGGAGGCTGAGCAGGGCGGGCCGTGTGTCCTGGTACATCCCCCCCAGCTCCTCACAGACCCACCACCGGCCTCCAGCACCCGATCCCCAGCCGCTGGACTCGGCAGCTGCCCCCAGTCCCGGAGGAGGAGGCTTTGGGGGTCTGGCCCAGGCCGGATTCTGAGCCACTGACCTCGCAGGGTCCTTGCTGGTGCGAAGGGGCCGGGAAGCCGGCCAGGGTCTGGCCACGAGGCTCTGCCGGCCCGTGCTGGGGTGGGCAGAGGGCAGGCTGGGGGAGCCATCTGGCTGTTCTCAGCTGCCATGTTTACACAGACGGCTCGGCAGGGTGGGCGTCTGGGATTCGCCAAGGGGGACGGGAGAGCGCGCTCTCTCCCACCCCGCCCGCCCCGGGGAGCAGGGGGCCTGGGAGCCGCGCCTGTCTGAATTTGGATCAGCGCCGGCAGCCATAAATCGGCGGGCGAGATGGTGGGAGGGGAGCAGGCTTGGGGGGGCCAGTTTTATGGCCATTCCTCCCGCGTTAAAGGGCAAGACCCTTCGTGCATCCGTCTCCGGGCCCCCACCCCCTGTGCTTAGCAGGCTTGGTCCAGGATTTATGCTCCCACCTACCTGGAACTCCCCAGAGACGGGGGCAGAGCAGGAACCCATCTCTCCTTCCTCCGGCCAGGCCCTGCGGGGAAGGGGATGTCCACAGGAGCCGCCGGATGCTGTCCCAACCAAAGGCCGGGGGCTGGTTCTGATCCCACCGGTGCAGCTTTGGCCCCCCAGCGGGTCCGGATGGGGTGAATCACCTGAGGGTCGGACCCATGGCAGCCCCACTGGCAGAGCCACGCTGGTCCGTCCTGGGGATGGAGACAGCCGTGGGCCCCGGGGGATCCCTACTCGCACTGTGGAGCTCTGTCCCCCTCTAGCGGCGGCTGGGCCCGGTTCCCCCGCGCCCTGCTGAGCCAGGCCTGGCTGGGCCGGGGTCCTGTCTTGGAGCAGAGCGGCTGGGTTTGGCTCCCCAGCCAGCCCTGCCGCTCCGTGCGAGTGGGCTGCGCCGGGTTCGCTTCGATTCCCCAAGCGCCATGAAGCGGAGGCCACCTGCCCTGCCCTGCCCTGCCTCCGCACACACCGTGCACCTCTGCTCACGCCTCCCCCGGGAGCCCCAGCTGGCGGCCCCCCTGGCCCGGCCTGAGCAGAGAGCTTGTCCGTGGAGGGGCAGTCTTTTCCAATCTGCGGAGAATCCCTCCGGGCAGTACGGGGGCTAGGATGCACAGGCGGGCTCCAGGGGGCGGTGCCAACTTGCAGACGTCTACTCCCGTTAGGCCAGGTGGGCGTTTTCCGGCCCAGGTGCCCAGGCTCCAGCACTGCGCTGCCCCCTAGTGCTTAGACGTGGCACTGCACAGCACCACCACCACCACCACCACCACCCCCCCCCCCCGCCTGGGTCTGTCACAAAACTGGGGCGAATTGGGGTGCAAAAGAGCCGCATGCGCCCCAGCCAAGGGCCTCATGTGGAGCTCATCGATTGGCAGCAGTTCTGGTCCCAAAGGGGGAGGCGTGGGGGGGACACACCCAGGCCTGTGGCAACTCACCACAAATTTGAAGGTCATAAATTGCCGGGTGCTGATGCCGGGTCTCTGGCGAGCGGCATGATGCCCAGGGGGGTGACCCCGAGTCCCGTCCCCCGGCAGCCTGGCTCCCTGGTTCTTTGCGTCTCTCTTCTACCCACCCACACACCACACACACCCCACACACCACACCCCTCCACACACCCCTCACAAACATACACACCCACCCACCACACCCACCACAAACATACACACCCACACACACCCCACACACACCTCTCACAAACATACACACCCCCACACACCCACACACCACAGCCCTCCACAAACATACACACCCACACCCCACACCACTACAAACACACATACACCACACCCCTCCACACACCCCTCACAAACATACACCCCCACCCACCACACCCCCACCACACTCCTCACAAACATACACACCCTTCCACACACCCCTCACAAACATACCCACCCTCACACCCCCCCTCACAAACATACACACCACACACCCACACACCGCAGCCCTCCACAAACACCCACACCCCACACCACTACAAACACACGTACACCACACCCCTCCACACACGGGAGTTTGGGAGTCCAGCGGGTCCCGTCTCCGAGTGGGGGGCCGCGAGCCGGGCTAGGTTTGCCTTGCAGCTGATGGTTTAGAACTGATTGTCGGGGGGCCGGGGGGCAATGCAGGGAGCGGGGTAGCGAGCCCAGCTGTCTCTGTGCCTGGCGGGGGGACCCCCAACCAGGGAAATGTCCATGCCCAGGTCCAACCTCTTGGCTCCTCAGACCCCCCCCCCCCCCGTGCTTTGGGGCTGCCCCCGGCTCATGTCTGCTGCCAGTTGCGGGGGGAGCTCCGAAGAAAGGGGGAATGGCCCCTTTAAAGGCAACTGCATGGGAGGGGCCGGAGAATGCGACTGCAGGTGCATCCCCCCCTACTCCCCCCGGGGCGTGGGGAGCGGAGCAGAACACCTGGCCCCGGCTTCAGGTTTGCATCAGCCGCCTGCTCCCAGCCAGGGCCTGGCTCGGCACTCATCCATCATCTCCCGGCAGCCCCGGGCGGGGGGGAGGGAAGGGGGCTTTAACCCTTCGAACGCCCAGGCCATCAAGGCTAGTGGGCTCTTTATCCACACAGGGAAACTGAGGCACAACCCCCCCGCCAACACAGAGTCTGGCAGAAGACCCCAGGGTCCTGCAGTCTCACCTCTAAACCAAGCTGCCTCCCAGCATCCCCACCCTCCCGGAGACCCCTCCCCTACAGCGGGGAGCCCTCAGCCACTGTCCTGACAGGGCCCTCGAGGAGACAGGCTGCTTCTCCCACCAGTCCCCCTTGAGCGAGGGCCCTGGCTGGCCCCGGGCTGCAGGGGAAGGCCTTAGATCCCCTTCCCGGCCCAGCAGCCCCCCGCGTGAAGGGCTGGGAGGAGGGAGGCGATGGGGCCCCTCTCTCTGGTTGGGGGGCGGCAGATGGAGGGGAAGCGGGCGGGGGAAGGGGTCTCTCGCCAGCCGGCTTTGAAGAGCCACATGAAAGCCGCAGCCTCGCCGAGCTTTGAACTCCGGCCAGGGCCCCCACGGTTCTCCCGTTCAAACACTGGGGCTGCGCCGATCGCCAGGCAGCATTCGCTCACGGCTCAAGCACGCCGGGGCCGCGGGCTCTGCAGGCCCAGACGCAGCCGCCCCCCCTCCCAAGTTCAGTGGGGGGGGGGAGCAGGGCCCCACTCACAAAGAGGGCAGAGACCGGGGTAAATACCAGCAGGAGCGCAGGGGTTCAAAGCACTTCGCAAGGGGGGCGGAGCTGGGGCCTGCTTTGTGGAGCTGGGAACGGAGCCCAGGACACCTGACTCCCAGCCCCTGCCCCCCACTCTAACCACTAGACCGCACTCCCCTCCTAGGCTGGGAACAGCCTGGGTCTAAATTCCTCTGTGAAGCCTGCGCAGGAGGTCTGCCCCCAGGATTTTGAGACATGCCCTGATGGCCGGGAGTTGCCCGGACAGGTGGCTGAGCTGCCTTGGGGGAGTTTGCTGGAGATCAGGGGTTGCTGGCTTCACTCCCTCACGCCCCAGCTGCCCTTACGGAGACAGGGAAGGCTGTTCTCCCCTCCCCTGCCATAAACACACGCTCACTGTCCAATTCCAGGCACCCTCCTGCCGAATTAAGGGTCAGTCGCTAGGCGGGACCAGAGACCATGGGGGGGGGGGACCCTCTAAGAGACTAGAGAACGAGCCTCCCCCACATCCCAATGCTCCCTGCAAATGTCTGTTTCAAGTCCCCCTGCCCCCCCCCTGCTGTGTGGGGATGTCTGTTTCGGGCACCCCCCTGTGTCCACTTTTCATAGATGCCACCTGACACCTCCTGTCCTCGCTCTTGGTTTCATGCCTCCCCCACTCCGCTCCCCCCCCCCGCCCCCTCCCCCACACACATCTGCATCACTGCCCGGCCTGGGGAGGGCTGTTTCCATGGAAACAGAGGCCTTGTCTTTCCAGCAAATCCCTTGCTCTCCCATTCACGCCTCGGGCCATGGCTGTGGGTGAAAGGAGCTGGGAACGGCCCAAGGCCCAGCAAACTCAGCTCACCCATGCCCCCCCCCAGCACATGGCAGGGGAACGGCTGACAGCCCCAGCTGAGGGGGCTCAGACAGCCGGGGGGAGCCCCGTGCTCCAGGGCCGTCTCCATTCCCTTTCACAAGGCTGGGGGGGACGTAAGGGGGATGGAGAAAAGTCGGGGGGCTAGAAGCTCATTGCCAGAAGATAGATAGATAGATAGATAGATAGATAGATAGATAGATAGATAGATGGCGTATGGGGGTAGATAGATAGATAGATAGTTAGAGGGGGCATGGGGGTAGATAACTAGCCAGAGGGGGTACGGGGTAGATAGACAGACAGAGGGGGGTACAGGGTAGATAGATAGATAGGGGGGTGCATGGGGGTAGATAGATAGGGGGTGCATGGGGTAGATAGACAGACAGAGGGGGGTACGGGGTAGATAGATAGATGGGGGTGCATGGGGGTAGATAGATAGGGTGTACGGGGTAGATAACTAGCCAGAGGGGGTACGGGGTAGATAGATAGAGGGGTGTATGGGGGTAGATAGATAGAGGGGTGTATGGGGGTAGATAACTAGCCAGAGGGGTGCATGGGGGTAGATAGCTAGAGGGGGTATGGGGGTAGATTACTAGCCAGAGGGGGTACGGGGTAGATAAATAGATAGAGGGGTGCATGGGGGTAGATAGATAGGGGGTACGGGGTACATAGATAGATAGAGGGGTGCATGGGGGTAGATAACTAGCCAGAGGGGGTACGGGGTAGATAGCTAGCCAGAGGGGTGCATGGGGGTAGATAGATAGGGGGTACAGGGTACATAGATAGAGGGGTGCATGGGGGTAGATAGGGGGTACGGGGTACATAGATAGAGGGGTGCATGGGGGTAGATAACTAGCCAGAGGGGGATACGGGGTATATAACTAGCCACAGAGGGTACGGGGTAGATAGCTAGCCAGAGGGGTGCATGGGGGTAGATAGATAGGGGGTACGGGGTACATAGATAGATAGAGGGGTGCATGGGGGTAGATAGCTAGCCAGAGGGGATACGGGGTAGATAGCTAGCCAGAGGGGTGCATGGGGGGAGATAGCTAGCCAGAGGGGTGCATGGGGGGAGATAGACAGACAGAGGGGGTAAAGGGGAGATAACTAGCCAGAGGGGTGCATGGGGGTAGATAGATAGGGGGTACGGGGTACATAGATAGATAGAGGGGTGCATGGGGGTAGATAGCTAGCCAGAGGGGGTACGGGGTAGATAGCTAGCCAGAGGGGTGCACGGGGGTAGATAGATAGGGGGTACGGGGTACATAGATAGATAGAGGGGTGCATGGGGGTAGATAGCTAGCCAGAGGGGTGCATGGGGGGAGATAGATAGGGGGTACGGGGTACATAGATAGATAGAGGGGTGCATGGGGGTAGATAGCTAGCCAGAGGGGTGCATGGGGGGAGATAGATAGGGGGTACGGGGTACATAGATAGATAGAGGGGTGCATGGGGGTAGATAGCTAGCCAGAGGGGTGCATGGGGGGAGATAGATAGGGGGTACGGGGTACATAGATAGATAGAGGGGTGCATGGGGGTAGATAGCTAGCCAGAGGGGATACGGGGTAGATAGCTAGCCAGAGGGGTGCATGGGGGGAGATAGCTAGCCAGAGGGGTGCATGGGGGGAGATAGACAGACAGAGGGGGTAAGGGGGAGATAACTAGCCAGAGGGGTGCATGGGGGTAGATAGATAGGGGGTACGGGGTAGATAGCTAGCCAGAGGGGTGCACGGGGGTAGATAGCTAGCCAGAGGGGTGCACGGGGGTAGATAGATAGGGGGTACGGGGTACATAGATAGATAGAGGGGTGCATGGGGGTAGATAGCTAGCCAGAGGGGGTACGGGGTAGATAGCTAGCCAGAGGGGTGCACGGGGGTAGATAGCTGGCCAGAGGGGTGCACGGGGGTAGATAGATAGGGGGTACGGGGTACATAGATAGATAGAGGGGTGCATGGGGGTAGATAGCTAGCCAGAGGGGGTACGGGGTAGATAGCTAGCCAGAGGGGTGCACGGGGGTAGATAGCTGGCCAGAGGGGTGCATGGGGGTAGATAGATAGGGGGTACGGGGTACATAGATAGATAGAGGGGTGCACGGGGGTAGATAGCTAGCCAGAGGGGGTACGGGGTACATAGATAGATAGAGGGGTGCACGGGGGTAGATAGCTGGCCAGAGGGGTGCACGGGGGTAGATAGCCAGGCAGCTGAGGGTGGACGGGCGGGTGGATGGAGGCGCAGAGAGCTGTTTGCAGGCTCCAACCTGCCCCCCATTTCCGGCCCTGGCGGGGGGGGGGGGGGCAGCCGGCACAAATGAAGCGACAGCAGCTGGGCCTGTGGTGCTCCAGCCCCCAGCTCTTGTGTCATATTTGCCTCCCTGCTGATTTATTGCGGCTGTTTCCCCCCCGCCCCCGCCCCAGGACGAGGCTCTTCGGGGCCGCACATTCCATTCCAACGCCAATAAAGCGCTGCCGGGGGCGGGGGGCAGGGAGCGGCCACGCCTGGGCCCCCCACCGCCTGCCTGCTGGAAGGGGTGCCGGGGAGCGGCGGACGGGCTCAGTGCAGGGCTCCTGGCCCAGGGCTTCTGGCAATGCCAGCTCAGTGCCGGGGCCCTGTTCCTGGCTGCACCTCTAGGGGGCGCTGTGCGGCAGGGGAAAGGCACCAGCAGGGGGCGCTGTGCGGCAGGGGAAAGGCACCAGCAGGGGGCGCTGTGCGGCAGGGGAAAGGGACCAGCAGGGGGCGCTGTGCGGCAGGGGAAAGGCACCAGCATGGGGCGCTGTGCGGCAGGGGAAAGGCACCAGCATGGGGCGCTGTGCGGCAGGGGAAAGGGACCAGCATGGGGCGCTGTGCGGCAGGGGAAAGGCACCAGCAGGGGGCGCTGTGCGGCAGGGGAAAGGGACCAGCAGGGGGCGCTGTGCGGCAGGGGAAAGGCACCAGCAAGGGGCGCTGTGCGGCAGGGGAAAGGCACCAGCAGGGGGCGCTGTGCGGCAGGGGAAAGGGACCAGCAGGGGGCGCTGTGCGGCAGGGGAAAGGCACCAGCATGGGGCGCTGTGCGGCAGGGGAAAGGCACCAGCAGGGGGCGCTGTGCGGCAGGGGAAAGGGACCAGCAGGGGGCCCTCTCCCACCCCCTCCCAGGGCTGAGCCCAATGCCCCAGCATGGCGCTAGGGGGCACATGCAGCCGCACGGAGCATCGCTCCGGTGCAGTGAGAACCTGGAGCCCTGCTTCAGAAGGTGGCTCCTGATCTGAAAGCACCACCCGGGCCTGGAGCCGGAGGGGAATCTCCCTCGGCCTGTGGCCCTATAGGGCACATGGGATAAGTAGGGCCGAGTCCATCCCCCAGAGGGCGGGCTGCAGGGACATATGAGGCAGCGCGACGTGCGGGAGGGGAGCCCAGAGCTGGTCACTGCAGACAGCCTCTGTTCCCAGCCCCCCTCGCTCCCCCCAAAATTCTACCCTGGGCTACGAGCCCAGAGCAGATCGGGATCTTGGCCCATCCCCACTGGGCTTTGTGCTTGGCCCGTTACACACCAGGGGCCGATTCTGAATTCGCTTCTGGATCTGCCTGTGGCCAGATGCTGGGTCTGCAGAACCAGGATGGAAACAGCCCCCCTCCCCCCACCCGCTGCCCCTGCCGGAACCTGGCCTTTCAGCACCGCCAGGACCAGGCTCAGGGGTAGGGGCATTCACCGGGCTGCTCCGACCCAGCCTGGCCCAAATGGGCCCCAGGGGTCCTGCAGCCTGGCCTTTGCCACAAACTCCTTCCCCTGCCCCTCTGCCCCCCCAAGGCATTTACACGGCGCCCAGCGCATCCAGGGCCCCACGCCCACGCCCATCCAGGAGACATGCGTGGATACAGCCGCGGGGCTCTGGCTGGCAGCCCCCAGCGCTCCCGGCCTGGGCCTCGGTGCCAGCCTCCCGCGACGAGCCATTACCAGCTCGGCACCCCCGCGGGGTGGGCCGTGAATTTCCCAGCCAGGAGACTCACCGCATGAGCAGCCGGAGAGCAATCGGTGCCCCGTGGATGAGCCGCTGCTCATTAGCGGCGAGAAATGAGCCGGGGAAATGGCCTGCCAGGACATTCCAGTCCGTATCCGCCCTGCTGGAGTCAGTACCCACCTGCCCCCGGGCCCTTATCGGGGGCATCGCCTGCTCTCCAGGTACCCGACAGCCCCCACCGCCTTCTGGGCACCCCGTATCGCCCAAGGGGGACCCTCCTCTTGCCACTCACTCACCTTCTCCCCTTGATCTATACAAGGGAGCACGGGCATGAACCACACAGAGACGCAGCCTGGAAAGAGACGAAACCCAGCTGGGCAGCACTGCTCAGTAACCAGGGCATGAGAAAGCAGCAAAGGAGGAGAGAGGCCTGGACCAACCGCTGTGAGCCGAGTGCTTGTACCACCATCCAGGAGAGATTCAAATGCCGCCCAGCTGATTAGCCACCAGCAGGTATATCTATTGGTGGTGCACATCCGCACATGCCTCAGTGCACAGAACAAAATTTATTCTGCACATGGAAAGAAAAATTAAATGGACATTACCCCAGACTGGCACGTGCCACCCACCACCCTCCCTCCCTGTTGGCTGTCACTGTGGCAAGCAACAACACCCCCAATTCACAGGGAGGGAGGGAACTGGAAGAGAGATGTTTGCGTCATTATTTTAAGCTGCTAAATTGGGCAGCTGGGGGGTGAATCTGGGATAGATAGATAAGTAGATAGATGGGTGTAGGGGATAGAGAGATGGGTTTTTGCAGATAGATAGATGGGGGGTGTAGGGATAGATAGATAGATAGATAGATAGATAGATAGATAGATAGATAGATAGATAGATAGGGGTGTAGGGGATATAGGGGATAGATAGATGGATAGATGGATGGGGGTGTAGGGGATAGATAGATGGGGTGTTTGCAGATAGATAGATGGGGGGTGTAGGGATAGATAGATAGATAGATAGATAGATAGATAGATAGATAGATAGATAGATAGATAGATAGATAGATAGATAGATAGATAGATAGATAGATAGATAGATAGATGGGGGATATAGGGGATAGATAGATGTATAGATGGATGGGTGTGTAAGGAGTAGATAGATGGATGGGGGTGTAGGGGATAGATAGATGGATAGATGGATGGGGATGTAGGGGATAGATAGATGGGGTGTTTGCAGATAGATAGATGGGGGTGTAGGGGATAGATAGATGGATAGATGGATGAGAGTGTAGGGGATAGATAGATGGATAGATGGATGGGGGTGTAGGGGATAGATGGATGGGGGGTGTAGGGGATAGATAGATGGATGGATGGGGGTGTAGGGGATAGATGGATAGATGGATGGGGGTGTAGGGGATAGATAGATAGATAGATAGATAGATAGATAGATAGATAGATAGATAGATAGATAGGGGGTGTAGGGGATAGCTAGAGGGATAGATGGATGGGGGGGTGTAGGGGATAGATAGATGGATGGGGGGTGTAGGGGATAGATAGATGGATAGATGGATGGGGGTGTAGGGGATAGATAGATGGATAGATGGATGGGGGGTGTAGGGGATAGATAGATGGATAGATGGATGGGGGGTGTAGGGGATAGATAGATGGATAGATGGATGGGGGGTGTAGGGGATAGATAGATGGATGGATGGGGGGTGTAGGGGATAGATAGATGGATGGGGGGGTAGGGGATAGATAGAGGGATAGATGGATGGGGGGTGTAGGGGATAGATAGATGGATAGATAGATAGGGGTGTAGGGGATAGATAGATGGATGGGGGGTGTAGGGGATAGATAGATGGATGGGGGGGTGTAGGGGATAGATAGAGGGATAGATGGATGGGGGTGTAGGGGATAGATAGAGGGATAGATGGATGGGGGTGTAGGGGATAGATAGATGGATGGGGGGTGTAGGGGATAGATAGAGGGATAGATGGATGGGGGTGTAGGGGATAGATAGATGGATGGGGGGTGTAGGGGATAGACAGAGGGATAGATGGATGGGGGGTGTAGGGGATAGATAGAGGGGTAGATAGATGGGGGGTGTAGGGGATAGATAGATGGATAGATAGATAGGGGTGTAGGGGATAGATAGATGGATGGGGGGTGTAGGGGATAGATAGAGGGATAGATGGATGGGGGTGTAGGGGATAGATAGATGGATGGGGGGTGTAGGGGATGGATAGATGGATGGGGGGTGTAGGGGATAGATAGATGGATAGATGGATGGGGGGTGTAGGGGATAGATAGATGGATAGATAGATAGGGGTGTAGGGGATAGATAGATAGATGGATGGGGGGTGTAGGGGATAGATAGAGGGATAGATGGATGGGGGGTGTAGGGGATAGATAGATGGATAGATAGATAGGGGTGTAGGGGATAGATAGATAGATGGATGGGGGGTGTAGGGGATAGATAGATGGATGGGGGGTGTAGGGGATAGATAGAGGGATAGATGGATGGGGGGTGTAGGGGATAGATAGATGGATAGATAGATAGGGGTGTAGGGGATAGATAGATAGATGGATGGGGGGTGTAGGGGATGGATAGATGGATAGATGGATGGGGGGTGTAGGGGATAGATAGATGGATAGATAGATAGGGGTGTAGGGGATAGATAGATAGATGGATGGGGGGTGTAGGGGATAGATAGATGGATGGGGGGTGTAGGGGATAGATAGAGGGATAGATGGATGGGGGGTGTAGGGGATAGATAGATGGATGGGGGGTGTAGGGGATAGATAGAGGTCTCTGATTTGGGAGCCTAGCTGAGGGCCTGAGTACCCAGATTTTTAACAATCCAACAGTCCAGCCCGCGGCCTGAAGGCAGGTATCCTGCTAGAAAGGTGCCCCCTGCCCAGTACAGATTAGTCCCTTGTCATAGAGCAGGGGTTTCCAAACTCTTGGGCATGCCCAGCACTGGGCCGGGCCATGTCGGGCCTGGGATCTCCTGGCTGCAGGGGGATCCGGTGGGAGGTGCGGGGGCTAAGGCAGCGACTTGTTTGTCTTGGTACCCAAGACTGCGCTGCACCCCAGAAGCGGTCGGTAGCAGGCCCGGCTCCTACGCGGGGGGAGTGGGCAAGTGCAGAGCGCTCCATGCGCTGCCCCTGCCCCAAGCATTAGCCCCTCACTTCCATTGGCTGGGAACCTACTGCCGGCTGCTTCTGGGGCCAGGCTGGCCTGCGGGGCCCGGAGAGGCAGGAAGCTGCCTTAGCCCCCCTGCTGCACTGCTGCCGGGGAACCGCTCGGGGGAAGTCCCTCCTGCCCCAGCCCTGCCCCCCCAAAGCCGGAGCCCCTTCCTGCACCCCAAAGCTCCACCCCGCAGCCCACACGTCAGTCACATGATGTCACGGCACGGCAGCAGCGGGGTCATGAGACGACACGTTTGCCAGGGGCTGTGACAGCGGCCGTGCTGGCTGCACACGCGACAGCCACGGGGCGGTTGGGCGAGTCTCTCTGCGTGGGAAAGTAACGCCTGAGTTAGGGTGTTTTGCAAGGGGTGAGGCCTCCCCACGACAAGCCAGGGCTGGGGTGCAGGGCCCCCCCAAAGCAAGCCTCTGCCTTTCCCCGGAGCACCCAGGGGTGAAATCTTCCCGCCTCGTCCACACCAGCCAGAGCCCCCCCCCCACCCGCCACTGTCTCTCCCCAGCCCATCACCCTGGCATCCAGGCGCAGCCAGGCCAATGAAACGAAGCAGCAGAGTTGACCCTAGTTAACTGATGGGGGGGGGGGGGACTTAGGGGTCCCCCAAAGACACAAAAGGGGCAGCCTGTGTCCCCCAGGGGGCGCCCTCTCCTGGGGGGGAGGGGCTGAATCTGGTCCAGGCGCGGGGGGGGGGGGCTCGGCCCGGGGGTTTCATCCCTCCCCTGCAGGGCCAGGTGACCCGCGGCGCGGCGCTTTGGTGGCACAAGGGAGACCCCTTGTGGCCGCGCCGGGGACGGCAGGCGGCAGCCTGGCAGGGAGGCCAAGGGCGAGAAGATGGGCGCTTTGTGAATGGCAGGGGGGCGGGGGCTGTGTTGGGGGAGGGGTGATGGGATGGGGGGCCGAGATGGGGGAGGGGTGATAGAATTAGGGAGGGGTGATGGGATGGGGGGCCGAGAAGGGGGAGGGGCGATGGAATTGGGGGAGGGGCAATGGGATGGGGGCCGAGATGGGGGAGGGGTGATAGAATTAGGGAGGGGTGATGGGATGGGGGGCCGAGGTGGGGGAGGGGTGATGGGATGGGATGCCGAGATGGGGGAGGGGCGATGGGATGGGGGGCCGAGATGGGGGAGGAGTGATGGGATGTGGGGCTGGGATTAGGGGAGCTGGACTTATTTTTGTGGGGGGGGGGGCAAAATGAGAGGAGAGACTCGGGACTATTGCCCCTGGCTCCTGTCCCCGAGCCGGCCCTTTGGGGGTTCACTGGGCCAGGAGGGAGCCAGGCAGGGCCGTGATACAAACCAGGGCCCAGGGCCTAAGCCACCAGCGAGGGGCGGCTCAGCTCAGCCTAGACCGGGGGAGGGGTCTCAGGGAGGGGGCAAAGCAGCGAGTCAGGCTGCCCCCCGGGCTCCCTAGAGGAGGCCAGACGAGCCAGGCTCTGCCCCTCGCCCCGGCCCCGAGGGAGCCCCCGGCCTCCTTCCCAGCCCTTGTCTGTCCGGGCACCTCCTCCCCCGGCCTGCTCCTCCTTCGGGGGGGCAAGAGCTTTCACCCCTGCCCCTGCAGTGGCCCCCTCCCACCGCGCCCCATCCCCCCGGCACCAGGGCTAAGGTGCCTTCCCCTCCCAGCACCCGCTGCCTGAGTCCCAGGGCGTTTTACACACCGTGAGGCACAAAAGCTCACAGCCGGGACCAGGGGGAGACTGAGGCAGGGAGCCTGACCCGGGGGAGACTGAGGCCAGGGAGCCTGACCCGGGGGAGACTGAGGCAGGGAGCCTGTGGGCCAGCCAGGAATAGACGCCTGCTCGCCCAACACCTAGCCTCCCGCTCTAACCACTAGCCCCCACTCCCCTCTCTGTGCTGGGGGGAGAACCCAGGTGTCCTGGTTCCTGCCCCATTGCCCAGGCTGCTGTAACCCAGCACCGTGTGAATGCCTGGCCATGGGGCTGGGGCACCGGGACATTCCTGTCCCAGCCGGGCAGAGGAATTCGGGGCTCCTGCCACGGCAGTGACAGGTGCCAGCTCCTGCCCTCGCACAGCTGCCCCAGCTGTGGCCCAGGAGTAACGTGACCCCCCCCCCCAGCTCAGGTTACCTGCTGGGGTCAGGGGTCTGCGGGGAGCCGCCCAGCACCCCCAGCTGGGGGGGATTAGGGGCTGCAGCAGCTGGCAGGGGGATTGGCCCTTCTTGGTGGTCTGATGCCGGGTGCCTGTGTAAGGCGGGGGGGGGTTATTGAGGGGGGAGCACACTGACCTCAGAAAAATCAGTCAGGGGCCGCACACAAAGGGAACTGAACAACCCACATTCCCCCGCCCTGCACCCCACCCCTGCAGACACCAGGGGGCCAGGAGCCGGGCCCGGCCCTGCCTTTGCGCTGGTGCCAGGAAGCCCTTTGGACTCCCCCTCTGCAGTGGGGGGGGACTTCCCCCCCCCGCAGCTCTGGGGGGGCGACACCAGCCCAAGTGGGAGCCACGCTGCAGGAGCCTGATGCAGGAGGACCCCCGGTCTCCTGCTGAGAGCCACGCACCGCCCCACAGAGCTACAGCAGCAGGAGGCCAGATGCCGGGCTAGATGGGCCCATTGACTTTCCAGCCCAGGTGGAACCCGATGGTTTCCCAAGCAACAGGCAGCACTAGGGCCCCATTGTGACATCCCCCACGTGGAAGCCGGGGAGAATGGCCTGGGGCAAAGCTGTGACTGGACCCCTGCAGCCCCCTGCTGGCCCCCTGCCACCTGTGGGCCCCACTGCTCCAGGATCCCCCCACCCTATGGCACCCAGCGGTGCCCAGGGCACCAGGCAATGAAGGGTGGGGTGGTGCGCCAGCTCCTGCTGGACTGGCTCCGGGCCCTGAGGTGAGCAGCGGGCTCCTGGGGGTCAGACACATGGGGCTGGCCCCAGGCCCTGACCCTCTTTGTGTGTGACCCCCCCCCCAGGTCTTCCATCGGCGTCCTGCTGCACCTGGCGGAGCGTGCCCTCCACAGAGTCCGCAGCTGCCAACTCCTGCGTGCCCTCCACTCCTGGGCCAGAGACGGGGACGGCACCCCCATCAGGTCAGGCGCCGCCGACCTGGGGCCAGAGCACGGTGTGGGGCAGAGAGCCTGTGGGGGGTGGAGGGAGCAAATGCAAAGGCTGCCTGTGTTCCCCCCAATATCCGTGCAGTGCACAGAGCAAGTGTGGGTCAGTAGGGGGCACTCTACACCCCAGCTCAGTGCAGACCCCTGCATGGCACTAGGGGGCGCCGCGCTGCACAGAGCAGGGTGTGGGTCAGCAGGGGGCGCTCTACACCCCAGCTCAGTGCAGACCCCTGCATGGCACTAGGGGGCGCCGCGCTGCACAGAGCAGGGTGTGGGTCAGCAGGGGGGCGCTCTACACCCCAGCTCAGTGCAGACCCCTGCATGGCACTAGGGGGCGCCGCGCTGCACAGAGCAGGGTGTGGGTCAGCAGGGGGCGCTCTACACCCCAGCTCAGTGCAGACCCCTGCATGGCACTAGGGGGCGCCGCGCTGCACAGAGCAGGGTGTGGGTCAGCAGGGGGCGCTCTACACCCCAGCTCAGTGCAGACCCCTGCATGGCACTAGGGGGCGCCGCACTGCACAGAGCAGGGTGTGGGTCAGCAGGGGGCGCTCTCCCCTCCCAATCAGAGCTGGTCCCGTGGCCCCTGTGCAGCAATGATTCACTGATGGCCCTTCCCCCCACCCCCCTCCCCGCAGCAAGGGCATCGTGGCCGCGTGGCAGAGGGGCCCAGCGGGAATGTGGGGCTGGAGCGGGATCCAGGAGCAGCCACCCGGGAGTCACCCCGATGGGGATAGCGCCTGCACAGGTGGGCCAGAATCCAAGCTTCCGGCAACCAGCTCCCTCCAGAGCCTCTTCGACGAGGCCGGCAGGCTGGACCTGGCGGGGCTGCGCAAGGTGGTCGCGGAGAGAGGTGCGTGGGGGGTAGGGGTGGGGCACCCCCTCTCATCCCAGCCACTGATACCAAGAGTCCCTGAGTCCACGGCAGGGCAGGGCCCAGAGGGGCAGGAAAGCGACCCACCCCCCCGGCCAAAGCAGGCGAGAGCTCAGCGTTGCCCATCTGCTCCGGCTGAGAGCACCTGGGCTCTGCGCCCAGCTCCGCCGCGAGCCCGCGGGGCCCCCGTGCAAGTCACTGCCCTGCTCCGTGCCTCAGTTTCCCCATCTATACAGAGGGGATGGCGCAACTGGCGTGAGGGGTGGTGCTGTGAAGAGAAAGGTGCCGGCTAGGCTGTAGCAGCACCATGGAGCTGTATCAGCAGGCACAGCAACTGCGTGTTGGTTGGAGACCAGGGTTGAACAGAAATAACGCCCCCCCCCAAAACCCACCCTGTGTTTCTGGGTCCCTGCTCCAGCAAAGAGCTGACTACATTTCCCATCAGCACCCAGGGCAGGCTACCAGCCCCTCCCCCTCATTCTCATCACTAGGCACCACTCCCCTCCCAGAGCCAGGGAGGGAGCCCAGGAGTCCTGGCTCCCAGCTTGCACTGCTGTAGCCACTAGGCACCACTCCCCTCCCAGTGCCAGGGAGTCGCGTGTTCTGAGCGTGCAGCCCGTGGTCCAGCCCAGTCCGAGCTCATGCGCTGTGGGGCGGGCTGGGGGCAGGCACCGACGCCAGCGAGCGGCGGGTCACCTGGAAGTTCCTCTTTGGCGTGTATCCTGCGGGCTCCACCGCCGAGGAGCGGCGCCGGCTGGACCAGCAGTTGGCCACTCGCTACCGGAGCATGCGAAGCGCCTGGAGACGGCAGTTCCCCAGCGCCGGGCGCATGAAGGTGCAGTCAGACTGTAAGTGCCCCCCTAGCATGCAGGGGGCTGAGCCGGTGGCAGAGCTGGGGTGGGGGGGTACAATAGGGACCATGGGTGGGGGGGAAACCATCCGCTTCCCCCACCGTTCAGCGCTCCCGCGAACGCCGCCAAGATCTCTTGCCTACAACTCGGGGCAGGTCAGGGCGCCCCGACCTCCAGCCCAGCCACTGACTGGCAGGGACACGCAACCCCTTCAATTTATAGCCCCACAAGCTCCTCCCACTGGGCGGGCCACAGAGCTCCGCCTCCTGCAAGAGCTGGCGACCCCTTTCTCCCTCCCACAGTGGAACTGTCCCTGGCCATTGAGACCTACGAGGCGCAGCAGGGGGCGGAGGCAGACGAGGGTGGCGGTGGAGGTGAGACGTCCCCGCGGTGCCGGTCCTGGCTGGGTGGCAGCGTGGGAGGGGCTGGTGCCACGCAGGGAACGCCCGGGCTCAGCCGGCCATGGGGACTGGAGATCCAGGCCACGTGGGCACGGGAGGGGCACCCTGGGTGTGGGAGTAGAACCCAGGGTCCTGGTCCGTGGCCCCTGCCCCATGGCCCCGCCATCACCGAACCCTGGGGCTCAGTGGGGCCGGGCCGAAGGCTGACGCAGCTGCCTCCTCGCCCCCAGCACAGCCAGTGGGTCCAGAGCCTCAGCCAGCCCCAGTTCCTGGCCACGCTGAGGGACATAGACGCTGACGTGCCCCGCACCGACCGGCACCGCAGCTTCTTCCAGTGAGTGCGCCCGCCGGGCAGGCCCTGGTGCCGCACGCCCCCCCGTGTCACCCCCATGCCACATGCCACTCCCCAGTGCTGCACCCCCCAGTGCCACACGCCCCCCAGTGCCACACGCCCCCCCGTGTCACCCCCATGCCACACGCCCCCATGCCACATGCCACTCCCCAGTGCTGCACCCCCCAGTGCCACACGCCCCCCCGTGTCACCCCCATGCCACACGCCCCCATGCCACATGCCACTCCCCAGTGCCACACGCCCCCCCGTGTCACCCCCATGCCACACGCCCCCATGCCACATGCCACTCCCCAGTGCTGCACCCCCCCAGTGCCACACGCCCCCCCGTGCCACACGCCCCCCCGTGTCACCCCCATGCCACACGCCCCCATGCCACATGCCACTCCCCAGTGCTGCACCCCCCAGTGCCACACGCCCCCCCGTGTCACCCCCATGCCACACGCCCCCATGCCACATGCCACTCCCCAGTGCTGCACCCCCCCAGTGCCACATGTCCCCCCCGTGCCACCCCCCATGCCACAAACCTCAGTGCCACATGCCCCCCCAATGCCACACTCCCCCATTTCAACCCCCCCGGTGCCAGCCCCCCCAGTGCCACAAGCCCCCCCCCAGTGCCACACACCTGCCAGGCAGGCCCCCAGTGCCACATAGGAACAGCCACCCCAGTGCGATGCAGGCACCCCTGCAAGGCCGCCCTAAGCCCTGTGCCCACCAGCCTCTCACACACCCTGTGGGGCCACGTGTCCCCCCCCCCCTGTGGTACCCGGCGCTCACCTGGCTCATCCCTGCTGTGGCTCCGCAGGCGCCAGGGGCTGGTGAAGCTGCTCTACCTGCGGGAGATTCTCATCACGTTCGTGGCCTTCCATCAAGGTGGGTACCCAGCACCCGCCCCCGGCACCCTGCCCCCCCCACTCCCATCACCTGCCCCCAGCACCCCGCCTGCCCCCCACCCTCCAGCACCCACCCCCAGCACCTTGCCCCCCCCCGCTCCCATCACCTGCCCCCCGCCCCCGGCACCCTGCCTGCCCCCCAACTCCCCAGCACCCTGCCTCTTCCCCCCACTCCCAGCACCCACCCCCAGCACCCCGCCTGCCCTCCACCCCCCCAGCACCCTGCCTCTGTCCCTCCATTCCCAGCACCCGCCCCCAGCACCCCTCCTCTGTCCCCCGCCTACCCTCCACCCCCCAGCACCCTGCCTCTGTCCCCCCATTCCCAGCACCTGCCCCCAGCACCCACCCCCAGGACCCCTCCTCTGCCCCCCACCTGCCCTCCACCGCCCACACCTCATTTCTACCCCAGCACCCCACTTCTGCCCCCCACATGCTCCCCACCCTCCCAGCACTCCTCCTCTGCCCCCAGCATCCCGTCTCTATCCCCCACTCACAGCACCCCACTTCTGCTCCTCCAGTGTCTCCTTCTCTGCTCTCAGCCCCCCAGTGCCCTCTCCTCCATTCCTTCCCCGGCCTCTCCCTGTGCTACCCCCCCTCGACTGCCCTTCTGCCCCCCGGCCCCACATCCCCTTCCACCTGCTCCCCACCCTGGTGCCTCCTGACCTCCCCTAACTCCCCTCACTGCCCCTCGCCCCCCGTCTCCTTTGACCCCCACCTGGCTCCCGTTGCCCCACACTCCCCTGACTCCCCCCCTCCCCAGACATTGGCTACTGCCAGGGCATGAACGACTTCGCCAGCCGCTTCCTGCAGACCCTGGACTCCGAGTTCGACGCCTTCTGGTGCTTCGCCACGTGCATGCGGCGCTGGGCCCCCAGCCTGAGTGCCCAGGGCGTGGCGCGCCGCATCCGTGAGCAGCGGGGGGGCCCAGCGCAGGGGAGGGGGACGCGAGCCTCGGTGGGGGGGGAGGGGCTGCGCCTCCCACAGCCGGGTTTTTCCCAAGTCTGGTCCATGGCTGGGTGGGGGGTGACCTCAGAAGTGCGCGTGTAGTGAGATCTAGTGGTTAGAGCAGGGGGCTGGGTCTGGGACTCTTGGGTTCCATTCGCAGCCTTGCCCCGCCCTGTCTGACTTTGGGAAGTAATCCCCACCCCCACCCCCCGGGGAAAGCGGGCTGGGTGGAGCCCCATAGGGGGCGCTCTGTCCTGGCCTTACTGTGGCACTGGGGGCGCTGTGGGGCAGGGGCCAGCAGGAGGCACTGTGGGGCAGGGTCACAGCAGGGGGTGCTCTCCCCTGGCAGCAAGTCCTGGCCTCACTGTGGCACTAGGGGGCGCTGTGGGGCAGGGTCGCAGCAGGGGGTGTTCGCCCCTGGCAGCAAGTCCTGGCCTCACTGTGGCACTAGGGGGCGCTGTGGGGCAGGGTCGCAGCAGGGGGTGTTCGCCCCTGGCAGCAAGTCCTGGCCTCACTGTGGCACTAGGGGGCGCTGTGGGGCAGGGTCGCAGCAGGGGGTGCTCTCCCCTGGCAGCAAGTCCTGGCCTCACTGTGGCACTAGGGGGCGCTGTGGGGCAGGGTCACAGCAGGGGGTGCTCTCCCTTGGCAGCAAGTCCTGGCCTCACTGTGGCACTAGGGGGCGCTGTGGGGCAGGGTCACAGCAGGGGGTGCTCTCCCCTGGCAGCAAGTCCTGGCCTCACTGTGGCACTAGGGGGCGCTGTGGGGCAGGGGCACAGCAGGGGGCGCCATAGGGCAGGGGCACGGCAGGAGGTGCTCTCCCCTGGCAGCCGGTGTGTGGCGGGAGCGCCACCTTCTGGCTGGGATGTATAACTCCACCCCCCAGGCCCTTGTGACCTTTGAAATTCTGGCTTTCGCCCCCTTGTTGGGCACCTGGGGGCACTCCCGGTGCCGGGGGCAAACATCCCCGCTCTGTGGGGCGGGGGCGGGGGCGGGGGCGGGGGCAGGGCTGAGTGCCGTCGGTGTGTCCAGCGCAGAGACCACAGAGGAGCTGCTGCAGCGCGTGGACCCCGAGCTGTATCATCACATCGCCAGGACCTCGGAGGAGAAGCTGCTCTTCTGCCTCGGGTCAGGAGCCCCCCAACCCAGGGTTCCCGCCATGCGGGGGGGGGCTCACCCCCAGGAGCAGTCCAGGGCACTTGACCTGCGGTGGCAGGTGGCTCTGTCACCCCCTGGTGGCCCCCACTGCTCCCTGGCACCTCCACTGCTCCAGGGCGCCCCTCCCCGCTGGGGGGTGGGGGGGTTAAACAAACCCAAAGTTTTACAGGGAAAAGCTGGGCGATTCCCCTCCCCCTCCCCTGCCAACGTCGGGGTTCAGACCTGAGCAGGTTTCCCAGCCAGGGCCGACGGGCAGGCGTGCGGCTGGTCCCGGGGGCGGCTCGCCGGCTTCGACGGGCACCTTCAGCGCCAGCGGCTGCAGGGTCGGGGCGAGAATGGAAGTGGGCTCGGCCGGCCTGTGAGAGACCCCAGCCCCCCCCCCCCCCCCGGCTGCGGCCCTGCGGGGCGGGGGGGCGCCGGGGAGATGGGAGCAGGCCCTGGCCAGCGGGGCTGGAGGAGGGAGAGCAGCCGGGGATGGGGCATTTGGGGCCGGCTGGCAGGGGAGAAGGGCGACCTGCGTGGCCCTGGCTCCTCACGCCCTCCTCCCCGCCCCCGCCCCAGGTGGCTGCTGCTGCGGTTCCAGCGGGAGCTGGGCCATGAGGACGCGGCGCGGGTGATGGAGCTGGGCGCGCTGGAAGGGGACCCCGCCGAGCTGGCCCCCGGTATCCTGTCGCCGCCTGGCAGGGAAGGTGAGGGGCAGCTGCCAGTTCCGCCCCTCCACACCTCAGCCTCTGCCCCCAGATCCGCCCCAGCGCTGACCCACAGCCCCTGCCAGCCCAGTCCTACCCCCCCCAGCTCTACCGGTGCCCCCCGCGCTGACCCACAGCCCCTGCCAGCCCAGTCCTAGCCCCCCCCCGCTCTACCAGTGCCCCCCGCGCTGACCCACAGCCCCTGCCAGCCCAGTCCTACCCCCCCCCAGCTCTGCCGGTGCCCCCCGCGCTGACCCACAGCCCCTGCCAGCCCAGTCCTACCCCCCCCCAGCTCTGCCGGTGCCCCCCGCGCTGACCCACAGCCCCTGCCAGCCCAGTCCTACCCCCCCCAGCTCTGCCGGTGCCCCCCACGCTGACCCACAGCCCCTGCCAGCCCAGTCCTACCCCCCCCCAGCTCTACCGGTGCCCCCCGCGCTGACCCACAGCCCCTGCCAGCCCAGTCCTACCCCCCCCAGCTCTACCGGTGCCCCCCGCGCTGACCCACAGCCCCTGCCAGCCCAGTCCTACCCCCCCCCAGCTCTACCGGTGCCCCCCACGCTGACCCACAGCCCCTGCCAGCCCAGTCCTACCCCCCCCCAGCTCTACCGGTGCCCCCCGCGCTGACCCACAGCCCCTGCCAGCCCAGTCCTACCCCCCCCAGCTCTACCGGTGCCCCCCGCGCTGACCCACAGCCCCTGCCATCCCAGTCTTACCCCCCCCAGCTCTGCTGGTGCCCCCAGTCCCGACCCACAGCCCCTGCCAGCCCAGTCCTACCCCCCCAGCTCTGCCGCTGCCCCCCGTGCTGCCTTTCAGCTCCACTGACCTGGCCCCCACTTGCCCTGCCCTGCAGGGGAGGAGGGCTTGGCCCCGCGCCTGGCCACAGTCTCCTTCGAGGTGCTGCTCTGCGTCGCCCTCCTGATCCAGCACCGCCGGGAGCTGCTCCAGCACCAGCACGTCCACGACTTCTTCCTCTTCGCCCACAGGTCGAGGCCCTGCCGGGGGGGGGGAGCTTGTGGGGTTGCTGGGGGGGAACCCATCTGGCTGGGCCCAGGCTCCCAGCCTGACTCGTTCTTCCCCAAGGGCATGAAACTCAGCGCCCACTCCAGCCAGCCCACGCCAGTGAGCACATGGGGGCAGGGACCATTGAGACCTGCCCCCTGGTGTGGAGCGGAACCATGTGACCTCCAGTCCCAAGAGCCCCATGGGGGAAATGGCTCAGCCCAGAGGGAGGTCCAGGGGTGGGACTCAGGACCCCTGGGTTCTATTCCTAGCTCTGCCCTGGCTGCCCCGTGCCTCAGTTTCCCTCCCACCCAGGTCTCCTCAGATTAGGAGCTCTCTGGGGGGCAGGCCCAGCTGCCCGGCAGGAGCAAGAGTCTTGGTTTCCCGTAAGGGGGCTGCTCCAGCCAGGGACCTCCTGAGTCCCCACGGATTTCCAGGGGTCCAGGCGGGGCACTGTGGGAAGGACCCAGCAGGGGGCGCTGTGTTGAGCACGTGTCTCCCCCTACAGGCTGCAGGGGAAGCTGGCGCTGGACGCACTGCAGAGGGCGGACGGGCCGCTCTAGGGCCAGGTGACAGCAGGGCGCTGGGGAAGGAGCCGCTGCAATGAAGTTGGGTGTATGGAGCTGATGCTGGCTGGCCAGGTCTCTCTGTGCCCCTCCCGACCCCCAAATGCTCCAGGGTCTGCTCCTGCTCTCTGCCAGCTGGGGGGATCTGCCACAGGGCCTGCGCCCGGAGGCCGGCAGCTTGGCTGGGGGACCAGGCTGTGGGGCTAGGGAAAGGGAGTTGGGGGGGGACCATCCATAGGGCAGGGCAGGCAGCAGGGGAGCCGGGCACCCAGAGACGCACACGAACGACCCTGCATGCACCCACGGACACATGCACCCAGCGGCGCCCTGCGGCACACCCAGCGATGCCCAACCAGTGACGCACACGTGTGCACACACAGGGCGCCCGCCACACCCCCCAGCGCCCCCACTCCCGACGGCCCCCTCACACACAGGGCGCCCACCACACCCCCCAGCGCCCCCACTCCCGACGGGCCCCCTCACACACAGGGCGCCTGCCACACCCCCCAGCACCCCCACTCCCGACAGCCCCCCTCACACACAGGGCGCCCACCACACCCCCCAGCGCCCCCACTCCCGACGGGCCCCCTCACACACAGGGCGCCCGCCACACCCCCCAGCGCCCCCACTCCCGACGGGCCCCCTCACACACAGGGCGCCTGCCACACCCCCCAGCACCCCCACTCCCGACAGGCCCCCTCACACACAGGGCGCCCGCCACACCCCCCCAGCGCCCCCACTCCCGACGGGCCCCCTCACACACAGGGCGCCCGCCACACCCCCCCAGCGCCCCCACTCCCGACGGGCCCCCTCACACACAGGGCGCCCGCCACACCCCCCCAGCGCCCCCACTCCCGACGGGCCCCCTCACACACAGGGCGCCCGCCACACCCCCCAGTGCCCCCACTCCCGACGGGCCCCCTCACACACAGGGCGCCCGCCACACCCCCCCAGCGCCCCCACTCCCGACGGGCCCCCTCACACACAGGGCGCCCGCCACACCCCCCAGTGCCCCCACTCCCGACGGGCCCCCTCACACACAGGGCGCCCGCCACACCCCCCCAGCGCCCCCACTCCCGATGGTCCCCCTCACACACAGGGCGCCCGCCACACCCCCCAGCTCCCCCATTCCCAACGGCCCCCCTCACACACAGGGCGCCCGCCACACCCCCCAGCGCCCCCACTCCCGACGGCCCCCCTCACACACAGGGCGCCCGCCACACCCCCCAGTGCCCCCACTCCCGACGGGCCCCCTCACACACAGGGCGCCCGCCACCCCCCCCAGCGCCCCCACTCCCGACAGTCCCCCTCACACACAGGCCACACACCCAATTGTCCCTGGCAACGCTGCTGCTGCTGTAGCGACGCCATGGCAACCGCCCTCCCCGGCAACCCTGCAGCGATGCCACCGTGAAAGCATCAGGGAGGCTGCAGCAGAACCCTTCTCGGGGCGCCGCACGGCTCCCCCGCCGGACTGATTCTAGCTGCAAGGAGGAGGCTGGGAACCAAGTCCCTGAGTCAGTCAAAGCCCCCCCCCCCAACACACACACACACACACACCCCAACCGGGGGGCAGGATGCTCAAACTCCTAACGCCCCCCCCCAGCAGTGTGAGCTTCTATCCCAGCCAGCCTCCCTCCCACGCACACTAGTCGTGAGCTCCAGCCACAGGGCAATTCACAGCCCCACAGCTGCCCGGCTCCTGGCCAGTGTTTCTTTATCAGGCCGAATTCAGACACAGGGGAGCCCAGCCATCAAGCCTGGGGCGGGTGCTGGAGATTCCAGCCTTCGTTAGTGCTAACGAAGCAGAGACAAACGCTCAAGCAAGGCTCAAAATGTGACATGAAAATCTTTGGCAGGGAAAGGGAAAGGAGCTTTCCATGCAGGGAGCCCGGTGCTGTGGGGCAGGAAACAGCCCAAGCAGAGGTGGCACCGGGGCCTTGTTGTGGGGCAGCATCCCTGGCACACAGGCTCTGCTGGGGGGAGCCAGCCCTCTCTGCCATCACACCCCCGCTCATTTATTATGGGGGGTGCCTGTTGCATCTAGCGCAGCAGTTTGCAAACGGTGGAGGGCAGGGGACCCACAGGGTGGCACGGCAATGTGGCAAAGGAGATGAGAGTGATGGGCTCTGACTTCCGAGCCCACTGCCCGGCCAGCAGCCGCTGCTCCGCGCTCTGCGTTCATAGCCGGGGGCCCGGCCAGCAGCCGCTGCTCCGCGCTCTGGGTTCATAGCCGGGGGCCCGGCCAGCAGCCGCTGCTCCGCGCTCTGCGTTCATAGCCGGGGGCCCGGCCAGCAGCCGCTGCTCCGCGCTCTGGGTTCATAGCCGGGCGCCCGGCCAGCAGCCGCTGCTCCGCGCTCTGGGTTCATAGCCGGGGGCCCGGCCAGCAGCCGCTGCTCCGCGCTCTGGGTTCATAGCCGGGGGCCCGGCCAGCAGCCGCTGCTCCGCGCTCTGGGTTCATAGCCGGGCGCCCGGCCAGCAGCCGCTGCTCCGCGCTCTGGGTTCATAGCCGGGCGCCCGGCCAGCAGCCGCTGCTCCGCGCTCTGGGTTCATAGCCGGGGGCCCGGCCAGCCGCCGCTGCTCCGCGCTCTGGGTTCATAGCCGGGCGCCCGGCCAGCAGCCGCTGCTCCGCGCTCTGGGTTCATAGCCGGGGGCCCGGCCAGCCGCCGCTGCTCCGCGCTCTGGGTCCATAGCCGGGGGCCCGGCCAGCAGCCGCTGCTCCGCGCTCTGGGTTCATAGCCGGGCGCCCGGCCAGCAGCCGCTGCTCCGCGCTCTGCGTTCATAGCCGGGCGCCCGGCCAGCAGCCGCTGCTCCGCGCTCTGGGTTCATAGCCGGGGGCCCGGCCAGCAGCCGCTGCTCCGCGCTCTGGGTTCATAGCCGGGGGCCCGGCCAGCCGCCGCTGCTCCGCGCTCTGGGTTCATAGCCGGGGGCCCGGCCAGCCGCCGCTGCTCCGCGCTCTGGGTTCATAGCCGGGGGCCCGGCCAGCAGCCGCTGCTCCGCGCTCTGGGTTCATAGCCGGGGGCCCGGCCAGCCGCCGCTGCTCCGCGCTCTGGGTTCATAGCCGGGGGCCCGGCCAGCCGCCGCTGCTCCGCGCTCTGCGTTCATAGCCGGGGGCCCGGCCAGCCGCCGCTGCTCCGCGCTCTGCGTTCATAGCCGGGGGCCCGGCCAGCCGCCGCTGCTCCGCGCTCTGGGTTCATAGCCGGGGGCCCGGCCAGCCGCCGCTGCTCCGCGCTCTGGGTTCATAGCCGGGGGCCCGGCCAGCCGCCGCTGCTCCGCGCTCTGGGTTCATAGCCGGGGGCCCGGCCAGCAGCCGCTGCTCCGCGCTCTGGGTTCATAGCCGGGGGCCCGGCCAGCAGCCGCTGCTCCGCGCTCTGGGTTCATAGCCGGGGGCCCGGCCAGCAGCCGCTGCTCCGCGCTCTGGGTTCATAGCCGGGGGCCCGGCCAGCCGCCGCTGCTCCGCGCTCTGGGTTCATAGCCGGGGGCCCGGCCAGCCGCCGCTGCTCCGCGCTCTGGGTTCATAGCCGGGGGCCCGGCCAGCAGCCGCTGCTCCGCGCTCTGGGTTCATAGCCGGGGGCCCGGCCAGCAGCCGCTGCTCCGCGCTCTGCGTTCATAGCCGGGGGCCCGGCCAGCAGGCGCTGCTCCGCGCTCTGGGTTCATAGCCGGGGGCCCGGCCAGCAGGCGCTGCTCCGCGCTCTGGGTTCATAGCCGGGGGCCCGGCCAGCAGCCGCTGCTCCGCGCTCTGGGTTCATAGCCGGGGGCCCGGCCAGCAGGCGCTGCTCCGCGCTCTGGGTTCATAGCCGGGCGCCCGGCCAGCAGCCGCTGCTCCGCGCTCTGGGTTCATAGCCGGGGGCCCGGCCAGCCGCCGCTGCTCCGCGCTCTGGGTTCATAGCCGGGGGCCCGGCCAGCCGCCGCTGCTCCGCGCTCTGGGTTCATAGCCGGGGGCCCGGCCAGCAGCCGCTGCTCCGCGCTCTGCGTTCATAGCCGGGGGCCCGGCCAGCAGCCGCTGCTCCGCGCTCTGCGTTCATAGCCGGGGGCCCGGCCAGCCGCCGCTGCTCCGCGCTCTGCGTTCATAGCCGGGGGCCCGGCCAGCAGCCGCTGCTCCGCGCTCTGGGTTCATAGCCGGGGGCCCGGCCAGCAGCCGCTGCTCCGCGCTCTGGGTTCATAGCCGGGGGCCCGGCCAGCAGCCGCTGCTCCGCGCTCTGGGTTCATAGCCGGGGGCCCGGCCAGCAGCCGCTGCTCCGCGCTCTGGGTTCATAGCCGGGGGCCCGGCCAGCCGCCGCTGCTCCGCGCTCTGCGTTCATAGCCGGGGGCCCGGCCAGCCGCCGCTGCTCCGCGCTCTGCGTTCATAGCCGGGGGCCCGGCCAGCAGCCGCTGCTCCGCGCTCTGGGTTCATAGCCGGGGGCCCGGCCAGCCGCCGCTGCTCCGCGCTCTGCGTTCATAGCCGGGGGCCCGGCCAGCAGCCGCTGCTCCGCGCTCTGCGTTCATAGCCGGGGGCCCGGCCAGCAGCCGCTGCTCCGCGCTCTGCGTTCATAGCCGGGGGCCCGGCCAGCAGCCGCTGCTCCGCGCTCTGGGTTCATAGCCGGGGGCCCGGCCAGCCGCCGCTGCTCCGCGCTCTGCGTTCATAGCCGGGGGCCCGGCCAGCAGCCGCTGCTCCGCGCTCTGCGTTCATAGCCGGGGGCCCGGCCAGCAGCCGCTGCTCCGCGCTCTGCGTTCATAGCCGGGGGCCCGGCCAGCAGCCGCTGCTCCGCGCTCTGGGTTCATAGCCGGGGGCCCGGCCAGCCGCCGCTGCTCCGCGCTCTGCGTTCATAGCCGGGGGCCCGGCCAGCAGCCGCTGCTCCGCGCTCTGCGTTCATAGCCGGGGGCCCGGCCAGCAGCCGCTGCTCCGCGCTCTGCGTTCATAGCCGGGGGCCCGGCCAGCAGCCGCTGCTCCGCGCTCTGGGTTCATAGCCGGGGGCCCGGCCAGCAGCCGCTGCTCCGCGCTCTGCGTTCATAGCCGGGGGCCCGGCCAGCAGCCGCTGCTCCGCGCTCTGCGTTCATAGCCGGGGGCCCGGCCAGCAGCCGCTGCTCCGCGCTCTGGGTTCATAGCCGGGGGCCCGGCCAGCCGCCGCTGCTCCGCGCTCTGCGTTCATAGCCGGGGGCCCGGCCAGCAGCCGCTGCTCCGCGCTCTGCGTTCATAGCCGGGGGCCCGGCCAGCAGCCGCTGCTCCGCGCTCTGCGTTCATAGCCGGGGGCCCGGCCAGCAGCCGCTGCTCCGCGCTCTGGGTTCATAGCCGGGGGCCCGGCCAGCCGCCGCTGCTCCGCGCTCTGCGTTCATAGCCGGGGGCCCGGCCAGCAGCCGCTGCTCCGCGCTCTGCGTTCATAGCCGGGGGCCCGGCCAGCAGCCGCTGCTCCGCGCTCTGCGTTCATAGCCGGGGGCCCGGCCAGCAGCCGCTGCTCCGCGCTCTGCGTTCATAGCCGGGGGCCCGGCCAGCAGCCGCTGCTCCGCGCTCTGGGTTCATAGCCAGGGGCCCGGCCAGCAGCCGCTGCTCCGCGCTCTGCGTTCATAGCCGGGGGCCCGGCCAGCAGCCGCTGCTCCGCGCTCTGCGTTCATAGCCGGGGGCCCGGCCAGCAGCCGCTGCTCCGCGCTCTGGGTTCATAGCCGGGCGCCCGGCCAGCAGCCGCTGCTCCGCGCTCTGGGTTCATAGCCGGGGGCCCGGCCAGCAGCCGCTGCTCCGCGCTCTGGGTTCATAGCCGGGGGCCCGGCCAGCAGCCGCTGCTCCGCGCTCTGCGTTCATAGCCGGGGGCCCGGCCAGCAGCCGCTGCTCCGCGCTCTGGGTTCATAGCCGGGGGCCCGGCCAGCCGCCGCTGCTCTGTGCGCACCCACACGGGTCCTACGGATGATTTATAGTTACCAGTCTGTCGTGGCTCAAGCCAGTCTTACAGGCCAAGTAAGATTGGACACGACTGAGGAGCTGGGTTCTTTGATCGTGATTCTAGGCTCCTCTGAGACTTGGCTTGCAGGTCTGAACCCAGAGTCCCGTGGCAAGAACTCTCCCTCTTGTGAGATCCCAGCGGAGCCGATGGGTTTTGCAGAGCCAGGCTGCAGTCCATGACGCATTCATCTTAGGAATGCCCCTGCTGTCGTCCTTTGATGTTTATGCTCAGGCTCGGTTACCCCTTGTTTGTGTCTGGTCCTCGGGAGTGTCTGTGTCTCCAGAGCGCCGCTATCCTGCTAATTCGTTCAGCCTCGGGCACCAGGAACGTGCTCTGGCCATCTCCAAGTCTCTCGAGTCTTCCTGACCCTCTGGGCCTTGGTGAGGACTCTCACACACATTCGTCACTCCCACCGCACAATTGTACAGAGCATTCCCGACACAGGCTCACGCCGTTACTGCAACACACAGCTTAGTTTGTCATGCTACCCAGAAGCCAGACCTTATAACAACACTTGTCTCATCATGAAAGGCAGGAAAAGTAAACTATATAGGATTGTATTTTGGATACACATGGGCAAACACACCCACACCAACTGCTCCATGCAAACACACACACACACACACACACACACACACACACACACACACACACACAGCCTGCCCCTTGCACTCACACGCTCAGCCTGCCCCTGCACACTCACACCACCTCCTGCACACACACACAGAGCCTGCCCCCTGCACACACACACACACAGCCTGCCCCCTGCACTCTCACGCTCAGCCTGCCCCTGCACACTCACACCACCCCCTGCACACACACACTGCCCCCACACAGTCACACTGCCCCCTGCAGTCACACACAGCCTGCCCCCTGCACAGTCACATACAGCCCACCCTCTGCACACACACACCGCCCCTGCACACACACATACACACACTGCCCCTGCACTCACACATGCACACCACCCCTGCACACTCACATTCAGCCTGCCTCTGCACACTCACACAGCCTCCTCCTGCACACTCACACATTGCCCCTGCACACTCACTCTCAGCCTGCCCCCTGCACACACACACACCGCCCCTGCACACTCACACAGAGCCTGCCCCCTGCACACACACACACTGCCCCTGCACTCACACATGCACACCACCCCTGCACACTCACATTCAGCCTGCCCCTGCACACTCTCACAGCCTCCTCCTGCACACTCACACATTGCCCCTGCACACTCACTCTCAGCCTGCCCCCTGCACTCACACACCGCCCCTGCACTCACACACCGCCCCTGCACTCACACTCAGCCTGCTTCTTGCACACTCACACACTGCCCCTGCACTCACACACTCAGCCTGCCCCCTGCACACTCAGTCACAAGCATCCTGCCCCAGACACACTCCCCCCATGGCTGGCCTCTGTTCCTCAGGTATATGCCAATAGGGTGACAGTCTCCTTTCAACCCCCCATGAGCCCTTGGCTGGCTCTGGCAATGCTCCCTCCGATGCCAGCACACGGGGCTCGCAGGCAGAGCTGCTCAGGTGCAGTGGGTGCCAGCTGGGAATTTGGGCATCAGGGCCGGGGTGGGGGAGGGCATGTCTGGGCCTCTGCAGCCTGGGACGTGCACAAGGCCGGAAAAGCCCCGACTGCAGCTTGGCTCCCCAGTGCCAGGGACACGGGGGGGGGAGTGAAACTGACTTGGCCACGCTGCCCCTGTAAGGGGGGGGATCTCCGGCAACCCCCAAATCCTTTTGATGGGCAATACCCCAGAGTCCTCCACCTCCCCCCAGCACGGAGGGGTCTCCGCCCACGGGGAGTTGCCAGCCACGGGGCAGCAATGAGCCGAGAAGGGCAAAGGGCTGCTAGTGAAGCCCGGATCACTAACGCGCATGGATCCCGACTGGTAGAGGAACACGGCCCTGCCCTGTCCAGTCCTGGGAAGGGGCAGACGGCGCCTCCCCCGGCCACGCGCTCGGTGGCCGACAGGCAGAGACGGTGGCCCCGGTGCAGCCCTGGAGGGGTTTGCAATGTGCCGGCGCACGTCCCGGCTCATAAAGCCGCCTGGCGCTCCCTGCGATTCCACAAGGCTGCGCGCTGCCTCGCATCATTCCATGGGGAGGGGAGACAGCAGCAGCAGAGAGGTGCGGGGGGGGGGAGCCCCAAGGCCAGCCTAGGCCTCCAGCTGGCTCCTCTGCAGAGCCAGGGGCAGGAGCCTTAAGCAACAGGCTGCCCCAGCCTCCAGACAAGCGCCACCCTGTGGCCATCCTAGGCCCAGTAGCACTCAGCTCTGCAAATGGCTTAATGAGGCTACAACCCAGGGCACCCAATACCCCCCGAGCCACGTGGGCTCCGACAGGCGCGCCAGTCAAAGCACCCCACGGCGATCAGGGGTGGCAGAGAGCCCTCGCCGTCTGTGTGGCTACCGCCGCCCTGTGCGATTATCCAGGCACATGGCAGCGGCACCCGAAAGCGACCGGCCCTCAGGCCTTGGCCTGCTAGGCCCTGCACAGACACAGGGCGCCCCAGATCCGTAACCCTGTGCTAGCGCAGGAGACGAAATACCAGCAGTAAAAGGGGGGCTGAGAATGGACTCCCAGGCCCTGGAAGTCGGGGGTCGCTGTTTCTCATCCTTGCCCTGGCTCTGTGGCAGGAGCTTTCCCTGGGGTTATTTCAGGGTGTCATAAAACTCCGCCTGCAGGGGAAAGGCCTGGGGATGGGTTCAGGCAGAGAAAGGGCCCAGAGGTGTGTATGGGGGGGGGGTCGTTCAATGAGACGGTTCCAAATTTCATTCAGCTGTCAATAAAACAACCTTCAACTGCAGCCCAGGATGGCTGCTCCCTGGCACCACCTCCCCCCCACGGGCCCCGAAGTACTTTGGCCCCCTTCTTCCGCTCAGCCTCCGAAATAGATTGAGGCACAGGCGGAACAAGGGGAAACTGAGGCACAGCATGGGGCAGGGTCTTGGCCCCAGGGATACGGCGCCAGACCTCGGCGGAGGTGAGGACAGAACCCAGGAGCCCTGGTTTGCACCAGCCTATGAACATCGCTGTGTGTGTGGGGGGGGGGGGGCTGCCCCCTCGCCAGCCGCCTCCCTCCCTCCCTCCCACGGCAGCCTCGACTGGACGCGCCCCCAGCGCAGGGCGCGGCTCGGCCACCAGGTGGCGCTGCAGGAAAGGCTCCGGGAGCCGCCGGGCCGAGCGCAGCCCTGGGGATGGAGCGGGGGGGGGGGGCCGCTGGGGACCAAGTCGCGGGCAGCTGAGCCCGGCGGGAGTCCTGCCCCCCCCCTGCCCCTCCGCCCCCTCCTCTCCTGGGGGGAGCTCCCGGCCCCACCTCCCTGGATCCCCCCCTTCTCCCAGAGCTGGGGGGCTCCTGGGGCTGCCCCCCCGTCCCCTCCTCCCTCTCCCAGAGCCGAGGGGGCTGCTGGACCCCCTTGCCCTGCCCCCCCAGTTCCCCTCCTCTCCCGGAGCTGGGGGGCTCCTAGCTCCACCTCCCCTGGTTCCCTTCCTCTCCCAGAGCCAAGGGGGCTGCTGCCCCCCCTTCCCCTGCCCCCCCGGGCTCCCCTCCTCTTTCAGAGCCGGGAGGGCTCGCAGCCCCCCTTCCCCTGCCCCCCCGGGCTCCCCTCCTCTTTCAGAGCCGGGAGAGCTCGCAGCCCCCCTTCCCCTGCCCCCCCCGGGCTCCCCTCCTCTTTCAGAGCTGGGAGGGCTCACAGCCCCCCTTCCCCTGCCCCCCTAAGTCCCCTCCTCTCCCAGAGCCGGGCCTGGACCCAGACCTGCTGGGCCCTGCACTCCACAGCCCAGCATCGCCCTGTGACTGAAGGAAGCCCCAGGCCAGTTTGCTGTGCACCCCCCAGCCAATCGTCCCTCCCCCCACTTCCCTGACTGTCTCCCCCTTCCTCCCACCCCCTCCCGTGCCCTGGCCCTGCTGCCCAGTCTCCCCCTCCCTCCCAACAGCCCCCTCAGGAACCACAGAGCCGAGCTGCCTTGGCCCAGAGGCCAGGCTCTGCCGGTGGCAGCCAGAGCCCTGTGGCCCTGCAGCAGGGCAGGGGAGTGGTGCTGGGACAGCAGCATCCACAGGCCCCCCTCTCCTAGCCCCAGGGGCTCAGACCCAGGCCTGGGGGTGCAGGCGGATCCTCCAGCAGGGCCCCGGCTTCCACCCCCTGCTCAGAGGGGAGGGAGCTCCAGTGCCCAGGGCAGGTGGGGAAGGGGGTCAGGATTTCTGGGGCCCACAGCAGCCTGAGCAAGCTGGGGAGGGCCTGGGGGGCAGAGGCACGGGGACCTGCAGCCCAGGGGGAAGGGGTGTTGGGAGCCTGGTCCCCCGCTGGCTCCATTTGCTCCCCTGCAGCAGAGCCACCGTGGACTCCCCTTGGTGAAGCCCTGAGGGGGGCCACCGCAGATCTGCCAGGGCCCCGCTGGGCTCAGCAGCAGGAACAGAACCTGGCTCCCAGCCCTGACTCCTTTCTGGCTGCCCAGGGAATCGCCCCCCTGCTAGGCCATGGGGCAGCCTGCCCGGGCTCCGCTGCCCCGAGGTTGCTGCAGCACTTCTGGCAGGCCGGCTCAGCAGGCGAGGGAGAGCTCTCCCGGCGGTTGCATGGCCCACCTGCAGGAGGGGTGGCCACTAGATGGGAGAAGCCGTTCAGAGGGAGGCAGGTCAGTGTAACCCCCCGTGATTTATACCCAGACGTAGCTAGTCCTGGTCTCAAGCTGCCCCGCACACTGGCTGCTGCGTTGACTCTGGAACCTACTGACAGTTCCAGCATTCTTCTTTCACCGCTGACCAGCTGGGCTGAAACTGTGGAGACCCGGAGAGGTGACTCGTCCATCGGCCCCACTTGCAGGCGGCACCTAAGGGAGAGGGGAGGAATCTTGGCGGGAAACCCTCACGCTGCACGTTGGAAAGGGACAGTCCCTTCCCAGGGCAGGTCTAAGGTACACGAGAGGGGGCCAGGCGTGCAGCTCACCCCACAACTGGCTGCCCCTTACATCCCCGCAGCAGGACAGCTGGGGCAGGGCTGAGAAACTGCAGCGTGCGCCAGCCTTGACTTACGCAGGGAAGAATTTCCTGCCCTGAAGAACGTGCTGAAAGCAGGCCCACGCCCTCCACTGACTACACCGGCATCGCTCTAGGGTGACCGTGACTGACTCAGCGCAGGGGAGGAAAAACCACACGGGAGCCCGTACTGAAAAGTAACCATTTATTAGAACCAATACAAGAGTATGAAAGAGTGCGAAGGGACGGGGCCTTTGTAACATGTCAGTTTCAGGACAGGAAAAAAATCCCTATTTTAAAAACATCACCATTTAAAAAAAGCGTAACATACATTAGCGGGGAGACAGGCTATGCTACCAAACATCACAGGGGAGGGGAGAGCTGGGCGCCGCCCGCCGTTTCAGCCAGACACGGCTCCGATCCGGAGGACAGAGCCCTGTTCTTGCCTAGCAAGTCAGTTCTAACGGGCAGCTGGGCTTGAATGCAGGCCCTGCACTGAGAGCGCCACCGAAGGCCACGGCGCCGCCGCAGCGAAGGAACCCACCCTGCCTGGCACACAGCAGGAGCAGCCACGGCCCCGCAGCAAGTCTCTTGCAGTGGGGGGTTGAGCTGCAGGCCTTGCCCGTGCCGACTGGCGGGAGGGACCCCGACTCGGCTCAGATAAACACTGTCAAATCATTTAGGGCCAAACCGCGCCGGAGCCTGAAGCAACCCAGCCTGTCATCAGAGACGGGCCGTGGGAGAAAACGCCTCCACCCCCTGGCGGGAAGGGGGAAGCCATCCATAGTGGCAAGCTCAGGCTGGCTGGGAAGGAAAGGGCCCCCACCGTGACAGGGCCTAGCCCCCTGGCATTAGAAACGGAGGGGCAGGACGTAGGCCTGTATTGTGCCAGGCAGATAAGGGCCTGGGCTCTACGCTGGTACACGAGGCACGGATGCACCAGGAGCCAGGGCGCTGGGAGGGCAGGCTGGCCGACCGAAGGCTTTGCCTGGCCTCTCTGTGTGGGATCAGATTGTAAACCAGGGAATCATGCCTCACCAGTGCCCTGTTAATGGGGGGGGGGGGAGGGGTCCACAATACATCAAAGGAGGAAGAGAATCGTCATGTTGCAGCTCAGGGCGGGGTCACACGTAACCCCCCTTACATAAGAACAGCTGTGACAACGTCAAGGGTTTACACGAAACATAAGTGAGTTCCCCTCTTCGCTCGCACGTTACGAGTCCTTGCAGGCAGCAGGCTCCACGTAACAGCGAGAGAGGATGGACCGGTGAACCGGAGCCTTTCCGCGCAGGCCGGATGCCGCGTCTAGCACGAGACTGGAAAGCCTTGGCGACTGGCTTTGGGAACGGACGCGCCCTAAAAAGTGTCCACACACAAGTGCTCAGTATACAAAAGAAACAGGGTTTTAAAAAACACCCCAGTTACAAAGCGGCCAGAGACCAGGCCTGTATCTCAGAACGGCCCCTCCCCAGACCCTCTCCCACGGAACAACAAAATAAAGGGGACAAAATGTTAGCGTTCTGCTTTGCCATAAACACACCATCAACACCAGGGAGAGCAGCAGGGAGGGAGGGGAACTGGCCAAGGGGCAGTTTTCCAGGACAGGCAGCGTGGGTACGGGAAGGGTCAGGCCCTGCCCAGGGCGGCCGATCAGGGACTTGGCACAGGGAACTCGAGCTGCCTGGACTGCTCCTGGCTACAGCCACGCACGAGGGATGAAAAAGAGGGAGGCGGCTCGGAAAAGCATTTCACCAGCTCCCCGGGACGCGTGTGCTCGAGAGGAACCGCCCCCCGCCACACGGAGACCAAGTTCCCCTCCAAAGGCCACTTTCAAGCAGGTCCAGCAGCTCAGCCCATCCCCGGTTTGCGGCAGCCCCCCGACCAGCGGCAGAACACGGAGCTTTGCTCAGGGACAGCGACGCGTCAGGAGACTCAGCCTGGGCCTGGCAGCTTCCTCATTGTGCGGCGGGTCCCCCCCACCCCAGGCTCGCTCCTGCCACGAGTTCACCTACGGGACTGAGGAGCGGGGGGAAATGCTTTTCAGGTCTCCTGCCGCATGCCAGTCCCGTCCCTGTCTGCGCTGGCCCCAGTCTGGGTTGGAAAATTAACCCCCCTCCCCCCCGGCCGAGCGCTGACACGGCAGCTGGCTGGGCAATCACTCCGACCGCCCTAGCCGGTGTGACGAGGATCCCAACCCAGGCTCCCTCCGCCCCCCAGAGTCCTTGCAGGAAGGGGCCGGGAGCTCGGCCCGGTGACCTGGTCAGCACCAGCGTCACCCATGTGGACGATCATTTCTGGTTGGCTTAAGCCCATTCTTAACAGGCTAACTACGCGCATCCACACGGCCGGTGGCGCTGGGCTAGTCTGGGGCCGCTCCGTTACAGGCAGCCGGCTCCAACGCTAAGCAGGCCCCTCGCTCCAAAACCCACAAGTGGAGAGGGCTGTTTGCGACGAGTTGGGGGCTGGTTCCTGACAGCCACAAGGAAACCCCCCCCCCTTTCACATGTCAGGGACTTCGTTTGGCACTTGACTTCCTACCCCAAACTCCCTGCGCGAAGATTAGGACCAGGCCCTGCTCACAAGTAGCCATGCGGACTGGCCCCCAAAATAAGCAATGCCCAGGGAACTGTTCAGCCAGACAACACAGTAACACCTCCCCTCCCTCCCCCACAGTTCGCTAAGAGGTTTCTGACGTCTTTTCGCCCATCCCCTTCCTCCTACGCCCGCTGCTGCAGCAACTTTTCCAGCAACACTGGAAATCAGCAAACTAAAATCTAGCCAGAAAAGGCAGCAGCTGCCAGCTGCAGAGACGCTTCCTCTCCTGAGCAGGGAAGGCAGCAGGACAGTGTTAACAAGAACAGTTCAACAGGAGCGACAGGCGAGCTGGCAGGCCGGTCCAGGGCAGCCCTGGTAGATGAGGCTACACCGCTAGCTACACCGCCGGAGGCTGCAACCGACAATCCGTCACGCTGCCGAGGAGCCACCTGGAATGCGGAAGCAACTGAAGAACCATGTTGCATCTCCCCAAGGGGCGTAATTCAGGCTGGGAGGGAGAAGACGCAAGAGCTCGGCTCCGGACGGACTGCTGGCCTGACGCAGGCAGCCTGCTGAGCCGTGTGGCTCAGATCACATTCACCTCAGGCTTTTCATCCAGAGCCGTCTTGCTGCTTCCACTGGAACCCGCCACACGGCGAACACGCGAGTCCTCCGCCCCCCCGCGCCGGTCACACCCGTGCCGATGGCGGATTCCGCTTCCGTTCGCTTGCCAGGGAGCAGAGCCAGGGTCCTCGCGGGAGGAAGGGGCCGTTCTCCCGCTGACGATGCCTGCCCTCTGCGCGCTGGGATCAAGCGCCAAGTTCGTTAGCATTTCACACCAGCGCAGCGATCACCAGCCTGCTTCGCCTCCCGCGCACGTATCCACTCCCAGCCGCAGCAGCCAGAAAGCCTGAATCCGCCTTCGCTTGCCACTCCTAGAGGGGTTCTCCACCTTCGCTGCCTACAGCCCCCCGCCAGCATGTACCCTCCTCTCGCAGCTCGCCTGCTTGCCACCAGGGCTCTGGGTACTTGGGAGAGATTCCAGTGCCACCCGGCTGAGTAGCAGAGCGCCCACCGCTCGGCTTGTTTCTATTGGTGGTGCACATTCACACAGGCCTCAGTGCACATCAAAATGTATTCCACACTTGGGTGGAAAAAACCTGCACATGAATTGGAAAGGTTAGAGGGAACGTGGCTCCCACCCCCCGCTAGCCCTGCACCTGCGACCCCCTAGAACCCATCCTGGCCCCCCCCAGAGAAACACGGATCGTCTACGGAGCAGAACAAGCAAGCCGTGCTCTGTGGGAGACTTCAGTTTGGGCTGATTGGCCAGTGCTTTGCGTGTAGCCTGTTGAAAAGAAACTCAGGCGGCAGCAGGCACAGAGCAGCAGCAGCAAGACAGGCTGCTGAGCCAGCCGGAGAGGGAGAAGCGTGTGATGCAGGAGAAGGGGGCCGGCGGAAGAGGCAGACACAGGCTGATGCGCCAGCAGCCTTTTCTAGACCTGAAATCAGCTCCCTAAGTGGTACGCTCTTGCCTCCAGCGCTGCGAATGCCGTCCCCACCTCCCCCCACAGCACAGGCAGGGAAGCCCCTAGGAGAACGCAGGCAGAAAGGAGCCAGCCGCTGCCACGACCTCCTGTACCGAGTACATCCTAAAACAACTCGCACCAACACTGGACAACATGGCACAGGGCCCCTGCTACCCAGCTCAGATCCAAACACCGCAGGTGGGGCTCAGTCCTACTTCCACACAAGCCCTAGCCACAGGGATCCCGGCCCCCGGCTCTAGGAGCTCTGACTAGCCCGAGATCACGCCAACCAGATTTTAAAGCAGTGTTTCTCAACCAGCCGTACGAGTCCCGAGGGGCACGAGAGAAGGCCAGGGCGGGGGGGGGGGGGGGGGGAAGGAGTATGTCAACAACTGAAATTTGGAGAAAACAGAATTTTTGTTTTCAGTTTCAGGCGCTTTATTATTTTTCTACTTTTTACACCCAAAAATGTCATCGCCCGCCCGGCTACAATTAAGTTGTTTAAACAAATGTGTTGCAATGGTAGAAAAAAAATATGTGTCTGAAAACTGTAGGTACTGGGGGTACTTATTTTTTTAAAGGGGTACAGTACTTTCTAACAACAGGTTGAGAAACACCGGTTTAAAGTCTCAAAACCCCATGAGAGCCACTGCCCGGGGCTGGTGCCAGAGGGGCACCAGTGCAAACCCCACAGCTATGAGGCCAAGAGGCTGTCAGTCCAGAGGTGTTTAATGACGAGCAAAGTCAGCTTGCCAGGAACGCTGCTGAGCAGAGGCCTTGAAAGGGTGCCAGGAGCACTTCCCAGCATCTAGAAAAGAGGCAGCCGCACGGGGCCCACCAGCATTTCTGTATCAGGCGCTGACAGCAGCAGCTTGGCTGACCTGTTTGGCAGTTTGGCTCAGAAGGCAGTGTCCCCCCCCATACTCCCCCCGAGCAGGCTGCTCTAAGCATGGCCAGCCAACCCTTTGCCTCCACACCCCTCTGAGGGGCAGACGCCAACGGCAGGCACCTCAGGGCAGCGCTTGTTGATATGCGCCCAGCTAGGAGTCAGGTTAGACGCACAACGCCAGCCCCGCAGACACCCACGAGAGCTCTGCCATTGATTCTAGAGCGCCCGGGGCTCCCGCGCAGCCTCGGAACGGCGGGCGGGTGGAATTCAGCCAGCCCGGCCCACGTTACGCTGAACTAGCTTCTGCCCAGCAGAGACGGGCAAAGAGGCAGAGGACAACCAGCACTGTGCTCTAGAAAAGCAGAACAAGCAAAACGCTCACGCCCACGCCCCAGAGCGGAGTGCGCGGGCCAGGACCGGAGCCGCCGTCGATAAAACACCCGCTGCACCTCGCCCGCGGATGTGCCTTAACGCCACGCAAGTAACACGGACAGGGCCGGACCGTCGGAGTGAGTCAAGTCAGGATGCAAATATCATTGTTACGTTACCAAGAACCCCACAAACCCTTTCCAACACGGCCCCTTGCGGGTCTCCACTTCATGCAGGGAGCTTTTCCAAGCCCACAGCGAAGGCCCCCAAACCAACCAGCTCCCGTTCTGGCAGGACGTTTGCCCGGGAAACGAGCCAGCCAACGCCCCACCAGTGTTCCTTCTAGCCATCAAAGCCGCTGTTTGCAACATTGGGGGGGGACCCAAGACACCCAACAGGCCCCGCGGGCAAGGAGACCAAGTCCAGCTAAGCTACACAGCATGCAGGGAAGCAGAAAGGGCTGGGCGGAGTTGCTAAGGAGCACACCGTGCAGCCCCCACTCCACACAAGGAGCGAAAGGAAAAGGAACCCTGCCAGCAGAGCAGCTGTCCCACCTAGCCCTGCCTCGCCAAAGGGACACTCCCCCCCGGGGCACAGCGATGCCCTCGGCTCCGCTGGCAGGCTCTGGAGCCCTGGGCATACGCTGTGCACACCAGGCCCGAGCAGCTGCCCATGCTCCTAAGGCAGAGTCATGGTGGAGGGGAGAAGCCGCTTGAGCAGCCAGCGTCCGAAATGCCGCAGGCGCCGCGGCATCGCACCCGGCCAGCCGACACGCTCACCCCGACCGCCGCCCAAGCTACAGACGCACTGCGCGAGACCGGACACGGCGGCGGCAGGCCCGCGCCCGCCGGGACCAACAAACGCGTTTCGAGCGGAGGACCGCACACGCTGGGCTCTCCCTGGAGGACGGGGGCTCGCTCTGGCCCTGGGCAGGCTGGGCTTGCTAGGCCCGTCCTAGGCACGAGACAGGCGGGAAAGCATCACGATGGAGTCCAGATGCACAGTGCCAATGAGACTTTGCCCCGTGTGGCGCTCGCAGGGTTCCCCAAATGCAGAGCACTCCTAGCGGGCTCCCCCCAACAGCCATGTGTGCACCTGGACAGGGTAATCCCCCTCAGAAGGGGCATTGCTGCCGCTCTCGGCATTTAAAGCGGCAAAAACGGGCCGAGCCAAGGGAAGCAACAACTCTATAAAACCAAGGCGGCTCTATGAGGCGGCAAGACGTTCAAACCGTTTTCGGGAGGGGCGGGGGAGAGGGAGGAGGACACACAGCACATATATCTCGTGGGTTTCACTAGAGATGGAGCTGGACATGAAGCAAATCATTTATGTGACGACTGAACCAAGAACAAGGTGTCTCCTGGGGGCACAGTAATAAGCACATTTCAATGGATGTGGTCAGGTGGGGCGGATGTGTATGTACAGCTCAGGAGGGCGCAGGACGGCGCTTTAGCTTTTCGCTGCTTCTCTCTCTTTGTTTTCCGTGTCCTCTGGGTACGCGTGCCAGGTCAGTCTCTCCTCATAAAACGCTATCACAATCTGCGGGCATTTCACGTTGGCTTCCTTTGCTAGGACCAGGTCTGCTTCATCCGTGTCTTTCCTGAGGAGTCAGAGAGAGAGAGCGCATTACCCCCTGGTCAGCGCTGGGCTCCTGCGGGCCAGCAGCAGAACCCAGGGCTCCCCGCCTTCGGGAAGGGAGGCCGTTCGTAACGCCAAGTGGCCAGAACACGGATCAAAACCAAACATTGACTTAATACAGCTTTGAAACTTGTTACCGTAAATCCTGTGTCATCCGGCACTCTGTTAACTAGAAAACTTCGTTAACAGGCATTGCTCCCAGTCACAATACTGTCACATCTTCAGGCGCACAGGCCTGGCTTGGTTTACCAGGGTTGGCTTAATCATCTTTAACTCAAAAGAAAAATGAGACCAACTGCCTCAGGCTACAAAACTACCAATACTCAAAACTTGAGTTTTACTATTGTCCATTGGTTTTCCCTAGGTTGATGGGACCCTCAGATCACCGGAACACCCTAACCCCCGAGCGTGCCGGATAACGCAGGTTTTACTGTACCTTGCACAGAAGCACATTCCTTGCCGTGTTAAATCTTTTCAAGTTTGCCCTTTAGGTTTTTAGTAGTTTACAGTATTAGTCTGGTCCACTTTGGTACCGCTACAAACATGCCTCCCTCATTTACCAAGATCGTGCCCTCATCTTGCAGTTTCCACCTCTGTTCCATAAGCACAGTCCGTGTGGGGTAGGTATTTTAAGCACGACTTCTTCCCTGCGCATTACTGCTCCTGCACCGGGGGTGCCTGTGCTATGCCAGCGAGGTGGCAGGATGGGACCTGTCAGTCACCGTGGCAGGGGCTGGCTCTGCCTTAAGGACCATGCCAGCGCGAAGGCATTCAAGCCCAGTATGTGATTAACCTCCCCGGGGAAAGCACAGCACTGAACCGACCCAGCATGCGGGAGGGGGTAACGGTGAAGAAGGACAAGCGTGACCAGTCCAAGAGAGCACGCTCGGTGCTGGACTCGGGGGCAATGAGGGCTAGGGATGGTAAATATCGGTTAATAGTCGATTAACTGCGTGAATTCTTATCGGTTACTCGACTAGTCTATAATCCCCAGGGGCGGGGCCGGCAGCCAGTGCACTCCGGCCCCATTCTGAAGAAGCCCCTGCCACTCCGCGCTGCTGCCTCTGGATCAGAAGCAGCAGCGTGGGCTGCCAGGCGGGAGCTGGTCTCTGAGGGCAGCCAGTTTAAAAGCCAGCTCCCCTCCCAGAGCAGCTGGCTGTCGCGGGGCAGCATGACTCCTAATGCACTCTAAATGCAGAGCTGCAGTGGGGTAGGTCCCGGACCCAGCATGAACCTGCTGGCCAGCCTGCTAAAAACGAGAGAGAGACAGAGAGAGAGAGACAGAGAGACAGAGACACTGCGTGTTGTCTAGAGCATTAACCTATAAGCTTTGCTTGTCGGGTCCTTGGCCGCACGATTCCATCCCTACCGAGGGCAGGTGCCAGGAGCCAGGGAGCTCCCTCGGCGGAGCCGGGAACTGGAAGGAGCCGCCAGAACAGAGTTGCCGCCTTAGGATTGCTGCACAGGAATCTCCCAGCTCTTTGTCTTTGCAGAGGGTGGGGGAGGGGCCACCGCTGCCTGCGGCCCAGCAAGATGCCAGCCCAGCTGCAAAAAGCCAAGGAACCGAAAGAGCCAACTGGGGTGTGTGTTGGGTGTGTCTGTCTGTCTGTCTGGCAGTGGATTTCCTACTGCTCTCCCTGGGGCTCTGGGGGGAGGAGCGGAGCTGGAAGCTGCCTGGTTGCTGGTTCCAGCAGGCACTGAACTCAGCTGTGCTGGGGACAGGGAGCAAGCCCCACACCCAGTGAGCACCAGGCCAGTGGCCCAATCTAAGCCAGGAGCGGCCAGCCGGAAGAAGAGCGAGTGAAGCCACACTAAGAAAGCAGAGCTGCCTAGCTGCCCTTGTCCTGCTCACTACGGTGGCTCACCTGGGACCCCTCCTCGGGGTGAGGTTGGAAGGGGCCAGAAAACCAGCCGAGCTGCTGATCTGAAAAGGGGGAGTGACGCCCCAGACTTACCATTTCATTAAGAACATTAAATCGCCGCAGGAGTCTGTGGCACCGATGATCTTTTCCGGCTCCAACCCTCTCTCGAAGCCCCTGGCGATATCGTTGCTCTGGCAAGGACACAATGGGTTGAAAAAAAGAGTAAGGATTTACGTTCCCTTTGGTCATTCTTTCCAGCCTGACCATTTAGACGAAGCAGACTTAAAAGGGCACCCGTAGCCCACGGACACAGAAATAGGGTGGGGTTATAAGCAGCTGGCTAGACTCCTTAACGTTTCCAAGTTAATATTTGGACTCTACAATTCAGGAGTCAATACTGAACAGGGAGAGAGGGGACCCAGGAAACCCATAAAGCCAAGCCCCTACAGTAGGGCATTCAGTTTAAACGTATAGCTGGTGAGAGGTGCTGGACGGGCAACAGAGATCCAAGTCTGCTCTGTCTGCAGTGGCGATAGCTTCTCCAGGCCAGGACCAGCTCCGAAGCAAGAGGAGAGTTTAATTCTGCCCAGGAGGTCCCAGGGCACGAGGTGCATTTTCCCCAACTGTTTGAGACGGGGTGACACCGCCCCTTCCCTGTACCATCAAGGGGCTGTTGGGTGGTCTGACAGCTCTCAGTCACCACCAGCCATAATCTTTGGGGCACAGTCTCTTTCTGTCTTTGCATCTGCACTCAGCGTTCTCAAACATGCATGTGTGCCGCTAGCCATGCGGAACGCCAGACGCGACTGTGCAGACAAAGAGACAAAGGGCAGCCAGCGTGGTGTGGAGGCACTGCAAGCATCTGCCAAAGGAAGAAATGGCCGGAGATTGGTGGCAGAATAGCAGGGATGCTAGATACCGTGCAACTGAATAGTTGTGTGATTGCGTGAAAGCTTTGCGGTTACACAACTATTCGACAGGCCCCAGGGGCAGGGGCAGGGGCGGCAGCCAGGGCGCTCCTGGGAACCCCCTGCCACCCCATGTGGCAGGGCTGGCCCCCAACTTTTTGGCACCTGAGGCAGGGAGCTCAAATGACACCCCCATGCGCCCTCACTTGGGCCAAAACTTTGAAAGGTCTCTTGTGCTCTTCTTCCTCCAGCACAGCATCCCCCATCTCTGTGCATCTGGAGCAGAGAGAATCCATCTGCACCAGCAGCAGACACAATTTTCTACACTCTGGGTCCTAGTGGCACCTCCCCACCATCTGGCACCTGAGGCAGCCGCCTCAGTTCGCCTCATGGTAAGGCCGGCCCTGCCGCGTGGCTGCCTCTGCATTAGGCAGATCATAGTGACCATGGAGGGGGAAGCCAGGTTTCTCAGGAGTATATTTTGCGCATTTGACAGCACGTTGTGTATAATCAGTTTCACTGTTTCTGCTATAAATTACCCAGCTTCCCCCTTTGCCTTTTAAGCAGGTAAGGAGAGGAAAATGGTTAACAAATCTCAGTGGTGACACGGACATTTATTTTGGAATCCAGATCGTTTCCTGGGAAACTTCTTTCCATTTCCCCTCTCAGTGACGCGGAGGTCAGTTCTTGCATGTAACAAGACCAGGGCCACTGTTTCAAACAGAAATCTGGTTTGCTGCCAAGCTCTGCCCCTTACACTGTGTGCGCTTTCGTACAGCACCTGCAATAAAGCATCCCCGAGTCACCCACCTTGTTTACCCCCAAACTGCTCCTCCTCCCTCCACCTTTCAGCTCCATCTAGTAGCTGAGCTGTCACTGACACCAATCCCCTGTTTTGCCCAAAGCACGGAGGCTCAGACCCCTAGGAAGTGCTGAGCGCTCCTGTTTGGGGTCAAATTTATATTACTGATTGTGATCAGCCGGTGTCTCCTTGCGCTGGGGAGCAAGAGCCTGCAGCGGGGGGCAGCAGGTGGCTCCCCGGGAGCAGGCTGGCAGCTGGGCACGCCAACTTCTGGCTGCCAGCCCCTCTCCCGGGGAGCTGACTGCATTGCAGGCTCTGCAGTCCAAGTCCTATACTGCACAGCCCACAGTGCAGGGTAGCATCTGGCTCCCAGGAGCCGAGCCAGCAGAAGAGTTTAACCACCAATGGAAACAATCAGCTGGTGCTTATCAGCTAACAGGTTAACCAGTTAACTCTTTGGGACCCTGGGACCAGAAGACTAGAGGCAGCAGCTAAGCTGCAGAAATCAAACTGCTCATTTTACTGTTGGACAGTTTTAGTTCCAAAACTTTAAACGGGTTGCATAATGGGTTATAAAACTGTAATCTCAACACACTAAGGGTAGCCTTCTGGACATGAAATATACGACCTTATTACCCCTTATGATTTCATTACAGGCAGACAGGAGCAATGGGTTTGAATCTCCAATGACTAAGCCATAACTTTGTACAGACACAGCTGTAAAGGGCAGGGCATTTCTTCAAATAAGGCTGTAAAAAAAGTACCACTAAGAAAGAAGTGCAGGAGATTGTCTTCAGGAAAGGAAAAGCTGAGACAGAAATGTTGCTCAACGGTTCCTCATTTATGTAACATTCCATATATTAGGCTCTCCCACAAAGATGGGTTTTAATAACCATCTTCTCGTGTTTTGTGCATTGGATGCGAATTCTGCACATCTCGGAGCTTCTTTTTTTTTTAAGGGACTCGATATTTTTATTTTATATTTCAGCCAACAAGGCCCTTTCCCCACATCATAACTGAGCATCAAGGTGCTTGCAATCCCAGTTATTTAACCAACAGGCATCACTACCTCCCAGCATCCTGTCTGGATTTCCCACATTTTCAAAGCCATGTCTGGGGATTTACCTCCAGCGCACTGTTGGCTTTTAATGGGGGATAAAAGTCTGTGCAGCACCTGCAAACAGAGCGCTTCCATTCCCATGTTTCTGCTGCTCTTTTGTATTCCTTGACCTCCTTTCTTCTCTGGATCATTACAGCTCCCCCTCCCGCCACCTCTGCAGACTGGACACGCTCGCTACAGCTGCTTGACCTTCCCCCGTTTCCCTGGGCATTGCTGTCTATCAGCCTATACCATAGTTCTGGCGTCCAGAGTTCATGGCTGGGTTTCATTAAATGTTGGCCAACAGATTACAAAGGCCTGTCGGTCTTTCATGCCCTTCACAGCTGTGAACAGCACTCCGTCCCAATCTCCGGGAAACCTCATCTGCATTCCTGTTCTGTACCAGGCCTACTTTACAAGTGCAAGGTTCTGGAATGATTTCTTGGCCCCAGGGAACTCCCGGGGAGCCTTGCCACTGACTGCCAGGAAGCCAGGATGTTACCTCGGATCTTTGAAGCCCTTGCTAGCTAAGCCCATCTTGGAAAATATATTTCCCTCCGTGACAAGGCAGCTCTTGGGTGGTACAGCTGGTCAAGGGTTCAGGAGCTAGTTCCGGTGGAGATCTGCATAACCCCCAGCAGTGGGTGTCAGTAAGAGACCATGTCTAGCCAACTGCACAAAGAGATGCATCTGTCAGGAAACGTTGCAAGGTCTCTCCAGAGACCCGAGCAGAAACGCCTAGTGGCATTCCATTGGGAGACAGCGATTGATACGGAAAGCAAGGGAAGGGCAGGGGAGATGGGTCCTGCTTTGCACAGAAGTCGCAGGGAATCCTAACCATGTCAGGCCTTCTAGACATTCACATGTATTTGGGCTCAAGTCTGTCAGTGTAGATCTTAGTCACTGCACACAGCACAATAAACAGAAACTTTAAATTGACACCACAACAAATACAAATGAAAAAAAAAATCCCCTAAAATCTGCTCCTAGCGAATGAATGCTTGAGGAACACTTTTGATGCATCCTCCCTGAAGCCCCCAACGATTGCTGCAAATTGGGACGTACAAGAAAACCTCTGGCTTTAGGCACATGCTTTGGTTTGTGCCCAGCTTAAAATCAGCATTTAAAGTCTCTTTATTCTATCAAACACTCAAACAATAAGCTGCATCTCTCGTGTCCCCGCCTACTTGCAGCTCGCTCTTTCTTTAAAAGCTCAATCGTTCCGTTTTTTGGAGTCAGAGACAGCAGTTAGTTCAATCTATGGCAGTGCTGCTTTCCTGCAACTGGTGCAAACCGACCCACAGCCAACCAGAGTAACCAGGACAACAAGCTGTTGCTCTACGCCCATTTGCCCAGCAGAACATGCCTTCTCGACTCTTGGTTCTAAAAGTCTCTTGTAATTTTTAGCAGGTTTCCACCCACCCAGATCAACATGTTGTGCAGGACAGAGCTCACTGCCTTGCTAGAAGCTTGTGGCAGAATGGGGTGAGGGAAAAGCCAGCAAGCTCACCTCCCTCTTCTTTTTGGTTTTGATGTCCTCGGCGCTGTTAGAGAGGCTGGATTTCCTCTTTGTGCTTTCGGATTTCTCTCTTGATTTGTTGTTCTCACCCTCCTTCATTTTTTTATATTTTTTCATAAACTCAGAAATCAGTTCAGGGCAGTCCAGGTTCTTCTCGGGTTCCCAAGTGTTGTGTTCCCTGTCGTGGAAAAGATGGGTAATAACTATCAAAACGGAGGTGAAGAATTTTCACTGCTGCCATCCAAAGATCACAGACACGGACCTACTCTGAGGCAAAGAAAGTTAGCGATGAGCCACGGTTTTAAGCTGGGTTCTCCATTTCCTTTGGGAGCCCAGACACCTGCAATATCAATGCTTTCCACCCCCTTGCACTTCATGAACACAGATTGCCATGTTGCTCAGTGACTTGTAAGGCGAGGGGTTCAAAATGAAACGTAACCTCAGACTAACAGGAGACAGGATACGCTGCAGCGCTAATGGAAGTCATTATCTTGTGTGAGGACACATGAAGAAACGGGGTTTGTCTAAACAAAGTTCTACCAGATTTTCTATTCAAATATACATATTTCCCAACCTCTTCCCCCAGGACTTTCCTTTCTGAACATCTTGTTAAATGTCCTGCCCACCCAGTCTAAAGCAGTGTGCATCCATTTAAACATCCCATGCCAAGATAGAACACACCTTGCACATTTTCGTCATGTCTGTGCTTCATGGTAGACTACATGGCCAAAAGCCATGACAAACACAGAGGACACACAACTTGCAGAGTTTCCCCACTGGGGCAGATTAAGAGAAAATTAAGGGGGAGATTTTTTTTTAAAGGCACTTGAAGTATCCCTCTTCTAAACCAGCCATTTACCCAAGCTGCAGTTTAACATCTCCACAATAAGTCTAGACAAAAACTGCGCAGGTGCACCTTCACCCGCGAGCCAGCCCCTGGTACTCAAGTGAGGAGGAAGATTATAGACGAGAGTGCTGGTGAACAACTCAAGTGGAACTACCAACTCCATGAAGTGAGAGAGGGAACGCAGACGCCAAAGGGAAAGTAACTTTTGCCAGTGATTTACAACCCACTTACGATCCCAGGCCCTCTCCTCGTGACCCACTCATTTAAATGGATGCACGCCACTCTTATCCGGAGTGAAGAAGGCAAGCTCCACCCAGGAAGGTGTTTAGCAAAGCTTGAATGAAGGCAGCGAAGGTCAATTTTGAAGCGCTGCCCTTGGAGCGCTGCTGACGTTAGCGCAAGTCAGAAGGAAAGTTGGACTTACTCAGAGAATCCTTTCCACTTGAGAAGATACTCCACTTGACCCTTCACAACACGCCTGTCTAGCACCTTCTCCACAACATACTCCTCCTCATCTTCAGAGGACGAACTATCTGCTGTCCTCTTGGTTTTCTTTCCCATAGCGCAGGAAGTTCCACCTAATGCACCAAGGCCACCCAATTCCTGCAAATCGGAAGTGAAATGTTGTTAATTGTTGGCACTGATGCAGGCTTCAGCACTGCTCCCAGCCAAGGTATTGCCCACCCATTTGGGACCCATCTAAGGTTTCTCCAAACTCTTGTCACTAAAGCGCCGATCCTGCAGACAGATGCATGGGCAGAGCTCACTGCAGGTTCAGGGCTAAAAGGCCGCTATAAACAGAAGGGGAAGAATGAGCGTGAACAAGACTATGGGCTTGTCGTTTAAGGATGTGACAGTGCTTTGTCCAGAGCTGCAAGATTCTCGGAGTGAGTTGGTATTTCCAGTTGAGCTGTTGATCATAGCTAAACAGATCCATTCCACGAAGGCCTGTCTACCCAGGGCTAGATGCAGAGTTCAGTAAGTACATATACATATATTCTGTGGGTCTGCCCTGCAGGAATGCCCCCATCTAGAACAGCAAATGCAACGTCATCTGGGAAACCCAGTTACAACAGTGGGGCCCTAGCTACACCAGAGACATCTGTATAGAAATTCTTAGCACCAGCCCAGCACCACAAGGGTAAGTAGCCACAGCACAGATAAGCAAGGGTTATCAAATGGTGTCAAATGCTAGTGGTCTGCCTACACCGGGCTTCTAGCAGCCACAGAGCGAAGTGTTCGCAATGGCGGGATTCTGTCTTTTCAATGGTTTCCTCCATATGGACGGGGCTTGACTGTTCTCGAATCAATGCTACAAGCAGAAGCACCACCGTTACCAATGCCAATAGACACAGCCTCCCAGGAAGAATCTCTTATCCTTGTTTAACAGAGGAGAGAAAACAGGGCTCAGAGTTGAAAGTCATGACTATGTTAAAAGGTCTAGACCACATCAGCCTAAACTGAAAGATACACCAGGGTGGAAGTGGTAATTGCCCTGATTACTAGTTAGGCTGCATCCTGATAAACAACTGGACTGGGGTAACAGACAGCACCCTAAACCACGAGCCTCAGTTTCTCCCCTCTGCAGACATGGGATAATACTTGGCTACATCCCAAAAGAGTAGTTACTTGCATAGCACTTTGCATTTGAAGAGCTGAACAGATTAGCATCAGTTTCCAAAACATACGTGGTTCAGAAACGAGGGAAAGTTCAGCCTCAAACTAGAGGTAATGTGGCTGAGAAATTAAACGGGCTCTTTCAACCTTGACTATCATGTTACTACTGTGACACTATTGGGCGGTAGCCATCAAAACCAAATATTCAGAGGGTAATAGTTAAAGTCCTGTCAGTATTACTTACAAAATGGTATTTTTTCAGAGATTTATAACTCGGCAATAAAAACCATTCCAGACTGAAACATGAGGTTATAAGGTTTCAGTCCCAGAGTGAAGTTTTAGACTAAAATTAATGGGGGGGGGAGGGGAATAATCAAATTAAACCATTTGAGATACAAGAGTGAAAAAAGTTGTTACAGCAGATTTGTGCTCCTATAACTTAGTCTGCTTCCAGTTTAACAAGTTTAACAAATTATTAGTCCATAAACCTTGTGTGGTCCAACTGCATTCGGTATTAAATTTTATTTTAAAATGACAGACCCCTAGTATAAAACGTGGCCAGGGGGCATATACAGAACACTCCCCAAACAGCAAATACTGCACATGGAATAGCTAATTAGTAAAAGGGTCCCAGTTTTAAACTGATTTCCAACAGTATTTCTTAGTACATAGGCTAATCCAACTAGGAACCTTTCCAAGCTCAGAGGTAAATACTTATTTTTATAACCTCATTAGTTGGTGGGGTTTTTTAAGAAGAATTAAACAGCCCACCTTATAGCCCTTGAACAGGCAGCATGCGACAGACAGAAACCAGGAAATTCCAAGTTAAAGCAGACTCCCAGGTCTTACCTTGGAATTTCCTGGATTGTGTCAGTTTCGGTCACACAGCTAATGTTCTTTAAACAGTTATGCAGTTAGTCCTAGGAGGTAATAGTGTATCTGTCCCCCAGGAGGGAATTAATAGACTGCCTGAGGGTAGAAAAAGCAGAGTGACAGAGCCTGAAACACGCCAGTCTCCAGCAGGTCAGCTTTAATTGTAGAGCCCTGCAAATCCGCAGAGAGCCGCAGGGAGCTGCACCCGCACATGTGGATTAGGGATGTAAAATCCCATTTAAAAGTTAAACTTAATGTTTTAATTGGTTAACCAGGATTCTTCAGACAGGGGACTACTCCAGTCCAGCCAGGCCAAACCCTCTGCATCTCTTGGGAGAGGGGCGGGTGGGGGTATGTTCCTGCCACCGGTCCTCCCTTACTGATAAGGGTGATGCTTATCGGGTCACCAGTTAACCCTTTCTCTCCCTAATGTGGATATCTGCAGCTATTTTTATGAAAACATGCAGCTATCTGCAGATGTGGAAGCGGATATCCGCCACTCATTTTTGCAAATACTGATGCAGATACAAAATTTGAATCCGCTTAGGGCTCTACTTAATTGCACTATTTCAGTGAACCTGGAAAAATGAACAGGGATCTTAACTGGTTACTGCATCAACAGAGTTACTAACTAAACCACAAAGGCAGAATCTTTACTAAGGTTGATGCATGAGCCACGATGAACTTAATTTTCTTCTCAGACCTCCAGGGGAATTTGCTGAGCCTTTTTACTTATAAGACTCAGAATATCAGCTCATGCGCCAGACACACAAAAACAAACATGGAGACCCAGGGAACTGTTTCTACACAGCCTGTTTTCAAAGCAGAACTACGCTTGAAAAAGCATTTTAATGTTATTTCCCATTCATAGAGGTCACTGTACATATTTTAAAACACTATAAGGCTATGTCTAGACTGCACTGCTTTTCCAGGGTACTGGAGGTATCCTGGAAAAGCAATGCTGTGTCCAAGGAACGCAGCCACCTTTTCGGAAAAAAAATTTAAAAAAGCGGACGTGCTCTTTTACCATTCCTGTAAACCTTGTTCTATGAGGAATAAGGAATGTGTTGAAAGAGCACTCTTTTGAATGTGGTGCCATGTAGACCCGCCAAATTCTGAAAGAGCCTTTTTCTAAAGTAAATTGGAAAAAGATATGCAATTAGCAGTATGCAAATTGCATTTCTTTTTCTGATTTAACATTGCAGTGTAGACCTGGCCTAAGGGATTGTCTACACTTAAAATGCTAGAGCGGCACACAGCAACAATACAGGTAATCCACCTCCCTGAGAGACAATTGCCATATTGATTGAAGAATTCTTCTGCTGACCAAGGTGTTATCTAAAAAGGACTTAAGACAACCTAACACCATCAAGGGGTTTCCCCTATCTCTGACCGATGTAATTAAAAATCAACCTAATTTTTCCAGTGCAGACCATGCCTAATTTTATATACAGGGGTGTTCTAACACAAAGAAAATACAGGACTATGTAGCACTTTAAAGACTAACAAGATGGTTTATTAGATGATGAGCTTTCGTGGGCCAGACCACGAAAGCTCATCATCTAATAAACCATCTTGTTAGTCTTTAAAGTGCTACATAGTCCTGTATTTTGTTTCAGCTACACCAGACTAACACGGCTACATCTCTATCACTATTCTCCTAACACAAAGAGAGCGCCTTGAAATAATTACTTCACATGTCAGTCTGGCCTCTCCTGGAGAGAAAGAAAAAAAAGTCGAACCTTAGGGCTTATCCACGCTTAAAATGCAAAAGTGTAGACACAACTCGAGCTCATGGGAGGGGTTCTACACTCACATAGGTAACTAACTTCCCTGAGAGGCAGCCGAGAAGTCAAGGGAAGAATGCTTCTGTCAACCTAGCGCTGTCTACACAGGGACTTGGGCTGGCTTTCCTACCTTGTTCACAGGTGTGGATTTTTCAATCTAATTGTCAAATATAGGCCAGGCCTTATTCTTTAACTTGCTTTAATTTTACAGCAACTCAACTGCTCTGCAAACAGTCTCGCCTCAAAAGCACAGTGTTTTAAGGAAGGGTTACAGCTCTGCACCACTGTAGGACTTCAGCAAAGATGCTACTCACCCACAGAAGAGCGTCTCCTGTCCACATAGTTCTGCACCTCTGCGACAGGCTGCAACTATGTCAAAAAGCATGGTCTGCACTGGGGTCAGGTTGGTATGACTAGGTCGCTCAGGGGTGTGGATTTTCACACCCTGAGAGATGCAGTTATAGCGATGTAATTTTGTACAGGTTGAACATCTCTAATCCAGCACTCTCTGGTCCAGCAACATCCGTGGTCCAGCATGATTTGAGTTTGCCAGGTGTCCACTTATCATGGGTGTGGTCAAGGGTTCCCCAGGATCCCACAAAGTTGGTTGACAGTCATCAGTCCTGGCTCTCAGTGTTCTGTGCTTCTATTTACTCTAATTCACCCCTCAATGTCCTCTAACAGCCCAGCAAGCAGGGGCAGCGTTGGTAACGCTGCTAGCCAATGCTGACCTCCCATGGTCCAGCAAATTCTCTGGTTTGGCCCTGGTCACATCTACAGGGTGCAGGATTAGAGAGGTTCAACCTGTAGTGTAGCCCTGACCTCAGTCTGTCCAGGTGGCTACAATCTTTCCCTCGCCTTAACTACTTTCTCTGCTGCAGCCAATACTCACGTGTAATGTCTGTCTGTCTTTTGGTCATGTATTTCATTTAGCTGAGGCCATGTTAGCTAACCAGTTAGCAGCCTAGCACGTGCCACAGTCTGAGGGCTCAATTTTGCCGAGTACCAAGCACCGCACAGTTCCTTGCAGGATAAGGCTTAGAAGAGAGTGCGTATATTTACTTCCTGAAAGAGATCACTGCTCTAGTGTTATCTGCCTGGAACCACCCCAGAAAATTTGAGGATTACATGTTTTCAACAGCTTCTTTTAATCCAGAATAAAAAGAACCACAAAATGAGCAGACTCAATGGAGTAGGATTTTAACACAAGTCACGTGTTAGATCTAAGATATGCTTTGCTAGTATCTTCCAAAACTAGGTTATAGAAACGTACCCTAGACTTAAGAGGAAACAAATCTGCACTCATACTTTTAAAGGAGCAAAAGCGAAGGGGGGAGGGAAGCTTCCATAAAGTGTAGCTGATTGCACTCTGATATCAGGGTGATGGTGTACACCTATGCTTACCTAACTGAGTAATTTACTAAGTTAGTAACTTTGTGAAGTCACATGTAGATGACCACCCAGTAAGGCCCCCCTGCTGAAGTGCAAAGTCTTGCCACACCAGCGTCTACCCAATGTGCATAGCTCTTTTGAAAAACTGGCCATTTATTTTCATGCCTTAACAGGAGCTCTGAGCTCTTTTCAATGTCAGGCTCAGTTTCTTGTAAACATTATAAAACAGGAACAGGGACTGCAGCAAATCAAGACACACATGTCAACTCCAGATGCAACCCAGATCCAGAGAGAGAGAGAGAGAGAAATAACTAGTGGGATTTTCTCTTGCACACGTTTACAACAGCTGTACATCTAGGAACCAGCACCCACCACTTTTCAATCTTGGAACCTTCAGTACTGCTACTACAGAACCCATTGACAATCTTTTTCTAAAGGCAGACAGCTCTATCATATTCCTGGAAAGGAGGAAGGTGGGCAAAATTAAACAGTTGGAAGCCTGTAGGAGTTTGATGGAAGCGGCATCTGTTATTACAGGCAGTGCAGGGACAGTATTTACAATACTTTGGTAACTCTGCAAAATAAACTAGTAAGAGAGTTTGCAACACAAAGCTAAAAGTATCTAAAACAAGACATGCATTTCTATGCCACAGCTGCCTGCCAAATTTGGTTAAGTTGTTTCAGGCAACACCCATAAAGTGGTAGATGCACAAACACAAGAGTCAATATGGTCCCTGTAAAGATCTCGAAGCACATAATAATCCTTACACATTTCAATACCTCCAGCAAGGGTGGAAGAAGTAATTACCCAGATTAATCACTCAACATCCAAGAAACCCTACACTTATCATTTCTAGAAGTGGAAACATATATCTAGTCTCCACTTACTACAAGAGAGGACCATGCTGGAAATGGCTTTCAAAACCTTGACTTGACATAATCACGGTCAGCAAGCATAGAGCATAGCTCCAACTTTAACTGAGGTAGAATTTGGTTAAGAAAATCAGCCAAGGCTAGGCCGCTGCAGAGCCTCAAATGATTTTCAAAGAGAACTTAACATCTTCCCTAGAATTTTAACAACCCAGCTGTAGTGTTTAACAGATTACCTTGATCAGCTAATGCCTAGGATGCTAGCTAACACACCTACAGAAACGACCTGTTATCTATGTAGACTATATACTTTGGGATACAGACTTAGCCAAGATTCCTTTATGTCCAAAATACATTAACTTGCTGCACTTTGAAAAAAGCATTAAATACCACACGTTCTTTAACCCAAGATCATTAGAGAGATAGACATTTCGAGAACTGGGACATTTCATAATCATTCATAGTTTTGAGGCCAAAAGGGACCACTGTGATCACCTGGTCTGATCTCCTGTACCACACACGCTTCTAGAACTTCTCCCAAAATAATTCAGAACACAGATCCTTTAGAAAAACATCCAGTCTGGATTTAAAGAGACAGTTGTGATCGAAAATCCACCAAACCCTTCATAAGCTGTGCCAGTGGTTAATTATTCGGTTATGTGTTATTTCCTGTCTGAATTGGTGTGGATTCAGCTTGCAGGCACTGGATGGTTAGACCTTTCTCTGCTAGACTGCAGAGCCTGTTATTATCTGGTTCCCACCCAGGTACTTACAGATTGTACAGTAATCAAGTCACCCATAATCTCTTCTTGATTAAGCTAAATAGACTGAGCTCGAGTCTTTCACTATAAGACAGATTCTCGGAGCCTTAATTATTTTTTCTGGCTCTCCTCTGAACCCTCTCCAAATTTAGCAACATCCCTCCTGCACGGTGGGCACTAGAGCTGGACCCTGTATTCCAGAAGCTGTCACTCCAAACTCAAATACAGAGGTAATGTGTCCTAATCACCCCTACCTGAGACTTCCGTTTATACAGCCAAGCCCTTCCAGCATCACACCAGAAGCTGGTGTTCAGCTGCTTAGCCACCACTCCCCCAGTCTCTCAGTGTCACTGGGAAGTACAGCCCATGTCCTCTGTTCAAAGATTTAGATTGAGCCATATGAAAACACATCTCATTGGCTTGCACACTGCTTTCCAAGCAAGGCAGATCACCATATATCAGTGCCCTGTTCTCTTCTTTAGTTAGCTCCCCCTATTTTTATGGTAGCTTCAGGGGGTAGCCAAGTTAGTTTGTACAGGATAAACTTAAACAACAAATAGTCTGGTAGCACTTTCTAGACTAACAAAACATGGAGATGATATCATGAGCTATATGATCTACATGTTTTGTTAGTCTATAAAGTACTACCAGACTATTTGTTGTTGTTGAAGTTTACCCTATTTTTGTGTCAGCTGCAAACATGATCAGAGACTATTTTATGTTTTCTTCCGGGTCATTAAAAGTTGTTACATAGGGTAGGGCCAAGAATCAATCCATGAAAGACCCAGCCAGAAACACACACTGACCAGGGATCCCTTGTTAAGTAGCAGAAGGGGTCCAAGTTTTATTTTTTTTTTTTTATTTTTTTTTTTTAAAAGGGATCCCTGGGGTCTCATATCTACATACTAGTTAGCCAAAGAGGGGCACGTAAAATGTGATTTGTCCTTTTCATATGTGTTCATTTTTTTTTTAATTGTATCCTTTGGTATATATGGTTGTGACTATTTTCTTCCACTATTTGATCTGAGGAAGTGGGTCTGGCCCACGAAAGCTCATCACCTAATAAACCATCTTGTTAGTCTTTAAAGTGCTACATAGTCCTGTATTTTGTTTCCGCTACACCAGACTAACACGGCTACATTTCTATCACTATTCTACATGTAAAGTCTCTGAGAGACCATAGCCCGCAAGTCAGCATAATCACTTTAGTAAGTAAGGCTATTATTTCAACAGTTACCTTACATATCTTACAAACTTAACTTTCAGTGTATGTACGTAAGACAAGTCACCAGAAGATGATAACCAGGAATTATTCAGGCAAGCGGCCGTAGACATTTATCTCCCTGGATGGTCATTGTGTATGTTACATTGGAAGTCTATTTACAGATGGAGCCTCCGGCTAAACAAGACTGTGAAGTTAAGAGATCACAAAAGTCTACAGCAGTGTTTCAAGCTTATTAACAGGCTGCTCCAGTTTGTTTACTTACCCGCTCCAGCGCCCTGGTGCCTTTCGGCTTCCGTCGGCGGTAGTTCACCAATGGAAGTAACATGGCCCGGGCCAAAGGTCAAGAATTTTTAATTCCCAAGTTTTTCCATCATTCTAGCATTAATTTTTTAAGATGAAAAGTTCGTCACATGAAATCAGATACAGGCAGTCCCCGGGTTACGTACAAGATAGGGACTGTAGGTTTGTTCTTAAGTTGAATCTGTATGTAAGTCGGAACTGGCGTCCAGATTCAGCCGCTGCTGAAACTGATCAGTTTCAACAGCGGCTGAATCTGGACGCCAGTTCTGACTTACATACAGATTCAACTTAAGAACCCCAGGCTCCGCGGCTTCGTTCTGCTTTGCTCCCCGTCCCCCTGGTCTGCAGACCAGGGGGACGGGGAGCAAAGCAGAGCAGAGCCGCGGAGCACGCGGACAGCCCAGACGCGTCTGGGCTGTCCGCTGCCCACGTGTTCCGCCGCTTTGCTTCCTCTCCCTGGTCTGCTGGAGACCAGGGAGAGGGAGAGCCCCGTTCGTAACTGCGGATCTGACATAAGTCAGATCCGCGTAACTCGGGGACTGCCTGTACTCATTTGGAGATGAATCTAGTTCCCTATGGACTTAATGAAACATACTAGACTAGCTTTAATGGGAGTTGATCAAACTGCCCAGGAGTTTTACTTTTATTACTGTGATTCTTAAAAGTGAGCTTGTGTGCAATAATATACAGGAACAATACACAAATTCAGAGCTTTGCAACCTAAACAGCTGGTTCATTTATCAAAACATGGATGTTTATTAGCATGTGATTCACGACAAGGACATAGAGAGTAGCTCACACAACTATGATATTTTCTGAAGTTTAATCTTCACTAAGGAGAGCCATCCAAATGTTTATGTAGCCCTTCACAATGTCCCTTTAATGCACAGTGTATCTTTGTATCCTGCTATAACTTCAGTGTATTTGTAAATGCAAATTATACTTCAGTTATATTGCCTAGAACTTAGATAAATAAAATCAAAGTAGTATTGAACAGTTTCTGCCCCATACAACAAGATATCCTTGGCAGCTTCTTAACCAACCATTACAATCCAAAGCAATTTCTCTCAGTAGAAATTTAAGAGCTTGTAAAAAAATATAATGGCCAACACTAGGCGAAACAAACCAGTTATTGAACCTTGCAGGCCCTCTCAAGTATCTCTGCTGACGTTTAAGTGCGAGTTACAGTGCCACAGTATCATAAAAGTGTGCTCAGTGCTACAGAGATACCGTTATTTAAGCGACACAAGAGAAGGATCCTTTCACCAAAAATCAGATGTTCCCACTTCAGATTTGCAAAGAGACAGCTCATTTAGAGAAATGGAATGTGCTTTATTCTTTCTATATTGTACACCACAATTAATCACCAACCTCAAATTAGCACACATACATGGTTATTTCTCACTTGCAGGGTTACATAAGGTACTTTAGGTTCTAGATAAAAAACATTTGACAAACCCCGTTACTATTTAACATATACACATTCTCTCGCAGCGTTTGCAACCCAAAAACCAAACTCTGGGCTAGGACAAAAGAATAATAATAATAAAAAAATCATCTAATTTAATTGTCCAAACTAAATGAAAGGGAAAATCTGCATTAATGGACAGACATCAAGACAGTGGCTATGTCTCCACTGAAAAAGGTGTACTTTTCATATCAAGATACTTGCTCTAAAGATAAAAAACTAAAGCTCCCTAGCTAAAATCCTAGTGACGATATCTTGATATATAAAAACAAAAAAAAACAAAAAAAACCACACACTTCTTTTTTTGCAATGGAGACATAACTTTAGACAGTTCTTTCAATATTGTACTAATGACCTTTTTTGGCTCGGGGGCCACTGATTCACAGAAAAACCAGTCCAGGGACTGCACGCAAATGAGAAGCCAGGGGAAAAAAAAAAAAAAAAAAGAGAGAGAGAGAAAAACCTGACATGGCCCCGACTGAGAAGAAAGACGCTCCCCACATTCCCCTCACACATCAGGCTAGTAGATTTTTGTATGCTCCTGTCCCGCAGTAGATGCATGTTCCCCAATGCTGGGGGGACGACCCGAAGGGGGGCTTGAGCCTCGGGGGCCAGATCCAGGCAAGCCAAGAGGTCGCGTCTGGCCCCTGGGCCTGAGGTTCCCCAACCCTGTTCTAAGATGCTCTGAGCAACACAGGTAAGACACGCTCCACATAAAGAAACGAAACCAGACTCCACACATTAGACCTCATCTTCATTAGGGTTAGAAGTTCTAACACCTAATATCACCTGGCCCCAACTCCTTGCCCGCCCTAGGAAAAGAGACGTCTTGAACAGGTCAGCCAGCATGTTAAAAAACGCCTTTTCCCAGTAGAGATGGAGCCTTGACCAGAAACCCACAGAGCCTTCTTCCCACTGCAAGAGTAGTGGAAGAACACAGAGGAGACAATGGGGGGGATACGATGGAGGTCTATACAATCATGACTGGTGTGGAAAATTGAATACGGAAAAGTTATTTATTTATTCCCACAATACAAGAACTAGGGGTCACCAACTGAAATGAATAGGCAGCAGGTTTAAAACAAACAAAAGGAAGTTTTTCTTCACTCAGCACAGAGTCAACCTCTGGAACTCCTTGCCAGAGGATGTGGTGAAGGCTAGAACTTTGATGCTGTGTCTTCTAGACTACAAGGTTTTTTTCGAAAAAACTTCACCCGCGTCTTGACCGCAACCAGGGCTTTTTATGAAAGAGAGCATCCAGATTGCTAGGGTGCTCTCTTTTGAAAAAGCAGATCGCTTTCTGAAAGAGTTGTGGCTGTCTAGACTATCTCTTTCGAAAGAAGCGTGTAGTCTAGATATACACTAACAGGATTCAAAAAAGAGCTAGATAGATTCATGGAGGTTAGGTCCATCAATGGCTATTCGCCAGGGTGGGTCGGAATGGTGTCCCTCGCCTCTGTTTCTCTGGAGGTGGGTGACAGGGGAGGGATCACGTGAGGATCCCCTGTTGCGTTCCCTCCCTCTGGGGCATCTGGTATTTGGCCACTGTGGGCAGACAGGATACTGGTTGGCTGGACCATTGGTCTGACCCAGTCTGGCCGTTCTTATGTTCAGCCTCATTATGCCAGCAGCCGCCCAGCTGGTCCCGATTATAATAGCTTCCGGTGCAGCAATTATCAATGCTACAAGCAGTATAGCAGCGGGGCTGCACTTGCTCCAGTGACAGAAGCGATTTTTATGTTGCTGTAGTAACCCCCTCCCCTCCCCCCCAGGACAGGGAGGTGGCAAGGTCTATGGAAGAATTCTTCAGTCCATCTAGCAGTGCCGGTACCAGGGCTTAACTAGGCATCTCAGTGTGAATTTTCCACATGACATGATGTAGCTAGATAAGCCTGGTCTACACCTAACATTTAGGCCAGTATTTTGCTAGCAGCGCTATGTCGGCAAAGAGTGTTTGGAGAAGGGAACCACTAATCAACACAACTATGGCAGTAAACTCCCCCGTGCATACACTGCTTACACCAGGAACGTGTCTTTCACCAGTAGAGCGAATGTTGTTCAAGGAGGTGGCTCCTAGGAGCTGCAGTAATACTGACAAGGGGGTTATTGTTTGTATCAGCAACCGAGGCGAGCGAGCGGGCTACATGAGAGGCCTTCCAACTCAGTGGGCTGCAAGACTGTCATAACGAAGATGGTCCCCCCACCCGGGATGGGACAGTCCATGTCGTGTGCAATCCGCATGCACCTCCCTTCGCATGCCCTTGCTTTGCTTTACACGCGTGTTGCTTTAGCACTGCTGGTAGGAAAAAAGTGATGCGGATGGAAACCAGAGGACTGTGGCAAGCCTGCACGTGGGCAACACTGGTGGGCTATTCTGTAGGGGGGCAGCTGCCCCACTCCGGCAGAGAAGGGGTTCTAGTCGGCTGGAGGGAGCCTGTGCAGAGCCCCAGCCACTGAGGAAAGGGCTCTTAGAAGGAGCCAATCAGAGGGCAGTTTGCTGGGGCAGCCCTGGTTGCAAGGAGCTGCTCAGCAGAGCAGTGGGACCTGGCCAGGGAGGGAGCAGGACTGGACAGGTTCAGGGGGGCTAGAAAGGGAGGCTCCAGCCGGTTACCTGCCATGCTGCAGGCCTTGATACAGGGGTCAGAAGGGTGCAAGGTTCATGGGGAAGTGGACCAGGAGCGGTGGAGGGCAGGACAAGGCTCCCGCCAGAGGGTCCCTGATCCGGGACCCAGAGTAATGAGCAGACCTGAGTCCCCATCCCCGCTTCCGACACACCTGGTCACTACGGAGAGTGGCCTTTCTACACTGTGGCTTGCCCCTGAGCTGAGGGACTAGGCCATGGGGCTCCAGTTGGCCATGGTAAGGACTGAGGACACCCCTGGAAGGGGGGCAAGAGACCAGCACGGTGGGCACGGCTGGAGGGCAGTGTCGGTCCTGGGAGAGACATGGGCCCAGAGCGAGAGTGTGGAGAGAGCTCAGAGTGACAGAGGGTGAGACCCTGGCCTGGAGGGGACACCCCACTGAGGACTGAGCCAATTCCCAGGGTGATCAGCAGGAGGCGCCACAGAGGTGAGTCAACTTGTTACACATTCACAGAACCCCAATGGCCCGTATGCAGCGCTCGGGAGACAGGCTGCCCACCACTCGTGCAAGCTGCTTCTTCACCTGGCAGAGGCCTACTCTGGCGGGGCTGGAGCGAGGTGCTGGCCACCCCAAACATGGGGAGGTAGTGGGAGCTGGTTGTCCCCAGCGCAGGATCCTGCTCAATCGGTTAACCAGGATTTACATCCCTACTGTGTAGCTGGGATTATATTTTCCAACATGAATCACTTTGCTTTATCTACATTGAATTTCATCTGCCATTTTGTTGCCTGGCCACCCAGTTGAGTGATCCCTTTGTAACTCCTCACCGTCAGCTGGGGATTTAACTGTCTCTGCAGGTGAAACAACACTCTTCAACTTTGCCACCTCACTGGTTACCCCTTTTCCCAGATCATTTATGAACATATTGAACAGCATCAGTCCTCACAGGTATATACATGCATGCAAAATTGTTACATTACTATCAAACTGAAGTTTCCACTTCATGCATCTGATGAAGTGGGTTCCAGCCCACAAAAGCTCATGTTCAGCTACATGTTAGTCTAAAGTGGCCACAGGACTCCTCACACTTCTGCACATCTGTGTCTGATAATTCAGTTTTCTAGCTTCATCCTATTTGTTTGGTACTTAACTTAGGCTAACTCCAGGGTTGCCTAGAAACTTTGTTTTAATTCTGCATTACATTAACTATCTGCCAATCATCTGAGAAATCTGCCAGTTTATCTCAGTGGTGTCTTTACTGAAGTCTTAACAGGGCAATTTAAAAATATAGCTAGCCATGATTATTTGAACTGATCAAAGTTAGAAAAAATATCCAATCAGGGAACCAGTTTAGCATGTCTAGTTGGGATTGGTCCTGCCTTGTGCAGGAGGCTGGACTTGATGACCTCGTGAGGTCTCTTCCAGCTCTATGATTCTATGTCAGGTTTCACTTGAAAGGCATAAGTTTTGAAGATAAAAACACTGTGCACTCTTTTATCCAAGTCACATCTGACCTGTATGACTGGATTCACATAACTGGTTGATTCTTACAAGTGGAGTATTTTATGTTCTTATAGGAACGATTTTTGCCTCTGTGGCTTTGATCACTATATGCAGCTGACTCCTTTATCAGTGATTGTTACAAATGGAATGAGCGGGATCAGAATTTTATCATCAAGTATTAGATTAAAACTTAAAGATTCTAAAAACCCAGTCTGTTTTTTGTTCATCTCTGTTGGAACAATAAAATACCAGGAAGTTACTCTGGGGGCGGGAGGAGTTGGCCGATTTTCCTTTCAGCGTCTAATCTAAGCTAATTGAAATAGCACATTTTTGCAAAGTTTGTATCCTAATGCTTGTTTCCAGGAGAATGGTTTAAAAATAACGAAAACACGTCTGTCCTGTTGGACCTTACGAGGCCTTTGTTTGGGCAACATGCAGGCTGAGAGCCAGGCTTGCGGTATTCTGAAACAAAGGAGCGAGGTGAGGAGCAGCATCACAAACATGTGACCTGGCTGCTGCTTAGTTTTGTTTAACAGTGTTGCCACTTTAAAAGATCTGATTGTCTGGGACAGTTTTCAGTGAACGGGCTGGCAAAGAACAGAGTCTGTCTTCTGAAATGAACAAGGCAGAGTAGGCCCCTCCTGCTCCTGTTTGGTGAAGCATTTCCAGACAGCATCTAGGCTGGCTTGATATTTACACAGACAGCCCAATGATAGGATGCACAGCTGGAGAAGCCAGGCAGTGCTGGCTCTGCAACCTCTGTCCTGGGGCAAGGAGCCCATCTACACTGGGGCCAGAGCACAAGCGGACTATTGTATTCCCACTTCCACAGAGCCAAGGGGTGTAAAGGCTTGCGGGAGGGAAGGGGAGGGGCAGCAGTTGCTCTTCCAGCCCAAAATGTTGAGAGGGAAGAGCTACACACAGCATTACCACCAGAGCTTAGGAGAATTCCCTTCCTCCCATGCTCCTTCCTCACCCAATTCTTGAGCGTAACCCACTGAAAAGGCTTCATATGAAGGGTATTTCAGGCCAGGAGACCGAATTAGCACCTGGGGGGGGGGGGGGGGGGAGAAGAGGGTCAATTTTATTCTTTGGATCAGAACATTAGAGTCCCTGTATCATGCTAAAGCAGGGATGGGCAACCACGACTAGTGAGTGTGCTGAATGAGTGGTCTTCTATCTCAGTGGGCCGCAAGGCGGAAATTGAGCATGTGCATTAATCTTATTCCTGGGGTCCTGGTTAGGCACATGGAATTTGACTCTCCTTTATCAGGCCTTTTCAACGCAGCGATCCATTACTGGGACAAATTTAATTGCCGGCAAAAATAAACGAAGCAGAGGGAGGGTAGGGGCTCTCACAATGTTGTGTGCAACCAGCATTGCACCTCACACGTGCCCTTGCTTTCATTGTGTGTCACTTCTCATTTTGCCAGGGGCTGCTTGACCCATCCCTCTGCTGCAGGCCCTGCCCTGCCTCTTCCTTGCCTCCTCCCCCGTTTTCTCTCGAAACAACCCCGTGGGGACCATGTGCTTTCTCAAAAGACACTATTTCGGAAAAGCAGCAATCCGTGATTTTGCAAATGAAGCACGGGAAATTCAAATCCACGCTTCATTTACAATTTTGCTTGTCTGCATTTGCATTCCTCTCTCGGAAGAGGAATGCAATGTAGACATGCCCCCAGGGAAAGTGCCCAGAGGGAGGGGGAGGGATCAAGAGCTGCAGGCAGAACACAGATGGGCCACAGGTTAAAGCATTGGGAGGCCGCTAAGGTCCCTCCTGCACTACAAACGAAATGGTGCTCCACTGTGTCATGCAAACGTGATTGCAAATGCAGTACTAGAACTCCCTTAATGGAGAATCTAACCCTGCAATGTTGTCAGGGTTGCGATTGGTTGGTACATGATAACAGCCAGAGCGGTATTGCTATCAAATTTCCCCACTTACAAAGACTGCTAGCTTTGCCCTTAGTTACAAGTAATGAAAACCATCTAAACTGTGAGTGGTACGGAAACATTTGCTGCATTCGGTGACAACACCAGTTCTATAAAGAATACTGTTGCAAGACCCACTACAGTTGCCCTTGGATAAATAGCGTGCCAAATATAAAAATCAGAATTATCTAAACCTTTCTAAAGTAAGGCTTTGATAAGGAGGATTGTTGGAACTCTGATGCACAAAAGTAGCCTCACATTTTACCTTGCTTGAAAGTATCTGAATGTGTCAGGGAGCTACTATCTGTCTTTATGTGAACAGCAATTACAACACATACAAATACTACTGCTAGGATTAGAAGGTCAATTGGAGAAATATGCCTCGTTCCTGTGTTCAAAGATCACAGCCCCTTTCCCAAAATTACTGCTCTGATCTTCACCCGGGTTTAAATCTGAAGTAAAAAATTGCCATTTCGGAAACATAAGTTGGTGGCAGCCATCTTGCTAAGAAGTGACTGACATGGAAGATGGTCAAACTAACAATAAGAGATGAAAACTAGTTGCAGATCAAACAGACAAGCAAAGGGCCTAACATTTGAAACAGTAACACGTTTAGTCTCATCATTGTAACAAGCAGCCTATTCAATAAAACCATTACTACCAATCTCTAGCTCAGGCTTGTTAAATTACAAGGCCTCTCTCTGCTTCAGGATATACAACTAAAAGGTCTTTAAGCACGTTGCAGGGACACAAACATTTAGTCATGTTTTAAAACAGCACTGCACAGTTATTAAAACAAGCAAATCAGCCTGCTGTTGCATTAGGAAGTGCTCAGACAGCAAGGTGCTGAGAGCCATATGAGAACTTAGGCATAAAGAAATTAAAGTTACATAAGGGTAAGCACAGGTTCCCATTACCTGGGCTAACTTAACATGTGCGTGTCAATAACTTGGTTTCCAAATATCACATTAACTGATTAAATGGGGGGGAGGGGAGGAGAGGAGAAATAAGCCCAGTATTTCAATAAGGCACATCCACTTCCACCATTAAATTCTCATTATCTTCAATTCTGAAACAGGTAAGCAGAATAGTCTCCTCAAAGGAAATGCTAAAGCACAGGATTCATTAACGAGCCGGTAACGGTTCATCGCATTTTGAAATCCTGCCTTCCTTCCAGAGAGGAAAAGGCTCTTTGTCCCTCATTAAACACACGGACAATTTTGCCACATGGACCAATTTTGGGGGCAAGGGTAAAGCAAGAATTCAGTATGAAAGTAAAGTACCTTTGATTTTTTTTTTTAAACTACTCTTGTAACTATAGAATAAAACAAAGACCCATTCAAAGTTTAGGAGTCCGCCAATAAAGATTTAAAACCACTTTGCTAGAGCATACAGAGATACAAATTCCATCTGCCCCCTCTGTTGCTACTAGCTTTGTATCTACATATGGAAGTTAATCCAGAACAAGATACAGTGTGTGAGAATTTCAAGTGAATTAATTACTTCTGATTAACTCTCTCTAGGGATACTTAGTCCAAAATAAGCATGCCTTTTTCAGGTTTAAACTAATCCAGAACAAGGCAGGTTTATTCTGGAATAAGTGCATCCAGACAGGGAGTTAAAATCAGGAGTAGTGAACCCATAGTAAACTGCAGTGATCTTGTAGTCATATTGGTCCCAGGATACCAAACAAGCAAGATGGGTGAGGCAGTATCTTTTATTGGATTAACTTCAGCTGATGAAAGACAACTGTTCAAGTATATGCAGAGCTCTTCTTCAGTTCTGGGAAAGGCATTCGGAGTGTTACAGCTAAATACAAGTGTAGAACAGGTAAGGAGTAAACATGTATTGCAAGCGGCCACTCAGGATACATCCACACTGCAGAGCTATTTCGGGATACCGGAAGTATCCCAAAATAGCTATTCCATGTCTATTGAAGCAGCCCGTTATTTCGAAATCAATTTTGAAATCACAGGCCGCTTATTCCGACGTCCTGGTAACCCTTGTTCCATGAGGGTTATGGGGCATTTTGGAATAGTGAGTTATTTTGAAATACACTCAAAATAAGCTATGCAATTTGCGTAGCGCAATTTGTGTAGCTAATTCTGAGTGAAGAGTGCTGTATAGACACACCCGCAGAGAGAAGTGAGCAACTAACTCTACTACAGTCACAGGACAAAGAAGAAACAGTGGGTTACAGATAGTTATGAGCCACTATAACTTCACATCCTGTCTTATTCCAGATTAATTTTCCCATGTGCAGACAAACCCCAGAGCCTGCTGTAGCTGCCCCACCCGTCCTACAGACGGGATGGTCCCTCATAATGACATTAGCCCACAAGGTCCAGGATGGGTCTGAAGGATAACTTGGGGGAGGGGGAGAGGAGGAGGGCTGGCTCTGGGCAGTAGCAAAGGTTGGCATCCCTATCCCACTCACAGGCAGCCTGCTCCACTCTGCCGCCATCTCCCAGTTAGCTCGCTCCACTTCACTGCAGCAGCAGGAAGTGGAGTGACTCTGGTTCCACTTCGCTGCAACAGCAGGAAATGGAGTGACTCAGCTAGGAGATGGGTAGCAGGGCAGAAGAGAAAATGCTGCTGGGTACACAGTGGGGGGGGGGGGGGGGGGACTTGACCCTTGCTGCTGCCCTATGCCAAACCCCCTGTAATCTCACAGATAGCATCACCTGGAGGCAGGGGCTTTGGGAAAGGGTTGCATTGGAGGCAAGGCAGGGACAGGGCTTGGGGAAGGGGTGGAGTAGGGGCCGGGCGGGGCAAAATGGGTTGCAGAGCAGAGTACAGTTTGTGGCCCCCCAATCAGGCAGCCATGGATGGGCAGTTACAGAGGATGGTGAAGGTAGAGAAAGGAATGAGGGTTGTTTGAGGGGAGAAAGGGCTGCCTGAGAGCTATAGATCTTTGTGTGGGAAGATGAGGAGGGCTAAAGGGGGGGGGATGTTTTCAGGGGACAGGGCAGTAGAGCTGGGGGATTGTTTGCAGGACATGGGTGGGGGGAGATAGGGGAATTGCAGGGAATCTTGGGGAGGAAGTTGAAGGAGATCCCAGGGGGGTAGTGACAAGCATAAGAGGGTGCGTGGCAGAAGATTGGGGGGAGGATATAAGATCTGTGGTGGGCAGCTGGTGGGGTGAGTTGCAGAGGATTTTTCTGAGGAAGAGATTTGCAGGGGATCCAAGAGATGGACACAGAGGATGCAGGGCATTGGAGGGAGTGCATGAGGGGAGGTTTGCAGGAGACTGGGATTAGCAGGAATTGTGGTTAGTGGGATTTATAGATATCCAGGAGGGACTGAGCAGTAGGGAACAAGATGTTGCAGAGAACCAGCTGGCTTTTAGCTCAAGCTGCTGACACACTAATCCAGAGGTCCCAGGTTCGGTTCTCACTAAAACAGCAGGCAAGTGGGGATAGGGAGAACCCCAGATGAAGGGCTGTTGACAGAGAAATGGAGGGGATCTCAGGGAAAAACAGCAGGGGAAGGGTTGAGGGGGAGCACAGGGACTATTGCAGGGAACAGAGGGGCTGAAGGACAGGACAGGGCAGGGCAGCTAGTACAAGGGGTAGGAGCAGCATGAGAAGCTCGTGGGGAGTCAGCGAGGGGGGCTGCAGGAGCAGTGAGGGGCTGACAAGGATCTGGGTGGGAAAGGGAGGAGGAGGGGCGGGGGGAGAGGGCAGCACAGGAGATGTGGCAGAGACAGAGCTGAGAAGTTTCCAGGACAAGGGAGCGCAGGAATGCGGGGCGGGAGCAGAACGAAGGATTTACAGCGGGACTGCGGGAGGCCGGGGGGGAGGCGCAGAGAGGGGATGGGGGGCACAACACGGGGGGGTTGTAGCACGGGGGCGGGGGGGGCACAGGCCGAGGAAAGGGCAGGGTGGGGGGGGCAAGGCAGAGGCACGGGGGGGAGGCAGCGGGGGGCGGGGCGATGGGGGGGCACCGCCCGCGGGGGGGGCAGGGCGGGGGATGGGGAGCGGGGGGGGCAGAGGCCGAGGGGGACGCGAGGGGGCGGGGCTCGGCTCCCCCAGCCCAGACTCGGGGGCGCGCCCCGTGTCCCAGCCGCCTCCCCCCCCCAGCCCAGAGCGGGGCGCCGATTGTCCCGCCCATCGGGAGGAAACAACCCGACACCGCGCGCCCTTTGGCCCGCCGCGCCATCAATCAACCGGGAAGGCCCCGCCCTTTCCCCCCAGGCGGCGCCCCATTGGCGCAGCCGGCTGCCACTCCCAACTCCCGCGCGACGGGCACCAGCACCCCCCACTGCCCGTCACGCGCCTCTGCCCCGCCCCCGCCCCTCCATTGGCCGGCCGAGCTGTCCGTCAGTGGCCGCGGGCCCGCCCCCTAACCCCTTTCATTCCGCACAATGAGCCCGTCTCCCCCTCCGCCCCGAGCCCAGCAGCCCGATGTCCCGGCTCAGCCGCCCCGCCGCCGCCCGGGTACCTGGGGACGAAGCGGGTCCGGCGCGGACTCCCCCCTCTCGCAGGCCCTCAGAGCCGAGGCCGCTTCTGCGCAACGCTCGCCGCCCGCCAAAATAGCCCCCCTAGCGCGCAGGCGCCTGGCTCCCCGCACGGCGCATGCGCGGCCCGTCCTCTCCCTCCCCCCGCCTCTTCGGGCGCTTGCTCCGGGTTCCGCTAGCGCATGCGCAGACGAGCACCTGTGGGCTTTAGTCCCTTTTTCCCGCAGGCTGCCAGGCAGGAGCCCGGCTCCGCACGTTCCACAGAGGCAAAGCGCGCGGGCTGGTGCTAGGGAGAAAAAGCCGCTCGCCCCCCGCCTCAATGGGAGCCGCCTCCGCCCCCACCCGAGTGATTGACACTGCCGCCATCCAGTCAAGTCCCACGTCTAGCGGCAGCAGCCAATCACTGCGCAGATTAGAGCGGGACTGTCCATGAGCGAACCAATCAGAGGCGAGCTACAGCCTCTCGCCAGTAACGCGGGAAAAGGTTGGGGGAGGGAGGAAGGGAGGGAAGGCACGCACGGCCACGTGATGCGTCAATAGGCGGGGCTTACGCAGGCTTAGCCAGTAGGCTGTAGCAGTGGGTGGGTCACGGATCTCCTCCGCCAATGAGATGTGTCGGCCTCTCGTGGCTATCCAATCGGAGGCGGGGAGGGGGTGTGCCCCGACCGCCGCCTCCAATGGGAGCGCGCGGCGGGCGGGGCTCTAAGAGGGGGCGGTGGAGTGAGGCGTCGACGCTCTCGTCATTCAGCCCTTTCTGTATCGGCGCCTCGCGGAGGAAGCATCGCACGCGCAGCACTTCTGAGGCGGAGGCCCGCGCCCGCCCGCCCCCGCCATGTCCAAGTCCGAGGTGAGCCCGGCTCCGGCCGCCATTTTCTCCGCTCCCCGCCGCCGGCGCGGCCTCCCCTGGGCCCTGCTGGGGCGCGGACCTCGCCGCGTTCGGCCGCGCCTTACGCCTTTCAGGCCTGCTCGGGCTTCCGTCCAGCCCGCGGAGGCTCCCCCCCCTTCTGCGCCTGCGCCGCCTCAGCCTTCGCGCCTGCGCTTTACCCCCCTTCCCAGGTGGGCGGCCCTTCGGCGCCTGTGTGGTGGGGATATGGGGGGGGGGAGTGAGCCTCCCGCGCTCCCATGTGCGCGTGCGCGCCCGCCTTTGTGCAGAGCCGGAGGAGCGCCATGGCGGCCGGGCGAGCGCGTGGCGGGCCTCGCGTGCGCGTGCGTGGCGGCTCCCGCGCGCCAGGGCTGCAAGCCCTCTAGGGGGGAGGGGGGGTTGGTGTGCACGGGGGGGGCCCTCTGCGGGGGGAGGGGGAGGGGGGGTTGGTGTGCACGGGGGGGGCCCTCTGCGGGGGGAGGGGGAGGGGGGGTTGGTGTGCACGGGGGGGGCCCTCTGCGGGGGGAGGGGGAGGGGGGGGTTGGTGTGCACGGGGGGGGCCCTCTGCGGGGGGAGGGGGAGGGGGGGTTGGTGTGCACGGGGGGGGCCCTCTGCGGGGGGAGGGGTTGGTGTGCACGGGGGGGGCCCTCTGCGGGGGGAGGGGTTGGTGTGCACGGGGGGGGCCCTCTGCGGGGGGAGGGGGAGGGGGGGTTGGTGTGCAGGGGGGGGCCCTCTGCGGGGGGAGGGGGGTGGGGGGGTTGGTGTGCAGGGGGGGGCCCTCTGCGGGGGGAGGGGGTGGGGGGGTTGGTGTGCACGGGGGGGCCCTCTGGGGGGGGGAGGGTAGCCTGTAAGTCATTGTGCAATCTCTTGCTCTGGGCATCTCCTGGGGAGGGGGGAGCAGGGGACGGGCCCTGTTGGCTGCTCCTTCCTGACTCGTTTTTGTGCCTCTTCCCCAGTCCCCCAAGGAACCTGAGCAGCTGCGCAAGCTCTTCATCGGCGGCCTGAGCTTTGAGACCACAGACGAGAGCCTGCGGGGCCACTTCGAGCAATGGGGCACGCTGACAGACTGCGTGGTGAGTGCCTGGCCCAGAGCATCCTCTGGGTGTTAGATAATAACATTCAGATGTGGGGGAAGGACTCTGATTGCATGGCCCGGCTGCCTTTTTTTTTTTTTTTTTTTTTTTTTTGATGCCACGGGAAGAGCTGAATAATTTGTTTTTACTGACATCTGTAAACTACTGTTCCAGGGGAGTAAGGGGTCTAACGGCAAATTTAGGGTTAGACGGAATCCTGCAGAGGAATGGCCATGCTGTCCAGTAGCCTCTGTCTTCCAAGGGTGGCTGGTATCAAATGCAGTTTTAGAGGGAATGAGCAGAACAGGGAAATTACCAAATGATCCATGAGGTCCCAGCTTTGGGCAGAGGGAAAGTTGTAGGGCAAAGCTAGTGCTAAATAACTTTAGATGTTCCTTTGTTCTCGTCTTTATGCCACCTGTTTGATTCGTGTTATTTACTGTGGTTACTAATGGAGGTGTGTCCTTTCTAGGTAATGAGAGATCCAAATACCAAGCGCTCCAGGGGCTTTGGGTTTGTTACGTACTCTACGGTTGAAGAGGTTGATGCCGCCATGAATGCTAGACCACACAAAGTTGATGGCAGAGTTGTTGAACCAAAGAGGGCTGTATCCAGAGAGGTATGAATGAATGTTTAGTCTAACCATGCTGTTTTCATAGCCTGAAATTGGCTCACTGTTAGGATGAACTGATCCAGTGGGGCTCTGTAGGGAGGAGTTGAGGTTAAAGTGACCATAGTTTGGCTATAACCCAGGGGTTAAACTGAGGTGGGTCGTTTCCATTCTCTTTGTGGTTTGGGGAAAGCAGTACCCTGCTTACATTAATCGTGCTGTCTGTAACTGCCAATGCTGCGTTTCCTTGCTGTGCTGTCTACCAGAATATGTACTTAAAGCAGGACCACATTAGTAGTTACTACAGGTTGGACCTCCCTTGTCCGGTACCATTGGGACCCGACTGATCCCAGATGAGGGATTTTTCACAGGTCATTTCTGGCCCCCTGCTGTCTCCCCCACCCCCACCCCCTCGCTTTTTTCACAGCTCAGCTGGCTCCCACACCAGCTTTTGCCCTGCCTCTTCTCTCTCTCTCTCTCTTCCCCCCCCCCCCTTCCCTCGGCCAGGCTCCTGGACCCCCCACAGTGTGCCAGGACTGGGACATCTTGGAACATCTGTGGCCCGGAAGGGTTAGGGTTAAACCATTCTGGTTTATAGAGATGCATCCTGTACAAGTAATTGTAAATGGGGACCAGTTTAATTTGTGGTGGACACGTATCACGATTTTGCATTGTCTCTGTCTTTGAGCAATGGGACTGTTGCATTTCGAACCACTGTTTATGGAGCTCTAAAATTGTACATCTCAGATAATGCTTGAGCTTGCCCTCTGTCCTGTCTAGGATTCTCAGAGGCCTGGTGCTCACCTGACAGTGAAGAAAATCTTCGTGGGGGGAATTAAGGAAGACACAGAGGAACACCACCTGCGAGACTACTTTGAACAGTACGGCAAAATCGAAGTGATTGAGATCATGACAGACCGTGGGAGCGGCAAGAAGAGGGGCTTTGCATTTGTCACCTTTGATGACCACGACTCTGTGGACAAGATTGTTAGTAAGTTCTCTGCACAGCTCTGTGAACTGTAAAGATTGTATAGCATTGGAAGGGGACCCGTCCTGGGTTTCAAATCAGGACACGGTGACAGTTAACGTCTAATTCTTCCCTTCCAGTTCAGAAGTATCACACTGTGAACGGCCACAACTGCGAAGTGAGGAAAGCCCTGTCAAAGCAAGAAATGGCCAGTGCATCATCCAGTCAACGAGGTGAGTGCCAGTTTCCCATCCATTGCTTTGGAACTCATCCAAACCGACCTTTGGCAATATGAGCCGTGCTGCTAACAGGCGCTGCTCTCTTCTTTAGGCCGCAGTGGCTCTGGGAACTTCAGTGGTGGTGGCGGCCGTGGAGGTGGATTTGGTGGCAATGACAACTTCAACCGTGGCAGCAACTTCAGTGGTCGTGGTAAGGGACTTTATGGGGTCCTTTTGATTCAAGTTCTACGGATATGGTCAGGCTAACAAAACTCCAGTTTCGGCCCCTAGGTTAACCCAAATGGCTGCTGCAGTTTTGGCTATGGATATTTTTTTAACTTGATTTGGGCACTGGACTAAGTGTAATTCTCCTTGTTTGGCTCATGCGTTCAAACCAATGCTACAAGGACTTGTTCAGGTACCGCTTGGAATCCCTGATTCCCTGCAACAACCTCCACCAATTGACATGTCTGCTTCATTCTGTAAAAGTGGCTTGCCAACCATATGCCCTGGGCCCCAGCACCTGGCAGTGTCCCTCCTCGGATAGACTGAACACAAAGGTTTGTTCTTTTCAGGTGGGTTTGGTGGCAGCCGCGGTGGTGGCTATGGAGGAGGTGGAGACGGCTATAATGGATTTAGCAATGAGGGTAAGGCCAAAGCATAACTCCCCTGACACGGCAGTGGCCAAGGTTGCCTTGTTTCCAGGCTCCATGGTGCCAAGCCCAGGAAGAAGCATGAGGAAGGCATCTCCACTCCAGTCCCTTGGCCTGGTGGACGGCTGATAGAACAGTTGTGCTGAGTGTGTTGCACGGATTGGTGACGGTTTCCGAGGCAAATCTCTTGATTGACCAGCACACGTGCTGGGATCCGTGCTCAGGGGAGTCTCTAGTTCTGTCCGTGGACTTTGGGCTGTGAAATGCTTGAATTCAGCAGCTGTGTGTGTGCATGTCTTGTAGGTTACGGTGGCGGCGGCGGTGGCGGCCCTAGCTACTCAGGAGGAAGCAGAGGTTACGGTGGCAGTAGCAACTACGACGGCTATAACAACGGAGGGGGCGGCTTTGGCAGCGGCAGTGGAGGTACGTGCCCCCCGTAGCTCAATGGAGACTGTCCTGGTAACACATGCTTTGGACGTGAACCTTCAGTGCAGCGGGAAGGGTTCCATTGTGCCATCTCTAGTTGGGTTACCCCTCCCTCTGCCAAGTTACACCCTCCCTGTGGCGACTGCTCTCCAGTTCACACCCTGCGGCAAAAACTTCTCGGCAGCCAAATGCTGTTGCTTCGGGTGGCAGAGGTCCGGCTGAGAGGGGCCTTAAGAACCTTCGCCCACTTACTGCTTGTTCTGCTCTAGGAAGCAACTTCGGAGGAGGCGGGAACTACAACGACTTTGGCAGTTACAACAGCCAATCTTCAAACTTCGGCCCTATGAAAGGAGGGAACTTCGGCGGCGGCCGGAGCTCTGGTCCATATGGTAGTGGAGGTGAGTCACCCACACAGGGGTCTGGTGTAAAGGGGAGTAGCGTGAGGGAAGCCACACAGGGTTCCTCTGATCTTTCCCATCCATCTGCGGGTTTTTTTTCCATCAACATGCGGAATAAAGTTTTCTGTTGGCGCCGAGGCATGTGCAAATGTATCCCACCGGTAGATACGCAGTCTAGCCGTGGGTGCTCTGCTAATCAGCTGGGCTGCATTTGAATCCCTCCTGAGTGGCTGGCCAAGCGCTCTGCTTACAGTGGTGCCGCACTTGTGGTACAAGTTTAAAATCTACTTGCCTAGAGGCTACAACTGTCCCCCTTTAATCAAAAGAACATTCCCTAGGCTACGGTTAGAAAGCCTTCTTCCTGGCATGAAAATCTCTTGGGCCATTTTCCCTGTCGCAGACTTTACTAAATATCGTTCTAGCTGACTATCCAACAGCAACTGACTCACACTTCAGACTAGACTTGTATTGTAGACCTCCCAGGGTAACAGTCCTTTGCCGTTGTGGCTTACCTGGATCTAATTGGGGATCTGGCAAGCTGTGTGCATGCTGTAACACCCTCTCCAATTGTTCTCCCAGGCGGCTATGGTGGCTCCGGTGGTGGTGGTAATTATGGCGGTGGGAGAAGGTTTTAACTACCAGGTAAGCATCTGGCTGTAGCGCACCTCGGTCAAACGTACCACACTAGTGAATCAGTAACGGTAATTAATATAGCTGAGCAAGTACACAGTAGTTAAAAGCTTTACTTGCAGTAAAATGTGGATGTTTAAGCTAATATTCAGATCTGTGAGAACGAACTTGCTGTTGGATTGTAGCCTTGAGTCTCAATGTGTTTAGATTAACAACTTTATTCCATATTATTCAACAGGAAACAAAGCTTAGCAGGAGAGGAGAGCCAGAGAAGGGGCAGGGAAGCTGCAGGTTACTACAGGTGTGAACTCAGCCAGACACAGTTGTGGCAGGGTGTAGCTGCTACATGAAGACATGTGTTAGACAAGCTCTCCTTTGCAAACATGAGGACTGTATTTGTGACTAATTGTATCACAGGTTATTTTAGTTTCTGTTCTGTGGAAAGTGCAAAGCATTCCAACAAGGGTTTTTATGTAGAATTTATTTTATTTTTTTCCGCACCCATGCTGTTGATTGCTAATTGTAATAGACTGATCATGACGCTGAATAAATGTGTCTTTTTTTAAATGTGCTGTGTAAGTTAGTCTGATATAAGTCAATTGAATGCTATTCTAGCTCTGTGAATGCTGCAGTGCCTGCATGGAACTAGACCAGGTGTAGCTCAGCAGAAGTCCCCTGGAGTGTTGGTGGGCAGAGAGCCCTTTGTGGGCCTGGCCAGGAGTCCTGGCTGCTAATGCACACAGCCTCTGGCCTCGGTAAACATCACAGCTGTAACCACCAGTGTTTGCAACAGTGGCATCTGGAGTGAGTTGTGCTGCCTCCGTGTAACCCCGGGGGCTCCTGTGCTCCAGGTCCCATGGGTGCAAGCGGTGCCTTCCAGCTGTGCTAGTCTAGGAGGGAGAAACCCAAAGGGGCTACTGCTTCACACAGTGCGTATCCCCACGTAAGCAGTCCCCTTCTCACCAAACAAGGTGAACTTTCCAGAGCTGCCAGGATCCTCCCGCTCTGCAAGAACTAAGAACAGAAGTCAGTTGCTATTGACTAGCTAAGGCTGTAAACTGGAGTCTAACTGACCAGTCCCTGCCGTCCAAAACTCCCGACAAGACTGTCCCTGGGCATGACAAACTCCCATTGGCATAGACCCTAATGGCTGCCCAAGGTGGAACTAAAGCTGCCCGTTCCAGCTGCTGGGGTGTAGCTCTGCTGAGAAGCCCAGCCCACATTCCCAGTCTAGTTGGCCGTGAAATCTTACCCAGGTCGTGCTCAAGGGAAGTGAAGTGTATCCAGGGCTGCGCTTCTGGTGCTCCCAAATCCACCCAGCATCATGCCCACGTTAAACGTTTCCACCCGCTTGGCATTTGGACCGTAAGTGTGGTAGAAGCAAGACGCTTGGGCTTCGTGCTAGGAGAGCAGCGCTGCGTTTTTCTTTTAAAGCCGTGCTCAGCCAAGGGCGGATTCTCAATAGAGCATTCAGCTGCCGACTCCCACTGCTGAAATCAAACGAATCGCTGCCTCTTCTAAGCACTGTGGGTTCAGCAGAAGTCTGCCCGGTAGCCTCTTGAGAGCTGCAGCATGATGCAGTGTGATCCCATGGCAGTTTTAAACCTGTGTGTCCACGAGACAGCCTGCTGCTGTAACTGAACTTCCCCCTTTTTTAAATCTTTTTCTAACTGGTTGGTAACTAACCATGCTTCAGCCTGTGTTAAAGGGGACCTGCAGAGGAAGAAACTGACCCTAGGAGATGGCCCTAGAATGTAAACAAAGTTTCTGTAGCTCTTCAGGAATATCAAATCTTTGCTGGCTTGTGTCAGAGGGTTGGAGATCAGGTGGGATGAACAATCCCCCAGCCCTGTTCTTGAAGGAATATTAACTTTCTACTGCCTCTGTTTAAAGGTCTAAATTCAAACTGCTGAAGTAGTTGGGATAAAAACTGAACCGATGCCCCGTTTTTCTCTTCTAAACTTCCAACATAGTGAAGGCCTGAGCTTAGTAATGACTAAACATGTATTGTACAATCTCTGTTCTGCAGTTGCCCTCTAACACAGACTGGGGTTGAAGCTGCCTTGTACAGCTGCCTAAAAGTATGGTTTTAGTTCCCTAGCGCATGGGCGTCGTGCAGTGCGCCGTGGTTATTCCACAGGTATTTCAAATCAGGAGGCAAGCCCTTGTCCTCTTAATCCTCTGATAAAGAGCACTGCAGCCCCATGGTATCTGCTTGAAGTAAGCCTGTCTGTAAATCATGCTGGCATATTTCGAACCGCGCTCTGCAGTTGAATGATTATGAAGCGTATTCATGTGGAATGCAAAAAAAAAATTGTGTTTTTAGTTTTGTTGGGTTTTATGTGGCTGAGTTTGCAATAGCAGGTGGATCCTAAACTTAGAGGGAGACGAGAGACCTCAGGAATCATGGAGTATGCTCTTGGCATGGCTTGATAACGTTGAGGACGTGGTAGCAAACCACCACAGAGGAAGGCACTCCAGGAGCCAAGCACTAAGTAGCTTAAAGATCCAGGAGCCATGCAGATGTTGAGCTACTAGGAGCTGCTAGCAAGCATAGCACGAATGGCTTCCGAGTTCAGACGCTCCTACAGCTGAGAGAGAGTAGACTCTTGTGTGTGGAGTCCAGTGTACGCAGATAAGCCAGGTCCCTGCTAGGAGGGAGTTGGAGTATCAGTGACCATCGAAGGAGGCAGACAAGAATAAAGCTCCTTGGTCTTAGGACTAGCAGTCAGACCCAGAAGGCAAGGTTTTATTACTGTGCTGGTAGGTAAGAACAGATTTTACTTATGTCCATATGGTGTTTTTTGTTTGTTTTTTTTTTTGCCTAAATTAATGTCAAGTACTTTGCTAATGCTTTGTGTAACCAACCCAAGTCAGTCAGGCGTAGCTGTCTTGAAATCGACGAGACGGGCTTGTAACCCTTTGCTGCCCAGTGCTGTAAGCACAAAGCACCATGTGGCTGGACTTCAAATGACTCCGTCACGGGCCTGAAAATCATGGGTGGCACGCCTCTCCGGGCCTTGCCATTATCGGAGCTGCGTGATGGTCACCCGCCGAGATTCTGTAAACTGCCCGGGTGCCCTTTGAAAGGCACGGACCAATTGGCCAGCAGTTTAACTGGTTAAATGGCGAAGGGGTGGCCATGCAGGGGAGCTTTCAAATGCCCTAAGGAACAGCTGTGCTAGAGAATCTAACGTGTGCCTTCGCTTTTGTAGGAGGAAAATGCCCAGAGCTAACCCTGCCCTCTAATCTAGAGGACTCCCTGTACATCTGCAGTGGCTGCTTCCAAAGGTGAGATCTGTGGAGTTTTTCACTCTGTTCGTAGATGCTGCTAATGCCCCCCCCCCCCGAATCTTACGTCCATGGCTCTAGTCTGCCTTGGTTGGAAAACTGCCTCTTAGGGCGGGGTAGGTTTCAGCCCTCAAACAGGAAGCGGGGGATGCGGCGTTGTGTAGCCCCCCGCAAGAAGCCACCAGTGATCCCGGCGCGTCACGGGGGCAAGTCCTGGGTACTGCTCCTCCGCTCACGCTCACTTTGCAATACTGTCTCCCTCAGCCGCAAGCCCAGCTGACGTCTCCGTGGAGGGCCGCAGAGCTGCTGTTGCCGTGTTCACGCGTTCCCCTGGGGGCGCATCTGTTTATTTTTAAATAAAGATTTTAGTTTTTTACAATAAAGCTTATTGTGGCTGGTATTTTTTATGGTCACGGAGGGACAGTCTTCCATGGTGCATGGTGCGGTGCACGCATACAACAAAACCATCCCCGCCCCGATGGGTTTGTGTTCGAAGTACGGAACGAGACAGGTCAGTGCAGAAATGCTGCAGTGAGGCTCTCGAGGACCCCATGCGATCTTGAGGCAGGCTGAGCCCCGAGGATGGACAGAAGAGGCCCCTGGAGTAGAGGTAGGGGTGTGAGGGCTCCAGGTATGTACAGCTGGAGGAAGGAAGTGGGGTGTGCCCTGTGCTCCTCTCCCTCCCCCGCTCCGGTCAGAGGGGCGAGTGAAGAGGGACTTGAGCATGGGAAGCTTGTCAGCCGGTTAATATGTCCCAGTGCAAAGCTATTGCAGGGGGTTTTAGTTGGTGCTGACTTGGCTGGTGCTTTGGGTGTGAACTAGGCAAGTCCTGTGGTGGGTGGATGTGCTGCCGGACAGACCCCTGCGTGTCCCTCAGGTTCCCACTGCCATAAAACAGGTCAGGCAGCGGGGGGGGGGGGGGGGGGGGAGAGGAGGGGTGTGGCCAAGGGTAGGGTGGCAGGGTGTGGGGTGAGCAGAGTGGATAGAAACCTGTGCACTGGGGGGGGGGGGGGGTTGCAGAGGGATATGTCCATCCGCTTCCTGTTCTGAGTCCCTAACCATCCCGCGTTTCGTGCCACCAGTCTCAGCTGCTCCCATGTCGCTGGCTGCCCAGCCGCTGCCAGGACCTTCCTCCGCCAGTGGGTCCTCGCTCCTCCGCCTGTGGGCCCGGCGATGCCCCTGGAGAGCTCTGCTCGGTACCCTGGGCGAGACCTGCACCCAGCTGGAACAATGGGCACTTGAACCAACTGGGCCAGGAACTGGCAGCTGCTACCAGGGGCCTCACCTCTTGGCTGGCAGGGGAGGAAATTTGCACCACTGCCGGGGGGGAGGGGAGAGGACGTCACTCGTGTCCGCTCTGCAGCGTTTCCTGGATGTGCCCAGGGCCGAGCTGCGGCTCTGCTCGGATCTTTCTCCCTGCCTGGTGCTGCCCCACTGGGCATTCCCCTCCGGCGTTTGGCTTCTCTCTTCCGCCAGCCTCGCTGGGTTTCAGGGCTGGGCCTACAGGGTCCAGTCTGCTGGGTGGGGGCAGGGTGCAGAGCAGCCCCCCCTGGGGCTATCGGTCCACCCCCTTTTGGGGCACGAGGCTCCCTGGTGCGCCTGCTTGCATTAGAGCCACCCTGTGTGCCGACCGGGCTGGGGTCTCCACTGCTAATGTCGGGGGAGGGGATGGTGTTAGTATCCCACTGCTGGCACCATGTAGAGCTAGCACTGGGGCCCTGCTACCGCAGTGCACCTTACCATGCAATGCACCCACACCCCTGTGCGAAATGGACACGCATGCACACTGCACTGTGCACCACGCGTGTGCAAACACAACCCCGCCTCAATGCACACACCACACAGGTAAGGTACATACAGACGCAACCGGCCACATCTAGTTTAACGCTGTGCCCATGGAATGCAGGGACCCATCACCCCTACTGCACCACGCACACGCCCAGGACACGCAATGTGCACGCATCCGCTCTGGACCCCAGTCATTGTGTTCTTTGTTCATTAGATACCAAAGCCCGGCAGCCAGGACTGGGCAGCAAAGTCTGAGACACAGAGGGCCAGCTAGGGCCCCCGCCGTGTCCTTGGGGGGGGGGGGGGGGTAAGTAGGGCACAATCAGATTCCCCCCCTACACACACACACACACACATTTTGCTTTATGAGCGCACCACCTCGCCAACTGGGAAAGGGGGGAGCAGAACCCCTTGGTGTTGCCCCAGGCCCTCCCGCTTCCTGCCCAAACCTCCCCCCAGCCTGTCCCAGCGAACCCCCCTCCCCCACAATCCGTTTCCCAGGTGTGGGGCTGGCAGGCTGCCCCTGCCCGTCAGTCCCTGCTCCCTGGGCATCAGCTCCCTGCAGCGGGCAGGTGGCAGCCATGGAACTCCCTGCTGCGCTGGGCCGGGAACCCTTCGCTGGGCTCGCCCTTGTGCCCCCTCGCACGAGCTGCTATGTGCACACTCGCCCTTCCACCGCATGCACGCGCGCACACACGCCCACTGCCCGCACACACGCACGTGCACACTCGCCCTTCCACCGCATGCACGCGCGCACACACGCCCACTGCCCGCACACATGCCGGCCACGGCCTGTCCATGTGCCCAGTGAGAGGCGGGAGACGGTTCCCAGCTGCCCGCTGCGGTGCCGTTTATTGCTGGGCAGACGCAGCTGCAGGCCAGGTCTCTATTTACAATGGGGGCCCTGCACGGCGCCGGGCGGGGCTGCGGCTGCTCACGGTGACCCCCGAGCCCTGGGGTGCCCAGGCCGCCAGGATCTCAGCGGCTCACACGACTCGCCACGATGGAGGATGGGCATGGTCCCAGCCCCACGGGCTCCGGGCCCCCAGCCCCGGTCCCCAGGGCCAGTCCCTCCCTGCCCGGCATCGCCAGGGAAACGGCTCTTCTGCTCTCCCAGCCACCCCCTTCGGGTCCTGTCCTGTGCCAGCCATGACCCCCAGTGCCCTCTGCTCCCCTTCCACCCTGCCCTCGGGCCCCCTCTGCTCCCCTTCCACTCTGCCCTCGGGCCCCCTCTGCTCCCCTTCCACCCTGCCCTCAGGCCCCCTCTGCTCCCCTTCCACCCTGCCTTCGGGCCCCCTCTGCTCCCCTTCCACCCTGCCCTCGGGCCCCCTCTGCTCCCCTTCCACCCAGCCCTTGGGGCCCCCCTTGCTCTCGGTGCCTTCACAAAGGGGCGTGAAACAGGTTTCCTGCCACCCAGGGAGGAAGACTCCGGGCGTGTCAGCGCGGTGGGGCCCACGGAGCAGAGCCGGGCGCCGAACCCTTCTCCCTCTCTGCAGGGCGTGGCAGCTCCGTGGGGCGAGGGGGCCTGAGAAGCTGCAGCCAGCGGCCTCGCCTCAAACGCCCCGAGGAGCAGGCGGAGTGGGGGGCCCTGGCCAGGGGAGCGCAGAGGGACGGGGCGTACCCGCAGCTGGGGCACGGGCGCATCCGGCGGACAGCTCCGGGGGTGACGCACGGACGGGCCCCCATGGCCATGCGATGCCTCCGGGGCTCAGGGAGTCCCGCGCGGAAGGGGCCCCCCAGGCATGTTTGCTGGGGAGAACAAAGCCGCCCCGCCCCGCTCAGTCCCTGCTGTCCGGCTTCTTGCTGTGGGGCACCAGGAAGATGCCGCCGTCGGCGGTGAGCTGCAGGGAGAACTCCTCGGGCGAGTAGGGGTTCCCCGCCTCGTCCCGCAGCAGCAGGAAGACCTCGTGGTAGAGCTGGCCCAGCCTCTGCCGCATGAGGCCCAGCGTCTTGTCCACCTCCCGCCGGTCGGCCAGCAGCTGCTGCCGCTCCCGGCCCAGCTGCTCCAGCTCCTGCTCCAGCTGCACGATGGTCTCCAGCTTGCGCTTGCGGCAGTTCTGAGCCGCCACCTTGTTCTTGCCGCGGCGCCGGATGTCCCGCACCAGCGCCAGCTGCGGCTCCGTCAGCGGGAACTTGGCCACCAGCTCGTTGAAGTCGTCCACCGGCAGGTTGACGATCTTCTCGGTGGGGAAGGGGATCTTCATGGCCAGGGCGCGGCGCTCGTCCCGGCTGCAGGCCAGCTCGGCCCGCGGGGCAGCCCGGCCCTTCTCCGCCTGGGCTCGGAAGGGCTCCGGGGGCTGCGTGGTGCCGAAGGGGAGCGCCTCCTGCAGGCTGGGCAGCAGGGGGTAGTGCGGGCTGTAATCCACCGGGTACATCTCCGCATAGTCCACCCGCAGCCCGCAGGGCTCCGGCCCCTCCGTCTCCATGGAGTCTGCCTCGCTGTAGTTGAGGGACAAACCCGAGTCCGATTCCAAGTCCTCCTGGGCGCTGCAGGGCGGCGGGGGCCCGTAGCCCTCCGCCCGGCCCCCGGCCACCCCGAGGGACTCGCTCAGCAGCCCGGAGAGCGACGGAGTCTTGTTGGGGCCCAGCTGAGCCAGGGCAGCGGCTGCTGGCGCCGGGTCGAGGCTGGATATCAGCATCCCGGTGTAGCCGAAAGGGGGGTCCAGGGAGGGCATGGGACCCATGCCCAGCCGGGGGCACGGGGCCGCCGGGACGTCCAGGTAGTGACGGTCGTAGGCGGGGGCAGGCTGACTGCAGCTGGGCACCGGGCCGTCCCCCAGCGCCGGGCAGTGCCCGTAGCTGGCCGCGGGCCCCATCTGGTGCATGAGGGTGTAGAGCGCGGGGTCACAGGGGGCCTCGTTTGGCACATCCAGGCCCTGTGGGGGGAGAGATGCAGGTTAGTTAGTGCTGCCCCCGAGGCCTGGCTGGCCCGGGCCTCCCACCCCCGAGGGGCTGGGGTATTGTCCCTCCCATGCTCAGGGGAGACCCGTGCAAGGAATCCAGCCTTTTCTCCCCGCCGGGCTCCCTGCGCCGGATGCATTTACGCCCGTCCCTGCGGTCCAGGGCTGCGTCCTTCGCAAGCCGCCTCCCGAACTCTCCTCTCGATACACCAGCACGTGGCTTCCCCCAACCTCACATGCACACGGTGCCCATCCGCCCTGGTGCTGCGTTTGGTCCTGGGTCGAGGGATTCCTTTACTCTGAGCCATCCCAAGGGTGTTTAAACAGCCCCCGCCCGGCTTGCGGGCGCCTCCCCCTCGTGATAGCTCCCTTGAGCGGCCAGCTACCCGGCATCTTCCTTCCCGGGGCGCCCCCTTTAAAAGGGAGCTGACGCCACGGGGGCGTTTCTTGGAGGGTCCCCCTACAGGGGGGTTGATTTGCGCTCCCGTTGCTTTTCCCGAATGGGCCAGCTGGGTTCATCTCTTGGACCAGACCCCGGGGACCGCGCTGGACTCAACCGAGAGTCGCCTCTCCCCTCCCGGACTGGCTCCCAGGACTGGCTCCCCCAGCCGCGGTCGTTAATGGGGTCTAGGAATTTCATGGCTGCACCTCGCCCGGGGGGACTTGTGCCCTCCCCACGGCGCGCTTTCCGCTTTGGCAGCATCTCCAGTCCTGGGCATCTGCAGCCCCGCTCACCTGGCGGGTCCGGGCTCCCTCAGCCCTGCGCCCGCCCCACACTCAGCAGGGCCTCCAGCCCAAGGACGGGGCCACGGAGGCCTCAGGATATGGGGGTGGGGAAATGCAGCACGCTGGGAACTCACCATACGCACCCTGCGTTAGAATGGGGGCCCAGCGCATACTGGGGACAGCCTGCCCCTAGGGTGGTATGGGGAGCCCAGAGCATGCTGGGAAGGCGCCGTTCCTTGGGGTAGGTTGGGGAGCCCAGAGCATGCTGGGAAGGCACCGTTCCTTGGGGTAGGTTGGGGAGCCCAGAGCATGCTGGGAAGGCGCCGTTCCTTGGGGTGGGATGGGAGCCCAGAGCATGCTGGGAAGGCGCCGTTCCTTGGGGTAAGTTGGGGAGCCCAGAGCATGCTGGGAAGGCGCCGTTCCTTGGGGTAGGTTGGGGAGCCCAGAGCATGCTGGGAAGGCGCCGTTCCTTGGGTTGGGATGGGAGCCCAGAGCATGCTGGGAAGGCGCCGTTCCTTGGGGTAGGTTGGGGAGCCCAGAGCATGCTGGGAAGGCGCCGTTCCTTGGGGTGGGCAGGGGAGTGGAACAAGCTGCGATCGCCCTGCCGGGGGGGGGGGGGGGGGGGGGGACAGGCCCAGAGCATGCTGGGAAGCGCTGAGCCCTGCAGCAGGTGCCTGCCCTCCCGAGATGGACAGGGCGATACCGTCCCTCCCGGAACAATGGAGCCGATTCAGCTCTTCAGACAGACGCCCCATTGTGTGCCTGCCCCCCGCCCTGCCCCCGCCCGCCGAGCCCCGCACGGGCCCGGCCGTGAATGGGGCAGTGTTGGCGCAGGGCGGCTCAGCGGCTCCGTCCGCCTGGGAAGATTAAAGAGCCGGCGGCGTGTAATTAATACCCAGCGCTCCGCCCGGCCTGGGGGGCAGGGGCTGGGGGAGGGGGCTGTGTGTCCCCAGAGCCCGGGCTGTCTCCCCATGCCGCTGCTGGGATGGATCCACGGGGCTGCAAAGCCCCCCAGGGACGGGCCTTGCAGCCCCCTTGTCCTTCGGCCGGGCCCAGCCACTAGGACCAGAGCTCGGCCGGCCGGCGGGCGCCCCGGGAACCGTTCCCAGGCCAAAGGCGCCGGGAGCAGCCGGGAGACCTGAGACCCAAACGTCGGGGCTGGGTGGGCTCCGTGCTTGCAGCCGGGGCGGAAATGGAGGGGCCGCTGGTCGCTCGCCCCGCTCGTCCAGCCTGAGCCAGGCCAAGAGCCGTCCCGTGCCTGCCCCCCTTGCGGGGGGATGGGCCGGGGGTCCCCTGCCTGTGCCAGGCTGAACCCGCGGGACTTTTCCCCTCCCCGGGCGCCGGGCGCTCGCTGGGGTCTGGCGTCTCTCGCCCCCGGGGGAGGCGGCCGGCGGCAATGGGGCTGGGCCCAAAGCCAGCCCGGGTGGGGGAGGGAAGCAGACGGGCCCCCTCTCTGGAGGGCTCTGGGCGGGGCTCACCTGCAGCTCCGCAATGGACATGATCTCCTGCCAGGTCAGCTCCATCTCGCCCTGCTGGCCGGGCTCGCTCGGCAGCGGCGCGGGCAGGAGCGTCGTCCGGGCCCGGCCCTGCTGCGGGGGGCAAGGGGGCATCTTGCCGGCCCAAGCCCTGCCCAGAGTCTGCTCCAGAAGGGCCACCCCGAAACCGGCCGTGGCAGCCAAATTCTGCCGCACAAGGAAAGAAAGAACGCGATTGGATAAAGGCCCAGCCTTCCCCTCTACTGATTGGTAGAGCTAGGATCCACCCTCGCCTTCCTGCCTGCTGATTGGTGGAGACAGGATCCACCCTCGCCTTCCTGCCTGCTTATTGGTGGAGACAGGATCCATTCTAACCTTTCTGCTTGAGAGGGACGGGATCCACCACAAAGGTTGAGGGGGAGAGACATGATCCACCCTCGCCATCCTGCCTGCTGATTGGTACAGACAGGATCCATGCCAGCCATCCTGCCTGCTGATTGGTGGAGACAGGATCCACCCCGCCTTTCTGCCTGCTGATTGATAGAGACAGGATCCCCCTGCCCTACAACTTTCCTGCCTGCTGATTGGTGGAGACAGGATCCACCCTCACCTTCCTGCCTGCTGATTGGTAGAGACAGTATCCCCCCGCCCTACAACTTTCCTGCCTGCTGATTGGTGGAGACAGGATCCACCCTCACCTTCCTGCCTGCTGATTGGTAGAGACAGGATCCCCCCACCCTACAACTTTCCTGCCTGAGGGGTGGTCTGAGCTCTCTCTCTCTCTGACAGCCGGAGAGCTCTCTCTGATCCCGGGCACCCTCAGAAGCTCTTGGGAGCCCCAGGGTGCCCCGGGCCCTGAGGCTTGTCCTGTCCAGCAAGGCCCGGGTGTGGCAGGCGAAGGGGGCTGCCCAGGCTCGCTCTTCGTGTGCATCTCCCCAGGGCCTGCTGGACCAAGTGCGTGTAGGAGGCAGGCTCTCCCCAGAGCCTGTGGTGGAGGTCGGCTCCAGATCCAACTTCCCCAAAGTCTGGGGCTGCTGGCCTGAGGGGTCCTGGCTCTAACTGGGCCTTCCGCCTGGGGTGATCTCTCCCCGCCCTCCCCCCTTTCTGACCTGCCCTGCTGGGTCTCCCGCTCTGCAGGGCGGCTGCCCCACGCCTGCCAAAGGGGGAAGGCTGCAGTATGGAGCCCGTTCTCCAGCGCCACGTTTCCTGCGGGTGGGATGTTCCTACAGCCACCCCGGGCGTGACCGCCCCGTCTGGCGCCCTGATAAGGCCTCCTCCCCCGCCGCCTGGTGGCTCCCCTCACCTCCGAGCCGGTTCTGTGAATTTGCAGCCCGCAGCTGGCCAGATCAGACATGCATGAAGCCACGAGGAGGCCTGCTCTGCTCCTGCAACACACAGATAAGGTCCCTTATCACCCGCAGCCGCATGGCCCCAGCATGCACCCTGGCCTGCAGCTGTCAGGATCACGCCTTGCCAGCTCCCGGAGCCCCCCTGCGCTCTGCCCGCCCCCCCGCCAGCCCTGACCATCCCTGGCCCGGGCCCAGGGCCAGACAGAGGCAGTGTGGTCTAGTGGGTAGCGCGCTGCACTGGCCCGGGCCCAGGGCCAGACAGAGGCAGTGTGGTCTAGTGGGTAGCGCGCTGCACTGGCCCGGGCCCAGGGCCAGACAGAGGCAGTGTGGTCTAGTGGGTAGCGCGCTGCACTGGCCCGGGCCCAGGGCCAGACAGAGGCAGTGTGGTCTAGTGGGTAGCGCGCTGCACTGGCCCGGGCCCAGGGCCAGACAGAGGCAGTGTGGTCTAGTGGGTAGCGCGCTGCACTGGCCTGCAGGCTCTATTCCTGGTTCTGGGCAGGTTGCTGTGCTACTCAGTGCCTTAGTTTCCCTTCCTTGTGTCTACTCCTTTTCTCGCTCTGTGTCTGAGCAGGGCTCTGGGCTCCGTGAGCTGCTGGGACGTGCAGAATAACCGTGGGGGGGCCCAGGGAACCGACTCAGATCAGCCACAGCTCTCCCACCCTCAGAGACAGGGCCACGAGCAGCCGGGGCCTTGGGCTCACTTTGTGCCCCCCCCCCAGCACAGCGCCCCGTGGGGCTGGAGTTGAGTGCCGGGGAGAGCGCCCCCTGCTGGCCCCCACCCTGCTCCCCGCAGCCCAGCGCCCCCTAGTGCTGTCCTGGGGCCAGCCCTGGCCGCTAGGGGAGAGCGCCCCCTGCTGGCCCCCACCCTGTCCCCTGCAACACAGCGCCCCCTAGTGCCGCCCTGGGGCAAAGGGGCCAGCCCAGTTAGGGGAGAGCGCTCCTGAGTCCCGGCCCCCGGCCGTGGGCCCACAGCCCTCCCCGGGCCGGCGCCTGAGCTGGCAGGCAGGGCTGCCTCCCTCCATCGATTGCACAAGAGGTGCCCTGCTGCAGGGGAGCCCCGGCCTGCCGGGAAGAGAAGCAGAAATGGCCCCGCCCGGCGCCCGCGCTCCCCCGCCTCTGCTGGCAGCGCCCTCCCAGGGGAACGGCCCTGCCCCCCAGTCAGCTCCGTGAGCACCGGCCCCCAAACGCCTCCCCAGGGATGCTCAGACCCCCGTTGGGGGGGTTCAGAGGCCTCGACCCCCTTGTGGAACGGAGAACCCCTGAGTGTGTGCTAACCCAGGGCACCAAGGGACAGCTCCCCCCCCATAGCCAGACTAGCTCCGTGGGGCACCGAGGGACAGCTCCCGCCCCCCCCCCCCATAGCCAGACTAGCTCTGTGGGGCACCGAGGGACAGCTCCCGCCCCCCCCCCCATAGCCAGACTAGCTCCGTGGGGCACCGAGGGACAGCTCCCGCCCCCCCCCCCATAGCCAGACTAGCTCCGTGGGGCACCTAGGGACAGCTCCCACCCCCCCCCATAGCCAGACTAGCTCCGTGGGGCACCAAGGGACAGCTCCCCCCGCCCCCTCCCCATAGCCAGACTAGCTCTGTGGGGCACCAAGGGACAGCTCCTGCCCCCCCCCCCATAGCCAGACAGCTCCCCCTTATGGCCAGGCTGTCTGCATGATTCCAGGTCCCCCCCACACGGCCCAGCTGGTTCTGTGGGGCCCTGGGAGAGGAAGGTTCCCTGCCCCACCCCCTTCTCATTCCCCGCTAGTGCACTCCCCCCCTGCCAGGGCAGCCCCCTCCCACACTGTCCCCCCCCCCCCGGTTCCGCATGGCAGTGCACCCCACCCACAATCCGGCTGGGATCATGTGGCTTTCCCAGAGCTCGCTCCTGGCTCCTGGTCTGCAGCGCCTGGCCCTGGGTGCCCCCCGAGCTCCGCCAGGTGCCACCCAGGCGCGAGGGGTGAGTCTCCCCCGGGCCGCGGTGGGGCCGGGGGCTCTGGGCACGGTGAGATCAGAGCCGGGGCCGGCTGGGCAGCTCCCAGGTCACTGACCGGCCAAGTCAGGGTTTGCATTACAGCGGATTGGCACCCAGGGGCTGCAGCCGCTGCTGTCGGGACACGGCACCTTCCCCTGGGGGCCACCCAGCCAGGCAGCACCCACGGCCCCTCCCCCCTGCCTGCGAAACGAGTTTGCCAGGGCTCCAGCCCAGCGCCTGCACCCCCCAGCCAACCCTCCAAGCCCCCTGGGCCCGCTCAGCCGAAACACCCCAGCCTGGCTACTCCGGCCACTGTCCAGCCCCAGAGACTCCTCCAGGCCCTGGGGGCCGACTCCCTCCCCCTTCCTGGCTCCTGGCTCCTGGCTCAGCTCCACTTTGATCCGGCAAGATCCAGCCTCCAGGGCGGGCGTTCCCACGGCTCCTGTTCTCACTGCTCATTTGTTAGGGGCATTACGGTAGCATCTCCAGGACCCCGGTGCGCCAGGCGCTGTACCCCCCCCCCCCCGTGCCGAGAGCTGCCACCTCTGGGGGGGATGCAGCAGCTTGCGGTCAGAGGAGTGGGCCACGTGGCCAACGCACTCAGGGGTGGGAAGGCCCCAGCGCTGGGCCCGGGGCCTTGGCTGGCTCGTCTCCACAGGGGCCACAGGGGCTTTTCTCGCGCCAAAAACCAGTTCCCGAAATCCGCCAGGTTCCCCCTCCCCCCTTTTGCCTTTGTCTCCATCCCTGGCTACTTTAGCTCCCGCACGGCCCGGTTCAGGGCGGGATGGGGGGCCATTTTCTGGCTGGAGCCGCATGGGGCGGCCGACGAGACACTCCCAACGGCCCCTTTGAATCTCTTGGGAACATTTCGTAATTTTCCAAAAATACACACGAAAAACCAGCAAGGCCATGTCGAAAGAGGAAACAACCCTTTGATCCCTGAAATCGGGGGGCGTGGCTCTCCACCGAGAAACCCCCCCCACGCAGACATGTGACTTGAGTAACCGGTCCCAGCTGGCCGTGGGGCGCCTCTCCAGGCTCCCAAATCCTGCCCGTGGGGCACTGGCCGGGGGGGGCGGCTGGCCCAGCGCCCACTGATGCCCTGCGGGTGCCCCCAGCTGCCTCACCCCTCTGCTCCCGGCCACAGGAACGCCCTGCCCGACCGCACGCTGCGCTTACTTCTGCTTTCCCGCGCTTCCAGCCGCCGCATCCCGCCAGGACGGGAGGGCCAGGCTGCCCCCAGCGCCCGGCTGGACGGGGAGAATGCGCCTGTTCGCGGGGGGGAGGAGGGAGGATGAGCCAGTGGAGAGACTGTGGGGCAGAGGCGGGGGGGAGGAGGGGGCATGTGTGGGGGAGGGTACAGGGGTGGGCTCCTGGGTCCTCTCCTTGGGCCCTGGCAGGGGAGTGGGGCCTAGTGGTTAGAGCCACCGGGCTGGGAGCCAGGACTCCTGGGCCCTCTCCTTGGGCCCTGGCAGGGGAGTGGGGCCTAGTGGTTAGAGCCACCGGGCTGGGAGCCAGGACTCCTGGGCCCTCTCCTTGGGCCCTGGCAGGGGAGTGGGGCCCAGTGGTTAGAGCCGCTGGGCTGGGAGCCAGGACTCCTGGGCCCTCTCCTTGGGCCCTGGCAGGGGAGTGGGGCCTAGTGGTTAGAGCCACCGGGCTGGGAGCCAGGACTCCTGGGCCCTCTCCTTGGGCCCTGGCAGGGGAGTGGGGCCTAGTGGTTAGAGCCATCGGGCTGGGAGCCAGGACTCCTGGGCCCTCTCCTTGGGCCCTGGCAGGGGAGTGGGGCCCAGTGGTTAGAGCCGCGGGGCTCCGGCTCCGCGGAGAGCAGGGTGCTGTTATTGTGGGGCGTTGCCGCACGCAAGGAGTTAAAGGCCCTGATCGGCCCCCTCCCCCGCTGCAGCCTGTGGGCCGTTATCACCTTGTGGGGCCCCCGGTTTCCCGCCCCTGTTTCGACACCGGCCCCCTACGATTTCCCAAGGCCCTGGCGGGATGTTGCACAAGGCGACTGTGATGCCCGGCCCTTCTTGGTTAACACTGAGCCTGGCTCCCATACGGCACCTCCCCCGCCCTTGGGCCCAGGGTGTGGGGCAGGGGAGGGGGGCTGCAGGGGGCGGCGGAGGGGACATCCTCCCCCACCAGCCCTGGTGGCTGCCCGCCCTCTCAGCCCATCAGGAGCCCTGCCATGGGGCTGGCGTCATGCACGGAGAGCACAGGGCAGGGGGGTGCAAACACTGCCAACCCCTCCCCCTCCCGCAGCAACCACTTGGCACAGCCAGGCACCGACGTGGGTCGCTGCCCTGGCACCCCGGCAGGCAGCGTGGCCCGCTCTGCCCTCAGGAGACGTGGGATTTGGCCTGCTGGGTGCCCATGGGCGAGCGGTGCCTCTCCGTGCCTCAGTTTCCCCAGCCACACAACTGGCCTCAGCGAAAGGCTTTGGGGTCGCCGGAGAAGAGCCTAGTAGGGTTGTGACGATGCAGCTGGGAGCCGGCGGTTTGCTCCAGCCACCCTGCCCCTGTGATGGCTCTGACAGCTGATATCCCACTTCCCCCACCAGCAGTGCTAAGCCCTGGCAGTTCTCTTGCTCAAGCGCCCCTTCCAGCTGCTGGGGTTCACATACTCCCCTGTCAAGTGAGACCCACACCTCCTCCCCCTTCCACATCTCCCCCAATGGCACAGGATGGGGGATACTTTCCCTCCAGACCCCTGCACAGATGGGCCACAGCCTGATCGTTAACAGGAGCCGGTGAGCCTATGCGCAGCACTGCCCTCTGCTGGGCAGAAGAACTGTCCAGCTGTGTGTCAGAGGGCCTGTATGCCGGAGGGGGATTTTCCCTTAGCGCAGGTGCCTTTCACACCAGCAGAAGCCAAGTTCAACATCAGCATGCGGCCTAGAGAGCTGGTCGTGGCGTGCCCAGAGCCCATGGCTTAGCTACGAGATTCTCCCCACTTGTCGTGGGAAGACCCTACAGCAACAAACCCATCTCTGGGCCGCAGTGCTTAGGGAGAGTCCACGATAACAAACCAGCAAGCAGAGCCGTGTGGCCAAGCGCTGGGTTGGGAGCGGGTCAGGGCTGGCATGGGACTCGAACCCACAGCCTGGTTTCACGGCTGGGGCAGGCGAGGCTGGTAAAGACTCACGGCTGAAGCCAGCCACGCCCAGGACCCCCGGGGCCCGGGCTTGTTCTGCTCCTCCGCCTGCACCAGAGCTTGCACGAGGCCCGTAGGGCGCCGGCGCCCTGCCTGGGGTTAGTAGCAGGGATCCAACTTGCAGCTGGATCTTTACCCCGGAGCCTGCAACACCCGCACTTAGGTAAGGTGCCCATAACTGGCCTGGGTGCCACGGCTTCTATGTGGGTGGGCACCCATGCTAGTGTGCGAGCGCCACTGCCCTCTGCTGGATGGAATCCGTGCCGCTCTGCTCTGTGTCATAGCCCCTGTACTGCAGCCAAGGGGACTCTTTTCACACGGCTGTCTGGCCGGGAGGGAGTGCCACTGGAGGCTGCTGTCCCGTCCCTCAGGCTGAGCCCTGCTCTGAGCCGACGACCCTGCCCCCAGCCTGCTGTAGCCTTCAGGGTCACTCCACCAGCTTGGCGTATTGGGGCCAGTCCAGGGGCTCTGTGGAGGGGGGGGCAGAGGGGTGCAGCCAGCCCGGGGCTCCCACCCTTCTCCTGTCCCATCTGTGCCCTGGCAAAGGCTCACTGCAGGAACTGCCGGCTGGTCTCTCTCTCTGCAGCCTCCGATGGAGACGATGCAGGAGCCTGGCTGCATCCTGGCTCCCTCCCCTAGCCGGGAGCAGCTGGCTGGGGACGGGAGCCTGCGGGGGCAGGGAGGCGGCTTTGGGACTTGCAGGGACACTGGGGTAAAGCCAGAGTCACCAGCACAGCACCCCAAGCCCTGAGCCAGGGCTGGGGCTGGGAGAGGGCTTGGACCCCCCCCCCCCCAGGAACGCAACCTCTGCCTTCCGGAGCGGAAGGAAAATCCCCACTAGTGATTAGCAGTATAGGGCACATGACACACAGCCCAGCCTGAGGCCAAGCCTGCTCCGTGGTGACATGCCCTTGGAGATGGGAGCGCACTGACATCCTGCGGGGAGATATTTCCTGTGCTGCTTCCCGTTGTTACCCGCCAGAGGACAGAGCTGCCAGGCAGCTCAGACCCTTAGAGAGAGCGAGAGCTACAGGAACCCCCTTATCGCCCCTCGGCAGGAGGCCTGGCCCCTCCGGGGCAGCCAGCAAAGCCGGCCCACTCCCCGGGCACCCAGAGCTGGGTAGCAGGGGATACCACATCCGCTGCGACGTCCCTGGATCGCCAACAGTCCCGGTCCCCAGCGTTGCCACATTCCCAGGCGCCTCGGCCAAGCCAGCCCCCCTCTGCCTGGGGCTCTGGGGCTCTGGCAACGGCCCCCCTCCGAAAAGCAGACTGAGCTCCGCCTGCTCTGCGGTTCGTGCTCAGCCGCCGTGGGCTGTGCTGTTCCCCAGAAGTGGCTGCTTTGAGGCGGGGGTGGGGGGGGAAGTCCCTGTGTCAGCACCCTGGAGCCCTCTGGGGACCGAGTCCGGCCCTTGCTGCTCTGAGTGCGCAGCCCCTGGTGCATGAGCTGAACGGGACTCGCTGTTGGCTGTGCGGGGTCTATGACACGCCATAGAGCAGCACCGGTCCAGGAGAGGGCAGCGGGGAGCGCTAACTGCCAGGCCACCGCTCCCGAGAGCAGCCAAGCTCCTCTCCAGGGACAGGCTGGGAGCAGGGCCCCTGGGGCAGCAGAAACAGCCTCGGGGGAGGGCAGGGCCAATGGGCCATGAAGTGCAGCAGCTGGCCCCACCTGTGGGACCTCCCCCAACCACAGCCGTGTCCCTGGAGCCCAGGCCTGTGCCAGCTCAGCGGGAGCCTCTCTGTGTATTGCCAGGTAGCGCGGCTGCAGGGCCCCCCCGCCCAGGCTCTGCGGCATCACGTGGCAGAGAGTTCCGCTGGCCACGCGCTCTCGCGCGCCTGGTCCGACCCCAGCCTGCTGGCTTCCACGGCAGCTGCTGGGAGAGACCGTAGCACCCTGCCTCCCCACCCAACCCCCAACACACGCTGGAGGAGACTCTCCTGCAGCGCTTCTCCCTACGGGGTCTATGGGCCATGGCTACCAGTGCTGGGTGCTACCAGGAGAGGGCAGCGGTGCGCGCACACGCACACACAGACGCACACACACAAACACGCACGTGCCCCTTTCCAACCAGAGAACTGGCCCCGCCAAGCCCCAGCCGGCCAGACACTAGACCCACAGGCCTCGCCCCCAGCAAGAGGAGCTGCCCCAGAGCCCAGCCCCACGTCACTCGCCCCACACAAAGGGGAAAGTGCAAATGCCTGGGAGAGACAGGGGGCTTTGGTGGGGGCGGGGCTGTGGGGGGGGGGGTGTAAACGCTGTGTGTGTATGCGCCTGTGCACTCCGTGTGGGATGTGTGTGTGTGTGTGTGTGTGTGTGTGTATACAGTGGGTCTCTGTGTGTGTGTGTGTGTGTATACAGTGGGTCTCTGTGTGTGTGTGTGTGTGTGTGTGTGTGTGTGTGTGTGTGTGTATACAGTGGGTCTGTGTGTGTGTGTGTGTGTATACAGTGGGTCTGTGTGTGTGTGTATACAGTGGGTCTCTGTGTGTGTGTGTGTGTGTGCATACAGTGGGTCTCTGGGTGTGTGTGTGTGTGTATACAGTGGGTCTCTGGGTGTGTGCACTCTGCAGGTGTAGGTTGTGTGTGCACTGAGTGTGTATACAGTGTGTACATGTGTGTGCTCTCCGTGTGTAGGGGGCTTGTGAGTCAGGGTGTGTGTAGGTGTGTGAGTGAACGTGTGTATGTTTGTATCTTTGTGTGTGCACTCGGCGCGTCGGATGCGTGCAGGTGTGTTGTGCTCCATGGAAGAGTGCTGAGGGGGGGAGGGGCTGTGTTCTGCACCCCCAGCGGGTCACTAACTCGCACCCAGAGACCCCACAGCGCAGACGGACGCTCCCCGGGCAGAGCCCCCCGACCTCTCCTGCCCTTTCCCAGGCTGGGCAGCGGGGGTGAGTCTCCGGACTCGCCGGCCCAGCCAGCCCCAAGCAGCCCCCCGACCCACGGGAAGGCTCCCGTCTGACCAGAACCTCCCGGGCTGCAGGGCCCCCACCCCACATGCCCAGCTGCCTTGTGGGCCCCACTTCTCCCCACTCACATGGGGCAGGCTCCTGCCCCCAGCCTCTCGGGCCCCCGGACCCACGGGCCCCCAGCCAGCAGCAGGATGTGGGCAGCCGGACGGAGAGGGGATCTGGGTGGGGGGCTGGAAGGGGCCAGGGATCCGGGGGGGGGAGGGGCTGAAAAGGGCTGGGGATCTGTGTCGGGGGGGGGACATTGGAATCGGGGGGCTGGTGCTGGGGTCCCCAGTCCTGCCGCATTGGGGGCCACTCCTGTCCCCATGCAGGCAGGACGCCCCCTCCCTCCCCGCCATGGGGCAGTCTCCCACCCGCAGCCGGGTTCCAGCACCTGCCGGAGGGCGCAGCTGTGGGGGGCTGGGAACAAGCAGCAGCTGGCTCCTACCTGCCTGGGACCCCCAGCCGGGGCGCGAGACGCTGGAAGCCGAGCGGGTCCGCGCTGCGAGCCGGGGGGCTCAGGACACCTCCATGCTGCGCAGCTGGGGGCCCGGCGGGGCGGGCGGAGGGAAGGTGTCCGTGCGCCGCTCTGGGAGGCTCTGCCTCTCCCCGGGGCTGCTTGGTGTTACATAAGCGAGGCCGGCCCTGCCCCGAGCCCAACGGCCTCCCGCCCCCCCGCGAGGCGTGGAGGGGAAGCCACAGAGCCGTGTCCCTCGGGGACGCCCCCCCCCCGCCTCCGGGGGCTGCCGTAGGGAAACAGGATCCCTCGCTCCACCGCACACCGTGATAACAAGGACACACACCGCAACACGGCACAGCCCGCCGCGACACACAGCCCTGCACACGCGTGTGCGGACGCACAAACACAGCCTCGCAGGCGCACACGCTGAGCCCCCTCCTCTCACAGCCACACGCGTGCACACAACCACACGCATGTGCACAAAGAGCCCCCTGCCCCCTCTCCAGAGCCACACTCAGCTGCACACGCGCAGAGCCCCACAAGCACACACAGCCACGCGCACACAAAGACAAAAGACAACTTTGAAAGTTATTACTAAGGCCTGAGAAAGACCAACACAAACCCACAAACACAGCCCACAACGGAGCGACACCGGTGCATGGGCTCTCCCCAAAGGGGTGTGTGTTTGTTTGTTTCTTTCTCTCCCCTCACCCCCCACACTGGACCGAAAGAACGTTTGCGACTTTTTGACGCCTTTAAGGAAACCTGCAAATTCACCAAGTCGAACGCAAATTCATGTTGAGGCCATGAAACAGGCTGTTTCTCCGCAGGAACCGCTGTGCGTGTGGGCAGGCAGGGCCTAGGCCAGGAAGCCAGGAGATCAAAGGGGGACACATGACCGGGGGGGCAACGGGGGGCCACCGGGAGACGGGGGGCGGCTAGCAGTGACAGCAGCGTCACTCCTGTCTTTTTTTTTTTTTTTTTTTTTTTTTTTGAGGCGCTGGTGCATCTGTTCACACTCTTGCCCGCCGTGACCCAATTGAACGGAGGGGGAAACTGAGGCACGGAGCGGCGGCTGAGGCGGACTGAAGGGCAGACAGAAAAGCCGAGGCAAAGGTGGGACTGGGACCCGTGTCCCCAGCTGCCTCTGGTCCAACCCGCTCCATCCAGCCGTGCAAGCCGGGGGGCCTCCCCGTGGGACAGCCAAGGGCGGAGCCGCCGGCTCCAGGAGGGGCGTGGGGCCTAGCGGGAAGGCGCCGCCAGGCTGGGCCACTGCCACAAGGGGTGGGTTGCCCGGGGCCCTGCCCCACTGCCGGGAGCCCCAGAGCGGCTCTTGCTGCCGGGCGGAGGCCCGAGGGAGGGAACCAAAACTGGGCAATTGCACAACCAGAGACACATCCTCTCCGAGACGGGGGCTTTCCGTGGGCAGGGGGCCTGCCCTGAGGGTGGGGGCTGGGTGGCCAGTGAACCCCCTCACCCCAGGGAGTTCCCTGCCCGCCCCGGGGCGTTTCCCAGCCCCCAGGAATCAGGGCCCTCGTCAAACGAGGCCTCGCTGTGGGGCGGCTACAGGCTGCTGGGCGGGCCTGGGGCCTAGGACAGCTGGGTTCTCGCCCCTGTTGGGGGGGGGGGAGAGAGAGCAATGGGGCGTGCCTCAGTTTCCCCTCCCGCCCTTTGTCTTGGCAGACTTGTGAGCGGGGGAGGGGAGGGGGCAGGGCTTGTGTCTCCCGCCGGCGCCGTGCGCGAGCCCCGAATACAAATAATCCGGATGGTTTGCTCCCTTCCTGGGTGGTTGGTCTTTCCCCCGGCAGCCCCGGGCCCAAGCTGGGAAGCCAGGCTCCGGGCAGGCCCAGTGAGCTCGCGCCCCAGAACAGCCCCAGGTGGGGGGGGCTCCGGGGCTGAGGCGGGATGGGGAGGGTGGCCTGGATCTCAGCCCTTTCATTCTCCTGGGTTCCCCTCCCCCCAGGCCGAAACAAAGGCCCCTTTATGGGCCCAGGTTAGCAGCATCCCCCGGCACCTGTCTTAAAGGCGCAGGCAGCTTTTGTGCTGCCCATGCTGGTCCCCGGCTGCCACCCAGCCCTTGGCGTGTGCCCCGAATTCACTCAGCACACGTGTGTGCGCGTCATGGGTAGGACATGAGGGTGCACGTCTGTGCAGCACGTGTCATGTGGCCGCGGCTTGCCTGGGCCATGTAAATAACACGCAGCCCCACATGGCTTAATAGGGGAGAGTGCAGCCGCCCACGCCTGGGACATGCAAGCCATGTGAACACCATAACGCCACAGTAATGCCACGGCCACACATGTCTGCTACATGCAGCACCAGGAATGTCACGGCTGCAGGCGTCCATAACACACAGCACACGGGAATGCCAGGGCTGCACACGGGAATGCCACGGTTGCACAAGTCCACAACATGCAGCACACGGGAAGGCCACGGCTGCAGGCATCTATAACACGCAGCACACGGGAATGCCATGGCTGCAGGCATCCACAAGACGCAGCACACGGGAATGCCATGGCTGCACACGGGAATGCCACGGCTGCAGGCATCCACAAGACGCAGCACACGGGAATGCCACGGCTGCACACGGGAATGCCACGGCTGCAGGCATCCACAAGACGCAGCACACGGGAATGCCATGGCTGCACACGGGAATGCCACGGCTGCAGGCATCCACAACATGCAGCACACGGGAAGGCCACGGCTGCACATCTGGTGCCTGTCACGCTCTGCGAGGGTCTCACCGGCTCTGGCTGTTTTTCCTCCCTGGCGCGACCCCCCCTCCTGCACACACACAGGAAGGCCGTTAACTGTGGTTTCTGGGCCACCTCCTGTGTTTTGTGCCAGAGGGACAATTTATAACCCCCAGGCCCTGAACCTGGGTCGGGGGCTTTCCTCCGGCCTGCCCGGGGGATCCTGGGACTCGTAGTCTGAGGAGGGGGCTGGGGCGGCAGCAGCTTTGGGGAGTCGCTCAGCCCCCTAGGTGCAGGGGTGCTTGGCCGAGCCCTTGCTGGGCTGGGACTGGCTATGCCCCCGGGTAGTCAGGCCCTTGCACTCTGCGCAGTGAAACAGCTGCACCCCCCCCCCACCCCAGAGGTGGCTGCATTTAGGTCACTGAATGTGGGCTATGGGGGGGGGGGGTACAGGCCAGCCCTGGGGCATCCCCTCCCCCCACTCCTGCTGTTCCCCCAGCCCCAGGGCACTCCCTTCCCCCACTCCTGCTGTTCCCCCAGCCCCGGGGCACTCCCTTCCCCCACTCCTGCTGTTCCCCCAGCCCCGGGGCACTCCCTTCCCCCACTCCTGCTGTTCCCCCAGCCCCGGGGCATCCCCTCCCCCCCACTCCTGCTGTTCCCCCAGCCCCAGGGCACTCCCTTCCCCCACTCCTGCTGTTCCCCCAGCCCCGGGGCATCCCCTCCCCCCACTCCTGCTGTTCCCCCCGAGGTGCCAGGTTCACGTCCGGCTGCCAGACTGGATTGGGCCCTGCCTCATGGAGCAGCACCCTGGAGCGGCTCAGGTTGGAAGGGGGGTTTACAGGCAACGTGGCCCCCCCCTTCAAGTCCAGCTGCCCCACCCGCCACCTGGCCCTGCTGCTGAGAAGCCCAGGCGAGTTATGTAACCGGCCTGGTGGCAGGGGGGCGGCCTAACGCAACCTTTATCAGCGCCCTGCAGCGTATCCGCCCCGGCAGCGCCCACCCCGCTTCCTCTGCAACTGGCTGGGAGGCCGCAGGGCGGTAGCCCTGACACCCGGCGCTTCCCTGCCGCAGCCAGAGCCCCCACCCCGCCCGGCAGCTCCAGCCCCTGAGTGCTGCGGGCACCTCCCCCAGGGCAGGGCTGGGAATAGAACCCAGGAGCGCCCCCCCCATCCCGGCACTCTAACCACTAGGTACCACTTCCCCGCGGAAAGCCTGCCTGGCGGGGGCTTCTGCAAGCAAAGAGCACCCCCTGCTGGCATGAGGCAGCCAGGCGCCTGGGGGCACCCTCCTGCCACCTCGGCTCCGGGCTGATCCACGCCCGCCGGGAGGTGCCGGGTTTTCCCTGCCGCGGATGGAGGTTTGTGCCCCCGTGGCAAGCCCCAAGCCGTGGGTTTAGCTGTTCTCCCCCGCCCACAGGGGCGAAAACATGGCGGAGACTCAGGGGGATGGAAAGGGCTGTGGGGCAGGACTGAGGTGGACTGGCAGGGCTGGGAGCCCACAGCTGTGGGGCAGGGGCTGTGGGTCGGCGTGAGGGGCACCGACAGGGCTGAGAGCCCACAGCTGTGGGGCAGGGGCTGTGGGTCGGCGTGAGGGGCACCGACAGGGCTGAGAGCCCACAGCTGTGGGGCAGGGGCTGTGGGTCGGCATGAGGGGCACCAACAGGGCTGAGAGCCCACAGCTGTGGGGCAGGGGCTGTGGGTCGGCGTGAGGGGCACCAACAGGGCTGAGAGCCCACAGCTGTGGGGCAGGGGCTGTGGGTCGGCGTGAGGGGGACTGGTCGCCTTAGCTGATGCCAGTGTCCAAGGCACAACCCTGGGTGCAGAGCCGGAGGGCAAGTCTTTAAGGGTGTTTCCCACAAGGACCCCGCCTCCCATGGGACCCCCACTGCCAGGACCGTAGGGGAGGGGTGTGTGAGACCCACAATCCCGCCACAAGCAGCTCCCAGCAGTGCTGACCCCTCCGCTGCCCTGGGGGGCGGGCAGGGCTGTCATCTGACCCCATCCTCCCGCGCTCTGCAAGACTCATTCTCTGGGGCTCTTCCCCCTCCTCCCAGCAGGGTTGGGGCGTCTGGTTTGAAGCTCAGACGCGGGGCAGAGATCCGGGGAAGGGAGGGGGGCACAGCCAGCTCTTCTGGGCCGTGCCGGGGGCACCCGGCTTTTCCACGCGCCCCCCCCCGGCGCTGCACGGCTGCCAACCCCCCTAGACGAGGGCCAGCCCTGCCAGGCTGAGACGCGAGGCCGCGGTCTGGGCCGCGCTAGGAACACGGCAGGAGGGTGCTAAGGACACAGCCCTGTATTTCCGCCCGGCGCCCGCCCCTCACGCGCTCACGGCCACGGGCTCTGCCAGCGCCTTGTAGCGGACCAGGAAGTAGGGGTAGCACTGGCAGCTGTCGAAGATCACGAAGATCTGGGGCTTCCTCACGCAGTCCGTGCAGGAGTCCCAGAGGCGGCCGTTGCGGGCCGGGGGGGGGCGCCGGAGCGCCGGGGTGCCCCGCGCCGAGCGCCCCACCAGCACCTTGGCCAGGAACATGTAGCGCAGGCCGGCCTCGCCCGGCCTGGCGTAACCGTGGGAGTAGGAGGCGGCCGCGGCGAAGTAGCTGCCCTGCCCGTACGCCGTGCCGTTCTCCCCGGACACCCGGGGGTCAAAGTTCATCTCGCAGATGGGCCGCACTTTGTCGGGCACGGTGCCGTGGAAGAGGTGGATCTCCAAGCGGCGCCTCCGCCCACGCCGGCCGCGGGCCATGAACTGCTTCTGGCTAGGGAGACAGAGGGAGTGGGGGGGTCACCGACAGAGATCCGGGTGCCGCCCAGCTGACTAGGTGGTGCCCCTCCCCGTGCACACTGGTGCACGGAGCAAAACTTATTCCGCACACGGATCAGCCAGCAGCAAGGGCACCACGGGAAAGCCCACAACCCGTGCCCAGCCCTCCTTACCCACAGTACTTCTGCCACAGGTAGTCGTTCCGGACCCGGTAGACGGCCAGCACCAGCGCCTTGTCCTCGGCCAGCGTGGCGTGGAACTGCTGGCACGTGGTCTGATAGGCCTTCTCTGCCGGGGCCACCTCGGCCAGCGTGTACATGTTGCCCCTTGAGGCCTTGGGGACCCAGGACGCAGGGTAGGGGCCCCAGTAGCTGTCCTGGGGGTCCTCCCCGGGGATGGCGCTGGGGGCAGGGAGGGTGGCGCTGGAGCCTGTCCTGCCAAGAGAAGACACACGGGGCAAGGCTAGTGGGGGAGGGTGCTGGGGCCAGAGGCAGGGTGGGGCCCGGCCAGGGCACTCACCACAGGTGGGGGGCCAGCACCCAGGGCGGGCGGAAGAGCGGGCGGCGCTGGATGCGGCGGGTGAAGCCTGTCCGCAGGTTGCGCTGGGTCAGCATCTTCAGGTCCGCGTTGTACAGCCGGCCGCCCAGCTCAAAGGCGTGGTTCCACATGCCCTTCTCGAAGGCCGCCAGCAGCTCCCACCGCACCGGCTGGCACGGAGAGACGTGGTCACCCGCTGCCCCGTGGCCACGCTCCCCCACGCCGCTCCCCCGGCCACGTATCTGCTCCAGCCCGCTGGTCCCCCAGGCATTCCACTCCCCTGGCCACACTGACATCCGCTCCAGCCACACCACGCCCCCGGCCACGTATCCGCTCCAGCCACGCTGCTCCCCCGGCCACGTATCCGCTCCAGCCACGCTGCTCCCCCGGCCACGTATCCGCTCCAGCCCGCTGGTCCCCCAGGCATTCCACTCCCCTGGCCACACTGACATCCGCTCCAGCCACACCACGCCCCCGGCCACGTATCCGCTCCAGCCCGCTGGTCCCCCAGGCATTCCACTCCCCTGGCCACACTGACATCCGCTCCAGCCACACCACGCCCCCGGCCACGTATCCGCTCCAGCCCCCTGCTCCCCCGGCCACGTATCCGTTCCAGCCACGCTGCTCCCCCGGCCACGTATCCGCTCCAGCCACGCTGCTCCCCCGGCCACGTATTCGCTCCAGCCACGCTGCTCCCCCGGCCACGTATCTGCTCCAGCCCACTGCTCCCCCGGCCACGTATCTGCTCCAGCCCGCTGGTCCCCCAGGCATTCCACTCCCCTGGCCACGCTGACATCCGCTCCAGCCACACCACGCCCCCGGCCACGTATCCGCTCCAGCCCGCTGGTCCCCCGGCCACGCCACTCCCCCGGCCACGTATCTGCTCCAGCCCGCTGGTCCCCCGGCCACGCCACTCCCCCGGCCACGTATCCGCTCCAGCCCGCTGGTCCCCCGGCCACGTATCCGCTCCAGCCCACTGCTCCCCCGGCCACGTATCCGCTCCAGCCACGCTGCTCCCCCGGCCACGTATCCGCTCCAGCCCACTGCTCCCCCGGTCACGTATCCGCTCCAGCCACGCTGCTCCCCCGGCCACGTATCCGCTCCAGCCACGCTGCTCCCCCGGCCACGTATCCGCTCCAGCCCACTGCTCCCCCGGCCACGTATCCGCTCCAGCCCACTGCTCCCCCGGCCACGTATCCGCTCCAGCCCACTGCTCCCCCGGCCACGTATCCGCTCCAGCCACGCTGCTCCCCCGGCCACGTATCCGCTCCAGCCACGCTGCTCCCCGGGCCACACACCTGCTCCCTGCCTGCTGCTTTGTCCTGCTCCCCTCAGCCACACCCCCCCTCCAGCCACGCTGCTCTTCACACCAGACCACACAGGCCTTTCTTTTCTCCCCCGCCCCTCTCCTGGGATCCCCCCCTTCCCTCACCTCCTCGTACACGAGCCACTGGCCCCACTCCTCCCAGTACACCTGCCACTCCACGGGGAAGTAGGGGTTGCGGCTGGGGTCGCTGGTGTTGGAGAGGCGCCGGACGCGGTCGTAGAGCTGGTGGGGCGTCAGCTCCATGGAGTTGAGGTCGAGGGTCCAGGACGAGCCTGGCCTGGGGGGGAAGCAGGAGAGCTGTCACTGAGGGACACCCCCCCCCCCCACGCTGGCAGCGAGCATCTGGGCGACGCACCCACCTCTCCCGCCTGCCGGGCCACGTCCCCCCAGCCACCTACTTGTCCAGCAGCTGCACCTCGCGGTGGCTGGGGCTGCAGTAGAGCTTCTCCAGGAGCTGCTGGGCGGCGGGGCCCACGCTGAGCCACACCCCGTCCGCCTGGCGCCGCACCTGCCAGTGGAAGGGCTTGGGGGTGTGGTGGCGCAGGCAGCGGCCCCCCGCCGGGCACTGCCCCAGCAGGAAGTCATCGCAGATCAGGACGCCGTCTCGCTGGTGGACGTGGACCTCCTCCGGGCCGGCCAACTCCAGCACCTGCCCGCCCCGGCCCAGCCCCTGGGGCTCCGGCGCGAGCAGCAGGGGGTGCTGGGCCAAGCCGAGACGGCGGCGCTTGGGCTTCTCCGCCATCAGGGTCAGGCCCTAAGGGGGGGAGAATCAGGCCAGAGCTGGGGCCAGACTGGGTCTGGGGTTCAGCTTTCTGGGGGGCCACAGGCTGGCAGGGCGCTGGAAGGATCTGAAGGGGGATGCTACCCCCAAGGTCAGGGAACTGGTCCGGGGGGTGGGTCAGTGTTGGCCCCGACTCTGGAGCAGCTCACGCCTGATCATGGGAGGACTCCCCTAGGATTCCAGCACCGGGGGTAGGGGAATCACCCCCAATTTGCAGATGGGGAAATTGAGGCTCCGGGCCAAGGCAGGGGCTCGGCCAGCAGATCCGTGGTGGGGCTGGCAGAGGAACCCAGGTGTCCTGCGAGCCAGTCCCCTGGCCTGGCCTCCTGCCCCTCTTTCCCCCGTGCTCGGCTTATTATAGAGGGAAGCTGCCCCGATTCTCCAATCTGCAGTCCCCCCCAAAGCCGAGTCCCCCAGAGCCCCAGCGACTGGGACCACAGAGGTGAGGCCGGGGGCACAGAGCCAGCACTGCCCGGCTGCCAGGCTCCTGGGGCATTGACTCGGGGGGGGGCATGGGTCCCGGAGGCAGACAGACCGTCTCCTCCCCCACCCCTCCTCCCCATCACTCACCTCCTCTGCTGCCGGACAGGGCTCTTGCTTTTGCTTTTGCTTTGCTGAGTCACGGGTCCGCGGTGGAGAAGCCCAATCAGCCTGCCACCTGCGCAGGGCCCAGGGGCTGGGGTTTCCCCCGGCTCCCGGCCCTCCCCCCCCCCTCGCAGGGTTGCAGTGAGACCAGTCGGGGCCCGGCCCAACGCCCCACAACAGGGCAGGGCAGGCTGGGAATGGACGCCTTGCCCCCAGGAGCAGCCAGTGAGCCGGTGGTAAAGCAAGACAGAGAACCCCAGCTCCCCTCTAACTCCCTACACCCCAGCCCCTCCCCAGAGCCAGCAAGAGAAGCCAGGAGACCTGCCCCCCCCCCCCCACGTCCCGCCTCCCCATGGGCACCGCCAGGAAATACAAACACGACCTTGGCACAGCGTCTGCCTGGCCCAGCTCCACTTTCTCTTTCAGTTCCGCTCCCTGCACCACGCTGCCCGTGGCACACGGAGCCCAAGGGGGGGGCAGGACCAGCTGCACAGAGTGGCACCTCCTTGGGGGGATGTTGTGGGGAGTGGCCCTGCGGGGGGGGGGGTTGCTTTTGCTCTTCCCAGGGTGTAACCGGAGTGTGGCTTGGTCTCTCACTGCCCCCACCTGCTGCCGTCCAACCAGGCATAGGCCGGAGCCAGGCCTGAGACAGGATTCAGCGGATTTCCAGGAGGGGTGAGAGGTCTCTCAGTGCACAGGGCATCTCCAGTTCATCCCTGGCCTCTGCTCTATGCACCCCCCGCCCATGTCACTGCCGCCCCAGACCAAACCCAGTCAGCCAGCTGAGCCACGCCTCGGCTGCACCAGCTAGCCCAGAGCTGGAGCAGTCCCAGGATGGCGTCCCACCGCACGGCTGCAGCCAGGGAAGAATCCTAGGAGGGGAAGGGACCTTGAGACGTCAAGTCCAGTCCCCCGCCCTCACGGCAGGACCCAGCACCGTCTAGATCATCCCTGGCAGGCGTCTGTCCACTCTGCTCTTAGATATCTCCAGGGAGGGAGATTCCACGACCTCCCCAGGCAACTGATTCCAGCGTTTCACCCCCCGGACAGGTGGGAAGATTTTCCTCATGTCCGACCTCAACCTCCCTGGCTGCAGAGCCTTATTTGTTAAGGAACAAAATAAAGTGCCGGTGACCATAATAATAAAAGAAATCCGTCTCCGGCACAGCGAGAAGATCCGCCCGGCTGCAGAGTCTAGCTTCCCCTCTGGGCCTTATTGCTCCTTCTGTGCACGGCTGCTCCGCCCAGCCCCCTTTCAGAGGGGTTCACCCCTGTAGCCAGGGAGCCAGACTGGATTTCCTCTGAGTCCCGAGGGGCAGCCTGGCCTGTCATACGCTTTCTGCCCCTCTCTGCCGGGTGCTCCACACAGCTCGGCTTCCTCTAGCAGAGCCCACCTCTTGTTACCTCCTTCTTTCCGAACCTCTTTCCAACTGCCTCCTCCCCAGCTGAGCCCCCGTCCCTCGGCTTCAGGAGCTGCCCTCTCGCTAGGGGCGGGGTCCCTCTCCCCAGGCAGCGTTGTCTGCTGCTGCATCACAGCTGCAGGGCCCAGCACTCCCCCTCTTGCTCCAAAGTGCAGCAGAAGCTGGAGCTGGGGCAAGTGTAACCCCCGGGAGGGGGGGGGGGATTTCACACTTTTCCCCTCGTGACCCAGTTTGGAAAAAATTGCGGATGCGCGTGACCCAACGTAGTGTGGCTGGGGCCGAGGTGGGGAGCTTTGTGGGGCAGGAGGGGACTCCACTCCCACGGGCCGGGAACCCGCTGCCGGCTGCGTCTGGGGCGCAGCCCGGTGTGAGGGGCCAGGCGGAGCAGGACGCTGCCTCAGCCCCCGGTGCACTGCAGACAGGCAGCAGGTTCCCGGCCGGCGGGAGTGCGGGGCGAGTGCTCGGGGCAGGGAGCCCCGTGTGCTCCCCCCACCCCAGGAGCCAGGCCAGGCCGGGGGCTGCCTTAGCCCCCCGCTCTCCGGACCCCTGCAGCCCGGGCGACGCTCCTCAGCCCAAGGCCCTGGGCCCTGCTGGGGGGTGTCGGGGCGCGGGTCAGGGGCCCCCCCCCATGCCTGGGCCATGTGCCCCCGTGGGGCTAGCGGGGAAACTGAGGCACGGGGTGGGGGGGGTGACATATGGAGGTCACATGGGTGCACACCCCCAGGGGGAGCCATTGGCCTGCGGGGGGGAGGGGAATGACTGGCCCCGCCCACCAGCATGACTCCTCCCCCTGCCCTCAGGGTCATGACCCCCATGAAGGCGGGTCGGGGCTGCTTCCGGTCATGTGACGTGCCGGCGAGGGGCCTGACGTCACCGCTTCGCTGGTCGCCGTGGGAACTAGCCCGCCCTCCCGGCGCTGCGGCGGGGGCGGAGCGAGTGACCGACAGGGGCGCCTTCCAATCGCCGAACACGCTCTCCGAGGGCGGTGGGGCGGGGCCCAGCGGGCCCCGCCCACTTATTGGAAGCCACTTTCTGGTTGGCTGGCCGGGATAGGGTCGCCAGCCAATGAGCAGTTAGAATGCGGAAGGGGGCGGGGCCCCGAGCTGCGATTGGCGGGCGAGTAACCAATGGCGCGCGGCCCCTGTCGCTCCGGCTCCACGTAGGCATCGCGGAGGGCAAGATGGAGGCGCTGATCCTGGTAGGAGCGGGCCGGGGGAGCGGGCGCCGCCGGGGGGGGCTGAAGGGGGAGGGGCACAGCCCCGGGGGGGGAGATTGGGGAGGGGTCGCTGCTGATGGGGGAGGGGCACAGCCCCGAGGGGGGGAGATGGGGGGAGGGGCACAGCCCTGGGGGGGGGAGATGGGGGGAGGGGTCGCTGCTGAAGGGGGAGGGGCACAGCCCCGGGGGGGGGGGAGATGGGGGGAGGGGTCGCTGCTGATGGGGGAGGGGCACAGCCCCGGGGGGGAGAGATGGGGGGAGGGGTCGCTGCTGATGGGGGAGGGGCACAGCCCCGGGGGGGGGGAGATGGGGGGAGGGGTCGCTGCTGATGGGGGAGGGGCACAGCCCCGGGGGGGGGGAGATGGGGGGAGGGGTCGCTGCTGATGGGGGAGGGGCACAGCCCCGGGGGGGGGGGAGATGGGGGGAGGGGTCGCTGCTGATGGGGGAGGGGCACAGCCCCGGGGGGGGGGGAGATGGAGGGAGGGGCAGGGCTGATGGGGGAGGGGCAGCTCTGTTAAACCCTTCAGGGCAGCTCTGGTCTGGGGAGGGATCCGTGGGGCTGGAGCCAGGGTTGGGGGATGAATCTAGGGGAGTGAAAACCTCTGTGGGCTTTGTGTGTCTGGGCCAGCAGCTGTTCGAGGGCCGGGAAGGTGAACCTGCCATGTCTTGGCGCAGAAACATCCCCGGCCTCAAGCTTTTATTACCTTGTACCCCAGAGCCCAGCCGTCCGGAGGGTTGTTCTGAAGGGTGAAGTCGTTCTGTGGGTACGATTCCTTCCCAGCCAAGTAGCCGGCTGGGTGATCCGGGAAGCCCTGCTACTTGCTTGCCCGTATTTTTTGTTGGCGAGTCAGGGCTCCTGGCTTCTGTTCCCAGCTCTGCCACTGGCCAGCTGCTGGACGTGACGTCCCTGCCTCAGTTTCCGCTGCTGTCGCCATCTTTCTTTGTAAAGCGGTCGGAGGCCTACTGAGGCTGCCGACACCTGGTCTAAAGTGCCCTTCTGTCTTGCTGCCCGCAGCTCCCTGCCTCTCTCCTTTGTCTGCAGACAGATTCCCTAGTCGCCTTTGCTGCTAATAATACTAAAGTCCGAGCCACAGTGCTTGGCTGCGTGCATCTCTCCTCTGGCCCCGTGCCCTAGTTCGGGTCCTGGCAGCGAGAACCGGCTGTGGCACAGCTACTGTTTGCGTGCTGGACGGCCGAGCGCCCGCTTGCATTGGCTGAAGTCTCATTTATTGACACGTTTGAATGACACCGTCAGCCCCGTGTGTGCCCCAACGCGGGGCGTCTTGTTGGCTTGACACGGCCCTCGGCCCAAACCAAAAGCCTCCAGAGAGACCAGGCCGCAGCGTCCCGCCCGCCGGGCCCTCTGCCCCAGAAGCGCGTGTTACAGCTTTAAAACGTGGGTTGCTTCGCTGTGCTCCGCAGTGCAGCCTGGCTCCGGAGCCGTGTAAAATCCTCTGGCTTTCTCTGCCGGGCTTGCGTCTCCTTTCCGCGCAGAGGGGCTGGGAGGGGGAGAGGCAGCGCTTTTCCCTCTAGCTTGCCAGGCTACTGAGAGTTACAAGCCAGGTGCCAAAGAAGCTTGTGGCTTTTCAAGCTGCTTCCTTTGGATTGTGTAGCCCTGCCCTCCGGGTCGGTCCCCTTCGCCGCCTCTAGAGAGGCTGGGTCCAGTTGAGGGTGAGCCGTCTGGGGGGCAGGGCTTGGAGGGGAACCTAGATCTGCAGGGCTGCCCATCCAGCTGAGCCCCGCCTTGGAGGGGAATCTCCGGACCGGGACGGGATGCAGTTACGGGCCGGCGTGGGCTTGAATAAAGCAAAGTGCGTCTGCAAATCCCATCCGGCCACGTTGATTCTGTGCGCTGGTTAGTGGAGGAAGGGCAGTTTAACCCCTCACGCGCTGGGGGGGATTAAGCGAATTCGGAGTAAGGCCCCCTTAGCCCGGAGCGAGAGCGTCCACACGCTGCGTTAATGGGATTGACTCCCCATGGTGACAAGCCCAGAAGAGTCACTGGTCACTTGCGGTGCTGTCCGGGGGGGCAGCGGGTGCCTGGTGCCTCTGAGCATTGGGCCTCAGGTTGTGCGCCCCCCAGTCAGACCCTTAGGGTGCCCCACAAAAGGAGGACCCTCCCCCCATGGCTTGGTTGCTCCTGGCAGGTTCAGCCCGTGGTTTGGATTCGGGGCTGGGGCTGAGCCCGGCTTTCTGACGGGGCCCTTCCTGAGGGCAGGGGCCGCAGGATCTGGCCCATTCCCTGCCGCCTCGGCCGTGCTTGGCTCCGGGGGGAGCCCCCTCCCGAGAAGCCAGGCTCCTGTCCTCTCCCCCTGCCCCTGGAGACACAAGGAGGAGCCACTCTGGGGAGGGGCCCTTGGGGTCGCAGAGACGGGGCCCTGCCATGCTGTGCCCCAGGGAAGCCAGTCGGGGGCCCGATCCTGGACTGTGCTGGGCACTGGCGGCCTCGATGGAGGGCAGAGGGCATCCCGGGCGATTGGCTGCATGTGGGGCAGGCCCTGGCAGCCTCCCCCAGGGGCCGGTTCTCCTTGGCAGAGTCTCAGCTGCAGGGGAGGTTACCGGGCCCCGCTGGGAAGTGCCTTGCCCGCCCCTGACCCACAGGCGGGTGGGTTCCTGCCCCGTGGCCTGGCCGGGGGCCTGGGGGGCCCGTGCCCCGATGCGGAGCCGCAGCGTTTGAGGTGAAGTTCTGTGTTACACTCCGGCCGTGGCTACGAGGGGTCAGTGCATCACAGAACTTTGTCTCGAGAGCTTCTTAGCGTCTGTCTCCTGGGCCCCCCACCCCCTCGCGTGCTCTGCAGCCCTCGCCGGGGGGGTCCTGGCCCACGGGGGCTCTGCCGCAGGCTGGCTGGGGCTTAGACAGCCTGATACGGCCACTGCAGCCCCCCGCAGCCCCTTCACCGTGACAGCTGGGGAGGCCCGGCCTGGCCCCAGGCGACCGCTGTCTCCTGCTCTGGGGGGCTGGAAGCGCAGATGCTGCCAGGCCCCAGGCCCTTAGCCCTGCCCCAGCGGGTTGGGCGACTTCGGGGTGCCAGCCTGAGCCCTGCCAAGGCTGCTCCCCTGCCTGGGGCCCAGGAGCTGATCCCCTGCCCCCGCCCCGCCCGTGTAAATTCGACCTTGTGGCTGCCTGGCTTGGAGGGGCCTGCAGGCCTGGGCCTCTTCTCGTCTGATCCCCCAGGCTGTGCCGGGCTGGCGCGCTGCCCCCCCCCCCGGCTGTCGTCAGGGCCCAGCAGGCCGGGGCTGCCGTCACGGGGCCAGCCTGGGTGGGCAGGGACTTGCCGTGAGCCGGACCGGGGTGGGGAGGAGCCGCTGTGGGGCGCCAGGAGCCTGGGGGCTGAGCCGGTGCCCTCTGGGCTGGGAGCTGCCCTCGTGGCCGGGGCAGCTCCCCCAGGCCCTATGCTCAGGGATCCCTGTGGGGACAGGCGCTCTCCAAACCCCTTGTCCCGGCCCTGAGGAGTCCAGAGCCCCTAGTGCTCCCCCCGGGCCCTGGCCCCACCCTGGGGCACGGAGCCGCCATTACCCCAGCTCTCTACTGCCTCCTTCGTGGCCTCTGCGCCTGGCCCGGAGGGACCGTGGCCCCCAGCCCTCCCTGCTCAGAGGAGCCGACTCTCCCCGGCACACATAGCGCCTGCGCCTCCTCTGACTGCACGGCACGGCCAGGACTTGACCCCCTGAGTCCTGGCTCCCAGCCCCCTGCTCCAACCACTAGACTCCACAGCCTCATCTTGGCAGCTGTCAGGCTGCGGCTGGCCGGGGTGGGCAGTGCAGGAAGCTGGCTCGCCCGATAGCAGCCGGTTATTTATACCCACCGACGCGCCAGCTTGTCGGTAGCTGGGCCCAGCTGGCTGAGGCAGGGGGCTGCAGGGGGGTCGGAGCAGGGAGCTGCCCGGTGCTAGGGCCTGCAGGCCTGGCTGGCATTGGGGGTCGGGCACTGGCCCTGTCTGGGGAGGTGTGTGTGTGGGGGGGGGGGGCAGACAGTGGCGGGGGCAGGTTACAGAAGCACCCCGGTGCAGCTGGGGCTGCCTTGCTCTGCAAGCCCCTGGGTAGGGTGAGAGGTGCCAGGGAGGCAGGGTCTGTGTGGGCCAGGCGAGGGGGGTTCGTCCCCCGCGGGGAGGGGTAAGCCCGGCCCTGTGTGGAGACCCCCCCCGGGGACTGCGTCCACATCTGGGGTGCCGGCTGAGGACAGCCGACGGGGGGGAGAGGGGGTTTCGAGCCCTGCTGCCCTGGGCTGGGGTCGGTGCTGTGCCGAGATCCCTGCCCTGGGGCGGCCCCCCCGCCCCCCACAGGAGTGGGGCTCCCGGCTTGTGCACGCCGTGGGCCATTTCTGCCTTGGGCCTAGCCCTGAGGCCGCAGCGCCTGCCCCCTGTGGCCGTGGGCTCCTGGCGCTGAGGGGCCTGGCCCGGCGGCCCCGTCCGGCTGCGCTCTCGCCGGGCAGGGAGGGGGGCGGGAGCGGCAGGGCTGGGTGGGGCCGGGCAGTGACTGGGCCTGTCTCTGCAGGAGCCGTCGCTGTACACGGTGAAAGCCGTCCTCATCCTCGACAACGATGGCGACCGCCTCTTCGCCAAGGTGGGTGCCGGCCGGCCACGGGGTGCGTGGGAGGGCGGGGTGGGGGCAGGGCCCTGGGGACAGTGGGGAGGGGCTGGGCTCTGGGCCCCGGGGACACTGGGGGGGGCAGTGGCCGGGCTCTGGGCCACGGGGATGCTCGGGGGGGGCAGAGGCCGTGCCCTGGGGATGCCGGGGAGGGGGGGGCAGGGGCATGGCCCTGGGGACAGTGGGGAGGGGCAGGGCTCTGGGCCCCAGGGACGCCCCCGACTGTACCCCGAGCAGGGACCTGGGATTCTCGGGAATGGGGGGCGTGAGAGGAGCGGTTCTGGAACCAGACTCAGGGCCCAGCAAACTCCCCTCAGTCCTGACCCGCAGCCCCCGGCAGCTCTGCCCGTTCCCCTCCGTCCGGTGCCCACCCCCAGCGCTGGGAGTCGACGGGGGGCCAGGCTGGCGCTGGCCGGGCGCGGGGGCTGAGCCAGGGCAGCGTGATGCCGCGCCTCTCCCCACAGTACTACGACGACACGTACCCCACCCCCAAGGAGCAGAAAGCCTTCGAGAAGAACATCTTCAACAAGACCCACCGGACGGACAGTACGGGCCGGCCGGGCGGGGGGAGGCTCGTGGGGTCCTGGGGGAGACGGGGGGCTGCCTGATTCATGGACGCTGCAGTGGGGGGGACGGTTCCTCGGTCCCAGGGGCTCACGGGGGGGGGGGAGGGGACACTGCTCTGTGTCCCAGGGGCTCCACGTGGAGGTCAGACACTGTGCGCTGGGTCCCAGGGGTGCCAAGGGGGGGCCAGTTCAGACACCGTGCGCTGGGTCCCAGGGGTGCCAAGGGGGGGTCGGTTCAGACACCGTGCGCTGGGTCCCGGGGGGGCCGGTTCAGACACCGTGCTCTGGGTCCCGGGGGGGCCGGTTCAGACACCGTGCGCTGGGTCCCGGGGGGGCCGGTTCAGACACCGTGCGCTGGGTCCCGGGGGGGGGGCCGGTTCGGACGCCGTGCGCTGGGTCCCGGGGGGGGGGCCGGTTCAGACACCGTGCGCTGGGTCCCGGGGGGGGGCCGGTTCAGACACCGTGCGCTGGGTCCCGGGGGGGGGGCCGGTTCGGACGCCGTGCGCTGGGTCCCGGGGGGGCCGGTTCAGACACCGTGCGCTGGGTCCCGGGGGGGGGGGCCGGTTCGGACGCCGTGCGCTGGGTCCCGGGGGGGCCGGTTCAGACCCCGTGCGCTGGGTCCCGGGGGGGGGGCCGGTTCGGACGCCGTGCGCTGGGTCCCGGGGGGGGGGCCGGTTCGGACGCCGTGCGCTGGGTCCCGGGGGGGGGGGCCGGTTCGGACGCCGTGCGCTGGGTCCCGGGGGGGGGCCGGTTCAGACACCGTGTGCCGGGTCCCGGGGGGGCCGGTTCGGACACCGTGCGCCGGGTCCCGGGGGGGCCGGTTCGGACACCGTGCGCCGGGTCCCGGGGGGGCCGGTTCGGACACCGTGCGCCGGGTCCCGGGGGGCCGGTTCGGACACCGTGCGCCGGGTCCCGGGGGGCCGGTTCGGACACCGTGCGCCGGGTCCCGGGGGGCCGGTTCGGACACCGTGCGCCGGGTCCCGGGGGGGGCCGGTTCGGACACCGTGCGCTGGGTCCCGGGGGGGGGCCGGTTCGGACACCGTGCGCTGGGTCCCGGGGGGCCCCGGGCCCCTCTCTGAGGGCAGACCTGTGACCGGGGCCCGTGGGCTGGGCTGGCCGCTGTGGGCGTGTGGGATCGCAGTAGCACGGGGGGCGGGGCGGGGGCGGGACTCGATGGGGCGCTTGCTCGGGGCCCTGCCCTCACGCCCGGCCTGTCCCCCAGGCGAGATCGCCCTGCTGGAGGGGCTGACCGTGGTCTACAAGAGCAGCATCGACCTCTACTTCTACGTCATCGGCAGCTCCTACGAGAACGAGGTGCCCGGCCAGGCCCGCCGGGGGGGGGGGGGGCAGAGGCTCTGTGCCTACAGGGAGCCGGGTGCTGGCTCCCACGCGGTTTCCCAGGGGCGCTGCTTGACCCTGGGCCTCCAGGCGTGGGGGGCTGCCTGCACGGGGCCCCCTTTCACGTGGGGAGCTTACCCTGAGCTCCGCCCCCCAGCAGCCCCTCCTGTGCCCCACCCCCGTTGTACCCAGTGGGCATTGGGCCCCTTTGCACATCAAGGCCACCTCAGCCCCTGTCTGAGCAGTGATGATGCCCTGCCGGGCCCCCGCCTGCCCATCTCCAGCCGGTGCCCACCAGGGCCCCCCCCCCCCCCCCCCGGGGCCCGGCTTGGCGGCTGGCCGGGGGCTTGGCCTGCGGGGGGCGCCGCCCTCCCTGACCTGCGTCTCTCCGCTTGCAGCTGATGCTCATGGCCGTGCTGAACTGCCTCTTCGACTCGCTCAGCCAGATGCTGAGGTAAGGCCGGGGGCGGGGGGTGCCCAGAGGGGGTGGGGGGGGCTGGCCAGCCTGGAGCTGTCCAGGGCTCTGGGGCAGGGAGCCAGGGGCTCAGCGTGCTGCTGGAAGCCGCCCCAGTGGGCGGGGCACTGGCATGGGGCTGCTGATTCGGCAGGGCAGGTGCCCAGATGCCATGGGGATGGGCTGCAAGGTAAGAGCTGAGCCAGGACGAGGTGACTCCCAAAGGCCTGCCGTTGGGGGTCAGCTCCCGGCCCCGAGTCTCCAGACCCCTCGGGCCTGGCTGGATGTGTCTGGGCACCGGGCTGTGGGCGAGGTCCCGACAGGCCCAGGAGAAACGGCCGGTCCCACCAGAGCAGCCGCCGAAGCTCTTGGGCACGATCCTGCCAGCGCCCCTCCCCTCCTCTCCCCCCGACGGCTCCTCGCCCGCCCCTCGACGCCAGCAAGGGGGATCTTTCTGGGGCAGGGGAGCTGTGCAGGGCCCGGCGAGCTGCCAGCCCAGCAGGGGGATGAGCCGGGGGGGCCCCGGTCCCTGGCGGGATCGGCAGCCCCACTGAGAATGGGACGGACGAGACCAGAGTTCCTGCCGTGTTCCCCAGCTGACAGGTGTGGGGAGATGGGGGGGGGGCTAGAGAGGGGACCCGGAGGGGGGCTGGAGATGGGGGTGGGGGAGCTGGAGACGGGACCCGGGAGAGGAGGGCTGGAGACGGGGGGGGCTGGAGAGGGGACCCGGAGGGGGGCTGGAGATGGGGGTGGGGGAGCTGGAGAGGGGACCCGGGAGAGGAGGGCTGGAGACGGGGGGGCTGGAGAGGGGACCCGGGGGAGGGGGGCTGGAGATGGGGGGGCTGGAGAGCTGACTGGCAGCATTGTACAAACAGCGCCCACCCGGCGGGTCAGCACTTGAGGGCTCGCGCCAGGCGGCCTGACCTCACGGGCCCAGCGCCCGCTCTCCCGCCTCGGCGCAAAGGCCAGGGAGGGGCCTACCGGGCCAGTCCTCGTCCCTGCTGTCCCGGAGGCTCAGGAGCCACGTGCCCGGCCCAGGGGACGCTGTTGGCTCCTCTCCCGGCCCGGCTGAGAGCATCACCCGGCGGGTTCCTGGTCCGTGTCGCTGGGCGGCCCCCCCCACGGAGCCAGGCAGCCCCCCCCACGGAGCCAGGCAGCCCCCCCCCACGGAGCAGGGGGGAGCTGGCCCTCGGCCTGACCGGGCAGGTCTGTCTCGCAGGAAGAACGTGGAGAAACGCGCCCTGCTGGACAACATGGAGGGACTCTTCCTGGCTGTGGATGAGATCGTGGATGGGGGGTGAGCACCTGTATCCCCCCCCAATGCCCGTAGGACGTGAGGGTCCTGCTCCCGCCAGGGGACCCCGGGCTGCACCGTCCTCCCTGCCCCCAGGCTGTCTGGGGCCCATCTTGCCAGCCCCTGAGAGCCCCGGGCAAATTGTCCGGTCCACATTCCCAAGGGCCTGGCTGCCCAGACACCCAGCCCCTCTGCAAGCCCCGTCCCAGCCCCACTGCTCAGTGCCCCCGGCTCCCTGGGAGCCCCGCTTTGTGCCAGATGGGCAGTTGGGGGCTGCTCCGAGTTGCACTGGGACCTGGGGGGTGAGAAACCCCCCAGCTTCCCCAGGCGGGGCCATTGGTGCGGCACCGGGCGGGATCTGCCCCCATGGGCCCCGCGGGCAGGGGCTTCTGTCTGGGCACAGGCTTACCGGGCTGCGTGCTCCTCCCTCAGCGTCATCCTGGAGAGCGACCCCCAGCAGGTGGTGCACCGAGTGGCCGTGCGGGTAAGTGAGTGGCACCCGGCTCCCCCCGGCGGACAGCCCCGCCCCTTCCGAGCGCGCGCCCCCCCCCCCCGTGGACAGCCCCGCCCCCTCCGAGCGCGCCCCCCCCCGGCGGACAGCCCCGCCCCCGCCGAGCACGCGCCCCCCCGGCGGACAGCCCCGCCCCTTCCGAGCGCGCGCCCCCCCGTGGACAGCCCCGCCCCCTCCGAGCGCGCCCCCCCGGCGGACAGCCCCGCCCCCGCCGAGCGCGCGCCCCCCCCCCCCGTGGACAGCCCCGCCCCCTCCGAGCGCGCCCCCCCCGGCGGACAGCCCCGCCCCCGCCGAGCGCGCGCCCCCCCCCCCGTGGACAGCCCCGCCCCCTCCGAGCGCGCGCCCCCCCGTGGACAGCCCTGCCCCCTCCGAGCCCCCCCCCCCGTGGACAGACCCACCCCCTCCGAGCTCGCCCCCCCTGTGGACAGCCCCGCCCCCTCCGAGCGCCCACCACCTCCCCCTGCAGACAGCCCCCCCCGAGCGCCCTCCCCCCATGGGCGGACAGCCCCACTTTTGTCCCTGTTTGATACCCCGCAGCCCGTCGCCATGCCAGCTGCCCATTCTGCCCCGGATGGGCACCCCGAGAACGCCGTGGGGGCCCTGCTCCCCGGAATGGCCTGGCCCTGGGAGGGGCAGCGGGAGCCCTCAGGGCACAGTGTCCCCCCTGCTGTGCCCCTGCCCGTCTCCTGGGCAGCCCCCCAGAGCCAGCTCCTGCCTTCCAGCCCCCAGGGCGGGCGTGGCTGCTAAGCAGGCTGGGCCGGAGGAGGGAGGGGGCCTGTGCCTCCTAGGGCCCTGGCATGGGGTGAGGGCAGTGGCCCCCCACTTTGTGCTGGCGGAGCCGCGGCAGCCGGCAGGGAGCCACTGAAAGGGGCCGGGGGGTTACGATGGGGCGGGGCCCGTGAGCCATTGAAGGTGCCCACCCTGCTGCGTAGGGGGAGGTTGCAGGGCAGCTCTCGGAGGCCTTTGGGGGACAGGGCAGCCCCCTCCCAGCGCTGGGGGCGTGAGCGCGGTGCCCCCGTGCCGGGAGCCGGAGGGGCTGCCCCATGGCGTGTCTGTTGCAGGGCGAAGACGTCCCCCTGACGGAGCAGACAGTCTCTCAGGTACGTCCCTCCAGCTCGCAGGCCTGTGTCTGTCCCATCCCCTGCTCGTGTTGGGGAGCCAGGCCCTGCCCGGCCCGCTGGGATCTGCCCCCCTGGTTTCCCTACAGACCCCAGCGCCCCCTAGTGGGCTCTGTGGACTATGCGGGATTCCCTCCTGACCCCTTCCCAGAGCCGGTGGGGGCTGCCCCGCATGCTCCTGCCTGGGGCTGCTCTTCCCTTCTGATGGGCCAGCCGCTCGCCGGCCGAAGCCCTCGACTGCAGCGTGCCCAGCTGGGCAGAGCGCCCTGCCTGTGCCCGGGCAGGGGCCGAGTCCCGCTCAGGCAGGGCTGAGCCACACGACGGATCCTGATCCCCGATCCAGCGCCCTCTGCCCCACTGTGAGGCAGGGCCTGTCCTGGTTAATTGAGACTCCTGGGGTCCCAGGAGTGTGGGCAGGGGCACTCCCTGTCCACCCGGGGCCGGCGGCTGTGGGCCAGGTTGGCAGCGGAGGGCATCCCTTGGTCTGTCTGTTCTCCCACCGGTCTCCTGCTGGATCCAGCCTGGCAAACCTTTGTCCTTTCTCCATAGGTGTGGGGGATGGGGCCAGGCCGGCAGGACGCTAGAGGGGAGGGGAGGGGAGGGGAGGGGAGAAGAGGATCTGCCCCCCAACTCCTCCTGCTGAGCTGCCCCCCTTCTGTGCTTTCCAGGTGCTGCAGTCGGCCAAAGAACAGATCAAGTGGTCTCTGCTGCGGTAGGGCCCGGATCCCACCGCTGACACCATCTCTACTGTGTCCCTCACCCCCGTCCTGTCTGACGCACTGCCTGGCGCTCTAACACGCTGGAGGATTTTGCTGGCTCTGGTGTCTGGCTCTTTTCTGCTCCCCTGCCCCATAGCAATGGGGAACCTCACCCAGGCTCAGAGGTGGCTGCTGCCCAGCCCAGCCATTGGTCGTGCCCCTGGCCCCACGGGGGTTCCCCACAGATTCCTTGCTGCGCATAGGATGGCACCCTGGGCCGTGCCTCACTGCTGCCCTGGGTGGGGCTCTGTTTCCTGGCCTAGCAGCCTCTTTGGGGGGGGGGGGGGGGGGGAGCTTCTCCACATCACCCCGCCTCCTCCTGTCCAGGGCAGTGCCCCCCCTGGGGGTGGGACGCTGGGCACTCCCTGCCACCGCATTGGCGGTTGTAGCCAGTGACGATCCAGGGGGTGGCCTGTCTCTCCCCGGGTTTGTGTCCTCCCGGGGCGGCCGCCTGGGTGCCGCCAGCGTGGGGAGGGCTCCTGGCCAGGGCCTTTGCTGCTCGCTGCGTTTCCCGGGGACCTGGCTGGCAGCCCCCCTGCCCTGGAATGACGGGCCAGTGACCCTGGCGCTCCTGGCCCCCCGCTGCCACGGGCAAAGCCACTTACGGCCAGACCCTGCGGGCCAGCGCCTGGCTGGGCCATTGTGCTTGTGGGGGGCTGGGGCGGGTCCCCCTTTGTGCTCAGTGCCGGGGAGCGGGTTCCCCATTGTGCTTGGGGGGGGGGGTCTCCCCTTTGTGCTCAGTGCCGGGGAACGGGTTCCCCATTGTGCTTGTGGGGGGCTGGGGCGGGTTCCCCTTTGTGCTCAGTGCCGGGGAGCGGGTTCCCCATTGCGCTCGGGGGGGGGGGGGCTCCCCATTGTGCTCAGCGGGGGGGGCTCCCCATTGTGCTCAGTGCCGGGGGACGGGTTCCCCATTGCGCTTGGCGGGGGGGGGTCTCCCCATTGTGCTTGTGGGGGGCTGGGGCGGGTTCCCCTTTGTGCTCAGTGCCGGGGAGCGGGTTCCCCATTGTGCTCGGCGGGGGGGCTCCCCATTGTGCTCAGTGCCGGGGGACGGGTTCCCCATCATGACCGGGGGGCAGAGCCTTCTGTGGTACCTTGGGCTCTGTTGGGGGAGGCCCGAAGCCTCCCTCTGCAGCCGGATCCTCTCCCCTCCTAGCAGATCCGTGGGTGCCCGGCCGGCCCCCCAGCAGCGAGGGGAGTCCCGCGGCCGCTCTGCCTGCAATCGCAGCTGGCAGCTCCGGCCGGGCCCTGCCAGCTCGGGACACTCTCCGGCTTCGGGCTGGCTGGTCCTGGGCTGTGCTGGGCTCAGGACTGGTCCCAGGGCTGTACCCCGCGGTGGGCACTGCCCCCGGCTCTGCCCTTCTGTGGCTGCTGCGGGTGCCTGGAGCCCGTCTCCAGCCGTGGCTGATTTGCAGCGTTGAGCTGCTTGTACATCTGCCCTGACGCTCCCCCGGGCCCGGGCGTGGGGGCCTGGCAGGCACTGGGCATGGCCACGGGGAGCCCCAGCCTGTAGCTCGGGTTGGGCCCGGCCCTCCAGGAAACCCTGCTCCAAGGGGGGAGGCTGGAGGAGGGACCGTGCTCCCTGGAGGGATGGGGTCCTGGGGGGTTTCTTGCAGGGAAGGTCTGGCTGGCAAGGGGCCTGGGCACTGGAAATGCTCCCCTGTAAAACGCCCCCCCGGGAGCAGGGGCCCAGATGGCGTGGGCTGTTCTGGGGGTCCAGGGAGACCCCGTCTTGTGCCTTTTCCATCCCCCGAGCAGGGGCCTAGCCCTGAGCGCACGCCCCCTGCCCTGAGGGCTGTGCCTGCAGGCGAGGCATCTCCTGATACCCACCCCAGCTTGTCTGGACCTGCCCCTCCGTCTGTGCCCCCCGCTGCTCTCCGCATGCAGCCGGCGGCTCTGGGGGCCACCGGGCTCAGGGCCGGTGGGTGAAGGGCGCCTTTCTGGTGCCAGCTCCCCCAGTGCGCCTGCTGCTGGCCAGTGAGCGGGGCTGGGGAAAGGGCCCAGAGCCCCGTGATGCCCCCTGGGGCAGGGGCTTGGTGCCTTGGGCCCCCGGACCCAGGAGGGCAGCCCCGCCGCTGGGTCCAGTCCCTTGTCCCCACTCCCTTGGCTCGCTTCCTCCTGCCCCCCTTTCCGCTGCCCGGTCCCAGCTCTGCCAGTGCAGGAGGGACGAGGGGGCACTGGGGGCCACATCTCCCCTTGCCACCCACTCCCCCAGCCTGGAGCACTGCCGGGGGGGGGGGGGAGACGGGGCCTTTAGGGACCGCACAGCCTGAGCCTGGCTCCTGGGCAGAGGCTGGTGCCGGCAGGGGGCAATGGGGCCAGGCCATGGGGCAGGAGGTGCCCTGGCACCCTGTGGCACAGACTCAGCCCTGCGCCCAGAGCTGCCCGTGCGTGAGGTCCGTGCTCCCAAGGATGGGGGTGGCACTGGGGGGTGCAGAGGGGTCCCTGCCCCATGGAGGGTCTGCCACGCCCCAGGGCGCTTCATGGGCCAGGGGAACAATGGGTGGGCCCTGTGCAGGGCCACTGCAGGCCTGGCTCGGGAGGGGGCCCGGCGGGACCCTCCCATCTCCCCACTGAGCCCTGCCAGGTGGGGCAGGCAGTCCAGGGCTGCTTGGGGGGAGTGCAGGGTGCCCGGCCCCAGGGAACTGTGGACCCCCAGGGGCTGGAGAGAGCGGCAAAGTCTGGGCCAGTGTTCGGGGGAGTGGGCCAGGGGCTGGTTTTGGGGGGGGGGGGCTCAGCAGGGGGCGCTCTCCCCGGCCGGCCGTGCTGACCCCGGTGCGGCACTAGGGGACGCTGTCCTCTGACAGGCCGTGCTGACCCCGGTGCGGCACTAGGAGGCGCTGTCCCCAGCAGGCCGTGCTGACCCCGGTGCGGCACTAGGGGGCGCTCTCCCCTGGCAGGTCGTACGGACCCCGGTGCGGCACTAGGGGGCGCTCTCCCCGGCAGGTCGTGCTGACCCCGGTGCGGCGCTAGGGGGCGCTCTCCCCGGCTGGCCGTGCTGACCCCGGTGCGGCGCTAGGGGGCGCTCTCCCCTGGCAGGTCGTGCTGACCCCGGTGCGGCGCTAGGGGGCGCTCTCCCCTGGCAGGTCGTGCTGACCCCGGTGCGGCGCTAGGGGGCGCTCTCCCCTGGCAGGTCGTGCTGACCCCGGTGCGGCGCTAGGGGGCGCTCTCCCCCGACAGGCAGGCACTGCCCTGCCAGCGATTGCAGGCTCTAGGGCACATGGGGGTCTTAGTGTGGGCAGGGGGCAGAGGCGGGAGACTCCGGCCTACCGGTGCCCCTCAGTCCCGACCCGCCGCCCCTGATATCTCAGCCCTGGGCTAATGGAGCCACTCACTGTACCCCGAACCCCAGCCCCATATGCTCTCGGCACTGCCCCCAGCCCCGCAGCCCCTGGCCCGCCTGCCGCATGGACACGCCGCGGGCGGGCGGGGGGGGATGCAAGGGAGGCAGCTGGTGATGGGGTGTGAATAGCCCCGCAGCTCAGGGGTCATGGGGCCACTAGTGAGAGGGGGAGACGCGTGGGTGGGGGGGTGCAGCTCCCTTGCCCCACCCGGTTCCATGTCTCGTCCTGTGGGGCCCCCTCCCCAGCCTATGGGCCGCTAGTTGCGGGTTGCAGCGCCGCCTGTGACCAGCAGGTGGCGCCCGGCGCCGCAGAAACAGGCGGCGCGGTGGGGTGGGGGGGGTGAGCTCCCGAGAGGTGCTAAGGGAGCGGGGGGGGGGGGTGGCCAGAGATCTGGGTGGCGCAGGAGGAGGGCGGGGGGGACACGACGGGGTTTGCTCCCAGCTCCAGCCTGGCCAGACAGGCAGAGAAGGGAGGAATCCGGAACAAAGTTCAGTTTTAGGGTCCCCTGCAGCCTCCTTCCAACCCCAGCTCCCCCGGGGCCTTTTGGCTGGGACCGAGGGGCAGGTGGGGCCGGTTCCCAGCCGCCTGGCCCTGGGCAGGCCCAGAAGTGTGTGTGTGTGGGGGGGGTCCCTCTCCTGGCACTGTCTGGTGTGGCTGCCCCCCACCCCTAGCGACCTCTGTCCCATCCCCCCAGAACCAACCTTTCCCTCCCCCCGAGCTGAGCCAGAACTGCCTCCCCCTCCCCCCACTCTGGGGCCAATTCTCACCTCCCAAGATCCTGGGGCAAAGGGGACCCCGGCCGGGTTGGGCCTCTGCACTGGGCCCCCAACCTGCTCCCTTCCCCAGCCACTAAGTTACAGCCCCCCAGCGCCAGCGCGTCCCCCCAGCATCCCGCACTTCCCAGCTCCCGAGGAGCAGGGCTGAGCCAGGCAGCTGCCCCCCACCCGTGACCCAGAGTGACGCTGGGCTCCGTGTCGGGCAGCCCTGGACTCCCTCTGCATCCTGGGGACCCTCCCTCTGTGCCTGTCCCCCCTTGACGCCCCCAGGAACTCCCTGGTGCGGGTGACTCCTATTTCACTTGTGCTCCACCGTGGCCCCCAGGTCCCTTTCTGCAGGGCTCGGTCCTAGACAGACCCTGTGTGTGAGACACGGACTGTTCCTTCCTCCTGGAGCACTTTGCATTTGTCCCCTCCACCCCTTCCCTGCCCCCCATCTCCTGCCAGCCCCTTCCCTGCCCCCTGGTCCTTTCCCTACTCCCCATCTCCTGCCAACCTGGGGAGAAATGGGGGCAGGGAAGAGGCTGGGGGATAGGACTGGAAGGAGATGGGGGACAGGGAAGGGGCTGGGGGGGAGATGGGGCTGGCAGGAGATGGGGGGCAGGGAAGGGGCAGGGGGAGATGGGGGGCAGGGAAGGGGCTGGGGGGAGATGGGGCTGGCAGGAGATGGGGGGCAGGGAAGGGGCTGGGGGGGAGATGGGGCTGGCAGGAGATGGGAGGCAGGGAAGGGGCTGGGGGTAGATGGGACTGGCAGGAGATGGGGGGCAGGGAAGGGGCTGGGGGGAGATGGGGCTGGCAGGAGATGGGGTGCAGGGAAGGGGCTGGGGGGGAGATGGGGCTGGCAGGAGGTGGGGGGCAGGGAAGGGGCTGGGGCTGGCAGGAGGTGGGGGGCAGGGAAGGGGCTGGGGGCGATGGGGCTGGGGGGAGATGGGGGGCAGGGAAGGGGCTGAGGGGAGATGGGGCTGGGGGGAGATGGGGGGCAGGGAAGGGGCTGAGGGGAGATGGGGCAGCCCTCTGCTTCAGCATCTCCCCCGCATGTCAGCTCCTCCAAGTGCGTGTGCTGCGGGGGGGGGGGGGGGGAATGTGTCCCCCCGCGGCCAGCCCCCCCGACCTCCCCCGCCCCTTCCCTTCCCAGGCTGCACCAGCTCCAGCTCCTGCTCCGGGGGCCTCCGCCCAAGGGCCCCCCCCCGCCCGCGCCCCATTGGCGGCCGGCCCGGCAGCGCTGATTTAGGGGCGCGCCCCATTGGCCGGCCCCGACAGGCTGATGGATGGGGCGCCCCGCCATTGGCCGGGGGGCGCGGCTGGGGGGTGATTTACGAGCCTGGCTCTGATTGGCTGCAGCCGGGGGGGTCGGGGGCTTTCTCCCTGGAGTCCCGCGGGTGCCCCCCGCCCCCTCCTCTGCCGGGGCCCGACGTGACTCTGGTGCCAATTGCCCCGCGGAGCCGCCGCCTCCCCCCAGCGCGGCCCCCAGAGCCCCCCCGGAATCCAGCCAGGCACCGCGAAGATGCCCGTCGGGAAAGCCGGGGGGAGAGCTGCCCCCCCCCCGCAACCCCCTCTCTCCTCAAGGGCTTACCCCGCCCAACAGATGAGGTCATCGCCCTGGATGTGACGTCATTGCTGTTCACCGCGGCAGCCCGCTGTGACGTCACAGGCAGGGGCGGCGTGGCGGAGGGGGGGTCAGAAATGTTGGGTCCATTAAGCCCAACTTCCCTGCTCCGAAATCCGACAGGGAAGCCCCCCCACTTCCCTGAGCAGCGGGGGGGGGCACGGCCTGAGGATCGCTCCCCACCCCAGAGTGGGGTGGGCAGTCCAGTGCTAATGAGAGACCCTACAATAATACACCAGCACTGTGCCAGGGGACTCTCCCCTTCCTGAGCCTCTGCTCTGGGTTTGCCCCCCACCTTGGTGCAGTGCTGGGGTGTTATTGTACGGTCTGTCAGTGCTGGGGTGTTATCGTAAGGTCTCTCATTAGGCGTGGTGTGTTATTGTAGGGTCTCTTGTTAGGGGTGATGTGTTATTGTAGGATTTCTCAGTGCTGGGGTGAACATAAGAACGGCTGTACTGGGTCAGACCAAAGGTCCATCTAGCCCAGTATCCTGTCTGCCGACAGTGGCCAGCACCAGGTGCCGCAGAGGGGTGGACCGAAGACAATGATCAAACGATTTGTCTCCTGCCATCCCTCTCCAGCCTCTGACAAACAGAGGCCGGGGACACCATTTTATCCCCTGGCTAATAGCCATTTATGGACCTAACCTCCATGAATTTATCCAGCTTCTCTTTAAACTCTGTTATAGTCCTAGCCTTCACAGCCTCCTCTGGCAAGGAGTTCCACAGGTTGTCTACACGCTGTGTGAAGAAGAACTTTCTTTAATTAGTTTTAAACCTGCTCCCCATTCATTTCATTTGGTGTCCTCTAGTTCTTCTATTTAGGGAACTAATAAATAAATTTTCTTTATCAGCCCTCTCCACACCACTCCTGATTTTATAGACCTCTATCCTATCCCCCCTCAGTCTCCTCTTTTCTAAACTGAAAAGTCCCAGTCGCTTTAGCCTCTCCTAATATGGGACCTGTTTCAAGCCCCTAATCATTTTAGTTGCCCTTTTCTGAACCTTTTCTACTGGCAAAATATCTTTTTTGAGGCGAGGAGACCACATCTGTCGCAGTATTCAAGACGTGGGCAGGGCTGGCCTTCCCATTGTGTCTGCTCAGGTGCAGATGTCTTCTCTCTGCTCTAGATGCACAGAGAGGGTGGAGCGCCATGAGAGGCGCAGAACAGGAAGAAGGCAGAACTGAGACCTTTCCAAGTTTTGACCCAAGCGAGGGGGGAGGGGGCGTCATTTGAGCGCCCCGCCTCAGGTGCCAACAGTGTTGTGGGCCGGCCCCGGCTGTGGGCGAACCAGTTTTCTACAGGGGCAGTAAGATATTCTTTGGCTTATTTTCGATCCCTTTTTAAATCATTCCTAGCATCCTGTTTGCTCCTTTGACTGCTGCTGCACGCTGCGTGGAGGGGTGTGTGTTCCCTGTGCTGCGCTCCCGGCTGAAGGGCCGCTGCCCTGGAAGAGTGGGCCCATTGGGACGGGGGATTGATTTTTGCCTCTGTTCGTCCATAAAAGCGTAGCCCACGGCGGGGCAGGGAGAGAGCAGGGTCACAGCTCCGCCCCAGGAAAGCACAGGCCGGGCCTGTATCGGGGTGCGGTGCCGGGCTAAGTTCGACTGGGGGATTCTAACGGCTCGGGAGGGGGCGGCTGTCCAGGCCAAAGGGGGCTGGATCTCAGCTTCTGCCTGGCCTGAGCAGGGGGAGAAGGGGGCAGGGATTTTACCCCCCAGATGGAGGAAGGCCAGGAGGGGGTTAGCTGAGCCGAGTGTCCCAACTGAGTCGTGGGGCCGGTGTAAATCCGGAGTCACTCCAGAGTCACGCCCTATGGCTGGACGCGCCGAATCACTCCCACAGGAAAGGGGCCCTTTTCCACCTTCGGAGACTGTCTATTGGGAAGCGGGGTCGCTGCAGAGAGGAGCCCGCCTTCCCGCCTCTCCCCAGGCTACAAATCCCAAGTTCAGGGCACTGAACATTTCAAAGCTGGCAAATGAACTAGGTCAGTGCCCCTCGTTCCCAGCCCTGAGTACCCCAGTCCTGGGCCCCCCTCCCCACCTCTGCTGAGCCCCAACCCGCAGCCCCCTGCTACTCCAGCCCTGGCGTATCTGTGTATTGGGAAACGTTTCCCTCCCTGTGGATCAGGGGAGCAGACCCAGTCCCCGGGGCTGGGGGAACTAGCTGCTTTAGTTAGCCCCCCGCTTCCCTGTGCGCTGCCCCTTCCTCCTGCTCAAAGCCCCCTGCCCCAGCTGCTCTCCCCATGCCACGCCAAGCCCTCCTCCCCTCTGGCAGGGGGCACAGCTCCCCATGGCTGCCCAGGTGTTCCCGGAGCCCCTCCAGGGTGCTCTGCCAGGCTGGAGTGGGGAGAGGAGGCAAGAAGACCCAGATGGTGAGGACAGGGGTGGGTGCATTGGGAACGATCCCCCCCACCGAGGAACGCTCCCCTGCACCCCCATAGCACCTGATGGAAATCGCCCCAATTAATTCTCCTCCCTCTGGATTTCTGGATTTATTGGGTCCATGAAGGGAGGCATCTCCCATGGCTGCTCCCCCTCCTCACTGCTTTCCTGCTCCCCTGCAGGCCCCCCCCATACTCCCTCCCCGGGCATCCCCCAAAGTTCATGTTTTCATAAACTCTTCTCTCCCCCAGTAAGTTTCACTCCCTTGGAACCTGGGAGTGAAATTTACGAGCCGTCCTTGCCATAATTAACGCGCCATCGGCGGCGCCGGCAACCCGGCTTCCCAACCGGTAATAAGGGACATAAATAACCGGCTCCCCCCACCCCCGCAGCGCCTCCCCCCGGCCCCTCCCCGTGCGCATACTTCTGCGGGCAGCTTGTGCCCCCAAACAGGGCTGATTCCCAGGCCCCCTCAGAGCTGGGCCTGGGCTGCACAGCGGGGATCTGGCGGCAAAGCCCCACACCTGGGGGGCAGGTACATCCTAAGCCCCCCACGTCTCATCCCCTGGAGGCCCTGCCCCACCCCAGATTAGGCCCCATTCCACCAACTCCCCGCAGGCTCCCTGGCGATGGGTGGAGGAGCTGAGGGCTGGGCGTGGGGAGACATGGGGTCCCCTGTGGGCCCCACAGGGCACAGGGGAGAGCAGCCCCCCAGCAAACCTGCCCCCCCAGCATCTCACACCCAGAGAACAGCACCCCCACATGGTAGCCACACACATGCCCCCGCCCCCCTGGCCAGACACTCTCCCTCCAGCGTCTCGCGGCTGGGCCATGGGCCAGTGCCTGTTCCGCTCTGCCCTGGGCACAACTGGCCCCCCAGGGATCGGGGAGGAGAGACAGTTGAACCCAGGCAGCCCAGCCCACGGGAAGTGGTGTCTAGTGGTTAGAGCAGCGGGGGCTGGGAGCCAGGCCTCCTGGGTTCTATTCCCATCTCAGGGGCACACCCCTCCCCCACCGCCCGGTGCTCCGGCTGCTCAACACAGACCCAAAGGCAGCATCCCCATGAGAGCAAGGGGGCCGGGAGCCAGGATGCCTGGGTCCTAGTCCCAGCCCCAATCTGCCCGGTGCCTCAGTTTCCCCTCTGTGAAGCAGAGCTAGGGGTGCGGCCCGGCTCATTCCACTAATGCAGGGGAAGCTTGGAGCACCTTGGCTGGGCCAGATGGCGTGTCCACCTCCCCCTTTGGGGGGGGCCTCGCCTCAGGCAGCACAGCCAGAGGGCAGCTCCAGTGTCAGGGATGGGGGGGGCAGCGAGGGACTGCTCTCGTCCTGGGGGAGGGATGGGCTGCTCTACATCCATCTCATTTGGAGAGTCCTGTGCACTGGTCCCCTGGCCGAGGCCATGACCCCGAGAGGCACCAAGTCCCCCCCCAGCCATAAATCTGCCCTTGTTTATCGGCCTGGTTAGGGGTCGGAGTTCGCTCTGCAGCCAGGCACCCAGGCAGTGCGGGGGGGGGGGGGGGGGAAGGGCTGGCTTAGGGGGAGAGGCCTTGCCTGAGCTGCACAGAACCGGGGTCTCCGGCTCATCCCTGTGTGACTGCCTACTTCCCCCAGTGCTTGGGGGTAACAGTGACCCTGCTGAAGCCCCCGCACTCCCTGTGTCACCACCATCTGACTAGGCCCAGGGTGGGAAGGGAAACTGAGGCACGGAGCGGCCAAGACTTGCCCAAGCTCACCCAGGGAGTCAGTGCTAAGTGACAGTCCAGTGCCCTGCCTACTAGGCAGTGCTGCCGTGGCACAATCACACGCTCAGCGTGACAATGTTTAGTCTAAAGACTGGGGCCGTTTGGGTTCCCCAGCGACACACTCCCCAAAGTCAGAGAAGCCCCTCGGAGCTACGCTGCAGGGAGAAAAGGGTAGGGGGCTGCTTGCTCCCCTACAAGGACCCACTGAAATGCAGCTGCCTCTGGGGTGGAGCACGGCCGCTGGTTAACAATGCACAGCAAAGCTATGCAGCATGTCAAGACAGGAAGGGGGGAGACCTGTACTCATTAGACTCCACAGGGCAACGAAAGGAGGTCTGGGCAGCACCCGGCCCCGGGGCCCTGATCTCGGCTGGGGTCTGGGCAGCACCCGGCCCCGGGGCCCTGATCTCGGCTGGGGTCTGGGCAGCACCCGGCCCCGGGGCCCTGATCTCGGCTGGGGTCCGGGCGGCGCGAATGTGGGCTCCATTCTCAGTTGTGTTGTCTAACAAAGCGATCTTGTTTCATGCAGCTTCATGTGTTACCTTTATGCAATTTTTTAACAAGTCGATTTGCAGAACGGCAAACAGGTCAGATCACGCCTCACCCTCTGTTTAAAAAATAGAGCCCCGATTTCGTGAGTCCCTCATTCCACCCGGACTGCCCGGTGCCACGCCCCTGCCTCCTGCCTCCTTCCCCTGCAGCCTTATTCCCTTGCTCCTTCCCCCTGCCTGGCCTTCAGTGGGAAACCGAGGCAGGATTTGGCGTCACAAATATCACCCCCAATTTCCTCTTTGGCCCATTGCCCCAGCACTGAGATGCAGCTGGCTCTGGGGGGAGGCACGTGGGCTACTCAACAGGGATCCCTCGCCCGGTGCTGAGTATTATGATGGGCTCCTTCCTCACGCACGGAGAGGGTGAGAGACTCCGGAAGCCGGCAAGGCCCCGCAGTCTGCAAATCAATCGACTGGGGGGGGGGGGACCGTGCTCCTGGAAAGTCTGGGCCTTCTGTGTGGGGCCGGGCCCCTCGACACTGACCAGACAAGATCAATGAGTCAAAAGTGCTCTCACCAGGGTGGCAGCATCACAGACGACCCCCTGGGCCAGAGAGACCCAGGTGCCCTGTCCCTTAGGGCAGGGCGAGGCTGGTAACTGGGGGGCTGTGGGTGCGGGGGTGGGGGTTTCTTATCCTCATGGTGCCTCCCTTGGGGAGATCCAGGGCCACCGTCCTGGTACCTAACCCCCATGGGTAATGGATACAATAGCGCTGGGGTTGGGGGGGTTGGGCCCCCATCATCTCTATAGAGCTTGTGAGAGAATGTACCTCTGGGAAACTGATCTATAGGGAGTGTGTGAGTCTGCAAGTCTGTGTGTGTGTGTGACAGTGTGTGTGTGTGTGTGTGTGTGTGTGTGACAGTGTCTGTGTGTGTGTGTGTCTGTGACAGTGTGTGTGTGTGTGTGACAGTGTGTGTGTGTGTGTGTCTGTGACAGTGTGTGTGTGTGTGTCTGTGTGACAGTGTCTGTGTGTGTGTGTCAGTGTGACAGTGTGTGTGTGTGACAGTGTGTGTGTGACAGTGTGCGTGTTTGTGTGTGTGTGTGTGTCTGTGACAGTGTCTGTGTGTGTGTGACAGTGTGTGTGTGACAGTGTGTGTGTGTGTGTGTGTCTGTGACAGTGTGTGTGTGTGTGTGACAGTGTATGTATGTGACAGTGTGTGTGTTTGTGTGTGTGTCTGCGTGTCTGTGACAGTGTCTGTGTGTGTCTGCGTGTGCGACAGCGTGTCTGTGAGTATCTGTGTGCGCGTGAATGTGGGTGTTAATTAACAACCCCCCAGGGATCCTTCTGCTTCCCAAGGGGGGTCAGTCCACCCCCCTCTTTTTTTTTGTTTTCTTTCTGGAGCAACAGCAACCCACACTCCTGGGATCTGGAAGGACAAAGCGAGAAGCTGCAGGAGGCCCCCGGCTGGGACGCGACCTTTTCCGCAGAGAAAGAACCGGCCCCCCCCCCCGAAAATGCTTTTCAGGGAAGAAAAGGTCTCATCAAAAATGAATCCAGCCCTTGCTGGAAGCGGGCGTGGGGTGGGGAGCCGGGCCCTGGCTGCCTGCTCTCGCCGTGGGGCTGGGGGTGGGGACGATTTATGGGGGAGCCTTTAATGAAGTAATAACCCGGCGAAGGGGCTGGCCGGCAGCGGGTGGGGAATGGCCCGGCGGAGACGCTGTCCTAGGGGCACAGCCCCATAAACCGCCTGCTTGATAAGGCCCCCCCCGGCCACCGGAGCAACCGAGTCCCAGCGTCAGCACTTGGCCGCCCCAGCCCGTAGGCTGGCAGACGGGGCACCGGGCCCTTGCACTGTTGGATCCGAGTCCAGCTGCGCTCGGTGGCTGGGAATCAGGCTGCTCGCGTGGGCCAGGCAGAAGCACCTGGGGAATTCGGGTCCCTGCAAGAAGAAATTCTTCCAGGCCCCACGGCCCGGCCCCATCCGGCACCAGCAGCTCCAGGCTGCAGCGCGGGAGATAACCCAGGGCAGACAGCAGGGTCACTGTACCGGGAAAGTGCCCCCTGTGACCCCCTACCCACCCCTTGCAGCCCTGCGCCCCCTGCTGGACCCCTAACCAACCCCCTGCAGCCCAGCGCCCCCTGCTGGGCCTCCAACCAACTTCCTGCAGCCCAGCACCCCCTGCTGGGCCTCCAACCAACTCCCTGCAGCCCAGCACCCCCTGCTGGGCCTCCAACCAACTTCCTGCAGCCCAGCGCCCCCTGCTGGGCCTCCAACCAACTCCCTGCAGCCCAGCGCCCCCTGCTGGGCCTCCAACCAACTACCTGCAGCCCAGCGCCCCCTGCTGGACCCCCACCCAACTCCCTGCAGCCCAGCGCCCCCTGCTGGGCCTCCAACCAACTCCCTGCAGCCCAGCGCCCCCTGCTGGGCACTCACCCAACTCCCTGCAGCCCAGCACCCCCTGCTGGACCCCCACCCAACTCCCTGCAGCCCAGCACCCCCTGCTGGGTCCCCAACCAACTCCCTGCAGCCCAGCGCCCCCTGCTGGGCACCCACCCAACTCCCTGCAGCCCAGCGCCCCCTGCTGGGTCCCCAACCAACTCCCTGCAGCCCAGCGCCCCCTGCTGGGCACTCACCCAACTCCCTGCAGCCCAGCACCCCCTGCTGGACCCCCACCCAACTCCCTGCAGCCCAGCACCCCCTGCTGGGTCCCCAACCAACTCCCTGCAGCCCAGCGCCCCCTGCTGGGCACCCACCCAACTCCCTGCAGCCCAGCGCCCCCTGCTGGGTCCCCAACCAACTCCCTGCAGCCCAGCGCCCCCTGCTGGGCACTCACCCAACTCCCTGCAGCCCAGCACCCCCTGCTGGGTCCCCAACCAACTCCCTGCAGCCCAGCGCCCCCTGCTGGGCACCCACCCAACTCCCTGCAGCCCAGCGCCCCCTGCTGGGTCCCCAACCAACTCCCTGCAGCCCAGCGCCCCCTGCTGGGTCCCCACCCAACTCCCTGCAGCCCAGCGCCCCCTGCTGGGCCTCCAACCAACTCCCTGCAGCCCAGCGCCCCCTGCTGGGCCTCCAACCAACTCCCTGCAGCCCAGCGCCCCCTGCTGGGTCCCCAACCAACTCCCTGCAGCCCAGCGCCCCCTGCTGGGCACCCACCCAACTCCCTGCAGCCCAGCGCCCCCTGCTGGGCACCCACCCAACTCCCTGCAGCCCAGCGCCCCCTGCTGGGCACTCACCCAACTCCCTGCAGCCCAGCACCCCCTGCTGGGTCCCCAACCAACTCCCTGCAGCCCAGCGCCCCCTGCTGGGCACTCACCCAACTCCCTGCAGCCCAGCGCCCCCTGCTGGGCACCCAACCAACTCCCTGCAGCCCAGCGCACCCTGCTGGGCACCCAACAAACTCCCTGCAGCCCAGCACCTCCTGCTGGGTCCCCAACCAACTCCCTGCAGCCCAGCGCCCCCTGCTGGACCCCCAACCAACTCCCTGCAGCCCAGCGCCCCCTGCTGCGCAGGGGCATTGATCTGATCATGAGTGATACTGGTTGGGACTTTGCCCAGCCCTTGGCTTCTGCCTGCAAGGCACAGGGGCAGCCCCCCCCCCCTGCAGTGGGATCAGCTGCTCTCTCCTTGGACAGTACAACTCCCCCCCCCCCCCCGACATGTGTTGGGGCTTTAAACCAGGGCTGGGGAACCCAAGGCCGGGGGCTGGATCCGGCCCCTGAGGCTCAGGGCTCCCCCCAGCACTGGAGACCCCACACTGGTGCTCCAGGTCCCCCTCATTCCTGGGAGGGTGAAGCACCCAAAATCTACTAGCCTGCCCCCCCGACTTTGGTGTGCATAGGGGTGCAGGGGCTTTGCCTTTATATTCAACCCCAGGCTCAAATCCAACCGGGGGGGGGGGGGCAGAGGCGTGAGGGGATGAGTGGGGGGAGGGGAGCGTCTGGCAGGGGCGGCCCACCGGGCCCTGGGGCGAAAGCCCCCCATGTGGAAGCAGCGGGGGAGGCTCCTCTGGGCCCGGCTCCGGCTCGCTGCAGGGCTGGGGCTGTCGGGCTGTCAGCCAGGTGCTTTACGGCCGGCTGTTGGGACAGCTGCTTGCAATCAGCCCGGGGCGGGGGGGGGGGTCTGGCCCCGGCTAGGCTACAGTCGGATGCGACGTGCGCTGGAAGCAGCCAGCGGCGGCTCGCAGACCCGAAAGGCTCGCTCCGGGCGGGGGCGTCTCTGCGCCGCCCCCGGGTCGCTGGGTTTCGGGGTCCGCTCGAGCGCAGCCAGAGGGAGCTCTGGGGGGCCGTGTCCGGAAAGGGGCACCGGGCACCACCATCTTCGCCGCCTTTGCTCGGCTCCCGCGCCTTTCCCACCTGCCGCCTGGCTGCTAGCTCACAGGTGTGTGCGCACCCTTGCACACGCGTGGGCGCCTGCACAACACCTGTGCACACGTGTAGGGACTCCACGCCACCGGTGCACACACGTGGGTGCCTGCACATCACTCCTGCTCACGCGTGGGTGACTGCACAACACCCGTGCACATGCATAGGGACGCCACGCCACCCATGCACACGTGTGGGTGCCTACACAACACCTGTGCACGCGCGTAGGGACTCCACGCCACCCGTGCACACGCGTGGGCGACTGCACACCACCCATGTACACGCGTGCAGCCTCCACGCTACCCGTGCACACGTACGTGCTGCCAGCCACGCAACCCGCCCCTCCCCCCCAAGATGCACACATCAGGGGGAGGCACGGTCAAGCCCACGGCCACCCCCATTCCAGGCCCGTCTGTTGCACGCGCCCCTCGCACGCACCCGAGGGCAGCCCAGCCTGCCCCCGCCCGCAGCCGGGCACGTTGCACGCCCACGTGCAAGGACCGCGCGGGCCAGGCTGGCGGGCGAGGGGTCCCCACGGCGCCCCCAGCCCCAGCTGGCGCAGCAGAGCCCGGCGGGACCCGACTGGCCGCGAGAAGTGAAATTGACACGGATGCTTTAAACCTCGGAGCCCGGCGAGCCAGGGACGCGGGGAGGGGCGCTGCGGGCGGGCGGGGGGGGGGGGGGGGCTCTGTCTCTCTCCCCCGCCCCCGCTCATCTCCCTGGCTGCAGCTTGTCCTTGTGGCGGGCCATAAACCTTCCCCGCTCCAGCCCCCGCGCAGGGGGGGGGGGGTTGCTGCTGTCTGGCGCAGGAGCCACAGCGGAATGTGATGCACGGCGGGGAGACATTCCAGTCCCCCCCCCCCCCCCGCCCTTCTCAGGCGCAGGAAGCCGGGCTCGGTGCGTGAGAGCCCAGGCCTGGAAGAAACCGAGCGGTGCAGGGACTGGGGACACATGCGGGGGGAGGAGGGAGCCGAGCTGCGGGGTGTGTGTGTGTGGGGGGGGGGCAACACACACACACACACACACACACACACACACACCCGGCCTGCTCTCCTGCAGCCAGGCGGGAGGAAGGGGCAGTCACAGGATCAGAGGGTGCTCAGGAAAATAGAAAGAGGATCCCCCAACAAAACCCCACCGCCCCCAGCTGATACCCAGGCCCTGGGGTGTCAGGCGCTGCAGGGCGGGCAGCCGTGCCCGGGTCTGATGACCCAGGATGGCGAGGGCCCTTCTCAAAGTCACCCCGAGGGGCAGCGGACAGGGGTCGGGGTTCCCAGCTGGCCTGCATGGGGCGAGGCCTGCCGGCCGGGTTCCACCCTAACCCTGTGAGGGGCGTTGGGGATCCCCCGACCCTGCACCCCCGTAGCAGCGAGAACAGACTCGCCAGCCAGTCTTATTGCTTCTCCGGCCAATCCACATGTGGGTGAGTCAGTGGGGATCACATCCCAGCGCGGGGGGACCCCGGGGTACAGAGCAGACAGCCCCCCCCCACGCCACACCCCCCTCCCGACCAGTGAGGGACCAGGCTCTGGAACAGGAGCCTTCCCCGTCGGCTGTGCACAAAATGCCTCCAGCGCCGGATTTGCCAAGGCCGGGCGCGAACAGGGCCTGACGGGGCCCCTCTGGATGTGCCACGGAGCCCCGAGCCCTAAATCTTGAATTGGATGTAGTTTATTCCTCATGGGGGCAGCTGGGGAAACTGAGGCCCAGAGGGGCACGCTCACCCAGCAGGAGCCCCGGGACTGGATCCCAGGTTTCCTGAGTCTGAGCCCAGTACTCGAGTCACTGGTCACGCTGTCTCCCATAGGGAGCTCCGAGGGCCAAGGCGAGGGGGGGACGGGGCCAGCGTGGCTACCAAAGGGCCTCCTGCCATCAGACCTGAGCTTATTCCTGGAGAGCTGCTCAGTCCCCATCTGTGGGGCCCCTGTGACCTGGCTGCCTCCCCTGCAAGGGGTCCTGTGCTTCACCCATCACCCACTCCATGGCCCAGCTGGGGCACCGGCCCATCTGCAGTGGCCTCCTGTCTGCAGGAAAGGCCCCTCCCCTCCGGCTCTCCCTGTGCTTGAGGTGGGGCTAGATTCCTCCTGATGCCCCGGCTAGTGCCCGGCGCCGGCCTTGGAGCCTGAGGATGGGCAGCCCCAATCACAGACGCCTCCGGGCCCCAGGCCCTGCAGAGGCTGGTCCTGGCATGGCCGCCACAGAGAGGATTGTGGGAAAATCCTGGGCCCCGAGTGGGGATGCTCCTTTGTGAGGCCTTTTCCAGCCTGGCGATTGCTCGGAGCTGGCAGGCTCTGCGGGCGCCCGGGGGGGCCAATGGCCCCTGTCCCGTTTCTGAGTGTGTGTGTGGGGGGGCAGTGAACCCAGATGGGGGGGAAGGGAGGGGGTAGGCCTCCACCTGGCCTCAGCATGACCCCAGGGCCCAGAGCAGTCCTGGTGCTGCAGGACTGGGCGTGAGCGCGGAGGAGAAGCTGGATTTATGGGCTCCGGGGGGCTATAAAGCCGGTATAAATACTGGCCGGCGGGGCGGGTCCGGGGGAGGCCGGGCGCTGTCCCCAGAGAGATCCGGGGCAGGGAGCCTGGCCAGGCTGGGGGGTGCAGGGAAGCTGCAGTCTGGGGTTTAGTCTCAAGGCCTCTGGGCAGACCCTGGCTCCCCATCCCCTCCTGTTGATCCCCGATCGGCCCAGGGGGGCCCAGGGCAGTTATGGGGGGCAGGGGGCACTCAGGGTCTCCCTGCTGGCCCCCTCCTGCTCCCGGCTGGTCGCCCTGCCCTGCGCTCTAGGGCAGGATGGGGGGCATGTGCCACGCACCCAGCTTGGGAGGCCTGGGGATAGAAACTAGAGGGTGAGAGGTGCGGGCCTGCCCCCCCCCCCCCCGCCGCTGGGCAGGGATGCCCCCACATCCAGGGGTAGCAGTTCAGCTTGGGGGCTCTCTCCCCCCCATATACACATTGTTCTCCCCCGGCTGGGGAGAGGAGGGCCCTTAGGCAGAAGGGGTGGGCCACACATGAGGAGCTCTGGGGTCACACAGAGGGGGTCCCCTGGGACCACGGGGGGGGGGGTTTCTGGGGTCACATAGAGAGGGGGATGTGGGGGCCATGGGGGGTTCCGGGGTCACATAGAGAGGGGGATGTGGGGGCCATGGGGGGTTCTGGGGTCACATAGAGAGGGGGATGTGGGGGTCATGGGGGGTTCTGGGGTCACATGGAGAGGGGGATGTGGGGGCCATGGGGGGTTCTGGGGTCACATAGAGAGGGGGATGTGGGGGCCATGGGGGGTTCTGGGGTCACATAGAGAGGGGGATGTGGGGGCCATGGGGGGTTCCGGGGTCACATAGAGAGGGGGATGTGGGGGCCATGGGGGGTTCCGGGGTCACATAGAGAGGGGGATGTGGGGGCCATGGGGGGTTCCGGGGTCACATAGAGAGGGGGATGTGGGGGCCATGGGGGGTTCCGGGGTCACATAGAGAGGGGGATGTGGGGGTCATGGGGGGTTCCGGGGTCACATGGAGAGGGGGATGTGGGGGCCATGGGGGGTTCTGGGGTCACATAGAGAGGGGGATGTGGGGGTCATGGGGGGTTCTGGGGTCACATGGAGAGGGGGATGTGGGGGCCATGGGGGGTTCTGGGGTCACATAGAGAGGGGGATGTGGGGGTCATGGGGGGTTCTGGGGTCACATGGAGAGGGGGATGTGGGGGCCATGGGGGGTTCTGGGGTCACATAGAGAGGGGGATGTGGGGCCATGGGGGGTTCTGGGGTCACATAGAGAGGGGGATGTGGGGGCCATGGGGGGTTCTGGGGTCACATAGAGAGGGGGATGTGGGGGTCATGGGGGGCGCGGTTTGGGGTCAGACAGTGAGAAGGTGCCCAATCAGGGTGCCCGTCATATGGTGCCATCTGCTCCAGAGCAACCCCAGACCCCTCCCCCTCCTTGCTGGGCAGTCGCCCCCAGCTTGGGGGTCCGGCTGGGTCTGGGAGAGGAGGGGAGACGGTCCTGCTGTCCCTTCCCGCTGAGATCCCTCCTGCTTCCGTTCCTTTCTGACCCCCCAGGTTGGGGCAGGGCTGGGCTCCCCTCAGCTGCCCCCCTTGTCCAGGCAGCTCCAACCCCCCAGGAGCCCAAATGCAGCCCCCCCTCCCCGCCTTTGGGCCCTGCTGATGCCTTTGCTCACTGGGGACCAGGGCACCTCCAAACAGCCGAGGCACCGCCCCTGGGGACCCAGCCCTGCACCCCTGTGGGGGACTCCGTCAGGACGGGTGTCCCAGGGCTGGCCCAGGGTGTGAGCAGCCTCCTCCCTGGGGCGCCCACCCCTGTGGCTGCTCCGGGGCTCAGGACGGAAGAGACCGGTGAGTTGGGGGGCTGGGAGGCGGAGCTCTGGGTCCCCCCCTGCCGAGACTCAGAGCTCCGCCCCCCAACCCTCCAATTCCACCAGCCCCTCCCCCCCGCCCCCCAGATCCCACCAGCCCCCCAAATCCCACTAGCCCCCCGCGACGCAGAGCCACGCCCCCGGACCTCCGAACCCCCCAGCCTGTCCGATCGCTGGGCAGAGGAGGGCGGCCTCCCCCTCCCCCCAGCTCGGCGCCTTGGGGCCCCCCCTGCTGCGCAGGCCGTGGGTTCGCGGCACCCCAGGGCGGGGGCGGTCCGTGTCTCCCCGCGGATGCACCAGGCCGCTCGCAGCCCAGCCTGGCTCCCCGCCCCCCGGGCTGGCCCCGGCGAAGGGGGGGGGGGCGGTGATTTATGCGCCTTTTGTTCCTGCTGCACAGAACGCGGGTTGCCGGGAAAGCGGGCGGCTGGGAGCTGCCGGGGGGGCCATAACCCCCCGCCCCCGCCCTCCTGCCTCCCAATCCCCGGCGCTGCCAGCCCCCTCCACCCACTAGAGCCCCCCCCCCCCCCGGAACCCAGGGCTTGGCTCTGGGAAGACGCTACCCCCCCCCCCCCGTTAGCAAACGCCCCCCCGCCCCCAGGAGAGAGCCCTCCCCGGACCGGAGCGCCCTGGCCTGGGACTAGGGGTTCGCCATTCACACGGGGTGGAAAGCAGGAGTGAGGCCGGGCAGTGGTACGGGGGTCTTGGTGACGCGGAGTGTAAATCAGGAGTGGGGGGGAGGGGCTGTTCACACGGGGTGTCGATGCGGAGTGGGGTGGGGGGAGGGGTCCCTGCTCACACGGGGTGTCAATGCGGAGTGGGGTGGGGGGAGGGGTCCCTGCTCACACGGGGTGTCGATGCGGAGTGGGGTAAGGCCCGGTCAGCCAGCCCCAGCCCCGGCCCTGCCCCCCCCCCCCGAAAGGCAAACAGGATGCGGGGAGTCACCAAGCGAGGGAGCTGCCCGGGCAGAGCAGACCCCAGTGTCTCTCTCCCGGTCCATGGGGCGCCCCCCCCCCCGGGATCCTGCGGGCAGGGGTGGGCCCCCAGCTCCGCAAAGGCACCTTGGTATCGGGAAAGGGGCACCAGAAATGCGGAGGCGTTTGGAGCTGCTGCCGTGCGATGGGGGGCGAGAGGGGCGGTGTCTCGAAGGGAGCTGAGCGGGCTCTGTAACCCCGTGGCTGGCGTGGAGAAAGGCGATAAGGAGAAGTCATTTTACTCCTTCTCATCACCCCAGGAACTAGGCAGCGGGTGAAGCAGAGTGCACGCGCAGTTAACCCGCGGAACTCCCTGCCAAAGGACGCTGTGAAGGCCAGGACTGGAACAGGGGTGTCCCCGGCCCTTGGGTCACAAGGGCCTTCTACAGCCGTGACTAGAACAGGGTTCAAAAGCGCACACACACAAAAGGCTCTAGTGGTTAGAGCCTTCCTGGAGGGCTGCTGGCCAGGCTGGGCAGGGGGGCGTTGGCAGAGGCTGAGAACGGGTGACGGGAGGGATCACCCCAGCTGCCTGTGCCAAGCGCAACACCCCGCCCGCTGGGCGTCCCGGGGGCAGCGCCAAGCACAGAGGGGCATAGCAGAGAGCCAGACCAGACCCGCATGGCTGGGGACCGACCCCGCACCCTCCCGGCCCTGGGAAGGGAGTAGGGCCTAGTGGTTACAACGGGGCTGGGAGCCAGGACTCTTGGGCTCCATTCCTGGCGCTGCCCGACCCGCTGGCCCCTGGCTGAGACACCTGGTCCCTGCCTCGCCCCCATCCCCGGCCGGAGGAGCAGCAGCCCTGCAGGCCGGATGGGCAGGCTCGTCTGGGCCCCTGCGGATCCTCGCTGGCCAGCCCGCACCAGGTAACCCCGGGGGCTGCGCCCCGCCCCACGGCTCTAACCACTAGGCCCCGCTCCCCGGTGAGCTCTGGGGCTAGAACCCAGGAGTCCTGGCTCCAGTCAGGGGCTTTGCAGGCCGAAGCCAAGCGATGGCACCTGCCAGGAGGTGCCCCCGCCCCCATGCTGGGGTCCCTGCTGGAGCTTCTGGGGCCAGCCCTGAACCGGCAGCCCCTTCCCATCACCCCCGCGCCCCCTCCCCCGGGCAGCTGGCCCTGGGGCCTGGCAGGGGCTCCGATGTGAGCGTAGGGAAGGGGATACTGAGTCCCACGCCCACAGCTGCGCCCCCCCATTGGCAGGGGCATGGGGCCACGCCTCCCCGGGGGGGTCCCTGCAAGGCCCCCCCCCCCCGTGTCTGGCTCTGTCCCTCCCCCCGCGGCCTGAGCCTGGTTCCAGCAGAGGGACTCGACCCGCTCCACTTCGCTGCCCCCCCAGCGCACTAGGGGTATGCCAGCCCCCCCCCGCCCCATTGGGGTGTTGGTGCTGCCCGGGCTGGGCCGGGAGCCGGAGGGGTTCGGAGCCATTTCAGCCTCCAGGGGGTTGGATTTGGGGCCCCGGAGCCGCTGCACAGCCAGTGTCCCCGGGAGCAGCCAGGTGTGCAGACACAGCCCAGTGTGTGTGCGCGCTTGCGCCCCACTGCCCCCTACAGGGCAGGGCCGCGCCCTACAGGGCAGTAGGGACCGGTCCATGACAGCTGAGCAAAGGCCACGTGGCCAAGAACAGGCGGTTTGGGAGCCAGGGTTCCTGGGTGTCCCTGGCGCTGGGTGGGGAGTGGAGTCTAGTGGTTAGAGCCAGGCCGGGGGGGGGGGGGGGGGGAAGGAACGGCGGCAGGGAGGACTCGCCAGCTCTGGCTATCTGACTCGGGACAAACTTGCCTCTTGTGTGCCCCCCCCCCAATCTCCCCACCCTCAGAGTCTCAGCCCATCCCCCCAGCTCTGCAGGGCCGGTGTTCCCGCTAATTCCCCCCGCCCCATAGCGGCAGGAGGGAGGGTCCAGGCTACCGGAGAGGAGCCAGACACACGGCTCCATAGCTGGAACAAGGTTCCCCCCCCCCGCCCCCCGCGCTGCGGCAGCCGCCCCTCCCCCAGGGCTGTACGGCCCCCGCTGCTGTCTCAGAGCAGCTTGGCTCATTGCTCGGGGAGACCAGAACTCCCCTTAATGCCCCGGCCCGTCATGCGCCTGGCAGGTGAGAGCTGGCTTGGGGGGGAGGGGGGCAGCAGCTGGCGTGGGGGGGGGGTTCCAGAGACAATGCTCCCAGCCGGGTGGGGTGGGGGGGTTGGGACAAAGCTCAGAGTTGGTCCCGATCTCCTGCCGCCCTGCCGCTCAGAGCCCTTCCCACAGGGGGGGAAACTGAGGCAGGGCGAGGCGAAGGGGCTTGCCCACTGCTGCACAGCAAATAGGGCGCAAGGAGAGGACCCCTGGTGTCCTGGCCCCCAGCCCCCTGCTCTAATCTCTAGTGTCTCCTGCCCTCCCCTGGCTCTCACAGCCACTGCTCTAACTACTGGGCCACACTCCCCTCCCCTGGCAGTCCCAGAACCAGGAGTCCCGCGTCCCAGACCTGCCCCCCTCTAACCACTAGACTCCACTCCTCTCCCAAAGCCAGAAAGGCGCGATCCAGCCAAGCTGCTGCCAGTGGTTCCTGCTCCCTGGGAACAAGGGTTTTCCAGCATCTTCCTTCCCGCTGCCGGGTGCTCCGCTGGGATGGGACCTGCCCGCCCTCCCAGGCGCCTCCCTGCCTTACAGGAGCCGTTTGCGGGGGGGGGGGGGGCAGCCAGAGGGAACCTCTCTCCATTGCAGCCAGTTGAGTACCCCCTTTCTAGCCTGCACCCCCGATTTTCCATGGAGCTGGTAGCCCCCAAGGCAGCCTAGAACCCCCCCCCCCCGAAATGCTGGATTCTCTGCCTGCTGTCCAGGGTCCCCCCCCCCCCGCCACGAACCCCAGGCCTGGATGCTGCCTGTCTTCTGCATACGGGGAACCCAGGCTGTGACCCCCTCCCACACTTGGGGACTTCAAGGAAAACCCCAGGTACAAAGCCCTGGGGGATGGGGGAACCCAGGGCCTGCTTTGTGGGGACAAACCGCCCGGAGCCAGGCGCTCCTCCTGGGGCGCACAAGGCGCAGCACATGCCAAGCCCCCAGGGACCAGCATTCCCTCTACTTTTCTCCATCCACGTGCAGAATAAATTTTGTCCCATGCACCGAGGCAGGTGTGGCTGTGCACCACCAGCAGAGAAACAGGCTGCCAGCTGGGGGCGCTCTGCTACTCAGCTGGCATTTGAATCTCTCCTGGGCTGTCCAGCCGCCCAGCTTCCAGGGAGCTCGGCCGGGACCAGGCAGGGGCTTGTTAACGAGGGGTTGGATTTAGAGACGGGTTCAGTTTGGCCTGATGAAAGGCGGGCGAGTTACTGCCCCTAGAGGCCTCCTGCCCAGCACACACAGGGCCCCAGCTGGGCACAGCAGGGAGGCGGGTGCATTGGAGAGGGTCCGGCGGAGGCAACCAAAGCCATGAGGGGGCTGGAGCGCATGGCCAGGAGAGGCGGAGGGACTGGGGCCTGTTCAGTCTGCAGAAGAGAAGAGGGAGGGGGGATTTGGGAGCAGCCTTCAGGTACCTGCAGGGGGGTTCCCAGGAGGCTGGCGAGGGGCTGGTCTCAGTGGGGCAGGTGGCGGAACGAGGAGCAATGGGGGGGAGGGCTAGGGGGGAGATTAGGAAAAACTCTTCCCCGAGGTCGGGGGTCTCTGACCTTTCGAAGCACGAGATCACTTGTGGAATGGACGTGCAATCCAAGATCTACCTCAGGCCTAGATACCCTTGTGCTGCCTGCTTCCTGCCCCCTCTCCGAGGCCTCGCCCCACTCACCCCATCCTCCCTCCCTTTCACCAGGCTGGGGCAGCGGGTCGGGGGGCAGGCTCTGGTCTTGGGTTAAGGGATCTGGAGTGCGAGAGGGGCTCTGAGCTGAGCTTGGGGCAGGCCGTTGGGGGGCCGGAGGGGGTTCTAGGGGCAGGCTCTGGCAGGGGTGCTCGGGGCTGGGGAAGGGGCAAGTGCAGAAGGGGGGCAGGGTTTGGGATGTGGGCTCCGACTGGGCCCTGCTGACCTCAGGTGGCTCCTGGGTGGGGGGGGGGGCAGTGGGGCTGAGGCAGTCTCACCCCTGCCCTGGCCCTGCACCACTCCCCAAAGCAGGCAGCAAACTCCCTCCCAAGTCCTGTGCCTCCCCCCATCCATTCTGCGGAGATAGGATGCAGGGTGGGAGGGGGCACCCTGACATCAGCCCCCCCTCCTCTCCCTCCGGCGGGGGGAAGGGCAGCTCCAAGGCAAAGGGCAGGGGATGCCCAGCAGTGGGGGGAAGGGCGGATGACGTGTGGGCACTTGAGAGCCTCCCAGCCAAACCAGTCGGGATCCCCTGCCAGAGGCGCCGAGATCTCCCGGGAGATCCCGATCGACTGGCGGGTGACCCTGCCCTAGGGGTACGTCTACACGGCATGGAAGCGATTCCGGAAGAACTACTCCGAAATGGCGTGTTTCGAAATAGCGCGTCTACGCTGCAGGGAAGCCCCCCAAAGGAGTCCGAGGCCGGCTCCCTAGTGTGGACCCGCCACCCGGATTTAGCGCCCCAGGAGGCGCTGTGGAGTAATTCCTTAGCGCAGCCCGGGGGAAGGGCTATCCGGAATCGCAGCAGCGGAGCGTCCACACGGCCGCTATCCGGGGAGAGCTATTTCGGAAGAGGCCTGACTCCTTGTGGAACGAGGTTCCCGGAAGTCGGAATCAGCCGCCCGCTGGTTTGAAATAAGGGAATGGCCGTGGGGACGCTCGCAGAGTTATTTCGGAGTAACGCTGCCGTGTAGACGCAGCCTAGGGTGGGGGGAAGCTCCGGGCTGGGTTCCCTAGTGAGGGGGCGGAGTCTCCATCCCTCGAGGGGTTTCAGTCCCGGCCCTGGCTGGGAGGATGGAGCTGGGCTGGTCCTGCTTTGGGCAGGGTTGGACACGATGCCTCCTGAGGGCTCTGCCCGCCCTGGGACTTTCTGATCCAGGGGTGTCTGGGAGGGCTGCAGCCTGGCCTCGCACTGCTTGGTGGGAAGTGCTGAGAGGCCCCCCCCCCGCCCATCCCAGTCCCAGCCACCCTCCAGGCCAGCGCCCTCTGCAGAGCCCCCTCTGCCAGCCAACCCTGGAGCCAGACAGTCCCGGGAAGGAGAGACAGGGGGACCTGGGGAGGGGGGCGGGCGGGGAGCAGGCCTGTGTGGACTAAGCTAGACCCCCCAGGGGAGGGGAATATGGCTTCAGATTATTTCAGGGGTGAGCCAGCGGCTTTTTCCTGAAGGGAAACTGAGGCAGGGGCCTGCTGCAGTGAGACAGCCTCCCTCATAGAGGGCCATAAAAGTGCCCTAGACAGAAGGGTATGGGGCTAGGGAGGGTGGGGAGTGCGGGCCCGTTTCTAGTACTTGCATGGAGAACATGCCTGACTCAGTTTCCCCAGCCAAGTGGGGTCCGTGCCTGCTGGCAGTGAAGGGGATAATTGCTCCTCAGGGATAGGGAAGTGCCTGTGTTAGGCTGAATGACCGGATGCCGGGCGCAGGGGGTCATGGGGTGCTAGGGGTGCAGCTGGTAACTGGGCGCTGGGGGCGCAGGGGGTGACCCCCCTCCCGGGCGCCGACGGCTGCAGCGCGGGGAAACGCGGGGAGCGGCTGCCCCCGTGTGGCGCTTTGCACAAACTGCTCCGTGCTCCCCGGGGAACCTCCCCCCAGATCCGCACCCGGCGCCGGGATGCGGGGAGCGCGTCCAGAGGCGCGGTGTGAGACGGAGCTGGGCCTGGCTCGACTCCTGGGTCGTGTCCCTCGCTCGGGGCTCTCAGGGGGCCGAACACCGAGGAACTCACGCCCCTGGTTCGTGCCTCAGTTTCCCATCTGTGAAATGGGGCTAATACAGACCCCCGCCGGGGGAGCGGGAGGGGGCGGGGTCTGCTGCCCCTGCCCCCGCCCCCAGCCACCCCATGGACAGGTCCCTCCTGAAGCTGCAGGGCCGGAGGCCGGGCCCCTGATTGGCGCTGCAGAGCCAGCTGGGGGCCGATGTGGAGGGTGTTCCCTCCCCTCGTGTACCCGGCCCAGGTGTGGCCCTCCAGGCCCCTCCCCCCCGGAAAGGGAATTTTCAGGTGGCCCCTGGAAGGAGGGTTCATGGGGCCGGGCGCGGCCGTGCTGGGTGTGTGGGACGTGGCTGGGGCCGGGGGGGGAGGGGGCTCTGGACTGGGGCAGAGGATGGGGGGGGGGGTCACTGGCCGAGTCCCTGATCCGTTCGCTCGCCCTGGGCCCCTGGCATTGGCCGCGGTGCGCAGCCGGGACGCTGGGCCGGACGCCCTTTGGCCTGGCCCCCCCGGCCCCCCCGCTGTTCTCCCAGGCCCCGGCGGAGCGAGACGCGGCGACCCAGTGGAGGCGGCGCGGGGCGGGGACCGAGGAGCGAAGGCAGCGGGACGCTCGGGCCCGGGGATCGCTCCCAACCCCCCCGCCGCGTCCTCGCAGGGGGGACCCGCCGAGAAACCCGCCCCCCGAGGCTCGCTCCAGGGCGCGGAAAGGCGCCACGCCGGGGAGCCGCGGGGACCCCGCTTCCAGGCGCCTCGCGCGCCTCGGGCCCCGGCGCGGTCTCCAGGTGGACGCGACCCGCCAAGGCAGAGCCCCCCGGGAATGGAAAGGACGCGATCCCGGCACGTCGAGCACTGGGCCCCGCGCAGGCCGTTCTACCTCGCTGGGAGACGCGCTCCTGCCCAGCAGCAGCCCCCGCCCCCGCGTCAGCCAGCCCCGGGGCGGAGAGCAGCTGCTGCTGGCCCTGCAGGGAGGGGGTGTCTGTACCCGGCTGAGGCCAGGGCCCTGCTGTGCCCGGCGCCCCGTCCCCCTGCAGCAGGGCTGGGCCCAGAGAGCTGGGGAAGGCTTAGCCGAGGGCGCAGCGCCCTAGGGGCCTGTGACCGGCATGTGGGCTGGGGGGGGGCTCCGGCTTGGGGGGAGCAGGGCTGGGGCCGGGAGGGGCTTCTCTCGAGGGGCTCCCACTCAGCTTGCGGGGGGGAGGGGTCTAAGGCAGCTTCCGGCCTCTCTCAGACCAGGCTGCGCCCCAGAAGCAGCCGGCTGCGGGTTCCCGGCCCATGGGGGTGCGGGGCTAGTGCTGGGGGCGCGCGCTCCCCCCTCCCCGCCTGGGAGCCGGGCCACTTCTGGGGCGCGGCCTCGCCTCCCCCCGCCCCCTCCTGCAGCACCAAGACCCAGCGCCCGACATCCCATGGCCCAGCCCTGGGGCGCCCGGAGTATGGAAACCCCTGGGGAGGTTCAGCCCCAGGCGGGGGGGGGGGGGAGGGGTTGGCCAGCAGGGGGCAGTAGCCCCACACCGATCCCCACCCAGCGGGGTCCTGGCCATTGGGGCTGGGGGTGGGGTGAGGGGAGCCGGGGGGCTGTACCCCCCATGGGGGGGGAAGGCTCACTCCAGAAAAACTGGGCTGCGACCTGTGAGTCCCTCGGATCCTGGAGAGTTGGGGGGGGGGGAATTGGAGCAGATCAGCCTATGAAAAGTTGGGGGGCAATAGCCCCTGAGCGAACGCTGCCGTGGGGGGGGGAGGGGACTGAGGCCCTGCAGGGACCCAGGCGAGCAGGGGTCCCCGTGTTGTTCTTTGCGGTGGGTCGCTCGTGTTTCCTGTGGCTGGCAGTGACTGGGCTGGGGTGGCCCTTCTCTGGGGGCAGCAAAGTTCTGTCCATGGGGCTGGGACTGGGGGTTCACAGGGGGGAGATGCCCCAGGCTGGCAGTGCTAGGCTGGGTTGCTCTGCGGGGGAAGCGGGGGGCCTGCCCTGGGCCGGGTTCCAGGCAGCGCCGTCAGACCAGCACCGTCACTGGCCCACGTCACCCTGGGCAGTCACCTGCACCCCGCTGAGTCACGGGAACTGGGGGGAAGGAAACGGGCTGCCCGGAATCTGCGGGAGGAAACGGGCGGTTGCCACATCCCCCTGCGGGCGAGAGTCACCCCTGGGCCAGCGGAAACAAGCGGTTCCTCCCCCGGCCCCGTGGCCCCAGGGAGCCTGGCAGCCCAGTGGGACAGGAACAGGGCCCAGGGGGTTTGTGCACATGGACGACAGACCAGCCCTCGGAGCCTGGAGCTCCCCGTAGGCCCCAGCTTAGCCTGGCCTAGCTCGGCGCTGCCCCTTCCCCGGCTCTGCCAATGCCCCCCAGTGCCAGCCCACGGCCCCTCCTGCAGGCCAAGCCCTGGGCCCCTCAGTGCCCCCCAGTGCCAGCCCACGGCCCCTCCTGCAGGCCAAGCCCTGGCCCCCTCAGTGCCCCCCAGTGCCAGCCCACGGCCCCTCCTGCAGGCCAAGCCCTGCCCCCCCCAGTGCCCGCCAACAGCCCCTCCTGCAGGCCAAGCCCTGCCCCCCCAGTGCCCTCCAGTGCCAGCCAACAGCCCCTCCTGCAGGCCAAGCCCTGGCCCCCCAGTGCAACCTTCAGGCTCTGTGGCTGCTGCTCCCCAGTTCCCACCCTCTGCCTTGTCCTGTCCCGTCCTCGGGCTCCCCATCCCACGGCTGGGCACATCTCCTGCGACCCGAGGGCCCTGGCGGCTCCTGGGCCGTGTTTCATGGTGGCACTGAGATTCCTGAGGCTGCGTGGGAGCCATCGTGGCCAGGCACAGAGAGATGGCCTCCGCCCCACACCTGACACGCAGAGACCTCCGGGGTCCCCCCCAACACACAGAGACCCCCTGGTTGAGGACAGGGAAGGGCCCAGAAGACTTAGGAGACAGCTCCATACAATCCCAGGTCAAGTTACCAGGCATTTGGCTAAACTCCATCCCCAGCTGCTGTGTTCACACTGGACCTTTCCTCTTTCCCCCCATCTGGCTCACTCGCCTCCCCAGAATCCTTCTTGACACCCCACCCCGACATGTCCCCCTCACAGGTGGCCCAGAGCTACCTGTCCAACAAGTGGTGACATGCCTGGGTGGGCCTCTCCCCGGGGCAGACACGACACAACTCCAGGGCCGGGGCCAGTGGGGGTCACTGTTTATTTGTAAAAAAGGCACTTAAAAGAGGCCCCAAAGGGCAGCACGACCCAGTGGGTGCGGCAGGCGGAATTGTGGGTAAAGAACATGCAAATGAAGGTGCCCAACTCTGCCGTCCCCCTTTGTGCCAGCAGGGGGAGCCAAGAGCTGCCTGGGCCCTGGCCGTCCAGCCTTGGGCCCCAGCTGTTGCACGAGGCCCCGGGCCCCTGGCTCTGTGCCCAGGCGGTGGAGAATTTCCCCCGAAAATCCCTGCCACCTCCCGTGCTGCTGGCGAAACCCATGTCCCCAGGGCCTGTCCCGCTTGCTTCCTGTCCTCTGGGCCCTGGACGCTGCAGCTGCTTCCTGTTGCACAATGTGGAGAAGTTTCCAAAGTGTCCGGGGGCCCAGGACACGGGGTGGGGGCAGGCCCCACTGCGATGGAGCAGGCTGGGTCTGGGCACCGCTCAGGGCGAATCGCTCAAACTCAGGGCGCCTTACTGCCCCGACTGGAGACCTTCCCAAACAGGCCACACGCCAGTCCCACCGAGCGCTCCAGCTGCCAATCCAGCAGGCAGGAACCTCACGAGCAAAACCCCCCGGACACCCCAGCTCTCCCTGTGCCCCAATCAGCCCCGGGCTTAACACAGGTGAGGGGTTATAGAACCCGATCTCCCCTCCACCCAACGGCTTCTCCGGTCCCAAGAAACCAGCCGCAGTTCCTGGTCAATTTACACTGGATCTTCCCCACAAGAGCACGCTGGGCCAATCCTCCAGAATCTACAATCTACAGGTTTATTCATAAAAGAAAGAAAAGCCTGAGAGTGAGGTTGTTAAGGAGAATCCGTCACATGCCTCGAATCCCCCAGTTCTCGGTGCAGGCTCTTAGCAGAGATGTTCCAAACTGCCAGCTTAGAAGTCTCTGGTGTCCATCCTATGTCGGGATGGGGCAGTGATCCTTCCCGGTTCTCTCAAAGCTGCATCTGGGATCAGGAGCAGAATTGGAGGCCAGATGGAGTTTGCCTCATGGCACTTTCTATCCATCCCTGGTATCTTCCAAGCTGGAGGTCCCCTGGCCCAGTGACCTGGCCCTGTGTCCCACGTCATCAGCCGTGGTATTGGCTGGCTTGCAGGTCTCCGGAGCATCCCTCAGGCGTGTTGGGCACCTTGAGAGCCCCTGTCCCTGCAGCCTCGCCAATTAGCAGAGTCCCTGGCTGACCAATTGCTCTTTACAACAGGCCGTCCAGGCCCACGGCTCCGTCTCAGGCGGAGAACATCGCCAGGACCAGCACAGAGTCCATATTCGAAACCCCACACGCAGACATCACGCCGGTACAGGAGCAGCACATAGCACACAAACCTCCATTGGACACCTCGCATGGCCCCCTTTGTACAGAGTTTGGGGCAACCCCTCCCCCCCGCAGGGACAGCAGTGATCTGGCTGCTCCCCTTAAAATCCAGTCACGTGACACCCACACATCCGCAGGCTGCACACAACCGGCGGGGGGCGGGATGTTGGGGGGGCGCTGAGGGGGCTGGCTATTGCCTCGATTGTCATGGACCTCGACCAACCCAAGACCCCCCGCTTGGGGCTTGGACCCACACGTGGCCCAGACCCGTGGCTGGCCAGGGCCCCGGTCCCCTGCCCCACGGCAGGCAGAGGGCTCCGGGCTTGGCTCTGGATGGGAGCCGGCACTGGGCGCTAGAGATCGGTGCCTGGAGGCGGAGATAGGAAGGGGAAGGTGTCCACGGGGAGCATACAATAGAGGTGGGAAGGCCTCCGCCACCTCGCCGGGCCCAGGGCCGGCAGTCCTCGCCCAAGCAGCGTCGCGTCCCTCCCACAGGCGGGGCAGCTCCTCTTGCTGCCGACAGGGGCAGCAGGGCCGGGCGCAGCGGGGTCTGGGGGGGCGGGCGCTCCCCTAGCAGCACCGGAGGCGGCGCGGTATGGCGGCCAGCAGGCGGGCGTAGGCCTCGCGGAAGTGGCGGTTCATGGCGGCATAGAGCACGGGGTTGATGCAGCTGTTGAGCCAGGTGAGGTTGGCGGCCACCATGTGCAGCGCGGTGGGCGCCCGGTTCTTGGCGTCGAAGATGTTGAGCAGGAGGAAAGGGGTGTAGCTGAGGACGAAGAAGAGGAAGACCACGAAGCACATGCGGGTTACCTTGCGGAACTCCTTGTTGCTGTCTTTAGGCGGGGCCGGCTGGCTCTTGGGCGGGGCCGGGGCCGGGGGGGCGGCGGGGCCGGAGGTGGCCTCGGAGACCAGCGTCCCGGAGGTGTGGCCCTGCTCCGTGCTGCTGGAGGGCTGGGAGACGCCCGTGGCCACCCCGCTGTCCAGCTCCTCGGCCGAGTGGGCCCTGGGCATGACCTTCACGCTGGCCTTCTTCAGCTTGTAGCGGTCCATGGCCTGGGAGGCCCCCTTCACCTTGCGGTGGATGAGGAAGTAGAAGATGCCCACGGTGCTGAGGCCCACCACGAAGTAGAAGGCCATGAGGATGGTGGTGTAGGGCCGGCCCTTGATGCGGTGGAAGCTGCAGGTGCAGACCTTGGGCACCAGCACGAAGACGGGCCAGAGCGGGGCGAAGCTGGCGAAGCCGAGCACCCAGGTGGCCAGGGCTACCAGCCCCGCGGCCAGGCGGGAGAAGACCCGGTTGAAGAGGGCCGGGCTGGCGATGAGGGCGTAGCGGCTGACGGCGATGAGGCAGAGCGTCAGGATGGAGACCGAGTTGGAGACGAAGAGCAGCATGCCGAAGACGCGGCAGAAGCTGGCCCCGGTCCGCCAGCGCAGGTGCAGGTAGGAGTCCACGGAGAAGGGCTGCAGCACGGCGCAGTACAGCAGGTCGGCCAGCGTCAGGTTGACGATGAGCAGGTTGAAGCGGGTCTGCACCTTGGCGTCGGCGGCGAAGGCCAGGAGGGTCAGCACGTTGCCCAGGGTGCCTGCCACGGTCACCACCACGCCCCAGGCCACGGCCACGTAGCGGTAGCCCACGATGGAGTCCTCGTAGCACGAGAAGTTCTCGGCCGTGACGTTGGCCATCGCGGGCTGGCGGGGGGCACGGGCCTGCCGGGCGCCTTGGCTTCTGGGGACAGAGGAGAAAGAGGAGGGGTCAGGCAAGCGCCCGAATTTCCCTCGGAGCCGGACCAGCCCCGCCCTGTGCCTTCTAGTTATCCGCAGGTGGGCACAGGCAGGCTGGCATTGCCCAGGGCGGGGGCACCGACTGCTCTGGGCCAGGTGGGGGTGGCAGGGTAGGATGTCCCAGTGCACTGGAGGGCTCCTGCCCCTGCGCCCCCCCTCCCGCGCCTGGGTCCCCGGCAGCCTTGGGTCTGGGGGGGTGTGAGTCACTGGAAGAGCGGAGGGGGAGTTGGGGTGGGGGCAGAGAAAGGGGCACTGATCCCATTAAAGCATTGGTGGCAGGATTTACGCTGCTCCCAACTCTGCCACTGGCCTCCTGGCTGCCCCTGGGCATGTCCCCTCCCCACTCTGTGCCTCAGTTTCCCCTTTGTGCCTGTTCAGCTTGTGAGCTGGGGCGGGGGGCAGGGATGCTCTCTTGCTCTGTGTCTGCTGGGCAGGCCCCCCCAGTGAGGCACCTCCCCCCTGCTCCTGCTCTGGCCCCATGCAGCCCGGGGGGGGGGGGGGAAACAGAGCAAGGAGCTGATGCCGGATCCCAGGCAGGCCTGGGCAGGACCGTGGCATGCGGCCCCAGCGAGCACAGGCACCTGGCAGCTCCCGCAAAGGGAGGTCGAGGCCCGCCCCCCTTCCTTCCTTCCTGGGCCTAATTGGGGCGTTTCCATGGAAACAGACATCTCCCATGGCTGCACAGCAGGTGGCCCCCCTCTTGTGAGCTAGCCGTGAGCCAGCCCTTGCCCGGTGCTCGGGGGTGTCGGGTCACCGGGGGGCAGCTGTCCATGGGTCACAGCCGTGCAAGAAGGGCTCCGCGGGGGTCAGTTCTGTTCAGCCGTTTCGATGTTGGCAAGAGAGAAGATTCCAAAGTCTGTGGCTGATACCAAGCTGGGAGGGGCTGGCGAGGGCCTTGGGGGGCCGGGGCTGCCGAGGGCCTTGGGGGGCCGGGAATTAATTCCACATGATCTGGACAGCCAGGAGAAATGGCCGGGGGTAATGAGATGAAATTGAATAAGAGGAAATGCACTTGGAGAGGAACAATCCATGTCACACCCACAGAGTGGGGAGTGACTGCCTAGGAAGCAGCCCTGCAGCAAGGGACCTGGGGGCCACGGTGGAGCACAAGCAAAATCGGCGTCACCCGTTCGACACGGTTGCAAAAAAAGCCGACGTGCTCCTGGGCGGCAGGAACAGGCGGGGGGTGAGCGAGTCCTTCCCCCGCTCGGCTCTGCGCTGCTCAGGCCTCCGTCGGAGGGCCGGGGCCAGCGTCGGGCCCCCCAGGCCAAGGAAAATGGGGAGGAATCGGGGGCCCCGAGCGAGGCCGTTACGCCGCAGTTCTCGGGCTAAGCGTGCCGGCGACACACTCGGGGTCCACAGCACCATGAGTGGATCAGGGCGGGGGCAGCTCCAGGCGCTGGCTCCCCGGCCGCCCGCGCTGGGGCTCTGTGTTTCGATGGCGTAAGAGCCGCTGGGCTCTCACTGCATGTGCAAGGCAGAGGCGCGGTGTCCCGGAACAGCAGGAGCCGGGGCTGCTGGGTCCCGGCTCGCCCTGAGTCCACGAGCCCCAGCTGGGAGCAGCCTCCCTATTCCCCCTCCACTCCCTCCCCCGGCTGCCTCTGGGGGTGGGAGGCAGCCAGCACAGTGCAGAGCCAGCTTCTATGAGAGGCAGCAATGGGGGGGGGGGGGAGCAGTCGATACGCAGTCGGCTACTTGCTCACATCCCTAGTGCAGAGAAGAGCGACACAGACCGTAGGGCCGCCGGAACTGGCTTGTGAATTCTGGCAAAGGGAAGACCGAGAGGAGACATGGGAGCAGCTTTCAAGTGCCTGAAGGGTGTTACAAGGAGGAGGGAGAAAAATTGTTCTTGGCCTCAGAACAGGACAAGGAGCAATGGGCTTCAACTGCAGCAAGGGAGGTTGAGGTTGGACATTAGGAAAAACTTCCTGCCTGTCCAGGTGTTAAGCACTGGACTAAATTGTCCAGGGGGGTTGTGGAATCTCCATCCCTGGAGATATTTAAGGGCAGGTTGGCCAGACACCTGTCAGGGATGGTCTGGACGTGCTTGGTCCTGCTGTGAGGGCCGGGACTTGACGGCCTCGCGAGATCCCCTCCTGTTCTAGGATAACGAGCCCCATCTGCTCCCAGGCCACACACGCCTGCCCCCTTCCAGCCGCCCCATCACTACGGGGCCCCACGGAGCTCATTGTGCCAGGCCCTGCCTAGACGCAGCCTGAGTCTAGCCCAGCCCCCAGAGCTCAGGTTGAATAGATGCAGGGAAGGGGAAACTGAGGCACCCAAGATCAGCACCAGGAATAGGATCCTGATCCCCCCCCCCCCCCCCCCGGCAAGCACCAGCAGATGCTTGCCCAGGCCGATGTGCCAACCTCTGGGACCCTCCGGGGAGGGGACACGGTCCCTGGCCCGGGGAGGCTCAGTCTGCACCCCCTGGAGACCCAGTCCCTGTCCTGCAGACCCCAGGGCGTGGTCCCCGTGAGGGTCCAGTAGCCGGAGCCGGTCCGTACCCAGCCCTGTGGGGGTCTGAGCCATTCCCCGGGGGGGGGGGGGGGCTATGTACTGCCCCCTGGGGGACGACTCCGAGCCGGAGTGGAGCCAGGTGACTTACCGAGCCGAGTGTGCGGAGGCCGGGCCGTGCTCAGAGCGATCTGCCGGCACCGCCTCGCCCGCCAGCTATTTATGGGCCTCCTGTCCCAGCAGTGAGCGCGAAAAGCCCCGAGTTGCCAAAGCGCGTGTGGTAACTTCCTCCCGGCGGGAGTGGGGCTGGGCGGCGGGCGGAGCCCGGACTTGGTTCCTGGAGCAGAGCTTCAGAGCGGCGGGCGGGGGCCACACTCGCAGGGAAACAGGCGGGGTAACTGCTCTGCGTGTCCCTGCCAGGAGGGGGCGCCAGGGTGTTGGGGGGGCAAGGAGCTGCCCCCTCGCCCCGCCCCCGCCATGGGGCAGCAGGAAGCAGGGCCGCAGGACGACTTGCGTGGGCCCCTTCCTCCATACAAAAAAATATTAAAATTATTTCTGATCTCACTTGAAATATTTCAGCGTTTTCGTTTTTCTCTGAATAGGGTTTCGTGGGCCCGAAAAGTTTCGGTTTTTTCTGATGTGAGAAAAAAATTAAAACTTTTTCTTCGGCCCTAAAAGTTCTTTTTTTTTTCTTCTGATTTTAAAAGAAATTAAAACTTTTTCGTGGGCCCTAAAAGCAGGGTGGGCCCGGGGCCGGGGCCGGGGCCTAAGGGATGGGTCGGGCCTGGCAGAAAGGGGTGGGGAGTTATTTGTACCCCTGGCGGTGCGGGGGGGGGGGGGCTGCCGCTGTTGTACCCCCTTAGGGCAGGGCTCTGGAGCTGCCGGGAGCCCCCTCGCTGGCACCAGCAGCCCCCAGCTCAGAGCCCGGCTGCTCCCTCCCACCAGGGAGCCCCAGGGGCGCGGGGGGGGGGGGGAAGGGAGAGGTGGGGGTTGCCCAGCAGCCCGATCTGCCCCCCACGCCCCCAGGCCAAGCGCAGCACATGGCCCCGGGAGCAATAAGGGGCGAAACGGGGCAGTTCCCCCCCCACGTGCTCCCTTGGGGGCACCTGCCCGCCCCTCCCGCCCCCGCTGGAATTCAGGGGCCGAGAGGCGCCGCCGACCCACCTGCGCGTCCTGCCCCGAGCGCCCCGTCCAGCCCCGGGTCTCACGCGGCGCGGGCCGGTCTAGGGCCCCGCCCGTCTCCCCGGGGCACCCCCCTTCCGTGCCCTGCGTGCCTCGGCTTGCCGGGCGGGACGCGGCGCTGGGCGTGACCCCCAGGTACCCCGCTGGAGCGCACCCGGGGGGCACCGTCCGGGCAATGGGCGCTGCGCTCCTCGCCATGGGGCGGGCGCCTGCCGGAATCTCGGGGCTTGGACACTGGGGGGCGCGGCTGAGGCGCTGGGGGGCGAGACTTGGGCACTGGGGGGCGGGGCTGAGGCGCTGGGGGGCGAGACTTGGACACTGGGGGGCGGGGGCACTGGGGGCGGGGCTGAGGCGCTAGGAGGCGGGGCTTGGGCACTGGGGGGCGGGGGCTGGGGCACTGGGGGCGGGGTTGAGGCGCTAGGAGGCGGGGCTTGGACACTGGGGGGCGGGGCTGGGGGGCTGGGGGGGAGGGCAGAAGAGGGGATGGGCAGACACCGCCGCTAGCTGCGGGAGCTCCCCCAGCTTAGCAGGGGCGGGGGTGCTGGGTGAGCGGCTGCCTTTGGGCCCCCCCAACCCGACTTGGGCTGCGTGGCCCAGGGTACCTCTTCCCCCGGCCCTTTGGGAGTGATGGGGGGGCTTGGCCCCCAGGAAGGGTCGTGAGGGTCCTGGGGAGTCGGGGACCTCCTATGTGAGCTGCTGGCGGAGGGGCAGGGGAGCATCCAGAGGGCCCAGCAGAGTCAGGGCGGGATTTGGGGCTGGTTCCCCGTGGCACCTGGCTCCTTGCCGAGGGAGCCGGTGGGGGCCCGGCCGCCGGCCCAGGGAGACACTCCGGGACGGGGGGCTCAGATGGGGGGAGGGGGTGGCTGCGTTGGGTTTTTTGCCTTTGAGTTGGCGTGGGGGGGAGGGGGAGGGAGCGACACTCCAAGCCAGCGACGTGCGTCTGATCCAAACCCATCCCACGGCGCGGTACGTGGGCCCCGGCCAAGCGCAGCCCAGCCCCCTCCCCGGCTCCCCGCCAGGCCGAGCTCAGCCCCAGCCCCCCATGTGCACGCAGAGTGTTTCACCCCTTTTCCCAAACGGCTCCGGCTCCTCCCAGCTCCAGCCCGGGGGCAACCATGCAAAGGCCTGGCTGGAAAGAGAAACCCCTCGCCCCACCCTATGCCCCATCTGCCCCCATGCTGCCCTGCCCCCCGGCCCCTCCCGCCTCCCACAGGGCCCTGCTCCTCACAGTGTGAAGGGGTGTCCCTGGCCGCAGAGTGTGACACGAGACCGGAGGCCGGCCCGGTCCCCAGGAGCGGTTCCCGTCCGACAGCCACTCGGCAGTCAGGGATGTGGGGCAAGAGACCAGGGAGCCGGGGCGGCTCTCGGGCCTGGCCAGGCAGAGAGCACAACCCCCCCAGGCTCTCAGGCAGTGGCCCGAGGGATGGGCCGAGCGAGGAATCCCGGCGCCAGGGCCCAGAGCCGGCGGGAAGCGTTTGGCTTTGTCTGCGCAGGCCCCGGGGCGGCCACTCCCTGGGCAGGGCACGCGGCCCGTGCGGGTCAGCAACTCGTCCCGCATCTTGGGGGGCTTTTTGCCCGCCCCCTGGCCTTCATTCCCTGGGAGCTACATTTGCTCACAGCCCCCTGTGCCTGCAGCCACTCCCTCTCCTATAGGGGCCTCCCCACATGTGCAGATGGGGGGCCTCTGCGGGAGCTGCCCGTGACCTCAGAGCTCCCTGCTCGGCCAGCCCTCCCTGAGGGGTGTCCGCAGCCCAGCTGGCTGGCATGGGGCCGTCGGCAACATTCCCTCTCCTATTTCCCATCCATGTGCGGCTTGAATTTTGTTACGTGCAGCACCAACGTCGGGGTCACGTGTGGATGTGAACCAGCAGCCCCCCGGTCCAAACAGAAGCCCGAGACGTGTATTAAGCTGTCGGTGGGTCTGCTGAAGGAGGAGGAAGAAATATTACAAGGGACAATTAGCAAGGTGCCCTGCTGGAGTGGTTTATTTAGAACGATATCGAATAAAAAGAAAACGAAGGCTGTCCGTGGTGGACGTGTTTTGGATCGGCCTTTCTAACAAGGCGGGGTAGTCCGGGCACCAGAACGCAGCGCACGGAGAGCAGCTCTGTCAATTACACAAAGTCAAGGCCTTGGAAAGCAGAAGAAATATTTTTAGAGCCGGCTCCAACCAGGGAGTCTGCCCACGAAACCCCACGGCGAGCGGCTCTCAAAAACCCACGGCGCAGCTGCCAAACCGGCGGCATGCGAGGGGCTTGGGCCGTTCCCAGACCTCGCCCGCCTGCATTCGTACGATGTGCACCCCTCGCTCAGCACGAAGGTCCTAGGAAGCCCAGGAGTCGGCGGCTGAGCTCTCGTGGCGCACGGTAATACGGTGGTTCCTGACGCCGGAAAGGAGGGTACTAGACACCCAATGGGGGTTGCGCGGCTTCTCCGGGTGGCCAGCTCCGCGTTTGACGCATGCTGGGCGAAGCGCAGAAGGGAGCCACCCGGCTGCGCAGACAAACCCGCGCACAGACACCACGGGAAAGAGAGGGAAGGGAACCACCCGGGTCAGGGGTCACTTTGGTCAGTTTCACAGCCAGGGAATCTTACAAGGGGCAGTTTCACGCCTTCAGCCGTTTGTCATGGTGTGGTGGGGGGGGGGGGCGTTCCCCCTGCCAAAGGGGATCGTGGAGGGAGGGGGCGGCTAAAGCGGCAGGGGGAGGGGGTTGCACGGTTGCCATGCTGTGACGGCCATCGGGGAGCCCCCGGCCCTGCACCCCCGTCCGCAGCTAGACGTGACTCTCCGCCAGTCCCTTTCCTGCTCCCAGTCTGCTCTCCTCATCCCACCCCGCCCAGACTCACCCACGCTCCCGGCAACTGGTCATCCAGCCCCCAGGCAGCTACGCCCTCGCTTTGTCCAGATTCCTCCACCTAGCCCAGGTGTCAGGCCGCTGGGCCGTGCCTACGTGCCTCCTCTCAGGGACACACACAGAGCGGCACAGGGCCTGGGGTCACTCCCTGCACAACACGACAACCAGTGACTGCAAACCCGGAGTGGACAGCCCCCCCCCCCCCCACGTGCAGAGCCCACGGCTGACAGCAGCAGCAAGTTTCCTGCCGCTGAAGGAGGCTCCTGGAGCTAGACCCGAGCTCCCCATTGCCACTGGGAGGGGAGCGTCCGAGCCAGGCCTCCCGGCTGCGAGTCGGGGCCAGTGGTGGATGCACCCAGGGGCCCATGGGTTGGAGAAGTGGGAACCACAGCCCTGGTGGCGGCAGCCCCTGGAGCTTGGGTAGCTGTGGGTGGGTGGAACTAGCGCACCCTGAGCCCAGGCAGGAGCTGGGGGGGGGGGGAGGTCAGCAGCCCCCCTGCCCCAGTGCCCCAAATGGCTGTGCAGAAGTGAGGGTCCCTCTGGGTTGCCTGGGGAGGGGGGTCAGGTCTGCCCCATAGCAGCCAGGCAGGGGACGGACACGTCCCGCCCCAGCCCGGCAGATTAGGGGAGATCTGAGGGCAGGGCGTAGCTCACAGGCTGTGACATGTTTTCTGCAGCCATGACACTGGCAGGGTCAGGAGGGGCATGGCCATGGGCAGGGGGGCTAGGGGCCAGCCGCTGGTAGGGCCAGAGCCTCTGGGTATGCGGGAGGAACAACGGGGTCCCTGAACCCCCTCTGCCCCCCACTGAGTGGCAGTGGCAGGGACAGCCGGCTCCCCAAGGAAACAAACGGGGTGCCTGGTCAAATTCCTCCGGTTTGAACTCTCCCCTGGGTTCAGGCGTAAGACGCGGGAGTTTTTCACACAGACCATTCGGCTCCCGGGTTCCAGAGCCCCCCAAAGGAATTCTGCTGGGCTGCCACGGCTCACAGGTTGGCCCACGCTCGGCCCGTCCGTCCCCAGGCAGGGCCCCCCCCCAGTGCGGCAGCCCCTTCTCGGGGAGCCCCTCCCCTTCACGGGGAACCCACTCCAGCACGGCGACCCTCTCTTGGGGGGCCTGCTCTCCCCTGGGGGGTCCACCCCTCTGCCTCCAGGACGGCGCCTCTCAGGGCCTCCAGCTGCCTGCCTCCGGCGGGGCCCCCCTCCCTCTGGACCCCCGGGGCCTCCCCTCCCAGAAGGAACAGCCCAGCCCAGAGAGACTCCCAGCCAACACCCAACGGGAGGGTCTGTGGAGCTTTGAACCCAGCCACGGATCCCTCCGCCCTCACGTCCGTCTCCCTGCAGCCAGCTGAGTCCTGCCTGCTCCGCCCTCTGTCCCCCCAAAAACAGCCCCCGGCTCCCAGCAGAGCCGCCAGCAACAGCCCCTCCCCGTCCTTTGTCTTCTCCCCAGGTAACAGGGTCACCTGGGCCCCTCCTCCACCTCCCTCCCCGTCCAACGTTCTCCCCTCGCTGGGACCAGCTGGGCCGGTCGCTGGGGTCTCCCCTCTGCCGCCCCTTGTCTGTGGTCTGCTGGGGACCAGCCGGTGCCCTCCGAGCAGGGCCGGGGTCACCAGGGCACCCCACACCGGGGATCCGGTTCTGGGCTGTTCTCTGAAACAAGCCGCTCCCCACCCTTGTCCCATTAAGCCGGTAACATCCCAGCACTGTATGCAGCCCCCCAGAACACCCCCCATGTTCAAAGAGCCCTTTCCTTTCTCCCCGAGGCACACGTCACGGGAAAGATCCCGGGGGGGCGGGTGACCTGTAACTCAGACACAACGAGGGGTCCGGTGACACCGTAGAGACTCACACAAATAACGAGTCTCATGAACTTTTGTGGGCAAAACCCACTTCCTCAGATGCGCTGGGGTGGAACGACCCGAGCTACTTGCAACAGCCAAAAAAAAGGATGTGTCAATTGTAGGACCGGGGCTAGTGACACCGCCAACCCACTTAATTAGCCTCGTTAACACGCTCCTACAATTAGAACATGAGAACGGCCAGATGGGTCAGACCAAAGGTCCCTCCAGCCCAGCGTCCTGTCTGCTCACAGTGGCCAGGGCCAGGTGCCCCAGAGGGAGTGAACAGAACCGGGAATCCTCCCCTGTCACCCACCTCCAGGTAAACAGAGGCTAGGGACACCATTCCGACCCATCCTGGCTGATAAGTATTCATGGACCTATCCTCCATGGATTTATCTAGCTCATTTTTGAACCCTATTAAAGCCCTGGTCTTCCCAATATCCTCTGGCAAGGAGTTCCACAGGTACTTTCCCACAGGTGTTGACAGGCACTTTTTTTGTGGGCTGTTAAACGCATCTCTTGGTACGATCTGTATATTTTGGTTAGTCTCTAAGGCGCCACGGGTCTCCTTGTAATTTTAGTCTGACATGCAGCCACGCAAATGTCACGAGCTTTCGCGCCAGGATTCGCTCACTGCGCCCTGCACCCTGCAAACACCCCACGCATGGGAGCCCGGCTGGGATCACAGGGGCAGTGCGGGAAAGAGAGCCCACAGCCCAAAAGCAGCTGCTTAATGGGCCGTCCGCCGAAATATGGTCCCCGCGCGGCGCCTTTGACGCTCGGAGGGCTGCCTCTCACCCAGCCGATCCCCAGGACTGGACCGTCGAAGTTGGCTCCCGGGGCAGACGTGACCGCCGTTGGGAACCGGAGCTCGCGCTCTGCAGCCGACCCTCTCGGAAGAGGCTCGTAGACCCGCCTGGGTGCTCTGGGGAGAGGGCGGATTCTGACCCCCCACCACGGCCGCCACCGAAACGCTTTACAATAAGCCACCGACCTACCCCGGTGGCGTTGGATCCTGCCTCCCGGCCGGTGGAGCCAGGATCCCTCGGCACCGGATCGGTCCCTGGCCAATCCGACCATGTCTGAGCCTTCTAACACCGCCATCGCGTGCCCGGTGTATGTCAGAGCTTGGAAACACATCGACTGCCAGCCCCCCAGAGCTACCCCCACGGGCACAGGGCCTGGCTCGGCCACGTCCCGCAGACACGGGAGGTTCCCTTCTGTGGGCCTGGGCCCCACCTGTCAGCTGGGGCTCAGGCGGTGGCCAGCCGCGCTCCCACGGGACGGACGCTCCTGTGGTTCGGGCCGGAAGTCAGGGGTGCTGGGCTCCACGCCGGATTGCGTCACACGCCGCCTGCCTGACATCGGCCCCGCCCTGGCCCGGCTGACTGGGGGGAGGAGGGGGCAGTTCCCGGCCCTGGGTTCGGGACCCCTGGTCAAACTGCTCCCAGTCAAGTGACTTCAAGGGTGATTGTCCGGAACCCGGCAGCACCGAGGGAGGAACAACATGGGATGGAGCCCCTGTTACCACACACACACACACACACACACACACCCCCCTCTTCTGGCACACGTGTGTGCACACCCCCACACCCTTTTTCTGGTGCGTGCGCATGCACACACACACACACACCCCTCCTGGCACACACATACACGCACACACACACTCTTTTGGTGCATGTGCACACCCCCCCCCTCCTGGCGTGCACACACACACACGCATACCCCTCTCCTGGCATGCACACAGATACACACCCCTCTTCTGGCATGCGCGCACACACACACACCCTCTCCTGGTGCGCGCACACACACCCCTCTCCTGGTGCGCACACACACACCCCTCTCCTGGTGCGCGCACACACACCCCTCTCCTGGTGCGCACACACACACCCCTCTCCTGGTGCGCGCACACACACCCTCTCCTGGTGCGCACACACACACCCTCTCCTGGTGCGCGCACACACCCACACACACCCTCTCCTGGTGCGCACACACACCCACACACACCCTCTCCTGGTGCGCACACACACACCCTCTCCTGGTGCGCGCACACACCCACACACACCCTCTCCTTGTGCGCGCACACACCCACACACACCCTCTCCTGGTGCGCACACACACACCCCTCTCCTGGTGCGCGCACACACCCACACACACCCCTCTCCTGGTGCGCGCACACACATCCCTCTCCTGGTGCGCGCACACACACCCCTCTCCTGGTGCGCGCGCACACACCCCTCTCCTGGTGCGCGCACACACACCCCTCTCCTGGTGCGCACACACACACACCCTCTCCTGGTGCGCACACACACACACCCTCTCCTGGTGCGCACACACACACCCCTCTCCTGGTGCGCGCACACACACCCCTCTCCTGGTGCGCGCACACACACCCCTCTCCTGGTGCGCGCACACACACCCTCTCCTGGTGCGCGCACACACCCCTCTCCTGGTGCGCGCACACACACCCCTCTCCTGGTGCGCGCACACACACCCCTCTCCTGGTGCGCGCACACACACCCCTCTCCTGGTGCGCGCACACACCCCTCTCCTGGTGCGCGCACACACACCCCTCTCCTGGTGCGCGCACACACCCCTCTCCTGGTGCGCGCACACACACCCCTCTCCTGGTGCACGCGCACACACCCCTCTCCTGGTGCGCGCACACACACCCTCTCCTGGTGCGCGCACACACACCCCTCTCCTGGTGCGCGCACACACACCCCTCTCCTGGTGCGCGCACACACACCCCTCTCCTGGTGCGCGCACACACACCCTCTCCTGGTGCGCGCACACACCCCTCTCCTGGTGCGCGCACACACACCCCTCTCCTGGTGCGCGCACACACCCCTCTCCTGGTGCGCACACACACACCCCTCTCCTGGTGCGCGCACACACCCCTCTCCTGGTGCGCGCACACACACCCCTCTCCTGGTGCGCGCACACACACCCCTCTCCTGGTGCGCGCACACACACCCTCTCCTGGTGCGCGCACACACCCCTCTCCTGGTGCGCGCACACACCCCTCTCCTGGTGCGCGCACACACACCCTCTCCTGGTGCGCGCACACACCCCTCTCCTGGTGCGCGCACACACACCCCTCTCCTGGTGCGCGCACACACCCCTCTCCTGGTGCGCACACACCCACACACACCCCACCCTTCTCCTGGTGCCTGGCACCTCATTTTCCCGAAGCAAGTGGTGGGGAGGGGCCTGCCCCACACAGCCCCCTCCTCCCAGATTTGGGCCGGGGTGCCCCCGCAGGGTGGCCAGCAGCCTTTCGGCTCGGGGAGGGCGGGAAGGCGGGGGGCTGCTTCCGGCCGCAGGGGGCGAGATCCCCGGACTGAGTCTTTGCGGGGCTCCCCCTTCCCCCCGGGCTGCAAGCGGCGGGCCCCTTCCTGCCCACACGGCTCACCCCTCCCGGCTGTGCCCGGCCACATCCTGTGCCCCACGGCTACAGCGCAGGCAGGAAGTGGTTAAGCCCTGAGCCCCCTTCTGCTCCAGGACCCAGGGCTGCAGGGGCTGCATGGAGCTGGCCAGAGCCCTGGCTCCACAGGAGGGGGGGGCTGAGCCCCTGCCTGGGGGGTGCTGCAGATCCTGCAGGTTTGGGGCGGGAACAGGCTGGAAGGCGCTTCCCTGCTCCCACTGCAGAAGCTGCGCTGAGGGGCTGGGAGGCTTCCCCATCGGGCCGGCGCCGTGCGGGGCTCTGGCACACGCTGGGCCTGGCTGCTCCTGGCCAGCGCCCTGGGCCGGGGGGTCGGGGACTTGCTGGGGTGCCGGCCCAGCCAGAGGTCGGACATCAGAACGGCCAGACGGGGTCAGGCCAAAGGTCCCTCCAGCCCAGCGTCCTGTCTGCCCACAGCGGCCAGGGCCAGGTGCCCCAAAGGGAGGGAACAGAACCAGGAATCCTCCCGCGATCCCTCCTCTGTCGCCCATTCCCAGCCTCCGACACACAGAGGCCTGGGACACCCTCCCTACCCATCTGACTAAGAGCCGTCAGTGGACCCAGCCTCCATGAATCTATCGAGCTCTTTTTGGAACCCTGGTAAAGTTCTAGCCCTTCACCGCTTCCTGTGGCGAGGAGTTCCACAGGTCGACTGTGCGCTGGGTGACGAAAAACTCCCTTTTGTCTGTTTTAAACCGGCTGCCTATTCCTTGCCTTGGGCGACCCCTGGTTCTTATGTGATGGGACCAAGGAAATAACGTTTCCTGAGTCACTTTCTCCACACTTCTCAGGATTTTACAGCTCACCTTCCCCCTTCGTCTCCTCGTGTCTAAGCGGAAAAGTCTCCGTCTTTTTAGTCTCTCTTCACAGGGCAGCCGGTCCAAACCCCTCAGCGGTTTTCTGCCCTTTTTGGAGCCTTTCCTGATCTGGAGATGGGGCGATTGCACCTGCCCACAGGATCCCGGGGCGGGCACCCCATGGATTGAGACAGAGGCAGTGGGGAGGGGGGGGAGGAGGTTGGGGGCTGGTTCTCTACACAGCCCCACCGAGGGGGAGATGGAGCAGCAGTGGGGCTGGTAGGGGGCGAAGGGGCACAGCAGGGAGAGGACATGGGGGGCCGCAGAGACCAAACACAAGTGGCTGCCGCCCGACGTCTGCCCACACTCCCCAGCCACAGCGGGAATGGGGTGGGGGGTGGCTGAGAGCCCAGAGCAGCAGGGAAAATGGCCCGGCCCTCGCCCTGCCCCCCCAGCCCCATTATTGGCCACTGACCCCCCCACTGCGGGGCAGGTGGCTGGCTCACTCACCGGGCCGCTGTCCCTCTGCTTCCCGCTCTCGGGCGTCCCACGGTGGCTCCCGCTGGGCCGAAGGGGAGCAGGTTCTGGCAGAACTGGAAAATCCGCCCCTGCCGAGGCGGGGCCGGGAGGTGGCTTTGCCCAGCCCCATTCTGGGTCTAATTGGACCGGGGCCACCGCCCAGCCCTGCCCCGCTCCGGCGGGTTGGGCCGGGGCCAGGCCCCTCCTGCCCTGCAGCGCTGAGCCGGCTTTCCTGCTTCTTTCTGGGCCAGAGGCTGCCGAGGCGGCTTCCTCGGCCTGGCGTTCCACCCAAGAAATCCAGGGTGGTTTCCCCGGGACTGTCGGGCTGCGCCTCCGGAGACTGGATTCGAGTCCTGGTCCTGGCCCAGAGCTTGGACGCCCTGCCCCCGTCTGCGTGCCTCAGTTTCCCCCGCTGCACAGAGAATAGTGAGGGTGGGTCTGCATTGCCCGGGGGCCCCGCTGCGGCTGGGAGACGCGGGGAAGGGCTTCGGGGCAGGGCCAGATGGACTCTCCCGAGGGCCCAGGACTGTTCGCACTGGGCGGTTCTTATAACCCTGGTGTATCAGCCCAAAGTTCGCAGCCTTTCCCGCGCAGACCCCCGCAAAGAGGGCGCCTGTGTGGCCCAGTGCCCCCTGCCGCAGCGCCCTTCGCACACAGCCCTGCCACGAAGGCGTCAGGAAGGAAAGAGCTGGCATACACCGGCCGCGGCACATCCTGCTCCCAGCCCAGATCTGATGGTGGAGCTAGCGCCTGTCCTTGAGCAGATGGCACCGGGGCGGGGCGGGCCTGGCCCAGCGCTTCTGCTGGGAGGCGGCTGCTTCTGGGGTGGGGGCAGGTCCCGACGATCTGCCAGGATCCCTCTGATTGGAGGGCGTTGCCCGGGCGTCTCAGCAAGGGGGACCTTGGAAGCTGGTTGCCCAAGGGCCAGGGGACTGCAGGTGCCGGCCGGCCAGGCTGAATGCTGGCTCTGCCCCGCCGGGAGAGCGGCCCGCGGCCGGTTGTTCCGTTGCGTCGGCAGAAATCAAACCCACCAAAGGTTTCCTCGTCGAAGGAGGGGCGCAGGGACAGGAGCTGGCTCATTGCACCAATGGGGAAACTGAGGCACGGCCAGGGGCCAGCCTAGAACCCAGGAATTCCGGGCTTCCATCCCAGAACAGAACTCCGGTGCCCTGGTTCCTGGCCGCCCTGTTCAAACCACTAGCCCCTGCTCCCCCTCCCCCCGCGGGGGGGTGGTGGCTGCTGGCTCTGGGCGGGAGCTAGGGTGGGCAGGATGCCCAGGCACGTGGCTGAGCAGAGCGATCGATGGATCCGGAGACCCCGTTCTCCCCCGGGGTGGGTGGGGCTGTTTGCTGAGCCCACGGGCGGGGGGGCGGGGGGCTGGGAGACTGGGTCGCTGGGTGGGGTTAACTCTTCTGGGGGCCAGGGGCTAGTACGTTTCGGAAGCCCCCCCCTCGGCCCTGGGCTGGGGCCAAATGAGGGGCTCAGAGGGTGGGAGGGGCTGGGGATGAGGCATTTGTGGTGCAGGAGGGGACTCCAAGCTGGAGCAGGGAGTTTGGAATGTGGGAACAGGCTCAGGGGTGGGGGTGCGGGTCTGGGAAGGGGTTTGGGTGTGGGGGGGCTCAGGGAAGGGGGTGCAGGTCTGGGAGGGGGTTTGGGTGCGGGGGGGGCTCAGGGGTGGGGGGCGGGTCTGGGAGGGGGTTTGGGTGTGGGGGGGCTCAGGGAAGGGGGTGCAGGTCTGGGAGGGGGTTTGGGTGCGGGGGGGGCTCAGGGGTGGGGGGCGGGTCTGGGAGGGGGTTTGGGTGTGGGGGGGCTCAGGGGTGCAGGTCTGGGAAGGGGTTTGGGTGCGGGGGGGCTCAGGGAAGGGGGTGCAGGTCTGGGAGGGGGTTTGGGTGCGGGGGGGCTCAGGGGTGGGGGGCGGGTCTGGGAGGGGGTTTGGGTGTGGGGGGGCTCAGGGGTGGGGGTGCGCTTCTGGGAGGGGGTTTGGGTGTGGGGGGGGCTCAGGGCAGAGGGTGTGGGTCTGGGAGGGGGTTGGGTGCGGGGGGGGCTCAGGGCTGGGGGTGCAGGTCTGGGAGGGGTTTGGGTGCGGGGGGGCTCAGGGCTGGGGCTGCGGGTCTGGGAGGGGGGTGGGTGCGGGGGGCTCAGGGCAGAGGGTGCGGGTCTGGGAGGGGGTTGGGTGGGGGGGGCTCAGGGCTGGGGGTGCGGGTCTGGGAGGGGGTTGGGTGCGGGGGGGGCTCAGGGCTGGGGGTGCGGGTTGGGAGGGGGGTTGAAAGCCAGAGGGGGGGGCCCACAGGCACTGGTGCCATCACAGCCTGGCTCCTGGCCCGTGGGGGGGGGGGGGGCAGCCAGCCCTGGCGTCTGGGCTCCCCCCCACTAACTCCCAGGACTCTACTTCCCTCCCTTAGAGCCGGAGAGGACCCCAGGCGTTCGGGGCTCCCCCAACCGCCCTGCTGGGGGTACGGCGCCGCCCCGGCTCTGCTGTGGCTGTTCTATGGGGCAGCAGCGCCCCCTGCTGGAGGGTGCGTTAATGCAGGGCCCAGGCCTTCCGGCAAAGGGCAGAAGTGGGGGGCGAGGGGAGAACCGGGGAGGCCCTTTGCCCCCCACAGCAAGGCCTTGGGGGGCCCTTTTGCAGGGCTCATGGATTCCACAGCCACTGACCCTGCCCCAAGCCTCAGTTTGTCCTTGTAGCAAAACCTGCCCCCCGTGGAGACCCTGTGAACCCACGAGCTTGGGGCCCATGGAGGGAGGGGGCTGCACTTCAGTGCTGGGAGCCTGCCCCACGCTCCGCGCCAGCCACCACCGCCCTCTGCTGGCTGGAATGAGAACTGCTCCATTGCGGGTCATAGCCCAAGTACTGCCCCCGGCTCGCAGGGATCCTCCGCCAGCCTGTGCTGGGCTCGCTCCCGGGAGCTGCGGCCGGGGGGCTAGTGATGGGGGGGGGGGGAACAGCCACAAACACAGGGAGCCAGGCTGGGCCTCATGGAGTCAAACCTTGAACTTTATTGTTGTCCGGTGCGGGGGCCTGGAGCGGAAACAGCACGTCAGTGCCACGGCGAGACGCCAGCCCGGGACGGACGGACAAGGACGGACGCTGGGGACAGAGGCAAAGCCTGGGAGCGCGGGGGGGCCCTCGGAGGACAGTGCTTGGCTGAGGTAATGCGGGGAGCGCGTGCCCGGACCCCCAGCAGGGTGCCCCCAGACCCCCTTGTCTATTGCTTTTGCTTTATCACAGTTTTGCGGGAGGGGTTGGGAATCGCAGGCGGGGGCGGGGGGTGCAGGCAGTGGGGGTCAGACCCTCCTGGATCCCGGCCCCCACCCTATTGTGCCGGGGGGCTGAGCTCAGAGGCGCCCCCACCCAGGGCTGGAGGGGCAGCGGGCTGTTCCCATTATTACCATCAGGCCCCTGCCCCATGCCAGGCATAGGGCGGCCCAAGGGCCAGGCCAGCACCCAGCCTGGGCCGGGGGGCAGAAGGGGACATCCCCGCAGCGGAGGGCCGTGTCCCCTGCTGCCCCACAGAGCCAGGGGGGCTGGGGGTGAACCTGACAGGCTGAGCCTGACCTTCTCCAGCCAATAAGAGGCTGCTACTAGGGCAAGTGGCCTGACAAACTGTCGCGTATCATGGCCCCCCCACTGCTGTGGGGTGAAGGGCGATTCTCCTCCAGCAGCCAGGCTTTGAGAGTGGGGACTGACATCCAGCTCATGGGGGCGGGGGGGGAGGGGCCTGTCATCCCACGCCTCTATTCCCACGTCCCCCCCGTGGGCACCCCCCAACCCACCCCCCTACCCGCCATAGGCACCTCTTCCTCTCCCCATGCCCTGATAGGCACCCCCAGCCCCTCCATCCCATGCCTCTGAGCTAGGGTCTGGCCAGCAGACCCATGGGGGAGGGGATCCCGACTGGATCTTGGGGCACCACCTGCCCCCTGGCACAGGGCCCCTCAGGCCCCACTCAGATCAGACCCCAAAGACCAGGCTGCCCCCGGGCAGGTGCCCCACAGTGTGCTGCTTGGGGGGACCCCTCTAGTCCTGCTGGGAGCCCCTCCAGTGTCAGCGCAGCCCAAACCCAGCCATGCTGGGGGGTCCCCCAAAGGCTGCGCTGGCCCCAAGACGGGGCGCTCAGGCCGGGGCTCCTGAGAGACCGGGGGGGGGGCTACCTCTAGACACAAGGCTCCTGCCCCAAGGGCAGGGGGGACGGGGGGGGGCACAGTGCGGGCCACAGGCCGGGGGGCCCCGGGAGGAAGCGGGGAGGGCGGGGGGGGCACAGTGCGGGCCACAGGCCGGGGGGCCCCGGGAGGAAGCGGGGCGGGCGGGGGGGGCACAGTGCGGGCCACAGGCCGGGGGGCCCCGGGAAGAAGCGGGGGGGGGGGGGTTAGGTACATGGGGCGGCCCAGACCCCGGCGTTATTGCAATGTGTCCGTTCTGCTGGCGGGCCGTGGGGGGGGCACCCCCGAGTCCTGTCCTGGGCTCCCAGCTTTGTGCCTCTCAGTGCAAGTGGACATGGCTTGTGTGGGGGGGGGCTGCGGGGAGCCCCCCAGCTCGGTGAGGACGGAGGCGCCCCCCCGGCGAGAGATACAAAAGAGATTGCTTACGATCAGTTCCCTGAGGTACCGGGGCCCTGCCCCCACTCCGGGGGCGCCCCCCAACCTGACGCTCCAGGGCGTCCGACAGGGGGGGGCTTCTCCCTTCCCCCGACCTGCGCCCAAGATTCAGACCCCCCCATCCGTGGTACCAGGGAGAAGAGCAATGAAGGGGCCTGGGGGGTCCCCTTGGCCGCGTCCCCCTTGGCCCAGCCCTTGTGCAGAGGCGGATGGGTCTGGGGGGGACGGAGCCGGGGGGCGGGGGGCGGGGGAGGGGGCATCCCCTGTCTTCTGGGGAAGAGGTTCCGGGTTCCAGTTAAAAAGGCCCCGGGCCCCGGCCAGGCCCCCAGGCTGGGGGGCGGGGGGCCGGGCGGGCGGCACGGAGCCTCAGTACGGCGAGAAGAGGATGGGCCCGTGAGCAGTTCGGATGGGCCCCGGGGCCGGGCGCAGCAGCGGGTGCGTCAGGGGGGGCCCCTGCAGGAGGGGGGGCGTGGGGGCCGGGCGCAGCGTCAGGGGAGCGGAGGCTGCGGCCGCCATCGCCGCCGCGACGGCCAAGGGGCTGGGCAGGAGGCCGGCGGCCAGAGACTTGGGCAGATCCTTGGCGAAGGCCAGGGGGCCCTGCAAGAGAGAGAGGGGGTCAGAGGGAGCCAGGCGGGGGGCACCCTGGGGAGACGCGCCAAGGGACCCCAGCCCCCCTTCTCAGTGGGGCCGGGCCCAGCAGAGGGTAGTCAGCTGCCCCCACCCCCGCCTCTCTGTACCCCCAATGTCTGCCCCATCCCCCGCCCCCTCAGCTCCCCCACCCCCGCCACTCTGTACCCCCAATGTCTGCCCCATCCCCCGCCCGCTCAGCTCCCCCACCCCTGCCTCTCTGTACCCCCAATGTCTGCCCCATCCCCCGCCTGCTTAGCTCCCCCACCCCCACCTCTCTGTACCCCCAACGCCTGCCCCGTCCCCCGCTGCTCTCAGCTCCCCCACCCCTCTCAGCTCCCCCACCCCCCTCCTCTGAGCTCACCCCCAGATCGGCTGAGCTCCGCTGCTTCTTGTGCCTGCTCAGCAGGGGGTTGGGCTTCCCGGCTACCCCATCCCGGTGCCTCCGGCTGGAAATGTGCTGCAGGGGAAAGGAAACTGTCAGAGCCTTGTTAGACCCCGCTCCCCTCCTGACCCCCCCGCTATAACCACTAGACCCCGCTCCCCTCCCACCCCTGGGCCTGGAGCCTCAGGGTCCTGGCCCCAATCCCCCTTTAACCACTAGACCACGCTCCCCTCCTGGCCCCCCCCCGCTCTAACCACTAGACCACGCTCCCCTCCTGGCCCCCCCCCCCCGCTCTAACCACTAGACCCCACTCTCCTCCTGGCCCCAGCCCCGCGCTCTACCCACTAGCCCCGCTTCCCTCCCACTCCTGGGCCTAGAGCCTCAGGGTCCTAGCCCCAACCCCCTGCTCTAACCACTAGACCCCACTCCCCTCCTTGTCCCAGCCCCCCCCCACTCTAACCACTAGACCCCGCTCCCCTCCCACCCCTGGGCCTGGACCACTGTCCTGCCTCCACCCAGGGTTCAGCGCTGAGACGCCCCGGCCTGGGGGCAGGGCCGAGGGGGGGGGCAGGGCCCCACCTGTTTGAGCTGGAGCTCCGAGTTGACTTTGACGTTGCAGATCTCGCAGTGGAAGGTTCGCTCCTGAGCGTTGGGGTCCTGGCTGCCCGGCTCCCCGCTGCCCGTGGGGCCCAGGCGGGGGTAGGCCTTGATGGGCCCCAGCCCGCTGCGCGCCTCCAGGATGGTTTTGTGCTTGGTCCCTGGGGGGAGCAGGAGGCAGTGAGGCGGGTGGGGGGGCAGCTGCTGCCCCACGGCGCCCCCCATGGCAGAGGCTGGGGCTGGAGCCCTGCTGAGCTGCACTGAGTTTGACGGGTCTTTCCTGGACCACAGGGCAGTGCCAATGGGGGCGCAGCGCGGCTGGGGAGGGCAGGGTCCTGGTGCGGCGGAGGAGGGGCGGGAGCAATTCCCGAAGCGTTTCCAGCCGCGTGCGGAATAAACGAGGCCGGCGCGAATGGGCACCCCCAGGAGACACGCAAACCCTGCTGGGCGGCATCTGAATCTGCGTCCGGCTTGCAGGGAACCCCGGGGGGGGGGGGGGGGGGCAGACGAGCCGGGGGTGGCTGAAGGAGCCGGTAGGGTGCGGACAAGCCTGGGGAGGGGGTGGCTGAAGGAGCTGGGGGGGGGGGGGCGGGATGGCCGGCAGCAGCCCCGGGAAGGGCTCTGAAGCCAGACGGGGCGGGACCGGCTGAGTCTGTGGCTTTTGCTCTGTTTTTCCAGGGCTGGGCGCCAGCGGGGGGGCAGGAAATGTGGGTCCCCGGGGAGGGGCACTGAGAGCAGCTCCCCACTGGCAAAGAAGGGCTGGGCTATAGGACTCGGGGCATTGCCAGGGGGTGGGGACTGGCACAGCTGGGGGGGGGCAGGACTGGGGGGCACTGGTGGAACTGTAGACGGGGGGGTCCAAAAGGAGCTGGACAGGTGGGGCCCGGCCCTGGGGCGTGGGCATGGCAGCCCCCGTGGGCACCAGGACCCTGGTGCTGCAGGCCAGGTGGAGCCCCCCTCGCCCAGCTGCCCGGCCCCGGCCCGGTACCTTTGTTGTGGGCCTCCAGCTGGGACAGGGAGTTCACGGCCACCTTGCAGAGCGCGCAGTACAGCAGCTTCTTGGCCTTCTCCTCCTCCGCCTTGGCGCTGGCCCCGGGCCCCGCGCTGCCGTTGCTGCCTGGCCCCGCGGTGCCCGCGGGCGGTGCCGCCGCATCCCCCTTGGCCGGCGCGCCCCTGGGGTCCTGGCTGGCTTCGCCCAAGGAGGCCTGGCAGGGGGGCAGGGCTGGGGCCGGAGACGCCAGGTAGGGCAGCTTGAAGGGCGAGGCGGGAGCCGGGGGCAGGGCCAGCCCCAGCCCGTTCTGCGGCTCGGCTGCAGGAGAACAGACCGTCAGGGCTTGTGTGGGGTGGGGGGCCAGGGAGGGCTGGGGCGCAGCGCCCCCTAGTGCCACAGGAGGGTCTCTGCGCCCCCGCGCTCTGTAGTGCAGCGCCCCCTAGTGCCACAGGAGAGTCACTGCGCCCCCGCGCTCTGCAATGCAGCGCCCCCTAGTGCCACACCGGGATCACTGCGCCCCCGCGCTCTGCAATGCAGCGCCCCCTAGTGCCACACCGGGATCACTGCGCCCCCGCGCTCTGCAATGCAGCGCCCCCTAGTGCCACACGAGGGTCACTGCGCCCCAGCACTCTGCCGTGCAGCGCCCCCTAGTGCCACAGGAGAGTCACTGCGCCCCGCTCTTTGAAGTGCTGCGCCCCCTAGTGCCACAGGAGAGTCACTGCGTCCCCGCGCTCTGCAATGCAGCGCCCCCTAGTGCCACAGGAGAGTCACTGCGCCCCCGCGCTCTGCAATGCAGCGCCCCCTAGTGCCACACCGGGATCACTGCGCCCCCGCGCTCTGCAATGCAGCGCCCCCTAGTGCCACAGGAGAGTCACTGCGCCCCCGCGCTCTGCAATGCAGCGCCCCCTAGTGCCACACCGGGATCACTGCGCCCCGCTCTCTGAGGTACAGCGCCCCCTAGTGCCACACGAGGGTCACTGCGCCCCCGCTCTCTGCAGTGCAGCGCCCCCTAGTGCCACACCGGGATCACTGCATCCCCTCCCTGCAACGCAGTGCCCCCTAGTGCCACACGAGGGTCACTGCGCCCCTGCTCTCTGCAGTGCAGCGCCCCCATGTGCCACACGAGGGTCACTGCGCCCCTCTTGCAGCACAGCGCCCCCTTGCGCCTATTTGCATCTCCCCCCCTCGCCTGTCCCCGCCCTCCACTGGTCAGCCTGCCCACGTCCCCCCACACTTCACCTCCCTCCTGCTGGCCAGCCATCTCATGTCCCCCCCACCTCACCTCCCCCCACTTTGACCCAGCTTCCTTTCCCCAGCCCTCCCCAACTAGCCCCCCCAGCACAAGGTCCAGCGTGCGAGGCTGCTCTATAATTCATAGGAGCCATTAATTCCCCCCCCTCTGCTCCAGAGGAAAGTTTCCAGACGGGGCAGGCAGGCTCTGGTAACCGTGGCGATCGGGTTTCCAGTTCACATGGGGGGGGCTCTGCCAGTGCCTCCCAGCCCCCCATCCCTGCCAGTGCCCCCCAAGCCCAATGCCCAGGCGCTGCTGTTGCAGCTGTTGGAGTGGTGAGGGGAGGACAGTATCTGCCCCCACCCTGCTGCCCAACGCAGGTGCCCGCCGTGCCACTAGCCGTGACAGGGTGTGGGGCTGGGGCGCGGGGGTGGGGGGTGGAGACTACAACGGGGGGGCATTCATTAGCTGGCAGCGCCGGGTTCTGTAGAGCCACCGGCTTCCGGGCGCCACGCAGCCCCATGACCCGCCTGGTGCCACCGCCATGAATTTTTCATGCGCTGCTATTTAATTAGCCGCCAGGCTGGGCTGACGAGCCGGCTCGGGTTCCCGCTGCAGAGGGGCTGGGGGATGGGCTGGGGCGGCCCTGTGGAGGGTGGGGGCTGGGACAGAATTGCCCCATGGCAGTGGTGCTGGGTGCCACTGAGCAGCTGATGCCCCACACCAGAGCCAGCCGCATTTCAGTCTGTCTGGGCAGGCTGGTGGGGCCCGGCCCCTCCACCCCAGGGCGCCCCATTGCCCCCCCGGCACCAGATCATGGGGTGAGGAAGGGGCTCGCGCTGTGTTCCCCTCGGCTGGGAGGGGGCTAAGGGTGCTGAGGCCTTGGGCAGATGGGGGGCACCTGGCTTCTCCGAGTCGCCCTCGCCGACGCTGGACGTGGGGCTGCCCACAGGCCCCGGCTTGTCGCCTTCCCGGGCTCCCGGCTCCTTCTGCCGCGTCTTGGCCACCTCCAAGCCCTTGATGCGCCGGGCGTGACGGTTCCCCTTGTAGTGCGCCTCGGCCTGGCTCTGTGGGGAGAGGGGGGTCAGAGCAGCTCCCCACAGCCCCCCCCCTCAACCCCAGGGAGGGGTCCGGGAGCCGGGCTCAGCACGGTGGGGGGCAGGAACACACGGCGCAGCCCCAAAGTGTGGCGGGGCGGGGGCGGGGACCCGCCGACAGTGCCCAGCCCCCAGGGGGGGCATTAGGAGCAGCCCCCAGCCCCCCCAAAAGGGCCAGAGATTCCCCCCCTTCGCCTCTAGCCCAGGGATTGGGGGTTAACTCGACAAACAGCCCCCACCAGCTACACAGCCCCCCTGCCCCCCACAGCCCTGCCGGCGCCCCTCGCTCCCGACCCACAGCCCCAGCTCAGATTGCCCTCCCAGTAACTGGAGGGAGGAGCCGGGGGGCACAATTCTATCTCCAGTAACTGCAGGCAAGCCCCTGTCCTGGGGTCCCAGCTAGAGCCCTGACACAGGGGGGCAGGCGAGTGGCCCCTGCGCCCCTGCAGCTCCCCCCCCCCTGGGCCCTGGAGTGCTCAGCAACTGGGCCAGAGGGGAGAGCGGGGGGCTGGGGCCAGGATTCCGGGGTTCCATGCCCTGCGCTAGGAGAGGAGCGGGGACTAGTGGTTAGAGCAGGGAGTGGGGGCCAGTCCAGTGCCCTGAGGGGGGAGGGGAGCCCCAGGCTGCACCCCGCCCCGAGGGCTGAGCCAGCTCCTGGCCGCGCTCTGTGCTGTTTATTCCGGGGATGGCGCCTCGGCTCCGCCCGGGGTCACAGCCTGGGCCGCAGCTGCAGCCACAGCTGGGACATAACAACAAACCGAGCAGCCCCCCCCCAGCCCGTGGGTTGTGGGGACAGACAGTGCCGTGGGTCCGCCCCCCAGGCCCCTCCCACTGCTGCCGGGACAGGGTGAACCCTGGACTAGCCCAGCCCCCCAGCCCTGCCGGTGCCCCTCACCCCCGCCCCGCGGCCCCTGCCCCCCCAGCCCTGCCGGTGCCCCTCAGTCCCGCCCCGCGGCCCCTGCCCCCCCAGCCCTGCTGGTGCTCCTCACCCCCAACTGCAACCCCTGCCTGTCTGGCTGCTGGTGCCCCCGCTGTGTGGGCAGGGCCTGGCTGGGGGGCGCTGCCACCCCTTTTCAGGCAGGGTCACCCCCTCCCCAGCCTTGTGCCAAAGGACAGTGGAGTCTCAACAGCTGCCTCCTCCCCCGGGCCAGCGCCCTTTGCTCCCCCTCCAGGCTGTGCCCATGCTGGGCGGGGGCACCAGGGGCGGCCTGCGGGGGGCAGACCCCCACTCCCGCTCCCCACCTGGGAGCAGAGACCGGCAGCAGCTGCTTGGACACAGGACTGTGCCGGGGGGGGGGTGCAGGTCAGCGGTGCCCAGCCTGGGGGGCACTGCCCGCTCCCTGCCCCTCGGCTCGCCCCGGTCAGCCCGGCTAGAGAGCCGCAAATCCCGCAGTGCCCAAGAGCCGGGCGCGGAGCCAGGCCAGGCCAATGCCACAAAAGAGGGGACTCGGTTTAGGGGCCAGCCCTGACCCCCAGGCTGCACCGGCCACTCCCTGCACGGCCCCTCGAGCTCCTGCCACTGAATTCCTGCATGCCCGAGCGCCAGCCACGTTTCTCTGTGACTCAGTTTACCCCTGGAAGGACGGGGGGATCCATAAGGCCAAAGAAAAGAGGGCTAGCTGCATGGGGAGGAGCAGTGGGGCCCAGGCTGTGGGGGGAGTGAAAAGGGGGGGACACCCCCCACCTCCCAGAATGGACACAAGAGAGACAGACGAGCTCTCAGCGGTGGGCACAGCCAGGCCTGGACACCCCCCGTAGCCTGGGCATTGCCGACTGCCCGACACGGCTCATCTTGGCCTGGCCCGCCCCTCCCCGTCCCCTGGGGTCAGAGCAGAGCCCCATGGGCTGGCCGTGACACCAAGTGGGAATTTGGGGTAGTAGTTCTCAGAAGTTGAGCCGTGCCTCAGTTTCCCCCATGCAGCACTGGGCCCTAGCGGGGAGGCCGGGGCGCTCCCGGGGCCGGGTGAGCTACCGAGGCCAGGCTGAGCGACGGAGGGGCTGCGGGCGGATTCTGTGCCAGTCCAGGGGGGCAAGACGCTGCCCCCTCCACCCTGTGTGGCCGCGCCAGCCGAGAGCCCTGTGCGTGCCCGCAGCGGGACGGCCCCACGGCCTGGTGGGCAGGGGCAGGGACGCCGCGGTGCCACCCTGGGTCCGGGCGGCTGCAGGGGCTCCGTGCCAGGCCTGGGGCCGCCCGGCGGGCGGGGGGCTCACCTCGGAGTTGAAGCAGATCTGGCAGACGTTGCAGGAGATGACGGGTCGCCGGGCCCGGCCGAGGGGCGCCCCGAAGGTGTGGCTAATCACCGCCTTCTGCACCGGGTCCATCTGCGGGCAGAGAGAGGCCGTGAGCCGCCAGGCAGCCGGGCCCTGCCTCCTTGGCCCAAGGGGGAGCAAAAGGGAGGAGTCCTTCTCGGATGGGGGGTGAGCTGAGGAGGGCCAGCAACACAAACCCCGTGAGCATGTGGGGCAGGAAATGGGGGGCAGGGCAGGGGGTGAGACACGTCGCGGGGGGGGGGGGGCTGGGAGGGATTCAGCAGCTGGTCAGAGCCCCAGCGGGTGATGCACGGACAGGCCAAGCCGGGCTGAGAACTCAGCCCCCCTGCTCCGCCCACTACACCTCACTGTCCCCCACAATCCACGAATGCGCCGTAGCCTGCGCATGGCACGGCGCCAGGAGTCCCAGGCCCACATCAAGCTAAGCAGCCGGGGGGGGGGTCTCCGTAATGGGCCACACAGCCCCCACCCCTGGGATCCAGCTCCGAAGAGCAGCTGGCAGCTTCCCCCCCAGCGACCGCCCCCCCCACACACACTGGCACCTGCCCTCCCCAGCCAGGCACCGCGCCCCCCCATAACCCACCAGCCCTGCCCCGGCCCCCCCCTTCCCTTTGCTGCAGTGACCCTCTGATGAACACTCCAGCTGCAAACACCCCCTGCTGGCCCCCACCCCACCCCCTGCAGCCGAGCGCCCCCTGGTGGCCCCCACCCACCCCCTGCAGCCAAGCGCCCCCTGATGGCCCCCACCCCACCCCCTGCAGCCAAGCGCCCCCTGGTGGCCCCCACCCCACCCCCTGCAGCCGAGCGCCCCCTGGTGGCCCCCACCCCAACCCCTGCAGCCGAGCGCCCCCTGGTGGCCCCCACCCACCCCCTGCAGCCGAGCGCCCCCTGGTGGCCCCCACCCCAACCCCTGCTGGCCCCCACCCCACTGCATGCAGCTCAGCTCCCCCTGCTGTCCCTCCATCTGCCCCCTGCAGGCCAGTGCCCCCTGCTGGCCCCCACCCACCCCCTGCAGCCGAGCACCCCCTGGTGGCCCCCACCCACCCCCTGCTGGCCCCCACCCCACTGCATGCAGCTCAGCTCCCCCTGCTGGCCCCCACCCACCCCCTGCAGCCGAGCGCCCCCTGGTGGCTCCCCCCCCTCCTGCAGCCCCGGGCCCACTGCTGCCTCCCAGCATGTGGGAGTTTAGCTCCCGAGCGGCCTGTGGAGGCCGGAGGCCCCCCGAGCCAGGGGTGGGGCAGGTGATGCTCCGCTCCCCGCCCTTGTGATCTCCCCGGCGGGAGCTGGAAGGCGGCCAGGGGAGCTGAGCCATGCTGCTCCCAGCCAAGGCCGGCGGCTGGCCCAGCATTCGCTAGCGCGAGTGGAATTTCCCTTCCTGGCCCCGTCCTGCCCTTCCTAGCACCCGGGGGGGGGGGCTGCTCACGTGCAGCACCGAAGAGCCAGGGCCCCCCCCCCCCCGCCCCAGGCCCCGCCAAACGCCGCCCACGCTCACTTTGGGACAGGAAGTGAAGCGGCTCTGGAGCCAGCAGTGGGGGGAGCAGCTCTCCGAGCTGGAGTCCAGCCTGAGCACGGCCTGGCCAGGCTGCACCCCTGGCTGGGTCACCACGAACGGGAGGGGGGGAAGGGCCGGCCCGGGCGGCGGGATCGACTTCTGACCCGCCACAGATGGCTCCCCTGAGCTCCCCCTCCCCCCGCCCAGCCCGGCTCCCCTCCAGGACATGGGGATGACAACCCAGCCCCAACCTGCCCAGCCCAACCCAGCCCAGCGTGGCCCAGCCGAGTCCTATCCTGCCCCGCCCAGCCCTGCCTTGCAGGAGCATCTGGCAATACAGCCTGGGAGGCCCCCAGACACCCCGGTGCGGCGTGTGTGTGCATGTGTGTGTGTGTGTGTGCGTGTGTGTGTGCATGTGTGTGTGCGTGTGTGTGCGTGCGTGCGTGCGTGTGCATGTGTGTGCGTGTGCATGTGTGCGTGTGTGCATGTGTGCGTGTGTGCGTGTGTGCGCGTGCGTGTGTGTGCGTGCGCGTGCATGTGTGTGCATGTGTGTGTGCATGTGCATGTGTGTGTGGGTGGGGGGGGATCAGGCAAAACCCAACAGAGCGTGTCCTGTAGCATGTGGAGCCGAGTGCCCCCCAGGCTGGGACCTCGCCTTCAATCCCACAGCCCAGAGCCACCCCGATGCCCCCCCCAGACGGCCCTGCCAGCGGAGCAGCTGTGACCCAGAAAGCAGGGCAGCGAGGCCGGCCAGGAGCCAGGCCCCCGGTTCCACGCTGGGCCCAGGGGGGGAGATGTGGCGGCTTGGCTGCGGGAGCAGGGCTCAGCCCGGGCTCTGGGTTCCCTTCCTGCCCCTGGCCAGTGGCGGCTGACTCTGGGGGGCTCTGGTGAACCAGGGACCAGCTGCCAGGCCTCCAACGGGACAGGGGAGCGAGCGACCACAGGAGCCATGGGGCAGCCGCCACGAGCCCGGCTGCCTGATCCCGGGGGGCTGCCGGGCACGGAGGGTTAAGCAGGGCAGGCGGATTTCTGCCCGGCTAATCCAGCCCGGGGCTCCCACTGCGGATTAGAGGCGCTGAGCCACGGGCCCAGCGTGAACATCTGCACAGTCCCCCCCCCCCCGGATTAGGGGTTATCTGGTCCGATCTCCGGCCCACCCTGCCAGTCGCCCCTCCTGGCGGGGGTGGGGAGAGCGGATCAGCTCCACCCCCCACCCCCTGCCCCAGCCCCACTCCCCCCACGGAGCCCAGCTCTGCTGCGCACCAGAGCCCTGAGGCCTGTGCCAGGCGGCTGGAGGGGTCGGGATCCAGCCCGGAGGGGGCGGGGGAGCCAGCTGGGCCAGCCAAGCCCCCGGAGCCCAGGCCGTCTCGGGGGTGTCCAGTCTGTGGGGGATCCCTGCTAGCCCCGTCCCCCCACGGCTCCAGCCCCTTGGCTGCACCAAGCCCCCTCTCCGCTCCCAGAGCAAGTCCCCGGCAGGAGTGGGGAGCAGCCCCACCTCCGTGCCCATGTCCTCCCCCGCCCCGTCCCAGGGACGCGCTCAGCCCCGGCGTGCACCCTCCCCGGTCCCACAGAGCCAGGAAGGGAACCCCGGAGTCCTGACACGAAGCGACCCCCCCTCCCGGTCAGCTCAGCCCCAGACGCTGGGTCACAGCCCCTCCTCGTGCGCCAGGCCCCAGCCAGGTGTTCCTAGCCCGGGCTGGGACTAGAACCCTCGACCTCTGGCCCCACAGACACAGCGGCAGTTGCCGGCCCAGCCTCTAGGGGGCAGCACATCCACGCACAAGCCGGGATATCACCGCCACAGGGCTGGGCTGTTCCTAGGACGACCCATCCCTGCTGGCTCCCTCCAACCTCCCCAGATGGGCACAAGAGCGGGCACCATCCCCCCGTCTAGCCCAGCAGCGTGGCCCAAGCCCGGCACCCAGCCTAGGGCAGAGCCCCCTCAGCCAGTCCTTTTTAATGACCCTCCCTTCCCTCCTGGCCCCCCACTCTCCTCCCTGCATGGCAACGGGGGCATCTAATGGTTTTAGGAAACCTGGGCGTGCCTCAGTTTCCCCTGCATTTCGCAGGGCAGCCTAGTGGGAGAAGGCAGGTGGGGACCCCTGGGGACTGGCTGAGGGGGCTCCTTACCCACGGAGAATCCAGGGGGGCTGCCCACCGAGCCGCAGGGCAGCGACGCAGCACAGAGCAAGGGGCAGGCAGGGGAGCTGGCTACTGGAAGGAGTCAGGGCTCTCCCCATGCAGGGCAGATAGAGCCACCCCTACAGGTGGGCTTCCCCCTTCCGGTCGGGCCGCTGGGCAGAGGGCTCCCAGCTACCTGCTCTAACCACTAGACCCCACTCTCCTCCCAGAGCCGGGGACAGAGCCCTGCAGTCCTGGCCCCCAGCCCTGTGCTCTAGGCTGCCTGGGCAGCAGCAGAAGACGGGCTGGAATGGGCAGGAGGGCTGGTCGTGCGGGGGGCAATATTGGGATGGGTCAGCATTCCCCGGCTCCCCCAACACGGGCTCGAGGGCTGCGCGCGGTGGGTGGGTTAGTGCCCTACAATCCCACAGGCCGGTAGAGCCAGGCCATGCCGGGGCCCTTTACACCCGCCTCCCCCGCCTCCGTTCCTTGCTGTGGCTGGCAGTGCTCCACCCCAGAGGCGGCTGCATTTCCCAGGGGCACAAAGCGCGGGAGGCCCTGGGGAGATTTCACAGGCCCACGGAAACAGCCCCGTTCTCTGTAGCAGCCCAGCAAGCGCCACAGGAAGCAGGCGAGATTCCCCACCCCCCCGACACCCAGCCCTGGCTCTGCGCGGGGCCCCGGCCGGAGGGAGCCAGGGGAGGGCGGCGCTGCCGGCCGGGGACGGGACGTGGCTACGTCTTGCCACCCACGGCCAGCAAGCAAAGCCCCGCGGCCGGCAGCTGGTGGTTTGTGGCCAGGGTTAGGTGCAGGAACCAGGGCACGGGTGCCCGGCCTCCTGGGTTCTCTTCCCGGCCAGGGCAGCCCGGAGCCAGCAGGCCGGAGCCCACGCACGCTCGAGTACCAGGGGGCCACGTTTGGGCCCCTGGAGCCCGTGACAGGACTGGCTGCAGCCAGCAGGGATGGGGCACTGGCCGCTCAGGGCAAGGAAGGCTCCGTCGGGGGAGGGGGGGGTAGAGCTGGGGGGAGGCAGCCCCCCCCAAACACTTACTAATGGGGGGCCTGGCACTGAGGGCCTGGCAGGCACAAGCTGGTAGAGCTGCTGCTCCCCAGGAGGTCGGCTAGGGACGGGCTCCCACGGAAAGGCCCCTCTCAGCCACTGCTCCCCCCCCCCCCGCCTGCTGCAAAGGAAGGAGGCGGGAGCAGGGAGCCAGGGTGCCCGGGTTCTAGCCCTACCTGTGGGAAGGGCAGTGGGGGCTAGTGGGTAGGGAAGGATCTGGGAGGCAGGAGGGGGGCAGGATGCAGCGGCTAGCGCAGGGCCCCAGGGATCACTGCACTCAGGGGGGTCATTGGGGGAGGGTTGCGCCCGGCTGGGCTCAGCTGAGTGACCTTGAGCAGCTCCATGCCTCAGTTTCCCCAGTGGGGGGGTTACACGGGAAGTGGCATGGGGGAGCCCTTCCAGGGCTTTCTGGGAGTCAAAGGTGCCTCCCAACACCAGCCCCCCCCCCCCACCTTGGACTGGGCAGCTCCGGATACAGACCCGCTTGGGGGGGGTCAGGCCGTGGAGGGTTACAAGGGGTTGGGGGACATGGGGGGGTATGGTGGTCCCTCCCTCCCTCCCTCTGTGGGCATGGGGAGATCCAGCCAGGCAGGGGGAGGTCTGGGGGGGGGGCACCCAGGGACCCAGCCCTGAAACAGGCTCTGCCCCCATAAACCCATCAGCAGAGTCACTCCGCACAGGGGTGGGGGGGTGCAGGGGGTGAGAGGAGCCGGATGCGGAGCGGGGGGGCCCGGCGGTGCAGGGGGCTGCGTGGAGGCTGGGGGGGGGGGGGCTGCAGAGACTCGGACAGCGGGGCTGTGGGAGCCGGAGAGAGGCGGGGGGGGCGGGGGACGCGCTGCGGGGACCCAGAAAGGGCTGCAGGTGGATGCGGGAGCCGGGGGGGGGGAGCTGTCGGAGGGGGGGGGGCGGTCTTGCGGCGCTGGGCAGGGGCGGGATAAACGCGCTGGGGGGGATCGGGAGCCGGAAGGTCCCCCCCCGCCCGGGACACCTGCTCCCCCCCCAGCCCGGCCCCCGCGCCCCCTTACCCCGCCCGCGGGGCGACTCCGCAGCGCCCAGCGCCCGGCCGCGGCGCGATCCCGGCCGAGTCCCGGCGCAGCCGGCAGCGGGCGGAGCCCCGGGCCCGGGGCGGAGCGAGCAGCGCCCACCCCGGCCGGCCAGCGCCAAGCCCGCTCCCCCAGCCGGGCGCTTCCACCCCCCCGACCTGCCGGGGGGGGGCAATGACCCAACTGCCCCCCCCCGCGTTTGCACCGCCCCCCCCAGCCACCTGCGACTGGCCGGGACCCGAACTTCCTGCCCCACCCCGGGGTGCCCCTGCCCGGCGCCGAGTCCTGACCCCCCCCCGGACAGGAGGGGCCGCGCTGCGGGGGTCAGGCTGCTCCCAGCGGGGTGCGGGGGCGGTGGATGGGGAGGAGGGGAGCCAGGTGGGGAGCCGGGGAGCCGGCTGGGCGCCCCACGAATCGAACCAGGCCCCCTGGGCGCCAGGCATCAGCTCCTGCATCCAGAGCCCCGCAGCCCCCTCCTGCCCCCTGCGCGGGGCGGCTGGCTCCGGCCCCCAGGCCCCACGGAGCCCCCTTCCCGCAGCTCCCTGTGGCCTGGCCCCAGGGGGGCGGCAGCCACTGAAGGGGCCTCCTGCGACACCCCCTCCACGCACCGGCTGCCCAGCGGCCCCCCGCTTCCGGGAGACAGTCCCAGACCCAGAAACACGCGGCTGCAGGAACGGCAGGGCCTGGGCGCAGGAGGGAGCCGTGGGACACGGGGCGTCACCGGCCCAGCGACCCCCTGGCACCGGCCCAGAGCAGAGCCCAGTCCGGCTCCAGCTGCCCCTGTCAGAGCCCCGCAGCTCTGGACCCACGGCCCCCACCCTGCGCCCGCCAGGACCCACGGCCCCCACCCTGCGCCAGCCGGGACCCACGGCCCCCACCCTGCGCCAGCCGGGACCCACGGCCCCCACCCTGCACCCGCCAGGACCCACGGCCCCCACCCTGCGCCAGCCGGGACCCACGGACCCCACCCTGCACCCGCCAGGACCCACGGCCCCCACCCTGCGCCAGCCGGGACCCACGGCCCCCACCCTGCACCCGCCAGGACCCACGGCCCCCACCCTGCGCCCGCCAGGACCCACGGCCCCCACCCTGCACCCGCCAGGACCCATGGCCCCCACCCTGCGCCCGCCGGGACCCACGGCCCCCACCCGCTGCCTGCCCGGGACTCAGTTTCCTATCTTCACCGCTGCTCTGCACAGCCCCTCGCCAGGCAGGGCTGGCTCCCGAGAGCCACGTTGTGCCAGGCCAAGGACCCAGGCCCAGCTCGGCCCTGCAGGCTGCTGCCAGAGCGGGCACATCCCTGGGGCTTGTTGCGGCCTCCAAGGCAGCTGCTGGGCCAGGCCGGGCTGGGAAGGCCTCTGGGCCTGGGGGTGCCGGCTCAGGGGAGCCAGCCGGGAGCGGGGCCTTGGCTGCTTCCTCCGGGGCGGGCGTGCTCGGAGGTGAGGTCAGTGACCCCGGGCGCCGGGTCCTACAGACGGGCCGGGGCCGCTCCGTGGGGCTGCGGGGACCAAGGGATGGGATGGGGGAGAGGAGACCCAGCCTGGCCCAGCCCTGCCCCCCCAGCCCTGCCGGTGCCCCTCACAGCCCCCACCTCTGCTATTCCAGGCCTGGCTAGACCCCCAAGGGAACCGGGTTTCATCAGATGGTCCCCAGTGGAGGTTCTGCCTCGGCCCTGAGGCCACTGAGCTGGGAGCCGGGCGGCCCGAGTTCCGGTCTCACCTCGAGAGTCTCCCGCCCACTTCCCAGCTCTGCATATCCCCCCCCCCCCCCCGCGGCTTCTTTCTCCCCCCAGCTCTGCAGCCCTGACTCCCACCGACACGTCCTGCTGCTGGTGTTAGCCCCTCATTCCGCCTTTCCAGAGCCCTGGCTCCCAACCCCCCGCTGCTCTCACCACTAGCTCCCACTGCCCGCCCAGGCCTAGAAAGCAGGTGTCCTGCTCGCCACGAGCGGTTGTGGGCTTGGGGGTTTTGTTTTGCCCATCTTCCAACAGGACATTGGAAGGGGGAGCCCGAGGGCCAATGTCCCCTCTCTGCGAGGTGCCCATCCCCACGGTATCTGGGCCCTCACGCTGCCCAAGAGCTACGCTCCTTCGAGGAAAATGCCTGCTGGTGCCCCGTGCCTGGCACTGTGCCCCCCTGGGGTCCTCCCCACTCCAGGCCAGGCTGGAGGGCCAGGGCACCCTAGGGTTGGCAGATTGGGAGGTGGGGACCCCCCGCTGCTCGTGGCTGGAGGGGCCAGGCCAGGCGGGGCACAGAGCCCCAATGCTGTGAAGGCCTCTCGCCGCCCTGCGCGGACACGAGCTGCCCCCCGCGGCTGTACATGCCAGGGCGGCTAGTGGGGCCCACAGCTCTGCCCGGCCTGGGGGCTCATGTCTGGCAGTGTCCTGTGGGCATCACCGGCTCCCTCCCAGCCAGCATGTGGGACAAGAGACTCTGCCCCCCCCCGTTAGCCCTCGGACTACTCCTCCCCCGTTAGCCCTCGGACTACTCCCCCCCCGTTAGCCCTCGGACTACTCCCCCCCGTTAGCCCTCGGACTACTCCCCCCCCGTTAGCCCTCGGACTACTCCCCCCCCCGTTAGCCCTCGGACTACTCAGCGTCTGGCCCGCCTGCCGGCAGCGCATGTCAGGCAGCCGCTGCCAACCCTGGCCCGGCGGAGCTGCGAGCCGCGCCCCGAGTTCGCCAGGTCTCAGCGCAGCTTGTCAGCCGGGGGCTGGGCTCCTCCTACCCACCGTGGGCGTTTGTTTGGTTTGGTCTGCAGGGAAACTGAAAAACAGCAGCCGCAGCCGCCCAGCCCAGCCGGCCGCTGGGCCAGCTCCTCCTTCCCCCCATGGCTGGCCAGCCCGGAGCCGGCCACACGCCCACCTGGAGCAGGGCCGGGCACCGCGGGGCTGCGCGAAGCCGCTAACACCTTCCCGGCAAGGGCTTTCCCCGGCACCCGCCGGCCGATTGGCAGCCCCGCGCCCTCCCGGCGGCCACTAAATCCACAGCACCCCCGGGCAGGGGATGTCAGCGTGGCCACATGGGGGAGGGGCAGGGGAAGTGTGGGGCACTCTGATGGGGGGGTCAGGGGACAGGCACTCGGGGGGACACAGGGGTACAGGCCCCTAAAGCTCCAGGTAAATTCATCCCTGTCTGTCGGCCAGGTCTGGGTACCCAGGGGAGGGTCTGGGGGCCAGGGCAGGTCTGGGGGTCTGGGGGTCAGGGCGGGTCTGGGTACCCAGGGGAGGATCTGGGGGCCAGGGCGGGTCTGGGTACCCAGGGGAGGATCTGGGTACCCAGGGCTCTGTGCTCTAACATGCCCAGAGGATCTCTCAGCCCCCCAGCCCAGCTGTGGGTCAGATCCCTGCAGCGTTCCTGGGGGGGGGGGGGGACCTGGCCCTCGCCTGCCCGGGGGGGGGGGGGGCGCAGAGTCCTACCGGTGCCAGCAGAGCACGGGGTGGCAGCAGCCAGGGCCTTACCGTGCTCAGTCCAGGGAAGAGCCCCACGGCCGGCTGCGCCTCCATGGGGAAGGGCAGGAAGTGCTTGAAGTCCAGCGGCCCCTGGATCATGGCGGGGGGTGCGCGCAGCATGGCGGGGAGCGGGCCCCCCCGGCTCAGGCTCCCTAGACAGAGACAAGGAGAGAGTGTGAGGGCAGCCCGGGGCACCTGGCCGGAGCTGCGCCTGCAGCCGGGGATCCCCGTCCCACGGGGCTAGAACCCACGACCTTTGGCTCCCCGGGAGCAGCCGCTGCAACCTGCTGCTGGACCCCAGGGGGCGCCAGGCTCCCACCCAGCCCAGGCTGGGGCCAAAGAGGGGCTGGAAGGGGGCACCGGTGGGAACCCGGCCTGAGTCCCATGGGCTAGTGTCTGCCAGCCCAGGGAGCTGGCAGGGCCCTGGGGCATGTGGGGTGCAGGGGCAGAGCAAAAGCTCCAGGCTCAGGACCCGGAGTTAACCCTGAAGGTGCTGGGCTGCACCTGGGGGGCTGTGGGGTGGGAGTGAGGGGCACCAGCCGGGCTGGGCGCTATGGCATGGAGCTGAGCAGCACGGGGGGGGCGCACACGCGTGTGCAGGCGGGCATGGTTCTATGTGTGCATGTGAACATGCCCGGGGCTGCAGTGTCTGGGTGGGGCCAGGCCAGAGGTAACCCCCGGGGGGGGGGGGTCCTCTCCATCTCTAGAAAGGCCCCACGGAACTCAGCTCTCCCCCTCCTCCCACCCCAGCTCCTAGGGCCCGACCCCCCCACCTCTCTGACAAGATGGTGCCCCCTGGTGGTGGTTCTGGGCAGTGCAGCCTGCTGCTGGACTGGGTGACCCGGAGGGGGGGGGGGGAGGCGAGGGCAGTGGGGGAGCTGGGCCTGATCTCCCAGAATGCACTGCAGCAGGCCCACCCCTGGCCGTGCCCACCCCAGGAGCAGAGGGGCTGGTGGAGGGGAGGTGCCCCCCCCAGTTGCTCGTTTCCCCCCAGGGCGGAGCCGGTGGGCAGGGATGGAGGGGCCCAGGCAGGCGGGACATGCCCCCCCCTCCATGGTTGATGGAGCCACAGGCCTTGCAATGCCCAGGCGCCCCCCGCCAGGCTGCCCAGCACGGAAGGGCAGGACCCGGGGGGGCCCTATGCCTGCTGGAATTCCCTGGCCAGGGGCAGCCGCCCCGGCCGGACTCTCGGCACTGGAGGGGCTGGAGGGACGGGCCCCGCTATGGGGCCAGCCTGGCGCTGCTCGGGGAACCCCCAGAGGTCCACCCCTCCCAAGTCCCACAGCACAGCCCCACGACTCCCTGCAAGGCACAGGGGTGGGTGGGGAGGAGCATTCGAACCCCCCTGAATGTGGGGGGGGGGGCGGCACCCCCCGCAGCAGAGAACCCAGGAGTCTCCCTCCCCCACACTTGGCACCATAAGCATGTGAGTCCTGTCCCAGCAGAGCACAAGGGAACCCCCCCCCAATTGCTCAGGTTCCCACCGCGGCTACCGACCGGGGGTCTGACCCGCCCGTCTGCAGGCAAAGGGGAGGCGGCGAGCGCCCACCAGCTCCCGGCCCCCCGCCAGGGCTACTGACAATTGGAGCCGGCGTCTAGATGGGAGGCAGGAGCGTTCTCCCCAGTCCCCCCCCCCTGCAGATTGGGGACTCTGCCCCCTCCCCACAGGGCTCTTCAGTCTCAGCGCAGACCGTGGGCCCGGGGAGCTTGGCCGGCCCACAAGACCCTCAGCGACTCCCTCGGTCCAGTCCACCCCCCACACGATCCCTGCCCCCCCCACAGCTGATCTCAGCCTGGGAGCCGGCTGAGCGCAGATAACAACCTACTCACGCTGTGGCTGCCGCGAAGGGAGCTCCTCTGGCTGCTCCAGCCCCAGGTTCGAGCCCCCACGCTGAGAAGCGCGTGGCCCCCTCCCCCCCGGCGCCCGAGCACTCACAGCAGCGACCCCCGGAGCCGAGCGGCCCCGCCCAGGCCTGGGGCCCGGCTCTGCAGGGCTGGATCCGCTTTTCAGGCCCAGGCGCTGCCGCTTCCCTCCAGCGCCTGCTCGCGGCTCGGCTCCTGCTGCCCACAAAGGGGAACTGAGTCCCACTCTCGTTCGACAGGAGCCGGGGGGGGGGAGCTCTGCTTGCAGATACCCCCCCGATGTGCAGGGAGGACAGGTGCTGGCAGCGATGGGCCTGGCGCCCCCCTGACGCCTGCTGCACATGGGGACCGGCCCTGCCCTGCAGCCACCTCTGGGGGGGAGCACGGCACCTGCAGCAAGGCCTCTGCACCCACCGCCTCAGGCTTCCCCAGCCCCACAGGCCTGGCCCCGGCCTACGTCCCCCAGCACAGCCTGACCGGCCTGTGGCTCCCCCGGGACAGCCAGCCCCCCGGCCAGGGCTGCAGCGCTGGGGTCGGGCTCCTGCTGGCACCGCTGGGCCGGGCCGGTGTCCTGGGCAGCGGGCAGCGTGGGGCGGCCAGGCCAGGCCAGCGAAGGGGGCCAGGGGTGTCCTGACCGTCATTCACTGGGGGCAGAGCTCTGGGGAGCGGCCCCCCCACGTCAGGAGACATGCGCGGTGCCGCCTCTCCCTGAACCGGGGACCCCTCTGAGCCCCTGCCCCCCTCTGAGCCGCTGCCCCCTCTGAGCCCCTGCCCCCCTCTGAGCCGCTGCCCCCCTCTGAGCCGCTGCCCCCTCTGAGCCCCTGCCCCCCTCTGAGCCGCTGCCCCACTCCCCACAGCCCCTCTGAGCCCCTGCCCCCGCAGCCCCCCCACACCCCTTCCCCGCCCCCTGCAGCCATGCCTGCATCGCTCCCCCACCTACCTCAGAGATGAGTCTGCAGCCCCTGCCCCCCAGCCCTGCCCCTCACTCCCGACCCACAGCCTCTGCCAGCTCAGCCCTGCTGGTGCCCCAAGGCAAAGCCACAAGCGGCCCACCCTCTCCAGCAGTCTCTGGGCTGGGCCTCCCACCCCGGCTCACTCCCCTTGGGTCTCGGACCAGGCCAGGCTGGCGGGAAGCAGCTGTTCCCGGTTCTCCCAGGGAGGCTCAGTGCCCTGCCCGGACGCCTGTACCCCAAAGCCCTGCTATCGGGGCGACCCTGGGACCGGCTGCCCCCTGCCCGGCCGTCCCCCTCCCTGCTCCTGCGGCCTGCCACTAGGGGGCGACAGGACCCCCCCACACTCAGTGCCAGCGTGTCACCCCAGGGGGCGCCCTGCAGCCCAGGCTCCCCTCCCCCCACCGCCCCGACACACTCAACAGCCCCCCAGACACGAGGGAGGGGCCACGCTGCAGCTGACGGGGGGAGCATCCCCCCCACCGCGCCTGCCCCCTCCTGCCAGCGACAGCCCTGCTCCCGACCTCTGCCCCCCCCTCCGCCCTGCCTTCCCCTCCCCCGGCACGGTGGCTCAGAACAAAGCGGCGGAGGCGGGGGGCAGGCTGGGGGGCCGCCCTGGGTCCGGCGGCTGAGCTGAGTGACCCTGACAGGCATGACAGACGCCTCCGGACGCCCATTGTCCGGCTAATCTGCCCGCGGCCGGGCCGGGCACCGCGCGCTTACCTGCGCCGGCCGGATTCTGCTGCTGCCCCCGGCGCCGGGTCTGGGCAGGGCTGGGAACAGAACCCGGCGCCCCCCCCGCCCCCGGAGCCGCCCCTCCCACCCAGCGCTCACGGGCTCTGGGAGCAGCAGCCAATTACCGGTGCTGAAAAGTGGGGCAGGCGCGCGGCGGGGGGGCGGGGAGCCCGGCGCAGGGCAGGCGTGATGGGAGATGACAGCCCGGCTACCACGGCCCGGCGGGCATGGGGGGCGCCAACCCCATCGCTGCCCGAGCCTGCACGGCACAGGCACCCACCCGAGCCGGGGGGGGGGGGTGCCAGGACGTCTGGGTTCTCCCCCTGGCGTGGGGAGGGCAGTGGAGTCCAGTGGCTACAGTGGGGGGCTTAGGGGGTGGAGTGGGGGGAGCCAGGATGCCTGGGTTCTCCCCCTGGCGTGGGGAGGGCAGTGGAGTCTAGTGGCTACAGTGGGGGGCTTAGGGGGTGGAGTGGGGGGAGCCAGGACGCCTGGGTTCTCCCCCTGGCGTGGGGAGGGCAGTGGAGTCTAGTGGCTACAGTGAGGGGCTTAGGGGGCGGAGCGGGGGGGGCAGCCCTGGGCAGGAGAACCCTGGCAGCACGGCCCTCTTGCCAGGCTCTTAGTGCCCCACTTCCAGGCAGGGCGCCCCCTGCAGCACAGCGCCCCCTAGTGCCCGACTGGCTGCCAGGGGAGAGCGCCCCCTGCTGGTCCCCACCCTGCTCCCTGCAGCGCCCAGCTTGGCCCTGGCAGTCTCTGCAGCCCACCCTGCGCCCCCTGCGCCGCCAGTCACAGTCCTGAGGGACTCCAGCTGTGGGGTGTCTAATGCTCTGGTTTGTGGGAACGGCCCCCCCCAGCTCCACGCAGGCCCCAGCTGGAGAGGCTGCCTGGCCAGAGTATGGGGTCCCCTTTCCCCCCCAGGCTCCATGCACTGGGGACAGAGCCCAGAGAGCCCCCAGCGCCCACGGGCCCAGAACCTTCGACTGGGTCTTGTGGCCACACGTTAGAGTCCAGTTCCTGGCTACAGCAAACAGCCCTGCCCCGCCCCTCCCCCCCAGCCCGTAGCCCCTGCCCCACCCCCAACCTGCAGCCCCCTGCCCCGCCCCCAGCCCGTAGCCCCTGCCCTGCCCCACCCCCTCACCCCCAATCTACAGCCCCCTGCCCTGCCCTGCCCCACCCCCCCTCACCCCCAACCTGCAGCCCCCTGCCCTGCCCCCCGGCCCGCCCTGCCCTTGCCCTTCCCCCCTGACCTGCAGCCCCTGCTCCCCCCACCCCCGACCCGCAGCCCCCTGCCGTGCCAGTGCCCCTCACCCCCGGCCCGCCCTGCAGCCCCCTGCCTCTCCAGCAAAGGGGAGCAGGCTGTTCAGCACACAGGGGGCCAAGGGGCCAGGCTGAGCAATATGAGCCCTGTGACCCCACAGCGCCAGGTGCTGCCCCCTGCTCTCCAGACGCCCCTCCCCCGGGAGCCACGGCAGGAGAAACTGAGGCACAGAAGGTGTGGGAGGTTACCCCGGTAACAGCGAGTCAGGAACAGAACCCAGGCGCCTGGCCCCCGGCCCAGCGCTCGCAGCCCTCTGCCTCCGGGACCCCAGCCAGCAGGGTCACGCTCCGCTCCCAGGTCCATGGGACGGACAGGCCAGATTCCCACGGGCTGCAGGAGGACCGGGCCCCCCAGGTCTCCTTCCCCCTTGAGACGCATCCCCCACTGCACCTTCGGGGGGGGGTCTTTCCTCCCGCTCCCTGCCCCCTGGCCGGGGTGGAGGGGCTGGCGCGGGCTCTGCTGTGGGGCTGCGCAGCAGGGAGAAAGGCCCGTTCCCCCCTCCCCAGCTGGGTCCCTGTGTCCTGGGGAGCCGTGCGCCTCCGCATCTTTGCTCCCACGGCCCCCACCTCTGCTTTGGGGCAGGCAGGGCCCCCCAGCCCACCCGGTGCTGCCCAGACTAAGGGAGACCCCCCGCCCGGCCCAGGCCTCTCTGCTCCCTGAGGCCTCACAACCCAGCACAGAGCCCGGGGGGGGGGGGGCAGCAGCTGGAGCCCCCCTCAGCTGGGACCCTGGCGCAGGGGCCACCCAGACTGGCATGGGCCCCGGGGACTCCTGCTGCACCCCAGCACATCCCAGAGCAAAACCGTCCCGGGCAGCCCGCGCCGGCCACCCCGCCTGTCACCCGGCGCTTAGAAAGAACCCCCGTGCCCTGGCCCCCAGCCCCCCGCTCTAACCACTAGACCCCACTGCCAGACTGTGTCCCAGCTCTGCTCCCACCCCGAGACCATCGCTCCCCTGCCCCGTGGCAGGCTGGCAGTGCCACCCAGCCCCCCCGACTGGCGAAAGGCACCGAGCGAGGGGCCAGCACCTGCAGTCCTCCCCACAACCCCCAGGACGGGGGAGGGGCCAGCTGAACCCCTGAAAGTCCCAAGATGCAACGGGGCAGCATGCAAATGAAGAGGGAGGGGTGGAGCGGGGGGGCGGAGTCACTGGAGAGGCCCAGAAGAAATCCCTGGGTCCGGCCCCCCTGCGCAGAGACTGGTTACACGATGGGGCGTTACCCGGTTAACCCGCTAACCAAGTGACAGCTCTGTCCCTGGCCTGGGGGGCACCCCGCAGCCTGCCCCGGCACAGTGGGGCGCATGGTGGAGGGGGCCCTGCTGCCCCATAGATGCCAGCCGGAGGCCAGGGGCATGATGGGACATGGGAGCAGCGCCCCACCGGCCGCCCCACGGCGATCTGGAGCCAGGAAACGTTCCCGCTGGGGTCAGGCTAAGGACGCGCCCCCCGGCTGCCCCCAAGCGAAGCCCCCTCCCAGCCGTAGCTTGGGGCTTGCGCCAGGCCTAGGGGTGCCCAGTCTGAATGCAGAGACGTGGGGCAGGGCCCAGGGCTGCCGTCGTGCAGGGCGTTTTGGGGGGACCCTGCACAGTAGCCAGCCTTGGCTCCCCCCCACCCCATCAGGCTTGGCCCTGACTCTGTGACCCCCCTGGCCCTTCCACACAGCAGGGGGAGCGTCACTGTCCCCCCCCCCCGCCCTGGGGCGCCCGGGGCCCCTCGCCCACCCGGCCGGCCCGCCTTGGTGCAGCCTGGGAGCAGCCGGGCGGAAAAGAGGCTGATCGCGCCTGACAAACTGGCCCCGTTTCTGCGCTGCCGGCGCGGCACCGGTGGGGGCTGGGCACGCAGCGGGGAGGGGGATGGGCTAGGGCAGCCGCTCGCTTTGGAAGCCCCCCCCTCCGCCTCAGCCCCCCAACCCTCTCCTTGGCACTGTCCCCCGGTACATCAGTTGTAGCCAACCCCTCCCCCCCGGGTGAAGGGGCGTGTGGCTGGCCAACGGCTCCCCCCAGGCCCAGCCCCGGTTACACCCTGGGGACGCAGGGCTGGCTCTGGGGCACCCTCCCCGGCCTGCTCTGCCCAGGGCCCGGCCTCAGAGCCGGCCACATCCAGGCAAACTGAGGCTGCAGGCTGCAGCCCGGCGGCAGCACGCGAGCTCTCCCCTGGCTGCTCGCGGACCCGGGAAGCAACGGAAAAGGGAACCCGCCCGCAGCGCTGCACCACGATAAAAATAACCCCGTAAGCCGCCAGCCCCGGCTTAGAGAAAGGCCCACAAAGCCGCCGGCCGCCCGCGCGGGGGGTGGGGGTGGAGGGGGAGGGGATGCCAGCCAAGCTGCCCGTCCCTTGGCTCCTCCCGCCCGGGGTGCTGCTTCCCGGCTCCCCAGCGCTCCATGCCAGGGCGACGCACCCAGCAACGCAGGGGGGCACCCTCAGGCCTCCGTTCCCCCTGCCCGCCCAAGCGCCCAGCGCAGCCGAGCTCAGCTCAGCTCAGCTCCCAGGAGGGCAGCGCTGCCGAGTAGGGAGAGTTCGTGGTGCCCAGGGGGACAAGCCCCCTCGTGGCCCTGGAACGCCCCCACCGATGGGAAAGGGGAGCAGGCAGGTGCCCAGGCACAGCCCTCCAGCCCCGACCCACAGCCCCCCCGGTGTGTCAGTTCCAGGCCTGCCCCACATCTCTGCCAAGCCACTCGCTAACAGGCGCATGCGTCCCCCCCCCAGAGCACTGGAGTGGGGGGGGGGGGGCGTCCTGCCCCACAGCGCCCCCTGCTGGACTCTGGGAGCTGAGCCCTGTCCCAGTGCCGGGGGGGGGGGGGGCTGTGTGGGGGGCGCACGGGGGGGCGGGTGGGGGTGTGGCAGTCTCCCCGGCTTGAAGCAGTTTCCAGTTTGGGACAGGCACTGTCAGCTCCTCCAGTATACAAATTGTTCATAGGTCGGCAGCCACACACACACACACAGATGGACACAAGAGATACACACAGACACAAACAGAGACAGACACAGACACAGACACGACACACAGATGGACACAAGAGACACGCACAGACACACACAGAGACGGACACAGACACAGACACGACACACAGATGGACACAAGAGACACGCACAGACACACACAGACGCACACACAGATGCACACACAGACGCACACACAGACACACATGCACACACAGACGCACACACACACAGACACATACAGAGACACAGACGCACACACAGACACACAGACGCACACACACACAGACACATACAGAGACACAGACGCACACACAGATGCACACACAGACACACACACAGACGGACACAGACACAGACACAACACACAGATGGACACAAGAGACACGCACAGACACACACAGAGACAGACACACAGATGCACAGGCACAGACGCACACACAGACGCGCACACACACAGACACACGCACACACAGATGCACACGCACACACACACACAGATGCACACACAGACGCACACACACACGCACACACAGACGCACACACACACAGACACATACAGAGACACAGACGCACACACAGGGGGGGCAAACAGCAGCGTGGCAGACACAGCAGGTGAGGACAGGAAGAGGAGACCCCCGGGCCCAGCGGCAGGCAGGACAGGGGCTGAAAGGCCTGCAGGTGAGGGCAGGGCTGGCAGGGCAGGGCTGGCAGGGCAGGGCAGGCTGGCAGGGCAGGGCAGGCTGGCAGGCTCCTGGGACAGGCCAGGGCAGGCCGGGCTTGGCAGGCTCCGCAGGAGCAGCCTGGGCGATGGAGCTCGAGTTCCCATCGGAAAGCTGATTCTGCCACCAGCCCCCCTGTTGTGCTCCTGCCCCTCCCCACAGCACGGTGCCCCCCATGCCCACACCCTGCCCCTCCTCCCGCCGGAACGGGGCAGGACTTGGGGGTCCCTGGGTCTGCCCTCTGAGCAAGGCCTGCCCCAGAGCAGCAGAGGGCACCGGGAGGGGCTGGGCGAGTGGGAGTCCACTCAGGGGGGGGTCCCCCGGGATCCTGGTTCGACTGTACCAAGAGCTGGTTGCCCTGGAAGTGGGAACTGACCCCCCTAACTGCAGTGGCGCCCAGGGATTGGCAGAGCGCCCCGGCGGGTGGTGCCCGTTGGCACTGGCCTCGGTGCACGTCAAACATTTATTCCACACTTGGATGGAAGAAATCCACACAGGGAAAGAAAAGATCAGCGGGCGCGTTGGCAGGGAGGGGGGAGGAATCCCCCCACTGTAGCCCAAAGCCGTGCCAGACAGACCCCTTGTGCTACCCTGCCACTCGCCCCCGGCACTGCCACCTAGTGGGACCTTGGGGATGTCTCTTGGCACCTCGCTGGGAAATCTCTGGGGCTCTGGCCTGACCCCAGGTCACACACAGGAGGGTCAGAGACAGGGCCCAAGGCCTGGAGGAGCAGGAGGCCTGCGAGTGAGAGATGGGCCCAGACACACAGGCAGCCCCGGGCACAGAGCTACTGCGGGGTTAGCCCAGGGCTGGGGGTGAGGGGTACCAGCAGGGGTGAGGGGCACCGACAGGGCTGGGGGGGGACAGGGGCTATGGGGCAGGGGTGAGGGGCACCAGCAGGGCGGAGGGACCGGGGGCTGTGGGGCGGGGGTGAGGGGCACCGGCAGGGCGGGGGGGGGCTGTGGGTTGGGGGTGAGGGGCACCAGCAGGGCGGGGAGACCGGGTGCTGTGGGGCGGGGGTGAGGGGCACCGGCAGGGCAGGGGGGGCAGGTGCTGTGGGGCGGGGGTGAGGGGTACCGGCAGGGCTGGGGGGGGCGGGTGCTGTGGGGTGGGGGTGAGGGGCACCGGCAGGGCGGGGGGGGCAGGGGCTGTGGGGCGGGAGTGAGGGGCACCGGCAGGGCGGGGAGACCGGGTGCTGTGGGGCGGGGGTGAGGGGCACCGGCAGGGCTGGGGGGGGCAGGGGCTGTGGGGCGGGGGTGAGGGGCACCGGCAGGGCTGGGGGGGCAGGGGCTGTGGGGCGGGGGTGAGGGGTACCGGCAGGGCGGGGGGGGCGGGGGCTGTGGGGTGGGAGTGAGGGGTACTGGCAGGGTGGGGGAACCGGGGGCTGTGGGGTGGGGGTGAGGGGTACCGGCAGGGCTGGGGGGGGGCAGGGGCTGTGGGGCGGGAGTGAGGGGCACCGGCAGGGCTGGGGGGGCAGGGGCTGTGGGGCGGGGGTGAGGTGCACCGGCAGGGCTGGGGGGGCAGGGGCTGTGGGGCGGGGGTGAGGTGCACCGGCAGGGCTGGGGGGGCAGGGGCTGTGGGGCGGGAGTGAGGGGCACCGGCAGGGCTGGGGGGGCAGGGGCTGTGGGGCGGGAGTGAGGTGCACCGGCAGGGCTGGGGGGGCAGGGGCTGTGGGGCGGGAGTGAGGGGCACCGGCAAGGCTTGGGTGCGTGATGCTGGTTTGTCACCTGCACGTCTGACTCTGGTGCTCAGGGAGTTTATGGGCGGCAGGGGGGCGGGATGAGACAGGACAGGGTGGGACATGCCCAGGTGCAGGGGAACAGGGCACAGGCTGCTGGGTGGGGCATAAGGAGGGGATGGAGGAGCAGAGGGGGGAACGGGGGGGACGGGGGGGCAGAGAGGTACGAGGGGCGGGGGCAGAAAGGTATGAGGGGGGCAGAGGGGTAGGAGGGGGCTGAGAGGTAGGAGGGGGCCGAGGGGCGGGACGGGGGGCAGAGGGGTAGGAGGGGGCTGAGGGGTACAAGGGGGCAGAGGGGCGGGCCGGGGGGGGCAAAGGGGTACGGGGTGGCAGAGGGGTGGGACGGGGGGCAGAGGGGTAGGAGGGGGCTGAGGGGTACAAGGGGGCAGAGGGGCGGGCCGGGGGGGCAAAGGGGTACGGGGGGGCAGAGGGGCGGGACGGGGGGCAGAGGGGTAGGAGGGGGCTGAGGGATACAAGGGGGCAGAGGGGCGGGCCGGGGGGGCAAAGGGGTACGGGGGGGCAGAGGGGCGGGACGGGGGGGCAGAGGGGTAGGAGGGGGCTGAGGGGTACAAGGGGGCAGAGGGGCGGGCCGGGGGGGGGGCAGAGGGGCGGGACGGCTCCACACTTCGGGCTCTTTTGTGTTCCAGGCTGCGGACTCCAACCCGGTGCCCCCCTCCCGGAGCTGCAGGCTCGGCCCCCCCAGTCCCTCCCCCGGAGCGGGCAGCCAGGGGGCCTGGAGCCCAGCTGGAGCAGCGCCGGGGGGAGGTTGCCGGGCGGGGGGAGCCAGGATCTAGGTCAGAGTGTGGGGCAGGGGGAGGGGGCCGGGACATTGCGCGCAACTTCTCCCCCGCCCGCCCCGTCCGCGGTGGAAGCTGCCCCCGCCTGCAGCCCGGCCAAGTTTCAGCCCCCCCCCCCCCCGCTCCCCGGCTCCGGGTCACCAGGGTCCGGAGGCGCAGCGAGTCCAGCCCCCGAGCCGGGCCGGGCCGAGCCCCGGAGCATCCACTCACCCAGAATCATCCCGCGGCTCCGGGCGCAGCCCCAGCGATCGTGGGGGGGTCAGCGATCCGGGGGGTCAGGCGGCCCCAGCGATCCGGGGGGGGCGGTCAGCGATCCGGGGGGGGGTCAGCGATCCGGGGGGTCAGGCGGCCCCAGCGATCCGGGGGGGGGTGTCAGCGATCCGGGGGGGGCGGTCAGCGATCCTGGGGGTCAGGCGGCCCCAGCGATCCGAGGGGGGGGGGTCAGCGATCCGGGGGGGGCGGTCAGCGATCCTGGGGGTCAGGCGGCCCCAGCGATCCGGGGGGGGTCAGCGATCCGGGGGGTCAGGCGGCCCCAGCGATCCGGGGGGGGTCAGCGATCCGGGGGGGGTCAGCGATCCGGGGGGTCAGGCGGCCCCAGCGATCCGGGGGGTCAGGCGGCCCCAGCGGTCCGGGGTCCAGGCAGGTCCGGGGGGGCTGCCCGGCGCGGTGGGGCGCAGCAGCGAGGGGTCCCCGCGCCGAGCCGCCGAGCCCGGAGCAGCCGCGGCTCCTGGGCAGGGACCCCCGGGGCGACTCGCCTGCCCGGCGCCCATTGGCTGCGCCGCCGCCGCCCGCCCAATGGCAGCAGCGCGGGGAGCAGCCGGGAGCGGGGGCCGGGTTACCCGCCGGGCCAGGTGAGCGCAGCGCAGCGCCGGGCTGGGGCGGGGGCCGGTCCTGCCCGCCTCGACCGCAGACACACACACTGCGGGACAGACACACACACTGCGGGACAGACACACCGACAGCGGGACAGACACACACACTGCGGGACAGACACACACACTGCGGGACAGACACACCGACAGCCACACTGCGGGACAGACACACACACTGCGGGACAGACACACCGACAGCCACACTGCGGGACAGACACACACACTGCGGGACAGACACACCGACAGCCACACTGCTGGACAGACACACACACTGCGGGACAGACACACCGACAGCGGGACAGACACACACACTGCGGGACAGACACACACACTGCGGGACAGACACACCGACAGCGGGACAGACACACACACTGCAGGGCAGTCTCTCTCTGACACACACACTGCTGGACAGACACACACGGCGGGACAGACACACACACTGCGGGACAGACACACACACTGCGGGACAGACACACCGACAGCGGGACAGACACACACACTGCAGGGCAGTCTCTCTCTGACACACACACACTGCTGGACAGACACATACGGCGGGACAGACAGACACACTGCAGGGCAGTCACACACACACACACACACACACACACACACACACTGTAGAACAGACACCTGGGGACAGACTGACACATTCATACACTGCGGAACAGACAGACAATTGGGGACAGATGGACACATTGAGGGACAGCCCAGATCACTGAGACAGACAGACTGGGCCAGGGACACACACACACACACACACACACCTACACATGCGCACACACACCTACACATGCGCACATACTCACATGCACACACGCACACACACGCACACCTACTCATGCGTTTGCACACGCACACACATGCAGATTCACACGTGTACACACACTCATGTGCTCACAGTCACACACATGCGCGCACACACACGCACACATGCGCGCACACACACTGTCAGTCAGGCTCCCTGGTTTACACCCTCTCTCACGCACACACCAAAAGCTTCAGGCTGTGTTAGCCCCACTGACACATCCCAGGGTGTGCTGAGGGGGTCTCGGGGCTTTGAGGTAGGGTCTGGGGTTGGCGGGGTGTGTGGGTGCAGGACGGGTTGCTGTGCTGGGGGGAGGATGAGGAGCAGGTTGGGGAGGGTGTCTGGCTGGGGGTATGAAAAGTGGGTTGAGGAGTTGGTGTGTGAGATGGGCTGGGGATGAGAGGTGGGGGAGGGCTGGAGGCAGGGATGAGGGGTGAGGGAGGGCTGGGGGCAGGGATGAGGGGTGGGGGAGGGCTGGGGGCAGGGATGAGGGGTGGGGAGGGCTGGGGATGAGGGGTGGGGGAGGGCTGGGGGCGGGGATGAGGGGTGGGGGAGGGCTGGGGGCAGGGATGAGGGGTGGGAGAAGGCTGGGGATGAGGGGTGGGGGAGGGCTGGGGATGAGGGGTGGGAGAGAGCTGGGGGCAGGGATGAGGGGTGGGGGAGGGCTGGGGGCAGGGATGAGGGGTGGGGGAGGGCTGGGGGCGGGGATGAGGGGTGGGGGAGGGCTGGGGGCAGGGATGAGGGGTGGGGGAGGGCTGGGGGCAGGGATGAGGGGTGGGAGAAGGCTGGGGATGAGGGGTGGGGGAGGGCTGCGGGCAGGGATGAGGGGTGGGGGAGGGCTGGGATGAAGGGAGTGTGGGGGGGTGTTCGGAGTCGGCCGGGCCTTCCCTCCAGACCGGGCCCCGCAGCGAGGGCCCCGAATACCAAGTGGGCGGCCGGCTCGGCGCGGTGATGGCCGCTGTGTGGGGAGACCCGCTTCGGCCCCAGAGAGGCGGCAGGCGCGAGTGGGTCCGGGCGCGGGTGCCCGGGGAGGGGGCGGGTCTGCGTGCGGGTGTGCAGAGGTCTCAGTGCCCGTGCGACACCAGGGTGCCCCCGTTGTCTCGGGTAGGAAGGCCGCTGTGTGAGCCGTGGCCGCGTTTGGAGACAGCCGGGGGGAGCGCTTGGGGGTTCTCCAGGAGGGGGGGCAGTCAGACCCGTGTGCACCCCCGTCTGCAGAGGGCTTCCCGCCCCTGTTTAAGTGGGGGGGGGGATACATGCAGGGCGAGGGGTTGCAAACGCTTGTGCGTGTGTGATTGTGAGTGCACGGCTACCTGTGTGCCTGTGGGGGAGTTGTGTGTCTGTGCATGTGCGTGGGGGGGGGGGATCAGGTCACCTCCTTCCCCCTTTCTAAAAGCTGTGGGGTCTGGCACGCCCCCCCTTGTTCCCGCCCCTTTGGCATTTCCAGGCCAGATTCGAGGTCGGTTTCGTTTTTAATAGTAGCACTGGGAGGGGGGGTGGATCCCGCCCCCTCCATCCTGCTCACCCCAGCCTCAGTCGCACACCTCCAAACAACCCCGCCCAGTCCCTACAGACCCCCTCCCCCCGCTGTCTGTGGGGCAGTCTGTGCTAACCTGCCCCCATCGCTTAGCGCTAAGGAGGGCACTGACCGAAGGCGGGTCCGGGGCAGCGCTTGGAGATCGGCCCCCAGCTGGAGCCCACTGTGAGGTTTCACGTCCCTTCCCAAACCCCCAGGTGGGGGGAGAAACCAGCTTTTGCCAGGGACGGTGACCCATTTTCCCGCTCCGCCTCCCAGCCCTGGGCAGGCACAGCCCCAGAAAGGGCTGCTCCTCCTCCACGCTTGCGCTGTGCTTGACCTCGGAGTCACCCTGCGGCGGTGAGTCCCGCAGGGTAACCCCCCGGGAGGAAAGACTTTCCCCGGATCGGTTTATGTTCCCATGCCAGGGGGTCTCCTCAGCTCGCCCTCCGGCCTCGCCCGCCTCAGAGCCCCCGCACCAGGGCCCATCCTCCCCCAACAGGGGCCCGAGACCTCCCAGACTCAGCTCACCTCAGCCCCGGGGCCCGGCTGCGCCACCAACCCCACGAGTCCCTCTCGGCGGCGGCTCCGGCCACGTGCACCGTCACTGGGGAGCAGGGAAAATGGGCTGACACATCCAGGTCAGCCGGGGCCCAGATCCCACGCGGACGGAGGCACGGGCCGCGTGTGCCACGTGCTGAGCGTCAGGTGGGCAGCCGCGGCCCGGCGGGCTTAGGGCGGTGTCACTAGGCCCCACTGCCCCCAGGCCACAGCCGCTTGCCACTGGCTTCCGGGCACGTGGGAACAGGCCCTGGCCCGTCCCGGCCACACGCAGCTGCGAGGAAACGGCCAGGGGCCGGCCTGTTCCCGCGAGCGTGTCAGTGGGGCGGGTCCAATGCCGGGGCTCTGATCCTGGCCCTGCGGCTTTCCCCTGGCAAAGCCCTGAGCTTCCTCCTTCAGCCAGGCCCGGCGCGTCCCGGCAGCTCTCCGGCGGGCGCTGTGCTCGCAGGACCGGGTGGCCGCCCGCGGGGAGTCAGCGGTGCTGGGAGCCTCCTCCTGCCCCCCCCTCCGCGGCTGGGTAGGTGCCCAGGCAGCGCCCGAGGGTCCCTGCAGCCGTTCTGCGCACGACAGCCAAGGCTCTTCGGCGGCGAACTCACCCTCCCGGCTCCTGGGAGAGAGAGCTGGATTTCAACCGGGGAGGAGGGGGAAACTGAGGCACAGAGACGCGCCCCCGGGCACACGGCCGATCTGCCATGGAGCAGGGAAGAGAACCCAGGCGTCCTGCCGCCCGCGCCCGGGTCTAACCCGGGAACAGCCAGCCCCTCCCAGGGCCAGTCTCCCGACCTACTAGGCCGTGCTCCCCTCCCGGAGAGAGGGTAGAACCTGACTCCCGCCTCCCCCCGCAACGCCCCGCCCGCTGTATCCCACCCCAAACTGGGCTCTGCTGGCAGCGGCCCTCCCCGTGCACCGCTCGCGCGCGGTGTGCGTCACTACCCTATTGGGAGCAAAACCGGCCCTTCCAGCGGGTTGCCAGGCGGGCACCGGTCCTGGGCCACCCTCCCCCACCTGCCAGCTGGGGCCAGGACGCCGCCCAGCCTTGTGTCTTGCCAGCTCACGGGGCCTCGGGGCCTCTGTCCCCTCCTGCCGCCCAGCCACGGTGGGGCGCGGGGGCTGCCGCGGAGGCTGGCAGCAGATGGAGACGGATTCATCGCGCACCTGGTGCCAGACAGTCTCCTCTTCCCGCCCCGACCTGCCCGAGCCCGGGGAAGGTGGGGGAGGGGATCCTGCCCAGCTGGGTGGCGGAGGCCTCCTTCCGCAGAGGGTCCCCTCCCCCTGCCCCGGGGCTGCCTTGGGGGGGGTGGGGGGGTGGGAAGGGAAAGCTCCTGTTTCAGCCTTGCGGGAGGGAGGCCGGGCTGGGGAGACTCTCGAGAGGGGCTGAGGGGAAGCGGCAGGGACGTGAGCCGACAGGCTGAGCCCCCCAGGGTGGCACACTCAGGGGACGGGCGTCACAGAGGCAGGTGGGGGGGCTGGGTCAGGAGCAGACCCCAGGGCTCCTGGCTTCGGGCCTGGGACTTGCTGCTCGGCCAGCTTCTGTGGCCTCCCCCGAGGCTGTTCCCCCAGCCCCGTCCCACAGCCAGTCAGCGACCCCAGCGCCGAGGGTGCTGCGCCGGAGCCAGCAGGACCTGACCAGGCAGGGTGCAGCGGGCAGGGTGTGGGCAGGGTGCAGAGGGCAGGGTGCAGCAGGCAGGGTTCAGGCAGGATGTGGGCAGGGTGCAGCGGGCAGGGTGCGGGCAGGGTGCAGGCTCAGTGTGGGCAGGGCGCAGGCAGGGTGTGGGCAGGGTGCAGCGGGTAGGGTGCAGGCAGGGTGCAGCAGTCAGGGTACAGGCAGGGTGCGGGCAGGGTGCAGGCAGGGTGTGGGCAGGGTGTGGGCAGGGCGCAGGCAGGGTGTGGGCAGGGCGCAGGCAGGGTGCAGGCAGGGCGCAGCAGGCAGGGCGCGGGCAGGGTGCGGGCAGGGTGCAGGCAGGGCGCGGGCAGGGTGCAGCGGGCAGGGTGCAGCGGGCAGGGTGCAGCGGGCAGGGTGCAGGCAGGGTGCAGTGGGCAGGGTGCAGGCAGGGTGCGGGCAGGGTGCAGTGGGCAGGGTGCGGGCAGGGTGCGGGCAGGGTGCAGCGGGCAGGGTGCAGGCAGGGCGCGGGCAGGGTGCAGCGGGCAGGGTGCAGCGGGCAGGGTGCAGGCAGGGTGCAGTGGGCAGGGTGCAGGCAGGGTGCAGCGGGCAGGGTGCAGCGGGCAGGGTGCAGGCAGGGTGCAGCGGGCAGGGTGCAGGCAGGGTGCAGCGGGCAGGGTGCAGCGGGCAGGGTGCAGGCAGGGTGCAGTGGGCAGGGCGCGGGCAGGGTGCGGGCAGGGTGCAGCGGGCAGGGTGCAGGCAGGGTGCAGCGGGCAGGGTGCGGGCAGGGTGCAGTGGGCAGGGTGCAGGCAGGGTGCAGTGGGCAGGGTGCAGGCAGGGTGCGGGCAGGGTGCAGTGGGCAGGGTGCAGGCAGGGTGCGGGCAGGGTGCAGGCAGGGTGCAGTGGGCAGGGTGCAGGCAGGGTGCAGCGGGCAGGGTGCAGGCAGGGTGCGGGCAGGGTGCAGGCAGGGTGCAGTGGGCAGGGTGCAGGCATGGTGCGGGCAGGGTGCAGCGGGCAGGGTGCAGGCAGGGCGTGGGCAGGGTGCAGCGGGCAGGGTGCAGGCAGGGCGCGGGCAGGGTGCAACGGGCAGGGTGCAGGCAGGGTGCAGCGGGCAGGGTGCAGGCAGGGTGCAGCGGGCAGGGTGCAACGGGCAGGGTGCAGGCAGGGTGCAGCAGGCAGGGTGCAGGCAGGGTGCAGCAGGCAGGGTGCAGCGGGCAGGGCGTGGGCAGGGTGCGGGCAGGGTGCAGCGGGCAGGGTGCAGGCAGGGCGTGGGCAGGGTGCGGGCAGGGTGCAGCGGGCAGGGTGCAGGCAGGGCGCGGGCAGGGTGCAGGTAGGGTGCAGCGGGCAGGGTGCAGGCAGGGCGCGGGCAGGGTGCGGGCAGGGTGCAGTGGGCAGGGTGCAGGCAGGGCGCGGGCAGGGGTTCCTGTTCCAGGTGACCAAGGGGTCCCTGCTCCTCCCCCGCGGTGTGTGAGAGGCGTGGGGCTCAGGCCCGGGGGGCTGGAGGGGAGTCCGAGGGTTTGTCTGAGCCTCAAGCCAAGACCCCCTGGGCCCCTTGACCTCCCCCCCCGCTCCCCATGGGGCAGCTGCCCTCCCCAGGCGCAAGGCTCCCTGCAGTCCCAGGTCGATGCCCCCGGGCAGGGCTCAGGGCCCCGCAGGCCCCTCCCGTGAAGTCCCCGGAAACCCTTGTGACTTTGCGGGACCTTCCCCCGGCCTGGCCGTGCCGGTTGGGTTACAGGCGGGTTCGGTTACAGCCGCGGCAGACGGCAGGGGAAGCTGGCGCGGTGGCTGCCGGAGCGGAGGGGGGGAGCCGGGTTGGGGCTCCCCGGAGGCTCCATGTTTTGCTCCCCGGAGTCCAGGGCCTGGAGGGACCACGGGGCCAGCTCCTGCTTCCCCAGCCGGTGGGGCGCCAGCGCAGGGCCCTGCTGGCCTCACAAGGACTGACCCAGGGAGGAGTGGGGGGCTCAGGCCAGGGTGGGCTCTGGGCAGAGGTACGGGGGAGGGGAGGGCATCCGGCAGGGGACACAGCCCCCCGCAGGGTCCCTGGGCCTAGCCCCACAAGGGCAGCCTCCCCCATGGCACATCTTGCCCAGAGGCCTGTCCTGGAGCGTGGCCGGGGGCAGCAGGTCCGGCGGGAGCCGTGTGTGGGGCACAAGGGAGCCTGGGGGAGCTGCCCGCCGTGGGGCTGCCTTAGCCCTGCCCCCTCGATTCTGCTGCTCCAGCAGCGTGAGGGACACGGCCGAGGCCTGGGGGCCGGCCTTGGAGGGGGTCTGTGCCCCACCTGCGCCCGGGGATGGGCCGGCTCGGGGGAGATGCTGCCCCCCACGGAGCGGGGCTGAGCCTGCGCCAAGGCAGCAGCAGGCACGTCCCCCCTGCACTGCCCCACAGCGCCCGAGCCTGCCCCATGGGCCCCACATAGGGCTCCCAATCCCCTCCCCCTCCCCAGGGTTGTCCCGGAGTCTGCTGGAATTAAGGGTTGAGCTTTAATTCAATATTATGTCAGCTGATGGCCGGGGGCTCCCACCCCCCCAGAAATCCACCCAACACAGCACCTGGGACCCCCCCTCAGAAATCCACCCAACATAGCACCTGGGAACCCCCCCCAGAAATCCACCCAACATAGCACCTGGGAACCCCCCCAGAAATCCACCCAACATAGCACCTGGGACCCCCCCCAGAAATCCACCCAACATAGCACCTGGGAACCCCCCCAGAAATCCACCCAACACAGCACCTGGGACCCCCCCTCAGAAATCCACCCAACATAGCACCTGGGAACCCCCCCAGAAATCCACCCAACATAGCACCTGGGACCCCCCCCAGAAATCCACCCAACATAGCACCTGGGACCCCCCCAGAAATCCACCCAACATAGCACCTGGGACCCCCCCCAGAAATCCACCCAACATAGCACCTGGGAACCCCCCCAGAAATCCACCCAACACAGCACCTGGGACCCCCCCTCAGAAATCCACCCAACATAGCACCTGGGACCCCCCCTCAGAAATCCACCCAACATAGCACCTGGGACCCCCCCCCCAGAAATCCACCCAACATAGCACCTGGGAACCCCCCCAGAAATCCACCCAACATAGCACCTGGGACCCCCCCCCAGAAATCCACCCAACATAGCACCTGGGAACCCCCCCAGAAATCCACCCAGCACAGCACCTGGGAACCCCCCCAGAAATCCACCCAACATAGCACCTGGGAACACGGCCCCCAGAAATCCACCCAACATAGCACCTGGGAACCCCCCCAGAAATCCACCCAACATAGCACCTGGGAACACGGCCCCCAGAAATCCACCCAACATAGCACCTGGGAACCCCCCCAGAAATCCACCCAACATAGCACCTGGGAACCCCCCCAGAAATCCACCCAACATAGCACCTGGGAACACGCCCCCCAGAAATCCACCCAACATAGCACCTGGGAACCCCCCCCCCAGAAATCCACCCAACATAGCACCTGGGAACCCCCCCAGAAATCCACCCAACACAGTACCTGGGAACCCCCCCAGAAATCCACCCAACATAGCACCTGGGAACCTCCCCCCAGAAATCCACCCAACATAGCACCTGGGAACCCCCCTCAGAAATCCACCCAACATAGCACCTGGGAACCCCCCCAGAAATTAGCTCCCAGCCTCACCCTTTCTGTCCCAGGCCGCTGTCCAGACCCCCGTGCCCAGGGCCGGTCAAAGCTGGCAGCAACCCTGCCGTCCAGAGTCGGGGATTGGGGGAAAAGGCCAGAGCCACCGCACAGACGGCCCAGGGAGGCGCCCAGCAGAGCCCCTCTCTGTGCAGTGCCCAAGTAACCCCAGCCCGGGCCACGGAGCCGGTGCCGTGCGGAAAGAGATGCCCGTGCGGACAAAGCAGCTCGGGGCCGCGGGCCCAGGGGAAGATCCGACCAGACTGCCCCTGCGCTTTGTCCCCAGAGATGGCAGATGGCTTCCGAAGGGCGGGGGGGGTGGGGGGGGGTGGGCTGCCTTCCCTCTCCTTCCTCCCTGGAGCCATGTGTTTGTGGACCGGGAGCCAGGGCCTGCCTCACTCCAAACGGAGCTCCCCCGAAGCCCCACGCAGCCGGCACTGGCCCCTGTGATTCCCTATCGTGGCCGGGAACATCCGATAGTGGTAAAGGGCTAGCCATTTACGACTTCCAATGTTTCCGCTAAGCTGTTGCACCCAGGTGCGGAATAATTTGACATGCACCGCGGCACGTGTGAATGTGCACCACCCAGAGTTTAGCTGTGGGCACTCCGCTACGTGGCATCTGAATTTCCCCTGAGCGGCCGCACAAGGGCCCATCCTTCAGGTGGCTACCTCTCTGCTGCGCGCCTGGCGCTGGCCCTGCTCCGTAGCCGTCCGTCTCCGCGTTCTCCCGCTCAGATGCTCTGGAGGAGGCTCCCTTCTCCCCGCGGCTTTGCCCAGCACCCAGGAGACTGGCAGGGCCGCAGCCTGGATTCGAACCCGCGTCCCTGCGTGCCGCAAGGTGGAACATCACTCTGAGGCCTAGCGGTGCTGTCACTCACATGGGGGGGGCTGCAGTGACTGCCCCCCCACGTCACAGGGATAACCCAGGGGCTCTGGGTTGGCAGGAGCTGCAGTGTCTGACTTTATGGCCCACCCCCATGAGACCCCCCCGTCCCCCGATTTCCAGGCCAAAGACCCCCCCCGTACCCCAATTTCCAAGCCATCCCGGGCACACGGGGGCTGGGCCCTGTCTCCTGACCTTGGCGGGCGCTGTGACCCCCGACGGGCGCGGGCTCGTTTTACTCATTAGCCAGCGGGTATTAATAATGCAGGCCGGGCCGTGTTGTGCTCTGCGGCTTTCTGCTAATTTGCTGCTCTCGCCCTTTGTGCGCGGGGCGGACAGGACTTTAATGGATGTAAGGACGAGAGGGGGAAACCTGAGAGCCCCCCACCCCCGCCCCCAGCAGCCGTATCCGAGCTGCCCTGGCTTTCCACAGCATCAGGGAAATTCGAGGACGCCATCCGGCGCGCTGCGAGGACAGAGCCGGGCCAGGTGGGGCAGCGAGCCGGGCTGGCTGTCTCTAGGCCTTGCGCAGAGCTGGGGGGCTGGCCCCCTTACTCAGGCACCCAGGTCCAGAGGGAAGCAGACCAACCAGGCCTTGAATCCGAGCATCCAAAGAGGCCCCCATTTCCCCACCCCAGCTCTAGCCTAGCTCCAGCATAATATTGAAGGGCCTGCAGTAAACAGAGCCATCAGCTCAGTCCATAGAAATGTGACCCCGCAGGTGGGTTTATATACAGGCCCAATCGGCGAGGGGAGGGGCTAGAACACCCTATGGGTGCTCAGAATGGGAGGGTCTTCAGGCCCCGCCCACCAGGAGGCGGGGCTATCGTGGCATTTAAAGCCCGGCCCCCCTGTCCTGGGTTCCTTATGGAGAAATTACTGGGGGGGAGGGTGTTCTTAGAAAAAAGGATTGGAAAAAAGGATTACTGGGGGGGCAGCGTCGGCCAAGGGGGTTTCTTCTCCCCGCTTCCGGGCATTTGGGGTTTACCCGTAGGGACCAAAAGAAAACCCCAGACGTCGCCGCTCCCCTATTCTCTCGGTGTCTGCCAGGGCCGGGGGGCTGAACCCAGGAGATCCTGTATCCCCCCCCCCCCATGGCCCCCCAGAGCACCCCTCTGGCACAGGCGATTGGTCTTTGTCAATTCCGTCTCTTGCCGGGACTCCTGTTTCCTGTCTGTTTCTCCCACCCCAAACCCGCCTGGAGTCTGGCCCTGCCGGTCCCCCCCCTGCGAGATTTCCCCCGGGGTGGGGCTCCCCGCCGGCTGGGCCCTCAGCTGTCTCCCTGGCCGCTCCAGCTGGGGGGGGGGAGGTTGGTCTGGGAGGTTCCGAGTCTCCCTTGGATTATGGAATTGCTCCCGCAAGCACATGCCAGGTCCCCCGGCCCTCACGCCCGTCCCCCTCCCCCAAGCAGGGCAGGAACCCAGGCGCCCTGCCCCCCCCCCCCCATTATTACACCCGGAGACGGGGTCAAGAATCCTGTCCCTGGGATGTCAGGCGGCCGCCTCGGACCTCACAAACCCGGGCCCACGGCCTCCACCGGGGAAGCAAATCGCAGGAGCCCACAGAGCCTCCAGCTCCCACCCCCGCCCTGCACAGGCGTCTGTCGGGCCGGGGGGGCCGGGGCTGCGGCCGGGCGGCTAAATATAGTCGCTTCGCCAGAGACATTAGTGGCTTTTTGGTGAGGATGCTGCAGAGACGGCCTGAGACGCAGCCTCTGGGCTGCCAGTGGGGCTCTGGGAGGCAGGGCTGAGCAGAGGGGGAGGGGGCAGGTTGGGCCCCCCATGGGTCTCTCTCTGGGGGGCACCTTTCCTGCCTCAGCCGTGGCCCGTCGCCCACCCTGGAGCTAAGGGGGCATACCCAAGCCTAGAGAATGGGAGAGACTAGAATGCAGGAGACTGCGCTGGCCTGGGAGCTGGGCCCGACCTGTGGAACTCCCTGCCACTGGAGACAGGCAGTGTCTCTGCACCCGGGGCACCTCTCCAAACTGAAGTCAGTGAGTGAGCTTATGAATGCAACACGGGCACAACTCATGCAGAGAGACCCCCTTCCCCCAGAGAATGCACCCCACCCATCCATGTAAACGTGCACGCAGCACGGACTCACACGGACAACAGTCACACAACCCCTCTCCTCACCCAGCACAGCCCACTCCACACGCACAGTCGGCACACGCTCGCCACACAACACACCCGCTTCCACCGGCGAGGGGAAACCGAGGCGAGCGAGGGGGGGCCCCCCTACAGCTCAGTGGCCCACCAGACTGCCGTCTCCGCGACGGTCTTCTGCAATGGGGCAGTTTTGCGCACGGTGCTCGTGTAGCTACACACTGGGCCTCACGCCCCGGGGAGCCGGGCAGGCCTCGGCAGGAATCATCGCGGTTCCTGTTTGGGCGGTGCCAGGCGCCCCGGTGATGGGCGGCGAGCGCACTGGGGAGAAAGTGCAAACCTCCCCAGTGGGCCCCCCCCGCTGCACACCGTTAAAAATTCCCAGACGGAGCGCGCTGGCCCTTGCCACGGGCCCTACCAGGGCGGGAGGTCCTGCTGCGCTCGGTGCTGCACACGCCACGGGAGAGAGGGCCGGCCCCCTGCCCCATCACGCGCACAGTGCAGAGCCTGGGGCCTGGAGGTGGGAGGAGGGGGTCGGCCGTCAGCTCCCCGGGGTGTCTCCCTCCCCCCTCCCCTGATGCTGGGGAGACCTGCCACGGTAAAATCTCTGTGGGTTCTGCGATTTGCTTCCCCGGTGGAGGCCGTGGGCCCGGGTTTGTGAGGTCCGAGGCGGCCGCCTGACGTCCCAGGGACAGGACTCTTGACCCCGTCTCTGGGTGTAATAATGGGGGGGGGAGCAGGGTGCCTGGGTTCCTGCCCTGCTTGGGGGACGGGATGGGCGCGAGGACCGAGGGACCTGCCATAGTCCAAGGGAGGACTCAGAACCTCCCAGCCCGGTTCCCGGGGAAGCCCCCACTCCCCCCTTGCCAGGACCGGCTCCGGAGCCCTGCTGAGCTGGGTGAGTCGGCGGGGCGGCGCTGGCATGCCACCTTCGCAGCACGGACGGCAGGAAAGACGTGTTCCTTAAGTCCCGGGCCTGACCTGGGCCCGCCCTCCCCACGCGGCTCCCGCTGGCACCGGCCCCCACGTGCCGCTCTCAGGCTGCAAAAATGCGCTCAGCCGGCCCCACCCTGCTGTGCATAAAGAGCCCATTCATGAGCGCTCGGGAGACGGGTAAGCGGCGAGGTGGCTGCTTCTGCAGATGGTACCGAACGGCTCAAGTCCCAAGCAGCCGGCGAGGCGCCTCGAAAGGCTCCCCCCGAACCAGGGCAGCAAAACGGCCCGGGAGCCCGGTCTCTGGACACGTGCAAAGCAACACGCATGGGAAACCCGCATCCCAACTCTACGCACAACACGAGGGGGGCGGAATTAGCTGGCCCCACGCCAGAGAGAGCTGGGAGGCACGGCGGAGAGCTCTCTGAAAACATCGTCTCCGTGCGCAGCGGCCGGCAAACACGCCAGCAGCGCGCGGGGAATCCTTCAAAAAGGGGGAGAGAATGAGACAGAGAATATCGTATCGCCTCGGTACGAATTCAAGAGACGCCCGCACCTTGAATACTGCCTGCAGAGGCGGTTGCCTCCGCTCACAAAAGTATCTTGGCAATGGAAAAAGTTCAGAAAAGGGCAACAAAAAATGACGAGGGGTTTGGAAGGGCTGCCATGGGAGGAGAGACTAATAAAACTGGGTCTTTTCAGCTTGGAAAAGGACAACTAAGGAGGGACACGCTAGAGGGCCATAAAATCATGACTGAGTGGAGAAAGTGAATAAGGAAACATGATTTACTTGTTCCCACAACACAGGAACGAGGGGGCCCCAAGTCAAATGAAGAGGTAGCAGGTTTAAAACAAACCAAAGGAAGTTTTGCTTCACTCAGCGCATGGTTCACCTGTGGAACTCCTTGCCAGAGGATGTGGGGAAGGCCAGGACTATAATAGGGTTAAAAAAAAGAGCTAGATAGATTCATGGAGGTTAGGTCCATCAATGGCTCTTGGCCAGGCTGGGCAGGAATGGTGTCCCTACCTCCGTCAGAGGCTGGGAATGGCTGGTTAAAGTCACGTGGCCAGCTGTGACTGCCGCTGAGATCTGAATGGAGTTGCTAGGCCCTTGACCATTCAGCAAACACACCAGACTGGAGTGTAGATTGAGACACGTCACGAGTCCCCCCAAGAAACCGAAGCACAGACCAGCAATGCAGTGTTTCTCCAAGCGCTGAAAACTGGCTCGCACGCATAAGAGCAGGCACTTGAAAGGCCACGAACCACAGTGCCTCCTGGAGAGGTTGCTTGACGAACTGCCCCCCACAAGGAGCCGGGGCTCAGAAAAGGGCTGTAGAGGATGCAGCGGGGCCTAGAACTTGCGGCTTCACCCCCCATCCTCACCCCACGGCTGGTGTTGTCACCGCCCCGTAAGGCCCAGCGGAACGTGCCGCAGAGCTGCAGCGCTGCTGGCTGGGAGAGAAAGGCGCCGTGGACCGGCCCCTCTGCCCACCGACTCCCTCCCCCAGGGCCAGCCCTGGCCCCCCGAGCAGAACCCGTCCTCTGTCCCGCGTGGGCCGTGGCAGGTCTCCCCAGCTGGGGAGGGAGACACCCAGGGGAGGTGACGACCGACCCCTCCTCCCACCACCAGGCCCCAGGCAGACACTCACTCCCCCCCTCCCCGGCCCCACGCCAATGGGCCAGCAGGGCCCATGGAAATGGGGCAGGGCCTGCTCCCACCCCCGAGAACCTGCCTGCGCCTGCTCCAGCCCCGCCAGGCCCAGTGGGGACTGGCAAGGAGCCCGGGGCAAGTGGGTGGGGTGGGCTGGGAGAACAAGGCAGGCAGAGTGTGCTACCAAGTCCCCTGCCCCCACCCAAAGCCGGGAAGAGAACCCAGGAATCCTGACTCCCAGCCCCTCCTCCTCTCTAACCACTAGCCCCCACTCCCCTCGACTCCCAGCCCCTCCCCCAACCCCTGCTCCCCTCCGTGAGTCCCGACTCCCAGCCCCTCCCTCCTGACTGTAACCCCTAGTCCTCACTGCCCTCGATGAGTCCCGACTCCCACCCCCTACTCTAACCCCACTCCCCTCAACTCCCAGCCCCTCCCCTCCCCCTAACCCCTGCTCCCCTCCATGGGTCCGGACTCCCAGCCCCTCCCCTCCCACAGGGCTGGGCCACAGGGGGCGGGAGAGGGGCACTGGCGGGCCTGGGGGGCAGGGCTGGGCCACAGGGGGCGGGAGTGAGGGGCACTGGCAGGGCTGGGGGGCAGGGCTGGGCTACAGGGGGCGGGAGAGGGGCACTGGCAGGGCTGGGGGAGGGGGTAGCCCCTGGAGAGGGGGATCCGGGTTCCGGCGGCGGAGGGGGGGCTCTGGGACTCCCCGTGTATTGGTGGGGAGGTGTCGCCCTCTGGTGGCTCCATCCTGCTACTGCCGCCGAGTCTGTGCTGGGCACTTAGAGCCACCCCTGGGCTAGCCCTGTGTGAGCTGGAGGCGGAAGCTGAGTCCTTGGGGTGAGGTGGGGGGCTAGGACCCTGCTAGGGACATAGGGCAGGGCTGTGTGCACCCAGTGGCCCTGCCCCCAGGAGCAGCCCTCCGGCACATGGGCTGTCTCTGATCACAGCCTGTCCCCTCCCCACCCCTCTTGGGGTCCCTGGCCCTGTCCTGGGCTCCCTGGGAGCAGCTGGGGCGGCCTCTGTGCTGGGAGGGGCTGGGCAGCAGCGGGGGGGAGGGTCCTGGCACCCGTGGGCAAGTGACACCCCCAGCCCTGTGAGCCGTACAGGCCTCCTGCAGGTGTCTGAACGGGGCCAGCGGGGCTCTGGGGGGGCAGCCGCCCAGCGCAGCCCGAGGGGAGGACTTACGCCCGGTACCAGCACCGGCCATCCCTGGCCACAGGCCTGCGACAACGCCCTGGGCATTGGGCCCAACACTGCCCCCTACTGGCCATTCTGTACCGCAGTGTGTGCCCCCCCCCCCGCCGCCTGTGTGCCCCACTGCCCAAGCCTGGCCCTCCAGGCGGGGGCTGGGCTGAGATCTGCTCCTGGGGTGCGGGTGGGGGGAGGGTCGGCAGTGCTGGGCACCCATGGAACAGCTTCAGCCCCCCAGAAGACACAAGTCAGCAGTCAGCAGGGCGCCCTTGTAGCCAAGAAGGTTAACGGCATATTGGGGGGCATTAGGAGGAGCATGGCCAGCAGATCCAGAGATGTCATTATTCCCCTTTATTCAGCCCTGGGGAGGCCACATCTGGAGTGTTGCGTCCAGTTCTGGGCCCCCACTACAGAAAGGATGTGGGTGCAGTGGAGAGGGGCCAGCGGAGGGCGACCAAAATGATTCGGGGGCTGGAGCACATGACCGACGAGGAGAGGCTGAGGGATTTGGGCTTGTTCAGTCTGCAGAAGAGAAGAGCGAGGGGGGATTTGAGAGCAGCCTGCAACTCCCTGCAGGGGGGTTCCAAAGAGGCTGGAGGGGGCTGGTCTCAGTGGTGACAGATGGCAGGAGGAGCAATGGGCTCAAGTTACAATGGGGGGAGGTCTAGGTTGGAGATTAGGAGAAACTCTTTCCCTAGGCGGGTGGGGAAGCGCTGGGCTGGGGTCCCTAGGGAGGGGGTGGAATCTCTGTCCCTAGAGGTGTTTCAGTCCCGGCTTGACAGGGCCCTGGCTGGGCTGATTGAGTCGGGTGGGTCCTGCTCCGTGTCCTACCGCTCCTGCCAGAGGCCAGTAGATGGCAGCGGCGGATAAGGAAAAGCTCCAATTCCTTCTCCCCGCACCGACCGTGGTATGGGAGCTATGTGACGCGTAAGATGCACAGCGGGATCGTCTCCCCTTCTGGTGGCGGGCGTTGACTGCGAACTGGTTTCTCTCTTCTTGCCTCCCTCTGCGACGCAAGATTCGGTTGCTAGAGTCTGAGGTTCTGCTTGGCCCTTCCTTGCCCTCCCCAAAGGGCCTTGCTTGCTGAGCGCTCTCCAGAAACCTGCCCCCAGGAACGGCCGGTGGCGTCTCTCCTGTTTCCGGGGCTAACGTTGCCGAGATCTGTCTGCGTTTCGCTCTCCCGGTGCCACGAACCCAGCGCTTCTCTCCTTTCCGCCTTCCTGCAGGTGGGGCTGAAACAGAAACTCCCCGGGGGGGGGGGTCTCAACAGGGGCATGGAGTTGTAGAAACAAATGGGGGGGGGAGTTTTGGAAAACATTTGGCCCCGGCAAAGCCTTTCGGCATTCGGGTTGGAAACGGGCTTTCCATTTGCTGCCTTGGTGGTTTAAAGAAGAGCGTCAAAGAGCGCGGGGATGGGGCGGTCCCCTGCTCCGGGCCTGGAAGGCCAACCCCCCCGGATATTGCGAATGAGGGCCCAGCTGGGGGCTCGATAAAGAAGGACTCCTGGAGGGAGGGGAAACTGCCGGCTGCTCTGGCTAGGGAGCAGTAGGGACCTGACTGCCGGGGAAGCAGGAGGCTTCGTGGAGGCAGAGCAGGGCGGGGAGGCTGGGGCCAAGCAAGCCCCCAGGCTGCAGGCCTGAAGCTCCTGGGGTTGCGAGGGGCAGCCGTGGTGGGCAGGGGCAGCAGGTCCACCCCCCTTTGCCAGTGTGAAGTGGCCGCTGCAGACGGCAGGCTGCCCCTGAGGCAGGGGCTAGATCAGGGGTCACCATCCAGTCGATCGGGATCTCCTGGTCGATCTTGGGGACTCTGACAGGGGATCTTGCCTGGGTTTGGCCAAGGGGATAGCAAAGTGCCACACTTCAGCTGCCCCTCCCCCCCACGGCTGCACCTCTCCTGCCCTTCGCCTTGGAGCTGTTTCCTTCTCCACCCTGTTTTTATCGGCGCAGAACAGAGGTGGGGGGCACAACAGGGTCGGGGATGGAGGGAGTTTGCTGGCTGATTTTGAGAGTGCTACCACGCAGCAGCCGTCTGCGGTAAGCAGTGTCCACCTGGAACCTGTATCTGGAGGGTCAGGTGCACCCTCCTGCACCCCAAGCCCCAGTCCTAGCCCCGAGCACCCCTAGACCCAAACTCCCTTACAGAGCCTGCACCCTGAACCCACTCCTGCACCCCAACTCCTGCCCTAGGCTTAGCTCAGCCAGATCCCTGAGCCCAAGACCAGAGCCGGCACCGCAACCCTCTGCCCCTGCCTGATGAAAGGGAGGAAGGAGGGGGGAGGGAGGAAGGATGGCGTGAGCGGGGGCGGGGCCTGGGAGAAAAGGCGGAGCCAAGGTATTTGGGTTGGTGGTAGATCCCGGATTGCACTTACATTCAAAAAGCGATCTCATGCTTTGAAAGGCTGGAGACTCCTGGGCTAGATGAAGACTGGCCGTGGGTCACTGAGGCAAGGTGGGGACGGAGGAACTGGGTGCTCCCTGGGAGAACTGGGGGCGCCTGGGGAGGCCCCTGGAGTGCGCAGTGGAGAAACCCCCCCCGGAAGGGGGCGCAGAGACTGGAGTGGGCCCTGCCTGAGGGCCGTGTCCTGAAGAGGACGCCGTGGTCGAGAACATGGGGAGTCACATGGGTTCTCAAACTGGGGGGCGTGCACCCTGGGGGGGGCGTGAAGAAATTCCAGGGCGGGCACGAGGCGACCCAGCCACCCCCCCATCAAGCCCACCACAAGTTTTGCTGCTATTTTTCTGGGAGGAGGGGCGGGAGGGTTTCTCAAAAATCAAAAAGGGGGCGTGATGCTGAAAAGTTTGGGAACCGCTGAGCTAGAGGGAGGTGTCCAGCCAGCCAAACCAGCCGAGTCCCAGAGCTACCAGCGGGAGGCGCCGTGCTCCTGAGTCTACTCCGTGACAGGCGCTAGCAGACGGGCAACAAAACGGCAAATGAATTGTAAGGGGGATGAATGCCAAGCAATGGCAAGACGCTGCTGGCATACTGGGATTGTTGCTCCAGGCGTGGGGCAAAGAGCAGGAGCTGCTGGTAGGCGTGACGGAGCAGGAGTAGACCAGGTGGGGTCCGACACCCAATCAGTTGATGCAAGGAGTATGCGAGGTCCCATGCAAAAAACTTTTCATAGGACCAAAGTTAGGATTCTGAATCACTATTTCCCGTGACCCCTTCTTCCACGTAAACTAGCCCTCAACGAGCATTATTCTTTTATCTCCTACTGCAACCCTGGGAGATGAATTCACCAGAGATTAACCCTCGCTCCTAGCACGAAGATTAATCCCGAGCAAAGAGGAATGAACTTACCTGCAGGATAAAAGGCCCCTTTCAGACTGAAACCGAATCATCGCATTGCAGGCTTGCACGATGAAAATTCACCAGCTCCGGCACAAAACTGATTTTCCCACTGTCTCCATGATGATAACGAGAGAGCTCATTGGCCGGCCATAAAAAAAGCGTGCTGATCTGCCATAAAATAAAGCTTGTTCAAAGCGAAAGGGGAAGTAAAATCTTGAGGAATGAAATTAAGTTTTTGGATTTCTAAAGGACTTTTAGCTACCGCAGGACAAGTAGAGGGCCCTTTAATAAAGACACCCCACGTGCTCTAAGAAAGATAAGATGCTACTACATGTATTGTTTTGCAATTCTTTATGCTCCAGTATCTAGAGTGCAAGAGATTCTTCCAGGACACCGATTAGTAGGCTTGCTGGTTGTCGGTTTTTTTTGTTCATGCTGCTTTTTGGTGAAGAATGTTTTCCCTCTCAAAATGGAATTGTCTGGTTTTGATTAAACTGCAGGGGTGCGTCTAGACTGGCAAGTTTTTCCACAAAAGCAGGTGCTTTTGCGCAAAAACTTGCCAGCTGTCTACACTGGCTGCTTGAATTTGCGCAAGAACACTGACTTTGTGATGTACAAAATCAGTGCTTCTCGCGCAAATACTTTCCTGCTCCCACTCAAGAAAAAGCCCTCTTGCGCAAGAATACTTACTCAAGAGGGCCAGTGTGGACAGGGAAGAACTGTTTTGTGCAAAAAAGCCCCGATGGCTAAAAAAGCCGTAGCCGTGTTAGTCTGTAACTTTAAAAATAGTGGCCAATTTTGTGGCACCATAGAGACTAACAAATATAGAGCATCATGAGCGCTTGTGGGTAAAACCTACTTCATCAGATAAGATTTAGGTAATATGTGTTGTTCCTGTCATTGTGGTATCTCAGTTCATCCCAATCCATTTTTAAGAAAATGGAATTGCAGGTACCACAAAATACTTTAACAACAGTGCTAGGAAAAGTAACTGCATGGATGTACCTGCTGCAGCATTTCCCCATGTGGCGTAAAAGGCATTTGACAGTGTGGAGTGGTAATACCTTTCCCTGACACTGAAATAGGGAACTTTGAAGCAGAAATTCACAGCCTATGGAAGAGACCAATATTGTTTTCATTGTATATGCTGATTACTTTCCTTAAACTCACTGATTTCTTTCCCCATCAGGTAAGTCTATGGGTCCGTCTAGACTATGGGATTTTGTCAACAGAGGCTTTGTCGACAGATACTGTCGACAAAGCTTCTGTCGACAAAGAGCGTCTAGACGACATCCAGTTCTGTTGACAAAGCAAGCTGCTTTGTTGACATGAGAGTGTAGACACAAAGGACAGTGTAGACGCAATAATGCCTTCTGTCCACAGAACTCTGTCGATAAAAGGCGTTATTCCTCGTAGAATGAGGTTTACCGCCATCGACAAAACTGCCGCGTTCTGTCGACAGAACTCGGTGGCAGTGTAGGTGCAGGGATAGTTTTGTCGACAAAACCTTTAGTCTAGACACACCCTAAAAGTCCCCAAACAGGAAGAACATTTCTGATAACCAAGGGCTCTGTGTTTTAGAAGACAAAGCACACTATGGGTGTGTCTAGACTACAGGGGTTTGTCGACAAAAGTGGACTTTTGTCGAGAAAACTATACCTGCGTCCACACTGCCTTTGAGTTATGTCAACATAATGTCGACAAAACTCAGCAGTTTTGTTGACGTATGTAAACCTCATTCTACGAGGAATAACGCCTTTTATCGACAGAGTTCTGTCGATAGACGGCATTATTGCATCTACACTGTCCTTTGCGTCCACACTGTTATGTCGACAAAGCGGCTTGCTTTGTCGACAGCACTGGATGTCGTCTAGACGCTCTTTGTCGACAGAAGCTTTGTCGACAATATCTGTCGACAAAACCCTGTAGTCTAGACGTACTCTAAGATTCAACAGCTGGAAAGATTTTAAGTCCTGGCTTGACCAAGACCTGGCTGGGATTATTTAGTTGGGGTTGGTCCTGCTTTGAGCACGGGGTTGAACTCGACCTCCTGAGAATCATAGGGTTGGAAGGAAACCTATGATTCTATGCAAGGTATATAATCATAAAGCAGTTTGAAAATGCCAATTAATTTTCATGGAAAATGTTGATAATAAATGATATTTGAAAGACAAATTTCTCCAAAATGTGACTTTTTTTGTTGAAAAAACCAAGCTGTTTGTGGTGTAAAGTTTTAGCTTAGGCTAAAAAAAATTGCAATTCAAAACCAAAGAGCCATTTCTTTTTACTTAACCAAAAGCAAGCATCAAAAGGAAACATTTTACCCAACCATGAACACTCTTTACTAAACAGCAAACTAAAGAAACATTTTTGAATTGAAAACCCCACATTATAACTATAAAACGAACAGAAAATTGAAAACTTTTCACTGAAAAAATGAACGTTGTTACTAAAAAAAGAGATGGACAAATCGCAAATATTACCAAGGCTTTTTTCTACTGGAAACCTTCCCTCTACCCATGAAACTTAGACCATCATGAACATTTTTATGTGAATGAAAAGCTGTTCTTCATCAAAAATATGTCTTGATGAAAATGTTTCCACACATTACTGATTAGTAATGGAAGAATTTGCAGGGGTGCTACCCAAACACAGCTGTGTGGGGTGGACCTGATCGGAGGAAGACTCCCTCTCTCTGAAAAACGGAAGGTGCATCGTTATCTCTCTGCCGGCTCTGAAAAAGTTAATGAACTTGGGTTCAAATCGATAGAGCAGGTAATGAACTGGGTGCAGTGAAGTTCTGCCCCTTCACTGCTGCGTAGCCAATCAGGTGCAGCCCTGTCCGTGACCCCTCTAGATATAAATTAGCACTGACCCCATGCAACCTTCAGTCTTTTCCGACCTGCAACAGCTGACGACGAACTTCCACATTCTCCACCGGGGCTGCCGCAATGTCTGCCATCTCTAGAGACTCGAAGTACAGGAGTCCAACCACTGCTTTCAGCAGCCGCTCCTACGCCTCTGAGGGCTCCCAGTCCTATGCCATCTCCACCCCCAGTGGTATCAGGTTCACGGGAGCCTGGAGCCCCACGCTGAGTGGTAGAGCCGTCATCGAGGGAAATCATGGAGCAGAGAGCCCCATCAAAACTGGGCTTGACCCAGAGGTCCAGCACGTGAAAATTCAGGAGAAGGAGCAGCTCAAGCATCTCAACCATAAATTCGCCCACTTTATCGACAAGGTAAGCCGGGGATCTACTACCTCCGAGTGCCCTGCCTTGGAGAGATGGCGCCGGGCGGCGAAAGAGACCAGCAGAAACCGATATCTCGGTCACGGTTATCAGCAGAGTCAGCGGAGGCAATAAAGCTGGTTTAATCATTGTGAGGCGGGTGGGGAAGCAAGATGGTATGAAGGGGGGTCAGCTGGTAGAGCTCATAAAAGAAGCTCGCTGGGTCTTATCTGGGGCTCCAAAGGTTGCACCATATGGGACGCTTGCAAGCACACCCACCCCTTGGCGCACGGCCTGTTTGCATTTGCTAGCGCGCTGGGACGAGTCCCTTTTGGGGTGCTCCGCTTGAAATGCCCGAAAGCGACTTGAATGGCAGAGGTGATCTGGGATGAAATGGGCCCGCTAACAGGTGTTCGATTGGCCAGCCAAAATCACTAGGCAACTTTGGCAAATTTAGGCTCAGGTCTTCCAAACAGCGGGGGGAGGATCTGGACCTAGACTTTATAGGACTCAGCGAGGGAGACAAAAGAGGCTTCAATCTAGACGGTACTAGGTCCTGCCGTGAGGGCAGGGACTGGACTCGATGGCTCTCGAGGTCCCTTCCCGTTCTAGTGTGCTAGGATTCCATGATTCCCTGAACTACGTAAGCACGGCCAGACGGAGTCAGACCAAAGGTCCTTCCAGCCCAGTGTCCTGCCTTCCGACGGTGGCCAGTGCCAGCTGCCCCAGAGGGAATGAACAGAACAGGGAATCATCCTGCGATCCCTCCCCTGTCGCCCATTCCCATCTTCTGGCAAACTGAGGCTAGGAACACCCTCCCTGCCTGTCAGGGCCGTCCTTAGGGTTTACGAGGCCCTACCCTGCTGCCCCTGTGCCCGACGGCAGCTGGGCGGGGGAGGGTTTTGTAGAGCTGAGTTTTTGATCATCTTCAGCCACCCGCCAATGAAATATTTTACGGTACATTTGAAACGAAGGTCCCGTCGACTCCCACTGTGAATTCAGACACCGACAGTCTGTCCCTGGGGTTGGGAAATGCCTTGAAATGGGTTCCTAGTCACTGGAACGGCTCTTCCAGAGGTTCAGGGATAGCGCAGGCTGGCGTTGTTACTTGTAAATTCACTAGCTCCTCTCCGGAGGAAGCCGAGCCACAGAACAGGGCTAGGAAGAGGCAGCTGGGTGGACATTAAGACCCAGCGGTGCCCCAAGTTTTCAGGGGTCCTACTCAGCTGCATATTCTGCGCATGGTTAACGAGGGCCCAGCTGCCCTTCTTCGCTAATAGCCATTGATGGACCTAGTCAATATGCCTTGCTCCCGTTCTCCAAGTGAACGTGTCCCGTAGCCGCCTAGGGAAGCGAGTGAGGTTTGTCTTGTTGCAATAATGCTCCATGAAGCAGCGACAGATTAGAACCTAGCTGGTACGTACTTAGGAACCGGTTCTCCTCCCAGGGAACTATGGGTTAGCACAGTAGAGAAGAATGGTTTGTTGCCCTCGGCTGGACTTTCTCCAATGTGTCCACATCCTTTCTGTAACGGGGGGCCCCAGAAGTAGACACAATGCTCCAGATGTGGCCTCACCAGTGCAGAATAAAGGGGAATTATCACTTCCCTAGCTCTTCAGGAGATACTCCTCTTGGCTACAAGGGCACCCTGTTGACTCATCTCCAGCTTCTCATCCACTGGAATCCCCAGCTCCTTTCCTGCCATGTGGCTACGTAGCCAGCCGGTCCCCAGCCTGTCACAATGTTTGGGATTCTTCCGTCCCAAGGGCAGGACTCTGCACTTGTCCTTGTGGAACCTCATCAGATTTCTTTTGGCCCAATCCTCCTATTTGTCCAGGTCACTCTGGACCCTTCCCTGCTCTCCAGTGTATCTACGTCTCCCACAGCTTAGTGTCATCTCTTGGAAATCCCCCGTTATATCACCCCCATGATAATGCCACTTTCCACTGCTGAAAAGGGCTGCTGAGGATTAGCCTCAGATGTCTGAGGACGCACACTCCTCCTCCCTCCAGGTCCGCATGCTGGAGCAGCAGAACCAGGTGTTGAAGACCAAGTGGAGCATCTTGCAGAGCCAGAAAATTGGCCCCAGCAACATGGAAAACATGCTCAAGGCGTGGGTCGGCAGCTTGCAGAAGCAGCTGGAGGGCTTGGGGCAAGAGAAAGCCAGCCTGGAAGCCGAGCGGGGCAACATGGAGGACCTAGTGGCAGAGTTCAAGACGAAGTGAGTCCAAAGCACACAGAGGCCACTGGGGACGTGGTAAAGATTCCAGGCGAGGCGCGCACATTCAGCCCTGTCGCTGCAGGGGGAGGGATGAGAGAAGAGCCGCCCTTTTCTAAACAGCCCAGCATTCAGTCACTAAAGGGTTAAACCCAGACAAGTGGGCAGGGCGCCAGGAGAACCAATGGGAAGAGATGGTGGAGATTTGAATTGAAAGGTGGGAGTTCAAAGCAGGTGGTGCGCGGGGGAGATGAATTGAAGCAGGCAGGGACATCCTACCTGGAAAAGGAATCCCTGTGCCTAGAACCGGACTGGACCTTGGCAGTACGGGCATGTGAGTAGATAGGGAATGTTTCATTAGATGCAACCAGGTGATTTTCTCTGGTTTGTAGTTTGGTTAAATTCCTCTGTGCTGAGTCCATGTACCCCCCCCCCCCCCCCACACTGTAACTAAAGCGACCCCCCAGGAAGCAATTCTCTGGGCTTTAAGCTGCATTTTCTTAGTTGCTCTACAAAACCTAGCGACCAAGTATGTCGTTTGGTTTGGCTAATAATCACCCTTTTTAAGTCTATGCTCTGATTTTTGTGCCCTGGAAGGTAAGAGGAGGTCTGTGTACACATGCCCTAGACGGAGAGGGCAGCTCTCGGAGGTTACAGGGGTATTTCAAGCGCTTTGGTGGTAAAAGAGCTTGGGGTAACACTCTGGAAGACGTTCCCAAGTGAATCTTGCTGGATTCGGGAATATTTTTTTCACATGGGGGATGGGACCCTCCCTCCCAAGGTCAGGGAACCTGTGACCTTAAAAGCCTCTAGAAGCAAGAGGTTTGTTAAGGTCTCTCGGGGGCCTCAACTCCTGCACTCAAAGAGCTCGGATACGGAACAGCCTTGACCAACAGCTATGGAAGAAGGAGGGTGTAGAGGTAAAACCTCGTAAAGGGATACTGCTGCCTCCTTCAAAGCTTTGTTAAATGACTAGAGGCAGCGCGTACACGTCGTTCTTCACTCTCCTCTCCTGTTCAGATGGACGCAGTCCATTATTTCAACCAGCAAATTTGCGTTACGGTTTAGGGTGTGTCTAGACTACATGGCTCCGTCGACGGAGCCACGTAAATTAGTTTATTTGGCATCGTCAAAGAAGCGGGGATTTAAATAAAATAAACATGGCCGCCATGCTGTGCTGACGATCGGCTGATCCGGCACAGCGCGGCAGTCTAGACGTGATGCAGTCGACAAAGGAAGCCTTTTTTAACCGCTCCAGTAAACTTCGTTTCACAAGGCAAACCAGAGTGGTCGACAAAGGATTCTCTTGTCGACCGTGCCATGTCTAGACTACCGCACTGTGTCGGATCAGCTGATTGTCGGCACAGCACAGCGGCCATGTTTATTTTAATGATGCGGGAATTATTTAAATCCCCGCTTCTTTGACTATGCCGAATCAACTAATTTACATGGCTCCATCTACGGAGCCATATAGTCTAGACGCACCTGTCCCCGCTCAGTGGGGTGAAAGCGTCTTTTGCTCACAGTCACCTCGTGTCTTAACCCAATAGAACTGGGAGACGATTTCTGTTTGAACCTCGATCTGGGGATACGACAGCTCACCGCGTGGTGAATTTGGGATGGCTTTGCTGATTTGGCTGGGAACCTAATGGGGAAAAAAGTGGAACCCGTTGCGTTTGAGGGTTTCGCAGCCTTCCAGTGTCGAAAAGTCCATGAGTTTCATTTGAAAAGCAGCGCCCCCTGTAGGTTTCCTGGCCCTGGTGCGCCCCCCGAGTTGGCACAATGCTGCACCTGTGCAGATCCGGACTAACCCCATCACATCCGCGTTGGACCCTTCAGTATGCTTGAAGCCAGCCCTGCCCCACAAGGGCCTGGTGCTCCCAGCCCCCCCCGCTTGCACTGACTCCAGCTGGGGCTTGGGGTGCTCTCATGGTCCCCACATTTCCTAGCTGCCATCAGAGGCATCCTGCCGTGCACTGATCCCGTCGCTCCTGCTCACAGGTTCGAGGAAGAAATCAACAACCGGGCTGAGAAGGAGAACGATTTTGTCCAGCTGAAGAAGGTGAGTCCCACGGGAGCAGAGCTAGGCAGCGAATGTGACGCTTTGTTTATTACTAGTGGGTTTCCCCGGCGCTGCTCGGCTCCTTAACTCAGATCAGTTTGGTTTTTCATTTCAAGCAGTGCTCCGGGGTGGGGCAGGGGAGGAGGGGTGCAGGCTGCCTAGGGGGAGAGGACAGCCCCATCCCTCTCCCACTGCAGCAGCGTGGGGCCAGGTGAGACACGCCTCTCCAGCGGGCATAGCTAGGGGAGCACCGCATGTCCCCTGGGAGCGGGACAGACACGCAGACCAACAGACACACAAACAAACTCTGAAATATATAGGAGATAGCCGTCCTTGTCTCCACCTCTGCCCCCTGCTGGCCCAGCGGGGTTATAGCTGCCCCAGTCCCCATCTCTGCCCCCTTGCTGCCCCCTTGTGGTCATTCCGCAGTATAACTGTCCCTCCTACCAGACCCCTCCCATTCCATTTTATGAGAAACAATCCAATTCCAGGCACGTCCCATTGTCCTGGCGCAATGAAACCCTGACATGGCTTTAAGTTAGGAGAACAGGAAGCTGCCTGCCAAATTGGGTGGTCCTAGCTCTGACAGGGTAGGAGGAGTTCTTGACCCCACAGCCTCACAGATAGATGGCTGGACAGTCGGACAGACACACACACAAACGCTCCCAAATATACAGTAGATGAGCATTTGTGGTAGATCCCTAGAAGCCCAGACATGGCGGAGGACTCTATTGTGCTAGGCGCTGGACAAATGTGGAACGAAAAGATGGGCCCCTAACTCCCAAGAACTTCCAAGCTTAGTAAGCAGGGTTGGGCTCTGAATCCCGCCCCCGGGACTCTTTTCTCAGGATCTGGACGAGGACTATATCAGCAGGCAAAAACTGGAGGTCAATGCGCAAAGTCTGACCGACGAAATCAACTTCCTGACCCAGCTTTATGCCAAGGTACGTGTCTGTTCTCTGCCCGGTCTACAGCAGCCGTTCTCAACCCTTTCGGCCCGCGGCCCCCGTGGCTCCACGCAGGCCACCCCGGGGGACGAAATGCCTTCACTTCCGCCCAGTTATTCACACGAGGGTGCTGAGCATAAAAACGTGAACACGCAGCTGTAACATAACGGGGGGGGGGGAGGGGTCTGTAACTGGTCGGAAATATTAATCAAAATCAAAATCACTGAAGAGATTAAGCGACTCCTCTGGCGTCCTGGGAATAGTAGAGTTTATGCCCCCCCCCCAGGCTGCCAGGTAGTGGGCTAAGGATGGGGAGGTAGGATCTGGGGGGGAGATGGGATGCAGGAGCTGGCTAGGGGTGGGGAGTTTGGCTAGGGGGGAGGCTGCAGGAGCTGGCTAGGGGTGGGGGGTTTGGCTAGGGGGGAGGCTGCAGGAGCAGACTGGGGGTGGAGGGTTTGGCTAGGGGGGAGGCTGCAGAAGCAGACTGGGGTGGAGGGTTTGGCTAGGGGGGAGACTGCAGGAGCAGACTGGGGGGGAGGGTTTGGCTAGGGGGGAGGCTGCAGGAGCAGACTGGGGGTGGAGGGTTTGGCTAGGGGGGAGACTGCAGGAGCAGACTGGGGGGGAGGGTTTGGCTAGGGGGGAGGCTGCAGGAGCAGACTGGGGGTGGAGGGTTTGGCTAGGGGGGAGACTGCAGGAGCAGACTGGGGGGGAGGGTTTGGCTAGGGGGGAGACTGCAGGAGCAGACTGGGGGTGGAGGGTTTGGCTAGGGGGGAGGCTGCAGGAGCTGGCTAGGGGTGGGGGGTTTGGCTAGGGGGGAGGCTGCAGGAGCAGACTGGGGGTGGAGGATTTGGCTAGGGGGGAGGCTGCAGAAGCAGACTGGGGTGGAGGGTTTGGCTAGGGGGGAGACTGCAGGAGCAGACTGGGGGGGAAGGGTTTGGCTAGGGGGGAGGCTGCAGGAGCAGACTGGGGGTGGAGGGTTTGGCTAGGGGGGAGACTGCAGGAGCAGACTGGGGGGGAGGGTTTGGCTAGGGGGGAGGCTGCAGGAGCAGACTGGGGGTGGAGGGTTTGGCTAGGGGGGAGACTGCAGGAGCAGACTGGGGGGGAGGGTTTGGCTAGGGGGGAGGCTGCAGGAGCAGACTGGGGGTGGAGGGTTTGGCTAGGGGGGAGACTGCAGGAGCAGACTGGGGGTGGAGGGTTTGGCTAGGGGGGAGACTGCAGGAGCAGACTGGGGGGGAGGGTTTGGCTAGGGGGGAGACTGCAGGAGCAGACTAGGGGTGGAGGGTTTGGCTAGGGGGGAGGCTGCAGGAGCAGACTAGGGGTGGAGGGTTTGGCTAGGGGGGAGACTGCAGGAGCAGACTAGGGGTGGAGGGTTTGGCTAGGGGGGAGGCTGCAGGAGCAGACTGGGGGTGGAGGGTTTGGCTAGGGGGGAGACTGCAGGAGCAGACTGGGGGGGAGGGTTTGGCTAGGGGGGAGACTGCAGGAGCAGACTGGGGGGGAGGGTTTGGCTAGGGGGGAGGCTGCAGGAGCAGACTGGGGGGGAGGGTTTGGCTAGGGGGGAGACTGCAGGAGCAGACTGGGGGGGAGGGTTTGGCTAGGGGGGAGGCTGCAGGAGCAGACTGGGGGGGAGGGTTTGGCTAGGGGGGAGGCTGCAGGAGCAGACTGGGGGGGAGGGTTTGGCTAGGGGGGAGGCTGCAGGAGCAGACTGGGGGTGGAGGGTTTGGCTAGGGGGGAGGCTGCAGGAGCAGACTGGGGTGGAGGGTTTGGCTGGGGGGGAGGCTGCAGGAGCAGACTGGGGTGGAGGGTTTGGCTGGGGGGGATTGCAGGAGCAGACTGGGGGTGGAGGGTTTGGCTAGGGGGGAGGCTGCAGGAGCAGACTGGGGTGGAGGGTTTGGCTGGGGGGGAGGCTGCAGGAGCAGACTGGGGTGGAGGGTTTGGCTGGGGGGGAGGCTGCAGGAGCAGACTGGGGGGGAGGGTTTGGCTGGGGGGGATTGCAGGAGCAGACTGGGGGGGAGGGTTTGGCTGGGGGGGATTGCAGGAGCAGACTGGGGGTGGAGGGTTTGGCTAGGGGGGAGGCTGCAGGAGCAGACTGGGGGGGAGGGTTTGGCTAGGGGGGAGGCTGCAGGAGCAGACTGGGGTGGAGGGTTTGGCTGGGGGGGATTGCAGGAGCAGACTGGGGGTGGAGGGTTTGGCTAGGGGGGAGGCTGCAGGAGCAGACTGGGGGTGGAGGGTTTGGCTGGGGGGGGATTGCAGGAGCAGACTGGGGGTGGAGGGTTTGGCTAGGGGGGAGGCTGCAGGAGCAGACTGGGGTGGAGGGTTTGGCTAGGGGGAGGGTACAGGAGCAGGCTGGGGTGGGAGGTTTGGGAGGTCGAGTGCAGGAACAGGGTGGAGGGGTCTGGGAGGTAGGACAGGAGGGCGATGGGGGTGCAGGGTTTGGGCATGAGAGGGATGGGGGGGAGCTTACCTGACTTCCCATCCTCCACCGCTCCTGGGCACCATCTCCTGCTGCTCCCCTTGGCCATGATTCCATTGTCATCCTAATTTCGTCAATCTCTCCTCCTCAGAGACTTGCTCTAGGCCCTTTATCATACTCCTCAGCCTTCTCTGTACCCCGCTAATTCCACAATACGGTTTTTTTTTCTGGAAATGGGGTGGCCACCAAGGTTCCCTCTAATTTTTCCATCCGTGGGCAGAATCAATGTTGGTTCTGTGCACCCAGGCACGTGTGATTGTGCACCACCCACAGAAACCCATGCAAGCTCTGCTGGGTGGCCGCCCAAGCGCTCGGCTCCCAGGGAACCCGGGTGGCCTGTGGGGAGGGAGTTTCCGCGGCTCGGCGCCTGGCTGTCCTGAGCGAGTGCGTTCTCCCGCTTGCAGGACCTGTGCCAAGTGCAGGCCTGCGTGGAGATCTCCAACACCCCTATGGTCATCGCCGTGGAGCGCAGGCCCACGCTGGACGTGGCCGGCATCATCGCGGAGGCCAGGGAGCAGTACGAGGCCAAGGCGAAGGAGAGCCGCGAGGGCGCGCGGAGGCAGTACGAGACCCGGGTGAGCGAGGGCCGGCTGAGCCCGGTGCGGCCGGGGGCCTGGGGGATTCTGCTGCCGCTCAGCAGGGACGCGTGGGGGACCGTGTCCAGGCGGAGAGAGGTGATGAAATGGGGCCAGGCAGGGCCCTGGACACCCCTCCAGAAGGAAGCCTTGGTGGCTTCATCCTTTGCTGGGGGGTGTGATGTCGAGGGGGAGGGGGGCTGTACACGCTGGGGGGGGGGCCCTGAGTCCGCTTTGCTTGGGCAGTTGCTGGTTGCTGTGTGCGCTGTGAGTGACCCCTGCTGGCCGGGAAGCACTGCCCAAGGTCTGGGGGGGAGAGGGGGGGTCGCCCTGATCAGAAGCACAGAGGCAATAGCCAGTGGAGATGTCTCACCGGACCAGGGGCCTGTGGACCCCGCCCCAAGGGGTCAGGCTGCCTGCCCCTTACTCCTGCGTCCACATGGAACCCAGGCCGGGCTGCATCTCGGAGGAGCAACGCATCCTCTCCAGTCTACCGGCTGGCGGAGTCCCGTCTTGCTGCGGATGGGGGTGCAAGGTCGGGGGGTCCCCGATGTGCCCTCACAGGGGGCAGCCCTCTATGCTGGGGGGCAGCCGTCTTCTGCCGCGCCCCGTCCGATGGGCTGCGGCCGCCCTCCTCCCTCACCCACTGTGGCCTGGGCTTCCCCCCATGCTGCCCCAACTCTGCAAAAGGGCCTTCCTTGCCGCATCTGTGTGTGTGGGGGGGGGTTCCCCTCGGCCCCCTGGCTGGGGAGGGGACTTGGCTTTGCTCCAAACTGCCCCCTGACACAGGAGACACCTGCCCCACCGGCCCCCATTCCTGAGGGGGTAGCTCTCTGGAGGTTCCCCCCGGAGGCTGCGACTCTCCGGCCCCGCGTGCCCCACCACGGAGATCTGGGCTCAGCCGCTCCTGCGCCCTCTTCTCCCCCCGCAGCACGAGCAGGTCCAGCAGGAGGCGGACCGGCACGGGGAAGAGCTCCGGGCCACCAGGGCTGAGCTCAGTGAGCTGCAGAGGACGATCCACCGGCTCCAGGCGGACATCACGGCTCTGAAGGAACAGGTCTGTCCTGGGGGAACCGGCGGGGGAGTTCTGTTCCCGCCCTCCGGGGCACCTGGCGTTGGCCGCGGCGGGCAGGCAGGGCACTGGGCCTTTCTCTGAGCCCGTCGGGCCGCTCTGAGGTTCTCTTCCCTTGCTTGCGTCTTTTCTCGTCCCCCTGCCTGGGCGACCAGCTCCCCTTGGAGGTGCCCGTGTGAGGGGCGAGGCGGCCCCGGCAGATCTCTGCTGTCAGCTGCCCCCTGTCCCCCGGCTCTCGGTGGCCCCCTGACCCAGGTCTCTTTTGCAGCGCGCAAGGCTGGAGGCGGCCTTGGCTCAGGCGGAGGAGCAAGGCCAGCAGGCGGTGGCCGACGTGACGGCGAAGCTGCAGAGCACGACGCAGGCCCTGCAGAAGGCCAAGCAGCACATGGCTCGCCAGATGCAGGAGTACCACGTGCTGGCCAACCTCAAGCTGGCCCTGGATATCGAGATCGCCACCTACAGCAAACTGCTGGAAGGGGAGGAGAGCAGGTGAGCGGGGAGGGGAGGGGCGGCCCGTGTCCTGATTGGATGCTCCCACCCACGGGAGGACCAATGAGAGAGCCGCAGGCTAGCCCGGGTGCTCGGAGGTGCCCATCTCTGTGCCATGTGGCAGCCGTGGGGTGCTGACCGCTTGGGTGGGCTTGGAAGAGGGATGGGTGGCTCCTATTGTGATTGGATACCTCCTTCAGCAGGGAGGGCCAATCAGAGGGAGCAGATGATCCCAGTTCCCAGCCCCCGTCCCCATCCGACGAGGCCAGTGGTTCATTTTGACCATGCGGCGGGAGGAGTCGGGGGTGTGATCCCGCCAGCCAGATTCAGCTTTTCTAGGCTGCCTCCACCAATCTCTGTAAAGTAGCCGTTCTACAAAGGAGTTTCACCGCCCTATTACGGAGAGTCTGGAACACATCTACAAATCTGACACTGTTACAGCTTGAACAAAGACATGGACTCGTTAACGCATTACAAAGCCAAGTTCCCCTGCTTTTAACAGCCGCATTTTCATATCAGAAGCTATGAATAGGACACATCCAGCCTGCTCAATTAGCCTCATTAAGAGCGGACAAGTACTTCTTTTGCTGTTCTAGAGAGCTCTTGGATTCTGTAATTTCCACTCCATCTTATCTGATGGAAAGCTTCAGGGGGTAGCCGAGTTAGTCTGTTCAGGTAAACTGAAAAAACATCCAATAGTCTGGTAGCACTTTATAGACTAACGAAACATGTCGAGGGGATCATGATATTTTGTGGGCTTTCTTCGTCTGAAGAAGTGGGCCGTGCCCACGAAAGCTCATGATTCCATCGACGTGTTTTGTTAGTCTATAAAGTGCTACCAGACTACTGGGTGTTTTTTCAGTTCATCTGATGTAGATTAGGCTACCAGGCATAGGAAAATGAAGCGGTGATTTAAATAATCGCCGCTTCATTTAAATTTACATGGCTGCCACGCTGAGCTGATCAGCTGTTTGTCGGCTCAGCGCGGTAGTCTGGACGCGCGGGTGTCGACATCAAAGGCATTTGTCGACCACCCAGGTAAGCCTCATCTCGTCCCAGCTGCATGTGGAGGATGCAGTAAAGCAGCATGGTTTAGTCATTTAATGTGTACCGTAAGGGATTGGGACTGGAACCTAGGAGTTCCCAGCTATCAAGTTTGCTGCTGGCTCATTTGCCCCTCATTGATTGAGCCCCAGGAGAATCTCCATTAGCTGCTAGCAGTACGGGGCTTATGACACACAGATGACCAGCTCTGAGTCTGCATTGGCAGCAACTTGCATGCACCACACTAACAATGTCTTTCTCTCCATCCCATCTGCACTAAGTTTTGTCTCTTCTCCCTTCTGCTTGGCAGGCTGGAATCCAGTCGGTAAACCTAGGCGTGCTGATGCAGACAGCCGGCTATTCGGGTAAATATATTTCATCGGGGAAAGGAGGGAGGAGGCGGGCGGCCAGACAGCCCATAGAACTGGTGCAAAATCCCCATCTCCCTGCCCCATAGCGTGGCTGGAGTTTACTAGCCAGGGGGAGATCAGACCACGCAGAGAGAACAGAATATCTGAAGCCAGCTCCCGTCACGTGGGTCTGAGAGGAGAAATTTGCCTCTTGTGCTTCCTTATATTCCTGATCCTGGGAGGTACAGAACGCCCTCAGCGATCAAAACCTCCCGCACCATCGGCCGTCGCCTCGGGTGCTGGGACCATTGTGGGGTTTCCGGCCTTACGTGCTCGTTCCTGGGCGTAATCAGGTCTGTCTTCTGCCCTCAGTTTCACCCATGCCGGCAGGATGTGGCAAAGGGCCTGGTCTCGCTGCTGGATGTGGGGGCCTCCTCTTTGTTTTGTGCTTCCCTAAAATGGGTCTGAGCACCCCCCCACTTTCACAGAGCTGGGACGTTTGCTGGTGGATAAGTTGCCGCCGGTGGAAGTGTCATGTCCTCATTTTTGTCCCTCTGGGAAAATGTGGCTTTGACACCAGTGGGCATCTTTTCCATGGGAAAAATCCCCATTCGGCTGGAAACAGCCTGGTGTTGCTGAAAAAACTGGGGTCACGTTTTTTGGTGTTTTGAAAAAAAAAATCTTCCATTGGGTTGGCCGTAAGTTGGCTTTGGTCGGTTTCGAAAACGGAACATTGGTACCAAAATGTGGCTTTAGGAAAAGCAAACACTGTGTGTGCAGGGGGGGGGGGGGGGGGCTGGGTTTTCTCTCCCCCCCCAAAGTAAAAAGCCTCAAAAGGTTCCATGGGAAAGGCTAAAACCTCCAAAAAGAAAAGATTCCCCCCCAAAAAGAACGAGCAGGATCCATCTCCCTCTGGTCTAAGCGGAGAGGAGCCTTTTGCACGGACCACAGGCAGCTGCTGTAACCAGCAAACCAGGCCTGGGGAACTTTTTTTTGGGTCGGGGGCCACTGACCCACAGAAAAATCAGTCGGGGGCCACACACAAGAGAGAAGCACAACCCCCCCCCCCCACCTCACCGACGCGCCTACTGAGAAACAAAAAGACATTCCCCTTGTTCCCCATTCACACCAGAGTCAAGGGCCCCCCGGACTCTGGGGTGGAGCCAGAAACGAGGGGTTCAGTGTGTGGGAGGGGGCTGGCGGGGGCTGGGTGGGAGGAGGGTGCAGGAGGGGGTGGGGGCAGGAGGGTGCAGGAGCGGAGAGGGGAGCAGGGGCTGGGCGAGGTGGGGGCGCTTACCCGGCACAGCTCCTTGGGGATGCAGGACTGGAGTACCAGCCGATGCTGGGGGCGGGGGGATACCCAGCCCACGGAGGACCCTCTGCCCCGCACGGTCAGTGGGGAGGCCAGGCCTGCGCCGCGCACTCACCTAACCCGGCCATCTCTCTCTTCTCTTCCAGCTGGCCGGGGCGCCAGGTCGGCCGGTCTGTTCGGTGGCTTGCAAGGGGCGGTGCCGCCGCCAGCGCCTCCCTGCTGGGAAACCGGACCGAGCAAAATAAAACCAGGCACGGAAAATTGGTGTCCCACTTCATCAGGCACCTTCTCCCCCGGCGAGCTTCGTCTGCTTTAGTGCCGTGACGGAGGGGCCGTGAGGGATCAGCTGAGCCAGCAGGGCTCTAGGCGGGACGGGGAGAAATCGGGGACCCCCTCCCCCCAAATCTAGCGGCGTTTGCAAACTCTGCTCGTGCGACTAGAGGAACAGCCAGGGTCGCACACGCAGAATGGGCAGCGCCTGGCTAGGGAGGAGCCCTGCAGGGCGGGATCGGGGGGTCCGAGCGGGCCCCAAGCTACCGAGGAGTCACCAGTGGGACGCTGTTGCCCCAAAAAGCCAAACGTGATCCTGGGCGGCGTGAACAGGCAGGTGGTGCGTGAGACCCGAGGAGCCTCCCATTCTCGCTGAGTAACTCCTGCTCTAACCACTAGGCATGGCCACCCATGCACTGGTCTCTGAGGGGATCAGCCCTTTTGCTAGTACAGCAATCCGGCTAAGGGGTGTGGTACCAAGGTTGTGCAGTGTGTGTGTGTGTGGGGGGGGGGGGGGCTGTGTCAACACCTCACAATCCTTGAGGGTTTATCCTCATAACCCCGCTGTGGTGCAGGGCAGGGCTATCGCCCCTTGGGAGAATAGGAAAACCCACTGGAATGGGGCTAGGTCCTGAGACCAAGAGGGCCATAGAGAAATCCTCCAGGAGGCTAGAGGGGCTGTGGAGGAAATCAGCCAATCAGGAGCCAGGAGGGACTAGAAAAGGAGCCACAGGAGCAGTACCAGGTCAGTTGCTGCCCAGACCTGAAGGGAGAAGGTCTAGGGGCTGGTAGGTAGGAGTAGCTCTGGGCCGGGCCCCTACTGGAGGTGTGCCCTGGAAGGGGTTTGTGAGGCTATGGAAGAGCGGCACTGGGCCAGTAACCACAAGGCTTTTAAAAGCCGGAGGCCATGCAGGCGCTCGTGGGAGGCCAGGGCCGACTCTGTTCCGCCGCGGCCCAGCTCACCAAAGCGGCTGGATCCGGATCCCCCGGCTGAGCTGGGCCCTGATCCTGCATCTGGCTTGCGCCCGATCCACGGGAACCCAGGTATCAAGGGCTGAAACAAGGGGAGTAGAGGAGGGGCTGATAAGTCCTCCCAGGTGTTCCCGGGACAGCTCCTGCCTTCCCTGTCCTGTAAAGGCGCTTTCTCTGCTGGGGGTGTCATGCTCCCGGCTGGGGCGTGAGGGGAATTGCTGCAAGGGGCGAACCGGCTGGGTTGAACTTGCTGCCCCTCTGTGGGATATGGCCCAGCTGTATTTCCCGGATTGCAGCTGGACCGGCTGCCTGGGCACTGCTCTGACCTGCCTGCCCGGTGAGGAACTCGCAGCCCTGCGGCCCTTTAAAAACAAAAAAGTGAATGGCAAGTGTGATGTGCTGTGTCGGGGTCCATGGAGAACAGTCCTGGGCAGTCTAGGCTAGTGAGTGGATGCTCTGTCCACAAGGTGCAGTATATCCCACCACTGCCACCAGTGTTACCATGGTGCAGGGAGTCCCTGGGCCCTGCACCCCCCCTCCTGCACAGAAGGGTTATTAGGTGACAGGGACACAGTGTAGAACAGACTTGGGTCCTGACCCATAGGTTGGGGAAACCCTGCTCTAGGTAGTGGTGCAGGGAAACTGAGGCACAGCCCTGGTTCCTCTAGGACAGTAGCAATCCCGAGCAGCATGAAGGTGATCCCTGCGTCCTCCTGCTGGGCTGCCCGGTTATCGTAACAAGCCGCTCTCCCTGGGCTGGGAGTTTTGCTCACTGTGCGTGTGTAGTGAGAGTTGATGGGCGGTGCCGACGGACCCGTAGCAGCGCCGTGATTGGCTGCGGAAAAGGCGCGCCTGGCGCTCACCGCCAGTGTTGGGTGCAATTTGCACGCCCCCCATGTCACATGTCCGGGCTTTGGGTGTGTCACTCTACTAACAAAATGCCCCCAGTACGGAGAGAGACCAGGGAAATATGCACAGGCAATGGTCAAAAAGTGTCTTGTGGCTCTCAGGCTGCTCACTCCCAATGGTGAGATAAATACCTACTACTGCTGGCAGCTAATGCACCGACGACTTCGCTCCAGTGCTAGAGTTCTGCTCTTGGCGTCTGCGTGGCCTGGTGCTGAGCCCTGCTGGGGAGGTGTCATTGCGCTCGGCGCTGTACGTTATTAGTAGGTGCACTAAGGTAGCACTGACGTGCCTGCCACGGCGTGAGATCCCATAGTGCCAAGTGCTGTGCAGGCCAAAACGACTCCTGCCCCAAGGAGTTTCTCCAGCAGATGTCACAGCCACCCCCCAAATAACACGAGAGCTTGGGATGCGCTTTCTCAGCTAGGGGAAATATGTAACCCCCACCCCCAGGGCGGGTCGCTGCCCTATGGAGGGGCACTTAGGCTGTGTCTACACTCGCAGCTTCTTGGGTGAGTAATATGCAAATGAGGCTAAGTGGTGAGTATCGCTGAGCCTCATTTGCATACCTAATGAGCCACCATTTTTTTTCAGAAGAGGTTTTTGCACAAGTAGGAGCATCTACACGGCCCCTTCTTGCCCAAGAAAAACCCTCTTGCGCAACGCCGTTATTCCCGAAAAGTAATCGGTGTAACGGCGTTGCCCAAGAGGGTTTTTCTTGCGCAAGAAGGGGCCATGTAGATGCTGCTCCTTGCGCAAGAGCCTCTTCAGAAAAAAATGGTGGCTCATTAGATATGCAAATGAGGCCTGGCAATATTCCACGCTTAGCCTCATTGGCAGATTACTCACACAAGAAGCCGCTAGTGTAGACACAGCCTTAGCCCACTGCCAGCTAGAGCTAAGAACAAAGGAGCTCTACAGCCTCAGCTGGGCGTCAGCTGGCTTGAGCGCTACACGAAGCTCCGGAGGTCCCAGGTTCAAAGCTAGCCGGTGGCAGTTACATAAACCCGCTTGGTTTTCTCACAAGGGCCCCGATCCCACCCGTTGACCCCAGGGGCGGATCCCGGTGCCCATGCTGAGCCCGGTCTGTTGTTGGGGGGGGGGGTCTGTGTGGGGGCTGCTTGGTGGGGTCCAACCATCGAGGTGGTTGCAAGCACTTGTGGGCTGCGGGGGGCAGGCTCGTGTAGCATCTGGTGCCTGGTTTTTTCCACATTACCCAGATGGCTTGTAAATTATGGATGCTCCTGCTGGGGTCCACGTGCTTCCTTTTCGGTTTCATTCATTCAAACGTGGAAACCTCCCCCCCCTGCCCTACCTGCCGATTCTGGCCTCTTCTCCCCCCCCCCCCTTCGCCTTGGTCACCTTCCTCCTCCCACTGAGACCCTCCCCCAGCCGGTCTGCAAAGCAGGCAGAGCTCGGAGGCACCATGGAGCCTTCTCTTCCAAGTGGGGGGCTGGCCGGTTCTTGCCCCCCTGCACAGGGGGCCGCCGATGGCTCTAGGTGGGGTCAGGAAGGGATTTGCCCCCCAGGATCTCGGGTTCGTTTGGGGTTTTGCCATACCCCCCTCTTCCTGTCATTGCCAGAGCTGGGGTGTCCCTCGGTCCCCCCTCTTCCCGGCCTGTGCACGCCATAGTGCCCGCCCCGGCTCTGTTCCCAGCTGCCAGGTTTCACGTGCGGGTTCTCTGGGGCGTGGGGGGCCGGGTGGTCCGAGTAGGTCTAGTCCCTGCAGGCTGGAATTGCCCCTCTCCCCTGTGACAGTCTGTGGGGTGGGCCGGCAGCAGCTGATCGGGCAGCAGACACTGGAGGGCGGCAGAGGCCCAGAAATGAAGCCGGGGTGTTCCCACCCGGAGGGGGATCCCTGTGACTGGCAGGCTGTTTGGCTCCTGGAAGAGACGCCCTTTGAAGCCAGTAGAAGCCAGGAGCCCGGCTCGCAAGGTGTTGAGAGCCGGGAAGTGGCACGCGGGGCTCTCGGAGCTGGGCAGAGAACCCCAAGAAGTGATTGGAAGAGGGGGCGTAGGAGGCAGATCCCAGGTGCTCTGCTTTGGGGGGAGACAGTAGGGCTGAGTGGTTAGAGACGGAGTCAGGGCCGTCTCCTGCCAGAGCTGCCCCTTTCTGTGCGAGTGGAGTCGGCACGTTCTCTGTACAACGCTGCTCCTGACTGGATGGGTGGGGGCATGAAAAGCAGCTTTTCATGGTGGTTTTATGGGGCACCTCTGGTTTCCGGAGCTTCTCGTGAACTTTTCTGCCAGAGAGGGCGTTGGAAAGTCGGAGTTGGCGTCTCTTCCCTCAGCGGCTCTCAAACCGGGGTGTGCAATCTTAAAAAAAAAATCTGCGAACTGTCACTGCCTCTCCGTGCGTCCTAGATGGCCACGCTCTCGGGCACACAGGCCATCTGGGAGCAATTCCCTGCTCTGCTACAGGCTTCCTGCGTGGCCTTGGGCAAGTCACTTAGTGCCTCAGTTTCCCCCTGCTGTCCCTTGGTGAGACTAGCCCTTCCCCGTGGCGGGGTTGGGTGGTGCCCGGCGATTCCTGCAGCAGTGCGTCGGGATGTGTCAGCAAACTCCCGAGAGGCAGTGGATACTGGTGACAGACTGGCCTTACCCATGTAGCTTTTTGCTGGGACAGCTATACCCACGCTGGGGCTCTGGCTGGTGCCGTTGTGCCCACTAGGGGTGTCTTTCAGAGAGAGGCTGACATGAGAGAGGCCAGGCTGGGTCAGACCAAAGGTCCATCTTGCCCAGGGTCCTGTTTGCCCACAGTGGCCAATGCCAGGAGCCCCCGAGGGAGTGAACAGAGCAGGAAATCAAACGATTCCCTCCCCTGTCGGCCATTCCCAGCTTCTGAAAAACAGAGGTAGGGACACCATTCCTGCCCAGCCTGGCTACTAGCCACTGATGGACTCATCCACCATGAATCTATCTAGGTCTCTTTTGACCCCTGTTAAAGTCCTGACCTTCACAACATCCTCTGGCGAGGAGTTCCACAGGTTGACGGTGCGCTGCAGGAAGAGAAACGTCCTTTTGTTTGTGTTAAACCTGTTACCTATTCATTTCATTTGGCCACCCCTAGTTCTTGTGTTATAGTCGAGGTAAATGACTTTTCCTTATTCATTTTCTCCTCAACTCTCATGATTTTATAGACTGCCATCACATCCTCCCCTTAATCTCCTCTTTTTCAAGCGGGAAAGTACCTGTCTCTTCAATCTCTCTCCCTATGGGACCCGTTACAAACCCCTGATCCTTTTTGTTGCCCTTTTCGGAACCTTTGCCAATGCCGATGGATCTTTTTGGAGACGAGGTGACCACATCTGTATGCAGGATTCCAGAGGTGGGCGTCCCGTGGGTTTTTACAGAGGCGATAGGACATTCTCTGTCCGATTCTCTCTCCCTTTCTGAATGATCCCTACCAGTGGGTTTGCTTTTTTGGACTGATCTTCTCAGCATGGTGTATGTGCTAAGGCCTGGCCCATCTGACAGGCTTGTGGGGCTGAGGCCTGTGGCTGGATTGGAGTGATTGGGCGAGACGAAGTCCCAGTGACGTCATCTTAGGTTATTAAGGGGCCCGTCTCCCAATGGGAAGAGGCAGGGAGCTGCCTTCTGTGGGCTGGAGGGCTGCAGGCATCTCCCTCCGGACCTCGGAGCCCTGAGCAAGCCCACTCAAGCCCGCTCTGACTCAGGGAAAAGCCCTGTTAGCTCCTCCCAGGCCCAATTGCTCCTTTCGGTGCATTTCCAGCAGAGGGGATGAGATGGGTCAGTCTTGCCTGCGCCTCGTTCCCCTCGGTGCGGGGAGGTTAAGTGACGCACCCAAGGCAGTCAGTGAGTCGGTGGCAGAGCCAGGAATGGGGCCCACTCCCCAGCCCTCAGTGTGTGTCCCCCTCAAATGGGATGCGCGGTAGGGTGGGCACACAAGTACCAACAGGCCACTTTTCCTGCTCCCTGGTCCCCGACCTCCTCCTGCAGCCCCATGTGGCCTGTGAGCCCCATCTCAGACCAGGGCCGTTCCACCCCGGCTGGGTGCGGAGGCGGACTCAGAAATGTCGGACTCCGGTGGGTCCACGCTACGTGCTCCCAGCGGGTTTTGCACCAGTCCAGACTCGTGCTCCCTGGGAGCGAAGGGCTTGGGCCAACCCTTGCGCCAGCTGCCCTGGCAACCTCTCCTCTCTCTGCCTGGCCGGTCCCTAGCCGGATTCCCCTCCGCGCCTGCTTGGGCAGGATCACTGCGCCTCGCTTTCCCTCCGCTTGACAGGTGGGGAAACTGAGGCACAGCACGGGGCAGCGGCTCATCCGCCCTTCCCGGACAACTGAGGACCCCCCTCTGGGTGGCAGGATCCCCTCCCCCTGCCTGGGAGTCGCTCCTTTCTGCCTCGCCTTTGCCCAGCCGGGGGCTGAGTGCCCGGGTGTTAGGGGCAGTGCAAAGGGAGGAGAACAGGGAGTCTTTCTGCCCTGGAGCTGGGCCGCTGGCTTCCGGCTCGCGGAGACCCCCACCCCCACGCTTCTTGCAGAGCGCAGCTGAATGTTCTGTACCTGCCCCGTTCCGCCTAAGCTCGTAATTGATTTTAATTACGGGGTTGATTCAGTAGCCTGGGTGCCCGCCCAGGAGATCCTGCAGCGGGGCGGAGGCAGACGTGGGGGGGAGGCAGCAGGGGGGCTCGCAATGCGGGGGGGTGGAAGGGAGGCAGGAATTTCCCTTGGCCAGACCCCTCTGATCCCCTGTTGGAGGGCGGCTCCCTATTGGAGCAGGCGCGTAGAGAGAAGCACACGCCGCCTCTGCCGGTCACTTGCGTCCTCCCTGGGGGCAGGGGAGCCAGGGCTCTGGGCGTGCTCACTCTGCCACTGACACGGGGAAAATCCTGGCACTGTCTCTTTGCCTCCCTTTCGCACTTGGAATCCTCGGACCGGAAGGGGCCCCGAGAGGTCGTCCCGTCCCCGGCGGGACCCAGCACTGTCTAGACCATCCCTGACGGGCGTCTGTCCAACCTGCTCTTCGCTAGCTCCAGGGATGGAGATTCCACAACCCCCCTGGGCAACTTCTCCCAGTGTTTCCCCACCCGGACAGTGAGGGAGTTTTTCCTAACACTCAACCTCCCTTGCTGCAGTTGAATCCCCTTGCTCCTTGTCCTGTCCTCAGGCCCCGGAGAACCATTTTTCTCCCTCCTCCTTGGGCTACCCTTTTAGGGACTGGAAAGCTGCCCTCCAGTGCGATCGGGCATGGCTCTCTCACGCTTGCTTGCAGATCGGTGTGTTACAGAGGGGGGGAAACCGAGGCACAGAGCGGCGTGGTGTGGCCTAAAGCCCAGGAGTCGTGGCTGGTCTGAGCCACAGGGCCCTGTATCGACCTGCCATGCGGAGGCTTTGAGAACCGACTGGGCGCTGGAAGGGGCGGGGGGGTTAGATCTGCAGAAAGGCTGGATCGGCGGGGGGTCGAATGAGGCCAGGGCTGGGGGTTGCTCCCTGGGTCTCTGACGGTTTAAAGGGGTTGGAGGCGCATGATCCGGCTTGGGCCCATCTCCAAGGCCTTGTTGTTCTGATCCTTGGAGTCCAGGCCCTTTGGAGGGTCCAGTTCTTTCCCTCCACTCGCCCCCCGCCTCCACCTCCCTGCCCTGCTTGGGGAAGGGTATCTGGAACCCCAGCCTGCTCCTCCTTCCCCTCCCCGGCCTGCCAGCTGAGGACAGCCCTTGGGAGCTGCTCTTTTTGCTGAGCTTTCTAAATGCCAGGCCTAGGGTGTCTGGCCGGGCTCCAGGCAGCTGGGGTGCAGGCGGGGCTGCCCCACCCGGGCAGGCCCGGGCAAAGGGCTGGGAATGCAGGGACCGCGGGAGGGCGAGGCTGGGGTTTGGCTTGGGAGCCTGGGCTTTGTTCTCGGGGCGTGGCGCTGGGCGTGCAGCCCTGGCGGAGGTAGGAGCCGGGTGTGGCCCCCCGAGGGCCGGCGAACGTGGTTTGCAGAGGAGGGGGCTCCGGGGTGGGCGGCACCGTCGCTGGGCGGATCTGGGGGAGGGGCAGGTTGAATTCCGGGGGTCCCGGCTGGGAACGGCGCCCGGGCTTCTGCGGCACACACAGGGGGCTGGAAAACCCGCCCCCACCCAGCCTGATCCTCTGCAGAGCCGCCTGCCCGATCTCCCGCTCTCCCTGTCGCGATACGAGGTTCCCCTTGTTCACTCCGGCCCCCGCCTGCTCGGCCCCATCCGCGGTTCTTACAAACGGGCCCCCAGAGCCGCTTGTGCCTCCTGTCTCCCCCGCTCGAGGGTCCGTGGTGAGTTTCGTGCACTTTGGGGCTTTTCCTTCAAGCCCCCGGTTCCCAAAGTCACGTGCATGTCGGAGTGGCCAGGCAGGGTCAGAGCAAAAGCCCATCCAGTCCAGAGTCCTGACTGCCCACAGTGGCCAATGCCAGGTGCCCAAGCGGCAGTGAACAGAACTGGGAACCAAGCGATCCATCCCCTGTCACCCGTTCTCAGCCCCTGACAAACAGAGGTAGAGACACTATCCCTGGCTAACGAGTATTGATGGACTCCATGAATGTATCCAGCTCTTTTCTGAACCCTGTTAAAGTCCTGGTCTTTTCAACATCCTTTAGCAAGGAGTTCCACAGGTTGACCGCGCGCTGTGTGGTGAAAAAACTTCCCTTGGGTTGTCTTAAATCCTGCTGCCTAATCGTTTTATTTGAGGATCCCTAAGTTCCTGTGTGATGGGAACAAGTAAATAACTTTTCCTTATTCGCTTTCTCCACTCTGGTCCTGATTTTATAGACCGCTCTCCTACCCCCCGCTTCGTCGTCTCTTTTCTAAGCTGAAACGAGAATGTCACGGTTTTTTTGAAAGGTTCCAACCGGGGTGGTTGGGACTGAAAAACACGACGCATGTGAGCACCCCCTGCAGGCTCAGACCTGGGGTAATCTCTTCTTGCATTTAAAAAACCCAAACCCATCTGATTTGAAAGCCAAGCTCAAGGTTCGTGTGAGGCCTGGTGGAGCTGGCCGGTTTGGGATTGGCCGTCGTGGGCCTCGGGGGTCTGGCCGTTGTTGCAGTTGGACTCATGTTAGCATGGCAGGCCTGCAGTCTGAGATCTCGCTGCAGCAGAGAGCCAGTGAAGCAGGCGGAGCTGTAGACACAGAAGCAGGGGGCCGGGCTGGGCTGGGCTGACGTGCACCGGCGGAGGGTCTGCCTCAGGGCCACGCAAAGGGTACAACAGTCGCGGTTTGCCCTGATTCCTTGTGGCAGTTCAGGCCGCTTGGACTGAACACACGCGTCAGTTTCACGCTGATTTCTAGTCAGTTACGCACCCTGGGCCCCTTGTACCCCACAACCTGGGGGACCAAGGCTAGTCGATTGAGTGGGTCCCAGCACTCTGGGGTGGGGCCAAAAATGAGGTGTTCGGTGTGTGGGAGGGGGCTGCAGGGAAGAGGGGTGGGGTGTAGGGTCTGGCCAGGGTGCAGGAGCGGGTTGGTAGGCCTGGGAGGGTGCAGGAGCAGGTCGGGGGTGCAAGGGCCGGGCAGGAAGCAGGGCACAGAAGCGGAATGGGGATGTGGGGTCTGCGGGGTGCTGGGGGGGCGGCAGGGCAGAAGCAACAGCTCCCCAGTGCAGCACCTCCCTGGAACATCGAGGGTCGATCTTTGCAAGCCAGGGGCCGTATCCGGCCCTGGGGCCGGAAGTTCCCCACCCCTCCAAACAGGGGGGCCCAGGGCAAACCGGTGCCCCTCTCAAGCAGCATCTGAGCCAGCTGCCACTCTGAGGACCAATCCTTGGGGATCGCCCACCCTCCGGAGCGGCTCCCACCCGTGTCTCTCCGTGCGCACGGCTCGGTGGAGCGCACGTTTCCCCTCGCACGGCACAATGGAGCCGGGGCTGGCTGGGGGGGAGGCTCTCTGGGTCCTGGAGAAGCCACCAGAAGCTGCTGACGGGGCTTGTCTGGGCGGGCCGGGAGGGGTGAGCGGTGGCGAGCGGCCAGGCCCTGAGTCACTGCGGGATCCTGTGCAATACCCCCGAGGCAGGGCAGGCCAGCAAGGGCAGCGCTGGCTGCTGCTCCCCAGGGGCGTGGCCCAGGCTTTGCACCCCCCCCCCGAGCCAGGCACCCCCCCATGTTTCTGATCCACATCCACGTCTGCCCAAGTCCCCTGGTTTTGCTGGGCTTTAGGGGGCTGCTCCGTGGCTGGGGGCCTTGTCTTGCGCAGTGTAGGCAGGCAGGACTCGCCCAGCTCTGGGAGGGCAGTGGGGGCTAGTGGTTAGAGCATGGGGGGGAGGAGGGTACCGGCAGTGCCAACTCCTGGGTTCCCTCCCTGGCTCTGGGAAGGCAGTGGGGGCTAGTGGGTAGAGCAGAGGACTGGCAGCTGGGACTCCTACGTGTTCTCTCTCCTGCTCTGGGAGCGAGTGGGGCCTAGTAGTTAGAGCTGAGGTGGGGGAACAGGACTCCTGGGTTCTGTCTGGTTCCGGGAGAGGACTGGGGAGCGAGCCTGGGTTCTCTCCCCAGTCCTGGAAGGGAGTGTGGCCTAGTGGCTAGAGTAGGAGACCAGCGGTTACAGGGCTCTGCTTGTCTGTAGGCACGTTGGCTCTCTCCTCTGTGATTTCAGAGCTGGAGACAGACCCGCCGGCTCCCTCCTAGCCTGCTGCTCAGCTTTTCCCCGAGGTTAGAATTCACCCCGGTGCGGCGGGGCTGGTGGCGGTGCTGTCAGCAGGGAGAGGTGAAGTCCAGGCCCTGTTCGCGAGACAGGGCGACCGTCACCCCCCCAAATGGTGGCAGGGGCAGCAGAGGGGTGGAGAGAGAGAAACAGGAATTCCCACAAATCAACTAAACTTCTTTTCCGGGAGGGTGGAATTTGTATGCACGATGGCTTACCTGGCTGTCAGGGCAGCCAGGCCTAACAGTGCGAGGGGATGTCTACACTGCCGTGCTAGTTCCAACTAGGGTGGCTAATGGAGGCATTCGAAGTTGCAAATGAAGCCTGAGATTTAAATCTCCCGGGCTTCATTTGCATGTTCCCAGGCGCCGCCATTTTTAAATGCCCGTAGTTCAAACTCCCTGCCCACGGCTACATGCGGCATGGAGTAGGTAGTTCGAATTAAAGCTCCTAATTCGAACTACCGTTCCTGCAAGGAGGTTTAACAGTAGTTCGAATTAGGAGCTTTAATTCGAACTACCTAGCCCGTGCCGCGTGTAGCCGCGGGCAGGGAGTTTGAACTACGGGCATTTAAAAATGGCGGCGCCCGGGAACATGCAAATGAAGCCCGGGATATTTAAATCCTGGGCTTCATTTGCAAGTTCGAATGCCTCCATTAGCCACCCTAGTTCAAACTAGCACGGCAGTGTAGACATATCCAAAGGGATTATGGCTCCTTTCCTGTGGTTCACTTTGGGCAAGTCACTTAAGCTACCCTGTGCCTCAGTTTCCCCATCTGTACGACTGGGGGGCTAATACTGCCTTTTCTCCCCGGGGTGCTGTGAGCTTGGGAGTCTGGAAAACTGGATTCTCCTTGTACCTCTGCTTCTGACCTACAGGTCACCTCTCCGTGCCTCAGTTTCCCCTGCTGTAAAATGGGGGGCGATGACCCAGACTTCCATGGCTGCTGTATGGAAGCGCTGGTGCAAGGCGTTCAGGCGTGGCCATGAGGAGGGTCGTGTCAGGGCCAGGTGGTCCAGTCTCACTGCAGGCGAGTTTTGTCCGAGGCCAGCGCGAAGAGGGAGGGGAAAATACCTCCAAGCCAAAACCGTCCTCCTGCCCTGCGACCGGCCCCCCCTTCCGGCCCCCACTGCCACCAAAAGAGAGAAGTCAGCAGCCACTGCAGGGAGCGGCCTGGCGGGCAGCCAAGCCTGGCTCGGAGCGGCGTCGGGCGTGGTGAGAACCCAGCGTCCCGCCTCCCACTCAGGCGGCCAGGGGCAGATGCACCCAGCTGCGACAGGAATCCAGGTTCGCTTCCCGGGGGCTGGCCTTGGTTGGCCCGGTCAGCCTCAGGATGCTAGCAGGCAGTTTTTATAGGCTCTCTTGCCAGTCCCCTGGTGTTAGCCCCCATGTAGCTGCCGCTACCATGAGACCCTTCCTGCCTCCCCATGAGCTAGGGCGAGAGGGCAGCTGATGGGGAAACTGAGGCACAGCGCAGCAGTGACTTGCCAGACTGCAGGTTTCCTGTGCACTAGCCATTAGGCGGCTGTGTCTAGGCCAGCTGGCTGCGTGGCAAGCACCCCGAAAGGCAAGGGCTGGTTTTGATTGCCCACTGCTCCGGGCCCTGCTGGCTTGCCTGGGCTCCACTCTTTCAAGAAGCGCGCGCCAATCCAGAATCCCCCCTCGCTTTTACCGTCTGACGCGACAGGCCGGCGGGCCCCCCTCTGGGGAGATCGGTCGTCTCCCTCCGTCAGGCCACTCGCTGCCAGGAGGCTGAGGGTCCCCCCGCCTGGCTCCTCCACCCAAAGGGGGTGTAACCAACAGGGGACCTCAAACCCGGGACCTCGGGGGCTTGGGGCCGGAGCTAGACGCCCGCAGGTGCAGAGCGAAGGCTGTGGAGCAGATGCCTCATTCGCCCTGTCTGTGCCACGAGTGGGGCTGATGAGCGCCCCCTCCCCCAGTAGCGTGTGGGTTACAGGGGGGTGAGCCGAGGCCGTGAGGCCTTTTGGGTCCTGCGTCCACCAAAGCCCCATGTGGAAATCTCTGCCATGGGCGATGGGCCCTTTCTGCATCCTGCGTCTCCCCGCGGCCCTTTCCGCACTGCGCCTGCCCCCTCGCCGGACCCCCCCCCCCGAGGCTGGCTCCCTGCCTCCCCTCCCCCGCCCCCAACGAGGCACCCGCCACGTTTTAGCCGCTGGCTGCGTCACGAGTGGCCCAATTCCCCTCGGTGATTTCAGCGGCGAGACGCGAGCCCAGCATCTCCCTGCGCGCTGAGCAGCCGTGGGCCACGTCGGAGCGCCCTGCCTCTGCCGGCTGGAAGCTTTCCCCCTCCACCTTCTCTCCTCCTCCCCCCGGCTCCCTCTCTGCTCTGCTCCTTCATTTAGTAATCTGCCCCCCGCGCCGCCAAAGAAAAGCCTACGCCTGGCCTGCCTTGTGAGCCATCTGTGGGGTCCCCCCCACCCCCAATCAAGGGTGTATGTGCTTTGTGGATTATATTTTTTTCGTACATTTCAGGCTGTCTTCCCCCCGCCTCTCCCTGCAGTTTGCTGGCTGTCAGAGCAAGGAGGAGGGTGAAGAAGCAAGACTTGGCTTGCCCTGGAAATTGCAGCCGAGGCGGGCCCCACCCGAAGCTTTCCTCTTCGTATTTTCACACGCACACCCTCTGTGGCCTTTCTGTCCTCCAGCCCAGCGCAAAAGGGGGGTGGTGGTGGTGGGGGGGGGGGGTCTATTGATTTTAAAAAAGCCAGGAACCCAGAATCAAAGCGCTGGCCGGCCGGGGGCGGTTCCCTTTTGCAGACTGTGCAAAGGTTTTGCCTTGGGGTGAAATGCATATTTCTACTTGCCATCCCGAAAGGCGAGAGCAGGTCTGCCCAGGCAGCCTAGCTCCAAAGGGGGGGGGGGGGGCGTTGCCTTGTGGGAAAATATTCCCCAGGCCACGGCGGAGGCAGGGAACACCCCTCCGGTGTGGGGTAGCGTCCAAGGGGAAGGTTTTAAAATTCATGGGTTATAAAGCCTGGCAAGAAAACGCTGCCCGAGTCGTCTTCCGGGCCTTGCTGGAAGGGAAGCGTCTCCCTGCAAAAAGTTCTGTGCCCTCTAGAGGTCTCTCTTACCCACTTTACGCAGGACCCCAGCCGCGCGCCAGTTGGACTAAGGAGCCTTCCCTTGGCCGGAGCATTAGACCGGGCTGTAGGCTGCAATTGGCCCTGTCCTGGTGCGTGGGGTGGAGAGAGGGAGAAGATGGTACCTCCCCTGGGTCTGATTCCTGGGGCACCTAGAACCCCAGGGCTGGGAGAGACCTCAGGAGTCATCGAGTCCAGCCCCCTGCCCAAAGCAAGACCCGCCCGACTCAATCAGCCCAGCCAGGGCTGTGTCAAGCCGGGACTTAAACCTCTAGGGATGGAGATTCCACCCCCTCCCTAGGGAACCCAGCCCAGCACTTCCCCACCCACCCAGGGAAAGAGCTTTTCCTACTATCCAACCCGGACCTCCCCCACTGCAACTTGAGCCCATTGCTCCTTGTTCTGCCCCCCCTGAGAACAGCCTCTCTCCATCCTCTTTGGAACCCCCCTTCAGGGAGTTGCAGGCTGCTCTCAAATCCCCCCTCGCTCTTCTCTTCTGCAGACTAAACAAGCCCAAATCTAATAAAAGAAAGTTCTTCTTCACACAGCGTGTAGTCAACCTGTGGAACTCCTTGCCAGAGGAGGCTGTGAAGGCTAGAACTATAACAGAGTTTAAAAAGAAGCTAGATAATTTTAGGTCCATAAAAGGCTATTAGCCAGGGGATAAAATGGTGTCCTTGGCCTCTGTCAGAGGCTGGCGAGGGATGGCAGGAGACAAATCGCTTGATCATTGTCTTCGGTCCCCCACCTCTGGGGCACCTGGTGCTGGCCACTGTCGGCAGACAGGCTACTGGGCTAGATGGACCTTTGGTCTGACCCAGTACGGCCGTTCTTATGTTCTTATGTAAATCCCTCAGCCCCAAATCATGCGCTCCAGCCCCCGAATCAGTTTGGTCGCCCTCCGCTGGTCCCCATCCTTTCTGTAGCGGGGGGCCCAGAACTGGACACAACACTCCAGATGTGGCCTCACCAGAGCTGATGGCGGCAGTGGGGGGGGGCGTCTAGCGCATGGTCCATTCTCTGCCCTCCAGCAGAGTCCAGTTGTGGCTTGTTTAACGTAGTTACGGGCTGACGGCGCAAGCTTCCGAACAATCCCATTTTGGGGCCCCTGGGGACGTGTGGAATTCCTGGCTCTGGGTGTGGCTTGGGGTACAGGTTGAACTTCTCTAGTCCAGCAAACCTGTGATGTCAGTTTGCCGGACGTCCATTTAGCATGGGGGTGGCCAAGTTTCTCGCAGTCCCATAAAGTTTGTTTGCAGCCCCCAGTCCTGGCTCTCAGTGTTCTGGGCGGTTACTTAACTCTACTTTACCCCTCAATGTTTTCTCTGAGCCCAGCAAGCCGGAGCAGTGTTGGTGAAGCTGCTAGACAATATCGACCTCCCATAGTCCAGCAAAATCTTTGGTGCAGCCCCGGTCAGGTCCCGAGGGTACCGGATTAGAGAGGTTCCCCTTGTTTACAACAATTTGACTCCAGAGCAGGGTTCGTACAGTATGATGGGGGCCTAATTTGGCTACAACAAATCAGGAAAGAGATCTTGGAGTTATCATGGACAGTTCTCTGAAAACTTCCACTCAGTGTGCAGCGGCGGTCAAAAAGGCAAATAGGATGCTAGGAATTATTTAAAAAAAGGATAGAAAATAAGACAAAGAATATCTCACTGCCCCTGTATAAAACTATGGTACGCCCACATCTGGAATACTGTGTACAGATGTGGTCTCCTCACCTAAAAAGATATTTTGGCCTTAGAAAGGGTTCAGAAAAGGGCAACTAAAATGATTAGGGGTTTGGAATGGGTCCCATATGAAGAGAGGTTAAAGCGACTGGGACTTTTCAGTTTAGAAAAGCGGAGACTGAGGGGGGATAGGATAGAGGTCTATAAAATCATGAGTGGTGTGGAGAGGGTGAATAAAGAAAAGTTATTTATTAGTTCCCATAATAGAAGAACTAGAGGACACCAAATGAAATTAATGGGTAGCAGGTTTAAAACTAATAAAAGAAAGTTCTTCTTCACACAGCGTGTAGTCAACCTGTGGAACTCCTTGCCGGAGGAGGCTGTGAAGGCTAGGACTATAACAGAGTTTAAAGAGAAGCTAGATAATTTCATGGAGGTTAGGTCCATAAAAGGCTATTAGCCAGGGGATAAAATGGTGTCGTTGGCCTCTGTTTGTCAGAGGCTGGAGAGGGATGGCAGGAGACAAATCGCTTGATCATTGTCTTTGGTCCACCCCCTCTGGGGCACCTGGTGCTGGCCACTGTTGGCAGACAGGCTACTGGGCTAGATGGACCTTTGGTCTGACCCAGTACGGCCGTTCTTATGTTCACAGGGGCGGATATAGGGCAGGGCGAATGGGGCGGCCGCCCCGGGCCCCGCGCTTCAGAAAGCCCCGCGCATGCGCCATGGCACAGGGGAGGCCCCACGGAATTATGCTGCCCGGGGCCCAGCAAAACGGTCATCTGCCCCTGTATGTTCGTATCTGTACCCCTTCTCCCCCGCAGTGCAGAGGTGTTCAGGGCTCAGGCCCACACCTCTTTAAAGGCCGTTTGGGGTTGGTTCCTTATTTAATCAGTCTAAAAAGGGGTGTGAGGCGACAGACTGATCCAGATGCAGCACCATCGGTCTGGGGTCTGACCATGCTTCCTTCATGCTGTTCACATGTGCGGAGTCACTCCTGATTGACACCCGTGGAAACATGATCAAACCAGATTGGTTAAAGAGCTTAATGAAACCCAACCTAATGAGCGCCCCTAATGAGACTTCCCTTTCCAGAGCCAGGCAGGTCCTGGCAGCGTCCCCCCGCAAGCCGGGTGCTGGTGCGGCCACTCAGGAGAGAATCCGATGCCGCCCGGCTGATTAGCCGTGCACCCATCGCTTTTGTTTCTCCTTGTGGTGCACACTCACACAGGCCTCGGTGCGCATAAAAATTTATTCTGCCCATAGATTAGAAAAAAATCTGCGCATGGATGGAAAAGATGAGAGGGAACATCCTGGCAGCTATTTTTATAGCCCATCGATGTCTGAACGGCTAGCTGGGCTCTGTGAGAAGGGCTTGTTGGCAGGTGTTTTGCAAACAGAGCCACTGCCATGAAGCAGAAAAGCGGGGGGAGGGAGGGCAGAAGGAAATGCTGATTGCCAAGAGAAGCGGGATTTGCTGTTGGGAACCTGTCTCGAGATCGTGTTTGCATTACAGTGCGCCAGCGAGAGCTTGCTCAGCCGTTGTATTTCTTCTGCGCTCGGAAAGTCCCCGGAGGTGTCTGCATTCCGGTGCCCAAAACTGCCTGGATGTTGGTGGGAGCTGCCCATCGGTTTTCCCCGGAGGGGTTCCCCTATTTCTAGGAACCAGATATGAAACTGACCGTGGTGTTGGAGCCGTCCGTATTCTACCTGCCGTTTTCTGCCCCCTCACACATGGACGTGGGAGTCTGCAGTTCAGCTTTGGGGATCCGGGTGCTGATGTAGATACAAAACTTTCTGTCTGTGCAGGGCTCTCTAGGGGTATGTCTAGACTGCATGGCTCCGTTGACAGAGTTTACTAGACATAGGAAAATAAAGTAGCGATTTAAATAATCGCTGCTTCATTTACATCAAAATGGCCGCCGCGCTGTGCCGATCAGCTGTTTGGCGGCACAGCGCGGTAGTCTGGACGCGCTGCAGTCGACAAGGGAAGCCTTTGTCGACTGCTCCGTTATGCCTTGTGAAATGAGGTTTACCGGAGTGGTCGACAAACGCTTCCCTTGTCGACCGCGGCGCGTCCAGACTACGGCGCTGTGCCGCCAAACAGCTGATCGGCACAGCGCGGTGGCCATTTTGATGTAAATGAAGCAGCGATTATTTAAATCGCCGCTTTATTTTCCTATGTCTAGTAAACTCATCTACATGGCTCCGTCGATGGAGCCATGTAGTCAACACCTGCCCATAGTGTTGAAAAAACTTCTGTAGACAAAGAGCGTCTAGACGACAGCCAGTTCTGTCCACGAAGCAAGACACTTTGTCGACATGAGACTGTGGACGCAAAGGACAGTGTAGACGCAATAACGCCTTCTGTCCACAGAACTGTCGCCAAACGGCGTTATTCCTCCTAGACTGAGGTTTACCGCCGTCGACAAAACTGCCAAGTTCTGTTGACGTTTTATCGACAGAACTCGGTGGTAGTGTAGATGTGGGGATAGTTTTGTCGACAAAAGTCACTTTTGTCGACAAAACCCTGTCGTCTAGACACACCCATGGTCACTGGCGCTCAACCTCGCTAGACAACTGTACCCCCTTTCAGGAGTCTGATTTGTCTTGCGTACCCCCCAATTTCACTTTCTCGTAAAAACGACTAGATACATTCGTGGTTGGGTCTATCCATGGCTATCAACCAGGATGGACAGGGAGGGTGTCCCCAACGTCTGTTCGTCAGAGGCTGGGAATGGGCGACGGGAGGAATCACCAGCTGTTTCCCTGTGCTATTCCCTCCCTGTGGGGCACCTGGCGTTGGCCGCTGTGGGCAGCCAGGACAGGGGGCTGCATGGACGTTTGGTCTGACCCCGCCGGGCTGCTCTGACGTACTTGCTTAGAAAATCAGACCTAAAACCGCAAACGCGCCGCAGCAGCTTGTTACTGGAACATTGTTCCCTTCCTGACTTTTACCATCTAATGAGAAGATCAGAAACAGCACTGGCCTTTGGGTGAGTCGCGCCCAGCAGCACAGACCAGTCACGGGCTGCGTGAGACTCGAGTTTGTACGGACGTTGCTCGTGCTTTTTGTGTAGCCTGTTGGAAAATGAGGCCACGACCCAGAGGAGTTGAGGTCCCCCTGGAGGATGCTGCGTGCTCGCCTGGTTGAGAGCCTGTGCTGTATAGGACTGAAGCCGCTTCAAAGCGGGGGGCTGGGGGAGGGGGAGAGATTCCATTGCACCCCTAGCTCCAGGACCCCGGTCTAAGGTGGTTTCTTGCCAGGTACAGGGCCTGTCCCGTTCCCTGTCTAGTTTTGTTTTCATAGAATCATAGAGCTGGAAGAGACCTCAGGAGTCATCCAGTCCAGCCCCCTGCCCAAGGCAGGACCAACCCGACTCAATCAGCCCAGCCAGGGCTGTGTCAAGCCGGGACTTAAACACCTCTAGGGATGGAGACTCCACCCCCTCCCTAGGGAACCCAGCCCAGCGCTTCCCCACCCGCCTAGGGAAATAGATTTCCCTAATCTCCAACCTAGACCTCCCCCACTGCAATTTGAGCCCAGTGCTCCTCGTTCTGCCCCCCCTGAGAACAGCCTCTCTCCATCCTCTTTGGAACCCCCCTTCAGGGAGTTGCAGGCTGCTCTCAAATCCCCCCTCACTCTCCTCTTCGGCAGACTGAACAAACCCAAATCCCTCTTGCTTCTGGGCCTTTCTCACCCAGCTCTTTCCTGACAGGGATTGGCTGACTCCTAGCAAGCTCCACCGAGGACGGGGAAACTGAGGCACAGGCTCTCCTGGGTCCCAGCCTTGTGCACTACGAGCCCTTCCGTGGTTGATCACGGGGGTGAATTTTGGAGGGGGATCGTGCAGGAAAAGGAGGGACCCCCCCGTGGATTCTGTGCGTGGGGGAGAACAGGGAGAACATGTCCTTCACAGCTCAATACCAACAAGGAGTCAATTCCTTTGCACAAGGCTGCAGAATACGGCCCCCGCCTCTATGCAGCATTGCTGTGGTCTGGGATTTCCCATCCTCGCGCGCTCTCTAATTACTTCAGACAAGTCACTTCACCTCCCTTGGCCACCTCCCTCCTCTCATAGCTACGTAGGAGCCCGGGAGAATTACAGGTTCCCAAGTGCTCGCAGGCGAGATGCTTAAGTGGGTTAATGCAAAGTGCACATAGGGCAGCAGAAGGCAGTTCAGGGGCTAAGGAATTCGCTGCAGGCAAGATGCCAATTTTAGCTCATTGGACGCTACAGGCTTCCGCTGGATCCGAGGGCAGTAACTGAAACTAGACCCTTGTCTAGTGTAACTTACCGGAACTCCCTTCAAACCAGCACAGCCGTGCTGGTTTACCCTCAGCTTAGTGCCAGCTCCTAACCTGGGAGGGGTCACAGAATAATACCTGGAGATATACCATCTCATAGAGCTGGAAGGGACCTTGAGAGGTCATCGAGTCCAGCCCCCTGCCCTCGTGGCAGGACCAAGCACCATCCCTGACAGATTTTCCCCCATCCCTAAGTGCTGAACTCACAACTCTGGGTTTAACAGGCCAATGCTAAAACCACTGAGCTATGCCTCCCCCGCTCTCAGTTCACGCTCAGGACCTTGGATGGTGTTTGCCCCGTAATTTCAGCCTGCAGACGTCTGGCAGGGCTGTTTCCAGGCTAAAACTCTGGTGCAATGTTGCATGGAATTTGGGGTGTGTCGTGGGATTAATTTGTGACGCTGGGTGTGTGTACATATGGCAGCAATACCATTTCTTTGCAGTGTTTCCCATGGTTGATCGTAGCAGCTAACCGTGGACACCACAAGCATCTGATGATAAAACCCCCGTGAGCCAGGTCACAGATTCGTTAGCCCCATTTTACAGATGTTCTCAAAAAAAACCTGAGGCACAGAGGAACAAAGCCCTTTCCCCAAGGCTACAGAGTGAGTCGGTGGCAAAGGCAGGGTTATGACCCCAGAATTCCTGTCACCCTGTACAAAGCCACGTGTATTCCTGGGGGGGGGGGGGGTGTTCAATCTCCTGTGGGGTTCTTCCCCACCTTCTCCTGCAGCTTGAAGCTGGGCAGGGTGGCTGTAAAGAGCTAAGGAAATTCCTACAGGCAAAACCCATGGCCTTGTCCCTGTCGGGGAGCGAACGCAAAGTGCACAGCTTGTCTGCCCCTGCGCTCCCCAGCCAGAGTGAGGAATGCAGCAAAGTGGGCACTTTCCCGTTGCTCCCTGACCGAGGGGACAAGCCAGCAATCCCCCGCGTGAATCTTTGCACTGATTAGGTCTCAGTTGGAGCATTGTGTCAAGTTCTGGGTGCCACATTTCAAGAAAGATGTGGAGACACTGGAGAGGGTCCAGAGAAGAGCAACAGGAATGATGAAAGGTCTAGAGAACATGAGCTATGAAGGAAGACTGAATGAATTGGGCTTGTTTAGTTTGGAAAAGAGAAGATTGAGAGGGGACATGCGAGCCGTTTTCAGGTACCTAAACGGGTGTCACAAGGAGGAGGGAGAAAAATTGTTCTTCCTGGCCTCTAAGGATAGAACAAGAAGCAATGGGCTTAAACTGCAGCAAGGGAGGTTTAGGTTGGACATTAGGAAAAACTTCCTATCTGTCCAGGTGGTGAAACACTGGAATAAATTGCCCAGGGAGGCTGTGGAATCCCCATCCCTGGAGATATTTAAGAGCAGGTTAGATAAATGTCTATCAGGGATGGCCTAGCCCTAGACAGTACTTGGTCCTGCCATGGGGGCGGGGGGCTGGACTCGATGACCTCTCAAGGTCCCGTCCAGTCTTGGTATTCTATGATTAAAATAAAGGGGATAAACAGCTGCAAGGAATACCGTCTGCAAATTCCCACAGGCTCAAGTCCTTCCTAACAGACCTCTTGTCCTGCGACCGTGACTTCCAACAGGAAACCAGCTTCTTCTATAGAACGTCTCCACCCAGAATCCCTGCACTGCAGCCAAAAGAGAGAAATCTGCTGGGTCACAGGTATCGATGATTTCCTTCAATTGGGTCGCGAGAGAAAAAGTTGGGAAGCCCCTGGCCCTGACTTCTCGCGGCCCTTCCCTGTCCCTCTTGCCCTGCAAACTTTGATCCCTTGTTCTCCCTGAAGCAGCGAGGGCCGGGTGGCAGCTCTGGACGAGCTGTGTGCCAGGGGAGTGCTGGGAATCGAGACGGCGTCTCGGCCGCTCTCCTCCGGGGAGCTGAGCGTATCGATGGTGGCAGCGGTGGGGATCTTCGGAAGTTGCTGGTGCACAGAGGTTTTCTGCCTGCTCCCTCAGCCGCTGCGGGGGAGCCACAGCAGGATTTAGGAGAGGTCAGGGCGAGTTGACAGCGGGGGAGAGAACGACCGTGACCATCTCGTTCACGTTCCATACGGCGAGCCCGGTAGGTGCTTGGATACGATTAGGATGTGTGGGGTATAGGACCCAGTCCAGCAGGGCCTGCTCCCAGCTGTGGTTCCAGCCTCAGATCCCAGCCCTGGAGCCAACCCTAGCTCCACTCCCAAAACCAGCTGGGGCAGGTCCCGTTGCAGGTCGGGGGGGCACAGAAGACACGTGGGGACCACTGCTGAGAGAGGAGACAGGATCCCGGTTTTGCTCCAGCGCCGGGGAAGCGAATGGGAGGCTTCCCAGTGAAGGCAGCGGGGCTCGGTGAGGTGGCATGTGGCTCTCAGAACGAATTCCTTGCTGTGACGGGGCGGCGCAGCTCTAGGTTCACTTTCCAGGCTGGGAAACTGAGGCAGCAGGCTGTGTCCGCAGCTGTCAGACCCACCCAAGCCCACAAGAAAACTCCTTGATAAAATAAGCGAGGCCAGACGGGGTCAGCCCAAAGGCCCATCCGGCTCAGCGTCCTGTCTGCCCACAGCGGCCAATGCCAGGTGCCCCAAAGGGAGGGAACAGAACCGGGAATCATCAAGCGATCCCTCCCCTGTCGTCCATCCCCAGTCTCCGACACACAGAGGTAGGGACGCCCTCCCTGCCCATCCTGGCTAAGAGCCGTGGACGGACCTAACTCCGTGGATGTATCTAGCGCTTTTTGGAACCCTGGCAAAGTCCTGGCCTGTACAACATCGCTACTAAGAAGTCGTAAAAGATTAAAACGGGAAGAAAATGTTTTGCTTCGATTGGAACGCCGGTTTGGTTGACCCCACGTGAGATCTGGCTTGCAACTGTGGGGCGTGGGTCTTCTGCGGTTCAGCGTGGGGGGCGGGGAACCAGACACTCGGTGGCATGCGCCGTGGCCTGGAACACCCGGTTCCTGCCCTGTGGCGAGCGAGCAGCAAACGCTGCCGTTGTGACGGGACAGGGCAGGGTGACCTTTGATGTGCGGCAGATCAAAGGGCTTGCCTGCCCGGCAGAGGAATGCAGGCCGCCGGGGGCGTGATCGCTAACGTGCGGGAGTGTCTGGTTCGTTAATTGGTCCTGGTCGGCACGAGCTGTTCCCTGCTGCACTTCGGCGTAGTGCAGAGTGCGGTTTGAATCTGGAGCTTTTCAGCACGCAGGAGGGTGTAGATCAGTGACGGGCATGCGAGGCTAGAGAGTGGGTCGCATGAGTGGCTCCCCTCTGGGTCTGTGGGCCGCAAGATCGTCGTGACCGAGAGGGTCTCCCGGGATGGGGCAGTTGTGCTCACGGCGCTTGCGAAGCTAGAACAGGCAGGCAGTGCCGATGGCACCGTAGCAGCGCTGTGATTGGCTGCCGAGGGAGCGCCCGGTGCGCACAATGTCGTGTGCAATCCGCACGCGCCTCCCTCCAAGGTGACGTCTACACGGAGGGTGTTTTCTGGCAGAAGATATGCAAACGGAGTGCTCATTTGCATATCGGGCGCTCTCATTTGCATATCCTCTTCCGAGCCTTTTTGCCCCGTGTAGACTGGGCCGTTTGTTGGAAAAAGCCCCTTTTGCGCAAGATCCTGGAAACCTCGATTTTCTTTGCGGGCTAGACAATTCCCGACACGCTAGTGAGGTTTGGAAATCACCCCCCTTCCCCGCTGAGTGCACCACGGCTCGTTGGAGGTCACCCCTAGAGCGGCGTGCTCACTGCTGGTTCTCAAAGCTACACATAAACCCTGCTGCAAAATCCAGTGCCAAAGGGACGCGGGCCTGAAACCTGCCGGGGAAGGGCTTCTCCAGCCTTTGGCCTGCGGCTCAGCTCGCTCGGCACAGACTTTGCTGGGGACCAACAACCAACCACCCACGATGACAAAAGGGGAGCAGGAGGAAGTGTGGGGGTGGTGGGCTGCAGTTGGGAAGTTGAGTGCAGGAGCGGGCTGAGGGTGGGGATTTAGGAGGGAGGTCAGGCGTGGGAGTGGGCGGAGGGTGGGGGATCTGGGAGGGAGGTCGGGCGTGGGAGCGGGCGGAGGGTGGGGGATCTGGGAGGGAGGTTGGGCGCGGGAGCGGGTGGAGGGTGGGGGATCTGGGAGGGAGGGAGGTCGGGCGTGGGAGCGGGCGGAGGGTGGGGGATCTGGGAGGGAGGTTGGGCGCGGGAGCGGGTGGAGGGTGGGGGATCTGGGAGGGAGGTCGGGCGCGGGAGCGGGCAGAGGGTGCGGGATCTGGGAGGGAGGTTGGGTGCGGGAGCGGGCGGAGGGTGCGGGATCTGGGAGGGAGGTTGGGCGGGGGAGCGGGCGGAGGGTGGGGGATCTGGGAGGGAGGTCGGGCGTGGGAGCGGGCGGAGGGTGGGGGATCTGGGAGGGAGGTTGGGCGCGGGAGCGGGCGGAGGGTGCGGGATCTGGGAGGGAGGTTGGGCGGGGGAGCGGGCGGAGGGTGGGGGATCTGGGAGGGAGGTCGGGCGTGGGAGCGGGCGGAGGGTGGGGGGGTCTGGCCGGGAGGTTGGGTGCAGCAGTGGGGTAGGGATGTGAGGTCTGGGCATGAGGTCTGGGCTGGCCTTCCTAATCCTGGCTCTTCGCTCTCCTCCCTGCACTGGGCAGCCTCGCGGCTCTGGTCTGGGCAGGAGCCGTAACTCTGGGATTCAAGGATACACGTTCTTTTTAACTGGGGTTTGCTTAATGCCAGCTGGACGGGGCTGGTGGCACTTCACCGGGCCCTGGCACAGTGTGGGAGCTTGGCTCTGAGCCCCCGTTAGTCTCCCCTTTTCTAAGCGGCAAAGTCCCCCTCTTATGAAGCTCTTTTCCCTCTCCAGCCCCCTCAGTGTTTTTGTTGCCCTTTTCCAGGGCCAAGGGAGCTCTTTGGAGAAGAGGCGATCGCGTCTGCAGGCGAGATGCGGGCGCCCCTTGGATCGACCCAGAGGCAACAAGATCGTCTCTGTCTGCTTCTCAGCCCCCCCCCCCTTTTTTTTTTAGCATGAAGCACGTCACTTGGCCACGTAAATTAAGCTTGTGCTCAAGTGCGTTCCTGGAAATTGACGTGGAAAATTCATAACTGGCTGCAACCACCTGCCCACCCTTCCTCGGGCGGTAGGAATCGCCAGCGCGCCGTCCATTCACAGCCGCTAGGGAGGTGCCCCGAAAGTCTTCGCGGGGACTCCGGTCCTGCGTGGGTCTTGGCATGGGAATGAATCCGAGGCCCAGCAAGGTAGCACTCGATGCGTCCCTCGGGGCTTGCAAAGGACCTGCTGCTTCAGGGGCTGCTGCTGGGTCACTATAATAACAGGGGCTGGCAGGGAGGGGGGCTGTCGTGTGAGCTCCTCTTCCGGCCAGCAGCGAGACCAGCAGCAGGGAGCAGCGACCAACCCCGATTCAATCCAGTGTCCAGCTGGGACTCAAACTCCTCTAGGGATGGAGATTCCGCCCCCTCCCTAGGGAACCCAGCCCAGCGCTTCCCCACCCGCCTAGGGAAATTGTTTGTCCTAATCTCCAACCTAGACCTCCCCCACTGCAACTTGAGCCCATTGCTCCTCGTTCTGCCACCTGCCCCCACTGAGAACAGCCTCTCTCCATCCTCTTTGGAACCCCCCTGCAGGGAGTTGCAGGCTGCTCTCAAATCCCCCCTCACTCTTCTCTTCTGCAGACTAAACAGTCCCAAATCCCTCAGCCTCTCCTCGTCGGTCATGTGCTCCAGCCCCCTCATCGTTTTCGTTGCCCCCCGTTGGACCCTCTCCACTGCGTCCACATCCTTCCTGTAACGGGAGGCCCAGAACTGGACACAACACTCCAGCTGTGGCCTCCCCGACGCTGGATAAAGGTGAATAATCACTTCCCTGCACCTGAGATTGTTGGGCCTGTTGCTTGTGATGCCCCTGGCCTCCTTTGGAGGGGAGTGGTTTTTTCTGCCCGCCTCTGGTTGGAGGGGTTACGGAGCGATGGAAAGAGAGAGCTCTATGGAGGGCAAAACGGACTCAAGACGTCTATGGATTGCTACACGCATCTAGGTAAGATAAAGGGCCTGCCCTCAAGTCACGGTGAGCTCTAGAGACATCCTAGCTAGCTCAGATAGCAATAGTGGCGATCCCCCCCAGCACAATGGATTTGAGCAGGGTCTAGCCGCCTACGCAGGAACCATGAGGACGCGGGAGGATGCAGGCCGTGTCTCCACTTGCCGCGCCATGGATTGATCTTCCGGCATTTGATTTAGTGGGTCTAGTAAGGACCTGCTCAGTTGAACACTGAGGCGCCCTCTGTTGGCACCGATACGCCTCTATTTGCAAGGAGTAAGGGAAGCCGATGGGGGAGTTTGCTCCGGTCGACCTCCCGCTGCGGAGACGGTGCCGAGCTTGGCTTAAGGTATGCGGACGCCGGCTATGTTGTGTACACAGCAGGAGTGGCGTACTTTAAGCTGATCTTTCAGGCCTAGTAGAGACTAGGATGTAATAGTGTAGTCGATTAACCGAGAAGCAAAAGCTTCTAGGTTAATGCTGTAAACTAGATGCATTTCTCCCTGCCTCTTCCTGGTACATTTTTTTAGCAGGCTGGCCAGAAGCATGGCTTGCACCGGGTCCGAGGCCTACCCCCCCTGCGACTCTGCATCTAAAGTGTAATGGGAGCCAAGCGGGCGGGCAGCCTGGCTCTGTTCCAGCTCGCGCTGGGTCCAGGAGCTCAGACGCCCCAGCTGGAGAGGGGCTGCTGCCACCCTGCGCTGTATCAGAGGCAGCAGCACAGGGCAGCCGGTCCGCGAGGGGAGCCGGGTTTTAAACTGGTTCCCCTCGCGGACCAGCTCAGGCCTGGCACCCCGCACTGCAAGGGGATCCTGGGGGGTGGGGGCAGAGCGCACTGGCTGCCGGCCCCGCCCCTGGGGACTACAGCCTAGTTGACTAACGGTAAGAATTCATGAGGTTAATCGACTCTTCAATTAACCGAGATTTACCAGCCCTAGGAGAGACCTGGCCCCAGCTGGCAGGGCCGTGCTTTGGGGGGTGTCCAAGGTCCGGACTAGCCCTGGGCTCTGTCCGTGGGCTGCTGTGAACACACCCCTGGGGGCCGTGCCCGTCGGCCCACGGGTTTATTGAAAGCGGACCAGCGGCCTCGCCCCAGGCGCCTTCGCGTCAATCGTTACCCAATGGGCACCATTTCCATTCCGCCTCCGCAACATTCCCCCTCCCGCCTGCATCTGGGGAGCACCCCCCACCCTTTCCCTATGTGGGCGTCTTTTCGGGAGCGTGCCTGGGACGTGATCGCAGCTGCGGGGTCGTGGCGCTTTGCCGAGAGCCCGCTGCGTTTTATCGGCGAGGGCGCCCACGTGCCGGCAGGGTCCCGCCCAGGTGGGGCCACACGGGCAGGTTGGCTGCTGTCACGCCCCACGGCTGCGAAGGCCCCGGTGCCCTCTGTAAAGGCAAAAGGCCCCATCGTGGAGAATGCCAGCGACGGGTGAAGTGGAAAACTCCCGGCAGCAGCTCTCCCGGCCAAAGCCTCAAACAGGTTGGTTCGGTTTCCAGCCGTGGTGCAAGAGGGCCGGGAGACAGACCCCACCTCTCGCCCAGCCGCAAAGAGCCGAGTTGGGTCCCTTCTCCAGGCTTTCCCTTGCACACCCTGGGAGGCGCATGCGGAAAAGACCTGGGGAGGTGGGGGCTGCAGGATTTCTAGGCATGGAGCAGATGCCTGGGGCCGGCAGTGAGTTCTATGTCTAGGGCTATTGGCCCTGTGCAGAGAGGCAGGAAAAGGCCTAATATTAAACTTTCACATTAGCAGCCCGCAGAATTTGCACCAGCATCGTGCACTGCGTCAGTTTCACCTGCTGTGCACGTTCCTTGGCTGGTCCCAGTACATTAGAGAGAGAGAGAGAGAGTGTGTGTGTGTGTGTGTGTGTGTATTCCCTCCTCCTCCTCCTCTGTGTGTGTGTGTGTGTGTGTGTGTGTGTGTATTCCCTCCTCCTCCTCCTCTGTGTGTGTGTGTGTGTATTCCCTCCTCCTCCTCCTCTGTGTGTGTGTGTGTGTGTGTGTATTCCCTCCTCCTCCTCCTCTGTGTGTGTGTGTGTGTGTGTGTGTGTGTGTATTCCCTCCTCCTCCTCCGTGTGTGTGTGTGTGTGTGTGTGTGTGTGGATTTCCCCCTCCTCCTCCGTGTGTGTGTGTGTGTGTGTGTGTATTCCCTCCTCCTCCTCCGTGTGTGTGTGTGTGTGTGTATTCCCTCCTCCTCCTCCGTGTGTGTGTGTGTGTGTGTGTGTATTCCCTCCTCCTCCTCCGTGTGTGTGTGTGTGTGTGTGTGTGTGTGTGTGGATTTCCCCCTCCTCCCTAGAAGTTCCCCTGGTGGGTTCTTAGCTCTGATCAAACACAGAGTCCAGGCCTCGGCTCGCTGCAGGAAGACCTGGTGGACTCGGTTCACTAAAAGCAGAACCCACAGACGTTACAGGGAATGCCCTGAGTACAGTCTTTGGCTTTCTTGCCTCGGTTCAGTCACGCCCTGGCGATGGGGCAAGCGGTGTGGTTTTTTGCAAAGGGGATAGACGACGGTCTTGTGTTTGGGTGATTACAGCCACCCGTAATTGGGGGCTCATTAAAATATAAATTAAGCGTTGAATGAAGCAATTAGATTTTATTGCTTTGCTTCCCCTCCCCGCCCCCTTTTTGCAGTGAAAGAGTCTGCTGTGCAGAAGAAGCAGAGTTTGATGAACTCCGCCCCAGGAGGGTGGAGGGAAGGGAAAAAAAAAAACCCCGCCCGTGGCTCAGCTCCAAACCCATCTTGTAAAATGTCGGTGAGAACAGCTGGTTGGAAATGCAGGCTTCCCTTCCTGGAAATCATTGCTCTTTCCATCGAAACATTGACAAATTTCAGACCCACCTCTGAAGGTTTTTATTTTTTCGTCAAAAGTCAGAATTTTCTGCCCAAAACTGCCACTGTCCATGACAAACGTCGGTAACTCGAAATCCTAGAATCCTTCAACTGGAAGGGACCTTGAGATCCCTGGGCTGAACCACATAAGCCACCACATCGGGCACATCCACCCGCACTTCCACCAACGTGATCTGTGCCAACGATGCCCCTCTGGCATGTATATTGGCCAGACCGGACCGTGCCCACCACAAGGGGTAAATGGACACAAGTCAGCCAGCAGGAACAGTAACGCACACAAACCTGTAGGGGAACATTTGAACCTGCCTGGGCACTCAATCGTGGGTTTAAAAGCAGCCGTTCTCCGACCAATTAATGTCATTAACCAATTACAGAGCGAGTCTGCAGAACTGGAATTCGTCCACGGATGTGACACCGTTACCCTGGGCTTGAACAAAGACAGTAAGTGGTTGGCGCATTACAAGGCCAATTTCTCCGGCCTTTAAGATCTGCATTGTCACATCCAAAGCTCTGTATGGGACACATCCGGCCCACTTAATTAGCCTCGTTAACACGGGTCCTATAATTGACAGGTTCTTCTTCTGCCACTATATAGATCTCTTGGTTTCTGTTATTTCCACTCCAACTCATCTGAGGAAGTGGGTTTTGCCCACGAAAGCTCATGATTCGATGTATTTTGGTTAGTCTCAGAGGGTATGTCTACACTACCCTCCTAGTTCGAACTAGGAGGGTAATGTATGCATACCGCACTTGCTAATGAAGCCCGGGATTTGAATTTCCCGGGCTTCATTAGCATAAGCAGGGAGCCGCCATTTTTAAATCCCCGCTGCTTCGAACCCCGTGCAGCGCGGCTACACGGGGCTCGAACTAGGTAGTTTGGACTAGGGTGCCTATTCCGAACTACCGGTACACCTCGTTTCACGAGGAGTAACGGTAGTTCGGAATAGGAACCTAGTCCGAACTACCTAGTTCAAGCCCCGTGTAGCCGCGCGGCATGGGGTTCGAAGCAGCGGGGATTTAAAAATGGCGGCTCCCCGCTTATGCTAATGAAGCCCGGGAAATTCAAATCCCGGGCTTCATTAGCAAGTGCAGTATGCATACATTACCCTCCTAGTTCGAACTAGCGGGGTAGTGTAGACATACCCTAAGGTGCCTCAGGACCCCTTGTTAATACCTGGACCAAAGTGTTGGAGAACCAGTTCCCTGCCCGACCCACTACTGAGTCAGTGTTGGAGATGGGGCACTGGGTGGGGTGGAGCCAGCAAATCCTCGTCGGTGGCCTGGATGGTGGGTTTTGCTCGGATGCTCAGGAGTATATTGATGCCCACGTTTGGGATTGGGAAGGGGCAGGTTGGCAGAGGTGTTAGGAAAGTCAAACCTGCCCTTGTAGCGTGGGGCGTGGATTGACATAGCTCACCTCATCAATTCCTGCCATGGTTGAATCATAGAATCATAGAATACTAGGACTGGAAGGGACCTCAGGTGGTCATCGAATCCAGTCCCCTGCCCTCACGGCAGGACCAAGCACCGTCTTGACCATCCCTGACAGGTGTCTGTCCAACCTGCTCTTAAATTTCTCTAGGGATGGAGATTCCACAACCTCCCCAGGCGATTTATTCCAGTGTTTAACCACCCAGACAGGCAGGAAGTTTTTCCTAATGTCCAACTTAACCCTCCCTTGCTGCAATTTAAGCCCATTGCTTCATGTTCTATCCTCAGAGGCCAAGGAGAACAAATTTTCTCCCTCCTCCTTGTGACACCCTTTTAGATCCTTGAAAGCTGCTGTCATGTCACCTCTCGGTCTTTTCTTTTCTAAACTAAACAAACCCAATTCTTTCAGCCTTCCTAGAGACTGTCTAGATCAGAGTCTCCCAAATGGTGTTCCATGGAACCCCGGGGTTCCGCAAAGTGAAAATAAGGGTTCCGTGAGAAAATTCCATTCCAATAACATTTTATGATTTAGAAAATAATAATTCATATGATGTGATTTTTGTTTTTAAATATGTGCAATTCAACTAAATGGTGATCTCATGACCTTGTTTAGCATTTGTTTATTATTATCCTTACTTATTTGTGGTCTACTTTTTCAGCTGCATAGATGAGACGGTTATTAGGGGTTCTGCAAAATTCTTTCGAGTTTAAAAGGGTTCTGTGGCCAAATAAAATTGGGAAACACGGGTCTAGACCCTTCGTCATTTCAAACCTATGGAGGTTCTCCAGCTAGCATGAATCATGGCCCATCGTAAATAGAACTGAGACATGAAACTGGACATTAACGTGTTAGCTAAGAAAACCCACCACCTCTCCCCTCGTCCTTCCCCCACATTAAGAAACTGATTTTGGAAGGTGCAAGTCAACTTGTTTTCCAAGTTGATTTAAGGGGCGAGTCGGGGTGTGTTGTGTTGTGGTGGTTTTCCAGATCATGACAGTCAGGGTATTTATTCTGAATTTACCAGGAGACTTAAAGTGGGCGAGCTAGATACAGGAAAAGGTCTCTCCTTCAGGCAAAATATGTCAATGAACGTATAATGCTATTTCCCTAGGCAGGTGGGGAAGCACTGGGCTGGGTTCCCTAGGGCGGTGGTGGACTCTCCATCCCTAGAGGTGTTTAAGTCCCGGCTTGACAAAGCCCTGGCTGGGTTGATTGAGTTGGGTTGGTCCTGCCTTGGGCAGGGGGCTGGACTTGATGACTCCTGAGTTCTCTGCTGCCCTGGGATTCTATGATTCTATGAGCCCCCCTTAAATAACCTTGCAACCCCCCTGCAACTCCCTTTTAGGTCCGGACCCCCCAGTGTGAGAAATGCTGGTCTCCCCCATGGAATCCCTATAGTACAGAGGAAAAGCCCAGACAACAGATTTTCGGGAGGGGGGAGGGAGCAGATTTCACAGTCCAGGATGTGTTTCTCAGGGCTGTGAATTTGGTAGGGCCCAGATCATGAGGACCAGTTCTGGGTTCTTTTGAAATCAGCGAGTCCTACTCACCCTTTTAAAACAATGCCCCTAACTCCCTGGCAATGAATACAGCCCTAATAATATTGGGGGATGATCCACCTTTAGGGCATGATGCTGCTTGTAGAGCAAAAGGTGGTCTGGTCTAGTGGTTAGGGCTGTGAGAGGCACTCAGCCAACATGGGTTCTAGTTTACCACCGATCTGCTGGGCGAGCTTAGGCCAGGCTGTGTCTTTGGCCTTCTTTACGCTAATGCTGTAAATCAGCAAAAGATACACTAGTTAGGTTGCATAACTGATGTTGACTTAAAGTGGTTTACATGGCATTATGTCTGCACAAGATGCTCTCCTGTTGACAGAACTTCCATCTCTCATTGAGGTGGATTAAATTGATGGGAGAGGGCTCTCCCATCGGCTAATCATGTCTTCCAAAGGCCTGCTAAATCAACACCGCTGCCTTGATCACACGAGTGCTGATTTCCTGGATAACGAAGACCAGCCCAAAACCGTTCCGCTGCTCGGTGTCTGTGCGGGGTCCTGATCCTGGTTAGGACTTTTTACTGCCATGGTAAAATACATGATCATGAAGAGAATATCGATCTTCTCCAATTGCACCGACTAGATCTGCCGACAATTATTTAGTGGTGCACTCTTCCATTGAAAAATGCAGTTTTGTGGACATGGAACTATTTTGTGAAAGGGTGTTGATTCTGAGAACGCTTCATCCAGAAAAGTTGAAATGTTTCCTTTTGGTAGCGACATTTGGGCTAATTTCATTTTGACTATTTATGGGAAAAGACTCCTTTTCATATTACATTGTATTTACATGACATTAATAGTCGTATGTGTACATAATGTACATTTTATAGTTGATATGTTAATACAACGTACCCGGTGAAATGCCACTATTATCAAGAAGTTCGAATTTTTTATGTGGGGCAAATTTTGAAATTTCAGCTCTTCATTTTGGACCGGAACAGTGTGTTGCCCCGAAACATCAGACCAGGATGGTCTGGTCAGGAATGGAAATTCCTGTTCCTGACCAGAAATTGGCCTTGGTTTTCAGCAAATTAAACATCATGGCTTGTGGGCTGTTAGCAGTATAATGTCTGTGTTGGATCGGTAACCCCGTACCACTTTCTTTTCCCTTGCAGGATGTCTGGAGAATGCTGGAGAGCATTGGCGAGTACCTGGCACGTTGATCTGGTTCGGCTCGTGGTGATGCGAGATGGCGGGTTGCATTCTAAAACTCCTCAGGTTCGTTTCTGGACTAACACCTGCCTTCGTTTTCCTCTGTGGCCGTGGGGGGTGGCAACGTGACCTCTGGAGGTGGACGTGGAGGTGGGATTTGTCGTGGAGGAGGCAGCGGTGGGGGGACAGGCTTCAGTTCAGGAAGAGGCAGAGATGTCTTGGGCGGAGCCTGCGTCTCTGGAGGAGGATGCCATGCAGGTGGGGGAGATGTCTGCTCTGTCAGAGGAGGCTACGGATTTGGAGGTGGGTCCAGAGCCACGATGGAAAAATCCACCATCTCCACAAGAGTGAACTCTACCATCAGGAGGGTCTTGAAGACAGTGCTTTCTTTCATCCAATGGCTGGAGGTCAGCCCATCCACCCAACCCTGACATCCTAAAGGTAAATGAACAAGGTCCCTTTTAACTCCATAACCTTCTCCGTATTTCCTCAAAGTGGCCAATTGTCATGATGACAAAGGCCCCCAAACCAGTTGTCATATTAGTGACACCTGTTCTCCCTCTTGGGTCAAGCCAGGTATCTACTTAAAAGCATGGAATAAAGGAGGGTGAGTAATGGCCAAGGTTTTCAAAAGTGGCTATTAAATGGAGTACCTCCGATTTTGAATGGCCAACCGTAAAGGGGTTGGTTTTCAGACGATGGCGACCACCCACCATGTGAAAATCAGACCCCATTCAGGAAACTTCTGGGAAGCACCCAAAATTGCAAAATCTCATCGCTTTTGGAAGCTTGGGCCAATCAGACAAAATGTCAAGGCTGAGTAGAACACCATGAACCAGAAGGATTAGATGAGAGAAACAGATCTGAGCCCAAAAGAGAGATTCCTCCAGCAACCTGTGGGGGGGAAAAGAATTCCGATCCAGGAAGGGTTAGAAAATGAAACGATTGTGCATGCATCAAGAAAATGAGTTTATCCCATACAATAAATGAAATGGATTGACTGTGTTAGCATTTGGGGCTGGATGGATATAAATCGGTGCACCTTCACTGACACGAGTGATCCACATTAACTAATGAAGTAGCCCAATGTCTGTGACTCTAACGCTGAAATGCTGGCTGTTCCCTCTGGGTGGCGCCGTTGCCTCCCGCCGTGGCGCTCGGCTGACTTCTGCGCTGCTCAGCCGGGCCGCCGCGGGGGGAGCAAGTGGTGCAAGCGGTCGTTTGGGCCACACGCTCCCCATGCAGGAGGAGAAGGAGAAGAGAAAGAGAGTGAGAGGCAGTAGGAGGAGGGGAGAGAGAGAGAGAGGCGGAGCGAGAGACCGGAGGCTCAGGAGAGAAGACCAAGATAGAAAGGGAATAGGATGTGGAGGAGAGACCTGAAAATCCCGTTTTATGATGGGCTAATTGGCTAGTTAACTAAAGATTGGGCCCCATCTTGAGTAAAGGCCTGTCTGAACATATGGCTAACTCGGTACTGTTGTGATCGATACAGCGGTGTTGATTTAGTGGGTCTGGTGAAGGCAAGCTAAGTCAACAGCAGAGTGCTCTCCCGTCAGCTTCTGGCAGCACCTCTTGTTCCAGCACCGTTGTCTTCAATTCTGTAGCTTACGTCACTGGAACTTACGTGACTTGGTTGACTTTAAGCTTTAGTGGAGACCAGCCGCAAGACAGGACTTCCCGGCAGTTGCGAAGTTCTTTCCCATCTGACACTTTTTCTCCAGTGAGCTGATACATGTCGCCAAAAGTTCTTCAAAAGAAAATGTCCCGGATTTACAGCTAATTCTAGGTGTGCTTTTTTGTAACAGTGATGAAGCAACTTTTGCTTGCTTTTTCCCCCTCCTAATTCCTTTTCTTGCTGTGTGATGCATTGTACCTCTTAAACGTTGCAGGAAGGAACACAATGGGTTAGTTTGGTTTTTGCCCTGCCCTACCCTACTGCCCTGCCCCCAATCCTCTGCCTGCGCCCCTCCCATGCCCCAAATCCTTCATCTCCAGCCCCACCCCAAATCCCCCACATTTTCACATTATTTTAAAAAAATATCCATCGGCTTAGAAGGCAGGTGTGTGGGGAGGCGGGACTTGAACCGGTTCTTGGCACAACCAACAATTACACAACCCCACCACTGCTGCTAAATAGCAACCTTTCCTTTTGCTGCTGAGTTGTCACATTGTTCCTTTTAACTTCTTTTAAAAATCACAGTAGAAGGAAATTTTCAAGGCCCCAAGTTATTTCGTATCACAGGATCCAAATGTTTCCTTTCAAACTAGTTTTCCTCCCCTTCCTGCTAAAACAACGTGGCCCAAATGGGGGAAACAATTCAGTGTTGCCGAATCTTCATTTTTTTGGCTGGTGAGGATAATGGTTCCTTATTTTCCAGGAGAGTTGTGAGGCTTAAACCCACGAATGCTTGTGAGATGCAGGGTTATTTTGGCCACGAGAGCTATGTAATCGCTTAGGTGGACGCCAAAGAACTAGGGGTGACCCAATGAAATGAATAGGCAGCAGGTTTAAAACAAATCAAAGGAAGTTTTTCTTCATGCAGTGCTCGGTTAACCTGTGGAACTCCTTGCCAGAGGAGGTTGTGAAGGCTAGGACTTTAACAGGATTCAAAAAAGAACTAGAAACATTCATGGAGGTTAGGTCCATCAATGGCTATTAGGCAGGATGGGCAGGAATCGTGTTCCTAGTCTCTGTTAGAGGCTGGGAACGGGCGACAGGGGAGGGATCACGCAATGATTTCCTGTTCTGTTCACGCCCTCTGGGGCACCTGGCACTGGCCACTGTGGGCAGACAGGACGCTGGGCTGGATGGCCCTTTGGTCTGACCCCGTCTGGCCGTGCTTATGTAGGTGGCTACATAGTCCAGTCATAAGTTGCATGGCAAATGTGGGAATAAGTGAAATGAGAGCGTGTGACTTACACAGCAGGAGGCGACGTGATTCCCCCCACAATTAAGCCAAACAAACCAGGGTGGTGATCTAACCCACCCGCCAGTCGATCGGGATCTCCCGGGAGATCTCGGCGCCTCTGGCAGGGGATCCCGACTGGTTTGGCTGGGAGGCTCTCAAGTGCCCACACGTCATCTGCCCTTCCCCCCACTGCTGGGCATCTCCTGCCCTTTGCCTTGGAGCTGCCCTTCCCCCCGCCGGAGGGAGAGGAGGGGGGGCTGATGTCAGGGTGCCCCCTCCCACCCTGCATCCTATCTCCGCAGAATGGATGGGGGGAAGCACAGGACTTGGGAGGGAGTTTGCTGCCTGCTTTGGGGAGTGGTGCAGGGCCAGGGCAGGGGTGAGACTGCCTCAGCCCCACTGCCCCCCCCACCCAAGGGCCACCTGAGGTCAGCAGGGCCCAGTCGGAGCCCACATCCCAAACCCTGCCCCAGTCATGAACCCCCCTTCTGCACTTGCCCCTTCCCCAGCCCCAAGCACCCCTGCCTCCCAGCACCCTGCCAGAGCCTGCACCTAGAACCCCCTCCGGCCCCCCAACGGCCTGCCCCAAGCTCAGCTCAGAGCCCCTCTCGCACTCCAGATCCCTTAACCCAAGACCAGAGCCTGCCCCCCGACCCGCTGCCCCAGCCTGGTGAAAGGGAAGGCGGATGGGGGAGGGAGGGAGGATGGAGGGAGCAGGGGTGGGGGCCTCGGAGGGGGGGAGGGTACGAAGGAGGCGGGGCCAGGCATTCGGTTTTGAGGTAGATCTCGGATTGCACGTCGATTCTAAAAGTGATCTCGTGCGCAAAAAGGTTGGAGACTCCTGGTCTAATCCGTGCAGATTTGCCTTTGTTCCCCTAGAGCATGGGTTCCCAAACTGGGGGGGCATGAAAAAATTCCAGGGGGGGGTGCGAAGCGACCCCGCTTCCCCCCCCCGCCCCATCAAGTTTTGCTGCCCCTGTTCAGTTCCTTTTTTCCTTTTTTTTTTCCGCTTAACAAGTTTTGCTGCTATTTGGGGGGGGGGGGGAGGGGAGGTTTTTTCAAAAATCAACAAGGGGGGCGTGATGCCAGAAAGTTTGGGAACCGCTGTCCTAGAGGCTGGCTGATGCAGAAGGAAGCTGCTTTCCTTCCCTCTCTGCCTGGACTTTTCTCCAGAGTCAGCACAGCTGATACAAGGCTGTTTGGTTTGCAAGGCTGGGGCTCAGACTGTCAAGTTTCAACTGGATGCAGGTGATTGATGATAAAAATCGCGCATTAATTGCCTGGCTCTGGCTGGAGATGCTGCTGTGACTCAGCCGGGTGCGTTATCTGGGCGCATACAAGGGACTTAAAGGAGGGCAGCTGCATTCAGCTGAGTTAACAATTCCCCCTGACTGTCGCAATGCAGCGGGACTGGAGATTTCCCCGATTGTGGATTTGGCAATTGGCAGAGCAGCCAGTGGCTCTCTGGGCCCAGGGCCGGAATCCAAAGGGGGCTTTGAGAAATCTGCCCCATCACTTGTGTCCTGCATTCGGGCTGGCAGGCGGGAATCCCCACGGAAAACGTCACTGATAGAAATGGGCCACGGGAATCTACAGGCACACGCAAGAGAACATCCAGCCAGAGAGCTGAACTTCCGCACGGATTCCCAGATCTCTCTCGCTCTCGGCTGACAGTGCTCAGCAGGTGTGTTGTGTACCTAGCCAGCGCTGCAGGCATGCCTAGCGCGGCGTACGCAAGGACACGGGTGACTTGTAGCACCTGGGAAGCGCACCACCCCCACCCCGACTTTAATTACTAAATGGGGTGCCCCACATGCTCCCCCCCTGTTCCTCTGGGTGGCTCTCCCTGCACCCGCTGCCTCCCCCAAGCACCAGTCATCTGTACGTAAGTCTGTGTCTCTCCCTATCTGCCTACCTACCCACCTACTATCTATCTATCCCCACGCTCCTCTGTATCTATCTATCCACCTATCCCCACACTCTTCTGTATCTATCTATCCACCCATCCCCACACTCCTCTCTATCTATCCACCCATCCCCACACTCCTCTCTATCTATCCACCCATCCCCACACTCCTCTCTATCTATCCATCCGTCCAATCTACCCATCTCCATACACTCTCTGGCTGTCTACACTGGCATGAATTTCCGGAAATGCTTGAAACAGAAATAGTTTTCGTTATAAGTATTTCCGGAAAAAGAGCGTCTACATTGGCAGGCTGCTTTTCCGGAAAAGCATCTGTGGCCAATGTAGACGCACTTTTCCGGAAAAGAGCCCCGATCGTCATTTTCGCGATCAGGGTCTTTTTCCAGAAAAGACTACTGGGCTGTCTACACTGCCCTTTTCCAGAACAGTGTTCCGGAATAAGGACTTATGGCTGAGCGGGAGCAGCGTAGCTTTTCCGGAATAGCAGCTGATTTTGTACAGTAGAGCGTTATTGCTTTTCTGGAAATTCAAGGGCCAGTGTAGACAGCTCGCAGCTTATTCTGGAAAAGCGGCTGATTTTCCGGAATAAGTGGCCCAGTGTAGACACAGCCCGTCTCTCTATCTGGTGTGTCTAGACTACAGTGTTTTTTTTCAAACAACGTTTCCTTTTTCGAAAAAGCGTCCCCTGCGTCTAGACTGCTGCTGTGTTCTTTTGAAAGCAAATCGAAAGCCCGCGGCCGTTTTTATGAGGAGGAATGCCTTTTTCTGAAAGTGCTCTTTCGAAAAAAGGCGCTCTGTAATGCAAGCTGTGCTTTCTCGAAAGAGTGCATCCAGACTGCCTGGGTGTTCTCTTTCGAAAAAGTGGCTTGCTTTTTCGGAAGTACTGGCTGTAGTCTAGATGCTCTTTTTCGAAAGAGGCTTGCAGTCTAGACATAGCATATCTGTTTGTCTGTCTCTCTATCTACCTACCCCCATACGCACTGTCTGTCTGCCTACTTATCCCCATACACTCTGTCTGTCTGTCTATCCATCTCTATACACTCTGTCTGTCTGTCTGCCTACGTATCCCCATACACTCTCTGTCTGTCTACGTATCCCCATACACTCTCTGTCTGTCTGTCAGTCTATCCATCTCTATACACTCTGTCTATCTGCCTACGTATCCCCATACACTCTCTGTCTGTCTGTCTATCCATCTCTATACACTCTGTCTGTCTCTCTGCCTACGTATCCCCGTACACTCTCTGTCTCTCTCTGCCATTTCGTACTCAGCTCTCTGGTTTTCTGCCTGTCTGGCTCTGGGATTTCCCCACCCAGACCCCTCGCCCAGGAGAGCATCACCCAGCCAGGCACCACTCGGGGCTGGCCCCGGGCAGGAGATGAGGCTGTGGGGTACAGACTTGCCGAGTGAGTGCAAGGAGGAAAAAGTCCCAGGGCCTCCAGCCCTAGCCGGGACAGCGGGAGAAATTCTCCACCCTACAGCCCAGGCCCGGGGAGCACCAGGTGGCCAACCTGGGCCGGCTGCAGCCGCGCTGTGCGGCCGTTATTGTAGTGGTTTGCCCTCCCTGTCGGTCCCTGCATGGCACCAGCCCATCGGCACTTCACAGAGGCTCGGCTGCCCCTCTGCAGCCGCCAGGGCCGCCGGGAAGGGGCGCTTCCATTTCCGAGGGGGGCTTTTAGGGGGCAGCGTGGGGGCGAGCAGCCCAAATTCATCCCCTCTGCTGCAGCGTTTCCCTCCGTGCGACGGTGCCGCGCCTCCTCCACCTGCGGGAGATTGGGCAAGACTCCGGCACCCCGGGCGATTTTCCATGGAGAAAGCCGATTGCGGGTGTCATCACTCGGGAGAGTGGTGCAATGAATTTGGCAGCCCCTGGGCCGCTTGCCTGCCCTGGGACTTTCGGAGGCGCGCGCCCGATAAAGATGCAGATAAAGGGTCCCCGTGTGAAGGCAGCCGCTCCGAGCCACCCTAAAAAAAACACAACACGGTGCAACGCAGCTTAGTCATAGAGCGTTCCCGCGAGGGGGAGGCCACACTCTTCAGTCGGGGTGTTCCCCCCCTGCCTCGGCACAGCAGGGGGTGTGGCTGGGGAGGGCCAGCGTTTGGCAAATCGAAGATCAAAATCTGTCAACCACACCACGCCGAAGAACACAAGACAGTAATCGCCTGGGTCACGCCCCAGCAAGCCCAGCCCAGCTCCCGAAGCAGCTAAAAGGGAGCATCTCCAGGACGGGCTTCAGAGGGACTCATTTCCCTTCACTCTGCACTCCTCTCTTTGCCCTTCTTCGCTAGGCGATTCCTCTCCTCTTCATCTTCCCCTCTCTTTAGAAAGGAGCAGCCATGTATGTGCAGAGGGACACGAAGTCCTCTGGAGGCAGCAAAAAGAGCTTTAGCTCCCACTCTGCCGTCGGGACAAGTGGCGGACTGGGAAACCGAGGCAGGAGTTGCTACAGCGTCTACTCTTCCTCCGGGGGCCATGGAGGTGGTGTCCGCGGTGGAGGTTTTGGGAGCAGGAGCATGTATAACGTAGGCGGCAATAGAGCCATTTCCATGGCGAGCTGTAACACTGGAGGATACATGTGCAGAGGTGGTGGCTTTGGGGGTGGGGCTGGTGGGTTGTGTGGCGTAGGCGGAGGTGGAGGCGGAGGAGCCGGTGGCTTTGGAGGGGGTGTGTGTGGCTATGGAGTAGGCGGTGGCTTCGGAGGAGGAGTCCCATGCGGCTTTGGTGGACCTGGCGGTGGACCTGGCTTCCCTGGAGGGCCTTGCATACCTGGCGGGGGGTTCCCTGGAGGGCCTTGCATGCCTGGCGGGGGGTTCCCTGGAGGGCCTTGCATGCCTGGCGGGGGGTTCCCTGGAGGGCCTGGCGGGGGGTTCCCTGGAGGGCCTTGTGGGGGGTTCCCTGGAGGCATCCAGAACGTTCAAATTGACTCCAGCCTCCTGAAGCCAATCAATGTGGAGATCGATCCTCAACTCCAGCAAGTGAAAACAGAGGAGAAGGAGCAGATCAAAACCCTCAACAACAAGTTTGCAGGCTTCATCGACAAGGTGAGACATCATGGCAGGAGGGGGGGCTGGGAACGACCTTGCACCAGGCAGGAAGGGTGGGTTTTAGGCATCCGTCGCTGTTTGGGTAGGAAGGGAGAATTGAAAAGAGGGTTCTCCTTTGGCAGTGATCAGAAATAGGCTTGAATTTTTCAACGAGAGAGAGAGAGAGCAGGGAATCAAAAGCTACACCAGATGCTTTTTGGTTGCCATTCTGAGGTTTGTTTGAATAATCCTGAGTTATGTTGCAAAGAACTGGTTACTGTGTGTGTGTGTGTGTGTGTGTATCTGGGGATGGGGCAGATCAGAAGTGTTTTTCAAAAATAGCTTCTCAAATCTTCAAGACGTTGCAACATTTTCGGGAGCTCCAAGTCTCTGCAAAACAGGGTACCCACCAGGCCATGAAAATGCCGGTGCAATTTTTTTTGGGGGGGGAGTAGAAATTCCAAAATATCATCACCTGTTCGAAGGGTGGGATGTGAACCTTTTGAGGACTGAGAGAGCGCGCTCCCATTGGCATGGCCCGCCAGCAGAATCCATGGGTCGTGCCGCTGGTTCAGATTCTGGATTCTAGGGAACGCTTCATCCCTCTGCTTTCTGGGTTTCAGGTCCGGTTTTTGGAACAGCAAAACAAAGTTCTGCAAACCAAGTACGACCTCTTACAACAGCAAGGCGGAACAATCAAATGTGACCTGACGCCTTACTTTGAGAAATATATAATGAACCTGAAGGGAGAGGTGGAGAAAATTAATAATCGGAAGCTGCAATACCAGTCCGAGTTGGAGGACTTGCAATCATATGTTGCCGACTTCAAGAAAAAGTAAGTGCATGAGGAGAGTAGGAAATGAAACATTGGATTACAACAATCCATAGTGCGGCTGTAGCAAACTTGATCCATCAATGTCCTCAGCCTTGCCAGTGCAGAATGGCAGCTCTAACCATCCCCAGGCATGAATTCTTTGATTCCAGTTATGGCTGAAAATCCCAACATCACCTGCTTTCAAAAGCACCCATGACAGAGAGGCCCCCATCCCGGGAAGTCAGTGGTGACGGGACCATTGATTCCTATCTGTGGCTTGAAAATCTGTCTCCTAGAACAAAGGATAAAGAGCAAGAACAGAAAAAAACATTTTTAGTTACTAGTTAAGGGGAAAACCCCCACGTTATCCATTTAGAGGTATATAATTAACCTTTCTGATCCGGGTGTCAATCGGTTGGGTGCAAAAAGGTGTAGAAGGGCACTTAGAGAGTTGGGAAGGATGGAGGAGTAAGGACTCGGGGCCCATCTGGATGGTAGCGACTCGGAGGTAGTGGCAGGAAAAGCTGGAGGGTCCTGCATGAACACTGTGTTGTATGAAGGGGAGGAAATAGAGGTGATAGCAGAGAGTTCCATGGGAGCTCGGATTTGGTCCTGCTTGAAGGGCAGGGAACTAGACTTGATGACCGGTTCCTTCCAGTTCTCCAAGTCTCTGATCCTACAGTTTCGATACCTCGGTGATTTGGCTTGACTTGAAACGCCCGGTTGAGCCGAGCCTTGCTTTGCCGGTGACGTACACAGCCAAGCGCAAATAAACCCAGCATGTCTCTTTCCTGGAAACAGGTACGAAGATGAAATCAACAAGCGCACGGAAGCCGAGAACGAATTTGTGCTGCTCAAGAAGGTAAGCGGCGACGCTCGCGACACAACCACCACACGATTCTCTCTCCACCGGAAAGGTAGCCCTGGGAAATCAGACTGCGATGGCTTTGGGTCTCCAAGCCCGCACCAGAGCGCCTGAGCTCTTCCAGTCTCTCTCTTCCAACCCAAGAGCTGCATGCACTTGGCTAACTGAATTTGGAAGACACCTAGAAAAATATAGAATCATAGAACCATAGAGTTGGAAGAGACCTCAGAAGACCATCAAGTCCAGCCCCCTGCTCTAGGCAGGACCAATCCCAACTATATATCCCAAATATATGTCTGTCCATGCAGGCATTTCTCCAGCACCCGACACAGTGCTTCCTGTGAGCCGTTCCCGGGGTAAGTTGACGGGAGAGTGCTCGGTGCTCGATTTATCGCGTCTGCATTAGACATGGTGAATTGACCCCGCTGGATCGATCGCTGCCCGCCAATCCAGCCCCTTGGGGAACGTCCACGAAATCTTCCGAAAGGATATTTGGGAAGGGGAGAGGAAGGGAAGCAAGGCCATCCTAACCTTCAGAGAGGCGCAAAGGAATGACTTTAGGCCAGGTCACCTGGGTCTCCTAGTAATGAGGCGACCAAGAACCAATCCCAAATGTCCACATCTTTCTGAAGCCCCAAGGGGAGACTAATCAATCCATGGTATCTCTGATCATTCCCTCAGGATGTGGATTCTGCATACTTGTCTAAAGTTGAGTTGGAAACCAGGGTGAATTGTTTGACTGATGAAATCAACTTCTTGACGCACGTGTATGATATAGTAAGGCATCTTCCGTTTCTCTTGGGCGGCTGGTACTTGGGTGAGCAAGGTCCCTCCTAAAGAGGCTTGATGTTGATTAGACATCAGGGTTGGATTTCCTTTGGGGGATGCTGTTAGAAACTGACGAACCCCCCATCCCCATGCAAACGTCTGTGCCAGAGTCCAACTCCGTACAGCAAGAGATGGGCTCATGTCTAACCTGAGAACCAAATACCAGGCCCTGCCAATCTCCTTTAGGATGGCAGCTGGCTACGTACCTACAGCATAAATAGGGATCTAGAGCTCTTGCACGACGTAACCACGTGTGATTGTTGTAGCTGGGGAGAAGTGGGTGATGCACAGGGCTGGGGACCCGTTCTGGGTTTGCTTTGCCACTCAACAGCCTTTTCAGAGTCATTGGGTTAAACCCTGGCCCTAGTGACTCAATGGGACGTTTGCCACCGAGTTTAATTCGGTCAAGTTTTCACCTCCTACAAGAGTAAGAATAACATGTAGGTGCAAACTGGTTTCTTTTGGAGACCAGGTTGGGGTTGCTTTAACACCACAAGACAAGGTTTTGCTTTAAGGCTTTGGCTCTGCTGCCGGGCTGTTAGAAACAAGCCAAAGACCATTTGGCAACACCTCCGTTTCTGTAAGAACTCCCCAGGCAGCGTGGTTTCCTCCACCTGCCCAGCAGCTGCTCCCTGCCTCTCTGGAGGGAGGGAGATGTGACTCTCCAGGTCCTTTCCGTGCATCGCTCCTGGCTGTTTGTTCCACGGCCGATTACAGCTGTGCTGCACTGAAACAGTCAAACCGACCTCTCGAGAAACGCCAAAACCTGTCGCACCTTAGAGACTAAAAAACAAACCAACCCAGAGGCGTGAGCGTTCGGAGGCACGGCCCACTTCTTCAGATGAGTGGAACGAGAGCCCAGAGAGGCAGAGCAGAGCCCCTGAACTATAAAGCAGAAAAAGAGTGGAGGGGGGAAAAAAGCAGGTGGGGTGTTGCCTGGAGGCTAGGCAGCTTGGCAGACGTGGGAAGCAACCCGGATGAGAGCTCCAGGAGAGAGAGGCTCAGCAAGGGCGTGTCTTGCAGGAGATTAATTCGCTGCAAACTGTGAGTCGGGACCTCTCCGTGGTGGTCAACATGGACAACAACAGGAGTCTTGACATGGAGGGGCTCATCGAGGAGGTCCGTTGTCAGTACGAGGAGATCGCGAGGAAGAGCAGAGCCGAGGCGGAGGCGTGGTACCAGAGCAAGGTAAGTCCCCGCGCTGCTGAAGACGCGGCGGGTGGGAAATCGGACTCCCCGGTGACGCAGCCCTGCGGCTCCCTCGCGAAGAGCTACACCTCGGAAGCGAGTAGTGACCCCGACCGGCTCCCAGGCAGCTCCCCGCGCTTGGGGATGCTGGCGGGGGAAATGCTGAATAGGACCAAAGACGTGGAATAGAGTCCCTAGGAGTCCCTGCATTTCCCTAGGAGCTCGGCCTTCAGATAGGCACCTGATGGAGACACCGTAGGGCAGGGGAGGGGTGGGGAACCCTTTTTGGCTGGAAGGGGACCCACAGAAAATTCAGTCGGGGGCTGCACACAAGTGAGAAGCAAACCCCCAAACCCTTGGTGACAATTGCGGAGGAGAAAGACTGTCGCCATGTTGTCCTCGCACACCGGAGCCTGAGAGCCCAGGGTAGTAGATTTGGCTGCTCCGGCCCCGGCTAGGAAGGGAGCCCTGAGCTGCGGGGGCCGGATCTAGGCAAGCTGGGGGTCGCAGGTTCCCCCATCGCGTTGTCGGCCTTGGCGCCGTGTGGCTGACGGGGGGTTTCGTTTCTGGCCCTCAGTACGAAGAGCTGCAGAGCGCAGCCGGGAAATACGGCGACAGCCTGCGTAACAGCAAGGCGGAGATCCAGGACCTCACGAGGAACATCCATAAGATGCGGGCAGAAATTGAGAGTGTGAAGAAGCAGGTAAGAGCCTGGGAATTGTCTCGGGCCTCACCGGCCCCTGGGTCCCAAGAGCTGCCGGCGTGGAGTCACGCCGTTTGGGGTGGCGGGGCCCAATGCAAGCGAGCCCCGGTGCAGCAGGGAAGGGGCTGCCCAGGAAACCTATGGCTTTCCGCTCGCCGTGCGCCGGCGTCCCCCAGCTCCAGTGACAGCTGGTGGCCACGGCTCATAAAAAAGCGTCCTGTTTTATCGGGAGAGGGGGGAATCCACGTTTTTTGGTGGAGATCTTTTGGCCGCCCCGCCCCTCTCCAAACTTTGGACGCGGGGCAGAACTTTTTCATGGAGGGGGGGACACGTTGACAGCTTCAGCCGTGGCCCAGCCCTGGTGCCAGCCCTCTCTCCCCTCCCCCGTTGCCTTGACGGAGTCGATGACAAAGGAGGTGGACTCGAGACGTGGTGGTTCCTCTTCCCAGATTGCCCAACTGCAGACAGCCATCGCCGATGCTGAGCAGAAGGGCGAGGCGGCTCTCGAGGATGCCAAGAAGAAACTGGCAGAGCTGGAGGCCGCCCTGCATAACGACAAGAAGGATCTGGCGAACATAATGAAAGAGTACCAGCAGGTGCTGGGCATCAAAATGTCCCTAGATGTAGAGATCGCCATGTACAGGAAACTGCTGGAAGGAGAGGAGTGCAGGTATGTGCCTGGCCTGGTGGAATTTGTCTTTCAAATTCCTAGAGTTCATAGGAACATCGGAGAGGCCAGCTGGGGTCAGACCAACGGTCCCTCTAGCCCAGTGTCCTGGCTGCCGACAACGGCCAACGCCAGGTGCCCCAGAGGGAGGGAACAGAACAGGAAATGGAGTGATCCCTCCCCTGTCACCTAATCCCAGCCCCTGACAAACAGTTCAGGGACACCACCCCCTCCTGGCTAATCATTGATGGACCTCATCTCCATGAATGTATCTAGTTCTTTTGTGAACCCTGTCGAAGTCCTAGCTTTCTCAACATCCTCTAGCAAGGAGTTCCACAGGTTGGCTGAGTGCTGCGTGAAGGAAAACTTCCTTTTGTTTGCTTTAAACCTGCAGCCTATTCATTTCATTGGGTGCCCTCTAGTTCTTGTGTGATGGGAACAAGTAAATAACTTTTCCTTATTCACTTTCTCCAGGCCTGTCATGATTTTATAGACTCCATCCTCTTCCCCCCCCCCCTTCGTCTCCTCTTTTCTAAGCTGAAAAGTCCCCGTCTTTTTAATCTCTCTTCCTATGGGACCCGCTCCAAACCCCTCAGCATTTTTGTGGCCCTTTTCGGAACCTTTTCCAATGCCAGGATTTCTTTTTTCGAGATTGGCTGGCAGGAGCCAATGGAAATTGGCAATAAAGAAATACGGGTTGGACCTCCCTGGTCCAGCACCTTTGGGGGAGTTTGCCGGAGCCGGGGAGGTCACATTGGTCCTTTTGTCACCAGTCCCGCAGCCCCTGCTCTCCCTGTGCCACTGGGCGCCCAGACTCTAGCCACGCTGGCCTCCCTGCCACTGGCCACACCGCCCCCCTGTGGCCCATGGCCACACCGCCCCCCCACCGCCACTATGCTGGACCACGGGTATTGCCAGACCAGAGAGAGAGGTTCAAGCTGTACTGAGCAAAGCCCTTTGCACTAAGGACAGACAGTTCTCAAGTGAGCAGGGCTCTGTGGACGCATGGCCCGTTCCCTGGATGAGTGACCCATCTCCCGTTTCCTCCACAGGCTCGCCGGAGGTGGCCAGTCCAACGTGAGCGTCTGTAAGTAGCTAGCACTCTTCATGTCAGCCTGGGGGGGCGTGTGTGTTTTTAGGGGCCGGTGGGCTGGCCGGAGGCTGACGGGGTGACCCTGTACTTCTCTTGCAGCTGTGGTAGGCAAGACCTGCGTTGCTGGAGGCGGCGGCGGCGGCATGTACGGAGGTGGCATCTGTGGCGGCGGCGGCGGCGGCGGGTTCGGAGGTGGCATCTGTGGCGGCGGCGGCGGCTATGGGGTCAGCTCAGGCCTCTGTGGCGTGAGCGGTGGATACGGCGGCGGAGCCGTCTGCGGCGGAGGATACGGTGGCGGCGGCGGCGGTGTCATCTGTGGCGGAGGATACGGCGGCGGCAGCGGCGGCGGTGCCGTCTGTGGTGGCGGCGGCGGCGGCGGCTATGGAGGTGGAAGCTGTGTGGGCTTCTCTTCTGGAAGCGGAAAAGGCACGATCATACGGAAAAGCACCACCACGTCCTTTTCCACCAAGTCGGGTGGGTACTAAGCACGGACGCCAGTCCCCGGGAAGAACGAGGCCTCTTTTTATCTTCCGAAGGCAGCAGCACAACCCACCTTAACCCAACTCTGGTATCCAGAAATGAATGAACTGTGTCCCTTACAGCCCACGCCCTCAATGTACCACTCGACCCCCGCCAGCGCCTTCTCGGGCGCTGGCGACGCACCATCCCGGTAGCAACATCGGCTGGGTTTAAACCCATCCGTGTCCATGAAAACATGCCCATCGACCATGCGCTATAAGACCCTGTACGGAAACGTATCGCTTGAGGAAATCGGTAACCAACGAGTGATTTTAGAGGCGGGCGAGCGCTGCCCCGCCGGGTGTGTTGTGTATTGGGGGCTGTTGTGGCTGTGACGCAATGTGTATAAAACTCACCTTTCCTTCGCTTTTCTTAGCGCTTCTGAAATGCCTGTGTTTTCTTGGGTGCTATTGTAATAACTGTGCCTTGGAGCCCCTGTTTGCTTGCTTTACAAGTAGGTGTGAGTTGCATTCAATGGGGCGGGGGGAAGATAATCCACCCGACTCTTGAGTTGCGAAATGTTTTGTGTGTGTGTCGAGACGTGCTGGGATTCCCCTTAATGAATGATTAGGTGGGTTTGTGATTTTGGGTCTCCGAAAACCAACTCCAGCCAACGTTCACTGGGGACCAATTCCACTTGTCCTCCTCTTGTTGTTATCCGATGCGGTGGTGCCTTGATTGTAAAGTTAATGGAGCAAACAGTTTGCTGCAAAGTATTCTGTAATGTAGAATATACTGTACTGTCACCGGTTACCTATCTTTCCTGCTCAGGGGACGCCCCAATGTCTTGGGACGTGCCCAATTTCAATAAACTGCAGACAAGTCAGCTGATGTCTCCGTGTCGTTATAAGGATGCTTTCATTGGGACTGGTCCTGTGTGGGGTAGGGGGCTGGACGCGATGACCTTCTAGGTCTCTGTTGGCCTTGTGGTTCTAGGATTGGCCCTGCATGGGGTAGGGGGCTGGACGCGATGACCTTCTAGGTCTCTGTTGGCCTTGTGGTTCTAGGATTGGCCCTGCATGGGGTAGGGGGCTGGACTCAATGACCTTCTAGGTCTCTGTCGGCCTTGTGGTTCTAGGATTGGCCCTGCATGGAGTAGGGGGCTGGATTCAATGACCTTCTAGGTCTCTGTTGGCCTTGTGGTTCTAGGATTGGCTCTGCATGGGGTAGGGGGCTGGACTCAATGACCTTCTAGGTCTGTCGGCCTTGGGGTTCTAGGATTGGCCCTGCATGGGGTAGGGGGCTGGACGCGATGACCTTCTAGGTCTCTGTTGGCCTTGTGGTTCTAGGATTGGCCCTGCATGGGGTAGGGGGCTGGACGCGATGACCTTCTAGGTCTCTGTTGGCCTTGTGGTTCTAGGATTGGCCCTGCATGGGGTAGGGGGCTGGACTCAATGACCTTCTAGGTCTCTGTCGGCCTTGGGGTTCTAGGATTGGCCCTGCTGTGAGGGCAGGAGACGGGACTTGATGACCTCTCGAGGTCCCTTCCCATTCTAGGGTTCTAGGGTTCTAGGCTTATGGTACAAGATTGAAGAGGTCTCTGGTGAAGAACCCGAATGACAAACAAGAGCTGTCCTTCTGCTTAACCAAATAGAAATGCAACAGTTCTTGGGGCTGGATTCTCAGTGGGTGAAAACGGGGGGTGTTGGAGCTGACCCCTTAACCCGCACTGCAGGGGGGAGGCGAGCCCCAGGCCCACGGACCACGCTGTGAGACCCACTGATCTAGACAGGGCTTGGTCCTGCCGCGAGCGCAGGAGACGGGACTTGATGCCCTCTCGAGGTCCCTGCCAGGTCTAAGACTCTCTGATGGTACTCGGGCAATTAGCCTGAGCTGACGTGGCCACATGGCTGTTTTTAGGTGCTAGCCCAGATACTCAGCTGAGCTGGGAATTGCACCCACCCAGCAGCTGGGAGGGGTAAAGTCGTCACCCCGCTGGCATAGCCAAGTAGCAAAGGGGTTCTGCTAGTGAGTGACATCCTCAGGAGGCATAGAGCTGCCTCTGCGTCCCCACCTCCCTGGCTGCTGGCATTAGGGACATGGCAAAGTTGACTCTGCTCCCCAACCATTCCCAGTGGCTGGATCCAGCCTTTGACGTCGTAGGCAGCTGGATGTAAAATCGAGCAGCCCGAACGCTCCTCTGACTTGTACCGGCTTGGCCTCTGCCAGGAGGGAGGCTTTAGTGCTGAGGATTCATGGATGGGGGGCTTCTAAATTGGTGATGTTCTCCTCTGACCTTCTACTGGGCCCCATCGTCCCGTAGACCGTCCCTGAATTCGTTCTCGCTTGAGCACCAGCAGAACGTGGAGAGGGGGAAAAAAATCTCACTTTAAAATTTGCCAGTGGATGGAGAATTCACCACAGCCCTTGGTACGCTGAGAGGGAGCCCAACGATGCTTTGAAGCCGTCTTGGCTCGTGTACGGGAGAGAAAACCTTTGGAAAACGGCAAACCGCTCCCGTGCGGCCATTCTCAGGCCCAGGAGTTAGGACTTTTCCCCCGTCGCGTCGGAGCGCAGGACGGAAACGTGGCATTTGGCACAAAACAGTTTGACCTGAAATGAAAGTTTTCTGCCAGCGTTTCACTGGGCAGAAATACTTCAAGGTCGTGGCAGTTTACCCCCCAATTTGGAATCATTTTTTTTTTTTAATTCGAAGTGTTCCACAAGGCTAAAATCCTGTTTCCTAACCAGCTCGGGTAGCTAGAACCCATATAGTCAAGACAGATGTGGAGAAATTGGAGAAAGTCCAGAGAAGAGTTGCAATAATGATGAAAAGTCTAGAAAACATGAGCTAGGGAAGAAGACTAAAAGAATTGGGTGTGTACTGGCGGGTGGTGTTCACCTCCCCAGCTCGCTGCGGCCCTCCCCGCGGCCTCTGTCTCGTTACTGGGGGCCGGCCCCACCGCCCACAGGGCCATGCTCCTCCCAGGCTGGGTCATGAGCTTGGGGTACGCGCCCCTCTGGAGACCTGGTCTCCCGCCCCATGTCATGGGGGGGGACCTGGCCCTGCCCACTGCTCCGGGTTCCGGCCCAGGGACCCTAAGGCAGCACTACCCTCAGAGTTGCTTTCATGGGCGTTGGGTGAAAGGCCAGCTAGGGAAAGGCGAGCCTGAGCTCCGCCCCTGTCCATCTGAGGCCCCGCCCCTTCCACGCAAGGCTCCGCCCCTTCTGCCCGAGGCTTCCAGGCCACGTGGAGAGCCACGGCTGCTGCACAGTGGCCACTTCCCTCCCTGCTGGCGGCTCCAGCCTTAGGCGGACGGTCGTGTAGGTAATTTGGGGACGGCTCCGCCCTCCCTCGCCTGCATAACTGCCCACCCACGGTTTTCCTTCCGATCTGGCAGCTTTCCCCCAGGCGAGTTCCCCAAATGATCCCTCCCCGCAGCTTCCCCCGTTGCCTGCTCGCCTGTTCTCTGCACACCCGCGCACCACTCTTCTGTCCTGCCCTTCCCGTCCGACCCTCTTTTCCTTCCCCCTTCCCGTCCATCCCTCTCTTCCTTCCCCCTTCCTCATCGGGGCGGGGGAACCTTTTAAAGCCGCCCCACAGGCCTTAACGGGCTGTAGGTGTTCAATTAGCCTTCTGGCAAGTCATTAACTAGAGCTGAGACTAATTGCCTCCATGCCTCCCTGGGCGGCAGGCTCCAGAGTGCCCGCAAACGAGCAATGGGTGTTAACGAGGCAATTACGGTCTTTTTTTGTGGCTCACGCCCACGAGGAGTTCAGTGGCAGGTGAAGCGGCTGTCGGAAGGCTCCGGGAAACGTGATAGGCCGGTGGGGCTGTCTGTCATTCAGGTTGAAGAGACATTTGGCTGCAGGGCTCTGGGGATTTTACACGAGGTGCTTGGACGTGGCCCAGGACCGGACCATCGGCATGCTCCCCCACGGAACCAGACCCCTCATGGTGGCCGTACCGGGAAGAGAAGTTAGTCCAAGTTTTTCAGGCTTGGGACTCATCGTGGGGGCCAGCCAGCACCATCAGCGCCCCCTCCTGGTGGCGGGGGGGATTAGCCCTGGCCAGGCGTTGCGCCCACTCCTGGTGGTGCGTCTCACATCAACCTCTCGCCCGGCTGACCCTTCTCGCGCCGGGAACCACACTCCCCTCTTCGTGAGTCAGCTCGCCTCAGGGTCCTGTCCCGGGACCTCCCAGCAGGACCCAGCATCGTCTTGATCATCCCTGACAGGCGTCTGTCCAACCCGCTCTTAAATGTCTCCAGTGATGGAGATTCCACAACCTCCCTAGGCAATGTATTCCAGTGTTTCCCCTCCTGTCCAACCTCAACCTCCCTTGCTGCAGTTGAAGCCCCTTGCTTCTTGTCCTGTCCTCAGAGGCCAAGGAGAACAATTTTCCGCCCTCTTCCTTGTGACACCCTTTTCGGGACTTGAAAGCTGTTCCCCTGTCCTCTTTCGGTCTCGCGGGATTTCCATGGTCGAGCTGGGATTTGAGTTGTCTAACCACTGGCCCATCCTTCCTCAACTCCCCCTTGTTCAGTGGTTGTCGTTTAGCTACATCCGCTTGCGATTTTCGCCGGCAGTCAGCCTGGGTGTGTGGCCTGCCTGAGAGCTGTCCCCGTGCTTATTTTATGATCAAACCCCCCCATCCGCCAAGAAGGACAGTCATGTTTGCGCCGGGGGGAGAGGACTTAGCTGAAATTGGTGTTTAGCAAGTTGGAATAAAGACAGGGCTTCCTGCCAGGCATCCAAGCCCGTGCATCACGGAGATTGTTTTCTTTACACCTGCTTCTCCAACTCCGGCTCAGAGACCTCTAAAGGAAGCTGCAGCAGCTGTCGCCAGGCTTCGGAGCTGGCTTGGAACCCCTCGCCGCGAGCCGGCGGCTGAATGCCAGAGCGTGAGTGTCTCTACGATTGTTTCCCCAGCCGGCTGCCTGTCTCCCGATCGCCATATTTGGGGTCAGGAAGGAATTTTCCTCCAGGGTACATTGGCTGGAGCCCTGGGGGTTTTTCACCTTCCTCTGTAGCACGGGGCACGGGTCACTTGCTGGAGGATTCTCTGCATCTTGGGGTCTTTAAACCATCATTTGAGGATTTCAATATCTGAGATCTAGGTGAGAGGATTATTCCAGGAGTGGGTGGGTGAGATTCTGTGGCCTGCGTTGTGCAGGGGGTCAGACTAGATGATCATAATGGTCCCTTCTGACCTTAAAGTCTATGAGTATGTCTACACTAGCCCCCAGTTCGAACTAGGGAGGCTAATGGAGGCATTCGAACTTGCAAATGAAGCCTGGGATTTAACTCTCCTGGGCTTCATTTGCATGTTCCTGGGTGGGCGCCATTTTTAAATCCCCTTAGTTCGAACTACCTGCCCGCAGCTACATGCGGCACGGACTAGGTAGTTTGAATTAAAGCTCCTAATTTGAACTACCGTTAAACCTCCTTGCAGGAGGAAGAGTGGAGAAGAGAGTGGAGAGAGAGAGAGAGAGAGAGAGAGAGAGAGATTGGAGACTCAGGAGAGAAGACTGACGTGGAGGAGAGACCTGAAAAACCCGTTTTATGACGGGCTAATTGGCTAGTTATACAGAATAGCTTTGATCGAAATCAATTAAGTAAAGATGAACGAATTAGATGCGTTTCTTTCTTTTCTTCTTTCTGCCTACCCAGATAACTTCCTTTTCCATCTAATGCCTTTTTCCTTCCTTCCTTCCCAACTAAGCTCCTGTCGACTAGCACAGTCAATTCAGACACTGACAGGATGTACCTGCGGTTGGCAAATGCCACTTGAATGGCTCTTTCACGGGTGGGAAGTTCTGCTAATTGCTCTGGCCGGCTTTGCCACTTTTATCTAGCTCAGCGGTTCCTGATCTTTTCCAGATGGGGACCCATTCTGACAATTCAGGAAGACTTGGTGACCCAGGGCAATTAAAAAAATGCGTGAATGGCTCCTTAAGAGCCACCTGGCGACCCTTTTCAAATATAATGGCGACCCATATTTGGGTCCCAACCCATAGGTTGGGAAACCCCTGCGCTAGATCCTCTCCATAGGAAGTAGAGCCGCCAAACAGGGACAGGAAGAGGTAGGTGGACACTAAGGCTGGGTCTAGACTGGCATGATTTTGCACAAATACTTTGAATGGAAAAGTTTTTCCGTTAAAAGTATTTGCGCAAGAGAGCGTCTACACTGGCATGTGCCTTTGCAAAAAAGATTTGCTTTTGCGCCAAAGCATCCGTGCCAGTGTAGACGCTCTCTTGCGCAAGGAAGCTCCCATGGCCATTTTAGCCATCGGGCTTTCTTGCGCAAGAAATTAACTTGGCTGTCTACACTGGCCTCTTGCACAAGAATACTTGCGCCAGAGGGCTTGTCTCTGAGCGGGAGTGTCGGAGTATGTGCTCAAGAACCACTGATTTCGTACGGTACAAAGTCAGTGTTCTTGCGCAAATACTCGCGGCCAGTGTAGACAGGCGGCAAGATTTTGCGCAAAATCTTGTCAGTCTAGACGCACCCTCAGGCTATGTCGACACTGTGGGTTTTGTGCAGAAGAGGAAATGCAAATGGAGTGCTCATTTGCATATCTTGCATTCTCATTTGCATATCTTGCATTCTCATTTGCATATCTTGCATTCTCATTTGCATCTCTTCTTCCGATCCTTTTCACGGATGAGGTTTTTGTGCTAAAAAGCCCTGTCGACGGGGCCATTTGTCGGCAAAAAACGCTTTTGCGCAAGAGGCTGGAAACCTCATTTTTTTGAGGCAGAAGGGCTCTTGCGCAAAAGCCTGACAAAATGGCTCCGTCTACCCAGGGCTTTTTAGCGCAAAAACCTCTTCTGCAGAAAAGGCTTGGAAGAAGGTATGCAAATGAGAACGCAAGACATGCAAATGAGCCTAAGACCTAGGGGGGTGGCCCAATTTTCAGGTGCCCTAGGCAGCTGTGTATTCTGTGTATGGGCGAGGAGGGCTCTGTATCTGTGTACTCTTTGTAGTCCGAATCAGCCTGGGATTTGCAGACAGGGAGTGGAGGTGAGCCGAAGAGCTGGTGATAAAACATGAAGGCCCGTTTCGAGGTCTGCTGAAGGCAATGGGAAGATGCTCGCGGATGGTCATGGAGCTCCGGGTCAAGCAGAGCATGCATGGGTCAGCTTTCTGTCTTCCTCTTTGCAGCGCGCCCATCTGCAGCCGGCTGTGGCCGAGACGGAGGCATGAAGGGCGCTCACCCTCCAGGACAGAAAGGAAAAGCTGGCGGATTTGGAGACGGCCTGGCAGACAGCGAAAGAGGAATCTGCTCGTTTGCTGCAGGCGTACCCAGAGCTCTTGACTCGCAAGCTGGCCTTGGATCTTGAAATTGCCACGTGCAGGATGCTGCTGGAGGAGGGAGCGTGCAGGTGGGTGTGTGATACAGACGGGTCCCGACTTTCACAAAGCAGCCTGTGGCCGTCCACGTCCCCCCCCCCCCCCCCCCCCCCCAATAATCATGCTTGTAGGTCTGTGCTGGCTGGTGCTGGAAACTTGAAATATTTCCCAGGCTTCTGTCAGTTTCATCCCCATCCTGGTGGGGAAACCATGGAAATCTTTTCTTTCGGCTTTAAGATACTTGAAAGTAGATTTACCTGGTGTCGCTTGGTTTTCTGTTTGTTGGACAATAACAGGAAAATGACCAAGTTTTGTTTCAATCGTGCAGTGGGGCTGGGGAGGAGGGATTCAGTACGTAGGCTGCCCTGGGGAGAGGAGGGAGGATTCACATCCAAATCAGGGAGGGAGCGTCAGCCCCCACTCCCTAAAGGGTGCCCGGGGGGGAGGCTTGGGGCTGTCCCACCTGCCTAGTGATTCTGTCTCTTTTCTGTATGGTTTTATGAGACACAGTCCCATTCCAGGCACATCCCATTGTCCTGGCCCAACCCCCACCCTCACATGACTTTTCATTAGGATCAGAGGAAGCTGCCCCCTGAATTCAGTGGTCCTAGCTCTGACCATGCAGGAGGAAGTTTTGAACGGACAGATGGACAGACAGTCAGACAGACCCACTCAGGTATATAGTAGACTAGAAGATTTACCGGGTGTTGCTTGGGTCCTTAACTCAGTTAATTTTTGTTTTTTGGGAAATAACATGAAAATGTCCATGCACCCTGTAAAGTAGAGCTCTGGGGTGGGGCTGGGGAGGAGGGGTGCTGGGCGCAGGCTGCCCTGGGGGGAGAGGACACCCCCAGCCCTTTCTCACCGCAGCAGCTGGGGGCCAGGTGAAAAGCGTCTCTCCATGGCTGCTGCAGCTCCAGCAGGCACAGCCGGGGGCGGGGGGCATGTCCCCCCGGCTGGGGCAGGTGTAGGTTCATCTGCCCCCTGTGCCCCCCTGCCAGAGTGAGGAATGCAGCAAACTCTGCACTTTCCCCTCTCTCCTTAACCAAGGGGAACAGCCAGGAATGTTCCTGTATGAATCGGGGGGGGGGGGAGCTTCCTATCCACAGCTCATGTTGGCAGCTATGGAGTCAGACATGGACACCCACTCTGCCCCTAGAGCCCTGCAGATTTATTTTCTGTGTGCGGCTGTAGGTCGCCAGGGGCCCCTTTCGCGGCTGCGGCAACAATTTGGCACCCGTGCAAGGCTGTGCCCACGACTCCCGGCACTGTAGCACCAGGAGGTGCCCTGCGCCCCTTGGATAGCACTTCCCCTACCCACACTGGGGAAAAATTCAACAGCCCCCGTGCTCGCCTTGGCCTTGGGTTTCATGGCGCGGCCCAGCTCCGAGCCGCCCTCCTCGCTCCGTGACCCCCGGCGTTTCTTTCCGCAACAGGCGGTCTGGGGGGCGTGCCGGTGCTGCTGGGTCACTTGTGCAGCTATTTAGTAAAGAGAGGAGCAGGCAACCTGGAAGCCTCTATTCTCTGCCCCCCAAACCTCAGCACCGGACAGCAAGGGAACCCGCTTCCCCGGGGGTTATCCCTGGCACTAGTGATGTGTAGAGCAACACCAGCGCTGCCTGAAGCTGCACCGTAGGCTCCTGAACAAGCCCAAAGCCCATGAAGGTTTGGTCACTGTGGCCCCCTTTCCAGCCCACGTGCCGCCTTCCCTCCCCGGTAGGGTTCTCACGCCACGGGCAGCGGGCCCACGAGAATTCCCCCTCGTGCACGTGCGCAGGGTGGGGCACGGAACTAGCCACGGAAGTGGGTTGGGTTGGGTCGTGCGCGGCCGTTCCTGCCACGGGGATAACGGGGCCGTCTCCTCCCTTGGCAGTGGTGGCCGGCAGCATCCTGGGAGGTGGAAGAGGGCGGCAGGCTCGGTGTCGGTGCTGGAAGCGGCATGGGAGGATGCAGCCCGGGAGCCACAGGGGGTCGTCCTGGTGTGAAAATCCTAGAGACGCCGTCTTCGTGCAACAGAATCGCCACGTGCTAGCGCCTAGGGGTGGCCCTCGCTCTCACTTGTGCACCAGGCTGCTTCTTTTGTTGTGGCCCGATGGGGAGAGCACTGGGATGGGCCTCAGAAGACCCAGGTTCTAATCCCTGCTCTTGAAGTTCCTCCTGGGGTAGGCCTCCGTGCCTCAGTTTCCCCCATCTGTAGCATAAGGGTAATGATAGTGACATCTTCTGCAAAGCTCTTTCAGATCTCCTGATGAAAAGCCCTCTAAGGTGTAGGTGTTATTGCTCTTAAGAGCAAATATCCACATGCACACATAAGGAGGGTCAGACCAAAGGTCCATCTAGCCCCATGTCCTGTCTTCCAACAGTGGCCAATGCCAGGTGCACCAGAGGGAGTGAACAGAACCAGGAATCATCCAGTGATCCCTCCCCTGTCACCCAATACAGGACAAACAGAGGCCAGGGACACTGTCCCTACCCAGCCTGGCAGAGAGCCATTGATGGATCTATCTTCCAGGAACTCATCTAGTTCTTTTTTTAAATGTGAACCCCGTTATAGTCTTGGCCTTCACAACTTCCTCTGGCAAGGAGTTCCACAGGTTGAAAGTGTGTCGTGTGAAGAAAAACTTCCTTTGGTTTGCTTTCAACCTGCTCCCTCTTCGTTTCATTGGATGACCCCTCGTTTTCGTGTGAGGAGAAGGCGTAAATAACCCTTATTTCCGGTCATGACTGTATTGATCTCGCTTCTACCCTCCCTCCTAAAAGTCCCAGGCTCCCATACCCCTCATCATTTTTGTTGCCCTTTTCTGAACCTTTTCCAGTTCCAATGTATCTCTTTGGAGTCTGGTGCAACCTGATCTAACCAGGATTCCGGAGCCAAGCAAAGGACTGAATGGGGTTGCAGGAGGATGCGGTTTGTGCGTTGAAACGGGCTCATTTTATTTTGTTCCCCGTGTTGCTGCTGCTTCTAAGTAAACTTTGCCACCTAGTGCTTTGGGTGAGCTGCTGCGGAGTGGATTGCGATCGGTTCCCTGGGTTATGTGGAGTTGCATAAGACACGCCGTTCCGTGCATTGATCTCACACTCGCAGGCAGGGTGTCATCCCAGGAGCACCATGCACTGCAGATAACTAGTTTTGTGGCCAACCAACTGATGACAACACAACTGATGATCCCATCCCTACTGAGACTCAACGGTGCGTCATCTAGCGCCACCTGGTGGTGGAAAGGGACCTTGTGAAGTCGAGGCTGAGACGTTATCTCTGGTTACTTCGGTCACAAGCGCTCCGAGATCTGGAGATACTTGAGGGCTCTTGGCCATTTTCCTTCCTGCGCCTCTGGGCCTCTTTCCAAAACTGCTGACGTTTACGGGGAAGAATTCAGCAGGGTTGATTCTCCTTCCAGCCAAAATTTTAAAAAACCCAGCAAACCCAACACAAGCAGAGCGTGCTGGGGCATGTAAACAAAACGCTTCGTCGACTGAATCAAAATTGACGGAGACAATCTGGTGTATTTAGCAGCAGAGAAACTGTCCCTGACATTAAACAACACATGAAAGGAATCTGGTGCTTGAATTGTGTCTGGGGAGGCAGAGAGAACATGATGGATGTTCCACAACCTCCCCAGGCAATTTATTCTGGTGTTTCACCCCCCTGACAGGCAGGAAGTTTTTCCTAATGTCCAAGCTAAACCTCCCTTGCTGCAGTTTAAGCCCCTTGCTTCTTGCCCTGTCCTCAGAGGCCCCGGAGAATCATTTCTCTCCCTCCTCCTTGTAACACCCTTTTAGGGACTTGAAAGCTGCTGCCCCATTCATGTGCAACCTGAAAAAAAGCTGCTGGAATGGGCTTTCAAAATCACCATGTCACAGTTTGGCTCTCCGGGAGCATCCTGTGTCGGAGACGGTACAACGAGACCGTTGCACGGCTGAGCGCGTGCACAGGCAGCTTTGGTAAACCCCATGGCCTCTTCTTCCTGCTTTGCAGGGTGCAGGGAGCACCTCAGAGCAGGGATGCTAAGTAGCGATACATTTGCTAGTCGAGTAGCCGGCGGAATTTCCATCGACTACTTGACAAGCCCGTCCGCGTTCTGCCTTTGAAATGTACAAGAGCCCCAGCGGGGGCTCTTGTTCATTTCAAAGGCTGCGGGGGTGACTATGAGTTCCCTACTCGCCCCAGGCTGCATGTGGCACTTCCTCTTTGAAATGGACAAGACTCTTGTACATTTCAAAGCTGCAACACTGAACCCATGGATAGCTGGGGAGTCCCCATCTGAACTCAGGCTCCACCTGGCATTTCAAAGCGGCAGCACAGTAGGGAGCAGCTGACCCCGGGCTCCGTGCGGCGCTGCCGCTTTTAAGTACCCACCTCTTCTCCCCCCCCCTTGCTGCCTCTATCTGAGGCTACATCTAGACTGCAGGCTTCTTGCTCAAGAAGCTTTTATCGGAAGAGATCTTCCGCAAAAACGTATTGCATCCACACTGCAAAAGCGCGTCGGAAAAGTGATGCGCTTTTGTGAAAGAGAGTGTCCAGGCTGCATGGCCGCTCTCTTGAAAGTGAGCTCTGATGGCGAGGCAGAGAATGGCCACCAGGGCACCTGTGCTTTTCCCTTTTTCCTCTTTTTGCGCAAAACCCCCTCTTCCCCGTCCACACGCGCCTTTTTCTGAAAGAGCTCTTGCACAAGAAGGCGTTCTTCCTCGTAGAATGACACATACCTATGCTGGAAAACCCCCTCTGTTCTTTCCATTTTTTTGGCGTAAAAACGCGCCCGAGGTGTGGACAGTCCGCGAGGTTTTTTTTTTTAAAAAACGGCCGTTTTTCCGAAAAAAACCTCTGTAGTGTAGATATAGCCTGATAGAGGCAGCAAGGGGGGGAGAAGAGGTGGGTACTTAAAAGCGACAGCGCCGCATGGAGCCCGGGGTCAGCTGCTCCCTGTGGCACTGCCGCTTTGAAATGCCGAGGGGAGCAACTAGTCGACTATCCCATCAACTAGTCTTTACATCCGTACCTCCGAGCAGACAAGAGCTTAACAAGGAGCTGAGAGAAACCCGAGTTTTAACCCCAGTGCTGCCCATGGAACTTTGTGGCTTAGGAGATCAGGCATTTGCCTGGGGAATAGAGGGTGCTGGGTTCGAATCCTACTGTTCCCCCCACCCTGAGAACCACAGATTGCCCACACAGGATAAGGACCTGCCCTGCTGTCGGGGGGGGGGGAGGGGGGGAGACTAGGAAATCGTACTGATATTCCTGGAGGAGGCATGGGACCGTGAGTAAGGAAAGATTTCGTGTGATAAAGCAGCTCACGTCCTGGCCAGAGAAATCAGGAGGCTGCTGGTCCGTAGCGAACTTCGCTGCTCTCCCTTTCGATGACAAGATGATGCAGCGCTCGTTAAAGGCGCACGCCGGAGGATGCTGCTTCACAACCAAGGGAGGCGCCCGGTCCACCTGTTAGTTTCAATGGCAACACCCGAAAGTCTTCTGCAAGGACTCCCCAAAGCTGAGCAGAAAATGAAAATGTCTCAACGTTCTCCTCTCGGGTTACTGGTGTCCGGCTCACTGCTTCAGGACCGGCTGAGACTGCACAGCCAAAACCCCTTTTAAAAACGAGAAGTTGCGCGTTAATTTAACTTCAGTGAAGAGACAGGAACGCTTTCTTCGTCCGCCGCACAGGCCATAGCGATGCTACGAACCTGACGATTTTACTGAGACTCCTCTGTTTTTGCTGCCTGTGCATATTCCCAACGAAAGATAAAGATGTTTATTTGAGAGGATAAAAAAACCTCTCGCGTAATGGCTGTCAAGGATGCAGGAATATCAAACGGACTCGACAGAGTTGAGTAAATTCTACATGATGCTATACATTTTTCAGTTCAGTGGCCAAACCACAAAATCCATCCAAAAATTGGTTCGTTTTGAATGAAAACTGTTTTTTTAACACACAGCAAAACAAATAGAATCCTTTTGGAGGTCAAATGAAATATTTGGCTCACACTGAAACAAACTGTTGCTTTTCAAAACCATCACATTGGTTCTTTTTTATTTACTCTTCACAATGATTTGTACAGCCAAATCTAGCTGATGTGTGGAAATGAAAAATCAAAATGCTCGGTTTAGAAAAAGTTCAGAATGAATCCTTTGGACTTATTTTCCAGGCCACGCTATTTGCTGAATTGGACAGGGATTTGTGACTATTTTGGGTCATCCTGAAAGTGCATGTTTTTGGCAAGCGGACTGTTAGACTGAAAAATGTCACCAAACATGAGCCTGTTGTTTCTGCGCTCTCCAGTGAGGTCTGCGTTGCGGTTCTACTGCGTTCGGGAATGTTTTGTGCGACGTAGAGTAGAAATAATAAGGCAGGCGAAAAGGACAGCTCTCGAAACTCTTTAAGCTCCTGTAAGTGCAAATCTGCCAAATGCATTGTCACGTTATATACTCCAAGGGACAGAAGGAAAAAAGAAACAGCCCTACAATCTCAAGCAAACCACGAAGAGTCTCCTGAACAAATTTGCTAGGCTATAATTAATATAAAAAGAGAAGACTTGAAACAAGAATGTCTTCTGAGTAAAGCTTGCAAGCCAAGCATTTCAAGTGCGTGATTACTTCATTAGTGGCTAGTGTTGACTGCCCGCCGCGGAGCGTTTACTAGCACAACGCAAACCAAACGCTTGAAAACTGGAAATTAACTTTCTGATCCAACCAAGCCCAGCCTGGCCGTGCTATATAAGGGGCAGCGTCACCAGGCCACATCAGACGAGTCCTTTCTCCTTCCCTTATTTTCCTGCGGTCCAGCAGCGCAGCTCCCCATATCCTTCTTCCTACTTGAGCTGCGCCGCCATGAAGAGGCAGACGTTTTATGCAAGCTCTGCTGTTGGGCATAAGGGCTTCAGTGCTGCTTCCGACCTCTGCGGCCTAAGTAGGCCTAGAACCTACGCCGCCTCTGTAGGCCCGCCGGCCGGAGGAGGCGTCGTCAGGGGCGGCGGCAGTGGGAGCGTCTGCCATCTGGGCAGCAGCTCGAGAACGGCCGAGGCTTCCGGCTGCCCCCGCGGATGTTATGGGGGTCGCGGCGAAGGCGGCCCAGGTTGGGGGCAGGTCGGGTGTGGCAGCTCTGGAGGTCTGAGCGGCAGGGTCGGCCTCGGTGGGCCCCGCGGCTGGGAGAGTTTCGGAGGTTATGCCGAATGCAGGGGTGATGCTTTCCGAGGGGTCAGCATCGACGCCTCCCTCCTGAAGCCCCTTTGCGTGGGTGTGGACCCCCAGGAGCACCGGGCTCGAGAGCAGGAGAGGGAGCAGATGAAGACCCTGAACAACCAGTTTGCCTGCTTCATTGACAAGGTGAGGTGGCGGGTGTGTGGGTGTGTGTGTGTGTTCGATATCTCTGTGAATAAAACCAAGCGCTTGGCACTTGGTGCCGTGTCTCTAATCCGGATTGGCCTCCAGATCCAAATTTCCTCAAGCTCAGGCCGTTGGGACACGAGCCACAGATTGTCCTTAGATTGGGGCCTACTCAAATCCCCCGCGGCCGTCAGTAGAAAGACTCCCGAAATCAGTGAACTGGAGTTGGATCATGCCTGGGGACAGAACCACTGGGGTACTTAGCTCTTTAGAAAGTCTCCTTCGCGTGAAGACTTTAAATCGGGGTGGGCAAGATATGCCGCCAAGCCTCCAGATCCGGCGCTGGGGCTGCCCCACTGGGACCCTCAGGCACAGAGCAGCCGGTTGCTTTAAGTGGCTGGCTGCTCCTGTGGCTCTCTGTTCTGGATGCTGGAGGGAGGAAGAGGCTTCACACCCCTAGCAAAATCTCTCAGCTTCTATTGGCAGGAAACCAGCCAATGGGAGCGGAGAGATTTTCCTGGGAGTGGGGCAGTGAGTGAAGTAGAGAGCCACAGGGAGCAGCCAGCTGTGAGCCGCCTGGGGCTGAGGTAGGCAGGGAGCCTGACTCAGGGTCCTATAGGGCTGATGGCCGGGAGCTGCCTAGGTAAGCGCCTCCCAGCCAGAGCCTGCCTCTGGCACCCCAACCCTCTCCCCCCAATCCCTGCCCTAGCCCACCACTCCCTCCTGCCCCACATCACCACCCAAACCCTCCACCTCCTCCTACACCCTGCCCCATGCCAGAATCCTCTCCTGCACCTATACCGCCTTCTGAACAAGCAACCATGATTCTGGGAGGCATTAGCAGGCGTGTTGAGAGTAAGAAGTCATTTGTCAGCTTGACTCTGCACGGATTAGACCTCACCTGGGGTATTGTGTCCCGTTTCCATGCCTTATTAGTTTACAGTCGGCATTAGCCTATTTCTAAGTACGTGGATGAAGAGGCACAGAAAAAAACCTTAAATTTATTTTCTCATCTTTTGTTGTTTACGTTGGACACCGAAAGTTATATTAATGTCACAGAATCATAAACTAGTAGAACCGGAAGAGACGCCGAGAGGCCATCAAGGCCGGTCCCCTGCTCTCACGGCAGGACCAAGCACCGTCTACATCATCCCTGACAGGTGTCTGTCCAACTTGCTCTTAGATATCTCCAGAGATGGAGATTCCACAACCTCCCTAGGCAATTTATTCCAGTGTTTAACCACCTGGACAGGTAGGAAGTTTTTCCTAATGTCCAGCCTAAAACCCCTATTGCTTCTTGTCCTGTCCTCAGAGGCCAAGGAGAACAATTTTTTCCCCTCCTTCTTGTAACACCCTTTTAGGTACTTGAAAGCTGCTGTCATGTCCCCTCTCAGTCTTCTCTATTCTAAACTAAACAAGCCCAATTCTTTCAGTCTTCCCTCCTAGCTCATGTTTTCTAGGCCTTTAACCATTGTTGTTGCTCTTCTCTGGACCTTTTCCAATGTCTCCACATCTTTCTTGGAAGGTGGTGCCCTGAACTGGACACAAGACTCCAGCTGAGGCCTATTCCTGGGCATTGCAGAGGACGAATGGAATGCAAAATTAGTTATCTTAAAATATGTTCGACTTTGATATATATTTATGATTATTCAAAGGAGGGAGGAGTTAATATTAAGTATCATTTCCTAACAATGAGCTCTCATTGGTCCTTTTGTTGCTAAATATTCTATCCCCACCTCTGGAATACCAATGGTATGTCCAGAATCAAAGACGACTGTTTAACTTTGGGTCCCAATTTATTTCCTTCTGCTCTTTGGTGGCCACATTTGGAGATTAAAAACAAAAAAATCTTCTGACTTTTGCTGCACAGGTTTGCCAGCTGGAGCAGCAGAACAAGGCGCTTGAAACCAAATGGAGCCTCCTGCAGCAATGCGTTCCTCCAGTCCCCAGGAAAAACCTGGAGCCGTGCTTTGAGAATTACATCTGCAGCCTCAAGCAGCAGCTGGAGGCTTTGGTGCAGGACAAAGACCAACTGGCCGGTGAGGAGTCAGCCTCAAGGCAGCGGGTGGATGACTTGCAGTGCAAGTAAGAGATTTAGCCGTCACTTGCTTCTGTCTCACTTTACTGTGCACCTTGTGATCTCCATTAGCAGCAATGGACAGTGAAGAAAAAAAATTCCATTCTGATTCACCGCTGGACTGTTCCAGCCTTTAGCTGCAGGGCTGACCCTATCCATATGCAAACCCATAGCTGTGTAGCCACCCATGAAATTTGGGGCACCAAATTGCCCCAAATTCCATGGTGCTGTAGGTAGCTGCATTCCGCCTATGGCTCTGGCAGCTTCCATCCCCTGCCCGCCTGTGCAGACTCAGTGCTGGGGATCCGGCAACCCCTGGCCATCCCCAGGGGTTCCAGTGGCCCCCAGCGCCTTCTTCCATCTGCCCCCTCAGGCCTCAGCACCCACTCACCGTGCGGCATTTGTGGGGCCAGCGGATTCACGGAGCAGGGGGCAGCTGGAGAGAAGTGGTGTGAAAAGCACCGAATTTCTTTGGCTGGCTGTGCTCCTCCTGCTTCTCCTCCAGCCTGCGCCTCCCTCCTGGCCCTGCTCCCCCACTGCCAACTCTCTTGGACCGGGTGCTACTGCTGTAAATGGCCCCCGGTCCGGGAGAGTCGGCAACCCCTTTCCCACAGCTTCGCCCTTCCCCGGTGGGTGGGAAATGCTGCTGCACATCCCCGTCAGGATGGGCCCTGGGTAGCTGGCATCGCGCCATCAGCATTGGCGATGGCGAAACAAAGCCAGCACCACCGCCTGGCGGGCAGAGAAAACTCTTGTCCACGTGCCTCCTGGTGGCTGCTGGCTCTGACCACCGTGGGCCTGACCTGCGGCTGCCCCTTCTCTCGCCCCACAGATACGAAGAGGAAATCAGCCGGCGCACAGCGGCAGAGGCAGAATTCGTGGTGCTCAAGAAGGTGGGACACTTGGGTGGGCTAAACGAGTGAGCCTGGCACGGCACATAGAGGAAGCCTTGAAAATCGGGCTGTTCATGCTGGGGGAGCAGATGGGAACAGACTGTGGGCTTTGCCTCCGGCGCTGTCTTCTCAACGTTTGGGAAACCGGTGTCCTTTCTCCCTCAGGAGGTAGACTGCATCTTGCTGCACAACGGAGAGCTGGAGGCGAACGTGAGCTTATTGCGGCGGAAACTGGCGTTTCTGAGAGGCGTGTTCGAAGAGGTACGGACCCTCACCATGCCACTCACGGGGAAACGCAGTCCCCTGCTCCTTCCTGCAATCATGTTGCACAGAGGGCAAAGGACGACAGGCAGGAAGAACGCCCTAGCGAGAAACTCCACCTGGGTGACGGTTGCTGAGAAACATTTATCCGTCCTGAGTGTGGAATTCTGAAACCTATATAACATTACACCACAGGGCCCGGGTCTTCACCTTGGATCCATCTAGCGACAAACCAATTGGCCTGAGGAACAATGAAACCTCCCTCCCCCCCCAAACCGAGCAGAAATTTGGCACGTCCTACCCACCTGGGTGGCCTGCCTCTACTCGGAAGAGGAAAGAATTCTGTAGCGCTGTCGTGTGGTTCGATTTATTTTAGATCCCAGGGAAACCAGGACACTCCAGGGAGACTTACCCACTTTCTCATTTATTACAAGCGTTAAGCAGTTCACAAAGTTATTTCAATTTTACAAGCCTTAAAACCAATGACTTGACAATTTAAACCTTAAATACCATAAATTCTATAGCAATAAATACAGCTATAATTTTATATTGGTGTTTCATTGCAGGATTAGAAGTAGCTCAATGCAGAGAGTCCTTTGTTCTTCTGGGTGCGTCTACACAGCCCCCTAAACTCTACATAAGATGTGCAATTTGCGCTACCCAGATTGAGTACCTTATTTCAATCCTATTTCACAAGAGCATATTTCAGAAGTTGGCGCATCGATGCAGCACCAAATTTCAATTTCAATTCTATTTCAAAATAGCTTATTTTGAAATTTGGTGCATCTACAGAGTGCCAAATTTTGAAATAATGCACTATATCCAGACATCCTAATAACCCACGAGGAACGAGCTTTACAGGGATGCCGGAATAGTGCACCCATTATTTTGAAAAATATTTCAAATAATGGGTGGCTTGTTAAGATGGAGGGTAGATATTTTGAGATACCTCGGTATCCCAAAATAGCCTCGAGGTGTAGACATACCCTCCTTGAACACCTAGAGAGTGTGGAAAAGGGTGGGAATGAAACTGAAGACTTTCTGCAATTGCAGGAGAGAGCCCAGGTAGAGGGCCGGTTTCGCGATGCCGCCGTTGTGGTGAAAATGGACAACCGCAGGGACCTGGACATAGACTGCATCATCAAGAACGTTGACAGCTGGTATAAAGAGATTGCTCTGAAGAGCAAAGAAGAAGTTGACGCTTTGCACCATACCAGGGTGAGCGGTGAACGACACCGGTAGATCGTACGCTCTTAGATGACGCAGGTTAAATCTAACAATCAACTTCTGTCGGGCTGCCAGTTCCAGGAACTTCAGGACCAAAGGGACCGATTCCGTGAGGCGCTGGAGAGAAACAAGTGTGAGGTTGCCGAACTCACCCGGCTGACCCAGGTGCTGCAGGGTGAGACGGACCATGTAAAGAAACAGGTAGGGGTGATTTTGCTGTTTGGATTTTTACCAATGAACGTGCCAGCGATCTCGTTGAACACAGCATGGCTGGGCAGTAGGTTCCGGTTTGGAAGGACACCACTGTGTCTCTGGCATGAACCAAGACTTATCGGAAAGGTTGGAGTCCTCCCCATTTGAGGACAGCTATTTTATATCCAAGGGGCTCCCTGTCCGTGGGTCATTTTGGCGGGTGCGGATGGAAATTTTGTATCCATGCTGGGCTCCAGAGATGGTAGCTTGGTGCGAATGAATAAGGCCAACTGAAAAACCACTGCAAGTTGAAGTGCAGGGCGAACCTCTCTAGTCCGGCATGCTCTGGTCCGGCAACCTCTGTGGTCCGGCATCATTGGAGTGAGCCAGATGTCCACTTATCGTGGGCGTGGCCAAATTTCCAGTGACCCCATAAAGTTTGTTTACAGCCCCCAGTCCTGGCTCTGTTATTTCACTCTAACGTACCCCCCAATGTCTATCCTGAGCCAGGCAGCAGCGGTGTTGGTGATCCTGCTGGACAACATTGACCTGCTTGGGCTTGGCAAGTTCTCTGGTTTGGTCCCAAAGGTGCCAGACTGGAGAAATTCAACCAGTATTAGAGAAGGTCGGGTTGCCAACCCTTCAGGATTATCCTGGAGAGTCCAGGCATCACAGATTAATATTTAATTGAAGATCACACTCTGTCATGAAGCCAGGTAGGTAGAGGCTCAGGGAAAATGCAGTGAGGGTCGAGGTAAGCAGGGAAGGGTCCCTGGGGAGTGGGCGGGCCCAGGTTCTCCGATTGGCTACAAGCAAAGTAGTGGGCGGGTCCAGGTTCTCCTACTGGCTACAAGCAAATTAGTGGGCGGGTCCAGGTTCTCCTACTGGCTACAAGCAAACTAGTGGGCGGGTCCAGGTTCTCCTATTGGCTACAAGCAAACTAGTGGGCGGGTCGAGGTTCTCCTATTGACTGCAAGCAAACTAGTGGGCGGGTCCAGGTTCTCCTATTGGCTACAAGCAAAGTAGTGGGCGGGCCCAGGTTGTCCTATTGGCTACAAGTAAGGTGTTCTCCACCCCACACAGAGGCTAGGACTGAGTTGGGAGCCAAAACAAAGGGCTGCATTTGAGGGGCTCAGAGTCAGGATGGAAGACTCTAGCAAGGACGAATAGATTATTGATGGGAGCGTGTAATACCCCGGGAGGGGTTCGTTTGGATTCGGTGACTTGCCTGGAGGACCAAGCTGCTGAAGTCCCACCAAGCTTGGCCTCCGGGGGGCACCGTGGGTAGAAATTGGACTGTGGTGCCCCATCGAGCCACTAAGAGACACGCAAGTGGGGCGTGCCCCTATTAGAACCCTACAGATATGCCGTCGCATAGCCGACCTCCTACCAAGTTGAGGATCTAGCCTCTGATAGTGTCGAATGTTTCACGTCTTTGAGGGAGGGGCCAAAATCGTGCCGTGTTGCTAAGCAACGTCATCCATCCTGCAACAGGTAGGCCTTATGTGAGACACGGGGAAAGCCTTGAAAGAAGGCCACGAAACAAGGAATATGGCTTCCAGCGTGGTAGGCTTCCTCAGCCAAGTTCTTTAAAGGGTGTTACAAGGATGATGGAGAAAAATTGTTCTCCTTGGCCTCTGAGGACAGGACAAGAGGCAACGGGCTTCAATTGCAGCAAGGGAAGTTTAGGCTGGAAGTTAGGAAAAACTTCCTCGCTGCCAGAGTAGTGAAACACTGGAATAAATTGCCCAGGAAGGTTGTGGAATCCCCATCTCTGGAGATATTTAAGAGCAGGTTGGACAGACATCTGGATCAGGGGTGGGAATCTAAGGCCCGGGGGCTGGCTTGCCTGGCTCTGGTGTGGGAGGGGAATGCAGGGAAGGTCTTTCTCCTTCTTAGGCAGGGGCCACGTCAGCGAGGGTTCCGTTTTTCTTCTCACTTTTGAGCGGCCCCTGCCTGACTTTTCTGTGGGTCCGTGGCCCCCAACCTGACGGTGCTGGGTCCTGCCGTGAGGGCAGGGGATGGGACTTGGTGGCCTCTCGAGGCCCCTCCCTGTTCTCGGATCCTTCTGAGTTTGGAACTTAACCGTGGGGTGGTTCGGCACAGTGGTGACACCATGGAAGCGGGCCAGCCACGGGTTCCGTTTTCTCCCGTGGCAGCTCGCCTGTCTGCAAGCCGCCATCGATGACGCAGAGCAGCGCGGCCACTGTGCCCTGACCGACGCGCGTGGCAAACACACGGAGCTGCAGAGCGCTCTCCGGAACGCCGAGGATGAGCTGGCCGGGATGCTGCGGGATTACCAGGCGCTGCTGAATGTCAAGCTGGCCCTGGATATCGAGATCACGACATACAAGACCCTGCTGGAAGGGGAAGAGAGCAGGTGGGTGGACAATGCCGTAAAGCTCGACGGTGGAGCGCTCCCTAAGCGAGCGTCCCGTGATGCGGATGGGGATCGCAAAGGAAATCCAAACGGGGAGAGGGCTCCATTGTACAAGAGACTCGCAACGGAGAGTATGAGCGAAACGTGGAGGTGGAGTGGGCTGGTTGGGAGGCCGAGAAGACGATACAATGGCCATTGAGATCCCAGCAGTAGATCTAGCCGATGGGGTAAGGGGCTCATCTTTCTTTTCTTTCCCCCACAGGATATGTTCGGGGACCCCCGTGAGCGTATGTAAGTAATCTGAAGACTCGCATTTGGACTAGTCCAGATCTCTGTGACCGCGCCAGCCTTCCACTCAACCTGTGCTTTCTTGCAGCGATGGTGACCAACTCCTCCAACCTCGCCGGAGACTGTGGGCCAGTGCCCGGAGGCGCAAGCGGAGGTGGCTACAGCTCTGGGTATAGATACGATTCGCTAGGGCGGGGGTTCAGCTCCCAAAGCTTAGGAGTCAGCCCCAGACGGGTGGTCAGCGTCGCAGGCCGCCAAACCGTCCCTGAAAGTGCCGACAGTCGTCCCCCTGGAGGATTCAGCTCTAGAAGCGGGAGCTGCGTATCCAGAAGCGTGGTCACCTCGGTGTGTAGCCACCACCTCCCGGGAGGTGCACAATGGGGTCCACCCGAAGGAGTCGTCCCTGACGATAGCAGTTACAGTTCTAAGGTTGTCACCGGCTCGGGAAGCCAATGGCAGGTCTCCGGAGGCGCTGCCTGCTGCCCGGGTGGAGGCTACAACGTCACCAATGGATATCCTGGAAATGGTGTTTACACCTTTGAAACCGGAGGATTTATCATCCAATGTTTAGGCAACTCCCCGGCCGGAGGACCCAGCACTGGCATTGTGGGTACCTCAGGAGCCGGGGCAGGCCACCCTGGAGTTCCAGGAAGTTGTGAAGTAGTGAAAGAAACCTACATAACCAGGAATATCCCAGTACAAAGCCACCCTGTCCAAAGTAGTCTGCAGTAAATTCTCACCGCCACACAAATTGCAAAATCCCTGTCCGACTGGAAGCATCCATTAGGCTGGGAGTGATGTCTCATGGGAGTTACATTTTCAGTAGTCTCCTCGTTGTGAACGTGCATTTGTTAGAAGCCTTACTAAAGTCATGTCTCCTTGGAGGATCGGCTCTCTGGAGATCCATCTTCCGGGGGTTGATTTAGAGGGTCTAGTAAAGACCCACTAAATCAAACGCTGAGGGCACCCCTGTTGGCGCTGGTACTCCTCACTCTTCTGAGGAGTAAGGGAAGTCAACGGGAGCATTTCTCCCACCAACGTAGCTGGAGTGGCATATCGTAAGCTGACCTTATGGGTGTAGCATAGACCTGGTGTAGCCGGTATTCACTGGCGTATCTCACCCTTCAGCTCATAGTGTCTTTGTATTTCAATGATTCACCACCTTTAGGCATTTTCTGTGCTGCAGAACGGCCCTCCCATGAGCTCGTTAATTGCGTTGCCCTCTCTCTGGGTTTTCTCACAACTGGCGGCTTGATGAACCATGCGACTTGTACATGGAAACATGCTCTTCCTACAGCATCTTCAAAAAGCAATTCAGAACATAGAGCAGTGATCTAGTGCTCCCAAAGGGTGCTGAAAAGAGAATCTCTCTCTCTCTGTAAGATGTAGAACTTCATTTTGAGAGCTCTTAAAGAAACGTTTTCCAACGCAGGTATGTCCATTTTGAATAAAAGGAATTTCCGTTTCCAAAGCATATTCTGTTTACACTTAAAGAACAGGAGTCCTAGAGCCCCTTAGCAACCAACAAAAATAAATAGTATCATGAATTTTGTAGCTTGCTTGCAATTAAGTACATGTTGTACAGGCCGTTCTCGCTAGGAGTCCAAGAGATGTTCCAAAAATCTTGGACTTATAGCGAAACAACTTAAAGCGGGCTTGGTTTTCAAAAACCTTCTGCATTCACACTAGGCTTGAATAATTGATTTTTCAGTTCAGTGTCTGAAGCAAAAAATCAGACTAAAAAAGGTTTCCAATAACCAATTTATTTTTTGTTTCTCACCAACACGGAAAATGGAAAATGTTTCATTCGAGTTGAAACAAAACATTTTGTGGGTCAAATTTAAATGATGTTTTCTAGAGAAACCATGGAATCCGACTGATGTTTTCTAAGCAGGATGTGGAATCAAAATGACACTCTCGAATCAATGCGTTTTGATTTTTTCCTAACTGAATTACTACCATCTTTCTGATAATTTTGCTTGAAATTATTTTTAGCAAAGACTGTTTGCCAGATTCAACCTAAATTCCTGTATAGTTCTGGTATCCTGAAAGAATACATTTTTCATCCAGTTTTATCTTTGTCATAAGAACATAAAAACGGCCGTACTGGGTCAGACCAAAGGTCCATCTAGCCCAGTAGCCTGTCTGCCGACAGTGGCCGGTGCCAGGTGCCCCAGAGGGGGTGGACCAAAGACAATGATCAAGCGATTTGTCTCCTGCCATCCCTCTCCAGCCTCTGACAGACAGAGGCCAGGGACATTATTTCTAGCCCCTGGCTAATAGCCTGTCATTCCCCCCCACCCAAGTTTTACTCAGCACTCATGACTCCAAATGAAATCTCTGGATGCGTTTGGTGTTTAGGATCTTTGAGAGCGATCTCCAGTTGTATTTGTATCAAACTGTAGTGAGGCTACCTTAGCCTTTGCTGATTGTCAAAAATTCTCCATTTCCCATTTGGCCTTCAATAAACGACCCGGACAATCCATGTTTTGTGTCTGAGTTTTTAATCAACATTTCATAAGATTACAAGGTAGACTAAGTGTGTCTCATTCCCATATTGTATTCTGATGCATGGGCGTTTTATGCAGCTTTGAGGAACGTTTGTTCAGTAGAATTCATACCGAAAGAGCAGGCTGCGGCTTTAATCCACTTTAGACAACCCGGTGAGTGATGGAAGTCCTTAAACTCAAGCAGAATCATAACATCATAGGACCCTACAACAAGAAGGGACCTCAAGAGATATCAAGTCCAGTCCCCTGCCTTCATGGCAGGACCAAGCACCATCTAGAGCAGGGCTACTCAACTTCGGAAGCCCCGGGGGCCACCGTGATACTCCCAGCACATGCCGAGGGCTGCCACTTAAGCATGGTTGCATCGACATGCAAATATATATGCAAATATATGCAAATAGCTTCTTTCACACTGACAGGCATGAATACAAAAATTAAGGCAAGACTACACAACACGCAGGCCCCATTTAAGTCAGCTCTTGTGATATTAATAAAATGCAATATTTACCCGATTTCTACCCATATGACAGCCCTTTTAATGAGCAATGACAGTCCAGGAATTTAACTACTAAACGAATATCATCAGAAGGCCCTTCTATTGATGACTTTTTTGTTTTGGCTTCACAACAGTCCAGGAATTTAACTACTAAAACACATATCAACCCAAACTGCACCGTAGGCTGCAAACAAATGGGCCGCTGATCTAGACCATCCCTGACAGGTGTCTGTTCAACCTGCTCTTAAATATCTCCAGGGATGGAGATTCCACAACCCCCCTGGGCAATTTATTCCAGTGTTTCACCACCTGACAGGTAGGAAGTTTTTCTTAATGTCCAACCTCAACCTCCCTTGCTGCAGTTTAAGCCCATTGCTTCTTGTTCTATCCTCAGAGGCCAGGAAGAACAAATTTTCTCCCTCCTCCTTGTGACACCCTTTTAGACACTTGAAAACTGCGATCATGCCCCCTCTCAGGCTTCTCTTTTCTAAACTAAACAAGCCCAATTCTTTCAGTCTTCCCTCCTCAGTCACGTCAATTGAGGCCTAAGCAGTACACAATAGAGCAGAGGAATTACTCCTTATGTCTTGCTCACATCACTCCTGTTAATGTAGCCCGGAATCAGTTGGCTTTTTTTGCAAGTGTCCTACTGTTGACTCATATGTAATTTGTGGTTCACTCTGACCCCCTAGATCCCTCTCTGCAGTGATCTAAACAATGCTGCAGTATTTAGGCTTTTATACAGCCTCCACCTTCAAGGTACCAGAGTGCCTGAGATGTACCACAAGGTGCTCTGTGTCACATTAAAGACTAACAAATTTGTTAGGGCAGAAACTGCAGCCCTGAAAACTCATGCCCTAACAAATTTGCTAGTCTTTAAGGTGCCACCAGATTCCTTGTTGTTTTTGCTGAAACAGACTCACACAGCTCCCCCTCTGAAATTTACCTGAGTGAAATGCTCCTGGCTAGTAGAGTTTGTGTGACTATAAATGCTTATTTTGGTCCCGTCTCCATGATCCTGGAGTATCTAGCAAATAGCATTTCTGAATTTCAACTTGGATCAAAGGGAGTACTGCAAGGGTTAGGAGAAAATGGGATGCATGTCTCAATGGGTTAAAAATACCTCACGTCAAAACAAAAAAATCACCCCAACCCCCCGGAAATTGCAAATTCATCCACAAAGACAGAATGTGTCTTGTTTGTGTCAGCTCCGTCCATCAAGAACTCAGGGATTAAGGGCAAAGAGACAGAAGTGGGAGGAAAAGGAAGACAGGTGTCTACATTTACACTGGCGGTTTCTTGCACAAGAACTGTTTTGCAGAAGAGTTCTTGCGCAAAAAGTCTTCCTCAAGAGCGCGTCTACACTGCCATGTGCTTTTGTGCAAGAACATCTATGGCAGTGTGGACGCTCTCTTGCGCAAGAAAGCTCTGATGGCCATTTTAGCCATTGGGGTTTCTTGCGCAAGAAATTCATGTTGCCTGTCTACACTGCCCTCTTGCGCAAGAGGCAAGGCCTAGGACAGAACAGAGAATCAACCCCCCCCCCCCACTGGCACATGGAAAACTCGGTGCCGATGCTGCACTGCGGGTTAAATTGGTGCAGAATGACCATTGCAGGCAGAAGGAGCTGGCGTGGACACACAACACTGATTTAATTACTGTGGAGCTGAACAACGATGTCACTTAAATCAACTTGATTTTCTCATGTAGACCTGCCCTCAGCTGCAACCTCGTGCTGGCGAATACTCGGGGTGCCCCACGTTCTGGGTGTGCTGGGAAACGCCAACGGCGGGAGGTGGGCATTGCACAGATGGGAAACTGAGGCACAGAGCTCACCCAGGAAGTTGGTGGGAGAGCTGGGATTTGAGGTCTCTGAAGTCCTATGCTACTTGCCCTAACCACAGAGCCTTCCTCCCATGCTTTACAACAGCGGTTCCCAAACTTTTCAGCATCACACCCTCTTTTTGATTTTTGAAAAACCCTCACAGCTCCCCCCAACAGCAAAGCTTGTTGAGGAAAAAAAAAAAAAAGGAAGTGACTGGGGTAGCAAAACTTGATGGGGGGCAGCTAGGTTGCCTCGCACCCCCTGGAATTTCTTCACACCCCCTTGCTGTACAAGGAACGCAATCCCTACCTTAAGTGAATCGGTGCATCCAACCTTAATACAGAGTCACAACCATATGTCCTCAAATCGCGGCTAAGTGGTTAGAACGCTTGCATTGGTCCAACCAAAAAGGTGTTACCCCATCTCCCTTGTCTCTCCAAGGCATGAAACGGACATTCCAGATTCTCTAGGACAGCTGACGGCAGGGAGAACAGTAAATATTCCTACAGACTCACGTGACGGCACCCCGACGCCGAAATGCAGGATTGGCCCTTCGCAGCTGGGATAGGAGTCGGGAGTGCCGTAAAGCAAAGCAGGCATTGTTACGTGGTTTCCAACTTTTTTTTTCCCAACAGATAAAACCTAAAACATTTCAAACGGAGGTGCCCACCCCTTGTGGCAACCTTTTGTGGACCTCTTAGATGTAGTCTGCAGGGTTCCGTGGACCACAGGTTGCAACCCACGGAATGAAGCAGACACACCTAGGCTACGTCTACACTGGCATGAATTTCCGGAAATGCTTAAAACGGAACAGTTTTCCGTTATAAGTATTTCCGGAAAAAGCGCGTCTACATTGGCGGGATGCTTTTCCAGAAAAGCACTTTTTCCAGAAAAGCGTCCGTGCCAATGTAGACGCGCTTTTCCGCAAAAAAGCCCCGATCGTCATTTTCGCGATCGGGGCTTTTTTGCGGAAAAGACTACTGTGCTGTCTACACTGGCCCTTTTCCGGAACAGTTTTCCGGAAAAAGGACTTTTGCCCGAATGGGAGCAGCATAGTATTTCCGGAAAAGCGGCTGATTTCTTACAGTAGATCGTCAGTGCTTTTCTGGAAATTCAAGGGGCCAGTGTAGACAGCTGGCAAATTATTCCGGAAAAGCGGCTGCTTTTCCAGAATAAGTGGCCCAGTGTAGATACAGCCCTGCTGAATGAAAAGGGGAAAAGGCTATCCTAAACTGTCCTCCTTCTAGGGCTTGTCTACGTGACGTGGGAAGGCACACTAGAGACGCGTGACTTCTAAAGCACGCTGCACTCGGTGCACTACCTAGCCCACGTAGACCCTGCTGATGGGCGCTAAAAGTTCCCTCGTGCGACACTAAGTTACTATAGTGCACGAGAGAACTTTCGTGCATGCTCGCAGGGTGTACGCTGGTTAGTTAGTGCGCAGCACGTTGGTGTGTTTTTGAATTCATGCCTGTGTAGTGTGCATGGCCGTGCCATGTAGATCCCTTAGCAGTGATTCCCAAACTTTTCAGCATCACGACCCCTTTTTGATTTTTGAGAAACACTCAGCCCGCCCCCCCCAATAGCAGCAAAACTTGTTGAGCAAAAAAAAAAAAAAAAAAAAAGGAACTGGCTGGGGCCAAAAACCAAAAATAGCAGCACAACTTGGGGGGAAGGAATTGATGGGGGGAGGCTGGGTTGCCTCGCACCCCCCTGGAATTTCTTCATGTCCCCCAGTTTGGGAACCCATGCCTTAGAGGGTGGGAGAGAACAGTGTTTGTTACCAGAAAAAGACAGAAGATGCTTCTGTTTCAAAGCAAGGGTGGTACCGGTCTTAACCAATGGCCTCAATTCTAGTTTCAAAGTCATCACCCAAAGGAATCTGGCAATGATTACAGCAAACCAAGCAGGAAACAAAATGCCCTGTATCTTCCCCCTATTATTACCCATGTGTGAATCCACTTTGAAAGGTGTGATAACAAACGCAAAGAAACTTTATGAGGCAAATTTCAAGCTATTCATTAAGTTTGTATCAGAAGATCTAAGACATCGGAGAACATCTCATTAACTGAATGGGGCCGTACGCATTACAACTGGACAACTGGATGGGATAGGAAGCTTTTTTTGTTTGTTTTTGGTCCAGCAAAAAATGTAAAGACATCTAAAAATCCTGGCCCAAATGCAGATGAAACGTCAAACTTTCAATTCTTATTTTTTTTTTTGAGAGCTGAAAAGCCTAAAATTTTGTTGGTTGTGGTCCATTGAAAACCATTTTGTTTTGATCATTCGAAAAAGGTCTCATTTTGCTTTCAGCCAGGTTTTCATGCATCACTTCATTTCTCTTACTATAGTCCAGTGTTTCTCAACCAGTGGTATGGGTACCTGAGGGGTACTCGAGAGAAGTCGGTGGGGTGCGTCAACACAACTGAAATCTGGAGAAAACAGAATTTTTGTTTTAAGTTTTAGTGTTTTATTATTTTTGTACTTTTTACACACACAAATTTCATCACCCGCTCGGCTACGATTAAGTTGTTTAAACAAATGTGTTGCAATAGTAAAAAAAAATTGTGTGTCTGAAAACTGTAGGTACTGGGGGTACTTATAATCTTGTTTAAAAAAAGGGGTCCTTTATAAAACAAGGTTGAGAAACAAGTTAACTTAGAAATGAACAAGTCGGGGAATCGGAATTCAGGGCTGCCCCTGCCTGGCATTGTTGACACGATTGACTGACACAACGGCATCGTCTTCCACCACGAATTGTTCTGACACTTCAATTAAGAAACCTTCATTAGGCCACAGTCCCTGGCAGCTCAGTTCTTCCATCTCTGAAACCTCCCTGCATTGGTTACCCCTGCTGTTCCCGAATTCTCTGCTAGTGCTTTGTTTTCTCTGGGCATCATAGAATCCTAGAGCACTAGAACTGGAAGGGACCTTCAGAGGTCATCGAGTCCAGTCCCCTGCCCTCACGGCAGGACCAAACACCATCTAGATCATCCCTGATAGGTGTCTGTCCAACCTGCTCTTAGATATCTCCAGAGATGGAGATTCCACAACCTCCCTAGGCAACTTATTCCAGTGTTTAACCACCCGGATAGGTGGGAAGTTTTTCCTAATGTCCAACCTAAACCTTCCTTGTTGCAGTTTAAGCCCATTGCTTCGTGTCCTGTTCTCAGACGCCAAATTAAATGAATAGGCAGCAGGTTTAAAACAAACGAATGGAAGTTTTTCTTCACGCAGCGCACAGTTAACCTGTGGAACTCCTTGCCAGAGGATGCGGTGAAGGCTAGGACTTTAACAGGGTTCAAAAAAGAGCTAGATAGATTCACGGAGGTGAGGTCCATCAATGGCTATTAGGCTGGGTAGGAATGGTGTCCCTCTGGAGGTGGGAAACAGGGGAGGGATCATGTGGGGATTCCCTGTTGTGTTCTCTCCTTCTGGGGCATCTGGTATTGGCCACTGTTGGCAGACAGGACACTGAGCTGGATGGACCCCATGTGGCCACTTTTATATTCTAAAAAAAATTGATTCTACCAAGGCTAGATATGAGTCATGAGAGACCTCTGCTCACAGGGAGTTGTGTTCTGAGACCTTGTTTACACGGAAAAATAAGGTTGAATTTATGAAGGTCAATTTTCTCACATCCGATTTCGTAACTTCGAAGGTGCGTTCCCCATCGTGCGCAACGCTTCGCCGTAGTGCGTCCCTGGTAGGATGCCTACCGTCGACTTGAACGTCGACTTGAATCACTATGCATTGTGGGTAGCTAGCCCACAGTTCCTGCCCCCCCTTTGCATTCTGGGTTAAACTCCCTGTGCCTGATGGGACCAAAACAGTGACGTGGATGCACTACCTGTGCAAGGTCGAATTTATCGTTACTCCTCGTGAAAAGCAGGTGTACTGAAATCGACTTGGTGGCATGGACAACCAACCATGGTCATAGAATCATAGAATACTAGGACTGGAAGGGACCACGAGAGGTCATCAAGTCCAGTCCCCTGCCCTCATGGCAGGACCCAGTACTGTCTAGACCATCCCTGATAGACATTTATCTAACCTGCTCTTAAATATCTCCAGAGATGGGGATTCCACAACCTCCCTGAGCAATTTATTCCAGTGTTTGACCACCCTGACAGTTAGGAACTTTTTCCTAATGTTCAACTTAAACCTCCCTTGCTGCAGTTTAAGCCCATTGCTTCTTGTTCTATCCTCAGAGGCCAAGATGAACAAGTTTTCTCCCTCTTCCTGATGACACCCTTTTAGATACCTGAAAACTGCTATCACGTCCCCCTTCAGTCTTCTCTTTTTTAAACTAAACAAACCCAATTCCTTCAGTCTTCCGTCATGTTCGATCTAAACTCCTAGTGTAGACCAGGCCTGAATGAAGCCTCTTACCTCTTTATGTCTACGTCAATGGCATGAAACAGCTCGTTAGAGATAAAGCCAAAAGATGTTTTAGGTTCAAAACAAGGATGGTGTAATTTACAAATAGCACTCAGTCTGTTTTCATAGTCAACACCCAAGAGTCCTTTGCAAACATTATGATGCCAAAACTCTGGTAGAAAAACAAAGGTGTTTCTGAATTTTTCCCTTTCAAGTTACTGACATGAGCTTCAGCTATTGAGGAATTCCCGGGATTGTAATTACATACAATACTTTTGATGTTAGTTTCACATGGCTGATTAAATTTGTATAACAAGATCTACAGGACTGGAAACATAATTACATTATCTCGACAGGATGAATAAACATTCTGAGCATGTTTTTTCCCCTTAATAATATGTCTTTGTGACCTACACACCCATCGACATGGTAAGAAAATTCAAAGTCCCTTTAAGGATTTTAATTGAATGACACAAACCCTCTCATTAAAGAAATTACAATGAATGTCAAATGGGTGTGCCATACAGAGCAGAGCGAGGGAAAAATTAGTTTCAGATAGAATTTTAAACTTTAAACTGTCCATTCTGGTTAGTTTATTGAGCTTCTCCAGTAATTACTTGCTTGACTCCAAGAGGAGTGCCAGCCAAAAATGACACATAGATGTTGAGAATAGCAAGACACAATTTCTCCCGGAGAACTGCTGCCCATATGTTCAATTGGACTATACATGCTTGGCTATGTATGCCCAAGAATTATTCACACATGATCTGTGTTGCATATCTAGAGGTGTAAGACCGTGTGGGCTTATAACAATCCATTCAGTATCCCATGCTATGCTATGCTATCCATGGGACACCCACATCTGGAATATTGCGTACAGATGTAGTTGCCTCATCTCAAAAAAAGATCTCTTAGCACTGGATAAGGTTCAGAAAAGGGCAATAAAAATTCGGAGGGGTTTGGAATGGTTCCCATATGAAGAGAGATTAAAAAGACTGGCACTTTTCAGCATAGAAAAGAGAAGATTAAGGTGGTGGTGGGGGGGGATATGATAGAGGTCTATAAAACCGCAACACATGTGGAGAAAGTGAATAAGGAAACGTTATTTCCTTGTTCCCATAACAGAAGGACTAGGGGTCACCTAATTAAATGAATAGGTTTGAAACAAACAAAAGGAAATTTTTCTTCACGCAGCACACTGTCAACCTGTGGAACTCCTTGCCAGAGGAAGTTGTGAAGACCAGGACTTTAACAGGGTACAGAAAAGAACTGGATACATTCATGGAGGACAGGTCCAATGATGACTATTAGTTAGGCTGGGCAGGAATGATGTTCCTACCCTCTGTTTGTCAGAGGCTGGAAATGGATGACGGATCACTGGATGATTCCCTGCTCCGTTCACTCCCTCTGGGGCACCTGGCGTTGGCCACTGTGGGAAAACAGGACACTGGGCTAGATGGACCTTTGGTCTGACCCAGAATGGCCGTTCTTACGTTTCGTGACATGCATGTCTTCCTTCTCCCATGAGCCGATCACTGGCGTGTGCCTATTAGCAGAATCCAGCTGCTTGAAAGATCCCAAACAAATGGACCAACACCACAGCCCAGAACTCTGCTGTGGTCACCCTTGCGGTGCATCCGGCCCGATAGGGAGGTGGTCCCTGTGCAGGGCTCCCAGGCACTATGAAAACCACTCACAAGAAGAACCTCCCGCCGTGGGTCCTCTTCTATAATTAAACAAATAAAACGGTGGTGAAACGCTGGAGTCTGTGGAGGTGTTTGGCTAAACTTATAATTAGACTTTTAAGGAAGCAGATTAATTAATTAAACTATAAACCCTGAAAGGGAAGCTTGCAAGCCAAGCATATATTTTAATTCCACCTTATTTCATGTGTAATAGAGCGTTTGTGCCGTTTGGCCTCTTTGAAAGCCATTTCTTGCTGGCAGGCAGGCCAAACCCACGGCATGTAGCTTAGCTTTACGCATCCCATGCTGCTCCTCAAACCTATATAAGGGGACGTCTCTGGACTCGATTCAGAGGAAAGCTCTTTCCTTTCCCCTCTTCTCCTGCTCTGCTGCTGGGCTGATCCGGCTTCCTCCTCGCCTCCAACAAGCCGCCATGAACCGCATGTGCTTCTCAGCTGGGTCCCTGGGTGGCCGAAGATGCTTCTCTTCGGCGTCGGCGATTTGCAGCCTCGGCGGAGGCCGAGCCAGCGTTGGTGCCGGGCCGTGGCCTGCAGGAAGACGTGAAAACGGTGGCTTTAGCAGCACAAGTGTCTTTGAGCTGGGGAGAAGCCAAAGGATTTCCTGCGGTGGAGGCTATGGGATTGGGCCCTGCGGCCCGTACGGCGCTGGGGGGTATGGTTATGGGGCAGGCCACGGCAGCGGAGGGGGCTTTGCTTATGGGAGCTGCGTGGGCTCCGGCCGTGGAGGTTATCGCGGTCCCTGTGGCTTCGGTGGGTATTCACCCTACCACTTCGGGAGCAGCGTGCATTACGGGGTCGGGCACGCCGGCGCTGGAGGCGCCCACCGAGCCGACGGCATTCAAGGCGTGTGCATCCACCCAGAGCTGCTGAAGCCCCTCTCCGTGGGGGTGGACCCAGAAGAGCACAAAGTGCGAACCCACGAGAAGGAGCAGATCAAATGTCTCAACGATCAATTCGCCTGCTTCATCGACAAGGTGAGAGTACAAAGCGCCTTTCTCTTCTCCTGGAGCTAACCCTCCCACCCCCCCGCAGACCAAGACCCAAGCTTCCCCAGAGGCCAGAGCTGTCTGTCTTTAGTATGTTGGGCCTGGCCACTGACGGCCCATGTGGTGTAGGAGACGTTGATATTGGCTTGATAGCTTAAATGGCTTGATATTCCTTTGCTCCTTGGATAGAAGGCTAACTGGGAAGCCATAGCATCTCTTCATGTCCATTTGAAATGAATAGGCAGCAGGTTTAAAACAAACTGAAGGAAGTGTTTCTTCACACAACACGCAGTCAACCTGTGGAACTCCTTGCTGGAGGATTCTGTGAAGTCCTAGACTATAACAGGGTTCAAAAAAGAACTAGATACATCCATGGAGGTTAGGTCCGTCAATGGTTAGTCAGGATGGGCCAGGATGGTGTTCCTGGCCTCTGCTTGTCAGGGGTGACGGGACAGATCACTTCATGATTCCCTGTTCTGTTCACTCCCTCTGGGGCACCTGCCATTGAGCACTGTTGGCAGAAGGACCCCGGGCCGGATGAACCTTTGGGCTGACCCCATCTGGCCGCTCTTAGGTTCTTATGCTCTTATATTTCCGTGCGCTACAATATGCAGAAATACACAGAGATGTAACCGAGCAAAGTGGTCCTTGCTCAACAGCTGCGAATCTCATTCTCTGATCGCTGATTTCACAGCCTTATTCTGAGGTTCGGGTGCATGGCAAATCTCTCAGCTGCTGTTGCTGAGATGGCTAAAATCCGCTTCCTGAAAGGAACAATGGCGACACCCAAAAAGGGATTTCTGCCTTTTGGCTTTTCTGTGGCATTGGGCGTTCCAGGACGAGGTGGCTGTGCTTGTCAGCTTCTTTTTTATTCCCCCACTATGACCTCTCCCCGGGGCTGTTTTCTGGAGCACTTTTTGAATGACTCAGTGAAGAGTAAGAGACGCTGCTTTGTTCCTGGGAACTCAAGAGGCGACTTGACCAGAGTTTATGAACCTTTTCACCAGGTGGAAACAATCTCGCGGAGAAAGGCAGAACTAGAGCAGAGGGCTGGAAGCAGCCAGCTGGCAAAGGGAAATTAGAACTAAGGCACCGGTGTTTAACCGTGTTCGCCATTGGAGCCAGCTGCCATGGGAAAGGCTGGATTCTCCAACTCTTGGGGTATGTCTAAACTACATGGCTCCGTCGACAGACCCTTGATGTCTCTAAATCAAGACCAGGAGCCTTTTTGGAAGATGCATCTTAGGGACAAATTCTGAGCTCCAGAGAGGGGTAAATGAATTATAGACTCATAGAGCTGGAAGAGACCTCAGGAGTCAGCAAGTCCAGCCCCCTGCCCAAGGCAGGACCAATCCAACTCAATCAACCCAGCCAGGGCTGTGTCAAGCCGAGACTTAAACACCTCTAGGGATGGAGATTCCACCCCCTCCCTAGGGAACCCAGCCCAGGGCTTCCCCCCCTTCTAGGGAAATCGTTTTTCCTAATCTCCAACCTAGACCTCCCCCACTGCAACTTGAGCCCATTGCTCCTTGTTCTGCCATCTGTCACCACTGAGAACAGCCTCTCTCCATCCTCTTTGGAACCCCCTGCAGGGAGTTGCAGGCTGCTCCCAAATCCCCCCTCCCTCTTCTCTTCTGCAGACTAAACAAGCCCAAATCCCTCAGCCTCTCCTCGTTGGTCATGTGCTCCAGCCCCCGAATCATTTTGGTCACCCTGCACTGGCCCCTCTCCAGTGCACCCACATCCGTTCTGTAGTGGGGGACCCAGAACTGGACACAACACTCCAGATGTGACCTCACCAGAGCCGAATAAAAGGGAATAAATGGGTGAAATTCTCTGACCCGTGTTTTACGGCAGGTCAGATTGGAGGTTTTATTGGTCCACTTTGGGTTTCAAATCCATGAGCTTTTCCCATGGACAGTTTTTTGGAGCACTTCTCATGGAGGTGGATTCGCTAAGCCGACATACGATCGCTAGCGGTCTCTTCACTGCCGCCTACAGTCACACGGCTGCATCGGTGGAGACCTGCCCCAAATTAACACATTTCTGGGGTCATCTTCCACCCCGAGAGCGACGGAAAGTTGCCAGAGGCCTACAGTTCGTAAAGAAGCAGCAGCAGCAAAGCAAAAGGAAGTCTCGGATGGCAGGTTCTTAGGGGTTAACGCAATATCGCCCGCTTGGCTTTCAGGTCCGATGCCTTGAGCAGCAGAACAAGGTGCTGGCAACCAAATGGGAACTCCTGCAGCGGCATGCCGTGCCCCCCAGGCGAGACCTGGTGCCTATTTTTGAGAATTACATCTGCCAGCTGAAGAAACATCTGGAAGGTTTGGTGCACGAGCGGGCGCGGCTGGAGGAGGAAGAGAAGACCGTTCAAGATGCGGTCCACGAGTACAAATGCAAGTGAGTGCGACAGGGAAGTGCCCGGAAACGGGACCCTGCGGCGAAAGGCGCCGTGGCGCGCGTGGGAAGCGAGCCGGGAGAGCGATTCGCAGGCGTTTGAGTCAGCAACACATAAACCAACCTGCTCTTAAATATCTCCAGAGATGGAGATTCCACAACCCCCCTAGGCAATTTATTCCAGGCTACGTCTACACAGGCATGATTTTCCGAAAATGCTTTTAACGGAAAAGATTTCCGCTAAAAGCATTTTCGGAAAAGCGCGTCTAGATTGGCAGGATGCTTTTCCGCAAAAGCACTTTTTGCGGAAAAGCGTCCCTGGCCAATCTAGACGCGGTTTTCCGCAAAAAAAGCCCCGATCGCCATTTTCGCCATGGGGGCTTTTTTTTCGGAAAACAGTCCTGTGCTGTCTACACTGGCCCTTTTGCGCAAAAGTCTTTCGGAAAAAGACTTTTGCCCGAACGGGAGCAGCATAGTTTTTCCGGAAAAGCACTGCTGATTTTACAGGAGATCGTCAGTGCTTTTGCGGAAATTCAAGCGGCCAGTGTAGACAGCTGGCAAGTTTTTCCGGAAAAGCGGCTGATTTTCCGGAAAAACTTGCCAGTCTAGACACAGCCCCAGTGTTTAACCACCCTGGCAGGCAGGAAGTTTTTCCTAATGTCCAACCTCAACCTCCCTTGCTTCAGTTTAAGCCCATTGCTTCTTGTCCTGTCCTCAGAGGCCAAGGAGAACAATTTTTCTCCCTCCTCCTTGTGGCACCCGTTTAGGGACTTAAAAACTGCTGTCATGTCCCCTCGCCGTCTTCTCTTTTCTAAACTAAACAAGCCCAGTCCCTTCAGCCTTCCCTCCTAGCTCATGTTCTCTAGACTTTCCATCATTTCTGTTGCTCCTCTCTGTCATGTTGTTGTTCTTACATTCTTCTCGTAGGTATGAAGAGGAAATCAACAAGCGCACGCATGCAGAGAATGAGTTTGTGGTTCTCAAAAAGGTAAGCCGGGCTACGGAGGCAGGAAACAAAACAGTTTCCTTTGAAGGGGTGGGCATTTCACCTTGAAACCCAGTGCAAGACCGTGCCCTCCACTAGTGGACATGGTTGTATTTCTGTAGGGAGAGACCATGCTGAGTAACTGGTCTGCCACAGGGGTAATAAAAGACTGAATGAAAACGCTTTTGAACTCACTGGACTGGAGGATATGACTGGGCAAACCTTGCCCCAATGTTCTCCACTGAGAATTGTTCCCCCCCCCAATCCCATTTAATTTTTTGATTTGGAGAGCAGTTGGAGATAGGGTAAAAAAAGGACCCATAATTTTTAGATTATGGAACCATAATTTTTAGTTTAGATAAAACTAAAAGTTGAACCTCTCTAGTCCGGCACTCTCTGGTCCGGCAACCTCTGTGGTCCGGCATGATTTGAGTTCGCCAGATGGCCACTTAGCATGGGTGTGGCCAAGTTTCCCACGGTCCCATAAAGTTTGTTTACAGCTGCCAGGCCTGGCTTTGAGTGTTCTGTGCTATTATTTCGCTCTAATTTACACCCCCCGCCCCTCCCGCGCCATGTCTTCTCGGAGCACAGCAAGCAGTGGCCGTGTTGGTAATGCTGCTAGACAATATCGACCTCCCATGGTCCAGCAAATTCTCTGGTTCGGCCCCGGTCAGGTCCTGAGGGTGCCGAATTAGAGAGGTTCAGCCTGTATCAAGTTCTTAGGTGCTTTCACTTTGGAACCAGCATGTGAATAATCATGTTTTCTTGTTCATGTTGGACCATCGCTAATGAGTACTGGGTTTTATTAAATCACCTCCAGATATACTTTACCCTGTGTCAGTGCAGAGGGATGAACTACTCGGTGACTTTTTGGGGAGCTTTCTGGCCCTGCATTTCTACGATCCTGGAGTCTGGCTTTACATGGCCGACAGAGATTCCCCTTGAGAAATCTGTCGGCCACAAATTCAGAGTAGGCAGCTCCCATGTCAGTTTGTCCCTCCCCACCTCCCGACCCGACAGGGAAAAGAAGAGCAGGCCTGGTTGCCAAGAGTGATGTAAAGACAGGGGTACCACCTAATCAGGTGCCATAGCAACCCCCTGGTGGCATCCCCCAAGGCGCTCAAAGACATAGAAAAAGAAAGTCCATAGTGCCTGCTTATTACCTACCTGGAAGAGGCTTACGCCTCTTTGAGGCTACGTCTAGACTGCCATGATTTTCCGGAAATACTTTTAACGGAAAAGTTTTCTGTTAAAAGCAGTTGCAGAAAAGAGCATCTAGATTGGCACGGACGCTTTTCCGCAAAAGCACTTTTTGCAGAAAAGCGTCCATGGCCAATCTAGACGCACTTTTGCGCAAAAAAGCCCCAATTGCCATTTTCGCCATCGGGGCTTTTTTGTGCAAAACAAATCTCAGCTGTCTACACTGGCCCTTTTGCGCAAAAGTTTTGTGCAAAAGGAACTTTTGCCCGAATGGGAGCAGCATAGTATTTCCGCAAAAAGCACCGATTTCTTACGGTAGGAAGTCAGTGCTTTTGCGGAAATTCAAGCAGCCAGTATAGACAGCTGCCAAGTTTTTCCGGAAAAGCGGCTGATTTTCTGGAAAAACTGGCCAGTCTAGACACAGCCTGAGAGTGTAAAAGGGCCATAACGTAACAGTGAATTAAATTTACACTTGATATAAGACCCCTGTTTATGGCCATGCTGATGTAAAGTGGTCTTTGGGTGACCACGCAAAAAGCTGTTTGTTAAAAGAAGGCCATCATCTTTCCATGGATTCGGAAGATACTTAGGCCAGGCCCACACTAGGGGGGGAAGTCGGCTTACGGTACATAATTCCTGATGCATAAGAAAATGTAGCAGGAATTGTGTACTTTAAAAATGATGAAAACAAGGTACCTTAAGCTGAGCTTCAGCACCGTCCTCACTTCTAGGGGTTAATGGGAGGAGCTCTCCCTTTGATTACCCTTGCTCCTTGTGAGGAGTAGGAGTTCCAGTGTGGCTGGGAACACGCTCAGTATTTGATTTAGCAGATCTTTACTAGACCTGCTAAATCGAACTCCGAAAGATTGATCCCTGTAGTGTTGATCGTTGAATTGAAGACGTGGCCTTAGGCTATCCCCTATGAAACACCAGAGGGTCTGGAGAGAGCCTTACATCTGTGACACCCTGCCCCAAAAGCCTGACCTGTAGAAGTCTGTGAGCTTCCTTCTGGTAACTGCATTTCTCCGTGTCTGAATCAATACCCTTTCTGATTGCATGTGGCTGCTTTGCAGGATGTGGACTGTGTTTTTATGACCAAAGAGGACCTGGAGGCCAAGCTGCTGCAGCTGAGACAGCATTTGGAGTTCCTGAAATGCATTTTTCTTGAGGTAGGCTCTCTGCCCACTGTAGCCGCATGGATATTGGCCCCAGCGCAATAGTCACCCGTGACTTTTCTGAGGCTGCATGAAGGGTCGTTACGATGAGGTTTAATGCAGGCAAAATAATTTTCTTTATAAAATTTGTGGCCACTCCTAGAAAACATTATAGATCACCCTTTACACCAGGTATTTCTTTATGAACAAGAACTATTATATAACAATGCCATGTGCTTTCAGACATGTCTGGAGACAAAGGGACAGGGTGTCTTGTCTACATCTGGTTGGGAAATCAAGTTTATTTTTGCCTGGAAAAAATTAACTTTTTGTTGAAGCAGTGAAAACCAGACACTCAAACAGTCAAACTGACATTTTTTTGGAGGAAAATATTCAACGGTTCAGATTTTCACTGTTCCAGCAGATAACTATGGAAAACAGCTCCTTTCTGCTAAAAAGGTTTCTTTAGACAGAAACTCAATTATCTGCCAGAAAAAAAGCTTTGTCTGAAAATGTTTAGCAGCCGCAGTCATAGATGTTGGGTCTTTGCGACTAACAGATTTATTTGGGCATAAGCTTTCATGGGTACAAATTACTTTGCCAAACTCCTAGTTGTTTTCGCAGGTACAGAGTAGGCCAAGGTCTATCTTAAAGGGGAAGGTCGAATTAAATTATGCAACTCCAGCTCCGTTAATTACGTAGCTAAAGTTGATGTACCTTAATTCCAGTTTCCCCATCATCCCCACAGCAGGAGACCAACGGGAGCAAACGCTCCTGTCGGTTTCCCTTACTCCTGACAGGAGCAGGAGTACTGGTCGCTGACGGGGGCGCACTCTGAGTTTGATTTAGCAGGTCTTTGCTAGTCCTGCTAAATCAAATTCCAGGAGATTGATTGAGATAAGCATCAGTCTTGCTCAGCATGAAGATGTAGCCTAACATGGCTAGCCCTTTGATGATATGAGGTGCATGGTAGTAGAATTTCACGCCCGGTGTCTCTGCCACACAATGTTCATAGTCTGAAGAATGATAAAATATATGATACTCTGTAATAGCTGTATTGTAAATCTCTACAGCCTTCAACAAAATGACACTTGGAGGCAAGTAGGTGCCACCCACCAATCCTCACACTCTACAGGAGCTGGAAACAGACCAGCTACTGGGGTAACTCAAGCGTTATTTCTGAGTTAAGGGAAAACTTTTTTCCTTGGAGATCAAATGTACCTGCGTAGAATTTGGCCGAATACATTAATGGCACAGTTCTTGATAAGATGGGTAGGGATCTGTACGTGAAGGGGCTCTAATGTTCGGACCTGGATGAGACGTTATGCAACTTGCAGGAGCGTGCCCAAATGGATGGCCAACTTTGCGACACCGCCATTGTTTTGGAAATGGACAACAACCGAAATCTGGACCTCAGCGGCATTATCCACAGCGTGAAATGCTGTTACGAGGAGATCGCGCAACGGAGCAAAGGAGAAGCGGAGGCTTTCTACCAAACTAGAGTGAGTAATCACATGGCCATGGGGGGCAGCGCCAAAGCCGTAAGGTGGTCACGCTAGTACTTCCCCAAAATCACGAGCACAGGACGATTTCCTTCTCCTGGAAGCAGGAGACCTGCTGAAAAAACACCACCTTCCCTCTCTGCAAGTGCAGACACATATCTTCTGACGAGGTGATGGACACCCAATAGATTCCTCTCCCGTCTGCTCAAATAGAATTGGAATATTTGTGACGAATAATCTGCCACATCTACCATTCTACTACAAAGCAGTGATCGATAATTAGGAGACTCTTTCCCAACTTTGATCTGTGATTGATTATTTTTATTAAACTCCAGGTATGGATTATGGACTACCCGAACGCATAACAAAACCATCGTCCGCGTCTAGAAGAGTGTTCCGTCTACGTTACTTAAATTTGGGCCCACCCATGAACGCCATATGGCGCCTTGTCTTGTTTGCACTCATATAGTGTGTCTAGACTAGCAAGTTTTTCCGGAAAATCAGCCGCTTTTCCGGAAAAACTTGGCAGCTGTCTACACTGGCCGCTTGAATTTCCGGAAAAGCACTGACTTCCTACCGTAAGAAATCAGTGCTTTTTGCGGAAATACGATGCTGCTCCCATTCGGGCAAAAGTCTTTTTTTTGCGCAAAAGGGCCAGTGTAGACAGCAGAGATTTGTTTTCCGCAAAAAAGCCCCGATCGCGAAAATGGCAATCGGGGCTTTTTTGCGGAAAAGCGCGTCTAGATTGGCCACGGACGCTTTTCCGCAAAAAGTGCTTTTCTGGAAAAGCGTCCTGCCAATCTAGACTTGCTTTTCCGAAAATGCTTTTAACGGAAAACTTTTCCGTTAAAAGCATTTCCGGAAAATCATGCCAGTGTAGACGTAGCCATAGTGTAGCTCTGTATTTTCCCGTGAGTGGAAGTCTGTAGGCGGGTCGCAACAATTGTTGCCCATCTTGGACCGGATGCTGTTCATTGACAGCGATTCTCTTGTGTCTGGATTTCAGCTTGAGGAGTTGAGCACTAACCGGGGAAGATTCTGCGATGACCTGAAAAACATCCAGGGTGAAATAACGGAGCTGAAACACGTGATCCACAAGCTGCAGGGCGACACTGACAAAGTGAAGAAAGAGGTAGGACAGATTCGTTGGCTGGCGTGCACGCTCCTGTGTTGATTGCTCTGACCTAGGTGTAAAATTCACAGCTGTTCAGAGGACCAGGACCAAACTCCTGGGCCCGGGAAGTGCCAATTCCGAATAAAACCTGATGGTTGGCATGGGAATGAATTTCACCTTTGGTGAGCTTTGCCACTTACTTGGGAGAGATCTCATAAGATGCTTGGTTTTGTTTATTATTAACATCTCAGAGGGCCACTGAAAGTGCTAACTGGGAACCAGGAGGTCCCTCGTTTCAGGCAGTTCGCTTGCTTAGCATCTTCTGGCTCCCAGAACATGAACTGAAAACCGGTGTTACGTGAAGACGCGGGTTTGCAAGTTTAATGTTGCTGCGGACAAAAAAAAAGAAAAGAAAAGAAAAGAAAGACCAGTGGTTGAAGGCCATCTGAGATGAGTCTATTACGATGCTCAAATGGGTCTATTACGATGCTCAAATGGGTATTTAGAGACGTTATTTCCTTGTTCCCATAATATAAGAATGAGGGGTCACCGAATGAAATTAAAAGGCAGCAGGTATAAAACAAACCAAAGGAAGTTTTTCTTCACGCAGTGCACGGTCAACCTGTGGAACTCCTTGCCACAGGATGCTGTGGAAACTAGGACTTGAACAAGGTTCAAAGAAGAGCTAGATAAATTCATGGAGGTTAGGTCCATTAGTGGCCAGGATGGGTAGGAATGGTGTCCCTAGCCTCGGTTTGTCTGGGAATGGACGACAGGGGAGGGATCATGTGAGGATTCCCTGTTGTGTTCCCTCCCTCTGGGGCACCTGGCGTTGGCCACTGTGGGCAGACAGGACACTGGGCTGGATGGGCCTTTGGTCTGACCCCGTCTGGCCGCTCTGATGTTCAGTATTGATGAAGAGCTGCACCGTGACTCTTTATCCGCGCAGATTGCCTGTCTGCAGACCGCCATTGCCGACGCGGAGCAGCGCGGTGACCTCGCCCTGAAAGACGCCAGGGAGAAGCACATCGACCTGCAGAACGCCTTGCAGCAGGGCAAGGACAAACTGGCCTGCATGCTGCGGGACTACCACGAGATGCTGAATGTCAAGATGGCCTTGGATATCGAGATAGCGACCTACAGAACGCTGCTGGAGGGCGAAGAGACCAGGTGAGGGCACCACAGACAGGTGCTGGGGCACGGTCCCACTTCAAGGAGCCCTGTTGGGGTCCGCCTGGCATGTTAATATGCTCAGTAGGAAGAGCAACCTCCAGACGTAGACACTGATGGAGCGGTGGAGGAAGAGGGGGTCTCACGGCAGAGATAGAACCCTAACACTGGAAGGGACCTCGAGAGGTCATCGAGTCCAGTCCCCTGCCCTCCCGGCAGGACCAAGCACCAGCTAGACCAGTGTTTCTTAAACTGTACGCTGCGGAGAAGAACAGAATTAAAAATGGCCGCCCTTAAAGGGACAGGCGACCTTTTCCTTTCTTTTTTTGCTCAATAACTTTCCTGACCTTTTTTTCCCAATAACGCTCCCCCCGTCCCTTTTCCCCCTGCCCCCTTTTTTTTTCTGCTCAACAAAAACTCCTTGGTGTCCCTTATAAAAAAATTATTGTCCGGTGTTAAAAAAGTTTAAGAAACCCTGGTCTAGACTATCCCTGTCGGGTTTCTGTCCAACCTGCTCTTCCATACTTCCAGAGATGGAGATTCCACAACCTCCTCAGGCAATTTATTCCAGTGTTTCACCACCCTGATAAAGTTTTTCCTAATGTCCAAACTAACCCTCTCTTGCTGCGGTTTAAGCCCATTGCTTCTTGTCCTGCCCTCAGAGGTCAAAGAGAGCCATTTGTCCCTCTCTTCCTTGTAACACCCTTTTAGGTACTGGAAAGTCCCTCTCATATCCCCTCTCAGTCTTCTCTTTTCCAAACTAAACAAGCCCAATTCTTTCGGTCTTCCCTCGTAGCTCATGTTCTCCAGACCTTTCATCGTTGGTGTAGCTCTCCTGTTTCTCCCCATCTTTCTTGAAACGCTTTCCTGGGAGATATTAGGGTTACATTTTTGAAACTCAACAAAGCGACTTAGGCACTCATGTCCCATTTTCCAGTGTGAAGCAGGCTTTTGAGAGGCTAAGCGCCGTAGATTTTGAATGGCCCATAGGTTTCCGTAGCTGGAATTTCCAAGCGCACTCAGTCCTCACCAGATTTTTTATGGGATTTTGGTGCCTAAGAACCTAGAGGTCTCTTTTGAAAAGAGGATTTCGGCTCCTTGAGCCTACAAGTTCGAAAATTCCCCAGAGGGCTCCTGGGCTGTGGGTTTCAAAGGTCAAATGGGTTAATTTTCTGGTGTGTTTTTTCTCCCCTTGGCAGGATATGCACAGGAAACCCCGCCAACGTCGGTGAGTAAACTGCCGAGTCGCCTTGTTTCCGTAGTTCTTCCAGCGCGCTGACACGGCTGTTCTCAACGCCTGCTCATTTCTCTCTCCCCCAGCTGTGGTCAGTGGTGGGCACCCTGTCGGGGACTGCAGACCCCCCTTTGGAGCGCCATGCGGCCATCTCCAGGGAGGATTCAGCCACGGGCCAGGAGTTTTCGCCGCCACTGACGGATTCAGCGCCCAGAGCGCCGAAGGCATCGCCAGGATGGGCGGGAGCTACGGCGCCAGGACCGTCGTGTGTTCTTCCGGGAGGGGGTTTAACGTGGGGGGAGCAGGCAGCTGCGGCGTCGGGTATGGCATGGGGGGGTTCAGTTCCGGCAGCGGGGGCTGCAGCTACCGACGTGTGCTCAGCTCTGAAGTCTCGGGCGCCGGAGGCGAGGCGGGAAGCCATTCCGTGGGCGGGCCCGGTTCCGTCGGGGTGGTATGCGGCTCCGGGGAGGCAGCCGCCTGCGGGGAGGGGGCCGGGAACGTGGGTGGCGCTCATTCTGCCATGGAACATTTCGGCACGGGAGGCGTCGGCAGCTTGAGCGGGGGGATTCACAGCAGCGGAGGGGCCTACTCCTCGGGCATGCGGATGGTGTCGGTCAGCTGCGGCCGAAAGATCCTCCGATAAAAGCCCCCCAAAGAGCCTCCCTTGCTGGAATGAAAAATACCCCCTGCCTTCTGACAACCACCCTCCACCGCTGACAGGAACCCTGCCTTAGAGAAACAGCTCTGTCCAACGCCGCAGTGCCGACAGACACCGTGTCCTTCGCAGAGTAGCTTGATGCAGCGCTAGTCCTACTGGCTTAGGCAACGTTGTTTAGTTCAGTGCGCCGGTGGCTGTCGAGAGGCAGTACCTTGGCTAGCAAACCCGTCTCCTTTGCCTGATAATTTTGCCCTTCTCCCCGGGTTTTTCTTGCATGACTGTCACTTGGGATCACATTGCGCTGGGACCCAGAACTTTCCTCCTCCCCTGGGGCCGGGTGAAGCATTTCAGAAAGGGAAGGTTCCAGATCCACCTTCAGCTATCTCTGAGGCCAGCTCGACACTAGGGGATAAGATTGAATTAAGATACGCAACTCCAGCTAGCTAGAGGCGATGTACTTTGATTCAAACTTTGGTGCCACCACCACAGCGGAAAGCCAAGAGGAGAAACGCACCAGGGCGCCCTCGGAGTTCGATTGAGCGGGTCTTTACTAGACCCGCACAATCGCACGCCAAAAGATCGATCTCCAGAGTGTCGATCCACAGGTGAGGATCGACGTGGCCTTCACTTCTCTCATGACACCAGGAATCTGGGGGAAAGGGGATGTGAGGTTTAGCTGGTTTGGATGAGTTTGCCTAATCGTTCCCATGACATTGGCTTCCTTGATTCGATGTAATTTGCTCAAACTCATTTTGTAAGTGATTCCTCTGCCGTGACTGTTCCTGTGTGCACATTGGATGGAAAGGCCTGTGCTTTTTCTGTATGTACAACTGGAGCGCTATCGACTGTCCTTGGCTGCCTATGGACCCCTCTACCCTTTCTGCTGTATCTCCAATAAACTGAATGCACCATTCAAACTGGGTTTCTCCAGGGTTGGTTTTTTTCACTCCCACCTGAGGTTTCGAACAAGGTTACTCCTGGCCAAACAGAAACCCCCACGTCGGGTGGCTTTGTCAATAGGGGGATACAATTTCCAAGAGCGCCTGTACGGCTGAGCCTGCCTTTCAGTGAGGCTGTGAAGCAGATTCTCAAAGACTCCCATTAAAAACTACTGGGATTGCGCTGTTGAACGGCCGTTTTTCCTCTCAGAAAAGCTCCCCTAGGATCCTCAGGTCCTGACCCACAAAGGTAGTGGAGGTGGCTGGAAACTCCAGGCTCCTTTGAATCTCGGCCCTCCTCCCCGTCAGCGGGCCTGGCCCTGGCTCTGTGTGACCCCTCTTGCCACGTTCTGTCCACGTCTCCGCCTCACCCCTTGTCTCCACCATTGACCTCCCGACCATTGGCCTTGATGCTTTGATTCTGCTGCCCTGGCAGGCCCATGGCTCTGACTCTAGAATCCAGGCCGGCCTCGCTTGGAGGAGCCTAGAAAATCGGGGGGACCATGTGATCCACACAGCCGGTGTGAGGGGCCCCTCCACAGCGAGTGAGACCGGCCCCTCGGAAAGGGAGCCCCCGAAGCCAGCCTGCCAAGGGCCGGTGCCAACCAGAGAGGTATATCCTCTCAGCTCCAGGCCTGTCTCTACGTGGGAACCTAACGTTCCCAAGGCAACCACAGCGCAACGCTTTACACCAGCTGAGGGCCTGGTCTCATGCACCGGGTGCCCACGAAAGGCCTTCTGCTCTTCGGCGCTTTGGATTTACACCCCCGTCACTCCATTGGCTCCGGAGGAGGAGATCCGGATTGCCAGGGGTGTGAATTCAGCCCTGACCCGGCAGTTTCCTCTACACACACATGAGGGAGGGATGGTCGAGGAAGGGAACCGGGGCTTTCCCCCAGCCCTTGCATTACTTGCATACCTCACGCCCAATCAACCCAATGGGAGCGGGAGCCAGATGTGAGGTTCCTCGCTTATGCCGGGCCAGGCCACACCCTTAATCTCCTATTTCTTCCCCTGTATTGAACATCCAAATTGAACTGCTTCATCAGCTTCAGGGTAATTCTCCTTCACGGCGACCAAACCAGCCTGGAGGGACTCCGACGCGCCCATCGTCCTTGCTTGCGGTGTTTCGTCTATTGCCTCCAGTAGCCAATGCGTTCGAGGTTTATGAACTCGGGGCAAGACCTCCGAGGACACACATCTGGCCCCAGGCTCCGTCCGTGCGCTTTTACACCAGCCGAGAATTTGGCCCTGGAATTAGAAGCTGGATTTCTGGACTCAAACATTTACCCGCCTAATTTGACGGCACGGGCAAAAATTTCTTCGTTTGACTCTCGGTGGTTTCAAACCAGCAGTTGAGCAAAGCACTTAAGTACGGAACTTGTTTTGCTTTAAGCACGTAACTCCCGCTGGACTTAAGCAAGTAGTTAAGTGCTTTTCGGGCCAGAGAAACCAGGTCAATAGGCTTTTAGGTCTTAGCCCCCCAAACAGCTTCAGTGCATGAGGTTGTGTCTCTACAAGGCCGGGAACTGACACGGCAGTGATCGATTCACCGGTTATTGATTTATCCTGTCTGCTTAGGCAGGAGTTCTTGGACAAACTGACTGACAGACGGACAAACCCTCTCAAATAGATAGTAGATTTGTACTGCTGTAGGGTATGTCCAGACTGCATCCCTCTGTCAGCAGAAGGATGCAAATTAGGCAGGTTGACGCTGCAAATGAGGTGGGGATTTAAATATCCCATGCTTCATTTGCATAAAAATGGCCGCTGCTTTTTGCCGCCGCGGCACTTTGTCGGCAAAAAGCGGCGGTCTAGAGGGGGATCTGTGGAGAAAGAAAGCCTTTTTCGACAGATCCCTTATGCCTCCTGCAAGGAGGTTTACAGGAGCTGTTGAAAAAGGCTTTTTTTCTCGACAGATCCCCCTGTAGACCGCCGTTCCCGTAGTGTCTAGGAACCCCAGGCCTGGATCCAGGCCCCATTGCGTGAGGTGCTGCACAAACCCAGGAGAAAAAGGCAGTGACTTCCTAGCTTATCATGGGCAAATGAGTGTGAGAAATGCCATGCCTCGCTTTTCTGTGCTGTTTTTCATCAGTAGTTCCCAAAGCAGTTCACATGATTCACATTTATGTGTACAAATGAGGAACCAGAGACAGAGCGTGTTGAGAGATCTTGCCACAGTCACCCACCTAAGCAAGGAATGGAATCCAGGTCTCCCGAGGGCCCAGGCTCTAGCCACTAAGCCATACTACCCTATGAGCAATCAGTAGGAAAACGGCACCGCTCCTAGTCCCTCAACAGAGCTGTCTCCATCACTGATCGTCACGCCAGGGCGGCTGCCAAACAGCTGTTCTCTGCCTCCAAGCCAGGAATCCTGGTGAAATTTGTGTTGAGCATTGGTAAGGAGGAGACTTTTAACGGCACTAGTAGGATATTAATTTCAGTCAAATTAATTTAGACAAATCTCCCATTCACCTTGCTAATGAATGCATTGTTTTAGCTAGGGGCGCTTTGAAGCGAATATAAAACGCCACATGCATAGGTGATCCGTGGCAGCCCTGAGGATTATGCCCCTGCCAAAATTTTAATTGCTAACTGGGGAGCCCCCACATGCCCTCTCCTACCGGTACCCCTCCCCACCCGGCACCAGGCACCCCTGACCAGATGGATCAGCCAGGAAATTGACGTATTCCACTCCTCTCTGTTCCTAGCTGCACACACTCTGAATTGGTAAAACTAACTAGCATACTGGGTCACCTCGTTATTTGTGTCTGGGCCTCACGCTCAAGAATTGGGTTTTGTTGCCACCCGGCACATGCTCACTCACCGGCTCTGCATGACGGCCATGGGGGGCGAAGGGGTAAGTGAAACCCACGTAGGAGAGCTCCACCGGGGTGTGAAATGGATCCTCAAAACTCGGCTCATTGTGCGGAGTAAGTTCATGTCGAAGCAACATTGTTTTGCTGCCGGAGAATCCAAGACTCAATGTGCAGCCACAGCCAAAAAAGCAAACAGAATGTCAGGAATCATTAAAAAAGGGAGAGAGAATAAGACAGAGAATATCTTATTGCCTCTATAAAAAACCATGCTATGTCCACATCTCGAATACTGTGTACAACTGTGGTTGCCTCATCTCCAAAAAGATCGCTTGGCATTTGAAAAGGTTCAGAAAAGGGCAACAAAAAGGATGAGGGGTTTGGAACGGCTGCCATATGGAGAGAGACTAAAAAGACTGGGACTTTTCCACTTAGAAAAGAAGAGACGAAGGGGGTGTGTGATGGAGGTCTATAAAATCATGACTGGTGTGGAGAAACTGAATAAGGAAAAGTTAGTTCCTTGTTCCCATAACACATAACAATTGAAATGAGTAGGTAGCAGGTTTAAAACAAGCCAAAGGAAGTATTTCACGTAGTGCACAGTCAACCTGTGGAACTCCTTGCCACAGGATGTTGTGAAGACCAGGACTTTAACAGGGTTCAAAAAAGAACTAGATAAATTCATGGAGGTTAGGTCCATCAATGGCTATTAGCCAGGATGGGTAGGAAGGGTGTTCCTAGCCTCACTCAATGATTCCCTGTTCTGTTCACTCCCTCTGGAGCACCTGGCATTGGGCACTGTGGGCAGCCAGGACGCTGGGCTAATGGGAACTTGGCTCTGACCCCACCCGGCTGTTGCTCCGTGTCTGAAACCGGGCAGCTGGAAAAGGAGCGGTTAGGTAACTGTGGGGCGGGGCGGAAGCTTTTCGGCCAGGCCGCTGCACCCCAGCACCGCAGGTGCGTTTCGCTTCGGTGAGCGCCTAACGAGCGCATTTTGACACCTGCCTGCTGGGCGTGTCAAACCCACTCAGGTGCTCAGCGGACGGCTTTGCCTCCAGGCCACCCAGCCCACCTCGCCGACAGGATAAAAGGGGCCAGGATCCGACGGGGTGCTCACCGCGGGGCGCCGTTCTCCGACTCCGCTCCCTGGCCCGCCGCCGCACGGACCTCGCCCGCCGCGATGAGCTGGCAGTCCGGCAGCCTCCGCTCCGGCGGGGGGCACAAGAGTTTCAGCGCCGTCTCCGCCGTGATCCCAAGTAGCCACAGGCTCAGCTTCAGCTCCGCCACCGTCTCCAGAGGCGGTGGCGCTTTTGGGCGGCTCGGAGGCGGAGGGAATTTTGGCAGCCGGAGCCTCTATAACCTAGGGAGCACCAAGAGAATTTCCATCGGGGGCGGCAGCAACCTCCGGAGCAGCTTTGGGGGCGGAGCTGGGGGAGGCTTCGGGTTTGGCGGGGGAAGTGTTGGTGGCGGAGCCGGCTTTGGCAGGGGAGCTGGTGGAGGTGGGCTCGGTCTGGGGGGAGGCGGCGCTGGGGGCGGATTTGGCTTTGGCGGATTTGGCTTTGGCGGCGGCGCGGGTGCTGGTGGCGGGGGCCTGGGCGTAGGCTTTGGTGGGGGCCGAAGTCCGGCAGGCTTTGGCGGTGGCGGTGCACCCAGCGTGGGGACCATCCAAGAAGTGACTGTCAACCAAAGTCTCCTCGCCCCGTTGAACCTGGAGATTGACCCAAGCATCCAGCAGGTGCGGAAGGAGGAGAGGGAGCAGATCAAGAGCCTCAACAACAAATTTGCTTCGTTCATTGACAAGGTGAGCGTTGGAGCCGAACCTCCGGAGATGGGCGGGATGGAAGGAGGTCGGTGGCGGGAACGGAACGGAAAAGGCCCGTTTTCGTAGCAGGATCACTACTCACACTAATTAACTGCCAGCAAATTTCAGCGGGGTCACTGGGCTCGTCAGTTGGAGCAAAAATAACGAGCCGTCCGCTGGCACCTGAAAGGCAACCACGTGGAAGTGGGCACCAAACTCTCGTGGGCTGCAGATGGTTCCTAGTTGCACGTATTGAGTCAAACTTTCCAGTCGGTGACGAAAATGAAGATTTCTCCCGGGTTCATCTCGGAAACGGAAGCCACGGGGATTTGATTTGCTCCATCCCAACCCCCACCACAGACCCAAAGAGGGAAGAAGGAAATGGCAACATGGAGATCAACATTCACAAACGTGTCATTCCTATTTGCATCCATGTTTTTTTTGTTTTTTTTTGGACACTGTTTGAAATGGCAGTGAAAATGTGTGTTTGTGTCTAACTGGGACATTTTGGGTACGTCTAAACTACATGCCTCCGTCGACGGAGGCATGTAGATTAGCCAGATCAGCAGAGGGAAATGAAGCCGCGATTAAAATAATTGCGGCTTCATTTAAATTTAAATGGCTGCCCCGCTCTGCCGATCAGCTGTTTGTCGGCAGATCGGGGCAGTCTGGACGCGCCATGTTGACAAAGAAGCCTTTCTTGATCGGCACAGGTATGTCTTGTGAAACCAGGTTTACCTGTGCCGATCAAGAAAGGCTTCTTTGTCGATGCGGCGCGTCCAGACTGCCCCAATCTGCCGACAAACAGCTGATCGGCAGAGCAGGGCAGCCATTTAAATTTAAATGAAGCCGCAATTATTTTAATCGCGGCTTCATTTCCCTCTGCCGATCTGTCTAATCTACATGCCTCCGTCGACGGAGGCATGTAGTCTAGACACACCCTTTGTCTCACTCTCCCCTTTCTGCTAATGCTTGACCACATGCCGAAGTCTTGGTTTTTGCTTAGCCCCCTATCTAGGGCCAGCTCCATATTTCAGAGGGGTTTCCGTGTGAGTCTGTAATTTTAAAAACGAGTAGTCCTGTGTGTGTCTACAAAGCAGGGCTTGCCTCAAAATAAGCTACGCAAATCGAGCTACATCAATTGCATCGCTTATTTCGAAATTGGGAGCGTCTACACAGCACTGATTTCGAAATCGAGCACTCTTCCTCCGACTTCCCTTCCTCCTCGTACAATGCGGGTTCCAGGAGTCGGAGTATAGACGCGGACTAAGTTATTTTGAAAGCATGTTGCGGTGTAGACGTACCCTTGCAAAAATATAGATAGTGCCATGAGTTTTCATGCGCAAAGATCCCCCATCAGAGGAAGTGAGTGTTGCCCACGAGAGCTCAGGATGCTGTTTATATTTTTGTTAGTCTCTACGGATTTCTCGTGGTTCCATATTTCTGTATTGGGGTCTTTCCTTGGGTTTACTCGGACACGTGCCCTTACCCAGGGGAGGCTGAAGTAACGACAGAGCCCAAATGAAGGAGCCGCCGTGGTCAACCCGCAGCTCACGAGCTGCATGTGGCTCTTCCCCCCCCCCCAGGGTGAGGCTTGCTAAGCTGCCCCCCCATCACTCCTAAAGCAACCCCTGCACCCCTGAAAATGGCCCTCTCCTCCCGGCTCCCTGTGCTCACCGGGGTAGGGGAGCCATCCGGCATGGCCATTAAAGATGGTGCCGGAAGGAGCCTGACGTGGCCAAAAAGCCTCTAAATGCTTTTTCTTAAAGGGGCAGAGTCCTTTTTTTGCTCTACAACTTTGTCCTAGCTCTTAGCGCTGGATCCATGCATATCTTGGCTCTTTGCCCGGAATGGGCTGGCCATCGCTGAACTAGATCATGCTAATGCTTCGCTACCAAGGAAGCAAAAAGTCATGATGCCACTCACAAAGATGGGGAAACTGAGGCACGGCAGTCAGACGGCCAACGACAGGACTAGAACCCAGATAGCTTGAGTCCGACCCTGTTCCCCAAGCTTCTACACCAGCCTGCTGCCGGAGTTGAGCTAGCCAATGGGAGAATTGCTGGGCTAAAAACAATGTGCCTGTGAGAACGTGGGGGTCGGGCCTGTTGGTTTTGAGAATATGGAGGGGTGGATTTAATATTTCCTCTCCACCAAGTTCTGGGGCATCAGCCGGCTGGCCAAGCTCTTCCATTAAATAGCTTTTGCCTGGTGGGTTTCAGGTCCGCTTCCTGGAGCAGCAGAACAAAGTTCTTGAGACCAAGTGGAGCCTCCTGCAGGACCAGGGTCAGAAATCCACCTCCAGCAAGAGCAGCCTGGACCCCCTCTTCGAGGCCTACGTCAACAACCTGCGGAAGCAGCTGAGCAACCTGTTAAGCGAACGGGGGCGGCTGGAGGGCGAACTCCGGAACGTGCAGGACCTCGTGGAGGATTTTAAGAACAAGTAAGTGAATGTGTAAGGGGAGGGCGTTCCCCTGACCTGTGCCGACCTGTACAATACACAGCCCGCCCTTTTGGAAAGTGGGTGCCAGGTCCCCGGGCAGCCAAGGGAACCCCATAGCCAAGGAAGCTAATGGCATAGTGGGGGGCATTAGGAGGAGCATGGCCAGTGGATCTAGGGAAGTGACTAGTACCCTTTATTCGGCACTGGGGAGGCCACATCTGGGCCCCCCACTACAGAAAGGATGTGGATGCATTGGAGAAGGTTCAATGGAGGGTAATGAAAATGATTCGGGGGCTGGAGCACATGACCTATGAGAGGAGGCTGAGGGATTTGGGCTTGTTTAGGCTGCAGAAGAGAAGAGTGAGGGGGGATTTGGGATTGTGTGATTCTAAGACAGCGAGTTTACTGGGATTCAGGCTACCGTAATTGATCACAAGTGAGATGGAAGAGTCTGCTGCTGGAAACGGCAAATTTGTCAAAGTCAAACGCAGTTTCATGGAGGCACGTGGATTTGGAAGAGCTGTTCAGTGGAAACGCACTGGCAGGAATCTTCTCCGTTCTCGTTTTGTTTTGGTCACGTTGGAACATTTCATTTCAACGTGCCTGGTTTGTTTCATTTTGACTGTTACAGTGCAATGATTTTATATCTATGCTTAATATTGTACCGACTCCTATTTACCGTTATATTTAATTGCTAGCCGAACACACCGATCTGCTATTACTACAAACAAAAATATTTCAGTGGTCTGCTTTTTTTTTTCCATTGTGGAAAAAAAAATAGTCGAAATGTCAACCGTTTTGCTCTGGTTTAGAACGACAGCGCATTTTGAGATGTCTGAATTTCCCCCGGGGGGAAATTTCATTCTGCAACCAGCCCTAGTTGGACAGGTTGAGCCTGTCTTGTCCGGCTCTCTCTGGTCCAGCAACCTCCATGGTCTGGCATGATTCGAGTTTGCTGGATGGCCGCTTAGCATGGGGGTAGCCAAGTTTCCCGTAGTCCCATAAAGTTTGTGTACAGCCGCCAGTCCTGGCTCTCAGTGTTCTGGGCTGTTATTTTGCTCTAATTTACCCCTTCCCCACATGTCTTCAAAGAGTCCAGATGCTGTGGCAGACTTGGTAATGTTGCTAGATGGTATTTCCCGTGGCCCGGCAAATTCTCTGTTGTGGCACCAGTCAGATCCTGACGGTGCCGGACTCGAAAAGTTCGACCCGTAAGACGTTTTTCCAGAATTGCAACAAACATTATCAATGTATCTGTTCCAAGTGGTACATCTACTTTGTCCGGGCGTCCGGGGCCAAAAGCCAGGAGCTGGGCTGTCCAAATATGGAACAGAAAGGGAACCCATTTGGGTCTAGTGGCTGGCATGCATAGAACGAGGATTTGTTTTCTCCTGCCCCAAAGAGGTACGTTTGTTCCTTTGCTTCCATCCGCCATGGCTCGTACTTTGCGATCTGGGGTTCAGATCTTGCACCTGACCCTTCAGCAGCATTCCAGCTTTTAGAAGGGCTGTCCTTACGGTTTATGGTACCCTGCGTGGAGGCACCCCGATGTAGCGGTGCCCTGCGCAGCTGCATATTCTGCATACACCTAAGGGTGGTCCTGATTAAGGAGAAAAGAAGACAAGAGGAGATGAAACCCACAGGGCCATGAACCCATAGGGCGATGGAGCCTGAGGCAGCATCCAGATGTCAGATTCCCTATCTGGCTTCACTTCAGAGAGTGGGACAGAACCACCCCCACGTGTTTTACAAAAGTTGAAACTATGGAATTTTGAAAAGAAAACCAGTCACTTCTGCACTGCAGCGCAGGAAGAGAACGGAAGGGCAAGATTTCTTTTTTCCCCTCTAAATATGCTAGAGATCTATGAAATCATGATCGGTGTGGAGAAAGTGAATAAGGAAAAGCTGTTTACATGTTTCCATAACACAAGAAATAGAAGCCACCCAAATTAAATGAAGAGGTAGCAGTTTTAAAACAAACCAAAGGAAGCTTTTCTTCATGCAGCGCTCTGTCAACCTGTGGAACTCCTTGCCACAGGATGTTGTGAAGGCCAGGACTTTAACAGGGTTCAAAACAGAGCTAGATACATTCATGGAGGTTAGGTCCATTAATGGCTATTAGCCAGGATGGGTAGGAATGGTGTCCCTACCTCTGTCAGAAGCTGGAATGGATGACAAGAGAGGGATCACTTGATGATTCCCTGTTCTGTTCACTCACTCTAGGGCATCTGGTGTTGGCCACTGTGGTCAGACAGGACACTGGGCCGGATGGACCTTTGGTCTGACTCTGTCTGGCTGTTCTTATTCTTATTTTGAAGCCAAACATTTGAGCAGCACACAGAACCAGCGTGCGCACAAGACATGCAATTTGCAAAAGAGGATGACCGTGCATTTTTGCCGAAGCGATGATCATGCGACAAGAAAGGTTGCCAGGTTCATCTTAGACACAGGCGCGTGCACGTGTGAGCTCAGCCAAGACATTCCTGCCTGCCTCTCCTACGTGTTCTCATTCATTCCATTAATGAGAGCTCACGCTGCCTTCCCTTCCTCCAGGTACGAAGACGAAATCAACAAGCGCACGAATGCGGAGAACGACTTCGTGGTGCTCAAGAAGGTGAGCTGGGCAGACCATCACCCTGAGGCTAAGATCAATGAAAACGCTTGTCGTGTTTTCAGGAAGGAAGGCTGGGGCTAGGTGTCTGGGCCAATACACGTGGGTGAGTCAGTGGGGATCACATCCCAGCGCAGGGGACCCCGGGGCACAGAGCAGACAGCCCCCCCGCTCCATCACACCGGCCAGCCTCAGCCAGTGGGGGGAAGGGGCAGTGTGGGGGGCTTGGCTGGGCCCCTCCAGGTGGGCCCTGAGGGAGCCTGGCTGAGGCAGGTGCTGTCCTGGTTGATTGTGCCTCTCCTGAGGGTCTGGGACCATCCTTGGTGCCCCTAGTGGCTCCGCCCAGCAGGCACGTACCTGGGGAGTCCAGCCAGGAGGCAGGGCGTGGGGCAGGGGGTCCCTGGAGGACCAGAGTGGGGTGCTGGGCCTGGAGGGGGCAGAGAAGATCGCTGTGTGGTGTGCGCTACAGAGCGGACGGCTGGGCAGGGGTGGTGGGGCAGCCAGTGTGCGTCTGGCTCTGGGGAGTAGCACCCCCCATCACCGTGCCATGCTCCATTGCTCCCACGGGGGCCCACAAATAGATTTGGCACCAACTTGCCCAGCCCCTGTAGGGAAAAGCAGCTCGACCGCCACCCCGAGTCGAGCCCGGGGTGTCGGCGCCGGCCCAGGCCTCTGGGCTGCCGTGGTAACGGTGCGCCGTGTCTCTCAGGATGTGGACACCGCCTACATGAACAAGACCGAGCTGGAGGCCAAAGTGGACGCCTTGATGGATGAGATCAGCTTCCTCCGAACGCTCCACGACACGGTACGGACTCGTCTCCCGGTGCTCGGCCGGGAGCTGAAACACGCCCCTTGCCCCGGGGCAGGCGGGACGTGGGAGGGGGTCGGCGCCCAGTGGCTAGAGTGTTGGGCTGGGGTCGGGTTCCTCCTTGTGCCTTTTCTCCTGCTGTCTGGTCTAAGGGTCAAGTCATTTCGTTGTGGGTTTGTCTACATCCAGCTTGGGGGCTGTCTCGTCCTGTGCGTGCCCAGTGCTTGAGCCAAAGGGGCTCTGATCTTGGGCCAAGCCTCAACGGGTGCCAGCAGCATAAATAAAACCCCAGGCCGCCTTGTCTGGCAAGAGAATAATCGTTGGGATTTCTAAGTACCCAACCACCGTCCTACTCGGGGTCAATACAGCGACTCCATGCCGCTTCTGGGACTGCTAGCCTGTCAGACTTCCCTTCCTGGAGTGCGTTCGGATACTGCCCTTTGCAACACACTCCTGTCTCTGTGAGTGGCTTAAATAAAAACACCAGTGGCCAGATTCTGATCATAGACTCCTAGAACCCAAAGGGACCTCGAGAGGTCATCGAGTCCAGCCCCCTGCCCTCATGGCAGGACCAAATACTGTCTAGATCATCCCTGACAAGTGTCTGTCCAACCAGCTCTTCAATATCTCCAGAGATGGAGATTCCACAACCTCTCTGGGCAATTTATTCCAGTGTTTAACCACCCGGACAGGCAGGAAGTTTTTCCTAATGTCCAACCTAAACCTCCCTTGCTGCAGTTTAAGCCCATTGCTGCTTGTCCTGTCCTCAGAGGCCAAGGAGAACAAGTTTTCCTCCTCCTCCTTGTAACATAGTTCACTTGAAAACGGCTTCTCTTTTCAAGCTTCTCTTTTCCAAATGAAACAAGCCCAATTCTTTCAGCCGTCCCTCATCGCTCACGTTCTCTAGACCTTTCATCAGTTTTGCTGCTCTTCTCTGGACCCTCTCCAATTTCTCCACATCTTTCTTGAAACGCGGTGCCCAAACACTCCTTTGTAAAGCTGGAGTCACCTCATCGACTTCTGTGGACTTGCTCTGGGTTGACCCAGGTGCGGAATCACTTTGGATTTCGGCAGATTCACACTGGAATCTGGACCAACAATTCTAACGAGCACGGACTCTTTCTTTGGTGTGTGACACCGGTGCCGATCCAGAGCAGCTCCACGGACACACACGGGTTTTTCTCCTCATTGGCACCTAGGTGCATGGATGGGGAGGTAGGCCCAGCCTGTTTAAAGGCAGAGGGGGGTATCGGGACAGTCTTGCAGCAGAGATGGCTCAGGATGGCCACGTATTTCTGCAGGAACTGGCCCAGTTGAACGAGCAGGTCTCCGACACCTCCATCATCCTGTCAATGGACAACAACCGAGATCTGGACCTTAGCAGCATCGTGAACGAAGTCAAGGCGCAGTACGAGGACATTGCCAACCGGAGCCGCACCGAGGCGGAGTCGTGGTACCAGACCAAGGTGAGGGGACCTCTCGCCAGCGGACCCGCGATGTCCGTGCCGCGCTTCGGTGGGCGTTTTGTTCCTTTCCCAGGCCCAGGCGGGTGTGGGAACGGGCTTGGCTCGATATTAGAACATCAGAACAGCCCGATTGGGTCAGACCAAAGGTCTGTCCAGCCCAGTGTCCTGTCTGCCCACAGTGGCCAATGCCAGATACCCCAGAGGGGGGTAATCCTCAACTGATCCTTCCCCTGTCATCCATTGCCAGACACACAGAGGCTAGTGACACCATTCCTACCCATCCTGGCTAAGAGCCATTGATGAACCAAACCTCTATGAATCTATCTAGCTCTTTTGTGAACCCTGTTAAAGTCCTGGTCTTCAGCACATCCTCTGGCGAGGAGTTCCACAGGTTGACTGTGCGCTGAGTGAAGAAAACCTTCCATTTGTTTGTTTTAAACCGGCTGCCTCTTCATTTTATTGGGCGACCCCTAATTCTTATATTGTGGGAAGAAGTAAATAACGTTTCCTTAGTCACTTTTTCCACACCAGTCGTGATTTTATAGGCCTCGATCACATCCTATCTTGGGGGTGGGTTTTTTGCGCTCGTTTCTGCATACTAGTTTGAGGAGCTGCGAGCCACCGCCGGGAAACACGGCGACGACCTGCGGAACACGAAGGGGGAGATCTCCGAGCTCAACCGCATGATCCAGAGGCTGCGGGCCGAGATCGAGAACGCCAGGAACCAGGTAGGAACGAGCCACGGCACTAGGGATGGGAAACCTCCGAACTGCCCATCCCGGGTTTCCTGCCCCCCCTTCACCCGCCCCCAGCTCGGGTTCTTGCAGGGCTGCGAGGCTGCCTACCCGCACCTGCTGCAATCCGTGGATGGTGAGCCGTCCCATGGGAGTCATTTCATGCCGCCCCACTGAGGGACACTGCCCCATAGCCACCGAGCAGCTTGCTCAGCCAAGGACAGGGTGTGGGTCACATGAGTGGCCCTCCTTCATTTCAACGGGGTGCATGTGGCCTGTGCACCCTTTTCTGCCCCTCTCCTCCCCCCCCCACACCTCTCGTGCACTGGGACCCACACTGCCCTTCCCCCCAGAGTTCGGACAGCTGTGAATCAGCTGATTCGTGGCGTTCTAGCTTTGGGGGGGAGCCAGAACGGACCCCGGATCAGCTGATTCGTGGCATTCTAGCTTTGGGGGGAGGAGCCGGAACGGAGCCCGGATCAGCTGATTCGTGGCGTTCTAGCTTTGGGGGGAGGAGCCGGAACGGAGCCCGGATCAGCTGATTCGTGGCGTTCTAGCTTTGGGGGGAGGAGCCGGAACGGAGCCCGGATCAGCTGATTCGTGGCGTTCTAGCTTTGGGGGGAGGAGCCGGAACAGAGCCCGGATCAGCTGATTCGTGGCGTTCTAGCTTTGGGGGGAGGAGCCGGAACAGAGCCCGGATCAGCTGATTCGTGGCACTCCGAAAGGGCTGGGAATGTGGGGGAAGCGTGCCCAGTGCCCCAGTGCATGAGAGGTGGGTGGGGAGCGAGGTAGATAGGTGTCTGTGGCCCACAGGCGGCCCACGGGCCGTAGGCTGCTGACCACAGCCAGGGAAGGTGGAAGGAGCTCTCTTCCAGCCCCACCAAGCCCTTGCTCATCCCTTCTTTCCCGTTGCTTCGGTGCAAAAGAGCGCAGGAGATGCGCCCTCCTCTAGGGAGGAGCGGGGCTGCGTTGTGTCTCCTCGGTGAGCCAATGTCGCCCGGCGCGCCCGTGGATCGGTTCAAGCCACGCCACTCTCAGACCGGCCATTGTGCCTCCGTAGCCCCTCCGGGGTGATGATGGTGAAAAGCCAGAATAACGAAACCCCTGCAGAAATCTGCTGGCCAGCTCCCGCCCCCCCCCCCCCACCGGGGCTAGTAGCAGCCAGGGCAGATAGGAGCCAGGGGTTTTTGCCTGAGAGGTCTGTCCTGCCCCAGGAGGGGGTGGAACGTGGTGGAAAAGGTCCGGGGGGTTAAAGGGAAGTCCGCTCCCGCCCCCTGCAGTGCGCCAACCTGCAGACGGCCATCGCGGACTCTGAGGAGCGGGGCGAGCTGGCCCTCAAGGACGCCCGGGCCAAGCTGGCGGAGCTGGAGGCGGCCCTGAACAAGGCCAAGCAGGACATGGCCCGCCAGCTGCGGGAGTACCAGGAGCTGATGAACGTCAAGCTGGCCCTGGATATCGAGATCGCCACCTACAACAAGCTGCTGGAAGGAGAGGAGAGCAGGTGGGGGCAGGACAGAGCACAGGAGGGGAGGGGGAGTGTCTTCATCGCCGTGATTCAGACAGGGAAACTGAGGCACGGAGCGTCCATTGAGATCAGCTGCTGCACTCCAGGGGCTCTGTGCTCCAGGGGCCTGCTGTAGGGCTCCGGTCACTGCAGGGAGCCAACCTCAACCTCGTGCTGCCCCCAGCCCCCGCTGGCCCTGCTGCCCTTAGGTTCCCAGGCCTGGTTCAGGAGCCCCCGTGCTTCTGCTGGAGAGTGCCGGTTTTCAGAGGTACACCCGGTACACGGACAGTTATCGGGTTTTACGGTAATGGGGGGCCGTTACGACGTACCCCCGACAGATGCAGACTCGCTTCCTAGGCAAACGTGCAAACAGATGGGTCTTGACGGTCCCTTTTGTCCTTAAAGACTCCGAAGAGCTTAGCCCCCGCGTGCCGGGAAGAGCCACCGGCACGAACGCCGGCCCCCGGTGGCCAGCAGGCGGGTCCAAAAAGCCTCCCTACCCCCGCTGACTTTTTGTTTTTTGTCGCCCTTCCCCCCCAGGCTGACTGGAGAGAGCGTCGTCCCCGTCAGCTATTGTAAGTCGCTCGGGCATTTCCCCCTCCTGACGGGTGCCGGGTCGGGGGTGATGTCCTCTGGCCGGCGAGGGTGGGAATTTGCTCCCTCGATGGCTGGCCCCATTGTGACGGCGAGTTGGGGTTCCCCTGATCCGGCACCCCCGGAGCAGCCAGAACAGTCTCCCCCAGCCAGTCGAACAGAGGCGTTTATTGATTTCCCAGAATACAGCCCAGTTCAGGCCCTAGGGTTAGGGTCCATCACCCCTAGCCCCCAGCTTAGCCCGTTCTCCCAATGCTTCCCAGACAGCCACTGCCTCCCCCCAAAGCCCTGCCCCTCAGCCAGGTGTTGGTCTCCGCCTTCCTCCCTTTGTCTCTCTCCCTGGGAGGCTGAGCCTGGGTGTCTGAGTTAACCCATGTGGGTGAGTCAGTAGGAATCACATCACAGTTCAGGGGGACCCCGGGTTACAGAGCAGACAGCCCCCCCACTCCGCCATATAAGGGTCTGCTGCTTGCTAGTCCCAGAGTCTAGCCCCAGGTCTTTTTGACACCTACTTGTGGCCACAGATTGTCATGGGGACCTAATTATCCATTCTAGACCCTGCGGCCTACTCATTTCCATCCGCTCTTTTAGTGCCAGGCATCCCAAGTGCAATACTCAATTGTAGGAGCAGTTATGATCCCGTGTTTCGGGGAACGCAGCGCCTGGTACGACAGGGCATCTGACCAGCCGGTGGTTTTCTTGCAGCCGTGGTCAGCTCCAGCGCTGGAGGTGGTGGCGGAGCTGGTTTCGGAGGAGGGTTTGGCGGCTTCGGCCTAGGAGGAGGCGGAGGAGGATTTGGCTATGGAGGCGGGAGCGGCCTTGGTCTCGGAGGAGGGAGCGGAGGGCTCGGCTACGGATGTGGAGGAGGTCTCGGAAGCGGAGGGTTCAGCTTCGGAAGCGGAGGAGGGCTCAGCCTGGGCTATGGAGTTGGTGGCAGCAGTGGGATGAGTGTCGGCGGAGGGAATTTCAGCACCGGGAGTGGCAAAGGCACAGGGATAGGAACCAGCGTGGGTGTGAAAATTGTCTCCAAAACCTCTTCCAGTAAGAAGACCTTCAAGAGTTAAGTTTGAGCAATTCTCCACTGCTCCGGTGATAATTATGCACAGCCACCTAGGTATAACTTCCTCTTGACACTAGCCCCCGTGACAAAAATCCACCACTCTACCAAGAAAACCCCTGTAGTAAATCCTCCATCTTTCATTAGTTCAGCTACCCCCTGATAGTTCTAGCATGAATGGTATTGACCCAACTTGTTTCCTGACATCATAGCTTTTAAGCACTTGCATCCTAATTCAGGAAAGCTGCTAAGCATGTGCTTAAGTAAAGCGTGTGCTCAAGTATTTTCTGAAAGGGACTCAAGCCCGTGTTTAAAAGCTAAGTGCTTGTGTAAGGGAACGGGTGTCTGCTCTCCCTTTGACTCCAACTACTCTTTTTGTCTTGGGAGCGAGCTCGGAGATTGATTTATCATGTCTGCAGCAGACCCGATACACTGATGGCCGGTGGATCGATGGCTGCAGCGTCGACCCTCCGCCTAGCGTAGACAAGGCTTTTGACTGCAGTTTGTGACACCTGAGAGGTTGCCAACCTTTCCAAGCTCGCCACCCACACCGAAGAACTTAAGGGAGACATTTTTCAAAAGAGCCTAATGGATTTAGGCACACACATCCCATTAAAAGTCATTCGGCCTCGTTAGTGCCTTAGAAGGTCTGTTCCAAAAATCTATATTTAGGCTCCACAAATAAGTGGCTTAGTAGGCACAGACGCTGAAGTCAACAACGCCGTGAGAAGTTCGGCACTTCTGAAACTCCGGCGACTGTTCGGAAGCTGAATATGGATTAAGGAAGTGGTGACACTGACTTTAGGTAGCCGCCTTTGAACATGTTCGCTACAGCCACACTGATTAGATGCGCCAATGGCTTATCAAATGCTAATCTTCATGTGCTTTTCTTGAAAGGAACCTTTACCCAATTGTGCTACATTTTCAACACTAAGCCCAAAGGCAAACATGAGATTTACCACACAGTTTACATGTAGTCTTGTGGTCATGTGTTACCAAAGGCTACAGTGTACAAATGCCCACATCTGTTTGTGTAAGAGCTCTAGTTTTGATCTACTGGGAATAAAACAAAATTAACCAGGGCCAGGTCGGATTTCCAAAAGAATAATTATGCTGTAATGTTTACACTGACAAAAAGACTCTAGCTAGTCTCGCTCTGGATAACGTTTTTTTAAGCGACACAGTAATTAATGTAGGAGCCTAAGTCCTCTTGGCCTTCCATGAGAATTATGCTTCTTAGTGATTTAGGCGCTTTTGACAAATTTCGTCTGTATACACGCAAAAGACAAGGAATGGGATTTTCAAAAGCTCCTAAATCAAATTTTCAAATATGCTCAAGTGACTTAGGCATTTTCAAAAGTGACAGGCATTTGGGGCCCCGATCGTCAAAGGTATTTAGGTGCCTAATTCCGATGGAAATTAGTGGGAGTTAGGTGCCTAAATACATGCCTTATCTGGGTCTAAGAACTAAAGCCTCATTGAAAGTCAATGGCATGAAAGCTCCTAAATTCCTAAGTCAATTTTCAAAATAGAACCTTGGCACCAATTTTTTAAGAGAGTTTGACACCTAAAGGTGCTCAGAGGTGCCCGGTGAGCATTTCAAAACCATGTATGTGCCCAACACGGTAGGGCTGTGTCTACACTGGCCACTTATTCCTGAAAATCAGCCGCTTTTCCAGAATAACTTGCCAGCTGTCTACACTGGCCCCTTGAATTTCCGAAAAAGCACTGACGATCTACTGTAAGAAATCAGCCGCTTTTCCGGAAATACTATGCTGCTGCTGTTTGGGCAAAAGTCCTTTTTCCGGAAAACTGTTCCGGAAAAGGGCCAGTATAGAAAGTACAATAGTGTTTTCTGCAAAAAAGCCCTGATCGTGAAAATGACGATCGGGGCTTTTTTGCGGAAAAGCGCATCTACATTGGCACGGACGCTTTTCCGGAAAAAGTGCTTTTCTGGAAAAGCATCCTGCCAATGTAGACGTGCTTTTTCCGGAAATACTTATAACGGAAAACTGTTTCGTTTTAAGCATTTCCGGAAAATCATGCCAGTGTAGACATAGCCTAGGTGTTTAAAACTCTACTAGGTGCCTATATAGCTTTACAAAGCTTATCCCCATAAGTGCTTTTGAAAATTCCACCTGAGATCTCTGCTCTGGACTTTTTACAGTACTGAAAGAGAAATATATACAAAAAGAGTAAAAAAGGAGAGAAAAGTGAATGTGTGTTTTAAAAAAATACTTTATGAACCATTTACTTTTCCAACAGGGCAATTTTAACTCTGATTAAATGGCTATTAAGAATGAATCCAGTAAATCATAGTACAATTCTTAAGACACACATGTGGAACATTCAAGCAACATATATCACAGATGATAAAATATATATTTGTCCACAGAGGTTAGACTCTCATGTAAGTCACACTGATGCAAATCTGAAATATTTAACTTGGTATTAAGAAGTTACTCCCTATTTGCTATTGAAATTTGAATCTGTCATGCTAAATAATTTTATATTGCACTTCTAAGTATATACATCAGTAGCAAAAGACACAGCAAAAGTCCCTAGAACTGAGTTATAGCTAAAATTTATCTGAACTGCCTTCATGCGTCCTATTCAGTTTTTTTTGTTTCTTTCACGTTATTTTTTGTGATTGCACCACTAAAAAAAGTTACAGTTTTATATACGTCTTCAAGAATAATGACAAACAATAATTACTCTGTGTTTTACTCCCTTTTGGCTTTTTGGAATGTGTCCAATAAAACTGGATTGTAATTTACCATATATTACTGCCTATTTTTACCCAAGAGGTGAGTTTACAGTACAGAATATTTCTGCACCTTCTTTCACAGTAGATTGATTTATTGTAACAAACAAAATGGGCTTTTCTTTTTCCACATGGAAAATGTTTCATTTTGGTCAAAAAAACCCAAACCTCAAAACCCAAAAAGCTGAGTACAGCTGCCATTTTTGGCTGGTTGTTTTGGCCCAGTGTTTCCAGTTTTCGACCACTGACGACCAATATTTTTCAGCAGAAAATGGAAAAACATTTGGCTGCAAACTGAAAAAAAGTCGGTTTTCTGCTTAAAAAAATTGTCAAAGAAAGCAGATACTTTCTGTAAACACTTTCCTTTAATGGAAAATGTACATTCCATCAAAACAAAGTTGTAGCCAGCTCCACTAATGAACAGCAATAATTTTGCTGAGTGATTTTGGAGACGGTTTAAGGTCTAATCCCAGTGGGTTTTTCTAGCCTTAGAAATTATGCCTCTGCGTCTCTTAGGCTACATCTACACTTCAGCACTATTGAGAGATCCTGGAGAGATCTCGAATCTTTGGAGCACGCCCATGATTTCAAAATACAATGGGCTCACTAGTCCGATGTCCCTGTTAATCTCATTCCACAAGGAGTAAGGGACGTTTGAGAACAGCGCTTTATTTTGAAATAAGTACTATGTAGACAACGCCAAATTTTGACATGAGCTATTTTAAAATTGACTCGAAATAAGCTACGCGATTCGTGTCACTCAAATTGAGTAGCTTATTTTGAGCTTCGGGTGCAGTGTAGAAGCACTCTTAAGGAGCAGGATGAGAAAGATTTGTTCATTGAGCCTTTTGGAAGCTTTTGGGAGAAATATCTTAAATTTAAGTTGTGCTGCTGTGAGGTTCTTGTACGGCAACAGAGCATGAGTTGGTAGATACAGTGGGTGGAATATTTTAAGAAACAAGCGTTAATCCCAGATTTACATAACATCATAATTTAGGGTTTTAAATGACACCCTTGTACTTCAAGAAGCAAGAAAACACATGTCTCTAAAGCTATTTTGGAAATGCTCACCTATGATTTCTTCATTGCACTTTGCTAATAGCTATTCCCTGCCAATTACAGAACGGGTTGACATTGTCACAGGTTGCTTTAGATGTCTGTTAAAAGCAGCTCAGGCCTTTATTTATTGATTTCCCCACCTAATTATCATCGCAGCTATCGCGTTTTAAATCCTAGTTCCTTTAAGTGGTGAGGTTTGAAGATGACGTGGATTAAGGATCCACTCAGTTCCAGTCTAATTTAAACCCATCATTACCAAAATCACTGAGGCTAATCTCAGTTACACCCAGGCTTCTAAAATGTCACCCCATTATGATTACACTCATTATTATTGCAACATGATGCTCCCAGCTGAGCTCAAGGTTCCATTGTAACTGACCAGACTCTACAAACACGAAAGGCCACACGTCAGAGTGTAAACACAGGCACGAAGATGGGAAGCGAATTCCCTGGGGGTGACACAGCAGGTCAGGAACAGAATGAAGAACAAAACCTAAATCCCCTGCATCCCAGTTTGATGCCTCTAGTTAATAGATCACACACAATATCTCTTAACGGACCCTGTGAAGAGAGAAATGCCTTTTATGGACATATTGGGCCAAATTCATCCCGGGTTTACACCAGTGCAAATCCAGATGAACTCATCTGGATGGCTCCAGATTTACAGGGGTTAGCATGTGTCTAATGAATCCTCACCATGGCTAGAACGCAGAAATCTTCAGACGCTGCAGGTGATTGGTTAACTAGACAACCTCTTTGCAAACCAGGCTGCTCCTTTCGGGAATCAATCACCTTCACACCTCCCAGCAAAAGACGCCTGCCTCCTGGCCGCGCACACAACCCCGCACGGCTGGGAGACGCCGGGATTCATATTCTTTCCATCAGAGCTTTCTTCTCAATTTAAGAGCAAATTCTCAAGCTGGGGGAAAATTCTTCTGAAGCGGAAGCCTGAATTGGGAGTTACAAATGTAACAGAGAAATGCCTCCCCCTCCCATCCCCAAATCATTTGCTCAACCCAGAAATCTGAAAGGTAAAAACCTTCTCTCAGTATGAAGTCACAGAATCCTAGAATCCTAGAACGGGAAGGGACCTCGAAAAGTCATCACGTCCAGTCCCCTGCCCTCACGGCGGGACCAAGCACCATCGAGACCATCCCTGACAGGTGTCTGTCCAACCTGCTCTTCAATATCTCCAGGGATGGAGATTCCACAGTCTCCCTGGGCAATTTGTTCCAGTGTTTAACCGCCCTGACAGGTAGGAAGTTTTTCCTAATGTCCAACCTCAACCTCCCTTGCTGCAGTTTAAGCCCATTGCTTCTTGTCCTGTCCTCAGAGGCCAAGGAGAACAATTTTTGTCCCTCCTCCTTGTGACACCCTTTTAGGGACTTAATTGAAGGCCTCATTTTTTGAGGAGTCCAGGATCTTTCGAAAAAGGGTTTATTTTTCGACAGATCTGTGTCTAGACTGCCAATTTTTTCCGAAAAAGCTCCATTTAGAAAAAAAGCAGTGGCCATGTTTATGCTAATGAAGCACAGGATATTTAAATCCCTACTTCATTAGCAATTTCGACATGCCCATTCTACATCTCTCTGTTGACAGACAGGTGTAGTCTAGACATACCCGAAAGCTGCTATCATGTCCCCTCTCAGTCCTCTCTTTCCATCTTCCCATGTGGGTCCAATTTTCTAGACTTATACCTGTGTCCCCAGCAGTGATGGGACGGTACCAATGAATCAAGGACATTTTGGCCCTGACTTTCCTCTCCTTTGCAGAACTGTGACATCCACGTAGGTCCACAGACTTCAGTGGGCACCCGGCTTGTGCTGATTACCAATGAGGCTCAAAGCTAATTACCAATGAGGCTCAAAGCCAATGCACGTTGGAACAGACCAAGGAGTTTTGCTCTGGCCATGTCTGGACAGATCACATGGGAGAGGATGTCATTTTCTTCATCTTGGAAATGTAACTGTAAGCCACACTTCGGCTACGACTAGACGGCAGCACTTTTCCGCGATACCAGAGGTATCCCGGGAAAGCAATGCCTCGTCCAAGGAACACATCCGCTTTTTCAGAAACATTTTCGAAAACGCGGAGACGCTCTTTCGCCCTCCCTGGAAAGCTCGTTTTAGGAGGAAAAAGGGATGTGTCGCAAGAGGACTTTTTTCCGAAATTTGGCACCGTGCAGATGCGCCGAATTTCGGAAAAGCCTCTTTCGACAGTAAAGCGGGAAAGGCTACGCAATTTACATACCGCAAATTGCATTTCTTTTTCTGATTTATCTTTGCAGTGTAGACCTAGGTCTGGTGTGGGTCACTGCTCCATGTAGCAGCACTTAGAGTGAGAGGTAAGAAGGAGGGATGCTTAAGCTGGGAGCCAGTTGGCTTTAGCATGCAAGCTGGAGGCTTCTACCCTGAGGTCCCAGGTTCAAATCCCCCCACCACAATTACACAATGTTGTCTTCTGTAGCCTCCAGAGATGTAAGCAGCCAAACTCTACAATCCTGGGATTAGAGCACCCCCTTGCTACAATGCTGCCTGGGCCCTACCGTTGGTGGTTTAATTACATGATTAATTAAAAAAAATGTTTTAACTGAACGAGCTTCAGGGGCTAATGACTCACCTCCTTGGCGATAAGACGCAGCAGGAATGCTGGAGGGACACAGATTGGGCACGCATCAGGTTTTCAGATTGCATAAACAAATCAGTTTTAATTCAGGTTCTTTCAAGTTCTGAGGCAAAGGAAACTTGGTTTGGAAAGTGATCAACAGAAAAAAAAACAAACCCACGGTGAGACACTGTGAATGGTGCCCCTAAGCCTCTAATTTTGGATTCAGTCCCTGTGCTGGCAGCTCACGCACCTGAGTCTGCAACAATCGGAAGACGGGTTCTGATCACTCTGCTTTCCTCCTGCAAAGCGGTTTCGGTGTCATAGCTCCATCCGACATGGGCATGAAATTCATGGGGGTCTGTAGAAATTACTCAAGTCCTGGAGGGCGAGAGAGACTCTTCAGCCTGGAAGTTGATGGAGCCACATTTGCCGAAGACACGTTGGCAGAATCTGGGTTATGAGTCATTCTACTCGCTAAACGTTTCTACTGATTTTCAGGGACTTTTCTCTTAGAATCCTAGGACTGGAAGGGACCTCGAGAGGTCATCGAGTCCAGCCCCCTGCCCTCCCGGCAGGGCCAAGCACCATCTAGGCCATCCCTGACAGGCGTCTGTCCAACCTGCTCTTAAATGTCTCCGGTGATGGAGATTCCACAACCTCCTTGGGCAATTTATTCCTGTGTTTCACCACCCGGACAGTGAGGAAGCTTTTCCTAACATCCAACCTCAACCTCCCTTGCTGCAGTTTAAGCCCCTTGCTTCTTGTCCTGTCCTCAGAGGTTGAGAACAATTTTTCTCCCTCCTCCTTGTGACACCCTTTTAAGGACTTGGAAGTTGCTCCCATGTCCCCTCTCAGTCTTCTCTTTTCTAATTCTAATTTTCTAATTTGGTCTTTTGAGATCTCTTCCTGGGGTCTGAGTCCCAGAAACTGCTCCCTGAGACTCAGAGCCCCCTTCTTCCATGGCAGGCAGGGGCCCCGAAAAGCCAGGACCACCCACATCGCTAGCAATGTTTGAGCACGTTTCCCTGAGGGAGGGTGGGCAGCATTGGACGTCACGCCACACGGCTGGGGAGTCCAGCGGGAAGAGAGCAGACTGCTGCTCCAGCCTGGAATCCCACAGCCAAGCATCGTAAATTTCAGCTCAGCGGGGGCGGGGAATGCGAGGGGGGAATCAAGCACAGTACACACACAGTACACACACACACGGTACACACACACACACACACACACACACACACACACACACACACACACATGTTGCTGGTGGAACAGAGCCCGGCTGAGAAGTCCAACGGGATCGGCTTGGGAACGGGCGACCTTTCTAGAGGTTGTTTTTAAAAAGAATCCCTATGGAACGTAATCGATAATGCCGTCCCCCCGGACACACCCGTTGGAGGGCTCCAACCGACGGTGGAAGTCCCATTAGGTACCAAAGACTGTATCCTGAGCAGGTGTTGCTCTGTTAACATCAAGGCTGAAGAGACTTTCTGACCCTCCAGAACCCAAGTCATTTCTACAGCCGCTTGTTGATTTCAGTCCAGTTCAAATGTTCAGTGTCATCAGTTAAACAATTGCAGCAGCCGCCCGCCCTGCCGCCACGGGCTGGCACATCCTTGCCTGTTCCCATTCCCACAGGGGGCTGCTCCACCCTCTACCGGTTAACCGTAATCCCGCGTTTCTCAAACTGTGGGTCCCGACCCCCTGGAGGGTCGCGGTATCACAACGTTTGAGAACCCCTGCCGTAATCAATAAGCCTCACCTGCTAAGGGCGAGGTTTACCAATTAACTGGTTAACCAGTTCACCATTAACATCCCTCATTCGTATCGAGAGCACGTTTCCTTAGGGGGCAGTGGAATTTGCAAATGCTCCCTAAGGTAGGATGTGTGGGGTTTTTTTTGCAATGTTCTTTTTTTTGCAGGCTCTGAGGCTGGACGGAGGCTTCTCTTGCCATGTGGGGCTACGTTGATTTTTGTGGGTGCGTGCAAATGCCAGTTGGAGTCGCCTTTGAAAGGCTTGGAGGGGGGAGCCGTGTGAGTCTATAACTTTAAAAACAACGAGTCATCTTGGGGCTCCTTAGAGACTGACAAAAATAGGTACACCGTATCAGATGGGTCGGAGTGGGGGAAAAAAACGGGCCAAATTTAGAACAGGAAAAAAGGGAGAAAGAGGGGAAAATACCTGTCAATTTTAGTGCAGGTGTTAATGAGGCTAATTGAGTGGGCACACTGCAGCCTACTCAATTAGACTCATTAGCGCACACACTCCAATTGGCAGGTACTTTTTTTTTCTCTCTCTCTCCTTTTTTCTGTTCTAAATTCTGGGTTCCTGTTTCCCCTCCACTCCCGCTCATCTGAGGAAGTGGATTTTGCCCACGAAAGCTTGTGATGCTAGATATATATTTTTGTTAGTCTCTAAGGACATGTCTACACTAGGAAATTATTTCAAAATAACTAAATTCGAAGTAATAAACTCCCGAAATAGCAATATTGAAATAGAGTGTCCACTCTACAGGGGAGCCTCAAAATGAGTCCGAAGCAGGCTCCCTTAATATTACTTCGACTTAGAGCACCACGAAGCACTGGGGAGTAGTTAGTTTGAATGACTCCGGGGAATAGCTCTTTTGAAACAGCAGCGGCAGAGCGTCCACACGACCGCTAGTTCGAAATAACTATAGCAGAATTCACGTTATTCCCTGTGGGTATGTCTGCACTGTGGCGCTATTTCAGGATACTTCGGGTATCCCGAAATAGCGATTCCGTGTCTTTGAAACAAGCCCGTTGTTTCGAAAGAGGCCAGGCTTGCTATTCCGACATCCCTGTGAACCTCATTCCACAAGGAGCAAGGGACGTTTCAGAATTGTGCTTTATTTTGAAATTTGACGCTGTGTCGAGTGCGCCGAATGACGCAATACGCTGTTTCGAAATGAACTCGAACTGAGCGACGCAATTTGCATCGCTCAAATCGCGTAGCTTATTTCGAGCTAAGGGGGCTGTGTAGACGCGCCCTGAGGAGAGCAGGAGTACAGACTTCGAACTAACCAGCCCGTTATTTCAAAATAGCAGGCTTGGTAGCAGGGATGCTCCGCGTGTTATTTCAAAATAACTCCCCGGTGTAGACCAGGGCAACAGTGCCGCAGAACCACGTGCTGTTTTCATCGTTGGACGCTGGTTCAACTTTCCTCTGCTGCTCCGTTTGCCCAAACCCAGATGCATTAAAAATAAATGTAAAAAAAGTGTTCGGCTGAGATTTTCAAAGTTGCCTAGAGGATTTGTGCACCTGGCTCCACGAACATGGTCAAGAGTGGGCCAGCAAAACTCCCAAGGAGACTTGGAAAATCTCCACACACAGACACAGACTGTTCACACCCACCCACACACCAATGCTGTTCACACACACACACACACACACACACACACACACACAGATACACACCAGTGCTGTTCACACACACACAGGCTACACACCAGTGTTGTTCACACACCCACCACTGCTGTTCACAAAAACACACACACCAGTGCTGTTCACACCCACACCCACCAGTGTTGTTCTCACACACACACACACACACACACACTGGTGTTCACACATACGTACACACACAGTGCTGTTCACACACACACACGTCCCAGTGCTGTTCACACACACACAGGATACACACCAGTGTTGTTCACACACCCACCACTGCTGTTCACAAAAACTCACATACCGGTGCTGTTCACACCCACACCCACCAGTGTTGTTCACACACACACACACACACACACACACACACACACACACAGTGCTGTTCTCTCTCTCTCTCTCTCTCACACACACACACACACACACACACACGCACACACGCACACACAGTGCTGTTCTCACACACACAGATACACACCAGTGTTGTTCACACACCTATCACTGCTGTTCACAAAAACACACATACCGGTGCTGTTCAGACCCACACCCACCAGTGTTGTACACACACACACACAACCAGTGCTGTTATGGCTCTAACGGGCGTTAGTGGTGTCTTTGAGAGGCCGATTTCTCGGCAGGCTGTGCGCAGCGTGCTTTGCACGACGGACTTGCTGCCTCTTTGCAACGTCCCAAACGGGCTCTCAGGCCTGCAAAGACTTGAGCGGGGGAATCTCTCCTAACGCCAGCTGCATTGCTCAGCCCCGCGGAGCAGCTGGTGTGGTCTCCTCCCGCGGCTCGCCCTGCGATAGGGCTGTCTCCAGCGACGAGCCCTGACAGACCCGAATCGCCGCCGCCTGCCAAATCTCATGAGTCAGGGGTTCAGAATCAGGCCCACCATCAGGCGTAATTAAAAAAAACAACAACCCAACACCCCTCCGTCAGGCTTAATTAAAAAAAAAAAAAAAGCCGCCCGGCTGCGAAAGGGCGAGTGAGCTCACCCCGTTACTTTCTTGCCTACAAACAATGCATTTTTTTCCCCCGCTCCGGGCGGCTGCCGAGGTGTGTTTGACGAGACAAGTCGCTGCAAGGTACGTCAAGCCCGGCACTGCGCCTGCATCCCGTGCCAAGGACGGCAGGCCCATAAAAGAGGAGGCGCCCAGATCTCCCCTCAGAGGGGTCTCATCTCCTTCGCTGCCTGCTCGTTCTCCCGCTCCGCCTGCCTTTTGCTCCCCCGTCTTCTCGGGCGCCGTCGAACGAGGCCGCCATGAGTCAACTCTCCATGAGGAAATCCACCTCCGGTGGCATCAGGAACTTTAGCTCCGGTTCCGCGGGGGTCGGAGGCTTCGGCGGCGGCGGCAGGAGCAGCTTCAGCTCCGTGTCGGTCTCTCGTGTCGGCGGAGGACGGGCCGGCGGTTATGGAGGTGGCGGCGGTGGCGGCGGCGGCGGCTTCGGCAGCAGGAGCCTCTATAGTCTAGGCGGGAGCAAAAGAGTTTCCTACGGCGTGGGCGGCGGAGGTTTCCGGAGCGGCTATGGTGGCGGCGGCGGCGGCGGCAGCGGCTACAGTTTCGGTGGCGGAGCGGGCAGCGGCTTTGGTCTCGGTGGAGGCGGGTACGGGATGGGTGCTGGTGGTGGTGGTGGTGGTGCTGGCTTTGGCTGGGGTGCCGGCCCCGGGTTCGGCGGACGGGGCGGTCCCGGCTTTCCCGTGTGTCCACCCGGCGGCATCCACGAAGTGACCATCAACCCGAGCCTCCTGGCGCCCCTCAACCTGGAGATCGACCCGGAGGTCCAGAAAGTGAAAGTGCACGAGAGGGAGCAGATCAAGACCCTCAACAACAAATTTGCCTCCTTCATCGACAAGGTGAGTTGCCACGACGGTCAAACCACGTGGACCGGGACCGTTCCGTAAGCACGTGTCGCGTGGGCGATTTCGGTATTCACCCAGATTTACCCCCAGGTGGCGGATTCCTTGTCTTAGGAGAAACCGCTAAGAACGAGGATTCCCCCCCTAAATTTCCACTTCTTAGAGACACGCCGGGGGATAATAAACGACTTTGTAAAGGCCTTCCCCCCCTTTCACTTGATAAGAAACCCTCCACCCGTGTCAGTCCGAGGGCTCCGTGGACTCGACAGGAGTCACGTGGAATTAAAGCCGTGGTGGATCTGAGGCCGGATTTTCAATGCTAAGGGGGCACCTAAAGTCAGGGAGTTGCAAGTCTCCAAAGAAGAGGGGTGCCTAACTTCCTTAGGTTCTTTGGCAAATTGCCACTGGGCATTCGGTGCTTAAATGCTACTGCAAATCTAGCCCCTGGTTTTCTAGTACCCACCACATCCTCCTTACTGGCATCTCTCTCTTTCTCTCTCTCTGTGCCAACTGATCGCTCTTCTTCTCACCAGTGCTTTTGTGTCTACTTGGAAGGAGTTTCACCATGTTTCTCTGGGTTGTTCCCTCCCCAGGTCCGATTCTTGGAGCAACAGAACAAAGTCTTGGAGACCAAGTGGTCTCTGCTTCAAGAGCAGGGCCAGATAACTGTCCAGAAGAAACTGGACCCTCTTTTTGAGGCCTACATTAACAACCTCAGGAAGCAGCTTGACGGCCTGCTGGGAGAGAAAGGACGGCTGGACTCCGAGCTGCGGAACATGCAGGACCTCGTGGAGGACTTCAAGAACAAGTAAGGAGCAAGGCTTCGAAATCCAGGCTCGTGCGAGGCGGGAAAAGCCCAGGCACAGACATGCGCAGAGCTAGGGTCAGGCCTCGGCGCATCTGGCGCTAACTCCCTTGAACGCTGCGGAATTACCCGCGCATAACCGAGCACGGCATCCGACCCGCCCAAGTGGCTTAGGCACATCAGGCCCACTTGCAAAATGCAACCTGGCACGCCGCGTTTCGTCGCGGTGACGTTTGATGTTGCAAACGAGACCCTGACGTAGGCGCCTAAATCCAATCGGCTTCCAGTGGGACTTAGGCACCTTGGAAGATTTCGGCCAATATCTAAATTGCCGTCGCTCTTATTTACAAGACGGCCCTCGCTCCTGCACCCTGCGGGGCAGGGGAGGGACCCAGACGTGCCGAGTGCAGAGCGGAGATAAATTACACTGGAGGATCTGAAATGTTAAGCTGGGTGTGTGGTTAGGGATCTGCACAGAACGTTGCAATGGGGGTATGGCATGAAGGGGCATCTGGTATGCCTTTGCGTTTCTTATATTTGTATATTTCAGTCACTTTTTAAGTGCCTTATAGAGTCATATACATTCCAAAACATGCACTGTATCATTCAACCCACTGTCCTTCTTGTTGGATAGAAATACTGGATAGGAAACAGATCTTGTCCTCTTTCTAATCTATCTATGGCTTCCTCCCATGTCATCCACTCCCAGCTTCTGACAAACAGAGGCCAGGAACACCATTCCTACCCATCCTGACTAACAGCCATTCATGGATCTATCTTCCATGAATGTATCTAGCTCTTTTTGGAACCCTGTGAAAGTCCTGGTTTTTGCAACATCCTGTGGTAAGGAGTTCCACAGGTTGTCTGTGCATTGCATGAAGAAATACTCCCTTTGGTTTGTTTTAAACCTGCATCCTATTCATTTCATTTGGTGACCCTTAGGGTATGTCTACACTAGCCACCCTAGTTCGGACTAGGATGGCTAATGTAGTCATTCGAACTTGCAAATGAAGCCCGGGATTTAAATATCCCGGGCTTCATTTGCATGTTCCCGGGCACCTGGATAACGCTTCCTTTCTCGCTCTCGCCATGACCCACTATGCCTATTGGATTTACCCCCCAACCATGAATTTTCATACAAGCCTTGTTGTAGCAGGCTGGGCTGCTTAAAAGAAACTCCAGCTAAAAGCTCTTGGAATAAACTGTGCAGTGGGTCCATCAGGCTACTTGATGATATAATCACTGCCTCTAGCGTAATTAGTGCTGCTTGATAACGGGCCCTGATCCTGCAAAGAACTTATCCACACGCTTAACTTGATAGCTCTATTGGACAAGGACCAATGCGCTTACATTGCAACAAAGTAGTGTGGAGAAAGTGCATAAGGAAAAGTTATTTACTTGTTCCCATAATATAAGAACTAGGGGACACCAAATGAAATGAATGGGCAGCAGGTTTAAAACAAAATAAGAACATAAGAACATAAGAACGGCCGTACTGGGTCAGACCAAAGGTCCATCTAGCCCAGTATCCTGTCTGCCCACAGTGGCCAGCACCAGGTGCCCCAGAGAGGGTGGACCGAAGACAATGATCAAGCGATTTGTCTCCTGCCATCCCTCTCCAGCCTCTGACAAACAGAGGCCAAGGACACCATTTCTATCCCCTGGCTAATAGCCTTTTATGGACCTAACCTCCATGAATTTATCCAGCTTCTCTTTAAACTCTGTTATAGTCCTAGCCTTCACAGCCTCCTCTGGCAAGGAGTTCCACAGGTTGACTACACGCTGTGTGAAGAACTTTCTTTTATTAGTTTTAAACCTGCTACCCATTAATTTCATTTGGGCTGTGTCCAGACTCCATGCCTCCGTCGACGGAGGCATGTAGATTAGCCAGCTCGGAAGAGGGAAATGAAGCCGCGATTAAAATAATCGCGGCTTCATTTAAATTTAAATGGCCGCCCCGATCTGCCGATCAGCTGTTTGTCGGCAGATCGGGAGAGTCTGGACGCGATGCCCCGACAAAGAAGCCTTTCTTCATCGACACAGGTAAACCTGGTTTCACGAGGCTTACCTGTGTCGATGAAGAAAGGCTTCTTTGTCGGGGCATCGCGTCCAGACTCTCCCGATCTGCCGACAAACAGCTGATCGGCAGATCGGGGCGGCCATTTAAATTTAAATGAAGCCGCGATTATTTTAATCGCGGCTTCATTTCCCTCTTCCGAGCTGGCTAATCTACATGCCTCCGTCGACGGAGGCATGGAGTCTGGACACAGCCTTGGTGTCCTCTAGTTGTTCTATTATGGGAACTAATAAATAACTTTTCTTTATCAGCCCTCTCCACACCACTCATGATTTTATAGACCTCTATCATATCCCCCCTTAAGGGAAGTTCTTCACACAGCGCATAGTCAACCTGTGGAACTCCTTGCCTGAGGAGGTTGTGAAGGCTAGGACTATAACAGGGTTTAAAAAAGAGCTAGATAGATTGATGGAGGTTAAGTCCATTAATGGCTATTAGCCAGGATGGGTAAGGAATGGTGTCCCTAGTCTGTTTGTCAGAGGGTGGAGATGGATGGCAGGAAGAGAGATGGCTTGATCGTTGCCTGTTCAATTCACTCCCTCTGGGGCACCTGGTGCTGGCCACTGTGGGCAGACAGGCTACTGGGCTGGATGGACCTTTGGTCTGACCCCGTGTGGCCGTTCTTATGTTCTAAAGGAGGTTGAGGTTGGACATTGGGAAAAACTTCTTCACTGGCAGGGTAATTAAATTGCCCAGGGAGGTTGTGGAATCTCCATCCCTGGAGATATCTAAGAGCAGGTCGGACAGACGCCTGCCAGGGATGGTGTAGATGGTGCTGGGTCCGGCCATGAGGATGGGGGACTGGACTCGGTGACCTTTCAAGGTCCCTTCCAGTTCTAGTGTGCTAGGATTCTAGGGTTCAGCTGGGGCTAGTAAGAGTGTCTAAGGCTAACCCGGTGTTGGGTGGGTAACCTGTTGTCCGTATAGCTGGGGCTAGCGTTTAAGGACGCGAGAGCTCCCAACTCTGCCCTGGTTCTCGCAGGCAGACCCCTTCTCTCCGCAAGGAAATCACTGGTACCGCGACAGCGCCGTGTCGAGCAGGCACAGTTGTGACGGTGTCTATAACACTCCTACGAAGTGGGGGATGGGGGGCAGTGTGCGAACCCCTTGGTAAAGACGGGGAACGGAGGTCACATTTTGCACCGCTCCCAAGGGGGCTAGGAGCGCACGCCACTTGGAAAGGTAGATCGTAGGCGATTCCATCCCAGTCCGGCAGGAAGTTTGCAGCCTCGCCAGGTGCCCCGATTCACGTAGGGCCTCCTGCGCGCCGGAGCGTTTGCCTCGTGGGCGGAGGGGGAACGCGCCGGTGAGTCACTCTGCTCGCTGGATTCTGCGACCACGAGACCCGTTAGCGGAGCTGGGAGATCGGTTGCCAGATTTTCAAAGGTGCAGGTTGGATCTAGGGGCTCTGACTTTTAGTGGCAGTCGGGATCTTTGGGTTTCACCCCCTCCCCACGGTCCCTGAAGTTTAGGAATACACGTGGCCTGTGTCACTGATTGAGGAGGGACCTCGAGAGGTCACCTCGCCCCCTCCTCTGCCCCCTCCCGCAGGGTTTCTGCCCGCCCCTCCAACCTGCCCCCCTCTCTCCCCACAGATATGAAGACGAAATCAACCGGCGCACGGCCGCGGAGAACGACTTTGTGGTGCTCAAGAAGGTGAGTGGCCCCGCTTCCGAGAGGCGCCCCGCAACCCGCCGGGCCCCACCAACGCTGCGGGGAGCCGTGGGCCCCCAACCCCGGGGCCTGCCGGGAATTACAGCTCCCGCCGGCATCGGCAGCTGGAGCAATCGCTCGTGGGCGAGAGGAAGTTGGCGCGGCGCCGCTCGCCTTTGACATGAAACCCCTGCGGGCGGAGGGAGACAGGGCGGAGGGGCGTGCTTGTGCTAGGGGAGTACAGCGGCGGGTGGAGGTGCCTCGTGGGGAATCCAGTAGCCCCGCCCTCGTGCGCCCTAAACGGAGCCCACCCTCTGAGATCCAGAAGGGGCAGAACCCGGGGTACAGAGAGGATTCGAAGCAAGGGAAATATCGGAGGGAGAGAGTTTCTTTCTGCCCCCACCCCGGACCTGGCTGCTTTCCTGACATGCGTGTTTTGGGGCAGAGACAAGTGGGGGGCTGTCTGCCAGGGAGCTGGGTGAATTCCCCAGCCTGGCCAAGTCTTGCTTTCCAGCCACTGCGGGCCCTGCTGGAGACCCTCTTGCCTGCCAGCCGCCAGGCACTTGGGTGGGGAGCATCGGGGCACAGGGCTGGCACCAGCTGCCCAGAACTACCCAGATGCCCCTCCCCATCCCTGCTGCCCCTCTGCCCCCTGCCTCACTGCCCCGCCTGGCTTTCCTGCCTCCCCTTTAGGACGTGGACGGCTCCTACATGAACAAGGTCGAGCTGCAGGCCAAAGCGGACGCTCTGATGGACGAAATCAATTTCCTGAAAATGATCTATAACGCGGTAAGCAGCCCCCCTTCCGCCCCCCCGCCCGTGTTCGAAGCTTAGAGAGGGGTCAAGGAAGGGGGCGGATTATGCTCCCCTTTCACAGGGTTCAAACTCTTCAGCGTCAGGATCCTCCACACCCCCCGGTGGGCAGAGAACTGCTAACCCCCCTGGTTTCGCAGCCAGGAAACTGGCAAACCGAGAAATGAAGCATTCGCCTCAGGGCACACAGAGCAGAGAATGAAACCCAGGTCGGGGTGGGGAGCAGGGAACAATTTTTATAATGGGGGATACAACCGTAAATCCTGCATAGAGTGGAAATCTCTTCAAGCCTGGGGGTGCCACGACACTCCCTGCACATCGAGTTCCAATGCCTCAGGTGTCCTAGGCTAGCGCTTTAACCACTGCACCATACTGCCTCTGAAGTACAGACTACTGTAGCAATCCCCTCAGCCAGCATTGGAGGCAGGGGTTGAAGTCTGGGCCTACCACACAGATTGCTACTCGTCACACTGCAGGCCTGCAGGAGCTGCAAGTCACAGACCAGAATCAACGTGGTGCTGGTGCTTATTTATTAGGTGTATTACGGTAGCACGACCCTGCTCCAAGCACAGACCAGCACACTACTGTGCATTTATTAGGTGTATTACGGTAGCACCCAGATGCCACAGTCATGCAAGGACCCCAGTGTGCCAGGTGCGGTACATTATGTATTAGGTGCATTACGGTAGCAGTCAGGACCGTAATACACCTAATAAAGCGGCTACTGTACAGTGCCGATGACTGAGGCTTTGCGATCCATGCAGGAACTGAACCAGATGCAGCAGCAGGTCTCCGATACCTCCGTCGTCCTGTCCATGGACAACAACCGAAGCCTGGACCTGGACAGCATCATCCGGGAGGTCAAGGCGCAGTACGAGGACATCGCCAACAGGAGCCGCACTGAGGCTGAGTCGTGGTACCAGAGCAAGGTGAGTCCCCAGGGTCGCAGCTGGGATGAGGGCCAGTGACCACCTGGGCTTTTTTCACTCCTTGGACCCACGGCAGGCAGCTACACAGCAAGATTTTCATCAGCAGCTCTCAAACTACTTCCCAGGGAGGGATAAATATCAGTCTTAATGTGGGGAAACTGAGGCACACAATATTAAGAAGATGTGAAAGCGCAGTTGGGGTCCAAACTGTGTGATGGCTAACGCTAGGCGGACCCCCACGGCCTGGTTGCACACACGTGCTGTGGGTGCGTGACGCCGCGGTGGCTTCTGCCGTAGAAGAGGTCGGACTCCGTCCCCGTCTCAACGGCTATTCCCCAATTCCCCACCGCGGCAGCGAGTAACGGGCGGCGCGTTCTCCCCCTTCTGTCCGAACATTTAGTACGAGGAGCTGCAGCTCACGGCCGGCCGGCACGGGGACGACCTGCGCAACACGAAGGTGGAAATTTCTGAGATCAACCGGATGATCCAGAGGCTGCGGAATGAAATCGACAACGTGAAGAAGCAGGTAGATGGGGAGCTTTTTTGGGGGGAATGAGGACACTTTTCCTCTGACTTCCCTTCCCTCGTCACATGAGGGGTGCAGGACTCGGAGTACAGAGCCCCGTTATGTTGATTCCGAAATAACGGGCTCACTGAGTAGACGGGCTCTTTATTCCGCGCTATCGCGGCTGTGTAGACATGGCCTTAGACACCAACAAATATGTCCTGAGCTCGCATGGGTGAAACCCACTTCATCAGCTGTCCTGCGGTGTGGTGCTGAGGCCCTCGCGGAGAGAGGAGGAGTTGGGTCTACTGCAGGGGTGGGCAAATCCGGCCTCCCATCCTTCCTCTCGGCTCCTCTGGCGCGGCTCTTGTTTAGGATTTGGCCAGATCTCTTCCCGCGGCCCAGGATGCAATGCACAACCGCGGCGATGCGTCAGCCACGCGGCGATTGAGTCAGGATCTGGGGGCCCCTCGTGCGACTCCCTCCAACGGAGCAGCGGCTGGTTGACACCACTGCCCGCGAAGGGAGTGTCACGCCCATTCTGAGTCCGGGTTTACACGACAGTAAGCACCAGGGGGAACGACTCCCATTCGCTTGGAGGAAGTTACTCCCCATTGCCCCTGGTGCATGCAAAAGAGGAGCATGCCCATTGACGTCCAGCGGGTGAGGCCTGATTTGCACCCGCGCAGGAGACAGGGACTCATCCCCGTTGCCTTTCAGTGAAGTGACTTCAGATTTGCCCTCAGTGATCTCACGATCACGCGGGATTTGCATGGTCTGGAGCTGGCAGCCGGGCCCAGTGTGAGTTTTTGCTGCTTGGGCCACCCGTTGAATAACACGATGATTTTTCTGTGTTGCAGTGCGCCAACCTGCAAACGGCCATCTCTGAGGCAGAGGAGCGGGGTGAAATGGCCCTGAAGGATGCCCGAGCGAAACTGGCCGATCTGGAAGACGCCCTGCAGAAGGCCAAGGCGGACTTGGCCCGCCAGCTGCGGGAGTACCAGGAGCTGATGAACGTCAAGCTGGCCCTGGATATCGAGATCGCCACCTACCGCAAGCTGCTGGAAGGAGAGGAGAGCAGGTGGGGGCAACCTTACATAGTATTATTCGGGTTACGTCCACACAGCAACGGTGCAATGCAATGTACACAGGAGTCAGACAGCTAGCCTGTATGCCGGGATTTTGCTGCTCGGTTTGGTGAGCTGGTTGATCGAAGCTGCCTTGGTTATGCCTACATGCACTGCAGAAGCACCTCCTGATTGCAGTGTAGACGTACACACAAAGAGGGGCAGAGTAAAGGGTACCTTCCAGCAGGCGCTCTCGAGAGCAAAGAAAAGTGGTTTCTTTCATGTTGGAAGAGTTTCTTGCATGGGGTGGGATTTCCCGGAAATTAGTAGACACTAAAAAGAAGCCACATAAACGATGAAAGGAGGGAGGAGACCCTATGGGTATGTCTACACTGACACCCTAGTTCGGACTAGGGTGGTAGTGTAGACATACCCTATGTGACGTAAGCCGCGGGGATGTAGATGTAGGGGATCCGACGCGATGAGCCCGCTGGTCCCTGCGGGGCATAATATACATTGGTATTGGTCATTGGTTGCCTGTGAGCTGAGCACGTCACTTACGTCCTTTCCCTCCCGGTCTCCCTCTTCCCTAACAGGCTGGCAGGCGAGGGCGTCGGACCCGTGAGCATCTGTAAGTGACCCAACGTTTTCATGGTTTTTTTTCCAAATGAAACTGCTGTCTGGGCCGTGGGGGCTGGCAGACCCCGCAGGCCCCAGGGCAAGGAGTAGGGGGAGTTGGTTCTATACCCGGAAGGGGCGGGGCCTCAGACAGAAGGGGCGGGGCCTAGGGTCGAAGAGGCGGGGCCTACGATGGAAGGGGAATCATCCCTTAGCACTGCCCAGACCACGGTTCCACCCCCCCTCCCAGCCCTCAGAGCTGCTTGGCGTGTCCAGCACAGCTCTCGATCTAGTAGCAGTGGGTGCTCTGGGACCCGGGCCGGGCCCGTGTTTGAGTTTTGGAAACAAAGTTGTGGTGTTGCTTGTCCTGCAGCTGTGGTCAGCTCCTCGACTTCCATGGGCGGCGGCAGCTACGGCATGGGAGGCGGCGGCGGCTACGGCATGGGAGGCGGCGGCGGCGGCTACGGCATGGGAGGCGGCGGCGGCGGCTACAGCATGGGAGGCGGCGGCGGCGGCTACAGCATGGGAGGCGGGTCCGGCCTCAGTTTGAGCGGCGGCGGCTACAGCATGGGAGGCGGGTCCGGCCTCAGCTTGGGCGGCGGCGGCGGCGGCGGCTACAGTTACCAAAGCGGGCTCAGCAGCGGCGGCGGGGGCGGCAGCTTCAGCGGCGGGAGCGGGAGAGGCGTGAGCTCCGGAGGAGGCAGCAGCTCCAGCATGAAGATCATCTCAAAGACCACGACAACCAAAAAGTCCGTGAAATAAAGAGGAGGCCCCCGGCCACGCCCCGCGCGAATGAAAACCCGTCTCCCCCCTTCTGAATGCAAGTGCCACCCTCGACACCCGTGGTGTAAATAGCTACGCAGCCCCTTTCTCTCTTGGCCGTTCCCTGTTTCCCCGGGGCCTGCGCACCGCCCAGGGCTCCCCGAGGGAACCGGGCATGTGGTTGGCCAAAGCGTTCCATTTCCTGAGCCTCCGTCACAATCCACGTCCCAGGTGAGGTTCGGAAAAGCACAGAGGCCAGGCCGAATTCCCGGCTCAGCCGCGCTTTAACTGTAATTCCCATTGGAATCGTTTACTTCAAGAGAACCTGGAGTGTTTTGCTGAATCGGGACTGGTCTGATCTCCGCCGCGAGTAAAAGCCATCACTTACAGCGGATGGGAAGGGGGGTTTCCATTTCCATGCCTGGGAAGACGGTGGTCTGAAATCCTTCCCCGAGTGAGCCCGTTCATTCGGCTCACCGGAAAGCGAAAACGACAGCCTCAGGAAATCACACATCAGTGTGTTCTCACTAGCGGAAGCAGTTGCCTGAATCTGTAATAAGATCAGGTCTGGCCCCTAAGGTGTGTCCTAAGATGCGGGCAACGAAAAATATCTTCAGCTCCATCTTTGTGTGTGGGTGTGTGTGTGTGTGTGGGTGAGTGATCCGGTGGAAAGGTGATTGCTTTTCTTGATGTATAAACTGCAACACTGGTTTCTTCTTCTTTGCTCGCGTGGCAACAGCCCCTTGACTGCCGGGTGTCTGCTACTGTATGTCCAATAAAAAGCATTTCTCATTTTTAAATCTGTTGTTTCACTCTGTTTTTCCTCCCAAAGGACGTGTTATCACAACACTAGGTGTACCTCAACTGCGAACAGGTCCTCTTTGCACTAGGAGTCTATAAACACCTAGGAAGAGACGGTCCTTGCCTTGACGAGCTCATGTCTAAGGCCTTGTCTATACTTACCCAGAGATCGACGCTCCAGAGATCGATCTTCCGGGGTTTGATTTAGTGGGTCTAGTAAGGACCTGCTCAATCAACCGCCTATGGTGCCCCCATCGATCCCAGTACTCCGCAGAGTCTCAAGGAGTAAGCGAAGTCAATGAGAGAGTTTCTCCCTTCTGCCTCCCCGGAGCTAGAGTGGCATATCTTAGGTTGACTTTCTCCCTCAGATAGACCTGGTCTAAGACACAGCTGGGAGGTATAATTCCCCGTTCAGCCAGTGCCCTAAAATAACCATCTGGCTTCAGCACAATGGAGAGCAGGGCGGGATAGCTGCCCACGTCCAATCCCAGCTGAGATCCGACGTACGTGCTTGGGTAGCTAGAACCAGAACCACTCTGGCACGACCGTCCAGACTTTTTTAGTGCATTCGCATACTGTGTCTACCCAAGCTGGGAATTAAACTTCCCAGCTGCAGCGTGGAGGTAGCCCCGGTGGAAAGAGATTAAAAGCAGGAGAAAAGAAGAATCATTACCGCCCTGTTTTCCAGAGCAGGCCCAGAGAGTCCACGACCTGCCCAAAGTCTCACATAAAAGCCTGCGGGAGAGCTACAAGGGAGCTCAGGTCTTCAGACTCCTGGCCAGGACATTAATAACAAACATTCCCCCGATGTGGCACTTGGTGGAAGAGGGGTGGGCGGGGTAGCGCCTCCCAAACGTTGAGCAAGATTTCCTGCAATCGCGTTTACTGGCAAATCTAACCCCTACAACGCCCCCCTCCAAAGCCAGTGGAAACGCTGGCGGAACGTGAGTCACGTTCAGTGCCGCCACAGTCAACACGGGTGGATTACAGCGGGAAGAGGTGACATTAGAGAACCCCAGGGTGGGCAGAGACCTCAGGAGTCACAAGTCCAACCCTCTACCCAAAGCAGGACCAACCCCAACTCAATCAACCGAGCCAGGGCTGGGTCAAGCCGGGACTTAAACACCTCTAGGGATGGAGACTCCACCCCCTCCCTAGGGAACCTGTCCCAGCGCTTCCCCACCTGCCTAGGGAAATAGTTTGTCCTAATCTCCAACCTAGACCTCTCCCACTGCAACTTGAGCCCATTGCTCCTCGTTCTGCCACCTGCCCCCACTGAGAACAGCCTCTCTCCAGCCTCTTTGGAACCCCCCTTCAGGGAGTTGCAGGCTGCTCTCAAATCCCCCCTCACTCTTCTCTTCTGCAGACTGAACAAACCCAAATCCCTCAGCCTCTCCTCGTCGGTCATGTGCTCCAGCCCCCGAATCATTTCCCGCTGGACCCTCTCCAATGCGTCCACATCCTTTCTGTAGTGGGGGGCCCAGAACTGGCCGCAACACTCCAGACGTGGCCTCCCCAGGGCCGAATAAAGAGGAATAATCACTTCTCTAGATTTGCTGGCAACACTCCTCCTAATGCCCCCCAATCTGACAATTGGAGAAGCAACCGAATTAGGACAGTCTCTTGGGAGCACAACACTGTCCATACGTGATGCAGCTGACTGTAGAAAGGATCCGTGGAGGATACTTCCAACCCATTGTGTGTGATCACACAGCACAGCCAACAACTTGGCTGTGGGGCAGAGCTAAGGGTAAATTCCAAATCCACCAGCTCCAATGAGAAGTTTACAGGGCGTTGCTTTAGTAGGGAATTTAGTAGCCAGATCTCTTGAGGGCCGCTGATGAATTAACGCAGGGGCCTGCCAGGGATGTTGGATGCTTAATCGCCCGGACGTATCTCTGGAAATCTCCACTCACGCATCGTGTGAGGCCCACGCAACTTCTTGTTCCCCCAACCCGCCACTCAGTAGCAGGGGCAGCAGAATGGGGGAGGGGGAGGGATGGAAATACAATGGAGGCTCCCCCTCTCCCCCACAGACACACGTGTGCCCCGGGACAAGTGGCAGGGGGTCCCAGAGGATCTGGCGTGGCCGGCACAGGACCCAATGGTGCTGGGATGGGACCTGGGACAGGTAGGAACCCACAGGACCCGGCTGGAACTGGCTGCCAGAGGACCCACTGAGTCTCTCCCTCTAGAGCCTCAGCAGAGCCGTCCCAAGGGAGGGCACAGGGCTACCTCCCACAGTGCCCCAGGCCTGGGGCAACCCCCCTGCCACAGGCCTTGACTCCACCCTTTCCCTAAACCCCGACCCTCCCTCCTTGCCCCCTCCCTCCAAGCAATGTTTCCCAAGGGACTACCGGGGGGAAGGGGCTGGTGTGGCGACAACTGGGGGTCTCTCCCCACTTGGGCGGTGGGACCAGTGCGGCCCAGCAGCCTGTACCACCCCACTGCCTGTGTAGGGAGTGTGTGGGGGGAACCCTGCTACCACTGGGCCGGGCTCCTATAATCCCCGGGTCCCTCCCGTCCATAGGGCGGTTGGGGTGGCCCCCGTGGGACCCACAGAAGCACAGAACCTGGGGCAGCCGCCCGGATTCGTCCTATGGACGGGGCGGCTCGGACCGCCCATCCCAGGCAGACCCGCCGTACGCTGGAGCCTCCGCGGAGACGCTCTAGAGCCCGCCTGTGGGACGCTGGCCGAGAGTCGCTCCGGTCTGGAGAACAGGGCTGCGTGATCCCCTCCGGGAGTGGAGGCCCTGGGGGGCAGAGGGAGGGGACTCCCTGAGGGGGCCCATGGTGAGAGGCAGCCGTGCGGGAGGCCCAGAGAGGGGCTGTCTCATTGAAGGCGGCCCACCGTAGGCCACGCTCTTTGAGTGCCTGACCCCTTCTCTCCCTCGTGTCCGCAGGAAATGCAAGAAGGGGAAAGACGCGTCTCCCTGCTGCAGCCCAGCTCCCACCCCATCTGTGCGGCCCGGGCCCCATGGCGCCCCCATCTCAAGGCTGGAGTCAGGGAGAGGTTGTAAGTAGGGTTGCCAGGTGTCCGGTATTGACCCGAACAGTCCAGTATTTTCGCCTCCTGTCCGGAAAAAAATCCAGAAAATACTGGACACCTAAAATGTCTGGTATTTTCTGTGGTTTTTTCCCTACTAGGAGGCGAAAATACTGGACACCTGGCAACCCTACGACACACTCAGCAACTGGGCCCAGCCCCTGGCCCACTCCCCCCCAGGCTCCCACCCCCGGCTCCCCTGCTTACCTGGTTCTGCAGGGAAGCTGCCTTCTGGCTGGGTCAAGAAAACAAGATGGTCGCCAACAAAAAGCCTAAAGACCAAGGGGAAGCAATGCCTTCCCTGGGTCTTAGTGCTCAACCTCTCCCCTGTTCCTATCCCTATTCTGACTCTGCACACACTTAAAGGGGCCATGCTGTTTTAATCATGGGGTTTTTTTGTTGTTGTGGGGGCAGGTGTTCGGTATTTTTGGTTAAACCATCTGGCAACCCTAGTTGAAGGGTGAAAAGATCTGCCCTCCCTTTCCGGCAGGAGGGTTGTGATCCCTGCTGGGGTGGACTGATCCTAGGCTGGTGTGTGGGCGTGACCTGCCCTGGAGCCAGGTTGGAGTCTCACTGAAGCGGCTAAGGCGAGACTGACACATTCTCCTCCGTAAAGAGTTGAGCTGTTGACCCAGCTCTGCGGTCGCGATGGAGTTCCTGGATCAGGCGGGGTGTGGCCTCTGACAGCGATCTGCCTTCCCCCGAGGGTCCTGGCTTTGATCTTCTCTTGCATGGCTAATAACAGTCGCTTCATTTCAGATTCTTTTTTTCCCAAGAGCTGGTGGGGCAATGCCGGTGTTATCGACATTTTGTGAGAGGTCATGAAAAAAGAATGATTTCCCGGCCAGATCTGGGGGGGAAACGGGTGAAAATGAAGCAAAACGTCTGAGGAAGGGTGCCACTGTCTTTGGAAACCCCCAAACTGTTCAGCGGTGGGTGAAAATTTTCTAGGAAAACTGAAATTCAAGATAGAATGAGAGAAATTCTTGAAAGTTAAGTCCATCCAGGATGGGCAGCAATGGTGTCCCAGGCCTCAGTTTGTCAGGGGCTGGAAATGGGTGACAGAGGAGGGAATCACACAATGATTTCCTGTTCTGGCATTGGCCACTGTGGGAAGACAGGACACTGAGCTAGAGGGACCTTTGGTCTTACATTCTAATGCTCTAGTCTGGGTGGACATTCTCATTGCATCAAGTATTTTCAAGCCAGAAATATTTAAATGGGAAAATTTGAACCAGGCCTAATTTTTTCCTCTGAGTTTACTTTGGGAATAAGTATTAGATTGCTCTGTTTTCAAAGGCCATATTGTCCATCCCCAAAGGCACAGGCTCCAGCCAATGAGAAGCCACGAACGACGGCTTATACGATGGGAATATGGAGGGTTAAAGGTTATCAGTCAAAGGGGTTGGGAATTTTTTGAAAAATTCTGAGTTAGTGGAACTCAACTTTTGCCCAGAAAAGCAGGGGTTTCGATTAACGAAAGATGGTGCACGATACGTTTATGAATGAGGTTCACCACTAGATTTTCTAGGATGGTCAGGAACTAGGGTCAGCGACCCAGGAAATCCTTTTCTATCCTGTGTGCGACATTGCAATGAATTTTCTCGATCAATATTTTTTTGAGCACACATTTCTAAATCTTCACAACGTCAGAGAGCTTGTCCGTCTGTCTGTCTGCTTGTCCAAGAGTTCCTCCTAACCGGTAGAGCTAGGACCACCAAACTCAGTGTGCTGTTTCCGTTTCTCCTACGTTAACGCAACATCAGGGTTGGGTTGTGCCAGGAAAACGGGATGTGCCTGGAATGGGACCACTCGTAAAACCATGCAGAAAAGAGACCGAATCACCAAAGCAAGTACAGTCCTCAACACTGACATAATCAGTGAGCAAAGGGGGGAAAAAGACGGAACCAAGATGCGCCGGAAAAATAGGATGAACCTGGAATAGGATTGCTTCTCCAGGAACCTTCCAGAAAACCGATAACATGGAGAAATTTCCAGCTCTGAGAGGCTTAAGGAATCCAAAGAATTTTGAAAAGTTTCATGAAAATAAACCCTCTGTTACCGATTTGCAGTGTTGTCTTCAAGTCGTCATTGTCGAGACTCAAGTCCCTAAAGTCACTTTTGAGTCAAGTCCCAAGTCGAGTCTCAAGTCTTAATTTAAAAAATGTCCAGTCACTTTTGTACAAGCCATCAATATCGGCGTTTTTGGACAATTGTCTCACCAAGTCGATTTAACAAAATGAACAAGTCTCAAGTCGAGTCTCAAGTCGCAAACAATGAAGCCGAGTCGAGTCTCACGTCGAGTCACCTCGGCGACGTAAGTTGGACTCGAGTTCGAGTCGTGGGACTCGAGTCAACACCTCTGCTGATCTGTTCCCCTAAGCGTAGCCTCGTCAAATGGTGCGGAAACCGACTATGAATGCAAAGCCAGAAATTGATCTGACAACATTGCTCTTTGGCAAGCACAGAATTCATGCCAGGCTCCGCTCACAGAAGAGCCGCTGGCGTACTGCTTGGGAGACCCAAAACCTTCCCAAGAAAGGTGTGTGGGTCCCTTCCAACCGAGGACTTTAAGTGATTTAGGAACCGAAGCCACACTGAAAGTGACTAAGTTTTGGGCTGCTGCAGGCTTTAGGGACAATTACCCTCAAACCCTATAGCACGTCATTAGAAACGGGGCCTCTAATGCCTTTCGTGGTCTTTGAACAATCTTGGCCAAGTAGCCGACATCTCATCCTTGACCATGGGAGGGCATCTCCCTACATCTTTTCTTCCAACTCCATGATTCTAAGGGAGAGCCCGATTGTAAGAAGACAGAAACTACTCAGCTTGGATGTTACTGAATGAGTCATTCCTGGCCCTGTAGAAACAAGAATGCTTCGCTGCCGGACCTACTTGGGCTAATTCACTCTTCCCACGGAGCCTGGTTCGAAACGAGTATTTGGCCTACTCAGCATCCCCTCTGCTGGTGTAAATCCGACATCGTTCCATTATGAGAAGTGGAGTTACTCTGGGTAAGAGAGCCCCGTTGACTTCAGTGTAGCCTCTGCGGGGTGACGTGAACCTCTTTGGTCTGGGACGCTGGGGTCCGGCAATGTCTGTGGTCCAGCGGCCCACGGATGGTGCTAGACCAGAGAGCCCTGGTGGCTGGAAGTGGGGGCTGACTGGGAGTCTGGCAGAAGTGGGGCTGGAGCCTGGGAAGCCATCTGGGGCAGGGCCGATGGCTGAGAGCGCAGAGGGCTGGGAGCAGAGGTGGGGGGGCCAGTGGGCTGGTGGCAGAGGGGCGGGTGGCAGGAAGGGAGCCTGGAAAGAGAGGCCGCCCTCATTAACCGCTCCTGGTCTGGCAAACTCCCTCGTTCGGGTGCCGGACTGGGGAGGTCCAGCTGTTACCCTCGGGTGTTCTCAGTCCGCAGGCCGGCTGCGAGACACGGCTCTCTTGTTCCACAGGGGCCCGCCCCGACGCCTTTGCCAGTTGCCGAGGCCCTGGGGGAAGGACGCCCCTCCAGGGTTTAGCTGGTGTCTCAGGGCGTGAACCAGGAACGACGGGCGCTTTGCACGGAAGCTGCTGCACCCTGAGCAGAAGAGCCAGACTCACCACCAGGCCGCAGAGAGCCGCTGGGCCTGCGACAGCAAGGTGACCCCACAAAGCAGGGGCCCCCAACCTTTGTAAGCATGAGATCAAGTGCAATCCAGGATCTACCTCAGACCCAAATGCCCTGGCCCCGCCTCCTTCCCGCCCCTTCCCCGACGCCCCGCCCCCTTCCCGCCCCTTCTCCGAGGCCCCACCCCCTTCCCGCCCCTTCTCCGACACCCCGCCCCCTTCCCGCCCCTTCTCCGAGGCCCCTCCCCTGCTCACGCCGTCCTCCCTCTTCCCCCATTCAACCTCCCTTTCACCAGGCAGGGACAGAGGGCTGGGGGGCCGGCTCTGGTCTTGGGCTCAGGGATTTGGGGTGCGAGGGGCTCTGAGCGGAGCCTGGGGCAAGGAGTTGGGGTGCAGGAGATTCAGGGTACAGGCTCTGGAAGGGAGTTTGGGTCCAGGGGGCCCAGGCCTGGGGCAGCGGCTTGGGGTGCAGGGGGGGGTTCATGACGGGGGTAGGGGTTCAGAGATGGCTCCAGCTGGGCCCTGCTGACCTCAGGTGGCTCCTGGGTGGGGGGGGGGAGTGGGGCTAAGGCAGGCTCACCCCCGCCCTTGCCTTGCACCACTCCCCAAAGCAGGCAGCAAACTCCCTCCCAAGTCCTGCCCCCCCCACATCCGTTCTGCGGGGACAGGATACAGGGTGGGAGGGGGGCACCTTGACATGACAACCCCTCCCCTCTCTCCCCGCCCTGCGCAGCAATTGGGCAGCTCGCAGGGGGAGGGGGCAGCTCTGAGGCAAAGGGCAGGAGATGCCCAGCAGTGGGGGCAGGGCCGGGTGACGTGCCGGCACTTGAGAGCCTCCCAGCCAAACCAGTCGGGATCCCCTGCCAGAGGCGCCGAGATCTCCCGGGAGATCCCGATCGACTGGCGGGTGACCCTGCCATAAACAGCCCTCGACCGCTGGGTGTCTGTGCCCCTTGATACCCCCGTGTATTCGTGACCGGGAAGGGGCTGCTGGCTTTCCCCTCGGCCCGGAGGGCAGCCCCCAGCTCTGACGCTGGTCCTGAGGCTCAGCGATCTCCCGCTTGCCGCTGCAGACGCTCCCGCTCCTGCTGGTGCACAATGGCCCTGCGCACCACGCTGCCACACGCCGGCCGTGTTCCCTCTCAGCGGAGCGCCTGGGCGGCCGGCCAGGAGAGATTCAAATGCCACCTGGGTGATTAGCCACCAGCCCACAGCCACCAGCATGTGAGAGTGACTCCTGGTGGTGCACATCCGCACCTGCCTCGGTGCATAGAACAACTTTATTCCACACATGCATGGGGAAAATTAGAGGGAACACTGCTTGCAGGATTGGGGTAGAGCTCTGGTTTCCCACTTCCACTAGGGCTGGGCAGGAGGGGTGAAGAAAACGGCACGGCCAGAGCTGTTCCAATTCAGGCTTCCCCCGTGTAGGAGAACATTTGAGGGGGTGGGATTGGGCCTGTTTCTGTTCCCGTCTCATGGTTGGCTTGGGACTAAGGTTACGTCTACACAAAGGGGTGCGCACAGGCATCATAGACTCCTAGAACAGGAAGGGATCGCGAGAGGGCATCAAGTCCCGTCCCCTGATCTCACGGCAGGACCAAGCAGCAGCTAGACCAGTGTTTCTCAACCTTTTTTTTTTTTTTTTTTATAAAGTACCCCTTAAAAAAAAAAAAAGATAAGTACCGCCAGTACCTACAGCTTTCAGACACACACAATTTTTTTCTACCCTTGCAACACATTTGTTTAAACAACTTAATTGCAGCCGGGCAGGTGATGACATTTTTATGTGTAAGAAGTACGAAAATAATAAAACGCTGTAAAACTTAAAACAAAAATTCAGTTTTCTCCAAATTTCAGTTGTGTTGACGTACGCCCCAGACGTCTCTCGAGTACCCTAAGGGTATTTGTACCACTGGTTGAGAAACACACTGGTCTAGACCATCCCTGACAGGTGTCTGTCCAACCTGCTTTTCATAGGCAATTTATTCCAGGGCTTCACCACCCCTGACATTTCTCCTAATGTCCAACCTGAACCTCCTTTGCTGCAATTTAAGCCCATTGCTTCTTGTCCAAGGAGAACAATTTTTCTCCCTCCTCCTTGTGACTCCCTTTTAGGGACTTGAAAGCTGCTCTCACGTCCCCTCTCCGTCTTCTCTTTTCCAAACGAAACAAGCCCAGTTCTTTCCGTCCTCCCGCATTGATCATGTCTCTAGAACTTCCATCGTTCTCATGGCTCTTCTCTGGACCCTCTCCAGTTTCTCCACATCTCTCTTGCAATGTGCTAGAACTGGACTCGGCACTCCAACCGAGGCCTAATCAGAGCGGCGCGGGAGAACGACTCCTCGGGTGCGCCTAGACTACAGGGGTTTTTCGAAAAAAGTGGCCTTTTGGTGAAAAAACTCCCCCTGCGTCTAGACTGCTGCCGCGTTCTTTTGAAAGTAAATCGAAAGCCCGCGGCTGTTTTTTCGACCGCGGAACACCTCGTTTTACGAGGAGGAACGCCTTTTTCCGAAAGGGCTCTGTAATGCAAACTGTGCTTTTTCGAAAGAGCGCATCCAGACTGCCTGGGGGCTCTCTTTCGAAAAAGCGGCTCGCCTTTTCAAAAGTACTGGTTGTCGTCGCGACGCTCTTTTTCGAAAGAGGCTTGCTGTCTAGACGTAGCCCCCGTGTCTTGCTGCTCATGCCTCCTAGAGTCTATCCCCTCTAGCGCTCTCTGAGCAACCATGTTCTAAACAGCGCACCGGGTACCCCAGGCGCATATCCGAGGGGGGCCAGCTGGGTTTGCTCCCCCCCACTGCAGGCATGCTGCTTGCTTCAGGATGCTAGTGAAGGGAATCAGACCCCCTAGCTCCAAGTGTCGACCACACGGACTCCATGCCACACCAGGCCTCTGCCTGCGTTCATACGGCGTGCCTAATGCATTCCACAAACACCGCATTTCGACAGCCGGCTAGGGTGGGGGCCGTCTTGTCATCATCAGTCACTGCAGACCTGTAGCTGCAGCTCCTTGCACATTGAACTCTGCCTTTTGTCTCTGGCTTTCCCTTGGAATTCCTTTCTGATGAATGACAGCCGCGCCGTCCCCGCCCGGCCGTAAGTGCTGAATGGAAAGTTTTGCGGAGCTCCTTTCAAGTGGGCCGGGAGAGTGTTCTGTTTGCAACGGTCTCCACCCCAGCTGGAATGTTCTTTGGCTCACAAGGTCTGTTGCAAAATTCAGAGGGGTAACCAGGGAGGGCCACAGGGCAGCTTAGGACCCAGGCCTGGGAGTTTTCAGAACCTCAGAAATTTCAGTAGGGGTGTGTCTAGACAACAGGTTTGGGGGTTTTTTTTCGAAAAAAGCAGCCTTTTTTTTCTGAAAAAACGCCACCTGCGTCTAGGCTGCATCCGTGTTCTTTCGAAAGTAAACCGAAAGAACGCAGCAGCTTTTTCGATCGCGGTCAACCTCATTTTACGTGGATGAACGCCTTTTTTCGAAAGTACTCTTTCGAAAAAAGGCGCTATTGAATGCAAACGGTGCTTTTTCGAAAAATCTGCTTGCAGTCTAGACCCTCTCTTCCGAAAGCAGCTTGTAGTCTAGACGTCGCCTAGGTGATTAGCATAATCATAGGGATGTGGGGGTGGAGATTGGATGCTAAACTACATGGCTACATCTACACTACAAGTTTTCTCGGCCAAAAAAACACTAATGAGGGACTCATTTGCATGAGTCGCGATCTCATTTGCATATTTTCTGGCGCTTCGTTTGGTGCTGGGGTAAACCTCCTTTTTCGGCGGCATAAGGATCTTGCGGGAAAAGGGGGTTTCTGCGCAAAAAGAAAACGTCCACGTGGCTTGTTTTTGCGCAAAAACCCCAGCGCCAAAACGGATCGGCAGAAAATATGCAAATGAGATCACGACTCATGCAAATGAGTCTCATTAGCATTTTTTTCGCTGAGAAAACTCATAGTGTAGACATAACCCATCTGGCTTCTTGCGTTTCACCCATCAGGAAACCATGTAAACGTGAGGGCTTGATTCTCCGTCGTTGCTTGTGAGGTCGTTTGCAGCTGCGCCAAGCGAACACGACGCGGGCCCGTGAGGCGGCTGGCAGCACGCGGGAAGGGAGAAGTGATCCGGGATCCTTCTCGAGCCGCCACGGCATGGCTGCTGTCTTGCCCTGCGCACTGGGAACCGACAGCGCTGAAAAGGCCGAGCTGCTACAATTTGAGCAAAAGCAACCGCTGGGAAAATCGACTGGTATTCTGGGCGGCTCAGGCAGAGAGAGGGTTCAGTAGCAGGCTCCCTAGTGGGGTACATCTGCCCAGGTGCAAAAGATGACCCAACCTGTAAGTCAGATGAAAATCAGGCCAGAGTGTTGTCAGCAATTCAGTTCTTCTTTGAGCTTGATCCGGCAGTTTCTTACATAGGGGACTATCCCTTATTCATGCAGAAAATCCGGTTTCTGGGACTATGAATAAGTCTACTTGGATGAGTAAAACCTGTGAACTTGGCACTCAAACACCACTTCAGGAGCGCTTCCAGTGCCACCCAGCTGATTAGCAGAGCCCCCCAATGCTAGGCTTTTGTTTCTAGGGGTGGTGCACATCCGCACCGGCCTGGGTACACCGTGACCAATTTATTCCGCACATAGGTGGGAAAAAAGATTAGAGGGAACCGTCGTCTCGCCATCTGCGTGGCTATCCGAGCGGACTCGGCTGAGATGTCAGTGCAAAGGCAAATCGATGCGATGACCAGCTAATCGGGGGTCTTATCTCCAGTGCACAGCAATTTGGGGGGGTCCATCTACAGCAGGCTAGCGTGTCACACGCTGCCTGGCCACCGGGTTCCCGCTGCCGTGCACTCACAGTTCTGCAGGGAGCTTCAACCCGATGTTCTTTCCGGGATCTGGGCTTGCATGGAAAAACGAGAAAAGAGGAAAACTCCCTAGCGCCGGTCGGGGATGACTTTTCACTCCAGCTCTGACTTCTCCAGCCTCACCCTTAAAGGAACCCCCCCCCCCCCCCCCCGGCGTCTTCCAGAAACAACTCTGGGAGCTAAACTTCCTAAAGCTGCTAAGCGCCCCACCGCATGCGTTTGCTAAGAGACGCTGGTTTGAAGTCTCGCTGATTCAATCTGGGACACACCGAGGCTTGATGCTTTCGTGGGTTGGGGGTGTGAAAAACCACCCCCCCCCCAGCTGATCAAAGGGCGACACTCTTGCCCACGTAGCTACGGAGCCTGTGTGACGTAGTGGGGGTACCTGGCTGGTTTCTATGCTGCTGGCTCTGGGGTAACCCCCACTGGCTGCTGTGGGTACCACGACCCAGCAAAACAGGATGAGTCACTATGCAAACCAGTGGCCAGACACCCCCCATGGAGAGGAACAAAGGAAGGTGGAATGCTGCCTTGGCTGGGGGGCAGGGCTGGAAGTGAGGGAGTTGGTTGCTGGCTGTCGGAGGGCATGGAGGAGAGCCTAGGGAGAGGAGCTGGAGTTTAGGGGCCCAGTCTCCCCCATCTCAAGGGGGCCTGAGGCATCCTAGCCCAGTTCCTGTGACCAGATTACATCTGTGCTGCGCTGTGCTGGAGGAGCAGTAAACCACCCTCAATTCCACTGGCTGGTGCAGTCTGTTTGCGCCATTTCGGGGTGCAGGAGACGGGGGACCCCAACGCGCCGTCACACTGGTGTCAGGAGCGGGATGCACTGCACCCCGTGGATGGAGCTCCCAGCGGTGAGCGACAAGGCGCTGTAGAAGCAAGAGCCCTGGAGCCAGGCGTGCTGGAGACAGAGCGAAGCGGTTCCTGGGAATCGTGGGGCGCTGCAGCACTAGACTGGTGAGTCTGCACCGAGGGGCCCAGCGGGCAGATGGCCTACGCCCGACTCTTGAAGGCAGAGCTGGTGGGGCTGTGCAGAGAGAGGGGCTTGCCGGTGCGGAAAGCAACCAAGGCCCAGCTGATTACCCAGCTGGAAGAGAATGACCAGCCACAGGGCCAGGATCTTGTCCCCAGGGGAAGCAGCCAGACCCCCCCTGAGAGTGTGTCAGGCTCAGAGAGGGGGAGGAGCGCTGGAACCCAACGGAGAGATGAGACAGCGTCTCCCGGGAGGCCTGCAAGCCGTAGCCCATCTAGGGCAGGGGCCAGCCCAGCGGAGCTGCGGCGCCTGGAGATCCAGCTGCGGATCAGGGAATTGGAAGTAGAGGACCGAGAGAGGGACCACCAGGACCGAGAGAAGGAGCGCCAAGATCGAGAGAAGGAGCGCCAAGATCGAGAGAGGCAGCGACAGCATGAGCTGGCCATGGCAGAGCGGAGAACCGGCGGGGCACCGGCTGCGCCAAGTGCGGATGGGCCCCAAGGTCCCAGGGCTGCCAGCCACTTGGAGAGGCTCGTGGTGGCCCAATTGAAGGACATGGGTGACATAGACGGGTTCCTCAGCTCCTTTGAGAGGGCCTGTGGGCTGCAACGGGTTCCCCCAGCTGACTGGCTGCAGGAGCTCATCCCCGCACTGAGCCAGGAGGCGGCCGGAGTGCTCAGTCAGCTGGAGGACCTACAGCCAGGGGATTACAACCGAGTCAAGGAGGCCCTGCTGCACAAGTTCGGGCTGACCCCCGAGATATACAGGAAGAAGTTCCGGGGGGTACAGAAAGGGCCACGGGAGACCTATGTGGACCTGGCCTCCCGCCTGGCGCAATACTGCCGCAAGTGGGTGTCTGGAGTTGGAGCCCAGACCGCAGAGGAGCTGCTCAAGCTGGTCATGATGGAGCAGTTCTATGAAGCGTGCCCACCCAAACTGAGGCTGTGGCTCAAGGACCGGAGACCAGAGAACCCCCAGGAGGCCGGGAGACTGGCGGATGAGTTCACGGAGAGCCGGTCCGGGTGCGAACGGGAGTCCCGGAGAGAGAGGGAACCGCGCAGAGACCGGATCTCGGCTGAGCGACGGAGGGAGTCAACTACGGGGCGAGACCAAGGAACAGGTCGTCTGCGCCCCAGAGAACCAGCCAGGGCCTGGACAGAGACAGCCCAAAGCCTAACTTGCCATCGCTGTGGGCAAAAAGGCCACAAGGGGGCTCAGTGCACCAGGTCCCAGGACCGGGGACTGTCCAGGGTTAACTGGCTGGGGCGGGAGGAAGGGCAGGCTGCCCCAGAGGCAGGGGCTGGCAGGCAAACCTCAGCTCAGAGAGAGGGGAAGGATGCTCAGTGCACCTCCCCTGGGAGGTCTGATTCTCAGGAGGCGGATTTCTCCGTGTACCGGGTGGGGGCAGGACGGCCCCTGCGGAGCGAGTGCCTCATACCCCTGGAGGTGGATGGTAGGAAGGTGACGGGCTTCTGGGACACGGGGGCGGAGGTGACTCTGGCCCGATCTGACATAGTGGCCCAGGAGCGGATACTACCCCACGCGCAGCTGACCCTGAAGGGCATAGACGGGTCCCCGTTTAAGGTGCCTGTAGCCAGGGTGCATCTGAAATGGGGGGCGAAGGAAGGCCTCAAGGAAGTGGGGGTGCACCCGCACTTGCCCACCGAGGTGCTGATGGGGAACGACCTAGAGGAGTGGCCCCATGAATCCCAGCGGGCTCTAGTCACTACCCGGAGCCAGAGCCAGCGGGGGGCTGACAACGTGGGTCCAGGGAAGGACTCCTGGCAGCGTCCTCAGGGTCCCATCCCAGTGGACACGGGGTCCAGCCAGGCTGGGACTCCGGACCTAGGCAGAGGTGGGGGACAGGTCCCGATCCCTGCCTCAGCAGCTGAATTCCAGGCTGAGGTGCAGGCAGACCCCTCCTTGCAGAGGCTGAGGGACCAGGCTGGCCTCCGTGCAGCTCAGCCCCGGGGGAGAGGTGGCCAGGAGAGATTCCTGCGGGAGCGTGGGCTCCTGTTCCGTGAGTGGCTCCCCCCCAGGAAGGCGAGGGCATGGAGGGTAGAGCGGCAGCTGGTCGTCCCCCGAAAGTATCGCCTCAAGCTGCTGTATTTGGCCCACGATGTCCCCGTTGGGGGCCACCGGGGGATCCGGAGCACCCGGCTGAAGCTGCTCCAGCACTTCTATTGGCCGGGAATCTTTACAGCCGTGCAGCGGTACTGCCGGTCCTGTGACTCCTGCCAGAGGGGCGGGAAGGCCCAAGACAGGAGGAACGCGGCTTGGGGGTCTCTACCCCAGATAGACCCTCTGGGCTTGCTGAGAGAGTTATGGGAGGGGAAGTCCTCCCTGGATGGAGCATCGGGGGTGGAAGCCGCCCTGGCTGTCCAGAGAAGGCTCGCTGGGCTCATGGCCCTGGCCCGAGAGACCCCGGCCAGAGATCAAGGCCAGCGGAAGGGTGGGTGTGACCCCCGAGGACAGGCCTGGGCCAGTCACCCTGGAGCGGGGCGGCGAGTGGACAGAGGGAAGCCAATTCATGTGGGGCCTCGCCACGGCCGGCCCGAGTCAAGGGGAGCACCCATGTCCTCAGGGCGGGTTCCCACGCAGAGGACCCGAACTTCCCTAGGTCACGAGCGGAGTGACCCTGCTCAGTTCGCTCTCGGAGGGGGGAGAACTGTGACGTAGTGGGGGTACCTGGCTGGTTTCTATGCTGCTGGCTCTGGGGGAACCCCCACTGGCTGCTGTGGGTACCACGACCCAGCAAAACAGGATGAGTCACTATGCAAACCAGTGGCCAGACACCCCCCATGGAGAGGAACAAAGGAAGGTGGAATGCTGCCTTGGCTGGGGGGCAGGGCTGGAAGTGAGGGAGTTGGTTGCTGGCTGTCGGAGGGCATGGAGGAGAGCCTAGGGAGAGGAGCTGGAGTTTAGGGGCCCAGTCTCCCCCATCTCAAGGGGGCCTGAGGCATCCTAGCCCAGTTCCTGTGACCAGATTACATCTGTGCTGCGCTGTGCTGGAGGAGCAGTAAACCACCCTCAATTCCACTGGCTGGTGCAGTCTGTTTGCGCCATTTCGGGGTGCAGGAGACGGGGGACCCCAACGCGCCGTCACAGCCTGCTCCCCCTTGTCTTGAGCCGTGACACTCCGAGAGGGGCAGGGGGTTGGGAAGGCTGGACCCTGGCTGGCCTGCCCTCCCCATAGAGCCTCGACCCCCCCAGTGTGGGCTCTTCCCCGCCCCGGAGCTCCCGGGGTGCAGGCAGTCAAGGGTCTGGCTCCAGCCACCCGGAGGCTCTGGGGGTAGGGTGGCCCCCAAGGTGCTGGAGTGCTCCCAAAAGTGGGGGGTCAGGATCCCCCACCGAGGTGGAGGCAGGCAGCCCATGTCCCAGCCCCCCGGCCCAGGGCAGGTGGAGGAGCATGGCCTCTCTCCCCCCCCGGCTCCGGCTGAGAGGAAATGAGCATCCGAGCTGCAGCCCGAAGAGCCCCAGGGACCCTCCACCAGCCCAGGGTGTGGGGGGCTGAGGGCAGCCCCCAGCCATGTCGCCGTCCCCTGGCCGGGCTGCATCCCCGAGCCAGGTCGGGGGGAGCCTGTGGGAGCCGGTGCAGAGTCCCGGCCCCTCCTCCTGCCCCCGGAGAGCCTGGGGAGCAGGGCTACGAGCCCGGGGTTGCTCTCAGCTCCCTGCACCCCACTCGGGGGAGGGTCTGCCGCAGCTCCCCACAGCGGCCTGGGCTCCCTGGCTAAGGCCTTGTGCCCCTTCCTCCCCCCTCCCCGATTTTGGCACCTCAGACTCAAGGCCCCTCCAGAAAGCAGAAGGGGCCTAGAGCTGGAGTGAGGGCGGCTTACATTTTGGTCCCTTTACCCCTCCCTGCCTCAGAACCCTCCCTCCCCCCCCAGCTCTCTGATTTCCCGACAACCTCCGTGTCACTCAAACACTGGCCTCCCCCACCCACAGAAGTCGGCCCAAAAACAGACTCCCCCCCCCCCCCCCACTGCGTCGCTCGCTCACGCCACCGGCCCGTCACCGTGCCTTCCAGTTTTCTAATAGAATGCCACGCCCTGGGGTCGGAGAGACCCGAACGCGGGCCCACCCGGGACCCCACGACCTTTCTGGGACCCTCCCGGCCTCATAGACTCATAGACTTTAAGGTCAGAAGGGACCATTATGATCATCTAGTCTGACCCCCTGCACAGTGCAGGCCACAGAATCTCACCCACCCCTCACGCGACTGCGAGGGGACGGGAAGTCAGGGTGTTTTCGCAGCCCTTCGGGGCTCGTCCCCAGTCATTGCTCCATCCCATTCTGACAGCCTGCAGGTCCTTCGATGTGCTCATCGTCAGGCTGGAGCGTTCCCAGGGGTAGGTGGCTGTGAGCTCACTCTGCCTGTGTCAACAGATTTGGCATGAATCATGTAGTCTTCAATTCGCCGGAATGCACCCACTGTCTCAGAGCGTCCCTGTGTGAACCTGATTGAAACGGGACCATCCCTTGGATTGTACTTCCACCTGCCAGCTGGATCCCTGGTGACGCCAGACACAAAGCCGGTGGCTTGCGGGAAGACAAGCCTTGAGAAAAAGCCAAGAAAGACGGTTGAGATGGCTAGCCCGCCTTCCCAGTAAGAGCCTAGATGAAAAGAGCCAAAGAGAAGGTAGGAAAATGGAGCACACGCAAGTACAAAAAATCCGGTGGTCGCAATCTAGCACCTTGCTACAAACAGTGTTGCAACCCACTTTCGGTTCTAACCCCCAAGCATTCAGAACCACCGGAAAGTAGCCTGCTTTGGCTGTCTGCAGCACAGTGACTCTCCCCCGCCTCCCAGAAAGTGTGAATGAAAAGAGATCTTGGAGGAGAGGTCTCTGAAAACATCCATGCCATGGTCTGCGGCCGGCAAACACGCCAACAGAATGTTGGGGATCATTAAGAAAGGGATAGAGAATGAGAAAATATCGTATTGCCTCTCTATAAATCCAAGGGACACCCACTTCTTGAATCCTGCATGCAGATGTGGTCGTCTCATCTCCAAAAAGATCTATCGGCATTGGAAAAGGTTCCGAAAAGGGCAACAAAAAGGATCAGGGGCTTGGAAGGAAGAGCGATTAAAGAGACGGGGACTTTTCAGCTTAGAAAAGAGGAGACAAAGGGGGGAAGTGATAGAGGTCTATAAAATCATGACTGGTGTGGAGAAAGCGAGTAAGGGAAAGTTATTTACTTGTTCTCAACATGAGAACTAAGGGTCATCCAATGAAATGAAGAGGTAGCAGGTTTAAAACAAACAAAAGGAAGTATTTCTTCATGCAACACACAGTCAACCTGTGGAACTCCTTGCCAGAGGATGTGGTGAAGACCAGGACTTTACAGGATTCAAAGAAGAGCTAGATAGATTCATGGAGGTGAAGTCCATTAATCCACGATGGGTAGGAATGGTGTCCCTAGCCTGTTTGTCAGAGGGTGGAGATGGATGGCAGGAGAAAGATCGCTTGATCACTACCTGTTCTGTTCTCTCCCTCTGGGGCACCTGGCTTTGGCCAATGTGGGCAGACAGGACTGTGGCTACATGGACCTTTGGTCTGACCCAGTCTGGCCGTGCTTATGTTCTTATTTATTTTGAGATGAAAACTATTTTAACCAGGCTGTTTAGTGAGCGCGACAGGAAAACTGGCCACAGCTTGCATGGCGAAATTGAGACAGGCCATTGTCACAATTAAGGCCGAGTGTCACTGGTTGATTGGGTAATCATTTTAATTTCACAAGGAAATGACGATTTGACAAGGGCCTGTTAAACACACTTAGGAGATTTCCTTCACTCTACTGGCGAGGCGAGGCAAATACCAGCGCACCGAACACATGGGCAGAGTTAGTTGTGGCCTAAACCTGAACGCTCTTGCGCGTACCCAAGTCAATGGGAGAGGAAGGGGTTTAGTGAATACCAGGCATGGTCAAGCAACTCTGTGTAGCGCACCTGATTTTAAGAGTTTCAAAGGTCTGGAAAATCCACCAGGGTTTGTAAGCCGTGTCTGAGCAGGGCAGCGGAGACGGGAGTTTGTCGAGTTTCATAGAGCCAGCACAGGGCTTAAGCAGCATCAGTTTCCGGGTGAATTTCGTCTCCTTTGTTTCTTCCAGTAAAACGAAGACTGAGCAGTTTCACAGCAAGTGAGGGGACGGTCGCGCCCACAGGGTAAGGGCAGCTGTGAACATCTCAGGCATAGTTCGTGATAAGGAGCACGCCTGTGCAGCCGCGCACAAAAAATCTTCCCCAGCCCATCTGGCTGCTCCGGCAGGCGGGGCCGGCTGAGACAGCGTCGTGGGGGAGCTGCTGGGGTGGGGGGCGGGACCTGCCGTGGCAGGGAGGGTGGGGTCCACTCCGGCGGCTGGACGCGGGACATGCTGCATGGTAGGGAAGGGGAGGGGGTTTCTGCTCTGGCAGCCGGGAACGTGTGTCCAAACCAGCACCCGTGGCCTCATATTGGCGCACAAGCCAAAACTCCCTCTGCACAGTTGGAAAATTGTAGGGGGACCCCTGATCTCTGTGTAAATCCATACAAACCCCCCTGAATGGGTGAGATCAGCCCCGAAGAATGGGGGGTCGTGGTGGCCAGGGGGGTCCCCGGGTATCAGGGAGAGAAGGGGGGTGAGCCGACTTATTACCTCACTCAACGCTCAGGGATTTCCAGGCTGTCTCTGTGACATTATCTCGGCTTTTCTCTACTTATGTGTCCAGATGGGCAGCTGACGCAAATCCAGAGTCTCATTGATTTTAGTGGAGTTATTGCGGAATCCCAGAACAGTAGAACGGGAAGGGGCCTCCAGATGTCATCGAGTCCAGCCCCCTGCCCTCACGGCGGGACCAGGCACCGTCTAGATCATCCCTGACAGGTGTGTGTCCAGCCTGCTCTTAGATATCTCGTGATGGAGATTCCACAACCTCCCTAGGCAATTTATTCCAGTGTTTAACCACCTGGACAATGAGGAAGTTTTTCCTAATGTCCAACCTCAACCTCTCTTGCTATTTCAATGTATCCCCAGTTCCAGCCATGTCAGCGCTGCCGATCCTGTCTACTTTTCTACAACATCTCTGGTTTAGGTTTCTTATCCACCAACACCTTCTCAAACGCATTTTGGGTCCTGAGCCTTTTTGAGTCTCTGACACTCATTTAAGGCCCTCACGAGAGCTGAACACTTTGGGAAATCCAGTCCAGCGGTGCGAAGCACCATGGTGATTCATGAGTCTCGTGTAGCATGAAAAGAAAAGTCTCAGAGGGGTCGCCGGGTGAGTCTGTAACTTTAAAAACAACGAGGGGTCCTGTGGTACTTTAGGGTATGTCTACACTGCGCACGGGGGTGGAAATAACAGAAACCGAGAGATCGATAGATAGATATAGAAATGTGTGTGCTTGTGTCCCACTCATAGCTTTTGATGTGAAAACGTGGATGTTAAAGGCAGGGGAAATTGGCTTTGTAGTGCGCCAACCAGTTACTGTCTTCATTCAAGCCCAGGATAACAGTGTCAAATTTGTAGATGAATTCCAGTTCTGCAGGCCTGCTCTGTAACTGGCTAGTGAGGTTCCTTTGTGGAACAATGGCTACTTTTAAATCCATGCTTGAATGGCCAGGCAGGTTAACACGTTCCCCTACAGGTTTGTGTGTGTTACCATTCCCAATGCACCTGGCAGAGGCGCACTGCTGGCGCTCGATGGCACAGATCACATTGGTGGACGTGCAGTTGTAGGAGCCCCTGATGTGGAGGCTGACGTGGTTACATCCTGTTGATGGTGTCGCTTGTATAGATGTGTGGACAGAGCTGGCAAGGGGGGTTGTGGCAGGGGTTCCTGGGTGACTGTCAGAGGTGTGTTGTGGGTCTCGCCAGGTTTGTGCGCTTGAGGGATCCTGTAAAACGAAAGTGCCAAAAAAGCTGACAACAGAACGTTTGATTCTCTCTCTCTTCTGCTGCCGCAGGGAGTGGAGGGAAGCAGTTTTGCACGGGAGCAGGACCGATCGATCGGATGGCCTGCTCGCTTTGGCACAGAGCGACCCAGGCGACCTTGCTCTGAAGGGAGAGCCGGGACTGCCAGGACGAGACTCGGCCCTGACGAAGTGTAAGGCTGGAGCGAACCGGGTGACCGCAGCGCGTTCCCGCGGTTGGGTCCTTCGGGCCCCGAATGACGTGCACCGGCCGTGCCCTCGTTCACACTGCTTCTCGTCTTGCCCAGGCAGAGGCCTAGAGGCGACAGTTATTTCCAAACAGTCGCCGTGTTGCTCAGAGATGCAGCAATCGCTTTGCACTGGGGTGTGGCGAAGGGATGACCTCACTGTTCGCACCGCTGCAGGGCATGCCTTGCCCAATTCATCAGGCAGATAATCCGCCTCGTCAAGCCAATCCCAATTGTTCAAGCAAATAAAAGAGGCACCCTCAGCCTCGGAGAACAGAGGTGCATCCTTCTCTTCATTGCTCTGTACTCTCCAGAAACCTCTCTCCTTCCTTCCTTCCTCCCGTGACTTCGGTTTACCCAGACCCACGACAATGTCCCACCAAGCCAGCATCAGACTCCAGGGCGGCAAACGCGGCTTCAGCGCCTGCTCTGCCGTCGTCCCAAACAGCTGCCGTACCAGCTACAGCTCGTATTCGGTGTCCCGGGCCAGAGGCTGCGGCGCTGGCGCCGGCAGGGCTGTGGGCGCCGGCTCTGGCTTCGGCAGCCGGAGCCTCTACAATCTAGGTGGATCTAACCGCATCTCCATGGCCGGAGGCAGCGGTGGCTTTCTGTGTGGCGCTCCTGGACCGGCTGGCTTTGCGGGAGGTGCCGGCTACGGGTTCGGTTGTGGGGCCGGAGCTGCTGGCGGCTATGGGTTCTCTGGAGCCGGGTTTGGTGGTGGACGAGGTGGCCCTGGGTTCCCAGTGTGCCCCCCTGGCGGGATCCAAGAAGTAACCATCAACCAGAGCCTCCTGAAACCTCTCAACGTGGAGCTCGACCCCAGCATCCAGAGAGTGAAGCAAGAGGAGAAGGAGCAGATCAAAACCCTCAACAATAAATTCGCCTCCTTCATTGACAAGGTGAGAGAGACGACTTCGCAGCTCTTTTGCCTGGCTGGTGCCGCGGGGAGGGACACACCTGCATTTCCTTAGCAGGAGGGCCCTGCCGGATTCACAGCCTTGCAAAACGCATCTTGGGGTGTGAAATCCGGTGTCCTCTCGGGGAATTTGCCTCTTTGTGTGCTGCTGGACACTACAGATTTCCTGGGGGAGCCGCATGGCTCAAGTGGGGGTCCTGACCCAAAGGGGAGTTGCAGAAGGTTCTTGTAGGAGGGCCGTGGGATTGCCCCTTTACTTCAGTGCTGGGTAACTGGAGAGCGAGGCTTGTAATGTGGGCCGGGTACCCAGCTCTGAAGGCAGCGCTCCGCCAGCAGCAGTGCCGAAGTCAGGATGGCAATCCCATACCCATTCGCTCTGACTTCTGTCCTGCTGCCTTCAGAGCTGGGGGCCCAGACAGCCGAGGGTGCTGAGTGGGCCCAACTCTGCTGGCAGCAGCACAGAAGTAAGGGGGGGGAGGGTCAGCAACATCTCAGGCTGTCCTTCCTTCTGCACTGCTGCTGGTGGTAGCCCTGCCTTCAGAGCTGGGTTCCCGGCCAGCAGCCGCTGCTCCCCAGCTGCCCAGCTTGGAAGGCAACGCTGCTACCAGCAGCTGGGCAGAAGGTAAGGGCAGCTGTGTGCAACCCCCCCCCCCCCACAGTAATCTCACACCCCATGGCTCCTTTTTGGGTCAGGAGCCCTCCAATGATGCCCCCATGTGATTTCAGATGTAACTATCTGAAGTCATGAAATATGCCATTTAAAAACTCCCGTGACCACGACAGTGACCCAAATGGACTGTGAATTTGGTAGGGCTCTGTGGCTTTATCCACTCGCAAATAGAGCCGGGCGGGGAGAATCTATCAGCCCCTTTTAGCTGACATTTGCATCTGGCCTGGAGAGGCTCTTACTGAATATCTATTAGCTAGAAAATGGCCAGGGAATGGAGCTGTATCCATGTAAGCTAACAGGGAACCAGACTAGTGTTCCCTGTAAGTTGAGTGCTTGGGCGGCTGCCCAAGACACATTCAAATGCCGCTCAGCTGATTAGCAGAGCGCCCCCCGCTGGCAGCCCGTGTGTCTAAGGGTGGTGCACATCTGCCCATATATTGGTGCACAGAACAAAATTTATTCTGCACCCAGATGGAAAAATGAGAAGGCACACAGAACCAGACCTCCAGACTTGATAATACTGACACGTGAGTGGGTCTTTTAGAGTCAAGGTATTGGGAGGACTTAACCAAATCATCTCTTTGCGGATTGCAGTTAGATTTGCCAGAACAAACAGAATCAGGGCAGAACAAAACCCACTTCTCATTCTTGTTGAGCAATCCGCCTGCATTTGTGCTCAGAGCCAATGTGACATTGTCATTCTCTACACTCGGCTCCTTTAAGGAGGATCATAAATACCTGAGATTTATTTTCCACTTAGACGTTAATTGTCCCCTGGCCTTGTCCCATGTCCCGCATACAGCCTGTCCGTCTCCATCTCATTTTACAGCCACTTGGAGCAGGCGTCAATAATTTCAGAGGGCACAGATATCTTGCCCTGGCTGCTCAGTGGAGAGTCCACAGGATGGTTCGGGGCGGCTGCCCCAGGCCCTGCACTTTGGGGGGCCCCCACGGTGGCAGCCTCCACCATCCTGTGGACAGGCCTTGTGCTGGGCAGCAGCAGAGGTCACCCCAACCCGCACTCTCCCTGGAAGTGGGAGTCACAGTGGCCCCAGCACAAGGCAGAGAAGTGGGGTGCAGTGGGCCAGGAGAGGGGGCAGTGGGGCAGGCTGCCGGGTCACTCCGGCTCCCATCGCCATAGAGAGGACAGGGGAGGTGGCCCTCACTGCCACCTAGCCCCCCAGTAATCCCCTGGCTCATGTGGTGCAGCACAGGGGGCAAGGGGAAGGGCAGAAGCAGGAAGGGGCGGGGCAGGGGCGGAGCTTGGGAAAAAGGAAGGGGTGGGGCAGGGGCGGAGCTTGGGAGAAAGAAAGGGGCGGGGCAGGGGTGGAGCTTGGGAGAAAGAAAGGGGCGGGGCAGGGGTGGAGCTAGGGAGAAAGAAAAGGGTGGGGTAGGGGTGGAGCTTGGGAGAAAGAAAGGGGCGGGGCAGGGCAGGGGTTGGAGCTGAGGTAGGCGGGGGCTGCGGGAGGGGGTGCACTTGGGCCCACGCCTGGGGCACGGGGGGGCGATGGCCCAGGTCCCGTGCCCCCCCAGGGATGGCCGTGGGGGAGGTATATTCTCTAAGGAACAGGGGGAAATGGCTTCTAATTACATTGTAACTTGGGCAGGATCCTTGAAGTCAAATTTGCTACACTCACTTCCCAGCTGAGGAGCTGGCCTAGGCTATTTTCTTGCCAGCGCCAGCTTGCTCGCTACCTCCTAGGAGCTCGGCGGGAGCTGAGAGCACTCAGCATCCTCCACCTGCATGGCCGTTCCCCCGAAACGAGCCGTATTATTGTCATGCTTTTCTGGATTTTTATGCCCCCTTCTCCCTCTTAAGCATCTTCTGCATCCTCGTGCATTTCAGGTCCGATTCCTGGAGCAGCAAAACAGGGTGCTGGAAACCAAATGGAGCCTGCTGCAGGAGCAGGGACAAAAAACGGTGATGAACATCGATCCCCTCTTCGAAAATTACATCAGCAATCTCCGGAGGCAGCTGAACACCCTGACGAACGACAGAGGAAGACTGGAAGGGGAGCTGAGCAACATGCAAAACGTGGTGGAGGATTTCAAGAACAAGTAAGACCTTCCCTTTCACCTGTTTCCTATTTCCACAGGTGCTGGGGTGCTTATATAAAAAAATATACAGGGCCTCCGTGTAGTAATATCCAGCCGAAAAGGGAGGGGCAAGGCTAACAAATTTCCAAGTTTGCATCTTATATTGTTTGGACGTTTGCCACTTCCCCATAGTTAAATTAGAAGAACATAAGAGCAGCCAGACGGGGTCAGAGCAAAGGTCCATCCAGCTCAGTGTCCTGTCTGCCCACAGCGGCCAATGCCAGGTGCCCCGGAGGGAGTGAACCGAACAGGGAATTCTCACATGATCCCTTCTCTGTCATCCATTTCCAGACAAGCAGAGGTTAGGGATCATTCCTACCCATCCTGGCTAAGAGCCATTGATGGACCTAACCTCCCTGGATTTGTTTAGCTCTTTTTTGAACCCTGCTAAAGTCCTGGTCTACACAACATCCTCCGGCAAGGAGTTCCACAGGTTGACTGGGTGCAGCATGAAGAAAAACTTCTTTTTGTTTGTTTTAAACCTGCTACCTCTTCATTTCATTGGGTGACCCCTAGTTCTTGTGTTATGGGAACAAGGAAATAACTTTTCCTTATTCGCTTTCTCCACACCGCTCGTGATTTTATAGACCTCTGTCCTTGCCCCCCTTCGTCTTCTTTTTTCTAAGATGAAAAGTCCCCGTCTTTTTAATCTCTCTTCATAGGGCAACTGCTCCAAAGCCCTCCTCATTTTGGTTGCCCTTTTCTGAACTTTTTCCAACATTAATTAGGACCATTAAACATCTCTCTGTTGAGTGAAGGGACACAAGAGGTCGGGAGGTAGCAGTATTTTGTGGATGACAAGTTCCATCTAGAATCTGCGAGGATTTAGGGAGGCAATTACTGGTGTGAGTAAAAACATCCATGCGCTTTAGACTTTGGGAGGCTGCCTCCTTAAACTCTTAGGCTGTGTCTAGACTGCAGGGTTTTTTCCGAAAAAAGTAGCCTTTTTTCGAAAAAACTTCACCTGCATCTAGACGACAGCCGCAGTCTTTCAAAATTAAATCAAAAGAACGCGGCTTTTCTTTCGACAGCGGTACTCCTCATTTCACGAGGAAGAACGCCTTTTTTTCGAAAGTGCTCTTTCAAAAAAAGGCGCTCTGTAATGCAAACTGTGCTTTTTCGAAAGAGAGCATCCAGACTGTCCGGGTGCTCACTTTCGAAAAAGCAGCTTGCTTTTCCGAAAGTACCGATTGTAGTCTAGATGCTCGTTTTCGAAAGAAGCTTTTTCGAAAGTATCTTTCGAAAAAGCCTCTTTCGAAAGAGGCTTGCAGTCTAGACGTAGCCTTAGGGAAGAAACAGTGAGAACGAGGGACAGCCAGGAAGCGAGAAACTCTTCAGACAGTTGTCTGGGCAGTAGTTGTCCAGAGACACGGCTTTGCATGTTTTTCTCTGGTTTTGCCTCGCCGCACGGCACACCGCCTGCGCCTCCTGCACACGGAAATTCAGATCCCGGGGACAGCAGAGAGCGGCATGCTCGCCACCTGCTCTTTGGGGCGTTTATTCTGACAGGCTGCGATTGTCTCTGTCGATGACTTGCCTAACAGCGACCCTCCCTCTGCCCCATTCTCTCAGGTACGAAGATGAAATCAACAGGCGCACGGTGGCGGAGAATGACTTTGTGACACTCAAGAAGGCAAGTGACGGTCGTGCGGTCCCAAGCCTTGAGATTGTCTTTCAGCAACACCTGGGGCCGAGGGACCTGGGGAAAGGGGGAGGGAGGCTCCGGGCCCCTCCTAAAAGGGGCGGGGCTTTGGGCAAGAGGCTAGTCTCCCCCCATAGGCCATTCTGCACTGCCCGGACCACGTGGCCACTATTGAAAAGGGCCCAGACCTCCGGCTACCACTGCGGCTGCAGTAGCAGTGATGCTGGCCATGACTCCCAGACCAGGCCTGGGGGCAGCTGCCCTGTTTCCTCCCCACATTGACAACCCTGCCTAGAGATCCGGGCACCACGGTGCTAGGCGGTCTCCGGACACAGAGCAAGAGGCGGGCCTTGCCCCAAAGAGCTTGCACTAGAGAAGACGGACAAAGGGAGGATTCTTAGTCCTATGGTATAGACGGGGGACTGCAGCACAGGCAGGTCCCAGGGAATCCGGAGCATTGCTGGTGAAAGAACTTTGCTCATGACCCCCGCTTCCCTTTCAGGATGTGGATGCTGCCTACATGAACAAGGTGGAGCTAGGTGCCAAGGTGGACTCCCTGACGGACGAGATCAACTTCCTGAGAGCCCTGTACGAGACGGTAAGTCCCGGTCTCCTGCCGTCTCTGCCAGCGGCTGAGTGGTCCCAGCAATGGTCCAAATTCTGAAGCTTGTTTGCGACGAGTCTTTCCCGATCTTGATTGTTGTTTGTGGGGCGGGCACGCCTTGCAGGAGCTGAACCAGATGCAGCAGCATGTCGGCGACACCTCTGTCGTCCTGTCCATGGACAACAACCGAAGCCTGGACCTGGACAGCATCATCCGGGAGGTCAAGGCGCAGTACGAGGATATCGCCAACAGGAGCCGAGCTGAGGCCGAATCTTGGTACCAAACAAAGGTGAGTCACCATTGTGGTATACGACTGTACCCATAGCCGTGTGCAACCGTGGATAGTAACCATAGCGATGTACAACCGTGTACGGTAACCATAGCCGTGTGCAACCATGGATAGTAACCATAGCGGTGTAAAACCGTGTATGGTAACCATAGCAGTGTGCAACCATGGATAGTAATCATAGCGGTGTAAAACCGTGTATGGTAACCATAGCAATGTGCAACCATGGATAGTAATCATAGCGGTGTACAACCGTGTATGGTAACCATAGCAGTGTGCAACCATGGATAGTAATCATAGCGGTGTACAACCATGTGTAGTAACCATAGTTGTGTACAGTGATAGTGATTATAGAGGTGTACAATCAGATATTGTAACCATTGCGATGTACAACCATGTATAGTAACCCTAGAGGTGTACAACCGAATGTGCTGTTTGGAACTCAGCCCTCTGAGGGGTGAGGGTTGGGTTCCAATCAGAGGCACCTTCGGTTGTAGGCCGCTATTATTAGTGCTTACTTGTTTGTGTGGCTGCGCGTTCAGAAGTACCGACCGGGGTTGCCGAGGCGACCGATTGTACTGGACGCCACACACACGTAATGCCATGCATTGCCTGCCCCAAAGAATGTGGACTTTAATGAGATATGTGTGTCCTTCTGTGCATGGCAGTATGAAGAGCTGCAGCTGACCGCGGGCAGGCACGGGGATGACCTCCGCAACACCAAGCACGAGATCTCAGAGCTGAACCGGAGCATCCAGAGGCTGCGGGCTGAAATCGATGGTGTGAAAAGACAGGTAGGCGCGGCGGAAACCACAGGGGGGTGTTTTCTGTGCGGGCGTTTCATTGTCTCAGGTCCAAGACTTGGGACCATCCTACCCCTTAAGAGAGGGTCAAATGCACCCTCGCCGATATCGGCTGTGGTCCCTCGGTCCCCTTGGATCGCAGAGTAAAGATGCCATCAAGAAGTTCACCTGATATTTCTGCCTCTAAAGAAAGCGAATAAACGACTGTCAAGCAGAACCGACTGCCGTGTAAATGAGCGTCACTCCCCTGAACTCAATACATCCAGTGGCATGATACACCGTCTGGCGAGCCGGACCCCAAATGGTTAAGCTACACGAACCTATCCCGAATGTTCCTTCCCTTGCAGCCCCTTAGCCAGAACCGGTGAATTGTTGTCAAGGTGCTAGATTAAACCACAGAGAGAGAAATTCTCAGTGGGATAAATCACTGACACGAGCACTGGAGTGAGGATGAGTGACACCAGCTGCTGATCAGTCCTAAAGTTGATGGGTGGGGATGAAATCCCCAGAGAGGAATCCCCTTTCTCTGCAGCCATGCCGGTTCAATTTCATCCGAGGAGGGCCAAAGGGTCTGATGTTTCTGTGGAAGTGTAGCTAGCTTGTCTTCTGTCCCACAGTGCGCCAACCTGCAAGCGGCCATCACCGAGGCAGAAGAGCGTGGAGAACTGGCCCTCAAGGATGCCCGAGAAAAACTGGCTGATCTGGAAGATGCCCTGCAGAAGGCCAAGCAGGACATGGCCCGCCAGCTGCGGGAGTACCAGGAGCTGATGAACGTCAAGCTGGCCCTGGATATCGAGATCGCCACCTACCGCAAGCTGCTGGAAGGAGAGGAGAGCAGGTAGGTGAAACGCAAACCCTTTGTGTCCAGATTGTAATAAGTGCCGAACGGCCAATTGCCCACCTGAAGCCAGTGGGAACGGCAGGTGCCCCACAGTCCTGAAAACTCCTTCCCGAGACACGTCATTTCCTGCTGGAATCAATTTAAATCTGAACAGAAACCTGTTTTGAAATGTGGCTGAAAAGTATCTGCGATTTGAGTCATTCGCAAAGGTGATCGTTCCCTTTGTCAAGCGGTGTGCAGGGAAGTTGCAATGTTTTGAAGCATCAAAACACAACTAGAAAAAACCCTTGAAGACTAGTCTAAATTTCAGGCCCAACTTTTTTTGTTTTAGTTGGAAAATTGAGGTTTTGGTGCACTGAAGGGGCCTGTTTTCTGCATGCCAATTTCAACTCCTTAAGGAAAAACATTAATTGATGTTTTATTTTTGCTTTATCTTCCACCATCTCTTGCCAACGAATGTGACTTGAATTCTTACGGTGCTCTCTTCTGTCCTCGAACAGGCTGTGTGGAGATGGTGTTGGAGCCGTGAATATCTGTAAGTCATTTCAAGGTGTACATTTTACCACTGCTTTGCTTTCGTCACTCTCCGCCTCTCGGTGGCCACCGCACCATGAGATCTAAATGAACGGCGCTTTCTTTTTGCAGCTGTGGTCTCCTCAACTGTTGGAGGCGGATATGGAGGCAGAAGCGGTGTCTGCTATGGTGGCGGAAGCGGTCTCGGCATGGGAGGAGGAAGTGGTGTCTGCTACGGAGGCGGAAGTGGTCTCGGCATGGGAGGAGGAAGCGGTGTCTGCGTTGGAGGCGGAAGCGGTCTCGGCCTTGGAGGCGGAAGCGGTGTCTGCGTTGGAGGTGGGAGCTTCAGCTCTGGAAGTGGAAGAGGCGTCGGTGGGTTGAGTCTTGGAGGCGGAAGTGGCTCTAGCGTGAAGTTCGTCTCAAAGACCTCTTCCACCCGGAGAAGCTACAAAAGCTAAAGCTCAGATTGCAACGCCCTCGCTCCCCGAAAGAAATAGCGCTCTGATTTCCTGATGCCGATACGTTCCTCACCCATAATGGGGCCACCGCCACGAATCAAGGCGACTTTTTCTAACCTTCACTTTACAAACCAAGCTTAAAAAATGTTTGAACTTTCCAAACATTGTCTTGAACCTGTTCTTTTTTCAGTCTTTATTGTCTCTCACGTAGCCACCTAGAAGCCCTGTCCAACAAGAAGGGAAGTATACATTTCTCCAACAGAATGCTGACAAAATGAATGTTTTTGACAAAGCCAAATATTTCTGTTAATTTTCACCCCCAAACGTGCAGCCACACACACCAGCATCTCCTCCCTGAATGCTGAAAAGTGTCTCCAAATTTGGTTTACGTCAAAAATATTCAGTGGAAGGGCTACCTTTTTTTCTAGTGAAATAGTGAATTTTTGTATGGAAAAAAAAAGAGGTCTCCAATTTCTGAATACCTCTGGTGATTACACTGTTTCTCCCATTTCTAGTGCAACCAGCAAAGCCACCCTTCTTTCCACATATATTTTCCTTTTTCTCCAGACCAAGTGGCGCGTGTAATTCCATATTTTTTTAGGCAAAGATCAATTGTGTAAGTTGTAGAATGGCAAGTGAACCATTAGGTTAAGCACTGATTTTTTGATTCTGAGCATTCATTTCTTATCCAAACATAGTGCACATTTCAAAAAGAGGTCTCTGTGTCCATTATAGGACACGATGCACATGGCTCTCTCTTCATAGTGATTTGTGTCATCCTGATGGTTCAGTATTCGGTGAAACCGGTGGCCGCTTGTCTAGAAATTTACAACCCAGACTAGCGTAGCTCATCCAGATTCCACTGAGTTCTGTTTCTGCAACTTGTTCTGCATTTGCCGCCTTTGTTGCTCCTCCTGCATGTATTTCCCCGTTTTATTTCCAATCAACTTGGAACTTTAGTGGTCTGGCCTTATGTTGTATATAAAATTTGTTGTGCTATTGTTTGTTCTTTGGGTGCAGGAGCTCATGTTGTTGGAAACTTCATGTTGCTTTCCAGTGTTTGTCTAATAAAATGCATATGTCATTTATTCTGCTGTCCCCGTCCTTTTCATTAACGATGATTCAGGGAAATAATCTGGACTTATTTAGTTTGCAGAAGAGACGGGTGAGGGGGGATTTCAGAGCAGCCTTCAAGTTCCTGAAGGGAGGTTCCAAAGAGGCTGGAGAGAGGATGGTCTCAGTGGGGGCAGGGGGCAGAACAAGGAGCAATGGGCTCAAGTTGCAGTGGGGGAGGTCTAGGTTGGAGATTAGGAGAAACTCTTTCCCTAGGAGGGTGGGGAAGCGCTGGGCTGGGTTCCCTAGGGAGGGGGTGGAATCTTCATCCCTAGGGGTGTTTAAGTCCTGGCGTGACACAGCCCTGGCTGGGTTAGAATCATAGAATCATAGAATAATAGGACTGGAAGGGACCTCGAGAGGTCATCGAGTCCAGCCCCCCGCCCTCAAGGCAGGACCAAGCTCCGTCTACACCATCCCTGACAGATGTCTATCTAACCTGTTCTTAAATATCTCCAGAGAGGGAGATTCCACCACCTCCCTTGGCAATTTATTCCAATATTTGACCACCCTGACAGTTAGGAATTTTTTCCTAATGTCCAATCTAAACCTCCCCTGCTGCACTTTAAGCCCATTACTCCTTGTCCTGTCCTCAGAAACCAAGAGGAACAAATTTTCTCCTTCCTCCTTGTGACACCCTTTTAGATATTTGAAAACCGCTATCATGTCCCCCCTTAATCTTCTTTTTTCCAAACTAAAAAATATTGAGTTGGGTGGGTCCTGCTTTGGGCAGGGGGCTGGACTCGATGACTCCTGAGGTCTCTTCCAGCCCTGGGAGTCTCTGATTCTATGAAATGAATATGCTTTTGGTAAGGCAGTAGTCCAAGTTGAGGGGGCAAATTTTGCTCTCCGCTTCCAGTCCATGAAACTCCACGGATGCCCGCTGTAATGCACAGTAACAGAGCAGTATGCCTTCCAGTGTTTTAAAATAGTCCTAAAAAAGGAGGTTTTTTCGAAAAGGGTTTTTTCCCCAACAAAACGCATCCAGACTACTTTCATTTTCTAAAGATCCTCTTTTGCAAATGCGACCGGAAGAAAATATGCAAATTCCCATGTCCATGGGAATTGGCATATCCTCTTTCAAAAAATCTTTGTAGTTTAGACATTCCCCTAGAGACTAACAAAAAAATATATAGTATCATGTGGGCAAAACCCACTCCATCAAATGAGTTGGAGTGGAAATAACAGAATTCAAGAGATATATAACAGCACAAGAAGTATCTATCAACTGTAGGACCCGTGTTAATGAAGCTAATGAAGTGGGCTGGATGTGTCCCATTCATAGCTTTAGATGTGAAAATGCAGATGTTAAAGGCAAGGGAAATTGGCTTTGTAATGCACCAACCAGTTACTTTATTTAATGCCAAAGCGAGATACTGCAAGATTTCAAAAGGCGAGTGAAACACTGTGTTAAGTTTAGTTGGAATAAGGTGAGAACTTGCGTTCTGTTCCTTCATTACTGACCCAATCCCGTGCAGAGCTCTGTCCATTAACAGGTGTATTGTGAGCAAGACATGAGAAGTCATTCTCCTGCTCTACTCTGTGCTGATTAGGCCTCAGTTGGAGTATTGTGTCCAGTTCTGGGCACCGCATTTCAAGAAAGATTTGGAGAAACTGGAGAAGGACCAGGGAAGCGCAACAAGAATGATTAAAGGTCTAGAGAACATGACCTATGAAGGAAGACTAAAATAATTGGGCTTGTTTAGTTTAGAAAAGAGAAGATTGAGGGGGGACATGAGAGCCGTTTTCAGGTATCTAAAAGGGTGTCACAAGGAGGAGGGAGAAAAATTGTTCTTCCTGGCCTCTGAGGATGGAACAAGAAGCAATGGGCTTAAACTGCAGCAAGGGAGGTTGAGGTTGGACATTAGGAAAAACTTCCTGTCCGGGTGGTGACACACTGGAATAAATTGCCTAGGGAGGTTGTGGAATCTCCATCTCTGGAGATATTTAAGAGTCGGTTAGATAAATGTCTATCAGGGATGATCTAGACAGTATTGGGTCCTGCCATGGGGGCAGGGGACTGGACTCGATGACCTCTCGAGGTCCCTTCCAGTTCTAGTATTCTATGATTCTATGATTATAGGACACAAGGCACCTGGCTCTGTAGCATGGACAACATATTAGGTTGCCGGGAGTATTTCATTATTTGGTTAAGAAAGTGGCTTCTTCCGCTCTGCGAAATTCCATCGACACCAGCTATCGTGGACAGCTCCAGAGTAGCAGCCTTTTAATTTACGTTGGGTGCCCTCTAGTGGCGTTCGCTGTGCTCTGTGGTTTTCTAGCCACCTGAAACAGACTCACGAAGGAAACACCCTCAGAGAATGGAGCGGAGAGCGAATCGGGTGTGGAGAAACATCTAAGGATTTGAAAGGAAAAAGACGTTTGAAGTCCTTCCGGGCAACAGCGAGTTCCCTGCCCTGGCGGGTTTTGTGTGGCTGTGTTTTGATACAAATCTTTTTCATCGCTGGCTGTCTCGTCAGTGATCTCCAAAGCCTTCCAGATATTGGGTAAAATCGTGACCTCAGAGGAAAACAAATCGCTGGGGAATGAAAATAACCAGCTCTCTTCCAGGGGAGTTTCAACTCGGCGTGTCCACGCTCCTGCCCCGTTTAACATTTGGGGTTTTTTTTTTTAGTGATTCAGATTCAAAACTATTTTGTTGTCTCCAGGTGTTTTGCAACATGGGGTAAGGAATTGGAGCAGTATGGGACAGGAAATAGCAAGATGGGCTAATGGTTAGCACACTTGCCTGGGACCTTGGACACATTGAATCAATTCTCTGCTCTGGGACTGGGGTCAATTCACTTCATACCTCGTCCTTCTTAACCCCAGCTGTAAAATGGGGATAATTTCACCTGCCTTTCTGACAGGATCACTGTGATGTTAAAGACATCAAAGCGTGTTGCCATGTGCTCTGAAGCTGCAGTAAAAGGGGCATATCAGCACCTAAGGCCTTGTCTACACTAAATGGAAGATTATTGCTGCCGTGATTGAGCTTTTGGAGTTCAATTTAGTGGGTCTAGTTAAGACCTGCTAAATGGAACTCAGAGGGCACCCCCACTGGTGGCCTGTACTTCTGCTTTTGTGAGGAGTAAAGGAACCCAATGGGAGTGTTTGCTCCTGTCGGCCTCCCACTGAGGGGATACCACCAAGCTCAGCTTCCATTACACCTTGTAGAAGCAGGAGTATTGGCTGCCAATGGGGGTGCCCTCCGAGTTTGAGTTAGTGGGTCTTAACTAGGCCTGCTAAATCGAACTCCAGAAGATCGATTGCAGCAGAATTGATCTTCATCTGAGTGAAGACGTGGCCTTCAGGACAGAGGTTTCCCTGTCTTAGGAGATGCCACCAGAATTCCCTGTAAGCTAACGCTTGGGTGGCCACCCAGGAGAGATTCAAACGCTGCCCAGCAGATTCACCAAGTGTCCACAACCGGCAGCCCATGTTTCTATTGGTGGTGCACATCTGCAGATGCTTGAGTGCACCGGACAAAATTTATTCTGCACACGGCTGGAAAATAGAGAGAACATTGGCAGCTGCTTTTGCGGAAACACTTGCCAGTCTAGATGCAGCCACCGTGTAGAAATAGCCTCAGCCATGTAAACGTATGTAATTGACTTACTGATCCTGGGGGCGATTTTACGGGAGAGGGGGGGAGTTGCCTGGGTTCCGTTCCCATTTAAACTAGTGGGAATTGTTCACCAAAGCCCCTTTGGATGGTTAAAAATATCAGCTGCTTCTATTCCAATCAGCTGTAGAAAATACCTGTCTCGTGTTTTGCAGTGTGGCTTGGTCCTGCCGTGAGGGCAGGGGACTGGACTGTGATGCCCACTTCAGATCACTGCCCGTTCTAGGGTTCTGTGATTCTATGAGATTTAAGCATCTGCTTTAAAGGTAAGCACGTGAAAAGATATGCAGAATCGTGGCCTAGGGGAAGATAGCTTTTAAAGAGGTAAATCTAATCCTCCAAAGTTAAATGCTGGACTGAATGAAAGAGCAAGGACTGAAATAATATTCCTGGTCTCTCCCCCCTGTATTTCTTCTTTCTTGGCAACAAAGGGCCAAGTTCTGTGGCCAAGTCCAGGCTCCACCCCCAAGACGCAGGATTCAATCCTGAACGAAAACCCAAGAACTCAGATCTAGGTTCTGTTTTCCAGCTCTGCTGAGAGATCATGGGCTGTTGCCTCTGTCCTTCACTCAGCCCCTCTGAAAAAAAGGCACAAAATCAATGCCCATGCCCCCTTTGAAATATATCGATGCAAAATGACATGGAAGTTCCATCAGCGCCCCCAAACGGCTGGCCATTAAGCAGAATATACGACAAGTCCTTCCTGGCGTATCCACAGTCATTACTATCTAGCGTTATTAAGCTTTATGGGTACCTAAGCGAGCTAAATTAGTTCCCTGGGAGACTTCCAGAACTCCAGATGTTCCAATTAAATGCAGCGTGGTTAAGAGGAGGCTGTGGTATGACTTAATCAAAGTGCGTGGGGAGTCTCGGTTTCGGTAACGGTTTCAATTGCCTGTTCAACTCGCTGCTATGGGACATGTGCCAAGATGGCATTGCAAACGGAGGCCGCGACAGCTGTGCTCTAAGGGTACGTCTAGATGACAGGGTTTTGTCGACAGAAGTTTTGTCGACAGATACTGTTGACAGAGCTTCTGTCGACAAAGAGCGTCTAGACGACATCCAGTTCTGTCGACAAAGCAAGTCGCTTTGTCGACATAACAGTGTGGACGCAAAGGAGAGTGTAGATGCAATAATGCCGTCTATCGACAGAACTCTGTCGACAAAAGGCGTTATTCCTCGTAGAATGAGGTTTACAGCCGTCGACAAAACTCAGCAGTTATATCGACAGAACTCAAAGGCAGTGTGGACGCAGGTATAGTTTTATCGACAAAAGTCCACTTTTGTCGACAAAACCCTGTAGTCTAGACACACCCTAAGGGTGGTTGGGGAAGGCTTCTGTGATATCAAACCAAGAGAGGCCCTGAGCACAATGCGTGAGTGACACATCCTATGACCTGCGTTACGTGGGACCTCAGACTGGATTATCGCGGGGGCTCTGAAAATCTCCGGACCTACAAGCTGTTGCATCTGTTGGAGCTAGCTTCAGATTTACACCCAGATGGAACTGGGCATAGAATCTGTTTCCTTATGAATGACTCCTCTTTCCAAACGTAAGAATCAGAGAATCATAGAACACGAGAACGGGAAGGGACCTCGAGAGGTCATTAAGTCCCGCCCCCTTCCCTCACGTCAGGGCCACGTACTGTCTAGACCACGGCTACTCAACACAAGCGGCCCACGGCCTGTTTGAGGCTTGCGGTGCGGTTTGGGTTGACACGGGGCTCAACACCTGGCCCGCGGGTGGGATGCTTTGAACACGGCCTCTGCCGGGAATACGCTCCACGATGGCGAGGCGTCTCCCAGGCGGGGTGAGCACTGAAAGATGCAAGCATATGGGCTGGCTGGAACAGGCGGGTACAGGGTGTCGGCATTTCTAGCCCCCAGGGAGGAGGTGCCGGGAGCACCGGGGCATTGTGGGAAGTGCTCTGTATTATGCTCATCAGTGTGAAAGAAGCTATTTGCATATATTTGCATATATATTTACATGTCTATGCAACCACACTTGAGTGGCAGCCCTCGGCATGTGCTGGGAGTATCATCGTGGCCGCCGGGGCTTCCAAAGTTGAGTAGCCTTGGTGTAGATCATCCCTGATAGATGTCTATCCAACCAGCTCTTAGATATCTCCAGAGATGGAGATTCCACAACCTCCCTAGGCAATTTATTCCAGTGTTTAACCACCCTGACAGGCAGGAAGTTTTTCCTAATGTCCAACCTGAACCTCCCTTGCTGCAATTTAAGCCCATTGCTTTTTGTTGTATTATCAGAGGCCAAGGAGAACAATTTTTCTCCCTCCTCCTTGGAACTCCCTTTTAGGTACTTGAAAGCTGTCAGCATGTTCCCTCACCATCTTCTCTTTTCTAAATTAAACAAGCCCAGTTCTTTCAGTTTTCCTTCATGGGTCATGCCTTCTAAGCGGTTCATCATTCTTGTTGCTCTCCCTAGATCTTCTCCAATTTCTCCACGTCTTTCTTGGCACGGGGTGCCCAAAACTGGACACAACACTCCCGTTGAGGCCGAATCTGCGCAGAGCCCAGCGGAGGAATGACTTCTCGTGTCCTGCTCACGACAAGAGAAGGCTGTTCAACTGAGGCATGAGACGCCTTCTTGGGGACAGCTGAATCCAAGCTCTGAGCCAGCTCTGTGATGCCCGGAGGCGGAAGGGTGGCAAAGCGGGTCCGTGCTGAAGCAAAAAATGCCAACGGTCTCCTCTCCGCACCCTACTTAATTCCCCTGAGCTGGGAAGATGAAAGGCTATTTGTGCTGAGTTAAAAGCAAACCCCGAGGGAGCCTGGGATTTTTTTATTTTGGTAATCATCTCTGCTCTGAGAAAGGAAAATTCGAGTTAGCTTTACGAGTTTCTAGCTTGCCAGGATGTTCTGTGAAGGGATGTTCCAGGACAGCCGGTGATTAGCGGGTTGGGGAAGATGGGCCGCTGCCAGGCATACCAAACGGATTAATTCAGCCCAGGGATCAGAGCTGTCCCATGACCAAGCCCAGCTCCTCAAGCAGATAAAAAGAGCGACCCGCCGGACCCGAGCTCAGAAGGACCTCGCTCTTCCTTTGCATTTCGACCGTTCTACTCTACCCGCTCCTCAGACCTTGCGATCGGAAGCCATGGCTCAGAAAACCATCAACCTTCGGTCGGGCGGATTCACTAGGAATTTTAGCGCCTCCTCCACCGGCATCCCAGGGAGCCGAACCAGCTTCAGCTCCATGTCCGTTTCCCGGGGAGGTGGCGGAGGCCTGGGACGGATCAGCGGCGGCGGTTTCAGCAGCAGGAGCTTCCATGGTCTAGGCGGAAGCAAAAGAATTTCCGTTGGCGGAGGCTATCACTCCGCACGATCGGGGTACGCTTACGGGTTAGGTTACGGCGGGATGGGAGGTAGGATCAGCGAAGCTGGATATGGGTTCGGTGGTGGATTCGCATCCGGAGCTGGCGGGATCCATCAGGTCACCGTCAACCAGAACCTCCTGATGCCCCTCAACCTGGAGATCGACCCCAGCGTCCAGAAGGTGAAGAAAGAGGAGAAAGAGCAGATCAAGACCCTCAACAATAAATTCGCCTCCTTCATTGACAAGGTAAGGCAGGGTCAGCCTCCGCCGCGGCACCTGTCTTTGCATGCACGCCATTGGCTACTCGAGATCCGTTAAACGTTCTGTGATTCGTTATTGTTCTCCGTTATGAGGGACAAAATCGTCATAGCCCTTTCATCACATAATTATCCCTCTGCTTGCCCCCATGCCACATTCTGGGCATGAAAGAAGGATTTTGATCCTTCATTCTCCCATCCCTCTAAGTTCTGTAGCTTTGGCACGTGAAGTGCGAGATTCTGAAAATGTTCGACTTGCCCCCTGAGCTGGGGGACGTCTTCTGAGTTCTTTAATTCAAAGATTTAAATATTTTAATTATTTAAAATAGCATCGGCATCTGGGTGAAAGCAGACCCGGCGATTTTGTGCCGGGCTTGGTCAATTTCTCTTCTAAGTTTTCAAGGCTGAATGTTTCTCCATGCCTGTTCTCTTGCAAACGAGGAAAACAAAAGACACGCACTAACAATTTGCATCCAATTGTTGCTTGACCGTGACGTTTCAAACAAGCGGTACTGCCTCATTTTTAAATCGCACCTGAAACAGTGCCTGTTTATTATGGCTTCAGCACCCCCCAAATGGGAATAAACATAAAGGAAAGATATGGTCATGGATCTAAGAGCTTTGAAACGCAAATGTTTCCTGCACTAGGGTGTGATTGTAGCTTTGTTGGCCCCAGGGTTTTGAGAGAGAGGATAGGCGAGGAAATATATTGTATTCTGGTGACAGGAAGAGCTCTGTATAGCTCAAAAGTTTATCTCCTTCACCTGCCAAAACTGTTCCAGTAATATTCCCTCGCTCACATTGTCTCTCTATTGCAGGGGTCGACAATCCAAGAATGTAAGTGTTCAAGGGCCACATTCTTCCATGATATTCATGGAGGGGATGTGGGGTCTGAGATGGAGGTTGGGTGCAGAAGGGAGCTGGTGGTAAGGGATTGGGGTGTATGGGATTTGGGTGAAGGAGGGGTTGTGATCTGGGGCCAGAGACTGGGGTCCAGAAGACGGGAAAGGGTACGGGTGCAGGAGAGGGTTCTGGGATGGAGGTTGGGTGCAGAAGGGACCTGGGGGTAAGGAATTGGGGTGCAGGGTCTGGGAGGGAATTTGGGTGAAGGAGGGATTGTGATCTGGGGCCAGAGACTGGGGTACAGAAGACTGGAAGGGGTACGGGTGCAGGAGAGGGTTCTGGGATGGAGGTTGGGTGCAGAAGGGACCTGGGGGTAAGGAATTGGGGTGCAGGGTCTGGGAGGGAATTTGGGTGAAGGAGGGGTTGTGATCTGGGGCACAGAAGACTGGAAGGGGTACGGGTGCAGGAGAGGGTTCTGAGATGGAGGTTGGGTGCAGAAGGGACCTGGGGGTAAGGAATTGGGGTGCAGGGTCTGGGAGGGAATTTGGGTGAAGGAAGGGTTGTGAGCTGGAATTCTGTCCTGGAGGAGGGGATGCAGGGGTCTGGGATGGGCTGGAGTTGTGACCTGGAGAAGGGGTGCAGGTGTAACCCCCACCAGGCAGATTTGAACCCGGGACCTCTGGAGCTTAGTGAAGGAGCTGCTACAGCTTGCGCGATAAAGCCAGCTGGCTCCCCGTGGCGGCTGTAGAGCTCCCTTGTTGTTCTCTCTCTCTATAAGGGTCTAAGTGCCGCTCCATGGGGGAGTTGTGTGGGTTACACAGGATTTAGCTGGACAGGCAGAGCCTCTGGGTGGCTGCGGGCTGGATCCAGTCCTTGGCCAGCCCGATCTAGTCTGCGGGCCGTATTTTGCCCGCCCCTGCTTTGATGGCACTCCGCGTATTTTACTGAGATGGATAGAAACAAATGACTCTTAGCCCCGGCTTTTCTAACATGTATTAAATGCACATGCTCCTTTAAAGCCATCCTGCACAGTCCTTGCCCGGAAGACCTTCCAATCGAGGTCTTAAGAAGTCCGCTGGGGGGTGGAGATGATCTTTTACTTTTTTAACTCGATGAGGCTACTTCTAAGGTTTCGGTGTTTTGTCTGGTGGGGCTCAGGTCCGATTCCTGGAGCAGCAGAACAAGGTGCTGGAGACCAAATGGTGCCTGCTGCAGGAGCACAAAACCGTGAAAAGTAACATTGAGCCCTTGTTCGAGGCGTACATCAACAACCTGCGCCGGCAGCTAGACGCTATCAGCGGCGAGAGGCCTCGGCTGGAGGCAGAGGTGCGGAACATGCAGGACACGGTGGAAGATTTCAAGATCAGGTAAGCGAAACTTTCTAGCCTGGTCTGCTACGCTCTGCTAATCTGTGGTACTCCCATGATTATGCCACACCCATAGGTGTTGTACCGAAAAACACAGGCCGGGGCTATACTACAAATGTATCGGCGCGACTCCCCCTCCCTAAACCTAGGTCTACACTAGACCAGGTAGGTTGGTTTAAGGTACACCATCCTCCTTACGCATAGCTGGATTCGGTTTGCCCTCCACCAAGCCGCCTATTCCAAACTATCTGTACTCCTCATGGACAGGGCAGCAGTCTGTGTGTAGTGTTCTGTGTGTTGTGTTAGCCATCATCCTCCCCACAATTGCTGAGGGGCATTGCTAGGTATCACCAAGCAGGAGAGCTGGAGTCAGACGCTGGATTCATCACGTAGCAGAGACACGCACCAGGTTGGAGTCTGCCCATAGACCCTCTGCTTTTGCAGCTCCACCAAAGTCACCCGGATGGCAGGCATCCATGCCGAATCCAGCCTCGACTGACTAACCCAGGCGTGGCACGCATGAGCTCAACCAGAGCCCCACCCAACCCTTCCAGCCTGAGAACAGTTACAGGGATTACGAGCCTGCTTTCAAGCAGGGTGGAAAATGGGAGGTGGCTGGAACATGCCTTTAATGAAGGCTTGCTTGTTCTGGGAATGGCGCCCTTCCATTGCGTGGCCCCAGGGTGCAGTATCTTCAAGTAGGCTTCTCGCATACTCCAGGCAGGCGACGCCCCATCAGCCACTTCTTCCTGCTGCTCCTTCTGGCCTCTCAGGGGATCAGCTAGTAAGTGGCCTTTCTAAACGGGCTCTGACCATGTCCTTGAGAGCCAAGGTCAAGACGTTGGCCAAGCCCAGGCTAGTCAAGGAGGACCACATAGCCAGGGCTTGCAGCGTGCGGTCCATGGCGACTATGTGGTGATACTTCCCCACGTCGTGACAAGTTGCTTGTCTCCCCTTCTTCCCACCCCAGGTACGAGGACGAGATCAACAAGCGCACAGCGGCGGAGAATGAGTTTGTGATGCTCAAGAAGGCAAGTGATCTTGATAAAAAAGGACCGGGGAGGGGGGTTGTTTTTTTTTTAAAGGACTTCTTTATATCTGTTTGACCTTTTCTTCCCCCATCTCCGGGAGAACAATGAGGGCAGAGCTCTGCCCATCCTCACCGAAACCCTTCTTTTAGGTAAGCTGGTGGTCCAACTTGTCTCTCTTTCTACCCCCAGCCAGGGTGATGTATCTCCAGATCATAGACTCGTAGAGTTGGAAGAGACCTCAGGAGGTCACCAAAATCAGATATCCCATAAATCGCGGTTGTCCCCTGGCATTTTGTGCCCTGTCTGGCTAGACCTTCTCCGTCCTTGTGTTTTCAGGATGTGGACACTGCCTACATGAACAAGGTGGAGCTGGAGGCCAAAGCAGATGCCCTGACGGATGAGATCAACTTCCTGAGAGCTCTCTACGAAGCAGTAAGGCCCTTCCAGCTTTCCCAAGTCTCCTGGGGCTACCATAGTGCCATTTTTCATTCTACCCATTCCAGAAGCCAGCCTTACCTCAGAGAGAATCAAACCACTGGAGATACACGTGCCTAGTCATGTGTATTTATAGCGCTGTCATTCCCTTTAGGCTGGTGTTTTAGCATGCAACATTTCAATGAAGAGGACGCAAACCAGAGGAGGCACGAAGAGAGAGCCTGATCCCGAATGTCATTTTTCTTTGATTTTTTTCAGGAATTAGCTCAGATGCAGTCACACATCTCGGACACTTCTGTCGTACTTTCCATGGACAACAGCCGAAAGCTGGACCTCGACAGCATCATCACGGAGGTCAAAGCTCAGTACGAAGATATTGCCAACAGGAGCCGAGCTGAGGCGGAGTCTTGGTACCAAACCAAGGTGAGTGGCGCTAGAGTTCGGAGGGTTTGCACTACGATATTCGTCGGTAGGCTCGGTGGAGAGATTGAATCCGTTTTTTCCAGAAAAGTGTCGTTGCCACAAAAGTGAAAATGTTTGCAAAACTGTTATCAACTGGGATATTATTTTTAAAGAATTGGAGAAAAAATGTCCAGTATTTTCAGAAAAAGTGTCAGGTGTTTTTATTTTGAAAAGATGTTATATTTCAACTCTGTTATGTCTTAAAAATAGTTTAAAAGGGTCAAAACTGAAATGAAACATTTAATCCATCCTCCCAAAGCACAATGCGGAGGTGTGGGAGGTGGAGGGCATGTGTCCACTTTGTGAACATTTTTGATAGTTTGATTTTTTACCCTAATTTGGGACAATTTTGTTGCTCTTGTTTTCAATCTCAGAAGTGTTTGCAGGATGGAAAAGTTTGCCCCAAGTACATGCCTAGGGCTTTAGATGGGTTGGACTCAGAGTGGCTATCCCATCGTACCTTTCATGCCAGCACCATGATACTGGTATTTTTAGGATGCTAACTTGAGCAGGGCTAGAATGGGCATGTCTACTTTGGCTGGAAATTACACCTTCCGTGGAAACACACCCTTAGAAACCCATTTCACCTCCTTGCCATATGGACCTTGAATTTCTTATTGGGACCAGGAATGGTGAAATGCATTACCGTTTCTAAGCAAGAGCTGAATTTTAGAACATACTAGCAGACTTACCCGGTGTGATCTGGTCCTTGAGGGCAGGGGGCTGGTGATGTGGGGGGTGCAGGGGGTTCAGGGCAGGGTCTTGGGAATGTGGGGGGTGGGGCAGTGCAGGAGGCTGGGAATGGCAGTGTGTGAGAGTGAGGTTTGGGGGTTGAGGAACCCTACCTGCCCCGAGGGGCATTTTCTCTTCTCCCCCCCCCCCTTGCTCTGGCATTGCTACTGAGGACAGAGGGGGAGAGAAAGAGTATGGGGCAGGGAGCTACTTACCCCATGTGCTGGCAGGCAAGATGGCGGAGCCCATCCCTGCTGGCCACTCCTTAGCTGGTGCGGCTGCCCCCAGTGGCCACTCTGAGTATCACGTCCCTCCAAATAACCCCTCTCTTCCCATGTTGTGGAAACCAGTCCCATTCCCAGGGCTTCCGGTTGCCCTGGCACAACCAAATCCCCACCTTGCTTTAAGTTAGGAGAGTAAGAAGCTGCCTGCCATATTTGGCGGCCCTCGCTCTGTCTGTTTAGGAGGAGTTCTTGGAACAAATGGACTCACAGATGGAAACACTCTAAATATATACGTGGGACAGGGTGTGTGATCCCCAGCTTATGGAGACCTCCTACCCCACCAGGGCATTAATGTAGCTCCATGCAAAGGAAGAGGGGAAAGAAATCGCTTCCTTTCAGTTGTTTACATGGCTCACCACAATCCCCTCTGATGCCCCTTTCCAGCCTCCTCCCCATGTCTGACTGTGCGTCCTCTGGTTTCCTCCCACCCCTCACAGTATGAAGAGCTGCAGCTGACTGCTGGAAGACACGGGGACGACCTGCGCACCACCCGGATCGAGATCTCCGACATGAACCGCATGGTCCAGAGGCTTCACTCGGAAATCGACAATGTGAAGAAACAGGCACGTCCATGGGGTGGTTCCTGTGGTGGTTAGAAGGGACGGTGGTGGGGTCGGGACAGGTGTCTGGGAGGTGGGCGAAGGAGGCATGAGGAGATATCCTGGAATTTCAGGACCAGAAGAGACCCAGCAGAGGGAAATCCCTCCCAGGAATTCCCAGCTGCCTTAGCGGCAGTCCCATGCTCCCAGGGACCGGAGAGGCAAATGGCTGGAGCATCCTGTGCTCTGGCATTAACTGCCAATGTGGCATTGGTCTGAGACTCAGGAGTGAGAGACTCAAATCCTGGCTCAGCCTGACCTGCTGGTGACCTGCCACAAGTTGCCTCAGTTTTCCCTTCTATGAAATGGGTATAACAACACTGCCCTCCTTTGTATACATCTTTGGGAACTACTGCTAAAAGATACTAGGGATTATTGCGATGATGATGCTAAGGGACCTGTTGCAAAACACAGTAAGTTGCACAGTCCTGAGGTTTTCCTAGGAAAGCAGTAATATTAGGTTAGTCCCTGGCAGGCCTACAGATCTCGGGGGTGCGGAGATCAGGGATCGATCTGGCGATCTGGGCCAGTCTCTGAAACCCTGAGTTCCTTGCTGAGGCGAGAGGTTCCGTGATCGACAGGTGACAATTGTGCCACTTTTCTGCAAGCACTGATGCTAGCCCCAGTCAGGCCCTGTGCAGTGAGGGGGCTGGTAGGCTGCCCTTTCCCCAGGCTCCAAAGGGGATTCATTCACCGTGCGCGGTCCCTGCCTTCGCAGTGCGCTAACCTGCAGACGGCCATCGCCGACGCCGAGCAGCGGGGCGAACTGGCCCTTCGAGATGCCCAGGCCAAACTGGCTGATCTGGAAGATGCCCTGCAGAAGGCCAAGCAGGACATGGCCCGCCAGCTGCGGGAGTACCAGGAGCTGATGAACGTCAAGCTGGCCCTGGATATCGAGATCGCCACCTACCGCAAGCTGCTGGAAGGAGAGGAGAGCAGGTGGGGGGAATACACCGCACAACGTTTTTGGGGAAGAAAATAGCTCCTCGATTTGCATTTTTGCAAAAAAAAAAAACCCAAAAAATCAGTTTTGGTTGAAAAAACCGAAACCCCAAAGGGAATCTTTTCACATTCCCATGGCAAAAAAATTCAACGGGGAGCGGGAGGCTGAAGGGAGGACGAAGGATTTGGGGGGTGAAAGTTTTCCAAAGACATTTGGGGACGACGTGGGGAAAGGGCGTGTGCGTGCTGAATGTTCGAATCCTGTCTCGGCACCCTGATCCAACCCGCAGCCCTCCCGCCGGCCACGGGGAAATCGCACCCTGGGAAGATGGGTCCCATGTCTGCGCTCAGAGGATGAAACTGAACCCGGACGGGGTGGGAGGGGGGAACTCAGGCCCACCGATGAGGGCGGGGCGCAAAAGGGGCGACTGCTCCGGGACCCGGTGATTCAACAGGGCAGCCGTGGCGACTGGAGCCCTGAGCCCTTTAAATTGCCGCTGGAGCCCTGGGCGGGGGGGGGGGGGACAGCAGGCAGCACTGGGGGCTGGCTGAGGGGGGTTGCTAGGCGGCGCTGGGGGCTGGCTGAGGGAGGTTGCTAGGCGGCGCTGAGGGGGGTTGCTAGGCGGCGCTGAGGGCTGGCTGAGGGGGGTTGCTAGGCGGCGCTGAGGGGGGTTGCGAGGCGGCAGTGAGGGCTGGTTGAGGGGGGTTGCTAGGAGGCGCTGAGGGCTGTCTGCCCCTGGCCTACTCCTTCCCCCCAAGTCCCCACCCTTTCCAGGAGCACAGAGCTGCCCCCCAACTGCCCAAAAGCCTGCCTATTCTGTCAGCACCCTCCTGCCAAACATATTCCATGTGCACCATTCCAGGTGCTCAGGGCCTGTCTCACAGCAGCGAGACACCCCCGGCTGGCCTCAGGCTTGGGCCGGGAAATCCAAATCAGCTGGCATGGGCCAGCCACGAGTCTGTCTTTGCTGTGTAGACGTAGCCATAGGGCTGGCATAGGTCTTCGGCCCTGGCCCTATGTCCAGTGGTGAATTAATTTCTCGACTTGGGACAGATCTGCTCTGGTCAGGGCTAGGTTAGGGAACATCACTGGCATTTCTGGCCCTAAGACTGTCCTCATTTCAAACATACAATGGGTTGATCTTCCCACAAGTTAAGGGGCGTCATTCCTGTTGTGTGTCAGAACTTCCCCAAGGAACATAAGAACAGCAAAATGGCCAGACTGGGTCGGACCAAAGGTCCATCCGGCCCAGCGTCCTGCCTGCCCACAGTGGCCAACGCCAGATGCCCCAGAGGGCGTGAACAGAACAGGGAATTCTCACATGATCCCTCCCGTGTCATCTATTTCTAGACAAAGGGACTAAGAACACCATCCCTACCCATCCTGGCTAATAGCCATTGATGGACCTAACCTCCATGAATCTATCTAGCTCTTTTTTGAACCCTGTTAAAGTCCTAGTCTTCACAACATCCTCTGGCAAGGAGTTCCACAGGTTGACTGTGAGCTGGGTGAAGAAAAACTTCCTTTTGTTTGTTTTAAACCTGCTGCCAATTCATTTTATTGGGTGACCCCTGGTTCTTATATTATGGGGAAAAGTAAATAACTTTTCCTCATTCACTTTCCCACGCCAGTCACGATTTCATAGACCTCTGTCCTATCCCCACTTCATCTCTTTTCTAAGCTGAAATGTCCCAGTCTTTTTAATCTCTCGTCAGGTCTTATTGGAAGCCTGGTCTTGCTGGGATGCTAGTGGTGTTAGCCTCCTAAGATATTCAGAACCACAATCCTAGATGTTAATTGCTTACAATAAGCATACTAACCCTTCCTTTCCCTCTCTCTAACAGGCTAGCAGGAGAAGGTGTCGGTGCAGTGAACATCTGTAAGTATTCTGGCTCTCAAATGCTAGAGGTGCAATGGGCTGACAACTCGTGGAGTTAAGCTCTGGAACGGGTTTCCAAGGGCAGATGTGAAATCCCCGTCACTGGAGGTTTTTAAGAACAGGTTGGACAGACACACATCAGGGATGGTCTAGGTTTACATGGTCCTACCTCAACCTACATCAACTCCATGGGGCTGGACTTGATGACCTCCCTCCTTCCCCACCCTATATTTTTATCTTTCTGTATATTTTAGAAATGCACATCTGTTTGTCCATCTGTCCAAGAACTCCTAGGCAAGCAACACGGGAATGCAGGGGCAAGATTAGAAAGGCAAAGGCACAAAATGAGATCAAACTAGCTACAGGCATAAAGGGAAACAAGAAGACCTTTTATAAATACATTAAAAGCAAGAGGAAGACCAAGGACAGGGTAGGCCCACTGCTTAGCGAGGAGGGAGAAGCAGTAACAGGGAACTTGGAAATGGCGGAGATGCTCAATGACTTCTTTGTTTCGGTCTTCACTGAGAAGTCTGGAGGTGTGCCTAACGTAGTGAATACAAGCAGAGAGAGGGTAAGTTTAGAAGATAGGATACACAAAGAACAAGTTAAAAATCACTTAGGAAAGTTAGATGTCAGCAAGTCACCAGGTCCTGATGAAATGCATCCCAGGATACTCAAGGAGCTGATAGAGGAGGTATCTGAGCCTTTAGCTATGATCTTTGAAAAATCATGGCAGACAGGGGAGATTCCAGAAGACTGGAAAAGGGCAAATATTGTGCCCATCTATAAAAAGGGGAATAAGAACAACCCAGGAAATTATAGACCGGTCAGTTTAACGTCTGTCCCAGGGAAGATAATGGAGCAGGTAATTAAGGAAATCGTATGCAAACACTTGGAAAGTAATAAAGTGATAGGGAATAGCCAGCATGGGTTTGTGAAGAACAAGTCATGTCAAACTAATCTGATAGCTTTCTTTGATAAGATAACGAGCCTTGTGGATAAGGGAGAAGCGGTGGATGTCATATACCTAGACTTTAGTAAGGCATTTGATACGGTCTCGCATGATATTCTTATTGATAAACTAGGCAAATATAACTTAGATAGGGCCACGATAAGGTGGGTGCATAATTGGCTGGATAACCGTAGTCAGAGAGTTGTTGTTAACGGTTCTAAATCCTGCTGGAAAGGGATAACAAGTGGAGTTCCTCAAGGGTCTGTTTTGGGACCCGTACTGTTCAATATCTTCATCAATGATGTAGATATTGGGATAGAGAGTACTCTTATTAAGTTTGCAGATGATACCAAACTGGGTGGGGTTGCAACTTCTTTGGAGGATAGGGACATAATTCAAAATGACCTTACCAAGTTAGAGAAATGGTCAGAGGTAAACAGGATGAGGTTTAATAAAGAGAAATGCAAAGTGCTCCACTTAGGAAGGAACAATCAGTTCCATACATACAAGATGGGAAGCGACTGTCTAGGAAGGAGCATGGCAGAAAGGGATCTAGGGGTCATAGTGGACCACAAGTTGAATATGAGTCAACAGTGTGATGCTGTTGCAAAAAAAGCAAATATGATTCTAGGTTGTATCAACAGGTGTGTTGTAAGCAAAACTCGTGAAGTCATTCTGCCGCTCTACTCTGCACTAGTTAGGCCTCAGCTGGAGTACTGTGTCCAGTTCTGGGCGCCACATTTCAAGAAAGATGTGGAGAAATTGGAAAGGGTACAGAGAAGAGCGACAAGAATGATTAAAGGTCTAGAGAACATGACCTATGAAGCCAGGCTTCATGAACTGGGCTTGTTTAGTTTGGAAAAAAGAAGATTAAGGGGGGACATGATAGCGGTTTTCAAATATCTAAAAGGGTGTCACAAGGAGGAAGGAGAAAATTTGTTCCTCTTGGTTTCTGAGGACAGGACAAGGAGTAATGGGCTTAAAGTGCAGCAGGGGAGGTTTAGATTGGACATTAGGAAAAAATTCCTAACTGTCAGGGTGGTCAAATATTGGAATAAATTGCCAAGGGAGGTGGTGGAATCTCCCTCTCTGGAGATATTTAAGAACAGGTTAGATAGACATCTGTCAGGGATGGTGTAGACGGAGCTTGGTCCTGCCTTGAGGGCGGGGGGCTGGACTCGATGACCTCTCGAGGTCCCTTCCAGTCCTATTATTCTATGATTCTATGATTCTATGATCCTCCCAACCAGTAAGAGCTAGGCTTTCCAAATCTGGCCAGCAGCTACCTTGTATCATAATGTGAAGCCAAGTCAGGGTTTGGCTGTGCCAGGACAATGAGATGTGCCTGGAATGGGATTGTTGCTCATAAAAACGAAAGGGAGGGGTCTGGAAGGTGGGACAGTCATCCCGCAGAATGACCAAAGGGGGCAGCGAGGGGCTAGAGATGGGGACTGGGGCAATTATAACCCCATGGGGAAAGCAGGATGCCAGCAGGGACATGGGGTGGAGGAAGGGACAGCTATCTACCATAGATTTCAGAGAGATTGTCAAGTTGTGTGTCTGTCCGTCTGTGTCTGTCTGTCCGTCCCCCAGCTGGGGCACATGCACCCCCTTCCCCAGCTGTGCAGGTCAGCTGGCCCCAAGCTGCTGAGAGAGGGCTGGGGGTGTCCTCTCTCCCCAGGGCACCCTGTACCCCTCCTCCCCAGCCCCACCCCAGAGCAATGATTGAAATGAAGACAAACAAAACGTATTTGAGTGAAGGATCTGAGCAAGGCCTGGTCGAACTTCTAGTGATTCAATAAGAGGCTACAATAAATTCCGCACCAGATACAGCACGGAGTCCTGTGGCACCTTAAAGTCTAACACGGTTAATTTGGGCATCGGCTTTCATGGGCTTGCATTTCATGAAAGCTCATGCCCAAATTGTATTGAAGGAGCCACCGGCCTCTTTGTTCTGTTTGCTGAAACAGACTAACCCGGCAATCCCCTGAAACTTGGCATTGGCAGATCCGTACGGCACAACTGAGACAGACGCCAGGGTATTTCTCTGAGCTCCGGGAAAGAACCCGAGAACCTCTCCTTGTGTGCTTGGGGTGCAAACCGTTCTTGTGCAAAGGGACAAACGCAAGGCCCACACAAGGCTGTGCGTGTTGGAGTCCAAACAAGAGAGATTTCCACCCTGAGGGCACCTTTTCTCGGCAGAAAGAGCTCTACTCACAAGGACTCAGGAGAAACCCAAGTTCAGTAGGGTGATGACTGAGAGACCGAACAGGGTCCTATTGGGTGTTCAGTCAAAACAGGAGGGCAGCAGAGAGGTGAAATCAGAACAGGCAGGAAAAGTCGGGGCTGTAAATATGTAGTTTGGCCCAACAATTGGGGAAGGATTAAAAGCAGGGGAGGCAGATGCATTCATCTCTGAGAGACAGGTACCTGGGGCACCTGGCATTGGCCACTGTTGGGAGGACAGTGGATAAATGGACAATTGTTCTTAGGCTGGGAACAGGGGTGGGTTACTGAAACGAGCGAAGGGGAGACCTGAAGGAAAGACAAACCTGGAAGGCCTGATGTCAAAGGGATTTAGCGCCCCAAACCCTGCCGGCAGAGACTAAGGGGAGTGAGTACGAGGCAACTACATAGCGGTGAAACTGACTAGAGAGTGCGAGGAACTCCCAGACAGTGGATCTCAGTTGCCGGACAGGTGGCAGGAAGCGAACCGCTGGCTGTTGGGCCCCAGCGGCTCTGGTGGACAAGGCTTTTGGTGGACCGATAGCATTTTATTTGCACATTTGCATATTTTTTATTTGCACAATGAAGATGCACGTATGCAAATAAAATGTTACCGGTCTGCCAAAAGTTCGGGAGTGGGTTTGCCGGTCCCCGGTATAAAAAAGGTTGGAGACCACAGCTCCAAGAGACCGGTGGAAACTCCGCCTCTTCAGCCATCTGAAACAGTACATTTTCACGTCCTTCTGTGAGGTGCTGGCAGCGTTCTCTCTAATTTTCCCATCTGTGTGCAGAATAATTTTTGTTCGGTGCACCAGGGCAAGTGCAGATGTGCACCACCCACAGACACACAGGCTACTATGGGTGCTCTGTTCATATGAAGATCAAGCACACAGTCTAACCCTCTGCTTTCTTCTGCTCTGCAGCTGTGGTCCACTCTTCCGGGGGAAGCAGCTACAACTCTGGAAGTGGGCTGTCCCTGGGCTCCGGGCTGGGAAATGCATCCGGGCTGGCCTATGCCGCCGGGCTCGGCGTCGGAGGAAGCAGCTTCAGCACCAGCAGCGGGAGAGGCCTGGTGGGAGGATACAGTTCTGGAGGAGGCAGCAGTTCCAGCGTGAAAATCGTCTCCAAAACCACCTCGACCAAAAAAAGCGTCCGCACTTAAGTGCCAACCCAGTCTCCAATTCCCAGCAGCCTGGCGAGAAGAAATACGACACTGCCTCCTGGTGGCGGCACACCCCAAACCACTCGAAGACACCCGCTTCCGGGGGAGGGAAAAGTCCCCTAAAATACCACGGATGTGCCATACAAGTCCCATTCTCGTGGGACGAGGCCTTTACTGGCTTGAAGCCGAGGCCCTTTCTCCATTCCTCTCAACTCCCAATTGTAACGCATCAACCCCAGCCAACACGTAATTGGCCAGGCCGGTTAACGAGCTCTGTGGTAGCAGAAATTCACCGATTTTGATCATCTTCCCACTCTTGCTTGGAGCCATGTAACCTGGGTGTAAAGCCAAATCCAGATTGACACCAGTGTCACTGAGAGCCAAGTCTGGCTTTATCCATGGCTAGATGTTGTTTATTCTGAATAAACATCAGGCTTGACTAGAGAGTCACATTTCCATCTTAGGGTCCATATTAGTCGACCGGCAGAGACCTCTCTCTCCCCCTCGCTCTTGGGAGGTGACATGTCCCTCACCGGTGGGTGTGGCGCATGGGGGTGTGGTGACCAATAAGAAGCAGTGTCGATATTTCTGAGTCCATCTTGCTCCTACCAGTTCCCCTTTCTCTTGGGGATATTTTTCTTACCCTACCTGCATCACGTAATTTAGTCTTCGTTCCCACTGATTCGTCTTCTGTACTCGACTCTAGCTTGCGTACTAGCCAATGGGGCATTAGCACCGACCCTGACATAGTTTTCTAGATCCAGTACGAACCTCACAGTGGTCCCAAGCTCCTCTGTGTGAGCCAGGAGATCATGACAGTGAAGTAGAGATGTCACAAGATCGAGGGTGTCTATGCACCCAGTGACAGATATGCAGAAACCAAAGGGTGAGGAGCCTGCTTTGGGGATCAGGACATGGCTTCTCACAGGTAAACAATGTCGGTGTCTCATCGCCTGCATTTTTAGGGGGGAACCTGCGTTTTTATGTGCCCATTTTCACAGTTCCTATTACTGGATGCGGATGTTGATTTCATGTAGCAGTCCCCTGATTTCATGACATTTCTTCAATAAACTGCAATCAACGTATCTGTCTGCAGTGTGGTTTTCGGCTTTATTAGACAATGGGCAGGTTGAAACTCTTGAAACCGGGGACTTTCTGGTCCAGCAAGAGTCCCGGTGGAGATCCAGCAGCAGGGACTCCTGTAGGGGCCGGGAGCTGGCGGGGAACCCACCCAGTGCATGGCAGCGGGGCTGGGAGACCCAGCGGGTCGGCAGGGCAGCGGGGCTGGGAGGAGATGGCGAGCCAGCCAGGAGGCCGGCCAACCAGACTAAGGGAGCTGTTGGCAGGGGTCAAGAAATGACCACTCCTGGTCTGGCAAAATCCCTCATCCGGGGTGGGTCAGGTCCCAAGGGGGCCGGACCAGGAGGTTGGAACCTGTAGTAAGATGAGGGCCTGGAACACAAGCCTACGTATCACAGGCCAGGCATGAGGCCTGAGGTCTGGCCAACAATGGTCAAGACTTCGCTAACGTGAAGCTGTGAGCAAGAGGCAGGCCCTGCTCACAGAAGTTGGCAAGGCCAGGGCTGGTATCACAGAAACACTCTGACCTAAGAGGTACCCGGCCCAGGCCGAGAGCATGTTCCAGACAGGCTGTCCCAGAACACCTCACGAAGAAACATCTCAGGACCAACTTCCTCCCCACACACAACAGGCCTGCCTCCACCCCGCCCAGGGTCACGACAGGGTCTAAACTGACGGCGTGATAAATAGTCCTTAAATGTGTGGTAGGAATGTCCCCTCTCTGTCAATGCTGCCTTTCCGACTGTTCCAGTCAGCTTGAGGGAAGGGATGGTAACTAAGTAACAGGCGGTGGCAACCTGACACGTCAGGAGTGACGTGAAGCTTGTTTGTACCTGTGGATAAAAGAGGGCCCCAAAGAGTTGCTGTTGGTTGACCTAAGGGGCAGTGATGAATTCCCATATCACTGGCTGACTCGGTCCATTGTCAGGGGGTACATTTGTGTAGCGGTGCGGTAGAGTCGACTGACAACTCTTATTGTACTTTAACAATAAACCTGCCTGGGCGACTTCCATCCTTAACTGACGTGGTCTTTGGGGGCTCGCTTGGAGTCTGCATCACTGTCTGCACAAGCCAACACAACGCACAGAGGAGCAAACGCACACAGCCGAACAGTGATCCTGGCGAGAGCGGTCCGGACACCACCGGTGAATCCTGACTCCTCTGGCAATGTACTTGGAAGTCTAATTCTCTCAGCAGTTTCCATGAGACTGGCCCTGAGCAGAGGTGGAATTATTCATTGCTGCTCATATTTTCCTTCTAGCAGTTACAGCCCAAGAGACAGAGTTAAACTGATGGTGTCGTTGTAATGTTTGGTGGGACTGTTCCCTCTTTGTGCATGCTGCCTTTCCGACTGTTCCAGCCAAGGCCGCTGCAGCTGTTTGCTTGTTTCTTTGTTGTTCTTAACAATGCCCTGAAATCAGGGCTGGGCTAGATGTGGCCCGAGGGCCCAGCTAACACCGATCCAGCCCACGGCCTGCATCTGGCCGCTTTCTATTTATATCAGGATCCTGTGTAAATGGCTCCCGGCTCCCCGTCGCGGTGCTATCCAAGGAGCGGCGAGGCCACGAGACATGGGCTCTTTAATTCCTGCTGCGACTGCATGGCTTGGGAAGTGCTTGGGGTTGCTGCTGCTATTTAAAGGGCTCCCAAGTGCAGCCACCCCGGGCGGCTGGTAGCAATGGGGCCAGGAGACACAAGCCCTTTGCTGTGTTTTTAATTCAAAGCCTTTGTCCGCTGACAACTCTGGGGGGAGGCTAGTCCCATTCCCCCGCCTTATCTGCCCCAGGCCCTGCCCCTTCCTCCCCAGGCTCTGCCCTTTCTGCCTCAAGCCCTGCCCCTCCTGATCCAGGCTCCGCCATATCTGCCACAGGCCCCTCCCCTTCCTCTGCAGGCTCCGCCCTATCTGTCTCAGTCCCCGCCCCTTCCACCCCAGGCTCTGCCCTTTCTGCCCAAGGCCCTGCCCCTCCTGATCTAGGCTCTGCCACATCTGCCACAGGCCCCTCCCCTTCCTCTGCAGGCTCCGCCCTTTCTGCCCCAGGCTCCGCCCCTTCCAGGGGTGGAGCCAGCACATGACCATCTACCAACATTCACTAAGTGGCCCGTCCTGCAAAAATGATTGCCCACCCCTGCCTGAAATTTGCGCTGTGCATTTTTAGCGATGATCAGCTTTGCTCCCCTCCTACCTTTAGCTTCGTGATGGTCTGATCAGTATCAGAGTCAATTCCCCAGAAGGCCAACCTCACTAGCTTGCCTTCTGGGAGACGAAGGTGAGGTGCCCTGCACGGGACTCATACAATGCCAGCTGCAACTCCAGTGGCTAACTCCAGCAGATATTCCAGAGACAAACTGGAGTCGAGTCGCCGTGTCATGCCGTGGGCTTCCGTGGAATCCCTCTGGGTAGATATGGGTGGACACGAGCAATGGGCAGGACTAAATCCCAGCTCTACAGCTGGTCATGAGCGCTAACGGCCACCCAACCTACATCCCTTGCACACCTGAAGCCCCATCCGCCACACCAGCCCAAGACGTGCTGTGTGGAACCATGGGGCCTCTCGGCCGTGGCTGCTGAGTGCAGGGGCGGCTTCTTACTCCCACCCTCTGTGATGTAGTGGGGGTGCTGTTACAGTCACTACTGTAGAGTGTGTGTGTGTGTGTTTGTGTACCTCAGTTTCCCCTCCGCCCCTGCAGCTCTCTGAATGAGGGGGGAGAGGCCAGGCATGACTCACTGTGGAAGTATGTGAGTGTCTCACCTCCTGGGGACCAGATGACAAGAGATACCCCTTGGTTCTGGGAGCAGGACAATGCAGGAGCCTGGGGGGCTGAGGGACCCCGCCACACCATCACACCCCCATAATGGTGGGGCAAGGGGAGAAGGGTGGTGGAGCCCCATTTCTGCCCCAGCTCCTCACCTGCCAGGGGAGCTGCCAGGCCACGATGGGGTGACGTCCTGACACCCCAGGGCGATGCCAAGTCAGCTATGACCGGCACTCACCCGTCTGTGTCGATTCGGCAGGCGTGGGCAGGGCTGGTTCAGACAAGCCGGTTGTCCCACGGTCATTCCGTGTCCACGATGATCAACCCGCGAGAGACCAAGGGGAAGCTAATTTTGTGGCTTTCGTTCTACCGCAGGTGCCGGCTGACTAATACACGTCTCAGGGCCTCGAGTCCAGTCCTGAGAGATGCTGAGCTCCCCCCAGGCCGGCCGACGGGGGTTGGCAACTACAGCGTCCAGGGAAAGGTGCTTCTCCCCTGGCCCCAAGCAGGGAAAGAGGGCTGGGGGTGTCTTCTCTCTCTGGGGCAGATGGCCCCCCTGCTCCCCAGCCCCACTCTAGAGCACTGATTGCAATGATGAAAAACAAAACTTAGGTGAGCTAAAGAGCCGAGCCATGGCAAGTAAATCCTCTAGTACTAACATAAACCATAAACCACAGGTGCCGGGGTTTTTACAGCCGTACAACACCCGTTCAGAAGCACTCGGAGCCGCTGGTAGAGTTACACCAGACTTACGCTGACATCAGACGCTGACAACACGCTCGATTCCCACGCCTGTGCGGGTGACTTTAATAAACCAGGTGCATTTTTTCCCACAAGAAAATGACCTCTTTCCCAATTCGGAGCCCATCACAAGAGGGTTTTTGGTGCGTCGCTTCCATCCCGGTGATTAAAAAAAGGGAGTTTTGCAAATGCGGGTTTTATAGAGCTGGGCTCCCCGGCGATGAAACCGGACTGTCTTTGAATAATGTAACGGCAGGTGCATTTCAGTATCGCTCTAGTTCTTGCTCAATGAAAAGTGCAGTGTGGGGCTCACACCCCAAGCTCATAAACAGCCTCGTTAACTGGCCCAGGCCCGTTCTCCGAACAGAATAAAAGGCCCAGCCATCGAGTGAGATGTCAGAGGGAGCCACGCTTGGCTTCTTTTCATTCTGCTGCCTTGCTGAAGCATTTCTTTTTGCCGTCTGCCGTCCTTCCTCTTCCACTCTGCCGCCATGTCTTGCCGGTCCTATCACGTTTGCTCGGGAGGTGGCGGGGTCCGGAGTTTCAGTTCATCCTCGGCTGTCATGCCAAGAAGCGTAAAGCACTATAGTGTCAGCACGGTCTCCTCTCGGGGGGGCGGTAGCATGGGCTATAGAGGCCTGGGGTACTTCGGCAGCCGAAGTCTCAGCGGCTCGGCCTCCGGCAAATCCCGAATGGCCGTGGGGAGCTGTCGTTCGGCGCGCTACGGTGTCGGGAGTGCGGGTCTCGCCTATGGCTATGGCGGAGCTGGCTTTGGCTACCGAGCGGGCGGCAGCGGGGGGCCGTGTCCACCCCCCATCACGCCCGTCCACGTCAACCCACATCTCCTGCAGCCCCTCAAAATCGAGATCGACCCCAACGTGCAGTCGGTGAAATATCAGGAGAAAGAGCAGATCAAATGCCTCAACAACAAATTCGCTTCGTTCATTGACAAGGTGAGATGGGCGGGCGCCACCTTCGCCCCTTGCCACCGGAGTGGGAGACGCAACTAGCGCAGGCCATTCAAAGATGAAGCCTGAGATTTCCTACCATTTTTAGGCGTCCAAAATGTCCAAGGGATTTGGGGTTCCCAAATCTTAGCCTAAAATTACAGTGAGGCCATGTCTATTCTTTCTGGCAGATAGATGCTCCAGAGGTCAATCTTCTGGCGTTCGATTTAGTGGGTCTAGTATAGACCCACTAAATCAAACACTGAGGGCAGCTCTGGCCTGCATCTGTACTCCTCGCAGTCACAAGGAAACCTGATGGGAGTGTTTGTTTCCATCAGCCTCTGTAGACGGAGCTTGGTCCTGCCTTGAGGGCGGGGGGCTGGACTCGATGACCTCTCGAGGTCCCTTCCAGTCCTATTATTCTATGATTCTATGATTCTATGTGGACAGCACAGAAATGTGGAATTAAGATACACTGATTGCAGCTATGCCATTAACGTAGCTGGAGCTGCGTATCTTAAGTTGACCTCTTGCTGTAGAGTAGATCAAGCTTTAGGGGCTAATTCTCATTTACACTAAGACCACTCTGCATAACGCCAGCGATGCAAAGGGGCCTTACTGGGGGATGTGAATATGCTATTTAAGCGGGACACAGTGGTTCGAACGTAAATAAGAATCAGATTCCAAGTTGCTAATGTAAATTTTAGACAGCCCCGTGTTTGCTCTCACACCAGTTCCACACCAGCATAACTGTGTCGATTTCAGCGGCGTTACTTCCGATTTACACTGGGGTGAGAGGATGTCTTGGCTTTGTGCTTTTTCAACAATGTTATCAGCCAATTTGTACACGTCGCTTTCTCTGTAATGAATTGATCTATTTCTCACGTATAACAGTTCTAGCAGATTTACCCAGCATTCCTCAGGTCCGTAATTTGGGAATTCCATCTAAGTGTGTTTTGTTTCTTCATCCCTAGAAACTCTTCTCATCTGCTATGTTTTAACAAAAAAGGGCTATAGTCAATTAGGTTACCAATAGTTTTCAAACCTTAAGCTTTGATCTAGCTGTGCCAAAAAAGATCACTACTCCAAATTTCTGTGTGTTATCGTTTTTCTAAACAGTTTCTTGAGAAACAATCCTAGTCCACGTCCATCCTATTTTTCTGACTCAGTCTCTTTCAACTTTCACGCGGTTATGTCAATTTTGAGCATTTTCTTTGTTTTGGTGATTCAGCCTGGTTTTATGAGAAGCAGTCCCATTCCAAGCACATCCCGTTTTCCTGGCACAACCAAACCCACACGTTGCTTTAAGTTAGAAGAGGAAGCTGTATACCAACTGTGGTGGTCCGAACTCTGGCTGTTTAGGAGGAGTTCCTGATCAAACAGACAGACAAAATCTCTAAAATATATGGATGTTTTAGAATAACCTTGTTTAGAAAGAGATGGCCTCAGAATTATACATTTGTGGGGGGTTTTCCATTTCTCTGTCTAATGTCTTTGGTTTCTCATGTTGCTGATTCTGGGGAATCCAGTCTGGCAGTAACATCAAAGATTTCATAGATGGCAAAGCCAGAAGGGACCAGCTTCGGTAGAATACAAGCCATAGGACTTCCTTGAATTCGTTCCTGTCTGAACCACTTGTTCCTAATTGTTTCCGGTCTAACACTCCGGTAGGTTTTGAATGCTTCAAAGCAAACTTCCTTTTGGGATTCAGGTCCGATTCCTGGAGCAGCAGAACAAGGTGCTGGAGACCAAGTGGAACCTTTTGCGGGAACAAAAATGCTACCAGAGCAACATGGAGCCCATGTTTGAAGCTTATATCAATAACATGAAAAGGCAGCTGGAGACTCTGGGATTCGACCGAGCTAAGCTGGAGACAGATCTGAGCAACATACAGGACGTGTTGGAGGATTACAAGAGAAAGTAAGTAACACGACGCAGTTTAATAATAGGTTGTTAAAGTAATGTCTCCAAACATGCATGCACTGTTGTTAGAACCCTGACTCACCGCTATCCAAAAGGGTGGAGAGGCTTTGGACTACAGGCAGGCTGTATCAGATACACCTTTTCCATGGGAGACGCCTACATTACTACCCAGTGGTGCAAAGATTCTGCGGCCCCGCCCCCCATAAAAAAAGCAACAGTCGTTCTGCGACATGAGTGTTGTGAGCCAGACATGAGAAATCATTCTTCTGCTCAGCTCTGCTCTGATTAGACCTCGGTTGGAGTCTCGTGTCCAGTTCTGGGCACCGCATTGCAGGAAAGATGTGGAGAAAATGGAGAAGGTCCAGAGAAGAGCAACAAAAACAATCAAAGGTCGAGAGAACATGACCAAGTTGGGAAGACTGAAAGAATTGGGCTTGTTTAGTTTGGAAAGCAGAAGACTGAGAGGGGACATAATTACAGCTTTCAAGTACCTAAAAGGGTGTTACAAGGAGGAGGGAGAAAAACGGTTCTCCTTGGTCTCTGAGGGTAGGACAAGCAGCAAGGGTCTTAAACTGCCACAAGGGAGGTTTAGGTTGGGCATTAGGAAAAAATGTTCTCACTGGTTAAACACTGGATTAAATAGCGTAGATGTCCTACCCGTTTTTGTTGCCTTTCTCCACACTTTTCCCAATCCGAAGATCGTTTTTTTCTAAGCTGGAGCAGCTAGCGTGACACATGGGAGTCAAGGTGCGGCCATACTGGGGATGTGTAGCGGGGCATTATGATATTTTCAGGTTTATTAGCCATTCCTTGTCTCTGCTGAAAAGCTGCACCTTGGGAACTAGCTGGAGAACTCGAAGTTTGTCAATATGTTATTTATTCTGCACCTTTTTATAGTGACAGTACCTGGCGCAATGAAATCTTTCTCCTGGAGCCCCTGAGGTGTGATTGGAATAATAATAATTCATAATTGCATGTTATTACTTTGGGATAGTTATACATTACACTCTTTGTGGTTATTCATTAAATAGTCGGTTTGAAGAGAACTTTTCAACGTTTTAGCTAAGTAGAGATCTCAGCAGATGCCTCAAGGGTGGATGCACAGAGCCGCCCACAGGGGGAGGTCAAAAGGGGCAGGTGATTGGACTCTTGGCGGCTGCTACCACAACCGTCACAGAGGACGGATCCTGGACAGTGCTGAAGGACTGGCTGAGAAATGCTAAGTCCTCAGCCCCACCCCTTCCCACCCGAGGCTCCTCCCCTTCCACAGGTCAAGAGCCACGCCCCTCCCCTCCTTGCCCAGGGAAGTCTGGTGCCAGCCCACTTGATATGTAAAACCCGGGTTGGAATAATAAGATGTTGTAGCTGAAAACGTCAATTTCACGATACACACACAAACCAATGAAGAAATATTTCCATCAATTTACAGATAGACAAAGTAAGTGAAATCCTACTTGAGAGCTCTTTAAAGGTTGGCTTAATGAAATTTACTTTGTACAGTCTGACGCGTGTTGTTGACTGTCTTTAGTGGTTACCAGGCCTTACGGTTTTGAACATCAATGTCTAGTGTCGTTAAATCATTCTTGTCTGACCCACCCAATCTCTGATATCCTCCCGCCTATAATTTCCTGCACGTGTGAAAATCTAAACAGATAACAATCAAAAATGTGCACGACAGTGGAGATTTAAAACAATACATAGATTCAAATGCCTTACCGTAAAGATCAACGTTTTTTAGTGGAAAGACCAAACTGAGTGATTGGGCAACAAAATGGCAAATGAAATTTAATGTGGATCAATGTAAAGTAATGCACATCGGAAAAAATAACCCCAACTATACGTACAGTATGATGGGGGCTAATTTGACTATGACAAATCAGGAAAGAGATCTTGGAGTTATCGTGGGTAGTTCTCTGAAAACTTCCACACGGCGTGCAACGGCGGTCAAAAAGGCAAATAGGATGTTAGGAATTATTAAGAAAGGGATAGAAAATAAGACACAGAACATCTTACTGCCCCTGTATAAAACTATGGTACGCCCACATCTGGAATACTGTGGACAGATGTGGTCTCCTCACCTCAAAAAAGATATTTTGGCCTTAGAAAGGGTTCAGCAAAGGGCAACTAAAATGATTATGGGTTTGGAGCAGGTCCCATATGAAGAGAGGTTCAAGCGGCTGGGACTTTTCAGGTTAGAAAAGAGGAGACTAAGGGGGGATGTGATAGAGGTCTATAAAATCATGAGTGGTGTGGAGAAGGTGAATAAAGAAAAGTTATTTATTAGTTCCTATAATAGAAGAACTAGAGGACACCAAATGAAGTTAATGGGTAGCAGGTTTTAAACTAATAAAAGAAAATTCTTCTTCACACAGCGTGTAGTCCACCTGTGGAACTCCTTGCCAGAGGAGGCTGTGAAGGCTAGGACTATAACAGAGTTTAAAGAGAAGCTAGATAATTTCATGGAGGTTAGGTCCATAAAAGGCTATTAGCCAGGGGATAGAAATGGTGTCCCTGGCCTCTGTTTGTCAGAGGCTGGAGAAGAATGGCACGAGACAAATTGCTTGGTCATTGCCTTCGGTCTACCCCCTCTGGGGCACCTGGTGCTGGCCACTGTCAGCAGACAGGCTACTGGGCTAGATGGACCTTTGGTCTGACCCAGTACGGCCATTCTTATGTTCTTATGACAAAAACAGCAAAATCTTCAAATGCAGAAAATATGCTACAGCAACTGGCCGAGTTCACCAAAACATCTGCCGCTGTTCTGGAATTGCAAAATGCACTCCGTTTTGGGAGGTTTTTTTTGAGAGTGTGTGGATGTGTTTTAGATCCACAATGTTTTCTCAACCGAACAACTGAACAAAAAAGAATCCTCTCTCTTTCCCCCTCAGATATGAAGAGGAATGCAGCCGCCGGACCTGTGCTGAGAATGAGTTTGTCGTACTAAAGAAGGTGAGCTATGCACCGACAGCGAACTACCTCAAAAACGCCCACTGCCCAAATTTCAAGAGGCGCACAGATGACACATATTGCTTTTTAACTCATTTGAAGGGAAAACAATGCACAGCTCATGTTTCCGCACAAGTAGAGCTGGGATGGGGGAAAGCAATTCAGCAACTGAATTGTTGAAATTTCACTTATTTCATCCTGAAAAAACGTAAAAAATGTTTCAAGTTGTTTTTCCATTTTTAACCACCTGAAAAAGAATTTGTGAAATGGTGGTTAGAGGTGAAAAAAAAATTCAGGTATACCTATGTGACTTTGGAGACCAGTATCTTTAAAGATATTTAGGTACTTAACTCCCGAGGGTATTGCTTGCATCAGACTCACCTAGGTGATTTTTAAAAATCTCACTAGACATATTATCTGCAACTCTAGGTATCGAAATACCTAACCATGTGTCTCATTGGAAGACAGTCGCATTTAGATTCCTAAGGCCTTGTCTATACTTATGGAGGATCGACACTCCAAAGATCGATCTTCCAGAGTTTGATTTAGAGGGTCTAGTAAGGACCCACTAAATCGAATGCTGAGGGCACCCCTATCAACCCTGGTACTCCTCATAGTCACAAAGAGTAAGGGAAGTCAATGGGAGAAATCAACTTCTCATTGTGGGGCCGACCCAGAAAATCAATGTAAAGTATCACTTTAGCTATGCAATTCTTATAGCTGGAGTTGCGTACCTTACATCTATTTTCTCCCCCAGCTTAGACCAGGCCTAAATGTCTATGTCACTTTTCAAAATGTCGTTTGTGCCTCTACACCACTTGGTTGTTTTGAAAATATTATCTTACAGTCTTTGTCCGTTAGAGGTTGTGAAGTTGTATATTTCATAGAAACTCTAATTTCTCTTATCAGAGGCATTTAAGGCCAGATTTTCAAAATTGCACAGCACGATTGCTGGATGATTAATGCATTTGTTGGTTTGCTGGCAATTCTGAAAAACCTGGGAGAAAAAAATTGTTTCAGGTTGAACCAAAATTTCACTTTGATTGTGAGCATTTAAAAATGGTTTTAATGCTTTTCTGGTACAATTAAAGGATATGTTGAAACAAAAAGGCCTTGTGAAGCAAAAAATGAAAACCTTGCCTTCTGAAAATGTCAAAATGAGGCATTTTAATTTTAGGAGCGTTTTTGTTTACTAAGAACAATTTGATGAAACCAGCATGAAGCCAAAAATGATTTTGGTGTCACTGAATCTGCTTTTTTCACTCCAGAAAAGCTTCATTCAGAAAATTTCATACTCAGCAGGTGGAAGCGTTGACTGCATTTTGGATAATCTGGGTTGAGTTGTTAAACAGGAGCCGAGTTCTTTTGGAAATCACTTTTGAAAATCTCTAACACCTTCTCAAGACCCTGGGGGCTGTGTGTATCTGCCAACCTTTGCAAATTAAACCACTTAGTTAGAATCCGAGGGTGTGTCTAGACTGGTAAGATTTTGCGCAAAAGCAAACGCTTTTGCCCAAAAACTTGCCAGCTGTCTACACTGGCTGTTTGAATTTGCACAAGAACACTGACGATCTAATGTAAGATTGTCAGTGTTCTTGTGCAAATACACTAACGCTCCCGCTCGGGAAAAAGCCCTCTTGCGCAAATGTTTTTGCACAAGAGGGCCAGTGTAGACAGGGAAGAACCGTTTTGCACAAAAAAGCCCCGGTGGCGAAAATGACCACGGGGGCTTTCTTGTGCAAAATCACATCTAGACTGGCCATGGATGCTTTTGCACAAAAGCATCCGTGCCAATCTAGATGCTCTTTTGCGCAAATGCTTTTAATGGAAAAACTTTTCCGTTAAAAGTATTTCCGCAAAATCATGCCAGTCTAGACCCAGCTCCACAGTATGGATTTTCAAACATATTCGCTCCCCAACTCCCATCGACTTCCAAAAGCAATTAGATGCCCTTTGAACCTTTTTAAAATCTCCCACTAGCTGCCTGGTTTTCCCCTGGTTCGATCATTCTGATTGTCGATGTAACAGACCATTTGGCTGGTCGATGGAAGTGACCTATTTATCGTCCTTTCTAATGTCTAGTGATTTTTTTAGCTGTAAAAATATAGTCGGAAAGAATAAATTAACGTGTAACACCGACAGAGCCAGTGCGATCGAATCTGTGACCTTAGGAGTTCAAGCCACATGACCTAAAAGCCAGCAGGCTCTTAGCTAAGGCTGTAGTGGTCTCAAGCCTTCTGGGTCACGTATGGAAAAATTAAACTGCTTAGTGGTGACAATCCAGGGGACTGAGTTATTCACCCGACTTTGCTCTAGCATGAACCAAAATGTCTTATCGGCAATTAGAACTTCTCTCACTGGGCTTCCAATCCTCCACAGGACGTGGACTGTGCCTACATGAACAAGGCCGAACTGGAAGCCAGGGCGGATTCCCTCATCAACGAAATCGACTTCTTGAGATGCGTGTATGAAGAGGTAATGCCATTTCGCACGCCAGTTGGCCTTTTATGAGGAAAAGGAAAACAAGGAATGCTGGTATTTTCCAATGGGTTTTATGAGAGAATGGCAAAATTCATGGGGATTTGGGGGCTACGCTCCCTAAGGCCAGGTCTACACTACTGGAGAAAGGTCTCAGAGGAATAGCCGTGTTAGTCTGAAGTGGGTTTTACCCACAAAAACGTATGCCCTAATACATCTGTTAGTCTCTAAGGCCTTGTCTCCACTTGCTGAAGGATCAACATTCAGATGATGGATCCTCAGAGGTTCGATTTAGCGGGTCTAGGAAAGACCTGCTAAATCGAATGCTGATGCCATCCCCATCCCAAGGAGTAAGGGAAGTCGAAGGGAGGATTTCTCCCATCGAGCTCCCACTGTGGGGCTGCCACAAAACATTGGTGCATGGTACACCAACTCCAGCTACGCAATTCACGTGGCTGGAGTTGCGTATCTTATCTCACCAGTGTAGACCTGGCCGAAGGTGCCACAAGACTCCTCGTTATTGGTACTACCAGAGAAAGTTGACCTAAGATACGCAACTCCAGCTATGAGAATAGTGTTGTTGTAGTCAACATACCTTAGGTCAAATTTCTGCGGCATCCGCGCTGTGGGTGGTCAATGGAAGAAACTTTCTCATCAACTTCCTTGTTCCTCCCAACCTGGTAGAGCACCAGGGTTGAGTGGGGTGCCATCAGTGGTTGATTTAACAGGTCTTTACTAGACCTGCTAAATCAAACCCTGGGAAATCGATCTCCAGAGCATAGATCTTGGGGTAAGTGAAAACAAGCCCTTAGTCTAAGAGTCAAAGAGTTTACAGCCAGACGGGAACACCAGATCATCTAGTTGGACTTCCTGTGTCACCCTAAACTCCACCCAGCTTCCATTGTGTGGAGCCAATGACCTGGATAAGGCTAAATTTTCACAGGTGAATGAAGTACCATGTGCCACAAGCAGGGGGCTGGAGGATCCAGGATGCATCAGTGTCTGCGACCCCGGCCATGGCAGGGAACTGAAATTGGAAAATCTCTTTGGGAGGCTTGGGAAGGTTGATTTCCTGGGCTTTGATTTAGTGGGTCTAGTAAAGACCCACTAAATCAATCGCTGATTGCATCCCTCTCAACTTGGGTATTCTACCCGGGAGTAAGGGAAATTGAAGGGTTTTTCTCATTGGACTCCTGCAGTGGGGACGGTGCAGAAATTTGATCGCACCAGGTGGATATGTTCCTACAGTGACAAACACCTTCTATCAGGCTTATGCTTCAGGGTTTACAGCGATGTAGTTCCAGTGTAGACATGGTATCAATCAAGCTTGCTGGAAAAAGGAAGCTAAAGGGCAGGTCTCACTGAAAATCAGGTGCCTTCAAATCATAAATCCTCCATTTTAGATTAAACCTGAAACTACGAAACAGGTAGAAAGTAGAAAACGGGGGCCAGGAAAGCGCCCTCGAGAGCAAACGCCTGATGAATTTCATGTCTCCTGCAGGAACTTGCTTGCCTCCAAGCATCCATTTTGGACACCTCTGTTGTCGTGCAAATGGACAACAGCCGGGGCCTGAACATGGATGACATTATCGCGGACGTCAAAGCACAGTACGAGGACATTGCCAACAGGAGCCGCGCTGAGGCTGAGTCCTGGTACCAGAGCAAGGTGCGTCCCCCCCAGAGACAACGGGATTCTGGATGGCCCTTCCACAGATCTCCTCGTGGAAATAGTTCAATTCACAGGCATGAGAGAGCACAGAGACCGGAAACGGGCTCTCTGTAATTCAAGAAACCCATGAAATGACAGACTGTGAATGAAATGCATGCTATTACCCAGCCGAAACTGCCTTAAGACAAAGGGGTGTATCTATGCTGGTATGTTTTATCACCAAAACCTGCCTTTTGGTGCCAAAACAGAGAAAGCGTTTGCACTGCCATGCGACTTTTGTTGGGGGAAACACCCAGTTTTGGCAACAAAAAACTTCCAGCCCTGCAGGAGATTTTTGTTTTTTCCCCTCCCTTTATTGTTGACAAAGAGCTAGCATGGACTCTGCTGTTTGTTTTGTGAAGTGAATTGGCTTCCGTATGTATCCCACCATGCCTGCCCTGCTGGCTCTGCTCAGTGTTCTGTGATCTCTGCTGCCCTGCATCCATGCGCCCCTCCCCTTTCAAAGCTCTAGCAAGTGTCTGACAGCTGAGTGAGCTGCTCCATTTGGGGAACATGGAACAAACCATTGGGATGTTCCTGTTCTGCTGGTCAATTTATTATAATTGCTTCTTCTGTCTCCCTTCAGTATGAGGAGCTGAAGGTCACTGCGAGCAAACACTGTGACAACCTGCATAGCACAAAGAATGAGATCATGGAGCTGAACCGAGTGATTCAGAGACTTCATGGAGAACTGGAAAGCGCAAAAGCCCATGTGAGTGTGCGAGGCTGGCCTGGGGGCTACAATGTGTCACTGATAACACACAAATGCTACGTAAAGGGTCCTGGGCTAAGTGGTCATCCAAAACCGCCCCATCATAACAGCTCAGCAGTAAAAAATCTTAATGACAGACAAGGCTGTGCCACTAAACTGTTGTGAGGAACTGCTGTTGCCTAGACTAGTGACCACACCATGGGGGGATAATAGCATACTACTGCTACCAACTAAAAGAGTTAGTTTGTTAACTCAAGTGGTAGAGGCCTGTAGTGTGAAGCTGACACCTAGCTGTCTAAAAAAATCTCAGAGAGGTAGCTGTGTTAGACAGTAAGTTTAAAAACAACGAGTAGCCCTGTAGCACCTTAAAGACTAACCAACATATCTAGAATCAAGAGCTTTCGTGGGCAAAACCCACTTCCTCAGATGACTTGGAATAGAAATAACAGAAACCAAAAAAATCTATATAATGGCAGGAGAAGAAACTGTCAATTGTAAGACCCGTGTTAATGAGGCTAATTAAGTGGACTGAATGTGTCCCATTCATAGGTTCTGATGTGGAAATGTGGATGTTAAAGGCAGGGGAATTGGCTTTGTAATGCGCCAGCTAGTTAATGTCTTTCTTTAGGCCCAGAGTAATGGTGTCAGATCTGCAGAGAAATTCCAGTTCTGCAGACTCTTTCTGTAAGGCTATGTCTACACAGCAGAGTTATTTCAGAATAACTTGACCTGGCAAGCCGTTATTCCAAGATAATGTCGAGCTGGAGGACTTCTTACTCCGACCCTCATTTCACAAGGAGTAAGGGAAATCGGAGGAAGAGTGCTTTTCCTTTGATTTCCTGCTGCGTAGACAGCCCCAAAAGCCAAATTGAGCCATTTCGACTTCAGCTACGCAATTGATGTAGCTGAAGTTGCATCGCTTAATTCGACTTTTTCCCTGCTGTGTAGACGTGCCCTAATTGGTTAGTGACATTTCATTGTAGAAGAACGGCTACTTTTAAATCCATGCTCCAACAGCCTCATGAAGACAGGTCCCACAACTGGCAGATACTTCTCCTGCCGTTATATAGATCCTTCATTTCTGTTATTTAATGAGTTTATGTCCTGTCCCTGCAGCGATGCAAGCTGGAAGGAGCCATCGCAGAGGCTGAAGAGCGAGGAGAGATGGCTCTCAAAGACGCCAAGTGTAAACTGACTGACCTAGAAGCGGCTCTGATGAAAGCCAAGCAGGACCTGGCTTGTCAGCTGCGGGAGTACCAGGAGCTGATGAACGTCAAGCTGGCTCTGGATATCGAGATCGCCACCTACCGCAAGCTGCTGGAAGGGGAGGAGAGCAGGTAGGTTCACAGCAGGAGCCTGCGAATCACTGATCAGGAAAGAATAAAGGTCAATTTCAAATGTCTGTCAAAACGAAGAGCACAACCCAGCAACCCTTTCTCCCAGCGTGAGTCCATCCACTTGCAAGTCACCTTATCCCGTGGGGAAACCGATTGGTGATTTAGAAACCGAGCTCGGAGAAATTCAGCTGAAACTTTTTCCTAGTGAAAAAAAGCAGATTCAGGGTGCCTGGAACATTTGATGAATTCAAGCTAAAATTTCCAAATTATAGATGATTACAAATGACCAATTATTATTATTCAGGCTAAATTTACCAAATTACAACACTTAAAAAAATTAGAGGAAAAATAAAAGGTTTCGGTTTGACATCTTCCAAATGAAATTTCCCATCTGAAATTCCTTTTCGCTTCAAAATGTCGTTTGTTTTCCACAAAAAACTTTTTTGGAAAAATCCAAACCATAGCAAATGAAACCCAGCATTTCGTTTCAAGATGATGGAGACATTTCGTTCCACCTAAAAGAATTTTTCCCTGGACTTTTTCTTCCCTGTTTCAGGTGGACCCCAAATATTTTTTTCTTTATTCTTCAGTTCTGTCATTGACTTAGCAAATCAGTGATTTGCCCAGCTCTGTTTAGGAAGTTTAATCCCTTTTGAAATCATGATCGCTTAGGCTCCTAATGCACTTACCCGTTTTTGAACAATTCACGCACTAGGTCTGTTTGCAGGAGTAGAAGCTGCCCATGCTTGTGCCGAAAAAAAGAAATGAACAGTGTTGGTGTGTGTCCGACAGCCAAATTGCAAGTTTCCTAAGCACAGTCCTTGTTTGCTGCACATACAGCTAATTAATTATACAGCTAATCATAATCAGCACATAGCTAAAACACTTGGTTTCTTACATTTCAAACTTTCTTTGTTTTCTTCTCCTGCTAGGCTCTGTGGAGAAGGTGTTTTCCCTGTCAATGTTTGTAAGTATCAGGAGTTTTCACTTTCTGAGAAGTCCGACATGATGCATCATTTGCAGCAAAAGCCATAAACCGGACCATAATCTCTTGCTTTTTCTTTTTTCCCCCCAGCGGTGTGCAGATCCCAGGGGGGGCTGGTGTGTGAAAGCGACCCCTGCTTCGGCGGCGGCTTCACATCCAGCAGCAGAGCACTCCTCAAAACGGGCGGTGTGGTTAGCAGCGGAGGGGTGTGCGATGCCAGGTTTGGCAGAGGCTTGGGAGATGTGTGTGCACCATGCGTCCCTCCCATTGCGTATAGCACGGGCAGTGGAAGGAGCTCTACTGTCAAATATGTCTCTACCACCAGCTCCTGCAGAACAAAATGTTAAATGAGCACTCCGGAGAGGCCTCGCCTTGTGGCGTCCCTGCTCCCAGCACTAATGTCATTGGGGGATTTTAAAGATGACAGCCCCTTCTGCGTTGCTTGCTGCCTGACGCATTTTTAATTTCTGCGCTGGGTGCTGTTCTTAGGCACCTGTGATTCACAATGAGGAATCCATGCCCTCTGAGTTCGATTGAGCAGGTCTTAACTAGACCCGCATAATCAAGCTCCGGAAGATTGATCACGGCAGTGAAGATGTGGCCTTGGAGACTAACAGATGGATTAGGGCATAAGCTTTTGTGGGTATTCATCTGATAAAGTGGGTTTTACCCACAAAAGCATATGCCCTAATCAACCTGTTGGTCTCTAAGGTGCCACAGGACTCGTTGTTTCTGCAGAAACCGACTAACACAGCCACCCCGCTGAGACTTTGCACCCTGTGATTTAGTTTTACAAAACTGGTCTTCCGACATTTTCCTTCTCCTCCTGGGTTATTGAGAGCTAGCATTGTAACACCCTTTGATTAGAGAGTAGATCGTTAGTATGCTGTATGTATTGAGGAATCCAATCGTTTGTGGAGACATGCAGCTCAGAAAAAGGCCTCCGTGAGACAGGGAAACCCACAGAGTCTCGCAGTTCAGTGCCTTTCCTCCCACCAGCGGGAGCCAGCTATGAATCTGAAGATCTATTGTGTTCCAGCTCCTACAGTGTATTCTGTGTTGTTAGCTAATGGCACCGGTTCACTATGCCCTGACTCATTGTGAAGAGCAAGCCACGGACGTGCAGCTGGTGTCTTAATAACTGCCTGCTGCTGTGACTCTTATTTGCTTCCATCTTTGTTCGATTCCATTTTCCCAATAAACTGAGCAATGGATAAAAATGAGAATTGTAGTTGTTCTAAGAGAGGGACTCTCAGAAATGCTACCATCAGCCCCTGCTTTTACCGCCCCTAACACCATCAGGTCCCCAGGTAAGGGATGATGAGCTATGGAGAGTGGATCAGTTATTAATGAAATACTGGAATCCTGAAATCCAGGTAGCTATCATCACTGCCTTACCGTGACGTGTCCCACCTTGTTTCTGCATGCACGGGCACAGACTGAGCCAAACGGCAAAGCGAAGGCCTGCCAGGCCCCCGAGTGTGGCAGGGGGTCCCCAAAGATGATGTTTGTTCAAGGGAGAAGTGGGCGCTCCAGGAGAGGGAAAGAATTCCAAGGAGCCAGCTTGCTTGGACAAGCATTGTAACACCGTGTGATTGGAAAGAATATTGTCAGTACACCGGAGATACCAAGGAACCGAATCCAATGGGCATAAGGGGAAGGGGAAACAAGATGAAGAGACAGGGAAGGTGAAAGTGAGGGAGTGGGCCTGCTGGTTCAGTGGGGTTAGAGCTGTCCTGGTCCCCATCTCTGGCTCTTTGCTGCCCCCTTGTGGTCATTCTGCAGTAGAACTGTCTCTCCTACCAGACCCCTCCCTTCCCAGAGAACCCCCTATTTATTATTCTTTTTAAACGCCTGCGTTTTCAGCCAATCGAATGGTTTGGGGAGAGCCAGACACCTTGATCATTGAGGGTTGGCCACACTGCGTCTGAGGGCGAAAATAAAGCTTGCCCCCCAGCGATACGTAGCGCATGGGCAACAGTTTGGCAGGGGTTTCAAACCAAGCGCAGAAGGGATGTTGGCTCCATTCGGGGCTCTTCCATCCATTGAAATAGCAGCAGCGGTTGATCTAGTCTCAACTCTTCTTTTGTTAAGCAACACCGGCAACTTGGCCAGCCTGCTGCGGTCGACCACAACCCGGGGGAAGATGTTTGCACAGCAAAGCTGTATTGTAAAAACCGTTTGGGAGGAATCGTCCCGATATCCTTGCCGACATATTTCACTAGGCATTTTTCACACTTTGCGGATAGGGGCATAGAAAAAGACACCACCATGCCAACCAGATTAAATGCACCCCGCCATATCCTGCAATCGCGGGTGGTGGGTAAAATAGGCAAGGGAAGGCGTTGCCTTTCCAACATTGCTTGGCCGAGGCGGAGGGCTGGGGACACAGCACGGCAGCCCTGGCTCTCCAGGTGGCCAAAAGGATCAGGCTTAAGAGCTGGGGTTGGGTGGGGCTTGGCTGGGGGGAAGGTTGTGGAAGGGGCGTGATCGCAGGGGAAAGGTGTGGCTTCAGGCAGAAGGGGCGGGGTTAGTGCTTACCTTTCCCAGCCACCCCTGCCCCGAGCCTTCCACAACCCAGGTGCCCTTTGCGGTGGGCTTAGGGGGAGATGCATCCCTCCCCCGGCTGCCCGTTGGACGTGCAGTAGCCATGGAGAGGCGCTTCTCACCTGGCCCCAAGCTGCTTTGGTGAGTGAGGTCTGGGGTTGCCCTCTCTCCGTGGGGGAAGCCTGCGCCCTGAACCAGCCCCACCCCAGAGCACCGCAACATTTTTTGCGTTAAGGACCTGAGCCACGCCAGGCCCATCTCCTAGGAGGTCATAAGAAGCGTCCAGACTTTCCCGTCCTCGCCTTCCGCAAGCAGAACGCCGTCAGCAAGAAACGCAACTGTGGTTGCGAAGGAACACAACAGGGTAACTTTATTGAAGGCGCACGACGTGCAGTCAGAGCACAAACCCAGCAAACGGCTGCCACGGCTGCATTGCGGAGAAGCTAGGGCCGATAACGCAACACAACGTTCTGCACAGGGAATTTTTCCCCCCTCTCTCTAATACAGTCACCACAAAACAATGCGAATGGGGGTAGTTAGCAGTTCTCACCACACGTTTCGCCAAGAAGACCACTTGGGCATAACTCGTCCTGCCTCCAAGGATGAGAGCTTCCGGGGAAGTGCAGAGAACTAAGAAGTTCTTGCTTCTTCCCCTCCCAGCATCTGCCCGTCAGCGATTTAGGGGGTGCCAGGATCTTGGGATTAAATCCCTGACCAGCCTAACTAACCTATCATGGAGCTATCTGCTGGTAACGTCGCTAGTGTGAGGCTGAACCCCGTTATCACGTTGGCCATCACTCCATCTCTTGGCACGGCGTTCCACACTGTCTGAAAAAGGATTGCCTCATTTTCTGCCTACCAATTTCATTGGGTGACCCTACGTTTTGGGTGGTGGGACAGGGCAGTGTCTTAATCACAGTTCTTTTCCTCCACCTCATTCTTGATTTTATAGTCCTCTATCGCTTCCTTCGTTCCGCACGATCTTCCTTCGTTCTGGCAGAGAACTCAGAATGAAGGAAACAATTCACACACCCTTCCCTTCCTCCCCCGGATCAGGTTTGTAAAACCTCCTAACACTCGGGTAGAGGCATTCTCTGCCCTGCATTACAGTTCTCAGCCAATACGCTTTTTATTCAGTGTTTGTTAAACTAGACACATGAAACCCTCCAGTCCAAATGACATCACTCATACTGTAGGAAAAACCACAAAAACCTGATATAGTTCTGGGCCTCCCACTACAGAAAGGATGTGGACGCACTGGAGAGGGTCCAGCGGAGGGCGACCAAAATGATTCGGGGGCTGGAGCACATGACCTAGGAGGACAAATGGAGGGATTTGGGTTTGTTTAGACTGCAGAAGAGAAGAGTGAGGAGGGATTTGATAACAGCCTTCAACTTCCTGAAGGGGGGTTCCAAAGAGGATGGAGAGAGGCTGATCCTACCAGTGACGATGGCAGAACAAGGAGCAATGTCTCAAGTTACAGTGGGGAGGTCCAGGTTGGATATTAGGAAAAACTCTTTCCATAGAAGGGGGGGGAAGCGCTGGGCTGGGTTCCCTAGGGAGGGGGTGGAATCACCATCCCTAGAGGTATTTAAGTCTCAGCTTGACAAAGCCCTGGCTGGGTTGATTTAGTTGGGTTGGTCCTGCCTTGGGCAGGGGGCTGGACTTGATGACTCCTGAGGTCTCTTCCGGCTCTATGATTCTATACAGCTGTGGCACGGCATCCGTACCCAAACAGGAAGAGAGTGGGAAAAGTCTGCCTCTTAGAGCTACCCCAACGAGAGTTAGAGCCGAGAGGATAACTAAGAGGGCCATCTGGAGTAAATTCCATAGTTCCTCTGCAGTGGAGAAAGCTGCATCAGTTTGCACCAGCTCATGACTTGGGTCCCTGGATTAAAAGGAGTTCAGTTAGACACAGGAAACTCTAGTGTCATCTCTTTTAAGTCCACAGACTTTGTCCTGGGGATGAGAGAGAATTTTGAAGTCCTCCCGGAATTTTAGCTGTTCGAAATCACCTTGCATCATATCAGTTTGGGGGGGGGGCATTTAATTTATGCTCAGACAGGGTATGTCTACACTGCAACACTATTTCAAAATCACTAGCGCTATTCCGAAATAACTTAGTTTGCGTCTACACAGCCGGCGGTTATTTCGAAAGAATGTCAAAACACTGTCACGCTGGAGAACTTCTTACTCCGACTCCTGGTAACCCTCGTTGTACCAGGAAGAGGTGAAGTCGGAGGAAGACGGCTCTGTTCCAAAATAAGTGCTGTGTAGACACTCCGAATTTCGAAATAAGCGATTGCGAAATAAGCGACGCAACTGACGTAGCTCATTTTGCGTAGCTTATTTTGAGGTAAGCCCTGCAGTGTAGATGCGCCCAAAACGGGCCCCATGTAAGTAAGAAGAAAGGAAGGAAGGAAGGGAAGAATTTTACCCAATTTCCTTCATTAACAAAAATAGGGCTGTTTTTCGATTCTGAACTAACCTCTGGCATTTCCAAAACAGCTTGGCTACGTTTACACTGGCATGATTTTCCGGAAATGCTTTTAATGGAAAAGTTTTCCGTTAAAAGCATTTTCGGAAAAGCACGTCTAGATTGGCAGGATGCTTTTCTGCAAAAGCACATTTTGCGGAAAAGCGTCTGTGGCCAATCTAGATGTGCTTTTCCGCAAAAAAGCCCTGATCACCATTTTCACGATCGGGGCTTTTTTGCGGAAAACAAATCTGCGCTGTCTACACTGGCCCTTTTGCACAAAAGTTTTTCGGAAAAAGACTTTTGCCCGAACGGGAGCAGCACAGTATTTCCGGAAAAGCACTGACAATCTTACATGAGATCGTCAGTGCTTTTGCGGAAATTCAAGCAGCCAGTGTAGACAGCTGGCAAGTTTTCCCGGAAAAGTGGTTGCTTTTCCGGAAAAAGTGGCCAGTCTAGACACAGCCATCAAGTTATTTAGATGCCCACATCCTAGTCAGCACCTTACTCATGGGGGCTCCTCTGATCCAAATTCAAGCAGAAATTTAGGAAAAAAACTGATGTTCAAACGGTTTTGCCTTTGGGGAGGTGAAATTCACTGTCATGCAGAGACCCAGCCCAAAAGCTACGGTCGGATTTAATTCGAGTGTCGAATGATCCTGTTCTCTGCATTGGGGGGATTTTCACCCTAGATCTTACAAAGCTCAGTGGGGCAGGGCCAGCCCTTAGGTGCTCTGTGGAGGGATCACGTTCTGGGAAGGCTCTTCCTGGCATTTCATTCGCCACGGCAGGATTTTGCAGCCACGTTGGCCGCCAGGGGACAATACAACAATACAACTTTTCTTTCTTTGCATTTTTTTTTACTGATATTCCGGCAGTGACGAGCTTGGTTTCCGGAGCCTATTTCCTGACGCTCCTTCTGCTGGAGGAGGTGGTGGTCATGGAGTACGCGGTCACGCCGCCAGGGCTGCCTCCGGAGGAGAAGGAGAGACCGCTGCTGCCCATTCCGCTTCCCAGGTGAAGTCCTCCTCCGAAGCCGTACCCGCCTGCACCGCTGTAGCCTCCTCCAGCGCTAGAATTGACCATAGCTACGGTGCAAAACCAAAAGGGTGTTACAAGAAGGAGAGAGAAGCCATTGTTCTCCTTGGCCTCTGAGGACAGGACAAGAAGCAATGGGCTGAAACTGTAGCAAGAGAGGTTGCGGTTGGACAATAGGAAAAACTTCCCAACTTTCAGGGTGGTTAAACGCTGGAATAAATTGCCCAGGGAGTCTCCATCACTGGAGATATTTAAGAGCAGGTTAGACAGACGCCTATCAGGGATGATCCAGGTGCTTGTTTCTGCCGTGAGGGCAGGGGACGGGACTTAATGACCTCTCAAGCTCCCTTCCCGTTCTAGTGCTCTATGATAGTGTGTCCAGCTGGTGCACAAAGGGGCTGTTTCCCCATTGCTTGGGATCTTGTGCCAAGGAGCTGCGATCACCCGTACCTGCGGCCATGCAGGTAAATATGGCAGGATGGGGTCCCACCGGGGGCTAGCCCTGACGGACCAGATGCAGCCAGCAGACTGGTATTTGCCCAGCCCCCTTAGATACAAAAGTCAGACAGTAATTCCTCATTTCACACTATCGAGATGTTTCAGAAAATGATCGTGTTAAGTGAAAACGTGTTACGCGGGGTCAATTTTCCCATTGAAAATAATGGAAAAGGTGGGGGTTGCGTTTCAAGCGGTGGCGTCTATTGGGACCGGGACATTAGGTTGGGGGAGAAAGGGGACTGGTTGACAGCATGGAGGGGAGGGGTTTCGCTTTGAAGGGGAGAGGAGAGAAGGATTGGGTTGGGAGTATGTCCCTGTGACGGGTCTGCCGGGACCCGCACTGTGTCCGGCGAGGGGGGGTCACTGGGGAACAGCGCGGCGAGCAGCAAACCCTCCGCTGCTTTGCAGGGAGGCGGGAGAAGCCCCGCACAGCTGCCAGCAACGGGCCAGCTGGGGAAATCGTGTTATTCCGGGGACAGTCGTGTAATTCAAAAAATGTTCCCTAAAAAAAAATCGTGCTATCGCGAAAACGTGTGAAGCGGGCACGTGTTAAATGAGGAATTACAGTATCCCTTTAACTATGCCCCAGTCATTAAAACAATACAGACTGTCTCGTGTGCCTGCTGTAATCCAGGTATAAAAGTGCAGCGATTCTCATAAGGGGAATAAATGACTCCTGTATAAGGCACCGTTCTATTGATATAAAAGCATAGATACAGCAAACTTCTGATAATCCGGCACCTTTAGGACCTAGGGGGTGCCGGATTATCAGATATGCCGGACTATCGGAAGGGGGGGGGCTATGAGGGGTCTGGGGTGGGGTGGGGGGGATGCCACCCCAGATCCCTCATAGCCCCCCCTTCTGATAGTCCGGCTCTGCCCCAGGCGTCCCCGATTCAGCCGCTGCTGGTCAGTTTCAGCAGCGGCTGAATCGGGGACGCCTGCGGCAGAGCAGCTGGGGTGCTGCCGGGTTGGTCCGGTAGCGCCGCCCCTCGGCGCTGCGAGACCAACCCAGCAGCACCCCAGCTGCTCTGTCTCCGGCTTCCCCGATTCAGCTGCTAGTCAGTTTCAGCAGCGACTGAATCAGGGAAGCCGGGGGCAGAGCAGCTCCAATGGTCCGGCTGCCCGGAGCACTTCCGGGTTCCCAATGGTGCCAGACCATCAGGAGTGCTGGAGCATTGGATGCTGGACCAATGGAGTTTTACTGTACTAGTGGGTGTACCTGTTCTTTCCATATCTGCAAAAAGCCATCTTTCTAACCCAAACGGATTAATTCAATACAATGCCTTGTTTATACTACCGTGGGCTGCCGACCTAAGATACGCAACTTTAGCCACGTGAAAAACGTAGCGGAAAGTCAATGGGCTTCGGTCTGTTTAATGAGATCTCTTCCTAGTGGTAAGTCGGTAGCTGCCGCCTGTGCTCCCTCTTCACCGTTTGGTGGAATGCTGGCGTCCAAGGGAGAGCGCTCTGCAATCGATTTATTGTGTCTACACTAGACATGGCAAATCAAGCCCCACTGGCTGGATCGCTGCCTGTCAATCCAGTGGGTAGTCAGCAGCTCTCCACCCGCCCAGTCCGAAAAAGGCATCTTGCAGTAAGTGCAACTCATTTTCGCCCCTTTACCTAGCCTGTGCAGTGTCAATAGGCTACGTCAACACAATTCCCAGTGCCTTTAGACATGCCCATGCTAAGTCTCATCTAAGTCAGCACACTAAAATAAAAGGGCTGTGAACCGTGGAATTGCGTGTACTTCCAAACCTCGTTAGAGAAGGAATTAATTGTAAAGCCAACTCACAGACGCTGACGTTTCCAACGTGGTCCCCAGACAGCCTGCAGAGGGAGGGAAAGAAAAGGCAAGAAAGAAGAATATTGGTTGGAGCTCACATCAGATCTGGTACCTGGAGGCATGGGGCTTTGAAGAGCAGCACAATGGGAATGAATGAGGATTGTTCTTATCAATAATGAAGAGGAGACAGCTGTGTTATCAGGGATTTTGTCCAATGCAAACAACAAACATGCTCAGCCCTTCAGGACATGTGTCGTTAATGGCACACAGGTGCAAAGCGTTGGCGGGAGTCAATGCGGTTGAAACTTTTCCATCCGTGTGTGTTGTGATGGATAGAAAGCAAGGGGAGGGGGGAGGTATTCGGACAGACCAGCTGTTTCCACGGAAAATGTCACCTGGGTTAAAATATTTGGGGATTTTGGTTAAAAAAAAATGTCCGGGACCAAAATGTCGTGTGTGTCTTTTAAAATCAGAAACAGAACATTTTTCAATTTAAAGGAAAGGTTTTGAAGAAAAAACGCTGTCGTTGCTAAAAAACCCCAACCCATTCATTTCCATTGACTGTTTTCACAGAGGAAAAACACCTTGGACGTTTGCCACCGGTCTCGACAGGAAGGCAGCCGAGCATTTAAAGCTCTTCTGAGCTCCCGGGAGGCTAACGTGGCGTATTCGCCTTTCCCGCCCTGGGGTTCACTTCCCTCCCGTCCTCGGGAATACGCCCACTTGCGGGATGCACTTGGCAGTATCGCTCCGACCCAGAGAAGAGCTGAGAACCTGCCTTTCCCTGGAGGTTTACGACCGAGGAATCACTTCTCGGGTTCAGCCTCCACCTGTCTTTTACCTTTATCGAGCAGTTTCCAAGCCCTGAACCCTACTCCAGTTAAGAAAGTGGCCAAACTCTCCTTGACTTCCAAAGGAAACAGGACAGAGCCCTTTCTAGGGTGCATGGTACCTCCTGGGGAACTCTGAACATCCCCGAATCTGGCTCCCCACCCCCACGGGCAAAGCGGGTGCGAGATGCCACGTGTCTGGGGAGAGAACCACACCCACCCCCCGCACGGGTGTGAACGTCTGTTCACAGGGTAGGACAATGGAGAAATGGGCCGTTCCAGCAGTGGCACGTGCCGGACGCAGCATGGGCCGGATCCCGCCTGGAGTGAACTGGCCTAGCTCTGATGAACTGTTCCGATGATTTGGGGCCTGTAAATCGCACCCACCTGCTCTCCTCCCCTTCCAGCAGCTTGCGGTAGGTGGCGATCTCGATATCCAGGGCCAGCTTGACGCTCATCAGCTCCTGGTACTCCCGCAGCTGGCGGGCCATGTCCTGTTTGGCCTTGTTCAGGGCTGCCTCTAGCTCCGCCAGCTTCCCCCGGGCGTCCTTGAGGGCCAGCTCGCCCCGCTCCTCCGCCTCGGCGATGTCTGACTCCAGCTTGGCGCGCTGCGAGGGAGCCACAGGGGACGGCAGGGTGAGTTTCTGCTCTACAGCCTGCTAGGCCATCCACGGCAGCCATCCCTCCCCTCTGGTACCCGTCCACGGCAGCCATCCCTCCCCCCTGGTACCCGTCCACGGCAGGCATCCCTCCCCCCTGGTACCCGTCCACGGCAGGCATCCCTCCCCCCTGGTACCCGTCCACGGCAGCCATCCCTCCCCTCTGGTACCCGTCCACGGCAGCCATCCCTCCCCTCTGGTACCCGTCCACGGCAGCCATCCCTCCCCCCTGGTACCCATCCACGGCAGCCATCCCTCCCCCCTGGTACCCATCCATGGCAGCCATCCCTCCCCCCTGGTACCCATCCACGGCAGGCATCCCTCCCCTCTGGTACCCGTCCACGGCAGCCATCCCTCCCCTCTGGTACCCATCCATGGCAGCCATCCCTCCCCCCTGGTACCCGTCCACGGCAGCCATCCCTCCCCTCTGGTACCCATCCACGGCAGCCATCCCTCCCCCCTGGTACCCGTCCACGGCAGCCATCCCTCCCCCCTGGTACCCATCCATGGCAGGCATCCCTCCCCTCTGGTACCCGTCCACGGCAGGCATCCCTCCCCTCTGGTACCCATCCACGGCAGCCATCCCTCCCCCCTGGTACCCGTCCACGGCAGGCATCCCTCCCCTCTGGTACCCATCCACGGCAGCCATCCCTCCCCCCTGGTACCCATCCACGGCAGCCATCCCTCCCCCCTGGTACCCGTCCACGGCAGCCATCCCTCCCCTCTGGTACCCATCCACGGCAGCCATCCCTCCCCTCTGGTACCCATCCATGGCAGCCATCCCTCCCCTCTGGTACCCATCCATGGCAGCCATCCCTCCCCTCTGGTACCCGTCCACGGCAGCCATCCCTCCCCCCTGGTACCCGTCCACGGCAGCCATCCCTCCCCTCTGGTACCCATCCATGGCAGCCATCCCTCCCCCCTGGTACCCATCCACAGCAGCCATCCCTCCCCCCTCTGGTACCCGTCCATGGCAGCCATCCCTCCCCCCCTCTGGTACCCGTCCATGGCAGCCATCCCTCCCCCCCTCTGGTACCCATCCATGGCAGCCATCCCTCCCCTCTGGTACCCATCCATGGCAGCCATCCCTCCCCCCCTCTGGTACCCGTCCATGGCAGCCATCCCTCCCCCCCTCTGCTACCCATCCATGGCAGCCATCCCTCCCCTCTGGTACCCATCCATGGCAGCCATCCCTCCCCCCTGGTACCCGTCCATGGCAGCCATCCCTCCCCTCTGGTACCCATCCATGGCAGCCATCCCTCCCCTCTGGTACCCATCCATGGCAGCCATCCCTCCCCTCTGGTACCCATCCATGGCAGCCATCCCTCCCCTCTGGTATCTATCATCCCTCTACGACAGTGTTTCTCAATCTGTGTTCTGCGGCACACCGGTGCGCCTCGAGGCAGTCGGAGGTGTGCCGTGGAGACCAAAATAATTCAAAATGGCCACCCTTAAAGGGGCAGGTGACCTTTTTTTCCCCTCAATAACTTTCCCACTGACCCTTGGTGTTCCTCATTAAAAAAAAATTCTGTGGTGTTCCTCGGTCTTAAAAAGTTTAAGAAACACTGCTCTGTGGTATCCATCATCTCCCTATGGTATCTATCATCCCTCTATAGTATCCACCCATCCCTCTACGGTGGTGGTGTCGAACACGCGAGCCACTAGCCACATGAAGCTAATTGGCCGGTTGAGTGTGGCTAGTTGGCTATTGCAGAAGCCATTATAGTGGCTACAGCTCCAGAACTGGTTGGACACCCCAGATCTGTGGTATCCATCCATCTCTCTAGGCCATCTCTGGTATCCATCCACCCTTCCGTGTCAGGGGTGGGCAATAAAAGGGCGGCGGTTTGCTAGGGCTACCCCGTGGCAGGCTGCCACCGCTATATTTACCTGCACTTCCGCAGGGACCAGAAATCACAGCCCCCATTGGCTGTGGATCGCCTCTCCCAGCCAATGGGAAGTGCCGTAGACCAGGATACTGCAGCTCCGATTGGCCGGGAATGGTGATCCGCGGGCAATAGGAGCTGTGCTCGCTGGTACCCGCGGAGATGCAGGTAAATATAGCAGTGGCAGACTGCCCGGGGGTAACCCTGGTGGACCGGATGCAGCCTATGGGCCGGTATGTGCCCCCCTCGCTCTATTCCATCTATACTATTCATCCAAGCGTGACTCATAGTGCATCCATCCATCCACCCCTCTATGCTACGCTCCACAGCGGCGAGGCGTCTCCCAGGCAGGGTGAGCCCTGAAAGACGCAAGCGGCTGGGCTGGCAGGAGCAGACGGGTACAGGATGTCGGCATGTCTAGCCCCCAGGGAGGAGGTGCCGGGAGCACCGGGGCATTGTGGGAAGTGCTCTGTATTCATGCCCCGCCGTGCAAAAGAAGCTATTTGCATAGATTTGCATAGAGATTTGCATGTATATGCAACCACCCTCGGCGTGTGCTGTATCACGGTGGGTGCCTGGGGCTTCCAAAGTAGCAAACCCCATTTCTTCAGATGAGCGTGAGCATCTGGAAACCTGCCAGAGCTCATGAGCCTATCTGAGCTTCCAGAAGAAGACAGAGAACCCGCCAGGCACTCTGCCTGGCCATGGACTGAGCGTGTTTCTAAGGCAGCCCCGGCAGGAGCAGCTAGAAAGCAGGACACATGGGCGGCTGGAAGCGCTTGCTTTTCATCTCCCATTCATTATTCACAGGATCCTATTGTGACTGCGCCTTCCAGCCGCCCTGCCCTGCAAGCAAATAAACATCCCCCGTGATTCACAATGGCTTATCTCCCCGGCTTTGTGTGCGCTCTGGTTATTCATTTGCAAATCTCCAGGCCTGCCAGGCACCGAACAACCTCCCTGGCATGAGTCAAGGGTTGGGGGGAAGAGAACTCCCGGCCTGGCTGAAGGAGGGGCGGCCGGCAGGTCCCTGGGCCCAGAAAGGGAAGTCCCGTGGGTGGATCGTGGGAGTCAGAGATGGGGGAGAACTGGTGTGCTGCACCCCTCTCCGTACCCCAGGCCAGATTGTCCAATAGGGGTACGTCTACATGGAAATGGAAGTGGACCCTGTCCGCTGACTTGGCCTTGCAGGGCTTGGGGGGCCTATGAAACCGTATCGGGGGTGGGGACAGACAATCTGTCCTGGTTTGACCGGGACAACCCCCTTTTTAAGCCCTGTCCCAGCCAAATGTGTACGGCAGACGTGGGGCATTTGTCCAAAAAGTGGGGGGGGGAGGAACATGTAGGGGGGAGCGAGTGGTGAGACCAGCCCCACAGAGAGGGGATGGCAGGGCTCGGGCAGGGGGCGGGCCGCGCTCGGGGGAGGTGCAACTCCAGCCCCACATGCAGGGGGTGGGGGCAGAAGGTTTAGGTGATTGTCCCCCCACACACACACCATGGGAGGGACTCAAATGAGCAACTGGAGTTGGGGGGGGGGGGAGCGACAGTGGGGGAGGGGGAGCTGGGAGGACTCAGACTAACCCAACGGCTGAGCTGGGATTCAGATGCAAATCTGACACCATCAGAAGAGATCTGATCAGCGGTTCCCAAACTTTTCGGCATCCCGCCCCCCTTTTTGATTTTTGAGAATCCCTCGTGTCCCCCTCCCCCAATAGCAGCAAAACTTGATGAGCCAAAAAGAAGAAAAAAAAAGGAAGTGACCGGGGCCGAAAAACAAAAATAGCAGCAAAACTTGGGGGGGACGGGGGCTGGGGCACCTTGTGCGGCCCCTGGAATTTCTTCACGCTCCCCCCCCCCCCACATGCTCCCCACTTTGAGAACCCATGGGGCATGGAACAGCTCTCTCGTTACAAGAATTTCCCCTTCAGGTCCCCTCACCTTCTCATCACCACTAACAGTGCCAAAGGTCCATCCAGCCCAGCGTCCTGCCTGCCTGCAGTGGCCAACGCCAGGTGCCCCAGAGGGTGTGAACAGAACAGGGAATCATCCAGTGATCCCTCCTCTGTCGCCCATTCCCAGCCCCTGACAAACAAAAGCTAGCGACACCCATCCTGGCTAATAGTCATTGATGGACCTAACCTCCATGAATTTATCTAGCTCTTTTCTGAAGCCTGTTAAAGTCCTGGTCTTCACAACACCCTGGGGCAAGGAGTTCCACAGGTTGCCTGAGCACTGGGTGAAGAAAAACTTCCTTTTGTTTGTTTAAACCTGCTACCGAGTAATTCCATTGGGTGTCCTTGAGTTCTTACGTTATGGGAACAAGTAAATAACTTTTCCTTATTCACTTTCTCCACCCCAGTCATGATTTTATAGACCTTGATCAAGCGGATTGTTATTCTTTAAGGTGCCACTGGACTCATTGTTTTTGCTGAAACAGAATAACACAGCGACCCCTCTGCAATGAGGTGTCCCTTTTTCCCTTTGGAAGATATAGTTACCCTGCGTTGGGGGTCAGGCTGGCGCCTGGGCTTTCAGACCCACCCCCTCGCGGGAGCCACTGTGAATGCTCCCTTTGTATATATAGTACCAATGCTTGACAATCTGTTCTAGCATATATTTAGCAGTGGTGCTCAGAGAACTTTTCCCCGATGTGAGGGAAGAGCTCTGTCTTGTTTCTCAACCACAGAAGTTGGTTCAATAAAAGATATTATCTCACCTGCCTTGTTTCTCTGTTAACCTGTGTTGCTGATGCAGCGCTTCATGGGAGTTGTAGTTCCATGTCCTTCGTGGCCCAATTCTTTTTTATGGGCCTGGCTCTCCAGTCAGACGGCATCTCCCATGATGCACTGCAGCACCTCACTGTGGCTGAGCCCTCGTGACATAGAGCCAGGAATAGAGACCACATCTTCTGACTCCTAGTAGTGACCTGTACACTAGACCATGAATGCAATTCAAAGCACTGGCCAGTAAAAGTCATGGTGGCAGAAGTGGGATTAATATATGTGGGATCCCAATTTCTGGACCTTGCTGTTGCCTTCCCTAGCCAGATCTTCAGCTTCTGACATTATAACTACAGCTTTCCCCCAAGTGCTTTTACTCGGCCCTGACATGAAGACCTCACACTGTCTGCATGAAACTTATTTCTATTCAGCTCGCGACTCAAAACTCGCTGGAAGGAGCAACAACTCCTCACCTGGTTTTTCAAGTTGTCGATTTCAGCCTGCAGTCTGTGGATCATGCGGTTAAGCTCTGTGATCTCGGTCTTGGTGTTGCGCAGTTCATCCCCGTGTTGCCCCGCGGTGGCCTGCAGCGACTCGAACTGCGAGACACAAGAATATCTCCATAAAAGAAAGCCAGGAGCAGCACCATCAGTCGCACAGCTGGCTGCTCTCTATGGTCCTTCACACACTAGAATCAACAGAATCCTACAACTGGAAGGGCCCTGAGGTCTCTCCCAGCCCTGGGATTGTATAAACCTGAACCTCCCTTGCTGCAATTTAAGCCCATTGCTCCTTGTCCTAGAGCCATCACCTTTTAGGTACTTGCCTCTCCAGATGCATCTTAACAGCTGAAGCTCCTAATTCCCCTAGTTCCAGCATCACTCACCTTCTTTTGGTACATGGACTCTGCTTCTACTTGGCTCTTTTTGGCCATGTCCTCATACTGTGCTTTGACCTCAGCAATGATGCCGTCCAGATCCAGGGTCCGGGTGTTGTCCATGGAAAGGACCACAGAGGTATCAGAGATCTGAGTCTGCAGCTCACGAAGCTCCTACAAGTTACATACAAAAAAAAAAGGCAAAGTCTCTGTGGGTGATTTTTCTGTCTCAGTTGCGCTGCCTGGTCGCTCTCTGCTGCTCTGAGGTTTTGCTTTGCAGAGATCAGACCCGAGAAGTGAAGGAAAGGAAAGGAGAGAAGAGGGAACCCGTCCAGTCATGAGCCAGGAAGGAATCCAACAGAGTGTCACTAGCTGCCGGAACGGATCATTCCCGATGGTGCACATTTTTTTTTTTAAAGCAGAAGGTGAGTCCGGTCTCCTAACTCACCCCACGTCGAAGGGCCTCGGGGGGCGGAGAAAGGATCCCACCTGGGATGGGAAGGGCCAGACACACATTTCATTCACAGCTTGGATCAGAGTGTGGGACCGGACCTGACTTTATTACGGAGTTAGGGCCGGATGCTGCCATCTTAGCCCAGGGGTGAGCCGCTGCATTTACCTGCACCTCGGCAGGGACAGGCGATCGCAGCTGCACCTGGCTGGGAATGGCGATCCGCAGCCATCGGGAGCAGCGATCCCCCCACCTGCAGGTAAATACAGTGGGGGGGATGGGGCCTGATCCAGCCCACAGGCCGGTATTTGCCCACCCTGATGTAAAACAACTCTGGCTGCTTTGATTGACATGCCATGGGGGGGGGGGGGTGTGCCTTACAAGCAATTCAAGCTCCTTGGTCCCTAGTCTCCTGTATAGACCAGGCTCCCTCGTTGGACTTCATCTCCCATGATGCACCACTGCTTTGGGAGTGCTGTAATGCACTGCTTTCCCCAAGGAAGGACCGTGGTGCATCGTGGGAGATGCAGTCCGACTAGGAGAGTCTGGTTTGTAAAAGAGAATGAGTCCCATGATGCGCTACAGTTGCATTTCGCAAACAAAAAGTTTTGGGGGGAGGGGCGTGGCCCAAATAATTTTTTTCTAACATGCAAAACTTTCCACAGAGTCTCCCCCCCCTCCCCGCCGCCTCTGCGGTTTCCAATCAGCGCTGCCAGAAATGCAATCCAAAATAAATCCTCAACCCTATAGGTCTTCTTTCAGCGCCTGGGTCTTTCCTCATCGGGGACAGAAATCACTGCAGGAGATTGCAGCAGGCCCTGCAAGCGACACGTCATCTGTCTTATCCTCAGGCTGCTGCCAGAGCAGCCTGGGGCTGTATTTTATAATACGGGGGAGGTGAGGGGGTAAATATAGCACTCCAGGGCTTCATTTTTGAACAGCCCTGAAGAGTTCCTCCCAGTCTGAACGTCCTGCCCACATGCACAAGACCCGATCCTCCTCCTCACAGCAGTATAACTCTGTTATCTTCCAGGAAGTTATTCCCAAGGGATTCTTGTTTTAAGGGAGAGAAGAACCGGGATCTATCCAACCAACTGTCCATGATCTTTACAAACCATCATGCGACCCACCAAGCCTCCTTGATGGAGTTAGACAGACTTGAGGCGTCTGTCGATCCGCGGAGTCCAACCGCTTCGGAAACAGTCACCACTCTAGTGAACTAGCCCCACTCAACCGGCCAAATAGCCATGTGGCTAGCGGCTCGTGTGTTGGACACCGCGGCTATAGATGATAGAGAGGAAGGCCACTTACAGCTTCGTAGAGAGACCGCAGGAAGTTGATCTCATCCATCAAGGCATCTACTTTGGCTTCCAGCTCCACCTTGTTCATGTAGGCGGAGTCCACATCCTGAAAAATATTCAGATCCAGTGAGAGCATGTTTCATCAATAATCAGACTGATTATTCAGATTCCCAGATAAGGATTTCGCTGTTGCCTACATTCAGGGCAAGCAATGTTCCCTCTAATCTTTTCAATCCTTGGGCTGATTCTTTTACACCTATGTGTGGAATCAATTTTGTTTGGTGCACCGAGGCGTGTGCAAATGTGCACCCACCGGAGACCCACAAGCCTCGCTGTGGGCATGCTGCTGGTCAGCTGGGCAGCCCTGGAATTTCTCCTGAGCGCCCGGCTTCCAGGGAGCCGGACCCTTTGGAAAGCAGCCTCTGCGGTTTCATTTGAAAACTGCGCTGCTCACCTTTTTGAGGATGACAAAGTCGTTTTCCGCCGTCGTGCGCTTGTTGATTTCATCTTCGTACCTGTCGGGAGGCAAGGGAGTGACAGTCGTTAGAGCACACACTGGTGGGGGATTTTCGGGCACAAAGTCCAGTTGTGAAAACAGAAAGTGTTCCCTGGGTCGGATCGATCTCCTGAGTCGAGGACTTTTTTTGTTCCTTTTTGGTTTTTAATTTTGAAATTGCAGAAACGGGGCTGCTTGATGGGAGCGACGAAGATTCCGTTCTCCGGTCAATGTGCCCTTTTCGGCTGAATTTTATTTACCTTAAAATGCTTTTTTTTTTTTTTTTTTTTTTAAAGGATGTTAAAACCGTCGACATTGAAACCGAGTTGGGTTTTTTTCAGGTTATCCATTTGGGATAATAACTCTGAGATTTTGATGCTTTGTTCTGATTTGGAAGCTGGGGGGGGGGGGGTCTCAAACGTTCATCACGTGGGAAAACAGTTTACCCCCCTCCCCAACACACACATCAGACCCCCACCAAAACACCACAGTGTTGATCCTGTAGCCTCTTGCTCTGTTTGAGAATCATCTCCAATTAGAGTTGGATTCCCTATGCTGTGTTTGCCATTTGAAATCGTTTGCTGCAGGTGCTGCACCATTTCAAGTGTGGTGAGGCAGGCGCATAGATTTCTAGATTTGCCCCCTCCCTGATATGACTCTGATCTTCCATTCTTAAGGCTCCCCCAGAACCAGCCTGAACCCCACACCCCCTGTCCATGAGCTCCGAGGTTCACACCCTCCAAATGTAAGCAAAACATCCTTAGCCCCAGGCCGGCGGACATCCATGATGGAATTGCCATTTACATCAGCTTTGGGACTGAGCCTGGGTCTGCCTAGCCAGACCGCCAGTGTAAATGTCAGGTTATGCTGCGCACTCAAGAAGGACACCTCCTCAGCTTGTAGAAATTGGTGCAGCTCCACAGAGCCACACCCAGTTCCACCAGCAGAAGATTTGGTTCTGGAGAGCAAGTATCCAATGCTTGAAATTCATGCTGTGGGATTGCGACTGGGCACACAAGCAGGGAACAGCCAAAGGCCATATGGCCTTGTATCTTGTCTTCCAACAGTCGCCAACTCCAGGTGCCCCAGAAGGAACGATCAGAACAGGGAATCATCAAGTGGTTCCTCCCCTGTCATCCATTCCCAGCTTGTGACAGATGCTAGGGACACCATCCCTGCCCAGCCTGGCTAATAGCCATTGAGGGACCTATCCTTTACGAATGTATTGAGCTCTCTTTTGAACCTTCTTAAAGAGCTGGCCTTCACAACATCCTCCAGCAAGGAGTTCCACAGGTTAACGGTGTGTTCCGCAAAGAAATCCTTCTGTTTGCGTGTTTTAAACGTGCTGCCTATTAAGTCACATGCTATAGTTTTCATTGCCTGTTTGGATGAGCAATAACCCATGGAATCAGGTGTCTGGGGCAGTCACAATTTCTTCCCCAGGATATCCGCTAGAAGCAAACATTTAGTGCAAACAGGGTGTGAACTGTTACAGCAAATTCACACAAACACTATTTCCTCCTCCTCCTTATCATTACTATGATGCACCTCATTCTACTGCGATTTCAAAGCATTTTGCAGGTGTTGATTAGTCCACAAGGCCCTGGCAGAAGGTACGTACGTTCCCTTTCACACATGGGGAAACTGAGTCACAGAGAGGTTATGGCTCTAATTCACGTTCCCCATTTTTAGTAGTAGTTGTTTGTATGACAAGGCAACCAAACTATATTGATGCCAGATGAGGATCTGCTGAATCGAATGGAAGCTTTTCAAATTCTCTGTGCACAGGTCAAGAGAACGCCTCTATAGGAGAGACAATAAATCAAACCAGGGGAGAGGGGGTAGAAACATCCATTCGCCAGGATACAAGGCGACCCCCTGTAGTCTTTGTGGTATTTCACCGACACGCCCCTCTGCTGCACCCCACAGGGATTACCCGTTATTGACTTTTCTCCTGTTACTCCCTGATGTTTATCTGCACTATTTGCAGTTCCTGTTTGTGCCTTTTATTTTTTACCCCCCTCCCCCTCAGATGGGCGCGGCCCGCGGTGAAAGGAGCCAGAAGTGTTTGAGTTGGACTTTTCCCAAGAGATTTGATTCTGACCGAGAAACCCTTTGCTAGAGCTTGCAAGTCATTTTCCCCTCCCTTGTTTCCACGGGACTATTTCGATGTAACCTTACGGATCCTTAGGGACCTACATGATAGGTAGCGTTGCCTACTGGAGCGCGCTCAGAATTGGAACTGGGGAGACTTGGCTACGGGGAGACTTGGCGATATTCCAGGCTAGTGGCCCTTTGGCAAACTATTTCACCGGCCGCCCGTGCCTCAGTTTGCCCATCTATAAAAGGGGGTTAATAATACAGGCCTCCTTTGTGAAGTGCATTGAAATCTGCTGGTAAGAAGTGCATGATAAGAGCTCAATATTATTATTTTTAGCAGCTGATTATGTATATGTATATGCATATGCACATGTATATGGATATGTATATATATATATATATGAAATTTGGCATTTTATATGATTATGTTGTGACATTATCAAAGCAGAACACTGGAGTGTCTTTCAGGTGGAAACAGTTTTGAAATCACCATTCCATGCAAAACTTAGAAAAACTTCTGCCTCTTTGCTACAATTCAGACCAAAAACACGGTCTGAAAGGTCGGCATTTTGCTCCACTCCCAGGATGGGAATTCTGTTTCTTGACTGGCTTAATGCAAAGGCTTTGTTTGCAAAACTTTCTCCATAGCTCCAATCTATCTGCCTTTCCTTCCAGAGAGCCTTTCTCATCCCTGATTTAATAGAGGTGGAACCTCTCTAGTCCGGCAACCTCCATGGTCCGGCATGATTTCAGTTCGCCGGATGTCCACTTAGCGTGGGAGTGGTCTAGTCTTCTGCAATCCCTTAAAGTTTGTTTTCAGCCCCCAGTCCTGGCTCTCAGAGTTCTGCGCTGTGACTTAGCTCTAATTTACCCCGCAAAGTCTTCTCCGGGCCCAGGAAGCCGTGGCAGGATTGGTAATGCTACTAGGCAATATTGGCCTCCCATGGTCCGGCAAATTCTCTGGTCAGGTCCTGCGGGTGCCGGATTGGAGAGGTTCCAGCTGTAATTGTGAATCGGCCAAAAGCCGACGACCGACGACGGAGCTGGAAATCGGAATGCGCCATCTCAGTGGCTCTGGCACTCGGAAAGGGTCGGTTTTACAGAGCTGCGTTGCTGGCCACTCGTGTGTACAAGCAACAGAAAGCAACGACTGTCCCTGCCTGTAAGCTATTTCCCTGCCTGAGAAAGGATCCCCCCCGGGAGAGTTCCCTTTGCAAGGATGCCAGACGGCTCTCCGGCCCTCCCCTCCCCGCCACGCCCTGTCACACAATCAGATTGTACGTTACTTGTTCTTGAAATCCTCCACCAGGTCCTGCATGTTCTTCAGCTCCCCCTCCAGCCGCCCTTTGTCGTTCATCAGCCCGTCCAGCTGCCGCCGGAGGTTGCCGATGTAGGTCTCGAAGAGCGGGGCGATGTTGCTGCGGGTGGTCTTCTGGTCCTGCAGCAGGCTCCACTTGGTCTCCAGCATTTTGTTCTGCTGCTCCAGGAACCGGACCTGCCAGCCGGGAGGGGAATCTTAACAGGGAGCCAAGCGGCCCCCCGGCCCGCAGCTGGGAGAAGGCACTATGGCTGCAAGAGCCTCATTGTAGGACAACGAGAGAGCCCCGTGGCCTGTGGGTGGATTCGAACCGTGGCCCTCTGGAGCTTCGCGTGGCGGCCTCTGTCCCCTGAGCGAAAAGCCAGCTGACGTGCAGCTAAGGCTGCCGAGCTGTGGTGTCCAACGAGACCTACTGCGATACCCAACTAGCCACATTCTTCAAGCCAGCTAGCCCCGCTCAACTAGCCAAGTAGCCACACGTGGCTCGTGGGTTGGATACTAAGGGTACGTCTAGACTACAGGCTTTTTTCAACAGAGGCTTTGTCAACCGATACTGTCGACAAAGCCTCTGTCGAAAAAGAGTGTCTAGACTCCAACCAGTACTTTCGACAAAGCAAGCCGCTTTTTCGAAAGAGAGTGTAGACGCGCTCTTTTGAAAAAGCACAATGTGGACGCAAGGGCGCCTTTTCTCGACAGAACTCTGTAAAACGAGGTTTACCGCCGTCGACAAAACTAACTGTCCACAGAACTCGGCGGCAGTGTAGATGCAGGTATAGTTTAAACCCTGTAGTCTAGACACATAAGGATGCATCTACACGGCAAAGTGAGTCTGGAATCACTCTGCGAGCGTCTACACAGCCCTTCCGTTATTTCAAATCTTTTCGAAATAACAACTTCCGTGAACCTCATTCTGCCAAGAACAATGCCTCTTCCGAAGTAGCTACGTCGAAATAAGGCTTGTGTAGACACTGCACTGCTGCTATTTCGAAACATCGCCTCTCTAGGACCGTGCTAAATTATTCCTCCTGGGGCTATCATTTGAGAGAGCACGTCTGCATTAGACTTGGACTTATTTTGAAACTTCCCTGCAGCGTCGACATGCTATTTCGAAATAAGCTATTTCGGAAGAACGATTCCAGACTAGCTTATTCCGAAATAACTGTGCAGTGTAGCCATAGTCTAAGGCTGTAAAGCAAACTCCTGTTCTCTCTGTATCTGGTCTCATTGCCACTCAGGACGGTACCACACCCAGCAGGTGTATGTTACTCCGGCGTGGGGTGCTAGGTGTGGGGCAGAGGAAAGGGATTGGAACTCTTCCAATCGCCCCAGGAGAGGGTGGACGATTCTGAATGAAGAGACCACCCCGGTTATCCTGCTCCCAGCTCGCTATGCAAATGCACTTCGAGGGGGGTAGATTCTGCTGCCCCTGGGAACCTATCTAATGGCTCCAGGGGTCATTGGATCATACGAGGGAGGTTGGAATGTGTGTCATGAAGTAACCGTGTAACCGCTGAAAATTGCAGGGCGGCCGTCGGCTCCCTGGGAGCTGGTGCGCACGGGGAGCCGGCTTTTAAGCCATCTCCTTGCACGCCCCAGGAGCCTGCACGTAACTGTGGGTGCTTAACCCGTGGCCCATCCGTTAGCCATGTACAGGGTAACACCTTCACAGCCTGAGATCACAGGGGTCAAGAGTGAAAATCCGGATCGATGAAGAACCCCGCCCTGGATTCCAGTCTGAACCTCACCCAGGGACAGGGCCCGGGAGGGGGAGGGGGGGGGGGAAGACATCTGAGCACAATGGGTGTGAATTGCCTTCTGGCCAGCAAGGCCTGAGAACAGCTCCACGCCCCAGATCCATACACCACCTCCACTTGGGTGCTGACCCTTTGGGGCTTTGGGAATCCCTGGGGGCTTTTACAGGGCCCCTGAATGGCAAAATGCCAGCGGGAGTCAACCCGGATAAATAGTCACGTCAGGGCAATGGGATCATTTTACCACCCAGTTGTAGAACTACACGGCCTGATGCAAACCCCAAGAGGACCCTCGTAGGTTTCACGGGGCGGGGGGGGGGGGAGGGAGCCGCCTCTTCCTGCATCTCACCTTGTCAATGAAGGAGGCGAATTTGTTGTTGAGGTTCTTGATCTGCTCCTTCTCCTCCTTCCGCACCTGCTGGATGGCGGGGTCGATCTGCAGGTTGAGGGGCGTCAGCAGGCTCGGGTTGATGGTCACCTCTTGGATGCCGGCGGGGCCGTAGCCGGCCCCAGCTCCAGCACCGAGCCCATAGCCGGAGCGGACGCTGTAGGAGCTGGCCCCGCTGCCCGCGGAAATCCTCTTGTTGGCAGAGCCCAGGTTATAGAGACTGGAGCTGCCAAAGCCCCCGGCCCTGCTCATGCCGAAGCCCCCTCCCGTGTTGCGGCCGGAGGAGACGGTGCTGACACGGTACTGCCTGATGCCCCCGGGGGCGGCCGCAGAGCGGGAGCTGAAACTGACCGACCTGGACATGGCTCCTGAGCAGGATTCTATCCTTCTCCTCCCGAGAACGGCTGTGATAAGCTAGGGTGGAGATCAGGAGAGAGCAAGCAAGCCCCTCTGAGCCTTCCTCTCCTTTTATCCGCTACCAGAGCTGGGCTTGGCTTGAGGGCAGAGAGAGGATCGTTTTACAGGCGGGTCTGGCAGCTGGCCTGCTGCATTCAACCTGCTGAACACGGGTGGGGGGAAGGGGGAGGCGGTGTGCACAGACCTGAGACGGTAGCATGCTCCTCTCCCCGCTCTTGGCAGAAGGCTCCTGCACTCCTGAACCTTGCTCCATTTCCTGGTGGTGCAGAGAGAGCGTCCGTAGCCTCCAGACAGTCTCATTCACGTTACTGCTTCCTCTAGGCTCACAGGAGCCAAAAGGAAGGGTCAGCAGTCAGCCCAGGTAGTCGGGATTTGAAACACCGATTTATAACCCCCCTTTGGCTCTTCACAGGAGCCTTAAATAAGGAGCAAACGTATGGAACCCATAACACTGCCAGGGTGGTGACTGCTACCCAGCCAGAGTGCATCCTACGTGCAAATTAGAATCAGGCCAGACACAGAGACTTAAATCAAGAAATCCAGCTACTGGCTGCTCCTCTAAACAATACAGTGAAACCTTCCCACTGCAACCCCCCCTCCCCCGGGCAATGGAGCCTGGTTGTCACTCTGAAACGGTTGCAACAGGGACCAAAATGTGCGGGGCTGTTCTTTCAAACGTGAACCCCTCAAATCCCAGAATCCTAGAACAGGAAGGGACCTCGAGAGTCCAGTCCTCTGCCCTCACGGCACGACCAGGCACCGTCTAGATCACCCCGACAGGTGTCTGTCTAACCTGCTCTTAGATATCTCCGGTGATGGAGAATCCACAACCTCCCTAGGCGATTTATTCCAGTGTTTCAGTTAGACAGGTGGAAAGTTTGGATGCTATCCAACCTGAACCTCCCTGGCTGAAGTTTAAGTCCATGGCTCGCTACATTTCGACTTTGTACATCTCTGAAACGTGGCGATGGAGAAGGCGGCTGCTGTCGCTTGATTTTTTAAAAAAACATGAGCTTACATTTAGCACAGTGCTGCCCTGTATTGGCATTTTTATTGTATGTGGGTCTCTCCTGCTGCGTGGTGGCGTGTGTCTGGTTCCGAAGGAGGGGTGAGTTGGCTGAGCCATTCATAACTCGGAGGTTCTACCGTGGATGGCAGATCCTGCTTAAACATCACAGTGCGAGAGCAAAAAGGAAGGGCCCTGAGAGCTTTTCCAAGATAAGCTGCGGCCGAAAGACGCTGCGGTCTTGCCCGGTGTCTTTCCTTTTCTTCGGACTTGGATCTAAACTAAAAGACAGTTGAGACTGACGGTGCACGCAAGAAACCGTGCGGCTTTCGCCTCATGGTCAGAACACGCCCGGTCAGATCCAGGGTGAATCCCTCCGACTCCCACCCAGAGGGAGGCACAAAGCAAAAATGTTTTGGAAAACCTCTCCCACTTCTGCGGGTCTGCAGCAACAGGAAGGAACAAGCCGCCTCCGAGCTCTTGAAGCCCTCTCCTATCTGAGAATCACGCCTGGGTTTTCACCTCCTGCACAATTCTGCAGGGCAGCATGGGGGGTGGGGAGGGACTCTGCAGGCCAGCAAAACCCAGCCCCACTGCAATCTTTTGGCCGAGAGTAGAATCGAGTTAACACTTTGCGGGTAGGACTTTAGCTGGTTCCACAAACTTTTGCTGGCACCCTTGGCCTTGTCAGTTACACCAGAGCACAATGGGGATGAAATGCAGCCAGGCGTATCTGGGTGTGTTCCACGGTCGCTTTGCACAGAGGGAAAAGGACACCATGAAATGCAAAGCGGGGGGAGGGAGAGAATCCAGACCCATTCAGAGACAGCCTTGATCTCAATTAAATCAATGTAAACCCAGCCAGCGGGCCCTTCTATCTCAGTGTATCAAGTCCATTAGAAACCGGTTTCTACTCTCGTTTACCCTGATTTTTAACCAAGGTCACTCCAGTTTGACACCCGGGAAGGTGAGAACGGGGGTTGGCGCTGTACCTTTTCTCCGGCAATCCCCACGGATTAGAAGTAAAGTTTCTCTTTGTTGTTGTGGATCCCATGGTAACGCCGCATAGTTTTGCAACTGGCTGGATGACCGAATACTCCCAATGACCCGGTGCCTCTGCAACCAGACACAGTAGGAGCCTGTTTTCCCGAAGGGAAGATGGAGAGCTCTGGCGAGAGGCGGGGGAAACCCTCCCCCACACAAGTCAAAAGGTTCCCATCCCGCTTTTTTGCACCCAAAAGGTTTGATTTCCACACTCGATCGTGTTCTCCGTTTTGGGTACCGTTTGGTTTGACAACATTTTCGGCTTCCAAATGAAACAAAGATTTGTTGGATCCGCACCAAAAACAAGCCATCAATTGTTCGGTTTGCTGTCAAAATCAGAATGTGTTTTCTGCAGGTCAACCCAGCATAGCTGCCCCACCCTAGTTACAGTTTAACTAGTAAACCAAAAAATCAGGCGTTTGAAAGTCCTGGGTCGGGTTACCTGTTTCTAAGTTTAAGCTTTCTCTTTGTGCAGCCACAATGCCCAAACCATGCACGGCCAAGGGCAACCCCCTCGCACACAGAGAGGAAGAAAGAGCCTGAGTCATGAAAGAGAAATCTCCGGGTAAACACAGAGTCCTTCTAGAAACGCCTGGCATGCTCAATGAGGCCCTGTCTCTGCAGGTCTTTGCATAACAAAAGGTGGGTCACCCGCAGGTGTTACACTCCGGTGTCCCGCTACAGCCCCCTCCTCCAGTGTCGGGGTGGCTAAGGTACCTGACTCTGGAGTGGGATGTTGTGGGATGGGGGCCCGTCCAGGAGAAACCCACCACCAGCTTCCCAAGGGATAGAGTTGGCACCCTTGGAAGGCTGGAAGGATAAAGGGGCCCGTGACGGTACAGCAGTTGGGGGGCTCCTCCAGTGGATAAGGTGGCACAGCGGGTCTGGCCCCATGTGAACCTGGGTTGTTTGCATCAAGAAGGTAGGAAAAAGAGGCAGCGTTGGTAGGGACAGGCGATGGAGCTAAGGATAATTCTCCTTGGCTACGTCTACACTGGCATGATTTTGTGCAAATACTTTTAACGCAAGAGTTTTTGCGTTAAAGTATTTGCACAAGAGAGTATCTACACTGGCAGGTGCCTTTGCACAAGAGATGTGCTTTTGCGCCAAAGCATCCCTGCCAGTGTAGACACTCTCTTGCACAAGAAAGCTCCGATGGCCATTTTAACCATCGGGCTGTCTTGTGCAAGAAATTAACGTTGCCTACACTGGCCTCTTGCGCAAGAACAGTTGCACAAGAGGGCTTATCGCTGAGCGGGAGCGTCAGAGTATTTGCGCACGAAGCACTGATTTTACACATGAGAACGTCAGTGTTCTTGCGCAAGTACTCACGGCCACTGTAGACAGGCGGCATTGTGAAAACAGGATGCTCATGGACCGCAGACTGATAGATCTGACAGCCCGACAGGACCATCGGGTCACCTGGTTATAGCCTACGGTGGGCAAAGCCCAGTCCGCATCTGGTCTGCCAGGGTGAGTCCTGCCGTCTTTACCTGCAGGTAACGGGGATCCCGGTTCCCACCAGCTACCGGTCACCGTTCCCGGCCAATGGGAGCTACAATCGCCCGTCCTTGTGGAGGTGCGGCTGAACACAGCGTCCAGGGGTTCACCCTGGTGATCCGCTGCCGTTTTATTGCTCATCTCTGGCATAAGCCGTAGCTATTCAGCCAGCTGCACCGAGTCAGCGATTTCTGTAGCGCCGTGGCAGAATTCACTTTCCGTTTTTCCATCCTTTTCGTGGGTACTATCGATTCTGCTTTCCAAGCGTTTTTAACTCTGTTTGCACATGTGCCGTGTTGGGATTTTAAGCATTTTATTTTTACCGAGGTACTTTTTCACCCTTCCGGGGCAATGTCGTCCGGGCGGTAGGAGGGGGCCAGGCGACAATTACGTCACAACAGCCGCCGGTGAGAGTCAAACTCCGAAAGCTTGATCGCCGTGGCAACGCCGCGCGCCGGCCGCTCGTGTCAAACTACGCTCGGCAAACGGCCCTCCTTCAAACACCGAGATGCGTCGCGGCTGCATTTCGCTGAGTTTGCCGCCCAGTAAGTGCTGTTCTTCCTCGTGCACCTCTCTGGTCGGTATCGGTTTCCCCCACGGTGGTGAACTCAGCAGCGATGGGCAGCTGCTTGCAGTGTAGACGCGCCCAGAGCAGTGAGATCTGTGGGCCCGGGGTGCCTGGGGACCCGGAATATTCCGGGGCCTGGCTCTGTCAAGTTCATGGCTGCACCCCCCACGTGTCCCTCATCCCTGCCCGCCTCCCCCGGGTGATGCAACCCAGCCCCTGCCACCTCCCTGGCAACGCAGGGCGAGTCAAGCGGCCTCCTCGGGTGGGACGGGGGTATCTCCACACAGTCTCCGCCCCAAGCACCTCCAGAGCCAATGGGGAGCTTCAGGGGCGGGGCCTGAGGGCAGCAGCGCACGGAGAGCACCGCCCCCCGACTAGGAGTTGGGATGTAATTGGTTAACGGTTAAACGTTCTATGTAAGCAGTTAACCGATTAAAGGGGGTGCAGGTGGGGGGCTGGTGTGCCCCCCCCACTGAGGCCAGGTGGGAGCCCCCCATATTGCCACGGTGGGTGAACCGGTTAACCATTCCCATCCCTACCTAGGAGGTGCTGCCCCCCATCCTCACCCCCCCACACTCCTTCCCACACCGCTCCCCTCCCAAAGCTTGCACCCCCTCTCCCTGCACCCACGCCAGCCCCCACATTCCCCACTCCCTGCCCCAGCCCAGAGCCTGCACCCACACTCCCTCCCAGAACCCACACGCTGCACCCCTCCACTGCACCCCAGTCTCCTCTCCCAGCCCAGGCCCTGCACCCATCCCTCACCCAAACTCCCTCGCAGAGCCTCAGGCAGGTGGGAGGGGGAGGCAATTCGGGTGCAGGCTCTGAGCATGGCGGGCACCTCCAAAATTTCTGCAATGCTGCCGCCACGTTCCCTGTAAGCCAGGCACTTCTGCAGCCACTCAGGAGAAATTCCGATGCTGATTAGCAGAGCCCCCAAAGCTAGGATTGTGTTTCTCCTGGTGGTGCACATTTGCACGGGCCACAGTGCATATAACAAAATTTATTCCGCACATGGATGGAAGAAGGGGGGAAAAAAAACCCGTTCATGGCTGGAAAAGATTAGAGGGAACATTGGCTGCTGCCCCTGCTAGATGGCTCGGGTAGGCTGACGCTGCACCTGAGGGGTGGATTTGCCCTGCTATGGACGTTCCCCGGTGCCCCCGTGAACAGGCGGGGTCGGTGACTACGGAGCCGGGGTAAGTGTGTTGTAGGGAGCCAGGAGGAAAGCGCTGCCCTGAAGGCCTGGTTGTAAAACAGCCAGTTCGGCCGTAATGTGACTCCTCGGGCCCCGAGCATCCCCCGGGGACAGGAGTGCCGGTCGGACGGGTTCGGCCTGCCGGGGAGGGAGGGTGGGGCTGTTTGGAGCCACAAATTGTCAGGAAGCGGGGAACTCGTTTGGGTCAGTTCCAGCCTCTCTCCCCCCCCCCCTTGAAACAGGCCCCCCTCCGGGTGCACCTCACGGCGTGGCGGCTACTCATTGAAAGAACACGTCCGAGGCCGCACCGAGCTCCGCCGTTTCGCCTCCGAAGCGAAGCGCGGGACCCTGCCAGCCCGCTGACTTCACCTCGCGCGCCCCGTCCTACAATCACCAGGTACCGTTTTCCCCTCCTTTCTTTTTCTCTTATACATTCTGGGGTCCTGCTATCCCGCTCCGCTGAGGCTGTGGCTTGGCCCACGAAAGGCAACGATCCCGCGGATATTTCGGTGAGAAGGTGGCCCGGGAATCCTGGTTGTTTTTAAAGTTTACAGACTCGCCCACCAGAGAGACTTTTGCTCTCCTGCATTTGGCTTGTAGCGGGTGTCTGGCTTTGCAGCTCGTTCCTGAGGCAGATTGGTACCCCAGAAAGACACCCCCCGCTCCCCCCCCCATGCTCTTTCCTGGAAACTTGGGTTAGCGCCTTCGCGTTTGCCATCTTTCCGACCCCACCCCTAGGCCTGGACCCTTGTTCTGCGTGGAGCAAAGCCTGCGCTTGCATCATGGACGGCTTCTATCTCGGCGTAAGAGGAAACAATGGGGACGTCAGTCACGCCCACAGAGCGGGGAGCACTGCGTGTTTTGATGCTACAATGGGGCCTGGCTGGACTTGTTTACATGGCGGCTCTCAGGAAAGTTAACCCAAATGAACTGAGGTGTGATTCTAGAATCGTAGAAACCTAGGGCTGGAAGAGCCCTCAAGAGTCAGCCAGTCCGACCCAAAGACATTGGAGAGGGTCCAGAGACGAGCAACAAGAACGATGAAAGGTCTAGAGAACAGGAGCTAGGAGGGGAGGCTGACAGAATTGGGCTGGTTTAGTTGAGAAAAGAGAAGACTGAGGGGGGACAGGAGAGCCGTTTTCAGGTACCTAAAAGGGTGTCACAAGGAGGAGGGAGAAAACTTGTTCTTCCTGGCCTCTGAGGATGGAACAAGAAGCAAGGGGCTTAAACTGCAGCAAGGGAGGGTTAGGTTGGACGTTAGGAAAAACTTCCTGTCCGGGGGGTGAAACACTGGAATAAATTGCCCAGGGAGGTTGTGGAATCCCCATCTCTGGAGATATTTAAGAGCAGGTTGGATAAATGTCTCTCAGGGATGGTCTAGACCAGTGGTCCCCAATGCGGTGCCCACAGGCGCCATGGCGCCCGCCGGGGCATTTATATACGGCCGCCGAGTGACCAGGGCCAGCCCGAGCCATTCATGCACCCCAGACCCCGGGCGTACGGTGCATGAGCAGCCCCCCCCCAGGCGCCTGCAGCCCCAAAAGCTTGGGGACCACTGGTCTAGACAGTTCTGGGTCCTGCCGTGAGGGCGGGGGACTGGACTCGACGACGTCTCGAGGTCCTGTCCAGTCCTAGTGTTCTATGACTCAAAGCAGGACCAGCCCCAACTCAATCAACTCAGCCAGGGCCCTGTCAAACCCGGACTGAAAAACCTCTAGGGATGGAGACTCCACCCCCTCCCTAGGGAACCCAGCCCAGCGCTTCCCCACCCGCCTAGGGGAATAGCTTTCCTAATCTCCAACCTAGACCTCCCCCGCTGCAACGTGAGCCCATTGCTCCTTGTTCTGCCCCCCTGAGAACAGCCCCTCTCCATCCTCTCTGGAACCCCCTGCAGGGAGTTGCAGGCTGCTCTCAAATCCCCCCTCACTCTCCTCTCCTGCGGACTAAATAAACGCCAAAGGGCTGTGGGGTTTGGCTGTCAATGTGGCCTGCAACCCAGGCTCCGAACTAGTGGCCGAGGTTATATGGGGGGAGTCAGGTGACCCCTTTGTGCCCCTCCCCAGGCGTTGCCTCGGCGGGGGCCGGGAGCCGAGCCAGGTTTTAAGGCCAAAGGGGCAACTGGCTCTTGCAAATCACAAGCCATCTCCTTTCAGCCGCTTGTGTCGGGCGCCGGCAGCTCTCCGAGAAAGGCCTCCGGTTGGAATCGGAACGAAGGCGCAATTGCGGTGCGAGGCCAGACCCGTCCTGTCGAATGCACCTGCCCCAGTGGGCGGATGCCGGAGCCCGAGAGCATGACGTGTTTAGAGAAACAGTGGCGTGCGATCACATGGAAACAGTGGCGTGCGATCACGTGGAAACAGTGGCGTGCGATCACGTGGAACCAGTGGCGTGCGATCACGTGGCGCACCGGCGTGGAGGGAGAGTCCGTGGGAGCACACGCCTAACCAGCACAGGCTGATATTAAATCACAGACTCCTAGAATGGAAAGGGCCCTCACGAGGCACCACGGCAGGACAAGCACCGTCTGGACCATCCCCTACAGGTAGGGCTGCCAGGTGTCCGGTTTTGAACCGGATCATCCAGACTTCGAGCTTTCTGTTCGGGAAAGAAATTGAAAAAATAGAAACGAGACAATAGAAATGTCGGGTATTTTCTAAATCAGATGTGATGTAGCTTGTGATGTCATGTCAAGTGTGTCCAATATTTTGTTGAAACCATCGGGCACCCCTACTGACAGGTGTCTGTCCAACCTGCTCTTAAATATCTTCACGGATGCAGATTCCACAATCTCCCAATTATTCCAGTGTGTATCCACCCGGGCAGTCGGGATGTTTTTCCTAACGTCCAACCTCAATCTCCCTTGCTGCACAGTGTGTAACCTCAAGGGAATACCTCCCCCCGCCTCAGTTTCCCCCTTCTGTAAAATGGGCATTGTGGAACTGGGACGCGGGGAAGGCTTAATTCCGTCATGTTTCTGGAGTGCTGGTGTGCTGCCCTGAGGAATGCCGTGGCCCAGCCGCAAAAGGAACGAGGAGACTCTCAAAGACACCAAGCCAAGGGGAGTTAGACACCTCCCTGCAGCGTGTGCCTTTGCAAATTTCCCCATCAGTGGCTGCCAGCCTCTGCACCGGGCTCTCCGCTATCAACGCCAGACGGAAGGGCGGGCCTGGGCGTGGCACGCGTGGAGTTTGTCCCTTGTGTTGTGGCTGCTACTGGCGCAATTCTGTCTGTTTGTCCAGCGGGCAGGGACGTGGCGCTCACGGACGTGACTCATCAGGGAGGCTGGGGCAGGGAGGGCGACGTTAGACCCCACCGTTGGCGCCCGCTGTGATCGAGTGGGGCTTTCTCGCAGCCCTGTGGTCGCGCTGGGTTTGCAGTCGCTGCTGGCTTGGTTGGGCTGTGCGTGATTCCTGCTGCAGCGACTCGGCGTGGGTGCGTGCCTCAGTTTCCCCGGGCACTGCAGCGCTATCTGCACCCGGAGCGGGAGGCTGGGCATGACTCACTGGGGAAGGATGTTCAGTCTCTCAGGTGCAGAGGCCCAGCAGATAACACCTGGGGCCTGGAAGGAGGCCAAAGCAGGACAAAGCAGGAGGCGGGGCTGGGAGCAGTAGCTGGGAGTTAGTTTTTTTGGCTGGCTGGGGGAGAAGGGAGCCTCGCTGGACTGAGGGGGGGGGGGGCTAGGGCCCAGAGATGGGGCTTTGGGCCCCCCTAGCCCCAAGATGGGTTGTGCTGACGGTGCCGGGCTCCTGTAACAGGTCTGGGCTGCCCTGTGTCCCTGGGGACCAATAAACCTGCTTCCTGGGAGTCCCGCCTGGCTGTGGGCGGGGGAGGGCAGGGTCAGGGACTCCCCCTCCCTCCGTGTGCCGGACTCGCGGGGGCTCTGAGTCCTGCCCCTTTGATCTCTGTCCGGGACCGTTCCCCCTGCCCCCGATGCCCTGGGGGGGCCTGAAACCAACCCTGGGGCAGGCAGGGGGCAGAGGAGGGAGTGACCCCCCCCGCACTGCTCTTGCTCCCCAACAGCGATTCAATGGCAGCAGCAGGCAAAAAGCAGCCTCATTAGTGGGGGGGGGGCTTCATGCACCCTTCCCCCCTCCCCTCGTCCCCCACACGCCTGCCTTGAGCCCCCCAAACCTCTAGCTCCCTGCCCTGGTTCCTGCACCCCCCCCCGGTCCCTGAACCCCCCACACCCCTAGCCCCCTGCCCCAGTTCCTGCACCCCCCCACACTCCTATCTCTCTGCCCTAAGCCCCTCCTCACACCCCCAACCCTGACTCCTGCACCCCACCCCACACTAAGCCCCCTGCCCTACCTCAGCCACATTCCCAGCCCCTGCCCTGAGCCCCCTGCACACCACCCCACACTCACATTTCTTACAGGTACCCTTGTGCCTGCCTGAGGGGGTGGGGAATACAAGAGTACCTGTAAGAAATGTAAGTGACTTTCACCCCGGCATGGCCACTGAGAGTAGCACAAGGACGAAAGGGCTCAGCCAGCCACCGGGGAAATGCGGCTCACGGCTCAGGAAGCCCTTCAGCCCCCTTTGTCCCCCTTCAGGTTGGACAAATCCCCGTCCGGTGATCTCGGTTTCCTTCGTCTTGCCTGGGCACCTGGGGCTGGACCGGGCGGCCTCTCGGCTCCTTCCAGCCCTACGTGCTGCGTGTGTCTGGGGTATTCGCTAAGGACGGAGACCCTGTCCCAGCAGAAAGGGGCAGAATTCCTTCATCCTCCTTTCCCCGCCGGATGCTCCCGGTGGACTTTCCTGCACCGGGGTTACACGAGTGTGAAAACAGTGCAAGATCACCACCAGGGCTGGGAGTGTGGGGGCCCGGTGTTCCACTGCGCCTGGTGTGAGTCACTCAGATCTGGGCACAGCGCTCGTGTTTTGCACGGAGGGAAGGGACAGCACGAGATCCTAAGTGTGCACCGTCTCGATTGCACTGGAAGGGCCAGATTCCCTGCGGCTGTGTGCGAAACCTCGGCACAGAATTCCTGGCCAGTAGGACCAATGGTAAATTCATCAGTGGAGGGGAGGGGTTTCACCCCCAGCAAATTCTCAGATGACTCTAAGCTAGGGGAGAGGTAGATACACTGGAGGGCAGGGAAGGGTCCAGAGCGACCTGGACAGAGTAGAGGGTTGGGCCACAAGAAATCTGACCAGGTTCCACAAGGAGAAGTGTAGAGTCCGGCCCTTGGGATGGAAGAATCCCAAGTATCGCGACAGGCTGGGGACCGGCTGGCTAAGTAGAAGTTCTGCAGAAAAGGACCTGGGGAGACAGTGGCTGAGAAGCTGGACATGAGTCAGCAGGGCGCCCTTGTAGCCAAGAAGGCTAATGGCAGAGTGGGGGGCATTAGGAGGAGCCTGGCCAGCAGATCCAGAGACGTGATTATTCCCCTTTATTCGGCCCTGGGGAGGCCACATCTGGAGTATTGTGTCCAGTTCTGGATCACCATTAGAGAAAGGGTGTTGACGCATTGGGGAGAGTCCGGCGGGGGGCGACCAAAATGATTCGGGGGCTGGAGCACGAGACCGACGAGGAGAGGCTGAGGGATTTGAACTTATTTAGTCTGCAGGAGAGAAGAGGGAGGGGGGATTTGAGAGCAGCCTGCAACTCCCTGAAGGGGGGTTCCAGAGAGGATGGAGAGAGGCTGTTCTCAGGGGGGGCAGAACGAGGAGCAATGGGCTCAAGTTACAGTGGGGGAGGTCTAGGTTGGAGATTAGGAGAAACTCTTTCCCTAGGCGGGTGGGGAAGCGCTGGGCTGGGGTCCCTAGGGAGGGGGTGGAATCTCCATCCCTAGAGGTGTTTAAGTCTCAGCTTGACAAAGCCCTGGCTGGGTTGATTGAGTTGGGCTCTCTCTGTCACACACACACACACACACACACACACACACACACACACACAGATAGATGCACATAGATAAAAATAGACAGACGGACACAGACACACACACACATGGACAGACACACAAACAGACACACGCACAGAAATACAGACAGACAGACAGACACACACATGGACAGACACAGACAGACATACACATGGACAGACAGACACAGACACATACACACACACACACACAGACACACAGAAATAGAGACAGACACACACACAGAAATACACAGACAGATGCACAGACAGACAGACAGACACACACACACGGACAAACACACAGACAGACAGACACATACACAGAAATACACAGACAGATGCACAGACAGACAGACACACACACACACACACACACACACACACACATGGACAAACACAGACAGACAGACACATACACAGAAATACACAGACAGACGCACAGACAGACAGACAGACACACACACACACGGACAAACACACAGACAGACAGACACAGAAATACACAGACAGACACACACACACATGGACAGACACACAAACAGACACACGCACAGAAATACAGACAGACAGACACACACATGGACAGACACAGACAGACATACACATGGACAGACAGACACAGACACATACACACACACACACACAGACACACAGAAATAGACACAGACACACACACAGAAATACACAGACAGATGCACAGACAGACAGACAGACACACACACACACACGGACAAACACACAGACAGACAGACACATACACAGAAATACACAGACAGACACACACAGAGAAAGACACAGACACACAGACAGACACAGGGGGACACACACACACATGGACAGACACACACACACACTCACACACACGCTGCTGCTGCCGGGTGTACATGGCACTGCAGGCCTGCGTGGTGCCTTCCAAACAGGCGCACAGAGTGAATTGCGCAAACAGCATCAGCGGGCGCCCGCAGCGCCCCAGGCAGCCCCCGGCAAGGCCTGATGCACCCGCCGCCCGCCAGGTCCTGCGCGACCGGCACAGCCAGCTGGCTGGACGGCAGGATTTCCAAGGAGGCTCGCAGCGTGGGGCCCGCAGGCCTGCGGGGGGCTCTGGGAAGCTGAGGGTGGCAGCTCACCCGTTTCCCCGCTGCAGCTGGGGGCCAAGGGAGAAGCGCCTCCCCATGGCCGCGGCAGGGCCAGCGAGCACATCCGGGGGAGGGGCGCCTGGCCCCCAGGTTCGTCTGCCCCCTGCGCTCCCCAGCCAGAGAGGGGGAGGCAGCAAACTGGGCACTTTCCACTCGCTCCGGGATGGAGGGGAACAGCCGGCGATGTCCCCGTATGAATTAGGGGAGGGGGAGGGGGAGGGGAGCTTCAGCCCCCTTGTCCTTCGGAAAAGCATGGAGGGGAGGTGGGAGGCTGGGGGCTGGCGCACCCTGTGGCATAGCGGGGTTACATGTTGTTACAGTCAGTGTGTGTGTGCGCGCCTCAGTTTCCCCTCCCCCCCATTCCCGGCAGCTCTCTCTGCATGAGGGGGGTATGTCAGAGTCGCACCTCCTGGGGACCAGGAGACAAAAGAGTCACCTTGGGGCTGGGAGCAGGGCAGTGCAGGAGGGGGAGCTGCCCGGGGGCTCAGGGCCCAGTGGCTGCGGGTTGCTTTAGTCTTGGTTGGGGGAAGAACGAAGGGAGCAGAGTCCGGGGGGGTCCAGGGCCTGTGAACCCCTTTTCCCCAAGAGGATTAAGGCTCTGCCCTGGCTCCTACTGGCTAGCAGTGTCCCATCTGGCTGTGGACGGGGATGCAGGGTCGGGGCTTCCCGGCACGTCGCCGCCCCCCTCCAACTCCTTTCACCTGCCTGGAGATTGTCCCTTTTCCGGATGGTTTGCTGAGAACCAATCCCATTCCAGCCACATCCCCCTGTCCTGGCCCAGCCTCGCCCCGAGGCCCCTCAGCGCCTGCATGTTCACTGCAGAGCCGTCCAAGTGGGCAGGATACCTGCAGAACCGGGCTCCACCCCAACCAGCTAGCCCAGGTGAAAAGCACCACTAACCAGGGGAGTGAGGGTGGTGTGTGGGGACAGGTGTCCGGGTAGGGGCAGGTACAAGCCGGAGTTAACTTGGCGGACCCCAAACTTTTTCAGCTGCAGTGCAATCGAGTCCCGCAAGCCCCTCCCCCGTGCCGGTGCAGCAGCGTTTAGCCGTGGGAGGACGAGTTTCAGCATCGCTGCGTCCACACGGGTACGCCACACACTTGGACCGAACCACTTTTAACGTTGAACCACTTTTGCCTCCGTTCTAGCTGGCGGTGGGACCGGCCGTCGACCGGTTAGCACGTGTGTGCACGAATGCAAAGTGCGCCGTACACAGTCGCGAGACTCCCAGTGGGATATTTCGGAGGCCAAAGGAGTTCGGCACGCCGAGCCCACGAAAAGTCAAACGACTCCTTTGCAGTTCCGTCAGTGTAGACGAGAATAACAAGGCCAGGACTCCAGGGAAGGGGGTTCTCGTGTTTTCCTCTCCTGTTCCGTATAGGGATGAAATGCTCCTCAACATTCGTCATAAAAGTCACTGTTCTTCACTGCTCCTCAAAGTCACGCTAGTCAGTCGGCCGGTGGTTAAGGCGCTCGCTGTATTTTGGGTGACCCAAGTTCAGACCAGACATCCATCCGTTTGGGTGCTGATTGCGAGGGCGTGACCCAACCTCTGCACGTGAGCAGAAATTCAGTCCTGACCCTGAAAAACGGCTCCCGCCTGCCGAAAGCTGCGGCCGGCACATTCCCACGAGACGCTTTGCTTTCGACAAACCGGCCCTTTCTGGAGGAAAAACCGTTTTGTCGGCAATTTGTAAGCAGAGCTAGCGGGAGGCGGGGGGAGGATGCCAGAGGTGCGGGCGAGCGTGGGAGTTTCTCGTGGCTTTCCCCTGCAGGGCAGAAGAGGCAGAACCCTGGCCTTTGCCAAGGAAGATCGGGAAGAGAAACGATGCCGTCATCTCGTAATTAGTGTTTTCGCTGCTTATTTTTTTCATGCTTGAAATTCCTGGGCGCTTACGAGGGCAGAGATAGAAGCAAAGGGGGTTGAAATCATCCCAGCCTGCCCTGCCTTTTACGCCGCTTTGTGAAATTCTCGGTGGGTGATGTCTTTCCCCTGAATGCTGTGGCCGGCTTTGGTCGCTCGCGGTCGCTGCCAGGAAGCTGAGTGAGAGGGGGAAAGGATGGAAGGGGGCCGTGGGCTGGACCGGGGAGAAGTGGGGTGGGGATGGATGGGAAAGGGCAGAGAATGAACGGATGAGAGAAAGGAAGGAGGAAATGAATCCCCAAAAAAGGAGGAGGAAATGAAACCCAAACAAGGGAAGGGCCAGGAATAAATGAGGGGGAAGGAGCCAGGCATGGGTGGTAGATGGACCTAGGACTGGAGGAGGCAACCTCTCAGCCCCGCCTCTTCTACCTGAGGCCCCACCCCCTCTCAGGGGCATGAGCCCCCCCAGCCCCAGAACATAGGGAGGGCAGGCCATGTGTGGCCCCAGCCTCAGCATGGTGGCCACCTGGGGGCCACGCTGCAGCGGGGGGCGGCGTGTGGGTGGGGCCCATGCCTGGCAGTTTTGGAAGGCAAAAACCTCCCCCTGCCGCTTCTCCCCGCCGTCCGAGCAGCCAGCGAAGAAAACTAGAGCAGCCGTTCCCAGCTTTCCCCGATTGGGACCAAGGTCCCTGCTCGTCGTTTCCGTCCATGTGCGGAATAATGTTATGTGCACCGCGGCATGTGCAGATGTGCACCACCCATAGACACACCAAACCTAGCCGTGCGGCTCTGCTAATCAGCTGGGCGCCATTTGGCAGAGGCCCAATGCGGGGAAAGGGAGAGGAACTGGCTAAGCTGGTGGTTCCACTGCCGGAAATCAGGAATGAGGCCGGGGGAGTTTCTCCTCTCTCACGCCGCTTTGAGGGAGGCGTGAAATGGGATCAGCTGGGCGCCCGCTGGGCACCTCACCCGATCGATACAGATTCCATGGGCTTGGGTGACCCTGGGGCTAGGGGAGGCAACCCCCCAGCCCCGCCTCTTCCACCTGAAGCCCCGCCCCCTTGCAGGTGCCAAGCCCCGCCCCTGCAGGGGCAGATCTCCAGCTCCCCTGTTCTGGCAGCAGCTGGCCCGGTGCTGCTGACTTGGGGGTCAGGCTGGGGCCCTGGTCCTGGGTCCTGCCCATCTCACGGGGTCCCACCACCCAGGCCCCCGCCCCATAGCCGGAGCCCCGTGAGGCTGGCCGCGAGGGTTTGGCAGTTGTGTGTAGACACACCCGGGGGGAGAGTTGGCCTCTAATTCACACCGATTCGAGCTTTACAGGAGACCCCGGGGGCAGGAGGGTGGGAGAGTCGCCCGTCCCACCGCTGCCCTGGGTGGGGTTCTCAACCTCCCGCTGCACCCCAGCCCGCTCCTTGGTCAGAGACAGGCTCCTGCCCCAGATGGACGTGGGTCCAGTGCCCTATCCCCCCCCCCCAACCCTTGTCACATTTGTCCTCCCCAGACAGATCCATGCCACTGGCCTGCGTCAATTACCCCCCACTCCCGATACCCCTGGGCTATGTCTAGACTGGCATGATTTTCCAGAAATGCTTTTAACAGAAAAGTTTTCCGTTAAAAGCATTTTCGGAACAGAGCGTCTAGATTGGCACGGATGCTTTTCTGCAAAAGCACTTTTGGAGGAAAAGCTTCCGTGCCAATCTAGACGCGCTTTTCCGCAAAAAAAGCCCCGATCGCCATTTTCGCAATCGGGGTTTTTTTGCGGAAAGCAAATCTCAGCTGTCTACACTGGCCCTTTTGCGCAAAAGGGACTTTTGCCCGAATGGGAGCAGCATCGTATTTCCGCAAAAAGCACTGATTTCTTACAGGAGGAAGTCAGTGCTTTTGCGGAAATTCAAGCGGCCAGTGTAAACAGCTGGCAAGTTTTTCCAGAAAAGTGGCTGATTTTCCGGAAAAACTGGCTAGTTTAGACACAGCCCTGGTGTGCGGGAATGGGCTTCCAGGAGGCCATTGCCCCAGGATATTACGAAACCAAGCCCCTTCCCCGCTCTGGATCTCCCGCTCCTCTCCGGCCTGCCCTTGGGCGGGTAGAGTCCATGCGTCGGGCGGGGCTGGCTCATTGATTGGCAACACGGAGTCACCTCGGAGAGCATCAAAGGAGCTGGAAATAGCCCCGTGTGGCAGGATAAACCTGTGCCGGTAACTGGAGGTCAGTTTTGGGGTGGCGGGGGCGGAGGGGGGTGAATCACTGCAGATTGGGGCACGGTTTCTAGGAACCCGGCGGTTCGTCTGACCTAGCAGCTGGGTTTTTGCTCATCCCTCTTCCCCCTGCCCGACGGCAACTGCAGCTCCCAGCCACCAGCCCTCGTCAGCCGCTCCAAATACCTGGCCGAGGCGGAGCGCTGACAGCCTTCAACAGGAAGGGAAGGAACACCCGGAGAGGGAACAGCCGCCTCGCCCCCGGGGCTGGGGAGACACAAATACATGGCAGGAGTCATGCGGGTGTTAGGGTATCCCTGAGATGCCAATTTCTGCTGCTGGGTTGGCAGGTGCGGGGTGGCTGCGGGCTTCCCACCAGCAGTGTCATATCAAGGCCGGCTCTGACTGGTGGGAGTTTCCACCAGGGTTCCCTGGAAGCTGGGTGCTTGTACAGCCTCTCGGGAGAAAATCCAATGCTGCAGAGTCACAGCGCGCCCACAGCGAGGCTGGTGTTTCTCCGGGTGGTGCACATTCGCACCATCCCTGCCCAGCCTGGCTAACAGCTACTGATGGACCTGTCCATGAATTCTCCTAGCTCTTTCTCAGCTCTGTTAAAGTCCTGGCCTTCACCACATCCTCTGGCAAGGAGTTCCACAGGTTGACAGGCCAAGGTGCGAAGCAGTACTTCCTTCTGTTTTAATTGGTTCATTTGTTTTAATGACTGCTCTCCATTTCATTTGGTGACCCCGATTTTATGTGGCATTGCATTATACAGTATAGTGGGCGGTTTTTTAAAAGCAGGAATGAACCTGTTGGGACTGGCCAAACAATGGAATATTTTCAACAATTTTATCGAGTCGGAAATTGGGAATAGTTTTGGATTCCCGCACGCCCTGTGAGCGTCAACCAACTCTAACAACCTCAGAGGGAGGGATCGGCTCTTTGGGTGGGAGAAAGGCCGTATCATTGTATCCCTACTTTTGAGCTGAGCAACTTGAAACCACTGATAGTAAAATGTTCAAGAAATGAGTAAAAATGCCAGAAGTGCCCAGTCTGGGGGCTTACGCTCAGAGGGCCAGACTTTAAAAGCTGGTTAGGTTCCTAAAGATACAGGGATGTCCCTCGTGGAGTTCTCAAAAGCATCTAGGCTCCTAAATCCCATTGGACGATTAGGTGCTGTCAAAAATCCCAGTAGGCACCTCTCGGCCTAGTCAGGTGCCTAAATACCTTGAACAGTGTGTCCAGAAGGACTCAAATCGCTTTCGAAAACGGGAGTGAAATTCCGAAAACATTTGGCGCATGTCCACACTGCATCGCACGCCTGTACCTGTGGGATCTGGGATTGGGGACTCGGTATTTCTGCACACTGCACTGTTAATCTGGATTAGGGACTCACAGCCGTGCGAACGCGTCCACACTTCTGTCCAGCCCTTCTACTCAGGTGTGTGGCTTGGGTTGCCTCTACCCCATCCTAGCAAGCCCCTAGGACCTCGGTCCTGCGGGTTTGTTGAGCCGATTGGGAGTGGTACATGTGTGGATGGAAACCGAGTTTCGGTTCAGAGCTAGGGCTGGGTGTGCAGACAGATCTGTAGGCAATCCTGAGTATTGTATTCCCCTCCAAGGTCAGCACTCCGGTTTTCCCTGAAGACTGGTGATTTTGCAAGCCTTAAATGTAAGGAGCCCAACCTGAAACCTCTGAAAAGGACCTCAGCTGTGCCCGGCCTCTGAAAACCAGACCCTTGTGGGCTGAGCCCTGCAAATCTGTGCGCTCCGCCTTTATATCCATGGGTGTGAATGCGGAGAACTGCAGCGCGGAGATACATGTGGATAGACTCACAGAATCCTAGCACTGGAAGAGACCTCATGGGTCATCAAGTCCAGCCCCCTGCCCAAAGCAGGACCAACCCAACTAGATCATCCCTGATAGATGCCTAAATAACCTGCTCTTAAATATCTCCAGGAATGGAGATTCCACAACCCCCCTAGGCAATTTAGTCCAGTGTGTAGCCACCGTTGATGGGTAGGAAGTTTTTCCTAATGTCCAACCTCAACCTCCCTTGCTGCAACATAAGCCCATTGCTTCTTGTTCTGTCCTCAGATGGTAAAGAGAACAATTTTTCTCCCTCCTCCTTATAACATCATGTTAGGTTAGGTTCTTGGAAGCTGCTCTCATGTCCCCTCTCTGTCTTCTCTTTTCGAAAATATCATCATCTCATAGGGTCTGTCTACACTAGCCCCCTAGTTCGAACTAGGGTGGCTAATGGAGGCTAATGGAGGCATTCGAAGTTGCAAATGAAGCCCGGGATTTAAATCCCCCAGGCTTCATTTGCATCTTGCTGGGTGCCGCCATTTTTAAATGCCCGTTAGTGTGGACTCCATGCCCATGGCTACACGTGGCACGGAGTAGGTAGTTCGAATTAGGCTCTCTAATTCGAACTACCGGTACACCTCGTAGCTTCATTTGCAACTTCGAATGCCTACTTTAGCCACCCTAGTTTGAACTAGGGGGGCAGTGTAGACACACCCATAGACGCTAATCTCTCCCCTTTCCTCCCGTCTGTTCGAAAATCCGATTTTTCAGTTTTATAATGTGTTCGCTTTTTTTTTATTGGATCCCTTTGGTATACATGGTCGTGCCAATTTTCTTCCACAATTTGATCTGAGGAAGTGGGTCTGGCCCACGAAAGCTCATCACCTAATAAACCATCTTCTTAGTCTTTAAAGTGCTACATAGTCCTGTCTTTTGTTTCAGCAAACCCAGTTCTGTCAGTCTTCCCTCCTAGCTCACGTTTTAAATTAAGTTATAGGAGATTGCCTCGCTCCCAGAACTGGAAGGGACCTTAAATCCAGTCCACTGCCTTCACAGCAGGACCAAGTACCATCCCTGAACATTTTTTGCTCCTAATCCTAAATGGCCTCTGGGAGGATTGAACTCACAACCTTGGGTTTAGCAGGCCAATGCTCAAACCACTGAGCGATCCTTCCCTCCCAAGGTTTTAAAGAGCTTTAATCTTTAAATTCAAAAGCTTTCACCTGGATGTTTTGTGCGTAGAATCCTGCATGTTTGTGGGTCTCCGCGTTATAGCTGCAGGGCTCCACACCTGCGGCTATCACGGCGGATATCCACGGCCCGTGTACGCACACACCGCTGCGGATACAAGCCGTGTCCCTGTGGGTACGTCCAGCCGGCCACCCAAAACTGCGCATCTCTGAACGCCAGGACTTGAGCTGCCAACTCTCGGATTGCTGTGCGTTGCCTTAATGACAGGCCGGTCCACCTTGCTAAGGCTTGGCCTCCCCCGTTCATGTCTTCACCATGTAAGGATGAGGAAGCCGGCTGCTCCGGGCACGTGAGCTGGGTGTGAATGAATTTCCCTGTGAGTGTCTGGGCCTGTGATCTCATTCCTCAATCCAAGAGGCTGCCCATGAAAGGAGGGAACATTAAAAAAAACAAAACCCCAACAGGTTGATCTGGATGACATCAGCAGCCACACCTTCCTGGGCTGATGCACAGAGCAGAACAGGTGTTTGCGAGGCAGGAGCCGAGCGGAGACATTAAACCGATTGCGTCCTCCACAGGGGCCGCTTCTCTTCCCCGGCAGCAGACAGCTTCCTCCGTCCGCCTGCCCCTCGCCAGGATGGCCAGCGAGCTCAGCATCCGCGGCGGCATTTCGTACCCGGCGTGGCAGCCGGCGTGGCAGACGAGCAGCGTGGGCTCCGTCGTGACAGCCTCTGACCGCGGGGGCTCCTGCAGTCCGGGGGGTCCGGCCGACGGCAGCGTGCACTCCTGCAGCCTCGGGAGGTGCCCGAGCCCCGCGCCCCCGTCCGTCTCCACCTCCGCCCGTCTCCTGGCCCCGCTGCACGTGGACATGGACCCCACCTTGCCGCAGAGGAAGAAGCAGGAGAAAGAGGAGCTCCAGACCCTCAACAACGAATTTGCAGCCTTGATTGGCAAGGTAAGAGGCGCGCCGGCTGCTGGGGGGCCGGAGGGGGGGCTGAGCCCTGCCGGCGAGAGGAGCGGCTGGCGGGGAGTGGGAACGAATTTCCCAGTGGGGGGTGCGGTTCGTTCCTCCCGGGTTGTCTGTTTGACCCATGTCTGCACGGTTCTCCGCTCGCCCCGGCGAGAACGGCGGCCCCCCCGATCCGCGAGCTTGGCCCATCGCCGGGGAAGAGGAAACTCGTTCGCTGAGGGACCTAAATACGGGGTACGCCCAGGGCCGGCCGGAGGGAAAAGGGCGCCCTTGTGGGCACAGCACCGCCCCTTTCCCCTGGCACCCGGGGGCTCCCCCATCCTGTGTCCCCTGCACTGGGCTCCCTGTGCCCCCCACCTCGGCACCCCCTTCATCCTAAGCCCTGCACATTCCTCTCACCTGGGCCCCCAGCCCTGTCCTTCCGCCATGTCCTGCCCCCTTGCTCCCTCCCACCCCCCCGGCCAGTAGCTTCCACCCGCTTTGCCCAGCAACAGCTGTGCCTTGTTGCTCCTCACCCCCTGGCTACAGCGCCCTGCGTGGGGGCCCGGTTGGTCCAGCCTAAAGGTCGGCCCCGGGTAAGCAGCAAACAGGGACCAGGAGGACAAAGGATGGAACAGAAGGACTCAAGGCAGGTGGGCTCCAGGTAGCAGGCTCTGGGTAGGCTCCGGGTAGAAGGCTCAGGGTAAGCTCCAGGTAGGCTCCGGGTAGCAGGCTCTGGGTAGGTTCCGGGTAGTAGGCTCCGGGCAGGCTCCAGGTAGCAGGCTCTGGGTAGGCTCCGGGTAGCAGGCTCCAGGTAGCAGGCTCTGGGTATCAGGCTCCAGGTAGAAGGCTCAGGGTAAGCTCCAGGTAGGCTCCGGGTAGCAGGCTCTGGGTAGGCTCCGGGTAGCAGGCTCCGGACAGGCTCCAGGTAGAAGGCTCAGGGTAAGCTCCAGGTAGGCTCTGGGTAGCAGGCTCTGGGTAGCAGGCTCTGGGTAGGTTCCGGGTAGTAGGCTCCGGGCAGGCTCCAGGTAGAAGGCTCAGGGTAAGCTCCGGGTAGGCTCTGGGTAGCAGGCTCTGGGTAGGTTCCGGGTAGTAGGCTCCGGGCAGGCTCCAGGTAGCAGGCTCTGGGTAGGCTCCGGGTAGCAGGCTCCAGGTAGCAGGCTCTGGGTATCAGGCTCCAGGTAGAAGGCTCAGGGTAAGCTCCAGGTAGGCTCCGGGTAGCAGGCTCTGGGTAGGCTCCGGGTAGCAGGCTCTGGGCAGGCTCCAGGTAGAAGGCTCAGGGTAAGCTCCAGGTAGGCTCTGGGTAGCAGGCTCTGGGTAGCAGGCTCCCGATAGCCCACCAAGAGGGCGGAGCACCAGGGTGGCAGTGGCTATCAATGAACTAGCCTAAAGCTCCTACCTGGCTTTATTCCTAAGGGCTCTCAGGGGAGAGAGTAAGCAGCCAGCAATGGGGCGGAGGAAGGGGGATGGAAGGGCAGGTGGATCCGCAGAGCGAGCGCCCCCCTCTCCCCCAGAGCCGCGTCTGTCTGCTCCCACGCCGGAGAGGGCGGAAGGGTTTCTCAAAGCAAGTCGCCTACCGGAGGCAGGTCCCTGCAAAGCCGGCTCTGTAAACAGATGGCAATCTCCCCAAAGGGTTGCTTCACCGCAGCCCAGCGTGCAGGCAGCGACTGCCCTCATGCTGGGATGAGCCGGTACGGGCGGGGGCCTGCGTTCCACCGCACCTCCAGCACGGCCCCCGCTCCCGGGTGCAAGGGAGCACCGAAGATCTGTGCATTGCACGGAGAGGGTGGGGGAGAGGCGACAGCTGCCACAGCCCCCAGGGCAAATTGGAGAGGGGGGCCCGGCTATGCCCCCCCGGAAGGGGCGGGGCCTCAGGCAGAAGGGGCGGAGCTACGTGCAGCCCTGAGCACCATCGGGACTGTGTAGCTGGGCCCCTCCACAGTCTTTAGAGCCACACGGAGTGGCTCTCTGGCGGTGAATTAAAGGAGTCAGGGCTCTGGCCGCCCCCACGGCCATAGTAGCGGTGATGGCAGCCAGGGGCCCCAGGGCCAACGCCGGGTGCCCCAGAGGGAGGGAACAGAACAGGGAATCATCCAGTGATCCCTCCCCTGTCGCCCATCCCCAGCCTTTGACAAACAGAAGCTAGGAACAGCCCCCCCGCCCGCCGCCCATCCTGGCTAATCACCATTGATGGACCTAACCTCTGTGTATTTATCTAGCTCTTTTTTGAACCCCGTTAAAGTCCTGGCCTGCACCACATCCTCTGGCAAGGAGTTCCACAGGTTAACTATGCGCTGCAGGAAGGAAAACTTCCCTTTGTTTGTCTTAAACCTGCTACCTATTCATTTCATTGGGTGACCCCTCATTCGTGTGCTATGGGAACAAGTAAATAACTTCCATTTATTCACTTTCTCCACACCAGTCAGAATTTTATAGACCTCGATCATCTCCCCCCCGCCATCTCCTTTTTTCTAAGCTGAAAAATCCCAGTCTTTTTAATCTCTCCTCATAGGGTAGCCGTTCCCAACCCCGAATCACTTTGGTTGCCCTTTTTCCAATGCCAAGATAGCTTTTGTGAGAGCAGGTGACCACCCCTGTACGCGGTATTCTCGAGGTGGGCGTCCCATGGAGTCATACAGAGGAGATACGATATTCTCTGTCTCATTCTCTCCCCCTTTTTGAAGGATTCCTCGCTTGCTGTTGGCGTGTTTGCCGGCCGCTGCGCACGGAGACGATGTTTTCAGAGAGCTCTCCGCCGTGCCTCCCAGCTTACTCTGGCGTGGGAACAGCTAATTCCGCCCCCCTCGTGTTGTGCGTAGAGTTGGGATTCGGTTTCCCCCGGCGCGTTGCTTTCCATGTATCCACAGGACCGTTCCTTGGCCGTTTTGCTGCTCATCTGGGCAGGGCCCGGAGAACAGAGGCTGGGTGGTATAATGGGCAGAGCACAGGGCTGAGGCATGTTTAAGCAGTTAGCTGATGGAAGGGGGAGCAGACCGGGAGCCGCTCCAGTCTGGCGGGGTTGGAGTGCGCCCCCGCCTGCCCGCCACCGCTGGGCCCCCCCACGGCAGACGGGGGAGCTGGGGTTTGCCATAGACAGCTGTTGCTCCAGCCTCTCGCCGATTAGCACAACCAGGACATAATGCAAAGGCAATCGGCCCTCAATCTGCCTGCAGGCTCCGTAACGTCTCCGGATTCCGTCCGACAGGTCCAGCGCTTGGAGCAACAGAACCAGATTCTCACGACCCAGTGGAGCCTCCTGCAAGACCAGGGCCAGAACCAGGCCTGTTCGGAGGCCGACACCAAACTCTTCTACGACCGGTACATGAGCAAACTGCAGCAAGAGATGCGAGCTATCCACCAGGAGAGAGACCAGCTGGAGGCGGAGCTGGCCGAGGTCTTGACGTCCATGGAGAGCGGGCGAAGCAGGTGGTGTGTCTCCTCGTTTGGTGGGGCCTCGGGAAATATCGGGATTCCTTGGCCGCCTAGTGCACGGTGGGGTTCGTTTCCTGGGGCTGGGTTTAGTGTGGGGGTGCGGGTGACCTGTGATGCACGGAGGGATCAGACGAGATAACTGAGTAACCCCTTCTGGCCTTAAACTCCGTGATTGTCTATGAGGTCATGTTGACCGACCCTACGAGCCGTGTGGCCTGGGAGTGGTCAGGTGTGCGTAGTGCAGAGATGTAACACCGTCGAAACATCCCAATCCCGGTGCGGATTTTTAAACAGGCACGTTTTTGCCCTTAGACAAATGGGAGGATTGGGCTACAAGAAATCAGATGAGGTTCAACAAGGACAAGTGCAGAGTCCGGCCCTTGGGACGGAAGAATCCCAAGCATTGTGACAGGCTGGGGACCAACCGGCTAAGTAGCAGTTCTGCAGAAAAGGACTTGGGGATACAGTGGAGGAGAAGCTGGACATGAGTCAACAGGGCGCCCTTGTAGCCAAGAAGGCTAATGGCATATTAAGGTGCATTAAGAGGAGCATTGCCAGCAGATCTAGAGATAAGAACATAAGAACGGCCGTCCTGGGTCAGACCAAAGGTCCATCCAGCCCAGTATCCTGTCTGCCAACAGTGGCCAGCACCAGGTGCCCCAGAGGGGGTGGACCGAAGACAATGATCAAGTGATTTGTCTCCTGCCATCCCTCTCCAGCCTCTGACAAACAGAGGCCAGGGACTCCATTTCTATCCCCTGGCTAACAGCCTTTTATGGACCTAACCTCCATGAATTTATCTAGCTTCTCTTTAAAGATGTGATTATTCCCTTTTATTCGGCTCTGGTGAGGCCACATCTGGAGTATTGTGTCCAGTTCTGGGCCCCCCACTGTAGGAAGGATGCATTGGAGAGAGTCCAGCGGAGGCAACGAAAATGATTTGGGGGCTGGAGCATATGACCGACGAGGAGAGGCTGAGGGATTTGGGTCTGTTTAGTCTGCAGAAGAGAAGAGCGAGGGGGGATTTGAGAGCAGCCTGCAACTTCCTGAAGGGAGGTTCCAAAGAGGCTGGAGAGAGGCTGTTCTCAGTGGTGACAGACGGCAGAACAAGGAGCAATGGTCTCAAGTTGTGGTGGGAGAGGTCCAGGTTGGATATTAGGAAAAACTATTTCCCCAGGAGGGTGGGGAAGCACTGGGACGGGTTCCCTAGGGAGGTGGAGGAATCTCCATCCCTAGAGGTGTTTAAGTCTCGGCTTGACAAAGCCCTGGCCGGGTTGATTTAGTTGGGATTGGTCCTGCCTTGGGTAGGGGGCTGGACTGGATGGCTTTCTAAGGTCTTTTCCAGCTCCATGGTTCTATGGTTCTCTTTTCCTCCAAACCTGTTCAACGTTTCATCAGAAAAACCGCAAAGCAAAACATTTCAGCCAAACCCAGGCCTATTTTTGGGGGGGGAGGGGCCCTCCAACCCCCTCCAAAAATGTCACGATAATTGTACGCTGCCTGTGGAAATTTCCATTTTGGTAAAAAGCCGCTTTCTGTGGAAGACACTTTCCACCCGACAATGTCAGACTGGCTATGGGTTAGAAAGAGGAGGAGGAGGCTCTGTGAAAGGCACATGGCAGCTAGGGAGGCTGTGGAATCTCCATCGCTGGAGATAATTTAAGCGCAGGTTGGACAGACGCCTGTCAGGGATGATCTAGACGGTGCTTGGTCCTGCTGTGAGGGCAGGGGACTGGACTTGACTTCTCAAGGTCCCTTCCAGATCTTGGATTCTGCAGATAATTCTCTGAAGGCTTAGATGGCACTTCAGTAGGCTGCGTATTGGCCTTCCGGAGTGGGAGAAGGGGCCCAGGACAGCTAAGCACTGAGCACAGAAACTCGTAGGTTCAAACCCTCAAGGAATCTACCGTGACACATCAATAATAACACGTCGGCCTCTCCAGACCTGTTCCCTCAAGGATCTCCAAGCCCTTGGCCCACATGGATTAAAGGAGCTTTGCAACCAATTAAGGAAGCATTACCATCTCGGCTTTACTGCTTCAGTAACTGGAGCGCAGAGCAGTTAAAATGATTTGCCCAAGGCAAATCGGTGGTAGGGACAGGACGAGAACCCAGCCTGGTACGGACCGGAGGTTTAACTGGTGCTTCTGCCGTCCTCATGCTTCATTGGGCAACAGCCCCGAATGCCCGGTCTAGTCTTGAACGGATTCTAGTTTGTTTTCTAGGAATTTGCATGTCATAAAGGGCCCCGAGGAAAAATGTGAAAATTCCTGATGGTGAAAAAACAGGGATGAGGGTAAGACAGAGAATATCTTCTCACCTCTGCATAAATTCATGGGACACCCACATCTTGAATACTGAGTACAGAGGTGGTCGCCTCATCTCAAAAAAGATCTCTCGGCATTGAAAAGGTTCAGAAAAGGGCAACAAAAATGATGAGCGGTTTGGAACAGGTCTCATAGGAAGACATATTAGAAAGACTGGGACTTTTCCACTTAGAAAAGAGGAGACGAAGGGGAAGGGATAGGATCGAGGTCAATAAAATCATGAAAGGTGTGGAGAAAGTGACTCAGGAAAAGTTATTTACTTGTTCCCATCACAGAAGAACCAGGGGTCCCCCAATGAAATTAATAGGTGGCAGGTTTAAAACAAACAAAAGTGTTTCTTCACACAGTGCACAGTCAACTTGTGGAACTCCTCGCCAGAGGATGTTGTGAAGACCAGGACTTTAACAGGGTTCAAAAAAGAGCTAGATACATTCATGCAGGACAGGTCCATCAGTGGCTATTAGCCAGGTCGGGCAGGATTGGTGTTCTGAGCCTCTTTCAGGAGCTGGGAATAGGTATAGGAAGGGATCTCTTGATGATTCCCTATTCTGTTCACTATCTCCGGGGCATCTGGCACTGGCCACTGTAGGAAGACAGCACCTTTGGTCTGACCGTCTGTCCGCTCTTATGTTCACACTAATTGTAAGGGGCCCCAGACAGGGACTGGCTCCCCATCATGATTGGTACTGCAGATAGATAGCACAAAAAACAGGGTCCCGGCCCAAAAGTTTGCAATCTGCCATCCCCTTTGACCCTGCACAAAAGGGCCAGCCCCGTAAAGTTTACCGAGTGCCTCTTTGCTTACTTAGTGGTCCCAGACCGGCCGATCTGCAAGCCGGCGAAAAGAGGAGAGAGCATCAATTAGCCGCCAACCGTGCCGAGTGTCGGTTCCTCGCGCATTACCTAGAAAAGCACGTCACCCCCACTGGTTTTAATGCCTGGCTCTTCTAGCTCCTTCATTTGCCACATTAGGACTTCATACGTAGGCAGCGATTGGGGGGAGGGAGGAGGTCGATAAACCCCACCCCTCTGCGTGTGTTGATATTAATAGCCACATCTAATTTCTGCACTGCACCATGCCGGGGAGGGGAGGGGTCTGCACTTGGCTGCAAGTTGCTGTCGGCAAATCCGGGCAAGGTGGGAATTGAGTCAATTCAGTGCAAGCAGCCTCTTGCAAGGAGGGTGCCCAGTGGACGGGAAAGGTTTTCAGGTGCAATTGACCATTGCCTGCAGCCATGCAAAGCGTGGGAGCTTTCGTAAACCGGCTGAGAGGCCCCTTCCCCAGGGAAACCGTTTAGGAGGGGTGAGGGTGGGAAGTCTGGCAGCAAATCAGTTGCAGTGTTGACACAGAGGAGGCCTCGTTTTGTTGTTCTCTTTTTATCACCACATCTGCATCTTAATTCGGCCGGTTTCCCATTCAGCATTGCACAACGAGTGGAATCTGTTCCCATTGCCGGAGCCTCACTCCGTGTAACCCACAGGCTTGCTTGCTGGGCGCGGTTCGCTGTCCCCGATAGGGGCAGGGAGAACCCATCCGACAAGGAGCCTTCTCCGAGATCCAGCTGGCTTTTTGCTCAGGCGCGACGCTCCCGAGGTCCCAGGGTCGTGTCCGCCTCTCCCATTGAATCGCCAACACTGAGCCAAATCTACAGAAGGGGGTCTCCAATACGCAGCTCTTTGCACCTGCCCAAGCACACGGATGCACGGGCTTGCCTTGTGCATGTGTCGTGCGCAGCTGCCCACATGCCACATTGTGTCAGCGTAACCACCACCGGGCGGATTTGAACCGGGGACCTCTGGAGGAGCCGCTGCAGCTTGATCGATAAAGCCAGCTGGCTCCCAGCTTCTGCTGCAGAGCTCCCTCGTTCCTATCTCTCGCTGTACGTGGTCGAAGCGCTACCCCTCCATGGGACATAACCTCTAGGTGTGTGGGTTACACTGGCATGGGCAGACCTGGGGTTTCCACAGATGCAAGCCCCCGATTTGCACAAGCGAGTGATCGTCTTTTGACAAGGTCAGGCATGCGTTGTTCATTCCAGGGCAGTGTTCCCTGAGCCCCCTCTGAAATGTGTCCCCATCTGGCATGTTCGCTCAGGCTGTGCCTCTGGGTTATCCACTGCATTGTCCAGTCACGGAGGTTTTACTATTAATGAGCCGGATTCTCCTTTCACTGACACTAATTTTACACCAGTGTAACTGCATGAACTGCCGCTGAGTCATTTCTGACGTACACTGGTGCAAACAGAAGAATCAGATCTAATATTTGTGATGGTCCTGAGTCTTATACCTTTTGCATCACTTTGGCAGTCAAGATAGTGCTATCTAGTGGTTACAGCACTGGACTGGGAGCCAGCAGACCTAGTTGTCATTCTGAGCTCTGCCACTGGCTTATTGGATAACCTTGGTCAAGTTACTTCACCTCTCTTGCTTACAATTCTCCATCTGTACCATGGGGGTAGCAATGCTAACCTCCCTTGTGAAGCATTCTGAGATCGACTGATAAGTTCTGGAGAAGAGCATCAGTGTCAAAATTAGTATTATTTACGTAAACAAAAGGAAAAACTATGTAGCACTTTAAAGACTAACAAGATGGTTTAACTGGTGATGAGCTTTCGTGGGCCAGACCCACGTCCTCAGATCATATTCTGAAAGAGAAATGGCATGACCATATCTACCAAAGGAAAGTTTTAGCAAGATCAGACTAACACGGCTACCTCTCTACTATTATTTACATGGCTGTAATTATGTAAATGCCATGGAATCGAAGCCCACACGAATTAACATCACGCCTCTCTGAATTCAGCCTCTTCATCGATGGACAGATCCTCCCCAAACCTTATGGTCATTGAACACCCTGGTTATTTGCACCTTTTCAGTCACTACTGTGAACAAACCATTTTCGCACCGTGCACTGGGCATCTTGCTTAGCTAGAATTGCTTCTCCGTTTGAAAGGTTCATGGACCTGATGAATGAATTAACAGCGGATGTGCTGGGCAGGGCAAATTTTCAGACCAAACAAACCACTGACCTAAAAATGTGGGGCATGATGTGACAATCGTGAAAAGAGCCTCAAATGACCGGAATCGTGCAAATAGTTGTGACCAGCTCCTCGGCCGGTGAGAATAAATGCACGTCCCAGATGATTCACGCCGGATCTAGCCTCAAATGCTGGGTTTTTCCTTTACTCCTCAACCAGCATTTGATTTGGTGAAGAAGGCCTTTTCTCAAGCACTTAGGAAATGTCATTCTTTTGCTCATATTTTCCCAGGGCGCTGTTTAATGTTTACCTTTTACCAGAACTCTCAGGGCAGAGATGGTAAATCTTTGCAGAGGTGGGTAAATATCACCGTCTCCATGGGACAGACAGACACACTCCGCCACCGCGAGGTACCGCAAAACACCAGTGGAACCAGGACGAGAATCTCAGTTCCCTGAGGTTGGAGCAGTTTGCAAACAGAAATGCTAGGAAAATCGGAGGTGCCGGCCTCTCGTTTGGGCCTGCGTTTGGAATCGAACGTTGAAACGTTCCAGGGACCAAAAGACAGTCCCCCCCCGCGAAAGAATTCAGTTTGGAAATATCGCCACATTGCCCGATGGAGACGTGAGTCACCTCCATGAGCTCAGACCCGTACCTGCAAGCTTCTTTCTGCTGGATAAAGTGGGGGCAGGAGCGTGGGTCGTGGACAAGCCCAGCTGCCATCCAATCAGGTGTGTTGTTGGCTCCGCAGGTAACATTACGTCAGTGCTTTACCATGCGAGACGTGTTCTCATCAGGGGCCGGGGGAGGATGGTGCGGGAGAGATGCAGGCTGTAATTACGAACCACACGTATACGCTGGCAGCAATTCAGACATTCCGATTCAAGAGCAGAAAAACCAGAAGAACTGACATTTCTGCACTAGCCTCCCGGTCAGGGCTTATGAAACAGTGAAATACCAGGGTGCGGCAGAAACAATGGCTTCATCTGTTGTTGTTTGGGTCCCTCACCCCCTTTTCCCATCTCTTAGGCCTGTCCCCTAAACCTGGACTATTTTAATCCATCTGCAGCAGGAACCATCTTCTGTGTTTGTACAGCTCCGAGCACAGAGAGCTGGAACCGCAGTACAAAGGAGGCTGTGAATGATTAGTTACCAAGAACAGCAGTACCTTTCTCTGTTACCAGGCAGAGTTGTCTAGATTGCCCTAAAGCTACGCTCCCTTGGGGTCCAGACCAGCCTAGCTGGATCTTATAAGAAGGCTCCTTTTATAAGCAGCTCCTAACGGGTAAATAGAGGCCATAAGCACATTACAAGGGAGAGCACCGCGTGCTCTGGAAGATTTTAAGTTGAGGTGCTGTAGAGGGTTATGAGCCGAGCGTCTGAGCAGCCTTTTGGGCTCCATACTAATGGATGAGCCATGTCTTAAAACATCTCTTAGGCATCGATTAGTCTTTTGTAAACTTTTTAGGAAGGAGCCATCGTTTCCTTTACTTGCCCCTTTACAATGCCAGGTGACCCAGAGGGAGGGAACAGGGAATCATCAAGTGATCCCTCCCCTGTCACCCATTCCCAGTTTCTGACAAACTGAGGCTGGGGACATCGTTCCCGCCCATCCTGGCTAACAGCCATTGATGGACCTAATCTCCATGAATTTATCTAGCTCTTTTTTGAACCCTGTTAAAGTCTTGGTCTTCACCACATCCTCTGGCGAGGAGTTCCACAGGTTGATGATGCGCCACGTAAAGAAAAACTTCCTTTTCTTTGTCTTAAATCTGCTACCTATTCATTTCATTTCTCATGACCTCTAGGTCTCATGTTATGGGGACAAATAAATAGCGTTTCCTTTTTCGCTTTCTCCACACCAGTCACGATTGTATAGACCTCGATCCTATCCCTCCTTCGTCTCCTCTTTTCTAAGCTGAAAAGTCCCCGTCTTTTTAATCTCTCTTCCTATGGCACCCGTGACAAACCTCTCATCATTTTTGTTGCCCTTTTTGGAACCTTTTCCGATGCCAAGAGATCTTTTTGGAGAGGAGGCGCCCACGTCTGCCCGCAGGATTCAAGGTGTGGGCATCCCGTAGATTTATATAGACCTGTTAGCTCTATTCCTAGCTCTTCTCTGGATGTTGCACCCGCCAAGTTCCCTCCTGTCGGATCAGCGATGGGGGGGTCCCTTACAATCTCTTCTCTCTCCATAGGTACGAGGATGAAATACAGAAACGTAGCGGCCTGGAATTCACCTTCATGGAGCTGAAAAAGGTACGGGGCTATCCACTGTCTCCTCAGCACTGACTTCCTTGCACACAACCCTAGTACTTCTACCCTCTGAGCTACAGCATCCCTGCACCCTGACACCCCTTCCTACACCCTGAGCGACACCATCCCTGAACCCTGAGGTACACCGTCACTGCCCCCTGACACCTCCTTCCTACACCCTGAGCTACACCATCACTGCCCCCTGACACCTCCTTCCTACACCCTGAGCTACACCATCACTGCACCCTGACACCTTCCTACACCCTGAGCTACACCATCACTGCACCCTGACACCTTCCTATACTCTGAGCTATACCGTCACTGCACCCTGACACCTCCTTCCTATACCCTGAGCTATACCATCACTGCACCCTGACACCTCCTTCCTACACCCTGAGTTACACCATCACTGCACCCTGATACCTTCCTACACCCTGATCTATACCATCACTGTACTCTGACACCTCCTTCCTACACCCTGAGCTACACCATCACTGCACCCTGACACCTCCTTCCTACACCGTGAGCTATACCGTTCTGCACCCTGACACCTTCCTACACCCTGAGCTACACCGTCATTGTACCCTGACATCTCCTTCCTACACCCTGGGCTACCCTCTTCCTACACCCTGAGCTACACTGTCACTGCACCCTGAGATACACCACCCCTGCACCCTGACACTTCCTGCACCCTCAGCTACACCATCTCTGAACCCTGACAACCCCTTCCTGCACCTTGAGCTACCTCCCTCCTATACCCTTAGCTACACCATCCCTGCACCTTGAGCTATCCCCTTCCTATACCTTGAGATACACCATCCCTGCACCTGGAGCAACCACCTTTCAGAACCCTGAGCTACAGCATAAAAAGACCAGCAGTAGCAAATCACACAGCCCAGGTTTCAGTTGTAGATGCTATCAGGTCTCAGCCTGGGAGGCCATGATCCAATAGGCTTGCAAGCAATGTTCCCTCTAATCTTTTCCGTCCAAGTGTGGAATAATTTTATGTGCACCGAGGTATGTGTGAATGTGCACCACCAGTAAAAACAAAAACCGAGCTGTGGGTGCTCTGCTAAGCCCCTGGGGATCATTTAAACCTCTCCTGACTCCACGTCCAAACACCCGACTTACAGGGAACACTGGTCGTAAGGGGGTTTCCACTGGATCACCCTCCTATCGGGGCATCCAGAAACATTTCTCTACACAAGGTCACGGTATGGTAAAGGTTGAGAACCAGTGGCAGACCACATTCTCCTTCGCTCCCTGTGAAGTGTAGTGCTGTCGGGCCTGGTTCAACAGCTGCCGTGTTCCACCCCAGAGGCAGCTGCAGATACAATGAGCTAGCAAACCTCATCTGTCATGTGTATGGGGTTTGGAATCTCTGGCAAGGAAAGACAGGGTGTTATGAGCAGTCAGGAATGCTCCATAAATAATCATGCTGGTTAATTACAAGCTACCCCCGCATGGGCTAATATCCTGGTAGGTGCCGTTTGTGCTGCACTGGTTCATTGCATCAGAGTTCTCAATCATCTCTGCTTTTCCTTGTGATTGAAAGATGACTGTTACATGGGGCCAGTCCCGTTTATGGGCCAGTCCTTCTTGTTTCCTTCTATGGAATGGCTCTTAGCCAGGATGGGCAGGGATGCTATCTCTAGCCTCCATGCCAGAAGCAACTCCCACCATCAATGTTCCCTCTCCGTTTTTCCACCCACGTGCAGAATAAAGTTTGTTCTGTGCACCGAGGCATAGGCAGATGTGCACCCCCAGGAGAAACACAGGGCTGCTGGCTGGGTCTCTCCTGGGTGGCTCACCATACTGCAGAATGGATGGATAGCATCCCCTTGGGACACTGCTTTCTCCCGGGTAAGCGCTGTATGACGGGGAAGATGCCTTACCCCAAGTACTGATCATTTGTGAATAGCACCCGTATGTCTTCTTTGTCCCACAGGATTTAGACGCCAGTACCATACACAGAATCGAGCTGGAAGTGAAATTGAATGGACTTCGAGAGGTGCTGGAATTAAAGAAAACCATACGGGAGCAAGTAAGAAGGAACAATAAGAGCAGATATTTAAGTGTGTGCAATTGTGGGGCTGGGTGAAATTGTTCCGCCCAATACTTTCTTTCTGGTGGAAAACGCAGCTTCAGCACCCCCAAAACATCAGGTGAATTTGTGTTCGTGGTGCTGAAAAAGCCCCCAGAATTCTGAAACCACCGACAGAATTCACTTGGGAAGTTTTCCATTTCAAACGACTTTTTGTTCCAAAATTTCCTTTCATTTTGGCTACATCTAGACTAGCATAGCATTTCCGCAAGAAGCACTGATTTCAGACAGTAGGAAGTCAGTGTTCTTGTAGAAATTCAAGCAGCCAGTGCCGACAGCTGGCAAGTTTTTCCGCAAAAGCAGCTGCTTTTGCGGAAAAACTTGCCAGTCTAGATGCAGCCTTTGTGTTTTCCGGGCCCAAAACTGTGTAAAAAGGGTCGACATGAAAACAAAGGGTTTTACTGGGTGGAAACAGAACATTTCGTTTCACCCCGGATGACTGTTTGCTTGATTTTTGCATTTGCCAACATTTTTGAATCTCAAGGTGCCCACTTTCTCCACAAGGGCATGCCAGGGGTTATAAGCTTCTACACCATCGCAGGGCCAGGTTCTGGTCTCAGGCTGGTGTAAACTTTTAACTCCGTTACATCTCATTTCTCCTCTCACTGATGGTACATCAGGCTAAGTCCACTGATGGCGACCTGGTTAGGCCCCGATTCAGCAAAGTACTGGGAGCATGCGCGATGGGCCGAATGCGTTTGATGGGTGTTTCCTTGCTCTTGAGCATGTGCTTAAGGTTAAGCACAGGCTTAGGTGTTCTGCTGTGCTGGGGCATCGTTCCTGATTTCCATCGGACAGCAGGAGCAGAATTCGGCCTATTGATTTCTCTGGGGTCATCCCAGGTGTACGCCACCCTCCGTGAGATCAAATTCTGGCCCAGAAAGTAGAACCATCTACCTCTGCCCTGTGCTAAAAAACTCACGGCCCCAATTCTCAAGCCTGGATCAGCTAATGGTGACTCCCAGAATTGAGAACTGCAGGGGAGAGGGTCGGTCTTGGGTTGGAGCTGCGGGTCTGAGACCTTCCGGCGGTCTGCGAATTCAAAGTCGACACTGAAATTCTGTAGCTGGTCCGGGCCAGCCCTGGCCATGCGGATGGGTCTCTTAGCACCGGGTAGGTGTTGCTGGTGTCATTTGTTTAGCAGGATGTTGTTCAGGGAAATAGCTTAGCGAGATTCAAAGCAAGGGGATTAAGGCAGATCCGCATCCAAAGAATAGCTCCGCAGGGATGAAATTACAGACCCTGGGCAGCAGGGCGTATCTGTGTCTCCAGCTGGGATCTGCAGGGATGCCTTCTCCAGCACCGCTACCCGGGTCTCCCCTCTGGTGTGGTAGCGCAATAGGTGCGTTCCAGCCCCCCGGTCGGCCTTGCTCCAAGGCGCCCGGAGCAGGCAGCTCTCCAAGGAGTGGGCCTCGGCGTTCCATTCCTGGGCCGGAGCACCCACGGAAAAGAAAGAGGCGGAGCCTCAGCATCCACCCGGAAAGCAGCAAATTGGCATTTCACATCCCAGCCCCCGCACCCGTGACTGACTGACTCAGAGAACACAGCTGATTCTCCGTCGCGTGGGCAGACTCAGCGCAGGAACGCTACCCCGGGAGCTAACAGCTCCATAAAGGCTCGCCTTGTTCTCTCAGTACCTGGCCTCCATGCTACACACCGGCCCAGTGCACCACGCCCGGAAGGTGTGTGGGTTACCCGAACGCTCTGCAACAGTAAAACCTCCCAGGGCTTTGCAAAGGAGGCCGGTAGAATGATCCCTGGTTGAGACATGGGGAAACTGAGGCACGAGTCGCCCAGCCGGGCATTGGCACGAAAACGTAGTTTCCTGAGGGCAAAGCCCGTGCCCTATCCACTAGACCGTTCTGCCTCCCAGATGACGTTAGAAGCAATGGGGCAATAGGGACCCCAGTGTCCCCCAGTGCTGGCTGCACTGCCGGGAAAGGATGTTAGAGATGAGAGGGAGCCCTTCGCTTGGATATTAGGAGAAACTTCCTGCCTGTCCGGGTGGTGAAACACTGGAATAAATTGCCTGGGGAGGTCGTGGGATCCCCATCCCTGGAGAGATTTAAGAGCAGGTTGCACAGATGCCTGTCAGGGTGTCTCCAGCCTTTTTAAGCACGAGATCACTTTTGGAATTGAAGTGCAATCCAGGCTCTACCTCGACGCAAATCCCCTGGCCCCGCCTCCTTCCTGCCCCTTTTCTGAGGCCCCGCCCCTGCTCACTCTGTCCTCCCTCCTCCCCCATCCTCCCTCCTTTTCACCAGGCAGGGGCAGAGGGCTGGGCACAGGCTTTGGTCTTGGGTCTTGGTTTGGGGGGTGCGAGGGGCTCTGAGCTGAGCCTGGGGCAGGGAGTTGGGGTGCAGAAGAGGGGGCAGGATACAGGCTTTGTAAAGGAGTTTGAGTCCAGGGGGCTCAGGGATTCAGGATTCTGGCTCCAGCTGGATCCTGCTTACCCGAGGGGACTTCTGAGTGGGGGGGGGGGCAGTGGGGCTGAGGCAGGCTCGTCCCTGCCCTGGCCCTGCACCACTCCCCAAAGCAGCCAGCAAACTCCCTCCATCCCAAGCCCTGTGCCCCCCCACTCCCTCCCCATTCAGTGGAGATAGGATACAGGGTGGGAGGGGGCACCCTGACATCAGCGCCCTCCTCTCCCTCCCCTGCCCTGCACAGGTAGCAGGGGCAGCTCCAAGACAAAGGGCGGGAGATGCGCAGCCACGTGGGGAGGGGCAGCGGACGTGCCGGCAGTCCTGCCAAGCCAGTCGGGATCCCCTGCCAGAGGCTCCGAGATCTCCCGGGAGATCCCGATCGACTGGCTGGTGACCCCTGGTCTAGCTGGTGCTGGGTCCTGCCGGGAGGACTCTCGAGGTCCCTTCCTGGGCTAGGATCCTGTGATTCTACGCCCAGCGCCCGCTGGCCTGGCAGTCCGCCCCCCTCGCTGTCCGCACACGTTCCCCGCTTGCTCTGGCGTTCATTTCTCCTGGGATTCGCGCTGTTGACTTTGGCAGCCTGTCGCCTTCTTTCCCCCGCCCGCTGTGCAAAGAAATCACACCTGGCCTGGCCGTTGCGCTGACTGTTCCCAGGGGAAGACTCGCGGTGCTGTTTGACATGCAGGGTCTTGTCTCCCGGATCCCTCCCTTTGCCTCTGCTTTTCAAAGCGACCGGGGCCAAGGGGACAAAGCTTTCTCCTCTGGCGAGACGTAGCGGGGAAGGTCTCGGAGGGTACGTCTACACGGTGCTGTACCCCCAGGTTGAGAAGACCAGGTGTGTGGATTCGTTGTTTCCCAGATGGTGCCTAGGGGCCCACACTCAATCGCTGGGTTGACAATCGCTGGACCTGGCTCTCCTGTTAATGCGTCCACACTGCTCTGCGTTAGGCCTTCTGACACGAGTCTTCAGGGAGAGTTGTGTCCACACTGCAGGAGGACTGAATTTGGACCAGAGCCGCAGCAGGATTCGAGCTCTAACCTATCCTCCTTGCAGGGTCGTGAGACCCGGGTCACGGATGCTTGCTGACCAACATGTCCTGGAAGCTGTGCGTGTGTGTGGCCACTCGGGAGAAATTCTCACCCTGTCTAGCTGATTAGCAGAGTGTCCACAGTTAGGTTTTTTGTTTCTACTGGTGGTGCACATTCCTTGGTGCGGACAACAATTTTATTCCGCACATGGACGGGGAAAAAGTCGGTGCGTGGATGGAAAAAATTGCCGACCTAAAGCAGACTGATTTGTGCATGGACAGGACAGAGAAAGATCTGGGCTCAAAGCTTGAGAACCAGGGATAAATGTGTGCCATAGACATACCTTAACCCTGTTATAAATATGTGGTACATCATTTATTCCTGGTCCCATTCAAAACTGGCAGTGAACATCATAACTTACTGATCTTTTTGTAGGGGCTACTGCTCTGGTAAATCTGAATTAGTGGCTAGCATGAGGGAGATTTGGGAGGCAGGACTTCTAAGTCCTGTTCCCAGCTGTGGGAACGTAGCCTAGTGGTTAGCACAAGTAAGACTTGGGAATCATAGCACCTAGCTCTATTTCAACTTGGGAGAAAGTACTCTCCTGGGAGAGAAAAAACTGACCAAGAAAACTTGGTTCTGGAAAAATCTTTCCTTTGGGCTTGACTTGACAACTAGGAAAATCCCCCCAAAACTCAAACATGAAAAAAATCCTGATTTCTTGCGCATGATTCTGCTCTTGTGTCCTTTTCCCAGTCTTGTAACCCCACCTGTCTGATTCTGTGCACCCTTATGAACCCAGTTCTCACAAGGAACATCACTGAATTACTCCGGATTGGCCCTGGCGTGCATAGAAACCGCCCCAGCACATGAAATTGACATGCATTCTCCCATATCAACCTTTCCTCTAACAACCCCTGAGGAACAAGTCCCGGTGGGAAAGAAATACTCTTAAAATCCTCTTCCACGGAGGAAGGCTTGTCCCCGGGACAGATGAAGCATCATTCCAGTCCCAATCATTGCTCTCCCAACCAAGGAGAGGTAACGCACGGTCATTTGGTCCTCACCTTCTAGCAAATCCCTGGAGACAAAGAGCTACGGAAGTTTGAAGTAGAAGAACGTTGATGGAGGAGAAAGGCTGAAAACACAGGGATTTATTCCAAAGGGATACATTTATTCCAAATGTATTCCACTGAAGTCGGTTGCAGACGTGTGTCATAGCCCCTATATTGTCAAGCCATAACGGCGATTCTTCTGAAGCACTCAGGGGCCTTGGGTGCAGCCTGCGGACCTGCGTTCTAGCTGTCGGGTTGGCAGGCAGTTCCAGGATCAATCCAGTGCAGAGTCAGCCATGAAGTCTGTGGGCACCGTGTATGTAGCACAATCTAGCTAGCCAGAAGCATTGCCACACTGGCTCAAACCACTGGGCTGGCTAGCCCGATAGCCCCTCTTCCAGCATGGCCAGTGCCAAAGGCGTCAGAGGCAAAGATCAGGTGAGAGCAATAGAGTGATCCATCCACTCCCAGGGAGCATGGGGTTACCTCTCCCGATCAGCTTGTCTCGTGGCCATCGATAGACTTTCCTCCAGGAGCTTATCTCATTTTTTGATGTGCTTGGCGTCTGGGCCGGGGTGCCGACAGCTCCACGCTCAAAGCAGGGGCGGGGCTTGTGCAAAGGGGGCGGGGCCTCTGGCAGAAAGAGGCGGAGTCTCAATCGGAAGGGGGCGTGGCGTGGGTAGCCAGCCTGCCACGCTCCCCGGAGCATGGTGTGGCCCTGCACTCTGCAGCCTTCGGAGCCGCAGGGGTCCGGAGGGGATTTAAAAGACCCAGAGCTCCAGACATAGTAGAAGCAGTGGCGGCCGGACACCCCTTTGAATCGTGGGCCCTGCGGCACCTGCCATATTCCCCCCCCCCCTCGCCTTCAGCAGGCCTCTGACCACAAACTCTTTGCCCAGAATCTGGGGGATTTGACACCCCAGCAAAGGCCCAACCCACAGCCCCGGCCCAGACATTGGAGGGAGGGTGAATTAAATGCACCCTCCAAATCAAACGACTCCACTGTGTGTGTGTGGGGGGGGGGGGGGTCAACATGGAGCCCCGACTTCTGAAAACGTCCCACCTGCCGGCTGCCTGAGCGGCCCCGGTTATTTTGCTTCCCCCGGATCCGTTCAGTTCTCCTCTCCCATCGCTCTAGGAGCACCAGGCGCTGCTGTCGGAAATCCAGGACATCTCCGTGGTCCTGGGGATCGATAACCGATGCGACCTCGACCTGAGCCACCTCGTGGAGGAAGTGAGGGCTCAGTACGAAGCCCTCGCGCTCAGGAGCTGGGAGGACGCGGAAGCCCAGACCTGGAGCAAGGTACTGCCGGTCGGGGGGAGGGCAAGCTGCTAGGCTGGGGGGGCGGGAAGCAGGAGGCTTCCTAGAAACCCTGCGGATTGGTGAGAGGAGGGGGGGAGAGAAGGAGCAGGGTAGGGAGGGGGCCAAGATGTGGAGAAATAGGAGACGGACCAGAGAAGAGCAACAAAGATGATGGAAGCTCTCGGCCAGTGTTGCTCAACTTTTTTTTTAAAGTACCCCTTTCTCCAAACAAAAAAAAAAAAATGTTAAGTACCCCCAGCGCCTACAGTTTTCCAACACACAATTTTTTTTCTACCCTTGCAACGCATTTGTTTAAACAACTTCATCGTAGCCGGGCGGGCGATGACATTTTTGAGGGTAAAAAGTCCCAAAATAATAAAACGCCGTCAAACTTAAAACAAAAATTCCTTTTTCTCCAAATTTCAGTTGTGTGGACGTATCCCCCCGACGTCTCTCGAGTACCCCCAAGGGGACTTGTGCCAGTGGTTGAGAAACACTGGTGTAGGGAGCGTGAGCTGCGAGGGGAGGCTGAAGGAATTGGGGTTGTTTAGTCTGGAAAAGAGACGACGGAGAGGGGACATGAGAGCAGCTTTCAAGTCCCTGAAAGGGTGTTAGAAGGAGAAAAATTGTTCTCCTTGGTTTCTGAGGACAGGACAAGGAGCAATGGGCTTAAATTGCAGCCAGGGAGGGTTAGTTTGGACAGCAGGAAAACTTCCTGTCCGGGTGGTTGAGCACTGGAATAAATTGCCTAGGGAGGTTGTGGAATCTCCATCTCTGAGATCTAAGAGCAGGCTGGACAGATGCCTGTCAGGGATGGTCCAGACCAGGGCTACTCAACACACGGCCTGTGGGCCGCAGGTTGCAGCCTGTGGGGCAGCGTGGGTTGACACGGGGCTCAACACGGCCTCCGCTGGGAACACGGCGCGGCGTCTCCCAAGCGGGGTGAGCGCTGGCAGATGCAAGCGCCCGGGGTGGCGGGAGCAGGCGGGTGCAGGGCGTCGGCGTGTCAAGCCCCAGGGAGGAGGTGCCGCACCGGGGCATTGTGGGAGAGAAGCAATTTGCATGTATTTGCATGTATATTTGCATATCCATGCAACCACACTGAAGTGGCGGCCCTCGGCGTGTGCTGTGTGTGTCACTGTGGCCTCCGGGGTTTCCAAAGTTGTGTCGCCCTGGGCTAGACTGTGCTTGGTCCCAGGGGACTGGACGTGATGCCTCCCGAGGGCCCTTCCTAGGCTGTAAAGGAAAAGAGCAAAGAAGGCGAGAAAGCCGAGGGGCGTTAGGGGAAGGGAGGGAGGCAGGAGGTCTCAGGGTGGCGTCACCCCCCCCCACACACACACAGACTCCCCAAAAGGCACTGGGGAGCCCCCCCGATTTCGTCCCCACGCCCCAGTTTCAATGTGGGGCTCCTTGCCCCACCGCGGTGTCCGTCGCCGGCAGCGGCTCCCCGCAGAGTCCCCGGGGCAGCGGTACCGGGCTGACTGGCTCTGGACTCTCCCCTGCAGCTGGCCGACGGAGCCCCCCCCTCCACCGCCGCGTACAGGGAGCACCTCTTCAGCAGCCGGCGGGAGATGGCGGAGCTAAACATACACATTCAGAAGCTGCGGTCGTCCATCGTGTCCCTGGAGAGCCAGGTGAGGCCTGCGCCTGGGGAGACGGGGAGCCCCGGACGCGTGTCACGTGGTCCAAAGAGCTGAAGGGTGGGAGGGGAAACTGAGGCAGAGAACGGGGTTTTGGTTTGCCAGTGGTTTGCTGTGGAGGGGAAAGTGGGGGAGGGAGAGGAAAGGATTAGGGGGGAGAGTGTGTGGGGGGGCAGGGTTTGCCATGGGGTGGAGTCATAGAGGGAGTCGGTACGTGTGTTGTGGGGGTTGGGGAGGCTAGGGGGAGAGAGGGGCTGGGGTGATCTGAGGGGCAGTTATGGGGGGAGGAAGGGTAGAGAAAGGGGTGGTCTGAGGGGAGGTTATGGGGTGGAAGGGGGGGTATTCTGAGGGGCGGTTATGGGGTGGAAGGGGGGTATTCTGAGGGGCAGTTATGAGGTGAAGGGAGGTGTTCTGAGGGGCAGTTATAGGGTGAAGGGGGGTGTTCTGAGGGGCGGTTACGGGGTGGAAGGGGGGTGTTCTGAGGGGCGGTTATGGGGTGGAAGGGGGGTGTTCTGAGGGCTGGTTATGGGGTGGAAGGGGGGTGTTCTGAGGGGCGGTTATGTGGTGGAAGGGGGGTGTTCTGAGGGGCGGTTATGGGGTGGAAGGGGGGTGTTCTGAGGGCTGGTTATGGGCTGGAAGGGGGGTGTTCTGAGGGGCGGTTATGTGGTGGAAGGGGGGTGTTCTGAGGGCTGGTTATTGGGTGGAAGGGGGGTGTTCTGAGGGCTGGTTATGGGGTGAAGGGGGGTGTTCTGAGGGGCGGTTATGGGGTGAAGGGGGGTGTTCTGAGGGGCGGTTATGGGGTGGAGGGGGGTGTTCTGAGGGGCGGTTATGAGGTGGAAGGGGGGTGTTCTGAGGGCTGGTTATGGGGTTGAAGGGGGTGTTCTGAGGGCTGGTTATGGGGTGGAAGGGGGTGTTCTGAGGGGCGGTTATGGGGTGGAAGGGGGGTGTTCTGAGGGGCGGTTACGGGGGGTGAAGGGGGGTGTTCTGAGGGGCGGTTATGGGGTGGAGGGGGGTGTTCTGAGGGGTGGTTACGGGGTGGAAGGGGGGTGTTCTGAGGGGCGGCTATGGGGTGAAGGGGGGTGTTCTGGGGGCGGTTATGGGGGTGAAGGGGGGTGTTCTGAGGGCCAGTTATGGGGTGGAGGGGGGTGTTCTGAGGGGCGGTTATGGGGTGGAGGGGGGTGTTCTGAGGGCCGGTTATGGGGTGGAAGGGGGGTGTTCTGAGGGGCGGTTATGGAGTGAAGGGGGGTGTTCTGGGGCGGTTATGGGGGTGAAGAGGGGTGTTCTGAGGGGCGGTTATGGGGTGAAGGGGGGTGTTCTGAGGGGCGGTTATGGGGTGGAAGGGGAGTGTTCTGAGGGGCGGTTATGGGGTGAAGGGGGGTGTTCTGAGGGGTGGTTACAGGGTGGAAGGGGGGTGTTCTGAGGGGCGGTTATGGGGTGAAGGGCGGTGTTCTGAGGGGCGGTTATGGGGTGAAGGGGGGTGTTCTGAGGGGCGGTTATGGGGTGAAGGGGGGTGTTCTGAGGGCCGGTTATGGGGTGGAGGGAGGTGTTCTGAGGGGTGGTTACAGGGTGGAAGGGGGGTGTTCTGAGAGCCGGTTATGGGGTGAAGGGGGGTGTTCTGAGGGGCGGTTATGGGGTGGAGGGAGGTGTTCTGAGGGCCGGTTATGGGGTGAAGGGGGGTGTTCTGAGGGCCGGTTATGGGGGTGAAGGGGGGTGTTCTGAGGGGTGGTTACAGGGTGGAAGGGGGGTGTTCTGAGGGCCGGTTATGGGGTGGAGGGGGGTGTTCTGAGGGGTGGTTACAGGGTGGAGGGGGGGTGTTCTGAGGGCCGGTTATGGGGTGAAGGGGGGTGTTCTGAGGGCCGGTTATGGGGGTGAAGGGGGGTGTTCTGAGGGGTGGTTACAGGGTGGAGGGGGGGTGTTCTGAGGGCCGGTTATGGGGTGGAGGGAGGTGTTCTGAGGGGTGGTTACAGGGTGGAAGGGGGGTGTTCTGAGGGCCGGTTATGGGGTGGAGGGAGGGTGTGTTACGACAAAGGGCGGTTTATGGAGGCATTCGCCCTCGGCCCACCCTGCTGTTCCAGAAGCGCGGGGAGCCCCCATAAGCATTTCAGACCCACCCCGCGCACCCACGTGGCCCCACGTGCGGCTGACGAAGTCTGTGCCGGGAGTCGGGGTCGGGGGGCGCCTGAGACCCGAGGGCGGAGGGACCTGCCCCCCTATCTCTGCAGCACCCGCTGCCCCCCTCATGGCGTTTCCCGCCCCCTTTGCTGCCCCAGTGCCTGCATTTGGAAGAGAACATCAGAGACGCTGGGGAAAGCGGCCAGCTGGCTCTCCAGGACGCCCGGGCCAAGGTGGCCGAGCTGGAGGGGGCCCTGCGGAAAGGCAAGGCGGCCATGGCTCGCTTGGCAAAGGAGCACCAGGACCTGTTGAGCATCAAGCTGGCCCTGGACGTGGAAATCCTCACCTACCGGAAGCTGGTGGAAGGAGAGGAGAGCAGGTGGGTCAGCCCACAGCATGTGCGTGGGAGAAACCGAGGCACCCAGGGCAGGAATCGGGATCTCCAAATCTCGCTCCGATGTCCTGCCAAGCAGTGGACAAGCACGGCCTGTTCTCTGAGGGCTGAACCAAACCTCTGGGCCTGAACCCCCTGCCCCCAGATCTGGACCCAAACTCTGCGCCTTGGAGGTGTTTCCAGATGTTCCTTGCCTGAGCAGCTGCTTAGCTGATTAGCCGAGTACCCACAATGAGGTTTTGTTACTACTGGTGGTGCACATACCTGGGGGCACATACAAAATTATTCCGCACAGGAATAGAAAAGATTAAAGGGCGCATTGGTCTCCAGATATAACACACACAGGGCAAGGCTACCCCCACTGGTTTGTGGTACTTGTGGGGCATGCCAGACATCCCTGGGGAAGGGGAGCATGTGGGAGAAATTGTGCAGGGGTGGGTTTTGTTTAGTTATTGCATTTTCATAACAGACGCCTCAGACTCAGCTTTAAAACTGGGTGGGAACTTGTTCTCTGAAATACGGGAGGGACCTGACTTTACGATACCCCCAAGAGAACGCAGACACTCATGTAAACAGCCCTCGCCTCCGATCCCCATACAACGTGGGTTTAGTTACCCAGCAACCGTCCGGTCTAAGCTCAGAACAGTGTGGGGGTATGTCACAGTGTAAATCTATCTGTATGTCACACTGACATATGGACAGATTGCGGAAAGGGGTCTGATACAAGAGAGCACACAAATACCGGTGATGTGAAGAGCAGGGATACGTCGGTAGATCTGGAAGGGATCCAAAATAAGATTAGGGGAACGGAACGGCTGGAGGGATTAAAAACACTGGGGCTGTGTCTAGCCTGGCAAGTTTTTCCGCAAAAGCAGCTGATTTTGCGGAAAAACTTGCCAGCTGTCTACACCGGCCGCTTGAATTTCCGTAAGAACACTGACTTCTTACTGTCTGAAATCAGTTCTTCTTGCAGAAATACTATGCTGCTCTCGTTCGGGCAAAAGTCCTTTTGCGTAAAACTTTTGCGCAAAAGGGCCAGATTTGTTTTGCACAAAAAAAGCCCCAATCACAAAAATGGCGATCGGGGTTTTTTTGCGCAAAAGCGCGTTTAGACTGGCACGGACGCTTTTCCACAAAAAGTGCTTTTGCGGAAAAGTGTCTGTGCCAATCTAGACGCTCTTTTCTGCAAATGCTTTTAACGGAAAACTTTTCCGTTAAAAGCATTTGCGGAAAATCATGCCAGTGTAAACGTAGCCTGGGACTTTTCATCTTAGAAAAGAGGAGACGAAGCGGGGATGTGAGAGAGGTCTAGAGAACCATGACTGGTGTGCAGAAAGCAAATAAGGAAAAGTTATGTAGTTGTTCCCATAACACAAGAACTGCGGGTCACCCAATGAAATGAAAAAGGAGCAGGTTTAAAGCAAACCAAAGGGTAACTCAGCACACTGTTAATCTGTGGAACTCCTTGCCAGAGGATGGTGTGAAGGCCAGGACTTTGACAGGGTTCACCAAAGAGCTAGATAGATACACGGTGGTTAGGTCCATCAATACTTATTAGTCAGGATGGGTAGGAATGGTGCCCCGGGTCGCCATTTGTTGGCGCCCCCGTGTGGGTGAGGGCGGAAGGGCAGCATTTTTCACAAGTGTCTGAGACCCGTCTGCGTTCCTCAGCCTCTCAATGTCTCTTTTCTCCTTCCCAGCTTGGAGTCGCAGACGCCCACGGTCGTCAGCACCATCTGCTCCCGCCCCAGGCCAGGTTAGTATTTCTTGGCATCGCTTGTTCAAAGCACCAGCCAGGGTGGCGCCTGAGGAGGGCCACAGGGAGGGCCTCCCCGCCCTTGTTCCACTCCCTTCCTGCCTCTCTCCCCACACCTTGCTAGTACCCTGGGCTGCCCAAAAGCTCCAGTCCTTTGCCCCTCCTGCCCATGGCTCTGGGGGGCAGCTGCCCCCTGCGTCGCCCACTGCAGCCAGCAGGAAAAACAAAACAGCGCGTCACACCGCTCACCTCCTGTCCCTGCAGTGTCGTCCATCTCCAGGTGCTTGGGGCCCTCCAAGGCGTTTTCTCAAGCGAGAGGCCTTTCCACAGAGGGGGTGAGCCGAAACGGCGCTGGAGAAGACGCCACCCACAGCAGGAGCCAGGGCGCAAGCCCAGCTGGTCAGGAGGCAGAATTCCAGCCCGGCGGGTCCTTGCAGGCCAACGGAGACCCGCCCCGGGCGGAATCGCTCCTCGTGGACTAGCTGCCGGGCCTGTGGGCAGCTGCGTCCGACTGAGAGCAGAATGCCTGTCCCGACGCCCGATTCTTGCCAGGTTCTTCGGGGCCAAGTCGGGGAAGCCACGTGACCCCAGTTCTTTCCAGTGTTCCCTTTACTCCTTCCCATTTTCCAGCACGGCTTAGAAGTGGGGGGCCCCCGTCCTGGGAGAAAGTTCTTTCAGCTTGTCCAATGCTCACACCAGCCCCAACAAACTCCCCGAAGCAGACTCAGCAGGCCTTCGCGAACGGCCTGTGTCCGCATAGAAAGCTTTGCAGAAGGGGGAAGTGGCTCCCACAGTGGAAAACGGAAGGTCGGGCGCGGCGTAGAGGAAGGTAGCAAGGGGGAGCTGGCAGGCTCAGGAAAGGAAGGGTCTATTCCTGACTCTGCTGGGCGACTTGCCCCATTGTGCCTCGGTTTCCCCATCTATGAAACGAGGACAACGCCACTGTCCTCCTCTGTATTATAGAGCTATTTTGCCAGTATTAGGAAAAGGCTTCTTGCTTTCGTGCTTTGGGGCGTGCAACCTGTGGAACTCCTTGCCGGAGGATGGTGTGGAGGCCCTGTCTTCAAAAAAGAGCTAGATAAATCCATGGAGGTTAGGTCCATCAATACTTATTAGTCAGGATGGATAGGAACGGTGTCCCTAGCCTCTGTTTGTTGGAGCCCCCAGGTGGGTGAGTATAATATCGTGTGGAAGGGCAGCATTTTCACAAGTGGCGTTCACGTCCTCTGGTTTCTAACGTGCAGGGCTCTTTAACGAGCAGCCGATGTTCTCGTCCACGCAGGGTCCTTGTTTGGTGACGGCGCTCCGGGGAAATTGCTGCGTAGCCCCAGAATCCTGAGGCAAAGGCTTTTTCCTGCTACCAGGGTGGACTCTGTCTCGAAGGTGTCCCCTGAAAACTAAAAATAATCACAACCCAGATTTTGATCTCAGTTCCACTGGTGTAAATCCGGAGCGACGCCTTGGGCCCAGCGTCTGATGTGAGTTACAGTGCTGTAAAAACAGGGTTGCTTCGCCAGGTTCAATGGTGGTTTATCTTGACTCTCATTTCCACTTGCATACACCCAGACTGACTCCACTCATTTAAACAGCGGGTTTACACGAGTGTAATGGAACCCCCTGATAAAGTCCTGGTCGTCACACCATCCTCTGGCAAGGAGTTCCACAGGTTGTGCGCAGCGTGAAGAAATACTGCCTCTTGTTTGTTTGAAACCTGCTGCCTATTCATCTCACTTGGTGACCCCTCACTCTGCCGTTATATATACTAACTTATGAGGCTGCTTTTAACTAAATTAGCAAGATCCCCAGCGGGTGTAAATCAGCATTGTCCCATTGAAGTCAGTGGAGCCAGGCCAAATTTATGCCAGCTGAGGTTCTGGCCTAGTGTATATATTTGTTCCCTTCTTGCACAGACTCAGGTATACCGAGCATTGCAGTACTTCTTTCTACCCAGGGTCAAAGTCCACACAAAGTCCATGGGCTTGCTCTGGGGGAGAGGAATCCCAGCAAGGTCCGTGCTATAAGTCTCTGTTAAGTATCTTGCAATAGCTCCCTGTTTCTGTAGGGTAGGCACCTGTGTAACCATGTGTTGTCTTGCTCCGCACTATGGCTGTGTTAATAAAGTCAGATTCCAAGTGGCTGTAGCCGTGTGGGTCCTTGGGTATTAGCGAGAGCGGGAGAGTGAGGTCCGATCTTAGAACCACTCAATCACCGAATCCTAAAACTGGAAGGGACCTCGAAAGTTCATCAAATCCAATCCCCTGCCCTCACAGCCGGACCAAGCACTGTCTAGATCATGGGTTCCCAAACTGGGGGGGGGGGGTGAAAAATTCCAGGGGGGTGCGAGGCAACCCAGGCCCCCTTGTCAATTCCCCCCGACCCCCAAGTTGTGCTGCTATTTTTGTTTTTTGGCCCTAGTCAACAAGGGTTTTTTTTGCTCAACAAGTTTTGCTGCTATGGAGGGTGTGTGTGTGCGTGTGTGTGAGGGTTTCTCAAAAATCAAAAAAGGGGGCGTGATGCTGAAGAGTTTGGGACCCACTCCTCTAGATCATCCGTGACAGGTGTCTGTCCAACCTGCTCTTAAATATCTCCCAGGATATGTCTACACTACAGAGTTTAGTCGGAAAAACGGCCACTTTTCCGACAAAACTTGAAGGACGTTCACACTGCAATCGCGTTCTTCTGCAAGCAAATCGAAAGAGCAGAGGGGTTTTTCCGGCACTGGTAATCCTCATTCTATGAGGAAGAAGCCTTTTTGCAAAAGAGCTGTTTTGGAAAAAGGCACGTGTGGATGGGGAGGAGGGAGTTCTTTCGGAAGAAGAGGAAAAAGCAACGGTGCCTTGGTGGCCGTTCCGTCCGCAGCAACCACAGCTGACATACGAGAGAGCGTCCAGTCAGGCTGGATGCTCTCTTTCGAAAAAGCAGATTGCTTTTTCGATGCGCGTTGGCTGTCTGGAGGCTCCCTTTCGGAAGAAGGTTTTTCAGAAGATCTCTTCCGAAAAAAGCTTCTTCCGAAAGAAGCCTGCAGTTTAGACATAGGGTAGGCACCTGTGTAGGGTAGTGCTCCGCACTATCTCTAGCGATAGAGATTCCACAACCTCCCTCGGCAATTGATTCCGGTTTCACCGCCTGACAGGCAGGACGTTTTTCCTAATGTCCCACCTCAACCGCCCTCGCTGCAATTTCAGCCCCTTGCTCCTCGTCCTAGTAACAGGCCCAGCACCTTGTAATAGAGCAACTCATGCTGGTGGGAGAGATGAGCTTTCGGGCAAAGCTGATGGGGAGAGGGGCGACGTGCTGGGGATGGAGCGTGGGCAGGACCAGCCGGGCACTGTGCCTCGATTTCCGTGGCCTGTGCCATCCACCATGACACCAGGTCTCTTCCTTGAGGGACGCGCGACAATAATCCTTCAGACCCTCCTGACGAGCCCCTGCTGATGCCTCCCACGGCAGCAGTAGCTGGCTTGGCCACCACGTCCCGCGAGGCGCGCACGATCAGCTGAGGATCCTGCGCAAATCTGGGTCCATCGAACCATTTCCTCCGTTTGCTCCCCTCCCCTCCCCCTCCAAAAACTCCCAGAAAGTTCAAAATGTTTCCTTCCAACAACCAACTCCCTCCTGCTTTGCAAACTGCTGCACACACGCCAGGGCGACACGACCTGGGGGCAGGGCTCCCCCTAAACGCCAGACCCTGCCGAGCCCTGGGCCGCCAGCCGAGTGGGCCAAGCATGAAGCAGGGCTGGTGGGAACCGTTCTGAAATGAAGGGGACACGACTCTGGGGGGGGGGGGCGGTTCAGGAGCCTGCTCTGACGAGCACAGAGCTCTCGGCACGCCGGGCGGGGCTGAGGGGCCGCAGGGAGAGCGGGGGAACGGGAAGGGGTCGTGTTTCCACACCCAAAAGGCCGGGGGGGAATGGAATCCGGGGGCGTGTGAGACGTGAGCTCAACACGGGAGTAAGCGGCACTGTCCGGGTCAGCAGCTGCAGCTCCGTGCGGTAGGAAAGCGTCCCTGGCTGGCTGCCCTGGCTAAAGAGCATCTAATCACCTTTCCGCTCAGCCTCGAGGGAGAGGAGAGGGAGGTTTAGTGGTGAGAGTGGGAGATTAAGAACGGCCAGACGGGGTCAGACCCAGTGCCCTGTCTGCCAACAGTGGCCAATGCCAGGTGCCCCAGAGGGAGGGAACAGAACCGGGAATCACCAAGTGATCCCTCCCCCATCACCCACCTCCAGACAAACAGAGACCAGGGGCCATTCCCACCCATCCAACTAATAGACATTGATAGACGTAACCTCCATGGATCGATCTAGCTCTTTTTCGAACCCCGGTAAAGTCCTGACCCTCACCACATCCTGTGGCGAGGAGTTCCACAGGTTGGCTGTGCACTGAGTGAAGAAAAACTTCCTTTGGTTTCTTTTCAACCTGCTGCTTATTCATTTCATTGGGTGCCCCCTAGGTCTTATATTGCAGGAATAAGTAAATAACTTTTCCTTATTCACTTGTTCCACACCAGTCAGGATTTTATCCTGACATCCCCCCTTCATCTCCTCTTTTCTAAGCAGAAAAGTCCCCGTCTTTTTAATCTCTCTTCCTATGGGACCCGTGACAAACCCCTCAGCATTTTTGTTGCCCTTTTCGGAACCTTTTCCCATGCCACGAGATCTTTTCGGAGAGGAGGCGACCAGCTGCCCGCAGCATTCAAGATGTGGGCGTCCCATGGTTTTATGGAGAGGTATTTTCTGTTTGATCTCTATGTTTTTGTAACGATTCCCCATGTTCTGTTTGCTTTGCAATAAATCTCCAGGCATTGCCTCTAGCCGAGGAATTCAGGGACTGGCGCCGTTCCCAGCTGCAACTGAGGCGGCCTCTCCTGCGGAGTGGCAATATTCGAAATGTCCGGCTGTGGAGGGGTGCAGGGTTGCGGGAGTGGGGTTGGTCCCCAGATATTAGCGAGAGCAGGTGGGTGGAGGATACCACCCCCGTACCAGACAGTACCTGGCCCACCTGGCCTCGTTCGTGACTAGACGGTAATGTACCGGTGTCGGCTGGGCGCCCACATTTCCTCGTCACCTGCGAGGGCAGCAGCCGGGAAGGACTCTGGCAGATGTGCTGAGGCAGGTCCGAGTGGACGGGTCAGAGCTCCGCCACTTCTCTGGTGTGGGAGAGTCAATGCCTGGACACACACCTGGGCCACGCTCAGGTGCTCCCAAGCGTGAGCTTCCAGCGCCCCCTTGTGGCCAGGTGTGCTCAGTGCAAGGAGGCCGAAGCAGGCTCCGAGGCCTGGATGCAGGGTTTGCTGTGATCCTGGCGCTCTGTGGACCCCGCGCTCCGGGAAGAAGGGAAACCAGAGTCCCCTCATGCCCATCCGAATGCAGGAGAGGATAGCCTCATACCCTTCTCCCAAGCCCGGAGTGGCCTCACTGGAAGAGCTGAGCCCATGCAGCTGGTGCCCTTTCCTGGGACTTAGGAGAGCTGGGTCCCTGCTCCGCCACTGCCTTCCTCTGGGCTCTTGGGCAAGTCACTTCGCCGCCCCGTGCCTCAGTTTCCCCATCTATAAAAGGAGGGAGATGCGCGGATGTAATACCCTCCGACAGAGTCCCTCCATTACAAGGAATCCCTTCTTTTTGCTTTACCATCCTGCCTTCGATGGCCCGAATAACAGGGGGGCCACATAACGTGTAGGCGGTGGGGGCCAGTAGGCACAAGCCCCCCGGGCCAGGCGCTCAGCCCCGCTTACAGTCCTGCGCTTTCCACCAGCGGCTTAGGGAGGCCATGGAATCTCCATCGCCGGGGATTTCCAAGAGCAGCTTAGACACCCGCCCGTCAGGGACGGGCTAGAGAAGACGCAGCCCTGCCAGGCCCCAGGGCACGATGCAGATGAATGTGGGGGGGGGGGGGGGGGGCGGGACAAGGGGCAAAGAAGATGGGACCGGCTCTTAGGGAAAGCCTGGAGCTTGAGAAGGGGCGAAAGGCGCCGGATGAGCCTCCTACCTGTTCCCAGCGCAGGGAGCTGCAGGGAGCAGAGGGCGGGTTGGTCTTGCCCGGAGAGCGTTGTCCCCCCCTTCTCTCTGCGCCGGGGAGGGGAACCTCAGGCCAGGGGCCGGATGTGGCTCTCGGCTTGCCTGGATCCGGCCCCCAAAGCTCAGGGGCCCCCCCGCTACCCTAGCACGGGGCTGGAGAGCCCAGAATCTACGAGGCGGGGTGCCAGGGGGGATGTGGGGAGCCGCTTTCTCCTCAGTCGGGGGCACCTGGGCTCTTGGGCAAATCCCATTGAGGGGTTTGTCCCTTTGCTTTTCACTGGTGTGTGGCCCGACCGGAAACCGTGCCTCAGTCTCCCTCTAGCCAGCGGGGAGGCCCACCCCGGCTGGCCCGCCTTCCTGCCCCACCCCTTCATCTAACCTGTGTTGTGTGTGTGTGTGTGTCCCTCCTTCCTTCCACACCTGCATCTAACCTGTGTTGTGTGTGTGTGTGTGTGTGTGTGTGTGTCCCTCCTTCCTTCCACACCTTCAACTAACCTGTGTTGTGTGTGTGTGTGTGTGTGTGTGTGTCCCTCCTTCCTTCCACACCTTCAACTAACCTGTGTTGTGTGTGTGTGTGTGTGTCCCTCATTCCTTCTCCATCCCTTCAACTAACCTGTGTTGTGTGTGTGTGTCCCTCCTTCCTTCCACCCCTTCAACTAACCTGTGTTGTGTGTGTGTGTGTGTGTGTGTCCCTTGTTCTTTCCCCACACCTTCAACTAACCTGTGTTGTGTGTGTGTGTCCCTCCTTCCTTCCACCCCTTCAACTAACCTGTGTTGTGTGTGTGTGTGTGTGTGTGTCCCTTGTTCTTTCCCCACACCTTCAACTAACCTGTGTTGTGTGTGTGTGTGTGTGTGTCCCTCCTTCCTTCCCCACCCCTTCAACTAACCTGTGTTGTGTGTGTGTGTGTGTGTGTGTGTCCCTCATTCCTTCCCCACACCTTCAACTAACCTGTGTTGTGCGTGTCTGTGTGTGTGTGGTGTCTGTGTGTGTGTCCCTTGTTCTTTCCCCACCCCTTCAACTAACCTGTGTTGTGCATGTCTGTGTGTGTGTCTGTGTCAGTGTGTGTGTCCCTCATTCCTTCTCCACCCCTTCAACTAACCTGTGTGTGTGTCTGTGTGTGTGTGTGTGTGTGTGTGTGTGTGTGTGTCTCCCCCCCCCCCCCCCCCCGGCCGGGCAGGGTGACACGCCCAGCAGCGGGTTCCAGGCAGGTTCTGCTCTGCCGAGGAGGTGGAGCGAGTGGGGTGACTTTTTTGCCCGTATAAGGCGACGCGTCTCGCCCGCCCGCCCCACTGGCCCCGCAGGGACACTCTCCCCTCCCCGCCTCGCCAGGTGGGGGGGTTGCACCTGGGGGGGAGAGCACCTCCCGGCCGGATTTCTGGGGCTCGCCTCTGCTCCGCGCAGGAGCGGAAAACGGAGCCGCGGCCCTGTGTGACCCCCCCCCCCACACACACACCCCACTTTGCGACACAAGGCCCGGGCACCCTTGTAGTCCTCAGCGCTGCAGAACGGACCCCTCCCCCCCCACACACACCCCCCACTTTGCAGCACAAGGCCCGGGCACCCTTGTAGTCCTCAGCGCTGCAGAACGGACCCCCCCCACACACACACCCCACTTTGCGGCAGCAAAGGCCGGGAGCCAGGCAGGCCATTGGCAAGGGTTGCTCTCCCTGTGCGTCTCCGTCCAGCCTGCTGCCACCCCCCCCCCCCCACTCCGTGCCGGCCTCCAACGCCCCACAGGCCGCTCTGCCGCTGCCCCTTATCGAGCCCTGGAACCGCTCGCTGTAGCCCTGTCCGGCGCCCCCCGCCCACGGCCTGCCAGTGCCCCTCGGTCCTACCCCCTGGGCCCCAGTTCCAGTCGGGCGCCTCACTCCTGTGGCTTCCCCACAAGCACAATCTGCTCCTGTCTGGCGACCCCTCCTGCCCCCGAGCCACCCACAACTCTGCTGCTGCCCCCACCCAGACCTGCAGACCCCCTCCCCCTCCACTCTTCTAGCCCAGGCCTCGCCGCTCCTTTGCCCCCCTGGCCTTCACGCCTGCTCAGCAACCACCTCCCGACCCCCTCTGGGCCCGCACCCACCCACTGCCGGTGCATGGCCCCCTTCCCGCCTTCCCTCCCCGCCACGGCTACAGAGGGGCAGCGGCTGCGCTCCGGGGGGGCCTGCAGCGAGGGGTGGTTGCCCCTCAGAACGGACCCCCCCACACACACACACACCCCGCATGGCGCCGGGAGTGCCCACCGGGCCCCCGTGTCGTCTCATGCCACGGCTGCGTGGGCCGCCACGCGTGGGGCTGTAAGGCTACACTGCAGGAGCACATGGCGGTGGGGGAAGGAGAAAGACCCTGTGATCCCGTAGGGCTCAGCCGGGCCCTCTCCAGGGCCCACAGGGGCCCGGGGCCTCTCCCAGTTTTGGTGGCCGCCAAGCCAAAACAAAGCCAAAGACACGGCGCCCCGTGGAAACCGAGCTGAACCCCCCAAGAAGCACGAGATGCCACCGGGATAATTGCTGAGTTAGCCACGGCCTTTCCCGGCGCACGCAAAATTCACAGGGGTCCAGATTTGAGTCCCAGGCCCTGGGCTCAGCTAGAAGCCCCCGGCACCGGCTGCCCACCTGCCCGGCTCTGGGGAGCTCGATGGCCGGCCGCCAGGTTGGCCCCGCACCGTTCTGGCAGGGCCCGAACGTGCACGCCAAGCCGGCCGGGACCCTGCATGCCAGAGCTGATCGGGCGGGCCCAGGAATGTCTCCGAGACACTGCAGAGGCCTTGTTGTGCTGCCAAGAGGCAGCGTCTTCCTTGCCAACGCGCGGGCCGGCTTCCAGGGGGGGTTGCACCTGCCCGCACCGGGCGGGGCCCTCGGCAAGCACCCGCACCTTTGCCCGAAGGTGTGCCAGGCGCTCTCTTTCACACACACACCCCGGCAGCAGCTGCTGCCTCAGCAGGCGGCCACGCCCGGCCCCATGCTTCCCACAGGGCCACCGGCTCGGCCGGAGAGAAGCGGCCACGCGGCTGGTGGCCCACGAGGACCCCAGAGAGCCCCCCCATGGAGCAGAGCCCTGGCACGGGGGTGGGGTGGGGCTGGCGGGTGCGGGTCTGCGTGGGTGGATGGCCGGGGTTTCGTTGCGCTGGAGGCAACAGGATGGCAGGGCCCAGTGACCCAAACACAGGCCTTTTGGAACTGCTGGGGTCGCCTGTGGCCTTGGGGGATGGAGGCGCAAAGGCTGTAGAGGGCAGAGGGTGTGTGTCCCCCACCCCGGCCTGGGGCAGCTCAGACCCCAGCTGAGATCAGGGCCCCGTTGCGTGAAGCGCTGTGAGGACCTCCGCGGAGATATAGCCGCCTCTGGAACGCTGCGTCCGAGGTGGTCGCCTCCTCTCAAGAACGGTATCTTAGCATTGGGGAAAAGTTCAGAAAAGGGCAACAAAAACACCGAGGGGTTGGGAGCGGCCGCCATGTGAAGAGAGATGAAAAAGACGGGGACTTTTCCGCTTAGAAAAGAGGAGACGAAGGGGAATAGGATGGAGGTCTGTAAAATCATGACTGGAGTGGAGAAAGCGAATAAGGAAAAGTTATTTACTTGTTCACCCAATGAAATGAATAGGCAGCAGGTTTAAAACAAACAAGAAGAAGCATTATTTTCATGCCGCGCACAGGCAACCTGTGGAACTCCTTGCTGGAGGATGTTGTGAAGACCAGGACCATAATGGCATTCAAAAATGAGGTAGATAAATTCATGGAGGTTTGGTCCATGAATACGGATAAGCCAGGATGGGCAGGGAGGGTGTCTCTCGTCTCTGTTTGTCAGAGGCTGGGAACAGGTGACTGGGGAAGGATCATGTGAGGATTCCCGGTTCTGTTCACTCCCTCTGGGGGACCTGGCATTGGCTGCTGTCAGCAGACAGGCCCCTGGGTTAGCTGGACCTTTGGTCTGACCCAGTCTGGCTGTTCTTATGTAGAGACAGGGCCGGGCCCCATAAGCAAAAGGCAGCTCTGGGGGAAATCCATGCTTCCTTGTATCCCAGAAGCCAGCCTCATTTTCTACTGGGGTCAACAGACAAGCCAAAGGGTGGGAGGCAGCGCAGAGGGGAAGTGACTTGCCCAAGGCCACCCAGTTGGTCAGTGGCAGGGAGTAAAACCTGGGTCTTCTACTCTAACCACCCAGCCCGCGCCCGCCCCGCTGCCCAAGCCTGCACATAGGTGTCATGCCGGGGGTGGGGTCTCCAGCGGGGGCATAGGCTCCCACCAGCAGCCTCCAGAGCCACGGGCTGACGCTGCCGGCCCAGCAGGGAGGCATCCGGGGCCCGGGGCCCGTGGGTAGGGCAGGGCGAAGAAATGTGCGAGATGGAGGCTTGGGCAAGATGAGTCACGCTGGGGCGCAGCCGCTGGGGCTCTCGCCGTGGGAACCGGGGCGGGGCGCGAGGGGCCGTCTCCCCACGAGAGGGGCTCACGCCGAGGCGCCAGCGCCATGCACACAGGGGTCTGGGTGCCGGGGAAGGGGCTGAGCCCGGGTAGCTCTAGGCCGGGTATATCTGGCGGTGGGAAAGGCCCTGGCTGCTTTCCTGCCCAGGCCTGTGTGTTTGGGAGATGACAGGCCACACCCTCTGATTCAGGGCATTGAAGGGTGTTAAACACAGCGCGGCGGGGGGGGAAGGGGGGAGCCACCTCAGCGCTAAGGCATCCCTGGGTGAGTCACCCACCGCAGAGGGGCAGGGGCAGGAAGAGCCGGAGAAGGGCTGCGCCTACCCGACAGGTGCTGACTGGGAGGCGGGACTCTCCGGGAGCAAAGGGAGCCTGGTGCCTTAAAAACAGCCAGACGGGGTGAGACCAAAGGTCCATCTAGCCCCATGCCCTGTCGGCCCACAGTGCCAGGCGCTCCAGAGGGAGTGAACAGAACAGGGAGCGATTCCTCCCATCCCCAGCCTCTGACAAACAGAGGGACACCACCCCTGCCCAGCCTGGCTAAGAAGTATGGATGGACCTATCCTCCATGAATCTATCTAGTTCTTTTTTTGAACCCTGTGAAAGTCCTGGCCTTCACCACATCCTCTGGCGAGGAGTTCCGCCGGTTAACAGTGCGCTGCGTGACGAAAAACTTCAACCCGCTACCGATTCATTTCAATGGGTGACCCCCATCCTTGTGTTAGGGGAACAAGCAAATAACTTTTCCTTCGCTTTCTCATGCTGGGCTTGGTCCTGCCTTGGGCAGGGGGCTGGACTTGATGACTTCTTGAGATCTAGTCCAGCTCTGTTTCTATGATTCTGTGCTCAGGCTTGTGCTAATGAGTCTGGTTGTTTTCCAGCACAAGGGAGCATGGTCTCTCCCGCTGCATATGCTCCCGGCCTTCTCTCGCGCCCCGGCACCTTGCCTCGTCTTTCGCATTGGCGGGGAGGGTGGTACTGACTGGCAACGTCTCATATCCACCTACTCCCACCCAGGGCCAGATGAAGCTATGCCGAGTTTCAAAAGCCCCACAGCATTACCAAAATATGTGTATTCCTCTAACCGAACCGCCAATGAAACCAGAAACAATACACTTGTAGATTTCCATCTCTACCGACTCACAGGCGAGGCTGCAACTAAAAACTAGCAATTTTTAAAATTAATTTAGAGGCCTCTCATAATCCGAGGCCCTAAAATACGGCTTCCTTAGCTTGTGCGTTTCCCAGCCCCGCACGCTCTTTGCATGCAGGCGTGTGCCCTCCGTTTCCAGCACGGGGGGTTGCAGAGAACTGCTTTAAAACATGAGCCAGGAAGCCTCAACACACAGAAATTCGAGGAAAAGAAACACATCCCCCACCCCGCAATGATGTTTGTTTAATCTCATGATTTTAAGGCAGGCTCATGTCTGCAGGGTTCAGGCCTTTGCTAGATCCAGCTAAACCCTGCTAGAGGCCTTCTTGGTCTCCTGCCCCCAACACGATTTGCTCCCTAGTGTTTGCTTTCCAGTGCCTGATCTGGTTTAGTTTTCCGTATAGACCAGTTGGAGACGCTTCGGTAGATTCAGCTGCTACCCAGCTAACTCAGGAGTGATTCAACTGCCACCCGGCTCACGCCGAGTGCCCATGGCCGGCAGCCCGTGTTTCTACGGGTGGTGCACGCCCACCTAGGGCTCGGTGCACTGCACAAAATTCATTCCACGCAGGGCACGACAACAGCGAGAGGGAGCATTGCACGGGGCCCTTCGGCAGCTGGAGGGAGGACGATGAAACTGCAGACACCGTGTGTCCGTGTGCAAGAGGCAATTCCCAGCCCGCGCTAATCGCCCCAGCGCCTAACGAGCACGTTCCAGCCTGAGCAGCCAGTTTAGAGTGGCCCCAGGGGATTGGCTCCATAGGTAGGTGGAACGTGTTCTGCGGGTTGCACAATGCAACGAGGTAGGACACAGGCAGCTAGTGTCTCCTAGAGAGAGGCCCCAATCCTGCAAGGTGGCTGAGCCCTCCCAGCCCGGGGCTGTGAATGGCAGCGGGGGGCTCTTGACGGCTCCAAGGGGCATTGCAGGAGTGAGCCCCGTGTGCAAAGGATGCACTGGGACACCACGGGTGCATCGAGCTTAGGCTGGCCCTTGGGAAGAGCCGCTACCATAGCCGGGTCACATCCTGCTGCAGAGATCAGCCAGTATCACCCCACTGATTCCAGGGGAGCTGTGGGCCCACAACTGGAAGATGCCCCATTACTGCTTGAAGCACTGCAAAAGAACCAGAGTCAGCGCCTTGCTGTGCCACAGGTTTCCTATTTGACCTTAGTCAAGTCTCTTATTCTCTCCGGGCCTCAGTTCACCATCTGTACAATGGGCATAAGAGCAGAGTCCTACCTCACTGGGAGGTGCCGAACTACTGAGGTGAGAGGGAGCATATAGGTACCTTAGATAGGGGGTGAAAGTGCTAGTGGACATGGGCACTGAAAACAGAGCAGAGACCTGGTAGGAGCTGGATCCTGACTCCATCGATGGCTCTGCTCTCGCTCGCAGGGCCTGAAGTGCAAATCCGGAGTGACTCCAGTTCCACTTCTCCTGTTTACACACGTGCGGTTGCATCAACAGAAGTGGAGTTACCCTTGCGAAATTGGAACCTGGCCCACTGTGGAAGTTGCAACCAGGACCAACTGCCATGTGTGAGGTCTTGGAAAGGCCTGGTAATTTGAGGGTCTGTTCTGGCTCCCCTTGGATTCGGTGGGAGCAAGATCAGATTCGGGAACGGACACGTATCCTGCTCTCTCTGCAATGCAAAAAGAAACGTGGGGTGTTTTTTGCAGACTCTCCCTGACATGCAAGGAATGGGGTGGGGAACGTTGCAACACAGCAGGCTGGGCCATTTATAGCTCAGCTCCCTCGGTGGTCATCTTTGAATGCTCGCTGGAGTGTTTTCCTTTCTCGATAGCATCTGGGAGGGGGTGACTCCGACAGCTAGACACCAGCTATTAAAACACGGCCCGTGCGCTGAAGAAATGTGAAGTCACAAACAGAGATTAGAGGCTGTTGAGGAAGATACCAGGGATTGCAAAAAAAGCTGACGCACATGGGACTGTCAGGGACGGCATGTGTGCACACAGGGCGTGGGTGTGTTTGTGTGTGCCCCGTTCCCACGCCTGGGAAGGTGTCTGTACCCGTGAGCGGAGCTCTGGGTTCTGAGTGCAGAAGCGAACGGGCCGGGCAGACATGCCTGCGTCTGGGCGTGTGAATTTGTGCGGGGGAGCGTGCGCACACGCGTGTGAAGCCTGTGTGCACGTTAGTGTATGGGCATGGGCGTGAGTCCATGTGCACACACGGGGGAGGTCTCTGTATGTGTGTGTGTGTGTGTGTGGAGGGGGTGCGTGTTTGCACGAGAGAATTTCATGCACCTTGCACGAAAACCGGACTCTCAGCGGGGCACGATGTTGCAGCTACCTCAAGGGTGCGTCACTTTGGCCCCGCAAGAGAAACATCCCCCTGCCCTTAGACATCCTGACTCTCGTTGCAGGGCCCGGCGGAGGCCTGAGGCCACAGAAAGGGGGAGTGCAGGGCCCATTCCGGCTACTGCTGGGTCGGAGGAGCAGCGCTAGGGGAAGCTGGCAGTTAGCAAGCCCAGCGAATTCATCCCAGGCCTGTCCAGGCTCCCGAAGGCCCCCCTCGGCTGGAGATCAAACCGCTGAGCTGCCGGAGTGGACAGGAGAAAGCGTTCACGTCCTTTGGGATGCCAGGGACCTGCCGTCCGATCTCCTGCGTCCGATCTCCTCTGCACCCGCAGACGCTGAGCCACAGCCCAGGGGCGGTTTCCCTGCGCTGCGGGGGAGGCCAGCTGATTTAGTGGGCGTCACTCCCGACGGACGTGACACAGACCCACGCCCGACGGAGCCACGCCGGCGTAATCCCGGGCGAGAGCAGAACCGGGCCAGAGTTCGGAGCCCTGTCGGCCGCTGACCTGGCCCCTCGCGGCTCCCCCCGATCCAACTGCCCCCCAACTCAAGGGGGGTTGGAGACCCAGCCAGGAAGGTTGCCTGCAGGGTTACGGCGCCGCAGGCCGAGTTCCGCAGGTGCAAACGCTGCTTCTGGCTCCCACGGAAGCAGACGCCAGTTGAAGGCTCATGACCGGGGTGGCCCGTGGGGCGCAGTTGGGGGCTGGGCCTGCTCCCATCCCCCTCCCCAGCTGGACCACGGCGGGGAGATATTGGAACTTAGGGTTACCCAAGGACAAATGGCCACCAGGAGGAGGCCAGGCCAAAGGGCGTAGCCGGCCTTACCGCGTGCCTTCTCCGGTAAGACGACTGAGGCGCGCCGGGTCACGGCAGGCTGAGCTCGGGCAGCATTTCAGCCGCCCCCTGCATTGCAGGCCCCGTGCTCAACCCCCGAGCCCCCTCTGCAGCCGCGGCTTCCAAAAGCCCCAGGGCGGGGCCGTGGGATGGGGGGCGCTGGGGCTCGTGGCTGGGGGGGGATCCGGTGAGCAGCGGGGGGGGTTAAGGCAGCTCCCTCCCTCTCCTGCCCCGCAGGCTGCGCCCCAGAAACAGGCAGGGAGGGAAGGGGGGGAGGCGCACAGGGCTGCATGCACGACCCTGGCCCCCAGCACTAGCTCCACGCTCCCACTGGCTGGGACCCTGCTGCCGGCTACTTCTGGGGTGCAGCCTGGTCTGCGGGGCCAGGAGAGGCAGGATGCAGCCTTAGCCCCCCCTTCCCCCCGCCCCGCTGCACTGCTGACCCAGAGCCGCTCGAGGGAAGCCCCTCCTACCCCCCCAGAGCCAGAGCCCCCCCCCCGAACCCCAAAACTCCATCCCCAGCCCCACCCCAGTCCCATTCAGCAACGATTTTCTTTAACTGGGTCATGAGAAAAAACCGGCTGAAAAGCGCTTGCCCTGCAAGGCCGGGTTCCCCCCGCCCCGCTCTGGGCAGGCAGGGGCCCGTGGGCTGACAGCCCCATGCTGCGCCGCGTCGCCTCCCTGCCCAGGGAGAACCCGGGCTCCCTCCAGGCGGGCCCACCCTGGCCCAGAGCGCTTGGGGTTTTCTTTGTTCTCTCTTTGTCAGCGTTGTTCCCAGCACGGGGCGGGCCCCGGGCCCCGCCCAGCCCTTCCCCTCCTGTGTGCTGAGCTGGGAGCTCCCAGCGGCCACCCGCCAGGGGAGTGGGGGCGACGCTGCCCGGACGGCGGGGTCTGCCCTAGATGGCAGGCGCCCCCCCTGCCGGCGTGCCAGGGCGGAGCGGTGGAGGGATTCACTCACCGTCCGTGGCGGGCCAGCCAGGCGGGGTCTTAGCACCCGTGGCACAATGCCCCCCTCCTCCCAGGCGGGCGAGAGCAGCCCTGGACTCGTGGGACCGGGCCGCAGTGAGCCCCCGCAGACCCACAGCCGCCCACGTGGGCCTGGGGGGCCAGCGAGCCACCCGGCGTATGGAGGCTGCCGCGCCGGGTCCGGAACCGGGCCACCCAGCGGCCCCCGGGGAACACGGCCGAGACCTGCCGACCTCCCGTCACCCCCCAGCTGTCTGACAGCGGCCGACCTCGGCGGGAGAGGTTCCGGGGGAGCCCCAGGAGAACGGGGGCGATAAGCAAGTCGGGAGCCACCTCGTCTGCATGCGACTAAAATACCACCCCGGGGGGGGGGGGGGGGCTTGTTTGGAGCAGGGGCTGCTGACCCACCAAAAAATCGGCTGGGGGGTCGCGCACTGAGAGAAGCGAAGAAAAACCCCTCCCGGACGGGGCTCTGGCTGAGACGCAGAAAGACGCCTCCCCAGAGCCAGGGGCCTGACTTAGAGATGTCGTGAGCGTCCCCCACAGGCTCTGGGGTGGGGCCAAAAATGAGGGGTTCAGTGTGGGGGAGGGGCTCCAGGAAGCACGCTGGGGGTGGGAAGGTCAGGACAGAAGGGCGGTGCAGGAGTGGGGTGGGGGCATGGGGTCTGGGGGAGGCGGGTGCGGGTCCCCGATGCTGGGGGTGGGGAGGTCAGGACAGAAGGGCGAGGCAGGAGTGGGGTGGGGGTATGGGGTCTGGGGGAGGCGGGTGCGGGTCCCCGATGCTGGGGGTGGGGAGGTCAGGACAGGAGGGCGAGGCAGGAGTGGGGTGGGGGTATGGGGTCTGGGGGAGGCGGGTGCGGGGTCCCCGATGCTGGGGGTGGGGAGGTCAGGACAGGAGGGCGGGGCAGGAGTGGGGTGGGGGTATGGGGTCTGGGGGAGGCGGGTGCGGGTCCCCGATGCTGGGGGTGGGGAGGTCAGGACAGAAGGGCGAGGCAGGAGTGGGGTGGGGGTATGGGGTCTGGGGGAGGCGGGTGCGGGGTCCCCGATGCTGGGGGTGGGGAGGTCAGGACAGGAGGGCGGGGCAGGAGTGGGGTGGGGGTACAGGGTCTGGGGGAGGCGGGTGCGGGGTCCCCGATGCTGGGGGGTGGGGAGCCCAGAGCTTTAGGGGCCCGATCCAGGCAAGTCAGGGGCCGGCTCCGGCTCCTGGGCCTCAGATTCTCCACCCGGGTTTGGAGCCTCCAGTTCTTGCTGCTCTGGGAGCGTGAGGCCAAATTCCAGCTCAGTGAGGATTCCCTGGCGGAGAATTTCCATCCCTCCTGGATCGAGCCGCTCGGGGGTGGGGGGGGGGGGAGCCCGACCCCAGGGAGGTCCATTCCACGTTCCCAGGGGCTGCACAGAGGCCCTGAGGCCACCTCGAGATTTTAGGGCCAGCGGGAACCATTGTCTAGGCCGGCGGTTTTCAAACTCTTTTCTAAACTAAACAAGCCCAGTTCCTTCAGCCTCCCCTCCTAGCTCCTGTTCTCTCGACCTTTCAGCATTTGTGTTGCTCTTCTCTGGACCCTCTCCAATTCCCCCACCGCTTTCTCCGAATGTGGCACCCAGAACTGGACACAACTCTCCAGCGGAGGCCTGACCAGCGCAGAGCAGAGCGGGAGAACGGCTCCTCGGGTCTTGCTCACCACACGCCTGTTCATGCCTCCCAGAGCCGTGTTTGCTTTTTTTGCAACAGCGTCCCACTGCTGACTCCTATTTAGCTTGTGGTCCGCTCTGACCCCCCGATCCCTCTCTGCAAGGCTCCTTCCTAGACCTGCCCGTGCACGCACTTAGAGCACACACCACTGGCAAACACATTGGCCTGGCACCTCCAAGGCCTGGTGAGAGCCATGGCGTTCACATGGCTGAGCGAGCGCTTTTATTCCCAGCTCTTTTTAACCCTGCAAAGAAAACAGGACACCGTTGCCAATATTTTCATTCGCCACTTTTTGTTTGCAATCCTTTAAAAGAGCTTTCTCCTTCCCTCCTCAAACACACTCACCCGCCCTCCCCCCCCCCAATGCCTAAAGTCAGCACTTTGCACAAAACCAGCTGAAGCTGGTCTCTGTTGTTGGAAAAAATAACTCACAGGCGCGCATGCACACAACCCCCACCGGAGAGCAGCTACCAGCCGGGGCCTGCTGCCTTGGCAGGGAACGGACACGTTCTGCCGGTGACACGCCAGTGAGAAATGCAGAACCAGAGAGAACACAGAACAGCAGGGCTCGGTCTCCTTTTCATACTTACCCCTCCAGGCAAAGCCCACTGGTTTTGGCCACTAGCTAATCACTTAGGAATCTTGCCAAGGGAATGACCTAACAGGATCCTGCTTGACTTTACACACCTTTTTGACCCTTGATCTGCAGCCCACAGGGCAGTTGAGGAGGTGAAGGAAACCGGTTGCAAGGCCCAGAATGACCCTGTCATGGATGGGTGGGGTACCGCCCTTTTCTAAATATCCCACCGCTGCCACCATGTTAAGATTGTTCCCCGCTTTGGCACAGAGAATGCAGGGCTGGGTCTATGCTCCTGCTCTAGGGAGCCCAGAATACCAAAGAGCTTCTACAATATTCACTGCACACCCTCCTGAAAAGCCACTGCAGACTTTTGAGAATGCTCCTACACCCGGGCTTCTTTCAGACCCGATGGTGCCGCGTACCTCACGTTAAGACACACTCACAAAGCCGATCTCACACTCGGCCTCATTTTCACAGCACCAGGGCAGCAGGGAGAAAGGCGAAGGCAAGAGAGCAAAGATCTCTGCCGTGCAAAGTCAGGCTTCCATTTCGGTCGGTGCCTGATCACCCGCCATCTTCTGTGCCAGGCCCATTTCTCAGCTGGTTCGTTCTCATTTGCACCCTGTCGCTAAGTCCTGAGCTTTGCATCCCTGCCTCCCCACCCCATGCAATTCTGCAACGGGACGTGCCACATGCTGGGGTACCAAGGAAGGGAAAATCCTTCCCCCAGAAGAGCCAACCGCCGGAGACAGCCTCCTTTGCGGAGGAGCAATATGAGCAGCTCAAGCGGCAACCGCCTCGTGTATCGGCAACAGGCGGAACCGAACCTGGGACCTCTGTGCACGAGCCTCTCCGGCTTGAGCTGAAAGCCAGCTGACGCTCAGCTAAGCCTGTCGAGGAAACGCTCGCTCTGCAGGTGGGCTTAAGCGCCCCTCCACGGGCCCGTGAAGCACACTCAGGAGGTGCACAGGCCTCCCCCGCACCCAGCTGAAACAGTGCCTTTCTGGGAAGCAGCTGAGATGAAAGGGACAGAGAGAACAGGGGCTGAGAAATCGCATCTTCCAGCCAGGAGAGGAGCCGCCTGCTTCTGTCCTTTGATCTCGGGCGGCGAAGCTGACAGATCTGCCCTGCTCCTTTGATGCGTCATCCCTCCGCTTGCCCTTTCTGGGGAAGGCAGGCCTGCTGCCGCACGACCAACAGGCTCATTCAAGCCCCTGGATTCCGATCTCCAGGTTTCAGCAGCGGCGACGCACGTTTGCAAATCTCAGTGTTTCTGGGGGAGGCCAAGAATGACCCTCACCCTGAGAGGCAGACCCGCCAGCCGGGCCTCCACACCCCGCTCGTGCCGGGTCACTGACAAGCACAGCCATAAAACTAGGATCCCCCCTTAGGAAGCGGATTTCTCCTGCCGGGTCTGGTCGGGGGCCTCTCCTGCCTCTCCTCCGGAGCAATCTTAGCCCCTCCAGCGGGTGGCCCTCTTCCCCCTGCCGCGCACGCAGAGCGATGCTGAATTTCCCCAAATGGTGCACAAAGGGGGAGGAATCACCATTGGCCGGGGCACGCCCGGCGCCATCGCATCTCCCTGGAATATCCCGATCCAGCGAGGCCGGCGCGTCTCGCCGCGACGCTTGGATGTTTTCAGTCCCCTCCCGGCCCAAAGAACCCAGGGCCCAGTTTCCCTGTGCAGGACTGAAGGGCCAAAGGCCTGCCCCCCCCGGGCAGTGCAGAGATGAAGGCAGCCAAGCACGGTACTTTGCGTCTAGGCCTGATCTGAATCCCAGGGAAGTTAGTGGGCGGCGGGGGACTTTCTGCGGCGGGCGGATCAGGTGCTTGTATGTCGCACTCTTCTCTGCAAGGGCTTCACAGCTGCAAATCGGCCTCCCCAGGCGGGAACTGCAGCCTGGCGAGTAGGAGCGGCCGGTCCCCAATCCCGCAACAGGACCCAGGGCACGGGGCTCAGCCAAAGCCGCCTCCGAGCACGGGAAAGTGGAACGCCGTTTCCTCCAGCCACTCCCGCGCCCGGTGACTTCTCGGCGCGTCCGAGCCGGGCAAGGGGGGAGCCAAACCCCGAGCCAGGTCGAGGCGCGGGGTCGGGATGGGGAGGCCGAGACCCCCCCGAAGCTCTCACCCGGCCACAAAGCCAGGATCGGCCCGAGTGGCCAAGGCAGGCGACAGAAGGGACTGAATCAGGCTTCCCCCCAGGAAAGCGGCCGAACTCTTGCCTGGTCTAAGGGCTCTCGGGCGCTGGCTTTGACCAGAAACTCCAGTAGGGACCAGAGATCACGGGTGAAGGCCCAGCTGGGGAAGGCAAGCCCCAGCCCCGCCCCTTCTGCCCAAGGACCGCCCCTGGAAAGCAAGCCCCGCCCACCCGCAGCCCGATGCTTCCTGGCTACCTCCCTGATGGCTGGGGAAGCCGGGAAGCCACACTGCAGGCCCCAGCCTTCCCAGCAGCCGGGGCATGTAGGCTCCGGGCGAGGGGGGAACCTGTATGTGTGCATTCACGGGCGCACCCTGGATGTTGGGGGGCTGAGGGGTCCTTGTGCTCTTCCCTTCCAGCCAGGAGATGCCCCATTTTCCATGGGTTGGCAGCGCCCCCCCCCCCCACTTCCCCTGCCCCTCTCTGGCGAAGAGAACATGTTCCTGGAGCCAGGTGGGAAATCACACCCAGAAAGCCGAACACAGAAGAGCTGAGGCTCTGCCACGGGACGCTTGTAGCAACACGCTACCAAGCTTACGGGAAGCGGCTTGCCGAGGGGCGGGGCTGATTCTTATTTCCCAGACTCGAGTAGCACACCGCTGGCCAGCTCGGGCTGATCGCGGGGAGCTGAATGAATTGACCCATCCATTGCCAATGCTTTATTCGCCACGAAATCTGGCATCAAGGGGGGGGGGGGAGTAGGTGTCGCAGGCTGAGCAGCAACGTAGGGGCTCTGAGTTCCGTATGAAAATCCCTTCCCCTCCCACCTTTACTCTTCATGCAAGCTCAGCTCTAACTCTCCAGCCAGCAGAAGTCTCTGCAACAAAGTAGTCCTGGCTCTCAGTCCCACCCCTTCACCTGATCCCTCTCCTGGCATCCACTTCCAGACACACAAAGGCGAGGGACAGCATCCCTAGCCACCGATGGACCTGTCCTCCATGAATCTATCTCGCTCTCTTTTGAACCGTTAACGTCCTGGTCTTCACAAAGTCCTCTAGCGAGGAGTTCCACAGGTTTTCAACCTTCTAACAAAAGGAAGTTTTTCTTCAGTCCACAAAGCCGGCCTGCTGCCCCTTCCTAGTCCAGGTTGCTGCCCACACATCTTCTCCTGCTCCATGTCAGAGGAAGGAATTGGTCTCCTCACCAACCAGACACCCACACCAACCCTTGCTTGTTTGGCTCCCAGAGCCTCCTTTATGCTGGGTAATTCCATGTACTTAAATGGTTCGGCTACCGGTCCACCGAGGGGTTAATGAAAGGACTGAGTCCCCAGAACAGAGGGTCTTTGGGTTTCTTTCTCCAACCCAAAGCCCTATGGCCCCGGAGGTGATCAGGTGCCCCTCCTAAAGACGTCCTCCTGGTGCCTTTCCAGACAACCAAAGGCTGGCGGGACAGAGAAGAAGAGGGGAGCTAACTTGCTTTTAAGAAAGATGTGGAGAAACTGGAGCGCAACCGGGGGAGAGGGCTGCAAAAGATGAACAGGGTCAGAGCACCTGGCCAGCGAGGAAAGGTTAACCAGGGCACATCTCGCCTTCAGAAAAGCAGCCTGAGGAGGGAACCTGGTCACGGCCTTCCATACGGTGAGGGCTGTTCAAAAGAGGCCCGAGGTCGATTGTTCTCCATGGCCACTGAAGGCCGGACAAGAAGCACCGGGCAGCACCGACCGCAGGGGAGATGCAGGTTAGAGATGAGGAAAGCGTTTCGGATGATGGGGATAGTTAGGATCTGGAGCAGGCTTCCAGATGTGCGGAATCCCCATCACTGTGGATTTTTAAGAACCAGCTGGACAAACACCGGCCAGAGATGGCCTAGGTTTACTTGGTCTTCTCTAGGGTCCACCCCTCATGTCTGTGTGTGAGCAGCGGCTATTTTCAAGCACAACGCTGAGCTCAGCGCTGTTGTCCAGAAAGCCAGCGAACGGTGAATCCGGATTAGTTATAGCAGCCCTACGAACCCAGCTGACCCACAGCCACCCAGGCTCACCAGCCTGCAGTCTCATGACCTAGCGGCCCTACCGTTTCTATGCACCGTATATCCACCGTTTGCCCTGTGCACTCCACCTAGGGAATCAAACCGGGTGGGGAACCACCAAAGTGTGGGATGGGGGGGCTGTCAGATGGGCGGGCGTGGTCCACAGATGGACCGTTTGGCTAGTTCCTGCCGGGTTGGCTCTGGGCTTTTCTGATATGAATTAGCAGGCCAAGCATCAACATAACCCCTCTCTGGGGAATTGCAGGAGGCAGAGGGGGTTAGCTCCATCACAGAAGAAGCTGTTGCGTCTTTCCCGTCCCCCTCTCAAAGTGAATCTTCAACCTGCCAGAGCTGGAAGGGGTGGAGAGAGAAATGTTGGAAGAAAAGCAGCAGCTGGGAATCGAACTGATGTACAAGTGCGGGGATTAGATGGGGCGTCAGCACCGCCTGCTGGGCCATTCGGGGAACAGCAACAGGCACAAAGGGGCTGGCTGGGTTGCAGCAGGTATGTTGTGGTGTTGTGTGGAGAGAGGCCCTGATCCACGCCCGTGGAAGTCAGGGGACGCTTTTCCCCTCAGCTGCAAGGGGCGCTCGACCATGTCGACACCGCCACAAAACGTCGGTCACTCCAGAGCGGCCGCCCCCGGGACGACAAGACTTACACCGGCCTCCACGCCGGCGTGTACGGCGCCACCTCACCGGGACAGCTTCCCCTGCCAGCACCGCACCTGCCACTGACGGGATTGGGGGAGGAGGGGATGTTACACCAACAGGCAGGCATCTCTCTCTGACAGAGCAGGGTGGGGGAGACGTTTTTGGGTCGGGGCTGCTGCTGCACAGGAAAATCAGCCGGGGGCTACACACAAGTGACAAGCAAAAAAATGTTTTAAAAACTCCAGATCCTCATTGATTGAAGAGGAGAGTGAGGGGGGATTTGAGAGCAGCCTGCAACTCCCTGAAGGGGGTTCCAAAGAGGACGGAGAGAGGCTGTTCTCAGTAGTGACAGGTGGCAGAACAAGGAGCAATGGTCTCAAGTTGTGGTGGGAGAGGTCCAGGTTGGATATTAGGAAAAACTATTTCACTAGGAGGGTGGTGAAGCACTGGAATGGGTTCCCGAGGGAAGTAGTGGAGTCTCCATCCCTAGAGGTGTTTAAGTCTCGGCTTGACAAAGCCCTGGCCGGGTTGATTGAGTTGGGATTGGTCCTGCCTAGAGCAGGGGGCTGGACTTGACCTTCTGAGGTCTCTTGCAGCTCTATGGTTCTATGACTGAGGAGAAAGCCCCTCCCCACATTCCCCTCCCACACCAGAGCCTGGTGGGCCCAGCTAGTAGATTTTGTGCGCTCCAGACCCACGGTGGAGCACCAGTGGGGCTGGAGCACCAGCATGAACTGTCCACTGCTGGAGCGGAGGGAGCCCTGAGCCTTGGGAGCTAGATCTAGGCAAGCTGGGGCTGCATTTATCCCCCGATTCTGAGCTTCCCCACCCCTGATCTAGAGCAGCTTCATCACGTGCTGCAGCGCTAGAAGAGTGTTTGTGCCAAGATCAGAAGAATTCTCGAAAAAACCTGCCCCACAGAGCCCCAGGGTTGGGCTGAATCTTGAGAGAAATGGGCGGCAGGTCTGCGCCCCGCCCCCCGCGAACCTTGGAAGGTTTTAAACGCTGTCGTCAGAGGATTAATAATAACGAGAGGTGGAAACGAGCGTAACCCCGGGCTGAAAAACTGGAGGATCAAGGCGCTTAAGAGGAAAACAAGCCCCTTCCGGCTCACTCGCCAGCCACTCTGCTCAGCCAACTTCCCCGTAGGCCGAGCGGGAGAGGAATTCATTCTTCCAAGCCTGGAACGCCAGCCCCCTAACGACGCTGCCTGGGATTCAAAGAGTTTCCTGCCAGTGGCACACACAGCAAAGGGAGCAAGGGCTGTCGCTTCCAGACAGCGGCCACGACCGTAGGATTGGGCAGCGAGGGCAGAGCTCTCTTCTGGTCTGTGCCCGACGTCCCTCCGGCTCACGTTCAGGATTTCAGCCAGACGGCGGCAGGGGGAGAGAAGGGATTTTCCACACACTCTGGGATTGTCCCCACGCTCTGGATTCCGAGAGGGCTTCTCCCATCATCTGCCTCTTCAGTGCCAGGGGAGCCTGGAGACGGGCTTGTGGGCAGGGAAGATAGGGGCTGGAGATGCACCAAAGCTTTCCCACTCCTGGCTGCTTGGTGGGCTGGTTCTTGATCCTCTGCTCTGGGTCTAACTCAGGGGTTTTCAACATACAGGTTGTGACCCAGTATCGGGTCCTGGAAGGTCGGGCATCGGGCCGCACTGCTGCAACCTGGAAGTGGCCAGCAACAGGTCCAGCTCCTCGATGGGGGGCTGCCCCTGGCCTCAGCACCGACTCCCCACTGCCATTGGCTGGTTCCTGGCCAATGGGAGCAGCAGGTGGGGGGGGGACACCTACTGGCGAGAACAGAGCACAGAGCTGCTGGGAGCTGGCCACAGCACGGTCTGGGGTGTGAGAAGCAGGAAACCTGCCGTAGCCCCCCTGCAGCACAGCCGAGTGGGAGCCGCTTGGAAGTCAGCCTGCGCCCCAATCTCCTGCCTCGCCCCCTCCCTCATTCCTGACCCGACACCGTCGCCCGTGTTCTAGCCGTGAGGGGTCACTGTGTGGGGTCGTGAGCATCAACAATTTTCTTCAACAGGGTTGCAAGAACAGTTCGGAAACTCGTGGTCGAATCCCTTCCAGGAAAAAACTTTCCCATTAAAAGTATTTCTGCAAAATCTTGCCAGTCTAGACGCACCCTAATTAGCGAGGGAAAACCCAGCTTCCAATGAAGGAGTGTCTAAATTGGAGGCCCCCTTTGAGCTCAAGGCCCAGGTCAAATGGCCCTCCTGCACCCCGCCCCCTTCCCGATTGGCCCTGAATCCTGCCTCCCCTGGGCTGTAATATCTTCATCTCGTTTTGGGTGCGGGGTGCAGTGTGCAAAGGCATTTCTGCCCAGTACTGGGCAGGAAGTCTAGAAATGAGAAGGAAAGGACTCTAATCATTTACGTAGAATGCAACGGGGTCCAAATTACTGAGGCGCTCGCTGGGCTGGGAGACGTCCAAGCAACAGCCTCAGTTATGACCAGAAATAGGGCTGGTAAGTCCGACATGGTTTGATTCCTCCCTGGGAGTGGGCCACGAAGAAAGGCCTCAGCTCGAGGCTGAGCGCGGTGCTGTAACCTGGAGATGCTGGTTTGTCAGATAAGATGGGCCAGCTCCCTGCCCGCTGAAGTCACATGGGACTAGGCATGCGAACAGGTATACAGTTAATCGATAAGCCTGGCCTCAGCGATGAACCCGCACAGTTACAGGCACACATACCATCCTGCTGCCTCGGTATCAGAGGCAACGGGGGAGGAGGGGAAGGAGGAAAGTGGGAGCCAGCTTTTAAGCCGGCTCTCCCCATGTGGCGGCTCCCGCGGAGCCACCTACTCCCTTCCCCTGCTGCCTCCCACAGAGCAGCAGCGCAGGGTGGGGGCAAGCGGGAGCCGGTGCTAGGGGGAAGTTGGATTAAAAGCTGGCTTCCCACAAGCACCGGCTCTTGCCTGCGCCCCCCCACCTCCAAGTGTTAACGTGAAAAAAATTCAGCAATTATGTTTACAAAAATAAATGTATTTTCACACCCCAACATGCAACTGAATGTCACAGTTGTTTTGATTGCTAACTTGGAGTGCTGGCCTTGGGTGATTACATATCACCTCCCTGGAGTCTCCTTAGAGTTTTGATTGGGTACAGAAGTCTTCCCTCTCTCTGAACTTGCACTCTAGAACTGTGCACAGTGTTCCACGCTCAGCCAAAGGGCTCCGGCAGGCATGGAAGACATCAGAAGCTTGCTGGGTGAAAGGAGGTTATCACTGCCAATGACCGTTCCTTTACTACTTCTCTGAACAAGTTTGTATTTCCAACAGCAACTCTTGAAGTAAAATTATGCTCGGCACCAATGGAACCATGCCTTGAACTCTGCCCGTGAGGCCTTTTTGTGATTCCCGCTCCCTCATGTCATCGATAGGAAATACCCTTTGTTTGTGAGTAATACTCAAGAGATTCCAATCGCTAATTTCGCTCACCCTTTGCCTTTAAAACTCTCTGGCTGACTGCAGGGCTGCGATGGGATTTGGTTAAAAATGTAAGCCCATAATGGGTTGTTTAATCATTTCCTCAAGCATTACACATAACAATACTGTGACTTAGAAAGCTCCAATAAGGGGGGAAAAGACAGTCATACAGATAAGCAACCCATGGAGGTTAGGTCCATAAAAGGCTATTAGCCAGGGGATAAAATGGTGTCCTTGGCCTCTGTTTGTCAGAGGCTGGAGAGAGATGGCAGGAGACAAATTGCTTGATCGTTGTCTTTGGTCCACCCTCTCTTGGACACTTGGTGCTGGCCACTGTCAGCAGACAGGATACTGGGCTAGAAGGACCTTTGTTCTGACCCAGTACGGCCGTTCTTATGTTCATGGTATTCCACCCAACTGCATGAAACGTTAGACAAGAACGCCTCCTGGAGGAAGATTTTGTCTCTGCAGTTTTTCCTTTCATTGGATCAGTATCATTAAAGGAAAATGTGCTAATAATTTCAATACATATCCAAGTTTAACTCCAACTCTACTGAAAAGTAATAAAGAGGTAGCCATGTTAGTCTGATCTTGCTAAAACAAAAGGAAAAACTATGTAGCACTTTAAAGACTAACAAGATGGTTTAAGTGCTACATAGCTTTTCCTTTTGTTCCAACTCTATTGTAAGAAAACAGTGGCACATGGAACCGGAGGGCCTTATAACTTATACCTACCTCAAGTCTTTGAAGTGTGCAAATTATAATTAAACCACAAGACACATGTATTCTGAAAAGCAGATGAAAAATAAATCTTCCCAATTACCACAAGTACTAGTAATGTTTACTAGCTTTATTATACACAGCTGAACAATGATAAAAGAGCTAAAATTGGAATTATGATGATAAATATGAAATGTAGAACTGCTAAAAAGGATTGAAATGTGTCTTGATAGAAAAAGGAAATGTTTTAGAATTCTTTAACTGTATTTCCCACATTTTAAGGCTTTTAATTGCTGTCTTACCTGAAAAAATATTAACATACCATTTCAACCAAGGACCTTGATTTCAGGAAGTATAAATTATCTTCCTATGATTAAGGTACCAGCAAAGGCATTTCTTTTATTACAAAATTGTACTATAAACTCCATTAGCAGAACCCTTGATTTCTAAAATACAACTGAATATCCTTACTGGTTGCATGGAAAGGCTGAGAAGAAAAAAATAAAAGGCATGTCTGATTAAAAATAAAAAATAGCTTATCAAGCGCTCTCCCTTGTGTCACAGAATTATAGGGACACGAGTCCCACAAAGGCCACAAACGTTGGCCAGCTGCTGAAGTTGGCTTATGAGACAAGTGGCAGTAAAGTTGCCTTGATACTGTTTAGGCCCCTCTTAACGCTAGCCAAACCCACACCTCTTGGGAACTGACCTTCGGAGGCCACTTACAAATACGAGGAAGGCCAGTCAGAAGTTTGTCGGAAACATTTACTAAAGAAAAACATTACAGGAAGTGAGATAAAAGTTATCGCACGTGATAAGTGGAAGTGTGTTATATTCCTCTTTCTTAAAAACCCCAGGGAAAGACAAAAACACGGGTTATTTCCTGGAAGGACAGTGCATGTACAAAGCACTTATATGGCACTTTTTACCTTCAAAAGCACTTTCTAAGAGCATCCCAAGAGATAGGGCACAATTATCATGCATCTTCTGCGGATGGAGAAACTGAGGCAGAGAAGGGTGAGGAGACGTGCCCAAAGCCACTCAGAATCAAAGCATGAGATCGGGGATGTAGATTCTGAGGCTCCTAGCTCCCAGTTCTATACTCAAACCATCAGCCCCGCCACCCTGCCCCCCTGCACGGGTGCAGGAGGGTGTTCTCAGCAGGCCTCTGACAGCCCTCTCTCAGAGTTGCTTGTGAGCCAATCTGTTTGATTTAAAAAGCAAGAGGCGCCTGTCCCAGCTGGTGCTCCCAAAGCAGCACACTCGTTCCATGGCCCCGTCCTCAGTTAAGATCTCCGTGATCCTTTCCGCCATGTCCCCGTTGATGGCCAGCGAGCGGAAGTGGTCGAAGTCATTCCTCCCCAGCTTGCGGAGGCGCCGGGCGGCTGCTCTGTAACACTTCCACGGCTGGGGTTCCACCAGCAGGTACTTGCACCGAGACGAGAGGTAGGCTAAGAACTCCACCAGGCCATCGTCCCCGTGGTTGAGGTGGATCCACATCGTCACTGACATACAGAAGCCCATGTCAAAGGCAGAACGGCGGAACCGGCTCAAATAGGTGCTGAAGAGTAACTCCCGGGCGCCAGGGTCCATGACGTCCAGGGTGGCGTAGGAGATGGAGGCCGGGAAGGGGCTGCCTCGCTCGGCCCTGTCGATCAGCGCGGCGTCAATGTCGCAGCAGAGAAGGTGCAGATCCTTTCCAACCACAGGCAGAGCAGGGCAGGTCTCGTTCCCCTGAAGGCCCAGGAGGTGCCGGTACAGAGCAACGCTTAGCTCCTGCGGAAGGAAAAACAGCAGGGGTTCATCGGGCAGGCCCTGCTGTGCAGTAGCCCACCACTAAGGCACGAGGGCCCAGCCTCAGCCCGAGTCTCTGATTTTCCTTGCGGTTCTGAAGTCCGGCAAAGTAAGGCATCCCAGTGACGGAGTCATCCTTTCTGTAGCCAGGCCAAAAAAATGCCATAGCACATGTCACTTGGAGATCTCCAAGGGCTTTTAAAGACATTCATTATCTAAGCATCACTCCCCCCCCCCCCCCCCCCCCGCCAGTGTTATTCCCATTTTAGAGGCATTAAAGTGACTTAAATCAGGATCGCAACCCAAGGACTTGATCCAATGCCCACTTCCTTCAATGGGAGCCTTTCCATTCACTCTACGGGGGGTTGAGTTACACCGCAAGGCAGCAGCAGAGCCAGGAACAAAAGACAGGTCTTCTGACACCCAGTATCCCGCTCTAAACACTGCGGGCAAGACTAGCCCTGCCATCTACATCCTGCTGAATACCCCCTTTCTCTGGGGAGGCGGATGCTCCCTAGGTAAGCCTCAGAGGACTAACAGCCAGAATAGTGATACAGAAGGCCATACTGATAGTAATGCACTTCCGTTACTTACGGACAAATATTTCCCAACTATGTATTTGAGCTTGTCTGTCTGAGCATGCTTGTCTGTCTGTCTGTCCAAGGATCCAACTAACTGGTAAGAGCTAGGATGACCAAATTTGGCAGGCAGCTTCCTCTGATCATAACTTAAACTGAGGCAGCTGCTCTCGCCCATCGGGACAGGGACATCGCGGGCTGTTCTCCTTTGTCAGGGAGCAAGAGCAAAGCGCAGACAAACTGGGACCTCCCCCAGCTGAGGGACATACACTCTGCCCCTGGCAGTGCCCACTGGAGGTGCTGCGTCCATGGAGAGGCATTTCTCCCCGGCCCCAAGCTGCTGCGGGCAGAGAAGGCTGGGGTTGTCCTCTCCCCCCACGGCAGCCTGCATCATGAACCCCTCCTCCCCGGCCCCACCCCAGAGCACTGATTGAAATGAAAACAAAATTAATTGATTTAAGGATCAGAGAAAAACTGGGTCAATCTTCTAGTGATGACAAAAAATAGGTACTGGCAGGGCTTTTTTTTCCCTTTTCCTTTTCCAGGCTGTTTCACTGAATAGGAAAATGTGTTTTTTCCATCAAAGTTACTGGTCAAATTTCCAAATGACGTAACACCGAGGAATAAACAAGCGGTGTACATCCCTAGGGATGTACAAGTAAAGCGTATCAGGCTATGCATGGATATGATGCCCTCTAGTGGTCAAATACTTCTTTGCTGGCTTCTGTAGTTTAGTACGGTTCTCAATCAGCTGTCCAGCGGCCCCTGGGGTCCTTAAGCAGTTTTCAGGGGGCTCACCATGCAGTAAGGATGGAGGTGTGTAAAGTTTATTAGGTTCTGTTAATGGTTTAACTCTCTAGAGTCCCAGCTGCCGGCAGCACCGCTGCACGTATGGGCTGTAGAAGCTGTAGAAACCATTTTCATATTTAGCTAGAAGCCATCTTGTATATCAGAAACCATTTCAGCTTTTCTCTCAAGCACGTAGACCAGAGTGAACTTTCTGTCACCCCGTGAGAAGAGGCCTACAAGATGGGCTATTGGTATGTGTTAATTGGGCTGGTTGGGACAGGAGATGTACTCCCTCGTACTTGTCCGCCATCTTGTTGATAAGGCTTTGTTTTTCCAAATTTAATTGAGGATTTCTGTAATTGGATGCCCTGACGTCAGACTGTTTGGCTAAGGGTATAAAGATACTAGGATTAATTGTATTAGCAGCCTTACTGGGCCCGGCTCTGCTGTGACCACCTTTGGCTCATGCTGTGCTTTATTAATTAATAAAGCTGTTTGTTAGCTGCCTAAACACAGAGGAGCGTGTTTTTGCTTCGACAGGGCTTTCGGCTGCCCACCTTGACCTCTGCCACCAGCAGGCATCCCGACATATGTGGGGCCAGGAGCTGGGACCCCAGAAGTGGGGACACCCCTCTAGCACTTGTTCCTCCCTACCCTTAGGTTCCTGAGTAACTGTGTAACCAACAGAATCTTGATCAGTTACAGAGTTACTGTTTTGAGCCATTTTTTACATCCCTACCATGCAAGATCAGTATTAGACTCATTTCTGCCCAGAGCAGAAGTCACACCGCATGGTGCTGAAGCCTGGGGCTCCGAGTCCTGCCCCCCGGGTCGGAAGCCAAAGACTGAGTCACTTAACAGGTCTGGCGAAGGTATGATTCCCCAGGTATTGCCCTGCTTGCTAACCACTCTGAGGCTGGCCTTGGTTTTTATATGCAGAAAAACATTTGCTGCAGCCCAGTCAGGTCATGGCATTTTTATACCAGCTTGGGAGAAGGACTCAGACAAAGGCTGAGAACCCGTTTTAGACACTGTGGCCTTATGACCCAATATTTAGTTGATTTCTTTAAAGCTCATTGGAAATGAGGTTTAGAATCATTCACTTATCCCTTAGATCAGTGGTTCCCAACGTGGTACCCACGGGCGCCATGGCGCCCACAGGGCCATTTCTGTGCGCCCACCAACTGATCAGGGCCGTCCCCTCCCCCGAGGCACATGGGCGGCCCCGCCCCCAGGCGCGCGGTGCATGGGCTGTGCCAGCCCCGGGCGCGCGGCGAATGGGTGTCCCCGCCCCTCGGCGCGCACATAGGAGCAGCACTGACCCCGGGCATGCTGTGCGTGGGCTGTTCCAGCCCCAGGTGTATGGCATATGGGCGGCCCCGCTTCTGGGCGCGCGGCACAGGAGCAGCGCCAGCCCCAGGAATGCAGCGCATGGATGGCACCAGCACTGGGCACATGGTGTATGGGTGGCCTGGGCGCGTGTGCAGCCCTGCCCCCATGCGCCTGTGAGGCCCCAAAAGGTTGGGGATCACTGCCTTAGATAATACAAGGAGATGAAGAATAGCCCTAACAAATTACACAAATGCATCCAAAGTAGAATGTGGGCTGGAGGGGTGCATGTCCCCACACTGGGCAGGTCCAGTATAATACATGAGTATTACATTTGTGTGGCATTCTTTTTAATATAGCTCTCAGACTAATAAAGCCCTCTCCCTCTTTAAGTGCCATTTTTAAAGTCACCTGCAGCTTGTACCCTGGATCATTTCTCTGTGCACCGAAGAAGTCTAACACCAACAGACCCCTGGTCGTTGGCAGGCAGGATCAAACCTGGAACCTTTGGTGCTCAGCGCTTGAGCTGAAAGCCACAAGGCTCTTAGTTAAGGCTGTAGCAGACTAATTTGTCTCTAAGTCTCAGTGCCACTGCTGGGCGGAGAGGAGGGGGGCGGTGAGAGAAGTACACCCAGACATGTGGGGGTTACAGACACACAGCCACTTTTGGAGCAGAACGCACCACACCTTCAAACACTTCAAAAGGAAAAATATCTAACAATCTCTCAGATAAAATGCAGGGAGAAATTAGAAAAATAAAATATAATTACATAAGAACATAAGCATGGCCATACTGGGTCAGACCAAAGGTCCATCTAGCCCAGTAGCCTGTCTGCCGACAGTGGCCGGCACCAGGTGCCCTGGAGGGAGTGGACCAAAGACAACAATCAAGCAATTTGTCTTGTGCCATCCATCTGACAAACAGAGGCCAGGGACACCATTCCTATCTCCTGGCTAATAGCCTTCTATGGATCTAACCTCCATGAATTTATCTAGCTTTTCTTTAAACTCTGTTATAGTTCTAGCCTTCACAGCCTCCTCTGGCAAGGAGTTCCACAGGTTGACTATGTGCTTTGTGAAGAAGAACTTTTGCTTATTAGTTTTAAACCTGCTACCCATTAACTTCATTTGGTGTCCTATAGTCCTTATATTATGGGAATTAATGAATAACTTTTCTTTATTCACCTATTCTTTATTTGTCCTAATCTCCAATCTGGACCTCTCCCACCACAACTTGAGACCATTGCTCCTTGTTCTGCCATCTGTCACTACTGAGACCAGCCTCTCACCATCCTCTTTGGAACCTCCCTTCAGGAAGTTGAAGGCTGCTCCCAAATCCCCCCTCACTCTTCTCTTCTGCAGACTGAACAAGCCCAAATCCCTCAGCCTCTCCTCAGCTCATGTGCGCCAGCCCCCGAATCATTTTTATTGCCCTCTGCTGGACTCTCTCCAATGCATCCACAGCCTTTCCATAACAGGGGCCTAGAATAGGACACAATATTCCAGATGTGGCCTCCCCAGAGCCGAATAAAGGGGAATAATCACTTCTCTAGATCTGCTGCCCACGCTCCTCCTAATTCAGCCCAATATGCCATTAGCCTTCTTAGCAACAAGGACACGCTGTTGACTCATCTCCAGCTTCTCAGCCACTGTAACCCCAGGTCCTTTTCTGCCGAACGGCTGCTTAGCCAGCCGGTCCCCAGCGTATCACAATGCTTGGGATTCTTCCGTCCCACGGGCCGGACTCTACACTTGTCCTGGTGGAACCTCATCAGATTTCTTGTGGCCCAACCCTCCAATGTGTCCAGGTCACTCTGGACCCTCTCCCTGCCCTCCAACGTATCTACCTCTCCCCCACCCTCGTTCCCCACTCTCCTATTACCCACGGTCTACTGCTCCCCACGCTGATCACATCCACTGCCCCTCCCCCACGCTACCCCCAGACCGCCCCTCCCCCTGTGGAACCCCCGCCCCATCCACCGCCCCTCCCCCACGCTACCCCCAGACCGCCCCTCCCCCTGTGGAACCCCCACCCCATCCACTGCCCCTCCCCCCACACTACCCTCAGACCGCCCCTCCCCCTGTGGAACCCCCAGACCGCCCCTCCCCCTGTGGAACCCCCGCCCCATCCACCGCCCCTCCCCCCACGCTACCCCCAGACCGCCCCTCCCCCTGTGGAACCCTCAGACCGCCCCTCCCCCTGTGGAACCCCCGCCCCCCCCCCACGGGTGCCCCAGTCCCCCATTCATGGCCCCTCCCCCCCGGGGCCCCGCCCCTACCCCCGAGTTGCACCCCACGTCCAGCCCCAGCAGCGGGGCGGGCCCGGCGGGGAAGAGGCGGCCGAGCAGCGCGGGCGGCAGGAGGCGGACGCGGCCCTCGGGCGGGTGGAAGCGGGCGTAGTGCGGGAAGTTGCCGTAGGGCGCCGCGCCGGGCGGGGGCATCGCCTCAGCCGCCTCCCGCGCGGGGGCCGCCATCTTGGCCGGTCCCTCGGCTCCGCCACCCGGCGGGCCCCCAGCGCCGGCGCTTCCCCGGCCCGGGGCAGAAAGGTTCCGCGTGGCCGCGCTGCGCATGCGCGATCTCGGCGCGCGGGGGAGGGGGAGGAGCGGTGCAGCAGCAATTGCCTTCCCCCGAGTGCACGCTCCTGGGACAGATGCTGCTGCAATGGGGAGCGTGGCCTGGTGCCCACTCTTGGGGTCCCTTTAGGGGCTTTCCGCCAGACCCGCCCTGGGCTGTTAGTGGGTCTATTACTGTAGGACCTACAAAGCCCAAGGGAGAGCAGAGCCCCCCTGTGTGATGCACCCGGCTCGGGGTGCCAGATGGTTTCAGCAAAAATAGGGGACACGCTTGACATGACATCACAGCCCATGTAGAAAACACCCGACAGTTCTGTTGGCTCGTTTCTATTGTCTCCGTTTGCTTCCCGAACAGAAAGCTCAAATACTGGACTGTCCGGTTCGAAACAGGACATCTGGCGGCTAAGGTTGCCCGGTGTCCGGTATTCAACCGGAGAGTCCAGTTTTTGGGCCCTTTGTCCAATGCAAAAATTCAGAAAATACCGGACAGGTGCAATGCCTGGTATTCTGGCTGGGCGCCCGACGGAAGCCTGGCGGGGGTGGGGGGAGTGACTTGGGTGTTGGGGCACAATCGGCGCTGGGCGCCTCTGGTTGCGTCTGACGTAGGAGTGACGCCTTGGGGAGGAGGAGAAGCCCTGTGTGTGCTCCTGAGCGCTGGTCCAGCGCGTTGTGGAGCTGTAGCTGGGTTCCTCGTGCTGCGCTGGGACCGTGTGTGGGACAGGCAGCACCCTGGGATCTCCATGTGCCCAGGTCAGTCCCGCTTCCCGCTGGCTGATTCCCTCCCCCCGCTCCTTCCCACCCCCTCCTGGCCAGCCGTGCTTCCTGCCGGCCGGTTCTCCTCCTACCGATCTCTCCCAGCCAGCCCCGCTTCCCCCAACCCCCCCCGCCCCCCCCAACCAGCTCTGCTTCCCGCCATCCGCTTCCCCTAAATCTCCCTCGGCCAGCCCTGCTGCCCTCTCCCTCCCCCGCCAGCCCTGCTTCCCCCTCCTCCTGGCCAGCTCTGCTCCCCTCCCAGCCAGTCCCTTCCCTCCCCCCCACCCCAAATGTGTCCAGTAATTTTTCTGAAGCTACCTGGTAACCCAACTGGCAATACTAGCCGTGCGCCTTATCTGCACCAGGGCTTACTGCTGATGGGAGTATCCAGGGTTACACCACATAACATGTCTCAGAGGGATCCCCGTGTCAGTCTGTAACTTTGAAAACAAGTGGCCCTGTGGTACTGTAGAGTGTAACCAAAATAGTATCAAGAGCTTTCGCAAGTAAAACCCACTTCTCAGATGAGTTGGAGTGGAAATAACAGAAACCAAGATAGACAGATATAGATATAAAACAGCTAAAAAAGAACCTGTCAGTTGTTGGATTGTGTTAATGAGGCTAACGAAGTGGGCTGGATCTGTCCTATTCATTGCTTTTAGACAGTATTTGGTCCTGCCATGAGGGCAGGGGATTGGACTCGATGACCTCTCAAGGTCCCTTCCAGTCCTAGTATTCTATGAATCTATGATGTGAAAATGCGCTTCTTAAAGTCAGGGTAAAGGCTCTGGGAGAGGGTCACAAATGAGGGGTTCAGTGTGTGGGAGGGGGCTGCCAGGAAGTGATCTTGGGGTGTGGGCTCTGGGAAAGAGATAGGGTGCAGGGTCTGGGCGATGCGGGGGATGCTTCGGCATTCACGGTTATTATTCCCTGCAAAGGGGTGTGCAGAGACATGCCCACACGGTGGCGCTGAAAGTTAAAACTGTAAGTGCTGCTCTCTGTCCGCAAAGGGTGCTATGGTGTTCGGCAATAAAAGCATTACACCCGTTCTTTGCAAAGTGGGGTGTCCAAAATGAAGCCCAACGTAGGCACCCACAGTGGCGCTGGAACTATTGTTGGGGGGTGGGCGCTGAGCTGCAACCCCCTTTGGACCTGTTGAGCTCGGGTTGCGGACAGCCAGACTCCGTCGCTGCAAATGACGTCCAGTCAGGTTGGGGCAGCTGCAGAGCCCAGGGCTAGTGGCGGAAACCCAGGGTGGACAGGGCCAGTGGGATGCCAGGGAACTCCAAGGGCCAGCGGAGCCTGTGGGACCAATGGGTGGCAGGCCCTTGAGAACTGGCGGAACCATGGGGGCCATCATAGCCTGCGACAGCAGGACCCCGGGGGGGCTGGCAAAATACATGGGGCAGGCAGGCCCCTGCAGGAGCCAGCTGGAGGCCCTTTCCCCCGCCCCACAGCCTGCTACGAGTTCTCCATCTCTCAGTTCCCTGGTTTTGAGTCTTCTTCAAATAGGCGAGTACAGGGAATTCACTCACTCCAGTGGGGCTAAAATCTTGCTCCAGAGCAAGGGGAAGGCTAGGTATCTCATCCCCATTAATAATTAGGCGCCGAATAATTATCTAATTTATTAGCGAGGTGGCCTCAGAAGCTGGCGTGGGCTGGGGCACTTACTTCCTGTAAACACGGGAGCCTGTGGCCCCTGTGTAGGTGAGTCGGGGCAGGAGAGATGGAGCGTCCAGGGCTGTGAGCGTGGGATGCATTGGTCACGAGGGAAGAACACGCCGTGCAGGTCAGCCCGGGACCAATTAAAACTTCACCCGCTATTTTGCTTATGCCCGCCAGCTTAAAGGGTGAAGGCGGCATTCCCTGGATGAGAACCAGCAAGAGGAGACGCGCCAGACCACGGCAGACAGGTCGAGAGGTGAGCCAATATCTCCGATGGCCAGCGGGAGGACACGAGTGCAGGAAGGCTCTGAGTTAGGAGCAAGAATTTTTTCCAAGGTCTGGCTGGAGGGGTCTGAGCTCAGCATCTACCTCATCACCATGTTTAGGGTCAGGAGGGAATTTTCCTCCGAGTCAGATTGACGGAGACACTCTTCGCCTTCCCCTGCAGCACTTCCAGGTTTCAGCGCAAGTAAAACATGCTGGGTCCCGTGTAGCTTGAACACTTCAAACCCAGATCTGGGGACGTCAGTCACTTTGTCAGAGGTTACGGGCCTCCCCCAGGGGTGCGGCGGGTGAGGTTTTGTGGCTTGCAATGTTCAGGAGGTCAGACTAGCTCAGCGGTGGGCAATTATTTTTGCAGCCACTTCACAAATTTTGATGACTAGGGGCTGGCTCCACCTAGAAGGGGCGAGGCCTCGAGTGGAAGGGGCGGGGTCTTGGATGGAAGGGGCGGAGTCTTGGGCAGAAGGAGTGTTCCCACTAGGCCAGGGGTGGCCAACCCAATAAACACAGAGACGAAGCAGTCGCCGAAAAAATGCAAAGAGCTGCACCAAAATTGTTGAGCAAAAAAAAACAAAAAAAAACGAACCAGCTTCCTACGCTACCCCTTTAAAAACTGCAGGCAGGTTTTTTGGCCACATCAGGCTCCCATCGTCCACTGCCACCTTGCTGGCGCCATTTTGCCGTGCCGGACGGCTTCCCTGCATCCAATGAGCACAGGGGCCCAGGGGCCGATTGTAGGGGCGCTTTGAACAGTGAATGACTTTGCGCACTCACCCATCTGCAAGCCTCAATTGGTCTGAGGGTGGTCTGGGGCCGGATCAAAGGGCTTGGTGGGCTGAATGCGGCCCGCAGGCTGTATCTTGCCCCCGCCAGCTGTTATACCTAATGCTTGCGCAACGAGGCCGAAATGGAGCTAATTAAACATGGCCACTCCAGAGGCCAAGTGTGGAAAGCAGCTGCCACTGGCAGCAAAAGCCAAAGCAGCCTATTGGAAGCTACGGCTCCTTTTCCACACCCCATCTCCACTGGAAGGGTGCGCTCAGGGGCTCTCCCGTTAGCACCTCCTGGTGATCCTCTTGCACATCCGCCCCACAGGCCGGTGTGCCGCCTCTCGCTGATGTCTTGCCCGCTGTCACGTCTGCTGGACCCGTGTCGCCCTATGGATGGCAGCATCCTCGTCAGAGCACAGCCCTGCTGGGCTCTCCCCTTCCAGAGCACGGTACCTCAGTCCGACAACCCAGCCACTTCCTCGGGGGTACCCGAGCCCACCCAGCCAAGGGACCCTGAAGATGACAGCCACACGCTGGATCCCTTCCAACCTCTCAGTCTACTTCCCTGCAGCCCCAGCACCTTCTCCACCCTTATGCCCCTGTTAATATCCTGGTCTTCACAACATCCTCCGGCAAGGAGTTCCACAGGTTGACGGTGCGCTGCATGAAGGAAAACTTCCTTTGGTTTGTTTAAAACCTGCTGCCTATTCATTTCATTGGTTGACCCTTAGTTCTTATGTTATGGGAACAAGGAACTAACTTTTCCATATTCACTTTCTCCACATCTGTCATGATTTTATAGACTGCTATTCTATCCTATCCCCCCTTAGTCTCCTCTTTTCTAAGCTGAAAAGTCCCAGTCTTTTTAATCTGTCTTCATAGGGCAGCTGCTCCAAACCCCTCATCATTCTTGTTGCTCTTTTCTGAACTTTTTCCAGTGTTCCTGCCCTCCTGAAGTCTGCGAATCACTGATACATACATACTTCCACACAGATAGTCTGGGCACTGTTATGATCCATGCTGAGATGCGGATGGCAAACCTATCGCGTCGTGCACCCCAAATACCCTGCAGCGTCCATTCATAACACACGTGCTAAAGCTGTGGAGGAGCTGAACACAGAGAGACTCCCGGGGTTCAGTTTGCAATTATCCAAAAGAAGGTTCTTTCAGGGGAGAAAATATCAGCTGCTAACGGGCTCTTTAGCGGAGAAAGGCAGGGCAGGAAGCAACATTTGTAAATGAAATTTAAGCATGTTGAAATGAGAAATCAGGCACGTTTCGTTTTAACCCAAAGGCCAGGTCTACACTACGGGCAAAAGTCGACCTAAGATACACAACTCCAGCTACGAGACAGAGTTGCTGGAGCTGACTGACCGTAGGTCAAATTTCTGCAGCATCCCCACTGCGGGAGGTCGACTTCCCTTCCTCCTCACGACCTGGTGGAGTACCAGGGGCAACCTCAACGATCGATTGAGTGAGTCCTCACCAGACCCACTCAATCAAACTCCGGGAGATTGATTTCCAGCGTGTGGATCTCTGGGTAAGTGAAAAGAAGCCCAGAAGGTGATTACAGAGCAAAAGCCACCAGTACACAAGGGGCGGATTTTAACAATGCCTTGACATTTTTTAATCAAGACCGGCTGCCTTTCAGGAAGAGATGCTGCCGTTCATCCTAAGTTATTCTGCTCGGTCCCGAAGTAGAGGAAATTCCCAGGCCTCGTTTTATACAGGCGGGTCCCAGCTGATCCCAGGGGTCCTTAAAAGCCACGATTTTGAAGGTTCTTTCTGAGCTTAAACAAATCCAGTCTCCAAAGCCAGCGTGCCCTCCGCCCTCGCCCCTGCCAAAAAAGAAAAACCAGGCTCTTTCCAGTTTTGCCACCATTTATTAGCAATGTCCAGAGAAAATACAAAATTTGTATTTACAACAAACTCAAAGGAACGGCTGGAGGGCGCCGGGCAGGTGTTGGGCTGGGATGTCGAGGGTGGAGGACAAGTACCGCACAAGAGTAGCTGTGTGAAATAAGCAATCCTGTATCCCCCAGCCCGCCTAGACAAAACCCAGCCCCCTGCCCTCCGATGCATCTTCTGTAGCCGCCCCTCTCCTGCGCCAGAGAAACCACCAGAGATGCCGTCTCTCTCGGGGCTCAGGCATTCCACCCTCCTGTTCCACCGGGGGCGTTGGCTGTTGGCTTCAACGGGGAACAGGATCGGGCCCTGGCTTGGGGGGCCGGCGGGGATGGGATCCTCTGCAGTTCCACAAAGAAACACAAGGGGGCAGCAAGCTATTTTGATTGTTTTGCCCTGGAGAGGGACTTCTGAGGTTTCCCACTGGAAAGCAAAGGGGGCGGGGAGACGGGACAAGAGGCAGGAGCAGCCACGCAGACCTGGGGAGTGAAACGTGCATCACTCCATGCCGGCAAAGCGGGCAGGCCCCAGTCGGGATCCGGATCTGGACCCCTTCCCAAAGCCAGCAGGCATTTGGATCCAGGGTTCTGGTGCAACCCAGTGTCAAGACAGGAGGCAGCTGCAGACCTGGGTCTGGGCTTTTTCCTACAGAATACGAATGTCCAGATTCGGATCCTTCTCCATGAGAGGCCTGTGGCAGCGAACGCCTCCAAAGTCAGCCCGGGGAGCGGGTGCCGAAGAGAGAACTTGCCCTTCTCCACAGTAGTTGTCCGGGGGGCAGATAATGGGGGAAACATCAGTCTACGCTAGCACAGATGCTTGCAGAGAGCCTCTGTGTGGGTCTGACCGGGGACCCGATGAGTGGGCTGTCCCGACAATTTCTGCCTTCCAGCTGCATCGCTCGAACCACGTCTCTTAGGGGGCGCTCTGCTTTTCCCCCACCCTCCTCTCTGTTTTGTTCCTAGGGTGACAGTATCCTACGCAAGATATCGCCTTGGCCCAGCGAACAAACACATGCACCACCACATGTGACAAGCTAGAAAGGGAACGTCAGCTGTGTGTCATAGGCCCTGTACTGCCAGCAGCTAATGGGGATTTTCTTTGTGTCCCGGCATGTGGGCTTTTGGACTAGAACTACTCAGGCTCTACCCCTTCTGTCGCCGGGAAATTCAGAATGGCCACCGCGTGCAACATCTAAGCAGACGCGTTATATACCAGCCTGTTTACTTTGGCCTGCAGCTTCCTTCGCAGGCCACAGGAATCTCATAAATAAATTAATCGGTGGGTTGGGAGGTGCCTTGCGTAAGAACTAATTCTCAAGGACATTGGCAGGGCAAATATGTTGGAAAGCAAATTGTGCTGGCTCCTTTCAGCTGGTAAATTTCCAGTCTGCTTCTCTGCGCACCTGCACCGTGTGTCCTCATGGATGCCCGTGTTTGGTGCACACTCTGCAACAGTGTAAATGAAGCCACGTGACACGGGGCCACGGTGAACTAGATCTTGGCTTGCACAGCTTCTGCAGCCGGCACTTTCTCTCCTCTGCTGTGTTGATCTTCCCAGAACAGGAGAGAATCTAACGTTAAATGTTGTAACCTTCCACTAAAGCAAAAGGATTCTAATCTCCGAGCCTGGCTCCAGGGTTCCTGCGACCTAAATTATCATAAAACTCGCTGGCTAATGATTTGGGCCTATATGTTATAAAGGGGTCTAGATCTTATAAAGTTTGCGGATGATACCAAGCTGGGAAGGTTGCCAGTGCTTCGGAGGAGAGGGTCAGAATTCAAAATGATCAGGACATACTGGAGAAATGGTCGGGAGTAAACAGGATGACGTTTAATAAGGACAGATGCACTGAGGAAGGAACAATCCGTGTCGCACACACAGAATGGGAAGTGACCGTCTAGGAAGGAGAACGGCAGACAGAGATCCGAGGGTCCGACTGGACCACAAGCTACATAGGAGTCCACAGTGGGACACCGTTGCAAAAAAAGCAAAGGATTCTGGGAGGCACGAACAGGAGTGTTGTGAGCAAAACCTGAGGAGTCCTTCCGCTTTATCCTGCGCTCATTAGGCCTCAGTGGGAGTTTTGTGTCCAGTTCTGGGCACCACGTTCCAAGAAAGATGTGGAGAAATTGGAGAAGGTCCAGAGAAGAGCAACAAAAATGATGAAAGGTTCAGAGAACATGAGCTAGGAGGGAAGGCTGAAAGAATTCGGTTTGTTTAGTTTGGAAAAGAGAAGACGGAGAGGGGACAGGAGAGCGGTTTTCAAGTACCTGAAAGGGTGTCACAGGGAGGAGGGAGAAACATTTTTTCTCCTTGACCTCTGAAGACAGGACAAGAAGCAATGGGCTTAAATTGCAGCAAGGGAGGGTTAGGTTGGACATTAAGAAAAACTCCCCACCTGTTGGGGTGGTTAAACACTGGACTAAATTGCCTAGGGGGGTTGTGGAGTCTCCATCCCTGGAGATATCTAATAGCAAGTTAGACAGACGTCTATCAGGGAGGGTCTAGACGGTGCTTGGTCCTGCCGTGAGGGCAGGGGATGGGACACGATGACCTCTCGAGGTCCCTTCCCGTTCTAGGATTCTGTGACTTCACTGCTGGTCGTCGTGGTGCTTGATTCAAGCCAGCGGAGCTGTGGCTACCCGAGCCGGCATCGCGCCTCCCACGACCATGTCGACACACAACCCAGAGGGGGCCGCATGAGCGGCGGTGCATGGGTCAATCAGCGGGCAGCACTGGGGTGAATCCGGAAGACGCTAACGCCTCTCCCCTCTGTCGCTGTGGAGGTCAGAGGGGTGGCAGGTTGCAGCATCTGGGATCAAGTCCCTCTCCTTAAAGCCCGCCATTGTGTCAGTGAGGCCTGTGCCCAGGGGCCCGGGCCGATTGTGGGGCTCCAGAAAAACAGCCAGAGTGGGGTCAGGGAAACTGGGTCTTGTGGTAAGAACGCTGGTGGGACCCCGTGCCCCTAACTCCATTTCCATGGCGGGAGCACAGGTGGGGGGAGCTGCAGGTGGAAAGGGAAGCAGTGTTCCCTGTAAGATGAGCACTTGGAGAGATTCAGGTACTGCTCAGCTGATTCACAGAGCACCCACAGCCTGTGTTTCTATGGGTGGTGCACATCCACACCTGCCTCCGTGCATGGAACAAAGTTTATTCCACACATAACAGAATTCGAGGGCGCATTGGTAGGGAACAGCTCCCCCTTGCTCCAGCCCAGGGGCCCCTCAAAACCCTCATTTTCCCCTGCACACGTGCAAAAGTGATGTTGTTGACTCAGGCAATAAGGAACCGGAAGGCAAAGGGGATGTGGGAAGAGCAGGATTTGTGCTGAATACGGTTCAGCAGCGGCACGGTAAAGGAGAACCAGGCAGTTTTGCTCCCTACAGCCCGTTCGCCCTGGGCTCGGCCCCTTGCCCCGCTTGGCTCGGCGTGGGGCAGCGGAGGCCTTGTGGCAGGCGTGCACACACAGGTGAAGCAAGCCAGCAGCGGGGAAGGAATGTACAGTATGGAGAGCTTGGCCCGGCTCCCCCTCCAGCGGGTTGGAAGGGCCAGAGGCGACGGGCTGACGCACATGCCCTGGTCTACCCAGGGAGATTTCAGATAACCGGGCCTATCAAGGCCAAGGATCGCCTCTTAAATCAGAGTTAAATGCCTCTTATCTTATCTCGGCCTGGGGCTCTCCAGCCAATTAGCTGGCTGATTTTCAAATGGGGAATATTAACAGGGCGCAGATGGAAAGATACTGGTGCGCTCCGAGGCGGAGGGCAGGGGAGCCCAACACGAGGGGGATAAGGGCAGAGGCGGCAGCGGGGGGAGTGGATAGCGAAAGGCGGCCGCTTTCGCTCCCCGGCCTTTCATGGCAAGAGCTCAGAGTGGCGCTGGGAGAGGGAGACCCGCCGGGGCGGTTCGTGGCTCGTCCTCCCAGACGTCTTACTCAGCGCTCCGTCCGGAGAGTTCCACGCCAGGGAGGGGCAACCGAGGCGAGGGAGTGGGCCGCGGGATCGCGGTCACGAAGACGGTCTCCCGGGACGGGGCAGCGAGAATGCGCAGGCGGTGCCGACGGAGCCGTCGCCGCGCCGGGATTGGCTGCCGGGGGAGCGCCCGGCGCTCACCGTGTCGTGTGCCCCCCGTCCGCCCCTCCTGTCCCGTGCCCTGGCTCTCCACGCGTGTCACATTAGGAATACTGATAGGAAAAAACCACTGCGGATGGAAAGCAGCAGGCTGTCCTGCGTGGGGGCCACCGTCAATCAAACGCCCGGTGGGCCACGCCCAGAACCCCGCGGGGCCACGTGTGTCCCGGCGGCGGTAGGTTGCCCACCGCTGGGCTCCGCGGGGTCCCCCCGTTCCTCCTCGCACACCCTGGCGCGAATCCAAACGGTCCCCTTTTCCCTCCCCAAACGGGAACGCCGCGCCGGAGCCTGCTGGGGTTTGCTGTTTCGGGGGCTGCTCTCCGAAGCTCGCTGCCTCTTCTGTCGCTGACTCCTGAGCTGACTCTGTCTTGGGGAGACTCTCGGCAGCCCCCCGGACTGGAGCTACGAGGAGCCACCGGAGCTGGGCCGCAGGACAGCTCGTTTTGTCCTCGGGGCCCTACAACCGAGCACGTGGGCCCAGACGCCTGGCCCTCTTCACGGCACGCCGCCTGTGGAGCTCCTCATGAAGTGATGGGGTATTTCTGGGGGCGTGGTGGGAGGGCAGCGGATGCCCTCCCTGGGCTGCCCGAAAGGAGACACACGGAGCTTGGGATTGTCGGGGAGGGTGCTAGGGACGTCTCGGGGCCCGGCCCTGCCAATCGGTGGATGACCGCTGTGGGGGGGATTGCCAACAGGCGCTATTCGGCCCTGGACGACGTGACGCCCTCCAGGCCCGGCTGTCCGCGGGTGGAATCGAACCTACCGCCGCCGGAGCTTAGCGCCTGGGCCTCCCCGTGCTCAAAGCCAGCTGGCTCGCGGTAAAGCCACCTCATTCCTCTCCCCAGAGGTGGCCTTGCTCGCCGGGCCAGGCCCCCCCGCTTCTCCGTGGGCGGGCGGGTTGCACCTGGAGGCAGGCGAGGAGGGACGGTGAGGGGCCTAGGCAGTCTGGGGACCCGATCCTGCTCCCCACTTTAGTTCAGCTGGGTCCCCCGCCAATTCCCCAGCTGGGTCCCCCGCCAACCCCCCTCCTTTCCCCACCTGGTTTTGCGTCGCAGGACAAGGGGCGTGCATGTGGTAAGGGGTCAAAGCTGGAGGAGGGAGCGGAGGGACCTTTGTAAATGGGGGTGCCCGGCCTGCTGCCCCGCCGGTCCCCCGGCCCCAGCTCTGGTTTGATTTCGGGGGGCGGAGGAGAGGGGGGGAAGCACAGCATCCCCCCCCCCCAGTTTGCATTCTGGGACACAAAGGGTTAACAGCGCATGTACAAGCTGCAAAAGGAACTGGGAAGGGGACGGGGGGGGGGGGGGGGGGGGCTGCTCAGTCCATGGGGTGGAACTGGCAGAGGGGCCAGGAAAAAGGCTGCTTATCCCCCCCCCTTTAGGTGGGTTTTTTAAAACATTTTTCTCTTTTGCCGGGCGCAGCGGCGCGTTTTCTCACGGCGCTCACTCCCGGCTGGAGCCGAAGAGCTGGAGGAAGAAGGAGAAGATGTAGACGATGTCCAGGTAGATGTTGAGGGCCCCGAAGATGTATTCCTCCGGGCTCAGCGAGTAGCGGCGGTTCCCCATCAGCAGCTGCGTGTCGAACGCCAGGAACTGCGGGGAAGAGAAGGAAACCAAACACGGCGTCATCGCAGGCTTGGCCCTGGTCCCCTTTTGCCCCCCTGGACTCAGATCCACCGCTACGAGATTCGCTTGCCGACGCCCACTATGAAAATGCAGCTGCTTCTTGGTCGGAACGCTGCGGCTACTGAACACCCCACAGCAACATGGCAGCACTTTGTTACGGCGAGGCAGCGGGGCCCAGGGGTGCTCAGGAGACCTGAGGCCCTATTCTCCCCCTGGTCCCCCGGACGACTTGTGTAGGGAGATGCAGAGATATCGCTGCCCTTCAAAAGATTTGGCCAGCCCAGCACCGCCTTCGCCTGCAGTGCACTGGTGGCTGCCCCGCCCATTCTGCCCAAGGCCCCTCCCCTGAGGCCAAGCCCCGCCCACCCAGCCCAATCCTTCTTGGCCACCCGGAGGGCCAGGGCTGCCATGCTGCGGCCCCGGCCCCTCTCCGGCGGCCAGGGAGCCGGGCTGCGGCCTCATGAACTCGCCTCCTTTCTCAATTTCATCCCCTTCCTCCCGGTTATTCCAACCAGCCGTAATTCCTTGCTGCTAACTGCTGTCGGGCAGTTCCACTGGCTCACCCCACAGCTCCGGCATAGCCACGGCTTGGCCAACGGCGCGCCCGGGTTCCGATTGCTCCCCTCCTGCCCCCCGGGATCCTCGCGGCCTCTTCTCTGCATTCCCTCCAGTTGAGCAACACCCGTCGAGTCACGAGCCGTCCCGACCCCAGTGGCACATCCCAGTGTGCTCACGCGACGGCCATAAAGAGTGACACCCGCACACGGCGGATCAGGGGCCCTGAGTGGTATTGTTGGCTCTGCTCTGAGCCTCCGACTCCCCTTGCCACCTTGCGTCCATCTTGTCCGATTTTCCCTCTCATTTTTTTTCAAACCAGGCGTGGAATAATTTTTTTCTGTGCACCAAGGCACGTGCAGATGTGCACCACCCATCATAACACACGCTGGGGACACTCTGCTAATCCACCGGGGCGGCATTTAAATCTCTCCTGGGCGGCTGCCCAAGCGCTCAGCTTGCAGGGAACCCTGGCGTGGTCTATTAACCTTCACAATGGCTTTCGCCGAATCCCCGCGCTTTCTCTGCTCGCACGATGCCTTTGGGGGCAGCGTGCGGGAACGTGCAAAGCCCAGCCCCGTGCGATCTGGTACGTCTAAGTGTGACGATGCCCAAAAGGCGAACCGGCCACAGGGCCCAGCTCCGTCGGCTTCAGCAGCCATGGGCCTGCCCGGGTACGTTTACGAGCTGGTTCTATCCCACGGAGCGCGAGGCGCGCTTTACAGGCCTCGTAAAACCTCCGAGTGCTTCCTCGCTGACTTGACTAGCTGTTAGACAGATCGCTCCACCGCGGCTGTTGTTCCCAGCGGGCCCCGATGGCACTGCCCCCGCCCCCCGGCTTCGAGGGTGCCCCACATGCTCCTGCGGCAGGCGCTGGCTGGTTGCCGGAAGGACCAATGCAGAAGCTGAGCCAGGCTCGGGAGACCTGCCTTACCGGGACCCCCACTTGGCCAGCTCCTCACCCCTGGGTCTCCCCCTCAGGCCGAGGTCACCGGCTGGGCCGTAGTTCCCCTAGGGGGGAAGGGGGCGCTGTCCGGTCACAGGGCCTCTCTTCAGCCCCACCCCGGCTCCAGGGGTGAAAGGAGCTGAGATTTCTTACCGGGACTGTCCTGTCTCACCCTGTCCCCCAGGGCATGGCTGGGGGAGTGTTGTGGATACAACAACACCTGTGTGAAATGTACGTGTGGGGTGGAGGGAGGGGGGCTCAGGGCAGGAGGCTGAGGGGTGGGGGAGGTGTAGGGGTCAGGGTTGCGGGGTGTGAGGGGTTCAGGGCAGGAGGCTGGGGGGTGGGGAAGGTGTAGGGGTCAGGGTTGTGGGATGTGAGGGGTTCAGGGCAGGAGGGTGGGGGGTGGGGGAGGTGTAGGGGTCAGGGGTGCGGGGTGTGAGGGGTTCAGGGCAGGAGGCTGGGAGGGGTGGGGGAGGTGTAGGGGTCAGGGTTGCAGGGTGTGAGGGGCTCAGGGCAGGAGGCTGGGAGGGGTGGGGGAGGTGTAGGGGTCAGGGTTGCGGGGTATGAGGGGTTCAGGGCAGGAGGCTGAGGGGTGGGGGAGGTGTAGGGGTCAGGGGTGCGGGGTGTGAGGGGTTCAGGGCAGGAGGCTGGGAGGGGTGGGGGAGGTGTAGGGGTCAGGGTTGCGGGGTGTGAGGGGTTCAGGGCAGGAGGCTGAGGGGTGGGGGAGGTGTAGGGGTCAGGGTTGTGGGGTGTGAGGGGTTCAGGGCAGGAGGCTGAGGGGTGGGGGAGGTGTAGGGGTCAGGGTTGCGGGGTATGAGGGGTTCAGGGCAGGAGGCTGAGGGGTGGGGGAGGTGTAGGGGTCAGGGTTGTGGGGTGTGAGGGGTTCAGGGCAGGAGGCTGAGGGGTGGGGGAGGTGTAGGGGTCAGGGTTGCAGGGTGTGAGGGGTTCAGGGCAGGAGGCTGAGGGGTGGGGGAGGTGTAGGGGTCAGGGTTGCAGGGTGTGAGGGGTTCAGGGCAGGAGGCTGGGGGGTAGGGGAGGTGTAGGGGTCAGGGTTGTGGGGTGTGAGGGGTTCAGGGCAGGAGGCTGAGGGGTGGGGGAGGTGTAGGGGTCAGGGTTGCAGGGTGTGAGGGGTTCAGGGCAGGAGGCTGAGGGGTGGGGGAGGTGTAGGGGTCAGGGTTGCAGGGTGTGAGGGGTTCAGGGCAGGAGGCTGGGGGGTAGGGGAGGTGTAGGGGTCAGGGTTGTGGGGTGTGAGGGGTTCAGGGCAGGAGGCTGGGGGGCAGGTGTAGGAGTCAGGGCAAGGGGCTGAGGAGGGGGGCTCAGGGTGTGGGGGGCAGGAGTCAAGGCAGGGGTGGAGAATCGGGGAAGCTCAGGGCAGGGATATGGGGGTGCAGGAGTCAGGGTGGGGGTTTTGGGGGGGTTCAGAGCAGCAGATGGGGGGTCTCAGAGAGCGGCCACCACACACACACACACACACACAACCCCCCCAGCGACCTCTGCCCCTCGCTTCTGTCCTGCCCCACGGCGTCCCCAGAGACGCACACAGCCAGACCCCCCGCTGACGCGCCTGGTCCCTGCTGCCAGGGACTGGCCCCCGAGGAGCCCGGGACTTGCGACTGGGCTGTGAAAGTCCGACAACAGGCCCCTTCCCCCACTGGGCTGGCCAGGGACAGGCCATTCGCTACCCCCTCGGCTCAGTGGTTTGGCCAGGCTCAAGGGCCTGCACCACTTACCATGGTGAAGACAATCGCCCCCAGCACGGCGTAGATCGCATGGAGCCACGGCACCTGCGGGAAACAGACCCCACCCCGGTCAGCCTCCGGGAGAAATCAACACAGCAGGGAGGGAGGGCGGGAAAGGCCGGGGGGGGGGGCTGGGCTAAGGAAAGCAGCAAGGGCACAGTGAGGCAGTAGCAGAGGTGGGAGCAGACCCCGGGGTTTCCAGTCACCTGCGCCAGCACATGACCCCCCCAGACCACGCGGACTCCCTGAGCACAGGAGCCAGGGACAGGAAGATCACAACGACCCCTTCGCCCCCCCCCCCCCCAGCCCTGCAAGGCCCTACCGGTAGAAGAGGGACCACGTGGAGCTGGATTTGGGATCCCCAACCTGAGTCCTAAGAACATGAGAGCGGCCAGGCGAGGTCAGAGCAAAGGCCCATCCAGCCCGGTATCCTGGCTGCCCCAGCAGACAACGCCAGGTGCCCCACGGGGAGGGAACAGAGCCGGGTATCACCAAGTTCCCAGCTACTGACACACAGAGGCGAGGGACGTCCTACCTGCCCCGCCTGGAATAAGTATTGATGGACCTAACCTCAGACACCGGCTTGAGCAGCCACTGGTCCTCAGTTGTGACGTAAAGCCCTTCAAGAGCCCAGGGCATGTGCCCCACACACCTTGGCCCCCCAGAAAGGCCGGGTTCCATCCAGAGGCTGGGCCGGGGGGAAGAGGCATTTATGTGGGGAGAAATCAGTGCGGAGAGCCATCGGTGCTGCCTGGAAACTGGGCGCTGTGTGATCACTCAGGAGAGAGTCAAAAGCCACCCAGCTGAAGAGCAAAGCGTCCCCAGCTACCTGTGCGTTTCTGCAGGTGGTGCACATTAGCACATGACTCGGTGCACGCAATAAATTTATTCCGCATGTGTGTGGGAAAAATCTGCACACGGATGGCAAAGATTAGCAGGAATATTGGCTGCCATCAAGGAGGAAGGCAGATCTCTCCAGACTAGGGGGATATGCCCGATCAGCCCGGTCGGATACAGGTAAACAACTGCAGAGCGAACGCTGCAGGACTCCGGGTAACATCCTGCTTTGTTAATGTTTCCCCGCGTCCGCGGGGTTCTTGGCAATGAAGAATGGCAAGATAACAGCTCCGGGATGGAGAACAAGACGCCAAAGGCTGGGATGCCAGTCCCCCCCTCACTCCCCCCGATGGCAATCAATCACCATCAGTCGCCAACACTAACAGGATGTGGGCCGGGAACAGCAAACACCATTGTTGCACATGGATGGTGTTGAGCGCCAGACGCAGGGACGTGCGGCACAGGGGGGCGAGGGCAGCAGCGAGATGAGTGTGAAAATTTAGGAGCCAACAGGGCACCATAGTAGCCCAGAAGGCTAACGGCATATTGGGGGGCATTAGGAGGAGCCTGGCCAGCAGATCCAGAGAAGTGATTGTTCCCCTTTACTCAGCTCTAGGGAGGACACATCTGGAGTGTTGCGTCCAGTTCTGGGCCCCATTGTGGACACACTGGAGAGGGGCCAGCGGAGGCAACCAAAATGATTCGGGGGCTGGAGCACATGACCGACGAGGAGAGGCTGAGGGATTTGGGCTTGTTGAGTCTGCAGGAGAGGAGAGTGAGGGGGGATTTGAGAGCAGCCTGCAACTTCCAAGAGGCTGGAGGAGGCTGTTCCCAGTGGGGGCAGAACGAGGAGCAAGGGGCTCACGTTGCAGGGGGAGGTCTAGGTTGGGTACTAGGACAAGCGATTTCCCTAGGCAGGTGGGGAAGCGCTGGGCTGGGGTCCCTAGGGAGGGGGTGGAATCTCCATCCCTACAGGTGTCTAAGTCCTGGCTTGGCAGGGCCCTGGCTGGAAGGATGGAGTTGGGGTTGGTCCGGCTTTGGGCAGGGGCCTGGATCTGAGGGCTCCTCCAGCCCTAGGATTCTAAAATACTCCACTAGGCCTCGGGAGACCCAGGTTCTGTTCCCAGTCCGGGGAGCAGTGGGGTGCAATGGTTAGACCAGCACACCCCGAGGCAGTAGGATGCCTGGGCTCTCCTGGCCCTTTGGCGCTCCCACGGCAGTTCAAAGGTGCTTCGGGCCCCTTTGAACGGCCAGGCCCCGGGGGGAATCACCCCCTTTCCTCCCTGCAATGGCAGCCCGCCTGCACCCTCCGTCCTGCACCGCCTCCCCGGCGGGTGGTGTGCAGAAAGGTCGGCATTGCGCGGCATGGGCCAAAACGTGAGAGCACCGCGGCTCTGCCTGCCAGGCCTGTGCGTGGGATTCGCTATTCCAGCGCCGACCCAGGCTCAGCAGGACGCCCAGGCAATTCACAAAAGGTCGGGGGGTTGCCTGGCCTGGTGCAGAAGGGTGCAAAGCACCAGCTGGGATTTCCACAACGGGCTTCGTGTCTGTCTGTCTGCACGGCCGTGGCCGGCACAAATGCTGCGCTCGCACGCGGGTCCCTGCTCGCCGGGGACGCCGTCGCTGCAGGGCCCCGTGCAATCCGGGACCACTGTATCTGCCCCGCTACCTCACTCTCAGGGCTGCGGCTTCACACGCTCGCTCAGTGACCGCTCGCTCAGGGGAGTCTAGTTCGAGATGCACCCGTCGCACCGGCCATTTCGAGTTCCTCCCCTGGCTCCGTCTTGGCGGCCCAATGTCCGCACACGAGGGATGCGGCTCAGGAGCGCTGGGAGGAGACCTGATCCACCCAGTATTCCTGGCAGGCCCTTTCAAGAAAGCCTGGTTCAGCGCACAGGAAGGGAAATTAGCGAGAGGTGTACGGGACTCAAATAGGAGACGAGCCGTGTGATACGAATAATCCTGCCACTCTTCTCAACTATAGATCTCCAAGCATTTTACAGAGAGGGGCGGGGGCATTATATCCCCATGTAACAGAAGGGGAAACTGAGGCACGGAGCGACGTGACTTGTCCCCGGTCACCCCGCAGCAGGGCCAGAACTCAGGTCTTCCACGACAAAGCTGGTCCACGCTCTGCGTAGGCACACAGCCGCCCTCTTCCCCCCAGAACAGGGCCAGTTACGATGCATCACATGGCCCAAGAGCACCTGTTGGCTGGTCTCTCGCCACCTCCGGTTCCCTGCTGGGAGCCAGGGGAACGATCAACAAACGCGGGGCAATTTCCTGCGCTTATCTCTGCGAGCACTTTAGCTTTTTCGGAATACAATCGCCAAGCTGATAGTTAGCGCCTGGGTTGAAAAGGCCCAGGCTGTTTATTCAACTCAGTAACAAGGGGCAGAGGCGGAGGGGTGGGGAGATGTTGGGGATTTTTTCCCCCATAAGCCGTGTAAGTGGCTGGGCCAAACATCCTGCTACGGAGGGACGCCGGGGTAAATCCAGACTCCCTCCAGGGAGGGCAGAAGGAGTTAGCTCCTATTGGGAGCAGAAACAGGCACAGCAGGGCGGGACAGAGGGGGGTTATAAATTATTATTGTGATTAGATGCACTGCAGTGGCGCCTACATGCCCCACTCACAGACGAGGACTCTCCACACACGCACACACACACGCGCGCATGCGGAGATAGGTGCTGGACAAACACAGAACAATAATTAAGAGGGGAAATTAAGGGCTAAGTCTACACTAGACCTGGAAGATCAGCTTGAGGGGCGCAGCTCCCGCTATGTAGAATATGGCTGGAGTTGGCTTCCCTTAAGCCGAGCTCTTGCAGCCGGTGTCCACGCTGCGGGAGGCCGAGGGGAGCAAACGCAAAAGGAGGCGTGTCGGAAGCTGGCGGGAGCTGCCCTCAGCGATTGATTTACGGGTCTAATCTAGACCTGATCAATCAAACGCCAGAAGATCGACCTCCAGAGCATCGATCTTCCGGAACGTAGAGGCGTACCCTGAGAAAAGCTTGGAGAGAGATCTAGAAAACCATGACAGGTGTGGAGAAAGCAGACAAGGCAAAGTTATTTACTTGTTCCCATAACACAAGAACGAGGGGTCACCAATGAAATGAAGAGGCAGCAGGTTTAAAACCAACCATAGGGAGGTTTTCTTCACGCAGTGCACTGTCAACCTGTGGAACTCCTTGCCGGAGGATGTGGTGAAAACCAGGACTTTAACAGGGTTCAGAAAAGAGCTAGATAGATTCACGGAGGTTAGTCTGTCAATGGCTGTTAGCCGGGATGAGCAGAGATGGTGTCCCTCGTCTGTTTCTCGGGCTAGGAATGGGCGACGGAGGAGGGGTCGCTGGATGATTCCCGGTTCTGTCCATTCCTTCTGGGGCACCCGGCGTTGGCCACTGCGAGGTTAGCCCGGGGGTGAGTTTAGCCTGGTGTTTGCAAGGGCAGAAAGGGGGTGGGGCCTTTCCTGCCTTTAATCCTGGGGCCCGACTAAGCGAGGCTGCCCTGCCCAAGTAGGAAGCAGGCTGCGTTGTGGTTTGCGCCTGGCGCTGCCCCGCCCGGACCCCGAGCAGCCAGGGCCCCGTGGGACTTACGTATTGGAAGGGGAGCAGGATGGCCAGGAGCAGCCCGCTGAAGAGCAGCACCATGAGCATGACGAAGAGGACGCCCTGGCAGGACGTGAAGTCGAACTGCGGAGGGAGAAGGGGACGTGGGTCAGACGGGCGCCGGCCGTGGGCCAAGCGCTGTCGAGGGGGCGGCACTCGGGGACGGGGCGCTGGCTCCTTCACACCCCCATCACATGCGGCGCCCCGTCAGTCACTAGCCCGCCTATAACCCGAACCCTCCCCAGCACCCACAGAGCCCACGTAGATCCTAAACCCCCTAAACTATACAGTCTACCTAGATCCTACACCCCCTCCCCAGCACCCACAGAGCCCACGTAGATCCTAAACCCCCTCCCCAGGACCCAGAGAGCCAACGTAGATCCTAAACCTCCTACTCCACATCCACAAAGCCCAGCTAGATCCTAAACCCCCTCCCCCACACCCCCAGAGCCCAGCTAGATCCTAAACCCCCTCCCCAGGACCCACAGAGCCTACCTAGATCCTAAACCCCCTACCCAAGACCCAGAGAGCCTACCTAGATCCTAAACCCCCTCCCCAGGCCCACAGAGCCTACCTAGATCCTAAACCCCCTACCCAGGACCCACAGAGCCAACGTAGATCCTAAACCTCCTACCCCACACCCACCAGACCCCAAACCTTCCACCCCAGCACTCATCAGACCTCCAGTCCTGTCCTCTTCCCCTTATGGCCCAGTGCCCAACATACCCCCTACAGCCCGCACCCGGCAGCCCACCCCCCTTACACCCGGGCCCCCGTGACTCCAACTCCTCCGAATACCATGCCGTGCACGGCCCACCAGCCCTTCTCCATCTCAGCTGGGTCTTCTTCCAGCTGCCCTCCCCCACCCCGCCCATGTTACACTCCCACCCCTCCCAGACAGTCCCCCCCAGCCTATAGCCTCTTTCCTGGAGCCCAACGCCCCCCTCCGCCCCCGTGCACGGTGCTCCGAGCCACGCCCCCTCTCCCCCGCCAGGCTGGGCAGGCTCACCTTGGTCTGGAAGCTGAAGATGGTGACAGAGAGGCACACCAGGGCGGTGATCCCCAGACACAGGAGAACCGACGTGGTGTTGTAATAGCTGCCAAAGACACAGGGACACGGCCTTTCGAATCGCTCCCCAGACGGGAAGGGGGGAGGGGACCCCCGGGAGCAGAGACCCGCCTTGCCCACGCGCCTGGCTGGGGCGCAATGGGAAGCCCGAGCGTGGCCGAGGTGGATTCTCTCGTCACTCTCGATGGCCGGAGGCTGCTGCCATGGCCCCCGTGAGCCGGCAACCGGCTTGCTCCTTCGGCACGCAGGAGCCTGGCGCTGTGAACCTGCAGCCTGAGAATTCTTTTGCCGGACAAGATGGGTCCCGGGGTCCGTGCGATCCCGTCGCTGACCCTCCAGAGGGAGGTCGGAGAGCCCTGCGGCCAGCAGACCCCCTGCTCCCGAAGGGCGCGTCTTCCCTGCCCCCGCCGCTGCAAAGAAGCGGCGCCATTGGCGCTGGAACTGGCGGCGGGTCCATTTCGAAAGACCTTTCGGCCGCTGGTGCCGCCCCCGCCCACTGGCGTCAAAGGAAGGGTCCCGTGTGGTTATTTTACCCGCTCCGAGATGAGCCCGGGGCCAGCGACGGTCCTTACCCGGGGACGGAAGGAAGGGGGGGAAAGAGCAGCCGGGACGTGGAGCCGAAGGAAGGAAGAGAAATCCGATTGACCTACCTGGAGAGCATCCCAGTGAGATAGGACATGGAAAGCGTCTAGGGGGCGGGAGGAGAAAGAGAGACCGTTAGAATCGGTGTCACGCCTCGGAGGAGACCCGGAGTCACCTCTTGCCGGAGGCGTCCCACCCCCCGTGGCCACTAAGGATGTCGGCTTCGTCCCAGATCTAGACGGGGCTGGTCCTGCCGTGAGGGCCGGGGCCGGGTCTTGATGCCTCTCGCGGTCCCGTCCGGTGTGAGGGGTCTAGGGCTCTAGCCCGGGGGGGCGGCCACACAGGGAGCCTGGTTCTCAAGTCCAGTCCCAAAGGGGGCCGGGCAGGTCTACGGAGAGGACACCCGAAGGCTGGGGACGGCAGGCGGCGCCAGGTCGTCCCCGACTGCATAGGCCAAACCCGCCTGACATGAGTGGGAAGGAGGGAAAAAGCAGCGAGCGACGGTGGGGGGCGGGGGTGAGAAGTGCATGGGGGCGGGGCCTAAGGGAAGGAGGCGGGGCAGAGACTCGGGGGAAAAGGTGGGACCTTGGCGGGGATGAGGCAGGGCGGGGGATTTCCGACACCCTGGCCCGGTTTTTAAATATTCCCGAGTGGGCGCCGACGGCGGAGTCCCTGGGGGCAGAGAGGCTATTCCGACCCACAGACTGGAGGTCAGGACAGAGTCTCGGATCCATCCGGAGCCGGGCACCGTTGCTGGTAGACGTCTTTCAGCCGTGCCCCCCAGTGTAATCCTGCAGGAAGCAAAGCCTCTCTCTGAGGCGCCCTAGGAAGATCGTGTCTGGACAGTCGATACTGACCGTCGAAGGGTAAAGCCCCCATGCAGGGTTACATAGGGCACCTCCCAATCAGTAAGTCTACAAGTGAGTCCATATTGCTGCGTGGGACCCAGCTACCCCTCTGCCCCACTGGGCCTGCCTCCTCCTCCTTGGTCTCCAACTTATCTAGTTTTCACAGAATCCCAGAGCGAGCAAAGACCTCAGGAGTCGAATCCAGCTGGGTAAATCTTCCCGTCTGCTTGACAGGTTTTTATACCATACACATCACTGTAGCATCGCAATGCCCTTATAGCTGGTCACGTGCGGTTTATCCTCTCATCCTGGGTAGTTCCTGGAGTGTCTTGTGTAGGCAGGTGTTTGTTTTTTTAAAATCTACATGTTGCTACTGGAAGATCTAACATCTGTTGTTCTCATGGTTCTACTTAACCCGTACCCTGGCCTGCAGAAATTAGTATTTGTCACGCCCTTTGCTCGGCGTGTATCTTCGTGGCTCTGCTGTATTGCTGTCAATCCAAGCATCAGTGTTCTCGGCTGGCATCGTCCCCGCAGGCCAACGAAGCTGCATGTCAGTGTGATTTGGGAATTCATAGAATCCTCGAACCCCAGGGCGGGCAGAGACCTCAGGAGTCATCGAGTCCAGCCCCCTGCCCAAAGCAGGACCAACTCAACTCAATCAACCCAGCCAGGGCTGTGTCACGCCGGGACTTAAACCTCTAGGGATGGAGATTCCACCCCCTCCCTCTGGAACCCAGCCCAGCGCTTCCCCACCCGCCTAGGGAAAGAGTTTTTCCTAATCTGCAACCTGGACCTCCCCCACTGCATGGGGAGCCCATTGCTCCTTGTTCTGCCCCCCCACTGAGAACAGCCTCTCTCCATCCTCTCTGGAACCCCCCTTCAGGCTGCTCTCAAATCCCCCCTCCCTCTTCTCTTCTCTTCTGCAGACTAAACAAGCCCAAATCGCCCAACCTCTCCTTGTGGGTCATGTGCTCCAGCCCCCGAATCAGTTTGGTCGCCTCCGCTGGCCCCACTCCAGTGCACCCACATCCTTTCAGTAAGGGGGGCCCAGAACTGGACACAATACTCCAGATGTGGCCTCTCCAGAGCCGAATGAAGGGGAATAATCACTTCTCTGGATCTGCTGGCCAGGCTCCTCCTAATGCCCCCCAATATGCCATTAGCCTTCTTAGCAACAAGGGCGCCCTGCTGACTTGTATCCAGCTTCACATCCACTGTAGCCCCAGGTCCTTTTCTGTTGAACGGCTGCTTAGCCCGTCGGTCCCCAGCCTGTACCAATACTTGGGATTCTTCCGTCCCAAGGGCCGGACTCTGCACTTGTCCGTACAGAACCTCTTTTGACCCAGCCTTCCAGTTTGTCCAGGTCACTCTGGGCCCTGCCTCTCAAATCGGTTCGTCTCCAGGGTGCCACAGGGCTCCTTGGTGTTTTGGCAGATACCGACCCACACGGCCGCCCCTCTGAGCCTGCTCTAGCGTTAGCTCGCCCCGCAGGGACTGGGCGTCCGGCAGCAATTACGGGGCATGGCTCTATGGGTGACCCTCCTCATCCCTTCTGGCCTGCACTGTGTGAAACTGACGAGATTCCCAAGGGCAGCCCAGCCTCTGTCCCGGGACGGTACTTACGAAAATACTCAGGAGGATCAGGTTCCACGGGAAGTATCTCCTGCAAGCGAGGGGAGAGGAGTCGGTCAGCAACCCTGCCACATAACGGTTTGGCACTGCGGGAACTCCATCAGCAATTAGCAGGGCAGCCTAGCCAGGCTGGATCGGCTGGGGCCCTGCACCCCAAGCGCATCCGCTGCACGAGACAGCAACACGGAGCGAGAGCAGCAGCAATGCAGCTCCGACTTTTTCTAGCACATGACAGGTGTGATGGTGCAACAGCTCCTTGCACCAACACACAATGGCGCCACACACCCACGCACGACCTCTCCTTGTGCCTGCACAGGGCTGCTCCTTGCACCAGCGCATGTCCACTCCCTGTGTAATCACCACTGGGCAGATCTGAACCGGGGACCTCTGGGGAGGAACTGCTACAGCTTGAGCGATAGAGCCGGCTGGCTCCCAGCCAAGGCTGTAGAGCTCCCTCATTCGTCTCTCTCGCTGGAACTGGTCTAGGTGCGGCTCCATGGGCCAGTGACCCACAGCGGGTGTGTGGGCCACACTTGCGCCGACGCACGTCCGCACCGTGCACCAGCGCACGACAACTCCATGTCTGCAGCCTCGGCCCACGTGGTCCCAAGATCCTGCAGCAAGGAGCCAGACCTGCCTTGCCCCTGTACCCCCCGCCTGGCGACGTGATTGCAAACCCTCCGCCTCCCGTGGGGCAGCACTTCCGGATGTGCCCCCGGTGCTACCGCCCAGGACCAGCCCTACCGGATTCACCCTCGTTTGGATCCATGTCGCAGTCCCGGGGTTTTCAAAATCGTAAATTTCAACGCCTGCAAGCTGAGCTGTCCGGGGGTTGTCGCTGGAGGAGCTCTGACCCAAAAAGCAGCTTGGGGGGGGGGGATTGCGAGGTTATTGGGGGAGAGGGTTGGGGTGCTGCTGCCCTTCATTCTGCACTTTGGCGGGGGGGGGGGGGGGGAGTCCTGCCTTCAGAGCTGGGCGTCCGGCCAACAGCCGCTGCTCTCTGGTAACCCAGCTCTGAAGGCAGCGCGGAAGTAAGAGCGGCAATACCGTGAAACCCCCCCCCCCAAATAACCTTGCAACCCCCCCACCTCCCTTTGAGGTCAGGGCCCCCAGTGTGAGACACGCTGGCCTCCCCCGTGCAATCGCAATAGTGCCGAAGAAAACCACAAAACCTAGATTTCATGCGGGGAAGGAGGGGGGCAGATTTCATGCTCCGTGGCGCATGTTTCATGGCTGCGACCATGGCAGGGCCGTGCCCAGGCACAGCTGGGATCTGAGCCGTGGTAGGAAAGCCCTGGTTCGTGGGGTTGTATGAAGCCGAAGGAGGACTCTTACCTGGGTCCAGAGCAGCAGGCCAGGATGAGATACGTCACAAAGAACACGGCGCTGTGAGGAAGACGAGAGAGAGCCAGGATGGGAGAGGAGGTCTCACCGCAATGCCTGTATTGCTATCGTAGCTCCAACACACTCGGAGGAGGAGGCAGGTTCGGGGACGGGAGCTATGGGGACGTGGTGGATATAGGGCGGGGCAGGGTGAAGCAGAGGTCCCTGTGCGCAGAGCACTTGTGAGAGAGATTCCAGAACTGCCCAGCTGAGCCACAGAGCGCCCCCAGCTCGGTGGGTGTGGTGCACATTCGCACATGCCTTCGCGCATGTCACAAATTTATTCCGCACATGGATGGAAAAGAGTTGCAGGAACATTGGCGCGGAGGTGGGGCGAGGGAAAGGGGTTGCAATGCTGGCAGGGCAGTAGCAGGAAGAGACAGGGCAGGAACTTGGGGAAGTGCTGGGGTGAGGGTGGGGTCTGGGGTGGGGAGTGTCAAGCACCCTGTTGGCTAGAGCGGAAGTCAGCACCTATGCTTGTATGGCACCCCCTGTCATATAGTGTCCAAGAGCAACCCCCCTGGGAGGCAGGACCATGCTGTGAACCCCCATTTCACAGAAGGGGCACTGGGACTCCAATGGTGGAAGGCCGAGGTCCTCACAGGCATATTGAGGCATCTAGAATTTGGCACCTAAATCCCTAGACCCAGGGCTAAGTGACATGCTCAAGGTCACACAGGAAGTCTGTAGCAGGACAAGACCTTAACCTCAGGTCTCCCAAATCCCTGGTTGGTGGCCCAACCGCCAGACCGTCCTTCCTTTACAACAAGGGCAGGAGCTTTTTTTGGGTTGGGGGCCACTGACCCACAAAAAATCAGTTTGGGGCTGCACAAAATTGAGAAGCAAAAAAACAAAAACAAAAGACCCCTCACATTCTCCTCACATACCAGAGGCTAGGGGGGCCCAGGCTAGTAAATTTTGTGAGGAAATGCGATTGGGGGGAAGCCCAAGGTTCGGCGGGAGGGGGGGGAGGATCCAGGAAAGCCAGGGGCAAGACCCAACCTCTGGGCCTTAGTTTCCCCACCCCTGCTTTACAATAATAATAATTTCAACAGGAATAGGAATCTGAGTTGAGAATACACCATAGAGGCTAAAACCTATTAAATGGATCCACAAATCAAGTAGCCAAATTGCCAGAGAACTAACCATCTCCAGCGTGGATCCACTCCAGAAATTGACCAACTCCAGAGTTTACCAACTCCAGAAATTGACCGTCTCCAGAGTGGATCCCCTCCAGAAATCAACTGTCTCCAGAGAGTGGATCCACTCCAGAAATTGATGTTTGCAGGAATTGACCATATTCATAGTGGACCATCTCCCCGCAAGGAAGAGATCCTCCATCCCTCTCCAGAGCTCCACACGGCGGCTTGTCTTTTTCCACAAGACCGACAGTTCTCCTGTAACACTAAACCCACAGCCCCTCCTGCCCAAGACAGCCGGGTGGCAGGCGAGAAGGCTGGTTCCAAAGGCAGGGGTGGTAATCAGAGAACCGGCAGCTCGTGTCTGATGACAAAGCCACAGGGTGGCCAACCTCAGAGTCTCTGACATAGGTGCCGTTGGCAGCTCTGCCCTGTGGAAGGAAGCCACAGAATATACAGGGGACTGGAATAATCATGGGGCAGGGGAAAGAGGCTTCCCAGAGGGAGAGAGAGGAGAGGGCTGACCCATTATGCTGAGGCCTCATTCTGCCTCTTACAGTGTAAAGGGACCCTTAAATCACACCCCTTTGCCACCACCTGAGCAGTGATAGGAGGTCTTAGTGCATATGGGAATCAGGCCCAGAGGTAATAAATAAAGCATAAATAGAACAGCTAGCTGGAGAGACAGGAAGGGAGGAAGGAAAGGGCAGGTAATGGATGGACCAAAAAGACCGAGAGCCAAGGAAAGGAAGACATCCCATGATCTAGGAACCAATGTTCCCTCGTTTCCATCCCTGTGTGGAATAATTGTTATGTGCACCGAGGCGTATGAGAATGTGCACCACCAGTGGAAACCCAAAACCGAGCTGGGGGCGCTCTGCTAATCAGCTGGGCAGCATTCCAAGGAACCCTACTAGGGACCCTCCCCCCGAATAGGGGTTGCAATGCAACACTGACTAGCACCAGCTGCATTCTCTGCCCTGCGAGGGAGGAATAAGACAGACGGAGGGGGAGGCCAGGAGAGGGAAAGCAGGTGGGGAGATATCTGGGAACCTGCCTTGATAACTGGTCCGGGCCCTAATGGGAAGCTCAAATCTGGAAGAGGAGTTGAATCGGCCCCTCTCACTTTGTTCTGCGTTCGTCCAGCACCTAGCACATTGGGGGCCTGATCCATTACTTGGCTCCGAGTGGCCACCCCAATTAAATACCACTGCTACTCACGAAGTGCAGTCGTTTTCAGGCTACGAGGGTCTCTCAGCTTGCTAGATTCTAAGGCTAGAAGGGGCTATTTTGAGCATCTAGTTCAGGGGCTCTCAAACTTCCTTGCACCCCCTACTGACAGAGTACTTCATGACCCCACATGGGGGACTCTGGCCTGGGTCCTCCCAAGCCCTGCTGCCCCAGAAGAGGGCAAAGCTGAGACTTAAAGGGTTCAGTCCCCAGTAGGGGGTGGGTAACTAGAGCCCAAGTCTAAGCCAGCTCTGGCAGCCCCACGGAAATAGGGTCGCGACCCACTCCAGGGTCCCAGCTCGCTGCTCTAGGCCGGTTTGTTTGTGCAGCCACGGCAGAAGGCGGCCATCTGGTCTTTGGCATCCATCTGAAAAGGGATGGGTTCTGAGTCCGCTTTTCTATAGGGCCTAGGTGACTCGGGCACTTAAGTCCACGGAAGCCAGGCTCCTAAACCCGCTGGGCGCTTGTGAACATTTCATTCTGTAGCTTGGGGAATCGTTCTGGACGGTGAATTCACCAGCCCGGGTGATCTTTCAAAACTGCCTGGCGGGACCTAACCGACGCATCCCTCTCCGGCCGGCAGCAAGCACTCTAGCTAAGGTGACCCCGAGGGGCACGCCTTGATTTTCCCAGGCGCCTTCTTGTTCCCCTCTGGAGGCGAATTGCCGCCCTGGCGTGCGGGGGGAGGTGCCCCGGGGCAGCAGCGTGTTCGTGAGGTGCTTATACATTGGCCTCCGGCCACATTCCGCTGCTCACGCTCAGGGTCCCCGGGTGTGAAGAGGAAAAGGCCTCACATACTTACTAGGAAGTCCAGTACCAGGCTGGGTTTGACTGGATGTAGTTTTTGACTGGCTCGCTGAGGGGACAGAGAAAGAAAACGGGAGAGGGTGGGGTTAGTCGGAGGCCGCGCACAGCAATCCCCCACAGCCGGCTGGCCAGCGCTGCCCAAGGACAGGACTGCGTATTGGCTAGCGCCTGACAGCCACCATCTTAGGGTTGCCAGAGGGTTTTAACCAAAGATACCGAACACCACCACCCCTCAAAAAAATAAAAAACACTCCGGAAAAAATTCTGTTGAGAAAAAAAAAAAAAAAAACAACAGCATGGTCCCTTTAAGAAATGCTTTTGAGGCTTTGTGGCCCTAACAGGCTGCTGGCGGGTGTCCACCAGTTTGTCTTCCTGCTGCAGGCCACACGGCTCCCCGGTGGAACCAGATAAGCACCCGGTATTTTTGCCTCCTGTCTGGGAAAAAAAATCAGACAGTACTGGACATTTTACGTGTCTGGTATTTTATGAATTTTTTACTGGACGGGAGATGAAAATACCAAACTGTCCCAGTCAATCGGACCCCTGGCAACCCTACGCCATCTTGCCTGGCGCACCAGCACCCCCAGAAAAGCAGAGCTCAAGGGATGAGCTGCTAGCATGTAGCCTCCAGAGCCCAGAACGGGGGCTTGTCCCATGCACTCACCCAGGGGCAGCGGGTAATGCAGGCAAGGGAAGGGACAGCCTTCCCAAAACTGCCTACACGCCCAACCGACTGGGGCTGCCACTGGGGAGGGATGGGACCACCGTGCGGCAGCCTGGCTTCCCCATCCACCGAGGTGGGCCGGGCCGGGGCTGCAGGACGGTAGTCCTGCCTCTCCACGTGTCCAGGAAGGATTGGGCGAGAAGTGGGCGGGGCTTGGCTCCAGGGGCAGGGCCTAAGGCAGAAGGGGCGGGGCTAGGTTTTGCCTTCCCCAGCTGGGCTTACACCCGCCGCTCGTGCACTCACCAGTGGGTTATACAGACACCTGAGCTAAAGCACTACGGGTTGAACCTCTCTGGTCCGGCAACACCCATAGTCCAGCAGGGCCCTGGATGTTGCTGGACCAGAGAGCCCCAGTGGCTGTCGGCTGGGAGTCCGGCAAGGTGCCGCATCCCACCCCACACGGCTGGTGGCTGGGGCCGGGAGCCGGCAGCTAGTCCCACTTGGTTCACCAGTTAAATGTTCGGCTAACCTAACGTTTAATCGGTGAACTGGTTCATGGGGCTTTCACGTCCCTAGTTCCCAAGGGCACTTTACTGTGCTGAAACTTGCTGTGGTGGGCAGGGGGGGTTGTGTGTAGGGATCTGTCCCACGACAGGCTCTCAGAGCTGTTCTGGGGCATTACTCTGGCTTGGACCACGTGGAAACCAGACTGCGGGGTCACGTCCGACCGTGGAACCGATGACTGACGTCGTCATCGGGGCATCATTTCTACAATGTAAGCACGGACGCCCAACCCGTCTCGTCTTTGGGATGCCCATTGTGCTGATGGGAAACTGAGGCACATCAGTGTCTTGCCCAAGGTCACACGGGAAGTCCACAGCAGAGGCAGGAGGTAAACCTGGCTCTCCCACCTCAGTGCCCCAGCTGTGGGGGCCCCAGACTTCCTCCCTGTGGGGGTTTCACTGATTGGAAATAAACCAAGCTGCCCAGCAGGAAGGCTGGTCCATGGAAGAGGCACTCGCTTTGGCTGAATAAGGAGCCGGTTCGATTCCCACCTCCCTCCCGAGGCTCCTGGGGGAGTCGCTTAATGTCACCGGTCCACATCTCCCATTTGGAGCAGGCACCGTCTTTTACGAAGTGTTAGTACCGTGCCGGTTTCCGTGGCGCCGAGATAGCTGCAGTAATATTCATGCTAATCACCTGTCATCAAAGCACTTGCCTATGCAAATTACCCATGGGAGGTAGGCCGCATCATGAGCCCCATTTTAGGGATGGGGAAACTGAGGCAGGGAGCGGGGAGGAGAGTTGCCCAAGATCCCGCAGTCTGGGGCAGGGTTAGACTTCAAAGCCCGGGGTCCTTTCTAAAACCCAGGTGGCCTGATTCGGAAACCCCTGCTCTCAATATTCGTTGTCCCCAGACAGGCTATTACATCTGAAAGTGACTGTCTAAAAGAGCCCCTCGCCCTGCAGAGTTATCAATTATGCAGCCCAGCCTGCTGGCAGGAAACTGGCCCCTGCCTCTTTGACAAGTCGCTGGACTGCTGCAAGCGGCGCTGATCTATTATTAATCCCACAGGGAATTTGATCCCAGGTGCACCCAAGATCCTAAGTTATCCGCCCGGCAGGGAGCCTGACACCTGCTTACTTGAGGAGAGGCAAGCTACCCCCCAAGGCAGGCCCACTGACGGGGTGGGCAAAAGAGGCAGCTGCTCCAGGACCCGGCGATTCAAACGGGCAGTCATGACAGCCGGAGCTGCTGGCCCTTTAAATCCCCGCCAGAGCTCTGCGCAGCATGCTCCGGGTGGCTCTGAGGGCTGGCTGCCCCAGCTCCGCCCCTTCTGCCTGAGGCCCCGCCCTTCTAGCACAGGGCACCAGCAATTTGGAAACAGAGCCAAGCGTCAGGGGCTGAGTGGATGTCTATGGGAAAGCTCTCCAGGTGTCCGCGTGACAGGTAGAACGCTACCCAGGTAACCGGCCGGTTCACACCCCCAGAAAAGTTGTCCAGGGACCTGAGTGGCAGACAGCCTGCGAGGAAAAAATACCCCAAGTGACAGCGCCCAAGGGAAAGGTACCCAGGTACCGTGGGACCGATCACGGCCAGGTGAAAGATACTCAAGGATGTACGTGACCGATCCCTGGAGCCCCAGGTGCAAAAGTTAAGACGTGAGAGCTGAGGATGGCTGCGAACTCGGAGACCTACCAGAAGGTGAAGAGAGCCACGATGTTGACGGTGACAGACAGCTGGACCATGAGGATGGCATAGACCTGGAGAGAGAAGCCACCTTGTCAGTGCGGGTCCCACGCGTGGCTGGCTGTAGGCAAACCCCGCCCGTGGGAAAGTGGACGGGCTCCTCCGCTGGCGGAAAGCCTCCTTCCACTCCTCGGGTGATGGACGTGACCCCACTGGCTTCAGGAAAGCTGAGGTCTTGGTACCCACAGGCCGTCTGGCCCATGGATTTCAGGAGCAGTGGAACCTCTCTAATCCGGCACCCTCTGGACCTGGCCTGAGAATTTGCCGGACCACGGGAAGTCGATATTGTCTAGCAACATCACCCACCCTTCCCCGGCTTCCTGGGCTCTTAGAGACTCGGAGGGGTAAATTAGAGCGAACTAACAGTGCAGAACCCTCAGAGCCAGGACCAGAGGCTGTAAACAAACTTTATGGGACCGCGGGAAACTTGGCCACGCCCGTGACAAGTGGACCTCCGGGCCAGAGCGGTTCAAGCTGCAGAGCGACGCTCAGCTAAGGATCTGGCCACGTTGACTTTAGCGGAGCTGTGCTGGTTTGCCCCACGCAGGGTCGGGTCCATTATAGAATCCTAGAGCTGGACGAGACCTCAGGAGTCATCAAGCCCAGCCCCCTGCCCAAGGCAGGACCAACCCAACTCAATCAACCCAGCCAGGGCTTTGTCAAGCTGAAACTTAAACACCTGTAGGGATGGAGATTCCACCCCCTCCCTAGGGAACCCAGCCCAGCGCTTCCCCACCCGCCTAGGGAAAGAGTTTTACGTAATCTCCAACCTAGACCTCCCCCACTGCAACTTGAGCCCATTGCTCCTTGTTCTGCCATCTGCCCCCCTGAGATCAGCCTCTCTCCAGCCTCTTTGGAACCCCTCTGCAGGGAGTTGCAGGCTGCTCTCAAATCCCCCCTCACTCCTCTCTTCTGCAGACTAAACAAACCCAACTCCCTCAGCCTCTCCTCCAGCCCCCGAATCATTTTGGTTGCCCCCTGCTCTACCCTCTCCAATGCGTCCACATCCTTTCTGTAGTGGGAGGGGGGCGAGCAGAGCTGGACACAATACTCCAGATGTGGCCTCACCAAAGCCGAATAAAGGGGAATAATGACATCTCTGGATCTGCTGGCCAGGCTCCTCCTAATGCCCCCCAATATGCCATTAGCCTTCTTGGCTACAAGGGCGCCCTGCTGACTCATCTCCAGCTTCTCAGCCACTGTACCCCCAGGTCCTTTTCTGCCGAACGGCTGCTTAGCCAGTCGGTCCCCAGCCTGTACCACTGTTTGGGATTCTTCCGTCCCAAGGGCCGGACTCTGCACTTCTCCTTGTGGAACCTCGTCAGATTTCTTTTGGCCCGATCCTTGAATCTGTCTAGGAATCCTCTAATCGGTCTAGGATTTACCCCACGCAGGGTCCAGTCCATTGATTTACCCCACTCGGAGATCTGGCCCCCGGAACATTTTCTTCCTCTCCTCCTACTTAAGAACACGTGTTCCAAACGCACGACAGAGACAGCCCGGAGGCCGCACCAGGGCGCACCCCCACCCCATCCGTTAATTCTTCCTGCCGCATTTTGGGCTCCTCTTCCGCAGCGGGTGGTGGTGGCCGGAGCTGGCAGCTCAGATGCAGACCCGGGCATGCCCCGAGTGAGGTTAGCACGACAGCCCGGCCGCACGGCCCTGACCGGGTCTCACCAACCTCAGCCGTGCGAGCCTCGCACGGACTAGTGCATCACTGCCCTCCCTGGGACCTTGCAGCTTCATTCTCCCACCCCCCTTGGGGCCCATAAGCTACAGCCGGCCGCCCCGGGGGTTACCTTTCTGACGAACACTCGGCGCACGTTTTTGTCGTCCCAGTTGAAGGTTGTGAGGAGCTCCGTGTCCCCCGGGTACCCGCCGCTGCCATAATTGGGGCTGGCACCTGGAAAGAGAAAGACACGTCCAATGCGACCTCCCGGCTTTGCCCATCCCCCCAGCTGTGTCCCACCATTTACCCAGGGCGCATTGGGGGTATCGTCTGGAACCAGGGGTGGATCAAAGTTGATAGCAGGCCTGGGTCACCCCCGGCTACCCCAAGATCTCCCACACACGTTGCACCCCCAGGGAACAGTTTCTGCTAGCCATCCCAGCATAGACCGTGTCCTCTGGAGCCCTTGGAAGAAGACTATAAGTCTGATGTCTAATGCCTTGTTCGGAAGCTCTGTGGGGGTCATGGCGCCCTGTTCCTCATGCTTTGGCAACATCCGCACCGCAAACGAAGTTGTGTCTTCTCGTGACTCTGGCGTCCTTTGTCTGAAATGCTCTGCAGGGTTGTCTGGGATGCGTGGAGGAGATGTGTGTGAGCAGGAAAACCATCCCCCATGCCCAGATAGCCCAGAAGTGAGAACCTTGAAGATAACCAGGAAACGTCCATGGTGAACATAAGAGCAGCCAGACTGGGTGAGACCAAAAGCCCAGTGTCCTGTCTGCCAGCAGTGGCCAATGCTAGGTGCTCCAGAGGGAGTGAAAAGAACCAGGAATCATCACCCATTCCCAGAGGCTAGGGATACCATTCCTAACCATCTTGGGTAGTAGCCTTTGATGGACCTAACCTCCATTAATTTATCTAGATTTTTTTGGAATTCTGTTGACGTCCTGGCCTTCACAACATCCTCTGGCAAGGAGTTCCACAGGTTGGACCATCCGTTTCATAAAGAAAAACGGCCTTTAAACCTGCTACCTATTGTACCTGAGGCAGAATTAACTTAGCAGAATTGACAGAGCCCTGAAGACAGGCAGACGACCCCCAAGAGTGAGAGAAAACAAGAAACAAGATTAAGAAACCTAACAACAGCCAGCAGAGGAGAACTGTGGAAAATCCAGAGATTAAAACCTCTTAAGGACGAGTAACTGCAGCAGGATACTGCAAAACCCCTAGACTCCAATGGGAACTGACATGTATAAAATGGGGGGGGGGGTTCACTATTAGACTCTGGGTTCGGTCCTGGAACCCAGCCTCAGAGGAGCCACAAATCGTGATCGATAGACCCTGACGCCTCAGTCATGCTCACTCTGACTCGGCCAATAACATTGACATTAGCCACAACAGACTAGTCGCTATAACTCACCTGCAGGACGTGTGTGTCGTGTGTGTGTGTGTGTGTGTAACTACATACACTGCTTTTCATACTGTATTTTTAATAAATGCGGCATATTGCCTTTTCCCCTGAAAAAGATCCCGTGTGCCTAGAAAAGCTTGGAAAAGAGGAGACAACGGGGGGATATGATCGAGGTCTATAAAATCATGACTGGCGTGGAAAAAGTGAATAAGGAAACGTTATTTACTTGTTCCCATCACATAAGAACTCGGGGTCACCCAATAAAATGAATAGGTAGAACATTTAAAACAAACAAAACAAAGTTTTTCTTTGGGCAGCATACTGTTAACCTGTGGAACTCCTTGCCGGAGGATGTAGTGAAGACTAGGACTTTAACAGCGTTCAAAAAAGAGCTAGATAAGTTCATGGAAGTTACGTCCATCAATGGCTATTAGTCAGGATAGGTAGGAACGGTGTCCCTAGCATCTGTTTCTCTGGAAATGGATGGCGGGGGGAGGGAGGGGACAGATCACGTGATGACGGGGGAGGGGAGAAGTGATCCCTCCCTCTGGGGCACCTGGCATTGGCTACTGTCTACAGACAGGACACTAGGCTAGATGGACCTTTGGTCTGACCGTGTCTGGCCACTCTGATGTTCTTATGTGTGCTTCTTATAAGCACAGCACCTCAATCTTCCCAGCATATCGGGAATGTCTTCCTGTGGTTTTGACTCTGATTTATGTCCTTGTGTAGCAGCCAGTGGTCTGCGGTTAGCAGCTCTGTAAAGCTGACCAGCGGCTGTCACATCAGCAGAGATTAATGGTCTGCCTGCAGATTCCTCCACCGACAGGGCTGTATCCTGCGGCTTCACACCAGAGCAGGGCGAAAAGCAACGGTTTTGGTTCCCCGGCTAATTCAAAAAGTCGAGGGAGAATCGCATCAGGCCGGATGGAAAATGCACAGGCTGTTTTGGAGAACTGTCAGTGAGTTGAAAAGTTTTTAAAAAAGGGGGGGGGGGGAGTTGAACCAAATGTTTTGGGGGCGATCAAATCAAACCATTTCAGGAGGTTGAATGGTTTTTGAATAAAAGGCAGCCATGAAAGGAAAAACCGCTGGGGAGGAGCACAGCAGCTGTCGAACCGCCAACAGCAACGCTGCTCAGCTGTTTGGGATAGAAGCCAGAGCAGAGCACGAAGTCTGGGGAGAATTTACAGCAGGGAAATATAATTATCCAAATGGGAGCATGGCCCAGGCACGGGGCTAACACGCCTCTTCTTGCAAACAGTGTCATGGGATCGTTAATAGCGATAATGAATGCTAAAATTATACCCTTCCTTTTCAGTCAGATCCAGAGGCTTCACCTGTCACTGAATATTAAACACCCCCCGGGTGTGCATAAGACTAACTCTGCAATCTCGTGGTACTGGCTAATTGCCTGAAACTACCACACGCCTGCCTTGTTTCTTGGGACAACCCGTCTCCTTTCAGACCCGTTCACCCCGGGCTGTTTCATACAGATCCTTGTCCCTACCCTGGATGCGAGTGACATGCCAGGCTGCTGGCTGATCTTCCCGCTGTCACAGGGCCAGCTGGCCTAGACCAGAGCGTCCCGGGCGGCTTTCTAGACCTTTTCCCAAACTGCCCGAGTCTCCTCTGCCAGAAAGCACCAGACACAAATCCAGAAAAGGGCCAAGAGCTCTGCATGAAGAAGGCTTCCTTGACTATGACCGAACATGACCACAGACGACCCAAACCTGCCCCGTGGATCATCTCGGCGGTTTGGCACACAGGACCCGGGCAGCGGCAAATATCACCCCTGGAGTGCGGGAATGGTCTGACCGGAGAAATTCTCAGATAAAGGAAGAGCTGAGCTAACAGGGGGAGGTGGGAGGGGCAGTATGAGTAACCATGGCAACCGGTGATGCGGCTGCAGATGAATAATAATCCCTAGGTCTGATCAGCAGAGCTCAACCCCTCTTGGCAAAGGAGACCGGTACCATCCGGCCCATTTCACAGGTGAGGAAACTGAGGCAGGAAAGTGATGTGCTTGAGTCCCCCTTGAGGCACACGACAGACCCAGGAAGGGAAAACAGGCCACCTGACTCTCAGTCCTGCGTTCTAGGCCGCATCTCCTGGTGAAAGCTGGCACCATTTGTTTGACGGATGCTAGTTACAGGGACTGTGGGGTTGTTTGAAATGTGTGACTGGAGGACAGGCAAACAGAGCAGGGTTGCCTGCGGGGAAACTCCCAGAGGTTTGGTTTTGTTGCCTTTCAGGCCTCTAGGAGCAGTAAACTCAACGTCCGAAGCAGCCGTTGGAAGGACAAGACGGATAGCGAGCGACCGGCTGCCGTGACTTGCGAAGGATGGGCCACGCTTGTCTCAGTCTCTCTGTTACAGGGTGTTGGTGACACCACATGGGACAACAGGTCCCCTCACTGTGGAAGCACATGCCAAGCTTCAGAGATCCAGTTGAAACCCTGGACGAGGTGTAACGCCGACAGGCGGAATTGAACTTGGGACCTCCAGAGCTGAGTGCATGAGCCGTTACTGCTTGGGCTGTAGAGCGATGTCTCTGTCGCCCCCTTGTGGGGCAGTGAACCGCCACACCCAGTACGTGTGTGGGTTACACCTGCCGGTCTCCATATTAGACAAGGTTAAAGGACCAGAGGCCCACGTATTTGCCTCGCGTGGCAACAGAGAAAACGAAAACTTGCTGGATCCATGGGGTTCGAGTGTGGACCATGAGACATTTTATTGACTGTTTCCCACGTGCAGGGCCACCGGATTCTGCTGGTTTCTGACAACATCGGGTATTTTTCCTCCAAGTGCTACTAAAATGACATGCAGGAAAAACAAGGGCGTGTGACGCGAGGCGTGTGCCAATTGCGCACCACACTGGCCGTGAGCGCTGGGCGCTCCCTTTGCAGCCAATCAAAGCGCTGCTACAGTTCAGTCACCACCCCCTACAGAGGGAGGACAATCCAGAGGACTACAGATCCGTCACCTTCCCCTCTGTCCCTGGAAAAATCATGGAGGGGATCCGCAAGGAATCCATGTTGAAGCAGAGGAAAGTGATCAGGAACTGGCAACGGGGATTCACCAAGGGCAAGTCATGCCAGGCTGGGGGTCAGAGATATCAGAGAGAGAGAAGGGAAAGGGACCTGGAATGAGAAGGAACGTGGGGACCAGCAAGGGAGCTGCCGGGGGAATTAATATGAGGGCGCACAGAGTGGGGATACACCTGGCAGCCGCATGTGCTTGCATCAAAGCTGTCCCCCCACAAACGTGTATCCTTGAAACGTACGAGTGCCTGTTATTTATCGCCTCTCTATGATAGACTCGCACTCCGAGGCAGAAGGGGACGAGAGAAAGATTCCGAGGAAATCCAGGTTCCAGCGTCTGCAGGGAGCTAGTCCAGATAAACAGCTCAGCGACTTTCTAGCCCCGCACTGCCCTGCAGCGGGAGGTCTCTGTGGACCTATCTTTAGCGTCATCGGAGCCCGAAGGATGCAGTTACAGGATGTAACAGAAATAATCCCCATGCGCACACACCTGGAAATTCGATCCAAACAAGCCAGGAACGAGAGGCAGCCACCAAAAACATGCTGGGAGATTCACTCTACCACAACCAGCTAGTTTCTTACTAAGAAATCAGACCTACCCTGGTAGCCGCTCTGGATAGATTCAGCCCTCAAGCTCTCTGACATGGCATGTTAACCCTGGGCGGTCGCATTCAGACCCTGCAGATGCAGAAACCAAGCTGCTAAATGTCATAGGTTAGATGTGGAGACATAACGGGCCGTTTGAAAGGAGAAACAAGAGGAAATGTTTCCTAGTGGGCAGAGGAAAAGGCTTGAATCCAGATTCCGGATCTATCGCCACCTCTGAGAGGGAATAGGGTCTAATGGTTAGAGCAGCGGCAGTCAGAACTCCCAGCTCCAAGAGATAGTGTGGGCCAGTGGCTAGAGCAATGGACTGGAAGTCAGAACTCCTGGATTCTATCCCCTATTCTAACAAGGAGTGGAATCGAGAAGACTCCTGAATTCTGTTTCTGGCTCTGCCACCGACTTGCTCTGTGACCTTGGTCACATCTCTTTGCCTCAGCTTCCTCATCAATAAAGCGGGAACGATAACCTAGCCATGTGAATTTCCTAGCAGTGCAGGGCAAGCGGGTACTCACTGGGATCCACGTAAGCCCAGCTGGGGTGCATGGGCACCGACGGTGGAGGGGCGAATGCCTGCGTTTTCATCCCTTCCCCTGAGGTCGCTTCCTCGTACGTTGGAGGTGACGAGGGGGCGGTGGCATTGTCCTTCTTCGCTTCCTGGCCTGGCTGTCCCTCGGAGTTAGGAGGTTTGTTAGTCACAGAGAGCTGGGAGGCAAAGAGAACACGGGATTAAAATAGCCAAGGCACAATACGAACAGCCTCGCAGCTGGAACCAGCGGCTGACACAGCCTGGATGCCAACTCGCCTGCAGATTGGCCCGAATGCAAAACCCACCAAGATGCCCATCCACCTCCACGGGTTCTGGAACTCACCTGCGGCTGACTTCACGCCAGAACCCTGTGAGACATGCAGCCCTGAGACGGGGAGAGGCCAACGGAACCCGCCAGGCCCATCCCAAGCCAAGGTGGAAGGAGGTCAAAATGGAGGAGGAAAAAGAGCCAATGAGGGACAAATATGGAGTGGACACAATGGAGGAGAGGGAGGGCTGACTGTCTTGTGCCCACCCGGTAATAGACGCGCTCATTGCAGTCTCGCCAGACTGTTATATGGGCTCAAATCCCACACGTTAGCCGGCCACTGTCTGCAGCCACTGACTACAAGAGTTTTTCCGGGATAACGGAGGTAACCAGGAAAAACTCTTCCGCATCCGCATTTTTTTGCAGAAGAGCAAACGTGCTCTTTCGAAGGCCCTTGTATTGCTCGTTTTACGAGGAATAACGGGGCTTCCAAAAGAGGGGGTTTTTCCGGCATTTGACCCCGTCTAGATGGGCCAAATGTCGGAAAGCCTCTTCCGAAAAAATAAATGACGTCTAGACATACCCTGAGCTGGTCTGGGTGGTGACAGAGCACTGTGCCCAGGTGGGATCTAGAAACCCACGCAGGGCTCAGAACGACAACTCAGTCCATAAGCAATCCCGAATTATAAAACAGCCGAAGACGGACCCCAATAGAATCCGAAACGGGAAGGGCCCTCGAGAGGTTCTCGACCTCAGTCCGCTGCCCGCACGGCAGCACCAAGCACCGTCTACATCAGGGCTACTCAACATGCGGCCCGTGGCCCGTTTGTTTGTGGCCCGTGGTGCGGCTTGGGTTCACGCGGGGCTCAACCTGCGGCCCATGGGTGGGAGCCAAAACAAAAAAAAAATCACCAAAAGAATGGTCTTCTGTTGATATGAGTTTAGTCGTTACATTCCTGGCCTGTCATTGCTCAGTGAAAGTGCTGGCATATCGGTGGAAATGGGGTCAATGTTGCCGTTTCTTAATATCAGCGGAACTGACTTACATGGGGCCTGTGTGTTGTGTAGTTTTGCCTTCATCTTTGTATTCGTGCCCAATAGCATGACAAGCTATTTGCATATATTTGCATGTCGATGCAACCACACCTGAGTGGCAGCCCTCAGCTTGTGCTGCGAGTATCACTGTGGGCCCCGGGGCTTCCGAAGTTGAGTCGCCCTGATCTAGGTCAATGGTTTGCTAACTTTTTTGCTCATGACCCAGTTGCAGAAAACTGTTGATGCCGCGACCCAACAGATTGGGGCTGAGGATGGAGCTTTGGGGTGCAGGAGGGGGCTCCAGCTTTGGGGGGCAGGGCCGGGGTAGGAGGGGCTTCCCTCGAGCGGCTCCCAGGCAGCAGTGCAGTGGGTAGGGAGGGGAGCTAAGGCAGCTTCCTGCCTCTCCAGAAGCAGCCGGCAGCAGGTTCCCAGCCCATGGGAGTGCGCAGCAAGTGCTCGGGGCAGGGCGTAGAGCCCTATATTCTCTCCCCCCAACCCCACCTAGGAGCCGGGCCTGCTGCGGCTGCTTCTGGGGTGCAGCGCAGTCTGCAGTGCCAGGCAGGGAGCTGCCTCAGCCCCTCCCTCCCCCCGCTGCTCACCAGATCCCCCTGCAGCCACGAGCCCCAGGATCTGACACTGCACGGCCCAACCCTGGGTCACACCCCGTCCTTTGGAAACCCCTGGTCTAGCCCATCCCTGACAGGGGTCCCTCCAACCTGCTCTTAAACATCTCCAGGGATGGAGATCCACAACCCTCCAGTGTTTCACCCCCCGGACTGTGAGGACGTCTTTCCTACTGTCCAACCTGACCCCCCCCTCGCTGCACCGGAGGCCTGTTGCTTCCTGTCCTGTCCTCCGAGGCTATGGAGACTAGAGACAATGGAGCGATGCAGCCCCTGACGGTGCCGGTGCAGGACCCGCCAGCCCCTGTTTGCATGTCTCCCCATGCACCGCCCCACGTGTGCACCACCCCCCGGGAACCGCGCTCCCTAGCCACCCAGCAGAGATACCCGATTTCAACCAATCGCTGGCTGCGTCCGCTTAGCGCGCACTGACGCCTGTCATTGGCTGGCGGAAGCCCCGAGACAGCCATCCTGGTGCAACCCGAGCCAATCGCTGGCTGGGTAAAACCCGTATCGACCAATCAGCAACGGCATCTGTCTAGCGGCCACCAATGGCAGACATTGCTGCGGCCACACCGGAGCCAGGGTGAGATGACCTCATTCAAATGGGGGGGGGGGGGGGCAAATGGAAGGTGTGGAAACCTTCCCCTGCCCGCCCCGGCATCCACCCCCCGCTGGAGTCAGACTCCCCGGGCGATGGCTGGGGACAGCGCCCGGGACAGGCAGAGCACTGGCTGCAATACAGGAGCATCCCTGCTGCAGCTCCCCAGAGACAGCACGTCCCGCAGGACAGACCAACGGCTGGTTATGTAACCCCTCGATGCAGCGCCGCCAGGCCTTACGTAACCAGCCTCTGATCCCACGTGATAGCCGGCCTCCGTCTGCAACGAGCAGCTGCTGAGCTGCTATGGATGGAGACAGGGCACCGTGCCCGGGGGGATCTGGAAACCTACGCAGGGCTCAGAACAACAACTCAGCCAGAGAGAAACGTGCAGGGGCATCCAGGAGATTAGATAGATAGATAAGGGAGGGGTGGGGAGGGGGAGCTAGATAAATAGATAGATAATAGGGGGGTGTGGGCATAGATAGATAGATAGATAGATAGATAGATAGATAGATAGATAGATAGATAGATGGGGTGTGTGTGGGGATAGATAGATAGGGGTGGGGATGGATAGATAGATACAGGGGAGTGTGGGGCTAGATAGATAGATAGGGGTGGGGATGGATAGATAAATAGATACAAGGAGGTGTGGGGATAGTTAGACAGACAGATGTGTTGTGTGTGGGGATGGATAGACAGATACAGGGGAGTGTGGGGATAGATAGATGGACAGACAAATGCGGGAATAGATAGATAGATAGATGTTGGTAACCATAGGATGCTCTGTTGCTATGGCAACTGCCTTCTTGAGGTAGGGATGGGTGGGGGGGCGTGTGTGAAAGCCCCCCCCCCCTCGGGCCCCAGTTCAGTTACATGCTGGGGTCACAGCCCTTCCCTGCCGTGCTGACCTGCTCACACAGAGCAGCCTTGGCAAGGGTGGATCGAAGCCCAGCCCGGGCCAGATCCCATCGGGCAGGGCGCAAATCCCGACCGAGCCAGACCCTGCACCTGGCAACCCCCCACTTCTGCGGCAGGCCCCCCCGTTCCTGCCCCAGGCCGCGACGGGCCCCACCGCCGTCCCCACTGCCATCCTCGCATTCCCGGCCCCGCCAGGCCCCTGTGCGCAGGCAGCCCGGCGGCTGGGTCCCGACCTACCTTCCCCTGCGTCATGGTGCCTGGCGGAGGAGGATGCTCCGGCCGGGGGCGCTGACCCTCGTGCAGGCAGATGGGGGGGGAGAGCCCTGCAGAGTAGCCGCCGCTGCAGCCAACACGTCTCTTGCTGCCCTGATGCCCGCCCGGCGCGTGACGCGCTCGCTGTATCCCGGCCGGTCCCTGCAGCTTTGGCGGATGCTCTCGTGTTCTAGCAACATCCACCCAGCTGCTGGAAGAGGACTGTACCATTCCCGCCCAGCAGGGCAGGGGGGGAGGCGAGATGGGGGGGAGGCAGTCCCGTGCCAGGAGAAAAGTCCAGCAGATGCCAGGATGGAGCTGAAAAGGGGCAGGGGGGGGGGGGGAGCGTGGAAAGATGCAGAAGGGACGTTCTCCCTGCAGCATCTATCCCCGTGCTGCATCCCATCGGAGCCAGCCGCAGCCGGGGGGAGGAAGGGGGAAATCTTTCCCCGCCATCGCTAGGGCTGCCAGTGTAACCTTGGGTGGGCTTAGACTTCACTGCTCTTCTCCAGTGCCTAAAAAAACCCAACCCCAACCCCCCCCCCCCTCCCACTGCCACACAGTACGGGAGACCCAGACTTCAGTCTGTAAGGAATTTCAGCCTCATGTCAGCCTCCCTACATCCAAGTTCCTAAAGAAATGAATGTAATTAAATGACTTTATAAAAGCTGATGAAGAAACAAATACTCTCATTCTTACAACAGAACACGACTCTGTTATAACCCAGAGATAATGTCCATAGTCACAGCAAACATAAGTAAAAAAAAAAAAACTAAAAGCAAAATTTGAAGAATTCGGTCCACACAAACACAGTGAGAAAAGACGGAGAGGTCCCAAAAGCTTGGATTTAGTTCCCCAAAGCCTCAGATCATCAAATCTGCACTGTATGCTGAATCGGAACCATCTTTCGAGATATACCTATGGAAGGGACCTTGAGAAGTCATCGAGTCCCGTCTCCTGCCCTCACAGCAGGACCAAATACCATCCCGGATAGATTTACCCCAGATCTCTAACTGGCCTCCTCAAGGATTGAACTGACAACCCTGGGTTTAGCAGGCCAATGCTCAAACCATAGAAGTCCAGAAATAGAGATGTAGCCGTGTTAGTCTGGTCTTGCTGAAACAAAAGACAGGACGATGCAGCACTAACAAGATGGTTTATTAGCTGATGAGCTTTCGTGGGCCAGACCCACTTCCTCAGATCAAATAGTGGAAGCAAATTGGCACGACCGTGTATACCAAAGGGATACAATGAAAAAAAATGAACACATTATAAAACTGACAAATCAGTTTTAGAACAGAAGGAGGTGAGGGGGAGGGCTAGTATCTTTGAGATAATGATACTAGGGGTGGCACTACGAGGCAGCCAGCTCCCTGATAAAACTAGGCAGGTAACTCACAAGGAAACCCCGTTACAAGAAAATACAAAACTCTTTCCCCCTTGCTACATTTACAGAGAAGTTGAAAAATCACACTGTAACTGCAACAGTAACTAACGAAAAGTAACGAAAACAGTTTGGCAAAAATCAAGACAGCATTTCAAGCAGACAATTAACACCGAAGAAGCAATTTCCCCTCCCAGGCTCTCCTTGCTCTAAGTAGCATGGCCTGTCATCCCTGGTGGAGGGTCACAACACACGACCGGCTGCAAAGTGCGGAACAACAGTCTGCTCTCTGCTCCTGGCTCATTTTCTCCAATTCACACAGGCCTTAGAGACGCATCTGCCCTGCCTGCTTGCTCATGAAGACTGACCCCAAACTACTAAACCCAACTCCAGAAACTTCTGGGTGCAGTGGTAAATCCTCCCAGCAACAGTAACACTCAACTGCCTCCGACCTCCCCCGCAGGGGTCTCTTAAACATTCAGCTGCCGCCCGGCTGATTAGCAGAGCATCCCCAGCTGGCAGCGTGTGTTTCTATTGGTGGTGCACAACTGCCCTGCCTCAGTGCACATAATCCCTATGAGGTGCATGGATTACACCAGCCCCCCAGGACCATCCCGCTGTTTCCAGGCATTGAAGATTCATCTGGAATGCCCTGTGACCTCTAGGAGCACACCCAAGCAATATCCACAGCCCAGAAGAACAGGGATGTCCAGGGAGGGAAAAGGCTCTGCAGGACCCCAAAGCGGCCCCGGGTTCAAAGTAAGGCCTGAGACAAGCTTTGTAAAGTGAGGCATCTGGTGCAGATCACTCCCAGGGTCACCCCAGCCTGGCTCTGTGATGCAGAGAGGGAATCGGGAACCTCCCTTTAAGCGTTTCCATCCATGTGTGGAATAATTTTATGTGCAGCGAGGTGCGAATGTGCACCACCACCGGAACATAAAACCTAGCTGTAGGTGCTCTGCTATCTGTTTGAATCTCTCCTGAGTGGCCACACAAGCATGCAGCTTACAGGGAACACTGCTAGGGACCCTCCCTCCAAATAGGGGTGGCAAAAACCACACGGACGGGCACCAGACACATTCCCTGCCCTGCGAGGGAGGAATAAGATGGACTGATGATGAGGCCAGGTGAGGGAAAGGCTGGTGGGGAGATATCTGGGGACCTACCTTGATAACTGGTCCGAGTCCGAATTAAAAGCTCAAATCTGGAACAGGATCTGAATCCACCCCTCTCCATAGGAGCTCTCTCAGATCTACCAAACCTTCAGTGCTAAGGCAAACTCGGTCCCCTTTAAGGACACGAACCCTGCATCATTGCCAGCTTCCTCCCCGAATCAGGGTTCCCCATAAGCTGAGCACCTGGGCAGCCACCCAGGAAACATTCAGATGCCACCCAGCTAATTAGCAGAGCATCCCCAGCTGGCAGCGTGTGTCTCTATTGGTGGTGCACAACTGCCCTGCCTCGGTGCACATAAAAATTTATTCCACACATCAATGGAAAAAATTAGAGGGAACACTGCTGCTGACTGTTATTTGGGTCTTTTCCCAACTTGGCAATGTGGTATAAGCTAGATTCTCATCTTAAGGGGCTTGAGGAAGAGGGAGAGTGGGAACAGGGCTGGGCGGGGGAGGGGGCAGGGAGAGGGTCGAATCTGCCCCCCCCCCCCCAACTAGAATAGAAATAATCATTCTGCCTGCATTATTTTTACTCTTGGGGTGTTTCATTTGTTTGTTCCCGTGCCTGGCTGGGGGTGGCAGAGGCAGGGGAACAGCCTATGTGTAGAGTACTTGGGTGCATTTGGATTTCACATCACCTCTCTCGGTTTGCTAGCTTCTCCGGCCGCTCAGGAGCTGGCCTTTTAAATCCCCGTCCGACCAGAGGAGCCCTCCCCCCCAACTTGCCAAGGGACTTTAATGGGATTAGCGATTAAAGGGCAGCCAACCAGAACCGCTTCGCGCAGGAAGCTCTTAGCCTGGCCTGCGTGAAAAGCAAAACAAAAACGAAGCATCCGCCACACCCGGGGGAGTCTCTGAAAGGGAGAACCGCAGGGGCGTTTGCGAGGTCGGTTACAAACGCCGGCTACTGCACCCTCGAGAGGCAGGGCGAGGCAGTAATTAAAGGACTCGGTGGGGACTTAGGCAACACAGGTGTCACGGATTTCCTGCATGCCCTCTTGCCTCAGTTTCCCCTCTGTAACAGGAGGCTAAAAAACCCTGCCCTGCCTTCCAGATGAAAGGCTGGGGGAGGGGGTGCACATTAGGACCCAGGAGCGTGTCTACACAGCCATTTTGGACTGCCCCCTGCTGGCCGATGGCAGCCGAACCTGGCTTACAGGGCTTGGGCTGCAGGGCTGTTTCACTGCGGTGTATATAGGCGGTGGGTGAGGACAGGGCTGGGGGAAGCAAGCCCCTAGCTCCACTCACAGCCCCGCCCCTTCTGCCATGGCCCCGCCCCCATGGGAGCCAAGCCACCCCCTGCTCCCTCCCTGCCCCCCGAGCACGGGGAGGGCAGACGTGTGGCCCCAGAACACAGGGGAGGGCAGGTGCTCAGGGGCAGTAGGCATTCTGGGGATGGTCCCTGGCCATGTCGCTATTTGAGCTCAGGTGACAAGGTGGGAGGGTCCCACAAGCTGGAAATCTACCCGGCAAGGCGCCTGAATCAGCCGGCATGGGCCAGCGCCGGGTGCTTCTTTGCTGCACAGACATACCCCGAGACCGAGGAGTTTTCATGGCAGGCCAGAAGCAGGAAGGATGATTGTGACACCTGTTTTACAGAGGAGGAGCTGAAAGATCGCATGACAGGCCCATGGCCATACAGGAAGTCGGTGGCAGAGGCCAGGAACCGACGCGCACGCTCCCCATGCCTGATCCGGGGGCTTTCGTCACAACTCCAGCCAGCCACCCATTCCTCCTTCCTCTAGTCTCTTTACATTCTGTACAATCTCCCTGGTCTAGGTAGCCCCGGGCCTTGTGTGACCCACTCAGCTACTGGCTGTGACATTGCTGATTGTGATGTATTCATGCAGGGGTCCTCTGGCAGGGGGGCAAAGGGAGCACACACCAGGCAGCCCTACTGGTTGCCCCACCTCCACCCCTCCTGTCCGAGGCCCTGCTCCTTCCGGGAAAATGGAGTTAGCGCCCCCCACACCGCCCAGGGGCCCAGCAATTCTCATGCAGCTGGGGTTTGAACCCCAGTTGTTTGGTTGACCCAACGGCGCCCGACGCTCCAGTCTACAGAAACTATCAGGCCGCGCCTACACGCAGAAGCCGAACCCGACTCGCTCTGGATTAGCGCCTCTCCCGCGACACAAGATCACCCTCCGCGGCGTGTGCGAGGTGCGTTCTGTGATGACCAGCCCGGCCGTGCGACGCACGAGGGGCGCTTCAAAACCCAAATCATTGCATATTCCCGTGCGAGGGGATGACACCTTTCTCACGCTCGGAGCCCTCGGTGATTTCACGGGGATTAGTGCCGTGGTGCGGACTCCCCAGGGGTGTCAAAATGGAAGCCCAGCAAACCTGCTGGGCGAGTTAAGGGAACAGCTGTGCGAACACAAGCAGGCGTTTACATGCCCCACGGGAACGCGCCACTCCTCGGCAGGGCTGAAATCCCTCCTGAAGGCAACGAAAGCTCTGCCACTCGATACTGAAGCAATCACGCTCTCTAAAAACACGGCAGGGAACAATCCTGGGGTGGGAGGGGGCGGTTTAGGTCACGTGCCCCTGTGGCCCCAGCACAAATGAGTGTAAACTGGCCGGCCACACGTTTAGGCTCCAAATTAGGGGGAGGTTTCTAAGCATGAGTGAGGCAAAGTTCTCCTCCAAGAACAGCAGCAGGGCAAAACACCTTTGAGCTTAAAACAGCCATGGCCAACCTGCGGCTCTTCCCCCCCCACACCCCGAAAGTGCAGCTGGCGAAGCCTCCCCTGCACCCCTGAAAACAGCCCTCACCTCCTGGCTCCCTGTGCTCAACAGCACGGCCATTCAGAAATGGCAGTGGCCTTTAACTGTGTTTCTTAAAGGTGCAGTCCTTTTTTTTTTTTGCTTGATCAAATGCGACTGAGGGCTTTTTTTTGCTCGACAAGTTCGTCCCCACCCCCCTGGTAATGTGCACAACTATTTTGGCTCTTTGTCTGTAACGGGTTGGCCACCCCAGCTTAATACATGTATGGCGAGGATTATAGGACGGGACTGCCTATATTAGCACATGGCCCAGAGGCCTCAGGGTATCGGCCTCCTATCAGGGCGGGTCAGGAAGAAAATTTCCCGGTCTCAGGAACTCCTAGACTGCCCGTGGTATGGTTTCTTGCACCTTCCCTGATGCATTTGGTAATGGTTTTTTGATCCTGAGGTCGCAGGGTCAATTCCCCCGCACCACCACCTCCCCCTAATGAACCACCTCTTCAAGGGCGTCACATTAGAGCAGCAGGTCGAAAGCGCGTTGGCGACTCCCTCTAGTGATGGAGTCCCAAACAGCAGCGTTGTGGGAGGGGGAGATGCCAATCATCCTGTCCCTCTGATCCTGCCCCCCGTCCACCTCCGCATAGACAGGCTCCCAGCCCAGTAGCTGTAGGGGAAGGAGGGCAGAGCAGGGTCAGAATGGACAAACTGGATAGTAGAAATGTAGAATCATAGAACACTGGAATTGTGAGGGACATCGAGAGGTCATCAAATCCAGTCCCCTGCTCTCATGGCAGGACCAAGCACTGTCTTGATCATCCCTGATAGATGTCTATCCAACCTGCTCTTAAATATCTCCAGGGATGGAGATTCCACAACCTCCCTGGGCAATTTATTCCAGTGTTTAACCACCCTGAGAGGGAGGAAATTTTTACTAACATCCCACCCCAGGGTGTGTCTAGACTACAGGGGTCTGTCGACAAAAGTGGACTTTTGTCGACAAAACGATCCCTGCGTCTACACTGCTGCCGAGTTCTGTCGATGGCGGTAAACCTCATTCTATGAGCAATAACGACTTTTGTCGACAGAGATCTGTCGACAGAAGGCGTTATTGCATCTACACTGCCCTTTGCGTCTGCACTGTCATGTCGACAAAGCGGCTTGCTTTGTCGACAGGACTGGCTGTCGTCTAGACGCTCTTTGTCGACAGAAGCTTTGTCGACAGTAGCTGTCGACAAAACTTCTGTCGACAAAAGCCTGTCGTCTAAACGTACCCCCGTAGCATTCTGTTGTGACCAAACTCCACTTGTTTCCCAAAGGCCACTTGACATAACATTTCAACCTCAGTGCCATTGTCTTGACACTCAATGCGTTCATAAGGGCCAGATGCGCAGAAGTGTTTATAGATCTGGTCTCATGCCCGTTTGGAAAACCCACTCTGGGCTTCTTTAAACTCCTCCAGATCTGGGGCAGAGGTTGCGGGGGCGGGGGCGGTGGCTGGGGGTGAGCGGGGGGAATTGGGTTTCATGAAACAGCCACAATGGCAAAGTTAAAAACAAACTCAAACAAAATTCCACGCTGGTTGGAAGTAGAACAAATTATGCCAGAGGGTGGCGAGCAGTGGACAGATAAATAGTGCAGCCAGGCACTCCCTGAGATTAAATTATTCAGCTAGTGAGGAGCACGGGTGGGTCATCTGCACCTAGAAGAACATGTTCCTGCCACACTTGTGCAAATTAAAGGCGATTAAGTAAAGGTGGCTGCACAGGTATTCAAGGTAACACTGCCCAAACTGGGGGAGTGAAACAGGTTCTGGTGACAATTAAAACAAACACGATCTTTCCATGCCGCTGTCGAGTCCCTTGTCTAACGCAAACTATTAGGATGGTAAAATAAAATGTAAAATGTCAGCGTGGCAGCCGTGTTAGTCACTTTAAAAACGAGTGGTCCTGCAGCCAAGGATGGAGACAAACCGAAATTGAGGGAATCATGAGCTTCCGTGGGCAAAACCCACTTGGTCAGATGAGTTGGAGAGGAAATAACAGAAACCGAGCTCTCTATATATGTTTGAAGCAATATTGCCTTTTGTTTGTTTGCTGCTTCTTAATTTAATTGGGCGCCCTCTGGCTCTTGTGTGATATGAAGGAGTAAATAACACCTCATTATTTACTCTCTCCACACCAGTCCCTGTTTTGCAGGCCTCTGTCATCTCCCCTCTTCCTCGCCTCTTTTCCAAGCTGCGTCTTTGTAATCCCTCCTACGGAAGCGGTTTCACACCCCTAACCAGATAGATAGATAGATAGATGGGGTGTGCGGGGATAGATAGATAGATAGATAGTTGGGGTGTGCGGGGATAGATAGATAGATAGATAGATAGATAGATAGATAGATAGATAGATAGATAGATAGATAGATAGATAGATAGATAGATAGATAGATGGGGTGTGCGGGGATAGATAGATAGACAGACAGACAGACAGACAGACAGACAGATAGATAGGGTGTGCGGAGAGAGAGAGAGAGAGAGATAGATGGGGCGTATGGGGATGGATGGAGAGAGGGAGGCAGAGAGATCTACTCAATGTGAATAGGATGGCACTGAATTTACTCAGAACCAGCCGAAATTCTTTTTTAAAAAATCAATGAAAATCCATGAAAATGTGGCTCATTTGTTACTGGTTTTTCCTCTCTGCTGGCCCTAGGTCACCATTAGTGCCCCAAAGGCAATTCCAGGCTCTGCTGCCCCTTCCTGGAACATGCAGCCTCCTCGCGTCAGGCTGACGTGGGCTCGGGATGACGCGAGATGGAAGGGAAACCACGAAGCCGGCTGAGCGGTGCTGCCCTTCGGCCTGTCCTCGCCCATGCGGACGGTCTCTTGTGCAACCGTCCCCAGCCGCCCTTGGGGTGCAAAGGTGACAGTGATGGAGCTGGCCGGTGGCTCCGGGTGCCTCTGGGAGGGGGAAGGGTTGAAACTGTCTGCAGAAGGCTCTCTCTTTGCGGCTCCCGGGGCTGCGGAAACAACGTTCGCTTGGCGGGCAGGTGCTCTTCCTCGCGGAGCGGGCAGCTGGTACCTGGCTTCCGGGGTACCCCCGAGAGATGTGCCTGAGACTGGCAGGCCCCGCTCGGTTCTTCAGATCTTCCGGGGCTGCCATTACGCAGCCACCAGCGTTCTCAGCCTTGTTCATTATCGCCTGGAGCAAGCCAAGCCTCTGCCGCCCTGCGACCACGCAGCACGACTTTCAATGCCTCCAACACGGGGCTGGAATCCCAGGCAGAGCCCCTAGCACCAAGCTGGACAGCTGCCCCAAGCCTTGCACTTTTGGGGGCCCCATGGCAGTCACCCCAATAGTCCGGGGGCCCCAGGCCCCACACTTGGGTTGCAACCCGCCCCCCAGGCACCCCTCAGGACAGTCCTGATCCCAGATCTATAGTGCCCGGGAAACTGGCAGCGAGTTACAGGAACACGTCGGGATATGCCCATCAAAATTAAGGTTCTGCGGCTGTCACCGTTATTCCTAATGACAGTCATGGGAGGGCTGGGGGAGGGGGGCTCACAGAGCTCAGATGCTGACTGCTCCCTGCCCCAAATAGAAGGGATGAATTTGCAGGGCACATGGGGGTAGAAAGAAAGAAAGAAAGAAAGAAAGAAAGAAAGAAAGAAAGAAAGAAAGAAAGAAAGAAAGAAAGAAAGAAAGAAAGAAAGAAAGAAAGCATGGAGCTAGACAGAGAATTGTCACATATTCTCCTGTTTAGCATACACTCAAGCTTGCCCGTGTAAGGATAAGGCCTTGGTCTGCAGCCATATTGGAAGGCCTAAAGCAGGGCAGGGAATCTGTTTTGGGGTTGGGGGGCTGCTGATCCCCAGAAAAATCAGGTGGGGGCCACACACAAGTGAAAAGCAGAACAAAAACAAACAAAACCCAGAAACAAACAGCCCCTCACGGACGTGTCCCCCGACTGAGAAGCTAAAAGACTCTCCCGCATCAGAGATGAGGGAGGCCAGGCTAGTAGATTTTGTTTGCTCAAGCCTCATGGGGGGATAATGAGGGGGGGCCGGAGCACCAGTGTGGGCTCCCCAGTGCTGGGCGGAGAGCCCTGCGCGTTGGAGGCCAGATCCAGGCAAGCGGGGGGCTACATTCCAGGCTTGACGTTCCTCACCCCCGGCCTAAAGCTACGGCCTTTGTCTGCAGCCATATTGAAAGAGCAGCGGCCATTAGCAGAAAAGCAGGGAGTCACATACTGTCACGCCATCGAAACTGCATGAAAATAGCCTCCTACCAGGCAGTTAAGAAGAAGACCCTGTTTTAAGAGCAACCTGTATCACCAGATAACGAAACCGAGCTCAAGATGGGTAAAGAGCGTGAGAGCATTTTGTCTAGCAAGAAACTCCTTATCAACCCTGAGGGTTGTGAAATCCTCATTCCTTTCTTTACCATAGTGTTATGGATTACATAAGAACATAAGAACGGCCGTACTGGGTCAGACCTAAGGTCCATCTAGCCCAGTAGCCTGTCTGCCGACGGTGGCCAGCACCAGGTGCCCCAGAGAGGGTGGACCGAAGACAATGATCAAGTGATTTGTCTCCTGCCATCCCTCTCCAGCCTCTGACAAACAGAGGCCAGGGACACCATTTCTATCCCCTGGCTAATAGTCTTTTATGGACCTAACCTCCATGAAATTATCTAGCTTCTTTTTAAACTCTGTTATAGTCCTAGCCTTCACAGCCTCCTGTGGCAAGGAGTTCCACAGGTTAACTACACGCTGTGTGAAGAACTTTTCCCTGTTGTTTGTCTGCAGGATCTCTGTCTGGGTTTTAGCCATTGCCATCTGCTGTGTAATTAATTTTGCCAGGTGCCAATCAGTCAAGGTGGGGGGGTAGGATTGGGTGGCTAGGCCTGTCGCAGTAGGTTAGGGTTGGCTAGTAACATTTTAGTACAATAATTGGGTGAGACGAGCTAAGCAGGACTCAAAATTCACTCTGCAAACTGGGGTCCCACAGGCAGTTCTTGGGGAACCAACTCCAGGACATGGCCCCAAGATCAGAGCTAAAGAACTGAAGCCTTCCCCTGGGTCTTAGTGCTCAACGTCTCCCCTCTTGCTATCCCTATTCTGACTCTGCAGGCAATTAAAGCTGTTTTATTTTTTTTTCTTGTGCTTAATAATGCTTTTTTTTTTTGCTCAACAATTTTGGTCCCCCCCTTTATTTTCCCTCCACAGAATTTTTTCCCTGGTGTTTTTTTTTGGGGGGGAGGGGCATTTGGTATTTTTGGGTAAACCATCTGTCAACCCTACCAGTGAGGAGACCGGTTAATTGCTTCTAGGTTGTTTCACAAAAGCATGACCTTGTGTATTCACCGCAACGGGGTGAATCCAAAGTCTGTCTCTTGCTCTCTTCTGTCGCCTGGAAATCGTGTTGCAATTTGGTTGGGACCTGGAGTGATATTCACGCCTGACTAGGCAGCAAACGAGCGCACACTCTTCAGAATGACTCGGGCGGTCGAGGGGTGTATCTTGTTTGAAAATCTGCTTAACAAGCAGGCCTGGTCGATAGCTTTTCCCATTTCATGGCTTGAGAGAAACGAGCGATGCGGTTAGCTGGTCCCCCAGAGATTTTTCTGCAGAATATTCCATGCCCCGGCCATGAACTGCCACTCTGCCGTGGGCGAATACATGCTTTTCCTGCTAGCATTATTAACAGGAGGAGGTCACCCAACTAAACCCTGCTTTTTGCTCCATGACATGCTATGGCTCGGCCTGCCCAGGTCTCCCCTATGAAGCTGTCCTGCGTTTTCAAAGAACAGAAACAATTCTCTTCTCTCCTGGCCCCATCTCCTCTCTCTGCCCATCCCAGGCCTCATGCGCGTGGTGTTCGGATGGGAGAATGGTTCCTGCGGGCAAATCGAGAGGGAGAGCAATTCCGAGCTAGACAGGATCTGGAAACAACCCGGGCTGGGAGCGGGCTGAGAATTTCGCCTCTGCTTCGTGTCTACCGTGAGCGTGGTGGCGAGCACCCCTGAGGAAAAAGGGAACGTCGGCACCAGTGCTGGACACAGAAAGGGGAGGACGGAGGCAGATGAACGTGCTGAGGAGCTGAGGAGAAGATCCGGCCAGGTCTGACTCTCCGCCACCTCGCGGTGCCACGCAGCCACCCGCTGCTTCCAAGCCACAATCGCTTGGTGCCGGTTTCCAAGGCAACCTACAGGGAGCCAGGCTCAGCACTGACTAAGACACAAACCTGGTGTGCTCAACAAAACCCACCAGGAAGGAACGCAGCCCCAGGTGTGGGCATCCCTCCCTATCACAGCACTGATCGGGGCCCCGCCACCTCACAGTCTTTACCACACGTACCCTGTGAGCCAGGGCAGTGCTTTTATCTCCATTGTACACATGGGGAAACTGAGGCACGGAGCGGCTAAGGGACTTGCCCAAGGTCAGTCAAGAAGCCTGTGGCAGAGCAAGGAATTCGGCTCCTGAACTGTCCTTCCTCTCTTTTGGGGCAGGGTTTCCTGAAGGCAAACCACCGTCATCTCTATTTCAAGGGACTGCCGCGAGCTCCCTCCTAGAAGCTACGGCATAGACTCCGGCCCACTTCTGGATGAACTCTGCAAAGGCAAAAAGAGGCTTTTCACCAGCCACATGCCATGTCAGGTGAACCAGAATTAGGGCTGGGTGGAAGAAGAGAAGAAATGCCAAAAGCAAACGCTTCAAACTGGGACATGTCTGAGGCCACATACCAGATAAATTCCCTCCTAGCTAGCTTAGACCTGTGGTTTTCAACCTTTTCCCCCTAACATATTTGGGATGGAGGTGCGGACCCCTTTGGAAATTTTAGACAGAGCATGTACACCACCCGCCCCTCCCCCCACACAAAGACACACACACACACACACACACATCTACAGAGCACAGACTGAAAACCACCGTTATAGGGTAATGACACCCTTTCGCAGACCCCTTCGACAAATTCTGTGGACCCTCAAACAACTGGCATTGACAGAGTCAAGAGCTATGCAAGTCTACCCAGTCGAAATGGCTTCAGGCAGTATTTCTCGACCAGTGGTACGAGTCCCCTTAGGGGTACTCGAGAGACGTCTGGGGGGTACGTTAACACAACTGAAATTTGGGGAAAACTGAATTTGTGTTTTACGTTTTACAACGTTTATTATTTTTGTACCCAAAAATGTCATTGCCCACCCGGCTACGATTAAGTTGTTTAAGCACATGTGTTGCAATGGTAGAAAAAAACTGCGTGGCTGTGTCTAGACTGGCAAGTTTTTCCGCAAATTCATCTGCTTTTGCGGAAAAACTTGCCAGTTGTCTACACTGGCCGCTTGAATTTCCGCAAAAGCACTGACGATCTCATGTAAGATTGTCAGTGCTTTTGCGGAAATACTATGCTGCTCCCATGCGGGCAAAAGTCTTTTTCGGAAAACTTTTGCGCAAAAGGGCCAGTGTAGACAGCAGAGATTTGTTTTCTGCAAAAAAGCCCCGATCGCGAAAATGGCGATCGGGGCTTTTTTTGCGGAAAAGCGCGTCTAGATTGGCCACGGACGCTTTTCCACAAAAAGTGCTTTTGCGGAAAAGCGTCCTGCCAATCTAGACGCGCTTTTCCGAAAATGCTTTTAACGGAAAACTTTTCCGTTAAAAGCATTTCCGGAAAATCATGCCAGTGTAGACGTAGCCTGTGTGTCTGAAAACTGTAGGTACTGGGGGTACTTTTTTTTTTTTTTTAAAGGGGTACTTTATAAAAAAAGGTTGAGAAACACTGCCTTGGGGTAATTCTTACGTAACGGGGCTCCCTAGGGTATTCAAGAGAGGTATGGGCATAGAGAGCAGGAGACGGCGCAGCTGGGAAAGGCAAGCCAGTGCCCCGCCCTTTCCGCCTGAAGCTCCGCCCCTTCAGCAGCTTTCCCCACCGCATGCCTGCCATGGAGCCAAGCCCCACCCAATCCTTCCTGGCCACCTGAAGCTGCCACGCCTTCCCCAGCGGACCATGGAGTGTAGGCATTTTGGGGAAGGCAATACCTTCTCTTGCCTTCATTACCCAGCACCATGGGCGTGGGGCTCTTCCTCCTGTCCGGCTCCCTTCGCCGTGGGATGTCGTAATTCATTGCCAAAGTGGGGAACTACAGGCCGGGGCAAGAGGAAGAAGGTGCAGAAGCAGACCCAGTGACGCTAGGGGAAAGAATGCAGGTGAGGGAGAAGAAAGGGACGCCTGAAGACACGGCTTGTATTCATTTCCCTGAGCAGGAGCCCTTTCCAGACCAGTCTGCGACCGTCTCTTCGTGACAGAGAAAACCCAAGTGCCAGAGGGAGCGAAGCCCTCGACGGAGCAGGAGTGGTAGCAAGCACGCAGGTCACCCAGACCAGGAAACGTTCAGCCCGACGCGTCTCCAGTACATACCCCATTTCCCTGTGGCTCGGGGGCGTGCTGCGTTGGGCTGTAGATAGCATCGCATGTTTACGCTTCCCCCAACGCCAGGCTATTGGAGCAATCTCGGTGCTTGCCCCAGGACGGCATGTGCAGCCAGCACCTTGCTGGGCCGTTTGCCTCGTTCCCGCCGGGTGGAGGAAGCAAGCGGCCCCTTCGCCGTCACTCCAGACGTCAGAAGCCGAGGGAAGCACCCATACCGCGCATTAATGTGTGATCGCAGTTAAGGGCTGGGCGCGGTGTTCCTCAAGGCTGTGCCGGTTTTCTGGGTCAGTGGCCGGCGGAGCTAGTTCCAGGACCCTAATGCGGGAACAGTCCCTGTGGGGCTATGGAGTGCATGGTAGACCCTTTAGAGGGGTCGCCGTGTGAGTCTCTAACTTTGAACATGGGGGGGGTGGGTCGTGTGGCACCTTAGAGACTAACCAAAATATAGAGGCACATGAGCTTTTGTGGGCAAAACCCACTTCCTCGGATGAACTGGAGCAGAACATAAGAGCATCAGAACGGCCAGATGGGGTCAGACCAAAGGTCCATCCACCCAGTGTCCTGTCCGCCGACAGCGGCCAATACAAGATGCCCCAGAGGGAGGGAACACAACAGGTAATCCTCATGTGATCCCCGTCACCCATTTACAGACAGAGGCTAGGGACACCCATTCCTACCCATCCTGGTTAATAGCCATTGATGGACCTAACTTCCATGAATTTAGCTAGCTCTTTTTTGAACCCTGTTAAAGTCCTGGCCTTCATCGCATCCTCTGGCGAGGAGTTCCACAGGTTGACCGCGCACTGCGTGAAGAAAAACGTCCTTTTGTTTGTTTTAAACCTGCTGCCTATTCATGTCATTGGGTGACCCCTTGTTTGTAGAAATAACAGGAATGAAGAATTTATAACAGAAAAAGAATAAGAAAAAAAGGTACCTGTTCATTGTAGCACGAAGCTCATTGAATAAAGCTGGAAGTGTCCCATACTTCGCTTCTGATGCAATTCCCCTGCATTTAATACCTCATTGACATAAAAAACCAAGCATGGCACACTTCCAGCCCTCTTAATTAGCCGCGGCACTACAATTGACAGGTACCTTTGTTTCCCCCTCTTTTTCTGTTATAAATTCTGTGTTCCTCTTATTTCCACCCCAGCTCACCTGAGGAAGTGGATTTTGCCCACAAAACCTCATAAGAACATAAGAACAGCCGTACTGGGTCAGACCAAAGGTCCATCTAGCCCAGTATCCTGTCTGCCGACAGTGGCCAGCACCAGGTGCCCCAGAGAGGGTGGACCAAAGACAATGATCAAGCGATTTGTCTCCTGCCAGCCCTCTCCAGCCTCTGACAAACAGAGGCCAAGACACCATTTTATCCCCTGGCTAATAGCCTTTTATGGACCTAACCTCCATGAATTTATCTAGCTTCTCTTTAAACTCTATTATAGTCCTAGCCTTCACAGCCTCCCCTGGCAAGGAGTTCCACAGGTTGACTACATGCTGTCATGATACCATGATATTTTTGTTAGTCTCTAAGGTGCCGCAGGATCACTCCTTGGTAGAACCTTATTATTGGCCAGGAACGGGGGTTAGGACTCCTGGGTGCTCTTTTCAGCTTCATGAGAAGATGTCTCCTAGCCCCCAGGATGTCTCAGGTCAGCTACCAACCTGGTGATCCAGTTCCAAGGTTTTCATATTACCCAGCTGGCCAGCATGAGGCAGGCAGCATGGTACAGCGGGGCAGTGTACTGAACTGGGAGGTTTGCAACCTGGTGTCAACTCCTGACATGTCCACTGACTCATGGCTTGATCTTGGGAAAGCCTGTGCCTCAATTTCCCCATCTATAAAAGGCGAGCAATGAGACCGACCTGCCATCCTAAAGTTTTATTGATGAAAGTTGCGACATCGTGTCCTTAATAACGCATGGAACACCGTGACTCGCAATGCGGGGAATGGGACCTGGAAGTCCTGGACACACAGCTTCAAGCTTAAAAGACGGTCTACTCCCTTCTCGAGTTAAATTAGGAAAGTGAGAGTCACTGCCTGCCCATAGATTCCTAAACTTTCAAGAGAGTTTGGTTTGGTTCCTACATTATCTCACCTCCCAGCTCTGAGGCCAGAAGACTGTCTAGAGCAGCGGTTCCCAAACTTTTTGGCATCACACCCTGCTTTTTGATTTTTGAAAAATCCTCACGCCCCCCCCCCCCCAAATAGCAGCAAAACTCGTTGAGCAAAAAAAAAAATGGAAAAAAGGAACTGAACAGGGCAGCAAAACCTGATTGAGGGGGCAGGGCTGGGTCACCTCATGCCCCCCCTGGAATTTCTTCACATTCCCACCCGGAGGCACGCCCCCCCCGTTTGGGAACCCATGGTCTAGATCCATTGCATCTGGAGCCATGTATTCTGCCAGCCATACGGATTCATCCACAGCACAAACACCTTGAATCATTGAATACTGGGACTGAAGGGGCCTTAAGAGTCATCAAGTCCAGTCCCCTGTCCTCACGGCAGGACCAAGCATGGTCTAGACCAGTGGTTCCCAAACTTTTCGGTATCATGCCCCCTTTTGGATTTTTGAGACACCCTCATGCCTCCCCCCCGCAAAAAAAGCAGCAAAACTTGTTGAGGGGGGAAAAAAGGAACTGACGAGGGACGAGAAACAAAAATAGCAGCAAAACTTGGGGAGAGGGGGAGATTGATGGGGGGCTGGGTTGCCTCATGCGCCTCCTGGAATTTCTTCATGCCCCTCCCCCGAGGGGCACGCCCCCCCCCCCGTTTGGGAACTCGTGGTCTAGATTGTCCCTGACAGGTGTCTATCCAACCTGCTCTCAGATAGCTCCAGCGCTGGGGGCTCCACGTCGTCCTTCGCTAGGTTCTAATGACAAATGGGCGATCGTTATCGTGGTTTCCAATCACATCGTCTTCCAGCCTCCTTCACCATTCGCTCAGTTACGTCGATTTGTGGGGAGTGGACGGAAGCCAATCCCATTCCAGGCACATCCCATTGTCCGGGCGCAAGCAGCCACTGCCCTGGCTGTAAGTTATGATGCTGCCGAAATTGGTGGTCCTACCTCGTACAGTTGACAGACAGACACACAGACCAAGTCTCGCAAATATAGAGTAGATATAATAATATATAAAGGAGCAGAGGGTGACCCACTAGAAGCTGGAGTCAGGCACCCAGTGGGCTGGGAGGGCGGCAGGGTGGGGCAGGCTCTGGGGCTGCTCCGGCTCCCATTGCCAGGGTGAGTTGGGGGGTGGGGTGACCCCCTACAGCCACCCGACTTCTGGTAATCCTCCAGCTTGCATCCCATGGGACGGGGGCAGAGCAGGGGAGGGAAGGAACACAGCCGGAGTGGGGCTTGGGGGAAGAGGGGCGGGTGGAGCAGAAGTGGGGTGGGGCGTGTCCTGTAGTGGGGCACAGGATGGGACTTTATAGGGATGAGGGAAAAAATGTACTTGATGGAATTCCCATTTTAAAAATCAATAAATTAAATGGGCACCTTTTCACAATCCCCTTCTAAAGACGTCTGAAATAATAATTAACTTCATCAGAATAATACTGTAGTTAGGAAAAACACAATCATTCCAACAAAGCATTCACATTAAACAAACCAACCAACGAACCTTCATTAAGGCCCCGAGCAATACTGGGTAGGTCTGCTCGTCTCTGTATGAACACGCCTCGAGATGGTCACCAATGGCAGGTCTAGGACCATAGTTGCTCCTTCTTCTCCAACGTCTTTCTGGTTCGACGGAAGCAGCTTCAAAGGACGAGTGTAGCCCACACATCTCAGTCCCCACCCAGAGGCCCTGCCCTATTGCAACCAGGGCCCTGAGCTTCTAGGGGGTTAGGGTATGTCTACACTTGCAGCCTAATTCGAACTAGGGCTGCAAAAGTAGGCATTCAGAATTGCAAATCAAGTCCGGGATTTAAATATCCCACGACGGATTTGCATCTTCCCATCTGGGCGCCGTTTTTTGAAATTTACAAGCCCAAAGTAACTGCTTCCTGCAATGAGGTTCCTCCTGCAATGAGGTTTAACTGGCAGTTCGAATTAGGGCTTTATTTCGAACGCCCGTTTCACTGCCGCATGTAGACGCGGGCAGTTACTTCGGGCTTGTACATTTCAAAAATGGCACTCGGCCGGGAAGATGCAAAGCAAGGGCGGGATATTTAAATCCCGGGCTTGATTTGCAATTCCGCATGCCTACATTTGCAGCCCTAGTTCGAGTTAGGCTGCAAGTGTGGACATGCCCTTATTGTTTGCCTCAGAGGCTCGCGGTCACCTCCACCAGCCTGCCTCTTATGGCTTCTAGAGGCCAGGGTTATAACTTACTGAGCCAAGCTCATCACTGGCAAAGTCAAAGGATTGGGGGAACTCTTCCCCCCTCCCGTAACCCTGGCCTTCCTTTCCAGGAACAGACTTTTCTTAGTGGCTTGGGGGGAACCGGACCTGCCCACTACTCCGGTTCCCGCCCAGGGACCCTAGGCAGCGGCCACTAACAGAGTTTTTCCTCGAGCCCCAAGACAGCAGCCCACGTGCCCAAAGTACCTTCTCCCTGGGACCTAGCGAATCTTTCCTGCTTCAGCACAAACACTCCATCCTTTTCGCAGTCCCTGGCTCTCCAGCAAGGCGCTTCCTCCTCTCAGTCCTTCCCTCTTCTCCTTCCCCCTCGCCTGGGGGAAACCTTTCCAGGAAACTCCACAGGCCTCAACCAGCTGCAGGTGCCTGATCAGCCTGCTGCTCCACTAACCTCAGGTGCCTGCCTGCCTTGATTACATGGCCACAGTCTCTGGCAGTTTATTCACGGAACTAGAAAGCCGTTCACCCAGCTCCCAGCATGTCTGCCCTCCACTCCACTATTGGCGCCAGCTCCCCTGGCTCCATCACACGAACTTGAGCTATTGCACCCCACCGTCAGTGCACCACAAGCCTGACCCGCAGTCCTCAGGGCTGTGTGCTCCCACACACGGAACACAGGGCTCCCCCACACGCGTGCTCCCACACACGGAACCGAGCCAGTGTGATCCTGACCCATGCGTCTCCCCCACGCAAACCCGCTGCTCCACTCCTGGCCTCCCACCGGCACAGCTGTGCCCAGGCATGAGGAGAGATTAAAAAGACCGGGACTGTTCAGCGTCGAAAAGCAGAGACTAAGGGGGTCTGTAAGATCATGACAGCTATGGAGAAAGCGAATAAGGAAAAGTGATTTGCTTGTTCCCATAAGAACTAGGGCTCACCCAATGAAATGAATAGGCAGCTTAAAACAAACCAAAGTTTTTCTTCATGTAGCACACCGTCAACCTGTGGAACTCCTCGCCAGAGGATGTGGTGAAGAGCAACTTTAACAAGGTGCAAAAAAGTGTGAGATAGATTCATGGAGGATAGGTCCATCGATGGCTGTTTGTCAGAGGCTGGGAATGGGTGACAGGGGAGGGATCACATGAGGATTCCCGGTTCTGTTCCCTCCCTCTGGGGCACCTGGCATTGGCCACGGTGGGCAGACAGGACGCTGGGCTGGAGGGACCTTTGGTCTGACCCCGTCTGGCTGGTCTGAAGTGTTTATCTAGACGTGGTTCTGAACAGGATGGCCCAGCGTGAAAGCGAAACATCTGCAGACTCTGGAGTTTGGAGCCAGGTCTGATCCTCCCTCCATCTCGCTGTGTCGCTCTCCATCCCGACGCAGACCCAGCCACCTCACTACGTGTCTTTCCTTTCCCTCCCGTCGCCCATTCCCAGCCTGGGACAAACAGAGGCCAGGGACACCACACCTCTCCTGCCCAGCCTGGCTCGTCTCGTCCCCCCAAATGCTGCCACGTCCGTTTTCTCCCCTCCCTGCGGAAAAGGCCGGTGGGGGCGAAGAGGAGAGAGGAACGGCACCGGGGGAGGGTGGGGCCGAGGGCAACGCTGCCCAGCGAGTGCAGGAGCGCCTGAAATTGGCAAATGCCACGGTCGCGGGTGAACAGTCGGGGCAGGGTCTGAAGCCAGCCGCGGCTGGAACTGGAGGGAGCAATGGATCAGGTTTCCAAAGCCCCTGCCCCTCCTCCGTCTGCAGATGTTCTGCCTATATATACACACAGGGAGCGTGATCGCACCCCGCACCCTGCAGGGAGCCGCACACGGCAGCGCTTAGGGGCATTCCCAGCGCGCCCCAGGATGTGGGAGCTCCGCTCTGCAGCCTTCGCCCGGGCTGTCTTCGCAGAGTTCCTGGCCACGCTGCTCTTCATCTTCTTCGGCCTCGGCTCTGCCCTCAGCTGGCCGCCGGCCCCCCCGGACGCCCTGCAGGTCTCGCTGGCTTTCGGCCTGGCCGTCGCCACGCTGGTGCAGGCCGTGGGGCACGTCAGCGGGGCCCACCTCAACCCGGCCGTGACGGTGGCGTGCCTGCTGGGCTCCCACCTCTCCTTCCTCAGGGCCGTCTTCTACGTGGCGGCGCAGCTCCTGGGGGCGGTCGCCGGGGCGGCGCTCCTGCACGAACTCACCCCGCCGAGCCTCCGGGGACAGCTGGCCATCAACAGGGTAAGGAGGCCACCCACACGGGGGGATGAACAGGAGTGGTGGGTGATTAGGGAAACTGAGGCAAAGTGACGCGAGGCTGGGAATAGAACCCAGGTGTCCTGCTACCCAAAGCCATGTTCCAACTACTAGACCACACTGCCTTCTAGTAGTAGCAAGTGTCTGTCCAACCTGCTCTTAGATATCTCCAGCGATGGGGATTCCACAACCTCCCTGGGCAACTTATTCCAGTGTTTAACTGCCCCAACAGGTAGGAAGCTTTTTCTAATGTCCAACCTAAACCTTCCTTGCTGCAATTTAAGCCCATTGCTGCTTGTCCTGTCCTCAGAGGCCAAGGAGAACAATTTTTCTCCCTCCCCCTTGTAACACCCTTTTAGATACTTGAAAACCGCTAGCATGTCCCCTCTCCATCTTCTCTTTTCTGAACCAAACAAATCCAATTCCTTCAGCCTTCCCTCATCCATCATGTTTTCCAGACCCTCCGTCATCTTTGTTGCTCTTCTCTGGTCCTAATGACCCCAGGTGTCCTGACACCCAGCGCCATGTTCCAACCTCTAGGCCATACTGCCTTCTAGTTGCGGAACTAAAACCCAGCAGTTCTGGCTGCCAGACACCCTTGTTCTAACCCAACTCCCTCCTGCTGGGAATGAATCCAGGTGCCCCGACAGGCGGTACGGCGTTCCAACGGCTAGATCGTGCTTCCTTCTAGCGGTGGGGATACACCTGGGATGTCTTCGCGCCCAATTGTCCCTGCTCCATACAGTCCCCGGTGCTGCTCAGGAGAGCAGCCAACAAGCGGCAGGCAATACACAGCCAAGCGGGCATGAGAGCGGGTTGGAGTTCCTAGCACAGCCGGGAGAACCCTTCTCGGGAAGTGTATTACACCACCGATGCAATGCCCCTGTGTCTAGTGAATCTGGCATATGGGGCGGGGGTCTTCCTTCCCGCTGGTATTTCCTGGATGCTGGTGGCATGAAAGCTGGCACGACAGTTGTTTTTTTAACACGACGGCATCAGAGGAGGCTGGTTAACGCTCCACTGCAGGGAGATCGGACGTGTTTTCTCACGACCCTAGGGCAGGGGGCTGGACTTGATGACCTTCTAAGGTCTCTTCCAGCTCTATGGTTCTATGATTCTATGACCTTGCTGAAGAAATTGGTGGATGCCGCGACCCAACAAAATGAGACTGGCGTGTGGGGCAGAGGAGAGGATCTTTGGGGTGTAGGAGGGGGCTCTGGCTGGAGGGGGGGTCACCTCGAGCGGCCTGTAGGAAGAAGGGATACAGTAGGCTGGGATACCACACGTGAAACGAGATTCCTTCCCCGACAGGATGGCGCTGGAGTCAAACCTCCGTCGCTTGGATAGCGCTAGCTCCAGGTTGGTAAAGGGTCTGCGTGGGGTGACAAAAATCAGGCGACTTTCGCGGGGCCCCGGGCAGCCGGAAACGTGCTTCTTGGTTTAACTGCAACAGCGGAGAGCGGAGGGGAGGGGGGAGAACTGGCTCCATAGGAAGTAAGGGAGAAGTCAGAGAAAACCTCGCTAAGCCCTGGATGGCCACTGGACTACCACGTTGCTGCGAATGGGGTTCTCGTTCCCAAGTTCAAGGCAGGTCAGCTACGGCTGTGATCTGCAGTGTAGACGTAATCTGTGTCTAGACCAAGCTGCAGCCACACCCGTGGCAATCCAGAGTTCCGCAATCCCTGGGTTTACACCAGTGGACTGCAGATCAGCACCCAGCCACTGGATGGTGTCGGGGAGCCCAGGCTGGTGCTCCAGCCCCGCCCCTCCTTGCAGGGCTCTGATTGGCCCTCATCCTGGACAATAGGAACAGCAGGGGGCGGTGCTTGGGAGCGGCGGGGGACCCGGAACCGTGTGCATCCCTGGGGAGCTGTGTCCCAAACCTGCTTCCCGGCAGCCCCCTCCCATACACTGAACCCCTCGTTTTTAGCCCTACCCCAGGGCCCTGACAATCTGGTGTGCGAAGGGAATGTGGGGCGTGTCTTTCTGCTTCCCCGTCAAGGGCCACACCAGTGAGGGTTTTTTTTCTCACACATGCAGCCCCCAACTGATTTTTCTGTGGGTCAGCAGCCCCCCAGGCTCAAAATAGGTTCCCCACCCCTGATCTAGCCCTTAACCTTCCTGGGAGGCAAAGAGGCCACACAGCAAGGGGGGAAAACCTGCAGGTGGACTTTCTGGTTCTGGATAAAACATCAAGATTTCAGTGTGTAGCAGAGCATGTGTCGGGCTCCGGCAGTGTCGCTGGCCCAGAGATAAGATCTCAGCCAGGACTGGCAGCACTACAAATTGGTCAGTTAACACGCAACCTCCAGGGGTACCGCCCTGGAGATTAGCTTAAGGGAACGTGGGTTAGCTACGGGTCACCCTGTATATTGCAAAACCGACACGGCCGCAGGTCACGAGTGACATGAATTTTGTGGGTCTTGTGAGCGTCCTTCCTGGGTCACCTCACAACTACCAGACAGCTGGATGTAAAGTGGCAGGATCGCCTTAAAAAGAGGCACAGGATTGGACTAGCGCCCAGGGAGAACCAGGAGACTTTTGACAGACACTTAAAAGGAGGCGAACGCTATGAAGCGACACGCCAATGCTCTTGTGTACAGTGCCCCACCCACGAGCCTACGGAACTCACTGCCACATGATACTATTGAGGCCAAAGAGCTTTGAGGAGCCCCTCAAAAAACTAGGAGGACCCCTGATTCCAATCCGCTCTTGTAGATAGGGGATGATCTAGGGGTGCTATGAAGAGAGATTGGAAAGACTGGGACCTTTCAGCATAGAAAAGAGGAGACAAAGAGGGGATATGAGAGAGGTCTATAAAAAACCATCACAGGTACAGAGAAAGAGACTAACGAAAAGTTATTTATTTGTTCTCATAACATAAGAGCTACGGGTCACCCAATGAAATGAATAGGCAGCAGGTTTAAAACACACAAAAGAAAGTGTTTCTTCACGCAGCACACAATCAACCTGTGGAACTCCTTGCCAGAGGATGTGGTGAAGACCAGGACTTGAACAGAGTTCAGAAAAGAGCTAGAAAAGTCCATGGAGGTTAGGTCCATCAACAGCTATTAGTCAGGATGGGTAAGACGGTGTCTCTGGCCTCTGTTGGAAGCTGGGAATGGGCGACAGATTGATGATTCCCGGTTCTGTTCCCTCCCTCTGGGGCACCGGGCATTGGCCGCTGTTGGCAGCCAGGACACTGGGCAAGATGGACCTTTGGTCTGACCCAGTGTAGCCATTCCACTGTTCTTATGTGCTTGGTCCTGCCATGAGGGCAGGGGACGGGACTTGACCTCTCGAGGTCCCTTCCTGTTCTAGGATTCTAGGATCCTAGGATCTGTTGACAGAGATGGAGGGGCCCAGGCTGAAAGCACAAGGGCGTCTCCCGGGAGGACTGAGATGCACTGACAAAGCAGGTGCAAAGGAAGGGCAGAGAGAGAGGGAATTTGCAAAGCCAGATGCCTTGGCAAGAGCTGGCCAGGTCAGGAATCTGAGACTGCAGTGGGTGACGCTCCTAGGGCTGAGCTGCTTGCACGGAATCTGCTTATTCCATCGCGTCTCCCGGCCTTCCAGAGGGAGGGACCAGGCAAGGCTCAGCAGGGCGGTGCACCAATTCGAAGGCCAGGAGGGACCCCGTGGCCATAGAATCCGACCTCCCTCAAAATCCCGCGTAGAGCAAAGCTAGTCAAAAAAGCCGTCCGGTCCGGATTTCAAAATGGTCAGTGATGGAGCGTCTCCCGGGATCCCCGGTAAATTCCTCCTCCCCTCCCGCAAGGACGGCTGCATCCTTGGCTCCCAGATGTACAAACACGTTTCCATGTAACCGCATCCAAACACGAATCTCTTGCTTGCGCCCAACTGACCAAGTTGTCTCGATGCCGAGCCGGCCCGGCCGCAGGGCCGTCTAAGGCAGCTGCCCCAGGCCTTGCGTTTTGGCGGGCCCCGAGGTGGCGGCCTCACCCGTCCTATGGACGGGACAGGCCCCCACATCGAGGTTAGCCCGGGGGTTACCGGATGGGCCCGGCCCAGGGCGGCAGCGGGACTCGGGTTCCCCCACTGTGACGACAGGAGTCACGGAAAACAGAGCAACCCAGCAACCGCTGCCGTGTACCAGCCAGGTTCCTCCGCTCCCCCATGACGGTGGGAAACAGGGTGCCCCAGGCAGGCCAGGATGCTCCCTTTCCTGCTGCTGCCCCACTCCAGGCCCCTCAGAGACCCCCCCAGATCGCATCTCTCGGGGGGGGGGGGCTTTGGGGAAGGGCTACGAGAGGGGTGAAGCCCGTGACTGACACTCCTGTTTCCTCTCGTTTCAGCTGCACAACGGCACCACCCCCGGCCAAGCCGTCACCGTCGAGCTCTTCCTCACCCTGCAGCTGGTGCTGTGCGTCTTCGCTTCCACCGACGACCGGAGGAGCGACAGCCTCGGCTCCCCAGCCTTGTCCATCGGCCTGTCTGTCGCCGTCGGACACCTGCTGGGGGTGCGTCCCAATGGCCTGGCGCCGGCACGCTTGTGGGGTAGATCCAGGACACACGTGCGCCCATGCCCCAGAGAGCTTAACGGGGGGGAGGTGCTCCACGGAGCCGAGGCCCAGGGGCGAGGGTGCCAGCCGGGGATTCATGAGCCCTGCCATTGACATTGGGCTCTGCCACCGCTTTCCTGTGTGGCCTCGGGCATGCCACTTTGCCGCTCTGTGCCTCAGTTTCCCCAATGGGGAGTGGCATCACCAGGGGTGTTGCGAGGCTAAGTGAGGTGTCTGATACCACAGCGAGGGGATCAGTCTGTGTTTGTGCAGTGCCAAGGAGGGGAAGGGGGAGTCCCAAAGCGCGGCAGTAACAAATAATCAATGGATCCCTCCTGCCCCAGAATCCCAAAGCTAGAGATGGAGCAGGAGCAAAAATCCTGCTTCCATCGGTCTCAGCTCCTTAGCGCGGAGGAGGAAACGGACGAGATTCGCCCTCTCTCTCTGCTGCAGATGGGGGAAACGGTCCCCTGCTTTACTGGTTAGCCTGCGCTCTGCAGAGCTCCCAGCAGGAGGCGCTGTACGGGAAATTCCCAGCTACTCCAGGCCCCGCCCCTGCCAGCCAGAGCCAATGAGAGCCTGCAGCCACAGGCCAGCACGAGGCCAGCTGGCCGATGGGCCGCGGAAAGATTCCAGCCAGTTTTGCTAGACCAGGGCAAAGCGCTCACCCCAGGGCTGGGATTAACTTTGTTTCATGTTGAGTCGTCTCCCCGCCTTCCCTCCCAGATCCACTACACCGGCTGCTCCATGAATCCCGCCCGCTCCTTTGCCCCGTCTGTGATAGAAGGCGACTTCAGCGCCCATTGGGTAAGAATTCGGTCCTCCCACGCCTCGCAGCAGGGTGTTATTTTGGCAGGGCGGGCTGGCGTGCCGAGGGTTGCCAGTTTTGGTTGGACCCATTCCTGGAGGTTTCATCACCGGACCTCACCTAGGATTTGAAAGGAAACTTTAATTTCACGAGGCTTTAGGATAGGGGTGGGGAACCTCCGGCCCGGGAGCCGGGTGTGGCCCTCGGCTAGTCTGGATCTGGCCCCTGAGGCTCAAGGCCCTCCCTAGCATTGGGGGGCCAGCCCCCTGCTACACCCCCGGGGCTGTCGTGCACAAAATCTGCTACACTGCCCCCCCCCAGTTCTGGTGCGTGAGGGGAGGCGGGGAGGGTCTTTCTCTTCAGTTCGGGGGCCACAGCGAGGGTTTCCCCCTCCCCTTCTCCCTTGTGTGTGGCCCCCGACTGATTTTCCTGTGGGTCAGCAGCCCCCGACCCAAAAAAGTTTCCCCGCCCTCTTTAGGATAATGCTGGAGGACTGGCAGACGGCGCTCACGGTAGCACTCCGCAGGTGCACCGCCCCCTCCTGTACCCCAGCTAAAATTTAATTGGGGTGCTCCCCCATTCCTCTGGGTGTCCCTCCCTTCACCTCCCACAGGACTAGGCTATCCAGACACTGGCGTGTCAGCATTTCCAGCACGCTCACCTGGCTGTTGGCACTTTGACAGTGAGAAGGATCATAACAATAACAATCATAATAATATTCTCCACACCGGAAGAAAGATCTAGAGATAGCGTCACCTACTGCTGCCAAACCAGAGCCACTTACTCCCCTGAGCACCAGGGCTACGTTGCCACAGGGAGAGCATGTGGGGCTTGGTCTCTGTTGTTCGGCAGCAGGCACAAAATCTCCAGCGCTAAACTCTAGCTCTTATCCCACGCGTCGGAGCCAGCCGGTTCAAGTGCTCCGTCCGAGATGGTCGGCGTTGGTTTGGCGTCAAGGGTTTGTGCTCAGTGACCCAGAAAAGGGACAGTGGAAGAAATGCTTTCCTCATGCTTGGCCAGCTCGTGCAATATTCGGAGAGTCGAATCGACTTCCTGGGTCAGAGGTCAGGCGGCCGCCATCTTGAAAACGTTTTGTTGGGGTGTTGACCAGGAAAATGTGCTGGGCGAGCGCAGATGCGGCACGTAGGGAAGCCGTGTGGTACTTTTGCAGAACGCCATTGGGTTTGTGTGAGTTCTGCAGAAATCACACGGCACTCTCATTTTATTCAAACCACCGTGGTTTAATAGTGATAGAGATGTAGCTGTGTTAGTCTGGTGTAGCTGAAACAAAAGACAGGACTATGTAGCACTTTAAAGACTAACAAGATGGTTTATTAGGTGATGAGCTTTCGTGGGCCAGACCCACTTCCTCAGATCAAATAGTGGAAGAATAAATTGTATCCTTTGGTATATATGGTTGTGACTATTTTCTTCCACTATTTGATCTGAGGAAGTGGGTCCGGCCCACGAAAGCTCATCACCTAATAAACCATCTTGTGAGTCTTTCAAGTGCTACATAGTCCTGTATTTTGTTTCACCGTGGTTTAAGGCGGCTAGAAAACAGCCACACAGAGAGCTCACAGCCAGCGGCTTCTGAGTTCGTTTTGAAAAAGCTCATTGATTGGATCTTTGATCCACAAAACCAACGACAAAAACACAGGGCTGCTTTCAGATCCATGTTATCAGAACCACCAGACGCTGGGGTTGGATAGTTCCGACCAAAGGTTCTGGTTTGGAGTCCCGGATATCGAGATGGAGTAAATATAGATGGAGTAGACCACAAGCTAACTAGGAGCAGTCTTGGTGCAGACCAATTCTACAAGCCAAATACACAGAGAAGGGTTGGGATTACAATTCATCCACAAATTGAATTCTCACACCTATGGCCTCAATTGAGATAATGGATGGCTGGGACATTATCAACCGACCAAACAAGGAAGGTGCCAACAGCTCTTTGTTTGTGTAGATTCTTGTGTTAGTACACTTCCTTTCTAATTGCTATCCTATGATCCTTATCTGCTTTTTTTAATTAGCCAATCTTTAGGTGCTTATAGATTACCAGTTTTGCCTGCTTGGTTTTCCCTTTGATATTTATATACTCTCTGATTCTTATTTCCTTCCCCGTCAATTTTTTTCCCTTCCTCTCTCTCCCTTCTCCCCTATTTATTTTGAGTCTGCCCATCCTAAACTCAAAACTCCAGTCATCTGAAGAAGTGGGCCGTGCACATGATCCCATCTACATGTTTTGCTAGTCTATGAAGTGCTACCAGACTATTTGTTGTTTTTAAGTTTATCCTGTACAGACTAACTCGGCTACGCCCTGAAGCTAAATAGGAATCCATAGTGGGACACTGTTGCAAAAAAAGCAGACATGATTCTGGGAGGCATGAACAGGAGTGTTGTGAGCAAACGAGAAGTCATTCTTCTGCTCTACTCTGCGCTGGTTAGGCCTCAGCTGGAGTCTTGTGTCCAGTCCTGGGCACCGCATTTCAAGAAAGATGTGGAGAAACTGGAGACGGTCCAGAGAAGAGCAACAAAAATGATTGAAGGGTTTAGAAGACATGACCGATGAAGGAAGACTGAAGGAACTGGGCTTGTTTAGTTTAGAAAAGAGAAGACGGAGAAGGGACGTGACAGCAGCTTTCAAGTCCCTAAAAGGGTGTTACAAGGAGGAGGGAGAAAAATTGTTCCCCTTGGCCTCTGAGGATAGAACAAGCAGCAATGGGCTTAAACTGCAGCAAGGGAGGTTGAGGTTGGACATTAGGAAAAACTTCCTACCTGTTACGATGGTGAAGCACTGGAATAAATTGCAGCAAGGGAGGTTGTGGAATCTCCATCTCTGGAGATATTTAAGAGCAGGTTAGACAGACATCTCTCAGCGATGGTCTATAACATGGGTGCCCAAACTGGGGGGCATGCCCCATGGGGGGAGGAGCATGAAGAAATAAAAGGGGGACCTGAGGTGACCCCCCCATCAAGTTTTGCTGTCCCCCTCCGTTCCTTTTTTTTTCTCAACAAGGTTTGCTGCTATTTTGGGGGGAGGGACGTGAGGGTTTTTCAACAATCAAAAAGGGTGCATGATACCAAAAAGTTTGGGAGACACTGGTCTAGATGGTGCTTGGTCCTGCCGTGAGGGCAGGAGGTGGGACTTGATGACCTCTTGAGGCCCCTTCCAGTTCTAGATTTCTACAATTCTATGATTCTCGGGGGGTTGAAGATCCGACTCCGATCCATAAAGATCTTGGGCCCCTTTTCAGTGCCAGCTAAATGTCTCCTCCAGCTCGTTCTAAAGCCTCGTTTCTTCTTTCTCCATCTCCCCAGGTCTTTTGGGTGGGCCCCTTGGCCGGAGCAGCGGTGGCCTCGCTGATCTACAACTACATCCTCTTCCCCCACGCGAAGACCCTGTCGGAGAGACTCGCCATCTTGAAAGGTGTTGAGCCCGAGGAGGATTGGGAGGAGCGCGACATTCGCCGGAGGCAGTCGATGGAGCTGCACTCCCCACAGACTCTGCCAAGAGGCATGACGGAGAAAGTCTAGCGCTGCAAAAGAAACTAGCCACGTTCTCAGGTAGCCACGCTCTCCAGCATCTTCCGGAGGGACAATCGCACGTTCCGACGAGCCCCAAACGCACTCTCGCCACCCATCCACCCAGAAGTTGCCCCAATGAGCTCAAAAAAGGTTTGTTTTCCTTCTCCGCTGTGCCTTTCTCCCTGGTCACCTCACTTAACCTGCCCTCTGCTCGCCAGCTGTAGGGCATGATGCCACGTGCAATCCCCTTGCCCAAAACAAACACCGACTTGGCCTACAGAACTCCTCGTGGCCCCGGCATGGCAACATGAACCAGGACCGATTCCCAGCTCTGCACTCATGTGGCCTGGCACTCCGCTCCTGTGTGCCTCAGTTTCCTCATCTGTCAAATGTGGGAGGGATCACTCAGTGGTTTGAGCATTAGCCAGCTAAACCCAGGGTTGTGAGTTCAGTCCTTGCAGGGGCCGTTTAGGGCTCTGGGGCAAATCTATCAGGGATGGTACTTGCTCCTGCTGTGAGGGCAGGGGACTGGATTCGATGACCTCTCAAGGTCCCTTTCCGTTCTATGGGATAGGTATATCTCTGAGGTTCCCCCCCCCCCCCCAAGAGATAGGTACTTGCTGAGCACTTTAAAGCATGAGATATCAGCACTGTATGTAGGATTGCTGCCAATTAGCAGAGTGGGGAGATGGCTACCTATTCTGGCCCACTTCCCCCTCCAAACCCCCCCCTTGTTACCCGGACCCACACCCACATGGGGGGTTTGCTCCATGTGATGTCTCACGCACGGCAGATTCCGGGGCGGGGGTCACACACCCAGGAGGTTTCCCACAGACGCATGAAGGATGCATCGTTCAGCCTCCTACAAGGGCTTTCAGAAACTTTGTCCGGCTGGTACACCCCCTTAGCCTGTATTCCCTGCAGCTGTCTCCGCAGGTGCGGGAAGTACGAAGGCAGGGGGGCGCTGCAGTGCCCCCACATTTTCCACCTGCTACACCAGCCCAGTGTCCCAGCCCCCACTGGCACCCTGCCACCAGCCCTGTTCCTATGGGCTCTGCAGCTGGGGTGGAGAGGGGGGGAACACAGCCGGGGGGGCCACAGCGCCGCACCCCTCCCTTCAAACTACTTCCAGTGCCACTCGCCATCTCTAAGCTTGTGCCAGAGACATTTGCCTCCAAGTTTGCTGCACTGTATTCAAGCACCTCCTTACCCCCCCATATTACATTGTCACAGACACCTTTGTGAGGCTCTTACGTAGCTGCCGCATCCCACATCCCACCCCAGAAGTGGCTGCATTTTCCCAGCCGACCAAGCAGCGACGACGTCACCTGTTCTGTTCCAGGACTAAACGAACGGCTCTCTTGTCTCCCAAGCTCCTTCTTCCAGTCAAAATAGTTACAAAAAATAGTTAAAAAAAACCTTGCCCTGCCTCTGTGTAAATTGAACTGGGGTGCTGTAAGTCCCCGATTTAAAATGTGATCTGAGTTAGTTGCAACATACCTATCATTTAAACCACCAATTTCTTTTTAAAAATACCGCTTGTTTTGGTTACTCTCCGACGGACAACTCAGTTCTCAGTAGCTGGCAGAAGAACTCAAGAAACGTACCCAGAATTTCTTAGCCATGAGAGAGCACAGATAATGATTGTATAGATTTATTTAGGTTCTTCGTTTTCACCTTCCAAAACTCCCCGGTATCAGGGACTGTTTTCTTTCTTGTTTCCACTGTTAACTTATTATTCATCGGGATTGTGGGTAAAGCTACAAATGAAATTGAGCGAAGCCGTGCAAATTCATGGGTTTTAAATGTGGCGGAATATTTGTTGTACTGACTTCTAATAAAGCACCTTGCCTTTGCTTTGACAAGTCAATGCCATAAAAGAGTCACGTGGCATCTGTCATCCCAAACGGCTTTACAAGCCTCCGTATAAGATGAGATGCTATCCTTGTGCAGACAAGTAAAAAACCCTGGGGGGAGGGAGGGAGTGTGTTAAGTTGTGACTTTAAAACCGAGTCATCCTGCAGCACCTTTGGAGTCTATAGTATCATGAGCTTTTGTGGATAAAAGCCACTCCCTCAAATTAATCACAGGACAGTAATTTATACCTGGCATAGAGACATTCAGATGTGAGAGAACAGATGGTAGAAGCAGATCCCTAAAGATCACTCACTTGCCGTTAAAATGCAGCCACCTCTGGGGTAGAACGCAGCTACCTTTCAACCACCAGCAACGCGCTGCCGCTTTTTCCTGGTTTTGGATGGGGATCTTGGCTGTTTTAACCTTTTATAAAGCCCAGAACACATCGGCCAGCTGGGGGCATAAGCTAAAAATCGTTCTCTTAGCAGGACTCCGGCGTGCCACATTTTTATGACACACTTGAGACTGATTTTGTTTTCTGCCACACCCGCGTTAATGTGCAACAGCATCCTGTCCCAGCAGACATCGATTGGCCTACACCGATCAATGGCGCGACATCCTCTGATAACTCTTGCCTGTGACCAATGGATTTATGCCGATTTACATCAGCTGGTGATCTGGCCCCATTGACTCCAGTGGAGTTACACCCGTTTACATCCATTGAGGATCTGACCGTCTGACTTCTGAGTTAGTTACACTGAACTACACCCACTGGGGTAATGGCTTATTCACTTAAATGGAGCCACTATTTATACCAGCTAGGAACTTGGTCCCACCCATTCCAAGGGATTTAGGCGCCTAAGCGAGTTAGGTGCCTAAATACCTTTGAGGATCTGGGCACCGGTCCATTGTCTTCACTGGAGCTGGGACCATTTACACCCCTGAAGCAGCTGGCTCCTTTGTTGCAACGGCGCTAAGCCAGTTTACACTCTGCCCCTGTTTACACGAGTGGTTTCGCTCCAGATTTACACTAGGGTCAGGCGTCGCTGGGTGTCTCAGGGCACATATAAGGGCCCACTCCGGGAACTACCCGGTGCTAGAGAAATGTGAGATGGTTATCCTCTCCGAAACGCCCAGCCCCACACTGCTCTGGGATGGCCCCGAGCCAGCAGAATGACCCTTGTCCTTCTGACCTCCGGCAGCAGCAGCGTCAGCCAAAGGGCGGCTGCCACCCAGGGCATCTTTTTATCTCTCTCTTCGTCCATTAGCCTCTGGATCACCTTGGCCATGACCCTGAGGCTGTTGGATTCGCTGCCCCTGAGCCTCCCACGGCCCCATTGCAAGCCATTTTCCCGTGGCTGCAGTGTCCGGAGAGGCACGTGAACGCTGCGGCAGCGGGTTGCAAAGTGCTCTCCGAAGGTGGGCCATAGAACCGTGCCCATTTTACAGATGGGCACACTGAGGCATGAGGGGATGATTTGCCCCAGGTCACCCCCAGCAGTGCTAGGACCAGACCCCAATATCTAGGCCAGTGCACTAGCCAGTAGGCCATACTGCCTCTCGGTTAACCAACCAGGTACACCAGTCCGTTTGAAAATGCAGAAATACCTCCAAAACATTGAGAAGGAACTGACATTGCTATTGTTGAACAGAGCCGTTGAAACAGCAGTTCATCAGGATTCATTTTTTCCTCACGCTAATTTGCTTTGAGATATTCGCTTGAGATTAGGGCCGCTGATGGAGGGGGGAAAAGGGGCTGGGTGCTCGGGGGAGGGTAGTCCCCAGCCATACCCCTATTGCCCGAGGCCCCATCCCTTTCGGGGGCCCCCACCAAGCCCCCCCACACCTTACCCAGAGCCTGGGGAAGTCTGTCGCCAGTCCTGCTTGAGTTAACTGTGATGAATTGACAACTCTACTATTAACCCCATTTTGCAGAGGGAAACTGAGGCACGGGGAGGCTACGATTAGGTCTACCCTCGCCTGTTGGCCGGTATAACTTATGTTCCTCAGGCCTGTGGAAAAGTAACCTTCGGAGTGACACGGGCCGCTACGGCTCATGGGGGGCGGTTTCACGATGTCGCCAGGCGAACGCTCTCCCCCGGACCTCACAGCTGCACCGCGGTACGGTCTCTAGCGTAAACAGGGCCCAAGTGAAGGCAGGAAGCCACCGGGGATTTGAACCCGGCTCCCTCAGCTGACACGGCCGCCTTGCGCAAGGCGGGAGAACGGAATGTGCCGCTCTCGCAAGATCTGCAGGGGAGCTAGAAAGAAAACATTCGGACGTTTCTACTCGGGTCCAGACTCACAAGCCCAAGTCTTTCGATTCCTTCCTGCCCCACGCCTGGCCCACAGCAGCCACAGGGCCCACCAGCACATGCGTCAAGACGGAGGCACTGGCCTCATTCACAGGCAAGTTGATATCAAAGGCCTTGCCCTGAAGTTGGTGGCTGAATTTCCAGTCCAACAGGGTCACGGAGGGGGCAGGGAGACACAGGCCGAACTGGATTTTCCAGGCCCACGGGCATGCTGCCGAAGACGGTGTGTTTCTGCAGGGAGCCCTCGGTGCCGAGGCTGGACAGACAGTCCTGGAGGGAGACCTTCGCCCGTAGTCATCCTTGAGTGACACCGGCGTACATCTGGAGTCACTCCGCTGGTCACTTTGCAGCTTGTGACCCAGGCCAAATGGTCCCCCGCCGTCCGGACTGGCCCAGTGCAGACCGCAGCAAAGATCTCGGGGATAGAAAATTCGTATCCGCCAAAAATGAGCCGCGGAGATCGGCATCCCTGTCAGCGGCCGTGGGTAGAAAGCGCAGCTCTGCAAATCTGCCGGGTTCTCGGTACAAACTCTGCATCCGTATCCGCCAAAAAGAGCCGCGGAGGACTGTCAGGGACGAGATCTGAACCCCCCCCCCGCTCCAAGGGCCTGGATGCTCCCCGACCTTGACCCCCCGTGCAGCCTGGACTCCTTCCGCTCCGGCGGTTTCCCGCCCCTCCCGTCTGGCCCGGGTGTAAAAGGGGAGCTTAGCCCAGGCTCTCCACTGGTGTGAATTCACACCCCTCCTTTGACTTCCAGAGAACGGTGGCCGACGCCACCAGTCTGTGCCGTGCCTCAGGGGGTTAAAGAGCTCCGCGTTTTTAGAGAGGCCCTTTCCCCCGGCCTCCTGGGCCGAAATGCCTGCTCCCCGCTGCAGCCGGGCAGTGTGCTGTGGAGGAGCTGGCGGGTGTGGCCCCCTTACCCCCCAAAGTGGCTGCCTTTCTCGCGGTCGGGTCTATTTATGCGTCTCCAAGGGGCTCGCGGTTTTTGAAATTGCAGACGGTCAGGGCGCCTCCTCTGAGTCCGGCAGCCACAGCCACGTGCCGGGAGGGAAGCGGGAAACCGCCGGCTCGCCCTCACCGGGAGACAGGGCCGCGTGGCCCCGACAAGCCCAGCGGATTGCACTCCTCCACCGCTCTCAGCTTTCCTCCATCCTCCAGCCTGCTGCCAACCCCCCTCTATTTCAGCAGCTCCCCCTTACCTAGGGGTTCTGTGACCCCCCCATCGTCCTCCCTCCAATATCAGGATCCCCCACTTCTCCCCCCTCCATTTCAGCAGCTCCCCCTTACCTAGGGGTTCTGTGACCCCCTCCCCCCCAAATTGTCCTTCCTCCAATACCAGGAACCTCCACTTCCCCCGCCCCATGCCAGAGGTCCGGGCAGGCCCCCGTTCCGACGTCTCCGTGCCAGGACTACAAAGCCCCCTCCCTAGCTTGCCTGATGCTTTCACCAAAAATCCCAAACATCGCAAAAAAAAAATCCCCCATGCTCCTCGCTTTCCCCCGCCTTTCTCTGGGACGGAAGATTGTCCCCACCGGCCTTCCGTCCCAGAGAAACAGAAAATACACCAGACATTTGACATGGATTATTTTTACCGGACAGGGGCCAGAAGAAATGGAGTGTCTGGGTGAAAACCGGACACCCGAGAGCCCTGCCCCTCCCCAGTTGGCGGGTGGGGGGAGGGAGGACTGAGGGGTTAATGCCTCCAGCAGTCAGCGGGTTGTTGGAGCAGTTTGCATTCTCCCCAAACAGCAAAGCAACCCCAGGCTAAGCCCTTGAGGTTGACCGATCGCTGACCCCCGGCATCTCACCCTTCGCCTCCTCGCGTCTCCTCACACGGGAGGGCGAAGGGCCAGGAGATCAAAATGCATCCCCGTCTCTTCGTGCAGCTTCACCTGCTGCCCTCTGGAGCCCGCAGGTCCCCCCCTGGAGACTTGGGATTCCAAGGGTCAGACGGCTCCGGGGCACATCTCAAGCGCTATGCACGCTCCCGGGGGAGAGATCAGATCTCGGTCGCCTGAGTCCTTAGCATGTCACTTAGGGGTGGCTGGACACTTTACGGAGAAAGCAAGGACTTAACTGGTAGCTCCAGGAGGGCTGTTGATTTTGCCAGACCACAGCTGGGGCCTAGAATCCTAGAACCCTAAAATGGGAAGGGACCTCGAGAGGTCATCAAGTCCCGGCCCCGGCCCTCCCGGCACCACCAAGCCCCGTCTAGCTTGGGAGTTTTCGCACTTTTTTTCTCACGGCCCAGTTGAAGAAACTCTTGGATGTCCGTGGTCCCCCCGAATGTGATGGGAGGGTGGGCTCTGGGGTGGAGCTGGGTGCTTTGGGGTGCAGGAGGGGGCTCCAGTTTCGGATCAGTCCCCTGGCTTCCCCTCTGCTCCAGTATTGGCTGTTTCAGAGAAAGAAAGCCCGAAAGCAGCCGCTTGGGTTAATCTGCCCGCAAGGCACGTTCCTTCCTGACCCCTGCCATGGTCACAGAGGGGTTATGCCCTGAAGCCTGTGGGTTTGTCTAGCGCTTTGAGATCTTGGCACGGAAGCCGCTAGAAAAGAGCGGAGCCGGACTGGCACCAAAGCAGGCTTGCTGTTTAACCCTTTCCATGCTGCAGAATCCCAAATGCAGTCACCTCTGTGGTGACGGATGCCAGGCAGGTGGACGAAGGACACCATAGCGAGATGGGGGATATTTGCTTCAGGGCAACAGGATAAACGTCGCCTTTCTAACGGGTTATCTGATCGTAGTAGCACCTCAGGCCCCGACCGAGATCAGGGCCCCGGGGTGCTGTGGGTTGCAGACATGTGTCAGATTTGATCAAACAAAGTAGCTGAGGTTTTTTCTAACTCCGACCACCCATCGCTGCCCCGATGCATAGACACAGAGAGGCAAAGGGGTGGGAGACAGAACTGACTTGCCCAGTGGAAGTTTTGGGAACAGAAGCCGGCTCTCCCGGATCCGCACACCAGCACGCTAACCACTAGGCCTCCTCACCTTTAACAGCCATGCTGACCAAACAGGGATGCACTTTTGAGGTTTTCCCCTGGAAGAGCCCCCTCCAACATACACACCCCAGACAGACAAAGGACTAAGACCGTCTCTACATTGCAAAAATGCTGGCGACCGACATCAGCATCTAGCCACGGTGGTTATTCAGTCGCCGGGGAGCATGAGCCCCTGGCTTCTTGTCGGCCGGGGGCATTGGCAGACGGCTCCCGAAAGCCAGTAACAGGTGACACGAGCAACCCAACGTCTACACTGGCCCGACAGCGACTCGGCACGCCACTGGGAAGTGACGTAACTATATCGGCAAAGAAAGACCCCCCAGACCTCAGACCCCTGCTGGTGCCATGTAGTGACACTTAGGGGTGTCTGAGGGTTTGACAAACCCTGACGAGAACCACTCACCAGCCCTGCACTGCGCATGCGCCAGTCCGGCACTGCACATGCACGAAGCGCCGGTAAATGGGGTGCACGGAGCAACCGGCTGAAATCTACTCGCCACGGGTGAGTAGATTCAGCGGTTTGTTGAGCCTTGGATATTAGGGTTGCCAGATGCTTTTGCAAAAAAATCCTAAACATGACGGGGAAAAAAATTGATTGAGCAAAAAAAAATAAAAAGGTTGCTGTGCCTTTAAATTCCCGCCGGCCTTCCTTCTGAGAAAAACAGGACATGTAAAATTTTCTGGGTTTTTTTTACCAGACAGAAGACATAAATACTGGATTGTCCGGGCGAAAACCGGACACCTGGCAACCCTAGCATGGATCCCTGGCCCACAGACAAATCCACTGGGGGCCCTCACATGCCAGAGCCTAGAGGGGCGCAGGCTAGCAGATTTAGTGGGGCCCCCCTACACTCTGGGGTGGGGCCAAAAATGAGTTCAGTGTGTGGGAAGGGGTTAATGGGGAAGCGGGCTAGGGGCGTGGGGTCTGGGCAGGAGGAAGGGTGCGGGAGCAGAGTGGGGGTCCTGGGGACTGGAGGGGTGCAGAGGGTTGGGGTGGTGACCTCGGGCAGGAGGAGGGCAGTGACCTGGGACATGGAGTTGGGATGTCAGAGGGGTTGGGGTACCAGAGGCGGGTTCTAGCTGGGAGGTGCTTACCTAGGTGGCTCCCGGCCAGCAGCCCGGGCTGCTCAAAGCGGCTGGCTGCTCCCTGTTCCTTCGCATGCTGCCCACAACACCATCTCTCAGCTCTTATTGGCCCAGCCGTATTGAGCGGTTTGGGGCTGCTCCCTGCCTGAGGGTCCTGGCAGGATGGGCCGTGGGCCAGATTCCAAGGCCTGGAGGGCCACATCCGGCCGGTGAGCCACATCCAACCCGCCCCTGGGACACGCCATCCCCTGTGGAGAGCACATGCTTGCCAGAGAGAGGCGGGTGCTGGCTAATTAGTGGCTGTCGAAGTGAGGGGTGTGTCTGGCGTGAAAACACGACACCGAGGGACACGGCTCCGCCGACGGGCATCGTTCATTCCGACCGACGGAACACGGGGCGAGACCGTCGCGCCTGACCGGGGAGGGGTCACGGCTAGGCTTGAACATCTGGCTCAGCTGCCCTCGCGTTGCCACGGCTACGAGAGCAGGGCTTGAAAAACAGCACCAGGCCCGGGGCCCAACGTTGGCCATTTGGGTCAAGGCCTTCCCAACCTGCCAGCCCGGCCTTTCCTACCCTCCTCCCCCCATGTTCCAGCCTGGGTTGGGGAAGGCTGAGGCCGTGGGCCATCTGCTCTTCCTGCCCCATGCTTTGGGGAGGGGAGGCCTGCTAGGGAGGGCAGGGTGCTTGGCTCCCATGGGGCGCTGGCTGGAAGGGGCAGGAGAGGAGCTGTTAGCAAGATCCAGATCAGGCCTCGGCCATGTTTGGATGCAAGACTGGGGCCCACACCCAGCTCTAGGTAACATCACAGCTCTCTGCTGGTGATACCATCTAAGGGGCAGACACCGCGGGCCTGACTTTCCATTACCAAGCACCTTGCATCACCATTTACATCAGCGCACAGTGGTGCGAAATGCGACAGTTGGAACCTCTCTAGTCCGGCACCCTCTGATTGATGCCGAACCAGAGAGTTTGCCGGACCACGGGAGCTCAATATCGTCCAGCAGCATTCCCAACACTTCCACGGCTTCCTGGGCTCGGAGAAGATATGGAGGGGTAAGTCAGAGTGAAATAACAGCCCAGAACACGGAGAGCCAGGACTTGGAGCTGTAAACAAACTTTATGAGACCGCGGGAATCTTGGCCACCCCCATGATAAGTGGACATCCGGCGAATTCAAACCATGCCGGACCACAGAGGTTGCCGGACCAGAGAGGTTCACCCTGTACTAGGTCCGAATTTTACGGCTCGTTTGATTAATGTGCATGGCAGGAGAGAACCAGACCCCATGTGTCTCGCTTCTCTGCAAAGTGACACCGGCAGCAACAACACTGTAATACCCTTGTGTCAAGGCTCCACTTTGCCCCAGGCACCTTAGCTGGGGCCTTTCTTCAACCTTGCGGTTCTGTCACGTCGCCCAGACCCCCTGCGAGCAAAAGTTTGCTCAGACGTCCCGATGATTTCGAAACAGACTCGTCTACCCAAGAATCAGGCCGAAGAAAGTTGGAAAGAAGAAAGACGGTGAATCAGCCGTGTCTTGTAACCATGGGAGCAAGATTCAGGGGGTGACTCCGCAGAAACCTATAGGGCGGGATGCATGATCCGGCATGATTCTTGCTAGTGGAAGGTTGTGGTGCTTTTATACACACACACACACACACACACACACACACACACACACACACACACACACACACACTTACTTCTCTCTTCTAGCAGTTACTAGTTAGCAGTTACTAGTTAGCAGTTGGTTCTCTCGTCTAGCAGCTACTTGTTAGCAGTTACTTCTCTCATCTAGCAGTTACTGGTTAGCAGTTACTAGTTAGCAGTTACTTCTCTCATCTAGCAGTTACTAGTTAGCAGCTACTTGTTAGCAGTTACTTGTCTCATCTAGCAGTTACTGGTTAGCAGTTACTAGTTAGCAGTCACTTCTCTCATCTAGCAGTTACTGGTTAGCAGTTACTAGTTAGCAGTTACTGGTTAGCAGTTACTGGTTAGCAGTTGCTTCTCTCGTCTAGCAGTTACTGGTTAGCAGTTGCTTCTCTCTTCTAGCAGTTACTAGTTAGCAGTTACTAGTTAGCAGTTGGTTCTCTCGTCTAGCAGTTACTAGTTAGCAGCTACTTGTTAGCAGTTACTTGTCTCATCTAGTAGTTACTGGTTATCAGTTCCTACCTATTAAATACTCCAGTAGCAAGAGCATATGGGCAAGAAGAGAGGGGTGGCTGGTAATTGCTGTTTTCATCACTATGACCAATAAATACCCACCATTTTTCAAAACAAAATCATAAGGTTTTTGTTTTGTTTTGTTTTGTTTGTTTTCTTACCACCACTGAACCTCTGGATTCAGCCAATGGAAGGTTTCCGTGGAAGGATTCGATTGCCAAATGTTATTACCCATTTTGCCGTAGCATCTAGGTTTGGGGCCAGCTCCTCCCCCCCCCCCCTCCTGCCCTACGCCACACAAACCCAGAATGAAAAGAGCTCTCACCTAATTGTAGTCTCACTTCTTGTGCTTTCAAGCCCACATTTGAAACTGACCAGTCAGAAACCTGGATTGGAAATTAGCAAATCAGTCGCTTCCTGGTTGAGGATCAGAAAATCAAGCCAGCCCTCCCGAGGTTCTAATCATCCAGGATTTATTTGCTGAGTAACTCACACGCCTCCCTAGGAAAGGATATGTGTGTCTCTGACCGTCCTAATTTGCTCACACCCATCGGGCTGTGGAAGAAAAGAACTCGGGAAGTGGATGCTTGTGATCTTATTAGGTTACATTGTTTGTCTAAGAACAAGATTGTTAAGAGGGAAACAAAGAAAACTCCCATCCTCAGAGCAAGCATAAGTGCCATTCTTTTGCATTCCTGCAAGTTTTCCCCACTAATCTGAACCTCTCTGCCCACCCTTCATCCCCCCGCCCTCACTGGAGAATTTTTATGCTGACCCCTGATTCACTGGGATCCCCCCCCCTCCAAGGAAACAAATCTGGAGTCCGATTCAAGTCAAGGGAGTTTTGCATCCACATGCACACCTTCTGATTGGATTGTGAACCGTCTCTAAAAGAGGTGTTGAGCAGTGTTCCCACTAATCGTTCCCCAGTGGGCAGAATAAATTTTGTGACGTGCGCCAAAGCATGCATAGATGTGCACCACCCATCAAAACACATGCTGCCCGCTGTGAGCTCTGCTCACCAGCAGGGCAGCGTTGGAAGCTCTCCGGGGCGGCCGCACGAGGGCCCAGCTTAGAGGGAACAGAGGTGTTGAGTGACTTGTCCATCAGAGACCATCCTTCTATCTGAGGAAGGCCCTGTGGGTCAGAACCTGTACAACAGATGCCCTGGGTGTTGATTGTGCACATGGCGGGGCAATGCAGCCTACTTCTGTGCTAGCAATGTTGTGAAAAAGTGCTCAGGAAGGGGGAGGGGGTAGAGTTTGGGATCCAGCTGACACTGCATGTAGGGGTTTATAGGAGGTGGAGCATCATTACTCATGTTGGATTCGAGCCAGGACATCTTGGAGAACCAACCCACAAAACTTTCATCAGCCGATGCCAATGGGGCCAGGTGTGTTCGGTGTTTCTCCGCTGAACAGGCCCGGTTTTTACTTTGTTTGGCTTTCTGCTCGTGATCCCCAGACCTGGAAGTCTGATGATTATAAATTCTGCTGTTTCCAACCCCGACTCCTCGAGGATCTCATGGGTGTGTTTGCTGCAAGCCCAGACTTCCAGAGCGGCAGTCGGAATAGAATTCAGCTTTTTTCTGCTCTTCAAGAGCAAGCCCCTGATTCCGAAGTGAAAAGGGAATCTCCCCCAGGCTGTTAGCATTGTAGGGACTAGGACACACACAGTTCTGATTTCAAATCATGTTGCAGTCTGTGCGCCCCTCTTGGCTGGCAGAATGCAGCCAGCTCTGGGTGGGACAGAGCAGCTGTGAGCAAAGCTGCAGAAGAGTTTTCACGAGTAACACAAGCTCTAGGGAGACTTTTCGGGAGGGGGGAATGCAATTTGTGGCGAGGTGGAATTTTACTATCAAACGCCCGACACCTTGCACCAGAAACGTGCTGGGGTTGGCAGTGAACGCGAGGGTTCGTGACATCCGCGTTACACGTGAACCAGAGCCGGGCTCTGCTCTACCTCGTAAGCTCGGGGGTTACATATCGGTTTCCTGCAGTACAGCTCTCTGATCCGGCAGGCTTTTCTCTTTCCAGACCCCTTTCGGGAGTCCGATTGGTCTCGTTTCCCCCCAAGCAACTTTCTCCTTCCTTAAAACTCCTGGCGTATGACATCAGGCCCCAAACCACAAAAGCGTCACCATGCGCGACGCTGGAAAAGGGGTTTCCTTTCTCCTTTTCGCCACCCACCCGTCACCCAAAGCGCTTGGGATCGCAATGCCGTCCTTCCCTCCCAAGATGGAGCCGGGTCAGTGTTGTCTGTAGGAAATGTTAGACTGGATTTTGTTGGCGTTTTTTACAGCGGGGGTTTCCAGACGCCGGGGTGTGACCCAGGACTGGGCCGTGGAATATCGGGGTCTGGGGCCCATTGCTGCAGGGGATCTGATGAGCAGTGGAGGGGCTAAGGCACCTGGGTGTCCTGCCCCACAGACTGCGCCACGCCCCAGAAGTGGCAGCTCCTAGGTGGAGGGGGGAAGAGCACATGGCTCTGCCCCCTACCCCCGTCTCAATCCCTAGCTCCGCACTCCCATTGGCTGGGACCCTGCTGCCTGCCAGCTGCTTCTGGGGCGCAGGAGAGGCAGGAAGCTGCCGTAGCCCCCCCGGCTGCACTGCGGATTGGGAACCACTCAACGTCAGCTCCTCCTGCCCCAGCTCTGCCCCCCCAAGCCGGAACCCCCTCCTGCACCCCGAAGCTCCATCCTCCGCCCCGCCCCGGAGCCCGCACGCCAGTCCCACGATATCGGGTCGCGGCAGCACCGATTTTCCTCCACGGAGTCATGAGAAAAAAAAGTTGGAAAGCCGCCGCTGTTGTAAAACGAGGCACCCACCTAGCGGGGCTGAAGTAGCCCCTGAAAGGCCTCTGCCCCCCCCCCCCGGTTTGAGTACCCCGGTTGAGCCTGGGGGGGGCAGTTGTTCTGGGAAAGCAGCCTGGCGAGGGAAGAGGGGTAAATCCTCCCCTTCACCTTCGAGGGCTTTGCCCCCGCGTCACTGAGACCGAAATCTGGCCCTGGGCCTTGTTAACGGGTTACAGACAATCGAAATTTCCCAGCGGGTGCATAACGATAGGGCCCCTCCTCCGCTGAAAGCGTGGGCGGGGGGAGGCAAGCCCCCAGCTTCACCCCAGCCCCGCCCCTTCTGTCAAGGCCCCGCCCCCAACAGGTTCCAAGCCACCTCCCCGCCCCTCCCCCCACCATGGATAGGCGGAACAGCATGCCGCATCCCCTTCCCTAAGCACAGGGAGGGCGGGCGCTCGGAGGCAGCAACGCTCTGCCCACCGTGGGTCTCGGTACTCCCTGGGGGCGGAGCATGGGCGGGGCCAGGATGGCGGTTCGAGAAGGCAACGCCTTCCCTTGCCTAGGGTACCTGCCGTCCCTGGCTGAAAGCATCCTGCCGCGCCTGCATTCATCCGACCTGCCCACGGGCCCGCTCATCAAACCGGGTCGCGCTGTGGCCAAAGGACGGGCCAGCGCACGGAGAATCCGGAAAGAGCTCAGAACTGGCGTCCGAAGGATCGGCCTCGCCCCAGCGCCCGAAGAGCGGCACGTCTACGCTCCCGCAGCCCCCGCGGGGATTCACCTAGCCAGCCCGTTTCAAGAAAGAGATTGGCGAGCTCTTGGGGAAATCCAGTGGCTGAACGGGAGCGGAGCTGTTTGGAAAATCAGGCCCTGAATGTGGGGGGCCGGAGGTTTTGAAAACCTAGGCCGGTGGAGGTGGGGGCACGTCTTGGGGCTCCTGTGAATGTCAGTACCCTTCTGTAGCTACCGCCGGCATCCCCTGGGATTTTAATTTGGGGTGCCACTGATCTGGAAAAGATGCCCTTGCTCTATAACAGATTCTGGGGGACAGGGGAGCTGACAGATTTGCCAAGGGCAAGGTGGAGGAGACGGCTCCCACATTCCCAGAAGGGGCGGGCCTCCGGCAGAAGGGGCGGGGCTGAGGCATCCAGACCTCAGCACTGCCCGGAGCACACTGCACGGTGCTCCAGCGGCAATTTAAAGGATCTGGGGCTCCGGCCGCCTCTGCTCCTGCAGTATCAGCAACGTCAGCTGGGAACCCCAGGCCTCTTTCATACACCAGAGCTGGGGGCAGCTGCCCCCTTACCCACCCCGGTAGGCGGGTTTGCTGGGGGACATTTTAGTGATCAGCACCTTCCCCCCTGTGGCTTTCTCCAGTGTTTTTCCACCAGTGGTACCAGTACCCTTAGGAGTACTCGAGAGAAGTCTGAGGGGTACGTCAGCACAACTGAAATTTGGAGAAAACTGAATTTTTGTTTTAAGTTTGACAGCGCTTTATTATTTTTGGACTTTTTACACCCCATTCACCGCAACCTTCCATCACCTGCCCAGCTATGATTAAGTTGTTTACACAACTGTGTTGCAATGATAGAAAAAAAATGCTGTGTGTCTGAAAACTGAAGGTATTGGGGTACTTTTTTTTTTTTTTTTTAAAGGGGGTACTTTATAAAAAAAAAGTTTGAGAAACACTGTCTACCCGGGAGAGCGACACTGCGGAGATCGATCTCTTGGGAGTTGATTTATTGGGTCTAGTAAGGACACGATAAATCGATTGCTGATTGCACTGCCGTCGACTACGGTACCTCACCGGGGTCAATCCCCCACGGTAGGGATGCTAAGGCACGTCGACTCCAGCTACTCTATTCACCTAACTGGAGTTACGTATTGAAGCGTGGAATTATAGAACCTTAGAACTGGAAGGGACCTCGAGAGGTCATCAGATCCAGCCCCCTGCCCGCACGGCAGGACCAAGCACCATCTAGATCATCCCTGATAAATGTCTATCTGACCTGCTCTTAAATGTCTCCAATAATAGAGATTCCACAACCTCCCCAGGCAATTTATTCCAGTGCTTATTCACCCTGACAGCCAGGAAGTTTTTCCTACTCTCCAACCTAACCCTCCCTTGCTGCAATTTCAGCCCATTGCTTCTTGTCCTATCCTCAGAGGTCAAGGGGAAAACATTTTCTCCCTCCTCCTTGTCATACCCTTTTAGGGACTTAAAAACGGCTCTCATGTCCGCTCTCGGTCGTCTCTTTTCCAAACTAAACAAGCCCAGTTCTTTCAGTCGTCCCTCCTAACTCCTGTATCTTAAATCGACTTTGCCCCTAGTGTAGATCTGTTTGTCTCCAACATCTGGCTGCAGCTGGCCAAGAGGATGCCCTAGAGCAGAGACTCTTCATTAGGGCTATGCATAGCCCGGGGGGTCACACAGGTCTTCCAGGGGGTATCTCGACCCCTTTGCCTTGTTTTTGCAACAGGCTACCTGAAAAGCACCAGCAACGTCCGTCTGAACGCAAGTGTCACCCGGCGCCGCACTGAAACGCAAGGGCAATGGGTCGAGTCCAATCCCCTTGTTTGATCCAGGCCAAGCGAGACAGGAAGCCCCATGCGCGGGAACGCTTTGCCCCCCCACCCCCGTGCCGAAACTTGGGGGGGGGGGACGCAAGCCAAATCCGGCTCCTGAAAGGGGAAGTCGTCTGGCAAGGCAGAGAACGACCACCCTAGAGAGCTCAGGTCTCAGACAGGGAACAGGGAATGGGTCTGGGCCAGGAGCACCCCGAGATGACTCTCCTCACCCCTAGGGTTGCCGGGTGTCTGGTATTGACCCGGACAGTCTTGTATTTTCGCCTCCTGTTCGGTAAAAAAATCAGAAAATACTGGACACCTAAAATGTCTGGTATTTCCTGATTTTTTTTCCTTGCCAGGAGGCGAAAATACCAGACACCTGGCAACCCTACAATATGCTCAGCAACAGGGCCCAGCCCCGGGCCCCCCTGGCCCCTCTCCAGGCCCCCCAAAATCCCCCCTCTCTTCCCCCCCCCTGCCCCCCCCCTCTTACCAGGTTCCACAGGGGCTTGTCTTGTGGCTGGCAGAAAAACAAAAAGCCTCTTCTTAAAGGGGCCATGCTGATTTTTTGTCTCGGCAGTTTGTTTGTTTTTTGGGGGGGGAGGGATGTACGGTATTTTTGGTTAAACCATCTGACAACCCTACCAGCCCCTCTGGGGTCCCCTCCCCAGCCGGAGCTTGCCGACGCTCCGGAGAAGGGCTCTGTTTATTTACCCCCATGACTTGCGAAAGCCCAGAGGGCCGAGTCAAGCGCGTGTGTTCACAGGCAGCCTGCCAGCTTTGCTTTCCAAACACCTCTGCCAAGGCAGCTCCCGACAATGTGCCCTTTTTTTAGGCCTGGCCTGGGCCCCAGCACAGCCCGGGCTCCCTCCTGCACCAAGCGGTTGCTCCCCCCGTAGCATCACCCTGCAGCGAGCCCCAGCTGTTCAAACCCCGTCCCGCTGCCACGGACCCGCCGGTCCTTCAGGATTCCACTGGCGGGTGGTTCTTTGCGGGGCACCCACTCCAGAGCCCTCTGCCAGCTGCTTTTAGCCTTCTCCGGGGCAGCAGTGGGTCTTCCAAGCCTAGGCACCGTGCAGAGCTCGGCCAACCTGCCTTTCCCAGGTGGCTCCATTCCCGAGCTGTCCTGCCAGCTCTACCAACCCACCTCTGCCCTGCTCAGCCTCTCTGGAACCAGGACAGCTAAGTCATGCGGGCAACCCAGCCAAACAGCCCCCTCGGGGGATGTTAGACAGGGTTTGGGCCCCAGAAAGGAGCCAAGACGTGTGCAAACCTCCCCTTGCCAGCTGGGACCCGAGCAGCAGCAAGTAGGAAAACATTTCCCCTTGGAGCAGCGGTTTGCAACCTTTCCAGATGACTGGACCCCTTTCCAGAGGTTGATTTGTCTTCTGGGCCCCCGCAAAGTGCACGGCACGTAAAGCTTGCTTGCTTCCAAAAGCAGACATAGAAATACAGAACCGTCGCAGCCCGCTAGTACTGAAAAATTGCTCCCTTTCTCATTTTTACCATTTCATTCGCAAATACACCGGCTGGACTCTAAATAGCGTACTTACCGTTCCACATAGAGTCTACAGAGCAGAAGAACCAAGCCACTGCAGGACTTTTGGGTTGGTACCGACTTCGCCAGGGCTTTTTAAACACAGTCTGTTGTAAAACCAGGCGAATGCCGTGGGGAAAATCTGTGTACCCCTGGGGTACATGTACCCTGGGGAGAACCACAACTTCAGAGGCCCGCAGGAGAAAGATCTGCAAATTCAAGGGATGCATTTGTTCTGCAGGTTTGAAGTCTCGATCCGAACCCCTGAGTTCTGCCTTCTAGCCTGTGCCATATAAATCCTCTAGCATAATATCCCCACTTCCACCCCAACCAACCTGCCTCCTGGACACACCAGACCCAGCTTCTGACCCCAGACATGCCCGTGTAAATCAGCAACATCTGCCCCCAAAAGCGTCGCTCTGGGCTGACAGGGGGAGGAGAAAATGACCAGCAAATCTCCCCCCAGCCATGCAGTGAAACTGACCAGATAGAAGGAGTTGCCACCTTAAATCAAAGCAGGCAAAAAAAAAAAAAAAAATTCCAATTCCAAAATAAAGGAGTCTCAAAAAGGCAGCCTAGTTATGCAAGGTGTTATCTAACAACCACAAAGACATCAGATACCGGACCATTGTCTGGAGAGGTGGGGGGAGTGGGGAGGGGAAAGGAGCTGGAATCGATTCCAGCTGCCCAAAGAGGCGGGTCCGTGCTTTGGCTCCACCCACCCCAGGTCCCTGCTGCTCGGGTATAAATATGGCCCTGCAGCTGGCTGTTGCTTGCAGAGCTCAGGAGCCAGGAGCAGCCTGCCCGTTCCTCGCCCGTTGCCCCAGACCGGATTCCACCATGTATAAGGAACTTCGCACCCTGGCTTTTCTCCGGGCCATCTTGGCCGAGTTCTTAGCCACCATGATCTTCGTCTTCTTCGGCCTCGGCTCAGCCCTGAAGTGGCCCTCGGCTCTGCCCAGCATCCTTCAGATCTCCCTGGCCTTCGGCCTGGCCATCGGTACCTTGGTCCAGATGTTCGGGCACGTCAGCGGGGCGCACATCAACCCGGCAGTGACCATCGCCTTCCTGGTGGGGAACCACATCTCCGTCCTCCGCACGGCCTTCTACGTGGTGGCCCAGCTGGTGGGAGCCATTGCCGGGGCTGGCATCCTCTACCTGGTGACCCCGATCAACGCCCGGGGGAACCTGGCCGTCAACGCGGTAAGTCTCTTCCCGCCCAGGGATGATCCACTGGGCTTGCGAGAATTCCCAGCTCGGTGTCAGGTATCGGACCCCCTGCGGGAGCTGATGGCCAACCCCAGCGCTGGGGCCCTGTCCCTGCACAGAGCTGGGGCGCGGAGGGCAGCCTTAGCTTACCTGAGACTGCACTGACAACGCGGCTGGATTGCACCCTGCATGCCAGGAGGCGGGTTGGTTTGTTGTTGTTTTTTTCCCCTACCTGCTTCTCTTATCCTGAGGGCAGGAGTGAGTCACCCGCCTTCCAAATGGGCTTAACTCCAGCCTCCCCTCCTGGAGCCAGGAAGATCAGAGCAGGGAGAGGAGGAGTCGAGTCAGGGCTGGCGGGGAACCCACTTAAACCCGTAAATGGGGAGACCAGCATGCCTAGTAGGAGGAAGGTGGTTGAAGATCCCTTAAACCAGCGGGGAAGGGTGCACGGACCAGCAGAAGGAGTGTGTTTGGGAGACCACTTAGAACAGCAGAGGGAAGACTGGAGGAGTTGGGGGGGGCTCTGTTTTTTGGGGGAAGGGAGGGAGATTAGAAGCCCCGTTAGATCAACACCAGGGCAATTTTGGAAGCCAAGCTGAGGGCCCCGGGAGACCTCTTAGCTCAACAGCGGGGCGTGCGGGTGATAGGAACACCAGTCAGACCAGCAGCTGGGGGGTTCTGGGCACCCATTCCAACCAGTCCGAGGAGGACCCCGGACTGGGCGGGTGTTGACTCTTGGAGACTTTAGCCTGGAGGAGGGACTTTGTTCTGCTCGCCGATTGTTCTGTGTCCTTCCAAGCCCCCCCTTCCTCATTAACTTTGGTCACCAGCCAGACTTTGCCTGGGTTTACCTCCATGGGCCTCAACTTCTCCCTCTGTAAAATGGGGAGAAGGATTGAAGTGCTCAGCACTTCCTTCCCCTCCCCCCCCAATCCCAGTGGGGCCGGATGCTTCTGCAGCACAGCTCAGGGGAGATGGAAACAGGTGCATTGACCCCAGGTGGGGGCGGTCCATCCCTCCCCAATAGTGGTTCCCCTCTATTCCCCCCAAGTCCTCCCCCATCCTGATCCCCTCCCTCCTTGTAGTGCTCACGGAAGGACTGAGGGTCTCTGGCTGAACTCGCAGCCGTTTCGGTGGCTTCCTGCTTAGCAAAGGGAGAAATCCGAAGGGGAGGTGCCATTTGTGACTGCCGGGGGAGGGGGGAATGCAACGAGGATGGAGCTAAGCAGGGGGTAAGGGGACGGACGGACGGACCCTTTCACCCTCCTCCTTGTTCATTTGCAGCTCAACAACAACACGACCCCAGGCCAGGCGCTGGTGGTAGAAATCATCCTCACCTTCCAGCTGGCCATGTGCATCTTCGCCTCCACCGACAAGCGACGGACCGATGCCTTGGGCTCCCCGGCGCTGTCCATCGGCCTCTCCGTCACCCTGGGCCACCTGGTCGGGGTGAGTGTCCGCTTCAGCGTCCGGGTAGCCTGGCCCTGGGGAAAGCTCCCAGCTGCTCTCACCCCAGCCTCGCCCAGTAGGGGGCGCTGTGATTAGTAGGGCTGAAGGGGTGGCTATTGCAGGACAGGGGGCTTTCAGCTGCTCCAGTCCCTGGCTCTGCCAGCAGGGGGCACTGTGATGAGCAGGGCTGAAGGGGTGGCTATTGGGGCACAGGGGGGCTTTCAGCTGCTCCAGTCCCTGGCTCTGCCAGCAGGGGGCGCTGTGGTTAGCAGGGCTGCAGGGGTGGCTATTGGGGCACGGGGGGGCTCACAGCTGCTCCAGTCCCTGGCTCCTCCAGCAGGGGGTGCTGAGAAAAAGGGCTAAGTGTAAGTCAGCAATGTTGGCTGTAGGGTGGTGTCCAGTTATCCCAGTCCCTCCCAGCAGGGGGCACTGGCTGTGGGGGGAGCCCCCAATCCTTCCGCGCCCCCCGGAGTGACGCCCCGATCACAGAAGGATCTGGTTCGCCTTAATCCCCACCTCCCTTTCCAGATCTACTTCACTGGCTGCTCCATGAACCCCGCCCGATCCTTCGCCCCTGCCGTGGTCGTGAAAAGATTCAGCACCGCTCACTGGGTAAGACTGCCCCCTTCAGGACCCCTCACCCCAGTGCATTTGGTATCAGGGTGGCTGAAGAGCCGGGGGCGGGGAGCGAGGGCAGGGTCTTTGAGTATAAGGAATTTAGAGCAGAGAAGGACCTGAAAGGGTGACCACTGAAGGGGACCGTGGCTGGAAGACAGTCCATGGGGATTCTAGTCGATTGCCCAGGGGGGTTGTGGAATCTCCATCCCTGGAGATATTTAAGAGCAGGTTCGTCAGACACCTGTCAGGGAAGGTCTAGATGGTGCTTGGTCCTGCCGTGAGGGCAGGGGACTGGACTCGAGGACCTCTCGAGGTCCCTTCCATTCTAGAAGTCTATGGATCCTGCTGGGTGACGGGAGGCAAGTCACCTCCCTGGGCCTCAACTTTCCCCTCTGTAAAATGGGGAGAAGGATGTAAAGTGCTCCAGAGGGATTAGAAAACAAACAAACTTAAAACACAACGACTAGTCCTGCAGCACCTTAGAGACCCACACACCACACAGCTGGTCTCATGAGCTTTCGGGGCACAACCCACTTCCTCTGATGAAAGGGTTGGAGATGATCATTCTCCCCTTGGCTTCCCAGGTCTTCTGGTTCGGACCCATCATCGGCGGCGTCCTGGCCTCCTTGCTTTACAACTACTTCCTCTTCCCCTACCCGCTGAGCATGTCCGAGAGAGTAGCCATCATGAGAGGCACCTATGAGCCGGAAGAGGACTGGGAAGAGCAGAAGGAGCCGAGGATCAAGTCCATGGAGCTGACCGCCCCGTAATAGCGAGGCCTGGGACGAGGGGAAAAACAACCCCAAAGAACAAACAAGACTCTTAAATCGATGGCCTCCGACCCCAAAGACCCACCGTCTCTCTCGGCAAGGGAAGGGGGCCTGAGATTCCTGTGTGTCGACCCTGCGATTGCGAGTGTGAGCGGTGCAAACGTGACTGGCTGAAGAGCAGAGCGCCGCACGCCCGGCTCAACACGTCCCGCCAACACCAGCTCTAGGCCGGAGACGGGCGTGGGAGTGCCTGGGGTGCGTCAGGATGTTTAGCTGAATGCAGCTGCGCTTCCGCTGCCCGCCTTTGTCTTTGGGCCGCGTGCCAGATCTAAACCCTTCCCCGCGCCCCCCGGGCGGGCTGGCGGAGGTGAAACCCGCCTCAGCCTGGTGTGAATTTCACAGCCTACCTCACGCCGGGGGTGGGTGATTTCCCTGCTTTTTTCTTCCTTGTAACGCTTCAGGGGTGCCCCTCGTGAGGGCACAGGCCGGGTTGCTGTAGCCGTGTCCGTCCACGGAGGCACGGTGGGCCGGGCGATATGACTTTTATCGGACCAGCTTCGGCGTGTGTGCGAGAGAGACAAGCTTCTGAGCTACCGCGCTCGGCCTGAACAAGCCCAGCTGCGAAGGACAGCCGCGTGCCGCTCACAAGCGCGTCTCTCTCCGCCGGTACCTCCTCACCTTCCCCTTACGGGGTCACCAGAACAGGGGCCCCTCATGGGCCAGGCCGATAGGACCGTGGGCAGCCCTCTGGCGTGACATTCAGTCGCCGGAGGTGGGGTGGGCTGGAAGTTTTAACAAGGGCGAGTCTCTCCGAGAGACCACCCGGCCTGAAGGGACAGGACCTCCCGTTACTGTGGCCCCCAATTGGCTTCGGGGGAGGAGGGTTCCAATGGAAAGCCCACGAGAAACAAGCACAAGGCCTTTTGTTTGGCCGTTGTGCTAGCAGATTGGGAGTAGGCCTCGCCTCAGTGCATTCGGTATCAGGGTGACATCCTAATAGCGTCCCCCATCCTCCCGCCCCGCCACTACCCCTGCAGCTGGAGGTCTCTGGGCTTCCCCCGTTAGCCGCCAACTGCATAGGGGTACACCCCCCCAGGCACAAGACATAGGAGGTGCAGGAGGGACAGAGAAAAGGCACCAGGAAGCCAGAGATACAGCAAAAGGGAAAACAGGCTGGGTGGGATTAAGAGGCCTGAGTCTTTTTTATTTTTATAATGGAGATTGCCTATCTCCTAGAACTGGGAGGGACCCTGAAAGGTCACTGAGTCCAGTCCTCTGCCTTCTCAGCAGGACCAAGTATCAGCCCTGATGAATTTTTGCCTCAGATGGCCTCCACAAGGATTGAACTCACAACCCTAGGTTTAGCAGGCTAATGCTCAAACCACTGAGCTATCCCTCCTCCCTTTAGGGCATGCTTAGGGCCTGCTGCCTTCTTGGCTGGGCTGGAAATGTATTTGCTCCCTGGCCACAAGGCACAAGGCCTCAAACGGCGAGACAGACTGAGGAGCCTGTAGCCTCAGCAGGCTGGGCCCCAGATCCGTCCGTAGCTGCCGGCATATCCCGACTGCAAGCATCTGCCTGTTTTTCCCCGCTCTTCCGCAGCCTCTCCTGAGAACCACACGACGCTCCCTGAGCGCTAAGGAATTAACCCCAGGGTAGCCGGGGGCACAGCCTCTCTCTAAAGGCCTCTCCATCCTCCGCGTGGGCCTGGGAAAGCAAAAAAGAGCAGGCCCAGATGCTCTGGAGGATGCTTTTTAAGATGCTCTAGTCCAGCTATTCTCAACCGCAGGGTTGGGACCCTGCCAAAGAGAGTCACGACCCCCTTTTCACCGGCTCCCCGTGACTGGCTTAGGATTCCATGGGGCTTGGCTTTGGTATTGCCGCGTGGCGGGCGCAAGACTTGGCCCCCTTCCTGGGGTCGTGAGGGAAATGTTGTCATTCCAATGAAATCTGCGAGCCAGCGCAGCTTGAGAACTGCTGTTCTAGTCGGGTTCTGTCAGATCATTGGGGGCCGTCTGGTTTCCCTTGTGATGCATCCTACACCCCAAACCTTTCTCCCCCGCCCCGGAAGGTGCTGCGTTTTCCTGCACTGGCTGGTGTCGGCGATCCCTTGTTTATTTGGTGCATGAAGGATATGATTTTTGGACTTTGCACTCAGAGCTCTGTAATATTGTATTATTTATTGTCAATAAACTAAGCCAAAAAACAAAAAAAGGAGTCACTTCTGAGAGCTCGGGGATGCCAAGGGGTGATCTTGAAAGCCCAGCTGCTCCGGTGCCTGAGAAAACACCTTAATTTTTGTTCCCCACGAGGCTCCCTTGTGCCCATTTTACAGATGGGGAAACTGAGGCCCAGCTGGGCATTGAATATGCTAAGAGGAGTTGGCTGGGCTATGGCTGCTTGCCACTGGAGGGGATTTCAGAGAGACTCGGGGGACAGGGATGCAAGCAGGATTCTATGCACGGTCAACGATTAAAGGAGCCAGAAGGGTGCCCAGACCTTAAAGTCACCTGGGACTCATCGTTAAGGATGTCGTGTGAGGGAACCGCCAGGAAGGCATCCATCAAACCCAGCAACACGAAGCGCAAGCCAGCACCGGCCACGCGTCCCTCAAGGATTCGCTCTGTTTAATGCTGAGCGTGCCGGACGCTGAGCCATTCCGGCCCGGTACACACGCAGCTCGGCCAAACACACACACCTTAATCCCAGCCCGCAACTCCCACCCTTTTACCGAGCTCCCCCACCCACGGCTCAGCCAACACCATGCCTTCCTCCAGCCGGCTGGCTTTTCCAGTTCTGCCACCGGCTTCTGCGAGTGCATCTGAACAGAGAAAGCCCTGCTGACTGAGCTAAGTGGTGGAAACTCCGGGGCAGGCTCATGCTGCCCCGCCCCACGCCCATCCCAGGGTGGAGTCGCAGCAGCAGGAAGATGGCCTAGATGTGGAACGGGACTCAGAAAAGCCAGGTGCCGAGATGGACTCTACTGCTAAGTCCTGAGGGGTTTCACTTCCGACTCCATTCCTTCCTGTCCACAGCTGGAAAGCGGGACGGACCCCAGGGGCCCAGCCGGCAGAGGGCTGCGGGAAAGTTGGTTCAATGTCAGAGAAATCCAAGCTCGATAGAACTAACAAAGCGTTATTGCAAGTGTAAGCGGGGGAACGGTCCTGCTATTGTGGGGAACTTTCCTGGCTTCTATACCACCTGGTGAAATGGACCAGCGAACGGATCTGAGTCCCCGCTCCCATTTCTTTCACCCGACAGCCTCCCTGCCCCTGAGGGCTCCCCTGCTGAGTACCTGAGTCCTCGAAATCCCAACAAGACTGGGTCCAAGTTTTCTGGGGCTTAAACCCCAGCCTTGCAGTCAGCTGGGGCAGGGACTAGGGTGTCCCCACTCCGGGGTGCTCTCTGCACACTGCATGCTTTCGTGACCTACTGATCATTTCATACAGTTCAAAGCAAATACAATTTGCTAAACAGCAACTGATTAAGAAAAGAAAGGAATAAGGAGAAACGAGACAGGTTCAATGAGAACACACAGCCCCGCTCTGTAGCGCGGGGACAGCACAAACAGCCGTCTGCAGAGCATAAGGACAGTTCACAGTCTGCTCCTTATAGGTCCCAGGGATCTTTCTCAGGCTCTGGCTGTGCTGCAGGGGGGCTGCAGGTTGGACACGGTTGCTCTGGCCGTGAGCCGCAGGCTCTAGGTGGCAGGACCCCTCTCCCAGTTGGAGTTACAATCCCTCTCCGAGTCTGGCTGCAGGGCCTCTTGGCTGGTGGCCTGAGTCTCTTTTCCCCGGTTTGCTGGTTCCAGCTGCTCACCACACCCTGCTGCAGACTGTGCTGCTTTGCCAGACTCCAGCGCCTTGTGTTGCTTCGCTGACCCCTTTGGCTCTCTGGTCACCGCAGGTCTGCTGCTCAGCACAGGGTCTGCGCTCCACGGGCTGTGTGCGCCTGGCTCTCTCACTGCAGGTCTGTGTCTCCACACAGCTTGCTCTTCCGCTGCTCTTCTCAGCTCTCCTTTTCTCAGACCCAGAAAATCCCAGCTCACACGGAGGACGGAGGTCGGGACCTGGCCTTCTAATTCTCCCATTGAACCGGTCAGACTGAGCTGGAGTGTCGGCCTCTTCCCATTGTCCCTGGGGTCTGTCAATGTCAGGGCCCCGATTTCTCATGGACCCTTCCCCTTTTAGTACTGGGAGCTGGCCAACCTAAACCTCCCAGGCTACATCTAGACTGGCATGATTTTCCGGAAATGCTTTTAACGGAAAAGTTTTCCGTTGAAAGCATTTTTGGAAAAGCGCATCTAGATTGGCATGGATGCTTTTCCACAAAAGTATTTTTTGTGGAAAAGCGTCTGTGCCAATCTAGACGCGCTTTTCCGCAAAAAAAAGCCCCGATTGCCATTTTTGCGATCGGGGCTTTTTGGCGGAAAACAAATCTGAGCTGTCTACGCTGGCCCTTTTGCGCAAACTTTGCTGATCTGAGCTGACAGGAGATCGTCAGTGCTTTTGCGGAAATTCAAGTGGCCAGTGTAGACAGCTGGCAAGTTTTTCCGGAAAAGCGGCTGATTTTCTGGAAAAACTGGCCAGTCTAGACACAGCCCCAGAGTTTTACTAAGGGGCGAACAGTCCCTTTACGCAAGGCGCGAGGGAGGTGGGAGTCTTGGCTTCCTTGCGAGTTCGGTTTACGATCCAGTCCATAGATCGATCCAATTGCAAAGGAGCAGAGAACAGAGATTGCGCCCCCGTCTCAGCCCCAAAGATGGGGATCATGATGCAGTGGCAGACGCCGGGGCTACATCTGCTGCCCGTTCAGAAAAAACGTGCGTCCCCGGCAGCTGCTATGCCAATGCTTCGGGCTTGCCCAGACAGCTCCTGCGCCTAATGTAGACGCTCTCCACTCGGTTTAGGCGTGATTCAGATCAGACTATCACTAACTAAATTGGTGCAAGAGCGTTCACACTAGGAGGGATTGTGCCAATTCAGACAAACCAGTGTCTGAGCCACATGGAGGTCTACACTGAGATGTTAGGAGCTGATTTGCAGCATCCCAGCTCTGGGAGGAGGGGGGGTATAGAAAGTACGGGGCTCCAGAGCCCCAGTGTGCGAGAGGCACCTGCGGGGGGGGGGGAGGCAGAGAGGCAATCCATGGGCTGCAGATGGAGCCTGAGGTTTGAAGCTGCCCACCTCCATGTTACGATGACCCAGCAACATGGCTCAGGGGTGTTTGAAAAATCCCCGCTAAGCCACAAAGCAGGCAGCACTAGGAGGGTGGAAGAATTCTTCCACCAATCTAGGTATGCCCTCTCGGCGAAGCGATCCATGGCTCTATGGGCCTCCAAGCCAGACGGGATCCTCACACTACGTCTGACCTCCCACGGACCACAGAGCACCCCCCGCCTCCCCGTTCCCCTGCCGACTCGCGGGGAAGGCCCAACCTCGACGAAACTAATTTAAGTGTCCACCCGGTTGCTGAAAAATGTTCCATGCAAACGCCACCCCCTCGTCCCCACCCCCACCTCGGGAACCAGCCTTTCTGCGGAACAGAAACGTTAATAAAAAAACATTCGTTTTCATTGAACACGTTCAGGGTTTCGTCAAAAACCAGACCCTGCTCTTGCGGGAAGGAAGAGGCATTTCTGGCAGTTGGAGAAGCAATTCCCGCCCTCTTTAAAGGTCCCCCTTCCGAGGACCCTTGAACGTGTCCATTTGCGACGGAGTCTTGGGAAATCCCGGTTCAAATCCCCGCCCGGCCCTGAACACCACGTGCCACCCCCGGCAAGTCTTTCTAGACCAGTATGGAGGTGGATTTCAATGAGAGCTGGGCGCCAGTTCAGAAGCTGGGTATAAGGCACCGTGCCTCAGTTTCCCCAACGGCGAAAACTGCACTGTCTCCAAGGGGAGGGTCAATACATTAACGATTGCGAGGTGCTCATCTGTTAGCTTAACAGGGTGGCATATGGAGGCTGCCTTAGGTGGACGGGGGGGGGGGGCAAAAAAAAACCCCTCCCCCACCCTCGCAATGCCATTTTTTCTTCCAGGCCTTAACCCCCAGGCGGTCTCATTTGCACACATAATGAAGACGGGCTGGGCCCATAGGCCTGGCTGCCGCACCCTCGTCAGCTCGGCGTTTCCCGCCCGCCGCCCCCTCACCCCTCTTTTCTGGAGCTTTGTTTGGGCGCTGGGCTCCTGTTACCGCGCCGCCCCTGTGGGCGGCTTTCGGGTCTGGCAAGTGACAGGAGAACACGGCGTCCTGCCTGGCGCGGCGACAGCACATTCCTCACCCAAAGAAAGTCTTGCTGTATGTGGGTTCGCCCCTGGAACGTGAAGCCGTGCAATTCTACAGCGCTTCCCCGCACAGGGAGGGGAGGGAGAGGCAGGGCGGCCTTGCAGGGAAAGACTCGTCTAACCACTAGAGCCTCCTTCCCCACCTGCAGCCAGAAATTCGGACTCTCAGTCCACCGGGGAGGAAGCGGCGGCCCGGTTCCCAGGACGGACAGGGGACGCACCCGAGTCCGGCCGGTGGCCCACCCCCACTCCCGGGGGGCCCAGGACAGCCCCCACAGCCAGCGAGCGGCCAGCCCCAGATCCGGCGACGGCCAAGACGAACTACGGCGGCCACGGAGAGGGCGGCCCGGCCGGGACAGGAAGTTCGGGAGCCGGCTGGCCCCCGGGTTCCCTGCGGACCAACCCCGGACCCCACCTACAGAAGCACGGTAAGCCGGGAGAGGCAGGAGAACATCTCAGGGGGTTGGGGGAAGGGAGGAAGCAGCCCAGGGCTGAAGCCTTCTGGCGCCCGTGGGCAGACAAGTTGCGGGAGGAACACGTCCCCCGTCTGCCGTGCAGGGGCTAACGCAAGCCCCTGCACTTACGGCCCTGGGCTGGGACCCGGAGAGAGGGCGGGACCGGGTCCCCCTCCCACCCGCCAAACACCCCCCCCCCAGTGGAACCCCGACTACCCTTAACCGGTTACTAAGGCCGGACACAAACCAGGGTTCGCTGATTCCCCCCCCCCCCCTTCATGGCTGTCACGCGGAAAGGGGGTGATCGCACCCAAAGAGCAGAAAACTAGACTAAGGGCTGGAACTATAGACCCAGTCATGAGCCGGAGGGGTCCGCAGACTCCCCCTACCAACCGGCAGGGGGTGATCGCACCCCCCGTAAACTCTCCCACTCATCCATTCGAGCCACGAATCTCTCACACCCAGGAATAGACGCCGCAGGAGTTTCATGATGCGGAAATACCAATTTGGCTACCAAGGCCAGTGAGAGGGCCGCGTGAGTGGCCTTCTTCCATCCCAGTGGGCCACAAGATTGCCATGGCCGAGACAGTCAAAACCTCTGACGGGAGCCCCCAGGATGCAGCCACTAAAACAGTTAAGCGAAAGCTTTCGCGGCATAATGTGGGAGATCAGGTCTTTCTTTTCCGGGTACGTGGGCAGAAGTCGTGGCTTCCGCCCATCACTTCTTGCTACAGAGGCTAGATGCAATCGTAGCTGGATCGGCAGTGAGGGGAAAAAAATGGAGTTTTTTGATGTTCCCAACCCCCCTAGGCCCATTTGGGAATCCCATCTCTAATGCTCACCATCTCATTCGTCCACAGCAGCTGCAAAAAGGGGTTACCTGGTTTGAGGTTAATTCTTCTCAAAGCATCTGCCACTGGCTGATTTGATCAAGTCTTGCAATATTTGGTGCCCTGGCTCGTTGGGCATCTCAACTAGCCTACTACATATTGTAGAGAGTTTGCCCATTTGATCTAGAACTCCTCCTACGTCTACATTAAAGCCGATTGTCAGCACAGCGCGCAAGTCAAGAGGCAGATCGGTCGACGGGAAACCTGTGTCGACTGCTCCCTTATGCCTCGTGAAACGAGGTTTACAGGAGCGGTCGACAAAGGCTTCCCTTGTTGACCGATCCGCATCTTGACTTGCGTGCTGTGCCCACGATCAGCTGATCCGGCACTGCGCAGCGGCCATTTTTATTTTAATGAAGCCGGGGATATTTAAATCCCTGCTTCATTGATTCTGTCGGGTAGCCTATTTTACATGCCTCTGTGGGCAGAGGCATGTAATCTAGACATACCCTAAGAGTGAAGACCACCATAATCCGCTTCCTCTTCCCCTAACTTAAAACAAGGTCAGGGGTTGGTTGTGCCAGGAAAACGGGATGCACCAGGAATGGGACTGCTTCTCAGAAAAACCCAACAGGAAAGAAACCAAGTCACCAAAGCTAGTACAGTCCTCAACACGGACGCCACGGAGGGAAGGTTGAAACGGAACCAAGATGAGCCAGAAAAATAGGATGGACCGGGATTAGGGTTGCTTCAAGAAATCTTCCAGAAAAGAGATAACATGGAACAACTGGGAGTAGCGGTCTGTTTTGATCCAGCTACATCAATGCTTAAGGTTTGAAAACTGCCAATCTGCTCTTAAATATCTCCAGGGATGGAGATTCTACAACCTCCCTAGGCAACTTATTCCAGTGTTTCACCACTTGGACAGTTACGACACTTTTGCTAATGTCCAACCTAAGTGTCCTTTGCTGCAATTTAAGCCCTTTTTTATTAAAACACAGTAAGCCATAAAAGTGTACAGGAATAAGGAAAAAATACTTACAAATGACTCCAAAAATTAAATGGAAATATATTAACAACCCTTTCTAAAGAAATCTGAAATAAAAATTAACTTCATAAAAGCAGAACTGTATTTTTGACCACTGCAATTGTGTCAATAAAGCATGTACATTTTCCTTCTATTTATTAAAAAAAAAAAAAAGCCTTAATTGAGTTAGAGGATGTGGTGCAGGCCAGGACTTTAACAGGGTTCAAAAAAGAGCTAAATAGATTCATGGAGGTTAGATCCAGCAATACTGATTAGCCAGGATGGGCGGGAATAGTGTCCCTAGCCTCAGTTTGTCAGGGTCTGGGAATGGGCGACAGGGGGAGGGATCCCTTGGTGATCCCTGTTCTGTTCCCTCCCTCTGGGGCACCTGGCGTTGGCCACTGTGGGCAGACAGGACACTAGGCCGGAGGGACCTTCGGTCTGACCCAGTCTGGCTGTTCTGACGTCCTTACCAATGCAATGCCGGGTAAATCGGGTCGTTTAAAATAAAGGGCAAGTTTCCCAGCCTTCGCCGCTGTGGGGATCAGGCTGAAAACATGACTCTCCCTGCCGCACAGGCTGGGACACCAGGAGATGAGAACTGCACCATTAAAAAAAAACCCACCACCACGACTTTTAAGGCCATCTCGTGTTTTTCAGCAGGCCTGACCGACGACGTCAACTCTAAGGGCCGGCAACCTTGCACCCTTCCCCAGCCAAACAGCTTGCAGGTTAATAGGCAGCAGGTTTAAAACAAACACAAGGAAGTTTTGCTTCACTCCGCGCACAGTCAACCTGCGGAACTCCTTGCCAGAGGATGCGGTGAAGGCTAGAACTTTAGCAGGGTTCAAAAAGGAGCTAGATAGATTCATGGAGGTTAGGTCCATCAATGGCTATTAGCCAGGATGGGCTGGAATGGGGTCCTAGCCTCAGTTTGTCTGGAGGTGGGTGACGGGGGACGGATCACGTGAGGATTTCTTGTTGTGTTACCTCCCTCTGGGGCACTGTGGGCAGACAGGACACCGGGCTAGACCGTTGCTCTGACCCAGTCCGGCCATTTTTAATGTCTTATGTCTGCAGCAAGCCAAGCACCTCCCTGGTGCACGCACCCGCCGACGCAGCCCGTAGCTTGGGGCTTGCAGGCTGGCCGACACTCGGCTTCCCTGGCTGCCTCCCTCCGCCACTGAGCCCTGCACCCAGCTGGGCTGCTCGGAGGCAGGAGCCGCGGAGAAAGCCCACGCCAGGTGTTGCCTTGTTCCTGCCGCACTCCGTCTCAGTGCTGGGTCTCTCAGCAGCCTGCCCGCCCCCTCACCTCCTGCCAGGGCAATCAACGCGGGCGCCCTTCGCTTCGGAGCGACCCACTCCACTGTCGCTCGCACCCGGATACGCTTCCTGTTGTTGCAGGAGACGGGCGCTGGCTGGGCCGCCTGTTCGCCCGTGCCTAACGCCGCTCCGGGCCGCGAGAGCAGGACGCGAGGCGGCGCGGACCAGGCTTCGGCCGGCGTTTTGCGGCCAGTCCTGGGCACCGCGTGTCAGGGAAGACCCGGCGCAATGGGAGAGGGGGCAGGGAAGAGCCACACCAGCGCCGGCAGGGCTAGAAAAGGCGCCCGAGGCGGGGAGAACCGGGCACGTTTGGTTGGGAAACGAGACGCGTCGCTGGGCAGGCACTCACCCCCACGGCGCCTCCTGCTGGCCGCTCTGGGAATTAGCTCTTCGGCTCCAGAGCGCCCCCTTTCAGCTGGTGCCACAGCAGCTGGTAACGTCTGAGGTCTGTGCCCCTGCACTCAAGGGTCCTTCCCTCCCAGGGACACCCCCCCCCAACTCCCCCAGGCCCGTCTCAGGGACCCCCTGCCGGGTGTCGGTGATCCCCCATCTCAAGGGCCAACTGCAGCCTGACATGGCCACTCGGCATTGGCAAGAGGGTGGGGACCTGCTGCCTTCTGCTGTCCCCCTAGGACCCTCAGGCCTTGCCTCCAGCCCGGCAGCTTCCCTGGCAGCTAGGTCCCTCCTGCTCCCCAGCTAAAGCAAGAGTAGCTCTTCTACGTCCACCCAGAGCCCTTATTTATACAGCCCCAGCTGGGCCCCCATTGGCTGTCTCTGCCTCAGCTGTGAGGCTTTGCACTCAGCCCTCTCCCAGGGCTGGGTTTTTACCCCTTAAAGGGCCAGCGCGGGGCAGACGCCCCCTTACAAGAAGACTGAGAGGGGACATGCTAGCAGCTTTCAAATCCCTACAAGGGTGTTACAAGGAGGAGAGAGAAAAAACGTTCTCCTTGGCCACTGAGAATAGGACAAGGAGCAATGGGCTGAAATTGCAGCAAGGGAGGTTTGGGTTGGACAGCAGGAAAAACTTCCAAACTCCCGGGTGCATCTAGACTGGCAAGATTTTGCGCAAAAGTGATCACTTTTGTGCAAAAACTTGCCGCCTGTCTACACTGGCCGCTTGAATTTGCGCAAGAACATTGACTTTGTACTGTACAAAATCAGCGCTTCCTGTGCAAATACTTTGAGGGTCCAGCGGAGGCAACCAAAATGATTCGGGGGCTGGAGCATATGACCTATGAGGAGAGGCTGAGGGATTTGGGTCTGTTCAGTCTGCAGAAGAGAAGAGCGAGGGGGGATTTGAGAGCAGCCTGCAACTCCCTGAAGGGAGGTTCCCAAGAGGATGGAGAGAGGCTGTTCTCAGTGGTGGCAGATGCAGAACAAGGAGCAATGGTCTCAAGTTGTGGTGGGAGAGGTCCAGGTTGGATATTAGGAAAAACTATTTCCCTAGGAGGGTGGTGAAGCGCTGGGCTGGGTTCCCTAGGGAAGTAGTGGAGTCTCCATCCCTAGAGGTGTTTAAGTCTCGGCTTGACAAAGCCCTGGCCAGGTTGATTTAGTTGGGATTGGTCCTGCCTAGAGCAGGGGGCTGGACTTGACCTTCTGAGGTCTTTTCCAGTTCTATGATTCTATGATTCTATGATAATATTACCACCCTGGCTTCTGCACGGCTGGATGTGGCCTTCAGAGTGCCCGGCCCACATTACAATCGCTGCTCTCCAGCTGCCCAGCTCTGAGGGCATCACAGAAGTAAAAGGTGGCCATACTGTGACACCCCCTCCCGCCCAAATAACCTTACAGTCCCCCTGCAACTCCCTCTTGGGTCAGGACCCCAATGGAGAAACACCGGTGTCCTCCATGACATCTGTAGAGCGTCGGGGAAAAGCCCACAAGGCCAGAGAGCACGGTCCATAATGCATGTTTCATGGCTGTGAATTTGGGAGGGCAGCTAGTTCTGGGGTGACGCACCATTCAACACACTGCTGGGGGGGGGGGAAGGTAGGGACGGGAGGGGGGTGAAGGGCCACAGCCAGGCAAGAGCACACAATGTGCCGTGACCACCGAGCCAGAGAAAGCCCCTGTCCCAAAGAGCATGCAGTCGAGGAGACGAAGCGTGAGAGGGGAAACTGAGGCACGGAGGCTGGCCATACGCCTCACAGCAGGCTAGGGTTAAACTCAGGGCTAGAGGGCGGGTCTCCTGCTTCCCAGCAGAGGACCCTGCGGACGGGACCCTCCGGCCAGTGCATTTAGCTCTTTACCCGGCTCGCTGGAGTAGCGGTACTTCTTCAACTACGCCTGGCGGTCGGATGTTGAAATCCAGGCACTCTGCCCCCCAAGCTCAGGCCTGGGGAGTCTCTTCAGAATGCTATTTTGGGGGCTCAGTTCCACCCCCTGCTGCAAGAACTGGGCAGGACACCTGGGAGAAAATCAGCGTTACTAAAAGCAAGGCAAACCCTTGTCCTTACCACCTGGCCTGTGACAGCCCTTCTCCCGCCTCTCCGCTTCCGGGAGCAGGCCTGGCTGGCTGAGATGAGCCGCCAGGTCTCATCTACCTCTGATCACCCTGCTCCCCTCCTGCTCTTGCTCCTCTCCACGTGCTGGGCCGATGTTACCCGCTGGATCAGGGCTGCAGCTGCTTCCTGGCACAGATCAGAAAGACCAAGCCCCGATTCCGACCTCTTGTGGCAAAATCCCGGGCACTTTTATGTATGTACGGCCTGGCCTTTGCGATTCTCCCAGCAGATGCTTGGCTCCTTCCACACCCCCTGGACTCACCCAGCATCAGGCCAGATCACACCCTTGCTCCGTGTGCTAAATCTGACCTTGCTAACCCCTTGGCGGCAAATACCGCTCGATAGCGTGGTGGTAATTGACTTGCACAAAGCGCTGGTGCAGCTCCAGGGTAGCATAATGGAGCCTTGTGTCTCCAAGAGGTAGCGGCAATCAAACACAGAAAACAGCCACCGCTCCGACTGACAAGGAACGTATTGTTCCACAAAGGGGGGGGGGAGAGAGCCGTTGAGTTTTCCCAAGGCATTGTCCTTCCTGGAGGCAGCAAGCTAGCGAGAAGCCAAGCCGAGGGGGCTGGGACGGATGCAAGACGCCAGACAGTTCCGGCTGAATTTAAGCTCTGGGGCGAACCAGGGGCCTGGAAGATGTGACCCCAACAATGCACCATAGGACAGCGCTCACAGGGGTGGGGGGCTGTAGAGTCTTCCCGCGCCTCAACCCCAAAAGGAGAATCTCCATTTTTAGTTATATAGGGCATATGACACACACATCTGACCAGATGGGATTCTGTTTGGTAAAAGGTAATGGCCTCCCATTGTGATTGCCTGTTTTTTGGGTGCTGCTTCCAACAGGAGGAGCCAAAGGCCCAATGGGGTGCAAGTGGGTCTGCTGGACTGTTTTGGGGGTAATTTGGCCAATGAAGCTGTGGCACCTCTACTAGGTATCCTTGACTTCTTCCATGCAGAGAGCATGCCGAGGAGCAAGGCTAGGTGAAATGGAGCTAATGAGCACAGGCCTAACTCTGCTTCTATTGAAAGCAACTGTTGACTTCCACGAGGGAAGAGAGAGGCTCACTCATCGTCATCCCTCCCACAGGTCTATACCGGCGGAGAAAATCGATGCAAGATACACAACTCCAGCTCTGCAAATTGCAAACCTGGAGTTAATGTACCTTGCATGGATTTTCTGGGGCGGCCCTGACAACACAGAGTACTGGGGTTGACAGGGGTGCCCTCAGTGCTCGATTTAGCAGGTCTTTCTCAGGCCTGCTCAATTGAACCCCGAAAGATCGATCGCCGGAGCATCGATCCTCCAGTAAGTGGAAACGTGGCCTGAGTTCTCCCTTTTCCAAGATGAACAATCCCAGTCTTTTGAATTGCTCCTCGTACTGAAGCTGTTTAATGGCCCCTAATCATTTTTCTTTCCCTTCTCTGAACTTTTCCCAATTCTAATATCTCTTCTTCGAGACAGAGTGAAGAGAATTGCAGGTGGTATTCAAGCTGTGGGCGTACCATGGATTTATATTGTGACATAACGCTATTTTTGTCTTTTCTATCCCTTTCCTAACATTTGTTATCTGTTCTGGATTGGTGCAGATATCAGCAGAGAATGAATAACTCCAAGACCAGCTAACAGACACCCCGTCGTGTTCAATATATAAGTAGGATTACCTACTTTGGAGCTCTTTTCTTATGCCTGTATATTTTATATCTGCCTCTGGAATTTCCACTACATGCATTTGACGAAGTGGGTCTTTGCCCACGAAAGCTTATGCTCCAATAAATCTGTTAGTCTATACGGTGCCACAGGACTTCCCGTTGTTCTTGAAGATTCAGACTAACACGGCGACCCAGCTGATCTTTTTCCAAAGTACATTGCTTTGCATTTATCACATTCAGTCTCAAACCACCAGGAATATGTTGTGAGCACACAGGAAGAAGGAGGGCAAGCGTGTTGCAGGCAAAAGCATTGTACAATATTTGTCGCCTCCTAGGACTTTTCTGTATGTTATGACAGCCACTTTGGAATTCACATGCTCCTGCTCCTAAAGCACTGCCAGCTAAGCTAAAGGAGAATCTCTATTTTTAGTCATATAAGGCATATGACACCCACATCTGACATCTATAATTAACATTCTCAAAGTGTTTTAAGGTAGAAGTTCCCAGCAGCACTTACAGAAACCTGGCTTTTCTTGCTTCTATCCCTGTGTTCTTCCACATAGGTACAGAAAATAATACCCAGCAAGTTTCTGGGTGGATTCACACATACTTTGAATTAGGTAGGGCTTCTGTTTACAGCTATGTTCATTGACAGGTGAGTTCACACCTATTAACCTCAATAGGTGTTTGCCCAATCTCAAGTGAGACTTTCACCTAACCCAGAATAAGGTTTCACCCACTTCATAACAATTATTTGTGGGAGATTGACAGAGGAACTAATAGAAAATCAAGGTGGGAGGGAAGTTAACAGTTGAACATTTTTCCCTGCCGGGGTTTTGGCCAAAATTTAAAAATAAATCAACAAAAGTTTTCACCATAATTTCAACACCGGACAAAACCAAAAAAACAAAAACCAACTGGATTGAGGTGAAAATGTTCAAAAATTACATCATTGTTTGTTGTTCAGATTAGAGATTGAGTCCTATCAGGTGGGGCACATCAGCTGTTTTTAAAACCTGCTAAAGAAGATGAAGCTAACTGACCCAAAGGCACTGGGAAGCTATTCTGGAATAAGGAACGGGGAATAATTTACAGTATTCGTCAGTAGCTGTTCTAGTCAATTTCTCCATGCAGATTAGTGCTGGAACTCATTTTCTGAAAAGGTTTTGGAAATCTGGGTCCAAGTGATTTAGAATACTAAAGGATTTGAGGCACCTAAAATGCAGATGGAGTACTGCACTTAAGTACCTAATTCCCATTGGAAGTCAGCAGGAGTTAGGCGCACATTATAAGGGATTATGTAACTCTCACAGGAAATCCTTCTCCATCTTTGTACACCTTTGGAAGTCTGACCCTGAGACTCTTTTAAACAATTTACTCAGCTCTATAGCTGGTGAAAAGACAAATTGGGGGGAATAGTTGAAATTCTTTTCCTGACAGTCCACCCCTCCCCCTTCCCCCTCCTTCCGATGCAATTTCAATGAAAAATTTCATCCCACATTTATCATTTTGATCAGCTCCCGTTGACATATCTTGTCTGTAATTCGTTTATAGGGAGGCTTTGAAGGTTTCGATTTTTATTGGTAAAGGCCAAGAAAGGTTGATTTTCTGCATACACATGAACCGATGGAGAGGAAAAAACAATTTTCCCATCAATAGTCATCACAATTCACAGAGCAGCAAAGTCAGAAATGCTGCTTCAGAACTTAGCCAAGTTTGATTTATGGCTGTTTACTTTGCATCGTTTGACTTGTTGGTAATTTATATCTTCATGGTTATAAAGTTTTAAAATTTTAAATCTCAGTAGCTATAATCATTCAATTATTGTCTGATCCCCCCTCCCCCTTCCGCCCCGTAGTTTCCTGAGACCGTGAACATGAATAGACAAAAATAGGGGGAAAAAAAGTTGTAAAAAATGAACACTGATATTATCCATTGAAGTTATAAAAATCAAAGTCTGCCAAGCTCACTCATAAGACTTTTAAAACAGAATATGCCATTTTAAAAGTCTTCTATAGACTCACATGGCAGGGGTAAAAGTTCTCTATAAAATCTCTAGAACAAATACGGGGGCACTTTTGATTAATTTTCATCCCGACTGTATTCCATGAGTACTCTGCCTTTCATGAGAACGTGCTTAGCACTGTAGAAAATGAGCTAGCCCAGAAAGTTTTAAAAGTTTGAACTGGTTTCTAGTTCCAAGCCAACCCTCCGTAACAGGAGACGTGATTTATAGAAATAATTTGCTGGATCTCTGCCGAGATCCTTTCCATAAATCATAATTCCTCACACCTGCAAATACAGCAATTAGGGATAATTTATGCCTCCAGGATCCTTTGCCTTGTTAGACAACAAAGCCTCTCCTGCTTCAGCTAGGGGCTTCGACGTCTGCTTTTTTGTGAACCTTCTTGGAAGCTACGCAAGTAGCCAAGAGCAGTTTGGAAATACACTCGCCGCCTTTTTGGGCCTGGTGTCTGCAGTCTGGCAGAGCTGATTCAGCCCTTCTGTCGTTAGCTAATTTGTAATTAAGGGGAAAGAGCTGAATTCCATGCAGCTGGTGGTTGTCCTGTGTACTGTTGGAAGCCACCAGAGGGTGCAATTACAAATAATCTTACAAGTTCTCTTTGCTCAAGCAGACACGTAAGGTGGCCGTGTTTCCCGAGTCAAAATTTGGGACACGTTCGTGCCAATATTGTGCAGGGCCACAAAATAGTTATATTAAAGACAAGGTGTCTTTTTCTCACAAGTGTGTTAGTTCGCTAGTGTGTGTGTGTCTCTGTGTGTGCGTCTATTTGTGTCTGTGTGTATCTATGTGTCTATGTGTGTGTCTGTCACTGTGTGTGTCTATGTGTATCTATGTGTCTGTCTGTGTGTGTCTATCTCTGTGTGTGTCTGTGTGTGTCTGTCACTGTGTGTGTCTGTGTATCTATGTGTCTGTGTGTCTGTGTGTGTGTCTATCTCTGTGTGTGTCTGTGTGTCTGTCTGTGTGTGTCTGTGTCTGTGTGTGTGTGTATCTGTGTGTCTCAATGTGTGTGTCTGTGTGTGTTTGTGTCTGTGTGTCTATGTGTCTGTGTGTGCGTCTGTCTGTCTGTGTGTCTATGTGTGTGTCTGTGTGTGAGTCTGTGTCTCTGTGTGTGTCTATGTGTGCCTGTGTGTGAGTCTGCCTGTGTGTGAGAGAGAGAGACACATGCATAAAATATGCAGCATCTGCGAGGGGTGGCCATGTTAGTCCGTGGGTGTTGAACACAAGGCGTACTTCTGGGGCACCTCGGAGACTAACCAAAATACACGGGTAGGATCCTGAGCTTTTGTGGGCACAACCCACTTCCTCCCATGAGCGGCGCAGAGAGAAAAGGGGGGACCCTTAGAATTTATAACAGAAAAAGAAGGGGTGGAAGTATCTTCAATCGTAGTGCCCATGCTAATGAAGCTAATTAAGCCAATCCAGCCCACTCAATTAGCCTCATTAGCACCGGCACGACAATTGCCAGGTACTTCCCCCCTCCCTTCTTTTCCCTCCACCCCCCACACTTCTGCCTCCCTACCCCGCATAACCCAAACCCTCTGCCCCCCTCCTTTACCCACACCCCCTCCCAGTCCCCCGCCCCAGGTCACAGCCCCCTCCTGCTGAAGTTCACAACCCAAATGCCTGCACCCCCCCCACCCCAATCCCCTGCCCCAGGTCACAACCCAAACTCCTGCACCCCCCCCCACCCCAACCCCCTGCCCCAGGTCACAACCCAAACTCCTGCACCCCCCCCCACCCCAATCCCCTGCCCCAGGTCACAACCCAAACTCCTGCACCCCCCCCACCCCAATCCCCTGCCCCAGGTCACAACCCAAACTCTGCACCCCCTGCACCCCACTTCCTTGCACCCCAAGCTCTTTCACTTTCTGCCCCTCCCATTCCTGTCCTCCTACCCGATATAACCCAAACCTACAGTGCCCCCTCCTGCACCCAGACCCCCTCCCCGACCTTGCCCCCCAATCCCCTGCCCCAGCTCACAACCCCCCTTCACCCAAACTCCCTCCCAGGCCCACATCCCCCTCCTGCACCCCAGTCTCCTACTCCGAGCCTCTTCTGCACCCAACCTCTGTCCCAGACCCCGCACCCCGCATCAATATCACGGAAGAATGCAGCCCTTGGCCACTTGCCAAATTCTTGGGGCGCCCCCTCCTCATGGGCACCCAAGGGACTAGCAGGGGCAGAGCCTGACTCCATCACTCAGAGCCGACAGCCCACAATTCCTGCAGAGGAGGAAGCCGAAAACTGCCGGCCTGTGTCTCCACCTGCTGCCAAAGCTCTGCTCTGAACCTGCCTCCGAGTCTCAGAGCCGCCTGGCCAGGCGAGAGCTTGACATCCCCTCCACACAGCCTGGATCTGCTCAGGCACAGCAGGCAGCCAGAAGACCCCGTGTAAGCAGCACTCACAGAAGCCTGCTCTGGGGTCTACAGTCTCAGGCACAAGCAGGGGTAGTATGGTCTACTGGTTAGAGGCGGGCTACGACCCAAGAGTCCAGGGTTCTGTGCCCAGGTTTGGGATTAAGTGTTGAGAACAGGGGCCTAGGATGGATTCCTAGAAAGGAAGTGTGTTTCCCAGTGTTTAGAACCAATGCCTGGCTGCTTCGGACCACAGCTGCCCTGGGCAGACACGCCACGGTGCAAGGAGGCGGCCCGGCGAACCTCAAACGTGGACCCCGTGTGAGCTGGAGGAAGGATCGTCTTCACGGAAGCCTGCAGGCCCCGTGAAAAAGCTCCTCCCCTCGTGCAAATGCGCACGAGTCTCTCCCAAACATGCCCCCCGTGCTGCTCACTCGCCGTCAGCTCCCGTTCTGTGCTGTTCTACTTAAAGCTCCAGTTCCCGGAGGCAGGGGATTGGTGGGGTGTTCCGCTGTCCCTGGAAAAAAGGCCAGTTTCTAGGCCTTCTGATGGGGAAGAAGAGATGGAAAATGTGACCCGAGTGCCCGTTACTACGGTTTTGAAGTCACAGGAGCCAGACACCCAAGAAAAGGACCCCTCCCCCAAATAGATTTTGGTTTTAAATCTCAAGTTTTGTTTAAAGCAAACGCGCGGTTTTTGAAGATTTAGGGCTAGGCACACCATGTATGTGTTGGCTGTTTGTTCAACCCCCTGCCCTCCCTCCCCACACACACACACACATTACGATCTCCCGGACGCTGCCCCAAGCCCCTTCCAACCCGCATGTGCCATAGGTCCAGACCAGTCTAGACAGCCAAGGTGCCCACAGCTGCAGGGAAGTGAGCCGATCTCTTCCCGTTGTCAGACCCGCTTTTCAGTTCCTGGGAATACCTTGTAACCAGTTCGGCTGACGTTCTCCCAGCCGGGTGTCCGTCTCAGGCTGGATTCTACTTGAAAAGTTTTCAAACGACAGGCTGAACCTCTCCAGTTCGGCACTCTCGGGACATGATCGGTGAATTTGCCAAACCACAGGTGGTCAAGAGGGTCTAGCAGCATTCCCAACGCTGCCATGGCTTCCTGGACTCAGAGAATAGTACTAGAGATGCAGCCGTGTTCGTCTGGTCCAGCTGAAACAAAAGGCAGGACTATGTAGCACTTGAAAGACTCACAAGATGGTTTATTAGGTGATGAGCTTTCGTGGGCCAGACCCACTTCCTCAGATCAAATTGTGGAAGAAAATTGGCACGACCATATATCCCAAAGTGGTACTATCCTATCCCCCTTTGTCTCCTCTTTTCTAAGCTGAAAAGTCCCAGTCTTTTTAATCTGTCTTTAGATGGGATCCGTTCCAAACCCCACAGCATTTTTGTTGCCGTTCTCGGAACCTTTTCTAATGCCAAGAGATCTCTTTTGAGATGAATCTGCATGCAGGATTCAAACCGTGGGCATACCGGAGGCAGCAGCGTGGGGGCAGCAGGCAGCTGCTCCGTCAGGGGAGCCGGTTTTTAAACTGGCTCCCCTCGTGGACCAGCTCCTACCTGGCATCCCACGCTGCTGCCTGATACAGAAGCAGCAGCATAGAGTGGCAGTGGGTTTCCCAAGAGTGGGGCCATAGCACACTGGCTGCCAGTCCCGCCCCCGGGGACTATAGAATAATCGACTAACCGATAAGAATTCGTGAGGTTAATCGACTATTCAGCTAGGCGATATTTAACATCCCTAGTCCCAATTTCGTCAACGTGCACTTGACTGTGCATCTGCAGACAGGCCGCTTGCAGCCCCGGTTTACGGAGGATCACTCCGCCTGGCCAATGGGAGCCGGAGGAAACAGCGAATACCATTGACCTGGAACGGTGTCTGAGCCAAAAGCACCGGCAGCCCGGCCTGCCAGACACTTAATAACTACCCCCGCCCTGGCGTGTCCATCTCCTTCTGCGGCTGCCAGGACCACGAGGAACCCTCGTATTTTTAGACAAACTGGTTGAAACTGGCTTTTTATTCCCTCCCGCGTACCTGTCACGGCTGATGCCTGCAGTTCCTGGTAAGGTCAGGCTACAACGTAATGATCTCAGAACAGCGTCCCTGCAACCCAAATTTGAGAGCCTGAATAAACAGGTAATGCAGAGTGACGTGCCGGAGATCAGCAGAGTTTCAACCTGGTGTGCAAAGGTTGGGCTCATTACTCTATTCTTGCCGTGCTTTGCTGATGTCGGGGTTTCTTTTCAAGCCCTGATTACACCTAATTAGCAAGAGGCTCTGCTAGGCCAGCCCCCCTCTGAACCGCGGGGATAGTTGGACAGTGTTTGTTGCTTTTCCCTCAAAGAGGGTTTTTTTAATGACTTGGCCACTAGCGGGCTGTTCCTAGATGAAGAGCAGAGCCGGCCAACACAGGAGCCAGTCCTCTGCGTCAGTGCCGACCGTGACAGGAAGCGAATCGGGGCCGTCTGAGAACAATGAATCAGTTCTGCAAGAGAACAGCAAGGATGAGATTTCCAGAGCTGGTTTAACTCTGCTCCCCTAGAAGGAAACGGTCAGGGCGAGACGCTCATTGATATTAACGAGTGCTGCAAAGTGCCACCTACTGGCCAAGCAGGTTGCTGTTGGTACTGCCCTGCCTCAGTTGCCCTCCCAGAGTTGAGTTGCCTCAACACCCGGGAGAGATGGCTTAGCCCCCAGGCCACGCCCCAGACGCACTTCACCCCTCCCGGCTCAGTGAAGGGCCGGACTAAAAAAAAAAAAATCCCAACCAACACGAGCGTCTTTTCAGCTCCTCCCCTGCCCCCGTTCTTGGCCGCTTTCCGGGCTCTGGGCTGCGTATCCTTGCCCGCTCTGACGTAAAGTCCTGGGGTCCCAAGTTGGTTCTTCTGTCTGCCTGCAGCTTTCCCCTCAGACATCTTTATGGGGAAGCACGCTCCCCCCCCCAGCCCTCAGAGCTGCACAGAGCACATGGTGCAAGGCTCCAACGGCGATTTAAAGGGCCCACGATGAGGCCTAGGACTGGCCTGTGATGAGGATGGTTCCGTAGGGTGTGACCCTGAGCCCTAGCACAGGGCAAAAGGCAACATGGAGGATGAGACAAACACTTTCCACCTAGAAACGCAGGACCCCCGCGCCAAGGCCGGAGCCCTGCCACAAGGAGCTGTAAGAGAGACACACTTGGGCTCGTCTGAGCAGAGGTGAATGGCAAACAAACGAAAAATTCCGTGATTCGGTCTGGACTAGTCGGGAAAGGCCAAGCCCATTTTTAAACTTCTGGCCAATCATAAAGACCCCTCCCCCGCAAATCATTTCTGCCCAATCAAAATGTTTTGTTTCGACAAACTGGTTCCCTGTTGTGGCCATTTGGAATGACGTTTTATTAAAAACGTGTTTCCAGATTGCCTGGCATTTAAAGTCACTGCAAAGGAAAAGTCAGAAGGCCATGTTTTGATACGATTGAACTGAAATATGGTCGTTCGTTTCGCAGTTGGGGGGCGGGTATTTTTTTTTTCACTGAAGAAAAAGGAAACATACAACATTTGGCAAAAATCACCACAAATGCACAAGATCTTTCTGTAGTGCCGGAGTTGCTCTCTGCCCCCCGCAAAGGAAAGTTTCGATCCCAAAATTCTGGCTATTTCCACATACAATTACAGGGCGAACCTGCCTATTCCAGCACTTTCTGGTCTGGTAACAAAGGACCTGGGGATTCCAGTGGATGAGAAGCTGGATATGAGTCGACAGTGGGTCTTTGTAGCCAAGAAAGCTAATGGCATAGTGGGGCGCATTAGGAGGAGCATGGCCAGAGATCTAGGAAAGCGATGAATCCTCTCTATTCGGCTCTGGGGAGGCCACATCTGGAGTATTGTGTCCAGTTCTGGGCCCTGCACTATAGGAAGGATGTGGATACCTTGGAGAAGGTCCAGTGGAGGGCAACCCACATGAGAAGGGGGCTGGAGCACATGACCGACGAGGAGAGGCTGAGGGATTTGGGCTTGAGAAACGAAGAGCGAGGGGGGATTTGAGAGCAGCCTTCAACTCCCTGAAGGGGGGTTCCAAAGAGGCTGGAGAGAGGCTGTTCTTAGGGGGGGCAGAACGAGGAGCAATGGGCTCACGTTGCAGTGGGGGAAGCCTAGGTTGGAGATGAAGAAAAACTATTTCCCAAGGAGTGGGGGAAGCGCTGGGCTGGGGGTGGAATCTCCATCCCTAGAGGTGTTTAAGCCCCGCTTGACAAAGCCCTGGCTGGGTTAATGTAGTTGGGGTGGGGTCTGCTCTGGGCAGGGGATTGGAGTCAATGGTTTCCTGAGGTCCCTTCCCACCAGATGATTCTAACATCCGTGGTCCAGCATGCTGTTAGTAGCCAGATGGCCACTTATTGTGGGTGTGGCCAAGTTTCCCACCATCCCATAAAGTTTGTTTACAGCCCCCCGTCCTGGCTCTCCGTGTTCTGGGCTGTTATTTAGCTCAATGTCTTCCCAGGGTCCAGTAAGCAGAGGAAGGGTTGGGAATGTCGCTAGACAAGATCGACCTCCCATGGGCAGGAAAATTCCCTGGTTCAGCCCCGGTCAATGTGCCAGACTAGAGAGATTCCACATGGTGCATGATGAGATTCCTTATTCACTTAGGCTGTGTCTAGACTGGCAAGTTTTTCCGCAAAAGCAGCTGCTTTTGTGGAAAAACTTGCCAGCTGTCTACACTGGCCGCTTGAATTTCCGCAAGAACACTGACGATCTCCTGTAAGATTGTCAGTGTTCTTGCGGAAATGCGATGCTGCTCCCGTGCAGGCAAAAGCCGTCTTGCGCAAATGCTTTTGCGCAAGAGGGCCAGTGTAGACAACGTGGTATTGTTTTGCGCCAAAAAGCCCTGATTGCGAAAATGACGATCGGGGCTTTCTTGCGCAAAACTGCGTCTAGATTGGCATGGACGCTTTTCTGCTAAAAGTGCTTTTGCGGAAAAGCATCCGTGCCAATCTAGACGCTCTTTTCCCCAAACGCTTTTAACGGAAAACGTTTCCGTTAAAAGCATTTGCGGAAAATCATGCCAGTCTAGACGTAGCCTTATAGTACAAGAGCGCCTGGGAGGCGAACTCATGAGCCAGGACTCCAATGCATCATGTCCCATCCATGACACTCTTAGAGATACATGGCTGATCTTCCAGCGATTAAGAAATAGATTGCCAGTGTACGTATGTTGGTCCCAATCTGGAGTCGGTTCATTTGGCACTGTCGCGCTCCCTCTTTTTCCCTGCTTGAACAGAAAGGTGTTTGAAACAGACCCCCTGCAGGCTCAGAAATCATTTCTCCATATAGGATGCGTTGTGGCAATACGGGACTCACTTATCTACAAGGAGGGAAAAAATGGATCGGTCGTTCGATGGGCCCGAGCACTGTAAAAAAAAAAAACAGGTGCTGAAGGCGTAGGTTGAAAACCACGGTGAGAACTCTTCTTTTATTTCTTGCAGCAGACCCACTTAAAAGAAGTCACGTAATGATTCATAATGACCCGTCCGGCTAAAAACAGAAGTCCCGACGACCTACCTGTCATCTTTTAGCATCCTGCTAACAAGCTTAAAAGCACCAGTGAGGAGCAGAGTTTAACCACAGCAGGTTTGTGCAAGGAAAACAAGAGTCGGATTTTAGGAGAGCATTGGTTGCAGCTGCAAGGTAAGCCTTTCCCTCCTTCTCAGTCGCCAGCCTCCGGTGCTTTGAAGAAATGAAATTGGGGGCTAGGAGGGAGGGTATCTTACAGCATGGAAGTGATCAGAAACTCTACATTATTGGTAAAACGAGGGAGACTTTTTTTAAAACCAAATCATTGGGGTTTTTGACTAACCTCACCAACAGTTGACTTTACTTAAGTCAGTAATTGTGCGATTCGTCTAGAAGAGAATAGGGGAAAGATAAGGGGGGAACGATAACAGAAGATAAGCAATTTAATGTATAGGAGCTGGAGGAAGGGTGTGAGGAGGTGGGGGGGGGCTGCTACACCCCATGGCTTGAAGCGGATTCCATTCAAACACGGGCTTATAGTTTGATTCAATGGCTTAGCACCCATACAAGTGACTCCAGCTCCCCACTTCATTTCAAACCTTCGAGCCATTATTCATGAGATCTGGTGAAGGAAAGGTGCATGTCGATAGATTAAAGGTTGGGGAGGGTGACCGTGTACCTTGGAGTAGCCAACATTATAATATGCCTATTGCAAATCAAGTCCCACGGTGGAATTTTCCACCTGATGCCCATCCACATGAGGAAAGCACCGGGCAGTTGACTGGTGTGGTGCTTGGCCCCACTCAGGCTGGATTTAATTGGCTTGCAGGTCATCACATCAGGCGTTGTTGTCCTGTTCGGAAGGCCAAATGAAAAGCGCACAGTGGCTCTACCTGTGTGGACTTGTGACGGTGGCGTTGATTCCTGCCAGCAGGCAGGTTGTCCTCAAGGATACATCCGATGAGTCTAGGTAAGGCGTCTTTGAGACGGACAAACTCACCGTGGGCTGGTGGGACTGGCGGAAGGAGGTGGAGATGGACTGTCTCGGACAGGTAGCATTAGCGTTAACCATGCAGATGCCTCGGTTTTATTCAGCGTGGTTGCCAGGGGATGTGCAGCAGATGAAAAACACCCGAATAACATGGTGAGGTGTATTACGTAGCAGAGAATATGGCTGATAATGAGCACGGCTCGACAAATCCGATTTCAGCCGGTCGCCCCGTTCACCGGTGGTGCAGGCATGCGTGGTGCGGGGCTGGCGAGTGGATTTCGCTGCGGTTTGTCGAGCCCTGATAATGAGGCTAGAATCACAGGGGTCATCACGTCCAACCCCCGGCCCTCACGACAGGACCAAGCCGTGATCATCCCTGACAGGCGTCTGTCTCACCTGCTCTTAAATATCTCCAGGGATGGAGATTCCACGACCTCCCTGGGCAATTTATTCCAGTGGTGGGATGTAGTGTCAGTACCTTGCTGGTTGCTGTGCGTGGGCTGTGGATGACCCCTACTGGCTTCTGTCTGTGTGCACTGCCCAGCGCGGGGCGCCTTGAGGGCCCCCATGACAGTAACCGAACCGGTCCTACCTGTTAAGGGAAGGGAGGGAACAAAGGAAGTGAGTGTTGGGGGAAGGGGCGGTCTTTGGCTGGAATCATGAAGGAGACAGACTGGAATCTAGGGGCCAGGGACCCCCATCTCAAAGGGTCTGAGGCATCCTGCCCCTGACTCCTGTAGCCACATCACGTCTGTGCTGGGCTGTATCCCGGAGAAGCAATAAACCCCTCTGTTCTACTGGCTGGCGGAGCCCGTTCTTGCTGCTACAGGGCTGCAGGATCGGGGGGGGGGGGGGAGGAACCCCGACACGCCGTCACAAGTGGTTACCTAACTTGACAGTGGAGAGGGAAAAGTCATTTAATTGTTCCCCTAATATAAGAACTAGGGGTCAGCCAATCGAATGAATAGGCAGCAGGTTTAGAACACACAAAAGGAAGTTTTTCTTCACACAGCGCACAGTCAACCTGTGGAACTCCTTGCCGGAGGATGCGGTGAAGGCCAGGACTTTAACAGCATGTGAAAAAGAGCTAGATAAAGTCACAGAGGATAGGTCCATCAGTGGCTATTAGCCAGGATAGGTAGGATTGGTGTCCCTAGCCTCCGTTTGTCAGGACTGGGAATGGGTGACAGATCACTTGATTCCTTGTTCTGTTCATTCCCTCTGGGGCATCTGCCATTGGCCACTGTCAGCAGACAGGATCGTGGGCTAGAGGGACTTTGGGTCTGACCCAGTCTGGCCATTAATAATACATGGAGATATACCATCTCATAGAGCTGGACGGGACCTTGAGAGGTCATCAAGTCCAGCCCCCTGCCCTTACAGCAGGACCAAGTACCATCCCTGACAGATTTTGCCCCGGATCCCTAAATAGTCCCATCAAAGATTGAACTCACAACCCTGGGTTTAGCAGACTAATGCTCAAACCACCGAACTCACCCTCCATTCTTACATGCTACGTTGATGACAAGGCCGGGGCAAAATGCCGGCCTTTCACTGCACGCTGCCATCCGCGGGACCCTGTATCCCTTCCATCACAGCAGCGACGTAACGTATCTCATCCCTCTCTCCCACGCAGGTGGCAGTCTTTTGAATCGAAAAGCGCTCGGAGTTTTACTTCCAACATTAAGCGCCATTCTGAAGGCACCTTCAGCAGTGACTTTACCAGATACTTGGACAAGATGAAGGCCAAGGACTTTGTGCACTGGCTTATCAACACGAAACGTTACAGGTACACGCGGAATACAGCTGAAACCGGTAGAACGTGGACCTCATTCTAGGCCGACTCCCAAGAACTGAGGGACTTAGGCACTGCTTAAAAGATTTCTGTCCAGGCTTTTTCACAGTGAGAAACTGGGCGGGAAAGGTGGGAGGGGGAAAAGGAGTTTTAAAAAAATGATATTTTTCATGACTGTGTCTGCTTTCCTGAGAAATTTCAATCTTTTGTCAAAAAAAAACCAAACACCCAACCACTGAAATATTTTGGCCTCAACGTATAAAGGGGTCTGTGGGTGGCCCAAGTTTTTCAGGATTCAACGTTTCTGCCCTCCCTCCAAAAAATTGGGAACATTTTCTGGGGGAAATTTGTAAGATGAAAAAAAAAATCTTGATTTGTCAATAATGTCTGTGAGGAAAAACGAGGGAAAGACAGACACGGTTTGCTCTGTTTAGGGTGACCACATGTCCCGATATTTGGAATTTGTCTTAGATAGGTGATTATCTCCTCCCCCCCCCCTCTCTCTCTCTCACACACACACACACACACACACACACACACACACACACACACAGATTTTCCACATTTGCTATCCAGTCATCCTAGCTCTGTTCGAGCGACTACACTCAAAATAGCAATGTGGCGATCGCAAGAAGGGATGCGGCGCTACCCAGTCACCCAAGTACAAGCCGGCGTGACCCCCCAGGTCTGTTTTGGATGGCTAACCCATGCTACAATCCCCACACTGCCTTGAGAAGACCACCGGACTGTCTACCTGGGTGGGAAGGCCGGCTCCCAGCTGCCGTGTGAACAAGGCAAAGAATCCCAGAACACTAGAACTGGAAGGGACCTCAAGAGGTCATCGAGTCCAGTCCCCTGCCCTCACAGCAGGACCAAGCACCATCTAGATCATCCCTGACAGGTGTCTGTCCAACCTGCTCTTAAATATCTCCAGTGATGGAGATTTTACAACCTCCCTAGGCAATTTATTCCAGTGTTTAGCCACACTGACAGGAAGTTTTTAACCTAAACCTCCCTTGCTGCAATTAGGGTACCTGAATCCCTCTCCAATCACCCCAGTGACAACACCCCATGCCAACCCAACCCAAAGTGGTCTGGGCAGCAGTAGGGGGCAGGCGTATCGGCCCAGGCGTCTTGGGTGAGGCCGATCCAACAGAGGCCAACAGTGGCAGCTTTTAAGGGGGAAGAGTTTTAAAAGATCAGGCTGTTGGGAAAGACAAGGCCTAAATCGAAAATAACGTCTGTTCTGGAAGAATGCATGATGCTCTCTAGGAGTCCGAGTGGACCACAAGCTACATAGGAGTCCAGAGTGGGATGCTGTTGCAAAGAAAGCCAACGTGATTCTGGGCAGCATGAACAGGAGGGTGGTGACCAAGACACGAGACGTCATTCTTCCGCTCTGCTCTGCACTGGTCAGGCCTCAGTTGGAGTGTTGCGTCCAGTTCTGGGCACCACATTTCCAGAAAGCGGTGGAGAAATTGGAGAGGGTCCAGAGAAGAGCAGCAAAAGGTCTAGAGAACATGAGGGAAGACTGAAGGAATTAGGCTTGTTTTGTTTAGAGAAGAGACAACGGAGGGGACATGCGAGCAGCTTTCAAGTACCTGAAAGAGTGTCACAAGGAGGAGGGAGAAAAATTATTCTCCTTAATGTCTGATAATGAGGCAAGAAGCAATGGGCTTAAATTGCGGGAAGGTAGTGCCACGGGGCAGGTGAGTCCGGTGCCTTAGGCAGGGTCTTACGCCCCAAGAGTGTCCCAAACTCTAAGGGCAAGGCCCAGTCACTATAACCCCTGCTCCCCCACAAGTCTGGCCTTGCGGCCACAGTCAATACAACATCCCTTCTCTCGGAGAAGCGAGGCCCAGTGGCCTGGGTCCCTCTCAGCCCCTTCCCTTAGGGCGGTGGGGCCTAGTAGCCTGGATCAGTCATCACACCTTTCCCTTACGGAAGTGAGGCCTAATGGTCAGAGCCAGCAGAGGTGCCCGCTACTGCAAGGGCAGTAAGGCCTAGCAGCCAGAGTCCGTATCAATAGCTCCCTGCTCCAGGGCAGTAAGGCCTAGCGGACAGAGTCAGTATCAATCGCTCCCTGTTCTAGGGTAGTAATGCCTAGCGGCCAGCGCCAATAGTCACAGCTGTAGCACTTCCCATGAAGGTTAGGGCCTGGGACCCAGACCCTCCCTCTCCACCAGGTCCCAGCCCAGGGCCCTGTCAGTGGTGGGTTTGTCCCACCGTTAGCCCAGCGGGGAATCCCCCCGAAAAACGCTGAGCTTTCAGAGGTTTTTACCTCCCCGTCCTGGTTGCGTCCAGGCTGGAGGCTCCTCCAGCCATCTCTCACTGCCTGGCCCCCGTGGTTCGGTCCTCCCGTAGCTCCACCTGCAGAGCTCCAGCCGCACATCCTTCCTCTGCGGCGGTCAGCCCTGACTGAGCTGCTCCGCCCGCCTTTATACCTGCCCTCCATCTGGAGCATGCCCAGTAGGGCTGTGGGGGCGGGGCCTTCTCAGCCAGGCAGCCCTGGTTCACTCTTTCGTGCCCAGTGTGGGGCTGGTACATCCTTTCACAGGGAGGTTCAGGTTGGACATGAGGAAAAACTTCCTGCCTGTCGGGGGGTTAAACACTGGAATCAATTGCCTAAGGAAGTTGTGGAATCTCCATCCCTGGAGATATCTAAGAGCAGCTTAGATAGACGTCTATCAGGGATGATCCAGCTGGCGCTTGGTCCTGCCGTGAGGGCAGGGGATGGGACATAACGACCTCCCGAGGGCCCTTCCGGTTCTAGGATTCCACGACTCTACCAAGCAGGGAGAGTCGAGTGAATGTTTGCACAGTGGCTACCACCCAGGGTGAGTATCTCTTGTTTTCCACAGCTCAACAAAGAGGTACATAAAAGGAGACCACAACCACATCTCCTTCCCCTCGGACCACTCGCTAGTTAGGTAAGTCAGATACATTGTGACTTGTCACACAGCTGGGGCTTGCAAGCTGCTCCCACAGCCGTATCTCTGGCTGGGTTGCCTGCAGAAACCACGCTGGTGAGTTCTAGACCTGACAGCTAAAGAGGCAGGTACATTCCCTTCAGGTGAGTAGCAGCGTTTTAACCTCCACCGAGGACAGAGACGAAGAGCCGTGTTAGCATGGGTTACGCACTGCCTTTGCCGGGGGAAGATTGTCCCAAGCTAAGGGGTCAAACCGTGTTGTGTAGTCAGCGTGTTTCAAAGGACCGGCTCGATTCCAGAGACATTTTCCCCCGAAATGGTTGGAAACGATCCAGAGTTGCAGCGGTCTAGTTTGTTCCGGCTTTTCCCTTTTCTTTAGTCTTTCTATTAATGTTAATATTAGTCCTCCACTATCGAAGCATAAATGTTTCAACGAAGCTTTTGTGGCGCTTCTACCCCGATTTCTTTTTCTTTTTCTTTCTGTTCTTCATGTTTTCCCACAGTTTCAATTTTTCATCCCCATTTGGGACACAAACAAACAACACAAACCCCTTTTCTGACCAGTTCCCGTGCCATGCATGAGACTAGGGGTGCGGAACCTAAGGCCCAAGAGCCGGATACAGCCCCTAGTTTGCCTAGATCCGTCCCCTGAGGCTCAGGACTCCCCCCGCAGCCTGCTCCTACACTCTCCCTCCTGCTCAGAACCCACACCCCACACCTGCTTCCTGGCACCCCCCTCCCCCACACTGAACCCCTCATTTTTGTCCCCACCCCAGAGCCTAGGGGGCCTACAAAATCTACCCGCCTGAGCCCCCCCCATGCATGGGGGGAGTGTCTTTCTCCTTCTCAGGCAGGGGCTGTATCAATGAGTGTTTTTGGGGGGGGTTGCTTTCCACTTGTGTGTGTGGCCCCCGACTGATTTTTCTGTGGTTCAGTGGTCCCCCAACCCAAAAAAGAGGCTCCCTGCCCCTGATTTAGAGGGCTACACTGATTCTATTCAAAAATCAGCAGCAGAAATTGAACTAGGGACTTGCAGTTCGGAAAGTACAGGCTCCTACCTCCTGAACCCCAAAATTCACTGCCTCGCAGCCCCGTCGACCCATGCATGTGGTCTCACTCTCGGAGCGGGACAAAGTCCTACAACTGTGTTTGTGTTCACTAGCCACAATGTACCAAGCACAAGAGATTGATGGAATTAAGTCCGTGCTAGGCCGTGGGAAGGGTGTAGTCACACCGCCCAAACCAGAGTCAGACTCAGGCTGCGTCTGCACTGGGGAGGTTTGGCGACAAACGTGCCAACGTCGCCAAAGGCGAAACCAGTCAAGCCATTTTTTCTGCCTCCCATTGTCGACATTTCGTGGCCACGTGGCTCGCTCCCCTGTCGACAAAGCAAAGCATTGTGGGTAAGCATCCCGCAGGGCAGTGAGGCGGGAAGGCAGAGCGGATCCCTCTGGGATTCTATCGGAGTTCGCCCACAACCTCCGTCACTGAATTCTAACTGTGTTTTGTGTGTTTGTCTTGTAGGTCCAATTAGCTACCAGACCAGGAATTCAGACTTCTGGAAGAGTGGATCTAGTCCCATTTGACAGTCCCCAAATGCTTTTAAAAGAAGGGTTTCTCAATGAAACGGGATAGTACTAAGTGTTCATTGCTTCCAGCCGCTTGTCGTTACGAGGTGCTGTGAAATCCCAAACATCTGTGATGAGTTTTGTCAGCTGTGTCACAACGGATTTGTCTTGTACCTTTGTTCTGTGTTTCTTAGTGCTGTCCGCAGCCTGCTTCTCTGGCACCACAGTTTCTGCACCTTCTCTTAAATGACAATAAATCCACACCGAATGCAGCATTTTGCTTTCTCAAGCCAAGATCTGACTTATTTTTTAAAGAAAATTGCCCTAATAATGTTCCAACATGCACTGGAAGTGAAAACGTGACAAACCTGTGCCCGAGGGCCGCAGATAGTTAAGGTTCTGTGTCACAAACATGCTTAGGTTAATGTTTAGTGTATGTGAGAAAGAGGTCTCAGCGCAAACTCTGTAGCATAGCTGGACTATGGGGGGCTGAGCCAAAATAGGGAGTCCTAGGCACTTTATATAATACAAACAGCAGAAAAACACTGGCAGTTATATTTCAAACTCAGCTTGTTGGTTCAGATGAGACACATCTGCAAGCCCCAAATATGCAATTAAATTAAATAACCCTACATTCCTTTTATAAGACTTCTCGTGCATAACTCCAAAAGCGTTTTACTGAAGAGGTAGATGTCGATATCTTTATTGGGAAACTGAGGCACGGAGGCAAACTGAGTTCCCCAAGATAACCCAGCAGCCTAGCCAGGGATAGAACATGGCCTGAGCTCTAGCCACAAAACAAGAGCTGAGTTCTGCACTGAAACCCACCGTGTCAGCGAATTCCCCTCGATGGGATTTCAGCAAGTTTTTGCCAACTCCTGGCACTAGCTCAAGCCGGGCATCTCATCTCTTCTGACTTTCCTGCGGTTCGTTACGTGTGGCCGAAGGCGGAGCACAGATCTCTGTTCGATTTATGCCAGGGTGGGCAATTACCCGCCCACACGGGCCGCATCTGGTCCACCAGGGTTAGCTGCTGATGGGTCCCCTGCACGGCGGCAAGTACCAGCAATTCCAGCTCCTGTGGGCTATGGATCACCGTTCCCAGACAATGGGAGCTGTGGGAAGTGTTGTCCCAGTCCACGCCACTTCCTGCTGCTCCTATTGGCCGGGAACAGCAATCCACAGCCAATGGGAGCTGTGGGAAGCGTTGTCCCAGTCCACGCCACTTCCTGCTGCTCCTCTTGGCCGGGAACAGCAATCCACAGCCAATGGGATCTGTGGGAAGCGTTGTCCCGGTCCGCGCCACTTCCTGCTGCTCCTATTGGCCGGGAACAGTGATCCGTAGCCAATGGGAGCTGTGGGAAGCGTTGTCTCAGTCCGCGCCACTTCCTGCTGCTCCTCTTGGCCGGGAACAGCGATCCACAGCCAATGGGAGCTGCAATGACCAGTACCTATGGCCGTGTGGGTAAATATAGCAGCGGTGGCCTGCCAGACGAACCACCACTGTATTATTGCCCACCCCTGCTTTATGCATTTCCTAAACCAACTTGGGTACCCTAAGTGGCGGGGGGAGAGGGTAAAGCGACGGTAGATGGGGGCCGCTAATGGACAGCTCTCCCCCCACGACCTGTTGGGAGTCCCAGGTCGGATTGCTCAATCACACCAGCCAGGAGTTTGAGACCTTTGGTTTACCGTTGGGTTCCGAGGCTCTCACCTTGATTTACAAATTCTTCCAGTTTTCAGGCTGTTGTGGGGCGAAAACATCATCATGCATGCCCCCAAATCAGAGGTAGCTTCATTAGGTTTTGTAGAAATTCTCCTTGGTTTACAGTGCTTGATCGTCTCATTCCTGAATCTTGAGTTTATTAAAGGCATCTCGCCCCTTTCTGAAACTGTGGAGGGGGAAGAAGTGAATCTAAACCAGAAATAAAATAAATTGTCCCTCCTGAGCCACTCCATAGAATAAAATAGAGGTGAGTTGCAGTTAGAATAATAGCCTATTGCAGCCACCAGTAGACTGGTGGATTCCAACTTCTTTGGGGTCTTTTAATTCATTAGAAGTTGCAAGAATCCACTGTCATTTAGGAAGTCATAAAAGGGTGGTTGTGTTAGTCTGTTTCTGCAAACACAGTGAGGAATCCAGTGGCACCTTAAAAACTAACAGATTTATTTGGGCATAAGCTTTCCTGGGGAAACGACACTTTGTCGGATACATGAAGTGGTTCTATGCATCTGACGAAGTGGTTTTACCCACGAATGTTTATTCTCAAATAACTCCGTTAGGCCATATCTGCACTCCATGGAAGATCGCTGCTGCCACAATCAGTCTTCCGGAGTTTGATTTAGCAGGTCTAGTCAAGACCCACTAAATCAAACTCAGAGGGCACCCCCGTTACTCCTGCTCTTACAAGGAGTAAGGGAAGCTGACGGACGCGGTCGCTTCTGTGGGGCTCATGCTGTGGTGATAGTGGGGAAACTCGAATCAAGTATGTAATTAATGTAGCTGGAGTTGCATATCTTAATTTGACCTTCCCTTTGAGTGTAGACCTAGCCTTAGTCTTTGAGGTACCACAGGATTGCCCGTTGTCATTTAAAGGTCAGGCATCCAACTTCCTTCTTGCACTGTTGAAAAAACTTTTGCCCATACACTTAAAAAGTTAGACACAGAAGCACAGGACTGGAAAAGACCTTGAGAGATTATTTAGTCCAGTCCCCTACACTCACGGCTGGACCAAACCTCATCTAGACCATCCTTGATAGATGCTTTTCTAACTACTCTGAAAAATCCTCCAATGATCAAGATTCCACAACCTCCCTGGGCAATTTATTCCAGTGCTTAACCACCCCGATAGGAAACGTTTCCTTGTGTCCAACCTCAGCTGACCTTGCTGCAGATTAAGCCCATTGCTTCTTGTCCTAATATCAGAGGTTAAGAAGAATATTTTTTCTCCTTCCTCCTTGTAACAATATGCCACCCTGCCAGGACCAGCTCATTCAAGGTCTTCCTAGAGACGGGGGTGGAAGATCTCACTGCAGCCCATTGTGCAGTAGAGCTGCAAAGTTAAGCATGGATGGGGAAAATATAAATCTGGTTAGAAGAGCTGAGAACGGTGTTGATGGGACTCAGTGGGAAGAGGCTGGCTTAGCTGATGGCATCAGATGATTTCTTGCCCTACAATGACACAACCCAACGGAGAATCACCCACCCGCTTCTTTCACTAACCCTCTCCAGCCCCCTAAGTTAAATGACAAAAAATCTCACTGCCGTGTGCCATAATTAGGGGCAAAACTTTCTCGCCTCTGCTATGACACCTTTACTGTCCTTTTGCGTTTTGTTTTTTTTCCCAGTTACATACACTCCCCCTGCAGACACAATACAGCCGCTGCACGCGGCTGTGTCCCGTGCCCAGAAGAACCAGCAAAACAGGTTACATTCACTGTGCATTTTAATTTGGATCTCTGTTAGAACCCCCAGGCCTCGACTCAGGTAGGTGTTTGCCGGGTGTTGTGCCAGCAAGCCAGTCCATGGATTTCTGTGCCTTTCCCTAAGCAGAAAGTTAAAAGGCCTGGGTTTAATGTTAGCTTCCTGTTTAAATATCTTAGACCCAGTGTCTACTCTCCACCATAAAGCCCCAATGGGATTCAGGCGCCTCCATTCCATTTTCAAACGTCACGACTTCGGCGACTACGTTTCAAACTCGATGGATTCCAGGCTCCTGTGTGGCTTTTGAGCATGTTACCGTAAGCTTGTGGTTCTCAACTGGTGGTCCATGGTGACTTTTTCGGTGGTCTACAGGAACATTGTCCAAAGTCACATGGCATGAGCAGGCACCAAAAATCTGTTCGTAAGAAATAGATTTCAAACCAAAATATTCGTTGTCTGTTCTTTTTTATCATATCTCAAAAAGCAGGTGGTCCATGAAAATTTTGTGATTGGCCTGGTGGTCCGTGGACTGAAACGAGATGAGAACCACCACCCTAAGCAACTTCTAACATGCTTTGTTTAGTTTGAAAAAGAGAAGCCCAAGAGAGGACATGATCACAGCTTTCAAGTACCTAAAAGAGTGTTACAAGGAGCAGGGAGAAAAATTGTTAGCCTTGACCTCTGAGGGTAGGACAAGGAGCAACGGGCTTAAATTGCAGCAAGGGAGGTTCAGGTGGGACATTAGGAAACACTCCCTAAGTCTCGGGGTGGTTAAGCACTGGAATAAATTGCCTAGGGAGGTTGTGGAATCTCCATCACTGGCGATATTCAAGAGCAGGTTAGACAGACACCTGTCAGGGATGATCTAGATGGTGCGCGGTCCTGCCATGAGGGCAGGGGACTGGACGTGATGACCTTTCGAGATCCCTTCCAGTTCTAGTGTTCTAGGATTCTACGCTTGGACTCAATGGAGCTATTCACCTGCTTAAAGTTACGCACGAGCTTAAGGACTCATCGGGACAGTGCCCCCAGAATGTACAGTGCCCCCAAAACTGAGTTCCTTAGTGCATTGCTCTTCCTCCTTAAAACAGAGAAACAGCCAAACGCTTCTGTGGTTCCCTTTGGGTATGTCCCCAAGTCCACCTCCGCACAGTTTACTCAATTCCCTTTTTCCCCCATGCCTTGCTTCTTACTCAAACTCTGTCTGGAAAGCCCCCTCGTATACCCCTCTCTCTCTCCACCAGCACAATTTTTTCCTTTCAAACACATTGAAGGTGGCATATGGGGTCAAACAAAAAAAATTTTATTATTTTTTCCATTATTTCTGATGCGCTACAGATAAATCAAAGACAGCCACCGTTCCGACTGCTGAGGTACCACAATCACCAAGCAACATTTCACAGACATGAACCACAAGACAACATTTTTTTTTTTTACAGAACAAACCCAAACAAAGCCCCCAGCCCGGAAATAAAATCAATCCAATCACCCGACGGACTTTTAGCAAATGGTTTAATTGTCAGTAACACAGAGTTCACTTTTGTTTTCCAGTCTTATTTACAATATGGAGTGTTTGCAAACTACATCATCTCTTACAACAAAATAAATATATTTCAGTATCTCTAGAAAGAAAATAAATTTCTCCGTTTCTACATGTAGCGTACGAGGAGGAAAAAAATATAGTAGAAAAAATGTGCCAGCACCTTTTTTTACATTTTTTTTCCTTCTTTGTTTAGGGATTATTACGCATTTCATTTTAGCAAGTATTTTCAAAGGGACCTAAGGGAATTAGACATCAGATTCCCTTAGAGAACTTCAGTGCCTAATTCCTCCCAGCCTTTGTCAGTCTCCAAACCAAAAAAATCGCACAAATTAGATCCCTCAGATTACAGCGGACGATTTAAAAATGCCTTACAAGAGCAAGCGAAGACACGAACCTACGGCACGGTAAAAGAATCCACCCTTTAGACATCAGCTGTATTGCACCAAATCTGTTTCTTCGTACTATTGGGGTTTAAAAGGAAAAGCGGTACCGATGTAAAACAGCTGGCGGGAATGGTACATTTTGCTCCGGGGAAAATTGTCCTTGACAATTAGGAGGTGAATTTCTCATCTGGCAATGGGAGTTAGGCACCAAACCGCCACGTGTGTCTTTGAAAATCTTTCCACGGCGTATTTACAGTATGATCAACCAACAAGAGTCAAAAATCATGAGTTAGCCCCGGAGCACAAGATGAATTCAAATCAGGAGATTTTGAAAAGGACAGATCTGCGCGGGGGTGGGGGGCGGAATCCTATTTTTTCTACGTTAATGTTCACTGGATTCACATTGTTAGGACACAGACATTCAGACCTGCCTGTAAAGGCCTCTGTTTTAAGCATTGTGGTGTATCCTTGCCATTTTACTAATTACAGGGGTATAAAAACCAAAACTCAAACTCACAGTCTATCTGCATGTGAGCGTCTGAAGCCTTGTTCTTAAGCTAAGGCTTTTGGTTAAGAGGCAGGAGCAGTCATCACAAGGGACGTCAGATCTTGGCACACTCCAAACTAGTCGCATTGAAATAAGGCAATTTGGGGCTGTTGGAAAGGTGGACTAGCACCGATCTAACACCTCCATTAAAAGGGAAGAGCCTACAACAGGGATGGGAAAGATGCATCCCGGGGGCCACATCCAGCCGAGGGGACGCATCCGGCCCACCGAACACTTGATCCGGCCGGCAGACTGCATCTGGAAACTTTTTATTTATATCAGGATCCTATGTAAATGGCTCACAGCCCCGGTAGCCGTGGGACCACGAGCCACAAGTCCATTAAATTCCTGCGGTTTAAAGGGCTCGCAGCCCATGGCTCCATCGCCACCACGTTGCCTGGGAGCCGCCCAACGTTGCTGCGGCTATTGAAAGGGCTTCAGGTCACGGCACTACCCCTGCAAGGGCTGGCACTGCAAACCCTTTACATAGCCGCAGCAACCCCGGGCAGCTACCAGGTGATGGGGTAGCAGCGTGGCTGGGAGCTGGGAGCATAAGAACTTAAGATCAGCCGGACTGGGTCAGATCAAAGGTCCATCTAGCCCAGTGTCCTGTGTGCCCACAGTGGTCAGTGCCAGAGGGGGTGGACCAAAGACAATGATCAAGCAATTTGTCTCCTGCCACCCTTCTCCAGCCTTTGCCAAACAGAGGCCAGGTGCACCCTTCCTTACCCCCTGGCTAATAGCCTTGTATGGACCTAACCTCCATGAATTTATCTAGCTCTTTTTTAAACTCTGTTACAGTCCTTCACAGCCTCCTCTGGCGAGGAGTTCCACAGGTTAACTGTGTCCTTTGCTATGGCTTTAATTCAAAGCCTCCAGCCCCAGATCACTCTGAGGTGCAAAGAGTTTCCATTTTCCTTCAAGCGGAACGAGCCCAGAATAATCTTCATGGGATTTTTCGTCTTCAGAATGTGGTGGAAGTTTTCACTTTTGCGGCAGTAAACTCATCTAGGCCTCCGGTCTTTCAGGGGGCAACAGCCGTGTTGGGCTCTGTTCTGAATCCATCCAAGGATCATAGAATCATAGAACCCTAGGGCTGGAGGAGACCTCAGGAGTCATCGAACCCAGCCCTCTACCCAAAGCAGGGCCAGCCCCAACTCAACCCTCCCAGCCAGGCAGGACCGGCCCACAACATTCTGGCACCTGAGGTGGGGCGCTCAAGTGATACCCCCACCCCCCTTCGCTTGGGCCAAACCTGTGAAAGGTTTCAATTCTGCCTCCTTCTTCTCCTCCTCTCATGGGACTGCTCCGCTACCTACCCCAATAAAGGAGAACTAACAACTTAAAATGCCTTGTTCAAAAATGTTAAGTAACACTTACCCTCTGCCCTGAAAGTTACGTCTACACTACAAAGTTAATTCAAACTAACAGACGTTAGTTCGAATTAACTTTGATAGGCGCTACCCATACAAACCGCTAGTTCGAACTTAATTCGAACTAGCGGAGTGCTTAATTCGAACTAGGTAAACCTCATTCTACGAGGACTAACGCCTAGTTCAAATTAAGTAGTTCGAATTAGTGCTGTAGTGTAGACATACCCAGAGAGAATACAGATGAACCAGCAGCAGACACAATTTTCTACACTCTGGGTCTTAGTGGCACTCCCCCCCGCCTCCAGTTTGGCTCATGAGGCGGCTGCCTCAGTTCCCCTCATGGTAGGGCCAGTTCTGCCAGCCAGGGCTTTGTCAAGCCGGGACTTAAAAACCCCTAGGATGGAGATTCCACCTCCTCCCTAGGGAACCCAGCCCAGCGCTTCCCCACCCGCCTAGGGAAATCGTTTTACGTAATCTCCAACCTAGACCTCCCACTGCAACTTGAGCCCATTGCTCCTTGTTCTGCCCCCCCTGAGAACAGCCTCTCTCCATCCTCTTTGAAACCTCCCTTCAGGGAACTGGAGACTGCTCTCAATTCCCCCCCCCCCCCTCTTCTGCAGACTAAACAAGCCCAAATCCCTCAGCCGCTCCTCGTTGGTCATGTGCTCCAGCCCCCGAATCATGTCGACAACGAGAAAGTCATGACACGGAGGGTGTGTCTAGACTACACCTCTCTGTCGACAGAGAGATGTAGATTAGGCAGGTCGAAATTGCTAATGAAGCAGGGATTTAAATATCCCATGCTTCATTAGCATAAACATGGCCACCACTTTTTTTCGAAACGGTTTAAAAAAAAAAAGAATCCGGCAGCCTAGATGCGGATCTGTCGAAAATAAACCCTTTTTCGACAGATCCTGTAAACCTCATTTTTTGAGGAATACAGGATCTGTCGAAATTGGAACAAAATACAGGACTATGTAGCACTTTAAAGACTAAGAAGATGGTTTATTAGATGATGAGCTTTCGTGGGCCAGACGAAAGCTCATCATCTAATAAACCATCTTGTTAGTCTTTAAAGTGCTACATAGTCCTGTATTTTGTTTCAGCTACACCAGACTAACACGGCTACATTTCTATCCCTGTCGAAATTGGGTTTATTTTTGACAGATCTGCATCCAGACCGCCGTTTTGTTTTTTTCTGAAAAAGCTCCATTTCGAAAAAATCATGTTTATGTTAATGAAGCGTGGGGATATTTAAATCCCTGCTTCATTAGCAATTTCAAAGTGCCTAATCTACTTCTGTCGACAGAGAGGTGTTGTCTAGATGTAGCCGGAGTCTCAGCACTCAGGTCGACTGACTTAGGCTCCCAGGAATTAGGTTGCGGGGCTAAGACCAGCAGCATGAACATTCCTGCTCTGCATTCACCCCTCGTTGCCACTCGAGATACTGCTGACCGCCGGGGTGTTGGGACTGGCTGCTGCATTTGGAGCTGCCCTTGGTGCCGTGGCTGGCTTTGGGGGCTGGCGGGGTTAATCACAGGTTACTCTGGTCTCTGGCACGCTGCTGTCTCTTTTTTCTTTGTCTGCGCCCACAAGAGAAGTTATCCCGTGGGGGTTTGCCAGGGCCGAACCGAGGAGTGGGCGAGCCGGCAGCTGCCCGGGGCGCCAGCTGATGGGGGGTGCCCGATGGTAGCTGTAAGAGACACCGTGCACCCGGCTCCCAGAGTGCCAGCCCCGCGGCGCCGGCCAGCAGCACCCTTCCCCCCACGGCCGCGGGGCCCTGCACGGCCCAGCACACGTGCCAGCAGCGGTGGCCGGGCCGGGCTGGGCAGTGCATGCGACGTGCACCCTGGGGGCGGGCCCGCACTCCCAGGGGGGGCAGGCCCATGCTCCTTGGGGGGGCGGGCCCACGCATGCGCCATGCACCCAGGGGTGGCGCTGCGTGCCCATGCCCGGGATGCCCATGCCCTGGGGTTTGCAGACGCTTGGGTTGATGCTGCTCTCTGTGGCCAGCATTGCTGACAAAGTGCTTTGGAGTCAAAAAAATACAGATGTCGGGACATCCCCACTGTTCACCCCGTGGGTGGCAGGGAAAAGCACATGCTGGGTTGTTTTTTTTTAAGTTGAAATGACTTTTGGTGTCCAATTTTCCTTCCACTGGATTTTTTTAAATGAAAATACTCAAAATCGATATAGTTTCCCGTTCATCAAAAGAGTCCTTTTGCAGGGGGTGGGGAATCATTTTCATTTCCTTGCTGTTCTATTTTTCAGAATTGCCAGAGAACGGACAAATCTGTTATAGCGTAGCAGAAGCAGGGAAAGGAACACGGGTCATCTAGTCTGGCCCCCTGCACACAAGGCAGGGCTAAGAAATACCTAGATTGTCCCTGACAGGCGTCTGTCCAACCTGCTCTTAAATGTCTCCAGTGATTCCACAACCTCCCTGGGCAATTTATTCCAGTGTTTAACCACTCGGACAGTTTCGTCGTGTTAAGCACTCTTAATTTAAGCCCATTGCTACTTGTCCTGTCCTCAGAAGCCAAGGAGAAAACATGTTTCTCCCTCCTCCTTGTAACACCCTTTAGATACTTGAAAACTGTGATCATGTTCCCCTTTCGGTCTTCTCTTTTCTAAACTAAACCAGCCCAATTCTTTCAGTCTTCCCTCACAGCTCATGTTCTCTAGACCTTTCATCATTCCTGTTGCTCTTCTCTGGACCTTCTCCAATGTCTCCACATCTTTCTTGGAATGTGGTGCCCAGAACTGGACACAAAACTCCAACTGAGGCCTAACCAGCCCAGAGAAGAGCGGAAGAATGACTTCTTGGGTCCTGCTCACAACACTCCTGTTCATGCCTCCCGGAATCACGTTGGCTTTTTTTGCAACAGTGTCTCACTGTTGACTCCTATTTAGCTTGTGGTCCACTCTGACCCTTTGATCCCTAGTCATTGCTGTTAGATAATAAGTCAGCCAGTTGTGAGACATAGTAGAAAACAGAAGCCTGTTCAAAACATGGGCAGTGAAGATGGCAGCTGATCAGTGACGCTGACTCTGGTGGTTTCCTGAAATCTCCTGCGTCCGGAGTCACGTTCTGCAAAAACTTCAGCTTTCATAAAACAAAACCAACCAGAAAAAGATCAGTCACTAGAGACGCCAGGCGCTTGTTACACACTGATCTGGAAAAATCTAACTTCAGTGACTCACTTATTGACATCGACAGGAGCTGAGTTTGGGCCAAGTCAGAACAGCAGAACGGAGCGCAGATTCAGCAAAGTATTTAAACCCCTTGTTGAACTAGGATGTTGGTGCCCAAACCATAGGACGGGATGCCAAAGGGAACCCCAATCAGTGATCCCTGTAAGCTGATCAGCAGAGCGCCCACAGCTTGGTTTTCTGTTTCTACTGATGGTGCACATTTGCTCACGCCTTGGTGCACATGAAAAAAATTATTCCGCACAGGGGCGGAAAAGATTAGCGGGGATGTTGGTCATGAATGGGGTCGCCTGGGGTCACAGTGGACTTCTTGTGGCCTGGGGACAAAGCCAGAGGTTACAGGCCCCCTTCCTGGGCTTGACACCCTTAGGTTTCAGCTTTGGTCCCCCTACCTGGGACAGCGGGGCTGGGGCTTTGGTTTTGCCCCCCTTCCCTGCCTGGGGTGGCAGGACTCCGGAGGGCTCAGGTTTTGGTCGCCCCTCCTGGGGTAGTAATTTGTGCAGTCATAAGGCCTCTGATTAGCCCCCCCCGAGAGTCAACAGGTGAGCTTCTAAGAGGTACCACCCAGAATCTTACCTGTTGCTTGGCGGAGCAGCTGTTACTACCTTTCCCCTTTCTCCTCCCGGGCTCCTCCAGGGATGACAGTGGTCCCTGCTGTCATTGAGAAACCCTCCTGGGCCTGTCAAAGTGACGGCAGCCTGCCGAGGCTGCCCTCCGGGCCACGGCGCTACCTGGAGTCGCCCGCGGACACAACCCTCCCCGCTCGGGCGTCCCTGCTACACTGTAGACCGGGGGGATGGGTTTAGATGGCCTCTCGCGGTCCCTTCCATCCCTACACTGCTCCCATTCCCTTAGCGTGAGTGCACGGGCCTCAGATGAAGCCTGGTTTAAGAGCACAAGAACGGCCAGACGGGTCAGACCCAAGGCCCATCCAGCCCAGCGTGGCCAATGCCCGGTGCCCCAGAGGGAGCGAACAAAACAGGGAGTCACCAAGTGCTCCCTCCCGTCGCCCATTCCCAGCCCCCGACACACAGAGCTTTTCCGAAGGCGTTTCGAGGCGGCGTGGAGTTCAACGCTGCAGCGCCTCGTTGATTTAGGAGCGGAAGTGTCATGGGAAAAGGGATTTAGGCCCTCAGAAGCCTGAGTCCCCCCGGAGAGTCACTCCTAAACGCGGCACCGACCGGCTGAACACTGGATTTGCCGACTTTGCTTTGCTGGATCCGGGCGGGAGCGGCCAGACTGTGAGCGCGGCAGCCGAAAGGAGAAGGGGCGTGTGCGTCAACGCCAGCCTGCTGCCTCGGGCCGGACCCCCACGGGCTGTCGCGGCAGGGGCGTGTGGCCACGAGAGGCGCCGACTCTCGAATTTCCTTGAGGATACTCAACCCGCGCCCCTCCCACGCCCCACCCTGCCCCGCCTCTCCCCTCCGCTCTCCTCGCCCCATTCCGACCCCTCCCCCACTCCTGCTCCGCCTCTTCCTGTCCCGCCTCCTCCCGGCACCTCCACAACGCCGCTAAGCAGCTGATCGCCGGTGGGTGGGAGGTGCTGGGGGGAGGGGAGGAAGGTGGGAGCTGGGGGGAGGAACATGGCGGGAAGAGAGAGGAGCTGATTGGTGGGGCCTGCCAGCAGGCGCAAGGTGCTGGGCAGGGAGAGGGAGGAGCTGATTGGTGGCCCCAGCAGGTGGGCGGTGCTGGATGAGGAGGGGAGGAGATGATTGGTGGCCCCAGAAGGTGGGCGGTGCTGGGCAGGGAGAGGGAGGAGCTGATTGGTAGCTCGCTGATGGGTGCTGCGTACCCACTACTTTTCCCCCCACTGGTGCTCCAGCCCTGGAGAGCTCACGGAGTCGACGGCCCCCGTGCCACCTCTGACAACACACAAGAGGAGAGAGAAATTGCTGCCGAAACTTACCCCAGGCCCCCCACCGGCCCAGTCACCAGCGGGTGAAGAACAAGGCGAGGAGGGTGGCCCAAGACGTCCAGAAAAAGCACTTGTGTATTTTCCGCCTTTATATTTTTCAAAGAAAACCAGATTGGGGGGGAAAAAAATCAGTAACGCTCCAGGGCTGTGCGGTCTAACCATGAAGAGAAGAGGAAACGCGCGCGCACACACACACACAGAGGGAGGCTTCGTAACACTGAACCATCGTTGGCGGCACCTCCGCTCGCTGCTCCGCAGAGAATCCGGCCCCGCCGAAGCACGCCGCAGCTCACCGCAAAGATCTGAATGGGTTTAATGGGAATCCAGCTACTCGCAGGAAAACAGCACCCGAGGAGAGCGGCGCTTTTGTGTCGTGGCGCCGGTTTTCCGAGTCGCGTCTCCCCGTGGCCGTCCGTCTTGGCTCGTCCCTGAGTCATCTTCACCCTCGCCTCCGCCGAAGTCAAGGTCCCTGCGTGGAGAAGCTACGCGGAGAGAGACGGAGCCTCCTTAGCAAGAGACGGCCAAATTGGCTGCCAGTGGCTGGTCCGTGCCTGCCTGTGGGAAAACTGCACAGGCAGGGGGTGGATTTCTGTACAGCTTATCTCACGGATATTCCCCCCTGCTCCCCCGGTTACTCCTCTAGGGAACGGGGCATTTGCTTAATCTTTCCAGCAGATCAGGGAACCTGCAAGCGAGCTCTGGGTGTGTCTCATGCCCACACGCTCACACCCATCCAACTCGCTGTGGCGTAGTGGGGGGGCTGTCTGCTCTGTGACCCGGGGTCCCCCTGCGCTGGGACGGGAGATTCTCACTGACTCTCCCAAATGTGGATTAACCCAGACACCCCGGCTCAGCCTCCAAGGGAGAGAGACAAAGGGAGGAAGGCGGAGACCAGCACCTGGATGGGGGGCAGGGCCTTGTGGGGAGACAGAGGCTGTCTGGGAAGCATGGGGAGAACAGGCGAAGTGGGGGGGCCTAGGGGCGATGGACCCTAACCCTAGGGTCTGAGGCATCCTGGCCCTGTGTTGTGCTGTATCCTGTATCCTGAAGGAACAATAAACCCCTCTCTATTCTACGACTGGCAGAGTCTGTTCTGGCTGCTACGGGGGTGCAGGAATGAGGGAACTCCGACTGCGTCGTCGCACTGGCGTGACACTGTGCCAAGGAAGACCACGGCTCCGTTAACAACATGAGAACGGCCACACTGGGTCAGACCAAAGGTCGCTCTAGCTCAGTGTCCTGTCTGCTGACAATGCTCAATGCCCCAGAGGGAGTGAACAGAGGAGGGAATCATCCAGTGATCCCTCTCCTGTCGTCCATTCCCAGCTTCTGACAGAGGCTAGGGACACCGTTCCTGCCCATCTTGGCTAATGGCCCTAAGCTGCATGGATTTAGCTAGTTCTTTTTTGAACCCTGTTAAAGTCCTGGTCTCCACAGCATCCTCTGGCAAGGAGTTCCACAGGTTAACTGTGCGCTGTGTGAAGAAAAAATGTCCTTTGGCTTGTTTTAAACCTGCTGCCTATTCATTTCATTGGGTGTCCCCTAGTTCTCTCTGATCAGCCCATTGCTTTACCTCAGGGTGGGGAACCTAAGGACCGAGAGCTGAATGCGTTTCTCTCCCCCCCGCCCTCGCTTGCCTAGATCCATCCCCCAAGGCTCAGGGCTCCCCCTCCCCAACATTAGGGAGCCCATGCCTGTACTCCAGCTCCCTGCCATCCTTCCATGGGGCTGAAGCACACAAAATCTACACACCTGATCCCCCCCACCCCTCCCGGCTTTGGTGGGGGGGGGGGAAATGAGGGAGGGTCTTTCTCCTCCTTAGACGGGGCCCACATCAGGGAAGGTTTTTTTGTTTCTCACTTGTGTGCGGCCTCCCGACTGATTTTTTGGTGGGTCAGCACCTCCCCCCCGCCCCGACCCCAAAAAGGTGCCCTGCCTGTTTTACCTCTTCTCACTGGATTTAGAGTTTTTCTATATTCATGCTGAGAGCTTTCCAGACAGTCGTCTTAGGCATTTCGTCGGAGATGTTGATCTCTGAAGGGTCGTCCCTGCAACAAACAGGAGAGGCCAAGTTCACCAGGATCGCTGCTGGCTTAAGCGCGGGCTTATCTTTAAGCACCTGAAGTCGACAAGCCTGCCCACATGAACCCTTGACTTTAGGAACCAACCCTGAGAGGGGCTGAGCCTCTACGGGGCGGGCTGGGAGTGATGGGTGCCCACAGGTGGTGCACATCTGTGCATGCCTCTGTGCATATAACAAAATTTATTCTGCACACAGGAGCAAAAATTAGAGGGAACACTGACAGGACCCAATATGGCAGAACTGCATCCAGCTGTTCTTGAAGAAAGCTTTTGTGTGAAATGTGATGCCCTGCACAGAGTCAGCACATGGCTTCATGGTCTACGCGCCCATTTTGTTAACTCGGGCGTCCCCAGTGCAAAGAGCAAACCGGTTGATCCTTCGGGCAGCCTTCATCTGACCGTCCCAGTCTGGGGGCACCAGAGAGGGGGCTGGTCTGGGAGGGCTTGAAACTTCAACTGAGAGCAGAGGACTGCCGGGTGCGCTCGGAAGAAGTAGAGCCCCACAGATCGAGTTTCCTGCGAGTTTGGAAACCACAGGGCAGCCGCCAAGCGGGAAAATGACTGCAGCAGCGTATCCAGCAGAGGAGCAGGGGGCATGATGCATGTCTTGGAAGCCGATGCTGCCGGGGGGTTGCTCTTAACGCCTGTGCTGATGGAGCCAAGGGACTAAGAAATGGAATCCTTCCGGATAGGACCTAGCTCAGCGCTTTTCACGTCTTTTTTTTCTCTGCTGAAGAAAATCGTTGCTGCCCAACAGAATGGGATTGGAGTGTGGGATCCGGACTGGGTCTGAGGAGGGAGTTTTGGGGTGCAAGAGGGGGCTCTGGCTTTGGGGGGCAGGGCTAGGGCAGGGGGGCTTCCCTCGAGCGACTCCCCATCAGCAGTGCAGTGGGCGGGGGGGGAGGGGCTAAAGCAGTTTCCTCTCTCTCCTGGTCCCGCAGACCATGCGGCCCCCAGAAGCAGTCAGCAGCAGGTTCCCAGCCAATGGGAGTGCGGAGACAGTGACTGAGACGGGGGAGGGGGCGGAGCCCTGTGCTCCAACCCCACCCCCACCTAAGAGCCGGGCCTACTGCGGCCACTTCTGGGGCGCAGCGCAGGACAGGCAGGGAGCTGCCTCAGCCCCCCCCCCGCTGCTCACCTGACCCCCCTGCAGCCATGAGAGCCAGGGCCCAATAATCCTGCAGCCCGGAGTTTGAAACCGGCTGCTCCAGCTCCCACATCACACTCTCCGGCTAAAGATCACTCAGCACTTTGCCAAGGGAGACGATTTGCCCCCTTTCCCAGATGGGGAAGGGAGTCAGGGGACCCCCCAGTCACCCAGCCAAACGGCAGAGCCAGGTGTAGATTTGGGACCTCCCGCATCCCTGCTCGGTGCCTTGCCCCCCAAACAGCTTCCTCGCAAAATGCAAAGGTACCTTAATTGTCACATCCACCGCCAGATCTTGGCTTCAGTGGGTTTTCCCATGAGGAAGGGGTGAGAACCCTCACATCACTTTCATGTCAGGACATGTCAGCCACTTGGTTCTGCCTAGCGGGGGTTGTCAACACGGATCAATGGGGCGCCTTGCTCTGACGGCTCTTGAAAAAACCTTTCACACCCTCATCGTTCTCCTTACGGACAGAGCCGGTCGGGGAAACGTTGGCAAAATGGCTTTCCATCGGAAAGGGCCGTTTCGGCGAAACCGATTTTTTTCCCGACATTGGATCCGTTGTGGGAAACGTTGCACGTTCCCGTTTTGACATGGTCGGAACACCACGCGGCCATTTTCATTTCAAAAGTACGGTTTTTTTGGTTTGTTTTGAAATGGACTTCATTTTTTAAAAATCGTAAAAAGGGTGAAACAGAAAGTTGCAATTAACTCAACCCTATTGAGCGGTTAACAAGGGAAGGGTCCGTGTTAGGAACACTATTACAGATGCTGGAGTTTCTCTCTACACCCTCAATCTGCCCGGAGAGTCCAAAACGGAGTAATGGCCTCTGTGTTTATTGGAATATCAAGGGCATTTAAATAGGCAACACTGGGAGAAAGTCGAGCTATTTGTTTATTGTTGGGTTATAATGACGGGCTTGGATGTTTAAAGGCTCCAAGGGAATACATTAGAAGGAGCATGGCCAGCAGATCTAGAGAAGTGACTATTCCCCTTTATTCAGCACTGGGGAGGCCACATCCGGAGTATTGCGTCCAATTCTGGGCCCCCCATTATAGAAAGGATGTGAATGCAATGGAGAGAGTCCAGCAGAGGCAACCAATATGATTCGGGGGCTGGAGCGCATGACCGACGAGGAGAGGCTGAGGGAGTTGGGTTTGTTTAGTCTGCAGAAGAGAAGAGTGAGGGGGGATTTGAGAGCAGCCTGCAACTCCCTGAAGGGGGGTTGCAAAGAGGCTGGAGAGAGGCTGTTCTCAGGGGGGGTAGGTGGCAGAACAAGGAGCAATGGGCTCAAGTTGCAGTGGGGGAGGGCTAGGTTGGATATTAGGAAAAACAATTTCCCTAGGCAGGTGGGGAAGTGCTGGGCTGGGTTCCCTAGGGAGGGGGTGGAATCTCCATCTCTAGAGGTTTAAGTCCTGGCGTGACACAGCCCTGGCTGGGTTGATTGAGTTGAGTTGGTCCTGCTTTGGGCAGGGGACTGGACTCGATGACTCCTGAGGTCTCTGCCCGCCCTGGGGTTCTAGGATTCTATGAATTCCCAAATCACACTGACATGCAGCTTCATTGGCCTGCGGGGACGATGCCAGCCGAGAACACTGATGCTTGGATTGACAGCAATACAGCAGAGCCACGAAGATACACGAGGAGCAAAGGACGTGACAATTATTAATACCGGGGGGATCTTCTTAGCGAATTGTACCTGCTATTGTTATTTCGTCCGGGAACGGTCAAATATTTCGTTTTCCCCAACGGTAACTGAATTACATTTTCTTCAGCTGCTTCCATCATTTTCTCAGCCTCCTGTTTAAAAAACGACCAAACAAAACAAGTTCTTTCCCTGTTGTGGAAGAAATGAAGGGTAGGCATACTAGGTTCTCTCTGCAGGCCAGGGTACAAGTTAAATAGAACCGTGAGAACAAAGGGTGCTAGATCTTCCAATAGCAACATGTATATAAAAAAAAAAAACCTGCCCAAACAAGACAGTCCAGGATGAGAGGATAAACCACATGTGACCAGCTATAAAGGCATTGTGATACTACAGAGATGTGTATGGTATAAAAACCTGTCGAGCAGACAGGAAGATTTACCCAGCATTGCTCGGATCCTTAACTCCAAGTTTTGTTTTTCTTCACTTAAATCATTGTTTTGTGGTGGAGTAGGAGATGAGGGGTTCAGACTTCAGGCTCCTCAAGCCCTTCTTTGGTTTGACCCCCCTCTCAAAAATTATTGCCCACCCCTAACTGAAATCCTCCAGTGTGCACTTAATAAAAAACACTTTTGCTTACCATCAGGTCCCGTGTAAATAATTGTTACCCGCGGGGAACACCCAGTGTGCATCTCTCTCTCATTGATAAAGGGAGCTTACCAGATACGTTTTCCCTATGTAAAACTTTTACACAAAGGCAGGTTTATTTGGGGGCGGGTCTGGATCCCATTTGCGATTGGTTTCCTGGGAGCTGAGTCCTAGATCTGCGTCCTCTCAGAGGGGAAGTGGTTTGGTGTCTGCACTGCGCTGCAGGGGGGCGGTAACCCCAACTCTGTGCCTTGCCTGGGGGAGAGCAGAGGATCTGGCCCAGCAGGACAGGGTGGTGGGGAATCCCAGAGAGCAAGAAGGCGGATGTCAGTGGCATGATCAGCGCACCGGGGAACAATCCCAAGGGCACCCCGCCACACACTCATTGAACGTTACCTCTTCCTCCTTGGCTTGATTTTTGGCATCGTCCAGTTTTTTCTTCTTGCTTTCTGGCATGAGGTCATCCAGCCAGCTGAGCTCGCGCTTTGAGAAACAGAAATCCATGACTTGCCGGACAAAGACCAGAGCCAAGACCTGCAGGGATACACATGAACAGCCATTTGGTACAAAGGTGGCTCCGAGCTAGTCTTCAGACTAGTCTTCCCCAGTGACGTGGATCCGGATCCGAACGGGTCAAATGGACCAAGTCAGTTACGGTCCCCCTCAGTTTTCAGGGTCAGAGTAGGGATGTGAATGGTTCACCGGTAAGCCTTACCCTTAACGGGTGAGACTTAGCGGTTACGGTTAGCCGATAGGGGATGGCGCAAAATCTGTGGGAGACGTCCCCTTCCGAATCTCCACCAACCTCCTCATCCTCCTCCAATTAAACCTGCCTTTCCTCAGGTTTAATTCAGCATTCAAGGTTCAATTAAAAACTATTTCTACTATTTTTCATTGCAAACAGTATTTCAGCTATGTGATGGGCAAAATAGGCTTTTGTGGGCTAGCGTGGGAACTTCATCACCCTTTATAACAGTGTTTCCATGGGAAAATTCCAAGCAACCGACTTTCCAACGAACTTTTGGAACTCCGCCCGTTCGTAAGTTGGAGACTCCCTGTATATATTTGCAGCCTTTGCCACTTTCACATTAACTAGATCCTCTTCGGAGGACACAAAGCCCCAGAACAGGGACAGAAAGGATATGTCTAAACTGCGTCTGCTCTTCCGAATGAATTTTTTCAGCATCTCTGTAAACCTCATTTTACGAGGAAGAAGGATGCTCTGAAAAAGGGTTTTTCCTGACATTTGGCCTAGTGTAGACAGGCCATATATCGGAAAAGCCTCTTCTGAAAAAAGAAGTGGAAAAAGATACACAAATTGCGGTTCACAATTTGTGTATCTTTTTCCGGAAGACTATGCAGTCTAGACACAGCCGAAGAGGCAGGTGGTCACTAAGACCCAGTGATGCCCCAAATTTTCGGATGCCCCTACAAATTCTGTATATGGGTGAGGATGACCCTCAGGGAAGCAAGCCAGACACTGCAAGATCCTTCCAGATTCTCGAACAAAACCGTGCATCGCACGCTGCAGCCGACGAGGTGTCTATCGATGCCGCCCATCCCGCTGGTAAAGAGAAAACGTTTTTACCATCATGGGGAAGACGATGGCCGCGGGAGAGGCTTTGATGACCCAGAGTAAGACAAGGCAGGTCAGCTGGATGACGGTGAAGAGGTGGACTTTTCGCAAGGGGACATGCCGTAGGTAGATAAAGTCAGGCTGGTGTTTGGCCGGCATGCCGAACAGCTTCAGGCGATCGAAGAACTGGAAAAGACCACGGACAGAAGACGTTCTGAGCACAGGGGCCTGCAAGCGCTGGCTAAGATTTGCGTTTTTTGATTTAATTACACTCAGGAAAGAGAAATAGAAACCTCTCCTTGAAAATACAAAATCTAGGAGGCTGTAAATTACCATATGCAAATCAGTGGGAGTCTGTGCTCCTCCTCCCACCCCTTCCCTGCAGTGGCTACATCGTGTGTCTCTACAGGTCTGTGATTCTACTACTGCAGGGGTCTCAAGTCCATGGCCATCTACAGACGAGAGCAGATTCACAATCCGCACCAGGAGACTGTGGCTTAGAGGGGGGAGCGCTCATCTTCGTCCCCCAAACCCCGGCCCTTCCTGCCACCACCCTGTCCTCTCCCGCCTCCGACCACCCGACATGGGGCCCCCCCAGGAATCCCGGAGGATGAGTGCCTTGGGAGAGGGATGGCTAGGGGCAGACAGCAGGGTGGTGGAAGAAAGGGGCAGAGCTTGGGAATAGGCACACCTCCTCAGGCCACCAGCTGCCCTAGGATGGATTGTGAATATATAGTCGACATGACCCATGGGTGGCGAGTTTGAGACCCCGGTACTACTGCCTGTAAGCTAACAGACCCGGTCCTTTAGCTCAAGCATAATAGACGCCCCATCTAGCTCTTCTACAGGAGGCCTTAGAGGTCTCTTTACAAAGGTGGCGTCATTAGCCTTTCACAGATGGGGAAACTGAGGCACGGGACAGGAAAAGACTTGCCCAGAAGGCCATAGCCAGGAATAGGACCTAGGTCTTGTGCAGGGGTGGACTAGAAACAGTCCACAGGCTACATCCAGGCTGCCAAGCTTTCCAATCTGGCCCACAGCCTGCCCTGCTGGGGCCCTCAGGCACGGAGCACCCTTAAAGCTGCTGGCTGCTCCATGTGACTCTCTGGTCATGCAAGGGGGGGGGCTTCACACACTACTCCTGTCCTCAGCACAATCTCTCAGCTCCTGCTGGCCAGGCTGGGAGCTGCTTGAGGGTGCTGCTGGGCTGCTGGCTGGGAGCTGCCTACGTAAATGCCTCCTGGCCACAGGCTGCACTTGGTACCCCTTCCTGCACCACAGCTCGCTGCCCCAGGTCACTACCCAAACCCTCTGCACTCCCCTCCCTCCATCCTATGCCAGAACTCCCTCCCAGACCCTGCACCCCCCTCCTAAACCTCTCCCCCAGGCCAGAATCCTCTCCTGCACCCACACCCGCTCCTGGCCCCTGCACCCAAACTCCCTCTCAGACCCCACCCGCCCTTGCACCCTAGTCCCCTACCCCGAGCTCCCTTCTGCACCCAACCCAGACCCCGCACCCCCTCCATTGGAAAACACGGCCTTTGACCCATTACCAAAATCTTGGAGTGCTCCCCCAATGCACAATTATTACCCACCCCTGGTCTTGTGAGCCCTAATTCAGGAGTCCCGCCATTTCCGCGCTATCTAGCAGACCGCTAGGCACTACAAAATCGCATACCTGAATTCCTCCGAGAGACGAAACGCCCATGTAAAGGAACACGCCATACAGCACCGGCATTGGGATAAACTGCAAGAGAGAGAAACTCTTGAACAGTAAATATCAGCCCTTTAGATAAGCTACGTTTTCCATGCTCCAGCTTTGTCTCAGAACGATTTTGGGGGTGATGGGAGGGTGGGAGAAGTTACCTCAGAAACAGCTCGGGGACTAGGCAACAAAAAGGCAGGTGAATTGTAATGTGGACATACGCAAAGGAATGCACATTGGAAACCATACTCAAACTGATGGACTGTGCCTAGACTGGCAAGTTTTTCCGGAAAATCAGCCGCTTTTCCGGAAAAACTTGCCAGCTGTCTACACTGGCCACTTGAATTTCCGGAAAAGCACTGACGATCTCATGTAAAATCATCAGTGCTTTTCCGGAAATACTATGCTGCTCCCGTTCGGGCAAAAGTCTTTTTCCGAAAGACTTTTGCCCAAAAGGGCCAGTGTAGACAGCATAGTACTGTTTTCCGCAAAAAAGCCCCGATTGCGAAAATGGCAATCGGGGCTTTTTTGTGGAAAACCGTGTCTATATTGGCCACGCTTTTCGGCAAAAAGTGCTTTTGTGGAAAAGCATCCTGCCAATCTAGACGCGCTTTTCCGAAAATGCTTTTAACGGAAAACTTTTCCGTTAAAAGCATTTTCGGAAGTTCATGTCAGTGTAGACGTAGCCATGGGGATTAAATTAGCTGTTCCCACTTCAGAGAGAGATCTTGGAGTCACGGTGGAGAGTTCTCTGAAAACATCCTCCCCGTGGACAGCGGCCGGCAAACACGCCAACAGCTTGTGGGGAATCCTTCAAAAAGGGAGAGAGAATGAGACAGAGAATATCATATTGCCTCGGTATGAATCCATGGGACGCCCACCTCTTGAATCTTGCGTTCAGATGTGACCGCCTCATCTCCAAAAAGCTACCTTGGCTTTGGGAAAGGTTCTGAAAAGGGCAGCAGAAAGGACGAGGGGTTGGGAACGGCTGCCCTATGAAGAAAGATAAAAAAGACGGGGACTTTTCAACTTAGAAAAGAGGCGACGTAGTGGGGGAGAGGAGAGAGGTCTATAAAGTCCTGACCGGTGTGGAGGAAGTGAATAAGGAAGTCGGAAGGCAGTTCTGAAGAAGTGGGTAGGGTGAGCTGCCATTTGTGGGAATGCCCCTTGTAATCCTTTGATATCTTTTAGAAACATGCGTCTGTCTGTCTGTCTGTCTGTCTGCCTGAGAGTCGGTTTGTTCAAGAGCTCCTCCTAAGCGGTGAGAGCCAGGGCCACCACATTGGCCAGGCAGCCTCCTCCTCTCCTAACTCCAAGCAAGGCCAGAGTTTGGTTGTGCCAGGACAACGGGATCTGCTGGGAATGGGACTGGTTTCCATAACATGGAAAGGGAGGGGCTGTTCCAAGGGATGTGATGTTGAGAGTGGGGGCAGCCGCACCACCAAGGGCGTGGACAGAGGGACTAGGGTACCACCATCTTGCCTGCCAGCACGCCACGTAAGTAGCCCCCGCTGCCCTAAACCCTTCCCCCACCCCAGGCCCTGGCTGCATCACAGCGGGGCGGGGGGGGAGAGAGAGGCGGTTAGGGGGAGAAAGAAGGCACCTGGCAGCCGGGGGAAGGGTTGTGGGGAGACAGGAGGTCCCTGTGCCAGCTGGGGGGTTGGGAGAGAGAAAATCCAGTAGAGCTGCCAGATGGTTTCCACGAAAATACCGGACACACTTGACATGACATCCCAATCTACATTCCGTCTTATTTAGAAAATCCCCGACATTCCTATTGTCTCATTTCTATTTTCTCAATTTGTTTCCCGAACAGAAAGCTCAAATACTGGACTGTCGGGTTCAAAACCAGACACCTGGCAACCCTACTGGCCAGGGGAAGAGAAAGCTCTGCCGAGAAGACCCCTCCACACTCCACATCCCCAGACCCCTCTCCCGAAGGACCTGGGCAATGCTGGGAAAGTCTTCTAGGATGTGTCTAGACTACAGGGTTCTGTCGACAAAAGTGGACTTTTGTCGACAAAACTATACCTGGGTCTACACTACCGCCGAGTTCTGTCGATATAACATTGACAGAACTCGGTAGTTTTCTCGATGGTGGTAAACCTCATTCTACGAGGAATAACGCCTTTTGTCGACAGAGTTCTGTAGACAGAAGGCGTTATTGCGTCTACTCTGTCCTTTGCGTCTACTTTCATGTCAACAAAGTGGCTTGCTTTGTCGACAGAACTGGATGTCGTCTAGACGCTCTTTGTCGACAGAAGCTTTGACGACAGTATCTGTCGACAAAGCCTCTATCGACAAAAGCCTGTAGTCTAGACATACCCTAATGTTTTTTGTAGGAACATGGGAGTTGCCAGACTGAATGAGACCTGAGGTCCATGGAGTCAGTCTCAGACGCACTAGAGGAAGTGCAAGAACCCAGCAATAGGCAAATGTGGGATAATCTCCCATGAAGCTCGTCTTAATTAATAGTTAGAAATTGGCTCAAAAATGGCAGCATAAGATTCTCTATCTGTTTTTCTTGCATTATCCGTTACAGCTCTGGATAATAATTGTTATCCCTATAAATGTTCAATTCCTCTTTGAATGTTACTAAGTTCTTGGTCTCAGAACCATCATGTGGCAGTGAGTTCCGCAGTGCAATTGTAACCCATACGTCTAGAGTGGGTCACTGTCCCAGGGAGGGGCACTTAGACCACTTACAGTGAGCGATAAGAACAAGGGAGCTCTATGGGGATAGCTCAGTGGTTTGAGCAGTGGCCTACTAAACCCAAGGTTGTGAGTTTAATCCTTGAAGAGGCTGTTTGGGGCAAAAATTCATCAAGGATGGAACTTGGTCCAGCTGTGAAGGCAAGGGACTGGACTTTCAAGGTCCCTTCCAGCTCTAGGAGATAGGCAATCTCCATGTATTTAATTTATTGCCTGAGCTGAGAGCCAGCTGGCTTTATAGTGCAAGTTGTAGAGGTGCCTATGCTGAGGTTCCAGGTTCAAACCTGCCCGGTGGCGGTTTCACAAACACAATATACATCCATATTGCCCTGCTGAACTCTGGGGCTTTGTGCTCTCTTACCTTTAACACGGCGGTCATGAAGACAGAGCAGCCCATAAGCACAAAGATCATGAGGCCAGTGACTCTCTGCTCCCGTATCCCCAGAAATTTCGGCTGTTCTCCCGGAGCTGAGCAGCCGGACTCTAGTCTAAGGCTGTTCACGTGGGTGATGGATAGAACAGTTGCAGCCACGAACCAGGGCAGCCCCATTACAGAGCACACACCCAGCATTATCGCTACCATCAGAAGGTCCAGGTGGTAGCCACATCCTTTCTGCAGGAAAATACAATCCAATATTCATACAAGAAATAAGTCTGTCCAGTGTGGGTCGTCGCTCGGGTGCCACCGGACTCCTGGTTGTTTTTTTAAGTTACAACCTCACCCGGCTCCCGCACTGAGCTCCTAAAACGCCGTTACCTTGAGTTTGTGCTCCTTTCGGTTTATGATCACCGCTGTGATTTGCTGGTCCATGAATACCAAGATGGTGCAGAGTAGAGCCGGGATGATGGCGGCTAACACCGTCCACCAGGGGTTGGGTCCTATCGGGCTAATAATCCACCCCCGGTCATCTCTTGTGGGCTGTGGGAAAACATACACACACAGCAGCATCAATGCCATTAGTTGGGGCAAATGCACCATCCTCAGTCATGGTTCGATCCATGCTCTCCTTCAACCCCCACCTGCAAGATAGCACAGCGCTACTGTCTTCATTCGACCGTGGGACTCGAGAGAACATTTTCAAAACTAATTTCTGCACTTGGGAACCGAAGTCCCATCGATTTGGGCTCCTCAGGCCCAGGTCCTCAAAGATCGTCCTTACGCTCACGGATTCCGATAGAAGTTCAGTGCCTGCGTATCTTTGAGGCTCTAGGAGTAAGTGCCTAAGTCACTTTGAAAAGCAGGACTTAGGCTTCGACATCAATTTGGTATTTCTGAACATTTCAACCTTGCTTAAGGTTCCACACAAAGTCTGTGGTAAGAACATCAGAACGGCCAGACTGGGACAGACCAAAAGTCCATCTAGCCCAATGTCCTGTCTTCTGACAGTGGCCAATGCCAGGTGCCCCAGAGGGAATGAACAGAACAAGGAATCACCAAAATGATCCCTCCTCTGTAATCCACTTCAGCTTCTGACAAACAGAGGCCAGCGACACCGTCCCTGCTCATCCTGGCTAATAGGCATTGCTAGACCTAACCTCCATGAATGTATCTTGTTCTTTTTTGAACCCTGTTAAAATCCTGGTCCTCACAACATCCTCTGGCAAGGAGTTCCACAGGTTGACAGTGCACTGCATGAAGAAAAACTTCCTTTTGTATGTTTTAAACCTGTTACTTATTCATTTCACTTGGTGACCCCTAGTTCTTATGTTATGGGAACAAGTAAATACATTTTCCTTATTCACTAGCTCTTTTTTGAACCCGTTTTAAATCCTGGTCTTCACAACATCCCCTAGCAAGGAGTTCCACAGGTTGACTGTGTACTGCAGTAGAGCAGAGAATTGAGCTGGTGTCCTTCAAACACCAAGTTCCCATCTATTTTACCAGGCTGTCTTTGCTCTCTGTTGTTTGCCCTATTATAAGAGCTCTGGTCGCTCCATTACATGAATTTTTTTTGGTTGTTTTTTCACATCCTCCTTCTCCCATTTTGCTTGATGACCCTCATTTGAATAAGTCCCATTGTTCCAAAACCGACACCCCCCCCCCAGTCAGTTGGGGGCTTCTGAAATTCCACCCTGGAGTTGAAGTTTCAAGATCACTCAGGAGGGTCAGGGAAAAAATCAGCACAGAACTCACATCTCCGGGGTCCCCAGGTGTCCCTGTTCTAACCAATAGATCCCACAGCCGGGAATGGATTCCAGCAGCGTGTCTCAGTTTCTCCTGCCTCAATCACTAACCCTTACTCCTCGTGCAGAAATAGGAAGAGAATCCTGCAGTCCTTGACTTCTAGTCTGCCATCCATTAGACCGGGGGGTGGGCCAGATCTTCGTACTCTGCCCCTCCCATCAGCACAGTCTCGCAGCTCCTATTGGCCACTACCTGGCCAATGGGAGCTGCCTGGGCTATGCTCATGGTGCAGGCAGCACGTGGAGGGCTCCGCCCCTCCCCCTCCCCTGCAATGCTCCTGCTGGGCTGCTGGCTGGGAGCTACTTCATGTAAGCGCCTCCTGGCCAAAGCCTATATCTGGTACCCCAACCCCTCCTCCCACAACTCTCTGTCCCCCTCCCCTCTCCCGTCCTGCATCCTTGCCCCAGGTTCACCGCTCAAGCTCTCTGCATCCCCGCTCTTGCACCCATGCCCACTCCCAGAGCCTGCACCCCAATCTCCTGCCCTAGGTCACAACCCAAACCCCTGAACCCCTTCCTGCATCCCTGCCGCAGGTCACAACCCCCTCCTTCACCCAAACACCCTCCCAGACCCCACACTCCCTCTTTTACCCCAATCCTCCACCCCGAGCTCCCATCCCAGACCTCACACCTCCTCCATTAATATCATGGAAGAGTGCGGCCCTGGTCCCGCCCCCCCCCCCCCGCCCTCCCCTTGAGCTAGACCACACTGCCTTTCACAAGGTCCAAGGCCATCACACGTGCAAGCTGTTCCGTGAAACCAAACCCACGTGACCCCCTTTGATTACCTTGAAGACACTAGGGACTTGCAGCTTTGGCGACGGGACGCCAATTAAGAAGTCCAAAACCACCATCGTGACGATGGTAAAGAAAACAGCAAAGTCGCTGGTCATGGCTCGGACCTGGGATGAGAAATTAGAGAGGCATTTGTTTGGACAAAGGCAAATGGGTTTCCCACTGGAATTCTTCCCCCTCCATAATACAACTGGAAAATGTGGGGGGGGGGGGGGTTCCTCTCTCGGGCACCATTTTGTGGGTCAAACAGGATAGTTCAGGCCAAACCCCTATTATTTCAATTTGGAAAAATCTGCTATGATGCTTCATGGGGGATGTAGTTCTATGCCCAAGCTCTCATTGTCCTCCATGGTCTGGGCTCTCAACCCAAACTACATCTCCCATGATACACTCTGATCTTCCCTCTTAGGGGGGTGGCAGTGTATCATGGGAGTCCCTGGCCATGATGCATCATGGGCGATGTACTCTACCTGAGAAACCCAAATGACAGTGGAGGATGGAGACATGAGAGAAACACAGCAAAATGTATGACCAATCCTAATTTCCTCACAGCCTTGGTATGTATAGCCATATAGAGCGTACTGGCAATCAAAATAGGCCCAGGAAATGAGTTGAGAATGACCCTCCCCATGATGTCACCCCTGCGTGCCCCTCAAGCCCCGCCCCCTGCGTCATGTCCGGCACACGGCGCAGGCGGCGGGTCGGGCTCTGCATGCCGCATACAGCACGGACGCGGAGCCGCTCGGAGTGAAGGGCAACGGCATGTGGCTATAACGGCCCATCGGACGACGGCCCACCGGGAAATTCCCGGTATCCCGCCGGGCCAGTCTGCTCCTGGTGTCCAACACCCTAGCCACTAGCCACATGTAGCTATTGGACCGGTTGAGTGTGGCTCGTTGGCTACAACAGTAGCCGCCCTATTATTTAAATTTTCAGAACAACGTGGCTAGTTCGCTACAGCGACTGCTGTGTCCGAACTGGTTAGACCCCACAGCCATGTGCACTAAGGAGAGAGGCCATGAAATGCTGGTGTTTCAGGACAGAGAAGGGTTGGCAGTTCGCCACTCTTTTCTACCTACTCTTGTCGGGAAATAGCGGCTGGTTTTAAACATCTTCAGCGTGCCGGACAGGATGAAGGTGGTGAAGAAGAGAATACAGGACCAGAAGAGGACATCTGGTGTGTAGGGGCCGTTATGCCCACAGGCGGGTCCGGTAAATTCTCCATGCATTTCCCAACATTCCTGGAGGAACAGGTAACCAAGACACCACCATAAACACGTATGATGCCCTTGGGGCACCGCCAATGGGCCAAAGATGTGACATCTTTATAAAGGGATTGTTTAAAGGCATAGTCGAAAGAGATAAAGCATTCAGCGATAAATCCTGCTATTCTTACATAGGCCACTGACTACAGGGTGCCGTTGGCTAAGGGTATATGGCTTTATTATGCAATAGGTAGCACCCTGTAGGAATGCTCAGAAGGGCTGTAATGATTCCTGGATATTAACACCCTCTTGTTACAAGTTTTGGTCGCTAACGCTTTTCCATTCAGAGATTTTAAGCCCCAAAGGGATGGCTACATCACTTAGGTGCGTCCACACAGCACCCGAAACTGGAAATTAGATACGCCATTTGCATTTCAAAATAGCTTATTTGGTGCCTCTACACAGAGCACCAAATTTCGAAATAATGCGCTCCTTTGAGCCATCCCTTATCCCTTGAGGTTTACCGAGATGGTGAAAGAGCGCGCCTGTTATTTTGAAAAATATTTCGAAATAACGGATGGCTTGTGCAGACACGGGGTAGCTATTTCGGGGTACCGGAGATATGCCAAAACAGCTGTGCAGCCTAGACGTACCCTTAGTAAGACCTCTGCTCACCTAACTCTGAACTTGATAGGAACAAACTATTAGTTACTTAAAGTCTCCACCCTGCAAAGACTTAACAGCTGAGAGTCATCACTCCGGGTGACGTTTTCAAGATTAACAAGTGGTTTTGTGAAACCTTAGAGCAGGGCTACTCAACTTTGGAAGCCCCGGGGACCACAATGATACTCGCAGCACATGCCGAGGGCCGCAACTTAAGCGTGGTTGCATATACATGCAAATATATATGCAAATATATGCAAATTGCTTCTTTCACACTGACAGGTATCAATACAAAGATTAAGGCAAGACTAAACACACAGGCCCCTTTTAAGTCAGTTCTGCTGATATTAATGAAATGCAATATTTACCCGATTTCTACCTATATGACAGCACTTTTAATAAGCAATGACAGTCCAAGAATTTAACTACTAAAACTCATATCAATAGATGGCCATTATATTGACAACTTTTTTGTTTGTGTTGTTTTGTTTTGTTTGTGTTAAGCCCCACATAAACCCAAACTGCACCATGGGGCACAAACAAACATGTTGAGTAGCCCTGCCTTAGGGTGTGTCTACACGACAGCGTTATTTCGAAATATCTAATTTCAAAATAGTTAATTCGAAATAGCTTATTTTGAAATAATGCGTCTACACACAAAATGCATTTCGAAATAGCGTTTTTCTATTTCGAAATAGCACGCCCACCCTGAGTGGACGTTGAATCGCATTTAAGACTGGTGGGAACAAGTTCTGGCAGATTATCAGAAGTTACTTTTAGGCCAGGGCGGACAGCTGGGCACCCTGGGAAGGGCCGGAGGCCCCCTATTTCGAAATAAGCATCTACACAGCACTTATTTCGAAATAGCAGTTTCGAAATTGGCGCTATTCCTTGTGGAATGAGGTTTACCAATTTCGAAATAAGCCCTCCGCTATTTCAAATTAATTTCAAAATAACGGAATGGCTGTGTAGACGCTAGGAAAGTTATTTCGAAATAACTGCTGTTATTTCTAAATAACTTTGCTGTGTAGACATACCCTTAGGCTTTGTCTAGACTACATGCCTCTGTCGGCAGAGGCATGTAGATTAGACAGATCAGCAAAGGCAAATGAAGCCGTGATTTAAATGATTGCGGCTTCATTTACATTTACATGGCTGCCGCGCTGAGCCGACAAACAGCTGATCAGCTGTTTGTCGGCTCGCACGCTAGTCTGTACGTTCCCCCTGTCGACATCAAAGCCCTTTGTCGGCAGCCCCGTTATTCCTCGTGGAATGAGGTTTACCGGGGCTGCCGACAAAGGGCTTTGATGTCGACAGGGGGAACATCCAGACTAGTGCGCGAGCCGACAAACAGCTGATCAGCTGTTTGTCGGCTCAGCGCGGCAGCCATGTAAATGTAAATGAAGCCGCGATCATTTAAATCGCGGCTTCCTTTGCCTTTGCTGAACAAACAAATCTACATGCCTCTGCCGACAGAGGCATGTAGTTTAGACTTACCCTTAGAGACTAACCAAAATATATACAACCATGAGCTTTCATGGGCAAAACCCACTTCCTCAGATGAATCGGAGTGAAAGATCTAATGAAGTGGGTTTTACCCATGACAGCTCATGAGTCTGTATATTATGTTTAGTCTCTAAGGTGCCACAGGACCAGAGCCGTCCCAAGCTACGGGCTGACCAGGCTACCGCCCAGGGCGCCCCATTGTAGGAGGTGCCGTACGGGGCTGCCGGACTTGGCGGGGGCAGGGCCAGGCATGTGCTGGTGCCCCGCATGCTCCGGGTGCCCGGGGTCCAGAGGCGCCTGTGCCACACTCCCAGGGGCGGCACCGTGCTCCCGGGACTCGGGGCACACAAATGGCTCGGGCCAGCCCTGCACAGGACCCCTTGTTATTTTTAAAGCTACAGACTAACACGGCCCTCACTTCCTGCAGCTCCCACTGGTCAGGAATGGGAGGTGATGAAGGTGGCGGAGAGGAGAAGTCAGGACAAAAAGGGGACATCTGGTGTGTAGGGACCATACAAGCCGCGACCCAAAGTTTGAAAGCCTCTGAAATAAAGTAGGTTTCCAAATGAAAAGTGCAACCAACAAACCAAGCGCAGCACACAGAAAAACCCAAAACCATTGGTTCCAAAAATGTCACAATGGGAAATTTTCAGAAAATTTAAATTGCCTCAAAATGCAACTTTCCAATAGAAAATGAATAGAAAAGAAAAATAGAAAATAACAGCAAGCTGGAGTTGCATCTCTTAAGTTGACTTTCTCCGGGAGGATAGACCCGGCCTCACTAAGGGTGTGTCTAGACTACAGAGTTTTGTCGACAAAAGTGGACTTTTGTCGACAAAACTACACCTGCGTCTTCACTACCGCTGAGTTCTGTCGACATAACATCGACAGAACTCAGCAGTTTTGTCGACGCTGGTAAACCTCATTTTACGAGGCATAACGCCTTTTGTCGACAGAGTTCTGTCGACAGAAGGTGTTATTGCATCTAGGGTTGTGTCTAGACTACAGGGTTTTGACGACAAAGCAGCTTGCTTTGTCGACAGAACTGAATGTCGTCTAGACGCTCTTTGTTGACAGAAGCTTTGTCGACAGTATCTGTCGACAAAACTTCTGTCGACAAAAGCCTGTCGTCTAGACGTACCCTAAATTAGCACAGCGAAAAAGCAGAACTAACATTAGTGGGAGAGATGGTTCTTTGAACCGCGACGCCCTTCGGATCTGTAACACGCCACAGAGACGCGCACAGAGGCCGGGGCACTTACCCTGACGGTGAGGTTCGCCCACTCAATTGCAGAAGGGACAATCTTCCTGTCGCTCCAGTACTGCAGGGTTTGATTGCTGGGGTTGTTGGGCACGGCACACTTACAGCTAGGAGCAGAGGAACCATTTGAGAGTTAAAGTCTCATAGAATCATAGCACGTTGGAACGGGAAGGGACCTCGAGAGGTCATCGAGTCCAGTCCCCTGCCCTCGCGGCAGGACCAAGCACCAACTAGACCATCCCTGATCGATGTCTGTCCAACCTGCTCTTGAATATCTCCAGTGATGGAGATTCCACAACCCCCCTGAGCAATTTATTCCAGTGTTTCAGGTAGAAAGCTTTTCCTAATGTCCAACCTCCTTTGCTGCAATTTAAGCCCAATATCAGAAGAGCGGGACTCCTCAGCGACCACAGAACCTCACTGCATAATAAATCTACCCAGCTATTAATGGGGCGGGGGGAGGGAGGGAAGAGGCTAGGCTGTATTCTTCGCAATCAAAAGCAAAGCCAAGACTGTTTTACGAGCTGTGACAGAGCCAGACCTGTGGGCTCACAGCAGACTGGCCACTGGAGAAGCCATTTTCTCTTCCCTGAGAAGGGAAGGCTGCAGAGCAATCAGGTGGACCCTCGAGCCAATTAAGAGCCTGCCAGAAGCAAGAGAGAGACAGGCCAGTCAAAGCCCCTGCGGCCCATTCAGGACCTGGTTTAAAAGGCTTCCCTTCGGGGAGGGCAGGAGGCCAAGGACCGGGAGAGAGGAGGTACAGGGGAAGAGCAGAAGGACGCGGTCTGGTACCAGGAGAAAGCTGCTGGAAGAGCTGGTTGGGGAAGTGGCTGAAGGAAAAGCAGGTCTGGTGATGGAGGAAGCACTACCTGTTGCCGCTGCCTGTAGGGTCCCTGGGCTGGAACCCAGAGCAGAGGGCGGACCCAGGTTGCCCCTCCCCTTCCAGGAACATGGCGCTGCCCCCCATCTGACTTTGTCCAGGGGCGTGGCAATTCTGCCCCTTCCCCGCCCCGTTGACGAGAACAGCTTTAGAACAGAGAACAGGCGAACTCACTAGTAGAAGGTCAGCTGGTCGAGTTGGCTGTGCATGTGGAAGGGGTAGGTCTCTCCTAGTGCTATTAGTTTCTCCAGGGCTTCGTAGATGAAAATAATGCAGATCAAAGAGGCGAAGGCTTCTTCCGTGAAGCGAGTGATGTAGCGCACCAGGGAGCTGGAGTCCGTTGCCACAAGGACGATGCACATGAAAGCCGTCCACAATCCAATACTGGTTCTCAGGGAAAGGTAGGAGAGGGCGTAGTCTCTGTAAAAAGGAGCGAGGGACACGCACCAAAGGTCCGAATGAGCAAGCAGGCGCTCAGTGGTCCTTGACTGGCACAGGAAATTGGGAAGGATTTTATTCATGCATCAAAACTCTTCTGAGGACCAATTAAATGCATCACTGCTCCACCAGCCAATGACAGCGACCTGCCAAGGTTGCAGGCCGAGCTGAGAAGACCTCACTTCCTATGATTATTAATCTTTCCTGTTCTCGTAGCAACTAGCAGCGGCCCAGTTCAGCCAGGCCCTGGACACGTCGATATTAAAATGTCCATCTTTGCCCCGAAGCACGTACCGTTTTCAAACACGCGCTTGCATCACATTAAGAATGGTAGTAGAATCCTTAATCTGAATGGGATTCATTCGTATGGCCGGCAGGAAAGTTTCCCGCAAAACGACTTTTCGATAGAAAACTGGATGTTCGGGGGTTTTTTTAATGAAAGTGTCAGCTTCCCACAGAAAATTTTGAATGTTCATTTTTTTAAAAAGCCTGAAAGCCTAAGAATGCAGCCAAAAGTCAAATATTTCACTGTTCAGACAAAAATTTTCAGTATTCACATTTCGACCTCCCCACCCAAAAAAAATCGGGATTCTTTCCAGGGAAGCCTCCCCACACTCATGTTTCCATCAGCTCTACTAGTTACAGTGATTCCTCATTTCACACTATCGAGATGTTTCAGAAAATGATCATGTTAAGTGAAAACGTGTTACGGGGGGGTCAATTTTCCCATTGAAAATAATGGAAAAGGTGGGGGTTGTGTTTCAAGCGGTCTGTTGGGACCGGGACATAAAGTTGGGGGAGAAAGGGGACTGGGTTACAGTAGGGAGGGGAGGTGTTTGGTTCTGGGGAAGGGAAGGGGAGGAGAGAGGAGGGGAATTGGGTTGGGAGTATGCTCCGTGACGGGTCTGCCGGGACCCGCACTGCATCCAGTGAGGGGGGGTCAGCAAGGAACGGTACGGCGAGCAGCAAACCCTCCGCCGCTTTGCAGGGAGGCGGGGGAAGCCCTGCATGGCCACCGGCAACAGGCCAGCTGGGGAAATCGTGTTATTCCAGGGACGGTCGTGTAATTCAAAAAACGTTCCCTCAAAAAAAATCGTGCTATCGCGAAAACGTTTTAAGCAGGCACATGTTAAATGAGGAATTACTGTATATGCTTAAAGTTAAGCACGTGCATAAGTGTTTCTAGGGTCCAGTCCTAAAAAACAGGACATGAGACAGTGGATGAGACAAACCAGCATTTGCAGATGTGGGCTAAGAACTGAGAACGTGTGTAACTTTAAGCACCTGAGCAGCGCATCCATGGCCCATGAAAGTCAGTACACTGTTCACCATTCTAGTTTTTATTAACTCAACGAGGGTATGTCTACACAGCAGGACTAAAGTTGGAATAAGCGACGCCACTTCAGCTATGTCAATTGCGTAGCTTAAGTCAAAATAGCTTATTTCAACTTTTGGTGCTGTCTGCGCCGCAGGAAGTCGAAGAAAGAGCACTCTCCCTCCGACTTCCCTTACTCCTCGTGAAAGGAGGGTTGCCAGGAGTCGGAGTAAGAAATCCTCCAGCTCGACATTACTTCGAAATAACGGCTTGCGGTGTAGACGCGCTCTTTGTTATTTGGAATAACGTCAGTTATTCCGAAGTAACGCTGCTGTGTGGACATATCCTGACAAATTACTGTATACCAGTCTTGCACCATCACCCATGAAGCCAGCAGTGTTTTATTTGCATCAATCAAACCAACTCTGCCTTTCTCATTTGTTCTTTTTTTAAAAAAACAACACGTTTTCCCTGTTACCCATTTACTCTGCCCCCTGGCTATCTGGATGGATTCTTTACAGTCTAAGGAGAGCACGGTCTGACCTGCAGAACTTGAACAAAATCTTTTCAAACACCAGCACCGGTCCGGTACTTCCTAAGATCGTGAGGGGCTGTCCGGCAAACAGCGAGTACACAACGCCTGTCATGGAGGCTCCAAATAAGGATTCGATTGCGCTCTGAAGTTAAAAATGACAAGCAACGTGTTTAATGTTTAATACACATTGGGGCTGAGTCTCATTTACACTAAATCCACTTCACTTTGCTCGGCCAGCGCTTAAGAGGGGTGTAAACTATAGTCACACCATTTAAAGGTGAGTAGACGCTGCCGGAGAATTATACGCAGCCATGATGGACAATTCAGGTTAGGGATGTGAACAGAGCCGCCCTTATCGACTAATTGAATAGTCAACGCAAATTGCATCGAGTATTCGATTAGCCAATTCATCTAAATTTCACATCCCTAATTCAGGTGATTATTTTCAAAAGAGCCAAACACCTGGTCAGATTTTTAATCCAGCACCCAAATCCCAGAGTTGGTATGAAAATCCCAGTTGGGCTTTCTTTTCTTGCCTTTTACATTACTGAATAGCCGTTTGCCGCGTATGGGTGTAGTAATACTAAGGGACTTTATTTGCTGACCAAGGATGTCCTTCCCAGTCCCATATTCCTTTTGCTGGAACGATATATGCTGCCTCAGTTTCCCCATCTGTACAACGGGGATAATGAGAATGCCTTCTTGTGTAAAGCGCTCTGAGCCCTATTGATGAAAAGTGCCAGAGACGCGCTAGGGATGAGAATTATGTACGGACAGCAGCGTATTGGATTTAATTAATAAAATCTGCAAACGCCTCTTCCTTCCTCACGATTTTAGACCATTGCGGGGGGGGGTTGGAATCCCTCCCGTGAAAAGTCCTGCCCTATCAAAGAGCACACGCCCCGTGTTGAACGATAGTGCCGTAGGCTCACGGCGTTCGCTTGCGAACCTTTCCCCACACACGTAGCCCGTGAGGAGGGGGAGAAACCGTAACCCTGGCAGACAGAAGAGGAGGGGGTTGTGCTGCCTAACACAACGCGATGGGAAAGCAAAATGACAGTGGTGGTGGTGAGGGTGTGGAGAGGGCCAATAAAGAAAAGTTATTTATTAGTTCCCTAAATAGAAGAACTAGAGGACACCAAATGAAATTAATGGGGAGCAGGTTTAAAACAAATAAAAGAAAGTTCTTCTTCACGCAGCGCGTAGTCAACCTGTGGAACTCCTTGCCAGAGGAGGCTGTGAAGGCTAGGACTGTAATAGAGTTTAAAGAGAAGCTAGATAATTTCCTGGAGGTTAGGTCCATAAAAGGCTATTAGCCAGGGGATAGAAATGGTGTCCCTGGCCTCTGATTGTCAGAGGCTGGAGAGGGATGGCAGGAGACAAATCGCTTGATCATTGTCTTCGGTCCACCCTCTCTGGGGCACCTGGTGCTGGCCACTGTCGGCAGACAGGATACTGGGCTAGATGGACCTTTGGTCTGACCCAGTTCGACTGTTCTTATGTTCTTATGACAGGAGCCGTCGGCGAGGGTCCAACGCAGGAGCAGAGCCGTCGGCCTCTCCGTAACAAACCGCATCATGGCGCCACCTCTATTCGCACTCACACTAGCGTACCAACCTGTCTAAGGCAGGGGTAGGGAACCTAAGGCCCGGGGGCCGGATGTGGCCCCCGGTTTGCCTGGATCCGGCCCCTGCGGCTCAGGCCCCCCAGCACTGGAGAGCCTGCACTGGCATTCCAGCCCCTCCCTCCACCCCCCACAGGGCTGGAGCACACACTAGCCTGCCCCCCCCCCCCCCCGCTCCCCGGCTCTGGTGCACGAGGGGAATGTGGGGAGGGTCTTTCTCCTTCCCAGACGAGGGCCACGCCAGGGTGGTTTGTTTTTGCTTCTCATTTGTGTACGCCCCCCCCCCCCCGACTGATTTTTCTGTGGGTCAGCGGCCCCCGACCCAAAACCGGTTCCCTTCCCCCGGTCTAAGGGTGCGTCTACACCTCTGCTACCGCGGCAACGGCCGGAGCCCTCGGCCCCTTTGAATAGCCACTGCTCCGTGCAGCTTTCTGGGCCTGGGGCTGGGGGGGCAGGGCGGGTAGTGCTGTGGTCTGGGGGGCTCGTTCTCTTGGGCAACATTCGCGACCAACATCTTCTTACTATTTGTCCGTTGGTCGCTTCCCCGAGCAGCCCCCCGAAGGTGATCACGGGGGACATGCAGGCGCAGTAGAGGAAAAGGAACGACGCCAGGCACTGCAAGCTCAGAGCGTCCGTGAAGTCACTCCAGAACCACGGAGCCTTCCGTTTCACATCCAGGATCAAACCACCAAAGAGCCTGCAGAAAGAAAAGGAACAGGGAGAGGTTTTCCTCCCCGCTGGGAACCACAATCGGAGATTTTCATTTTTAAACAGAGACCCAAGCAATGCTGTACTATAAATTCTCCGTGGAGAGCCTCCCTACGCCTAGGAAGGGCCATTTTACAGATGGGGAAACTGAGGCACAGGGAGGGGACGTGACTTGCCTGGGGTCACCAATCAGAACCCAGGTCTCACTGGTTGCAGTCTAGTGTTCCACCCATGGCTGCTGTGTTTTAATTTTTCTGTTACTGAGCATCCGAACGGTACATTCAAAATCTTTTTTATACACCCGTGTACAGGACCAAGCATGACTAAGGCTCCTAGCCGGTACAGTGACACAAAAGCCAATGATAATTAGGAGTTCCAGTGATCTACTATACATTTGAGAGCACTTGTGTGTCTGTCTGTGTGTCTGTGAGTCTGTCTGTTCAAGAACTCCTACATGGTAAGAGCTAGGGCCGCAGCTTCTGAGGTGAAAAGGCGGATGTCAACAGCAGGGGAAATTGGCTTTGTATTGTGTTAACCAGTGAATATCTTTATTCAAGCCCTGGGTAACAGTGTTAAATTTGTAGATGAATTCCAAGTTGTGCAGTCTCTCTCTGTAATTGAATGGTGAAATTCCTTTGCAGAAATCCGCATTTTCATATCAAGAGCTAAGAATGGGATACATCCAGCCCACTTAATTAGCCTCATTAACATGGGTCCTACAATTGACGGATACTTCTTCTCCATTTTATATATATCTTGGATTCTGTTATTTCCACTCCAGCTCATCTGATGACATGAGTTTTGCCCACGAAAGCTCACGCACAATTCTATATATTTTTGTTAGTCTCTAAGGCTCCATCTAGGTTACAAGCCTCTTTCGAAAGAGAGCGTTTAGACTGCAACCCCTTCTTTCAAAGAAGCGAGTTGCTTTTTCAAAAGAGAGCACCTAGGCAGTCAGGAAGCTCTCTTTCGAAAAAGCCCTGTTTGCATTCAAGAACGCCTGTTTTCCAAAGAGCACTTTCGAAAAAAGGCGTTCTTCCTCGTAAAATGAGGTTAACCACGGTCAAAAAAAACCTCCGCGTTCTTTTGATTTAATTTAGAAAGAACGCGGTGGCAGTCTGGATGCAGGGGAAGTTTTTTCTAAAACAGGCCACTTTTTTCGAAAAAACCCTGTAGTCTAGACACACGCTAAAGTACCATAGGACCCCTCATTGTTTTTAAAGTTATAGACTCACACGGCGACCCCTCTCTTCAACCATGCTTGTTGTTTGTGTTTATTAAGAGCTCCACTGAGTTACACAACAAGTTTGACTGGCCCCACAAAATCCAGGAACAACTCTACCTAGACTGGAGAACCATCTACCGGACATCTTCTCTCGTAACTAATTACTAATTATAATCCACCTCTCAATTTTAGAGTGGTCAAAGGACAAGTATTGACTTCTGTAGATCTGTTTTCCCCCTCCCACCATGTGCCCATTTTCGGAACAAAATAGTTTGATTTGTCAACTGAAAATGACTTTTTCTTTAGAAATTTCCTTCGCTTTTATTTTTAAGAAATTCAAACATAAAAAAAATGGCTCCAAGCTAAACAAAAAAACACTTTTGAGGCTTTTCTATTTGCCAACCAAGTCTGGCAAAAAAAGAAAAGGTTTGGGGTCCACTTGAACCTTTTTTTTTTGGCCCTGACTTTTATAAAAAGTATTCGTATTTCTTTGTATTATCTCAGCACGTCACCCCTGTTCTAGTAGGTACTTTACAAACACGCAACCAAGCAATGAAACAAATCCATCCTTTGCAAAGCTCTGGGGTGGACTTGAAGACGAATGTGAAATCTAGTCGTACAAACCTTCCCGTTCTTTCCAGTTCGGGTCCGCTGTGCTGCTCGGGTTCGGCATGGCAAGCAGTGCCATTAGGAACACTTGGCATCTTCCTCTTCTTCTACAGAACCAGAAACCCAAGAGAGAGATCTTAGCAGTGTTTGCTTCCCTTGTGTCTGATCCACGTTTTGAAGCCTGTGCTTAGCTACATATGTATATGCTTCCGTGGTGGGTTCTGGTGGCTTCCGTCGTAACAGAAAGGCTACCCAATTCCTGTATGCTACCACGAGGCTTTGTGTTTGCAAGCACTGAGACCTGCTGCTTATTTTACGCCGTCAAGGGCATTACACACACAAATGAATATTCATGCGTAAGCAGTGGCGGATTAGCCCCTAGGCCAATGGGATGGGGAGGGGCCCATACTGGCTCATGCCCCGGGCCCCACGGTACCCTAATCCACCTCTTTGCGCAAATATTTGCAGGCTTGGGTCAAAGCCAGCGGTTCTCATCATTGTGGGTCTGGGGAGGGATCGGGATGGGGAGGGGGAAAACACTGGCCGTGTTACCACCCCCTTGCGTGACTCCTCCCCACACCACTCCTAGCCCACAGGAGGGCCCCCCCCGCCCCTGCTCCATCCCACTGGGACTAGTGGGGGCAGCTGGTGCCGGCAGCAGGGATCAATCACCCCCTTGCACTCTTGGGCAGTGGTGGAGGGAGCAGACAGGATGGAGTAAGGTCACTCCACTTCCTGCTGCCACCAGTGTGTGTGGGGGGGGCAACCCTACCACCACTGCCAGGCCCTCCCACTAGCCCCCCGGGCCACAGGACTTGGGGGGAGAGGCTGCCCTCCCTACTCTCCAGCAGCAGAAAGCTTCCCCCTACCGCCACTGGTGAATGCGGGGGGTAACTCCTACTGTCGGCATGTCCCCTGATCTCTGTGGGGCCCCCCAAAGTGTGGGGCCCAGGGCAGTTGGATGAACCGTCCGTAGGATAGGATGGCTCTGCCCACCAACGGATGGCCCCTGGCTCCATCCCCCCATGTCATTTGGGGGGCAAATGACCCTTCGTGTTCCCTTATGTGTCGCCCAGGGCTGAGGGTCTCTGATGCAGAGTTCTACCCGCCCCGGCCCCTCTCTCTGAATCCGGCCTGGCCACCTGAGCTATCGAGCCAAGTACTTATATGGCAGATCTACATCTCTCTGTGTCTTTAATGCCTTTATCCTCCCAAGCCCTCTGTGAGCCAGAGAAGTGTGATAGCCCCATTTCAGAGATGGGGAAACTGAGGCAGGGAGCGACGAAGCGACTTGCCCCAAGTGTGAGTGACAACTGCAGCTCCACAAATACAACCCAGGTCTCGCGGCCCAGTCCTGAGCTTTATCCAATACGACAGACCGCTCGAAGTGAAAAATGTGACCTACCTGAGAAGGCACATTTTTTGGTGGCTCAATTCTAATCGATGGATCCCATTCTCCAGGAGGTAATACTGTCACCTGATCCAGGAATTCATCAATGCCAGCTACAAGGTCAGCACGGTCTTTGGCTTTATACGCAACGTCATGGAAAACCTACAAAGAAGAGAGTAAGGGATGTTCCACTTGGGAAGGGGAAATTGAGGCACAGAGCGATGGTGTGACTTGCCCTGTGAGGGTTAGGCTAGATGACCCTTGCAGTCCCTTAGCCCTATGAATCTACATCACACAACAGGTCAGAGACAGAGCTGGAAATAAAAACCAGATCACCTGCCTTCCAGTCAAATGCTTTATTCACTAGATCACACTGCCTCGCTTGAGCCAGACTCTGTCATGTGCTCATCACTAGAGCTGGTCAGAGAATGAGGTTTATTCCCACAGGAAATTGCAAGAGCTCAGTGAAAAGCAGAAAATCAAAATATTTTGATTCTGAAATGCAACAGCTTTGCCACATGGGAATTGTAGTTTAGTTACCGCACGCTCCCATTGCCCTGTAAACAGCAGGCCTTCTGGGCGGACTACATTTCCCATAATGCACCATGGCCTCCCTACTTGGACAATCACTAGCCATGATGCATCATGGGAAATGTAGTCCGCCCAGAAGGCCTGGTGTGTACAGGGCAATGGGAGCATGTGGAAACTAAACTACAATTCCCATGTGGCAAAGCACAAGTCTGACTGGGGAACGCTGCACATAGCGGAGAATGGGAGTATGTGGTACGTGAGCAATGAGGACTCTGAGGCACTGCAGTGTCATTTCAGAGTCAAAACCTTCCAGGGTTTGGCGACTGTCGTTCAACTTGGGCCTACACCATTGCAGCGCTCAGGCATTTACTTTTTCCACACACACAAAAAAGCAACATTTTCCACGTTGTTGGGTTGAAAACGCAACCTCCCCTCAAAACCCAGCTGTGATGGGACATTTCCAGACAGCTTCGTCATTGCCCACCATCGGGGCCACTCTGCGGAGCTGCTGAAAAGCCAGACGCTTGTTTGGATGCCTACCTGGGGGCTGCGCGATTTTGCAAACGTGGACTTTGGCTGCTGCTGGGGAAGAGAACAAACTCCCCTAGTGCTACAATATACACCCCTTCTGCTCCCATTCTTCATCTGCAGGGCCCAATTAACTCTCCAGCAAGCCTGGGGCTATTAGATTTTGTGAGGCCCCTGGATCCCACCTTTTTTGTAATTTGAAACAAAAGGCTCACAATTAGGGCATCGAGGCTATTAGCGTTATGCTAAACTTGCCTTTTAACTAACATAAAGCCTTTCTGTGGTTACATTTCGTGTAGAAGATAGTGAAGTTAATTCGAAATAGCCTACTTCCTTAGAACAGCTGTTAGGTTAGTTTCTTTCTAGGAGGGAGTTTGGGGATGCAGGAGGGGTCGGATCTGGCTGGGAGGCATTTATCCACAGGAACCTCTGCCAGACGATTGTGATGTCCAGCTAAAAGTCCAGCATGCTCAGGCCTGGGGGAAGAGGTTCTCGGCCAATGGGAGCTGCAGGGACGGTGCTGTGGGAGGTAGCCAGCCACTTCCGGGAGTGGCGTGAGGCCAGGGCTTGCAGGCCTAACCCCTACAGTGTCACTGGACTTTTAGTGGCCCAGAGATTAATTTTTCTGGGGCTCCGGCTTAGCCCGAGGCCCTGGGCTGCAGCCCCTAATGCCCCTGCGTTAATCCAGCCCTGTTCATCTGACCAGTCTGGAAACAGACAGTACATGTCCTGGAACCCTGGGCTGCATGGGCAGTGGGTGAAGGTAGGGCTGGGGGAGGCAAGGCCCTAGCCCCACCCCTTCTGCTCCAGGCCCCGCCCCCAAAGAAGCCAAGCATCCCTCCCCCCCCCCCCCCCCCAGAGCACCACAGGGAGGCGGGGCAGCATGCAACCCCAGCTTCCCCTGTTCCAGAGCATGGGGAGGAAGGGAAAGGCCAGCAACACTCCACCCCCACTTCAACTACAGTAGGTGTCCTGGGGGTGCAGTGTGGGCGGGGCCAGGATGGTGGTTTGGGAAGGTAATGCCTTCCCTTGCCTAGGATACCCGCCGCCACCCTGGGCTGAGAGGGAGAGCGAGCGAGAAAGGTTCAGGAGTGGGCAGAAAACAAGGGGATGCAAAGGAGAAGAGCTGAAAATGTCACTTGTGCTACACTGTACCTCATCTGTCATGATGGTGGCCATGGATCTGCCAATCTCATGGTACTGATGTGCTTTCCCTTCTGGTCCCAGCAAGATAAATAAGAACCTGGCCGGAGAAAACAGGGAGAGAAAAAAACCCGCCTTCATTAAAACCGGGGCCAAGCGCGAAAACGCACATCCTGACGTTTCCAAAGGGATCTGCCCCGTAAATCAGCTTTCATGGGCGTTAGCCCACCACGGTCATGGACTTGCAACGGGCGTTAGGCACTGCCTCTAAAAACCTCCCCCTTTACGTAGAGCCCTGCAAATCCACACTTCTCTGCTTTATAGCCTCGGGGATCGGCAGCGGCGGATGTGGAGATCTGCGGCTCATTTCGGAGGATACGGAGGCGGACAGGGATACGGATGTGGATACCCAACTTATAACCGGCGGTATCCGCATCTGCGGATGTGGATCCTTTTTGTGGATGTGGATGGGAAACCAAATGTTGTATCCGCACAGGGCTCCACCTTTAAGTGTATTGCTTCTGTAAAAACTTTGCTTCACCTGATGGGTGGAACTCATTCGGATCAAATACCGAATGTTGTGGTGACTAGGACTTTAACGGGGTTCAAAAAAGAGCTAGATAAATTCAAGGAAGAAAGGTTCATGAATGGCTATTAGCCAGGATGAGCAGGAATGGTGTTCCTAGCTTCTGTTTGTCAGAGGATGGAATGGGCGACAGGAGAGGGATCACTTGATGATTCCCTGTTCCGTTAATTCCCCCTGGGCACCTGGCGTTGGCCACTGTACGAAGACAGGACACTGGTCTAGATGGATCTTTGGTCTGACCCAGTCTGGCCGCTCTGATGTTCGTGCCTTTGCAATGAAGTGATAAAAGGCACAAGAGAAAACCTGTCCTGAGTGCAGCCAGACTTTCCCTAGAATGTTTTTATCTGATTTGTACGTGTGTACACACACACACGCAGACGCACACACACGCACACACACACGCACACGCACGCACACGCACATGCACGCACACACACGCACAAGCACACGCACACACACACGCATTTGAATTTAATTTGTAACATATTCTTAATTTTTAAAAAGTGAGCTGGTTTTAACGCCCTTACCTCGTTGGAATAGGGACTTCCGTCATGCCTGAGAGAAGGACAGCTGGCGTCAGACGCACAAACGCCACCACGGGGCGAAGGAGGGAATCCAGCTCTCCCACCAGAACGTTGGACGCTTCTGCTCCGGTCGGAATTTTCTTCATGAAATGAAGTTCCGCCTGGTGCGGAAGAAATTATTTCCAGACCATTACGAAAAACTATGCAGCACTTTAAAGACTAACAAGATGGTTTAATAGGTGATGAGCTTTTGTGGGCCAGACCCACTTCCTCAGATCATATTCTGGAAGAGAATTGGCATGACCATATCTACCAAAGGAATACAATGAAAAAAGTGAACACATTATTAAACTGGCAAATCAGATTTAGTACAGAAGGTAGGGTGAGGGACGGAGGGAATAGCTATATGAGTCAATGAATGGCCAATCAGGGGTGATAAGTGGGATGCTATCTTTGTAATGGTGAAGGTAATTAGCATCTTTGTTAAGGCCCATTGGTAAAGTGTCAAATTTAAGGATGAAAGAAAGTTCGGAAGTTTCCCTCTGTAATCCGGTGTTAAAGTCTCTTTGAAGTAAGATGCATGTAGTAAGGTCGTTAAGACTATATCCAGGTAGGCTGAAATGAAAAGCAACTGGTTTTTCCTTGTGAAGATGTCTGATGTCTGATTTGGGGGCATTACTTCTTTGGCGAAGTGTCTGAGAAGTCTGTCCAATATACATAGCAGAAGGACACTACATGTTTTGTTAGTCTTTAAAGTGCTACCAGACTATTTGTTGTTTTTTAAGTTTATCCCGTACAAACTAACTCGGCTACCCTCTGAAGACAGTAAATTCATACACTGATGGGATATACCGGGGGGGGGGGGGGGGGGGGGGGGGGGGGTTTGGCAAAAGCCTGTTAAGTGACTTCTTTGCCACTCAAATGGTTCGTTCACAGGTTCCATGTTCTACTAATAGCTCTGGCTGTTAAGTTAATTAGATCCTCTCCAGAGAAAGCAAAGCCACAGTGTTATAAAACTACATAGCTACAACAGAACAGGAAGAAAAACAGATGGGTGGACATTAAGACCCTGTGATGCCCCCAAATTTTCAGGTACCCCACGTAGCTGCATATGGGTAAGCCCTGCTTTCTACACAGGTTTTATATTGGGTTAATTATTTTGGTTGGGGGGTGCTTTTCTACTGAAATAGTTAAACCGATTCCGCGTGGATGCAGTAGCACTATTATAAAAGTTCTTTAGGACTTGTTTACATGGGAAAGTTTTTTCTAAGGAAAAGAGATGAGCAAATATTTGATATTATGTTCAGGGAGGGCGGGAGGAGCAGGTTAAGAGCACAAACCAAAAATAAACCTAAACAAAATGTAGTTCTGTGCCCCTCAAAAAACGAATGTTTGTGATTTTTCTTAATGAAACAAACAAACAAACAAAAAACCCCTGAAAACAATTATTTCAGTTGAAGAAAATGTTTTTGGTTGATCTGAAATTAATTTTTTCATTTCATTTTGGTTCATCCAAAAATGCTTTGTTCAACCCACAATGATATTCAGTCTTTCAGGATATTTTTGTTTCATTTTGGGACATGATGAGGCATTTCGATTTTTGATTTTTTTGTGTGTGTGAAAAAACATCTTTTTTTTCAGTTAAAACTTTGTCAATTTTAACCCAAATTTGTGAAGACTTTCACCACTCAGAAAAAAAGGAACGGTTTTGGCATATTTACTGTTTTGTTTTTTAAACCACCCAGCTCTAATATTGAGTGAATTTAGATCAGTATAGCTCTTCCAGTACAACCTGTCTTGTGAAATAAGCATCACATGTCAATGGCTGAGTTCAGTGGACAGATGGTTAAGCCTTTATGGCCCAACCCAAGGGCAAAACCAAGTTATAAAAACTCATGAACGGATTTTCAAGTTCTCATTACCTAGAACTAGGATCTGATTTTCAAAAAAGCTCAGCTCCCAAATATGCCCCTCCAAAAGGTCTAGCTTTGTCAAAGCACTAGCACTAGACCAGTGCAAATAATCGATTTTTGGTTCACTGGCCAAACCAGAAAAAAATGGGGGAAATAATTGTTTGGGGTTAAATGAAATATTTTGCTGGACCCGAAAAAAATGTTTTGTTTCATTTGGGGGAGGGGAGAGGGTAGGTTTGTTTGTTTGTTTGTTTGTTTGTTTGTTTGTTTGATGGGACGGAGGTAACATTCAAAAGGAAAAGTGGTTTCTAAGCAAAAAGATTCAGTCAGAAAATGTCTAACCAATTTTTTTTTCAGAATTTTTGTTTCCAACTGAGCCATTTCAGCACATTCAATACCAACACATAAAACGTTTTCGATGACCCAAATCTATTTTCCAGCCCCCTCCCCCCAAACGTTTTGGCTAAAAAATCGTATTAACCTCCACTTCTCCCCCACCCTCATTGTGATACTTCCGACCAGTTTTTCACCCAGCATGCCGAGCTCTCGAAACCTCTGGCCCCCTCAGATGGAGCCTACCACTTGCCTTTACCTGGGCTGACACCGCCTCACGTCGCTTCTCACCTTGCTTAAATCCATAGGACTCGTGTCGTGGGTCACTCCGTTTTTAATTTCAAGATTGGTCGTGCCAGGGTGCGGAGACAGCGTGTGCGTTGCTGAAAAGCAAAGGGAAATGTGTTTCCTTAGCACCATTTGTGGAAAACACACTCTCCTGCGGGATAGTCGTTGGGATTTAGTGGGACTGGCAGCCACGGCAGACCCTGGGGCAAGGTGGAAGGAGGGGCTGGCTCCGTGGCCCGAGAGGGGGAGGGGCCTCAGGCAGAAGGGGCGGGGCTAAAGGCAGTCAGCTGTTAGAGCCACCCAGATTGTCAGAGCGGTCTGAGGCTCTGTCCCCTTTTGCACCCCCATCAGCTGACCTATTGGTATTTGTGACGTACTGATCAGCATCGCATTTGCATGAATGCTAAGTAGTCACACTCCGCTACCACTGGCTACAAGGACACCCGCACAAATATATCAACAGCTCCAGAACTGCCCAATACAATTACGCCTTCTCTCATGGTCCCATCGTGAAGGGGGAGGGGGAAGAGAAATAAAGAATAGAAAAACCTTGTAGAAACTTCCTCCCAATTTCCCAGCATCCCCATTACAACAGGTCTTCTTATTCTGAGGCATCTTGATAAATGAGCTGAAATGTTTCATTTCGACATTTTCAAATAAAACACTTTGATTATTTTGGGTCGAGGCAACAGGCAGTTTAGAAATTTCCTTCAATATTATTTTTCAAATTCTTAAAATTGAAACAGTGTTTTGTCCGATCTGAAATGAGGGGATGTTTTAGAACTTTTTTGATCTGCCAAAATTGCAAAATATTCTGTTTTGCGGTCAACTCAAAATGATTTTTTTCGGTTTTTCATCACCACTGGCAAACCAAAATGTCTTTAGCTTTCCAGCTCTGCCCAAGATGCTAAAAAGCCAGCTTTTTTTCCAGCAAAGTGGTGAATAAGTCAGCTGGGATTTCTGCTTCTTTGGTAACTTACACCCTCTGGAAAATTCCACCTCAAAGGGTCGGGTGATCTGAAGACAAAACTTCTCACCTGGTTTGTCCAATAAGTGCGGATCCGACTGCTTCTTGCTGACGTCAGTAAAAGAGCGGACAATCGGAAGAAGGTTGTTCCTCTTCTTCTCATTCTGATGGTGGTGCTTTTTTAAGAGGGCATCGCGGATTCTTTCTCTCGTGCTTTCATCATACTCGCTGCTTGGTTCTTGCTGATCCAAGATCAAATCTGGGGAGGAGAAAACCAATTCTCTGACTGTATCGTTGATGGATGTCTACGTGCTAAAAGTATGAGCCAGTAGGAAAGGCAGTACACTGAGTAGGGCATGACCCTAGGACTGAATGTGTGTCCTGGCTCTGCCACACACTTCCTGTGTGGCCTTTGGCATGTTCCCTAAGCCTCAGTTACACCTGAGATAAGAGCATGAGTCTACCTCCCGGGGGGAGTTGTGAGGATAAATGCATCGTGGAGCCGGAGATGCTTAGCGCCTTCAGTAAAACAGGCCGTGTAAGTACCATAGACAGAGCTACACGTCATCAAACCATTCTTTGTTAGCTCTGGGCTCAAAACGACTCCCTGGTTGCAGGAATCACCAAATTTCACCTCCCCACCAGTTGGGGAAGGGGAAACCCCATTCCACACATGGAGAAACTGAGCTGGGATTCATTCCGAGAATTGCTACAGTCCCAGACAGCCAGAAGAGGCCGCCGGCGCTCCGGTGGAATAGCACCTGGTCCTGCGTGTGACATTCATAACCCACGAGGGGCTTGGGAAGGAGGCTGCATGCCTCTAGGGTTGCCAGATCAGACGTGTGAAAAATCAAGACAGGAGGTGGGGCATAATCATAGAATCACTAGAACTAGAAGGGACCTTGAGAGGTTATCGAATCCAGCTCCCTGCCCTCATGGCAGGACCCAGCACTATCTAGACCAGCGGTTCCTAAACTTTTCGGCATCACACCCCGGTTTTGATTTTTGAGAAACTCTTGCTCCCACCCCACCCCCGCCCCCAGCACCCCCGCCCCCAGCAGCAAAACTTGTTGAGAAAAAAAAAAAAGGCCAGGCCAAAAAAACAAAAATAGCAGCAAAACTTAGGGGGGAGAATTGACGGGGGGAGGAGGGCTGCGTCATCTCACCCCCCCCCTCGAGTTTCTTCATGCCCCCCACAGGGGGGGTTGAGGTTGGACATTAGGAAAAACTTTTGATCATTAGGAAAAACTTTTGATTGGCATGTGGTCTGTTTCTGGATGCTGATTGGATGAATGTAGTCAGGATATCAGGCTGGAAAAGGCAAGATTCTAAATCTAAAGTTTGGTTCCCGTGCATATTCTAAAATATTTACTTAACCCTGGCTATTCTGGTGACATCCCTACCGAGGATTTTGCAGGCACAAACATGGGGCACAGGGAAAAACACAAAGGATATTCCCTAAAACTTTTTCTCCTCGGCCATGACATGACAGATCACTCACAAGAGCAAGTTTAGGTTGAACATAAGAACATAAGAACGGCCGTACTGGGTCAGACCAAAGGTCCATCTAGCCCAGTAGCCTGTCTGCCGACAGTGGCCAGTGCCAGGTGCCCCAGAGAGGGTGGACCGAAGACAATGATCAAGCAATTTGTCTCCTGCCATCCCTCTCCAGCCCCTGACAAACAGAGGCCAGGGACACCATTTTATCCCCTGGCTAATAGCCTTTTATGGACCTAACCTCCATGAAATTATCTAGCTTCTCTTTAAACTCTGTTATAGTCCTAGCCTTCACAGCCTCCTCTGGCAAGGAGTTCCACAGGTTGACTGCGTTGTGTGAAGAAGAACTTTCGCTCATTAGTTTTAAACCTGCTACCCATTCATTTCATTTGGTGTCCTCTAGTCCTTACATTATGGGAACTAATGAATAACTTTTCTTTATTCACCCCCTCCACACCACTCATGATTTTATAGACCTCTGTCATATCCCTCCTTAGTGTCCTCTTTTCTAAACTGAAAAGTCCCAGTCGCTTTAGCCTCTCCTCATATGGGACCTCTTCCATACCGCTGATCATTTTAGTTGCCCTTTTCTGAACCCTTTCCAAGCCAAAATATCTTTTTAAAGGTGAGAAGACCACATCTGTACACAGTACTCATTTAATCCAGCACTCTCTGCTCCAGCAACCTCCGTGGTCCAGCAAGATTTTAATAATCCAGATGTCCCCTTATCATAGGTGTGGCCAAGTTTCCCGCAGCCCCATAAAGTTTGTTTTCAGCCCCCAGACTGTATTGCTAACCAATCTTGACTTTCCATCGCCCAGCAAATTCTCTGGCTTGGCTCCAGTCCGGTCCCGAGGGTGCCGGACGAGAGAGGTTCAAGCTGTACCTGCAATTTCCTCGATGCTGTTGGCGCACATATCCAGAAGGACGGTCCCATTCATGATGCAACTCCTCAGTTCAAAGAGGCTGTGCAGCGAAAGCGTTGCGACGTAGGGTTTGCTCCAGCGTTCTCCCCCGTCCTCCACGTCCTCTTCAAACTTCAGCCACCTGGGAGCATTGCAAACCAACGTCAATCAGGCTGCGCAGCGACCAGGTCCAGGGAAGAGACTCCTATGCAAGTCTACACAAGAGACGTTGGGTCGCCCAAGGAAGGGTTCAAAGGAAAGGGGCCAAGGGGCTCAGTGTGCTTTTCGCATGGCGTTGAAGCTGCTGATAAAAACGTTCCCTCCCGCTTCAATAACGTGTGGAAGGAACTATTTTCCATCTCACAGAATCATAGAATCCCAGGGGAAGCAGAGACCTCAGGAGTTATCGAGTCCAGCCCCCTGCCCAAACCAGGACCAATCCCGACTCAATCAACCCAGCCAGGGCTTTGTCAACTTAAACACCTCTAGGGATGGAGATTCCACCCCCTCCCTAGGGAAACCAGCCCAGCACTTCCCCACCCGCCTAGGGAAATAGTTTGTCCTAATATCCAACCTAGACCTCCCCCACTGCAACTTGAGCCCATTGCTCCTCGTTCTGCCCCCTGGCCCCCCTGAGATCAGCCTCTCTCCATCCTCTTTGGAACCCCCCTTCAGGGAGTTGCAGGCTGCTCTCAAATCCCCCCTCGCTCTTCTCTTCTGCAGACTCAACAAGCCCAAATCCCTCAGCCTCTCCTCGTCGGTCATGTGCTCCAGCCCCCGAATCATTTTGGTTGCCTTCGTTGGACCCTCTCCAGTGCGTCCACATCTTTTGTGTAATGGGGGGCCCAGAACTGGACACCATAGTCCAGTTGTGGCCTCACCAGTGCCAAATAAAGGAGAATAATCACGTCTCTTGATGAACTGGACGCACTGAGAACCCTGGGCCTTCTGGTGGACAGCCAGGAGCCTACGGCCCTCTGATGAACAAAGAACGGACTTTGTCACACAGCAGGCCCATAAAGAAATAGAAGAGGGCTCCTATATATGGGCCTGCCTCATCTCTTCCTCCCTCCTTGCTTTACCGAGCCACACTCTGGAAATGCCCGCCTAGGAAAGCCCTGTCTAGCAACAGCATCTCTTCTCCCAGCAGGTGGCGCCGTTGGGTAAAAGGTCAACGAAATGGTACCAAATACTCGAATGGTGGGGAACACATGCAGTTTCATGGGGGGGAGGGAGTTTATAGCGTCGTTTCACCTCGCCGTTTCCTTCCACTCTGCATCCTCCCCTTCTTTCATGCAGATCTCATCCAGCTCCGTGAACAGGTCGTGGGGAACGTGCTCCTCGTCCTCCTCCGTGCCCAGGATGAACTGGACACGCTGAGACGGGGTGTCTGATGAGCAAAGAGCAGAAGAGGCAGCGGGGGGGGGGGGGGAGTACGACCATGTTAGACCGTTTTTTACAAAAACGCCCCGTTGGAAAGGAAGAGGTTGCTCAGCGCTAGGGGCCTCTAATAGGAACACCGGGGCAACGGCACTTGGTTTCAAACTCACCCCTGCGTCACAAGCCAAATATCAAATTCACAGACACCGACAGGGTGGGGGCTCCAGGAGCCCCCATACAAAAAAATTGTGGGTGTCGAGCACCCACCGGAAACCTCACCTATCAGATCCTCACACTCCCCCTCAACCAGCAGGGCCAATAGCCACCACAGACCCAGCAGCAAGATGGGGGAAGGCCGGTTCCATGCCCCGGGAAGGGGCGGAGCTTCGGACAGAAGGGGCGGGGCTTTGGGCAAAGGGGCGGGGCCTCAGGCAGTCAGTTCTTTGGTGGAAAGAGGCAGGGCAGAGTGAGGCCTGGGGAGAAGGGGTGATGTGGGGGCGGGCCCTGGGGTAGGTGGGAGTCAAGCACCCCTCAGGAAATTAGAAAGTGATAAACGGTGCATTTCGATGGGTAAAAAGTTGCATTATAATGGTCCCTTCTGGCCCTGGAATCAAAGACCCATAACCAAAATATTTGTGCCCATTTACTTACACACAGGACGGCTGACAGACTTGGCTGGGCCCCAGGCAAAGTGTGGGGGAGGGGTGGTTTCGGCCCCCAGAGGGGCCTGGCCCTTGGGCAGGAGTGGGGTTGGGGGCTAGCCTCCCACAGCCAGCCCTTCTGCCCCTCAGCCAGGAACCCTGGGCCCTTTGAAATTGCCGGGCCCCAGGACAGCTGCTCCTTTTGCCCCCTTCCCCACGTTAACGACCTAAATTATGCTTCCGGCATTAAATGAACGCCATGTTCTCATCACACGGCGGGTCCAACAGCCCCTGGGCAAGACGGGAGGGGGGCCTGCTCCATGCCCTGAAAGGGGCGGGATCTCAGAAGGGGTGGGGCTGGAATTTGGCACCGCCTCCCACAGCCCTCAGTGCTGCCAGGAGCATGCTGCGCGGCACTCCAACAGCAATTTAAAAGCCACAGGGCTCCAGCCGGTGCCACTATCACAGTAGTGCCAGAGTTAGCCAGGAGCTCCAGACCGTTGTGTATCGCCCGGCCTGCCCTCACCCATCAGCCTGGGGTTTTATGTACCATGAGACTCCGCCTCTTCTTCCTGAATGGCTCCCTTCGCCCGGTCTCGTTTCCTGTGTCGTTGGCCATGGGTCCGGTGATGTCTGTGGCCTTGTCTCACCAAAGGCATCCGTACCCCCACATAGAGTGTCCTGTGCCCTGCAACAAAGTGGAGGGATGTTAGCTTGTGTCCCTGTCAGCATCACAGGGCCTGGAAGGAGGAACAGCGCCCAGGGTATCACGGTGCTGCTCACAGAGCTCACCATGTTCAAAATCAGTTCCGCATTTAGGGGTGCCAGACGGTTTCAGAAAAAATACCAAACCACAAAAACACACCAGGAAAAAGTGTGTTGAGGGAAAAAAAAACAGACCCTAAAGTTGATAAGCAAAACCATGGCCCCTTTAAAACGGTGTGATGAGGTTTTTTGGCCCCAACAGGCTGACGGCAGCCGCCCGCCATCTTGCCTCCCTGCGCTAGGCTGGGCAGCTCCCCTGTGGATCCTGGTAAGCACTAGGGTTGCCAGGCTACCTCCGTATTGAGCCCGACAGCCCGGAATTTTTGCTTCCTGGCTGGGAAAAAATCAGAAAGTAGTGGACATTTTTGGTGCCCGGTATTTTCTGAATTTTTTTTACCGGACAGGAGGCGAAAATACCGGACGGTCCAGTTCAGTACCGGACACCTGGCAACCTTATCCACATTCGTCATGGAGGCCAGGTTTACACTAGATCTGGAAGGTCGGCTTAAGGGCTGCAGCTCCAGCTACCTAAAAGTCTTCACAGAAGGAGGCTGATGGGAACAAACACTCCCATTGGCTTCCCTTACTCCTCACGACGGCCAGCAGTACCGGCGCCAGCCGGAGCTGCCCTCGGGGTTCAATTTACGAGTCTCATTCACCTATCTAGGTCAGGCGTCCCAGTCTGACTACATTTCCCATGATGCACTTGCACCATTCTGTGCAGTCAGAGGGCAGAACACTGTGCATCATGGGAGATGGAGTCTGCCAGGGAGCCCAGCTGATGGGGTAGAACAGAAGCATGAGACATTAAAACCGTATCTCCCTGGAGACACTGGAGTGGGAATCTCAAGTAGGCAGAGATTTGAGACCTCTGTACTCAGCCCAGGTCTGACCCGGATGATGATAAATTGGAGAGTTCAGAACCATGAGACTCACCACAGCTTGAACCTCTCTAATCCGGCACTGTCTGTCTGGGAACATCCATGGTCCGGCATGATTTTAGTTTGCCGGGTGTCCACTTATTGTGGGTGTAGCCGAGTTTTCCGCAGTCCCATAAAGTTTGTTTAAAGCCCCCAGTCCTGGCTCTTCAGGCTTCATCTACACTGCGGTCTTTGCCGCAAGAGCCTATACACATGAAGGGTGGATTAGCAGATCACATGCTTCATTTGCATAATTTATTCAAGCTTTTTTTTTTTTGCGCAAGGGGTTTTTGCACAAAAACAAGCAGTAAGACAGGGTATTTTGTGCAAAAACCTCAGGTTTTGTGCAAAAACTCCGGGAGAGGCATAAGGATCTTGTGTAAAACGGGGGGGGTTGCGCAAAAAAACCCCGTCCATACTGCTTGTTCTTGCACAAAAACCCCTTGCGCAAAAGCCGGCTTGAACAAATTATGCAACTGAAGTGTGGTGATATGCTAATCCATGCTTCATTTGCATAGGCTCTTGAGGCAAATGCCACAGTGTAGATGTATCCGCAGTGTTCGGTGCTGTTACTTAGCTCTAATTTACCCCTCCATGTCTTCTCTGAGCCCAGCAAGCAGAGGCAGTGTTGGTAATGCTGCTAGACAATATCGACCTCCCATGTTTTGGCAAATTCTCTGAGTCGGCACCGGAGAGGTCCCAAGGGTGCCGGACTAGAGAAGGTGAACCTGTAGAAAACTAGTCTTATGGTGATAAGACTTAAAGAGCTCATTCTATTTGTCTTAACCCAGAGAAGGTTAAGGGATGACTTACCTGGGGAACTAATATTTAATAATACAGGCAGTCCCCGGGTTACGTACAAGATAGGGACTGTAGGTTTGTTCTTAAGTTGAATTTGTATGTAAGTCGGAACTGGTACATATTGTAGGGGAAACTCTAGCCAAACATTTCTCCAGAGCTCAGTTTTATTCTCCCACCCCTCACTTCCCTCCGTCCTTTATTCTCAAGCTGAGGTGTCTGCTGAGAAAAGCTGCTCCACGTCTCCCTGGTCTGCTGGGTGGGGCGCTAGCTTCGCGTCTCCCTGGTCTGCTAGGGGGAAAAGCAGCTAGTGCGGGGTTACCTCACCCCGTTTGTAAGTAGGGATCCGATGTAAGTCGGATCCATGTAACCCGGGGACTGCCTGTAGTCTCTTCAACCTAGCAGAGAAAAGTGTAGCATGAAGGATTGAAACTGCCCACTGGAAACAAGTTCGAACTCAACAGAAATAAGCAGCTTCTAAATCAATGAGGTTTGCATTGAGTTAACCACACCGGCGCAAACACGGATTCAAGTAAAACTAGGGCAACTTCCTCATGTAGACAAGAACTCAGTCCATATTCTCTCAACCGAGTCCATCAGCTATCGACCGAGGCGCCGCTTTGCACAGCACCTCTTAGGGGTCGTGAGCTTGTTCGCTTTTAGAGCTGACGTCTCTGGCTTAGTTTATTCTTACCAAGCTTCAAAACCAAGACAGCTGCTTGCGTTGAAAAGCCCATAGGAAGGAATCAACCCCCTTTGCAATTTATTTTAACAGGATCACGTTCCCAACAGTTCATCAAGCAGAGGCGGAAGGTAATTATTTTAAAAGCTTGCAGAAGGCCTAACATAGGAGGAGACAGAGCCAATCTGCTAATGAACTGCATTAGACAAATCCCAGCCAGACACCTTCAGCATTCAAATTATTCTAGTGGCCTTTCAACGCTGGGTTTTTTACCTGCTGGACTAAAAATACGGTGATGAGTCATCCAACCTGTCTGTGCCAGCTAATGTTGTTTCGCTGGCATTATTTTGTTCTTTTGTTTATATGCGTTTGTGGGGAAAATACCGGCCGCCTCGCTTATTACTACTTTCAGCCCATTTTGTCGGGATGAACCTGAAATGTAATGAGATTTTTTTGGGCCCTGGGACGGACGCTGTCAGACTTGATGATCATGACGGCCCCTCCCCTGGGTTTGAAATCTGTCCAAGCCGGGAGAGAGACTGGAACCAAAAATGGAAAGGACTGGTTCGATATTGCCCTGTGTGATGTAGTGGCGGTGCGGTTTGTTTTTGTAGTCCTGTGTTCGCCCTGGTGTTGCATTCACCGTTTGTCTTGTAGCGTGATATGTGATCCTACTGTCCTGTGCGGCTCTGAAGTGACACTGTGTGTGTGTGCCTCAGTTTCCCCAGGCCCTGCAGCACTAGCGGCATGAGGAGGGGGAGGCTGGGCATGACCAACGGGGGACGTATGTTCAGTCTCTCACATAGAATCATAGAACCATAGAGCTGGAAGAGACCTCAGAAGGTCAAGTCCAGCCCCCTGCTCTAGGCAGGACCAATCCCAACTAAATCAACCTGGCCAGGGCTTTGTCAAGCCAAGACTTAAACACCTCTAGGGATGGAGACTCCACTACTTCCCTAGGGAACCCATCCCAGTGCTTCACCACCCTCCTAGTAAAATAGTTTTTCCTAACTTCCTGAGGCCCAGGTGACAGCTGATAGCACCTTGGCCCTGGAAGCAGGACAAACCAGGAAGCAGGGCTGCCTGGGGCCGGTGAGCAGTGGCTGTGAGTGTGGGGCAGTCTCTGCGGAGGCTTAGAGCAGGGAAGGGGGGGGTGAAGGGTCCAAGAGGAATAATTCCTCCAAGAGGAATAAGGCTGCCTGCTCTAGGTGCCTGTGCTAACATCGCTCCTAAGCTACGCTGTGTCCCTGTGAACCAATAACCCTTCTACTCTACTGGTTGGATGAGTCTCACCTCCGGCTGTGGATGGGGTGCAGGGTCAGTCCCCCCCCCCCCCAACACGCCGTCACACCCTGTGTCTTGTATCATCGCTGAAACCAGGGCAGGGCAAACATTTTTAGGCCAAGCGTGTTGCAGAAAAACGCCCGTCTGGTGTATTTCTGTGGCTTGAACAGAACCGAAATGTGCGAGAGGTTTGGAATTCAAAACACAGCAAAGGGCTCGCGGCTCCCGGCCCTGATACTCCTGCATTGTCAGGCAGCCGCTGGGGTTGCTGCGGCTATTTAAAAAGCTTGCAGCCAGGGGAGCACCGCGACCGGGAGCCGTTTAAATAGGATCCTGATACAGGCTGGGGGCCGGATCCATGCATCAGATGGGCCGGATCCCTCCCTGGGCTGCATCTTGCCCAGCCCTGACCGACAAACTCCTGTCAGCGCCGTAGCGACTTCATTCAAGTGCCAATGCAGCCTGTTCCTCTGCCTCTTCTCTTCTCCTCTCCTCAGCCCGGCTCTGCTCTGCAGGGCAAGGTCTGGGTACTGCTCCATGTTCCCCCAGCGCTAGCACCAGGGGGTTGCAGCTGGTCCCTGTGCGCTTCCAAACTAAACGTAAGAATTAAAAGCTAACGACAAGATTGGGCGGTCAGCCCAACTAGGAGCTGTCATGCTTATATAACTGCCAGGAGGCATATTTGAACCTATGACTTTTGTATAACCACCCGGAGGCAGATTTGAACCTGGAACCTTTAGAGCTTAGTATAGGAACCTCTACCCTTTGAGCTAAAAGCCAGCTAGCTCCGAAGCCATCCTGTAGAGGTCTCTTGAGCTTATCTGTGGCTGTGGTCTAGGTGCCACAGCATGGGACAGTGAACCATGCTCAGTGTGGGGGTTACTCTTAGCCTTGCGTCACCTAGGGTATGTCTAGACTACAGGCTTTTGTCGACAGAGGCTTTGTTGGCAGATTCTGTCGGCAAAGAGCGTCTAGACGACATCCAGTTCTGTCGACAAAGCAAGCCGCTTTGTCGACATGAGAGTGTAGAGGCAAAGGACAGTGTAGATGCCATAACGTCTTCTGTCCACAGAACTCTGTTGACAAAAGGCGCTATTCCTCGTAGAATGAGGTTTACCGCCATCGACAAAACTGCCGCGTTCTGTCGACAGAACTCTTGTCGACAAAAGGCGTTATTCCTCGTAGAATGAGGTTTACCGCCGTCGACAAAACTGCCGCGTTCTGTCGACAGAACTCGGCGGTAGTCTAGACGCAGTCCACTTTTGTCAACAAAACCCTGTAGTCTAGACACACCCTCTAAAGTTGGGGTAAACCTACTGAAATTCCCGTTTGTGTCGCTCCTGTGGGAGCTTCCCTCAGAAAGACCCAGTGATGGGGCAGTTGCCCTGCACTGGAATGGAAAGGGTTAAAAAAGCCCTGGGAGAGGACTGAAGCTGGGAGCCAATCGGGAGAGGGCTTGAGGCAGCCAATCAGAGCCCGGCAGGGCTGTATAAAAAGATGGCTGGCAAAATGGCGGCACATTCTTGCTCCAGCTCTGGAGGGAGAGGGGCCTAGCTGCCTCCTAGCAAGGGCACCTTGGACAAAGCAGTGCTGGGGAAAAGTGGGGAGCCGGGGTGCTCGGGCCTGAATAAGCCCCAGGCTGAGGCCCAGCAAAAGGGGCTCAGGGAGATACTCGGGGTACAGAGGAGCAGCCAGGGTAGGAACAGGCAGCAGGTCCCGTCCCCCTGGCCCACGATGAAACAGCCAGTTCAGACTGCAGCTTGCCCCTGAGGGAAGGGGCTAGGGGACGAACAGCAGTGGGCCACTGAGGCAAGATGGTGGCTTAGAGATAATGAGGGTTCCCTGGGAGGGGAGGACCTCGGAGTGTGGGTGCTACGGCTGGGCAGCACCCAGAGGGAAGGGCGCCTCAGTCTGGGAGGGGCGAGCGGTGGAGAACGGACAAAAAGGTAGGTAACGGCGGGCGAGACACCGCCAGCAGAGGGCGCTGTGAGGCTGGGCTCATTCCCAGCATGACCAGCAGGTGGCGCCGCAGTAGTGAGTCACGAACCGAGACAGACACGCCCCCTAACGGTTTTGCACAGAGGGATGGACCAGGCTATGAGAACGTTTTCTCCAGGGATAGCTTGTCCAGTGACGTCTATCCGGTGATAAGCCACTGCCTACCCCCCACACTGCCCGTCTGCTCTCGCTTTTCCGCCGCTTCTTGCCACCGTGGGACCCGTGAATAGGCCTCCCGCTCCTGTGCCTTCACGCCCCTTTGCACTGCCAGACCACTGTGAACGTGCACAATGGCTCTTTGTGCCACTGTGTGTGGCGACTGGCACCAAAACGTAACGCTACAGAATTAGCCTGACACAGCTCAGCAGTGCTCACAGGGCCTGATTCTCGGTGGCTCTGCCCCTCCTGCTGGTATTTACACCAGTGAGGGGTAAAATACTGCCACGCCTAAATGGTCACCATTTACACCATACTTTGCACTAGTGCAAAAGGGCTGCCCAACGGAACACGAGGCCTCCGGTATGCAAGGAAAAGTAAACAACAGCACTCCGGAGGGGGAAGGACAATCCAGTCACAAAGGGACTGATGGAAGTTGTGTTATGACCAGACTTCATCTATCTTAATTCTTATTAACCACGAAGCACCATCCAGCTAGAAATGAATGATGTCCAAGAAAAGCAACAACTCTAGTTCTCAGAAGCAGCTCGGAGCCTTACCTTCCAGCTCTTCTTTTTCATAATGAATATTAACAACATTACTGGTCCCGCCTTGATCCACAACCGCCTCTTCGTCAGCTCTCTGTTTAAAAACAAAACCAAACCAATGTAGATTCAGGGACACCGAAACATTTCACGAACCCGCGGCAATGCTGCCGCATTTTTCTCATTCAGAACCAAAACCTATTAAAAACAATTCCAAAGACATTTCAAAATTTCCGTTCCTTGTATTTTTTTTTTTTTACAGTTGAAACATTTTAAAGTGCGTGCAATAAAAATGAAACATTGTGTTCCCACCATGTGATTTTTTTCAACTTTTCAACACACCAAAAACTTTCTTTTCAATTCAATCGTAAATGATTTTTTCTTCATTTTCAGAGTTGCCAATGCGCCAAAAGATGCCCTTTTCACCTGGCTCCAATTAGCAGCACAATGTGAGATTCTCAAACACAGTTAAGGTGCGTCTAGCCTGTATTCCTTTTTCGAAAGAGGAACATAGTCCAGACGTACCTTTAGTGTTGGCTTAGCTGCGCTGCCACTGCTAAAACTGTAACCACTTATCTTCCTAGATGTTTGTACAGCACCAAGCATAATGCCATCCCAATCCCGACAGAGACCAGCGGAACGCGAAGAAGCAAGGAGCTACAGTCAAACATTCACAACATCATGGATTCACGCATGTCTCCTGATTTAATTATGCGTCTTGAGAGATTTGGTGAGTTTCCAAAAATACCCAGCTCCTGGAGTCATGAGATTTTCCTGCCATCACCGTCTTCTTCTTTTTTTTAAGCCCTCATAATTACAGAGAAAGGTTCAAAAATGTGAGGCCTAAAAGTTAAGAAACACACAAGACAAATAAACTGATCCCAACCATTGTGAGGGGAGGTGGTAAATCTCATGATGTTTATGGTCTATACCGGGGTGGGCAATAATTTTCATCAGGGGGCCACTTAATGAATTTCGGTACGTGGTCAGGGGCTGGCTCCACCCCCAAAAGGGGTGGGGCTGACAAGGAAGGGGCGGGGCTGAGAACTGGGCTGGAGACATGGAATTAAACACACAGCAAAGAGCTCACGGCTCCAGCCTCTGCTGGAGTAGCACCACAAGTGGGAGCCAGGAGCCATTTAAATAGGATCCTGCTGCCTGAGCCACCGCCTGGAAATTCAGTGGTACAGGCAGCAGGATATAAATAGAAAACAGCTAGATGCAGCCTGTGGGCTGGATGAAAGTGTTAGGCGGGCCGGATCCGGTCCCAGGGCCACATCTTGCCCAGCCCTGGTCTGAAAGAATTGGGTTTGTTTAGTTTAGAAAAGAGAAAACTGAGGAGGGACATGAGAGCGGTTTTCAGGTATCTAAAAGGGTGTCATAAGGAGGAGGGAGAAAACGTGTTCATTTTGGCCTCTGAGGATGGAACAAGAAGCAATGGGCTTAAACTGCAGCAAGGGAGGTTGAGGTTGGACATTAGGAAAAACTTCCTAACTGTCAGGGTGGTCAAACACTGGAATAAATTGCCCAGGGAGGTTGTGGAATCCCCATCTCTGGAGATATTTAAGGGTAGGTTAGAGAAATGTCTATCAGGGATGGTCTAGACCAGTGGTCCCCAACCATTTGAAGCTGCCAGGCACCAGGGGGCGTGGCTGTTCGGCTGCCGGGTGCCAGATGGCGGAGACACTCGCGCACCCGGGGGCGGGGCCACGCATACACCACACCCCCATGAACCACGTGCCTGGGGCCATCAACCTTATGCGCCGCGTGGCCATGGGTGGGGGGGCTGCCCGTTTGCAGCAAGCCTGGGGCCAGTGTCTTCCAGAGCCGCACGCCCAAAGCCGGCTTCCCCCCCCCCCCCACAGCCACGCGCCCGGGAGCCAGGGCAGCCAATTCATCATGCTCCCGGGGCCAGCGCCCCCCATAGCCGCGCGCCCGGGTGCAGGGAGGCCAATTTGCCGCGCTCCCCGGGCTGGCGCCCCCCATAGCCACGCGCCTGGGGCCGGCGCCCCCCATAGCCGCGTGCCCAGGGGCAGGGCGGCCAATTCGCCGCACGCCCGGGGGACAGAGCACCCAATTCGCCGTGCGCCTGGGGCTGGCGCTCCCCGTGCACCATGTGCCCGGGGCCGGCTCCGGCACCACGCATGCACCACGTGTCCAGGGTGGGGCCAGCACCAAGCACTGGGCGGGCACAAACAAATGCCCCCATGGGCGCCATGGCGCCTGCAGGCACCGTGTTGGGGACCACTGGTCTAGACAGTATCTGGTCCTGCCATGAGGGCAGGGGACTGAACTCGATGACCTCTCGAGGTCCCTTCCAGTCCTAGTATTCTATGATTCTATGATTCTATACACACTTTAATTATATCAGCATCGTTAAAGCAATAAACCCCCTGTAGTGTGGAAGGAGGTACACTTATATCGGTATAAAAAACAACAAATAGCCTCCCAGCACCTTAGAGACTAACAAAAAATGTCGGTGGTATCATGAGCTTTCGTGGGCACAGCCCACCTCTTCAGATGACTGGAGTTGAAGGCGTTGGACCAGGTTTCAAATAGGTAGCACAGAGAGGTTATTTATTTAAGGACCGACCCCTTAAACTCCATTGATCTGTAGAAGTGGGTTGTGCCCATGAAAGCTCATGATACCACCGACATTTTTTGTTAGTCTCTAAGGAGCTGCTAGGTGCGTGTTTTTAAGTTTTCCCAGTTACAGACTAACACGGCTACCCCTCGGAAACTTTTAGAGCAGTATAGTTTATTCCCAGTTTATTTAGCTGGTTTAAAGATGTTAAAATTGGCATAACGGTGTCCACATGCAGTCACTTTCAGGATGGTTCAGGCCAGAGAAAATGTTCGTTTCTCAAAATGCACAACAACCAAAAAGGACACAGAAAAGTCTTTGCTTTTCCCTGACATCGGCCTTGTGGAAAAGGATCGCCCCTCTCTCTGAGCAAAGATGCGAAGACCGGCTGCATTTCGGACGTACGCCACAGTTGTGGCTTTAACACAGCGCCTTTTGGAATAGCATTTTGTCCTTCTCTTCATGCTACATTTCTGCTCTTCATTGTTAAGACTCTTTCAACAGGGGGAAAGTACACCGTTGTGTCCTTGGGTGTGTCTAGACTACATGCCTCCTTCGACGGAGGCATGTAGATTAGCCAGATCGGAAGAGGGAAATGAAGCTGCGATTAAAATAATCGCGGCTTCATTTAAATTTAAATGGCTGCCCCGATCTGCCGATCAGCTGTTTGTCGGCAGATCGGGGCAGTCTGGACGCGAGGCGCCGACAAAGAAGCCTTTCTTCATCGGCACAGGTAAGCCTCGTGAAACCAGGTTTACCTGTGCCGATGAAGAAAGGCTTCTTTGTCGGCGCATCGCGTCCAGACTGCCCCGATCTGCCGACAAACAGCTGATCGGCAGATCGGGGCAGCCATTTAAATTTAAATGAAGCCACGATTATTTTAATCGCGGCTTCATTTCCCTCTTCCGATCTGGCTAATCTACATGCCTCCGTCGAAGGAGGCATGTAGTCTAGACACACCCCTTATGTTTCCCCTCAGCACTTGGAAAGTCAGGTGTGCAGGCAGGGCTGGATTACCCAATAGGCAGACTAAGCACGTGCTTAGGGCGCCAGCCGAACAGGGGCACCAAAAAAAAGAGGGGTTTTTTTTAAATTTGATAGTTCAAAAAAAGCATCGAAGTCGTCATCATGGGAAAAATCAGAACTCTGCAGAGCCCTCTTTTTATCAGCTGAAATAATAAAAAAACCTCAGAGAACTACGTGTCAGGACAGAGTTGATTCGCTTTCCCTATTGTGTATGGAAGCGGACGTGCTTCGTCGAGTCAGCGTCAATGAACTTATCCAGAATTTTGCAATCAGAAAATCTAGAAAGAAGCTATTTTCATTTCAGCAGACATGTAAGTTTTGTGTCATTTCGAAAAATAAAAATTTATTTTACGGTGTAGTATTGTTTTTATTTTGAATTACATATGGCGGGGCACCATAAGCTTTTCAGTGCTTAGGGCTTCTAAAGGTCTTAATCCTGCCCTGCGTGCAGGCGAAGCTGGTATCACTCTTTGCAAAGAGAGCTTTCCAGAAACAAAAAAAAAAGCAAAACCTTTCCAGCTGGGAGGCGCAGAGAAGGGATTCTGAGAGGCAGGAATGGTCACTTTTTAGTTTGCGTTTGTCTCAGAATGTATCTTATTCCCTTGGCTCGCATAAGACATGAGGGTTGCCAGATGGTTTCAGAAAAAATACCGAACAACAACAACAACAAAAACATGCCAGGAAAAAGTTTGTTGAGAAAAAAAAGGGAGGGGCCAAGAGTTGTGAAGCAAAAAACAAAAAATACCGTGATGGCTGCTGGAGCTAAAACAACAACAAACCCACTGACTCGCAATACAATTGCAAGAGAGCTGCTTTATAGAAACAGGAAAGCTAAAAGCAACGCTGCTCACACATATTAATGGGCTCGAATCAAACAAGAACAAGGAGCTTGATTTAAAAGCATATGTTATGTCGGCATGCGTAGCGCTCTGCTTTGTAAACAGAGATACAATTAAATATGCTTCTTTGTCATCATCTACCACCCCATTCTTCTGCTCTCTTATCCTTGGATTCCATTTTGTTTCCCTGCACGCCTGTCTGCGATGCTGGCAGAGGCAAGCCTTGGAAAGAACAAAGTTTAGCGACACCTGCGACTTGTATGGATGCCCCCAAACAGATTGGCAACATCCAACAGGTAGCTGGAATGAGTCCACTTTTTAAAACAAAAGCCCTCACCATGAGCATGTTTCGGTTCCTTAGACCCCAAGCCCTTTGGGTCAGGGGTTGTCTCCTACTGTGTGTTTGGACTAGCACAATGGGGCCTCGATCTTGGTTAGGGTCTCTAGATGGGACGTATTAATAACCTGTGGAACTCCTTGCCAAAGGATGTTGTGAAAGGAATAGGTAGCAGGTTTAAAACAAGCAACAAGAAGTTTTTCTTCACGTGGCGCAGAGTTAACCTGTGGAACTCCTTGCCAGAGGATGTGGTGAAGTCCAAGACTACAACCGGGTTCAAGAAAGAGCTAAATAAATTCATGGAAAATAGGTCCATCAATGGCTATCAACCAGGATGGGTAGGAATGGTATCCCTAGCCTCTCCTTCCCAGCAGAAGCTGGGAAGGGCCAACAGAGGAGGGATCATATGATGATTCCCTGGCGGCCCCTGACATTGGCCACTGTCAGAAGACAGGACACTGGGCTACATGGACCTTTGGTTTGATGCAGTCTGGCTGTGCTTATGTAAGAAGGAGACTAATTGAGGAACGAAGGATCCAAAAACAAACAGCTGATCAGAAGCGGTAAGGCAAATAACTAAGGTTAGCAGGCGTTGAACCGGAATTGTACCATCTGGGCCCTGGGACAGTACTTGGGACCTGAAGGGCTAATGCACTGGTGACTGCGTGTTACAGACTCTGTGTCTGTTCCACAGTCTGGACTACACCCCTTTTTCGATAAAAAGATGTAAATTAGACATATCGAAAGTACAAATGAAGCCAGAGTACAGGATCTTTCGAAACGGGGTATTTCTGTCGAAAATGCCCCCTCTAAACTGCCAGGTTTTTTCGAAAAGCCCCGTTTTGAAAAAAAGCGGCGGCCGCCATTATGCAAATAAAGCGCAGGAAATTCAAATCCCAGCTTCATTTGCACTTTCGATACGTCTAATTTACATCCCTTTATCGAAAAAGGGGTGTAGTTTAGACATACAAGCCGGCGATAGCTCCAGCTTTAGCTAAAGTTCTAATAACTGATGCTTTTTAGCTCTGCTGGTTCCGAATTCAAGCCCAGCCAAAAAGACCGCTATCATGCTATGCTTCAGCCTAGCATATTTGCCACAGACCCTACTCTTGCTGATGTTTGGAACATGCTGGGAAAATGATTAAAAAGAAAATCCGAACTCCACAGGAGGAGACTTGGGTGGCGTGTTTGTCTGGACGTGTCTCTTCTGAGTTCTTACTTCAAACGCACGGCATCGCTTGCAAATAAACACCGTGCATTCGGGAGAATCCTAGCGCCGGCCACGAAAAACAACGGGAAACCACTGAGACCACAGACGTGGTTCCCGTCGGAGAAGGAGCATTGCTCGTTACAGCCCCACAAGTCCCAGGTCTGGTGGAAACTTGTGCTGACTTTGTTGACAGAAAGCAAATTGGTCCTATTTCTGCAGAACTAATTCCTGTTACTTAGCAGCAAGGTTATTATCACAAACCCTCTTGCCTTTCCATTTCCTAATTACTCCTGTAACTAGCTCTGCTGCTGTGTGTCCCCTCTTAGCAACAGCCGCCAGACTGCCTCTGGCAAAGTTTCAGACAGGCACAGAATCACCCCAGTGGTTTCATTCGAAGGCAACATCAGACAGATCCTGATTCGAGTGAGTCTTATCTGACCCGTCTTAAAAGGCAGGATGTAAAAGCAATAGCCCTGCAGCAGAACTCTAGCTCATGGAAATTTAAACTCGTTAGCACCAGTTGTTTTTCAATTAAGGCCTTTAAGTGGCATTGCCTGTCCTTTGTATTCCTGGCTGAGCTGGTGTAACCCTGACCGAACCGAACCTGGGACCTCAGTGCGGAGTCTCTGCCGCAGGAGAGAAAAGCCAGCTGGCTCTCAGCGAAGGCTATGGAGCACTCTCATTCATCCTCTCCATTGCTAGGACTACATGCTGGCGATCGATCTTCTGACATTTGATTTAGCAGGTCTAGTAAAGACCCGCTAAATCGAACGGTGAGGGCACTCCACTTGACAGGTCCTTTTTTTTTTCCTTTCTCTTCCTTGTGTCTCTAAATTCTGGGTTCTCATTTTTTCCACTCCAGCTCATCTGAGGAAGTGGGTTTTGCCCACAAAAGCTCAGGATACTATATATATTTTTGTTAGTCTCTAAGGGTATGTCTACACTTGCACTCTATTTTGAAATAGGCTGCAAATGAAGACATTTGAAATTGCAAATGAAGCCAGGATGTAAATATCCTGTGCTTCATTTGCATATTCGCATTATGGCGCTATTTCAAAATAGCGCTATTTTGAAATAAAACACACTGTGTAAATGCGTTATTTTGAGAGAAAACCCTTCTCTCAAAATAAACCCTTATTCCTTATAAAATGAGGTTTAACAGTTATTTCGAGAGAAGGGTTTCCTCTCGAAATAACGCATCTACACAGCACGTTTTATTTCAAAATAGCGCCATAACGCAAATATGCAAATGAAGCGCAGGATATTTAAATCCCAGCTTCATTTGCAATGTCGAATACCTTCATTTGCATCCCTATTTCGAAATAGGGTGCAAGTGTAAACACACCCTAAGGTGCCACAGGACGACTCGTTGTTTTTAAAATTACAGACTTACACGGCGACCCCTTTGAGGTTATTTATGTCAGTGGGGTTGCGTACCGTAAGCCGACCTTCTGCATCTAGTATAGACCTGGCCTCAGTAGCACTGCATGAGACAGGACACCACACCCAGCAGGTGTGTGGGTTACACTGGCACGTGGAAAGAGATCTGACCACAGTGGGAGAGTGTTCCGTTTATGTAGTCGATTCCCAGACTTGCTGGTGAGTTACATCACCCCTCCAACTAATTTCAACACAACTTAACTAATGAGGCAGACACCATGCACCCGCCACCGAGCCTGCCAAAATTGTCTACATTAACGCTGCCCCCTGTGGCTTTGGAGGACCCTTTGTCCCATACTTGCTACTAAAAAAAAATCACCATTTCCGAGAGCTAAAATAACAGTGGTTGCCTTTTAAAAATCAATATTTGCCACCGGAAACCCCACGGACAATATAGTTGTTTATTTTCCTAATTATAAGGGGAGACTGTGATCATGTGGGATACTACAGTGTGTGGCAGCTGTTGGTAAATATGGACTTTCAGTGTAAAATGTGTGGGGCCCATCTCAGAGATGAATCACAGGGGAAATAATTAGATATAATTTACATCTTTTTTCCAGCCCCTTTCACATGTAACTTAGATCAGTTTGGACTCCTTAAACTGGGGTAGACTCTTCACTACCCACTGCATCAACGGGCAGCGATTGATCGTGCAGGGGTTGATGCATCGCGTCTAATGGAGACATGATAAATCGATCGCTAAGTGCTCTCCTATCAACTCCGCTACTCCACCAAAATGAGAAGAAAAGCGGAGTTGGTGGAAGAGTGTTAGCTGTCGGCTTACTGCAATGAAGATGCCGTGCTAAGCAGACCTAAGTATACCGATTTCAGCTCCGTTCTTCACGTAGTGAAGTTGCATAACTTAGGTCCACAGCCTACGGTCGACAGTTTAGAAAAGGCCTCATGTGTCAAATTCAGAGTTGATGTGTAAAACATAGGTCGGTAGGTGAGGCTCTCCAGCCAGATCTGCACTAGAAACCTTTGCTGGTAAAGCAGGGACTGCTGAGTGTTTGTGAGTGGGTAGGAAGGTGCTTTTTGGCAGCATTGCTATACCTACAAAAGCCCTACTGGAGATGTAGTTATACCAGCATGAAAGTACTTTGGTCCAGATAGCTTATTTTGTTCTGGGAACCAACCCCAAGTCTGGGCCAAGACCCTACCATGCTAGATGCTGTACAAACAGCAAACCGAAAAGGTCCCTGCCTCAAACAGCTTACAATCTAAGAATGAGACCGGGATCAGTAGCCAGCCAAGAGAGAACAAGGAAACAAAGAATCAGTACCAGTTAGCCTGCTAGGCAGGGTGTCAGCAGACCATTAGGGTAACTATGGTCAAGTGTTTTTGTGGGTATCACTGCAAAGCAGAGTTAAGTTATGTCTTCATTTGTTGGTATTGCTTTTCTAGTGTGGATCTGGGCTAAGTCACAAACAAGATATGCCTGACTTTCAATTCTGTCATGGCTCAGGCCACGGCTCCACTGACCAGATGTTCTCACAATTGATTATCCAGGGTTCGATTTAGCAGGTCTAGTAAAGACCCTATAAATCAAACACTGAGGGTGCCCCTATTGGCACCATTACTCCTCACAGCAAGAGAAGTTGACCAGAGCATTTCTCCCATCGACCTCCATCTGAGGGACTGCCCCAGAAAAATCGATGCTAGGTACATTGACTCCAGCAATGTAATTCACATCAATGTTGTAATTCTTCCGCTCAATTCTGTGCTGAATAGGCCTCAATGGGAGGACTGTGTCCAGCTCTGGGCACTACATTTCAAGAAATGTATGGAGAAATTGGAGCAGGTCCAGAAAAGATCAACAAACATGATGAAAGGTCTAGAAAACATGAGCTATGAGGGAAGACTGACAGAACTGGGCTTGTTTAGTTTGGAAAAGAGAAGACCGAGAGGGGACATGAGAGCTGTTTTCAGGTACCTAAAAGGGTGTTACAAGGAGGAGAGAGAAAAATTGTTCTCCTTGGCCTCTGAGGACAGGACAAGAAGCAATGGGCTTAAATTGCAGCAAGGGAGGTTGAAGTTGGACATTAGGAAAAACTTCCTGCTTGTCAGGGTGATTAAACACTGGAATAAATTGCCCAGGGAGGTTGTGGAATCTCCATCTCTGGAAATATTTAAGAGCAGGTTGGACAGACGCCTGCTAGGGATGATCGGTGCTTGGTCCTGCAGTGAAGGCAGGGGACTGGACTCGATGACCTCTCGAGGTCCCTTCCCATTCCTGTATCCTCTGATTCTATTATTTTCTCTGCCAGCGTAGACCTGGCTTCAGAGAGAGAGAGAGGAAGTTGCTGAGCATAAGAGCTTTGGCTGCCGTGTTGTCCTTTCTTTTTCCCACCCTAATGACTGACGTGTCGTTGCTCGGAAAAAATGGGAACAGCGCTAAAAATACAAGCTCTCGAGGGATTCCTCGAGACCCAGCGACAACTCCTCACCAGCCATCACGGCAGAGTGTCTGTTCCCAGGGCTTGGATTTCTCTCGGCCCACGGACCAGGCGCTGAGGCTCTGCCGTTCTCGTTTTAAAACCGAGTCCACGAGGAATAATCCGAGCGGGAAACCCAGTCTTGAGATTAGCACGAAGCCAGAAAGGAGCCGCTATTCTGAGGCTCCTGCCAAACTTTGCACCCTGGGAATGGCTACAATATAAATAACCTGACCCCCTTCCGCGTTTTGGGCCGGATTCTGCCAGGGAGGCACAGGCTATAGCCAAACCCCATCTGCGTTGGGTTTGATCCCCCTGCACCACTGAAATCAACAGGAGCTTCTCAGCTGATTTCAATAGGCGCAGATTTGAGGGGGCGGAGCCTGGAAAATCCCGTGAGATACGCCTGGACATCACCCTGTCCCGGGGAGCTCGCTCCTGGCTCCTTTCGCCAGTACTTAGGCCCAGAGCTGTGACCGATTCCTATGGACATGAGGTGTCTAAATCCCTTGGCTTTGAGGCCTAATTCCCTGTAAAGAGAAATAATCTAATCACTACAGGTTGAACCTCTCTCATCTGGTAATCTCTGGTCCAGCACTCTCTGGTCCGGCAACGTCCGTGGTTCAGCACGATTTGAGTTCACCGGATGGCCCCTTAGCATGGGGGTGGCCAAGTTTCCCGTGGTCCCATAAAGTTTCTTTATTGCCCCCAGTCCTGGCTCTCAGGGTACGTCTACACTGCCCGCTTATTTCGAAATAAGCTCTTCTGGAAGAAATACTCCGCAATAGCTTATTTCGGAATAGCACGTCTACACTACAGGGAAGCCTCCAAATGAATCCGAGGCAGGCTCCCCTAATGTGAATGTACCACCTTGATTTGAAGCCCCAGGAGGCACTGGGGAGTAATTACTTCAATAGCCCTGGGCAGGAGCTATTTCAAAATAGCAGCAGTGGAGCATCCACATTACTGCTATTCCGAAATAGCTATTTCGGAAGAGGCGCTATTCCTCGTGGAATGAGGTTTACAGAAATCGGAATAAACCGTCTGTTATTTTGAATTTATTTTGAAATAACGGAATTGCTGTGTAGACGCTCACACTGCTATTTCAGAATAACGGCCGTTGTTCCGAAAAACATTGCTGTGTAGACTCACTCGCAGTGTCCTGTGCTGTTAGTTCGTTCTAATTTACTCCTCAATGTCTTCGCAGAGCCCAGGAAGCAGCGAAAGTGTTGGTAATGCTGCTAGACAGTATCGACCTCCCGTGGTCTGGCAAATTCTCCCGAGGGTGCCGGACTAGAGAGGGTGCCGGCAAATTCTCCCAAGGGTGCCGGACTAGAGAGGTTCAATCCATGGGAGGTAAATCCCATTTGAAGAAGCTACCAGCCCCAAGCAGAGGCTATTGCAGAAACAGGACTGTCAATATGCATGAGCTGTCAAGGACAAACTTAAAGGCAGCCTCATAGCTAGAGGGGAGAAAGTGAACTCCAGAACAACTGGCTTGGGCAGGGGAAAGTTTTTGTAACCCTGGCCCTGCTGGGAGAAGGTGTTACCGCCTGTTACCCGCCTGTTACCGGGAACAGGCATTCGGAATTCCCACAGGGCAGCAGAAGACAGCGGGGGCAGAGGTAATCTTTCTCCAGCAGTGACAAAGGGCCTGATCACTTGCTCTCAGGGGCTATGTCTAGACTGCAAGCCTCTTTTGAAAGAGAGCGTCTAGACTGCACGTTGAACTTTCGAAAAAGCGGCTTGCTTTTTCGAAAGAAAGCATCCAGTGAGTCTGGATGCTCTCTTTCGAAGAAGCCCTATTTACATTGAAGAACGCCTTCTTTCGAAAGAGGAACTTTCGAAAGAAGGCGTTCTTCCTCGTGAAATGAGGTTTACCGCCATCGAAAGAAGAGCCGCGTTCTTTCGATTTAATTTCGAAAGAACGCGGCTTGAGTCTGGACGCAGGGGAAGTTTTTTCGGAAAAAGGCTACTTTTCCCGAAAAAACCCCTGAGTCTGGACACAGCCAGGGAGGGGCAGAAAAACTTGCCCCTGTTCTTTTCATCGTCCCCAACTCAGCATGCCCTCGTGGGGGAAGTCTGGTGAGGACCCTGCATGCTTTCTAGGCGGCAACGCCTCGCAGCTGTTCTAGGAATCCAGGGACACTGACTCCTATCACAGGACAGTCATGAAGGTGTGTCCCTGCTTGCATCAGGGGTTGGGTCCTGGAAAGGTCCGGACCCCCATATAAATGTACCCCCTTTCTTATCCTCAGCCAGCGTCTGTTTTGTAGCCGCAGCCAGGCACACATCTGCCTAGAACACCCTATATCCACGATATGCGCATTCAGGATTGCGACAGCAACAGCACTCATCCCGGACATGCATCAGTCCGTGTGACTTCAGCCGTCCCTTTGCCGTATGCAACCGTGGCACGCTTTCCTCTCCTCCCTTTCTGATCCGAATTGCTGCACCCTGGTTCTTTCAACACCCACTTCTGTCTACGTCCCTCGGCCACATGCCCCACCGTTTTGCTTCCCAGGCACCCCCTCTCGCTTTGAAACCGTTTCCTCCCCGCTCCTGCTGAGCATCACTTCCGAACATGCTAATGCAGTGGGCCACCGGGGTTTTATAGTTCAGTACGAGCACTGTTCTTTTCAACCCCATTGTGTTTTTTATCACCTGCCCGCGTCTCCCGTTACCTGCAGTCTCTCCGAGGACATGGCTGCTTTCAGTCTGGGCCCACTGCTGCGGAGTGAGCCAATGCTTTATTTATTTCGTATCCAGATCGGACCTCGGAGCCAATTCCCTGCCTGTTTCGCCGAGTTCAGCCTCCAAGCTGCTGCCTGCGTTGGGCCATGGGGAGAGAGGGGAACTTTACAGCAATTGCTTTTGATTAAAAAAGAAAAAGCAGCCAACGGACGTCCGGATTAGCCGTTAAATACTGCGATCCTAGTCCTGGAGCCAAAGGAGGGGAAAACCCAATGGGCACTTTCATACGACTCTGATTAGTCCACCCGGTAACCCTGCAGCGAACGCCGAAATGGCAAACGACTCTCGGATCTGATGGCCAATGACACAGCATGGCACAAAGTAAACAGCAAGTTGGGGGTTGGTTCTACTGGCTTCTGAAAATACGCATCACAAGCCAAAAGGTTCTATGTGCTTTTAAAAAGATATCGCACCTGAGTCAGCCTGGACAAAGGCATCGGAGTGGGAGGAGGGGCTAAGTTTCAATCAACCGCGAGGCTGACACATAACCGTATGGGCTGGTCAAAGAGCTTATGGGACTGAGGTTCATTTCAGGGCGGTGTCACAGCTAATCGGTGCACCCAGCTTCCGGGCGCATCTGGGTTGTCTATTACTCTAACCCTACGATAGATAGATTTATTTTCCCTGGGTGTATCTTTCACCTTTACATTGTCAGCTTCGGAAAACACAGTACAAGTATGTGTAAAGAGAAGCCTTCCACCCAGCTTTCTCTTCCACACCCAGTTCATTCTCCGCTCTCCCTCTTTTCTTCCTGTTCCTGCCAATTATATATTTTCCCTTAGTGAGCTAATTACCTCATTACCCAATCACTGCCCCCAAGTATCAACAATCACCTCCAATTAAGTGTCTCTATTAGCAACTACCTAAGGGCACATCTACACTAGAGGGAAGATTTATGCTGCTGCAATCAATCTTCCGGGTTTGATTGAGCAGGTCTAGTGAAGACGTGCTAAATCAAACTCAGAGGGTGCCTCCGTTGGTGCCAGTATTCCTGCTCCTCCTGAGGAATAAAGGAAGCCAATGGGAACATTTGCTCCCATCAACCTCCCACTGTGTTTTAAGAAACATCGACTCCAGCTATGCAATTAACATCGCTAAAGTTGAGTATTTGAGGTCGACCTTCTGCTCTAGTGGAGACCAGGCCTAAGTGACTAGGCTGAGTTTTTATATCACAAGGAAAATTTGAAATTTTTGATTATTTTTTTTTAATTCAGGAAATGTCTAATGGTCAGAATTTCCCATGGAACAGAAATTCCGAATTTCAGCCACCTCTGCTGAAAATCTCTCCTTTCTTTTTGGGGGCTACGCCTCCTGAGAATTTCCCAGAATGCACTGTGCAGGTGATGCAATAACTTCCACAGAGCCTCAGTGGACTCTGAACCTAGCATCTACAGGGATGCTTAACATTTGATTCCAATCACTTATTTATACTGTGCTCAACATCTCTCTCTCTTACAAGGATAAATTATGGAGGTTTTTTTAAAAGCACAACTAATTAGTTATATGCTTCACTTTCGCTTCTTGTAATGGGCTCGCTTCCTCCGACGCCGGCCAAAGGTCAACTGCCCAGCTTTAAAAGAAATGTGACACTCGGTGTAAAATGACCTGGTACATGAAAACGACACCGAGGTCTAATCAATTAAAATCAGGTCACAATTCGGTCTCCAATCCCAGGTGCCTTTTTATTATTTAACAGGAAAGCCTCAGATGCAAGAAACTGGAGAAGCGGAAGAGACAATCTGTAAGGAGATGGAAAGTATTATGGGCAACCGTTGGCCTTCACGGCCTACACTCCAGGAAGTTAGTTGAAAGCATGAAGGGTTCCTGTTGCAACACAACAACACAACACTACTTCCTTTCTTAGAATTCAGCCGGATCGCACATCACAACCCACACACATAGACCCACCAGGTTGCTCCTCACAAGAGAGGCGCATCTTCCCTGTAGAGCCCCTTAGCACGCAAGCAGGATCAGGAAACCCCTTATGATTGAAAGTGACAGCCTACCACTCTGGCACAGTTTTCAAGTATACCACACCAAACTTTTTCAAATTTAGGCGCCTCAACACCGTCACCTAGGGCCTCACAACAGGAACTAGATTTCCAGAAGAACACAAATCCCACCAAGTAAAACTTTGCACTGTACGAAAACTTCTGACGTTTTGACTTTGGGACCCAGTTTGGGATGGAAACAAATTTTGAAATATCAGTGTTTCCCATGTGATAGAAATTCTGATTTTGGATCAGTTTTCCTATAGGCCGAAAGGGAAAGAGGCCAGTTTACCCTCATTGTTCAAACTGGGCAAAAAGCCAAAGAGTGATAAATGCTGAACAACAGCAATAAAAGGGTTGAAATAATTTAACAGTAAATTAAGACGGGATTGGTAGGGCTGGTTGAAAAATTTCCATTGACTTTTTTGGAAGGGAAAATTGGATTTTCAAAGAAAGAAACAGTTTTTGTAAGCTTTCCTCCAAAAATTCCAATTTTTCCTTGGGACACTGACACATTTGGAGGGGTTGGTTTGTTTCAATAAAAAAATCACAATTTTCCACCAAAAGTTCCGATGACACGTTCTTTGCTTTGAATTAAAAATTTCCATTGTGGAGGGTGAGAGGGAGGGGGAGACATTTTCAAAACTTTTCACTAATAAGACCAAGAAATAATTATTTTCATGCAAGAGTTTCGTCCCGACTTTACCCCTCTTTAAAATGAAACACAGGTTGTGCTGATAATGCTCAAATTGCAGTCAACGTTGCAATGAGAGCCTGCTGCCATGCAGAATGACTTGCCTCTTCTACTATAAATACTTTCCTAAGAGCTAGATCTTTTAAAAATCAATGCAATAGCTCTCACAAAATGCCGCGAGGTACAACAGACAATTCTCAGAAAGAGCCCTGACTAATGAAGGCCAATGTTCACGCATTATTCCAGATACAGCAATACTGGTCTAAACAGGGCACTTCTCCTGTAGGACCTACAGCTTTCTCCGATCGGCAAGGAATTCATCAAATCCCCCTCTTTATTAATAAGTTAATAAAAGTGGACGGAATCAAAACAGGATACAAGCAGCGTGAGAGGATAAATACATTTGTGAACTGCTCACAAAGAGATTAGAGAAGAACATGAGATTGGGGTTGGTCTTGCTTTGGGTAGGGGGTGGGACTAGATGACTCCTGAGGTTTCTTCCAGCCCTGGGATTCTAGGATTCCATGGTCCCTGCCGATCTGGTTTTACAGCTGGAAATCTCAGTTCTAGCTTCCCAGTCATGTTGCTCTATGGTACTGGCTGTTCGATACAGAGAAGCCACCGGCTAGTGATCTATGCTTAGCAACGTGCCTGGAGCAGAGAGCCATGCTGATTTTTTTAAAGACTTACCCAAAGTTTTAGCAGCTCTTGGACATTAGGTGGCAGAAACTCAACTGCAAACTCCAGAAGGTGTAGGTGTTTGCTTCCCAGAGAAATCCCCGGGAGAGACAACAGGCATTTTCTCACCCATCTTGTCCTAGCATTTCTAAGGTCACCTGTATGTGTGTGCGTATGTGGGCCCAGTTGGGGATGGAGGGAAGCAATTCAGCATGCATTTCTCTGTCCCACATCTAACCTCGACAATGTCTCACTATGATACCTGAGTCTCACTATGTCTCACCGTGATAACCTAGTGTCTCGCAGAGACAGGTGCCTGGCCCAGTCCAGGTTAAGATGGAGTTAAAGAGAAGAAACAGCAGAATATGGAAGAATTAGGGCCCCTTCCCATGACTGAAGGGTGTGGCCACATTTTCCCAAAAAGGCTCCTACAGCTGGCAGGATTCACTGGTGTGTCCTGACAGGTCTCCTGCTTCTTCAGTGATGATCACCGCTCGGCTGCGTGCGTTCCTGAGTTTGCCTCCGGGACTTGACCATTGCTGTGTAGCCCTCAGGCCTCATATCCGGGTCTTGACCATTGTTGTGTGGGCCTCAGGCCTCATATCCGGGTCTTGACCATTGTTGTGTAGGACTTAGGCCTCATATCCGGGTCTTGACCGTTGTTGTGTAGGACTTAGGCCTCATATCCGGGTCTTGACCGTTGTTGTGTAGGACTTAGGCCTCATACCCGGGTCTTGACCATTGTGTGTAGGCCTCAGGCCTCATACCTGGGTGTTGACCATTGCTGTGTAGGCCTCAGTCCTCATACCCAGCCTGTGATACGTGGGCTTATGTGGCAGGCCCTTATCTTACCACAGATCCCAGCCTAGAGAGGACGAGAGAGTCAAGGTAGCCTATGGATAAGTGTACTGGCCTCAGAGACAATTCCCAGCTGGCTGATGTTGGGGAAGTCACCACATCTGTCTGCCCTCCCCCCCTTTGCCTGTACCGTCTGTGGCCTGTGGGGAAAAGGCCAATCTCTTGCTATGTGGCTGCACGGTGCTTTGTATAAAGGCATTCTGAGCACTCGGCTTCCAGGGTGCTTCTCGAGCACCAACACTAAATAATATATGAAGTGACCACATGCATCAAACCTACAGGCCGTTTAAAAAAGATACATCCCGACTAGGGGACGCAATCTTATCCTGAGCAGCCTTTTGAATAGGTTAGTCGATGGAGGGATTTAGCAGCCTAATAAAGCCGCAATATTATAACCTTTTCAACAATGCAACCCTATTCAGACATCTATTATCCTGCCTCCACTTCCTGACAGACGCAAACAGTTTTTGTCATCCTCCCTTGATCTCCCTGGGATTTCTTCTCTTTGTGTAAATCTCTCTCAGGGTGTGTAGCTGAGAAGTCAGACTCCTGCAGCGGGCGTCCGGGACTCGAAGCCTTGATGCTCGGAGCTAAATAAGTCCGTCTTTGAATCGCAGCCAGCCAGAGAATTGGTGATTATCCAAACAGAATGGATTTTTCTTGCTTTCTGGCTCTGAGCCCGCTGCTCTTACAAGTTTGCCATCTTTCTAATTCCCTAAAATAAACATTTGATGATACAGAAGTTTCCATACAATGGAATATTCAACTTAGCTCAGCCTTCGGAAAATACCAGAATGCAGCTAACCCTAAAACTCTTTAAGCAACTTTACGTTGGTTTCATAACATGCTACCCAAAATGTTTCACGCACACAGAATGGGGAGTGACTGTCTAGGAAGGAACCCTGCAGAAAGGGATCTGGGGAGTCAGAGTGGACCACAGACAAAATAGGAATCCGCAATGGGACACTTGCAAAAAAACCAAACACGATTCTGGGAGGCGTGAACAGGAGTGTTGTGAGCAAGACCTGAGGAGTCATTCTTCCACTTTACTCTGCACTGATTAGGCCTCAGTTGGAGCGTTGTGTCCAGTTCTGGGCACTGCATTTCAGGAAAGATGTGGAGAAATTAGAGAAGGTCCAGAGAAGAGCAATAAAAATGATGAAAGGTCGAGAGAACATGAGCTAGGAGGGGAGGCTGAAGGAATTGGGCTTGTTTAGTTTAGAAAAGAGAAGACTGAGAGGGGACATGATAGTGGTTTTCAGGTATCTAAAGGGTGTGACAAGGAGGAGGGAGAAAAATTGTTCTCCTTGGCCTCTGATGATGAGAAGCAAGGGGCTTACACTGCAGCAAGGGAGGTTCAGGTTGGACATTAGGAAAAACTTCCTGTCAGGATGGTTAAACACTGGAATAAGTTGCCTAGGGAGGTTGTGGAATCTCCATCCCTGGAGATATTTAAGAGCAGGTTGGACAGACGCCTGCCAGCGATGGTCTAGACCAGTGGTCACCAAGCAGTCGATTGGGATCTACCGGTAGATCTTGGAGTCTCTGGCCGGGGAACCCGACTGGTTGGGCCAATAGGCTATCAAGTGCCGGCACTTCAGCTCCCCCTCCTCCCAATGCTGCGCATCCCCTGCCCTTTGCCTTGCAGCTGTTCCCTCCACCCCCGCTTGCTGTGCCGAGCAGGGAAGGGAGAGGAGGGGGCGCTGATGTCAGGGTGCCCCCCTCCTACCCTGTATTCTATCTCTACAGAACGAAGGGCAGGGACACAACAGGACTTGGGAGGGAGTTTGCTGGCTGCTTTGGGGAGTGGTGCAAGGCCAGGGCAGCGGTGAGCCTGCCTTGGCCCCACTGCCCCCCCACCCAGGAGCCTCCTGAGGTCAGCAGCATCCAGCTGGAGCCAGCTCCGAACCCCTACCCCAGTCATGAACCCCCGTCCTGCACCCCAAGCCCGTGCCCCAGCCCTGTGCCCCCTGGACCCAAACTCCCTTACAGAGCCTGTATCCTGCACCCTCTTCTGCACCCCAACTCCCTGCCCCAGGCTCAGCTCAAAGTCCCTCTCACTCCAAATCCCTTAGCCCAAGAGCAGAGCCTGCACCCCAAACTTCTACGCTTTCCTGGTGTAAGAGAGGGAGGGAGGACGGAGTGAGCAGGGGCGGGGCTTCGGAGAAGAGGCACGAAGGAGGCTGGGTTTGAGGTAGAGCCAGGATTGCACTCAAAATGGGATCTTGTGCTTTGAAAGGTTGGAGACCCCGGGTCTGGACGGTGCTAGGCCCTGCCACGAGGGCAGAGGACTGGACTTGGTGCCTCTCCCTCACAAGGGGCGGGGCTTAGCTCCGGGCCCCCCCAGAAAGGGCAGGGCTTCGACAGAAGGGGCGGGGCTAGAGGCAGCCAGCTGTCAGGGCCACCTGGCCCGTCCTGCGCAGGGCTCCAGCCGCAGTTTAAAGGGCCGGCGCTCGACCGTTCTCCCTTTGACCCTTGTGGCACGGTGCAGTCACCGTGCTGTGGCAGGCTCCGGGGACCACGAGGGCCGATGGCTGCTCCCTGTTGGAATGGCGTTTTCCAGCCGCTGGGGTTGCCTAGGCCTGGGGGGTGTAACTTTTCTTCGTCAAACTTCCTCTTTGGCCCAGGAGGGCGATTATCTGAGATCTACTGGGCCTCTTCTCACTGAACGGCTAACGTGACGTGGAACCTTCAGTTCAACCAGATACAGGGTGCACCTCCCTGGCCCGGCACCCTTGGGACTCGATTGGTCCTGGAGGAGGAATTTGGCCAGACCAAGGGAGGCTGTTTCTGCCTCCCCCTCCCGCACCGCCAGGCCCACACCCTGCCCTGCCTCCCCAGTAGGTTTTCCAGCTCCAGCTAGGCCAAATTTCCCATCTCCCCCCCTCCCCCAGTAGCCCAACTGGGCCACATGCTGGGTTCCAAGCCTTCCCCCCTTCCCCCCACCAGAAGCCCAGCTGCAATGCTCCGGGGTCCTACCTCATTCTGCTACATCATGCCAGCCCCTCCCCCACCAGCTTCCCAGCCTCCGCCTTCCCCTCCACCACCCCCCCACACAGTCTGGCTTCCTGGCTCCCAGCCCCCTCCCCTGCATCGGGTCTCTCCCCCCACCCCACAATGCCCTCTTCAGCATTCTGGGTTCCCACCCTTGCAGTGCACCAGACTCTCTGATCCTGGAACATCCATGGTCCATTGCCAGACCACAGAGTCCCGATTTATAGAGGTGCCACCTCTACACGTGGACAAATGAAACCGACTTGGAAAACAGCCTGGTTTGCTTGCTCACACCGGTGCGTTTGGCAATCAACAGGCAGAGACGAGAGCAAAGGAACCACAGATATGATGGCTTGGCCATCTGGGGCCATGGATCCACCTCACTTGCCTATAAACCTGCAATCCTGGCTAATCGCCATTGATGGAGCTAACCTCTGTGAATATATCTAGCTCTTTTTGGAACCCTGTAATCGTATTGGCCTTCACAACATCCTCTGGCAAGGAGTTCCACAGGTTAACTATGGATTCAGGAAGAAGTACTTCCTTTTGATTGCTTTGAGCCTGCTGCCTATTAATGTCATTGCATGGAAAAGATAAATTAAACTGTCCTTTCCCACAGGCCATCTTCTGTGTTACTGAAAACCTTCGAAAACCTTGAGGAACCAGCATGATTTTAAGGATTATGGTGCCAGACTGGGGAACTCAAGATACCTAACTTCTTTCCTGGCTCTGCCCCACTGTGGACAGGTCCTTTCAGTTCTCTGGGCCTCCGTTTCTCTTTACCAGTAGTTCTTAAAGTGCTTTCCAAAGTTCAGCATCACCACACCTATTTCACACTAAAGAATACTTAGGCACAGGAAGGGGAAGCACATCACACAGAAGCAGAGCCAGGAACAGAACCCAGGGTTTGAAAGACGGGCTCCTTCCACTTAGTAACGGTGTGTGCTTCGATGCAGGGACGAAGATAGTTTAAGAAGTTGTGTAGAATAGAACCCAGGCAAAAGTCTGTCTCTGATTGTGTGTTTGTACAGAGCCGGGCAAAACAAAGCCCGGATCCTGGTTGGGAGAAGTAATGTATTGAAAATAATTCACAATAAAAGAGAGGGATTAATTCAGGATTTGGTATTTGGATCCTGAGAAAAGAGATCTTTAAAAAAAAAAACAACCAACTCCCATTTACACGGAATAAAAAGAATCCAACTCATTCACAGTGCCACTGCTAATGGCAACGGCCTCCTCTCAACTGGATCCGAACTCCTTCCACGTTCTAAAACCGTCCCTGCCACCCCAGAACCGCCAGGAAGTGCCTGAGCCAACCCACCCGCCAGCGCAACGGATAATATTCCCAACAGCAGCCGGCTTCCCGGCCCTTTCCTGCCAGCGTGAGTTTCATTTCTCCAAATTCAGAGGTCAAGATAAAGCAGGTCTACCTCCTATGAAGCTCGCCCTCTAACTGCGTATGCTGCCTTTTATATCTCCCAGCATGCCTGGCTCCGAGTCACATGCTCCCATCACATGACCTCTAGGTTCATTCCCTTCTTGGGAGATGTAGCCTCATGGAGGGACCCCAGCCAACAGTGGAGAAGAGGGCAGCATGAGAGACTCAGACTACAATTCCCACCTGGCGCCATAACGACATTTCCAAAACTGAAATTTGCGGGGGGGAAGGGTGTCGGATGTTCAGTTTTTCAACTAAAAGTCCATTTGTTTTTCTGCAGAAAAAACCAAACGTTGAAAAATTGGTTTCTCCACAACCCAATTGGCCACCAAAACCAGTTTCAACCCATCCCAGTTTTCACCCCTTGTCTCCCTAGAGGGCTGTACAATCCACAGTACATTGGCCTCGCTCAGTATTCTTATTACAGCCGGTCCCCGACTTACGCACGAGCGACAGACCAACCAGTTGGCCGTAACGCGAGATGTTCGCTAGTCGGATTACATTCACTGACACACGGCCGCGCTGTTCGTAAGTGCGGATTTCATTGGTAACTCGGGTTCTGGCTGTATAGGAGGTTGGTCGTAAATACGACATTATTCATGATGTCTGTTCCAGTAGCAACCATGTGCCCCCATCATGCACCAGAGGCCACCGCGCCAGGTGCTGTACAAACACAGAGCAAAACAACGGACACTGGCACCGTGGAGTGTGCACTACAGCCTTAGCTGAGAGCCAGCGGGCTTTTAGCTCAGGCGGTAGAGCCTCATGCCTAGAAGTCCCAAGTTCGGTGCCGCCTCTCGGCCTTACACGACATCACAAAACCACGGCCGCCCTTTCTCCTTAATGCGATGGGCTGGGGGGGCCGAGTGATCCGTGCCTGCCGCCGGCACGTTGGGCCCATGGTGCCTGCACGAAAAGGCGCAGCGGATGCTGGCGGACACAGGCGGTGGGTATAACAGGCCAGTGAAGGTGCGTCTGCAGGGCTTCCCTTCCTTGAGAACCCCTCCTCTGCCACCATCCCCCTCCCCTTGGGGACAGGGGATTGAGGAGCGACGCGGGGAGCCGGCGGACTGCGGGCCCGGGGGCAAGGTGTGGGGAGGCCTGGCGCTGTGCCCCCCAGAACGGGCAGAGCCTCAGATAGAAGAGGCAGGGCAGGAGGCTGTCAGCTCCTCGCGCCGCCCAGAGCACAATGCTGGGCCCCCCGCCCCCTCCGGAGCAGCAGAGCAGTGCTCCAGCCGCATTTCAAAGGGGTCCAGAGAACCAGCCCCTTTGAAACACTGGGGCCTTGTGCAATTGCCCCTTTTGCCCCCCTCCACTGGCAGGCCTGGCTGGGGCCGGCGGCTCAGTGGAGGTGGGGAAGGGAGGTTGCTGTCTGGGCCCGGTACTGGGCCAACCCAATGCTTGGAAGTACAGGCCTGGGGCAAACCCAACTTTGGCAGCACTGGGGCTGGGCCGGCACTTGGGTGCTCGGTCCAGTATGGCTGGGGAGGGCAGACCTTGGCTCCCCTGGTCTGCAGGGCCCCTCAGGGGGTTTCCCTCTTATGGGGTGGAGCCTTGGCCAGAAGAGGCGACTGGACTTGCCTTCTCCCAGGGGGGTCACCCACCACCCCTGCGGGTGAGCCAGGAGATGGGAAAACCTGGATGAGCATCGGCATGCGGAGATCCAGCGTATCCCTGGGGAAACCCTCAGTTATCCCCAGCATCACTTCCTGCCCAGCTGGCGTTTCCACCCCCTGCTTGATTGGCTCCGCTGAGGAGCGGCGAATCCGAGAGAGAGGGTTTGTAGCTAGGCGCTGTGCATGCTCCCTCCTCCCGCCAGGTATAAGCAGGCAGCCGCGAGGGAACCTTTCTCCAGGAGGCCCCAGAGAAAAAAGCTGGGAACCAAGAGGTCTCCTAGAAACTCGTTTCTCCGTCCTGGCAGGCCCCATCTATCGTGTGTTCGGTTCCTTGTTTGCTTGCTCTGGCGGAGCTACCCCGGCAGAACCCGTCCTGGGACTTAAGGCCGTTGGCGTGCCACCTCTGCCTCGCAGATCATCACACACAGAATCCTGCCACTTTCCCACGAGAGGTCCCCAAGCCCAGTCACGGCAGGACCGAGCACCCACGAGCCCCGTGGTTCCCAACCTGTGATCCGCAGCGGTACTTCAGGGGGGCCGTGGAAAGTGTAAAAGGAAGAATCGGGCCCACCTTACTTTTCTTTTCCTTTGCTTTTTTTTTCCTCCCCCGGGGAGCCGGGTTCCGTGAAATTTAACCAAATGGAGAAGAGAGCCGTGTGCCCGAAAAGGTTGGGAACCTCTGCTCTAGACCATCCCTGGCAGGGGTCTGTCCAACCTGCTCTTAAATATCTGCAGTGTTAGAGAGTCCACAACCCCCCCAGGCCATCGTTCCGGGGCTACTGGCGGCAACGTTCACACGTGGACGGGAAAAAATCCGTCCCTGGATGGAAAAGACTCGAGTGATCGCGTCACAGCTACGCTCTGCTGGAAGGGACCTCGGGAGTGATCTCATCCATCCCCCGAACTGAGGCAGGATCCCCCGTCCCCAGACCCTCCCCGCCAGGCGCCTGTCCAAACAGTTGTGTCCCACCGCCGGCAGACTGGGACCGCACAGTCTCCCTCGCCAGCCCATCCCACCGCCTCACGACGAGACTCGGGACGTTTTCCTTGAAGCCTCCCTGCTGCAAACGAAGCTGATTACTCCTGGTCCTGCCCTGGGGGGGGGGGGACGTGGCAAATCGCAGCTTCGGCACTGTCATGAGGGACTTAGCGAGGGGCTCGGAGGAGCAGGCCTCTGCGGATGGCTCGGCCGCCGCGTGACCTTGAAGAGATCACTTCGGCTGTCTGGTTCCTCTGTTCCGCCTGCCAGCTCTTTGGGGGCAGCATCTGCTGCCTAGGGAAGGGCCCACGGGGGGCGACAGTTATGCAAATGCTTCCCGGCGATAGGGAGGACAGGGCCGTGGGTTCAAGTCCCACCTCCCCTGGGTTGGGTTGGGGCCAGATGGCCAACAGCCAACCAGAACAGAATAATCCGGAGGGAATTGGGAGCAGCCCTCCAGCTGATGTGTAAATCCCGGACACCGTACCCTGACCAGAGGGGGAAACGCGGGGGGGTTAAAATACCCATCGGCCATTCGCTCTCCTGCTGCTCTCCCTGGCCCCTCGGCAAGGGAGAAATGAGACATCTGGGATCTTCCCCGGATACAGTCAGCTGCAGTTTCAGGGTGTCCAAATCCTCTGCCACCAGGCACAGCCCCCCACCCCCAGCTGACCCAGAGCATCCGCTTGCACTGGCTTGGATGGCTCCCTGAAAGTCTGCCCTAGGCACCTGGCTGGTTCCCAGAGGCAGCCCCAGGGGGCCAGCCGGGGAGAGGGGTCGGATCCCACCCTCAAGTGTGTGTGGGCCACGGGGGCCGGGGGGGGATAAAAGGGCTCTTCCACCACCGAGGTCGTGGTTGGTCTCCCTCGCCCAAAGGTCAGTGGGTCTGGACAGGGCTGTAGGGGTAGGGCAGGGCTCCTTGGACACCCCCCCGCCCGGACATGGTCCGGACTTGCCCCCCTCCTCCCCAAAGCAAGTTGGACAGCTCTCAGCATGGGAGGGGGGGCTGCTCTCCCCTCTCCTCCGAGGGGCAGCAGCTGGGTAAACTCCCCCCCCCCCAGCAAGGAGAGGGCATCTGGAGGGAAGGGGAGAGGTGGGATTGGGTCTCCTCTTACCCCCCCCCCCCCCGGGGCAATAGCGATGTATACTAGCCTTCCCCTCTCCCCCCCATGCCTGCATCTGGACAGCTCCCTGCAGATGGGGCGGGGAAGGGAGGGGGGTGGCCTCCCCTTTCCCCTCCCCCCTGCCTCCCAGGCTGTGGCTAGGTACAACTCAACTCCCACCCCAGAGAGGTGCCTGCGGACAGCTCTCAGCAAAGAGGGGAGGGGGAATTGGTCTCCCCTATCAGCCCCCAGGCCTAGCTGTGCATACCCCACCCCACAAGGTGGGCAGCTCTGTGCAATAGGGGGGGTAGAGAGGGGAGGGGGATCTGGTCACCCCTCCCCTCCCGGGCAGCAGCAGTTCACACATCCCGCAAACACCCACTCCGGAGTCAGACCCCCCCCCCCCGCAAACCCCCTTCTCCGGAGTCATACCTCCACAAGCCCTCCCCCCCCCCCCAGAGTCAGAGCCCCGAAGGCCGCCCCCCTCAAAAGTCATAGCTCCACAATCCCGCCGAATGCGGAGTCAAACCCACACAAGCCCCCGAATGCGGAGTCAGATCATCCGCAACCTTCCCCCCCCCCCCCCCCCCACACTCTGGAGTCAGATCCCCACAAGCCAGGCACTCCGGAGTCAGACGCCCCGCAAACCTTCCCAATCCGAAGTCAGACCCCTCCGCCAGTCCCTGAATCCGGAGTCAGACCCCCCGCCAGCTCCCCCGTTCCGTAGTCAGACCCCCCGCCAGCCCTCCGAATCCGGAGTCAGACCCCTCGCCAGCCCCCCGAATCCGGAGTCAGACCCCCCCGCCAACCCCTCACTCCGGAGTCAGACCCCCCGCCAGCCCGGAGTCAGACTCCCCCCGCCAACCCCCCACTCCGGAGTCAGTCCCCCCGCCAGTCCCCCGAATCCGGAGTCAGACCCCCCGCCAGCCCCCCCGCTCCGGAGTCAGACCCCCCGCCAGCCCTCCGAATCCGAAGTCAGACCCCCCCCCCCCGCCAACCCCCCGCTCCGGAGTGAGACCCCCCCCCCCGCCAGCCCCCCGAATCCGGAGTCAGACCCCTCTCCCAGCGCTAGGAAATGGCTCTGCCGCAGTGAGCAGCAGCCGCAGCTCCCCCGGCTCGGCCCGGCCCGGCCCGGCTGCAGCAAGGACCGGTCCCCCCGCCCATCCCCGCGGCGGCCCGGCCCGCACCTGGTAGCTGAGGATGAGGCCGTCCGGCTCGGTGCTGCCCGCGGGCATGGCTGGGCCAGGCGGCTCCGAGCCCCGCCGAGCTCCGCTGCGCGCCCCCTCCCCCCCGCCGGCCTCGCCCGGCTCCCCCAGCCCCGCCGGCAGCCAGTCCCGGCGGCGAGCGGCGTGGAGGGGGCAGAGCAGCGGAGGGGCGCGGGGAGGGGAGGAGGCAGCGGGAGGGGGAGGGGCGGGCTGCAGGGGGAGGGGAGAGATGGGGATGCGGGGGAGGGGCACGGGGTGGGGCGGAGGAGGGGAGGGAGATGCATGTGGAGGGGACAGGTGGAGGGGGATGGAGGGGGAGGGGACAGGTGGAAGGGAGGGGAGAGGAGACAGGTGCAGGGAGATGAGGGGGAGGGGACAGGTGGAGGGGAGAGGGAGAAGGGGGCAGGTGGAAGGGAGGGGAGAGGGGACAGGTGCAGGGGAGGAGGGGAAGGGGACAGGTGAAGGGGGAGGACAGGGGGAAGGGACAGGGAGAGGAGCCGGCAGACATGGGAGATGCACATGGGAGGAGACAGGTGGAGGGGAGGGCTGAAGAGGGAGGGGCGAGAAGGAGGAGACAGGTGGAGATTATTGGGGGGAAGATGAGGCTGCAAGGGGGAAAAGAGGGAGGGGGAAGTGGAGGTTGCAGGGGGAGGGGATGTGGGGGTTGGGGTATAGGGCAGAGCATGGGGTGGAGGGGATACAGGTTGGGACACATGGGGGATAAAGGGGAAAGGTGAGCGGGGGAGGTGAGAGGTGGGAGCAGAAGGGCTGTGGGGGAGGGGGAGAAGATGTGGGGTGCAGGGGGAAGGAGGAGAGCACAAAGGCGCAGAGGCAGGAGAGGGGGCAAGTTGCAGGCGAGGGATAAGAAGGAGGAGGATGTGGAAGTGGCTAATGGAAATACAAGGAGGCAAATGAAGGAGGAAAGAGGGATGGAGAGGTGGGATAGGAAGGAGGGAGATTCCTGTTCTGGTTCCTAGATGGAGGAGAAAGGGAATATGTGGGGAGGGGACCCTAAAGCTTTTTGCTGGCGGGTGAGCTGAAGTGTTTTCCCTGCCTCCGATGGAGTCCGTGGAAATCCACCTGCCCACCCCAAACTCCCCTGCTGCTAACCCTTACCTGCCAGAGATGGAGTTAGGAAAAAATACAGCCACACAGCAACTCAATTTGTTTGCCTGTGGAATGCCAGATTGTCTCAAATGTCTTGGTGATATTACTTGGGGGAAAGGAGATCGGGGGATGCCTTCCCCTCCAAACTCCCCCCACCTTCATATTAGGTCCCCTACACCCTTGTTCCGAGTATACTCCGCGTATTTTTTTAGGAGCAAAGCTACTCATTTCCAGCACCATTCAGCTCAGAAGTTTGCTCGCCTAGTAGCACGGTCTCCTTCTTTCTTTAAGGCATAGCTTATTCACTGAAAAATGCACTCTTAGGATGACCAAAACGATTCAAGATTTCAGGTCAGGTGTGCAAATAATCCCCGATGAATAAAAAATGAGGTAAAAAAGAAAGTTGGTTATCAGGTTTTTAAATGACACGTGACGTTTTATTTCAAGGTCGTGTTCCATTTCGAAAGTGAGCTAGATCGGTGTGTCAAGGAAAATGGAAAGAGTTTAAAAATGCCAGAAAAAGGAACTCAACAAAACCAACAATGAAAAAAATAGCGTGGGCCAAACAAAATATCTTGCTCCACCCAAAGCAAATGGGGCTCTTTTTGGATCTGCTTGCTTGGTTGTTTACCTGTTTAGGTAAAAAAAAAAATCAATTTCAATGTGACCCAAAATATTCTATGTATTTATTTACATTTTTCAGTTGGGTCACCAAACCAAAAAAAAAAAAAAAGAACGCCTATTCACTCATCTCTAATTGTAACTTACATCCATATTCCCAATTATTCATTGAAGACCTGATCCATCATCTCTTAAAATTCATGGCAGTTGGATCAAACCCTGAGAAAAAAATAATGAAACATAGCTCCTTCGAATGCAGATATATGAAGCAGAGTCTATTTTGTGTACGCCACTTGGCAACACATTGTCTTTTTGGAGATGTGAATCATAGAATGGTAGCTTGGGAGTTTGAGTCATAATGCTACGGGAAAGAGACCTATGCTCATGAAATCAGGAGAAAAACCATAAATCCATGTGTACGAGCCAGGTGGCTTTTATAAATTTTTTTTAAGATGCAGATTCTGTGCTTGGAAAGCCATAGAAATGTGGTGATGGAATCTTAAAATGTAGGACTAGAAGCGACCTCTAGTTCGGTCCCCTGCACCGAGGCAGGACTTAAATTTATGTAGGCCAGGGGTATCGAACTTGCAGCCAAACACAGTTCCCAGCCAATGGGAGATGTGACACAGACCGGGTCATTGTTTCCTGCCACTCCCATTGGCCAGGAATGGTGAACCGGGGGCCCTAGGAGCTGCAGGGTTCGTGCCTACTTAATGACCAGGACAATTAGGGAGTTTTTCCTAATGTTCAACCTTAATCTCCTTTATTGCGATTTGAGACCGTGCCTTCTTCGAATGTCCTCAGTGTATAAGCGCAATTGATAACCACGCCCTTGAAGACTGTTATCATTTCCCCTCAGTCTTCCAGACCAAACCAACCCATTTTTTGTCAATCTTCTCTTGTAGGTCATGTTTTCTAGCCCTTTAAGCATTTTTGTTGCTCTCCTCTATACTTTCTCCTTTTTGTCCACTCTTTTCCCGAAGCGCAGGGACCAGAATTGGACACAAGACTCCAGATGAGACATTTCAGGACTGAATATGGTGGAAGAGTTATATCTCGTCTCTTCCTTACAACACTCCTGGAGGGGGGATAGGATAGAAGTCTATACAATCATGACTTGTGTGGAAAAAGTGAATAAAGACGAGTTATTTACTCCTTCCCATCACCTAAGAACTAGGGGTCACCAAATGAAATGATTTGGTAGCAGGTTTAAAACAAACAACAGGAAGTACTTTTTTCCACACAATGCACAGTCAACCTGTGGAACTCCTTGCCAGAGGATATGGTGAAGGCCAAAACTATAACAGGGTTCAAAAAAGAGCTAGATAGATTCATGGAGGTTGGGTCCATCAATCGCTACTAGCCAGGATGGGCAGGAATGGTGTTCCTGGCCTCTGTTTGTCTGAGGCTGGAAATGGATGACAGGAAAAGGATCACTTGATGATTTCCTGTTCACTTCCTCTGGAGCACCTGGCATTGGCCATTGTGGGCTGACAGGACACTGAGCTGGATGGACCTTTGGTCTGACCCCATCTGGCCATTCTTATGTTCTTACCATCCTAGAATGATGGTTGCCTTTTTATGCAATTGTATTACGCTGCTAACTCTCATTTTATTTGTGATCCGCTATAACCTCCGATCCTTTTCTGCCATGCTGCTTCCTCTGCGATTCACAGGGACAGCTGAGTGAATTTCTCAGACCTGAAGAAGAGCGCTGAGTAATCTCAAAAGCTTGTCTCTCTCATCGACAGACGTTGGTTCAATAAAAGATATTACCTCCCCCACCTTGTCTCTCTGCATTCCTTCCTCGGCAGACATTTCCCGTTTTCAATTTGTGCACTTCATTATTTCCTTCCTAAATACAGGACTTCCCCTTTCTCCTTCTTGAATGGGCTCCGAGTTATTTCTGACCATTTCTCCAGTTGGCCAAGAGCATTTCGAAGGCTAACCCTGCCCCCCAAAGCACTGGCAACCTCTCCCAGCGTGGTATCATCCACAGACTTTTCGAGTGGTTTCTCTACGTCATTATCCAAAGCATTGATGGTGATCTTGAATGGAACCAGACCCATGATATGCCCTCCCCGCTTGCCAACGGGCAACTGCCCTGGGGCCCGGTAATTCAAAGAGGCCCAGGGCTGCAGCAGTGGTGGCCAAAGTCCTCGGCCCTTTAAATCAGCACTTGAGCCCCAGACGGCATCATGTCTGGCAGCGTTAAGGGCTGGCTGCCCCAGCCCCTCCCCTTCTGGCCAAGGCCCCGCCCCTTCCAGGAGCATGGAGTCACTCCTCACCTTGTCCAGGGACCTGGCAATTCTGTCCGCCCCCCCTGCTGCGAAACATTGAAAACTCTCTCCAAGTATGGCCCTGTAATGGCCAAAAGGACCATAGAGAAGCCCTCCAGGTGGCTAGAGGGTCTAGGAGGAAACCAGCCAATCAGGAGCCAGGAGGGACTACAAGAGGAGCTGCAGGACTAGCAGTAGCTCAGTTGTAGCCCAGACCTGGCAGGGAGAAGGTCAAGGGAGCTGGCTGGCAGGACCAGGGACAGCTCAGAGTGGGGAGCTCTTAGAACATTGTCGCCAGGCGGAGAAACCTACCGAATGGGGATGCAGATTGAGAGACTGGACTGGACTCAGAGAGACACTCGACAGAGGGCACCGGGGTGGGCTCCAGGCAGAGGTGTACCCTGGAAGCGGTTGGTGCCTTCACACAAGGCTGTAGGTCTTGGCTGCAAGGCATTTAACATCGAGGTAGTGCAAGAACCCACACTTGGCCAAACGGGGGCGCTTGCAGGGGGTGAGTGCTGACCCCGTTAAAGGCTCCTTATAGCAAGTTTGTCAAGGCCACATTTCCCTAGTTTGTCTTAAGAGAAGGTCATGGGAGATTATATCAAACGCCTTATTAAAGCCAAGATGTATCACATCTACCGCTGCCTCCTTAACCCCAAGCTTCCTTACTTCTGCCCTCATCTAGTCTCACTTTCTGTCCATCACAGCCCTTAGAAATCCCCTTCTTATGCCAGATGGAACTTTGGGGCTTTCAAAAGTAGCTTTTAAAAACATTCGCCAAGAGCCAGGCTTCCACCTTATATGGCTTTAGCTGTAACTCTTCCAATGACACTGCTTTTTTTTTTTTTTAGTTATAAAACAGATTAAAAATGGATATTGTCTGTGTACGGGCCAGGTTCGTATTCATTTGCTAATGAAATGGTGCGAGGAAACATTAATCTTCCCGTGGCTTACCGGAAGCTGAAAATGGAATGTAACTCGGTAAATTAGTAATTAACAGACCCATTATGGATTTCCTATAAAGTGGCAGATGACCAGATAGGATTATATGATAAGTGGCGAGAAACTGATGTTGATTGCCCTTTTTGGACCCTGAAAGAATTCCTGGAACCAATCAAAGGCAGCAAGGCGGTCAAGGGGAGGAGCCAAGGGTGGAAGGGGCGGGGCCAAGGTTGGAAGGGACAAGGACAAGGGCAGTCAGTCCTTAGAGCTGCCCAGTCCTCACCGTGACCCCTCCTCTTAGAACTACAGAAGCGTTAGGAGGGATCACAGCTCTGCTATTATTCCTTCTGCATGGCTGCTGGCAGCAGCACTGCCTTCCGAGCTGGGCAACTGGAGAGCAGCAGCTGCTGGCCAGGAACCCAGCTCTGAAGGCAGTGCAGAAATAAGGGGGGTAATACTGTGACCCCCCCCAATAATCTTGTGATTCCCCTGCAACTCCCTTTTGGTCAGAATCCCCAATTGGAAAAACGCAGCTCTCCCCCGTGAAATCTGCAGAGTGTATGGTAAAAGCACTTCAAGGCTAGATTTCATGGTCCGCGGTGCGTTTTGCATGGCTGTGAATTTGGTAGGGCCCGACATGTCTCAAAAACCACCAGCTGTTTGAGACCTACCTGATTGCAGGGCCAAATTGGCCAAGGATGGAGGAGATGCTGAAAGCTAATCTGGCTAGTAAATAGTTACATTATGGTCTGATCCAAGTGACCAGTGGCCATTTCAAGGCACATCTGGTGAACTGACAGGGATATAAACTGCCCTGGTTGAAAATTTTCCTTTGGAATTTTTTTACCAAGAGAAAAATTGCAACGGGGAGGGGGGAGGAGAGGAGGGGAGATCAAATGAAAAAAATTGCATAAAATGTCCGCTCACTTTGAAAATGTTTGACTTTTTGCTGAAACGCAGCTGAGCAAACAAATTTTCAGCTGAAATTTTTTTGTTGCTTATCAGAAAATTGACAGAAAAAAAAACCAAATTGAGTTTCACTTTTCTAACGAAAAGCCGAAATTTTCCACTTTGCCATTTTCAAAACAATTTTTTTGACAGATATTTTCGGGGGGGGGGGGAGGGAATGTCAGATGATGAGCTGGAGAGAAATAACAGATATCAAGTATTTTATAACGGGAAAAAAAAGTGCCTGCCAATTGTAGGGCTAACTAAGCTAATCAAGTCGGCTGGATGTGTCCCAAACATAGCTTTTGATGGGACAATGCGGATGTTAAAGGCAGGGGAAACTGGCTTTGTAGTGCATTAACTAATTAATGTATTTATTCAAGCCCAGGGTGACTGTGTCGAATCTGCCGATGAATTCCAGTTCTGCCGTCTCTCTCTGTAATTGGCTGGTGAAATTCCTTTGGAGAAGAACGGCTGCTTTTAAATCCACGATCGAGCACCCAGGCAGGTTAAAATGTTCCCCTCCAGATTTGCGTGTGTTACCATGTCCGATGTCTGATTTGCATCCATTTCTCCTTTGGCATAGAGACTGCAACGGGAATCTCACCTTCCCACAAACACCTGACAAGTGTTGCATCCACAACGCCATTCCCCGGTGCTCAGCCGATTACCGGTCAGCTCTCAGGCTTGTTTCTGTATTAACCCATGTGAGCCGCAGCATCCATAACACATCCAGCGGTAAGAGCAGTATCTTAGGGAGGGTATCGCACATTCTATGCATGGAACGTGCACGCACCAGCCAACATGGGCTTATTCAGAAGTGATACCCCGTCCATTTCAGTGAGTTCAACCCAGCCGAGTAGCGTGAGAAGCCACCTACACCCTCGGCAGTTAGACAAACACGCAACACTTATGGTTATTTAGGGAGCAAAGGGATTTTCATGCCCGTGAAAACCACTCGATTTTTTTTTTTTTAATTTTATGTCCCTGCCGACCATCTGCCGAGCCAGGGTGACTCACGGCTCCTTGCAGCATGACATTTAAAAAGGTAACAAAGCCCGAAGGAGTCGCGTTAGTTTTCACGGCGCGTGGCGGGGCCTGTGACTCAGGTAGGGAGCGAGCGTGCAACTAGTGACACATCTGAGCAGCACTGCCGACGGCTAGGCCGTGACGCGCACGCGCAATGTTCGGCATGCACCAAAGTGGCTTGTTGACGTGGCAACTCGGAAAGGAGACAAGGAGCCTGGGATACTACAGATGTTGTGCCACACCCCGCAAACCCATGCTGGCATGAACCCCTACTCAACACAATCCCTCCAAGCGCTCCTTGCTATTGTACGACAGGCCGCACGTCTATAAACCGGGGCGCTCTGGTCCGGCAACCTCCGTGGTCCAGGATCAGAGCATCCTGCAGCACTGCAAAGGGCATGGGGCCGGGAGGCTGGCCCAATGCAAGGGAGGAGACCAGCATGATGTAGGGGAGGGGGAACCCAGCATGCGGCTCAGCGAGGCTGCCTGTGGGAGCTGGTGGGGCAGCAGAGCAGGGGATGGAGCCGACAGCAGGGGATGGAGCTGACAGCAGGGGGCAGGCAGAAATTACCTCTCTTGGTATGGCAAAATCCCTCATCTGGATGCTGAGGTGCCAGATCCGGGATGTCTAACCAGTATAACTTCATATACAAGAGACTGTCACTCAGCAACACACTGAAGATGAATTTCGTTCCTGGGGAAAATCCATCTGTGCTTTATTTTTAATCAAATGTACTACGCTGACTTCTAAAACAGAAAAGATCCAGCCTTTTCCTCCTGGCAGATTCTCCGCTTCCCCCATGCCCGCTAGAACGTCCTACCAGACCAATTTACTGCCACTCCCCCCGAGCTGGTTTTCTGACACTGCTGCCAGGAACACAACCCTGTGTGAATCTTCCCCTCAAGGCCGTGCAGCACAGGACCACAAAGGAGCATAATTACAATGTCGTCCTCTCATTGTTGTCCAGAGTAGCCTAGCAGCATGGATAGGGGAGGAGATTGAAGCCATTTCTGCTGGGTGTGGGTCTGAAGCAAACAGGGAAGGAAGAAATAAGAAGACTTTTGTCCAAACCAGCAATGGGCAACCGAGGCCCGTGAGGGGTTATGCCAGGGGGCAGAAAACCATTCTGGGTAAGTGGGGTTACAAGCATATAACCTGGGTAAGCGGGGTTACAAGCATGTGACGTTACCACTCCTATTTGATACGGGCCGTGCGAAGCTCGTGATAGTCTCCTTGCGTTGCCTGGCAAAAATCACGGGTCTGTGTATTCAGAGTCCCCTTGGAGTTCAAAATTCCCACTGTGGCCAAGTGAGCTGTCTTCTACCGCCCATTCTGGCGTCCAGGATGTCTAGAAAACGATTGAAGGGGAAGAGGTAAGACTGGTTTAACCCACAGAAAGCATTAAGAAAGGATTAAAGAATAAGACAGAGAATTCCCTGTTCTGTTCACACCCTCTGGGGACATCTGGCATTGATGCCAGACAGGATGCTGTGCTGGAGGGACCTTTGGTCCAACCTAGTCTCACCGTTCTGATGTTATATTCTTATGTTAAAACAGGTGCACGGCAGACCCAGGCAGGAGGAGGAGCTAGCAATACAGCTATCCTTAAGACAGAGCAGCCATGCTGAGCCCTGGAGCAGACAGAAAGCAGAAGGTGCAAAGAGAGTTGAAAGCCAACGTTGGCCCATTCCCATCCCCATCCCCTAAGATCCAGTGAGTCTGATTTGTCCTGGTGAGCAGCTCCTCTGTTTCCCACTTTAATTCCTTCAGCAACCCCTTCCCCCTCCCCCGGACGGTCCCTCCTGCCCTTACTCTTGATGGCACTTGAGCGTGTCTGTCTCTGTCAAAGCCGCGCTGTGATAAAAGGGCTTTTGTAGAAGGTCAATTGGAAAGCTTCTGTAATTTCCTTTGCGCCGCTTGATTATGAAGTGCCGATAAGGCACATTTGGGTTTTACAGGACATGTGGCGCGTCCATTTTTTCCCCTTTTTAAAATAAAATAACCTCGATTCCAGGCTGCCACTGTTCACAGTTCCATCATCAGAATGTCATTATAACAAGGTCCCATTTTTTGGCAAAGTGAAGGAAACGAGGCAAAAACGTGCTTGTATTACAATAAACGTCTCCCTGTCCCCCACGACATCACCTTGTTTAGTTCATCTATTTGTCTTGTCACTATTATTGATTCGTACTCCCGTAGCACCTATGAGCAGTGTCCCCTCCAATCTTTTTCCATCCATGTGTGGAATAATTTTATTATGTGCCCCACGACATGGGTAAATGTGCACCACCAGTAGAAACAAAACTTAGCTGTGAGTGCTCTGCTAATGAGCTGGGTGGCATGCGAATCTCTCAGGAGGGGCACAAATGCATAACTTATAGGGAATTCTGCCTACAAGCCCTACTCCTGGGTCCCTTTGCACTAGCAGCTGTCCAAATCATAGAATCATAGAACCATAGAGCTGGAAGAGACCTTAGAAGGTCATCAAGTCCAGCCCCCTGCCCTAGGCAGGACCAATCCCAACTAAATCAACCCAGCCAGGGCTTTGTCAAGCTGGGACTTAAACACCTGTAGGGATGGAGACTCCACTCCTCCCTAGGGAACCCATTCCAGTGCTTCACCCCCCTCCTAGGGAAATAGTTTTTCCTAATATCCAACCTGGACCTCTCCCACCGCAACTTGAGCCCATTGCTCCTTGTTCTGCCATCTGCCACGACTGTGAACAGCCTCTCTCCAGCCTCTTTGGAACCTCCCTTCAGGAAGTTGAAGGCTGCTCTCAAATCCCCCCTCACTCGTCTCTTCTGCAAACTAAACAGACCCAACTCCCTCAGCCTCTCCTCGTAGGTCATATGCTCCAGCCTCCTGATCACTTTGCTTGCCCTTCGCTGGACCCTCTCCAATGCGTCCACATCCTTCCTGTAATTGGGGGCCCAGAACTGGACACAATACTCCAGCTGTGGCCTCACCAGAGCCGAGTAAAGAGGAATAATCACATCTCTGGATCTGCTGGCAATGCTCCTCTTAATGCAACCTAATATGCCATTAGCTTTATTGGCTACAAGGGCGCCCTGTTGACTCATGTCCAGCTTCTCATCCACTGTCTCCCCAGGTCCTTTTCTGCAGAACTGCTACTTAGCCAGTCGGTCCCCAGCCTGTCACAATACTTGGGATTCTTCCATCCCACGGGCAGGACTCTACGCTTGTCCTTGTTGAACCTCATCCGATTTTTTGTGGCCCAATCCTCCAATTTGTCTAAGTCACTCTGGACTCTGTCCCTGCCCTCCGGCGTATCTACCTCTCCTCCCAGCTTAGTGTCATCCACAAACTTGCTGAGGGTGCAATCCATCCCCTCATCCAGATCATTAATATCGAACAAGACAATGGACCCTGCCCTCAAAAAGTGTGCAGTCTGAAGAGACCTACCAATTGACGGAGAGGGGAAGAAAGAAGCAATCATAAAGACTGGGTACCATTGCCAATCTGCTGTTCTGTGGAACCCCTCATCAGCTAATTGGAGTCAGGGAGGGACTGGGGGGAAGAAGGAGAGCAGCAAGCAAGCATGGGCCTCATGAGGAGGTGGAGCAAAGGCAGGAAGAGCCAGAACAAGGGCAGGGTCTCGGGGGACAAGGGGGGGAGACAGAGTAAGAGCAGAAAGAGGCGGGGCTTTGGGGGAAAGGGTGGAGTGGGGGGCGGAGCCTCAGGGCAGAGCCGGGTTGGAGTAGGCAAACTAAAAGTGAGAGCCTATTTTCATTAGAATTGGGCCAAAAATGTCTGGGGAAATGCTCATGTATGGCCAACCCTGTAATCTCTTGGAGAAAGAGGGTGGTCTCTTGGGTAGGGGGGTCTAGACCAGGACTTGACAGATCTGGATTTAAGGCTTTGTGCTCCAGACTTTGGGGTATGTCATTGGCCTTTTCTGACCCCTCTGTAAAATGGAACTAATCATCATTCCCTCTTTCGCAGGGCGGTTGGGGGCGGGTAGCGATGCTGAAAGTTATTAGGTGCTCCAAGACCAATAAAAGAAAGGGCCGTCTTTTTGTTCCGTGTTTGTACAGCACCTAGCGCAATCAGGTTGGGGCCAGAGCTATCTATCTGTGTATTTTAGGGGGTTTGTGCGTCCGTCTGCCCATCTGTGAGTCCGTTGGTTCAAGAACTCCTCCGAAACGGTAAGAGCCAGGATCACCGATTTCAGGAGGCAGCTTCCTCTTGTCCTAACTTAACGCCAGGTCAGGGCTGGGCTGGGCCAGGAAAACGGGATGTGCCTGGACTCCGATTGTTTTCCAGATCACAGAAGGGGAGGGGGGCTGAAAGAAGGGCCAGCTATGCTCGTCAGTGGCCACAGGGGGCAGCGAGCACAGGGGACGGTTATACTGCAGCATGGCCACGGGAACGGGGGGCGTGGCCTCACCAAGACGACAGTGGCCTGCTGGGGCCAGCGCTCTCCATATTGCCGGCGCCAGCCACAGGTAAGTGTCTCCCCTGCCACCCACCCCCGCCCCGGGAGCACCGCTAGGCCAGCCAGAGCAGCCTCGTCCTCCCACCAAGAAACTGCCGGGGGCCACCCGCCCCCCCCCACACTCTCTGAGAATCTGCCGGGGCCAGGGCCGGGCTGCACAGCCCCACCCCCCACTCAGCCCCCTGAGGGCCTGCTGGGCCGGGCCACAGCCCCCCCCCCCCCCGAAGAGCCGGGGGTGGCAGCTGCAGCACTGTCAGGCATCCCTAGTGAGCTTTCCCCGCCCCCGGCCCTGAGCCCCCCACCCATGCCCCGACTCCTGCACCCCCTTCCCTGAGCACCCCCCACACCCCACCTCCTGCCCTGACTCCTGCACCCCCTTCCCTGAGCACCCCCCACACCCCACCTCCTGCCCTGACTCCTGCACCCCCTTCCCTGAGCACCCCCCACACCCCACCTCCTGCCCTGACTCCTGCACCCCCTTCCCTGAGCACCCCCCGCACCCCACCTCCTGCCCTGACTCCTGCACCCCCTTCCCTGAGCACCCCCCACACCCCACCTCCTGCCCTGACTCCTGCACCCCCTTCCCTGAGCACCCCCACACCCCACCTCCTGCCCTGACTCCTGCACCCCCTTCCCTGAGCACCCCCCACACCCCACCTCCTGCCCTGACTCCTGCACCCCCTTCCCTGAGCACCCCCCGCACCCCACCTCCTGCCCTGACTCCTGCACCCCCTTCCCTGAGCACCCCCCGCACCCCACCTCCTGCCCTGACTCCTGCACCCCCTTCCCTGAGCACCCCCACACCCCACCTCCTGCCCTGACTCCTGCACCCCCACTCCCTGCCCTGAGCCCCCTCCCATGCCCTGACTCCTACCCCCCATCCTCTTCCCTGAACGTCCCCCCCACACCCAACCCCCTGCCCTGACTCCTGCACCCCCCCCCCCCCCCCCACCGCCATCCCCCTGCCTTGAAGGGCCCGAGCGATGCCGGGGACGTCTTCTAGCAATCACATGACTAACCAATAGGGCTGCGTAACCCGCGGCTGTACCTGTGTGGGGCCGCGTATTTCTATAGGCGCTTGGCTCCATGCCACACGACGGGAAGCCCTTTCCACCTGCAACTCCTGGGGGGCTCTGTAAAGATCCAGGAAGCTGGGGAAGGCACCGAGCTCCTCCGGATGCAGGGTCCCATGCTCCAGAGGTCTGCGAGGGGCTGTGGATTTTCCCTGGGCCGCGTTCCAGGCGGGAAACGTCATGTCCGTTCCCAGTGGCAGGTCACCCTCCGGGATCCTGCCCGCAGGAGGGGTGTGGCGAGGCCGGCTCAAAAACACCGTTGCCGCATCAGCCCTGGGTGGGTACGTGATGTCCACCTGGGAAAACGAGTCTTGCAGCTGGCCCCAAAAAGCGCCGGTGTTGGGCCATGGAGGCATCGTTGGGTTGGGAAGGCCGGAGCCATCAGCCTTTGGTACTTGCTGTTTGAGGACGCTCCTCTCTGGTTGCTCCAACCCGCCGGCATCTGTGCACTGGATTGGCATCGAAATGGGCATGGCTTTAAAAGAAAACAAAGGGGCCACTCATCCAGGGGGCTGAAAGGACCTTATTGTCTTTGTTTGCACTCCCGCCCCATCAACCCACTGTATCATTCTCCTATTGTGAATCATCGCCCTCTCCGACAAACACCGGTAACTAGGCATTGATTCTACAGCAGCAACGGAAGTTTTTCTTCATGCAGCACGCAGTTAACCTGTGGAACTCCTTGCCAGAGGATGTTGTGAAGACCAGGACTTTAACAGGGTGCAAAAAATGAGCTAGATAAGTTCATGGAGGTTAGGTCCATCAACGGCTTTTAGCCAGGATGGGTAGGAATGGTCAGCCTCTGTTAGAAGCTGGGAATGGGGAACAGGGGATGGATCGCTGGATCGCTTGATGCTTCCCTGTTCTGTTCACTCCCTCCGGGGCACCTGGCATTGGCCCCTGTCGGCAGATGGGACGTTGGGCTAGATGGATCTTTGATCTGACTCACTGTGGCCGTTCTTATGCACCCTCATGTCAACGGACTGCGCATGAGGAAGAAGCTAATGCAATTCCAGCTGCCTTTCCTCGCCTTGCGTCACCTATGGAACGACGGTAAGACTCCACACCAAAGCACGAATGCAAATCAGTGGAGAGTAGATTACAACCTGGAAGAGCCGGTGCAGAATGATCTGCGCATGTACAGAGCGCAGAACTGCGCGAAACCGCGCAGCTGGCGAGCAGGGCTCGCCGCCGCTTGGCAAGCCCTGCTAATGAGGGACTCATTAGCATAAATCATGATCTCATTTGCATATTTCCGGTTTTGCGCTGGGGGGGGGTTGCGCAAAAACAAGCAGTGTGGACGTTTCATTTTTGCTCAGAAACCCCCTTTTTGTGCAAAATCTTTATGCCGCGAAAAAGGAGGTACACTGATCCCGCGTAAAAAGGAAACGTTCACACAGCTTGTTTTTTGCGCAAAAAACCCCAGCGCAAAAACGGATCGGCAGAAAATATGTAAATGAGATCCCAACTTATGCTAATGAGTTCCTCATTAGCATATTTTCTGCCACAAACACTCATAGTGTAGATGTTGTCTAAGTGCCCCCAAATGGGACAGTGAACCTTATTAGGGGCATGTCTACACTGCTTCTCTTTTGTGGAAGAGGCAACGCAAATGGAGTGCTCATTAGCAATTTCTCGCGCTTCATTTGCATATTCTCTTCCAATGCTTTTTGCAGAAGAGGTTTTTGCACAAAAAAATGCTGTGTATATGGGTCCGTTTTGCGCCAAAAAAAACCCTTTTGCGCAAGAACCTGTAAACCTCATTTTTTGAGGAATAAGGGTTCTTGCACAAAAGGATTTTTTTGCACAAAACAGCCCTGTCTACACTGAGTTTTTCTGCGCAAAAACCTCTTCGCAAAAAGGATCAGAAGAAAATATGCAAATGAGAACATGATATATGCTAATAAGTGACATTTCCTCTTCCACAAGAGGGAACCAGTGTAGACATAGCCTAGGTGTGTGGCAAAATACAGGACTATGTAGCACTTTAAAGACTAATAAGATGGTTTATTAGATGATATGGCTGTGACTATTTTCTTCCACTATTTGATCTGAGGAAGTGGGTCTGGCCCATGAAAACTCATCATCTAATAAACCATCTTGTTAGTCTTTAAAGTGCTACATAGTCTGGTGTAGCTGACGCAAAATACAGGACTAACACGGCTACATTTCTATTACTATTCTAGGTGTGTGGGTTACACCAGCTGCGTGCAGACTCCCCTTAAAAGGCAGGTGCCTTCAGGTTAGATTTAGCATTACGCCTGGCCAGAAATCGTCGCCGGCTGAAACCGAAGCACGGAGCAAGCAGCGTTCCTTACCAGGGACGGGCTCCTGCGTCGCCACCAACTCCTGTAAAAGCTCGGCCTGCTTTGCACATAAGTCCTGCAGCCGCGTGAATTCCTGGCAAAGCTGGAAAAAGGCTTCATCCATTCCTCCAGCACCTGGCTCAGGGAAAACAGAGTCGGATTAGACCTGAAACTGCTGAGGAAGAACCGGAGGCCGGTTGTCACTGGCATGCAGTGTATTTTTGGAGCCGCTGCGGAAATGGATACAATTGGGTTTTTATTTGAATTGCGACAGACGTCGCGCACTGTGTAAGCCAGTGGTACCCCACCAGTGGCCACTGACCCCTGGTGGTCCATGATGGTACTGTAAGGATTCCGCTGAAAGTTTAAAAGTAAGGACCAGGTCCACCGCCAGATTGGGAATTTCCTACAGGTGACTCTTGCCCGGGACTTGCAATTTGTGACCATTTGTCCTCTCGCTCCCTTACGCACCCCCCTCCCCATCCCCATCCCGCAGTAGGCCCGATCCTGACTTTTCTTTTCCTTTTCTTTTCTTCTCCCCCAGGGCTCCGTGCGTGGCCAAGGGCAATATACCGGGGCAGGAGCTGCCTTTGGTCACGAGAGCCCCCTTGCCATATCCTCCCTGGATGGGCAGGGGACAGAGGGGGCGGGAGCTGAAGAAGTACGAACCAAGGTCCGTAGGCTGGAAAAGGTTGGGAGCCGTTGGCATGAACACACAATAAGAAGCAGTTTCTTCAACAATACACTTGTAACCCACCAGGAAAGGGGAAGCAAGTTGCCCAAAATAGGATCCTAGTAGTTGTGGGACGACACACAGGGGTCTTCTGACGCTTAGCGCAGCTGTCTAGCCACTAGGCCATACTGCCACTTTGCAATAAAAAGAGGGAAGTTTGGAACTACCCTTACAAAAGGCTAAACTTGGCAGGCCTGGGGTTCCTCATGGATTTGAAGAGGGAATGCAATGAAATCATCATTCGGATAGGTTTAGGGCTGCTTCCTAAGTCACTTTTGCATCACTCATGAAACCTTCCCATCCACCTGTGAGCGTCCTGAATTTTACCCCCCACTCCCCAAATGAAATTAATGGGTAGCAGGTTTAAAACTAATAAGCGAAAGTTCTTCACACAGAGCATAGTCAACCTGTGGAACTCCTTGCCAGAGTGAAGGCTAGAACTATAACAGAGTTTAAAGAGAAGCTAGATAAATTCATGGAGGTTAGGTCCATAAAAGGCTATTAGCCAGGGGGTAGAAATGGTGTCCCTGGCCTCTGTTTGTCAGAGGCTGGAGATGGATGGCATGAGACAAATTGCTTGATCATTGTCTTCGGTCCACCCCCTTCGGGGCACCTGGCACTGGCCACTGTGGGCAGACAGGATACTGGGCTAGATGGACCTTTGGTCTGACCCAGTACGGCTGTTCTTATGTTCTTATGTATTCCCATGGGGGGGCCGTGCAGTGGCAAAGGGAGACAGACGGCAAAAGGGAAGATTGTTATATGGGAGCGAGGCGCATGGGTTGTTCTTTTTTAAAATTCAGCTGCCCGTTGCGCCTTTTGAAAATCTCCCCCTAACATACGGTGTGAGGGGAAATCTAGTTCAGGACCCCCACGTGACGCCATAACAAAACAGTTTTGCCACTAAGAAAAATATCCTTGTATTGTATCTAGCACCATCCTCCTGGTTTAACCGCCGAGTTGACATTGCTGTTTCCACCAATTATTAGGTGGGGGAAGGAAGGAAATAAAACCATGCTCACAGCCACCTACCACGTAAATTCTTGTTTGAAGGACTCATGCATCCCTATTAGCATAACTATGCAAATCAGCTTTGCTGCTTGTCTTAATTTCCCATTTTTTTCCTGCAGCTCTGCACTGAAAGTTTAAACTCTAGTTCCCTAATTAGGGGCTCAGTTAATCCATCTGATGACACACAGAAGTCGGAAGAGGTTCCAGAAGACTGGAAAAGGGAAAATAGGGTACATTTACACTGCGGCACTATTTCAGGATACTTCTGTTATCCCGAAAGAGCTATGCCGTGTCTTTTAAACAAGCCCGCTATTTCAAAATAGCTCACTATTCCAAAGTCCAATGTTAATAACTACTTTGAGAACAGTTATCCAGCCAGTTATGCACCCACCTCATAGTAGCCCCATCTAAGTTGTATTTGCCTAATTTATTGATAAGAAGATTATGCGAGACCCATATCAAATGCCTTACTAAAGTCTAGGTATACCACACCCACCGCTTCGCCCTTATCCACAAGACTCATTATCCTATCAAAGAAAGCTATCAGACTGGTTTGACATGATCTGTTCTTTACAAATCCATGCTGGCTGTTCCCTATCACCTTATTATCTTCCAGGGGTTTGCAGATGAATTCCTTCATTACTTGCTCCATTATCTTTCCTGGCACAGAAGTTAAACTGTCTGGTCTGTAGTTTCCCAGGTTGTTCTTATTTCCCTTTTTATAGAAGAGCACTAGATTTGCCCTCTTCCAGACTTCTGGAATCTCTCCTGACTTCCATGATTTTTCAAAGATGACAGCTAAAGGCTCAGATACAGGCAGTCCCCGGGTTACATGGATCCGACTTACATCGGATCCCTACTTACAAACGGGGTGAGGCAACCCCGCACTAGCTGCTTCCCCCCAGCAGACCAGGGAGACGCGAAGCTAGCGCCCCCCCCCCCCGCCCCCCCCGCCCCAGCAGACCAGGGAGACGCGGAGCGGCTTTTCTTAGCAGACACCTCAGCTTGAGAATAAAGGACTGCGGGAAGTGAGGGGTGAGAGAATAAAACTGAGCTCTGGAGAAATGTTTGGCTAGAGTTTCCCCTACAATATATACCAGTTCCGACTTACATACAAATTCAACTTAAGAACAAACCTACAGTCCCTATCTTGTACGTAACCCGGGGACTGCCTGTACCTCCTCTGTCAGCTCCTTGAGTATTCTAGGATGCATTTCATCAGCCATTTCAACAAGTTCATCAAACTCATAAAGTTTGTAGCTGATACAAACCTCCAGACTCCTGCTCTGAGCCCTCTCCCCCTCCCCCCAACCCTGCAGGACTCAAGCAACGAGTCTTCTAGTAAAATACATAACAAAATACTTCAGTGGACACTGCACTGCACCACAGAAGCAGAAACCCATCTCAGATGTACCGTGCGACAAAGCAGACACTGTAGGAACCCCGTGGGAAGCAAACACCAGGAATGTGTTACAGATCCCTAATCCATATTTCATACAATAATATGCCAGTGAATTATTTAAAAAGTGTTAATTAAAAAGGGGGCTAATTACTGATTCTGCCTTCATTACACTGGTTTCACTCAAGAAAAACTTTAATCGTTTTTTGCTATTTAATATCCAACGGTAACTGTAATAAAACTGGGATAATTGTGTAGCTAGGAATTTTAATCTGAGATGCAACTTGCTGGCTACTCACAGTATAAAATCATGCACAGGTTGTACCTCTCCAAACCAGGAGTCTCTGATCCGGCAACAGATGTTCCTGCCAGGTGGGTAGGGTGCCGGCAGGGGCTGGCGGTAGAGGGGCTGCAAGGTGTGTCTAAACTACATGGCTCCGTCGACGGAGCCATGTAGATTAGGCTGATCGGCAGAGGGAAATGAAGCCGCGATTTAAATAATCGCGGCTTCATTTAAATTTAAATGGCTGCCGCGCTGAGCCGACAAACAGCTGATCAGCTGTTTGTCGGCTCAGCGCGCTAGTCTGGACACTCCCACGCCGACCTGAAAGCCCTTTATTGACCTCCCCGTTATGCCTCGTAGGATGAGGTTTACCGGAGAGGTCGATAAAGGGCTTTCATGTTGGCAGGGGAGCGTCCAGACTGCCCCGATCTGCCGACAAACAGCTGATCGGCAGAGCACGGCAGCCATTTAAATTTAAATGAATCCGCGATTATTTAAATCGCGGCTTCATTTCCCTTTGCCGAATAAACAAACCCTAGTGTGGTTACTGAGCAATGCAAGTGGTCCCTAGCCCACAGCAACAGTTAAGATCAAGAGACCTCTACAGGACAGGCTGGGAATCAAGTGGCTTTTAGCTCAGCGGGTAGAGGCTCTTATACTCCGCTCCCAAGATCCCAGGTTCAAATCCACCTAGTGGCGGTTACACAAGCACTGGTGGCAGGTTGTGGGGGGAGGGGAACCAGTGACTGGAGACCTCTCCTGCCTTGGCAAAATCCCTCATTCCTGACTAGTCCGGTCCTGAGCGAGCTGGACTGGGGATGTCCAACCATTAGTGATCTCCAGCGAGCAAACAGCGTGCCCGTTTGGCTGACCGCTTCTGCTTCAACTGTGGCCTCAGCTCCTGCAGGCGAAGGAGCAGGCTGGTCCGATCTGACTTCTTAGGCATCAGTCGCACGGCTCTGGTACAAGTCAGGGAAGCGGACAGACGGCCCTGCCTCTTCCACCTATCCCTTGGTAGATGCGCCAGGTGACGATGGGACACAATCAGCTATGCTGCTAATAACAGTGAGGGGGGGCCAGTGCCCCCCCCCCCCACTTGGCAGAGTTAGAAGATAGTTATAGACTGCAGCATCCGCACCGACTGCCTGGTTCTCTCTTCCTTGCACAAAGCCTTCCCCTTATACCAGGGCGGGCCGGATGCGGCCTGCCAAGCCTTCCCTTCAGCCCGCCCCACTGGGACCCTCAGCCACGGGGCAGCCCCACACTGCTGGTTGTTCCACGAGGTGCTCTGTGCCACACGCCAGGTGTAGGGAAGTGGCTTTGCACACTGCCCCCGCCTCCAGCACAATCTCTCCGCTCCTATTGGCCGGGAAGCTGACAGGCAGGGAGCCTGCCTGAGGGTCCCGCTGGTCGGCTGGCCGGGAGTCACCTAGGTAACCGCCTCCTGGCCAGAGTCTGCACCTGGCAGCCCAACCCCTCCCAAATCCCAACTCCCTGCCTCGGGACTCCACCCAACCCCTCTGCACCCCCCTACCCCAGGTCACAACCCCCTCCCAGGAACCCCTCCCCCAGAATCCTCTCCTGCACCCAGACCCCCTCCCCCAATCCCCTACCCCAGGTCACAATCCCCTCCCAGGAACCCCTCCCCCAGAATCCTCTCCTGCACCCAGACCCCCTCCCCCAATCCCCTGGCCCAGGTCACAACCCCCTCCCAGGTACCCCACCCCCAGAATCCTCTCCTGCACCCAGACCCCTTCCCCCAATCCTGCACCCCAATCCCCTGGCCCAGGTCACAACCCCCTCCCAGGTACCCCACCCCCAGAATCCTCTCCTGCACCCAGACCCCCTCCCCCAATCCTGCACCACCCTACCCCAGGTCACAACTCCCTCCCAGGTACCCCACCCCCAGAATCCTCTCCTGCACCCAGACCCCCTCCCCCATTCCTGCACCCCAATCCCCTGGCCCAGGTCACAACCCCCTCCTTCACCCAAACTCCCTCCCACACCCCACACCTCCTCCTGCACCCCAGTCCTGTATTCCTAGCTCCCCTCAGCCCCCAACCTCCGTCCCAGACCCTGCACCCGCCCCATAAAAAAGTGCGGCCCTTGACCACTTTCCACAATCTCGGCGTCTCTCCCTTCTCCCCAACTTAGACAGTCAATTCAGGGGTGTTGATCCCTGGAGACAAAGGGCTGGACTTCCAGAAAGAACATACCTGGTCTCCTCCTTTCCTGGGCCTCTGTGCAGTTGTGGGGCATTTGGGCCTGCGAGTTTCAGTGGACACAGAAATTCAGAGGGAGAACTTCGGGGCCAGGGAATTTCCCCTCCGTCGTGACGCTCAGCGTGCAGCCTCCGCCCGGCGCCGGAACAGGAAACAGAGTCGCTGTGAATTAAAGGGGCAGTTCTGCACAGAGCCAGGGTTTCAAAGTAGGTTCTGCCATCAGCTTGGAGCCCTTGAAGGGAGGCGGCAGGGCCGGCGTGGTTTTTGCAGGATCTAGTTCAAACGGGGCCTAGTTCCACTGGTACCTGCGGCAGCCTCCTTCTCTTTTCCCACTGGCCGGGAGCTCCCTTGGGGGGGGCGCCACTGCCATGCGCAGCCAGCGGCGTCGGGAGGCACCTCAGGACATACCACCCATGCAGGCAGGGCCCGAAATAAAGCGCAAGGCCCTGTGTGGAGGACTGCAGACGCCTCACACCGGTCCTGCGGAGGGAGGCTGGCAGTAGAGTGAGTGTAGCCCAGTTTTGGGACTAGCCCAGCTCTTCTGAGCCCCAGGTGTCTGGCTCTGCCACTGATCCGCTGCATGACCTCTGGCAAGTCACTTCATCTCTCTCTGCCTTTGTGTCGGCGGTCTCATCGGTTTGTTGTCTGGAGTCCTTATGGGCCTCCAGGATCTGGGCCAGGGCTGCAGCTTTTTAAAGAGCCGGCCCCAGACTGGCTCTTGCTGGAGCAACGCACCAGGCCCCCTCCCCGCCTTACTTTCCCCTCTGCTTTTAGCTGGAAAGCAAGGCCAGCTGTACTGGATTCCTAGAAGCCAGCACTTTCTTGCTGCAATGGAAGCGGCCGTAGCTGCATCTCCCTGGTGCTGAGAGACATGAGGCTACCACCATCTAGTGTTAAAAATGGGCCTTGGTGCAAAGCAAACCACAGCGTTCCCTTCCCGAGGAACTAGCGGGGCTGAACCGGCAGGGGCTGCAAGTCACACGGCAGCCGCTCAGCACGGGACTCCGGGGTTTAAGCCCTGGATCAGAACAATCAGGACCTTCTAACAGCCACCGAATGGACAGAGTCCTGCCCCACAGAGTTTGGGCGGGGATTCCGACTGGACTGTACGAGGTAGCAAGTTGCAATTCCGTCCATTGAAAATTACAAATAACCAGGAATTATGAATGGTCTCGGTTCAGCATGTGGGCAGCTTGCCCAGCCCCTGTAAGCCAACAACTGCCCGTGTGGGGTTGAAAACGGGCCTGGGGAAAGGATTGCAAAGAAGACAGAGGCTTCAAAGACTAGTTTGGAGAAGGCATTTCAAGAAGAACATTAGACTGGCCAGACTGGGTCAGACCAAAGGGGCATCTTGCTCAATGTCCTGTCTACCAGCAGCGGCCAATGCCAGGTGTTCCAGAGGAAACAGAACAGGGAATCATCCAGTGATCCCTCCCCTGTCGCCCATTCTCAGCCTCTGACAAACAGAGGCGAGAGACACTACTCCTGGCTAATAAGTATTGATGGACCTATCCTCCATGAATTTATCTAGCTCTTTTCTGAACCCTGTTAAAGTCTTGGTCTCCACCACATCCTCTGGCAAGGAGTTCCACAGGTTGACTGTGTGCTGTGTGAAGACCTGCTACCTATTCATTATACTGGGTGACCCTCTAGTTCATATGTGATAGAAACAAGTAAATAATTTTTCCTTATTCACTTTTTCCACTCCAATCGTGATTTTATAGACCTCTATCCTGTCCCCCTTTGTCTCCTCTTTTCTAAGCTGAAAAGGCCCAGTCTTTTTAATCTCTCTTCATCTGGCAGCTGTTCCAAACCCCTCATCACTTTTGCTGCCCGTTTCTGAACCTTTTCCAGTGCCAAGAGATCTTTTTGGAGAGGAGGCGACCACAGCTGCATGCAGGATTCCAGAGGTTGGTGTCCCATGGATTTATAAAGAGGCAATACGATATTCTCTGTCTCATTCTCTATCCTGTTTTTTTCCCTTGGATGTGCCAGAGAGAGGAGCAGACCCGTTAGCTTCTTGTACTGCCCATGCGGCACAGAATATGTCACATTGATCCATTACAAAAGAAAACAGACCGAATGGAAGACTACGGTGCATGCTAGTAGCGGTGAATCAGTGCCTGTAAGCAGGGGAAGTCAAGGGACTTTGCAATCTTTGCAGCAGTAAATACATCTGGGTAATTACAGCACTGAGAGAGTTCAAATTCCCCTGAAACTCCCTGCTAACATCTGTGGCTCTGATTCCCGTTTAACTCCACCAAAGCTCTACCTGAAGTTGGACACTAGAGGGCAGACGGTCAACTGATGGAAATTGTCCCTGTTTCACTGATTTCAACAGGACAGTACAATGACAATTTCCTTCCACCCTTGGAGGTGAGTTTTTCTGCGGTGGCTTAACTCTGCTCCCCTTCTTAATTGGTGCGCCCTTTCTTAATTGGTTAACTGGTTGAACTTCCTGTTTAACCAGTTAGCTAACTAACCAGGAATTCCCATGCTTTGAGATAAGCCTATCTCCTAGAATTCTAGAACTGGAGGGCCGGAAGGACCACTGAGAAGTCGCCAGGTTCAGCACAATGCTGAGGGACAAGTGTTTGTCTAAGCTGTCTTTAAAAACTTCCACTGATGAGAACTCCACAGTGTTCCTTGGAGGCCAGAGCTTAACTACCCAAAAAGTTGGAAAGAAGTTATTCATATCTGCCCTTAACTCCCCTTGCTGCAGACTAAGCCGATTCCTGCTTGTCCTACTTTCAGGGGACAGAGAAGAATTGATGACAGGTCTCTCCATACCAGCCCTTAACACATTTGAAGATTGTTTTCAGATTCTCCCCTCTCCCCGCCCCATCAGTCTTCTTTTCTCAAGACTAAACTTACCTGGATTTTTAATCTTTCCTCACGGGTCAGGTTTTCTAACTTTTTAATTGTTGTCTTGCTCTTCTCTGGACTCTCTCCAGTTTCTTGCTTTCTTTCTCTCTCATTGGCAGACAATATATGTCCTTGAAAGGCAAGGATGTCAGAGTAAGATTTTTCCTTCCTTTGGACCACAGGTGGGGAACCTATGGCCCCGGGGCCAGATGTGACCCCCAGCCTACCTGGATCTAGCCCCCGAGGCTCAGGACCCCACCACCAGCCTCACCCCTGCTTTAGCTCGTAGTAAAATGTTCAATGCCCCGGACCGCACAATTGCTTTCCATGACATCCCCCTGGCAGCCACAACCCACTAGCTGAGAAAATCAGTAGGGACCCTAGAGCAGCTCGTTAGGACCCGATGGGAGATTGAGAAATGGGGGCCCAGCTGCAGGCCCAGCATTAGGAACGCCAGGGACTCGGACCTTAGAGCACCCTGCATCAAGCCCAGAATTGGAAACCTATAGGAGCCGCTGACATTAGTGCCCCTATAGCACCTTGCAACAGGGACCTATGGGAGCTGCTAACACCAGCTCCTCCAGTAGCTCCCATAGGACACCTATAGAACTACAGGACCCTCTAGCAGCCTATGGGAGGCCCGGGTCCCTGGACCCGATAGCAACGTGCAGCAGCTGTTGCCTCGGAGCTTAAAGGAGCCCCTAGACCCTCCCGCACCCTGCAACCGCGGGGGGGGCATTCGGAACCTGGGGGAGCCCTCGCCCCGGGAACGCGGCGGGCGCTAGGACCCAGGAGCCAGGCGGGAGCGCGGCGGCGCTAGGACCCCGCGGCGGCCGGGATACACCTGTGCCCGGCGGCGCCGGCGTTTCCCCGCTGCCTTTCCCGCTGTTCCACCCTCTCGCCGGGCAGGTGAAGGGCCTGGCCCCGCCCACTCGGCGGGCCCCGCCCACCTGAGGCGTCCCAGCTGCTGCTGCTGCCGCCGCCGCGTCGCGCGGCTCGGAACCCCCCGCCCAGGTGAGTCTCCCCCGGCGGGATCCCCCTGGCTGGGGCGGGATCCCCCTGGCTGCGGGGGGGGGCTGTATCCCCTGGCTGGGGCGGGATCCCCCTGGCTGCGGGGGGGGGCTGTATCCCCTGGCTGGGGAGGGATCCCCCTGGCTGCGGGGGGGGGCGGGATCCCCTGGCTGGGGAGGGATCCCATGCCTGCGGGGGGGCTGGGGCGGGATCCCCCGTTTAGGGAAGTCGGGGCAGTGTCCCCCCAGTTGGGGAAGTCGGCTCTTGGGGGCGGAGGGGCGGGATCCCATGGCTGGGGAGGGATCCCCCTGTCTGCGGGGGGGGATCCCATGGCTGGGGAGGGATCCCCCTGTCTGCGGGGGGGGATCCCATGGCTGGGGAGGGATCCCCCTGTCTGCGGGGGGCTGGGGCGGGATCCCCCGTTTAGGGAAGTCGGGGCAGTGTCCCCCCAGTTGGGGAAGTCGGCTCTTGGGGGCGGGGGAGGCGGGATCCCCCTGGCTGCAGGGGCGGGATCCCCCTGGCTGCAGGGGCGGGATCCCCCTGGCTGCAGGGGCGGGGGGAGGCTGGGGCGGTATCCTGCTGGCTGGGGCGGGATCCCCCTGGCTGCAGGGGCGGGGGGAGGCTGGGGCGGTATCCCCCTGGCTGGGGCGGGATCCCCCTGGCTGCAGGGGCGGGGGGAGGCTGGGGCGGTATCCCGCTGGCTGCGGGAGGGATGGGGCTGTATCACCCAGCTGGGGAAGTCGAGGTAGTGTCTCCCTCCTCCAGTTGGGGAAGTCGGCTCTCGGGGGAGGCTCTTTGGAGGAAGGGGTCCCTGGCTGCGTTGGTATCCCCCTCGATGGGGGTGCGGTATCCCCCAGTTGTGGGTGTTGACTTCCTGGAGGAAGGGGGTATCTGGCTGTGGTGATCTTCCCCTGAGTGGGGAGTGTTGGTATCCCCCTGGAAGGAGCTGGAGGGGCTTATTGGGAGGGTGGCTAAGGTTATGGGGTAGACGCATCCCCCCAACTAGGGATGGAGGTGAATTCCTGGAGGAAAAGGGAGTCTCTGGATGGGGGGGGTGCTGGAAGGGCTTGCTTGGGGGCCAGACAGAGCTGTGTATGGAGATACCTTTGGTCTGTGGGGAGCACTGCCCCCCCAGTTTGGTATTAAGGGTGGCTGCTTCGATAAACGGGGGTGCCAGAGAGAGAGAGACAGGTTGGTCCGTGCTGCTGGGGCGGTGAGTACTGGAGGACTGTGGTGGGGAGGGCAGGAGGCAGACTGGCTTGATAGCCCCTTGGTTGAGGGGTGGAGATAGCTCATGGACGGGGGAGGGAGGTGTTGGTGGGGCAAATAGGTTTGTGGCAGGGGTGGTCATCTCCCCTTGGAACTGGAGTGGCTTTCTCGGGAGCTGATGGGGCTCTGGGTGGAGGGATTCTCTTGGTGGGCAAGGGGACCCCCCCCTCCTCATTTGGGGGAGAAGAGGGAGGTATTGGAGGCCAGCAAGTCTGTAGGTTGGTAGTGGGGGGGGTCTCTCTTTGGCTTTGGAAGCCAGGTAGGTCCATGGGTTGTTTGGGGTGTCGTGAGCCCCAGTTGTCCTGTATGAGCTGGGTTGCAGCCCCCAGTAGAAGTTGTGGGTAGGAGGAGGCCAAGCGAGACCTCCCTGTCCAGGCGGATCAAGGACTCTCTTCCCAGAGTGGTCGGGGATGCTTTTGGCTTTGGCTCCCCAGCCTGGTTTGCTTTGCTCCCTGAACATTCAGTGCCCACCGACAGCTTTTCGAAGGCAGCGCCCCTGGAGGGGTGGGATAGATCCCCATGACGCCCCCCCCTCCTTGCCCTGTAACCAGGCTGCTGACTCGAGTGAGGGGATGTGCAAGGCAAACAATATTCCTTTTCCAAAGTAACCAGCTACAGGGGCTCGTTTCGCCTCCCTGCACCCCAAAGGAGCCATGTGTATGGCCGTCGGGCAATCGTCTAGCTCTGCCGAGTTTCTTTGGGCCAGGTCTTGCCCGCTGACTTCCAAAGTGGCGCAGAATAAGCTTCCCCCCTCGACTTGCAGCTAGAAAGCACCGCTGTGACGTTAGTCGGCCCTCCTGCCTTTCAACTTCACCCAGTGACTTCTGCAGCGGAGAAAATTCTTTTTTGCCTGTTAACCTAAGTGAATGCTGTTGAGCCCAGTAATTGGTGGTTGGACTGGAGCATAAATTTAGACCAACACCCAGTCTTGATTTTTAAAGGATGAGTAATTTACCATTTCCCTGAATAAATATCTCCGTGGCTAATTACCCCTAGTTGTTACATGTTGCCTTGCAGCCAGCATTCAGCTCTAGGGGTTGTTTACTATGAACGCTCAGCATGAGGTCAGTTTTCCTGCTGCAAACGGGCACATGGTCTTTGGCCTCCCATATCCAGGGCATGACATCTTTATGGCTCGAAGCTGTTCTCACACCCTAATCAGGGTGTTCAATGAAACCCAGTATGCGTACAGTGTTGGGGGAAGCCTTTAAGAGGCCGACAGAAAGCCGTACTGGGTGGAAGCAGTTGCAGTTTAATTCTGAGTTCAAACAGAGTTGTATCTCCTTCCACCAAGCTGGATGAAGAATCCTAGAACTTGATTTTTGTCTTCATGGCAGTGACTAACAGATGGAGGCCGTTAGGAGACTAAGAGAGAATATGAGAGAGGTCTATAAAATCCTGACTCGTGGAGAAAATGAATAAGAAAAAGTTATGTACTTGTTTCCGTAACACAAGAACGAGGGGGTCACCAAACAAAATGAATATGCAGCAGGTTTAATACAAACAAAAGGCAGTTTTTCTTCACACAGTGCACCGTCAACCTGTGGAACTCCTTGCCGGAGGATGTTGTGAAGGCCAGGACTTTAACAGCATTTCCAGAAAGAACAAGATAAATTCATGGAGGCTAGGTCCATCAATGGAAATTAGCCAGAATGGGTAGAAATGGTGTCCCCAGCCTCTGTTTGTCAGAAGCCAGGAATGGGTGATGGGTGGGACCATCTGATGTTTCCCTGTTCTGTTCCCTCCCTCTGGGGAACCTGGCATTGGTCACTGTGGGCAGACAGGACACTGGGCTAGACGGACCTTTGGTCTGACCTAGTCTGGCCGTCCTGGTACTTTGTGACAGGAGATTTTTTTAAAGTCCTTTCTAGTGTTTTTAAAAGTATTTTTAAGTCCTTTCTTTCTGCAAACTCCTAAGCTTGGTAGAAGTCATCAGTTTGGTCTTTTGTGTTACAATCCTTTATTGACCATCTACTTCATTTTATAGCAGTCTTCGTTTTTTGTCCTGCAGTGAAATGGTAGGACCGGTATAATAATAGCAATAGAAACATATGTATTATTTATTCTTCGTCTTTCTGATTGTGTCTTTATTGAACACCAGCCCTTGCATAATAAATAATGCCTCAAGGGCTTTTCCAGGTATTTGTTCCCCATCAGCTACAAAGCCAAATGGAAACTCTTCTGCCGAGTTAAATTGGCATTCATTGTAGCTTAGCGAGCAGGATGAGGCGTGTGGGGAGGGAGACATTCCCTTGGAAAATCTAGGGTTATGTCCCGCCCAGTTTGGAGCCAAGCCCAGGCGAATAGGTCACTGTCTTTTATGCAACAGGGTACGGTGAGTGAGTTGAAACAAAAGCCGGTTTGAACACCTGAGCTGGGGAATGTTGCTTCCTCCTCTCCCCACCCCACCCCTTGGGGAGGCCGGGTGGAATAAGCGTGAGATGCAAAACTACTGTCCGGGAAAAGATCCGGGAGCAGATGGCCTCTAGGGAAGTGATGCTGCTAAGTAAGGGTGTTCAGAGTTGCTGCAAGATCAGATTTGCTTTTCTGGAGGTTTGGTGTTATCGTTAACGAAGGAAGCATCCCATGCACCTGTCGAATACACTAATTGTCCAGGCTGCTTCCTGCAGTAACTGGATGGGTTCTTCATTGGCTAGTACTTCCGGAGCCTTCTCCCCCTGCTTTGAGGTTATCGGAGCACAGTGGTTTTTTTCCGATGCTTTTCAGTTGCCAGAATGAAGAACTCTTGTTTGATCTACGGCAGTGCTTCGCAACCTTTTTTATAAAGTACCCCCTTTTTTTAAAAAAAAATATATATATATATAAGTACTCCCAGTACCTACAGTTTTCAGACGCACACAATTTTTTTCTACCGTTGCAACACATTTGTTTAAACAACTTAATCGTAGCCTGGCAGACAATGAAATTTTTGGGTGTAAAAAGTACAAAAATAATAAAGCGCTGTAAAACGTACAACACAGATTCAGTTTTCTCCAAATTTCAGTTGTTGACGTCCCGTCCCGTTCTCCCCCCCCCCCCCCCCCCCCCCGACTTTTCTGGAGTATCATACCATTGGCTGAGAAACACTGATCTACAGGAATGCCACTGAAAAGCATCGGAATGGAAGCACTTGAGGTTAACGGCTAGTGGTGATCATGCGCTAAATGACCAATATCTGCAAAACTATAGTTTTCCTTACAAAATAAAAAGAAAAACCTACTATTCAACCTTTAAAGGAAGTGAGAAGCCTTCCATATATAATCCAATACATCTCTGGCAGGGCCACCAGCCCATCTGGGTTCTAAGTGTGGCCAGGCTGCCAGATTCTGCTGCCTTCTGTCTGCGGCGGGGTTTTTTCCTACCGGTGTTACTGAAGTGAGACACGTATGTAGAGAGCAAGGCCACATGAAGTGGGGGGTGGGCTGGTTGCACACAACGTTGGGAGCACTGGGTGCTCCCTCTGCAGCCAGTCCGAGCGCTGAGTGGTGTAGGGTAAGTGAATAAGGAAAAGTTATTTACTTGTTCCCATTACATAAGAACTAGGGATCACCAAATTAAATGAATGGGCAGCATTAAAAGGAAGTTCTTCACACAGCGCTCAGTCAACCAGTGGAACTCCTCGCCTGAGGAGGTTGTGAAGACTAGGGCTATAACGGGGTTTAAAAAAGAGCTAGATGAATTCATGGAGGTTAAGTCCATTAATGGCTATTAGCCAGGATGCGTAGGGAATGGTGTCCCCAGCTTCTGTCAGAGGGTGGAGATAGATGGCAGGAGAGAGATCGCTTGATCGTTCCCTGTTCAATTCACACCCTCTGGGACACCTGGCATTGGCCACTGTGGGCAGACAGGACACTGAGCTGGATGGACTTTTGGTCTGACCCAGTCTGGCCATCTATGCTACGGTTCAATCCGCACGCCCTTCAAATTCTAAGCACGCAAGCGCCGTGAGCAAAATGCCCTCTCTTTAGAGGCTGGCTTTGTCGCACCAATCTTGCGGCCCACGGAGACAAAGGAGGGCCACCCGTGAGGCCCATTCGTGAGCCTAGATTGCCCCCTCACGGTGACGGTGGTTTTTTTTCCATCACCTGCATTCCAATAACTCCGGTGCCTCTGCTTCTGTTCAGAGCCCTCTATTCAATCAAGCGCTTTGGTGCATTTAGCTTTAAGAACGTAAGAGCGGCCAGACTGGGTGAGACCAAAGGCCCATCTGGCCCAGTGTCCTGTCTGCCCACAGTGGCCAATGCCAGATGCCCCAGAAGAAGGGAACAGAACAGGTAATCCTCACGTGATCCCTCCCCTGTCATCCATTTCCAGACAAACAGAGTCTAGGAGCACTATTCCTACCCATCCTGGCTAATAGCCATTGATGGACCTAACCTCCATGAATCTATCTAGCTCTTTTTTGAACCCTGTTTAAGTCCTAGTCTTCACCATATCCACTGGCAAGGAGTTCCACAGGTTGACGGTGCACTGAGTAAAGAAAAATGTCCTTTTGTTTGTTTTAAACCTGCTGCCTATTCATTTCATTTGGTGACCCCTAGTTCTTATATTGTGGGAATAAGTACATAACTTTTCCTTATTCACTTTCTCCATACCAGTCATGATTTTATAGACCTCCATCCTATCCCCCCTTAGTCTCCTCTTTTCTAAGCTGAAAAGTCCAAGTCTTTTTAATCTCTCTTCCTATGGGACCCGTTCCAAACCCCTCATCATTTTTGTTGCCCTTTTCTGGACCTTTTCCAATGCCACGCAAGTCTTCCAATCCCTGCTCAGCAAAACACTGAAGCCCCATTGATTCTGGTGCGGTTTAAGCATGTGCTTCCCTCAGTGCACCGTCAACCTGTGGAACTCCTTGCCAGCAGATGTGGCAAAGACCTGGACTTTAAAGTTAGACACCTGCTAGAGCATCTTGTTGAACAGAGATGGAATTTCTGTTTCACTGATGCGGGGCCTTGGAACAAAAGAAAGGAGAGTTAAAGGCTCACCTGGAGCCGGCTGACTTTTGGCTTCTGTTTTTGGCATGGACGTGAGCTTCCTCTGTGACCTTGGGCAGATGGTGAATCATATTTCCTTTCCTGACGGGTGGCTGTTAGAGGATTGACCTTTGAGCGCCGGTGCTGCAGTGGCAAATGCCTTAAGAAGTGCCCGAGACCATAAAACTTTCTCGAGCTGTGGGAGAGTGAAATTGAAACTGCTCCTTTCACATCCACCTCGGGCTAATAGATGGGACACTTGCGTTTTCGAGCCGTCTAGGGCATCTGGGAACAATGCACTTGGGAAACTGGCATCTAACAAGCCTGCCCTATCTCAAGAACCTCCAGGGGGTGGGGGTGAAAGGCCTCCCGTAGTTAGTAACACACAACCGGTCTGAGCTCAAGGAGAGCTGCAAAAGGATAACGAATTCACCCAGCGGTATCATTGTATTAAAATGACCACACATTTTGCACTGCCACGCTGGCCTGGTGGCATTCAGAGCGGTGTGTGCTGCTAATCTCTGCATTACTGTGCAAATATGAAAGAGGCTAGACCCGGCTGCTTCCTGCATGCCAGGTAGAATAGAAGGCTGTGCTGTTTGCTTTTTGCAGGGGTGGAGCCGGGGGTGCCCTATTGGGAGAGCAGGGGGATCCGGAGAATCACTTCTATTCTTGCAAGGTGGCCAGCCCGGCTTTGCTGCAGCTGCTTCGGAAATATCGCAAGAATTGGCTTTCTCATGCGGTTTCCACCTCCGGCTTCAATGAGGAAGTGCAGAGATGTTGTGTGTGTGATCCACCCGCATGTGTGTATGTGTCAGAGCATCCTAGCACACTAGAACTGGAAGGGACCTCAAGAGGTATTAAATCCAGTCCCCTGCCCTCACGGCAGGACCAAGCACCAGCTAGACCAGTGGTCCCCAAGGCGGTGCCCACGGGCGCCATGGCACCCGCTGAGCCATTTCTGTGTGCCCGCCGAGTGATCGGAGCTGGCCCTGCCCCCGGACATATGGTGCATGGGCGGTGCTGGCCCCGGGGCATGCAGTGTATGGGTGGCCCCGCCCCCGGGTGCATGGCGCAAGGGCTGTGGCAGCCCCTGGGTGTGTGACACAGGCGTGGCACTGGCCCTGGGTGCATGGCACAGGGCCAGCACCTGCCCCGGGCGCGGGCAAGTGGTACATGGGCTATGCCAGCCCCGGACACGTGGCGTATGGGCGTCCCCACCCGTGGGTACATAGCAGAAGAACAGTGCCAGCCCCAGGCGTGCCGCGCATGGGTGGTGCCGGCACTGGGCACGTGGTGCGTGTGCAGCCCCACCCCCGGGTGCCCAGCGTGTGAGTGGCCCCACTCTCGGGCGCCCTGCAGCCCCAAAAGGTTGGGAACCACTGAGCTAGACCATCCCTGACAGGTGTCTGTCCAACCTGCTCTTAAATATCTCCAGTGATGGGAGATTCCACTCTTTAGACAATTTATTCCAGTGTTTAATCACCCTAATGTCCAACCTAAACCTCCCTTGCTACAATTTAAGCCCTTTGCTGCTTGTCCTGTCCTCAGAGGCCAAGGAGAACAATTTTTCTACCTCCTCCTTTTGATGCCCTTTTAGATACTTGAAAACCGCTGTCTATCTCACTGGATGTCTGAGCTTCCAGATCTAACGCTGCTCCGGTCTGTCCTTCGTTTATCGGAATATCATCACCCGTTCTCAGCAGAGTCGGTTCTGAAAGGCAATGAAGTTGTAAGGAACACTCGGGCTTAGAAAAGTTGCATGACAAATGCAAAGTGCCCAATACACCAATAACTAGGTCTTGGGGAAATTCCGTGGTCTGTCTTAGACAAAAGGTCAGACTAGATTATCTCATGGTCCTGTCTGGCCTTCATTCCTGTTCACTAATACATGAAACAAGAGGAACTAAAATTAACTAAAAGGGTGCGGCATTTTCCGGGGGATGAGGCTGGGTGTGGTAGCCAAGTGCTTGGTGCTGAAAGTATGAATGAAGTAGAGGGAAGTACAAGTAAAGTTCTAGCTGTAAAATCCACCCTGGCAAATAAGTCCCTCTCTGCTTCAGGTTTAGTAATGACTCAGCTTTGGTAGAGAGCTGAAGATGTCATTTTTATTTCAGACAGGATATGAGCTGTCTGTTACTCTGCCACTAGCAGACTTAAAAACGTCTCAGAGGGGTGGCCGTGTGAGTCTATAACTTTAAAAACAAGTAGTCCCTGTGGTACCTTAGAAACTAACCAAAATGCATAACTTCTGAGCTTTCGTGGGCACAACCCACTTCTTCAGATGAACTGGAAGCACTAGCAGACTTCTTTCAGGCTGAAATGTCAAACAGGTTGGTTGTGTATCTTTCGATGGATTATAAAATTAACAAGCCACTGGCTTTTACTAATACTCAGAGGATGATTCATCCAAAACAGAGAAGAGGGATTCCTGTTTGACATGGGTGGAGCAGGTATTTCATTTTGATCAAATATTGGTGCGGTGGGGTTTGACTCTTAGACAAGAGATCTCACCGCCATGGTAAACCGAGGCAGCATCTCATGTCTTCTTGTGGCCTTTGGGGAAGGGTGAATCTTCTTGATCCTTTGCAAAAATTCAAAGTTCATGTTGCATAGACCACAAGCAACATTTTCAGACCTACGTCCCATTGGGGGGTTGTTAGGACTCTAAACCCCATTAACTTTCAGTGTGGTGTTACGTTTCTCCGGCCCAGTTTTTTAACGGTACTTCAGTGTCTAAAGACACAGATAAGCATTTGTTCAGATTTTCCAAAGCATCTAGGCTCCTAAATCCCCAAACCCCGCTAGGTGCCTGTATGCCTTGTTCAAAAATCTGGCCCTAAGCACTTAAATCACTCAAGCACTTCCGAAAATGTTACCCTATAGCAGTGTTTCCCTTTTTTTTTTTTTTTTTTTTTTTTTTTTTTTTTGGACGGTGGAACCCTTTTAAACTTGGAAAAAATTTAAAGAACCCCTACAGACAGGGAAAAAGTTTGTTGAGCAAAAAAACCACCCCACTACCCAAGCACATAGAAGGCAGCTAGGTCCCTTGGTAAAAGCAGAGTGGCGGGGGAGAAAGGAATCTTGGGTTGATCGGGGAGAAGTGGGACCAGCAGCTATTGCTGCTGCTAGGTCCCCTGGTAAAACCAGAGTGGCAGCGGGGGACGGGGAGGTGTCTGAAAGCCCAGGAGGGACAGAGTCTTTGCCCGCCAGGCTCGTCTCTGTCTCTTTAAGGGCGGGGGAGCATTCGGGTTCTCGCGGAACTCTTACTTGCACTGCGCGGAACCCCAGGGTTCCGTGGAGCACTATTTGGGAAATACTACCCTACAGTAACAATATTCTGGATGTGAAATGGAAAGTCAATTACTAGTTAGAAAAAATAAGTGGAGGCAGCTACAACTGAGAACTGAGAAAGTCAATAATGTTGTTTCTTCCCCTGGGGAATTTAACCATGAGAATTTTGCTGGGGGCAGGGGGAAGGAGGAAGCAGTCTTTCTGTGAGAAGAATTTCTCTGACTTTGCATCCTTCTTGTTTCTCTCAGTGAAAGCCATTGCGTTTCAGTAGCAGTCGGAAGGGTTCGTTACGGAATGTATCTGAAATCTTCATTAGTGCAAGACTTAATGTACCAGCCCCGAGTTGAGTGTTCCTAGTAATGTTGCTTCTCCCAGCAAACTCTTTTAGCAGCAAACTCTTACTGGACGTCTATAGGTTTTGCAAGGTGCAGGTTAGAAGGGGGGAAAGAGCTACTGAAGAAGGCAGAGCTCTGAGCCTTGTGGCGCTTTAGGAAAGCCAACCTGTCTGATCCCCTTTCAAGTGCAGTCCCAAGTGCATGAACCTGAAACGTTCACCCCCGCAGCTTAACTTAGCGACTGCCGAGGTGCTTTTGTTTGTGGCAGGTGAAGTTTACTGAAGAATCCGGTTCCTGCGGTTTTGCTGATGTGGCTCTTGAGCCAAACCCTTCAGTGGAGGGCGTCTCAGGGTGGCGAGAAATCTTTTTAATCCTGGTTTCTTTTGTTAGCTTCTCGGGCTCGCAGGGAAACCAGCCGGTGTGGGACGACGCTGTTGGAAACTCCATTCTGCCCTCGCTTTGCTGTGGGTCTCAGCGGAGACATGTACTGTAATTGGGGTGCATTGAGTAGGGCCGGAAAAAGAGTTTAGTGCTGAAGAGAGGAATAGATCTGCAGCTGCATGAGCTACCGACTGTCTCGGTCAATGAACGCGCTTCAGCTGGAACCTCTGATATTTATATTGCGATTCATGGTAGAAGGTCCCGTGACACCTTTTTAGACTCTATATGACACTTACCCAGATCCCTTTCCTGTGGCATCAAAATCTTTATCTTCCCATGGCGTCAGGCAGTGCTACTATTCCCATTTTAGGCGCAGAGAGGCTAAGTAACTTGCCCATGGCCATGCAGGGAATTTGTGGTGGAGCAAGGGCTAGGACCTCGCTCTCCCAAATCAGAGGCTCGTATCTGAACCTCTGGACTGTCCTTTCTCACTAACTGGGACCTGCCTTTCAGGTCATACTGCAAGGCTTGTCTTCGAGCGCTTTGGCAGGAAGGTGTTTGACCAAAGCTGAGGCGGAGGAAAGAGAATTGTTGGCAGATGGGATATTGGGAGCAGGGGGAGTTACCAAACTCCCCCTTCTCGATTATTTGTCCCAGGATTTGGTCAGACGGCTAGTGCCTCGGTTGCCCTTGGAGGGAGGGAAGCCTGGAATTTTCTCATGGTCCCACAAAAGTGACCAAAACTGACAGGCCTGCTGAACTTGCTTATGGGTCATGTCATATATATAGTAGCCCAGCGTCTGTGAGTCTGTAATGCTGAAATGCTGGCTGTTCCCTCTGGAGGACGCTGTTGCCTGAAATGCTGGCTGTTCCCTCTGGGGGACGCTGTTGCCTGAAATGCTGGCTGTTCCCTCTGGGTGGCCCATTCTGTATGGGGAGTGTGGGGCTCAAACAGCTGCTTGCACCGCTTGCTGTCCCACGGCGGCCCGGCTGAGCGGCGCAGAAGTCAGCCAAGCACCACGGCAGGAGGCGAAGGGGGGAGGAGCAGTGATGTGCGGCGTGACAGTGGCTCCAGACCCCGCCCCCCGGCCATGAACGTCACTGCCCCCCTTCACTTCCCGCTGTGGCACTCAGCTGACTTCTGCACCGCTCAGCCAGGCTGCCGCATGGGAACTAATGGCACAAGCGACCGTTAGGGCTCCGCGGTCCCCTGAATGAGAGGTAGGAGGGGGAGGAGAGCAGAGCAGAGAGAGAGAGAGGAGGAGGCAGTAGGAGGAGGAGGGGAGAGAGTGAGAGAGGAGGAGGAGGCAGGAGGAGGAGGAGGAGAGTGAGAGAGAGACAGAGCAAGAGACCAGAGGCTCAGGAGAGAAAACTGACATGGAGGAGAGACCTGAAAATCCCGTCTTATGATGGGCTAATTGGCTAGTCTTCTATAGAGTGTGCATGCCTCAGGCATGGGTCATAGTCATATCAATGTAGGACTGGAAGGGATCTCAACAGGTCATCTAAGCGTTATCTGGACTGTCCCTGATGGGTTTTGTCTCACCTATTCTTAAAACCCTCCAGCCACAAAGTCACTGGGGAATTTGTTCTAGGACTTTCCTACCGTTACAGCTAGGAAGTTTTCCCGAAATTCTCCCTTGCTGCGATTGAATTAAGCCCGTTGCGTCTCGTCCTGCCCTGTGTGGCTAAGGAGACCAGGCCGTTGTTATTTCTTCCCTTCAGGCTCAACAAACCCAGGTGTTTGTTTTTTGCGTCAGGTTTTCCTCCTAGGTCCTGTTTTCGAGACCGTCGCTCGTTTTTGTTGCTCCCTTCTGGGCGTCCTCACATTTCTCCCCATCTTTCCTCAGGGGCGAGTGGTGAACGGGGGTGGAGGACCCTCTCGACCTCGGGCTCTGCCCTTTCCCCTCCTCTTCCCCCTCCTCCGAGCGATGCGGGGCCGGGGACCAGCGCTGGGGGAGGTGTCTGTTCTCTCTCACACGCACTCCAGCAGCAGTGTGGTAAGGGGAGCGACGCAGCCCCAGTTTGTTTTGCTCTCCCAGCCGTGTGCTCTCCCAGCCGTGTGCTCTCCCAGCCGTGTGTGCTGAAATACTCCCGAGTGAGCTGTTGTCATGATCTATCCGACAGGATCAGAAACAGGCCACCCCAGAAAATCTCACATGAACAGACTTGTAAGATTTCAACCCACCTTCTCAGGCCCAAGAGATTTGGATAACTCAGAGAAACAGTCAAAACCTCCGGATGTAAAATATCTCCACGATCTTGGAGCTAATATTCAGTCTGCTCTAGTGTGGAATATTTTCCAGTTGGGAAATGCCGATGAGTCAAAAGCGAAATGCTTTGCGGGAACGTGTCGATTTTGTGTGGCTTATACAAAAAATCGAAATAGCATTTTGATTTTTCGTTTTAAAGCCTCTTTCCGTTTAAACCATGTGCTATTATAAATTATAATGTCACTTTTTTACAAAAATCAAAATTGAAACAAACTCTTTCAGTTGACCTGAAGCTAGTTTTTTTTCCCCCCCAAAAAACTTCATTTGGCTGGAAACGTCTAAATTCGTTGTTCTGATTGGGAATGAAAATACATTTGAAAATCAGTGGAATTTTCCAGGAACTGGAAGTTCCTAACCCCCGCACCTCGTCTGTGCCCTGCCAGCGAATCGTGACAATTATAAGGAGCCATGAGCAATCTCTTGCATCTCAGATGAAATTATCTAGTCACCTTGGACCTAGACTAAATTCCATCTGCTGTGTTCTTTATCGGTGGCACGTCAGTGAGGTAAGCACGAGTTTATTGGAATAGACAAATTCATGCATGTTCCTTTGTTTCCCCAGGTTCAGAAGAGGACATCGCATGGCCCTGGAAAAGCCAAAAATTGAGGCCCTGAAATGCCCAGGGTGCTAACTTAAGGAGGAACTTTGAAAACACAAAGATGAGGCTCTTCTGGCGACGTTATGGCCCGCTGAAGCTGGCTTTGGTGGGCGTGGTCTTTGTGATCTTCCTCTTCATAATCCAGAGGGACGTCGGGAGCGGCGGCCACACCGAGGAGCCGTGGCTGAAAAACATCGTCGTCCGGAAAGACCAAGTGCTCGACATGATGATGGGGGCGGTGAACAACATCCGCGACTCGATGCCCAAGCTGCAGATCCGGGCTCCGGTGCCGCAGGAGGTCCCGCTGCAGAGCAGCAAGTCCTGCCTTCCGGGCTACTACACCCCGGCGGAACTGAAGCCAGCGATGGAACGCCCACCCCAAGACCCCAACAGCCCCGGGGCGGAGGGCAAAGCTTTCAAGAAGGAGCAGTGGACGCCAGAGGAGACCAAGGAGAAGGAGCGCGGCTACGAGAAACACTGCTTCAACGCCTTTGCCAGCGACCGGATCTCACTCCAGCGGGCATTGGGACCGGACAGCCGCCCTCCGGAGTAAGAACTCCCCCTTCCTCTGCCTGTTGTAAATAGCAGCACAACAGTCCACCCCATAGCAGGGTGGGGGTCGTCTTGGGCCGAGCCCATGTCTGCACCCAGACGTTGCACCGGTGCCACTTACATCTGGTTTTGAAACATTCGAGCCTGTGCCAAAGCAGTTTACGATGCCAGTGGCCCTGTGGCCCTCAACACTGGTTTCGCTAAATCACCTTAACTTTGCCCCCAAAGGTTGCCCTGGTTCAACATACAGAAACCAGCTTGGAGATCCAATGGAGAGGGCAAGGCTTTCTCCCGGCTGTCGGCTCCGAAGCCTGAGCCGTCGCGGCCGTGCATTTGTGTCCCGTAGCCTCGGGCAAAATGGCGGGAATGTGGGTCACGGTCGTTTCGCACGCGTGTAAATGACGTCACGCGTGCAAGGCAGGGGACTGTGATTGGATTTTTTTTTTCCAAAGCAAGCCAGTGGAATTCATCTCACATCTTCCAGTTCAGGGGCACAGAAGGTGGGCGGGCAGGCTGCCTTGACAATTCCCACCCTCCCCATCGCTGCCATTCGAGTGCTCTCTATCACCACAGGTGGTGAAGCAACGGGGCACGCTCACTGAGCAATGCTGCAGAAAAACTCCTTTCTCTAGCGTCTTTCCCTTCTTAGTCCATCACTAGAGGTTTTACTTCAGCTGTTACAGGGTTTGGGTAACTAGTCTGAGTCTTGGGGTGCGTCTATGCAGCATTATTTCGAAATAATGTCGCGCTGGAGGATTTCTTCCTCCGACTCCTGTAACTCATTTCACGAGGAGGAAGGGAGGTCGAAGGAAGAGGGGTCTTCCTTCGACTTCCTGCTGTGTAGACGAGGCCAAAAGCCGAATTCAGCTGTTTCGACGTGAGCTTCGCAAATGATGCAGCTGAAGTTGCGTCACTGAATTTCGACCTTTGCCCTGCTGTGTAGACGTGCCCGTAGAGGGGTAGCCGTGTTAGGCTGTAACTTCAAAAACCACTTTTAAAAACGAGTAGACCCGTGGCACATTGGAGACTAACCTATATCTATCCATCCATCCATCCATCCATCCATCCACGTTTTTAAAAGTAGTTGGAGTCTTGTTGATGTTTTGATTTTGATTTTGGGTGAATTCCAGCACGGGTTTCCAAGGAAGGGAATCCCAAATGCCACCAGAATGTTCTTCTGAGAAGGATTTTTTCATGTTTACTTTAAACCCATGTTTCTCAAAGTGGCCCGTGGATCCGCTTTGGGAAAGCCGCGAGCTGGTCGCTCTGCTTTGTTTATCAAAGGGCTCCATAGCCACATGGCTCCCATTGACTCCAGGTCGCCGTTTCCAGTCAAGGGGAGCCATGGAAAGTGACCACCTAAGAAAGGAAAGGCATTGGCTAAAGTGGATTTTCTGAAGAGTGCGCCATGTTGCTATGGCTAGAAACAGGGAACTGGAGCCAACAGGAGCTGCAAGGCTCCAGAGTTTTTAGATAAACAAAGTGGAGGGGCCCATTAGCAGGAAGACCGGTACTTTAAAGCAATTTATCTAGAACTTGTGTAACTGCCACCAGGTGGGTTTGAACCAGGGACCTTTGGAACTTAGTGTAGGAGCCTCTACAGCTTGAGCTGTAAAGCCAGCTCAGCTGAGGCTGTAGAGCTCCCTTGTTCTGATCTCTCACTGTAAGTGGTCTAAATGCCACTAAGTGGGACAGTGAACCACACTAGGTGTGTGAGTTACACTTGTGCCGTTCCATTCTTGTTTGGATGCAGCAGTTACAAGTGCAGGCCGAAAATAATTGCCAGGGCAGATCAGGTTCTGACTGGAGACGCATCCCAGCTCGCGGCCTTGTTTCAGAACAGCTCCATTGTGAACTGATGAATTTAGATACCGAAAACAAAAAACAACCCCTCCCCGACAGGCAGGGTCGTTGCAATGATCAGGCTTGCAGCTGAGTCTCGAGTTTACATTCCACGTTTCATACGTCCAACGTTGCCTCTTTGGCCTAAGTCAATTGTATGTGTGACCGTAGCACCGATCCAGCTTGGGGTACGTGGATAGAGCCAAGTGTGTGCTCTGTTTCTGGAGCTCTGTCAGTTATAGAAGCTGCACTGATGTAGCTGAATCAATGGTCTCTGAACTAAACGGAAGTGTTTCAACGGAAGTGCCGCTATATAAATGCCTGGCACTTGTGCACCTGGGGGATCTTTTTTCTTTTTCCTATTTGTTACCCCCGTGCCACTTTGGCAACAAAAACCAACTCTCCGCTCAATGAGCATCAAAGGCCAAGAGAACATTGACCTCGCTAATGACCTTGTCGTGCACTGGCCAGTGACAGATGTGACATAGTCCCTAGCCACATGATTGGTCAACTGAGGCCACGTTTTCACACACCAGAAATCAGTCTTCTGGCATTTGATTTAGTGGGTCTAGTTAAGACCCACTAAATCAAATGCTGAGGGTGGCTCCGGTCGGCGCCAAGACTTACAGCAGTCATGAGGAGTAAGGGAAGCTGAGAGGAGAGTTTGCTTCCATTATTTTATGTAGCTTGGAGTTGCATACCTTGACCCAGGTCTAGCCTGGAGCTGGCCTGAGTTGGATAGCAGGGATGCGGCTATTCAGCCTCCCAAAAATATCACTGCCCAGTTTGATTAGTAGGCCCAGTTGAAAGAAAGGCAAAGCCACAAGAAATCTCCCTGCAGGAGACAACGTGGGAAGCCCAAGGCGTCAATTCTTTCCTCTTCTGCGTCAGGCGCTCTCCTGCTTTTCTCCTTCCTGGTGTCCTTTGTTAAACACCAGCAAACACAAATCTCCTAGCGCAGACACGGCCCTCCCCTTTTTTTAAAAAAAGAAAAAGGCAAGTCTGCCTACTTCAAAAAAAAAAACTTAATTCCCTGTTCCCAGGCAGCCTCGGGTTTGATCGATTTTTTTTTTTTTTTTTTCCTTCCCTTTACTTCTAGCCCGCTCTGCCTGCTCCCATTTTTCTTTCTTAGCAGAGTGGAACAGCCCCCTGCCTTCCTGCCAGGGCTGGCGGAGTCAGACATGAGTCTTGGCTTGACCTTCCCCGTGGTCTCAAACCGGGTTTTCTGAGCTTTCGGCCTGCCCCCTTGCCGGGAGGGAGGTTAGGAGAGGCCACCAAGCAAACGGCTTGGAACACTGGGTGAGAAACCCAGCCTCGGCTTGCAGACCGCGTATCCTGTCCGGCTATTATCCGTGCCTGGCAGGTGTGGCTGTGACAATGGTAGGCGGCGAAGTCCTGGGAGCGGGGGGGAGTGCAGGGATGTTGCTCGGCCAACCGGAAAGGCCTAAACCCATTGAAACGAGAGTGCGCCCGCGCTGCAGAAATTGGCTCCGCTAGGAAGGGGCCCTCCGGACACTCCAAGCGGGGCTTGCAGGCAGCCGAGTCCAAAGAAAAGGAATTACTCTTTTTCGCACTCGTCCCGGCGTAGTTCGTGACTCGTTTTGGCACCCTCGCATGAAGATCAGAAGCAGGTCAGAGGGAAATCTGAACGGGCCGTAGCTGGGAGCTCCCAGCTTTCTTCTTCCAAAAGCAGTATTGTAGCCGACTGCGGAAACGTAATTGCGCATCCGATTTCCATAGGCATTATATGAACTGAACCAGGAAAGACTTTCAGATGTCTAGGAACTTTGGGATGCCGGAATCAGTACTTGAATAGGGTCCTGTTGAGGCACCCGGAAGCACGAGCCATGTGAGAGAGAGGGCGGTCTGGTGGGGAAACTGAGGAGAGCGGGGTTCATCTCCCTGCTTTGTCGGAGGCTTCCTGTGTGACCTTGGTCAAGTCCCTTAGTACCTGTGCTCCTCTTCCTATCTGGACAGTGAGATTTTTGGGAGGCTGCATCGACTGAAAGACTCAGATTCTGCAGTAGCGGAGGAGTCTAAAAGAGATCAAGACTGGACAAAGCTCGGCCGCAGGAGTTGCAGTTTGGTGGTCTCTGTGCTGTAGGAACCTGGTTTAAACGTATCCACTCACCTAACCGTGATTGTAGGGGGCAGGGTTCCCTGCAGGTGGAGATTCAAATGCCACCCAGCTGATTAACTAAGCACCCGAAGCATATGTTTCTACTAGGGATGTGAATGATTAACTGGCCTGGGCTGGAGTAACCCACTCTGGGTGGAGAGCTGCCCTAGCCCCATAGGGGGGCGGGGAACTCCAGCCCGGCCAGGACCAATCCCTCCCACTCCCCTTTAATCAGTGAACTGGTTAAACGTACTGTTTAGACAGGATTTTACATCCCTAGTTTCTACTGGTGGTGCACATCCACACATGCCTCGGTGCACAGAACAAAATTTATTCTGCACACATATAGGAAAAAAAATTGGAGGGAACCCTGGTAAGGGGGCTTGTAACCCTTTCCCGCTGGAGGAGCGAGATTGGGAATGGGCTATAGAGCAGAGCCTACGTTGAGAGCAAAGGAGGCGGAGAAGGGAAAGCAACTCTGTGTTTGACCCAAACAGCCGTATGTGTCACTAACGGTTCCCCACTTGGCCATGGTGTTGGAAAGGCGCCCAGATGGGATGTGGGAGCCCAGCTTCAAATCCCTGCTCTGAATCCGGGGCTTGTATCTGAGGGGGAGGTGGGTCCCTGCTTTGCCTGGAGCAGGGTTCGAAACTGGGTTCTTCCATCTCCCAGGTGACCTCTCGTCTCTTCTTTGGAGAAACTTACCAAAAGGGGGGTGTCTCTTCTCTTGATGCAGCAGGATAATTAAAAAAAAAAAAAAAACCACACACACACCCACACACACACCCCAAGACCTTGAATCTTTGCAGGACAGGGAAATTTACTTGGCAGTCTGGGACCTCTGGATCTAACCAGGCAGGCTAAAAGTTCACGCCTGCTTGTCGGCCGCAGCAAATGCCACGCTTAGGTTGAGGGTCTAGAGGGCAACCGTGCGTGACCGGCGCCCTCGCTCACTCGCCTCCGCTTCTCTCGTAGGTGCATTGACCAAAAGTTCAAGCGCTGCCCGCCCCTGCCCACCACCAGCGTCATCATCGTCTTTCATAACGAGGCCTGGTCCACCTTGCTCCGCACGGTGTACAGCGTCCTGCACTCCTCCCCGGCCGTCTTGCTGAAGGAGGTCATTCTGGTGGACGATGCCAGCACGGATGGTGAGTGGGGCTTTGGTGCTGGGGGGGCGGGGTAGCACCTTCAAGTTCTGAGTCTCGTCTACCCTAATCCCGGCGCCTCCTTCTCTCCGCCCCCCCCCCCGCCCCGCCGATCTCGACGTCGCTGAAGTCAGTGCCCTTACCGCGGCGTTTTGCACGCAGCAAGGTCGGCAGAGGCCACTCTCCTGTCGACGCCGGCTACTCTTCTCGTCCTGGTGGTGCGCCGGCATCGACGGGCGCGAGTGCTCAGAGATCGTTTAATCGTGTCTACGCAGATGTGATAAATCGATGGCCGGTGGATCGATCGCTGCCGCATCAATCCCCTGCCTAGTGGATAGGGTTGCCAGATGGTTTAACCAAAAATACAGAACATCTCACCTTCCCCCCCCTCCCCCGCCCTCCCAAAAAAAACCCCCACTGGGGAACAAATTCTGTTGAGGGGGGGAAAAAAAGGAGGGAAGGAGACCAAAGTTGTTGAGCCAAAAAAACAAAAAAAACAAAAACACTGTGCCTTTAAATGGCTCAGCACTTCACTCCCCTGCCCTAGCCAGACGTGGCAGGGGAAAATTGTCCCCACTGGGCTTCCGTCCAAGGGAAATAGCAAATACCGGACGTTTTACATGTCCAGTATTTTCTGTTTGTTTGTTTTGTTTTTTGTTTTGTTTTTTAACCAGACAGGGGACACGAATACCGAACTGTCCGGTTGAATACCGGACACCTGGCAACCCTACTAGCAGAGGCCTGTCCGCAGGTTCCTACCTGCGATTGTGCAGGGGCAGTTAGGGAGGGACGGTCACATTTTTGGCCTCGCAGTCCTCATCGGGCCTTACTTTGGGCCACGTGCCACTTTCCATTTCCACGGGCCAGGGAGGCACAATTCCAAGGGGTTGGTCACGTTCAGACGATCCCCTTGGTCGTGGCGGATTGCTTGGTTCTTCTCCTGGGTTGCCCTTGCACAGAATCATCCGCGTGGTTTTTCTTAATCCGACCTTTGCACAGAACTGTGCAGGCTGGCAGCCCCGCCCACGTCCTATAAACCGCGCGCGTTCTGCTTTCCCTCTGTGGCGATGCCCTGCTTGCACTGCAAACTGCCACTTTCAATCTGTTAGTGGCACCCACGGCAAACGGAACCACGCGGCTCAGCGTCCGGTCTGCCCAGAGCTAGATGTCAGGAGACCAGGCTTGGACCCGGGGTTGGGGGTGGGGATAAGCAAATATCTTCCACTGGCTGCATAGGAATGGGCAGCCACGTGGCCTGTCGTGCACAGACTTCCGTATGCTGCCTCGTCAGCGTGGAAGCTAGGGCTGCCACCTTTTTACTTACCCTAGAGGCCCTGTCCCTGTCACTTAATCCGCCCTTCCCGACTCCCAGCTGGGCTCCCTTTACTCCGGGCCTGGGACAGGAGCGGCTGCAGGTAGGAAGTGGTCGAGGCTGAACAGGAGCTGATATGAATTAATGATCCAGCACCCTCTGCTGCCCCACGGTAACTAGACTTCTGATGTCCACTCAGTACAGACTCTGCCAGGTCCCCCTTTTGACTTGACTTTCCGGTTAATAACCAGACCCCTGAAAACTAGACACAAGTCAAAACTAGGACTGTCTGGGTAAAACCCAGTTGGGTCTGAAACTCCTTTTCGAGCACCAAATAGATCCCTTATTTTGGGATCTGTGTTTATACGAGCACCAGGTGGGCCTAGAGAGGAGGTGAAATTTACATTGTGCGAATTGTTGTCTTCAATCTGTGGCATGGCTTTATTTTATTTGTGTTTGTATGATGGTGGGACCTACAAGCACCAAACTGCAAAATGCTGTGTAGAGGTCCCAGGTGTGTCCACACTGCCGTCCAAGGAGGGATGTGATTGTCGCATGTATAACTATACCCAAGAGAGCTTGAATTGATCTGCTTTGCAAACCAATAATAGCAAAGCCGCAGCTAGACAGCCCCTGTTCGCTGCTGTGGGCACGGAGAGCGCCACGCTGCCATCTGTCATATCACCTAAAGGCATAAAACACAAGGTGGGAGGGGAAATTGAGGCAGGAAAGGACTCGCCCATGGTCACGCCCGCAGATCAGTAGGGCCTAACTAGGGCATGGCTTTGCTACATCGACAGGCAGCAATCAATCCACTAGGAGTAGATTTCTCATGTCTGGGATAGATGTGATAAATCAACTAGCGAGCGCTCTGCCATCGACTTCAGTACTTCACCAGATCGAGAAGTAGGTGGAGTGGACAGAAGAGCATTAGGTGTCTATGTACCGCAGGAAGGATGATCTAAGTACGGCAACGTCAGGTAGATTATTCACGTAGCTGGAGTTGCGTAACTTAGATCAACGGCCCACGGTCGTGTAGCCTAGGCCTTGCACTCTATCCAGTGTCCTGTCAACATTATTGACTGCGCGTCCACCAGCACGCAGGCTGGTAAAGAGGTTTAGCGAGAGGATGGCGTGTGTCTTGTGTAGTGCTTCCCACTTGGGTCTTATCTATGCTAAATGGGAGAATGCCACGCTCAATCTTCCGGAGTTTGATTTAGCGCGTCTAGTGAAGACGCACTAAATCAAACTCCGAGGGCACCCCCGCTGGTGTCCGGTACTCCACTGTGGGGATGCCGACAAGCTCCGCTTCAGGTGAGCCAACTCCAGTGATGGATTCTACGTAGCTGGAGGGACGTACCTTACGCCGACGGGGTCTGGTATAACCTGGCCTCAGTTCTCAGAACAAGTTTAAATGTTACAACACGGGGTGCTCTTCTGTTGCTACATTCTGCGGGGAAGTGTTCATCTGTGTGGCAACAATGGTCCTTGCTGTAACCCGCAATGCAGCCAGCTGATGCCTGCCCCCTGCGCAGCCAGAGACGATGTTCCAAGGCTCCAGCGATCCTTCTACGTTCTTGAATGGGTGAAAAACTAGTATCTCCCTGAAGTATGACCTGGCATTTGACACTTCCCTTTAGCACTTAGTTATAAAGCTCCCGGGTCACTTTATTAGATTAATCGGCTCAATATCTGCACATGCCCAGTTGGTTGAAAGACTTTGTCCCCTGAAATATAAAGTCTTGTGTGGAATTCCAGTGCTGTCCAGTAGTTTGCCTGTAACTCTTGTTCGGGGGGTGGGGGGGTTCTGCTGGGGGTAAGGAGGTTGATAGGACGGAGTTAGTTTTTCTTTCAGCACCAAGTAGTATTACGTGGGGTTTTCCCCTTCTAAATGCATCACCCTACTTCTGTGACCGATGGCTTTTCCCAGATGGATGAGCTTCCTGCATTCGAGCAGCAACTGTTGTTGATGACAGCGGAGCACCAAGTAGCTTCTACTGAAAAGACGGCCCCCACGGTGCTAGGTGCGGTACAGAGAGTGAGGGTGGGAGGAAAAACCAAAGAGCAGAGCTGGACAGTGACTCTCCCAGCCGGCCACAAAAGCCGGGGACAGAACCCTCAGCAGGCCAACAGGCTTTGCAAACACGCCTGCTAACGTAGCTGGCACGTATCCGCTCTGCCACGGTTTCCTGCTGCAGCCCAGGTGCTGGGGCCGTGGGCTCGGGCGTAACCAGGAAACCTGAGTGCCGCTTCGCAGCTGCCTTTCTCTGACATTTACAGAAGTGGCAAACTCGGCCTCCGCTCACCACTTCCTATTGAGCCAGGCAGCAGCTGTGTTGCCGCTCACAAGAGCCGGGGGGCCAGGTTCAGACTTCGGAGGTGCCGCAAGAGCATCCTTCCCTGCTTGTGATGGGCTCTAAGGCTTTGTTTTCATGCTGCAGAAACCCAGAACTATGGTCCTGCCATTAGCTGGAACTCGCGGATGTCTGCGTTCAATTCCTTCTCTGCCACAGGCTGCCTGTATGACCTTGGGCAAGTTCCTTTGCCTCTGTTTCTATCTGTAAAATGGGGATACCAGCACTGCCCTGCCTGACAGGTGCTGGAAGAATAAGTGTAGGACAGGCTGCAGGCAGTCTGGATGCTCTCTTTCGAAAAAGCACAGTTTGCATTACATAGCGCCTTTTTTCAAAAGAGCACTTCCGAGAAAAGGCGTTTTTCCTTGTAAAACGAGGTTTTCTGCGGTCAAAAAAACTGCCACGTTCTTTCGATTTTTCGAAAGAATGAGACATCAGTCGAGATGCAGGGGAAGTTTTTTTTTGAAAAAAGGCCACTTCTTTTGAAAAAAACCCTCTAGTCTGGACACACCCTTTGATGGGAGAGAAAGCAGGAGAGATTTCAGCTTCAGGAAGAGCCCCTTTGTTCAGGGGGTAGGGTGCATTCCACACCAAGGCCCACTTTCACTTGAATAAATTTTAAAAGTGTGGTTTTTTGGGGGGGGGGGTTGGGTTTTTTTGGTGGGAGGCATCTTTTATTCTTTTTCCATGTTTTGTCTCAAGCTAGACCTGACTCTTGGGCTACATCTATACTATGGTGGTTGTCTGGGATACCAGAGGTATCCCAGAAAAACCCCACTGCGTTCAGAGAGCACGTTTGTTCTTCCGCGGAAACAAGTGGAAGAACAAATGTGCCCTTTTGGGGAGTCCTGTATATCTTATTCCATGAGGGATAAGGGCTCTGCCGAAAGAGGAGACTTTTCTGCCATTTGGTCTCATTTAGACTGGGCCAAACGGTGGAAAAGCCTCTTCCGGAAAAGCAATCGGAAAAAGCTTTTTCCAATAAAGCCCCGTAGTCTAGACCAGTGTTTCTCAAGCAGTAGTATGAGTACCCTTGGGTACTCGAGAGAAGTCTGGGGAGTACGTCAACACAACTGAAATTTGGCGAAAACTGAATTTTTGTTTTAAGTTTTCCTGCGCTTTATTATTTTTGTACTTTTTACACTCAATGTCATCACTCGCCCGGCTACGATTAAGTTGTTTAAACACATGTGTTGCAATGGTAGAAAAAAATGTTGTGTCTGAAAACTGTAGGTTCTGGGGGTACTTATAATTTAAAAAGGGGGGGGTACTTATTTTTTTGACAAAAGGGTACTTTCTCAACCTTTTTTTTTTTTTTTTTTTTAAATAAACACTGGTCTAGACTTAGCCTTAGTGGGCCAGGAGCTGGAAGAAAGTCAAGGAAGTTTGTTTTGAATCCTTGGCTCTAGAAAATATTGGGTGATTTTTTTGTCCTCACAGGGCTGGGGGAAAGAGGGTGACAAACTCTCATTTTTAGAATTGCTGGAAAATGGTCCTGGATTTAGCGTGTTCTGTGAGGATCAGACCTAGGATCAGCCCGGGCAATTAACACATTTTGGGGTGTTCAGAGCTTCCATTTGTGTTCCGTGCAAGTGTATCAACTCCACGGTGTGTTCTGTGGGTTTAGAACTTTGAATCGGGGTTGGAAGAGACCTCAGGAAATCATTGAGGTTTTCTTTGATGCTTCCGGATCATCAGCAGAGCTAATTGCTTCGCCCTGGGCAAAAGGAGCTCAGGGAAGAGGTGAAGGGGGGATACCTTGAGGATAGGCAGTCCTCCTTCCCTGGAGAGGTAGTGTTGCCTAGTGGATAGGAGTCTGGTTTCAATTCTTTCTCTGTAAAGTGGGAGCTGCGCTTTGGCCTTTGCAAAGTGGCCTTCTGAGGTCAGACCTGCCGCGCTGACGGGGCCTGCGATACCCTCTCTCCCTTTCAGACCACTTAAAAGACCAGCTGGACCTCTACGTGAAGCAGCTGCAGATCGTGCGAGTGGTACGGCAGCAGGAGAGGAAAGGGTTAATAACGGCGCGGCTGCTGGGCGCCAGCGTCGCCACTGGAGAAGTGCTGACTTTCCTGGACGCTCACTGTAAGTAAAGCTGGGCCCTTCGGCCTGGCCTCCGCTTTGGAACCCCGGTTGTGACAAATGATCCGTCCCTGTCACCTTTGCGTCGTCCCGCCAGCCCTCAGAGCCACGCAGAGCAGAAATGGGGTCCGTTGTGCCGAGAGCTAGGTCAACACTTAGCCCTGTGTGTGCTTCGCCCCTTTGAATCCGGGCCCATCGGGACTTGCAGTCTAACGAGTAGAGTCAAAATCCCTCCTTTTTCATGCTGTGTTTTCAGGCGAGTGTTTCCACGGCTGGCTGGAGCCTCTCTTATCCCGGATCGCCGAGGAGCCCACTGCCGTGGTGAGTCCGGACATCACCACCATCGACCTGAATACCTTTGAGTTTTCCAAGCCCATCCAATACGGGAAACAGCACAGCCGGGGTAACTTTGACTGGAGTTTGACCTTCGGCTGGGAGGCCATACCGGCCAAGGAGAAGCAAAGAAGAAAAGACGAGACATACCCCATCAAGTAAGTGCCGGGGGGAATGTGTCTACGGCATTGCTGTCTTCTGAGACCGCGGCGTCTATTGGCTAGCGTTGTCCCTGGTTCCGGGTACTCCCCATGTCTGTCAGCAGCCGTTTCCTGTCTCTTGTCTTAGACTGTAAGTTCCTTGGGGCAGGGACTGATCTTTTGTTCTGTTTGTACAGCACCTAGCACAACGGGGTTCTCGCCATGACTGGTGCTTCCAGGTGTCATGGTAACTAGGGATGTGAAAGGTTAACCAGAAAGCATCGCCTGAAATGGGTACAGCCCGAGTACCCCGCAGGGAGGAGCTGCTCCGGTGAGGGCCAGGAACTGGCAGAGCCAGCCCCATCCCCCATGTGGGAGCTTCATCCAGGCTGGAACGGTCCCTCGCCTGGGTCCTGCTTATTCGGTTAACCGGTTAAACGCTAGGTTAACCCAACATTTAACCCGTTAACCGATTAACCAGGATTTTTCATCCCTAACGATAACACCCACAAATAAAAATGGTATGTGCTATAGTACCCCAAAACGCACTGCTGGAAAGGAATGTTTGGTCCTACTGGGCAGGCGAAGGGTGTCGTTACTAAACACTAGCCTCTGTGTGAGGCTTTTTTTACCCAGCAAGTTGCAAGGATTTCTTCTCCGCGCCAGACTAAACACAGATATGCCTGTCCAGTCAGGACACTGGTTTTTGTTTTATCAGTTATACTTATCCCGAGGCATGGAAGGGTTACGTTTTTGTCAGTAAACATCCATTTCACGATACGTACACACAGCGAGGAAACAGACTTCTGTCAATAATGACTGAAACTTAGGTGAAGTGAGAGAAATGCTGCGGAGAACTCGTTGGAGTTGACTGGAAGGGTATTTGGGGCGTGGTTCTGACGTGAGTGTGACCTTTTGTGTTGGTTTTACTGGATAAAGCTTTACCTTTATGAATCTCAGCATCTCCTCTCGTTAAATTGTGACGCTTCCTTGCATGATCCCAGCCCCTGTAATGTCTCACAATTAGGAAAAGTGCTTAACAGTAAACATCCATATGATTCATAGAAACTCTTTTTTAAAAAATATCAAATAACTAGGCTTGGGAGAATACTGGTACAACCCCAGTTTGATATCAAAGTTCTTCATTCCAGTTTGGCTTGTTCCCTTACCCATATAGGAACAAGCTCTTCTGGTATATTAGCACTTTTTATACCAGTGTAGCAGCATCCACAGGAGAACGGTTGTATCACTGGGTCCGGTAATAGCTCTCTGTGGACCTAAGCGATTCACGTTGACTGGCAAACCTGCTCTAGTGTACGCTAGGGATGTAAAATCCCGTTTAATCGGTTAACTGGTGAAACACGTTGCTTAACTGATTAAAGGGGAGGCAGGCAAGTGTGTGTGTGGGGGGGGAGGGTGTCACTCCAGTCAGGCCCCCCCCAATGCTGGGCTCTCCCCCCCACCTAGAATTGCAGGCAGCCCTTCAGCACTGACTGGGAACCCTGCAGGTAGGGGCGGCTTTCGCATCCCGGCTGGAGCAACCCCTGCCTGTGGGGCGACCGGGCCTATGGCCAACTGGGGCTGCCTCAGTCCCCCCCCCCTCCCCCCCCCCGGTTAAAAATCACATTCCTGAGGTAGACACGGCCGAAGTGGCTTGCCCAAGGTCGCACAAGGAGTCAGTGGCAGAGCAAGGATTTGAACCCGAGTTTCCTAGTCCTGTGCCCTAGCCATTAGGCCATGCTGCTTCTAGCATAGTCAGTTTAATTGGAAATGAACCAATACCATTGCACTGGCCACAGCCACGAGTGTCGCCAACTCGCAGCATTGCCACAAGCACTGTGTTTGGTGAGGGGCAGCAGTTCCTATCCATCTCTCATGCTTTCTCCGCGCAAACAGCCAACGGGCCTTTTCGGAAGATAGACCGAGCCGCTTCCCTCCCCCCACCCAGGGACGGACGGTGCGTTCGGATGTCAGGGCTTTTGAGATAAGGCCAAAGATGAAAGGACACAGTCATTCGGCTCTTAATGAGAGACTCTGCCAGAAAGCAAGGCTCGTCTGGAGCCTGCGGTGATTAAAAGCGCCTTTCATTTGTAGAAGTTAAGTTCGTAACGGCTCCCTCTTAGTCAAACCTGGGAAGAGGCTTCCTTCCCACCAGGCACCCCTCTCCCTCCATGTCACCTGAAACATTCACTCCCTGTGCCACCAGCTATCAAAAAAAGCAAAGAGAATGTTAGGAATCATTCCAAAGGGGATAAATCCATGGGAGGCCCACATCTGGAACATGGCGTACAGATGTGGGTGCTGCATCTCAAGAAAGATCTCTTGGCATTGGAAAAGCTTCAGAAAAGGGCAACAAAAATGATGAGGCATTTGGAACGGCTGCCCTATGAAGACAGATTAAAAAGACTGAGATTTTTCTGCTTCGAAAAGAGGAGATGAGGGCGGGGGGGATGTGATGGAGGTCTATAAAATCACAACTGGTGTGGAGAAAATGAATAAGGAAAAGTTATTTACTTGTTCCCATAACATAAGAACTAGGGGTCACCAAAGGAAATGAACTGGTAGCAGGTTTCAAACAAAAGGAAGTTTTTCTTTATGTAGTGCAGAGTCAACCTGTGGAACTCCTTGCCAGAGGATGTGAAGGCCAGGACTTTAACAGCGTTCAAAAAGGAGCTGGATAAATTCATGGAGGTTAGGTCCATCAATAGCTATTAGCCAGGATGGGTAAGGATGCTGTCCTGAGCCTCTGTTTGTCTGGAAATGGATGACAGGAGAAGGATCATTTTGGTGATTCCCTGTTCTGTTCACTCCCTCTGGGGCACCTGGCATTGGCCGCTGTTGGCATCCAGGTCATGAGGCAGTGCAGTTTGCAATAGGGATGTAATAGTGTAGTCGATTATCCAATAAGCAAAAGCTTATCGTTTAATGCTGTAGGCTATACACATTTCCCTCCCCGCTCCCCGGACAGGAGGCAGCAGTCCAGGGCAACAGGCAACTGGTCCGTGAGGGGAGCTGGTTTTTGACTGGCTACCCTCACAGACCAGCTCCCACCTGGCACCCCGCGCAGAGTGGCAGGGGGTTCTCAGGAGTAGGGCACTGGCTGCCGGCCCCGCCCTCTGGGGACTATCGAATAGCCGACTAACCACTAAGAATTCATGAGGTTATTCAACTACAGATAGTCCCCAACTTACGAACGAGTTACATCCCAACCACTTGGTCGTAAGTCGGACTCCAGTCATTTAAATGTGACCGCACTGTTCGTAAGCACGGCTCGCGCCTTCGTAACTCGGGGACTGGCTGCAATGCTCTTAATGGGAGGTCGGTCATAAGGTCGATCAGTCGTAAGTCGATGCGTTTGTAACTTGGGGACCACCTGTATTCAATTAGCCGATATTTAGTTTGTGACTGGCGTACCACTGCTCCTCTTCCAACTCGATTTTGTACACCGGGGCTGGAATCCACAGTCCTGCCCGAAGCGCGGTTTTGCCAGCATGAGGCCCGTTCACGGCGAGCATCACATCCCGACAAACCTCTCCTCCTGTCTAGGAAGGAGTACGGCAGAAAGGCATCTAGGGGTTATAGTGGACCACAAGCTGAATATGATGCTGTTGCAAAAAAAGCCAACATGATTCTGGGCTGCATGAACAGGTGTGTTGTGAGCAAGACACGAGAAGTCATTCTTCCGCTCTGCTCTGCGCTGGTTAGGCCTCAGTTGGAGTATTGTGTCCCGTTCTGGGCACTGCATTTCAAGAAAGATGTGGAGAAATTGGAGAGGGTCCAGAGAAGAGCAACGAGACTGATGAAAGGTCTAGAGAACATGAGCTATGAGGGAAGGCTGAAAGAATTGGGTTTGTTTAGTTTAGAAAAGAGAAGACTGAGGGGGGACATGAGAGCTCTGTTCAGCTATCTAAAAGGGTGTCATGAGGAAGAGGGAAAAAACTTGTTCATCTTGGCCTCTGAGGATAGAACAAGAAGCAAGGGGCTTAAACTGCAGCCAGGGAGGTTTAGGTTGGACATTAGGAAAAAGTTCCTGACTGCCAGGGTAGTTAAACACCGGAATAAATTGCCCAGGGAGTTTGTGGAATCCCCATCTGAGGAGATATTTAAGAGTAGGGTAGATAAATGTCTATCAGGGATGGTCTAGACAGTATTTGGTCCTGCCATGGGGGCAGAGGACTGGACTCGATGACTCTCGAGGTCCCTTCCAGTCCTAGTATTCTATGATTCAGTCGGTCCTCTGCGTCCGTTCCCCCTCGGTAAAAGGAGGGCAGCCCCCAAGGGCCGCACGGCTTAATGCTCCAGTGACGGGGCCAGATAAGTTCCGAAGATTGGGTTTGTCTTTGTGTTGGGTAACGTCCCTGTGACACTGATGTGCCTTGCTCTGCAGCTCCACAGAGAAGAGCTTGTTTTGCCTCTTTCAAACCCTGCCAGCTTGTTGCCAGGTTGGCACGAGGAACGGTAGACGACAGTCCCCCGTCTCTGCCCCGGCAGACACAGAGTCACCTTGAATTCCCAAGCGAGGACATTCGATGCTGGCCCTCGGCCCTTTCTGCGAGAGCCAGACAAAACCGGCCGGGCTCCGTGGTGCGGAAAGGTCAGGCGGGAGAAGTTTGTGTCCCGATAAAGGTCCCTTTTTTCCGAGGGCCGGTAACTTGGCTTGCGGCTGCCTCTGAACTCCGCTGGCTCCTCCTGGCGAGGACGCTGCAGATCAGTAGGTTTTGTAAAAGGCCGTTTCGGTTCGCTGTAAAGCTCAGTTGGAACCGATTAGAAAGGGAGCAAGGAGAAGTGCAGAGGAGCTGGCTTGCCTTCCTGCGATGGCAGACGAGACAGCAATGACGCTCTAGACTGCTCCTCTTCCCGAATCACATCAACCCGAGTCCCACCCCCACCAGCTGCTCCCTTGACAGCTCTTAGGCGTGTCCACGCAACGACGCTATTTCCAAGTAACTAAAATCGCTGCCACGAAAGCTCACGATGCCATCTGCATTTCTTGCTCGTCTCTAAGGTGCTGCAGGATTACACGCTGTTTTTTTAAAAATCGATGTAATAACTCCGGAAATAACGAAATCAAAGTCACATGGGTGGGGCTGGTCCTAACCAATTGGCGGCCCCAGGCGACCGCCCGGCTCGCCTGTAGGGTTGCCAGATGGTTTCCAAAAAAATACCGGACAAAACCAAAAAACCACGGGGGAAAATTTGTCGAGCAAAAACAAAACAAAAAAAGCCAGGGAAGTCGGGCCGAACTGCGGTTGCGGCTCGTCCCTAAGACCGGTTCCGTCTCTGGAGATATTTAAGAGCAGGTATAGATAGACATCTCTCAGGGGTGATTCTGGACAGTGCTGGGTCCTGCTGTGAGGGCAGGGGGCTGGACTCTATAACCTCTCGAGGTCCCTTCCCATTCTAGTGTTCTCTGGTTCTAACCCAGAGCCAGAAGGAACCTTCTAGAATCAACAGAAGCACCTGCGGATATTTGGGAGGTTTCTGGAGTCTGTTGGGCGGGGCTGATCAGAGCACCTGGGGTCAATGGAGAACCAGCTGAGAGGGGTTAAAAAGGCTCCTCTGCCGTTAATTGGGAGCAGGGGAGGAGCCCGGGGACTGAGCGAGAGCTGAGGACTGCGAGTGAGGCGGAGTGCCACGAAGGAGCAGGGCAGGCTACTCAAGGGGAAAGGTCCTGGGAGGGATGGGTGGGGGAAGTGGCTGCCAGACGGGGAGTGGAACCATCCCTGTCGGTTGTTGCTCCCTCTGGGCCGGAACCTGGAGGAGCTGGGGTTCCCACTGACCCTCCTCATGCTGCTGCAGACTCTGCCCCGAGGGGAGACCAGGACTCTTCAGGGTTTACCCCCCCCGGACCGTGGACAAACCTGTGATGAGAGAGACTCCGCAGGCCGTGACGTGGGCCTCTAGTAAAGGTTGGGGGGCTGTGCGGGGGGGGGGGGGTCACAGCGAGTTTGAGGCAAACACTAATCGCCCAAACCATGGGGCGTGGTCAGAGCTTTGCCACGGTGCCCCAACGCTGCCGGAACCCAAGCAGAGCTGCTGCGTTTGTCTTTGGAGAGCCTGGGTTCTGGTCCCGTCCTGCCGCCTCCCGCACATCCTTGTCGCTCAGGGTTGGCCGGGGGGGGCTACGGAAAGATCTGTGGAGCATTAAGTGCGCGCTCAACTCTGCTTCTGTCTCCCCTCAGGTCTCCCACGTTTGCTGGTGGCCTCTTCGCCATCTCCAAGTCCTACTTCGAACACATCGGTTCCTATGACGACCAAATGGAGATCTGGGGTGGGGAGAATGTGGAAATGTCCTTTAGGGTAAGAGCCAAGTAAAGAGGGAGGGGGGGAAAACCTTTAGCTTTTAGCTGAATTAAAACTAGGGGGCCCACGTACCTTGCTTCCGTAGGCCCATCGTATTCCAAGAGTACCCCCCTCAAAACCACTTTCTCCCTGCTCTGCGTGAGCTTCATTTCCCCCCTTCCCCTTCCAGTTTTCTGATCTTCCCTCTGCGCAAAAAATCAATAAGATTCTGCCCACCGGTGCCTAGAAGGGTTGCTGGAATTCTGGACTTGATCCGATGTAGCACACTAAAGTTACCGCATTGCGGAAAGGTGCCGTTCTGATGAGTGTAAGGCCTCATCACGGTGGCCAAGGAAATCCTTAATTCTGGGCCTGAATTCCAGAAACGCCGGGGTGTCCCAGCTCCAGAGAGGACGGCCCAGCCCCTTTGCAAATGGAGCTTTTGTTGTCTGTGCCTGGGATTAGAAAGACAGAGCTCTGTTCGTAGGGCACCTCTCAGGACGGGCTCCGTGAATGGAGCGCCGAAGTTCTGCCGCCATACAAATAATTAAGGAAGCTCAAAGCGCGTTATGCCAGATCTCAGCCCCGTCCAGGTCTGTGCTTCGACTTACGCGGGGAAATGCTTTGTCCACGGAAACGTTCTTTCTTTCCCTTTCATTGTGTCAGGGTTTGTGTTACTAAAACTCCCTTCGGAATCCAGAGGTGATGGGCTCTTTCCCCTTGGTGTAGGTTTGGCAGTGTGGCGGTCAGCTAGAGATTATCCCCTGCTCCGTGGTTGGGCACGTGTTCCGCTCCAAAAGTCCCCACACCTTCCCAAAAGGAACGCAGGTCATCTCCCGGAACCAAGTGCGCCTGGCGGAGGTCTGGATGGACGACTATAAGGAAATCTTCTACAGGAGAAACCAGCAGGCTGCAAAGATGGCCAGAGAGGTACCGAACCGGGGTCCAGCAAATATTGCCTGAAATACTTGGAAGGAGAAAAATGATTCACTTGGGCCTCTAAGGATGGGACAAAAAGCAATGGGCTTAAATTGCAGCAAGGGAGGTTCAGTTGGACATTAGGAAAAACTTCCTGCCTGTCAGGGGGGTCAAACACTGGAATAAATTGCCCAGGGGGGTTGTAGAATCTCTATCCCTGGAGATATTTAAGAGCAGGATGAACAGACACCTGTCAGAGATGGTCTAGATCAGTGGTTCTCAACCGTGGGCCATATGGCTCCCCAGAGGCCACGTCCTACCTCTTGGGGGACCACAGGGAAAAGTGGAACATCAGGTAAATTATGTACCTTTTTTTCCAACTAACAGCGGCTACAAAGGGGGGCCACAGAGGTAAATGAGGCTCAGAAGGGGGCCATGAGCAAAAAAAAGGTTGAGAAACACGTCTAGATGATGCTGTGAGGACGGGACTGGACGTGATGACCTCTCGTGGTCCCTTCCATAGAATCCCAGGGCTAGAAGAGACCTCAGGAGTCATCGAGTCCAGCCCCCTGCCCAAGGCAGGACCAACCCAACTCAATCAACCCAGCCAGGGCTTTGTCAAGCCGGGACTTAAAAACCCCTAGGGATGGAGATTCCACCCTCTCCCTAGGGAACCCAGCCCAGCGCTTCTCCACCCTCCTAGGAAAGTCGTTTTTCCTAAGTTTTAGTGGTCTTATAATTTCACAAGTCATCAAAGCATCTTCGATGTGTTTCTCTAGTGGACTGTTCCTTCCTAGCAGCACTGGGCTTCTTGGAGGGCATCTTAAGGGGCTGGCTCTATGGAGAGCGCCCCATGGATGTCCCTTCTGGCTGGGCAGCACTCCACAGAAGTCAGCTGCACTCTGTGCAAGGTTAGGGGCCAACCAACATGGTATCCGGATCAACAGCAGAGCTGGGGGGTAGAGCTGACTTATTGGTAGGAGCGGCTTTACCATCGCTTCTGACTTAGTCACGTGTTCATCTAAAGGCCACCAGAGTCTTCCTCTCCCCCCACCTGCCTTTTTGGCTCTGCTATTGACCCAAAATGAGCATGGCTCCAAAATGCCTTGTCTGCGACGAGCTTTCTGATTGGAACCGTTCAGAGAAATTTTCAGCCAAAAATGCCGAGTTGTTGAAATGGTTTGCGCACCGGGTAGGTGGGGGGCGAACCGCTGGAGTGCATTTAAAAAAAAAAAAAAAAACCCCTCACTGAAAAGCTACAAAATGATCAGTGTTTCGTTTGCACAGCCTCTAAGCACTTTTTTTAAGGTGTTCTGGTTCCAAACCTCGTCAGTGTCAATTTCTAATTAGGTTTTAAAAACCAAAGCTTTGAGAAGAAACCAACGTGTGTGACCCAGCCTGAACGTTCAGGTTTTTTAGTTCACAAATATGCAGACGGCCGTATTCAGGATGGGGGGCGGGGAGGGCTTCAAACTCTCACAGATTTGCTGTCTCCCTATTTCCAGTCACAAGTGTCCTAGGAACGGCTCCTTAGTGCCGTTTTGCATCCTGACGGGGAGGCGTGTGGCAATTAGATCTCCTAAGTTAGCAGTTGAATTACCAATGGAAACTCCCTCTCTGTGATGCTTTTTAAGGCAAACCTATCAAAGGGAAGGCTGGGGGTTTTGGATTCTCTCGCTGCCCTATTGAGGTGAGTTTAATTTTCTTGCCTGGTTGTGACAGAAAACTTACGGCGACGTTACAGACCGGCTCAAACTGAAGGAGCAACTGCACTGTAAAAACTTCACCTGGTACCTGCAAACCATCTATCCAGAGATCTTCATCCCAGACTTGACCCCAACCTTCTATGGCGCAGTAAGTGCGGGAGCGCGTCTGTGTTGTCCTGTTTCTTTTTGATCAACTCCCTTCCTTCTCTAGAAGGAAGCGGAGGGAGGTGCGCCAGTTCGTAGGGTGCAGGGGCTCCCTCTGAAATCAGGGCGCCACGGAACGGAGCAGCCCCCTGACAGGGCAGTCCCTGCCCCAAAGAGCTTACAATCTAAATGGCTAAGACAAAGGTTGAGGGTGAGAAATTCAGACGCGGAAGCCCCGTGATTCAGAAGGGCGTGGGGCTCTTGGCCACGTGCTCCAGGGGGCGCCACGTCCTAGTGGTGGAGACATGGGGCGTGGTCCAGGCGGAGCTGAGGGCGGGCTGCCCCTAGCCCCGCCCCTTCCAGGAGCATGGACCCGCCCCCCTCCCAGGCTGGCAATTCTGCCTGTCCCCCTGCCCAGTGCTGGAAGTTCTCCTGAAAGATCGGCAGTAGAAATGACTTTGGGACTGCTGGTTCTGTGAGACACACGCTAGCTCCAGGTGTGCACCACGTGACCTGTGTCTGTGAGCGGGGAACTCACACCCCACATGCGTGGTGTGGCCATTATTGAAAACCTTCCCCTGATGCCTGGTCTTCCTGAGCCACTGTGTCCGACTTAGGAAAACTCTTCAGTCAGCTGAGCGCTCCTCCTCCTTGTCCCTCTCCCCCGTCCCATTCTCGTTTGTCGAAGGCAGGGGTCTTCCAACTAGGGGGAGCCCGCAGGGCTGGGCTGTGCAGTGTCAGGCTGCAGGGGGATCAGGTGAGCAGCGGCGGGTCTAAGGCAGCTCCCTGCCTGTCCTGGCACCGCAGACTGCACTGCGCCCCAGAAGTGGCCCAGCTCCTAGGTGGAGAGTGCACAGGACTTCGCGCCCCGCCCTCAGCACTAGCTCCACACTCCCGCTGGCTGCAGTTCCCGTGGAACGGCCTCGAGGAAGAGACGCGCTCTGGGTTTGTCCTGGGAAGTCAGCTCGTGCGGCTGAGCTTGTGCCAAAGGACGCTGCTTTTGCACAGCGAGGGCGGCCGCCTCCGGGTCTCTGACGCAGCTCGCACTCTGCTGTATGTTCGGGAGAGTCTGTCCATCTGCTCAAGAACGGCTCCGGCACGGGACGAGCTGGGACCTCCACGTTCTCACGTGGCCCCGCGCCACTGCAGGGAGAGAGGGTTGGAGTTGGCCTCTCCCCCCCAGGACAGCCTGAATCCCTCAACCCCAGCCCCATCCCAAGGGCACTGATTGAAAAGAAGACGAATACGTTAGCTGAGTTAAGAACCGGAGCAAGGCCAGCTCAGTCGTCCTGTTCGTGGTTCCCAGCCTGTGGTCTGTGGACCCCTGGTGGTCTACAGTGGTACTGCAGGGGTCAGCGGAAAGTTTAAAAGGGATTGGGCCCATCACGGTGGGCCCGATCTTTACTTTTTTCTCTTTGTTTTTGTTTTTGTTTTTTTCTTTTTTCTTTTTTCTTTTCTCTCTTTTTTTCCCCCCAGGATGGGGCAAGCTGTGAAATTTTAATAGACTAAAAAGGGGTCTGAATGCTCGACAAGGTGGGGAACCACTGCTCTCATTCATATATATGCCAAAACCACGTGAGGAATTATTTGCTGACTCCACACAGAATCCCAGCGGACCCCACCCAGCCCCACCCCCTCCCTGGATTGCATTCCTGAATACAGGTGCAACCAGAAGTCAGTCAGGCAGAAGTATTCATAGAATCATAGAATAATAGGACTGGAAGGGACCTCAAGAGGTCATCAAGTCCAGCCCCCCGCCCTCAAGGCAGGACCAAGCTCCGTCTACACCATCCCTGACAGATGTCTATCTAACCTGTTCTTAAATATCTCCAGAGAGGGAGATTCCACCACCTCCCTTGCAGGGCTGGCGGCCTGGAAGGCTGTGGACGGCTGGCTGTCCCTGCACGGGTTACCTGCCACCTGCTCTGGGCAGTTCTCCGTTGGTGGCGTTCTCGGCAGGATTCCCGCAGAAATGCCCCAAAATAACGGCCGTGCCTGGAGAGTTAGCGCCTGGCTAAAGGCCTCTTGAGGCCGTTCGGCTGTCGGACGCATCCTCGTTTGAATATGACTCGGTTGCTGCAATTATAGAATCATAGACGCTGAGGCCGGAAGAAACCATTATGACAGGCTGTAAAACGGGAGTGGGGAACCTTTTTTTGGGGGGGGGGGCCGCTGACCCACAGAAAAATCCGTCGGGGGCCACACACGTGTGAACCCCCCCAAAAAACCCGTCACTGACGTGGCCCCGGATTGAGAAGGAGAAAGCTGCTCCACACATTCCCCTCCCGCACCAAGCCTGGGGGCCCTGCCTACACTCTAGCTCCGTGTTGGGGCAGCAGTGGGGCTGGCGTACCAGCTGCGGGCTCCCAAATTCTGGGAGGAGCCCTGAGGGCCACATCCGGCCCCCGAGCCTGAGGTTCCCCACCCCTGCCATAAAACCTGATCCACCTACTCCTGCAACAGACCCGTAACCGCTGGCTGAGTTACTGACGGCCTGGAATCACGATTTAAAGACTTCAGGTCCCAGAGACTCTAGTTCAAACCAGGAAATGATGCAGGCTCCGCATTGCAAATGAAAAAGGAGGGAAAACAAGGTCTGAGCCAAACTGACCTGGCCGGGGGGGGGGGGGGGGGGGGATGTGAAATTCCTTCCTGACCCCAAACAGCGATCAGTGAGACTTCGAGCATGTGGGAGAAACCCATCAGCCAGTCCACCGGGCGCGGGGGGGGGAGGGGTTAAGAATTTATTGCAATAACTCTGAGCCCTCCCCAGCTGGTATGTAGTCCAGTGGCTTTGACAATTTCAGCCCGAATACCCTAGGACTGAAATGAACCTTCGTTGAAAGAACAGAAATGGGTCAGTGCTCAGGCCCACAGACACAATCACAACCAAGGTCTGGTTTGTAAAAAATAACCCGCCAGCCGGCGTTCCCTGTAAGCTGGGCGCTTGGGTGGCCGCCCAGGAGAGATTCAAGCGGCACCCAGCTCATTAGCGGCGTGCCCATAGCTGATTGCAGCCACCAGCATGTTTCCATTGCTGGTGCACATCTGCACATGCCTTGGCGCATGGAACAAAATTTATTCCACACACAAATGGAAACACTTAGAGGGAACATTGCTGCCAGCGACTAGGGATCCGGACTGGCTCTAGTAGGCTTTGCTGGGCTGTGTTTTCCGTGGGCGTGTGGCCATGCACCTAGGATTGGGTGGGGTCTGAGACCGAGCCCCTCCGAAAGCCGCTCAGACCCGTGCCGCATGTTTTGTTCTTTGCTTTCAGATTAAGAACGAAGGGTCCAAGAACTGCTTGGATGTCGGGGAGAATAATCATGGAGGGAAGCCGCTGATCATGTACCCGTGCCACGGGATGGGAGGCAATCAGGTAGGCCACTGGTGTGAATGTGTCCCGGCGGCTCTCACCCCATCCCACCCTCCCGGAGCTGGGGAAAGGGTCCGGAGCAATGTTCCCTGTAAGTTGGGGGTGTGGGCAGCCGCCCAGGCAAGATTCAGTTGCCACTCGGCTGATTAGCAGCACACCCCCAGCCTCCTGCAGCATGTGTTTCTATTGGTGGTGCACATCTGCACATGCCTGGGTGCACCAAATAAAATTTATTCTGCACATGGATGGAAAACCTGGAGGGGAACATTGGTCTGGTGCGCCAGGGCTTACCCCACTCCTCCTGGGCGAGGCAGCTGGGAAGCAAGCCTGGGGCTTGCTCCCTCTGTCTCCTATCTTGCCCACCCATCTGAAATCGGGGTTCACTTAAGTGCTCCAGACTTGTGCGACCCAGCAGCGGGGTGTGCGTGCTGATCCCCGGGCACACACGTGAATTCCCTTGGCGCCTTGAGGGATTCTGGGGCTGCCTTCATCAGTGGGGCTGGCAGGCTGCTCTCTGGCAGCATGGGTGGCCCTTCGGGGTGGGGGTCAGCAGCCCCTAATCGCCGCGTCTGCTCTTTGGCTCTCAGTACTTCGAGTACACGTCCCAGAAGGACCTGCGTCACAACATTGGCAAGCAGCTCTGCCTCCGAGCCGGCTTCGGGCCGGTGGAGCTGGGAGACTGTCGCTTTGTAGGGAAAAACTCGCACGTGCCCGGAAACGAGGAATGGGAACTCACCCACGTGAGTAAAGAACACGGTGTCCCCGGAAACAGCCTGTGGCCGGGGGTCCTGGGCTGGGCTGTCCAACGGGGCGGGTTCCTCCCGGGACCACGGGGGCTCAGGCGCGGGGATGAATGTTGGGTTGCGGCAAACCTGCCGTTTTTGTTTGGATGTGGAGCTGTTGGAACTTCTTAAAGCTGAAGGGCGTTTTGAAGTTTGCATGGGGCAAGGCAAAGCTTTCGTTCTGGAAACCTCAAATCGAAACCCTGATTTTTCAAATTTCCCTTCCCGCCCCCGCCGCCCGATGTAAACAAATCAGCAGAAACTGACGCAAATTTGTGAAATGTTTCATTTGCCTTTTTATACATGTGTGTGTATATACACACACGCACGCACCCCTCTCGCTCTCTCTCTCACACACACACACGCACGCACGCACCCCTCTCACTCTCACACACACACACACCCCTCACTCTCACACACACACACACACACACACACACACACACACGCACCCCTCTCTCTCTCTCACATACACACACCTTTCTCTCACCTCACACATGCATCCCTCACTCTCACACACACACACACACACGCACCCCTCTCTCTCTCACACACACACACACACACACACACACACACACACCTCTCACCTCTCATACCCCTCTCTCGCTTGCACACACTCCTCTCACTCACACACACCCCCTCTCACTCACACACACGCACGCACCCCTCTCTCACTCTCTCACACACACACGCACCCCTCTTGCTCGCACACACATACCCCTCTCTCTCTCTCTCTCTCACACACACACACACACACACACACACACACACACACACACACACACACACCCGCTTGCTCGCTCTCTCGCTATCTCTCTCTCTCCCAAAAACAGGCTTGCCTGAAAAATCTGGCCCAACTCTACTGAGGCAACCTGGACTTTATTCCTGGCTCTGCCACAGGTTAGCTGGGTAACCTGAGACAAGTCCCATCACTGCCCCGTGCCTCAGTTTCCCCTTCTGTGCAAAGCACTTTAAGCTCAGTGGAGGATGTGACCTTGGCATCTCTATTTGTGTTTTAGGATCGTCTGATTAAAAATGTGGCCTCTGACATGTGTTTGTCGGCAAGAGATGAGCATCCATCTATGACTTCCTGTAACCCTTCGGATTCTTATCAGCAGTGGTTCTTTACTTAAACAATATAGCGCAGACAAAACCGGTGGAACCAAGAAGTATCAGCCCGTCTCACTGAGACCTCGATTCCAGACTGCACTCAGGAAAACAGAAGCTAATACTCTCCTCTTATTTAAAAGACGTGAACATCTTCAACATGCTGCACTTCACAGTTGCCTTTCATTTTATTCTGTGCCTTTGAGATCAGATGGTGTAATACACGGAGATTTGTTTATCACTTTTTCTAAGAGACAAGCCAAGCTCCTTGTTTGCCGCCTATGGGAGTGTTGCACTGTAACTTACCCAAAGATAGAGAACACGGGGCCAACCACACCAATAATCGCATGGACTACCGCTTCCTGAGCCAGGAAATTTGGACCATGACCCCGCAGAATGGCAGGGATGAAACTGACACAGTACTTAGGATGCCAGCTGGCCTTTGAATATGCCTTATGCCAAAGAGACTATTCCATGCCCTTTCGTTTCCTGGTGGTTGTGCGTGCCAAGGCAGGTTGGGATGTGGTGAGGCGGCGTTGCAGCATCCCGTTCAGGAGCACAGATCCCTGCTTTCTGGCACGCACTGGGCATTAAACGAGGTTTTTTTCCCCTTACGGTTTAGGAGGCGATCGGAGTGTGCATTTAAAACCTGACACCGGGGTGCTCTGCTGTGTGAGATCCCGGCCTGCTGCACAGCATGACACCTCCGGAGTGCTTGCCAGCACGAGGAAGGAGGTAATGCCAGTGGCTGCCAATAAAAAGGACTTGCTATGCAGTCCCAAAGGAGAGAGGCGTTATCGTTTCCTTGACCCACAGTGGGAAGTGTCCAGCGGATGGTGCTGCTGAGCTTGGCAAGGGAACAGCTGATGGGGGGGAGAGGTGTGTGCTTGCCAGTTGTGTACTACACAAGCCTGCGAGATCATAGCAGTGGTTGGAATGAAAATTGCGGAATCGCATGCAGGGTGTGGGGGGAGGGGCGGCTTTTCTAAAATCACTTTGGATCGGTGCATCCGAAACACGGATCCTGAGCTCCGGCTCGCTCCCGGGTTTTTCACGGCCCGAGCGCCATGAGGCGATACGAGCGTCTATCGCTGAGAGCGTGGGCTGGTCGCGGGAACGCTGCAAGGCCGCTTTTATGCTGGGCGGGCTGCTTCCGTTTCAGGCTTGGGGTTTCGGCACGTTCTAAAAACGTGCAGCCAGGGGGGGCTTCCCCGTCCATGGACGGTGTAAACGAGGACGGGCGTAGCCCCCGGCGATGGTTTTGACAAGAGACAGCAATGCAAAGCAAGGCAGCTCCTAGTCTCCAGAATGGGAATGGGGGAGGAAGTTCTTTAATGACTGAAAACCCCCTGTTGCATCTTTACTCTCATTTTCCTCTGTGTGGGAGGATCTATCCACGCCCCCACATCCTCTGCCTCCCGTTTTCCACTGTGCCACTAGTGTCTCGACTATTGTAGCATCGTGGGAAAACATGGCCTCATCGCCGAGTCAATACAAACCCATGTTTGAGACGTGACTACTGTCGTTTGTTAGTTTCGAACTGATTCCAGCTCGTGGTCATTGAAAACCGGGCCTGGAAAAGGCAGGGGCGCTGCCTTTGGACACATGACCCGAAGCTAAAATAAAGAGCTGTGCTGTTTGACACAAGAAATCCAGGCTCCGGGTCCCCTTTGCTCCCATGTTCCTATTGGTCGCGACAGGCTCCAGCGGGACCAAGCCTGGCTCCAAGTTGGCACAATGTTCAGTTAATGACTGTCCATGTTCCGGTTGTGCCTGAGAACCTGCCAAGATGGGGGCCCCGTTGGGCCAGGAACTATCCACATTACAGGTTGGACCTTCCTGCGCTAGCACCCTTGCAACCTGACTGGTCCCAGACCAGGGACTTGCCAGACGGGGGGAGCTAAAAGCTGCAGCCCGGAGCTCTGCGTTCCTCATTCCCCCCCCCCCCCCCCCGCCACTCCCAGCAGCATGGGAGTTTGATTAGAAAATGTTTTTGTTCTAGTTGAATCAGCACTTGGGGAGGGTTCTGTGTTCTCCCCTCTTTCTCCCCCCAGCAACCTCCCTATTACCCACCAGGACTCCATCTTGCCTCCCTAGTTTGGCAATGTCCCTGGTCCCATTCCCTCGGCTTATTCTGTGGGTGCTCTCGGGATCACCTGAAACTGCCGGACCAGGAGTGTTGTTGGCTCAGGGAAGTCTGGATTATGGAGTTTCAACCTGTACGAGACAGTCCCTGCCCTCGGAGAACTGAGTCTAACTAGAAAAGGCCGGCCAGGAGAGGGAGCAAGGGCATAGAACATGCTGGCAGAGTGAGTCACGCCATGGGAGTAAATATCACCATTGGTTTAATTGCTTTTGGGGCGGGGTTGGCTTTAATGGGACTTGCTCAGCAATTAGACATATGTTACCAAAAGAGGTGGAGCAAATTCCCAAATCCTGCAGGCCATAGCCACCCGAAAAGACAGGCCTGTCATTGAGGTGTGAGCTCCTATCTCCCATTTCCCATCGTCGTCCGTTCCTGGATCCCCTAGGCAAGCTGCGATAGTTTCTAGATGGGACAGATTCTGCAGGCGTTCACTCTGGTGCACGTAGATGGTGTGAGAGAGACTTTTTTGTGGGAGGCAGGTGCCATCCCATTCAGACTCAGCAAGGCTTGGATTTGGGGGGTGGGGAAGTGGGTGCCTTTGGAGTACCCGGATAAGTCGGAAGGATCTTTTTCCAATCTGGAATTTCCCCTCCGATGCATCCCAGATCTGTCTCGTCCCTGCCTTGGATTCAAATTACGTCCTACCCACGCAACAGAAGGGTGCTGGAAACATTACTCAAGCCTGAGTTTGTCTCGTCAGTTTCCGATTCTGATTAATCACACTGATGTCAGATATTTATGGCCCCTTTCTCCTAATTAGCACTGCCTATTATAGAATCGTGGGGCTGGGAGAGACCTCAGGAGTCACTGAGTCCTGCCCGAAGCAGGACCAACTCCATCATCCCAGCCAGGACTTTGTCAAGCCGGGATTTCAAAACCTCACAGGCTATGTCTACACGGCACGCTAAGATATGCAAATGAGACACGGGGATGAATATTGCCATGCCTCATTTGCATGCCAAATGAGCCACCATTTTTGCAGCACGGGCTTTTGCGCAAGAAGCTGTCTGCAGCGCTCCTTCTTGTGCAAAAAACCCTCTTGTGCGGAGTCGTTCTTCCTGAAAATAAGCAGTGGAATGGCTCTGCACAAGAGGGGTTTTTTGCACAAGGGGGGGCAAATCAGTGCTCCCAGGGGGCTGGCTTTTTTACATGAGGGGGATGGGAATCAGTGATGGCTGGGGTGTGAGATAGGGCTCAGGATGGGGGAGGGGGAGGTTCCATCTGACACAGGCCTTTTCTCTTCCTCCAGCTGCCAGGGACTTTTTCTCTCCCCTCAGTCCTCTTTCCCCCCCCCCCCCCCCAGCTACGAGGGAACTTTAGCCACTCCCTTGGTGGGGTGGCTGTCCCCAGTGGACACTCACCTATCGCCCCTCTGAACAGCAGCCCCTCCCTTTGCATATTATGGAAACCAGTCCCACTCTCAGCACTCCCAGTTGTCCTGGTACAACCAAACCCTGACCTTGCTTTAAGGTAGGAAAAGAGGAAGCTGCCTAGCAAATTTGGTGGTTCTAGCTCTTACCATTTCGGAGGAGTTCATGAACAAACAGACTTGTAGACAGACGTGCACAAATTCAAAAAGATAGATAGCCATTCCCTTTGCTGCATGGAAATCAGTTATGCATATTAGACACCACTTAAATGGGAATAACTGTCCGTACTGGGGGATTGGTGGTGCTTATCTATATTCCTATAGTTAAAGCAGTTTGCTCTGGGTATCTAAAACACGGGAACAAGCCCTGGGTTATGTCTGCCTTTGACCTGCTGGGTGATCTAGGGCAAGTGCCTCTGCCTCAGTTTCCCCATCTGTAATAACACCACTGAGCATGTTTGTAAAGTGCTTCAGGGTCTTCCGATGGGAAGAGTGAGGCATTAATTACAATTGTTGACGTGCCTATGACGGACACGGGCGGACGCTCATGAGTCGTTACCCGAGACACGTATGCTACCCCAGTTTCTCAGCCCAGGCCGGGAGCTAACCACGAGGAAAGCGCGCTCCCATCCCTGTGCAGAACTAGCTCCAACGGGCACGGCCCTGAAGAACCATTTTGCATCTAAATTCTCTTCCCTCGCACGCTCAGGAGCGGGGCTGGGGCCCCCTATCTGGTGGGCTGCATCAGAACTCACGTGGTGATCCAATTCTAGCGGGTTTCCCAGTGGCCGCCAGGACGGGTGCTTATCACACCGGCTCCCCAAACGCAAAGGAAGCTGGAAGCATTAAGGCTGGAGATAAACAGGGCTGCAGAACGGCAGGGTGGTTGTATCCATAGGAAACACGTCCCGTGGCCATCCGGTCACGATCTGTTTGTAACTCACGTCACCGAGCCAAACCAGATGCCGAGGTCCCCTGCTCAACAAATATAACTTTCACAAGACCGGTCGGAACGCACGTATACTTCTAACTGTGGTGTCCTACACGCTGGCCACTAGCACATGGGGCTCTATGGCCGGGTGAGTGTGGCTAGTTGGTTATAGCAGGAGTCCCTGTAGTGGCTGCTGCTTCAGAACTGGTTGGACACCGCGGCTTTATAATACAGACAGGCTCTGAGTTCGGAGTCACATCGCTGGGCCAACGCTTTGTCCGTGTTAAAGGTGCAGACTCGGTTGCACCACCAGTTAAGACTTGTAGGTCCACTCCACGCTGAAAACTTCAACCATGTTCATAGAATCATAGAACACTACGACTGGAAGGGACCTCGAGAGGTCATCGAGTCCAGTCCCCTGCCGTCACAGCAGGACCCAGTACTGTCTAGACCATCCCTGATAGACATGTATCTAACCTACTCTTAAATATCTCCAGAGATGGAGATTCCGCAACCTCTCTGGGCAATTTATTCCAGTGTTTAACCACCCGGACAGGTAGGAACTTTTTCCTAACGCCCAACCTCCAGGGTCTGTTTTGATGGTAGAAAGCGCAGACCAGGTATTTGGGGGGGCGCCGGAGCTGTGGAGATCTGGTGGAGGAGAGCAAAGCACAGAATAAACATCTTGAACCTTGAGAGCTCGGGGTGAGAGTATACGGAATAAGGGACAAATAATTGCCCCTTGTAGATTTCCTCAATGGCTCTTTTGCTTGATCTTGGGTATGTCTCTTTGATTCTCCCACGCCTTGAAGATTACGCAAGGTAAGTAAGATGCGGCTTAGGGCCTCCGAGTAAGAACAAGTAAGAACAGCCGTGCTGGGTCAGACCAAAGGTCCATCTAGCCCAGTAGCCTGTCTGCCGACAGTGGCCAGCATCAGGTGCCCCAGAGAGGGTGGACCAAAGACAATGATCAAGCGATTTGTCTCCTGCCATCCCTCTCCAGCCTCTGACAAACAGAGGCCAAGGACACCATTTCTATCCCCTGGCTAATAGCCTTTTATGGACCTAACCTCCATGAAATTATCTAGCTTCTCTTTAAACTCTGTTATAGTCCTAGCCTTCACAGCCTCCTCTAGCAAGGAGTTCCACAGGTTGACTACATGCTGTGTGAAGAAGAACTTTCTTTTATGAGTTTTAAACCTGCTACCCATTAACTTCATTTGGCGTCCTCTAGTTCTTCTATTATGGGAACTAATAAATAACTTCTCTTTATCCGCCCTCTCCATACCACTCATGATTTTATAGACCTCTATCATATCCCCCCTCAGTCTCCTCTTTTCTAAACTGAAAAGTCCCAGTCGTTTTAACCTCTCGTCATATGGGACCCGTTCCAAATCCTGAATCATTTTAGTATAAGAGGCCTCTGAAAACAAAACCAAAAAATTTACTAAATTTCATTTTTCGGTAAAGCTCTGAAGCCTCTTAAACTTGACAGATCTTAGGGCCTCCGCATTGCTTTATCCAGCCGTGTGCCTCCCCGTACGTTTTTTTTTCCCCGAAGTATCTTAAGGGAGGAAAAGCGCCCATTTGAAATTGAGTCTCCTACGTTCCACAGGTGTGTCCTGAGCACGGGGCTCCTGGCTAATCCAGGAAAAGACCCACATGTTGGTGTCTATGAACTGTTTGAGAAGGTCTTGTTGCTGATTGTTCTGAAACCGAGCAAAACTCAGATTCCAAAACCTCAAATTTTCCCCCCAAAATGGAGTTCTCCCGAGTATCCACAACTCCTGCCAAGTTCAAGAGGTGCAGAAAAAAAAACTTAGCCCTTTTTATATTGGGATAATCCCTGATTAGCTCCCCCAGTGTTAATCCCAATTTGCAATTGTTTTAAGCGTAAGCACAGATGCAACTAACGTACAACTTCACTCTTCCTCAGTGAGCTGAGAGTGTGGGCAGCCATCCAGGAGAGATTCAAATGTCACCCAGCTAATTAGCAGAGCACCCACACAGCAGCAGCATGTGTTTCTACAAGTGGTGCACATCTGCACCTGCCTCAGTGCGCCTAACAAAATTTATTCTGCACATGGATGGAAAAAGTCAGAGGGAACACTGGTTGTTCCTTATTAAGTAATTCCTAAATTTTTCAATTATGATTGTGCAGAAATGTCTTTGCTTCATAGCAGCCATTAGCAATTGTGATGTTTCATTTCAGAAAAGTACAGAAACTGCTGACTTTAAAGAAGACATGTTTGCTTTACATTATCTTTTGATCACATGTAAGTGGCTACGGTTTAGATGCGATCTGTTCACACGTTCTTCAACGTAAGCACACTGTATAGGGAGTGCCTAAAATTGAAAGTGAGCTTGCTACATGTTGATACAACGTGGCCCAAGAACTTTCAAGGCAAGTTTGGATCAAGTTTTTCACCGTGCGGACCACAATCCCAAGTGTGGTCATTCAGGGGCACCCACTCTCCTTCCCTTGATATTCCACATTCCCCGTTTCTCAGATCATGTTCAGGTTTGTAAAATGACCTTTTTTTTAACTCTACAGAAAGTTTATCAGCATCTGGGGCCCTTGGTGCCAGAATTCAGCCTTGACCTTCGCTGGACCCAAGAATGAAATATGTGTTTTCTTAGAACAAGGAGCCAAGACTGATTTCCACTCGATATTCCAAATCACCTGCATTTCTTCCCATCCTCTCCTCCCAACGGGCAGCTCTATTTAAGCCCAGCCGCGATACGAGAGAAGACCCAGAAGCAGAAAGCAGGAGAAGTCACAGTGTTTGTACCTCCCGTTCGCTCGCGATGTTGAAGTTACTCCTCCTAGCGGCCTTTGTCTTCTGCGGTAAGTGGGCTTTTTTCTGTGGTTGGTTTGGGGGTTTTCGGGGGGGCAGGTTTGAGGTGCTGATGTCTTGCATTCTGGTGCTGAAACTCTTGCTGATGGATTCAGACATTGCAGTAGCACCCCAAAGAGCTGATTGGCTGGGGTGCACCCCAAACAGCCATCAGTAGGGGCAAATCCCCCAAAGTTTCAGCTAGCACAGAAGGCTACAGGGAGATGCACTTTGCTGCGGCTGATCTTACCCACATCAGAAACATCCTCCTAAAAGAGACTCTCTGTCCACTTGGCCTCCACGTGCCGGTCTCTTCCCTAGTCCCTCTTGGGCCTCCCCATTTTCAGAGTTGATCTGCCTTGACGGTTCCTCATGGGGGCACTTCCAATTTTCCACAGACCCCCCCCCCCTCCACACACACCGTGTGTCCTGCTCTCCCGGAAAACTGAGCCCGACTTCGGGTGCTGAATCAGGTGGAAATTCTTGCCCCTTCCTTCGTGAAGGCTGGGACGCTTGGTCATGTCCCGTCTCCAGCGCGATCTCGGGAGAGCTGGGGCAGAGAGCCGTCCACGAGAAGGGGAGGGAAAAGCCAGGCTAGCCTCACGCCCTGGGGTGGCAACCGCAGAGCGGCAATGGGGTGTGGGGTCCCTCCGGCCACACGCCAAAGCTAGTCCTGATGTTGCTTTTCTTTTACTCCCGAAGGACACGGCCTGGAGGAAGAGTCGCTGGAAGGCAATGGGCGCGTGGTGGGGGGGAGTAACGCCCCACGCGGCGCATGGCCATCGCAGGTGGGTCCAATGTCTACAGCCCTTCCCCACCCCGTTGGCCTCCCAACAACAACCGAGGAAGGGGCGCGGGGATGGGCTGGTGCACAGAAAACCAGAGAGCGCAAAGGAGCCGCTCCCACGGGGCAATTATCAACGGATCCCTCTGCTATCGTGCAGTGCCCGCATCTGATAGTGAGAGACAAGGGACAGCCAGAGCATAGGGCTGTGTCCGTGGCCATCTTGACTAATATCCTCCATCACCCCATTTTCTTAAAATCCAGTTTATAGAAGGAAGCACTTCTTCAGTGCACAGTCAACCTGTGGAACTCCTCGCCAGAGGATGTGGTGAAGGCCAGGACTTTACCAGGGTTTTAAAAAGAGCTAGATAGATTCATGAAGGTTAGGCCCCTCAATGGCTGTTAGCCAGGATGGGTAGGAATGGTGTCCCTAGCCTCTGTTTATCTGGAAATGGAGGGATCACGTGAGAATTACTTGTTGAGTTCCCTCCCTCTGGGGTACCTGGCATGGCCATTCTTGGCAGATAGGACACTGGGATAGATGAACTGTTGGTCTGACCCAGTATGGCTGTTCTTATGTAGTTTTGGGCCTTCACCACATCCCCTGGCAAGGAGTTCCACAGGTTAACTGTGTACTGAAGACGTGCTTCCTTTTGTTTGGTTTTAAGCCTGCTGCCTGTTCATTACCTTGAGTGACACCCCCCACCCCCAAGCTCTCATGTTACGTGAAGGGGCCAATAACACTTTCTCCACATCATTCGTGGTTTTATAGACCCCGTCCTATCACCCCTTCATCGTCTCTTGTCTGAGATGAACAGTCCCTGTCTTTTATACACTCCTCAAGCTGGTCCGTACCCCAGTCCCTGGACCTTTTCCATTTCAAATGCATCTTTATGTGAGATGGAGCAACCAGAACTGGACATGGTGTTCCAGACAGGCCCGCTGACGGGGCTGGGTGGGTAAAGGGGACCGATTGCTGCTCCTGGCCCCGCCCCTTCCACCTGAGGCCCCGCCCCTTCCAGGAGCATAAACCTGGAACCCCTCCACCTTGCCCAGCGGCCCCACATGGCTGTGGGTTTCCCAGATTCGCGGTGTGGGCGTACCATGCAGGCATACAGCGGCATTCTGATGTTTACTGTGTTACATAGCTAGATCTCCCTTTTGTCACCCAAATCTAGATCTCCCTGCAGTACCTCTCCGGGGGTCAGTGGCGTCACACCTGCGGGGGGACGCTGGTGAGGCCCAACTGGGTGATGACGGCGGCTCACTGCGTGGACAGGTAACGGAGACCCCGGTGGTTCGTTGATCGGCCTGTTCCAGAGACTTGAATCGGGTGCAAGGCAGGAGTGGGCACTGTCAATACACCCAGCTGGGAGGAGAGCTTGGTGCCAAGAAGTGGAGGGGGCTGCTTCTTCTTTTACCCCTGGAGCAGTATGGCCATTTCTATTGCGGGGTGGGGGGAGGATGGACCAGTGGTTTGGGCAGTAGCCTAGCACTTGGTAGGCCAGGCTTTGAGTCCCTGCTCTGCCACTGCTTTTTGGTGAGCCATTGGTCAAGTCACTTAACCTTGCTCTGTTCTGTTCATCTGGAAAATGGGCTTCTCTACCTTCCCGCAGTGTTGCACGCACAAGTCCGTGCAAGACTGTGGCATTAAGAGAGAGCGATAGATGAGTTAGTTACTAACATCTAGGGTCAACCACTTTCCCCTTGGACTTAGCAAACCCAGGACCGGTTGACAAGCCAGTGATGTCATATCACTGTCGGGAATTGGGGGGAAGGGAAAGGGGCTTTGACGCTACATTGGCACCTTCCTGCACATCACAGCTTGTTCCTCATCTCCCTAGATCCCTGACTTTCCGGGTGGTGGTCGGCGAGCACAACCTCAATCAAAACGACGGCTCTGAGCAGTATTTGAGCGTGGGAAGTAAATTCATCCACCACTATTGGAACAGCAACAATTTGGCTGCCGGGTAAGATGCTTCCTGTATCCCACCGGCCGCCGACCGGGCTTTGACTAGGGGATTTCTCGTCTCAGGCGACCCAGGGGAAGAAATAAGAACAGGTTGCCCCTGGAGTCCCTACATCTGAGATCCACACACCTCCCAAGGGGGCACCCGAGGTCAGCTGTTCGGTTCACTCGCTCTGGAGCACCTGGCATTGGCCACCATTGGAAGAGGGGATACTGGGCTAGATGGACCTCGGTTGGATCCAATATGGCCATTTTTATTGTCTTAATACCTGAGCGCTATGAGTTTGGTGCCCAACTCCCATTGGCTTTGTATTCACGGGGGCTCCTTTGAACACCCCAGCCTTGATTTCCCGGGAAGAGCGCGCTCAGCGGCCTCGGGCCGACGCACTCGGTTCTCCCCCGCTTCCAAAATGCCCCGAAAGGCCTCTTGACCCAGCTTCCTTTGTTGCTCCGCAGCTACGACATCGCCCTGCTCCGCCTCTCCCAGAGCGCGACTCTGAACAGCTACGTGCAGCTGGGCGTGCTGCCCGGCGCCAACGAAGTTCTGGCCAACAATCATCCCTGTTACATCACCGGCTGGGGCTTGACCAGAAGTAAGTACCGTCGTTGAGTAAGGTCCTAGCGGGCGCATGGGGTGGCCTAGTGACAGAGGGCATGGGCTTGGCGGTAGATGTGACAAGCTCCCCTGCTTAGCCCTGTGCCTCAGTTTCCCCCTGTATAACACAGTGAGGATAACTCGGAGTTGCTGGGACCCAAGCCTTTGTTCCTGGCTGGCACAGCCCTTCCCGCAGAAGGTCCCACAGAAGCACCAAAATCTCCCTTATTACACAAGAGCGATGTGAGATTCGGGCCCTGCCGGGAGTTGTGCCATCGTGTAACACGAGGATTTCACCCCAGTCTGTAATCTGGGGTAGGGAAGTGAAGGGCTAGTCGACTATCCAATGAGCAAATGCTTATCGGATCGCCGACTAATCAATCCCCCCAACCCTTTGCTGCCTCTATCAGAAAGAGCCTGACTCCAGGCTACTGTGATAGCGTTCCAAAGCTGCAGCGCCGCAGGGGGCCTGGGGTCAGCGGGGAATCCTCAGCTGATCCAGGCTCCAGGTGGTACTTCCACCTTTCAAGTGTAGCAACAGCCCTAGTTTCTGCTGCCCTTTGGAAACCTGCTTCCTGATTCCAACCAGCCATGGGGACACCTCGAGGAAATGGGGGTTCCCCTGCACTCCCGCTTTGCTCTGATGCCCAGCTCCGGAAGATCCTGCTTTTCCAGAAAATGCACCAGACCAAAGCAAAATTAAGAACGGTCGTGGCCTTGCTCCGCTCTTGTTTAACGTTTTATTGAAGTGGCGCGTAATTTACACCCATCAAAATGAGCTTCAGTCAGACCCAGGAAATGACCAATTATCTGGGGAAACTGACACGTCTCCGTAACAGTCCAGGCTGACTCCAAACTCCGGCTTCAGAGCGTATTGGAAGCAAATTCCCAGCCAAGTTTTCCAGCCGTCACTCCGTCCCGGGGCGGGATTAGTGCAGCAAAGCTCATTCCTCGGGGTAGGAAGTCGGCCAATCGATCGGAAAATAGAACAGGCGTCTAGGTGCCGAAGTTGGATGCATCGGAAGTTCCGCCGAGGACTCCGCCCCAGAGGTCGGGGGAAAAGGGGCCATTTTCCATGGAAACTAACCCCCGGCCTCCGTTGTGTTTCTTGCACAGCTAACGGGCAGCTGTCTGCAATCCTGCAACAAGCGCCGCTTCCCGTGGTGTCTTACAGCATCTGCTCCGGGGCTGCCTACTGGGGTTCCACCGTCAAGAACACCATGGTGTGCGCGGGAGGCGACGGTGTCCATTCTGGGTGCCAGGTAACCGCCGGGGGCGTGTGGCGTGGCCGGAAGTCACCGGCGTGGGGTCCTGCTCCGTCAAGGAGGTTCACCGTCGGGCTGCGCGTGCGTGCGCTCCTCTTGTGGGGTGTGTTGACACAGCAGACTCCGAGAGCCTCCAAGGACCACAAAATCAGATAAGAATCAAAGGTGCCCGGCAACTTTATTGTCAAACGAACTACAGGCCTAGTTGTCAGCAGACTCTGCCAAACCACTATGCATGTGTACCCCCTAACCTGGACCAGCTCAGTCACTGGGAAGTCCCACTGCCCCAGGCCAGACAAAGCCAGCCCCTCCAAGACCCCACTTTATACACATCTACAAACGAGTTACACCTCCCTGCTGACGCGTCACGTTGCCACCCTCGGACGTTCCCTAGATACCAGCCGTCACCGGGCACCTGGTGGTTCAGTTAGAACATCTCTCTCCGTCCTGCTGTTGTGTTAGACCTGGGTCGGTGTGTCCCTGTTGTCTGTGGGGAGTGGGTGGGTACCAAGGCGACTTTTAACGAGGTGTTGCCGTCCTTCTGGAATGTGCTTTTAACCTTAGGCCCAATGTCAATGAGTGTTTCACAGCCGGTGCCCAGTACCGGTGAGTGTTTCACAGCCGGTGCCCAGTACCGGTGAGTGTTTTACAGCCGGTGCCCAGTACCGGTGAGAGTTTTACAGCCGGTGCCCAGTACCGGTGAGTGTTTTACATCAGTGAGTTTCTACCTTTTTTTATTTGCAAATCCCTCAAAACAATGTTTTGAATGTCAGAGCGAGCCCTTTTGGAAATCCTAGACAAAGGCTGCCGACCCAGGTTGAAAACCACCGTTCTGTGGTAACGATAAGGAACTGCTTTGACATAGTCCATGGACTCCACCCCCCCCCCCCCCCAGGGGTCCCCAGATCACAGGTGGAAAGCCACTGAATTTTACCCTGCCGACCTGCGCGTGCCACGTTCTGTGGGCAGCGGCCCTGCCTCTCTCTCACAGCTTAGCCTTGCTTCACATGGACGCAGGCCTGACCACAGCGTGCCAGGCCTCAGGCCTCACGCATGATGTGAGGGCTCAGGTTTCAGGCCTCCATCTGACCGCAGCTGCACCACACCAGCCCTTCCAGGGCCTGAGCCGTTCTTGTCCACCCACTTGCAGGGAGCTGCGCTCTCGGGGTTACACTGGGGTATTGCGGGGTGGTGGGTCGAGGCTGGCGATCGTCCTCACAAGGCCTGCGGGGCTTCGCCGCCCTTCCAGGTGGCGAGGGCTGGAAAAAAGGACTCTCCAGCAGACCCCTCTCTGCTCTGCTGACTCCCAGCCCCACGGTTGGGCTTGGAAAGCCGGCCGGCCCTTGGGGCTCTGCCGGCGGGTGAATCCAGTTCCTAGATGGTGTGGGAGGAGGAGGCGTTGTACAGACTTCACTTGGGTCAGACCGAGGTCCATCTAGCCCAGCGTCCCCTCTCCCAGCTGTGACCAATGCCAGGTGCTTCGGAGAAAATGAACAGAACAGGCAACCGGATCCTCCATCCCCTGTCGTCTGCCCCCAGATGCAGGCAGGCCGAGGCGAAGATCCCCCAGAGCTTGTGCCATTCGTGAACTTACCTAGTTCGTTTTTTGATTACGGACCCCAGAATAGTTTTGGCCTTCGCAACATCCCCTGGCAGTGAGTTCCACAGATCAGGCTGCCTGTATTCTAAATGCCGGTTTGTCTGGCCAGACGCCTCCCCGTGGAGATTGTCTGCTTCGCTGGGGAGGGGACGCCCCCTCGGTTGGAAATCACCTCTTTGTGGCCATGGGGGCTAAGTTGTCTTGCCCTTTGGATCTGGTCCACAGGGTGATTCTGGGGGCCCCCTGAACTGCCTGGTGGGCGGCAGATACCAAGTCCACGGAGTGACCAGTTTTGTGTCCGCCTCGGGCTGCAACGTCTACCGGAAGCCCACGGTGTTCACCCGGGTGTCTGCCTACATTTCCTGGATCAACAACGTGAGTTGGCTTTGCCTGGCAGGGGCGCTGCAATGAGGAACCACCCCGCCACAGACCAGGGCTCTGGCTTGCGATTCTTTCTGTTCTCATTCATGGGCAGCAGGTGAACCTAGGGGAGGGGCAAGCCCCTAGCCCCGCCCCCTCTGCTTGAGGCCCCGCCCCTGCAGCCCACGGCCCCGTGGGAGCCAAGAACCCTGGCTGAAGCACAAAGGAGAGGGAGGAAGAGAGCCTACCCCCCACTCCCAAGAGTTGGCAGCACAGCCCCTCAGCAGGGCTGAATCCCAGACAGCTTGGGGGAGATGCACGGGAGGGGGTCGGGGCTGGGAACAGAGCGTGTGTGAGACAGGCGGTCGGCCCACGGGGCCTCAGCGTCCTTGTGGCCTGGAAGCTCTAGGCGAGACGGCTCGTTGCAGAGAGCGTGACGCTCCTGGCCGCTGTTCCACGTGGCCTGTGCCAAATCCCAGGGCTGCACGTCAGGATGTACCTGCTGGGACCTTTGGCCGGGAGCTGACGTTTTCCAATTGGCCCCTGGAGCCTTCCCAGCCTAGAGATGTAACTGCGCTCCTGCCTCCGCCGGGGGCCACGCGTGAGAAGCAGCCTGACGTGGTGGGTTGTGTGTTTTTCTCCTTTCAGATAATCAACTCCAACTGAAGAGGCTCGGAGGGTGGAATCGACACCAAAGAAAAACCCCTTTCGCTAATCGGAATATGCTCCCACCCGCCCCACCCCCGTCTTCGTCTTCTCTGGGGCCCATCTCCTCTGTTATCCCATTTGGTCAGCAGGGTTATTCCTGCAATTCCAATGCCAATAAAACCACGTCAAAAGGACTCTCTTTGTTCAATAGCAAAGAAACCACATAAACAAAGCTTCTTTCTTCTCCGCGCGCCTGGGAAGGGTCTCTTGGCCATGCACGGTGGAACATGCTCATGTGGTGTGTTGGTTTGCGTGGTCACAGAGATGCCTCCTTTGAATGTCCCAGGCACCCTTGAGCTGTTCCGTTTGGAGCATTAATTACATTCAACTGGATAATCAGACGTCCCTTTGCCTTGTGACTTACAAGGGCTTTCCCGCACCATGGAAATCCACCAGTTCATCTGTCTCAGCTGCTTCTGACTCCAGGAACCAAAGTGTTGAATTCTCTCCAGTCTCTGGGAATAGCCTGTTAGGAGAAGGACAAGAACTGGGCTCCATGAATTGGACACATGCTGTTTTGACCATTCACAACCTGGGAGAAAGAGGATGAATGTTGAAGGCAGATTTCATTTTCTTCCTCTCGTCCCACCTGCAGCCTGCGCCCAGCCGTGACGGTTCTTACTCGCCTCCCAAGGTTCAAACTCCTGCTCTGGTTCAGCTTCCTTTTCCAAATGGCCACCCAAAATCAGTTTCCCGTCCAACTCCCCTGGTGAGGCCTTACTGCTATTGGGACTGCCAGGAAACACCCCCAGGCTTTGAGATGGAAAATTCCACCTTACGGGAAGAGTTGCAAAGGGCTAGCCCACTTCCTGCCCGGAGTAAAAGCTGAGAAGGAGCTAGGCAACTCCCAAGATTTCTTCCCACCCTCCATTAGCATAATAGACAGAGTCCCAGCTTGGGAACCCTCCCTGTCTAACTCCCTTCAGTATCAGCCAGACGCGGGTGCCATTCGCTTGCAATGTGGAATCCAGTTGGACTTCACAACGGAAGCTGTAGTAGTTGGATAAAGTCAGGATGGGGCCCCGCGGGGCTCAGCTCCCGTCCATCTTGACGAATGACGCGTGGGTTAGAACGCCCGAGGCCTGGCTTTGTCACTGGCCTGCTTGGGCCCGGCCGTTTCTCACTCTGTGACGCTGCACCCCACTGTGTGGCAGGGATGTTGAAACAAGGGGGGTTCGAGGGATCATGGGCCATTGCTTTTCACTAGATGTAAGGGTGAGCGCTGTGTGCAGCTAGGGTCGCCTCCTCTCCAAAAGATCTCTTGGCATTGGAAAAGGTTCTGAGAAAGGCAACAAAAATGAAACGGGTGCCATGTGAAGAGAGATTCAAATGACTAGGACTTTCCAGTGTAGAAAAAAGAGATTAAAAGGGGATAGGATCGAGGGCTATAAAATCATGACACGTGTGGAGAAAATGAATAAGGAAAAGTTATTGACTTGTTCCCATCCCTCAAGAACTAGGGGTCACCCAATGAAATGAATCGCTAGCAGGAAAGGAACCAAAGGAAGTTTTTGTTCACACAGCGCACCATCAACCTGTGGAACTCCTTGCCGGAGGATGTGGTGAAGACCAGGACTTTAACAAGGTTCAAAAAAGATCTAGATATATCCATGGAGGTTAGCTCTATTAATGGCTATTAGCCAGGACGGGCAGGAATGGGGTCCCTAACCTCTGGGAATGGGCGATCGGAGAGGGGTCACGTGATGATTCCCTGTTGTGGTCTCCTGGCCTACAATAGAAGGGGATGGATCTGGAACTAGGGAGAGAAGGGCTGTTTTGACAGAGAAGGGGATGGGGTAGGTAGGGCACAGAAAGAGGCTGATTTTTACTCAGTCACTTGTCGTGTAAACAGCCCCAGCAGGGCAGGTACAGCCCCGAAACTGGGCCATGAAGCATAGACGGAGGGGGAAGGGGCCGACCAAGCTGTGCATGTTTCTCATGGGCTAGGACCAGCCTCGGGAAAGGTTCGGAGCAGGAACCGGCTGGGGAGCACCGCCAACGACACCCCCAGCGTTCGGGGAAGGCTTTTGGCAACTGGAGGAAGTTTGATTGCTGCCGTGACGAGCGCAATCAATCAAAGCCTCCAAAGGAGTAAAGCGAGAGAGGAGAACACAGGGAGGTACTCGCTCTGTCCTGGGGGGAGCCGTAAGGGCGGAGGCACATCCCGTCTGACCACAGCCTACCAGCAAAGAACTTCCACTGGTTTTTATTGAAGGCCAAATGTTTTATAAGCTTCTATCTCCTTCATGCATATGCATGAGCAGCTCCCTTCGCTTCCTCCCCCTCCTAATGTCAGGGTGTTTTTATCCCATTGGTTAATCTGTTAATTAGACGAAAGCCATAAATACATATGTCGGCCATAAACATACATATTGGATTCATCCGGTGTGTGTGTCGGCTGATTTTCTCCAAAGATACCCTGAACTGGGACACACGCCTTTCAATACCTGTGATTATTACAGAAGAGCAAACAACTGTCTGATGCGCTCTTGTGAATTAGTTCTACTCCCTTGCTACCTTATTAAGCAACATCTCTCACGCTGGCTTTCTGCTAACTGCTTACATGGGTCTTACAGGTGTCTACGCCCCCAGGTTTCTGGCTCTTTTGCTGACCCTTTGTGACTCCTGGCATGCGATACTTGAGCTAGGGCTGTGTCTAGACTGAAGGGTTTTTTCGGAAAAAGTAGCCTTTTTTTGAAGAAACTTCACCTGTGTCTAAACTACAGCCGCGTTCTTTCGAAATTAAATCGAAAGAACGTGGCTTTTCTTTCGATGGCGGTCATCCTATTCCTGCGCATCCAGAAATATAATTTATGCTATCATGTGCCGAAAGTGTCCATCTGCTATGTACATTGGACAAACCTCTCAGATGCTTCGCCAAAGGATTAATGCCCACAAAACAGATATCAGACAAGATCACAAAGAGAAACCAGTTTCTTGCCATTTTAACCAGAAAGGACACGCTCTCAATGACTTAACCACCTGCATTCTGCTACAAAGACCTTTTACATCTGCACTTGAAAGGGAATCCTCTGAACTGTCATTCATGTTAAAATTCGACACTCTCTGGGAAGGAATGAACAAATACGCAAACTATCTTACCCATTACCAAGATAGCTTCCCCAATTATCACCTCTAATACCATTAGCTCACAGACGTCCCACTCTCCCCACCTCTAATATCATCAATTCACAGACACTTACCTTCCTTCCTTCCCCCCCCCCCCGCATCCCCCTCCTGTTCTGAAATGTGATTTGTCCTTTTCATATGTGTTCATTTCTTTTAATTGTATCCTTTGGTATCTATGGTTGTGACTATTTTCTTCCACTATTTGATCTGAGGAAGTGGGTCTGGCCCACGAAAGCTCATCACCTAATAAACCATCTTGTGAGTCTTTAAAGTGCTACATTGTCCTGCATTTTGCTTTCGAATAAAGGCGTTCTTGAATGCAAACAGGGCTTTTTCGAAACAGAGCATCCAGACTGCCTGGGTGCACTTTTTTGAAAGAAGAGGTTGCAGTCGAGACGCGCTCTTTCGAAAGAGGCTTGTAGTCTAGACGTACCCAAAGATACACAAGTAGAAAGACAGAAAGCCCTAGCATTGTTGAGCTTCTACCAAATGCCTGTTGCTGTTCACATGGCCACTGATTGGCACCCTCTGTGTCTCCAACCAGTTTTTCAAGGGATCGCTCCGGGGGGATAAATCAGACTCAGAAGCAGAGACCCGGTTCTTAATCCAGAGCAAACACGGGTGAGTTAAACACCCGGTTTGTGTGTTCGACTCTTGTTAATGTCACGTCAAAGGGAGAAATCAAGATCCAGTCTGGGCTACCGCGTCCTGAGCACACGCCACCCTATTTATTAATCATGTGAGCACTGCTCACAGGAACTAAGAGGTAGCTATTAATTATCCCAGGGGAATTGCCTGAGCGAGACGGGGTGGAGGCTCATGGGTATTTTTTGCCTGACACACATAGGACAGTGTTTCTCAACCTTTTTTTAATAAAGTACCCCCTTTAAAAAAAAGTTATAAGTACCCCCAGTACTCTCAGTTTTCAGACACACACAATTTTTTTCTACCATTGCAACACATTTGTTTAAACAACTTAATCGTAGCTGGGCGGGTGATGAAATTTTGGGGTGTAAAAAGCACAAAAATAATAAAGCGCTGTCAAACTTTAAACAAAAATTCAGTTTTCTCCAAATTTCAGTTGTGTTGACGTACCCCTAAGGGTACTCAGACCACTGGCTGAGAAACACTGGCATAGGAGACTGTTTGCCGGGGACCCCTTTGACCACAATAATGATTACGCGACCCCAGAGATAAAAAATGACTAGATAAATTCACAGAGAATAGATCCATCAGTGGCTATTAGCTAGGATGGGCATGGACAGTGTCCCTAGTCTCTGTTCGTCAGAGGCTGGGAATGGGTAACAAGCGTGGACTCACTTGTTGGTTACCTGTTCTGTGAAGATGTGATAGAGCAGCGCAAGGTACAGTATAAATATCTTGAACCTTGACAGTCATTTACACGCAGTGTTGGGTTGCATGGAATAACAGGATACAAGACAACAATTCCTAACTGTCTCCTTGTAGATTTTCTCAACTGTTCTTTTTCGGGGTGGTTTGTAAGTCTCTCTGGTTTTCCAAGTCCAGTAGATCCCTCCTTGTAGGTGACCCCTAAGATGTCTTAAGCCAGAAAAACACCCCTACTTCTAACGGATTTCACTGGATTTCAGGCACTGCTCTCCCTAGAATCCCTTGACAATCCTGGCTGCTCCAAATCAGGCAACACAGAAACTTAAGTCTCCCACCTGCCAGGTGACCACAGAGCTATTGGCTGGTGAAAGAGAAGGCCATCTTTATTAATGGCTGGCAGAGGGAAGGGGGTGCACCCTCAGGAAGTTTGCGGATGACACCAAGCTAGGAGGAGAGGTAGATACGTTGGAGGGCAGGGACAGGGTCCAGAGTGACCTGGACACATTGGAGGGTTGGACCAAAAGAAATCTGATGAGGTTCCACAAGGACAAGTGTAGAGTCCGGCCCGTGGGACGGAAGAATCCCAAGTATTGCGACAGACTGGGGACCGGCTGGCTAAGCAAACATTCGGCAGAAAAGGACCTGGGGATACAGTGGCTGAGAAGCTGGAGATGAGTCAACAGCGTGTCCTTGTTGCTAAGAAGGCTAAGGGCATGTTGGGCTGAATTAGGAGGAGCGTGGGCAGCAGATCTAGAGAAGTGATTATCCCCCTTTATTCGGCTCTGGAGAGGCCACATCTGGAATATTGTGTCCTATTCTAGGCCCCTGTTATGGAAAGGCTGTGGACACATTGGAGAGAGTCCAGCAGAGGGCAATAAAAGTGATGAGGGGGCTGGAGCACATGAGCTACGAGGAGAGGCTGAGGGATTTGGGTTTGTTTAGTCTGCAGAAGCGAAGAGTGAGGGGGGATTTGAGAGCAGCCTGCAACTCCCTGAAGGGGGGTTCCAAAGAGGCTGGTGAGAGGCTGTTCTCAGGGAGGGCAGGTGGCAGAACGAGGAGCCATGGACTCAAGTTGCAGTGGGGGAGGTCTAGGTTGGAGATTAGGACAAACCATTCCCCTAGGCGGGTGGGGAAGCGCTGGGCTGGGTTCCCCAGGGAGGGGGTGGAATCTCCATCCCTAGAGGTTTTGAAATTCTGGCTTGACACAGCCCTGGCTGGCCTGATTGAGTTGGGGTTGGTCCTGCTTTGAGCCGGGGACTGGACTCGTTGCCTGAGGCCTCTTCTCGCCCTGGGATTCTGGGATCGTCTGTTCAAAAGGCTTCCTGTAGCACTGGGGCGCGGCCGCCCTCGGAAACTGACACAAGGGAGAGGTCAGATGCCCCTGGGCAAGCAGAACCCAGAGGACCTAGGCAAGGGCGGGCGGGAAGCTGTGGGACGTATAAGAGGCAGCCCTTGCCGCTCCGTTGGGCAGGAGCGACTGAGGCAGGCAGACGCTTCTGGAGCCGGATCCAGCGGGAGACGTTGCCGTCCCACGGACACCTCCCAGGTACCAGGGCTGCCCGACACACCCAGCGTGGAGAGGCTGTGGGGAGTGCCACGGGGCTGTATACCCTGGAGAGACAGAGGACGAGGCGAGGCAGGCGCCCCGGGATAGCCGGCTGGAGCCGGCTGCAGGGCCCCCGACACACGGTCAGCGCGTGGCAGTGGGATGACCCGGGGCAGACCGCTGTGACGCCCTGGGAGTCATTTGAGCCTGTGTCGTCCTCCTCCCCTCTTCTAGGCCACCCACCCCTTCCTGAGGCCAAGAGACCTGCCTTTTGTCTCCCCCGGGGCCGAGAGACTGCGAACGCCTGAGCCCTGCAGGCTGTTTGCCAGGCGCTATTCGCGGCTCTGTCCTCCCTAAAGATGGGAGCCAGGGACCATTCGCTTCCTCCTCCTTCCCTTAGACCAGTGGTAACCCAACCTTTTTACACCCAAGATCCCTTTTTAAGTCTCAGAACAGGCGAAGATCTACCGCCCCGCCCCTTCCTTGAAGCCCCGCCCTCTCTATTCTCCTGTCCATCACTTGCTATCCCCAGCCCTTATACACTCTGTTAAACAGTTTATTTTTAAATTATGCAATATATAAAATTAAAATCACATGTTTATAGTTATGAAATAAATGGTCTGTTTTTAATTCATGCTATTTAAATGTCAAATGAAGCATTTACAATTATACATTTTGTTCTCTGCTATTTTGTAAATCTAAAATTGAGTATTGATAATGATATATTTTTTCTTCCAATAACAAAGTCTCAGTGTGACACCTGGGACTGAACAGTATCTGCCAGTGTCTTGAAGTCTGGGTTGTAGTCTGAGATTGCTAGTCGTATACAGTCCATCAGACGGGCATCTGTGATCCTGCGCTCAGCCTGGGAAGCTTGCTCCATCACAGCTGGAGTTAGCCGCAGCCTCCCTGGGCTGAGCGCAGGGCAGCCGGGCTGGAGGGAAGAGAAGTGGCTGCCCGACCAGCTGGCCATGGCGCTCAGCCAGGGTGCACCAAGCTCCACGTGGGCAGGTGCAGCGGAGAAGCCGCCGATCAGCTGGAGCGCGGGGCAGCCGCTTTCAGCTGAAAGCCACAGTCAGCTGGCTGGGGTGTTTCAGCCCTCCCGACCTCCGAGCTCCCACTATTCCTCACAGCTACTCACCTGTGCTGTTGCTCAGTGAGTAGCTGCTCCTCAAATGAGGAAATCTAATGTAAATGTACCGCACAGGCGCACAGTTCAGAGAGGGCTCAAGAGCTACTCTTAGAGCCCCTGAGATCTACCGGTAGATCGCGATCGACTGATTGGTGACCACGGCCTTAGACAGTTGTCTCAGGCGTGTGGCCTCCCTCGGAGACGGACAGCCCCGAGAGCCGAGCCCCCAAAGGGTTTGCGGCCCCTCTTGGCTCTGCGGCAGGAGTCCTGAGACCCCAGATCTTTGCAACATGGAATTCTGGACCTCAGCTGCCCCGACTCCTGCCAAACTCCACGGGAGAGGTGCCCAGGTGGAAAAACCGGTCCCCAGTTGGGTTGTTGGGCACACCCTCCCCTAACTCCACGGCTCTGCACGTCCCGAGTCTCGGAGCCCGTTCTCCAGCTGGGAACCAACAGCCCCTTGCACGTGCCACCGAGTTGATTGCTGCCTTGGCTGCCAGTGCCGGCCTTGACCTTTGCTGGGGCGCAGAACGAGGCTAGGTTAGAAAGGAGCCACGCCTGTTTTCAAGATGTGTTGCTGAATCACCCTCCGTTCTTCCCCGCCTCTCCTCCCACTAGGCGTAGCTCTTCAACCCCAGAGACAAGACCCAGGTGCCTGGAGGAAGAGAAGCGACTGAGCCGGTCTCTCCCATCCGCTCGAGATGCTGAAACTACTCCTCCTCGCTGCCTGTGTCGTCTGGGGTAAGTGGGGTTTCCTGAGGGGCCGGGCGGCTGGCCTTCTGGTGCTAAGGAACTCTAGTTGCTTAACACGCAGGCTGCAGTAGCACCTAACGCGGTGATCCTTCCAAAGTATGGGGCGTGGAAAGTCAGGCCCGGGGTGACCCAGCGGGGGTACTAAGGCAGGTCCCTGCCTGTCCTGGCACGGCAGACAGTGCTCGGCCCTTGACGCGGCCACAGCAGGTCCAGCTCTTACGCTCTCGAGATAAAAAAGCAAAACAAGCCAAGCGATGAAGCCGGCCTCATTGCAATCCCAGCCCGAGCGCCGTCCATTTGTGTGGGCAGCCAGCTGAGAACCGGCCAATGGCAGTGGGGAGCCGGAGCTTGGGGTGGGAGCAGCCGTGTGGCCCCCTGTGCCGGCCCAGGCAGGAAACCTGCCTCGCCACCCCCCTGCAGCTTGACTGGGAGCCGCCAGAGGTGAGCCTGTGCCCCAACGCCTCCCCGTCCCAGCCCTGAGCCCCCCAACCCAGAAACCCCTCCTGCATCCCGAACACCTCAGAACCTGCACCTCCTGTACCCCACCCCCAGCCCTGAGCCCCCAATCCAGAAACCCCTCCTGCACCCCAACACCTCAGAACCTGCACCCCCTGTACCCCACCCCCAGCCCTGAGCCCCCAAACCAGAAACCCCTCCTGCACCCCAACACCTCAGAACCTGCACCCCCTGTAACCCACCCCCAGCCCTGAGCCCCCAACCCAGAAACCCCTCCTGCACCCCAACACCTCAGAACCTATACCCCCTGTACTCCATCCCCAGCCCTGAGCCCCCAAACCAGAAACCCCTCCTGCACCCCAACACCTCAGAACCTGCACCCCCTGTAACCCACCCCAGCCCAGAGCCCCCAATCCAGAAACCCCTCCTGCACCCCAACACCTCAGAACCTGCACCCCCTGTATCCCACCCCCAGCCCTGAGCCCCCCAACCCAGAAACCCCTCCTGCACCCCAACACCTCAGAACCTGCATCCCCCTGTACCCCACCCCCAGCCCTGAGCCCCCAACCCAGAAACCCCTCCTGCACCCCAACACCTCAGAACCTGCACCCCCTGTATCCCACCCCCAGCCCTGAGCCCCCAACCCAGAAACCCCTCCTGCACCCCAACACCTCAGAACCTGCACCCCCTGTACTCCACCCCCAGCCCTGAGCCCCCAACCCAGAGACCCCTCCTGCACCCCAACACCTCAGAACCTATACCCCCTGTACTCCATCCCCAGCCCTGAGCCCCCAAACCAGAAACCCCTCCTGCACCCCAACACCTCAGAACCTGCACCCCCTGTACTCCACCCCCAGCCCTGAGCCCCCAACCCAGAGACCCCTCCTGCACCCCAACACCTCAGAACCTGCATCCCCTGTACCCCACTCCAGCCCAGAGCCCCCGTCTCCATACTGAACCCCTTTGCCCCACCTCCAGACTGCCCCCCAACTCCCTCATCTTTGCCCACACCCCTAGGCAAAGTTTTCACAAACACCCCAACCCCTTATCCCGCCCCCCCCCCCCCCACTCCCGCCAAAAGACGGAATTCTGCTGGATCGTGGACACCCATCGTTTTCTGCAACCAGGTCGCAAGGGAAAAAAAGTTTGAAACCCCCCAGCCTAGAGGGCTCCACCGGGCTGGAAACCTGTTCTGCTTGGCACTGTAGGAACCTGGGAAATGACCGTCCCCCCCCCCCCCCCCCCCCCCCAGCACGCTAGCCAGAGGAGCACCCCTAGAACAGCCAGTGGCAAAGGCCGCTCCACTGAAGTGGCGGCTAGGACTGAAGGTTTCCCTGAAATGTGCTTTGCTAGGGCTGGCCTTGCCCCCTTGTGCACTAGGCAGCCCTCTCCGTGGGCAACACCGGGCGTCCGCACCAGCTAAGGAAGCGACAGCTTTGATTAGGAGACGCCCTCGGAATACAAAAAACGACTAAACTTCAGTTTCTTGGGAATGCTTTGGGGCCTCCCAACCTCGGCGTGTCTTCATCCGGCCCGGTCCAAAACCAATCTCCGTCGCCCTAGAAGAGCGAATATGCCCACTTGGTCTCCACCGGTCGATCTCTTTTTGGGTCCCCGAGGGCCCCGTAATATTCAATGTTGCTCTGCCCCAACGTTCCCCACTTCCGGCTTTCCAGAGGTCCTCACGCAGCGCGTGTCCTGCTCTCCTGGAAAACCGCCTCCCACTGGGGGTGCTGCGTAAGATGGAACATCTGCCCCTTCATGCTTAAAGCGGGGTTCCTGCCGCTCGGAGCCCTTCATTTCCCTTCTCGGAGGAGTCGGGGCAGGAGATGTTGTCTGGGAGAACGGGGAGCAAAAGCAATTCCACGCTCGTGCCCTGAGGTGGAAACGGCAACGCTGACACTAGATGTTCCTCCTTTGCTCCCGAAGGACACGGCTTGGATGAGCCGTGGGGAGACGGCGGGCGTGTCGTTGGGGGAATGGACGCCGAGCCCGGAGCCTGGCCGTCGCAGGTGAGTACAGTGTCTGCTTCTAAATCCCTGCTCCATCTACCTTCGCTTCCGGGAGGGAGAGGCGCGGAGGGGGACGGGGCACAGAATACCTGAGAGCTCAGGTTAGTGGCTTTCAAGGGGAAATAGCAGCTGAATCGCAAACGGAAGCAACGATTTATGTGGAATTTGGCCTTTGCCCAACGCTGTCCTCAGGGCCGGATTAAGGCATGGGCTAGCCGGGCAGCTGCCCGGGCCGCCAACCTACGGGGGCGCTTGGCTCCCAGATGGCGGGCTGCAGCTCCCAGGGCCACCCTGCAGCAGCCGCCCAGGGCGTGGGCCGCGTTAACCCCTGCAGCGCCAGCCAGCAGCGCCCTTCCCCCCGTGGCTACGGGGCCCTGCACAACCAGGCTCAGCCTGCCCCGAGTGGCCCCGGGCTGCGTGCCAGCGGCAGTAGCCAGGCTGAGCCGGGCCAGGCACGTGCGTCCTGCCACCGCCAGCTCCACACGCCCTCCCCCACGCTTCGGGCAGGGGTGGGGCCGCACATGCGCCCTCCCCCAACCTGGGGTGCAATTAACCTGTCTGCCTGGGGTGCAGGAATGGCTCGGTCCAGCCCTGGCTGTCCTTACCCATCCAGAGAATACCCAGCTGCATAGGGCAGCTGAAAATTTGGGGCACCCCTGGGTCTTAATGTCCGCCCACCTCCCTCTTCGTAGCCCTGTTCGCTGGCTCTGCTTCCCCTCGAGAGGAGCTAGTTCATTTAGAAGTGTCAAAGCGGGCCAGAGTTTTAGTAGCCGACTGTCCAACCCGTGAACGAGCCATTTGAGTGGGAATTAAGCCATTTGCCGATCCCTGTCTGTTTTACAAGTCAGGCGAGTTTTACGAGTTTTCCAAGTTTTCCTAACCCCCTATGTCCCCCTTAGTCCCCCTAATGCCCCCTAACCCCCAGTCTTCCTAAATCCCACCTAACCCCCCCTAGTCCCTCTAGCCCCCCCAGTCCCTCCTAAGTCCCCCCGAATCCCCCTAACCCCACCCAAATCCCCCCTAGCCTGGTGCTGGAGATGGTACAACCACCAATTTAATAGTCCTGCATAGGACCCCTTAGGACAGGGTTTCCCTACCTATAGGTCGCGACCCAAATATGGGTCACCATTACATTTCAAAAGGGTCACCAAGTGTCTCCCCAGGTGGCTTTGTCCCCCCATTTCCCCCCGTTTTTGAATTGCCTTGGGTCACCAAGTCTTCCGGAATTGTCAAAATGGGTTCCCATCTGGAAAAAGTTGGGATCCGCTGCCTTAGGACGTCCCTGCCTTTGCCAGCCCTGTGTCCTACAACGTGCATGTCACCCCCACCGCGGCCTGCCAGAGATGCGCTTAGCGGGTCGCAAGGAGGTGTGATGGCTTCCGTCCCAGACACCCCCTTGGGATTGTCACTTGATGTGCTGAGACACTGTGGAGCCCACCTTCCTGCCCTCCTGGGGGCCCCTCAACTCTGCCCTGCTGGGCCAAGCCTCCAGCCTCCTCTAGCACCGACAGAGCCAGAGTTACAGCCCTCTGCCATCTGGGCAACGGGTGATGTAGGCAAGGGAAGACATTGCCTTCCAAAAGCACCTACGCTCCCTACTGGCTGCCTAAGAGGGTTGGGGCCATGGTGTGGCTGCCCCAGCTGCTCAGGCTGCCTAGGAATGGTGGGGCCATGCCACCCACTGGTGTTGAGGGCAGTAACCTGGAGTGGGGGCTGAGCTTGACTCTATATGGGGGGAGAGGAAGGAATGGGCGTGGCCTCTGGCAGAAGGGGTGTGGCCTCTGGTGGGAGGGGTACCGAGAGGGCCACACCCCTTCCTTATCCCTCCAGGTAGCAATTACTTATACTGGATTTAATAATAAACAAAAGAGATTTATAAAAGGCAGGATGTATGTGGTCATAGGAGCAGACAGAACAAAGTAGGTGGCTAAACGAAATAAAACAGAGCCCGCAAACGACACATCATACACTAAGAAACTGGTTACATGGGACATCTCACCTCAGTTGTTCTGATGAGTGTTGTTCCCAGACTGGAAAGGCTGCTAGTCTGGACTTAAACCTTCCCTCAGTTTACTCTTGGATGTTTCCAGCAGTCACCTTGGGTGGAGTAGCCAGGGGGCACTCACAACCTGCATTACCTCACTCCTCCTTCACCAGGAATCCTCACTGCTTAGTTTAAACCTATTCCGACTTTCGGTGGGAAGGGGCAGCCTCCAAGATGGCTCCCAGCATCAGGTGACATGGCCGCATGTCTTGGTAGGACCAACCGTGGTCCCTCCTCCCAGGCTTACAGGACACACCAGTCTATTCACAGATGATTGTTCTGAGTACTGGGTCATTAAGCTCCTTGAGGACTACTAATTGCCTTCACTTAATGGACTACATTAGTAATACAGGTTTATACTTCATATTTCTAACTTCAAATACCGGAAGGGTCTATGCATACAAATGGGAGAGCCACATTCGGCAAATTATAACCACACGTCCTGTGGCTTACCATTGGAATCTCGCCTAACGGGTATTCTAGTTATGCCCTGTTCAGAACCCTATTTTCATAACACCTATGGAATACCCCCTGATGGAAGGGTTGACTCAAACTCCCATCCTGGGGAAATCCAGAGACTGATATTGAACATCAATAGCTGGACCCATCTCTTCCTGAGCCCTGTCGTGGGTGGCGGAGCTGTGTGGAGTCAGGGAGGACAAGCATCTAAACAGGCCCTCTCTAGTCTTTGCTCTTACTGCTTTGGTACATGGCTACTTTGCCGGTTCAGCTTTGTGAAGAAAGCCTCCATGCAGATCCCAGCCCTCACCAGTTGGTACTTAGCTTCTTGTTTAGGACTGGGGGAGGAGGTACCCCCTAGGTAATGTGTCTAGAGTCCCAGCCAATCAGTAGCTACATCCCAGCTATCCTCAGGTCATGTTCTGCATAGACCAAGTCCATAAACCATGGCCCAGTGCTCAAACCAACTCACATGATGAGCCTGGTCCAGATAGAAGCAAGATTGTTTTTCCGTGCCCCTGATGCGTGTTAACTTTGGGCTGGCAAGTTGGGTTGCTTCCTTTGTGAGGCATTTTCTCTCCGATGCAGCTCTGCTTTCATGCTGAGTCAGGCCATCTGGTCCTGCATCCTGTCTTCTGACAGGGGCCAATACAGATACTTCAAGGGGAATGAACAGAAAAGGGCAGTGAGACTCAGACAAACAGAGCACAGGGCTGCATCCATGATGATCTTGGCTAATAGCCTCCAGGACTTATCCTCCGTGAACTTACCTAATTCTTTTTTTAAATCCAGTTATAGTGCTGGCCTTCACAACATCCCCTGGCAAGGAGTTCCACAGGTTGACTGTGCACAGCAAACGTGCTCCCTTTTGTTTGTTTTTAAACCTGCTGCCTGTTCATTATGTGGGGGGACCCCCAAGTTCTTGTGTTACATGAAAGGCCAATAACACTCTTTCTGCACATCATTCGTGATTTTATAGACCCCTGTCCTACAACCCCTTCATCGTCTCTTGTCTAAGATGAACAGCACATCTTTTTATGCGCTCCTCATGTGAAAGCAGGTCCAAAGCCCTCATCCTATTTGTTACCTTCTCTGGACCTTTCCCATTTCTAATGCATCTTCTTAGGAGATGGGGCAACCAGAACGGAACATGATATTCGAGGTGTGGGCGTCCCACGCAGGTATAGAGTGGCGTTCTGACATTTACTGTGTTTATTCTCGATCTTTCTCTCCCTTCTGTCACCCCGAATCCAGATTTCCCTGCAGTATTATTCCGGCGGACAGTGGTATCACACCTGTGGCGGGACGTTGCTGAGGCCGAACTGGGTGGTCACTGCAGCTCACTGTGTGAGCAGGTAATGGAGACCACGGTGGCGGACGTAGCGGCGCACACAGGAGACTGTACTCTGGGGAGGGCCGTGGTCAGACATAGATAGACGCAGGGGTAAAGCGGAGCTGATCTTGGGCACTTTTAGCAGAGGATGAGTTGGGTTCCCCCGTCCCTTAGCCTGGGATTTCGGTTCTACGCCGGCAGCATTCTCGACTGCCTCTCGTGCATCTTCATGGGCAGGGCCCTACCAATTTTACAGCCATGCAAAATGCATCACAGTCTGGGAAATCCAAGGTCTTCCCATAAAATCTGGCCTTTCCAGTGCTTTACCCTACTGGTTTCTCAAATTGGTGGGCCTGACCCATAAGGGCATTGCAGGGGGATCCCAAGATTATTTGGGGCGGGAGCTCACAGTCTTGCCACCCTTACTTCTGCACTGCCTTCACAGCTGGGCAGCTGGAGGCAGTAATGGTTGTAATGTTGTGGTTGCAATGTGGTTGTGGTTATAATGTGGACCAGGCGGGGTAGCAGTCCCACAACCCCCTACAATAACCTTGTGACCCCCACACAGCTGCTTTTCGCAAATGAATTCCAGCTCGTCAGTTTCTCTCTGCAGTCGGGTTTTGATGTTTTTCTGTCTGACAATGGCAACTTGCAACCCTGAATCAAGGTCTACACCAAGGATGGGGAACCTCAGGCCCGAGGGCCAGATGCACCCCCCCCCCCATTTTACGTGGGTCTGGCCCTCTTATACACACACAGCCTTGATCTACTAGCCTGGGCCCTTCTGTTGCGCAAGGCGAATGTGGGGAGTGTTTTCCCCTTCTCAGGCGGGTGCCACATCAGTGAGGGTTTGGGTTTTGTTTTCATTTGAGTGCAGCCCCTGACTGATTTTTCTCACACCCCGATCTAAACAAACACATGAAATAGTTCTCGCATTACAATGGGTAATTTCCCATCAGGGACTCTCACCTTGTCCCTGCTGCTGGAGAGGAGTCACATCCATTCTGATTTACTTAGTACTAATGTCACACTCCCATCTCTGTAGCCTTTATTTTTTCTGTCTTTCTTTTTCTCTTCCGCATCTAAGGAAGTGGGTTGTTGCACACGAAAGCTTAGGATCCAATTATTTCACTAATTGCCCATCTCAGAGTGTCTTGAACAGTGTTTCTTAAACTTTTTGAGACTGAGGAACACCAAATAATAATAATTTTTACGAGGCACACCAAGGATTTTTTTTTTTTTTTTTTTGGAGAAAAAAAAGTCGGGGGGGTAAAAGGGTTATGGGGAAAGTTATTGAGCCAAAAAAAAAAAAGGTTGCCTTCCCCTTTAAGGTGGGCCATTTTGAACTCCATTATTCTCTGTGGCACACCTCCGACTGCCTCACGGCACACCAGTGTGCCACACAACACAGTTTAAGAAACACTGGTCTTGAACTTTCTTCTAGAGCCGCTAGTTCTAGCCTCACAGATAAGACTTTATTACTTTTTATCGTGTATCTATTTAATAATTCAAACCCTGTCTGGAAGCCTGTTCTCAGGCTTCTGTGAATTCCTGGATCCACTAGGGTGATATCTGTGTGATTCCTACTCAAGGAAGGATGGACAAGTGATTGGGACACTGTCTAGGACTTGGGAGACCAAGGTTTGGTTCCCTACTCTGCCACTGACTTCTTGTGAGACCTCAAGCAAGTCACTTAGCCTCTCTCTGTCTCAGTTCCCCATCTGTAAAATGGGATCAGTGATACTTTCCTGCCTCTCAGAGATGTTGCAAGGATAAATATATAATGACAGTGAAGATCTCCTGCTCAAAAGAGTTATAGATGAGTTAATAACTAACATTATGTTCAGAACCCTTCCCTTCCAAATTAGAGGAAGGAAGACGAGTTCACATTCCAATGGCACCACGATGCCATCAGGACTTGCGGGTGAAGGGGGGCTGACACCACGTAGGCACCTTCCCATGCGTCACAGCTTGTTCCTCGTCTCCCTAGAGCCCTGACTTTCCGGGTGGTGGTCGGCGAACACAACCTCAATGAAAACGACGGCACCGAGCAGTATCTGAGGGTGGGGAAAAAGTTCATCCACCCATATTGGGACAAGAACAACGCAGCCACTGGGTAAGACGCTTCCCGTATCCCATCGGCCACCAGTTGGGCTTGATTTCCCATCTACGGTGACCCAGGGGAAGAAATAAGAACATGCTGCCCCTGGAGCTCCCTGCATCTGAGAACCTCAATGACCCAAGAACCACCCAAGGGGGCACCCGATATCAACTGTGTCCAAAAATCTTCAGTGGCATCAGAAACCATCTTTGGAGCAGGTCCCACTCCCAGGCTCCTTGGCTGGCCCGAGAGCACAGCTCAGACCAGAAGAGGAGGGTTAAGAGCCGGGGGAGGGAGAGAGGCCTGGGCAGAACCATGTTTGGAAATGGTGAAAGCGGACTCCAGTTGGGCCGGTGTCTTCATACAGCTCCAACGGGCACCCTGGCTGGTTTGGGCCTGGGTGTTTTCCAATGCACACCGTCTCGGGTAATAGTAAGCCGCCTCTGGCCGACTGGCTGATGGGGAGGTAGACTCCCAAAGGCTCTGCAATGCTCCTACATTAGGCTGCCAATGAGTGCGGGTACTTTGCTACCTTTTCAAGCATCTGCTTAATAAGACTAGGCCCGGTGCCGGGTCCTTATTCAGTCCCCTGCACTGTCCTTCCACGGGTGTGAGGAAGAGACTCAGAAGTCAGCCCTTTCCGTGTGTTCTTCATGGGTAGGACCTTACGCAGGGCCTTCCCTAGGGGGTGCAGACCCTTGGACAACCCCCCATGTGTCCCTGCTCCACACACACACACCCTGAGTGATGGGGCCCCAAGGACTAGCAGGGATTGCGCCCTACCCCGTACTCACAGGGGGTGACGTCGCTCCATTTCCTGTTGCTACTTCCTCTCCCCCCTTCCCCAAGCAACGGGGGAGCGACCGGATGGCTCTACTTCCCACCACCAGGGAGGGCAGGGGTGGGCCACCCCTTGCTGCTGGCACAAGGTCCCCCAGGCCAGCCCTCAGCCCCACTGGACCCCCCCCATAACCTCTGAGCCTAAGAAATTCACAGCCATGAAAAATGCGTCACAGACCGTGAAATCTGGTCTGTTCTGTGCTCTTACCCTACCTTACCCTAGATGTCATGGGGGAGGCCAGCATGTCTCAAACGAGGGCTCCTGACCCGAAAAGGCCTTGCGGGGGAGGGCCAGGCCCCTAGCTCAGAAGGCAGGCTGGAAATACCATACCATGCCACCTTGGTCTTCTGCACTGCTGCCTTCAGAGCGGGGCGCCCGGAGCCTGGCAGCTGCTGACCCGAGAAGTGGAGGGGAGCAACACCATACCCAGCCATCCTTTCTTCTTCAGTGGTGCTGGCGGCAGCTCTGCCTTCAGAGCTGGGCTCCCGGCCAGCAGCCGCTGCTCCCCAGCTGCCCAGCTCTCCGAGAAATAAGGATAATGGTGCCACAAACCCCACCCCTCACAATAACTTTCGGGCTGCCACGCAACTCCTTTTTGCATCTGGACCTTTGCCAGTACAACTCCGTGTCATTTCAGATTTCAATAGCTGAAATCATCACGTGTCATATTTTTAAAGCCTCATGACTGTGAAATTGACCAACACAGACCTATGGATGGGACATTAGGACTCAGTTGTTCAAAAGAGCTAAGAGTTAGGCGCCTGCTCCCATTTTCTTCCATTTGATTTGGGCTGGGTTCCCGCCAGCCTTGATGTCAGTGGAAGAGCCTGCCCGTCGGCTAGAAGGGGAATCACTTCAAAGCCACCAATTTTCTCTCATTTCTCAAATGCCGTTCGGTGCAACTTCCTTTGTTTCTCCGCAGCTACGACATCGCTCTGCTCCGCCTCTCCCAGAGCGCGACTCTGAACGACTACGTGCAGCCGGGCGCTCTGCCCAGAGCAGGCCAGGTTCTGCCAAACAACTATCCCTGCTACATCACCGGCTGGGGCTTGACCAGCAGTAAGTGCTGTCATCTATATACGTATGTTTTAGAGGTTTGTGTCTGTCTGTGAGTCTGCTTCTGCAAGAACTTCTCCTAAGTGGTAAGAGCTAGGACCAGCAAATTTGGTACCCAGCTTCCTCTTCTATCTTAAATCAGGTTTGGTTGTGCCAGGACAATGGGATGTGCCTGGAATTTGATTGTTTTCCATCACATGGAAAGGGAGGGGGAGAGAGAGGAGGGACATGACCTTCATGCTCACCACTGGGGGCAGCGAGCACAGGAGAGGGCTATCCTGCAGAGTCACCACTGAGAGCAGTCTCTGTCTGTCTCTCCCCTCCCTTTAATCAGTTAATGGGTTAAATTAAACGGGATTTTACAGCTCTAACATGGGGTTCTCCTGCACTCCCCTTTCATTGTGGAGCCCAGCCTCACTGCAGCCTCTAGAACCTCCTGATTTTCCAGGAACTGCACCAGACTAGAGCAAATTTCAGCCTGGTCTAGGCCTCATTCTCATCTTGCTTAACACTGGGGTAATGCCACTGAAGTGGCATGCCATTTACATTGCTAGAAAGGAGCCCAGAATCAGGCCCGGGAAATGGCCTGTTGTTTGGGGATCCTGAGACTTCTCCATAACAATCCAGACTGACTCCAATCGCCAGCTTCAGAGATTATTGAAAGCAAATTCCCAGCCAAGTTTTATAGCCATGACTCCATCATAGGGGCGGGATTAGTGCAGCAAAGCTCGTTTAGCAGATGAGACGCTGGCTAACGAATAAGAAAATGAAAAGGGATCCTAGGTCCTGGAGTTTGTTGTGTCTGATCCTGCCACCCAGAACTTCACAGGAGACACCTTCCTTGTCAACTAACCCCAGGTCTCCACTGTGTTTTGCGCAGCCAACGGAGAGCTGCCTGCAATCCTGCAGCAAGCTTTGGCCTCCGTCGTGTCTTACGAAATCTGCTCCACTCCACCATACTGGGGCAATACAGTCAAGAAAACCATGGTGTGCGCTGGTGGGGACGGCATCACCTCTGGGTGCCAGGTAACTGTGGAGTATCTCCTTGGAGGACCTGTCTGTCTGTCTATCCCCGTAAACTCCTTTCTTTCTTTCTCTTTTCTCTTTTCTTGTCTTTCTTTTTCTTTTAGTCTTTGTTCTTTCTTTCTTTCTCTTTTCTCTTTTCTTGTCTTGTCTTTCTTTTTCTTTTCATCTTTGTTCTTTCTTTCTCTTTTCTCTTTTCTTTCTTTCTTCTCTTTTCTCGTCTTTGTTCTTTCTTTCTTTTGTTCTTCTTTTATCTTTTCTTGTCTTTCTTTCTCTTTCTTTCTTTTTTCTCTTTTCTCGTCTTTCTTTCTTCCTTCCTTCCTTCCTTCTCTTTTCTCTTTTCTTGTCTTTCTTTTTCTTTTAGCCTTTGTTCTTTCTTTCTTTCTTTCTTTCTTTCTTTCTTTCTTTCTTTCTTTCTTTCTTTCTTTCTTTCTTTCTTTCTTTCTTTCTTTCTCTTTTGTCTTTTCTTGTCTTTCTTTCTTTTCGCTCATAGTTTGTTGACTTCCCTGGGGAAGGGAGGAAGACATGGAGCCTTGGAGGCGCTTGGAGGTTGTCTGTTGGAAAGTGTGAGGAAGGGCACTGCTGTTTGTTGCAATATGTGTCACATTGTGTTGCCCTTTTGGATTTGCTCTGCAGGGTGATTCGGGGGGCCCATTGTACTGCCAAGTGAATGGCAGGTGGTACGTCCATGGAGTTACCAGTTTTGTCTCCATCTTCGGCTGTAACGTCTACCAGAAGCCCACGGTGTTCACCCGGACATCTGCCTACATTTCCTGGATAAGTAATGTAAGCTGGCTTTGTTTGGAAGGGGAACTGCTATGAGGAAACGCCCCACTGGATAATTCTTGCTTGCAATGCTTTTCTTATGATGAGATCAGCTGTTCCGAGCCAACGGCAGGACGTGTGGCTCTTAAATGCAGAAGAGCGTGGCTAGAAACGCTCACCGCGCATGGATCTATGGCACGAGCCATGTGTGTTTTCCACACCAATCTGTCCTCCGAGGCTGAATCTGCCAAGAGCTGCTTCTCTGCAGGGCATTGCTTCAGGGGATCTCTGAGTGCCTTCCACTTCCTTTGTGGAATTATTTATGAGTAGGCGTGACAGAGGTCTCCTTGAGACTGTCACTTGATGGGCTGATCCTACCGCTGACCCTGCCTCTCTGGGGCGCTTCCTTCAACCCAGGCTGTCCTGCTGAGGCAGAAGCTCTGGTTTCCCCCATCAAAGGCACAGAGTTGGGGTAACAGCCCCCCAGCAGAGCTACACAGACACTGAGAACAGGGTTGATCACAGGGACCTGACACAGTGCCCCCAATGGGACCAGAACCAGGTTAAATCCATCTCTGCCTAAAAGTGCTATACAAAGCAAGCTTGTATGGTGTTTGCCTCCTTTCTCAATGAAAGACAGATGCACAGCTGTTATTCTGTGCACACGCATGCACACACACACACACACAGCCAATTAACAATTATTTACACTGGATTTGATGATAAAGTTATTGTATTAAGGATGCAAAGGAGGATTTCAGTGGTCACAAGTGATGACAGACAGCTCAAAGTCAGTTACTAAGCTAAAATAGAATGAAACCCATCAGCTAAGCCTAATCCATGAAGAGAAATTGTTACAGATCGAATTTTTCTCACCCTAGTTCTTCTTTTCAGGTTGGAGCTGTTCACTCTGACCTGGGTCCAGCATAGAATAATAGAATCATAGAACTGGAAGGGACCTCAAGAGGTCATCAAGTCCAGTCCCCCTGCCCTCCCGGCAGGACCAAGCACCATCTTCTAGATCATCCCTGAGAGATTTCTATCTAACCTGTTCTTAAATATCTCCAGTGACAGAGAATCTACAACCTCTTTAGGCAGTTTATCTCCACCCCGTCTTTGGTGTTCTTCTGTTTCTGGGTCTTTTTGTGTATTTTCTTAGGGTGGGGAACAGTCTGTGAAGCTAGCTGAAGACTATCCTTGTTTGCTTCCCGTTCCTTATATAGAATTTTCCCAGGGCAGGATGTCTTGTTCAATTCTCCATACCACCATGGAAAAGCACACAACTCAAGATAGATTCTAGCACCGCAAGGCAGAGTCACATGTCTTGGTAGGACCAACCATAGTCCTGGTTTATAGGGGGGAAATGGACTGTTCACAGATCATTGCCTTGAGCACTGGGCTATTAAGTTCCTTGCGTCTTGCTAATAGTTTTCATGAGCACAACTAGAGAGATAAATGGGTGTATGCTTCATATTTCAAACTTCACATCCAAAAATGATCCATGCACACACACAGAATAGACACATTCAGCGAACTGCAAGCTTTTCAATGACAGGTTCCATGCCAAATTTTGCATAAAGGATATTTGAGTTATGCAATTTCATATTCAAAAATATATGTCGACAAAAACAGGGGGGCTGTGATCCTGCACCTCTCTCCTGCATTTACTGCTAGAAGGTTGGATGCTGTCCAGTCTGGAGGCAATCTGTGGCCAATCTCCTCTTTTCTGAAAAAGTCCTCTGCTACCATGTTTCCCTCTCTTGTAACATGTATAATCTCCAAGTAGAATTCTTGCAGGAGCGGGCTAGGAATTTGGAGTTTCTGGTCCTATTCAGCCATATTAATGGAGAATAGTTTGTCAGAATTCTAAAACACCTGTAGATGAAGTAGGGTCTTCAGATGCTTGACAGCCCACACGAGGGCATAACACTCTTTTTCTATGACAGAGTAAATCTGGTCAGGAGGGGACCGCATTTTGCTTAGGAGGGCAACACTGTGTTTCTTGTCCTCCTGAGGGTGTATGAGAATCGCCCCTCGGCCGTGCACAGAGGAAAAGTCTGATCAAAGTCATGGCTGGCTACCACAGGGGTTGATGACTCAAGTGGTTTTTATCTTATCAAAGACCTTCTGGTAGGCCTCTGACCAAAGCAGTGGAGTAAGTTAGTGCTTCTTACACAACTCTGTGATTGGGGCTGCCGCGCGGCCGAACACACACACACACACACACACACACACACACACACACACACACACATGCCTGTAATACTTTGCCAAGCCTATGAAGGATTGGACCACCCCACCCAATGCCCTAGATAAGGGATCTTTGCTGCCCAGCCTCTTTGAGTTTTGACAGCGCCCTGCAGCAGCTCCTAGCGGTCATCCCAGCTAGCTCAGGGGTGGGCAATAAAATCATAGAATCATAGAATAATAGGACTGGAAGGGACCTCGAGAGGTCATCGAGTCCAGCCCCCCGCCCTCAAGGCAGGACCAAGCTCCGTCTACACCATCCCTGACAGATGTCTATCTAACCTGTTCTTAAATATCTCCAGAGAGGGAGATTCCACCACCTCCCTTGGCAATTTATTCCAATATTTGACCACCCTGACAGTTAGGAATTTTTTCCTAATGTCCAATCTAAACCTCCCCTGCTGCACTTTAAGCCCATTACTCCTTGTCCTGTCCTCAGAAACCAAGAGGGACAAATTTTCTCCTTCCTCCTTGTGACACCCTTTTAGATATTTGAAAACCGCTATCATGTCCCCCCTTAATCTTCTTTTTTCCAAACTAAACAAGCCCAGTTCATGAAGCCTGGCTTTATAGGTCATGTTCTCTAAACCTTTAATCATTCTTGTCGCTCTTCTCTGTACCCTTTCCAATTTCTCCACATCTTTCTTGAAATGTGGCGCCCAGAACTGGACACAGTACTCCAGCTGAGGCCTAACTAGTGCAGAGTAGAGCAGCAGAATGACTTCACGAGTTTTGCTTACAACACACCTGTTGATACAACCTAGAATCATATTTGCTTTTTTTGCAACAGCATCACACTGTTGACTCATATTCAACTTGTGGTCCACTATGACCCCTAGATCCCTTTCCGCCATGCTCCTTCCTAGACAGTCGCTTCCCATCTTGTATGTATGGAACTGATTGTTCCTTCCTAAGTGGAGCACTTTGCATTTCTCTTTATTAAACCTCATCCTGTTTACCTCTGACCATTTCTCTAACTTGCTACGGTCATTTTGAATTATGTCCCTATCCTCCAAAGAAGTTGCAACCCCACCCAGTTTGGTGTCATCTGCAAACTTAATAAGCGTACTCTCTATCCCAATATCTACATCATTGATGAAGATATTGAACAGTACGGGTCCCAAAACAGACCCTTGCGGAACTCCACTTGTTATCCCTTTCCAGCAGGATTTAGCACCGTTAACAACAACTCTCTGACTACGGTTAACCAGCCAATTATGCACCCACCTTATCGTGGCCCTATCTAAGTTATATTTGCCTAGTTTATCAATAAGAATATCATGCGAGACCGTATCAAATGCCTTACTAAAGTCTAGGTATATGACATCCACCGCTTCTCCCTTATCCACAAGGCTCGTTATCCTATCAAAGAAAGCTATCAGATTAGTTTGGCATGACTTGTTCTTCACAAACCCATGCTGGCTATTCCCTATCACTTTATTACCTTCCAAGTGTTTGCACATGATTTCCTTAATGAGGAAATGAGGGTGGCTCACCAGGTGGACCGCTGCCGCTATATTTACCTGCCCCTCCACAGGTACGGGCGATTGCAGCTCCCATTGGCTGGGAATGGCGATATGCAGCCAATGGGAGCTCTGATTCCCCCATGCTTGTGGAGGCGCAGGTAAATACGGCCATGGGGGGCGGGCCCGCCAGGGGCTGACCCTGGCAGACTGGATCCGGCCCTTGGGCCAGTATTTGCCCACTCCTGAGCTAGGCCATCTATATAAGTCCTTACAAACCAGTTGATCAGTCTCTGGATGGTCGCCCCTGCATTTACCAAACCAAAAGGTAACACCGTGAATTCAGAGAGCCCTGGGCCAGCGATGAGGGTGGATTCTGCTGTGCCTCCCTTTCCAGAGGGATCTGCCGGTAACCCCTCAGTAAATCAAAAGCACTGAGATATCTGGCTCAGCTTAGCACGCCCAGCATGTCCTCAGTTCTGGGCATGAGGAATGCATCAGTTACGGTAACGGCGTTAAGCTTCCTACCGTCCACACAGAATCTTCCGCTGCTCCGTTTGGCATAACGCAGATCTGAGCGATGCTCATTCAGATACAAAGCCAGAAAAATGTGGGGGGTACAATATAAGGTGTTTCCACCAGAGTGTTGGTTCCCAGATGGGATCTTTAGCCTGCATAAGAGAATAATCAGGAAGCCCAATACAAGTCGGGCTCGGCACCGGCTAAAGGTGAGATTCTAAGGCCCGTGTGAGACAGGCGGTTGGCCCACGGGACCCCAACGTCCTTGTAGCCTGAAAGTTCACAGGAGAGGGGGCTCATTGCAGAGGGCGTGAGGCTCCTAGCAGCTGTTCCTCACAGTCTGTGCCAAACCCCAGAGCTGCACGTCAGGATGCTGGGACCTTTGGCTGGGAGCTGACATTTTCGAGTTGGCCACCTGCAGCCTTCCCACCTTAGAGACGTCACAGCCTCCACGTCGCTCCTGCCTCCGACGGGGGCCACGCGTGGGAAGCAGCCTGATGTGGTGGGTTGTTTTTTTCTTCTTTCAGATAATCAACTCCAACTGAAGAGGCTTAACAGCTGGGATCCACCTCAGAGAAGAACCCCTTTCGCTAATCGCAATATGCGCCCACGCTCCCCGTCTTCATCTTCTCTGCCGCCCATCAGCGCCATCCCTAGCAGGGGACTGGGACCAAGGCAACCCCCCTCTCCCACTACAGGCTCTGCCCCCTGCTCTTACTTTGCTCCGCCCCCTGCCCTTATTCTGCTCCGCCCCTTGCTCTTACTTTGCTCCGCCCTCTGCCCTTATTCTGCTCCGCCCCTTGCTCTTACTTTGCTCCGCCCCCTGCTCTTACTCTGCTCCGCCCCCCCACCCTGCCCTCACTCCATCCATTGCCCCAGGCCCTGAGCAACACTAGCCAGGGAATGACTGGGAGCCGGGCACCAGGGATCAGCCTCACCACAGCCATGGGAGCCAGAACAACCCAGCGGCCTGCTCCGCTCCATCCTGGCTGCCCCTCTCCCAGCTCGCTGCCCTCCACGTCACCATGGCGACGGGAAGCGGAGAGCCCTGAGGCTGGTTCTGGACCGGGCCAGGGCAGGCCGCTTGTCGTTGCCATGGTGACGCGGAGGGCAGCAGGCTGGGAGCCATCGCAGCTATCCTGTTTGGTCGGCGGGGTTACTCCCGCAACTCCAATGCCAATAAACCCCTGTGAAAACGACTCTCTTCTCCGTTCAGTTGCGAAGACGCCACATACGCAAAGCTCCTTTCTTCTCCAGGCACCAGGGTCCCTGGGCCATGCACGGTGGAACTCGCTCCCCTCCCAGGATGCCAACACTACAGCAACGTGTCCTGCGTCCTTTGGACGGCCCGGGCAGTCGTGAGCTGTCCCGTTTGGAGCACTAATTGCATCCAGCAGCGAGAAGGCCTTTGGTGTCCTGATTTACCAGGGCTTTCCCGCACCAGGGAAATCCACCAATGCATCCGTCTTAGCCTCTCCCACGGCGCCATTAACCCAAGTATCGAAGGACCCCCCCACCCTCCGTGGACAGCTTGTTAGGGGCCCTGAATTTGACACCAAGAGTTTTGACCATTCACAAAATGGGGGAAAGAGGAGAGTTGATGGTGGCAGATGGCACTTTCTTCTCCTCTCCCTTCCCTCCCCCCCCCCATAACCATTAGCAGGGGTAAAAAATAACTTACAATTTCTTATGGTTACTGTCACATCACAGCCCTCCCTGGGGGGGCCCTCAGGAAGGGGGGGTTGTGATACAACAGTACCTGTAAGAAATTTAAGTGTGGGGTGGCGTGCAGGGCGGGCTCAGAAGGTTGGGGGGGGGCTCCAGGCAGGGGGCTGGCAGTGTGTGTGGGAGGGAGGAGCTCAGGGCCAAGGGTCGGTGTGCGCAGAGGGGTGCAGGAGTCAGGGCCGGGGTTGGGGGTGTGAGGGGTTCAGGGTAGGTGGTTAGGGGAGGGGGTGTGTGTTGGGGGGTGCAGGAAGGGCAGGGGGAGCTGAAGCCCTTGTCACTCTCAGGGAGTGAGAGGAAAGTACCGAGCTCCTCTGCCCCCGCGCCCTTCCCAGCCAGAGGGAGGAGGGCTGCAAACGGGCATTTCCCCTCACTTCCTGACATAAGCAGCATCCCCATACGAATCCCAGAGGTGGAGGGAGGTTCGGTCCCTCCCCTTCCCTCCCTATATGGCACTGGGGGCAGCTTGGGGGCAGGCACAGACCCGGATCAGCACGGGGAGGTCCGGTCCATGCGTGTAGCTCCCGGGCACTACAACCAGGCCGCTCAGGAAGGGATGTTCCAAAAAGGTATTTTCCCAAAGGCCAGGACAGTCGTACCGATACGAGGCCGGATTCTCAGCTGGTGGGAATCAACCCAGCCCCAAAGGAGCGATGCCAATTTGCACCAACAGAGATGGGGCCTGTTCGAGGTTAAAAACCACGGCCTGAAAACAGTGATGAGAGAAATATACGAGATTCAGACTTCATCGAATACTAAAACTGCAAGGGGCCTTGAGGTCATCAGGTCCTCCGTCGCGGCAGGGCCAAGTATCACCTGGATCATCCCTGACAGGTGTCTGTCCAACCTGCTCTTAAATATCTCCAGGGATGGAGATTCCACAACCCCCCTAGGCAATTTAGTCCAGTGTTTAGCCACACTGACAGCCAGGAAGTTTTTCCTAATGTCCGACCTCAACCTCCCTTGCTGCAGTTTAAGCCCCTTGCTTCTTGGCCTGTCCTCAGAGACCAAGGAGAACAATTTTTCCTCCTTGTAACACCCTTTTAGGGACTTGAAACTGCTCTCATGTCCCCTCTCAGTCTTCTCTTCTCCAAACTAAACAAACCCAATTCTTTCCATCTTCCCTCGCAGCTCATGTTCTCTAGACTCTTCAAAAAATACAGAGATGGGAACAATAGAACCTCAAGAAAATATGGAAGTGGGAGATGCCGGTGAGCCTTTTGACAAGAGCCAGATAGATTCATGGAGGTTAGATCCAGCAATACAGATTAGCCAGGATGGGCAGGAATAGTGTCCCTAGCCTCAGTTTATCAGGGGCTGGGAATGGGTGACAAGGGAGGGATCCCTTGGTGATCCCTGTTCTGTTTGCTCCCTCTGCGGCACCTGGCACTGGCCGCTGTGGGCAGACAGGACACTGGGCCGGAGGGACCTTTGGTCTGACCCGTCTGGCCGTTCTTCTGTTCTTTAAGGTCTTTCTTTGATCCCGTTGCTCGGGAGCACCGTGTCGTGGTCTTTCACTGAAAGCCCCCCCAAATCCAGCCCCCCGAACAGCGTTTTCCTTGGACGGAGTAAACAGGGGCTGCTCCGCATTGAGCCGGGGGCCGGGGGGAAATGAAACACTCCCTGATATGATGGTGAGGCGGATGCCGAGCTGGGTGACAGCTGCCTGCCTCTTTACTTCCTCCCCCCGAAACCTTTCAAACCACAAGCGCAGACTGAGCACAGAGAGCGCCGGGAGCTGCAGTCATGGCCGAGGGCAAGGCGGGAGGAGCCGGGCAGTTTGCAAAGCAGGTCCAGAAGCGGTTCAGCCGTGCGCAGGAGAAGGTAAACGCCATGCACTCGGTGGCCGCTTTTTTTTTTTTTTGGTCGTTTCCGTGCCGTGGCGAGGAATGCGCCGAGCGCAGCCTTCCACTTTCCACGGCCTCGCGTCTCCAGGCGCTGAGATGCACAAGCTGCAACGTGGCAAGGGGGTGGAGGCCGGTTTGGAGCCTTCGCCCTGTGTCCTCCCTAATCCCCAGCGCCTTCGCAATCCTGCTGGCATGTGTCATTCAATGGCCTTATGAAATAGGATGCGGAGACAGTGGCTTCCAGGGACTAAGGGAGGTGACCTTGGCAGCGACTGGAGATTTAACCCTGCGTCTATGGGCCTGGCTTGACTTCCACCGAGCGCTGCCAACACTGACGCCTTGAGATCTCGGAGGGGTTGATTTACGGTGTTACCCTCCAAACCTTCCCCAAACGCCTGCAACTGGCCCTCCCCAAAATGCCTGCTGCCGTGTGGCATCTGCCTGCGAGTACGGAGTGGCCGAAGGCAGGTCCGTGGGAAGGACCCAGTGCGGGGCGAGAGGCTGGAGAGGGGCATTCACTCCTAAAATGCGTCAACCGCCTCAACTCTTGAACTGTATCAGGGAGAGATGGGGGGCTGGGTTCAGGAAGTGGGTAGAACAAGAACTAGTCTTGGCAGGTTCCTCCAGCCTTGGTATTTCTTCCTGTTTAAGTGCCACATCTCCAAACGCACGGCCAGGGGTGGTTGTTTTTTTTGCCTGTGTCGCGCTGGCTGAGGATGAACCCAGCTCAGGACAGAGCCGCCCCGAATCTCTGAGCAAAGCACCGAGTCAGGATATCAAATCCCGTTGAATCAGCTAAATGATTAAATGTTTTTTTTAACGGGGGGTACTGCTCGGACCAGGCTGGAGCCACGGTTAACCATTCACATCCCTAGCACAGAAATAATTTCCTGACTCCATGTCGCAGAGGAGGAATTCCCCGCTCTGGCTGAGTGACGTTTGGTAGCTGGTGGTAGCACGGTGCGGATATCAGTTAGGGGTAGTTGCCAGCTGGTTTCCTTTGTCTTGTAATAAGTTTCTACAATGCTCAGTGATCTGGGATTCTGTCCTAGTATGGCCTCTACAGCCCTAGAAATGACAGATTAGCTAATGCCTTGCATCGCCTCCTGCCAGTTCCCTCATGGGGGCAGCCTTAACTGGCCTCCATCTTGCCATAGTATCTGAGTTTCACTGACTAGGGCCGACGGGTCACATAATAGGGGTTTCCCAGCTGTTGGCGTCAGTGGGGAGCAAAGACTGCATGCGACCTTTAAGCCAAAGGAAGTATTTCTTCACACAATGCACGGGCAACCTGTGGAACTCCTCGCCAGAGGAGGTGGTGAAGTCCAAGACTATACCAGAGATCCAAAAAAGAACTAGATGAATTCATGGAGGATAATTCCAGCGATGGCTATGAGTCAGGATGGGCAGGAATGGTGTCCTCTGTTTGCCAGAAGCTGGCAATGGTTGACAGGGGATGGATCACCTGATGATTCTCGGTGCTGAAGCACCTGGAAGACAGGACACTGGGCAAGATGGACCTTTGGCCTCACCCGGTTTGGCTGTTCCTATCACTGCAGCAGATGTAAACCTATCCGAGCTAGCTTTGCCCTAGCTAAGTGGGGTACCAATAGTAATGAAGCCATGACAGGGTCCCACACAGGATTCTGGATACATACTCTGGCAACTAGCCCTAACCCACGCTACAGCAGCTTCCCTCCTCCTAGTACCTACAGTCGCAAGATCAAAGCTAGCGTGGGTCTATCGACACGTGTTGCAGCGGTGACATGGCCAGAGGCCGGGTGGGGAAGCTTGGCCCTGCTCTACTTGATCTTTGGGATAATTAGTAGGTTCCAGTCTCCAGGGCTGTCCATGTGACTCCTGCACGTGCCCGTCGGCCTGTGGAAGTCTGCAACGTTCTTCTGGGGGAAGCGCCGTCTTCTGCTTCCCCGGCCTGTAAATCGCTTTGGAATTGGCTTCACGGCTGTGTGCATGTTTGGGCAGCTGTCGGACGGAGCTGCTAGTTTTCAGCTACATGCCGGTAGCGCTGCACGGTGCAGATGTGTGACAATGCAGGGAGGTGTTTGTACTTGTGAGACCACAGCTGCAGGCAAGAAACGTTTGAGCCCACCAGAAAGCGGTGCAGTGCAGTGCTTAACTATGAAAAAACCGTCAAGTAGCAATGGGCTAAATTGCAGCAAGGGAGGTTGAGGTTGGACATTAAGAAAAACTTCCCGATTGTCAGGGTCAAACGCTGGAATAAATTGCCTGGGGGCAGTTGTGGAATCTCCATCCCTGGAGATATTTAAGAACAAGGTGAACAGACACGTGTCAGGGATGATCTAGACGGTGCTTGGTCCTGCCGCGAGGGTGGGGGACTGGACTTGACACCCTCTCGGGGTCCCTTCCAGTTCTCAGATTCTATGGACTTTCATTTGGTCTCTAGAAGAGAGAGGAAGTGGTTTGGAAAAAAAAGCCTTTGGAACTCCCGGAGACTCAATTGTTGTTTGCTGCCCCTTCTTGGGTTCCCTTCTTGCTCTACAGCTCTGCCACAGCCTTCCTGGGAGACATTTGGCATTTCCCTTCATCTCTCTGTGTCTTCCATCACAAGACGGGAGACCGACTCGTAGGGGTGAGGACGATAAATATGTGAAAAATGTTGAGACGCTCATGTGGCGGCGCGTCATGGTCCCCCACCTCCTGCACCCCCGTAGTGGCACGAACCGACTCCACCAGCCAGTAGAACAGAGGGAATTTATTGCTTCTCCAGGATACAGCACAGCACAGATGGAATCTGGTTACAGGAACTGGGGCTATGAGGCCTCAGTGCCCCCTTTGAGATGGGGGGTGGCTGGGCCCTACAATCCCAGCTCCCTCCCTAGCTCCTTTTCCCCTGCTTCCCAGACTGAAACTAAAACTCTTCCAGCCCTGCCCCCCAGCCAGGGGCAGCATTCCACCTTCCTTTGTTTCTCTCCCTGGGGGGTAGCTGGTCGGACAGGTTGAGAGCCCCTTGCCTAGTGACTCGTCCCCTGTCCTGCTGGGCCATGCTACAGACAGCAGCCAGTGGGGGTCACCCACAGCCCCAGCATAGCAACCAGCAAGGTGCCCCCACTCCGTCACAGCTCACATGGTTGCGTTAATTCTGTGCTTGTTGCACTTGTTTATGGTAGAAATGCCGTGGAGTTTGATAACCTGGATAGAATTTCTACGCGTTGCACAAAACATCCAGGGCCAGGCATCAGCTGAAGGATATGTGCTGAGGCTGCTGGAAGAGGCTACCTAGATGTGGTTCCTCCACAGCATAGAGGGAAACTTTTTCCTCTTCCTGGAGAGACGCTAAGTAGTGACCGGGGAAGAAATATTTGATGAGCAGAGAAAGGGAGAACACGTCCCGTGGCTAGAGGCGAAGCAGAGTCAGATCGGAAATAAGACGGACTGGTTTAACAGCAACGATAATTAATCATTACAAAAAAGTGAGCAAGGGTCAAGGCGGGTAACTCCATCGCTGGCAATTGTTTCATTTGGGATTGGATGTTTTCGGTAGCAGAGATGCTCTAGTTCCTAGAACCATCCTGAGGGAGGTGGGGGGCCAGGGTTAATCTCCGCCACCTTCGTGCCCACGGTGTAGGGCTCGGGGCAACTTCCCACCCCGTTGCAAGCTCCGCCCCTCACCCAAGCCCTGCCCCTGCTCTGCTCCCACCCCATCCTTTTACCCCAGCAACATGCCCCAAGGAATTATGGGAGTCTAGTGCAGCAGCAATAGGGGTCCTCCCCGCATCTTTGCAAACACAAACGGCAGGAACCGGTGCACCCAATGGCAAGGTGCTTTGCTTCCCACTGCCGTGGAGAAGCTGAGTGCAGCAGGGCCAGGAGATGGGGGCGAGGCAGCGCCAAGGGGCGGAGTGGCTTCCGGGTGAGTGTGGGAGAGTGGGCGAGGGGTCCCCTGCTGTCTCCACCACTCTGCTAGCCACGGATGCTACGCCCTTCATCATCCTCTACGTCCGTGTCCCAGCCACAGGGCACCACGCGGTTGCAATTGTTCCGGAGCACAGCTGATGCCAAAGGGAAGGAAGCGGAGATTTTCCTCCGCCCGCCATCTTCCCTGCACGACTCGCGCTTGCAGCTGGTTTAAGTGTCCGCCCGACAGACGTTTTTGTCCTTCAGAGCTGGACGTGCATTGACCTTTTACATCTGCAACCTCAGTGGAATTCCCCCAGAGGGAGGTAATTTCCAGGGTTCGAATTGAAAGGAGACTAAATCTCAAATTTTTAACAGGAATGCCATTAATAACACTGTGATGCCTCCCTGGCGATCAGGGCCCCTTTGTGCTGCACGTAGGATGGGAGACAGTGAGGAAATAACTTTCAAACGACTAGTAACTGTGGCTGGATTACAGTCCTGCCTAGATTCTCCAGCGGAGATCCGGGCCCCGGTATACTAAGAACTGCGTATATTCACCGCGAGCGAATAAAATGGGAACTTCATGGCACTTTATTGCCGATGGAGAATTTTTACCAAGGAGATTTTTTTTAACCGTGCCTCTTTTTCTGTCCCCAGGTTTTGCAGAAACTGGGCAAGACAGTAGAAACCAAAGATGAGCAGTTTGAACAGAGCGCTTACAATTTCCAGCAGCAACAGGTGCGGTCTGCTGGCAGGGAGGGAAGGCGGGATCCTGGGATATATAGGGGCAATGGGACAGTGTGAGTGAGGGGCGGGGTCTTCTAAAACATGGGAGGAGTCAGGAACATGGGGAGGTGCTCAGAGATATGAGGGATGGGGCACTGGGGGAAGGAGAGGTGGGATATCCTGAGATGAAGTGAAAGTGTAGTAGATCAGGCACGAGGGGCAGAGGGGGTCTGATGAGGTACTGGTGGAGGGAAACTGAGGCAGGGAAAGGTCAGAGGGGGGCTGGTTTTCTTTCAAAGTCACTCTCTGGTTTAACTAGCCCCAACAGGACAAATGCTAGCCCCAACAGCCCAGAAATCGGAGCATGTAGGCTACATGGATAGGGGAGTCTACAGCTAAAAGGCATTCAGACTTCTGATTGGTTAGAACCTGCTCCCTGTTCATCAACGGTTAGGAACAGGAAACGATGCCACCGGGACCCACACCTGCTTCCCCACACTCCTGGCTGGCAACAACATGCCCTGTCCTGCACCAACTCAACCACAAAGTTTACCTTATTCCTCCTTTATGGTTTCTCCTACCACCATCTGATGCCCCTTTATTACAAAAAGGCAGAAGAAAAATTGTTCTCCTTAATCTCTGAAGATGGGGGAAGCAGCTGGGGGCTTAAATTGCAGCGAGGGAAGTTGAGGTTGGACATTAGGAAAAACTTCCTCCCTGTCAGGGTGGTGAAGCTCTAGAATAAATTGCTGAGGTGGGAGGTTGTGGAAACAAGATCAGGTTAAACAAACATCTGTCAGGGATAGATAATACTCAGGCCTGGTCTACGCTATGCTCTCCTGTCGATTTAAGACCCGCAGCTTCAGCTACACAAATAGATCTATTTACTTAGACCGACTTACTGCGGTGCCTTCCACGCAGTAAGGTTGGCCACTGATGTTCGCCCATTGACTCCGCCTACTCGTCTCGTCCTGGTGGAGTAGCCAAGTCAACGGGAGAGCACTCAGAGGTTGATTTACCGCATCTAAGCAGACATGATAAGTCAACTGCCAGTCGATTGATCACTGCAGCATCAATCCACAGTGTAGTAGAGACAAGCTCTCAAACCTGAGGATTGGACTAGAGGACCTCTCAAAATTGCTTGCAGTCCTACCATTCTATGAGTCTGGTTAGAACTGGATTTTCCATTTTGTGGAAATTTGCGTCATTCTGAAATCTTTTTTTTCTGTCCTGAAATGGAAAGAAAACAAAAAAATTCCAAAATTTCCCCATGAAACAAGTCCGGTCCAGTGCCATGCAATGGTTTATTCTGCGGATGTTGAAACATTTCATTCCATTTTCCACGGTTATAAAACTTTTCATTGGAAACATAACAAAGCCGCCCATGATGACATCATCTAAACGTTTTGTTTCGGGAGCCGGGGGAAGGGTTCTCAATGAAATGTTCTGAAATTTACATGCTCAAGAGCGGCATTTTTAGTAAGAGAAACTGAATTCCCAGCCATCTCAACCCTTGATTCTTCAGGAAATTTCTTTCAGTCCTCTCCATTCACTTCCCCCGCTGTGATGATACAATACATTTTGCCTCTTGCTGTTGCAAATCTTGGTGGCAGTTCTTTGCTTTTCAGATTGAAGGCCACAAACTCTACAAGGATCTCAGAGCCTTTCTCAGTGCTGTGAAAGGTAGGAAAGGCCACTTGGGTCTTCAAACTTACCTGCTGCTGCTTGGTTCCCTGCCCTGTCACTGACACACGATGTGACCAACTCTTAGCCTGGAAAAATCCGAATACTGGCCTAAAAAGGGGAGATTTTTTTTAAATGTGGGGTTCTTTTTATTTGGCTTCTGACTGTAGTGTCACCCTCAGATCCCATTTTCAAACCTGTCTGTGCAACTGCGAGCCCTAGGAACTTGGTATTTATTTTTAAATTAAAGTTGAGATTTTCCCGTGACTCCAGCAGATGGAACTTTAGGGAAAATATTAAAGACCTCAAGACTTGAGATAAAACAGGCAACACCAAATGCATCCTTTGTATTAGAGAGAGGTGTTTGACCCATTTTAGCACTCCAAACCAGGTCTAGGAGCCAAGCACTGTCCTGTTCTCATCCCAGCTTTTCGGCTAGCTCCCTATATGACATCTGCTTCACTTTACTGATCCTCAGGGGCGCCCCGTCCATATAGGTGAACTAGGCGGTCACTCTAGTGCCAAGCTAAATGGGCAGCCAAATGGTGGTGCAATATCATTGAGGGGTTTGGAGGTGGGGGCGCCTATTGCATGGTTCGCCTAGGGCGCTAGTTGCTGGCAGATAGTCTAGGGCGACTCCTGCTGATCCTCCATATAACATGTACATGATGGGGATCTACCTAAGTATGTTCCATTGCTGCTGTGTCTGAACGCTTCACTGTCCTCAATGGACTTTATCATCCCAGCTCCCCTGTGAGGTAAGGCACTGCTATCATCGCTATTTTACAAAAGGGAAACTGAGGCACAAAGAGGCTAAGTGTCTTTTCTGACCTGGTGTAAATCCTAGGTCTCCTGAGTCTCAACTCTGCTACAGGTTGAACTCCACCCCACAACCTTACCTTCAGGGTGTCCCTTATCCTGCCTTCCACCGGGGCATCTCTATGTTACAAAAGGGAAACTGAGGCACAGAGAGGCTAAGTGTCTTGTCTGACCCGGGTGTAGAACTTAGGGCCCTCAGGACCTGACCAGTGCCGAACCAGAGAATTTGCTGGTTCACAGGAGGTCAATATTGCCTAGCAACATTACCAGGCCTTCCACTGCTTGCTGGGCTCGGAGAAGACATGAAGGGGACAATTAGAGCTAAATAAAACACTGAGAGCCAGGACCGAGGGCTGTAAACAAACTTTATGGGACTGTGGGAAATTTGGCAGCACCCTTGATAAGCGGACATGCGGCAACCTGACATCATGCCAGGCGACAGATGTTGTCAGACCAGAGTGTGCCAGATTAGAGTGGTTCAACCTGTATTTACACCCGTGTTTGCCCTACCTCCCAGCATTGGAAGACTTGTGGCTGGCCTGTTCAAAGCCTGCCTAGGGGATTTAGACACAAGTCCCGTGCGCTTTGGTGGGGCCTTGTGCATCTCGATTCCCAAGGAGGCTTGGAAAAGCTCAGTGTTTAGAAACTGCTTTTTGAAGGAGACAGCTACGCCCTTGTCAATGCTCCTAGAAACTCCTTACCTACTGCCAAGTGGCTGTGTCCGAGATTGGAGAAGTCAGGCAACTTGTCCTCTTTTAACTCCAAGCTGGCTACCTTACCCCAGTCACCTTGTGTCTTATTCTCTTGGGCTCCCCCTGACTTTTGTTAATGCCGGGCTCTTTTATTACTACTGGGTAGGGACACACCACTAGTACCACCTTGCCGACGGGACGCTGGCTTACGGGGTGCTAATGACTCTGGGGTGGAGTTAGCTTTGCCACATGCCAGATTGTCTCTTCCAGTGATGCACGAAAGCTCCAAGAAAGTGGCAGAAACTCTGCACGAAATCTACAGCATGGAATGGGACGGACACGCGGACCTGAAGGCCATTGCGGAGGTAAGAGACGGGATGAAATCTCCCATGGGCAAGAAGCATTAACTAGAAACTCCCCCTTCATTGAAGGGTGGAGTAAGAAGAAGGATTGTCTGGGTAGGGCACTAGCCTGGATTTCAAGAGACCCAGGTTCACGTCTTTGCTCTGCCACCAACTTCCTGTGTGACCTTGGGCAAGTCACTTCACCTCCTTTGTGCCTCAGTTCCCAATCTGTAGAATGGGGATATTATCTCTGTTCTACCTTCCAGGCAGTTGTGCGACAGGGGGAAGGGAAGATACATTAAAAAGCTTGAGATGCTCAAACATTAATGGGGGCCATATGAATACCTAGGATACATAGAAAGGACTTTGCAAGCTGCAATGATTAGGCTGGGGGTGGGGTTAGGGTGTCAAATCTCCCTCCCCCACAACCCAAGGCACATGGCCCCAGCAGTCAGCTGCTTTGAGCGGCCTGGGACTGCGGCGGTCTGAGGGTCCCACTGGGCTCTCGGCCAGAGCCTGCATCTGTGCACATGCCCCCTGCACCTCTCCCCCAGGCCAGAATCCTCTCCTACACCCAGACCCCCTCCTGAACCCTGCACCCCAACCCCAGGTCCCAACCCCCTCCTTTACCCAAACTCCCTCCCAAACCCCACATCCTCTCCTGCACCCCAGTCCCGCACCCCAAGCTCCCTTCGGCACCCAACCTCCCTCCCAGTCCCCACCCACCATAGAAAAGTGCAGCCCTTGACCACTTACCGAAATCTTGGAGCAGCCTCCCCCATCAAAAATCACGGCCCACCCCTGCTGTAGTACCCGAGCCGTCTTTATGGGGTTTATCCTCACAATACCCCCGGCGGGCAAGCAACCGCCTGTGTCACACGGCAGCACAGGGTTGTGGTGTGAGACTCAGCCTGTGACAAACAAGGAGACTGGGTCTCTCATCTCCCACCCTAGCCTGAACCATCTGGAGCTAAGTGCGGGGTTAGGCGCAGGCCCCTTAACTGTCCCACGTGGGTTTCTTTCCAGAGCAACGACCTCCTCTGGGAAGACTATGAGGAAAAACTAGCCGACCAGGCGGTGAGAACCATGGAGAACTACATAACTCAGTTCGGGGAAATCAAGGTACCGTCCCGTGCGCACGTGCGCTGTGTTTTCAGAAAGCCGCACCCGGGCCCTATTACAGAGTCAAGTAGGGTTGCCAGATGGTTTAACCAAAAATACCTAACACCCTCCTCCCCCCCCAAAAAAAAACCACCAGGAAATATTCTGTTGAGGAAAAAAAAAAAAGGGTGCTGTGCCTTTAAATGGCCCCCACGCTCCTCACTCCCCTGCCCCTGCCATATGGGGCAGGGAAAAATTGTCCCTGCTGGGCTTCCATGTGAGGAAAACGGGAAACACCAGGCATTTCACATGTCCGGTACTTTCTGGGGTTTTTACCAGACGGGGGAACCAAATAAGGAACAGCCTGGGCGAAAACCGGACACCTGGCAACCCTGAGTCAAGTAGGAAGCTTTGCAGTGAGCAAACTAGTGCGGGGATGCAGGCCGGGCTGGACCCTGAGCGGTGATGTAAACAGACACTGCACAGTTTGCGGAGGACGCGGCAGCCAGGCGAGGGGACAGCGCACCGTGTGTAAGCCAGTGCCAGGCAACCTGCGGCCCATCGGGGTTCTTTGCGTGGCCCTGTGTTGACTGTTGCCCACGCGCGCAGTTGCCAGATCCCGCTGGGTTTCACCTGCGTCGGGTTTTTTCCTCCCCGTGTTACAAAAGTGACACGCACGGGGAGCCGGGGCACGTGGCGTGAGTGTGCAGCATTGTGAGAGCTGTGCATGCCCTCTGCATCCCATCGCAATGCTGCTCTCGATCGGCACCGCCCGCCAGCGCTCGCTAGGCAAGCGCAGTGAGCAAAAGGACCCTGTCCCGGGAGCCCGTCTGGGTTCTGACCATCTGGCAGCCTGCCGGGACAAAGGAGGCCCCTCGTGCAGCCCGTTCGCTAGCCGAGGAGGTCCATCACCGTGCCAGGCACAAGCTACCGGGTCATGATGTGTCCAGGCGTTCAGGGTACAATCGGAGCGGATGATGTGTACAGCAACAGGGTGAAACTCCCTGGAACCAAGCTAAGGTACAGAACGGATCGGTATTACACCTCACTGCGCCCTCTCCTCCTGCACTAACTCGCCTTCCACCCTTTGGTGTCCGGCCAGGAGCGAATCGCTAAGCGGGGGCGGAAGCTGGTGGATTACGACAGTGCCCGGCACCACCTGGAGGCTCTGCAGAATGCCAAGAAGAAAGATGAAGCCAAAATTGCCAAGGTAAAAGGCCGCCCTGGCAGAAAAAAACCTCAGAATCATTCCCATGTAACTCCATTTCTGGCTGGCCCAGGTTAGCCCGGGCTTTCTCCTGGTCCTCATCCTGGCCTAGAATTCTGCTGCTGCACCTCATTACAGCACAAATAATTCCCTCTGTAATGACACGGGTAGAGAGGGGTCATTAAGTGGCTTGTTAATGCCGGCAGGTTAATCAGGTTTTGAAATGCAACTATTTGTGCCTGCGGTTTTTGCTTCTTTCATGCCAAATGTTGGGTTGCGTCCTGGATAAGCATCGTAGAGGCCAGTCTCTGGAGGTTGGTTCTAGCTGCCCAACACATATGGAGTGCCCGTGTGCAAAGATTCTGGGAGCTCCGAGTTCAGATCTTGCCTTCCCTCATCTGTTGCCCTTTTCCAACCAAAGAGCCAATGACATCAAGTGGTCGACAAAGAGTGCCAGCTAAAAATCTGCACCTTAGTATATTTGCATCACTGAAAATATGCATCTTAGTATTAATGATAATTGGCATGATGATTAATAATAACATACATGACACCTTGTGCTCATAAGCTTTATGTAATGGGACCTCTGCTGCTGCACGTTTTCGCACATTTTTCTGAAGATTACCTCAAAACAGGTCAAATTCAGGTGCATGCCCGCACTCAAGCGACATGAGTAATGATGTGTTTTGAAAACTTGGAATTAATTTTTCATTTTAATTTTAAAAGTTGCACGCATTTTGGGATTGACACAAGAGCATAGTTGGTTCCATATTGAGCCAAATTTGGCTCAAGAGTGCTAGGTTGCAGGCCCCTGTGTTACGGCCTCTTCCTCCTTAATTACTGGGGCTACATCTAGATCGGTGTTTCTTAAACTTTTTAAGACCAAGGAACACCAAACAATAATTTTTTTTTTTTATGGGGAACACCAAGGATTTTTTTGTTTGGGGGGGGGAAAAAAAGATGCTCGCCCCTTTAAGGGCAGCCATTCCCCAGGGAAAAGTTGTTGACCAAAAAAAAAAAGCACTGTAAGGGCAGCCATTTTAAATTCTGTTCTCTCCATGGCACACTAGTGTGCCGCAGAACACACTTTAAGAAATGCTGGTCTAGACTATAAAGAAAAGTCAGAAAAAGATACACAAATTGCGAACTGCTTTTCTTTTGAAAGAGGCTTTTCAAAAATTTGGTGGTGTCTACACGGCGCCAAATTTCAGAAAAACCTGCTTTTTCGAGCCATCCCTTCTTCCGCATAAAACGAGGTTTACAGGGATGGCGAAAGAACACATCCGCTTTTCCAAAAAAAATTTCGGAAAAGCAGACACGTTCTTTGGGCATGACATTGCTTTTCCAGGATACCTCTGGTACCCTAGAAAAGCATTGCAATCTAGATATAGCCTGGGTCTGAAAACTGCTGTCCCCTTCCGTCATGCAGGCCGAAGAGGAGTTCTACAAAGCTCAAGCTGTCTTTGAGGATCTTAACAAAGAACTTCGAGAGGAGCTCCCGGAACTTTATAACAGGTAACGTCGAATCCCAGCCTGCTAACGCCGCCAGGAAATTGCCCTGCTTGAAAGAGCAGCATCCAAAGAGCAAGTTAAACCTAGAAGGACTTGCCTGTAATCTGGAGGCAGAAAAGAGTCTTAATTCATGAGCAGAATGCAGCCTGTCCTGCACGGTGGCAGAGACATGGCAGAGAAACCTAGCTGCGAAATAAACTTCTTTATTCTCCATGTACCCAACTGGAGGATTTGCCTGACAGGCAATAGGGTTTAGTGTTAATGTCTAGACTGGAGGAAAATCTGAGTAAATCTTTAAGCTGTACAATAATCACTGTAACTCTCTCAATTCTGAGGTTCTTGCTGGGAATTCAGAAAAGCAGAGCCATTTGTCTACAAAAAAAAATTAACCTGATGTAAATTAAAAACCTGGCGTTCTAAGAAACACAGGTCCTTGTTATGCTCCTCGCTTCTCGCCTCCAGCTTCTCAAATCGTATCTGTTAAACCCACATCCTCTCTCCCCATCCTAGAGGTAGCCGAGTTGGCTGCAGCCAGTTGGGGGTGGGGAGAGATTAGATGAAGCAATTCCACCGCTCAGCGTGGGTTATCTTCTTGTCAAGCCATGCAACAGTGTGATACACAACCCAGTGCAACAAACCTCTAGCATACAAGCAAGTCTTGCCTCTTGCTTTACCAAACAAGTGTGTCCCAAGGAAAGCTGCTGGCCAAAACCTCTCTCTCTCAAGTTAGATGCCAAACTCTGCGTTAAGACTCTTAAAACGAGGTGTCCCAAAACAGGAACCCAAATGCAGTGGCCCATTTTGAAAACGTGGGCCATCCATCCTCGTGCAAAAGTGCTTTGAAATTTGTGCTTGAACAGTTCGGATGATTGATTGGCCAAAAGATGGCAGTAGAGATTTACAAACAAGAACAGGGCGGGACGATAATACTGTGTGTTTTATTTGTGCGTTTCTTTGTTTGAAAAGGCAGCGGTAAATGATCGCACCAACTTGAGAAAAACTATGCAATCGACAAGTTACCAAGAGCTGTCATGCATGCCTCCTATCATCACGCCTGGCCTTTCTGACATGCAACTCTCTGCCATGCCTTGTATTCATTTACTGACATATTTCCTGCATTTTAGTTTGCAAGCAGTTTGTATTGGAATAGAACCAGGGCAAGAGCAGTAGTTAATGCTAGCTTCTATCAAGGTCTTTATCAAGCTCTTGCTGCTAAGGTTCTGGACTGAGACTCAGACGGTAGATCTCTGCTCTGTAGAGTCTCATACTGCGCTCAGATGGTATATGGATGAGTGTTTTATAATAAGAACCTATATAGAGCAGAAATCCCAGTAGAGTTTGGCTGGAGAATGGCAGTTCCATTCTGTGGCAGCTTTTGAAATTCGGTTTTTACTCCACATGGGAACAAAAATAAAACCTTTCAAACGTTTTTGTGACCACAGCATTGGGTGGAAATGCCCGTTTCAGGTCATAAAAAAAAAGTAGGAGTCTGTCTCTCGTCTCCCCTGCTTCCGAAAGTCTGTTCTGGGACCTGGGTAACCATTCCATCAAAGGTCAGTCGAAATAAATGTATTTTCACATTTCGGCTGCAACAAAATGTCATTTTTTGACTAAAACAAATTTTTGACTGAAAAGTTTCCAACCGGCTCTAGAGTCCATTCCTGCCTCTGCCACTGACTGCCTGTACGGACTTGGGCAGGTCACTTAGCTGCTCCGTGCCTCTGTTTTCCTTCCTGAAAAAGCAGGGCGATGATGTCTGTGATTAATATTCTTATATTGGGGACCCAACACTCTACTACGTGAGTGTTTCCCAAACGTTGTATCCTCATGCCACCCCATCCAGGGCAATATTGTCCTCGTTTCACAGAGGAGGAAGTGAACTCAGTACACAGCTGTTGAAATCAGCACTGCTGACGCCATGTGGGGCTTGGCACATTCCAGAGGCAAGGTGGGCGGGAGAAAAGATATTCCCTTTCCCCGCCTTGTTGCTCACGGTAGTCCAGCCGGATGTGCCTTGTGCCATCTACCGGTGCACCAGCCAGCTCCCATGACAGCTTCATGTGTGTGTTTTTGCATCAGGGCTTGGCTCAGATCATTTACCAGTTCTCTCTGCTCGGTTCTTTAAGTCACACGGAGAACATACCCAGCCCACGCAGCACCAAGAAAGTTGGGAAAGCCAGTGTACTTCAGGGGTTAACGTAATAGGCTCCTGTTCTCTCTTCTTAGCGCTGCCCTATGCCCACAAGACATTTCATCTCTCGGTACCCCCATGACTCTATCTGTAAAATGGCCCCAGGAATAGTGATGCTGCAATAGTACTGAAACCGTCAAGCAACGCGAAGTCTTGCGCCAAAAGGATGATTAGTGGGAAGATTCGCGTTACTAGTCATCAATTTAAAAGCCAGAAGGGGTCATGCGGACCCTCAGGTTAAAAAAAACCCACCAAGGGCTTGTCTTCACTGCTGCAGCGATCAATCCCGCGAGGGTCAATTTTTCATGTCTGTCTAGACATAATAAATCGACAGCCGAGCATGATTCCGTCGACTCCAATACTCCACCAAACCGAGAAGAGTAAGGAGAATTGACGGGACAGCGTCAGCTGTCGACTTACCGCGGTGAAGTTACAGCGCTAAGCAGACCTAGGTACATCCACTTCAGCTATGGTACTCCCGGAGCTGACGTCATGTAACTTAGGTCGACAGGCTGCAGTAGTGTAGACAAGTCCCCAGTAACTTCTTCTGTTTGGGCAAAAGCATTTCTTTTTAAAAAGACAGAGCATGTGAGCTCTAGACTTCAAGAGATGGAGACTCCATCGCAGCCGAAGGTAAGTCGTTCCAATCGTCAGTTACCCCAGCGTTATTCCAACCTCTTCTCTTCCTGTCTTCCGCTTTCTGTTCCTTTCCTCGCACAGCATGACACTTTGCCTTTTTGTTTGTTTCTCCGACTAGCCGAATTGCTTGCTACGTGACAATCTTCCAGAACATTTCCAATTTAAGAGACATCTTTTACAAGGAGATGAGTAAGGTGAGAGACAGCTCTTAAAATAAAAGCTGCTTCCATGACGCACAGAAGAGATGTTTCCCTCGTAATGGGGTCTCAGGTTCTTTTAAAAACTATTCCTCGCAGCACTGGCAATAATCACCCACAGCTGCCACTTAGACTAGAGGACAGTCAGAAAGGTAAAACTAAACTGAGGGTTGTATAGTCACCCACCTCTGATGCTAGGTGTTGTCCCTCCCACCCTCAAAAAATGACCAGAAAGGTGTTAACAGGCCACTTTACCTTGTACGGTTAATGGCTTATGCTGAACAATTGGTTCCACCTTGTATGCAGCGGTGGCTCTCAGAATATAGGTCCCAGGCCTGGAGAAGAGCACGAAAGCTTGTCTTAGGCTGAGTCTACCCTGGCACTTTATAGCACTGTCCACTCGGGGTGTGGAAAAACACACCCACACACCCCTCCACTGAGCACAGCAAGTTACAGCACTGTAAAACATCCCTGGGAACCAGGCGACAGTGCTGTTAGCCACTCCCCTCGGGGAGGTGGTCTACAGGGCGCGCTAGGAGAGCTCTCCCCCAACGCTCACGCCACGGCCACGCTTCCAGTGTAAAGCGCCGCCACCGCACGCCGATAGGCGACGACCTCAACCGCCTTGGCAGCTTAGTCCAGGCATTTTGTATTCCCTTGGAATGTCCTTTTAAACGAATCCGTCTAACGCTGTCAGGCCCGCCGAGCAGGGATGTTAAAATGCGCTTAATCCAATACACGTGGAACCGTGGCAGGGCGGTGGCTCCCTGGGAACCAGGTGCATGGGGAGCTGCCTTTTTAGCCTGCGCATCCTGGGAGCCTGTTTGTAACCATGAAGGTTAACCGATAAGCCCAGCAGTTAACCGTGGACACTTTCCCATCCGTATTGCCGATGGAGGGGGGAAGGGTGTGGATGCAAAGGGGGCTCCCACCACTGCTACTGCAGCCGTGGTGGCACTTGGTGCCCCAGGCCTTTTAAATCGCCGCTGGAGCACTGTGGAGCATGCCTCAGGTAGCACTGAGGGCTGGCAGTCGCTAGCTCCGCCTCTTCTGCCCGAGGCTCCGCCCTTTCCAGGACTGTGGAGAGGCTCCCCTCCCCCACCTTGCCCAGGGGCCCTGTGAGGCTTTCGGCTCTCCGGGATGTTGTTTTCTTGGTTGTCAGACGATCCGTGTTCCCTAGAGTCACTAGCCCACCCCAGTGCCGCCAGGGTGACAACTAGCCGACTTTCTCATGTGCACCGTTCGCTTACAGAACAAACGGATTGGGGGTATCGATATCATCCTTGCATTTCAAAGTGGTAGTTGAACCTGCTTCTCGTTTGTGAGCCTGGTTTGAAACCTCCCCCAAAAACCTGTCCCTCAGCCCTGCCTGAGGTTGCACCCCTCAGATGGAGAAAACTGACCTAGATGAGTTGAGTACCCCCTGAAGTCCTCTGCATATCCGCAGGGATCCGTGTTCCCCTGGTTGAGAACCGCTAGCCTGCCTCTTGTATGGCCCAGGTCCGATAATTTCACACGTTTATCCCTGTATTGAACCCAATCTTCCAGAACAGCATTCAGGCCTAGTCTACACTAACCCTCACCGTCAACCTACTTCAGCTATGCAAACAGCGTAGCTGACGTCGATGCACTTACCGCAGCATCTTGCGCGCAGTAAGGTCGGTGGGGGATGCTCTCCCATCGATGCCAGGAACTTCTCTCGTCCTGGTAGAATAGCGGCAGAGCGCTCGGAGATCAATTTATCGTGTCTAAGCAGACCTGATAAATCAATGGCCGGGGGATTGATCACTCCGGTGTCAGTTCCCGGGCATCGTGGAGACAAGCCCCCAGCTTTGATCTGAAGATGTAGAGAGGTCACTTCCCTTCGTAATTTCTTCCATTGATTCGACCAACCTCACTGTTTAAAAAAAAATAATCTGCTTGGCTTTAACGCTCCAATCACTAATTCTTGTCCTGACCTAGTTAAAGGGACGATTTATCATAGAATCATAGAATACTAGGACTGGAAGGGACCTCGAGAGGTCATCGAGTCCAGCCCCCCGCCCTCAAGGCAGGACCAAGCTCCGTCTACACCATCCCTGACAGATGTCTATCCAACCTATTCTTAAATATCTCCAGAGAGGGAGATTCCACCACCTCCCTTGGCAATTTATTCCAATATTTGACCACCCTGACAGTTAGGAATTTTTTCCTAATGTCCAATCTAAACCTCCCCTGCTGCACTTTAAGCCCATTACTCCTTGTCCTGTCCTCAGAAACCAAGAAGAACAAATTTTCTCCTTCCTCCTTGTGACACCCTTTTAGATATTTGAAAACCGCTATCATGTCCCCCCTTAATCTTCTTTTTTCCAAACTAATGTTTGCTTCTCTCCCATTGTTTTCAGCTGAACCACGACTTGTATGAGGTGATGAGCAAGCTGGAAAAGCAGCATTCCAACAAAGTCTTCATCATTAAAGGGGTGTCCAGGTAAACGGCTTTCCGGTTTCCACCGTAGAGGGATGCTAAGTATCAGACAAGGGGAGCTCAGGATTCCACATTCGTTAGCTCACATAACATTTTTCAAAGTATCTAAGTGAGTCAGGCTCCTAGTCAGGCAGGTATACACTTACCCTGAGATCAACCATAGTTTGATTTAGCAGGTCTGGTAAAGATCTACTAAATCGACTGCTGATGGTACCCCCATCAATCTCAGGACTCCACAGTGTCGCAAGGAGTAAGGGAAGTCGACTTGTTTGTCTTAGCGATTGGCTGAACAAGAAGTAGGACTGAGTGGACTTGTAGGCTGTAAAGTTTTACTGGGAGGTGAAGAAGAATCTCACTTGGTCCATCATTACCTCAGTGAATCTTGGTGTACCTAAAATCTCGCCTTCCAGGAGGGCAAGCTCACAGATTTCAGCTAATGTAATGCACTGCTTAACATGTGACCAAGCCTTCGCACCTCCGGCCAAGAGAAAATAAGTCTGTCACAGCTCAAAGCTAGGGGCATTTGGCCTTTAGCTCAAGCAGCCCAGTCTCTCACTACAGAGGTCGCTGGTTCAGTCCTGGGGCGAGCTGGCAGCCATGCCATGGGGAGTTGTTAAAGATGGCTGGTGATGCAGGAAATGTGCATTGTGGTGGTTGCTTGGAGCCTATGGCAAGTCGTGCTTCTGGGCTTACACGTGATGGGACAGGTAGGGGGCAGCATCCTGGCGTAGATGCATGGTACGCAGGTGATGTGCACCACAGAGAGACAAGTAAATGCACTGCCTTCCCTCCTGCAGCAACAGGCGCTCGCTGGTCATCTCCGCCCCGGTGCGCAGTCCTCCGCCTGTGCTTTTCACCTCACCGGAAAATGCTACGGATGGGATCCCGCCGCTGTCTCCTGACAATTCAACCGGGAGCGAGAGAGAACCTGTTCCAGCGGCAGAGGGGGCGGCCGCCTCCTCCGAGGGCGGCGAAATCCGGGATGAGCCGCCGGCATCTCCCGCCGCTGTTCCGACGCCTGACAAGCGAGAGTCGCTGTCAGCCGCAGAGGTGGATTCCGTGTCTTCCAATGAACTCCAGGCTGAAAACCAAGTCGAGACGCCAGAGGAGCCCGGTGGGGAAGCAGAGAGGCTGCGTCGGGGGGTTGAAGACGTGGCTGCTGCCGCAGCAGCGGAAATTCTGGCCGCAGCTCTCGCAGAAGCAGCGGCCAAGGCCAAAACCTCTCCCGTGCCCTCTGAGGGGGCATCCGTGCAGGCCCCCGGTCCTGACAGCCTTGAGACCGAGGCTCACAGTCAGCAGGGAGAAAACGGATGCTCTCTGCCCCGAGCAGGCAATGAAATGCCATCTCTGCAAGCATCTGACATGAGAGAGGAGACTGAGCCATTGGAAGAGGCCCGACCCCCAGCTCCGCAGGAGGACTCAAGTCAGCCAGACAACGGGATGCCCCTCGGGGAGGTTTTAGTTTGCCCTGAAAATGCCACGGACCCTCCTGGCGAAAAGTCTCCCTCTCCCACCTCAGTTGAAGTCCACCCAGACCCAACCCACGCCTCTGGCTCCGGTCCGCCAGATGCCACTGGCCAGAATCGGCCACCGCCCAAGCCTGAGCGGACCCTTAGCCAGTCGAGCAGGGAGGCTGAAGAGGACGGTGGCAGCGAGGGGAGCATGGAAGAACTAGACTTTTCCCCAAAGAGGACGGAAACGCAGGTAAGAGATGACAGGATGAACGTGGTGGCAGGGTAGGGCTGCTGACCGCTGGCCGGAAGCGAAGTCGGTGCGGGTATCTGCTGGACCGTGGGAGGAACGGGCAAGGAACCGATGAAACGGGGGCTGTTGGAGAAGCTGCCCTGCTTTCGTTGTCCTTGTGCGTGCTAGAAATGTTACTGACAACCAGGGCCTGAATCAGGAGCAGTGATCTATGGTAGCGACAGACACAATCCTTTGCAGCTGAACAGCCAGGGGGCCTGGCAAAATACATAACAAATTTCCCAGCTTCCAAGGTTCCTCTTCTGCAAGGATAGAAATATGGCCCCCTAGGGGGAGGGTCTCCTCTCCACGGGCTTCCCGCGCTCACAAGCACTACCCCTGCAGCTCCTATTGGCTGGTTTCTGGCCAATGGGAGCTGTGATTTTGCTAGACTGCTTTCTGTTTAGTCTGGGCCCCCAAAGGGCCAGCCAAAGGAATAGCACCATGCGTGAGCAAAGGCGCTAGAGTTACTGGACCCATTCACTGTCTTTCTGCTTTCAGATTATGTTTGGCTTTACCCCAGAGGATGAAACGGGCAGCAGCAGCCCTGGACTGCCTCTCGGCTTCCTCTTCAAGGTAAGAAACACCTACTGGCTGCTGAGACGTCGGACTGAGCAGAAAGCTGGGTCTGTGGTGTCCAACCAGTTCTGAATATAGCCAATTAACCACACACAACCGGCCAAACAGCCACGTGTGGAAACCACGGGCTGGCGGCTAGGACTGCAGGCCTGGGAGAAGAGGATTCCATTGGTTGAGCTGATGTGTGACCTTGGACAAGTTGTATTTTGCCTCTTTCCCCTCCCCTCCTTTGTCTTAGCTGGGTTTCATGGGTTATTTAGACTGCGTGGGCCATTTCTTACTATGGATTTGTGCAGCTCCGAGCCCCGGGGGGGTGTTTAATCCCATTTGAGGCCTCTCAGGGCTACTCTAATGCCTAATTCCCAATAATGACGCCGCTGGGGTTGATTCAAAGGCCGATCTTCAGCAAAAGAATGTTGCTGGTTTGTGGCCCACTCGAGTTATTTTCCAAGTACAGGTTGGATCTCCCTGGTCCGGCACCCTCGGGACCTGACCGGTCCTGGATGAGGGATTTCGCCAGCCAGAGATGGTCATTTCTGCCCCGCTGCTCCATAACCTGGCTGCCAGCCTCCCACCCAGCTACCACCCCACTGGACAGCCCCACTATCTCCTGGCCCTTTTGGGCAGGGTCGCCACTGGGCAGCAGCTGGCAGCCCTGCTCCCGTTGGACCAGAGAGTCACCGTTAAGAGAGGTTCAAGCTGTATAGTAAAAACACATGGACCGACGCTCGTTCAGCGAAAGGGTGCTTTCCATGGTATAGCCGCCTGTACCCAGTGGGTTTTGCCGGCACAGCTGTGGCGGTCAGGGGTGTGGTTTTTTTCACACCTCTGATTGACAGAGGCATGTGGTCACAACTCCGTAGAGTAGCCCTGGCCTCTGTCAATAACATTGATTGCTCTAATTAATCATGCATATTGCCTAGGGGACAGGCCACAGGCGTCGGTGGGGGAGGTGCTGTGCAAACGCAGACTATCGCCTTCCGGGGGGAGCCGATAATCTCATAGTGCAGACGTCAGCGAGGGGGACGTGACATCACACGCAAGCAGAGGGAACAGGGTGATAACAATTCACTGTTGGAAACCACGGGGGAAGAGAAGGGGAGTCCTTCCGAGACATCCCCACCCCCACCCGCACCCCTTCCTGTTTTAGGGGATCTTAATACTCCACACTCCGATTTTGGGGCATGCAGGTGGGGTGAGCCCTGTAGAATTCCCTTGCTGCTTTCACCTGCCCGCTCTACAGCGACTTTAAAAAACAGCCACAGGTGCCCCGGCCAACATTTCTGCCTTGCGCTGCGTTATTTTTGTGGCATCGGTGCCCGAAATAATGTTAACGACCAGCCATCCCAGTCTGGTTTGTGGATGTGCCGTCCCCTGGAGGTGCCCTCGGAAAAGGACCTGCTCACTACACCATGATGCTGGGTGTGGAATGCAAGCCAATAGCGGCATTCCGATACAACGTACGCATCCCAGTTCCACTGGGGACCCTCTTGTCCTGCTGCCGGGGGTGGGGCGGTGGCGCCGAGGCAGGAACCGCCTCGCTAACGCCGTCTTTCGCACGCCAGGCTCAAGCAATCGGGGCTCACGCGTCGGACGACGAAACTCAGCTGCAGTTCAAGGAAGGGGAGGTCATTCTGGTGGTGTCTGAATCGCAGGCCCAGGTAAGGCCGAGCCGCCATGTCTCGTTCCAGAGCGGGGAGGCGGGGCGGGGGAATTCCAGCACTTCTGAAAATGTGGGTGAAAAACCCCCACCATAATGACTTTTGTAAAACCCCGGGAAGTTTTGGTTAAAAAAAAAATGGGGAAAAAAATTAACGGGGCCTGACTTTTCCATCATGGGGGAAGAGTTTGGGAATGTTGTAGCAATTTCCTCTTGCTACTTAGTGTGTACATGGGACCACCTGACATGATCTGGTTGCTGTCTCTTCTCTCGGTAGGTAAGTGCTCGTCTATGTCCAAAAGCTTCCCAGTCTAACTTTAAATTGCATCCGTTTAAAAGCCAGTTTCATTGGTGCAAAAGGCAGGGTGCGGATGTTCTTGATTTGATTTAATTAAACCTGCTTCTAGTTGACTAAAGCCAGATCTACGCCAGAAACGTTTGCTGGCATAGCTGTGTCAGTCGGCAGTGTGACTTGTGACCCATACAGCCAGCTGCAGGCCCTGGTGTAGCTACAGGCATACCAGCAAAACTTCACTTGTTTCTCGCACGGGGAGAGAGGGGCACTGCGATACGTTAGAGTAGCAAAACCACAATTTCTTGTTACAAGTTGCATCCTCTCTAGGGGCTTGTCTACACTGGCAAGTTGCTGGAACTTTCTTACTCTGCATGTGAAAAAACACTACGGTTATCAGCTGTCCAGTATTGACCCAGACGGTCCGGTATTTTTGCCTCCTGTTCAGTAAAAAAAATTCAGAAAATACCAGACACCTAAAATGTCTGGTATTTTCTGATTTTTTTTTTTTCCTGCTAGGAGGCAAAAATACCGGACACCTTGCAACCCTACAATACATTCAGCAACTGGGCCCAGCCCCCAAAGTCCCCTGACCCCTCCGCTGAGCCCCCCAGACTGCCTCTTCTTAAAGGGGCCATGCTGATTTTTTTTTTTCCTTAATAACTGCTGTCAGGGTCCTTTTTTTGCTAAACAACTTTGGTCTTCCCCTTTTTTTTCTCAACAAAATTTTTTTCATGGTGTTTTTTTGGGGGGTGGCAGGGGTGTTCGGTATTTTTGGTTAAACCATCTGGCAACCCTAAAAAACACACATACCAGCGCAGCAGGTTACAGCGCTGTAAGAAGGCATGCATCAGTTTATCGTTTCTCTTCCACCCTCCGCAGCCCTTCGGTTGCTCATTAACTGATCTCCCAGCTCCTTCCTCCTCTGAGGGACCTGTTTCCTTGGTGAGGCTTAAGTTACTTCCTGTTGGTGAAGAGATTGAAAGGCAATTTGGTAGCACAGGCTGGGAATTTTCCGATGAAATGGGTTTCCCCCCTCATCAGACATTGCTGATTCACAGAAACAAATTTTTCACAGGAGAGAGGTTGGTTTGACAAACTGAAGAGGAAAAAAACGGAGGGGGGGGCGGGACTTTGAAAGGGCCCGCTTCTAGGGTTGCCAGGTTGTTTCAACAAAAATACCGGACGTACTTGATATTACATCACAATCTACATTACATCTTCTTTAGAAAATACCAGACATTTCTATTTTCTCATTTCTATTTTCTCAATTTGTTTCCCAAACAGAAAACTCAAATACTGAATGGTCCGGTTCAAAACCGGACATCTGGCAACCTTACCCACTTCAATGTTTTCTAAATGGAAAGTTTTGTTTTCTGGGACAAACCAACTTTTTGTTTTGAAATTGTAATTAATTTATACTAAAAGCTTTTTTAAAAAGTTGAAATCGACTTGGTCCAATTTTTTATTTTTTAGACTATTCAGCCTGATTTGAGGCAGGAAAAAAAACGTCAATAATATTCACTGGTTTTTAAAATTTCCCACCCAGCTCATCAGTTGGTTCCTTCACCTTGAATCGATGTGTTTGTTGTCTCTGGGTATGTCTACACTACAGCGTTATTTCGAAATAAGCTATTTCGAAATAGTTAATTCGAAATAGCTTATTTCAAAATAACGCGTCTACACACAAAATGCATTTTGAAATAGCGTTTTTCTATTTCAAAATTGCGCATCCACACTTAGTAGATGATGAATCGCATTTAAGGCTGTTTGGAACCAGTTTCAGCAGGGCATCAGGTCAGAAGTTGCGTTGTGGCCAGGGCGGCCAGCAGGGCACCCTGGGAAGGGCTGGAGGCCCCCTATTTCGAAATAAGTGTCTACACAGCGCTTACTTCGAAATAGCTATTTCAAAATTGGTGCTATTCCTCGTGGAATGAGGTTTACCAATTTTGAAATAAGTCCGCCGCTATTTCGAATTAATTTCAAAATAAGGGAATGGCTGTGTCGATGCTAGGAAAGTTATTTTGAAATAACTTTGCGGTGTAGACATACCCGCTGTGAGGAAAAGGGGGAAGCTAAAGAGCTGTGCAGTGTTAACGCTGACACTTTTCAGAGCTGGCGGATCGATTCAGAAACCCCCATTAAAATTAAGGGGAATTGGGTTGAGTCTAATGTTGTTTTAAATGGGGCCTCTTAGCCGGCAACATTTTGGAAACTTTCACAGCTCAACAGATTTGACTGCCAGGAACATTTTGCTGCCACTTGGCCTTAAAATTCCTCCCCCCTCTTCCGACCAATACTGACCCACAGTTTGTTTTTCCTCTCCAGGCAGAAGGATTTCTGACAGGCTTCAAAGAGAGCGACTGGAAGGTGAACCAGGATTTCGTACAGAAAGGAGTTTTCCCCCAAGACCTCATCAGACCTATCTCCTCCGAATGAGTCGGGTGTATCCGACAGCAGGAACGTTACCGTTGTGACCCAGGAAAGCTTTGCGGCGTAGGTCGGATGCAGAATGTCAAACGGCCCAGAAGACAGGAGAGCAAACCTGTCTCTCCAACCAAAATGATTGTGGCTTGGAATTCATGGCACGGTACCCGGCTGGCAGGCATAGGAATACACTCCGGTTTGATTGCACCGCACCTGCTGCGTGCCCCTTACAAAAAGCACAGGAATCGGACATGCCCAGGCACCCTGCCCCCCTGCCGCAAACTGTTGTGGCAAAGTGTTTGGCAAAACAGTGACACATTGGTAGACGACACTGCAGCACAATTTGGGGGAGGGTGTTGACTTTATGCTTCACCAGGGGGTGAAAGTCACTTAAAATCTCTTATAGGTACGGTCCTATTGCAACCCAGGTCCCTGCCAGCTCTTTCAATTTTTTTTCCCGCAACTCAGCCAGCTCTTGCTGGAGCTGCGCGCTACCCCGCACCCGCTTCCTTTCACCTCTGGGCTTCACCATCCTTGCATCTGGAGAGCCCTGTGCGGATACAAAATGTGTATCTGCATCTGTATCAACAAAAATGTGCTGCAGACCGTGTTCCCTGTAAGCTGAGGGCTTGGCTGGCCATCCAAGAAAGAGTCAAATGCCTCTTAGCCGGGCACCCACATTTTGGCAGCATGTGTTTATCCTGGTGGTGCACAGGCCTCGGTGCACGGAACAAAATTTATTTTGCACATGGACGGAAAAAATTAGAGAGAGACCACTGGCCGGGGAGATCTGCATCCCCGTCGGTAGATGCGGATCCCTGCAGATATAAAGCGGATCTCGGCAGATTTGTTGGGGTCTCGATACAAAATGTGCATCGGCAGCTGTATCTGCAAAAAAGAGCTGTGGATCTTCAGGGCACTCTCCATCTACGCTCCACACGGCACCTGAATACTCCCTGTAGAAATATGGCACTAGATGCTCACGGCCTGACCTTTAAGCATGTTTTCTATGTGATGCTGAATCAGGGCTTAATCCCTTTTAGCCGGGGTTTTCGAACACCGGGGTGAAACCCAAGACTGGGCTGTGGAGTGTCGGGCCCTGGGTCTTGGTGCTGCAGGGGGGCCAGGTGAGCAGTGCGGGGGGATAAGGCAGCTTCTCTGCCTGTCCTGCACCCCAGACTGCGCTGCGCCCCAGAAGTGGCCGCAGCAGGCCCAGCTCCTAGGTGGGAAGCGCACAGGACTCCACACCCTCCCCCTGCCCCAAGCACTAGCCCCACTCTCCCACTGGCTGGGAACCAGCTGCTTCTAGGAGCAGCATGGTCTACGGGGCCAGGAGAGGAAGGAAGCTGCCTTAGCCCCCCGCTGCACCCATGACTGGGAGCCGCTCCAGGGAAGCCCCTCCGGCCCCCAACCCTGCCCCCTCCCAAAGCTGGAGTCCCCTCCTACACCCCAAAGCTCCATCCCCAACCCCACCCCAGTCCCATTCTGTTGGGTCGCAGCATCAACAGTTTTCTTCAACTGGGTCATGAGAAAACGAGTTTGCAAACCGCTGCCTTAGTGGCTCGGCTCCATCTGAGACCTTCCTTCCTGCAAAGCAGGCCAGCCCCTGGAGAGACCCAGCTGTGCTGCTTGTCAAGTGCGGGGCTTGGTCCATCCACTCCGGTTCGGAATCTGGAGCAGGGAAGGGGGGCTATTTTACGGCTCTGCTGGTCATCGGCAGGCACCACTCATTGGTCACAAAAGATTTGCCTCCTTTGCTTCCTTGGCCGCACTGCAGGCACGGTTCCTGGGGCTTGTGTCCAGTGCACTTGAGGCTGAACTGCAGGGTCTCCTGCAAGCTGGGCACTTGGGCAGCCGTCCATGAGAGACTGAAATGCCACCCTGACGATTAGCACAGCACCCACAGCCGGCAGTGTGTGCCTCGATGGGTGGTGCACTTGCCTCGGCGCACATAATAAAATTTATTCTGCATACGTATGGGAAAAAATGGAGAGGGACCATTAGTGTCCAGTACCTGTGCTAATCTACTGAGGGCCCTAAATGAGAATACCCTCCTGACCATTTTAAAACAGGCCAGTTCTTATAATAAAAAGCAAACAGGGCAGGCTCTTGTGCTGTCCAGGGGCCTAAACCGGTATTAGCCTAGCGTGGGCTCTGATAAGAGCTGATTCCGGAGGCTGCCCTTGATTGTCTGGTTGTTCAGGAAGGGTGTTTTCTTGAGGGCGGGGCAGCGAGATTCCAGGAAGGGTGTTTCTTTGGGGGCGGGGGCAAATGGCACTAATTAACTCAGCGGTATCATCTTGCGGCGAGAAGTGTGACCACTCTTGTAACTCCCAGATCTTTCAATAAAGACCCCGGGCTGAATAATTCCTGAGTCGTGGGGGGCGCCCGCGGGAACAGCGTCCATCGGGGCCTCTCCGAGGGTTGTCTGCCTCTCCCCTGCCCACCAGGAGTTAACAAGGAGTAGGCGACCTGAGGTAGAGAAACTGGAAAGGTGAGGTAGGCAGGGAACGCCTTTTGCCAGTTATGTGAGACGAGGCGGCCAGGCGCTGTGCAGACTGCTCCTGCTGCTGGAATGTTTTCCGCGGGTGCCACGGTCTCGGGTAAGATGGGGCGGGCGGGGGTTCTGGGGAGCGGAGTTGCTATTTGGGGGATGGAGATTTACTTCTGCAGTCACTGCCAGCTCTGATGGGTTTGATAACCCATCTCAGCCCAGCGGGGGGGGGGCGGTCTGCCCCCTGTCTGAACCTGGTCTGTGGCGTACGGGAGCGACCAGCCCGGGAGACGCTGCTGCAAGCTTGGTGGGGTGGCTTAACGACGAACACCATCAGGACCGTTTTCCCAAAGAGCTTAGTTCCCGTAGGCGCCTCCGAGAGCTGCGGGGTGGTTAACCAAGATGCCGGCTTTTTCCTCCCCGGGTTACTCGGGAGCAGCTCACACTCACAGGTGGGCCTGGGCACCATTCCTTACCCAGCCTGGCTAATAGCCAGGAATAGACTTAACCTCCATGAATTTATCTAGTTATAAAATGTATCTCTTTTAAATCCTGTTATAATCCTAGCCTTCACAACTTCCTCCGGCAAGGAGTTCCACAGGTTGACTATGTGCTGTGTGAAGAACTTCCTTATATTTGTTTTAAACGTGCTGCCCATTCGTTTCATTTGGTGGCCCCTAGTTCTTATATTATGGGAACAAGTAAATAACTTTTCCTTATTCATTTTCTCCATCCCATTCATGATTTTTTAGACCTCGATCACATCCCCCCTTAGTCTCTTTTCCAAGCTGAAAAGTCCCAGTCTCTTTAATCGCTCCTCATGTGGGACCTGTTCCAAACCCCTCATCATTTCAGTTGCCCTTCTCTGAACCTTTTCTAATGCCAGCATGTCTCTCACGAGCTCAGCACGGCGCAGGTCCAGACCCAGAGTCAGCAAGAGGGTTTGCAAGCACTGAACTCGGTTGGCGGCAAGCAGAGGATGCAAAAGCCCAAAATGCTGCTCCTCTTTCATTTCTCTTCCTCTTTTAAAGTTCCCCTTTGCCAGCTGCAGCAGCATTGGTACTTTCCAAGGCACTATGCCTGCATCTGAGTTTCAATTCAGCTGCCTCTCAGAGCCCCCAACCTCCCGATATTCTGGCCCCCCCTTATCCATCCTGTGTCCCAAGGGTGCCAGCTCTGTCCCTCAGGAGCCTGGGTTGGCTGTCCTGGAGGGGAGGGTGGCAAGATTCGAACCCTCAACCTGTGGCTTGGGGGAGGGGGCGAGACAACGACCCAGGAAGTGAAAAATCCTTCCCAGATAAACAGAGGTAAGAGAAGCAGAGCATGCAGAATACACAGGGCAGGTGGGAACCCCATGCCAGAATAGGAGGGGCTTATAGGGAGGGCTCTGGGGATCCAGCGGGCTAGGGTCTTGGGCAGGGATAGATTGTGCCCTTCGACTTAGCTCGCTGGTTGGAATCTAGCTCTGGTTTGACGGTCACGTTGCTGGGTCCCCTGGGCCGGGCGTACGTGTCTGTGGCGGCGTGACTAGGTTGGTAAGCTCTTTGGGACAGAAACCATCTTTTTGTTCTGCATTTGTACAGCGCCTGGCGCGGTGCGGCCTTGTCTGGGTTCCCCGACGCTGCTGTCCTACAAATGGGGCTGGTGGGAGGAAATGTCGCAGGGCTGCGGGAGACCTAAGTCCAGCCGCGGCTCCTGGGAATGGCTAGTGATAAACAGTGGAACAGCTTCAACAGAAGAGCGGCAGACCCCGACCCCAGCATGCCTCAGACCCAGGGGGTTTGGGCACTCGCATGAGGGGTGGGAACTTAGGTTCCCACTCCGAACTCCCTTCAGAGCTCCCCCAACTCCAACATGACATACCCAGGGGGTTCAGGCACTTGCCTGAGGGGCAGGAACCAAGATTTAAAGCCCCCGCCCCTTCCACAGTGGATTCAAAAGTCTGTTTTCTATGTCCCAGGTGCATTTTCTATGCACTAGGTAATGGGTATGGAGCAGTAGCGTCCCCTTTGTGACTGATTTCTTTGGATTTAAAAACTGCCTGGAAACTCTGTTTTGGGTCCAATGAAGCATTTCACTCAAGCCAAGGGGCCTTCTTGTACTTTTTTTCCATGGCCGAAAATTGCAACCCCCTACGGTTTCGCTTCCACCTGCACGGTTTCGTTTTCGCAACACCCTGCAGACCAACCCCTGGGTTGGGCGTGCACAGCTCTTTGCAACACCATGACATGTTAAAAACGCTTACAGCTTAGAAAATGCTGAGTGTATCAGGGAAGTGAGTCACGGGCCATGGAATTCCACCCAATCAGCAATGGGGCTGGAGAGGAACGGCGCCGGAACAACTGGAGCCTCCCAAAATCAGCGCCGGGTTCCCCAAGGAGCTGCCGTTTGTCCTTGCAGGGACTGGCATGGCAGAGCCGGGCTCAGATGTCTCGTCCCGCTGACGTCAGTGGGAGTGGAGGGTTCGTATCCCCCGGCAGGATTGGCGCCGCAGAGAGACCTGTGTGAATCAGCACCTTCATAAGGTAAACCCCTTGGCAACTCTTTCTCTTCCCTCCCGCACACCTGCTGGGCGTGGGGCATTGTTCCAGCTAGTGGGCCTGAGCCCTGGTCCAGAGAGAAGAATGAGTTTGATCCACAGCCTTAGCTACCAGCTGGGAGGCATTTCGTACCTGTTGGGAGTTCGGTTCCGCCTACCAACCTCGCCTTGACCGTTAATTGCCGCCTGCTTTTCGTTCCGGAGGAAGACTTGCGTTCCAGCCTCTCTCAGTGGCAGGTTGTTTTGCCGATTGTGCACGGGCTGAGTGCTGGGGCTGTTGGAGCTAAGTATTGTGTTTTGTGCGCACACGTCCGTGCGCAGCAAAATGCTCGTGAAATTATGGGCATCTGTTCCACACTTGATTGTAACCTCTCCACTGGAAGATGCTCCAGCTTCTGCTAACCTTCATCAGGCCGCGCACTCCCTCCTCTTCCCCTCTGAAATCCTTACATCCGCTTGCCCCCAAAATCGTCTGGCTGCCACCAGCCTCCTCAATGGCCTACTCAGTGCACTCCTCCACTCGAAGCAAGATCTTTAGACACTAGTAACCACAATCAACTCTCTCTTTACAAGCTTCAGGGGGTAGCTGAATTAGTCTGTTAGGGTGTGTCTAGACTACATGCCTCCGTCGACGGAGGCATGTAGATTAGCCAGATCGGAAGAGGGAAATGAAGCCGCGATTAAAATAATCGCGGCTTCATTTAAATTTAAATGGCTGCCCCGATCTGCCGATCAGCTGTTTGTCGACAGATCGGGGCAGTCTGGATGCGATGCGCCGACAAAGAAGCCTTTCTTGATCGACACAGGTATGCCTCGTGAAACCAGGTTTACCTGTGTCGATCAAGAAAGGCTTCTTTGTCGGCGCATCGCGTCCAGACTGCCCCGATCTGCCGACAAACAGCTGATCGGCAGATCGGGGCAGCCATTTAAATTTAAATGAAGCCGCGATTATTTTAATCGCGGCTTCATTTCCCTCTTCCGATCTGGCTAATCTACATGCCTCCGTCGACGGAGGCATGTAGTCTAGACACACCCTTACAGACAAAAAACCAACACATGGTCTGCTAGCACTCTATAGACTAACAAAACATGTCGATGGGATCATGAGCTTTCGTGGCTGTGCCCACAAAAGCTCATGATACTATCTACCATGGGTTCCCAAATGGGGTCATGTGCGTGAAGAAATTCCGGGGGGGGGGATGGTGCCACGTGACACACACACACACCCCGTCCCCCTGTCAAGTTTTGCTGCCCAAGTCAATTTTTTTTTGTTTTGCTCAACAAGTTTTGCTATTGGGAGGGGAGTGTGAGGGGGTTTCAAAAATCAAAAAGGGGGCGTGATGCCGAAAAGTTTGGGAACTGCTACACGTTTTGTTAGTCTATAAAGTGCTACCAGACCATTTGTTGTTTTTTGTCTCTTTACAGCCAGTGCAGAGCTTGGAAAGACACAAGCTACTTTCACAGAGGAAATTATCTAATTTCTACGTGCTCAGGGGCCCACTCGCGGTCTCAGCTTCCAGGCATGACATCTTACCTTTATAACGTGGCGTCAAGCTAGGGAAATATTTGTAGCGCAGCCGTGTTGCGTGAGTGGCTCGGGTACTGACGGACGCAAACGTCGTACAACCCCTGGGTGTGTCTAGACTACAGGGTTTTTTCGAAAAAACTTCTCCTGCATCTAGACAGCTGCCGTGTTCTTTCTAAAGTAAATCGAAAGAACGTAGCGGTTTTTTCGACTGCGGAAAACCTGGTTTTATGAGGAAGAACGCCTTTTTTCGAAAGTGCTCTTTCGAAAAAACGTGCTATGTAATGCAAACTGTGCTTTTTCGAAAGAGAGCATCCAGACTGCCTGGGTGCTCTCTTTCAAAAAAGCGGCGCGCTTTTTCGGAAGCACTGGCTGTAGTCTAGACGCTCTCTTTTGAAAGAGGCTTGCAGTCTAGGCGTACCCCCTGTGACTACAGCCATGCTTGCGCGAGTTTAACTCCATGACAAGGCTTTGAGGTTGGATTTCCAAAGTCTGCTTTGTCAGGTTGGCCGCTCTGTGTGAGCGCTGTGTAAAAGCTTAGCAAGAAATGAGATCACATCACAGAAGTAGAGCTGTCTGTTTCCCTTGCCCAAATGAAGGGCTTGTGTGTGGTCTAAGGGTGTCGACAGGTTCACTGGTGCCCGGGAGCAGCCCTACATCTGCAGCCTGCCACCCAGGATCCTGCTTTGTCAGTTAACCAGCCGGTCAGCCTAATGTTTAATTGATTAATTGGGATTTTACATCTCTAGTTTGGCCTTATGCTGTGGCCTGGGAGGAAGGCAGCATGAAGCCGTGGCACTGAAAGAGCAGATCATGGGACAAACTGTTCCCGCTTTGCTTTGTGACGCAACCTGCCATGCCGGACCAGCCGTGGATTACTTCCCGCCTCGTGGTGGCTCAGTGCTGATGCATTTTGGGAAGGAAAGTGGGTGGAGGTTTTAAAGGAAGGTTCTGCCCCCAGCCCAAGTAGGGAAGAAGCTATGGGTCTTACAACAGCTGTTTCTGGCCACCTCGCTATACCCTGTGCTGCGGCAGATATAAGACAGCTGCCTTTCCCCCTCCTTTCCCCTGCTCCGTGGCCGGGTGGGCCTCTCCTGAAGTGTCACAGTGAGGCTATGGCTAGACTGCAGGCTTCTTTCAGAAGAAGCTTTTCCGGAAAAGATCTTCCGAAAAACTTCTGCCGAAAGAGCACGTCCACACTGCAAAAGCACATTGAAAAAGCGATCTGCTTTTTCGAAAGAGATCGTCCACACTGAATAGACGCTCTCTCGTAGGTAACCTATGGACAGAATGGCCACCAGGGCACCTGTGCTTTTTCCTCTTTCCGCTTTTTCCGAAAGAACGCCCTCTTCCCTGTCCACATGCGCCTTTTTCCGAAAGAGCTCTTTCGCAAAAAGGTTTCTTCCTCGCAGAAAGAGGATTACCAATGCCGGAAAAACCCCTCTGCTCTTTCGATTTTCTTGCGGAAGAACACGATTGCAGTGTGGACGTTCCTCCAGTTTTGTCGAAAAAACGGACACTTTTCCGACAAAACTCTGTTGTGTGGACATACCCGAAGATCCCACAGTGACTGTACAAACAGGCACAAGGCTAGATGGATTAGACTGCTGGTATAAAATGAGAGACAGGTGGACACAATGCCAAGGGGGAGAACGTTTTGATACCCAGCTGGTTCCCAGGAAGATACTAGCTGGCCCCCCCGACAACCTAAACGAGCAAAGTAGGGCACACTTCCAGTGCCCTCCGTTAGCCTCATTAGCACCAGCACTACAATTGACAGGTACTTCCCACCCCCCTTCTTTTTCTGTTTTAAATTCTGAGGGTTCCCCTTTTTTTCTCCATTCAAGCTTATCCGAGGAAGTGGGTTTGGCCCCCGAAAGCTCATGAGCCTATCGATTTTGGCTCATCTCTACGGAGCCACAGGACTGCTCGTTGTTTTCAACGTTACAGACCGCCCCACCCCCCAACTTTTACACTGCAATGTAAATAGTAGAAACTAACTTAGATCTCAAACGTGCTTTCCGTTTCAATAGTCAAATCTGGGTTTATAGCCTTGGCCAGGCGCCAAGCTTCACAAGCTGCTTTACGGACAAAGACCGACACAGAAGTACACAAACTGTAGGCAGAACCGGCCCACAACATTTTGGCACCTGAGGCGGGGAGCTCAAATGACGCCCCCATGCCCCCTCGCTTGGGCCGAAACTTTGAAAGGTCTCAATTCTGCCTCCTTCCTGTTCCACTCCTCTCCTGGGACTGTTCTGTTACCTACACAGGCACCAGCAGCAGACACAATTTTCTACTCTGTGGGTCCTAGTGGCACCACCCACAGTCTGGCACCTGAGGCGGCTGCCTCAGTTCCCCTCATGGTAGGGCCAGCCCTGACCGTAGTTCACTTCTCTCACCCCATTTGTGTGTTGCCCGACTGCTGTTTAAAATGTATTTTATCCTGACACCTAGTGTTCGGTGCCTGCCCGGCTGCTGAGTCAGTTGATTTTTGAGGGGAGAAGCCGTTGCCAATTGAAATGTAAGTGCCTGGGTGAAGTCATTGGCTGTAATACACCTTGTGCCAAAGGCTGGAGCCCTGCCTAATGAAATACACAAAGCTCTAACTCCAACTGGCATTTAAATCCCCGATTCACACAGGACGGTGGATCCTCTGGCAATGTATTTGAGACGAATCTTTACAGGAGGGCCAAGTAGCCCTCGGAAAACAATGAGTAGCCCTGTAGCACCTTAGGGTGAGTCTAAACAGCACCCGTACCTCACAATAAGCGACACAATTTGCACCATGCAAATTGTGTCGCTTATTTCGATCTTATTTCGAAATAGCTTTTTTCCAAAATTTGGCACTGTCTATACAGCACCAAAGTTTGAAATAAGGCGCTATTCCAAAACGTCCCTTATCCCTCATGCAATGAGGTTTAGAGGGGGGTCAGAATAGCAAGCCTGTTCTATTTCGATATAACGGGCTTGCTCTTAAGACACAGAACAGCTATTTCGGGATACTGGAGGAATCCCGAAATAGCTCCGCAGTGTACACATTGCCTAAGAGACTGACAAGTATAGTATCATGAGCTTTCATGGGCACAACCCACTTCGCCCTTGGTGTTTTCCACATATGTGTTTGCCCTCTGCCCTGCCGCTTCCACCTAAAGCTTCGTCCCAGGCCACAGAGCCAGCCCTCCCCCCACACACCTTGCCCTGGGTCCCACAGTGGGTGTAGGCCCCGCTCTTTGGACTCAAGCAATGCAAACTACAGTGTAACAGAACGTGGTAAGGCATTTCAGCTCACTTGCAGCAGAGCCAGTTATCAAGAGAACTCGCTTATTTTTGTCACGTGAAAGGCTTTAGTCTTCCCGGTCGGAGTTTGATTGTGCCCTGAGATTCCATGCGAGCCGAGAACCCCATCAAGTCTGTTAATTAAGCATCCCCATGACAATTAATACAAATGTAGCCAGTTCACACCCAAGCCCTGCCAAATTACTAGCTCTCATAATAAGGCTATGTCTACACTCGCGGCTTCTTGCGCAAGAACATCTTGCACGAGTGTTCTTGCGCAAGAAAACGTCCACACTGCCGTGTGCGAGCTGTGCTTTCGCACAAGAGCGCCCATGGCAGTGTGGACGCTCTCTTGTGCAAGAAAGGTCTGGTGGCCATTTTAGCCGTAGGGCTTTCTTGAGCAAGAAATCCCTGCCGAGCATCCACTCTGCCCTCTTGCGCAAGAGCTGCTGTGCAAGAGAGCTTACACCTGTTAAAAAAGAGCGTAGCTCTTGCGCAAGGAGCCCTCTTTTACCACCCCGTACTGTAAATTCCCTTGCGCAAGAGCGGGCGGGCAGTGTGGATGCTCTGCAGATTCTTGCGCAAGAACAGCTGTACTTGCGCAAGAAGCCACGAGTGTAGACATAGCCTAAGAGTCTAGAACACGGGGTTTGGGCAAACTTTTTGGCTGGAGGGCCACATCCGCAGCACCCATTGGCTATGCTTTCTAGCCAATGAGAACTGTGGGGGCGGAGCTTGAGGCTGGGGTAGCAGGAAGTACTCTAGATACTCACTAGGCATAGGAGCCCGGGGGGGAGGGGTTATGATGCTAATTCTGGGCACAGTATAGAGCAGGGTGAGCCCCAGCAGGAGCTCAAGGGATGGATTAAAATGGCTGCCAGGCTGGATGCAGCCCAGGGCGGTATTGTTCCTTGTCAGACACTCATAAATGTAACATTACTTCTCTTGCTGTTTTTGTAGTGCCAAAAGAGCCCCACTTTTAAATCGGATACGCCTGCAACTCATCTAGATCCATGGCAGCTACTCCAATGCTTCCACTAACTACAGGTAGGAAGCCCTGGGCAGACCTGGTAAGAAGTCAGTAATTCACAGCTTGGTTTGCTAGCTGGCAAGGTAAAGCAACACCTCTCCCCGGCTAGTGCAAAATGAAGGCGCGGGGTTATATGAGGTCTCCTCTTACAACATCTTACTAGGAGAGGAAGTTAATAATAAGCCAAACTGCAGAAGCATTTGTGCATGCAAATTTGTGACTGCTGAAGACATCGCAGAAAAAACACAGGCTAGGCACGCAGCTTACTTCTAATTTTTTCCTGCTTTCCCCGCTGCAAAAGACCCCTTTTTAACTGCCCCAGGTGAAGACAAACCCACCTCCCCAGACAGTGGCCAGAAGAAATAATGGCAGCGCAAGAACCTACAAGACAATTAAAAGACTTTGGAACAGAGCTTCTGACAGCCCATTCCTGCTGGCAGCACTGCTGCTATTTATCAGCCTAATTACATAATGCACTAGAATGACGGGAAAGATGCTGTTAAAAATGTCTGGCTTTTAAATCACGTCTTGGAATCTTAAATTGAGCAAAACTCTCGGATCCCAATAAGCAGGTTGCATCCTTAGTCCCAAAAGTGACTGTTATCTTCAGACAGCTAATCGAGACCACTGCTCTAATCATTTAATTAAAGGAATAGCTGAACCGCTTCATTAGTGTAGTAGCTGCTATTTATTGAAACTAACATGTGGTTTAAAAGTTTCCAGGCTTCATTCTCATTCAAGGATGTATTTGTGGTAAACTACAGAACTGGTCAGAACACTGTTTTGTTTTTTTCCCCATGTTGTGGGAAACAGACATTTCAGAACAAAAAAAACGTGACTCAAATTGAGATAAGCACAAAATGGCCATTTTTTTCTTCCCAAAATGTAAATAATCATTTGGGGTCCATCACCACATTTTGTTTGGCTTGCAACCATTTTGAAAGGCATACCGTGAAGTCTGTTTCAAACCGATCTTTTTAATACAAAAAAAATCAAAACCTTTTGTTCTAAAAGTGTTAAAACGGGGGCTGTTTTCACATTTTTTAAAGGGTTCCCATTTTGTTCAAAAAAAAAAATGGTGTCCATATGGTTTCACACACAAAAAACAGACTTTGCAAAAAGGGCATTTTCAGTCCAAAAATTTTCAGTGAAAAATTTTCCTCCAGGGCTACTAAACCGTTTTAAACATAAGACCTATTCGTGTGTCACTAGCTGCCTCCAAAGAGGCTTCACTTATAAGTGCCTTGAAGATATTTCAATAACTGTCACTTTCTTCTCCTCTCCTTGTCAATTTGACTCTGGCCTCGTAAAAAAGAGCTGGCCACCCTATTTCAGACTAAGATGAATACGCCGTCTCTCCATGAAGAAGCCAGCGTGGGCGTCATCGCAGGTATGTTGCTATGAGTGTACATCAGGGAGGACAACCCGGGAGCAGTTAAATGCTGACCTATCTCCTAATCTGGCTTCTGTTGCTTCTTTGGAAGGTGTCCTCACCGTAGTTTTCATCACCCTCCTGGCCGTCCTGGTAGTGATCATCATCTACCTGTACAAGAACAAAGGGAGCTACCGCACCTATGAGCAAGCAGAGGCAGAAGTGTCAATACAGCTGGAAGACCTCCCTTCTAAAGGAGAAAAGGCCGAATATTTTATATAATCCATTCAGCGTGGCTAACAGCTGTAGGTTGGACAGTAAGTTGCCTGGACTCTGGGATCTGCAGACTTTTCTTTCCCCTAATTTATTATGTTAATCAACAAAGGAAAAGTGTAACATGTGCACCATGCTAACTTCAGCCATTGTTTTGCTGGGAAGAATGACCATTAAACAGAAGGTAAGGCTCTTCTCGTGACTGTCGTGTAAAAGTGATAATGCACTGTCACGTGTGGTTTGTAATACGGCCGGCCGGTTAAGCAGCTAGGCTATGTCTTTACTGGCGCGATCTTGCGCCAAAGATATGCAAATCAGGCTAAGCGTGGAATATTGCCCAGCCTCATTTGCATACCTAATGAGCCGCCATTTTGCAGAAGAGGCTCTTGCGCCAGAAGGAGCTGTCTACACTGCCCTTTCTTGTACAAGAAAACCCTCTTGTGCAATGCCGCTACGCTGATTATTTTCAGGAATAACGGCATTATGCAAGAGGGGTTTTCTTGCGCAAGGGGCAGTGTAGACAGCTCCTTCTAGCGCAAGAGCCTCTTCCACAAAAATGGTGGCTCATTAGGTATGCAAATGAGGCTCGGTGATATTCCACGCTTAGCCTCATTTGCATATCTTTGGCGCAAGATCGCGCCAGTGTAGGCATAGCCCTAGAGTTTCTCTCTCCTGGAGCAAAGAAGGTTAAGCTCATTTTAGGGGGGGAGGAATAGATTAAGGGCCAAAGTTAATCAAGTCGTTTGTGTTGCAATAATGCCTAGTAGCCTCCGTTGTGCTCTGTACAATTCCCTAGCGAGTCCCCAGGTTCTAGTCTAAAAGGCCGAGGTGGGAGAAGAACACACAGTAAGTCAGTAGCAGAGCTGGAAAACAAACCAACCAACCCAGGGCTCCTGATCCTAGCCCAGTGTCTTAACCCCTTGGAGAGCACTGCCCCTCACATGAGGACACCCATTAGCTGCCAGAGGCCAGGTAAATAACCTGAGGAGCAGATTATTCAGCCTGGTCCCCTACTTGGTTTCTTGCCCTTTGTAGTGACCCACAGGGGACTGGCCTCTGTCTGAGACCAGACAGATCCAGGGTATCGTTAAGCTCGACAATTAGCTCATTTCATGTGAATAACAGTCACTCCGCACAGGGAAGTCCTGCCTGGGTGTGGTGCAGGCTGCCTTAGCCCTGTTCAGGCGGGAGCCTCGTTTTGGTGGTGGTAGCGCCTCACCCCTATTTTGGGCAAGCGACGTAATCTCCAGCTAAACGAAGCGCTAAAATTCAAAGCTCTTTGTGAGCCATAATAGTTTTCTAGGGGTGGAAAAAAGGGCCTGGAAACTATAATGCCCTTATGTTTGTGTTCGCCCTGCAGCGTTGCCTGACTCGCTCACGCTAGCGGACGATGTGCCCTGTATTGCGCAGCTTCTGAAGCAATAAGGCCATTTCAATTTAGCTAGACTAGGAGAGGGTAAAAATACGGCCGGCAGCAGGGCCATGGGCTTCTCTGAGCGCCGTGGGAAAACTACAGTGTCCGCAGGACAATCTTCCAGGTCCCGTTGACCAGAGCGGCCTCGGCCGTGTTTGCAGGGCTCCTGCCACTCAAAAGCAGCTGGCCTCTGCAGCCAGACGCTGTGCGCAGCCTGCGGGGATGCAGCAGGCAGTGAGCCTGCCCGAGGGGCCACCTGTCAGGCAGAGTCTGCCTCTGGCACCCCAGCCCCTCCAACCACCCCCAACCCTCTGCTCTCTTTCCTCCACGTCACCCAACCCTTTGCACTCCCACTCCTGCACCCATTCCCCTGACCCAGATCACAACCCCCTTCCAAACTCTGCACCCCCTCCTCCACCTCATCAGAATCCTCTCTGCACCCCAAATTCATAGAATAATAGGACTGGAAGGGACCTTGAGAGGTCATCGAGTCCAGCCCCCCGCCCTCAAGGCAGGACCAAGCTCCGTCTACACCATCCCTGACAGATGTCTATCTAACCTGTTCTTAAATATCTCCAGAGAGGGAGATTCCACCACCTCCCTTGGCAATTTATTCCAATATTTGACCACCCTGACAGTTAGGAATTTTTTCCTAATGTCCAATCTAAACCTCCCCTGCTGCACTTTAAGCCCATTACTCCTTGTCCTGTCCTCAGTAAGCCAAAGGAACAAATTTTCTCCTTCCTCCTTGTGACACCCTTTTAGATATTTGAAAACCGCTATCATGTCCTCCCTTAATCTTCTTTTTTCCAAACTAAACAAGCCCAGTTCGTGAAGCCTGGCTTCATAGCTCATGTTCTCTAAACCTTTAATCATTCTTGTCGCGCTTCTCTGTACCCTTTCCAATTTCTCCACATCTTTCTTGAAATGTGGCGCCCAGAACTGGACACAGTACTCTAGCTGAGGCCTAACTAGTGCAGAGTAGAGCGGCAGAATGACTTCGAGTTTTGCTTACAACACACCTGTTGATACAACCTAGAATCATATTTGCTTTTTTTGCAACAGCATCACACTGTTGACTCATATTCACTATGACCCCTAGATCCCTTTCTGCCATGCTCCTTCCTAGACAGTCGCTTCCCATCTTGTATGTATGGAACTGATTGTTCCTTCCTAAATGGAGCACTTTGCATTTCTCTTTATTAAACCTCATCCTGTTTACCTCTGACCATTTCTCTAACTTGCTAAGGTCATTTTGAATTATGTCCCTATCCTCCAAAGAAGTTGCAACCCCACCCAGTTTGGTATCATCTGCAAACTTAATAAGCGTACTCTCTATCCCAATATCTACATCATTGATGAAGATATTGAACAGTACGGGTCCCAAAACAGACCCTTGAGGAACTCCACTTGTTATCCCTTTCCAGCAGGATTTAGCACCATTAACAACAACTCTCTGACTACGGTTATCCAGCCAATTATGCACCCACCTTATCGTGGCCCTATCTAAGTTATATTTGCCTAGTTTATCAATAAGAATATCATGCGAGACCGTATCAAATGCCTTACTAAAGTCTAGGTATATGACATCCACCGCTTCTCCCTTATCCACAAGGCTCGTTATCCTATCAAAGAAAGCTATCAGATTAGTTTGGCATGACTTGTTCTTCACAAACCCATGCTGGCTATTCCCTATCACTTTATTACCTTCCAAGTGTTTGCATAGGATTTCCTTAATTACCTGCTCCATTATCTTCCCTGGGACAGACATTAAACTGACCGGTCTGTAGTTTCCTGGGTTGTTCTTATTCCCCTTTTTATAGATGGGCACAATATTTGCCCTTTTCCAGTCTCCTGGAATCTCCCGTCTGCCATGATTTTTCAAAAATCATAGCTAAAGGCTCAGATACCTCCTCTATCAGCTCCTTGAGTATCCTGGGATGCATTTCATCAGGACCTGGTGACTTGCTGACATCTAACTTTCCTAAGTGATTTTTAACTTGTTCTTTGTGTATCCTATCTTCTAAACTTACCCTCTCTCTGCTTGTATTCACTACGTTAGGCACACCTCCAGACTTCTCAGTGAAGACCGAAACAAAGAAGTCATTGAGCATCTCTGCCATTTCCAAGTTTCCTGTTACTGCTTCTCCCTCCTCACTAAGCAGTGGGCCTACCCTGTCCTTGGTCTTCCTCTTGCTTCTAATGTATTTATAAAAGGTCTTCTTGTTTCCCTTTATGCCTGTAGCTAGTTTGATCTCATTTTGTGCCTTTGCCTTTCTAATCTTACCCCTGCATTCCCGTGTTGCTTGCCTATATTCATCCTTTGTTAGTTGTCCTAGTTTCCATTTTTTATATGACTCCTTTTTTATTTTGAGATCATGCAAGATCTCCTTGTTAAGCCAAGCTGGTCTTTTGCCATATTTTCTATCTTTCCTACACAGCGGAATTGTTTGCTTTTGGGCCCTTAACAACGTCCCTTTGAAATACTTCCAACTCTCCTCAGTTGTTTTTCCCTTCAGTCTTGCTTCCCATGGGACCTTACCTACAAGTTCTCTGAGCTTATCAAAATCTGCCTTCCTGAAATCCATTACCTCAATTGTGCTGGTCTCCCTTCTACCTTTCCTTAAGATCATGAACTCTATTATTTCGTGATCACTGTCCCCTATACTGTCTTCCACTTTCAAGTTCTCAACTAGTTCCTCCCTATTTGTTAAAACCAAATTCAGAACAGCTTCTCCTCTGGTAGCTTTTTCAACCTTCTGAAACAGAAAGTTGTCTCCAATGCAGTCCAGAAACTTATTGGATAGCCTGTGCCCCGCTGTGTCCAACCCCTCCCTTCATCCAAGCTCCCATCCAGACCCCCACGCTCCCGCCTGCACCCCAGTCCTCTACCCTGTCCCAGACCCTGCACCTCCATCAGTGTCATGGAAGGAGTGCAGCCCTTGACCATGTACCAAATTCTTGGAGTGCCCCCCCCATCAAAAATTATTGCCCACTCCTCCGTTAGATTCCCTCTTGTACAAGTCCACTTACTCATGACATTCTGCGATATCCCCCAAAGCAACAGAACAGTGCACACCAACTTCACTTCTTTCTTGCCTTTTATCTTTTCCTGTCTTTCATGCTAATCTCGGGAGTTCTAGATGGGTTCTCCTCAAATCTTAAGAGTTCCCCTTTCATAAAACCTACTTAAGATGATGCTTGCAAGGAGGCAGGAAAGAAAACACAAGCCTTTAAAAAACAATAAACCAAGCTGAGCAACAGTCAGGAGTTCTTTGTGAGGTCTAATGCAACTTTGTCACTTTATTCAAATTTTCAAAATAGTCTTTATTCTACTTTTTTTTTAGTATAAAAAAAATCCACAAGTTAAGTGCACCACAGTGTATACAGAGAGAGACATAATGCTGAACGCCCATAACAGTCAGTTATATGGTTGAACACGACATACAATACAGAGATTTAGATTCAACTGAAACCTCAAGATAAAATATATTCACCAAATCTGATTTTTTTCTTCATAAAACAAAAACCAAAAGATTGAGGATCCCTGAAATATTCTTCTTAACCCTAATAAGACTTCATTATACTCAAGTCATTTTTAAAAGTATGCATTCATAAAACAAGCCATTCACCAAGCTAACTTGTGTGTCGGTTGACAGTCGCTACACACTCACCCGTGAATGGAAACCAGTCTCAGTGTAGAGTAAGAGCCTGATGTTTTGCTGTCAAGACACCAAGTTGCTTTTAAAATGTGGTTTTGTTATTAAGCCATAGTTTTAAAAGTCTAGTTTGCATTTAATGAAACGTTCAAACAGGAGTTGCACTGTGTTTCAGGCACCAAAGCATGGCTTTGATTAGATTCAACGTGCAAAGGGGCCCCTACGGGAAATGTATAAAAAGAACGTCCCATGTCGTTCTCTAGCTGCATACCTGCCTGGAGAAAAATGAAGAGCGAATGTGAGCACAGAGAGTGCTTCAAGGGATCCATTCGACTATGAAGTCACGAAGGAGAAAAAGCCTTGAATATATGGCCACTACGGAAATTAATGTGACTGGCATTTTATCCAGCACCACTGATTCTATGGAAGGAGGAAAAAAGGATGCATGGATCTCAATCCTACTGATAAACAGTAGAGTTGAGATGGAGCTGAAAGAAATATATTGAGATACTTTTCAACCCAGATTTCTTTCCTACCCTTCTCCTCCCGCCCCCTTATTTTATAGTCAGTTGATTAATGAAAGCCAAGAGACGGTGCTGCAGTATTACTCCAGTGGAATTAAAGGAAGATCTGTGGGGCTGCTTAGCTCACATTCATTTCATGAATTAACCCCTCTTAAATTGAGGCACTGCTACCATTACATGGTTTCTTATTAAGCTTTAAAAGTGCCTGAAGGGCTGGGCACCAGGAAGACACCCCACCACTCTGTGTCTAAACTGCAACTTCAGGTTAATATGACTAAAGCAGTTACATTGTGAGAAGTGCTGACAGTATGTGATGTCTTTCCTTACACAAGCATGGCCTCTCGGTTCACCAGATAGTGTAGCCACCATCCGAGCCCCCCAAGAAGTAGCTTCCCTTCCGTTGTGTCACTAGCACGTTGGCACCCTGCATGGCCGCCAGCTGGGCCGCATTGGGAGGGCAGCCAGGAGGTGGTGGCTGAAAGACAGAAAGGGGACAGGTTAAGCAGATCAAACGACAATGCCTGTGTGGCAGCATTGTCTGGCAGATGAGCTGTCTTGGGATACAGTGAACCAGGTCCTGCCTTTTGCCACACAGTACTTAATGGCCATCAGTGCACCCCTAGCTAGCTAACTACACAAAGACCAGGGCAACACCCTGGCCGCCTGGTTTCCACGAGTGGAGAAGTCATCCCTGCTTCATCCGGAGAAGGACAGAAGTGGTGAGGTGCTGAGATAGGAAAAAGTGAAAGCCATGCATGCCGCCTTGGCTGTTGACTTCCACCCCGCCGCCGAAGCAGAGACATCCTGGCAGGAAAAGACTGCGCCAGAAAGGCATCAGCTCTACGAGCAAAGGTTACAAAGCCTGACTTGCGACTAGCAGCTGATTGTTCTAACTACAGCCAAAAGCATCCTTCGGAGAAACATTTAGATGGAGGGGCAACTTCCCACGTGCTTCAGAGAGAGACAGGCCTGGTCGCCACAGTATGTTATACTTACAGGAATATTACTAGCAGTACCAGCCCCAAACCTCGCACCGGCATCAAACGCTCCTTCAACAAGGACAGTTGACCCAGGAGGGTAGACAGGGCCTACAGGGTAATATGCCATTGGAACGGAAGAGCCCATTGGACCGACAGCCACCGACTGAGCCATGGGCAGGTAGAGAGAAGTACCAGGGTATGCAGCAGACATAGTAGGTACGGTGGCAGCCCCTGGATGCACAAAGCTTTGACGATAGAGCTAGAATGAGAAAAACACATGGAAGTGACAAGATTCTTTGCCCCACGGCCATTTACACAGATTCTCTCTCATAGTATGTCATAGGGTTGCTACCCTCTCACAAGTACAGGGGCAGTCCCTTCCCTGCAAGCGCGACTGCACCAGCAGGCAGAGAATAGTCTGTTTGGATCACGCCACGCATGGTGCTTCCCAACTGCCTGGCACAATTGGCCCAGAAGAACCATCTGATTGGCTTTTGCCTACACAGTTTAGCTCTAGTGGCAGCTCCGATTTGAGAAAGGAAACGTTATTTGTGGACCTCAGAGCAAATTCTTCCCTTTTCAGAACAGAAATGTTGGGCTTGAGCATTTAGCCAAAAACTGCTAATTAATGCTTTACGGGTTACCGAGGGTGGGGGGGGGGGGGGGGAAGAGAGGGTTTTGAAACTTGGAACAACTTCCAAAGTGCACAGCGCATGCTTTTCTAATTACGAGTCACAATGGCATGTGCTCACACAGCAGATCTCTCACTGGACAGAACTGACTGCTGCCCATGTCTTGTAAGGTGGAAATGGTCGTTCCAGGCTAACAGCAATGCAGGTACAGGAAGTCCCCAACTTACGAACAGGCTGTGTTCCAAAAGTTCATTTGAAAGCCGGTTCTTCAGAATGCGTTTTCCCATAGAAACAATATTATAAACGGTCGTGACGTTTCCTGGCTAGCCCACAAAAGCCTATTTAACCCATAAGGTCGCTGAAATTCTGTATATTTGCAATGAAAAATAGCAGAACCTTGTTGTGTTTTTAAATTTAACCTTGAATGCTGGTGCCTGAGGAAAGGCAAGATTAATTAGAGGAGGATGAGGTCAGTAGAGATTCTGAAGGGGACTTGTGAGCATTCCCCAAACGCCCTTCCTCCCTTCCCCACGGGCTCTGTGCAGCTACTGCAGACAGCCCTATCCTTACCAGGAGGCAGCAAGAGGCACAAGAATGGGCCAGAGAACACTGGAGGAGCAGGGGGCAACTGTCCAGACAGTAGTTAGAGAGAAGAGGCGGTTTTCCCTTCAAATGCCACTGCTCTCCAGCCACTATCTACGTAACCGCCCCCTAGTCCTCCAGCCACCCCTTCACCTGTGCCTCTCACCTGCTCCCCTGAGGCTGCAGGTGAGCTTTTGTTTGTAGTTATGGATGTTCAGAAGTCAGATGTTTGAAACACGGGGAGTGCCAGTATTACGAATTCATATGTAACCAAGTTTACTTTTTGGGTGTGGAGCACAAATAAAGACAGGACATACGGCATACCTCAGAGTAAGCAGGAGGTGCATCGGTATATGGTGGTGCCTGAGGAAGAGGCATGGTCTGTGGGTACACAGAAGGATTACCAGGAGGTTGCACTGGGTAGGATGGCTGCGTCGGATATTGACCTAAGAGGCAGAAGAGAATTTGGCCAGCGTTAACGGAGCTGCCATTATGGAAATGGGACAGAAGATGAGCTGATGGAAAGCCCCCTCCTTTATAGATCCTTGATAGATTCATTGAAATTGCCTCTTGTTATGTACAAATATTGGCTGAGTGCACAAGAAGGAAGGTACAAAATAAAGTCCACTCGGTACGCGTAGTCTGATTGGAACTAAAAGCAAAAACTAATTTCTGTACTGTTAAAATCCTTTAAAAGAACTAGGCCACTATGAAAAACAAACACCTTCATGTGCAGAGCTGCTGACAAACCACCCTATTTAGAATTAGGCATTTCTCTGCTCAGACTTGCAAGTCACAAAGTTTTGACTCTGTGCCACAGAACTACGCCAACTACTGGGACATCAACAATACTAGACCCTTTATCATTTGAAGTTCTTGATAGGCTGTCACACGTGCTATTTTCAAAGAGCATATGTTAATGAACTTAATGTTTTACAACTTAACATGGTTAATCTGTGTACCGAGAGAGAGAGAGAACAAAAGGGATATCATAGATTGCAGCAAGAAATAAATATAGTCCCCCAAATAAGAGCAGATCTTTTCCCTAACCCAAGCTCTCCCCCACACACACACACACACTATTCTTTCTTACCCATTTATTAATTTATGCAAAAGATTACATTGCATTAAAATGGCATGCATCTTAACGCATCAAGAATAAGTAACTGTAGGGTGATAGAAATGTAGCCGTTAGTCTGGTGTAGCTGAAACAGAAAACAGGACTATGTAGCACTTTAAAGACTAACAAGATGGTTTATTAGGTGATGAGCTTTTGTGGGCCAGATACAATTTTAATTGTATCCTTTGGTATATATGGTTGTGACAATTTTCTTCCACTATTTGATCTGAGGAAGTGGGTCTGGCCCGTGAAAGCTCATCACCTAATAAACCATCTTGTTAGTCTTTAAAGTGATACATAGTCCTGTTTTTTGTTTTAACTGTATGGTAGCATTGCTCTTCAAGTCAAGGCCAATAAGAAGCCCTGCTTAACATCTTGGTAAAATTCTGAAGTGATCTATTAATCCTTACTGCAGCTGGCTCTACAGTCAGTTTCTCTCATCAGGCCACTATCGTGTTTAAAATAAATAATTTCTATGTGTTTTTTCAGCTGCTCTGAACATAGCCAGCAATAGCAAGGAGGCGTTGCTTTAATGTGTCACCATCCAGGAGGTGATGCTTTCATGTGTCACTGTCAGGTCAAAGCTGTGTTCTTGTAAAGCTCTACCAAACCAAAGGCCAATATCAATGTTTCTATGATCAGTACAGATTCAAAACACAGCCTTGAACAAAAAAAAGGAGTGGAGGGGAACACAGTGATCTTGCAGGGTAAACTTGAATTCTAGTCATGCTTTTATAAGAGGCTCATTGCCATGAACATGAGAGCACCCAAAACTAGAGGGAGCCACTGCCCCGAGGAAAATTAAGAGAAAAGAAGCAGCTTTGCTGATCGCAAGTGACCAAGATTCCTGAAGTGATTAAAAGATCTTAATACCTCTCGAAAGGCCGGCAGCTCATACTACCCAAGGCAAATAATAAACACAATCAACGGGAGTTGTACAAATGTGTATTAACCCCTCAAGCACAGCTCCTCAATGTCACAGACCCCACCACTACCCTGATGGCCTCCTCCACGACTATCACTCCCCTCTCCAAGGTGCTGCTGGGGCATAGCGCAATCCTGCAGACAGAGCAGCTCTCTTACGGGAAACAGGCGAGGGAGAGACCCCGTGACACAGTTTAGGGATTCTCAGCAAATCCAGGTTCACGCACTGAACGGCTGCATTAACTGTTACGTACAAGCCTCCCAAGAATGCCTGGGGCTCCCTGTTTCTTCAAGGCAACAAGGAGTCACCACCCTCACCCTCTTGCCCCACCATTCCCTTGTGCCCTTCTAGCTGCCTTATCGTGACCCATGACAACAGTCTCCTGCAGCTACACGCGCTGCTACAAGCATCCCCCCTTCCCCCCAAAAACCCACCCCCACCTGCAGAACTACTGCCCCCAAGGAGCTGACTCCTCCCCTATGCAGTGACCCCTTCCCCTGCCTCCCCCATAGGGATGACCCCTCCACGCACCCCTTCCCCTCCTCCCTGTGAAGTTGACCCCTTATTCCATGGGGCTGACCCCTCTCCCACGGCACAGACCCCTTCCTCACACCCCACCCCTGTCTCCCCCAAGAGGCTAACCCCTCACCATAGGGCTGAGCCCTCCCCCCCCACAAGGCTGCCCCCCCTCCCCCAAGAGGCTGACCCCTTGCTATGGGGCTGACCCCTCGCCCTTCCCCCCCCCAAGGCTGACCCCTTGCTATGGGGCTGACCCCTCGCCCTTCCCCCCCCAAGGCTGACCCCCTGCTATGGGGCTGACCCCTCGCCCTTCCCCCCCCAAGGCTGACCCCTTGCTATGGGGCTGACCCCTCGCCCCTCCCCCCCCAAGGCTGACCCCTTGCTATGGGGCTGACCCCTCGCCCTTCCCCCCCCCCAAGGCTGACCCCTTGCTATGGGGCTGACCCCTCGCCCCTCCCCCCCCAAGGCTGACCCCTTGCTATGGGGCTGACCCCTCCCCCCCCACAAGGCTGACCCCTTGCTATGGGGCTGACCCCTCCCCCCCAAGGCTGACCCCTCCCTATGGGGCTGACCCCTCCCCCCCCACAAGGCTGACCCCTCGCTACGGGGCTGACCCCTCCCCCACAAGGCTGACCCCTCGCTACGGGGCTGACCCCTTCCCCCCCCCCCCCACAAGGCTGACCCCTCGCTACGGGGCTGACCCCTCCCCCCCCTCTTGCCTTTTCCGTTCATGGCTCGCTCGGGCGGTGGCTCCGCTCGCTCCGCGCACTTCCTTGTTATTGTCACTGCGGCGCTGCGACGGGTGGGGGGAGGGGCGGCCGACGTCGGCGTGTGCGCGGCGTCCTGACGTCACGGCGCGAGGGGAGAGGTCATGGGGGCGTGGCCTACGCGGGCGAGCGGGGTTGCGTAATGCTCGCCCCGCCCCCCCCGTTCCAAACGGCGAGTCCCGCCCCCACCTGGGGAGCGGGCTGCTTGTCCCGGGCCTGGAGGGGGAGGGGGAGCGGGGGGGCTGCTTGTCCCGGGCCGGGGGGGGAGGGGGAGCGGGGGGGCTGCTTGTCCCGGGCCTGGAGGGGAGGGGGAGCGGGGGGGGCTGCTTGTCCCGGGCCGGGGGGGGAGGGGGAGCGGGGGGGGGCTGCTTGTCCCGGGCCTGGAGGGGAGGGGGAGCGGGGGGGGCTGCTTGTCCCGGGCCTGGGGGGGAGGGGGAGCGGGGGGGCTGCTTGTCCCGGGCCTGGAGGGGAGGGGGAGCGGGGGGGGCTGCTTGTCCCGGGCCTGGAGGGGAGGGGGAGCGGGGGGGGCTGCTTGTCCCGGGCCTGGGGGGGAGGGGGAGCGGGGGGGCTGCTTGTCCCGGGCCTGGAGGGGAGGGGGAGCGGGGGGGGCTGCTTGTCCCGGGCCTGGAGGGGAGGGGGAGCGGGGGCTGCTTGTCCCGGGCCTGGAGGGGAGGGGGAGCGGGGGGGGCTGCTTGTCCCGGGCCGGGGGGGGAGGGGGAGCGGGGGGGCTGCTTGTCCCGGGCCTGGAGGGGAGGGAGAGCGGGGGGGCTGCTTGTCCCGGGCCTGGGGGGGAGGGGGAGCGGGGGGGCTGCTTGTCCCGGGCCTGGAGGGGAGGGAGAGCGGGGGGGGCTGCTTGTCCCGGGCCTGGGGGGGAGGGGGAGCGGGGGGGCTGCTTGTCCCGGGCCTGGGGGGGAGGGGGAGCGGGGGGGCTGCTTGTCCCGGGCCTGGGGGGGAGGGGGAGCGGGGGGGGCTGCTTGTCCCGGGCCTGGAGGGGAGGGAGAGCGGGGGGGGCTGCTTGTCCCGGGCCTGGGGGGGAGGGGGAGCGGGGGGGCTGCTTGTCCCGGGCCTGGAGGGGAGGGAGAGCGGGGGGGGCTGCTTGTCCCGGGCCTGGAGGGGAGGGAGAGCGGGGGGCTGCTTGTCCCGGGCCTGGGGGGGAGGGGGAGCGGGGGGGCTGCTTGTCCCGGGCCTGGAGGGGAGGGAGAGCGGGGGGGGCTGCTTGTCCCGGGCCTGGGGGGGAGGGGGAGCGGGGGGGCTGCTTGTCCCGGGCCTGGGGGGCAGGGGGAGCGGGGGGGGCTGCTTGTCCCGGGCCTGGGGGGGAGGGGGAGCGGGGGGGGCTGCTTGTCCCGGGCCTGGGGGGGAGGGGGAGCGGGGGGGCTGCTTGTCCCGGGCCTGGGGGAGGGGGGAGCGGGGGGGGCTGCTTGTCCCGGGCCTGGGGGGGGGAGGGGGAGCGGGGGGGGGCTGCTTGTCCCGGGCCTGGAGGGGAGGGGGAGCGGGGGGGGCTGCTTGTCCCGGGCCTGGAGGGGAGGGGGAGCGGGGGGGGGCTGCTTGTCCCGGGCCTGGAGGGGAGGGGGAGCGGGGGGGGGCTGCTTGTCCCGGGCCTGGAGGGGAGGGGGAGCGGGGGGGGCTGCTTGTCCCGGGCCTGGAGGGGAGGGGGAGCGGGGGGGGGCTGCTTGTCCCGGGCCTGGAGGGGAGGGGGAGCGGGGGGGGGCTGCTTGTCCCGGGCCTGGAGGGGAGGGGGAGCGGGGGGGGCTGCTTGTCCCGGGCCTGGAGGGGAGGGGCAGCGGGGGGCTGCTTTGGCTGCGCTGCGTTTCCCTGACAGGTATTGGTTTGGGGGGGGAGCCACCTCTCCTTCCAGCCAAGGAGACCAGACGCTCTTCCTTCTCCCTCTGTGAGCACCAACATGCGGGTAGATGTTTGATAACAGAGGGCTCTTTAATCAAGCAGACAAAAGCATAACGAGCGCCCCTGGCTAGAAACTGAAACTGGGCCTCTTCAGGCCACCAGTAAAGCACACACATGAAACAGGGTAATTTACCATTGGAGTAACTTCCCAAAGGAAGTCACAGCGGGGTAGCTGTGTTAGTCTGTAACTTTAAAAGCAACAGCTGTCCTGTGGCATCTTAGAGACTAAGAAAAATATACAGTATCATAAGCTTTTTGTGGGTGAAACCCACTTCCTCAGATGAGCTGGAGTGGCAATAACAGAATCGAAGATATATATAACAGCAAAAGAAGCACCGGTCAATTGTAGGACCTGGGTTAATTAAGCTAATTAAGTGGGCTGCCTGTGTCCCATTTATATCTTTTGATGTGACAATGGGGATGTTAAAGGCAGGGGAGATGGGCTTTCTAGTGCATTAATCATGTTTTTATTCAAGCCCAGGCTAACAATGTCATATTTGTAGATGAATTCCAGTTCTACAGTGTCTCTCTGTAATTGGCTGGTGCAATTTCTTTGTAGAATAATGGCTATTTTTAAATCCATGATTGAGTGACCAGATAGGTTAAAATGTTCCCCTACAGGTTATTGTGTGTTACCATTGCTGATGTCTGATTTGTGTGGAGGCAGATTCTCCATCTCTTGAAGTCTTTCAAGACAGGATGACTTTAAAAATAGACTGTAGCTCAGCCACTAGATACAGGCTTGTTGCAAGACTCACTGACTAATGCTCTCTCAAGTAGCAAAGAGCTGTAAACAGTCAGTTGAGCTAACTTGGGGGGGGGGATCCATGTAATCTTCCTTTTTTGTTTTTTCTCCCTTCTGAATCGGACATAGAAAAGGCAAGCGTTTCTAAGTTCATACATAAAAGATCAATGGAAATAGCTGATAACCTCCAAATATTTTTACATTTAATTAAGCCTTAAGGCGAGTTAAATTTCACCAAGCAGTGGATTGTGTTCATTAGCACCAGCTAATGCTTTATTAGTTATTTTGGCCCGAGCTTTAGGATATGTTAGTTATTTTAAAACATATCCTCTTTGGTGTTAAAACAGGAAGTTGGTGTCTGTACTATTCCCCAGACTCCTGTTTCATACCCTCATGGGACTCGCTCAGGAATGGTGACCCCACCTCGTGCATGCCCCTTCTTTACAAGGTGATTGCGGAACCAAGGGCTGGAACCAGCTTGCGTCCATGTGATCTCACACGGGCAAATTCAAGATAATTAATTATTGGAACAACTCGCGTAGAGACAGGGTAGTTTCTACATCCTTTGCCGTTTTTGTCAAGATTGGATGTCTTGCTCAGTGATCTGCTATTGCTAAAACAGAATGAATGAGCCTGATGCAGAAATTCTTGGGTAAGGTTCTTTGCCCTGAGGAGTTCAGACTGGATTATCAAAATGCTTCTTTCTGGCTTTACAGTCGATGGAATCCAGAGTGGTTTTGAGAGTAAGTATCCCATGTAAGCCATGGGTTAGGCAAGTGGCTAGTCAAAATGTCCATTTGATGGAATTTGTTCATTTATTCTTTTAAAAACAACAAGGAATTATGGTACCTTAAAGATTAACCGATTTATTTGGGCATAAGCTTCCATAGGTCAAAACCAATTTGTCTGCTGCAGGGAGTAGTAATCACAGAGGTAGGAATATATAATTCTAGCATATAAAAAGGGGAGTTACTTTACGGCTGTGTCTAGACTGGCAAGTTTTTCCGGAAAATCATCTGCTTTTCCGGAAAAACTTGCCAACTGTCTACACTGGCCGCTTGAATTTCCAGAAAAGCACTGACGATCTCATGTAAAATCATCAGTGCTTTTCCGGAAAAACTATGCTGCTCCCGTTTGGGCAAATGTCTTTTTCCAAAAGACTTTTGCGCAAAAGGGCCAGAGTAGACAGCATAGTACTGTTTTCCGCAAAAAAGCCCCGATCGCGAAAAAGGCGATCTGGGCTTTTTTGCGGAAAACCGCGTCTAGATTGGCCACGGACGCTTTTCTGCAAAAAGTGCTTTTGTGGAAAAGCACCCTGCCAATCTAGACGTGCTTTTCCAAAAATGCTTTTAACGGAAAAGTTTTCCGTTAAAAGCATTTTCAGAAATTCATGCCAGTGTAGACGTAGCCTCCAAGTGGAGGACCACTGTTATCAAGGCCAGTTCAGTCCCACTATGTTTTCCAGGTACAGACTAACGTGGCTATTCCTCTGACATTTATTCTTTGTAACTTGTCCATATGGCATCTCGCACAGTGGGGAGCTGTAATATAAATAATAAACAATCAAATGATTCAGAAGAGAACAGTTCCTTTCAAATGGTCCCAGATAACTACAGCTGTTTCATAAGGCAGTCGCTTGCAACCAGGGGTGCATGTACCACTGGGGGTATGTAGAGGTCTTCCAGGGGATTCATCAGCTCATCTAGATATTTGCCTATTTGCATAAAAAGCCCCAGAAAAGTCTGTACAAACTAAAATTTCATAAATGACTTGTTTATACTGCTGTATCTACTACAGACTGAAATACGAGTACAATATTTATATTATGTTCCAATTGATGTATAAATAGAAGGTAAAAATTAGAAGCTATTTTTCAGTAACAGTGTGGCTCTTGTACTTGGATTTTTATGACTGATATTGGAAGCAAGTAGTTTTTAAGTGAGGGGAAGCTTGCGGGTTTGCAAGACTTCTGAAAGGGATAGAGTGGTCTGGAAAGACAGACAGCCACTGAGAGACCTCCAGTTTGGTTTTGTTATACAGGTGGTCCCTGAGTTACGAATGCGTCGACTTACAACCGTTCGTACTTATGACCAACCTCCCATTGAGTACATTACAGCTGGAACCCGAGGTACGAATGCGCGATCTGCGCTTACGAACAGCACGGTCACATTTAAATTAATGGAGTCCGACTTACGAACAGATTGAGTTGTGACCAAGTGTTTGGTACGTAACTCGTTCGTAAGTCGGGGACTATCTGTAGTCATACTGAAGAACTGCAACCTGCCAGGATAGGTGGACTCTCAATATCAAATATTCAGTCAGTTCTTATCTCTTCTCCCAGACTGTTTTGTCTATAGCAACGATGGGCAACTGAGGCTAGTGACTGGGCTGCGTGAGCGGCCCTCCTTCATGTCAGTGGGCCGCAAGATTGTCAGAACCAAGACGGTCTCCTGTGATGGGGCAGTTTTGCTCACAGTGCTCGCGTAGCTAGAATTTGTGGGATGTGCCGATGGAACCATAGTGATACTTTGATTGGCTGCCGAGGGAGCGCACGGCTCTCACAGTCAGTATTATGTGTGATCAGCGCCCACCTCACGTCACTAGCCCTTGCTTTATGTGGGCGTGACTTTAATAATACGGGTAGGGGGGAAAAACCGACGTGTACGAAAACAAGTGGAATCTTGCAATTCTGCGTGTAGGCAACAAGAAACAAAATGTCTTACGGGCCCTATACAGAACTCCGGTGGGCCACAGGTGGTCTATCATTGGTCTATAGCCTTGATTAGGCACTTGTCTGGTTCTCCCAGGAATGTCTCTATGCTTTCTTCTGTGCTGCCTGCCCCTTACACATGGTCTATAGCACCCTTGCCTGAATTAGGTCTTCATTCGCCAAAGCACTTAAGCATCAGCTTAAGTCCATCTGCTGTGTTTTACACCCGTGCCTAATTGCTTTGCTGAGTTGAAGATCTGGGCTTGAGTACTTAAAGCCTGCCTATTGAAGTCCTCCTGGCAGGACTGGGATGTTTATCCATAAGACTGCTCACCTTTTATGGCCCTGATGCAACAAAGTAGCTAAGCACACGTCCTGAGAGAGTCTGGTTAACCTCAATGGGATTCTTCATGTGCTTAACGTTAAATGTGCATGCAAGTGTTTGGCTGGGTGAGGTCTTGATCGCACTGGGAGGAACTTTGTGACATGAGAAAGCTCAGCACCTTTAAGACCAGGACCCAGAGAACCGAAACAAGACAGGGGCTCAGCTGGTGTGCACCTGTCGGTTGTCACAACACTGGTTTGATAGTCCAAGTCAACACTGCTATAACCGAATTCATAGTCCAAGGCCCTGGGATAGGTGAAACAAAGGGCTATTCTGTAATACAAGAAGTCAGGTTCCATATGTACAAATTTTCCTCCTCCGGAAATAGAACAGATGTGGATTTTATATTTTTGGCATAAGTTTAAAAAAAATAGCACTTTCTGTCTTGACTCTTGTATGAAAACTTTTCTGATTCAATCTGGTTTGGGGTGAAAGCTCCCCTCCCCCGCCTTTTATCAAGCTAATTCTTAGGCATCTCAATCAACAATTGCACGGCCGTTTAAGTGAACTTCTCATGAATAATGTACAGGGCTACTGATGAATATGCACATCAGTTGCTATGCCTGTGAGGGCTTTATAAATAATGTATGAGCATAAAATGTTCCTCACCTTGCTACTGTACAGGAGCTATAAAAAAAATATTTACCCTTTAAAGTGGGAGAGAGAGCCATATAGATAGCTTGAAACCTGTCTGTATTTACCGCACTAAAAATGGGTGAGCAGAGAGAGAGACAGAGCCATGAGCATCTCCATCAGAAGAGGCCGATCGTTTTCCTGCCACATACTAAAAAATGGTTTCTAAAATGATGATGGCTTGAGGTCTGTGTGACAGCGCGTTGGGGGTCCCCCGTCTCCTGCACCCTGAAATGGCACAAACAGACTGCACCAGCCGGTGGAATAGAGGAAGTTTATTGCCTCTCCAGGATACAGCACAGCACAGATGTAATCTGGTCACAGAGCTGGACTAGGATGCCTCAGGCCCCCTTGAGATGGGGGAGACTGGGCCCCTAAACTCCAGCCCCTTTCCTAGGCTGTCTCCTCCATGCTCCCAAACAGCAACTAACTCACCCTCTTCCCGCCCTGCCCCCAGCCAGGGCAGCATTCCACCTTCCTTTGTTCCTCTCCATGGGGGGTGTCTGGCCATACCGCTTGAGAGGTCCCTTTGCATAGTGACTCATCCTGTTTTGCTGGGTCGTGGTACCCACGGCAGCCAGTGGGGGTTACCCCAGAGCCAGCAGCATAGAAACCAGCCAGGTTCCCTCACTACGTCACAGTCTGCTGTCCCTCTGAGGGCCCGATCCTGCAAGGTACAGCTTAATGTGGGTGTGTGCCTCCAATACACTTTGAGATGAGGTGAGAGAACGTCTCACCTACTATATCTGAAAGTGTATATTATTAATTCTGATTTAATGATTGTGAAAACTTCCCCGCAGAGGGAACGCCGACATTCTTTTGGAGGCATGCTAGACAAAGAAACACATTTCAAACCCTCCAAGTGCCAGCAGATGGGCCTGGATTAGCAAGGGGTGAAATTGCCCTTGTTCCGGTCACAATCTCTGATGCATCTGGTTGCTGTCAGAGACAGGATACTGTGCTAGGTTGTCTACTCTTCTTTCCACTTTCCAGTGCCAATATTTTCAGAAGTGATCACTGATTTTGAATCCCTGGGGTTGGCGGGCGGGGGGCTGTCTTGATTTGTTTGGTGTTCAGTAGCCAGCTTGATAGACTGTGAGCCGCATTTCCAGACTCCAGCTGGTGTCAGCAGCTCCGTAAATCAGGCCTAAAGGGTTTTGAGCTGAAAAGCCAAAAATTGAAGCACTTAAATGAGAGGCTCCTTTTGAACATTGAGCTGTGCTAAAGACTGGACTTCCTGCCCGGAGTGATTCCAAATGGCGGCAGGACAGCTTCCCTAGCACAAGGATGACTCTCTACAAATCAAATGCCAAATAGATGAATTTCAGTTCAGTTTTGGCAAAAGGTGAGTGTGGACCAAAGCTTGAGTTACAGATTTAATGCTGGTTAACAGAGACACTGAGTTGGACTGTTTCTGTTGTTTCCACTTTAAGTTCCTGCCCCTGTAAAGAGCCATGAGTGTAACTCTACTTGTGAATAGTTGAAGGTTAAAAGGCATTGAGGATAGCCAGAATGGGTAGGATGGTGTCTTTGGCCTCTGTCAGAAGCTGGACATGGATGATGGGAGGGATCACCTGATCAGGACCAGCCTGAGGCCAGCTGCAGCAGCTGGCGCCCCAGGCTGAAGGCGCAATCGGCGCCCCCACCTGCACGGCCATCAATGGTCGTGACGTCGTCATCGGGCGCCCTGTGACATCATCATCGGGCGCCCTGTGACATCATCATCGGGCGCCCCGGTCCGGCGGCGCCCTAGGCGACCGCCGAGTCTGCCTATGCTCACGGGCCGCCCCTGCACTTGATGGTTCCCTGTTCTATTCGCTACCTCAGTGGCCAATGCCAGGTGCCCCAGTCGGCAGCCAGGACACTGGTCTAGATGGATCTTTGGTCTGACCCAGTGTGGCCGTTCTTATGTTACTCAGCACCATGCAGAATTAGGCCCATAATTAGTGTCCTAATGATTAATACAAAGCAATTGTTAATTACTTTATGGTACCTCCTATTTGCAGATCTCAAAGGGCAAAATTCTGGCTCCATTTTAATCAGCGGGGCTCTGTCTACACAGCAGCGTTATTTCAGAATAGCTGACGTTCTGAAATAACATAGTCCGCTTCTACACTTCAAGCCGTTATCTCGACATAATGTCAAAATAATCTTAGAATCCTAGGGCTGGATGAGACCTCAGGAGTCATCGAGTCGAGCCCTCTGCCCAAAGCAGGACCAATCGTAACTAACTCATGCCAGCCAGGGCATAATGTCGAGCCGGAGGGCTTCTTACTCTGACTCCTGTGACGCTCATTTTACGAGGAGTAAGGGAAGTCGGAGGACGAGTGCTCTTTCTCAGGCTTCCTGCCATGTAGACAGCGCCAAAAGCCGAAATAAGCTATTTCGACTTAAGTCTTGCAGTTGACATAGCTCAAGTTGCATAGCTTATTTCAGCTTTCCCCCTGCTGTATACACGTGCCCTGGAAGTTTTGTCTTTGATGCAATAGAGAGGGAGGCTGGGACAATTTTTACGGTGAGGGTGCGGAGAGCCTTTGAACCAAACTGTAAACCCCGTGTATGATGGAAAACACTTCAAGCCAGGGATGTAGCAATAGATCGAGAATTTCAGCCCACAGAAGTAAGCGAAGCCTCCAAGTAGGGAAAGGTCTGAAACTGCAGTGCAAAATCCTGATCCCGTTTCCAGCCCTTGAGGAGAAAACAGAGAATGGTTTGAGTCAACCAAGCATTAAGTACGTGCTTAACTTGAAGCATCTCCTTAAATCAGTGGTCTGCAAACTTTCTGGCCCATCGCTCGCCCTGCTCAATGCAATCCTTTCTGCAGACCACCAGTCAACCACCCATGGTGACCAAAGGGGTGCAGGACTGGGTGGAGGCGCAGGGTCTGGCCGGGAGGTTGGGTGCAGGAGTGAGCTGAGGGTGGGAGGGGGAGAGTCTGGCCGGGAGATTGGGTGTGGGAGTGGGCTGAGGATGGGGGGGTCTGGCTGGAGTGAGCTATGGATGGGGGGGGGCGGGTCTGGCCGGGAGATTGGGTGCAGGAGTGGGCTGAGGATAGGGGGGTGGTCTGGCCGGGAGGTTGGGTGCAGGAGTGAGCTGAGGGTGGGAGGGGGAGAGTCTGGCCGGGAGATTGGGTGTGGGAGTGGGCTGAGGATGGGGGGGTCTGGCTGGAGTGAGCTATGGATGGGGGGGGGGGGTCTGGCCGGGAGATTGGGTGCAGGAGTGGGCTGAGGATAGGGGGGTGGTCTGGCCGGAAGTTTGGGTGCAGGAGCGAGCTATGTGGGGGGTGGTCTGGCCGGGAGGTTGAGTGCAGGAGTGATCTGAGGGTGGGAAGGGGAGGGTCTGGCTGGGAGATTGGGTGTTGGAGTGGGCTGAGAATGGGGGGGTCTGGCTGGAGTGGGCTATGGATGGGGGTGGTGGTCTGGCCAGGAGGTTGGGTGCAGGAGCCAGCTGAGGGGGGCGGGGTCTGGCCAGGAGGTTGGGTGCAGAAGTGGGCTGAGGATGGGGCGGGGAGGGTCTGGCTGGGTTTCTGGCCAATTGGAGCAACAGAAAAAGCCTCCCAGTGAGCCGTTTCCTGCACTGCGGTTTCCCCAGCTGGGGGGAGGGGGGGGAGTAGCAGTGCCCAGAGCTGCTGCTTCCCCCCATGAGCTGGATCCAGCCTGCAAGGCTTGGGGCTTCCCCCCCCCACACACACACTGTGGTAGGAAACCAACCTCATGGTGCAAGGTGGGCGCAGGGCTGGAGTGTTGGTGCAGGCTCCCCACTGCGGGTGGGGGAGGGGAGAAGCATCCCTGAATCCTCAGCCCACCTGCAAGACTATCACGGACCTCGAGTGGTCTGCCAACCACACTTAGACCCACTGGCTTAAATCCATCCCTATCCAGCCAAGCACTGAAGCCCGTGGTAATAGAGCAGAAGCAGAATCTTTGTATTTTGCTGAATCCAAGAGGAACCCTGTCTTTTTGATTGCTTGGGTTTTGTGCTATGGGGGAAGGCGGGCCTGACCCAGAACCTCCGAGGGAAATTGGTTTGTGGCTTGAGAGCTGTCACTTGTGGAAGGCCTTGTAGGGGGGTGAGATGTCACAGGCCATGTAGTCAGCTGCAAATGCTAATTTGGCCCATTGCTGTGTGTGTGGTTAGGGAGGCTAAATCTAAGTCAGCGAGAAAGGAAAATACGAGAACGGTAGAATAGGATTGGGTTCTCCATCAATGTTCCTGTGGACAGAGCAGGCACTGAAAGAAAGGGTGTCTGATAACGATCACACCGGCAATTTTATTCCTGCCAGCTATTCTTATCAAACATATGCATATCATTTTTTTCCCCCTCTAAACAAGATATTTTTCAAAGAAGTTAGCTCTGGCACTCGCAAAATCAATTCATCCTCAAACTAAATTAAAAATTCAATGTGTACCCTTTCCCCATATGTATTATATTAATAGTATGCCAATGTATGTAAATGAGTCTGAAACTCAACTAGCTGGGAAGTATTTAAATATTCATAATCACAGTACAGCATATGCAAACCAGATCCTCGACAGAATTGTACTGTGGAGTCTCAAATAACAGCTGTACTGAAGCAAAGCCAGTTGAACATAACTGATTCGGTTATTTAAAAAAAATGTCACTCTGGGTTGTGCATTTGTTAATATTTGTGCATTGGTATTAATGTCTGGATCAAGCCTCAGTTGAGGAAACCGTGTAAACTTGTGTTTAATTTTAAACACATCTTTAACTCCTGTTGAAATCAATGTATTTATTTAAGTGCTTTCTTGAGTTCTCAGAGAGAACTGCCTACATAATATCATTTTTGCTGAGTTCCTCTACAAAATGGGTTTGTTACTAATTAGTACTAAATATAATGCGATACCAGTAGAGATGGTGTAGTCTACTTTCTTATTTTCATTCAGTATGTATTTTTGTGTACAGAAATAGGATGCAAAATAAAGAGTAGTCTCCAAAAATTAACAGTAGTATGTACACATTTTTAAAATTAATGGATAGCCTATAAGTTTGACGCATGTATTAATTCATATACATCCTGAAATGTATTTTAGAAGCACATTTTGAATTAACTTGGGAGAAATCAAAAAGCCACCAATTTAAAACTGGTCCAATAGCTTCTCTGTGAAGAGAACGGATGGCATAATTCTTTCTAGTTGATTCTAGATGTGAGAGAATGTGGTAAAAATAAATCTATTTTATCGGACCATTTTTTGTTAGAGGCACCAGTGACTGAGACATGCTGTTTTCCCCTTTCTCCCGATTAGATAGGATAGACGTTACAATTTATTCAAGTATACCTTTTAAAGCATGCACAATGCAAGATAATTATACTTTGTTTCTTTTTTTAATGAGTCAAAGCTAACTATAATTGTCCATAAGTTGGCTTGCTTTGAAGCATTGCAAATATTGCATCTGTGCTTTTAATGAGGAATACAGTTAAAAGAGAGAGTTGTGTTAATTCTTTTAATTATGGAGTGACACAGTGAAAGTGGCAACCGATTTTGCGTTACAAGCCTGATTCCTACCACTCACCTAAACTCCCCTCTAAAATATATCTGCCTCAAAATTAGAGGGTTAGATCTGAAACTGGGGTAGAATTTTGAAGTCAGTAGGACAAGATCATACTCAAAATATACAGGTGCTCAATAAAATTCAAAAAGTCAGCTCTCTCCCCATCCAGCTCCATCCGCCCCCCTCTACTTCAGTGAAAATAATCACCACTTTCCTGATGATTAGCTATTTACTTGATGATGTCCTTGTTGCTGAGCAAAAGAAATAAAAACAGTCCGTGCCTCACATAGCAGACAGTCTGGAAGTCCAAATTCACCCATGAATTGAGTGTCTGGGAATCAACATAAGGAATGAATTTGGCTCCATATGGTTTAACTATAACTTACTGTTTTATTAAGGCATTTCTGGGGTAGGGATGTTAAATATCGGTTAATTGAATAGTCGAGTGACCTCATGAATTCTTATCGGTTACTTGACTATTCTATAATCCACAGGGATGGGACTGGCAGCCAGTGTGCTCCAGCCCCACTCCCAAAGAGTCCCCCATCACTTTGCGCTGCTGCTATATCAGAGGCAGCAGCGCGGGGTGCCAGGCAGAAGCTGGTCCATGAGGGGAGCCAATTTAAAAACCAGCTGTCTTCATAGACCGGCTGCCCATCACCCCATGCTGCTGCCTTTGATACAGGGGTGGCAACAGCTCCTGTCTGTGGCACGGAGGAAGTGTCTGAGCTCCTGGACCTGCCTGCCCGCCTATCTCCGAATAACAGTTTAAATGCAGAGCTGCGACGGGGATAGGTCCCACACTCATCGCCAGCCAGGACTGACAGGCTGCTGGTCAGCTTGCTAAAAAATGTACTGGCGGGGTGGGGGAGGAGAAATGCGTATAGTTTATAGCAGTGGTTCTCAAACTTTTGGGGCTCTGGAGCCCTTTACATGCATACAAATGTATGTGGAGCTCCAGCGGTCCACGGATTGTGTGTGTTGTACCTATCGATGTTTCCAGTTTGTCTACCTCGCAGAGCTCCTGGAGATGTCTCGCGAGTTTGAGAAACACTGGTTTATAGCATTAACCGATAAGCTTTTGCTTATCGGTTAATCGACTTCACTATTACATCCCTGTTCTGGGGTTCCCACCACAGTGGTATCTGAGCACGCCACAGTCACTACTGTATGACCCAACACCTCGGTGAGGTGAGGTGCTAGGAGACTTGACCATGGTTACATAGAAAGCCTGTAGCAGAGGGAGGTGGAGAGAGCGGTGAATCCAGCTCTCAGGTTGTAACCTAAGCAGTGAGCTGAGCCAATGTATAGCAATGCACTGGGTTAACAACCCCACTCCTCATCCCAACGGCTATGAATCCCAGTGGGGCAGCTCCAAAATCTTTGAAGTCATTGTGACTCTTTACTGACTTCAAGCGCTCTGGCCCCAGCCCCTGGAGAGCACCAGGAAACTGGCCAGCTAAGGAATGCAGGGTTGGTAGCAGGGGCAAGGGTATATTTTTGAGAGTGGGGGTGCTGATCCAGCCCCCCCAACCTATCCCTGTCCTGACCCCTGGGAGAAAAGCCCTGGCATGAGGGATCAGCAGTGGGGCCCCCAGAGCACAGGGCTGTAGCTGGGTCCCTGGGCATGGGGCCTGTAGCAGATCCCGCAATGCACAGGGAGGCAGGCCCCGGGGTGCAGCAGCACCCTCCAGACCCTGTGGTTGTTAAGCAGGCATCTGTCCTGATGCACGATGACTCGTTTCCTTGGGACCGCATCACTTGTGGGGAGTTGATCCGTTTTATTCCCTTCCTCAGGCTTTTTCAGCACATGCACCAGTCCCTCCCGCCGCTCGGGCTGTGTCAGGGAGCCAAGTGTGTCTGAGCACAGGCCTGCTGCAGGGCGTGTTGGCCTGGAGGTAGGTTCAAGAGGCCAGCCTTGTCCTTCAATAATGGTGCAACAGCGACTCAGCCCAAGCTCGTGATGACTCTTTGAACGTGGCTCTAGCTGCTCTTTGCAGCACATGATATTAAAACACAGTGTGATTGAATTATTAACTAGTCTAAGTTTTTAGCCAATCAGGATGCTTTTACTATGTTGTTAACCATTTGTAAGCGACTTGGTCAATCTGTATTCACAGAGAGAGGGAATGCATTCGCAGGACTGGCTCTCTGGGTAATGTTGATTACAAAGTTGTATCCACTAAGGCAGGGGTGTCCAAACTTTTTTCAAAGAGGGCCAGATTTGATGAAGTGAACATGCGTGAGGGCCGACCATTTTGCCTGACATTCTTTGAACCATTAAAACTAAATGCAAATTAACTATTTTATGCAAAGTTTATTGCAAACGGCATACTTTTCATTTCGTCACATGGATGACAAATCTAAACAGGTGTTAAATCACTCTGCCTTTCATATCTGAAGGCCAGATGAAAAAAAAAATCCAGGAAGCTGAAATATATGTCAGGAACATTGTAAAGTACATTACATGTTATTGTTAATAAAGGTTGTCTGGCAACTTTTAAGTTTAAAAAATATGAACAGGAACATAACACCAAGTATCCATGTTGTGTCCAAATATATTTATAACTGATTTAGACCAACTGACATTAACTGAGATTTTACAATGTATTCATCTCAATACATATGGATTCGTTGGGGGCCATAAAAGATAGATATTGCCAAATTACCCGGGGGGCCGTATTAAACCGGAACACGGGCCGCAATTGGCCCGCGGGCCGGACTTTGGACATGCCTGCACTAAGGCCTTAGTGGAACGACCTTCCTGGGCTACAGGCTTCTATGGACAAGCAGGCCATGAGCTGCCACTCGTCCAGCTGGGGTCCTGTGGCTGCAGGAAGGGATGGTAGGAAGCAGTTAATAGGCAATGCAAGCTTCTTTGCACATCGTGCTTGGAGAATACCCATTCTGAGAGTCCTAATCAAGGCTTTGTCTACATGTCTAAGTTGAAAGCACAGCTTTAACCCAGCAGAGTGGTCACGGTACCTATGCTGGGTACCTAAGCTGTCGATAAACTACCTCCACGAGGGGAGTAGCTAACAGTGCCGGGACAGCCTGTTTATAGAGCCCTGCGCGCAGACAAAATTTGTATCCGCAGCCTTGTTTGCAAAAACGAGCCGCGGAGACCGTTGGCCCCGCCTGCGGCCGTGGAGACCCGCGGCGATAAAGTGGGTCTCCGCACATTCGCAAGAGTGTAGACACAAAATTGGCATCCACCGCTGTAAAAAATGAGCCACGGATATCCTCATCCACATCTGCGGATATAACGCGGATAGCCACGGATTTGCACTGGTGCTTGACAAGGCTCTAATTTGCAGAGCCGGAGCAGGGGGTCATACCCTGGGGCGAGCTAATTTAGTGGGCCCTTTGGAACAGTTTTCTTCATAGAGCTTTGATTTTATAACACAGGTGATGCCAGCTCTGAGGTACATCCGGGAAGGTCCTGATCCCGTAGAACTGGACCCTGGCAGGGCAGGGCGTACTGAGCACCCTTAGCTTTCCCAGCACAGCTGCCTGGAAAAAAGGATGATCCTGGGAAAACCTGCAGGGGAAGGCACCTGAGGAGTGCAGGGGTTTCCCGTTCCAGGTGACACCCCCGGAGAGAGCCAACTAAGGTGGGGAACCAGCCTGAGTCCTTCAGCCGGGCCCTGGCTTCTGCTCATGTGAATGCTCTTATTAATATATTAAGTTATTATTATTAAATGCAGCATGAGGGTTTTCATGAGCCAGTTTCAGGGGGACTGGGAGGAAGGAATCAGGGAGTTCAGAGTCCTCCTCCAAACTCTGTTGGCGACTGGCTGTGTGACCTTGGGGGGGTTCTCCCCCCCCCCCCCATGCCTTAGATTCCTTTCTCCCTCCGGCCCCCTCCTCCCCAACAGGGCTCCATTAACTAGCTCATGTTTGCAAAGTGCTAGGAGAGGAAACGCAGAGCAAGGGGCACTTTTTAGGCTGGGGCGGGGGAAAGACGGAGGGGGGGGATACGGGAGATCGGGGGGGGCACGATTATCCAAGGGGGGGTCCTGCGCCCCCTCGAGGCCGCGGCCCGTGTTGCAGCCTGCGGGATGCGGCAAAGGCCTTTGCATAAATTATGTTCATGACGCAGCAGCTAAAAAAATCCAAGTAACAAAAATAAATCCCCCCCGAGCTAGGGCGGCTGCAAGGGGGGGGCGGCCCGGTGCAAAGCCCCGGGGGTCGCGGTGCAAGGGCTGGGCTGGCGGCGGGGGGGGGTCCGCCTCCTCCTCCCCCCCCCCAGCCCCCCTTTGTGTGCAGCATCCTCCGCTCCGCTGCTGTGAGATGAATTTTTAATTATTCCCAGCAAAAAAGCGGCTCGGAGCCCCGGCCCGAGCGGGGGGCGAGCGGGTGCCCGGCGCGGTGAGTGCGGGGCCCGGGAGAGGGGGTGCGGTGGGGCCGCTGCGGGGCGGGCAGGGGGGGCGGGGGGGACCGCTTCGGTGAATATGCAATGGTCTTAATTAGCATAATTTATATATTTATGATAAAGAGAAAAACCGGGGCCGGGGCGGCTGCGAGCGGGGGAGCCGGGGCCGGGGGAGCCCCGAGGAGCTGGATCGTGGGGAGACGGGGCTGGGGGAGCCCGGAGATGGGGGAGACCGGGGTGGAGGGAGCTGGGGTTGGGGGAGCCGGGGTTAAGGGGGGGTCCTGGGAAATCGGAGGAGCCAGGGGTTGGGGAGAGTCTGAGTTGGGGGGAGCCCCTGGGATCGGGGGGTCGGGAGAGCCAGGGGCTTGGGGAGCCCTGGGGGGGTCCTGGATTGGGGGGAGCCCCTGGGATCGGGGGGTCGGGAGAGCCAGGGGCTTGGGGAGCCCCGGGGGGGTCCTGGATTGGGGGGAGCCCCTGGGATCGGGGGGTCGGGAGAGCCAGGGGCTTGGGGAGCCCCGGGGGGGTCCTGGATTGGGGGGAGCCCCTGGGATCGGGGGGTCGGGAGAGCCAGGGGCTTGGGGAGCCCCGGGGGGGGTCCTGGATTGGGGGGAGCCCCTGGGATCGGGGGGTCGGGAGAGCCAGGGGCTTGGGGAGCCCCGGGGGGTCCTGGATTGGGGGGAGCCCCTGGGATCGGGGGGTCGGGAGAGCCAGGGGCTTGGGGAGCCCCGGGGGGGTCCTGGATTGGGGGGAGCCCCTGGGATCGGGAGCTGGGGGGACTCGGGGGTCGGAGGAGCCAGAGGCTGGGGGAGTCAGGGGCAGGGAGGTTCCTTGGCGATCGGGGAGGGGGGGGACCCCGGGATTGGAGGGGCGGGGCGCTGTGCTGTCTCCGGCGAGCGGGGGGGGGGGTGTCTCAGGCTGCAGTGGGGGGGCTGCGGAGCCCCGGGGGAGCAGGGGCCGGGCCATGGGGCTGCCTGGCTGGGGCTTTGACTCATTCCTGGCTCCCCAGGGAGGGGCTGCCCCCTGCACACGGCGCTGGAGCCCCCCTGGAGAGATGGGGGGCTACCCTCCACCCTCGTCACTGGGGCTAATTGCTGCAATGTGGGGGTTGGGTGATCTCTGCTTTTTCCCCCAGCCCCTCTCCGGCCTTTGTGAGCTAGGGGATCCCCACAGGGAGAGGGGCTCAGAGTTACAGACACCCCCTATTCCCAGCTCTGCCACTGCCTGGCTGGTGAGGCTTGGGCGAGTCGCTGCGCCTCCCTGCCTCGGTTTCCCCGTCTGTAAAATGGGCACAACACCAGCCTCCTTTGCAAAGCCCTCTGAGCCCGGCTGATGAGCAGCGCTCGGTCAGAGGAGTGTGTAACTGGCGTCGTTAATTCACACCCGGGCAATGGGGAGCAAATGGCGCATTCGAAGGCACCCCAAACCCGCAGGCACCCCAAACAGCGGTGGCCAGCACGACAGACACCCCGGTAGCTAAATATGTCTCCCTGATTTTTCACGAGAACCTCTAATCATTATTCTGATGCCAATCAACACACAGTTGCCAAAGGGCATGGAAACAGAAGGGCATGGAGGTTTATGAAGGCGGAATTGGCTGGGCTTTCTATAGGGAAGGGGCAAGTTTCCGACAGCCTCTTCCCCTTAAAAGGCCGATTTGGGAGAGTCAGTACGTCTGATGTTAACGATTGTAGATGTTTGTGACAGGGTTTGAGGAGAGTGGCTGCCTTTCCCCCATAGACAGCTCTTATATTATTAACGGCTTTAGAGACTAATAGTAAGTCCTTGGTCGGAAAAGTTGTTTGACCAGGAAACACCAGTTGAGACAGATGTCCTTGGTCACACGATTATGGATAGATAACATCAGAATGGCCAGATTCGGTCAGACCAAACGTCCATCTAGCCCTGGTCTTCACAGCTTCCTCTGGCGAGGAGTTCCGCAGGTTGACGGTAGGCTGCGTGAAGAAACGCTTCCTCTTGTTTGTTTTAAACCTGCTCCCTAGTCAATAGGTTCTATGCAAAACTGCGCATTGGTCACGCTTCGCAAAATGACTTCTCTCCCTGGCTCCAGGGAGCTGGCTTTGTTCTCTGCCTCGGGGTTCGCAGTGCCAGTGACCGAGCGTTAAAAACCAGCCAGTGTTCCTCATGCGATGCCAGTCCCAGAAGTGGGGATTGTGGGGTTACTGCTCTTGCTACGTAGGCGTTAGTTGCGGAGAGGTGTAAGGCATCTGCAAGATGACTCTGGTATCTTGTTGGAAGTCTGGGGAAGGTGCATTTTTAGGGGTCCAGCTGGCTTAGTAGGTGACGCATCTGAATGTTTGCAGGACCTCATCTCAGGTCGCCTCATTTCAAAAGAGATATATTGGCATTGGAAAAGGTTCAGAATAGGGCAACACAATGATGAGGGGTTTGGAACGGGTCCCATATGAAGAGAGATTAAAAAGACTGGGACTTTTCAGCTTAGAAAAGAGGAGATGAAGGGGGGGATGTGATCAAGGTCTATAAAATCAAGACTGGTGTGGAAAAAGTGAATAAGGAAAAGTTATTTATTTATTCCCACAATATAAGAATCAGGGGCCTCCACATTAAATTAAATAGGCAGCAGGTTTAAAACAAACAAAAATAAGTTTTTCTTCACTCAGCGTACAGTCAACCTGTGGAACTCCTTGCCAGAGGATGTGGTGAAGATCAGGACTTTAACAGGGTTAAAAAAAAAACTAGATTCATGGAGGTGAGGTCCATCAATGGCTATTAGCCAGAATGGGTAGCCTCTGTGTGTCTGGAAATGGGTGACAGGATTACCTGTTGTGTTCCCTCCCTCTGGGGCAGCTGGTATTGGCCAATGTCAGGGGACAGTATGCTGGGTTAGATGGACCTTTCGCTTCATCCAGTCTGGCCGTTCTTATGACCTGCTGGAATCAGTACGGTGAACTTGTGGTTAATGTGCTGGGCTGGGACTCAGGAGAAAAAAATTCCATGCCTGTGGCGTAGGAGTCATGTAAGCTCTCAATGCCTTGTCTGTGAAACTCCCCTCCCTCTCAGGAGAAAGCAGTGTGGTGCAGTCCTGAGACAGAGTTCTGATTATGACGTAGAAGCTCCATTGTGCCAGCGAGGGTTGTTAATTACCAGTTTAAAAGTTAACCGGCGAAATGCTATGTTGAACCGGTAACCCAGAAGTAGCTCCTTGCCCGTGACATGGGCCGGGGGCTGCTCCAGTCCAGCTGGGCCTGTCACGTTGCAGGTTGCCCTGGCCAGGCCTGGCAGGACCCGCCGTGCTGCGGTGCGGGCAGGGGGCTGCGCAGGGCCTGCTGCCCCACACTGCTCCCCACACACTGGCTCCCGCGGAACCGGCTCCCACTGCGTGTAAACGTGTAACCGCTGGAAATTTCAAGCAGTTACACATTTAAGAAAAAATCCCTAGTACGGATCCCAGTAAATCTGTCCAAGTGAGATAAAGCATTGGAGGGGCTTGGGGAAAAGGGGTTCTCTTTAAAGTTTGCGGACGCTTCCATAGCTTTGCAGACATGAATTCCTGCTTGTGATTTTTTTTTCAGCTCGAAGCCGAGGTGTGCTGCGACAGGCAGCAGTCCTCCGGCCCACAGAGCTGGGTCGCAAAGCGCACCTCGCTTTGTAATGCGTTCCGCTTCTGAAAGCGTCGTCTTAGCTCAGCTGCGCAGCCTGCTCCGACGCCAGCCCACGCTCTCGCAGCCCTTTCCGGATTTCCGTCGCTTAAAGGCCACGTTGGACCATCTGTCCTTATGGGTCACAAATGAGTTTTCATTGATTCAGCTCTGTAGATGGCCTGGCACAAACTTTCCAGGGAAGAGGCTGACTTCCCTTGTAGGAGAGGGTAACCAAGAGCTGTGGGGAGCTGCCATAGGTTTTAAAGTTATCCCATTTGGGGTCAGAAATCTGTTTTTGGAGGGTTAATCCAACTCTGATCAGAGGCTGTCTCTAGTTTTCCATTCCTCCCCCCAATCTTTAGGAGTTTCAAAACGGCCAATTTCACTCTGAAATAGGGATGTTAGAGCTTAGCCGATTAACTGGTAAGCTGATGCTTATTGGTGAATGTTATCGGTCAAACTCTGCCCAGCAGCCAGCTCTGCAGGAGCAGGGCTGGAGGAGGAGAGGGGCTGCTGCCCTGCTCTTGGGGAGACTTCGCTACCAGCTCTGCAGTATAAAGCTGAGTTTTGTAGTGGTTACACGGTTACCTTTTTAACCAACTTTTTTACATCCCTCCTCTGAAATGTGCTCAACAGGACACGTTTCCCGGAGGGCAAATGCGCATTTTCAGACACATTGGATTGGCCGTTTTTACATTCCTCCGCACGGAGCTGAAGTTTCCCCCCATTGTATAACGGGGATCTGGACAGTGGTTTTGTGTTTGCCTTCAGAAAGAGGAATCTGGTTTGGTTCAGCCAGCAGGTATAATGGCTCTTGGTAGCACAGTTGCACCGTCCGTCTGACTCTCAGTTACACTGTGACCGCTGTGCACTGTTCTGGTGTGAATGGGGATTTCAAAAGTGCAGGCATTAAATTGGCTTCCACTTTCAGGCCTCTTTGTAGGGCCATGTGGAGGAGAGGTTAAAGCGACTGGGACTTTTCAGTTTAGAAAAGAGGAGACTGAGGGGGGATAGGATAGAGGTCTATAAAATCATGCGTGGTGTGGAGAGGGCCGATAAAGAAAAGTTATTTATTAGTTCCCTAAATAGAAGAACTAGAGGACACCAAATGAAATGAATGGGGAGCAGGTTTTAAATTAATAAAAGAAAGTTCTTCTTCACACAGCGTGTAGTCAACCTGTGGAACTCCTTGCCAGAGGAGGCTGTGAAGGCTAGGACTATAATAGAGTTTAAAGAGAAGCTAGATAATTTCATGGAGGTTAGGTCCATAAAAGGCTATTAGCCAGGGGATAAAATGGTGTCCCTGGCCTCTGTTTGTCAGAGGCTGGAGAGAGATGGCAGGAGACAAATCGCTTGATCATTGTCTTCAGTCCACCCTCTCTGGGGCACCTGGTGCTGGCCACTGTGGGCAGACAGGATACTGGGCTAGATGGACCTTTGGTCTGACCCAGTACGGCTGTTCTTATGTTCTTATGAAGCGGCACTCCCGTAGAGGAGAATGAAGCCCTTCCCATCGCTCCAGGATAAAGTCCCTGTGCGCCATTAGGGGATGAGTATGAGCGCTGGGAGTTTGCCCTGCTGCTGTGCCTAGAAGTGCAATTCCCAACTCACGGGTGTGGTCTTCCCTAGGGAATTGAATCGCAAGTAAACAGGATTTCGAGCGCCGAGTTAGAGCAGCACTCCCTTGGGCACGACTGAGGGGCTAGCAGAGACAAGGACAGGCATCCTGCCCGCTTGTCATGTGCTTTTCCTGGCTCTGCGCTTGGCCGACTGTGGCACTGTGGGCTAGTTGCATTGCTGCTCCGGGCCTCAGTTTCCCCATCTGTAAAAGAGACCCTAGAAATAGAACAGAAAGGGACCTTGAGAGGGCATCAGGTCCAGTCCTCTGCCCTCACGGCAGGACCAAGCACCGTCTACATCATCCCTGACAGGCGTCTGTCCAACCAGCTCTTAGATATCTCCAGTGATGGAGATTCCACAACCTCCCTGGGCAATTTATTCCAGTGTTTCACCACCCTGACAGGCAGGAAGTTTTTCCTCGTGTCCAGCCTCAACCTCCCTTGCTGCAGTTTAAGCCCATTGCTTCTTGGTCTGTCCTCAGAGGCCAAGGAGAACAATTTCCCCTCCACCTGGCTGTGAGGCCAGGCAATTTCCCCTCCACCAAGCCGGTGAGCTGGGATTTTAGATAATGCTACTGATCGCTCTGTGAAGTGCTTTGAGAGCTACCAATGAAAGGGGGATTATTTATTTATTTGTTATTGTATTATTGTATTGCATTGTATTAGAGTGAGGTGAGGCATTAAAGTGTGGGGGGGTGAAGAGCTGGGGGCTAGCCTCCATCAGCTAGCACCACCCAGGGCTCCTGCAGACCCAGTGGGGGTGGCCGGAAGCCTCAGTCAGCTGCCCCCTACGCCCGCCTGTCCGTGGCCCAGGGTGAGTTGATTGAGAAGGAGACTAGGGTTTGCGTGCTCTTGAGTATTAGTGTTCCTTCTGCCAGTGATTCACTGGGTGATGCTAGACAAGTTAATCCTTCTGCCTCAGTTTCCCCTTCAGTAACGTGATTGGTAATATTTGCCTTCCTTTGAGAAAATTGTAGGCTAATTAATTGTCAAGCGCTTTGAGAGTCCCCAGAGGAAAAGGTTTTGTGCTTTAGGGTTTTTTTTACGGGGGTGGGAGGAGAGGCTGGTGGGGGAAGGAATTAATTACCAAAACAGGTTGAAAATGGCTTTACTGTTCTGAAAACACATAGAAGACTGAAAGGGGCAGATGAAAAGTGCGGCACGTTTGTTCTTGGAGCCGTGTGAGGACGAATGGGCTTTTTTATGATTGAATGCGGGTTTGAACTGAATGCAGTTGCCGTTTCGATCTTTCTGTGGCTTCGTTGGAAAAGAAAATGTGTGTGGTTTTTGTGAGTTCAGGTTTGTCCATTTAATTGGTCTCTCAGGAGATTCAAATGCAATCAGCCCGGAAGACACAAGAGTCTCTGCAGACCACTTACGCCGGGGGTGGGCAATGGTTTTTGACGAGGGACCACTCCAAGAATTTGGTAGGGGGCCAAGGGCCGTCCTCGTCCATGATATTAATGGCGGAGGTGTGGGGTTTGGAACGGAGGTTGGGTGCAGAAGGGAGCTCGGGGTAGGGGATTGGGGTTCAGGAGGGGATGTGGGGTTTGGAAGGGAGTTTGGGGGAAGGGGGTTTGGGACCCTGGGCAGGGGTTTGGGGTGCAGGGTCTGGGAGGGGGTACGAGTGCAGGACGAGGGGTACAGAGGGTTTGGATTGTGATCTTGGGGTGGCGGGGCAGAGAGTTGGTGGGAGGGAGGGGTTGGGGTGCCATTTGCAGGCTCTGGCCTGGAGGCGCTTATCAAGGCAACTCCCAGCCAGCAGCCCAGTGGGACCCTGGAGCAGGCGCCCTGCCTGCCGCACCCCCACGTGCAGTTCAGAGCAGCCAGCTGCAGGGGCCATGTGCTGTCTGTGCACCATGCACCCCTTGGGGGGGGGGGTCCGCATGCAGCCTGTGCTGCAAGCATGGCGCAGGCAGCTCCCATTGGCCAGTTTCCAGCCAATGGGAGCAGTGAGATTGTGCTGGGGGGTGGGGGCAGTGCACAAAGCCGATTTCATGGGAGGCCACACACTTCACCGTCCATGATGCATATAACGCACCTCCGTGCCGGATCCTTCACAGTACCCCAGCGAGGTTGGGCACGGATACTCCCAGGACAGTAGAACTGGAAGGGAGCAAGCCTGGCTTGTTTATTTTCATGAACATCTCCCCCCGCCCCCCTCCCTCCAAAATAACATGACACTGAACTGGGATTTAAGACTGAAGGGTTTTTTGTTTTCTCCCTGGACACTGCTTCAGGTTGCAAGGAGCAATGTGTGAGTGACCCGCACTACAGGGTGCTGTGGGCTAGGGCAGTGGTTCTCATCTACGGGCCCTTGGGGGTCACACGCAGGTTTCAGGGCATCCCTCAAGCAGGATTCGATTTGCTGGGCTCTAGGGCAGAAAGCTCACCCTCCCCCCGGGTTTGAAGCAGACATAAGAACGGCCGTACTGGGTCAGACCAAAGGTCCTTCTAGCCCAGTATCCTGTCTGCCGACAGTGGCCAGCACCAGGTGCCCCAGAGAGGGTGGACCGAAGACAATGATCAAGCGATTTGTCTCCTGCCATCCCTCTCCAGCCTCTGACAAACAGAGGCCAAGGACACCATTTTATCCCCTGGCTAACAGCCTTTTATGGACCTAACCTCCATGAAATTATCTAACTTCTCTTTAAACTCTGTTACAGTCCTAGCCTTCACAGCCTCCTCTGGCAAGGAGTTCCACAGGTGGACTACACGCTGTGTGAAGAAGAACTTTCTTTTATTAGTTTTAAACCTGCTCCCCATTCATTTCATTTGAGCAAGGGGCGTATTCTCTCTGTCACTGATAAAGCAGGAGAAGTTCCTCTTGAGCTTTCTTTGGGTAAAACTTTCCTCTGAGAGAGACAGATTGGTTTGGGGGTTGGGCTCCCAGAGCTGAAGGGGCTCCGTGTCTGCATTGCTCTGCAGGAGGGGCGGTTACCCCAGCTCTGTACCTTGTCTGGGGGAGAGCCAGTGGGACCAAGCACCCGTCTAGATCTAATGCCGCTCTTAGGGCCAGATTTTCAAAGGTATTTATGGCACCTAAAGATGCAGATGGGAGCTTCGTGGGGTTTCCAGAAGCTTCATAGCACATTATTCGCCTAATGGATTTCTCTGGGAGTCAGGTGCCCGACCTGCTTAGACGCTTCTGAAAATGGTGCTCGGTGCCTATTTTTGTTTGTAGATGCCTAAGTATAAATGAAAATCTGTCTCTTGGGGCTTCTCACCTGTGGCAGGTGTGTTCGCAGTGAGATCCACACAGGAATGGGATCCAGGCAGTCACATCTCTGACTCATCCACACTAGAAACGAATATGGCAGTTCACAGTGAGAACAGGGGGCGTCCAATCGTCACCTCCCTCTCTTTTTCCAACCTTTTTTTTTATTAGTAGTAGTATTAATATTATTTTGTGCATTTCGTTGCCGGGTCCCCATCTGCTGGGAAACAGCCGGGTGCGTGGGGAGTGCGCGTCCCACTGCCCATCTGGGCGACCGATTTGTCCCGTTAATTGCAAAAAAAGTGCAAAGAAGCAAAAAGCAATGGTAGGACGCGCTCGCGGAACGTCTGCAGAGCAAGAGCCAGCCGTGATGAAATCCACGCCTCGCCACAGAACGGCAGGGAGCTCGATGTTACGAAATGTCTGTGTAATCATTTACCGCGCTAATTGGTCTCTTTGCACGGTGCCAAGCGAGAGGTCGGCTTCTCTTCTTTGCCCGTTACCTGACTCTGCCGCGCAGGGAAGGCCTGGAAAGATCTAAGTCTCTTGCTCGGATAAATGCAGTAGATAGAGCATCATTAGTGTCTCGTGTTCGGCCTCGCTATATGCCGGAGGTTCTGAAAGCCACTTTTCAGCTTGTTTTGTTGCTGTAGATCTGTGCAGAGATAAACTTCTGTAAGCCACAAGTCTGTCTCGTGATGCTCCTTTGCTGCCGTTTTTAGCGACGCTTTGTGCAGCAAAACTCCAAGGCTCTGTTGAAAGATGCGTTGTTTTAAACCGTCTGCAAACCTGGAAGACGGCGCCTTTGCACTACATTGCTCTTGATTTACACGAAGGCCATTCTACACTTCTCTGGCAGTGCAAAGGCACCTTCAAGTGTGCGTCCCTGTGAGGGTCGGGCATGCTTTTTATACGTTCCGTCGTTCCATGCGCCTCCTTGGGAAAACGCATGGGGATCTGGTTGGTTTTTTCGCTGTTTCCTGGAGACGTCCCTAACACGCACCGACGAGGGACGTGACTGAGGCGCGGACGTGCAACCTTGGGAGGACTGAGAGAGCCGCGGTGTTTTCAGCACCAGGCTTTTTTTTTATTTTGCAGCTCAGCGCATGAAATCACAGAAGCTGACTCCTCTGAAGAATTTGCCCGGCTCCCCAAGGGCAAGGAGCGCACAAGGCCTTCCTGTGCCCGAAAAACATGAGTGCCTAGCATGAGAACGCAGAGTTTCCTGAGTTTGTCTCTTGTGATTTTTCTGACAGATCAGCTAATAACTGCTCCGTCCCATCTCCTGCCAAGAATGACAGTCACTCAGCCGCCAGAGAGCGTGTTTAGAATGATACCTTTCCTTAAACAGCTATTCCTGTTGCGAGCGTTCACTGCAAAGGATATTTGCAGGGAGGTGCACATGTTTGGTAACTTTTTAAATAGGTACCCACTGTATACCAAGCAATCTCCCTGCAGGAACCTCGATTTTGACCATTTTTATGTGTGTTTTTTTTTTTTTGTAATTATATTTATCTTAAATTTTGACTGAATTGGGTCCGATGCCTTTTAGGAATGGGCATGTTTAACCATCAACCAGTCAACTAGTCAGTTAACCGCATTTTAACATCCTTACTTCAGTCGGGCTGGAGCAACCCCCCACCCTCCCTCCTCTTTAACCAGTTAACTGGTTAAACAATATGTTTAACCAGGTAAATGGGATTTGACATCCCTAATGCCTGTTTAAAAATTGCAGCTTTATTGAAGAAACCCATTTTCTAATGGACGGGGTGGGCTCCTTCTGCCCCCCTCCCATCTCTGTGTGACTCCTCGGGGGATCTTAAATGAACTGCGGAGTGCAGAGGAGAATTTCCGGCATGTGCATAGTTATGCTGTCCCCGCCTTACCTGCTCAGGTGCAGAAGACAGAAAGGAGAAGGAGCCAGACATCCCGGACGGCGGAGCTTCTCGAGGATAGAGCAGACCCTGGGGTTTCGTAATAGAAATGTAGCCGTGTTAGTCTGGTGTAGCTGAAGCAAAATGCAGGACTATGTAGCACTTTAAAGACTAACAAGATGGTTTATTAGATGATGAGCTTTCGTGGGCCAGACCCCCTGGACCCGACGCCCTTCTTGGTGCAGGGCAAAGATTATTTAAGACTTGCATTATAGTAGCACCTTGAAACCCCAGTCGAGAGAGTGACCCTGCAGTGGTAGTCTCCTAAGATACATAGCGAAGGACAGGTCCTGCCCCAAAGAGCTTACATCCTCCTCCAGGATCTTACCAGTGCCAGGAGACCAGCAAACCAGACACCACCCACCCCAGCTCCTGCACAGACTTTTCCTTCCTGGTGGAAGGACTGTCCATTCGACTCATCTCATCTCTTTGTAACAGGAAGTTTGGCAGCTTTTGTGCCCTGGTTTTTCCTTCCCCCCGGCCCCGGCACGTCCCCGGCGCTCCAAGTTTGCCTGCCCTTCGCCGTGTAGGAGAACTAATTAACTATTAATAATGCGCCAGATGCGTAGAAGCGCTACCTGATGGCCCCCGACTCTGCTCTCTGCTGCACGGAAATAAATTGTGAATTAAAGCCTGCCTCGGCATCCCAGGGTGCTTGGCAGCTCTGAAGTCAAAGCTGGATTTAAAAACGTGCCTCCGATTTTACAGAGCAGCCACCGTTCCAGAGGACTCTCCGTCCCTTGGCTTATTCAGGCTGCAGGGGCTCACCCTATTAACAGCCCCTTAGCAAAGCGGAGAAGGCAGCTCTGGTTCTGTGTGAATGTTTAGCTTGGGCTTGTCCAAGCCAGTGGGGGTTCGGAGCTAGGAGTTGGGTGCTATCCCTTTAAATCAGTGGTCCCCAACGCGGTGCCTGCCGGGGCATTTATGTGCGCCTGCCGAATCATCTGAGCCAATCCCGGACCGCGGCACGTGTGTGTTGCCGGCCCTGGGCGCATGGGCGGCCCCTACCCCAGGTGCACGGCACATGCACAGTGTCTGCGCAGGGCACATGGGTGGCCCCTGCCCCGGGGGTACGGCACATGTACGGTGCCGGCCCGGGCGCATGGCGTGTGAGCAGCCCCGCCCCGGGCACACGGCACATGCGTGGCCCCACCCCGGACGCACGGTGCACGAGCAGCCCCAAAAGGTTGAGGATCACTGCTTTAAATAGTTTGTGAGCCTTCTAATGACGCTCCCTGTGTCTTGTGTGTATGTACCAGAGGCCGGTGTGTGCCTGTATGTGCCTTGCCTGTTGTATATAGTGAACACCGTTACTCGGCCGCTGCCGTGGGTCTGTGAGGTTCCTTCCTGTTCGGTTAAAGAGTGAAAGGAGCAGTCATTTAAAGGGATACTACCCCCAGGCATATTGGTTAATCTTAACAGCTACATGCAGACACACCCCCTTGCTGCCTCTCTATCAGAGGCAGCAAGGAGGTAGGGGGAAGCAGGAGCTGCTGCCTGTGGGGAGTTGGTTTTTAAGCCAGCTCCTCGCGCCTGCTGGCTCTCGGAGCAATTGGCTTCCCGCCCTCCCACTCCTCTGCTACCTACAGAGCATGTAAGAGCGGCCAGACGGGGTCAGACCAAAGGCCCATCTAGCTCAGCGTCCTGTCTGCCCACAGTGGCCGATGCCAGGTGCCCCAGAGGGAGGGAACAGAACAGGGAATCATCACCTAATCCCTCCTCTGTCATCCGTCTCCACACAAAAAAAACTGGGGGGGGAGGCGGGACCAGGGCTGGGGGATACCCACGGAGCTGCCTCCCCCCTGCCCCGCACTGCTGCCTCTGTGGGAAGTTCGTGGTAGAGGCAGGTGTAGAACCGGCATCCTGACGCCAAGCATGAGCCTCGGTTGCCCTGCCCTTGTTGCCTCAGCCAGCCCTGTTGCCAAGTGGGACTGGCTTGGAAGAGGAGCGTTCCACATGCCCGCTTTGTGCAGGCGTGAATGGCTCCCACCATGGGCAGTGGCCTGGACACCCCGACAGCCACGCCGTAGGGTGAAGGGAGGCTGGACGTGGGCTTAGTCTCCCGGGGCTGCGAGCTGTAGAACGCCAGGCTGCCTGTGGCTTCGCAAGCTGCCCCGTCTCGCGCATGGTATTCTGGGGTTCGACCCGGGGCGGGTGTGGCGCTGGGTTAGCAGCCTGCGCTCTGTCATGGATGCTTAGCAGCTCTTTAAAAATAATTCTATAGCAAAAGCACAGACGGCAATGTTTGCGAGGAAGTAACCTAACCACAGACTACGTGAATTGTCTTTTTGCTGTTAAGAAGGAATGTATTAGGAAATTTGTTAGGAAACATAATAATTTAGGATAAGCAGTATAATTTGTAAGAGTAAAAATCCTCATCTGAGTCTCTAGCTCTTGAGTAACACACCAAATTTGGTGTAAGTAGAAAAAATTCCTTGCCTGTAATTATAAGAGCTTCATCTCATTCACTAGTGGACTTTTGTCGACAAAACTATACCTGCGTCTACACTACCGCTGAGTTCTGTCGATATAACGTCGACAGAACTCAGCAGTTTTGTCGATGCTGGTAAACCTCATTTTACGAGCCATAACGCCTTTTGTCGACAGAGTTCTGTCGACAGAAGGTGTTATTGCATCTAGGGTTGTGTCTAGACTACAGGGTTTTGTCGACAAAGCAGCTTGCTTTGTCGACCGAACTGAATGTCGTCTAGACGCTCTTTGTCGACAGAAGCTTTGTCGACAGTATCTGTCGACAAAACTTCTGTCGACAAAAGCCTGTAGTCTAGATGTACCCAGAGAGATCAGGCCATAAATACCCCTGCAGTAACGACTGCAGGTACCTCATCATCTACGACTCATTCTGGAAACTGAACTCACGTGCTGCTCTCTGACAAGAGGCAGGAGATCCATCCGTGGCAGGCATCGTAACAGCATTCGTCATCCTCTACCTGGTCAGTAGAGAGATGCTGCTACACCTGATCGGGTGAGTCAAAAAACTTAACAGAAGAGTCAAAAAATCTAACAAAAAGAGTCAAAAAACCTAACAAAAAGATTCTAAAAAATCAAGAAAAACAAAATAATATTGATGAGCTATAAGATCAAGGACCCTCATAGTTGCAGTTCTTTTAAAAAATTAATCTAGAAGAAATTAAAAAACTAGATAACGAGTTAGCTGACATCACTAAATATCCTTGTCATCAGGCTAGCAGAAACAATTTGCTTTTTGTATTTTTCTTTTTTTATTCATTTTCTTTTAATTCTTAGCTGTTATCTTTTAAATTTGTTGTTCATTAAGTGGCAACATCAATAAAGTTATGCTCATTAATTAAAACACAAATTGGTAATTGGTCTAAATTTATTGGCGACTTCCCAGGTAAACATGGGGGCAGACCAGAGTTCTGCACAGTCCTAGTGAACCCAAGGGAAGGGGACGGTTTGCTTAATCGCGACCTCTCATGGCACGCTCATGTGACCGGTATCTTCTTGCTCGCAGTATGCGGGGAGTCTGAGTCCCCCCCTCCCCCCCAGCCTGACTGACCATGGACACCGAAACCGTGCAGCCCCCGGAAGCCGCCCTGACGGTGAACGAGCAAGTACGTTTGCGTCTTTCCACGGGTTTGTGGCGGCCATGCCTGGCATCGGGCTTCCCCTTCTCATGCGGCCAGCTGCTCTGAGCCATCTCCTCTGCACGGGCTTCAGAGGTGCACCACTGAGCTCCCCACTGGTGTATTAGCCCACTGATTTCAGTAGAGCAACGCTGGTTCATGCCAGCTGAGCAGCCGGCCGGTTGGCATCAGGGGAGCTGTGCCAGCTCACGCCAGCTGGAGATGGGCCCTGATGAGGGATGGAGCCACAGCTGATAATGCCAGCTGAGACTCTGCCCTGGCTATTCTGGGCTAACTGCAATGGTGAGGAAACAATTACAGCGAAGCTAGTGACTAGAGAGGTATATGGGGATGGAAGGATGGATAGAGCGGGTGTGTGTGTTTGGGGATGGATAGATTGATAGACAGATAGATTTGTATAGGGGATGGATGGATGTGCATAGGGATAGACAGATGAGTGTTGGGATTGATGAATAGACGGATGTCTATGGGGATGAAAAGACAGACAGACAGAAGTGTATTAGAATGGATAGATGGATGTGTATGGATAGGGATGGATAGATGGATGGGCAGGGATAGGGATGGATAGATGGATGGGTGTAGATATAGATGGATGGATGGGCAGGGATAGGGATGGATAGATGGATGGGTGTAAATTGGGATGTGTGGATGGGCAGGGATGGGGATGGATAGATGGATGGGTGTAGATATAGATGGATGGATGGATGGGCAGGAATAGGGATGGATAGATGGATGGGTGTAGATGTAGAAGGGTGGATGGGCAGGGATAGGGATGGAGAGATGGATGGATGGATGGGCAGGAATAGGGATGGAGAGATGGATGGGTGTAGATATAGATGGATGGATGGGCAGGGATAGGGATGGATAGATGGATGGGTGTAAATTGGGATGTGTGGATGGGCAGGGATGGGGATGGATAGATGGATGGGTGTAGATATAGATGGATGGATGGATGGGCAGGAATAGGGATGGATAGATGGATGGGTGTAGATGTAGAAGGGTGGATGGGCAGGGATAGGGATGGAGAGATGGATGGATGGATGGGCAGGAATAGGGATGGAGAGATGGATGGGTGTAGATATAGATGGATGGATGGGCAGGGATAGGGATGGCTGGATAGATCTATAGGTGGATCCATTCTAGCTCTGCCTTTTGCGGTGGGTGGAGAGTGTGAAGCCCAGAGAATCCCACCCTCTTTTTGTCCATGTCCGTCAGGAACTGGGCCTGTTGAGATCTGACTTCTCCTTTGCTCTCTGCGTCCAGGTCATCGTGATGTCGAGTCACGAGACTATCCGAGTGCTGGAGGTGGGAGTGGATGCCCCGCTTCCAGCAGAGGATGATGGGAAAGCTTTGGAAGCAACTGCTGGAGAGGTGGCAAGCGGCTGCCCCGTGGAAAGAAGTGATCCAGCAAGACAAGGCATGCAGCCAAACCAAGAGGCCACTGGTGGAGAGACAGCTGGTAGGAGGCCCGCTACCCTGTGCTGTTTCTTGTGTTCCACCTCCCACCTGTTGGTTAGTGCAAATGATCAGGAAAATGCCTGAGACATAGACAACATCCTGATTTGGCCGAAAGCTTCCCAGTTCCACTTGACTTTTTAATCCCATTCCTCCCGAGGGACCCTGGCTCTGTCTGTCTGTTGAGTTGATGGAGGAAACCAGCATTTCCTAAATGTGCACATGTGCTCCAGTAACCACCACACGGGGCTGAACTAGGAGCCAGGAAATCTGGGTTCCATCCCAGGATCTTGGACAAATTGTGCCCCTGTGCCTCAGTTTCCCTTCCCTTTGTTTAGATTGACAGCTTTTTGGGGTGTCCCGTGTACGCATCCTAGCAGAACAGGGCTCTCCGTTCAGATGGGCAGGGCCTGGAGGCACTTCTGTAATACCAGTTGTTGGTGTGGGTGGGCAGGGGGTGAATCGATTAATACACATCGGTTTTGAACGCTTCTGAGTACAATAAGGGCATCTTCCCAGGTAGCTGCGTGGCTTCTTGTGGCGAGGAACCAAAATCAAGTCTGCCTCTTTGACAGGAACAGAAGGCAACATTTGTCAGTGTAACTCACACACGGGATTAGAAGGAGTCTCTTTTTCCCTAAGGGCCACGTGGCCCCCGACTGATTTTTCTGGGGGTCAGTGGCTCCCCAACGAAAAAAGTTTCCCCGCCTCTGCCCTAGGTCTCCTTTGCAGCTGTGCTGCCAAAGCAGACGGCTGAAGCAGAGTAGGGATGTGGGATCTTTCTTCCCTGCCTGCCCTAGGCTATTCCAGAGTGTGGTTATGTGCCGATAAACAACCGGGGTGTCTCACCCCAGAGGTGGCTGCGTTTCAGTGGCGGGTAAAGTGATCTGGGGTTTCAGTTGGGTAAGTTCTCATTTTGGGGGGGACAGCTGCAGAAGCGGTGCCGTTGTTATACAACCCTCAGCGACGTTGGGCAGAAAATGACTTTGGCCGTAGAGTTCAAGGTGAAGGAAGATGGATGGAAGGGGGCTCTCTCTTACTCAGGGGAGGTGCTCACTAGAATAGTCTGTGCCAAAAATTTCTCTCGGGGCCCTGAGCAATGTGGGAGGTGGGGCCTGGCTCCATGCTCCCAGAAAGGGTGGGGCTGGGGCAGTCGGCCCTCAGCACCGCCTGGGGTCCGGGGCCACAGTAGCAGGGGCGTTGGCTGGGAGCCCAGGGCCCCTGTGAATTACTGGGCCTTGGGGCAGTTGCCCCCTTTCCCCCCCTTGTTGGAGGGGTTGTTTGGTCCTTTTTGGAGCAGCCAGGTAGGCCAAGAGCTGTTGCCTGGCAACATGGGGGACATCTCTGTGCGCCTAGAAGGGGCGGGGCCTTGGGTGGAAGGGGCGGGGCTAAAGTGTGCCACACCCTTTCCCCAGCCAGCCCTATGTGTATGTGTGTGTATATACTTGTGTACACACACACACACACGCCCACACACACCAGCAGGCCTGGGAGCCGTACATAAATGCACAGAGCTCTCCTGCCATCCACGATTCCAGGATTGTGCAATGCCTGGGTCCGGCCACCAGGGGTCACCTTGACTCCATGCCCAGCTGACGTGGCCAGACAAGGGGGTGACCAAAACTCAGAAGAGAGGGGATGATAGATCAGATAAGTGCCTCCATTCTGTGGTCATGGCTTTGAGGCATTGCCAGGATGGCCTAGTGGGTAAAGCACCTGCATGGGACTCCCGTGTTCTAGTCCTGTCTTTGCCTCTCAACTCCAGGGTGACCCTGGGCATGTGACATCCTGCCTCAGTTTCCCTGTGGCCCAAACTGGGGGTAAGGATCCTGACTTCCTTCATCAGGAAAACCTGGGGTTGCTGATATGAAACTAATAGGCAGCAGGTTTACAATAAACATAAGGAAATACTCCTTCACGCCCCTTGCTGTCAGCCTGTGAACTTCACTGCTAGGGGAGGTGGCGAATTCCAAGAGTCTAAGTGGATTATAGGACCATGGATGGCTTTTAGTCCAAGCGTTTAGATGTCCCTCAACCTCTGGCTACCAGAAGCTGGGCTGATGACAGGGGAGGGATCACTCGAAATATTACCCACGGCAGCGCCAAAAGGCAGGATACTGGGCTAGATGGACCCAGCATGGCTGTTGGTACGTTCAGCTTCTTTTGGGGGCAGAGAGAAGGTCCCACATCAGAGCCACATGCTGTTGCTTGAGCCGAAAAATCCAGTTCTGCCAGCAGCACAGATCTGTGGGAGAGCCACTAGGGGGAGACAGAGAGCAGGTGACAGTGTGGCATAGCCATGGTACTTTCCTAGTCGACCTTGGGCAAGTCATTTTCCCCCTCCTTGTGCCTCAGTTTCCCCATTTGCAAAATAAAAGCTAACGATGCAGCCCTGCTTCGTTAAGGACTTGGAGATCTGTAGGTGAAGAGCGCTACATAACGATTGTTATTATCATTACACTTAAGTAGCAGAGTCTTCTGACGTTGTGTCCTTTCCTCCCCCGAAGGCGAAGTAAAGTCGTTGCCTGGAATAGCTCCCCCCAGCATCTCCTCCATCACCACCTTCAACCAAGCCACGAGCCAGCCGACCCAAGCCCTCACTCCTTTGGCCGTCCAAGCCGCGCCGCAGGTAATTTTCTGATATCCCCATGGCTGGGCGTGGGAAGGGTGCGCACGCCGATGGCGAGCAGGGGAAGAGCGTGGGGTATTTCGCCTACGTCCAACCCATGGGAGGGCAGGCTTGATGTGGGAGTCCCACACGCTCTTCCCGCGCTCCCCGTCCCGTGTCTGCTGTTAACGATCCCTGGAACAGCACAGCCTGTTTGCTCTGAGACTTGCCCACGGGGGTAGCCCCCCTGGTGGCAGAGGGGGAGGCAAATGAAGGCCCCGCGGCGTTGAGCTGCGGCTGGAAACGATTCTTTGGGGGGGGCATTCAAACCAATCCCCATTCCGCCTCTGGTGGTGATCTGACAACCCGCCTCCGGGGAAGGGGGCTCCCCCGAGCTGGACGCCAGCTACTAAGATGGGAGCACCCCTCCCTCCCCCCGCTCACGCATGGCTCAGGCAGGCGCCCCCTGGCTGGGGCCGCGCGGGCCTGCGCGCGCTCGCTACGGCGCCGATGCTCTCTGCCGCGGCGTTGATTTTTTTTTTCTTTTCTTTTTGAAATCTCGTTTGCTTTTGCAGGTCTTGACTCAGGAAAACTTAGCCACAGTTGTGACAGGAGTAATGGTTCCCGCAGGGGCAGTTACTCAACCTCTTCTTATCCCCATCAGTATTGCAGGTCAGGTGACAAGCCAGCAGGGGCTGGCTGTGTGGACATTTCCTACAGCAACGGTCGCTGCCCTGCCCGGACTGACTGCGGCTTCTCCTACAGGGGGAATTTTCAAACCACCTTTAGCCAATCTGCAAGGTAACGCCCGCTCCGCCGCCCTAGAGCCTCTCTGATTGGTCAGAGGTCCCGTCACTCTGCCAGGCCTGGGAACCAGGGATGTCAGTGGTGAACCGGTTAATTGGTTAACCCGGCCGTGGCCAACCCGCAGCTCGCGAGCCGCATGCGGCTCTTGCTCCCAAAAGTGCGGCTCGCGAAGCCGCTCCTGCGGCCCCCCTCCCATGGCCTCTGCCCCCTCCGGCTCGCCCCCGGGTTGGAGCTGCGGGGTTTTAAAAAATGGCACCCAAGATGGCAGCCGTCTTAAAGGGGACAGCCTCCTTTTTTGAAAAAAGAATAATTTCGGTTTTTTGTGTTTGCACGACAATTCTGTTCTGGGGGTGGGGGGTTTCTTTTTCTTTTTTCTTTTTCCGCTTGACAATTCTGGTGCGGCTCTTCGCATTTTTTCCGCTGCTGTTTTGGCTGTCTTTGTTACAAGGGTTGGCCACCCCTGGGTTAACTGGTAAGCCTCACGCTTCATGGGTGAAGCGTATCGGTGACGGGTAACCAGTAGGGAGCTGGCGCAGCCCCCCGCCGCCGTGGGCAGGGGCTACTCCAGGCCTGTGGAGTCCTCCGCAGGAAGCGGCACTCGACCCCAGATGGAGCAGCCCCCGTCTGCAGTGAGGTGGCCACTCTAGCTCATCTGTGGCAGGCGGTGGGGGGGAGTGGCCCCCCCCACCTTCCCTCTGATTTAATCGGTTAACCAATTAAACGAGATTGGTTAACTGATTAAACGGGATTTGACATCCCGGCTGGGAACAGGGTGGTGCCACATGTGGGCTGCAAACCTCCGGCCAGCGTCTGCCGTTCATATGGGGCAAAAGCTCTTGTTTTCCTCCTGCAGGCTTTGCCTGCCTGAGGACCGCGGGCTTGGGCAGGAAAGGTGACGTCGGTTTCTCCGTGTCCAGAAGTCCCGGGCCGGTGCTCTTGAGCGCGAGGCCGGGATCAACATTGAAATGCTGAGTCCGAAATGCTGAGTCCGCTGCTGGGTTGGGAGGGAAGCTGCTCTTCCTGGGGGGGAGGGGGTGAAATCCGCCCCATGCGGGGGCCCGTCATGGGGTCTGGGCCCCTCATAAGGCCTGCCTAGCGAGAGCCCCGCGAGGACGCAGGAATGCCCCGCGGCGAGCACGTCCGCAGATGCAGATCCTTGCATGGCCACCCATTTGCAGGGCTGTAGATTTACAGTCTGCCTCCGCAGCTGCAAACGTGCGCCACGGACATGACGCAGATCGGCAGGGCTCTGGGCCTAGCACGGCCGTGGGAGGGCGTCAGCTGGGCCCAGGCCTCGGGCTGCCCCGGGGCGAGCGGAGCCTTTTCTGTTCAACCCGCTGGCCTGCCTCCTCCGTGTTTCGCTCTTCTGTCTAATTGCTTTGGGAAGGGAGGGGGGCTCCCCCACAGCTGCTGTGCGCGACGGCTGCTTCGTGGCCCTTTACGCGGCACGGGGTCCGACCTAGCCGGCATTTTAAAATGGCGCCGGCCGGCTTTATGTAAATGAAGCCCGGGAAATTCAAATCCCGGGCTTCATTTGCAACTCCGTATGACTACATTACCCCCCCTAGTTTGAACTAGGGGGGTAGTGTAGACATACCCTTAGACAGGCAGCCTAGAGCAGTGGTCCCCAACACGGTGCCCGCGGGCGCCATGGCGCCCGCGGGGGCATTTCAATGTGCCCGCCAGGTGCTCGGGGCTGGCCTGGCCCCGGGCACATGGCGCATGGGCGCTTGCGGGGGGAGCGCCGGGCGCGCGGCACTCGGCGGGAGGCGGCGGGGGGAGCGCCGGCCCCGGGCGCGCGGCGGGGGGAACGCCGGTCTCGGGTGCGCGGCACTCGGCAGGAGGGGGGGGAGCGCCGGTCCCGGGCGCGCGGCACTCGGCGGGGGGGGAGGAGCAGGAGCGCCGGCCTCGGGCGCGCGGGACTCGGTGGGAGGGAGGGGGTGGCGGGGAGCGCCGGGCGCGCGACCCTTAGAGGGGGCCCTGCCCCCGGGCACGCAGCTATGGGGGGACCCCGCCCCCGGGCGCGTGGATGGGGGGGCGCCCCCGGTCCCCGCCCCCTGGCGCCCGGCGGGCAAACGGCCACGCTCCCTGGCGCCCGACAACCTAAAAAGGTTGGGGACCACTGGCCTAGAGGCTTGCGCCTAAGCCCCGGGACGGTTTCGTTTCCCCTCTGGTTGTGATGGCTGCGGATGGAACTCCAGCGCCCCGCACGCCTGGTTATCCGCATTCCCCCCACCCTCGGTCCCACGCCAGCCTTGGGCCAGGGGCTGACTTGTGATGTAACTAGAGTCACTCCGGAGTCCTGGGTTCTATTCCATGCCCGGCCACTGGCTTTGGGGATGACCTGGGGCCCAACACAGCACCGCTCCGTGCCTCAGTTTCCCCATCAGTAACACAGAGTGGGGAGGGTTGATCCTGAGGTCCTTGGTAAAGTGCGTTGAGACCTGCTGATAACGAGCGCCGGGGCTTTTTTCCAGCCTCTCTCTGCAGCCACGAGGGCTGCAAATCAACGTCCTGTTTCTTCGATGGGGTTCCTTGGGGCGGGCGGGCTGGCAGACGCTGAGTTGCCATCTCTGATCCCTCGTCCCCTGCCCCTGTGTCAGCTTCTGGTGTCAGGCAGCCGAAGGCAAGAGACAGGCGTGAGGATATGAAGGGCTCGGGAGCTGAGGCTTGTTGCAAGGACGGGCAGTAAGGGAGCAAAGAGAGTGGCTTGTTCTGGCTATTCAGCGTCCGTGTGTCTGTCTCTTCCAGCTGCGGCAGTGCTGAACACGGCCATCCCCGCCCCGGTGCAGCCTGCCCAGCCTCTGCAGGCAACACCGACAGCCCAGCCGCGGCCCTCCGTCCAAACGCAGGCCGCGTTCCAGAGCCAGCCGGCCATCCTGCCCCAGCCCGCCGCCGCCCCGCCGCCCGTGGCCAAGCCCATGGAGACGCAGACGCAAATCACGGTCCAGCCTGCGGGATTTGCCTTTAACCCTGGCATAGTAAGGAGCTGGTGGGACGTCCCAGAGGAGGAGCCAAGCGGTCTCTCCCGCGTGGGCAGGAATCCCGGCAGGCCAACCTGCCCGTTGGGCAGTCAGTACTGACGGAGCAGCTCGCAAAATGGGGCCTGATTTGGGCTCCTTGCATCGTCATTTATACCTGGGGGGGGGCAGTGTTGCCTAATGGGTAGATCACCTACCTGGGAGAGAGGATAGCTGTGTTCCATTCCTGGCTCTGCCACCGACGTGCTGGAGGACCTCGGGCAAGTCATTTTGCCTCTGTGCCTCAGTTTCCCCATCAGTAAAAATAGGGCTGATGATGCCCCCCTTTATAAAGTGCTTTGCGGGCTACTGGTGGCGTTATTTCTAATTCTGACCCGGGGTTTTTCCTTTGCATTGGGAGCGGCCCAGGAGAAAGGGCCCGGGGAGCAGTGAGAGTAGCTGGTGCGTTGGGCAGAGCAGAGGCAAGCTGGATAGGGTGTTGGAAGAGCTGAGAGAGGTGGAGTCTTTCAGAAGGTAGCGCCACAAAGAAGAAGCGTGGTCTAGTGGTGATAGCGCTAGCTTGGGACTTGGAGGCTGTGGGTTCAGTTCCTTGCTGTCTCTCAGGCGTCCCCCGGCTAAGCCCTGGTGGGGACAGGTAGGCTGCCAGCCAAGATGTGGCGGTGGCATGGGGTAGCGTCCCTGCGCTAGCTTGAATCTTGCCTGCATAGTAGTGACGATGGGGCCTGGCCTGGCCCAGGGCTGTTCTCTGGTCTCTGTCCCTCATTTCCCCATTGCCCACCAAGGAAGATGATCCTACAATAAAGATTAAGAGGTGCTAAGATGGGGCCAGATCAATACCTAAGACTTCTCAAGGGTTCCTCCCCCCAAGAGGGGAGTTGGAGGGGGTGGGACTTCCACAAGGCACGGCTGAATGTGTGGGTGTAACCCTTGGCTCCCGTTTTCTCCGCAGATCTCCGCGGCTTCTCTTGGGGGGCAAACCCAGCTCCTCAGCTCGCTGGCCGCCGCCCCCGTGATCGCAAACACCATTCCCAGCGTCCAGGGGATAACGAGCCAGATCCTGACCAACGCCCAGGGACAGGTATATGGTGAGGGGCGTAGGGTGACCGGAGGTTCTGGTTTTATAGGTTAAAAAATCGCAGCCGGGGTGGGGAAGGGGGGGGTGAGTCTGTAACTTGAAAAACAACGAGTAATCCTGTGGTTACGTCTGCTGCTGTTCTGTAGAGCTCTTGGTTTCTGTTATTTCCACTCCAATTCATCTGAGGAAGTGGGTTTTGCCCACAAAAGCTTGCGAGCCCTGGTCCCCCTCCACCCCGATTTTTCATGCTTGATCACCCTATGATGGGCTCTGAGACAACCGGGGGATTTCACAAAGTCTCCCACTGGGCATCTTTCCTCTTCCCGAGAGCTGATGCTCAGGACAGAGAAGGCCAGAAGGGACTGTCTGATCAGCTGCTCTGAGCTCTTGCATCACTAGACGCCTCAGGCCTCGTGCTTTGGGGGGGCCCTGTGGCCATCGCCTCAGCCGTCCTGTGGATGGGAAGAACCCAGGGATTATGTGGGTCGGGTTCAGGGTGGCCGCAGGGGTCCCCCCCCCACCGTGGCGGCAGGATCCAGCACGGCTGGGCAGCCTGGTCCGCTCTGCCCCGCTGCCCTCTCCCGGCCCGCTCCACTGCGGGTGTGGGACCCCTGGACTGTCCATGTCCTGCTGCCACGGAGAAGCAGGGCACCGTGGGCCAGGAGAGGGGGCAGGGCGGAGCAGGCTGCCCTGGATCGTGCCGCTACGGAGAGTGCAGGGGGGAGGCGAGGCTGCCCCATGCCAGGCCCCCTTCATCCCCTGGTTTGTTGCTGGAAGGAGGCAGCAAAGAGGTGGGGCAGGGGCGGGGCTTGGGGAAGGGGTGGAGCAGAGTCCAGGTGGGGGTGGGGCCTGCAGCGACGTGGCTGCCTTGGGCCCCACACCTGGGGCACTGGAGTGAGGGGTTGCCCCAGGCCTTGCAACCCCCAAGGTGCCCCGGGCTCCTGCATACTGAGCCTGACAACCAGAATAGGATCCAAGTATTACAGTTCCCATGGAGCCGAACTGGAGCAGCGGTGCCCAGGCATTGAGTAAGTGAGATACGCCCAGCTGACCCTAGTTAATGTCCGTGGCCCATGCTGCTGGGGAAGGTGAAATCAAAGTCCCTCCCAATCCGACCAGGAGGAAATTTCTTCCTGACCCCCTATGTGGCCATCAGACCTGGAGCCTGTGAGCACGACCCTGCCAGCCGTGCACAGTCCCCCACCCCAGAGCGCTGCCCACCCCAGCCAGCGTCTCGCATCCTGCAGGAAGAGATGGGGGGGACGGATATTGGCATGCCATGCACCCAGACAATGTTCCCTCTCACGTTCCCCATCCACGTGTAGAATAAATTTTGCCCTGTGCACCGAGGCAGGCGCAGATGTGCACCACCTGAAGAAACACATGCTGCTAGATGAGGGGGGCTCTATTTTTGCTGGGCAGCACCTGAATCTCTCCTGGGGGGCCGCCTAAGCGTACAGCTCACAGGGGACCCTGCATCTAGGTCCTCTTCTTGTCTGCTCGGTAGGTCATTGGGACACTGCCCTGGGTGGTGAACCCGGCTGGCATCACGACGGCCAGCCCCGCCCCTGCTGCCTTGCCGGCCCAGAACCTGCAGGTACAGGCGGTGACCCCGCAGCTGCTGCTGAACGCCCAAGGGCAAGTCATCGCGACCTTAGCCAGCAGCCCCATCCAGACGGCGGCCATCAGGAAACCTGGCGCCCCGGAGTCCCCGGCAAAGAACGAGGTGAGCTCCGAAGGTGGCCTCTTCTTGGACATCTAACCGGCAGGGGTCTGCGGCCACACGCAGCAGCTGGCCAGCACCTGACCGCTCCCAGGGACCGGGGGAGGTGGGTGACGTGGGCATGTTGGAATGGAAGAGTTTTGGCTGCAAATCGCTTGTGCCGGTTGCCTTTCTATGGGCCAGATTCTGCCCTGCAGCCAGGGCCGTCCTTGCGCAGACGCAGAATACACAGCTGCGTAGGTGGTACACACTACCACCGGGGCAGGACAACGAGGCACGGTCAGCCCTGGCCCCGGCGGCCAGCCCCATCCTCTGGCTGCACCGAGCTGCCACTCGCCCGCCCCCATCGCTGGTGCTGGGAAGAGAGCCGTGTCGTGGGGAGAAGAGAACCCGGGCAGGGCTGGGGGCAGGCGTGGGGCTGGAGGCAGAGCCCTGGTGGTAGTTGCAGTCCTGGGTGTGGGGCAGCTGAGACCCTGGGCGCGGGGCTGCCTGCAGCCGGGAACCCATGTAAAACGTGGGGATGCTGGAGCACAGTTCTCCCTGCCCTGCTCCTGGGGGGTGGGTGGCCAGGGCGTTTCCACAGCTGAGAGATTAGCCCCGCCACTGTCGATCCATATGGACTATATACACTTCCTAAAGACTTACCCGGCCTTGCCTGGGACCAGCCCAGGGGCAGCAGGGACCATGCGGCGCTGGGGGAGCAGGCTGCGACTTCTGCTCTGCGCTGCCCAGCCCCAGTGGTGCCGGCGGGGTTTCCCCCACCAGGTCTGGCTTTGGGGCCGTGCTTTGGGACAGGGAGGCCACTTACCTGGGCCAGTGGCCAGCAAGATGGCAGAGCCCCATCCCCCACTGGCCACTTCCTTCCTGGTGCGGCTGCAGTACAGCTCTCCCCTGCACATGTTGCCCCCCAGTGGTCACTCTGCAGTATTGCATCCCTCCAGTCAGCCCCCTCCCTTTCCATGTGATGGAAAGCAATCCCATTCCAGGCACATCCCGTTGTCCTGGCACAACCGAACCGTGACCTTGCGTGTAGTTAGGAGAAAAGGAAGCTGCCTGCCCAGGTTGGTGGCCCTCATTCTTACCATTTAAGAGGCGTTCTTGAACAACCGGACTCGCAGACAGACAGAGGGACGCGCAGACAGACGCACACATCTCTAAGGGAGAGATATCGGTATGGCCCTCATCTGAGCCGTGCTGTTTGTTATGTCCCCAGATTCAGCCAATCCAGCCTGCCCCTGCTCTGTCCCAGCCGGCGGTGGTCATCGCAAACCCAGCCCCCGCCGCTAAGCCCTCCTCTGTGCCTGTTCCCATCACCTGCTCGGAGACCCCGACAGTGAGCCAGCTGGTCTCCAGTAAGCACCTCTCGGGTCTTGCCCATTTCATGCTGGCGGGGAGGGGGCAGGTAGCGTGTGCTCCTCTGGGAGGAATCAAAGCATGTTTGAGGCCCTCGAGGGTCTCCTGGTGCTCATAAGAGAGGAAGCAGGGTCTACTGGTTAGAGTATAGGACAGGGAGCCCGTATTGTACTCGCACGTTGGGCTGTTGGGGTAGGGTCGCCGGCAAGCTCTGCGCTACACGTGCTGGGCTGTTATTGTAGGGTCACTGGTGCATGCAGGGTGAAGCTTCCGGTGTGGTTTTGAAAGCAAAGTGGCAGCTTTTCTTTTCGGTGGGGAGGAAAAGCCTGAAAAAGCCTGTTCTTATTGACTTGTTCCCATAACCTAAGAAGTAGGGGTCACCCAATGAAATGAATAGGTAGCAGGTTTAAAACAAACCAAAGGAAGTACTGCTTCACGCATGTACAGTCAACCTGTGGAACTCCTTGCCGGAGGATGTTATGAAGGCCAGAACTTTAACAGAGTTCAAAAAAGAGCTAGATAATTACGTGGAGGATAGGTCCATCAGTGGGTATCAGCCAGCATGGGCAGGGATGGTGCCGTTAGCCTCTGTTTACCAGAGGCTAGGAATGGGCGACGGGAGGATCACACGATGATCCCTGTTCTGTTCACTCCCTCTAGGGCACCTGGCATTGGCCACTGTGGGCAGACAGGACACTGGGTTAGCTGGACTTTGGTCTGACCCCCTCTGGCCGTTCGTATGTTCTTAAAGGCGGTGTTAAGGTTGTTATTTCTGTCATGACGCCGGTGCCCACTTACCGAGCATACCCCTGTCCCGACGGCCTGCTGTCTGAGACACATCCCGAGAATAAGCCAAAGGACAGCGTCCTGCCTCAGTTTCCCCTTCCACCGCTTGCCTATTTAGACTGTAAGCGCCCTGGGGCAGGGGCCGTTTCTCCGCCCAGTGGGACCCTAACCTGAGGGGACGTGGCAGCCACAGGCAGCATCTGCCCCCCCTTGGAGATCCCTCTGGAGGGGGGAGGCGATGGCGCCCGGCCGGATGGGGGGACGCGGAGGACACAGCGCTTCCTAACAGTCCTCCCCTCCCGACCCCAGAGCCTCAGGCTCCACACGCGGGCGCGGAGGAGGACGGCATCAACCTGGAGGAGATTCGGGAGTTTGCCAAGAACTTCAAGATCCGACGCCTGTCTCTGGGCCTGACGCAGACCCAGGTGGGCCAGGCGCTGACGGCGACGGAAGGCCCGGCCTACAGCCAGTCGGCCATCTGCAGGTGAGCCGCCGGGTTCCGTGCCGGGCCTGGGGTGGGGCACAGGGCGTTCAGGCCAGACAGCGGCTAGGACAGTCAGCCAGGCAGTCCTGACCCCCAGTCCCGCCTGCCTGCTCTAACCACTAGGCCCCACTCCTTCCCCAGAGCCGGGAACCGGACCCAAGTCTGGGAACCCAGGCGTTCTGACGCCCACTCCTTTACCAGGCCTCGGAAATGACCTCAGAGGTCAGGACTCCCCCTCTGTCCACCGGAATGGGGGAGGGTCAGGGGGCTGAGAGGAGCAAGTGGGGCGGGGTCTTGGGGGAAGTGTGGGGGCGGGGCCTTGGAAAGGGGTGGTGAAAAGGCAGGGACCTAGGGGGAGAATGGGTAGGGGGCCCTTCAGGGGGATGGGGCAGGGTCTTGGGGGAGTGGGTGGCATGAAGGGGGGAGTTCAGGGGGCAGGGTCACCATTCGGGCTTCAGTGCCCCCCCCACACTTTTAGGGACCTCCTTCCACTCCTAGCTGATGCCCCTCTGAGAGCCGGCGATAGGACCCAGGTGTCCTGAGTTCCCATCCCCGCCGCCGTTCTCCACCCAGCGCTGGGAAAAGAACCCAGCGCCCTGTTCGGACCCCCCTTTGTGGGCAGGTTCCCGACGGGTCTCCAGAAGCTCCCACATCACAGTCCTTTCCCCTGACTAGCCCCGGTTCTCGTACCACCGGCCCTCGCCCGGGTCGCCAGCTTGGTCTGCCCCGCGGGTCCCTCCCCCCACCTGCTGCAGCTTCCGTCCGTGCCCGGCGCAGGGAGGGACCCTCACGCCGTCTCCCCCTCCCTCCCCGCTGCCCTGCCTGCAGGTTCGAGAAGCTGGACATCACGCCCAAGAGCGCCCAGAAGCTGAAGCCCGTGCTGGAGAAGTGGCTGAGCGAGGCCGAGCTGCGGAACCAGGAAGGGCAGCAGAACCTGATGGAGTTCGTGGGCGGGGAGCCCTCCAAGAAACGCAAGCGCCGCACCTCCTTCACGCCCCAGGCCATCGAGGCCCTCAACGCCTACTTCGAGAAGAACGCTCTGCCCACCGGCCAGGAGATCACCGAGATCGCCAAGGAGCTCAACTACGACCGCGAGGTCGTCCGGGTCTGGTTCTGCAACCGCCGGCAGACGCTCAAAAACACTAGCAAACTCAACGTCTTTCAGATCCCCTAAGGGGCAGGTGGGAGGAGAAGGCCCTGCCCGGCCTGCCCCGAGCACTTTGTGACTTACTGGTCCCAAGGGCTTGTCCCTGCCCATCCTCACTCCCCGCCACTAGCCCAGCTCCGCTGACTGCCACCGGGCGCTACTTCCTCCGTCGTGCCCCTCACAGGATCTGACCGTGCACACGTCGGAGGTCGCGCGCCTCGCTCCTTCCTTCTCCCGAGTGTAACCTGTCGTGAGTACCAGAGCTGCCGAGGGGATGTCCCCAGCTCCCTTCCCCCCACGGGGGGGTCGGCGTGGGGCAGGGCACAAGGAGTCCCGTGATCTGTGCATTGCTGTGCCCCACAACCCCGCCAGTAACACGCGCGGCGTTTTTCTTTTCCGGAATTTCCTGTTTCCCCCGGGTGGGCGTCCGCGAAGAGGCAGACGTGAAGCCGGTTCCGCTGCAATCCCTTGTTTATTTCGTGCGCCCGGCTGTCCCGTGTGAGACACGAGTCCTCGGGAGCGAACGGCACCCCGGCAGAGCAGCTTCATTGGCGTCCCGCCGCCTGTGAGCGCAAAGCACGATGCCTGGGGTACGGCGAGCTGCTAGCGTTCGGGGTCGCTGCATCGTTTCAGGAGCGGGTTGCTCCCTTCCTCACCTCGTTTGCCAGCGGAGAACCGGCCGCCCGCGTCCTGATATCTCCCCTGCCCACCGGTGGGAAACGGAAGGCTAAATTGCACTAAATGGGATTGTTTCGTAGGAAGAAATGGTCAGAACAGGCCGGGCCAAGCAAATTCTTCACCAAAGTGACGTCCGTCCGTCTTTTGTTTGCATCGGTTCCTTCTGACGTCAAGCCTGACAGTCTGAGCCTGGCATCGGGGGGGGTCTAAAGGCCGCTGTGGTTTGGGGTGTGGAACCAGCCCTGTTAGCTGGGAGACACAAACTACTCTTAAGTCGTCTCACCTGCAGAGGGGAGTTCTGCTGCGGGAGCCCGAACTAGCCAAGGTTCATTTACCTTCCTGCTGCAGGGTTCTATGCCTGCCTTTCGGGCCTGGCTTTTCTGAAGGGGGAGACCTGGAACATGAAAGAACCGGACTCTTGCTGAGGCCCAAAGGGGGATGGGGACATAGGAGCAGCCCTCCCGGCTGTAAGAGGGGCAGAGCATCTGGCAATTGTCTTGTCAAATTGCCAGCCGGAAGGGGGCCTGCCAGCCCTCCTCCCCGGTGGAAAATGGCCGGGCAAAGGACAGAGAGCGTAGCACAGAGACAAACCAGGCCAGGGATGAGGGTGGGGGAAGGAGCAGCCTTCAGCTTTGAACTACATCCTTTGAACTACGCACTTTCCCCTCCTTGTGCGGCTCAACAGTCAGGGGACACTCCCGTCTGTTCCGCTACTGCCAGCCTTTTAGAGCACATCCGACGTCCCCTGAACATATCCTCTCCCCCCCCCCATCGCCTAGGAGGCACCTTTGCAAAGTGCTCCCGAGCCCTAGAGGCAGAAGGATGGGGTCCATGCCGGGATCTGTCTTTGTGGGTTCAGTGCAAAAGTGGAATGAGCGGAGAGGAAGGTGTGTTAGTGTCCAGCTGGGAGCAGATGCCAGCTTGTTCCTGTCTGTATTTACTGCACATCTTTCCTGTAAGATGACAATGGGAAACGTCCCGTTTGGTGCTGCTCTTAAAGAGACAGTGCTGGTTGCTCTGGGCCTAAACATTTACTAAACAAAACAAAAAACAAAAAAATCCAAGGCCTAAATTTCAGTCCCAAAGTCGATCATCAGAAAGGGACGGGGAGGTTCTGCTGACCTGCATGTTCATCAAGCAGGTGTCAGACCCCAGCACAATTTCAGCCAGGGGCCCATGTGTGGGTCAGGGAGTGTCAGATAACCCGTTAGGATGCGAATCTGTACCAAGCCCTCTTAGTCCTAGGATGGTTCTGGGTCTGAGCGGTACCCTGATCTCCAGGACTCGTCCCCAGGGGCTGGTTGTTATTCCCATGGAAATCTCAAGGGGGTCCATGGCCACCCCAGGGGTGAGCTTTCTGCTCCAGGAGGCTGGCGCTGGCTGGAGTTCGCTGTCACACACTGCCAGGCCAAATGTTTACGCGTCTCCTTGTTTCGGGGCCAGCCGATCTGGGCAGGACGGGGGCCACGTGCCGTGCGGAGCTTAAAAAAGCTGCTTCTGTTGCACCTTTTTTTATTGGGGCACAATGGAGTGCGACTGTCTCTAGCCCAGGACCGGGAACCAGACTCAGCGGGGAAAAGGAGAAAGACCAAGCAGATTACTCGGGTAGGCCTCCTTCCGGCAACAGCGAGGCGATTCTGCACTGCCGGGGAAGTTCTTGGCTCCCTCCGCTTCCCGGCTGGTTATTGTTAGGAGGTTTGGTTGGTCTCCTGCCTTGAGTTGATTCTGCTGCTCCCCACATGCTTCGCTGCCCCCCGAGTCCCGCCCCCTTCCCCATCCCTTCTGCTCAGGCCCCACCCCCACCGCACCAAGAGGAAGTGGGGTGGCCCTCCCTGGCCCCGGAATACTGGGGAGGGTGGGCGCTGGGGGGGGGGGGCAGCAACTCTCTGCCCCTCAGTACACCTACAGCAGGCATTCTGGGGGTGGAGTGTGGGCAGTTTGGGAAGGCCGTGCCTCCTCCCACCAAGGGTACCGCCCACCCCTGAATGCTACACTGGCGTTGCCAACTCCCCAGCCCTCTGCCCCGTTCAGAGCAGGGGGCTCAAGAGCTATTTCTGGACCTGTCCAAAGACTGTTTCTTAGAAGGAGGGTTGTGGCTATTTTACTTGTAGGAAGTCTCTTCCTGGAGCTTCTGTCCTTCCACCTCTGTGTGGACTAGCCAGGGGACGGCTGGCAGGCAAATTCCTCCCTAGTAAAGGTGATCCATCTCCCTCCCCTAAGAAATGAGTGTGTCAAGTGATTTCCAGGCGGGGGCAGAGCTGGGAGCAAAAGCAGTTTCCTGCCATCCCTTGCAGCAGGATGTGGTTTAGACACTGCCCCGGGTCAATCAGAAGCCGCCATGCTATTGCCAGTCCCGCATCTCCTGGGCTTCCTTTCACACGTGGCCAGCCCTTGTGGGGCGGGCCCTTCCTCCTCGCCCCAGTTAAGTCTCAAGAGAAGCCGGCGGGTGTCACAGAGTGCTGGTGTAAGGGGGGGAAGAGAGGACGGTGTTATAGGGTGGGGAGCCAGGCCGGGGTCTGGCCGTCTTGCTCTGTTAGACTGATGCACTTGATGTAGTTGTGTGAAATAAACAGTATTTTTTCTTTTTTCTTGTTTTCATTTAATGTGGCGTGTGGCTCCCGCACAGTTTGTGTATTTGCAGTCTCAGGAGAGGAGAAAGGGCATGCGGGGATGTGATAGGGTCCCTCCAAGTGAGGGCTGCATGGAGCAACTTCCAGACATGCGGAGCTGCTTCTGCTGCTACCAATGGTGAGGCTCAGCTCTGCGCAGCTCCAACCACCTGGGTTAGCAGAAGGCAATTCCCAATTCAGCCAGCTAGTTGGGCAAGAAACCCATGAATGCTGAGTAAGTCCTCAGCCAATTTACAGAGCCAGTCTTCATTCATTCCTCTAGCCGCGGGTAGAATTCTTCACGGAGTTAGACACAGCCAGTCCCTGGCTTCAGAGTGCACACTGCAAGCGAAAGGCTCTCTAGACCTCATGGATAGTTCTCTGAAAACTTCCACGCAGTGTGCAGCGGCAGTCAAAAAGGCAAATAGGATGCTAGGAATTATTAAAAACGGGATAGAAAATAAGACCCAGAATATCTTACTGCCCCTGTATAAAACTATGGTACGCCCACATCTTGAAAACTGTGTACAGGTGTGGTCTCCTCACCTCAAAAAAGATACTTTGGCCTTAGAAAGGGTTTAGAAAAGGGCAACTAAAATGATTAGGGGTTTGGAACGGGTCCCATAGGAGGAGAGGCTAAAGCGACTGGGACTTTTCAGTTTAGAAAAGAGGAGACTGAGGGGGGATATGATAGAGGTCTATAAAATCATGAGTGGTGTGGAGAGTGTGAATAAAGAAAAGTTATTTATTAGTTCCCATAATAGAAGAACTAGAGGACACCAAATGAAATGAATGGGTAGCAGGTTTAAAACTAATAAAAGAAAGTTCTTCACACAGCGTGTAGTCCACCTGTGGAACTCCTTGCCAGAGGAGGCTGTGAAGGCTAGGACTATAACAGAGTTTAAAGAGAAGCTAGATAATTTCCTGGAGGTTAGGTCCATAAAAGGCTGTTAGCCAGGGGATAGAAATGGTGTCCCTGGCCTCTGTTTGTCAGAGGCTGGAGATGGATGGCACAAGACAAATCGCTTGATCATTGTCTTCGGTCCACCCCCTCTGGGGCACATGGTGCTGGCCACTGTCGACAGACAGGCTAGATGGACCTTTGGTCTGACCCAGTATGGCCATTCTTATGTTCTTATGACCCGTTCTGCCAGAGTGCAGAACTAGGAGTAGGTGGGCCACAGACTTGTTCTTTTGGATTTGACTGTGAAAATTACCAGGGGACTCTGATTTGGACCATCTCCTCGTAGCTTAGCCAGTAGGCTCCCATCACTGGACACACACACACATATCCGTGCAAGAGAACACCAGAGAGAGGTGTGGTATAACTGGCAGCAGAAACACAGCAAAGAGCCATAGTGCCACAAAGAATCCAAAGGAGAAGTCGTTTCTGAATTAAGAGGCTACAAAGGCAAAATGCTCCTGAATTGCTGTAGCCAAAACAACAAGAAAACAAATAAATGAATGCAGATTTGAGGGTGAAATTTGATCTCCTGGGGCTGAGAAACAGCACAGAGTCTATGCACCTTTGGTTTTATTACATTCACACATTAAGTGGGTGTCACATTATAAAGCCAGCTTTCTGTGCGTTTAACACCTCATTTACATCAAAAGCAAAGTACAGGACGCTTCCAGCCCACTCGTTAGCCTCATTAGCACCAGCACTATTATATTATTGATAGACAATTTTCTCCCTGCCACTGACTCTCCACCCAGGGCCATCCTCATGGACAGTGGGTGAACCTCCAGCTAGGGGAAGGCAAGTCCCACCTCCCCCATTCTGGAGCCAAGCCCAGGTTACTGCTCCCAGCCCTCTGAACATGCTAAGACCCCTTAGTCTTATGTTTGGAGCAGGCAATGCAATCCTTTGCCTACGTTACCTCCCCCCCTCCGTGGCCATCCTTACAGTTTATGCTGCCCTAGGTAGAGGAGCAGGGTGGGGGGCTGCACTTAGGGCCGTGGGAGGGGCAGGAAGGGGGAAGTGCTGCAGCATCCTCACTTTTTCATGGGCTCCCTGTTGCCACCAGCCCCTCCATACACAGAATATGCAGCTGCGTGGGGGCACCAGCCCCAAATTTCATGGCACCGTACACAGCTGTGTGTGACACCTAAGGACAACGCTGCCTCCCTCCCAACCTGTAGCGCACCTATTCTCCCTGTCCCCCAAGGTTTGCACCGCCGTCTGTCCTAACCCAGCTCCCGTGCTCCGGACTGAGACCCCTCCCAATTCATTGCACTTATGAGCCGGCGGCCGGTCTCGAACCCGTGGCACTCCAAGGGGCCGGCCTAAGCCATGTCCCAGGAACGCAGAGGGAGCCGGAGCCGGGCCGTACCACGCTGAGCAGAGCGGGGGGGGGGGGGGCTTTTGCGCCGTAACCCCGCTAGCCCCGCCCTGTCCAGAGTGCTTAGCCTATCACCGCGGCGGTGCCGAGGCAACGGGCCCTCCGGTGAGTCGTGATTGGCTGGAGCCCGTTGTGCGTCCGAAGGGGCCTGGGCGCCGCGATTGGCCGCGAGGCAGGGAGGGGGCGGGGCTTGCGCCCGGCTGGGCTGGAGCTGGGGGCTGCGGCGCTGCCGCCGCCTCCATATTGCGGGGCCGGGAGCGGAGGTGGCGGGGTTGCGAGTCGCGCGCGGGGCCGGGCAGCCTGGGCGCCGCTGAGGGGGGAGGGGCCCTGGGGGAGCTGCTCTCTGGGAGGGGGGACTCTGAGGGGGGGGTCCCCAGGGGGTGCTGCTCTCTGGGAGGGGGTGACTCTGAGGGGGGGTCCCCAGGGGGTGCTGCTCTCTGGGAGGGGGGACTCTGAGGGGGGGGTCCCCAGGGGGTGCTGCTCTCTGGGAGGGGGGACTCTGAGGGGGGGGTCCCCAGGGGGTGCTGCTCTCTGGGAGGGGGGACTCTGAGGGGGGGTCCACAGGGGGGTGCTGCTCTCTGGGAGGGGGTGACTCTGAGGGGGGGGTCCCCAGGGGGTGCTGCTCTCTGGGAGGGGGGACTCTGAGGGGGGGTCCCCAGGGGGTGCTGCTCTCTGGGAGGGGGTAACTGAGGGGGGGTCCCAAGGGGGTGCTGCTCTCTGGGAGGGGGGACTCTGAGGGGGGGTCCCGAAGGGGTGCTGCTCTCTGAGGGCGGTTCCCAGGGGGGTGCTGCTCTCTGGGAGGGGGTGAGTCTGAGGGGGGGTCCTGGAGGTTGTCCCCTGAGAGGGGGTGATTGGGTAGGGGGTCCTCATCTCTGAGGACTAGTCTTTCCCTGGAGGAGGCGTGACACTGGGTGCTGAGTTCCAAGAGGTTGGATTCCCCTGGGAACACAGACTCTGGCTCCCTGGGGTGCGGGGAGGGAGCGGCCCCTGAAAAGCGTGCTCGTGGCTGTGGAGGTCCCAGGGAGATAGTATTCCTTGGGTGGGGGTGACTATGTGAGTTGGAGCCCCCTGAGAGAGCGAAATTGTGGGTCCGTGGTGGGGCAGCATCTCCTGGAGGGATTTTCCCCTGTATTGGGATACCTGAGGGGTGTATCTCCTGAAAGGGGTGATGCTGCAGTGAGGGCCTGTGGAGGTTACTCTGCGTCCATTGATTTCTGGAGGGGTTGTACGTTTGCCCCGTGGCCTGAGTCCTGAACCGTTGGGTGAGGATGGCGTGGGCTCTGAAGCTGCCGCTGGCGGACGAGGTGATCGAATCGGGGCTGGTGCAAGATTTTGATGCCAGCCTCTCAGGCATTGGCCAGGAGCTGGGCGCTGGTGCCTACAGCATGAGGTAAGTGAGATCCTCCTCACCATCATGTCTTACACCATGGATTGAGAGGGGTGAGGGGAGTAGAATGTGAGGACCACTGCCTCCTGGAGGACTGCACAGCCCAGGGGTAGTTGGACATCGTGTTGGACTGGGCTGAACAGATAGCAAAGTGTACTACAGATGTCGTGTTGAATGGCTGATAACTTTCTGGTGGATTGATTGGAGCCCTCATGAGGTTGGATAAGATCAAGAAACCAGGTTGTGCAGGAGCCTGTCTTCGGTAGTGATTTGTAACAAGGGGATACCAGACACACACCCACACACACCCCCCAGCGTTTGCTCTGCATGTTACATTTGTGAGCATGAAAGATGACGTGAAAACAGTGACAGGGCGACTTGGAGAGAAGTATAAAACCCAAAGATAAGGTAGAATTTAGAAGAGAGAAAAATGTGTATGAGGAGGACCTGAGGAGTTAGCAGGTGCTGGGAGCCAGAGTTGAGTTCTGTGTCTGAATTCTAACAGTTGGGTTGGATCATGTTATGAGTTTTGTAAAGCCTCAAATGAGAGTTAATGGGGACTGTGTGCTAGGGATGTGAATGGATAACCAGTAACAGGTGAGCCTTACCAGCTCTGGTTAACCAGTGGGCACTGGAGCAACTCCCTGCTCCCCGTGGGCAGGCTGCTCCAGCTTTGTGGGGCCCACCACAGCTGGGAGGTGCACCAGCTGGGCCAGAGCAGTCCCTGTCAGTGGTGATGAGGGGGGGACTCCAGCCCAGATGTCACCAGTGGGGAGGCCACTTGGGCTCCTTTTAATTGGTTAACCGGTTAAACATTAGGTTTAACGGGTTAACCAATTAAAAAGGATTTTACATCCCTACTGTATGCTTCAGGGTGTCATCTGAATGCAGGGTCAGGAAGGATTTGGATTTCAACCCCTTAAGTTCAGCATTGGTTAGATTGGGGGAAGTTCACCTGCCTCTAAAAATATAAAGTATTGGCCATGGTGGAAGGCAGGTTTCCAGGTTGCATGGACTGTTCCTAGAAAGAGGGTATAGTGAATCCATTCCTCTGCAGTCTGGCCTCTTGCTGATATCGGGTTATGGGTAAACCGTCCAGACTTCGGTATGCCATGGGCGCAGCGCTGCAGCAGCATAGCTGCACTGATACAGCTGAAGTATATGTGCTAAAGATGTGCTATATCATTGGGAAAGAGTTCTTCTGTGGGCATTTAAAAAAAAACCAACCCTCCGCAAGCGACAGAAGCTGTGTTGGCAGAAGACGCTCTCCCACCAGTATAACACTGTGCACACGGGTGCATATGTCGACGTAATTTATATACAGCACTTTGAGAGGTGGACTGTTCACATCCCTGAGCAACGTAAGTTTTGCTGACATAGGCTGTAGTCTAGCTATAGTTTAAATCCTGTGCTTCCCCATCTGTTGCTGATTAGGAGACCCTGTCCCATGCAGTCTTTGTTCTGTGCTTTCTCAGCTAATTAGGTTGTGTGAGATCCTCCTTAATCTTGCCCTGAATAATCACCCCGAGGGGAAGGAGAGGTGTCTTTCAGCTCTGGATGATCTGAGCAAAGGCGTTAGTATCTTAAGTCAAGAGTGATGTTGATGAAACAGAGACGGTTCAGAGAAGAGCCATGAAAGTGATTAAAGGGTTAGAAAACATGCCTCAGGGTTAGTTTGTGCAGGAAACTTAAATCAGTCTTGCTGCGTCTATTGACCTGTGAAATATCCATACCCCTGAAGGATGTAGCTAGCCCCCCAGTGTGGACAGGGCTAAGTTGACAGAATTGTTCTATTATCTCTTGGAACCCTTCCCGTTGGCATAGGCAGTGGCTCCCCTGAAGCATATAGCTCTGAAGCTAGACCATTTCCACTCTCGATGAGTCCATGTAGCGATAGATTCAAACAGTTCATTCTGTGTAGCTTCACAAAAAGAAGGGGAAGAGGAGACATGATGACAGCCTATAAGCAGCGTTCCCTGTAAGCTGAGCACTTGGGCAGCCACCCAGGTCAGATTCAGATGCTGCTCAGCATGTGTTTCTCCTGGTGGTGCACATGCCTTAGTGCATATGACAAAATTTATTCTGCACTTAGATGGAAAAATTAGAGGGAACATTGCCACCTAGAGAACAAATATTTAATAATGAGCTCTTCAGTGTAGCAAATAATATAGTCCAGTGGCTGGAAGCTGAAGCTGGCCAAACTCAGACAGGAAATAAGGCGTAACATTTTGACAGTGAGCGTAATTAGCTGTTGGAATCATTTACCAGGGATTGTGTTGGATTTTTCATCGCTTCCTATTTTTACAGCTTGCGTCCCTATTGTAATGGTGTCGCCAAGGCTGGCGTTTACTTGTTGGGACCTGGGTCTGAATCTGATTGTGGCTTCAGCCCTGGGTGGCAGGGCTCAGGTTATAGTCCCCCAGGTAGAGCTGAAGCTGTTGGGCTTTGGCTTGTCCCTTCTCCTTCCCCCATCCCCTTCCTGGGGCACTGGGTCTTGGGCAGACTTAGATTTCGGTGCTCCTCCCCCTCCCCCCCCCCCCCCCCCGCATGTAGTAATTTGGGTTGTCAGAAGGTGGTTGTAATGGTGCACAGAAGTATAAGAACTCCTGTTCTAAAGCATCTGGTCCAGGAATTACTTAGGGGATGTTTTGTTATACAGAAGGTCTGACAAATTACAGTGTTCCCTTCTGGCCTTGGAATCTGTGCATCTATGAAATCCTGGCTCTCTCCTGTTCTGGGGCCTTGGGGGAGTTCGCTTTCCCTGTTTTGCAGTGGGGGCTGTGAGGGAGCGCGAGGATTATTTGTTTGATATTAAAGTATGTAATGAATACTTGTATTCTGATAGTGACCAGCAGCCCTGCTCGGGGTCAGGCAGACCCGGTCTCAGGGCAAGGCAAGCCAGGCAGTTGCCTAGGGCCTCGCGCTGCCCAGCACCCGGCTGCTCACTCGCTGCCCTGGCTGGGAGCCGCACAGCCACCCTGGGCAGCCAACCACAACATGCTGCTTTGGACCCCGCAAACTCTTGGCCGGGTCTGGGATCAGGGCCTTATTGGGGTAGATGGTATATTGACACCCGTGCTAACATGATCCTGGCTTAGAAGAGCTTGTGTAACCCAGTGTTGAGTGTCTCATTGGCCCCTCTCTGTGCCTGATCTGCAGGTGATAGTGTGTGTGTCAGCCCTGCTGAGCTATAGCGGCTCATGCGTTCAGCTCTGGAGGTTCTCACTTCAGTCCCTGGTGTGGTGTTCATCATCCTTGCGATCGAAGTATGGCATGCAGTGTCAGGGGAGGGGAATAAATCAAATCGAATTTTAGACAGGTAGGTTGGTAGTCTGGTGCTTCCCCCATCCCCTGCCCAATAATTCAGGTATATAAAGTACCACCTATTTTTCTCTGTCTCCAGGCGTTAAGTGTAAGTGTGCTGCCTTGAGAAGCAATCTGAAGAAGCGTGTTCTGGCCTCTCTTGTGTGGAAGGCGTAATACTCAGTAAAGCGCTTTGAGAGCTATAGATGAAAAGTGCTGCATCAAAGCTAGCATCCCGTCATGCATGAGGGGGTGTGTGGAAGAAGAGGCAAATGAGGCTGGCGTATTTGGCCCAACGGAGGAGGTAGGCAGGGAGACGATACAGTAGGGCAATGATAGGGAGGCATGGTGCCTTGATGGTGAGGCTAAGCATGGTGGAACAGGGAGCCAGCTGAGGGGCTGCTGTAGTCAGTGTGATGGGCGAAGAGGTGGTCTAAAGGTCCAAGGTTTGATCAGCAGAAGGGAGTTGCACTGATTTTAATGAAGGTATGATTTTTATTTGAAACTGGTACAAAAGTTTGTGTGCACTTTTCTGTCTTGATTGAAACCAGGCTTATTTGGGTCCATCCTAATCAGTTGAGGCTGTATCAAAACAAACCTGATTTGCAATACAATGGAGGGAGGAGTCGAGGATGTCTCTTGATTGAGGACACAGTGACTCAGAGGAGGATGGAGTTGCCAGCTGTGATGGAGAGACAGTATGGCAGGAAAGTTCAGGAGTGGGTCACCTTAAGCATAACATTGGGGAGGATATGTTGGAAAGACAGCCATGGGGTGGAGGGAGGGAGTTTAGGACTCCAAAGGTAGAGTTGAGTCACTTGTGGAAATGTGAAATGGGTGATGTCAAAACTGTGAATAAAAGCAGTTGTCCAGGGAGCAGGATCAATGGGAAATGAGTGGGCCATGGACAAAGTTCTGCGGAAACACTGCCCGTAGAGAGAGGAAGATGAGGCAGACCACGTGAATGTGACCCTGAAGGACCAATCAGAGAGGTGGGAGGAGAGCCACAAGAGTTATGCAAAAGCGACAAGGAGTCCTGTGGCACCTTACAGACTAACAGATGTATCGGAGCATAAGTTTTTGTGGGCAAAGACCTACTTCGTCAGATGACATGCATCTGACAAAGTGGGTCTTTGCCCAGGAAAGCTTATGCTCCGATACATCTGTTAGTCTGTAAGGTGCTACAGGACTCCTTGTCGCTTTTGCAGATCTAGACTAACACGGCTACCCTTCTGATATTTGACACAAGTTACAAAAACCAAAGACAGGACAAGGTTTAAAGGAAATGTGAAATGGGTGATGTTGAAAGCAGCAGGGAAATGAAGGAGGCTGAGTGTGGAGTAGGAAAATCGGTGAGAGCAATTTTGGAGAAGTGAAGATGGAGGAAACCAGACCAGCAGGACCCCCAGGATAGAGTTTGAGGAGAGGCATGTGAGGTGGAAAGAAATTGTTCCAAGGACAGTTTTGTATTTTGAGAACTGGCCGGAAGAGAGCAAAAAGTTGCAGCTAAAGTAAAAGGTAAACTTTTTTTTCCTTAAGGGAGAGCCTCTCCCACCATAGATTGACAGGAAACTTCATCACCAGCAAGTTGTTGTGATTCTAATGCCAGCATTGAAACCATCCTATTGGGTACAGGTGCACTGTGAAAAGTTCAAGTGGGAGTTGGAAGTGTGCTAGAAGTTAAATGGCATTTCCTGGAGGAGGAGATGTGCAAATGCCAAGGTATTAACACTTTAAATGCAGTAGCCTTGTGTTAATCTAAGACCCTGGTTTCCAGCCAGTTCTGAAGCAGTAGCCAAGAGATCTAGCCATCTTATTTTGAAAATGAAAATAATAGAGTGGCTACTGCCATAGCCAACTAGCCATACTCAACCGGCCAAAGAGCCACATGTGGCTAGTGGCTAGCGTGTTGGACTCCATGGATCTAGGGCTATGTCTGCACTACCACTTATGTTAGCATGACTTATGTCACTCAGAGGTGTGAATAGACCATCCACCTGAGCGATGTAAATGATACTGATGGACGCGCCAGTGTAAGCAGTGCTATGCGAATGGGAGAGCGCTCTCCCATTGTTACAGACTGTCTTCACCAGCTTCACTGCATCTCCATTGGCACTTCTGCAGCATTGTACATATCGAGACACCCTTCATCCAGTGGTTGTCAGCCTAGCTCATGCTACATCCTCAGAGCTATACAGGTAGTATATCTATTGTGTGGATGTGGTCTACATAACACACGGAGGACTGCATATGCGGCTCACAGTGGTAAATAAGCTCAGAACCGCTGCCCTAGTCCATTGTCAATAGGAAATATCCTGTTACTTCATCTCCTTTAGGGTACTGGTGGTGTTAAACAGCAGCTGTTACTGCTGAGGCCTGATCTTTTATTTAACCATGTGTTGGGGATAGCTATAGACTTCTTCCAGTTGCCTTGAAGTATATAACTAAGACTAGTATCAAGGCTTATTATACAGCACCAACTTATTCTTGTAGTCAATCTGTGGAACTCCTTGCCAGAGGATGTGGTGAAGACTAGGACTTTAACAGGGTTCAAAAAAGAGTTAGATAAATTCGTGGAGATTAGGTTTATCAATGGGTATTAGCCAGGATGGGTAGGAATGGTGTCCCTAGCCTCTGTTTGTCTGGAGATGGATGACAGGATAGGGATCATGTGATGATTATCTGATGTGTTCAATCCCTCTGGGGCATCTAGCATAGGCCACTGTTGGCTGACAGGATACTGGGCTAGATGGAGCTTTGGTCTGACCCAGTGTGGCCGTTCCTGCATTTGGAACCCTTAAAACCACCTCCTTTAACTATCTTACTGATAACACCTTCAGATATTAAAATTAGACTGTAAGCTCTTTGAGGCAGGGACCATCTTTATTCTGTTTGTACAGCTCCTGGCACAATGGGGTTCTTGCTAGGGATGTCAGTGGTTAACCTGGCGTGGCGTGGTTGGCTTGGCCTGGCTGGAGAAGCCCTCCATAGGCAAGATCACTCCAGCCTGGCTGGAGCAGCCTCTGCGCATAGCAGGCAGGCCCAGCCATCCCTGGTTAAGCTGATAAACATAGCGTTTAAGCAGTTCGCTGATTAAATGGGATTTTACCTCCCTAGTTCTTGCCCATGGTTGTGGTCATAGGTGCTACCACAAGCCAAAAAATAACTTAGAAAAAAGTAACATTAGTTGGCCTGTGCAGCTTATTTGTGTATATCCATTTGTATTGCCCTAGTGCCTAGAGACCCCCAATCCCAGGCTCAGGGCCCCATTGAGCTATGGGCTGAACCAGCAAAGTACATGATGCAACATCAGGGGGACTACAACAAACAGGCATGGACTGCAAAGCAAACAGCTGATTTGCCATTAAGGTAATAAGCAGCAGTCCCTGCAGACCTGCCTTCTCAGAGCTAGAGGTTTGTCTCCTTCTGAGAGGAAATGCAAGCAATGAAAGTGTACTGGTCAGTTTTGCAGGAGCTCTTCTCCATAACGTCTGGGCTTCAAACTTCCACACTAATACTTCACTTGTTTTGTTTTTGGAAAACCGCTAGGTCTGAGTGACCTACCATGGTTTACTGTTCAGAGTGACCGAGAGGAAGAGACAAGGAGAGTCGTTAGCAATCGGTGAGACGATGTTTCCAGCTAAGACTTGATGCGAGACCCAGAGATGCCAGAAACCTGTTCTAAGTGGCAGGAATATTCTGGCACCAACACTCCCCAGCAGTGGGCAAGAAAGGCCAACCGTAGCTCGCTGGTGAGAGTGGACGAGGATTCCGTTGCCCTGAATTTTGTGTCACCGTTTGCACCAGTGCAGTCTCTGGCTGGCCTGATGTTTCTCATGCATAAATGGTGGTACAGGCTGAACCTCTCTAGTCCGGAACCCTTGGGACCTATCTGGTTCCGAACGAGAGAATTTCCATCGACTAGTCGATAAGGGGAAACTGCAGACCCACAGCGGGTTAGCGCCCACCCTCGTGAGCTAACTCCGCTGCGTCTCTGCCTTTTAAATGTAGTAAGAGCCTGGCAACTCTTACTACATTCAAAAACCAAGGCACAGTGGGGGACCGATCTACAGCTGATTCCCAGCTCACACCTGGTCCCCTGCTGCGCCTTTGCCTCCCCTGCAGAGCTGGTGCTGGGGAGAACCGGCTTTTAAGCTAGCTCCCTGCAGCCTCGGCTCCTGCTTTCCCCCCACCTTGCTGCGTCTGATAGAGGCAGCAAAGCGGGAGGAGGAAGTGACTAGTCGAGTTGTCACTCAACTGGTCACTTACATCCCTAGCCTGGATTAAACAACCAGCCAAGAGAAGGATTTAGAATTGGGCATGACTGGTTATACTTCCCACATGTCAGAGAGTGGGCAGCAGTGTATCTTGCCCATATCAAAAGTGGTGCATGGGGAAGGATGTTTGTCTTCTCCCTCTCAGATAGTGGACTTGAGAGGTGGATTCCTACACTCCCATCTATGCAGGAACACAAATGGCTATTCTGAATTGTGGACTAATCCGAGGTCTCCACGAGACGTAGAACTTCAGCATTACAGGGCCGGCATGGTCCAGTGGGCAGAGTGCTGGCCCAGGAGCTGGGCTCTGGTTTTGGCTCCACTAGTGACTTGCAGTGCAGTCTTGGAAAAGTCTCTTCCCTCCTCTGGGCTTCTTTTCCCCCTCCTATCCCTCTATCCTCTTATCTATTTAAATTGCAAAAACCCTAAGACAGATTCTCTCCCATTTGTGCTGTGTGCCTTGATTGTGGTCTCTCTCTGCAGCCTCCTGCTATTAATTCTTCCTCCTTTATAATCCCCAGTCATCTCTTTCTGTTCAGGTCAGATGGGTGCCTTTGGTTTTGCGCTTGTCATCGCAGGGCTCGGTTCCTGGCGTCACATCCAACTTTTGATGCAGTTTCCAAGCAGACGCTTCTGAACTACGTTTGTGAGCCGTAGCGAAGAGAGGCCAAACGTGAGGCTCCAGAACCTCCTTTGCCAGATTTCGGCTCCTATAGTTTGGGAGTGCAGGCAGGCCCCCTGCCTTGTAAGAGCAGATGTGTTTCCAAACCAAAAATGCAGAGAAATGAATATATTCAAGTGAAACCCCATCAGCTGCATTTCAGGGCTTGCATTCCATAAAGATGGGTTTCGTGAGCTTGCAAAGAGAGAGGCAGCCAGGGTGGGCGATTAGAACCTTAGTTTATAAAATGACCTCCTGAAACTGCTTGTCGTCTCCTGCCTCTGTGAATTCACCTGTGCAGTAGACAAAAGCAGCACCATGCTGCTGAATACCAGGAGCCTGAGTAGAGCTTTCCCTGGATACTGGAGGCAGAGCTCTGTGATTGAAATGTTCCCTGAAACTTGAGCTAAGCACCCCGATAATGTCGTCTGACACCAATAAGTTTTTGTCCCACTTAGCAGTAGTTCGCTTAAGCAAACTCAACTCCCTTCTCGGTGGAAAATGTTCCATGCCTTAGGTCTGAACTCGGTCAGCCTCCTGAAACCTAACTCTCTTTCCCTGACATTTGTTGACCTAAGCTGATCATAAATAGTGCCCGTCTGTCCCACTGTAGGTAAATGCCTTTCTGACATTTTCTCCTGTCTTGTGGCAGTTTCATACACCAGTCACAGAGAAGAAAGACTTCTGCAGCCATTTTGTTGTGTTTCTGGTTTTCCTCTTCACTCCTTGTGGTTTGCACTTGCTGTTTAATCTCTTTCTGGAAGAACTACAGCGCTACCTTGGGAGTATGCATTGGTAGGTTGGCGTGAAGGTGATCTGTAGGCTTGGAGATGATTCTCAGCTTGACCATCTGTGACGCATTTCTGCTCCTGCCTTGAAGCGGGCGATGGATGGACTACATGACTGTCAGAGGTCCCGTTCAGTTGTACAATTCTGTGATTTTTGTTGGTGTTCCTGGTAGCTTTATATATAACATAGCAGTTCTAAGACATCAGAGACAGCTTTGAAACTTTTCATTAGTAACTGACCGTATATTTCCCTTTGAAGAATTTCTGGAACTCTGTTAACTATTTTTTTCTTAAGAGCAGGAAAAATGGAGTGCTCTTATATGGCATCGCACCCAAAAAGGCTTGCTAAATTGCACTGAAGACTTCTTTTAGAACAAGATTTTAATGACCCAGACAGTTATAGGAATTTCATTGGGTCCATGTTAAGTAGTAGGCAGTTTCAGCGCTTTATGGGGTAGAATTAGAGAGACAGAAATTCTTTCCTGGTGGCTGTGGTGTGTGTTTGACTCTATCAACTGTACAAGAGCGTCTCAGTTGTGAATTACTAGTTGTCCAGGGGGAATTCAAGGGAGCCATTCATGGGATAGAAAAATATGCTAATGGCAAATCTATTTTAATGTGTTGGAGCTTCTCCATTTTACTTCAAGAAAACTTGAAACTTCTTGTCTTCCTGAAGCAGATGAATGGTGACAGGAAAGGTCATTATGTAGCATGAGAAGACGGGACTTAGCAGCAGTGCTGTGTCTTGAATGAGGTTGGAGATAACAGGAGGTCACAACCTCTTGCTATCTCTTGGAAAGTCATTGAGAATTTCCACTGGAGAGGCTAGTTGTGAGTCCTAAGCATTTTTGAGGCACTGTTGAGCTCTTTAAGCTCTGGTTGTCTTAATGATGCCATTCCTATAAATATTTAAACTTTTTATTGCACCATGCAACATATCAAGCTGACCTTATTACCCGGGTCGCATAGCACAGAAACATAATGGTGTTTAAATGATTAGTCTAGGAGTTCTTAACATAATCCATGGCTGCCGTGACCGAGGGGTCGAGAAGACTGCTTTCTTTGGATGCTGTTTGTGATCTTTTTAGTGAGCATAACTCCATGCAGATAACCTTATCGAGATGGTCGCTAAACCCGAATGCCTATCTGTATGTTCAGTGAGTAACCAAAGGCTCAGGAGGAGCTCTGCTTGTGAGTAGCTATTCAAGTTCTCTGGTAGTGGTGTGTTTTACGTTTGGCTAACAATTAGATAGCTGCAGGAATTCTGTGCTCGATTAGTCTGATTCTACAAACAGTGTCAGTACAATGGTCCAGAACCCAGTCTGTGTAGCACCTCTTGGAATGTGCAATATTTCTAGCAGAGTCCCAATTAAGTAGGGTTCCAAAGAGTCCTCATGGCTTTCCGATGCTAAATGAGATCTGTAGATATAGACTTGCTAAAGGTTTGGTGCTGCAAAGAGCAACCTGTGATGTAGTAGCAAACAGCTTTACTGACTCTTAAACGGGTGTTAAATCCAAGTTGTTACTGTTGTACAGAATTCCAGATGCATTTGCTGCCGGTTTTAATGCAGTGATGAGTGGCAAGGCTGGTGTTTTTAGGATAGGACGGTTGCATCCAGGGGAATTCTAGCTCAGGGAATCTTTCTGCAGGACAAAATAGCCATCCCTGTGTGGTAATGGGATGCCTAGTCCATAGCAAAGATTCATTCTTCATCCGCCTGTTCTTAAGCCAAGTCTTTCCACTGGATTATATAACATGTTCAGTTGCGTAAATTCTCTCTCCCGTTCCTTGGTGCAGCAGTGCTGTGCTTCCAGTACCCCAGTGACTGTAGGTTATCTCCCTTGTGTGTCTGGCCAGTTTTGTGGGGACAGAAGATGCTGCAGCAATATAGCTGGCATTTGAGGTAGTGTAGTCAGTGGTTGTAGGAGATCCCCTAAAATCTAAGAATTTGCTTTAATGTCTTGTGCATGTTCCTGCTTCTGACTTTTTCCCCTGGTGCCATGCTCCCTTCTCTCCCTCTCCCAGCTTGCTAGAGATTCAAAACACCTTCATTTGATCAAGACAATTCTTCACTCTGGCGTTCTGAGTACAGAAGGTGGAGGCCTGCAAGAGTCTAAAATACCTTGCTGCTAAGGGCTCCTGTTTAAAAATGCTCCAAGGTCACAGATTTCCCTGGCATTGGCTTGTTATTGTTGCTGCCACTCAAATGCAAAAACACCTTTGAGAACCAAGGAAGGCACATTTGAGAATTTCTTCCTGTGGGGTTCCCTCGAGCTCTTTCACCTCCCTCTGGAGAGAGCTTGGAAAAACAGTAATTTTTCTTAATAGCTGGCCTTGCAGTCTTAGGCACAGACACACAGAACCTCCTGCCTTCTAGAACACAGGAATCAGATTATGGTCTGTAAAGGGGGAATATTTATTAAGAAAACATACTTGGTGAAACATTACTTGCTTGCAAGGTGTTACAGAGCAACAAAAACAGAGAGATTAAAACACAGAGAATTGCTTCTCTGTGCTGAGCACATATAACCCCACCTGCTTATACTGTAACTTTCCAAATTGAATCCAGGGAAGTCCAACAAATCTCAAAATAAATTCAATAACCTGGTTGCATCTGACTAAACATTCCCTGTTCTACGCATATATCTGTTGTTCCAACATTTAGTCCTTCCCTCGGCATGGATGTTATTGAATCCTCCATGCCTGTTTTCCTGGATTAATTCCTGTCTCCCAGGCTCTCCTTGGGTCACACAAAGCCTGGCACAGGAAGGACACTGTTTCCAATTCAAAAGCTCGTGTGCTGTTTCCAGTGGCCCTCCTGACTTCCTGCCAACTCGCTTCCTGCTTCCCTAGCACCCCTGGAGACTCTCTGGGACCCACTATCTGGTTTTAACCCTTATATGCTTCTTCAAGACTGGCCCAACAAGGAAAATAACAGAACACCATTAGTCATTACCAACAGCCCCAGCTTAAACCCCTCCAGCGCATCATTGACAATCTACAGCCTGTCCTGGAAAATGATCCCTCACTCTCACAGGCCTTGGGACACAGGCCAACCCTCGACTACAGACAACCCCCTAACCTGAAGCAAATTCTTTCTAACTGCCTCACTCCCCCAGGAACCTACCCCTGCTATAAATCAGGTTCCAACTCTGTTCGCAAATCTATACAAGCGACACTATCACAGGACCTAACCACATAAGCCACAACATCAGAGGGTCATACAAGTGCACATCCTCTAATGTGAGCTATGCCATCATGTGCCAGCAATGCCCTTCTGCCGTGGATATTGGCCAAACCAGACAGTCTCTCTGACAGAGGATAAATGGACACCAATCAGACATCAGAAATGGTAACACATAGTAACCTATAGGGGAACATTTTAACCTGCCTGGGCACTCGATCGGGTTTAAAAAGGAATTTCACCAGTCGTCTACTGAGAGAGTATGTGGGATTGACTTTCATATGCAAATGTGACACTTTCCCTGGGCCTAAACAAAGACATTACAAAACCAGCTTTCCTTATGCTTAGCTTTTGATGTCACTGAGATGCTAAGTATGGGACACTTCCAGCCCACTCAGTTGCACCAGTATTACAATTGACAGATTTTTTTTCTTTTTCTTTTTCTTTTTCTGTTATAAATTCTCAGAGTCCTTCTCATTTCTCCACTCAAGCTCATCTGAAGTGAGTGTTGCTCATGATACTATCTATGTACCTTTGTGACCCCTTTCTTATGCGGCACTCTGTTAACCAGAAAACTTTGTTAACCGGCATTGTCCCCAGCCACAGTACTGTCACATCTTCAGGCGCACAGGCCTGGCTTGGTTTACCTTGATTTCCTTAACAATTTTTTATTTAAGAAGCGCTAATCATCTTTAGCGCAAAATAGAAATGTGAGACCAACTGCCTTACGCTACAAAACTACCAGTATTCAAAACTTGAGTTTTACTATTATTGTCCGTTGGTTTTTCCTAGGTTGATGGGACCCTCAGATAACCAGAATTTTTAGATAACTGGAACGTCCTAATCCCCGAGCATGCTGGATAACACAGGTTTTACTGTATTTTGTTAGTCTCTAAGGTGCCACAGGACTACTTTTGTTTTTTAAGTTCCAGACTAACATGGCTCCTCTTACAAGCCTTATAGACCCGACAATTAGTGTTAGGTTTCAAGAGTTAACCACTTTGAAAAGACTGGAGCTAACTGAATGGCTGGAGTGTCCAGATAAGGGTATGACCCCTCCCATTTCTCACACCGTCATCTGTACTTCTACATTATTTTGATGCCAGGGTTAGTACTTACGATCTCCTGTTGTGTTCAGTTCTTCCCTAATGCACTTACTAGGGCTGTGTCCAGACTCAGGGGTTTTTTCGGGAAAAGTAGCCTTTTTCCGAAAAAACTTGCCCTGCGTCCAGACTCAAGCCGCGTTCTTTCGAAATTAAATCGAAAGAACGCAGCTTTTTTTTCGATGGCAGTAAACCTCATTTCACGAGGAAGAACGCCTTCTTTCGAAAGTTCCTCTTTCGAAAGAAGGCGTTCTTCAATGTAAATAGGGCTTCTTCGAAAGAGAGCATCCAGACTCACTGGATGCTTTCTTTCGAAAAAGCAAGCCGCTTTTTTGAAAGTTCAACGTGCAGTCTAGACGCTTTCTTTCGAAAGAGGCTTGCAGTCTAGACATAGCCTAGGAGTGTGAGCCTGGTCACCAGTAGGCACCTGCTCAAGTTAGACACGTTAAATATTAATTGCTTCACTAAAAATGCCATCTTTGGGATTAAATCAGCTGCAAGCTTCTGGGGTCTCTTTCCGTAGGTCTGACTTATGGAATCACGTGATGAGTTTAGAGCTGTCAGTGTGGGGTAGAAAGACATAACCTTTATAGATTTCAGAGTGGCCACCGTAAAAGATGAGCATCTAGTAGCTGAAGGCAGGGCCGGTGATGCATGTGGAATGGATGATAGAAATCAAAGCATTTAAAAAAAATAAAGTTAAGATGCTAGCACATTTTATAGTGAGCGGTGCTAGCTGCAGCCAGCAGTTCAGTGTTCCTTCTACATGAGCTTATTTCTTCTAATAATGATGGAATCAGATGGAGACTGGTTACTTTTGGAGCATTTTGGGGGGATGGGGCTCATGAATATTTCATCTCCTGAAATCAAAGGGTTAAAACTTTGCTCAGGGGGCTAAATGGTAAATGTTTGACATGACTGGTTCTCCCTTAACAAACCTTTTAATGTTCAGCAAAAAGGAAAAAAAAAACCCTGTTGACCTTTAAGATTTGGATTTAACCCTCCTTCCCACCTCTCTTCCACGTACCACCTCTGTTCCCCTCCAGTGCAGAAATCTGTAGTTGAAAAGATAAGTCTTGAGCAAAATGTAATCTGCTTTTAAACTACTTTAAAACGAACTCCCAGGGAGGTGGAACATTTCTCAACCTCTCCAAGCCAGCGTCTGTGGTGATGATAAAATCTCCGCTCTGGGGCTGCGCAGCCCCCACCCTCAACTTGAACCAAGGCACTCTGTGCAAGTCGGCCTGGTGGAAGAGTATACCACATGGTTCCTTCACTCCTCCTCCAGGCTCTGTTTCCCAGGGTGAAACTCACAAAAGATCTTACAGACTGCCAGCTGACCACACCTGAGGTAGAGTGGTTCAAAACAATCAGAGCTTGTCTCCTGAAGACATCAGGTGGTTCCCCAAATCTCCTCTTCCACTAGGGATAAGTAACACTGACACTGAAGTTGGATTGGTGACATGATATTTGAAAAAGTAACTTCCTTCTCAGGCCTAACTCTGCAGAGGTAGTTAGGAGCCTACCTCCAATTTGAAATCAGTAGAGGTAAGGTACCTACATTTACTAAACCCTGTCTTAAAAACTAGCTTGGGGCCCCAACACCACCTACGTTCTGTTAAGTTCAGTGACTTTCCACACAGACTGTAGCTATTTCTAAGACTTGATATGCTCCATTGTTGCATGAGAAACCAAGAAAGAGGAGCTTGGTGTAAGCTCGAAAACTTGTGTTTTTCTAACCAACAGAAATTGGTCTCACGAGATCTGGCCTCCCCTTTCTTGTCTCTCTGATATCCTGGGATAGCTACAGCTCTAAATAGACATCCTGCCCCAAGGAGGTTTGAAGCTAGATTCAGAGATGAGATAAGAAGGCTCTAAGGAGACCAAAAGGTGGTTTAACTATAAGAGCGTGTCTACACTATACAGCTTTTTTGCAACAAGGCTCTGTTGACACAGCCCTATTGCTAAAAGTTGGTGTCTGTTGTCGGCACTTTTGTCAACACAAGATTTCCAACCCCCAACATGGGGGTTTCGCTTTGTCAGTATCCGAGTGCTCCTGCCGACAAAGCAGCGTTCACACTTCCACTTGCTGCCACAAAACTTTGTCATTCTTGGGAAGGGGGGGGAGGTTAAGCACCATTGGGCAACAAACATTTTGTCACTCAAGTGCAAGTGTAGATGTAGCCTAAGGTTGTGCACGTTGATTTTTGTTACTTATCTCAAATGTAAGAGTATGGTGAAAATAGGACTTGGACTCAAGCTTCAATCATTTCTAAGCCATCTCCCTCCTGATTCTGGTTGCGTTATTGTCGCATGAGAGATTCAGGTAGTGGACTGGAGACAAGATAGTGCAGACGTTGCCTTAGGTGTCCTGGCGCTTTACTGTGCTGCAACTTGCTGATGCCCCCCCCACACCCACACTCTCCCCCATCCCTCTTATCTGCCCCCCCCCTCCCCCCCACCGCAGCAAGTTACAGCCATGTAAAGCTACTGCCCTTGTGGAGGTGGTTTTCTTAGTGCTGGGAGAGCTTTCTTCCAGCGCGCCTGTTGTGTCCACACTGCCGCATTAAAGCACTGCTGCCTTTTATACTTTTCAGTGTAGACGCCTTTGTTGGATTGATACAGATACCTGATTTCACTCCTTTTGTGTCCTATAGCTGCAGTGTTATAATGCAGGATGTGTCTGTGCCTGGCGTAACCCTCCTCCAGCCAGCCTAGGATGCTCTGTGCTAAGAAATGGTTGTGTACGTGTGTCATGTTTGTGGTCAACAGCATGCTGAACAAATTGGAAAGAAACATTAAAAACTGTTGCATCCCCCAAGACTTAAGGAAGTGTGTGAGCCATTGCCAGCCCTCAATGTTTGCATGGAAACAGTTTTTGAAACTCTTTAAATGCATCCAACCCTTTGAATTAAGTTGTATCTGAGAGTGGGGTTGCTAAAGAGTGTGGCCCAGTGAACCTGGGTGTGGGTCAAACGCAACCTTGATTTTCTTTTTGGTTCTCACATTGACCGTGTGACTCTGAGCAAGTCGTTACCATTCTTTGAGGGTATGTCTACACTTGCTCTCTAGTTTGAAAGCAAATGCAGCCGACCAAAATTGCTAATGAAGCGCAGGATTTAAATGTCCCGCACTTCATTAGCATAATCTCGCCTGCATGTTATTCCGCTCAACAGCTGATTCGAACCAGGAAGTGTGCTCCAGGACGCGTTAGTTCAAATCAAACCCCAACGTGTCCCGGAGCGCACTTCCTGGTTCGAATCAGCTGTTGAGCGGAATAACGCATGGGCAAGATTATGCTAATGAAGCACGGGATATTTAAATCCCCACTTCATTAGCAATTTCGGTCAGCTACATTTACATCCCTAGCTCGAACTAGGGAGCAAGCGTAGATGTACCCTCAGTCTCAGATTTCCTTCAGCCCTGCTCCAAGCTTTATCTTGTCTATTTAGGTTGTAAATTTTCTGGGGGCAGGGACTGTATGACTGTTGTTTTATGAGTACAATGGGGCCTGGACCTTAATTGGATATGCAGGCATCTCTGTAATACGAGTAATGGGCAAAGGAGAGAATAAGATAAGAGCAATCCACCCTAGATTTTTATTAGGGACATTAAAATGTGTGTAGTAAGTAACCATGTAACCGCTGAAAATGTCAGCAGTTACGCGCAGGGCTGCAGATGGGAGTCATTGTGTGCCAGGAGCCAGCTCTTAAGCCAGCTCCCCACGTGGACTGGGAGCCCAGGCTCATTGGTTAACCCTGTACACGGTTACGCTTTCAAATCCCTAATTTTTATGCCACAAAATGTTTCCTCCCCCAGCTTGTCTCTGAAGATGATATATCTTACTACCCAAAATACTTTGCTTAACCAGGAAATGGACATAATATTCAGCTTTTCCTTGGTCATGTGTATTAACGTCTGTATTCGAGAGGGGCAGGGGAGTGTGTGTGCTGAACTGTCTAGACTACTCCCCCCCCCCCTCCCCCCCGGGTGTTTGTAATGGTATGGGTGATTTTCATCTGAATAGGGCCTCACATTCCATCCAGTCTTCCCCTTAGGGGGAAACATGCTACTTGGCTAATCTAGCAAATTGAAATTCCCGTGTCGCATCCAGGGCTAGGTGTGACGGGTTTATATTCACACAACAATAGTGGCCATTTTTTCTTAAGCCCTGCCTACGCAGGGAAATGTTTTGGAAGAGCTATTCTGGAATGAGTGACTTTTTTTTCTTGCTAGAATAGAGTATTCCCCACTTGGTATTATGCCAGAATAGTTTGACAGAAGCCTGGCTGGTAGATGACTCCATATCAGCAAGGCCCGTTTGTAGCTGATACCTTAGTCGTCGTGTCTCCTCCGTAAGGTGCTGTTCCTGGAGGTGCCAGTGTATTGCGTGGTAGGCAGCTGGTGTTTGGGAGACGGATTGAGTGGCAGAACTGGGCTGAAACAGGAGAGTCTTTAGAAAGAAAGAGTGAGTGAGTGAATGTCAGTCAGTCTCTCCTTGCTGCACGTCAATGCTCTCCACTTCAAAGGCCTGATTGCTTGTGTGCATGTCCGTAGCCGTCACGTGCTAGTGAAGAACTGTCAGGCTTCTCAGGCAGAGCACTGTCGGATCCTGAACGCTGGTCTCTGGTCTCGGGTGTCCCTCCAGTCAGTGCTGCTGACAGCTGATGAAGTCTGAGTGATTTTTAGCCACGTCAGATCGGGGGCGTTTTTTAGAAGAGCTTAAAGCCTGGGTGGTGTAGTGCTCCTTGCGTTAGGGTACGGGCTTATTTTCCCCCGTAACTGATGATACGTCTGCTAGAGATGTGAACGAGTAACCAGTTACGCAGTAAGCATCACCCAATGCGGGGCTGGTAACCGATGCTCTGGAGTAGCCCCTGCCCACCTCAGTTGAATCACTTAACCAACTGATTAATGAGTTCAACCGGTTAACTAGTTAAACAAGATTTTATATCCCTGGGTACCATTGACTCAGACGTCTGGTTCATTGACAAAGATGGGTTGGCGCTTGGTTGTGCGGCATTTATGGTGTTGTGCTCCCCCAGTAGATCCAGACTGGGGCCTTTGTGCTAAGTGGCTGCAAGGAGCACGTTCTAGGGCTTGTATTTGTTACCATAGCTCCGTGGTCACCAACCAGTCGATCGCGATCTACCGGTAGATCTCGGAGGCTCTAAGAGTAGCTCTTGAGCCCTCTCTGAACTGCGCGCCTGCGCAGTACATTTACATTAGATTTCCTCATTTGAGGAGCAGCTACTCACTGAGCAACAGCACAAGTGAGTAGCTGCGAGGAATGGTGGGAATTTTTTTTTTAAATTAGCAGTATAAGGATTGGGGATAGCAAGTGATGGAGAGGAGGAGAATAGAGAGGGCGGGGCTTCAAGGAAGGGGCGGGGCGGTAGATCTTGGCTTGGTCTGTCATTTAAAAAGTGATCTTGGGTGTAAAAAGGTTGGAGACCACTGCCATAGCTCGTATTGGCTGCTGGTTGGTCTCTGAACATAGCAGTATTGGCTCTGAGTTTGGAAGAGATTGACTTGGCACAGCTCAGCCAGTCAGGAACAGGTTAGGCAGAGAGGGAGGAGAAGTGGTTAAAAGAAGTCGGGCCCTGAGGGAAAGGCAAGGTGAATTATCTGCCTCTGCTATTCCTCCCACCCCCAACTTTACCTGGCAAATGGACTAGTCTCTGGAAAAAATGCTGCCCGCAGCAGGTGTCCGTGGGGAGAAGGTTATGACCAAAGATAGCTCTCTTATGACCTGTCTGCACATTCTTCCTTGGAAAAACGTGATGCGACATGACAGATGACTTCAGTCCTCAGTCAGTCAAATGAAGACCACTATCTGTATGCATAGAGCCGAATGTAGAAACCAGACGTGATCTAACTTCTTGAGTTCATGGAAGGGCAACGTTTATGCCGAAACTATGATATAGATAAATTCCCTGAAGATTATGGTTTGCTATAGGATGTGCCTTTTGCATGCATCGGTATTTTTTTAAAGAAAAAAAATCAAGATAAGTAAAAATCAGATATTAAAAATGTTTTTTTAATTTAAATACACTTTTTTCTTTGTAAAAGTAAGCCTATTTAAAATTGAAATTGTCAATCTGAATTCAAGCCTAAAGCTACTGTAATCTATATGCTTCTTGGAACTGGTGACAGTTTAGTGTTAAACTAGTGTTTCTCTACCTTTTTTTTAAATAAAGTACCCCTGTTAAAAAAAAATTATAAGAAACCCAGTACTCTCAGTTTTCAGACACACACAATTTTTTTCTACCATTGCAACACATTTGTTTAAACAACTTAATCGTAGCCAGGCGGGCATGAAATTTTGGGGTGTAAAAAGTACAAAAATAATAAAATGCTGTAAAACTTAAAATCAAAATTCAGTTTTCTCCAAATTTCAGTTGTGCTGACGTACCCCCCCAGACTTCTCTTGAGTACCCCTAAGGGTACTTGTACAACTGGTTGAGAAACACATCTTTTTAAGCAGCAGTGGCCCCTTCTGCAGGTGTAGAGAAAGTGTTTTCTTCACTTCATTGCTAGTTCAGGTCAGTGATTAGTTTCCACTCCATTGAGACACTGAGGCCAGGTCTATACTTATGGCAAGATCAATGCTCTGAAGATCAGTCTTCCAGGGTTTGATTTAGTGGGTCTAATAAGGACCTGTTAAGTCGACTGCTGATGGTAATCCATGAGGTTGTAAGGGAGGTCAATGGGAGAATTTCTGCTGTCAAACTCCCACAGTGGGCATGCCACAGTAATTTGACTTAAGATACATTGGCTCCAGCTACGCTATTTTCATAGCTGGAGTTGCGTATTTTAGGTTGACTTTTTCACAGTGTAAACCTGGCGTGAATGGGAGTTGAAAAATCAGGAAAGTTTGTTTCCCGTTTCCAATCGTATGTATGAAAAGAAGAGTGAAAGGATGAGATCTTCTAGTTTTAAGCTCTCAAAGTAAATGGTGACCACAATTCAGTCCACTGGCGGCTTCTGTTTAATAAATCAATTAGTTTTAAATACAAAGCATGTTTAGATAAAAACTTTTAAATGTGCTGAATAAGCAATACAATTATTTTATTTAATAAAAACAAGTTTTAGAAATGAATTATTAATGCTCCAAGAAAAAATTTGCTTTCAATCCAAATGCAGTTAGACACAGATCACAAGTGGGGAAAAAAAAATCTGGTTTAAAAAAAAAAAACCCTGCAACATTCACAGTTTTCTAACCTTTATTCAAATTTTGAATTTTTTACATTTGTATAGTGTATATTAAGTGAGGTAGGTGCTTAATAAATGGGTATAGGTAGTGTTATTCTCCTGGTTAGTACAAATGCTAAACAAGAGTAAAATAGATTTTAAATCAAGGTTTCCTGAGTCACGATTTTTGAATCATGACTGGAATCGGTGATTTAAATCAATCCATCCTGATATATGCATATATGTATATACATAATTATTGTTTTAAACAGAGGTCAGGACAAGGTAACCTTTTTAGGAGGAGCATGCTGAAGCATTACCAGCGATTTGCTCCTTCAAAGTAGGAATATAAAGAGTTACCCGGTAAGCATTCGCCTAACCAACATGCTTACCAGGGTAACCGGTTAATCAGTGACACAGTGCATCCAGATCAGCCCCTGCCTAAAGTGCGGTGTGGTGGACCCTGCCTGGCCCGCCCAGAGCAGTTCCCGCCCCAGGATCCTGGGTAACCTGTTAATCACATTATTTAACCTGTTCACTTTTAAAATAGGATTTTCCACCCCTACTTCAAAGCTCATGCAACTCATTGTTACCCAGTTAGCTTGGTGGTACGAGCTCTTGTACAACACATCAGTGGCTGGAAGCTGGTGCCACTGGAGATCCAGTTTGGGCAGAGGAGAGCTATATGGGGATGGATGTTGTGGCCATGGGGTGGTTACCTCTGGCTCCTGAGGATCAAGGGGGCAGGTGGCCACTTTGCAGTATGACACTGATGTCTTTGTTCACTTACCCATCCTCTCGGTTTGGAGACCGTGCACCCCAACACTGGTTGCGTGCGGTGAGGCATAAAGTAGGGATGTTAAATTTCAATGAATTAACTAATCGACTAGGCAGTGGGATTTCCATCGACTATTCGATTAGTCAATAAGGACTTCCACATTCCGCCTTTGAAATGTACAAGAGCCCCAGCAGGGGTCTTGTGCTGCATGGAGCCTGGGGTCAGCTGGGTACTCCCCAGCAGGGATTCTTGTACTTTTCAAAGTTGGCCACCGCTGCACCCCTACCCCCTCCCACGGAGCAGGGGGGAACCAGCTTTTAAGCCAGCTCCCTCCAGCATCCCCTCTTCTCCCTCCCCCGCCTCTTTGTGATAGAAGCAACAAGTGTGTGTGTGTGGGGGGGGGAGACAACTAGTCGACTAGTGTGTCGACTGTCTGATAAGTTTTTGCTTATCCGATAGTCGACTAGTCAATTAGTCACTTACATCCGTAGCATAAGGGTGGTGAAATAGGCCTGCTGTTAAAGGAAATGTCTCTGCATTTAAGCTGCAAACTGATCATGTTTGAAGCAGGAAATGATTGTGTTTTAGAAGAGCAGAAATAATAATTAAAAAAAAAATCTTGCAAGAATCTCTCTTTGGGTGCTGTTCAGCATTGCTTGCTCTGTGCCCTTTTTGTACAGCCTGACGATGGGCGTTAAACGGAGGGGAGGGGCATGAAGAATGACCTATCCAAGTGACCTCTCTGTGCAGCCGGAGCCGAAACACACCTGACTGACAAATCTCTGTTGCAGTGATGTTCTAGCCCTGCCCATATTCAAACAGGAAGAATCAAGTTTGCCTCCTGACAATGAAAACAAGATCCTGCCTTTTCAATACGTTCTGTGTGCGGCCACGTCCCCTGCTGTGAAGCTTCATGACGAAACACTCACTTACCTCAATCAAGGTGAGGCTTTTCTGCCCTGCTGGAGGGCAGGTGGAAATCGACTCCTTGCGTCATCATAGATACTAATTTATTAAGGGTCTGGCTTTCATAAAATACTCCAAAAAACTTTCACCCTCCAAATGTAAACTCTCTTTGTACCAAAACCCAGGCTGCTTCGAGGCTCCCTGCCTTTTCACCTCACTTCTCTCTACCCCCAAGAGGTATGGGCTTAGCTGGTTTTCCCCACATTTCCACCAGAACAAAAACATCTTAAGGAAAATTGAGCTTAATTGGCAGAAAATCTGCTGCTAACCTTTGTGGCTCTTAGATTGAGGCTAGTGTAGGACTGTTCCGGGTCTCTAGCAACTGGTACGCAACGACCTGCACAGTCCTCGTAGTCTGCAGCAGATTGTACAAGTGCGTCTCCTCATCTTACGTAGTGAATCAGAAGCGTACCCCTTTCTCCTTAAGGTTTTTGCTCAGTCAGTGCTTCCAGCCCATGGTCTTGTGAATGGCTGCAAGAGGAAGGAGGTGAGAGCAAGCATGAGATTGGACGTACACTAGGCCTTTTATCAGCGTGGGTGCTCTCTTGGAGGAGAGGGTGAGGGTCTGTGGCCTACAGTGTTCAGGGGGCCAGACAGTGGTTCTCCACCTGCAGCCCAGTCAGCACAAGCTGTGGGCCTGTGACATCCTCAGAGCCATGCAGCTTGTATGGGATGCGACCAGCAATGGTAAGTAGGTTGAGAACCACTGGATGAGTTGATCACGATGGTCCTGTCTGACCTTAGGCTATGAGTCTGTACGTTCCAGTCCCCTAAATAGGTGGGATTTTGGAAAAATCAGGATCGCTTCTGGTAGTCTAATTAAGCTGCCAGGTAATGACTCTCTTCTTGTGTCCTTAGTTGGCATATGTATGTGTGTCCAGAGGTATATAGGACGTGTTAGTGGCCAGTTCCTGCAAAGCTCCACCCTGGTTCACAAGGAAGGACGGGAGCTAACATCCCAGCAGGCCCCTCTCCCGGGGCCAGTGTTCGTCCACTCCCTCGTTAGCACGTCATGTACACTTCTTGCCCTGCCCTCGCTCCTGTATTAATGGCAAATGAAAAGCCAGAGAAGAGCAAAACCCAGGTGTGGCTAACAGTTGTTAGGCCTCTTCCTTAGGTCAGTCGTATGAGATCCGGATGCTGGATAACAGGAAAATCGGGGAGCTGCCTGAGATAAACGGGAAGCTGGTAAAGGTAAGCGAGGGAGACTGAACGTCATGGTTAGAGTCCTTCCCCCAGGGCACCACAGCGGAATACCCAGGTTTTCTAGGCGTGGGTTTTATAGGTGCCGTCAGGCACTCAGTATCACTGGTCTGTGCAAGGTGCTCCCCAGCAGGTGTGGGCTGCGCTGGTCTTCCCAGCGCTCCACCAGAACTAAAGGCCTAATGGAAAATCAAACCAGCTAAGACTCCACAGCTTCCTTGGTGCTGGAGGATCTCAGGCCCCGGCTCGGGTCTGACGGTTGAGTGCTAAGGAAAGGGAATGTGGTGGTAGTTGCAGCCCTCTTTGGAGGGGAACTTTGCATTACACTAAAGTACCCCGTCCTCCCCCTACCTACTGCTTCATGTCATGTCATGGTGAATCCCCCAGAGCAAGAGTATCCTAGTGTGGAGTGTGTGGGAGGAGAGGTAAATAAATCCTTGAACCACTTCCCATGAGTGCCCTGCTAGGGAAGCACGGGGAGAAGAGGAAATGCTGCCTTGGGGCTTGTCCCTCACTTCACGGGCCTAGAGAACTCTTTATTTTGCTCCTTCGGCGTCTGCGTCTGGCTCTACGCCGCGCCCGTTCTCTCTCCCTGGGCTGGTGATGCAGGGAAACCCCGCTGCCTGCGGGATATTGAGCCACTTAGTGATTGTTGTGGGACCGCACACAGGGCGACTGTCTGTTCCCTCTAGAGTATATTTCGAGTGGTGTTTCACGACCGGCGGCTGCAGTACACGGAGCACCAGCAGCTCGAGGGCTGGAGGTGGAACAGGCCTGGGGACAGGATCTTGGATATAGGTGAGTGCCTGCAGCAGCCGGGAGAGGGCACGAAGAACAAATGTGGCTGTTGTGGTGCAGTTCCCGGAGAGCACAGAAAGGGTTCTCAAGCAGAGGCTCCTGGGGGGGGGCAGCGAGCAGGTTTCCTGGTCAGTGTCGGACTTGCAGGGACCCAGGGCAGAAAGCCAAAGGCCTGTTGCATGGGACTGAAGTCCAGGGCCCTGAGCCCCGCTATATGAGGCTGAAGCCAAAGCCTGAGCAATGTAGCTTTGTGGGGGGCCCTGTGGCAGGGGGCCCTAGGCAATTGGCCTGCTTGTTACTCCCTAACCCCGGCTCTGGCTTTCACATGCAGAAAACCCATTATTTCGCTACAGGTGGGTGGTGGGGTTTTCCCAGCATGGTGGGGCGTGGGGGCTCAGGAAGCAAGGAGTTGAGAACCCCTGTGCTAAGTAACCCAAGATTTGTTGTTTAGGCGGGAAGAGGGAATGATGCTGCTTTGCTCTTGAGAGAGGGTAAATTCCTGCATTTAGCACCGGCTGTTCTGTTTTGAACATGTCCTCCCCCACCCTTAGCCCTTAAGGAAAAAAACACTAGTGCATCAGTGCAGACAGGACATGGCTTAAGAGCAGTCAGTCTCCCTTGTTGTATGTCAGCTGCCTTCACACCTCTGTAGTATACACCTTCGCCTAGCGGGTGCCTCTGCCTCCCTTGCCACCGCTGTGTTGCAGGCTGGGTCCGAGGTGCATTGTCAGGGCTGGGAACGGGGAAGCTTGCACAGCATCTGCCTAAACTAGGTGGCTCTCCAGGAGGGTTAAGCAATGGGGGCTGGAGCAGCTCCAGGCCTGCTGCAGGCAGGGGGCTGCTCCAGCCCTGCAGGGCCTGCCACGGACAGGGGCTGCTCCAGCCATCTGGAGCAGCCCCTGTCCACAGTGAGCCTGGGAGTATCGCAGGCAGGAGCTGCTCTGTCTGAGCCGGAGCAGCCCCTGCTGTTGTGGGGGGAGGCACTTCGGCTCCCCCCCATCGGTTAAACATCACATTTAAATGGGATTTTACGTCCCTCATCTCCAGCCAGGCTGCTCAGTCTCTTGATTCCTTGCACACAGAACAGCTTCCATGGCATTCCCTCCGCTCTGGCTCCTGCCGTGGCAGTGGAATAGCTCGGTACCTCCGGAGGGCCAGGCACAGGTCCCGCCTCGTGCTTGCTCTCTGAGCGTGCGCTCTGCTTCCGCAGATATCCCGATGTCGGTGGGGATCATTGACCCCAGGGCAAATCCCACGCAACTGAACACGGTGGAGTTTCTTTGGGATCCTTCGAAGAGGACGTCCGTGTTCATCCAGGTAAGAGAGGCGCTGTGGGGAACACCCGGCTCCTGCTGCTGCTTAGTCTTTTGCAGCAGCCCAGGGCAAAGGCGAAGCTGCTGTAGGAAACGGGGCTTTTTCCTGGGTCCATGCGTAGTAGCCAGCTGTGTTTGAGGGGCTGGGGAAGGGCGTGTCCAAGAATGCCATGAAATAGGAAGTGCCTCTGAGCTATAAACCAGTGAAGCTACTTGTGCATTTGGCTCAGATTGTCAAGGGCATTTAGGTATCCAGCAGGATTTTCAAAAGCAGGTGAGCTTTCTAATTCCGATTGAAATCAATAGGACCGGAGTGCCTAACTTGCTTTGAAAATCCCTCTGCGTCCTGAGAGCTTTGTGAACCTGGCCCTTTGGGCCTAGAAGACATAAACTGGAAAATGTGGGGGTGGGATTTGCTAGCTGCTTTCCGTTCCAGTGATCTCCGGGGATCATCTGTAACCCATAATAGGCTGGGGAATCTGTAGGCAGAAAGTGAATTACTTACACACCCGCCCCCACCGGCGTTTTGTTAACTACTTAATGTTCCTGCTGTCCGATGCATTTCCATCTCAGGCCTGCAGGGCATGCGCGCAGCTGCGCGGGAGGCTTTGGAGGGAACGTTTGGCTTCGAATGTTTACCAGGCATGTTCTGGTGGCTCAGAGCTGGAGCTCTGCTAATGAGGCCTCTCTTGGGTGACTCTTCTCAGGTGCACTGCATCAGCACGGAGTTCACCATGAGGAAACACGGCGGGGAAAAGGGAGTGCCCTTCCGCGTGCAGATCGACACCTTCAAAGAGAACGAAAACGGGGAGTACACCGAGCACTTGCATTCTGCCAGCTGCCAGATTAAAGTCTTCAAGGTACCGTACGCGCTGTGGGCATAGCTTGCTGAGCGCTAGAACCAGACACACAAGTCCCCCTCCGCCTCACCTGTGAAACCGTCGGGGAGCTGACCCCGCCTGACGGCCGCCTCCACAAATGTTGCAGGACAGGGCCTTGCTTTTGTGCGCCACAAACGTTGCTCCTTGCTTGTTGTAATGAGCACCTGCTAAACACCTTTATCTAGGCAACACAACTCGCAAGCTAGAATAGCCTCTGTGCTCTAACTAGACTTTGCTTGCGCTCTCTTAGCGCTCTCTATCTAGTCCCGCTCCTGCCCGTGGGTTCGCGCCGGCCCGAGTGCAATGCGTGAGTGTAATACAAGGTCAGGAATTAGATCAGAGGTTTAATATCAACCTAAGCCTGGGAGTGATGGACTGATCTGCCCTTAGCTTTTGAGTAAGAGGAGTCAGTAAAGCATCAAAGCCTAGGGCTAGCCCTAGAGGAAAGGCTGCTTGCCAGCAGAACCGCTTGGGTCTGGACGAGATGGCCTAGGGCACCCCTGGGGTGTTTGGGACAAGCGGCACCATCTTAGAGACTCTTCGCTGCCCCATGGGCCCCTCTGCCGCTAACTTGCTGCAAGTCCCCTCTCTGTGCTTGTTTCTCCTGCCTCTTATCTGTTTGGATTGTGAGTTCCTCAGGGCATGGGCTGTTTTAGGCTCTGTCTACACTACAGCCTGGCTCAGCAAAACTCAGGTCGCTCGGGAGAGTATATGTTCCTCCGAGCAGCGTAAGTCACAACAGCATTCATGTGCGCGCAGCGCTGTTGATGGGAGAAGCTCAGAAGTGTGTCGCTCCTGCTGCTGACAGAGATGATGTTTTGAGGGCGACCGAAGAGCTCTCACCCATCGGTCTAGCGCAGGGATCTCAGACTCACGGCCTGTAACGATCTGGTCCTGGCAGCCTGCGATGAGGGCGTGCCCATCCCCAGCCCACAAGTGCTGCCACTGCCCATCCTCTGCCTCCCCATTGCATCCTGTTTCCCAAGGGACACGGCCTCGGATTACTGGAGCAGGGCGACAGCAGCGGTCGGACCCCCACACACACTGCAGTGCTCCACTTCCCCGTGGCTCCTGCCACTGTGGGGTGGCGTGGGGACTGATCACTGCTGCCGCCTTGTGCCATGCTCCCCTGGTAATCCCGGAGGCTGTGAGGACAGAATGCAAGGAGGGGAAGAGGGCGGGGCGGCGATGTGAAAGGGGCGGGGCTTGGGGGGACAGGCACGCCCCCCCTCCCCGCCCCAGCGAGATGGGGAATGTGCTCCATCCAGTAGATGGCCCACGAGCCGTGAGTGAGACCCCTGGCATAGAGCGTCTTCACCGCATGCATGTGCTGAACGCCTAGGCATGGCAGTGCTCCGGCACCACCCTCCGCACGACGAGACACGGATTTCTGTTGGCTCCCCTGGGGGCTACTGTAGCGCAAATCCTGCAGGGCAACATAACCCAGAGCAGCCTGAGGTGTGGTATGTGGCGGCCTGTGGGCCAGCTTCTTGTCAAGAGCGGGATTGGGCGCAGCTTCTGTGTGTAACCCTGGGAGACGTGCTCGCAGATGCACATAATTCCAAATTCCCTTGGAAGCCGGAGGAAGAGCCAAAGGTCTGCACGCCAGGCTTCAAGTTGGTACATGCCAGCACAGAGGCATAAACCCTTTGCAGGAGGATTGGCTGGTTGGACGGTCCGAGGGCCTCTCCAGCTCGTGTCAGAATGAGTCCCGATCTTCGTGCACCTACACCCCCTCTTGCTGGCTGTGTGAGAAGCTGCGGCTGTTTTTCCTCCCAGCAATCTCTGTTTGGGCTGCTGGGTGAAGAGGCTGCTCCCATGCTGAAGTCTAAATAACTCTTCCCCCGCGAGAGCTGCTGGGAGACAGATATCCCAGGAAACTCTTTGGGACTCCACAAGCGGCTGAGAACCTGGAGAGGGGTCCTCATGACATGGTACCAGCTGGATCTGCTCGCACGGTGCAGCCGCTACACCAATAGTGCAAGCATTCTTTGGGCCGCAGATGATAGGAGTGCCGGGCTGTCACTGCCGGAGAGTCTCGGGACATTCTTACCCGCAGGGTTAGTGGGACGGGGAGCAGAAGCCTGGCTGTGTTCAGAAAGTGGCTTCTGAGGGCTTTTAGCAGGCTCTTCCCCGTGTGGAATTCGTGTCGTCTCCCCAAACCTCTGCGGAGACCCTTGCCACAGACGCCAGTGGGGCAGAGCGGGGCTGTGTCGCCAGCCAGTCGCTGTCTGTAAGCAAGGGGCCGGGCAGGGATAGCTCAGTGGTTTGAGCATTGGCCTGCTCCCATTGGCATAGGAGTGTCTTCATGGAAGTGCTTTTCAGTGTAGACACACAGCAGGGCTTACACCTGCGTGGCTGGCTTCTGTAAAGACCTGCAACCGTGGAAAGCGAGCACATCGACATCAGGGCTTCACATCTGTGCAAGCCTGTTGGTGCAGCTGGGCCAGAACAAATATCTGCGACCCAAAGCAGGCCTGCGAGAAGCGGGCGAAAACACCTCCCAATGCAGAAGGAATTCCAGCCGTCGTTCAGACCGCTTGAGCTATGTGGTCTAACAGCTTCCACTGTCTGGGCCGTGGGTGTGCACGGGCGTGCGTGCTGCTCACCTGGTTACCCTGATGGCAATCTACAGGAGTTGGCGGCAGAGCATTTCACAACATGCGGGAGGGGCGGTTAAACGAGTTGCTTGGAGGGGGAAGCAAATCTGGGAAAAGGGGGAACTGAAACACTGTGAAATCTTGTTGTGAAGAGCAGTGTAGCCAAAAGAACTGGGTGACCCATTGAATTCACTGCTGATACTGTGCTCAGACCAGCAGCCCTTACGCAATACCCAAGTGTTGGGAAAGTACTTGGGCTGTTGGCATGCAGAACTCGGTTCATCTCCCTTCCCTGGCCATTGTTAGCTAGTCTCAGCCAAGGAGTCATTTGAGAATTACTCCCCCAAAGAATTGCAAGTCTCGCTTTAAATCTCTCCATAGATGAGAGAGAGAGAAGGGGGAGCAGGGAATCTAACTAGTCTCCTAAAGCAATTGCTTAAGCCCTAAGTTGCAGGTAGGAATACAGAGCTCTTATTTAGCGCTTTTCATCGGGTCTTGGAGCACTTTACAAAGGTGGGCAGAGTCATTGTCCCATTTTACAGATGGGGAAAACTGAGGTATAGGGTAGTGAAGGGATTTGCCCAGTGTCAGAGCTCGGAATAGAACCCAGGTGTCCTGATTCGTCATCCAGGGCTTTATCCCTTAGACTGGGGTGGGTAAAATACAGTCCACCGCCAGATTTGGCCTGCCCACGGCCCAGTGGGCGCCTCGGGCAGGCTTCCCTGCCTTACACATCCCGGCATGCCACTCAAAGCAGCTGGCTGCAGGGGCCACGTGCTGCGAGACAGGAGCAGCACATGAAGCCGCTATCCCGTTCCCCACCCTCCCCTCATGAGCACGTGACTCCCACAGCTGGACACGTAGAGCGGCATGCAGGGGCATGGCTGGGAGGGGGGCTTTGCACGCTGCTCCTGCCCCAGCACAGTCTCGCAGCACCCAGAGGGCACATGACTCCCGCCACTGGCCACTTTGAGTGGTCTGCAGGGGCATGGCAGGCAGGAAGCCTGCCTGAGGGTCCCACTGGATTGCTGGCCAGAAGGTGCCAAATGTAAGTCCATGCCCCCCCCACCCCCGGGCCCGAACCTGCTCCTGGCACTCCACCCTCTTCCGCACCCCAACCCTGCCCCAGGAACCTCCTCCTACCTTAGGTCACAACCCAAACCCCTGCACTCTGCCCCAGGTCCCAACCTCCTCCCAGACCCTGCATCCCCTTCTTCAGGTCGGAATCCTCTCCTGCACCCAGACCCCCTCCTGGACCCCGATCCCCTGGCCCAACTCCCTCCACCCAAACCCCACAGCCTCTTCTGCACCCCAGTTCCGCTACCCTAAGCTCCTTTCTGCATCCAGCCTCCATCCCTGACCCTGCACCTGCTCCATTAATATCCTAGATGAGTGCGGCCCTTGACCACTTACCAATTTCTTGGAGTGTGCCCCTCCCCCCCGCATAAATATTCTTGCCCAGCTCTGCACTAGATTTTCCTGCCTCTCACCGTATTGGTTGGTTTTACTGCAGCAGACTTAACCCAGAATAAATCTGCAGCCCCCGCCACCCCTTTATAGAGCTCATGGGGCCAGTACGGCACCTTGGTCCTTGTCTAATTCCTTTCCGAGCGATTTTTCATGTTCTAGTTCAGATGTTCTGAACTCCCTTAGGGGGCGGGTGGATCGGGGTAGGGAGAACACATCTAGCACTATGAAAACTAGTCTCTGAGGCTGTCTACACGGCACATCAAGTTTGAATCAAGCTATTCCGGAATAGTTATACCGAAATAGCTTATTTCGAAATAGCACGTCTACGCTGCAGGGAAGCCTCAAAACGAGTCCGAAGCAGGCTTCCCTAGTGTGGACACGCTACCTTGATTTAAAGCCCGAGGAAGCACTGGGGAGAAATTACTTAGAACGGCCTGGTGAGGAGCTATTTTGAAGTAGCAGCAGTGGAGCCGCCACACACGCCCTATTTCGAAATAGCTATTTTGGAAGAGGCGTTATTCCTCGTGGCATGAGGTTTACAGAAGTTGGAATAAGCCGTCCGTTAGTTCGATGTTATTTCCAAATGACGGAATTGCTGTGTAGACGCTCACATTATCTCAAAATCACGGTGCAGTGTAGGCACACCCGAATGCTCTGCCCGTAGCAGCCCAGCGCCCGTCCCCTACAGCGCCATTGGCAGTCTGTCCCAACTCAGGAACTAGAAAGGGTCCCCTGCGCTCTGTCAACTTTTCTCTTCCATTCCAGTTTCCTTCTGGCTCTGTGTAGCCAGTGTGAATCTAGCTCTCTTCCTGCCTCTGGCTAGCTCACCTCCACGAGGCCAGGCGTTTGTGATCTAACCAAAACGTTGGCCTTCCAGCCCAAAGGAGCAGATCGGAAACAGAAGACGGACCGAGAGAAAATGGAGAAGCGAACGCCTCATGAGAAGGAGAAATACCAGCCTTCCTATGAGACCACAATACTCACAGAGGTAAGACTTCTTGGACGTGCAGTACGTTACTGGAACTGGTGATCAGCTTGGTTAGGGGTGACAGCGTCATTCCACACACTCCCCAACTAATGGAAGGGTCATCATGAACTGCTTAGGCTGTTGGACTCACCCAGGCAACAGTGTGATAAATAGCTAGATAGGGTGCGAAATGGTTGGCCTATCCAGAGGCAGCGCTCTCATTCTATGCTAAACTGTAGATCCCTTGGGAAGTGCTTCTGTTGAGCATTTGTTTAGAGTGAATTCTGGGGTACTCCTCAATTTCTGCACCTGGTTCCGACTGCCTGATGTGCGCATCTCAGCAGCTGGTACCGGGGAGACTGTTCAGCAAACACACGCAGTGCCTAGGAGATGTGACTCCAATGCAAGAGCTCGCTGGTTTGAATATTGTCACTTTGGGGGCATCGAATGTGCTTCCTAGGGTCAGTACTGCCCCCGTCAGTAACGCAACAGTGAACAGGCTTGGTTCTGGACTGCTCTCTAGACAAACCTTTTGCAGAAAATGGGCGTAGTCTGCACTAAACCGAGTTGATCGCAACGTTGCCTGCTTCCTAGAAACCAGTTCCAGCTAAAGCAGAGAGACACCAGGGTGTAAAAGTTTCCCAGGAAAGTCACAGTGTTGTTTGCATCTCACCACTGGGTTTTCCTTTCTAGTGTTCTCCATGGCCAGAGATCACTTACGTCAACAATGCACCATCTCCTGGCTTTAACAGCTCCCACAGCAGTTTTACCATTGGTGAGGGGTAAGTGCGGGCAGCGAGAACTCTCTGGCTGACGGTCCTCCACGTGTAGCTTCCCTGAGGGATGGGAACATTTGAATCGTCTGATGACCTTACCCTAAATAACTGCTGGTTCCAATGTCCTAGGAAGCCAGGGCGTCCTATTAAAAGCCGCTAACGGCAGCAAACGGGAGATCTAGGCGGCTGTTCAGTCTGATCGCTAACCTCTCCTCTCAAATGGCAACTGAACGCGCGTTTATGGAGCTGCTCCTGCGTCCAGTCGCCCGCCTTCCCCAGCACGTGTGTTTGCTCACGCAGTGCTGTCTGTTGGTTGGTCCGCAGGCTGTTTCGCTTCCATGCCAATGGCATCGACACAGTCCGGTTGCTGTTTGTTACCACCCGTGCCCACGGATTTCTGAGCGCGCTTTCTCAAACGCATTGCGTGTCCGGAATCCGTGTAGAATCCGTGACGCCTTTTGTCAGTGTATTTTAGACACGTCCGTTTGAGCTGCACTGACCGAGAGGTGGGGAGGAACAGATGCCCATCTCATGGTGTGTGGGGTTTTTTTTCTCTCTCAAAATCTAGAAATGGCTCTCCAAACCACCAACCCGAGCCACCTCCTCCGATCACAGATGTAAGTCCCACCTCAAATCTTATGCTTGTGGTAAGGATGGTGTTAATCCTATTTTCTAAATTTACTGTTGGAAGTTTGTGGGTTTCTAGGTGACTATGTTCAGGAGCTTGCTGGTATGCTGCAGTATGGGGTCTCTGGGCTTGTCTACACATGACAGTTAATCCGGAATAAGGTAGGGTATGACTTTAAAGCGGTTTAACTCTTCCTGGTTAACGTAATGTGTGGACACTCCGATTCCAAATGAGTTGAATCCACTTCAGAGAATTCGGAATAAAACACTCTGACTCCAGAAGAACACCCACATGCAATGTTAATCAGGAATAGCTATTCCGGAAAAATTCCCCGTGTAGACAAGTTCTCTGTCTCTGGGCTGGCTAGTTTTCCCTTGGATACATTTCATAGGCCTTTTTAAAGCCAGACGGGGCCATTATCATCTTGGGGCCAAAGAAGCTCACCAAATAATTTCCACATTAAGCCCATAACTTCTTCCTCAATGGCCCCTACTTGGTGAGAGATGATCTAGAGTGAGAACTCTCTCCTGTACGGTGATGCCTTCCAAAAACTGAGCAGCTGGCCTGTTGTGACCTCTGCGTTATTGTGCTGACCCGCATTAGCTCATTGTTTCCTTGTGCGTCCTCTTCCTTCCCTCCCCCGCAGTGTGTCTGTAGTCGCCCGTCTGTGCTCCTGAAATTGTAAGCTGCGTGTTGTGTGTTTGTACAGGACCCCAGGCCAGGCCTCATACCGTAGAACAATAGTCATCTAGCTGACCTGTGCTAATGTTGGCTTTCGGTTGCCTCTTCTAAGGAAAGTAATCGTTTTGTTCCCGCGCTGCAGAACCTCCTGCCGACGACGACGCCTCAGGAAGCCCAGCAGTGGCTGCATCGAAACCGTTTCTCCACTTTCTCCCGGCTCTTCACAAACTTCTCAGGTTGGTGAGGAAAGCCCCTCTCTGCTCTCTTCCCCATCCCGTTGGCTCCCTCGGGAGTCCATCCTGCGGCCGTCGAGGCAGATTCGGCGGTGATGCTTTGCACGGAACTCACCGCCATCTCCACGCTCTTCCCCGCTGGCGACCCATGGGCGCCTGGCTGTGTTCAATTCCAGGTGCAGACTTACTGAAGCTAACCAGAGAAGATGTTATCCAGATCTGTGGCCCCGCAGATGGCATCAGGCTCTTCAACGCGTTAAAGGGACGGTGCGTAACTTGTAAAAGCTGGGAGCCGGTGTTGGTTTTTATGCCCCACAGAGCAGTGGCCACGGGATCGCTGCTTCCCTATAACTCTTGCACGTTTTGGGCATGGCCTGCCTTAGAAACGGTGGCTGGGATAGTTCTAGTGGGGCTCCACCGAGGGTGGAGATTAGGAATGTTGGAATGTAACCGACTAACCGTTTAACTGGTGAGCTGATGCTTATTGGTTAATGGTGTTGGTTGCATTCAGCCAACCCACTCCACTGCTGGGGTGGGGCTTCACTGCAGAGTTTATACGGCAGAGCCTGCCGTATGTGTGTAACCACTGAGATTTTCAGCAGTGACACGGTTACCTATGGAACCAAATTTAACAGACCTAGTGGAGATAGTTTCTCCCAGCGAAAGGACTTTCTTACCAATACAGCCACGTCTGCATTAGGGCTTTTGCCATCAGAGCTACAGGCTCACAAAGCCCACCTCATTGCATCCCTGTAGACCAGGCCTCTGACTTCTCCGTGCATTGCTGTCATCATGCCCAGTGCTTCAGTAAACCCTAGACCAAGGAGGACTTCTGCGGCGTGACCGGGTAGAAATATCTTGGCTACTTTCATTCCAAAACCTTGAGGAAAAAGCCAGGGATTTGTTGATAAGCCGAGCACAGTTAGGTGCAAAATCCTCCTTCAAGAGCTGGCCTGGAGGGTGGGGATCCAGTTCAGAAAAAGCAAAGCCTGTACAGGTGAAAGCCAGAGAGAAGTTGCTGAGACACTTTGGAGCTAGAAGGTCCAGGATTCAGATCTAGGCACTTGCGCCTCTCTTGTGGCGGAGGGAGGGAGCCTGCGAGAAAATTGGTAGGTCATCTGGATGAGTGGGGAGGAAAGGCGTAGGGAGGAAAACAGTGTTCTCGAGGAATTGAGGAGTTCTTTGCCTCCGTTTTGGGATAGCACTGAGCTGTCTGCCGTGGATAGAACAAAAGTAGAAGGGAGCCAAAGACGGAGCAAAAATGATTAGCAGGCCCGCTTCCACCTGGGGAAAAGTTGAGTTTTGTTGAGAGAGGACGGCGAGGGGGATGCAAGGCAGGTAAAACATCTGGGGTAGAGAAGCTAGAGCAGATGCTTTCTGTGTCGGCAGGAGAGTGTCCATGCTGACGCTCAAGTCGAGGAAACGGATTGAACGACACAAGCTGCATAGACACAAGCGGATAGTGGAGACCATCCATCAGGGACATTCTGTGTTGTCAGGCTGGAATCCCAGCCAGGGAGATCCAGGTTTCTCAAGGACGCTGCGCATTTGGGTGCTGAGCAATTCTGAGCATCCAGACTTCTGTTGCGGTTCCTGAGCTCTCTTGAAAATCTGGTCCCGATCGTGGGCACGGGACAGTTGCAAAATCTGGCCTCAGGTGGCAGGGGGTCGGAAGAAACGTCTCTAGTGGGCATGTTTCTCTGTTAAGGAGCTTTCCATGCCTCTCCATGGGACTAGCTTGCCATCCCTGAGAGGGAGTGTCAGGGAGGGTCAGCGATGGTGCAGGCATTGCGGCCAAGCAGAGGGGCATGGAGCTGCTGATGCTGGGTTACTAATGTGTGTGTGGGGGGAGAGGGTGGATTTCCAATAAGGTGCAGGGCAAGTGTTGGCGTGAGCATTCCAGAGAATTAATGGACCAATCTCGATGGCTGTTGAGAGAGCATTCCAGCCTTGTCCAATCTCGTAGCTGGCTCGATTCAGAAAATGCAGCACCTAGGAACATGGCCAGCTTCATCTGCTACTTATGCCAGTGTTCTCCATTGCTCTTGCCGCAGCTTCGGGTCTCCCTGGCTTAACCCCCAGCCTGTCCACTCCCAGCTGCTATTCATCCCACTTAGAAGGGCAGTTGTCCTGGCCCGTAATTGGCCCCACGGCTAAACGCCTCCTGATTCCTTCCCGGCACCTGCCCCTCTGCTTATTTTCATGTTGTCTCCATGCAAGAAAACTTGCCGAGATCTCCCTCGGAATTCTGCTTGAAGGCTGGTCTGGGTGTCTGGCTTTCTGCATGGAGAAGCCTGAAAACTGGCGCATGGGACCTGAGTTTGAGGAAAAGTGCTCATGATAAACTCAGTGGTGCTCACCTGTCCTGCCTTCCCTCCCTCCCTCCCGCAGGATGGTGCGGCCCAGGCTGACCATCTACGTGTGCCAGGAGCCTCAGCAGCTGCGGGATCAGCAGAAGCATGAGGATGGGGAGTCAGCCAACAGTACTTTCTTTGGTAAGAGTTTCCAGAAGGAGTGACGTGCTTCCTCCCCTCGCATGCTGCCCCTGTACCCCAGGGCTGTGGGAGCTAGGTGTAGGTCATCTCAGAAGAGATGCAGTGTGCTCCAGTGGGTAGCGATCTGGACTGGGACATGAATGACCTGAGTTCTAATCCTGGCTTTTTCACGTTGGGCAAGTCGCTTCCTTCCTGGCTCTGTTTCTGTGTGCTTCGAGCTCTTCGGGGCTCAGCTCATCTCCCCATCAGTGTTCAGTGGGCAGTATAATGGGATTCAGTCTCAGCTGGTGCCTCCAGCCTTCGCCGTCACGCGCATAATCTCACAGAGGAGCATGCAGAAATTGTGTGGCTGCCGGCCTCCGTTTTCAACTGCACTTGCTCAGGCTAGCCTCTACCATTGTGACGTTTCCCTACCAGAGGGCAGACGGTAACCCAGCGGCAGCAAGGAGGCCGATCGCTCCCCCCCACAGCCAGCCATTGATAGGGTTAGAAGGAGGGTTCTGCTAGAGGACTCCCTCATTCCCACCTGCTGGTTTTCTCCTTGCCCACCAAAGCAGTGACGGCTGTTGGCACGGTGCCTATGCTGGCCTGGTAAATGATTGCTTGTGTGAGAATCCAGCAAGGCCGAGACACAATGAGTGACCTACATTTCTGGAGCAGCCTGAGGCCAGCGTATCTGCTTTCTGCATTTTGGGAGAAAACCGCAGAGTCAGTGGGCTCCGTCCTCCCTCCTTGTCACTGCTCCAGAGCCCACATGCTTGATCCTAGCGCCATGTCCTATGAGGCGATGGCGCTAGGATCCCAAGGGGACTCGTCAATTGCGCTTTGATTTCCTTGGGCTGAGTGGAAACAGCCGGGAATGGGGCAGAGTCCCGTTTAGCCACCGTTACGGGTGCTGGAAGCTCTTTGGGGTGTGCAGCGTCCTTTGGTTCTGTTTGTACAGCACGTAGCCCAGGCGGGCCGTGATCTGTGACCAGAGCGCCTACGCACTCCTGCGATATTCCGCGTATTCGGGCAGCTCAGGCTTTATTGCAGTCGGTGCTTCGGAAGCTAATTGCAGCTCGGGTCCCTGTTGTAGTGTATCATGCCATCTACCTGGAGGAGCTGACGGCAGTGGAACTGACAGAAAAAATAGCCCAGCTCTTCAGTATCTCCTCTCGACAGATCAGCCATATCTACAAACAGGGGCCTACAGGAATACACGTCCTGATCAGCGACGAGGTACGTGCCTCTTGGCGCCTCGCCTGGAGGGATTGCCGTGCCATGGCGGCTCAGTCGCTTTAAGTCCGTGGCACATCTGGTCTGGTTCTCTGATCTCTGTCATGGGCAAACGTACTAAGGATTCCAAATAGACAGCAGTGGTTTGACTATTAACCCTTTCCAAGTAGGGGGCTTGAATTTACTGTTGTATGACAGCTGAGAACACACATGCTACTCGCGTTCCTCCGTGTCAGAGAACTTCTCCTCCTCCACCCAGCCCTACAAAGCAGGTGTTAGCCCCATTTTACAGATGCCAAAACTGTGCCCAAATACAACCCGGGGGGGGGGGGAGATTCCTGGCTTCCAGTCCTGCACTTAAGCCATGCTACTTAAGGTCTGATCCACCCAGTGTTTTAAAGGAGAGTTCGAATTGCCCATTTAGAGTGGGTTTCTCCGATTGCTTTGTGTGCAAGGAGTCTGAGTCTTTGTGCAAATAAAACTCCTTTGAATCACTTTTGCAATTTAAAGGAGCCTTAAAATTGGCACCTTTTCACTGTCAGAGCTGGGAAGGAGCCTTGGTGTAAATGAGTCAGGCTCACAGTGGAGTATTCTCCTAACTGCTGACCCATCCTGTCTACAGGCAAAGCACTGAATGAGCTCTCAGATCCATCGAACTCCTGTGGGAACCACACAGCCCTTGCTTCCCAGAGCAGCTGAGCTGCTAGGAGAGGCAGTCAGCTGCAGCCTGTGTGTTACCCAGGGACAAGGCTGCTTGAGAGGCTAGGATATGAGATGCCCAGCTGGGCTTGCCACCTGCTCAGACCACTCATCTAGTGCTGGCCCTAACCGGGGAGGGGGGAGGTAGGTGCTGCACTGCAGTGGTTCCTGCCATCCACTTGCAGCGCAGTCTCTAGAAGAGTGAATGAAGCTTTTAATCGGTGCCTCCCTGCTGGCAGTGGGCTCTCACGTTCGGGACGTGCCGCAGGAAACAGAGCCTCTGCCCTGAGTCGAAAAATAAATGCTAATGGTCCTGGCCGAATGCTGCCTGTCCAGCATATCAGAATATCGCCACTCCCCCTCTGTTGTAAGCAGACTGGCACAGGGCAGCCGGCCCTTACAGGAAGCTGAGCCTCAGACCATCTGCGACAGGCTTGTCCCGTCACCCCAGGCGTCGACAGTGAGACGTGGCACTCCGCCAGGCACTGCTGGTCCCTGGGGAGAGAAGGGAGCTTGAGAGAGAGTGCTGGCTGCAGCTTCCTAGGCTTCTACCTAGTCGTATCTCCCTCCCTCCCATAGCTGGGGAAGCAAGCGAAGGGGAATTGGGGCCTATCTACTCTTAGGGGGCCATCATGTGTGTGCGCTTCACACTGTCTCTCTGAGGATTTGGGGTGGAACTTCTGTGCTCACGTCTAGAGTCCTAAAATCTACTCTTCTCCTTGTCTGGTTTGGTTCTGTTGCATTTCAGAGACCTCTCCCCCGGTAGGTGGGAGGGAGGGGCAGTGTTACTGCCGGTGTGTTCTGTAAATCCCAAAGCACTGTAGCGACTGAGAGGCCGTGAGCTCTTTCATGCGCGCCATTGAGTAACTGCTTACGTGAAATGTGAGCCTTGTTCCTAAACTCAAACGCTGGCTAATGGATTCAACTGATTTCATGGCTTCTTTCAGATGATACAGAACTTCCAAGATGAATCGTGCTTTGTCCTGGACACAATGAAAGGTAACTGGATTCATTCAACGTGCCATTATAAACCAGTCTGTGTGCCTCTCCCTCCTTCATTTCTCTTCTCCAACCACTTGTTTGGCAGTCTTGGTCTAGAAAGAGGCACACTGACTTTCACCTTCTTTCCTTGTCTTACTGGGGAGGTCTTACCCTGCTCTGCTTTCTTTGCAGCTGAAACCAACGATAGCTACCACATCATCTTAAAGTAAGAGGGAACTGGACTAGGAGAGCCTGTAGCCACCTCTCGTCACACACAAAGACCCTCGCCTGTTGCACAAGGATGCAAGCAGAGATCAGAAAGTCACGGCAGGCTTCTGTAAAGATCCTGATCTTTGTTGTTACTGCGCTGTACCTTCGGGCAGGTGACGCCCTGCCCTGCCCTGCCCATTGCTCTTCTGGCATGTAGCCTGCTGCTGATGCTAGTGCACTGCTTAACCTCTGACGTTTAAAATGGAAGTAGTTGCAGACGTGAGGCTAAACGGGCCAGGTTGCGTTGTCCTTCGCTATTGATAGAAACTTACCTTTGTGTCTTATGGGTTTAATGATAAGTGGGTTACACTTGGAGGGGTGTTGGCTTCCGTCACGTGCTGGAGCCTTGCATGTGAACATCTATTCTAATAACTCAACCCAGCAACCTCTCTGGCATACACAGCAACCCCTCAACCCCTTCCCTCCCTTCACAAACCTTCCAGCTGCACTGGGGGGCAGACGGGGACTACTTTTTTTTTAAAGCTTCTCTTTGAAGTTGTCAGACATCTGCATTTTAAAGGTGTTATTCTCATTCCTCCAATCCCTGTTAGTTTAGTGTGTCTGTCTGTCTGTCTGTCTGAGACAGTGTGATTTGATCCTAGTTCTCTCCTTCCTGTCAAGACTATCAGGAACTCCAGTCTCATGGATTTATAAGGTCGCCCTCTATATGGACGAGTGTGGCTTGACTCTTAAAGCTCACATGACTTTGAGGAAAAAATGAAATTTGAGGATGAATTAGCTAATGATATGGTCTGTTTCCCATATGACTCTTTTTTTTGTTTGTTTGTTTTGTTTAAAAACATAAAATTCGTGATCTTTGGGGTGGAGGGGAAGTGAAAAACCTCTGGTGCACCTTCATTGGCAATGGGTGACATTTCATCGGCATATTGACTTTTATGTCTCATTAACCTGGAACAGCCGGGAACCAGCACTGAGAGAGATTTACATAGCAAGAGCCTGCAGGCTGTGCTTAAAGCTACTGACAACTTCATGATGCCAAAAAGCCTACATATAGATTTCCAGGACAGCAGCTGCTGGGTCTCTTGGGCTTAAAAAAACCCCTGCTTTCTAAAACAGATGCCTGAGCATGTGTCCCCTCTTTGTGAGAGCACCTAGTATCACTTGAAAAAAGATGCCCTAAATAAAAAGCAACTTCTAATAAAGCGGGGCTTGGATTGATATTTGCCCAGGATGTCAGGTTTTTGAGTAAATAGATGGTTTTTATAAACAAACATGAAATATTTTTACAAGAAACATAATACAAAGCAGATGTGTTCAGATGATTAGGTTATGACATTAGCCATCACCAGGCAGGAAATGCCCGGTTCTGAGTTGGATCAGAAAAGGCCTAGCTAGTGGGGAGGTAATGTTGTGTATGTGCACGTCTGACAATCGTATCTTCATAGTTTCAAACAGCTGGAATACTGACTTCTCCTCTTAGAACCCTAACAAACCTCTCTGGTCTCTCTTCCCCCCTGCCTCCATTCATGGGAATAGCCTACAGATGGCAACCATGATGTATCTATTCCAATCCCCCCCCCCCTTCCCTCTAAATATGATGGCTTCCGTAGATGCTATTTAGTGATGCGTCTGTGAGCCTTTATCTCCCGACTGGATTTGAGATGATGAAACAACTCAGCGGAGGCCCTGCATGAAAGGTGCTGGAACTCTTTGCTCCCAGTTCCTTTGCGGAGACGTGTCAGTGCCATATCTTTGGCGTCACTGCGGGTGAAGAGCTAGAGATGCTGAACGAGACATATCCCCTCCAGGGTGATGGCGAGTTGCTTTTCAGGACGATATGAGAGAACATGCTGTTTTGTACCTGTCGTGGGGACAAACAGAGACTTCGGGACAGGCTCAGTGTTGCCACCCAGGGCCGAATTCGCTTAAATGCCAAAGTGGTGGTTTTCCCCTGGGTTTTGCTTTAAAAAGACTCTGAAAGCCCCTTTATATCATGGCCTCATTGTGGACAACACCCAGCATTCTCCCTCTACCTGACTTTTGGATGGCGTATGTCCTATTTGTCACGTTTGAATCTTGAGCTGAGAGATAAACACTCTGAAATTGCTGTGGCTCTGTGTTGTGTCGTGGATCTTTGCCTAATAAACGTGGAGGCCTTGGCCACTTAAATCAATGAGGGTAAAGAGGCCAAGAAAAGCCTTAAAACAAGTTGGAGTAATTTCACCTGCTTTCTCTGCTGAAGATCAGCATGTGCTACTGATGAATTGGAAGGACTGTGAACTCTGCATACAGAGGTGTTATGCTTTTGGCAACTGGCCTTTTTGTATCTGTTTTACTACATCAGTGATAGATTGGGAAGATACCTGTATTTTAATCTGGGTGGGGGGTGGGTTCTTGGCATGCAAGAGGCACAATAGAAAATGTACAGTAGTGACAGACTTGTTGAACTTTTTGTATCGATGTTTCTGGGTGCATACAGATTCTTAATTAATCCATTGACTGAAAACATAAACTTAATTGTGCATCTGTATTGTTAGCCTCCAACTGCTCATTCAAGAATCCCTCAAGAGTAGGGTGAGAGGGCGGATCAGCCAGAGGTTCACCTCTTCTCCCCCTGAAACATAATGGCCAGTACTGGAAATAAAAGGTAAAATAAAGGGGAAATCGAAATCCCCTTTGTCAACTGCTTCTTTGCCTGAACAGCTTCATTAAATCAATCACTTGACTTCCTTATAGCTAAGCACTAATTAAATGGAGAGGAAAACTTCCATGTGAATTGAGGCCCAAATTTGGATTTTTTTTTTAAAAGAGCAAAAATTGTTTGATGGTCCCATTCTTCATCCGCTGGTAGGGATAAGTGACAGTTACTGAATATGTGGAAAAAGCTAGTGGCATGCTGTGTACAAAATTCCTTCATTGAAACTGGGCCCTCGCTTGCCTCCCTGGGCCCTGTCTCATTTGACACCGTCCATCCAATGTGCTTCATATTTATATTGTGAAAAGGTTTTTTTTTTTTTTTTCCAGACTGATTCCTACTTGATGGAAAACAGTGTTGCTTGTTGTCTTTCTGCCTGCCCTTTTAAGAACAGCATTTAGTAGTGTACTTTAACAAGTAGAGCTAGAAATAGGATCCCTGGAGACAGAATCCAGTTGGTGTTACGTGAATTGAAACGTGCCCTCTACAAGCTCTATAGTGGACTGGAAAAAAACTTAATTTTTTTAATTTTTTTCTGCTGGAAAGCTTTTTTTATACACAAACTGATTCTTGTTTTGATTTTTTTTTTTTTTAACTAGGCTGAAGCTTAGATTCTACAACAGCTTTTTGGCTGAGTTGCCCTTTGACGACCCCCCCCCCCTTCAGGCTACAGCTGCTCGCTATTTCTGAAATAAGGTGCTTTTGCCTATTCCTGCTGGTTTTGGCCTTTCTAATCTCATGTCTAGACTCCTCTGTAATTCCATTTAGGCCACCTCATTTCTTCCATCTGTATCTGAATTTACCCAGAGCTCAGCAGTTGGGTTTTTTCACTGCAGTTGGTCCCATTATTTATCCTTACTAAAAACTCAACCTCAAGTTCTGTTCGTAAGATACGGTGGTGGCTTAAGCGTAAATGACCTATCCAGGTCATAAATCTCTTGCCCATTTTTCTAAACAGATTTTTGCTGGTCTTAGTAGAACTCTTCAGGGGATGAGCTCATATCATCCTCAATGTAGAGTTTACTCTGACATTTTTTTTTGTGTGGAGTCACCGTTTTAATCTTAACTTTCTGTTCCTTACATCTGGCTCCTTCCGCTTTTGCTTCTCCATCCTTGTTGCTTTTTGTAACCAGCCCATGATTGCTGTGGGGTTTAAACCGTAAAGATTGTGTTTAATGGTCTGGTGGGCTTGGTGGGCGTTGTATGCGGAGTGAATGAGAGAATCCTTTCCCTCCTGGAGACCTCAGTGACTGAAAATGCACCCAGGCTTCAAGGACACTTCTGCTGAATGCATCTTTACAGCACTGCACATACTCCATCCGGTGGTTATCAAGGGTATTACATCACTCAATGTTTTGTACTCTTTATACATGAAGGGTGAGTAATATTAAATCTAAGCTAAGAACCTTTGCAATAAAGGGAATTTATTTTGAAAAATTGGAGACTACACCAGCCTTGTTCCTTTGAGCTGTCCTTGCACGCTCTTGCTGTGGGCAGACAAAGAGCTGTGTTCCACAGAAGATAGTCAAGGAAACAAAGCAAATATTGTTTTTTAGTGATGGCTAAGTGTTTTGGTTTTGTGCAACTACTTCCCTGGTTGGTACTTTACAGTTGTAGAATAGCAAAGGCTTTGACTTCTTCCTCTCTATGCCTAGCTCTCTGGTTCTACCTTTCACAATATGCCTTGTCAGAGTTGCAGCTCATAAGAGTGGCCATAAAGTGCCAGGCTAAAGGTCAATCTAGCCCACTGGCCTGTCTTCTGACCGCAGTCAGTACCAGGTGCCTTAAAGCTCTGGGATGTGAATATGATAGTTTACATTTAAAAAAGCTTTTTTTGCTTTTGCTTTTTGATAAAATGAAAAAGCTCCTGGCAGTGGCACCGCTGGGCAAAGCTGGACTTTGTCACTCTAGTCTAGAGGCATCTCTGTGCCATAGCAAAAAGCTGTGATGGGGGCTTAGTGTTCACTGTAAACTGTGTATGTGGGGGGTGGGAGCGATTCAGCTGCTGTCCAGCTGATTAGCAAAGTACCCACACCACCCAGAGTCAGCAGCATGTGTTCCTATGGGAAGCGCCTGCACGTGCCTGGGTTGCACATAACAAAATTGATCTGTACGGAGATGGAAGAAATTAGAGGGAGCATTTTTGCACAATGCCGTTCTTCAGCTCTCCTCCTGCAAGCCTAGTTAGTTTTTAATCAGAAGGCGCAATGCTATACCGTCCTCCCCTGAGCCCTGCTTTTCCCTTGCCGTGGGGAAGCTGCCTGTCTCCTAGTCCAGCAGCTTCCAACCTTTATTATATGGCAGCCCAGCAAACTCATTCAGAAACTTCTGGTTGCTGGGCACTGAAACATTTGCATATTCATGATGGTAATTAATGTTAAACGCTCCCACGTTGTTTTACGCTCTGTGCTCTCGCAATACATCTTGTCTTGCCCATCCCATCCATCTCTATGGGGGAAGGGCTATGCCTTGGACTACAGCTCCCAGCAAGCCCCTCCTGGGAGACTCCGTTTCCCGGCGGCCATTGCGGGAGCAGGGCCGCGTGGCCAGGACTCCATTTCCCAGGCTGCCCCGCGCCCGGGCTGAGGGGCGGTCACGTGCTCCTGGCTATATAAGGGGCGGCGCTGCGCCGGCAGCCCCATTGTTATCGCGGAGCGGAGCCGGGCGGGTGTGTCCGGTCAGAGCCCGCGAGCGCCGAGCCGCCCCCGCCCCGCCCCGCCCGGACCCTCCCCCCGCCCCCCTCGAGCCCGGAGCCCGCGCCCCGCCCTGCAGCCCCGCCCGCGCGGGGAGGAGGGAGCGGCGGGGAGGGACCCGCAGCCGGTGAGTGGGGGGGGGGGGCGTCTCCCCGGGGGGGGCTTCCCCCACGGCTCCTGGGGGGGGAATACGGGGGGGCTTCCCCTCATGGCTCCTGGGGGGGAAATACGGGGGGGCTTCCCCTCATGGCTCCTGGGGGGGTAAACTATGGGGGGGGCTTCCCCTCATGTCTCTGGGGGGGGCAAAATATGGGGGGGGCTTCCCCTCATGGCTACGGGGGGAGAATACGGGGGGGTCTCCCCCTCATGGCTCTGGGGGGGTAAAATACAGGGGGGTGTAAACTATGGGGGGGCTTCCCCTCATGTCTCTGGGGGGGGCAAAATACGGGAGGGGCTTCCCCTCACGGCTCCTGGGGGGGTAAAATCCAGGGGGGGTGTAAACTATGGGGGGGCTTCCCCTGATGCTTCTGGGGAGGTAAAATATGGAGTGGTCGTCCCCTCATGTTGTCTTGGGGGAGCCAATACGGGGGGGGGTTCCGCTCACATCTTGGGGAGACAGATCCGGGGCATGTTCCCTCACATCTCCTGGGGGGGGGGCTGTAAGGGCCATTAGAGGGTATAGGGTGTCCCCTCGGGTGGGGCGATCAGATGGTTCCGGGGGGATGGGCAAGGTGACCGAGCTCTGCTAGGTGCCTGTGAGGGGGCTTTGTAATGGAGGGGTCCCCTCCTCCTCCTCAGATGGGTGGAGTTTCCCTTTTGCTTCCTCCCCGCCCCCCCTCCAGACAGCTCTTTAGTATTCAGGGGTGATGTGGGGCTGGCAGGGATGTCTGTGGAGGGGCAAGTGAGATGGTGCCACCCCTTGTGCTGTGGGCTGCAGCGTGGGGCTTCTGGCGGAGTACGTTTGGGGCTATGCTCCTTGAGTTGGGAACTGGGAGGGATGAGCTGTAGGGGTCATGGTGGCTGATTTCCTGGTCCAGGGTCTCTTGGAGACATTGCAGTTTTGGTTGGTGGGGGGAGGGAAGGGACAGGAAGGATGGGAGGTTGTGACTTTTCTGCATCCTGGTAGGAACTTGGGGTTACTGAAGCAGCCCGGTGTTGTATGCTGGGAACAGGCTCATGGTGACTGGACCCATTCTCTTGTAGTTGGTGCTGGAAAGCATGTCTCCTCCCTGGCTAAGGTCACAGAGGGGCTAGAACTGGCCCTGCTGGAGACTTGTTCAGCCATAGGAGCCTCCACATGCTCCTCCTCCCCTCTGCTTTCCTTCTCACTGTGATATGACCAGGGGCGAGCTGCCCCCTCCGTTCCAGCTACTCTTTCCTCTTCTGAGTGTGACATTTATCCCTCCAACATCAAGTGAGGAGAACATCAGTAAAGCCCAGCAGAACTAGCCCAGTTTCTGACTCTGTGACCTTACGCTAGTCCTGTTTGAAGTGTGGCCGGGAAGGAGGTCGTGGATGAGCATGGCTTTCCCTATCCGGCAGTAACCCTAATGCCCTCAAAGTCTTTGGAAAATAATCTTGATGCTCACCAAGACACCATGGCAAATCAAGCCTTAAAGGCCTGGTTCTGATATTAAACTGGCCTCTGTGAGCATCGGCGTGTGTTGTGGGTCACACGTTTTGCAGATGAGCTTAGTTGTGCATAGGAGGTTCCATAAGCATCTCCAAAGGCATTGCTAGCATTTGTGAAAGATAATATCTTGGGGGTGCATCTACGCTAGGGAGAATTTAGGCTTCTATTTGCCATGGGTGGTAGCAACCATAGAAGCCAGAGCTGGGCAAGATGTGGGTCCAGGGCCAGATCTGGACTGCAGACTGCATCTGGCTGCTCTCTATTTATATTCTGTTGCCTGTGCCATCAAAAGTCTAGGTGGTGGATCTTATTTAAATGGCTAGTGGCTCCTATTCACAGGGCTACCCCAGCTGGGGCCAAAGCTGCAAGCCCTTTGCTGTGTGTTTAATTCAAAGCCTCTGGCCCCAGACAATTCTGGAGGGAGGCTAGTCACCAGCCCTGCAAGTTCCACCTCGGGCCCTGTCCCTTCCGGGGGTGGAGCCAGCCTGTGACCACATACCAAAATTCATTAAACGGCCACCCCTGTAAAAATGATTGCCCACCCCTGATCTAGGCTATAGTGTAGATGGGACACAGGTAATTCTACAGCTGTCATTTTGCTACAGTGGTGAATATAACTAAATCTAGGCCTTGACTGTGCTGTAACATTCACCATTGCTACCACTCGTGGAAAATGGAGGGTCTGTATCTTCCATGATCTGATGTGAATCTTGTGGCTCTTCGTTCTCCCAGAACCTTTTGGTTTAATGGACAGACTGACTGAGCCCAGCCCTACTAGAGGTAGAGTGTGGCTCCTGCTGAAATGGAGAAAAATGTGGTGTATAAAATAAAATAGCCACAAGTCTGAATGGCTGACACTGGATGATAGCTGAACCCAATGGGGAATCCTTGATGACTGGCTTGTAAACCGCCTGGGCAATAATTGCTGAACTCTTCACGTTCAGGAGGAAGCTGTCACTTCTGCATTGTCTGAGAGATTGTCTCATCACAACCACAAGTCTCTAATCTGGTGTGTAATTAACCTATTTTCTGTGGCTTGTTGACATGTGTGTTTGACACTGCCCTGGCTGCTGTCCTAGTCAGCTATATAGAAGCCATTTGGGGACTTTGCTGGGTTCTCTGTTCTCACTACACCTCAGAGGTTAGACTTGGATACACATCCAGTCAGATGGTGATGGGAACCTCAGTGGTTATTCACATTCTTATTGCCAACCTCTAGTTTGATGCTCTCAACTTCTGCACAGAGCTTTTCATGCTTTATTGTCTGCCCCCCACCCCCCAAAAGCTGACATGGCTACCATACAGACTCTATTCTAGCCAGTTAAATAGAAGTTGATGATTGAAGGAAGCTGCTTTTGAGGTACAATCAAACCCAATGCAAATCCCTTTCCTGTGTGTATATATCAAATACGTTCCATAGGCTTCTTCTTATGATGTATGGCCTTGTAAAAAGCTGGAGGTGCTTACTTGCCTTTAGGAGGAATGGTTGGCATCGGGTTAGATTCTTTGTGGCTGCTATTTTTTCTCTGGCATTGCAATCATTTCACAGTGTTTGGTGTGTATTGTGCCTTCCAGTGGTGTATAATCTAGACTCACTGGTATGCTGGAGATGTGTAGACGACACCGATTTGTTTGGCATTCACTGAAGCAAGTCACTTTGCATTTATTCTGAAACTGCTTAGATGGAGTATCAATTACTCTGCATGCTGGCACAGGTATAGAAATGGGTCGGTTTATATTGAATGCAGCTACTGACACGTGGCCAGTGAGGGCTGATGTAGTGTGTGCTGCTTAGTAGCTTTCGCTGGTGTTTGTGGAGGTCTCTGGAGTAGTAGGTATTCACGGCTCGTTCTCTGATTCTCAGCATGTTTCACTGTTCTCTCTCTGACATCAGGTTACATCAGTGGGGTGTGTTACTCTGCAGTGATGGAGCCGTATCATTCAGGGCAATGTTATTCCTGCTGCATAATTGGTAACGAGTGAGATCATAGTCTGAGATCCTGGGTGAGCTGAGCCCCCAGCAGTGGGGTGAGAGCCCCATTCTCTACAGGCTTCAACCTGGAAGAATGTGAGCCTTCCTTGCCCATTTGCGCAAAAATTAAAATCCCCCTTAAAATAGATGCCAGGAGCAGCCTCGCTTCTCTCAAACGAATGTAAAAGCACAGACTAGTTCCTGGTCTTATTGGCTATTCCTCATGTGTTAGAGCTGCCTTGGTTGAAGAAAATTGGAGTTTTAACACTTAACAGCATAAAATGGGGCCTTCCTGAATTTCTGGATTGATCTGATTGAGCACAATCCATCCTTAAAGGTGCCCTGTAATACCTAGAGCAGGAGTGCCGAGTTGATTCTGTGAAACCAGGATGAATTCCACATCTAATTATGATCTGCAGAGCAGACTAAATGTTGAGGCCTGTGTGTTGTCCTTGAGCCACAACGGGGCTCCCACTGATGTCCGAGGCAGTGTGCAGAACAATGTGGAACTAAAAATGTAGCTGTCGTGTAGTGTTCAGTGCCTTGTTGGCATAGAGAGCATCCCCTACGATTCCAGCTTTCTTCCTCTTCCTTTCTCTCCTTCCTGCCCTCTTCAGGAAACTCTTTCTTTCCCCTTCTCCATCTATCTGTTAAAATGATCAGCAGTGAAATAAAGTGCTGTCAGCATTGGCCTCTAGAGTTAACCTCGGAGACTGATACAGGACAGGGAGTTCACACGTCTCTAAATCGTTATTTTTTCCAGTGATGGTCTCGATATGTATTCAAAAGTGGGTTCGCACGTGCGCCATGCACTGAAGTCAGAAGGCTTCCTTTAGAGACGTTACATTTTGATTAATCAGCTAATCGAGTAATCGATGGAATTTCCATTAATTAGTCGATAAGGGGGTGTGGGGCGCTTGCTATCCTGGCTGTGCCTCTGCCTTAGAAACGCAGTAAGAGCCACCTGCAGCAGTCCCCGCTCGCACCAGGTCCTGATGGCTGTGCCTCTGCCTTTGAAATATAACAAGAGCTCTGTGCGACTGCTTCAGTCCCCTCTCATGCCGTTCCCCCTGTGCCTATGCCTCCCCTGTCACCCACCCCCATTGGAGACAGTGCTGGGGGGGGGCTGGCTTTTTAGCTGGCTCCCCCCAACACTGGCTCCTGCTCCCTCCCTTGCTGCCTCTGTTAGAGGCAGCAAGGGGGGGGAGTGACTAGTCGAGTAGTGACTCAACTACCCGATAAGCCTACGCACGTCAGGTAGGGACAAATGGCTTACATGCCTAGTTTCTTTAGTGATGTCCATTGATCCCCATGGGCGTCCCATCATGCTTACGGCTGAGGGTATAATAGGCCGTGCTGGTCGAGACACCTCTCCAGTTCTCTCTTACTGCCTGTACTGGATCGGGCCAGAGCCTTGACCCTGTGCATGGTCAGAATGAGGCCCAGCGGCCTCACCACCCACAGGCCGAACAGGTTAATCCAGCCCTGCTTTGGGGCGGGGCAACAGCCAGTCCCAATATTTGGACTTAAGCTCAGGCCAAGCAAGCAGTCAATACACCTGGCCCTAACTCAGGCAGGGGCAACAAGTCCAGGCACACAGGCCTAGATTCAGACTAAGCAGCAGTCGATATGCGCAGGGCAGGGCAGCAGGCAGTCCGGGGTGTGCAGGCTTACGGTTAGGCTGAGCAACTGTTGGGTCCCCTAGCTTTGGCGGTGAGCCGACAAGCACACAGATTGGAGTGGCAGGGAGGAGGGACGCAGACCCACCTGCTCTACTGAACCCCAGCCCACGGCCTTATCAATGGCAGAGCTGGCTGCCGCTGGGTCAGAGATCCTGACCACAGCATACTGACTCAGTTTACTTCCATCTCCTTAACCAGATCAGGGTCAGCTATCCCTGGGCTTCCTCCCAGTTCCTCCTGTGGGCATTCCTGGCTTGGTAACCGCTCCTCCAGGTCCTGAGGGAACAAGGACTCCAACAGGGTTTCCATCGGTCGGGGTCTGGGATCGCCAGTGGTCCTGGCCAGTCTTCCTCTTCCTGGAGATGCGTGCTAGTCTCCCAGCGCAGGAAACACATTTGTCTCTTTCAGTGGCTGGGGTTCAACTGAGCTCTTTGCTCTAGCATTTTTACTGCCAGCTCCACCTTTCTGGGGGTGGGTCTGGATTGCTCTGGCTCTGCCTACCAACGTGTCTTGGGGAGTTCTTTCCCTTCCGGGTCAGAGGGAGGCCAAGCTGCCTTGCTACACTGCCCTAAGGCCAAAGTCTCAGCCTGCTAAGAGAGTGATCTGCTTTCGGTTTCCTATCTACAGTCGTACATCGCTGTTTAGTGTGTTGTAATTGTTGTTGTTAGACAGTTGTGTCTTTTTTTACCCCCCGTTGGGGGAACAGGCTTTAAGAACTGAGTGTTGCCCATGCTCACTTTTTGCAAGTGACCAGCACCCGTGTTGCCCTGCTGCCTCCGTGCGGCCCTGTGCTATGTGTAAGTCCTTCCCACTCTGAACACGGGACGCTCGAGACCTTTGCCTCCAGAAGCTTTTCATGGAGGAGTCTTGCACCAAGCCCGTGCTCAAATCCAGGACCAGCAGAGCCACTGGTACAGAAACTATCGCCGGCAGTGGGCGCCTTTCTGACCATCTCCAAGGCCCCAGATCCATCAGCGCTGGAGGAGATGGACGAGCTCTGACAGGAGAGTAAAAAGCATGGACACGGGCATAAGAGCAGGTCCCCATTCCGGACTGCTTGTATGTGCAGCATTTCCTCCCTGAACCGCGCCAGGTCGGGCAAGAGCCCATGTGTGGCTCTGACTGGACCAATACCCAAGCGGTGCCGAATTGAGAGCAAAGTGCAAGTGGGATCTGGCAGTACTGATGACTGCCTCGACACCCTGCCGGCACACACGCTGCTTGTCTTGCCAGCGCCTTCATGCTCCGCGGATCAGGCAGCCCTCAGCAGTGTCTAGGGAAACACCATGTACTCCTTGGCAGTGGAAGCCGTTCCTCTCGATAAAGGAGCTGCCCCTCCCTTACCTTTATTCTCTGCTCTTCTCGAGACCCCTGCTTGCCAGGGTCCTTCCCTCTCCATAGGGTAAACCTTGAGCTGCTGCTGCCACAGAAGCATGTCCCAGTGCTGGTACCAACAGTCCCCTTGTTGCCAAAACCATCTTCAGAAGCCTGGATAACCATAACCCCCAACTTACATCCCCACTGTAGAGGCCCGTTACCGCTAGACTCGCGCATGCCCAAGGAGGCTTCTTTTGGTTCTTTTTTGCTCTCCGGCACCATCGGTTTCAGGAGGCTCACTGGACGAGGCTCTTATTCCTCCCTCGCTCTGCCTGCCAGATGACCGCTGCCAGTACCAAGACGTGCTCCAGATGGCGATGGTGGACCTGAGGATTCTGTTAGAGGAGAACCAGGACATGCAGCGTGAACTCCTGGACACCCTCCAACCTCAGGGTCTGCTCAGGAAGCTCTTCCCATCCATGAGGTCATTCTGCAATCGATGACAGGCTGACACACACCTGCCTCTCATGCCCCCACACCAAAGAGAGCACAGAGACAGTATTTTGTTCCTGTTAAAGGGACGGGCTTTCTTGATACTGGTTTCCCCCAACTCTCTTGTGGTCCATGCAGTAACGAAGCAGGCTCCCCAGCACTCCCAAAAATCTGCTTCCTCAGACAGCGTGGCAAAGGGGCTAGACCTGCAAGACAGGACAGTCTGCTCCTCAGCAGTTCTGCTGTTCCATGTTACCCGGCTCAGCGAGCCAAATACGGCTTCAGGAATTGCAACAAGCTAGCAGAGTTCAGATCAAGCTGCTGTTGGGCCAACAGCTGCAGTTCCAGGCACTGGTGGATGTAGCTGAGTTCCCAGGGACTCGTGACTCTAATTGTCCGGATTCTCCAGGAACGTTCAAAACTTCATCCAGGACTTCTCCTCTGATGAGCACAAATTCATCAGTAATAAGACAAATGAATCCCCCGAGTCCCTGAAGGACTCTTGAGCCATGTTTAAGTCCCTTGGTGTTTACACGCAGGCCCCAAGAGGCAGGCAACAGTGACAACCATTCGGATCCAAACCATGCACTCTGTAGCTCGTATACTTTTTTTTTTTTTAAATATGGAGATATACCATCTCATAGAGCTGGAAGGGACCTTGAGAGGTCATTGAGTCCAGTCCCCTGCCCTCACAGCAGGACCAAGCACCATCCCTGACACATTTGCCCCAGATCCCTAAATGGCCTCCTCAAGGATTGAACGCACAACCCTGGGTTTAGCAAGCCAATGCTCAAAGCACTGAGCGATCCCTTCGCGCACCAGTGCCACGTAAACCGCTCCAATCACAATGCCCTTGCTTCCCAGCCTTGGCCACAGCCACCAGTGAGACCTGAGACAGTGGTTTTGGCAGGCAGGTTAAAAAAAAACTACAAACCTCCCCCACCCTCTACTGCAGCACCCCATGTAGGGGGTCATCTTCCCCTGTTCACCCACAGTTGGGGCAAGATGGGTACTGGTATCCATGATGGGTACTTGATAGAATTCCTGTCACTTCATCTTCCTCGTCCCCCACCCAGGGATTCCTCTGGAATCCCATCCCTTCAGGGCATCCTCCAGCAAGAAATAGATGCTCTGCTTCTCAAGGGGGGTAGCCAGTCAGTCCCATCTCAATACAGGGGACAAGGCTTTACTCGCTGTACTTCCTGACGGATGGTGGAGGTAGCCCCCCATTCTAGATCTTTGGGTGCTCCGTAGCTCTATCAGGAAATCCCGGTTCCATAGGGTGATGCTGACATTGATTATCTCATCCCCCCCCATACACCTCGGGTCTGGTTTGCAGCTGTCAGCGTGAAAGATGCCTTCTTCCCATGTCAGCATTCACCTGACTCACTGGAAATGGCTCCACTTCTGTGGAGGCCACCACCATAACCATCAAATCCGCCCCTTCACCAAAGTCTTTACCATAGTAGCAGCACGGATGTGCTGTCTTGGCTCCCGGCATATGCCTTCCTCCGCGACTAACTCCCTTGCCGTGCTGGCCCAACACACACACACCTCCGCAGTCCTCACATCTCTGGGTATTTTGCATTAATGAGAAGTCAGACAATTGACTCTGCCAGCATGCGGCTCTATTCCATCACAGCACAAGCCTTCCTTCCAGAGGACCCCTTTTGCAATGCTGATCGCTGTGGTTGCAAGCCTGTGCCACAACCCACGCACCGTGATCTGCTGTTCTTTGTCTCTTGGACATATGGCAGCCTGAACCTCCATGATGCCGTGCGCTCATCTGGGTGTATGTTGCTGCCAGCTGTGGAGCCTCCCCATCTGCAGATCTACAGAATCATAGAATAATAGGACTGGAAGGGACCTCGAGAGGTCATCGAGTCCAGCCCCCCGCCCTCAAGGCAGGACCAAGCTCCATCTACACCATCCCTGACAGATGTCTGTCTAACCTGTTCTTAAATATCTCCAGAGAGGGAGATTCCACCACCTCCCTTGGCAATTTATTCCAATATTTGACCACCCTGACAGTTAGGAATTTTTTCCTAATGTCCAATCTAAACCTCCCCTGCTGCACTTTAAGCCCATTACTCCTTGTCCTGTCCTCAGAAACCAAGAGGAACAAATTTTCTCCTTCCTCCTTGTGACACCCTTTTAGATATTTGAAAACCGCTATCATGTCCCCCCTTAATCTTCTTTTTTCCAAACTAAACAAGCCCAGTTCGTGAAGCCTGGCTTCATAGGTCATGTTCTCTAGACCTTTAATCATTCTTGTCGCTCTACAGAGACCACTTGAAGGCTGTGGTGGGTCCCCCCAATAGTTCTGGCTTCTCTTATGTAATGGACTTATGGCTCCCAAAGGTGGTGTCAGATTAGGGTAAATAGGATGAAGTTTAATAAGGACAAATGCAAAATACTTAAGAAGGTACAATCCATGTCACACATGCAGAGTGGGAAGTGACTGTCTAGGAAGGAGCCCTGCAGAAAGGGATCTAGGGATCAGAGTAGACCACAAGCTGAATATGAGCCAACAGTGTGATGCGGTTGCAAAAAAAGCGAACATGATTCCGGGAGGCATTAACAGGAGTGTTGTGAACAAGACCCGAGAAGTCATTCTTCCGCTCTACTCTGCGCTGATTAGGCCTCAATTGGAGGATTGTGTCCTGTTCTGGGCACCATATTTCAAGAAAGACGTGGAGAAATTGGAGAAGGTCCAGAGAAGAGCAACAAGAATGATGAAAGGTCTGGAGAACATGACTTATGAGAGAAGATTGAAAAAATTGGGCTTGTTTAGTTTGGAAAGGAGAAGACTGAGAGGGGACATGATTGCGGTTTTTAGGTATCTAAAAGAGTGTCACAGATAGGAGGGGAGGAAATTGTTCTCCTTGGCATCTGAGGATAGGACAAGAAGCAATGAGCTTAAATTGCAGCAAAAGAGGTTTAGGTTGGACACGAGGAAAAACTTCCGAACTGTCAGGGTGGTCAAACACTGGAATAAATTGCCCAGGGGGGTTGTGGAATCTCCATCTCTGGAGACATTTAAGAGCAGGTTGGACAGACACCTGTCAGGGATGGTCTAGATGTGAATGCAGGGGGCTGGACTCGATGAGCTCTCAAGGTCCCTTCTCGTTCTAGTGTTCTATGATTCTATGAATTCCATCTCAGTGAGTGCATCCACCTACCTCCCTGTCTTGTGTCCCAGTCTGCACTCCCTCAGCATCTGCTGTGCATTGGCATTCTACCTCCCTGGGACGTGTGTCTTTTGTGCATCAGTGAATCTGTTTTTAGCCATTGCTGACTGGTCCAAGGGCCAGCCCCTCTCTTCCCAATGAATCTCCAAATAGGTCTCCAGGTGCATCCATGAATACTACATGGCATTCAGTCTACCTGATAGTTACTACGCCTTCTACGTGAGAAGTAGCCATGTCGCCCTGCTTAGTGAACATGTTGTGGCAAGACTTCTGTTGTGCAGCAACATGACATTCTGTGCTAGGGCTGTATACGACTAGTCGACTGTCTGCTTTCCAGATAGTTGAGTTGACTAGTCGCTTCCCCTCCCCCTTTCTGCTTCTATCAGAAAGAGGCGGGGGGGAGGGGTGGATAGTCGACTAGTTCACATCGGGGACTTCAAAATGGCAGCACCGCTTTGAAACACTGCATGGCTGGGCTCCCTGCGACGTTTCAAAGCGGCAGCGCCACATGGAGCCTGGGGTCAGTGGAGAATTCTGAGACTCCAGCTGACCCCGGGCTCCATGCGGCGCTGCCACTTTGAAATGCTGTGGGGAGCACGGGGCTAGCGGGGGACTACCCAGCTAGCCCCCTGCTCCCCACAGCACTTTCACCTTTGAAATGTAGCAGCAGCCCTAGGGCTGTTGCTGCACTTCAAAGGCGGAGGTGCCCTATCGACCAGTCGAATAGTTGATGCAAATTGCATCAACTAGTCAGTTACTCGAAATTTAACATCCCGACTCTGTGCACACATTCACGTCCCACAGTGCCATTGCCCAAGGGAAAGCTTTGGATATTGCAGTGGGCAGCACCGAAGTACAGACTGTTTTTCTTCACTCTTCCTCGCACCCACCCGATTACTACTCACTACTCACCCACGTTGGGACGGTCACTCAACAAAAAGGAGGTTACTTACCTGTGGCTAGAGGTTCTGTGAGGTGTGTGGTCCCTATTTATATTCCAGTGCCCTCCCTCCTCTCTTCTGCGGACCGGATTACTCAGCAGTAAGAGGGTCTCTGGAGAGGCATCAACCCGCATGGCTGCTTCCACTCTCAGCCGCAAGCACAAGGGGATGCGCTGTGTGTATCCAGGTCAATGGGCGTTGCTAAGAAAAGTTTCTGGTGTACGGTGCGCAAGTGCAGCCGCGGTTGGAATGCAAGTGGGGACCAAACCTCTCAAAGAACCCTGCAGACTCAGAAAGGCAATATAAGATCAGGTACACGTGGATTTTGTTTCAAAGATTTTCTCCATAGACACGTGGGCTAGAAACTGCTTTTTTTTTTTTAGTTTAAATCTATAGATCCCTGATTACCTCATGCAGCTGACATAAATGCAGCAGGTGGACTGGGTGTTCGACACCCGTGGCCTAGAGCAAAGATCTATTCTAGGAGTCATGCGAGAATAGAATTGACTTCTGCCTTTTATCCTTTACAAGCTGCTTATTTAAAGACAAAAATGTAAAAGAGCCAAAGTTGCCATGTTGATGGGTGATCAGTGTCTTGTTTTCCCACAGCTGCTCCATATGTAAAGATGTCCCAGGCCAGCCACTGCATTCTGCAGCGTGAAAGTCTGTCCTAAGTACAAAGGGTTGAAAAAATTACACTACTATCTTTTGAGAGAGAGAGAGAGATGGATGCTGCTACTGTATGAGCTTTGAAGGCAGTTGGGCAGTCCTCCATATCTAAAGCTTTAAACAGTCCCTCATCTGAAATGCTATGGGCTGAGGGGAGGGAAGAATTTCTGAATTAGGAAGTGGCACTATGGTGACTGGGCAGTTAGGGATGTGAAAGGTTAACTAAGGCTATTCCTACAGCCAATGGGTGGGAAGAGGACCAAATAAAAGATAGGAAATCTATCTGAGGAGGAAATAGAGAGCAGAGATTGTAAAGAGTTTTCTTTGATTTGCCCCAGGGGCCTGACGTTTTCAAGCCGTCATTTACACTACATGAGATGGGAATGAGATTATCCCATGGAAGTCTTGACTTTGGGCAAAATGAGGTTGTGGGTTTAAAGAGTCTCAACAGCTTGCTTACGCGGAGAAATTTAGTAGAATAGCTATTGCTCCCGGTGAGGACACATTTTTATTCCAGAACAGAAAACTTTATTCCGGAATAATTATCGTGCTTCCAAAGATGACGCGTTGTCCTGAAACAGGATCGTTCTATTCTGGTATAGTGTGTCCACAAGGGGAGTTATTCCAGAGTAGCTTGTTCTGCAGTAGCTATTCTGGTCCTTTTCCCCATGGAGATAGACCCTTAAACAAGTAGGAAACCAGTCTGGAAGTAGCTCTCAACCCATCATCTATCCATGCCTTTGTTGTGGTCCTGGGTGGCAGCTATACCCAGATCCCTACAGAACTATTTGTTGATCGTAGGAAGAATAAAAAAGCTTCAGAGAGGGAGCTGAGTTAGTCTGTAACCGGAAAAACTTAACAAATAGTCTAGTAGCACCTTAAAGACGAACAAAACATGGAGATGGGATCATGAGCTTTCATTTCAGATGACAAATAGAATAGTTTCTCCTATGTGTGTGGGAGATGAAGGAATCAGGGAGGACTCTGGACACGAAGCTGTTTTTCCTCAGTGAAGGAGAAAAATGCTTCTTTCTGGCATTTGTTCCCAGCAAATGGCCGTAAGGAACAATAGGGATGCATTTTTATGTGGCTAATGTTGCTCCAAAAAGAATTCACTCACTCGCCTTCCTGGGAATTTTTCTGGCACGTTGGCCAGAGATCATGGAGAATGGATGGGTTAGGACTTGCTATCCTATACTTCTCCCCAGACGTTGCTCGGTGGGAGTGTGTGTGTTGTTTTCTGTACTGCTTTTGCCAACAGGAAGGCCTTCTGAATGATCTAAGAATTCTCTGGCAGCTTTCCGCCCCCAATGGTAATCGTTGACGGAAGAATTTCTAATTGTGACTGAAAGCCGGGTGGTGGCTGCTAAATATATAACAGGTTACAAATAAGTAACTTGGCTCTCCTGCTACAGCGTGTTACTGGAGCTTTTGCTTATTAATCAGCCCAGTACCAACTAGCTTTGAACTGGTAGTCATCTTTCCTGAAACAAAGGAAATGATACGAGACATTCTATCTAGTCTTTGGGTAGGATAGCCTCAAACATCTTCCTGGTATGGACCGCTGCAATAGAGAAACTCTCCCCAGGAACAGAGACGTCCCTGGCCTTGCTTTCCTGATCATGCAGCCCTCCCTCGTCCCTTCTGTTTGTGCTAACAATCCTGAGGCAAACCACCGCAAATGCTGATGTGGAAGACGTGATGTTTTTAGCTGCTTTGTATGCCGTTTAATAAATGCGGAGTTGACATGGTGTGACCAGACATGGCGCACAGTATGGAAAAGCTTTTGTCTCTGGCTGGCTTTTCCTAGTGGAATTTCCTTGCTTATTACTCCCCCTTCCCTCCCACACTCCCTCGCCCCCCCCTTACATTCTGGTTCTCTCTGAGATTAGAAATTCTGACAGCGTCCTGCAACGTTAAGAAGCTTTTATCTCCACTGTTGCTACCTTCGGCGATAGAATTCTTCCCTTGTGTTGAATTCACTGCCCAGAGAGCAGGCCATGCTGGAGAATTGTTGGTGTGCTAGCACTATCTCTCCGCATACCTGCCTAGCCTCTGCTCCACAGGGAAGCCCATGGACCCCATGCACTTGAATCTCTACCACAGCTGTTGTGCTCATTATCTTTAGCAGCATTGAGGGCATTGTCTTTGAGTCTCCCAAAGTCCCTGCTCTGCAGAATTCAGCATCCACCTTCTCTCCAGTGTGAAATGGGACCGTTCTCAGCCCGGGCTTGGAGCCTGCCTTCCACTGGCACGCTCTTTTATTTCAGGATCCAATTCAGAGATTTCTCCCTCGGAAAAAACTGCATGGATTTGCTTCAGATGACCCTGTAGCCTGGGTCTTTCTGCATTCCCTATCTGCTCTGTGCCTTCGCGCAAGCTTACCGCTCTTGGCATGAGGGCCTTCCTCATGGCAACTTGAACTTTATCCAACTCTTAAAGCAGCTTGTGTTGGGAGACGTTACTCAGAACATCATTTTCTGTTTTAAAAGCAGTCACGGGGTATGACTCTTCTCTTCTTGCTAATGCTTCAAGTAGGAGTTGTCCTGCTCTGAGAGCATGCAAAATCCTAATCCCACTGAATAAGGCCTGGTGGACATGATACAAACGTTTCTCCTAACAGAAAGATGCTCAGGGGAAATTTCTTAAACATTTCCCTGGTGCCAGGATACCTGCAAGCCCTGCCCGGGTGCCCCTTCCCTGCAGAGAGATTAGCGGATGCCTGGCTCTTGGGCACAGCGCTCCAGAGGTCTCTCTGCAACCTGCTGCTATGTGTCTCAAATGGGGTGTGTGGGGGGGGGAGGTGTGTGGGGGGGGTGTGTGTGTGGGGGGGTGTTTTAGTGTTTTAACAAATGCATTTTCTGTAAAGGCAAGTAACTTGATACAGTGAATGGATGAAACTGGCCTTTTCCTCTGCCCCGCAGCAGGATGTGCATGCTCTGCAGGGACAGCTGCCCTCCCCTGCAAACCAGGGAAAGGAATTGAGTTGATGGAGAACATGCCCCCTCTGGGCAGGGTTCTGGGATGAGCTGAAATTCTCTCACTACTGACTCATCCTCCCTGGCACCTTTCTCAGATTCATCTTTGCCCCCCTCTGCAAAGAAACCCTCCCTCCCCCTCACACAAAAGGCTCTACTGTGGTTTTGCCGGGCCCTTTGTACGGAGTCTTTTGCTGTTCAGCTCCTGCTGCTCTCTTCTGCCTTTCCCATCAGCACTTTGTTCCCAGCATGGAGGGAGCTATTCAGAAAATACTTGAAATTCCTTCCTGTAATGAGAAACAGGTGAACTCTCACCATTCCACCTTGGATCTCCTTTTTAGGGGACCGCCTCAGAGACCCGCCTCTATTGCTGTCAGGGGCTGGTGCTACAGAAGGATCCCGGGAATGTCACGTGCTTAGCTATGTCATTCATTCCTTTTTTAATTATAAGACCCTGTAAGGCAAGTCTTGGAGAACGAGCTGTAGATGAAGCCTCTTCACTGTGCACTGGCTTCTGAGTAAGCCAGTGAGACTGCAAACAATGGCTTACCAGAAGGAGCAGACAGGATGCTGCTGTTAACCTCTTTAACCCCAAACATTCATGTTTGGTAGAAGATAGGGATGTAAGAGGTTAACTGGTTACCTGGTAAGCAGGTGGCTTATCGGCCTGCTTACAAGGTAACCGGTTAACCAGTCTGGCTGGCTGGAGCAGGCAGTTAACCACCCATGACAGTTAACCGGTTAAACAGAGCATTTAACAGATTAACTATTTTAGGGCCTTTTTACTTCCCTCATGGAGGAACTTGGGAGGAGAACCCAACTGATGGATTTCTGCCAGGCTGTATGCCAGAGGGCACAGGCTCCAGCTATGCTAATGTGTTGCTGAGGGGAGCTAATTCAGAGGTGCACTGGAACCTGTTAGTTAAATTCTTGGCAGTTGGGGGTTTCTTCCTCTCTAAAGAGAGATCTGGTCACTTAATACCGAGTGAGGTAACCTGCTCGCCTCAGACAGAAACAGGGCCGTGGGCTGCCAGAAGACTCTCCCTCTTTTAGCCCTGGAAAGCAACGGGTCTGCCTTCTCCTCTGTGTCACGCATGAAATATTTTTTTTAATATCCCTCTCCCTTAGTGGATGATGAGTCAAAGCCAGAGCAGAAAAGGAGGGAATACCCGATCTGGCCCTAAGTACAGTTTCCTCTAGTTGATTGTGAGGAAGGGAGCTTGCTATGCTGCTATCTTGTCCCATGTTAATTGTACCAGGGCGTGAAGTTTAAGAAATGGATTTGTAAAAGCTTGATCCAGGAGGTTAAATCGGAGGCACTTCAGCTTCCACAGTACGGTTCTGGATGCCCGTGACGTACAAATGCACGATGTGCAAGGTGACAGTAGCCTATATGTTGATGCTTCTGCTGGAAACCACAAGAGGTGGTGCATCAGTTTTCCCATATGCAGTAGCATCGAGTTTCTGAGCCAGCTTCTGCAACTGGAATCTCTCTCTCTCTCACTTCCACCCTGAGATTTCTTCTGGAAACACCTCCATTCCACAGAGAAGTGGAAGATGGACTTTACTGTTGGAAGGAGCTTGATTCTTGTGCTCACTCGGGTGTGCTCATTCTCTCTCTCGCTAAAGTGTGTGTGTGTGTGTGTGTGTGTGTGTGTGTTTAAAATAAATAAAATAGAGCTGATTATAACCCTCTACGAACTCCACATTATGGTTTTGATTGGACTTCCTTTGCTAACTGGCTGTTTGTTCCAGTCGACTCTTTTCAGTCTCTTCACCTCTGCTGACTTCCCTCCATGTCTGTCTCTCTCCCCCTCTTCTCCTTGCCCTGTTCCCTTCATTCCCCTTCCTTTCAAGGTCCCCTCTTCCTTGATTTTCTTTTCCATTTAACTGATTCCTCTCCTGACTAACCTCCCCTCCGCCAAAAAGGTGTAGCACTACTAGTCTGCTCTTTGGTGCCATCTCGTAGTTCCCTCTGCTGTTGTGTTCTGTTCCGTCCCCCATCTCAATTCTGTCTTGTCTGTTTAGACTGTTGAGATCCTTGGCAGGGTCTGTCTACTGCTCTGTTTGTACAGTGTCTTGCACAGTGGGGGCCCTGTTCTTAGTTGGTTGTTAAGTGCTAAAGAAGACAAAAAATAATTTACTGTGTAGGATCATACCCATCTAGCTTGGAGTGCTGTAATTTTCAAATACCACCAGATGTAGGATAATCTGCCCTCTCTCCTCCCCCCGATGTCTCATCCTGATCTCTAATTGAGATCAGCTCTGAAGCAGGAGATGTAATATCCCAATGACAACCAAAATGTTGGCCGGGATAATACTGGACATCCTTGTTATCAGTACAAGGGTACGTCTAGACTACATGCCTCGGTCGCCAGAGGCATGTAGATTAGGCTACCAGACATAGTAAAATGAAGCGGCGATTTAAATAATCGCCACTTCATTTAAATTTACATGGCTGCCGCGCTGAGCCGACAAACAGCTGATCAGCTGTTTGTCGGCTCAGCGCGATAGTCTGGACGCGCGGGTGGCGACATCAAAGGTATTTGTCGACCACCCAGGTAAACCTCATCCCAGGAGGCTTACCTGGGTGGTCGACAAATACCTTTGTCGCCACCTGCGCGTCCAGACTATCGCGCTGAGCCATGTAAATTTAAATGAAGCGGCGATTATTTAAATCGCCGCTTCATTTTACTATGTCTGGTAGCCTAATCTACATGCCTCTGGCGGGGCATGTAGTCTACACGTACCCTAAATGTCTAGTTCATCTTAGGACTTGGAAATCAACTTCATAGCCCCTGTTGTAATAGGAGTATCACTGAAGTGAAGAGCATTTGGAAAGGGGGGTGACACATCCTAGCTCAGATATGTCAAATTCTGGAAGTGTTTTACAATACCGGGACCGATACTATTCTGAAATTCTGTGGTCAGTGCTATGCTAGAGGTCAGACTAACTGATCATAACATGATCCCTTCAGACCTTAACATCTGAACTACTCCAGTGCCCAGAAAAATATTAGCTACTTCACAAAGCATGTACATACCTCATTTGTGCCTTGAATGTAGGGCTTGCTTACAAGGGGAGTTACTTCAGAAAAGTTATTCCCGATTAACTCCCTGTGTGGACAGTCTTATTCCAGAGTGAGGGCGTGTTTTTTTGCATACAGTGGCCCAACTATAGTGCTTCAGTGAAGCTTCTCTTCTGCAGTTAGGAGAGCTGCGTCTGTCCAACCCAATTAATCCACCTCCCCCAGAGGCAGAAGCTATGACATAGTGATGTTTACATAAGAGTTTAGGTCGGTATAACTGGATTTTTTTCACACCCTTGAGCGACATAGTTATAACTATATAGGTCTGTAGTGTAGACCTGGCCTAAGAGTGCCTTATCCCAATTAATTCAATCCACCCTGGAAATGGATTAAATTAATTCAGAATAAGACCATACAGGAAATTCATTGGGAATAGTTCCATTTTAAACTCACACCCTATCTTAATCCACATTCACTTCCCCATGTAGATGTGCCCTTAGTCTAGACTCAACGTGACCCACCGAGAGAAGGTTGTAAATGAAAGAGGGGACGCAGAGGCTGCGAGTGACAACGTTTTAACAAGATTGTAAGTTACTCATTAAGGCATCAACACACCTTGAATCTATTCTCATCCTTCCTTCCCCCTTGCATGTCCCAGCAGTCTTTGGCAGCAGCTTAACCAAATGGGTTTAAAATCCCACCTCTTCAACTGGTGTAACCACTTATAGGCAAACCAGAGGGTGCTTGACCTCCTGGGGGTAATTCGATATTTGCAAAGCACTCGCTGACTTTCTAACCTCTCCCTTTCTGCTGTGACAGCTGTATGAGAATCGCAGATTTTTACTTCAGTGCTACTTTTTTTGGCCAGGGAGGGGAGAGGAAGCAATCTCCTTTCCTCTTGATTTTGAAGAGGCTGGAGGCTTCCAGACCTCTGCAGCGAATCCATGTGCTTTTCAGCTGGTCAGGGCAGAGCCCAAAGCTGGAGGCTGAGGGGCGGGACTGCTCCCCGTTTTGTTTGAAGGAATCGGGCGAGGAACCCTTTGATCCGCAGGAAGCTCTGTCCTGCAGTCGGGAGGCTCGTGATGAAGGCAGGCAGCCGACATGTTTTTTTCAAACCCATTTGTTCGCCTTGTTGTCATGGGAACAGTTGCTAGCATGTTGAAGGGAATAGACAAGTGCAGAGGAGACTGCAGGGAGGGGAAGGGTGGGTGTTGGGCTCAGGATCCCAGCTCTGCTCCAGAAGAAATGAATCTTAAAGGGTAGACTCTCTCCTTGGCTTGTTCTGACACAGAAGTTTGAATGGTACTGCATGTAGGATGCAGGCGACCTCAGCGTCTAACTGGCCTTTAAGTCCTTCTCCTGCCTTCGGACTACACCTCTAAAGACCGAGGTTTGTGTGTCTGAGTGTCCTCTGTGTAAGACTATCTACCGTCTAGCTGGGAGCTCCGAGGAGGCAGACAACTGAAGGGCGCAGATCCAAATCATCTGTGTCTTGGTGACCTGAGCCTCTAAAACACCAGGTACAAGAGAGATGGTGGCTTTCCCGCTGTTTCTTGCTTTAGGAGAGAGCTATCCGCTTCGATTCAGTCTCTTCTCCCTACTGAGTTTCCGACATGGCCGGTTTGCTACCGAGGCTAAGAGTGTGGCCTTTTCAGGCTTTGCATAGACTTGGTCCTGTGCTCTCTCGTTAGGGTATGCTAGTGTGAAGATGGCGGGGAGGAGGGAGAATGCATTAACCTCTTCTTTTTGGTGGGGAGGTGGGAGCAGAAATACAACCTGCCTTAGGCTCAGCAGCCGTCAATTCCTAGGATTTGGCTAGAGCAGCTGATCTGGTTGGAATTAGTTTAGGCAGCCCTCTAATTGCAGGCATGGCGAGTTAGTGGCTTGTTCTTAGAACAGTCCCAGCTCTGCTTTTAATGTGGAAATCGGCAAGGAAGACAGTGGAGGAACAATGTAGCTGATAGCCGATGGTTCCACTTTTTTTCTACGTTCAGCTCAGGCTTAGTTTTGGCAGAGAGACTCTCACTAGACACCTGTGACCTGTTACGCTTACTGTCCCAGGAGAGCACTGAATCCGAAAATGAGAGAGGAATAAAATGCAGCCATGATTCTATGTACAGAGGCCGCTGGCCTCTTGTGATGCTACGTCTAAACTAAAGTCTTAGCTCTCTCTTGCCAACAAGTACAACTTACCTTACAGGGTGATTTTTAAACCTGTTACGTTCAGCTGGCGCAAATGACTGTGGACCCCTGTCCTTTGATTTCAGCTAAGCTTGTTTTCATTTAGCTGATCTAAGCTTACATAGCACAGTGACTCTCTTCTGGTGTAAGTGCAAGAAGAGTCACTCGCACTGCAGTTAGTAATTGCGTATCTCGTGATGTGTGCTGGGAATTGTTTTGTTCTTGGGTATGGTAGAATCTGGGGGGCGGGGAGACGTTGAAATGCCAGCCTTATAAACAACCAGTTGAATGTACCATTTTTCCCAATGGAGGAGGGAGGGGTCACATACCGAGAGATGTCAGTGAACAAGTCAACATCCCTTCATATCCCAGTGCCTGAACTGCATCAAAAAGTGCTTTGCGAAGGTTTGAAGGCCGAGAAGAAAGCAATCAGTGCACTAGATGGCAACTTCTACCTTAAGCCCACTGTAATTTTGAGATGCCCAATTCCATGCACTGCTCAGTCCCCAGTTGTGTAAAACAGGGGCTTTGCTGTATTGGTAGATGCTACAGGCCACTGACACTTTACCTAGGAGCTTGATATTCAGTGAAACATGTTAGAACTTTCCAGCATCTTTGCCATAGGCCTTTCTTCTGCTGTGGGACTTGTGTAGAGCTCCACCACCGTTAACTTGACCCTTACAATCTCCCCTTAGGCCCTGTTTAGGAGTGAGATTCTCCCCTCGCTGCAGAACAGAATAGATGAAGGTGGTTACATAAGAGTAAAAAGAATACCTGGCCAGGGTTTGCGGATCCTGTCCCCTGCGGAACTCCTTCAAAGTCTTTGTAGCTTCTATTCCTCCATGTGTGGTAAACGTTCGCAGTCTAACATTTGTAGCTATTCTGTACGTGCTAGGTCCTTTCAATAACAGTCAACGCAGAAACCAAGTAATCCTAGAGCGGATACGAACGACCAGACTGGGTCAGACCAACGGTCCGTCCTGTCTGCCAACAGTGGCCAATGGCAGGGGCCTCGGAGGGAGTGAACAGAACAGGGAATCACTAACACATCAGGTGGGTTAGTGCTACAACATGTGGAAATCTCCATAGAAATCTCTTCTAAAGCATACTTGAAATGGTTCTTACATGCTCATTTGGCCTCTGGTTTTGTGCCATCCCTCCGTTGCTCAGGTCCAGCGGATTCAGAGTAAGAAACCTGTTGGATTTATGCTCCCTGTCCAGCTTCCTTGGGGGTTGTGGGCATGTATCTTTCCTCTCCATGTGTTCATCGGCTGCCCGCAAGGCAGGAACAGTCAGCGGAGACTATCGGATCACATGTCTGAGGAATGGGAAATCCAGCTGGTATCTTAAAGCATCGATAACTTAAAATCTGTGCAGGATTTCTGTCTTGGCAAGTGTATAGCAAGCATTCAGCCCTCCCGTGGTTCTGCCATGACACCTTGGTATGAGCTTCAGTCTAGTTCTCCCTCTCCGGCCAAGAACAGGTGGGACGTGGATGATCCAAATGGTCTCTAGTAGAAGATCCTGTGGGCAGCAGCGGTTACTGGAGTCCCAGCACCAAGTTCTCATTAGCATTTTCTACTGCCTCTTGTGTTGGCTTATCGTTTACCGCACACTCTGCATTCTAACACGAGGGGTTTGCCGCTCTGCCGCTTTTCAAATGCAAGAGGTTACCAGTGCTGGTAGCACCAGTATAAAGGGGATCTCAGAGAGCCAACTGCTAGGAACTTGGCCTGTTATCTCCTTTCCCAGAAAGCATTGGGCACCCCTGCGGCAGTGCATGCTGTGGAGCGACGGGGTCTGCTATGCTAACGCCTGTAGACGCTGTGGTGTAAGATGGGGGCTATGGCAGTGAAGGCGCTAGAGACGCTCCGCACTGGTGGATTGCTGACGGTCTCTCTCCCGCACTTCCTGTTTCTCTCCAGGTACCCGCTGAGCTTCTGCCCTAGCCCTGGGGCTGGTGTTGGAGTTCTTGCGGCTGCCCCCCTCTCCTGGTTGATGCTCTTCGGCTCTCCATGCGAGCCAGAGCCAAATGGATGCAATTGCCAGCGGCAGCCTCAAGAGAAAGTTTGACGATGTGGACGTGGGCTCGCCCGTCTCCAATTCAGACGATGAGATCTCCAACAGCGACAGCGCCGACAGCTGCGACAGCCTCAACCCCCCGAGCACCATGGGCTTCATACGTGAGTGGCTCTGGGTGGGTGGGGGGGGGGGGCTCTGTGGCATTTCGTCTGACCTGACGGGTGGACCCAGCATCTGGCTCCTTTCGTGTAACAGTGTTGTGTCTCGAGCGTGAAACAAGTGGCGATCGCGCCCAGGGGGTAGCTGGTGTCCAGGCTTTGTAGGCTGAAAGCCTAGAGGGTTCGCGCTGGTCTCTGCCCTTCCAACTTCTCTGGCTTGGTTCCGTCGGGCGACCTTGCCTGACGTTGTACCGCGTGGATGCTAACGCACGAGAGGGTGACAGGCATGGATTGCGTGACAAACTCCCTCCAATCAAGAGCGCAGTTGAGGTGCAAACTAACTCTCTTCCCTGAGCCTCTCTGGGGATACCTTAGCATTTAGCATGGAAGCTGAGAGAGTCCAGTTTCCTCCACGCCGCCCAAGCACAGGCCGCTCCCCATAGAGTGGCTGAATTCAGGCATGTGTAACACTCACCTGACCCGGCTCAGTGCTCCAGAGGAAAGCGCCAGTGCTAGAAGTTTCATACTGGAGGTGGGGAAGGATGAGAGGCAGTAGAAACTCGTAATTCCCCTCCCACCCAAAATTTCCCAGCCCTATAAAGAAATCACTATCAACGAGGCTTATTTTTAATCAACTAACTTAAAAATAAATATATATAAAAACATGAAAATCACTTGCCCTGTATTATTAAAAAGATACGATTTGTAAAGAAAAACTTAGGAAGGATTTTTCTGTTCCCCCTGTTAATGTTTGGGGGAAAGACTTCCTGGAGGAGCCCAAGAACCAAAACTTCAAACCTATTTAGGCTCAGCCCCCCTGCCATCTTCCCCCTCTCTGCACATGCTTTTCAGTTTCAGCCTTGATGTTCCTAGTGGTAAACCCCTTGCAGTATCAGTAAACCGGAGGGGGTGTGCCATCCAAAAATCCCCGGGGATCTGACTATAGGCAAGTAAATAAACTGATACATACGAGTAAGAGGGCAAGAGCGTTTCTGGTGAAAGGAATTGTGGGGCTTGCCAGGAATCTTCAAATGGAAATGTGATTTCTTCCCTGAACACCGTCCCTCTAATCTCGGGGTAGTCAAAAGGGCCTCCATGGGCTGCATCCGGCCTGCCAAGTGCGTTGATCCGGCCCATGGAGGCCTTGCTGCTTTCCCCACCCCCAGGCCAATCAGGACTTGGGGGTGTTTGAGGTACTCTCCTCCCACCTTGTGAGGGGTCAGCATTAAAGTCAGCCGCAAGCTGTTGCTCAGCTGGTGGTTGACTCTAAGCGCAGCGCTCCCTTGCAGGGCGGGGGCAGGGAGCAGGAGATTTCATGCGCTTCCCCTCCCCAGGACCTGAACGTATTGACCTGGGAGCAGCAGGGGGGGAGCACGCAAAGTCTCCTCCCACAGCCAGGGGCACAGGTACCTACAGGGAACTGCCAGCTGTTCAGAACAGCTGGCAGTTCTCTCTGGGGGTGGAGCAAAGATTTTGCATGTTCCCCCACCCTCAGGCCAATCAGGGTCTGTGGCATGGAAGTGTCCTGGCCCCGCCCTTTCCACCTGAGGCCCCGCCCCTTCGAGGGTGCCCCAGAGCCACTTCAAAAATTTCTGAAGTCAAAAATTATTGGGCAGCCCTGTTCTAATCCTAACAGATACTTACAGTCAGAGAGAACATCAGTATCTCTAGGACTGGCCTCCCTTCCCCTATTCCCCAAATCAGGCCCTCTGAATGCGACTCTTGCAAAGCAGTTCCACCCATGTATTCCTCCACAGTGAGATCCAGGGCATGGCGTGGTTCACACGCACACCCTGCTCATCCCTCTCCCTCCATCGCTCCCAGTGCTGGGCCGGTTGTACCTGAGCGCCCCATCAGCTCTTTCTGGGACCGCGCATCAGCAACGCAGAGCACACCCACCGGGGATGCGCTTCCGCCGCGGCAGGGGAGAGCTGCGGGCAGGCGCCGGGCCCGTCCGGAATCTGCGCTCGCCCTGTGTCTAACGCGCCGCGCTCTTGCCCCTCAGCCACGTCCATCTTGAAGCGGCAGAAGCAGCTGCGCAGGAAGAATGTGCGTTTCGACCAGGTGACCGTGTACTACTTCGCCCGGCGCCAGGGCTTCACTAGCGTGCCCAGCCAAGGGGGCAGCTCCCTGGGCATGGCCCAGCGCCACAACTCCGTCCGCAGGTACACGCTGTGCGAGTTCGCCCAAGAGCAGGAGGTGAATCATCGGGAGATCCTCCGAGAGCACCTCAAGGAGGAGAAACTCCACGCCAAGAAGATGAAGGTATCGCTGACGAGGGTGAGGGAAACGGGGAAAGGGGCATAAGAGCTCGGCCTCGTCCGGCCCATAGCGGCTGCTTCAAGGGACCCTGCAGTTGGGCTGGCGTGAGATAAGCGTCCCCAAAGGGAGTGTCTTCGTACCCCCTCGAGGGCCTGCCTTAAATCCGCGTTTCTCAAACCTGTTGGCCACGGCCCTCCCTGCTCAATGCAGACCTTTCCACGGCCCGCCCGCCAGCCACCCGTGCAGGAGAGTGGGGGGCAGGGTCTGGGCGGGGGGGAGGGGAGGATGCAGGAGTGGGTTGGGGGGAGGGAGGGTACAGGAGCAAGGTGGAGTGGAGGGGGATGTGTGAGGGGAGTAGAAGTTAGGGATCTGATGGGGATAGGGAGAGCTTACCTTGTTTTGTGGACCCTACCACTTCTAGGTACCATCCCCCTCCCCCACTGCTCCTATTGGCCAGGATTCCAGCCAATGGGAGCAGCAAGGAAAGCCTCCAGGTGAGAGGTTTCCTGTGCTGTGGTTCCCCCAGCTGGGGGGGGCGGGGGGAGAACAGCAGCACACGGAGTCGCTTCCTACCCCCCGCAAGCCAGATCTGGCCTGTGAGGCTCAGGGCTTTCCCCCTCGTGCAATGGGAAGCTGGCGCTGGTGCTTCAGACTTGCAGGGGGAGGAAGGCAGGCATGGGCCCAGAGTTCCAGTGCGCGCTTCCCGCTGCCGGGGGTCCCAGCCCGCAGCCCCACCTGCAAGACGGTTGTGTGTGTTCTCACAGCTCTGGCTACTGCTCTCGCCGTGCCGTGCCAGGCTTTTTAATCCTGTTTGAGCTCTTGGGCCAATGGCATCTGGAGCTCCACCAGCTGCACGTGTTTCTACCTCGCTTGAACTGTGCTCTCTTCTGCCGTGGCTGAACGTCTCTTGTTCTGAGCAGGGGCGGCTAGAAAGGCCTGGCTGCCCCTCTCTATGCCTTGCCCGATCCCGTCACTACTGGCATGGGGAAGGCGATGGCCATTGCCAGTTGCCCTGCTGAGGGGGGAATGGATCTGACACACCGATTTCTGGAGGGATTGGGACCCAAACTGGGGAGCCAGATGCAGGGACAGATGACTGAGCTTTCTAAGGGCCCCCACAGCCCGCAGGTCATTTTTGACTCCAGTCCCTGCTTTTCTCTGCTGTGGGTATTGACCGTAGTGACTAAGTCCGTGACGGGACATGGCCTGCGGTTCTGCGGCGGTGGAGCTGCGGCCCGGCACGCTAAGAGACAAGATTGTGCCCAGCACGAGGTTTCCTACCGACTTGTCCAATTTCCATCCATCTCCCAGAGCTGAGGCATGAGGAAGACCCAGTCATCCAGCCTTTGGTGCTCGCCTCAAGCGAGGCCTCGTCTCCTGCTGGACCGTGCAGCTGCAGGGTGGGTTAGGCAGGCCAAACAGGAACAGGGGGGGGGGGTCTGCAAAGCGCCTACAGTCAGGAGCAGGAAGCCGGCGGATGTACAGCCGCAAGACTGAATCGGGCCCTTGTCCCTGGCCTGTCCCAGGAAAAAGACTCTGACCGCAGAGGCCTGGCATGGGCTACCGGGGGAGGGTTCAGCACTTCCCCAGTGGCACGTTGGGCTGTAGAATTGTCACTGTTGCGGGGAACCTCCTGGATTGCAGGGAGTGAAGGTGGAATCGCTCTGACCTCCGTGGCTCCTGAACCGAGCGGTGTGAAGCGGGCGTTATTGCATCATGTCTCTCAGGAATTTTCCTTCTGCCTCCACGAACCTGTGGCGTGTCTGATGAAAGCAGCAGCCACTAGAGTATTCCAGCAGCAGCGTCTCCATCACGCCTGCCTTAGGAGCCCCGATTCTCCGCATTTAAAATAGAAGCGGAGAAGAAAACTACCCCAGCTGTAGGAACGGCTCCGGTCTCCGCTTCCGAAGGGCTGGGAATCAGAGGGGCTGGCACTCGGCTCTGGGTTCCTGTTGGCCCTGTCAGGGAGCCTCCTTCCCTTCTGTGATGGAAGAGGATTGGGGGCAGAGGGTTCAGGGTTTGTTCAGCTGCACTATGGGCCAGGCCGGGTGAGTAGGTGGAGGGAGGAGGCCCGCGTCAGCCGAGGAGCCTTACCCATAAGCCGGCTGCACTGCGGAAGCCTGGCAAATAGCTAGGATTCTGGGGGGGCTGGGTCTTGGCACCTTTGCTGCTTTTCAGCCCCCCCCAAGCTGGGAGCGACATGACTTTTCTGTTCTCGGACGCACGGTGCCGCGGATGCTGCATCCAGCCCACGATGCTGCTGCTCCTGCTCCTCTCCTGAGGGCCAGATATTCTGGAACACAGCGGCCTCCTTTCGTCTCCCCGCTCGCTGAGGGTGGGGATGGGCAGCTCCTCTCTGTGCCTTGCACACAAACTCCTTCCCAAGCACGGTGCCGGTGGGCCAGCACTCTGCAGCTAACACAAGTAGGGCTGAAAGCTGGCCAGCCCTAGCAAGCGGCTGGGGGGGCGGCCGTGGGGAATCCATTTGGGCGGCAGCTTCTTTGTTGGAGCTAATTGATCGCCCAGATCCCCCTGCGATGCCAGGGTCAAGCAGAGGGCTTCGTGCTCCCGTTCCCCTGAGGGAAGTGGCACCTTGGGGTGGGGGAGAGGTGCAGGCCCACTGGTGTGTGAGGCCTCTGCACAGGTGAGTGGGGGCAGGAGGTGAGTGGGCCAGATGTGGCTGTATGAGAACAAACTGGAACGATTTCTTGGTGTCTGCTGCTGCCATTGGCAGTCCCAAGGGGGGAGGCCCCAACTGAGTCTCCCCTTTCCGAGCAGATGGCTCCTCCAAAGGCGAGAGGTTGGGTGTGTCTCCAGGCCTTGTGCCAAGGACTCACTCTGCCCATGTCTCCCCAGCTGACGAAGAACGGCACGGTGGAGTCGGAGGAGGCAGACGGCCTGACCCTGGAGGACGTGTCCGATGACGACATCGACGTGGAGAACGTGGAAGTGGACGACTATTTCTTTCTGCAGCCTCTTCCCACCAAGCGGCGCCGAGCCCTGCTCCGGGCCTCTGGGGTTCACCGCATCGACGCTGAGGAGAAACAGGAGCTGCGCGCCATCCGCCTGTCCCGAGAGGAGTGCGGCTGCGACTGCCGCCTGTACTGCGATCCCGAAGCCTGCGCCTGCAGCCAAGCGGGGATTAAATGCCAGGTCAGCTGGGGCAGCAGTCGGGGGTGCCAGGGGCTGGCCTGAACTGTGCTGGAGGGGGTCGGCACCTCTCCGGGCTTGAGGCCGTGGGTTCCGTCTCTGTGCCTGGGCTGAGCTTGCAGGGCTGCGTGCGGGAGGGTGGGAGCGGCCCTTCAGAGAAGACCTGCCTCCGTCTGGTTCCGCGGCGCTGCTGTACAGGGCAGCTGGGAAACGGAGGCATCCCAGGCTGAGACGGCTCTTAGGTCTCCCACTCGGGTCTATGCCGAGGGCCTCCCTGCCCTGGAAAGGGCTCTGGGGACGTGGGAGGAATCACGCGCCAAATCCCTACCCTGGGATTGCCGGTTAGCGGAGCTGTTGACCCTCCCCTTCCGTCGGCTTCATCGGTGCACGTTCCACCCCGTGCGGGGCTGGCGCTGGGGACTCTGCCGGCTCTGCTCCCCCGCTGGCTGACTTGGAGCTCACCAGTGGTTTTCCCTGGATAGGGGGCGGCAGTTGAGACGAAGGGCCGGAAAGGGAGAAGTGTCTGGCAGGGAAAACGGGGCGGCGGGGGCTGCCCTTGGGGGCTGGTTAATGGCTTGTTGTTGTGTGTGGCAGAGGCGCCCCGGGCCTGTTTCCTGTCACTGAGGTCTGAGCCCCAGGGCGTTGTGCTCTGTCGCCCTGGCGCGACCCGCTGCCGCCTCACTGCCCTGCCCTCCGCTCCCCTCCCCTCCAGGTGGATCGCATGTCCTTCCCGTGCGGCTGCTCCAGGGACGGCTGCGGGAACATGGCTGGGCGCATCGAATTTAACCCCATCCGGGTGCGGACTCACTATCTCCACACCATCATGAAGCTTGAGCTGGAGAACAAGCGGCAGGTGAGCCGGCCCCAAGCCCTGGAGGACGAGTCGCTGCACAGCTCCGGCAGCGACTGGCTGGGGACGCCGCCCTCGGAGACACAAGACTTCCAGGAGTTCATGGCGGAGAACGAGACGGCCGTCATGCACCTGCAGACGGCGGAGGAGCTGGAGAGGCTGAAGGCTGAGGAAGACTCCAGCGGCTCCAACATCGAGAGCTTAGGCGTGTGCATCCTCGAGGAGCCTTTGGCCGTGCCCGAGGGGCTGTGCCCAGGCCTGCCCACGCCTATCCTCATTCAAGCCCAGCTCCCTCCCGGCTCATCTGTCCTGTGCTTCACGGACAGCCCTGAGCAGGCAACCTCAGCTGGGGGCGACCAGTCCTACTTGAACAATGGGCCGGTGGTCTACTACCAGGTGGACCAAAGGTCCGTGCTGGGGGTGAAGGGCGAGAGCAGCACGGAGGAGCCGGAGACGCCCTCTCCTTACACCACCGAGAAGGATCTGAGCGTCTTCTCCGTCCCCGTGGCCTCGCTGATGCCTTGCAGCCGAGCTGCGGGCCCGAGCAAGACGGAGACTGGGACAGTAACCTCCTTGTCTGAGGAGTCCTCCCCGCCCCACGAGAGCTGCAGGGCAGCCGCGGCTCCGCCCTTCCGCACAAACGCTCCGGCGCCTGGACCGGAGCAGGTCCCAGAGAGAGTGTGTGAGCTGCCTCCCCCCGAGGAGCGCTCCCTGGGGCCCGCCCTGGCCGTGTGACCCGGCCCTGGCCCCTCGGATGTCTATTTATTGACTGCTATTTTATGGAGTGACAGTAGCTGCTGAGAATTATTTAATGGGTGTGGGGGGAGCCAGGCTGCTTTGTACAGATGATTTAAAAGGAAACCAATGAAACCAAGCGCTTGTGGCAGTCCCTGGAGAGGCTCCCTCTTCGGAGGGGCGGGTGTTACTGCTAAGGCTGGAGGTGCTGCTCCGTGTGCCAGAGGAGGGGGGAGGCTCAGCTGAGCCCCCTCCATTCGTGCCCCCCTACCCCCACAGGGACCATACTATGTGAGTCTGTGTCTGTGTCCTATAAGCAATAGTGCGAAGCTCCCCTTCAAGCACTGGACTTGGCCTGCGGGGGGCGCCTTTCTGTGGCTGCTTCCCCCCCCCCTCCCGAAAGTGTTTGTGTGACAGAGTCTCCATCCTACGTCTCACTCCGGGCGCAACCGAATAATCCTGTCGTCTGCTTTGATGTGGCCCTGTCTGGACGCGGCTCTCCACTCCCTCCCCGCCAGCGGCCCACGGACCCTAGAGAGCTCGGCCAGATCAGCCCCCCTTGGGGCCTGGCTCCTCTTTCGGCATGCCGCCATTTTAGAAACCAGCGCCCGGCTTTGCGTTTCCTGCTTGTCTGTAGCTTTATCTTGCCCCCCAGCACTGCACCACCTGCCTGGGGGGCTCAGTGGAACCCCTTTTTTCACTTGTTTTTTTTTTTAATGTGCTGAATGTTTACTGGGCCATACAGTGACCCATCGCCTGTGACTGACACTATAGCCCCCGTGCTGGGCTGTGGGCTCCCTTCCCCGGCAAACCCTTCTTGGACGTGGGCTGCTCCGGTGCAATCCACCTGCTGTGTGGAAGTACGAAGGTCGGCTGCTGAAGATGTAACCTGCCGGGGAGGGGGATGCCTCCTGTTTGCTAATCCTGTCAATGGTTTGTTTGAATTGCACAGGAAGGGGAGGGGGACGACCAAGCTGCCTGCCACCCAGGCACCTAAGAGCGCTCCTCTGTCCCTGCTCTGTCTAGCCCGGGGGCCAGAGGTTTGCATGCAATGAAATTGCAGCCTTGGGTGCCTGGACAGAAAACGGCCCTTTGCCTGCTAGGGCTGCCTGTGACTGCAGCAGAGGTGGCAAAGGTGCAATATGTGAGTGGCAGGGAGGCACAATCAGCATTCGGATAAGCTCCAGCACTTCCCCGGACGCCGGGCGAAAGGCAAAACCTTCTCAAAATGACTCCAATTCCTTCCTGACGGCCTGTCAGCCCTGCCTGCTGGGCAGGCCACGAGAGCACTTTCCTCCCTAGCCTCACAGGCACTTTCCTTCTGTGGCCGAAAGCTGGCCCAGAACCCCTTGAGCCCAAGGAGGACCCAGCCCAGACCCAGCTGTTCGTCGCTGCACTGAGCTTTCTGAAGGGCCAGGCCCCTGCACAACCGCAGCACTGAACTGCTAAGAGCAGCAATGCTTCCCCCTTCTCTTTCAGCCTCCGGAGCCTGCCTGGCCACCGCGACCGGCTCGTCCATTTCACTCCCCTCCGTTCCTTGAGCTTCCCTCCCCTAGTGAGTAGCTCCAGCGCTTGTTTGTGTTGGAAGAACACTCCGTGGTCCGTGGAGGGCGGCCCACGCTCACGCCTTGCTTGATCTCTGGGCCGAAGAGAGCTGAGCCCACTCATCTTGTTTTGGGGATTAGCATTTAACATCCACTGGCCGGCAGCCTTCTTCCTGGCACAGTGAGCTATGAGAAGTGAATGTGTTCAGCAAAGTAGCCTTTCCTCACGAGTGTAGAGTATGAACTGCCTCTCGCATCAGCGGCCAGGTGCCCTTGGAGATCGAGCGCCCCCCGTCGCCTGCGCGCTGTGCCTGCGGCTGCAAGTGCCAGGACTGAGACGTGGACGAGAACAGCTCGTGCTGGTGCAGGGTTAGATGGGCCGAGGGGGCTAATGAAATCACTACATTCTCTATTTCCAAGTTTTACACTTTGGTCCAAAAAGGTGGGTGTCGTAGAATAGACGGGTATGTCCGGCCCACCCCCAGGGCAGCTGTCTCATCAAAAATGGGCCCTTCACCTGGATGCTGAATCTTACACTTGATGCAGCCACAGCTGGGCAGCATCTGTATACAAGCCAAACGTCCGCCCCCCAGTTTTGTTGCCTTAATGCTACAGCCAATCCCCTTTCTCTGGGACAGCAAGAGGCATATGGGCTTCAAAAGCCACTCTTGCAGTATGACAGCAGCGGAGCTTCTTGCTCTACTAAGCGCTTTGGCCGCACGACCCAGCAGAATGTGCATTGGCAGTTGGAATTAACCATTCACACTTTTTCCTGGCAGATCCTTTGAAGCCTTTAGCAGGGAGAATTCCCCCTCCAGCGTCCCAGGATGGTGCTGCCAGTGCGTAAGGAAGAGGCTAGTTGAACCCACAGGTAAAGGCAAACACTTTGGAACCAACCATGGAATCCTCGGCCCTGGTGGGAGGAGGACGCCTTCCCCTTTGCAATTAGCTGACCCAACTGTGTGTGGTGATCAGGTGTTAATTGTGGATTGGCCCTTTGCCAGACTGATGCTCTGTGCCCATTAGGGCTTCGGGCTCATGCTCTGCTCCTGGGAGAACCAGAGCAGCTGTCCTCTGTGAGGGAAAGAAAGCAAGGGGCTCTGGCTGGTCACGTTCCATAAGCAAAATCTTGGATACTGAAGTACCCTTCTTGATTTGTATCCAAGCTCCAGAAACCGCTGCAACTGGCTGGGGCCTCTGGTGATGGGCAGAAATCCACAGGGTGACCCGAGGTGGGCGTCTTTAAATGAGATCACACAGTGAATGAACCCTAACACAGCAGTTAGGACGGGGGCTCTTACAAAGCCGAGAACTAACGGGATTTATTCCGTCTTTGCAAAGAGCACTGTGTGGTGGATGGTGCAAGGAGGGGTGCACTTTGGCCTTTTTCCTCCCCCCTCACTTTGACACTGATGCTGGTACCACACAGTCTCCTAAAACAACACGTCAGTTAGCCATGTGGTGAGCCCTGCCGCCCCGCAGTGAGCTATGCCCCAGCTGAGACATTTTGGTTCTAGCCCTGCTCTCCTTCCTATTTAAATAGTGACTTCGCTACTTCTAACTTCTGGTCTCTTCACACACTGTATGCAGGTGGAATTTTCAATGTGAATCCAAAGCTTGTCCGGTCCTCTGCCTCGGGGTTTTTTTTTTGGGGGGGGGGGGGGGCCTTTTCAGTTCTTTTCATTGTGATAATGCTGTATTTAAAGAGAATATTTAAGTGTAAAAATAAAGAAATGCTCAAACTTGCATCATGTGACGTGTGTTCTCATCTCCAAGTGGATGAAAGCAAGGTTTAAGATAGTGCCTGGGGGGAGATTACCTCTGAGCAGGGACTGTTTGACCCTAATTGGAGCAGATGTGCTCGGGTGGAAATGCGAGCGCTCACTTCTCTTGGTAAGTCGCCCTGCCACGCCTCCAGGAACCGCACGCAGCGTGGTCAGTCTGTTTGCTGAAGACCTGCTAAGTTTATTTCCAGCTAAACAGGCTGTTTACTCCAACTGCAGAGTAACCTCTTCTGGTTGATTAATGGGACATAGTCTATGAAAATTAGGCTAGCGGGGCTTTTTGATGCTAGGGATTAGTCCCCCTAGAAGTAGCCTGCGGCTTTACAATCTGAGAGCAGGGCTCCAGTCTCCACCCTCTTAAGAGTTGCCCAGTGCTGGGAGACTAACTGGACGCTTCCACAGGTTCTCGTTTTAAAAATGCACCAGAGCCCTTCCATGAGCTGTTGTCTTTAATGGAATATTTACGTAACGGTACCACAGACTGAAGACCAACGTTTCATGCATTTTACTGCCATAAATAACTTAAGACATTAAAGTAACTTTTTAAACATCTTAAACTCAACTTGCAGCCTCTGTCGTGAGGTGAAGCGCACAGGGATGGAACTCCTGTGGCCCGAATTCTGGCGCCCAAATGCTCTCCCGCGGCAGGAAGTTTGGGTCTAAAAACCAACTGGGCAGGAATGAAGCTGAGACTCTCCCCTCAACAAGCCAGTGCTGGGTAGCACTTATTTCCATGGCAACAGGCTCTAGGCCAGTGGTTCCAGAGAGGGACACCAAGGGGCATGTATACGAATTGGTCTGCGCCTCAGGCTAACTTAGAGGGGCCAAGTCTAACAGGTGCCAGTCTCTTCCCAGAGAGGAAAGGCCAGAGTTCGAGCATTAACGGGGCACTGCTGGGAACTCAAAAGGCAACAAGCCACACACACAGATGCTCAACATTAAGACGTCTCACTGGCCAAAGGGACACGGTAATGTACTGAGTCCCAGGCAGCGAGGGCGTTCCGCCCACAGCGCCGCCTCGTCAAATTCATGTTATTCCTAAAACAACATAGTGAATAAAGTCATAACAGCTTAACGGGAAAAACACCAAAGAGCATGGCCCCAGACCGGGGTCTCCAAGTGCTGGAGCAACAAGGAACTAGCTAGACAATGCCCACGGCTGGACGTTACCAGTGGTAGCCTCCAGGGGGAACCCTGCCAATCCAGAGGAGACGCGCTCTCAGCTGGACAGGATTACATTTAAAGTGCCATAGTTTAAGAGGCTATCGCCAAGCTAAGCCTCCTGGCTGTGTCCCAACACAGCTGCTCCCTTCTGGAAAGTGACAGGGAACAGCAGGGACCAGAACTGCGAGTCACTTCCACCCCCAGCAGGGGTCAGCGTGACGCAAACCCCATGGAATCGAAATCGTGTCGAGGAGCCAAAGCAGGTTGTTGCTCTTGGGAAGCGGGTGGCTCAAGTAACGATGCTTGCAGGGCTGAGGAAGGGTTTTACTCTCGGCTGCTGCCCTGGATAGCGCTGGGGCAGCAGAGGAGGAGTTCCTTGCTACATTCCAGCCCCCTCCTGCACAGCAAACAAAACAACCCTGCTGCCACCAGCAGCGCTACAAACAGGTTGACAGTTGAAGCGGGTGCTTGCCTGCCACGCGGCCGTCACTCCTTAGCCCCCAGGTAGTTGGTGGACAGCAAGACCATGCTGTGCGCCAAGAGCGAGACCTCTGAATCTGAAACACAAAGTCATGTTCATTGGACACCTCCAGAGCCAGCTCTCTGAAGTGCCCGGCTTGCTACTGCTGGCAGGCACCTCGGTCCTAGTAGAAGGCATTTCCAGAGGTGGAAGGAATCAGCCATTTTATCCTTGGTTTACAGTAAAGGCTCCCAGGATGGCTGGCCAACGGACAGTGGTGGGACGCAGAAGTTAGCAGGCCCCTGTGGCAGCTGCTCTGTCCCCCGCTAGCCACAGCGGCATACAGATGGTCTAGAGAGAGGGTTCTTGGACCTCCAGCTCTGCATTGTGCACCTGTGATGTTAGGAACCCTATTTGCCCCTTGGTGGTAGGACATTCGTCCCCCACAAACAATGCAGCAGCTGGACGCTCAGCCTCGTGTTTCGCCAGCACTGTCTGCACAAGGCCAACGCCCTAGCACCAAAGCCCCTACGAGGAAGGGATAACGCCTCCACACTAGAATGGCCCAAGGTGGGGGGGAGCAGGTTCTGCAGCCAGGACCCAGCCCACACACCCAGGACCCGTTTGAACCCCTGCTTCGTGCTAGCCGGCAGAGGAAACAGCGGCTGCGTCTACACTGGCATGATTTTCCGGAAATGCTTTTAATGGAAAAGTTTTCCGTTAAAAGCATTTTTGGAACAGAGCGTCTAGATTGGCACCGATGCTTTTCCGCAAAAGCACTTTTTGTGGAAAAGCGTCTGTGGCCAATCTAGACGCGCTTTTCCGCAAAAAAGCCCCGATCGCCATTTTCACGATCAGGGCTTTTTTGCGGAAAACAAATCTGACCTGTCTACACTGGCCCCTTTGCCCAAAAGGGACTTTTGCCTGAACGGGAGCAGCATAGTATTTCCGCAAGAAGCTCTGATTTCTTACAGTAGGAAGTCAGTGCTTTTGCGGAAATTCAAGCGGCCAGTGTAGACAGCTGGCAAGTTTTTCCGGAAAAGCGGCTGATTTTCCGGAAAAACTGGCCAGTCTAGACACAGCCAGCATGTTTGCCAAAGCAAGAGTTGCCTCTGGCTGCAATACACCCTGCACTGAGAGAACTACAGGCCCCACCCCAGCATCTAGGCCAGAGGTAGACGCCGGGCCCCTGCTGTAGGACCAGCTGACAGCACCCGTTACGCTTTTCTGTACCAGTCTGAGCGACTCTCCAGCCAGAGGGCAGCCAGCCTGCCTAGCCCCTTCCCTTAGGGCAGCTGGGATTCAACAGAACGCAGGGTCCTAAACCCTTTGCCCCATTCCTAGAAGCTTTAAAACTCCAGTGCTGCTTCCCCAAAACCTGACAGCTTGTGAGGGAGAAGATGGCAGCAGGTAACTGGGCCTGGCAAGCTCCCACCTGCCAGGTGAGATCTCGTGGGCTGAGAGTCTCTCGTGCCTCATGGGCCAGAGCATGCGTCTATAGCCAGCAGGCATGTGTCAGAACTTACTTTTAAGTAAAGCTTCTGGCGCTGCCCAGGTCATGCCCGGGGGAGGGGGAGTTCAGCCTTGCTTTTGGAAGCTAAGGCAGAGCCCAGCTCCTCTCGAGCTAGTTGAGAGGTTAGAATTATACCACGTGGACTGAACCCATTAACGGGGGAGGCCCGGTTCCCCCGGGATACAGCAAGCGTTGAAACATGCCGCATTTAGACTGCGGTGCTCTTGGGTGCGTGCTGCCTGGCCACTCGGGCTTTCTAGTGCTCATCGCAGCCAAATAACCCCAGAAGCTGCAGCTACGGCGCTGGCCCGGCCCAGGGGGAGCTGTCGATTTTTCTCCTCATGCTGAGAAAGTTGTGGGAAAGTTTCTCTTCTCCGGGTCCCTGCCCTCGGGAGTGTGAGCCACCGCGGAGGGTGCTGCTGTGTGATCTCTCTCCCCTCCGTTAAAACCCAGCATGACCTGGGTGTTCTCGAGCCAAAGGGTTTCAGTGGGGATGGGGCGGCGGGGGGTTGTCTCAGGCCATCAGACCAAACCCCTCACAGCTCAACACCCACCCAGACCCTCGAGCTAGGGTCAAGGTCTCTCCTAAGCGTGAACAATTCAGCTGCTCCACCTCCAAACAGAGCGGCTGAAATGTGAACCTGTGGCTGCAGGGACCCCAGGAATTTCAGAGCTGAGGTCTGGCCCCCTCCCGGGCCGGCAGTCAGCAAGCCCTTCGGCTCCACAGATCGGGGCGTAACTGCAGGCGCGGTCAGAGGCCGGCCCGACGGGATTCTCCCTGCGCACGAGCGCCCCGTTTACAGCCCGGAGACGGCCGCCTGGCTGAGCGTCCCCCTCTCACCTTTCAGCTCACAGGACAGCTGCAGCCATTGCTTCAGCCACTTCTGGCACTCCGAGGGGCTGAGGTGGGTGGAGTTCAGGCCACGGACGTAACAAGCCTGACGGGCAGAGGAGACAAAAGGAAGCGTCACAGCAGGTGTGTGCAGACAGGAGCTTGTTTCGGGGCAGCGCTGAGCACAAGGGGCTGCAGTCCAGACTGAGGCAACAGGGAAGTGCAGCCCAGGAAAGAAGGGATAAAAATGGCTTTAAACCACGGGCTGCCCTGGGCCCCAGTCAAAGTTAGAGCAGCCCCACAGCCTAGACTTGCCAGCCTGTTCCAGCTGCTCTCCTGCCACCCCTAGCGTGACCGTATGCTGGAGACTGAGGAGCCGTCATGTCATCCAGCCCTGCTCTGGCCCTCCCCTCGTGGCTGCTTCCCCCTCCCTGTGCTGCTCTAACACTCTAGATTCACACGAGATGGCGGGGGAGACGCTTCCCGCCGTAGGACACGCGTATAACCCCGGCCCTCGGCTCCAACCCGCCCTCTGCCCAGGCAGGCTTATTTGTGGGGCCCAGGCGTAGCATAGCTATCCTCCCCTCCCCCCCACATGCACCTTCAGCCAGTTCTTGGCTCACAGGGCAGCTCTGGAGCTGAGCAATTGAAACTGACTCACTTTCCCCTCTTCTCCTGCACTAGCTAAGCAGCAGAGCAAACTGGTCCTGGCTCTGGGATCTGGATTGCAGCGGTAGCTTCTGTCAGGAGCACGGGATCAGGGCCTAAGTTATCCGCAGGGTTCTGAGCCTCAACAATATGTATTTGGTGTATGCAGAACAGGAGAAACAGTGACTGGTTCCCAGCATGTCCTCCCGCCTCCCCCCAAGAAACTGGCCTGCAAGGCTCTGAGCTCAGGCACGAGCGAAACCCAACGGTATCAGTCCTCCCCAGCAGCATTCTGGGAGCCTCCTGTTTTTCTAAGCTAGCCAGCGCAGGGCGTGGACTCGCTCACCATTTTCACCTCCTCCTCAGACAGGTCACTCACTCCCAGCTTCAGCAAGGCTCGGTCCAGGTGCTGCAGCTCCACCAGATGGCTCTGCAGCCGGTATCTCAAGAAGAGGCTCGGCAGGTGGGGCGTCAGGAACAGGACGCGGCTCAAGGCTTTCTGAGGCGGGACGGGGGAAAAAGTGGGAAGTCGCGAGGCAGCTGGGATAGCGGGCAACACAGAGCTACAAGAGCCAAGGCAGCCCTGGGCTCCGATCTCGGCTGAGCTATGGGCGATGAGCCTCCTTGCAGGCTCAGGACAGGAGAGGAGGTTGTTCTCAGCTAAGAGCATCTCCCTTGCCCAAACCTCTCAGCCGTGCTGAGGTCGCCTTCAAGCGGTGGGCAGAAGGGAGCGTCAAACAGAAGCCCTGCACAGCGAGATGCTGCGTGGCCTTCGGAGTGCCCCACGCTGCCTTCGTCCTCAGCACGGGGCCAGCTCCTTCACCACTAGCCCGGGCAGCCTCCGCGGGGAGGCACTTACCACTTGGCAAATGCGCAGCCGTTGCAGGCTCAGGGGATGTCCCGAAAACAAGCTTCTCACAGCCAGGAGTTTCGCCACCTCGGGATGGGAGCCGCCCTGCACCTTGGAGAGCCAGATTGGGGTGTTCTGATTAGAGACCTTGATACGCATGGGCAAATGATTCATCAGACCTCATCTACTGCCGTCTCCGCAGGACCCCTGCAAATCCCTCCTGGCCCAAAAGGCAGGTCACTGACCTAGTTCTCTTGGGATGCCAAGCATGGCCAGCCCACAAATGCCCCTCTTCTTGGACAGTGCTTTGGAGCAGCAAGTCTGGGTGACCCCTCCCACCCCCTGACATTCTCTCACCAGACCAATGCAACCGGGACCCTTTTTTTGCTTCTCACTTGTAAGGCATCTTCCACCTCCCCAACTGGGCTCCCGAGTGCTGGTAACACAAAGGCAGCCTTTCTACTGCGTAAGGACCTTTGAAATTCATCTCTCCTTCCTTAGGGCTGAATAGATCCAGGTGGTTTCCTTTTGGTGGGGTTGGAACAGCGAAAATCCAGAGGGATTTGTCTGCCCAGGGACAGCAAGTGAAGCCAAGGAAGTTTGGAAGGCAAGAAACTAAGGCTAGCTGTCCTTAAAAAGGATTTGAGACCAAGGATGGCCCAGGAACATAGCCCCAATCCCCGTCACCATCACAGACGGAGTCCTAGGCCCACTGGCTGTGAAATCAATTCTAGCAAACTTGATATTTCAGATGTAAAAAAATCCCTCCAAAACGATGGGCCAAATCCCGGGGTGGGGGGTGGTTTGTATCGAGTACAGTGGAGCGCACAATCTGATCCCAGGTCCTGTCAAGGCTAACTCAGCAGCCGGTGAGGCGATCAGCGAATGATGCGAAGCAGTTGCCGTTACGGTGTTCTACAGCAGCCGACCCCTAGGGTCCAGGAAGCCCTGCGGCACATACCTTGATGCAGAGCTCTTGCATCTGGTTTCGGAGCTTCTGGTCGGCTAGAAAGCGAGTCACCTGCTCCAAGCTGTCCATTATGTCTGGGTACACCTCTCTGCGCATACCGTGATAAATGTTCAGGAACTCAGACTGCTGCTTCGGCGTCCAGAAATGACGTATCAACAGTTGCCTTGGGAACAAGTACCTTGGAAAGCAAAGGGCAGCCAGAGGTGACACATGGCGCTTCACCGGCAGGGACACGGCAGATGCACATGGTCCAACAGGCTCACGCTCGGCAGTCGCAGGCCAAGCAACAGTGCCCTGCCTGTCAGACAGGAGCCGTGCCGGGACCTGGCCCTGTGGCTACTGCTTTGCCTGTGCTGTGGCCAACGAGGGCTTGATTCCCAGCTCCTCCTGTCCAGATCTGGGAGTTCCACAGAAGTGCATGCTTGGCCCCTCGCACTAGCAAAAGCTTGCCCCTCTGGCCAGTTAAAGAGCAGCGGGATGAGCGCCACCTGGTCCCATCTGACTTCGGCTGTGCCCCAGGGCCTTGCATGCAGGTGTAAACCTCTCCAGGGCTCCTATGATGCAGGGACCTCGCTGAACGCAAGTCCTTTGTTTATCTAATATCTTATGGACACGATCGGTCACTTGGCTGCACTGTGGCATCGACCCACAGAGCACCATGTAGTCTAGCCAGCAAGGAATTAGCAAGGTTAGATAGCAGGAGAGGCATTCAAGGCAGTTGGGGAGGGGGAGTAGCTGGGGAAAAAATGTCAGCTGGTCTAGACACATGTGAAGAGGCCCTACAGCCAAGGGTCTGCCGGACGGCGTGTAAAGACGTGCTCACATGCTGTAGCGATGAGCATCACATAAATGCCAATAAATATAAAGTCTCCACTGCTCCTAGGGTTAGAAGGAAGGAACTAATGACTACTGGAGAGAACTAGAATGCAGCAGAAATCTCTTCAGACAAAAATCAATGCTGCCCCAGAACATGCACTAATGTAGTGAGTGCAATGTCCCAGGAGGGCCAAGGCACTGGATTTTTACAGAGGTTAGTACAGAAATGGGAACTCTAATCTGTACAGAAGGGAGAAATCTGTTCTGGTAGAAAACAGATTCCGTCTAGCTCATACTGTCTGGGTGATGAGTTGTCTGCAGATGAACAAGTTAATGAGGTTTTCCTCTTGTGTTTCCTCGGTTTAGACAAACAACTGAAGAACTACATCAGGAAAAAAAAAATCAGGCTCAAACATTTTCCATGAATATCAATGTAGCTTTAACTACTGCAAAAATAGTTTTCAGAGGAACAAAGACAGCTGCTCTGTAATACAGCCTCTCATCAGACAGCCAGGAACAGTACATGTGTCAGCTGAGACACAAGAGAAGAAAGGAGCCCCAAGAAAAAGAGCAGTTCTGCTCACTAATCGCTCCCGTTACTTTCTCAGCCTCTGCATGGTCACTGTTCAGGGCCAGGACTCGGCGACAGGCTGGTCCCCAATGGTTTAAAGGTTCCGTACAGGACGTACTCACATCAGCACAAAGACCAAGTAGTTGGCGAAAGGTGGAATGGAGAGAAGCCCAATAGGAATGGCCTTGATCAGATCCCTGCGAAACTGAGCAAAAGTTAAAACAACACGGTTATGCACAGAACGCCAGCTACAGCAATGTTAAACAGACCCGATCGGAGATGGGCCAGCACCATTCGAACCCTGCTCTTCACAAGAAATGCTCTTAAGTGGCAGCAACGTTATAGGCTAAAATAGCCAAGTCAGAGTGATGGCTTTTCAATCGGGGTGTTTTAAAGTCTGTATCTCGGCAATGGGCAACCTAGGCTAGCGAGCGGAGCCGCACGATTGTCATACCCAACGTGGTCTCCCAGGATTGGGGCAGTTTTACTAACTTGCGTACCTAGAATTTGCAGGGTGTGCTAACTGAACCGTAGCAGTGCTGTGATTGGATGCACTGGGAGTGCGCGCGCTCACAGCCAAGGTTACGTACAATCAGCACACACCTCACTTCACGTGCCCTTGTTTTACGTGCGTTTCACATGCGTAATAGCGGTAGGAAAAGAAACATTGCTGATTGAAACAAAGGAATCTGGCAACTTGCATGTGGGCAACGGTAAACAAAACGCATCATGGTCACACACAGAACTCCAATAGGCCGCAGATTGCTCAGCGCTGGTGAGCCTTGATTCCTCCCTTCACAGAAAGAAGAGAGACGCGACTCAATGGCAACAGTGGAGCCACCGTTCAGGCCTGGAATCCCAGGGGCATGAAAGTCGCTAGCACAAGCGTGCCAGTTGCGTGGGAGAATGTAGTAAAACGTTTGGTCAGTTCTGAGAAATGCAGTGTAACGTGTATAAACCCGAGCACGAAACAGGAGCCTGAAAGGTGAACCCCACCTGTCTTAGTCTTTCCATCTCTCTGTAGGGAAGCTGATGAAAATCGATCTTTTGAAGAGACATGTTTAACTTTATTCTTCTTATTTCTTTTGCTTCTGAAAACAGTGTCCGAAATCCTGTACAGAATGCAGGTGTTACTTTCAGGCCTGCAGTTGTGCTCTACTTCAGAGGTCCATGGACAATGCCCTTCAGAAGCCTTCACATCTTTATTTCATTTGGCTAGTGAATGGCCCGGTGACGTACAGCACAAGTGGATACATCGTACATTGTCTGATATAACTTTGTGTGGAGAACAGCTTCTAACATAGAGGCTGAGAGTGGAACGAGAACTGAGGCTGGAAAATGTAGATTAACCCAAGCCATCAAAATGTCAGCAGCTCTTCCAATGTTTGCAGCCATCTACAGAATGAGAGACCAGTTTGCCTGACTGATCCAAAACCTTTAGTAGCACCTTCTCAGGTTGTATGACAAAATTTGGCAGTGTATGGGGGGTGGGGGGAGAGGTAGTGTACACGATTACTTATTTCCTCTACACATAGAATTCTGACTTCAAATCAAACCAAAGTGCCAGAGCACATCAAACCGAAGGTCTATCCACTCTGGACTGTTCCCGTGTCAGCTGATGGCAGAGGAAGGTATAAAACTCACAGAATGGACACTTGTGCATTAAGAATTTATGCATCAGAGAAGTTTCTGCCTCTGTACTAGAACATGAGGGCTAACCTCCCTTACGGGCAAGATTTATTAAACGTGTCTAAGAATCTGTCTCTTTGTTCTGTTGAAAAAGCCCCTCTACACATTCACCCTAGAACAGTGGGCATTAGTTTTCTATATGAACAGTGAATTCTTTTTTTCTGAATCTTACAAAGCTCTTGGCTTGGGTCAGTTAACAGCAATGACTTACACAAGTTCATTGTGCATTTTATGAAGCATTTGTTTTCAAAAGAATTAAAAGTATTGATTTTAAATCCATTGCTTTTCAGGTACAGAGGATGAGCCCTTGGTCTTGTAGTGAGACTAAATAACCCTATCTTTTATCCATTTTATGTCAGTTTTTATCTGTCTGCTCTCTACATAATGGGAGCCTTTTTGCTCTTCCCCATATGGAATTGTCATGAGTAGCCAATCACCAAACCTTTCTATTCCTGCTTTATTCTTTTAACAACAGGGTGACTAAAATGACCTTTTTTCAGGGAAGGGTGTCTCCCTATCCCCCTCTTGCTTGGATATACAAGAAACCTTTAAATCTCACAGTTAATATCGAGTCCCAGGAAGCTGGTCCAGCCTATACAAATAGCATTATAGATAAGCCCCCAGAAGGAGGCTATTTGTGATCATCTTCTATAACAGCAGCCATAGGATTTCCTTGAATTAACTCATTTGAACTAGAGCATGTCTTTCAGAAAATATCCAATCTTGATTTAAAACTTGTCAGTAATGAAAAAATCTACCACAACCTCTGTAAATTTTTAACAGTGAAAGTAACAAACAATGTGCTTTATTACCCATTTAAATTTTTTTTTGCTTCAACTTCTAATTAGAGTAACTCAGCTACTTCTCTGAAGAGTGAAACTAGTTTGTCTATTTTTTTTGTCCAAGCTGAATGAAATGTACAAAAAGCCAAGATCCATCACAAGTGATAAGAAAATGTTATGTTGAAGGCTCAGCCTTTCAAATGCTTAAGGAACTTGGCTTTGGGGGAAAAAAAAGACACCCTAAAAGGATTATTCATAAAAGACAGAAAAATATAAAATGATTTTTAGTCATACAGTGTCCTTTAGCTAACAAAAAAATAGGCTAAAATCAGTCAACCTTTTCTATAACCAGTAAAAGAAACTATTTCCCCCATCAAAACCTACCTTTCATAAAAGTTGAATACAATAAGTAGAAGCGGGGGAAGGTCCTTTCCAAAAAGCTCTCGTATTTCCCATTGGCATATTTGAATTGTGACATGACAGCAGCGAGGAGAGCTTTGGGGTTTGTCTTTGAAGAGAGGCAGCATGCTGGGTGCCTGCAACAAAAAGTAACTTGCAGAAAAATCTTAAAGGAACCAAGTGATCTTTCTCTACCCTGAAGCTGTAAAGAGAAAAGTACATGTCCTCTAGCAAAGCCCTGTGGGGATGTAGGCTTGAGCTGAAGTCATCTGATGTAAAGCCTCAGTAACGGTGCCAAAAAAGCAACAACCACCCCCCAGTCTCACAGTGAGGAAAACAGGACAAAACACTATAGGGATTGCATTTTTGATGGGCACCGGTAACAAAGAATCTGTGGGCCAAATTCTGTTCTCAGGTGAACCTGTGCGCCACCGCCTTCAGAGTCACTCTTGTTGCATTTGTGCAACTGAGGACAGAATTTAGCCCCATAATTGCATCTTAGCTCACAATTCTGCTATGAGTCCAACTCTTCTAGAGCAGTCTTGGCCTCTGCAGGGCCAACCGAAATAAGCAGATGCTTCTGATTTACACCAGTGTGAGCGAGAGACTGGTTCGGTCCATTGTGAGTGGAATGGAAACCAAATAGTCTCCTAAAGAAATCGTTACAAGAGAGTCACATGAAGCGTCAGTAGCTTCTAAGTGTGTTGGCTGAGGTGCCCCTCTCCACCAAGTAGGCCTGAGCTACGTGATGCCAGCTAATGAGCACCCAGCAGCAGCAGGGAGATGCAGCCAAGCAAGAAGCAGTCACCCCCGAAACCATCTGGAAAAAAGCCTGCAATCCAAAGATTCAGACGGTATCAGCTGCCAAACCCTCCCCTAGCACCACAACCCAATCCCAAGGTAGTAAACCCGCACGGCTGATGTGAAAAGGCAGGAGCCAGTGAGCACAACTCAACTGGCAACAAGGGTCCTCTAGGAAATGGGGAGCCAACTACCACAGCCAGCCTGGCACGGTGGGCGCAGGTGGACGAAGGCAGCAGGTACAGCTGAGCTGACAACGTGGGGCTGTCCGCATGGAGGGAAAGGGCCAGTGGGCACGGCTGTCATAGAGGGACTGGGTCCAGAGGGGGAAGGGCTGATGGGAATGGCTGGCACCAGGGCAGAGACAGACAGCATGGCTATCGGGGGCAGGCTGGGGGCAGAGAGAACTGCCAATGGGCATAGCTGGCACTGGGGGAGGGCCGAGGGGCACTGGGGGAGGCTCAGGGCTGGCACGGGGGGCAATGCAGAGGGGGGAGGGGCAGGGTTGGCACTGGGAGGTGCAGAGGGGGGAGGGTCGAGGGGCACTGGGGGGTGCAGAGGGGGAGGGGCAGGGCGGGCACTGGGCGGGTTCGGGGGGGAGGGGCAGGGCTGGCACTGGGGGGATGCAGAGGGGGAGGGGCAGGGCTGGCACTGGGCGGGTTCGGGGGGGAGGGGCAGGGCTGGCACTGGGGGGATGCAGAGGGGGAGGGGCAGGGCGGGCACTGGGCGGGTTCGGGGGGGAGGGGCAGGGCTGGCACTGGGGGGATGCAGAGGGGGAGGGGCAGGGCGGGCACTGGGCGGGTGCAGAGGGGGAGGGGCAGGGCGGGCACTGGGAGGCGGGGTGCAGAGGGGGGAGGGCCCGTTGGCGGCACAGCTAAGCCGTCACCATGGAGACAGCCAGGAGACGGGGGGAGGGGTCAACGGCCACAACAGGTAGCGAGGGGCGGGGCCAACGGACACTCCCCCTGCCCGCGGGACGCTGAGGGGGGAGGGGCCAACGGCCCGTGGGGGGGGGGGGTTCCGGCCCCGCCGAACGCACCTCAGCGCCCTCCAGGCGGGGCCCGGCTCGGGGCGGCGCAGGCCGGTGGCGGGGACGGGCCCGAGGCCCAGGAGCCCCCCGGGCAGACCCCCCCGGCAACAGCCCAGTCTGGACAGCGCCATCTTGGCAACAGCGCAAAGGTCATCCCTAAGGGCCAAAGGGCAAAGGTTACCGCGCGGCGGGGCAGGCCCGAGAGCTGATTGGCTGGAATCTCCTACAAGGCGGGGCCGCCCCGCCCATCGGCTTCCACGTGACTATAGGCGGGCGTGCCGCCAGAACACGTGACTATAGGCGGAAGTGAGGGATAGGGAGCCTTCTCCACCCCCCTCCCCCACCCACACAGAGGGGGAGGGAGCTGGAGGAAAGCGGAAGCTGGGGCTGAGCCACCCTCCCTGCTGCAGGCCCCCTCCCCAGCCGGGGGGTAGGGGTGGCAGCCATGTGCCCCAGCAGGGGAGGGGCAAATAGCCAGGCCAGGCCTCACCCCCTCTTATTAGGCAAGTCACCCCCTACAGGGATGGGGGAGGTACATTGGCCCTTATCCCCTCCCAAGGCAGAGGAAGCATGAGCCAGGCCCCCTCTAGTGCATGTGGCTCCTGCTACAGCAAATCCTGCCCCCACTGGCCATGTCTACACTCACAGGCTGTGTCTAGACTGGCAAGCTTTTCCGCAAAAGTGGGTGCTTTTGCGGAAAAACTTGCCAGCTGTCTACACTGGCCACTTGATTTTGCGCAAAAGCACTGACTTTCTACTGTCTGAAATCAGCGCTTCTTGCGCCAATGCTAGGCTGCTCCCGTTTGGGCAAAACCCCTTTTCCGGAAATCCTTTTGCGCAAAAGGGCCAGTGTAGACAGCTGAAAACTGTTGTGCGCAAAAAAGCCCCGATGGCGAAAATGGCGATCGGGGCTTTCTTGCACAAAACCGCGTCGAGATTAGCACGGACGCTTTTTCGCAAAAAGTACTTTTGCAGAAAAGCGTCCGTGCCAAGCTAGACACTCTTTTCCGCAAATGCTTTTAACAGAAAAACTTTTCCGTTAAAAGCATTTGCGGAAAATCATGCCAGTCTAGACGTAGCTGCGGCTTCTTGCTCCAGAAATATGCAAATGAGGCTAAGTGTGGAATATCGCTGAGCCTCATTTGCATACCTAATGAGCTGCCATTTTTGCAGAAGAGGCTCTTGCGCCAGAAGGAGCTGTCTGCACTGCCCCTTCTCGTGCAAGAAAACCCTCTTGGGCAGGAGCCGCTCTTCCTGAAAATAATCGGCGTAGCAGCATTGCACAAGAGGGTTTTACTTGCACAAGAAGGGGCTGTGTAGTCATAGCCACTGAGTGCCGTGCCCATCGCTTTGCTTCGCGGCCCCCTGGGGAAGAACCAGTATCTGCCTAACGGGCAGTGAGAGCCTCATGCCTGTGCAAGGATTGGGAGGCTCTGGGCCCTCCTGTATCCCGCTTGCCACCCCGCATCGCCAGCCATGCAGCTTTACTGACTTGCCAACTTCCGTCAATCTAGGCACTGCTGCTCCAGGAGAAACTCTCCTTCCATCATTACAGGAAACATCCATGTGACGGCATTACAGTGGCATATGTGCCGCACTGACACTGTGCAGCTGTAGTGCCCATAATGTAGCTGGCCTGTCTCTTGAATGTTGTGGAACGTGTCCTACGTGCACTTCAAGCCTTGTGTAAATGCACTCCTAGGACTGTGGAGACCAAAGGTATCTGTCCTCTTCGCACTTTGCCAGCACGTATACAGCCAGCCATGCCAAAAGATAAGTCAAGATTTATGCCTGTGCAACCTGAGGCTACTGGGGCAGGGAGCTGGGGGCGGGGTTAGTCCCTGAAGGAACTGGATGTCTTTAGCAGCATCTTTATACATCATTCCCCTGACTTCAAAAGGTAAGTTCTGTCACACACGTTGGGTAACCAGACATCCTGATATTAGGGGCTTTGACTTACATATGTGACTCTACCGACCCCACCCAAAAAAAGTGTCCCAGTTTTTCACACCTGTGAACAGTCCGTTCACCCTGTGTCCACACCAGGGATGTAAAATCACGTTTAATCAGTTAACTGGTTAAACCTTAGATTTTTACCAATTAATCGATTAAGCACAATGTGGGGCTGCCGCCGCCTCCACTAACCCAGCCCGGGGCTCCCAAGTCTGTGCGGGGCTACTGGCTCCTGCCCCAGCCCACTATGCAACGGGGCCAGTGGGGCTCAAGCAACCCTCTACCATCAGCAAGCTGTGGCCGGGGGTCTGCTCCCAAGAGCTGATTAACTGTGTAGTCAACCTGTGGAACTCCTTGTCAGAGGAGGCGGTGAAGGCTAGGAATATAACAGTTTAAAGAGAAGCTAGATCATTTCATGGAGGTTAGGTCCATAAAAGGCTATTAGCCAGGGGATAAAATGGTGTCCCTGGCCTCTGTTTGTCAGAGGCTGGAGATGGATGGCACAAGACAAATCGCTTGATCATTGTCTTCGGTCCACCCTTTCTGGGGCACCTGGTGCTGGCCACCGTCAGCAGACAGGCTACTGGGCTAGATGGACCTTTGGTCTGACCCAGTACGTCCATTCTTATTTTCTTATGTTCTTATTACCTGGTAGGCATCACCCAGTAATGGTGATTCTTACTGAATAACTAGTTAAATGGTTACCCTTTCATATCCGTGGGCCACATAAGAATGTGAGACTCTTCTCTAGTGGCCCTGGGTGTGATACTGTAAAAACTGCTGAGCTAAATAATATCTCCAGGAATTTTTGAGACTTCCAAGATCTTTCCTCCTCCTAACAATTCCTAACCCACCTGTGAAACATTCTCCTCCGTTCTCCATGAGTTCTTCTTCCTGTCCGAAGAACTCATGGAGTCCCTCTCCATCTCTTTCCTTGTTTCTGCCTGGTCTCCTTGGTTACCTCAACTCTCTTTAGATGTGGGTTTTTTTCCTCTTGTTCTCTAGTGTGAATAAAGCGGATGGCTGAATGCAGTGGCACCAGGGCCTAGCCTGCAATGGGTACTATGCAAATACCAGCTGTATATCTTATACACCAAACGCCTACGTCCCTTGATGGACAGGCCCTGCTTTTCTCAAATGAGACACACTGTGCCGGTCTTGCACAAGACCCTTTGGTCTGTTAGCACTGTTTTCAGGAAGTGGTGTTGTCGGTTTGAATTGTTCTGGGATATTCTAACTAACAATTAATTAGCACTTCAGTGGCATTTTTTTTAAAATTTTCAGTGAGCTTTACATTCCCTAAGCAATTCACAGACTTCTGACGAAGTTAGCCGCTGTTCTCCCCATTTTATAAGGCAGAGAGGTGAAATAGCGTGTCCATGGTCACAGAAGGGAATCAGTATCCGAGCCAGATGTGGCAGGTTCAGAGTAAGTGCGTGTGCTCACACCCCCCCCCCTTTCGTCGACTATTCCAGGATCTCCCGGTCAGGTCTCCAGCCATCATCTGTCTCTGGGTCAGGGTCCCTTGTCCCGCGGCTTTCTGACTCTGCGTTTTAAGGCTGCGTGTTCTCTTTCCTACACTGTGGCTGTGTCTAGACTGGCCAGTTTTTCTGGAAAATCAGCCACTTTTCCGGAAAAACTTGCCAGCTGTCTATACTGGCCGCTTGAATTTCCGCAAAAGCACTGACTTCCTACTGTAAGAAATCAGTGCTTTTTGCGGAAATACTATGCTGCTCCCGTTCAGGCAAAAGTCCTTTTACGCAAAACTTTTGCGCAAAAGGGCCAGTGTAGACAGCTCAGATTTGTTTTCCGCATAAAAGCCCAGATCGCGAAAATGGCGATCGGGGCTTTTTTGCAGAAAAGCGCGTCTAGATTGGCCACGGACGCTTTTCTGCAAAAAGTGCTTTTGTGGAAAAGCGTCCTGCCAATCTAGATGCTCTGTTCCGAAAATGCTTTTAAATGGAAAACTTTTCCGTTAAAAGCATTTCCGGAAAATCATGCCCATCTAGACGTAGCCTGTGATAGCTCTGGCAAGCCAATCTAACTAGAGCAGGGATCTCCAACCTTTTTAAACACCAGATCACTTTTTGAATTTAAGTGCAATCCAGGATCTACCTCGATGCAAATACCCTTGTCCTGCCTCCTTTTTGCCCCTTCTCTGAGGCACTGTCCCCTGGTGACTCCATCCTCCTTCCTCCATCCTTCCTCCCTTTCACCAGGCAGGGACAGAGGGGTCAGGTGCAGGCTCTGGTCTTGGGTTAAGGGATTTGGAATGTGAGAGGGGCTCTGAACTGAGCCTGGGGCAGGGGGTGGGCTGCAGGAGGGGTTCAGGGTACAGCTTTGTCAGGGAGTTTAGGTCCAGAGGGCTCAGGGCTAAGGCAGGGGGTTGGTGGGCAACAGGGGGTACATGACTGGAGCAGGGGTTTGGCGCTGGCTCCAGACGGGCACTGCTTACCTCAGGTGGCTCCTGGCTAAGGCAGGCTCACCCTTGCCAGGGCCCTGCACCACTCTCCAAAGCAGCCAGCAAACTCCCTGCATCCCAAGCCCTGTTGTGCCCTGCCCTTCGTTCTGTGGAGACAGAATACAGGATGGGAGAGGGGGACATCAGCACCCCTCCTCTCCCTTCCCTGCTCTGCACAGCAAGCAGGAGGCACCTGGAAGGGGGCAAGTGCTAAGCCAAAGGGCAGGAGAGGCACACCCCTGGGGGGAGGGGCAGTTGAAGTGCGGGTACTTGATAGCCTCTTGGCCGAACCAGTCAGGATCACTTGCCAGGGGCTCTAAGATCTACCAGTAGATCCCGAGCTCACTGAACTAGAGACCGTACCTCTGCTTGGCTTTCTGAGTGTCATCACGCAGCCCTTTCCAAGCCAGCACCTTCATTCCTAAGGTAAAAGCATGCGAGACTCATCATATGATGGAAACAAGTCAGTCACTTTTCCTCACTCGCTTTCTCCACACCTGTCATGGTTTTATAGACCTCGATCATCTCCCCCCTTCGTCGCCTCTTTCCTAAGCTGAAAAGTCCCCGTCTTTTTAATCTCTCTTCATAGGGCAGCCGTTCCAAAGCTCTCGACATCTGTGTTGCCCTTTTCTGAACCTTTTCCAATGCCACGAGATCTTTTTGGAGATGTGGTGACCACATCTGTGTGCCGTATTCAAGATGTTGTGCACCAGGGACTTATATAGATAGAGGCGATCAGATATTCTCTGTCCCTTTTTTAATGAGTCTATCATGCTTTTACCTTCCGACTGAATGCGCTTGTTTAGAAAGGGCCAAGGTTTCTGAGATCCAATTAATTATCCGTTAATTACAGTGCGGTCTGTTATTTTCACAGCGATAAGAACACACCAGGGTTAATTGGTTTGGAAAACAGCATGCCAATGGGTTTCTTAAGCTTCTTTCAACCAACTTTGCCCAGTGCCAGCCAATTCCTGGGCAAGTCTGAAGTACCCTTATCTTATCAGAGGGCCGTATAAAGACAACAGCAGAGAGAACTCCGCTACTGTGTCCCAGGAGAGCAGGGTAAGAGGAAAACACCGCTTCTGCATTATGACTAAGAAATATATTATGGACCACAGTTCTCCAATCTGTGAGCTCGGTAAGTTATCCTTAATTCAGAGGGTCAGTCCATGGGCTACGGGTATAAGAGACAAGGGAAGGAAATGCCTTTCCTGGGTCTTCGTGCTTACTGGGTAACTGGTTAACCAGTTACCCTTTCACCAGGTAAAGGACATACTCCACCACTGACTCGCTGTCCGGAGTGGCCTTCCCCTCCCATGCACCCCTCATCAGGTCTAGGGGGCCCCTCACCCTTCTCCCGTACAGCAACACGAACAGGGAGAACCCCGTGGATTTCTGGGGCACTTCCCTGTCTGCAAACAGCTGATGGGGTAAGTACTTGTCCCAGTCTTGCAGATGCTGGTCTATAAAGGTTTTCAGCATTTGCTCCAGTGTCCCATGGAACCTCCCCACCAGCCCATTGGACTGGGGGTGATACGCTGAGGCCCAGGTGTTCTGGAGCCCGCATTTCTCCCACCAACACTAGAAAGGGCCAACATGAAGTTGGACTATGGTCTGTAAGGACCTCCTCGGGGAATCCCACCCTGCTGAAAATGGCCAGCAGCCACTGTCTGCCTCAACAGAGGGCAAGCCACAGCCGTTGGGAAGCGAGTAGCAAAATCTACCACCCCCAGGATGTATTTCTTCCCCGTCCGGGTTGCCCTGCTCAGGGGTCCCACTAGATCCATCACCGCCTTCTGGAAAGGCTCCTCTATGATGGGCAGGGGCCGCAAAGGTGCTTTACGCTTGTCTGGGCTTTCCCCACCCTCGGGCAGGAGTCGCAGGTCATGCAATACTGGTGGGTAGCGTCAGAGGCCCCGGGCCAGGAAAAGTTCTGCAGCAGCCGGACTCCTTGGTGCCCCAGAAAGGGGCTATCATGGGCCAGGTACAGCAGCCCATGGTGGGACCTCCGGGGCGCCACCAGCTGCCCCTCACCTCCCAAGATTCAGTTTGCCCCGGGCCAGTCCATTCCCGGTCCAGGAATCCCTTCTCCCACAGGAGTCTCTCCCTGTGGTCCTCCCACAGGGACCCGGCACTGCCCTGGGCAGCCAGGGCCCTCAGCTTCTCTAAAGAGGGATCCCTGTGCAGCTCCATTTGGAACGCCACTGCTGGGCTGGTGGTTAGGACCCCGGAGGGATGTGCCTCAGTTTCCCTACCCTGGGCTAGAGGCTCCAGGCTGCCACTGTCCAGCCCTACCCTCAGTGCTCCCTCCCTCCCCCCCCCCCCACTTCTAGGAGGTCCTGCACCCCTCGCTGACTCTGGCTCAGGTTAGGCCCAGGGTATTGGGCGTGTTCTTCGGCCAGTCCTCCAGATCGTTATCCATTAGCACCGCCATGGGCAGCTGAACATGCACCCCTACCTCCTTGGGCCCCCATTTCAGGTGTATCCTTGCTACAGGCACTGTAACCGGGGGGCTGAACACTCCACTCAGGGTCAGGTCAGTATCGGACACCAGCTGGTCTGGGTCCACCACCTCAAGCTGTGCCAGTGTCACCTCCACCCCCGTATCCAGAATCCCTGGATGCTCCTTCCTCAATGGGGATGACGTGACGATTGTTCCCTGGGGCCTGACCCACACGCACCTGGCGGATGGAGTACGGCCGCTCTGGGGCTGGTGCCTCGCCCTCTCCAGAGGGCCTGCCCTGCCGGTCTCCTCTCCTGGCATAGCCCAGTTAACTCCACCCCCCCGGCCAGTGGGATGCAGTGCTCCAGGTGTGCTTCCAGCCAGTTGATGCTCCTGGGGCCCTGCCTGGCTGCCATCTCCTTCCCCCTCTGGCATTGTGCCACCTTGGGCCCTTTTTGGCCACAGAAGTTGCATTTCAGGTCCCTCAAGTCCCATGATGGGGGTCGTCCTGCCCTGGCATTCTGGGGCCCCCCTGGGCTGGGCTTCCTGGAGTCCCACCTCCGAGGGGTCTCCAAGTGACCCCTTCTGAGACCCTGGTGCGAGTCTCCCGCCCGTCCCTGATCTGCTGGCCACAAACTCGTCCGCCAGCGCCCCCGCCCTGCGCAGGTCTGTGGGCCGCCGGCCGGCCAACCCCGCCTTGGGGTCTGGGGGCGAATGTCCTACCGCTGCTCCAGCCCCACCAGGTTGTAAACGCCCTCGGCAGCGGTGGCCCCGGCCCCCTTCCCCGCTGGTGGAGATATTCCCCCAGCACGTTGGCCCCCTCCTTGTACGTGGCACCAGGGGACTTGCACAGGCCCCGGAACCGTGTCCGGTCACCTCGTGGTCAGCTCCCATCTCAGCAGCCAGGCCTGTTTGAACAGCTCCTAGTCCTCAGCCTCAATCCCGTCCCTCGGGCCGAATGTCGCTCTGGCCTTGGGCCCAGCAGGGGGTCGGGCTGCGGAGCCGTCTGCCGGGTGGATCCGGGGCAGGTCACAAGCCCTCTCCCAGGCTGTGATGCCATCCCCCGCCTTACACGGGGGGAGCAACTTGGAGTCCAGCTTCCCCCCAGAGCCGCCATCGCGGGGCCCTTCCCCACTTAGCCCCAGGCAGGCCCTCTTGGCCCGTCTCTTCTCCAGCTCCAGCTCGTGCTTCCGCTGCTGGACACGGTCCTGTCGCTCTCTCTGCCCGTCCACCAGCCTCTGCTCCTGCAGCTCCAGCTCCAGCTCCCCCGGGGAAAGCCCGGATTGGGGCTCCCCTGCACTGGCTGGGGAGTCAGCTCTGACAGACTCCAGGCTGCTATACTGACTCCCCCCCCTCCCCCCGGCTACTCCCTGGCTCTCCGGGAATCCCGAGAGCCCCACTGGGACCCGGAGCCTGGAGCTCCCACTGGTCATTCTCCAGCAGCTGAGCTCCCCACGCTCAGCCGTCTCCCCCGCACAGACATGCCAGGCCGCTCTGACGGAGCTGGGCACAGGCCATGTCCCCGCTGGTTCCTTCAGCACCCTCGCTTGTTTCTGGCCATCACGCCGCCCTGCGCCTGCGCAGCCAACTGTCCACAGGGTGCACCCCAACCACCCTCTGCTGCCACATGTCACGGCTCACAGGTGGTGCCCACACTTGGACCCTGGCTACTGGGTGGACCCCCCCCTCCAGTGCGGCAGCCCCTTCCCAGGGAGCCCCCTCCAGTCCAGCGGCAGTGAGACAGCCCTTAATCAGGGGGGCCACCCCAGTGCGGTGACACTCTCTCGGGGGGCCCACTGTCACCTGGGGGGCTGCCCCTCCGCCTCCGGGACGGCGCCTCTCAGGGCCTCCAGCCGCGAGCCCCTTCGGGGGGTCCCCTCCCTCTGGACCCCAGGGTCTCCCCTCCCAGAGGGAATAGCACCCCCCGTTCCCCAGCCCAGAGCGACTCTCAGCCAGCACCAGACAGGAGGGTCTATGGAGCTTTGAACAGCAACGTGTCACGTCGGCCTGGGCCCCCCGGCACAGCACGTCAGTCTCCCCTGCAGCCCCGTGGTCTCGGCCTGCTCTGCTCCCTGTCCCGAACAGCCCAACAGTCTCCCAGCAGAGCCTCCAATATCCCCAGCGACAGCCCCTCCCCTGTCCAGTGTCTCTCTCCAAGTAACCCCTCTCCTCTCCCCTTCCCTCTCCTCCGTCCAATGTCCCCCCCTCGCTGGGACCAGCTGGGCAGGGCACCGAGGTCTTCCCCCTGCAGCCCCTGGTCTATGGTCTGGCCGGAACCACTTGTGTCCTCGGAGCAGGGTCGGTGGGTGACCAGGGGACACAGGGCCCCCGGGTGCAGCTTGTTCTTCCTCACCCGGATGAGGAGCTCCAGGTCTGGGCTGTTCTCTGAAACAACAAACTCCCTCCTCCTTGTCACATTAAACCAGCAACATCCAGGCACTGAATGCCCCCCCTTTGGAGCCCCCAAAACTCCCCACTTCCTCACAGTTCCCTACTGCGAATAAAGCGGACGGCTGAATGCAGTCGCACAAGGATTGGTACTATGCAAATACTAACTAGACCTTATACACCAAACGCCTACGTCCCTTGATGGACAGGCCCTGCTTTTCTCATATGAGATATAGGCTATGTCTACACTCGCAGCTTCTTGCGTGAGACATATGCAAATGAGGATAAGCATGGAATATCGCCGAGCCTCATTTGCATACCTAATGAGCCGCCATTTTTACAGAAGAGGCTCTTGCGCCACAAGGAGCTGTCTCCACCGCCCCTTCTTGCGCAAGAAAACCCCTCTTGTGCAACGCCGCTACGCTGATTATTTTCAGGAACAACGGTGTTGCGCAAGAGGGGTTTTCTTGCACAAGAAGGGGCAGTGTAGACAGCTCCTTGTGGCGCAAGAGCCTCTTCTGCAAAACGGCGGCTCATTAGGTATGCAAATGAGGCTCGGCAATATGCCACGCTTAGCCTCATTTGCATATTTCTCACGCAAAAAGCCTCGAGTGTAGACATAGCCAATCTGTGCTGGTCTTGCACAGATCCTTTGGTCTGGTAGCACTGTTTTCAGGAAGTGGCGTTGTCACCTTGACTTTAACTCTGCACCATTGTTCTGGGGTATTCTTCTTACAAACAATTAGCACTTCAGCGGCTTTTTAAAAAAAATTTTTTTGGTGGGATTTACATTCCCTAAGCAATTCACAGACTTCTGACGAAGTTAGCCGCTGTTCTCCCCGTTTTACAAGGCAGAGAGGTGAAATAGCGTGTCCATGGTCACAGAAGGGAATCAGTATCCGAGCCAGCTGTGACAGGTTCAGAGTAACTGCATCTGCACGCACACACACACCCCTTTCATCGTCTACTTCAGGATCTCCTGGTCAGGTCTCCACCCATCATCTGTGTCTGGGTCAGGAACCCTTGTCCTGCTGCTTTCTGACCCGGGGGATTAAGGCTGCATGTTCCCTGCCCTACATTGTGATATCTCTTGCAAGCCGGTCTAACTAGAGACTGCCCCAATGCTTGGCTTTCTGAGTGTCATCACACAGCCGTTTCCAAGCAAGCACCTTCATTCCTAAGGTAAAAGCATGCGAGACTCATCATATGATGGAAACAAGTCAGTCACTTTTCCTCACTCGCTTTCTCCACACCTGTCATGGTTTTATAGACCTCGATCCTCTCCCCCCCTTCGTTGCCTCTTTCCTAAGCTGAAAAGTCCCCGTCTTTTTAATCTCTCTTCATAGGGCAGCCGTTCCAAAGCCCTCGACATCTGTGTTGCCCTTTTCTGAACCTTTTCCAATGCCACGAGATCTTTTTGGAGATGTGGTGACCACATCTGTGTGCCGTATTCAAGATGTGGTGCACCAGGGACTTATATAGAGGCGATCAGATATTCTCTGTCCCTTTTTTATGAGTCCATCGTGTTTTTACCTTACAACTGAATGCGCTGGCTTAGAAAGGGCCAAGGTTTCTGAGATTCAATTAATTATCCATTAATAACAGCCCAGTCAGTTATTTTCACAGCGATAAGAGCACACCAGGGTTAATTGGTTTGGAAAACAGCATTCCAGGGGGTTTCTTAGCTCTTTCAACCAGCTTTGCCCAGTGCCAGCCAATTCCTGAAGTACCCTTATCTTATCAGAGGGTTGTATAAGGACAGAAACAGAGTGAACTCCGCTACTGTGTCCAAGGAGCTGCAGGGTAAGAGGCAAACACCACTTCTGCATTATGACTAAGAAATATATTATGGACCACAGTTCTCCAATCTGTGAGCCGGGTAAGTGTTCTGAGAGCGGGGTAGAGCTAGGATATCTATTTCTAATGAGAGGTTTCCTTAATTGAGAGGGTCGGTCCGTGGCTGCGGATATGAGGCAAAGGAAGGCAATGCCTTTCCTGGGTCTTAGTGCTCAACTGGCCCCTCTTCTTGTTCTTATTCTGACCATTCCTTAAGACTCCCACCGTGGGCTGTTGCTGCTGGCAGACTGGGACTCTTCCCCCAGATTGGATCTGTTAACTTAAAAGTGAAAAGCCTTCCAGCTTACCAGACCCAAGTTGAACCTCTCTAGTCTGGTACCCTGGGGACCTGACCAGTGCTGAACCAGAACATTTGCTGGACCACAGGAGTTCAGTATTATCTGGCAGCATTCCCAACACTTCCGCTGCTTATTAGGCTCCTAGAAGACATTTAGGAGTAAATTAAAGCTAAATAACAGCCCAGAACACTGAGCTGGGGGCTGCAAACAAACTTCATGGGACCGCGGGAAACTGGGCCACAGCCATGATAAGTGGACGTCCGGCAAACTAAAATGAGGGATGTTAAGTAATGGTTAATTAGCTAATCGAGTAGTTGATGGAATTTCCAGCGACTACTCAATTAGTCGATAAGGGGGGGAGGGTGTATGCTACTGCTTCTGCAGCTCTGCATTTTAAATGTACCCTCTGCCATCACCAAACTCTTGGATGAATTTACCGAATTGAAGACAAAATCTGAGCAATGTAGCTTCTCCTCTGAGCTGGGGCACCAGGCAATTGCCTGGCTTACAACTTCCTAATGCTGGCCCTGGCTTCTATATGCAGAAAGCCAGTTGTGGCACAGGTGGGCCATGGAGTTTTTATAGCAAGCGGGGGAAGTGGGGAGGGTGGCACTGAAAGAAAAAGGCTGAGAACATCTGCCTTAGAATATGTGCTAAGTATTCATGCTAAACAATCGCTCTTGCTCTTAGCAGTGACACACAGGCCGTGTCTAGACTGGCCAGTTTTTCCGGAAAATCAGCCGCTTTTCCGGAAAAACTTGCCAGCTGTCTACACTGGCCGCTTGAATTTCCGCAAAAGCACTGACTTCCTACTGTAAGAAATCAGTGCTTTTTGCGGAAATACTATGCTGCTCCCATTCGGGCAAAAGTCCCTTTTGCGCAAAACTTTTGCGCGAAAGGGCCAGTGTAGACAGCTCAGATTTGTTTTGCGCAAAAAAGCCCCGATCACGAAAATGGCGATTGGGGCTTTTTTGCGGAAAAGCGCGTCTGGATTGGCCATGGACACTTTTCCACAAAAAGTGCTTTTGCGGAAAAGCGTCCTGCCAATCTAGACGCTCTTTTCTGAAAATGCTTTTAACGGAAAGCTTTTCCGTTAAAAGCATTTCCGGAAAATCATGCCAGTCTAGATGTAGCCACAGAGTATATTTCCCAGAGCTGAAGGAGAGTTCTGTGTAGCTCAATAGCTTATCTCTCTCCCCAGAAGCAGGGCCCATAAAAGCCATCACCTCACTCACCCACCCTGTCCATTATTGAAGTCAGCAGCAGCAGTAAGCGCTCAGTGCCCTTTGCAAGTCAGGGCTAAAGCACTTCACCTGGAGCTCCCCAAAGACAGGCAGCAGATACCCCAATGCCCATCCTCCTGTTCCTTGCGGGTAAATGCTGCTCTGTTATCTTTCTGCTCCAAAGGAGGCTTGGGTAACATTTCTCTGAAAGGGGAAAGAGCTTTTAGGGACTATGCTGCCTCCATGTGGTCTGATTAGGCCTTGAACTTCCCAGAGCGGAGATCTGTCTTTGTGATTGCAATGGGGCCAAAAAGGGGTTACAGTAGAATGGGCAATAAAACGGCAGCCGTTTGCCAGGGTTAGCCTCTGGTGGGCCACTACTATATTTAATTGCGTTTCTGCAGCGCGCCCGTTGGCCACGGATTACCGCCAGCAATGGGAACGGGGCGGATCGGGGGACTGCTTCCTGCAGCTCCCATTAGCTGGGTATGATGATCCACGGCCAATGGAAGCTGCAATAGCTGCAGAGGCCCCGGTGAATAGAGCAAAGGGGGCTCACCAGGGACTAACCTTGGGGACCCACATCCAGTCTACAGACCAGTATTTGCCCACCCCTGGGTTACAGCCATCTCCCCTTGGAGAGCTCCCTGTTGCACCGGTCTGTTGCTCACTAGGGCCAAGCAGTGTTGTTGGGCTGAGCCTCAGGTGGTCTGGGTTCTAGTTTTCGCTCCGACACTGCCCTTCTGCATGTTTCTGGACAAGAGTCAGTGCTCCCTGCCTCAGTTTCCCCAGTATGGCGCTGCACCAGAGGGCCTCTGCGCATCCCCAGGGTGGAGCCTTTGGTCCCACTTCGGAGCTGCACTGGCAGGTCCTGGTCCCAACTACGGACCGTGTGTCTCCAGTGCAGAATTCTGCCAGCAGGCCATGGTGGAGCTGCACCAGGGGGCCCCGTGTCCCCACGGCGGAGCTGCACCAGGGGGCCCTGTGTTCCCAAGCTGGAGCTGCACCTGGAGACTCAGTGTCCCCACGGTGGAGCTGCACCAGGGGGCCCTGTGTCCCCACGGCGGAGCCGCACCGGGAGACGCGGCACCACTGCGCAGCCGCAGCATGAGTGGGCTGGGCTGCCCCTGCGCGTCAACGAGGCATCGGTGTCGGCGTAACCCCTGCGCGGCAACGTCAGCACGCAGGGAGGGGGGGGGGGTCGGCCGCTGCGCGGCCAAAGAGGGCGGGGCCAGGGGTGAGCGGGGGCGGGGCCCGGCGGTGAGGGGGCGGGGCCGGGAACGGGGCCGGGGCCGAGAGACATGGAGCGCGGGAGGCCCCAGGGGAGGCCCGCGGGGCCGGGCGGCGGCGGATCCGGAGCGGGGCGGTGAGCGCCGGGCTGGCGTGTGGGGGACAGAGGTGGGGGAGGGGCTGGCAGAGGGGAGGGGCTGGCACGTGGAGGGCAGAGGTGGGGGGGCTGGCAGAGGGGAGCAGTGGTGGGGGAGGGGCTGGCAGAGGGGAGCAGTGGTGGGGGAGGGGCTGGCAGAAGGGAGGGGCTGGCACGTGGAGGGCAGTGGTGGGGGAGGGGCTGGCAGAGGGGAGCAGTGGTGGGGGAGGGGCTGGCAGAAGGGAGGGGCTGGCACGTGGAGGGCAGTGGTGGGGGAGGAGCTGGCACGGGGGGGGGGGGGGCAGGGGGAGCTGGTACCCAGGGACCAGAGGATTCTCGGGGGATTCTGGCCCTGCAGGGCCCTGTGAAGGCGCCTACCCTTGGAGGGGCGGTCGGGGGAGCTGGCGTTTGGTGGGGGTGGGAGCGCAGCGGTAGGGGGGCTGGTGCAGATCCCTGGGACGGGAAAGGGGCAGCAGGCTGGTGGCAGGTGCATGCCTCCGAGAAGGGGCAGCGGCGACTCCCTGGGGCTGCTGGAGATGGGGTGGGTGGGTCGCGGGGGTTTGGTTCACGGATGCTTCCGGGCCATCGGGCCGACGTAGGGAAGAGGTGACAGAGTGGAGGGAATGACGCTGACTTGTGACTCAAGTGTGTACAGCCGGATCCTTGATGTTCATCTCACGGTCGCTCTCTTCCTTGCACAGTGCCCCTTGGCGGCGAGCGGCACTCAGCACGCCAGGCACTGTCCTTGCATGGCGGGGCGCAGTGACCATGTGTGGATGGCCTGGCATTCTCCCATGTGGGCTGTGACCTTGTGGTGTCCTGTAGCTGTGTGGCCATTAGTGTTACCGGCTTCAGCTCTCAGCAGGATTTTGCAGCCTGTTTTTAGTGCCGCAAGGCTGCTTGGTGCTTTAAAGGCCAGCTCAGAGAGCAGATCGCTTGCTTCAGTGAGTTTACAATCTAAATGGACTCAGCCAAGACCTGTTAGTAATGTAAGTTTATGTTAAACAGGGATATGTAAGGTTAACTGGTGGGGGCTGGAGCCTTGGGCAGGTGACTGTTTTTGCCCCGCGTCGCCAGCAGAGGTTGCTCCAGACACCCAGAGCAGCCCCTGTCCATGTGGGAGTCACCGGCAGGGGCTCTGAGCTGCTCCAGCCCACCTGCAACAGAGGGTGGGGGCACATTTAACCAGTTAACCAATGACATGGGATTTTACTTCCCAAATGCTAACTTCTTTTTACAGATGGGGAAACTGAAGAATGAAGAGAGGTGGTTTGCAGGGATTAGGAAAAACTCTTTCCCTAAGATGGGGAAGCGCTGGGCTAGGTTCCCTAGGGAGGGGGTGGAATCTCCATCCCTAGAGGTTTTTAAGTCCCAGCTTGACAAAGCCCTGGCTGGGATGATTTAGTTGGGGTTGATCCTGTTTGGGGCAGGAGGCTGGACTTGATGACTCCTGAGGTCTCTTCCAGCCCTAGATTCTAAGATTCACAGGCAATGACAAAACCCAGGAATCCAGACTCCCAGTTTCTCCTGCTCTGACAACCCATACTAGTCTAGTGGTGGAAAGGAAGTACAGGTGTGGTCTCCTCACCTCAAAAAAGATATTTTGGCCTTAGAAAGGGTTCAGAAAACAGCAACCAAAATGATTAGGGGTTTGGAACGGGTCCCATATGAGGAGAGGCTAAAGCGACTGAGACTTTTCAGTTTAGAAAAGAGGAGACTGAGGGGGGATATGATAGAGGTCTATAAAATCATGAGTGGTGTGGAGAGTGTGAATAAAAAAAAGTTATTTATTAGTTCCCTAAATAGAAGAACTAGAGGACATCAAATGAAATTAATGGGTAGCAGGTTTAAAACTAATAAAAGAAAGTTCTTCACACAGCACATAGTCAACCTGTGGAACTCCTTGCCAGAGGAGGCTGTGAAGGCTAGGACTATAACAGAGTTTAAAGAGAAGCTAGATAATTTCCTGGAGGTTAGGTCCATAACAGGCTATTAGCCAGGGGATAGAAATGGTGTCCCTGGCCTCTGTTGTCAGAGGCTGGAGAGGGATGGCAGGAGACAAATTGCTTGGTCATTGTCTTCGGTCCACCCCCCTCTGGGGCCACTGTCGGCAGACAGGATACTGGGCTAGAAGGACCTTTGGTCTGACCCAGTACGGCCGTTCTTATGTCTGCTTCAAACCCGGGGGGAGGGTTAGCTTTCTGCCCTAGAGCCCAGCAAATCGAACCCTGCTTGAGGGATGCCCTGAAACCTGCGTTCTTATGTTCTCCCAATCATACGTCCCCTGGGTTTTTTTTAAGTGCTGTGATAGGAGTAGAGCACCGTTTGCTCTTGTCGAGGTTCCATTTGATGCCTCTGCTCAGTGAACAGGCTTCTGCTACTAGGAAACACCTTCCAAGGCTAATAGAAAATATTTGTCTGTTCTGCAACTGGTGTCATGTGGCAAGAAAAATGATCCAGGGAAGGCGCCTAAAGAGTTGTGCTTGGCTTGCAGGGCAAAATACGCCTAGATAACAAGGGTTGATGCTGCATAAATACCTTTGAATTACAACTGGGCTCACTGTTTAGGGGCACCGAGATCGTGTAACCTCTGGGGCAGACAATGGGCCAAAACTGGACCAACAGCTGCTTTGGAACGGATTGCAAAACCCTTTTGTTTGCTTATTGTTAGCTGATGGGCCTTGACTATGCCTTGACCAAAAAATGTGGACCTTGACAAAAAATAACGGACTCCCCCCGCCACACTTTGTTTGAAATGTGGCGACATCATGTGTGTCTCCCTATCTTCACTATGAAACATGGATTATTATTTGGCTTAGTGTTATCGTCACAAAGCCACATCATGTGTCTTCGGGTCCAAACTCCAGGGCTCGCTATGCACAGTGCAAAGTGGGACGCAACGTTATTTTAGTGTTCTGGGAAAGCTGAGAGAGCCCGTGAAGCACATGTTTCCGTTGCAGTACTTTCTGGTGAACACAATACAACAGAGTGCCAGGTACAGACCAGGGTGGGTCGCTGTAGTCCAGGGGTGGGGAACCTTTTTCGGATCGGAGGCTACTGACTCTCAGAAAAATCAGTCGGGGGCTGCACAAAAGTGAGAAGCAAAAAAACCCAAAACCAGCCACCTCGCTGACCTGGTCCCAGATTGAGAAGCAGAATAACACTGTTTATATTCCCCTAGCACCCCAGATCCTCGGGGTCCTGGGACAGTAGATTTTGGGGAGCACCAGGCTCTGGGATAAGGCCAAAATGGGTTCAGTGTGTAGGAGGGGGCTTCCAGGAAGGGACTACTCCCTCCCCCCTCGGAAGCAGCAAGAGGGGAAGCAGGAGCCGGTGCTGGGGAGAGCCAGCTTAAACCCCGTTTTCCCCCCAGCACTGGCTCCCTGGGGGGCAGGGGAGGCAGAAGCACAGCGGGGAACCTGGTGTGAACCAGGACCGAGCAGTCTTGGCTCGCGTCAGGTCCTGGACACTGCGCCTCTGCTTTTTAAATGTGGTAAGAGCTGCCAGGGGCTCCTGTACCTAACCTGCAAGAGCAAATGCCTCTGTAGTGAAGGGTCAGGTATAACTGAACATTTGGGGGTAGAATTCCCATGGTGAAACCAACACAGGACTCTAAGAGCTAGATGGGGGGTTCATAGAATCCTAGGGCGGGAAGAGACCTCAGGAGTCATTGAGTCCAGCCCCCTCCCCAAGGCAGGACCAACCCAACTCAATCAACTCAGCCAGGGCTTTGTCAAGCCGAGACTTAAAAACCCCTAGGGATGGAGATTCCACCACCTCCCTAGGGAACCCAGCCCAGTGCTTCACCACCCGCCTAGGGAAATAGATTTTCAATATCCAACCTGGACCTCCCCCTCTGCGACTTGAGCCCATTGCTCCTTGTTCTGCCATCTGTCACCACTGTGAACAGCCTCTCTCCATCCTCTTTGGAACCCCCTTCAGGAAGTTGAAGGCTGCTCTCAAATCCCCCCTCACTCATCACTTTCCTCTCATCCAATCCTCTAATTTGCCTAGGTCGCTCTGGACCCTGTCCTTACCTCTCCCCCAGCTTAGTGTCACCTGCAGACTTGCTGAGGGTGTAATCCATCCCCTCATCCAGGTCATTGATAAAGATGTTGAATAAAACCGGCCCTAGAACCGATCCTTGGGGCACTCCGCTAGAAACCGAGCGCCAACCTGACACTGAGCCGTTGATCAGTACCCGTTGGGCCCGACAATCTAGCCAGCTTTCTATCCACCTTACCGTCCATTTCTCCAATCCGTACTTCTTTAACTTGCTGGCAAGAATATTGTGGGAGACCGTATCAAAAACAAGGTATATGACTTCCCCATGTTCACAGAGCCTGTTACCTCCTCATAGAAGCTAATCCGATTGGTCAGGCATCGCTTGCCCTTCATGAATCCATGCTGACTGTTCCTGATCGCTTTCCCCTCTTCTAGGTGCTTCAAAATGGATTCCTTGAGGATCCCCTCCATGATTTTTCCGAGATTCTCTAACTTCATTGCACCAAGATCCCCGTTAGTCGTCAAAAATGACCCCACAACCCCTGGAGTGGGGACTGAAGCCTGACCCTGTTTGATTCCTCCTGCTCTGTGCAGGGAGCCAGCAGCAGAGGGCCTGTAACCTGACCCCTGCCGCCCGGCTTTGGCCCCGGGCAGTGGGGATTGGGTTTCAGCCCTGGACCCCAGCGACGCATGGGGTCACAATGCACTTTGGGGTCCTGCCCCACAGTTTAAGAACTGATGATCTAGATGCTTGGTGAAGGAAAACTAATCTTAGAGGGGTTTAAACTCCCCCAAAGTCCTGTGGGAGCACCTCTGTTGAGAAAGGCGAGCGAGTCCAGATCACTGAGCAGCAGTCTCCAGTCTGAAAACGCTGGTCAGGACTTTGTGCTTCCCTTAGTAAGGAATAGTGAAACCCACGTGGAAAAGCAGGTTTCATAGCTTAGGCCAGGTCTACACCATGGCAGGCCGGCTGAAGGTACGCCACTCCAGCTGTGTAGCATATGTCGAAAAGGGAAGCCGACTCCAGCTACGGAAAGGGCCGACTGCAATGAGTACAGGCAGCCGCCCTCAGCGTTCGATTTACGGGTCTATCCTAGACCTGATAAATCGAACAACAGCACGTCGATCTCCAGCACGGCCTATGAAGACGTGCCCTTAGATCAGCGAAGGCATTTGCAGTAGGAAGGACTTTGAACATAACTGAAAGGAAAATGATTCGTCGCTGTTATGTTGAGTCACGTTAGAGACCTGCGTGCAGAAAAGGTTTGGAATGATTCTGGATCTGTGTATCCCGGGGCAAGGCGGGGGGCGTGTCTGTGGAAGGGGTGGATAGCCATTCCCCTCTTTGCCTTGCTGGGCATGGATGAAGAGAGGCTTTCTCCTCTGAGGGTTTGGCAGTATCTACAGCGAAATAATAATGGAAAGTGGGTTGCATTTTCCTAGGGCTTAAAGAGATGACTGGCAACAGCTGGAAGATGAACTGTCGGGGAGGTCTCGTCATATCTTAATTGCTTGTAGAACATATTGGCCTAACCATTCACCCTTTCCGTTGCGGTACCGCTTCATGGCCACAACCCCATTAGGCCCTGTTCTGCCCGGGGCAATGGCGTCCCATTTCGGTAGTTGTGAAGAAGAGAACACTCCAGAGGAAAGTTTCCAAAACTTGCCTCCGCCTCTGTTTTTATTTTAGGCAGGCGTTTTTGTTTAAAAAAAAGCCCTGCACTTCTACAGCTGCTGCTTTGAATTGAAACATCTTAATATTATTATTTATATTGTATTTGTTGTGAGCAGGGATCCCATTGTGTGAGGAACTTCACAAACAGGTCTGGTCTGGGCAGCTGCAGGCTCTGCTCTCCTTCTGAGGGCTGAAACCTACAGGCTCCGTCTACACTGCAGGCTTTTTGCACAATAACTGTTTTGCGCAAGAGTTTCTGTGCAAGAATTCTTGCACAAGAGCACATCTACACTGGCATGTGCTTTTACGCAAGAGCATCCATGGCAGTGTGGACACTCTCTCTTGTGCAAGAACGCTCTGATGGCCATTTTAGCCATAGGGGTTTCTTGTGCAAGAAATCCCTGTTGCCCGTCCACACGGCCTTCTTGCGCAGGAGGGCTTATTCCTTGTGGGGAAAAGAATAACTCTTGCGCGAGAAGTTCTCTTTTCTGACACTTTAAATTTACTTGAGCAAGAACACACATGCAGTGTAGACGCTCCACAAGTTTTTGCACAAGAACAGCTGTTCTTGCGCAAAAAGCCTGCAGTGTAGACGTAGCTAACGGTGTATTCTGATTTCACACAGGCTGTGTCTAGACTGGCCAGTTTTTCCAGAAAATGAGCCGCTTTTCCGGAAAAACTTGCCAGCTGTCTACACTGGCCGCTTGAATTTCCGCAAGAACACTGACGATCACATGTAAGATTGTCAGTGTTCTTGCGGAAATACTATGCTGCTCCCGTTTGGGAAAAAGCCCTCTTGGGCAAATGCTTTTGTGCAAGAGGGCCAGTGTAGACAACACGGTATTGTTTTGCGCAAAAAAGCCCCGATCGTGAAAATGGCTATCGGGGCTTTCTTGCGCAAAACTGCGTCTAGATTGGCACGGACGCTTTTCCGCAAAAAGCATTTGCGGAAAATCATGCCAGTGTAGATGTAGCCATAGAGTTTTTTTCTCACTTTTGGGACTCTTTTATCACAGCCATTTTCCTCCCATTATTTTTTTTAAATAGTCTTGCGTCTTCGGTAAAAAAAAAAAAAAAAATTCTGGTTAGAACGAGGGACGTGGAAATGTAACCACATACACGGTTAACCTGGGCTCTTTGGGTAACATTCACAGTTACACACTGGTTCCCGGGGAGCTTCCCACCATCCTGCAGAGGCAGCACTGCAGAGGGAGGCAGGCGGGGGCTGCTATGTGTGGGGAGCCAATTTAAAAGCCAACTACCCATGTGTACCAGCTCCCAGGGAGCTGCCTGCTCCCCTGTGCAGCGGCACGGGGCAGCAGGCGGGAGCCGGTATGTGTGGGAAACCAGCTTAAAATCCGGCACCCTGAGCACGCCGGATCTGGGGCGCAGACTGCCGCCCTGTGTGTAACCGCGGAGAAATGCCAGTGGTTCCATGATTACTTAAACGCACTTTAACATCCCTAGTTAGCACAAAGACTAGCAAAATCTGGAACTGCACTACCATCATCCTGGTCTAGGGGCTGGGTTGCTCCATTGCATGGGGCCCATTGGTAATTTACAGCTGTGACGTTAACAGAAGAGCTCAGAGCCTGGCGATCATGGGTTTTGCTCAGAACTGGAAAGAGTCGACGGTATTGGCAATGTTTTAAGAAGTGAGGCAACCTGGAGATGGGGCAAATGTAAACCCCCTCAAGGGCGTTTGAAACCATTTGTTCACAGAGAAGCTGATTTTACCCATAGTCAGCTGCCTCCCCGCCTTGCTGACTCATCTCCTCCCCTCTCCTCCCCCTTATCTCTGGTCATCAGAATGTCTTTGTGTGTTGAAACTGCCCAGATAACAAGAGGAATGCTATAAAGAAACTGCTTTGGAAGGGCAAAACCTTTCAGCCTCCGCGGGGAGGAAAGAGACATTTCTGTGGTCCGGATGTGGACTGCATCACTTGGTGGTTGAGAAGAACTGACTAGTGAAAACGTCTAGTGATGTAGCGGTATTGGTTCCAAGCTACTAGCCGGACGAGGTGGGTGAAGTAATATCTATTATTGGGCCAGCTGCTGTTGGCGAGAGACTAGAGACAAGCTTTCCGGGTTAGGCAGAGCTCTCTCCAGGTGAAAACGGGCAGAGAAAGGTGGGAGTTTGTGAAGCTGTGGTCACATTGGGTGGGGGTAGCGTTGTTAATAGAGGGAGAATGGCGAACTGGAAATACCAAAGGGATTAGGCTAAACTTTGGAGGAGGGGCAGGGACCATCTCGTGTGCCTGTGTTTGAACAGGGCCTAGTACAGGAAGGTGCTGGTCTGTTACTGTGGCTTGTAGCTGCTACCACAGTCCAAATAATGGACCATAAAGAAGAGCAGCATGTCGGTGTGAGATGACGTTGAAAGGGGCTGGGATACCATTGTGGGGGAGCACAGTATAAATGCCTAAATGAACCATGTGGTCCTGGTCAGAGTTTTGGGGAGGGATCTACAAATCTGCCTGAAGCTTGCTTAAAAACCAGCAACTGCTCCAGTGTGGGAAATTCATGAGGCCAGGAGCCAGGGCAGATCAAAGCGCAGCACCAGCAAGAGTCTCTGTAACCTGCTCTCCATTTGTGACCTGGCTAGGTTTCTCCTTGTCTGAAAAAGTCCCCTATCTTACAATGACTGGCCAGCAGACATCAGCTGTTCAGGCTTCCCTGCTGGGAAGCAGAGTTGCAAGAACCTAGGAGGGCTGGCTGGGCTGAAGTGTGTGCCTGGGTCCGGGTTTGTCCAGGAGAATGGACTGTTGGCTGCAGAGACATTGAATGTCGACTCTGAACAAAAGAGGCTCTGTATTTGCCTTGGCGACTCGAGGGTGTGGCTGTTAACAATCTTCCGAAGTTACCTGTTGGCATTTTTAAAGTTCAAGGAGGCGTGCAGGCCAGCTGCTGCCCTTCATGTTCTAGAACAGCGGTTCCCAAACTTTTCGGCATCACGCCCCCTTTTTGATTTTTGAAAAACCCTCACCCCCCCCAAACAGCAAAACTTGTTGAGGACCCTCCCCCCCCCGCAAAAAAAAGGAACTGACCGGGAGCAGCATAACTTGATGGGGGGGGTTGCCTCGCGCACCCCCTGGGAATTCTTCACGCCCCCCAGTTTGGGAACCTATGTTCTAGAACAAGATAATTGGGAGGAAACATCTTCATCAGAAATGCCTGACAGAGCTGCGTTGTCTAGTAATCAGCCTCAAAAATGTATTCCTCCTTCCAGGGCCATGAGGGTAGGTGCAGGGTCTCTCTGAATCCTTCCTTGAGAGCTCTTTCGACCGTGTCTGTTTGCCCTTGCTTCTGTGTTTATTGGCACTCGCAGGCCTGACTGACCTTTTGATTTTAGTTCCAGGGAGTTTTATGGGATCAGCATGTGGCTGTGTGTTGCATTATTGGCAATGCTGCACACAATAAAACCCACACGTGATTTCAGTGACTCCTCTGACCTAAGAGAGCAAACCCGTGGCTTTCTGCAGGGACCACGTTTATCTAGAGGGTCTTATAGAATCCTAGAACTGGAACGGACCTCGAGAGGTCACCAAGTCCTGTCCCTTGCCCTCACGGCAGGACCCAGCACTGTCTAGATCAGTGTCTCTCAAAGTGGTCCACGAAACCACTTTGAGAAGCGTGTTAACTGGCTGCCTCGTGGCTCCTGTTGACTCCATTTTGCCGTTTGCAGCCATGAGGAGCCGTGGGAAGCAGTGGCCTGAAATATGACGGTGTTTCCTCCACGCTTTCCCTTGCGTGTGCCACACATTAGTACAGAGGAATGGAAACGGTCCAGCGTCAGGTTTGAGTAGTATGCTGTAATAATGGAACAGGTCAGTGAACAATGCTTTCAGGCTTGTGTACTAAGAGTTTGCTGCCCGGATGGGCATGGTGAATGGATGTGTCAGGAGAGTTTAAAGTGGACTAGGGCTTGTAGCTTGTCAGCAGCGATAGTAGGAAACCGGTTTATCTCTCGCCCAAAGAGAAATGTGTTTTGCAAGGAGATATTTAGGTCAGTCTCTTTCTGTAACGAATGCTTGCCATGTGATTATCGTCTTCTCTTTTGCCTTCATTAACCTCTCTGAGGCTGGTGTTAATAGAACTTGCTGCAGAAATAAGCCACTTGCTTCCTTCTGGGAACTTGCTTGGGGGGAAATGCAATGTGTTGATGAATCTGTTCTTTCTTGGTTTTAGAATTGAGCTTTTAGCAGAACAGCTTCTAAAAAATAAATCTATAAAACTTTTAACGTCCAAAGGGAGGACGTGTAAGGCTTGTGCCCTGTAAATAGGGTTCCGTGGATCTATGGATAAAGTTTTCAAAAGTTCCCAAGTCTCATTAAAAGTCAGCAAGACTTAGGCTCTTAAGTTTCTCATTAAAAATGACTTCTTGGTCACTTAGGTGCTTTTGGAGCCTTAGACTTTATAGTGACCACATCCACTGTAAACTGACCTGAAAGCTGTCTCTATTACCCGGTAGAACAGAGGCGGGAAACCAAAGGCCCAGGGGCTGGATGCGGCCTCTGTCTTGCGTGGATTAGACCCCCAAATCACAGGGCTGGAGCACACAATCTACTAGCCTGGGTCCCCCCCAGGATCCGGTGTGGGAGTGGAATGTGCGGAGTCCCTTTCTCCTCAGTCAGGGGCCACGTCAGTGAAGGTTTGGGTTGTTTTTTTTTATGGCTAAGATTTGATGTGGTTACACGATTGATTAAATGACTCGCTATCTAACATCCTGAGCTTTTACCAGCCGAGGAACATTTGAGGCCTAGTATAAAAATCATTGGCCGCTCTTGTTCTGAAAGAGCAGTCAACATAAGTCACATGCTTCCATAACTAAGATGGGTCAAAGTTTGATCTAACCTTGAAGATGGGAACCCGTCTAGGAGGCTTATGCAAACTAAGTCTAAGCCTGAACTACTGTCTTCTTGATCTAAAAGAATCTCTTTGGAATTAAATCTTGCTGTTGCTTGACATAATCTGCTGCTGCTGCAGCTGCTGCAGACGGTGGTACTTCCCATGGCATTGGATCAGTGGTGGTCTTTTCCACCTGTTTTAATTACCACACTTGGTCAGAAGTGTAGCCTCTGCAGCAGAATGCTGTGTTGTGGCAGCGTTCAGATCTGTAAGGGTTGTGTGTGTGAGATACAGGTTGAACCTCTCTAGTCCTGCATAGGGGTGTTGAATTGCAGTTAGTGAGCTAATTGAGTACTCAGTGGAATTTCTGTCGACTACTTGATAAATCAATGGGGTATGTCTACACTAGGTTATTAATTCGAGCGAGATAGGCAAATCAGGCAACCGGAGTTGCAAATGAAGCCCAGGATTAAAATATCCTAGGCTTTATTTGCATGTTCCTGTCCGGCTGCCATTTTTAAATCCCCCTTAGTTCAAACGAACTGCCCACGGCTACACACGGCAGTTTAAAGTTAATCTGAACTAAATCCTTAGTTTGGATTAACTGTTACACCTCATTCCCCGAGGAGCTGGCTTAAAAGTGGTTACACGTTTACCGGAATAAACCCTTTTTAACATCCTTAGTAGCAAATTTCATTGAGCCATGAGGTGCATAGAGCACATAGAACTCTGCGTTCATTTGTTGTTCTAGAATAAACCATTTAAAATCTTCAGCATATTTGAGCAGATAAATAGTAGAGTTGCCCCCTCTAAAGAACAGGGGCTGTGCCATTTCAATTGAGTAAATTGCTCTGAAGGAGGCAGGAAGTCTCTTGTGTTCTCTGAAAGAGGCCGAAAGTCTCTTGTGGGTTTTCTTGTGCTGATTTGTTCAGAATGGAATGTGTGAACTGTAATTAGGCTTTGAACACCTCAACGTGGGCACAAATTCACTTACTGTTCACAGCCAATTAAGTTTTTCCTTGTATGCCCCTGTTAAGATGGACTTGAGGAAGATAACATTGTGAGCAAAAATACCACGTTAATATCCAACCGAGGACAGGTACGTGTTTTACATACCGTGCTTAGGTGTTATCCGTGTTTGCGGATTTTTGTAAGTTGGCATTTGGAGGCTGCCAGCTTTCATCTGAAACGCTGCCCCCTTCCTCAAAAGGAGGGGGTCTGGTAGAAGAGCATTCTGATGGTTGGGCGCTAAGGATGATCTTAATCTCAGTATGCCATAGCTCAATTCATGGGTGCTGGTTCTACACACAAGAGAATTTCCCCTCTTTCCTAACTCCTTGCTGTGGTTTCACTGTTTGTGTCACAATTTAGGGCAAATCTGCTGTTTCCCTTCTGGGAAGGAGCATGGCGGAAAGGGATCTAGGGGTCATAGTGGACCACAAGTTGAATATGAGTCAGCAGTGTGATGCTGTTGCAAAAAAAGCAAATATGATTCTAGGTTGTATCAACAGGTGTGTTGTAAGCAAAACTCGTGAAGTCATTCTGCCGCTCTACTCTGCACTAGTTAGGCCTCAGCTGGAGTACTGTGTCCAGTTCTGGGCACCACATTTCAAGAAAGATGTGGAGAAATTGGAAAGGGTACAGAGAAGAGCGACAAGAATGATGAAAGGTTTAGAGAACATGACCTATGAAGCCAGGCTTCACAAACTGGGCTTGTTTAGTTTGGAAAAAAGAAGATTAAGGGGGGACATGATAGCGGTTTTCAAATATCTAAAAGGGTGTCACAAGGAGGAAGGAGAAAATTTGTTCCTCTTGGTTACTGAGGACAGGACAAGGAGTAATGGGCTTAAAGTGCAGCAGGGGAGGTTTAGATTGGACATTAGGAAAAAATTCCTAACTGTCAGGGTGGTCAAATATTGGAATAAATTGCCAAGGGAGGTGGTGGAATCTCCCTCTCTGGAGATATTTAAGAACAGGTTAGATAGACATCTGTCAGGGATGGTGTAGATGGAGCTTGGTCCTGCCTTGAGGGCGGGGGGCTGGACTTGATGAATTCTCATGGTCCCTTCCAGTCCTATGATTCTATGATTCTATGTGCCTCTTTCCCCCTCCCGGGCTTCTGGTTCCTGCACTGCCCTCTCTCCGTGTTTCTCTCCTTCCTGACCACGGTTTCTCCAGCCTGTGCAGTTGCTTTCCCAGGAAGCCAGACGACCTAAACAGGCCAGTGTCTGACGTTTACTTTCTTTTGAAGGCTGTGACCAATGTAATGACCAGCAATTAGGAGTTACCACACAGCTCTTTGTAAGCAAGCACATTTCTTCGTAAGGTACCAGCATTATGGAGAAACAAACCAAACAAAACCCTCTGCAAGCATGCGATTAAGCTTATCGGAGATCACCCATCAGTCGTATGGGGCCCGTGTCGAGCAATGGCCTTCCAGACCTTCCTAGGAAGGAGTAAATTGGACAGAAGGTCCAGTTTGTTTGATGGCTGGATCAAGAAGAAGGCCTTCAGTCAGTTTAAACTCAGGCTGTTTACCTATAGTTGCTTTTTTTTAATCTGCTGGTCTCTAGACAATCTGGTTTGAACTAGTCTTGGTCACCCTGTCTGGGATGGGGCGCCTCTGTGAGGGAGTAACGTGGTTGAGTCGCCTTCATCAGCACCCACTGATTAGTTTTTGTGGGAGCTGTAGTATTTCCCATCCTCCCACCCCCTGTCCTCCCCCAGAATAGAACACATACTGTTCATTTAAAACAGGCCCCAGCGATGGGGTTGAAGTGTCTGTCATAATTAACACTAATCCTGGCACTAGAAACTGTAAGGACTTATTTTCGCGTGAATGAATTTAGGTAGCCTGCTTCCCTCCCTCCCCCCGATTCTTATTTTACGTTCCCAAGGGGCACGTTTACGTCAAGCAGGCTTTTTCCGACTCAGATCCATATGCAAACCTCTATTTCTAATAATTAGCGAAACCCTTTTAAAGCCGGGGAAGAGCTGTATACATTCTGAGTGTGCTGCGATTGCGATTTAATCTGCTAGAAGTTGCTAGTTCTAGAGTCCACATTGCAGCTGCTCTTTCTTCTTCTCCCTGATTCATGCAGCGTCCGTGTGTCGCATTCTTCCCCTAACAATGCTCTTTTCCATTCTCTTTTGCAGTTAACGTGACCCAGTCTCAGGATTCCCCCTCCAGTCAGAGGTCCTCCACCATGGCACCTGGCAAGGAGCGGAAAATATTATATGGTAACACTCCACACGTGTGTGCACGTTAGGAACTTAGCAATCGTTTTACAGGATCAGACCAGTTGTCCATCTAGCTCAATACCTTGTCTCGGGCGTGGCTGATACCAGACTCCTTTGCAGTGGTTCCCAAACTTTTCGGCATTACACCTCCTTTTTGATTTTTGAGAAACCCTCACCTCTCTCCCCCGCCCCTCCCAATAGCAGGAAAACTTGTTGAGCGGAGAAGAGGAAAAAAAAAAAAAAAAAAAGGAACCGACCGCAGCCGAAAAACAAAAATAGCAGCAAAACTTATGGGGGCATTGACAAGGGGAGGGACTGGGTCACTTCACGCCTCCCCTGGAATTTCTTTATGCCCCCCAGTTTGGGAACCCATGCAGGAAGATGCAAAAACTCTCATAAAAAACAACCATAAGTCATTCTAGGCAAAGTGTTTTTCCTGATTCGATGCAATTTCCATCCCTCTCATGTGAACTGGTAAGGTTATAGATGGGAAGCAGTGTTCCCAATAAGCTGAACTAAGGAATTTAGGGGGGCATTTCCCTGTGAAATTTGGGTGCCTCTGTCTGTTGGGTCGCTCTCTGGTAGAACTAAGACCTTCTGGCTGACCTGTTCTGGTAGGACGCACACAGGGGTGGGGAACCTCAAGCCCCCACAGCGTGGGGGAGCCCGCGGTGGCGCTCCAGCCTCCCCGCTGCTGCTCCACCACAGGGCTGGAGCACATAAAATCTGCTAGGTGGGGGCCCCCTAGGCTCCGGGGTGCAAGGCGAATGTGGGGAGGGTTTTGAGGCCGGGGAGGCGGGTCACATCACTGCAGGGGTTGGTTTGTTTGGTTTTTTGCTTCTCATTTGTGTCCAGCTCCCGACTGATTTTTCTGTGGGTCAGCGGCCTCCGACCCAAAAAAGGTTCCCCACCCCTGCTGTGCACCTTTGAGATGAGCTGTTCCAAATGGGTGATACTCGTAGCTGAAGCCAGTTCTCAAGCTGTCCCTTCCCAGCACCACTCCGCAATCGATTGATTGTTCCTATCCCTTCCCTAGCTTTGTGTAACTAGCTGAGCAAGGTGTTGTGCAACCAAAGCTACTGAGCGAAGAAACACAGGCAGGTGCTGTGGCTTTAAATATATAAACATCCCTGCTGACAGGCAGGTGAAGTGCTTGGGAGGCGGGGAGAGGAGGAGGAATAGCCAGCTTCAGGTTGCTTTGATGATGCAACTGGAAACTCGGTGAGAGCGCCCATGAGTGAGCCCAAGCTGCGCTTTTACTTCTCTGGTCCTAAATGGTCACTTTTGCCCTGGGCCAAGGAGGCAGGATTAGGTTGGATGCTGTATTTCATCTCTTGTACCTAAAGCGTAATGCCCGGAGGCAGTTACCAGAGTGAGTAAAACCTGGGGGCTGGACTTGGCTTCTGTCCGGGGCTGGGGAGGTGCGGAGTGGAGTGAAAGGACGTGATGTGAAAGTTGTTGGTTAGAATTCTGACCCTATGTCCCTGACTTACAACCTAAAGTCAGATCCTGCCCGGGAAGTTGAGCGGGATTGGGTGTCTGCTGCGTGTTCTCTGTTGGATCTGGAGTGCGGGGAAGTGAGCCTTCACGTCCAAAAATCTAACAAACGGTGCCTTGTACCTCCCGGACGCTGAATTCAGAGCACTAGCAGCACCTAGGGGTTCACGCTGCACTTCCAGACGTGTCGCCAAAGACAGGGAGGGGTTCTGAGAGGGCTCAGGTGGGTTTGAAGGAAGGCGCGGGAGAGGCTGAGTCGCGTTCGCACGTGAAATCCCAGCAGCCGCGGAGTCGGAACTTCATTTCCCCCAGAGCCTTGGGAGCTTGAGCAGCCTCGTCCTGTTTTAAATCAAAATAAATTAACCCTCCACCACCGTGCCTCACTCTCCCGCGAGAGCGAGAGCTGCCGCGTGTCGAGTGGGGAGCCCTGGGTCCTTGCAGTCGCTGCTTTCTATGGATTTACCATCCCTACGTTTCATTCCTCCGTGTGTTCCCAGTCTCCCTCCCTCCCCCCCCCCCCCCGACCATCCAGTCCTGGCAAAGGAAGGCAGCGGGCGGCAGGTTTCAAATGGAACGTGCATCATTTCTGACCAGCGACGCCTCCCTTGTGCTGACTCCTGTCCTTTCGTCAATGCAGAGGAAATCCCCGAAGACCACAGCGAGGCCATCAGCACGATCTACAGCACGGCGGTCGCGCAGCAGCCGCCGGAGTCCAGCGATGAGCCATTCGCCACCTATTTCGACGAGAAGGTCCCTATTCCTGACGATGAAAAGGTCAGTGTGGCTGGGCCCTGGGCTTTGCCAGCCCGCCTGCGAGGGGAAAGCGGTCGCAGCCTGATGGCTTTGTGGCGTAAACGGAGGCGCTCGGTAGGAGAGCTGGCTGCCCGTGTCTCTCCATGGAGAGCTACTCTGAGAAGGAGGGGCAGTGTCTGCCGTGGGGTTCAGTGACCCAGCTAAAACCAACCGAGCGACTCTCGGCCACAAAGCGAGTTCGCTACCTGCTGTGGATGCCAGATACCCATCCGACGGCTGCTGCATTTACAGGCTGACGCTCCGTTATCCGGACTTCCCTAGTCCGGCAGCACCCCTGGTCCGGCATCGTCAGGGTGACCCCAGGTGGCCAGGAGCGTTGCCACATTAGGGCAGGTGGAGCGCAGAGTCCCGGGCGGCAGTGGGGCTATTGGGGAGAACCCCCGGCGGCAGCGGAACTGCTGGGTGGAGCTTGGAGTCCCTCCCCTGCCCACCCCGGGTGGCAGCAGAGCCGGGCTGGGGGAGCAAAGCCCCAGGTAGTAGCGGGGCGGCCAGGAGGAAAAGCGGAGACCCGAGTGCTTGATCTCCCCTGGTCTGGCATACTGCCTGGTCGGGCAAGTCAGGTCCCGAAGGTGCCGTGCTGGGGGGGGGGGGGTCTGCTTACCCGAAACAGCAACTGCTCCTTGTGCCATCTCTGCCGGGGTTGGCAGGCTTCTCCAGACTCTCTGTTTCGAGGGAATGGGCACCTCACATGAGGATGGGCGCAGCCCCGCTCCTGCCTTCTGTCAAGTTTCCCAGCCGCGCTGTTTCCACAAGACACGTAGTGTATGATCCCAGGCGGGAATTGGCTTTGCTTGCACCAAGAACAGCAAGTCACGGTAGCTAAGCTGGGCTGAGCAGTACGGTCCTTCACGAGGCGCCCTGCACGGGATGCGGTTGCTGTCTCTGTCTAGAGCAGGCAAACCAGCGCTTGTCGGGATTGCTTGCAAGTCAGCTTGCTGTTACCCCCAGCTAAGGTGGCAGCGACCCTGAAGGTCTCAAAATCAAGGGATGCACGTTGGAATTCAAAATAGAGAGACCGATAAGGGACCGGAGAGAGCTTGCCAGGGCTGGCTAGGATTTTGCTGGCAGCTGAAAAAGCTCGGAAGCCCCTCTTACCAATTTTTTTGCCTTAAAAAAGGGCCGGGGCCTGGAGGCCGTGCTCTGTTTGGCATCTGCTCCCGGCTTCGGTGCAGAGCGGAGTCTTAACCTCTCCATCGTCTCTTCTGTTTTGCAGCATCCGTGGTTTAGCTTCCGCAAACTCTGGGCCTTCACCGGGCCCGGCTTTCTCATGAGCATCGCCTACCTGGACCCAGGCAACATCGAGTCGGATTTACAGTCAGGCGCCGTCGCCGGGTTTAAGGTCAGTGGGACGTTTTCCAAGTGGGGAAGCAACCGCGGCTTCTATCTACACAGGACTACTCAATTTCGGAAGCCCCGGGGGCCACAATGATACTCACAGCACATGCCACGGGCTGCAACTTATGTGTGGTTGCATAGACATGTAAATACACATGCAAATAGCTTTTCACACTGACGGGCATGAATACAAAGATTAAGGAAAACCGCACAACACACAGGCCCCGTTTAAGTCAGTTCTGCTGATATTAATAAAATGCAATAGTTACCTGATTTCCACCCATATGACAGCACTTTTCCGGGCCTGTCATTGCTCATGAATTTTAACTACTAAAACCCATATCAACAGAAGACCATTATATTGACGACTCTTTTGTTTTGGCTCCCACCTGTGGGCCATGTGCTGAGTCCCATGTAAACCCAAACCACACCACAGGCCGCAGACAAATGGGCTGTGGGCCGCATGTTCAGTAGCCCGGGTCTAGATGAAGGCGCTGACCCAGTGCCAGGCTAAATGCCGGTGGGCCTGCTCAGCACTGTGGTACTGAAAAGTTTGGCCAAACTCCCTGCTGCTCGGTGTTGCTTGGGAGTTACCGTAGTCTACGCTTTATGCTGCAGGAGCATCAACTCCAGCTGGGGTTTGTGCCTTGACCCGGGTGAGGAGTAGGTTGATGCCTGTGTGTGAAACAGGGCAACAAAATCATAGAATCATAGAATCATAGAATAATAGGACTGGAAGGGACCTCAAGAGGTCATCGAGTCCAGCCCCCCGCCCTCAAGGCAGGACCAAGCTCCACCTACACCATCCCTGACAGATGTCTATCTAACCTGTTCTTAAATATCTCCAGAGAGGGAGATTCCACCACCTCCCTTGGCAATTTATTCCAATATTTGACCACCCTGACAGTTAGGAATTTTTTCCTAAAAAAAATGGCTTGCAAGGTTTATTTGCCGGCAGCCCCTTGTGCGTGTGTCTGCCAGGCTTGTAGAACCAAGCGTGGGATCCCAGCCGGCCGGCACTTTCAAATGGATCGACTACGTTCCCGGCTTCTGCTAGCAAGGGGGCCTTTAGAGGGCACCGTAATCTCAGGAGACCCAGATCCTGACTTGTCCGCCTCCTCGCTCGGGGCTACTTTGCATCCTTGCGTCTCTTTCAGCTGCTCTGGGTCCTGCTGCTGGCCACGGTCATCGGTCTCCTCCTGCAGCGTCTGGCAGCCAGGCTGGGGGTGGTCACAGGGCTGCACCTAGCAGAAGTCTGCAACCGGCAGTATCAAAAGGTGGGTGAGCCGAAGGCCTTTGGACTCGGAACGGGGACTCTGGATGCTGTTCCCACGCACCGGGCTGCTCGGCTCGGCTGAGAGGTTTGGCACGTCACTGAGAACAAAGCTTTCTGAATGACTGGGACCCAGGAACGCAGAGGAGTTGAAATTTCAGGAAGAGGGGGAGGCGAGCAGGCATGTTGCTTCCCCCTCCCCTCCTCCCCCGTGCCTTCAAAATGTGTCTGAACTCTGCAAGGCTTGGGGATGGTAGCCGTGGCGTCTCCGCCGTTGATTCAAACTGGTGCTTCCTCCCTTGCCTGAGGGCTGCTCTACAGCAGTCACTACAGTGGCACAGCTGTATTGCAGATGCTGTCCCTGTGGAACTCCTTGCCGGAGGATGTTGTGAAGGCCAGAAATTTAACAGGGTTCAAAAAAGAGCTAGATTGATTCATGGAGGACAGATCCATCAATGGCGTAGGGACGGTGTCCTGAGCCTGTTTGTCAGAAGCTGGGAATGGGTGACACTTGGTGAATCCCTGTTCTGTTCATTCCCTCTGGGGCACCTGGCATTGGCCACCGTCAGAAGAGAGGACACTAGGTTAGATGGACCATTGGTCTGATCCATTCTGGCTGCTCTTACGTTCCAGCTCTCCCGTCGCTTCTCCCACCAACATAGCGTTGTCCACCCCGGCGCTTAGGTCCCCGTAAGTTATGTCTCTCAGGGAGTGGTTTTTCCAAGCCCTTGAGCAAGTGCCGTTCTACCAGAGTTAGCACTAGTGCGTACCAAGGCAGCCTCCTACGGGACAGCTCTTAAAGCCACGGACGTCTCTTCGGGAACGAGCGCTTGCTTTTCCGCTTGCAAAGCAATAGGGGCCGGTAGAGAGACGCTCCATCTCAAAAGCCATTCCCGGGGTGTGTGACAATCAGATGCTCTTCCTTTTGCACAGCAAAGCAAAGCTTTGGTGGGGGGCGGGGAGGGAGCACGCCTGGCTTCCTAGGGGCTGGTCTGAAAGGTGAATTGTTTCTGGGCGGTGACTGGGGATGAAAGGAAACATTAGACACGAAGCCTAAGGATGCTTCAGTGCATGCTCTAAAGCAGTGTTTCTCACCTAGTGGTACACATACCCTTGGGGGGACTCGAGAGACGTCTGGGGGGTACGTCAGCACAACTGAAATTTGGAGGAAACGGATTTTTTGTTATTTTTGTACTTTTTACACCCAAACATTTCATTGCTCGCCCAGCTATGATTAAGTTGTTTAAACAAGTGTATTGCAATAGTAGGAAAAAATTGTGTGTCTGAAAACTATAGGTACTGGGGGTACTTATAATCTTTTTTTTTTAAAGGGGTATTTTATTTAAAAAAGCCGTTGAGAAACACTGCTCTAAAGGCACAACAGCCCTTTAAATGCCCTCACCGACTTTACATTGGTCTTGCTCCAGTTTGTGGCCTTCGTTTTCACAAAAACACAATTTGAGGATCTCATGGGGGTGTGTCAGTTTGTGACTCACTATTTCAGGCCACCTGCACTTCTCTTGTGGTTCATGTGACTGTTACTATTGACCGGCCAGTGGTAAATCCACCTCTACTGATGGCGGTTTATTGCTAAAAATACATTTGCAAAGTCCACTCTTGCACAATATCCGAATAGCTGAGGATTTCAGGGTTGGCCCTTGGTTGAAAGAAAGGCTCTGAGTTCTGAGACTGGGCAAACAAGTGCTACCCCCAATTCAGCACTAACAGAGTCTGTCTCTCGTTTCCTTGACATGGCTTGTCTGAGACAATGTGGCATGTACGTTTAAGGGCGTTGATGTGCTTTCCAAACATGCAGCCTGCCATCTCGAGGGCGCCGGTATTCCCTTCTTACACAAGAGAAAGGCTGGGGCTAATTGGAGTTGAATAATTCTCCTGTCTTGCAACATTGGCAGGGTCAGGCATGGAACCCAGGAATCCTGGCTTCCCGGTTCCCTGTTTGAACCACTGAATCAGGTTCCCTCTTCAAATGACTGGAGAGATTTAAAACTAGTTTTTATTTTAAAAAGCTGTCGCACAACTACCATAAAATCTCGAGTATAATGCGCACTTTTTCCCCCGATTTTTTAGGCTCAAAGCCGGGGTGCACATTATACATAGGAGCATTTTTTTTCAAGTTTTAAACTCCTCCTCCCCTCCGCACAGAAACTTTCCCACTGCAGTGCAGCATGGGGGTTGCTGCCGCGCCAGGCTCCTGGACAAGGCGAGGAACCGGCAGCGCCGCCAGGCTGCAGCGCCCTGGCTCGCTGCCTGCCCGGTGCTCCTTCAGGCTGCGCCTGGGGATTCCAAGGGGTCCCCGCAGCAGGCACGAGCTTGGCGCGGTGCGTGGGCAGCTGTCCACTGTGCGCACGTTTCCCAGGCGAGCCTGCAGGTAGGAGCAGCACGTCCCTCTCGCTCTCCTGCAGCCCAGGGCTGCCTCTGGGAGGCGGGTGAGGCTGGGCTTGGTGCTGGCGGGTCGGCTCCTGGCGCGGCGGGCAGGCCGTGTTGCCGCCACAGCACCCGGGCAGCTGTCCAGGAGGGCGGGAGGCAGGTTTCAAACTCCACCGCCGGCTCCCTGGGCTGCGCGTGCGTTTCCCTGTAGCTTCAGATCCAGTTTAGGGATAATCAAATGTTGTGTTCCCGTTTAGTAGAGACAAGAAATTCTGGACTTCAGAAACAGGTTACCTCCTGTTCTCCTGTACAATGGGGTGCGCATTGTACATAGGAATTTAAATTTTTTCATTATGCTAAGATTCTAAAGTCAGGGTAAAAGCTACGAGGAGTCCTGTGGCACCTTATAGACTAACCGAAGTGTAGGAGCATGAGCTTTCGTGGGCAAAGACCCACTTCGTCAGATGCACGTAGTGGAAATTTCCAGAGGCAGGTATAAACATGCAGGCCAGGATCAGGCTGGAGATGACGAGGTGGATCCAATCTGGGAGGATGAGGCCCACTTCTAGTAGCTGATCTGGAGGAACAGCTTCTCCTCTCTTGGAATTCACACCTCCAGATCAGCGACTAGAAGTGGGCCTCGTCCTCCTTGATTGGATCCACCTCCTCATCTCCAGCCTGATCCTGGCCTGCATGTTTATACCTGCCTCTGGAAATTTCCACTACGTGCATCTGACGAAGTGGGTCTTTGCCCACGAAAGCTTATGCTCCTACACTTCGGTTAGTCTATAAGGTGCCACAGGACTCCTCGCCGCTTTTGCAGATTCAGACGAACACGGCGACCCCTCTGATCCTCAAGTCAGGGTGTGCATTATACATAGGTGCGCATTATACTCATGATTTTACGATATGCCGTTGGCTATCAAGGAAACGCTCATGGTCGTGTGAGCATTTGGCAGTGACTGACATTTCAGTAATTCTACCCAAACCAGTTTAAAGGGATTAAATCAGATAGTCAGGGCCGTATGGTTGGGTTGTCCATTTGAAATCCCCCTTCCCCGCCAATAAAACTCACTGAAAGTCCTGGCCACTTGATTCCATTTCCGCGGGGAAGGCATTTTGAGACTTCGCTCTTAAACCTGCCGGTCTTGCAGCTCGAACGCTGCCGTAACCCTGTCTGTCGAGTTTCGCCATCCAAACTGAGCAAGGAGCAGAAGCTAAACCGTGAAAGTCGAAGTGCACGAGGGCTTCGAAACAGTCAGAGGCCTGATCCGGTATATACGGGAGTCCTGGGTGTCTTCCATTGACTTCGGTGCTAGAAGGGAAGATGGTTTTCCTGGCTGGGGCGGTGAACTCACAGAAGTCTGGCAGGAAGTTTGGAGGAAACTGTCCCTGTAATAGTCTGTTCTTTATTTCTGGTTCTGAAGCCCAGTTTCTGTGTTTAGGTCCCTCGGATTATGTTGTGGCTGATGATTGAACTCGCTATCATTGGGTCGGACATGCAAGAAGTAATTGGCTCGGCAATCGCTATTAACCTCTTGTCTGCTGGGAAGTAAGTTGGCTGCTATCCCCGAGAGAAGCAGAAAATGAGCGTGCTTCTCTAGCGTTTTCCTGTAGCGAGACTCTTAGCACATCGCTGCCCTGTTCTGCTCAGCAGTGCATAAGAGCCCTCTCTGCAGCACGTACTGCCTACAAATATCTGAGATGAAATGTTTTTCAATAAAATGGGCTTTTCTGAGCCTACAACTAGCAGCCGTTGTTGGCTTGACACACTAGAACTCTGAATAAGCTTCCATTGGGCATTGTTAAACCGGAGGTTCAGAAAAGGGCAACAGAAATGGTGAGGGGTTTGGAACGGGTCCCATACGAAGAGAGAATAAAAAGGCTGGGACTTTTCAGCTTAGAAAAGAGGAGACGAAGGGGGGATGTGATTGAGGTCTATAAAATCAAAACTGGTGTGGAAAAAGTGAATAAGGAAAAGTTATTTACTTATTCCCACAGTAAAGGAACCTAAAGGTCACCAAATTAAATTAATAGGCAGCAGGGTTAAAACAAAAGGAAGTTTTTCTTCACTCCGCACACAGTCAACCTGTGGAACTCCTCGCCAGGGGATGTGGTGAAGGCTAGGACTTTAACAGGGTTCAAAAAAGAGCTAGATCGATTCACAGAGGTGAGGTCCATCCGTGGCAATTAGCCAGGATGGGTAGGAACAGTGTCCCTGGCCTCTGTTTCGCTGGAGGTGAGTGACGGAGGAGGGATCACGTAAGGGGATTCCCTGTTGTCATCCCTCCCTCTGGGACACCTGGTGTTGGCCACAGTGGGCAGACAGGACGCTGGGCTGGATGGACCATTGGTCTGACTCTGTCTGGCCATTTTTATGTTCAGAGCCTCGCGGTATCAAACACCAGAGGGGCTTCTGTTAGATCAGGACTAAAGCCAGGAGGACACTGCTATAGAATCTTAGCCCATTTGGTGTTACCTGCACATTAGCCACTTTGACCAGGCAGCTTAGCCATGGAGACTTAATGAGAAACTCCAGACTCGTTGCCTTATTGCAGAGAGGTGTGACGCACCCCGGAGTGACGCACCCAGCCTGGCTTAAGCTGTGAGCTGTTCATGTAGAAAACAGACTTCGTCTCTTGACTTAAGTAACTAGCAGCTTGTGGGAGGACGAACCAGGCCTCGAGAGATGTTTGTGCGGGGTGGTTAAACAAAAAGACCAGGGTCCCTGCCCCTGACCGTAGGGAAGCTTGGAGAAGATCTGGCAAAAGTACTATTCCTGCTGACCTCCGTTGATCGATTGCAGAGTCCCTTTGTGGGGTGGAGTGCTCATCACCATTGCTGACACGTTCATGTTCCTGTTCCTGGACAAGTACGGTGAGTTCTTTCTTCTCTTTCGTTGTTTACGCACCAGCGATGAAACCGGGCAGCTGTGCCCCAGACGTGCCCTCCAGAGCTTGCTAATGGCTTGTTTCTTCCACAGGCTTGCGGAAACTGGAAGCGTTTTTTGGCTTTCTTATTACCATCATGGCCATTACCTTTGGATACGAGGTAATTCGCACTGGAACGCCTTGGTGACTGCCCCTCCGGTCTTTTTGCTGAACTTGAACTTCGTTCTCTTCTTCCTCTGCTTTTCTGTGTTTGAATAGCATGACTGCCCTACTCAGGGTGGGTGTTAAGGACGGCAGTGGCAAAACTCCCATGGATTTTTAAGGATGCCCGAGTTAGTCCAAAGTCAGTGGGAGTTTTACTTCCAGCAAGTGACGCTGATGCTGAGAGCATCCTCTTCTGCCAGGCCTCGTGAGGTCTCCTTTCCTTGTGCTCTCAATTCTGGAAAGCACTTTAAGCTCAGGTTTAAAGTCAAACATATCAGCTGAGTCGCTTCCCCCACCCCTTCCCGGGGGGGGGGGGGGCGGAGGTTTTCCCATGCAGCTTTTTGAGTTTTTTGTCAAAACCCAAAAGATTCTGGTTCAAAAACCCAAACTTTTCTATGGGAAGCAGTTCTATTGGAACAACTTAGACCAATCCTAAAGCACCTACTTTAACGGTCTCCTATGTGCACCTTCTTTTGTGTGCGGCCCATGTTAACTGGGGCTCTTCATTTGCCTTCTGCCTCAAATCGGGCTGGTGCTGGCTCCAGAGGGTTAGACCAATTCAAGGATTGTTCGCTATTTAAACCCAGTTCAGGGATTGTTTGCTATTTACCTGTATCTGGCGAGCACACTGGGGTCCAACATTGACATTGCTGTTTCAGTGCTAGTGGGTAACAGTCTCTAACTTTTAAAGAGGGGGAGCTATTCCTGAATTACTCCGTTTGGACTGGGTAAATAAGTATAGCTCCATATATATTAATCTCCTAGAGCTGGAAGGGACCTTGAAAGGTCATCGAGTCCAGTCCCCTGCCTTCACAGCAGGACCAACACTGTCCCTGATCGATTTGGCCCAGATCCCTAAGTGGCCACCTCAAGGATTGAACTCACAACCCTGGGTTTAGCAGGCCAATGCTCACACCACTGAGCGATCCCTCCCCCAATTGGGGGCCTTCCAAGTTGTCCCTCTGAGCAGCTGTGTGAACTGTGCCAATCCACAGGTCTTAGCGGCTCTGTTGTGTCTGTGTATAGTATGTTACAGTAAAGCCAGACCAGGGAAAGCTGCTGACGGGGATGTTCCTGCCCTACTGTGAAAACTGCGGCACCCCCCAACTAGAACAAGCGGTGGGGATCGTGGGAGCGGTCATCATGCCACACAACATGTACCTGCATTCTGCTTTAGTCAAGGTAAGGGGACTGGGGTGGGGGGTGATTCCCGTGTTCCCGCTGGCTCACTCTTCGTAAATATGAGGAGACTATTGGGATGCGATAGTAACGGCTTAGCGCAGGGGTGGGCCCCCGTCGGGGTTCTGTGTTTACCGTTCTCATGTGCAGGGGCGGCAGACTCCGCGGGTTTTTTCCTCCCGGTGTTACTAAAGTGACACGTACCTACAGTGGGGGGCGTGCGGATGGCACACCACACCGGCTGTGAGAGCCGGGTGCTCCCCCTGCAGCCAGTCAAAGCACCGCTGACGGTTCCCCCGCCCATTCTAGATTGCGAGTGCAGCAAGCAAACCTACCTCCTCCCGGGAGCCTGTCTTGGTTGGGACGCTCTTGCGGCCCACTGAGCCGGAGGAGAGCCACGCATGCAGCCGCCTCGGTTGCCCATTGCTGGCTTAGAGGAAAGCGCCTCGTGAGGTCTGGTGTGTTTGAATAGTAGTGACTGCCCTTGTCGGAGCGAGTATTGTCGAGGAAGTCAACGGCAAAACGCCCATTGATCGTACGATGGAGGGTGAGTCCCAAGTCAGTGTGAGCTTTATTCCAGCACACGACACCGATGCCGCGCACCTTTGAAAACCCTTCTCTCTAGCAGCAGTCCCTGGCGCTCTTCATTCTTTGGAATCAGGCCAGTAAGCTGAGTCTGATGTTGACTGTTCCGCGTAAGTTTCCAGAACTAGAATACGCCACGTGCACCATGATAGAGCAGTACTGTCTCTGTGACATGGTTAACACTTGACAAATACCTCACCTGTATCGGAGACGTCGGAGGAGTCTCTGTGCCCTGTGGGATCCATCCATATTTAATTCTAGGGGGGATCAGATGACAAACCCAGCTGAATTTTATAGCTGAGGTCCATCAATCTGTCCTGCAAATAAGTCTGGCTTCTTTCTCATTCGCCCACATCTCCCTCCCCATAGTAACATGCGTTTAGAGCTCAGATTGATGCTTCCTCTTAACGTACTAGCTCCTGTATCTTAGGGCACATCAGCAGGAAGCCAGGCAGCCTTTGGGGGCCACACTGAGCTGGGACGCACGTCCAGCATGGCGAGAGGTTTTTTTGTTTGTTTTAGAGCTTCTGTTCACCATGGTGAAATCAGTCTGCAGGAGCAACGCACTCAAACGTGCAGTGTTAGTGCACCCTGCGAATGGGTGGGGTTGTGCTTGTGTGAATGTGGGTCAGCCACAGCCCTGCTGCTTCAAACCATGCCTCTTTGCTTGGGGTGCACCCCACGGCACTGTTGCATTAGCAGCTCCTCGTGGCTGGCTGCTGGGTAATGTCTCCTGTGTCAGATTGTTCTGGCCAAAGTTCAGCAGCAATTGACGGAACAACCTGTTGGAGATACCGCTGGTTCCATCCGCTAGCGGTTCTGAAATGCCTCATTGTCTTTCAATGCTCTCTCTCCAGTCGAGGCAGGTGAATCGTGCCAACAAGAAGGAGGTGCAAGAAGCCAATAAGTATTTCTTCATCGAGTCCTGCATTGCCCTCTTCATCTCTTTCCTCATTAACGTCTTCGTCGTCTCCGTCTTCGCCGAAGCCTTTTTTGGGCAGACGAATGCAAATGTGGTGAGTCTCTGGCGTGCGTGGCGGGGAGAAGGGGGGGCTGGCCGCTTGTGTTGTGGACTTTCTGGGTTACTGGGAGTCAGAGACGCGGTGGGCGTATGTGTACTGCGGCTGGGAGATGGGATTGTAGCGCATGGTCATACACCTAGCTTGAGTAACACAGCAACAAAACCAAGACAGGCAAGCAACAATATGAGCAGTCACCTGCTCACCTGGGACCCTAGGGCTGTAGCTTCCTTGCTGGTTAGATCAAAGCTAGCTCAGTCACGCCTCCCACTGTAGTGTAGCTACACCCTAAAATACTGGTTCTGGGTTAATAATAGCACCTGTGACCCTGAGTGTTTCATACACGCAGGGCTTGGTTCTCCTTTACAGGCAGGTCTTTTTACATGGCCTGGTATTGTAAAGAGCATAAACGTAGGAACTGCCAGAGTGGCCTAAAAGGAGCCTCAGTGTAAATAAGAATCGGGCCTTGACTCTTTCCTCCCTGCGCTCTCCCTGGTCTGCAAGAGGCACCCAACACGCTAATGCCAGTGCATTTCATCCCACCCACTTCCCTCTCCGCCTCGCGCTCTTCCAGCCCCGGGTTCTGCTCTTGGAATATCATCACAAAAGCAAAACTTCCTAAATGGCCTTTTCCTTCTCTAGAGCCAAGCCTGCACTAACAGCAGCAGCCCCCATGCCGGACTCTTCCCCCAAAACAACCAAAGCCTGGAAGTGGACATCTACAAAGGGGTGAGTGGCGCATGGCCAGGCCAGCCAGGGTGACTTTATCTAACGACCTTCGCCTCCTTGACTCATTTACATGCAGCTGCTGCTGCTTCTGAACCAACGGAGACGAGTCAAGGCTTGAACCCTTAAACACTGTAAGAGCTGCCGCGTTGGGACAGAGCGAGGGGCTGGGTGGCAGGGAACACGGAGCTGTTGGAGCCGCTGGCTCTAAATCTAGGATTTAACCCCAGCTGAGCTGTGACTGGAAACCATTCTGTGTTTCAGGGTGTTGTGCTGGGCTGTTACTTTGGCCCTGCCGCTCTGTACATCTGGGCAGTTGGCATCCTGGCTGCAGGTCAGAGCTCGACGATGACTGGGACCTACTCGGGGCAGTTTGTCATGGAGGTGTGTGACTCGTAGTGTTGCCTTATGTCTGTGTCCTGCTTCTCCTTGTGACCCCTTGAAGTTAGGGTGGCCTCACCTCCTTTCCTGACCATGTCGCTGGCTGCCGGATCAGACTGTCCTACCATTGACTCATGTCCCAGACTCTTAGGTCCCCGATTCCCCTGGGAAAATTCCAGCCTCACGTCCTTAGGTCCCTAGAAGAGAAACTCTCCCTGTAGTAGATCACCCCCTGTAGCTCTGTGGGACGCTGCCTTTCGGGAACAGCCGTTCTTCCGTTTCCCTCCCCAAAGGGATTCCTCAACCTGAAGTGGTCGCGGTTTGCACGAGTGATTTTGACCCGCTCCATTGCCATCACGCCAACCCTGCTGGTGGCCATTTTCCAAGATGTGGAACACCTGACCGGGATGAATGACTTCCTGAACGTTCTTCAGAGCTTACAGGTGAGCAGCTGTCCGCTTGCAGTTCCAAGGGGCACGTCCTTGGAGAGTCGTCTCTAATCATTCGCTCCTTGCATTCGGAACCAGCCTCTTCGTCGCTACCCGTGTTGGCTTTAAGGCAGGGGCGGGCAATAAACCAGCAGCGGTTCACCAGGGTTAGCTCCTGGTGAGCCGCTGCCGTTATATTTACCTGCACCTCCGCAGGTACGGGCGATCACAGCTCCCATTGGCCAGGAACTGCAGACCACGGCCAATGGGAGCTGTGATTTCCCCCTCACCTCCCCCCCATGCCTGCGGTTGCACAGGTAAATATGGTGGGGCAGGGACCTACCAGGGGCTGACCTTGGCAGACCAGATCCGGCCTATGGGCTGGTATTTGCCCACTCCTGCTTTAGGGCCTTCTGTTTGCTCGCTTATAAACATTTTCTGTTGGCCGAGGGATCCTGGGTGCGGAGAGGAGTGGGAGGGACCTGTGACGGCAGCAGCTGCTATCGGAATTGGGTTTTCCAGCAGCAGTGAATTTAGGATCTGCCCCGGCCTATAGCTGCTTGTGAACTGTTGTCGACATTGGTTGTATCGCCTACCCCAGATACTGAGAGATGATACCCACCCATTTATATATTCCCTTATCACGACTAGCTGTAAAACTTCCCATGGGCGAGGCAGCCAAACACTATTCCCTGCTACCTAAAACTTGCACACCTAAACGCTGGCAATATACTAAATGTATCCTGGGACTTTTTAATTCCTTCAGTTTTCGATAATCCAAGCCTGCCGCCAGATGGCCAAAGCCTTTCCTCTAAACCTGTGTAACGTGAATTTTCATGTCAGACATTTGTCTTTGGCTGCATTATCTGCGCCACATCAAGAGCAAGAAGCATATTTAGGCAGGGTTCCACTTACACCTTGCTTACATTTAAAAGTCAGGAAAAATAACAATCTGGTTCCATTCTCCATGGGCTTCCAGCTCTTGGGCAGGAGAGATCAGTGTTTATGGTACCTGGTTCCTGTTGTGAAATGGGGAATGGGAACTGCCAAATTAAATTCTTAAGAGTAGAAGAATTTCAGCTGCTGATAGTTCTTGTCTGAAACATGCTCCGTGCCCTTCAGAATGACACACTCCGTACCCCAGCATAGAATATAGCTTCTGGATTCTCTCATGCAAGAATCTCTCCGTGGAGGGAAGATGGGAAAGCACCGAGTAGTTTACACTGCTACTATTTCTACCCGGGGAGTGTCTTAGAATGCAGTTCCAGTAGCTAAAGGGGAAAACTAGTGTGTGTAAACAAACATGGGGGGGGGTTTATGCAAACAGTCCCGTCCCTAATCTGCATCTTGTTGCCTTATTCCAGCTTCCCTTTGCTTTAATCCCAGTCCTCACGTTCACCAGCCTGCATCCTGTGATGAAAGACTTTGCTAATGGGCTGTAAGTATGACGAGACTCCTGGACCTTTTCCTGATATTTTTTTTTTTAAACCATTTGCTTTAGCTCCAAATATTGATATTCCTCTTAGGTGCTTGGTCCTTAGAGATGTGAGATCTGAGCATAATCTTTGATGTATTTATTCCCACAATACCGTCTGAGGGAGGAGCGTTTCACCCCCGTTTTACATACGGGGACTTGAGAGGCTAAGTGACTTGCCCAAGGTCACATGGGAACTTTTGTGGCAAAGTAGAAAATTGAATCCAAGTCTCCCAAGTCCAGGCTGGCACCCTGACCACGAGGCCACTCTTCCCCTTCAGTATAGTTAAGCAGGGCTAATTGTTCATGAGAAATGTGTGAATTGTTTTTATTCCCTGAACAGTATTGGAGTTCTTCTGTTTGTTGTCGTATACACAGCCCGGTCTCCGCGAGACCTGCCTGAGAACTTACTCTCCTTGCAATGGACATAGGTGTGGGAAGTAGGAGTGTGGGGGATGCTGCAGCTCCCCTAGATTTTGCACCTGGCTTCCCTGAGCCTCGGGGTCAGTCCCACGGCCGGCTCCTCCAGACCTGGGTCCGGGCCTTCAGACACGTCCATCCCTTCTGGAGTCCCACCAGCTCTGGGGTCCAGACTACTGGGTCTGGAGGCTGCTCCGCCACTGGCCCCCAGGGCTCCGTCGCCACCTCCGTGTATAAGAAACTCGGTGTGGGTGTGAGTGTGGGTGTGTGTTGCTTCCTGAGCACACTCTTGACATCTTGTCTTGCCCCTTTATCTAGTCAGTGTTTTTCGTCTAAAAGTAGGGTTAGAAAACAGTCTGTACCATTCTGTGAACGTTGGCATGACGAGAAGGGTTCCCTCCAAACTGCAGGGGAAATGGGAACCTCCCTCCCTCTCCCAAATCCCCCTCCAATCCCGTTTCTTTGGGGTTTCCTTTTAGAGGCTGGAAGATCGCTGGCAGCGTGCTCATTCTCATTGTCTGCTGCATTAACATGTATTTTGTGGTGGTCTACGTCACTGCGCTGGGACACCTGGCCTTATACGTGGTGGCAGCCATTCTCTCCGTTGTCTACCTGTGCTTTGTTGCCTACTTGGTGAGTATTGTACATCCGTGTTCTTTGGCAAGACTGTTGCTATATAATGTTGGGATTCAGTAACTGTTGGGCTGAGGCAGCATTGTGACAAATAAGCTTGCTTTCCCGAGAACTGGAAGCTTTTATTTAATAACCCATAGAAATCTTACAAAGGCTAAGTAACCCTCGCCATCCCCTAAGTGCATCATTTCAGATGTGCCTCAGTTTCCCATAAATCAAGACCTGTTCAAGGGCCAGGCAGAGTCAGAAATTTGTCTCCCAGTTCTGTGCTTAGTCCATTAGTCCTTGAAACTTCTTACTTTCCATCCCAATTCCCTTAGTGACTCATCTGAACAAGCCTAGATTAAACTGTGCTATGCTAACTAATAATCTGATGGGGAGAGACCTTCAAAATGGTGCAGAGTTCCTGATTTGTTTGTGTGCATTCAAATGGTAAGAGGGGACAACTATGTATTTGTTTAAAGAAAAAAGGTCTATCAACATGCAGTGTGACTTTCCTTCCTGTGATTGCGTCTGTATCTCTTACGGCCAGGCCAAACTAAAAGGGAATGTCGAATCAAGATGCTCAACTCCTGCTACGTTAATTACATAGCTGGATTTGGCGTATCTTGATTCGAGTTTCCTCTCTGTCCCCCACAGCAGGAGGCTGATGGGAGCAAATGCTCTTGTCGGCTTCCCTTACTCCTCGCAGGAGTACTGGCCATTGACGGGGGGCGCCCTCTGAGTTCAATTTAGCAGGTCTTGACTAGACCTGCTAAATCAAACTCCGAAAGATCGATCATGGCAGCGTCAATCTTCTGCTTAGTGAAGACATGGCCTAATTTTCTACTTACTGTGAAAAGTGTGGCAAAGTTTAGAGCGGCTTATAACCATGTTCAACAGGCTATTTAATAGCTTTCCCAATCTCAGCAGCCTTAATATGCTTTAACATTCTCCATAGAGCTCATTATGAAGAGATTTGGTAACTTGACTTCCTAGTAATTATTGAAAAATAGCACCAAGTAATCCCTCCATGTTTCCATTCATTAAAGTGCAGCTGCTAAATTGATTGTAACTTTTGCAGGAACATTTCTCATAATCCACTCCTTCTTTAATTCCAGACCTGGCTGTGTCTGATTGCTCTTGGGATCTCCTTCCTGGCCTGTGGGCAAACGGTAAGCGTCACTAGAACAGTGCTTACTGAAGAGCCGTCTGTCACTCAAATTAACTAAACCGTGGGTCTGTCTGTACACAGCAGGTGGCCATCAGAGCCAGTGCGTTTCTATGGTTTACTGTGTGAACATATCAAAACGTATGTGCGGTTTGCACAGAGAATACATGTGCGGGGACCCCCTAACTTGTGAGTTTGTGTTATAAAAGCTCAGCTGTACATATTGGGAAATATTTTGTTGCTAAGATAACTAAGGAGATGGATAAATTTCCTTGCTGATCCCCTTTAATCACATGCCTAAGAAATATTATGTTGCTGCTGGAGATCTGCTTTGCAGGGTAGGAACTGCACGTAACCTACCTCCTATCCAGACGCTAACCAGGCTTAACAGCCTGGCAAAAGACACACTGTGTTCCAGAATGACACTTCTGCTTCGGAAGTCTTCCAGCGACTCTTTAATGCAGGCTGATAAACAGAAGTCAAGCTGCTCAGACAGTATCTGAAGTATTAATCCTTCTTCTGACAATTGCACGTGAAAGGTGCCTAGGTGCTGATTCTGTGGGTGCTCCGGGGAAAAGTCAGTGGGTGGTCACCACCCACCCGCAGCCAACCTCCCCTTCTGCCCCCTTACACCTAGCACCTCCTGCCTGCCCTGAAATGTTTCACATGTTTGGATGCTCTAGGAGGGGAGATGCAGGGTGCTCGGGGGAAGAGTTGTGGGGGTGGGGGCTGGAAGGGGTGGAATGGGAGTGGAGGAGGAGCCGGGATGGGATGAGGCAGGATGGGGACTTGGGGGAGGGGTGGATTGGTAGAGGTAGGAGTCAAGCACCCCTCACTACAGGGGAGCGTGTAAAGTCTGTGACACTAAGTGATGTTATAACTACCTCCACAGGTCAGAATTCAGTTGTATTCCAGACTCTGAACTTGACCTGTTGCTCTTGCACTGTAAATGCATTTGATAGTAGTCACTGGTTTCAATTACAAATGAGGGTGAATTTGGGGTGCAGAAATTCCTTCCCAGCAGTGGAAATACTGCAGGAGAAACCCTTGCCCATAAACACCAGACGTCTGAGCATTAGAGGTGTAATATTTTTTCCTACCTGGTATGTGATTCTGGTGATCAGCAAAGAAAAAAATAAATCAATGTTTACAGGTGGTTGATGGTTCGATTATTTACTTTGTGTGTATGGCATTAATAGACATTTCTGTTTCCTACAATTGTATGTACTGGCATATGGAGCATAACAGAATGTGCTTAAAAGCTTTCCATAATTTGGGTCTCTATTTTTTAAACATTTTTAAACTTTAGATTTGTTTTTGTTTTTTAACGTCCAGTTTGGCCCTTTTTATCCTCCAAAAACTTTCCCCGTTGTACTTTCCACCTCCCAGGACAGTCTTAACTCTCTAGATTTACAAAGATCACAGTGCGAAACATGCTTTCCTTTTCTCTGTTCGGAAAGGTCTGGTTTGGACCTACCTGTACTATGAATTATCTTGAGATAGAATATTGTTTTGGAGGAGGGAAACCCTGTCAAGCAAACTCGTAGGGAAATTGAAGTCCTGGATCTCATTCAATAAGCGTTTTCTTCTATTACTACTTGACGGAAGTTTCTGCTGATACTACAACTCCGTGTTTATACATTTGTGTGTGCGTTGAGGTATTTTGATAGGTATTTCACTAGAATTTAATGTGACCTAAGTGCTGTCCTTTATCTCGTCATATTTTGGTCTTCACTGAGTTTTAGTTTGTACATTAGTTTATTCACCTTTTTAAGAGAACTGGGTTCAAATCCTGGCATGAATAACAAGTGGAAGCGGCTTCCCAAGGACTTACCAGGCCCTCTGTGTGTGCACCTCCCAAAAGCATGGCATGATTCCAGCCCCCATCCCCGCAACTCTTCCCCCGAGCACCCTGCTCAAGGGAGGCTTGGGACTGGAATTGCGGGGCTGTTACAAGTCAAGATTGGGTCCCCTGGAAGATGTGTGCGCACCGCATCTCCCTTGCTTTGCCTGATTTAACCCATTCAACTTGGCCTCTGCTCTCCTGATCACTACAATTAGTCCTCTTTTGTTTTTTAAAGTGGAAATCTTATATTGAAAATGGCTATCACCGGTATGTTTCCAAGCTTAGTTTTTGTAGTTCTCATTGGAGACAAGGCTTTTTCAGGTAATTCTTCGTCTTAGAGTTTCTCATGCTCCTCACAAGAGAGGTTATGTGCCTGTGCAGATGAAGGGGGCTACCAAGGCTTTCAGAGGGTTGGGGGGAGAGAGATTTCACAAGGGACGCTTTATTGTGACGTCCCTTATTTGGACAAATGTTAGACTGTAAAGGACATCCATCATGTTGGTGGGAGGGGAAGGACGCCTCTGGAGTAAGCGTCATTTCCTGTATGGAAGTGGGGTGTGGTTCTCACTAGGTGGTGTGAGGACACAAGTTTTAGTTCAGACATGGCCACTTCTGTCTTCCTGCATGTCATGGCATTCAGAGGATGCTGCGTGTTACCGTTGGCTGTCTTGCCAAAGCAAAGGCATGGAGGCAGATTCTCCAAAGTCACTTGCAACTGGCATAGTCCTTTAGATCCACATTGCATTGGGGTTAAATCCTACTGAATTAGAACAGTAAAAGCTTACATCTGCTTTGCCCTGGGCACTACCTGCAGTGCAGGGCACTGGGGATTCTAGACCACCGTCTCCAATTGCTAGAGTAAAGCATAAGTCTGGCTGTTTCCTACAACAATAAAGACGATGTATGTGTACCACTCCTGTTAGAGTAGCAAGAAGTGCAGACATCCAGGAAAGAATAACCTCCCAAGTGCACACACAAAATGGTTTCATAGATTTGCATAAGGAAACTTCATAAGGAATTCAGTGTTAGGTAGGTTGCACCAAGAACAAGCTGCTCATCTTTTAAATCGTTTTAACTAAGCCTACAAAGTTGGCTAACTTACTGTTAATCAAGATTACTGACAAAATAGCCTTAAGTATTAATGCTTGATATGCAGAAAAACGATATTTTCGTTAAAGTGCGCGTTCAGAATTCCAGATGGAAATGGAGTGTGCATTCTACTTACTGCCAGTGTTTTCAGTTTTATATCTAATTCCTCTGATTTGTGTGTTACTCTCTTATTTGGCAGCAAAACTATATAGACTTGTCTAACCAAAGACATGTTTATAATCTAGAATTGCTGTTAAGCTGCTATCTTGCTGCCTTTGTTAGCTTAAGTTCCTGTAGTTTGATACATGCCTTAGATTTGCATGCATTTTAAAAATTTCTGGTCTGTGGGTGTAAAAAGTGCATGACCACTGTGAACATGCATGATGTCACTGTTGGAATGTATATCAAAATCACACCTATATGCAGGAACTTGTGTATAAAGTCCTCCTACTGTGCTATAATTTAGCTTCTATTCCAGTCTTTGTGAAACCTTAATTTTTTTTAATTGACCATGAACCAATTTGTATGCACTACATTTTCAATTAAAAGAACAGACGCTTTTCCAACTTGGTTTCTTGGGTCTCTTTTTTTTGAACTGCGACACCCAGTATGTTGTGTTAAAAGAAACTCGTATTGATGCCCAATATGCTACAGTATATACACTCTAGCACTAGTGCGGTAATATCTTGGCCCTATACACTAGATTGCATGAAAAGCTTAATATTTCTAGACCAACTTCCTCCATGCTGTGCCCCTACCTGCTGTTGCAAGAACCTGTCAGTGCGAGACATTCAACATAAGAACAACTTTACTGAGTCAGACCAAAGGTCCATTTAGCCCAGTATCCTGTCTTCCCACAGCAGCCAATGCCAGGCGCCCCATGGGGAATGAACAGAACAGGGAATCATCAAATGATCCCTCCCCTGTCTCCCATTTCCAGCCCCAGACAAACAGGCTAGGGACACTATTCCTACCCATCCTGGCTAATAGCCATTGATGGACCTAACCTCCATGAATTTATCGAGCTCTTTTTTTTTTTTTTTTTAACCCTGTCATAGTCTTGGCCTTCAGCATCCTTACTCCTCTAGTAAGGAGTTCCACAGATTGACTCTACATCATGTGGAAAGTCACTGTTGTTTTTTAAATCGGCTACCTATTGATTTCATTTGGTGGCCCCTCGTTCATGTGTTCTGAAGTGTAAATAATATTGCCGTATTTATTTGCCATATACCACTCATGATTTTATAGACTTCGGTCATATCCCTTCTTAGTCTTTTTTTTTCCACGCTAAAGAGTTCCAATCTTATTAATCTCTCCTCATATGCAAACCATTCCATGCACCCTAATTTCTGTTGCCCTATTCTGAACCTTTTCCAGTTCCAGTAACTTTTTTGAGAGGGGGCAGCCACATCTGCATGCAATATTCTAGATGTGGACATACCAAGGATTTACACAGAGGCAATAAGATATTTTTGTTCTGTTCTCTATTCCTTTCTTAATGATTCCCAACATCCTGTTTGCTTTTTTGATTGCTGCTGCACGCTGAGTGGATGTTTTCAGAAAATGATCCACCGTGACTCCAAGATCTTTCTTGAGTAGTGACAGCTAACTTAGATTCCCTTCATTTTATATGTCTACAGTAGTTGGAATTGTTCCCCTATCGTGGCTTGATATTCTCCATTATCTTTAGGGCAACACGCAGTACTTCTGCTTCCAGCAGTAACAAAGGATTGATATACTGTTAACCTGTTCAACTTGAATACAATTCTTGCTACAGTCAGTTGAGCATTTTTCTAGGTTTCTTTGCATGGCCCTATATGGAAGACACGCTCATCCTTCTACATTTAGACTACTTACTGCATCTCCTCCACCCATTTAGTAGCAAAAATGAATCAAATGTCAACATATTTTGGCCAGGAACAACCTTAATAGGGTATGAATTCTCATTATTTGGAACAAATACAGATAATTGGCTGAAATTCTGTCGTCTGATCTTACATAGGAGTTCATGCTTGGAGTTCTAATGAACCCATCTGGCCTTAAAATCTATTCAGGAGTGGGGAGGAAATTCTGATAGAAGCAGGCATTACACACACCTTTCTTTTTTAACAAACCTGAAATCTTGCCTCTGTTCAATAATAGATCCTTCTGTTACTGTGTGATATGGGAACTTTCTTTCCCGTTTTTTTTTATTATTACAAGCCTTCCCTACCTGCTTTAAGTGAACTGGAAGCTGTAAGTAATGCATATTATTTATTTCTCTTAGAGGAAACTCTGATTTATAAGCTCGCTACAGACCTTAATATAATACCTATTTAGTTTTTGTTTCTACTATGTGAAAAACTTGGTAACTTTCAGTCCATTGAAAAGTCTATCTTGCCTTTTGATTTGTAACTGAATTTAACAAATTTTGAACAATTAAGCATGAATTTAAGAATCACAGAGGAGAATAATTTTATCTCCTATATGTGTAGAATCAGTCAAACTTGCATGTAGTTGTAACAGGAAATTGTAACAGAGAGATGCCGTCCATGCCTTCCACTTCTCCCCACCACACAGAAATAATAAGGAGATATTGCATCTGTGTCCCATGCATGTTTTCAGAATATCTGTTGATGTGAAATATTGTGTCCATTAAATAAACTTACAGACAGCCATTGCTAATGTGTAAATCGGACACACATCCCTTTTACAAAGAGTCCTCAAACTCCTGCAGTTGAGACATAAACTAGATACAAACAGGATTTTATGTAACCCTGTGGTCCTAAAGCACAGTCGGTTTATTCTTTGGCTGACCACTAGAGACTGAAACCTGTTCAGATACAAGATAAATAACTGGTTATCTCTGGCTACCTGAGATTATGCCCTGCCATAGTAAACCTGTTGCACTGAACAATATCCACTGTTAGCCTAACGACTTTCTGTAAGCTTCAGAGGGGTAGCCGAGATGGTCTGTAACTGGAAAAACTTTAAAAACCAACAACGTAATCTAGCAGCACCTTAAAGACAAACAAAATGTAGATGGTATCATGAGCTTTCATGGGCAATGCACTTCAGATGGAGTTATTAAAGGTCCAGTTTCAAAATAAATAGGAGATGGATGGGGGGGGGGGGGGAGGGAAAGGAATAGTCACTTGGGGTACGTCTAAACTACATGGCTCCGTCGACGGAGCCATGTAGATTTGTTTGTTCCGCAAAGGGAAATGAAGCCGCGATTTAAATAATCGCGGCTTCATTTAAATGTAAATGGCTGCCGCGCTGAGCCGACAAACAGCTGATCAGCTGTTTGTCAGCTCAGCGCGCTAGTCTGGACGCTCCTCTGCCGACATGAAAGCCCTTTATCGACCTCCCCGGTAAACCTCATCGTACGAGGCATAAAGGGGAGTCGATAAAGGGCTTTCAGGTCGGCGCGGGAGCATCCAGACTAGCACGCTGAGCCGACAAACAGCCGATCAGCTCTTTGTCGGCTCAGCGCGGCAGCCATTTAAATTTAAATGAAGCCGCGATTATTTAAATCGCGGCTTCATTTCCCTTTGCCAATCAGCCTAATCTACATGGCTCCATCGATGGGAGCCATGTAGTCTAGACACACCCATAGAGACTCTAATTGACCATTTCTTTCCCTTTTTTCCCCTTCTCCTCCCCCACCCCCTATTTATTTTGAAACTGGACCTTTAATAACCCCATTCCTCTGAGGAAGTGGGTTGTGCTCATGATATCATCTACGTATTTTGTTAGTCTTTAAGGGGCTGCAAGACTATTTGTTGTGTTTTAACTTTCCATAACTAATTCACACTACTTTAAAAGGGTGAATCTTGTGTTCCAATTAAATGGAAATTGGGTTTTCCTGTTGGATCACACTTTGTGCTCCTACTCTAATCAGTAGTTAATTAATGTATGAGATCTATAGTAATCAGGGGCGGCCCTAGACTAGCTGCCAGCAATGGATGCTCCCACCTCCAAACCCCTCAATGATCTTGCGCCACCATTTGGCGCCACCATTTAACTTGCCGCCGTAGGCAACTGCCTAGTTGGCCTATATGGACAGGCCGCCCCTGGGTAATAAGGAATAACCAGCATAGACAAGAAGGAAAAATCTGTTTCTTGTCTGTTCTAATGGATGAATTTCCTTTGTTTTTAATCAGTTGTGTATTGCTTCGGTGATTCCAATGACATACCTTCAGATTAATCCTAATAACTTCAATAAATCAGATAACTATGGTATTAATTTATCAGATTGATAAGTCAGATTCATGCTTTGGTTTTTACTTTGATCAGCAGCAATCAAAGCAATTTTTAAACATCTAACAGCCTAATAAAACTTGAATTTTATTTTATTTTGTATAACGTAAGTGGCAGGACCAAAGAATCAGTCATTTGAGTTAAGTACGATTCTTGCCTATCGGATTATGGGTTAGGTGACCGTATGAGCTACAGTAGAACCTCAGTTACCTACACCTCAGGAATGGAGGTTGTTTGTCACTCTGAAATGTTTGTAACTTTTATAAAATATCGTGGTTCTTTCAACAGCTGACTGTTGATTTAATAGAACTCTGAAGCTTTGCTACGCAGAGGAGAAACGCTGCATTTAACCGTCGTAATTTAAATGAAACAATCCCAGAAACAGCTTCCTTATTTTTGTTAAATCTTTTTTTTAAAACTTTGCCTTTACTTTTTTAGTAGTTTACGTTTAACAGGGGGATTGTACTGTGTTTGCTTTTCTGGCTGTGCTGCTGCCTGATTGTGTACTTCCGGTTCCAAATGAGGGGAGTAGTTGACCAACCAGTTCATAATGCTGGTGTCCGTAATTCTGAGGTTCTACTGTACTGTGTGGTTTGGGGCTACTTTGGCCTTCTAGCAGTACCAGTTCCTAAGGGCTTGTCTACGTGGCACTAACTGATCGCACAGCCCCTGCTTCCGCACACTAATGTGCTTTGACACACTGCTGCTTCGAACACCTTGGCTTGCTGGGCACTAAATCATGCTGTAGGCAAGCCTTTAGTGAGACAAAACTGCTTGGTGCGTAGCACTTTGGAGAGAATAGCACTGAACTGCTGGAAAAGAACTTGGTCGTGACAGTCTGCTTGTAGCAGACCATTGTTTCAATTACTCTCTGCACTGAAGGAGTAGTCTCTCCATAGACGTCAGGCTGATTTCACTTGGGGGTTGTAAAAGTCCTGTGAAACTCGTTGTCTGAATCAAATAAGATGTTTCTGTTTTACCTCTGGACTTGAAGCACTGATCAAGGACTTGTTAAGTTTCAGGCTGAAGAAAGCCAAAGCACAAACCCTCTTGTTTGGTGACTTCAACCTAATCACACTTGATTTCGTTGTCTTTGGCTTCTGGGGTTTTTGTTTGTTTGTTTGTTTTCAAAGTGGTTTCCCTAATATTCTTCTTCTTTGCCTTCTCTAGTATCAGCTGGGACTCACTACTCACCCTGAACTCTTCCTTCTGAACAATGTTGATGCAGACTCAGTTGTGAATAGATGATTCCCTGAACTGCAGTAGTCAGAGCAAAAGCAATTGGGATGCCCCTCTGTGCTGCAGACAAGGATTTTCCTTACTCTTGGTTAGTTCAGAAATGGGTATGGTCTAAGGATCATGAATGTCACAAAGATTTCCTCCGCGGAGCACACAGGATAACACTCACAGCTGCAGAGGAGTGTCGGATGGATCCACAGATACTTGAGGTTCTCGCAGGACCAGTGAAGAGCCAGAGTCAAACTAGTGCATACAACCTCACACCCTATGGGTTTGTCTTCCCTTTAGGTACTCAAAATATTTTCTCTTGTCCTTTTTCTAACTGTAAATTATTTGGGTAGTAAATTATAGGTATTTGAATGTCTTATTGATTCAGATCTAAACTTACTTTACTTTGGTGTTTCTTAGGTCCACTAAATCATGGGACACTAAAATGTTCTCCAGCTTTTAGGAGGCTGTCTAAATGAGTAATGTTAAGATTTCACATTTGATTTTGAAAGATCTCATTTAGGACGTACACTAAGGAAACTTACTTCTCAATGAGCTAACGAACGAGCTTGAGCAGAGTGCAAAGTACAAATCCACTGGAACCTAAGGAAGTAGCGTACAAAGGCTGTAAAATGCAGAGTACATGCTCTTCCATTTCTGCTCCCTTCCCTATCTGTCCAGGTGCTTAGGATTCTCATTGCTATACTAACTGAGCACCTACTTGGGAAATGACTGTGTACAGGTTGGACTGCAATTGTCCGGCACCCTCAGAGCCTGAGTGGTCCCTGAGGGAGGGATTTTCCAGACCGGGGATGTCATTTCTGGCCCCACAGACCAGCTGGGCCACATCGCCCTCCTTGCATAGCGCTGGGCTCCTGGCCCCCTCCTTCCTCCCCAAACACCTGCAGCACACCGGGACTCTGATCCTGGAACATCCATGGTCCTTCCAGTCCTCTGATGTTGCCAGACCAGAGTTCCAGTTTATAAAGGTGCAACCTGTACATGGTTAACCACACAGCTTTCTCCACGCCCCTCCCGCTCTATCAGAGGCAATGGGGGGCGGGAATGGAGGGGGGGAGTTGGTGCACGTGGAGTAGAGAGCCACCTTTCCCCCCCCTCTCCCAGCCACTGCCTCTCTAGCACCTACCACTTCAGACCTCCCTAACCTCCACCATGGCTGTCTGAAGAAGTCTCTTGTGCTAAGCACGTGGCTAGCTTCACTTCTCTGCCCACCTCTTCCAAGCTTCTGGACTATTTTTCAATAGTGAGCTGCTCTAGGATTTTATTTCAGGTGCTTCCCTCATGCCCCCACAACTGCATTGCTGACTGCTGCCCAGGAATGGTAACAGCAGTGTAACTGAGATGGGAGAGTACAAAGAGTTGTATCTTTGTGCATTCGATCTAACTTTTTCTTTGCCATCAAGTTTGACCAACAGTGTGTTGAAGTCAATTTTAAGACCAAAATACAAACTGGAGAAGCAATGCAAGTTTAGTTTTTACTACGAGGGATCGATAGAATCCTTGGTTTAAGTATCTGTCTATGCAGTTTAGAGGAGTGGAAACTGCTCTATTAAGAGTGCTCGCTGTGGAACATGTCTGTTAACTACTGAAGAGGGAACTTCAAAACATTCTTCTTGTAGTTCTTCCAGACATAAATGTAACTGAATAAAGTCGTGTGCACAGTTCCACAGCAACTTCCATCTGCCAATGAGAAATGTATCTTTATCTTAAGCCAGCTAAGCACAGAATGGAGTTAACTTTTCCCAGGACTGGCTTTACACAAAGGGAGTTGAACATGAGCATTTGTGCCCTTTGAAGAAGGCTTGAATGATTAGGATAGTTTCTGAGAATTGGATGTTTCCAAACTCAGAACTTGAGGCCATGATATTCTGGCTGGGAAAGAGGTTTTATCCTTTAACAAAAATCTTTTGCAGTTGTGCTAAGAATTGTGAGGCAGGAACAGCCTTCAAATGGAAGACACTGTGAATTATATTTTTATACATATGTATGTGGACTCAGGTCTGAGGCATCTTCTGCTTTTTAATTAAATCTCTTACCAATGAAACATTTCTATCCCTGTGTATTTTGCACTAATTTATTACATGTGTTCATTACACTTTAGACTTCCATCCTGTTCATCACAAGTCAAATGCGTCAAATTCACTTCAGCTTTTTCTGTTCAGGCTTCATTTGCTTAAGAAATAATGCTGATGTTCTTCAGGTCAGATGACCCAGAAGTTAACTTTGACTAGCTGTTTTTGTAAAAGAACAGACTGTACAATAAGAACACCTGCAAACTCTTGTAGCTCTGACAGGCGAGGGAAGTAAAGCACTAACAACAGTGTGAGGGCTGAATGCAGTATACCAGAGGATATTGTCTGGCTCCAAATCATAGTGAGACCCTCAAGTTTGGACTGAAGTGCAGCTGAGCAATGGTGTCCAAACCCACCAGTTAATGTGGAAAGGTGTAAACATGTGCGTGCTATAAAAAATTTTCCCATCCACCCGCCCCCCGACATACACAGGCAAAAGAGCTGGTGTGGACAGCTCCTTCAGCAGGAAAGATGCTCCTGCCGACACAGCTAATGCTGCTCATTAGGGGTGGTTTAATTATGCCAGCAGAAGAGTTCTCTCCTGCTGGCTAAGAACAGCGACACGGGAGACCTTCCAGTGGTATAGCTATCTGGGCGTAAGGGCTGTAGTGCAGACACAGACTAAGTCTGTTGCAGGTGGTACTTGCTTTGTTTTTAGTAAATCCCATTAAAATGTTACCTTTGCCAATGTGGATTAGGCATCTAGCAAGTGGCCTAGTGTTTAGGTACTGGGCTTTGGCCAGCTGCTGTAGCTACATACAAGGAACACTAAGGATCTTGGTTTAAGCTTGAGGAATAGTCCTTCCTCTGCTGATTCCCTCTAGAAGCAGCCTGCCTCCACCCCAGTTGGTGCTGGCTGTAATTTGCAGCCATTTTTCTGAGGCAGGGATTTTGCTGCCCGTACAGTAACTGAATCAGGCATTCCTCTAACAGTGTTATCTCCGGGGAGCTCTTAAATAGCTACCAGAGTGTGTTTGCAAACACTGTTGCTTCAGTTGGAAGGAAGAGGCTCTTCTAAATTCTTTCCCTGCATCACTTTAATTGCTGCTGTGGTTTAGAGAGCATCTTTGTTAAACCAAACTTGTCTGACAGGCGAAGATCTCAATAGCAATGACTTGAAATAGGCCAAAGAGCAGTGACCTGGGCTGAGTCTACACTGGCACGTTACAGTGCTGTAACTTTCTGGCTCAGGGGTGTGAAAAAACACTCATCCCCACCCCCACCCAAGCACAGCAAGTTGCAGTGCTGTGAAGCAACCAGTGTGAACCAGCCTGTGCTCCTGCAGTAGTACTTTCAACTTCTAAGGAGAGATAAAGCCCCAGTATTTCATGGTATGCTCCTGCTTAGAAATCTACTTAATGCAGCTGTAACTGTTGGCTTCAGCAAGTTGAAACAGTGTTTTATTTTAACCAATTGGGCTACCCTATATATCAACATTCAATACATAAAATAGCATAAATACATAGCAGTCTACTAAATGTATCAGCACAAACGTTTAGACACCCAGCAGTGTTACAAGACATTGGATTATTCAGGTCTTCTGTTAACGATCTGCTGCCAGCCCCGAAGAACTATCTTGCTCTTTGCCTATTGTAGCCCAGTTTCCAAACTGGGAGGCATGGGAGTTTTGTACTATTCTGAGCTTGATGTAGGCAGATAAGTTCTGCTTCTTGCACAGTACTCTAGCTGGCAGGGAATGCGGAAACATTAGAATTGACTGAGTCTCTTGCCTCACGGATACTGTGAGTTTAGGTACCAATTCCAACAGTTGGCTTTAACATAGAGCACGTTCAGTGGCAGAGCTAACAGCAGTCCTGATTATTATTATTTCACATTCTGAGTGTTTACGTCTAGACATTCTAAATAATTAATACTAACATATGCTTTCCTTTCCGGCTTGCTCCCACGAAGTCAGTTCACTTTTTGGCCCCACTCTTGAACTGAGGTTGAACGTAATCCTTATACATAGAGAAAAGAACGCCTAACAAGAGAGCAGATACTGTTATCTATTGGTGATTTGTACATGAAACGTAGTTCAGAAATTCCCCTTCCTATAAATAGTTTTGTTTTTTGTCATTGAATTAAAAATATCTGTAAACTTCAGCAGAGGTAAAATTATTTAGCAATTAAAAATGTCTTCTCTCAGTACCCTAAAAATAGGTGGTGCAAAGAAGTTAACAGCTAGACATTAAATGGTCCAAAAAAAACCTAATGGATGTATCCCCAATTTGAATCCGTGATTTACAGAAAAAAGCTTAGTTTTGGAATGGGTGGCAAACTCTCTGAAAGCAGAGGTAAGTCAAGCAGCCTAGAGTAAGCTCACTATATGGACAAAAGAACACCCATCCACCCCCCAGAAAAGACTCAGCGACTTGCAAAGGTGTCTTGAAAAGATCCCTGCACAAATCAGTCTCTTACCTATTGTTATTGCGCCTACGACAAAGCCTTGTGCTGCAACTCTCATGTGAATGAGATGGACGGACAACTTCTGATCTCCTCTGTGTTTTAACTTATAGAGCCCATAGCCCACGACAGCAACAAAGCCTGCCATTCCTATGCATTGAAAAGGAGGGGTGAAAGTTCAATAAACTTGTAAAGCCAGAACAGGTGACTTTAGCTTAAAGTGTGCCAGATAGAGTAATCTAAGTACCGCAGCATTCCATATGCTAAAATCTACCAAATAGTGCCTGGGGTGAGGAATCAGCATATTCTGCAAATGCTTAACTCAAAAAGCAGTGTTGACCAAATCTTAAATTAGAGGTGCTATTTTAACAGAAACCACCAACTTCCTCTACTAGACAATGATGGTTTTTGTCCCAAAACCATACAGTGTTGCTATACTTACTCTATTATCTGACTCTTTATTTCTGAAGTAGGGAAGGAAACATCATCTAGAGGCTTAATTTTATCTCTGCCTTGGTTTTGTTTGGGGGGGTTTTGTTTAGTGTAGGTTTTTTGGGGGGGAGGGTTGGAATGGGCTTTTATAGATAACTCAGGGCCTGTAAATCACTTTCAATTACTTTTGTTGTTTGACACATAGATTGAATAACTAAATTATTCTTTTATCTTTCAATTACAACCACCCCCACATGCTGCAAAAAAGCAGGCTGTGTTCTTGCAACCTGTTAAATTGATAACAGTGTATACAGATTAGCCTGTGTTCATTTAGCGCAGTACGTACAAATCACTTTAAGGTTGAGAAAAGCTTCTGTTTTAGCAGCAGCAACGCCAGCAGGACTGTCAAATGTTAGGGAAACCTAATGAAGTTTGACGGATACAACTTTGCCAGACTTCCCCTTGCCTTTCCACGTCTGTACAGTTCCTAAGAACTTGCATTCTGTACATGACTCGTCTTGCTTGAATATATTGATTTTTAAATGAAGACCCAGGTCAATGGTGTGTGAATATGGAAACTGTAAAGCCCGAATATAGGGAAGAAATCCCATGTAGAAGGCATAATGGGAAATGAAAGTAGTTGCACCATAACAGTAAAGTCACCTTTTAAATGTAGGAGTTCAATAGGATTCCATATGACTACTGATAAAGTAACAGCTACCTTTGCAACAGAGCTCTACTCTAGTCACCCTATTACAAAAGAGTAATGGCATACTACAATTGACAGAGGAAAAAACCTAGGACTTCACACTAGTAGTATCAATTTTGCTGTTCCATGTTTAACCCATGTACATTTTAGCTATTTCTGGGGGGAGGAAGGGGAAGAATCCCTTAACCTCTTCAGTTAGGGTATGTCTACACAGCAAAGTTATTTCGAAATAACAACTGTTATTTCGAAATAACTTTCCTAGTGTCTACACAAGCCAACTGCTATTTCGAAATTAATTCAAAATAGTGGAGGGCTTATTTTGAAATTGGTAAACCTCATTCCACGAGGAATAGCACCAATTTCGAAATTGCTATTTTGAAGTAAGCGCTGTGTAGACACTTATTTCGAAATAGGGGGTCTCCAGCCCTTCCCAAGGTGCCCAGCTAGCCATCCTGGCCACAAGGTAAACTCCTGACCCAATGCCCTGCCGGACCTGGTTCCGGCCAGCCTTAAATGCGATTCAGCGTCCACTCAGTGTGGACGTGCTATTTCGAAATAGCAAAATGCTATTTCAAAATGCATTTTCTGTGTTATTTTGAAATAAGCTATTTCGAAATAAGGCTGTAGTGTAGAAATACCCTCAGTGATGCAGGTTATTTCTAGAGAAAACAGGTCTGAATTATTACAATAAAACTCTGTCCATAGCACTCAATGTGAGTGGAAACATTTGACTCACCTACAGGGACAAAGGGAGAGTCTCTGGCTTTCCGTGTCAGTTTAGATACTTGACTGTCCTCTTCCTCTGCAGACCAGTGATCGTCGGAAGGCATTTCTCACGTCTGAAAGCAAAAGAAAAGTGACGGTTCAGATCCAGAGATTCTTTCTGTCTCAGTTCTCTGGAGTTTACTTGCTAAGGAGCCTCTTTAGGAGACTCCCAATTGTCAGAGCAGCTAACTTGACCCTGGTAGTACTTTAGCTGATTCCCTTTTTCTAGCTGTTGTTCAGTTAATGCAATATCAGCTGCTGCTTAATCTCATTTTGGAGGCTGCGTGGTTCCATCTTAAGGGTTTTGTTTTGGCACTGCAGCCAGGCTGTGTGCAGTTGGTCATTTATGCCTGCTCAGCTCTCCAAACGATGCCTCAGCCCTTCATAGCTGTATTTGTGGAATAAACAGATGCTTCATTTTTAAAAAATAGATTTTTTTTTAGAGCTCATTGCCTCTTCCCCACCTCTAAACCATCCTGCCCATCATTGCCCTTTCCTTGGACTGGAAAAGAGCAAATATAGTACCTATGTGTAAAAAGGGCAATAAGGACAACTTAGGGACTTACAGACCAGTCAGCTTAAAATTCAATATCTAGAAAAAATAGTGCAGCAAATACACATTTTCTTCAAGCTGCTTACAAATTAAGATAATACCATTGCTTGCCCTGATAAACTAGAGAAATATAGCCTTGACAAATCCCTACGGTAAGTGCAAAACTGCTTGGAAAATCATACTTAGGGAAAAGAACAGTGATTCACGATCAATCTCAAAGGACATAGCAAGTGGGGTTCCATAGGGATCTGTCCTAGGTCCAATTCTATTCAATATCTTCTTCAATAATATGGCTAATGGAGAAAGAATGCGTTGGCAAAATTTATGGACAACACCAAGATATGAGAGGTTGCAAAGCACTTTGGAGAACACAAAATTCAAAATTATACTGACAAACTAGAGAAATGGTCTGAAATCACTAGGATGAAATTCAAGAAGCACAAATGCACTGTATCAAATTAAAAAACGAAAACGACTGTCTAGGAAGGAGTCGTGCAGAAAAGGGTGAGTGGTAGTGGGTCACAAACTATGAGTCAACAGTATAACACTATTGCAAAAAAAATTAGGAATGTTAGGAAGTTTTAGAAGAAGCACTGTAAGGAAGATTTGAGCAGTAATTCTGTTCCACTCATTCCACACTGATAAGTGCCTCAATAATAGTGTTATGGCCAGTTCTGAGCAACACTTTGGGAAGGATTTGGACACATTAGAGAAGGCCCAGAGCAGAGCAACAAAATGATTAGATATAAAAAAAAAATCTACAGGAAAGAGTGAAAAAAAATTTTTTGAAGAAGAGAAAATGGAGGCATGATAACAAACTTCAAGTATGTAAAATGTTATGAAAAAGAGGGTGATAAATTGTTCTCATTGTCCAGTTAGGACAGGAGAAGACGTTGAAAGTAAAGTAAGCCATGAAGATTTAGGTTAGACATTAGAAAATCCTCCTTAATTGTAGGAGTAATTAAGCCCTGAAACAAATTACCTAGGGAGGATGGAAGATTTTAAGAACAGGTTAGACAAACACCTGTCAGGGATGGTCCACATAAGTCCTATCTTAGTGCAGGAGCCTGAGCTAGATGACCTAGTGAGACCCCTTCAAATCCTACATTTCTGGGATACTCCTACAACCGCTCTGTACCTTCCTCCATTGTCCCTGCCCCCCCAGTATCCTCCTGCTTCCCTCTACAATCCCCCATTGGCCCTTTAGCCCACAGACCCCCCAGTATCTTCCCCCCCCCCTTGCCCTGTTCCCATTTACAGCCCCCTAGCACCCTCTCCCATTGTCACTTTCCCCTATAGCCCCTCCCAGTACCAGCCCCTCCCCCACTGTCCCCCTTTATAGCCCCCGTAGCAGCCCCTCCCCCACTGTCTCCCTTTACAGCCCCAGTACCAGCCCCTCCCCCACTGTCCCCCTTTATAGCCCCCAGTACCAGCCCCTCCCCCACTGTCCCCCTTTACAGCCCCCAGTACCAACCCCTCCCCCACTGTCCCCCTTTACAGCCCCAGTACCAACACCTCCCCCACTGTCCCCCTTTATAGCCCCCGTAGCAGCCCCTCCCCCACTGTCTCCCTTTACAGCCCCAGTACCAGCCCCTCCCCCACTGTCCCCCTTTATAGCCCCCAGTACCAGCCCCTTCCCCACTGTCCCCCTTTACAGCCCCCCCGTACCAACCCCTCCCCCACTGTCCCCCTTTACAGCCCCCAGTACCAACCCCTCCCCCACTGTCCCCCTTTATAGCCCCCGTAGCAGCCCCTCCCCCACTGTCCCCCTTTACAGCCCCCAGTACCATGTCTCTCCCCCTCCCCCTCCCCCTCTTGTCCCTGCCCCCTACCATGCTCATGCCCCGCCCCCTCCTAGGATCACCCTGCAGAGCCCCACCCCCACCCGCGCGGGGCCCCGCCCACCTGCCGCACGAGCATGACTCAACCACCCGTTCCCGGCCCAAAGCCGCGCCCCCTTTGGCTTGCGTCACCCACGGTCAGCCAATGGCCGGGGGAGCGGGGCGGCCGCGGCTCGCGCTGCCTCGCGGGCGGGCAGAAAAGGCGGGAAAGGGCTGCGGCGAACCCGCCGCCCGCGTCACGAGCCCCGCCCCTCCCCACCACAGAGCCAGGGACGTTCCCCTCCCCCCCCCGCCCCGCGGAGACCCGGCCCTACATGGAAATACTTCAGCAGGGCGGCCCCTCCCCTCAGACCCCCCCCCCTCCCGTCCCGCAGGCACCGGACAAAACCGAACGCCGAGGCCCCGCCCCTTCACCCCTCCCCCACCCTCTTTTGCCCTCCCCCACACTTCCGTGACTGACATCCCCCCCCCCCCCCCCAGGTCACTGGTCTGGGCCCCTCACGAGCACGTGGGGCAGGTGGGGCAGGTGTGAGGGGGCAGAGCCGGGATTCACCTCAGGGATTCTTATCGGTGGCTCCACCGTTTCTCAAACTGGGTCGTGGACCCCCCCCCTCCCGCAACTGAGGGGGGGGGGTTTGCAGCTGGATTCGGGTTTTCACTTGCGACCCCTCCCCCCCGGGCCGCGAAGGGCGGCTGTGGCGGCGGAGCCGCGCAGCACGGCCGGGCCGCGGGACTCCAGGAGCGCACCCCCGCTGCAGCAGGGGGCGAGGCGGCGGCAGAGCGAGGGGCCGGCCGGGCCTCGGTTGCCGGGTGACCCGACGCTTTCCCAGCTGGGAGAGGCGGGGTCCCTCAGGCAGTGGCCGTGGGATCGGGTCAGGGCAGAGGACCCCGAGGTCAATAAGGGCACATGGGGGTCAGAGGAGACGCGGGAAAGAGGCAGGGGGAAGGAGCCTGGAGGGGGGAAGGGCGTTGAGGACCGCAAACGCCTTGAAGGAACCCCAGGAGGGCAAGGAGTCTGGTGAGACAGGGGGAGGAAGCGACCCAGGGCAGTGAGGGGGGGGGGGAGTCAGACACATTCATTTAGCATTTTAGGGGGTTGTGGTATCACAAAGTTTGAGAACCCCATGGTTACTTGACTAGTCTATAATCCGTGGGGGGCAGGGCCGGCAGCCCGTGCGATCCGGCCCCACTCCCGAGGAGCTCCCGGTCACTTTGCGCTGCTGCCTCTGTATTCGTGGCAGCAGGGCGGGGTGCCAGGCGGGAGCCAGTCCACGAGGGGAGTCAGTTTAAAAACCTGCTCCCCTCGTGGACCAGCTGTCCCTTGCCCATCACTACTGCTTTGGATACAGAGGCAGCAGCTCCTGTGCACGGGGCTGTCTGAGATCCCAAACCCAGTGCAAGCCAGAACTGAGCCTGGCTCCTAATATACTTTAAATGCAGAGCCAGAGCAGGGGTAGGTCCCAGACCTGGCACAAGCCAGGACTGAGCCAGGCTGCTGATCAGCCTACTAAAAAATTTAGTGAGTGGGTGGGAATGTGTGTAGTCTATAGCCTTAACCTATAAGATTTTGCTTATTGGTTAATCTGTTAATAGATTATATTATTACATCCCTAGTGCAGAGCCAGCAGCCTGTAACTGCAGGGCGGCAGGTTGTCCGAAGTACCTCCACATTATGCACATGCATATTCATAAGCCAATTTCATAATGCATATGGGGCCTGTCATACTCCTGAGAGCAGTGCTTGAAATGAGCCTCATACCCTATAATTTGTGTGTGTGTGTTATTTTGTGTTGGGTGTTCCCTGTAATGTGTGTGTTATTTTGTATGTGGGGGGGATGTGCACTCTGTGGGAAGAAGGTACTTTTGTGGCTCCCACATGGCATCCCTGAGAAATAACTAAATATGTCAGCGTGCGAGTGGCTGGAGCATCCTTCCATCAGGCAGAAAACATCGGCCTGGCAAAGGTAAGTGACTTTCAAAAATTGGTTAGGTTTTTGGGAGGATGGGTGGTTTGTGTTTGCGGGAGAGGAATAAAAATTACAGGAGGAAAGAAAATGTTTGAGCTGACTGCATTCCTGTTGTGTGGGGCTGCTAATGATGAGGGGCTGTTTTGTTGGGCCAAATAAACCATTTCATGGGGTGCAAATCTTTAAGGAAAGGGACGCCCGGCTCTCAAAATGACATAGCAGAGAGCTTGAAATGATCTGTGATGGGCCCAGGGGTCCTCAAGCTCTCAGCTATCCCGTTCAGAATGGGGTATCAGCCCTGAGCAACTACTGCAGTAGGTTATGTGGGAAAAGTAAAATGAGGAAAATATCGTGGTGTAGTTTATATCTTTAATGCGATGCATTGTTTTGCATTTGGTTTTGGTTTTTTTAAATCACATGTCAGGTTTTAGCTCTACACTTCTCCTTTTCTCTCTCTTCTGGTACCTGACCTGTGGTTCTCTGTCTTCAGGTCCCTTTCTTTTCCACTCCTCTGTACCAACTACCTGGTTCCCTTCTGCTTTGAACATGCCTACCCATTGGCAACTCTAGTTCCTCTCCTGATGGTAGCTGGCTCCCCTTTCATCTCATTTTGCTCCAATGTAACAGCATCTCTTGACAGAGATGGCTCCTCTTTGTGTCCAGCTGCATTGGCAAGCATTCAGGCCATGAGAAAGGAAGAAAAATCATCCTGTGACGCACCGAATTACTTTATTTCAGGGGTTCTCAAACTTCCTTGCACCAAGATCCCCTTCAGACAACAAAAATTACTTCACAGCCCCAGGAAGGGGAAAGGAAACCTCAGCCTGCCTGAACCTCACTGCCCCAGGTGTGGGGCCAGAGCCAAACCTGTTTGGCTTAAATGTAGATTTAGACTATACTTCACTGTCACTAATGATCCAAATTGTTGTTAAGGATAAATGTGGTTGTTTCAGTGTGAGTGTACCTCCAACAGGACACACCTCAGTCACCAAAGAAAGGCCCATTCACAGTGCTGTTGCAGCAGCTGGTACTTAAATGCCTGAATGATATATTTAAAACATTAACATGAACAAGATGGCAGCAGTACAAGGAACAGTTTGCTGTTAGTGATGATGGGGGTAACTAGCAATAACTCAGCCACCGTGAAGCAAAAAAAAAGACTCCTGAATTTATTTTATTAAAAAGGCCTGAAAATGTTACCTCTTCTAAAATATATATCTACTAGAAGATTTATCTGGCATTGCTCATGTCTTTAATTATTTTTTGTTTGTCTTCATTTCAATCAGTGCTCTGGGGTGGGGCTGGAGATGCGGGGTTCAGTATGCAGGCTGCCCTTGGAAGAGAAGACAACCCCAGCCCTCATGCAATGCAGCAACTTGGGGCCAGGTGAGAAGTGCCTTTCCATGGCCGTTGCAGCTCAGTAGGCGCTGCTGGGGCAGGGTGCATGTCCCCCAGCTGGGGCAGGTCCAGGGTTATCTTCACTGCCCAGCCAGAGTGAGGAATGCAGCAAACTGTGCACTTGTCCCTCGTTCCCTAAGTAAGGAGGACAGCCAACCACCTAGGGGGTGGGAGAGTTGGGGTTGGTGCAGTCCTAGATGGGGGAGAGCGTGCTCCCCAGCCAGCCTCTTTCACCTGCTTGGTGATTCTCTTTTCTGTATGGTTTTATGAGAAGCAATCCCTTTCCAGGCACATTCTATTTTCCTGGAACAAACAAACCCTTACTTTTTTTTAAGTTATGATAAAAGGAAGCTACATATTAAATTTGATGGTCCTAGCTCTTGCCATTTAGGAGCTCTTGGAGAAATGGATGGACAGACAGACAGACAAACACTCTCAAACATATAGTCGATAATTGATATAAAATAAATATATTCAAGAACATTCACTGAACTAGGAAAAACAAGTTTCTCTGATGCTTTTGGGAGTTTTCCAATTTAAGTGCTACGCTAGCTATATCCAATTGCAACAGCTGAAAGCATAGAAGTTACCCAGGCTTTACAAAGATAAAGATATTGGAGGAAGGAGGATATCCAGGAGGGGGAGCAGTTGCCAAAGGGGAGTGAGGAGAACATGCAGAGACTCCCCACCTAAGATTAATGAAGTATTTATTCTGTGCCTGTGAACCATATGTTCACACAGCTTCATCCTCCGAAAGCAGTGGAATTTGGGCATGCAGATACCTACAGGAGCTCTCACTGTTGCTATGATTTCCTAGAAAGTATTTCTGGCATAGCAAAACACCTGCTGCTATAACATCCTGTGAATTTGTCTGCTCTTCCAAGCGTTATCTTTTTCAAGGACAATGTAGCAGGAAGTGGAAGTAGTGACTGAATAGGTGTCAGTCTTCTGAGTGAGTACTGACCCAAAGTCTCACCAGGATGTTAGGGGGCAATTCACCGCTGGATGTGTTATTTTGAATATGGTAAGTATACCCAAACCCCTGACCATTTGTCATTATTAAAGATGACAGAGCCTTTTGTCCTTTGCAAGAACAGGTGTATGAAACTTGGTGTCTTGTCTAAATTCCAGTGCAGCTAATTAAGAACAGAAGAATGGCCATACTGTATTAGACCAAAGGTCCATCTAGCCCAGTATCCTGTCTTCCAACTGTGCCCATGCCAGGTGCTTCAGAGAGAATGAACAGAACAGGGAATCATCAAGTGGTCCATCCCTGGTCACCCATTCCCAGCTTCTGTCAAAGAAGCTAGGGACACCATCTTTGCACATCCTAACAGTTACATCCTGGCTAATCTAAAGATAGTAGAATCAAGTTAATGGCACATTCATGAATGACAAGAAACTGCAAAAACAATGAGTAAGCCTGTGGCACCTTAGATACTAACAAAAATATATATAGGTTCATAAGCTTTTGTGGGTAAAACCCACTTCTTCAGATAAGTTGGAGTGGAAACAACAGATTTCTATATATATATATATATGTGGGCTGGAGATGTCCCATTCATAGCTTTTGAAGTAAAAATGTGAATGTCAAAGGGAGGGGAAATTGGTTTATAGTGTGTTAACTAGTTAATATCTTTATTCAAGCCCAGGGTGATAGTGTCAAATTTGTAGATGAATTTCAGTTCAGCAGTCTCTCTGTAGCTTGGTTGTAAAATTCCTTTGTAGAAGAATGGCTACTTTTAAATCCATGATTGAGTGTCCAGGCAGGTTAAAATGTTCCCCTACAGGTTTATGTGTGTTACCATTCCTAATGTCTGATTTATATCCTTTGTCATAGAGATTGTCCAGTTTGGCTAATATACATGGTATTGCTGGCACTTGGTGGCATATAACAATCAGAGGGTGTGCAGTTGTAAAACTATGCCAGCCACATGGTCACACACATTTTCTTTCATCAAGTGTATGTTGTATTCTGATGCCAATAGATTTGGACTCCAAATATCTGAACCATGAGGAGAATCAGTTGCTGGATGCCAAATATCTGAACCATGTGGTGGGGTTTAGAGGGATGTGTCATTTTCCATGGGAACTAAATATGGTCAGGCAAGAAACACTGCATTGTACGGCTAGCAGGACTGAACCTGTGATCACAGATGGAAGTTTCTGTTGAGTTTGAAGACACGAAACTATGAGTAGTCATAATTTTAGAGATAAATATGTGAAAGCTGCCAGACAGGTTAGAGACAGGTAAGGGACAGAGTGGAAATTATTTGAATTCCCCTTTTTACAAATTTTACAGCCGGTACCCAGCAGGTGGCATCATCTCCTCAAACTGACAGTTAACAAAATGGAATGTTGATGTACTCTATTTACCCAAATGCTGCTTTGTCGGTGGTTTTTTATGTAATTCCCTTTGCATGCTAATAAACTGGTTAATGAGAAGAGAAAAGTAATGGTTCTGGATCTTTAGGTTGTTATCCAGAGAATGCGTAGCCAAGGATTATTGAAGCAGGCAACACACAATTAAAAGACAAGTGTAAAAAATAAAACCTTAGAGCAATCTAATTTCTTTAGCTTCATATTTTGATCCAAAAGAAAATATATAATCATTTTTGTAATAGCTGAGAGTGACACCTCCCAGAAGCCACAACACACATCTAAACAGGTAAGGCACAGATTCCAGATTCAACCCCCAAGACTCCCAGGAACAAACAAAAAAAAAGACCGTCATTCCAGATTGCTGGCATGGCCCCTCTTGGACTTTTATCCCTATTGCAACACCACCAGATTGATGTGCTGTATTTGGCAGCCTCTCTGCAAGAGAGGCCCAGGGCGGGAAGGGTAGAAATGTTGCAAATCGGGAGGAGAGGGAGCTCAGAAACCATTAAATGCCGTTTCTGCCTGATCTGCATCAAACCATACCAAATGCAGTTTAATTGTAGTCGAATTGGTTCCTCACCTTCCTTGTATCTCTCATACCAAATACAACAGTCAGGCCAATACTTCTTTGAGCCCTAACATAAACAAAAAAAAGCTCAAGGACAGACAAGAGGAAAGGAGGGCAGTTTGAGAAACCTTTAACATCCTTCTTATTAGCTGTATACTGAGATTTTTTTTTTCAACAATTGGACTAAAATTTGGAACAGACAGGTAAATCTGAATGAGACAGAAATTCAAAACTGATTACTTGATTTATTTAAGTTTTGGAAACATCCGGGAACTGCAACTAAGATGGGGACCCCTTGATGCAAAGTATCCTAGCAACACCTGAGGTCAGAGTTCCCTTTCCAAAAAGCTAACAATGTTAAAAAAATCCCTAGCCAAATAAGAAGGAAGAGAGGGATACAGTCAGATAGCTACAAAATGAACTACAGGTTGAACCTCTCTAATCCGGCTTTCTCTGGTCCAGCAACATCCATGGTCCAGCATGATTTTAGTTAGTCAGATGTCCACTTATCATGGACACTAACAAAGAAGGTCGAAGCTATGATGAGCTTTTGTGGGCACAACCCACTTTATCTGAAGAAGTGGATTGTGCCCACAAAAGCTCATCATACTATCAACGTTTTTGTTAGTGTCTAAGGTGCTGCAGAACTATTTGTTGTTTAAGTTTTTTCACTTATCATGGGTGTGGCCAAGTTTCCCACAGTTCCATACAGTTTGTTTACAGCCACCTGCCGTGGCTCTTTGTGTTCTGTGCTGTTATTTAGCTCTAATTTACCCCTACATGTCCCAGTAAGCAGTGGAAGTGCTGGTAATGTTGCTAGACAATACTGATCTCCTGTGGTCCAGCAAATTCTCTGGTTTGGCACCTGTATTTGATTTGATTTTGACAGCAAGTCTTTGTGGTGTTGGTGAGGGTTTTTTTAAGATATTGTAAAGCAGGGGTGGGGAACCTAAGGTCCAGCTCTGGCTCCCGAGACTCAGGCTCCTCCCCCAGTATTGGGGAACCCATGCTGGTGTGTCATCCCCACGCCTCTCCCCATAGCTCCCCCCGTGGGTCTGATTCACTAACACCAGCTCCTCAATGTGGGGAAGGTGGGGGGAGCTCCGAGACTTGTGGGCCAGAAGTCAGGCAAGCCAGATCCGATCCCCAGGCTCTGCCTAGAGGGTTCCCTCCTAAAAAAAATCTACTAGCCTGGCCCCCCCAGGCTCTGGTGTGAGGGGGTGTGTGTCTTTCTGCTTCTCAGTCAGGGGCCCCTGCTGTAGAAGTATGGAAGAGCCAGAATTTCCCACATCTATTGTTTCTGTCTATCAGCAGTCTATTCTAATTAAGGTCTTATTACCTTGTATCTGAGTACTTATTCATAATATGCATATCATTATTTTATTCAAAATAAGTATGTCAATGCTTATTAAAAACTCCATGCCAGCATTCCAGCACAAAAAGCAGTCCCCCAATAAAAAGGGGGCATATCCCAGCACTCCTGAGTTACCTTCCAGCAGCCCAACATTTAAACAACCCTACAAGAAGCAAACCGGTTTGTGGCCCACAAGTGCTTATCATGCAGTAACAAATCCCTTATGCAGCTAAAAGACGTGTCTGTAAAGAAGGGCTTCCGTTCCAAATGCGCAGGAATTGTTATAAATGAGGAACATTTATTTAAAATTATGAACAGTGACATGATTGTGCCCTTTCGATATGGCAGTGTCAACTATACAGCTGTACGTGTGTCCTCTAAACTAGCATACATGCACACAAGAAGATTGGCCAAATCAAAAATAAGTCCAGCAGTTCAAAAAATGCCAGGTAATGAAGGAAGACAGGAGGGAAATGGCTGATCTGTTAAAAAAAAATTGTGATCGCCTGGTTCATGAAGGAGTTAATGAACAGACAGACACACAGGCGGACAACCTCTCAAATATATGGTAGATTTGGCAGGTTAAACACAGCTGCTGAAGACTAACGTAAGGCCATGTTGCTTCAGCGACATGCACTGATAAAGGCAAAGCAGAATCAACTGCCACTTGCATACTGCCAATCATTGTCATTGTGAGGCACAGCTCCACTTCCATCCACCCGAAGCCCTGCTTTTCCAGAATAAACAAGTCTCTGCACACTCGTATTCCTGCCCATTTGTGTGTGCATGGGCACACAACCCCTCCCTCCCCAACACACACACTGTCTCTACCACAGACACACATCGTTCCCACTGCACTCACAGGCACCACACACATGCTTGCCTTCCCTCACACATAGCAACACAATCATTTCCCCTGTATAGATGCATGGGCTAGTTCCCATTTCTTTCCCCCTGAAAACCCACATCTTCTCTGTTGTGATCGCTGCCCACATAAGTGCACATAAAATCACTTGCTATTATTTCAATTGATAGTGATGTGTCTAATCCTTCCCTGAGAAAAAAATTTACACCCTACCCCATCCAAATACGTACCAAGATTTATCTACAGATTCAAAGGCATGGCAGTAAATTACTGTATTTACTGGGATTGCCCTATTCTCTTCTAGCGTGACTCAGCTGAGTTAAGGCATTACACCAGAGAAGAATTTGGACCAAGGTGCGATTTGATTTATTTTTGCTAGCATGAGATTCATCACAGGTCATTTTTATATCCAACAACAATGTATGTGTTTGGGTCAGTTCTGACCTTGTGGCTGTGTCTAATGCTTGTAGGACCCAGTATTCTTTCTGTGGATGCGACACTTGTGAAATGAAGCCACTTACTCCTCGCATGCCCAGCACGCAGCTACGGTGGTGGCTGGCACCTCTAAAATGGACAAGATACTGTGTTCACAACGGATAGCCTCTCTTGCATGCTGGGGGAGATGGTGGTTGCTTAGGAACAGCAAAATATTTGGTGACTTTGTTTCAGAGGATTGTAAGCGGATGAACTCCTTCGGTGTGCATATGGAAAACAAACAAAAACAACCAAGCTGTTCATAGCTTTCCAAAGACGTTTGTTCTAGGATGTGTGGCATTAGAAAGTTAATTCCATCCCGAATTAAAATTTTGGTGTCTTCCAGAAGATGTCTTCACATGTGCCAATGACATCTGTCTGAGTGAACTACTAATCCATCAAAGTGGTCATGCAGCAGACTCTTTCAGAGACCTACCCCTGTCAATGTGTGTGCACCTGATAGTGCTTTTCACCAACCAACAGGAAGTTTCACCTTGTAGGAGCAGCATATCTTCTGTGACAAATACTGATGCTATTAGGGGTAGAGATCTGAGTCCACTCAGCTCCAGAGTAGGCACGTGTTATTTCAGTGAAGCCAGTGGAGTATTCTTACTTCAGGGCTGATCTAGCCCAGAATTTTTGTCTGCTACAGGTTGAACCTCTGTAGGCTGGCACTCTGGTCTGGCAACATCCATGGTCTGGCATACCAGATGTCCACTTATCATACATGTTTTCCGCAGTCCCATAAAGTTTGTTTACAGCCCCCAGTCTTGGCTTTCAGTGTTCTGTGCTGTTATTTAGCTCTAATTTACTCCTACATGTCTTCTCAGAGCCCAGTAAGCTGTGGAAGTGTTAGTAATGCTGCTAGACAGTATTGGCCTCCTGTGGTTTGGCAAATTCTCTGGTTTGGCACTGGTCAGGTCCTGGGGGTGCTGGACTAGAGAGGTTCAACCTGTATTTGGAAGATGATGTAAAAAAGAAGAAAAGAGTAAATAATTGGGGGAGGAAAGGGCTTTATATCCCATGTGTTAGACTGTTAACGACTTTTATAGCAGAGGAAGGCTCTTAGCAATTTGAAAATTCCTGTGTTTTCTCTGTCCCTTTTCAGCTTACCAATCCCCCCCAAATACAACGCTCTGTGAAAGCTGTGTGCAACACCTTCAGCCCTAGGGTTGCCAGGTGTCCAGTTTTCTACTGGACAGTCTGGTATTTGCACCATCTGTCTGGTAGAAAAATTCAGAAAATACCGGACATGTGCAATGTCTGGTATTTTCTGAATTCCCGGCTGGGCGCCAGACGGAACGCTGGCGGGGGCGGGAGAGTGACTGGGAGGCGGGGCCACGATTGGCACTAGGAGCCTCTGGTCACGTGCAAAAGCTGGGGGTGTCGGGGGCTGGAACTCCCCCCGCCCAGCTTCTGCACACAACCAGAGGCTCCCAGCTGGGAGGAGGGGCCGCAATTGGTGCTGGGAGCCTCTGGTTGCGTGCAGAAGCCAGGCGGGGGGGAGTGGCTCCCAGCCCCTCCCCCCACCCCGCCCGGCTTCTACGAGCAACTCGAGGTAGTGCCTGCCGAGGCACAGCCCATTGGACTCTGGCTGTGGCCAGTGGCTGCACGCCCCCCCCCCCCCCCCCCCGCCAGCTCTGCTTCCTACCCCCCTTCCTCCGGGTTCCCCCCTCCTCCCGTCCAGCCCCGTGGTCCCCGACCCTCCCCAGCTCTGCTTCCCAGCCACCCTTCCTCCCAGCCCTCCCCCCGTTCCTGCCGGCCAGCCCTGCGGCCCCCCCCCCCCCCCGTTCCTCATGGCTAGCCCCGTGGCCCCTGGACACACACCCCCGCCAGCTCTGCTTCCTGGCCGGCCCCGCCCCCCTCCCAGCCGATCCCTCCACCCCCCCACCCATGATCAAGTATGCCCGTTTTTTTAGCGGGGTCTACCTGGTAACCCTATTCAGCCCTGCTGCTTCAATATTAGTGTCACACATTGTGAAGTGTTGCGTGAAATAATTCATTGTCTCAAGCTCCTCACTGTTCCTCGTTTTCATTCAGTACAGCTACAAATTATATGCACTCACCCTGAATTTCTATATGGTGACAAAGTGGAGGGGTTCGAAGGGGCTGCATGCAGAGGGGGTGACAGTGGCCCTGGGGGCTACTGGTGAAAGACTTGAGTGGAAGGAGCATTTGTTATTACAGGGACCAGCACGGAATTTGGGACCCTGTGCTGAGGCCTGGAGAATGGAGACCAGGAGACCCAGCTTAGACAGCACAGCCAGTTCTGGCCAGTGGGAGGATAATTGGCTGTGAGGAGAGAACCTAAGTGACCTGGCCATCTGGTTCCACCCAGGGGGGAATAAAGCACAGAGGAGAAGAGAGGGGCTCAGGTGACCCTGTTTATCTGGACAGAAGACAATGGATGGAGGCTCTGCTGGAAGAAGGGGGCTTCTGGACTAGGCAGAGGGAGCAGGCAGAACCCACCTGCCTGCAGGGGAGACAAGCGTACTGTACTGGGCCCTGAGGATTCCTGTGCTGGGTTCAGATGCTCAATAAACTCTCCAGTTTTATGTTTGCCGAGAGTCACTCCAATCTAGAGAACAGGGCTGTGTTATTCCCTCTGGGAGCTGTGAGTGGATTCCTGGGGCGGGGGGACACAGCAAGAGACAGCAGTGCTGGTGGCTCAAAGAAATGTGGTCCCAGGAGGTGGAGGGGCTTAATCCCCAAGAGAGAATGGACCCCTGAGAAGGGCTGTCTCGCTGAAAGCCCCTGCAGACTGTCTGCAGAGCGCTTACGCGTCGTATTATTTGTGACAATGCAGCAATCACTGGAAATCAGAGGCGGCCCGTGAGCCTAGGCAAACCAGGCAGTTGCCTAGGGTGCCGCTGGCCCGGGCGCCCTGTGATTATGTCACGGCCATTGACGGCCGTGCAGGCAGGGGTGCCAATCGCGGCTTCTGCCTGGGACGCCAGCTGCCGCAGCCGGCCTCAGGCTGCTCCTGCTGGAAATGCACACGACAAAGGGAGAAACAGCCTTCTGTCACCCTGGGGTGACCTCTTCCGAAGCGTGTCCCCTCCTCTATAGGTCTGCATTAAGGATGTTGAATATCGGTTAATCGAGTAGTCAAATTAACCTCGTGAATTCTTATCGGTTAGTCGACTGTTCTATAGTGCCCGGGTAGCCCCGGTTCAGGGGGGAGGGGTTTGAACACCCAGACCTGGCACGAGCCGGAACTGAGCCGAGCTGCCTGCCTGACTCCTAATACACTTTAAATGCAGAGCCGCAGTGGGGGTAGGTCCCAGACCCGCCGCAAGCCGGGACTGAGCTAGGCTGCTGGCCAACCTGCTAAAAATTTACTGGCAAGGAGTGTGGGGGGGGGGGGGGGAATGCATGTAGTTTATAGCATTAACATAAACTTTTGCTTATCAGTTAATCGTCTAATCGACTACACTGTTGCATCCCTAGTCGGCATAGGATGGGAAGGGATCTGAGCACAAGTGGAGGTGTGTCAGACAGAATGAAGATTAGTTGGAAAGCTTACGGAAGGACAAGAGTCAGAGATTCAATGTCTTCTAAAACAGCCTCTGGAGACTTGAAATAAACATCATAGCAGATACTCTTTGCTCTTTAGCACAAAGGCTAAGAATTCTTAGTGTATCATTTTAGGTTCCTTTTCAAAATGCCATCCAGCCAGCAAGCCAGCCAACTCCGCCTATAGAATTCTTATTTGCATCCACTTAGGTTTTACTTTTGTAGATAATAGCTTTCTGGCTTTGCTATCTGAGACAACGTCCTGTTTCCTCTTAATAGTTTCTTTAACAGTGGAAGCTGAATGTAACCCACAGGAGGAATGAAACCATCAGATTTGATCTATCTTCTCCTCTCTGGCTGGACTGACTCACCCTTTCTTTCTCCCCTGGCAGATAAATATTGAGTTTCATGCTCTTTCACTATCCATGTATCTCAAAAACCAAGGCGTTGTCTTCTTTCTATTGACTTTAAGATCCTGGGGTGCTTTCTTAGAAGGAAAATGGTTTCCCTTGATTGCCAACATTTCCCCGGCTAGGTAGTGAGCAGCCTGTTCACCTAGCTGTCATAATTCATCACAGATGTGGCTGCATTTCAATGAAGTTGTCTGTGGAGAGCTCATGGCATGCCCAGAATGACTGTGTTCTCTCAAACTTATTCTAATACTAATAAAAAGAACATAAAAACGGCCATATTGGTCCAGACCAAAGGTCCATCTAGCCTGTCTGCCGACAGTAGCCAATGCCAGGCACCCCACCCCCAAAGGAAATGAACAGAATAGGGAACATCAAGTGATCCATCTACCATCGCCAATTCCCAATTTCTGACAGAGGCAAGGGACAGCTATTGAGGGCTCTGTCCTCCATGAATCTATACAGCTCTTTTTTGAACCCTGCTAAAGTCCTGGCCTTCACAACATCCTCTGGCAAGGAGTTCCACAGGTTGACTGTGCTTTGCGTGAAGTACTTCCTTTTATTTCTTTTAAACCTTCTCCTATTCATTTCATTTGGTGACCCCTAGTTCTTATGTTAAGGAAACAAGTACATAACTTTTCCTTATTTACTCTTTCCATACCTGTCATGATTTTATAGACCTCTATCAAATCCCCCCTTAGTCTCCTCTTTTCTAAGCTGAAAAGTCCCAGTCTTTTTAATCTCTCTTCATATGGCAGCCGTTCCAAACCCCTCGTCATTTTTGTTGCCCTTTTCTGAACTTTTTCCAATGACAAGATAGTTTTTTTGAGATGAGGCAACTACATCTGCATGCAGTATTCAAGATGTGGGCGTACCATGGTTTTATATAGAGGCAATAAGATAGTCTCTGTCTTATTCTCTATCCTTTTTTAAACGATTCCTAAAAGATGTCACGGACATCTCTCCCTGGATGTGTGTGTGTGACACCAGGAATGAGGCCTGACTTTGAAATGGCTGACAGAAAAAGAGACCCTGTACCTTTAAATCCTCAGCAAAGGGAGAAAAACAAGCTGTGATTTATATAAGCTGGGTAATCATGTGATTTGCAGGAAAGCTCTCTCCCTCTGCTCCCTCCCCACACTGGCCTCCAACTGGCATGCAGCTCAGTTCCAAGAAAGAGGCACCAGCGTTGAGGCCTGGGCAGGGGGCGGAAAGCAGGATGGGAGGGAAGGGGGGTTCATTCAGAAAGAGAGAAAGCAAAACAACCAGAAGCGAGGCGGGAAAAGAGAAGGAGGGGAGGGAGGGGCCTCCGCATTGTTTTCATTTCTGCAATTCTTTGCCCTCCATAGCGCTACAATAATCAGAAAAGCTGGTTTTCTGTCTCTCACACACTTACCACAACTCCTAGCTCAGTTCACAAACCGATCCCGCCAGCAGGTTATTTATATTCATGCTAGCAGGGGTAAAAAAAAAAAAAAATCTCAGACTGTTTCCAGAATTCTGGTGGTATCCAGTACCCATGCAATGCAAAATCAGCCAGGAAGAAAGGAGCGATATCTTCATGTCTTCTGCATTCATGTGTGTGTGCATATATAGCTCATATTTACCCTTTGATTAATTTTATTCATGAGGCCCCGGAGGTATTTTATTCATTTAGTAATGATTAAAAAACCCACAACTCCATGGCTATGTTATTAGTGTTATTTTGGAATAACTGATGATATTCTGAAATAACAAAAAACGGGTCTACACTGCAAGCCATTATTTCAAAATAATGTCAAGCTGGAGGACTCCTGGTAATCCTCATTTTATGAGGAGTAAGGGAAGTTGAAGAAAGAGTGCTCTTCCTTCAACTTCTCGCTGTGTAGACAGCACCAAAAGCCGAGTTAAGCTACTTCGACTTAAGCTACGCAATTGACGTAGCTCAAGTTGTGTAGCTTATTTTGACTTTAGACCTGCTGTGTACCCCATATGACCAGGAGCAGAAGCAAATAGTAGATAATTTTTTACTGAAAAGTAGGAAGAAGGAGCCATTTATAGAGCAGAAAAGATCTTCTTCTTTATGATTAGCACATAGGTTTTTTGCTTCTAGTGAGTTGAGCATGGCCTTTTAGGTCAGTGCCAAAAACAACAAAAACTCAGCTTTGGAGATGCCATTACCGAACTATAAACACCAGCAGATATTTCTTTAAAATATCATGGGGTGGAAGTAGTGAACAGAATTGAATTTGTTTTACTCCAGCTGTTCTGGTTGGGCAGAATAAAATCTAAATATTCCCTGTGACAATTTAGCTCACCCCTTCCAGACTTTGGGCTTTTGTTTTTAACTTTGCCTCCTTCCCCATAACTCTCTAGGTGATGAGAATGTAATTTAGGGCAATGACTTTATGAGGTAACGCTGGGTGATACACTATCAGGAGATGCTATACCCTCTAAGTGTCTGAGTCTTTTTACCCATTGGCAACACAAACTCCAGTGGGATAATGAAATGTTGGTGAAATTTACAGCAGTATTGCCACATTTGCAAAGGGCATGTCAATGTAGCATCAGGAAATTCACATTTGCTGGGCATCATGAGGAGTGAGTATTATTGCTAGTTTCTCAGTTCTTGAGGGAGAGAGAAAGTGTCTTTTTCCTTTTTGTTTGGTTCTGTAAACATGGTGGGAAACAAAAGAAAACTGAGTAAGGGGGAAGTCCCTTACCACCGAAAAAATGAGTTGCTGATTGCTTATCAGAGACATTTTGCAGGGCTCACTCATCGGCTTCAGTCTGTTAGGTCCTTACATTCTGTTCTGTCCTTCAGCCCCGCGGGGCAGCCACATTATAGATGTCTTTCCCTCTTTCACTCCAGGGGCCATTTTTCACTCCTCTTGGAGTTCGTGGCTGCATATGTTTGTTGTGTTCTGCCAAGAGCTGTCCTGCCAGTTTGCTTTGTCCTGCCAGAAGTTCCATCCCTCAAACTGCTATTTTTCATAGGTGTAAGCAGCATGTCTGAAGACCCAGCATGGGTGATATTTTTTGGGAGGAGGGGAAATAAAAGCTCGTAGAAAATGAGCTTTATGGCTCAGAAATAACAGGGGGTGGGGCTTGAGGCTCGGAGACACAGCGCCTCCCCCTTTTTATCTTTCTACCCATGTTACAGGAGGAAGCATAATCCAAAATTAGCCTTCAGTAACCTACATTTGAAAAGCAACAGTCAGAGCACAGCCATTCTGTGATCCATAAGCAGACTCTTCTAGGAGCAGTTGAACTGAGAATCTCATGGCAGGGTATGAGGCCATAAGAAAGTTCCAGATGAGCGGTTCTTTGCCCTTCCTATCCCCTAGTGTTTGTGACAATTAAGGGTCTTTCCTCCGCCTTGTAACTAACTTCAAAGAAATAGCGGCAGCTGCTTTTCCTGTCGCATGGCTCAGAGATTTGCAAAGGCCACGAGACCTTGGTCGGTATATGGCATACACATCAGAGGGCTACAGACAGTTCAGTAATGTAAAACATAGACAACTGGAACACTGCTTAAAAAGTCTCAGAAGGATATCCGTGCTAGTCTGTAGCTTTAAAAACAATGTGTGGTCCTGGGGCACCTTAGAGGCTAACCAAAATATAGAATCATGAGCTTTTGTGGGCACAACTCACTTGAAGAATCCTAGAATCCTAGAACTGAAAGAGACCTTGAGAGGTCATCAAAGACAGTCCCCTGCCCTTAGGGCAGGACAAAACACCATCTAGATCATCCTTGGCAGGTGTCTGTCTAACCTGCTCTTAAATATCTCCAATGATGGAGATTCCACACACCCCCCTAGGCAATTTATTCCAGTGTTTAAGCACCCTGACAGGAAGTTTTTCTTAATGTCCAACCTAAACCTCCCTTGCTGCAATTTAAGCCCATTGCTTCTTGACCTATCAGAAGTCAATTGGAGTGGATGCTACTTGGAGAAATCACAGATGAATTGGGGTGCATCCTGCCTGGGGAGATCCCCAATGAATTGGAGCGGATACTGCTTGTGAGAGATCACATTTTCTTATGGCTATGGGGCACTGCCACATGAAATTGGAGCAGGTACGCCAACGAAAATATTGCCCGGCTGTGAATCATGTTAGCAGCTTGCCAGGAGCTTGAGGACCCCACCTAAGTGGTATATTTATAGAGGAGGAGATCCGCAAACCCCAGGAAAACTGGTGACATCAGGCACATAGAAAGGAGTTGCCTTATTGAATCAAACCAACTGGCCCACCTCCTTTGTTATCCTGTCTTCTGCATTGGATTGTGCCTGATGCTTCTGAGGACAGAGAACCCTCCAGAATATGTTATTTGTTTAGTGTTATACGTGGGAGGTGGAGGAATGTAAATTCATTCCTGCTCCTTGAAGGTGATTAGCTGATGTCCTTGAAGTGGGATAGTTGATGGCTCTTTTCATTCTTTTAGCATGCACATTTATAAATTCTCAGAGGGGTCCTCTGTTAGTCTGGCACCTTAGAGATTAACAAATTATATATATATATAGTATCATGAACTTTCACGGGAAACACCCACTTCTTCAGATCCATCTGAGGAAGTGGGTTTTGCCTATGAAAGTTCACAATACTATATATATATTTGTTAGTCTGTTGGGCTGTGTCTACACTGGGGCACTTATTCCGGAAAAGCAGCCACTTTTTCGGAATAACTTGCCAGCTGTCTACACTGCCCGCTTGCTTTTCCGGAAAAGCAATGACGATCTCCTGTAAAATTGTCAGTGTTTTTCCGGAAAAACTATGCTGCTCCCATTCAGGCAAAAGTCCTCTTCTGGAAAAACTGTTCCGAAAAAGGGCCAGTGTAGACAGCACAGTAGTCTTTTCTGCAAAAAAGCCCCGATTGCGAAAATGACGATTGGGGTTTTTTTCTGGAAAAGCGCGTCTACATTGGCCACGGACGCGTTTCCGGAAAAAATGCTTTTCTGGAAAAGCATCCTGCCAATGTAGACGCGCTTTTTCCGGAAATACTTATAATGGAAAACTGTTCCGTTTTAAGCATTTCCGGAATAAGTGGCCAGTGTAGACACAGCCTAGGGGCATGTCTATACTAGGAAACTATTCTGAAATAACTAAAATTGATTTCAGAACTCCTGAAATAACAAAATTGAAATAGTGTGTCCTCACTATAGGGAAGCCTTGAAATTAGTCCAAGGCAGGCTCCGTTAATGTGAACACTCTACCTTGACTTAGAGCCCCACGAAGCACTGGCAAGTAATTAGTTTGAATGACTCTGGGGAGTAGTTACTTCGAAATAGCAGTAGCGGAGCGTCCACACTACTGCTATTTCAAAATAACTATTTTTAAATTAGTGTTATTCCTCGAGGAAAGCAGGAGTACAGATTTCAAAATAAGCGGCTCATTATTTTGAAATAACGGGCTTGGTAGTGTGGATGATCCGCTTATTAATTCAACCTAAGAGGAGTTATTTCAAAATAAAGCCCTAGTGTAAACCAGGACTAAGGTGCCATAGGACTACTTGTTACATTTATAATTGTTATTAATGCCCATCCAATTATCCAGCCCTAATCTAAAGTTAGAGAAAATAGAAGCCCCCCTTCCTCCATCCTCTACTCCCATCTCTTGCTGCTGCTCCGGTGAATGCATTCTCCCAAATGGAGAAATGATTTCTTCTGCCACAGAAAATGTGTTTAATCTGGAATACACTCCTGCTCTGTGGGGAATTTGCAAAGACGAGACAATGAACAAGTTCAGACCAGGCTTTCGTTCAATGACAGGCGTGTGTTTGGTCAAAACAACAAAGAGAAATAGAAAAGTGTGCAAAAAGGTTGAGCTAGCAAAGCACAGTGGATCCAGGTGTCTAGTTGTACCCCCCACACCTGCTGGGCGTGGTACTGTCCCACTCATTGGCACTGAGATTACTGACTTAGAGAGAATAATGAATCTACTCTATGGCTACATCTATACTGTGCATTGTTGCACGAGAAGATATGCAAATAAGGCACGGAGTGAATATCGCCTCATTTGCATACCTAATGCACCGCCATTTTTGCCGAAGGGGGTTTTGCGCAAGGAGCTGTCTACACTGCTCTTTCTTGCGCAAAAAACCCCTCTTGCGCAGGAATCATTCTTCCTGAAAATAAGCAGCAAAACGGCTCCTATGCAAGAGAGGTTTTTTGCACAAGAAGAAGCGGTGTAGACAGCTCATTCTTGCGCAAAACCCCCTTCCGCAAAATGGCATCTCATAAGGCATGCAAATAAGGCATGACGATATTCATTCCCGTGCTTCATTTGCATATCATCTTGTGCAGCAATGTGCACTACAGAAGTAGCCTACAGCATTAGGTAAGGGGCAGCTGGCTTTTAGCTCATGTGGAGGCTCTGTCACAGGTCGTGCGCACGCTTGGCCCCTCGGTCTCTGGGGAGGACCCCCCCTCTTCAGTGCGGCAGCCCTTTCTTGGGGCGCCCACTCCAGTCCAGCGGCAGCGAGACAGCCCTTTCTCAGGGATGCCCACTCGAGTACAGTGGAAGTGGGACAGCCCTTTCTCAGGGAGTGACCCTCTCTTGGGATGACCCCCCCTCATCTGGGGGGTCCGCCCCTCCACCTCCGGGATGGCGCCTCTGAGGGCCTTCAGCCGCCTGCCTCTGCTGTGAGCTGCCTCGGGGGGGTCCCCTCCCTCTGGACCCCCCCAGGGCCTCCACTCCCAGAGGGAACAGCGCCCCCCTGTTCCCCAGCTCTGACTCCCAGCCAGCACCAAACAGGAGGGTTTATTGAGCTTTGAACGCAGCAAAGGATCCCTCAGGCCCATAGGTCTGGACCCTCCGCCCTGCACGTCAGTCTCCCCTGCGGCCCGCTGAGCTCGGCCTGCTCTGCTCCCTGTCCTGAACTGCCCAACAGTCTCCCAGCAGAGCCTCCAATATCCCCCAGCAACAGCCCCTCCCCTGTCCAGTGTCTCTCTCCAGGTAAGAGGGTCACCTGGGCCCCTCTCTTCTCTGCCTCCCCTCTCCTCTGTCCAATGTTTTCCCCTCGTTGGGACCAGCTGGGCCAGTCGCTGGAGTCTCCCCTCTGCCGCCCATTGTCTGTCATCTGACCGGAACCGGCTGTGTCCTCTGAGTGGGATCGGCCGGTCACCAGGGCACCAGATGCCAGGGCTTCAGTTCTGGGCTGTTCTTTGCAAGGACAACATCCCTCTCCTCTTATCACATGAAACCAGTAACATGCGGGCACTGAGCCCCCCTCTGCATGAGTCCCCCAAACTCCCCACTTCCTCACAGGCTCATGCCCTAAGCTCCAAAGATCACAGGTTTGATCCCACCAGTCAGCTTTACATAATGACATGTTTGGTGTCAGGCAACTTCACAGAGCTTGTCTTTTTCTTGCTCCTTTACTTTTATATTTTACAGTTTCTTTTATCCTTGATTCCTTAGCTTTCATTTTCCTCTTTTCCCAGACAGCCATGGCAAAGGCAGGCTAGGATGCTGGAACTAAATGGCACAAGGAAATTGTTGACGCTCGGGAGTTTTGCCTTTCTGGGGACCTCTCACATTTGAATGGGGTCACAACTGAGATAAGCTTAGGGATCCTCCATTAAATCCCTAGATTTGAGTTAAAAAAAAAACTTTGCACAAAAAGCACAGTTAGAAAGGTCTCGGGGGATTTGATCAATTTCCTAAAAATACCAGGAAATAGTTCCTATGCTTTGTCTGTTTGCTGCACAGATCCTTTTCAGCTGGACTCCACAACACATACCCAGCCAAATGAAATACTCCTAAATCCAACATTAAAAAAACCAAAAAAGCTAATGTTAGCAACCCATCTCCAATGTTTGGTAGCTCATATAATCATTAGTGCAAAAAATTATGAGGGATAGTCATAGGCGACGGGTGCCTGCTGAGGATGGAGTACAGGGAAGGCCACCCACAGGAACAGGAAGGGATACCCCTTTTAGCAATTAAAATGTTGGCAGGGGCATTGAATAGCCTTGCATTCGCACACCTCCCAAGTCCTGCCACAAGTCGCCTCTGGGGATAGTAACGTTGGGAACTATGTTTAAAGCATCCTTTTGTGGTTTGGTTTGTGTCTCTTTCCCCTCCTCCCATGCATTATTTTCTTAATCTTCATCTCTCTTTCTCCACTTGACTGGAAAGAAACAAGCAGCTGCACATTTTAGCCAGCTCCCATCGTGGGCAGATCCCAGTTTGCTAGTTTTGGCCATTTGATTTAGGGTTAAGAATGGGACAAGAATTCATTCTGTTTACACCCATCTTTCCCTTTCTCACTCTTCTCTCTTGTGGCACCTCTCCGTGTTCACCTAGGGTGTGTCTAAACTACATGGCTCCATTGATGGAGCCATGTAGATTAGGCTGATCGGCAAAGGGGAATGAAGCTGCGATTTAAATAATCGCAGCTTCATTTAAATTTACATGGCTCAGCGCGCTAGTCTGGATGCTCCCGCGCCGACCTGAAAGCCCTTTATCGACCTCCCCGTTATGCCTCGTAGGATGAAGTTTACCGGGGAGGTCGATAAAGGGCTTTCATGTCAGCAGGGGAGTGTCCAGACTGCCCCGATCTGCCGACAAACAGCTGATCGGCAGAGCAGGGCAGCCATTTAAATTTAAATGAAGCCGCGATTATTTAAATCGCGGCTTCATTTCCCTTTGCCAAACAAACAAATCTACATGGCTCCGTTGATGGAGCCATGTAGTCTAGACGTACCCTAAATGTTTAAACCTTCCTCCTGGTCTGGAATCTCACCCCCCCAAGCCTCAAGTGTGACATGACATAGAAGTTTCAGGCAGTGGCCATCTTAGTCTGGGACACCTTAGGGCATGTTGACACTACGTGGAAGATCAACGCTGCCGTGATCAATCTTCTAGGGTTTGATTTAGCGGGTCTAGAATCTGGGGGGGGGGGTCTGTCGGCACCGATACACTTGTTCCTCGTGAGGATTAAGGGAAGCCGATGGGAACATTTGTTCCAATTGGCCTCCCGCTGTGTGGACAGCACGGAAAAACGATGCAATTTACATAGCAATGTAATGTGTGTAACTGGAGTTGCGTATCTTACCTTCCAGTGTAGTGTAGACCAGGCCTCAGAGACTAACAGATTTATTAGGGCATAAGCTTTCGTGGGTACAGATGAGTTGGAGTGGATGTTACAGAAGCAAGGGGCTATATAAGGAAGAAGTTGCTTGTGTTAATGAAGCTAATCAAGTCAGGGTGGAAGTGACGCATTCACTGACTTGGGGGTGGAGATGTGACTGACCAGAGAGAGGACCTTGCCTTTGGAATGCCTGAACCAGCTGAGATCCTTATTCAACCTAAAAGAGGAAAATGCCCACAATGTTGTGGATTATTTTCACCAGTGAAAACCTGAGTCCCAATTGCACAAGGAGCTTCGGGAGCAGGGGTGGCCCGTGACTATAGGCCGATTCAGCTGTCGCCTAGGGTGCCACCTTCAACGGGGCGCCCGGGGTGCCCGATGATGATGTCTCAGGACACCCGGGGTCCCCGATGATGACGTCACTCCATTGGCTGTGCTGGCGGGGGCGCCGATCGCACGTTCTGCCTGGGTCGCCAGCTGCCACAGCCCGTCTCAGGCTGTTCCTGCTCGGGAGCACAGTCTGGCTGAAGCAGTGCTGTTTGTGCACTCATTATCAAGCTTCTCATCGTATACCTTGTGAGTGCAAATCTGGAGTCCTGGCTTTGAAAGCTTGGTGCAATGTGGAGAGCAGATTCCTTTCACCGTTGAAGTCATTTAGCCTTTTTAGCCACAGGAAAAGAAAGTGCATGAGAATATCATTAGTCATAGAACACTAGAACTGGAAGGGGCCTCGAGAGGTCATCAAGTCCAGTCACCTGCCCTCACAGCAGGACCAAGCACCATCTTGACCATCCCTAATAGACGTCTGTAAAACCTGCTCTTAAATATCTCCAGTGATAGAGATTCCACAACATCTCTAGGCAATTTATTCCAGTGTTTAACCACCCTGAAAGTTAGGAAGTTTTTCCTAATGTCCAACCTCAAACTCCCTTGCTGTAGTTTAAGCCCATTGCTTCTTGTCCTATCATCAGACATTAAGGAAAATAATTTTTCTCCCTCCTCCTTGTAACATGCTTTTAGGTACTTGAAAGTTGCTATCATGTCCCCTCTCAGTCTTCTCTTTTCCAAATCAAACAAACTAATTCTTTCATTTTCCCCTCTTCGCTCATGTTCTCTAGACCTTTCATTATTTTTGTTGCTCTTCTCTGGACCTGCTCTAATTTCTCCACATCTTCTTTGAAATACGGTATGCAGAACTGGACTCAATACTCCAGTTGAGGCCTAATCAGCACAGAGTAGAGCGGAATAATTGCTTCTCGTGTCTTGCTCACAACTCTCCTGTTCATGCATTCCAGAATCAAGTACAACAACTTTGCTTCCATAATTCTCTGAAAGGTAATAGGGATGTGAAAGGTTAACGAGTTAATCAGTAGGGGTTGGAGCAGTTCCCCACCACTTGCTACAGGCAGGGGCTGCTCTGGCCATCCGGCAGGAGTGACCCCCCTGCGCTCCTTAAATCGGTTAACTGGTTAAACATTACATTTAACTGGTTAACCAATCAAAAGTAACCCAAAGTCACTCCAAAATTAATGGCACCCCAAGCATCGACCATTCAACAGTGCAACACTTCACTTGGGTGCACAGTAGTCCTACAACATATAAAAGGGAAGGAGGACCAGCATTCGCTCTAATTGTTTCCATCTGTGGGTGGAATAAATTTTGTTATGTGCACAGAAGCATGTGCAGGTGTGCACCACCAGCAGAAACACATGCTGCTGGCTCTGGGAGCTGTGGGTACTCTGCTAATCAGCTAGGCGGCACCTGACTCTCTCCTGGGCTGCTCAAGAACTCAGTTTACAGGATACACCGGAGAAGACGTGCAATTCTATTTAACAACGTACCTTTGTTTGGGAAACAAAGCACTTGAGTCTATTTTAAAGCTACTGACAGCTTAGGGTCAATGTCTGCTCACCTAACTGTGCTGCACAATTGCTTTGAGTATTAGAAGGAGCCAGTAAGTTTAGGTAATACAGACCTTCAAAGGCAAACCAGCAATGCTTATGTAGTCAGGGAGATTATGTAGATTGTAAATATACTAAAGACTCCGTGTGCCAACTAGCACTGATGGAGCAGCCTAGTTCAGAAATGAGACACCATCCATTAGAAAAACAGGCTTTAACATCTTTACAATTCTGCTGGTTTAATTACCTTCCCTTATTCCCTCCCTGCACCCCGTCCAAACAACTTAATGCCACTCCTGGACAGTGGACAGACAAATTTTGGTTTGGTAGGATGAGGCTAATTCCTCTGAAGGTTGCTAGTGGGAAAGGCTATTTAACCACAGTGCTGTCTAAAATTTCTCCTTGTTTTCCCCCTTCCCTGTGTAAAAGTAAAACGTGTGGTAATTCCAGAGCTTCGAGAGATGAAACTAAACATCTGACTCCCTGGTAGCAAAGGGGCCCTCAAGAGGTAAAGCTGCAGCAGACTCAGGACAGAGAATCACTTACTAATTCCCAGGGAAAATATTCTTGTTTCACAGCAACCCCTGAAGAATTTCCAAAGCTTTGAACCAGAAGAATCGTGGATCTAGTATCTGCCAATCTTCTCCTCTGCACCAAGAAAGCCTCTCATTATTGGTGTTTGGGGACTTCAGAATGCATCCTTTCTCTCCCCCGTCCAATGTTCCTTTCTGGATAAGCAGTAAGGAGAGGACACACCACAAGTGAGGATTTTGGCCGAATCCAAACGCTGGATGACAAATTCGATTTAAGATATGCAACTCCAGCTACAAGACTTGGGTAGCTGGAGTCGATGCACCTTAAATCAAATTTCTCCAGCGTCCCAACTGCAGGAGGCTGATGGGAGAAACTCTCCTGTTGACTTCACACACTCCTCATGACCCCATGGAGTCATGCACGGACGTACGGACAAGTCTTTGTAATTATTTCATCTTCATTAGCCACCTTGAGGGAGGAAAGAAACATGATCTCTTAGGGTATGTCTACACTAGCCCCCTAGTTCGAACTAGGGAGGCTAATGAGGGTGACTGAAATTGCAATGAAGCGCGGGATTTAAATATCCCACGCTTCATTAGCATGTTCCCGGGCGGTCGCCATTTTGGAAATTGACTAGCCCGGAATAACTGCCCACGTCTACACGCGGCAGTGAAACGGGAGTTTGAAGTAAAGCCCTTAATTTGAATTAGCTGTTAAACCTCATTCCAGGAGGAATAACAGCTAATTCGAGTTAAGGCTTTACTTCAAACTCTCGTTTCACTGCCGCGTGTAGACGCGGGCAGTTATTCTGGGCTAGTCAATTTCCAAAATGGCAACCGCCCGGGAACATGCTAATGAAGCATGGGATAGTTAAATCCCGCGCTTTATTTGCAATTTTGGTCACCCTCATTAGCCTCCCTAGTTCGAACTAGGGGGCTAGTGTAGACATATCCTTAGATCTCTTCTATCTCTAGTTTCTATGATTTGATTAGTTGATTTCAGCTTACAACTTTAGACAGGCAAGTAATGCTTAACTAGTTTTAACATACATCTCTGCAGTGCCAAATTCAACATAAACTTTGCTCAGCTTCTCTGCAAATTCTAGCTGGTTCTTCAGCAGGACAGAAGTCTGACTCAACATGCCCACATGTTCCTGAGAATTAGAAATACAAGGGCTGATAAAAATTATACGTCTGCTATGTACTTGAGAGAGTTTGTCTGTCTGTGCCTCTGTGTGTGAGTCAGTCTGTTTATTATAAAACTCCTCCTAAATGTTAAGAGGTAGGACTGCCAAATGTGGTAGGCAGCTTCCTCGTATCATAACTTAAAGCAAGGTCGGGGTTTGGTTTTACCAGGACAATGGGATGTGCTTGGAATGGGATTGCTTTTCAGAAAACCATCCAGAAAAGAGACAGGATCACCAGCCAGACAAAAGAGATCCCCACCTAGGACTGCCCCAACCCCAAGACTCCCATCCCCCAGGTGCCCTTTAGGGACAGTGTGTGTGTGTGGGGGGGGGGGGGACTGCAGATCTCCCTGCGCCACATTCATACATGGACACATAAAACCATGCAGAGAAGAGACAGAATCACCAGACAGGTGACAGGGGCAGGCTGGGGGCATGCCCCACCCCATCCAGGACTGCCCCAGCCCTGAGCTTCCTACCTCCCAGGCACCCTTTAGGGAAGGTGGGGGAGGCTGAAACTCCCCCTTCTCCTCCACACATACACCCTAACATTTGTACAGGAACATTGCTGGCTGTTCCCAAAGTGCAGCGTTTGCCGCATGCCTCACTCTAGCTGGGGAGTGCAGGTACCCCTCCCCCAGCTGTGGCTGGTGGAACCACAGCAGCCATGGAGAGACGCGTCTCACCTGCCCCCAACCTGCTGTGGTGAGAGAGGGGTGGGGGGTGTCCTCTCTTCCCAGAGCAGCCTGAACCCCTCCTCCCCAGCTCCACCCCAGAGAAATGATTCAAATGAAGCCTGGACATTTTCCTTTTATTTCCCCCCACAAAAAAATTATGTGAGTTAAGGCCGAGCAATGCCGGGTAAATCTTCTAGTACATAAATAAATGAAGACACGGATCTTCAAACTGAGATTCTATTAAAGGGTTTTGCCCCCCAGATGTGCAGAGAAGGAGCATGGCCAGCAGATCTAGAGCGGTGATTGTTCCCCATTATTCAGCACTGGCGAGGTCTCATCAGGAGTATTGTGTCCGATTCTGGGGCCCCCATTACAGAAAGGAAGTGGACACATTGGAGAGGGTCCAGCAGAGAGCAACAAAAATGATTCGGGGGCTGGAGCACATGACCTACGAGGAGAGGCTGAGGGATTTGGGTTTGTTCAGTCTGCAGAAGAGAAGAGTGAGGGGGGATTTGAGAGCAGCCTTCAGCTAGATGAAGGGGGTTCCAAAGAGGATGGAGAGAGGCTGTTCTCAGTAGTCACAGATGACAGAATGAAGAGCAATGGTCTCAAGTTTCAGTGGGGGAGGTCTAGGTTGGATAGTAGGAAAAACTCGTTCCCTAGGAGGGTGGGGAAGTGCTGGGCTGGGTTCCCTAGGGAGGTGGTGGAATCTCCATCCCTAGAGGTTTTTAGTCCCGGCTTGACAAAGCCCTGGCTGGGATGATTTCGTTGGGGTTGGTCCTGCTCTTAGCAGAGGTTTGGACTCGATGACTTCCTGAGACCTCTTCCGGCCCTAGGATTCGATGATGCTGTGCTCAGACCGTCATAACTCAGGTATGAGCGAGTGGAAAAATCAAAGCATTCCTCAGATAGTTTGCCCCTGGGCAGCTCGTCCAGCCAAACCCTTCCTACTCCCGCACACGCTAACAAGCACCCCACACCGGGGTGAGTCCTGTGCATCGGCACGATCCCTGCACACCATGGCAAGCCCTGCCCACTCAGTCAGGCCCTGTATAATTGGCCAATTTCCAGAGACCCTGCAAGCCCTCCCCACAAGATTTTTCCTTAGACTGCAGCGGGTAGGATGATGACTAAGCCCACACAATATGTTTTACATGAGAGCGGCAATGCAAGATTTGTGTTTGATTCTTCCGGAAGCTGGCAGTCTGCCATTTTTTCCCAAGTACATGTACAGTTGCTTAATGATCCCCTTTTGTACAGTCGACATGCAAGAAGGTGAGAAAAGGGAGGGACAGAGGGAAGGGACTTTCATTGTCCTTTGAAGGATTAGGTAAAGAAATATTTTAAGGGCATCAAATTTTTTTTGTGTCGTTTCCTCCTCTCCAGAGGCGGAAGGCATGGATGTCAGGGCTGCATGTGACACAGAGGGTACGTCTAGACTACAGGGTTTTGTCGACAGAAGTTTTGTCGACAAAGCTTCTGTCGACAAAGAGCGTCTACACTACATTCAGTTCTGTCAACAAAGCAAGCTGCTTTGTCGACATGGCAGTGTAGACGCAAGGACAGTTTACATGCAATAATGCTTTCTGTTGACAGAACTCTGTCGACAGAAGGCGTTAGGCCTCATGAAATGAGGTTTACCAGCGTTGACAAAACTGCTGAGTTCTGTCGACGTTATGTCGACAGAACTCAGCGGTAGTGTGGACGCAGGTATAGTTTTGTCGACAAAAGTCCACTTTTGTTGACAAAACCCTGTAGTCTAGACACATCCAGATAGTATTACTGTCTCTGATAGAACCAGGCCAAATAAACAGCCCTGGTTTACCTCTCACATCATGTTCTTCTCTGTCTGTCGCATCTTCCTGTGTTCCTGGAGCGGAATTAAAATTGGATGTGTCATTACAGGGTAATCAGAAGAAATGCTGAGTTCACTACAGGTGGGTTGGGATACCCACTGAGCCCTGTTCCATGTGGACCACAGAGTCTGGCAAACTGCGACCGTCTAGGGAGGAGCCCTGCAGAAAGGGATTTTGGGGTCAGAGCGGACCACAAGCTAAATACAAGTCCACAGTGGGACACTGTTGCAAAAAAAGCAAACAGGATTCTGGGCTGCATTCACAGGTATGTTGTGAGCAAGACCCGAGACGTCATTCTTCTGCTCCGCTCTGCTCTGCACTGACTAGGCCTCACTTGATTCTAGAAATATTAAGAAAATTGAGATGCTGCTCATCTGTCCCAGCGTGGAGGACAAACCTCTTGCATGACGTTCCTGCCGGTGCTTTCTGGGGCGTCCTCTGAATACAGAACTTCATCAGTGTGGTCTAGCAGAGAGAGGACTTACTGGAACTCAAGCAAACTGTGCTACTCCTGTCTCTGCCACTGTCCTGCTGGGTCACCTTGAGCGAGTCATTCCCTCTCCCCCTTTGTGTGCCTCAGTTTCCCAGCTGTAAAATGGGGATAATGCCACTGACCTCACTTCATAAATCACTTTGTGATTTATGGTAGACAACCTCCTCTCTGAGAGCTAGGGGGTGATGTTTATCACTATTCCTTGGGACTTTTACAATGATGAATCTACAAGTTTAGAGTTAGGGATTTCAGCACTAGCTCAGGATTGAAACGGCCATGCTAGACATTGTCTCAAGCTTAAGGGGTTTTTCCTTTGCGATTACTGACAATAATTGCTTTTTAATAAGGACTTTCTCCATTACTGTGTAAGATCTGCAGAGGGCGACTCCCAGCTGAGACAAGCGACATGGAATTCTTACCAGCATGTTGACAGAACTCAGCACAACACGGACGGACTCAGCCCGGGAGGGGATTCCCAAGAAAGGCCAGTTAAACACCGCGCCGTCCTGTTCTGCTAGAGGTGTGTGACTCCCAGCTGAACGCAAGGCCCGTGGGAGATGACTTCCAGAGGAGACTAGCCTAGTCCAGCTTCTGTCAGCTCAAGCCAGGGTAAGCTGCCTTCTCAATGACTTCATAAATCTGCTCCATACCACGGTCCCAGTTTGAGTCTGGGCTGCGGGAACGCGAACGCCTCCATCCTCCAAGTCCTTGTGGGGGTCTGCAAAGTTGGGTGTGAGCAGAGGCTATGCATAAGTACAGGTCAGGTGAGGCGCTAAGGTGAGGTCCCCCATGCACCCACTCCCTTAGCATGGGCGGTGGGTAATGCAGGCAAGGGAAGGGAATGCCTTCCCAAAACTGCCTATGCTGCCCAGCCGCCCAGGCGGGGGGGGACTGGAATGGCAGTACATAGCAGCCCAGTGGCCCGGAGAGGTTGTTTCCTGCCGATGACCCAAACACACTGTCTTCCCCCGCGCCCGCCCTGCATGCGCGTGCACACACACACATACACTCTTCCTGTCACACTCTCCCTCTCCCCTGCACTTCAGTAGAAAAGCAGCTGTCAATGGAGCAGGATGACCATGGAGCACTGGGATCGGGAAACCTGCATCCAGTGACACTGCCTGCTCCATGGGGCACTGCAAACTCTTCCCGCAATGCACTGCTCTAGGGGGCATTGCAAGAGCTGCTCACGGGGTATGCTCCCCCTGCGTCCCCAAGAGCACAGAGTGGACACACAACAGCACAACAGCAGTGCTGCAGTGCTCTGTGAGCAGCACTAACTCCTGGCACTTTCCATCTGCCAGTATAGACAGAGCCTAAAACATAGCCCTTGTCCGCACAGCTTCCAGCATTCAACAGGGTCAAATGCAACTGATGGAGCAGGCTGTAATTGGGTGGGGAAGGAAGAGGGCGAGGATGGTGGTAACTGGAACACAAGATCTCACCAGTCTTCCCAGCATCATGGCTCTGCTTTTCCAGCAATTACTTTTGCAAAAGATAACTGATGCTGTTAGCCCTCATCAGCTGCGCCATCTGTAGTAGACATGCCATTGGCAGTGTTCCCTGTAAGCGGGGTGCTTGTGCAGCCACTCAGGAGAGATTCCAGTGCTGCCCGGCAGACTAGCAGAGCACCCACAGCTGGATTTGTGTGTTCACTGGTGATGCACATGACTTGGCACATAAAATTTATTCCACACGTGGATGGAAAAGATGAGCGGAAACATTGGTCATCGGCTATTGGAACCACTTCAAAACAAGTTACGGTGCGGATACTTTCCTTAAGACCTGTTGAAGCAATAGCTGCATGTGAATAAATGTATACAGGCGCCTGATAAGGCTTAAATGGACACCAGCTTTGTAGAGCGGGATTCTGTTAGTATCATCCACCCCTGGGGATAAATACAGTTCCTTACAGTCTGCTGAGGGGAAGCCAAAAGACAAGGAGATGACAGAACACAACTTTAAATGTTCTCTGAGAAGGTATAAATATAATAATGAGTCATTGGTAAAGCAAAGTTTCAGCTTGAAGAAAGGAAGCTGTTATAGAATCATAGAACACGAGAACTGGAAGGGACCTCAAGAGGTCATCGAGTCCAGTCCCCCGCCCTCAGGACTAAGCACAGGCTAGACCATCCCTGATAGATGTCCGTCTAACCTGCTCTTAAATACCTCCAGGGATGGAGATTCCACACCCGTTCTTCAGGCTTACATGTTCTGAGGTTCTTTGCCAAAAATGCAAAGTATTGGGGATTTGAAAGAGATTCCAAATCTGCTCTTTGAATCAAGTCCTGCAAGCTCCACACAATCATTTACCTGTCTCTATTTTTGTGTCCGATTGGCTTCAGTGGGAACTTCAGTGTAGCTGAGCGTATATTTTAGCTCTGGGTTTCTTGACTTTCTTTATTAAATATTTGCATCGGGAAGTGTTGCCATTTCTAGAAGTAGAGAGACACAAGGCAGGGGCAGATTCTCAGGGAAGATGTGGACAAATTGGAGAAAGTCCAGAGAAGAGCAACAAACATGATTAAAGCCCTAGAAAACATGACATGACCGATGAGGGAAGATTGAAAAAATTGGATTTGCTTAGTCTGGAAAAGAGAGGATTAGGAGGGGACATGATAACCATCTTCAAGTACATAAAAGGTTGTTACAAGGAAGAGGGAGAAGAATTGTTCTCCTTAACTTCTGAGGACAGGACAAGAAGCAATGGGCTTAAATTGCAGCAAGGGAGATTTAAGTTGAGCATTAGGAAAAACTTCCCATCAGGGTGGTTGAGCACTGGAATAAATTGCCTAGGGAGGTTGTGGAATCTCCATTATTGGAAATTTTTAAGAGCGAGTTAGAAAAACACCTGTCAGGGATGGTCTACATAATACTTAGTCTTGCCTTGAGTGCAGTGGACTGGACTAGATGACTTCTCAAGGTGTCTTCCAATCTTATGGCTCTATGAAATATTAGACACAGAGCAAAGCCCAGGATAAATATAAAGTATTGCTCTCCTGGGATGTTAATGAGAAGTTGAAATTCTCTGGACTAGGGATATAAAAAGGGTTAAAAATACTATCCATGTAACTGATAACAATTTAATCGGATACAGGTTTAAATGCCAGTATTTTTTAACCTGATGGCAGCCTGCCTTGTGGGGTCCTAGTAGTTGCTGGCTCCCAGGGAAATTCTATTTAAGGGATGGGAAGCAATCAACAATCATCTGCAGCTGCCTTTTGAAAACTGCCTCCCCTCCCTAAGAGGACACAGAAGGAGCTGTTAGACCCAGGTCAGAGAAAAGATCAGCTCAGACTTGAAGGATGTTACCTGAAATAAGGACTAGGGTGAGAAATACGATCTGTAACCATCTCTCTTAGTGTATGACGCTGAGCTGGCCTGTTTTGTTTATTCTAGATTAGTAACTTGCTTTGATCTGTCTGTTTCCACTTGCGATCACCTAAATCCTACTTGTTATCAAGCCCCAGTGTAAATAATTGTTACTTGGGAGGGGGAGCAACAACAGTGCATATTTCTCTTTCATTGATAATGAGAGTGAACATCTCCAGGAGCTTTCTTGGTGTAAGACTTTCATGCAGAGTAGAATGGATTTGTTTGGGGTTCTAGAACTATTTGGGGCTGTGTTCCTGGGTGCTGTCAAGTCCCTATAGTTCAATGGTTCTCAAAGTGTGGTCTGTGAATGTCAGACAGAGGGGCCGCAGGCTCGGGGCTTGCCACCTCCTGCCATGGGGAGCCTGTGCTGGTGCTCCAGGGCCCTCCCCCTCCACATGAGGATGAAAGTGCTAGTACCAGCTTCCCACTGTGTGTGTGTTGGGGGGGGGGGGGGCAGAGACTCACAGGCTGGATCTGACTTGCAGGGTAAGGAAGTGGCTCTATGCTCAGCCAGTTCCTCTCCCCCAGGTAGGGGAATGGAAGCACAAGAAACTGCTTGTTTGTAGGCTTTCCCTGCTGCTCCCATTGGCCAGAATCCCAGCCAATGGGAGCAGCGGGAGGTGGTACCTGCAAGTGGTGGGAGGCATGGAGCCAGGTATGCCCCCTCCTCATGCCCCAATCCTGCACCCGCATCACCCTCCCACATCCCCTTCTGGTCAACACCCCACACTCCCTCTGTATTCCTGCACCCTCCTTCCCAGAACCCTCCCACCCTCAGCCCACTTCTGCACCCTGCCTCCTGGCTGGACCCTAAACCACTGCCCTCTCCTACACCCATTTTGTCATCACAGGTGGTTGGCTGGTGGTCCACGGAAAGGTCTGCATTAGGGTTGCCAGGTGTCCAGTATTGACCCGGACAGTCCGGTATTTTCACCTCCTGTCCAGTAAAAAAAATTCAGAAAATACCAGACACCTAAAATATCTGGTATTTTCTGGGGTGTTTTCCCTGCCAGGAGGCGAAAATACTGGACACCTGGCAACCCTATGACACACTCAGCAAATGGGCCTCCTGTCATTCCACAGGGGCTTGTCTTGTGGCTGGAACAGAAAAACAAGATGGCTGCCGGCAAAAAAAGTCTCCTCTTAAAGGGGCCATGCTGATTTTTTTTCTCACAAACTTTGGTCTCTCCCCCCCTTTTTTCCGCCCCTCAACAGAATTTTTTTTTGCTGGGGGAGGTGTTTGGTGTTTTTGGTTAAACCATCTGGCAACCCTGGTCTTCATTGAATGGGGCGGGGGCCGAGAATCACTGCTACAGTTGAACCTTCTCAGAGCTGTCATCTGCATCTGTGTTGTTCTGCTGGGAGACTGTTACCCCAACTCTGTGCCTTTGCCAGGGGAGACCAGAGCTTCTGGTCCAACAGGACAGGGTGGTGGGATGTCCCAGAGGGTGGGATGTCCCAGAGGGTCAGTGTCACAATCAGCACGCCGGGGGCAGTCTCAAGGGGATATCTGTGATCCAACCAGTCACACACCCCTAATGCAATGGGCCAATGTACAGTTCTGTAATGGCGCAAGGCCCTGCTTTTATCCACACCTCTTTGCAAAATGGTGAAATGTTTCATAGTGCATTCCAGACCTGCTGCAACACGACAGCCTCTGATGGGTCCTGCCTGTGGCTTTGTGCATAATGTGTGTTGTTTGTCTATGGCCTTGTGTACATTGGCACATTTTGTCACCGAAAACTGCCTTTCGGTGACAAAACAGTGAAAGTGTTTACACTACAATGCAATCTTTGTTGGGAAACACACCCAGTTTTGGCACCCAAAAACTTCCACCCCGAGAGAAACTTTTGTTGTTTCCTCTCCCTTTATTGTCAACAAAGAGCCAGGGTAGACTCTGCTGTTTGTTTTGTAGAGAAGACTGGCTTCCGCCAGTATCCTACATTGCCTGCCTTGATGGCTCTGCTCAGTGTTGTATGATCTCTGCTGCCCTGCAGCCATACACCCCTTCCCTTTCAAAGCTCCAGGAAGTGTCTGACAGCTGAGTGAGCTGCTCCGTGTGGGGAACAAACAAAGAGCAAATCATTGGACTGCTCCTGTTCTGCCCGGCTAGGAACCCAGCGGCAGGCAGGCTGCTGCTGAGGGGGAGGGCAGGAGAGATGGGATCAGCTCTGCCTTCCTACAACACTGCCCTGTGGGGTGCTTACCCACAATGCTTTGCTGTATTTGTCAACAGGGGAGGTGGCTGTGAAATGTCAACAACGGGAGGCAGGAAAACTGGTTTGACTGGTTTTCACTTTTGAAGATTTTTGCATGTCAGCCTCACTCTTGTCGCCAAACCTCCCCAGTGTAGACAGAGCCCATGTTGGCTGTTCACTCTGGACTGGCTTCAGAACTGTTTTCCAAATACACATGGTACAGTGGATTTCTGGAGCAGCTAGTGCAGACTGTCCAAACTCCATTGAAATCTGTGGTCCTGTGCTGCTTTACACCAGCTAGGACTCCATGGTCCCTAAGCCTCAGTCCTGACTCTAGAGAGACAGTTGGGGAGGTAGAGAGGAAGCACGTGCTGAGGGAAGGGGGGGCTTTTCAACTGAAATGGGACTTTGCATGTGAACACTCACATTTACGTGCCAATTTGAGAGTTCTCCAGGGGCCCAGAACTCAAGTGGAATATCTGAACTTAGCCCCTCGTCTCTTCCTAAAAGGTATTTGGTATGCATTGCACTCGCAGCCGCTCGCCTTACTCTAAAGACTCTAAAATTCCAAAATAAAAAGTTCAGGGAAAGCAAAAGCCGGATAAATAGCCCCAGTGATGCGGGCTGAAGAGCTGGAAGCTCTATTCATGTATTTAGAAAGACGCCGAAGCTTCGTAATAGCAGCTGCAGCACAAAAGCCTAGCACATTCATTCGGAGCCTGCCAGAAATAGGACTGCCAGGCCTGAAGTATCACTGCGTTTCATTATTCTTTAATGTACGCGGCCATGGCCACTTTATTACAGACTAGGCTATGTTCTCTGTAACTGCTCTGGAGTGACAAGGAATTCGGGCGTTCCCGGGAAGGGAAAAGAAGCAATACGAGGGGAGCCTATGGACTTTCATGGACATGTGAGCTAATCTGCAATATCCTGGTCTATGAGAGAGAGAGAGGTTATATTGCATGTTTATTACGTTGGGAAGGGAGAGGAATGGGACCCAAGGATCAGAGACTTAAGGGTTAAACGGAAGTGATCTTAAAGGGCAGGAAGAGATCCTACATAGGTGTGGATGGTGGACTTTGAAGGGCTGGGCTAGCAGATGCAGTGCAGGGCCAGTCTAGATCAGTGATGCTCAAACTTTTTGGCCCTCGGCCCACCCTGCTCAACCTAGACCTTTCTGCGGAACGCCAACCATCAACACCCATGATGATAAAGTGGGTGCAGAAGAGGGTGGGGATACGGGGTGTGGCCAGGAGATAGGGCTGAGGATGGGGGGAGTCTGGGAGGGGAAGGTGCAGGAACGGACTGAGGATGGGAGGTGGGTCTGGGAAGGAGGGTGCAGGAGCGTGGAGGGGGTGTGGCATGTCAGCCAGAGGGGGGAACGCGGGAGTGTGATTGGGCTGTGGGGTCTGGGCATGGGGGGGCACTTACCTGGCTCCATGCCTCCCACCATTCTCAAGCACCACCCCCCATGGCTCCCATTGGCTGTGATTCCGGCCAGTGGGAGCAGTGGGGAAAGCCTCCCAGCAAATGGTTTTCCGAGTTGGGGGGAGGGGAAGCGGCAGTGTGCAGAGCCACTTCCTTACCCCGCAAGCCGGATTCAGCCCGCCAGTCTCCACCCTCCGCTGCAGTGGAGGGAGGGGGCCCGGAGCATCAGCCGACCTGCAAGACAGTCACAAACCACTGGCGGTCCATGGACCACACTTTGAGAACCACTGGATTAATGAATTCAAGGTGTTAGCCTCCTGCTGAAATGGAAACCATGCATGACCCTGGCTGGAGCAAGGTGTTAGGTTTTAAACCTGCTACCTATTCATTTCATTTAGTGACCTCTAGTTCTTATGTTATGGGAACAAATAAATAATTTTTCTTATTCACTTTCTCCACACCCATCATGACTTTAGAGACCTCTATTCTATCCTGTCTCCTCTTTTCTAAGATGAAAAGTCCCAGTCTTTTTATTCTCTCTTCATATGGCTACCGTTCCAAACCCCTCATCATTTTTGTTGCCTTATTTTCCTAAAGTGCAGACACTTTATGTTTGTGGTTGAGTTTTATGGCTCTTGCTGCCAAGCTTACAGAAGGGACTGTAAAAATGACATGCCGCTCTTCCATATCTTTCCCCCTCAGTGATTTCCAGATAAGTAGGCTGTGTCATTTATAAATCAAAATCTTCCAGCTGGCAGCACAAGATCAGCGTCGTCTCGGAAAATCAAGCTGTGCTCTTCCTACGTCCTACATCACCAACAGGAAAGATTCTTGAGTCTGAGCTTAGCTGACAATGCATTTGAAAATGAGGACTCCAGCTTGCTCCTTTACATGTTGATTGGTCACTCAAGCATGGATTTGAAAATAGCCACTCTTCTACAAAGGAATTTCACTGACCAATTACTGAGCGAGTCTGCAGAACTGGAATTTATCTACAGATTTGACACCGTTACCCTGGACTTAAACAAAGACATTAATTGGTTGGTGCACTACAAAGCCAATTTCTCCTGCCATTAACATCTGCATTTCCACATCAAAAGCTACATATGGGACACATCCAGCCCGCTTAATTGTCCTCATTAACATGTGTCCTACAATTGAAAAGTACTTCCGCTGTTTTATATAAATCTCTTGATTTCTGTTATTCCATTCCAATTCATCTGAGGAAGTGGGTTTTGCTCACTAAAACTCATGATTCTCTCTATATTTTTTGTTAGTCTCTAAGGTGCTGCTATAGGACCACTCGTCGTTTTTACAGAATAGTGGTTATTCATGAGCCATATCGGTTACTGAATCTGGGCGAGAAGGGTGTAAATCTATGTAGATTTTGAATATATTGGGAGCAGGGGAGTTTCTCTTATTCAGTGTTTGTACAATGAAAATATCCGCCTGATTGAGGGATGTAACACACATTTACTTCAATAATCTAAGTGTCTAGGTTACCTTGTTTTTCCCTTAAACTTGCATGTAAAGTTGATTCTTACAGTAGATAGTATGCTATTTTAACATATACTAAAAGCAGGTGAAATAGAAGGAAACACTCATAATATGCCGTATAATACTTTTTCTGACCTGAAGCTTACCCTGTCAGCAGACTTTAGACATAAATTGTTGTCCTATAGGTGTTACACATGGGTAACACCCTTGATTTTATGCACGGAGATCCTTCCGGGAAGGCTTTGAGAATCTTACATTGTTTTGTGTTTTCCATTACTTGCTTTTGTGGAATTGTGGCAGGTTATCCTGTAGGGCTGTGCACCCTGTATGAGTGTGTATCTCCCAACGTAAGAGCGGCCACACTGAGTCAGACCAACGGTCCATCTAGCCCAGCGTCCTGTCTGCCGACAATGGCCAATACTAGACGTCCCAGAGGGCGGGATCAAAACAGGTAATCGTAATTTGTGATCCCTCCCCTGTCACAAGATTGTGAGGCTGCTAATCAACCTGGGAGGGAGCATCCATTGAGACCAAACTAAAGGGGAGAAGGACAGGTGACATTTTCTTTTGAAGGAATGCCGTCACTGTTTTAGATAAGCCAATAATGAAAAGGTGGGGTTTCACAAAGTGTAGAGCCAATAAATTCCATTATACAATCCTGCTTTGCAGACTGTGGTGCCAGATAGTCTAAGATGCAATGCTAAGTATTTTTAACATGCCAGGAAAATACATTAAGATGCTGCAGACTAGAAAAGTCTCTACACATTTCTCTTGTTACGTCCACTTATAACTGTCAGTCTGTTATTCTAAACGTGATCATCGGAGTAAAAAAGTCCAAGAGGTCGCTGTGTTAGCTTCTAACTTTGAAAACAATGTGGGTGGTCCTGTGGCACCTTAGAGGCTATCGTGAGCTTTCGTGAACAAAACCCACTTCCTCAGATGAACAGGAGTGGAAATAACAGAAACCACCAAACAAAAGGAATTTCATCACCCAGTTAGAGAGAGTCTGCAGAACGGGAATTTACCTGCAGATTCAACACCAGGGCCGGCTTTAGGTCGATTCGCCCAATTCCCCGGAATCAGGCCCCGTGCCTAAAAGGGCTCTGCCCCCTTAAGCCAGAGGGCCCCACACCCTAAACCCGGAAGGGTGCTGGGTGCGCTGAGGGAAGAGGCGTCGGCCCCAGAGGAGGAGCATGGTGGCTTCTGTGCGTCGCGAGAGGGGGAGTCGGCCCCTGGCTGGAAGATGGGACTCTGCCCTGGAGCTGGGGATTTAAAAGGGCTGTGATTTGTTTCTTTGTGAGTGTGGTTTTTGTTGTTGTTGTTGTTTTGGGGTTTTTTTTGTCAAAATGGTTCAAATTGAGCCCTGTACTTCCTAAAGCTGGTCCTGTTCAACACCATTACCCTGGGCTTAAACAAAAACATTAACTGGCTGGCACATTACAAAGCTAGTTTCTCCTACCATTAACTTCTGCATTTCCACATCAAAAGCTATGAATGGGACACATCCAGCCCTCTTCATTAGCCTCATTAACACGGGTTCTACAAGTGAAAAGTACTTCTGCTGTTATACATATCTCTAGGTTTCTGTTATTTCCACTCTAGTTTATCTGAGGAAGTGGGTTTTGCTCACAAATGCTCATGATGCTAAATATTCTGGTTAGTCTCCAAGGGTACGTCTAGTCTGCAGAGTTTTTTCTGAGATACCTCTGGTATCTGGGAAGAACTTGCTGCATCCAAGGAACTATGCTCTGAATTTTTTTTTTTTCAGAAGAGCAGACACGTTTTTTCGGCATCCCTGTAAACCTTGTTTTACGAGGAAGAAGGGATGTTCTGAAAAAAGGGACGAGGAGTCCTGTGGCACCTTATAGACTAACTGAAGTGTAGGAGCATAAGCTTTCGTGGGCAAAGACCCACTTCGTCAGATGCATGTAGTGGAAATATCCAGAGGCAGGAATAAATATACAGGCCAGGATCAGGCTGGAGATGATGAGGTGATCCAATCAAGGAGGATGAGGCCCACTTCTAGCAGCTGATCTGGATATTTCCACTACATGCATCTGACGAAGTGGGTCTTTGCCCACGAAAGCTTATGCTCCTACACTTCAGTTAGTCTATAAGGTGCCACAGGACTCCTCGTCGCTTTTGCAGATTCAGACTAACACGGCTACCCCTCGGATATCTGAAAAAAGGGTTTTTTTCCCAACATTTGGCCCAGTGTAGATGGGCCTAATGCTGGAAAAGCCTCTTCCGAAAAAGGAAGCGGAGAAAGATATGCAAATTGTAGTTCGCAATTTGCTAATCTTTTTTCGGAAGAACTGTGTAGTTTAGACACAGCCTAAGGTGCCACAGGACCACTCGTTATGATTATCCGAGGTTAATAGAGTAAAAGAAGTGATCAGTCCTAGGAATTGGAAGCGTGCTAGCTTTCTAATATTTTTAGCACATGATTTGTTTCATTTTCAAATTAGAAATGTCTTTTGTGGCTGGATATACAACCCCTGCAGAGTCTGTTTTAATCTCCTTGAGGCCAGGAAATTAGTTTGATCCTCAGCAGGGTTTGATCCAGGGAATTCATTTAATCCTCAGCCAGGTGCCTCTTCCTGGCTGGTGTCTCCCCTAACCATGCTCTACATTCATGTCTGGACCCGTGTGGCTTCCAGGTCGTGGCATCCTCTTCTGGACACTGCCCTCCAGCAGTGCCCACAACAGTGGTCTCTTGCCCCCTTCTGGGGGTTGTACTGGCTGTCCCCCGTTTTTACTGTCTCGGTGGCCAGCTGTGGCCTCCAAGCCTCTGTCTCGGGGCAAGCCACAGTCTGTATGGGTCACACCTTGGTGGTAAGGTGAGAGGAAGGGGAAAGGGGGAACCCAGGCCCACCCACTACTCTGGGCCCCGGACCCTCTGGCAGCAGCCTTGTCCTGGCGTCCTCTACTCCCCTCCTCTGCCTCCTCTTCCCTGTGCTGCTTCCCCTGTGACCCCTGCACCTCCTTGCCCCTTGTGTCTAGGCCAGCAGCTTGGCAGGTATCAGGCTGGAGCCTTTGCCTCTAGTTCCCTTGAACCTGCCCAGCCCTGCCTCTATCAAAGGTGCCTTCTCTGAGGGAACCCATCCTGCACTTGCCCTGGTCAGGACCCCAACTGCCTCTCTCTGCTAGGCAGCTCCTTATATACAGGACTGCCCCAGCAAGCTGTCCTGATTGGCTCCTTCCAAGCCTGTCCCTGATTGGCACAGGCTCTCTCTTGCCTGCTTTAACCAGTTACACCGGGATTCCCCAGCCCTGGCCACGTTAGGTAACTAGGGGAAGCAGAAGGATGTTAGTCATTGCATGTTCCTTTCCTCCTGTTCCTGATGCAAGTAAGGACTAGCCGATTAAAAGGTTAAATGGAAAGGGCCATGGCTCTGTGCAGTGTATTTTATGGACTTAATGGCCGCTGAATTACTAAATGGCCTAATGAGCTGCAGATGGGGCCCCAGAGTTGTATCTCGACAATCAGAAGAAATAAATACAGAAGTTTACCCTGCAAATCTGAGCTAACTTCAAGAGCAGGGCCTCAATTAGCACTCTCACTCGCTAGCGGCCCTCTGATAGCAGAGTGATTTAGGAGGCGATCGATGGGACGCTCTTGGCTTTCTTCGTCACAGTGCACTTTGCAGACCTCGGGCAAGAGTCAGGCTTTGGTCTGCTGGAAACAGGGAGTCGTGCAAGCTGCCTGTGCAGCTTGGGCTGGAACCATACAGCGAAATCGGCCACGCTTGCCCATACACCAAGGGGTTCTCAAAGTGTGGCCCGAAACCGTCTTGCTGGTGGGCTCGGGGCTCACCCCCTCCTCACAGTGGGGAGCCCGCAGTGGTGCTCCAGCCCATCCCACCCCCCACACGAGGTTGGAGTGCCAGTGCCAGCTTCCTGTGGTGGTGAGGCGGGAGGGGTCGTTAGCCTCACAGGCCAGATCCGGCTTGCGGGAAAGGAAAGATTGGGGGGAGGGGGGAATGGCTCCTTGCTGCTGGAAGGGGCAGGGCCTCAGGCAGAAGGGGCAGGGCAGGGGCAGCCAGCCCTCAGCACTGCCCAGACCATGCCCCACCTCCGTGCTATCCAGAACACGCCATGCAGAGCTCTGCACTGCACAGGGCTCTGGCGGGGACTTAAAGGGCCCAGGACTCCGGCTGCCTGTGCTTCCCCTGAGGTGGAGCCTCAATAGAGGGACAGGTCTGGGTCCTCCTACCAGCCACTGGGGATGTGGCCCAGTCCAGGAGGAGACAGGGATTTGGGAGTTGTGGAGAGGTGTTCCATCACCCCCAGAAGAGGAACATGTACGGGGACGTGGGCACGGGTCCTGGAGTGAGAGGAGCCGCAGAACAGAGCGAGAGAGAGAGACCGAGGGATGGCACGCAAGCATGGGAACGGGCATCGGCCCGATGAGTTAATCCCCAGGGCGGCCAGGAGGAGACACCAGACTATCGGCGAGTGGTGCGCCCTGCAGCCCTCACAACCAACTCTATATGGACCAGTGTGGTTGGCAACAGTCCCTGTGGCAAAAAAGGATTAAACCGTCAACACAGGAACGGCCGGACTAGGTCAGACCAAAGGTCCATCCAGCCCAGCGTCCTGTCTGCCCGCAGTGGCCAACGCCAGGTGCCCCAGAGGGAGGGAACACAACAAGGAATCCTCACGTGATGCCTCCTCTGTCTCCCACCTCCAGAGAAACAGAGGCTGGGGACACCATTCCCACCCATCCTGGCAAATAGCCATTGATGGACCCAACCTCCTAAGTCTGTCTAGCTCTTTTTTGAACCCTGTTACAGTCTTGGCCTTCAGAACATCAGAAAAAGGAAAGGATCAATTTCCACATGGCATGCTGTCTGCGTGGGGATGTCCAACTTTCCCGATGCAGCCCCAGAGGCAGCGTGGGTGGGGAACTCTGTATCTCATTTCCTTAAGCCACGGTGACAATATTTAAAATCACTCCATGGGCCCGCCTGAGACGTCCCCAACTAGTTTCTTCGATCATGCTCCTCCTCCAGAGAAGACCAGCAGATTCCTTAAGAATCAGGAGGGGCCAGTCTCTTGGCTGGAGAAGGTGCCTCCTTCGTACAATGCGGAGCAGGTCTAAAAGCAGAGTAGAGGGACTTGGAGTTGTTGATGCTGATCGTCGCATAGCAAAACCACAGTGAAGCAATTAAATGTTAAGCATTCCAGAAGAGTTCTCATGCTTTACAGTTGCCATTCCATTACATTACATTACACTTGCCCTACTTCCAAAGGCATAATGAACACACTTCCAGAATCTGGGTGTTCCCCAGACTGGAAGGAAAAAGTGGGTCCAGCCAGCTGTTCCTTTACAGCCTTTGAGTCACAAAGGGGTGAAGCAACTGCTGGCCTGAAATATCATATGTACAAAGCCGATGTGCCCCAAAGGTGGGAGAGCCATACTTGGGCTAAGCCTAGGCTTGGGACTCAGAAACACTACCTTTCTAATCCTGCCCTGGCATGTTTTTGCCTCAGTGGCCTTGGCTAAGCCAGTTTTTGCCTCAGTTTAACCATCTGCAAAAGGAGGAAGATGGTTACCTAACTCACAGGATGTGCTTGTAAATGCAGACAACCTATGAAACCTGATAGGTGCTCAGGAAGGAAGATTTCGCTGCCATTTCCAGTCATGTAGGAAGTGAGCAAGGAGCTAGTCCTCACAGAGGTTCCTTGACAGAGCAGTAGTAGAAGGGAAGATTGGCACATTACAATCCTGCAGATGGGAACTGCAGGACAAAGGACTTGAACTCTTGCCTTCTGCTCATGCCCATGTCCAGTTATTCTCAGCGGAGAAAACCCTGGTTTGAAACCAGAAAAACACGCAGCGTCCTCTTCAGTCTATTCTTGCACTTCAGAGTATGTAGATCCAAGTGCTAGCTCTCGGACAGGGGTTTTCAATTTTTTTTTGCTCATGATCCATGTGAAGAAAATTGTTGCTGTCCCCAGCCCAACATAATTTGACTAGAGTATGGGCTCCGGGGTGGGACTGAGGAGGAGAGCTTTGGGGCATAAGTGGCTTTTGGGGCGTCCGGGCTGGGGCAGGAGGCTCTTACCTTGAGCGGCTCCCAGTCAGCAGTGCACGGGGGGAGGCGGCTAAGGCAGCTTCCTGCCTCTCCTTGTCCCGCCGACCATGCTGCACCCCAGAAGCAGCCGGCAGCAGGTTCCCAGCCCATGGGAGTGTGGAGCTAGTGCTAGGGACAGGGGCAGTGCATGGAGTCCTAGGTGGTGGGGAGGGAGAGAGCATACAGGAGCTGTGCCTACTGCCAGCTTATTCTGGGGCGCAGCGCAGTCTGCGGTGCCAGGACAGGCAGGGAGCTGCCTTAACGCCCCCATTGCTCACCGGATCCCCTGCAGCAACACGACCCAAGGCCTGACATTCCACGGCCCAGAGCTGGGTCATGACCTGTAGTTTGAAAAGTGCTGCTTTAGGGCTACATTTTCACTGGTGAAGATCCCACTTAAGTTCCAAATTCATGTTTTGTGCCTTGGAACAGATCCTAGATTTGCTCCAAACTGGCAGTCGGAGCAAAAGGAATAAACAACTTGTTTGTAGACGGAGCGTGCTGTGAGTGGATACTTCATTCTATAGTCTGACACCCACATTAGAACTGAGGCTGGTATAGACACTAATTAGATAATGATTCAAGAGGCAACTATTGAGTTTAAATCATTCCGGACAGTATGGGCTTGCTGCCACCCAGGCAGAACCAAAACGTATGATCAGTTTCGAATTCCAAAGTTAAAACTCTTCATATGGCCCTAAAAGAATTAGTTTAATGCCTTCTTTCCCACCATCTGCCCCTGCTGACCAATATAAAAAGAGCTTCTTTCAGTGTTCTACTTTTACATTTTTCTACCCATATAAGACCAGTCAATATAGCACAATATATTCCGGAATTGCAGCAAGTTCTTTCCCATTTTTTAGGACTGGGCCATTTTCACACAGGTTCTGGTATAAATCTACTCTGGCAGAAATGCCGAAAAAGCAACATAATGAAAAGCCATTAAACTCCTACTGATAGTTTCCATATCAACACAAAGGCTTATGTGTATGATCTTGTTAGCAGCAATTTTGAGACTTCAGAAAAAGTTATGATTTCTGTAGACAGTAACTCAGAATAATCAATGAAATTCATTCAGGCTCCAGCTATAATGAGTAGGGTAATGGTATTTTTCCATCTTGACCTGCGCAATGAACTATGTCCATAACACTTAGCAGTCTGCTATAACTCCGTAACATCTGCCTATGGGGGGAAGATATTGCTCAACTCCCAGGAATGCATAGCCAATGTGACAGCAATAGGAAATAACCTCAGATGTTATAGTGAGGGCCACAAAAGGGCAGTGAATTCAAAACAGAGACTGAACGTAAACAACTTCTTAAGTGCGCAGGATTCCTGCTTTGCAAGGTTTCTGAACAGGGAAAACGCCAATCATTAAATAATAAATCAGATGATTGTTCAAAGGTTTTGTCCAGATTATTTTTTCTCCTAAACAATGGAATTTAACATTCTTTCAACTCAGTTGTTAATGACCGACAGTAAAAACGCAGTTAATTGAGCATTTTCTGCAGACGTTGCTGCCGGGTGTTCATTTTGTGTTTTGTGGGTACGTGTGCAAATGTTGGGCTGGGTTTCTCTGTGTGTGAAATGTCTTACTATAGGTTTATGGGTCTCAGTGGGGTCACCCTGTTAGTTTGTAAGTTTAAAAACAACAAGTAGGCCTGTGGCACCTTAGAGACTAACACAATTTTTTTTTTTTCAAGTCTCAAATTTTTTTTTCAAGTCACAGGACTACTTGTTGTTTTTATATATTTTTGACTGTCAAGTGGCCAGAATGGGTGTGTGTCCAGTTTTGTATCCGAGGATGATTCTAATACACGTCAGTTTTTAGCACTGACCTTGTAGCTGAAATCTGTACCAGACAGGTGAATATAAAATAAAAAAAAATAAGAGAAAAGTCAATGGGGAAGAGACGGAAATATTTTCTGAATAGCAGTACTGAGGGTGTTTTCTCAAAATGGGAACAAGTGTTATAAAGTGGTATCGTCTCATTTGGATTCCTCTCCCTATCAGCAGATGTTCTGTGTGCCAAGATGGGGGTGATCTAAACTGGTCTGACTAACATCTAACTCAGACTCACACCCATTTACCAACACGCAACACTCCTCAATGCCTTGCACAATTTGTGGGCCAAGCTAAGAGGTAGAGTGTGAGTCTAAACCTGACTATTGCACAGACTACTTCGTTGTCAGAGAAAGCATGGTCCAGTGATTAAAGTGGGTTACTGGTTATCCGGGACTGTTGGGTTGGATTCCTGGATCTACCACTGGCTCTATTTTTCGGACAAGAAGCAATGGGCTTAAATTGCAACAAGGGAAGTTTAGGTTGGACATTAGGAAAAACGTCTTGCCTGTCAAGGTGGTGAAACACTGGAATAAATTGCCTAGGGAGGTTGTGGAATCTCCATTGTTGGCGAGACTTAAGAGGAGGTTAGACAGACACCTGTCAGGGATGATCTCTAGATGGTACTTAGTCCTGCCATGAGGGCAGGAGACGGGACTTGATGACCTCTCAAGGATTGCATGGATTCTAGGATTCTATACCTCACAACAGCTCTGGCTGTGGCTGATGAATCTCAGAATAAATTTCTTGAGTCCAGCATTTTCAGTGGCAGGCTCTGAGCCATGACATTCTGTGTTGGAGACCCAGGTGAGCCAAAACCCTACCCCTCGGAGGGGGCTTTACAAGATACACCCCTTTGCACAGGCCTTTCCTTGCAAGGTGGAAGGCTCATCAGCATCTTTTCTGGAGACAAAATGAAAACCAACGGCGGAGGGAAGCTGGGTCAGTGATGCAGGGGCAGAGATCTTGGGGGAAATCGGGGCTTTTAATCTGTGCACCTGGCATCTGGATAATAGGGTGATGTGTTTATTAAAATTCAGTTGATAGACTCGATCCATCCCTTAGTTCCATCGCTAAACCCTCTCCTGCCATTTCCCCAGGCCTCCCCTCCCCCCGTTCCAAACAACCCTCCTTCTCCCCCTTGTGTCAAGTGGGGAAGGACAGGGCAGCTGGTGACTATAAAAATGAGAAGCTCTGGCCCGTCTCAGGCAATTTTTTACTGCATACAAGGGCAAAGTGGCCCTAAGGCAGTAAGGGGCAACCGAGGCTAGTGAGTGGGCTGTATGAGTGGCCCTCCTTCATCTCATGGGGCTGCAAGGTTGTCGTCACCAAGACGGGAGAGGGCGGTGTTGCTCACGGCACTCGTATGGCTAGATCAGGCGGGGGTGGGGGCGACGGAACCGTAGCTGCGCTTTGACCGGACGCAGAGGGCGTTCAGTGGTGTGTGCAGTCAGTGCGCGCCTCACTGTGCCTGCCCTTGCTTTATGTGCATGTCACTTTAGAATTATCAGTAGGGAAAAAACGACACCAACGAAAACCCACGGAATCTCGAAACCCTGCACGTGGGCAACAGTAAACACAACGTCTCATGGGCCCCACATAGAACCCCGATGGGCTGCATGTGGTTTTCGGGTCACAGGTTGCCCACCGCTGCCTTCGGGGTGCAAGATTCCGGCTCCTAATTTCTCCTCAGGATGAAAGAGAACAATTCCCCAGGCTGTTCCACAAAGTATTTTTTCTCCTCTTAGATCCTTGTCAATGGGCTCTGTTGTGGGGGACGGACTGAGTTTCTCCCGATCGGGTGGCTGCTTAAGTCTCATCCCTTAGTCTGCTGATGCTTGTGGAGAGATGTCACCACTCAGAGTCAGAATTCTCCAACATCTTGGTCTTTTTCCACCCCAGTGAGGGGCGATTCCAGCTTCCATGGCAGACAGAGAGAGAATTTGTAAATTGTCACTTGAATATGCAGAAGAGACCTTTGACCCCAGAGGCCATGACCTATGTTGGTTGCCAGAGCCCGTGAGTTCGGCCGTGACCTGCACATTCCCTGAAGAGGACAGCTGGCCATGCCTTTGGGATACAAGCCAGAAAGTTTTGAATGGCTCCCTAGTGAGACGGGGGCAGGCAAAAGGAGCAAGCAAGAAAGGTGGCCCGACGCTCTATTCGGCTTTGGTCATTTTTATTCACAGGAGACAATGGCTTCCCATGGGAGCCATAGCTCCCAATGACCCTATCCATTCATGTGGAGAAGGACAATGCAATAGTTCATGCTCCCCTGAGAATTCCCCATGCAGTAGTTTGCACTGCGCACGCCTGTGTCTGTTACGCTTTCAGAAAGCATTTTGCAACGCTAGCCCTTGAAGTGAGACCAGAAACTTCTCTCTTGCGTGGGACAAACTCCAGATTCCAAAGTGTGGACAGAGCCATCCCTCAGTGTTCTGATAATGTGCAGAGAAGCGGCTTGAATGCAGTGTGGGGTCTGCCAGCCCTCAGTAGCTTGGGCTTACCAAGGTTCATCTCAAGCACACGTTTGCTGAAAGTGCAGAGCTCAGACCATCTGTGAATTAGGGATGTGAACAGGTAACTGGCTACCTGGTAAGCATCGCCCTTACTAAGGCTATGTCTAGACGGCAGGCTTCTTTCAGAAGAAGCTTTTCCGGAAGAGATCTTCCAGAAAAACTTTTCTTTTTCCGAAAAAACGCATCTGCACAGCAAAAGTGCAATGAAAAAACAATCTGCTTTTTCTAAAGATAGCATCCACATTTGATTGGACGCTCTCTTGCATTTAAGCTGAGATTACTGGGGACAGAGTGGCCACCAGGGCACCTGTGCTTTTTCCTGGAGGCCTCTTCTTTCGAAAAAATCCCCTCTTCCCCGTCCACACATGCCTTTTTCCGAAAAAGCTTTTTCAGAACAAGACTTCTTCCTCGTAGAAAGAGGTTTACCGCTGTCGGAAAACCCCCTCCGTTCTTTCGACTTTCTGTTGAAAGAACGCAATAGCAGTGTGGACGGCCATTTTTCTGGAAAAAAATCTGCACTGTAGACATACCCTAAGTGATGCTTATCGGGTAACAGTTAACCTGTTGCCTGGGAGCAGCCCCCCACCTGTTGCTTCCACCAGGCTGGAACAGTTCCCCACCGTGGATCCCATTTAGTCGGGATAACATGTTAGGGTATGTCTACACTACCACCCTAGTTCGAACTAGGGTGGTAATGTAGGCAACCGGAGTTGCAAATGAAGCCCGGGATTTGAATTTCCCGGGCTTCATTTGCATCTCGCCGGGCGCCGCCATTTTTAAATGTCCGCTAGTGCGGACTCCGTGCCGCGCGGCTACACACGGCACGGACTAGGTAGTTCGAACTAGGCTTCCTATTCCGAACTACCGTTACTCGGTACCGAAACGAGGAGTAACGGTAGTTCGGAATAGGAAGCCTAGTTCGAACTACCTAGTCCGTGCCGCGTGTAGCCGCGCAGCACGAAGTCCGCACTAGCGGACATTTAAAAATGGCGGCGCCCGGCGAGATGCAAATGAAGCCCGGGAAATTCAAATCCCGGGCTTCATTTGCAACTCCGGTTGCCTACATTACCTACCACCCTAGTTCGAACTAGGGTGGTAGTGTAGACATACCCTAACCGATTAACTGCTTCATCGGGATTTTACATACTTAGAGTGACTCTGCTCACTTTCAATATAGTAGAATCAAGGTGCCTAAGGCATTGCCTGCACCATGAAGGGGGTTGACCTAACTTACGTTGACATCCAGACGCCGCAGCCTGTGCACGGCTGGCTCCTACTGCCGGCAGTATGCACACTCACCGGGAGCGCTTGTATCGAATGTAATCTCAGTGTGGGGCATTGCGGGATGACTCTTGAAAGCCAGTAACAGCTGACGTAAGCAAGGCAGCGTGTACAGTGACACGGCGTCAACCTAATTACATTGACCATGACTCTACGCTTCTTGGGGAAGTAGTGTTACTAAATCAGTGAAGAGAGGTGCTTATGTAGGTGGGAGCCAGATCTAAGGGAAGACATTTCCATGGCTAGGTTGATGCAAGGCATCTTACATTGACATAACTATTTAGCATAGACCAGGCCTAAGAGAAGTCAATACCAATTTGTGGGGGAAGCCTGCTGCCTTAAGTCTTCATATTGTTCTCTAATATCTGGAGCCAACTAAACAGTGAAGGTGAAAAGGAAAGAAACCAGAGAGTTCTATATTTCATGGTTTGTTTGTTTGTTTTCCTGGGACTCTCTAGTCCTGCACTCTCTCTGGTCTGGCAACATCCATGGCCCGGCATGGTTTGAGTTTGCCAGATGGTCACTTAGCCTGGGCATGGCCAAGTTTCCTACAGTCCCATAAAGTTTGTTTACAGTCCCCAGTCCTGGTTCTCAGGCCAGGTCTGCACTAGACCCGGCAGGTTGGCTTAAGGTACGTAGCTCCATCTATGTAAAATACATAGCTGGAGTCAGATTATCATAAACCAAGCTTAGCGGCGTTCCCACAGTGGAGGCAAACGCTCCCATCAGCTTCCCTTTCTCCTCGCAAAAGCAGGAGTACTGAATGCCGGCGGGGGCACCCTCTGAGTTTGATTTAGTGAGTGTAAACTAGTGTTGATCTTCCGCGGAATGAAGACAAGGCCTTTGTGTTCTGTGCGATTTGTTAGGTCTAAGTAACCTCTAAGAGCCCCAAACAACTTTTAAAACAACGAGTAGTCCTGTGGCATCTGAGGGTGCATTTACACTCCAGAGGAAGAGTGAAGCTGCCACTGTCGATCTTCCGGGGTTCAAATGAGCGGGTCTAGTGAAGACATGCTAATTTGATCTAAGAAGGGCGCTCTGGTCGATGCTGGTTGTCCTGCTTCCACAAGGAATAAGGGAAGCCGAAAGGAGAGCGTTCTCCCTTGGGCTTCCTTCAGTGTGGACAACGCCAAACATCGAGTTAAGGTTCTTTGACTTCAGCTACGCAATTAACGCAGTTCAACTTGTGTATCTTGATTCGACCTTAGCCTGTAGTGTAGACATATCCTTGGAGGCTATCCTATCTATCTATATAAAAAATATAGTATCATGAGCTTTTGTGGGCAAAACCCACTTCTTCTAAGAGCCCAGGAAGCAATGGAAGAGTTAGTAATGCTGCTAGGCAATTGACCTCCTGTGGTCTGGCAAGTTCTCCGGTTCACTGCCAATCAGATCCCAAGAGTGCCGGACTAGAGAGATTCAACCTGTACTGTATTTTCATTATTTTCTGTCTTTTAGCCAGTGTTGTCTTTAAGTCGTCATTGTCAAGTCCAAGTCGAGTCTCAAGTCACTTTCTTATGTGGCTTCCACGTGAGACATTGAGCTTATCTAAGGACAGGAAACTCAATCACTGGTCATGTGTCCAAAATGTTCAGTAACATTGGATGTGATGGATGAGATTAAAACTGGGGATTCCCCCGTCTCTTGTTTCTGTTTGTATCTGCCTGCCCTGGGATACAGGAAAAAGTGGGATCCATCATTTGGGAACAGTCTGCTGAGTGCAGAAAAACGTCCTTTTGTTTATTTTAAACCTGTTGCCTATTCATTTCATTGGGTGATCCCTAGTTTTTATATTGTAGGAATAAGTACATAACTTTTCCTTATTCACTTTTTCCACACCTGTCATGAATTTATAGACCTCCCTCTGGGGCATCTGGTATTGGCCACCATTGGCAGACAGGATACTGGGCTAGATAGACCTTTGGTCTGACCCACTATGGCTGTTCTTTCCCTGTTCTTCAGGAACTGTCACAAAATCCTTACACAGGAGTGTGCTGAGAGGAGGCAGAGTCCAACTGTAAGCTAGGGACCAAATTCACCGGTATGCTCTGGCTACTTACCCTGCTCCAGTGATACAAAATATCCACAAAGCCAATAGAGCCACGTAAAGTTGCCCTAATATTGGTGAATCTGGCCCCAAATGTCTAGCGACTCATATGACAAGGGCGAGGCTCCATTCCTTGTAAACTACTTGGAATCTTGATTGCTAAATTAGCTTCCTCTAAGTCTGTAGAAAAAACTCAAACTGCCAGTGCAGCTGGAAAGATACAATGCAGAGTCTCTCCTGCCTGGCTCATTTTTCAAACCCAAATTCCTTCTGGGTCCCTGCTACCTTTTGTGGAGCTGGCACTCGCCTCCCTAATCTCTTCTCCAAATTCAAGAAGGAGTTCCTTTTATCAGTCAATCCCGAGTCAGGGCGGCGAGGGACCAGCCCACGTGAAAACCATAAGCATCGGACCCCACAAAGGGCCTTGCGAAGGTACCTTTCTTTAGTCTCCATCCCATTAACAGGGGAGCCATTCTCCTGGCAGTCTCGTTGCATAACAATGACGCTGGATTTCAAGGCCACACAAACAAGCGAGTCCTTTGGTGAACCCACCTCGCAGAGGGAAAATTCACAGCAGCTGTTTCTTTCTCCCCCCCCCCCTCACCTTCCCCGCTGGCCTCCCCACCCTTGTGCAGCGCACACGACTGTTCTGCTGCCAAAATCTTTAGCCCCACTCACAGACTCGAAACAAAAGGCAGAGTCCAAATCGCTGAAAGACCGCTCTGATTCTGAACATGGGCTCATGTCTTTATTTCTGAATCCTACGCAAAGCGGGCCTGTCTCCTCTCAGCCTCCCTCATCTAGTGTGATCTTTCTACAGACAGATTTTAAGGAAGAGGCCCCACATGGCCCTTTGCGGTTTCGTACCGGAGCCAAAAGACTGAGAAGGTTTTTGAAGTGTAATTATTTGATGGGATAAAATCCAAAGTATAGGGGACTCCATCAGAACAGAGCGATTAACCAGATTGACTCGGGTTCTCATCCCACTATCCAAGGTATGAAACATACTAGAATCACTCCTGCCACCTGGAAGTGTGAAATGGAACATGCCGGCGTCAGGTCAGCCTACCATGGTCAGATTTTGTGCATTCCGCTTCCCTCTTGCTCACGACACCCCCGGCTATTCCAGTGGTGTGCAACTCCTTGAAGCCAACCCTGTCTTGAACCCACATCCTATTCCGCAGACCCCACGAATCCAAGTTTGGAAAAGAGGAAAGTCTGGTTGTCTCAAATGGTACTTTTTTTTTGTGCTGTACTGGGGTAAAGATGGGACGCAGCGAAATCTCTTAGGCTGTGTCTACACTGGGCCACTTATTCCGGAAAATCAGCCGCTTTTCCGGAATAAGCTGCGAGCTGTCTACACTGGCCCTTGAATTTCCGGAAAAGCAACGATGCTCTACTGTACAAAATCAGCCGCTATTCCGGAAAAACTATTCTGCTCCCGCTCGGGCATAAGTCCTTATTCCGGAACACTGTTTTGGAAAAGGGCCAGTGTAGACAGCCCAGTAGTCTTTTCCGGAAAAAAGCCCCGATCGCGAAAATGGCGATCGGGGCTCTTTTCCGGAAAAGCGCGTCTACATTGGCCACAGATGCTTTTCCGGAAAAGGGGCTTTTCCGGAAAAGCAGCCTGCCAATGTAGATGCTCCTTTTCCGGAAAAACTGAAAACGGAATAGTATTCCGTTTTAAGCAGTTCCGGAAATTCATGCCAGTGTAGACACAGCCTTAATGTGTGACCGGATAATCTATATTCAAACTAGAACAAACAAAGATAAAGGGCTTACCAGCTCTCCTCCTCAGATAGCCCCACAACCAGAAACAGGCCAGGGGAGAGAAGCACCGTTATTGTCATATGAGACTACCCTGAAATTCCGCATTCTTATTAACATGGCTTTTACACTCTGGCTCTGAATTCCCTGTGTGCGCCTCATTAGTGTACCTGAGGAAGAATATCAGAGCCAGAAAGGAACCCTAAATTTACCGTGGAATCATAGAACACTAGAACGGGAAGGGACCTCAAGAGGTCATCCAGTTCAGTCCCCTGCCCTCACGGCAGGACCAAGAACTAGCTAGACCATCCCTGACAGGTGTCTGGCCAATCTGCTCTTAAATCTCTCCAGTGTTGGAGATTCCACAACCCCCCTAGGCAATTTATTCCAGTGTTTAAATTAGACAGGTAGAAAGTTTTTCCTAATGTCCAACTTAACCCTCCCTTGCTGCAATTTAAGCCCATTGCTTCTTGTCCTGTCCTCAGAGGCCAAGGGGAACAATTTTTCTCCCTCTTCCTTGTAACGCCCTTTTAGGTACTTGAAAATCGCTATCATGTCCCCCCTCAGTCTTCTCTTTTCCAAACTAAATAAACCCAATTCTTTCCATCTTCTCTCATAGTTCATGTCTTCTAGACCTTTCATCATTTTTGTTCTTTTATAGCCTATATATATAACGGTGGATCTTGCCACGTCCGCATGGTTAGGAACAGTTTCTCAATGCTGTTTTCTAGTCATTGATTAAACTGCATATTTATTCAGCTCTAAACTATGCTAGAGAAACGATAATTGCCACACTCATGTCTTTTGGAAAGAGAGCCATGGGGCGGGGGGAGAGGAGGAACCTATAGCAGCTAAAAAACAGATTTCTTCCTATGAAAAAAATTCTAAACTGGGGAGCATCTTTAGTCTTGAAAGCCTGGGGCTTGGTTGGAGGGAGTGTAGATTTATAACAATAATCCTACACCTTTTCTTGCAAGGGTCTCAAAGCATTCTCTAGAAGGTCATTTGAAAACCTCACAAGATAGATGATTTTTCTCTCCATTTTACAGATGGAGACACTAAGGCGTGGATGGTGACTTTAAGTCCATGCAGGAAATCAGTGGCTGAGGTTAGGATTTAGCATTCCCGCCTCCCAGGCCACGCCTCTGCGTGGAAACCCAGGGTACCTGCCAGCTGAGACTAGAAATGTGAGTGCAAACTTCCAGTTCTCTGGGTGCTTTCATTTTGTCGTCCATGCGGCGGTTGGAAGGGCAGTTTGGAAACCGCATGCGCTAGGACTGGGAGGTTCGTGTAAAGAACACAGGCAGAACTGTAATTTCTACTGACCCAAATGCTGGGGACGTGTAAGGGTGCAGCAGATGATATGACCAGAATCACATGTGAAATGTAGGTTGCAATGTGAGAAGGGGATTCTCCCCTCTCTATGTCCCTCCCCCCCTCCCCCCCCCCCCCCCCCCCCCGATCTGTGATGGTTTCAGTGACTGGTGAACCACAATCTTGCTTCACTTCCAGGGGTTTTGATTACAGAGTGTGGGTGTTTTTTGAACAGCAGAGCTCAGTGCCAATGAAAATAGCTTTGTGCTGATTACAGGGGCAGTTTGCCGCGTAGAATTCGTGGTGTGCCTGCCTGCTCACTAGGCTCCCCACGCTGCTCGCTCCCAGCTCCGGCTCTCTCCTTAACGCTGGCCCACCAGAATGACGGGAGAGACGAGCAGCTTGTGAAATGTTAGATTCGCCCCAGCCAGACTAGCTTCAGGAAACGTTAAGGCTCAAAGCTTTGTTCTCTCTGCTTCAGTCCTAGGAATTGCTGGGGCACGCCGGGACAGGACCCTAGAAAAACTCTAATGGGCAAGCTCTTTGAATAGGGCTAGCTTCTGGGTCCAACCCCTTGCAGTGTGTTGGGACCCAAGAATCAGCCAGCAAGCCAGAGACCAGCTGCACTCTGCGATCTACAGCGGTGACCAAGTAAGGCAGTGGTTTTCCAAGGATGGATCGTGACCCCAGGACTGGGTTGCGGAATGTCGGGCCCTGGGTTGCGGAATGTCGGGCCCTGGGTCGCGTTGCTGCAGCGGGATCAGGTGACCAGTGGGGGCGCTAAGGCAGCTCCCTGCCTGTCCTGGCACCGTGCACCCCAGAAGTGGCCGGCAACAGGCCTGGCTCCTAGGTGCGGGGCAGGGAAAGCACATGGGGCTTCATGCACTGCCCCTGCCCTGAGCAGTAGCTCCACACTCCCACTGGCTGGGAACCTGCTGCCAGCTGCTACTGGGGGCAGCATGGTCTGCGGGGCCAGGAGAGGCAGGAAGCTGCCTTAGCCCTCCCCGCCCGCACCGCTGACCGGGAGCCGCTCAAGGTAAGCGCCTCCTGCCCCAGCCCTGATTTCCCCCACCCCAAGCCAGAGCCCCCTCCTGCACCTCAAAGCTCCATCCTCTGCCCCACTCCAGAGCCCGCACTCGGGTCGCGGCATCCGTCATTTTCTTCAGCTGGATCATAAGAAAAAAAAAAGTGAAAACAGCTGAAGCGAGGTCCTGGGCATGACTTGAGGAGGCAATTGGATGGAGTGGGTGAGATGGCTTGTGACTAGCTCTCAGCGCTTGAGTCAGTGGCACACAGCTGCTCCCTGCCCGGGAGCGAAAGGCACTCAAAGCAACGGGAGCCTTTGCTCAGCTTCTGCACTGAGGGGCTCGCTAGAAACACAACCCCAGCCAGTGGTCCTGCGTCACCTTAGAGAGACACGAATACATATCGAATCATGAGCCTTTGGGGGCAAAACCCACCTCCTCCGAGGAGTTGGAGTGGAAATAGCACACCCAGGTATATATACCAGCAGAAGTAGTACCTGTCAATTGGAGGACCTGTGTTAATTAAGTGGGCCAGGTGTGTCCCATACATAGCTGTTGATGTTAAAGGCAGGAGGCATTGGCTCTGTAATGCACCAACTAATTAATGTCTTTATTCAAGCTCAGGGTAACAGTGTTGAATGTGTAGATCAGGGGTTCCCAACCGTTTTCGGTCCCCGTACCTCCTTGGCTTTTAGTAAACCTGCCCATACCCCCTATTCCACATGAAAGGAAATAAATTCTAGACTCTAGAATCCACAACTTTTTTCACTCACACTACTACTTTTGGAATATTTCAATTAGGATAATCTAGTTATTTACCAAATATTCCCCGTACCCACTTGACAAGCTTCTCGTATCCCCTGGGGGTATGTGTACCCCAGATTGGGAACCCCTGGTAGACAAATTCCAGTTCTGTGGTCTCTGCCGTCTCTCTCTCTGTAATCATGGAATCCTAGAACACTAGAACTGGAAGGGACCTTGAGAGGTCATCAAGTCCAGTCCCCTGCCCTCATGACAGGACCCAGCACCATCTAGACCAACGGTTCCCAACCTTTTCCAGATGGGGACCCATTTTGACAATTCAGGAAGACTCGGTGACCGAAGGCATTTCAAAAACGGGGGGAGGAGGGAAGGGCCAAGCCACCTGGGGAGACACATTTCGAAAAGGTCACCAAGTAATGGCAACCCATATTGGGCTCCCGGCCTATAGGTTGGGAAACCCTGATCTAGACCATCCAATTGGTTAGTGAAATTCCTTTGTAGAAGAAGGGTTGCTTTTAAATCCAGGCTTGAGTGACCAGGCAGGTTCAAATGTTCCCGTTCATCTGATGAAGTGGATTTTACCCACGAAAGCTCGTGAGTCTGTATTTATTTATTCGTTCCTCTCTAAGGCTCCACAGGGCTGCTTGTTCGTTTTGTGGTCTAGCAAGCCCAGATCAGGGGAGTATCTGAGCAGTGGGTAACAGGAAACAAAATTTCTCACAGTAGAACCCCGATGGGCTTCAGGTCGCTCATCACTGATCCAGAGCATTTCAGGCGTCCACACCACCCGGTTCATCTTGAGCGTTAGATTGTCAACCCCGTGAGGGCAGGAGGCATAATTGATATGCAGATTGTTTGCACAAGCTCAGGCACCAGCTTACTGATTAGGCACACTTGGCTCTGAGCAAAACACATACACAGCAAAAATCCCTCCTCCAACGCGCCTGTAATCAAACAGACAACCACAGAGAATGCAGGTGGCATTGGACAGCCCAGAAAAGGGAATCCTAGAATCCCAGGGCTGGCAAAGACCTCAGGCGTCGCCGAGTCCAGCCCCCTGCCTGAAGCAGGGACAACCCCAACTCAATCACCCCGGCCAAAGCTTTGTCAAGCCGAGACTTAAAATGCATTAGAATAGTTGTGTGCTTATATATTAATTCATTTAGCTAATAATGCTTCTCCCATGGTGCAGTAGCTGACCTCAGTCCTCAAGAGGTGACATCAGTTTGAGGAGGATCAAAGCCAATATTCCCTCTAATCTTTTCCATCCATGTGCGGAATACATTTTTTCTATGTGCACTGAGGCATATGCTAATGTGCACTACCCATATAAACAAAAACCAAGCTGTGGGAGTGCTGGTAATCAACTGGGCAGCATTGGAATTTTTCCTGAGCGGCCGCACAAGCACCCAGCTTACAGGGAACAGTGATCAAAGCCATGATTGAAACCCCAGGTCCCCCAGCCCACAAGAGAGAAGTCCTGCTGCTCTTCCAGGTCAGGGTCTTCGAGCATTGGCACGGTTATCTGAGGGGAAATGCAGGCTCCACAAGCATTCCACTGAGCAGAGAGCTCATAGTATTCTCGTTGGCCTTTGAAACTCACTGTCCAACCCTGGTCCATGGTGACTGATAACAGAAGGGAAGTCCCCCAACCAGGCTGGCTTGGCAAAGTCGAGTAACTCAGCTGGAGAGGCTGCAAGTGAAATCGGCCTGTTTTGCTTTGCCGAAGTAACCCATAAACACAGGGCTTGGTGAAACCCAATCTGCTCCTGTCGCTTCCCTATTTAGGAGAACACCCTGGAGTCTGCTGCTAAATTAACTCCTGACTCCTGGAGTATGATGTCACATGACCTTTATGGTATAAGGTTATCATACATTCCAGAAATGTAGCCAATGAGAGGACGGGAATCTGAGGTCATTTCTGCCTCCCTTTCCTATTTATTTCTGTTTGCCCTTATCTCTAAATAACAGTCAAGCTATAATTTCCCATTTGACATTCGATTGTAGAGGAAAAGTTTCAGAACTGTTTCCTTCCCCCCTTCTCCCGCCTCAGATCTTACTACAGTTTGTGATTTGTAGTAAAATAGCAACTCATCAAGAAGGGGGGAGGCTATTCTACACACACATTGTAAAAGTCCATTACTACACTGAAAAAAATCAGCCTAACTAGACCAGACAGACAGAAAAAGGCTCGTTGCCCCCTTTTTACACGAGAAAGTGAGGTCCATGGAGTGACATGCCCGTGGTCACATGGGAAGTCTGTGGCAGAGACAGGAAAACTAAACCAACTTTCCTAAATCCCTGTCCAGTGTCTCCCTGTGTTATGTCTCAGCTTGTCTCTCTGGGCTTATCTCTTATCATATCTGGCCACCTCTTTGTGGATCCCTTTCAGGAAATCTTCCCCTGTATGTTTTTGGTTGTCATGTATTTGGTTGTAAAATGCCTTTACCCCCATCTCTAGCTATGAGCCTCAAACTCCTACGACCTGAGCACTTTCCCAATTCAGCATTGTGCAAGCCCTCTGGCATCTTCCAGATTTCCCACTTGAAATGACTGGGGGATTTTAAAACCCTTCCGTTGGGAGGCGTAAAGGAGATTATTGGGAAGGCCTCAGCAGCAAGAACAAGTGATTCCGAACCTGGCCAGGGGAAGCAGGAGAGATCGCCACAAAAAAAGGGCTTTAGCTCCTAAATACCCCTACTTGTGCCAGTGAGGACTGGCAGACACTGGAAAGAAAACGCAGAGAATGGGGATAGAGGCTTTTGACATGTGTCCAGCCTGCCATAATCACTGTTATTTCTATCTATATCCAGCCTGCCACCTGGGGGGGAAGGAGGTGGAGGGCAGCCGGAACCCCAGGCCCCTTTGAATTGCTGCAGGAGCACTATAACACTACTCCATGCGGCTTTAAGGGCTGGGGAGGGGGCCAGCGCTAACTGCCCTTGGCCCCGCCCCTTCTAGGGGTGCAGAACTGCCCCCCCCCTTGCTCCCAGCCCTACGGTGGCTGTCGACCCCGCTGCCTGTTTCTATAACTTTCAGAGAACGGTGTAGAGCAGCGGTTTTCAAAGTCCAGGTCGCGCCCCAGGACTGGGTCATGTAGCTGGAGGGTAGCCAGTGGGAGCTGGCTTCCTGCTCGTCCTGACCGCGCTGTACCCCAGAAGTGGCCAGCACCGGTTCCAGCTCCTAGGCGGGGGGGGGGCCACAGGGCTCCACACACTGCCCTCCCCCGGAGCACCAGCTCCCATTGGCTGGTTCCTGGCTATTGGGAGCTAGGCGGCTGGTTCCCAGCCAGTTGGCTCTAGGAGAACGGTGCCTGTGCATGGGAGCCGTGCGCTGCGCCACAGGCGCACCTCTGCCTAAGACTCAGACCTGTGGCTGGCTGCTTCTGGGGCCCAGCGCAGGCTGAGGTGCCAAGGCAGGTGGGAAGCAGATTTCGAATCCCGGCTGCTCTGCTGACTGGGAGTCGCTGGAGGTGAGCCCATGCCCAACCCAGCGCCTCAATTTCCTGCCCCCGCCCTGAGCCCCCTCCTGCACCCCAAACCCTTCATTCCTGACCTCACGTCGGACCCAGCACTCTAGTCAAACGCTATAATTGCGTTGGGTCATTGGCAACAGCAATTGTCTTCAACTGGGTCTTGAGAGAAAAAAAGTTTGCAAAGCGCTGGTGTAGAGTGTTACACGACACACGAGCTCTGTGTTTAGGGTCAACAGAGTAATCTGGTATGTGCAGGGTAGCCTGTACCTTGCTAACGTACAATAAGCCAATGTTTATAAGAGCATCACATCAGAACAGCCAGACCAAAGGTCCATCTAGCCCAGTATCCTGTCTGCCAACAGTGACCAATGCCAGCTGCCCCAGCGGGTGTGAACAGAAGAGATAATCATCAAGTGATCCCTCTCCTGTTACCCATTCCCAGCCTCTGACAAACAGAGGTTAGGGACACTATTCCTACCCATCCTGGTTAATAAGTATTGATAGACCTAGCCTTAGTTTATCTGGTTCTTTTTTGAACTGTTAAAGTCCTGGTCTTCAGAGCATCCTCTGGCAAGGAGTTCCACAAGTTGACTGCGCTGCATGAAGAAAAACTTCTTTTGGTTTGTTTTAAACCAGCTACCTATTCATTTCATTTGATGACCCCTAGTTCTTATATTATGGGAAAAAGTAAATAACTTTTCCTTATTCACTTTCTCCACACCAGTCCTGTTTTGATAGACCTCTAGCTAGCATATCCCCTTTGGTTCCCTCTTTTCTAAGCTGAAGAGTCCCCGTCTTTTTAATCTCTCTTCATATGGCACCTGCTCCAAACCCCTCATCGTTTTTGTTGCCCTTTTCTGAACCTTTTCCAGTGCCAAGATAGCTTTTTTGAGATGAAGCGACCACAGCTGTAGGCGTATTCCAGTTTTTCAGGGGCTGCGTAGAAAGGGCAGCCTGTACTCCTGCCTGCTCACCTCACAGCCACATTCTGGGTCCTGCCAAACTCAACTGTCCTAACAACGTCGAGTCAGCTGCAATTGTAGCTCCTCGTTTCTTTTCCTCCTGACTGTCCATTCACGTATTTCATGAATTCCAACCACCTGAGCCGACTCTTGTTTAGCAAAGCAGCCACTCCCTTCATGTCCCAAGGGAGTCCTGGCTTGTTTCGCTGCGGCGTTTGACCAGTCATTCCTGCACGTCCAGAAGAGAAAGGGTGTGGAGTGGGGAATGAGGGATGTGAGAGAACGGGTGTCTCGTGATTGGTTAAAAATTCAAGATGTGTTCCTGCTTTGGAGCTTGTCTCTTAGGGCTCCTTTGCACTTCCTTATACACACCACACTGGGAAGTGATTTAGGGCCTTAGGAACACAAGTCCATTGATTTTCAGTGAAGCGTTAGCTCCTAAGTTACTTGGGCACCAGTGTTCCCTGGAACCTAAGTGCTTGTGTGGATGCTCAGGAGAGATTCCAATGCCATCCAGTTGATTAACAGAGCGCCCACAGCTAGTTTTTGTTTATACTGGTGGTGCACCTGCCATGGTGCATAGAGAAAAAAATTATTCCACACACAAATGAAAAACTCCACACATGAAAGACTTGATGGGGGTTGGACTCAATGTCCTCCTGAGGTCTCTTCCAACTCCATGATTCTATGAACACTCAGGCTGGTCAGCGTAGGAAGAAACCTCAACAGGATGTTAGTGTCCCGATCACCACCTTGCTAGCTGCCGCTCCCTTAACCCACTTAGTGCTGCTGTTGTACCTCTGAGGTAAAAGGGCTTTCCTTATCTACTAACAATTCTCCTTGAAAATCCCCTGCCAGGCCCACACAGCACATGCAAAGGAGTTTGCCAGAGTCTGCCTGTTGTAGCTAGAAGTTGAAGTCTCACGTGTTTCTACCTTCCTGGGATGGTCACTTTGCATATCTGTGCTCGTTATTTTACCATGGTGACCTTTGATGTGCTGGATAATCCAGCAGTATGAGAATTCTGGTTTGTTTCCGTGTATTTGCAAATTCTCCTTCTAGTGACACTTAATGCAGAAGCCCCCACCCTAAAGACTCCTATGAGCATGTAAAGCCCCATATGAAGCGAGAGGCCCTCTCACGAAGAGCTTCCATTCAAGACAGATGATTAACAGAAGGGTTATGCGCAAGACACAAGAAGTCAGTCTTCCTTTCTACTCTGTGCTGATTACTCCTCAGCTGGAGTACTGTGTACAGTTCTGGGCACCACATTCCAAGAAATATGTGGAGAAATTGGAGAAATACAACGAAAATGAGTAAAGGTCTAGAAAACCCGACCTGTGAGGGAAGGCTGACAGAATTAAGTTTGCTTAGTTTGGAAAAGAGAAGACTGAGAAGGGACATGATCGCAGCTTTCAAGTACCTGAAAGAGTGTTACAAGGAGGAGAGAGAAAAGTTATTCTTCTTAATGTCTGATAATAGGGCAAGAAGCAATGGGCTTAAATTGCAGCAAGGGAAGTTTAGGTTCGACATTAGGAAAAACTTTCTGCCTGGGTGATTAAACACTGGAATAAGTTGCCTAGGGAGGTTGTGGAATTTCCATCACTGGAGATATTTAAGAGCAGGTTGGACAGACATCTGCCAGGGATGGTAGAAGATGGTGCTTGGTCTTGCCGTAAGGTGACCTCTTCAGGACCCTTCCAGTGCTAGTGTTCTATGATTCCATGAAAATGGGAAACATAATTATCCTCATTCATGCTACAAGTCACTCAGATCAAGGTGCGTGAGGACAATATAAGCACTTTCTCGGCTGACTAGACATTCTAGCATGATGCTTCTTTTTCAAGGCCACCCTCCCTTCTAACATCAGCTGAAACTGCCGCTGAGAGTCGAGTGTGCTGTGAAAAGAATGACTGAATTGTCCGAGGGTCCCACTGCATACGGCACCTACGCACACAAGAGCTTGCAAACCCAATATATATCACGTATTTCGGTCCTCATGTGCAAAACCAGACCATTCTTCCTCTGCAAAGATTTCAAAGCATGAAGTAAGAAGGCTGGAGTATTCTGGACCTATTGACGTGTATATTATACATGTGCACACAAATTACATATAGGTAGGCATATCACATGTGATCTAGTTTCTCTCAATACTGCATAAGTGCTTGGGGAAAACTAGGTCAAAATAACAGTAAACCTCAGTTGGAAAAAGGCCGCTATTCCCCAGTAGGAATGTTATCCAAATTAATGAAAGGTTCATGCCGGCTGAAAAATCAGAGCCATCAACTTTTCCCTTCTTGAAAAGGATCCACCTTTTTACTGCTTTCTTGTGCTCTCGGAATGGCATTAGGCTATATTACATGTTTCTTACAGGAAATTCCCGTCTAACTGCCAGAAGCTTGGAGTGGACGACTGGGGATGGATTGCTCTAAATTGCCATGCTTTGTTCATACTCTCTGATTGGTCTGGCTCTGGCCACTGTCAGAAGATCAGATGCTGAGCTAGATGGACCATTGGTCTGCCCAGGAGAGCTGCCAGACTCACCAGACCCCTGGGCTAGGGTGAGAGCAACCCTGGCTTCATGCTCCCGGAAGGGGCGGAGCCTCAGACAGGAGGGGTAGAGCCAAGGCAACCGGTCCTCAGTGCCGCATGGAGTATGCTGCGTGGGGCTGTGGTGGCCATTTTAAGGGCCCAGGGCTGAAGAAGCCCCTGGCCCTTTTGAATAGCCAGGCCCCGGGGCAGTTGCCCCTGTCGGCGGGCCTGGGTCTGACCCAGTATGGATGTTGCGACATTCTTAAGCAATGTGACCTAACAGATACTGCACTGGGCAGGCACCACATGACCTGGATTCTGTTCCTGGTTCTGCTGCTGGGTGACTTTGGACAAGTCACTTTGCTTCGGTGTCTCTGTCCATGGAGACTGATGAACGGTACAACAGCTGGAAGGTGCTGGGTACTGCTATCTGCCTACGGCTGCTGGTGGGGATGCCTGTTTATTTTACTTCCCAAACCACTGGCTTTCCATGTTCTTTGTGCTCCTCTCTGTGCTGAGCTCCCCCTTCACCTTGGAGAGGAGAGCCAGGGCAGGAGGGTTGATGTATTCACAATCACACAGCGATAACCTCACGCTTGGAACTGTGGGCTGCCCCCAAGACCTGATCTCAGTGGCCAGTGTACCGTCTAACCACGAGGGAGAAAGAAAAGGACAATGCTGTTTCATCTGACGCTGGGAGATAAGACTGGAGTCTCTATTTGTCACTCCTCATCATAAGAACCCTCGCCTTCCATATGTGAAGTTGACAGACAATTAACAAGAAACTATATTCCTGATAAATGACGAGTCATCCTGTGACAGCGTAGAGACTCACAAAAATATGTAGAATCATGAGTTTTCCTGGGTAAAACCCACATAGAATTGTAGAATACTAGTACTGGAAGGGACCTGTAGAGGTCAAATAGTCCAATCCCTTACCCTCACGGTAGGACCAAGCACCATCTAGACCATCCCTGACAGGTGTCTGTCTAACCTGCTCTTAAATATTTCCAGGGATGGAGATTCCACAACCTCCCTAGGCAATTTATTCCAGTGTTTAACCACCCTGACAATTAGGAAGTTTTTCCTAATGTCCAACCTGAACCTCCCTTGCTGCAGTTTAAGCCCATTGCTTCTTGTCCTATCCTCAGAGGTTAAAGAGAACAAACTTTATCCTCCTTGGCTTTGTCTAGACTGCAAGCCTCTTTCGAAAGAGAGCATCTAGACTGCACGCGGAATTTCGAAAAAGCAAGCCACTTTTTTGAAAGAAAGCACCCAGTGAGTCTGGATGCTCTCTTTCTAAAAAGCCTGTTTGCTTTCAAGAACGCCTTCTTTCGAAAGAGCACTTTCGAAAGAAGGCGTTCTTCCTCATGGAATTAGGTTTACCACCGTCGAAAGAAAAGCCGCATTCTTTCGATTTAATTTCAAAAGAACGCGGCTGCAGTCTAGACGCAGGTGAAGTTTTTTCGAAAAAAGGCTACTTTTTTCGAAAAAACCCCTGAGTCTGGACACAGCCCTTGTGACACCCTTTTAGCTACTTCAAAGCCACTGTCATGTCCCCACTCGGTCTTCTCTTTTCTAAACTAAACAAACCCAGTTCTTTCAGTCTTCCCTCATCGGTCATGTTTTCTAGACCTTTCATCATTTTTGTTGCTCTTCTCTGGACCTTCTCCAGTTTCTCCACATCTTTCCTGAAATGCGGTGCCCAGAACTGGACACAATACTCCAACTGAGGCCCAATCAGCGCAGAGTAGAGCAGAAGAATGACTTTATCGTGTCTTGCTCACAACACTCCTGTTAATGTATCCCAGAATCATGTTTGCTTTTTTTGCGACAGTGTCCCACTGTTGACTCCTATTTCACTTGTGGTCCACTATGACCCCTAGATCACTATACATAGAGTTCCTTCCCATGTTGTATATGTGAAACTGATTGTTCCTTCCTAAGTGGAGCACTTTGCATTTGTCCCTATTAAACTTCATCCTATTGACCTCAGACCATTTCTCCAGACATCAGCTGAGGAAGTGGGTTTTGCCCACAAAAGCTCAGGATACTATATATATTTTTGTTAGTCCCTAAGGTGCCATAGGACCACTTGTTGTTTTTAAAGTTATAGACTAACACAGCCTCTGAGATTTTGTACCCCTGATACTCACACAAGTTTGCCAGCCACTGGCAGGGATTGCTTGAACCAAAAGGAAACATGGGCCCTTTCTTGCCCACAGCTCTTGGGTCTGTATCAAAACGTATTTGGGGCCTTTCTGGAGTTGGGGAGGTTACATTCTGACTTACACATCAGATGAGAGGGGAATTGTTCTTCTCTTTTTGTATCTGTGGTTGGGGGTGTGTTTTATGTTTTTAAAGAGATGTTAATGCTGGTCCCAACCTGATGGGGCTGGAAGTTTAAACCTTCCTCTCTTTGTTCTCAGAAGAGGCACAACATGAGGCGGGTCCATGTATAACCTTTCCCAACCTATGCTTCAGGCATCAGCCCTAACTCAGAGGGAACCCTTTACTAGGAACTATTCTCTACGACACATTTCATCCTTGGCTTTGCTGCTGAAACAGCCACGAAGGGGCCACGTTGTGGTGGTGCTGGCTTGTGATATGCTTTCTAGAAACAGGCCTACAACAAGACAAATAATTTCTCACTGGGAACCAATGTTTCCCAGCAGCATGTGTTTCTATTGGTGGTGCACACCTGCACATGCCATGGTGCACATAACAAAATGTATTCTGCACATGGATAGAAACATTAAAGGGAACACTGCCAGTTCAGGTGAGGACAACGTGGATCTGGGATTTCCTTGAACCAACATCTCGATGTTACTAATGACACAGGTGGCCTTCAAGAGGAGAAAGGATTGGCAGAGAGAACGGACTTAGATGTAAATAAAACGACCACCTCCATTCAGCTATCGTCTTGCTTTGGATAGCAAACACTGAGCTCTCCATTAACAGTGATTTGATGTGCAAGTGGGCATCCTTCATGATGTTACCCACGTGTTTCAAATCGACCCATATCCCCGGATACCACTTCACACTTGTTGTATCCCACTTGTTGGCTAGTTCATCTTCATCCCCTCCAAACAGGCTGTCCTGTTTCCATTATTTTTGTCCATTCTCTGCGCTCATGGCCCTGAGGGGGCGAGGACGCTGCTGAAACGCAAATGCTGCCGCTCACGTGCGGGTCTGCAGCTGAAAGAGCCACCATGGGGTAATTAATTCAGCCTAATTTATCATCTGCAATTACCCACTCACTATTTACCATTCATTTCTGAATGTGTTTACAATCCAATGTTTATTAAGTATTGTTTGTGTGAGGAATCTCCCATGTGTGTCTAATTGCCTGCTCTAACGTATGGAGATGAATTCTCCTGAGTCTCCACTCGGGGCATGGGAAGAACCGAATCAAACGAAAACAGGGAACTGTGGGCTCAGATTGAAGCTGTTAATCTACCAGTGACTGTCTCACCAGTGAACTCAAACCCTAGCAAGCCACAAAGACTGGATCAGAGAGGTCCCCACCACGCTGAAGCCAAGTGGCCCAACTATCTCAGAAAATACAGAGGAATAGATAACCTCTCTCCTCACAGAATATTCTTGTCCTTACTCTGGGCACACACAGGGATCAGCTTTACAGGCCGGACTATTAGCTACGTCCTGTCCTATGGTCTGTTGCACCAGTGAACCTCTCAAGTTCCTGGTGCTTGCTTCCTTCATACCCCATTCGCTGACGTGAACCTCTGTGGCATCTCTGGGCATATACTCCAGGGCCTTGGGGTCTGCCCATTCCACCGCGCCCCCACCCCCAGCATTAAGTTCCTCCCTCATCTTGCAGCAACCAGCCAGAGAATCCTAGAGTCCTCAAACAGGAAGGAACCTTGAGAGATCACCACGTCTAGTCCCCTGCCCTCACGGCAGGACCAAGCACCAAGACCATCCCTGGCAGGTGTCTGTCCAATCTGCTCTCAAATATCTCCAGTAATGGGGACTCCACAATCCCTACAGGCAATTTATTCCAGCCCCTCACCCTCTCAGACAGCCATGGCCTCATCACAACAGGTGGTTACTTAACAGTTGGGAGCACTGTGAGGCTGTGCGACATCCCCTTCTGTAGGAAGGCAGGCGGATTCAGAAGGCTGGTGGTTACGGCTCACTGGTGGTAAAGAAGCCCTGGAGTGGCTGTGGTCAGTGACGAAGGCTGGAAAAGACTCTCGGGGGACCAAGACCACTCTATGACATGCTGGAGCCTTGGCCACAATTGGTTGGTGTGGAATGTTGAAGCGGCCCTTTAGAGAGGATTAGGCTGGGATAAAGCATCACAATGTTCCCTCTTTTTTTTTTTCCATCCGCTTGTGGAATAAATTTTGTTATGTGCACCAAGGCATGGGCAGCTGTGCACCATCAGTAGAAACACAGGCTGCCGGCTGTGGGCACCTGCGGTGCTCTGCTAATCATCTTGGTGGCATTTGAATTGCTCCTGGGTGGCTGCCCAAGTGAGCAGCTTACAGGGAACACCAGGGTTGGCGAAGGCTTTCACACATCCAAATTGACGGGAAACCCCTCCCCTTGAGAGAACGAGGAAATTCCAGGAAACTGTGGGACTAGCTAGAGTGTGTGTGGGGAAGAGGGTGTCAAAAAAAAAAGAGGAGAACCTAGATAAGTCACAAGCCAGGAAAGTAAGTCAGGGTACGTCTACACTGCACGCTTATTTCAAAATAAGCTGTTCTAGAATAGTTATTCCAAAATAGCTTATTTCGAAATAGCACAACTATACTGCAGGGAAGCCTCAAAATGAGTCCGAGGCTTCCCTAATGTAGAAGCACTGGGGAGGAATAACTTAGAATGGCCCTGGGGAGGGAATATTTTGAAATAGCAGCAGTGGAGCGTCTACACGGGCCTTATTTCGACACAGCTCTTTCGGAACAGGCGTTATTCCTCGTAGAAGGAGGGTTACAGATTTCGGAATAAGCCGTCCGTTATTCCAAAATTATTTTGAAATAATGGAAGGGCTGTGTAGACACTTGCATTATTATTTCAAAATAAGGCTAGTATCCCAGATGGAGTTGGTAGAAAAGAAAGGGAAAACACAGGTAAAACGGGCTAATGACTGAGTCCTGTACTGATTTCTGAGTCCTGTACCGATTTAGCCACTGAAGAAAGAGACTCCCATGTAGTCTCAGGAACACAGCATGAGAATCAGCCTTTGGACAAACAAGGGACAGAACAAAATATCCTAGAGAGAGAAAGGAAAACAGAACCAGTTGTAGAGCAGCGGCAGGTTAAAGACAGAGATCCAGAGAATGGGAGATCCTGCCGAATATCCTCGGTGTGAAGATAGATGGGACCAGACCAAACTGTGAGGCTGCTTCCACCCACACATTGTTCTTTGTATGGGTGAGTGTCAGAAAACACCCATCCAGGGGCTGGGAAGAGACCCACAGGTGGGATCCACACAGAGCCTGGGAGAGCTCAGACCAAGAGAAAACAGCACGGAGAAGAGGAGGCCCTGGACGAGAAGAGAAGGGAGGCGTAACAGTGTGGGCTCTAGGGATGTAAAAGCCCTACTAGTTAACCAGAAGTGGTAAACATCACCCTTTAAGATTAACTAGCATCCCTAGCAGGCTTGGGAGCTAACTCAGCCCCCTGTCACTCAAATCCCTTCTAGTTATAGCAACTGTGGGTACTTTGAAAGATGAGCATTTGGCAGAAAAGGCCAATGAAAGGAATGGAGGGACAGCAGAGGGGCCAAATGGATAGAAGTATCCTTAGCAGCTAGGCCTGCATACACCAACTTGGAGAAAGTGCTGGGAGGAGAGGCTGGGGCCTGAAGGAAGGCAGAAGTAGACAGGACCATGGATAAAGTTCCAGATGAGACCTTGTGATGCTTCGGTATTCCTTCCAGGAGGAATTACTTTAACACAACTTTTAGCATCTCTACTCGGATGGAAAATCCCCGCTTTTCTCCCTCCCGCCCATACATTTTAAAATGAAATAATAGTTGATGACTCCAAATTACAGAGGACAGAGACATTTTTGTTAACAACTCAGAATTCCTTTAAGGCAAAATTTTATTTTTCTCTGATAACTGGTATATTAGAGACAAAGAGGAACAAATAAATCTACTTCAACCCTGGGACAGCTAAAACAACAGCCTTGAAGTTGGTCTTCCTCCATGTATTCCCCACCACTGCCTGCACACACAGCAAATGTCCACTCCCAAACCTTTTTCTGCTAGGAACACCGCAAACTAGATTCAGATGTCTGCTCTGCCGAGAAGTAGGATGTTTTCAAATGGCCTCAGCGAAAGATGTGTTTGTTCTTCATGGGATGTGGTGTTGGGGTTTTTTTTTTCCCTGTTTTTTTCCAGAGTTTGACACTAGAAATCCTAGCAAAATTCTACACAGAAGGATCTGTTGATTCTGAGTACAGGGAACAGCTACTTTTAAATTTATCCATAAATGTCTCCAGCCTTATTTGGGGGGATGATGTCAGCCTATAACCCAGCAAAGTCAGACCATGTGGACCAGCAGCAAAATTTTTTATCACAGAGAGTGCTTATTTATGTTCAGGTCGATGTATGAGTTAAACAGGTTTAGGGGATTTTTTTAAACATTGCAACAAAAGCTTACTAGCCCTTTATAAACTGGTTTGCCAGCCTGCCTCTTCCAGAGTTCCCAAAAGATTCTTTTGTCTGCTGATTTCAGTTCTACTTTCCATTTTAAAGGTAGGCTCGGAAAACCTAGATTTCTATCAGTAAATGTTGATAAACATCAACTTCACCATCCACACACAAACTGAGAAAAATATATTTCCATTGATAACAACAGAGAAAGACAGATAGGCAAGGAAGAAAAATGCTGTTTGAGAAGTTATTAGAGTTTGATTTAAGGATATTTACTTTGTGTATTTCGACGTGTGGTGGTAACAAGTTGTGTTTTTAACAATGAAGGAGCTTTAATGTCTTGAAATCAAACAATGGCATTAAATAGGTGGCTGGCCTGCCCTGTCTGAACCCCCACCCTGCAATTATGAAACTTTCAAGTGAGAAACATTGCAGGGGAGGGGAGAGGTTAAACTGGAAATCCCTTGAAATTATAGATATGAAACACTGAATTCTGACAAGCCGGTTTGTAGGACGTAGCTTGTTAGTACATCGTCACTGGGGCCTCCCTGACACTCGACTGTCTCTTTCTCTGTCTCTCCCGGCCTACTGCCTCATTTCATTCTGTGCACTAGGGATGTGAATGGTTAACCCATTAACTGGTTATGGTTAACTGGTGGTCAGGGCTGACTGAACTAGCCCACCTGCTCTGATGAAGGCAGAGGACTCTCTAACCCAGCTGACCCACCCCACCATGCCCCCACCCACCTCTATTTAAGCAGTTAACCGGTTAAACATGATGTTTAACCAGTTAACCAATTAAACAGGATTTTACATCCCTAGTGTGGGCATCACTCAGAGAGTCAGCTCTGCCAAAGTGTTCACACTGTTTGTGCCTAGCTCGGATTTCCCCAGCATTCATTTCAGGGAGCAGCTAGGAGATGATGGAACGCCAGCCGAGGCTTTACCAAAACCAGGTTCTCTCCTCCACCTTTGTGATGCATCTGCCTCCTGACCCTCACCCTCCTCCCTCTGCTTGCAGCCTTTTCATTTGGGCAACCCAGGTGAACAAGATATGGGCCACCACCAAGAGAGAGAGAGAGAACGCGGCTGTTTGACAAGCGAATTCCCAGGAAGCAGGCAGTGTGATTATTATCCTGAACAGGGAAAAACTCTCCAGCCCTGCAGGATGGAGGAGTAGCTGCAGATGAGGTTTATTGACATGAAATGCTAATATATGGTAAGGATTGAAACAGTCCTGGTCTTCTCTCCCTTTGCTGCTTCTTTCAGCACTGCCTGGGGCTCCCTTTTATTTTCCTGAGTCCTGACTTTACTAATTGTATCCCGACGTTGTCTCATGGCCTGGTCTTGTATCCGTGTTTTTGTGAAATCAGGAAAGATTTATAACAAGGGTGGGCAACCTTTCCTGTGTCGGGGGATTGACCCAATAAAAATTGTATTGGTGGTCCACATGGGTTCACTTCACCGGCCCAAAGAGAGAGACAGCAACTCGGGGTTACTCCCTCCATCGGGGCAAACCATGGCTCCTAGCTTCAACCCTGGGGGCAAGAAGCCCTGAGCTCCTGCAGAGAGTGGGAGAGGAAGCCCCAAGACTCAGTGCTCCCCCATGGGGCTGTAGCTGCAAGCTCTGGCTCACCTTGAGCCTCCACCCTCCCTCAGTGGGTGAGTTGAACCTGGGTGGCCCATGGGCCAGATGAAAATGAACAAAGCTCCCTACCCTTGATTTAGAGGCTGCTGGGTTGGGCCCGGGATCCTGGAGAGACGCAATACTTATCCAATAAGTAGGATTTGAATTCAACTGCTGTATAGGAAGTTGAGGGATTGTGTGTAACACATCACAGGTGGTGCTCTTGGAGAAAGTGAAAACAGTCTTTTTCTTTTCCCCCTTTTTAGGGGGCTGAGGGGCTTTTAAAACATAGATTCATAGCTTATGAGGCCAGAGGGAGCTGTTTGTGACCACCTAGTTTGACTTCCTGCCAACACAGGCCATAGGCCTTCTATGAATGAAACCCTCTAGCTCACAGAGTAAATCTTTTAGAATAAAGCATCCAATTTTGATTTTAAAATGGCCAGTCATAGAGAATCTTCCACAGCCTGTAGTAAATTGCTCCATGATACCACTGGGGTAGTGTTCTAGGTGCTCCCCCAAGGCAGATTTTGCCATGGTGCTCTGTAATCAGCCTAATTGAATAGAGAAGACAGGACTATGCAGCACTTTATAGACTAACAAGATGGTTTATTAGGTGATGAGTTTTCATGGGCCAGACCTCCTCCTCCTCAGATCAAATTGTGGAAGAAAATTGGCATGATATATACCAAATTTTCTTCCACAATATGGTCATGCCAATTTTCTTCCACAATCTGATCTGAGGAAGTGGGTCTGACCCGCGAAAGCTCATCACCTAATAAACCATCTTGTTAGTATTTAAAGTGCTGCATCGTCCTGTCTTTTGTTTCAGCAAGACCAGACTAACACGGCTACATCTTTATTATAATTGAATAGAGATGAGAGTTGCTGAGACCCTACTCACTAGAATAACTGCTCCCCAATGCCATTGTTTCTGTAGGGTTGCTCCTCTGTATTTAATATGAGTGTGGCTATTCTTGCTCTATTTTATCCAAATTAGCTCGAGCTAACAGCTAGGAAAAAGGCACCTGTGTTCTTTACGGATGCACACTCTCTCTCTCTCTCTCTCTCTCTCTCTCTCTCTCTCTCTATATATATATATATATATATATATAAAATAATAAATTTTACCCAGGTTAGGGAATGACAGAACTAAGGTTGTACAATCTTATATTTTTGTTCTGTGTTTATACAGCAGGCTCCACAATGATATAATCATGAATAATTGGGATCATCTTTAATTATGTGATCATACAATTCATTCCCTGCCTAATGCCATGCATAGCGGATGGGGTCATTGCTGAATATTTTTTTTGATCCTTCTCATTGTACATGTGGCTCCTGATGCTGGTCAGCAACTAAATCCTGCACTGAATACAGCTCTGTAGATTTCAATCCATGAGGCCTGTCTGTCTGCACTCTGAATGAGATTGGTGTGTGTGTGTGGGGGGGGGGGGTAGTTTACAGGAGGGAAAGTCTATGTGGTAACAGGGATCCAAGAAATCTATTTGCTACAGGGCGGGGGGGGGCACTGAATCTACATTTTCTTTTACAGAGAATATTTAGTTTTTATACTTTCTGGAAAAATAAAAACATCTACCACAGAACCCTCTTTATATGAGGGTTCTGTGATCCAGCTTTCCCTTATTAACCTGCATGGAGGCTCCTAAGGCGGGGCTCCCTGTTGTGACTGGGGTAAGTGAAATTCAAGGGTTCATTTTAATTGAGGAAAAACAGATTTTTAGGTTTATTTTTAAATAAGGGTTTTTTTCCCATGGAAAACTAGAAACGCTGATCTTAATGCATAAGGACAAGGGGGGCAAATTAAGGTTGCTTGAGAAGGCACCCCCCCACCACTGTCCTTTCCTGGAGATGAGGGGGACCACTAGCCAAAGTGTTGTAGAAAGCTTTTTTCCCCTAAGGGTGCACTACACAATCTTGCACCTTCAGCTCACCAGGCAGGGTCTCTCTCTTGCACAATCAGGAGGGGGGAGGAGTCCCTTGGCCTTGCCCAGATCACTTGGAGGGAAAGGGGACACAGCCCCCAGCGAGAGAGGCGTGTCCGCCCCAACCCACTCCCTGGGCAGCTGGAATGTTTGTTAGGTAAACACCCCATAGTAAGCGTTCTAGCCACGCCCACTTCCCGGTGGCCAATCCGAGCGCGGGAGCAGTTTCAAGGCTTCCCCACTCTTCGCCGTGCAGCGCCGCTGGACCGATACAAAATAACAAAAGCTTCGAACGTTGCAACAAAGTAACGGGGGGCGCGTTCCTTCCCCACCGCGTGCGCCGCCTCGGGCTAGCGGCCGCCCCCTACCCTGTACGCAGCGTGGTTAGCCCGGGGTGTGTGCTCCGCAGGTCGGGCGCAGCCTGCCGTGGGAGCCCGGTTGTTTATCTGGAAGAGGGAGGGGGAGCCTGGAAACCGCGCCTGTGTCCCATTTCCTCTGGTGTGTGTGTGTGTGTGTGTGTGTGTGTGGTTGGCTTTTTTTTTTTTTTTTTTTTTTTTGCTCCAGCCCCGGATTCTCCATGTTGGACCCGATCTGAGAAGCCCCGGAGCCGCTGCTCGGCTTGCATGCAGCGTGCTCCAGGGCACTGCCACGGAGGACCACCCCACACCTCCTACACACAGCACCCCCCGCCCCTGGGCCTCTTCCCTCCCCCAACCCCCTCCCGCCCAAAGGATCCCCTGGATCTGTGGGATTGTTAGATGGAAAGCGGTTCTATCATCACCCAAGTGCAGAGGGAAGAAACCCTGGTGCTTGCAAAACAAGGTAAGGGAGAGAAAGTTAGAAACTTTGCAATAGGAGGCAGGAGGCATCTCTCTCCCCACCCCCCTATTTTCACCCCCACCTCCCCAATCTGTGCGGGGGGGAGTCAACTCCGGATCTAGGCAAGGCGGGGGCGAAGGGGCTGTACCGATCTGTGCATTGGGGAGGGGGCGTCTCTCTCACCTTTCCACGCTCGGGATCCGCTCTAGTTAGCGATCTGGGGAGGGGCAAGGGGGGGCTTTGCTCTTCCATCGCTGCAGCTTTGCGGGGCTCTTCGCCACCCCCTTAATTTTGGCTAAAGGGGCGACTCAGCCCAGATGCCAAAGCCTCTCTTGACCCTTAAATGTCGTTGCGATTCCCCCCCCCCCCCCCCAGTTCCTTCCTGCCTTTTCTCCCTCGCTGGGGTGGGCTTGTTTGTGTCTCTGATCGACTCGCTTCCCTCCTTCCTCTTCTGTCCTGAGCGGCTGGGATTTGGGGAATTTTCACAAACATCCTAGCGATGTGAAGAGGAAGGCATTCCAGGGGCTGCCATGCATTCCCACCCCACCCCCACCCCCTGTCTGCGGAGCCCACCCCCTCTCTGCTCAGCCCTGGATTTTATTGCATTTGGAACGATATTTTTTCCCCCACATGCCACCGTCTCAAGCCAGGTTGGAGCTACATGGCTTCCCACCAGCTGCTGTTGGGTCTGCCTTGGCCTTGCCTGCAAGTAGGGTGATCAGACGCCCAGATATTAGGAGCTTTGTTTTATACAAGCAGCGATTCCGCACCCTCCCCCACCAATAAGAAATGTTTTGGGTTTTTGTTTTGTTTTGTGTTTCCAGGCTTGCTATCTGCTCACCCTGTCTACAAGTGGGTGCGCTCACAGGCTGGGGGGGAGGGGGTGCCCCCTGCTTTTGCTGCTAACTTTGCAGGCTTCCCCAGAATCCAGATCCCTGCTTGGTTTCATCATGCGGGTTGGGGGGACACAACAATTTAAAAATTGATCCTCTGGCTTTTGTAGTGGAAACCGAGCGAGTGGGGATGTGCCTTTGATGGGTCGCTCGGTGGTCCCGGTCTGCTTCGGGGTTTACTAGCCGCTAGTTTCAGCTTCGCTGCAGGTCATAACACCCCGTGGGGTGGAGGAGTTTTTAAGGGGGGGGACTAGATCTTTGGAAGGCTGAGAGCCCTCCCTCAGCTGGGCAAAACTGTACTTCGAGGCTGTGACTAGAGGAGCAGGAATAATGAGTTCATTGTGTATTGGGTGTTTCTGATTGCCCTGGTGATGCGTTTGTTTGTGTGCAACAGAACATGGAATTGTCCCCCCCCCCCCCCCCATTTTTTGTAATGCCCTGGGGTTGCGTGTGGGTTAATGGGGGGCATCAGTTCTTCCTCTGTGTTCTTGAGGAAGCCAGAGGTACTCCTTTGCGGGGCCAGAACTTTAGAGATACCCCCTCTGCAAATGCGCCGCACCCACAATTGGAGCCCCACTTTCCAATGCCGCTCTGCTCCCCTTTTTCAGGCATCTCAGCAGAGGGCAGTTTTCTCACAACCGGGGCCCCTGGCAGCTCTGAATTGTGACACTTCACCACTTGGGTGTCTTTTTTTTTTTTTCTTCCAAAAGAGCCGACCCTTCCCATCCACCCTCGGAGGGTGACTAAATGAGCAATGCCCGTGGGTTGGGTGCACCCTGTGTTTTGAAACTGATGGAGCTGTGCAAAAGTGCAGTACATTTTGTCCCTGGGATGCTAGAAATCAGCGACCTGCCTTTACGGAGTGAAGGGAGCCTGTTTTCCACCAATCCCTCTTGCTGTTGGGAGACCTCTATCTACAAGAGAGCTAGAGACGTGTCTTGAAGATGCTGTTCTCCCTGGCACCCCCACCCCCTTGGGTGCCCTGGTTGAGAGAGAGAGGTTTAATTGAGTGCCAGCGTCTAGTCTGGCTTGCCATGTTTCAGGGAAATGGAGACACATGGCAGTTGCCAGAGAAGTGCTAATTTGGGTGGCAAAATCCCTCGGAACAAACAAGTTGGCTGTATCGGAAAGTCGGTGGTGTACCTTGCTGGAGGAGACCTTGTGTGTTCTTTTTCCTTTTGTCTCAGTGGGTGGCACAAACCAGGAGATGAATAAGTCTGAAGTATCTTTACCAGTAAAACTTGATCTTTATAAGGAAGTGGAACAAGTGTGTGTGTGTTTGGAGAGTGATTAACTTGCAGACGGGAGCCTGGGCAAGCAAGGAGCTTTGGATCCCTTCTTTGCTGGCATGGCTGGGTACAGTTGGGGTTGAGGGCAGACAAGGTGGGGTCCTTCCCCCCACACACACTTACCAAGCTCCTAGGGGTTTTGTGTGCTGCTTTTCCTTTGGATTCTTCTGGACCCCAAATGATCCCTTCAAAAAGACGTTTCCCTAGCCAGTGTCTGAATTCCCTATTATCTGTGTAATTGGAACAATGTGAACGGTTTGTGACATTGGCTTTTGGCAGTGCACGGGCCTCTAAAGTTGAGGTTTCTCTGCTTCTGTGCTTGTTTGTTTTCCTTTTGGTGGAGTTTACCCTCTGCAATTCATTAGCGTGGTTTCAAAGGACAAGTTGTGGAATCTTCAGAACGTTAGTGGCACTCAGAAGGGGAGCTGTGTTAGTATGTAACTTTCAAGACAGAAGTCCTGGGGCACCTTACAGGCTCCCAAAAATATACATAGGAGCATGAGCTTTCGTGCGTAAAACCCACTTCTTCAGATGATGAGCTGGAACACACATAACAGAAACCAAGTATTATCAATATTGATTTATAAATACTTGGGTTCTGTTGTTTCTACGCCAGCTCATCATCTAATGAAGTGGCTTTTTCCCACAAAAGCTAATGACAATATGTATTTTTGTTAGTTGGCTCCTGGGAGTCTATTAGACGCCATTCCCTCCTCTCCTGATCAGCACTGAAGATAGTTTGACACTCCTGTTGTCTTTCCCTTTTAAATTAATCCCAGTAAGAAAATAGTATTAGGTCCCTTAATTGTCTGACAAAATAAACAACCTTTCACTTTTAGAGGTTTAGAATCTTTGCAGACGAGGTTTTCTCGATGTTTGCTCTTGAAAACATAGAGGCCCGTTTTAAAAAGGTTCTCCTGCTGTTTGTGGGTGAGATTTATGGACTTGGTAGGAGCAGCTTCTGCTACCTTTGGGATGTTTACAGAACAGCAAAGTGTTAATGGGGTTTTCTCTCCTTAAGAAGCTGTGATTTATGTGTAAGTGGGGGAATGCCCGTGGAGTTCCCCTGTATGTAGAGTCTCCTTTCTCTTTCAGCTGGGGCTCTGAATGTGCAGTAGCTTCCCGGTCAGAAAATGTATTTCCTCCTTGTCTAATATATTTCTTTGCGGGTTAATCAAAATATGGGCACTGTGAGGTTTTACTCGGTCAGCAGCACTGTGGCTCTGTGCGCGCGCATTTCTTTCCCTCCCTCCCCCATTTCTAGGAACTTCCCAAACAGATATTTCCTCTGTCCCCCCTCCCCCCCAAACAAGTGATTACTTCTGAAATGTCCCCAGAGCTGATCCTTACGGAGGAAAGTATTCCTTCCATATATCCTTTGAGGGCTCATTCCCCTCAGAGCCATTGATCCTCCATACCAGGTGCACAGACGCCACCCCCTTTCTGGAGTGGTTGGCCTTCCTAAGGGCTGGGATTGGGCAGGGTTGCTTTTCCCTGTGGCGTTATTCTCAGGGCTGGATTTTGATTGCTGCAGGGGCTCAGGGCTTCTGGCCGTGACAGCCATTTTTGGAGTCTGATCAAACAGCAACGTGATCGTGTTTTGAAAAATGCACAGCAAATTGCAGTGCTCGGGGAGGTAACTGACGGGTGCGTGAGGCCATTTTAAGATGCATTTTAACCGGCCCTTTCAGTCTGTTTACAAAAGAATGGCTCGGAAGCTGCACCAGTTGACTCCTCTTTCCTGAATCGCGCAAAACAGCTTTCCCCTCTGATTTTATCTGTTGAAAGAGAAGCCTAAGAACCTTGCTGATTGTGAATCTGATACTAAAACGTGCTCCTTGCAGTTTTGTTCCCCCCCCCCCCCCCCCGATCAATAGTTTGGAAATATTTCTTGCCTCCATTTGTTTCTAGCTGTACTTGCGTGGGCAGGGCTGGGAGCACCGGTAACACGAAGACTAAATGTACATCAGGAACGATTATCTAGTGGTTAGAACGATAGCTGTGGACGTGGGACACCCAGTCTTTGCCATAGACTTGCTTTGTGACCCAGAATAAGTCACGTAAAGGAATAGCCACAGAAGTCGTTAGCAATGTTCCCTCTCATTTTTCCATCTGTGTGCAGAATACATTTTGTTATGCGCACCAAGGCAAGTGTGGATGTGCACTACCAGGAGATATACATGCTACCTACTTATCAGCTGGGTGGCATTTGAATCTCCTGGGTGGCTGCCCAAGTGCTCAGCTTGCAGGGAACGCTGGTCCTTAGGTGTCTACCTGCCAGATTTAGTCACCTAATATCCCAGTTTGGACTCCACCAGGATCCCCACAACTCCCGCTAAACCCTGCCGGTGCCTAAGCTCACTGGGCACCTAACTTTTCCGGAGAACCGTTCCCGTGGTGCTTGTGTGCTATGAAGTTGCACCGCTGTCTTCCTCTAGGCACCTGGATGCTTCTGTCCTGCCTAAAGGGCGGAGTGATTAACAAACTGGGTGGGCATCTTCACCTGCCTACCGTGCTGGATGTGGTAGGCAGGCTGAGAAGCTGCCTCTGGGGTCAGATCCCGGCTGGTATCCAGCTGGAGGAGGAATCGGTGGACAGGAGAAGGGATTTGGACGGGGATGGCCCATCTCAGCAGCGAGTGTGCTAATCGCTGCGCAGGGGGGTATTCGGATGGGGGCCTCTGTGGACGGGGGGGGGGCCTCTGTGGACGGGGGGGGGGGCCTCTGTGGACGGGGGGGGGGCTCTGTGAGGCCGCCCATGGCTGCAACAGAGGCACAGCTGGGACGTTCCGTTCCTGTGGCGTCAGGGCGTGTTCCAGCGAATCCGAGAGGCGGTAGCTCGGGGTCGATGGGAGAATTCTTCCTTTGGCCCCGTTGCAGTGGGGGTTTGATGGACCGAACCACCTTGGGCAGGGAGCGAAACGTTTCACAGCCCTGAGCAAGGTAGCTAGGCCGCTACCAGGTTTGGGCGTAGACCAGGCCTTGGTGTCTCCTGTGGAAGCTATTCTGCTTTGGTTAGACACTTGGTCATGGGGCTAGCCTGGCGGTCAGGGCGCCCGCCTGGGAGGTGGGAGACAGCGGAAGGGAGTTTCCCATCCGAATAGTTTCAGTGCTTGGAGCGCTCTCCCTTCTCTTCACAGGGGCGCGGGGCAGGGGGGATTGAACCTGGATCTCCCACATCCCAGGTGAGTGGGAGGCAGGCAAAGCACACCCCCAGGCATTAGCCTCTCCCATTGGCTGGCTGAGGTGGCTCCCCACCTTCCATCCTGGCCTTGCATGGCGCCCGTTCTGTTCCTCCCCGTTCATTGTCTAGGGAGCCCGATTCAGGCCTTGTGGGGCAGATTCCTGGGCTGCTAGAGGCTAGGTGCTGTGCTGTTGAGTGTTGTGTTGCTGAGTCCCCGTTGCAGCACTGCTGTGTCTCTCAGGGGATTGTGAGGAGAACCGTGTGTGGCACAGCAGCGAGGCCATATAAGAACCCAAGGGCTTGTGAATCCTCGCACCCTTAGGCCTTGTCCTCCGGAAGCTCAGACAAGAGAGCATCACATTGGTCCCTTCTGGTGTTCTCACTGGTGCTGGGATTTCCATGGAGCCATGCCAGTGTGAACCCCCCGGAATAAATGGGGATGGCACCAGGAGTTTGCATTGCCTTGCTGCAGCTATGTCGGGGCAGTAATTCCAACACCAGCAGTGCACTAACAAGGAGTGGTCCTGTGGCACCTTAGAGACCAGCAAAAATAGTCAGGATCATGAGCGTTCGTGGGCAAAACCCGCCTCGTCAGATGAGCTGGAGTGGAAATAACAGAATCCAAGATATATCGATAGATATGTATGTGTAGATCGATAGATATAAATCAGCAAAAGCAGTTCTGTTAATTGGAATACCTGTGTTAATGAGGCCAATTAAGCAGGCTGGATGTGTCCCAAACAGAGCTTTTGATGTGACAATGTGGATGTTAAAGGCAGGGGAAATTGGCTTCGTAGTGCATTAAGCAGTTAAGGTATTTGTTCAAGCCCAGGGTTGGTCAGATTTGTAGATGAATTCCAGTTCTGCCGTCTCTCTCTGTAATTGGCTGTTGAAATTCCTTTGGAGAAGAACGGCTGCTTTTAAATCCATGCTTGAGTGTCCACGTAGGTTAAAATGTCCCCTACAGGTTTGTGTGTGTGGCCATTCCCGATGTCTAATTTGTGGCCATTTATCCTTTGGCGCAGAGAATGCCTGGTTTGGCCAATATCCATGGCAGAGGGGCTGGCACTTGACGGCACAGATCAGAGGACGTGCAGTCGCACGAGCTCCTGATGTTGCTGTTAGCGCTAGAGCGTTACAGTCCTTTGCCGTATATATCAGAGTAGCACTTGACAAGGTTGCAGACGAAGTGGCCTGTCGTGCCGGGCGCTGCACAGAGACGGGAGAAGCGACCGCTCCCGCTGTAAGGATTCTACAAACCAGAAATAACGTGGGGGTTTCCTGCATCGCTGTCAATGGTGCGGCCCTGCTGTGAGGGGCACAAGGCAGCAGGGGGTCCGGTGCATTTGGGAGGGGCGCAGCGGACGTGCAGTGATAGTGCTCTGGCTGCAGAACACAGCCGCCTTTATTCCTCTTAAATACATGAGTGATCCCCTCCTACACCCCCCCCCCCCGTCCCCCTCTCAGTGAGACTGGTGGGGGGAAACCAGACCTTGGTGTGTCACTGGGATGGGCAGCGGACGGGTCCCTTTGGCCTCATCTGGCGGGTGCCTTGCAGCCTCCGTTGGTGGGACTGCTAGTGTAGAGACACTTTCCGTGGCACAGAGCCGTCTCTCACACCCTAAAGGTGTGAAGTGGCAGGCTCAAGTGGCCCACAACAGACAGGAACCTCGTGCCTTATCCACACCAGGGCTACTTTCTCTCCTCAGGACCTTGTACTAGTGTTAGCAATGGGAAATGACTCGGAAAGAAAGTTAACGTCGATAAGCCTCTGTGCTCTTGGGGCGTGGAGCTGGGGGGCTTGTTTCTGGTTGAAAGAGTCGCTGGTTTGTTCTGGAAGACTTAATAATCCGTAGCACTTACATGCACACTGCGCACTAGTGCACATGCCTTCCTCGCACGGTGGTTGTGAGCTGTGTTCCCTGTAAGCTGAGCGCTTGGGTGGCTTCCCAGGAGAGATTCAAATGCCCAGCTGATTGCAGAGTGTGCATAGCCAGCAGCCTGTGTTCCTGATGGTGGTACACATCTGTGCATGCCTTGGTGCATATGATAAAATGCATTCCGCACATAGATGGAAAAAATTAGAGGGACCATTGGTTGTGACCGTTTCCCAGAGAGGTGATTTGCCTGGTGTTACCATGGGGGTTGTAACACCGGAGACCCTGGCTCCCAGCTCCGTGTTCAGGACTTGAGCACAGTAAAGAGCAGTGGCACAGATGAGGCTGAAGGTTGGGATTCTCCAGGTGGGAGGTAGGTGCCCCAAGGCCTGGCCAGGAGGCTGTTCTCAGCCACATACTAGTTCACACTTGTGAGGTCTCCTTCCGCAGCCGGTCAGGAAGGAGAATTTGCATTGTAGCTCTTCCCTCTCCCGACCTGTGGCTGAGGTTCAGGTCAGGGCTGCACAAGAGCCTGTTCCGGCTCATCCCGTTTCCCGGCTGACACCCAGCAATCGTTGCCACCCTGGGTCACCAGAGTCTCTCCAAATCACCTTGAACTAGTTTTGTGATCTGCCTAAGGCAGAGGGGGAAACTAAGGCCCGGGGGCTGCCTCTGGCCGCTGGCTTGCCTGGATCCAGCCCTGCGGCTCAGGGCTCTCCCCCAGCACAGGGGAGTCCACGCTGGTGCTCCAGCCCCTCCTCCCCGCCGCACCACCACTGGGTTGAAGCACCCAAAGTCTTCTAGGCTGGGCCCCCCGGCGGCTCTGGTGTGCGAGGGGAATGTGCGGAGGGCCCGTCTCAGTCGGGGGGCATGTCAGCGAGGGGTTGCTGTGGGTTTTTGTTTGGTTTTGCTTTCCACTTCTGTGCGGCCCCTGACCCCAAAAAGGTTCCCCGTGCCCGCCCTGAGGCGAGGCTGGACAGGATGAGACAGAGGAGGGGGCTGTCCCGGTCCTGGAGAGCTGGGGGTTCTCAGCCTTTTCCTTCCAGAGGTCCCTGTAACGGGCTCTAAAAAGGCCTGTGGGTGCCACGACTTTTTCCACGTATAAAAGCCAGGAGCAGTGTTAGGAGGCGGCAAGCCGGGCGGAGGTCTAGGGCCACACGGAGCCTCAAGAAGCTTAAGTTGCTCAGGGTTCATGGGGCTTGGGGCCCCCGATTTCGGCTGGGCCCCCCGGCGGCTCTGGTGTGCGAGGGGAATGTGCGGAGGGCCCGTCTCAGTCGGGGGGCATGTCAGCGAGGGGTTGCTGTGGGTTTTTGTTTGGTTTTGCTTTCCACTTCTGTGCGGCCCCTGACCCCAAAAAGGTTCCCCGTGCCCGCCCTGAGGCGAGGCTGGACAGGATGAGACAGAGGAGGGGGCTGTCCCGGTCCTGGAGAGCTGGGGGTTCTCAGCCTTTTCCTTCCAGAGGTCCCTGTAACGGGCTCTAAAAAGGCCTGTGGGTGCCACGACTTTTTCCACGTATAAAAGCCAGGAGCAGTGTTAGGAGGCGGCAAGCCGGGCGGAGGTCTAGGGCCACACGGAGCCTCAAGAAGCTTAAGTTGCTCAGGGTTCATGGGGCTTGGGGCCCCCGATTTCGGCTTTCTGCCTGGGCCCCAGCCCTTGGCAGCCCTGCATGGCAGACCCCCTGAACCCCGCTTGCAGGCTGCATGGTGGAGAGGAGTGGGAGGTAATATCTGACCCGCAGGCTGAGATCAACGGAGACCCGGAGCGTTGGCTGGTCTGGGCTCCTAATGGAAGGGACCCACCTCGCCCACGCACCGGCCTTCTCCCCGCCGCCTGCGCAGGAAGGACGTGCTGGGAAGCCACAATCAGACTTGGAACTAGCTGGTGGGCGGAGGAGACTTATCCGGGAGATTCCTGCCTCCCTGCTGGCTCTTGCTCCGCAGGTTTCAGCTGGGGCAGGGCGTGGTGGGTAATTGAACCCCGGCGTCTCGGGTGCCCGGATCGCCTGGTGGAACGTCTCTGAGTCCTGGCGGAAGCTGGGGCATCGTGCGTGGCCGGGCCACTCCCCGTATGCCAGTGGCTTTCGTTTCAGGGACTGAAAGGCGTTTCCTCCAGCCCCGGGTCTCTGCTCCAGCTCAGCGGTGCTCTGCTGCCCGTCAGACCCTTCACCGGGGCTTTGGTGGGCCGGGCTCCAGTGTTTGGGGGGCAGCTGAAGTGAGAGGGGAGCGTTGGCGGATTGGGGCGAATGCCAAGCTCTGGCATCCACCGGTTCCTGAGAGCGTTTTGGCTGGGAGCCTTGTTTTGGATCTCCCGATTCGTTCCAGGGAATGAATGAGCCACGGGGACTGGTGGCCTTTTTAAAAAAGGAAACCCCGCCCTGGGGGTCTGCCGTTCTCCGGAAGCACAGTCGCCGGCGTAGGGTGTGGCGCTGTAGTGTAACAGCCGGCAGGCGCGGTTCACTGCCGCCAGCGTTCAAACCATCGGAGCCCCTCTGAGCTTTGTCTGTCTCGGTTTCCGCTGGGCTTGGAAGTTTCCGGGCTCCAATCCGTCGTTTCCCAGGCCGGCTGCCGGAAACCCCGAGCGTATCCTAAGAGCAGTGCGGCTCCGGCCTGAAAACATGTAGAACTGCCGGCAGACTCTGCCTGAGTTTTTGTCTACGCTGCGCGCTTTAACGAGCAGCCGCGGCAGCGGGGCCATGGCAGCGCCTGGCGGAGGGGTCTCCCAGCGCACTCAGGCTGCGTCTACACTGTAGCCTTCTTGCGGAAAAGCTTATGCAGATGAAGCTCGGCGTGGACTATCGCCACGCTTCATTTGCATAATTAATGAGCCGCCGTTTTTGCGCAAGAGGCTTTTGCACAGAAGAGCAGCGTCGACGGCTCCTGTTTGCATAGAAACCCCCTCTTGCGCGCAAACGGTGGCTCGTTAATTATGCAAATGAAGCACGGCGATAGACCACGCCGAGCTTCATTTGCATACGGTTTTCCGCAAGAAGGCTACAGTGTAGACGCAGCCTAGGTAAAGCACCACTCCCCAGGCAGTAGCGCTCGGCGTTGGCAGCGCGGCTCCCTGTGCCGTAGCCTGGTTTACACCAGGGATGTGAAAAGTTAACCAGGAACCGGTGTGGGTGGCGCAGCTCCCCCCTACCACAGACTGGAGGCTGCTTGGTTTAGGGGGGATTGCCCTGAAAGTTGGGAGCTACTCCAGCTGGGCTGGAGTGATCCCCAGCTCGGATCCCCCTTGAGCCAGTTACGTGTTAGGTTCACCGAACGTTTAACTGATTAACGGGGATTTTGCATCCCTAGCTTACACTGGTGATTTAGCGCTGTCACTAGCTGGGCTGGGGGGGGGGGGTGTTTTCACATCCCTGCGCCAGAGCGCTATGGGGCAGTAAAGCCCCCGTAGTTTTAGTCCTAATCCCTAGATTGCTTCAGGGCCTCATTTCCTGCCTGGGGGGTCTGGAGAGAATCCGAGTGTGTTTGCTCAGAGACTTACAAGCAGCCATGCCCGGTACCTCCAGCGCCCGGCCTCCTCCTGCAGGGCTGTTGCTTGGCGGTTGCTGGAGGTCGGATATTTCGCTCCGACAGGCAGCCAGGGTGCTGCTAAAATGGCACCGCTCTGTTCTCCCTGGGCCCTGCTGACACCCTGCAGGGGGTGAGACAAGTGTTAGGTTCTTCCTGGAACAGGGGAGACCAGGGACGTAAAATCCCAGTTAATTAGTTAACCGGTCAACCTAATAGTTAACCTGTTAACCAGCGAAGTGGGTTAGCCCCCAACCAGTTAACTGGGACTGGGGAGCACTACCCGTTTCGGGTGATGCTTCCCGGTTAACCAGGTAACCTTTCCCATCCCCAGGGATGTTTAACACACACTCCTTTGAAATGTCCCTTCCCAGCCTGGCTGGGGAACACACGGGATCCCTCAGCCCCCAGAAAGGAGCAGCCTCCGCCAGGCCGCCCGGCTCTCCCGCTTCCGTGCGGGGAGAGGAGGCGGCCGGCAGGAGGCCGCTGTGGGCTGTGTGGACGGAGCACGCCGGCGTGTGGACGGGCCGAGGTGGCGTCTCGGCCCGGTGGAAAGCCGCCCGTGGAATTCTCTTTTGGGGACTGGGAAAGAGCTCTGAAGGCGTGGATGGCTCTGGAGTGGCCAACCCGCTCTGTCTCTGTCCACGGGGAGACGGGCCGGCCTGGGGGTGCCACGGGGCGTGGGAAACGTGGCCTTGAACTGGCCAGGGGGTGGCGCTCCCCAGGGAGCCGGGTCTGTGTCACGGCGCTGGGCAAAAAGCACTAGGGGATTGTAGCCGGTTGCATGGGTGGGGAGGGCAGGCGATGGAAGGGGAAGGTCCCTTGTCTAACCGCCCCCCCATCTTGGGAGCTGCAAAACCTGTGCAAGGGGAAAGGTGCCTTGTTCTTCCTAACCCCCCACTCCCGTTCCCAGGCCGGGGCTCTCGAGCGTGTGAATAATTCATGTCGCGGGGGTCCCACTCGGGGCTCTGGCTCCGGGCGAGGGACTTTCCACTCGGATTCCACGCGTGGGTAGCTAGTCGTCCTGTCCCCCCCCCCCGGAAGGGAGACGACCCCACAGTTCCTCCCCCCCGACTTTGTAAGCTCGCCCCTTCCCAGCGAGCAGCCCTGCTGCACGGGGCCCAGGCCGGAGCCCCGAGACGCTCAGCGGCCACACTCAGTGCGGTTTGGGCGCCGAGTCGCCGGTTCGTGGATGAATTCGCTTCGGGGCACGGCGCTCGCAGCGGGGCCAGGCCAGTGGGCTGCTGCGGGGACTCAGCCCGTCAGCATCAGGGGCTGCAGCTGAACTTGGCCCCAGCTGCAGGGTGCACAGAGGGGTCCCCCACCCATTCTGAGGATGGGCTGGGAAGGGACGATTTCCCATCTGTGGTCCCAGTCCGCACTGACTGGAAACGGGTGGAAGAAGCTTATTGGGCTTCCCTGAATTTGAGATTCCCACCTGCCCTGGGGCAGCTAGAAACCCAGAGGGGCAGTAACCGGAGAGGCCTGAGCCTGGGATGGGTGCTGGCTGCATTAGTACCTAGGCAGTCCCTGGCCGCGCAGCCGGTGAGAGGCGTCTGGCAAAGCCAAGTGCGGGCAGGCTGGGGAGCAGGATGTGGGGGGGGCCAGAAAGCGGGGTGCCCTCGTGTGCCTCATAGACAGTAAATCACGGTCCTCTTGTGCCAAAAATGGGCTGCCCAGAGGCTGACATACGAGTGTCTGGTTTCTTACGGGGACAGCATGAGGGGACTACACTGAAGTCCCCCCCCACCTCCCCCCGAGGACGGGGTGATGGTGCGTGAGGGGAACCCAGCTGCCAGCAAGGCGTGTGTCTTGGCTGGGCCTGGCCCTCTCGGCGGCTGCGCCCCATCCCCCATCACCCTAAAGCACTTCGGCTCGGGAACCGAGCGAGCAGCTACCTCGGAGTTGACGCCCCACCCTGCTCCCTGCGAGGGGTCCCCAAATGGCGGGGCAGAGCGGGCAGCCCGGGAGCCCCCCACCCTCTGCCGCTTCCGGCTGGACCTGCCAGCCCTGGGCTGGAAAATCCGGAAAGTAAAATGTGAAGCGGGCGAACGAGCACCGGGACTCGCTGACGGGGGCTGTAGAAAAACCGGGGCTGCGGTTCTCGCTGGGGCGTCTTGCTCAGGGTGTCTCTAGCTCCAATTGCAAAACCGTTTCAATCCCCCCCCCCCCCCCAACCATTGTGGCTGCACTTGGCACCCAGAGCGCTCAGGGCAGGCGCCTCAACAGCCACCAAGAGCTGCCGTGGCCGCGTCCTGCCCTCCGGCTCCCCGGACGGGATTTCCTACCGGCCAGCTGGATCGTCCGCCGCTTGCTCTGTGGGTCATGAAGGAGGCCAGGACACCTGGCCTGTCCCACGGGCCGCGGAGTCCAGCCACAGCCATCGCCGCAGGGAGCTCTGGGACCTGCCCAGCCGCATCGCCCTGGCCAACCACGCGGGGAACCTTGAGCCGGATGTGTCCTTGGCCTGGGGGTGGAGCTCGAGTGGCATTGGCGCGGCTGTGAGCAGAGCCCTGCCAATCCGTGGGCACCTGCCTCCGGGGATGTGGATACCATGGTGCCAAGGGGGTGTGATCGGGGACGTGCGAGGGAGGCTGCTTTTGGTGCTCCCCAGGCTCGCGGGGGACTGGAGGACTAACCATCGTGCCGTCCCCACTGCCCGTCCCAGCTCCCAGACGGGTGTGGGGCGTCTGACAGTGGGACCCCAGTGGTGTCTGGATTCCATTTTTTATAAGCCTCAGCCGCCACCTCTTGCCTTGTGCCAACCCTCCTGCACCTTTTCCTCTGGCTCCATGTCTCTCCCTCCTGGGGGGGGCTGTATTTGACTTCAGCCTTGGCTATTTTGAGAGCCTGACTCATGCACTGACCTTCATCGCCGTCTCCCCGAACGTTGGCGTGCCTCCGCCTATACGCTAGGAAATACGGTATTGTGGAACCTCCGCAGTCCGGCACCCTCGGGACCTGACCGGGGCTGAACCAGAGAATTTGCCGGACCACAGGAGGCCGATATTGTCTAGCTGTGTTACCAACACGGCCACTGCTCGCTGGGCTGGGAGACGACATTGAGGGGTAAGTTAGAGCGAAATGACACTGAGAGCCGGGACTGGGGGCTGTAAACAAACTTTATGGGACCGCGGGAAACTTGGCCACACCCGTAAGTGGCCATCCAGGAACTTGAATCGAGCTGGACCACGGATGGTGCCGTTCCAGGGAGTGCCGGACGAGAGCGGTTCGACTTGTCCTGTGGTTTCGCCAGACAAGACCCTAGGATGTTGGAAGTGCTCTGGATCCTCCACGTGGGAGCCACATGTCCCTGGCCGAGCCTGTGACAAAGGGGCTGGATTAGCAGCAGCTCGGTCAGCTTGGAGACTGACCCGTGGCGGAAACGTGGTTGTGAGGCGCCGCCGCCCCCGCTCCTGTCTGCGTGGCTTTCTCCTCTTCACGGCACCGGGCGCTGCATCCCTTTCTGTCGACAAAGGGAGGGGTGGGGGGGGGAGCACGGATTTGCTCCTGGGCTCGTCTGTCTGGCCGACAAACGCCTCGCGGACTCCAACGGGATGGTAAGCGCCCGTTTAACCGGGACGGGAATTTAAACTGGAACAGTTCACCAGAGGCTGGAATGGATCCTCCATCCTTGGCCCATTGGGCTCCGGGTCAAACAGGAGGGAAGCGGGGCACGTCCTATGACCTGTGCTTTGCAGATTAGGTGATCCTGGTGGTCTCTTCCGACCCGGGAACCTTCTAAAATGCTTTGGGATGAAGCATTCCTCAAAAACACCTCCCTCGGGGGCACCCCGGCAGCCCGACCCCTCTCCCAGCATGGGACCGGATGAGATTCGCCTGCCTGCTGCTGGAATGCACCGCGTTGGAGGAGACGTGTGTGGAGGAATTTGCACCTGGCGGCGCTTTGGGGCTTTCTCACTTGGGGTATCAAGCCCACCTGGGCACAAGAATCGTGGCGAGCAAATCAAAGGCCAATGGTTGCTTCCATCGTGGAGTCTTGTCGGGCTCCAGTGGCCTCTCCCACCCTCTTCTGCCTTCCCCGTGTCCTCCCCCTTGAATTCCGGCTCATGCTGCCGTAGACAATGCAGCTGGGTGGTTGACTTTAGCCCCGGGCTGTCCTCTCGGGAGGTCCTGCTATGGCCACCGTTGGCAGGACCTGACTCTAGGCGTGCTAGCTCCCCCCTGCTAATAACGCTATTGCACCTCGCCTGCCGTCCAGGCTCTTCCGCCGCCACCAGCCCAGCGGCTACGACCTGGCCTAGAGTCTGGCAGCCCGTGTCCATCGCTGGGCGGGTTGGCTCTGCAGGCGGGAGGTGTGGAGATGGCTTCCGGCGTGGGCTGCACCGGATTCTCCGTCGCCAGGGTCTGCCCCCACCACCGCAGCCGGCTGAGCTGTAACTGCTCCTGGCAAGCGAGGGTACGTGGAGGGAAACCCGGCGCTGGCGCCTTGAGACCAGGATGGGCTTAGGTTAGGCTTCAAGGTGAGCATAAAGCTCGGGAAACAAGGAGTGATCCTGTGGCACCTTAGGGTATGTCTACGCTCCAGCGTTCTGTCGGAAAAACGGCCGTGTTCCCAACAACCCCGGAGTTACGTCCACACTGCAATCCCGTTGTTTCGGGAAAAAATCGAAAGAGCAGAGGGGGCTTTTCCAACATTGGCGAACCTCATTCTACAAGGAAGAAGCCTTTTTGTGGAGAGCTCTTTCAGCAAAAGCTGCGCGTGGATGGGGAAGAGGGAAAAGCCCAGGTGCCCTGGCAGCCCCTCTGCTCGTAGCAATCGCAGCTTCCACGCGAGCGAGCCTCCATTCAGGGCGGACGCTCTCTTTCGAAGAAGCAGATTGCTTTTTGGATGCACTTTGGCAGTGTGGACGCGCTCTTCTGGAAAAGCCTGCAGTCTAGACGTAGCCTTAGAGACTAACAACAACAGATGTAGGCGCTTGAGCCTGCGTGGGCAAAACCCACTTCCCCAGCTGCGCTGGGCGGGAAATAAGGAACCCAGAATTTCTAACAGGAAAAAGAAGGGGGAGGGCCCCTGTCTATTGAAGGACCGGTGCTAATGAGGCCCATTGAGTGGGCTGGAAGTGTCCCATACTTCGTTTTTTATGGCCACGAGGTGTTGGATGCCAGGCAGGCTGGCTTTATAACGCTGCATCCAGTCCGAGGCTTGGAGAGCGGAGGAGGCGCCTTGAGCAGCGGCTGTATCAGCTAGGCGGCCCCCTCCCCTTGACCCAGTGTGAGAATAGAAACCCCCAACCTGGAAAGGTTCCCCCAGGCGAGGGTGGCGCTGCGGGTCTGGCACTATTGGCGGGAGAAGAGAAATAACCGACTGGGTCCCAGGGTGGTCGGAAAGGTCCCCAGGACGCTGGAGCCGTTTAGAGGGGTTTTAAAGGTTGGTCTACATGGGGCATGTCCTGCCGAATGAGACCCCAGGTGCCTGCCTGGGGAGGTGAGACTGCCTTAGATTCCCACCCGCCTTAATCCGGAGCAATTGTCTTGTGTGGACACGCTATGGGGTTCTCCTGCTGCAGGGCGGTGGCTCTTTGCTACGTTCTGCTGTGCTCTAGAGGTGATCCGATTTCCCTGCCGTGACTGTTAAGCGTGGAGCGGGTGCATCGGGGGTTCTCACGTCCCTTAGGACCAGCCGCTGCTGGACACGTTAGGCCCACGGGCTGCTATGGTGGCGAATCCTCTGTTCCCAAGAATTCTCCCCTTCACCCTCCAGGGACATGTGCCTGGCGTTTGGGGGGTTGCGAACGCAGGCATGGGGCCGGGACTGTCTGCTCCGGGGAGACTTGCGTTTGCGCACGGCCTCGGGTTCTTGGTTGCTGGCTGCGCCTCTGCAGCTGGTGCCGGAGGGAAAGGGAGCCAAGGAGCCGCCTTCGTGCCGGGGCTCGGCTCAGCAGAGGAGACGGGCGACGCGTCTGGGCCCGGAACGAAGGGTTTTCAGGAGAAAATGTTCAGAGCCGCTTGTTAAGAGGCTCGGACCAGGGAGAAAGAGGAAATGCAGCTGGCGTTTGAAATTGCGCTTAGTGAGGGAAAGGCCCTGGGCGGGCGTGTGTGGGGGGCCCTGGGTGAGTGTTTGTGGGGGGATGTGGGGTGCTGCTGCTGGGTGAGTGTGGGGCATTGCTGGGTGTGTTTTTGGGGTGCTGCTGGGCGTGTGTGTTTTTGGGGTGCTGCTGGGTGTGCGTGAGGGGGGGCTGTTTCGTTCCACCCTTGAAAGCTACCCCAGGGTGCCTGCCAGTTTGCACCTTGCATCCCGCTGGCTGCTGCCTGCCCCCTCAGCGCCTCCCCAGCCCGGCAGGGGATTATCAGCAAAGCAAATAGCAGGTTTATCATTAACCGGTCCCATTGGCTGGGCTCCCTGTGTGTCGGCCAAAGGTCCCAGCCCCCCCTCCCAGCTGGCATGGCCCTTGCAAGGGGTCGGGAATGAGCCCAGCCCCTCGGGGGGCATCTGTAAATGGGGGCTGGCTGGCACAAGGGGAGCGTTTGCCCTTGCTCCACAGGGCAGGTTTGATGGACTCTCAGGAGCTGGCCAGGCGCCCCCTTCTGCATCCTGGGCCTGAGACCGGTGCCTTGGTGCGGGGCCAGGACTGGGGAAGGGAGCCGTCCCCGAACACCACTGGGCCATTAGTGCCATGTAGCCACCTCTGTCCGGGTGCGGTGCTGGCGACGGAGGAAAAGCTGCGGCTGTTATCGGAGCGGGCTGGGGACTAGACACGGGTTATCGGTGGGCTGGGCTCACTGCCGGCCCCAGGCTCCTCTCCCCGGTTCTCTCCAGGATGCAGCGGGGAGGAAGCCAGCCAGGCGAGCCCCCCCCCCCCCCCCCGGTGTGTGCTGGGAGCACAGAGATGTGGCGCGTTCAGCCCCCCTGAAAAAGATCCTAATTGCAGGAGAGATGAAGGGACTTGCCTGAGGCTACGTGAGGAGTCAGTGGCAGAGCTCACACGCTGGAGGGGAGGAAAGCCTGGGTGCAGAATAACAACTGGGGAGGGGCGGTGGAATTACGGGCCCAGGGTTGGGGTGTAGCGATGCAGCTGCCGGAGCCAGGCGAAGGAGCCGCTCCCAGGCGCAGCCTGTGGCTCTCTGTAGACCGGTCCTGCCGGAGGGAGCGTACTGACCCCTATGCCTGCTCTACCCTGGGGCTTGGGCCTTTTGCTTTTAGTCTCTTTGGGAGGGCACAGTGGCCTGGAGATGCTGCTGTCTCCCTCCTGCTCCCCCCTCGCCCGGCTCAGAGCTGGGCCTCGCTGCCCTGCAAACAGCTGTCTGGTTTCTTGGGGGAAAACCTTGTGGAGTGTGTGTTCTGCAGGAATGGCTGGATTCCCCCTCCCCAACCCCCCCGCCGGGGGCTGCAGCATCTGTTGCCTCCAGCCAGTGCCGATCACTTGGCTGTTGGTCAGCGAGGAGGCCGAGAAACGCGCCCTGTGTGCGCTGTGGCTGCTTCCCCATTGACTCTGAGCCGGGGCTGTTTATCTCACTGGCTGCACTGGCCTGGCACGTCCCCCCCCCCCCATTCCCGCTTCACACCCTCCCCGCCCTTCCCAGCTCCGGACAGCACCGCACTGCCAAGATGCTGGGCCCGCGCGGGTCTGCAGCGCCACCTCCTGGCCGCTGCTCAGCATTGCAGCCCTGGGCCCGGGGTCGCAGCCTGACGGGCGTTGGGTGGGGTGGGCTACTTGGGAAGGGCACGCGGTGGGTGGGACGGCAGCTGGATGTGTGAGGAGTGAGGGCTGAATCCTCTCCATCCTTGAAGGAATTTCCCACAATCCTTTGCTTTCTGCTGTGTGACTGTCGTGGGTAGACCTGGTGCTAAGCTGCCCCCCAGGCTGGGAACAGACCGGATCTTTCTCCCCAGATCCTGCAATATCGAGAGATCGATTGTGGCCCTGGCTTTGCGGGGGACCCTCCCGCTCACACCTGGCTCTGGCTCTCTCCCTCGCTCCAGGCTTGGCGTCCAGGTCTTCTCCCAAGAAACCGCGCGGCCGGAACATTTTCAAGGCGCTTTTCTGTTGCCTCCGCGCACAGAATGTCGGGCAGTCGGTCTGCGGAGGGGAGCGTGTGCTGCGCAAGGAGGAGGCCAGCACCATCGCCAAGGTGAGGGGGCGGCAGGGCTCGGGGAGGGGGCTGGCTAGACACCGGTGGGTTTCCCCCGCGGGCCTGTCTCTCAAGAACGAACCTGCTTCGCCACCGATTGCAGGGAGCCCAGGAGTCCGTTGCTGGTTCTTACTCCAGATGTGATTGGATGGAGCCTGATCTAGGTATAGCCCCCCTCCCCCGCAAAACGGCACCGATCTTCCCCCAAAACTCACAGAGCGGGCGTGCGGGGACCCCCACCAGCTGGGGTGGGGATGTTCCTCCGGGAGGCTGCATCGGGTCCCCTCTCCGTAAACGAGTCACTGTAGGTTGGGGGTTTCCAAACGACGGGGCATGACCCAGGGCTGGGGGAATGTCGGGCCCTGGGTCACGTGGCTGCAGGGGGGATCAGGTGAGCAGTTTGGGGGGTAGGCTGAGGCAGCTCCCTGCCTGTGCTGGCCCTGCAGGCTGCGCCCCAGAAGCAGCTGCAGCAGGCTCGGCTTCTGGGGAGGGGGGTGAGTGCACAGGGCTCCGCGTCCTGCCCCGAGCACGCGCTCTGCGCTCCCACTGGCTGGGAACCTGCTGCCCCCACAAAGCCAGCATCCCCTCCTGCACCCCAACGCTCCGTCCTGCACCCCAACGCTCCGTCCTGCACCCCAACGCCCCGTCCTGCAGCCCGCACGCCGGACATGTTCTGTCAGGTCGTGGCATCAACAATTTCCTTCAGCTGGGTCATGAGAAAAAGAAGTTTGCAAAGCGCTGCTGTATGCCCATGGGGAAGCGGGGAGGTGTTTGTCACACCCGGACCCCCCTGCCCTTCCCTGCTCTGTCGTACGCCCCACGTTCTCCCGCTGACCTGGCGCGTGGGCTGAGACTCAGCCGCCTTCGATTGTTCCTGAGCGATTTCGCTCCCCTTCTCGCAGCTGAGAATTGCTGGGCACCCAGGGCACAGAGCCGAGGGGAGGTCCGTGCCCGGATCAGGGCCGAGGGGTGGGGGTTAGTCTGTGCAGCGCGCTCGGGGCCGCGCTGTCTCGGCTGCTGCTGGCTCCCACCCTAATTCCTAGGTTTCTCCTCTTCGTTCCCGCTCCAGTCGGACCTGCTGCAGTGTCTTCAGTACCAGTTCTACCAGGTGTGTGCAAAGGAGCTGCCATGGATTGAGGGGGTGGGAGGGGGGGCTAAGATTCCCAGTTCCGATCCCCCGAGAAAATATCCCTTCCTCTCCTGCGGGAACAGGACCCAAGCCAAACCCCCCTGGTATCCGTGGGGGTCCAGTGGGCTTTGTGCTGGCGTGGGCTACAGCCCAGAGTCAGCCGCCTTCCCTGGGAAAGCGGAGCCGCTCAAGGCTTCAAAGGCTGGGCCAGTTCCCCACGCGTCCCTGAACATCTGCTGTGAGCCAGGAGGGGCAGGAACGCAAGCCCCGTGCTCTGGGTGTCCGGAAGCCTCTGACTGCCAGGGACACTCCAGGCCCATTCTGTTGGGTCGCGCATCCACAATTGCCTTCCACGGGGTCATGAGAAAACCGGTCTGCAAACCGCCAGGCTAGACCGTGGGTCTGACCCAGCCTGGCCGTTCCGTGCCCCGGCCCGTGCAGCCTGTGGCAAGGTCTCCCTCTGGGAATGCAGCCTGGGCCAGCTTGGAGAAGTTTTCCTAGAGGCGGCCAGTAAATCCGGCGCGCTCTCGGGGTCCTGCGGAGGTACCCCACCCCCGATCACCGGGTGGGCCGCCTCTCCCTGCTGGCCCCCAGTGGCTGTCGGATGCCCAAGCCCCGTGCAGCCTTCTCCAGCATGGGGCTGTCTCTCCCCTTGCAGATCCCCGGGACATGCCTGCTCCCCGAGGTGACCCAGCAGGACCAGGGCAGGATCTGCGTGGTGATCGACCTGGACGAGACGCTGGTGCACAGCTCCTTTAAGGTGCCCCCGCATGTTTGCTCGGGGGAGGGTGGGCAGAGGGCGGCTGCTGATGGGAAGAGAGGGGGTAGGGGCAGGAAAATGCTTCATCCAGCTCTCATGACCCCTCCCAACTGGGGGCGTGTCTGGGGCTGGAAAAGGGCTCGGACAGCCGGGGGGTGGGACTCCCCTGAGCACCTGCGGCTGAGCAGCGGAGCAGCTGGTGTGTAGGGGGCTCACGCCCGTTTTCACCAAACCAGGGGCGGGTGCGCTAGGCAGGGGGAGGCGTTGCCTTTCCGGACTGCCAGCCTGGCCCCGCCCCCAGAACGCCTACTGGAGCCAGGTGCCTTCCACCCTCCCCCAGCGCAGGGGCCACGCCCCACCCCGCCTCCCCGTGACGCTGGGGGTGCGGCCTGGGCAGAAGGGGCGGGGTGGGGGTGGGATTGGGGGCTTGCCTCCCCCAGCCCCACCTTCACCCACCGCCCATGCCCCCAATTCTGGCAGCTCATTTGCAGCTGGGCCGCAGACCTGAACTCGGCCCCCCATCACCCCAGGAGCTGGTGGTCGGGCCCTCCCCCTCTTACTCGCCCGGACCCTGCTTCCTTTGAGGGACACGCTCCCCCCAACCACCCTGCTCAGGTGCAGGCCAGCTGGGGGTCTCGGAGCCCTCTGCCCGGGGCTGCTGGGCCCAGGCCTGCAGTGACACACTCTGAGGTCAGAAGCTGTGTCCCGTCGAAGAGCCTTACCGGGATCTCACCAACGGGCCGATGGAGATAGAAACCCTCCAGTTGTAGATTTGCATGGGGACCGGTGCGAGCAGACTGTGTCGTCTTTAAAACGGCGGCGCTGCTTAAAAACGAGAAACGTTTTTCTTTTGTATTTAGAGGCCCCCTCGTCATCTGCAGCCCAAAGCCGCTGCCTTAGCTCGCGCACCAGTCCGGCGCGGGCTGGGCCTGCCCCCCGGGGGTGCTGGGGGACCCCTCGCTGCTTCCCTTCCCTCTCGTGCTAATCCCAGCCCCCTTGCTTCCTTCCCCCCACAGCCCATCAACAATGCGGACTTCGTCGTGCCTGTGGAGATAGAGGGGACCATGCACCAGGTGAGCGGGGCCCTCTGACGGAGAGGGCAGGGCGGCCATCTGGATCCGGCCCAGGAGCGGGGCCCCTGGAGGATCTGCGGAAGGCCACAGCCCGGTTCAAGTAATCCAGGATAGGCTGTTACCAGGCAGCACGGCCTATTCTTGGTTACTTGTTTCGGGAGGCGGCCGCTGGCGCCGGAGGAAGAGGGGCCGTCGGGGCTGGGGAAGAGGAGGGGTGACGGGGACCCGGCTGAAGGCCCCTGTTGGCAGCAGCGATGAGGACGGGGCTGCAGCCGGGGCCCCTTGAGCTGGCGCCCGACGGACAGCTGGGGACCACGTTCCGTCTGCTTGAGAACCAGCCCCAGACGAGTAGGAGGCCAGCGGATGCAGGGAGCCTGAGCCAGCCCCCACCCCCCAGCGGGCTGTCTCCCCCCCCACCCCCGGGCATCTCTCCTGCCCCCTGCTGACGCCCCCTCCCCTCCCCAGGTCTACGTGCTCAAGAGGCCCTTTGTGGACGAGTTCCTGAGGCGGATGGGGGAGCTGTTTGAATGTGTCCTGTTCACTGCCAGCCTGGCCAAGGTAAGGAGGGGTATGGGGGTGCTCCCCACGCCGCCAGCCTGCAGCGGGCACAGGGGGCGTGGTGGGGGAGGGGTTCTCTGCACTGCTAGCTAGGTGAAAGCGGGGGGGAGGGTCTTTTGAGCTAGCCCAGCTGCTCCTGCTGGCCCCGGCATGGGGGGATGGCAGGGGCCCAAGCCCCCCTCCCCGTCCCGCTCTGAGTGCACCCCGCTCTCTCGGCAGTACGCCGACCCGGTGACGGACCTGCTGGACCGGTGCGGCGTGTTCCGCACCCGGCTCTTCCGGGAGGCCTGCGTCTTCCACCAGGGCTGCTACGTCAAGGACCTGAGCCGGCTGGGTCGGGACCTGCGCAAGACGCTGATCCTGGACAACTCGCCGGCCTCCTACATCTTCCACCCGGAGAACGCGGTGAGCCCCCCCTTCTCCCATCCCCGGGGGCGACGGCCGAGCCCTTGGAGGATCTGCCTGGCCCTCCCTGACCCCCCGTGATGGGCCGGGCCGGGTCTAGGCACAGCTGAGGGCTTCTGCTCAGGGCGAATTGCTCAAAACGCGGGGCTCCTTGCAGCCCCAGACCGGAGACCTTCCCAAACAGGCCACAAACCAGCCACACCGAGCGCTCCCGCTGCCAGCCTGGCCAGCCAGAAGCCTCACGAGCAAAACCCCTCAGACATCCCAGCTCTCCCTGTGCCCCAGTCAGCCCCAGGCCTGCCCACAGGTGAGGGGTTATAGACCCCGATCTCACCTCCCCCAAACGGGTTCTTCCGGTCCCTAGAAACCAGCCAGTTCCCAGGTCAATTTACACTCTGGATCTTACCCAAAGATCACGCTGAGCCAACCCTCTAGAATCTAACATCTAAAGGTTTATTACTAAAAGAAAGAAAAGGCTGAGAGGGAGGTTAAGGAAAATCCATCACATGCACCGAATCCCCCAGTTCTCGATGCAGGCTCTTAGCAGAGATGTTCCAAACTGCTGGCTTAAAAGTCTCTGGTTACATCCTGTGTCGGGACGGGTCCACGGTTCTTCCCGGCTCGTTGGTCCCTGCAAGGCTGCATCTGGGATCAGGAGCTGAACTCGAGACCAGATGGAAATTGCCACGTAGCACTTTTATTCCTCCCCTGACATCTTCCTGGCCAGAGCAGGTCCCATGGTTCAGGGATCTGTCCTCCTTTCACATGCTTGCAGGTAGCCAGACACATTCCTCCAGGTGTGTCTGGCACTTGGAGATCTGTGATCCATGGAGCCTCGCTAATTAGCATAGACATTGAACGAACATTCCTCGCCCATTGCTCTGCCGCAGACGGACAATTTCCCACCATCAACCCAGAGTCCATGTTGATAACTCCGCATGCCGGTATTCGACACGCACGTGAATGGCACAGCCAGGCTCAGGAGAACACGAGCTTTCCTGTGACACCCGCATGGCCCCTTTAGACAGACTTTTGGGGCAGCCCCCCCATGGGTGCAGCGGTGATCTGTGGAATCCAATAACGGGACCCCCCCCTCCCCGTTCCTGGCTCCCGCAGGTGCCCGTCCAGTCCTGGTTCGACGACATGGCGGACACGGAGCTGCTCAACCTCATCCCCGTCTTCGAGGAGCTGAGCGCCGCCGAGGACGTTTACACCAGCCTGGGCCAGCTGCGGGCGCCCTAGAGCCTCGGACGGCCCCTTTCTGCAGGGGACTTTCACTCAGTGCCTTCGCTGCCGCCCGGGCCGCAGGGCGGAGATCTCAGCCCGGCCGGGCGGCCCCCCCGCACTTGGACTCATAAACAGGGCTCTTGACTTGACCGGTGGCCGGGCTGGGAGTGGATTCCGCAGGGAGGCCTGGCTGGACGATGCTGCCGTGGGGGGGCGTCCCAAGAGCCCCTCACTGCCCCACGGGCTGCTCTGAGAGTAGCTGCCTCCTGCCAGGGCCATGCCCCCCGCCGTGCCCAGTGCCGCCTGCCAGCATCTTCCCTGGGGCTTCCTAGCCTGTGTCTTACTGCTGGTGCCGGGGGTGGGCCGGAGCCCCGCCTTTGCCATCTCCCCCTCCCAGCATCTCCCAACGTGGAGCCACTGAGCCAGTGCCCATAACCCCCCCCCCACACACACACACACACACACACACGCCTGGTGAGGCCTCCGGGGCTGGAGCCTGGCCTGTCTGGGGTTAGCCCCCCTCTCCTTGGCCCTCAGCCTGCTCCGCCCAGCCCGGTGGGGCGCGTGGAGCCGTCTCCGCAGATCCGCCCCGGCTGGGTCCCGCGACCCAGCAGCTGCTGGCGCCCCGAGCTGCCGCGTGCCGAGACTCGAGCCACTTGGCTCCGCTGGCTGCTGAACGAACGGGTCACTTGAAACCAAAGCCCCACTCCACGGCCCCTGCGGGGGGCGGCCCCATTGGACACGTGCTCCGGCAGCACGCAGCAGCGCCCCCCCAGCACGGGGGCCAGCGCGCAGCCCTGCCTTACCGCTGCCCTCCAGCCCGACCCAGCGGCCTGCCCGAGGGGCAACCGCCCGGCCCATGCCCGCCGTGGGGTGCCAGAGGGGTCGGGCTCCGCAGGGGTCTAGTGGACAAGGCCCCGGGCTGGGTGAGGCCTTCGGCTGCCCTGGTCCCTCCACTTTGGGAAAGGCCCCTTGGCGCTGACCCCCACAGGGGACGAGACTTTGGCACCAGCCCCCTCCAGCCGCTCTGCGCTGTGGCGGCTCCCCATGTCTCTGGCCACCAGCTCTCTCCCCTGGCCGGCCCGGCGAGAGGGCCCCTGCGCCGAGTACCGGCCTGCAGCGCCGGCGCCGCGCTCCGATCTCCCGGCGCCGATGCCCCGGTGCACCCCCAGCGTGCGGGAGCCCCCCAAGTTCCCCAGGCATCGGCCAGGACGGAGTTTGTGGCAGGGCGGCGGCCGCTTGAGTCAGCGCTGGCTGCTGGACACTCCGCCGCTGGGCGTGGGCACCCGCCGCCCTTCCCTGCCCACGCCTCCCGCCTTGGGGTCGGCCGAGGGAACCCGGCCCGAGGCCCCGGCTGCCGCTCTGCCCTACGGCATGGGGGCCTGGCGCACGCGCTCCCGCCAGGCTGCCTGTGCTGAGCTGTTACAGCCTCAAGTGCCATTAGCGCCCGTCTAGGGCCTGCCTTGTTTACCGTGAGCAATAGCTGGGGGGAGCCGAGCCGGCTGCTGCCCGGCCCAGGCTGCCCCCTGCCAGGCCTTGCCCTCCCGCCGCCCGTCCCGGGACGCTCTGGGGTCACTGCCAAGCCCCAGACCCAGGAGGGCACCATGGGACCAACGCTCTGAGCCCCGGCCTGGCTGGATCCTGGGACAGCCTCCCCCTCCCCCTTCCCCCGGCCTTTAGGGAACGCTGTTTCCAGGCCTGCTGGGCTGGCAGCCTAGACTTGGGGTCGGGAGACCTGGGCCAATGCAACCCCCTGTCTCCCTGGCCTCACTAGCCAAGCTCCCTTCTAGGGGAGATCTTAATTACAGCCCGGCTGTGCCCGGAGGGGCCCCTGCTCTGCACATTGTAGAGGGAGGGAGCCGTGAAGTACCAGGACAGATGGGGGGGGGGGAGCCCCAGCTTGTACAAAGCCAGGTTTCCTCCCCCTGCCCCCCAAATTCCCTCCCTCCTTGGGAATGTGACTGCCCTGTTGAAATCTAGGCTCCCCGGGTGCCTGTCCCCAGACGGGGGTGGCTTGACATGCCCCTTTTCGGCTGTGAAATCGGTCCCTGGGTTTCTTCTCTCCCCTGGTAAGAATCCGGGGGGAGCTGCCACACTCCTGTTTCGGAAATTTCCAACGGGTCACTGCCCACCCCCGGGGCACCTCCCCCAGCACCCGGTCTAGTCCCACTACGATCCCTCGGCTGCTGGCTCCACCGGGCCTCTGCCCAGTTATGGGCTCTGCAGGAGACCCCCACCCGGTGTCCAGGCCATGAGCCCGGCTCGCAGCCCCCAGGCCGGGGGATTCCAGCAGCCGGCAACCCCCCCCAAAAGCAGCCTCGGAGCTGGGCACCTCTGCCATAGGCACACGCTCACCAGCTGCCTCCGGTTTGCCTTTCCCGTGGGGCTGTGGTGAGCCAGCCCCATAGCTCTGCTCAGGCCCCACCTATGCGGTGGGCTCTTGCGGCGGGAGGGGGGCGTCTGTGCACGCCGTGCCCCCCCCAGGCGTAAGGACGGGTTGCCGTGGTGACGCGGTCACTGCCTTTTGTTTGTTACACTTTTGTCTTATTCGAAAGAGAAAAAAACCAAACTTGAAGCTGACGCCAGCGTCTCGGCCTCTTCCTGGGTTTGGGATCTTCGTCTCCGCGGCGATTCCGGCTCGCGGGTCCCTGGCTCTGCGCGAGCGGCGTGGCGGTGCCCCCTGCGGGCCCGCGCCAAGGGCTGGGAGCTGCAGGCGGATCAGTCACGGCACCCTAGAACGGGGAGGGGCCATCGAGTCCCCTCCCGGCAGGACCCGCCCCGTGGAGACCAGGCAGAATATCCGCGGCCTGGGGACGCAGCAGGGAGCCGCAGGCAGCCTCCCGGCTTGGCCGCCCCCCCCCCCCCCCCGGCCCTTTCGTTTCACAGCTTCCTGCGCTGCCCCCCACCACGCCCGTTGACCAGTTTCTAGCCAATGGGAGGGCGCGACGCGCTGCCTCCTCAGGCTGCTGTTAACCACGCGCATGGCCCCCTGCAGCTGGAGAGGCTGCCTGAGAACCTGCCAAGCTGCTGGCTGGGAGTCAGCCAGGTAAGTCCCCCAGCCAGAGCCTGCCTCTGGCACCCAGCCCCTCCCTCCCCCACCCCACTGCCCCCCACCAAACCCAAACTCTCTGCCCCCCTCCCAGACCCTGCGCCCTAGCCCCCTGCCCAGGTCACACCCCCAAGCTCCTGCCCCCCAATCCGTTGCCCCGGGTCACATCCCAAACCCCTGCCCCCAGGTCACAACTGCCTTCCCCCAAACTCCCTCATAGACCCCGCACACCGTCCTGCGCCCCAATCCCACATGCCAACCTCCATCCCAGATCCTGCACCCCCTCCGTTAATATCACAGGGGAGAGCAGCCCTCGGCCACTTTCCAAAACCTTGGCATGGCCCCTCCCCCATCAAAAATGATTGCCCATCCCCCACCCCGGGCCCAGCTACCCTGCTCCTTGTCACACCCTTTTAGGTCCATGAAAGCTGCTCTCACGTCCCCTCAGTCGTCCCTGCGCCAGCTAAACAAACCCGATTCTTTCAGTCCCTCGGTCGTGTCTTCTAGACCGTCCATCCTTCCTGTGGCTCTTCTCTGGACCCTCCCTCCTACGTCCGGGTGTGGGCCTGACCACCTAAATACAAGGCAGATGAAGGGCAGCAGGGGAAACTGAGGCATGAAGCAGGGGTGTGTTTTGCTCACAGCAGCTGAGCCAGGAACGAGAACCCAGAGCCCCTAGGTCACGGGATGGAGCCGCCTGGTAGGCCACGCTATCGCCACGGAGGAGAAAACGGGGCGTCGGTGGGGAGGTGTGGCCGGGGGCCAAGGCTCTGGCAGAGGCCCTGGGGGGGGAGCTAGAAGTCCCTGCCGGAGGCCCGGTGGTGCTGCTGACTCCTGGCAGGCGGGGGCTGCCCTGTTCCGGGCCCCGGGCAGAGGCTGCAGCGTCCTCCCCCCTCCATGGGATCGTGGCGCCAGGTGGGAGGTGCAGGGCGTGTGCTGGGAGCAGTTCCTGAGGCTCCATCCCGCACCCCGGGCCCGGCTGCCGCTGGGGGGGGGTCACCCGCCAGTCGATCGGGATCTCCCGGGAGATCTGTCAAACGCGGGCGCTTCGGCTGCCCCTCCCCCTACTGCTGCGCATCTCCTGCCCCTTGTCTTAGCGCTGCCCCCACCCCGGGAGCCTCCTGCTTGCTGGGCAGGGCGGGGAGACGAGGGCGGATGTCCAGGCGCCCCCTCCCGCCTGTATCCGATCTCAGAGCAGGGTGGGGGCACAACAGGACTTGGGAGGGAGTTTGCTGGCTGCTCTTGGGAGTGGGGGGGGCTGCCTTAGCCCTACTGCACCCCCCCCCGGGGCCACCTGAGGTCAGCAGGGCCCAGTCAGAACCCCCTGCCCTACCCCCGAGCACCCCTCATCCAAACACCCTCCCACAGCCTAGAACCCCTCAGACACCCCACGCGCCTGCCCCGGACTCCGCGCAGAGCCCCCCTCGCTCTGCAAATCCCGGAGCCCAAGACCTGCCTTAGCGCTCGGTCCAGGCCCTGCGCCTCCCCACCCCTGCGTGCAGCCAGGGGCCGTCCTGAGCTGGGCCAGGAAGTAGCCGCTGGCTTGAACCCAGGGCCGCTGAGCTGGCATTGGGGTGGGCAGGGCGGCTCCGGGCAGCCACACGGGCCAGGCTGCTCCATAACCCGCCGCTGCAGGACTGGTCCGCGTGGCCCCCGGCAGCGAAAGCCGCTTCGTTCGGCTGGGCCCGACGCGCCGGCTGCCCCTTCAAAGGGCATCCAAGCCCTGCGGCCGCGGGGAGGTCGGGGGAGACGCCCGGGGCCCCGCTCTGGCTGCTGGCTGATTCCACCTCTGCGGTTCACTCCCCCCTCCAGCCATTGCTCCCCCCCCCCAGCTCGGGGATCAGCTCCTCCACCGCTCTGCGGCCTGGGGCTGCGCTCGCATGCGTGACCCCCCCCCCCTTGAATTATTAATCAGCCCAGCACTTTAGAAAAATCAATAGGAAATGGGCGTGGAAGGAGGCGAGGCCGGCAGTGCCTGCAGCACACAGACACACACACACACACACAGCCACACACACACACAGCCACACACACAGCCACACACAGCCACACACACAGACACAGCCACACACAGACACACACACCCTGCCGCCCCCTATGCTTTGAATAGGCACCCACAGCTGCTTTCCCTCTGCTTTGCCTACGGCGCGCGGGCGCCCGGGCTGGCACCCAGTGGCCGAGCTCGCCGACAGGTGGCCGAGATGCAAACTCAGGCAAATCTAAGGTGCAGGGCCGGGCGCGCCGGGTGAGGCGGCACTGGACTGGGGCGTGCGTCCGTGGCTGGCCCAGGCGGTCTCCTCGACATCCGCTCGCTGGGCAGGGCAGGGAATTCAGGTGAGTCCAGCTCGGGGCGGCGGTAGGGGCCAGACCTGCCGTGGGCTGGCGCGGAGCCCAGATCTGGGGGGGTGCGGTGGTGGGAGGGATGAGCCAGGATCTGCCAGCTGGAGGTACCAGGCGGGAGGGGAGGGTGAGGAATGGCCGGAGGGCTCCATGCCAAGTTGGTCAGTCTCAGTGAGCGGGTGGGACACGTGGTGGGGGACAGTCCGGTCCCGGCGGTTCGCCCAGGGGGCTCAGCAGTAGGAGACGCCCGCCTGGGGGCCGGGGCATGGGAGAGGGTCAATGCGATGGCAGGAAAGGGCCGCCCGGTCTCTGCCAACAGCCCCGAAACCAGCACATTCCCGGCTAATCAAACCCAGCTGCGGGTGTCCTGCCGCGGCCGCCCGGCTCCCTGGCTCAGGTTACTCCATCTGGCTTCCATGCCTGAAAACGGGGGGGGGGGGGAGCGGTTCCAGTTTGGGCTGCCGGGAGCCCAGCCCTCCGAGCCACCCTCCTCCAGAGCCCGCAGGCCGGGCGTGGCCCTCCCTGCAGCACAACAGGCAGCGTGGACACAGCAGGGCCCACGCCCAGGCGGGGAGAGATTCCCCGGGAGGCTTGTGAGTATCCGCAGGGTGCCCGTGGGTCGGAGCCCTGCTGGGTGGCCTGGGCAACTCCCCCATCCCGGAAAAGGGCGGGGAGGCCAGATGCTCCCGGCCCAGCCAGGACACTGGCGCTGCCTTGGGATCCTGGTCTCTGGGGGGTTTCTCTAGGGCCGGGGTGGGGAACCTCAGGCCTGGGGGATGGATGCGGCCCCCAAGACTCAGGGCTCCCCCCAGCATGGGGGAGCCCGCGCTGGTGCTCCAGCCCCCCTGCTGCCCCCCATGGGACTGGAGCACCCAGCATCTACTAGCCTGGACCCCCCCCCCAAGCTCTGGGGTGGGAGGCGCATGTGGGGCGCGTCTCAGCCAGGGAGGGGGTTGGTTCTTTGCTTCTCACGTGTGTGCAGCCCCCGACTGACTTTTCTGTGGGTCAGCGCCCTTCCCCCCCCCACCCCACGGCGGTTCCTGGCCCCACGGCGGTTCCCGGCCCTGCCTAGGGTGTGGGGAGACAGCCCACGGCTTGGAAAGCTGCTGGCTCCTGGGCTCCACCCAGGCCGGGCGGGGGGCGGGGGGCTGTGCCGTGTGAGTGCGCCGTTCAGCCGGATTGTTTTGGGTGGTGCAAGGACCAGCTGGGTGGGTCCCTCCTGCCCCCACCGGGTCCATCTGCTGCGGCGGGGGAGGGAGGCCCCGGCTTGCTGGCAAGCGGAATCCCTCCTTAAAGGGGCCACGGAGCCCTGGCTGACGTGACTCGGGGAGACGTGGCGGGGGGGGTCCGGAGGAGCTGGTGCCACGGGGGAGCCCCAACCGCCAGGCACTGGCTTGTAGCATCCCGGGGGGGGGGGGGAGGGGGCGGCGTCAGCAGGACTGAGGTCCGGAGATGGTGGGGCAGACCCCGGTGGCCCAAGACACCTGGGGCGGGCGGGTCCCTGCCTGGGTGGTGGCGGCTGCTTCGCCCTGGATCCGTCCCCTGCACGGGCACCCACGAGCATCCCCGTGGCCAGGCAGTCGGGGGTGGGGGCTGTCTCGTGCTGACGGTGCCACTCCGGTTCTATCTCTGCGATTGGGGGGGTCTCCCCCCCGCCCACCCAAAGTTGCATGATGTCGCAGCCTCCTGGGGGCGGGCTGCCCCCTTCGGCCCTTGCCTGCCCCCCCCCCCCCCCGCGGGCGGCTGGTCTCAGGCAGGCGTGGGGGGGCTGCTCCGGGCCGACCCTCGTCTCTTGCCCGGCAGGTCCGCAGGGCGCGATGGCTCTGAGCAGCGCCTTCAAGGCTGTTACCAACATGCCCGGCCTCCTCATCTGGCGGGTCGAGGTGAGCGGGCGCGGCTCGGGCGGGCTCCCACCGGGGGCTGGGACCCTGGGGCAGGAGGAAGGGGGCTGGGACTGGCTGAAGCTGCCGGTGGGCCCCGGGCGTTTCCTTTCCCCGGGACGGGGCGGTGCCCTGGGCTGATCCCAGCTCTGGTGCTTTATGCTCAACGTCCCCTGAAGTCTCCATGCGGCGCCTGCTGGAAGGACGGTTCCTCTTCGCTGCCAGGCCCGAATGCTGGTGCTGGCATTGCGGGCTGCTGCCGTGCCCCGCCCCAGAGGTGGCTGCAAGCCAGCGATGGACGTACAGGGCTTCCATAAACAGCCAGAGGTGGCTGCGGCCAGTGGTGCATGGAGGGGGGGGTTCCCCTATAAACAGCTGCCATGCCCCTCCCCAGAAGCAGCCGCACCGGACTTTGATTTCCTGTTGCCAATCGGGGGCTAATGCTCGCTCCTGACTCCAGGCATCCATCCAGGGCTCCCGGCTGGCAGCCCCTGGGCTCGGGCCAGGGAGAGCTGGGCTGGAGACGGTGCTTTCACCCAAGGCACCATCAGGGGAGCGGCTTGCGGGGCACCCGGGGGGCTGTTGTGAGCCCCCTGGCTCGTGCCGGGGCAAGTCTCAGCGCACTTCTGCCTCCTCCCAGAAAATGGACTTGGTGCTGGTGCCTCCGAAATCCCACGGCAGTTTCTACGAGGGCGACTGCTACGTCCTGCTCTCGGTGAGTGGCCCCAGCCCGGGGCCCCTGCCACCTCGTGCCGGCTCCCGCGTGGGGCGGGGCCCCTGTGGCTGCATCCGAGCGAAGCAGAGTCCGTGACGCTCCCAAATCCCGACAGGTTGGGACTCGTGCCAGGAACCGGCACTGGAATCGGAGTGATGGGCCCTGGGTCTCTGCTTGAACCCTGACAGGCGTGGGGTGCACAAGAGGATCGGGGGGGGCTGCTTTGCCAGGCTGACTGGCCCATTTCCTCCCTCTGCTTCCCTCTGCCCTGGAGAGCTGCGGAGAAGGCCAAAGGCCATGCAAGGAGGGGAGGAGAGGGAGGGGCAGGTAGCTTTGCAGCAATAGGATGACCAAAGGAAATGCCCTGTGCGACGGTCTGTTAGTCTGCGGAACTCCCTGCCACATGATTTGGGGGCTGGTTAGGATTCGTGGCATGAGTGAGGATTCAGCACGGAGGGTTTGTTCCTGTCTGGGGGCAGGCGCTGACCAGCCGATCTCTGGCTGGGGGTTCAGGTGGCGAGGTGTCAGGGAGAAATCCCTCCTGCCCCATGCAGTGCAGAGCAGGGATCCAGGCGTGGCAGGCCGGATGCTGGTCTGAGCGGTGGGGCAGAGGCAGGGCTCACTCCTCCGGCTCTGTCCCTGCTGCAGACCCGGTGCTCGGGCAGCGGCGTGGCCTACGACATCCATTACTGGGTCGGGGAGGGCTCCTCGCGGGACGAACAGGGCTGCGCCGCCATCTACACCACCCAGCTGGACGACTACCTGGGCGGGGTCCCCGTGCAGCACCGGGAGGTGCAGCGCCACGAGTCGGACCTCTTCAGAGGCTACTTCAAGCAGGGCGTCATGTGAGTAGGTGGCCGAGGGGCCCTGGTCTCTAGTGGGTCTGACCCTCTGCTCCACGGGGCGCCGGCTGCCCACCCCATGGGGGCGTCCCTGCCCCCACGTGGGGGCATCAGCCGGCAAGCGGTGCCAGGAGCCATGGGCACGGCTGACGGGGCCATGCTTGTTGGGGTGAGGAGGGGGCTGTTGTCCGCATGCACGTCCGCCCTTCCTGCCCGGCGCCGTCCCTGCCCCGCTCACCCGCCGCCCGCTCCTCTCACCCAGCTACAAGAAGGGCGGCGTGGCCTCCGGGATGACGCACGTGGAGACCAACGTCTACAACGTCAAACGCCTGCTGCACGTCAAGGGCAAACGGACCGTCACAGCCACCGAGGTGAGTCTGGGGCCCGCAGCTGAGCTGGCCCGGGCCTGGGTCACCACCTGGCTCCCGCCAGGCACTAACCCGAACCCTGTAACCCTAACCCGAAAGGAGAGCTTAAGAAAACAGGGACTTTTCAGCTTAGAAAAGAGGAGACGAAGGGGCGATCGGAGAGAGGTCTATGAAATCGTCACCAGTGTGGAGAAAGCGAAGAAGGGGAAGTTATTTACGTGTTCCCATCACATAAGAACGAGGGGTCACCAAAGGAAATGATTAGGCAGCAGGTTTAAAACAAACCAAAGGACGTTTTTCTTCACGCACCGCACAGTCAACCTGTGGAACTCCTCGCCGGAGGATGTTGTGAAGACCAGAACTTTAACAGGGTTCGGGAAAGAACTAGATAAATTCATGGAGGTTGGGTTCATCAATGGCTGCTATTAGCCGGGATGGGCAGGGATGCCGAGCATAACCTCTGTCGGTCACACACCAATTCCCGGATCGGTTCCCTCCCTCTGGGGCACCTGGCATTGCACAGGACTCTGGGCTGGATGGACCTTGGGTCTGTTCCTGGCACACCCGGTACCATTTCTTCCTGCCCTGAGGCCGGTGCCCCTGCTGCCTTGGCGCTGGCCTGGTCCCTGCCTCCACCCTCCCAGCATCCGCAGCCTGGCGGCTGCCCCATTGCCCCCCTACCAGCCTGGCGGCTGCCCCCTGCCCCCCTACCAGCCTGGCGGCTGCCCCATTACCCCCCCTACCAGCCTGGCGGCTGCCCCATTGCCCCCCCCTACCAGCCTGGCGGCTGCCCCCTGCCCCCGATCCTGCACTGGCATCCTCAGCGCCTCCTCTTGGCTCCCGGGTGCAGGTGGAGCTGAGCTGGGAGAGCTTCAACCTGGGCGACGTGTTCCTGCTGGACCTGGGCAAAGCCATTCTCCAGTGGAACGGCCCCGAGAGCAACACCAGGGAGCGGCTGAAGGTAGGAACCGGACCCAGGCTGCCCCCCTGCTCCCTCCGCTGCAGGGCAGAATCCCCCTCCCCCTGCATCTGGCCTGGACCCAGGACCCCGCAGCCCCTTCCCCAGGCCAGTTCTCACTCCTCTCTCCGGAGACCCAGGCTGGGGGTAGGAGGGTCCTTCCCCATCCCCATCCCCTTCCCAGCGGTTCAGACAGCTCAGGGTCTCCGGGGCGGGGGGAGGCGTTTGCCCAGTGCGCTGCGGGGCGCCAACGATGGCTCTTTTGGGGGGGTTTCCTCTAGGCCATGCTGCTGGCCAAGGACATCCGGGACCGGGAGCGCGGGGGGCGGGCAGAGATCGGGGTGGTGGAAGGTGACCAGGAGGGCGCCAGCCCGGAGCTGATGGCGCTGCTGGAGAGCGAGCTGGGGGACAGGCCGCGGAGGATCAAGCCGAGCACCCCGGACGAGGCGGTGGACCAGCACCACAAGGCCAGCGTCCTGCTGTATCGGTGAGCGGGGGCGAGGGGCGAGCACGGAGCCTCCCCCGGCCCGCTGGGCGAGGGCGTTTGCCTGGCCGGACGCCTGCTCCCTTGCTGCCCCACCCCCCGCCTTTCCCTCCCGGTGGGTTTGGGTCCCTGGGATCTTCCTCTGCTGGGCACGGGGCCCCTCGTACGCCCGGCGACGTCACAAATCCAGCAAGTCTGTGTCCTGGCTTGGCTGCGGCACCGCCGGGCCGAGCGCAGGAGGAAGGGGCCTCGGAGCCCAGGGAACGTTCCCATCGGCCCCGACCCACCCAGCCCCGCTGGGAATCAACCCGCCCTCCTTTCTCCAGCGTCTCGGACTCCGGAGGCAAAATGCAGGTGCTGGAAGAGGCCGCGCGGCCGCTGGTGCAGGACATGCTGAGCCACGACGTGAGCGCGAGACGGGGGCTCCGGGGCATCGGCAGGACGTTCTCCGTGGGCGGTTTGAAACCCACCCTGGGGGGGTCGCTCCCGTCCCCCCGTTTCAGCCAGCGCCCTGCCACGCGGGCTCTGCCCTGTCTCCCCCCGGGGCTGGAGCCGGCGTCTGGGGTCCCCGAGGGCTCTGCTGGCTGCCCCGTGTCGGCTGGCTTCCCACGCTGCCCTCTGCCGCGGCTGGCACTGGCCACAGGAGACGCGGCGGAAGGGACGGCCCAGCCCGTCTGCCAACCCCTTTCAACCCGGCGGCTGGATGGTTCCGTGCACTGGGGTGCAGCCAGGGCACCCCCAAACCGGCCTGGGGTGTGCAGCAAGCTCCCCCTTTCCTGCTGCCCCCGATTGGATCCCTCTGCCCAGTAATACCCCCCGCCCAGACCCGCCTCTGCCCCTTACAGGACAAGGCAGCCCCCCCACCCCCCACCCCGGCCAATCAGCAAGCGCGGCTTTTCCTCCCCAGGACTGCTACATCCTGGACCACAGCGGGACCAAGATCTACGTCTGGAAGGGGAAGGGGGCTACCAAGGCGGAGAAGCAAACGGCCATGGCCAAGGCTCTGGTAGGCCCGAGGGGGCGGGCGGGGGGAGGGGGGGGAGTTTGGGGCCTGAGGTGACAGCGGGGGGGAGGGGCAGGGCCATGCTGCTGACGGGCGCCTTGCCGCTCCCCCCCCCCCCCGTAGGAGTTCATCCACATGAAGGGCTACCCCCCCAGCACCAACGTGGAGTCGCTGCACGACGGCGCCGAGTCCGCCATGTTCAAGCAGCTGTTCCAGTCGTGGGCCGGCCGGGAGCAGACGGTGGGGCTGGGCAAAGCCCACAGCATCGGCAAAACGGGTACGGGGGGGCCTGGCGGCAGGGAGACGGGGGGGGGGGAAGGTGGCTGGTTTCCGAGCTCTCCTCCCCCTCCCCTGCCGCGGTGCGGGGAGACGGCGCCAGGCTGGAGGCCACACGCCGCCGGCCGCCTCCCGCCAGGTTGGGGCCCAAAGCCCGGTGCTTCCTCCCGCAGCCAGGGTCAGCCAGGAGAAGTTCGACGCCAGGCTGCTCCATGTCCAGCCCGCGCTGGCCGCCCAGGAGCGGATGGTGGATGACGGCGACGGGAAGGTGGAGGTAGGAGCCCGAGAGCCGCCCTCCCGGCACGACGGCCGGGCCCGCTCCTCCCCCCTGTGCCTGGCCGCGCGGGGGGCTCGGCGGCACCTGGGGCTGCAGGCGGAATGCCCCCTCCCCCGCTGGGATCGGGGCGCCGGGCCCCTCTCTCCATGGGGTGCTCAAGTGGGGGCGTCCCTGGGTGTCGGGACTCGCGGCGCACACAGAAGACACCGCGTTGCTCACGTCCCTGAGCGGTCTGTCCCGCCCTGGTCAGGTCCCAGAGCAGGGGCGTGCGCAGGTCTAAAAACGTGGCTGCTTTTGGAGGGCCACTTCCGGGCCCCTCTTGCCAGAGGACTTGGCTCTCCCTGCCTGGGGCAGCTCGATCTCACCCAACATCAGAACGGCCACACGGGGTCCGACCAAAGGTCCATCTGGCCCAGCGTCCTGTCTGCCCACAGCGGCCAGCGCCAGGTGCCCGAGGGAGTGAACAGAACCGGGAATCCTCATGGGATCCGTCTCCTGTCACATTTCCAGACACACAGAGGCCAGGGACCCCATCCCCGCCCATCCTGGCTAACAGCCACTGATGGACCCAACCTCCATGAATTAGCTCTTTTGTGAACCCTGTTAAAGTCCTGGTCTTCACCACATCCTCCGGCGAGGAGTTCCACAGGTTGACTGTGCACTGGGTGCAGAAAAACTTCCTTTGGGTTGTTTTAAACTCACCCCCATGACCCTCGGAGCGGGCCTATCCCACCCCCGCCAGAGGAGCTGGCCCCCTGCCCAGGCCCGAGAGAAGTTCTGTGCCCCTACTGGTTGGGGGTGGGGTGGGGGTCGTGCCCCTGCTTGTCCTCCAGCCCTAGAGGGAACACGAGCAAAGCCCCCGCTGCTGTGGGTCTGGGTGGGGGCAGGGGTCCTGCTTTGAAGGCCAGGTCCAACGCCCGCCCTCACCCCGGGCTGAGCCGGCGCCGCAGCGCCACGACTCCCACGGTAACACCCCTCCCCCCACCCGGCGGCGCTAGGTCTGGCGGATCGAGAACCTGGAGCTGGCGCCGGTGGCGCCCCAGAGCCACGGCTGCTTCTACGGCGGCGACTGCTACCTGGTGCTTTACACCTACGCCGTGAGCGGCCGGCCCCGCTACATCCTGTACATCTGGCAGGTGGGTAGGACCCGACCCCCCGTCTCCCGCCTACGGGGGGGCCCCAGAGCAGCTCCCCCCCCCCGCCCCGGGGCACGGCTCTGAGCCGGCTGCTCTGTGCCCGCCCAGGGGCGCCACGCCACGCAGGACGAGCTGGCGGCCTCCGCGGCCCAGGCGGTGGAGCTGGACCGGCAGCTCCAAGGGGAGCCGGTGCAGGTGCGCGTGAGCATGGGCAAGGAGCCGCGGCACTTCCTGGCCATCTTCCAAGGGAAGTTTGTCGTCTTCGAGGTACGGCGGGGCCGGGCTGGCTTGGATTTCCCAGGCGCCGGGGCTGGGGCCGGTGCTGTTCAAACTAGAGCGAGCTGCCGCGGTCAGGGCCTCGTTGCGCCCGGGGCGGCGCACACACTGAGCCAAAGGCAGCCTTGAAAGGGCTGTCTAAATGGACGAAGAGAGGGAGGGGAAACTGAGGCACAGAGCAGGGTAAGGGACTTGCCTAAGGTCACCCGAGAGGGCAGTGGCAAAGCTGGGGGTGGAACATAGCCGTCCTGAGCCCCACACCACAGTGCCTCAGTTCTGGGGGGGCAGAGTCTCCCTCCCCCCCTCCCCCAGCCCCTTGTTAAAGCAGCCTGGTAAAGGAGCAGTAACCGGGCAGGGGCTGGCGTGTTTCACGCGTGAGTATTTCCCGTCCCTCCGGTTGGCCGGCGCCAGGCCCAGCTGTCGTGCCCCCCAAGCCCTCTGCAGCGTGAGGATCCCCCCATCAGCTCTCCCCCCGCCCCACGCCTGCCCATGCATGTCTGCACCCATCCGGCACCACCCAGCCCCGCTCTCTCGGGGGCCTCCCTGGGGCTCGGCTCAGCCGCCCGGGGGCCGCCCCCCCTTCCCTCTAGGGCGGGACCTCCAGGAAAAGCGGCCGCGCCCCGGAGCCCCCCGCGAGGCTCTTCCAGATCCGCGGCACGGCCCGGCACAACACCAAGGCGGTGGAGGTCCCGGCGCGCGCCGCCTCGCTCAACTCCAACGACGTCTTCCTGCTCCGCACCCCGGCGGAGCACTACCTGTGGTACGGCAAGGTAAGGGGGGGCGGGGGCGAGCCCACCCCGGCGGGCGTCCCTCCCCCGCCACCGCCCGCCAACGCCCGCTCTGCTCCTTGGCCGCCAGGGCTCCAGCGGGGACGAGCGGGAAATGGCGAAGCAGCTGGCGGCCACCCTGTGCAGCGGCCCGCAGGAACCCGTAGCCGAGGGGCAGGAGCCGGCGGCCTTCTGGGACGTGCTCGGCGGCAAAGCCCCGTACGCCAGCGACAAAAGGTACCCGGGCGAGGCGGGGGGAGGGGGCGGCGGGCGCCGGCGGCGAGGCTGGCTGACGGCGCGGCGTGTCCACAGGCTGCAGCAGGAGGCCCCCGATCACCCGGCCCGGCTCTTCGAGTGCGCCAACAAGACGGGGCGCTTTGTGGTGACGGAGGTGACCGACTTCGGCCAGGAGGACTTGAGCGAGAGCGACGTGATGCTGCTGGACACCTGGGACCAGGTGCGCCCGCAGAGCCAACGCCAGCCCGTGGCCGGACACGAGCCGCCGGGAAAACCTTGGGGGGGGGGGTTAATTCACGCCACGTCAGCGGGGGCAGCGTGCGTGGCCCGGACGTGGGACAGCCGTGGGGGGCGGGGGCTACAGCTCAGGGCTGAGGGGTCCTGGTGGAGCCAGATGCCTGGCGAATGACCGTGGTGTTGGGCTAGCGGGGGGTTGGGGGGCGGGTGGAGCTCGGGGTGGACTGGATAAGGGGGGGCTGTGGGTCTGGATCGAGAGGCTGCCCCTGCAGAACTCTGCGTTGCTCTTGGTCCCACAGTGCCAGGCGCTTCTCTTGTTCGCTGGGCCCCAAATTCACCCATCCTGGGCTGAGCTGTGTCCGTGCCTGGCGGGCTGGAGCTAGGAGCCGCTGGCTGGAGGCTGGGCTCCTAGCCACGGTGCTACGGGCTCGGTGGTGGCCCGTTCCCGGCTGCTCCGCCTTGCCCCCAGCCAGCGGTTTCCCCTTGCAGGTCTTCTTGTGGCTCGGGAGGGACGCCAACGCCGCGGAGAAGGCGGCCGCGCTGGCCACGGCCCAGGACTATCTCCGCACCCACCCCAGCGGGAGGGACGCCGACACGCCCATCCTGGTGGTCAAGCAGGGCTTCGAGCCGCCCAACTTCACGGGGTGGTTCGGCGCCTGGGACCCGCACCAGTGGAGCGTGAGTCTGAGCACGTGGGGGGGCCGGGTGGGACGTGCCCCTCGGCCGCTCTGGGTGAGAGCACCGTCCCGCCGCAGCTCCCCCTCCTGCCCTCGAGGGGCGAACGAAACAGATCCTTAGGCACACAACGGCGCCCCTGCCCCCCCTCCGCTGACTCCCTGGCCGCTGGGGGGCCTGGCGGCTCTGGGGCTGGCCTCTGTACTCAACCCCCCCACGTCGGCTCTCCTCGCGCTTGCGTGGGAACGCCGGAGAATTTCACGCGGGGAGGAGAAAGTCGAGGCTAGTCCCGAGAACTGGTCACTGGTTCCCCAGCAGCCCCGGGGGCGAGCAAACAGGTTGTGCTTTAACACCGCCCCACACAAACACCCAGGAGCAAAGGGCGGCCGCTACCCTGGGGGGCAGCAACTTGGGGAAAGGTGGGGCGGGAGGGGACGAGCCGCTGCCCGAGAGCTCCCAGCAGGAGGCCCTGGGCAAAAGCTCGACCGTGATCCCGGCCTGCGTCATCAGCCGCATCTCACGGCGGAGCAGGGCGGTTTTGTTCCCGCCTGGAGCGGCCGCTGCGGGAAGCCCCCGTCCCCTTGCGGCGCCAACAGCTCGAGAAGGACGGTGAGAAAGCAGAGACGGGCCGGGAGAACGAGCCAAGGGCTAGAAAAACCTGCCAGACGCGAAGGGCTCCCTCGTAACGAGAAGACGGGGGGTGGATTGGCCTATACGGCCCCCACGGCGGGGACAAATATTTAACAAGGGGCAAGAGCCGCCCGATCTAACACCCGCCACTGGCTGGGCGCTGAAGCCAGACACCGTGCGACTGGGCTGAGGGTACTTGAGCGCTGGAACCCCCTGGATGCGATGGGGTCTCCCAGGCGGCCGTGAAAACGGCCAGTGGAGGCGGGATCTGCTGTAGGAATTATTGGGGAGGCGGATCTTGGCCTGTGGCCCAGGGCAGATGAGAGGATCACGGTGGTCCCTTCTGGCTTGGGCGTCCAGCTGACAAGCCTCTCTCCTCAAGTCGCGTCCGCCTGCTGCCTGGCGGGAGGGGCGCTGGTAATGGCGGGGCCGGGCTGCACCCCCTTGGGGCACCTCCCCCTCACTGGGGCAAGACACCGCCTGCCCTGCTGTTGCTAGGCCCTGGCTAGTGGAACTAGTGGGCCTGGGGCACCTTAGACCAGTGGTCCCCAACGTGGTGCCCGCGGGCGCCATGGCACCCACCGGGGCATTTATGTGCCCGCCTAGTGACCAGGGCCAGCCCGAGCCAATCTTGAGCCCCAGGCGCCCCAAAAGGTTGAGGCCCACTGCCTTAGACCCTCACCAAACTGTACAGAACCATGCGCTTCCGTGGGCAAAACCCACTTCCTCAGATGAAGCGGAGCGGCAGTAACAGAAACCAGGAGAGCTAGATAATGGCAGAAGACCTTCCTGTCTATTGTAGGACCTGTGTTAATGAGGCTACTTAGGCGGGCTGGGTGTGTCCCATTCATAGCTTTGGACGTGGAAATGCGGATATTAAAGGCAGGGGAAATTGGCTTTGTAGTGCGCCAGGGATGGCTTTAAGCCCAGGGTAACGGTGTAGCTAAATTCCAGTTCTGCAGCCTCGCTCTGTGATTGGTCAGGGAAATTCCTTGGTGCGTTTCGATCCACGCCGCTACAGGTTGGCGTGTTACCGTTTTGGACCTGGCTACGGGGGAGCCGTGCGGTTCTCAGCTTTGTGTGTCCTTGCAGGAAGGGAAGACTTACGAGCAACTGAAGGAGGAGCTGGGAGACGCGTGTGCCGTTGTCAGGATCACAGGCGTGAGTTGCCGGGGCGGGAGGAGACGAGGCGGCTGGCACCGGATGGGACTCAGCTCAGTTGGCCAAAGATGGGGACGCTGCCCAGGAAGCAAACTGAGCACACGCCTGCCCCAGGGTGGGACGCGGCCCCTGCCGGGTCGGTGGCATCGCGCATGCGGCTACTCCCTGAACTCTGTGCCCCTCTGCACAGGAGTCTGCCCACAGCCTGGCTCTCAACGCCCCCACGCTGCCCACCGGCTCTCTCCTGCCTTTCTCAGTCGAGCCCTCGGGCCGTGCAGCTAACGCACTGAGCCCCGGCCGCCCCCGTGAATCACCTCCAAGCTGCTACCACTCCACCCCCACGTGCCGGGCCCTGCTCCTGGGCTCAGAGCGCTGAACCAACCGCCTCCTGGCACCTTCCAGCCAGAGGGAGCCCACCGCACCTGGTCCAGGGCCCACGTAGGGACGTGTTCACCTGCCGGAGAAATGCAGCCACCTCTGGGGGCGAGCGCTGCAGCCGTTTGACGCGGCCCAGTTCCAAGCACAGCCCATGGGGTCTCGTATCTAGACAGACCTCAAGGGACTCTGCAGGGAGGCTGAATGTGGGATCCCAGCACTATAAACTCCCCGGGCTCTCTCGTGGGCTCCCCTTGTTGACGTAGGAGCCAAGGCTCAGGGCAGAGAGAGGCAGGCGTCTCTGGGCTCACAAACGTGTGAGACAGGCCCTGGCCGTTTCTCCTCCCCGTGCTGCCCAGGATCTGAAGGGGACGGCGCTCACTCCAAGCCCCGGGGCCCAGAGCGGCGCCGCCGCGCAGACCTACCCTCTGGACGTGCTAACGAGCCAGAAGGATGAACTGCCGGGAGACGTAGACCCCGCCAAGAAAGAGGTGAGTTCGGAGGGACCAGGTTTTTGGGCCCCGATCCTCCCGGGGTTTAGCCCCCCAACTCCTACTGATTTCAATAAGCACCCAAGCCCCTTTGAGAACCAACCCTGGTTCTTGCTGCCTGCTGGGCCTGCTTCGAAGGTTTCAACTGACTTAGTTGAAACCTTCCGTCTCCTCTTAGTGGGTAGGCGGCAGCCACTCAGCTCTCCGCCGAGTCCTGTCCCAGAGCCCCCTCGGCTGGGCAGAAAGGCAGCCCGGCTCCCATCCGAGCGGGCAGCACCCACTCCCCGGTTCCCCCCAGGCTACTGCGCTCCCCGCCCCCGTCCTGCCTCTGCTAATCTGCTCACCGTGGCTTCTCCTTTCCCAGAATTACCTCTCCCCGCGGGACTTTGTGGCCGTGTTTGGAATCGAGAGGGAAGAATTTGCTGCTCTTCCTGGCTGGAAACAGATCAACCTGAAGAAGGAAAAAGGGCTCTTCTAATGAAGCGGATGGTGTGCCCAGCCCGGAGGCGGAGACTGGACCAAGCCCCACTTCCTCAGTGTGGTACAGCCAGAAGCAAGAGGCCACGAGGGGTTGGGCGGATTTTTATTCTCGCAAGTATATTCAAACAGCTGATATTTTAGCTTTAGGCACACGGCGCTGGCCACTTCCTAGGGCTGTTGGGACACAGGTGGCACTGCAGCTTCCCCCGGCTAGCCCAGTGCAGGAGGCTGGACACCAAAATACACTTGAACCTCTTTAATCTGGCAACCCTGGGTTTGCCGGATTAAAGAGATTGCTGGGCCAGGAAGGGCATGCGGGGGGGCAGGTATCCCCCGCTGCTTCCTGGCACCACCCCGATGCCATGGGAGCCGTGGGGAAAGCCTCTGGCAGAGTGCGTTGCTGCACAGCCGTTCCCCCAGCTGGCGGGCAGCACCGCACCACGGGTGTTCCCGAATGAGGGACGCGTGGCGGGTACAGTGTACGGAGGATCACTAGCTGTACCGACCGGGCCCTCCGGGTCGGTAACGTCCTCTCCCGAGCACCCCAGGCCCTGCAGCAGATGCTAGGGGCCGAGCGGCAGCTCTAGCAAGTCTTTTGCCTGCCTGTAGCCGCCTTGCCAGAGTCATTTTGAAAAATAAAGATGCAGCGTATGCCCCAGAGGCTGTGCCTTTAATGCTGGAGACCGAACAAGCTGGGGTGCAGATGTGTGTGATTAACTGGGGTTTAATTCCCTCCTGCCCTTGGCCCTTCCACGTGGCTCTTCACCCCCATTTCCTCAGTGCCGTCTCTCCACTTGTGGACACGGAGTCTCGCCAGGTCCCTGGGCATGGTGGGGGGGCTGCACCGCTCTCCCAGAAGGGGCGGGGCCTCAGGCGGAAGGAGGAGCCTGATGCTGCAGCAGCAATTTAAAGGGCCCAGGGCTCCGGTTGCCACTCCCGAATTTCCAGGCCCTGGGGCAGCTGCCCTCCAATCGGCAGGCCTGGCCAGGCAGTTAATCGAGTCTCCTGTGTCCTGGAATGAGGCCGCAAGCTCCCCAGTGTCACCGCTGGCAGACAGTCCCAGAGCTGACTCCTCTGGACTGGAGGCAGCAGGGTCTCAAAATGCAGCCTCGGGCCTGGCTCCTGCTGTAGCACAGAGCTACCCGAGCAGAGAAATTCTGCCACACGTGGATCATGGCCCCTTTATCCCACACTGGAGCCGCCCACCCTGGGCCAAACCAAGCGGTCACTGCTGATGGTGCTGGAGCAAAATGAAAGCCGCTCCAGGGAGCTAGCCAAGGGCCAGGGCCTAGCGGGCTCGGGTGGGTCTAGTAGGGGAGGGAAGCCACAGTGCTGCCCTACACGGGTATTGCCAGGGAGGAGATGGGAGGAAGGCCTAGCCTGGGCTTGTGGGAGTAGCTTCAGAGCAGCAGAGTGTGGGGTCAGCAAAGAGACAGCAGCCTAAATTGGGGTGGGCAGTAGGGATGTGAACTGTACCGGGGGTGCCTAGTGGGTAACGGTGAACCAGTGCCCAGGAGCAGGAGGCCAGGAGCCGGCAGCCCCATGTGGGGATGGCAGAACCTGCCGCCAGCCTCCCCCTTTAATCGGTTAACCCATTAAATGGGATTGTACATCCCTCGTGGGGCGGTAACTTTTTCGGGGGGAGCCACTCCAAGAACCTTGGTCAGTGATCACGGGCCCAACTTTTGTTACATTAATGGAGGAAGCGTGGGGTCTGGGCCGGAGCTTGGCTGCAGGAGGGGTCTGGGCCGGAGCTTGGCTGCAGGAGGGGTCTGGGCTGGAGTTTGGGTGCTGGAGGGGGCTCTGGGTAGAAGAGTGGGGCACAGGAGGGGCATGGAGTCTGGGACGGAGTTGGCGCTGAGGTGCAGGCTCTGGCCCTGGCCAGGAGGTGCGTACACAGGCAGCTGCCGGCCTGCAGCACCAGGGGGCGCTCACGCTGCCTGCCTGCCACGCTGGCCCCACACTGCTCCAAGCTGCCAGAGGCTGTGGGCCTCTGTGCGCTGCCCAGGCCGGCAAGTACTGCCCCTGCAGCTCCTATTGGCTGGTTTCTGGCCAATGGGAGCTATGCGATGGAATGGGGGGGCCGGAACAGCCCACTGAGACCTGCTGCCCCCTCGCCCCACAGGCTGCACGCGGACACATTTGCCAACAGCCTCCCGCCGTGGCACTTCCAAGAGCAGCGTGGCTGAGGCCACCTGAGTGCTCCACGGAGCTATGGGGCCTTTTCCTCCAGCCCCAGCTCAGGAAGTCCTGGCGAGGGGGAGGAAAACACTTGACGTTCTGGAACCAGCCCCCGGGCCATATTTTGCCCACCCTGCTCTACACGTCTGAATGCGCGAGGGTCTCTCCCCTGCCCCACAGCGTGTCGATCACAGCTGGCTGCGCACGGCGCTCGGCTCGTCGCCCCACACCCAGCTCAGCCCTGCCCCTGCCCTCGAAGCAAACAGGCCGACCCACGTTACACAAAACGCCCACAGATGGGAGCTGGTTGCTCGGGGCCAGAGGCTGCATAGTACCACACAGCGACCAGTCTTTTAATGCTCTGCACAAACGAGGCCCCTGTGTTAAATGTCCAGCACGTGAGCAATTAATTCACCGCTGATCCCGACTCCTCATTATTTCCACATTGATCCAGTATGCGAAACACCCAGCCCACGGCCGCAGCCGGGAGTTTAGTGCCCTTCCCGCTGCTGCATCAGCTCCACTTCTGGTACCTCTGTGTCCTCGCCGCACTCGAAGCGCACAAAGTCCACCACCGCCACGCCCTGGGGCTGCACGTACTGGCCCAGGGTGACGCTGGGGTCCAGCAGGAAAGGCTGGGCGAGCATTTTGGTCTCCGTGTCTCCGCCGGGCTCGTCCTCCAGAGATCCCACCGAGAGAGGGGCCATCCCTACAACGTGCTGGCCCAGCCTCCGGCCCAGATCGGCGAGGTTGGACTTGGCGCTCTGCTCCGACGCTTGGCAAATCACTAAGGCGCCGTATTTGCCAAGCGCCATGTTAGCGAGGGCGGGATTATCCACTGGCAGCGCCCCGTGGACGTAAGAGCCGATGTAGTAATTCGCTGGCACGGCCACCCAGGCAGCCCGCTTTAGAGCCATGTTCTCGCCTAGTTTGCCTTTAAAAAAGCCAAAACAAGGACGGGTCTTATTTCCCTTCGAAGATCCAGAGCAGGCGTCGCGTTCGCCGTGGCACTCGGCCCCTCCCCCCACCCATCAGATGTCAGTTTCCTTGGCAATTTTGCTGCTCGAGGACTGTAAGGGTGGAGAGTTGTCTCAATACAGGCCGTAGACCTGGCCCCATGGCAGTCGAACCCCGCCCCGATGTGGAACAGAAAACCCCTCCCCGTAAAACAGCCTGGTTAGCTCCCTGCTTAGTGAAAACGTTAAGTGGCTGCAAAATCCAGTTTAATCAGTTGTCCGGTTAAACCCACGTTTCTCAAACGGTAGGTCCCAACCCCCAGGGGGTCATGAGCAACTTCGAGGGGGGTCGCGGTATCACAAACTTTGAGAACCCCTGGGTTAAACGTTGGGCTTACTCAGTTAACCGCTTACATGGAGGTGAGTTGAGGGCTGCTCCCGCTGGATCTGCCCCACCCCATCCCTGTCACCATGGACAGAGGCTTCTCTGGCCAGGCTGCAGTCCCCCCCCACCCCCGCAGTTTGGTGGGATGCCGCACCAGGCCGGGCCCCTGGTTAACCATATCCAGTAAGCATCACTCACTAAGGGTGATGCTTACCAGTTGACCACTGCCATCCCTACAACATGCTGCACTGCTAAGAGGATGCCCGGCATCAGAAAATGCCCTGTGAAATACTTCACCGAAGTACCAGCGCCGCGTCCCTGCGGGGGTTACAGGGCAGTGCACGGAACTCAGATTTCATGGTCCCCAAGTTAAGCCCCCGGCACAAGCAGTTTCCTTGAGGCTGGAAACAGACACGACTTATGCCCTCAGGACGCGAGATGACAGCTGGAATCTTCCCAGAGAAAGGAGTTTCTCAGTCAGCCCAACTCAAGGCTGGTGGAAGCCACACAATCCCCCTCCCCTCCCAATTTCTATCTTCTAACCAGCATCCGGTACCAGACACTCACCTATAGCTAGAGCTAGCTGGTCACTGAGCAGAGATCCAGCAGGCCCCGTCCGGAGCTGAGAAAGCTCCGCTGCCTTCAGGAAATGCTGAAAGAGACAAGAGAAGCGATAATGCCGCAAGCCACAGGAGTCGAGAAGCGTGCCAGCCCCCACTGGTCACCTCCGATAGATGCCGCACTCGGCGTGGCCCCACACAGCACAGCCAGAGTTAATAGATAGCAATCTATCTATTGACTTTGATCTTTATCTGCTTAGATTTAGCACCCATTCGCCAGATATTTAAAGAAAAAACAGGAAGAGGGGTGGGAGACAGAGCATCATTCTCTCCCCCCGCCCTCCCACCTCCCCGCTTTCCCTTCTCCTATTTATTTCGAGTTTTCAAATCCCCTACTCTTAACTCCAGTCGTCTGAAGAAATGGGCTGTGCCCACAAAAGATCATGATCCCATCTACATGTTTTGTTAGTCTATAAAGTGCTACCAGGCCATTTGTTGTAATTTTCTAGTGTACACTAGTCCTCAGGCGACGTTCAAACTTTTGCTGACATGGCTACGTTGGTTAAGGGTGAACGTGGGGGGGGGAGAACACACCGCCTAGACAACACAGTTGTAACATCAAAGCCACCGGCGTAAATACACAACTGTGCTACTAAAGTGCTTTTGTCAGCTTATGGTGCGTCTCCACTAGGGGGCGCTGCTGGAATAGCTATATTGGCCATGGTGCATAGAAAAGGCCAACATGTCTGGGGTTCCATGACATTATGGGAGGGAAAGCACCTATAAAAGATAGAGGGGGGCAGATGCAGGAGGCTTATAAGTACCTTAGACAGGTCTCTCTCACCTTGACATACGTGGTTAGCTGGTTCTTAACACCTTGATGGTGGAACATTGTCCCAGTTGCTGCTTGTTGAACCAACTGTTGAAACTTGACATTTCGGGCCACAAAGTCGGTCTCACAGTTCACCTGGTGCAGAGAAACAGCGGATTGTTCCGAAGTCGTGGTCTGAGACCTGCCCTGCCGCTTTTAGGATGGGCGTTATGCCAGTCAGAGCTGTCGCCAGGGATGTCAGCAACTCGACAAGACAAAAATTAGCCCCCCCAGTTTTTCAGAACAGGAAAAGCCTGTGGCTAGGACTATTCCCTTTAGGGTTTGTTCCCCTTTCTGCTGTTAAAAGGAATCCATTTCCTGTCATCTATATCACACGGGCCATGATTTGACTAGACAAATTTGTCTGTGATAGTTTCAACTCCCAGCTGCAAGTTTGAACATAAGCACACAGGCCGGCTCAAGGGATCAGGAAGCTAGTAGGTTAATACAAATCCCTCCCTCCCACGAGCCAAGCGAAAGCATCTCACACAGGCACACAGAGGAGTTTACCTCCACCATCACCGCTGTGTTCCCCTCCTGCAGCAGCCCAATAAGGCCCTCTTTTGTCTTCCTGTCTTGCAGTTTGGAAGCTTTGCTCCATCCCTCCTTCTGGGCCTGCTCGTGCAGCCAGGCTTCTGCCTTTGAAGACAAAACCATGAAGATGAGCCAAATAAAAGCCTCACCTAAGTTTTGTAACACTCAGTGGGAAACAGCAACCTCATGGGAAAGACCACAACGGTCAGATCATATCCCAACAAGGTTCCAAAAAACCCAAGAAACTGACACCAACATAATGACACTGACCGACCATGCGGTGCAGCCACATTTGGGATGACGATCTGTAGGGCTGCTGGAGCCACACTGGTCCCAGAATAGGAAAGACAAGATAGGCAAAGTAGTATATTTTATTGGGCCAGTTTTTGTTGATGAAAGGTACAAACTCTTGAGCCACACAGAGCTGCTCTTTCGGTCTGGGGAAGAAAGCAGAGCGTTTGAGCTAAATACAAGTTGGGATAGATTGTTATGCAGGAGTCATGCATGTTGGATGTGGTCACTTGAAATGGAATAACCGGGGGTTAGATTCGTATGCGTCAAGAATTTGAGGTGGGCAATTGAGGGGTAGCCAGCAGTGAGGTGTGTTACAAATTGTTGTAATGACCCACAAAACACGCTTTCCTGCTAAGTCCACGGCTTTGGGTTGCAAGCAGAGTTATGAACTTAAGTTCCCAGTCTTGTCTTTTGAAGGTGTTGCGCAGTTTGCTCTTGAGGACAGCAATGAAAGATCAGATATGGAATACAGCCTCTCTCCAACTTACGAACCGGTTACGGACCAAGCAATTGGTCATAACTCGGTTTGTTTGTAAGTCAGACCCCACAGAGTTACACGCGACCACACTGTTCGTAAGCGCGGATCGCATTCGTAACTCGGGGTCCGCCATTTACGACAGTTTTGGTTGTAACTGCGAACGGTCGTAAGTCGACCGTTCGCAACTTGGGGACTGGCTATGATTGCTTTGAAACGTATTCACCCACAGGTGCTATGGCGCTTTTGTCTTTCACCATTTTTCCGGGCGAGTTCATTCAAGAGCTGAGTAATTGCTTTCACCCATATAATTGCTAGTGGGATATTTGATGCACTGGCTGAGGTACAGCACATGTTGCAGCAGGCTAGGACCTATGAAACTTGAAAGGTATGTTGGGGGAGTTGATCCTTGATCCTTGTAGCAGTAGAGATGTGTCTACAAGTTTCACATCTGCTCTGGCAAGGCTGGTGCTGCTTTGAGCTGGTGCATCCTGATCTGTGGGAAGCCTGCTTCTGATTATGAGTTTTGCGAGGTTGGAGTTGTCTGAAGGCCAGAAGGCAGAGATCAGGAAATTTCTCTCAAGATGTGGTCTTCATCATGTATGGGTGATATTTGTTTGATTATACTTTTTAGGGGTCCGGTGTGGGGCGGTAGGCGACAACTACGGGTGTGTGGCCAGTGGGTTTCTTTTTCTTGTATGGACATAGGTTCTCGCAGGTATTTGGGTGGCAAATGATCTACGTTGCCGGCAGAGTGTCCGGCTGTGTCTAGACTGGCCAGTTTTTCCAGAAAATCAGCCGCTTTTCCAGAAAAACTTGCCAGCTGTCTACACTGGCCGCTTGAATTTCTGCAAAAGCACTGACTTCCTACTGTAAGAAATCAGTGTTTTAAGCGGAAATACTATGCTGCTCCCGTTCGGGCAAAAGTCCTTTTGCGCAAAAGGGCCAGTGTAGACAGCTCAGATTTGTTTTTCGCAAAAGAACCCCGGTCGTGAAAATGGCGATCGGTGCTTTTTTGCGGAAAAGTGCGTCTAGATTGGCACGGACGCTTTTCCGCAAAAAGTGCTTTTGCGGAAAAGCATCTGTGCCAACCTAGACGCTCTTTTCCGAAAATGCTTTTAACGGAAAACTTTTCCGTTAAAAGCATTTCCGGAAAATCATGCCAGTCTAGACGTAGCCTCCTTGTTAGCAAAGACAACTAAGTATGTGTATATCCCAGACTTGCTCTTTGGAGCAAATTCCAGGGTAGCTGAATGCCTGGCTGTAATTAACAGATTTTTTGGTGTCTCTGGATTGCTTTCGATTGCTGGAGTTAAGTGTGGTAATCAATGGCTTCTTGTTCGTAGGGTTCCAATGTTGAAGCTCATTGTGTCCAGGAAGCTGATGTCGGTGTGAGGATGTTCTAAAGAGACTTTCACGGATGGGTGGTGGTTGAGGAAATTGAGGGAATTTAGATCTTTTACCCAAAGAATGAAAATATCATTGAAATACGTCAGGCAAAAAACTATGTTGCATTGTTTCAGAATTTTTTCCTTAACGTGGTCCATGAAGGATCATGGGGAGCTACACAGTTACCCTGTTTGGACAAAATGTTTGTGGTTAAATGTGATGTTCTTGGGGGTGAAGATGACATGGAAGAGTTTAGCAATGGGGCTAGGGTGGATTTCCAAGCATTGTACATTATCTTGTATGTACAAGAGATGTTTTCTTTCTGACCTGCTGCTGCTGAGCTACTTATGCCTCGAAAGCAAGAAGTCAAATCTCCCATGCGTCTTTCAGTGTCAGCATGCACAGCTATAGAGATCATAACACCATCCAGCCCTTTTTAAAAATTAAGCCTCTGATGATCAGTTCCTCTAGGCTAGGAGAACACTCAACATAATTACTATGATACATAATTAGACCTATTGCCTTGGTATCTATGCCCCATCTCCGTTAATATGGACGGAGGTAAGATAAACCATTCAGTTTTAACTATATCCTTCCTTTTGTTTTCTACACCTGAATGCAGTCCCTTCTTCCTAAGAGAAGGAGCTCCAATCTCAACTCATTCACGCTGACGTTTTGAAAGGAGCCCACAGGCATTCGGCACCCAAACCCCCACTGAAATTCACTCCACCGTCAGGGTGACATTCCAGTAGCTCTCACCTGCTTGGGGTTGCCCCTGAACTTCTCTAAGGCTTTCTTGCAATTCAGGAAGGAATAACCGGTTTTCTTCCTTAGCGTCACCAGCAGCTCCTTATCCGCCGCCAAGGCGCGGAGGCCAGCGTGAAAGAGACAAACCAGCTGCTGGGAAACGACCTATGCGGGGGGGGGGGGAGAGAGGATAAAGTTGAAGTCGCACACGGGAGGCCCACGACGTGCTAAAGGGGCAAGGATCTAGGGCTGTAAAGGGCCAACCAGTAGCCCCATAAGGATGCCCCGTTACTAGCATCCTTACCAGGGTAACCAGCAGGGGGGGGGGGGCTGTTCTGTCCAGACCCATTATCTCAGCACTAACCTAGTGCCCCCCCTTCCTGACCCCCCCCCCCAATGTTCCCAGAGCCCCACGCTCCTCCCCCCCACTGAGGGTTTGTGCGCAGGCGCGGCGGGGGGGCGGGGCTCCGCGCCCCACGGGGAAAGAGCCCCCCCCACGGGGAAAGGGCCCCCCCCAGGCTCGGGAGGGCGGAAGCCCGGGGGGGGTCCCAGACATCCTGCCCCCCCCCCCCGGGGGCTGGGATAGAAGGGAGGGGCTCAGGTCAGCTCCTGGGGGGGCGCCCCCCCCTCACCGGCCACGGCCGGGCCCCCCCGCGCAGGGGGCCCCTCAGCACCGCCCTCTGCATCCCGCTGCCTGCCGGGGCCGGCCGCCGCGGCGCGCACCTTAGACGTCACGCCGCGCGCAGCCTATAGGGGCGGGGAGAGGCAAGCCGCGCCGCCCGAGGCGCGTGCGCAGGAGGCTCCGCCCCCGCCTCCCTCCGCGCGCCCTGACGCCCTCGCGGAGCCGATTGGCCGGTCGCGGCGACTGATGACGGCGGCGGCAGCAGCAGCCAATGGCAGGGAGGCGGGGGAAGGAACGAGACGTTTCATTGGCTGTCCCTGTCTAGCCTGTGAACAGCAGTTCCCTTGCAGCCAGGAGGGCTCTCCCTGAGCATGCCGGGAAACTGGAGGACTTGCTCTTCAGTGCAGCCCCTCACCTTGCTGTGCCACTCTGGTGGGGCAAAGGGACCCCAGTCTGCCCCCCCCCCCCACTTGCCCAATGAGAATTTCTCCAGCCTGGGGAGGGGGGTCCAAACCAGATACACACGTTGCACAGTGCAAATCGGGCATGTCTACACCGCCCCACATTTCGAAATTACGTGCTATTTCCAGCCATCCCTGATCCCTCGTGCTGCGAGATTCACCGGGATGGCGAAATAGCACGCCCCTTATTTCCAAACAATATTTCCAAATGACCAGTTGCTTGTGATGATTCAGGGTAGCTATCTCAGAAATAGCTGTGCCATGTAGACGTAGCCTTGGGTTTCAGAGCCTAGCAAAACAGTGTGGGTGTACAAATAGGTTTTCTAGTCAGTTTGATTTTAACTCCCCCCCCCCCTTACCACAATTCTCAAGGAGGAATGACACATGAAATCCACCTTTAATTCAAATAGGAAAGTTATCAAATATATATGTATATGTAGCCAAATGACAGAAATAAGGCACTGTGGTGTCTCTTAAGAGACATTTAATGCTGTTGGCGGTTGCTTCAAGTCACTTGGCCTCCTTCAAGGGCAGAAAGCCTTTTGGTTTGGAAGGCCAGAGTCCCAGGGATGGGCTCAAAATGTAGCCATCCTCTTAAAGATCTTTGTTTTTAGAACTTCCAAGGATAGCCAGAAACTCTGTCTCCCTCTGTATCTAGGTCTGGAATCCAGCATCTCTTCTCAGATTTGGGGTGGGGTGGTTGCTACCATCTTGGCTGCGTATTGCTGGCTGAAAGGAAGAATCCTGTCCAAATGCATCCTCCCCGTGTGCGACATTTTGGCTGCTGGTGGCTCACTCAGATTGTAGCATGGGTGCAGCTCTCAGTTGGGAAAAACCAAAGGCCACGTTGTGTCCATGGGTGAAAGGTCTGCCCCAACTTCAGCTATTCTGCTTGCTGGTGACTCTATATATGTTAATGTTCTCAGTTTCATCTCTATAGGCCAGTTCTGAGGTGAAGTGCTCTGGGAGCAGCCCATCATAGAACACAGCCGTGCTGTGCTCCTGACGCATTTTGGAAGACAGGTAGATGGTTGAATGCGGGCCACACAGGTGCCGGAGAGTCCTGATGAGCATGGGGTACGTGTCTTTCAGGTAGACGATGTCTGCACCCAGGATGAAGTCGTAGTCCCGCAGGAACTCCTCGTGGTTCAAACCCCATGTCAGAGCACAAACTCTGGCCCGAGCTAAATGCTCTGCAGGCACATTCCTACGGACGTTCTCCTGTATCTGCTTCAAAGCCAGTGGGAGATCTGTGAGTGTTACATCTCCTCCTGGAAAAGACAAGAGCAACCCAGAAGGTGTCGGTGTTGCTTAGCAGGAAAATCCAGCTCTCCTAGGATGCATCATCAGGATGTTACATGATTTTCTGCAGCCCCCTGGATCCATTACCATGCAATAGATCCATTTGTCTCATCTCCAGCCTGTCTATACATCCTGGCTAATGCAGAGGTACAGGCTGTACAGGTAGGACCTCCTTGGTCCGGCATGCTCAGAACCTGGGCAGTCCTGAACCTTGGAGATTGCCGGATATGGGGAGGTCAAGGCTTCCCTGCTGGTTGTCAGTCCCACTCCCACGTTACCCCCAGCCCTGTTAGGACTGTGCTCCCACCTGGGGATGGGGCTGTGCTCCCCACTGCACTGGGAGCGCCAGGCCCCGCCGCCTCCAGCCCCAGCTGTGCTCTCCATTTACGTTGACCCACTGCAACCAGGGCTACACTCCCCGTTGGGGGCTCAGCCCATGAATCTGGTCAGCTGGGACCCTCTAATCATATAATACTAGAACTGGAAGGGACCTTGAGAGATCATCAAGTCTAGTCCCCTGCCCTCATGGCAGGACCAAGCACCGTCTAGATCACCCCTGACAGGTGTCTGTCTAACCTGCTCTTAAATATCTCCAGTGCTGGAGATTCTACAACCTCCCTAGGCAATTTATTCCAGTGCTTAACCACCCTGAATGGGAGAACGTTTTTCCTTATGTCCAACCTAAACCTCCCTTGCTGCAGTTTAAGCCCATTGCTTCTTGCCCTATCATCAGAGGCCAAGGAGAACAATTCCCCTCCCCCCCCCCCCCCCCCCCCCCGATACCCTTTTAGACACCTGAAAACTGCAATCATGTCCCCTCTCGGTCTTCTCTTTTCCAAACTAAATAAGCCCAATTCCTTCAGCCTTCCCTCCAATTTCTCTGCATCTTTCTTGAAATGTGGCACCCAGAACTGGATGCAATACTCCAACTGAGGCCTAATCAGTGCAGAGTAGAGCGGAAGAACGACTTCTCATGCCTTGCTCACAACACTCCTGTTAATGCATCCCAGAATCATGCTTGCTTTTTTTGTGTGTGTGCAAAAAATCCAGCACTATTTGTGGTCCTGCTGGACCACGGATGTTGGTGGGCCAGAGTCCTGGATTTTAGAGGTTTAACCTGTACTAAATAGGGGGCAATGTAAAAGCAGACACTGCCCTTGGGCTTCCACTAAGTTGCTGATGCGGTCTTTAGATGACCCAAACTGGGCACGCCTGTGAGCCATTGCCAGCAGGTCAGCTACAAAACCTTGATAGGCTTCTCTTGATCGGGAGTTGAGAAATGCCACAGACCAGATGCATCGCTCTGCCATCACCCCCCTCCCTCGCATCCCTCTCCTCCACACAATGTGTCAGCTCCACGGGCCAGCAACTTACATACCCAGCAGGGTGGCAAGGATACCCACGATGCCCGTCCCGGCGCCCAGCTCAATCACCGTCTTGCCCCAGAAGCTGAGTTTCTGCTCCTCAAAATATTTACACAGAGTCAGAGCCTTCGGCAGAGGGGAGAACAGAGATCCAGATGGAGAGCAAGGCCAGCCAGGGAGACACAGGGCAGGAGAGCAAAAGCATAAGGGAAAGAGAGGCACTTTAGGGAGAAACTTCCTCTAGAGGTTGGTTATATCCGCAGCAACCTGTGACAGGGCGTCTTGCCCCTGCCTCTGATGTACTGGCCATGGACAAAGCTGGGACTCTGAACTAGATGGGGACTGATCTTCCCTGGAAGCGCCTAAAATGGAGGGAGGGGTTTGCAGCTGGAGAATAGGAATTTTGTGACTGGGGAAACAATTAAGAGGAGGCAGGTTCCCAAGGGCAGGGCCCTATGCAGAGAGCCCCCACTTTAGCTGAGCCACCGGCCGCTCATCATGGAGCACCAGGGTGTCCGGATCACACATGATCTGCTGAGCCACCAGCCCCTGCACCATGGTCTCTGGGGTGCCCCATCTCCGCAGCTGGGGGTTTCCAGCCCACTCCCCACATTCTCGCACCCCCCCCCCCGCTTTGCTAGACAGCCTAATGTTACTCCCCCTTGTCTCCCCCCTTTGCCCCAGGACCTCAGCTCCCCCCAGATCCTTCTCACCTCCCGCCCCATCCCTCCCCTGCCCCCCAGCCCGCCCCCTCACCGCCTCCCAGACGGGCGCCGCCACCCCCAGCCGGGCCCCGTGGTGCTGGGCGATGGTCAGCACGTGGCCGCAGAAGCCGTAGCGCGTCTCCTCGGGGAAGGCGTCGGCGAAGAGCCCGAGCTCCCGGGGGAACACGGCTTCCAGCCCCTCGGGGCCGGCTCCCGGCGGCTCCCGGCCGGCGCCCGCCCCGCCCCGCTCCACGTGGCAGAAAGGCGGCTGCCTGGGAGCAGCCATCTTGCAGAAGGCGCCCCCGCCCGCCGATTGGATAAGCGGGGCCGTTCCGCGGCTCCCATTGGAGGACGGCGGCCCAGGGGGCGGAGCCTAGCCCTGCTCACCTGGGACAGGTGAGTGGTGCATGATGGGCGATTCCCAGTCCTCACTACAGCATCCAAGCCAGTGGCAGGGCCAGGGATCCATTGCACCTCGCAGGCAGCCGGGGAGCTAAGAGGGGAGGGCCCCTGCGGGCTGTGGATCCATTTGTTAGTCAGTATTGTTATTATTAAGGAGGGACAGTCTCAGAGCAGAGCCCCCCCGCGCACCAGGGGCGGGACAAACCCAGACAAGGGTTTGATTCGGGGACTGGAGCGCATGACCTACGAGGAGAGGCTGAGGGACTTGGGTCTGTTTAGTCTGCAGAAGAGAAGAGTGAGGGGGGAGTTGAGAGCAGCCTTCAATTTCCTGAAAGGAGGTTCCAAAGAGGCTGGAGAGAGGCTGTTCTCAGTGGTGACAGATGGCAGAACAAGGAGCAATGGTCTCAAGTTGTGGTGGGAGAGGTCCAGGTTGGATATTAGGAAAAACTATTTCACTAGGAGACTGGTGAAGCACTGGGATGGGTTCCCTAGGGAAGTAGTGGAGTCTCCATCCCTAGAGGTGTTTAAGTCTCGGCTTGACAAAGCCCTCGCCGGGTTGATTTAGTTGGGATTGGTCCTGCCTAGAGCAGGAGGCTGGACTTGATGACCTTCTGAGGTCTCTTCCAGCTCTATGATTCTAGGACAAGAATTGGCTTCATTCCCCACTGCCCTTACCGACTGATTTCTATCGGCCGCACAGTCAGCCCTGAGCATTCAGAAAGCCGAAGCCAGCCCAGCCCCCACGGTCCGCTCCGTAAAAAACCTGGCATGGCTTTGAACGTCATGAGAATGGTTTTAAACGTTGGGTTTTAGCAGCGGTGGCTTTTGCGTTCCCTCCAGGTCCAACCTCTGCAGGCAAAAGGCCTGGAAACTTGTTCATTTTGGGGAGGCCTCTCTCTTCCCCCCACCCCAGGCAGCTGAATTTATCTTGAGTCCAGCAGCTGGAACTTCCGGACCAACACCGAGCCTCACAAGACTCACGATCACATGGCAAGAGTCGGCCACGCTGCACCCGCAGTTAGGTGAGCGGCGTGAGAACTCAGATTGGCCTCTGAGGTTCAGTTTGCGGGGGACAAGATGCTTGTGTAAGAAATGGGGCGACCATCCCTTTGAAAAGTCCCCTTCAACATATGGGGTCTGACCTACTGACGCCCCTCTACTGCCCAATGCACCAGACCGTCCTACCTTTCTCCGGCAGAGGAAACAGAGGAAAAAGGGAGAGGAAAGCTGATTTTTTGCCATGTTTTAAATCTCACAGTGATTGGCAGAGCGAGGATCTCTCAGATCCCTTATCCACAGGCCAGCACTTCTTTCTAACACTACTGCCAGCTCACACATGTGGAAAAAAGTCTCAGAGGGGGAGGTCACATGTGTGTCTGTAACTTTAAAAACGAGTCGTCCGGTGGCACCTTATAGACTAACAAGTAGATATTGATAGTATTGTGAGCTTACGTGGGTAAACGCACTTCCTCAGATGAGTGGAGTGGGGAGAAAAGAGGGGACTAGGTTGTAATAGTGTATTAACCGATAAGGAAAAGCATATTGGTTAATGCTATAGACTACTCGCATTCCCTCACCCCATACCAAGTAAATTGTTTAGCAGACTGGCCAGCAGCCCAGCTCAGTCCTGGCTGCACCAGGCCCGGGACTTATCCCCGCTGCAGCTCTGCATTAGGGTACGTGTAGTCTACATGCCTCTGGCGACAGAGGCATGTAGATTAGGCTACCCGGCATAGGAAAATGAAGCGGCGATTTAAATAATCGCCGCTTCATGTAAATTTAAATGGCTGCCGCGCTGAGCCGATCAGCTGTTTGTCGGCTCAGCGCGGCAGTCTGGACGCTCCGCGGTCGACATCAAAGGTATTTGTCGACCGCCCCGGTAAACCTCATCCCACGAGACATACCAGAGAGGTCGACAAATGCCTTTGATGTTGACCATGGAGCGTCCAGACTGCCGCGCTGAGCCGACAAACAGCTGATCGGCTCAGCACGGCAGCCATTTAAATGTAAATGAAGCGGCGATTATTTAAATCGCCGCTTCATTTTCCTATGCCGGGTAGCCTAATCTACATGCCTCTGTCGCCAGAGGCATGTAGTCTAGACGTACCCTTAAAGTGTATTGGGGGCCAAGAGGGCAGGTAGCACGGCTCAGTTCTGGCTCATGCTGGGGGTGAGAGCTTAAACGCCCCCCCAGCAGGGGTTGCTGCCACACTGCATTGCTGCCTCTGTATCAGAGGCAGCAGCACAGGGCGACAGGCAGCTGGTCTGCGAGAAAGCTGATTTTTAAACTGGCTTCCCTCGCGGACCAGCTCCCGCCTGGCACCCCACGCTGCTGCCTGATACAGAGGCAACAGCACGGAGTGACAGGGGGATCCTTGGGAGTGTGGCCAGAGCACACTGGCTGCTGGTCCCACCCCCAGGGACTACAGAATAGTCGAGTAGCCGGTACAAATTCATGAGGTTAATCAACTATTGAATGAATGGATATTTAACATCCCTTGGGGGGGGGGACCCTCACAATTTATAACAGAAAAAGACAGGAGGGGGGGTGGAAAAAAGGCGCCCAACAATTGTAGTGCTGGTGCTAATGAGGCTAATTGAGTGGGCGGGATGTGTCTTATACTTTGCTTTTGATGTCACCTGGCGAAGTGTCCGTGGTTTCCCAGCAATGTTAAGCCAGAAGTTTTTACATGCAATACCAAGCATGGGACGGGGGTGACCACCTGCCGGAGAAATCCGGGTGTCCAGCGAGACCAGGAAAGGGTTTGTCTGGAATGGGGATGTGTCCTCCAAGGCCATGCTGTTGCTCCCATAACGCTTCTGTCTGCAAAGGAGACAGGGAGGATTATGTTTCGCTGCCCTCCCGCAGAGTGGGGGATGTCGGTGCGGTTTGCCTGCTGCTGGCTTCTTCTGAGATTCAAGAGCGCAGACACTCCGCAAGGGCAGCAGACTTTGGCCTTGGAGCTGGGACGAGGGTCTTGGCCCGACAAGCGCCCTTGCTCGTGCGTTCTGGCTGAGATTTCCAGCTCAGGCGTCAGGTCAGAGTGGAGCCCGAACACGCATCCCAGTCCTGGTTTGGCTAGCTTGCAAACACATCAAGACGTCACTGGAGAGACCCCAGCCACCACCGTGTTCGCTCACCTGCAGCCTCTTGGCCCGCTCAGCACTGCCGGCTGAGCCAGGACCCGTTACTCGTTAACTATGTCCTGTTTAGTTCACGTCGGAGGAGCCAGGCTCCTCACACGCTGGCCCCGAAGTGCGTCAGAGCCATGGGTCACCGGCACGCTCCGTAGCAGCGCTTTTGGCTATTAACTCCTCCGTGGCTAGGGCAGGTGGCAAGCCGGTGTCACAACCATGGGGCCCCGGAGAAACCTGCGTGACGGGGAACCCAGAGCTGCCGACTCCCTGCTGGCGCTGGGGTTACACAGGGACAAGTTTCCTAACGTTCCCTGGGGATTCTCCAAAGCCCATCAGACCCCCCGGCTCAAGGGACTAGATTCCCTTCCTTGTCAGCCAGAGCTGTCCCAGCTGCTTTAGCAACCTCATTTCAGCTCCCCGTGGGCCCCCTGTGCAGTGGGGCTCCCCCCCACGGTTGTCCTGGGAATTTTGCTGTCTGCCCAAGGGACGCCCGGATCTGGCAGAGCAGGAGATGCTGGAAGAAGCCAGGTGCATTGTGGGACATGCTAAGAGACCGTCTCCTCACCTGCCGTGTTCCAACGGGATGGGCTAGAGACTTGTGATAGGGGGACTCTCAAGGAGGAAGCTCCCCCACACTTCCAGAGCCCCAGACGCCAGGTCCCGGCCAGGGGTTCGTGTCCCACAGGTTCAAGGATGCTGGCAGGAAGTTGCCACTTTCACACCATGATTCAGCTTTTAGTGGGAGGGAGGGTGGGGGCAGGGCCTGCCTTCCCGGATTTGCTGGATCTGATGAGCACTCCGTGCCTCACCGCCACGGGTTTCTCTGGAGGCATCCGCTACCACTGGCCTTGCGCAAGGCGCATTTCCCACAGAGGCCATGCCTCTGCCACGGGACCGTGGCCCTCACCCCCGGATGCCTTTCTGTGCGCGGAAGCCCAGCGTCGGAGGACCGGCCACAGCTGCACGGCTTCCTCGGCTTGGCACGGCCTGCCCCGTGAGTCAGCTCCCTTGCCGTGAAGCGGCCGGAGGAGCGCATCATTCCCACCGCAAGGGCGGTTGCACAAGCCCACGGCGGGTGGGTTCCTGTTCCTGTTCCTGTGGCGACGTCAGGACTCCTCGAATGCTGAGGGGACCTTTCTCCTTCCAGGAAACGCCACGAGCTCCGGCAAACGGCCTTGGGCCACGTCCAGCGGGAGGAAGAAACTTCCCGTCTGGGGCCAGCAGAGGGCTCGCAAGACAGATGCGGAGCCACCGCAAAATCCAGCCTGGGATCCTGTGGGTCCCGTGGCAAAGGAAGGCTTGGGCGAGAGGCTGGGATTCCAGTTTGGTACAGCACCCGGATTTCTCCCTTAGCCACAGCTACATTTGTATGGTCACCACCCCGAGCCACAAGCCTGGCTGCTGTAAACCGGGCCCCTTTGTCTTGAAAGCTGCACAGGGAGCGGGCCCGGGGGGGGGGGCAGAGGGAGCCCCCACAGGTCCGCGGGAAAGCAGAATTGTTTCTTCCCGCCAGGCTGGAGCAGCCCTGAGTCAGCAGAGAGGGGAGATGAGAGCTGGGAAGATGGTGGGGGTGACAATTGTAACCTGCTCTCCGACACCTGTCTGTTCCGGTGCTGGGACTTCACCGCAGAGAGAGGAGCACGAGATCAGCCTGTCTAGTTCAGTGTCCCGACTCTAACCATGCGTACGACTTGCCACCACAGGGGGAAAGGGACCACGCATGCCAAGACACCTGGCCACCCATGCAAAATTCCTTCCTGGCCCCGTCGGTGCGCCACGGAAGTATGAGAGTTGTGTCCTCAGCTCTTATCTCCACTGCAGACCTTGACCTAGCCCGCCAAATGCTCGCTTGTCGCTGCTGTCAATCACGAGACTCCGAAATCCTTTTGGGGAGGGGGGCGGCTTCGAGAGACTAGCGCCAGAGCTGCCCCGTCCCACACGTTCCCTGCTTCAGGGGCCAAAAATATCATCTTTGCGCTAGGGCGGTAGTGGAGTCAATTAACCGATGAACCGATAAGCAAAAGCGTTTAGGTTAATGCTATAGACTACACGGATTCCTCTCTTCCCCCCTCTCCCTGCCAGGATGTTTTTAGCAGGCTGGCCGGCAGCCTGGCTCAGTCCTGGCTTGTGACCTACCTCTGCTGCGGCTCTGCATTTAAAGAGAGCCGGGCAGACAGGAAGCCCCGTTCAGTTCCAACTTACATTGGGTCCAAGAGCTTAGACCCCCCCCCCCTCCAGATAGGGGTTGCTGCCACCCTGTGCTGCTGCCTCTTTATCAGAGGTAGCAGCACAAGGCGACAGGCAGCTGCTCCGTGGGGGGAGCTGGTTTTTAAAGTGGCTGATCTCGCGGACCAGCTCCCGCCTGGCACCCCACGCTGCTGCCTCTGATCCAGCGGCTGCCAGCCCCGCCCTCAGGGACCATGGAATGGTCGACTAACCGATAAATGTCATGAGATTACTCGACTATCAAGTAACCCATATTTAACATCCTTCCTTTGCACTCAACGAGCCAGGTTTTCAGCAAGGCTGAATTCTCCCTGGGAAGGTTCCGAAGTCCTGGGGAATCGCCCTGGATTGAGCCAGCAGGAGCATTTCATTCAATGCCAGCTGTGGAAAGGGCCGTGTCCAAAGCACCCAGACCACGGCGCTTTCCCCCGGCCTGGATTCCCGTTAGAGCTGCGAGCCAGAGCAGCAGGGTGTATCCGCGGCCCTCTGACTCACGGGGCAACGCTCAGCAGCATGTGGCCCGTCTGTAGGGTGCAGCTGCATTGTTCATAGTGAGAGCGAAACATTCCCGCCTGTGACTACCACGCCGCAGTGATCCACAGGGCTGGTGTGTTCCAGTCCACGCTGCAGGATGCGGGTGCAGCTTTTCAGTGGGGGCACCCACAGACGAGGACACCGCATTGCCAGAGGCGGGCAGTTCAGGGGGCTTGAGAGAATGCCCGTTGGGTCTATGGGCACATCTCGGATGGGCCCCAGTGACGAAGCCAATCAATCAGTTCTCTGGCAGTGTTGTCCTGGTCCATTGCTGGCCCTGCCTCTTTCTTGCTGTGTGAACTCCCATCTCTGGGCCTCACTTTTGCCAGGGGATGCTGTGAGTAGGGGTGTAATAGTGTAGCCGATTAACTGACAAGCAAAAGCTTATAAGTTCATGCTATAGACTACACACATTTCCCTCCCCCCACTCTGGCCAGTAAATTTTTTACCAGGAAGTTTACAAAAAGTGGAAACGCGGACGGATGACTAGGGAGGAATATAAATACATTGTTCGAGAATGCAGGGGAGTTATCAGGAAGGCGAAAGCGCAATTGGAATTTCAGCTAGCAAGGGATGTGAAGGATAACAAGAAAGATTTAACAGGCATGTTAGCAAGAAGAGGGGGATCAGAGAGAGGGTGTGGGGCCCTTACTGGATGAGGGAGGTAACCTAGTGACAGATGATGTGGGAAAAGCTGAAGTACTCAATGCGTTCTTTGCCTCTGTCTTCACGGACAAGGTCAACTTCCAGACAAATGCACTAGACCAGCGTTTCTCTCCCAGTGGTACGAGTACCCTTAGGGGCTCTTGAGAAAAATCTGGGGGGTATGTCAACACAACAGAAATGTGGAGAAAACTGAATTTTTGTTTTAAGTTTTACCGTGCTTTATTATTTTTGTACTTTTGACACCCCAAAATTTCACCGCCTGCTCAGCTACAATTAAGTTGTTTAAACAAATATGTTGCAATGGTAGAAAACAATTGTCTGTGTGTGAAAACTGTAGGTACTGGGGATACGGATAATATTTTTTTAAAGGAGGTACTTTATAATAAAAGGTTGAGAAACACTGCACTAGGCGATGCAGTATGGAAAGGAGGTGGGCAGCCCTCGGAGAAAGAACAGGTTAGGAACTATTTAGAAAAGCTAAACATACACAAATCCATGGGGCCGGATGTAATGCATCCGAGGATACTGAGGGAGTTGGCAAATGTCATTGCAGAGCCTTTGGCCATTAGCTTTGAAAACTCGTGGAGATCGGGAGAGATCCCAGAGGATTGGGAAAAGGCAAATGTAGCGCCCATTTTTTAAAAAGGGAAGAAGGACAATCCAGGGAACTACAGACCAGTCAGTCTTACCTCAGTCCCCGGAAAAATCATGGAGGAGATCCTCAAGGAATCCATTTTGAAGCACTTGGAAGTGATCAGGAATAGTCAACATGGATTCACCAAGGGCAAGTCATGCATGACCAATCTAATTAGCTTCTATGATGAGGCTCTGTGGATATGGGAAAGTCAGTGGATGTGATAGACCTTGACTTTAGCAAAGCTTTTAATACCATCTCCCACAATATTCTTGCCAGCAAGTTAAGGGAATATGGATTGGATAAAGGGACGGTAAGATAGATAGAAAGCTAGCTAGACTGTCAGGCCCAATGGGTAGTGATCAACGGCTCAATGTCAGGTTGGCAGTCGGTTTCTAGCGAAGTGCCCCAAGGATTGGTTGTAGGGCCGGTTTTGTGGAACATCTTTATTAATGACCTGGAGGAGGGGATGGATTGCACCCCCAGCAAATTTGCGAATGACACTTGGGGGAGAGGTAGATACTGGAGGGCAGGGATAGGATCCAGAGTGACCTAGACAGATTGGAAGACTGGGCCAAGGGAAATCTGATGAGGTTCAACAAGGACAAGAGTAAAGTCCTGCCCTTGGGACGGAAGAATCCCAAACATTGTTACAGGCTGGGGACCGACTGGCTAAGCAGCAGTTCAGCAGAAAAAGACCTGGGGAAGACAGTGGATGAGAAGCTAGATATGAGTCAGCAGGGTGCCCTTGTAGCCAGGAAAGCGAATGGAATATTAGGGGGCATTAGGAGGAGCATCGCCAGCAGAGCTAGGGAAATGATTATTCCCCTTTATTCAGCACTGGTTAGGTCACATCTGGAATACTGTGTCCAGTTTTGGGCCTCGCACTACAGAAAGGATGTGGACGCATTGGAGAGGGTCCAGTGGGGGGCAACCAAACTGATGAGGGGGCTGGAGCACATGACCCACAAAGAGAGGCTGAGGGATTTGGGTTTGCTTAGTCTGTAGAAGAGAGGAGTGAGGGGGGATTTGAGAGCAGCCTGCAACTCCCTGAAGGGGGGTTCCAGAGAGGATGGAGAGAGGGGACAGACGGCAGAACGAGGAGCAATGGGCTCAAGTTACAGTGGGGGAGGTCTAGGTTGGATATTAGGAAAAATTATTTCCCTAGGCAGGTGGGGAAGCGCTGGGATGGGTTCACTAGGGAGGGGGTGGAATCTCCATCCCTAGAGGTGTTTAAGTCTCGGCTTGACAAAGCCCTGGCCGGGTTGATTTAGTTGGGATTGGTCCTGCCTAGGGCAGGGGGGCTGGACTTGATGACTCCTGAGGTCTCTTCTAGCTCTATGGTTCTATGACAGGCAGCTGGTCCACATGGGGAGCCGGCTTTTAAACTGGCCCCTGGGGACTAACCAGTAAAAATTCATGCGGTTACGTGACTGTTCAACTAACTGATATTTGACATCCCTCGCTGTGAGGTTTTGATGCCTTCGTTGTGAAGCGCGGTGAGGGCTCCTGACCAAGGCAAGGCAGGAAAGACTCTTAAAACCAGGCAGCCTTTGTCCTTTGCAAAATCCACTCCCGCTCCCCCGTTTCCTCATCATCTTTATGCATGTTGCTAATTGCTTCTTCATTAGAAATGATGTGAACAGCCAAAGGCCCAAGGTGCATGACTCACCGCTGTCTTCTACCCCCAAATTCCCCCTCTGGATTGGTTTCCAGGAACATCCTAGCCACACCCCGTGTCGGCCAGTGGGAAGATAGATGTACGGGTGTGAAGAGTGGAGGGGGAGTGTTCCTTTCATTCCATCTCTTCCTCTTTTACTCTGATTGTGCATCTCCGGCCCCATCCCTCATGGCCTGGTGGGCTGGCTGCCACACCCCAGACCTGCTCATCCTCAGACCCCATCTGTAATGAAGCTCATGCTCTCATTGTCTGCATGAACAATCTCTGTAGCTGTGATTCACCCCTACACACGGCAGCTTCACCAGCGGTAGCCAGATGGGGCAGATGACATAATGCTAAAAACACACGTACTCTCTTTAATCTCCAGTTTCCTCCATTGCTGGCTCTGGAGAAGCTGCGGCCAAGAAATGGGCTAGGGTAAGAAACAACCTACATGTGTGTAGTTAAGATCCGTAGGGCAACAGCTGCAACCCCGGAACCCCCAGACTCCCAGCAGCTCTGCCCTCATTGGGGTTGCAGTAAAATTCTCCCACTGGACAGTTCGTGTGTGGGGTGCCTCCAGGGGATTGTGGGGATGGGGGAGGTGCTCAGTGGATTTCAGGGGTCAGCAAGAGGAGCTTAGGGATCAACGAGAATGGGGGTGCCAATGGATTTGGGTTCAGAGGGTTGCTGGGGGTGGAAGTCAGGGGTTGGTAGGATGGAGATTGGGGGATCCAGGAATTTGGGTTCAGTGGGGGGTGGAAGTCATCAAGACATAAGATCAGTCACACTGGGTCAGACCAATGGTCCACTTAGCCCAGTGTCCTGTCTGCCATCAGTGGCCCGTGCCAGGTGCTCCAATGCGAAAGAAAAGAACATGTGATTCATCAAGTCAGTAGGACGGGGAGGGGCGGACGAGGGGGGCGGGGAGGGGGCAGTAGGACGGGGAGGGGCGGACGAGGGGAGCGGGGTGGGGGCAGTAGGACGGGGAGGGGCGGACGAGGGGGGCGGAGAGGGGGCAGTAGGACGGGGAGGGGCGGACGAGGGGGGCGGGGGGGCAGTAGGACGGGGAGGGGCGGACGAGGGGGGCGGGGAGGGGGCAGTAGGGCGGGGAGGGGCGGACGAGGGGGGCGGGGAGGGGGCAGTAGGGCGGGGAGGGGCGGACGAGGGGGGCGGGGAGGGGGCAGTAGGGCGGGGAGGGGCGGACGAGGGGGGCGGGGGGGCAGTAGGACGGGGAGGGGCGGACGAGGGGGGCGGAGAGGGGGCAGTAGGACGGGGAGGGGCGGACGAGGGGGGCGGGGAGGGGGCAGTAGGACGGGGAGGGGCGGACGAGGGGGCGGGGAGGGGGCAGTAGGATGGGGAGGGGCGGACGAGGGGGGCGGGGGGGCAGTAGGACGGGGAGGGGCGGACGAGGGGAGCGGGTAGGGGGCAGTAGGACGGGGAGGGGCGGACGAGGGGGGCGGGGGGGCAGTAGGACGGGGAGGGGCGGACGAGGGGAGCGGGTAGGGGGCAGTAGAACGGGGAGGGGCGGACGAGGGGGGCGGGGAGGGGGCAGTAGGGCGGGGAGGGGCGGACGAGGGGGGCGGGGAGGGGGCAGTGGGGCGGACGAGGGGGGCGGGGAGGGGGCAGCAGGGCGGGGAGGGGCGGGTGAGGGGAGCGGGGTGGGGGCAGTAGGGCGGGGAGGGGCGGATGAGGGATGCGGGGAGGGGGCAGTAGGGCGGGGAGGGGCGGACGAGGGAGGCGGGGAGGGGGCAGCAGGGCGGGGAGGGGCGGACGAGGGAGGCGGGGAGGGGGCAGCAGGGCGGGGAGGGGCGGACGAGGGGGGCGGGGTGGGGGCAGCAGGGCGGGGAGGGGCGGGCGAGGGGGGCGGGGAGGGGGCAGCAGGGCGGGGAGGGGCGGGCGAGGGGGGCGGGGAGGGGGCAGTAGGGCGGGGAGGGGCGGGCGAGGGGGGCGGGGAGGGGGCAGTAGGGCGGGGAGGGGCGGGTGAGGGGGGCGGGGTGGGGGCAGTAGGGCGGGGAGGGGCGGACGAGGGGGGCGGGGAGGGGGGCGGGGAAGGACAATGGGTTTGTGTTGGGGGTCAGTGGGTGGAGCTTGGGGGCTCAGGGGGCGGGCCTGGGAGTCAGGGGGCGGGGCCGGACAGGGGGCGGGGAGAATTCGCGGCGGGCCCTTTAAAGCGGGCGCGCGCTGATGCCGCCGCCTCTCTGTGACGTCACTTTCCCGCGACTCCAGCTGCTGCCGCTGCCCCGCGGGGGCTCCACGTGGGTGGCGGCCCGGCCCGGCGCGGGGTCCCGCGGGCGCCATGGCGGGGACTCCGCCCCAGAAGCGCTTTTACCGGCAGCGGGCTCACTCCAACCCCCTGGCGGACCACACGCTGCGCTAGTGAGTGGGGGGGGGGCTCCTCCCTGGGACCCCCCCGGGCCTCCTCCCTGGGACCCCCCCAGACCTCCTGAGCCCCTTTCCCCCGGCCCCCCTCCCCGTGGGGTCCCCGATCTCCAGTTCACTGCACCTGGGGGGCCCTAATCTCAACTCCCCTCCGCTTGGGGGGGGGTGAGTGGGAAGAGTCCCGAGTCCTCCTGATGCCCCATCCCTGGGGGAGTGCCCCTGAGCCTGGAGAGCAGCCCCCCCCCTCTCCCCCAACCCTGTGTCTCCAAGGCAGGGATGTTAAAATCCTCGTTAACCAATTAAACCTTAGATTTAACCAGTTACCAATGAAGCGGAATTACGTGTGTGTGTGTGTGGGGGGGGGGTTCCACAGCTGGAGCTGGCCTTCCCAAGCAGGGGGGGGGGGGGGGGCATCTTCTGTTCCCATCTCCTGCCATGCTTGGGGTGCCCATTCACATCCCTAATCCAAGGAGCCCCTCTCCCCACAGCAAATCGAATCATTCTCTCCCCTCCCAAATGGGCCAAAGTAAATACTCAATGTGACCGAAGCGATGGCTCCAGGCCTCTTCGGGATGCCTGAAGCGTTTGCCAGACAGCAAGAGATGCAGCCCACCTGGGTTTGTACAAGACCCTGCCAGCTGACACTATAAATCTGCGTCCGCAAGGCAGGGATGCTCGCCTCGCAGGTGGAACTGAAGCGGTGTCTAGCCTCGCGTGTGTTTTAAAGGTTCTGAGACTAGGCCTGTGCACTGCAAGTCTGTGCCAGTGTTTTTTGCCTGTCACGGACGTGAGACGCTGTGAGATTTTCTTTTGACTGACGGAGCGGTCCACTAAAACAATAGCAATACACTGGTGCGTTGCCAGCTTCTCTCTTCATCCAGCTCTGTCCCTGCCTCTCTCCCTGTAGCCCCACAAAGCCCGAGGAAATGAACTGGGCCGAATACTTCCCGGAGTTCTTCCCCCCCTTGAACAAAGATGACCGTCACGATGACCCAAAGGACTGCGAGGAAAGAGCGAAGCCCACAGACCACGTCGAGTTCGCGGATATTGGCTGCGGTTACGGGGGCTTGTTGGGTAAATTCCCGATCGTGCTTTTCCGTCGGTTTGGCTGCAGCAAGTTCTAGGTGGGCAGGTGTGGTTGAGGTTGCTTGGGAGGGACGGCCCTGAGCAGGGTGCGGGTTCACTGCGGGAAGCCCCGTAGCCTTCCAGATTCAGGATCGTGCCCAACTTCATGCTGTGAATCCAGTGAGCATCTCAGCTTGTTTGCCTGTCTGCTGACAGCCATGTGAACAGAGCAAGGAATCATGCAGTGATCCCTCCGTCATCCATTTCCAGCCTCTGACAAACAGAGGCTAGGGACACCATCTCTGCCCATCCTTGCTGATCAGTATTGATGGACCTAACCTCCATGAATTTTAGTTCTTTTCTGAACCCTGTTAAAATCCTGGTCTTCACAACACCCTCCAGCGAGGAGTTCCGCAGGTTGGCCGTGTGAAGAAAAGTTTCCTTTTGGTTTGTTTTAAACTTGCTGCCTATTCATTTCATTTGGGGACCCCTGGTTCTTAGGGGAACAAGTAAATAACTTTCCCTTGTTTACTTTCTCCATACCAGGCATGATTTTATATGCCTTTAGCCTATCCTTCCTTCGTCTCCTCTTTTCCAAGCTTTTCTAAAACACGTGGCGAGGAGCTTCGCTGAGGCCTACTGCTGACTCACTAGTGGAACTAGCCCCTTGATCTGTTTGGTGCACAGCCCAGGCTCCGTGGGGCATTGTTGGCCGTGTGGCTCAGGGAGAACTGGGCTGTCTCCCTCCCCCCCCATAGATTATGTGGGGCAGAAGCAGCTGTGCCCATAACTCTGCTGCTCTTGTTGCATTGAACATGTGGCGATGAGCCAGGGTTGCAATCCTGGTAGGATGGTGTGTTCAGCCCAGGCTGCTGCCATTTCCCCTCCCTGGGCAAGCGGGAATGACCCTCCGGATACCCCAGTTCCCGGTGTGAGAGGCAGCTGATTTGTCTCCGGGGAGCAGCTCTCTGGGCCTTGCTCTTCAGACCACTTGTTGATTCCCTCTCTCCTTCCTGCAGTCGAGCTGTCTCCCCTCTTCCCCAACACCTTGATGCTGGGCCTGGAGATCCGCGTGAAGGTCTCGGATTACGTCCGCGACCGGATCCAAGCTCTGAGAGCCTCCCACCCCGGGCAGTACCAGAACATCGCCTGTATCCGCAGCAATGCCATGAAGCACCTGCCCAACTTCTTCCGCAAGGGGCAGGTGAGGTGCCAGCGGCCTTAGGGCTCCGCCACTGATGTCCCAGGCGGCCGCGGAACCTCCGGCTTTCATCCTCGTCACTCTTGGGGAGCACACAGCCCTCGCTCCCCACTAGGGATAGAAAATCCTGTTTCACCACTTAACCGGGATGCCCCTGGCCAGGGGCTGCTCCAGCCTAGACAGGCCCACCGCATCACAGATGCTCATCAGGCCAGGCTGGGGCCGCTGGGCCTGGACTCGTTGCTGCTGGCAGAGGGCTGCTGCCGTAACTGCAGTGGCGCCTCTCCAGCTTGGGGAAGGACTGGGTGCGGAAGCTGATCTGGGTTAACTGTCCCAGGGGAGGGGAGGCCGTCAGCAGGTGGGCTAATAACTGGCAGCAGAGTTCCCTGGAAGCTGAGCGCTTGAGTGGCCGCCGAGGAGAGATTCAGGCACCACCTAGCTGATGAGCGGAGTGCCCCCAGCTTCTCACACCTGGCAGCCTGTGTTGTGATTGGTGGTGCACATCTGTGCATGCATCAGTGCACAGAACAAAATTTATTCCACACACGGAAGGAAAACACGAGAGAGCACATTGGCAGGTCAGCCGGAGATTGCGTCCTGAGCCAATGGTGATATCCAGGGCTCGACAAATAATGTGAGTAGATTACAACCCGGAAGAGCCGACGCAGAACGGCGCGAAGCCGCACGGCTGGCGAGTAGGGCTTGCCGCCGCTTGGCGAGCCCTGGTGATATCCATGGGGCAAGGAGGGGGCTGGTGGTGGTGACTTGGAGCTGTCCCTGTCTCCCTTCCCCCTCCACCTTCCCAGCCTCTTTGCCCTCCCGATTCAGGTCCGTGCCTGACTCCCCGTTCCCTCTGTTTGCAGCTGACCAAGATGTTCTTCCTCTTCCCGGACCCGCACTTTAAGAAGACCAAGCACAAGTGGCGAATCATCAGTCCAACGCTGCTGGCCGAATACGCCTACGTCCTCCGCGTCGGGGTGAGTGGGGATCGGTCGCCGGCCGGGGCGCCGAGGTTTGCATGGGGCCTCAGGGTAGGAGGAGCCCCTCAGGCTGGGGAGAGAGCCTCCCCCCGAAGAAGCTTAGCCCCTCCCTCCCCCTAAGGTCCTAATCAACCAGCCGGGGCCCGTTAAAGGCCCCGGTTTCCTGCAACATGCTGGTGGCAGAGCTCTGGGTTGCTCCAGCGTTAATTTCCTAGGGCTCAGAAGCAGGAAGAGTCTGTCCTCCGCCAACGGACGCTGTAGGTCCATCCGTCCCAGCAGGGAGTGAGCTGCCCAGGAGCCGTGGGGCGCAGCACGGAGGGGTGACCCTTTGCCCCGCTTCCCGCAGAGGCGGCTTCCTGGCTTCCTGTTGGCAGAGCCCGCCTGGCGCCTGCCCTCCGCCGTTCCCACCTGTCCGCTCATGACTGAGCTGCCTTGGGCAACCCGGCGGCTCCTTCCTGTGCCGTCACCTTGGGCTCATAACCGGCCGCTCGCGTGGGGGCGAGAGTTCCATGAGTCACCGGCAAATCCGCTAACGTGAGCCCCCCCAGGGTAGGGCTGTGGTTGCCAGCTCTCCAGGACGGGCCCTGGAGTCCTCCAGGAACCAAAGGGCGTGTGTTCATTGCAGGTGATGCCGCGGGAGGAAACTTCCTGGAATGCGTTTTGTCTCCCTCCCCCCCCCCCCCCCCCAAAAAAAAAAAACTCGACCACTCTGGGGGGCGGGGGGCGGGGGGCGAGGGCCTGGCAAAGGCAGCTCTTCTGCTGATTGCTGGGGGTGGGGTGAGGAAGCAGCCTCATGAATTATTCAGGAAGCATAATTGGCCGGGCAAATTAGAGTTGGCACCTTCCTTTGGGAGCCGTCCCCAAGCAGCTGTGAGCGAAGATCCCCGGCCCCCTCCCCCCATGTTTCTGTAGGAGCGGAGCGTTTCCTCTCCCCCAACCCTGTGTCTCCAAGGCAGGGATGTTAAAATCCTCGTTAACATTTGCCCTCTGGGGTCTTACTGCTGCCTGCCCGGAGTGAGGCGTCTCACCCCCCCCAAGCCAGCGGAGGGGTCCTGACACTCCAGCGGCCCTGCGGGGGGTGCTGATCCCCTGGGATCCTCGCACTGATGGGAGGGCGTCTCGTGCAGGGCTTGATTTACACCATCACCGACGTGGCCGAGGTGCACGAGTGGATGGTTGGGCACTTCAGCGAACACCCGCTCTTCGTCCAGGTGCCCGTGGAGGACTTGGTAAGAGGGAGGGAGGCAGCTTCCAGGCCCGGGGAGGGGCAGGAGCCCGGAAAGGGGAAGGTTTATGCCGTGCAGGGCCCCTGCACCCACCCTGGGCTGACTCAGTCCGCCTGCGTTTCTTCCCCGGACCCGGGCTTTACAAGAAGCTCACACAAAGCTGGAAAGTGAAACCTGGTCCCGCACCACAACCTCTTCTCTCTTTGCACGGGCCCACGCTGGCGGCGTATTGCAGGGCAGTGCGGGAACTGGGGGGAGGGGCGAGTTTGCTCGGTTTCGGGCCCCAGCCAGAACCCCCTGCGGCCGTCCGGCTGGGCTCTGCCGCGGTCCCCGTAAGCTGAGCAATTGGGCGGCTGCGCGCGAGCGCGTCGAACGCCACCCAGCGGATAAGCCAGGCGCCTGTCGCCGGCAGCGTGGGTTTCTACAGGTGGTGCGCCTTGGCAGATGTGTTGGTGCATGGAACACAGTTGATTCCGCACGTTCCGAAAACCTCAGCGGGACCGTTGGCCTCTCGGCAGAGGATGGACTGTCGGAGCTCTGTGGCTAGTGGCCGTTGGCTCACGCCCGTTGATGCCTCCTTGGGTCTAATCTCTCCGCGGGGCTCTCGGGCCGCGTGTGATGGAAACGGCCGCACCGTGTGCCCATTGAGTGGGAGATAAACCAGGCTGAGGGAGTCCCGCCCCCGCACAAGGGGGTGGCACAGGCAGTAACCGCCCTTTCTCCCCACAGGCCAGTGACCCCATCCTGGGGCGCCTGGGGACCTGCACAGAGGAGGGGAAGAAAGTCCAACGCAACGGCGGGAAGACATTTCCTGCCGTCTTCCGGCGCTGCGCGGACCACACCCTGCAGGGAGCGCCGGGCCCAGAGCAGCAGCCGGCGGCTGCGGACACATGACGGACGGCCACGGACCGCGGCGTGCTGCGTTCCAGGGAAGCCTCTTCCCTTCGCTTGCAGGAGCCGGGCTGGTCGCCTGGCGTGGGGCCTGCGGCGAGGGCAGCGCCTCTCCCAGTCAGAAGCGCCCCAGCGTTGCCTGCCGCTGCCAGGAGCTGTCGCTGCCGCCGCTGAGCCTGCCTGGCTGTGCCGAGGGGGGGGACTGTGGGGAATTCTCAGGGCGGCAGCCTCCACTCCCGCTCGCGTGCGGAATAAAACGTGAACTCACAGGCCTGCCTGGTCTCGCGGGGGGCTGCGGCGCGCCTGCCTGGTACCCTGGCGTGGGCCTCGTTCCCGCCTGGGCCCTCGGGGTGTCAGGCCGGGCGCCCACCCTGCCTCGGCAGCGGCCCTGGGGCTCGGCCCGGCCTTGCCAGCCGCCCGGATGTGCCTGTGCCCAGCCAGGCCTGTGTCTGCCGCACGGCCTGGGCACCGGGCCTCTCTCCAGCCCCTGCCGGCGGGCCCCAGCCAAGGGCTGACGGTGCCTGGCCGCCTTCGATCTCCGGCCGGGGGAGGGCCTGGTGGCGCCCTGCGGTGCCCCCTGAGCTCTGCCGGGAACGGGGGGGCGATTGCCTGCGCGATGATGCTCCCTGCTAGGGGAGGGGGAGACACTAGCTTGCCCCATGGGGGGATCCTACCTCTGCCAACTGCCCCAGCGAAGGAGAAGCCCTTTTGAGCCTCCTCTTGCTGGGAGCCGGTTCTGGGGGGCAAGGCCTGTCTGTGGGTGCAGCACCCAGCCCGGGGCCGACACGTGCGAGGGGCGTCTCGGCTCTGCTGAGCCTGCAACGAGACCTGACCTCACCGGGCCCTGCCTCAGTTTCCACACTCCGGGGGTTCTCAAACGGTCCCACATGCCCGGGCAGGTCTGATGGGTCCAGGCTCACCGGAGGGTAAAGCGACACACTTCCAGCAAGCGGGACGTCCCTGGGGGGGGAGGAGCTGCTCCCCAGGGAACCCTTCCCCCCAGGTTTGTCCTTGCTGGTGGCAGGGGAAGTCCTGCTACTGCAGAGGGATCCTGGGGAGGTGACCCCAGTGCAGGGCTGACGTGGCCTGCGGGGGGTTGAATTCACCTCCTTCGCCGAGCCATTAAACCCTGTGACAATCCAGCTCCCATAGCGGGGATCCTCTGGGTGCTTCCTCCCTGCCGTGGGTGCCTGCTGCAGGCAGGGTCCCTGCTGCATGGCCCAGTGTCCGCCCTGGGTGCCAGGCCTGAGCCCAGCGTGGGCTGGCAGGTCGGTGTCCCGCCGCGGGGCGCGCGCTCCCTCGGGGGGTGAATTCCACAGCTGAGCGTGGCTTCCTGTCTTGCAAGCTGGGTAATTCCCCAGGAGCTGGCTGTGAAGGTTGGGGCCGGTGCCAGGAATTTCCCAGCAGGCGCCTTCCAACAAGCAGCCTGATGGATCCAGAATCCCAGACAGGCAGGCGAAGGCGCGTTCCTCCTCCCGTGCGGTCCCGGCCTCCTGGAAGGGGGGAGCAGCATCCCCCGGAGCTGCCTTGGTGGGCTCTGACAGAGGGGCCGGTCTGGCCACAGGCTGGTCCTCCCCCCCCCTCCAGCTGAGGATGGGCCCCCCCGGCTTCCTGCTTGCAGCGTGGGGCCGAGGGAGGAGGGCGCTCGCTGGTGCAGGCTGGGGGGTTGCCAGCATCTCCCCAGAGTGTAGGAGACGCTGTGCAATCCCCGGCCGTGCACCCCAGGCCCCGGCTGGGAAGCGGTGGGAGCCCGGCCCTGCAGACGGGGAACTGCCCTCCCGAGGGGGCTGGACCCGCCCTTTTCCAGACAGTCCCCTCCCCCGGATTGTAGGGGGAGGGGACATGGGCTGGAAATTCCCCCCCTCCCGCTTCTGTGGGGCTGACTGGGAATCGGCATGAAGTGTTTGGCGAGTGGGGGAGGCCGCCAGCCCCATCTGCCCCACGCCTGAGTCACGGCTGCAGTTTCCCCTCGGCCTCGCGCTGTGGCGCCCAGCCGAGGGGAGGGGTTGGCCCCCCCCATCCGCCCTCAGCCCCCTCAGCAGCCTGGCCAGCTGGGACCAGTCTGCCGCGCACGTGCGATGGATTATCCTGAGGGTTTCGCCAGAGTCACGGCCTATGGGAGCGGCTCTTCCCAGCCGGGGAGGCCAAGTGTGGGGCTGAACGCCGCCTCGTGGGCCCTTCCGCTCCACCTGGGGCCGCACCAACACCGGAGCTTCCGGCATGTGAGCGGCCACTCCTACCCGGCTGCTCTCATGGGGCAGGGCTGGATCGGCGGGGGACGAGCAACACAGCCGTCTTGCTCCCGGCTAACCCTGTGGGGGAAGCACTGGGGCCCACTTGGCTCTGCTGAGCGGGGGGGGATTAGCTGCCAAGGGGGTGAAAGGCAGAGTTGGTGCCGTGTTGGTGGTGCCTGGCCTGGGGCTCCCCAAAGCTGTCCCTGTGGGCCACGCCCTCGGGCACCCTCCCCAGCATCAGCCGCCTTACTGAGGCAGACGCCAAGGGGTGTGTTGCGGTGCTAAGGGGCAGATTCCTGCCTTCGCGATCCTTATGAAAGGGACAGAGAATATCTTATTGCCCCGGTATAAATCCAGGGTGTGCCCACATCTGGAACGCTGCTGGCAGATGGAGTTGCCTCCTCTCCAAAAAGGTCTTGGCATTGGAAAAGGGCAACAAGAGTATTGAGGGGTTTGGACCGGCTGCCACGTGAGGAGAGATTACAAAGACTGGGACTTTTTAGCTCAGAAAAGAGTCGAAGAAGGGGGGATATGGTTGAGGTCTATAAAATCATGACTAGTGTGGAGAAAGTGACTAAGGAAAGGTTATTTTCATGTTCCCGTCACAGAAGAACTAGGGGGGGGTCGCCATACGAAACAAATAGGCAGCAGGTTTAAAACAAACCAAAGGAAGGTTTTCTTCAGGCAGCGCACTGTCAACCTGTGGAACTCCTCGCCGGAGGATGTTGTGAAGACTAAGACTTTAACAGGGTTCAAAAAAGAGCTAGATAGGTTCATGGAGGTGAGGTCCATCAATACTTATTAGCCAGGATGGATGGGAATGGTGGCCTAGCTTATTTGTCAGAAGCTGGGAGGTCGGCATGAGGATTCCCTGTTCTGTTCACACCCTCGGGGACACCTGGCGTTGGCCGCTATGGGCGAACCGTACGTTGGGCTGGGTGGGCCGTTGGTCTGACCCCGTCTGGCGGGTCTGCTGTTCTCTGGGGCTGTGCTGGCAGCAGGCAACCAGGAAGGTTAACGGAAGGCAGGCGCTGGCGTGGGCCCAGCTGGGAGAAACACTCTCTGGGGGAGATGGCGGGAGCGGCGCAGAGGTGGGGAATGCAGCCTGAGAGGAGATGGGCCAGGCCCGGCGCAGAGACGCAGCCTGTAACCACGTTCTCCGCTGCCGCTCGGCAGCTCTCACCCCCGTGCGAAAGGGGAGTCGGGGTCGCCTCGCTCTGGTTTCGCCAGGACCGGCCCACAGCGTTTTGGCAGCTGAGGTGGGGAGCTCAAAGGACACCCCGTCGCTTGGGCCAGAACTTTGAAAAGTCTCAGTTCTGCCTCCGTCCCGTTCCACTCCCCTCGGGACTTCTCCGCTACCGACACCGGCACCAGCAGCAGACACAGTTTTCTACACTCTGGGTCCTCGTGGCCCTCTACCTCCCGCCGCCCCCCCAGTCTGGCCTCAGTTTGCCTCATGGTAGGGCCAGCCCTGGGTTTAGCCGTGTCTCCCTGGAACTCCAGTGAGGCGAGGGGTGGCTTGAATGCACCGTAGTGTGTTCCTGGGCGGACAAGCCCTGCGCCCCACGCTGCCCCGATGGAGATGTCAGCCCCAGAGGAGAATCTGGCCCCAGGGGGTTGGCTCCTCACTCGGTGGGGGTTTCCCTCGGTGTCCACAGCGCTGGGGTTGGCTGCTCGCTGCCCTGGTCCCAAAGCAACGCGCGTCCCCCTCTCGCTGGCTGTTCGCCAGTAACTTCCATTCTTGACTCTTTCCCCGCGCCCCAGGAGTGACGTTTACTGGCCTTCTGGCAGGCGTGGCTTTGGGCCCAATTGCCTCGGGCCAGGGACCGGCTCTCGGGGTCAAATTAAAGTGCTCTAGGTCCTTGCTGCATCCTTTGGGGGGCGGGGGAGCCCCTGCAGCCCCCCTCCCAAGCTGTGACTCTCCCCCTCTTTATGACCGTGGCGTTCAGTATCGAGTGGAGCCACTTGTGCTTCTCGGACTCTTGTTTCAGGCTCGGGCAGGCAGCCGATACCTGTTTGTGGGGCCTGGGCCATGCTAGAACACGAGGGAGGCGTTCCCAGGTCCCGCAGGGGCGTGAAAGATTCACACCCTCTCGGTTAACGTAAGGCAGGCCCCTGTGCAGGCAGCGCTAGGCGGATGGAAGGATTCTCCCGCCAGCCTCGCTCTCCCGTGGCAGGGAGGTGGTTTGCCGGTGGAACGTTCCGAGTGGGAAACCGATTTCTCAGGCAGACGCCCGTCGCTCTAGGATGAGATTTGTGGGTTTTCCTCTGGCTCCAGGGCTAAAAACCTGATTTTTCTTTTCCGGCATGAGCTGAGCGCCTGATCCCAGGATTACGCCACCTCGGCCGTCATTCCAGCCTGGCTGTCCGGTCCCATCCCACGCCAGATGTGAGTCCTCAGCCGAGCCAGGCTCCCAGCTGCGGCGAGCGTTCTAGAATGCGCTGCGGTTGCCGCAGTGTCCGGCTTCCGCTGTGCGCCGCACGGCGGGGAGAGGGCACAGCCGGCGAGCGCCTGTCAGGGCCTCCGAGCGTGGCAGGGCCCACGATCTGCCCTGGGTGATGCGCAGCTGCACCCCTCGGACAAGGTCCAGCTGCACTGGGTTCTCCTCGAGATCCCGTTCGGAGCCGGACTCTGCTCTCACACCAGCGCAGGCCGGAGGATGACAACCGAACTCCCGCCAAGTGGGCGACTGAATCTGGCCCCCTGCCTCTGTTCACGGGCATGCTCGTTATGCGGGCCTGACCCAGGCTGGGGTTGCAAATGCCCCTCCAGATCTCCAACCCCCCAGGGCTCTACCATGGTTACAAGTCCTCCGCGTGGGCGACACCCCCTCTGATTTTGGTAGCCGTAGGGAGAGACAGCTGGAGCCAGGGCGAAATCTCGATTTGTCCGCTGGCACAGAACAACCAAGGGGCCAAGACCACCCATTCTCCGACGGGCTGTCCTCCATAAGCCACCGTGGTGTCCTGAGACGGCTGGGCCCGTTCCCGCACTGCGTGACTGACTTCCGCCCCCACCCGCGCCTCATTCATGAACCAGAATTGCATTGTGTCAGGCGCTGTACCCCAGACAGACCGAAAAGATGCGTTCTGCCCCCGAGTGTCCAGCCTGCGGAGCAGGCCTGCTGGCAAGGTGCATCTCGGGAAAGTGTGAGTGCACACACACGTGCGTGCGTGCGCACACACGCACGTGCGCTTGCACGGCTGTTCACACACCTGGCTGGCCTCGGCGGGACGTGCGGTGGGAGCAGATGTGAATGAATTCCCCTTGCATTGTGAATGAATTCCCCTTGCAGTGGGTACAAAGTGGGTTTTGTACCCACTTTTCTTGCGGGCTCTCGGCTGGAGGAGCCGCCGATCTCGCCCCTCCCCGGGGAGCTGGGAGCGAGTGGAGCTGCACAACTGTAACAAAGGTAACTCACTCCCCGTCCTCTCAGTGCTTTGAGCTCATTCATGTGCTCGGTTCACTGCTCTGAGCCCGGGGGGGGGTGTTTCCCTCTGCCCTGTTATGAAAGCTGTCTCCCCCCCCCCCCCCGCCAGTCACTGAACCAAAGTGAATGAATCGGCCTCCTAACCCCCTGCCCTGCGGCGCCCCCGGCACACGCAGCTTTGTGCGTCATCCGCTCGCGGGGCTGCTTTCATTCCGCCCTGCCCAGCGTCCAAGGCCCGACGGGCCAGACCCTGCCCCAGAATTCCTCGGCCGAGTCCACCCCCCTGAGCAACGTGCGCCTGTCGCAACTTTCTCTCACTGGTAGGGGACGGTTCGAGTCCCGCTTCCCCCGGGTCGGGATGGGACCCGCGTAGCCTAGGGGATAGGGCGCGTGGGAAGAGCCCGGGGCCCGGCTGCAAGGGGGGGCTATGGAGATGCACTCTGGTGCCCAGTTCCCCCCCCACGCCCATCTCTGCCCCTTCCCTCGCTAGACCCACCTCCTTCCCCACGCTGGGTGCCCATCGCCTTCCCCCAGTTGTCCAGAGCACTCCTTAATGTACCTATTACTGCCACATGTCCCTCTCTGCCCCCCAGGTGCTCCTCTCTGCCCCTCCCAAGTGCCCCTCTTTGCCCCCCAGGTGTCCTTCTCTGCCCCCCAAGTGCCCCTCTGCCCCACAGGTGTCCCTCTCTGCCCCCCAAGTGCCCCTCTGCCCCACAGGTGTCCCTCTCTGCCCCCCAGGTGTCCCTCTCTGCCCCTCCCAAGTGCCCCTCTCTGCCCCCCAGGTGTCCCTCTCTGCCCCCCAGGTGTCCCTCTCTGCCCCTCCCAAGTGCCCCTCTCTGCCCCCAGGTGTCCCTCTCTGCCCCTCCCAAGTGCCCCTCTCTGCCCCCCAGGTGTCCCTCTCTGCCCCTCCCAAGTGCCCCTCTCTGCCCCCCAGGTGTCCCTCTCTGCCCCCCCAAGTGCCCCTCTCTGCCCCTCCCAAGTGCCCCTCTCTGCCCCCCAGGTGTCCCTCTCTGCCCCCCCAAGTGCCCCTCCCTGCCCTCCCTTACCACCCCTTAGCCCATCTTCCCCCTCCCCTCCAGATACTTCTGCCCCTTCGGCTGGAAACCCACGTGGCAGCAGAGGACTTGCTTCGATTCCCCCTCCCCCGCCAAAAAAGAGCGGAGCCCACCTCGCGTTCTGATTGGGCAGCCTGGGCTTCTATGTAAAAAGTCTGACGCACTACGGGAGGGCGGGGCTTGGCAAAGAGGCTCCAGGGGGGCGTGGCCTCCCTGGCTCCATGTGCCGGTCCCCTTATAAATAAGCCTAGGAAGATGCTGCAGGACTTCATCTGCTCCTCACCTTCTCCTGCCAGCCTCCTTCCCAGCCAGGATGCCTCAGACCCTCAAGCTGGCCAGCCGGGCCTCCCTGCTCTCCAGGGCCTTCCCGGAGATCCTGGCCGAGCTGGGCTTCAAGGCGCCCGTGAGAGTCATCAAGACCCACAAGACCCTGGAGGACATGCCAGGACCCAGCGCCCTGAGCTTCTTCCGGGACCTCTTCTGCAAACGGGGGCTGGCCCGGCTGCACGAGCTCCAGGTAAGAAGCTTGCCTCTTTGGCTACTCCCCTGCTGCTGGGTGCACCATGCCTCCCCTCCACACCAGGCTGCTTAGTGTCCGCTGCTGGATGGAGTCCCCTTGGGGGAACTTCTGCGCCTTAAAAGTAGCTCCTGTCTTTAGCCAACATTGTCACATAGCGGTTAGGATCGAGGACCAGGTTGTCCAAGGGACCTAAAGTCTCCCCACTCGCACTGGAGAATTTCCCATCATTGCAACAATAGAAACTGCTGGATATTTAATAATAATAATAATAATTAATGAAAGGTTCTAACTAGGAGTTTCGACTAAGTGGATGCAGTGCCCGAGGCTCAAAACCCAGTGCCATTCAAGCCCTGTTTATAAATCCCAGCCTGAACATTCGAAAGGCAGGGCAGTCAAAGGTGGCCGCCCCCATAAATATGTACAATTGTGTTTTTGGTTACTTGTCTATGTTGTTTCCATGGGAGGAACAAATAGGTATACGGGGGGTACATCAACTAAGGACACCATATGTGTCCAAAGAGGCTTGCAAAACTCTGTGGGTATCAGGTAGGTTAACTGTAATCGAAGACACAGAGGGGTCGCTGTGTTAGTCTGTAACTTCAAAACCCAGGAGTAGTTCTGTGGCACCGGAGAGACTACCAGCTACATAGCTAGGATCATGAGCTTTCGTGGGTAAATGATGATGAAGTGGATGTTACCCCTGAAAGTTCATGATCTGATATATTTGTAATCAACGCATTCACTGGTTAGTCTCATTCTACCCAATGCTTAATAAGTCTCAGAGCGGCAGCTGTGTTGGTCTGCAACTAAAGCCTTCTAAGGTTTTGTAAATACGTTTTTCTAACCAAAAACGTGTTTAGGAGGCCCCAGAACTCCTATGGGGGGTGGGAAACAGTGAAATGCATTTGCAGCATAAATGAATCGCACTCTTTAATGAGGGCTTTGCTAGATCAAGGAGAGAACTGGATCTCGTTTTGCTCGTTTGGGCGCATGCGTTCTGCACACTTTATTTTCCGTGCTTTTGGAAAGACCCACAGGGAAGCAGTGTGGCAGGGCTAACGCTGAGATCCATTAGACCCATGCGTGTGTTCCGTTCTCCGGGTTGACGGAGGATTTTTTTTTTTAATTTCGCTCCTTTTTATACAAAAGGAAAGAAAAGAAAAATGCGGGAAATGACTCCAGGTGTTCTGTCTGGCCCCAGAGTGTCTGAATAAAATCCCTGTAGAAATTGGTGGGAGTCATTCATAAAGTTGCCCTAACTTGGGAAAAAGCCCTGCTATGGGAATCACCTTTGAATTGACCAAGCAAATGGTTGCTAGGATTTCACCTCTTTCAACTGCACATCGGCTTGTGTAGCGCGGTAAACCCTCATGCAGCTTGCTACGGGGTTTAAAAAGTAGCGGGCATCGGATCCCCGCTGTGGCTAACTTTTAACCACTTTCAAACTTCGCTCGATGACTTTTCCTCTCTGGGGATGAGCCAGGTGCCAAATGGCCCCCAGGAAAGCATGGAGTTATCCGTGTGCCATAGCAAACAACACCCGTTTCTTTTCATGCCTGGGTATATTTATATTTAGTCTTCCTTTCGCCCTGGCTCAGAACCTGAAAAGGACTGGGAGTGGGTCGAGCAGAAAAACTCATGTAAGGCTTCAGCCTGGAAGTGAAATTTACCAGCGGAAAGCTGAGGTTTAGAACAGAGCACAACTGGCTTCAGTGGAGCATCACTTAAGCAGATAGTCCAGCTGCCTTGAGAGGCAAATCCACATATTTAAAGGCGCTGGCATCACTGCCCCTCCCGGTTTGCCAAGCCGTCTTGCGGTGCGTGGCACGAGGAAGCTTGACAGCAATAGAAACTGTGTGTGTGGGAAGTGGGTTATTTTTCTGACCTCGTGTCATGCACTCCCCTGCCTGAGTGGAGCCCTGAATAGCCTCGATGACATGACTGCATCCAGCCCTAATTACGTTCCAAGTAAACGAGGATTTGGATTAGCCAAATCCCTCTCGACTTTCTCGCTCTCTCCTGCGGGCCGCGAGGAGTGAATCCCTGGCAGGGTCTAGTAACAGAGGCTACAGGGGAAGGAGAGCGCTGAGTAACCAAGCCCCTGCAGGCTGAGTCTGGCCAACAGATCCCGGACCGGTTTCTCTGTGCTCGATTTCTGAGCACGCCTGCCCAGATGGTCCTGGAAGGCTCCGGTGCCTGAAAGCTCCAGGAGGGGCTGCTGCTGGCTGCGGAGATCCTTAGCGGGGAGCTCGGTGGAGTTTGAATTTCATTGATCAGTTGCGATTTGTCGCTGCCGCAGGCTAGCAGGACTGGTGGATGGAGCCGTGTGTAGGTTGCGGCTGTCAGGGGGCTGGATTCCTATAATGCATCGTTGTCTCCTGGTCAGTTCCAGGCAGCTGGTGGCGAAAGCCCAGCCAAGGAGCCAACTCCTTGGGGTCCAGAGAAATGAGACGGGGGGGATGTTGCTGGCCTCCTGGAGCAGCTTTTCTAGCACGTCCCGAGTTTCTGGGCATTGACGAATTGTCTCCTCTCCTAGATGGAAGGAAAAGCCAAGTACGGGCCGGTGTGGAAAGCCAGCTTTGGGCCGATCCTGACCGTTCACGTCGCGGAACCCAGCCTGATCGAGCAGGTGCTGAGGCAGGAGGGCAAACACCCCATCCGCTCCGACCTGTCCTCCTGGAAGGACTACCGGGTGTGCCGCGGCCACGCGTTCGGGCTGCTCACCGCGTAAGTCGGCTGCTCTCCTAGGCGAGCGCCACGCTGGGTGGGGAGGCTGCCAGACATCTCTAGCACCCGCTGGGCTCCGCAGGCTACGGACGATCCGCTGCAAACGCACGGGCGTTTCGGGCTGAGGCTGTGCCCAAGGGGGTCAGGGGCGCAAACGCCGTTGACTGTCACCAGACTCTGCGAATCGTAGTCTCTGGGTTCTGGGGGAGCCCCACGCCAGGATCGGGGCCATCCAGAGAAGTAGCAGATGCCCGACAAGGCCGGGGGGGGGGGGGGGGGTACAGGAACCGAACAAAGCGGCATTGAGCAGAAAAGCCGAGATTTTTCTTACCAGTGTGGAAAGGAGCTAAGAAAGAGCCGAGGCCCAAAATGGGGAGATTGTGGGGTCTTCCCTCCTTGTGGGGTGCTCCTGGCACACTGCCCGACTCTTCCCTCTGTGGTTCAGTGCCAAGAGGGATCCGGTTCCCCGATCCCCGCGGCTCATCGGCACGGGCTGGTGCTGTCTTGGCGGGACCCAGCAAGTCCTGGTCCGGAAGCATGTTGCTCATGTGCTAAGGTTTTGCGCAAGGCCAGCCGGAGGCATGAGTCGGGCGAGAGGGCCCTGACGTGTCTGAATCAGCGGGGTGACTCAGGCGCCCGGTGTGAGTAACCGGCAGAGGCGTGCAGGCCTGGGGGCTAGCTGGGAGCTGCGTTCCCAGCACGCCTGAGCCCCTGCCGGTGGGCTTGGTGCTGGCTTGATGCACCCCATTGGAGTGAGCTTAACCCCTCCCCATCTGCGCCTCCTGCAGCAAGGCGGGGGTGAGGTGTCGGCACGGGAGAGGTTGGGCACCACCAGTAGCATAGATTAGCCCAGAGCAGGGTTCCTTGTAAGCTGAGTGCGTGGCCACCCGGGACAGTTGCACAGCTGGTAGCAGCCAGCAGCATGTGTTTATGTGGGTGGTGCACATCTGCACATGCCTTGGTGCACATGAAAAAATTATTCTGCACATGGGTAGAAAAAATTAGAGGGAACGTTGGCCCAGAGGTGGCATGGGAACTCTTTGGGTGCCAGAGTCTCCTGGGAAAGCTATGCCTGAGGGCAGCTTCCGTGGCTGGCTGGGACTCGAGGGCTGGCCTGGAGGCAGGTTCTGTGCAGGGCTCCCCCAGATCCTGCCCTGCCTGGCTCCCCACACCCGGGGCTTGCAGCCTGTCTCCCTGGAGGGGTAACCGGGTCTCGCGTGCCCTTGCAGGGAAGGAGAGGAATGGCAGAAGATCCGCAGCATCCTGGGCAAACACATGCTGAAGCCTAAGGAGGTGGAGTCGTACACGGGGACCCTGAACAGCGTGGTCAGCGACCTCATCCGCAGGCTGCAGGACCAGCGGAGCCGCCACGAGCAGCAGGTGGTGAAGGACGTGGCGGGCGAGTTCTACAAGTTCGGCCTGGAAGGTGCGTGGCGGGGCGGGGCGGCTGGGAAGGGAGGGGCACCCTCTGTGCGGAGAGGGGTCTGCCTCCAAGCCCCCCCCCCCCTGGGAGCGTGTGTCTCTGACTCTCGCCGGGCTCCGTCCCGTAGGCATCTCCTCGGTGCTCTTCGAGTCCCGCATCGGCTGCCTGGAGCCGGAGCTCCCCAAGGAGACGGAGAACTTCATCCGCTCCATCAACCGCATGTTCGCCATGACCCTGCTCACCATGGCCATGCCGAAGTTCCTCCACCGCCTCTTCCCCACGCCCTGGAGGATCTTCTGCGAGTCCTGGGACGACATGTTCGCCTTCGGTGAGCGCCCCGGGGTTGGCGGCGCGGGCGGCTGGGGGGGGCCGGGCCCAGCTCCCCACGGCAACGGCAGCGATTTGCCAGGGGGCAGGGATCCGGGCAGTGGCTCGCACGGCCCCGATCCTGGCGGGGGGGCTCCGGTGTCGGTCAGGGTGTTGAATAGGAATGAAAGCAGGATTCCTGCGGCAACCCTCAAACCGCGGTTTCACCCGGACTTGCAGAGGCGCCTCTGGGAATGAGAGGCCTGCGGTTTCATGGGGGGTCTTGCAGAGGCGCCTCTGGGAATGAGAGGCCTGCGGTTTCATGGGGGGTCTTGCAGAGGCGCCTCTGGGAATGAGAGGCCTGCGGTTTCATGGGGGGTCTTGCAGAGGCGCCTCTGGGAATGAGAGGCCTGCGGTTTCACGTGGGGGACTTGCAGAGGCGCCTCTGGGAATGAGAGGCCTGCGGTTTCACGTGGGGGACTTGCAGAGGCGCCTCTGGGAATGAGAGGCCTGCGGTTTCACGGGGGGACTTGCAGAGGCGCCTCTGGGAATGAGAGGCCTGCGGTTTCATGGGGGGACTTGCAGAGGCGCCTCTGGGAATGAGAGGCCTGCGGTTTCACGGGGGGACTTGCAGAGGCGCCTCTGGGAATGAGAGGCCTGCCACTGAATTTTGATGGGCTCCAGGCACCGAAAGCCCTTGGGTTCCCGTGAGGAAGGGAAGAGCTGGTCCCGTGGGAAAGCAGTGGGGGGCTCTGGAGCCCAGGCAGTGGGGCTGAGCTGGGTCCTGTCTCTTCCAGCCAAGGGCCACATCGACAAGCGGATGGCGGAGGTGGCCGAGAAAGTCTCGCGGGGGGAGACGGTGGACGGCAAATACCTCACTTACTACCTCGCCCAGGAGAAGCTGTCCATGAAATCCATCTACGGCAACGTGACCGAGCTGCTGCTGGCTGGGGTGGACACGGTGAGCACCACGACAGTGCCGGGGCTGCTGCGAGAGCTTCTCCTTATCAGCCGTGCTCCTCAGGGATTGAATCCTTAATGGAACCGGGGTGGAGGCTGCATGGAAGGGGTTCCGGCACCCAGAGGATGGCTGGTTTTAACGTTACCTCTAATGGGTACCGTTTGTGTGCAGAATCAATTTTGTTTGGTGCACCAAGGGATGTGCACCATCCTGCTAGCTGAGGGCGCTCTGCTGATCAGCCAGGAGCATCTGACTTGCTCCCAGGCGGCTACGCCACCCTCACAAGGAACGCGGGCTGGGTCACAGATGGGGCCGCCCCGTTCCCCTTCAGCGCCCCTCCAGCCTCTTGCTTACCCCTCCCTCGCTCCTCCGCTCTTGCAGATTTCCAGCACGCTGTCCTGGAGCCTGTACGAGCTGTCCCGGCACCCCCGGGTGCAGGCGGCTCTGCACGAGGAAATCACCGGGGTGATGAAAGGCGGGGCCGTCCCGTCGGCCGCGGACGTGGCCCAGATGCCGCTGCTGAAGGCGGTGGTGAAGGAAGTGCTGAGGTGAGTGTGGCTGGGCCGTGGCGGGACAGGGGGGCATCTGCTGGGAGCCGGGGGGGCTGGGATCTTGGGGTTCATCCGTTCCCCTGGAGTTCAGCTGGGAGGCTAACAGCCACTGTCCAGCGTCCCCCCGGAAGGGGACGGAGCCACCCGGCTGGGGGCGGAGCTCGATGACTTCTGTGACTCACCACTGCCCCCTTCTCCCCCGGCAGGCTGTACCCCGTGATCCCCGGCAACGCCCGCGTCATCTCGGACCGAGACATCCAAGTGGGCGAGTACCTCATCCCCAGGAAGGTGAGCGGCCGACCTCTGCCTGGCTAACGGGGTGAGGAGGGGGTGGGCTGGGATGGAAAGGAGGCGTCTCCCCAGCGGTGGGGGGGGCAGCTTGGTAGGCGAGGGGATTTCTCCGGCGAGGGGGTGTCTCCCCCCGCCCCGCTCGTGTGGCACGACTCACTCCCCAGCCTTTCTCTCTGCCCCCCCCCCCCCAGACCCTGATCACGCTGTGCCACTACGCCACCTCCCGGGACGCCCGCTGCTTCCCCGAGCCGGACGCCTTCTGGCCGGAGCGCTGGCTGCAGAAGGGCGCCGGGCACCATGCCTACGCCTCCGTGCCCTTCGGCGCGGGCAAGCGCAGCTGCATCGGCCGGCGCATCGCTGAACTGGAGCTGCACCTGGCGCTGTCCCGGGTAAGTGTCGCCAGCCGGGGGGTCTGGGGGCAACACGGGGCTTCCAGGGATGGGGGGGCTGATTCTGGTTCAACGGCGCCCCCCCCCCCATTGCATTGGTATCGGACCAATGGCCCCCCCCCACATTAGTACCAGCCCTATAGCCCCCTCCCCCTCTGTGTGCCTACGGCCTTCCCCTGCATTAGCGCCTGCCCCATAGATCCCTGCACCTCAGCATCGGTACCAGCCCCATAGATCCCTGCACCTCAGCATCGGTACCAGCCCCATAGATCCCTGCATCTCAGCATCGGTACCAGCCCCATAGATCCCTGCATCTCAGCATCGGTACCAGCCCCATTGATCCCTGCATCATGGCATCGGTACCAGCCCCATAGCCCCCCAACCCCGTGCACTCCTACCACGCCCTCTGCATGCTCCACTCCCCTCCTATCAGGGCCCACAGCCTGGGCCCAGCTGGTGCTAACCTACCCTCCCCTCCCCTTGCAGATCCTGATGCACTTTGAGGTGAAGCCGGAGCCGGAGGGGGGCCCGGTCAGGCCCATGACCCGCACCCTGCTGGTGCCCGAGACGGACATCAACCTGCAATTCCTGAGCCGCTAATGCCAGCAGAGAGGAGCCTCCGGTGCTGGAGGCGGCTGAGCCCCCCACGGGGTGACTGGCCGCGTCCGAGCGGGCTGGCCCCGGATCGAAGCCAAGGGAAGGAGGTGCCATGCCACGGAGCACGGGCAGAGAGCCGTGTCACGAATCGGGGGGGCCCTGGGGCCCTGCCCCCACCTGGACTGTCCCGCACCCTGGACTTGGCCTTCCCGTGATGGGAGTGACTTTCCCAGAGGCAGCGCCCCCTGCAGGCAGCATCGGGCACTGCAACGCGCACGGCTCAGCCCAACTGGCCGCGGCCCTTCAGAGCGCTGAGCCAAACTGCCCCGCTCCCAGTCCGAGCGCCCAGGGCGGCGGCAGGACTCCGTCCCGGGCACGCCAGCAGCAGTGGGCACAGCGGGAGCAAACCTGGATCCCACGGGTGGCTCGGAGGCTGACTCGGGTCTGCCCCCACGGAGCATCGCCTCTTCCCCGCGGGGTCCTGCAACGAGCTGAGGAGTGTGCCCAGATGAGCTCAGGGTTGTTGTTCCTTGAACACGTGGACTTGTATTTATTGCCTGTAACTTATTGCTCTTGCTCGGGGCACGGAGCGTTGGGGCTTTTCCCACGCTGGCCGCGAGGCGGCTGGTATCTAGGGCGGCAGCATGAATGCCCCTCGCCTGCCGTCAGGCATAGGGCAGTCTGGCTGCAGCCGGTGCTGGTGCTTTGATATTTAATGGTTATTTATTAATATTATTCCTTGTCAATAAATATGACTTTTTTATAAAAAAAAAACCCACAGTCTGAGTTTGGTGCAGGTGTGGGTGGGAGAGGTGGATTACAGGTAAACGACACTGAAACTGACGTATGTGCATGGCGAAACGATAAAGTAACGCTTCGCGTTCCCAGCTGGGACCACATCGGAGCCATACGAACGGCCGTACTGGGTCAGACCAAAGGTCCTTCTAGCCTAGTATCCTGTCTCCCAATAGTGGCCAGCACCAAGTGCTCCAAAGAGGGTGGACCGAAGACAATGATCAAGCGATTTGTCTCCTGCCATCCCTCTCCAGCCTCTGACAAACAGAGGCCAGGGACACCATTTCTATCCCCTGGCTAATAGCCTTTTATGGACCTAACCTCCATGAAATTATCCAGCTTCTCTTTAAACTCTGTTATAGTCCTAGCCTTCACAGCCTCCTCTGGCAAGGAGTTCCACAGGTTAACTACACGCTGTGCCAGGCCCCCTTATGCCAGGTGCTGCAGGTACCGTGAGGAGGAGGGGAAACTGAGGCACAGGAGGGGGAAACGAGGCACAGATGGAGGGAAGGGGGGAGTAGACTTGGTAATCGACTGCCATTCCAGTGCCCTGCTCTCTGGCTCATGCTGCCTCTCTTTTCCCCGTGCCCGTCTTGGGTGATGGATGGTGCCGGTTTGCTCCCTGGGGGAGAGACACACTCAAGACGCCTTCCATCCAGTGAAGGGTCAGGCCCCAAGCAAGCCGCTGCAGCTGGACCCCAGTGCTGCGGGGCTGCCTCCAGGGCCGGTGCGTCCCCCTTCGCCCAAAGTGGGCATGTAAAAGGAGCACCCGCTTCGGCCACGCTGCCCAGGCCCCACCACCTCGGGCCCCTCTCCCAGAGAGGCCGCCAAGCCTTTGGAGGCGTGCAGGAAGGAAGGGCCCCTGGATCCTGGCCCTGGCCGCAGTGCAGTGACCAGCTCTGAGCAGCAAAGACACTCCTGCCAGATTGAGGGAGGGCGAGGCAGGGTCAGGCCTCAGCCTCCAAGGCTCCAGGGGGCGGGCTGGCTCGCAGGAAGGGCAAGACGCCTCCCCCTAGTGGACGGTTCTGGAATAACTCGCCCAGTGGGGCAGTTCCTGCCCCTGGCTGAAAGCTGGTGGGAGGGAGGGGTGGACTGGGGGGCACATGGTGGCGGGGGAGGGGTTCACTGCAAGTCACCCCCCCCTTCAACCAGTCCTGCCCAGCCCAGAGGGGCTCTCTCTGCAACCCCCCCCCCCGCCAAGTCAGGTGCTAACTTTCTCCCCACCCACCCTCCATGGGCTGTGCGGAGTGGGAGGGGTGCAGCGCGCAGGCTGGGCACAGTGCAGGCACACGGGCGTGTTGGCAGCTGGGGCACTGAGTCTGGTGCACGAGGCTGGCGTGCAACACGGCTGCTGGCAGGGCGAGGCCAGCACCAACGGGGGGCGTGCCACGTGGCATCCGGGCGCCGCTGTTCCTGTGCTGTGCCCGGGAGGGGGGAGGTGTGCCTACAAGGGGCCGCGCCATTCCTTAGCTGCTCTGCACCGCGGCACATGGCGTCACCCAGCCTCGTGCCAGCCTGCCAGCAGCGTGCGAGAGTGAAGAAACCCTCCAGGCTGGACCAGCCCTGGGCGGCGCTCCAGTGCAGGACCCCTGGGCGTGGCTCCTCTTCCCCCCAGATCGTCTCGGCACTCAACAACCATGCAGCATCAGAGCCAGGGCAGCCCCTCGGCCCGGTGCCCTGGGGGAGGTGGTGCAGAAGCCAGGCTGCTCACACATAATGCAGGGGTGGGGGGGCAGCACAGGTCAGGCAGTCCTGGGCGTGTGTGGCCTCCCCAGCCAGTGGGGCTGGGCAGCTCCTCCAGTGTATCTGTCCTGGAGGAAGGGCTGGTCTCAACGCCTCCCTGTTGCCAGCCCCTAAGTCCTACACCCTGGGCTCCGTCCATGCCCATGCCTTTGCCCCAGGGGCCAGCCGCCGCGCACCCTGTCCCTTGGCAGCCGGCCCACCTCCCTGGGGTGCCCTCAGCAGGTGGGCGCCCAGCTCTGCCGTGCAGGGAGAAGCCACCTGACCAAACAGAGCGCCCGGGCAGGTGTGATTGGGCACCCACCACTGCGGGGGGCGGGGGCAGTGGGGAAGGAGCCGTTCTCCGGGCCAGCGTGCCCCCTGGTGTGACCCCATTGATTCCCATGGCTACGGGGGCCCAGCCCTGCCCCGCTCCAGGGTGGGCAGGCCAGGGCCCTGGGCTCTGCTGAGGCTGAGGGGATGCAGCCAGGTCCCGCGCAGCTGGGCCCCCTCCCATTGCAGAGGGGTGAGCCAGCAGAGAGGCAATTTCAGCTGCAGGCAAAAGAAGGGCCCAGCTGCCCTGTGTGTCCCAGGAGGGCGGGGGCAGGTCCCTGGGCACTGCCAGGAGCCGGCTCAGCGAGCTGGGACCCCCGGCTGGCGCCTGCCCGCTGTTCCCTACAGGGCCCCTTGCGTGGGCAGCTCGGGAAGGACAGGTCTTGGCTGGGAGCCCTCGGGCCGCAGCCCCGCGGGGGTCAGGCTCCATGGGCCCCCTCAGCACAGGGCCAGGAACGGCGGAGCTCAGCTGGGTTTGTGACGCGGCGCTTTCTGCCCCATCCCGGGGGGGCCTGGCATTAAGGAGCCAGGCGCAGGCACCTCCCAGGCAGCCGGGTTCTTGGCTCGACCCCCTGGGAGCAGCAGGGGCAGGTTTTATCCCAGGGCGATGACGGCAGCAGAGCCCCCACCAGCTGCCTAATCTCTCAGTGCAGCCCCCTAGCCAGGCCCTGAGCACCCCCCCCCCCCCAGCCACAGCCCCCTCGCTCAGCTTGGTGAGCTCCCCCCTAGAGCAAGACTATCGGAGCCAGCCCCGGGCTCCCACAGCCCTGCGGCCGCTCCTCCATGCCAACCCGGCTGTCAGCCCGGAGCTCCGGCCCTGCCCGGCCAGGCCTGCCCATTGCGCCTGAGTAGGAGGCCAAGCCTGCTGAGTGTGCTGCACTGTCACCCTGGCTCTCACCCTAACCCCCCCCCCACTGGAGGGTCCGGAATGGGGCGGGGGGGGTTCCCTGGCCCCATGTGGCCTCGCTCACAAGCACTGCCCTCTGCCAGCCACAGGGGGGCAGCGGCGTAACCCCCCCCCCCCCCACAACAGGGCCCCTTGAACCCTAACGAGGCTAATTAACCCGTCGCACCAGGTGTGCCACAAGCACCCGTCCCGCCTGCTCGGCCCAGCAGCAAGGTGGGTAGATTCCCGCCCCCGTCACATGACTCCTGGAGCCCGCGGCTTTATGCACCACACACGACACGGCGGCGCTTGTGTGCGTACGCCAGGCCCTGCCGCAAGCCCCCCACAGGCCCGGCAGGGATGTTTTTCCTGGTAAAACATTCATGCACCCTGGGCTGCTCTTCCGCCCGAGTGGGGCCCCTGCGAACGCCGCCCTGGGGGGACACGACCGACGTCAATGCTTGGGACTCTGGACCGGCCAGGGCACGCTCATGGGCAGGGCCCGGGCCCAGTAGGGCCCCCGTGACGCCGGCCCAGCCGTGCGAGGCGAAGCGGGTGGACTTGGCTCCCCGCTGGGGCCGCGATCAGGCCAGGGTCCCTTGGCAGCAGCCGCCCTTACTGCCCCTCCCCCTGCTAGCCAGTTCCCTGCCTGGGTCCAGATTGAAACCAGCGCCCCATAGAAGAGAAATTCCTCCCCCCTGCTGCTCCCTTGCCCTGGGGCCAGACCAGAGCCAGCCCCCCGGGTGGGGAAAGGCCCCGTGACTGTGGCAGTGTGGGGGGCAGCCCTACACCCTCCCCCGCTGCGAAGCCAGAGACCATGCTGGGCCTGGGTCCTGGCTATTGAGTGACAGACACAGACCATGGGCGTGCAGGGGCCCTTGGCTGCTCCCTCCGCTTGCTGAGCCCCCTTGCAGGGTGCTGGGTGCAGAGACGGGAGCCCCCCTTGGCGACAGGGGGTGGGCTGTAATTGCCAAGCGTGAGGTCGGGGCCGGTGCCTTTGAGGGCCGAGCTCCCCAGGTGCCGCCCTGAGCTTCCAGACTAACCCTGGTGAATGGCAAGCACCCAAGGGTGGGGCCTTAATCCCTCCACCCACCCTGCTCCCACCCCTCGGCTAGCAGCCCATCATAACAGGGCCTGGAGGGGAAGTTCCACCCATGGCCACTAGATGGCGCTGCGGCTTCAGCAGCCATCCCAGTGCAGGGCAAGGGGGGGGGGAAGGGGCTGTGGGGGTTTCAAGGTGCCCCGACAAGTCAGACTAAGCCCTCCCCACAAGCCAGCCAGCTCCACAACCTGGCCCAGAGGGGAGGGAAAGGCCCTAAGCGCCCCAGGGCCAACCGACAGCTGGATCAGACCTAGCAACACCCCCCTCCTCCCAGAGGGCCCCATATCGCAGGCCCCAGCAGCACCCCCTAGTGGAGAAAGGCCCCGTCCCCCTTCCCACCACCCCTGAGCCAGGCAGCCCCCTACGCGCCTGCAGGCCCCGTGCCTCGCCCTTTGGGAGCCAGGGGGTGCTGGTAGCCAGTCGGATGCTGGCACTGGGGTCTTGGGTGGGTTTGCACCCCGCCCCACTGCAGCTCCTTTCTCGGTGTGGGGAGCTGGGTGCCCCTACACCCCGACTCTAAGAGCCTGGAGGTTAGAGGGAAGCTCCCCTACCTGCCACCCTGCAGCTCAGCCCAGGCCAGGGTGCTCGGCCCAGGCTGGTGCTGGATTCTGGTTCCAGCGAGAGCGGGAGCCGGCTGTCCCCTACCTCGAGCAGTTGGGGTGGTGTGGGTGTGTTGTGCAGTGACCTAGCTGGGTCTTGAGGCCCTCGAGGGGCTGTTGTGTAGTTGTGGGTATGCTGTGCTGTTGTGAGGTCCTGGATAGAGTATCACAATCATGGGATGCCACAATTGTATGTTATGCTGCTGTGTGTGTGTGGGGGGGAAAGTGTTGTGTAGCTCCGTGTGTGTGTGATACAGTTGTGTAGCTCTATGAGTACTAAGGCCCCCTCAGGAGGTGTGGTGCAGTGGTGTGCGGGCCATGCCGTTGTGTGTGTGAGATGTAGCTGTGTGTAGCAGTGGTCTCAGTAGGGAGAGGATGCAGGAGGCTCAGAACACACCCACAGGTGCCTGGCCCGGTGGGTGGGCACAGAGGGCCAGGGAAAGGGGCGTAGAGCCTGTAGGGGGGGCTGGGCCCAGAGCAGGCAGAGGGAAAGGGCCTGGCACAGAGGGAAGGGGTTAGAAGGCAGAGTTGGGCTGGGGTACCAGGGCCAGGGCAGGGGGTGGGGCGATGCCCAGGGCACACAGGGCAAGGCCGGGGGGGGGGCACAGAGCAGCCCCAAAGGGCAGGATTTGCCAAGGAGCCTCCTCTCGTTCGCCTCGTTAACGCTGCAGGACGCGCTGCGTTCCCAGCCCCACGCCAGGCGAGGGTCCCGCAGGCCTCTTCCAGCCCCTGCCTCGGGGGCGTGAATCAGAGCCCGTCCCCTGCCCTGCACGGGGAGGGCAGGGCCGGGAAAGGAAGCTGCCAGCCGAGCAGGAGGAGCTGGACACAGGGGCCGCCCGCCTGCTGGAGTCCAGCACTGGTGGCCCCAGGGGAAAACCCTGCCACGGGGCGGACGTAGAGCCGCGCCCCTTGGCAGCGCCAGAGCCTGCTGGGTTGGGAGGAGGGAGCCCATGTCCTGGGACACCCACCCCACCAGAGCGCCAACCCGCCATCCCAGGGCCACAGGGGCAGGCGTGGCTGGCCGGCATTTACTAGCCCGGCCCCTTCCCCTGCTTTGACAGTAGCCCCTAAATGCCGGTGCCTTTCCAAGAGCTGCTCTCCTGCTGCTGGGCGGATGGCGCTCAGCCCAGAGAGCAGCCGCTTGGCCCGGCTCCCTTTGCCATGTAGCCTGGGGCTGGTGGCACACTGCCCGCAGCCAGGCGTGGCCTCTCTTCCCAGCTGTGAAATTTCCTGGAGAAATGCCTGGCCCCTCCCCGCAAAAGGCCAGGCTTGTGGGAAGGGGCGTGGGCATGGAGGAAGCAGGAGAACCCAGATCACCCGCCCTGCCCGCTCTCTTCCAGCTTCGTTGCCAGTTCTGCGCCACCTTTGCCAAGGCCCCCCACTATAGAAAGGATGCGGATGCATTGGAGAGGGTCCAGCAAAGGGCAACCAAAATGATGAGGGGGCTGGAGCACTTGACCTACGAGGAGAGGCTGAGGGATTTGGGTCTGTTTAGTCTGCAGAAGCGAAGAGTGAGGGGGGATTTGAGAGCAGCCTTCAACTCCCTGAAGGGAGGTTCCAAAGAGGATGGAGAGAGGCTGTTCTCAGTAGTGACAGATGCAGAACAAGGAGCAATGGGCTCAAGTTGTGGTGGGAGAGGTCCAGGTTGGATATTAGGAAAAACTATTTCACTAGGAGGGTGGTGAAGCGCTGGGCTGGGTTCCCTAGGGAAGTAGTGGAGTCTCCATCCCTAGAGGTGTTTAAGTCTCGGCTTGACAAAGCCCTGGCTGGGTTGATTTAGTTGGGATTGGTCCTGCCTAGGGCAAGGGGCTGGACTTGATGACCTCCTGAGGGCTCTTCCAGCTCTGTGATCCTATGAAGACCTGCTCCTGGCTCAGGCACGGTGATGAGCTGGCCTTCCCCTGGTCCCACGTCAGGCCGCACCAGGTGATGCTAGGAAGGCATCCTGCCCCCTTACTCTCTGCAGCCACCTGTGTCCTGCGGGACATTGGCTAACAGGCTCCCAACCCTCATGCTTCCAGGCACACGATGCTCCCCTGCTGGGGTCAGGAATCAATTGGGGCAGCGCCGGCTCCGCTCCTTCCTCCGCAGCAGGGTGCCGACCAGCGTTGGAACAGGGGACTGGGCTAGTGGAGCCGTTGATCCTCCATCCTTCTGTCTGGGGAGCTACGTTCTTCCCCACAAGGCCAATGCTCCCGCTGCACCAGCCCGTCCATCCCAAGTAGAACCGCATCTGCCAAGGCCAAAACGCACCATTGCGAGCATCTGGTCCCCTCCAGGCTGAGCAGGTCCGGCTTCAGCTTCCGGCCACGGGCTTGTGTTAGGTCAGGGTCTCCATCAGTCAATGGGAGCGACGTGGCACCAAATACCAGCCACGGAGGGCGTGGAGATGCAGACCATGTGTAGCCCCTTGCCCGGGCTCCCTGCCTGCTCCTCTGCCGCTGGCTCCCCGCTTGGTGCTGCAGCACATGCAGGCTCCTCCGCAGCCAAGCTCCAGCCAGAACAGCCTCGGGGCACATCCCTCCTCTTTGGCTGAGTCCGAGCTTGGCCAGTGCCCTGTTCTGGGGTGGCCACACTGCAATTAAAAACCGCCCTCGAGTTCGCAGGGCTCAGGCCAAAGGGCCGTGTATGAGACCGATGCCCCGGAGCGAGGTCGGAGTGCCCCGGATCGGCACCCCATGATGACACAGCCTCTGGCCTGAGCCCCAAGCTGGCTCTGCTGGCACAGAGCAGACAGTGGCTGTGTAGACAAACCCTTCTTGCCCAGTGAATCTCTCAGCGCCAAGGAGCGAGGTGGCATTTCAGCACCATGGACAGAGCCTCAGCAGCCATAACGGGTCCATTCCCTTCCTCCGAAACCCCAGCGCGGCTCCCCTCCCCGCCCTGTCCTGATGAAACACCCCTGGGGGTTGTTTAGCCGGTCGCTTTGCACCCCCCTCCCGTCCCCCAGATTTCTACGCAGCTCTGCTCAGCGCTCCCCTCTTGCCAAGTGGCTGGCTAGCCAGACATTTCAGCTTCCTTTTGGGAATTAGGATGAATGGGAGGACCCGCAAAATGCCTCTGCCCCATGGACACCAGGCTGGGGGTGGCTTTCAGCCCCAGGCCAGGCTGTGGAAGAAGACCCTAGGTTTTATTAAAAGCCTAAATGCAGCCAGAGGGCACCCCAGTGTGTCAAAAGGGAGGGAGGTTTGGGGAGGTTCCTGGAAGGCCCTCAATGGGCACCGAAGAGTGACGGAAATAAACCCACAAACATCCCCACAAGGACCTCTCGGTCAAGATCAAAGTGAGGATTTGGGGCTTGCCGGCTCAGCTCACTCTACGCTCCTGCCTGGCTCGGGTCATACTTACAGAATGGGTGTGAGCATCGGCAGAGCCATCCTTGGGAAGGGGGCTAGGGCAGAGAACCAGACAAGGGGGCTCAGAGCCAGGACAAACAAAAGGAAGGTTTTCTTCACTCAGTGCAGTCAACCTGTGGAACTCCTCGCCAGGGGATGCGGTGAAGGCCAGAACATTAACAGGGCTCAAAAAAGAGCTAAATCGATTCCTGGAGGTTAGGTCCATCCATGGCTATTAGCCAGGTTGGGTAGGAATGGTCCCTTGCCTCAGTTTCTCTGGAAGGGGATGACAGGGGAGGGATCAGGTGCGGATTACCTGCTGTGATCCCTCCCTCTGGGGCATCTGCTATTGGCCACTGTCTCAGACAGGACTGGGCTGCATGGACGGTTGGAATGACCCAGTGTGTTATGTTCTTATGGAGCCATATCTGCAACGTAAACAGGACTGATGGGGGATTAACGCAGCGGCCCCCAGGACAAGCTGGGCACGCAGGAGGGCTAGGAAGGGTTCCTGACCCCTGAGAGCTGGCTGCCCTCATCTCAGCACCTGTGACTGCTACTGCGGGGCATCAGCTGATCCCGCCTTTCTTTCAGACTCAGCTGCACTGAGCTTTGGCCTCCCTGAAGCTCCCGGGGGAGCCTCTCGCACACGGCAGAGAGGAGAGGGAAGGACGCGGCCACAAAATTCACAGATTATAAGGCCAGAAGACTGTGACCCGCTCATCTGATTCCCAGCCTGTGGCTCAGGTCGGACGAGGCCCTGCTGCCAGATCAGACTCATTCGGAGGCCGAGACGATCAAAGCTATCTGGAGCAAGGGACAATCAGGCATCCCAATGCCCTAGTCCCTGCCTAAACGTCCCAGACAACAGCCCCCCCCCATTCCTCCCCGCAGCAAGATCCTCCGGCATCTGTTATTAGGAAGGATTCCCCGGCTGAACCGCCCCTCTTCCCTCTTGTGGGTCCTCACTAGTTTCCATCATGAGCCCCATGGTCCTTCTGGAAGGTTCAATTTTTGGGAGGCAAAATGTCAAAGATCCCGCCCCACCCCCAGCCAACGGGACCACCGCAGCTACGGCCCGTCAGTTTCCTAGCCGCGCTTCCGACTGCCGTAACCCACTAGAACTGGGGCTCATTTTTCCAGCGGGCGGTGGCCCTGCGGGGTGAGATCAAATGAAACTCCACTCCTCAACCATCAGGTGTGGAGTCGCGCACTTCCACCGCTCTGGGCTGTTTCCAGCTAGAGCCTGCCTCGCCCCCCCCCCCCCCCCACCAGCTTCCTGTCCCTCCAGGGCCCCAGAAGGCAAAGAGAATTGTAGCTCCAGCTGTCGCTCCCTGGCGAGATGCATCAAAATCCAGTCGCCTAGGGGATGTTCCTGGGGCTGAATGGGGAGCTTGAGCCTTTGCCTTGGCAGGGAACTGGAGACGCCTGCGCCGGTCCCAACCCACGATCCGGTCACCGCCCCGGCGGTGCATGGGCTGAGAGCAACGCCCGGCCGGTGGGAGCCCTCCAGAGGTGGTGCAGCCTGGGCTGAGGCCCGGCACCCTAGTCCCATTGGAGCAGGCTCCTTGGCTGGCCCCCGGTGGCGTGTGCGAGGAAGCAGGAAGCGCTGGGTGTGCGAGGAAGCAGGTGCCTGATCCACTCGATCCCTCCCCCGTCGTTAGGGGACACTGTGAGCGCCTCGTCAGCGTTTCCAGCCTCTCGCTCCAGGAGCATCCCCCAGAGGCTGCATCGATCGGTCTTCCAGGCTTCCTCCTCCTCATACGCTGTGAACCGGCCTGCCAGGCGGTCGGGGCAGCAAACCCCCATCCAAGGTGCATCCTTCTGTCTGCTCCATGCCTCTCTTGGCCTGCTCTGCACAGCCTTGTGGAGGGAAGGGGCTGGAGACAGGCCGTTCCCAAACGCAAGGGGGGGGAGGGTCATTCGTGAGACCCCCAAATTCCTTGCTGTGCGCGGGTCTTTTCCAGGCCCCCTTCAGAGGAGCTCTGCAGGAGAGCTGGGGCCGGCAGCGGGCAGGGTCCAGGGAGAAGTTGGCTCAGGGCCGGCCTTAGGGAACATGGTGCCCCTGCAGGCCCGGCAACACCCATTTCCCCAGCGCCCAGGGGCTCCCCAACTCTTGCCGTCCTCCTGCGCCCCCTTTGCTGCTGATCCCGGCATGGTGCCCCCTTTGCCCCAACTGCTGCACAGTGCCCCCTACGTGCCAACCCTGCTCTTTCCTCCCACCTGTGCACCCCCCCCACCACACTGACCTTCACCCCCTTTGCCCAGCAGCATGCATGCCAGGTTGCCCCATATCCTCTGGCTACGGCACCCAGGACATGGACTCAGTTTCCCCGGCCCTTCTGGCTGCCCACCCATGGCAGGGAGCTGGCGGAGGCGTCCAGGGCTCCACACGGCCAGACGGGTCCTGGGGAGCAGGCCATGCTGCAGATGGCCAAGAGGGATCAGTGTGGTTCCCCCACCCCACACACACACAGCTCTGCAGTGCCTGGGAAGGGTCAGTGCCCCACAAACCGCACCTGTAACACCCCTAGGACGTTGGCTTTTGACGGCAACAATTGCAAATGTGGCTCATCAGCAGACAGCACCCAAACGGGCCCCACGCTCCCCTGGTTTATCCTCACAACACCCCTGTGAGGTAGGGTTAAGCTGTACAGACAAGGAAGGGTGGCACCCAAACATCACCCACAGCCCGAGCCCAATATCCCTGCAGGCAGGCAAATGCTCTAACCCCTGAACCACCCTTCCTCTCCAGCTAGCATCCCAAGCGAGCCACCCAATTCCTTAAAGTCAAGCCTTGGAGAGACAAGACCCGTCTTCCAGCGAAGGCTCCCCTCCTCCCAACGCCGAGGCGGCGGCTTGCAAGGGACAAGGCAGACCTCTTGACAGAGACATCCCCCCCATCCTGGGGAGGAGCCCTTGCGGCATCTCCCCCTGCCCGCCACTTCTTCGGTCCCGAGTGGCTGCCAGTGAAATCCCAGCGGCAGGATTAAGATGTTAAAGACAGAGAGAGAAAGGAGAGATGGATTGGGAGCCAACTATTTGCATATAAATGATTCTTTATCCTCCCACGATAGGAGACAAGGAAAAGGGGAGACAGATTCTCATGCATTAAATTAAAGATGAAATGTACAGGTATCTTATTGCCGGATCCCATTTTGCTTTAGAAACGTGTTTATTGCACCTTTTTTTGGGGACGAGGCGTTCCGTGCCTCCCGGGCGGAGACTCGCGGCGGGATGGGTGGATTGGAGTTTTGTTTGAACCACGATGAGGTAAGCACGTTCAATTCCTGGCCCCTCGCAGGATCAGTCGTCGCTGGAGGAGCCAGGCGGCTTGATCCCAATCTTCTTCCATCCCCGAAATCAGGGAGGGGCTGCGAGGGACGCCAGTAGGAAGCGGCCAGCCCGGTCTCTTCCCCCCACCGCAGGCATTTTCACATTGATGGGAGGTTAGCAGGGCGCAGGCTGAGCCACGGGGAAAGCAGTCCCCGGGGTAGGAAGATGAGGTGGCGACGGAGGAGGGGGGGCGGAGAACGCTGGCGAGCGCCCTACCCCGGGATGCTCCTCGCGCCAGCCCCCGCCGGCCGCGTTATACCGTCGTCACTCTCATGACCACCTCCCGGCCGGAGCTGGCGCCGCCGCGGTGCTCGTTCGGCCGCAGGTGGCTGAGGATGTGCAGAATGGTGTAGCCACAGTGATGGTTCAAAATAGTCCTAACCCGCTGCCCCCGCCGGGGGTTCCTTTCCCTCCCCGAGGAGGGGTTCGTCCGTGAATTCCTGCCCCCGGCCTTGGCCGCGGCCCCGCCAACCGGCTCCCCCAGGTCCCTGGTCTTGTCGTAGTTCAGCACCTTCCACTGCTGGTTCACCGCCTGCCACCTCTTGAATATTCGATACACCGAGGAGCCCTCGTGGATGATCAGTCCTGGGGGGAGAGAAGTGGGGCGCAGAGGTGAGATCCCCGGTGGCAGGCGGCCCTGCGAGATGGGGGCCGGCCGGAGTTTGGGACTCGCTCCCACCAAGGGGGCTGTGGGAAGGTACCTGGGCCCGGCGGGAATTGGATTCCCACCACGAGCATCAGGAGGGGGGCACGGGGGAGGCTGGGCTGGATGTGGAAGGTGCCTTGATTGACAGGTGAGGCCCCTTGGATGCCAGCACCACCTTGGGAGGAGGCCCGTCGCCATGGCGACACTCCCTCAAAGATGCACAGGCCCGGGCCTGCTGGCTGGGCTTGGAAAAGGGGGTGGGTCTTTCAATCTGAACACTACTTGGACTGGGGGGGGAGCCCCCCAGGGACTGAATGGGCCCTTGGGCACGGTGGGTGGGGGGCACGTGGGTACCCTGCTCGGTTTCAGTCCAAGAGTGTGAGCTAGGGCAAGCCGCTTCCTCCGAGCCACCGCCCCCTCAGGATGCTGGGGCAGAGGGGGGGCGGAGGGATCTGGAGGGTCTCGGAGGCTCTGGAGCGCCGGGTCTGAGCCTTTTATCCCTGCAGGCTGGTTTGTTATCGTAGGGCCACTCAGGAGTGCTGGGCCCTGGTTTATTATTGTAGGGTCTCCGAGGGGCGGATTTCCCTACACGGGTTTGTGACCGTAGGCTTTTTCATAGGTGCCGGTCTTGGTGCACACGCAGGTTTGGTCTTGCAGGGGGCGGGGAGTCCCAGGGGGGCTAGGGCAGGGTCTGCACACGGCTTTGTTTACTGTAGGGTTGCTTTGTTTACTGACTGGGAGGCTAGCTCTCTGTTGGGCAGGCAGGAGCAGGGCATGCTCAGCAGTGCTGCCGCTTGGGGTGCGGCTGATGGCCCTGGCCTGGATCGGAGATCCAGTCCTTCTGCTTGGGTTCTGTCACCCCAAGCCCGGGGGACTCTCAGTCTGGCACCATCACCCACAGGGTGTCAGTGTGTCCCTCCCGGGGGCTCGGTGGCCCAAGGGAAGTGAGCGCCCCCTAGGGGCCGCCCCACATGCTGTAGTGTACAGCCACTCACGCCAGGGCCACGCGTGCCCACATCCAACAGCATTTTACATAAGCTGTGGCCCAGCCTGCGAGGGCCAGGGCAATGGAGAAAGAGACCCCAGCTTGGGAGGCTGCGGACACGTGTCCTACAGCCTGCAGACGTGGCTACTACTGAAGTCACTTCTCCGTCCTAAGGCCAGGACACAAACGAGAGCTTTCCAGCTCGGAAATCCGAGACTTACCACCACTCTCCTTGCTACGGCTCTGCCGCTGCCCTTCCCAATAACTGGGGGCACATCCCTGTCCCTGCCTCAGTTTCCCCTGCCACCCACTGTCTGTGTAGTTTGTAAATTCTGAGTGTCGTGGATTCTTTCTCGCCACATGTACGTACAGCGCCCGGCATGAGGGCGCCGTGATCTTCTCCCACGGGCAATATAAATAAATCATCTTAGACTCGGCTGACTCGTCATCATGATTTGCAATTCTACCTATTAACGATTATTCTACCCATTAAGTATTTTATCATCATAATACGATTAAAATCTCAGTACGATTTCATTACAATTATTTTATTAGTGTGTGTTCATTATCCTTCAAGAGAGTTATTATGAGACCTCTATTGTTAAAATATAATTGTCTTTTTATCTATTTATTATTGTAGCTTATTACTACTAATATAGCTATTCATTATTTTAGTATTACAGTTCTGCAACAGAAATACCATGGTTGTCCATTATTATTGTACTAGAATATTAGTCATAATTATTATTGATTAGTTATTAGAATATCAAGTGAGCTGTAACCCTTGCATTTTATTATTATCTATTAATTATATTCTACCTTGTTATTTGATCTAATAATAATTATTCCTGATTCTATCAGGACCTATTATTGTAAAATATTCAAGCGTAGGGAAGACACTGGGTTCATTAGAACATCTCTAAGTAGCATTTCGCGGTTCACCATCACAGGACACAGCTGGGTGTCCGGCCTCCCGCATGCCCTACTTGGGGTACAATGCGGCACAACAAATAGGTGCTAACTCGGTAGAAAATTTAAAACCCTTCCCTTCGTGCGGAGCTGGCGGCTGGCACGAAGCTCCCGCTGCTCGGCGTCTCATCTCTGCTGCCTGTGGAGCCCGGCATTGAACGCTGCCAACCTCATCCCAGTCTCGCGGCCTTTTCATTCGTTCTTAATTAACAGGCGTCATGGCAATCAGGTGGGACTTTATTGCCAGTGATGTCTGCCTGGCTTGTTAGTCAGACATCCCACGCCCCTAAAGATCCCATTCTGCCATGTGCAGTACACATGAGAGCAAGTCCCTGCCTGGAGACGCTTATAGAGACGAGGGGGGAAACTGAGGCACAGAGCAAGGACGTGACTTGCCCAGGGTTGTGCAGCAAGGCAGTGGCAAAGCCGGGCACTGAGTCTCAGAGCAGTGCTCGGTCTTCGGAGTCACTCTGCTATCCTCCCCAACCCCCCTTGGTCCTGCTTCCCAGGGCTCTGTGTTCAGATGGGATCACCGCGCCCATCACCGCGGGAACTGAGCGCGCGCTCCCTGGCCGGGAGCTGTCAGGCGTGAGCCAGCGGGGACAGGCGGGGGCCTGCAGCCAGGGCGGGAGCAAGTCTCACCGATGCAGACGATGTCCATGAAGCCGTACATGCCGTAGCAGATCTGGAAAAGCAGGTCCTGCCGCTGCCACTTGGCCGAGGGGCTGAGGGACGACCAGATGAGCCAGGAGATGCTGGCGATGAGGAAGAGGGAGCCCAGGATGATGGCCGCGATCTGCACCTTCTCGATGACCGTCAGGGAAATCGCCTGCCACTGCAAGGGAAGGAGACACCACGACGGGTCACAGTGGGGCCGGATTGGGGAGGGGCCCCATGAGGGATCATAGAGGGCCGGGAACCCAAGGAGCCGGAGAACTAGGGAGGGGGGTGGGAGGGGGAGCTGGGGACTGTGGGGCAGGGAGACCCTAAGGGCTGGGATGCCAGGATCAAGGGATCTGGGGTCCGGAAGTCAATGAGGAGAGAGAAACCCCAAGGGAAGGGAAGCTGCTGCCAATGCGTGTTGATTCCTCTACATGCATGTCGGAGCATGTGCTGTCGGTGTCAGCGTGTGTTGATTCATGTACATGCGTGTCAGAGCATGTGCTGTCTGTGTCAGTGCGTGTTGATCCCCATACCTGCATGCTGGAGCGTGTGCTGTCTGTCAGCGCATGTTGATCTGTGCGCACGCGTGTCAGACCATGTGCAGTCTGTGCTGCTTCGTCTGCACCGCGCACACATGCAGTTCTGCGCGGCTGCGTCGGTGTGTGTTGATCTACGTACATGCGTGTCGAAGAACGGGCTGTAGGAGCATGTGTTATCTGCATGCACATGTCGGAGCGTGTGCTGTCTGTGATTTGGCGGGCGTGGGCCGGGGGGCCGTCCCACCGGGGTTTCCCGCGCTCACCTGCAGGGGGTTCTTCGTGCTGATGGCCAGCACCTGGTACTTGAAGTAGCACAGCTCACAGCTCCACGACCCCCTCTCGCTGATCCAGCGAATCAGGCAGGGCTGGTGCGTGCAGCGGACGGACCCGTCGCAGCGGCATGGGCTCAGCAGCTCCCCCTGCAAAGGAAACAGGGCCCGGGGTTAGGGGCGGCAGGAGAGGGGCAGAGAGCCCAACCCTAACCCCTAAGAGCCAGCGCCAACCTCCCCAGCCGGGTACCGCCGACCTCCCCGGCCCCAGCCAGCGCCTGGCAAGCGCCATGCTCCATTAGGCCGCTCACATTTAAACAGCGGTTTATTAGCCTCATCGGCTTAATGCGGCTGACGGGGGGAGCAATCAGCATAAATATTTCATGCCTCCTGACAGGAAGCACTAACGACGCTTCGTGGAGACACCAGGCCGGCGGAGCGCTGGCGATTCCCGTCAGCCGGGGTCACGGCCTCGGCCCACCCCACAGCCGGGCCAGCGAGGCGTTCAGCAGCTACAGGAAACTGCTGCTGAGACTCCAGGGTGGCGGCACGACAGACAGACAGACAGACAGACAGACACAGTGCATGGGAATAGAGAGAGCAAGTGTGTGTATGGGGACAGACAGACAGACACATATGGGGATGGACAGACAGACAGACAGACGCGTATGGGGATGGACAGACAGACAGACAGACGCGTATGGGGATGGACAGACAGACAGATGCGTATGGGGATGGATAGACAGACAGACAGACAGACACAGTGCATGGGAATAGAGAGAGCAAGTGTGTGTATGGGGATAGACAGACAGACGCGTATGGGGATGGACAGACAGACAGACGCGTATGGGGATGGACAGACAGACAGACACGTATGGGGATGGACAGACAGACAGACAGACGCGTATGGGGATGGATAGACAGACACGTATGGGGATGGATAGACAGACAGACAGATGCGTATGGTGATGGATAGACAGACAGACAGACAGACACAGTGCATGGGAATAGAGAGAGCAAGTGTGTGTATGGGGATAGACAGACAGACGCGTATGGGGATGGATAGACAGACAGACAGACGCGTATGGGGATGGACAGACAGACGCGTATGGGGATGGGTCAAGAGAAGGGAGCTTGACCCTGCTAGTGCCCAGTGGGGGCAGGTCCGAATCCCCGATAACGACATGCCCAGTCCCACCCGGTTCAGCAAAAATTCCCCCCCTCCCCAAACTGTCCCTTTTGGGCCGCAAATCCGGGCCGAACCGTCCTGTGCCACGAGTGGGGGGAGGGGCAGGTCAGCGTGACGGTGCCCCCGGGACCCCCCCAGCTCTGCCCATCGGCCCGTGTTGGCCGTGGGGCTGAGAGGAGCCCGGGCTGGCGGTGCTGGGGAGCTTCCAGGGAGGGGCGCGAAGCAGAGAGGTGGGGGGCTGAGGTGCAGGGGGATCCCAGCGGCTTTGCCACGTGCTGGCAGCCAGACACGGGTCCCGGGCCGAGGACGCTGGGCTACGTCCCGGCGGCGGAGGAAGGGGGGGCCTCTTCCTTCCCGCGCGCCCCACTTGGAAGCCAGCAACAGCCAGACCCCGACTGCACCCCGCCCCCGGCCCTGCTGCCTCCCCCCCCGTCGGCAGCCCCATCTCATCCCCTCCCTCTTCCCCATGCAGCATCTGTGACTGCCCTGCCCCCTCCCTGTGGCAAACCCTGACCTGGCAGGCGTGGAGCCAGGCCCCCCAGACCGAGGAACTGCGGGCGCTGCCGGCAGCACGGTGCTGCCCAGGCTGCATGAACCCGGCCAGGCCTGGTGTGTGTGTGTGTGTGGGGGGGCAGCCAACCCAGCAGGGCCTGTCACAGCAACGGGGCCCCCCCCAGAGCCGGGGAGCAGACACTCAACCTCCGAGACAAGCAGCACAGCTGGGGTAGGTACGTGGGGCGTCCTGGATGGCACCGTGTGCGTATTCCCATGCCCACGTGGACACGTGCACCCCCCTCTGCGCATGTATCTGGGACACCTCCTCCCACTAACACCCCCAGGGCTGCCTGTGCCGTGACCGGGCGGGAGCAGGGGGTGCAGCTGGCAGGAGCACCGCCCCCCCCCCCCCCGCCGGCCCCGTGCCACGCGGCAGAGGCCGCACGCACACCAAGCGCGCGGGCGACCGGGCAGCCGCTCACACGCTGCCAATTTCACGCCTGGCTGACCCCACGCAGGCCTGAGCGCCCGCCCACCAGCCTGGCTGGCTGCAGAGAGACGGACTCAGCCAGGGCAGGGGGCTCTTGCCTGTCTCCTACGCCAGCCCCCGGATCAGATCACGGGGGGCTGCTCTGGCGCCCCAAATGCCCCATGTGGTGCCACAGTCTCCTGGGCCCTTTCTCCCGCCTTCCTAGAATGCCCCCCACAAAGCCGTGTGATCCCAGCCCAGTGCTATGGGGGGGCGACCCACTTCAGCGCCCCACGGCTGGGGAGTGGGACCCCCCCCGGCAGCGGCGGCGGCTGCAGCACGGCCCTCTGGGCAGTCTTGGCTCTGGGGGAGGCTCTAACTTGCACCCAGGGCCGGGCAGGGGCTGGCTATGGGGGTACAGAGAAGGGGGGCTCCCTGGGGCACCACGGGCAGCTTCTTTTTAGGACTAAAGGTCCTTTATTTTTGCCCACAATGCTGCCCTCTTTCAAGATGGCTGCCCCCAACAGCTGGCTTCCTGGAGGGCACCTACGGCCTCGCGCCCTGCAGAGCGGTAGGAGCCGCAGCCGTTTTGCAAGAGGGCAGCCAGGACTCCTGGGTTCCCGGGGAAGGAGGGGGGCCGGCTCACCCTGAGTCCTGGCAAAGCCTGTGGCAGCTCTTGTCCCTGAGGCCAGGCTGGCTGCTCCCCCTTCCCCCCCACTGCTGGAGCCCACGTGCCACATAAAACCGGGGAGCGTCTCACCCACCGCCTGAAGCCACGACAGGGCTCCAATTACAGTGACCGGGCTGATGACTCACTCCCCACTGGGCCCTACTCCCTGCTCCGCACTGGAGGGGGGGCCCTGGGCTTCCTCCCCCCCCTTAGCTTAGGGTCTGGCCAGAACCAGCCTCTGTGGCCTGGGGCTGCTCTCCTCTGCCAGTACAGTCCCTATGTCAGCGAGGGGGAAACTGAGTCACGGGGACGGCCACGCCCGTGAGCAGGTCCAGGCTCTCAGGAGCGGTTCTCCCGTAAGCCGGCTGTAGGGGGGCCCACTGGGAAGCATCCCTCCGCGTAGCCGAATTTCCAGAGCAAGCTGCTAGGGAAGGCTACAGGTGCGGGGACAGACACATGGCCAGGGTGTGTGTGTGGGGGGGAGGGGGATTCGGGGCAGATCCCACAGCCAACCAGCTTCCACAGTGCAGAGAGCAGCACTGGCCCCCTTAGAGCCAGGTCCCCGAAATCTGCCCCATCCACCCCTCCCGGCCCTACCCCTTCTGGCTCAGAGCAGCAGGTCCCACCCCTGGAGCAGGGCGCTCCGCTCCCCATGGCTGTGGGGCACCCAGAGGGGAGCGGCGAAGACAGAAAATTAACCTGGGAGGGAACCTCTCCCCCCCAGCCCTGACCCTCACCCCTAGCCGGGGACCACAGAGCAAAAGTGTCTCGTAACCCCCTCCCCAACCGGATCAGACATTGTGGGCACAGGACGCAGGGAAGCGGCCTCCAGCCTTGGGGGGCAGGGAGCAGGCACCTGGGGGAGCTGCCAAGCGACTCGGGCCCCTTCCCTGCTCCCACAGCGGCGCGCTGGGTACCCCGCGGCACGGGCCGGAAGGGGTGTGTGGACGGAGGATGATCAGGCCTGCACAGGGGGGCAGGGTGAAGGGCTGGGTGAGGAGGAGGGGAGGTAGCCCGTCCACCAGACAGCCAGCCTGGAGTCACAAGGGCTGGGGCCGGAGCTCCCCCCGGAGCCGTGGGAGGCCAGGGCAGGGCCGGGCCCTGGAGGGAGGTGCCAGAGTCGTGGGCACCAACCTTTTGAACCACAAGATCACTTCTTCCATGTAAGTGCGACATGAGATCTCCCTCCCACCTGAAGAGCCTGGCCCCACGGCCTTCCCACCCCCTCTCCGAGGCCTCCCCCTGCTCATCCCATTCCCCTCCCCCCCATCCTCACTCGCTTGCGCCAGGCTGGGTAGGGGGGTGGGGGTGCAGGCTCTGGTCTTGGGCCCAGGAGTTTGGAGTGGGGGAGGGGCTCTGGGCTTAGCTCAGGGCGGGGGATTATGGTCCAGAAGGGGGTTCAGGGTGCAAGTTCTGGGCAGGAGGGTGGGAGCAGGACGACTCCCGTCTGGGGCGGGAGGCTGGGGGCAGGACGACCCCCGTCTGGGGCGGGAGGCTGGGAGCAGGACGACTCCCGTCTGGGCCGGGAGGCTGGGGGCAGGACGACCCCCGTCTGGGGCGGGAGGCTGGGAGCAGGACGACTCCCGTCTGGGGCGGGAGGCTGGGAGCAGGACGACTCCCGTCTGGGGCGGGAGGCTGGGAGCAGGACGACTCCCGTCTGGGGCGAGAGGCTGGGAGCAGGACGACTCCCGTCTGGGCCGGGAGGCTGGGGGCAGGACGACTCCCGTCTGGGCCGGGAGGCTGGGGGCAGGACGACTCCCGTCTGGGCCGGGAGGCTGGGGGCAGGACGACTCCCGTCTGGGGCGAGAGGCTGGGGGCAGGACGACTCCCGTCTGGGGCGAGAGGCTGGGGGCAGGACGACCCCCGTCTGGGGCGAGAGGCTGGGGGCAGGACGACCCCCGTCTGGGGCGAGAGGCTGGGAGCAGGACGACCCCCGTCTGGGGCGAGAGGCTGGGAGCAGGACGACCCCCGTCTGGGGCGAGAGGCTGGGAGCAGGACGACCCCCGTCTGGGGCGAGAGGCTGGGAGCAGGACGACCCCCGTCTGGGGCGAGAGGCTGGGAGCAGGACGACCCCCGTCTGGGGCGAGAGGCTGGGAGCAGGACGACTCCCGTCTGGGCCGGGAGGCTGGGGGCAGGACGACTCCCGTCTGGGGCGGGAGGCTGGGGGCAGGACGACTCCCGTCTGGGGCGGGAGGCTGGGGGCAGGACGACTCCCGTCTGGGCCGGGAGGCTGGGGGCAGGACGACCCCCGTCTGGGGCGGGAGGCTGGGAGCAGGACGACCCCCGTCTGGGGCGGGAGGCTGGGAGCAGGACGACCCCCGTCTGGGGCGGGAGGCTGGGAGCAGGACGACCCCCGTCTGGGGCGGGAGGCTGGGAGCAGGACGACCCCCGTCTGGGGCGGGAGGCTGGGAGCAGGACGACCCCCGTCTGGGGCGGGAGGCTGGGAGCAGGACGACCCCCGTCTGGGGCGGGAGGCTGGGAGCAGGACGACCCCCGTCTGGGGCGGGAGGCTGGGAGCAGGACGACCCCCGTCTGGGGCGGGAGGCTGGGGGCAGGACGACCCCCGTCTGGGGCGGGAGGCTGGGAGCAGGACGACCCCCGTCTGGGGCGGGAGGCTGGGAGCAGGACGACCCCCGTCTGGGGCGGGAGGCTGGGAGCAGGACGACCCCCGTCTGGGGCGGGAGGCTGGGAGCAGGACGACCCCCGTCTGGGGCGGGAGGCTGGGAGCAGGACGACCCCCGTCTGGGGCGGGAGGCTGGGAGCAGGACGACCCCCGTCTGGGGCGGGAGGCTGGGGGCAGGACGACCCCCGTCTGGGGCGGGAGGCTGGGGGCAGGACGACCCCCGTCTGGGGCGGGAGGCTGGGAGCAGGACGACCCCCGTCTGGGGCGGGAGGCTGGGGGCAGGACGACTCCCGTCTGGGGCGGGAGGCTGGGGGCAGGACGACTCCCGTCTGGGGCGGGAGGCTGGGGGCAGGACGACTCCCGTCTGGGGCGGGAGGCTGGGGGCAGGACGACTCCCGTCTGGGGCGGGAGGCTGGGGGCAGGACGACCCCCGTCTGGGGCGGGAGGCTGGGGGCAGGACGACCCCCGTCTGGGGCGGGAGGCTGGGGGCAGGACGACCCCCGTCTGGGGCGGGAGGCTGGGGGCAGGACGACCCCCGTCTGGGGCGGGAGGCTGGGGGCAGGACGACCCCCGTCTGGGGCGGGAGGCTGGGGGCAGGACGACCCCCGTCTGGGGCGGGAGGCTGGGAGCAGGACGACTCCCGTCTGGGGCGGGAGGCTGGGGGCAGGACGACTCCCGTCTGGGGCGGGAGGCTGGGAGCAGGACGACCCCCGTCTGGGGCGGGAGGCTGGGGGCAGGACGACCCCCGTCTGGGGCGGGAGGCTGGGAGCAGGACGACCCCCGTCTGGGGCGGGAGGCTGGGGGCAGGACGACCCCCGTCTGGGGCGGGAGGCTGGGGGCAGGAGGAGGTTCAGAGCTGGGACAGGGGTTCAGGAAGCAGGCTGGGCACCGTTTAACCGAGACGGCTTCCAGGTGGTGGCGCCGTGGGGCTAAGGCAGGGTGAAGGCAGCTGGCATGGGCAGCAACGGCTCCATGGGCTGCCCCTCACCTACCGGCACTGAGCCCACAGATCCCACTGGCCGCGGATCCCTGTGACTGATCAATGGGGGTTGCAGGAGGCTGTCTGCAGCCAAGCACAGCACGCAGAGACCCCCTGCTCTGCCTCCCCCAGGGGCTGCAGGGACGTCCAGGAGCAGCAATCCCCACAGCGCTGACTCCAGCCAGGACAGGTTCGGCGCGTTAGACCCGCCCGCTCGGAGAATTACATCGACGTGTGAGAGAGAAACGAAAACTATGAAATGCACCGAGCTGCCAACCCAAACTCACCCACTTTGCCAGCAGTGTGTGTGTGTGGGGGGGGGGGGTCGGGAGAGGAGAAGAAGGACAGTGTGTGTATGTGTGTGTGTATGTGTGTGGGGGGGGGTTGGGAGAGGAGAAGAAGGACAGTGTGTGTATGTGTGTGTGTGTGTATGTGTGTGGGGGGGGTTGGGAGAGGAGAAGAAGGACAGTGTGTGTATGTGTGTGTGTATGTGTGTGTGGGGGGGGTCGGGAGAGGAGAAGGAAGGACAGTGTGTGTATGTGTGTGTATGTGTGTGGGGGGGGGTTGGGAGAGGAGAAGAAGGACAGTGTGTGTATGTGTGTGTGTATGTGTGGGGGGGGGGTTGGGAGAGGAGAAGAAGGACAGTGTGTGTATGTGTGTGTGTATGTGTGTGGGGGGGGTTGGGAGAGGAGAAGAAGGACAGTGTGTGTATGTGTGTGTGTATGTGTGTGGGGGGGGTTGGGAGAGGAGAAGGAAGGACAGTGTGTGTATGTGTGTGTGTATGTGTGGGGGGGGTTGGGAGAGGAGAAGAAGGACAGTGTGTGTATGTGTGTGTGTATGTGTGTGGGGGGGGGGTCGGGAGAGGAGAAGAAGGACAGTGTGTGTATGTGTGTGTGTATGTGTGTGTGGGGGGGGTTGGGAGAGGAGAAGGAAGGACAGTGTGTGTATGTGTGTGTGTATGTGTGTGGGGGGGGTTGGGAGAGGAGAAGAAGGACAGTGTGTGTATGTGTGTGTGTATGTGTGTGGGGGGGGTCGGGAGAGGAGAAGAAGGACAGTGTGTGTATGTGTGTGTGTATGTGTGTGTGGGGGGGTCGGGAGAGGAGAAGAAGGACAGTGTGTATGTGTGTATGTGTGTGGGGGGGGTCGGGAGAGGAGAAGGAGGGCAGTGTGTGTGTGTGTGTGTGTATGTGTGTGGGGGGGGTCGGGAGAGGAGAAGAAGGACAGTGTGTGTATGTGTGTGTTGCAGTGTGTGTATGTGTGTGTGTGTGTGTCAATGAGACACACACACAGTGCGAGTGTGACAAAGATTAACATGGCCAAACTCCCTCCATCCCCTTCTCTCTGTGTGGAGATGGGGTACAGGAGTGAGGGGGAGGGACACCCTGACATCAGCGCCCCCTTTCTCCCTCCCACGCCCTGTGCAGCAAGCAGGAGGCAGCTCCCTGGCAGGGGAGCAGGAGCAGCAGGACAGGGGGTGGGGGGGCAACTGAAGTGCCAGCACTAGAGAGCTTCCTGGCCAAACGGGTCAGGATCCCCGGTCAGAGGCTCCGAGATCTACCGGTCGATCCCGATCGATGGGCTGGGGGCCACCGTGCTGGAAGGAACCGGCGGGGCCTTCTCACCATGTCAACCGGCCACCCAAGAGCCGGCCTGCGCCTGACGCTGCCCCACCTGGGTTCTGGGCGGCCCTGCCCCGTCCCTCCTGGCCCCGACAGCCCTGCTCTCAGATCACACCAGGGCCTCGGGAGGCACCAGGGAACTTTGGGGGGGACAGAGCTGGGGGAGCAGGGGCGTACCTGGGGGCCCTGTACACTTGGTCCTGTACATCGCCAGGACACCTCGCCCCTGCCTCAGGGGTACCCCAATTCGGCCTCCCTACCAACGCACTCTGCCACATGCCCTGTGCAGGCTGCAGGGGCACAGGGATGATCCGGGCAGCACACGCCTGTCTCAAGCCAACACGCCAACGCTATGCCAGCCCAGCCAGGCCTCGGGCCCGGCTCTGCATCAGGGTCACCACTTGCCACCCACCTGCCGGGGCCACACGACCCCGTTCAGAGAAAGCTGCCAGCTGCCTGTCCCTGCCGTGTGCAGGCTCTCTGGGAAGCAGGTACAGGGGGACGGGCACACCTGCCGAAGGCCTAGGAGCAGGCTCCTGGCTGCGTGCAGACTGGCTCGGGCGTGTCTCGCCCGCTGAGCGGCGCGCCATCACAGAGAACCCAAATTGCTGCAAGCATGGAAACATGCACCAACACACGTGGGCCTGCCCGGCCATGTACTAAAGAGACAGGCACACATTAGCCCCGCGGTGTGCGCACCGCTCCATCCAGAGCACACGCATGTTGGCACACGTGTGACTGGGCATGTATGTGCCTTCACGTGTGCATCGGCGCATGGCCAGGTGCAAAAGCACAGGCGTGTCCCCACCGACATGCTCCGGGGAGTGCCAGACATGCCGCTGGGGAACCCGGATCCACTGCCTCCTCCTAGCCACGCCTCGCCTCGCCCCTTCCTAGAAAGATTTTGCTCCTTCCAGGACGTCCGCGGCCAGGCCGCTCACCCCCCGGCGTCCCGCCTCCTCAGGGGATCCGGCAGCCCCAGGCCTGCGAGATCGGGCTCTGCGCGGTTTCCACGCAGGGGAGTTGGGAGCAGCGAGGACGGTGGCTGCCGGCTCTCGAAGGGGGAAGGAGAATTAGCCGTTCCCAGATCCCAGCGTACAGATCCCGCCGGCACCGGCAGGTCGGAGTCTGCTGAGAAGTGGGGATGGAGGGAGCATCCCGTCCACCCCATGGTCCCAACCTCCTGCTTTTCTCTCACTTCCCCTCCTCACCCCGCCCTTGCCGGTCATGCCAAGGACCCAAAAGATTTCTCCCTTGCCCCGGCAACCACCTGGCACAGCGACTTCCATGCCATGCTGGGCACCGGCCTTGTCTACCGTCGCTGCCCGCTCCCAAAAGCAAACAGCATTCCCCCTCGTGTGCCCCACTGCTGCCGTGTCTTAAGCATACCCAGCTGGTGCCCCTCTGGCCGGGACGTGCAGGAGATCTTGCCGGGTTAAGCCTGGGCATTGCTCCTAGGGGAGATCTACCAGGGGCCTGCAGTCAGCTGGAGCATCAGCAGGGGGCGATCTCTCCACCCAGGGCTTGCCCGTCCGCTGGCACGCACGGATAAGTGGCGGCCGCGCTCCGCCCCAGCAGTGGCTGCATTTCAGCGGCGGGGAAGGGAGCTGCTGGACACTGTGGGTGGCCCGCTCTTGGGGCCACCTGCACACCATCAGCACTATGCGCCGCCCCAGCCCTGCCTGGGCGGAGCCGCATGAGGCTCCGCCCACGCCCAAGCAACAGCCCCACAAGCCTAGTCTGGCGAAGGCCTGGGCGTGATTTCAACCCCAGGACAGCCCCTGAAAGCTCCGAAGTGGCTTCCTCCTCCGTCCCGCAGCCGTAGCATGGGACACGTCCCCCGGGGCCCCAGATCCGCCCTGCAACCCAGCCCCGGAGCACACCCAGTCCGTCCATGGCACCCAGTCTGGGAGCGGGGAGGGAGGGTTGCAGTGGGCTACAGGGGACCTGGCCCCTCAAAGGACTGGTCTGTGCAAACATAGACACAGTGTCCACTAAGACCACTGTCGTCTGGGCCCTGGCATTTCCGAGGAAGGCCAGAACAACTCAAACACCGCCCTTGCCATGGTGTACAGACCCGGCGCTGCCTGGTGCACAGACCCAGTGCACGGACCCGGCACACAAACCCAGAGCTGCCTGGCATACAGACCTGGCACACCGACCTGGCGCACAGATCCGGCACACTAACGTGGCGCACAGACCCGGTGCCGCCCGGCGCACAGACCCGGCACACCAACCTGGCGCTGCCCAGCACACCAACCTGGCGCACCGACCCGGCACACCGACCCTGCACTGTCTGGCACACAGACCTGGCACACTAACATGATGCACAGATCCGGCACTGCCCAGCATACAGACCCAGCACACCAACCTGGCGCTGTCCAGCACATAGACGTGGCACTGCCCGGCGCACAGACCTGGCACACCAACCTGGTGCACTGACCCGGCACTGCCCGGCGCACAGACCCGGCACACAGACCTGGTGCACTGACCCGGCACTGCCCGGCGCACAGACCCGGCACACAGACCTGGTGCACTGACCCGGCCGGCGCACAGACCTGGCACACCACCCTGGTGCACTGACCCGGCACTGCCCGGCGCACAGACCTGGCACACCACCCTGGTGCACTGACCCGGCACTGCCCGGCGCACAGACCCGGCACACAGACCTGGCCTTTGCTCACGCTTTGTCCACTGGCATTTTTACCACTTGGCACCTGACTGACCCCTGCTGCACCTTTGCAGTCTCCTCCAACATGTTTTTCCTCCTCGCTCTGGCTCAGGCCCTGGCACGCTCCCCTTCTGATGGCCAGCCACAGCCTGGCACTGCCTGACACCTTCCCTGCAGCCCCTGGCATCCTGATCCGCTGGCTCCGCTCCCCGGTTGACAGCCCTGAGCCAGCCTGACCCGCGTCAGGAATCCCCCGGCACCCTCATCCCCCTGGTACCTCCACCCAAGACCTCTACTTGGCCCCCTTCAAACTAGTAACTCACCAGGCACCGTCCCCTTAGTAACCAACCTGGCACCCCACACCCCAAGTAACCCCCGTCACCCGCACCTCCTTCACCCCTAGTAACCCTGGTAACTCCTGGCAACCTTCTCCTCCAGTACCCCCACTCCGACTAACCCCAGACAACTCTCCTGCCTAGTAACCGTGGTAATTCCTGGTACCCCCATCCCCAGTAACCCCTGACAACCCTCCCGCCTAGTAACCCTCACCTCCGGTAACCCCCGGTATCCCCTCCCCAGGTAACCCCCCCAACAACCCTCCCGCCTAGTAACCCTGGTAACTCCTGGCAACCCTCACCCCTACCAACCTCTCGGCTCCCTGCACCTCCAGTAACTCTTTGTAATCCCTTGGCACCCCTCACCCCTAGTAACCGTGGTAACCCTGACACACCACACCCCTAGTAACCCCTGGCACCCCTCACCCTAGTAACCATGGTAACCTCCTGTCACCCCACATCCCTAGTAACCCCTGGCACCCCTCACCCTAGTAACCGTGGTAACCCCAACACCTCAAATCCCTGGTAACCCCCGGCACCCCTCACCCCTGGTGACCCCCCAGCACCATGCACTCCGAGTGACCCCCCGCCCCCCCCCCCGTCGCGAGGCGCCCCCTGACCTGCTCGGGCCCCTGGAAGCAGATCCGGCACTGCGGGGTCCTCATGCCGCTGTCCAGGCTGCTGCTGAGCGACACACTGTCCAGGGCCCCCCCGGCTCCGGGCTGCTGGCCGGGCTGCTGGCCGGGGGGCTGCGGCCGGGGCTCCTTCTCCTCCAGGGCCAGGCTGCGGGGCCGGGGCTCGCCCAGCCCCCCGTAGTACTCGGCCTCATCGTCCTGCCGGGCCGAGCAGTCGGCGAAGGGGGGCCAGCCGCAGCCGCTGCCCCCCAGCGCCCGGCCCCCGCCAGCTCCGGGCTCGGGCTCCGGCCGGCCCCGCCGCATCAGCACCAGCAGCTTCAGCTCGTTGAAGAACATTCGGATCCGGTACTTGAACATCATTTACCCCCGGCCCGGCGGCGGCGGCGCCTCGGGGAGCTGGGGCAGGACGAGGGGCGCCCGGGGCCCGCTTAGCTGTGTCCCGCCGCCCCGGGGGCAGGGGAGGCGGGTGGGGGGGCCTCGAGGGGGCAACAAGGGGCAGCGCCGCCCGGGGGACACATCTCCGGGCGCGCAGGGACCGGGGCGCACGGGGGGCAGCTGGGGACGGAGGGGAGGGGGGCGGCGGGGCGGGGCGGGGCAGGGCAGGCGGCCCCGGCTGCTCTCCTAAGGCCGGGCCGGGGCTGGGCCCCCCCCGTAGCCCGCGTCCTGCTGCATCCCCCTTGGGTCTCTTGGGGAGGGCGGCCGGGCCCCCCGCGGCGGCTGCAAAGGGGCTTACACCCGGGGCGCCTCCGCCGGCTCCTTTGTCTGCAGGGCTCCGGGCATGTCCGCCGGGGCTCAGCCGCCGACGCGCGGGGCCCCGAGCAGCCGCATCCTGCGCCCGGGCCGGGGGCGCCGTGCGCCGCGCGTCTCGCCTCTCCGCGCCCGGCGCGCAACAGGGGGGCCCGGGCGGCAGCCTCCTCCCGGGGCACGGCGCCCCCCCGGCGGGGCAGGGCAGGGCAGGGCGCGGGGCTGGCCGCGGCCGGGGCTGGCCAGGAGAAATATGGCTTCTGCTTCCGGTACAGCAGCGTGTTCAATAAAACATTTCGGGAGGCGAGAGCGCGCTGGGGAGGGGGGGGGGGGGCCGGGCCGTCGCGGCGCTGCGCGGCTGATCAGCCCCCCCCTCCCCTTCGCCAACGTGGGGAGCACGTGGGGGAGTCCCCGGGAAATGTGAAAGTGACCAGAGGGGGGGTCCCCGTCCCCCCCCCGTTCCCAAAGGCGGGAGCCGCCCAGACGGGGAGGGGGAGAGGCCAGGTCTGGCTTCTCCGGGAGGGAGGCAGGTGCGGGGAGACCCAGCTCCGCCCCGCCCAAGCCTGGGGTGTGTGGAGGCTCCGTCTCTTTGTCTCCTTCCCACCTGGGTCCCCGCGTCGGATGGAGGCACTTTGGCTGGGAATGTCCCACCCTGGCCGCCCGCTTCCAACCCCTCCCCGCCAGGGCGCCGACACCCAGTGGGACCAGCCCCACCCGTCACATTATCCACCAGGCTCGCAGCTGTTTCTTTGTTCACCCTCCACCCCCTGCGTCTCCACCTGTGGACTGGCAGGATGGACTGCAAGCCCCAGAGGGTGGGGGGTCCCCAAAGCAGGCCTTCAGAACGCAAGAGCCACCAGCCGGGTCAGACCAAAGGTCCACCCAGCCCAGTGTCCTGTCTGCCCGCAGTGGCCAATGCCAGGTGCCCCAGAGGGAGGGAACAGAACCGGGAATCGTCCCTGTCACCCATTCCCAGCCTCTGACCAACAGCAGCGAGGGACACACCCTCCCTGCCCATCCTGGCGGATAAGCATTGATGGACCCATCCTCCATGAATTCTAGCTCTTTTTGGAACCCTGTTCAAGTCCTGGTCTTCACATCCTCCAGCAAGGAGTTCCACAGGTTGACTGTGCTCAGCATGAAGAAAAACGTCCTTTGGGTTGTTTTAAACTTGCTACCTATTCGTTTCATCCAGTGACCCCTAGTTGTTAGGGGATGAGAACAAGAACATAACTTTTCTTTATTCACTTTCTCCATACCTTGTACAGCACCCGGCAGGCAAAAAAAGGTTCCCCGCATTCCCAGTGGTCTGGCCGGCCCCTTGCATGCACCTGTCCCTCTCTGGCTGATTTTTGGATCCATCCTGGCAGAACACTGGAGCAGCCAAAAGGCACAAAGTTCGGCCCATAGACATGGGGCCTAATTTGTGGAAGCTTCTAACTGGAGACTTGTCAAGGAACCCAGTAAGCAAGGCAACCGGTGGAACTCCTTGCCGGGGGATGTTGCGAAGGCCAAAAGTAGAACAGGGTTCAAAAATAGAATTAGATAAGTTGGTGGAGCATAGGCCCATCAGGGGGGGTATGTCTACACTACCCCGCTAGTTCGAACTAGCGGGGTAATGTATGCATACCGCACTTGCTAATGAAGCCCGGGATTTGAATTTCCCGGGCTTCATTAGCATAAGCGGGGAGCCGCCATTTTTAAATCCCCGCTGCTTCGAACCCCGTGTAGCGCGGCTACACGGGGCTCGAACTAGGTAGTTCGGACTAGGGTCCTATTCCGAACTACCGGTACTCCTCGTGAAACGAGGTGTACCGGTAGTTCGGAATAGGCACCCTAGTCCGAACTACCTAGTTCGAGCCCCGTGTAGCCGCGCTACACGGGGTTCGAAGCAGCGGGGATTTAAAAATGGCGGCTCCCCGCTTATGCTAATGAAGCCCGGGAAATTCAAATCCCGGGCTTCATTAGCAAGTGCGGTATGCATACATTACCCTCCTAGTTCGAACTAGGAGGGTAGTGTAGACATACCCTGGCTGTTAGCCAAATTAGATCACGGATGCAAACCCATGTGGTGGATGCAGGGGTGGCCCAAGGCAGGTTGATGGCAGCTGGAGCCTCAGGCAGAATGCGCGATCGGTGCCCTCGCCTCCACAGCCCTCAATGGCGTGATGTCATTATTGGGCGCCCCGTTTAACACGGCACCCTAGGCAACGGCCGAGTCGGCCTATATGCACGGGCTGCCCCTGGGTGGATGTCCCTAGCCTCTGACTGCCAGCAACTGTGAGTCGGGCTCCAAATTGGTGAGACTGGCTTTAAAACCCTGAGACAATTTAAAAATAACCCTGGGAAGTGAGACTAAGACTTTTCAGCTTGGAAAAGAGGAGACTAAGGGGGGATGGGATCGAGGTCTATAAAATCATGAGTGGCGTGGAGAAAGTGAATAAGGAAAAGTTATTTACTTGTTCTCATAATATAAGAACTAGGTGGCACCAAATGAAATTAATGGGCAGCAGGTTTAAAACAAATAAAAGGAAGTTCTTCTTCACACAGCGCATTGTCAACCTGTGGAACTCCTTGCCTGAGGAGGTTGTGAAGACTAGGACTAGAACGGGGTTTAAAAGAGAACTAGATACATTCATGGAGGTTAAGTCTATCAATGGCTCCCTGGTCTCTGTGTGTCAGAGGGTGGAGATGGATGGCAGGAGAGAGATCGCTTGATCATTCCCTGTTCCGTTCACTCCCTCTGGAGCACCTGTCATTCGCTGCTGTGGGCAGACAGGCTACTGGGCTAGATGGGCCTTTGGTCTGACCCCGTCTGGCCGTTCTTATGTTCTTAAGTGGCAGGGACTAGGGCCCACTTCCTGCAGTTCCCATTGGCTGGGAACAGCAATCAACGGCCAATGGGAGCTGCGCTCACCCGTACCTGCGTACCCGTACCTGGGGCCCATCAAGTGCCAGGAACCGGAGCCAGCCCATGAGTTGGTATTTGCCCACCCCTGCTTTCGCATCTCCCTCAGGGCAGAATTTTGGGCTGAACTTTTTAAAATCCAAACGCTGGGATTCCTGTCTGCTCGTCCAGCTCCGGGAGCTGGGACTTGAAGAAAAATCCCAAACGCTGCAAAAGGCGCATTCAAAACACACTTGCCGAGTACACACTAGTGGCACCTCGGTGCAAGGTGAGGAAGAAGCGTCGGGCCTACGTCAGTTTCAACGGCGCTTCCAGTCTCCCTGGGGAAAGCTGAATATTCCCAGGTGTTGTCAATACCACAGAGGAGGGTTTGAAAATACAATCGGGGGTGGAGCTGATAAGCTCTCGTGGCGTTGTGGGGCTTTCCCCTTGTGACAACGTGAGGATTGTATTTGCTCTATTCACTTTAGCATGTTGCATGGGATTTCGAAGGTGGCATGGGATTTTAACAGGCAGCAGGTTTAAAACAAACAGAAGGAAGTTTTTCTTCACTCAGCGCGCAGTCAACCTGTGGAACTCCTTGCCAGGGGATGCGGTGAAGGCCAGAACTTTAACAGGGTTCAAAAAAGAGCTAGATAGATTCATGGAAGTTAGGTCCATCAATAGCTATTAGGCAGGATGGGTAGGAATGGTGTTCCTAGCCTCTGTTTCTTTGGAGGTAGGTGACAGGGGAGGGATCATGTGAGGATTAACTGTTGGGTCCCCTCCCTCTGGGGCACCTGGTATTGGCCACTGTCAGCAGACAGGACACTGGGCTAGATGGACCTTTGGTCTGACCCAGTGTGGCTGTTCTTATGTCCTCTAGTAACTGTGTGTGTGTGCCTCAGTTTCCCTAGGCACTGCACCAATAGTGAGATGGGGGTGGGAATTTCGGTGGGACAGCCTCTCCCACTTACACAATGGCGGATTCTTTCTGTGACGTGAGCCTGGAGGTTGGGGGGGTGTTATCGGGTGACACCTTTCACCCCAGAAGCTGGATGAAAGCTGGAGGTAGGGCTGGCTGGAGGGGGAAATGGGTGTATGAGGGAGTCTCCCTGGCTTGTGGGGCAGAGATGGGGGGCAGGGCCGTTGGGTCTGAGCCCCCCTCTCCCCCGGGTGGATTGTACTTTTGCTTTTGGTTCCTGTGCTAACAAGCCTGTGCTACGCTATGTCCCTGTGAACTAGTAAACCTTCTATTATACCTGCCGCCTGAAAGTCACCTCTGGCTGTGGATTGGGGTGCAGGGCCAGGTAGCTGTGACACCCCCCTATTTTCTTGTTCCAGGCTGCGTGGGACCGTGGTGCACCATACGGTGCTGTGTTGTATTGTGTTGCATTGCATGGCGTTCTGCTTCATCGGGTCACATCACTTGACTCTGTGTTGTACATCACAGTGCAACGCAACGCAACACAACCCAGCATAATGCAATAAAACAGCGCCACTCACTGCCATGCAAGCCCACACCATGCAGTGGTTGTGTGCAGCATTCCCTGTAAGCGTGCGCTGCGGTGGCCACCCAGGACAGATTCAGATGCTGCCCAGCTGATAGGCAGAGGGCCCACAGCCACCCACAGCGGGCAGCATGTGTTTCTACTGGTGGTGCACACCTGCCCTTGCTTCCATGCACATACAAAAATGTATTCCGCACGCAGATGGGAAAAATTAGAGGGCCCATTGGTCGTGTGCTGTGCTGAATTGTGCCATGTGGTGTGGTGCTGTGTGGCTCTAGGATGTTGTGTTTCTTTGTCGTGCCACATTGCATTGCATGGTGCTTCGTGGGACTGGCATGGCATTGTGCCGCGCTGCCTTGTGTTATCTGGAGCTGCACTGAGTGGGACTGTGTTGTGTTGCATTGTCGTGTGTCACTCTGACCCCCAGACATTAAGGAATCCCGCAAAACGTGTTGAAATTGACACGATCCCAGACTGCCCTTCCATCAAACCCGGTTATTTGTCATTCGAGTCCCTTGACACTTGGAATTTACATTCTGTCCTGTAGCAGGAAGGTCTCAGAGGGCAGAATTTGCATAGGAAGCCACTTTGCTCATTTACCAGGGAAAACCACATTTGATTTCTCCAACGAACCTATGGCTGGGAGCCCAAAAATGCTGCCCAGTACATCAAAGGACTTGTCTCTGGATATGTACAGATACAGCCAAGAAACAGACCTCCCCATATCCAGTCATATATAACTCATCTCTTTGAGTCCCTCGGGCCAAATGACTCCATCGGAGGCACTGTTAGCCCAAAGTGGCCAGTGAAAACACTGTTATATTTACAGGCCATTAATTTCTCAATTCCCACTTATTATCGCTGGATAATATCCACAGGGTCACATGTTCTTACTTGGTTGTGGGCCCAGCCAATATTGTTTCCATGCGTTTTGATAAGACAGTTGGGATAATTTCCTTCCTTTCTAGAAATGATTAATGGCTTTGACCTTAATTTGCTCCGAAAGAAAGAAAGAAAGAAAGAAAGAAAGAAAGAAAGAAAGAAAGAAAGAAAGAAAGAGATGTGTGGGTGGATTGATGGATGGAAGGAAGGAAGGATGGAGGATGGGTGAATGGATGAATGAATAGGTGGGTGGGTGGATGGATGGAAGGAAGGATGGATGGGTGGTTGGTGGATGGATGGAAGGGTGGGTGGGTGGATGGAGGGAGGGAAGGGTGGATGGATGGAGGGAGAGAGGAAGGGAGGGAGGGGTGGGTGGATGGATAGATGAAAGGAAGGGTGGGTGGGTGGGTGGGTGGATGGAGGGAGAGAGGAACAGAGGAGTGGGTGGGTGGAGGGAGGGAGGGATGGAAGGGAAGGATGGATGTGCGGTGGGTGGGTGGGTGGGTGGGTGGAGGGTAGATGGATGGATGGGTGGGTGTTGGATGGAAGGAAGGGTGGAGGGATGGATGGGTGGGTGGGTGGGTGTTGGATGGAAGGAAGGGTGGAGGGTAGATGGATGGATGGGTGGGTGGGTGTTGGATGGAAGGAAGGGTGGAGGGTAGATGGATGGGTGGGTGGGTGGGTGTTGGATGGAAGGAAGGGTGGAGGGTAGATGGATGGATGGGTGGGTGGGTGTTGGATGGAAGGAAGGGTGGGTGGATAGATGGGTGGAGGGATGGGTGGGTGGGTGGGTGTTGGATGGGTGACTGAAATCCATTTACCTCAGGACTTGGATCACAAAGGAGTCTCCCGCCCATCTTCATGGGCCCAGAGATTGCATCCCTCAGGGGATTGGCCAGTTGGATGGGCCAATGGGCAGGGCCAGTTTGACAAACCTACCCTGAGGTTCTGTCCAAATTGGCCTATTTTAGTCTCGCTTTTGTGGCCTTGCTGCTGGAGCGCCCCCTTGTGGCCGGGCAGCGTATGTGCACCCGCCCTGCCAACTGGCCGCTCTAGGCCCTCCCTTTCTGGGCTAACAAAGTCCAAGAGACTAAGTCCAACGTTCTCACAGAGCTTCTGCCCTGACTGGGAGCCCTGCCGTCCTTACCCTCTTCTCTCAGGCGAGTGGTGAGTAAGACACAAGAAGTCATTCTGCTGCTCCCCTCTGTGCTTGCTGGGCTCAGCTGGAGTCTTGTGTCTGGTTCTGGGCACTGCATTTCAAGAAAGATGTGGAGCAATTGGAGAAGGTCCAGAGAAGAGCAACGAAAATGCTTGAGGGTCTAGAGACCATGAGCTGTGAGGGGAGGCTGAAAGAACTGGGCTTGTTTAGTCTGTAAAAAATCGGAAGACTGAGGGGGGACATGAGAGTCGCTTTCAAGTATCTAAAAGGGGGTCACAAGGAGGAGGGAGAACAACTGTTCTCCTTGGCCTCTGAGGATGGAACAAGAAGCAATGGGCTTAAACTGCAGCAAGGGGGGTTTAGGTTGGACATTAGGCACTGTCAGGCTGGTTAAACACTGGAATAAATTGCCCAGGGAGGTTGCGGACTCTCCATCTCCGGAGATACTGAAGAGCAGGTTGCACAGATGCCTGTCAGGGATGGTCTAGATGGTGCTTGGCCCTTCCCTGAGGGCAGGGGACTCGATTTGATGATTTCTCAAGGTCCCTTCCCATTCTAGTATTTTGTGACTTTCTCAGGGGGTCCACTTGTTCTTTTCCCCTTCCCGGGGCTAGAGGGAAACCCAGGCCTTCATTAGAACCCTCCCCCCCTTAGAATCCTAGGGTGCTAGAACAGAAGGGACCCTGAGAGGTCATCAAGTCCAGTCCCCTGCCCCCCCTCCCTCCCGGCACAGCCCAGCACCTAGATCATCCCTGCCAGGAACTTGTCTCACCTGCTCTTAAAAGTCTCCAATAATTGATCATAATTGTTAGTGTTAATTAAATAAGCCAACAGGCCAGCCCACTGGTTTGTAATTAGCTGTGTGGGCACCGGTGACCCGTAGTGACACACAAGAGATGACCCGTGCTCCCGATGCCCCTTTTAATTGCTAAATGAGGAGATCCGGCTTACCCCCTGCCTCTCTGGGGGGCCCTCCCTGCACCCCCTCCCTGCACCTGTCACCCCGTGTCTGGGGCCCTTCCCACACCCCTCCCCTGCACCCGTCACCCCATGTCTGGGGCCCTCCCTGCACCCCCTCCCCTGCACCTGTCACCTCATGTCTGGGGCCCTCCCTGCACCCGCTCCCCTGCACCCATCACCCCATGTCTGGGGCCCTCCCTGCACCCCCTCCCCTGCACCTGTCACCTCATGTCTGGGGCCCTCCCTGCACCCCCTCCCCTGCACCCGTCACCCCATGTCTGGGGCCCTCCCTGCACCCCCTCCCCTGCACCTGTCACCTCATGTCTGGGGCCCTCCCTGCACCCCCTCCCCTGCACCCGTCACCCCATGTCTGGGGCCCTCCCTGCACCCCCTCCCCTGCACCCATCACCCCATGTCTGGGGCCCTCCCTGCACCCCCTCCCCTGCACCCATCACCCCATGTCTGGGGCCCTCCCTGCACCCCCTCTCCTGCAGGCACCTGTCACCCCGTGTCTGGGGCCCTCCCTGCACCCCCTCCCCTGCAGGCACCTGTCACCCCGTGTCTGGGGCAGGGGCTGTGGTCCCACGGCTTAACCGCCCCCCCGGGGTCCCAAGGCGCTCCTGGCCGACAGGAAGAAAGGTGTTTTGGCAGGTGTTCGTCTGCAGCCCCCCCCCCTTCCCCGCGTGCGTGGAGCAATGGGGCAGGCGCTGTCTGCCGCTGAGCCCCGCGCTCGGCCCACGCGTGACACGGGTGGACGTTTGTCCAGACTCAGCCCACGGCTGGTCCCGCGTTGGAAGCGCCCCGGCCCGCGGGAGTCAAGCCAGCAAGAGCAGCCCCCCCCCCCCGCCTCCCCCAGGCTTTTTCGCTCCGCTCCCGCCTGCCGGGCCCTGTCCGTGGTGCTGAAACTCGGGCGGCCGATCCGCCGGCTCTTGGCGCATCTGTCTCCTCCCGCCCCGCCCGCCTCTTCGGGGCAACGCTCGGGCGCTCGCCCCGCGGCCCAGCGGTGGCCTCCTGCCCCCAGGCGATGCCCCACTCGCCATATCGGGCTGGGTTGCGGCAGGGCCCCGACGGGCCGGGCGCTGTGCAGCGAGGATGGTCTCCGGCCCCAGCTAGGAAGGGGCAGGCAGCGAGGCAGGATGAAGGGAGCAGCAGGCAGGTAGGGCGGCCTAGTGGGGGGAGCAACCGGCGTAAAGGCGCTCAGAACAGCCAGGGTCCTGGATGGGGCAGGCTGGATTCTGAACAGGGCTGAGCGCTGGGATTGAGGCCAGCTGGGTTCCCCTAACAAACCTGGTCATGCCCCCAATCGGGAGCTGGGCAGCCCTGCGGATGATCTAGCTCCCCCCTGACTTGCCCGAGCTCTGTAATAGGGACGTAAAATCCCGGTTAATCACCTCCAGGATGGGAGCATCCGCCTGGCTGCTGCCGGCTCCTGGCTCCCAGCCTCCGCCGGAGCAGCCCCTGTCCACGGTGGATCTGGGCTCCCCCTGGACAGAGGGTGCTCTGGATGCTGGATTAGCTCCTGCCTGTGGGGTGCCCGGGGCTGCCGCACATAGGGCCTGCTCTGGACGAGAGCTCCAGCCCCCATGGATTACCGGTTAACCAGAATGGGTACACATTAGCCCTGTGGGGTGATAGTGGTTAACCTGGTATGACGGCGCATTAGGGACCCCTCAACCCTGCACCCCCATCTGCAGCAAGATGGGATTCCGCCAGCCAGTAGAAGAGAGAGGACTTATTGCTTCTCCGAGGCACAGCGCAGCCCGGGTTCGATGTGGGCATCCAAGTAAGGGGGCAGGCAGCCTCAGACCCCTTGGGGTAGGGGTCCACAGGCCCCTGGACCCCCAGGACTCAGCTTGGTCTCTTCTCTTCATGATTGCCCAGCCAAGACTGCCCCTTCCCCCCACCACTGAACACACCTCCCCCAAGTAGCCACACCCCTTCCTTTGTTTAAACCCCTTCCCCCGTCAGGTGAGAACCGTGCTTACAGACAGGGGACAGTAGGGGTCACCCACAGCCCACACAGCAACTAGTGACTGCCCCACCAGCGTGGACCTAGAGCCACTAGAGTAGACAGCCCCCCAACTACGTCACACCTGGTACCCGCTTAACCTTTCACATCCCGATTCTGCACACACCAGCCGCAGGACGGCACCCTTGGGCGCTCCTGGCACAAAATGCCTGGAGGAGCCGGTGGGGCTAGAAGAGCCATCACCGTGGGTAGCCCCGGGGTGTGCCTGTCGCGGGCTTGGTGATATGCACAAGCCAGACCAGCGAGAAAGGTCACGGGAAGAGAACACTTCCCTCTGATTGCGGCCCTGCGAGGAGTATCCTACCGCTGCCACCAATATCGCCGAGGTGAGGGAGTCACCAGGCCCTGCACCACCCTCTGCAGTCAGACACAACTGTCAGCCAGAGGATTCATTAGTCCCCAGGGATACCGCGTAGAACAGACTTGTCAGCCCAGGAACCAGAAGCCGTCAGCGCAATCTGTCCTGGGGAGAGGGAGGCCCAGAGGGGCTCAGAGCTGGGACCCTGGCTGGCCCTCCACCTGCACCCCACGCCAGAGGAGACTGACTTACTCCCAGCAACCCGTTCTCAGCCCTGTCCTCCACCAGGCCCCTCCTGCAGCTTTTGTCCTGCTTCCAGGGCAAAAGGACACCTGGTCCCACCCCCCCATCCCAGGCCTCAGCCACTATGCACCTTTGCAGCCACTATGCACCTAAATTCCCATCACCAGTTAGGTATTGGTGCAGTGCCCAGGGAAACTGAGGCGCGCACACAGGGTTACTACCGGACAGCAGAACTCCCACACTACAGAATAAGGTGAATACAATCCCTGCTTCGGCACAGGAGGTGAGAGCATCGCCTGCCCCGTTAAGGAATGCCTTCCGGCCACTCCCCCACTGCTCGCCTTGGTCTCCTGTGACGCTGTCAGTCGGGATGTTTCCGGCAAGGGGGTGTATTCCCCCGGGGGCACCCGGCTGGGGGGGGAGTCTGCTCCTAGCTCCCAGCTCCCAGCATTTTGATCCTGCAAATGGGAACATGCCAAAGGGATCAAAAAATCAGCGATGCGGGGAGAAAACACGCCAGGCTAGGGCGTGTGCATGGCAGCTGAGCCGGGAGAGGGCCTGGCAGCTCCCAAAGCTAGTGTCGGACCTTTGCACGGGTCCACGTTCACCCCCGTGCGGAGCCGGACCAAGGCTAGAGGCAGCGGTGTGCGGCCCAGGGGTCTCAATCCGTGCTCAGCACCCAAAGTGCCTCGCCAGAATGTTTCGGAGGGTCGCATGGCAGCGCCTGCCCCACGGGCCTGGCTGGGTTGCCCCACACGGCAGCCTCCGGGGCCCAGCCATCATGACAGCAGGAGCCAGACTGGAGCGACCGGCCCTGCAACCCCCGAGCCAGGTCCCAACTCCACAGAAATGTGGTCGGGAGGCTGAGAGGGGCAGGGTCTGCCTGAAACCAGCCCAGGGCTTCCACTCCCAGCCTCGCGAGTGGGTCGCGCCAGCCCGTAAAACGGGCCCTGGACCCAACGAGGGTGAGATTCCAGCTTGCGCCGAGTGAGGCCGGGTCACGCCGGAGCTAAGCGCCAAGCACAGAAATTCCGTGGGCGGCGGGAGCCCGACTGGCCCTTCCCCAGGCCGGGTGCTGCCCGGGGTGAACGTCACCTGCTTGCGTTGGTTCCACGGCCGAGAGGCCCCGCCCAGCCCCTCGCCGGGTACACGGCGGCTTTCGCGCCCCCGGGCAGGCGGGTGGGAGGGAAGATTGGGAGCCTCCGACTCTGGGCAGGTTGTCTGAGTCTGTTTCCTCCTCATCGGCCTCTTTCCTGCAGGTGGCCACTTGTTCTCTGACACTTTTTGTTTCCCACCATCCCGTCTGGCTTCCAGCACAGCGCAGGCCCAGGGCAGGCGTCAGCCTCAGTCCCTCACCGAGCGTGGGCCCTGAAGCCACACAAAGCAGCTGGCAGACAGCTCCCTCCTCTTGGCCGGAGGGCTGATGGCTCGGCCGTCTCCTCCCCGGTTTCTTCCCAGGGACTGCAGAGCTGTGTGTGTGTGTGTGGGGTGGGGGAACCACACTGATCCCTCTTGGCCATCTGCAGCATGGCCTGCTCCCCAGGACCCGTCTGGCCGTGTGGAGCCCTGGACGCCTCCGCCAGCTCCCTGCCATGGGTGGGCAGCCAGAAGGGCCGGGGAAATTGAGTCCATGTCCTGGGTGCCGTAGCCAGAGGATATGGGGCAACCTGGCATGCATGCTGCCGGGCAAAGGGGGTGGAGGTCAGTGTGGTGGGGGGGTGCACAGGTGGGAGGAAAGAGCAGGGTTGGCACGTAGGGGGCACTGTGCAGCGTTTGGGGCAAAGGGGGCACCATGCCGGGATCAGCAGCAAAGGAGGCACAGGAGGACGGCAAGAGTTGGGGAGCCCCTGGGCGCCAGGGAAATGGCTGGTGCTGGGCCCGCAGGGGCACCATGTTCCCTAAGGCCGGCCCTGAGCCAACTTCTCCCTGGACCCCTCCCGCTGCTGGCCCCAGTTATCCTGCAGAGCTCCCCTGAAGGGAGCTGCCAGCTCCCCCACCCCCCGCTCTGACAGCAGCGATGGGCCGAGGTGCCCACTAGGGGGCCCCGGTGCACCATGAAATGCAAGAGGCATCAGCTGCTGAGCTTGCAGAGATGGGCCGGCTACTGCCCCCCACCCTGCCCAATGGGGAACAGGCAGGGGGGGCAGCAGGGAGGGGGAGGGGAAACCCGCTTGATTGGCATTAAGAGCAAAGAGGTGGCTCTGCCCGGGGCCTAAAGGGTCGGGATGGTCCCAGCTCCCGCAGAGCCGGCAGTCCCCTGGGTTTAGAATCCCTCCCTGGGCTGAACCCAGCCGGTAAGGCAGACCCGGCGAGAGCCCGGCGCCTCCTGCAGGGGGCTCTGGGAACCCTGCCCCAGCGCAGCAGCCATCCCAGGCTCGTCTGGAGGGCCCCGGGGGTTCCCCCTCCAAGCCAGGCCCATCCTTAGGGGTTCTGGGGCCCCAGGCAGGACTATTAACCTGCTGCCCCTGTGCCCGATGGCATTTTCAGAAAAAGCGCGTCTAGATTGGCAGAGTGCTTTTCCGGAAAAGCGTCCGTGCCAATGTAGACGCGCTTTTCTGCAAAAAAAACCCCGATCGTCATTTTCGCAATCGGGGCTTTTTTGCAGAAAAGAAATCTGAGCTGTCTACACTGGCCCTTTTCCGGAACAGTTTTCCAGAAAAGGACTTTTGCCTGAATGGGAGCAGCATAGTTTTTCCGGAAAAGCCCTGATGATTTTACATTAGATCGTCAGTGCTTTTCCGGAAATTCAAGGGGCCAGTGTAGACAGCTGGCAAGTTATTCCGGAAAAGCGGCTGATTTTTTGGAATAAGTGGCCAGTGTAGACACAGCCTTCTTGTGCAAGAAGCCTGCAGTCTAGGTGTAGCCTCGGGCCCAGGGATGCCCCAAATTTTCGGGCGCCCTACGCCACGGCGTAGTCTGTGTCTGGGTAAAGACAGCCCTGCCTGAAATGCCTGGCAGTTCTCCTGCTTGCGCAAAAGGGTTTTTTCCCGACAAATGGCCCAATTCACACCGGGATTTTTAGCGCCAAAACCTCTTCCGCAGAAAGGACTGGAAGACGATATGCAAACGAGCATGTGCGAGATGCAAATGAGCGCTCTATTTGCATTGCCTCTTCCGCCAAAAACACACAGTGTGCACGTGGCCTGAGAGAGAGCTGGGCACCCGCGCTTTGGGGGCGTAACTCCGGCCACTCAGGGGCGGAATATTCTCCCTCCGAGTGACACAAGTTTCGCCAGCGTAGGCGGCGGCACGGACGGAGCCGTGGGAACAAGCCACGAGCCTGCCGGATTCCTTGGAACAACCGGGCGTGATGCCACCTCGGGCCCAGAGAGGCAATGCAGAGCACCGGGTCCGGCTTCCAGCCTTCCCTTCCATGACCAGCATCTGCAGGAGCAGAGGGCCTAGTGCAGTGGTCCCCAACCTTTTGGGGCTGCCGGGCTGTGACGGACCGGACCGTGTCTGGGCACAGCTGAGGGCGTCCGCTCAGGGCAAATTGCTCAAATCCGGGGCTCCTTACAGCCCCCAGACTGGTGACCTCTCCAAACCGGCCACAAACCAGTCCCACAGAGCGCTTCAGCTGCCTGCCTGAAGCCTCCCGAGCAAAACCCCTCCGACACCCCAGCAATATCCGTGCCCCAGATGGCCCCGGGCCTCATACACAGGTGGGGGGTCTTAGCACCCAATCCCACCTACCCTGAACATGTCCTGTCCGGTCCCAAGAAACCAGCCACAGATCCCTGGTCAATTTACCCTCTGAACCTTACCCACAAATCACGTTGGGCCAATCCTTTAGCATCTAACATCTAAAGGTTTATTATTACAATAAAGAAAAGCATGAGAGTAAGGTTGTTAAAGGATAGTACGTTACATGCACCGAATCTCCCAGTCCTCAATGCAGGCTCTAGCAGAGATGTTACAGCTGCTGGTTTAAAAGTCCTTGTTGCGCATCCTAGGATCAGGATGGGTCCACAGGTCTTTCCGGCTCTTCGATCCCTGCAATGCTGCCTCTGGGATGAAGTGCTGAGCTGAAGACCAAGATGGAGTCCACCACATGGCCTATTTATCCCTCCTTCCTGGTCTCTTCTTGGCTACAGCAGGTCACCTGGCCCACGGCTTATTCCTGTGTTCCCTGCTGGTAGCCCTTAGGTATGAGTCACCCTCATTCTTTAGGTGTGTCCTTGGCCCATTGAGTGCCATTGTCCCACAGGGCCTCACTGATTAGCACGTCCATAGGCCGGGCTCTGCCCAATGCTCAACCACATGCAGAGAAATATTCAGTATCTACACAGATTCCAGATTCCTACCTACACACACAGACATTATACAATCACATGACTAGAGTACATAGGATTAGCAGACAGTGAGCTATTCAACACCTCACATGGCCCCCCTTTTATACCATTTTTGGGGCCAACACCCCCACCTACGGGTGCATCAGTGATCTGGCTGCTCCCCTCAAAATCCAGTAACGTGACGGCTTCCTGCCCTTCCCTTCCATGACCAGCATCTGCAGGAGCAGAGGGCCTAACGCAGTGATCCCCAACCTTTTGGGGCTGCTGGGCGCCCAGGGGTGGGGCCGTGTATGGGCTGGCCCTGGCACTCAGCGGGCGCACATAAACACCCTGGCGGGCGCCATGGCACCCGCAGACACCACATTGGGGGCCACGGGTCTAGCATATGGGTTCCCAAACTGGGGACGTGCCCCCTGGGGGGGTGAAGAAATTCCAGGGGGACACAAGGCAACCCAGCCTCTCCTCCATCAACCCCCCCCCCCCCCAAAGTTTTGCTGCTATTTTTGTTTTTGCCCCTGGTCAGTTCCTTTTTTTTTGCCCAACAAATTTTGCTGCTGGGGGCGGGAGGGGGGGGGGCTGGAGGGTTTCTCAAAAATCAAAAAGGGGGCGTGATGTCGAAAAGTTTGGGAACCACTGGGCTAGCAGGGTGAGGGGCCACGACCCAGCCTAGAATATTGGGGCATCGGCCAAGCAGCGTACGGGGAGCCCGGGTCTGGTATCGACGGGGCAGATCAGGCCTGGGGTGCGAAAGGGACAAAGGGTCTGTTTTCTGCGGCGAGTCCAAGGCTGCATGGGGTGCGCCGGGTACTTGGCCGCCAGGGGGAGCCCAGGTCCCTGCCTGGGACGGCTGCCTTGGGCAGGGGGCTTTCCCTTTGTAAGGACCTGGAATGGGCAAGAGCCCCGTTCAAACTACCCCACACGCCTGGCTCTTGAGACAGAGGCCATTTGACCACCAGGTGGCGCCAGACTATCCTGTATGGGGGGCATCCCCCCCCCCTTTGATCTCTCTGGGCCCATGTGGCCGGCTCTAAATAAAAACAGGAATTCTAGCAGCAGGCAGCTTCCCAGGTGAAAGGAGCAAAGATGTCTTGAGCGGATTTAAGTGGCTTCAATTAATTCTACAGCTTAACGACCCGAGAGTCAGGTTCCTTCTTGGCAGGCCTGGGTGGCTAGAAGCCTTTGGTAGGCGCAGGGTGTGACGGCGCGTTGGGGGTCCCCCGTCTCCTGCACCCCGAAATGGCACAAACAGACTGCACCAGCCGGTGGAATAGAGGAAGTTTATTGCCTCTCCAGGATACAGCACAGCACAGATGGAATCTGGTCACAGAGCTGGGCTAGGATGCCTCAGGCCCCCTTGAGATGGGGGAGACTGGGCCCCTAAACTCCAGACCCTTTCCCTAGGCTGTCTCCTCCATGCTCCCAGCCAGCAACTAACTAACACTCTTCCCGCCCTGCCCCCAGCCAGGGCAGCATCCACCTTCCTTTGTTCCTCTCCATGGGGGGTGTCTGGCCATACCGGTTGAGAGGTCCCTTTGCATAGTGACTCATCCTGTTTTGCTGGGTCGTGGTACCCGCGGCAGCCAGTGAGGGTTACCCCAGAGCCAGCAGCATAGAAACCAGCCAGGTTCCCTCACTACGTCACACAGGGTAGCACTGCTCGGGCGCCGCTGCAGCAGACGGTAGGATGCTGCGGAAGGAGGAATCCACCTCCACCAGCTCAATGCCGCAGCCGCCGTTAGGAGAAAGCGACAGAATCCCGGGGACTGGGAATGGAAACATGGAGGAGCAGCTTCCAGGGGTTCTCCTAGACAGGGCAAGACCGAGGCATGCACCAAGACTGGGACACACCAATGGCCCCTCTCTCTGGAGCTGGGGTGTAGGGGGAGGCCGGCAGGACATGCAGCAGCAATAACCGTGGGATGCCCACCCCTTGAATCCTGTGTACGGATGTGGTTGCCTCATGAACAGGTGTGTTGTGAGCAAGACCCGAGAAGTCATTCTTCCGCTCTGCTCTGTGCTGGTTCGGCCTCAGTGGGAGGATTGTGTCCAGTTCTGGGCACCGCATTTCAAGAAGGATGTGGAGAAATTGGAGAGGGTCCAGAGAAGAGCAACAAGAATGATGAAAGATCTAGAGAACATGAGCTATGAGGGAAGGCTGAAAGAATTGGGTTTGTTTAGTTTAGAAAAGAGAAGATTGAGGGGGGACACGAGAGGCGTTTTCAGGTATCTAAAAGGGTGTCACAAGGAGGAGAGAGAAACATTGTTCATCTTGGCCTCTGAGGATAGAACAAGAAGCAATGGGCTTAAACTGCAGCAAGGGAGGTTTAGGTTGGACATTAGGAAAAACTTCCTGTCAGGGTGGTCAAACACTGGAATAAATTGCCCAGGGAGGTTGTGGAATCCCCATCTCTGGAGATATTTAAGAGGAGGTTAGATAAATGTCTATCAGGGATGGTCTAGACAGTATTTGGTCCTGCCATGGGGGCAGGGGACTGGACTCGATGACCTCTCGAGGTCCCTTCCCGTCCTAGCTGAAACAAAAGACAGGACTATGTAGCACTTTAAAGACTAACAAGATGGTTTATTAGGGGATGAGCTTTCATGGGCCACAATTTGATCTGAGGAAGTGGGTCTGGCCCATGAAAGCTCATCACCTAATAAACCATCTTGTTAGTCTTTAAAGGGCTGCATAGTCCTGTCTTTTGTTTCAGCAAGACCAGACTAACAGGGCTGCATCTCTAGCACTACCCTTCCAGTCCTAGTATTCTACGATTCTATCTCAAAAAAGATATATTAGTATTGGAAAAGGTTCAGAAAAGGACAACAAAAATGAGGAGGGGTTTGGAACAGGCGTCGTATGAAGAGATTAAAAAGACTGGGCCTTTTCAGCTTAGAAAAGAGGACACTACGGGGGGATAGGATAGAGATCTATAAAAACATGACTGATGTGGAAAAAGTGAAGAAGGAAAAGTTATTTACCTATTCCCACAATGTAAGAACTAGGGATCACCCGATGAAATGAATAGGGAGCAGGTTTAAAACAAACAAAAGGAAGGTTTTTTTCACTCTGCGCACAATCAACCTGCGGAACTCCTTGCCAGAGGATGTGAAGGCCAGGACTTTAACAGGGTTCAGAAAGGAGCTAGATAGATTCATGGAGATTGGGTCCATCAGTGGCTATTAGCCAGGCTGGGTAGGAATGGTGTCCCTAGCCTCTGTGTCTGGAAATGGATGGCAGGGGAAGGATCACGTGAGGATTACCTATTGTGTTACCTCCCTCTGGGGCACCTGGTATTGGCCAATGTGGGCAGACAGGATACTGGGCTAGAGGGACCTTTGGTCTGACCCAGGCTGGCTGTTCTTATGTTAAGTGAAGTAGCACAGGAGATCTGCTGACTGAATCCCGGAGCCGGGATGGCCCAGAAGGAAAGACGACCAGGCAGCGACGGGTCCAGGTGGCAAAGGAATTTGTGGCTCCCAAGAGGCTGAGAGAAGGAAGCAAAGTCTGCCCCCCCCCTCCCCGCCCCAAGGCAGCAGGGCCGAGCGACGCCTGCTTGCGATGCCAGAGGCTGGCACCGGGCGTAGCCCGCGCGTGTGTGTCCAGCCCAGTGGAGATCCACGACTGGGATTCCCAGGGGCTACGGCAATCGGTCCTCTCTTCCAGGCGGCGGGCGCCCCCAGAGGATAACAGTTCACTATTGCTGCCGGCAATGCGGCGGTCCGTGTCCCCGAGAGGGCTCAGGGTTCAAGCCCGGGGGGGGGGGGGGCGGGTTACACCAGACAGGCCGGTCCCCAGGAGGGTTTTGCTGCTGCCTTGGGGACCAGTGAGATGGGGGGGGGGGCGGAAGCACCTCCGAGCTGCCCACGACAGGCCTGGGGGGGGGGCTGGGCCCCTTCAGACCGAGCTCAGGCCCCGCGGGCGAGTCGGACCCTGCCCCCCCCAGGTCCCAGGGAGGGGGCTGCGCGGGGGGGGGCCCTTGAGGGACAGAGCGCACGGCCAGCGGCCCGGCTGGCAGCAGTGGTAGGGCCGTTACCCGGGCCCAGCGGGGGGGGCTCAGCCTCTGCCCCCCCCAGCCAAGGGACCCCCCCTCTAGGGGCACCCCCCCAGTTAGGGACCCTCCCCCCCGAGCCAGGGGACCCCCCCCCCGCCAGAACTCCCCCCCCCCCCGGGAGCGAGGGGGGAGGGGCCGGGGGGGGGGCTTCCCCAGGGCCCTTCCGGCCGGCCCGTCTCGCTGGTTCCGGTCCTCCGGCCCCGCCCCCGCCCGGGCCCCGCCGCCGACACCCGCGGCCCCGGCCCCGACGCTGCGCTGCCGCCTCGGGGTGAGTCCGCGCGGCCCCCCCCCCCCCACAGCTCCCCCCGCCCCGAGCCCCGCCCCCGAGACCCCCCCAGTGCACGCGGGGGGGGGGTCTCCCCTGGGATCCCCGGGGCCGCCCCGCCTCGTCCCCTCCCCCTCGGCACGTGGTGGGGGGGCCCTTTGCTCCCCGAGCCCCCCCCCCGCCCGGCGGGGCTGGACCTGCGCCCGCGTGGCCAGGTGGGGGGGGCTGTTATTGTAGGGTCGCCCCGGGGGGCGGGGCCGTGGTCGCTGCTGCAGGGGGCGGCGTGGAGGTCGTGGGGCGCTGGGCGTGTGTGGGGTCCCCCCGGGCTCGGCCTGCTGGAGCGTTGGGGGGCGCGGTGGAAGGGCCCCCCTTTATCCTGAGCCCCCTGCGGTGTCTGAGTGGGGGGGTCTGGCCGTGGGGTGCAGGGGGACCCCTGGGTCGTCCCTTCCCCCTCCGCCGGCGCCTGCCTAACCCGCCGCCCTTTCCCCCCGCAGCCGGCGCGGTGCCAGGATGGCGAAGGAGATGCGGGCGCAGTACGAGCCGGTGGCGGAAATCGGCGTCGGCGCCTACGGCACCGTCTACAAGGCCCGGGACCTGCAGAGTGGCAAGTTCGTGGCCCTCAAGAACGTGCGGGTGCAGACCAACGAGAACGGGCTGCCGCTGTCCACCGTGCGCGAGGTGGCGCTGCTCAAGCGCCTGGAGCACTTCGACCACCCCAACATCGTCCGGTGAGGGGCTGGGGGCGCCCTGCCCGCCGGGGAGCCAGCGGAGACCTGGGGGGGGGGAGAGGAATTTGCACGGGGTGACCGGTCACATGGGCCACTTAGCTTGCACTGACGGGCGTTCGTTTTGGGGGACCCAGCGCCCCCTTCCCGCTGGGCTGTGCGAGAAGGGGGCCCAGTATCCCATGGGGAGCTCCCTCGGGGTGGGTAGGATGGGAGAGGGGATTTGGGGGTGAGAGTGGGAGGGAGGGAGCGGGGACGGTGGTCTTCGATCCGGGGGGCTGTGTAGGAGCCCAGCTCTGCCTAGGGGGGGCCAGCTCTGCGGGGGGGGGGGGCCCTGCTTGTGACGCCGTTCACGGGACAGCACCCTGGCCTGCTCTCTGGTGCCTGGCTTCCTGGAGGAGCCGATCCCTGTTGCTCCTTTTTCCAGCTCTGGGAAACATGCGGCTTCCTTCCCCGCCAGCCAGGCTGCGACGGGACCAGGGAGGGAGAGCGGCCGGGCTGGGCCCTGCGAGGGCTGGCTGGCGGGTTTCCCCTGGCAGAGGATGTCAGTCCCCTCCCTTCCGAGGGGCCCGCCTGCGCCGGAGGGGGCGGGGGAGGCCCCAGAGCTGCTGGGAGCCTCCCCGGCCTTGGCCCCCGCCTTTGGGCCTGTTCCATGCGCCTCTCGCTGCCAGCCAGTTCCACCTCGCCGAGGGTCTGACGCCGGCTCTCCAGACGCGGGGGTGCAGGGGGGGAGGTCGCTGGTGGGTGGGGTCTCCATCCCCCTCCCCCCCCAGACACTCAGCGGTAAACAGCCATTTTAGGGGAGGTGCTAAAAATCCAGCCTCAGCAGCGGGCCCTTGGGGCAGAGGGTGGGGGCAGGGCAGGGCTGGGGAGGGCGTGCTTTGGGGGCCTGGAGGCAGGGGGTGCATCGGGGTTGGCAGGAGCTATTTAAGCGTTGTCCTGCTGCCTGGTGGCTTCCTATGGTGAGTGGGCCTAGTGCAGCCGCTCCCCTCCCGCCCCCGGGTTTTCCTCGGAGAGGGGGGCTCTGTTGCCTTCGGCGCGAGGGCTCCCCCGCAGAGGAGCCTGTGGGGCCGGCACGTTCTGCCGGCCCAGCCCTGAGCGACCCCACGAGACAGCCCGCCCCCTCCCCAGCTCTACAGACATTGCCCAGCCTGGCCGGGAGTCCCCTCGGGGGGCGCAGGGGGGGAAGGATCTGGTGTCCTGTGCTGATTAGTGGGGCCAGGGACGGGCTGATTGAATTAGCCCGCTGAGTCTGGAACGCCGTGGGGCTACCTGGCTGCAGCGTCTGCCGCTGCACAATCGGCTGCAGCTCCCTTGTTCTGGGCTTTGGTGCTGGGGGCTCAGGAAGTCTGGCCCCACATCACGAGCTTGGGACGCAGGAGGGGCCTGAGCCCTGTTCCATCCCTCTAGACAGGCCCTGGTCTGTCCCTCTGTTGAGCCAGATCTTGGGGTTCCTGGGAGGGGGGCGCCAGCTCCCTGCCTGGCCCCTCCCTTCCGCACTCGGGCCCCCGGCCCCCACCAACGCCCTGCTCTGCCGCCCGGCAGGTTGATGGACGTGTGCGCGACCGCCCGGGCGGAGCGGGAGACCAAGGTGACCCTGGTCTTCGAGCACGTGGACCAGGACCTGAAGACGTATCTGGACAAGGCGCCGGCCCCTGGCTTGCCAGCGGAGAAGATAAAGGTACGAGGGAAACTGAGGCCTGCCCCACGGCTCCCGCCCCAGGAATGTTGCAGAGAGCGGGGCTCTCACGACAGGGTTGGCCTCAGCGGCCGGGGAGGACTCTGCCCCCCCGAGGCTCCTTCCTGTTCTGTGGCCCCAAATCTGACCCTATTCCCCCCCCACCCCACCCCGCGTGGCCAGGAGCTGATGCGCCAGTTCCTGAGCGGCCTGGACTTCCTGCACTCGAATTGCATCGTGCATCGCGACCTGAAGCCGGAGAACATCCTGGTGACCAGCAGCGGGCAAGTGAAGCTGGCGGACTTCGGCCTGGCCCGGATCTACAGCTGCCAGATGGCCCTGACCCCCGTGGTGAGCCCCCAGCTCCGGCCTGTGTGCGCCCGGCGGGGCGTTCTGCCTCTCACCCTGGGGCAGCAGCCTCTGCGGGGAGGGGGGAGACGTGGCGGAGTCAGTGTCCGGGGAGGGCTGGGGGGGCCTTCCCCACCGATGCGCAAAACATGCGGCCACGTGCCTGCCCCGCCCTGCCCCCGGGCCGGCCTGGCTGGCTCTTCGCGCTCGCTGTCCCACTGGGTCCCCCTCCGCTCCAAGGCGGGGGATTTCCCTGGGACTCGAGCCGCCCAGACACCAGCGTTTCCCGGAGCCGTCAGCGAGACCCCCCTTCAGCTTCCACAAGGCCCCGCCTGTGGGGGGTGGGATCCTACGGCCCCCCCCCCATTTCCAGTGCTGGAGGGAGCGGGGTGTGCTGGGATTCCGGGCAGAGGGGCTGGGCTGTTGAGGCCTTTGGCTGGGGGCTCTGAGTGTTGTGTGCACGCGGGGGGGCTGGCCTTGCAGCTCCTACTTCTCTGGGGGCCGGAGATGGGGGGGGCTAACCTCTGCCCTGCTGGGAGGTCTGGGGGTTCCCTCTTCTATATCCCAGCTGTTGGGTCGCTGGGGGAGCCCAGCCTGGGTCTGCTCTGGGGGTTACCCTGTCACTGCATGGCGGGTCCCTTCTCCCAGTGGGCACCGCGGCAGCCCGCCCTGTGCCCGGTGGGCGGAGGCAGCTGCCAGCCCCGGCAGCCCCCACCCGGCATGGCAGCCAGCCAGGCTCTGGGACCCAACCGGGGTGGGGGGAGGAGGCGCGGAATCCGTAGGGTAAACACTGCGCCGTGGGCAGGAAGTGGGGCTGGCGGGGGGAGGGGGACAGTCGGCCTACAGGCATTTCCTGCCCAGCGGGGACTGGGAGCTTGGCGCTTCCCACTAGCTCTGGAGAGACCTGAAGGAAGGGGGCCCTAAACCGCAGCAGGCCTGCCGGGGCACAGGGCTGTGCTGGGCTCTGTCTGGCGAGCCACAGGACGTGGCCTCGGGGGCTGCCCCCCCGGCGAGCCTCTTGGCTGGTCGCCCCCCATGGGAGGGGCTCAGGGTGCCCCCGTGACGGGCCTGTGCCGTGCAGGTGGTTACCTTGTGGTACCGCGCCCCCGAAGTGCTGCTCCAGTCGACCTACGCCACCCCCGTGGACATGTGGAGCGTCGGCTGCATCTTTGCCGAGATGTTCCGGCGAAAGTGAGTGGCGGGGGTCCGGGGGGGGGGGGGCGCAGAGCGGGGCTGGGGGACACGGGGGGGCCTGCAGACACAGGGTGGGCATAGGTGGCAGGGGGTGGCGTCTGTGTCACCTCCCACCCAAAGGGGCCTCTCCCCAGCACCACGTAACTGAGCCCCCCAAAGGGCTTGATGCCAGGGGTTGGTGTGGGCAGGCGGCGACCTCTGCTCCGCCCATTCAGCCCCGCTGCCTTGGGCTAACGTGGTCCTGCTGGGGACTGGGATGGCCTGGCCGGCCCACCCACTGGCTCCTCCCCTTCGGCTTGGCTAGGCAGCTGGGAGACAATTGATTAGGGCTGAGCCAGGGCCGACCCCCCCCTCAGTTTATCAGCTCCGCTGTGTGCTGATAAATGGGGAGGGGCCCTGCCCTCCCCTCCTTGTGGGCTCCTCGCTGGGCCTCTCCAGGGGTGGGGGGTTGTGTGATAAGGACACTGCCGCCTGGTGTCCTTGGCCAGGCCCAGCTGGGGGAGGGGGGCTGGGCCCCAGCCTCCGACAAGGGCCCCTCCGCGCCCACGCCTGCCATTGTCGGAGGCCTTTGAGCCTGGGAAATGCGGGGGGGGGGGGGGGGGAGGCTGGGTGTCTCTGGCCCCAGCCGGCAGGGGGTGGGGGGCAGGAGCGTGGCCGTGCAGCCACCTCGGGGTGGGGACGGGGGCCACGCAGAGCCGTGGAGGAGAACCTGCTCCGGTTCTGCCCCAGAGCCAGGGCAGGGCTCAGGGTGGGGAGCGTGCCCCAGGCCCGGCGCTGCTTGGCTCAGCCCCCCCTCTCTCCCCTGCAGGCCCCTCTTCTGCGGCAGCTCCGAGGCTGACCAGCTGGGCAAGATTTTTGAGTAAGTTTTGAAGTTCCCTGGGGCAGGGCGGGGCGGGGGTGGCCCAGGGTTTCTCAGGGGAGGGAGGGGACTGGGTCCAGCAGCTTTTCAATGAGGCGCGAAGTGAGGAGCCAAAGGGGCTGGGGAGGAGGAGGAGGCTGCTGATTGATGGGGCGGGGCGGGGCTGCTGCTGGGGGTGTAAGGCAGAGCTGGGGGGCTGCCCCTTCAGCCAGTTACGGAGTCTCCGGGACATTCAGCAACCGCCCCCCTGCTCCCCTGGCCCTGCGCCAAGATCAAGCTGGGTCCGGCCTCCGCCTGGTTTGAGTGACACCCCCCCCCCGGCACACACCTCACCCCGGGGTGGCCAAGCAGGGTCCACGCATTAGTCAAGGGGGGTTTGCCTCAGCGGGCTGGGAGCTGCCTCTGCTTGGTCTGCCCAGGCTCGGCCCGGGTGAGGTGGCTGCTGGGACGGCCCAGGCCCCCTTGGTGCAGGAGCTGCACGGGCGGGACAGACGGGGCCTTCCCCGGGGAAGAATCAGGAGCACGGGTTCCCTTCGCGGGGGTGGAACAGGCCCCTTGGTTCCTAGCAGACGAGGCTGGAGGGGCAGAGCCGGGGTGGGATGTATCCTGCTGCCAGGCTGTGAATTGCGGGGGAGACTGCCGTCCGCCCCGGCCTCCCCAGGGGTTCGGTACTGGGCCGGGAGAGGCTCTGGGGTGAAGGACGTCTGGAGAGGGTGAGGCTGGGCAGGGCATGGGGGGTCAGGACAGGGAGCCTGGGCTCAGCCAGGACACAGATAAGGTGGAGTCCTTGGACCCCCCCCCCCCCCACTATGCAGTATTAACCTGCGGAACTCACCGCCACAGGGACTGCGAGGCTGAGAGCTCAGCGGGGTCGGGAGGAGAATCTGAGCCTCCATGGGCAATGCGAGAGCAAAGTGCCTGGTTTTTAAAACAAGGGCTCAAAGCCCTGGAGCCACAGGACTGAGGCCAAACCCTGGTGGGAGTGAGCAGGGCAGGCGAGTCCCTCGCGTCCTGGGCAGGGTCCCTTACACCTTCCCCCTGCCTTGCTCCGGGTCCCTGCTCCGGCTGCTGATGTGCCAAACCCGCTCCCTGCCTGCAGCCCCGTCCTGGTTCTCTTCCGCCCGGCGCCGGGCCCCCATCCCAGCTGGGGTTCAGTTGTTCTTTCCCCTGCCCTGCAGCATGATCGGGCTCCCGGCGGAGGACGACTGGCCCCTGGACGTGGCCCTGCCGCACTGCGCCTTCACGGCACGCTCCCCGCAGCCCGTGGAGAGGTTTGTGCCAGAGCTGGAGCAGCTGGGAGCGCAGCTTCTCCTGGTAGGTCGGGGGGCAGCCATCGTTTCGACTGAGGTGGGGAATTGAGGGGGGGGGGCCCTCTGGAGCCCCTCTGGGCTTTGAGTCCCAGCCCCTGGAGCTGCTGGGGAAACAAGGGCCTGGTCTCCAGGCTGCAGCCGCGGCTCCAACCCGGGCTGGAGCCAGCTTCTCGGTGGTGGGACCTGCTCGCAAAACCTGCACACGGGACTTGGCACGGCAAGGCTCTGGAAATGACACAGCTGGGGCTAAGGGGACGGGCTGGGGGTCGGGAGGGAGGCAGAGTGGTGGGGTGGAGATCCTGGGGGCTGGGTGAGCAGGGGGCTGTGGGTCAGAGGGAGGCAGAACTGTAGGGTGGGGAGCAGGGAGGGAGGCAGAGCGGTGGGATGGGGAGCCCGGGGCTGAGGGACCAGGGGGCTGTGGGTCAGGGAGGCAGAGCGGTGGGATGGGGAGCCCGGGGCTGTGGGTCAGAGGGAGGCAGAGCGGTGGGATGGGGAGCCCGGGGCTGTGGGTCAGAGGGAGGCAGAGCGGTGGGATGGGGAGGCTGGGGCTGTGGGTCAGAGGGAGGCAGAGCGGTGGGGTGGGGATCCTGAGGCTGGGGGACCAGGGAGTGGGGGCACTGGCAGAGCTGGGGGGGCCGCAGGGGCCTGTTAATCCATTTGCCCTTCACTCTGAACAGCCAGTTGGCTCAGACTGATCCTTAGCGGGGGAGACGCAGCCCCCCAGTCTCTGGGGGCAGGGGGCTGGTCTGTCCCATTTAACCCTTTCTCCTCCCCCCTAGGAGATGCTGACCTTTAACCCCTACCAGCGGATCTCGGCCTTCAGTGCACTGCATCACCTTTACCTCCAGGACAGGGGCCCGGCGGATGGGTAGCGCCCAGGGCCCCCCGGCGTGGGGACCCGCCAGAGGACTCGGGAGGGTGCAGACCTTGCCCCTGCCGCCACGCCCCCTCCTCGCCGTCAGCCCCCGGCCCTGCCCACGCCCCGCACACGGAGACGGACTGGAGCCGGGCGCGAGACGCCTCCTCCGGGGGTGCCAGGCCCTGGGGGCGTCCCCCCCTTGCCCTGCGGGCGCGTGGGCCCGGCCGGCCTCGCTCTGTTTAAGGTCAGTTTGTGTTGGGCGGAGGCCGGTGGCTCTGGCCCATGGACACTTTGACTCTCCTTTTGTAAACGTTTACAAACTACCCGCTGCCTTATCACATTCCAGCCTCCTGGGGCGCCTCTCCCCCGCCTGCGGGGGCTGAGCGCAGCACTACAGACCCCTCCCCTCCCCACACCCGGGCCAGGCTTTTTCTACAAGAACTATTTGTGCTATTTGTGCGCGGTTTTTTTACTGCCAGGGCGGTGGCCGGGGAACCGCAGGATCCTTGGGTGCACACGTGGGAGCTGCCTCCCGGGGGGGGCCGGGAAGGGGATCAACCGTTTATATTTATGATGATTCCCCTCTGACACTTCACCGGTTTTTTTATCGGCTCTGACCATGGGGAGAGCCCAATAAAGGGAAGGCAGGGGGGACAGATGGGGCAACCCCAGCCTGCTTTGTTACTCGGCGTGCCTGAAAGTGTCTTGGGTTTGAGTGGTGCGGCCGAGAGGGCCCCTCCCGGACGGCTGCTGGACTCGGGACGAGGTTACAGGGCCCCTGGAGTGGAGGCAGCCGGGCGTTGCCCCTTCCTGCTCTCGACTGACTGGCTCACCCGTGGGGCTGAGATGGGGGTGGGCTGTGGGCCCCCCCTTCCTCCGCAGCTGGACACCTGCCCGGCCCTAGTGCCAGCCCCCGTCGAGCCATTTACGTCCAGCCAGGCCAGTTTAGTGGGCCTGCGAACATGCCGGCGCCAGGTTCCCAGCCACGCTGGAGCAGCCCGGGTGTGGCTGGGCCACTGCCCTGTTGCACATGGAGCCTCACTGGTGCATCTCTGGGCGTAGGTAAGGCCTTGGTGTGTCTCTCCCCCCCCCCCCCCCCGCCCTGGCAGCTCTAGCGCAGCCCCCCAGCTGTAATGAAGGGAAGCGCTGGCAGTCCTGACCCACAGGAGTTTAACACCCTGGGGCTGAGAGCCTCTCCCTGACCCCACGGGACACTGGCCCGCCCTCTCCCCATCTCACCCACTCCTGCCTTGCAAAGAGCCGGGAGCTAGCGCGGGTGAGGCTCCCGCTCCTGCTCCGGTGGGGGGCTGGTCCTGGGGGAGGCGGGGCACACAGCGGAGCCAGGGGTCACTGAATGGTGTTTATTGAATGATCGGTAACAGGGTCACACGACAGGTGATGAGCCGGGCGGATTCCCGCCGCGCCACCGGACACTGATAGGTGGGCCTGGCCCGGAGCCGCGCCGCCGTCCTGCCCGTTTCAACGCCAGGTCTGGGAGCAGCTTCTGCTGTGCTAGCACCACGGCCGAGTTCTGCTCAACCTCCGGGCCCACCAGCTGGGGCAGAGCGGGAGGCGGGGGGCACTCACTGCTCTGCCCAGCCGTGCCACGGCCACGGCCACTAGAGCAAGGCCCTGACCCTCCAGCAGCAGGTGCTGTGCCGGGCGCTCTGCCAAGGAGCCAGCAGCCTTCTGCTCCGCGGCTGGAGGGCAGCAGCTGGGGAAGGACCCGTTTAGGAGCCGGGTGGATCGGCTCAGGCAGAGGCGCTTACGTGGGTCCTGCAGACACCCCCCGTCTCCGGCCCCGAGCCAGGGGCAGGGAGGCCATTGGGCTGCGGGAACCCACCTTCTGGCCTCACAGTGGGGGAGTTTCTAGCTCGACTTCTAAATAAATAGCATGTGGCCCTACCGGGCCCGAGTCACGGAGGGGTGGGGGGGCTCAGAGGCAAGAATTAAATCTACCCAGTGTCTAAAGGCTGGTGCTTCTCCAAGGACAGGGGGCTAGGGTTGGGGGGGAAGGGGTTTCCCTAGCTTTGGCTGGGCCCCCTACTGCATGCAGGGAAGGGGAAGCAGCAGGCATCCAGCCCCCATTCTCCGCTCAAGGCAGGCGGGGCCTCCCCAGGCCTTGGGGGCACAGAGCTGAGGGCTGTTCTCTGCCGCGGGGGACGCTCCGGGCAGGCCCAGGTGAAGCTGAGAAGCAGACACCAAACCCAGCTGGCCTTGTCAATAGCACCTGGGCAAGGAATCCAGGCAGGGGCGCCTCTGCACGGGGGGGGGGGGGGGGGGGGGGGGGGGCAGGAGGCAGCCGGGCCCATACGATTCCCCCTCTTCTAAGGATGGAAATGCCAGTACCCAGTACCTGCTAGACACCCGCTCCCAGGGACATCTTCAGGGCAGCTAGCTCAGCCAGAGGGAGGCTCTTCTCTTACAGTAACCCAGCCCTTAAAGGGGTATCACGCCCATCCTCCATTGTAGGCCCTGGCATTAGGCTCTTGCACCGCTCTCAGCCACGTAGGCGCTTTCCAGGCTGGGTGGCGTGGCCGGGGCCTGGGTAGCGTCCACGGGGGGAAACACAACCCTGGAGTTTTCAGCAGGGACGAGGCGCCTCTCTGCCCGTGGCCAGGCCAGGAACAGCCAGCGGCCCTGCTCGGAGCCAGGCACCGACGACAGCTTAGCCGCTTCATGCAAGTTCCCGGTGCCTGGCGCGGCGGCTCGTTCTCGTAGGGCGCCCCACCCAGCACCGGTCCTGCCAGCCGGCTCTGAGCTCGGCCCCCGTTTGCCAAAGGCGTCATACCAGGGACGGAGCCGCCCGCCCGATCGGCGCTTTGGTGGCACAGCCAGGGCTGGGGGAAGCCGGGCCAGGCGTCATGTTCCTTCCGAGCAGGGGAGATGGGTTCTCTGGGCTAATGTACACGAAGCTAAGGCGGGCAGGGGCTGACGGCTCTATAAGAAGGCACTGGGGTTCGCTCTGGGGTCTTTCTGGTTTCTGTAGCGCATGGCTAGCAGCACGCCGAGGATCTAGAACAGAGAGAGAAGACGGGGACTTCCTGGTCACAGGCTGCCCCGAGCCTCTGCCCCGGGGTCCCCCTCCCGGCTGGAGGCATTACCTCCGTGAAGCTGAAGAAGAGCCCGACTCCCCCGAGGATTTTCAGGGCCTCGTCCGAATGCTTCAGCATCTTCTCCCCGCACTTGGGGCAGCGGGTCATGTTGACCTTACACACCTGGAGAGGAAGGTAGAACCCCGTGTGACTCCCCTGCTGAGGGGGGCAACAGCTGGGGGAGCTGAACTGTCCCCCCCGAGCCCTGGGACCCAGCCGGCAGAGCATGGCGCAGCAAAGCGAGCCTGGCGTGGGATCCGCAGCCCCGCTGCACGCTTCCTGAAATCAGCACAGCCGGGAGGAGCCGGATGCAAGAGCCAAGAGGGGAACCCGGCCTTTCCCGTGTACCGCAGCCGCGCAGGCCTGAGCTCTCGGGCTGGTTACCCCGGGGGGCTTTTGCCCAAGGGGACAGGGGCTGCCTCTCCTGGGACTCACAGCCTTGCAGGCGCTGTAGTCGGCCTGGAACGTTTGCATGGCCAGGGCGTCACTGGTGTTGTTCAGCAGCCCGCAGCAGTTCAGTTTCACCTCGATGTCCTTGCGGGTGGAGTTGCCCAGGATGTTCCAGGCGGCTGTGAAGAGACGCTCCTGTGGGCAGAGCCCAGACCCCCAGGGTTACCCCAAGAACAGCACAGCCTGCAAGCGCCCTGTGGGCCGGCCCTGGCAGGGAACCGGCCGCCAGCAGCCATGAGAGGACACTGAGGTTTTCCCACTGGGCCCCTTCGGTGGAGGGGGGCAGGGCTAGAAGAGGGAGCCCTGGGAGGGGAACCAGCCCCCCTGCCCTTGCACGGGCGGAGCCTGTTGTGATCCGTGGGGCTGCACAAGGCACCAACCCCGCCCAGCCACGGGGGCCAGGCCGGAGCGAGTCCAGACACAAAGGCGGTTGCTGTAACTCAAGGGCTGGGTCATACTCCGGCCTGGAGACACCGGGCAAGCCACACCTGGGTGTGTTGGAAATTAGGGCGGACAGGTGGACACCACAGGAGGGGTGGGGGTGGCCCCCCCCTTTGACCGGCTGTACAGAGAGTGTTTGGGGAGAAAAACTGGCTGTCAAGTGAGCAACTGCAGCAGGAGTCCTGGGACTCCAGCCCCCCCCACCCCCCCAGCCTGAGACAGGCCCCGCCCAGGTGGCCCCAGGATACATGGCCGCCTTCCCCCACGCCAGCTCTGCCCCCAACGCCAGTGGCGACGGATCTTACAGGAGGCGGTTCGCCCTTTCCGCTACTAGAGACTGTCCGCTCCGGTCCCAGGCCTGGCCGTCGAGGGACACTGATCTAAGAGCCCCGGGGCTGCCAGAAGCGGCTCTCCGCTTTCGCTGCCCAGGAGGTGCAATGGGGCTGGCCCCACGGCACGAAGCAGCCTCGGGTCCCTGCTTAACGCTGGCCCGTGACTGGGTTACGTCGACACCTTTAGCGCGTACAATCCACGTGAGGTAAACAAAGGTTCTTACAGCTCCAGGGCCCCCGTCCCAGGGCCGACCCACGGGCCTGGCTAGTTCTACGCCCAGAGGCCAGCTCCTGGTGGCTCAGCGTCCAAGGGGGCCCTCGAGGGGAAGGGGGGGGGGCTTGGCAGAGGAGCGCAGCCCGAAATTGGCACTGCCACATCAGCTTGAGGATGGGGGGGGAGGGCGGAGGGCCAGGGCCAGCAGGGCATACCTGTGAAACACAGGGCAAATTGGGGCAGGCGTTCCAGAGCACCCAGCCCCACACCGGGGTCTGGTCCTCCCTTAGGAGCAGAGTTAAACCAGCCCCCACAAGCCCCAAGCACAGAGACAGTCTCGCCTTGGCACCCCACCTTCCTGTTTGTCTTTGCCGCTTCCTCCCAGCGTGAGAACAGCCAGGTGGCAGCTACCAGCCTGCTCCGTGGGTGCAGGGCTCAGACCGGCGTGGGCACAGCCCCTGAGCCGCAGCAAGCCGAGCCGCTCTGACTCCCCGGGGGCAAAGGCGGGTGGCCGGGGGCACGGAGAAGGGTGTGGAGGACGAGTGGCGCTAGCCTGCGCTCACAGTACAGCCTGCTGCAGAGAGCAGGCGCCACACTGCACTTGGCGACCTGTACCCAGGCAGCTGGAGCTAACCCCCCCCCAGGCTAGGGCCAGGGGGTGCAGATGGGACCCCACTTGTGATTAGGGATGTGAATGTTAAAGGGGTGGGGATGCCCCCTCCCCCAACCCAACTAAACAGGATGTTACATCCCTACTTGAAACAACCCCTGGCCTAAGCTCTTTGGGGCAGAGGCTGGGAGGGGACACAGGTCTGGTCAGCCTGCAGGCCCCCATTCCACAGGGGACAGCTGAGTGCCGGAGGTATGGGGATACACAGCCAGCCCCACCGGGCAACGGATCCCCCTCACCCCCAGGGGTGAGCGAAGGCCTGCCAGGCCCAGCACTTACTGGGAAAAGGGTTGCAGCTCATGAGTTGGGACAGGCTGCGTCCGTCACCCACTCAACCCCTTGCTTTGTGTCCAAAAGGGGCAGTGCCCCTTTCCGCTGGCTGAACAGGCTCTCCAGGCCGTCGGCTCGTATTAAGGGCTCGTATTAAGGCAATACGACTTACCTGGCGGCTCGTATTAAGGGCCAGACATGAACAGGAGACGCCCAGCTGGAAGAGAAAGACCAGGCCTAAAATGACCATGTACTGCAGGCGAGTGGGGGTTAAGGAAACACCAGGGGGCGCTGCCCTCTCCTCTGTCTGCCGCGATGTCAGCACCGAAAGCCCCCCCCCCCCCCCCCAGGAACCACCCTCCATGCACACCAGCATTTGGGGGGATGTTCAGAGACGATAGTCTCTTTGGGCCACCGTTTCCTTCGCTGGGCGCTTCCCACAGAGACCTGCTCCCGGCTGGACTTCAGAGTTGAGGCTGGTGCAGGAGGCAGGGCAGCCAGCATGGGGCTGTGGAAAAGGCGGCTGTGGCTTTAGGCAGCCCCTGCTCAGCTTGGTCTCGGAGCAGCACAGTGAAGCCGGAAAGCTCCCTCTGCCCCTGCTGTTCCACCGAGGCTTCGGTCCTGGAATTGCAGCTCCCGAGGGTTAGCCAGAGCAGGGCTGGGGGTCGGTGCTAGCCCCGTGGGACAGGCAGGGAACGACTGGGCTACGCTCACACCCTGCTGTGACAAGTGGAGCCCAGGTTGCTGCTCCACCCTCTTGTTCAGAGGACAGGCTGGGCTAGCTCCCAGCCCACAGGGCTCCTTTCCCATGCTAGGACCCCGCATGGCAGCTGGGCAACTAGGGCCTCTTAACCCCACTGCTTAGCCACGGGCCGTTTCCCCCTGAAACCCCACGCTCTGCGTTGACAGCGCTGCAGCCCAGTCACAGGAGGCAACAGGAAAACAGCAGCTGCTGCTGGCGCAGCATAGAGCTTGTCCATGGGGGGAGGGGGAGACAGGTTTTCCCCCCTATCTGAGACGCCGCTTTCCCTCTCCACCGGCAGCCTGACCTTCCAGCCCAGGAGGTTTGGGGGAGAGTCCCCCCTCCCCCGGTGCAAGCACAACAAAGAGCCCCCCGAAGCCTCCAACGCCAGCCTAGTCTCCGCCGCCAAGGGCTGCAGGCTGGCCAATGCTCCTAGGGGAGCACAGCTCCGCCCCGCTGGCCGGGGGAACCAAGCGAACCCGGCAATGGCATCTCCGCTGGGGCCAGACCAGACGCCCCTTCCTCCCCGCCGCTGGCCGGCAACAGCAGCTTGGCAGAACCTGGCCCATGCGACCGCGTCCTGTGCGTCCCCCGCCTGAATCCCAGCCCTGCAGCCTCAGCACTTCGCAGCTGGCCCATTAGAGTCAACAGCCTCGCCCAGCCCCGCTTCCCCCCTTCCTCCTGCTGTGGGCCCCCTAAAGTCAGGGCATGGCCCCAGCTGCTCCCCATGACTGAACCCACTCCCCCGAGACCGAGCCTTTGCCCTCCGGAGCCTAGGGAGCCGGCCCTCCTCCCCCACACATCCCTGTTAGTTGTCCTTGCTGAGGTCTCCAAATCTGCTACAGCCACTTGCCAGCTCAGCTGAATCTTAGGTGGCTGTCTCAAAAGCGAAGGCTTCAAGCGAGCTGTGGTTTCCTCTTCGCATCACTTCCCCGTCCCGACATCAGCCCACTTACGGGTGACAAGCTGCTAAGGCTGGCCTGGTCTGCGGCTCAGCTAGGTAAAAACTGCCCCTGCCCCTGCACAAAGCACAGCACCCGTGTCTGCCAGCCCCAGGGAGATGAACACCCCCCCCCCCCCCCCCGCCCATGGGCAAGGGAAGCAGAACAGGAGCTGTACAGCAGTGTGGCTGCCGGGGGGGGGGAGGGCGGAGGAGAGGGCTACGCTCCAGGGTTTATTTATAGATCAAAAGGAGCATCAGGAAGAGCGGGGCTCGGAATGGAGCACCCACGCTTTCCCCGGAGCACGGCCGGGAGGGGATCTCACACCTCCCCGGCTGGCGCACAAGAGCCTCTCCCCCCGCGGCGCCGGGCGGGGTCTCTGCTCCAGGACTGGCCTGCAGAGGGGGGATCGGCGCTGCACGGCCAGCCTTCTTTTTCTGACAGGGACTGACCCGCGGGCTGCTGCTCCTCTGAGCGCCCCACGCCTGAGCGCAGGGCTGCCTCCCCGGGCCGGCTGCAGGTCTCAAGCGCTTTGTCTAGTGAGAGTTTGAACAGCACCAGCCTGCGCTAACCCACAGCCAGCCCCGCTCCAGCTCCCAGCACCCCCGCCCCGGTCCAGCCATCACCCACCTGCTCTTAGCCCGGGGGTGGGCAAGAAAACGGTAGCAGTACATCAGGGTTACCCCGGCTGGGCTGCTGCCGCTGTTTACCTGCAGCTCTGCAGGCCTGGGCGATCGCAGCGCCCGCCAGAAATGGAGATCCGCGGCCCCCAGGAGCCCCTACCCCTGCAGGGGCACACAACAGGGTGGGGGCCTGCCCACGGCCAACCCCGGTAGACCAGATCCGCTCCACGGGCCGGTATTTGCCCACCCCAGTCTCAGCCACGGCTCCCACCAAGCCTCCCCCCGCACTTGAGAGAACGCGGATCCTGAAGGATCCGTGCCCCCTCCTTATAAACATGTCAGAGCCATGGCCGTCTACAGCACAGGCCATAGATCCGCACCCTAAAGCTTCCCTGCAGGCAACGTGGGGTCTGGCTTGTTCCGACAAGGCTGCAGCTTCGGCGTAGTGAGCGAGATCCCTTAGCAGGTGCTGAAGGACCAAATCTCCCGCTTCCAGCCTCTTGGGTTGGTTCCCAACTGTTACTACCCACAGCTAGAGCACAGAGCAGCTGGAGTTTTAGCCACCCTGCTCCGGGAAGGAGTTGGCTACCCTAGGGCTCCCCCTCATGGAGATGCCTGATGATCGCAACAGTGGGATGGGCAGACACAGCCCAGAGGTTACTCTGGCCCCATGCTTGCTCGGCCCAGCGGCTGGGCCTGGGGGAGGATTGGCAGCGCGGGAGTCAGGGGCCGGCCCCCAGGCAGCTGGCAAGGATACAAAGAAGAGCATGACTTGGTGGTGGTTGATCGCCCCGATGAGCCCCACGATGGCGATGAGCAGCAGGAAGACGCCCACGGCGATGACTCCGCCGATGATGTGGATGCTGGAGACGATGCCAAAGCTTTTCCCCCAGGCTGCCACCCCGATCAGCAGCAGCCCAACAAGCTGGAAAACAGGAGGAGCAAGTCAGTGCTGGGCCGTGGGGGCTCCAACCCCTGGCACCTCGGCGTCCCATCAGAGGCACCTCATCTTCCGCCCAGCCCCTGGCAACAGAGCCCGTGCAGGCCCAGAAGAGGGAGCGCTGGAGCGTGTCGTGCGCATTGGGCGCGCTACGACAGGAAGCCAGGGCACTGGCCGGGGGAGAAAGGCGGTTCTATTCCCAGGTCTGAGCGACGTGCCTCAGTTTCCCCAACTGTAAAACAAGGCTGATGGTAGGGAACTTGAAGCACTTGGAGACCTGCTAGGAGTAATTTTTAAAGTAGCAAAGGGCCTCGCCCGCCTCACCTGTGGAGCCCAACTGACTAGGCAGGATGACTCAAGCAAAGGAAGGGAAGGGTGCACCAGAAAGGCAGCTGACCCAGGGTCTTGTTTTGTGACTTACCCCTTTCCTGGCTTTATTTTAAGCCTCTTGTCCAACCCCTGCCAGTTTCCCTTCCACTAACCATTGTTTATTCCAGCCCCTCGCCCCCACTCTGGATTGCAGGCCCTCCCCCATTCTTTTCATGCCAAGAGCCAAGCTCGCATTCCCACCCACGCACGCCTGCAATTAGCTGGCTTAATCACCAATTTCAAGAGAGCAGATGCTGGAAAAATGGGATGCCAGCTCCTGTTTAGCATCTTTAGGGTTGGGGGTGTCTTTGCACCGTTCACATGCTCCTGCTGCGCTCTGCTATCTCTAGTCTACACTGCCATTTGGTTCCTGAAGCAATTACCGGACTGGACTCATGGGCCATCTTGGCCCATTTCCTGGTTTTGGCAGCAGCCAGCACATTTCAGAGAAACCCACAGCAGGTGGAGGAGGAATAATCAATCCCCTGATCACAACTGAAGCCTGAAGCACCAGGGTTAATACCCCTTCCGGTCTGTTAACCTAAACGGTCACCAGAATCTCCGGAGTTATCCACAGAAGGATCTTTTGGAACTTGCTACTTTTGTGGCAACTTCGATGGTCTAATGACACAGGTGCGGTGTACTGCTGTGGAGTTTGCCACCTTTTAATCAGCTGACTTGTGACCATGAGCGGCTCATTCTAAGAACAGCCAGACGAGGTCAGACCAAAGGTCCATGTAAGCCTAGTGTCTTGTCTGCTGACAGCGGCCAATGCTAGGTGTCCCAGAAAGAATGAACAGAGTTTTTCATCTCTTCAGAGAGCAGCCGTTCCAAGCCCTCATCATTTTTGTTGCCCTTTTCTGAACTTCCCCCCCCAATACCAAGATGACTTTTTTGAGAGGAGGCAACCACATCTGGCAATAGGCAGCGGTGGGAATGTGCAGAGAGTTGGGAAGTTGGTTTAGAACGAGTGGAGGTACCAGACAAGGAGATCGGATATCGCCAAGTATCTTCATCAAGCACCTAGAGAGCGCGATGGACAAGATCAAGTAAGAGGTAAAAGGGATATTAGTGCATGAGACGAGAATTAACAACTTGAGCTTCGCGGAGGATAGAGTTATCATTGAGGAAGATGAAGAGATGCTACCGAGAACGGTGCAGGTGATAAATGAGGAAGGGAAGCGATATGGACTGATTATGAATATCGATAAAACGAAGACAATGGTATTTGGAGATAAGGAAATAGGAAAGAAGAACAGTGTAGATGGGATCGAACTAGAGAACGTAGAGAAGATCACGTATTTGAGGAGCAACAGGACGTATGATCAGACTGTAAGAAGGAAATAGCGACTAGAATAGCGAAAGCAAGAGCGAGTTTGAAGGTGATGGATAAGATCTGGAAAAGTAAAGCAATTAGCTTAGGAACGAAGCGGAGTGTCTTGAAAACGTGTCTATTTAGCAGCATGTTGTATGGATGTGAGACATGGGTGATGACAAAAGTCGAAGAGAAGGATATTGACATTCGAGAGAAGTTACAGAAAGAGCCCGAAAATAGGGTGGATGCAAGTGGTCACCAACGAGGAATTATATAGGAAGATACAGCCGAAAGAGAACCTACTGCAGAAGGCTATACCAATGGGAGTTACAGCTATTCAGGCTTATCTGCAGAATGAACAATGAGCGAAAAGTTAAGACCCTGGTATTCGGCATAATGGATGGTCCGAATAGGAGAGGCAGACCTCACAGAGAATGAGTAGATGATATGGTAGACTGGTGCAGAGCTAGTCTACAGAAACTAAGCCACTAAAGATGGAAGGAAATAGTGAAGAAGGCATCGGACACCAATGAGTGCTGAGCCCATGGTGTTGATTATGATGATAATGAATAAGATATTCTCTGTCTTACTCTCTATCCCTTTGCTTATAAAATTCCTTCTGCTTCAGAGCCACAAGGACATTAGCGTGGATGCATTTTTCACAACATGAAAGTTGAACTTTATTTCCTTTAAGAGCTCAGCGGGGAGGGGGGGGGGGGGAGGGGGGCTTTCCAACTCCTAGACTGACGTGTCCCAGAAGTGTCCATTCATCATTCGGGCTCATAAAATGGGTACCAACTGGGGAAGAGCTGGTTAGCTCTTGCCATCTTTCATCCTCGTGTCTACACAAACATGAATCCGTGTAAGCTAACCTGGTTTAAGCTGGAGCAAGGTACTCAAAATCAAGTCAGCTTGGAGGGCTTCCAAGGCCAAGCCAATGTAACAGGCCAGTCAAACGGAGGTAAGAGCCCCTCCAGGGCTCATGCTGACTTAGCAAATCCAGTTAAAGAGGCACCTTTGCACCTTCCAGGCCAGGACTAAGAGCAATGTGAGGGGCAATGATGAGCCAACATGGAGTATAACTAGGCAGCAGTTTAGCTGGTGCGCAGCAACATGGCCAGGTCAGCAAGAAAAGAATATAGACATTGGCACAGGCTGCTTCCCTGGCAATTTATCCTGCAGCACGTCACATCACGGCACCTCAGAGCCCCCGCTCCAGCTCAAGCCCAAACATCTACACAGCAATCGTATAGCCCCTGCAAGCCCCAGACAGCTGCAGCTGCGCTATGGGTCTCTTACTGTGGTACAGACACGCACCAAGGCACTACAGTGACAGCCACAGAACTATCAGGTAAAATCTGATGAGGTTCAACAAGGACAAGTGTAGAGTCCTGCCCGTGGGACGGAAGAATCCCAAGCATTGGTACAGGCTGGGGACCGGCTGGCTAAGCAGCCGTTCAGCAGAACAGGCCCTGGGGATACAGTGGATGAGAAGCTGGATACGAGTCAACAGGGCGCCCTTGTAGCCAAGAAGGCTAATGGCATATTGGGGGGCATTAGGAGCATTGCCAGCAGATCTAGTGATTATTCCCATTTATTTGGCACTGGTGAGGCCACATCTGGAGTATTGTGTCCAGTTCTGGGCCCCCCCACTACAGAAAGGAAGTGGACACATTGGAGAGGCTGAGGGATTTGGTCTTATTCAGTCTGCAGAAGAGAAGAGGGAGAGGGAATTTGAGAGCAGCCTTCAACTTCCTGAAGGGGGTTCCAAAGAGGAAGGAGAGAGGCTATTCTCAGCGGTGACAGATGGTGGAATGAGGCACAATAGTCTCAAGTTACAGTGGGCGAAGTCTAGGTTGGATATTAGGGAAAACCATTTCCCTAGGCGGGTGAGGAAGCGCTGGGCTGGGTTCCCCAGGGAGAGGGTAGAATCTCCATCCCTAGAGGTTTTGAAATCCTGACTTGGCAAAGCCCTGGCTGGGTTGATTTAGTTGGGGTTGGTCCTGCTTTGAGCAGGGGGCTGGACTTGATGACTCCTGAGGTCTCTCCCAGCCTTGGGATTCTAGGATTCTAGAATATTCTGGCCCCAGTGAATTGGAGGCAAGACCCACTTGAGTTAAATGGAGCCAAAATTTCACCTGCCTCGTCTGTGTTCTGGGTTGTGAGCGGTGAGGTTGCCTAGAGCCAGAGGTTTGAATCCTGGCCCAGCTGGCCTGACATCACACGGGGAACTTTCAGACAAGTCCTGTGTCCTCTGTGCACATGTTCACTAGGGCCCTCGAGTTTAAGATTCCCCGATCACCTCTTCACCTACAGGCACATGTTGGTGCCTCACCACCAGCTTTCAACAGCCCCAGGCCCACCCCCCAAACCAGGCTGCAGCTCAGTGATCAGGTAGCTCCTAGGGGACTGTTTGTGAAGCACTTTGAACCCTGCAACTCTTAGCGCTGTAGCCACTTACTGCCAGCACAGGTCATCTCAGCCGCTGGGGGCAGCGAGACAGGGCCTGAAGTCACCCCCTTGCTTGGTGCCAAGACACCAGCGTTTGGGTGGCACTTGCATCTGACGAGTCTCCCAGCAGTGCCAGCTCCTGCAGAGACCAGGTGGGGTTTAAGTCAGTGAATCCCTGCTGATTTCTGCACCGGCTAATGCAGCCGGAGAGCACCAGGCTGCCAGGAGAACACGGCTGCTGGCAGTGCTCTCGCTGAAGATGCTTTGGCGCTGGGCAGGCGAGGGGGGACCTCAAAGAAGAGCGCAAGACTCACTGGGCAGTTGTCCAGCATCCTAGAAGATGCAGGGGGCTAGGTAGGGTCTCATGAGGGCACCGAAATTTCCCTCCTGCCTTCGTTCTTTAGCACAGTGACAGGTGGAGCCGCGTGCCACCAGGCTGCTCCAAACAGGTGCGCTGGGCTCATCTGCAGCAGGACTCCCATGCAGCTGCGGCCTGGGACACAGGAAACCCTTGACCAGATTTCCCCTGGTGTAACTGACCACGGCGAGGTTCCTCCAGGCACCAGTCCACTGTATCTGCATGCGTTTCATTCGCAGCCTACGGCGCTCCACCGCCTCATCCCCCTCAGCCACGCTGGGCCTTCTCCACGGCCCAGTTTGGTTCCTGGCCTCCCTTCATGTCAGGTCCACGGAATAGAGGGGCCACGACAGGCCCTTCCTCTTGTGGTTCTCTCCACTGAGACTAAACGAATGGCCACAACAAGGCCTCCCAGCTTGGGGGGCGGGGGGGGGGAGGGGAGGAGAGGAAGAGGGGCACACCAGAGGCATGGAAGACAAGTGAAGCTGCAGGCCAGGATTGCTGGTCATGAGGACTTGTGCACGCACACTCCCACAGCCACCCACCCCTTGCTGTTCCCACATTCTTTGCTCGGAAGCGCAGGCTCCAGTGGACACCCCGTGGCTCTCCCCAGGGTAGAGGCAAGGATCTGACGGGAGGTAAAGGCTGAGTCAGTCTGCCCCGTCCGTCCGTCCTAGTTCCCAGGGCTCTCACTGCACAGAGGAGGAAGTGGTGGTCAGCGCTTTAAGCCAGCTGTCCTTTTGACGAGGTTTACTCCAGCCTAGCAGCCTGGCCCATGCTTCTGAGCCACAGTTACCAGATTCCCGCCGCTGTCACGGACACAGAGGGCCCAATTCTCTGTTGCCCAGTGCTTCAGGTTACTTACACCCCCTTCATCCCTGGTGTGAAGGGCTACCGGGTAGACTGGTAGCACTCGTGTGAAACTGGGCCATGATGGAGTTCATCTGGAGTAGGCAGCTCATTGATTAGCAGGCTAGATCGCTGGTCACTAGGACTCCAGCCATTTCTGTTGGCAGCCCTGGACACCACAAGGAGGAGGGAGAAAGATTGTTCTCCTTGATCCTTGAGGACAGGACAAGGAGCAATGGGCTTAAGCTGCAGCAAGGGAGGTTTAGGTCGGACATTAGGAAAAGCTTCCTACCTGTCAGGCTGGTTACACACTGGAATAAATTGCCGAGGGGGGTTGTGGACTCTCCATCTCCGGAGATATTTAAGAGCAGGTTAGACAGACACCTGTCAGGGATGATCTAGATGGTGCTTGGTGCTGCTGTGAGGGCAGGGGGCTGGACTAGATGACTCTCGAGGTCCCTTCCAGTTTTAGTGTTCTGCGATTCTATGGCTTCCCTCCCTCTACCTGTCGGTCCATTTCCCAACCCCCTCTCATTGCACACGCTCTCGCTTTCCATCAGCATGTTTGGCTCAACCCTGCCTGTTCCGACATTAGGGATGTTAGTGATGTAAGCGACTGGTCAACTATCGGCTAGTCGACTAGTGACTCGACTAGTTGCTTGCCTCCCGCCTCGCTGCCTCTATCAGAGAGAGAGAGAGAGAGAGAGCATGGGGGAGAGCAAGATATGGTGCTGGAGGGAGCTGGTTCTCCCCTCAGCACTGTCTCCGTGGGGAGAAGGGGCAGGGCACAGTGGGGAACACAGTCCCGCACTGGCCCTGCACTCCCGACGACAAGAATCGGTGTTATTGCCACTTGGTTAAAAAAACCCAGCTCTGAGCACTGAGTCTGAGGCATTACGGGCAACAAATACTTCTGAATACTCAAAGCCACTGCAGGACCTAAGGGAGAAAGACTTGAGCTCCAACCCACAAAGACAGCTAAGGCCCCAGACTTCGGTGCTAGGTGCCTACGTTCCAACTTTATGCACCACTGCAATCCACACCTGGCAGCCACCTAACCCGGAAGCACCTAAGCCTTCCCAGTGCTTAAGACTTTGCAGAGACATTGCCTAGGTGACTAAGTCTCCGTCCCTGAACCCAGACGTCTGAGCCCGAGAAAGGCAAAGATCTATCTTCCGCCAGTTGATTGAGCTATCTTCCCTGCAGAGCCCAAGCCAGGAATCGGGTTCAGAGGCTGCCTACAGGAGAGGGGCCTTGTAGCCAGACACAAAACCCCATCTTGTTTTTCCACGAGCCCCATCTTGTTTCCCCCCCCCCCCCAGAGAGCAAGAGAAAGGCAGTCAGCCTTTGATGCCCTGGGAACACAGGTTTGCTGCCTGTCCCTGACTCTACCATAAACAGAAACCAGACAGTAAATGGGCTAGCTGACGACCCGGGGCCTCCCGTCGCCCTGATGGCTAGTACCAGTAATTGACACGCCTGCACTGTCCCAGAGAGGAATCTTCGCCCATCACATACCAGAGGTGCCCATTGTCTGCATTTTCCCAGGTGTAAATTATGCTTTGCACCCTTCGTGGGAAACTTGGCATTCAAAGCCATTTTTCCTTAATGGCCACTTGAGCCCAGGAAGAAGCCTACATGACCCAAGGGGTATAAAAGAGGTTCAGCAGCCCACCCTATTTGAGCTCCAATCATCTATACCTGCTGGCAGGTATTGATTGTCTCCCGAGGTCTGTGGGATGCCCAACCTCGCCCTACTTCTTCCCGAGGGATTGAGAGAAAGACGCTGGCCACGCCAAGTCTGGAATGCAGGGGTGAGAATATATACCTGCTATGTGTCTATTTTGCATGCATTTAATAAGAGCTCAGAGAACCAAAGGGTTTCATGGTACCTGTAAGTGACTTCTTAGTGTAATTTCTGTCCTGTCCTTTGTAGTGTCTGTGTTATCTGTAACACAGTAGTAGCATTTAACAACTAAGTTTACCCTGTAACAATAAATAGTAACTGTTTAAGCTTTAACCTGACTCCTTCAGTTGCTGTAACAGAACCAAGCACAATTTAAAAGAACTTCAGCCGGTCATAAGGGACTCACTGCCCTGACCGTCGGCTGACAGGCCTAGTCAAAATCTGGCTGAAAGATGAGGAAGAGTGGCGATGATCAAGGCCACATTAACACTTTCAGCCCAGTGGTTAGCATACTCGCCATGGGTGCGGGAAACCCAGGTTTCATTCCCCTTTCTACCAATGCTCCCTCTATTTTTTTCCATCCATGTGCAGGTGGAATTTTGTTCCGTGTACCAAGGCACATGCCAATGTGCACCACCAATAGAAAACACATGGTGCTGGCTGTGAGCGCTCTGCTAATCAACTGGGCAGCATCTGAACCTCTCCTGGCTGCCCGCCCAAGCACACAGTGTTCACACAGCTTATAGGGAACACTGTTCTCTAAGAAAGCAAATGGCAAGATTTGAATACGGGTCTTGCACCTCTAAGGAGAGCACTGACCACCGGGCAACAGCGGGACTCCCTCCGCCTGCTGAAGCTGACTGGAACAGGGGTAGGATTAGACTGTAGGTCAGCGATGGGCAGCCTAGGCTAGCAAGCAGGCCGCATGAATAGCCCTCAACATTGTCATAACGAGGACGGTCTCCCAGGATAAGGTAGCTTTGCTCCCTGCACTGGCGTGCCTAGATAGGCAGGGTCTGCTGACTGAACCGTAGCAGCACTTTGATAGGATCTGTTCTTGGGCCGGTTTTGTTCAACATCTTTATGAAGGACCTGGAGGAGGGGACGAGTTGCACCCTCAGCAAGTCTGCAGATGACACTGGACAGATCAGAGGATTGATCCAAAAGAAATTGGATGAGGTTCAAGGAGGACAAGTGCAGAGTCCTGCCCTTGACGGAAGAATCCCAAGCATTGGTACAGACTGGGGCCGACTGGCTAAGTAGCAGTTCTGCAGAAAAGGACCTGGGGATACAGTGGATGAAAAGATGGATATGAGTCAACAGGGCGCCCTTGCAGCCAAGAAGGCTAAGGGCATATTAGGGTGCATTAGGAGGAGCATTGCCAGCAGATCCAGAGAAGTGATTATTCCCCTTTATTCAGCTCTGGTGAGGCCACATCTAGAATATTGTGTCCTATTCTGGACCCCTCACTATACAAAGGATGTGGACGCACTGGAGAGGGTCCAGCGGAGGGCGACCAAAATGATGAGGGGGCTGGAGCGTGTGACCTATAAGGAGAGACTGAGGGATTTGAGTTTGTTTAGTCTGCAGAAGAGAAGAGTGAGGGGGGATTTGAGAGCAGCCTGCAACTTCCTGAAGGGAGATTCCAAAGAGGCTGGTGAGAGGCTGTTCTCAGTAGTGACGGATGGCAGAACAAGGAGCAATGGTCTCAAGTTACAGTGGGGCAGGTCTAGGCTGGATATTAGGAAAAACTATTTCCCTAGGCAGGTGAGGAAGCGCTGGGCTGGGTTCCCTTGGGGGAGGGGGTGGAATCTCCATCTCTCGAGGTGTTTAAGTCTCTGTTTGACAAAGCCCTGGCTGGGTTGATTTACTCGGGATGGGTCCTCCCTTGGGCAGGGGGCTGGACTTGATGGCCTCCTGAGATCTTTTCCAGCTCTATGATAGGATGCAGAGGGAACGCAGGACTCCCAGACAAAGTTGTGTGCAATCCGCTCGCTAAACAGAGCCCTGGATTCACAAGCGTCTGTTTAGCAATACCAGGGCGGGCGGGGGGGGGGGGGCGGGGAACGACACACACAGCATGGATGGAAACCAGCGGAGTTTGGCAACTCTGCTAGACCGCAATGGTAAACAAAATGCCTCACACACCACACACAAAACCTTGAGGTGCCTTGGGCCGCAGGCTGCCCAGCGCTGCTCTAGGTCTTCCACCTCTGAAGGGATATCCTAAACAGCCCACAGAATCCCTTCCTCTCCCCAGCCCGGTGGCCCCTCAGCTATTGCCGACAATGAACAGCAGAAGAGATTGAGGGAGCCCCGTGTGAGAATACCCCTCAGCGGTCGGAGCCCTCAGGTGAGAGACCCACCTTCTCCCCTCAGGCAGAAAGGGCCCTGTCTCCCACTACCCAGAGAGCTCTGGTCCCAACACAGTACAACCATCTCTACCCACAACACCCCTGCACGGCATGAGGCAGGGGCTTCGCTCATTCTCCCAACAGCTACACCGTAGGACTCCCAGAGAGAATCACTCACCAGCGGGTGCCTCCCTGCAGCCCAGGGACTGACAGCTGGCTTTTGTGGGTGGCAACCAGCAACCCATGTGTTACATAGGGAGCCCAGCACCTAACTCAGGCTTTGTGCTGTCCCTGTGATTTTCTAGGCATTGCGACTGAGCTTCTGAGCCTGGATCCTGCCCTCGGTTATCAAGTTTACAGCCATCGTGGGGCCACGCTGCTTACTCTAGATCTGAGCTGCCCAGGCTCTTGGGCCTCAACAGGAGGCCCTGGCCTCAACTGGACAGACCCCTTTCCTAGTTAGCAGGGGATCTCCTGGTCTGTTCTACATCCCGCTCTGAGAGCCTGGTCCAGCATCCTGGGATCTGAGGCACTACCCCAATACAGATGAGGGCAGAAAGTCCATGCGGTCGACAGGGTATCATCCAGGGCTATGGACACTATCAAACCACGTGGGTTTCTTTTATGCCATCGCATGCCGTATTGCCACCACTGATGGGAGATTTCCAAGAAGAGGCTCCATCAGCCCTAGAAGATGCATGTCCAGTTACGTGGGTGTGACCTCTGGCTCACCACATTACAGAAGTATCTCAGTGAATCAAGAGGATGCTGCTACCTAGGCGCTGAATTATTTGCCCTTACATAACACCCTAATGCGCTCTGCTGGAGATTACTGAAGCCCCCAGCCAAGACTCCCAACACCAGCACGGCTGGAACTGGCTGTCGTCCGCATGGGACTCCTACTGCAGCAAGAGGTTATGAAACAGCGACTGAAGTTTCACTTCCTTGTTCACTAGCAACTGAATCTGAGACACAAATCTTAGGCCTGGCCTACACTAGGATTGTACATCACTACTGCTACATCTCTCCCAGGGGTTTGAAAAATCCACACCCAAGAGGTGTAGCTAAAGCCATCTAGCCGCCCCCCGGTTTAAACATCACGAGGTCAACAGGGAAATTCTGCCATTGACCAACTACCTATAGCAATGGAGCAAGTAGCATCTACACCAAAATGCTCTGTTTCAGTGTAGACGACTCCTTCCGGGTGCCTAGGAGCCTGCATTATGAAGGCACTTCAGAGAATTCAACTAAAATGAATGCAAGACTGCAGCTTTTATACATACGCTGGGATACCTTGTTTTCAGTTTATTCAAGACAAAAGCCTCTGCCCCACAGCCGTGCACAGCTCATGTACCCTGCGGGTTTGGGCTGCAATGCAGATGGGTTACTTTTTGGGCACTTAAGCACCACACTAGAAAGTTCTGTCACTTGAACTATTCCAGAGAAAGCACCTAACTTGCTTGAACTCAGTTTGATCAGGATACAGAACTTATTCCGTATGTGGTTCTGGAAGGAAAATGAACTTCACCAAAATCAGGCCCCTTTGGCCGGTGGATGGAGTCATGCACTAGGTTCTTAACCCATTAAAGAATCACACCCTGCACAGAGAGGTGTGCCAATAAGGCCTGGTCTAGGCATGGAGCAAGGACACTGATGGCAACTGGCAAAATCTCCGTTGTCGTCAGCAGCCTAACTTCTCAACACGCGCCAGTCGGCTGTGGTGACCGCTGGCCCATAGACACGGTGTTCCCAGCAGGCTGCTGGCTCAGGCGTGGGGTGCATAGGTGGCTGGCAGCCTGCTGAGCGGAGCATGCGGTGGACACGCAGGCACCAGCTGGGGAGAGGTCAGAGACATGCGGACTTTGGCACGACCTCCTCTTTGTTTGGAGGGAGGGATCCACTTCCTTCCGGCCAGAAGGGGCACAAACAAGTCCCCCTCCTGACTGGGGAAGATGCCAAATCAGCTGCCCTACAGATCAGCACCTCTACTGGCCCCAGAGCAGTTACAGCCGGAGCAGAGAGTGGCCAGCACCCATGCAGTGCGCTCCCCCCTCCAGAGACAGCGGGGGGGGCCTCCGCTCCCCCCCAGCCCTCCCCCCCACAAAGAGCAGGGGGGGGCCTCCGCTCCCCCCCTTCAGCCCTCCCCCCCCACAAAGAGCGGGGGGGCCTCCGCTCCCCCCCTTCAGCCCTCCCCCCCCACAAAGAGCGGGGGGGCCTCCGCTCCCCCCCTTCAGCCCTCCCCCCCCACAAAGAGCGGGGGGGCCTCCGCTCCCCCCCTTCAGCCCTCCCCCCCACAAAGAGCGGGGGGGGCCTCCGCTCCCCCCCTTCAGCCCTCCCCCCCACAAAGAGCGGGGGGGGGGCCTCCGCTCCCCCCCCTTCAGCCCTCCCCCCCCACAAAGAGCGGGGGGGGCCTCCGCTCCCCCCCTTCAGCCCTCCCCCCCACAAAGAGCGGGGGGGCCTCCGCTCCCCCCCCGTCAGCCCTCTCCCCCCCCACAAAGAGCGGGGGGGCCTCCGCCCCCCCCTTCAGCCCTCCCCCCCCACAAAGAGCGGGGGGGCCTCCGCTCCCCCCCTCCAGCCCTCCCCCCCCACAAAGAGCGGGGGGGGCCTCCGCTCCCCCCCCCCAGCCCTCCCCCCCCACAAAGAGCGGGGGGGGCCTCCGCTCCCCCCCCTTCAGCCCTCCCCCCCACAAAGAGCGGGGGGGGCCTCCGCTCCCCCCCTTCAGCCCTCCCCCCCACAAAGAGCGGGGGGGCCGCTCCCCCCCGGCGCTCACCACGTAGACCACGTTGAGGGCGCAGAGCGCGTTGCGGGAGCAGGCGAAGCCGCCACAAACCATCTTCCCGGGGGGCGGGAGCCGCGGGCTCGGGGACAGCGCAGGCCCGGCCGCTCCTGGCCCTTTAAATCCCAGCCCCGCGCCCAGCGCCGCACTGCGCCTGCGCGCACGGGCCGGGCCGCCGCGCCGCCCCGCGCCTGCGCGGCGCTCTGCGGACGTACGGCGCGTGGGCCCCGCGCCTGGGCGTTCTTCAGCCTCCCGCCCGCCGGCCGCCAGGTGATGCGCCTGCGCGGCCCCCTCCCGCTCGCACCCGCGGCGCCTGCGTAGCGTCTGTCGCCCCCCGCGCATGCGGGCTAACAAGCTCCCCCCCCCCCCCCCAGCGCGCCTGCGCACGGAACCGCGATTTCAGGACGGGCTGGAGCTTCGTCTCTAAATACCCGGATGAGAGTGACTCCAGGGGCCGGCGAGGACCCGGATGTTAGTGACACCTCCCCCCGGGGCCATGCCGTGGTGCCCTCTAGCGCCCCCTAGTGCCCTTTAGTGCTGTGCCCTGCCCCTTAGTGCCCTGGTGCCCCTAGTGCTGTGCCCTGGTGCCCCTTAGTGTCCTGGTGCCCCTAGTGCTGTGCCCTGGTGCCCCTTAGTGCCCTGGTGCCCCTAGTGCTGTGCTCTGGTGCCCCTAGTGCTGTGCCCTGGTGCCCCCTAGTGCCCTGGTGCCCCTAGTGCTGTGCTCTGGTGCCCCTTAGTGCCCCTAGTGCTGTGCCCTGGTGCCCCTTAGTGCCCTGGTGCCCCTAGTGCTGTGCTCTGGTGCCCCTTAGTGCCCTGGTGCCCCTAGTGCTGTGCCCTGGTGCCCCTTAGTGCCCTGGTGCCCCTAGTGCTGTGCCCTGGTGCCCCTTAGTGCCCTGGTGCCCCTTAGTGCCCTGGTGCCCCTAGTGCTGTGCCCTGGTGCCCCTTAGTGCCCTGGTGCCCCTAGTGCTGTGCTCTGGTGCCCCTAGTGCTGTGCCCTGGTGCCCCCTAGTGCCCTGGTGCCCCTAGTGCTGTGCTCTGGTGCCCCTAGTGCTGTGCCCTGGTGCCCCTTAGTGCCCTGGTGCCCCTAGTGCTGTGCTCTGGTGCCCCTAGTGCTGTGCCTGGGTGCCACCTAGTGCCCTGGTGCCCCTAGTGCTGTGCCCTGGTGCCCCTAGTGCCCATGTGCCCCTTAGTGCCCTGGTGCCCTCTAGTGCCCCCTAATGTCTTTTAGTACTGTGCCCTGCCCCTTACCCTAACCCCCTGGTGTCCCCAATGCCGTGTCCTGGCACCCCCGTAGTGCTGTGCCTTAGAGCTCCCCCACCCCTGATGTCATGCCCTGCCCTGGTGACTCCCAGTTGGCTGTGCCCTTCTTCCCCCCTGTGCCCAGGTGCCCTTCAGCCTTGGGGCTGGGACCCCACTGCCATGCCCTGGGATGCCCCCCATGACTGTGCCTGGTCCCTCCCCTCGACTGTGCCCTGAGATGCCCCCCCATGACTATGCCTGGTCCCCCCCAGTGCTGTATCTTGGTGTTGCCTGCCCCCAGTGATGCCCCTATAACTGGATCTATAACCCCACCCTCCTGGCCTTGTGCCTAGCTGCCTTCTCCCTGTTTGTGATGAGCATCCCCAGTATTACCACTGGCCTCATGCCTGGCGCCTGCCTGCCCTGGTGTGCTGCCCATAGGTGGCAAGCAGTTACTGTTTACTTAGCCATGAATGAACCCTTCTCTTTCCAGAAGTCTTGGCAGCAATTTCTTCCCAGGATTACAAGTGCAAAAGCAGAGGCCTGGGCTGGAGCAACGCCTGCGTATTTCATCCTGTGCTTTAACAGGCAAAGGCTCAAAGGAGAAGTTGCGCCTAGGCGTTAGCTCAGGTGTGCGATGCAACGAGGCCAAAGGGGAACCTTTTTCTTTCTCTTTTTGTAAAGCTGTGCGCTTATTTTTGGTTAAAAGAACAGGTTCCTTCAGGCTAAATTCTACCCTGAAAACCAAATTTAATCAACAGTTTGCGTCACTCTGCAAAGACTGGATTCGCTGGGGACAGCTCCACCAGTGATGAGTAGCCAAGATGGTCCACGACGCAACCCCATGCGTCCCCGAACTCTGTCTCCCAGAAGCTGGGAACGGGTGGCAGGGGACGGATCACTGGTTCTGTTCACTCCCTCTGGGGCACCTGGCGTTGGTCACTGTTCGCAGACAGGACCCTGGGCTGGCTGGCCCGTTGGTCTGACCCCCCACTGACTTATGTTCAGTTCACTCACTGAAATGAAGGAGTCAAGTGACATCCATTAAAACAGGGGTGGGCAGGGGCAGCCTGTGACTATAGGCCGACTCGGCCGTCGCCTACGGTGCCGCCTTCAACGGCGCCCGATTATGACGTCACTCCATTAACGGCCGTGCAGGCTGGGGCGCCGATCGCGTGTTCCGCCTGGGGCGCCAGCTGCCGCAGCCGGCCTCAAGCCGCGCGTGGGGGTGGGGAACCGTTTTTGGGCAGGGGGCCGCTGACTCTCAGCAAAATCAGTCAGGGGCTGCACACATAGGTGAGAAGGGAAGGGTCACTGGTGTGGCCCCTGGCAGAGGGAGAAAGACATTCCCCTCGCGCGCCAGAGCCTGGTGGGACCCAGCGTAGTAGATTTGTGTGCTCCAGCCTGACGGGCGGGAGGTGGTGGGAGGCTGGATCACCATGCTGGGGAACCATGAATCTCGGGGGCTGGATCCAGGCAAGCCAGCGGCTGAATCTGGCCTCTGAGCAGGGCTGGCCCGAGGTATTCTGGCGCCCCGGGCACGGGCGCGTGGAACTGCCCCCGGGTGCACGGCGCATGCGCACCCAGTCCGGCCTGGCTGTCGCTGCTGGCGCCCGCGCCGGGCCGTGTAGGGCCCCGTGGCCGTGGGGGGAAGAGCATTGCCGGCCGGTGCCATGGGGATGCGGGCGGGCCGGTGCTGTGGGAGCCGGGCGCGCGGCACCAGATGGCAGCTGTAAGGAATAATGTGCACCCCTTACAGCTGCCATCAGGCGCCCCCTCATCGGTTGGCGCCCTGGGCAGCTGCCTGGCTCGCCCGTGCCTCCGTCTGGACCCTGCCCCTAAGCCCTACATTCTCCACCCCAGCTTTAAAAGAAGGAGCAGAACTGTTGTATTTGTGAGCTCTGAACTTCTGCAGGGGAAAGATTAGTCATGAGAAACGGGCACACGGTGTGAAACCCTGTGTTTGTGGTGTGATCCTCGCTTCCCCGCTTGCGAGTCTTTCCCCGGAAGGGAGAGCCGGAAGCGTGCATGAAGCAGCCTTCTGCCCACTTTGTTGGAATCCTTGCTCCTGCCTTCCAGCAACAAAGAGACTGTCAGGTGGGGCCCTTTCAGCGGGCATGGTCCTTGGCAGTCCCCAACCTTGCTAAACGGACTCCCAGCACAGACGTGGTAGCACACAGTGCATGCAGATCCTCCCCACCAACTCTGCTCCGTGTGTAGGCTCTTCCGATTGAAACAGAGCATATGTCCTCCGGAAACCGGGACCAGTTGGATCTCAGACTGGCTGCTTGATTGTTCCTGGCCCCCGCCCTCGCCACCCAAGGAATTCCTGTGCCAAACAGCGAGCAGGCATGGTGTGAAGACCGCATATGTTACCCTTGGGGCTGGAAGCTTAAGGAAATTACCAAAGCACATGGACTGTCTCTTAATATCCCCGTGCAGGAACTCTAGCTGCTCCAGAGATCTTCACCGATTAAAAAAGTTGCCCCCAAATGAATATCACACCTAGTCCGCAATTCCAGGCAGGAAGACGTCCCGTAACGTGTGGGCGTGGGGCTAGAGCCGGATTAAGGCATTGGCTAGCTGGGCAGCTGCCCGGAGCGCCAACCTATGGGGGGTGCCTGATGGCAGCTGTAAGGGGCGCGCAGCTCCCAGGGCCACCCTGCAGCAGCCGCGTTAACCCCCGCAACGCCAGCCAGCAGCGCCCTTTCCCCTGCGGCTGTGGGACCCTGCATGGCCAGGGTTGGACCACCCCAGGTCGCCCCTGGCTGCGCACCAGCGACGGTAGCCGGGCTGGGCCGGGCCGGGCACGTGCGTCCTGCTGCTGCCAGCTCCGCACGCCCTCCCACTCGCCGTGGGTGGGGGTGGGGCCACGCATGTGCCCTCCCCCAACCTGGGGCACAATTAAACTGTCTGTCCGGGGCGCCGGAATGGCTCGGTCCAGCCCGGGGTGGGGCGCATGGAGTCAGCAGTTGGAGGAGTAGAAAACATGCGGCGTGGCAGAGCCCGATTTGGGCCCAACCCAGCGCCCTGAAGGGGAAACAAGGGAACACGCAGGATAATTTTCTTCTGCTTGCTATCCAGCCCACTGCGTTTCAGCGGGTCCACCTGGCAAAATCCCTCTGAAACGTCAGTGGGAAAGTCCAAAGGGGGCAGCATTTGATCCCTTAAATATTAAACAAGCCCTTGGAGATAAAAGGATTGTGCTGCAGCCCGCTTGTCGGACAGACGGGCAATTTACCAGCTGAGTGGTCTCTGCGCCATCCGGATGAGGGGCCGTGTTGGGCTTCTTGGGACGGGAGGGGCTTGAGGTGAGACCTATCCCGAAGGCCGAGTCAGTCCTTGCACGCACAGTTGGCACGGGGTCTGCGGAGGGGTAAAGCCCAGAGGTCAATTACGTTAACACATGACTCTCCAGGAACCCCGCGCGCTTGCTTTCCTGGCGTCTCAGCAACAGATTCCCGCTTCCCGCGTCAGCTTGTGGCCACCCTGCCGCGGGAACAAAATGGTCCAGATGGTCCCGTTTCTCCACAGCTGCTTTGTCCAGCTGGCCGGCGCGGCGCATGGTCAGCCCTGTGAAACGGGTCGCTCCGAGGACCTCTCTGGGAAGGGTATGCTGGGCTTCCTCTAGCTTCCGGGGGGGCGTAAGAGAAGGGAAGGGACCGTGGGCAGGTAAGATCGCTTGCCTATACGTGTAGCCACACTGACAACTGGGCACAAAGCCCCAGCTCACTGGAGATGATTTCTGGTGCCCATCTCTGGCACTGGCACTTGAAAGGGGAACGTGGTCAGGGCTACGATACTGAAGTCCAGGGGGTGACTTAGTGCCGTGCTGCCTTCACCCACAATATAAGAAAGTTCTTCACACAGTGTGTAGTCAACCTGTGGAACTCCTTGCCAGAGGAGGCTGTGAAGGCTAGGACTATAAGAGAGTTTAAAGAGAAGCTAGATAATTTCCTGGAGGTTAGGTCCATAAAAGGCTATTAGCCAGGGGATAGAAATGGTGTCCTTGGCCTCTGTTTGTCAGAGGCTGGAGAGGGATGGCAGGAGACAAATCGCTTGATCATTGTCTTCAGTCCACCCTCTGTGGGGCACCTGGTGCTGGCCACTGTTGGCAGACAGGATACTGGGCTAGATGGACCTTTGGTCTGACCCAGTACAGCCGTTCTTATGTTCACAATCTGTCGTCACCGCAGAGCAGCCCCCGCGAGGCTCCACCTGCATCCTCCGCCTCCAACACCCACCCCCTTTTTTTATCCCTGTCAATAAAACACACGAGAAGGGGATGGAGCAACGCAAGTGAAAACCAGGAGGGTCTGGATTCCAGATCGGAATGGCCACAGGGCTCTTCCGCCCGCGTGGCTTTGGGCAAGGTGGCGCGGAGGCTTTGAAATGCACTTCCAACTGGACATGTTCAATCTGTGTCTCTCCAGCCTCCACCTGCCGATTTGAGATGATGAATGGCTTTCGGGGCTCACCTTGAAAGAGAACGGCATTAGCATACTCTGCTTGTGCCTGAGACCCTGGCTATGGGCTACTCCGGCCCACCCCTCAAATAAAGCTGCGGTCGTCAGCTGCCATGCCAATTTCATCGAAAGGGGATCCCTCCCACTACCGGAGCCAGCTCCACCTGAGCCAGCTGATGCGTCTGGTTTCTCACCAGCCCCCCTTGCTCTTTTGAGGACAGTACTTGGAGGTGATGCTGCCGTTTACATAGAAATATAAAATCCAGAAGCGCATCTGCTGAGAGCTAAGAAACAAAGAGGAATAAAAAAAATCAGAATTAACTCATCATTTTCTCAGGGAGAGCTGATTTTATTGTTAATTTCCCCGACCCAAGGGGATCTGAGATGCTTTGACGTGTCCTCCACAATGCAAAGCAGCTGGATTTGAGGGCCTTGAAGCCGCCAGCCCCCAGTCAAGCACAATGAGGTTACTTCTTAATAGAGATCAGAGTACCTGAGTGAACTCACTTCTGGGAGGAGGCCTGACTCTAACCACCAGGCAGCACAACCAGTCCTAATGTGTATCCTGGTTACCAGGTGGGAAGTGGTTCCTTTAGCACACTAGGTGGGAGTCCACAAGTGTGGAGCCTGCTGTTGTGAGTCTGAGTCCTGTCTCTGTGTGTGGTTGGCTAATAGCATCCATCCCTCCCCTCCGCTGATTTATATATAGCTAGGGTTTCCATTGTAGGATTCAGATTCATTTTCAGTGGAGCCGAGCAAAGAGCTGCCATCCCTTCTGTCTGGGAGAAAACCCGGTTTTCCTTTGGTTTGGTCACAGACTTTAAAGCAGCAGTAGGCAACTGAGGCTAGCGAGTGAACGCAACATTGTCCTAACCAGGACGGTCTCCCGGGATCGCGTCGTTTTGCTCCCTGCGCACGTAGAATTTGTGGGCTCCATCGAACTGTAGCAGCGCCTTGATTGGAGGTGGAGCGAGTGTGCGGTCAGTGCGGTGTGTGCTCAGCACTTACCTCGCTTCACGGGCCCTGGCTTTATGCGCGTCACTTTAGTAACACCAGCAGGAAACAAGTTGGAGATATACCTATCTCAGAGAGCTGGAAGGGATCTTGAAAGGTCACCCGCCCCCTACCCTAAATGGCCCCCTCAAGGATTGAACTCACAACCTTGGGTTTAGCAGGCCAATGCTCAAACCACTGAGCGATCCCTCCCGAAAAAACTCTGTAGGTGGAAATCAGTGGAATCTGGCAGCCAACGGGAAACAAACGGCCCTCGCAGGCCACGTGCACAACCCCGATGGGCCGCAGGTGGCAGGCTGCCCACCGATGCTTTAAAGCATAATATCAGTGAGTGTCCATAACTCCTCATACAGCGTTTACCTACTTCGCCACGGTATGGCTCACCCGCGTGCATAAAAAGCCTTCCTCGATGCGCTTTTCTGCTGGAGGAGTACGGCATTCCGTCGCTTGTTCTTTGGGGTTCAACCTTCCTGGTGTCGCCGAGGGTGTCTAGCAGGGATGTGAACCACGAGTCGACAGAGGGGCTTGCTGCCTCTATCAGAAAGAGGCAGCAATGGGGCGGGGGGAGAAGAGGAGGTGCGTCAAAGTGGCAGCACCACGCGGAGCCCAGGGCCAGACCCTGGGTTCCACGTGGCGCTGCCACTTTGAAATGCCACCTGCAGCCCAGGGCCAGCTGGGAGTCCCCAGCTGGCCCAGACTGAACATGGCATTTCAAAGCGGCAGCGCCACGTGGAGCCCGGGTACTACCACTTTGAAATGCTGCGGGGAACTCTGGGCCAGTGGGAGGCTGTTGCTAAATTTCAAAGACAGAGGCATCCTATCAACGAATCGAATAGTCGATGCAAATAGCATCGACTCTTCGATTAGCCAAATAATCGAAATTTTCCATCCCTAGTGTCTAGAGCCCCAGGGCCACACTGATGGCTCTGCGTACCCCACACTGCTCCTTAGAATCAGCGGGGAAATGGACCCCTAGTGGGGACTTCCCAGCTCCTGAGAACTCCAGCAGCTGTTCTTATGCCTTGGACTCTTGACGGTCTTTCACTATCTCAGTTCTTTTCTCTTGCATATTCTCCGCCCCCTCCCAGCTATCCCTGGCTTATCTCGCTGGGCAACAGCTGCGCCTGACTTTATCTAGCGCTGCTCACAAACTTAGCATGTGTTCATTATCCCTGGGCTTTCAGCTCCGGCTCCAGACTTCGAGCGGTTTAATATTTCTCTGGCGTTATCTAAGTGATACAGCAAACTGATATAAGCCGGAGGCTAGCTCAGGTGTCAGGTAAGTTGCAGCACATCCAAGATGAAGGGCATTCTCATGCTGGTTTGTGTCCTGCCCTGCTTCACGTCTGGGACCCCGCTCTCCTTCCCGGGTAAGAGCAGTTTTTAAAACGATTTTTTTTATCAAAACGTGTGTCCCATTTGGATTTTTGTGACAATAATGAAAAAGCGACTCCGGGGGAGAATTCTCTGCCGTCCAGTAGCCTGGCAAAAATGACGGGTTCGGATTAGCCATTTTTGAGTGAATACGGATGCCCAAAGCTCTTCTTTTGCCAAAGCAACATTCAGACCTGGGTAGAAGTGCCGAGCAAGGCCTGTGCCGGGGCAGGGAACCTATTTTGGATCGGGGGCCGTGGACCCACATTAAAACCAGTCGGGGGCCACACACAAGCGAGAGGCAAAAAAAAATCTCACCCACGTGGCCCCCGACTGATAACCAGAAAGACGCTTCCCACATTTCCCAGGCAAAGCAGAGACTTGGGGGGCCTAGGCTAGTGGATTTTATGTGGGGCAGCAGGGAGGCTGGAGGTAGAGGGGGAGCCCTGAGCCTTGAGGGCCAGATCCAGGCAAGCCAGGCTGGTCTCCTTGGGAACAGGTGCCTCTTCGGCCTCAGAGCGCCTCCTGCTGGCTGGTATCTCGCCCTCGGTTACCAGTATTCGGCTGGTCCAAGCCCCATGTGCCTTCCTGCCCCTTCCTCTGCGGCAGGGCCCCCAGCGCTCTGGGGTCCTCCCCTCCCAGGGACCCCCAGCCCCTGTACCCTTGTCTCAGTGACCCACGGCCAGGCGCCATCTAGGGGCAAACGGCCGTATGAAATGGCCGCTCCTCGTTGGTAAGGGGTGTGGACCGTCTGCTGCCCTGGCTGCCTCCCTGCAGCCCTAGTACCTCAGGCCTTGTGAGAAGGGCCTCAGCCTGGGAGTTTGCCTGGCCAGAGCTCCCCAGCACTGCCTGCCTTTCCCCGGCCCTGCTCTGTCTACCTGCTGCCAGGTCCTTCCTGCTCCATCGCTGGAGCAAGAGGGTGCTCTCCCCTCCGAGAGCCCCTTTTCATACCGCTCCGGCTGGGCCCTAATTAAGTGCTGTCTGCTGCGGCTGCTCCACAGCCCCTGTCTTCTTCCAGGGCTGGATTTAACCCTTGGGACACCCCGTCACCGTCTAGTTCAAAACGTGGCCTCAAAATCGACACTGGGCGCTTTCCCGCAGTTGGGGCAGTTCGCCGGTGGCGCATTCTGTTTTGCTGCATGAGTTAGGGTTGCCACGTGTCTGGTTTTCGCCCGGACAGTCCAGTAATTGCGTTTTCTGTCTGGTAAAAAAACCCAGAAAAAACCAGACACGTGAAATGTTTTTTCCCCTGCTGCGTCTGGTGGAGGGAGTGGGGGGAGCGCGGGAATTTAAAGGCGTAGTGACTTTTTTTTTTTTCTCAACCAATTTTTTTTCCCGTGTTTGGGATTTTTTGTGAAAGTTTTTGGCAACCCTAGCGTGAGTATCTGGTTAGCCCTCGTTGCTCCACGTGTTACTAGCCTGGAATGAACCTGCATGTTCACCACCGACGATCGCTGCTCCCCACCCCCGCCCGCAGGTTACTTTGTGCACATAACCCTGCGCAGCTTCATCAGGCGCGTGGCATCAAGTCCCGCCACTTACGAACAAACGCGTCGGATGTCCTCGGCTCAGTGGCAAGACAGGAGGTTTCCCGCTGATCTCAAGAGGCTCCGGATTTCACCCACATGGTCTCCCGTTGGGTGTGGCGCTTTGCTGCTTTGTGAGCTTCTCCATAGAGCGCCCGGCACATGCAGACCTCGCGCGTCTCCGTTCTCCTTGCGTACGCGCAGAGAGCAACACTTAAAGCCGGGATCTAAAGAGCCTTCATGAATCATTCAGGTCCGATTTGTAGTTCTAACTTTCGAGGCCTGGCCACCGCAGCGACAGATGGGAGTCGATTCTCCGCTGAGCTCCCGGAGACACATGTGTTTAGGGCTCATTAAAAATCCATGGGTCACGCTCTTGGCTGCTCAGCCGCGGGTGGGATTTCAGCACGATTTGCTCTCCAGGCTGTTGAGCCTTGCGGTGCGTGGGGCGGATGATGTGGGGCAGTCCACTCTGGCTGCCTCCAAGAGGGAGAGCCAGTTTGCACACACACCTCCCTGATGGCATCGGGGCACGGAAGAGAGAGAAGCAACAGCCGCGGCTCCCTAGTTATATCACAGGAACGGTGTTTCTCTTGCCTGGCGCCAGGGGCCTGGAGCCTGGGTCAGTAGCCACCTCGCCATTTGCTACAGGAGAAAAATGAGGCCCGTAGACACATGCTGTGCTCAAGAGCTTCGAGCCCAGCAGTTTGCAAACTTTTTTTTCTCGTGACCCAGTTGAAGGAAATCGTTGATTTCCAGACATAATGTGACTGGCGTGTGGGCTGCGGGGTGGGGCTGAGGATGGATTGTTGGGGTGCAGGAGGGGGCTCCGCCTTTGGGGGGTAGGAGGGGGCTCCGTCTTTGGGGGGGCAGGAGGGGCTTAGCTCAAGCGGCGCTCGATCTGCAGTGCAGCGAGGGGGCTAAGGCATCTTCTTGCCCCTCCTGGCCCCGCAGACCGCGCTGCGTCCTGGAAGCAGCCGGCAGCAAGTATCCAGCTGATGGGAGCATGGAGCTAGTGCTTGAGGCAGGAGCAGTGCACGGAGCCCTCTCCCCCAGGAGCCGGTCCTGTTGTCGGCTGCTTCTGGGGTGCAGCGCAGGTGCCAGGACAGGCAGGGAGCTGCCTTAGCCCCCCCCCCCTCCCGCTGCTCACCTGATCCCCCTGCAGCCACACGACCCAGGGCCTGCCCTCCCATGGCCCCATGCCTGGTCGTGCCCCCATCGTTTGAAACCCGCTGGCCTACTGAGTCAGTGGCGGAGCGCAGGGCCGGCCCACAACATTTTGGCACCTGAGGCGGGGAGCTCAAATGACGCCCCCATGCCCCCTCCCTTGGGCCAAAACTTTGGAAGGTCTCTGGTGCCCTCCTTCCTCCTGCACAGCATCCCCCATCTCTGTGCATCGAGAATACACAGGCACCAGCAGCAGACGCAATGTTCTACACTCTGGGTCCTAGTGACGCCCCCCACAGTTGGGTACCGGAGGCGGCTGCCTCAGTGCGCCTCATGGTAGGGCCAGCCCTGGCGGAGCTGGGGACAGAACCCAAGAGTCCTAGTTCCCAGTCCAGTGCGTAAAGCAGGCCTCTGTGGATTGATCCCTCTGAGCTGCTGGGAGAGGGAAAGATGAAGACCCCCCTCTTCAGAGAGGTGGGAGCAATTCGACAGGCTCCGTCTGCCTCCGGAACGGAAAACCCGGGGAACGTGCAGACACGCCGCAGCATCAGCAGGTTGCGTGAGACAGCCGCCAGGGGAGAAGGCGGCTTGGAGACGGAGCGGCGCTGGGCAGGTGGGACAGGAAACCAGGAGTCTGAAGCCGAGGGCAGCCAGAGCTCCGTCCCGATGGCCGGCACGGCACATACGCCGGCCCTGCTCAGAGGGTGTGGAGACAGCTGAGTATTAGGAACGAAGGGGGAAGCTGATTCTGGCCTGCATGGGGGGGTACCTATTCCACGGCTTCAGTGATGGGTTAGTGACTACTCTGGGGCCAGGAAGCAGCAGGTCTAGATCCTCCCTCGGGTCTAGGAGCCGGGCTGAGCCAGGCAGGGCTGGGCTGGCAGCCGCCTACCCCTGGACCAGCTGGCACATTAGCAGGATGGACTGAATAAAGCAGCCGTCCAACGCGCCAGCGCCCGCTCTGGCTGAATAAGCGAGGCCGGGGCTCTCCCTGTTCCTAGCCCGTCACCGTCCAGCTGTCCCCCGGGGAGTGACCTCTGGCCCGTCTCCGTTTGCCGTTGCAGGGGAGGGGGAGCTGCGGGAGGTCTCCCCCGTCTACGCTGTCTCCGATGGGGAGATCAGGAGCGTCTCGGAGGCGCTGTACTCTGCCGACGTGAACAAGGCCACCAGCCGGGAGATCGTCCTCAACCTGCAGCACAAGATCTCCTCCGAGCAGAGCGGAGCAGGCCAAGACTACGCCAGCCAGAAGTGAGGGGGTGGGCTGGGGTGGGCCGGAGATGCACAGACGCTGGGGGGGTGTTACCCTAGATCCTTGCCTGGGCAGAACCTTCTGCTGCCATGTAGAAATTCCTGCCGGGCAGACAGAGGAGTGGCGCAGGCCCAGCAAATGGGGCTTTGTCGGGGGGGAGGGTGATACGTGGGGGTGAAGGAACCCTAGGCCTTGCTCTGCCTCTCTGGCAGGGTGTCTCCATCCACAGAGCCCATTTGTAACAATTGGAGCGAGACAAGTTAGTCACCCGTTAGAGAGGAAGGATGGCCCAGTGGTTAGGACACAAGGCAAGGCCTTGGGTGACTGGCGTCGTAGTCCTGGCTCTGCCACCGCCTTCTTGGTGTGCCCTGGGGCAAGTCACCTAGTCTCTCTGCCGCAGCTCGCGGGGTGTGGCGCTCTGGTACTACAGCGATGGGGCCGAGACACAGACAGAAAGGGCTGCCAGCCCCGATTCTCCAGCTGGGTCTGTGAACAACCCCGCTCTCCGCTCTCCCGCCAGGCTCTTCAGCTACGTGGACGAGGAGGCCCTCTTCTCCAAGCCCACCTTCGCCCGGCTCGTGGCCCTGCTGGATAACTACGAGCGCATGACGGGCACGGCGGAGCAGGTGACTGCCTCCGAGGAGCAGGAAGTGGACGCTTTCCTGGATGAAATCTTCAAGACCCAGGTGATGCTGAAGCTGAGCCAGTTCTTCCTGTCTAAAGGTAAAGCGCCGGCCGGGCAGGAGGGGCACAGCCGGGGGGTGACGAGGGCTGTCTGCTAACATGGGCGGGGGGTGAAGGCCCAGTTGGGAAAGGCAAGCTCCAGCCCCGCCCCTTCCACCTGAGGCCCCGCCCTTGGAGTCAACCTCCACCCCTTCCACCTGAGGCTCTGCCCTTGGAGCCAAACCCCGCCCCTTCCACCTGAGGCCCCGCCCTTGGAGCCAGACCCTGCCCCTTCCACCTGAGGCCCCGCCCTTGGAGCCAAGCCCCGCCCCTTCTACCTAAGGCCCCGCCCTTGGAGCCAAGCCCCGCCCCTTCCACCTGAGGCCCTGCCCTTGGAGCCAGACCCTGCCCCTTCCACCTGAGGCCCCGCCCTTGGAGTCAACCTCCACCCCTTCCACCTGAGGTCCCGCCCTTGGAGCCAAGCCCCACCCATTCCACCTGAGGCCCCGCCCTTGGAGCCAGACCCTGCCCCTTCCACCTGAGGCCCCGCCCTTGGAGCCAAGCCCCACCCATTCCACCTGAGGCCCCGCCCTTGGAGCCAAACCCCGCCCCTTCCACCTGAGGCCCCGCCCTTGGAGCCAAGCCCCGCCCCTTACACCTGAGGCCCTGCGGGAGTCCGGCCCTGACGTCCCCTGTCGCCCTGGGCCAGGCATCTATTTGTCGCACAACGACTTCAAAGCGGACCTGAAGGAGATGTGGTTCGGGCTCTACTCCCGCTCGAAGGGGGCGGCCATGGACTCCTCCGGCTTCGAACACGTCTTCCACGGTACAGCGCGGCTCGCGGCGGGGCGGGGGGCCTCTGGAGAGGGCACAGCACAGAGCCACAGCTCCGGGGGCTCTTGGGAAGTTGAATAAACCAAGGCTCCGACAGGCCCATTTGCAGAGCCCCTTCTGGGGGAGGAGCCCCCCCTCCAACCACGAGAGCCAGGAAGGTCAGACATGGGGACGCAAGGCCTGGCCCCTGACGTTCAGGATCCTGAGCCAACGGCTCCTTCTGAGGAGTGGCTGAGTCAGCCTGTGAGAAAAGCAGACCCCGTGGTTCATAAGAAGAGACGCTCTAGCTCTTGCACAGCCCTGGGGAGCCCCCAAGCGCCAAGTGGGGAAACTGAGGCACAGGCAAAGCCGGCAACTGGCCCCAGCTTGCCCACCAGGCCAGTTGCAGAGGCTGCTAGGAACAGTCCTGGGGACGTCATTGTTGTCAGTCACGCCAGCGCGAGGCGGCGGTGGGGCTCAGTCATGAATTGGCCAAGGGACCAGCTGGACGTGAAAGCTGAAATGGACTGGGCTAGTTGTGCCGGTCTGATATGTGGGGGAGGCAGGCCTGGCATGGGATTTCCCGGGGAGCAATGGTTTTGGTTTTTTTTTAAACCCAGGCGTGGAATAAATTTTGTTCTGTGCACTAAGGTGCGGGTGGGCATGCACCCACCGGGGGCACTCTGCTGATCAGCGTGGTGGCCTTTGACTCTCTCCTGGGCAGCCGCCCATGTGCACGGATTCCAGGGGACACGGCTGGGGAGACGCCCTCCCCTCCGCCCCCTGAGTCCCAGGCATTCTGGATAAGCGGGTGGACCCTCCTGGCCGTAAGATGCACGGCTCCGGTTTCAGCGTTTCCCCGGGCGAGCGTTTCTCCGCCCAGAGCACTTGCTTATTCCCAGCTGCTGCAGAGGGTTGCAGTTCTCCCTGCCCGAGGCGCTGAGACAACAGGTGCTCCAGGCCCCTGCGCACGAGGCCTTGTCCGGCCGTTGCACCAGAGAACGACTCGGATCCCAGGACTTCTCGCCGCGTGCGCAGACTCGCCGGGGGGCGCTCGGGGGAGGGGAGAAGCCGTTCCTAGACCCATTGGGAAGGGAGGGTGGGAGACGGTCCCTGGCGCTGCCCGCTCCGGGGGCAGGCGGGGAAAGGAGCCAGGAACAGGCCGCGACTCCCGCTCGGCTCCCTCTCGCCTGCAGGGGAAATCAAGGGCGGGAAAATCTCCGGCTTTCACAACTGGGTCCATTACTACGAGCTGGAGAAGAACGGGCAGATCAACTACCTCAGCTACAGCTACGACGGGCCTGTGAGTGCGGGGGAGGCTCCCACGGGGCCCGGCGTGGCGTGGCACCTGCCCCCTGGTCCAGGGACAGCTGGGGCCCAGCCCAGCCCAGCTCCTAGCCACCCAGTCCAGGGACAGTTGGCTCCTAGCCCAGCCCAGCTCCTAGCCACCCAGTCCAGGGACAGTTGGCTCCTAGCCCAGCCCAGCTCCTAGCCACCCAGTCCAGGGACCGGTGGCTCTCTGCCTGGCTCAGCCCAGCTCCTAGACCTGAGGGAGGATCTAGACTTGCTGCTTCCTGGCCCCAGAGGGATCCAGGTTCGAGGCTCGTTTGACATGCGAGTCCAGCTCCGCTCCGGGGCCTGTTGCTGAGCCCTGTTGCCGGCCCAGCACAAACAGGGAGGACAGAGCCCTGAGCCATCGCAGGCCAGCTGTGCACTGGCAGGCGGCTGCCCATCATCCCGGGCTAGTGGGTTGTGAACTGGCACCTTCTTTTATCCCGGGCGCCTCTGGGGATAGTTTCCAGTGGACAGCCCAGAGAACACCTGCCTCTAGCATCCCAGTGCCAAGCCCTTGTCTGCTTCCAGTGGACCAGCTACCCGGACATCATGGCCTTCCAGTACCTCTGGACGGGTTATCTGAAGAGCGTCGGCTCCTTCTTCGTCGGCTCCAGCCCTGAGTTTGAAATGGCCGTGTACACGCTGTGCTACAGAACCCGGCCCGACAAGCTGTGAGTATCCGAGACCAGTGCCGGGTGGGCCGGCCAGACCCCTGCGGGGATGTCACAGCTGCTCGGGCGGGGGCTATGTGTGGGGGGGACCGGAGAGCTGTCAGGGAGTGCGGGAGGGGGCGGACCCATTCTCCTGGCACCAGCCCCACTGTTCCCTGGGCTGACTTGGTTGAGGGAAAAGGTGGAGCAGGGGTGGGGAATCAGAGTCATAGAAAGGTCAGCAAGTCCAGTCCCCTGCTCTCACGGTATGGCCAAGCACCGTGTAGACCATCCCTGCCAGGTGTCTGTCCAACCTGCTCTTACAGATCTCCAGTGACAGAGATTCCACAACCTCCCTGGGCAATTTATTCCAGTGTTTAACCACCCTGAGTTCCTAATGTCCAACTTAAACCTCCTTTGCTGCAATTTAAGCCCACTGCTTGTCCGGCCCTCAGAAGCCAAGGAGAACAATTTTTCTCCCTCCTCCTTGTAACACTTTTTAGGTAGTTGAAAGCTACTATCATGTCCCCTCTCCATCTTCTCTTTTCCAGACTAAACAAACCCAGTTCTTTCGGTCTTCCCTCACGTTTTCTAGGCCTTTAATAATTTGTGTTGCTCTTCTCTGGACCTTCTCCAGTTTCACCACATCATTCCTGAAATGTGTCACCCAAAACTGGACACAATACTCCAGCTAAGGCCTACTCAGCGCAGAGCAGAGCGGAAGAATGACTTCTCGTGTTTTCCTCACCACGCTCCTGCGAATGCAGCCCAGAATCATGGTGGCTTTTTTCACAACAGCGTCGCACTGTTGACTCATAGTCAGCTTGTGGTCCACTGTGACCCCTAGAGCCTTTCGGCAGTACTCCTTCCTAGACAGTCACTTCCCGTTTTGTGACACGGATTGTTCCTTCCTAAGTGGAGCACTTTGCATTTGTCCTTATTAAACTCCATCCTATTGTTCTCCAACCATTTCTCCACTTTGTCGGAATCATCCTAATCTTCCAAAGTACTTGCAGTCCCTCCTGGCGTGGTACCATCCTCAGACTTCATAACCGTGCTCTATATGCCAATATCTAAACCGCGGATGAAGCTATTGAACAGAAAGAGTCCCAAAACTGACCCCTGTGGAACCCCACTTGTCCAGCATGACTCGAACCATTGATAACTGCTCTCCGAGGGTGCGTCTAAACTACATGGCTCCGTCGATGGAGCCATGTAGATTCGGCTGATCGGCAGAGGGAAATGAAGCCGCCATTTAAATAATCGCAGCTTCATTTAAATTTAAATGGCTGGCGCGCTCTGCCGACCAGCTGATGATCAGCTGTTTGTGGGCAGATCAGGGCAGTTTGGACGCGTCGTGGTCGACAAGGAAGCCTTTGTCGACAGGCGCAGGTAAACCCGGTTTCACGAGGCATACCTGCGCCGGTCGACAAAGGCTTCCTTGTCGACTGCAGCGCGTCCAGACTGCCCCGATCTGCCGACAAACAGCTGATCATCAGCTGGTCTGCAGAGCGTGGCAGCCATTTAAATTTAAATGAAGCCACGATTATTTAAATCGCGGCTTCATTTCCCTCTGCCGATCAGCCTAATCTACATGGCTGCATTGACGGAGATGTGATTATCCAGCAAGTTATGCACCCACCTTACAATAGCCTCATCTAGGTTGTTATTTCCCTAGTTTATTGATAAGGTCATACGAGTCCATATCAAATGCTTCACTAAAGTCTACATATACCATGTCTGCCACTTCCCTCTTATCTACAAGGCTTGTTATCCTATCAAAGAAAGCTAGCAGGTTGGTTTGACATGATTTGTTCCATGCTGACTGTTGCTTATCTCCTTATTATCTTCCGGATGTTTGCAAATGGCTTCCTTAATTATTTGCTCCATTATCTTTTCTGGCACAGAAGTTAAGCTGACCCGTCTGTAGTTTCATGAGTTGTCCTTATTTCCATTTGTTATAGATGAACACGAGATTTGCCCTTTTCTGGAATCTCTCCCGACTTCCATGACTTTTCTGAGATGATAGGTAATGGCTCAGATACCCCCTCAGTCAGCTCCTTGAGGCGAGGTCTACTACACTATGGCTGTGTCTAGACTGGCCAGTTTTTCCGGAAAATCAACCGCTTTTCCGGAAAAACTTGCCAGCTCTACACTGGCCGCTTGAATTTCCGCAAAAGCACTGACTTCCTACTGTAAGAAATCCGTGCTTCTTGCAGAAATACTATGCTGCTCCCATTAAGGCAAAAGTCCTTTTGCGCAAAACTTTTGCGCAAAAGAGCCAGTGGAGACAGCTCAGATTTGTTTTCCACAAAACAGCCCCGATCACGAAAATGGCAATCGGGGTTTTTTTGCGGAAAAGCATCCGTGCCAATCTAGACGCTCTTTTCCGAAAATGCTTTTAACGGAAAACTTTTCCGTTAAAAGCATTTCCGGAAAATCATGCCAGTCTAGACGTAGCCTATAGGTTTTTTTTTTCGGAAAAAGCTACGCAAATTGCGCGCCACAATTTGTGTAGCTTTTCCCGATTGCTTTTCCAGAAGAGGCTTTTCTGCCATTTGGCCCCGTCTAGACAGGGCCAAACGGCAGGAAACCTCCTTTCGAAGGAGCCTTTATTCCTCATAGAACAAGGAATACAGGGCTCCCCGAAAGAGTGTGTGTGCTCTTCCGCGAAAAAAAGGCAGAAGAGCAAACGCGTTCCCTGGACGCAGTGACGTTTTTCCGGGATACCTCTGGCACCCCGAAACCCCCCCCGCAGTGTAGACATAGCCTGAGTGTGTTAGGATGCATTTCATCAGGCCCTGGTGACCTGAAGGCATCTAACTTTTCTAAGTAATTTTTAACTTGTTCTTTCCTTATTTTAGCTCTTTTCTTCAGCATTCACTATGCTAGGCATCCAGTCTCCACTGACCTTCTGAGTGAAAACCGAAACAAAGACGTCGTTAAGCATCTCTGCCGTTTTCCGTTATTGTTTTTCCCTCTTCACTGAGTAACAAGCCTGCCCTGTCCTTGGTCTTCCTCTTGCTTCTAGTATATTTGTAGAATGTTTTCTTGTTACTTTTCATGTCTCTAGATCGATTGAGCTCGTTTTGTGCCTTTGCCTTTCTAATTTTGTCCCTGTCTGCGTGAGTTACTTGTTTATATTCGTCCTTTGTCATTTGACCTAGTTTCCACTTTTTCCAGGACTGCTTTTGCAGTTAGATGATTCAAGATCTCGGGTTAAGCCAGGATGGTCTCTTGCCAGGCTACCTGTCTTCCCTGCACAGCGGCATGGGGAGCTCTTACTCCCTTGATAATGTCCCTTTGAAAAACTGCCAGCAGTCTTCAGTTGTTCTTCCTCTTAGAATCATAGAATCATAGGACTGGAAGGGACCTCGACAGGTCATCGAGTCCAGCCCCCCGCCCTCAAGGCAGGACCAAGCTCCGTCTACACCATCCCTGACAGATGTCTATCTAACCTGTTCTTAAATATCTCCAGAGAGGGAGATTCCACCACCTCCCTTGGCAATTTATTCCAATATTTGACCACCCTGACAGTTAGGAATTTTTTCCTAATGTCCAATCTAAACCTCCCCTGCTGCACTTTAAGCCCATTACTCCTTGTCCTGTCTTCAGAAACCAAGAGGAACAAATTTTCTCCTTCCTCCTTGTGACACCCTTTTAGGTATTTGAAAACCGCTATCATGTCCCCCCTTAATCTTCTTTTATCCAAACTAAACAAGCCCAGTTCGTGAAGCCTGGCTTCATAGGTCATGTTCTCTAAACCTTTAATCATTCTTGTCGCTCTTCTCTATACCCTTTCCAATTTCTCCACATCTTTCTTGAAATGTGGCGCCCAGAACTGGACACAGTACTCCAGCTGAGGCCTAACTAGTGCAGAGTAGAGCGGCAGAATGACTTCACGAGTTTTGCTTACAACACACCTGTTGATACAACCTAGAATCATATTTGCTTTTTTTGCAGCAGCGTCACACTGTTGACTCATATTCAACTTGTGGTCCACTGTGACCCCTAGATCCCTTTCCGCCATGCTCCTTCCTAGACAGTCGCTTCCCATCTTGTATGTATGGAACTGATTGTTCCTTCCTAAGTGGAGCACTTTGCATTTCTCTTTATTAAACCTCATCCTGTTTACCTCTGACCATTTCTCTAACTTGCTAAGGTCATTTTGAATTATGTCCCTATCCTCCAAAGAAGTCGCAACCCCACCCAGTTTGGTATCATCTGCAAACTTAATAAGCGTACTCTCTCTGATGAAGATATTGAACAGTACGGGTCTTAGTCTTGCTTCCTGTGGGACCTCGCTTACCAGCCTTCTGAGTTTACTAAAGTCAGCCTAATTGAAATCCATTGTCTTTATTCCGCTGCTCTCCTTGGTACCACTGCTTAGAATCACGAACTGTCCTTTCACGATCCCTTTCGCCCAAACTGCCTTCCCCTTTCATATTTGGAACCAGCTCTTCCCTGGTTGTTAAAATCAAATTTAGAACAGCCACCCCACCCTCCGTAGCCTCCACCTTCGGACATCAACAATTGTCCAATGCAGTCCAAGAACGTGTTGGCTAATCTGTGCCCTGCTGTGTTGTTTTCCCAACAGACTCTGGCTAGTTGAAGCCTCTTCTCTCTCCACCAAATCCTGCGCTGTGGGTGATTTTTTGTTAGTTGTTTATAAAAAGCCTCCTCCACCACTTCTTCCTGGGCAGGTGGTCTGTAAGGGTGTGTCTAGACTTTTTTTTTCGACAAAACTATCCCTGTGTCTACACTACCGCCGAGTTCTGTCAACAGAAAGCACCTCATTCTACGAGGAATAACGCCTTTTGTCGATGGAGTTCTGTCCACCGACGCCGTTATTGCCTCTACACTGTCCTTTGCCTCTGCACTCTCATGTCGACACCGCGGCTTGCGGTGTTGACAGAACTGGCTGTCGTCTAGATGCTCTTTGTCGACGGAAGCTTTGTCGACAACAAAAGCCTATAGTCCAGACGTACCCTCTGAGACCATTCCCGGGACATCACCCTTGGTTTTTACCCCTTTTAACCTAACCCAGGGTATGTCTACACTGCCACCCTAGTTCGAACTAAACTTAGTGTGGACTACGTGCCCGCGGTTACACGCAGCACGGACTAGGTAGTTCGAATTAGGCTCTCTAATTCGAACTACCGGTACACAGGGAGCCTAATTCGAACTACCTACTCTGTGCCGCGGGTAGCCGCGGGCATGGAGTCCGCACTAACGGGGATTTAAAAATGGCGGCGCCCGGCAAGATGCAAATGAAGCCCAGGATATTTAAATCCTGGGCTTCATTTGCAACTTCGAATGCCTCCATTAGCCACCCTAGTTCGAAGTAGGGGGCTAGTGTAGACAGACCCCTAGAGACTCTCCACACGTCTGTCTCCTACGTCCATCTCCACCTCCGTCCTAGTGGATACATTTGGATATGAACGGCAACACCTCCTCCCTTTTTCCTGGCCTGTCCTTCCTGAGCAAGCTGTACCCTTCGATGCCACTATTCCAGTCATGTGGATTATCCTAAGTCTCAGAGATACCAGCTGGGTTACAGTTGTGTTTATTTATTAGCATTTCAAATTCTTCCTGCTTATTCCCCACACTCCTCGCCTTACTGAACAGACAGCTAAGATACCCATTTGGTTTTGCCCCTAGCTCTGCCTTGTCTCTCCTTTGCCCCTGCTATTACAGCCCGTGCTCCCGCCCCACCCCCTAATTTCTAACCCCTCTCCAGGTCTCCATGGTTTTCACTTACCTGTGGGCTCTGATCACCTGCCCCAGTCAAATCTAGTTGAGAGGCCTGGAACAGAGGGGTTTGTCCTCGCCCTTTCATGGGCGTGGGGAGGGTCGCTGGGTCCTCTCTGAGCTCAGGAGAGATTCCAGTGCCAACCAGCTGATTAACAGTGCCCACCGCTGGGTTTGTGTTTCTCTTGGTGGTGCACATTCACACATGCCTCAGTGCACATAACAATTTTATTCCGCACATGGGGTGGAAAAGATTAGAGGCGACATTGGATGTTGTCCCAAAGAGGTGCCAGAACAGGGGCACAGACTTTCAGGCCACTTTTGGCAACAGTTGATACACGGTTAAAAACTTTGTTGTGCAAAAAAACCTTCGAAAAGGGAGCTGCTGTCTCTTTCCCTGCAGGCTTTGGTGGCAAAGGTGTGCGTTGCAGACTGATCATTAGCGCAGGGGGAGCTGGGAGTTAGGTTCTGTCCCTGGCACTGGGAGGGGAGTGGGGCCTGGTGGTTAGAGTGGGTGGGTGGGGGGCTAGGAGTCAGGAGTCCTGTCTTTGGGAAGGGAGTGGGGCCTGGTGGTTAGAGCGCAGGAGCTAGGAGTCAGGAGTCCTGGATTCTGTCTCTGGGAGGGGAGTGGATCCTAGTGGTTAGAGCCAGGGGCTAGGAGTCAAGTCTTGTGCATTGTATCCCTGGCTCTGGGAGGGGAATGCAGCCTAGTGGTTAGAGAGCGTGTGTGTGTGTGTGTGTGTGTGTGTGTGTGTGGAGTCTAGGAGTCAGGAGTCCTGCATTCTGTCTCTGAGTGGGGAGTGTAGCCTAGTGATTAGAGTGGGGGGCGGCGGACTAGGAGTCAAGACTTTAGTGTTCTGTCCCTAGCTTGGGGAGGAAAGTGCAGCCTGGTGGTTAGAGTGTGTGTGTTGGGGGGGGGGGTTAGGAATCAGGACTCCTGCATTGTATCCCTGGTTCTTGGAGGGGAGTGAAGCCTAGTGGGTAGGTGGGTAGGGGGCGCTCAGGGGGCGACGTGGCTCTGGGCGGCCTCCCCAGAGGGCAGGCGGCCTCACGTCCGTCTCCTTGCAGGTGCACGCTCAGCCTCGGCGGGAAGCGGGCACAGATCCAGACTTACTCCTGGGCCAACTCGGAGTACGGAGCAGGCAAGCGGTACCTCGCCTCCTCGTACCCCATCTCCCCCTGAGCCCCCCGCCGCACCACGGCAATAAACCTTCCCTCCTGCCTCGCGCCTGTGTCTTGTGGGGCCGGGGCACGTGGGGCCTGCTGTCTGTGTCCTGTGGGCCAGGGCATGTGGGGCCGGGCCACGTGGGGCCTGCGCTGTGAGGACCGGGGCTGACCGGCTTCACGCCCGGGCCCTTTGCCCACAGCAGGCCCCACACACCAGGTGCCTCTTGGGCCAGCAGCCGCGTGTGCCTTGTCCGGCTCCGCTCAGAGCCTGCCTGCCCCATTGTCACTGTCCATGGGGACGGCCGGGCAGAGGGGGGTCTCCCGCAGGCACACCCCTTATTGCTGCAGACCTATCCCTCCTGGCCACGCAGCGGCCTCGGACCCCCTTGCTCCTCTGTGCGGCTGAGCGAGCCCAGCTGCTCCGGGGAAGCCGGGTTCAGCCGTCCTAACGGCTCCCGGGGACGGGAATTCCCCGTGGCAGGGTGCCGGCTGGGCCAGGGCCGTGCTCAGGATGTCGACCCCCTCTCCTGCACCCCCCTTGCCCCGCGGAAGGGGTATTTTCCTCGCCCGAAGACGCAGGGCAGCCTGTCTCCTCCTGTAAGGACATGGCCTGGCCCCCCGACTGGGCTCTCCCGGAGGGGCGCAGGCTGGTCCCGCCCGTGGCTGCGCTGATGGGTAGCCAGCCACCAAACCCAGCATCTCGGGGGCCCCTTCGGCACCCACGGGGCAGGCGAGCCTCAGGGAGCGGCTAATAAGAGGGGCCGTGGGAGATGGACGATGCTCCGGAGCCTTCCTGCAGCCTGCTCCTGAACTCAGCAGCGAAACCCTGCGACAAGGGGGGCAGGAATCCGGAAATGCTCCCCAGGGCCCCTGCCTCCTCGCTGCTGGGTCTGCAGCCCCTCCCCCATCCCCAGACGGGTCAGGCAGGCCGTGGGGGACTGGACAGATTTCCGCAGGGCTGCGAAGGAATCGGAGGCAGGGGGTCCGTGAGGCTTGTGGGGCGTCTGACCGCCTCCGAGAGCAGGGCCGGAGAGGCGCCGCCCCCAGCCGTTCCTGTTCAGCTAGTGGGGCGCCTCTATTTTGGGGGGAGCCCGTCTGAAATCTGGCCTGCTCTCCCAAAGGAGAGCCAGGCCCCTCTCAGGTGTGACCGCCCTCCCGCCCCAACGCAGAGACAAATCCCTTCTCTGGCACCCCGCCCGGCCCCGCTGTGCAGGTCCCTGGCCGCGCCTTCAGTGTCGCAGGCGGCCGAGCCCCCCGGGAAGGACACCGGCTGCTCCCCGCCTTGGCCTTTTAGGCCTCGGCAGCCCCAGGCGGAGAGCCCCCGCGACAGCCTCGTGGCCCCTCTGCCGAGTAGGCGCCGATTTGGGGGCGCCCCCGGGGAGGGGAAATCGGGGCCGTGGACGGGGGCGTTCCCGGGTGGCGCTTGCAAGCGATGAGCTAGTTAGAACGGAAGGCAGGGAGCAAATTCTCCTCCCCACAGGGCCGGACGTGAGTCTTGTCCGCGCCCCTTCTCCCGGCGCGGGGTTGGCAGGCTCACCCCAGCCCAGCCCAGTGGTGGGGCTGCGCCCCCAGGTCCCGGTAGCCGAGGCTCTCCCAGGGTCGTCTTTGCCAAGGGTTGAGCTAAGCAGCGTGTCGGCGGGCGGCTGCCCGCGTGGTCCTTTCACCGGGCGCTGGGCCCGTGCAGAACAGGCTCCGAGAGGGGCCAGGGGGCAGAGTCGGGGGGCAGGAGCCAGGCAGGGCTGGGGCCTAGGAGCCCAGAGACAGTACTGCCATAACAAATCCATGCCCCGGCCCCCTAAGCGCATGGAGTGAGAACTGGGGGGGGGCCACCAGGTGGCGCTCCAAGGCGCCAGATGTGCCAAAGTGCCCCCCGCAACTCCCCTAAGGGGGGGGATACTCCATTGTTCCCAGTTCTCCGTTGCTCTCGGGGGCCGGCGGGGGCTGAAGCTGGTGCCGAGACGGAAGCTGAGTCACACTCACACCCCAGGCCTGCTTCCCAGCTGCTGGGGGAACGGAAACGGGTCCAGAGGAAGCCCGTGGCGGTCGGAGGGTGGCTCCTCCTGCCACTGGGACTGGCTCCCCATGGCTGATGGGCCCGGCACCGAGCCACTGGCCGGCCCGGCGCTGTGCAGCAAAGCCAGGGGCCGAGGAAGTGCAAGTCCAGCCCCGAGCTAGAGCGACCCCCCCCCGGAGCCTGACCCCTAACACTGGGGCCCCTTCCCTCTGCCAGCGGTGAATCCAACCAGCCAGACATGGAAGCCTGCAGACAGCCCAGAGAGGCACGTGTAGGGCTGACATTCATCCCAGCCAGCGTTTACCCTGAAACCTAACGATGGTGACCCGTCAAGCAGAAACATCTAGCTGACATGACTCCCCCTCCTCCAGTGCTGAAATCCCCAGCTCTGGATTGCATACAAGAGGGCCAGATGCATCCCTGGCAACTTTCCCCAGGGGCTTCGGCACTGTCAGGACAGCAAACACAATTGAAAGGGAATATGGGGGAGGGGAGAGCAAAACTGAGGATCAGAATGAAGAAACCTGGGGACACATGGACTGGGTCAGCCGCCTTTCCGGTTAGGTCAGGAAAAGCACCGTTCCTGAATTGGAGCCAGGAGAAATCCGGCCTGAGCCCTTGCCTATGCGCCTTGCCAGGATAGAACCTAGGAGTCCCGATCCCCCACTGCCTGCCCTAACCACTAGACTCCACTTCCCTATTGAGAGTTTAAGATGCGGGCGTTGCTATGGCTAAGCCGCGCGGCGTGTGCGTCCGGCCCAACCCCATGGCAGAAGCGGCTAACACTGGAGAAGCGGGAGCACAGAATAGGAAGTGGGAGGTGATTTTACTCGGTCGATGGGATTGGGGGGTCTGCGGGTCCGGGGGCCCCATTTTAAGAAGGATGTCGGGGAGTTGTGGAGGTGCAGAAAAGAGCCGTGAAACTGATGTGCCGGCGTGTGAGCGACTCAGAAGGAGACGGCGACAGGCCTTGATTCCAGCCTCCAAGGGCCGTCCCGGGGAGAGACCCAGGCCCTGCCGGCCTCGTCCCCCTGGCTGAGAAAGGCAGGACAGAATTGACGATTGGACAGACGCCGGTTCAAAGCACGGCCCCGGCTTTACCAACAAGGGCGACGAAGCGCGGGAGCAAACCACCCAGGCGAGCAGGAGCGGGGGTCTTCTTGTCTTCAGATCCAGGCTGGAGAGAGACGTCTGCCAGACAAGGGTGCCTGATCCCAGTGCAGGCAGACCTGGGTGACATGTCAATGGTTCATGTGTTATCCAGGGTGTGGAGGAAGAGAGAGCGAGCAAGCAAGAGAGAGAGATGGGGGGCATGGATGGATGAGGTGTACGGGGATAGATAGGGTGTGTGGGGATAGATGGGAGGGGCACATGGGGATGCATAGCTAGCTATGCATCTGAGTAGATATATGTGTACAGATCGGGATAAACAATGTTTGTGCGCACGGGTGGGTGCATACATATGTGTTGGTGGGCATGGATGTGCAGGAGATGGTTGTATACACGGGCGGGTGCATACACATGTCCATGCATTGGTAGGTATGGATGGAGGGGATGGGTTGTGCACATGGAAGGGTGCGTACACACTTGCGTGTCCAAGCGTTGGTGGGTATGGATGTGTGGGAGGTGTTTGTGCACACGGGCAGGTGCGTACACACTTGCATATCCAGGCGTTGGTGACTATGGATGTGTGGGTGGTGTTTGTGCACACGGGCAGGTGGGTACACACTTGCGTGTCCAGGCGTTGGTGGGTATGGATGTGTGGGTGGTGTTTGTGCACACGGGCAGGTGCGTACACACTTGCGTGTCCAGGCGTTGGTGGGTATGGATGTGTGGGTGGTGTTTGTGCACACGGGCAGGTGGGTACACACTTGCGTGTCCAGGCGTTGGTTGGTATGGATGTGTGGGTGGTGTTTGTGCACACGGGCAGGTGGGTACACACTTGCGTGTCCAGGCGTTGGTTGGTATGGATGTGTGGGTGGTGTTTGTGCACACGGGCAGGTGCATACACACTTGCGTGTCCAGGCGTTGGTTGGTATGGATGTGTGGGTGGTGTTTGTGCACACGGGCAGGTGCATACACACTTGCGTGTCTGGGCATTGGTGGGTATGGATGTGCGTTCATGGATGGGTGCGTGAGCACATTCGGGTGCCTGTGTACATGCACAGGAGTGTTTATGGATCAGTACTGAGGCGTGTGCAGACAGTCACGTCTGCAGGGGTGTGTTAGTGAGTGGACGCTGGCGGCCTCTGGGCATGTGTGCAAGGACATCTGGGTGTGGGCATGAGCGCACGTGTGTGCAGATGGGCAGGATGCTTGCAGGGCGGCTGCATGTGCACGGATGCCATCTTTGGGTGCATGCATGCAGATGCGTGTGCCTGGTGTGTGGATGCAGGGAGGTGTGTGCACAGAGGAGTGTACGTGTATGGAGAGCGTGTCTAAACAGACGGGCGTTCGCATGCGTGCAAGGGCAGCCATGCGCGTGCACACACAGGCACGGTGAGGCACGTGCCCGGATGGAGGTGAGCGTGCGGGTGGGCAGGTGCATGCACACAGGTGTGCGGGCAGAGGGGGGGTGCGGGAAGAGGTGCCTTTGGCTGGGCGCGTCGGTTTCCCTGGGTGCCGCCGAGGTGCAGAAAGTAATTACACATCGCGGGGAGCCAGCATTCCAAACCCTTGGCACCGACGCAGCCTGCTCCACCCGCTTTGGGAGTTCCCGGCTCCACCCGCGCCCCTGCGGGACGGTTCCCAGGCCTGCTGCGGTCGGGCCCTCGCCGCGCTGCCGGAATCAGGTAGCGACGGCGCGGCTGGTGGGGTGACGTGCGACTCAGGAAGTGAAGTTCAGACAGAGCGAGACGGCGACACAAACCCAGCCGGATGGGCCGGGGCCCCTTTCCTTTTTAAGGGGGATCCGGGGAGTTTGGGTCTCGGGGGGCCCTGGGGCTGAGCCATGTGGGGGAGATCCCGCCGGAGCCCTGTCAGGAATTAGCGGCTGGCGACGGGACGGAGAGGCCCGGGACGATGAACGTGCAGAAGCAGCTGATGTCGGCAGCCATCCGCGCGGAGGCAAAGCGGCACGAGGGGGTCAAGCTGAATCTGAACAAACTTTTCCGGCTGGCGGAGCGGGTGAGCGACCCGCAGCTGAAGAACAGCATCAAGGCCTCGCTGAGCGTGGTCCGAGGTGAGCGGCAGGTGCGCGGCGGCGGGGCAGGATCCGCCGGGGCGAATGGCCGGGGGACTGACTCACCGCGGCGGGGGGGGGAGAAGCCGGGGCGGGGGAGCGTGCAAACGGCTCCTCCTGGCGCTGAGATGCACCGCACTGGGCGGCTCGCACGGCGCCGGGACGCAGAGAGATGCAGCACAAGGGCCTCGTTGCCTTTCGCCGGATGTCCCTCGTCACGTAGCTGCAGGGGCTGGGGGGAGGGGGTTAGGAGGCTGCGGCGCTGCTGGGGCGGCAGGGGACAGGGAGGGCTGTGCAGGACGGTGCAGGGACAAACTGGAGCAGGCCCAGCCAGAGCCAGGGACGCGCTGGCGTTGGAGGGGCCAGCAAGCGGTTTGCTGTGGCCCGTGCTCTTGGGACCAGGCTGCCTCCCCTCTCTGCTCTTTGCAGGCCTGGCAGGGGCACGTAAGCATTTCCCCCGCTGGGCAAAGGGGAGGCGATCCCACAAACGGCTGGGGACGCGGGAGGGGAGGGAGCCCCCGTCACGGCGCAGAGACTTGGAGAGGTGGCTTTCCTGTGGGTTTCCTGCAGCCTGCGGTGATCAACGGCAGGGGCGGGCGGTGCCCCGATGCCAGCCGGGGGCGGGCAGGCTCCCATCCGCCTGAAGAGCCTGGCGCCCCTGGCACGCAAACGGGGACGCCGAGGGACGAGTGAGGTTGCTCAGGCACCTTCCTGCGGATGCCAGAGGGCTGGCCGGTGCGGGGCTCCCGTCAGGGACTCTGCCACCCTGCCCGCCCCGGCAGCAGGCATCAAACCTGGCAGCGCCCTGGGATCCTGGATCAGTCCCGGATGGCCCCCACGGCAGCAGAGGGCAAGAGCTGTGCTAGGCCTGGGCTGGCGGGAGGAGGGCGCCCAGGGTCGGTGGCACTGAGTGAAAGACGCGTCCCTTCCTGGCGGGCTCCCTGGGACTTCCCATCGCCGGCGTCGCCTGCCCCTCGCCCGCAGCTCAGCCCCGACCCCCGGCTCGTCCCCATCCGCAGATGCTGCTGTCACATTGGAAACCGCTGGACCCGACGGCTGGAAAGTTCCCTTCCGGGCCGCTGCTTCCTGCAGGGAGGGGCTGCTCCCCTCTGCACAGGTGTGTGCACACACGTGTGCTTGTGTGCAGTCACAGATGCCCTCGTGAACACCGGCCTGCACGCATGTGCGACCCCTACACACGCTCCCATGCATGTGCTCCTAATTTGTGTGCAGGCACCCGTTAGCATGCGTCGGCACATGCTAACACACATGTGCATGCACACGCTTCCCCTTGTGTGCAGTGGCCGGTTAGTACGTCTGCACACGCAAACACGTATGCACTTACTACATCTTCACTCACACATCCATGCAGGTACATGCTCCTGCTCGTGTCACCCAGGAGCACACCCCTGCCCACGCTCACACGTACGTGCATGCACATGTTTCCACTCGTGCACACGCCAGTGTGTTCACACCGACAGGCGCACAGACTCCTGCCGTCACCCCCTCCCCAAAGCCGCCCCCGTACACTGACCGTGTGCAGCACAGACACGCAGGGACAGGCAGCCCCACGGCCGAGCGCCACCCGGACCGCACATGGCTGGGTGCCCTCCCACCTCACTAGCCGGCCCGGCCTGCTCCTTGCTTGGCAGCGTTAGTGCCGCCCCATTAAGCCATTAGCGGGCGGTGACAGCCGAGCGCTCGGAACAGCAGGGAGGTTTCTGTGGTAACAGGCCCCTGCGCCTTCCTGCTTGAGTCTGCCTCTGAGTTTCCTGGGGCGCCTACTCCCCTTTGTACAGGACTGGGAGGGGGGGCTGATGCAGTAGCAGAGGGGGGTGCACCATGCTGTGGGGGGGGCTGATGCAGTAACAGGGGGGTGCACCATGCTGTGGGGGGGGGTGATACAGTAACAGGGGGGTGCACCATGCTGTGGGGGGGGGGCTGATGCAGTAGCAGAGGGGGGTGCACCATGCTGTGGGGGGGGGCTGATGCAGTAACAGAGGGGTGCACCATGCTGTGGGGGCTGATGCAGTAACAGGGGGGTGCACCATGCTGTGGGGGCTGATGCAGTAACAGAGGGGTGCACCATGCTGTGGGGGGGGGGCTGATGCAGTAACAGAGGGGTGCACCATGCAGTGGGGGCTGATGCAGTAACAGAGGGGTGCACCATGCTGGGGGTGGGCTGATGCAGTAACAGGGGGGTGCACCATGCTGTGGGGGCTGATGCAGTAACAGGGGGGTGCACCATGCTGGGGGGGCTGATGCAGTAACAGAGGGGTGCGTCATGCTGGGGGGGGGCTGATGCAGTAACAGCAGGTGCATTGTGTTGGGGGGGTTCTGTAGTAGCAGAGGGGGGTGCACCATGCTGGGGGTGCTGATGCAGTAGCAGAGGCACCATGCTTTGGGGGCTGATGCAGTAACAGGGGGGGTGCACCATGCTGTGGGGGCTGATGCAGTAGCAGAGGGGGTGCACCATGCTGGGGGTGCTGATGCAGTAGCAGAGGCACCATGCTGGGGGGGCTGATGCAGTAACAGGGGGGGTGCACCATGCTGTGGGGGCTGATGCAGTAGCAGAGGGGGTGCACCATGCTGGGGGGGCTGATGCAGTAACAGGGGGTGCACCATGCTGGGGGGGGCTGATGCAGTAATGGGGGGTGCGTCATGCTGGGGGGGCTGATGCAGTAACGGGGGGTGCACCATGCTGGGGGGGCTGATGCAGAAACTGGGGGTGCACCGTGTTGGGGGGCTGATGTAGTAGCAGAGGGGGATGCGCCATGCTGGGGGGGGGCCTGATGCAGTAACAGGGGGTGCACCGTATTGGGGGGCTGATGTAGTAGCAGGGGGGTGCACCATGCTGGGGGGGGCCTGATGCAGTAACGGGGGGTGCACCGTGTTGGGGGGCTGATGTAGTAGCAGGGGGGTGCACCATCCTTAGGGGGAGGGGAGCTGTACCATGCCGAGGGGAGGGGGGGGGCTGACCTGTATTGGGGGAGGGGAGCTGTATGGTGCTCCGGGGCGGGGAGGGGGGCTGGTCTGACTCTGAGGGGAGGAGGGGCGCTCTGGGGGCACCTCCCCTCCCCAGGCTGGCGTTGGCCAATCCCGGGCACACAGCACCCGTGCCCGTCGCGGCGAGGCAGGACGGGACCTGGCCTGGGGGCGCTGGCGGGGACAACAGATGGAGCCCGTCCCAGCTGGGCGCCTGAGAACGCCAGAGCCTGGTGCCCGCCTTGGCCACTGGGGCTGGAGCCCCCCGGGCGCCCTCCCGCCTCGCCTGCATGGGGGGCAGTCCGGAGTCCCAGCCGCCAGGCCCTCCCGCGGGTGCTCAGCGCTGCGGTTTTCCTGTGCAAGGCGACACCTGACTCCTGCGGTGGCTGGCGCCGCGGCCTTGTTCTCTCGCGCGCTCCCGGGGGCCTGCCTCTCGCCGCTGCCAGCGCCCGGCTCCGGCGCCTTCCGCTCTGCCTGGGACCCGAGCCTGGCTCCGATGCAGAGCTAGAGCCGGGATGCCGGAGCCGTTGCCATGGCGAGACTGGAGGGGTGGGCGCCGGTGCCGTGTGGCATACGCAGCGCGGGCCCTTTCTAGGGGCTGAGGGGAGGGGGCGTTTGGGAAGGGCTGGGGCCAGGGGGGGGCTAATCAGGGCCAGGCTGGGGGGCAGTGGCGTCCCGGCTGTGGGGTGAGCAGAGGGCTGGCTATGGGGCGACTGGGGAGGGGGACAAGGCAGGGGCTGGCTTGGCCCACGGTGTCAGCAACTCCGCCTCATTCATTTCCCTCGCCCCTGTCAGCAGGTGCCCCACATCAGCACCGGTGCTGCGGCTCCAGCGGGTTATGGGCCCGGATGCTGGGGCTGGGGGCCTGGCTGGGGGGTCTCTGCGAGGGGGTGGTGACACTGATGCAGTCCAAGCCCCCCTCCCAGCCAGCCGCAAAGAGGGGACCGGCTCAGAGTGCAGACGGTGTCCCCCCCACCCCAGAGAGGTACCCCTCCCTTTCCTAGGTCCCCGCCTTTCACCCCCTTTGGGGCTCAGGGTCATCGCTCCTTGCAGCTGGGTTGTGTCACCTGGGATAAGACTTCCGTCCTGCCCCAGTGCCGGGAGAATGCGGGGGGGGGGGGGGGGTGGGGAGATGGAGACTTCCCCTCCCCACCCCCCAGAAGCGCAGGCACATCTAAGCTGCTCCAGCTGGATCCATCTCTTGCCCCAGCTCCTGCCGCCAGTCGTCAATGCTCCCTCTAATTTTTTCCATCCGCATGTGGAATAAATTTTGTCCCGTGCACTGAGGCGTGTGCACATGGGCACCACCCACCTGCTGCCAGCGGGTGGGTGCTCTGATAATCAGCTGGGCGGCACCTGTATTGCTCCCGGATGGCACCAGCCTTGGTGCCCGCTGCCACTGGCCTCTCTCAGGCCCCATCCCCGGCTGGTGGCTGACACACACGTTGTCCTGTGGCCTTGGCACAGGCTGGCACCTCCCCCCCAGCCAAGAGCCAGGCAGCCTCTGGGCTCTGGGCGTGCTGCCAGCCAAGCCCCTGCAGAGTTGCCATGCTGACAGCTTTGCCCATCTTGCCCCGACACTGCCTGCCCCTCTCCTCCCCTCGCCACTGGCAGGGGCGCTTGCCAGGCGGCTGTCATGACAACAGTTGCTAGGTGGCAGCCGGGCACGGGGTATCGAACACCCCATCGCAACAGCCGGAGAGCACCCGGGCGCGTCTCGCTCGGCACTGGCCAGGATCCTCGCCTGCCCTGGGGCGCCGGTGGCTGACTCAGGCCGGCTGTGGGTAGCTGGGGAATGCCAGCAGCCGGGCACCACCCCGGCAGGTAACGAAGGGAGAGAGACAACAGCTTGTCTGGCTTCCCTCCGCCCATCGGGTCCGGCCCGGGAGGGTTCCCAGGATCTCCCAGCCGGGAAAGGCCCCCACGTCCCAGCGCCACGACCCTGCGGGGGAAGGCGGAGTGGAGAGGGAGACCCCGTCCGGATGCCCCAGGGCGGCAGAGGGGGCGTGTTCCCGAGGCTGCCCATAGAGGGGAGCGGCGAGGACCCGGCTCTGCCCGCTGGCCGCGGTGGGGTCGCCGAGCGCAGGGGAGACGCAGGCCGTGGTCCCGTGGCCGTCACGTGCGCCGGGCTGGCCAGATGGCGCGGCAGCCGCCTCGGCTGCCTGGCTGCGTCCCGGGCCGGGCTGCGTGGGCTGCTGCGATTCCTCCGCTGCTTCCCTGACATGTGCCAGCGGAAAAGCAAAGCGCAGGCAGGAGAAAACCCTGCAGCAAAGGCCGAGGGGGCAGCCCCATCCCCTGTCTCGGACACTCCCGGTCTGGGCCTAGCGGCAGGGCCTGGGTCACGCCTGGGATGTTCACTCCCCACCAGGCTCCGGGCGTCGGTGCCGTCGGCAGCCCGCTGCTGGGCCAGACGGAGCATGGCGCTGACCCGGGAGGGCTATTCTCAAGGCGGGGGGGATCGGGACCCTCAGTAATCCACCGTGTCTCTCTGGCACTCACCGGCGGCATCACCCAGCGAGCTCAGGCAGAGCCGCTGCCTCGAGGAGCATGTAGCCAACGCAGGCGAGGAGGAGGAGGGGGTGATTTGACCAAGGACACCCAGCACATCAGTGGCAGAGCTGGGCTTAGCCCGGCTGGCTGCCCACTCTGCCTGGCCCTGGCACGCCCCTCTTGGCTGAGGCCATGGCAGGGTCCCCTCTAGCTTGGAGCAGGCAGGGGGTGCCCAGTGCTCCAGGGGCACCTCTGTGGGCAGCCTGGCCTGGGATACCCGCGTTGCAGCCCCAGCGGCCCCAGGCTGTGCCGGAGAGGTGACACCCTCCCCCCGTGCTGGCTCCGGTTTGGGGGTTTGGAGGGGGAACGCGCCGGGATGCAGCAGCAGCACGCACCGTGGGTGGGTCGCCATGGCGATGTGCGCAACTCAGTCACGAGCGGGGGGGGGGCCGTTCCTGGCTCCCCAGAGTCCCCCCACCTTGTGCTTTCCCGCACGTGGCTGGGCTGCCGCTGTAGCTCCCTGGCACGGTGGGGCCAGGCCGGGCAGCCTGGGGGGGCTTCCTCCAGGGAGGAGATGGGGGGAGGGGCCCGTATCCCACGCCCCACTTTCCCCCAGATTTGGGACGGGGAGGGGTCAGAATGGGGAAGGAGGGAAGGACAGCGGGGGGCTCAGGCCCCATTCTACCCCGGATGTGGATGCAGGAGGAAATGGGGGGGGGGGGTCAAGTCAGGAGTAGCCCCCCCTCACGCTGAGCCTCAGCACAGTGGAATCGGGGAGGGGGATCATGCCCCATTCCTCTCCAGGCCTTGGGTGCAACAGGGAAGGGGAGACAGGTAAGGGGGGAGCTGCGGGCTCCGTGCCCCATTCTCCCCCAGCTCTAGGGGCACACCGGGGAGGGAGGATAGGTTTGGGGGGCTCTGTACCCCATTCTCCCCCAGCTCTAGGGGCACACCGGGGAGGGAGGATAGGTTTGGGGGGCTCTGTACCCCATTCTCCCCCAGATTTGGGGTGCAGCAGGGAGGGAGGATAGGTTTGGGGGCTCCATACCCCATTCTCCCCCAGATTTGGGGTGCAGCAGGGAGGGAGGATAGGTTTGGGGGGTTCTGTACCCCATTCTCCCCCAGATTTGGGGTGCAGCAGGGAGGGAGGATAGGTTTGGGGGGCTCTGTACCCCATTCTCCCCCAGATTTGGGGTGCAGCAGGGAGAGAGGATAGGTTCGGGGGGCTCCATACCCCATTCTCCCCCAGCTCTAGGGGCACACCGGGGAGGGAGGATAGGTTTGGGGGGGGCTCCCTGCCCCATTCTCTCCCTGCCGTAAGAGGGCAGCGGGGGGACGCCTCCTCCCCTCCAGGGACTGATGTAGCAGGAAGCAGGTGGGTCTGGGCAGGTCCCCTCTGCTGCAAACACCCTGCCGGGACGCCAACATCTTGTCTCCGCTTCCCCGGCGTAATTGCGGCCTTGCCTCCCCGAAAGCCGCCTACGGCCGAGCTTATTATAGCCCTGCCGGGGTGGGGGGAGCCGTGGGGAGCTACAGCTCTGCTGCTGGCTGGGTTTGTGGAGTACAAGGCATAAGGGGTGGAGGCCGGCAGTGTGAACCAGGGGCTGGGGGGAAGATGGGTGAGTGCGGCTAGTGGATATTTGGGGTGTGGATTTGGCTGGTAGGAATAGCAGTGGGGTTAGCAAGGGAGTCGTTGGTGGGAGCGGTGGGATTAGCAGCGAGGGTGTTGCTGGAGAGCCATGGGGGTGTTGGTTGGTGTAGCCATGAGGGTGTGGGGGCTGGGAGAGATCGAAAGTGGGGGAGGGGTGTCGTTAGGGCTGGTGGGATTAGCAGTGGGGTTAGCAAGGGAGTTGTTGGTGGGGGCGGTGGGATTAGCAGCGAGGGTGTTGCTGGAGAGCCATGGGGGTGTTGGTTGGTGTAGCCATGGGGGTGTGGGGGCTGGGGGAGATGGAAAGTGGAGGAGGGGTGTCGTTAGGGCTGGTGGGATTAGCAGTGGGGCTAGCAAGGGAGTCATTGGTGGGGGCAGTGGGATTAGCAGCGAGGGTGTTGCTGGAGAGCCATGGGGGTGTTGGTTGGTGTAGCCATGGGGGTGTTGGTTGGTGTAGCCATGGAGGTGTGGGGGCTGGGGGAGATGGAAAGTGGAGGAGGGGTGTCGTTAGGGCTGGTGGGATTAGCAGTGGGGTTAGCAAGGGAGTCGTTGGTGGGGGCAGTGGGATTAGCAGCGAGGGTGTTGGTGGGACCAGAGGGGGTGGCAGTCGCACAGTGGTCGAAGACGCTCGCCCCAGAGGAGTGGGGGTGTTTGGCAGGGGTGCAGCCAGCCATCCCAAGAGCAGGGGGTCAGTGCGGCGGTAAAGGCAGAGCCGGGCCCTTGCCTGCAGTACGGACATGAGTGGTTCTCTTCTGCGTTCAAGGGAGGAAACTGCCTTATGGAAGGGCCCAGGGCTGGGCTGGCAGGGGCCGCGGGGTGGGAGTGAGGGGCACCGGCAGGGCTCGGGGGGAGCCCAAGGCTGGGCTGGCAGGGGCTGTGGGTCGGGGGCAGAACTGATGTGGGGCAGAATTGTGGGGGGGGGGGGGAAGATGTGGCGTCACTTTTGTGTCTACAGAAGCTGGGAGCCATCCCCATTGACGCCGTTTTCTCCCACCCACTTCTGTGCCAGCCCGTGAGCCCCTGCCGGCCTGCTTTCTGGGAGGGGGCCCTGGGTCTCTTGCACCCAGTGTCTCCAGCGGATGCCAACTCCCGGCCGTGCAGACAGCAGGAGAGCCGGGACGGGGCCCTGCTGGAGGCAACGGCCATGAGGCCGGGGCAGAAGAAGGAGGCTGGGGCAGGTGAAGGCGGTTGCCTGGGAGCGGAGTCCGTACTCTGCCCGACCCGGTGCCAGGCGGGGGCCGTGCCGAGGGAAGCCACGCGGGCGGCCTCGCCGCGGTTAAAGCCAGGAACGCTTTAGGGCAGGGCGCGGCGCTTTGGCTTGTGTTTGTACAGCACCTAGCGCGGGCAGGCCTGCTCCATGGCCGTCGCGGTGCCACTAACACGGCCCAGCGGCCGGTACCAAACAACGCCCAGAGCCGTGTTTTCCCGGGGGGGAGCGGGCCAAGAGAAGGTCACAGCCGTGCGTCTAGACAGGGGGACGTTGCGTCTAGACAGGGGGACGTTGCGTCTAGACAGGGGGACGTTGCGTCTAGACATGGGGCAGGGGGACGTTGCGTCTAGACAGGGGGACGTTGCGTCTAGACACGGGGCAGGGGGACGTTGCGTCTAGACACGGGGCAGGGGGGCGACTGGGCCGGTCCATAGGCCTGCCCGGCCCCGCCAGGAGCCAGCGAGACGGCTCCGTGCCCGATCCAGCCTTTCTATGCCGCCTGGTTTTGCCTTTGCCTCCCGCTCCCCCTCCTGCTGCTCCGGCGCCCCCCTCCTCTCTCCGCCCCACCCACTCGCTCATTTCCCTGCCCCCCGAGATGTCTTTCTTGAGGGGCTTTTTAACCGTTCCCCCGAACGCTGATTTCCCCCCACTTAGGTTAATTACGCCTGCTGTTTTTGCTGCATTTTCAGGGCTTCCGTTGCCATAACAACCAAATGCAGATTCTTTTTTTTTTTTATAATAAATCTACGAAATTTGGTTGTCAGCTTTTCTGACTCAGAGAGGCAGCCGGATTGGATTGGATCCTTTTATAGATCTATTCTTGTAGGCGCGGGGGGGGGGGGCGCGGGGAGCATCCAGAGCCAAGCAGGAGCAAAGCTCTTATTTTCGAGCGAATGCGGGGTCGTTCCGTAAGAATCGGGGTCTGTGTTCTCGCGAGCCAGCCCTTCGCTCGCTTCTGCGCCCGCTGGGCAACGCAGCCATGGAGTGGGCCCTACGGACGGGGCTGGGAACCGCGCGTGCAGTTGGCCGGTGCTCACGGAGCCGGGATTTCGCTGAGCCAGCCTGTTTGTCTCAACCACCCGTGACGCGGCCCGTCCTCCCACTTCCCCCTGGGCCCTGGCAGCTCCGGGCGGAATAGGGAATGGGGGCTGTCGGGACACAGAAATTGCCAGGGTGGGTCAGACCTGTGATCCCTCCAATCCAGCGTGTCACACTAGCTGCATGAGAGGGAGAGGAGAGAACCCGTCTATGGGGTGGGGAGCCCCTAGATCCTCTCCTGCTCGCGGTTGGAGATTGGCTTAAAGCAGGGCTGGGGACCCTTCGTTGGGTCGGGGGCCGCTGACCCACAGAAAAATCAGTCGGGGGCTGCACACAGGTCCGAAGAAACAAAAGTGCTCACTGGAAAGACACCCCCACGGTGGGGTAGCAGAGGGGCTGACGTGCCAGGCCGCAGGCTCCCCACCCTGGGTTAAAGCATGAAGCGTGAAGATTAATATCCCTTCCAGAAAGTAAGTCCGAGAGGCAGGACGGTCCAGTGGTTTGGGCACTGGGCTTGGGCAATCTACCCTTAGCCTCTCTGGTTCCTCTTTGGCGAAATGGGGAAAATGAATAGCCATACTGCGCAGGGGTGTTGTGAGGAGAAATGCATTCAAGCCGGCACAGCGCTCTGCCATCCACTGCATAAGAGCGAGGCACTAGCTCTCTGGATCCGCATCGATAGCCAGGCCTTGGCATCATGGGGCGGGCAGTTCCGCCGTCCCTGCGTGCAAAGTGTTACCACTCTGGATCCACATTGATAGCCAGGCCTTGGTATCATGGGGCGGGTAGTTCCGCCGTTCCTGTGTGCAAAGTGTTACCACTCTGGATCCGCATCGATAGCCAGGCCTTGGTATCATGGGGCGGGCAGTTCCGCCGTCCCTGCGTGCAAAGTGTTACCACTGTGGATCTGTATCGATAGCCAGGCCTTGGCATCATGGGGCGGGCAGTTCCGCCGTCCCTGTGTGCAAAGTGTTACCACTCTGGATCCACATTGATAGCCAGGCCTTGGCATCATGTGGCGGGCAGTTCCGCCGTCCCTGTGTGCAAAGTGTTACCACTGTGGATCTGTATCGATAGCCAGGCCTTGGTATCATGTGGCGGGCAGTTCCGCCATCTCTGCGTGCAAAGTGTTACCACTGTGGATCCGTATCAATAGCCAGGCCTTGGCATCATGTGGCGGGCAGTTCCACCATCCCTGTGTGCAAAGTGTTACCACTGTGGATCCGTATCAATAGCCAGGCCTTGACATCATGTGGCGGGCAGTTCCGCCGTCCCTGTGTATAAAGTGTTTCTGTTCTTTTTATCCGACAACTTGCCCTGGTGCGACAAGACAAGGAGACTGGAAGTGCTGTGCTCTGCCTCACTCAGTATTTTGCAGCCAGGGTGGGGAACCTCAGGCCCAGGGGCTGGATGCGGTGCCCAGCTTGCCTGGATCCGGCCCCCGGGGCTGACGGCTCCCCCCCAGCATGGAGGAGCCTGTGCAGATGCTCCAGGCCCTCCCCCCACACCACTGCCCCACCACAAGGCCGGAGCACACAAAATCTCCTAGCCCGGGACCCGCAGGCTCTGGTGCACCAGGGGAATGTCGGGGCTGGTCCTGCTTTGGGCAGGGGGCTGGACGCTTGAGGTCTCTTCCCGCCCTGGGATTCTAACGTGGGGAGGATCCTTTCTCCTCCTCGGGTGGGGGCCACGCCCGTGAGGGTTTGGTTTTTTGGTTTCCTTGGGGGGGGGGGCTCTCACCTGTGTGCGGCCCCCGACTGATTTTTCTGTGGGTCAGCCGCCCCCGACCCTAAAAAGGGGGGGGGAGACAGGTGTGGATCTGTCCAGAGCTGCCTTTCCAAACCTGCCTACGCTGCCCAGCTGCAGGGGCGGGCGGGGGCCGGCATCTCCACTCTCCAGGTGGGCAGAAAAGATTTTCTTGAGGGCTGGGCTTGGGAGGTGAGTGAAGGGGCGTGGTTCCAGGAGAAGGGGTGTGGCTTCAGGTGGAAGGGGCGGGGCTTGAGTTGCCTTTCCAGTTCTGTTCCTATTCTCCTCACCTCTCTCCAAGTGCTCTAGTGCTGCCCTCTGTTTGGGGTTGGGGTGGGCACAGCTGGGCAGGAAGATGTGCAGGTCCAGGGTCAAGACGGCAAGCTTGGGGGGGGTGTAGATGGAGTGGGGGGGTCTCTCGGTAATGCTGCAATGTTAAAGACGGTGGCCTCTTTCACCAGGACGTCTGGGAGCCTCCTCAGTCTTTAACTATACAAACGGGGGTACCAGTTTCTCGTTTTCTCCAGCGTGTTCAGTGCAGCAGATTCGGCTGGTGGGCGGAGGGGAGGGGCCTCGTTGTGCATGAAGATCACACGGGAAGGAAGCTGGGTTTATATTTAGCGCAGATTGTGCCAAGATCCCAGATCCTTTATCTCTTGTGGCGGTGAGTTCCAAAGGTCCCGGTCCTCAGACAGCTCCGTCTGTCACTTGGGCCCTTCCCACTGCTATTGGCCGACAGTTCCATCCTCGAAATGAGTGGGATTGCGGCGATAATTCATTTGTGACAATTAGCTGGTTGTCAGTAGCTCTGAAAGAGCTCTGCCAAGGAGGCCAAGAGCCTTAGCTCTGTTTGGCAGAGGGGAAACTGAGGCACGGGCCATGAAAGTGACTTGCCCAGAGCTCTTCAGTCCTGGTCCTACAGACCAGGTCTGTGGGACCCGTCCCTGGGGGGCACTGTGGCTGACGTGGGAGGCAGGGAATGAGCTAAGTGGGGTGTTGACACAACCCATGATGTCTCCCTTGCCCTCTCCATGGTTCCCGTTGGCCAAGCAGCAACGGGAACCAGGCCCTGTGTGTGCCCAAGCTGCTGGGAGACACGGAAGTCATTCTTCCACTCTGCTCTGCGCTGATCGGGCCTCAGTTGGAGTATTGTGTCCAGTTCTAGGCACCGCATTTCAGCAAAGATGTGGAGCAATTGGAGAGGGTCCAGAGAAGAGCAACACAAATGATGAACGGTCTAGAGAACAGGAGCTGTGAGGGGAGGCTGAAGGAATTGGGCTTGTTTAGTCTGGAAAAGAGAAGACGGAGAGGGGATGTGATCATAGTTCTCAAGTACCTAAAAGGGAGTTACAAGGAGGAGGAAGAACAAACATTTTCCTTAACATCCCAAGAAGCAAGGGGCTTAAACTGCAGCCAGGGAGGTTGAGGTTGGACATTAGGAAAAACTTCCTGTCAGGGTAGCCAGACACTGGAATAAATTGCCCCTGGAGGTTGTGGAATCCCCATCTCTGGAGATATTTAAGAGCATTTTGGACAGACACCTGTCAGGGATGATCTAGACGGTGCTTGGTCCTGCCGTGAGGGCAGGGGACGGGACTTGATGGCCTCTCAAGGTCCCTTCCTTGTTCCAGGATTCTATGACTTAAGGAGGCTGATTTTTAACAAGATTTGCAGATGATGCCTTTGAGTTCCCTGCCTCGGTTTCCCCAGCGCTCCAGTGGGGGTGACCATGCTGGCCTGCTGCACCCATGTGAAACACCCTCCGAGCCTTGACTTGCAGCTGTGGCCATTGCAGCGAACCTTGGGCTGGTCACCGTCCTGCTCCGTGCCTCGGTTTCCCCATCTGCAAAACGTTAGCTGGGGGGTGCTGTGCTGTGACCGCAGAGCGGGTTGTTATTCCTGCGACTACAAAAGGCCTCGTTCTAGTCTTCGATCTGCTCATCACTGGGCCCCAGCGACTGCTAGGCCCCGTTAGAGCGCTCTGATCGCTCTGCCCCTCCAAGGACTCAGAGTCACGGGGGGGAGGGCCTCGGCGTGGGAGCGAGCCTGCCCATTGGCAGGAGACAGCACTGGAAAGGAAGGGGGGTGGCAGTTAACGGAGCACGCTGGCTCTGAGTGTGAATCATCTTTAATCGTCTCCGTTAGTGGGGCTATTCAGGTGCAATTAGCATTAATTAGCCCCTGTCACCAGCAGCCTTGGTGGAGAAGGCTGGGTGGGGACTGAACAGGGCATGTGGGTGTGGGTGGGCGGTGCTTATACTCCCTCCTGCTCTGTGCCTGAGTTGAGAATAGAGCCATCAAGCGCCCTCCCCCCCCATGGTGGTGGCCAAGCTGGAGGTTGGCACTTGGTCTGTGGGTGCCAAAATTCACACGTGGGAAGGGAGAGGTTTCCTTTCTCTTAAAAATTGATTAATTTCCGTTGTGCCAGGCGCTGTACACTATTAGGTGTATTATGGTAGCGGCTGCCATTATGCCAGGCACTGTACACTATTAGGTGTAATACACCTAATAGTGTACAGCGCCTGGCACAACAGGAGCCATTACCATAAAACACCTAATAGCGTACAGCACCTGGCACAATGGGAGCCGCTACCATAATACACCTAATATTGTACAGTGCCTGGCACAAGGGGAGCCGCTACCATAATTCACCTTATAGTGTACAGCGCCTGGCACAATGGGAGCCGCTACCATAATACATCTAATAGTGTACAGCGCCTGGCACAATGAGAGCCGCTACCATAATACACCTAATAGCGTACAGCGCCTGGCACAATGGGAGCCGCTACCATAATACACCTAATAGCGTACAGCGCCTGGCACAATGGGAGCCGCTACCATAATACACCTAATAGCATACAGCGCCTGGCACAATGAGAGCCGCTACCATAATACACCTAATAGTGTACAGCGCCTGGCACAATGGGAGCCGCTACCATAATACACCTAAGAGTGTACAGCACCTGACACGGTGGGGTCCTGGTCCACTGTTTATGGCAGCACAAGTAAGCAACAGTAATAAGAAGTGCAGCTGACAAACAGCTGGCTGGCGAGGTGAGGGACAGACAGACGAGATGGGTCTGTCGGTCCTAAGGGTGGGTGGCTGTCCGCGAGGGAGGCTTCCGCTCTGCGCCCCAGGGTATTGCGCTCTGCCCCTTGGGGCTCCCTTCTCTAATGCTGGCTCCCCCCCTACACAGGATTTCAGAGCATCACCTGCCTCCCCCCCACCCCAGATGCTCCTCTGAGCCTGGTCCAGCGGTGTCACCCTAATGGGTCAGCCCCCGGGGCCATCTGCCCCTCCCCAGGGTGCCTCTTTGCCAGGGGATCACACAGCCCCCCCGCAACTCAGCCTTTTGGACGGGCGGGGCCGTGGGCCAGGGCTTCCCGAGCCGGGGAATCCAGCCCGGGTTTTCCCCGTGCCTATGCAGCCCGCCTCACGCCTCGGCTGTTGGATTTCCAAGGTGCCAACTCAGATGCTCATTCGCTTCCCCCGGGGCCCCCCGTCCGCGGCTGGAGGCTCCCTGGGCGCGGGGGCTCGATTCTCCGGACCGAGCCGCGAGGGAGGGGGCGGCTGCCCCGCTCCCCCCGGAGGGTCTCCCCCCCTCCCTGCGTTTCTGCGGACGCCCCCTCCCCCGCGCGCCCGCCTCCAGCCCACCCCCGTCGCCTTCTCCAAGCAGCCGGGGCGCGCCTGGCACGGAGCGCGCCCCTCCAAGGCGCCGCAGACGAGGCCGGGTGAGGCGGCGGACGGAGGGGGGGGGGGGTCCCCGGCTTCGGAGCCCCGCCGGCGCCACGGCAGACTCCTGACGGGTGGCACCTGCCGCTCCGCGCATGGGGGGGCCCGTGCGCCACGGGGCCCGGGGCTGTGCCAAAGCCGGGGGGTGGCCGCGCCGTGGCCGCCTGCGCGCCGGGCTGCGCTGAGCCCCGCGCCCTGAGCTGCCGGCCGGGCCGGGCCTCGAGTGACCGCGGCCGGGGGATGCCCGGACTGGCGCGCTTTGGCCGGCTGCGGGCTGCGTGGAGCGGCCGGGGCAGGGTGGCGGCGCCGCGCTAGGGGCTCCGGCGGCGGGCGGCCGGCGGGGCGCAGATGCGGGGCGCGCTGGCGGCGGGCCGCTCCCCCGGGCGCTCCAGCAGAGGGGCCAGCCTGCAGCGCCGCACCACCTACCTGATCTCGCTCACCCTGGTCAAGCTCGAGTCCGTGCAGTCGCCCGAGGAGCAGGCCAAGGCGGGGGCGGAGGATGGAGCCCCCCAGCCCGGCCCCAGCCCCGCCGCCCCCGGCCTCCCCGGGGTGACGCGCCGGGAGGGCGAGGGGCCCCGGGCGGACGAAGGCGCCAAGAGCAAGCGGCAGGAGCGGAGCTTCCACCGGCAGGATGCGCTTTGGATCAGCACCAGCAGCTCCGGCCCGGGGGACTATGTCCTGCAGCTGTCGCCCAGCAGCCCCCGCACCTCGGGGCCCTCCCCGTCCCCGGACGGCGGACGGCTGCTCGCCCTCTGGAGCAGCCCTGGGGGGCCCGTGCCCAGCGCCGGCACCCCCAGCCCGGACGCCCCAGGGGAAGAGCCCAGCGCTGCAGATCCTCTGAGCCTGACGCCTCCGGCCGTGCCCCCCAAGCCGGCCCCTGCTGTGGCCCCCAAGCCGGACCCTGCACTGCATCCAGCTGTGCCACCCAAGCCGGGCACTGCACTGCATCCAGCTGTGCCTCCCAAGCCGGGCACCGCACTGCACCCTGCTGTGCCCCCCAAGCCAGATGCTGCTCTGCACCCTGCTGTGCCCCCCAAGCCAGACGCTGCACTGCATCCAGCTGTGCCCCCTAAGCCGGACTCTGTACTGCATCCAGCTGTGCCCCCCAAGCCGGACACTGCACTGCATCCAGTTGTGCCCCCCAAGCCGGACACTGCACTGCATCCAGCTGTGCCCCCTAAGCCGGATATTGCACTGCATCCAGCTGTGCCCCCCAAGTCGGACGCTGCACTGCATCCAGCTGTGCCCCCTAAGCCGGACGGTGCACTGCATCCAGCTGTGCCCCTTAAACCGGACACTGCACTGCATCCAGCTGTGCCCCCTAAACCGGACACTGCACTGCATCCAGCTGTGCCCCTTAAACCGGACACTGCACTGCATCCAGTTGTGCCCCCCAAGCCGGACACTGCACTGCACCCAGCGCTTCCCCCTAAGCCAGATACTGCACTGCACCCTGCTCTGCCCCCCAAGTCGGACAATGGACTGCACCCTGCTCTGCCCCCCAAGTCAGACACTGGACTGCACCCTGCTCTGCCCCCCAAGTCAGACACTGGACTGCACCCAACTCTGCCCCCCAAGTTGGACACCGCATTGCCCCCAGCTCTGCCCCCTAAGCTGGACACTGCGCTGCCCCCAGCTGTGCCCCCCAAGCCGGAAGCCTTTATGGCACCAGTGGCTCTGGGGGGCAATGAGACTCTGGAGGTGCCCAGCGAAAGGAGCCAGAGTCCCCGGGAAGACCTGCCGCCCCTCACCGCCAGCTGCTCCTCCAGCGCGGCTGCTCCTGGCCGCCGGCTGCTGCTGAGCCAGGCCAGCTGGGGCGGCCATGAGGCCCAGGAGCTCAGTGCAGCCGAGAGCAGTGGCGCCCGAGCCGGGGCCTCCTCCTTCTCCTCCCCCCTGGGCCCCGGCGCCTCCTCGCCTCACCCCACGGCCGGGAGCCGGCGCCTGCGGCTGACCAGCACCAAGCCCTTTAAGACGGTGACCACCAGCGGCGTGAAGCTGGGCCCGGAGCCCAAGGCGGGCAAAGGGCACAAGGGGGGCCCGGGCAGCCGGCTCTCGTGGCCGGAGAGCGAGGTGAAGGGCCGCATGAAAGGGGGCGGCAAGGCCGGCGGGGAGGCGGCCCCCCGGGCCCCCGCCAGGGCCAAGCTGTCGCCGCGCAAAGGGAAGAGCAAGACCCTGGACAACAGCGACCTGCTCCTGGACGCCGAGGGCCCCGCGGAGGCCGGCGGGGGGCTGAAGCGGGGCCGGGAGGGCGGCCGAGCCTCCACCCGGGACCGCAAGATGCTCAAGTTCATCAGCGGCATCTTCACCAAGAGCCCGGCCTCCACCCCCACCCACCCCGGGCCCAGCTGGGGCCTGGGCAGCAGGGAGCTGCTGAGCCCCGAGCGAGCCAAGGGGTCGTCGCCCAGTGAGTACGACTGCAGGCGAGGGGGTGGGGGGGTGGAGGGATGGGGGGGGGGACGCCTTGAGAGCTGAAGAGGGGGGACTGGAGGAGGAGGGGTTTGGGGTTTTTCCAGCAACTGTGAAAGGGGATGGGATGGGGGCGGGGCTTGGAAGTCAGGACTTCTGGGTCCCAGTTTTGTGCGTGGGGGGGGGGCAGCCTAGTGGTTAGAGCAGGAGGGACCTGGGAAGCTTGGACGCCGTGGTTCTATTCCCAGCTTTCTGAGCAGAGGAGGGCAGTCTAGTGGTTAGAGCTGGGAATAGAACCATGGAGTCTTGGCTTCTATTCCCACTTCTGGAAGTGGAGGTGGAGCGGTCTAGTGGTTAGAGCCGGAGTCCTGGCTTCTATTCCCTGCTCTGCCAGGTTGCCCTGATGAGCTTGCATGATATCTCGGCCCTCTGGGGTGCCTCAGTTTCCCCATTTGCTAAAACGGGGGTGACCGTCCCCACGTGGGGAGGGGCTGCTGCTGAGGGTGCGGCGCTCGGAGACCGGCGGCGGAGGCGGCCCTAGAAGGGCCAAGTCACGCTAGTCAAACCCCAGCTCCCCGGGAGTGACGTAGACCGGGCCTTGGGGGGGGGGTCCCCAGAGCGCCCCCGCAGGAATCTGCCTGGGCAGCGGCGGGTGCTTTGACCAGCACTATTCAGGCAGGTTTTCGTGAGGGTGAAAATCCAAGAGGCGCCAAGTGGCTCGGGCTCCAAGCAGGGACATGAACTCAGAAACTGCTGTGCCGGGAGGGGGGTGTTTGGTCCCACGGTGGCACCGAAAGGGTGAATAAAAGCCAGTGACTGAGGCGGGCGCTGGGCTGGGCGTGGGCGGCACGGGTCAGAGGCGCCGAGATGCCCGGCGGGCGGGTTCTTACTGGCGCTTCGTGGCACCTTGACCCAGTGGACCCTACGACAAGAGCTTCGCCAGTTGCAGAAACCGCGGCTCTTTGGTGCATGCGTCACCCGGGGGCTTTACTCTCGTCTCCCTGGAAGCCCTGCTGGGGGGCTTGCGGCGGCATCTCAGAGCTGGGCGTGTCCCCTCCCCATCCCCTACTCCCGCCCGTGGTGGGCAGGGAAAGTTTCCACGGCGAAATGGCGAAGCATCACCTAGGAAACGCTCCGTCGGCAAGGAGCGGGTACCCGGCATCCAGTCCCCTGCCGGGAGGGGAGGGGACACAGAATCTGGGAGCAAGCAGAGGGGGTTGCGAGGGATGGAAGTGGCCGTCTGACCCGCTGGGACAGGTTCCTAGCCCGGATTACATGGGAGCGGGTGCCTTGGGGCACAGCTGGGGGGCAGGAAAAGTTGTGTCCAGAGGCGAGGCGGGGTTGTGTTGATCATTGTCTGTGTGCAACGCAAAAGAGGAATCGGCTTGGGACATTGAGGGGCAGGCATGTTTTGGCCCCCGGGAATCCCCATCTGCCCCGTCTCGCCGCGGGGCAAGTCAAAGGCAGCTCTGGGGTTAGAACGCGGCAGAACCGCAGGGCGTCAGGGGCACAAGGGGTGAATAGACACACACAAGCCCGACGGGGAAACAGTTGTGGGAGAAGCGTAAAGGGTTAATGCACACCCCTGCACACTTGGGCACATGCACACACACACACACACACACAACCTTCTCCTGGCTGTGTAGTTGCAAAGGATGAATACACAAACACGCAGGCAGGCACACACAACCATTTTCTTGCTGGTCAGGTGCACAGTTAATACTCACACGTGTGTGCGCCCACACATACACAATTGTTTCCTTGTGTAAGTGCAAAGAATTAATACAAAAACGTGCATGTGGGCACACACAACCGTTTCCTTGCTGGGCAGGTGCACAGTTAATACTCATACGTGTGTCCGCCCACACATACACAATTGTTTCCTTGTTGTGTAGGTGCAAAGAATAAATACACACACGTGTGTGCGCCCACACATACACAATTGTTCCCTTGTTGTGCAGGTGCACAGCTAATACACACACGTGTGTGCGCCCACACATACACAATTGTTCCCTTGTGCAGGTGCAGATTTAATACACACACATGTTTGTGCACGCACACACACACTACACACACACAATTGTTTCCTCGAGCAGGTGCAAAGGATGAATACACACACCTGCGTGCACACACACACATCCTTGTCCCCCTGTCCTGGAGGCACACAGGGTTAATAAACACACTTTGTCCTGTTGTGGATGTACAGGTTAATACACCCCCCATCACCACCCCCACTTAGCTCATGGAGGTGGTGTTCCCGTGGGCTGCCTGGCCTGGCATTTCTCTCCCAATCCAACGCTTCATCCAGAAAGGAAAAGCCCCGCTCCAGGGTCTCTCTCGAACATGGGTCCTATCCTCCGAAGATGCAGGCCCTCCCTGGATCCCTGACCACTAGGCCACACTCCCCTCCCGGAGCTGGAGCCGGAACCCGGGCGCCCTGTCCTTTCGACAGCCAGTGGGAAGTGCTGAAACAAACCCTGTAAAACAAAGGTGTGTTTGCAGACGGGGTCTGTCCCGTGTGTGAAGAGACTTGATTTGAGGGGTGGAGCGAGGACCCCGGCTGGGAAGAGCCGCGGAGGGGAAAAGAACAGCCTGTTCTCCAGGCAGCGAGGGGAACGCCCAACAGAACTGGAGTTTAATTCGAATATCCCCTCTGCGTTTCGGTGTGTCGAGAGCAGGCCCCGGCCGACTCAGAGGCCAGGGTGATGGGCCTGGCCTGCAAGCAGACTCCAGCCCTGAACTGTGCTAATTCGCTTCCAAAGCGGAGTGCTTGCTCCGGATTAAAGGCACTTTAGAGGGTTCACACAGAGTGTTCCGCCAGCGGAGTTAGAGCAGCCAATTGCGGACAAGCCCTGAGCGATGTTGCCTCTCCTTTTGTTTTTCTCATCCATGTGCGGAATAAATTTTATTCTGTGCACCCAGCCACAGGCGGCTGGCTGTGGGCGTGCTGCTGATCAGCGGGGCGGCATTAGAATCTCTCCTGGGAGGCCGCCCAGGCCCTCAGCTCCCAGGGATCCTGGGCCTGTGTCTTTCGGGTCCAGATTCTGAAAGATCGGGTATGTCCAGGCCTTAGCAGAGCGACCGCTCAGTTCCTGCCCCCTGTAAAATCAGGGGGGTCAATGTGTTAGAGATTGTGCAGTGCCCAGACACCGAGACAAACCCCCATCTCTGGTGCATCGCAGAGGGGAGCTCGCATAGGAAAAGACCCGGCTCTGTGATACCTTCTCCCAGCTGGGACGACGGAATCAGCCGGGCTCCACTGGGGCCAGGTCCCCGCCCTGGGGAGCTGTAACGGGGACATGTTCATCTTCCAAACTTGCAAAGTCGTTCCCAAAGGATCTCCCGCCCCTCCCCCCAGCATAGTCCTGCAATATCCCTGCAGCCTGACCCTCCTCTCCAAGGGCGTATTCCTCAGCAACATGCCAAGAGCCACCTGCCTCCTCCCTGCCATCGGTGCGGTGCTGTGGGCAGCCCGGGAGGGGAGCTGAGTTGGGACGTGGACCTGCCTGCTGCCGAGCACCCCCCGCCTCTGAATCCAGGGGGCGAGCGGTGGGGTCACCGAAGGCAGCAGCAGGCAGGATGCTACGCTCTGAGCAACTGTGCTCCACACCAGGGCTGTAATTGGTGTCTGCACACACACACACACCCCGACTACACCGGGACAGGCGGGGGTCCAGCTCCTTCGCACCTCCTTTGTTCCCCGCTTGCCTGATCCCCCAGCACAGCCCCCCTCCCCTCGCCACTGGGCCATCCACACAAACAGGAAGTGGGCACTGGGCCAGTGGAGCCATCTCACAGTTTGCTGAGCCGTGAGAACGCAGTTACCACCGGCTGGCGTTCGAATCCCAGCTGAGGTGGGTGGATTTTCCAGCCCAGCGCCTTTCCAGTGAAAAATGCCTTTCCAGCTCCTACGGCCCGTCCCTAAAAGAATTCCCAGAGGAAAACCTCCTGCCTTGTAAAATTCACCCCGGTGGCAAATCCACCAGGAATGGGCCACGTCCGTGGTTGGCACAGAAAGTTTCCTTGGCAAAATGGCGAGGGATCACCTAGGAAACGCTCCGTTGGCAGGGAGCGGGTACCCCGCATCCGTTCCCCTGCCGGGCGTTCTCCGTGGGAAGGGGGATGCAGGGGATTCCCACGGTTATTCCCCCTTCCAAAGGGACATCTCCTCTCCCGTCTAAGTGTAGCTTGTGAGGTTTTCCGAGGAGAGCCGTCGATGGTGAAACGTTGCCCAGAAAGGTTCCAGTTTCCTTGCAGGGTTGGGAAGGTCTGGGGTCGCCAGGTGTCCGATTTTGAACTGCACGGTCCAGTATTGGAGCTTTCTGTTCGGGAAACAAATTGAGAAACTAGAACTGACTGGTATTTTCTAATTAAGATGTGATGTCATGTCAGATGTGCCCGGTATTTTTGTTGAAACCAGATGGCAACTGTAGGAAGGGCAGACGGGCCGTTGGACGCAATCGGAACGCTTTGTTCCGAGGGGTTTCGGACACGGGGGTTGGGGTTTTCCCTGCGAGATAGTGGTGGGGCGGGGAGAGATTTCTTTGGTGTGGTACCCATTGGCGCAAACAGCTGCCTCTTCACGACGCTGCAAGGAAACGTTTGGGGCCGAGGGGAACGTTTCGCTCGGCCCAAAACAAAAGGGGCTCGGGGCTCGGGTTTTTGGAATGGTCTTGCAGAGAAAATGCCTGAAGGGTTTTGCTTTCGGCCCAGCTTGGAGTGGAATTCCCCCCCCCCGCCCCCCCCAAGATGTGGGATTGCCCATGATATGGGAAATTGTCTCCCTGCCTCGGATTTGGCCCCCAAGGGTTTTTTCCCTGTCCCGAGGGGCGGCATCCCGGGGCTGTGGGTGCATCCGAGCAGCAGGGTGCTGGGTGCTGTTCTGTGTCCCAGGCTCAGGCTGTTTGCGGCACCAGGAGCTGTGTCTGGCTGCAGCCACTCAGCCCTCGTTGCGTCCTGGCCCTTAGCTGGGACTCGGAACCGGGTAAGGAGCTGGGTTGTCAGGCCGGCGCCCAGTCTCCTTGGCTGGACGGGGTTACGCTGGGAAGAGCCGTGGCTGGCTTCAACCCACGTCTCTGACAGCTGCCTCGCCCTGGCACCAGCTGAAGCCGGGGAACCTGCTGTCGAGCGGCTTATGTAACATGCCCGGGGCGTTTTCCATGGGAGGCGCAGGCTCTGGAGTAGGTTCGGCAGCCGGCTGAGGAGCCGCACGGCAGCTAATGGGAGCCCAGCCAAGCTGGTGGCATGGAAGCTGGAACCACACAGGACTGGGCCGCGCTTGAGGGAGGAACTGAGAGCAGTGCACCCTGGTGGCAGGGGGAGTCTAGGGCGGCGCACCCCGATTGAAGGGGGACCCTGGAATGGTGCATTCTGACGGCCGGGGGAGTCCAAGATGGCACATCCTGAATGAAGGGGGGCCATGGAATGGCACATTCTGACAGCAGGGGAGTCCAGGATGGCACACCCTGATTGAAGGGGGATCCCGGAATGGTGCATTCTGACAGCAGGGGGAGTCCAGGATGGTGCACCCTGATTGAAGGGGGATCCCGGAATGGTGCATTCTGACAGCAGGGGGAGTCCAGGATGGTGCACCCTGATTGAAGGGGGACCCCAGAATGGTGCATTCTGACGGCATGGGGAGTCCAGGACAGCACCCTCAGAAGGCAGAGGGCTTTGGGGGAGCAGGCCCCAGCTGCAGGGGTTGCCTGGGACCAGCATGGCCCAATTGGCAGGGGTCACATCTGGCCCATTGGCTCTAAGCTGATTGACCCCAGCTGGGATCTGGCCCTCCACTCCCGCTGCTGGGAGCTGCGCAGGACCCCCCTGCAGGGCTCCGTGGGGCTTAGGCCTGGCTGGGGCTGCTGCTCCTTCCCTGGCCTTTTCCCGCCAGCGGGAGGTGGCTGCCTGCTAGCGCTATCTAGAAGCCAAGGCCTTGGGCAGCTGCCCAGGAGAGATTCAGATGCCACCCAACAGATCAGCAAAGTGCCCACAGCCTCCCACAACTAGGTGTGTGTTGCTGTTGGTGGTGCACGCTGCCACAGGCCTCGGTGCATGTAACAAAATTTATTCCGCGCGTGGGTGGACAGAATTAGAAGGTGCATTGTTCCCTGCCCCTCAGGATCAGTCCACGATGCCCGGTGGGACTGGAGCAGACTTAGTGTGGGGGACAACCAATAGCTCTGCATGGGGGTGACAGCTGATGAATCCACGAGTCGGGATCGAGGGAAGTAACATGCAGTGAAATCACCCACGATTAACCCCTGACCGCGTGTTCTGCATCAGCCTCTTCCATGGGGCCCAGCGGGGTTGGGGGAGGTGCAGGGAAGTGCGTTGTTGTTCCCGAGCCTGATGGTTTGCTCTCAGATCCATTGGTCTTTGTGGTTATTCTGTGCAATCTGGTCATGCCAAATAGCCGCCAGTCAGTGCAGGCCCCTGTCGGGCCAGGCCCTGCATGTACAAAGCAAGAGATGAGCCACTTCCCCGAGAAATTACACTTTAAATAGACAGCGGGCGGGAGGGGAAACTGAGGCACGGTGCTGCGACTTAGAACTGTGCCAGCCTCGGCAGTAAAATAACAGCCAGGCCTGGGTTCTGGTCCCAGCTCTGCTGCTGTCCTGGGCATGTCCTTGTCCTGCCTCGCTGCCCTGTGCCTCAGTTTCCCCTCCCACTCCTTTGTGGTTGTGTTGCTAGTCGTGAGCAGCAGGCCAGGGCCTGTGGTGGAAGGGATGCCCGCTCATATTCCCAGTGCTGTCGCGGGCATCTGCAGTCTCTGCATGGGTTTGTTCCGGCACCGTTTGGGCGTTGAGTCTAATTTGACGAGATGCTGGATTGGCTTTTTTTTTTTCCTCTTCTCAGGAATCATAATAGGTTGTGAAAGGCTCTGTGCCTGGCCGGGGGGTGCGTCTGTCCTCCCCGCTGTGCCTGGGCACCAGGCCAGCCAGCGACAGAGTGCGGGGGAGAGGCGGGGCGGGGTGTGACGTGGGAGTGAGTCAGTGAGGACCCAAAGATGTGAGGAACGGGGTGGAGGTTCCCATGGTCCACGCCCCCTCCCTGGAGGGTAATGACTTTCCTTAGTGCTCCAAAGACCCAGCCACGTGGTGGGAGCTGCGGGGCCAGATGCCACGGTGAAGGGCACAGTGAACACGCAGGCACCGTGCCCACACAACCTCGCCCTGCGCACGCTCAGTCTGAGAGCATCTCCCTCTTCAGCCCCTGAATCCCTCCCTTGGGGCATGCCCAGGAGCCAGCTGAGGGATGCGGGCAAGGGAGCCGGGCGCACCCAGCACTGGACTGCCACCCTGCACCCTGGCTCCCTTTGCTGGAGGAGGGGGTAACACCACCCCCACATCCCAGCCGAGTCTGGTAGCAGTTCTGTGCCAGGGCTCAGAGCAGCCTCCCGGCCAACCTGGGTGCCCACCGAGTGGGTGGCACATGGCCCCGTGCCTGCACACCTGGGCCCTTTTGGGAGTGGGAGGCCATGCACTCGGTGCAGGTGTGCATTTCATTTCAGTCAGCAGGGGCTAGGAGATTTGCAGCCCAGGTGTCCAGGGGCCAGGAGATTTTGGGGGCCAGGGGCCCAGAGACAGCGCACGGGCCCCCGGGAGGCAGGCGGCGTGATCCAGCCAGAGGAGTGAGCAGAAAGCGCCCTGCCCTCATCTTGTCGGGGCCCCAAACACAGGCTGTCGTTACAGCCACTTCTGGCCTGTGCCAAGGCCCCTCCGGCCCACCCCACCCTGGCTCAGCCCCAGCACGGGGCGGGCGCGCCGCTAGCTCGGCTTTCAGTGAGAGTCTGGTCTCTGAGACCCCCCAGGTGGGAACCGTGAGGCGGGTACCCATCAGGTAAACAGTAGGGGGAAGGGGCAGGGAATTTGCACCCCCGCCTGGTTCGCAGTCACGCCGGTAGCGGGGCTGCAATTAGCAGCGCCGGCCTTGGGTTGTTCCCTGCGCCGGGGGCTCCGATAACACCCCACGTTGTGTAAGACAGTCCCCGCGCTCTGTCTGGGTAGGTGAGGTGTGGGAGGGGAAACTGAGGCAGCGGTCAGGGAAGGAAGGGACCATGGGTCAGAGCCGAGATGCAGTTTGGGGACCGGTTCTGTTCAATATCTTCATCAATGATTTAGATATCGGCAGGGCCGGGTTAAGGGGGGGGCTAGCCGGGCAGCTGCCTGGGGTGCAAACCTACGGGGGCACCTGATTGAAGTGGTAATGGGGTGCCGTGTGCCCGGGCGTGCGGTGCCCCTTACCGCTTCAATCAGGCCCCCCCCATAGGTTGGCGCCTGGGGGCGGGGCTGTGCATGTGCCGCTCGTCTGGGGGCGTGGCACCCCTTATCATGTCAATCAGGCGCCGCGCGCCTGGGGGCGGGGCCATGCATGCGCTACACGCCCGCTGCCCAAGGAGCAAGTATGGCTCAGTCCGGCACTGGATATCGGCATAGAGAGCGTGGTTATAAATTTGCAGCTGGTACCAAGCTGGGAGGGTTTGCACATGCTTTGGAGGGAGGGTCATAATTCAGACTGCTCCGGACACACGGAGAAATGGTCGGAGGACAATAGGACAGAGTTCAATAAGGACAAATGCAAAGCGCCCCGCTTAGGAAAGAGCGATCCGTTTCACACGGACAAAACGGGAAGTGGCTGTCGAGGAAGGAGCCCGGCGGAAAGGGATCTCGGGGTCAGCGTGGACCACGAGCTAAATACGAATCAGCAGGGTGACGCTGTTGCAAAAAAAGCCATCGTCATTGTGGGCTGTATGAATGGGCGTGTTGTGAGCGAGACAGGAGAAGTCGTTCTTCCGCTCTACGCCGCGCTGATCGGCCCTCCGCTGGAGTGTTGTGTCCAGTTCTGGGCACCGCGTTTCAGCAAAGATGTGGAGCAAGTGGAGACGGTCCAGAGAAGAGCAACACAAATGATGAGGGGTCTAGAGCAGTGGTCCCCAACGCGGTGCCCGCGGGCGCCATGGTGCCCGCCGGGCCATTTCTGTACGCCTGCCGAGTGATCAGGGCCGCTCCCGCCCCCGGGTGCGCGATACAGGAGCAGCGCCGGCCCCGGGCGCGCGGCATGTGGGCAGCCCCACTCCTGGGCGTATGGCACAGGAGCGGCGCCAGCCCCGGGAGTGTGGCGCATGGGTGGCGCCGACACCGGGCACGCGGCGTATGGGTGGCCCCGCCCCCGGGCGCGTGTGCAGCCCCGCCCTCAGGTGCCCGGCGCGTGAGTAGCCCCGCCCCCAGGGGTGCATTCGGGGTGCAACGGGGGGCTAGCCGCATGCCCTTGGAAGCACAGGGCTTCACCACACTGCGGATGCAAGACTCCCGGGTGCTAATTCCACCACTGTGCCCACCTTGCTGGGACGTGGGCTCTGGGAAGAGCCCTGTAAGGCTGGGATTTTGAAAGTCTTCGGGCGTTGGGGTGTCCACGGGATCCCAACCTGCTTTCGGAGCCTGTCACCCTGTGTATGAACATGGTCTAGCTCCCCCATCAGATATGGGCTGGCTGCAGGAATCCTGGGGGAAGAGCTACTGGCAGGTCTGGTCGTAATGCCAGATCCTCAGTCGGTGCCCAATATCTGTTTAGGATCTCAGCTCAGTCCCCAGGATGGTACAGCTTGGGTAAGCTGCCCAAACTACCCACCTCCGATATCCCTGGCCCGGAGGGGGGGGGCTCTGTAGGCTTCAGAAGGGAGCTCGCGCTACACCCCTGCTCAGGCGGGCGTCTGGCCCATGCGCCCAGCGGGCTGATGGCTTTGGTGAGACGGGCCCGGTACCCACAGCCGTTATCTCTCTGTGTTGTGGTAGGGCCAGGGGATCCCAGCCAGGGTCTGGGGCCTGTCACCCTGGCAGCTGTATGGTCCCATTCCCTAGAGCAATGGAGGCCGCCAGTGGAATGTCAGCGCCTAACTCTCATGGGTTTCAGTGGCAGGGAGGTGTCTAAATCCCACGGACATAGCTCAGGCACGAGCATCCTCCGGAGAGCAGCGTCCCTTCCCCTGCTTTGCGCCCAGCCTTGTTGCTGCCGCAAAATAGCCTTGGCTCCCAACTCCCTTAGGACCGTCATGGGGTGAGCTGGCCCTTTTAGCGGGGGCGGGATCAGCCACACCTGAGCCGGGTGTCGCCCCATCCCGGCAGGTCCCCTGGATCCAAACTGACTGACCTGAGTCGGGAAGGGGGCAAAGGCCACACCCCTTAAAGGGCCAGCTCACCCAGGCCTGGCGCTGTAGCCTGTGGCGTGCTTTTAAAGCCAGCTGTCGAACTGATCGCCCGCTAATAACATTTCTCGTGTAGGCCTGCGGCTGGGGCAGTCGGATCTCAGGCTCCAGGGCCTACGCTGATCTCTCCCCCAGGGGTCAGGAAGGAATTCCATCCCCTGCCCCCTGGCCCAGGTGTGGCAGAGCCCAACTGGCCAGGTGCATTCTGGGCTTTTCTTCCCGCCACGCTGGGCGCAGGATGCTGAACCGGAGGAGCCAAGCGCTGAGGCGGAGCATGTCCCCGGTGTAGCTGATTGGCTGCTGGGAGGCAGGAGGGGTGTTCTGCACCAATCAGGCCGCGGGAGGGCGATGCCAGAGCTGCGACGGTTTGTTCCTGGTTCTGCGGCGGCTGAGGGATGCTCCTGCCAGGTGCTGGGCGGAAGCCGCGGCCCCGTTGGGCACCGTCGTGGAGGAAGGTGCATCGGCGCCTTGGTGCGACTTTGCACGTGCTGCACGGGCACTTGCACATGCGCTACCCCCCGTACGTGCACGCACGGCCCCTGGAGAGGGGCCCTGAACCGTCATCGCCCAGGGCAAAGGGAGCCCGAAGCGAGAGGTGGATTTGCACCCCTGTGGTTAGCAGCGGTGCAAGGAGAATTCGGTCTAGTCCGGCTGCAGGGGGTCCATGAAATGGAGCCCAAAGGCGTCAAGGAAAGCCCTTGGCGGGTGGGCCTGCTCTAATTAGTGCTGGGATTCTCCTTCGTTAACCCGGGGGGGAGGGGGATATGTCTGGGGAGAGCCCGGTGTCACGCCAGGAGCGGTTTGCCAGGCGGCCAGACTTTAGCAATCCCTGTGGCTGAATGCCACGGGGAGGGGCTGCCCACGACCCGTGCACCCGCCTGGCACTGTGCTTGCCATCTGGTCGCGGGGCACGGACGGGAGCAGCCTCTTCAGCTCAATCCTGCTTTCTAGTGCCTGCTGCTGAAGTGGGGGCGGGGGTTGCTGGTCTCCTGCCCCCCATCTAGCCCCGTGTCCCTGCAAGGCTGGGACTGTGAGGGTCCTAAGGGAATTAGGCACACCACGGGCATGGGCCGCTCTGTCCATCAGGCCCCTTTGAAAAAATCCTGCCGGGACAAGACAGCTGGCCCGGTGGTGAGGCTGCTTTAGAGAGCCAGGTTTGCGTGCCTCAGTTTCCCCAGCCGGTGTGAAAATCGGTTCCCAGCTTCTCTGGGGGGGGGGGGGTGTCCCTGCAGCCGTGGCCTGTTCCTCATTGCAGGCCGTGACCCCTTGCCCGTGACCGTGTCCCCAGTAGGGGGCAGCACCTGCCATGCAGAGGGCGCAGGGTGTAGTGGGACATGTGGTGCCCATTCACAAACCCCTGTCAGTTTCCCAACGTTGGGGCCGGCCACGAGCCGTCCAGGTTCTGCCCCCCTGCCAGCGTGGGGCACCCGAGGGTGGAGTCGGGGATCGCTCCCTCTCCCCTCGCTGCTTGGGTCTGCTCCTCCCAGCTCTCGGGGTGCCGGGCAGCAGGGAGGGTGGGGGGCCCGCAAGCGACAGCCTTCAGCGGCTGTTAGAGCTGGTCTTACATAACCCCCCAAGCCGACGGTGCCAGCCCGGGGCAGCCAGCTGGGAGAGAGCTCCAAGCCGGTCACTGCGGCTCACAGCACCCAGCAATCACCGTGGCCAGGCAGCTGGGGGCAGAGGCGGATGGATGGTGGAGACGCGACGTCTCTATATTCTTCCCCTACGCCCAGGCCCCCGCCCCCGCTTTCTAGTGTCTCTCTAGTGCCTGATGCTGAAGGGGAGGGGGGCAGTTTGCTGGGCTCCTGCCCCCCATCTAGCTCTGCAAGGCTGGGACTGTCAGAGGGGCCTAAGGGAATTAGGCACACCACGGGCACGGGCTGCTCTGGCCATCGGGCCCCTTTGAAAAAGTCCTGCCAGGAGAAGACAGCTGGCCCAGTGGGGAGGGTGCTTCGGAGAGCCAGGTTTCCGTGCCTCAGTTTCCCCATCTTTAAAACAGGGATAAGTCTCTTGCCAGTGGGTTGAGGAGCGTGAGGGGTTCAGGTAGGGGGGTGCTGGGAACCAGACAGGAGCCCGATAGTCTCAGATGGGCCTGTTTGGGTGACATCCCCCCTCGGGGGTCAGGGTGTGGGAGGGGCCCCGAGGGGGGTGGCAAGACCAGCAGCTGGCAGGCATGGGGTAGCACCCGCCGGGAGCCATCTAACACGGTGCCACCGTGGCCGCATGGGAGGTGGCACCCCCAGGTATGGGGCTGTCAGGACACCCCCTCACCCCTAGAAATCCAGAGCCAACAGGGCCGTAGCCTCCGCTCTTGTCTCGCCAGGTCGCTTGGCAACGCACCGGGCACTGTTGCTAAGCAACGGTTCCATGGTAACGCGGAGACGGATTGAGTGATGCCGTGCAGTGCCGGTGGCAGGGCCTGTCCTGCAGGCAGCAGCCTGGGGCCACGGTCGCCTCCCCCAGAGCTTGGCAGAGAGACGCCCTGGAGCCCGAGCTGGGCAAACCGGCGGGGAAAGGACCCCGAGCAGCCAGGCCTCGAACCGGCCCCCTGGCTGCAGCCCGGGCACCCTCACCAGGCGCCAAACCCAGCCGCTGCTGCCCTCGCTGGCCGTGGGGCTGGGCAGTGGGTCCCCCGCTGGCGGGGGCAGGGAACGCTGGGCAAACGGAGCCGTGTCGCCAGGCTGGGTGCAATGTGCGTAGAGGAGGGGGTCCTGGATCCAGGCCCGGCTGGAGGGGCGGTGGCGTGGAGATGGGGCTGCTCTATGTACCTCCAGGAGCCGTGTGTAGGGTGCGCAGGGGAGTGTTTGGGGGTCTGCGTGGGGCTGGGCGGGGGGGCAGACCCCGCCGCCGGGGGAACCCGGGCGCTGCTCCGTGCCTCCCTCCCTCCGGGCTCAATAGGCCAGTGTTCCCCAGAGCCACCAGGCCTGTCAATAGCCTCTCTGTGCCGCCTCTCGGAGCCAGTCAGCTTCCCATTGAAGGGCCCAGGTGCCAGCCCCACCCCCATCCTCGGGCTGGCACAACCCCACCGGCAGGGGTTGATACCAGGGGGCTGCCTGGGAGCGGCTTCCTTCCCAGAGCCCTGTACCCCGCTGCCCCGAGCAGCACTGCAGAACCGCACCTGCGGACCCGGAGCCCTGATGCCGGCTTTGTGGCCCCTGGGCACCAGGCTAGCTGGCATCTGGAGGCCAGGGGCAGTGTCCGGTAGGGCCTGAGGTGGGAGGCAGGGGAGGAGATGCCAGTGGTGCCAAGTGCCCCACACAAACCCCCTCTGTCTTTATCCATCTTCCCCACACACCCCATCTGTCTATCTATCCCCACACACCCCATCTATCTATCTATCTATCTATCTATCTATCTATCTATCTATCTATCTATCTATCTATCCCCGCACACCCCCTCTATCTATCTATCTATCTATCTATCTATCTATCTATCTATCTATCTATCTATCCCCACACACTCCTTCTGTCTGTCTGTCTAGTCTCTGAAGCACCCACCGTTCCAGTATCATGGCCCTGGGACTAGGAACACCCGATGCCCCTCTGGCTCTGCTGAAGGGCTGTTGCGGGCTGGGGTCCTTGCCCTCGCTGCCCGTGCCAGGCTGGCCGTCCGCTCCGCCGGCCCGTGGTGCTCCCGTTCCTGCCTCCGCTCCTGCCTCGCAACCCGCGCGCCCTCTGCCCGTGGCCTCCCCTCTGGGGCGGCGCTGCCCTGCCCGGCCACGGCCACATGGGCCCGCCTGCTGCTCTGCACACCGGAGGCTGACACGGGCGACTGCCCATCAGCCCCGCAGCTCTGTCCTGGGGCCCTCCCGGGAGCCGCGTCCTCCGCCCCCCAGTGCCTGGTGGCTCAGCCCAGCCGGAGCCTGTCCCTCCCTTCATTGGTGGGGAGCCGGCACAGAGCCACCCGGCCCATGAGCGGACTCTCCGTGGGCCTCATGCCCCTTTGCTTCCCCCCTGCAGAGGCCGTAGCAAACAGTCAGGAATGGACCCTCAGCCGCTCCGTCCCGGAGCTCCGACTGGTAGGTGCCTGCGCTCAGCCCTGCCGGTGCCCCTCCTGCCCCACAGCCCCTGCCCCCCAGCCCTGCTGGTGCCCCTCACTCCCAACCTGCAGCCCCTGCCAGCCCAGCCCTGCCCCCCAGCCCTACCAGTGCCCCTCACTCCTGCCCCACAGCCCCTGCCAGCCCAGCCCTGCCCCCCAGCCCTACCAGTGCCCCTCACTCCTGCCCCACAGCCCCTACCCCCCAGCCCTGCCGGTGCCCCTCACTCCTGCCCCACAGCCCCTGCCAGCCCAGCCCTGCCGATGCCCCTCACTCCTGCTGCCCGTTTCACTGTTAAGGCCTGATGGCACCAAGCCGGGCAGCTGACACTTGGCATCAGTCCGGACCCCCAAGCTCAGGGGCCCTGTGACTGGTGCCACGGATGCTCCCGGGGGCTGTGGAGACGGACGCTGCCCCGGGCCTGCTGCAGGATACCTGAGCTCCCAGCCCAGCTCCTGGGGCCTGGGACGGGCACTGTCTCAGCACCTTGGCCAGCGACCCCGGGGCAGGTGCGGGGGGGGGGGGGGATGTCTAATCCAGGACCCAGCGCAACATGCCGTGACCTTTGCCCTTTGGCCTCCCAGGGCGTCTTGGGGAGCACGAAGAGCGGGAAGTCGGCGCTTGTCCATCGCTTCCTCACTGGCTCCTACCTGGGCCTGGAGCCAGCGGAGAGTGAGTGCCTGGAGCTGGGGGGGGAGGGAGTGGGCACGGAGCTTCCCCTTGGCTCCTCTCCTGCATGGCCCTGCAGAGACCAGGAGGAGCCTGTAGGGGGCGCTGAATCCAGCCCGTCCCTGCATGTGGGCAGCCAGGCCAGCAGAGTGGAGAATGTTTCCACGCCCAGACCCTGCCGGTTCCACGCCCAGACCCTGCCCGTTCCACACTCAGACCCTGCCGGTTCTGTGGCCAGACCCTGCCGGTTCTGTGGCCAGACCCTGCCAGTTCCGTGGCCAGACCCTGCCGGTTCCACACTCAGACCCTGCCAGTTCCGTGGCCAGACCCTGCCGGTTCCACGCTCAGACCCTGCCAGTTCCGTGGCCAGACCCTGCCGGTTCCACTCCCAGACCCTGCCGGTTCCACGCTCAGACCCTGCAGTTCCGTGGCCAGACCCTGCCGGTTCCACGCCCAGACCCTGCCGGTTCCACGCTCAGACCCTGCCGGTTCCACGCCCAGACCCTGCCGGTTCCACAATCAGACTCTACCGATTCCACGCCCAGACCCTGCTGGATCTGTGGCCAGACTCTGTCCAGACGGTGCCGGTGCTCCTCACTCCCGACCTGCAGCCCCATTCTGAGCAGAGGCCAGTAACCTGAGCCGTGAGCCCCCTGGGGGCTGATTCCGTAGCCTGGCGGGAGGGGGCTGGGACAGGCAGGGGCCATTGGGCACCGGGGCCATGCTCAGCGCTGGCTCTCCCCCTCTGGCTCCAGGCGGACAGTTCAAGAAGGAAGTGATGGTGGACGGGCAGAACCATCTCTTGCTGATCCGAGAGGAAGCGGGCGCCCCGGATGCCAAGGTAGCGGCTGGGAGAGGGCAGGGACGGGGGAAAGTCTCCTATTCCCTTGCCAGGAGATCAATGGCACAAGGGTCCACAAGATGCCCCCCAGCTCTGGCACTGAGTCGGGGGATTCCCCTCCCTTCAGCCTAGGGGTCTGCCCGGTAGCCCACCCCTCCCTGCTCTTCTCCCCTGCCCCGCAGTTTGCCAGCTGGGCGGACGCCGTGGTCTTTGTGTTCAGTCTGGAGAACGAAGCCAGCTTCCAGGAGGTCTCGCAGTACTACAGCCTCCTGGCCAGCTACCGCAGCCCCTCGGAGGTGGCCGTGGCTCTGGTGGGCACGCAGGGTGAGTGGGGCCGGGGCAGGGCTGGGCCCGGGGAGGGGGTTGGGAGTCCCTGGCGGAAGGTGGCACCAGAGTGGCCCAGAGTGGGTGCTCGCAGCCAGCCGTCGGGATCCAGGCCCTGCATATGCAAGGCAATCCCACAAGGCTGCAGTGACATGGGGGGTGCTCCAGGGGGCACCGTGCACAGGGAGCAGGGCGGGGAGGTCTCTAGGGGGCACTGTGCATGGGGAGCAGGGAGGGGGGGTCTCTAGGGGGCGCCGTGCACAGGGAGCAGGGCGAGGGGGTCTCTAGGGGGCACTGTGCACAGGGAGCAGGGTGGGGGGGTCTCTAGGGGGCACCGTGCACAGGGAGCAGAGTGGGGGGGAGTCTCTAGGGGGCGCTGTGCACGGGGAGCAGGGCAGGGGATCTCTAGGGGGCGCCGTGCACAGGGAGCAGAGTGGGGGGGTCTCTAGGGGGCGCCGTGCACGGGGAGCAGGGCGGGGGGTCTCTAGGGGGCGCCGTGCACAGGGAGCAGGGCGGGGGGGGTCTCTAGGGGGCGCCGTGCACAGGGAGCAGAGCGGGGGGGGTCTCTAGGGGGCGCCGTGCACAGGGAGCAGAGCGGGGGGGGGTCTCTAGGGGGCGCCGTGCACGGGGAGCAGGGCGGGGGGGTCTCTAGGGGGTGCCGTGCACAGGGAGCAGAGTTGGGGGGTCTCTAGGGGGCGCCGTGCACAGGGAGCAGAGTCGGGGGGGTCTCTAGGGGGCACCGTGCACGGGGAGCAGGGCGGGGGGTCTCTAGGGGGCGCCGTGCACGGGGAGCAGGGCGGGAGGTCTCTAGGGGGCGCCGTGCATGGGGAGCAGGGCGGGGCGGTCTCTAGGGGGCGCCGTGCACGGGGAGCAGGGCGGGAGGTCTCTAGGGGGCGCCGTGCACGGGGAGCAGTGCGGGGGGGTCTCTAGGGGGCGCTGTGCACGGGGAGCAGGGCGGGGGGGTCTCTAGGGGGTGCCGTGCACGGGGAGCAGGGCGGGAGGTCTCTAGGGGGCGCTGTGCACGGGGAGCAGGGCGGGGGGGTTTCTAGGGGGCGCCGTGCACAGGGAGCAGGGCGGGGGGGTTTCTAGGGGGCGCCGTGCACAGGGAGCAGGGCGGGGGGGAGTCTCTAGGGGGCGCCGTGCACAGGGAGCAGGGCGGGGGGGGGTCTCTAGGGGGCGCCGTGCACAGGGAGCAGGGCGGGGGGGAGTCTCTAGGGGGCGCCGTGCACGGGGAGCAGGGCGGGGGGTCTCTAGGGGGCGCCGTGCACAGGGAGCAGAGCTGGGGGGTCTCTAGGGGGCGCCGTGCACAGGGAGCAGAGTCGGGGGGGTCTCTAGGGGGCGCCGTGCACGGGGAGCAGGGCGGGGGGGTCTCTAGGGGGCGCTGTGCACAGGGAGCAGAGTCGGGGGGGTCTCTAGGGGGCGCCGTGCACAGGGAACAGGGCGGGGGGGAGTCTCTAGGGGGCGCCGTGCACGGGGAGCAGAGTCGGGGGGGTCTCTAGGGGGCGCCGTGCACGGGGAGCAGGGCGGGGGGGTCTCTAGGGGGCGCCGTGCACGGGGAGCAGGGCGGGAGGTCTCTAGGGGGCGCTGTGCACAGGGAGCAGAGTCGGGGGGGTCTCTAGGGGGCACCGTGCACAGGGAGCAGGGCGGGGGGTCTCTAGGGGGCGCTGTGCACGGGGAGCAGGGCGGGGGGGGTCTCTAGGGGGTGCCGTGCACAGGGAGCAGAGTTGGGGGGTCTCTAGGGGGCGCCGTGCACAGGGAGCAGAGTCGGGGGGGTCTCTAGGGGGCACCGTGCACGGGGAGCAGGGCGGGGGGTCTCTAGGGGGCGCCGTGCACAGGGAGCAGGGCGGGGGGGGGGTCTCTAGGGGGCGCCGTGCACAGGGAGCAGAGCGGGGGGGGTCTCTAGGGGGCGCCGTGCACGGGGAGCAGGGCGGGGGGGTCTCTAGGGGGTGCCGTGCACAGGGAGCAGAGTTGGGGGTTCTCTAGGGGGCGCCGTGCACAGGGAGCAGAGTCGGGGGGGTCTCTAGGGGGCACCGTGCACGGGGAGCAGGGCGGGGGGTCTCTAGGGGGCGCCGTGCACGGGGAGCAGGGCGGGAGGTCTCTAGGGGGCGCCGTGCATGGGGAGCAGGGCGGGGGGGTCTCTAGGGGGCGCTGTGCACGGGGAGCAGGGCGGGGGGGTCTCTAGGGGGTGCCGTGCACGGGGAGCAGGGCGGGAGGTCTCTAGGGGGCGCTGTGCACGGGGAGCAGGGCGGGGGGGTTTCTAGGGGGCGCCGTGCACAGGGAGCAGGGCGGGGGGTTTCTAGGGGGCGCCGTGCACAGGGAGCAGGGCGGGGGGGAGTCTCTAGGGGGCGCCGTGCACGGGGAGCAGGGCGGGGGGGGGTCTCTAGGGGGCGCCGTGCACAGGGAGCAGGGCGGGGGGGAGTCTCTAGGGGGCGCCGTGCACAGGGAGCAGAGCTGGGGGGTCTCTAGGGGGCGCCGTGCACGGGGAGCAGGGCGGGGGGGGGTCTCTAGGGGGCGCTGTGCACAGGGAGCAGAGTCGGGGGGGTCTCTAGGGGGCGCCGTGCACAGGGAGCAGAGCGGGGGGGGTCTCTAGGGGGCGCCGTGCACGGGGAGCAGGGCGGGGGGGGGGTCTCTAGGGGGCGCCGTGCACGGGGAGCAGGGCGGGGAGGTCTCTAGGGGGCGCCGTGCACAGGGAGCAGAGCTGGGGGGTTTCTAGGGGGCGCCGTGCACGGGGAGCAGGGCGGGGGGGTCTCTAGGGGGCGCCGTGCACGGGGTGCAGGGCGGGGGGTCTCTAGGGGTGCCGTGCACAGGGAGCAGAGCTGGGGGGTCTCTAGGGGGCGCTGTGCACGGGGAGCAGGGCGGGGGGGTCTCTAGGGGGCGCCGTGCACGGGGAGCAGGGCGGGGGGGTTTCTAGGGGGCGCTGTGCACAGGGAGCAGAGTCGGGGGGGTGTCTAGGGGGCGCCGTGCACAGGGAGCAGAGTCGGGGGGGTCTCTAGGGGGCGCCGTGCACAGGGAGCAGAGTCGGGGGGGTCTCTAGGGGGCGCTGTGCACGGGGAGCAGGGCGGGGGGGTTTCTAGGGGGCGCCGTGCACAGGGAGCAGAGCTGGGGGGTCTCTAGGGGGCGCCGTGCACAGGGAGCAGAGTCGGGGGGGGTTTCTAGGGGGCGCTGTGCACAGGGAGCAGAGTCGGGGGGGTCTCTAGGGGGCGCCGTGCACAGGGAGCAGGGCGGGGGCGTCTCTAGGGGGCGCCGTGCACAGGGAGCAGAGCTGGGGGGTCTCTAGGGGGCGCCGTGCACGGGGAGCAGGGCGGGGGGGTCTGTAGGGGGCGCCGTGCACGGGGAGCAGGGCGGGGGGGTCTGTAGGGGGCGCCGTGCACGGGGAGCAGGGCGGGGGGGTCTCTAGGGGGCGCCGTGCACGGGGAGCAGGGCGGGGGGGTCTCTAGGGGGCGCCGTGCACGGGGAGCAGGGCGGGGGGGGTCTCTAGGGGGCGCCGTGCACAGGGAGCAGAGCTGGGGGGGTCTCTAGGGGGCGCCGTGCACAGGGAGCAGAGTCGGGGGGGTCTCTAGTGGGCGCCGTGCACGGGGAGCAGGGCGGGGGGTCTCTAGGGGGCGCCGTGCACAGGGAGCAGAGCGGGGGGGGTCTCTAGGGGGCGCCGTGCACGGGGAGCAGGGCGGGGGGTCTCTAGGGGGCGCCGTGCACAGGGAGCAGAGCGGGGGGGGGTCTCTAGGGGGCGCCGTGCACGGGGAGCAGGGTGGGGGGGGGTCTCTAGGGGGCGCCGTGCACAGGGAGCAGAGTCGGGGGGGTCTCTAGGGGGCGCCGTGCACGGGGAGCAGGGCGGGGGGTTCGGGTCTGTCCGGCTGAGAAGGGGCTGGTCTCCCCCCACCCCCAGACAAGATCAGCTCCAGCAACCCGCGGGTGATCGAGGACGCGCAGGCCCGGGAGCTCTGCAGCGACATGAAGCGCTGCCTCTACTACGAGACCTGCGCCACCTACGGCCTCAACGTCGACCGGGTCTTCAATGAAGGTGACCGGGGGGAGGGGCTGGGAGCTGGCGCGCCTCACGTGGGAGGGGGCAGCCTGTGGGGAGGAGGTTTGGGGCTCTGATTCCACATGCCACAGGTGGCACCTGGGAGCACCGGGGGCCTGAGGGGTGGGGCTGGGCTTCCCCGTGGCTGGGCCAGGTCCTGGGAGTCTCTGTGTCCAGCCTGGGGCCAATTATTTCCCCGGGGTCCCGGTGGCCGTGGCCGGGCCAGCCCTGGGGGTCCACGTGTCTGGGCTGGGGCGAGTTACTTCCCCCGGGTCCCGGTGGCCGTGGCCGGGCCAGCCCTGGGGGTCCACATGTCGGGGCTGGGGCGAGTTACTTCCCCCAGGTCCCGGTGGCCGTGGCCGGGCCAGCCCTGGGGGTCCACGTGTCTGGGCTGGGGCGAGTTACTTCCCCCGGGTCCCGGTGGCCGTGGCCAGGCCAGCCCTGGGGGTCCACGTGTCTGGGCTGGGGCGAATTACTTCCCCCGGGTCCCAGTGGCCGTGACGGGGGTGGGCTCAGCCACGTGGCTCCGTCTCTCACGTGACTTCCCTTCCCCTCCCAGTCACCCAGAAGGTCGTGTCTCTGAAGAAGCAGCAGCAGCTCCTGGCCTCCTGCAAGTCCCTGCCCAGCACCCCCAGCCACTCGGCCGCCTCCACCCCAGTGGGCGGCATCCACTCTGGCCAGGTACGGCCCTCCCCTTACCAGCAGGGGGCACCCCTGCCTAGCCCCGTCTGCCCCCTGGACCCGGGCAACAGGGACAAGAACTGCCCTGCCCTGGGGGGGGAGGTGGAAAATACAACCCAGAGGTTCTAACTCGCAGTCCCAACTGCTTTAACCACTAGGCCCTACTCCCCTCCCAGAGCTGGGGAGAGAACCCAGGTGTCCTGCCTTCCCTGCACCCTAACCCCTGATCCACACGGCCCACAAGTCCCTGCAGTCCCTGGCCCTCGGCCCCTCGTCTGGGGGATGTTGACGCCAGGTGCCCGGGGCTCTTTTCCAGGCCAGTAACGGAGGCCACACGAGCGATTATTCCTCCTCCTTGCCGTCCACGCCCAACATCAGCCACCGTGAGCTACGGAGCGAGGCCTCGGTCGGGATCGGCACCCCCAGCTCCCTGCACCGTGGGGCCAAGCGGCGCACCAGCCTCTTCACGGTGAGCCCTCCCTGCCCCTGTCTCCGGCCCTCCCGTCGGGCACGTCCAACAGCACCGGGCCCCGGAGCCCTCCACACACTGCTGGGGGCTGGAGCCTTGAACCGCAGCTGCTGGGGGATCAGGAGGCTGGGTGGGGCTTGGAACTCAGCGGCTCTGTACTGCCCCCTGGGGGCAGGACACAGGGGCCCTGGAGTGGCTCTGTGACACCCCCTGGGGGCAGGACACAGGGGCCCTGGAGTGGCTCTGTGACACCCCCTGGGGGCAGGACACAGGGGCCCAGGGGTGGCTCCGTGGCACCCCCTGGGGGCAGGGCCCAGGGGCCCAGGAGTGGCTCCGTGGCACCCCCTGGGGGCAGGACTCAGGGGCCCTGGAGTGGCTCCGTGGCACCCCCTGGGGGCAGGACACAGGGGCCCAGGGGTGGCTCCGTGGCACCCCCTGGGGGCAGGACACAGGGGCCCAGGGGTGGCTCTGTGACACCCCCTGGGGGCAGGGCCCAGGGGCCCAGGAGTGGCTCTGTAGCACCCCCTGGGGGCAGGACACAGGGGCCCTGGAGTGGCTCTGTAGCACCCCCTGGGGGCAGGACACAGGGGCCCTGGAGTGGCTCCGTGGCACCCCCTGGGGGCAGGACACAGGGGCCCAGGGATGGCTCCGTGGCACCCCCTGGGGGCAGGACACAGGGGCCCTGGAGTGGCTCCGTGGCACCCCCTGGGGGCAGGACACAGGGGCCCAGGGGTGGCTCTGTGGCACCCCCTCGGGGCAGGACACAGGGGCCCAGGGGTGGCTCTGTGGCACCCCCTCGGGGCAGGACACAGGGCGTCCTGGGTGGCTCCGTGGCGCCCCCTGGGGGCAGGGTGCCTGGGCCATGTTCCTTTTGCCAAGCGCTGGTTGTCGCGTTGCAGAACCGCCGGGGCAGCGATTCGGAGAAGAGAAGCCTGGACAGCAGAGGGAACAGCGCGGGGAGCGGCCGGGACATCCCCATCAAGCAGGTGAGAGCCGGGCACAGCCGGGCAGCCCTGCCCTGCCGCCCGCATCCCCCAGTGCCCACGGGCTGGGCGAGGGCTCAGGGGTTTTCCTTTGCAATAGCAACAGCCCCAAGCATGCTCCTGCGCACGCACACCCAGCACACAACACACGTACACACCCAGCACACAACACACCCAGCACACAACACACGTACACACCCAGCACACAACACACGTACACAACCAGCACACAACACACTCAGCACACAACACACGTACACACCCAGCACACAACACACGTACACACCCAGCACACAACACACCCAGCACACAACACACGTACACAACCAGCACACAACACACCCAGCACACAACACACGTACACACCCAGCACACAACACACCCAGCACACAACACACGTACACAACCAGCACACAACACACCCAGCACACAACACACGTACACAACCAGCACACAACACACCCAGCACACAACACACGTACACATCCAGCACACAACACACGTACACACCCAGCACACAACACACCCAGCACACAACACACGTACACAACCAGCACACAACACACCCAGCACACAACACACGTACACACCCAGCACACAACACACCCAGCACACAACACACGTACACACCCAGCACACCACACACATACAGCACACACAGCAAACACTTATGATAGCACCCAGCACACACAGAGCACACACAGATATCACGCAGCACACACACACACAAAGCACACACATATACACACAGTACACACACACACCCAGCACACACACACATCCAGCACTCACAGACACACACCTACACATACACACAGCACACACTTATAGCACACACACACACAGAGCACACATATACAGACCCATCACACACAGCACACACACACACAGACACACACACACACCCTGTGGTGCATGCACACACCCTACACTGCCCCCCGGCATGTGCCCCCCCAGGATCACACCCAGGGGGTGCACACAGCTCCGGCGGCGTTAGGTGCCCCATGGCATCCTGCCCGGCGAGATGCCAGAGCAGATGGGAACGGAGCAGGGCGGCAGGTGCAGCTGTCGTAGCTTTGGGGGACCCCCCAGCCAGAGCACTGCAGTGGGGGGGTCTGAGAGCCTGCTCCCCATGACCACACGAGGCAAGCGGGGGGGAGTCTGTCGGCCACGGGTGAGCAATGAACCCAGGGAACGCCCCATAGGCAGCAGCCCCTGCCACACTGAGACCCGGGGGCCGTGCCCCACCCCCCCGGGCCGAATGCATAGCGACCCACAGCCCTGGCCTTGGCTAGATCCCAGCGCTGGGTGCGACTGAGGGACGGTGGAGGCCTAGTGCACAGATCACTGACCAGGACCCGGGCAACCTGCATTTTATTCCCACCGGACACAGCCCCACCCGTGCCTCAGTTTCCCCATCTGTACAATGCTGGCGAATGTCACCAGCCTTGGGAGGCCTCCTTGACAGGCGGCCCGGGGAAGGCACAAGGTTCGACCCACACCTGTGCCGAGGCCAGTGGGAGGAGGTGACTCCGTCGATGGCTAGCAGTCCTGTCCCCCATCCCCCCACTCTTCCCCCAGAGCTTCCTGTTGAAACGCAGCGGCAATTCCCTCAACAAGGAGTGGAAGAAGAAATATGTGACCCTGTCCAGCAACGGGTTTCTCTTCTACCACCCCAGCATCAACGTAAGTGCCTGGCCACACCCCCTGCATCAGCGGCCGAGCCCAACTCTGCCGCTTGTGGGTGTCAGCATAGCCCCCCAACATCAGCACCCCCAGGCATGGCTCGTTCTGGGGTTCTCCTGCCTCCCTCATCTCCCTCGTCCGCTGAGCACCAGGACTCAGGCCCAGGCCCCCAGACTGCACCATCCTGCCGGAGGGGCGACTTGCTGCCTATCGGGACACTGCCCAGTCGTGCAGGCCAGACGCCGTGGGGATGGGCACGCAGGCCGGATAGCTGGGTTGCGTTAGCTCGGCGGCTGCGCAGGGTGTCACGGAGGAGTGGGGGGGGGGGCTCTCTGGGCCCTGCGCTCCCATCCGCAGCCAGATGTGACCCTCAGCCAGCAGGGAGAACAGAAGTTGTATTCATTGACAGGGACACCAAGCACAGACTTGTTAACACAGGGACCAGGAGCAGACGGTACAATCCATCCAGAGCCAGGGCCCCCTCCCTGCATCCGAAGCCAGCAGAGACTCATTCACACGCTCAGCAACCCCTGCCAGCCTGCAGGCAGCCCCACCCCCCTCCTTTATCCTGTCACCTGGTCACACCCCCACCAAGACTCGGGTTACAAGAGAGCCGGAGCTATTGGCTATGTGCTGGGCTTCCCTTCCCGGAGAGCCTCACCCAAAACTCCCATCCCCAGCAGGGCCCCGGTGCCGGGCCTAGGGAAACTGAGGCACAGAGCAGGGCAAGGCAGAAATCCCATACAAGCCAACAATGCCCGCTCCGTCCCCCGGGGGGCTTGGCGGTGACCCCCCCCGTCTCTCCCACTAGGATTACATTCACAGCACCCATGGGAAGGGCATGGACCTCCTGCGCACCACCGTCAAGGTGCCCGGCAAGCGCCCCCCCAGGGCCATCTCCGCCTGCAGCCCCTCCTCCAGCATCAACGGCCTGGTGAAGGACGTGGGCGGGGGGCAGGTGCCCGAGGGTGGAGGTAAGTGAGCACCGGGCCAGCGGGCTGGGGTCTGGCATTCGGGGTGACCCCTGTGACCGTGCCTCGGGGAGCCCCCCACCCTACCCCCTCATCTGCAGCCAGACGTGAGTCCGCCAGCCAGTCGAGAAGGTTTGGTGCTTCTCCGAGATCCAGCACAGCGCAGCCTCGAGGCTGAATAGGAGCCAGGGCAGAACCTAGTCCCCTTGGGGGAAGGGGTTCACAGGCCCCTGAACCCCCCTGTCCTGGACTCCTCATGCTTCCCCCAGCCAAGACTAAAGCAACTCCCCACAGCTGGTCCCTGAGCCCCGGGCAGCTCCGCCTCCTGCATTGTCCTGCTCTCAGACCCAAGGTGAATCTTTTGTCCCCGGGGTCCCCAGGAGGTGAGACTCTGACGTACCTCCCCAGGGAGTCATGCCTGGCCTCTCCCCCTCATGCAGAGAGAGCCGCAAGGGGGGAGAACTGAGGTACACCCCCCCCACACACACACACTACAGCCGTGACTGTAACAGCACCCCCACTGCCTCACACACACACACACACACACACACACACACACACTACAGCCGTGACTGTAACAGCACCCCCACTACCTCACACACACACACACACACACACACACACACACTACAGCCGTGACTGTAACAGCACCCCCACTACCTCACACACACACACACACACACACACACACACACACACACACACACACTACAGCCGTGACTGTAACAGCACCCCCACTACCTCACACACACACACACACACACACACACACACACACACACACACACACACACACTACAGCCGTGACTGTAACAGCACCCCCACTACCACACACACACACACACACACTACAGCCCTATGCCCCGCTAACACAACGGTGACACCTAGCGGCCGGATGGATTGCTCTTTAGCTGGGCTCATCCGCGCCAGCGGACGGGTCCTTATGTCACCGTACGGGCCCAGCGCCGTCTCGGCTGGATCCAAGGCCCCTCAGCCCCCTTCTCTCCCCGCAGCGAGCCTCTCCCCTGCCATGCTGACCCTCCCGACAGAGCAAGCGGCCAAAGCGTTGGGGAAGCCGGACCGGCCCCTCCAGCGCTGCGCCTCGGCAGCCAGCGCCAAGACCGCCGGCGCGGGTAGGTTCGGTGCTGCCCCCGCCGTGCCCCGGGGCCCTCGCCAAGGGCCGGCGAGCGGGAAGGGGACCGGGAATGCCACGGGGAGGGGTGCAGGGAGAGGAGCCCCAGATCTGCTTGGCAGCTGTCGGGCATGCGGGGCTCCCAGCAGGACCTCCGGCGATGGAGACGCTGCCGGGTCAGGCAAACCCCCGGGCCGTTGCTGCCTCAGGGACCCTGGAGACCGGCTGATGCCTTGAACCCAGAACCCCCCGAGATCTCTCTGCAGTTTGCCCATTGGAGCGGCTGGCCTGGGGCTCCCCACCCCGACAGGCAAACTCTGTGGGGTGTTTCCGGAGGGGCCATCGGATGATGGGGGGACATGGGGTGACGTCTCCTGCCCATGTCTCTCTGCAGAGGGGGCTCTGGCCGGAGACGGGGTGCCCAGCCCCAGCGGCAAGGACCCGCCTCCTTCACCCATGATTGACAGGAAGAAGCATCGCCGGAAGAAGCTGACGACCCCCTCGAAAACCGAGGGCTCGACAGGGCAGGCGGAAGGTGAGGGAGGCTGTCGCCATGGCAACACAGGCTCGGGGCCAGCCTCATGAGCAGCACCCCCAGCTGGGGGGTCCCAGAGCACCCTGGGAGCGGGGCAGGGAGGGCACCGGGGCCCTCCAGGGAGAGGGCAGTCGGCCCATGGGACTGGGGGGCTGCGTCTACACTGCAAAGCAACAGGGCTTGACTCCGGCTCCGACCCTCTACCCCAGCCTGGATCCGAGGCCTGGGCTAACACGACTTGTGTAGACGGGAGGGAGTTCACCTCGAACCCTGCTGTGTAAGCGTATCCAGGGAGACCAGCCCTGGCGGGGAGGGATGCCCCAGAGACTGGCTCAGCCCGGTCCAGACGATACTGGTCTGATTCCTGCCAGCCCGGTCCAGACGATACTGGTCTGATTCCTGCCAGCTTGGTCTGGTTCCTGCCAGCCTGGTCTAGATGAAACTGGTCTGGTTCCTGCCAGTCTGGTCTGGTTCCTACCAGCCCAGACCAGATGATCCTGGTCTGGTTCTTGCCAGCTTGGTTCTCACCATACCAGTCTGTTTCCTGCCAGCCCGGTCCAGACGATACCGGTTTGGTTCCTGCCAGTCTGGTCTGGTTCTTGCCAGCCTGGTCCAGACGATTACTGGTCTGATTCCTGCCAGTTTAGTCTGGTTCCTGCCAGCCTGGTCCAGACGATTACTGGTCTGATTCCTACCAGTCTGGTCTGGTTCCTGCCAGCCTGGTCCAGACAATTACTGGTCTGATTCCTGCCAGTCTGGTCTGGTTCCTGCCAGCCTGGTCCAGACAATTACTGGTCTGATTCCTGCCAGTTTGGTCTGGTTCCTGCCAGCCTGGTCCAGATGAAACTGGTCTGATTCCTGCCAGCTTGGTTTACACCATACCGGTCTGTTTCCTGCCAGCCCGGTCCAGTTCGGTTCCTGCCAGTCTGGTCTGGTTCCTGCCAGCCCGGTCCAGATGATCCTGGTCTGGTTCTTGCCAGCTTGGTTCGCACCATACCGGTCTGGTTCCTGCCAGCCGGGTCCAGACAATACTGGTCCCTTCTGCCAGCCAGACTCCCAGTGCCGGGCACCTCCCATGGCACCTCGGCGCTGGCCCCTCCACCGGGCGCTAGGAATGTTTCATCCCACTCTGCGAATGGCTTCCCAGCACACCCTCCCGCCCAGCTCTCCCCACACCCCCCACCTCTCTCGGGGAAGGGGGAGGGCTGGCTCTCACCACTCACAGCTTCTCCCCTCCCGCTCTAGCGCTTTGCCCCCCTCCCCAGGTGGTATCCCCGTCTTCTGGCTTTTTCTCTTGACTGTCTCCCTTTCTTCTCTCCCGCCTCCCGCTGCTCCCCCCTCCCCCCCGGACGCTCCGCAGCCAAGCGCAAAATGTGGAAATTAAAAACCTTTGGTAGTTTAAGAAATATTTATAAAACAGGTAACGCGCAGCGGCCGTCGCGCGGTGCTGGTGTCCTCATGCATGTCCATCTGCTTCCGGTGGGGCCCGCCGCTGGCCGCCCGGCGTGGGTGCCCCCCCTTGGGGTGGGTAGGAGCCGGCCGTACGCAGGCCCAGGGCGGGCAGCCGGGGTGGAGCGCCGTGCTAAGCCCAGAAGTGCTGGCCGGCACAGGACAGGCTCGGAGGCCTCTGGGGAGCTGGAGAAAGGCGCGGGCACGGCTCCTGGGGGCTGTGTCCTGCCAGCTGTTTACTCCCCTGCATGCTGCCCGCACGCTCATCACGGCCGCTTCCCCGCGACACAGCCTCTGGCCAGCAGGGGGCAGTATGTGCTGCTTCACTAGTACACCCCATGCACCCACTCCGGCCGGAGCTGCCAGCTCTTTTCCAGGGGTAGTCTGTGTCTGCCCTACAAATAAACCCCTAAGCCGGGGGGGTGCTCGGCCAGGCAGGGAGGTGCCCCGGCCCAGCCTTAGCACCCCCGGTCTGGCAGACGGAGCATCCCCTTTCCCTTTGGCAGAGGAGGAGAACTTCGAGTTCATCATCGTGTCCAGCACGGGCCAGACGTGGCACTTTGAGGCCGGCAGCTTCGAGGAGAGGGACTCCTGGGTCCAGGCGATCGAGAGCCAGATCCTGGCCAGCTTGCAGTGCTGCGAGAGCAGCAAAAACAAGGTAGGCCAGCGCCCTAGGGAGCGGGCTGGCGCAGCTGCACCCCAGAGCCAGCCGCCTTTTGGCACAAAGAACCACCTTGGGAATTTACCCACAGTCCTCTCTGCCATCTGGCTGCTGGGCCGCCAGGCCAGTGGGGTAACCCCCTGGAGAGCTCTGTCCCACCCCCTGTCAGTCCCTTGAGACAGGGAAATGCAGCCACCTTGGGGGACAGCAGTCCAGAGCGTACAGCTGCCAGCATTTGGTACGGTCTCACATAACCGCGTGTCGGGGTTCCCCCCAATCCTGCAGCCCCGTAGCCACAAGAACAGACTCCGTCAGACAGTCGAACAGAGAGGGGTTATTGGTCCTCCAGGATACAGCCCAGCAGAGACGGGATGTGGTTACAGGAGTCAGGGCCCGGATGCCTCAGACCTCTGGGGTTAGGGGGTCCATCGCCCCCTCAGCACCCAGCTTAGTCTGTTCCCTTCATGTTTTCTAGCCAGAAACAGCCCGGCTCCCCGACCCTGCCCCCAGCCAGGTGTCCGTCTCCGCCTCCCTCCCTTTGTCTCTCCCCCTGGGAAGAGCCCTGGTATCTGCTCAGGCTGGGCCTAGGTGTCTGGGCCAATGCACATGTGGGTGAGTCAGAGGGAATCCCATCACAACGCAGGGGAACCCCGGTTATAGAGCAGACAGCCCCCTCCCTACGTCACAAACCTCCTCATTAATAAACTCAGGAAATGCAACCTAGGCTGTGTCTAGACTACATGCCTCTGTCGGCAGAGGCATGTAGATTAGACACATAGGCAAAGGCAAATGAAGCTGCGATTTAAATGATCACGGCTTCATTTACATTTACATGGCTGCCGCGCTGAGCCGACAAACAGCTGATCAGCTGTTTGTCCACTCAGCGCGCTAGTCTGGACGTTCCCCCTGTCGACATCAAAGCCCTTTGTCGGCAGCCCTGGTAAACCTCATCCCACGAGCTGTTTGTCGGCTCAGCGCGGCAGCCATGTAAATGTAAATGAAGCCGACAGAGGCATGTAGTCTAGACACAGCCCTAGATGGGGCTGCTTTAAGCTGGGTGTGTAACTGCCTGGAGAACCGTTCTCAGAGAGCAGTTATCAATGGTTCAGTCACGCCGGAAGGGCATAACCAGTGGGGTTCTGCAGGGTCAGTTTTGGGACCATTTCTGTTCAATATCTTCATCGGTGATTTAGATATTGGCATAGAGAGGGGCATGGTTATAAAGTTTGCAGATGATACCATAGAATCATAGAGCTGGAAGAGACCTCAGAAGGTCAAGTTCAGCCCCCTGCTCTAGGCAGGACCAATCCCAACTAAATCAACCCGGCCAGGGCTTTGTCAAGCCGAGACTTAACAATCTCTAGAGATGGAGACTCCACTACTTCCCTGGGGAACCCATCCCAGCGCTTCACCTCTCTCCAGTGAAATAGTTTTTCCTAATATCCAACCTGGACCTCTCCCACCACAACTTGAGCCCATTGCTCCTTGTTCTGCATCTGTCACTACTGAGAACAGCCTCTCTCCAGCCTCTTTGGAACCTCCCTTCAGGAAGTTGAAGGCTGCTCTCAAATCCCCCCTCGCTCTTCTCTTCTGCAGACTAAACAGACCCAAATGCCTCAGCCTCTCCTCCTAGGTCATGTGCTCCAGCCCCCTAATCATTTTGGTTGCCCTCCGCTGGACCCTCTCCAATGCGTCCACATCCTTTTTGTAGTGGGGGGCCCAGAACTGGACATAATACTCCAGATGTGGTACCAGGCTGGGAGGGGTGGCAAGTGCTTTGGAGGAGAGGGTCAGACTTCAAACTGATCTGGACACACTGGAAAGGGTCCGAGGTAAACAGGATGAAGTCTCATAAGGATAAATGCAAAGTGCTCCACTTAGGAAGGAACAATCCGTGCTCTCCAGCTGCCCCCCTTTGCTCCCCGCAGGCCCGGATGGACAGCCAGAGCGAGGCCGTGGCAATCCAGGCCATCCGCAACGCCAGAGGCAACTCCCTGTGTGTGGACTGCGGGGCACCGAGTAAGTGGCGCGCCTGGGGGAGGGTGGCACCGAGGCTGGCGCCCGGGGACTCTCTGGCCGGCTGGCTCCCAGGTGCCCAGCACTGATGGGGACCTCTCCTGCCCCCTCCCCCAGACCCCACCTGGGCCAGCCTTAACCTGGGGGCACTGATCTGCATCGAGTGCTCAGGCATCCACCGGAACCTGGGCACCCACCTGTCCCGGGTGCGCTCGCTGGACCTCGACGACTGGCCTCGGGAGCTCACCCTGGTGCTGACGTCCATCGGCAACGAGACGGCCAACAGCATCTGGGAGAAGAACACCCAGGGACGCCGGAAACCCACGTGCGAGTCGTCCCGGTGAGCCCCCTCCACCCCCCCAGCAACGGCTCAGGGCTCAGGAACAGGGGGGCAGTGCCAAAAGGCCCCTGGCAATAACAGCCTCCCCCCTCCACCCCAGCAACGGCTCAGGGCTTGGGTACAGCCCTCCCCCCCACCTACTCGGGCTCTGTGGGCAGCAGGCGATGGGCACTGCCAGGCTGCTGGGAGCAGGCTGCAGGCAGCATGAGCTGGGCACTGCGAGGCCCCTGGGGAATCCCTGGCTGCCAGGCTGTCCCTGGGGAGTGAGGAGCCCCCGGGCCCTGCCCCCCCAGGCTCAGCCAGAGGCGACTCAGCCGGCAGGGCGCACGGGGGGGTCTTGGTTCTCGGGGACCCGGCGTAGCGCAGACTGGTCCGCACAGGGACCGGGAGCAGCCGGGGCAGCCCAGCCTGGGGAGAGGGGCCCAGAGCCAGGGCGCTGCCCCCTCCCTGCAGCCTAAACCAGCCCAGACTGACTCACACCCCAGCAACCCATCCCAGCCCTGCAGGCAGCCCCGCCCCCGCCTTAGTCCCCTTCCCTGGGTAAAAGGGGTCCCCTGGTCACACCCCCACCCAGGCTCGGGTTGCCGTGAGCCGGGACCATTGTGACCGTGCTGGGCTGGGCAGCCTTCCCCTCAGAGTCACCTGCAGAATTCCCATCCCCGTCGAGATAGTGCAGGGAAACTAAGGCGCGCACACACACACACACACACACACATGCACACGCACACACACAGAATTTACTGCAGAACAGCACAGGGCAGTAGAAATCACATGCAACAAACATGCACACAGAGTGAATACAACCCCCGCTTCGTCACATGGGCCCCTGAAGGTACCCAGCTCCAGGCTTTGCCTGGTCCCAGAGGATGCCTGGCTCTGGGCTTTGCTCCAGGAGCACCCGGCTCTGGGCTTTGCCAGGTCCCAGGGGATACCTGGCTCCAGGCTCTGCCAGGCTCTGCCAGGCTCCTTGGGTGCCTGGCTTTGGACACTGCTGTTTCCTGGGGAGATCCGGCCCCGGGCTCTGGCTCTCTGCCCAGTGTGTGTGTCGCTGGGCGCTTGTCACCCCCCGTGCGTCTCGCTGCAGGGAGGAGCGGGAGTCCTGGATCCGGGCGAAGTACGAGCAGCGGCTGTTCCTGGCGCCCTTCCCGAGCCCCGAGATCCCTCTGGGGCAGCAGCTGTTCCAGGCTGTGCAGGAGAAGGACCTGGGCGCCGTGCTGTTGCTGCTGGCGCACAGCACCAAGGAACTGATCAACACCTGCTCTGGGGATGGGGAGCGGCGCACGGCGCTGCACCTGGCCTGCGACCTGCCCCACGTGGTCATCACCCAGCTGTTGGTCTGGGTAGGTGCGGCCGCCCGCAGGCAGCCTGGGGGACCGTGTGTCATGGGGGGCTGGGGGATCTGCTGCCCCCCCCCAGCATAGGGAGGGGAAGGGGTGCAGAACTGGGCCCATGTGCCCCCTGGCACTTGGCTGCGGGACAAGGGTGCCCCCTGCAGGGCAAAAGGGAGCGGGGAACAGTCCAGACACAAGCAAGTGGGTAGCAGAGCTCTGCTCAGGCCTGCGGTGATGTCATCATCCTGGGCATTGTGACATCACTGCCTGTTGCTCTGGAAACATCTGTGACCTCACTGGTTCTGTGGGAACCCGGAGACCGAAACGTGGCAGCCAATCAGAGCCAGCGAGGACTCCTGCCCAGCCAGGGAGAGTCCAAAGCACCCCCTGGCCTGGTGGGATCCTCCTTATCCCAGTCCAGAAGGCCCAGCCTGGGGACCCCCCTCCAGCCAGTGGTATGTCCCTGTGAGCCGGGGGTTCCCCTGCCGGAGAGAGGGGAACCCTGGCTCTGGGAACCTGGAGGGGGGGAAGGGGGCTAGTCCCTGGCTCTGGGGCAGGCCCCTCATCCCTGCCTCTCTGCCTGCAGTACGGCCTGGACGTGAAAGCCCGCGACGCGCTGGGACACACAGCCCTGTTCTACGCCCGGCGCGCCGGGAGCCAGGAGTGCGCCGAGATCCTCCTGCAGCACGGCTGCTCCAGCGAGGGCCACAGCGCCGCCGCCACGCCCGGCCTGCGCCGGAAAAGCAGCACCGCCAGCATGGGCCGGTGTGACACGCGGACCGCCCTGGTATAGCCAGCCCGCCGAGCCCCCGGCCCCCCGCAGCACACGCCGGGCCCGCCTCCGGCCGGCCGGACTGGGTGCCACGCGGCCCGGGGTGACCATGGGACACCTTCTGTGCCAGGCCCCACCTGCGCAGGCTGCACCTGCCGGATGCCAAGGGGCGCCCCGCCCCGCTTTTCCAGTTGCAGCTGGCAAGGCAGGGGCCCAGGGGAGCCCTTCTCCGGGGGCCAGGATGGCCAGTGTTGGACGATTTGTATTTTTGATGCTCTATTTATTACTCAGCCCAGCTCTGGGCTCTTGCTGCCCCACCCTGCTGCTTCAGGACTCCCAACGCCCCCTCCCCCCATGGCTGGGCAGGGGGTGGCACTGTGCAGGGCAAAGAGGCAGCTTTGTGGCATGAGCTGAGCCAAGACGCCTGGATTCTGTTCCTGGCTCTGGAAGGGGCGTGGGGCCTAGTGGTCAGAGCACAGGGCTGGGAGCTAGGACGCCTGAGTTCTGGCTCTGGTTCAAGGAGGGGCGTGGGGCCTAGTGGTCAGAGCACAGGCCTGGGAGCTAGGATGCCTGAGTTCTGGCTCTTGTTCAAGGAGGGGCGTGGGGCCCAGTGGTCAGAGCACAGGGCTGGGAGCTAGGATGCCTGAGTTCTGGCTCTTGTTCAAGGAGGGGCGTGGGGCCTAGTGGTCAGAGCACAGGGCTGGGAGCTAGGATGCCTGAGTTCTGGCTCTTGTTCAAGGAGGGGCATGGGGCCTAGTGGTCAGAGCACAGGGCTGGGAGCTAGGATGCCTGAGTTCTAGCTCTTGTTCAAGGAGGGGCGTGGGGCCTAGTGGTCAGAGCACAGGGCTGGGAGCTAGGATGCCTGAGTTCTGGCTCTTGTTCAAGGAGGGGCGTGGGGCCTAGTGGTCAGAGCACAGGCCTGGGAGCTAGGATGCCTGAGCTCTGGCTCTGGTTCAAGGAGGGGCGTGGGGCCTAGTAGTCAGAGCACAGGCCTGGGAGCTAGGATGCCTGAGCTCTGGCTCTTGTTCAAGGAGGGGCGTGGGGTCTAGTGGTCAGAGCACAGGCCTGGGAGCTAGGACGCCTGAGTTCTGGCTCTTGTTCAAGGAGGGGCGTGGGGCCTAGTGGTCAGAGCACAGGCCTGGGAGCTAGGACGCCTGAGTTCTGGCTCTTGTTCAAGGAGGGGCGTGGGGCCTAGTGGTCAGAGCACAGGCCTGGGAGCTAGGACGCCTGAGTTCTGGCTCTTGTTCAAGGAGGGGCGTGGGGCCTAGTGGTCAGAGCACAGGGCTGGGAGCTAGGACGCCTGAGTTCTGGCTCTTGTTCAAGGAGGGGCATGGGGCCTAGTGGTCAGAGCACAGGCCTGGGAGCCAGGATGCCTGAGTTCTGGCTCTTGTTCAAGGAGGGGCGTGGGGCCTAGTGGTCAGAGCACAGGGCTGGGAGCTAGGATGCCTGAGTTCTGGCTCTTGTTCAAGGAGGGGCATGGGGCCTAGTGGTCAGAGCACAGGGCTGGGAGCCAGGACTTTGTAGCTGTGGGAGGCCACAGGTTGCGCTGCCCCGTAGGAGTGGGAGGGGTCGGGCACCTTCCTGTCTGTAATGAGCTTTGACAGTGAAATAGGCTCATTGTTATTCCAAGGTGTTTGGGTTCTCAGCCTGCAACTGCTGTTTCACCCCCTGCCCCACCCGAATTTCTCCACCCCCTGGGACCCACAGCAAGGAGTGATGTTGGGGGGGGGAGTGGGGCCTATGGCTGCCTCTGAGCTAGAGACTGGCCCTGAACCTCCAGTCCCTGCTCCCCAAGTGCCCCCTCCTTTAGTCACCCCCTAGCCTATAAAGGGAGCCCTTGGAAACGGGGGGGGGGGGAGGGGGGGGAGGGGCAGCTGTCCCTGCCCTGCCACCCAGCTGGCTGCACTGGCCCTGCACAGACACCAGGGGGCGACCGTCTCCTTGCTACTGCCCATAGCTCTGTGGGGCCGGACTCCTGGGTCCTCCGCCCGCTCTGGGAGGGGAGCAGGGGCTGAGAGCCAGGCTCTCTGGGGTGAATCATGGCTCTGGGAGGGGAGTGAGACCTACTGGTTAGAGCAAGGGGGGTGCCTGGGAGCCAGGACTCCCGGGTTCTATTCCCAGCAGTGGGAGGGGCGTGGGGGCTGGGAGGCAGCACACCTTCTCTCCCACCCACCCCGACACTGCCAGCCTGCACCCACTGAGTCAGGCTCCCCCATGGAATGCCCCAGAGAGGTTGGGCTGCCCCACGCCTGCCCCCTCGCTGAAAAGCAGCAGCCCCCTCACTTCCTAGTGCCGGGGGGGGGGCACCTAGCACGGGGCCCTGCCCTCTGCACACACGTGGGTCATACATGCAGGGACCCGGCCCATGCGTAACGCCCCTCGCCTGTTGTACAAAGCCCCTTCCTCCCCCCCGACCAGCCTTTCCCCGTCACCTCTTGGGACCCTCTTTTAATTTATTTCCCCCCCCCCCCCCCTGGTAGGCAGGAGCCAGAAATCTCCCTCCCTCCCTCCCCCCTCCCTCCCGCTGTCTCTTCAGAGAGGCCGGTTTGGCAGCTATTTGGCACAACGTTTACAGGGTGCGCGTGGCGGGCGCGACCCTTCCGTGTTTTGGGGCCCCGACAGAGGCCCCAGAAAGTGGCTGTTGTTGTGAGTGACGTGGTTTCAGGCTTTATTTCGATACGTGAGCAGGGTAATACAGACTCCCCCACCCCCCCATACACACCCCCATCAGCCCTCCCTGAAGCTGCCGGGGGGGGGGCTGGCTGGCACGTTACCCCCCCCCCCTTCTGAGGTCAAAGCCACGCCCGCCGTTCCTTGCTTTCATTCCAGGGCCGGGGTTGAACCTGGGGGTCGGGGCTCCGGGCCGAGAGGAGCTGGCCCCCTGCTGGGCATGCCGCTGGCCCCCATCTCCCCCTCGTGCTGCCAAACGGGAGGGGGGGCAGCTCAAATGAATGTATCGGCCACCGTGTTGCACAACGTCCTGGGGGTCCCGCCCGCCCTGTCCCGGGAGGCAGAAACCTGCCAGAGCCAGGCCTAGGGGGCAAGGGAGCAGCCCCCTCCCTCCTGCCGCCAGCCCGGACAGCCGATGAACCGGGGGTGTAGCTGAGCGGCCTGCTTGGCGTCGCCGTCGCTGTGCCCCTCGGGAGGCGGGTAGCGAAAGAAGCCAGCCCCCTGCAGGGGCCAGTGCGGCGGGGGGGGAGCGGGGGGGGGCGTGTGTGTTGGGGGGGGCGGGCACGTCCAGCCGGCGCGGACCCCAGTGGCCATGTACAGCGGTTCCCTCTCTTGGGTTGTAACTGTAAGTACGTAACAATGTCAGATTTCAAGCCGTCACTTGTGCCTGGTTTCTCTTGCTGGGGGCTGCAAGGAAGGGGACATCCCCCGCCTCCCCCCCGCAGCCGTCAAGCAGCCCAGGAAAGGCTGGGGAGGGGGGGACGGGTGGCCGGGCCTCTGTGGCCAAGCGCTGATCTGGGGGTGGGGGGTGGCCCTGGGGTCGCTACCTTCCCCGCTGCGGGTCCCGAGCAGCCAGGGAGATTAAGGCACCATGGGCAGAGGCGGGAGTGGAGGGGGAGCCGGGTCCGGGCTGGCAGGGGCAAGCTGGGGGTGATGGAAACGAAGCCTTCCCATTCGCACAGGGGGGTGGGTACCTCGTGGCCGTGCCCACCTGCCCCGATGAAAGCCTGCCTGAAGCAGGCAGAGGTAGCTTGACGGGGAGGGGGGTTGCAGTGATAATCGGACGCCTTTTACGTAGAAGGGCTCTGCCCCCTCTTAGCGGGGTGCCCCCCAGCGGCGTGCCCTCGGGGGTGGTGCCCTCGGGGGTGGTGCCCACGGTTACCCCCTAACTCCCGGGAGTGCGCTGCTGGAGGGCACCCCCTCCGCCTCGGCTCTTAGCTCGCGCGCCGCATCCCTAGGGCTGACCTGGCGTCTTCCCAGCCAGGGGCAAATCCGGCTCCGCTGTGCCCACCCTCCGCTCCTGACACGCAGCCGGCCAATGCCCCTGCCCTCCCCGTCGCCTTTAGGAGGCACCTGGCGCCGTGGTTCCAAGCAGCTCGCTCCAGTTATAAACCCGCTCCGGGTAACTCTGTCTGAGCCGCGTGCGGTTCAGAGCCGGCTGGTAGCGGGGCTGGTATCCGTACGGGCGCAGGTGGCGGCTCAGGTATTCCAGCAGGTACATGTCCACCGGGCTGACGTAGTGGAAGGAGATGGATAAATCTGAACAGCTCTGAGAACCCTGCGGGGAAGAGAGCAAGTCACAGTTAGCCTGGCTGGGCGGGGCGGGGCGGGGGGGGGTCCATCCCACCCGAGCCTCACCAGGGTGGCTATGAACCCAATTGTGCACTAACGGGCCCTCTAAGCTGGGAGGAGATTCCCATGCCACCCAGCTGATTAGCAGAGCACCCAGAGCTCAATGTTGGTATATACAAGTGGTGCACGTTTCTTGGTGCATGTAGAAAAATTTATTCTGCGCGTGGATGGTGTGACGGCGCGTCGGGGTTGCCCTGTCTCTTGCACCCCTGTAGTGGCATGAACAGACACCACCAGCCAGTAGAATAGAGGGAGTTTCTTGCTTCTCCAGGATACAGCACAGATGCAATCTGGTTACAGGAATGGGGGCTAGGAGGCCTCAGGGCCCCCCCTTGAGATGGGGGCTGGTTGGGCCCTACAATCCCAGCCCCCTCCCTCGCCCCTTCTCCCCTGCTTCCCAGACAGAAACTGACCCTCTTCCAGCCCTCCCCCGGCCCGAGCCCTTTTGGCTCGTGGGGCGCACGGTGCATGCGCTGCCCAGCCCAGCCTGGCCAGTACTGCTGGGCTGTGCAGGGCTCCGCGGCCGTGGGGGGACGGGCGCTGCTGGGCCGGCGCTGCGGGAGCCAGGAGCACGGTGCCTGATGGCAGTTGTAAGGGACGCCGCGCACCCCTTACAGCTGCCATCAGGCGCCCCCCATTGGTTGGCGCCCTGGGCAGCTGCCTGGCTCGCCCATGCCTCCGTCCGGCCCTGCCCCAGCCAGGGGCTGGACCCCCGTCTTCCTCTCTTTGTCTCTCTCCCTGGGAGGCGACCGGTCGGACAGGTTGGGAGCCCCTTCCCTAGTGACTCATCCCCTGTCCTGCTGGGCCGTGCTACAGACAGCCGCCAGTGGGGGTCACCCACAGCCCCAGCCCAGCCACCAGCAAGGCCCCCCCGCTACGCCACAGCTGGGAAAAAATCTCCTGGGTGGAAAAGGTTAGAGGGAACATTGCTCTGCACCGGCCCAAGTGACCCCCATCCCACCCCGCACTACTGCCAGTCACAATTCCCTTCCCCTCGCCTCCCTGCCCGGCATGCAGCCGTCGGCCCATGGATCCGGGTGCCGTGGTGGGCGAGGCTGGCCAAGCGGCACAGCACACGGGGGAGGGGTCTCTTTAGGGCCAAGGGCATTAGAGGTCAAACCCCATCCCCCACCCCATGCCACATAGAAACCCAGTGGCAACCAGCACAGAGCAGGGGCTGGGCCACAGGGGCTGGGCCACTCAGGCTACGGCTACATTGGCAAGATTTTGCACAAAAGTGGCTGCTTTTGCACAAAAACTTGCCACCTGTCTACACTGGCCACGAGTTCTTGCACAAGAACGCTGATGTTCTAAAGTGTGAAATCAGGGCTCCTCGCACAAGAACTATGATGCTCCCGCTCAGGAATAAGCCCTCTTGTGCAAGAGGCCAGTGTAGACAGGCAACATGAATTTCTTGTGCAAGAAAGCCCGATGGCTAAAATGGCCATTGGCGCTTTCTTGCGCAAGAAAGTGTCTACATTGGCACGGATGCTTTTGCACAAAAGCACGTCTCTTGCACAAAAGCACATGCCAGTGTAGCCGCTCTCTTGCACAAATACTTTAACACAAAAGCTGTTGCGTTAAAGTATTTGCGCAACATCTTGCCAGTGTATATGTAGCTTCAGGCTGCATCTAGCTTGGCATGATATTCCGGAAAAGTTTTCCATTAAAAGCATTTTCGGAAAAGCGTGTCTAGATTGGCAGGATGCTTTTCCGCAAAAGCACTTTTTGTGGAAAAGCGTCCGTGGCCAATCTAGACGCGCTTTTCCTCAAAAAAGCTCCGATCGTCATTTTCGCGATCGGGGCTTTTTTGCGGAAAACAAATCTGAGCTGTCTACACTTTGCGCAAAAGGGACTTTTGCCTGAACGGGCGCAGCATAGTATTTCCGCAGGAAGCACTGATTTCTTATAGTAGGACGTCAGTGCTTTTGCGGAAACTCAAGCAGCCGGTGTAGACAGCTGGCAAGTTTTTCCGGAAAAGCGGCTGATTTTCCGGAAAAACTGGCCAGTGTAGATGCAGCCTCAGTGTTTATCTGCTCTGCCTGACACCTGGCCCTGCCCGCAGCCGGAAGACAGGCCGCCGGGCTAGCCGGAGCCTTGCTCTGACCCGGTGTGGCCGCTCTTCTCTTCGGAACACTTGCAGCGGCTCCGGAGAGCCCAGCAGGGCAGGCGCGGTGCCTATGGCCACGGCCACACTACGCCCCACAGGCGACCCCGGTGGGGGGGGGAGAGTCACGCTGGCTGCCTCCGCCGATGGATCATGTCCCCCGGGGACCCCAACGCCGAGCGTGAGCAATGCACTGTGGTAGGCATCCCACGGTGCCCTGTTGTGGGAAGGCAAAGCTGCTCTCTGCCCATCCTGGGATTTCCCTTCAGTCCTCCCACAGCCTCCTCAGCTGCTCATGACTCGCTCTGTCCCCCTCCCCCCGCAGCCGCAGCCTGGCCCTCGCAGGGCAGAGCTAAGGATGCGACGGACTAGTCGACTAGCCGTTTCCCCCGCCCCTTGCTGCCTCTATCAGACAGAAGCAGCAAAGGGGGTGGAGGAAGGGGGGTTGTGTTGGGGCGTCGGGGTTCCCCCGACTCTGTTCGTAGTGGCACGCACAGACTCCGCCAGCCGGTAGAACAGAGGGAGTTTCCTGCTTCTCCAGGGATGCAGCACAGCACAGACGTCATCCGGTTACAGGGCCAGGCCTAGGATGCCTCAGCCCCCCTTGATATGGGGGAGCCTGGGCCCCTAACTCCCAGCCCCCTTGCTCAGGCTGCTTCCTCCATGATTCCAGACAGAAACTGCCCAACTTCCAGCCCTGCCCCCCAGCCAGGGGCTGCCCTCCGCCTTCCTCCCTTTGTTCCTCTCCCTGGGAGGTAACTGGTCGGACAGGTTACCTGCCTGCCCCAGCAGCCAGTGGGGGTCACCCACAGCCTAAGCTTAGCAACCGGCAAGGTACCAACGCTGCATCACAGGGCCCAAAAATGCTACGGCTCCAGGACTCGTGTGGATGGCAGCAATCGCTGTGAAGCTCTTCATCCAAACACCTGGCCAGAGTCTTAGGAGCCCTTGATCAGCAGTTTCGAAATGGCTCATGTACATGGATTACGACCCAGCCACCGCCTTGATGGAGAGAGGGTGGATCCGCCCGGCTGATCACCCTCAGAGCAGGTTGGACCTCAGGTATCAGACTGTGGGGGGGCACCACTAGGACCCAGAGTGTAGAAAATTGTGTCTGCTGCTGGTGCAGCGAGGGGGGATGGGGCGTCATTTGAGCTCCCTGCCTCAGGTGCCAAAATGTTGAGGGCCGGCCCTGCCTGGGAGAGAACAGGACTCGGGGTTCAGCCCTCTGCTCTGGGAAAGAAATCTGCCCTGTGGATCGCAGCCATGGAAGGCCAGAACCGTGCCCCCACCAGCCCGTGGGAGCGAGCCAGGCAGCTCAGCTGGGAGCAAAGGGGCAGATGCACGAATGGGGGGGGGGGCAGTCCCCAGCTGGGGCTATACAGAGGTTCGGCACACGGGCGACCCTGCCGGCCTTGAAACACACCACGAGCCGGCTGGCTGGGGCGGGGTGAGAGGGGATCAAACCCAGGACCTCTGGATCTAAGCGCACGAGCCAGCAGACCCCGGCCCGTTGGCCAAGGGCTCCCGTGGGGGCAGGACAAACCAGCACACAACCCTCTGCAGTGAGTGGGGGGCGGGGCTTGTTCTGGAGGCGGGACTAGGTTGCTGGGCGGAGCCAAGAACAGGGCCAGGCATCCTGGTCTTCTCTGATGTGCTATGAGTCCCAGTTTCCCTCCGCCCAGCTGCCCACCCCTGCCGGAGCTGCGACCCTCCCGGACACTCACCACCCGCACGGGGTAGAAGGAGTAGCTGGGATAAAAGCGATCGTGCTGAAGATTCTCTGTCAAATGCTTCTCCGGAGGGAAGGGGTGGAAGGTCTCCCGCCCCGCGGGGTCCCGGGAGTCCCCGGCCCGCACCCCCAACTTCTCCATGCACTGGCCCAGCGCCAGGTCCTCCACCGAGCTCGTGTGGCTGCAGGCCTGGGTGCGGAAGCCCTCCACGAAGCGCCGCAGGGCCTCCTGGCTCAGGACGTAGCCGGCCCCGCCGCTCATGTAGCCCTGCTTGGCGAAGGGCCTGAAGCGCTTCCCGAAGTAGACGGGCTCCTGGGGCGTGTGGTTGGCCAGCAGCCAGCGCAGGTTGTCCAGCACCACGAAGGTGTCGTCGTCGGCCTTGAGGAACCAGTCGGCCTGCGCCAGGTGGTGCTGGTGGACGTACTGGAAGGCCCGGATGGTTTTCCAGTACAGCTGGTCCCGGCCCTCCTTGACGTCCAGCCCCACGGCGGGGAAGCCGTCGTCCCGCACCGAGCTCATGAAGAGCACCACGTTGCAGTGCCGCGCCCACGTGGCCTGGACGTGCCGGGCCTTAGTCTCCAGGTTGCTGGGGCCGGTCATGACCCAGCAGAGGATCCGCACCTTGTGGAACAGCTCGTCCGCAGTCGTGTTGTCCTCCTCTGGGGGCGGGAGGGCATCGTCTTAGTTCCCAGCAATTGCTCAGCCCGTCACCCCCGCCACCACCCTGCGGCCAGACCGGACGCGTGAGAGATGGGAGGGGCACCGCCGTGGTGACAGAGCCTGGCTTACTCCCCGGGGCCCATCCCAGAGATCTAACTTGGCACCCCACCTCGGCAGCCCTGGGACACTGGCAGGACCCAGAACAGAGATGCCAAAGTGCCTCTCTGAGAGGTCATCAACTCCAGTCCTCTCATGGCAGGACCAAGCACTCTAGAACATCCCTGGCAGATGCCTATAGAATCATAGAATCATAGAATAATAGGACTGGAAGGGACCTCGAGAGGTCATCGAGTCCAGCCCCCCGCCCTCAAGGCAGGATCAAGCTCCGTCTACACCATCCCTGACAGATGTCTATCTAACCTGTTCTTAAATATCTCCAGAGAGGGAGATTCCACCACCTCCCTTGGCAATTTATTCCAATATTTGACCACCCTGACCGTTAGGAATTTTTTCCTAATGTCCAATCTAAACCTCCCCTGCTGCACTTTAAGCCCATTACTCCTTGTCCTGTCCTCAGAAACCAAGAGGAACAAATTTTCTCCTTCCTCCTTGTGACACCCTTTTAGATATTTGAAAGCCGCTATCATGTCCCCCCTTAATCTTCTTTTTTCCAAACTAAACAAGCCCGGTTCATGAAGCCTGGCTTCATAGGTCATGTTCTCTAGACCTTTAATCATTCTTGTCGCTCTTCTCTGTACCCTTTCCAATTTCTCCACATCTTTCTTGAAATGTGGCGCCCAGAACTGGACACAGTACTCCAGCTGAGGCCTAACTAGTGCAGAGTAGAGCGGCAGAATGACTTCACGAGTTTTGCTTACAACACACCTGTTGATACAACCTAGAATCATATTTGCTTTTTTTGCAACAGCATCACACTGTTGACTCATATTCAACTTGTGGTCCACTATGACCCCTAGATCCCTTTCCGCCATGCTCCTTCCTAGACAGTCGCTTCCCATCTTGTATGTATGGAACTGATTGTTCCTTCCTAAGTGGAGCACTTTGCATTTCTCTTTATTAAACCTCATCCTGTTTACCTCCGACCATTTCTCTAACTTGCTAAGGTCATTCTGAATTATGTCCCTATCCTCCAAAGAAGTCGCAACCCCACCCAGTTTGGTATCATCTGCAAACTTAATAAGCGTACTCTCCATCCCAATATCTACATCATTGATGAAGATATTGAACAGTACGGGTCCCAAAACAGACCCTTGAGGAACTCCACTTGTTATCCCTTTCCAGCAGGATTTAGAACCGTTAACAACAACTCTCTGACTACGGTTATCCAGCCAATTATGCACCCACCTTATCGTGGCCCTATCTAAGTTATATTTGCCTAGTTTATCAATAAGAATATCATGCGAGACCATATCAAATGCCTTACTAAAGTCTAGGTATATGACATCCATCGCTTCTCCCTTATCCACAAGGCTCGTTATCTTATCAAAGAAAGCTATCAGATTAGTTTGGCATGACTTGTTCTTCACAAACCCATGCTGGCTATTCCCTATCACTTTATTACCTTCCAAGTGTTTGCATATGATTTCCTTAATTACCTGCTCCATTATCTTCCCTGGGACAGACGTTAAACTGACCGGTCTATAGTTTCCTGGGTTGTTCTTATTCCCCTTTTTATAGATGGGCACAATATTTGCCCTTTTCCAGTCTTCTGGAATCTCCCCTGTCTGCCATGATTTTTCAAAGATCATAGCTAAAGGCTCAGATACCTCCTCTATCAGCTCCTTGAGTATCCTGGGATGCATTTCATCAGGACCTGGTGACTTGCTGACATCTAACTTTCCTAAGTGATTTTTAACTTGTTCTGTGTGTATCCTATCTTCTAAACTTACCCTCTCTCTGCTTGTATTCACTACGTTAGGCACACCTCCAGACTTCTCGGTGAAGACCGAAACAAAGAAATCATTGAGCATCTCCGCCATTTCCAAGTTTCCTGTTACTGCTTCTCCCTCCTCACTAAGCAGTGGGCCTACCCTGTCCTTGGTCTTCCTCTTGCTTTTAATGTATTTATAAAAGGTCTTCTTGTTTCCCTTTATGCCTGTAGCTAATTTGATCTCATTTTGTGCCTTTGCCTTTCTATCTAAGGGTATGTCTACACTAGCCCCCTAGTTCGAACTAGGGAGGCTAAAGTAGGCATTCGAAGTTGCAAATCTAGCCCGGAATTTAAATCCTTGCCAGAGGAGGCAGTGAAGGCTAGAACTATGACAGAGTTTAAAGAGAAGCTAGATAATTTCATGGAGGTTAGGATCATAAAAGGCTATTTAGCCAGGGGATAGAATTGGTGTCCCTGGCCTCTGTTTGTCAGAGGCTGGAGAGGGATGGCAGGAAATAAATCGCTTGATCATTGTCTTCGGTCCACCCTCTCTGGGGTGCCTGGTGCTGGCCACTGTCGGCAGACAGGATACTGGGCTAGATGGACCTTTGGTCTGACCCAGTCCGGCCGTTCTTATGTTCTTATGTAAATATCCCACGTTTGATTTGCATCTTCCCGTCCGGTCGCCATTTTTGAAATTTCCAAGTCTGGACTAACTGCCCAGTCTACACGCGGTAGGGACCCAAATTAAAGCCCCTAAATCGAACTACCTGTTAAACCTCATTCCAGGAGGAATAACAGGTAGTTCGAACTAGGGCTTTAATTCCAACTACCGGGTCCCTGTGGTGTGTAGATGCGGGAAGTTAGTCCAGACTTGGAAATTTCAAAAATGGGGACCGGGATATTTAAATGGGATATTTAAATCCCGGGCTTGATTTGCAACTTCAAATGCCTACTTTAGCCTCCCTAGTTCGAACTAGTGGGCTAGTGTAGACATACCCTAACTGCTCTTAACCACCTCCAGTGATGGAGACTTCACAACCTAGAATCATAGAATCAAGAACCATAGAGCTGGAAGAGCCCTCAGGAGGTCATCAAGTCCAGCCCCCTGCTCTAGGCAGGACCAATTCCAACTAAATCAACCCGGCCAGGGCTTTATCAAGCCCAGACTTAAACACCTCTAGGGATGGAGACTCCACTACTTCCCTAGGGAACCCAGCCCAGCGCTTCCCCACCCTCCTAGGGAAATAGTTTTTCCTAATATCCAATCTAGACCTCCCCCACCACAACTTGAGATCACTGCTCCTTGTTCTGCATCTGCCACGACTGTGAACAGCCTCTCTCCAGCCTCTTTGGAACCTCCCTTCAGGAAGTTGAAGGCTGCTCTCAAATCCCCCCTCGCTCTTCGCTTCTGCAGACTAAACAGACCCAAATCCCTCAGCCTCTCCTCCTGGTCATTTGCTCCAGCCCCCTAATCATTTTGGTTGCCCTCCGCTGGACCTTCTCCAATGTGTCCACATCCTTTTTGTAGTGGGGGGCCCAGAACTGGACACAATACTCCAGATGCGGCCTCACCAAAGCCGAATAAGGGGGAGTAATGACATCTCTGGATCTGCTGGCAATGCTCCTCTTAATGCAACCTAATATGCCATTAGCCTTCTTGGCTACAAGGGCGCACTGTTGACTCATATCCAGCTTCTCATCCACTGTAACCCCCAGGTCCTTTTCTGCAGAACTACTAGTTAACTGGTTGGTCCCCAGCCTGTACTAATGTTTGGGATTCTTCTGTCCCAAGGGCAGGACTCTGCACTTGTCCTTGTTGAACGTCATCAGATTTCTTGTGGCCCAAACCTCCCTCTGCAATTTATTCCACCGTTTAACCCCCCTGACAGGAAGTTTTTCCTAATGTCCAACCTAAACCTCCCTGGCTGCAATTTAAGCCCATTGCTTCTTGTCCTGTCCTCAGAGGTTAAGAAGAATATTTGTTCTCCCTCCGCCTTGTAACAAACGTTTAGGTACTTGAAAGCTGTTATCCTGTCCCCTAGCAGTCTTCTCTTTTCCAGACTCAAGACACCAAATTCTTTCAGTCTTCCCTCACAGGTCATGTCTTCTAGACCTTTAGTCGTTTTTGTTGCTCTTGTGTTGACGTTCTGCAATTTCACCATGTCTTTCCTGAAATGTGGCACCCAGAACTAGACACAAATCACAGAATCCTAGCGCTAGAAAGGACCTCGAGAGGTCATCAAGTCCAGTCCCCTGCCCTCACGCCAGGACAAAGCACCATCTATCATCCCTGACAGGTGTCTGTCCAACCTTCTCTTCAGTATCTTCAAGGATGAAGATTCCACAACCTCGCTAGGCAATTTATTCCAGTGTTTAACCATCCTGACAGGCAGGACGTTTTCCCTCATATCCAACCTAAACCAGAGGCCAAGAAGAACAATTTCCCTCCCTTTTCCCTGTGACGCACCCTTTTAGATACCTGAAAACCACTATCATGTCCCCTCTCAGTCTTCTCCTTTCCAAACGAAACAAACCCAATTCCTTCAGCCTTCCCTCCCAGCTCATGTTCTCTAGACCTTTCATCATTTGTGTTGCTCTTCTCTGGCCCTGCTCCAATTTCTCCACATCTTTCCTGAAATGTGGTGCCCAGAACTGGACACAATACTCCAGTTGAGGACTAATCAGCGTGACGTAGAGAGGAAGAATGACTTCTCAGGTCTTGCTCACAACACTCCTGTTCATGCCGCCCAGAATCATGTTGGCTTTTTTTGCAAGTGTCACATTGTTGACTCATATTTAGCTTGTGATCCACTGTGACCCCCAGCTTCCTTCCTGCAGGGCTCCTTCCTAGACAGTCGCTTCCCGTTTTGTCCACGTGAAACTGATTGTTCCCCTCTAAGCGGAGCGCTTTGCATTTGTCCTTACTGAATTTCCTATTTACCATAGACCATTTCTCCAGGTTGTCCAGATCATGCTGAATTCCGACTCTGTCCTCCAAACCCCTCCCAGCCTGGTACCATCTGCAAACTTGCTCTCTATGCCATTATCTGCATCAGTGGTCACCAAGCAGTCCATCGGGATCGACTGGTAGATCTTGGAGCCTCTGACAGTTGATCTTGACCAGTTTGGCCAGGAAGTTATCAAGTGCAGGCACTTCAGCTACTCCTGCCCCCACGGCTGTGCAATTTCTGCCCTTTACCTTGGAACTGTTCCCCTCTCCCACTCTGTATTTTAGTTGCACAGAATGGGGGGGGGGGGCACAATGGGACTTGGGATGGAAGGAGTTTGCTGGGTGCTTTTGAGAGTGGTGCAGGGCCAGGTGTCTGAGCCCCACTGCACCACCTGCAGTAACCAGTGTCCAGTTGGAGCCTGCATCCTGAATCTCTGTCCCAGTCATGTACCCTCTCCTGCACCCCAAGTCCCTGCCCAAGCCCTGATCCCCCCCAACCCAAACTCCCTTATAGAACCTTACTCTGAACCCCTTCCTACACCCCCAACCGCTGCCCTAGACTCAGCTCAGGGCCCTTCTCACACTCCAAATTCCTTAGCCTGCACCCCAACCCCCTACCGCTGCCTGATGAAAGGTGAAGCACTGGAATGGGTTCCCTAGGGAAGTAGTGAAGTCTCCATCCCTGGAGGTGTTTAAGTCTCGGCTTGACAAAGCCCTGGCTGGGTTGATTTAGTTGGGATTGGTCCTGCCTAGGGCAGGGGGCTGGACTTGATGACCTTCTGAGGTCTCTTCCAGCTCTATGGTTCTATGACTCTATGATTCTATGAAAGGGAGGAAGGATGGAGTGAGAAGGGGCATGAAAGAGGCGGGGCAAAGGTATCCGGATCTAAATCGTCAATGAAGAGATTGAACAGAACCAGTCCCAAAACTGATCCCTGCAGAGTCCTGCTTGTTCTGCCCTTCCAGCGTGACTGTGAACCATTGATAACTCCTCTCGGAGTGGTTCTCCAGCCAGTTACGCAGCCACCTTACAGTCGCCCCATCTCGATTGCATTTCCCTACTTTGTTCGTGAGAAGATCATGTATCAGAAGTTTTACTAAAGTCTAGCTATATCTCATCTACTGCTGCTCTCCTCCCATAGGGCCTGCTACCCTGCTCAGGGAAGCTGTCTGGTTGGTTTGACAAGATCTGGTTTCACTGCTGATTTTAATTTATCGCCTCATTATCTTCCTGTTGTTTGAAAATGGATTCCTTAATTACCAGTTCCATTATTTTTCCTGGCACAGAACTTAACCTGACGGGTCTGTAGTTTCCTTATTCCCATTTTTATAGATGGGTGCTACATTTGCCCTGTTCCAGTCTTCTGGAATCTCTCCCGACTTCCATGACTTTTCAGAGATGATAGCTAAAGGCTCAGGTACCTCCTCGGTCAGCTCCTTGGAGGCATTTCACCAGGCCCTGGTGACTTGGAGACATTTGACTTTTCTAAGCCACAGAGAGGGAGCTGAGTTAGTCTGTAACAGGCAAAACTTAAAAAACAACAAGTTGTCTAGCAGCACCTTAAAGACTAACAAAACACTCAGGTTACAGTTGATAAGAAGCTGGATATGAGTCAACAGTGCGCCCTTGTAGCCAAGAAGGCTAATGGCATATTAGGTTGCATTAAGAGGAGCATTGCCAGCAGATCCAGAGATGTCATTATTCCCCTTTATTCGGCTTTGCTGAGGCCACATCTGCAGTATTGTGTCCAGTTCTGGACCCCCCACTACAAAAAGGATGTGGACACATTGGAGAGGGTCCAGCGGAGGGCAACCAAAATGATTAGGGGGCTGGAGCATATGACCTATGAGGAGAGGCTGAGGGATTTGGGTTTGTTTAGTCTGCAGAAGAGAAGAGTGAGGGGGGATTTGAGAGCAGCCTGCAACTTCCTGAAGGGAGGTTCCAAAGAGGCTGGAGAGAGGCTGTTCTCAGTAGTGACAGGTGGCAGAACAAGGAGCAATGGGCTCAAGTTGTGGTGGGAGAGGTCCAGGTTGGATATTAGGAAAAACTATTTCCCTAGGAGAGTGGTGAAGCACTGGAATGGGTTCCCTAGGGAAGTAGTGGAGTCTCCATCCCTAGAGGTGTTTAAGTCTCGGCTTGATAAAGCCCTGGCCGGGTTGATTTAGTTGGGATTGGTCCTGCCTAGAGCAGGGGGCTGGACTTGATGACCTCCTGAGGTCTCTTCCAGCTCTATGGTTCTATGGTTCTATGATTCTACATAGATGGGATCATGAGTGTTCATGGGAACAGCCCACTTCTTCAGATGACAGGGACTGACAGATGACTGTCGTCTGAAGAAGTTAGGGTTGCCAGGTGTCCAGTATTGGCCCAGATAGTCCAGTATTTGCGGCTCCTGTCCAGTAAAAAAAAACCAGAAAATTCCGTAAAATGTCTGGTATTTTCTGTTTTTCTTGGATGGAAGGCTGCTTGGGACATTCTTCCCCTGCCGCATCTGGCGGGGGAGGGGGAGTGTGCAGGGATTTAAAGGGGCCGTGACTCGTTTTGTTTTGTTTTGTTTTGTTCAACCAATTTTTTCCCCACCACGTCCGGTATTTTTTGTGAAACTATCTGGCAACCCTAGATGAAGTGGGTTGTGCCCACGAAAGCTCATGATTCCATCTACATGTTTTGTTAGTCTGTAAGTACTGCATGGCTATTTGTTGTTTTTTAAACTTTTCGAAGGCTTGTCTACACTGGGCAGGTTTGGCGACAAAAGTGCTATCGACGTGCAAAAGTCGCCAAAAGTAAAAACCGGTCAAACCAGTTTTTCTCCTCCCCTCCCCTCCCCCCATTGTCATGTCTTGGCCAAATGGCTAGCTCCCCTGTGGACAGAGAGCAAAGCAGTGTGGGTGAGCAACCCGCAGGGCAGTGTTGCGGGAAGGCAGAGCTGATCCCTGCGCTTTTTGGGATTCCCTCTGTGGCATAGTGGGGGGGCTGCCTGCTCTGTAATAGGGGGTCCCCGTGCGCTTTGATGTGAGATTCTCAATGACTCCTCCAAATGTGGATTAACCCAGATGCCTAGGGTTAGCCTCCCAGGGAGAGAGACAAAGGGAGGAAGGCGGAGACCGGGGGGCAATAAGGGAGTGGCTGTCTGGGAAGCATGGGGAGAACAGTCTAAGCAGGGAGCTGGGATTGTAGGGGCCCAGTCACCCCCATCTCAAGGGGCCTGAGGCATCCTAGCCCTGGCTCCTGTAACCAGATTACATCTGTGCTGTGCTGTATCCTGGAGAAGCAATAAACTCCCTCTATTCTACTGGCTGGTCGAGTCTGTTCGTGCCACTACGGGGCTGCAGGATCAGGGAAACCCCGACCGCATCGTCACACCCTCGTAGCTCTGGGAGTTCTCCATGCTGAAGAACATGACGGCTGTCTCTCTAGCCCTCCCCCTCAGCAGCAGCCTGCCTGCAGCTCTGCTCCTGGCCAGGTGGAACAGGAGCTCTCCAATTATTTGTTCTTTGTTTGCTCCCTGAAAGAAGCAGCTCACTCAGCTGTCAGATACTTCCCGGAGCTGTGAGAAGGGAGGGGGCGCAGGCCTGCAGGGCGGCAGAGATCACACAACACCGAGCACAGCCAGCAGGGCAGGGATTGTGGGATCCTGGCAGGAAGCCAGGTCTTTCCACAAAGCAAGCAGCAGCGTCCAACCCTGGCTTTTTGTGGATAATGAAGGGAGGGGAAAAGACAAAAGTCTCTCTCAGGGAGTGGCAGTGTTTTGTTACCAAAACTGGGTGGTTTTTCCCAATAAGAGCCGCACGGCAGTGCAAACGCTTTTCCTGTTTTGTTGCCAAAAGGCAAGTGCTGGAGACAAAATGTGCCGATATAGACAAGCCCTTTTTAATGTGTTCTTTCCCCTGTTTTAGCTTCTGTACCTACCCCATTTTCACCTGCATTCCCTGGGTGAGGCATCTAATCGTCACCAGCCTTCTTGGTGCAAACCAAAACAAGGAAGTCATGAAGCACCTCTGCCATTTCCATAGTTTCTGCTTTTGTTTCTCCCTCTTGGTTGAGTAACATCCCAGTTTTGCCCTGGGATTTCTTCCTGACACTGAATATATTTCTGGAACGTTTTCTTGTTACCCTTTGGCTACGTCTACATGACGTGTTTTCTCGGCAAAAAATATGCTAATGAGGGACTCATTTGCATGAGTTGCGATCTCATTCGCATCTTTTCTGATGAGCCGTTTTTGCACTTGGGTTTTTGCACAAAAACAAGCAGTGTGGCCATTTTATTTTTGCCCCAAACCCCCTTTTTCCGCACGATCCTTATGGAGGTATACGGAGCAGGTGGGAAAAAGGGGTTTTGCACAGAAAGCAAATGTTCATGTTTGGTTTTGTGCAAAAACCCCTAGTGCCAAATGTTCTGGCTCGGCCAAAAATATGCAAATGAGATCACGACTCATGCAAATGAGCCCCTGATTAGCATATTTTTTGCCGAGAAAAAGGGGAAGTGTAGACGTAGCCTCTCGCTAGACTGACCTCGTTTTGTGCCTTTGCCTTTCTAATTTTGCCCCTGCCTAATGGGTGTGTTTGGTTTATATTCACCTGTTGTCACTTGATTTAGTTTCCACTTTTTGTAGGACTCCTTTTTGATGTTTAGATCCTTCAAGATCTTGGGTTAAGCCTTGCAGGTCCCTTGCCCGGCAGCCTATCTTTTCTACCCAGCGGCATGGGGAGTTCCTGTTCCCTTGATAACGTCCCTTTGAAAACCTGCCAGCAGTCTTTAATTGTTTTTCCTTTCAGTCTTGCTTCCCCTGGGACCTTGCTCACCAGCCCTCTGAGGCTGAAGTCTGCCTGCTTAAAATCCATGGCTTGTTATTTTGCTGCTCTCCTTTGTACCCTTCCCCAGAAGCAGGAACTCTGCCCTTTCACCCACACCACCTTCCACTTTTCACTTCTCCACCAGCGACTCCCTGTTTGTCACTATCAAACGTAGAGCCTTCCCCCTCCGGAACCTCCTCCTTGTGAAATGAAACTGCGTCTCCTAAATGCACGCTAGGAACTTGTGGGGTTTGTAATGCTGCCTGACCTCTGATGGAGCCGGTAATCTCAAAGGCTCTTGTCATGGAAGGGGGCCCTCCTTAGCCCCATTTTGCAGAGGGAAAAACTGAGGCTCAGCGAGGGCCTGGCACTTGCCCCAGATGACCCATCAGGTGAGTGGCAGAGCCAGAGACAGACTCACACCTCCTGATTCCCAGGCCATCGCTCTACCCACTAGGCAGCACTGCCTCTGCAGCAGTGAGATTCACACTGACAGCCCTGGGAGGGGGATTTCCCTGCCCCAGGCCAGGGGTGAAATGAAGGGGAGGGCAGGGGCATTAGCTGGGCTGTGTCCATCTCTTGCCAGCCCTCACCTGAGTGGGAAGGATAATAGGTGGATCTTACCACCGGTGCGGACATGCTGTGTCTTGTCCTGACGATGCAGGTGAAGGTATATCCGACAGCAATCCCCACAGCCATGCCGAGACACAGCCACAGCTCTTGTTTCCTGGGGAGGAAGTTCATGGCGCGGCGGTACGTCTGAGCTGTACGAGGGGACCGAGAATAAGCAGAGAACCCACGATGCAAGACTCACTGCGTGGGCAGGCGGCAAGCCAGGGCCCAACGCGGAGCTGGCTCCTGGTCTCTTGTGGAGCTCTCGGCACACCCACGGAAACACTTATTGCAGACCATACATGGGACTGTGGAACTCCCTGCCACTTGACTCTGTGGGAGCCATCCGAGTGGGATGAGTCCTTGCCAGGGATAACAAAGAGTGACGTTGGCTAATACTGACAAATTCTGGAAGGGGCATGAAACCTCCCACTTCAGTCTCGATCAGACACCAGAATGAGACAGCGCTGGGGACGGGGGTAGCTTTAGCTCACCATCTGGTGCCAGGCACCGCCAGAAAGGCCCCTCCATGGTCCTCAGTCCTGGACCAGCTGGGCCATCGCTTTGTCCCTGTGGCTTGGTAGCAGCCCGGTTCCTGAAGAAGCAGGCTGCTGGGGGCCCGCGGGGATTTTGGGGGCCACAGCACAGATAGGGTTGGAGCAGCTGCATTTTGGGCAGGAATAGTGGCTGAGCTGTCCAGAGCGAAACGTTTCGGCTGAAGGAAACCTGCCTGGTTTCTGGAAGACCTGCAAGAGCTTCCCGGGTCCACGATCGCCTGGAAGCCCCACCCACCCGGGTTTCGGGCTCCTCGCCACAGGGAAGGAGCTCCAAGAGACTCCCTCAGACCAAGCGATGGCTTCTGGGTTAATTGCTGTGGAGCCTGGATTCGGCAGCTCCCCTGTGGACTGCCCCACAACTTCCAGACTGTTCCCCCACTCTGCCCCCGGCCTGCCCAGGCTGCTTAGCCAGTCCCTGGAAACACTGAGGTGCTGGGCCAGTGAAACTGACAAGCGCCTGTCAGTTTCAGGCTTCACCTGCCCGGTTCCCAGGGCGCACCCACCATCCAAAGCGGGTTTCACAGACGTGCCAGGTCACGGGAAAAGCCCCACCAGCACGCGGTGCCTGCCCCGGTTGGAGCCACCACGCCACACTCCCCGCAGGCTAGGACCCTGCGCTTTGTCCACCTCGCGCCAGGGAACCTGGGGCCTCCTGCTGAGTCCCCCGCAGCCCCAGTTGCGCCTCACACCCTGCCTGTGCTCTGAGCACCCAGCCCCCCTCCCCGCCCCACCCAGCCCCCTTTGTCTCTTTTGCACCTGCCACCTGGCCGTGGTTCAAAGGTTTCAAGAGTTAAACCTCTCTGGCTGGCAATGTGCCCATGGGTGCTGCCCCCCACGGCAACACAACCAGCCCATGGCAGCAACAATCCCGACCCGATGGGTGCCGTGGCAACAGGCCGGCGGGGCATCCGCGGGGGGGATCCATCGGGGACTGCCTCCAGCCCGGCAGAGCCCGCAGGGAGCGACTCAACCTCGGCAGGGACTTGGCACTGAGTTCTTACTATCAAAGCTACCCCCCGCCCAGAGCCCATCAACCGGTTTCCTCGAGCCCCACCCAACCACGGCACCCGGCTGCAGCCCTGCAGGAGAGGGGTCTGTCTAGGGATCGCTGCGGTCCCTCTCCTCCCCCTCCAGGGGAGCCACCCTCCCCTCCCGGGTACCAGAGCCGGGTCAGGGAGCTTTGTCGTCCCCGGCGGCTGCTGGGTCTGGGGAGGGAGTGTTGGCCACCTTCCCTCCCTGCGTGGACGTGGGCTCCGCGTGCCGCACCCCCGGCATTCACTCACCTTTACCCTCCTCCTGTCAGCCACACGGCCGGCTCCTCTTGCTCCAGCTGCAGCTCCAGCACCTGCTCTCCCGCCTACCAAGGGTGAGGCTGGCTGCTCCCAGGCCAGCAACCACTCCCAGGCTCCGCTCTCCACCAGAGGCTGCAACGTCGCCTCGCAGGGGAGAAGCAGCCGGGATTCGACCAGGAAACATGCACACAGAAAATCCTTGCATCACAGCAGGTCCGCCTGAGCCCCCCGGGAGCACGGTGTAACACAGGAGCATCCCTAAGAGGCCCAATCAGGGCTAATTGCTTAGAGACAGGGCTACTGACAGGGCACCCTGCCTGGCCAGAAGTTAAACATGCCAGCATCTCCTAGGCCACTGCCAGCAACGCCCCTCTTACCCACTCCAAACAGGGTCTTCCGATCCCAAAGGGCCAGTTGCAATGTAGACCTCAGCTCTTCCCCGACGGAGCCCGCTGCACCGACCCTGCAGAACCTGCCATCTAACCCAGTGGTTCTCAAAGTGCCGTCCTCAGCCCACTAGTGGTCTGCAGCCGCCTCCTTTTGAGCTCAGAAAAGTTCCCCACCCCTGCCATAAATAAAGAAAACATCGACTCCTTTTTGGTGGGCCATAAATTCCTATTTTACTTTGTTTAAAATGAAGTTTGATCAACGAGCACGAGAAAGTGAATCTCTGTATTAGTTTAAATCAAACCATCCTCCCTCTCGGCAGCACTCGCAAAACGGCTCGGGCGTAATTATGTAATTAACGGTCCCTTTCCATGAGCAACTGGTGGGCCTCAGAAAGATGTGCATTGAGCCAAAATTTGAGACCCGCTGCTCTACAGGTTTATCGATAAAAGGCAGAAAGAAAGGGTCGAGAGTCCAATTGTTCAAGGAACCAAAATGAGGTTCCCCCGGCCGCAAAGTTCCTGGCACCGGCTCGTAGCAGAGATGGAACTTGCTTAAAAGCCTCTGGGCTGCATCTTTTTTTAGGATGAGTCATTGGTCCTTCTGGGCCCCGTTCAAAGCAAAGCTACTTCTGAAGTGATGAGCGGAGGCGAAGGCAAACCTGGAGGAACCTCTTGGGCCCTTTTGATACAGGGAATGCCATTGTTTTTGCTGGGTGGACCAGCTCCCGCCTGGCACCCCACGCTGCTGCCTCTGGTCCAGAGGCAGCAGTGCGGAGGGGCAGAGGGCTTCTCGGGAGTGAGGCCGGAGCACACTGGCCCCACCCCAGTGAACTATTGAATAGTCGAGTAACCAATACAAATTCACAACGTTAATCAACTCATCAGTGAACCAACATTTAACACCCCGACATTGGCTGCATCTAGACTGGCATGATTTTGCGCAAATACTTTTAAGGGAAACGTTTTTCCGCTAAAGGTATTTGTGCAAGAGAGCGTCTATACTGGCATGTGCTTTTGCGCAAAAGATTTGCTTTTGCGCAAAAGCATCCGTGCCAGTGTAGATGCTCTCTTGTGCAAGAGAGCTCCCATGGCCATTTTAGCCATCGGGCTTTCTTGCACAAGAAATTAACGTTGCTGTCTACACTGGCCCTCTTGTGCAAGAATACTTGCGCAAGAGGGCTTATCCCTGAGCGGGAGCGTTGGAGTATTTACGCAAGAAGCACTGATTTTGTACAGTACAAGGTCAGCGTTCTTGCGCAAATACTCGCGGCCAGTGTAGACAGGTGGCAAGATTTTGTGGCAAAGCGGCCGCTTTTGCGCAAAATCATGCCAGTCTAGACACAGCCAGAGTGTGCCCCATTCTTGCCATAGAGAATGGCTTTTTCAAAAGCTCATACACACCATGCCCCTCTACTGTTCTTGGCACCAGCAGCACCTAGGTCAGCTTTTCTAGCAGGAGCAGGGCTGGTCTCGCCTTTAAACCCATCTCTTCGCCTGGATTGGAGGATGTGACGATCACCGGCCCGGGGCGCCCTATCACACGGTGGCCAGGCTCAACAGCCAAACATCGCTGCAAAGTGACCACATCCAGTGGTTTCTCAAAACTCCCATTTGCTCCCCCCTGTTTAACCATGCTCCTCGGCACACGCCACACCCGTTCCTTCACGGGACAGTCAGCCAGCAAAACGCAACCGGCGCAACCCTGAACCGCCTCCATACGGCATTGTAGAACCGCACAGAGTCTAAAGCAGTGGTTCTCAAACTTTTTGGCTCGTGGACCACTTGGCTCAATGCAAATCTTTCCAAGTCCCACCTGTTGCTAATGGAAAGTGACCGTTAATTACCTAATTACGCCCGAGCCATTTTGCTAGTGCTGCAGCAAGAGAGAATGGGTTGATTTAAATGATTGGATAAATGGACGGTAAGATGGCTAGAAAGCTGGCTGGAAGGGCGGGTCCAGCGTGTAGTGATCAACGGCTCGACATCAGGATGGTGCACGGTCTCTAGCGGAGTGCCCCAAGGATCAGTTCTAGGGCCGGTTTTGTTCAACATCTTTATTAATGACCTGGATGAGGGGATGGATTGCACCCTCAGCAAGTTTGCAGATGATACTAAGCTGGGGGGAGAGGTAGATACGCTGGAGGGCAGGGATAGAGTCCAGAGTGACCTAGACAAATTGGAAGATTGGGCCACAAGAAATCTGATGAGGTTCAACAAAGACAAGTGCAGAGTCCTGCCCTTGGGACGGAAGAATCCCAAACATTGGTACAGGCTGGGGACCAACTAGCTAAGTAGTAGTTCTGCAGAAAAGGACCTGGGGATACAGTGGATGAGAAGCTGGATATGAGTCAAGAATGTGCCCTTGTAGCCAAGAAGGCTAATGGCATATTAGGTTGCACTAAGAGGAGTTGATAGCCAGTCGATCCAGAGATGTCATTATTCCTCTTTACTCAGCTCTGGCGAGGCCACATCTGGGGTATTGTGTCCAGTTCTGGCCCCCCCACTACAAAAAGGATGTGGGTGCATTGGAAAGGGTCCAGCGGAGGGCAACCCAAATGCTGAGGGGGCTGGAGCATATGACCTACGAGGAGAGGCTGAGGGAGTTGGGTCTGTTTAGTCTGCAGAAGAGAAGAGTGAGGGGGGATTTGAGAGCAGCCTTCAACTTCCTGAAGGGAGATTCCCAAGAGGATGGAGAAAGGCTGTTCTCAGTGGTGGCAGATGGCAGAACAAGGAGCAATGGGCTCAAGTTGTGGTGGGAGAGGTCCAGGTTGGATATTAGGAAAAACTATTTCCCTAGGAGGAAGGGAAGCGCTGGGCTGGGTTCCCTAGGGAAGCAGTGGAGTCTCCATCCCTAGAGGTGTTTAAGTCTCGGCTTGACAAAGCCCTGGCCGGGTTGATTTAGTTGGGATTGGCCCTGCCTTGGGCGGGGGCTGGACTTGATGGCCTTCTGAGGGCTCTTCCAGCTCTATGGTTCTCTGATTAAACAGATTCACTTACATGGTTTGTTCGTCTTTAAAGTGTTACCAGACGATTTGTTGTTTTTTAAGTTTTTTCTCATGATAGTTTATCAAACTTCATTTTAAATAAAGGAAAACATGAATTTCTGTCCAACCAGAAAGGATTCAATGTTCTCTTTATTTCTGGCCCTGGTGGGGAACCTTTTTTGGGTCGAGGGCTGAGCTCGAACCACGGACCACGTGGGAGGCAGCCGCGGACCACAAAAACCTCCCCACGTTTTGGTTCCCACTCGCGTTCGAGCACGTTTGGGGCCTGTTGGCCGCTGTCCATCCGCAAGGCTCTCAGTGCTTCATGCGTGGCTCTCTCGCAAAAGGAGATTCCTTTCTCTGAGCACCAATCTTCCAAGGCGTTTTCGTCCAGACCCGCAGAGCGTTGCTGACTCGTTGCAACGGCTCTTTAACCGACCAAACTCTCCATCCCAAACTGAGACGAGCGTGGGGGTCCCAGCTTCATTCACCTAGCCCCATGGAGCCAAGCATGAACGGTTTCTGCGGCACCACTCCGAGATCCAAGGAGGGCAAATTGCTTGCACGCAGGCCTAGGCACAGCCCAAGACGGTCCAATCCAGCCACACTGAGCACCTCTGCTCCCACGCTGGCCAGCAAGAAGTCACATAAGCCCCCTCCTTAGACACGCCGGCTTTTCCTGGGGCCTTTGCCAGCACCGCACCGAACACTGAAGAGAGGTTCTGAAAACCCGTCTCCCCAGACCCAAGCAGGTTCTTCTGATCTCAAAGAGCCAGCCACAGTGCTGGGTCAATTTAGCCCTCAGCTCTTACCCCGTGGAGGGCTCTGCACTGATCCTTTAGACCAGGGGTGGAGGAGCCTCAGGCCTGGGGGCCGGATGTGGCCCCTGGCATGCCTGGATCTGGCCCCCAAGGCCTAGGGCTCCCCCCACCCAGCACTGGGGAGCTTGTGCCTACCACGGGGCTAGAGCATACAAGATCTACTAACCTGGCTCCACTAGGCTCAGGAATGCGGGGGGGGGGGGGCGTTCTCCTCAATCAAAGGCCATATCAGTGAGTGGTTGTTTTGGGGGTGGGGGGTTTTTCGGCTTCTCAGTTGTGTGTGGCCCCCGACTGACTTTCCTGTGAGGCAGCAACCCCTGATCCAAAAAAGTCCCCTCCCCCAGCGTCAGACTCTACTCCAAAGGTTTATCAATCAGAGAGAGACAGGAAAGGTCCAGAGTCCAAGGATTAAAGGAAACAAAACTCCGCACGGCAATTCCAAGGCTTTCAGCGCCGGCTTGCAGCTGAGATGGTGCAATCGGCTGTATCCTAAGGCTCTGGGCTGCACCCTCGGATTGGGGGGCCTAGCGGTCCTTCCGGGCCCAGTTCATAGCAAAGATGCAGCTGCAGATACGATGTTTGTACCCCTGGATCCCCCTCTGGTGGCGGCAGCCCCCGGCACCGGTCCCCTCCACTTCCTACATGTGTCCAACTCTCCCTGTCCTTCTCGGGGCTCAGGCTGTTTACACCTGGCCTCGGTTTCTGGTGCCCTCCTCCGGCTTCTCCCCCATTCTTGTGGGGCCCAGAACAGGCCAGCGGGCTGCCTGCCTGGGGCTAGACGTGGCACGGCTCTTGGTTGGCCCCACGGTGGCAGCAGGGAGCTGCCCATCAGCTCCCCTGGTGCCGCGCCGTTTGGCCACGGCTGAGCCACGTCACCTGCCAGCCCTGGCTGGGTCACTGCCAGGCTACATCCTGCCAGCTGCACCCAGAACAGCCAGCAAGAGGGCTTGCTATGCTGCTAAGGGCTGTCCCATCCCAGCCACAGATCCTGGCATGACCCTGTCTTTTTGGGTCACCCACACACCCTGCACTCTCCGGGTGTCTGGCAGCTACACACCGGGCGGGATTCAGAGTCTGGGGGAGCAGCCCAGGGTCCTGTCCACCAACAGTGGCTAACACCAGGTGCCCCAGAGGGAGTGAACACAACAGGGAATCATCAAGTGAACCTCCCGTGTCACCCATGCCCAGCCTCTGACAGAGGCCAGGAACGCCCTCCCTGCCCATCCCGGCTAAGAGCCATTGACGGACCTAACCTCCATGAATTTATCCAGTTCTTTCTTGAGCCCCGCTAAAGTCCTGGTCTTCACAACCTCCTCTGGCGAGGAGTTCCACAGGTTGTCCGTGCGCTGTGTGAAAAAAGCATCCTTTGGTTTGTTTTAAACCTGCTCCCTATTCATTGCATGGGGCGACCCCAATTTCTTATGTGATGGAAACAAGTAAATAACTTTTCCTGATTCACTTTCGCCACACCTGTCACGATTGAATAGCCCTCAGGCACACCCTCCCTTCGTCTCCTTTCTTTCTAAGCTGAAAAGTCCCAGTCTTTTTAACCTCTCTTCCCACGGGACCATTCCAAACCCCTCATCCTTTTTGTTGCCCTTTTCTGAACCTTTTCCAATGCCAAGAGATCACAGGCATGTGCAGCACATTTCATTATGGTGTGCGCCCTGGGGACTTTTTGTTTTTTTTAAAGGCGAACATTTATTGAATACTCAGTCATAAAGGACATTATTTTTATTTATCAAGCAAACTAAAGAAACTAAAACTTAACTGAACTTATTTTTTTGTAAATGAACAACTAAACTTTACTTAAAAGAGCGTATCATGCAATTAAATGAAATTAAAACACTAAGCCACTTTTTTTTGAGACATTAGGGTGTGCCCGGCACACCCCCTGCACCCGCCTATGCAAGAGATCTTTTTGGAGAGGAGGCAACCACAGTTGCACACATGATTCTAGACGTGGGCTTCCCATGGATTTATACAGCGCCAATACGATATTCTCTGTCTTATTCTCTGTCGCTTTACGATTCCTAACATTCTGTTTGCTTTTTTGACTGCCACTAGTCACGTGCCTGTCTGATTTGTGTGTGTGATGCTGGATTGGCTCTGTGCTGCTATTCCAAATACAGTATGTACTTCTGGGAGAGAGCTACAGGCCTCACCCAGCTGTTCTGAAAGGCTGGCTAAGAGAGTCAATCGGAGTCTTTGGATGAAAATGGTTGTTTCTTGGCCACCGCTCACAACTGAGGAGTTTTGCTGTGATCCTGCAGACCAGCATGTGATGGCTGCCACGGACCGAGCCCCACCCAGACACGACGGAGCCCCACCCAGACAGTTGCCTGACTCCTGTGCCAAATGCCATTTGGGGAGGTATTTTCACACGGCGTGAACAACATGAGCCAGCGTCTCCAAAGGACCCTGGAGGTTCCTCCATTTGTCTCCAGTCCGGCTCATCAAATCAGGAGCATCTTTACTGCGAGCTGAGCCCGAAAAGACTGGTGACCCATCATAGAAGCATAGAACTGGAAGAGCCCTCAGATGGTCAGCAAGTCCAGCTCCCTGCTCTAGGCAGGACCAATCCCAACTAAATCAACCCAGCCAGGGCTTTGTCAAGCCGAGACTTAAACACCTCTAGGGATGGAGACTCCACTACTTCCCTGGGGAACCCATCCCAGCGCTTCACCACCCTCCTAGGGAAATAGTTTTTCCTAATATCCAACCTGGACCTCTCCCACCACAACTTGAGCCCATTGCTCCTTGTTCTGCCATCTGTCAGCACTGAGAACAGCCTCTCTCCATCCTCTTTGGAACCTCCCTTCAGGAAGTTGAAGGCTGCTCTCAAATCCCCCCTCGCTCTTCTCTTCTGTAGACTAAACAGACCCAAGTCCCTCAGCCTCTCCTCATAAGTCATATGCTCCAGCCCCCTAATCATTCTGGTCGCCCTCCGCTGGACCCTCTCCAATGCGTCCACATCCTTTCTGTAGTGGGGGGCCCAGAACTGGACACACTACTCCAGATGCGGCCTCACCAAAGCCGAATCCTCACACAGGACGTATCCTAGCTTCTAAGGGGTCGTTTCCCCCAAGGAGGGCTACATCTTTTTAGCCACGGAGGAAAGGAATTTGTATCTTCATACCACGTGGGCACAGGGCCGGGTAACCTGCTGGTTTTGATGTCCATGCTGACAGCATAAAAGACACGAGGGGTTTAATTTGGGTTGCTGGCCCTCCGAATAAAATGTTTTAAAGCGAGATCTGAGACTAAAGTGGATAATCCCATTAGACCTAATATGGGAACGGGGGTTGCCACGTGTTAGCTGAGCCGAGCGAATGGTTTAGCATTTTTACCTTTGGCTTTTACCACTCGCACGTTTTGCTGATTTCAGACTAGAGTATTTTAACGCACGTTTTACATGGTCAGGACCCGCTTGAGTGGAAGGGGACTTCTGAACACGAATGTCATCGACTGTTTTTACCAGTGGGGGAATTTAACCCCAATAGTGGTTCAGCAAAGGATGGGATTTTCCATTTGGCCTCTCCAGGGACGTGTTCGATTTCTCCTATTTTCCCACAAACTGTAGCTTTCTTTGGAAGGTGAGTGAAGCAGAGAAACCTGGTCCGTAAGAATAAGGTTGGAAAAGAGGTTTGTGGTACAGTCGCTCACTTCCCTAATGCAGCCAGCTGGCCACTACCCCAGAGGCGAGGCCAAAGCGGTGGCTGCTCCCAGATGGGTCAAGAACCAACCGGCGTAAAAATGTCCAGGATTTCAACCTAGGGGTTGGGGCTGGAGCCAGGGCAGGACTGAGGCATGGGCGAGCCGGGCAGCTGCTCAGGGCACCAACCGATGGGGGCCGCCTGGTGGCAGCTGTAAGAGGCGCATGGCGTCCCTTACAGCTGCCATCAGGTGCCACGTGCCCAGCTCCTGCAGCGCTGGCCCGCCCGCATCCCCATGGCACCAGCCAGCAATGCCCTTTCCCCCATGGCCGCGGGACCCTACACGGCCCAGCGCACGCACCAACAGCAACAGCCGGGCCGGACTGGGCTGCGCATGCGCCGTGCGCCCGGCAGCGGCGCCGCACGCCCGGGCCTGGGGCACCAGAGTGCCTTGGGCTGGCCCTGGCTGGAGCTTAAGGGCACCAAGGAAAACCAGCACAGAACCCGGAGAGCCAGGACCAGGGGCTATAAACAACTTCATGGGACTGCGGGAAACTTGTCCACGCCCGTGACAATCTCACAATGAGAGAATCCCAGGGCGGGAAGAGACCTCAGGAGTCAGGTCCAGCCCCCTGCCCAAAGCAGGACCAACCCAACTCAATCAACACAGCCAGGGCTTTGACCAGCCGGGCCGTAAAAACCTCTAGGGGTGGAGATTCCACCCCCTCCCTAGGGACCCCATCCCAGCGCTTCCCTCCTAGGGAAATAGTTGCTCCTTATCTCCAACGTAGGCCTCCCTCACTGTGGGATAAGTGGACATCCGGCTAACTAACACCCAGGCCGGCTGCGGCAGCTGGCACCCTAGGCGGAAGGCACAATCAGCACCCCCACCTGCACGGCCGTCAAGTCATCATGGGGCGCCCAGGCCGGCAGCGCCTTAGGCAACTGCCTAGTTTGCCTAGGTTCACGGGCCGCCCCTGCGAGCATCACGCCGGACCATGGAGGTTGCCGGACTAGAGAGGTTCAACCGGTTCATATTTCACTTTTTTTTTCTTTTGTAGCCTGGCTTTTTGGTTCAGTGCCTCTCGAGCCAAGGCAACATGTGGCCTGTTACGGGTGGTTTTAACTAGGGATGTAATAGTGGAGTCGATTAACCAATTAGCAAATGCGTATAGGTTAATGCTATAGACCACACGCATTCCCCTCCCCCCCCACACTCCATGCCAGTACTTTTTTTTAGCAGGCTGGCCAGCAGCCCAGCTCAGTCCTCATCCAAGACCTACCCCCGCTGCGGCTCTGCATTTAAAGGCTACGTCTAGACCGGCATGATTTCCCACAAATGCTTTTAACGGAAACGTTTTCCATTAAAAGCATTTGCGGAAAAGAGCGTCTAGATTGGCACGGACGCTTTTCTGCAAAAGCGCTTTTGCGCAAAAGCATCCGTGGCCAATCTAGACGCATTTTTGCGCAAAAAAGCCCGGATCGCCATTTTCGCCATCGGGGCTTTTTTGCGCAAAACAAATCTGAGCTGTCTACACGGGCCCTTTTAAGGACTTTTGCCTGAACGGGAGCAGCACAGTATTTCCGCAAGCAGCACTGATTTCTTACACGAGATCGACAGTGTTCTTGCGGAAATTCAAGCGGCCAGTGTAGACAGCTGTGAAGTTTTTCCCCAAAGCAGCTGCTGTTGCGGAAAAACTTGCCAGGCTAGACACAGCCAAAGTGTATTAAGAGCTGGGTAGGCAGGCAGCCTGGCTCAGTTCTGGCTCGTGCCAAGTTCAGAAGCTCAGATCCCTCCCCTCTGGACAGGGCTGCCCAGGGACTATAGAACAGTCGACTAACTGGTAAGAATTCATGAAGTTCATCGACTACTCAATTAACTGATATTTAACACCCCTAGTTTTCATGTCCCCCCTCCTCCGGAGTCCCCTCCAGCACCAGCCACATCCCCAACCAAGTGCCAGCATCTGCCTGCTCTGAGGTTTCACCCCCGACTGGCAAGAACAGGCGCTTCTGGGCTGGGCTTAACCCCCCCTTCCCCCGCATACACACCCCTACACCCCACAGGGGCAGGCCTAGCCGGGCTGATTCTGTTCTACATTATAATTTTGTTTTACTGGCTGGTGACAGCAAACTGGCTGCAAAGAGTTACCAGGTCTGGGCCGGTGGAGAGATCCGGGCATGAAGACAACGGCAGCTTGGTCCCTCCCTGCTACAGCCGGGGAACGTCGCTTGTTTCCCGTCACCGTTGGACTTTCATCCTTCTCTCACTAGACCTGTCAAGGCTGGAGGCGAAAGGCCTGGCCCAGCGTGCTCCGTTGGGTAAGAGCAGAGATTTCCAGGAAACGGGGCCTGTGGCGGGTCCCTTGGGATCGGTAGAACCTGTTTGGAGGCGGCGAGATGGGTTTTCACAACCGCTCCGGCGAGGGAGGCGCGGTGCTGGGCGTGACACAGAGGAAGTTGGCACGTCCAAGGGGGTTGCTTGTGTAAGGTCTCGCTGGCCAGCGGGGCAAACAGACGAGTTCGGGGGGGGGGGGGCAGGGCAGGCTGCAGCCCCAGGATGTGACCCTCTCCGCGGCGCCCCCAGCCGCCTGGGATATTACACCTCCCACAGGGGATCCCCCGCTGCACCCCCCATTGGCACACCACCACCCCTCCTGCCCCACCAGCAGCCCCTCCCCCATGCTCTCCCCCCCAGCCTTGTATGAAGCCCCAACCACATCCCCAGCCAGGTACCAGCATCCGCCTCCCCCCTCCCCAAGGTTTTGCCCCCAACTGGCAAGAGCAGGCTCCTCTGGGCTGGGCTCAACGCCCCCCCCATGGGGGCAATCGTAGTGGGGTGCTATGGGCACCAGCCTCAGTACCCCTCGGCCACGGGTGCTGCACTAGGGGCAGAGCTCACAGACACAGGCGGGGGGGAAGGGGGGCAAGCTCGGCCCAGCCCCTTGCTCTCTCAAGCCAAAGCAGCGTTTATTAAAGCCCCGTGAGCCCCTCGCTTCCCCTCACCAGGGTAGTGAGACCCCTGCCCAGGGCGCCCCCGGCTGGCACCATGGGGGCGGGGGGCTGCCCCGGGCAGTTCGATAAATAAAGAGAAGCTGTGAAGTTATGTGATCCAGTGCAGGATTCCTGCTCACCCAGCAGTGGTACGATCCATGGCAGTGCCACAGAGTAGCAGGCTGTGGTCTCCCCCAACGTCCCCTCACCGGGCCGTGGTATAATCCGTGGCCACACCCGTGGCTTGATCATCCCACAATATCAGAATCCATTGCTGAGTTCCTGCTTGCCGCACAGTGGTACGATCCATGGCAGTGCCGCAGCGTAGCTGGCAGTTGTATCCCCCAATGTCCCCTCACTGTGCAGTGGTATAATCCGTGGCCACACCCGTGGCTTGATCATCCCACAATGTCATACTCCATTGCTGAGTTCCTGCTTGCCGCACAGTGGTACGATCCATGGCAGTGCCGCAGCGTAGCTGGCAGTGGTATCCCCCAACGTCCCCTCACTGTGCAGTGGTATAATCCGTGGCCACACCCGTGGCTTGATCATCCCACAATGTCATACTCCATTGCTGAGTTCCTGCTTGCCACACAGTGGTATAATCCATGGCAGTGCCGCAGCGTAGCTGGCGGTGGTATCCCCCAGCATCCCCTCACTGTGCAGTGGTATGACCCGGGGCTTGCTCTCCCCTAGTGGTATGATCTGTGGCAGGGCTCCAGCTCCACCTGCAATGGCATTTCCCATGGCCCCCTCACCTGTCAGTAGACTAATCCACGACAGGGCTCCAGCTATCCCTCATGAGCCCCTCACCCTGCGGTGGTATGACCCATGGCTTGCCACGATTTACCACGGCTCAGGCTCTGGGTAGCTCTGCCCTAGCCTGCCTCTCCCATGCCTGCCCGCCACTTGGTCCCCTCTGCCAAGAGCCTGCCCCCATCCCCCTCCAGGATTCCTTGCCACCCCACCCCACATGTGCCCCTCATCACAGCCTCCTGCCTCCTCCTCCCAACAAGAGGGCAACTTGCCAGCTTTCCCTGCCCCACATGTCCTCCTCAGACCTCCACCCCACGTGCCCTTCCATGGAGAAGAAGGGGGCTGCCCCCAGGCCTCGGCCACCTTGGGACAGCACCTTCCAAACCCTCCCCCCCCCCGAAACCTGGAATGGGCTCTCGGTGGCTCTGACTACCTGCCCCATCTCCCCTGTGCCTGGTGACCCTGCCCTGTTGGATGCGGGTGGGGGGAAGGCTGCAAAGACCCGCCCCCCCCCAGTTCCACACCCGTCGGGCTCTGGATATCTCCTAGGAGCAGGAGGAACCTGGTCTGGTGGAGGAGCTGGAGCGTGGCACCATGGAGCCCAGGATGCCTAAACCCCCACCCCAGCCCCCCTGCCCCGGAGGGGACCCTTATTGGGGGTCCCTCTGCCCCTCTACCAACAGGTAATTAGTGCCAATGAACTGGGAGAGGAGCTACACTGAGACCCCGCCCCCCATCATCCAGCATGGGGGGGGGGTGCCACGTGGCCACGGCTCCTGGGCCCTCCACGGCCAGCACCGAGCCTCCGGGCGCCTGAGCCCGGCCCCACCCTACAGTCTCTTGGTGCCCGAGCCTGGCAGCGTGGCGTTGGCCCGCTCCTCGGCGGCCCGGGGCTGCTCCCGGTGCAGGGGCAGGCGGGCGGCGTTCTCCGGCAGGGGCGGCTGGAAGCGGTAGCGGTAGCCGTAGGGCCGCAGGTGGTAGGTCAGGAACTCCAGGGTGTACATCAGCTCGGGGCTCACGTAGTGGAAGGAGATGGCCAGGTCGGAGCAGCACCGGGGGCCCTGCGGAGCACAAGGGTTAACGGGCACGGCGCTGGAGGGGGGAAGCAGCGGGAGGGGGGCAGTGACATTAAAGTGACTCCCACTTGGAGCCCATCACAGGGGCCCTGCCCCACAGCGTTCCCAGGCAGGGAGGCAGCAGCTGCCTGGCCCCCCCTATAAAAAGCCGAGCGGGGGCAGGCCTAGGGCTTTGGCTGCTCTGAGAGAAAGGGGATTCAGGACTGGAGGGGGCTTCTGTTCCTGGGGTCTCTCCCCCGGCTCTGTGGGGAGTTGCCCGTGTATGGGCTAACACCGGCCTGGGTAGGGCCAGGGCTAACCGTCCACAGGGGGCACAGGGAGGCCTCAGATCCCCCCAGGCACAGTCCCTGGAGGCTGCCCCAAACCAGAACACTGGAGGGGGGGGTTGCCTTTCCCCTCCTCGCGCGCTGCAGGATCCAAACTCGGGGGGATGGGCCCCTGCCGCTGGACTCGCTCCCTTGCACATGCTCCGTGTTCAGTGGGGCACGGGGGGCCCTGCCATTCCAGACCCTGGGGGGCTCAGTGGAGGGCAGGAGCAGTGGGGCCAGAGCCCCCACTCCCCGGTGCTAGCTGCTCCCGGGCTCCGGCGGCAGCAGGTCAGCAGGAGCTAAGCACCGACTGCTCCAACCCCGAGAGCCCAGCCCCGCTGCTCCCCCAAGGCAGCGGCGGGTCCCTCCTGCCGGGGTCTCCAACGGGCAGCAAACAGCAGCGTGTCGGGCCTGCGCCCCCCCCTGCACCCCAACCCCCTCCCTGCCCCTGGGGGCAGATGGCTCCTGGGCCAGGATCCAGCACCACTGCCCGCCTGGCGTTACTAACTCCGCCCGCGGACCCACCGGATCCCACTCGGCGCCGCAACCCCCTGACCGGCCCCAGGGGCCCCAGGGAACCAGCCAATGTGGGTGGGGCTGAGCCCATTTCCCCATCCCCACTACCAAGGGAGGCACCGGTGGGACCCAGGGAGCTATGCAGGCCCCGTGCGCTGCCAGGATGTCCTAGCTCCGGCATCCCGGCCTTAATCCTGGAGCAGAGGCGCAGGAGCCAGGGCTGCCGGCGGTGTGCAGGGCCCGACGCTGGACCCATGCCCAACGCTCCGTGTTTCGGTGAGCCCTGCGAGGAGCGAGTCCCAGGCGGCCTCGCACGCTGGCGGTGCGCCCACAGCTCCATTTGCATCTCTCTGGGCGGTGCGCGTTGGCCCGCGCCCCAGTGCACAGCCACATTTATGCTGCACACAGATGGAAGAGATTTGCGGGCACAGTGCCAGGGCGCTGCCTCCAGCCTGGCACCCAGGGCTCCGGCGCTCCCAGTCCTGTGCTCGCGACAGAGGTCCCTCCTGGCCTCCGCCCCCTTACCTCTGTCCACATCTGCCCCTCATGACCTAGAGCCACGGCCGGGCCTGGCTCAGCTCTGGGGAGAGGGGCCACGGAAAGGGCTGGGGGGAGGGATGTGAAGTAAAAAGCATGGGGGCTGCTGGCTCACAGCCCCCCACGGCACAAAGGGGTCCCCCACCACAGCCACGGAAACGGCTCCCGTGGCCCCGGAGAAGCTAGAGCAGCAGGGCTCAATGTGGCCTCCGCTCGGAGGATGCCCCTGGGGGAAGAGCTAAATGCAGCTCGGGAGGGCTAGGAGGGGCAGGGAACACAGCCCCGGGCACTCCTGCCCAGAGGGTGCCACGGGCAGCAGGCCACGTACCTCCACGATGGGATAGTAGCAGTAGTTCCAGTACCAGAAGCTCTTGGAGAACTTCCCCGTGAGGTGGGACTCGGGCACGAAGGGGTGGAAGGTCTCCCGCCCCGCGGGGTCCCGGGAGTCCCCGGCCCGCACCCCCATCTTCTCCATGCACTGGCCCAGCGCCAGGTCCTCCACCGAGGTCGTGTGGCTGCAGGCCTGGGTGCGGAAGCCCTCCACGAAGCGCCGCAGGGCCTCCTGGCTCAGGACGTAGCCGGCCCCGCCGCTCATGTAGCCCTGCTTGGCGAAGGGCTTGAAGCGCTTCCCGAAGTAGACGGGCTCCTGGGGCGTGTGGTTGGCCAGCAGCCAGCGCAGGTTGTCCAGCACCACGAAGGTGTCGTCGTCGGCCTTGAGGAACCAGTCGGCCTGCGCCAGGTGGTGCTGGTGGACGTACTGGAAGGCCCGGATGGTTTTCCAGTACAGCTGGTCCCGGCCCTCCTTGGTGTCCAGCCCCACGGCGGGGAAGCCGTCGTCCCGCACCGAGCTCATGAAGAGCACCACGTTGCAGTGCCGCGCCCACGTGGCCTGGACGTGCCGGGCCTTAGTCTCCAGGTTGCTGGGGCCGGTCATGACCCAGCAGAGGATCCGCACCTTGTGGAACAGCTCGGCCGCCACGGCGCTGTCCTCCCCTGGGGGCACAAAGTGTCAGAGACCCGGGGCGGCCTGAGGATACCCCCCTGCCCTCCTGGGACTGCGCTGGCCCTGCGGGCACCGTGTCAGGGCTCCCTGCATCCCCAGCGACCTGGCGCGCATGCTGCCGTGGGTCAGGACAATGGGAGAGGAGCTGGGTGGGGGGCAGGGCCTCTATTTACTGAAGCTGCAATAAATCCGGGCCAACAAGGAGGGAGAATTCTCCACACCCTCAGAGGACAAAGTCTGACTTGGTGCCCGGCCCCAGAGCCCGGGGAGAGGGGACGCTGCCTCTCCCTGCCCCGGTGCCAGGATCCCCGCATCTCCGCCAAGCAGGCTGAAAGGCTGCAGGGGGACTGGGCACGTCCCTGGAGCTGCCGGGACCGGCGGGTGCGGATCCCCCAGGTGCAAAGGCTGCTAAGAAGCTCTGCCCGCCTGTGCCCACCTCACCACTCGGCCCCCGGCCCTGGCGTGACTGTGCCACTCCGACCCCCCCCCCCAGCTTCTTCAGGGTCAGTCCACGCCCCTCCCCGTCCCTGCACAATCACCCAGCACCCTCCCCCCCGTGCCATGGCCCACCTGAGAGGTGCGGGTGGCCAGAGCTGAGCAGGGCCGGGTGCTGGATCACCCAGAAGGAGTCACCGGCCGGGCGGGGCGCCGGGCTTTCGGGTTCCTGAGGGGCCGGCTGGTGCAGGCCGTTGAGCAGGTAGAAGGTGCAAGCAAAGCCAGCCATGATGCCCACATGGAAAGCCAGCCAGGAGCTCTTGAAGAGGCCGAGCGCCATGGTGCCAGCGGCCCGAGAGGCTGTCACATGGGCCTAGGGACAGGCAGCTGGTGAGACCACGGAAGGGCCAGGCGCCGTTACACAACTCCCCCTTCCTTGCACCAACTCCAACATTCGCTCGCTCCCGGCAGAGGCCGAAGCTGCAGGGCCGGGGCACAGCCAGTTGGGAAAAGCTCGGCCTGCCCCCGCTCCGGTGTCCACGCCCTGCCAGGCCCCTGGGGCAGGATCAGAGCACGTTGCTCCCTCCCACACCGCGGCAGAGACGGCCTCCCCACCTCCAAAGACGGAAGCCAGAGGCACACGCACCAGGGTGCCACGAATCAGGCTGGGGCACCGCAGGGAGGCGCCCGGTGGCAGCGAGACCGTGGCAGGGCCCTGCGCGCCGAGGGCACCGCCTGGCCGAGTCCACCCAGCCGATGGCATCAGGCTGGGCCCATCCGCCTGGATCCACATGGTGGGGGGGGGGTCACTGGGAGAATCTAGGCAATTGGGGGAGGGGGAAAGGGAGGCAGGGCCCACCCCTTGGGAGGGAAGTAACCGGGAGGATGGACATGGGGATTAGCCCTGGGGCAGGGGGATAAAGGGAGAAGCCCCCTGCGGCGTGGGCAATATTCTAATTTTTTCTACCCACGTGCGGAATAAATTTTGTTCTGCGCACCGAGGCACGTGCAGATGTGCACCCCCAGCAGAACCAGGGGCTGCTGGCTGGGCAGCCGCCCAAGCGCTCAGCTTACAGGGACCCCAGGTTGCGGGGGGAGGGGGGGCCCAAAAGCTCCCCAGCTGGGAAGCTCCCAGGCTGCAGCAGCAGAACCCAGCCCTGGCCCTTCCACTAATCACAGCTAAGTGGCAGCGGCTGCTAATTAATAACCAGCTCCCAGGGAGCTGGGGGAGAACAAACCACCCCGGGGTGGGGGTGGGGGTGTCCCAGGACTGGGCTTTGGTGCGGGAGACGCATCGGTGCAGGGGAGGACATGTGGGCAGATGGAGGGGAGCAGGAGGGGCCAATGTGCCATGGGGCAGGTGCATGTGTGTCTCCCTCCGAGCAGCCAGATGGGACGGTTTGGTCTCTGCTGTGCCCTGCCCAACGGGGCCACAGAGCGGGTGCAGGCAGGGGAGGCCATAGGGCCACACCCCCAGGACACTGGGTGAACGTGCCAGGAGGGTGATGGGGACGTGTCCCCGGGGTCTGCCCTGCCAGGGCGGGGGGAGCGCCTTCTTCAGAGGGGGGGGGCTAACCTGAGCTCCCACCCCCCCCCCAGGCGATGCAAATGACTCAGGTGGGGGGGAAGAAACCAGCCAAGAAGTCTTCCTGGGCAACAGCTGGCTGGAGCCAGCCCCCCTTCCCCCCCCCCCCGACCCACCCAGCCAGCCCTGGCATCTCCCCTCCTTGGGTGGGTTCTGCCCTTCCACGCTGGGTGTCGCCGAGGGGCCCTGTCCCCCCACCCCCAGCTGCAGCCAGAGGCCTCCCAGCCGGCAGGGCGCACGGGGATGGGGGGGTTCTTGGTTCCTGGGGACCCGGCATAGCACACACTGGTCCGCACAGGGACCGAGAGCAGCCGGGGCAGCCCAGTCTGGGGAGAGGGGCCCAGAGCCAGGGCGCTGCCCCCTCCCTGCAGCCTAAACCAGCCCAGACTGACTCACACCCCAGCAACCCGTCCCAGCCCTGCAGGCAGCCCCGCCCCTGCCTTAGTCCCCTTCCCAGGTAAAAGGGGGTCCCCTGGTCACACCCCCAACCAGGCTCAGATTACAAGAGAGCCGGGGCCACTGGGTACATGCTGGGCTGGGGCAGCCTCCCTCAGTGAGTCACACCCAAAACTCAGCTCCCCAGCCAGGCATGGATGCCGTGCTCAGGGAAACTGAGGCACGCACACAGCGCGTCACAACCCCGCAGCACAGGGCAGTAGGAGCCCCGTGCCACGCGAGCTGCGGGAAGACACAGTCCCCGCTTCGGCACACTGGGACCCCCGGCCTCCTGTGTGCAGGACCGGCAAGGCGGTGGCTGTGACCCCCAAGCCCAGCGAGCTGGAGGGGGGTGGAGCAGAGGCAAGCGTCCGGGCTGAACTAGGTCAAGCCATGCCAGCGAGCCACGCATGGGGGAACCAGACCTCCCTTCCCCAGCTCCACCTTCCCCACAATGGGCCCAGTTCCTTTGCCATGGGGGGGGGGGGGAATTGCCCATGATCGCTCAAGGGGGGGGGCATAGCCCCAGGAAACCAGCAGCTCCCCAGAGACTCCAATAGGCAGGTAGGATCCAATAAGCACCCCAACCCCCCCCCCCCAACCAGCCAGCCACCTGAGCTGCACCAGAGATGGGGAGGGGTTTCCAAAGCAACCGTGGGGGCAGCTCTGCCCAACCAGACCCATGGATGGACAGAGGGACCCGGGAGCAGGCACGTCAATAAGGGGAAGGGGATTTTGCAGGCGGATGGGACAGAGGGATGGTGGGTGGGGCCAGACAGAGGGGACCCCCAAGGAGACAGGGGGGGGGCTAGGGCTATACGGGGCGGACCCAGGAGAGACGCAGTGGTGGAGGGATGAGGCCAGACCGGGGGACCCCCGAGCAAACGGGGGGGTAGGGGCTAGGGCTATACGGGGCGGACCCAGGAGAGACGGGGGGTGGAGGGGTGGGGCCAGACCGGGGGACCCCCGAGAAGACAGGGGGTAGAGGCAGACCGGGGGACCCCCCAGGAGACGCGGGGGGGTAGGGACTAGGGCTATACGGGGCGGACCCAGGAGAGACGGGGGGTGGAGGGGTGGGGCCAGACCGGGGGACCCTCCAGGAGACACGGGGGGAGCTAGGGCTATACGGGGCGGACCCAGGAGAGGTGGGGGGGGTGGAGGGATGGGCCAGACCGGGGGACCCTCCAGGAGACACGGGGGGAGCTAGGGCTATACGGGGCGGACCCAGGAGAGGTGGGGGGGTGGAGGGATGGGGCCAGACCGGGGACCCCAGGGGCGCGGTGGAGGTACCGGGGTACCGGGCAGAGGGGTGTTTAGAACCGGGGCCGCTCTGACCTGAAAGCCCCCCAGGTCTGGGGAGGGGCCGAGAACCCCCCCGCCCCGTTACCTCGCAGGGCCAGGGGAGCAGCGCGGGGCGCCCCCCCGGCGGCAGCAGGACCCCGACCCAGGCCGCCGCCTCCCAGCGGAGCCTCCGCAGCGGAATCACCCCAACGCTACATTGTATCCAGTTGGGACACGAGGCCCCGCCCCCCAGCGCCCATTGGCCAACGGGCTGCCCCCCCCCCCGAGCCCACTTCTGATTGGCTCGAGGACCCCCATACGGAAGGGACGAGGGGGCGCTGGAGCAGGTTACTTCCCGTGGGGGCAAACTCCCTCCCCTCGCAGATCGGGGGGGGGGGGGCAACAGTGGGGGAGGGGCCGTCACAAGGCGGGACCCTGTCCCAGCCGCACCCCCATCTGCAAACGCGGGATGGACAAAGGGCCAGGAGAGCTGGGGAGCCCCCTTTGCCTGCCCCATAGCCTGGTGTGTCCCTCCCCAGCGCCTGCCCCTGCCCCATAGCCGGGTGTGTCCCTCCCCAGCGCCTGCCCCTGCCCCATAGCCGGGTGTGTCCCCAGCGCCTGCCCCTGCCCCAAAGCCTGGTGTGTCCCTCCCCAGCACCTGCCCCTGCCCCATAGCCGGGTGTGTCCCTCCCCAGCGCCTGCCCCTGCCCCAAAGCCTGGTGTGTCCCTCCCCAGCGCCTGCCCCTGCCCCATAGCCGGGTGTGTCCCTCCCTGCCCCATAGCTGGGTGAATCCCACTCCTTCCCTGCCCCTTGTATCCTTGCCCCATCCACAGCTGGGTGTGTGCCATGCCGCCTGCAGCTTGCCTGGCGGTTCTACCAGTTTGGCAGGAAATTCATTTCCCAGCTTTTCCCTTGAGCCTGAGTTTTATTGGCATGGGCAGGGTGGAGCCCAGCCCTCAGGCGGGGGGGGGGGGGTGTATTCACCGGGGGCAAACCAGCCCCCGCCGCCATGGCCCGGGGCAGCAGACTGGGGCCTGGTCTCCACAGGGCACATGTCTGTTCTGCCCTAGGAACAAAGAGCAGGAGCAAACCACAGCCAGCCACTGATCTCGGGCCCTTCCTGTCACCCCAACCCTGTGTGTGCACCCAAAGCACCCCCCAAGCCGCACCCCCCCAGACGGGAGCCAGCCATGCCACCACCCAAGGATGCCAGCCGCAATGGGAGCCTGAGATGGGGGGCCTTGCTGGAGGAGACACATCGGCCCCCCGGCCCCCCAGCCTAGCCCTGAAGGAGCCATGGAGGATTCTCGCGCTTGGGGGCAGGAGTGGCGAGGGGATCAGGCCCCTGATCGGACTTGGTGCCCCCGTTGGATACGCCCGAGCCAGCTGCCAGGCGGGGCCAGGAGAAAGGGAGAAGCCGCCGCACAGATGCTGCAAACATGGAAAACATCCTTGACGGAGCAATTCCCGGGCAGAGCCGCCTCGCCCTCGCCATACAAACACCAGCTGGCAGCGGGGGCAGATCCTGCCCTTCGGCCCCCTACCCGGAAGCTGGTCCCCACCAGCATCCACACGGGGCCCACGCTGCCGGCAGCACGACAGGCACAGGCTGGGCAGAGGCGCCTGGGGACGCGGGGGTCAGCCAAGCGCTGAGAGGGCCTGCAGGGACAGAGGTGGGTTTGGGCATCGGGACAACGCTGCCTGCCTGGCCATGGGCACCAGCTGGCGCTCACTGGGCACCGTGTCTGCCCAAAGCACTCATGGGGGATGCGGAGAGGCCTGCCAGCCCCTCGGTACCCACTGCTCCTAGTGAGGGGCGATCAACCCCCATCCTCTGCCCCGTCACAGCACAGGGGGTGGGTCTGAGCCTTCGAGGGCCCCCCGCCCGCTGGCTAACGTGGGGAGACTGAAGGCAAACAGGGAAGGGGGGGGGGGAGTTCAGAGAGAGATGGGGAACTTCCTCCGAGCCAGGGCAGTTTTCCCTACTGCTCTGCACCACCCAGAAGCCCTGCTGGCTTGGAGGGGGAAGTGCTGGGTGAAGCCTTTGACCCATGCCAGGCTGGGGCAGGGCCAGGCAGGGAGACGGGGGCCAGCGAGGCAGGGTCGGGGCAGGCCCCCCCATCTGCCTGCTGGGAAGGGGCGGGGCACGGGCAGCTGGGGAGACAGTAGCCTGGAGCAGAGATGGAAACAGCCCAAAGGACACAGCACTGAGGGGTCACTCTGCCCCCCTCCCCCCCAATTGGGAAAGCTGGCCAGCCCCGCCCCCGAGGGAGGCAGATGGCAAGGGCAAGGGCAGGGGCCAGACTTGCAGGGCTCGCTGAGGGAGCTGTGGGGACAAGCAGCGGGGGGGGGGGGGGAGGAGCAGACCCCGCCCTGTGTAGGCTGGGGCAGGAGGGTAGGTGCCAGCCCAGCACCACCACCTGCAACGCAGCAGGGCCAAGCCTGACGTGGGGGCAGGACTGCTCAGCTCACCGTTCCCTCTCGGGGTGGTAGGTGGGGGCTGGCCTGGCTCCCCCCCCCCACCTCCGCTGGCTCCAGGTCCCTAAGGCAGGGACCCAGCCCTGCACGCGATTCCTCGCACCCCGCCATCGGCTTGCCAAGGTGCTGCCGGCAGGTGCCAGGCTGTAGCATGGCTCACAGCCCTGGGGGAGGGGTGACTCCACTTAGGGGTGGCAGGGCCCTCCGGCAACGGGCCCTGCTGAGGATGCTGCTGCAGGCAGAGGCAGCGTGGAGCTGCCAGGCAGGGCTCTGCAGCCACCATGGCCCACAGCGGAGACCAGGCCGGGTCGGGCGCAAGAGGAGCCGGCGGGACTCCAGCCCAGGGCTGGCTTGGGAAGGACAGCGATGAGACGGGGCTGGGTCCCAGCCCGCCAGCCTCAGGAGGGGGCAGGGGGATCGTGCCACGGCCCGGAGCAGGGCAGCCCGGCAGCAGGAGGGTAACGCAGCCCCTCGGAGCTTGCTGGGGCGCAGCCCTTCGGCCAGTCTCAGCACCAGCCGCCGGCAGAGGTGGGGAACCGGGGGCCCCGTGTGAATTAGGGTGGAGAGTCCTGGTGTAACTGCCCCTGGGGAGGTCCAATGGGGTGGGGGGGGGGAAGTAAAGCAGGGCTGCTACCAAGGGGCCGGCCCGCCGCAGGGGGAAACGCAGAGGGCGCACGGCCTGCCTGCCCAGGAGCACCGGGCACCGCCCAGCTCGCAGCCCCCCGCCGTGAATCAGAGCCGGGACGCGGCCTGGGGGAGCCTGTTTATTGGTACAAACTGGATTGCGGCTGGTTTGCCAAGACTTCACGCGGCCTGGGAGGACCAGTGTCTCCTTCGCAAGGCCCAGGGGCAGGGCCTGGGCGGCTCGGCAGGGAACCCGCCCCCCCGCCCGGCTCCGCATGCCGCACAAAACCGCCCCCCCCCCCCACACACACACACGTAGCTTGTCCCGCCCGTGCGAGGAACGCGGGCTGCTCGGCAGGCGCCAAGAGGCGCCAGGCTCAGATGCTGCCACCGCAACAGGGCATGGGGGAGGCCTCGCCCACCCTCCGCTCCTCCCCAGCAGCGATCGCACCGGGCACCCCCTGCCAGGACCGGCAGCTTCGCAAAGTCAGAGCAGGGCAGCCCTGGGATGGAGGGGGCCACCGAACGCAGAAACGGGCAGGGAGCGCCAGGAATGAACTTGGTGCCCCCCCGGCCATGCCCCCCCGCAGGCAGGGCAGGAAGAGCATGTTAGGTAATAGCTTATGCAAATGAACACCCCTGAGCCCCACCCCCTGCCCCCGTTTAGCACTGACCCTGGGGACCTGGGGGGCCTTACTGCAGCATGGCAGCTGTGGGGCCGGGAGGGTTCAGTGGGGGGGAGGAGCTAGCCAGGCTCCAGGCTCCGCCCCCTGTTCCAGACCAAAACCCGCCAGCAGCAGCAGCCCTGAGGAGCCTTCCTACCTGCCCCCCAGGCCCTGCAGCCCCCCGGGGGAGATCCACACGCCCAGGGCAGCCAAGCCAGAGTCCCACCCTGCCGATGCTCTGCATCCAGCCCAGGCCAGCCTGGCTCTCCGGGCACGGCCCCCGGCCGCCCAGCTCCTGGGCGAATCTGGGGGCAGGCGACCTTGTTCCTATGGGTGCACGGAGCCTGCTAGAGGGTCGCCCACTGCTGGTGCTGCCCTCACCCGCCCTCCCTTTCTTGCAGGGACCTAAGAGGATGCTCCTGCCCTTAGTCTGGAAAGCAGCCGGTCCCTGCCGGAGCCATCCCCGACAGGCCCCTGCTGTGCTGCGGGGACAGACCTGGGGGGCACACAAGTGCTGATGGGGCCCGGCTAGGAGCCACGGCTCCGGGGTCACTAGTCACTAGGGTGTCCAGCTGACCCGCGTTTCAAGGGACAGTCCTGAGATTTGGGGCTTTGCTTCTTTCCCTCCCCCCAGCCTGATTTTTGTCCCTGGCTCCGTGGCCTAGTGGAGTCAGTGGGACATGGCGGGGCAGGGGAGGGGCGGGGGGGCAGGGCCCCACGCCTGCTCAGAAATCCAGCTCCTCCGAGTCGGTGCCGCCGTCCGCTTGCGCCTCCTCCTGCCGCTGCCCCCACACAAAGCGATAGTTGTCCTCCAGCTCCTGCTGCCGCCGCCGCTCCTTGTGGACTTCCTCTGTGCCCTGGATCTGGAGAGGCAGAGAGCAGGGGCCCATGGAGGGGCTGGGTCGAGACCCCCACAGCAGCGCCCCCCCCTTGCAGCCGGGAAAGGGGGGCATCAGCTGAACTTGGCCCCGGTAGCCTCCCGCCCTGCTCTGGAGAAGCTGCCTGGAACCTAGAGCTGGGAGACTCGGCCCTTCAACCCCCCCAGAAGGGCCACAGCATCTTAGGGGTCCAGGCTTTGGGGACAGAGGGGACCTCATCTGCTCCGGTTTGGTCCCTGACAGCTGCGGAAGCCAGCTCATCCCACCTCCCCAGAGGTGGCTGCAATTCCAGGGGGCTTCTAGCTCTGGTGAGGCAGGGATGCCGTTCAGTCTCCAACACGGCCTCGGCGGGACACCTGGCTTCCACCCCCCAGCTCTGCTGCCGTCTCACTGGCCTGGGGAAAGTCACTGCCCTTCTGTGACTCAGTTTCCCCCACCCGATCTGCCTTGCGTGGGGATTCGTCCAGGCACGGCGGCGGCCCACTTGCATGGAAAAAGCAAGCAAAGGCCCCGCCCCCCGGTCGCAAAGGCCCCGCCCCCCGGGTCGCAAAGGCCCCGCCCCCCGGGTCGCAAAGGCCCCGCCCCCAGCGGCATGAGACGTGCTTTCACCAGGATATTGAAGAAGATGTCCTTGAGGTTCTTGGTGTCCTCGTCCGACAGCCAGTGGGTATCGTCCTCGTCCCCAAAGCCCCCCGTCGTCACGATTTTGATCTCGATTTTACCTGGCGGGCAGAGCCCAGGGAACATGAGCCTTAGAGCAGGCTCCAGGCCTGGCCCCAGCACGTCCCAGCGAGGCCAGACCCGGGCAGTCCGCTGGAGGGGGCATAAGCAATCGCCCCCCAGGCTCACGCCCACAAAGGAGGTGGGAAACCAGCCCCCCGGCCTGCCACCCCGAAGCCTGACTCTGGGCTCCCCCCCAGAGCTGAGGGTGGGGCAGGGCCTGGCTGGGAAAGCCGGATTTAGGCACTGCTAGTAGAGGTGACTGTCGGAAGTCGGGAGGGATCAGGGCCCCCATCGGCCTATGTCAGACTCCCAGGGGCCAGCAGCAGCGGATTTGGGACACCAGCCCACGGGGCAGCCCCGGTTGATTTCCCATCCGCCCCCCGCAGGCGGCTCATGAGCGACAGGGCCTGGGGGCTGCCCAGGGAGCTCCGATCCCCAGCGGTGCCCTGGCCCTCCGGCCGGCGTTACCTTCCGCCCTCAGGCCCTCTCTCTCCAGCAGGTCCTTCACCACGTTCTCGATGTGCTGCAGCTGCGGGTTGTCCCTGCCCATCTCCCGGACCCTCAGCTCCTTCTGCAGGGGGCTGCCCGGCTTGATCCGCGTCACCCGCACCTGCACGCGCCCGTCCGCGCCGGCGTCTGGGGCGGAAGGGAACGCGGGGGTGGTGACGGGGCCAAAGCTCGGCTGGGGGCTCCCCAGACCGGGCCGGATTTCCAGACAGGACACCTTTGGTGGGAGCCATGGCTCGCCCTGGACGACCGGCTGGAGCAGCCTGGGGGTGGCTCTAGGCTGCGGGGGGACTCAAAGACCCATCCGGGAACGTACCAGCTGCTTGCTTGGCCGAGTGGCTGGCGCTGCCCTTAGCTGGGTCTCCCTCCCCCTCCTCTTCCTCCTTCTCCTTCTCGGCCGCTTTGCCGCCATCCAGCTTGTCCATCAGCTTGTTGAGGGTGGAGGCCAGCGACTTGGAGGCCTGGCTCCGGTCAAAGTCGCCCTTCAGGCCCTCGGTCTCCAGCTCCTCCTCCACCTGGGAGCGGCAGCGGTTACGGCGAGAGGCCGTGGCGCATGGGACCCCCCGGCGGCCAGCCGAGCCCCCACAGCGGGGCCCCCGTGCCCTCTGCCCCGGGGCACGGACGCCACGGAACACCACGAGGGCGCAGCCCCTGTTCACAGGAGGGCGCCATCGCCCCCTGGTGGCTCCAGGCAGAACTGCCACCCCACCGGAGCCCTGGGCTCACGCAGATCCAGGCAGAGGACCCAGCGACGGGGCAGGGCGCCCGGCTCAGGCAGGAATAGCCACACGCCCCCGGGGCGGGAACACTTCCGATGCCAGGGGTGCTGCCCACCCCATAGCAGCCATTCCGACTGGCTGGTGCCCAGCGATCAGGGCCCAGCTGTGCCCCGGGCGAGGGCAGAGAGGGCGGCCTGGCGCCGGGCCCAGCCTCACCTCATCCATGATGTGGTCGAACTCCTGCTGCATTTCCGTTTGCACCTCCTCCTTCAGCGAGGCCACCTCCCCGCCGGGCAGCAGCATGTCCTCCAGCTCCTCCTCCTCCTCCAACGGCCCCAGTAGCTCCTCTTCGTCCTCCCCCTCTGGCCGCTCGCTCCCAGGGGCCGGCACCCCCGCCTCAGCCCTCAGGGCCTCCTGGTTCTGCTCCGCCTCGCTCTCCTTCTCCTTCCCCTGGGGGATGGGCAGCAGCTGGGGGGAGGGTTCTAGACACGCCCCGCCCTCAGCGCGTTGGACGAGGGCCGACCCCAGGCCCATCTAGCCCCGGATCCTGCCTCCGACAGTGGCCAACCAGCAGGAAGCTCTCAGTGCTGGCCTGGGCAGTCAGAGAGGGTTAGCGTCCCGGGTGGGGAAACTGAGGCACGGAGCAAGGCTGGGTGCCAGGAGGGCGAGGAGCAGCGGGGGGGGGGGGGCAGCGCCAGCCCCACATACCTTCCTGGTGCTTTCCTTCAGCGCCTCAATGAACTGCACCAAGTCCCCCGGGCTCCGGATCACTTTGAAGTGGATTTTTTGCTGGAAATCTGAAGGAGGCCGGAGAAACAGGAATATCTGAGGCGGGAGGGAGCCGGGAGGGGCGTGGTCCGAGACGGAGAACCAGGCAGACTGACCCCCCATGGCCTGGGCGCGCTCTGCCCGATAACGTGCCCCCATCAGCAACGGGCACCACGGATCAGCGCCCTGCTACAGGCACAGGGCTGCCCCGGGCCGGCTGACCACTTGGCGCCGACAGGCCGGCTCCCGGCACAGCAGGACGAGATGGCCGGGGTGTTTGGCCAGGGCCATGACAGAGACCGGTGCCTCCGTGGCCTTGGCTTCCAGCTCTGCAGCCGAGGAGGATGGCAAGTCGCCGGAACGCTCGGTGCCTTTGGCTTGTTCTTGCCCAATGTGCACCCCAATTGCACGGGCTGCAACCCCCATGCCTTTGCGGGGGGGGGGGGGGGTGTAAGGGCCCGTGGACACTGCGCCCCTGGGGGGGTGATGTCTGATCTAGCTGGGGGAAAGCTCGCCCAGGAACGGCTGTGGGCCCCATGGCTAAGGGGGGACACCCCTTCCCCAGAATAGCCCCGGGGTGGGACAATATCCTAGCTGGGACTCGCATACCCCCCCCCCCCCCCCGAAGTAGGGCCCAGAGAGGTTTGTCCCAGAGTTCGACTGGACACTCACCTGCCTGGGGGTCATCGGGCATCTGGTCAGCAGCCTCGTCCTCCTGCCGGAGACGACCCGGGAGTCAGAGCGACCAGGGGGAACCCAGCGGCGGCTCCCCAGGAGCAGGGCAGGGGGAGAAACTGGCCAGCCCTGAAGTGCCTCCGCCCCGGCGCCGGGAGCTGCACCCGCACGGCCACTCGCAAAGCCCCAGCTGGCCCTGAAAGGCCACGCACCTGGGCGAGCGGCTGCCCCCCGGCCGGCCAAGCCCTGTGGGGCGCACGGAGCCGGGAGGAAGGGAGCGGAGCCATGTGCGGCTCAGCAGCGCCACGCAGTGGCAGCCCACGGTCACTGCAGAGCTGGGGGGGCTCTGCGGGAGCTGCCCCGACGCCCCCCCAGCCGGAGCCCAGAGGGGCAGGCCCGGCGTGGCCAGCGTCCCGGTTCAGCGCCAGCAAAGCCAGGAGGGAGGCCCAGGCGGGTACCTTGCTGTGGTCCGGCAGGTCGCCCGCTTGCCTGCCTGCTCCAAATGGGCCATCTCCAAAGTCGGCGTCCTCCGCCGGGCCAGGCCGGGGGTCGCGGGGAGCGGCTGGACCAAGGAAGCAGAAAACGTCCTGGGGGAGCGGCGGGAGAGCCCAGCCCCCCAGGCCAAGCTGCCAGCCGGGTGCCCTCTGCAGCCGGGCTCAATGGGCGCACGACCCGGCCCCCGGCCCCACCCCGGCACGGCGCAGCCCCACGGTGCCCCAGGCCCCCGGCCCCCGCCCCGAGGACACGGCCGATCTCAGCCCAGGGCCCCGCACCCGGACAGAGGGGAGGGCTGCCCCAGCGGGAGCGGAAGCACCATGAGGTGGCCATACCGGTGCCCTCCGGCTCCTGCTCCCCATGGACGGGCTGGGCGGGCTCCAGGCCTTCCGGGTGCTGGGCGGCAGGGCTGGGGCCTCGCTCGGTCCACAGCCTCGTGTCCAGGGTCTTCAGCTCCTCGGAGATCTCGTCCACCTTGCGCTTGGTGTCGACTGCGGGGGGCAGCAGAGATTTGAGGCACAACCCGCCCACCCCAACGGGGCGGCACCCAGAACCCGCCCACCCCGGAGAGGTCAGGCAAGGCAACCCAAGAACCCACTCAGCCCAGAGAGGTGGGGCGGTCCCCCCAGACCCCACCCACCCCAGAGAGGCAGGGGGGTGCAGCCCCCCAGAATCTGCTCGCCCCAGAAAGGCGGGGCAACACCCCAGAACCACACACCCCAGAGAGGTCAGGGAAGGCAAGCCAAGAACCCGCCCACCCCAGAGAGGCGGGGCGGCCCCCCCAGACCCCGCCCACCCCAGAGAGGCGGGGCGGCCCCCCCAGACCCCGCCCACCCCAGAGAGGCGGGCGGCCCCCCCCAGACCCCGCCCACCCCAGAGAGGCGGGGCGGCCCCCCCCGACCCCGCCCACCCCAGAGAGGCGGGCGGCCCCCCCCAGACCCCGCCCACCCCAGAGAGGCGGGGCGGCCCCCCCAGACCCCGCCCACCCCAGGGTGGCGGGGCGGCCCCCCAGGACCCGCTCTACAGCAGGTTGGGCTCTGGTGGCTGGAACAAGCCTTGATTTCGACCCGAGTCGTCCCCCGCCCCCCGACACTCACACACTTGGGCTTGGACGTAGTCGACGTACTGGGCCGGGCTGAGGGCCGGGTGGCAGCGGATGGCCTGGGGCGTGGCCGTGGAGGGCGGGCGCAGGAAGGGGTGGTGGCAGATGCGGGTGGTGTGCACGGTCAGGACGTAGGAGCAGGACTGCGGCTCGTCCACGCGGGCGATGTAGTCCCCGGAGCCCTCCTCGCACAGGAACTGCCGCCAAGGGGGGAGGGGGCAGGGGTCAGGCACACGGCGCCTCCCCCCGGCACTGCAAGGCACCTGCCCCCACCCCCCGCCTGCCCCTCCCCCGCCCGCTTACCCTGACCTCGGCTTCTCGGGGCTGCCCGCTCAGGTCGCACCTGGAGCCGTTGCCGTAGGTCTGGCTGTGGTAGCGTTTGAGCCGGTGCTGCTTCGAGGCCTGCAAAGGGCGGGCGGGGTGAGAGCCGTTCGAGCCCCCACTTCCCAGGCCTGTCTCAAAGCCCCCCCCCGTCCCGCTCGGCATCCTGGGAGGCAGGAGCCCCATTTGACAGGTGGGGAAACTGAGGCAGCCAATCTGCCACAGCCAGTCAGTGCCCTGCCCTGCCCAACGGGGCCGCTTCTGGGGAGGGGGGGGGGGCGCATTGGTGGGGACTTCCAGCCAGACTGCTCCCCCGTTCGCTGAGCCAGCTCTGGACTCCCACCCCGGCGCACCAACCTTGGCCGTCTCGTTGTCCCAGTCGAACGCTGACTGATAGTAGCCCAGGTACAGGACGTCCCCTTTAATCTCCGACTCTGGGAAGCAAAGAGACCCCAGCCACCCCCGTTAGAGCTCCAGGACGGCCAGGCCCCGGGGAGAGACACCCAGGGAGGGCGGGCAGGACCGGGTGTTCCATGTGCTGTTGGCCCCCGGTGCCGCGGGACAGCTGGGGCAGGCCAGAGGCCCAAGTCCAGGCTAGCCCCAGACTTCGGGGGGGGGGGGGGGGGGGGGAGGGGCACCAGATCGCCCTGCCTCAGTGCAAGGACAAGAGCCAGGTCAACACCCCACCCAGATCAGGTTCAGGGGAAGGGCTGGGCCCGTCCGGGGTGGGGGGAGCCCCTTTTGCTACCAAGATCTAACACGGAGTATCCCTGCCCCCAGCCCCCGCGCTCGGCTGCCACCGCGGATGCCAAGGAGAGGGGCCCGCGCCGATCACGCAGTGACCCCCCAGCTGGCAGGGCAGCCCCAGGGAGCTGGGGGGAGTTGACACAGGAGGCCACGGGGGCACTACGTGACCCCAGCAGAGAGACCACGGCCCCCGTGCCCGTCACACGTCTCCATAGGCCTGGGCGCTGCCACCCCCGGCGCCCACGTAGCTTCTTTGCTCTGCCAAGCGTTTATATTGGCAGCCTCCCCCATCTGCCAGCCGAGCCGCCCCACGGGCGCAGACCAGGCCCCAGAGGGAGGGGCTGGCCACATTCTCAGCCGAGGGTGTCCCGGGGGCGGGGGGACCCACTCACCCCCCCCCACGCTGCCCCCCAGCAGGGCCCGGCACAGCGAGCGTTACCTTCCACGTGGTACTGCTGGATGTGCTTCCCGTAGCAGAACTCGTACGTCCACCAGTCCTTGGTCTGGGAAGGAGGCAGGAGCCGGCGCGTCAATTCCACAAAGCCCAGGAGCTGCCCCGCCCCCCAGAACCCCACTGGCCACGGCCCCAGCCCAGCCCCCTTAGATCCATGCTGCCGGGGCTGCTGTGTGCCCCTCGAGGGCCGGCAAAGACAGCGGTGGCTCCGTGCCACGGGGGCCTTTCCTCCGTCCGCCCGGACCTCACAACTGACAGCTTTCCTGCTGACGGCCAGGCCGCCGGAGGCCGGGAGCAGGTGCTGCCAGCTCCCCAGGGCCCCCCGAAGGAATCCTGTCTACCCCCTTCCTCCCCAGGAGCCAGCCCGCTTCCAGGGGGGCCAACAGGCCTGCAGACACCTCCCCCCCCCCCAAGCACACAGCATCCCTCGGAGTCACCTTCACGAGGCAGGGCGCAGCCTCCATGGGCCGCAGCAGATCCGAGATGCCCAGGCCTTGGTAACTCTGTGGCTGCTCCTCCGCGTCCAGGTGGATCCTCAGGGCGGCGGTCGGCAGGCGGCACTCGTACTTCTGCTTGTACTTGGACGCCACGACCACCACGTCCTCCGGCTGGCTCTAGGGGGCGGAGGTGGGGCGTCAGCGAAGGAGAACAGGGCCAAGAGGTCTGAGGGAGCAGGAAGGTGCCAGCCTGGTGGCTAGATGCTCTGGCTTCCTCCTGTTCCTGCCATACCAGGCGTCCGGCATCACGCAGCTAGGGAACTAAGGCACAGTGAGGTGACATGACCAAGGCCGCCGAGGCAGTGGCAGGGCTGGGATTGGAAGCCAAGTCTGCTGCTCACCCCACGCCAATCAGAAGAGAGATACTCGTCAAAACCCAAATCCTGCCCAACCCCGGTTGGAAACCGGTTCTGCTCCACAATTCGCCCAGGCACCAGCGGGAATGGCTTTCACTGCAGCTGTGCCCGGATCCCATGGAAACCAGTGCATCCCCATGGGGGGGCAGCCGTCTCAGTTTCTGAGCCGCTTACGGCAGAGTGGCTTCCACCCGCTCTTCAGGGACGCAAGCTAGACCAGAGCAAGCTGCGAGGGAGCTGGCGCCGGCTTCGTGACCTTGGCTCGGCGATACGGCAACTCTAGGGCTGAGCGCGTCAGTTCTGACAGGCAGCATCGCCTAGGGGGCAGAGCGCCAAACTGGCTTTTAACATCAGAACGAGGGGGTCACCAAATGAAATGAATAGGTCGTAGGTTTTAAACAAACCAAAGGACGTTTTTCTTCATGTAGCCCACAGTCGACCTGTGGAACTCCCTGCCAGAGGATGTTGTGAAAGCCAGGACTTTAACAGGGTTCCAAAAAGAGCCGCTGTTTGTCAGAGGCTGAAACTGGGCGACAGAGGAGGGATCACTTGATGATTCCCTGTTCTGTTTGCTCCCTCTTGGCCACTGTCAGAAGACAGCGTCCACGCTGGGGATGATGGGTAACACTTCCTCAATACCGGTCTCATTTAGCCAAACCGCTGCACAACCTGCTTGTTTAGATGAGGCCTAAACGACTTGCCCAGGGCCGCAGGGCCCCTCTCCGAATTTACACCGTGATGCTGAATGTGCACAAGAGCAGGCTCTCGCCTTTACAAAGCACAAAGTGCCCGAGCCAGCATGTCGGGCAGCAGCTGGCAGGCGCTCTCCGGATGCAAACACAAGCCAACTTCCCAAACTTCTGCTTTTAGCTAAGCCTCCCCCAGGCCAGAATCGTGGAGAAGAATCAGGTGCTAGAAAGCGACTGCGGTTTCAGCAGATTTTGGCCACCCTCCCCGCCGTTCCGCAGGCGGCGTTAATCCAGAGAGGCAGGCAGCCAGAAAGCAGAACAAGGTGCACACAGCTGCGCCAGAAGTCGCTGTTTCAAAGCGCACGGCCGAGCAGCAGCGTGACGCCGCACCTCGGCCGTTCTGCGCCAGCTCCCCGTTGGCACGTGCGAAAGTGAGGCCTCGGATGGTGGAAGTCCCAAGCGCAGCCGCCTGACTCGGCCGGAGAAGTAAACACGGGGGCCGCCGGGGCAGTGGCCAGGGTGCTGTTGAGCCCGGTGCCCCGGCCTATGCCAGGAAGGGGTCGGTTGTTGGGAGCAAGTAAAGGGGATGTGTTTGCACAGGCACCAGGTCGGACGTGGCCCCAGGATGGGGGAGATGGGCTGAAAGGGAGTTTCCACATGGGCTTGGCCCCTGGCACCTACCTACCCCAGCCCCCCTCTCGCTCCAGTCTTACCCTGACCCTGCCAACCAATGCCAGCTCCTAGGACCCCCCATCCGCTCGCTCCCTCTGCCCCAGACCAACCCCCACAGAAACACTGGCCCTGCCCCCACTTTCCCCAGCTAACTGCCCCCGTGCCGGTTCAGTCCCTACACATACCTGTGGGGCCCCTCCCCTCCAGCACCCCCCCTGGCCAGACCTCTCACCTCCCACTCTGGGACCTCTGCCCCCCGCCCCCTCACTTACCCCCCCAACATGCACCTCCCAGACCGACCTGCACATACTTGCCCCCCCAATGCGCCCCCCCAAGCACCTGCCCCCCACGCACCTGCCAGGCCCCTCCCCCACGCACCTGCCCCCCACACACCTTCCAGCCCCCCCCCCGACGGGCCCCCCCACGCACCTGCCAGGCCCCTCCCCCACCCACCTGCCCCCCAAGCACCTGCCATGCCCCCCCGACGCGCCCCCCCACGAACCTGCCCCCCACACACCTTCCAGGCCCCCCCCCGACAGACCCCCCCCACGCACCTGCCAGGCCCCTCCCCCACGCACCTGCCCCCACGCACCTGCCAGGCCCCTCCCCCACGCACCTGCCCCCCCCCGATGCGCCCCCCCACGCACCTGCCCGGCCCCCCCTCGACGCGCCCCCCCACGCACCTGCCCGCCCCCCCCCACGCACCTGCCCCCCCCGACGCGCCCCCCCCCACGCACCTGCCCGGCCAGCACCGGCTCGGCGGCGATCTCGATCCCGTACTTGAGCTCGCTGAGCTCCTGCAGGTTGAGGCTCCCGGCGGCTCCGGGCAGCGGCCGCCCCGGCGCCAGCAGCGCCAGCAGCAGGAGCAGCCCCGGCCGCGCCTCCGCCATCTTCCCCGCGCTCCCGCACCGCGCTTCCGCCCTCCTGCCTGCCGCCTCGCGCGGGCCCGCCCTGCCCGCCGCAGCCAGCTCCGCCATTGGGCCGCGCCTGTGCCAATCCTCTGATCTAGCTCCTCATTGGTCAGTCTCCGGGGAAGGGCCCTCGGAAGCGAGGCCGGCGTGGGGCTGGGACGGGGCTGGCATCTGGCGAGGACGGATTGGTCCGAGTCAGCACTCGCCCGAGCCAATCAGGAAGGCGAGGGCCGCCTGGATGATGACGTCACGCCCGGCTCTTAAAGGGCAAGAGCAGCCCAGAGATGGCAGCATTGAAAGAGGGAAGGAAGATAAATTGTAGCCAACTTTGGGAGCCAAGCTGATTGGTTAAACTGGAGTCACATGATCCACAGGGCTTCAGTCGGACCTAGGCCATGTGGCAGGCGCAGGGGTGGGGCTAGGTGGAGCCAAGCTGCATAGGGCCACTCAGGGGGGCTGACCCACACAATGGCAGGCTCTGTCTACACTGGCATGAATTTCCGGAAATGCTTAAAACAGAATAGTTTTCGTTATAAGTATTTCCGGAAAAGGAGCGTCTACATTGGCAGGCTGCTTTTCCGGAAAAGAGCCCCGAGCTTCATTTTTGCGATCGGGGCTTTTTTCCAGAAAAGACTACTGGGCTGTCTACACTGGCCCTTTTCCGGAACAGTGTTCCGGAATAAGGACTTATGCCCGAGCGGGAGCAGAATAGGTTTTCCGGAATAGCGGCTGATTTTGTACAGTAGAGCGTCGTTGCTTTTCCGGAAATTCAAGGGCCAGTGTAGACAGCTCATTCCGGAAAATCGGCTGATTTTCCGGAATAAGTGGCCCAGTGTAGACACAGCCTGGGGGTTTATGGGGCCCATCCTCAGTGGGAGGTGATGGAGAGGGGACGCTGATGGAGAAAGCCATGGGGAGGGGCATAAGGCAAGGGGGCCAGGCCTCGGCCACAGGGGTGGAACCCCTGCTAGGGGTGCAGCCTAAGTGATGGGGGGGGATCTCCTGTAACCTCTACATGTGCACAGAGCCCCTGGCAGATCCTACTGACATTGGGATACAGCACCGTCCTGTCACCAGCTCTGAGGGTTTGTCTACGCTACAGCCGCATCGCAACGTGTCGACGCTTCTGTGTCAGACGGGTGTTTTCTATGGTGCAGTTAATCCACCTCTCCAGGAGATGGCAGCTAGGCCGACAAAAGAATTCTTCCCTTAATCTAGCCATGCCTACACCAGGGGCTAGGTCTGCCTAATTAAATGACATCCCCTGGACAGGATGTGCCTTCTTCACAGCCCTGAGCAACATAGCAGGGTGGAGTGAATTGCTATGTGTAGACCAGGCCTGAGGCTGTCCTTGGTTCCTTGATCCCAGACTTCCTTGGACACGGTGTGATGTAGTGTCAGTACCTTACTGGTCCCTGTGCTTGGGCTGTGAGTGACCCCTACTGGCCGGTGGCCAGAGCACTTCCCAGCAGGGGGGCTGCCTAAGACCCAACTGGTTGAGGGCAGTGAGGGAACTAGGAAGTGAGTGTTGGGGGAAGGGGCAGTGTGGGGCTGGAATCATGAAGGAACCAGTCTAAGGAGGGGTCTGGAATCGAGGGGCCCAGGGACCCATCTCAAGGGGGCTGAGGCATCCTGGCCCAGACTCCTGTAGGGGCATAGACAGGACTCCAATTAAGGTGCCCACAGCCCGGGTGCATCTGAAATGGGGGGCTAAGGAGGGCCCCAACGAAGTGGGGGTGCACCGGCACTTACCCACGGAGGTGCTGATGGGGGGGACCTAGAGGAGTGGCCAGACGGACCCCACAGGGCCCTGGTCACCACCTGTAGCCAGAGCCAGTGAGGGGCTGGTGATCCTGACCCAGGGGAGGGCTCCCAGCAGGGGGCACGGGCCCCCACCCCAGCAGACACGAAGCCCGGCCGAGCTGGGACTCCGGACCCAAGTAGTGGGGGGGAACAGGTCCCTGTCCCTGCCCCAGCTGCTGAAGTCCAGGCAGATCCCTCCTTGCGGACCTTGAGGGACTGGGCTGACCTGGGGAGATTGCCAGGAGCGGTTCCTGTGGGAGCAGAGATTCCTGTACCGGGAATGGCTGCTTTGAGGCCCCTACCCATATAGAGGAGCCTTTCCAGAAGGGGGTGATGGACATTGTGGGAACCCTCAGCAGAGCGACCCGGACGGGGAAGAAATACGTCTTGGAGGTGGTGGACTTCGCCACCTGCTACCCCGAGGCCGTGGCCCTGCCCTCCATCGAGGCAGACACGGCGGCAGACACACTGCCGACCATTTTCAGCAGGGTGGGGTTCCCCCGGGAGGTCCTCACGGACCAAGGATCTTCATGTCGACCCTGGGAGAAGTGCAAGGTCCAGCACACCTGGGCCTCGGCATATCACCCCCAGACCAACGGGCTGGTGGAGAGATTCGGTGGGACTCAGAAGCAGATGCCAAGGACCTTTATGCACCAGCACCTGCAGGACTGGGACAAGTACCTACCGCACCTGCTGTTCACGTACAGGGAGGTGCCCCAGGAGCTCCCCGTTCGGCCAGGCAGCCCGGCTTTTCTCGGGGTATTTCCCGGGGGAGGGGGAGCTAACGGCCTCAGTGCCCCCCCTTTCCCGGCCCCACGTCTGCCGTCCACCTCGGGGCTTCCCTGGGGTTGGAACCCCCGGGCCGGTTCTCCTCGCGCAGCAGGGGTAGACCTTTCCCCCCGGCTCGTGCCCTCGACCAACTCGTCGGCCTCGTAGTCATTCATTAACTCCACGGCCTCGCTCAGGGTAGAGGGGTGGTGCCGCCTCACCCAGCGCTGTCCGCCGCTGGGAAAAATATTTACAAATTGCTCCAACACGACGAGCTCGGCCACTTGTGGCCCCGTACGTTGTTCGGGATCCAGCCAACGCCAAGCGGCTCGAGTCGCTGGGCCGTCACGTGAGGCCGCGTCCCGACGCTGTATCATTCGCCTCTAAACTTCTGTCGGTATGTTTCGGGCGGAATGCCCATTTGGTCCAATATGGCTTCCTTCAGTTTGTAATAATGTAAGGCTTCCCGGTCGCTTAAGCTGCGGTAGGCCAATTGCGCCGGTCCGGTTACGTAGGGGGCCAGTATCGTGGCCCAATGGGCCTCTGGCCATCGGGCCGCGGTGACGAGCCTTTCAAACGTAGTCAAGTACACCTCTGGGTCGCCCGTTGGTCCCATCTTAGTCAACCTGACTGTCAATCGCGGTGCACTGCCGTCGTCTTCATTCCCCTTCTCGCCTTGGCCCGGGGAGGGCCGGGTCTGGCGCATCCACTGGTCCTGCTGACTCTTGAATTGTTCCGCTAGTTCTCTTACCAGCTGCCACTGCTATTCCTGGTGTTGCAACAACAGCTGCTGGATCAGTAGCGTCTGTTGTTGCTGGCTTTGCCTTTGTGTCTCCTTAATCCACTCCAGAACCTGGACCGGCTCCATCTTCTGGACGGCCGCTTGGGGTCGGCGCCTCCGGCGGCTCGCCTCCCCTCTTTGCTTCTAACGGGGAACAAACAATGCATGGTCCACTCCCCCCTTTTCTGCTCGGGGAGGGATTCCTCTAGCGCCCACGTTCTCCACCACCTTGTGACCGTGTCCAGGGTGGGGCTGCGCCCCGCCCTCTTGGGGCAGTCCCCCTTCGGCCACTGCTGATTCCCCCACGCCCTCGCTCAGGTGCAACTCGAGTCCAGTGTCCTACGTTGTAGGTGCCGGACGAAGCATCCAATGCTCTCCAGGTCGGAGAGGGAGGGGGGCTTGGACCCGTCATCACTCACGGGATCCAGCCATGGGCGCTAAGGACACGGATCCTCCGTGATCTGGTCCAGCTGACGGGGCGCCTAGCTGAAACGCGCCAGCCCACCAACCCTTCTGGTTGTGCCCTGGGCTACTTCCTCTCCCCCATCCACCCCTGACCCGGGGTCCCCCAGCTCACCCCCCCCCCAGCAACGCTCGCATCACTGCTCACCGTGGTGTCCGGGTTTGCCAGCGGCGTGGGAGCACCCGGCACACCACCGGTGCTCTGCGCTCGAGGCCCCAAACAGGGCTTGCACCCTGGGGGCTTCAGTGCGGGGAGGGGGCATCCCGTCACAGGAGGCGGGTGAGGGGACCCCTGGACTTACTAAGAGATGAGTGGGAGGGAAAGGCCTCTCCCGAGGGCGAGTCGGTGGTGGAAAACACCCTGGCCTTCCGGGAAAGACTCGCTGAGCTGATGGGCCTGGCCAGAGAGACCCTGAGCAGGGCCCAGAGGAAGCGGAAGGTCTGGGACGACCGCAATGCACGGGCCCGCGCCTACGCTTCCGGGGACCAGGTGATGGTCCTAATCCCCATGCGGAAGAATAAGCTGCAAGCCGCCTGGGACGGCCCCGTCAGGGTCGTTAAGCAGCTGAACGAGATGAACTATGTGGTGGAGCTGACGGGCCGGATGTGCAGCCAGCGGGTGTATCATGTTAACATGATGAAGCCGTACTGGGACAGGGAGAACTTGGTGCTGGCCGTGTGCAACCCCTGGGAGGAGCAGGGGGAGGACCCCCTGGTGGGTCTGTTCCCTGGGACCGGAGAGGACTCTTTGCTGGAGTCAATTTCCCTCTCGGACCGGCTCACCCTGGCCCAGCAGGCCGAGATCCGAGAGGTGCTGCGCTCCCGCCGGCAGCTGTTCTCCGATAAGCCTGAGGCATCCTGGCCCTGACTCCTGTAGCCACGTCACATCTGTGCCGGGCTGTATCCGGGAGAAGCACTAAACCCCTCTATTCTACTGGCTGATGGAGTCTGTTCTTGCTGCTCCGGGGCTGCAGGATCGGAGGAACCCCGACGCGCCGTCACACGTGGTTCCCACATTAAAGGCCAATTTCATTTACAAAAGTACCAGGGTGCATGGATGTCCTACAGATTGTGATGGAGAAGGTAACGCTCGCATAAATAAGAAGCTGAGTTTTCACAGACTCGTAGGAGGGGACAGGACTTCGAGAGGTCGTCAAATCCAGTCCCTTGCACTCTCAGCAGAACTAAGCACCATCGAGACCATCCCTGACAGGTGTTTATCCGATCTGCTCTTTAAAATCTCCAATGATGCAGATTTCACAACCTCCCTAGGCAATGTATTCCAGAGTTCAACCACCCTGACAGGAATTTTCCTAATGTCCAACTTAAACCCCTTTGCTGCGATTTAAGCCCATTGCTTCTTGCTCTATCCTCAGAGGTTAAGGAGAATAATATTTCTCCCTCCTAATAACACCCTTTTAGGTACTTGAAAACTGCTAGCATGTCCCCTCTCCGTCTTCTCCTTTCCGGACTAAACAAGCCCACTTCTCTCAATCTTCCCACATAGGTCATGTTTTCTAGACCTTTCATCATTCCTGTAGCTCTTTTCTGGACCCTTTCCAGTTTGTCCGCATGTTTCCTGAAATGTGGCTCCCAGAACCGGACATAAAAGTCCAGCTGAAGCCTAATCCGCGCAGAGTTGAGCTGCAGAATCACTTTCTCGTGTCTTTTTGACAACACTCCCAGAATGATGTTTGCTCTTTTGCAACAGGGTCATGCTGTTGACTCATATTTAGCTTGTGATACACTATGACCCCTAGATCCCTTTCTGCAGGACTTCTTCCTGGGCGGCCGCTTCCCATTCTGTATGGCTGCATCTAGACTGGCATGATTTTACGGAAATACGTTTAACGGAAAAGTTTTTCCGTTAAAAGCATTTTCGGAAAAGCGCATCTAGATTGGCAGGATGCTTTTCCGCAAAAGCACTTTTGCGGAAAAGCGTCCATGGCCAATCTAGATGCGCTTTTCCGCAAAAAAGCCCCGATCGCCATTTTCACGATTGGGGCTTTTTTGTGGAAAACAGTCCTGTGCTGTCTACACTGGCCCTTTTGCACAAAAGTCTTTCGGAAAAAGACTTTTGCCCGAACGGGAGCAGCATAGTATTTCCGGAAAAGCACTGAGAATCTTACATGAGATCGTCAGCGCTTTTCCGGAAATTCAAACGGCCAGTGTAGACAGCTGGCAAGTTTTTCCGGAAAAGCGGCTGATTTTCCGGAAAAACTTGCCAGTCTAGACACAGCCTCAGTGTGAAACGGATTATTCCTCCCTAGGTGGAGTATTTTGCATTTGTCCTTATTGAACTTCATTCTACTGACCTCCAACCATTTCTCTAGTGTGTCCAGATCAGTCTGAATTATTATTTCATCAGGCCCTGGTGGCTTGAAGGTATCTTAACTTGTCTAAGTAAGTTTTAACTTGTTCTTTCTTTACTTTAGCCTCTGACCCTGCCATGTTTTCACAAGCACTCTCTCTGTTCCACATCCGAGTGAGTGTGTGTGACAAAATTGGTGTCGTGTCACATGGATGCCCGTAACAGCCAGCTGTTAGGAAGCAGCTGGGATAAACCATCCCTGGCCAAAGCTGTGTTCTTGAACAACGTGGTGCCAGCGGTTCTCCTCCCACTCTGCTTTCTGAAGGGCTTGGACCAGGGGCTGGATTTTGGCTGGCTGCATGGAGCAAAATCTGTCTTGGGTCACCCTGAATGACGCGGCCCTGCAACGTTGAAATGCTTCTGATGTAGCGTCGAGCTCCCTGGCTTGAAACTTCTTTGCAAAACATAGTGGCCCCCGTCATATGCGTTTTCTTTCCCCCCCGCCCCAAATACACACCAGTTAGCAGGGCAGGAGCAGTGGCAGAGAGGAGTTTGCGAGGGCAGAGCTGTGGGTCCCTTGCTTGCAGATAGAGGGACTTGGTGTTAGTGTTGGGTTTGGTTCATCTGTTGTTTGTTCTCCGGGAGGGTCGTGGCGCTGGGCTGGTGATGAGCCCTAGAACTGCCCAGGCGAGACACGTCCATTGAGGTTTGACCAAGGGACATCGTGGCTGAAATCCCTGGGGCTTGGAAGTGGTTGGTTCCAAGCCATCCCAGTTTTCAAGAGAGGAGTGGAGCTTTAAGACTTGGTTGTCAGGACAGTGCCCAGTGAACAAGAGTGGTAAACCCAGTGGCTGTGTCTAGACTGGCAAGTTTTTCCGCAAAAGCAGTGGCTTTTGCAGAAAAACTTGCCAGCTGTCTACACTGGCCGCTTGAATTTCCACAAGAACACTGACTTCCTACTGTCTGAAATCAGTGCTTCTTGCGGAAATATTATGCTGCTCCCATTCGGGCAAAAGTCCTTTTGTGCAAAGCTTTTGCGCAAAAGGGCCAGTGTAAACAGCTCAGATTTGTTTTGCGCAAAAAATCCCCGATCGCAAAAATGTTTTTTGCGGAAAAGCATCCGTGCCAATCTAGACGCTCTTTTCCGCAAATGCTTTTAACGGAAAACTTTTCCGTTAAAAGCATTTGCGGAAAATCATGCCAGTGTAGATGTAGCTGGTGAGTTTCAGTGGGAGTTTAGAGAGTTCACACACTGCACCGTCAACCTGTGGAACTCCCTGCCAGAGGATGTTGTGATGTTCAAGACTATAACAGGGTTAAAAAAAGAGCTTGATCAATGCATGGAGGTTAGGTCCATCAATGGCTATTAGCTAGGATGGGCAGGATTGGTGTCCCTAGCCTCTGTTTGTCAGGAGCCGGGAGTGGGTGACAGGTGCGGGATCACTTGGTGACTCCCTATTCTGCTCACTTCCTCTGGGGCACCTGGCATGGGCCACTGTTAGAAGACAGGACACTGAGCTAGAGGGCCCTTTGGTCTGGCCCAGTCTGGCTGTTCTTATGCTCTAAAGGACCGTGATCCCAGTTTTCGGTAAGATTCCACACCAGCGAGCAGCGATGGCTGGTTGGGGGGTGTTTTGCTTTGGTTGGAAGGCAGCAGAGGTTTCTGGCGGATGAAATGCAAGCTGGTGTCCAGACTGGAGGAGAAGATGGATGCAGGAGTCGCAACGCTGTGCGGCAACCCAGAAAACAGAAACTTCTTGGACAACTTGGTCCCTAAATCCTGGCCACGCCCCCAACTCCCCACCGGAGGAAAGGATCAGCCATAAAGGAATTGGAAATGAAAACCAAAGGAGCCGAGAAGCAGTTTGTGACCCAGAGGAAGGAGACACAAGAAGGATTCAAACTGGCTAAGAGCATCAAGGTGTTTACAGAGACTCAGCGCGTCCGCTACAGAAGAACCTGTGTGACGTGGCAGGGATTGTGTAGCGGAGATGGGACGTGGCGGGGATTGTGAAGTGGAGATGGGACGTGGCGGGGATTGTGAAGTGGAGATGGGACGTGGCGGGGATTGTGTAGTGGAGATGGGACGTGGCGGGGATTGTGAAGTGGAGATGGGACGTGGCGGGGATTGTGTTGCAGAGATGGGATGTAGCGGGGATAGTGTAGGGGAGATGGGACGTGGTGGGGATTGTGTAGCGGAGATGGGACGTGGCGGGGATTGTGAAGTGGAGATGGGACGTGGCGGGGATTGTGAAGTGGAGATGGGACGTGGCGGGGATTGTGTAGCGGAGATGGGACATGGCGGGGATTGTGTAGCGGAGATGGGACGTGGCGGGGATTGTGTAGCGGAGATGGGACGTGGCGGGGATTGTGAAGTGGAGATGGGACGTGGCGGGGATTGTGTAGCGGAGATGGGACATGGCGGGGATTGTGTAGAGGAGATGGGACGTGGCGGGGATTGTGTAGCGGAGATGGGACGTGGCGGGGATTGTGTAGAGGAGATGGGACGTGGCGGGGATTGTGTAGCGGAGACGGGACGTGGCGGGGATTGTGTAGAGGAGATGGGACGTGGCGGGGATTGTGTAGAGGAGATGGGACGTGGCGGGGATTGTGTAGCGGAGACGGGACGTGGCGGGGATTGTGTAGAGGAGATGGGACGTGGCGGGGATTGTGTAGCGGAGACGGGACGTGGCGGGGATTGTGTAGAGGAGATGGGACGTGGCGGGGATTGTGTTGCGGAGATGGGACGTGGCGGGGATTGTGTAGCGGAGATGGGACATGGCGGGGATTGTGTAGAGGAGATGGGACGTGGCGGGGATTGTGTAGCGGAGATGGGACATGGCGGGGATTGTGTAGCGGAGATGGGACGTGGCGGGGATTGTGTAGCGGAGATGGGACGTGGCGGGGATTGTGTAGAGGAGACGGGACGTGGCGGGGATTGTGTAGCGGAGATGGGACGTGGCGGGGATTGTGTAGCGGAGATGGGACGTGGCGGGGATTGTGTTGCGGAGATGAGATGGGACGTGGCGGGGATTGTGTTGCAGAGATGGGATGTAGCGGGGATAGTGTAGGGGAGATGGGACGTGGCGGGGATTGTGTAGCGGAGATGGGACGTGGCGGGGATTGTGTTGCAGAGATGGGACGTGGCGGGGATTGTGTTGCAGAGATGGGACGTGGCGGGGATAGTGTAGGGGAGATGGGACATGGCGGGGATTGTGTAGCGGAGATGGGACGTGGCGGGGATTGTGTTGCGGAGATGGGACGTGGCGGGGATTGTGTAGCGGAGATGGGACGTGGCGGGGATTGTGTAGCGGAGATGGGACGTGGCGGGGATTGTGTAGAGGAGATGGGACGTGGCGGGGATTGTGTAGCGGAGACGGGACGTGGCGGGGATTGTGTAGCGGAGATGAGATGGGACGTGGCGGGGATTGTGTTGCTTTGTTGTGCTGTGTGTGGTTCCTACTCTCCAGGGCACGGGGACACTGTCTGGAGGAGGGGGGTGACTCACTCCGGAAGTGTATTCGGCCTCTCACACCTGAGGGCCAGACACAGAGATAACAACTCCTGCCAGGAAGGGAGACAAAGGGTCGGAGGTGGGGGGAAGGGGAGGCTGACTCCAGGCTGGGGGGTGGGCGGGGGGGGGGGTCAGGCTCGGCTGGGCTAGGAGGGGAGAAGGGGCTTAGAGCAGGAAAGGGGCCCGGGACCCTTCTCGGCGAGAGGAAGGACACTGGCTGCTCTGGGTCCCTGCACCTACACGGATCCGGTGCTGCCCCGTGACCCCGTGGACCAATAAACCTTCCGTTCTCCCTGCCGCCTGCTGGCTGTAGATGGGGGTGCAGGCCCGGGGGCTCCCCCACGCTCCGTGACACCCCCATCTCTGGAGGAATGTCCTAGTAGCCCCCCACTGTCACCAGCTAAACAAACAGATCTCAAGATGGGTGTGACGGGGTCTGATGGGGAAAGCCCGGCACCAAAACGGCGCCTGGCCCCAGTGCTGCGGGAGCCAAGGGGCTGTGCCAGGCCTGCCACTACGCCACAGGGTAACGGTTCCTCTTTACAGAGCGATGGGGCACCGCTACCGGGGAATTCAACTGGGGAGACCATCAGCCAGCCCTCCAGTTGTTAAAAATGACAGGTGATCATTTGCTCGCATGGCCAGTGCTGCCTCCAGCGCAAGGCAACTCTGTGTTGACAGCCGTGTGACAGATACAGATGAATGAATCCCGGCATTGGATGATGCGGGTTGCTTAGTAACCAGGAACCGTCACCTGATCATTGACAGCGTGGACCACCAGCCTTGGTGTGGCTTTCATACCCTGGCTGCGAACACAGTCTGGCTGGATTTGCCACAGACTGGCTTCTTCCCAGGCGCGCTGAGGGCTCGCGACCACACTGAAAACAGGGGAGGAATGGACCAGACCAGAAACACTGGATCACGTTTGGGAGTGGCACCTCCGCATCTCTTCAGAGCCAAACACCCCAAGGAAGGCGTTACGGGCATCGTCACATACAGCCTGTCAAAACCCAGCTCCATCCGGCAGGATAGGGAAGGGCAGCGCAGCCCGGCAGGGACGCAGCTTTGTGTCCGTGAGAAATTGGTCCCAGGTTTTTCAGAGCAGTCTGACAAAACTCCCCCCCCGCCCTGGGTAACGCCGCAGCTTTGACGAGGTTCCATTACCTAGGAACCACGGGTCACCAAATGAAATGAATAGGCAGTAGGTTTAAAACAAACAAAAGGAAGGTTTTTTTCACTCAGTGCACTGTCAACCTGTGGAACTCCTCGCCAGAGGATGCGGTGAAGGCTAGAACTTTAACAGGGTTCAAAAAAGAGCTAGCTAGATTCATGGAGGTGAGGTCCATCGATGGCTATTAGCCAGGTTGGGTAGGAATGGTGCCCCTAGGCTCTGTTTCTCCACAGGTGGGTGACAGGGGAGGGATCACACGAGGATTACCGGTTGTGTCCCCTCCCTCTAGGGCATCTGGCATTGGCCACTGTCGGCAGACAGGATATCGGGCTGGATGGAACGTTGGTCTGACCCAGTCTGGCCGTTCTTGTTTTTACACCTACGGTGCTCTCTGAGCCCTACAGAGGCAGCTGCAGAAAGATAATTTCCAATGGGGAATCAAGCCCCTTTGTTGCCCCCCAGTGCATGCAGCTTTGGAGCACGCAGTAGCCATCAATGCACCGGGTAATATCTTAGTCCCAGGTTGCATTTCTGGGCTGTTTTATGTCTTTATACAATTAAATGACTAATTATTGTTGCCCCTTCTTCCCGTACGAACCTGTCACCCCCCTGCAGAGCAGCCGATGTCTAAAGTCTTTCCAGTCACCTTCCCAGTGGAGAAGAAATCCATGAGTCTGGCTCTGGTCTCAGGGAAACGTGTTCAGTTCTGTCCCGGAACAGCGGTGGGCAAACAGCATGCGAGGGTTGCTTTGTCCCAGGTGGCAACGGCTCGAGTCCAAGGCAGAGGACAAACACTCCCACTGCATCCAGTCCCGGGAATCCTTTATCACCAAACTCAGCAATGCCAGGGTTTCTTCCGGGACGAAACACTCACCCACTAAGGTTGTGCTACGCTACAAAGCTAGGGCGCTGCCAGGCGCTGTACATCCACCTTGCTCAGAAGCATCTGCGCTTACATTTCTCTCCCACCAAGGTAACCCGGCTGCCCTGCCTTAATAACTCCACCTCCCAGTTTGGTGCAGAGGCAGCTAGATGGATGCAGTGTCAGCGTAGACACAGCATTGCTTACGGGGACCATCACTAGCTTTCAGAGCCTTCCCACAATGCCCCACACAGTACTGGACAGTCGATCATGCAAGCGCACCGCCAGCACAGGGAGCAAACCGTAGGCAGGCCCAAGCAATGTAATCATGACCTGGAGGAGGGGATGGATTGCACCCTCAGCAAGTTTGCAGATGACACTAAGCTCAGGGGAGAGGTAGATACGCCGGAGGGCAGAGAGAGGGTCCAGAGTGATCTAGACAAGTCGGAGATTTGGGCCAAAAGAAATCTGTTGAAGTTGCACAAAGACAAGGGCAGAGTCCTGCCCGTGGGACGGAAGAATCCCAAGTATTGCGACAGGCTGGGGACCGACTGGCTAAGCAGCAGTTCGGCAGAACAGGCCCTGGGGATACAGTGGATGAGAAGCTGGATAGGAGTCAACAGGGCGCCCTTGTAGCCAAGATGGTGAATGGCATATTAGGTGCATTAGGAGGAGCATTGCCAGCAGATCCAGAGAAGTGATTATTCCCTTTATTTGGCTCTGGTGAGGCCACATCTGGAGTATTGTGTCCAGTTCTGGGCCCCCCGCTACAGAAAGGATGTGGACGCATTGGAGAGGGTCCAGCGGAGGGCGACCAGAATGATTCGGGGGCTGGAGCACATGACCTAAAGCGGCTGAGGGATTTGGGTTTGTTTAATCTGCAGAAGAGAAGAGTGAGGGGGGATTTGAGAGCAGCCTTCACCTTCCTGAAGGGAGATTCCAAAGGGGATGCAGAGAGGCTGTTCACAATAGCGAAGATGGCAGAGGGCGGAGCACTGGTCTCAAGTTACAGTGGGGGAGGTCTAGGTTGGAGATTAGGAAAAACTATTTCCCTAGGTGGGTAAGGAAGCGCTGGGCTGGGTTCCCAAGGGAAGTAGTGGAGTCTCCATCCCTAGAGGTGTTTAAGTCTCGGCTTGACAAAGCCCTGGCTGGGTTGATTGAGTTGGGATTGGTCCTGCCTTGGGCAGGGGGCTGGACGTGATGACTCCTGAAGTCTCTTCCAGCTCTATGGTTCTATAATAACTGCAGCAGCTTGGTGCCGACGTAAATTAAGTCACCGTGATCCGCAGTGTAGACATGGCCTAAGGGAGGGAGCTAGGCACTCCATGGAACAGTGAGACCCCTTGGAACAAGTGGGGTTCCGCAGGGGTCTGTTTTGGGACCAGGTCTGTTCAATAGCCTCATCAACGATTTACCGAATGGCATAGGGAGCTTGCTTAGAAAGTTTGCGGATGGTACTACACGGAGGGGGAGGGGGGGGCCTTGCAAGTGCTTTGGGGGAGAGGGTCAGCGTTCAAACTGATCTGGACACAGTGGAGAAATGGTCGGAGGTCAATAGGACGAAATTTAATAAGCACAAATGCAAAGCAATTCCCTTCACACGGACAAAACAGGAAGCGACTGTCTAGGGAGGAGCCCTGCAGAAAGGGATCTCGGGGTTAGAGTGGACCACAAGCTGAATATGAGTCAACAGTGGGACGCTGTTGCAAAAAAAGGGAAACCCTGATTGTGGGCGGCATGAACAGGAGGGTGGTGAGCAAGACATGAGAAGTCATTCTGCCATTCTGCTCTGCACTGATTGGGCCTCACCTGGAGTGTTGTGTCCAGTTCTGGGCACCGCATTGCAGGAAAGATGTGGAGAAATTGGAGAAAGTCCAGAGAGGAGCAACAAGAATGATGAAGGGTCTAGAAGACATGAGGGCTACATAAGAACATAAGAACGGCCGTACTGGTCAGACCAAAGGTCCATCTAGCCCAGTAGCCTGTCTGCCCACAGTGGCCAGCACCAGGTGCCCCAGAGGGGGTGGACCGAAGACAATGATCAAGCGATTTGTCTCCTGCCATCCCTCTCCAGCCTCTGACAAACAGAGGCCAAGGACACCATTTCTATCCCCTGGCTAATAGCCTTTTATGGACCTAACCTCCATGAATTTATCCAGCTTCTCTTTAAACTCTGTTATAGTCCTAGCCTTCACCGCCTCCTCTGGCAAGGAGTTCCACAGGTTGACAACACGCTGTGTGAAGAAGAACTTCCTTTTATTAGTTTTAAACCTGCTCCCCGTTAATTTCATTTGGTGTCCTCTAGTTCTTCTATTATGGGAACTAATAAATAACTTTTCTTTATCAGCCCTCTCCACACCTCTCATGATTTTATAGACCTCTATCAAATCCCCCCTCAGACTCCTCTTTTCTAAACTGAAAAGTCCCAGTCTCTTTAGCCTCTCCTCATATGGGACCCGTTCCAAACCCCTAATCATTTTAGTTGCCCTTTTCTGAACCCTTTCCAAGGCCAAAATATCTTTTTTGAGGTGAGGAGACCACATCTGTACACAGTATTCAAGATGTGGGCGTACCATAGTTTTATACAGGGGCAGTAAGATGTTCTGGGTCTTATTTTCTCTCCCTTTCCTAATAATTCCTAGCATCCTATCTGCCTTTTTGACCGCCACTGCACTCTGTGTGGAAGTTTTCAGAGAACTGTCCACGATAACTCCAAGATCTCTTTCCTGATTTGTCGTAGCCTGGCTGTGTCTAGACTGGCAAGTATTTCCGCAAAATCATCTGCTTTTCCGGAAGAACTTGCCAGCTGTCTACACTGGCCGCTTGAATTTCCACAAAAGCACTGACGATCTCATGTAAGATTGTCAGTGCGTTTGCGGAAATACTATGCTGCTCCCATTCGGGCAAAAGTCTTTTTCGGAAAAACGTTTGCGCAAAAGGGCCAGTGTAGACAGCAGAGATTTGTTTTCCGCAAAAAAGCCCCGATCGCAAAAATGGCAATTGGGGCTTTTTTTGCGGAAAAGCGTCCTGCCAATCTAGACACGCTTTTCTGAAAATGCTTTTAACGGAAAACTTTTCTGTTAAAAGCATTTCCGGAAAATCATGCCAGTGCAGACGTAGCCGAGCTGTGAGAGAAGACGGAAAGAATTGGGCTTGTTTCCTTTGGAAAAGAGAAGACCGAGGGGGGACATGAGAGCAGTTTTCAGGTACCTAAAAGGGTGTCACAAGGAGGAGGGAGAAAAATTGTTCCCCTTGGCCTCAGAGGACAGGCCAAGAAGCAATGGGCTTAAACTGCAGCAAGGGAGGTTTAGGTTGGACATGAGGAAAAAGTTCCTACCTGTCAGGGTGGTTAAACACTGGAATAAATTGGGGGTTATGGAATCTCCATCCCTGGAGATATTGAAGAGCAGGTTGGACAGACACCTGTCAGGGACGACCTGGTACTTGGTCTTGCTGGAAGGACAGGGGATGGCACTTGATGCCCTCGCGAGGGCTCTTCCAATTCTAGGATTCTGGGAGCTGAAATGAACTGGGATGCACCTCAGCGCCTCTCCTGTGTCTAGAGGTTTATAGGCCCAAATAAAACGGACAAGAAGCTGCTGCCATGGAGTGATAGGCCCCCTGCTTAAAGTGATGGTTAACACATCCGCCCTCCCGCATAGCCCAGGGAAAGCTGGCGTGATCGCCGCCTCCAGGCTCTGCATGTCGCTCTGTTCACCGGAGTCAGTCCCCAGGAGAGAACTCCCAGGCCTCAAGTCTTAATCCCCTCCTCCCCCTCAGCCCAGTGTGCCCCCCGTCGCGAGGGGGGAGCCGTGTCTCACTGGAGCTAGTGTCGTCTCCACGGACCCCTTGTGGATCTGGGTGTGTGCCAGCCAGTTCCTTACGGATTCCATTCCTCAAAAGTTATTTACTTGTTCCCATCATATAAGAACTAGGGGCCACCCAATGAAATTAATGGGCAGCAGGTTTGAAACAAATAAAAAGAAGTTCTTCTTCCCATAGTGCATAGTCAATCTGTGGAACTCCTTGCCTGAGGAGGTTGTGAAGGCCAGGACTATAACAGGGTTTAAAAGAGAACTAGATACATTCATGGAGGTTAAGTCCATTAATGGCTATTAGCCAGGCTGGGTAAGGAATGGTGTCCCCAGCCTCTGTTTGTCAGAGGGTGGAGGTGGATGGCAGGAGAGAGATCGCTTGATCATTCCCTGTTCAGTTCACTCCCTCTGGGGCCCCTGGCAATGGCCGCTGTGGGCAGACAAGACACTGGGCTGGATGGACCTTTGGTCGGACCCCGTCTGGCCGCTCTTATGTTCTTATCCCACCAAGCTAGGGAGGTGACCCACACAACCCTGTGTACTCAGAGAGCCACAGTCCTTCCTTTCCACCACACGGGGCAGGAAGGTAAGGTATGAGGGAAACTGAGGCACGCATAGAGTTCAGCCAGATAGTAACAGAAAATTCCCACACCTGCCGTGGTGAGACCGCGACAACACCCTGCCCTTCAAATGGCGTGTGGTGACTAACGGGGGCTCAGCTCACCCAGCTCTGCATCCCCAAGACATCCCCTGCGTGTTACCCCACCATGGGCGGAGGGGTCGCCCCCCACTCCTCTACCAGTTGGGCCCACATTCTCAATGGGGGGGGAAATGAGGGTGGCACTAAAGTGACCCCAACCCCAGGTTGGATCCGGCCCCAGGTCGGATCCTGCGCCGGCGTTGATGGATCGTGCAGGCAGTGGCTGGGCGGCTCTTGGGTTGGGTAGCTCGTTATGCAGTATCCCCAAGAGAGCAAACAACCAGCCTCAGGCAGGTTTTCGCTTCAGGAAGAAGGATTTCCGGGACACCGGACCCCTGTGCAGCCTGTGTTACATTCGCCTTGCACAAAAGGGGGCACCCAACCGTCCCCGTTGCAGCTGGAATGCTTTCCCTAAATAGAAGAGCTAGAGGACACCAAATGAAATGAATGGGGAGCAGGTTTAAAACTAATAAAAGAAAGTTCTTCTTCACACAGCGTGTAGTCAACCTGTGGAACTCCTTGCCAGAGGAGGCTGTGAAGGCTAGGACTAGAATAGAGTTTAAAGAGAAGCTAGATAATTTCCTGGCGGTTAGGTCCATAAAAGGCTATTAGCCAGGGGATAAAATGGTGTCCCTGGCCTCTGTTTGTCAGAGGCTGGAGAGAGATGGCAGGAGACAAATCGCTTGATCATTGTCTTCGGTCCACCCCCTCTGGGGCACCTGGTGCTGGCCACTGTCGGCAGACAGGCGACTGGGCTAGATGGACCTTTGGTCTGACCCAGTACGGCCGTTCTTACGTTCTTTCTGTGATTTACCAAATGACACATGCCTTTGCCCATCACTAAAATCCACCCCTAACCCCAGTTCCCTCACCCGCTGCTCTGTTCCTTGCTCCTCTCCTTGCGGGATGCCAGCAGCCCAGCTGCAGAACCACGAGAGGAGAAGACGTTCCGAGCTCCCACTGAGACCGAGGAGCAAACGGTGCGTTTTCCTCTCTCTCCCTGACAGAGAACAGCCAGCAACGTCCCCGTACGAATCAGGGTGGAGAGCTGTGACGGCGCGTTGGGGGTCCCCCGTCTCCTGCACCCTGAAATGGCACAAACAGACTGCACCAGCCGGTGGAATAGAGGAAGTTTATTGCCTCTCCAGGATACAGCACAGCACAGATGGAATCTGGTCACAGAGCTGGGCTAGGATGCCTCAGGCCCCCTTGAGATGGGGGAGACTGGGCCCCTAAACTCCAGCCCCTTTCCCTAGGCTGTCTCCTCCATGCTCCCAGCCAGCCACTAACTAACCCTCTTCCAGCCCTGCCCCCCAGCCAGGGCAGCATCCACCTTCCTTTGTTCCTCTCCATGGGGGGTGTCTGGCCATACCGGTTGAGAGGTCCCTTTGCATAGTGACTCATCCTGTTTTGCTGGGTCGTGGTACCCATGGCAGCCAGTGGGGGTTACCCCAGAGCCAGCAGCATAGAAACCAGCCAGGTTCCCTCACTACGTCACAAGAGCCTCTCTAAAGGACTTTGGGGGGGGAGGCTCGGGGCTGGGGCAGTCCCAGATTGGGGGCTGCACCCCCAGCTAGGCCCTTTCACCTGCCTGGGGATGCTGTCTCTTTTCTGGACGGTTTTCTGAGAAGCAGTCCCATTCCAGGCACGTCCTACTGGGCTGGCTGGCCCAAGCAACCCCTCACCTTGCTGCCTACCAGATGTGGGGGTCCCAGCTCTTATCGTTCTGCAGGCGTTCTTGAACAGACAGGCAGGCAGACAAACGCCCTCAAATTATAGGAGGTGGAGTGGATAGCATATTAGCAATGCGCAGTATATTTATCGGCTAGCCTGCCTATAGCAGTCCACCCCGGACATCCTGGCTCTCCGTATCCCCTTCCTCTCCGGGGCGGAGGGACCAAAGGAAAAGCCTTGTTCTGTTTCGCCTGTAGATCGTGCTCGGTGCCTCCTTGCGTCTCACCCACAAAGACCAGGCGGCAGCTCCTACCCCAGCCAGTTTGCACCCTGAGTGCTCTGAGGCCTGGAATACCTAACCCGGGTATTCCAGAGGCCCTCCCCTTGGGGTTTCTCCCTTGGCCCCTGTAAGTGACCCAGAAGCACAGGGGTGATAACAGCTTGCCCAGAATGCAGCCATCGAATCCTAGAACTCGAGGGCGGGAAGAGACTTCAGGAGTCAGCGAGTCCAGCCCCCTGCCCAAAGCAGGACCGATCCAACTCAATCAACCCGGCCAGGGCTTGGACTAAAAACGTTGAGGGATGGAGATCCAGCCCCTCCCTAGGGAACCCAGCCCAGCGCGTCCCCACCCGCCTAGGGAACAAGTTTCTCCTAATCTCCAACCTAGACCTTTCCCACCGCAACTTGAGCCCATCGCTCCTCATTCTGCCCCCTGCCCCCCCTGAGATCAGCCTCTCTCCAGCCTCTTTGGAACCCCCCTTCAGGGAGTTGCAGGCTGCTTCCAAATCCCCCCTCACTCTCCTCTTCTGCAGACTCAACAAGCCCAAATCCCTCAGCCTCTCCTCATAGGCCTTGTGCTCCAGCCCCCAAATTGTTTCGTTGCCCTTTGCTGGACCCTCCCCACTGCGTCCACGTCCTTTCTGTAGCGGGGGGCCCAGAACTGGGGACACTCCTCCAGATGTGGCCTCCCCAGAGTTGAATGAAGGGGAATAATCCCTTCTCTGCTGGCAATGCTCCTCCTAATACAACCTAATACGCCATTAACCTTCTTGGCTACAAGAGCGCCCTGTTGGCTCCTGTCCAGCTTCTCAGCCACTGGAATCCCCACGTCCTTTTCTGCGAACGGCTGCTTAGCCCGTCGGTCCCCAGCCTGTCACGATACTTGGGATTCTTCCGTCCCACGGGCCGGACTCTGCACTTGTCCTTGTGGAACCTCATCCGATTGCTTTCGGTCCAACCCTCCAATGTGTCCAAGTCACTCTGGACCCTCAGTCGCCTTGGGGTGGAGGGCAGGAGGGTCTGCCAGCAAACCCCTTATTCCTGGAGAATACCCGAGCGTGGTCAGCGCCCCTGCAGGGCAGGCAAGGACCCGGAGTGGTGCACCCTTTCCTGAAAGACCCCCCGACCCTCCCCACACACACATTGCCGATAGCACATGGGGCCCGGGGAAGGGCTGAGGACACATTCCCAGGTTGAGGTCCAAACCCACCTCCGCCAGCATCTCCCAAGAGCTCAGTTCCCCCAGCTCGATCCAGGCCTCCTCTGGCACCCCCTCCCTGATATTGCCACCCGCTGCCCTTCCGTGATCGGTGCTACAGCAGCAAGGGGGCTCCCCAGGGTGTGGGGCTGCCAGTCCTGGCCGTGGAGGGCTGCCAGTCCTGGCCTGCGTGGGTGGAGGCTGGGGTGGGAGTCTTACCTCTCGGAGCCGCCTGGTTCCTGGGGGTGAGAGTCAGCTACTTGCCGCTGGCTTGCACCCTGTTGGCATCTGAATCCGTCTGAAGGGGCACCTGGAATTCCATCGGGAGCAGCCGCCCACGGGCATCTCTGCAGCGTGAGGCTCCGACCGTGCGCGGGCGGGGGACGGGCTCCCAGGCGGACAGTTGGAAGCTCCTGCGGGCCGCGGGCCCCCAGCCCAGCATGCCAAAGGCTCCCTGGCTCCGGCACCTGAGCAAGAGCAGCTTGGCTCGGGGCCTGGCATTAGGATCAGACCGTGCTGCATTCCTGGAGAGTGCAGCCCCAGCTCCGACGCATGGGGCTCCGGGCCGTCGGGCCCTGCGGCTTCAGAGCCCGCTGCAGGTAGGGAGAGACAGGAGCGGAAATCGGGAATGCCCGTAATGCTCCTGGAAACCAGCCAGCTGGACGATCAGCCGCGGGATTCCAGCTCTGCCACGGGCTGGGTCGATCACTGCCCCGTCCTGCGCCTCAGTTTCCCTGCAAGTGAGTGGCCTCCTCCCCAAGTGCCCCCTTGTTCTCCCCCTGCCCCAGGTGTCCTGTTCCGTCCTCTCTTGTCCCTCAGTCGGGATGGCCAGCTTCCTTGAAATGGGAGCAGCCCACCCTCCCCCCGGCCCACTCACTACTTAGGGTCCAGCTATGAGACAGCAGTGGGCAGTTTCCCCTTTCTTCCGCCCTAGATCTCTGCCTGGAGGACACCCACCAGCAAATCCCTCTCGCGGTCCTCTCTCGGGCAGCTCACCTTTCCTGCCCTGCTGACTGGGGGACCTCTTCAAGCCCCAGGTGCTGGCTTCATTGACACCCGGACTGGGACACGAGAGCCGAGCGCCGGTCCATTTAATGGGCCAGCCCGCTCGAGTCCATCCCCCTTCCGAAGGCACTGGGGACGGAGACCGCTCTAAGGTCAGGGTGGAGCCGCCCGGGTGGGGGATTGAGTTTAAAAGCATAGAGCCTCGGGGAGACGTGGCACAATCCAGCGTTAGCGTGGAGAGGGGGCTCCTCCGGACTTTGCCATATGACCTTGGCCAGCTTGTAAGCCTCTAAGAACATAAGAACGGCCACCCTGGGTCAGAACAAAGGCCCATCCAGCCCAGTGTCCTGCCCACCAACAGCGGCCAACAACAGCTGCCCTAGAGGGAGTGAACAGAAGAGATAATCATGTGATCCCATTCTCAGCCCCTGACAAACACAGGCTAAGGAAACCCCCCCCCCCCCGCCCATCCTGGCTAACAGCATGGACCTAACCTCCAGGCGTGTATCTATCTAGCTCTTTTTGGACGCCAGTTAAAGTCCTGGCCTTCACAGCATCCTCCGGCGAGGAGTTCCACAGGTTGACTGTGCGCTGTTTCTTTCCCACCCATTGTCTGTTCCAGCAAAGCTTCCCCGCAGGGCGCTCTCTGCAGGGCTGTGCCACAGCCGGGCGTCTGGTCTGGTTGGAGGGATTTAGGGGGCACCAGGAACCTAGGCGTCTGCCGCGTCCCCCCCCCCCCCCCCAGCTTTTCCCTGCCCCGGAGTTATTCCTGAAGTCAAGCACCTCCCTTCGGCGCAGCCTCCTGGCGAGCCGGGGAGGGGGGAGCGGGGGGGGGGGTTCGTTTTGCTGCTCCTCGTTCCGTTTTCTGTCTCCGGGTGTTTTCCTAATCCCAGGTGCAACTGACGAACCGCAGCCTGGCCCGGAGAAAGGCCCGCCCCCGCCCCGGGCCAGCCCCGCGGCCCTGGTCTGGGGGGGGAACGGGGGGGGGGCGTGACACTCCCGCAGCACCTCCCGCCCCAGGAACCCTCCTGGGCCCCGTTGCAGAACAGGGATCCTCCGACCCGGGGGAATTGTGGGCACAGAAGCGAGTCGCCCCCCCCCCCCCGCTGGCCTCAAGGGGTCCCACCCGGACCCCGCCCAGGCCCGGCCCTTCCTCCACAGTCTGTCCTTGGTTTGGTGCTGGGCGGGGTCCTAGTCTCAGGGGGCTTTTGGCACGGACCAGGGTGGGGAGGGGAGGGGCAGAACTCGGGGTGAGGTGATGAGCCCCCCATCTCCGCCATCTCCGCCCCCCCTAGTTAGAGCCAGATACAGGGGACACCTGCGTTCTACCCCCCCCATCCTAACGCCCTCCCCAAATCCTTTGTCTTGGAAGCCTTTGTCTGACCTGGGCTCCCCTCCCCCACCCGGGGCTCCCCAGGGATCGGCAAAGCGCGGGGGGGGCGGTCTCTGTGTGAGACAAAGGCGCCCCCCCCTCCCCCCCCCGGAGCTGATCCCAGGTGCTGCAGTTGCTGTTCTCTCCTCGGGCAGTGGGGGCGCCCTTCGCCGGCCAGGCTCCTGACGGCCCCCGGCAGCCCCACGGTAGCCGGGTCCAGCAGCGCGGCAGCCGGAGCGGGGGTCGGGGGGCGCCCGAAGATGTGACCATGGGCGGCAGGCCAGGGAGATGCGCCGGGCAGCCAGGTAGGCTGGGGAGCTGGCCAGCACTTCAGCAGCCGCTCTGGCCGCGGGCTGGGGTGGGATAGGGTGGGGGGGCGATCCTGCGGGGGGGGGGCGGTTATAGGGCACCGCGATCCCGCCCCCCCTTCCCCGTCCCGGGGCCGACGGGGCAGGGAGGTCGCGCAGAGCGGGGGAGATTGAGAGCGCTGCGGCTTGCGCGCCCCCACCCCCACGCTGCGCGGGACCTGCGTGGGCGCAGCGCAGTGCAGCGCGTGTGTGGCTGGGGGGGTCGGGATCCGGATCTGCCTGCGGACACCCCGGCCCGGCCGTGCCCCAAGCAGGTTCTGCATGACCCGGGGGCGGGGGGGGGGAGAGCTGCGCTCCCTTGCTTTGCGCCCCGGCTGCAGCCATGTTCTGCGCTGCGCTCCGGCCCCTGCGCACTGGGGGAGGGGGCCGGGGGGGGGGGGCTGCCGTTAGAGCGGGGGGGGGGGCATTTCCCCCCTCCGCGGGGCTCTGCAGCCTCCCCACCAATTGCATGGCTGCGTGCGGATCATTGGACACCTGCATTGATGGCAGGGAGTCCATTACCGCAGCGTCTGGGCGCACAGGGAGAGGGCCCCTTTCCCCCCTTCCTGGCCCAGCTGTCCAGCCAGCTCCCGGCTTAGGGCCCAGCCCTCTGGCTCCACACCGCCCCAGCCCCTCACCGTGTCGTCTGGGCGTCAGGAACCCGGCGCTGCCCTGCTGATTGGCCCGGGCACCCCCGGCCTCCTCGCCTTACCGGGGGAGGGAGGCATTTAGCTTGGTTTGTTTCACCCCTCCTTTCCTGCAGCTCCCCCCCCCTCCACAGCTCCGCCCCCAGCGCTGCAGGCCTGGTCCCCTCTGAGGAGGCAGCAGCCCCCCCCCCCACCCGCCCAGGGGAGGCACAGTTCTTAGGGGCAGGGGCCCAACGTCACCCACCAGGTGCCCCATTTCTGGGTCAGCCCCAGCAGAGCAAGTCCCGGGGCAGGGGGACACCAGGGCCCCCCTGGCTGCCCCGGGGCCACTGGGCTCCACCGAAGGGCGAGCAGGCTGGGGAAGGGCCCCTCTCGCCTGGGCACCGCGAAGGCTCCTTGGGACAGCGGGCACCGTGCCAGGCCCAGCAGAGTCAACAGAGAACAATGAAACATTTCAGTCCTGTTCCGGCCTGGCCCCGGAGCCTGTGGGGGCTGCTTGGAAAGGCAGGAGAAATGGACAATGGGGGGAGGGGTGCTGGCAGCAGGGAGATGCCACTGGGAGGGTTCAGGCAAGTGGGGGAGATGGGCGCTGGGGGGTCGGGCAGATGGGGGCTCAGGTCAGCCAAGGAGAAGGCACCGGGGGGGGGTTGGGCGGATGGGGGGGCTCAGGTCGGCCGAGGAGAAGGCACCGGGGGGGGGTTGGGCGGATGGGGGGGCTCAGGTCGGCCGAGGGGAAGGCACCAGGGGGGTCAGGTGGATGGGGGGCTCAGGTCGGCCGAGGAGAAGGCACCGGGGGGGTCGGGCAGATGGGGGGGCTCAGGTCGGCCGAGGAGAAGGCACCGGGGGGGTTGGGCGGTTGGGGGGCTCAGGTCGGCCGAGGAGAAGGCACCGGGGGGGTTGGGCGGTTGGGGGGCTCAGGTCGGCCGAGGAGAAGGCACCGGGGGGGTTGGGTGGTTGGGGGGCTCAGGTCGGCCGAGGAGAAGGCACCAGGGGGGTCGGGTGGATGGGGGGCTCAGGTCGGCCGAGGAGAAGGCACCAGGGGGGTCGGGTGGATGGGGGGCTCAGGTCGGCCGAGGAGAAGGCACCGGGGGGGTTGGGTGGTTGGGGGGCTCAGGTCGGCCGAGGAGAAGGCACCAGGGGGGTCGGGTGGATGGGGGGCTCAGGTCGGCCGAGGAGAAGGCACCGGGGGGGTCGGGCAGATGGGGGGGCTCAGGTCGGCCGAGGAGAAGGCACCGGGGGGGTTGGGCGGTTGGGGGGCTCAGGTCGGCCGAGGAGAAGGCACCGGGGGGGTTGGGCGGTTGGGGGGCTCAGGTCGGCCGAGGAGAAGGCACCGGGGGGTCGGGCGGATGGGGGGGCTCAGGTCGGCCGAGGAGAAGGCACCGGGGGGGTTGGGTGGTTGGGGGGCTCAGGTCGGCCGAGGAGAAGGCACCAGGGGGGTCGGGTGGATGGGGGGCTCAGGTCGGCCGAGGAGAAGGCACCAGGGGGGTCGGGTGGATGGGGGGCTCAGGTCGGCCGAGGAGAAGGCACCAGGGGGGTCGGGTGGATGGGGGGCTCAGGTCGGCCAAGGAGAAGGCACCAGGGGGGTCGGGCGGATGGGGGGGCTCAGGTCGGCCGAGGAGAAGGCACCGGGGGGGTCAGGCGGATGGGGGGGCTCAGGCCGGCCGAGGGGAAGGCACCGGGGGGGTCAGGCGGATGTGGGGGCTCAGGTCGGCCGAGGGGAAGGCACCGGGGGGGGTCGGGCGGATGGGGGGGGCTCAGGTCGGCCGAGGGGAAGACACCGGGGGGGGTCGGGTGGATGGGGGGCTCAGGTCGGTCGAGGGGAAGGCACGGGGGGGGTCGGGCGGATGGGGGGGCTCAGGTCGGCCGAGGGGAAGGCACCGGGGGGGTCGGGCAGATGGGGGGCTCAGGTCGGCCGAGGGGAAGACACCGGGGGGGGTCGGGCGGATGGGGGGCTCAGGTCGGCCGAGGGGAAGGCACAGGGGGGGTCGGGCGGATGGGGGGCTCAGGTCGGCCGAGGGGAGGACACAGGGGGGGTCGGGCAGATGGGGGGCTCAGGTCGGCCGAGGGGAAGGCACCGGGGGGGGTCGGGCGGATGGGGGGCTCAGGTCGGCCGAGGGGAAGGCACAGGGGGGGTCGGGCGGATGGGGGGCTCAGGTCGGCCGAGGGGAAGACACGGGGGGGTCGGGCGGATGGGGGGGCTCAGGTCGGCCGAGGGGAAGGCACAGGGGGGGTCGGGCGGATGGGGGGCTCAGGCCGGCCGAGGGGAAGACACGGGGGGGGTCGGGCGGATGGGGGGGCTCAGGTCGGCCGAGGGGAAGGCACAGGGGGGGTCGGGCGGATGGGGGGCTCAGGTCGGCCGAGGGGAAGACACAGCACTAGGAGGGTGGCTAGGAGAGGCTCGAAGCGCCTGGGTCCAGTCCCCCGCGAGGCCTGGTCCGCTGGGCCCCGTCAGAGGGGCGGGCTGGCCCCTGCTCGGGCTCCCGCGGTTCCCCCCACCCTGGAAGGGCCCCGGGACTCTCTCTCATGTTCTGCTCCGCCCTGTGTCTCCGCCCCCAGGCTGGCGCCGCCCTGCCCGCGGGAGCCGGGAGCAGCCCTGAGGGGCGGGAGTCGCCAGAGACCGGTGGGCCCAGCGGCGGGAGCCCCGCGTCGCCCCCAAGGTGAGGCTCAGCGGGGGGGGGGACCCCGACGTGGGCCGCAGTGGGGCGTGGGACCCCTCTCTGCAGGACCCGCCGCGGGGGGCGGGGGGGCGCTCCGGGCTGGCCCCCCCCCCGGCTTTTCCCTGGCGGGGGCCTGCTTGGCTCTGAGTTTATTGGGGGCCCTTGTTCCCTTTGTGGGGGGGGGGGATCAGGCTCATTTCTCCCGTGGACATCCCAGAATGCACTGCTCCTTCCAGCCGCATGCCTCGGCCACATGGGGAGAGGCAGAGGCCTGCAGTGCATTGTGGGATAGGTTGGGAGGGGGGGGCATGGTTCACCCACAATTCCCTCTGAGGCCAGCCAGCGTCCCACAATGCACGGCGAAAGCCGCCCCCCCGTCTGGGCCCGCCGCCCCCGACCCCAAGCCCCTCGGCTCCCTGAGCCAGCCGGTGCCCTTTGCAAACCGGAGTGGAATCCGCTCCCCGGTCCCACGCGGGCCAGCCCCCCCCGGGAGGCAGGGCCGGGGAGCACAGGCGTGCCAGCCAGGCGACTGTGTACCGCCCTCCGGCCGACCACACGCCCTCCCCGCCCAGTGCCTGAGGGCTCAGCTGTTCTCATACTGGGAGGGGCGGGGAGCTGTGCTTCCCTAAATAATCAGATTGCAAGCGCCAGGTGTGTGCTCCCGGCCGAGGGGGGCGCGGGGGGGGGAGATGCTGGCTTTGCATAAAGGAACCACAGTTGGCAGGCTCCACCTTGCACCTGAGCATCTCTCTGGTCTGCTGCCTGGTATGTCGTTTCTCCCCCTCTCCGGAGGGGGCGGGGCACTTCCCAGAATCGGAGGGGCTTGGCCTCCCCTCCCGTCCTTGGTGCTGTGTGCCACTCGGCCGCTCCGCCCCAGAGCAGGCTGCATGTCGGGGCGGGAGAGGCGAGCCTGCGGCGCAGCCCCGGGAGGCCAGACAAGCGCCTCTCGGGCAGGGCAATAAATTGGAAGCCCCCCCTAAGAATCCTGCCTTGACGGCCCCACCCGTGAGGGGCGAGGCCGGCGTGTGCCGCACTGAGGGAATTCGCTGCTTCCCCCGGTGCAAGGCAGCGGTCATCGGCACTGGGAGGCAAGCAGGGCCGGGGGGGCAGGGAGCTGCTGCATCTCTTCACACCTCTGTGTGCCCATCCCCCTGGCCTCTGGCCGCCTCAGTCTCGCGGCCCGATCCTGCCTTTCACAGCCGGGCGGCCGCTCTCGGAGGCTGGCGAGGTGGGAGCACAGCGCCCTGTCTTTGCAGGGGCTGGACTCAGACCCCCCCTTCTGCCCACCCCCTCCATCTCTGGGCGCGCCAGGTGCGTGGGCTCCATCCGTGGCCCGCCCAGAGATATAGAAGTCTCTTAAGATATCAGCAGGCCGTGCCCATTGGAGCCGGGCACGGCCGCCGAGGGGAGGAGGGGGAGTTTCTCGTTGGAGGGCCGCGGAGCCTGGCACGGTGCCCGCGTGTACATGGTAATGATTGTTTAATGGTCAGGCCGCTCCAGCCCTGGCAGCGCCGTTTGCACCCGCACTCCCGCCGCGCACAGGCTGGCACTAAATCAGAACTGGATTGGCACTAATGGAGCGCCAGCTCTCCCCGGGCCAGGGAAGCTTCCGGCCCAGCGGGGACAGGCCAGGGCCTTTGACCCCGGTGCCAGCTATTAAGCCTGATGTCGGGGAGCCCCCGGCCCTGCACCCCCGTAGCAGCGAGAACAGACTCCGCCAGCCAGTCGAACAGAGAGGGGTTTATTGCTTCTCCGGGATACAGCCCGGCACGGGCGCAAGGTGGTTACAGGAGTCAGGGCCAGGCTGCCTCAGCCCCCCGGGGTTAGGGGTCCCATCGCCCCCTCAGCACCCAGCTTAGTCTGTGCCCTTCATGTTTCCCAGCTGGAAACTGCCTGGCTCCTAGACCCTGCCCCCAGCCAGGTGCGTCTCCGCCTCCCTCCCTTTGTCTCTCCCCCTGGGCAGAGCCTTGTTATCTGCTCCGGCTGGGCCAATCCACATGTGGCTGAGTCAGAGGCAATCGCACAGCACCCGGCCGGGGGACCCCGGGTTACAGACTGCACCCCCACTACGTCACAGCTGCACCCAACTCCCTTGGGCTATGCAGGAAGAGCCCGGTGCCCTGGTGTCCGGTTCAGAGCCTCCGGCATGAGGTGCCTTTGTATGGCAGCGATGCAGGCTCCGTGGGGCCGGGCGCTGAGCAGACCCAGGAGATCTAGATCCTGCCCTTTGGCAAGGTAGGGGGGATCCTGGCCTGGGCTGGCCCAGCCTTGCTGTTGTGGGCCCAGCTGCTGCAGGGGGGTGGCGGTGCAGGGCGCTCGGGGCCCTAAGGTCGGAGAGGAGCCGGCGGGCGTGCGGGGAATCGTGGTGATGGGTTCGGTCTGCCCCCCTCCCAGGCCGTCAGCGAGAAAACTGGAAGGGGAGGGGAAGGGGGAGCAGGGGGTCCCCCCCATACCTCCCCCATCCTGCCCCCCGTGCCTCCCCCTCCTGCTGAGCTGGTCTCCTGCTTGCCTCCCGAGCCGTGACCCAGATTTCCCGCGCCCGCCTGCCCACCCGCCCGAGCTCTGCCTCCTGTGCCAGTTCATCCCACACCCCCCAGGCCAGGCTGATGCGCGCAGCCATGTGACGCGTGTCAGGGTTAACTCAGGGCCCTGGGCGGACTGCTCCCCTCCCCTGCTTCCAGCATGAGGGAGCTGCCCCCCCCGGAGGGGAAGCTCTCCCAAAAAACTGGCCACTTGCGCACTCCACCAGCGCCCCCCCTTCTCTCCCCCGTGGTGCAGCCTAGCCAGTTATGCCCTGCTCCACCCAAGCACCCAGCCCCGGGTCTCCTGGCCACGTGCGGGGGTCTCCCAGCTCACCCGCTTCACCCCGGGTGCCAAGCCCCGTGAAACCCGCCGGCAGCGTCTCGCCCAAGGCTGGCGCGGACGGGGCTTCGGAAACACGCGTCCGGGCGAAAGGAGAACAGAGTTGGCAGGTGCAGCTCGGCCTATTAACAAGCCCTTTCCTGGCTGCTCAGGGATCCGCGCCCCCACCGAGTCCTGGCCCCCTTCCATGAGCTACTCCAGCTGGCAGGGGATCTCTGTCCTCCGACAGGCCCGGCTTCCTGCCTCTTTTCAGCGTGGTGCCAAGGGGAGGCGCCCTGCCGCCGCTTGGGTGTCCTGCCTTGGGGGCGGTTTGGCACTGCCCGGGTGGAGGCTGGCGGATCACCTGGTTCCGGGGCTTAGCCGCCAATGGCCCCTGTTAGTTCTGGCTGTGAATATTTCTTGTGCAAACACCTCGCCAGAGCCAGGACGACGGGCTGGGGCTGGGCTTTGGCAGCGCCCGCGCACACACCCTGAGAAATAACTCCATGGCGCGTACCTGCCTGGGCTGGTCTGTGCCACGCCCTGGCGTCCCGGCGGGAGCAGGCGGTGGTGCCAGAGGGCGCAGGGCACCGGCCAGTCTAGGAAAACCTCCGTCAACACCGCTCCTGGAGGAGAGGCCCCTGCGCTCGCCTGCAGCGAACCTAAGGTGTGGAGGGCAGCGAGGGAGGGCGGAGCCGCGCTCAGGAGAGCCCCAGAGCTGGGAAATAGAGGGCGCATCTCGGAGACAGCCCGCCCAGCCGGCACCTGGGCCAGCTCCAGTCGAACCTGCCGACTTTGTGGCTGTGCTCCAAGGGGCGGGGCGGTGACATGGGGGGCAGAGCGCCTTGGAGAGCCAGCGGGGGGGCTATGCCGGGAGTTGTGGCGGAGGGATGTTGCGGGCCAGGAGTCGGAGGCATGCGCCATCCCGGAGGAACGGCCCCCCCACCCCGTCTCCGAGGTTACCCCCCAGGCCTGCCTGGGAACCCCTGTACCTTGGTTCCTGCCATGGTCCTGGTCCTGGTCCTGCCATGGGGGCGGGGGGCTGGACTCGATGACCTCTCGAGGTCCCTTCCAGTCCTAGTGGTCTATGATTCTATGGCTTCCCAGTTGGATCCTGCCCTTCATGCCCACGGCACCCTGGGCCCTTTGCCAGCGGATGTATCCCAGGCATCCAAAACCTGCCAGGGTGCAAGTATTCTCCCATCCCGCCCAGCCCTGCCCGGCCGCTCTGCTGGGAGTGGGGGCAGGGCCAGGGGGCTGCCTTCTCTGCAGACTTTGGCCACAGCCTTGCCTTGGAGCGAGCTCCCAGCAGGACTGGAGAGACCCGCTGGAAAGGTGCCGGGGCTGCATGTTCCCCCAGCGGCACCTCGCTCGCCTCGCAGCTCACCGGAGCCTGATGCGTTTGACCCCTTCCTTTGTGCTGGGCTGTGGGGCAGGATGCCGGGGGGTGGGGGGAGTGTTCATTGCCCCCAGGGGGCTGTGCCAGGCTGTGTAGCAGCAGCTGGCGTTTCTCTGGGGCCTCGGTTACTTGTTCGTAGCCCCGCCCTCCTGGGGGGCTAGGTGCCTCGAGACACCAGCTGCCCCACTTGGCTCTCGGCTGCGCCTTGCAGGGGATGCGCCCTGCTCCCATGGCTAGACCCGACCCCAGGCCCCTGCGAGCCCTGGCGCACGGCTAGCGACGGGCTTCACGGGTGGGGTGAAACCCGGCAGGAATTTGGCCCAGCGAATGTGAGGGCGGGAGGCAACTGGGCGGAGCTGCCCTGCCTGACTTTCAGCCCCCACTGGCCCCTGTCCGTCTGCCCCCCAACGAACCCGTGAGCTGGGGTCCCCCTCCCCCCACGCGCTCGCCCCATCCACCCCCCGTGCGGAGAACCCACCTACCGGAGACGGGCATGGGGCGTCCGGCACGAGGTGGCTTCAGGGCTGCGCGCTCACCGCACCTGGCCTGTGCCGGGGCTGCAGGGCAGAGCAGAAGGGGTGGGGGACGGGGCAGGAATGCAGGTCGCTCCAGGCCTGGGGGCAGCAGTGGCTGGGGGGGGCAGTGCGGGGGGGGGGATGCTGGTGGCTAGTCCCAGCCGGCTCTCCACCTGGCCGTCGCAGTCAGCTGATTTGTCGCCAGCTCCAGGGGAGCAGACCGGCCTCTGCCTCAGCCCGAGGGAACCGGGGGCCCCGCTGGACTGCACCTCTGTCTCTGAGGCGTCTTTTGGGGGAAAAACAGCTCCGGCGACTTTACCTGCCTCCCCCGGCTCCGGCCCAGGTCAGTCCCCGTCGAGCGGCGCGTCGGCTGGGAAGCTCTCGGGGAGGGGCCAGCCGGTCTGGTCCCTTAGCACCGGGGACAGGAGTATTGGCCGTGCCTCGGTTTCCCCTCCCGTTCTTGGTCCGTTTTTAGCATGGGAGCTCATTGGAGCCGGGACTAGCTCTGGGCTGCATCTGGCACAATGGGGCGGGGAGGGGGCCGCATGTGGCACAGCAGGGCCCTCATCTTGGGGCAGGGGGCTCCGATCTCAGTGCAGGGGGAGCCAGCCTGGCACCTCGGGGCCCTGATCGCAGGGGCTGCGCCTGGCCCAAAGGGGTCCAATGTTGGCATATGCAGGCGCTCCTATTCCTCTCCTACGTGCAGCGAGCGGAGGGAACCTCTGGGCCAGGGCGAGCAAGAGCTGGAGCTCAAAAGGGCTGAGCAGCCGGACAGCCCCCGCCCCGCCCCCCAGGGAACAACGCAGGGTCCCCGCCCCCCAGGGCCAGCGGGCGCTGAGCATGGGGGTAGCCGAACGCCTGGCTCCGGCCATGCCGCTGTAAACGAGTTCTGCAGCATTCCTCTTGCCCTGTGTTTGTCGGCAAGCCCCGGGACCTGCCGCCAGGCTGCACGTCCCGCCCCACACCCTGTCCCATGCCCCCTGGGCCTGGAAGCTCTGCTGCCCCTCCCTGGTGCAGCCCTGGTGCCACACCAATTTCACACGAGTGAAAACGGCCCATCGCCCTCAATAGCAGGCCTGCTCCTTCTCTCCACCCATGTGCAGAATAAACATTGCCCTGTGCACCGAGGCAAGGGTGGGTGTGCACCACCGGCAGACACACAGGCTGCTGGCTTGTGGGCACTCTGCCAATTAGCGGGACAGTATTTGAATCGCTCCTGGGTGGCTTCCAGAACTCGCAGCTGACAGGAAACACGGGCTGTTAACAATTCCCTGAACAAGGCAGAAAACTCTGGTACCGTTGGCTGGCTCCGTGGCACACGTGAATCCCCGGTGCAGGGAGAGGCAGCAGGTGGGGACCACTGAGCAGAAAGGCGCTGGGGGGGGGGGCAGGGAGGGCATTTAAATGCAGCCCCCACCCCACGGAGTCAGGGCTCAGCGGTTGTTATTCCAGCCGTGCTGGGAGCCCCGAGATCCCGCTAGACAAGGGGGGATCAGGGCGAGTGAGGCGCGGAGGGGGACCCTCCCCCGGCAGGAGGCCAGGATGCCTGAGTCCTCACCCTGAGCCGTCACCCCCCCAGACTCCGCTGCCTCGGTCAGGGATGTTGGCAGCCGCTGTGCTCCGCCCCAGAAGCAGACGCATTTCAGCCGCGGAGAGCGGGGGAGGAGATCACCCACTTCCTGTGCCCCTTCGAACACGGGGCTCTGCCTCAACTCCCCACTTCCCCCGCAGAATGCGTCCGGTGCAGAAGTCCCTGTGTCTGCTGCTGGTGGCCACAGCCTCCCTGGCCCTGCTGTACCTGCACGTCTGGTCGCCCAAGCCCTACAGCGCCGTCGACCTGCGCAACCGGCCGGACCGAGCCCCCGAGCAGCTGCTGGGCGACCCCCTGCTGGGACCCGCCAACAAGTTCGCCCACATCCCCTTCCAGCTCAAGGAGGAGATCCTGGCGTGAGGAGGGGCAGAGCGGGCTGGGGGGGCGCCGCCTGGCCTGGGCCGTTGGGGAGGGGCTTTTCCAGGCTCTCAGACTCCTCTCACCCCACCCCTTCCCCCGGGCTGTCAGTTGGGGCGGGCGGGGCCAGGAGGAGAGGCATGGTGGGGGGGCAGTCAGGGACACTGACCTAGGGCAGGGGGTATTGGTCTGGGGTAGGGGTGTCGGGCTGGCTCAGGGGTGTCGGCCTGACACGGGGGGTGCTGGAACAGGGGGGCTGGCCCAACACAGAGGGCGGGGGCATGACCAGTGCCCGGTCTCTGCAGGCTGCTGCCCAGGAACTCCTGCTCGTGCGAGGTGGCGCCCGCGGGGAAGGTGCCCTTCTCCAAGCAGCTCTTCAGCCAGCTCTACTCACTAGACTTCACTGCCACCTTCGGCCCCGAGGAGCTGGCGCGGCTCCGCAGCCGCCGGGACCGGGAGTACCAGAGCTACCGGCAGCGGTGAGCCCCAGGCACACGCCCTGAGAGGGGGGCAGAGGGCCGAGGCACCTCAGGCTGGGGGACCCCACGGCTACAGCCCCCATCCCCTGCTGGCTGCGGCGGGGCCAGGCCTATCCCCACCCCTCACTCCCTCCTTCCCTCCCAGAACCCAGTCTCCAGCTGACCAGCTGCTGATGGCCAGAGCCAACTCCCCGCTGGAGTACCCCACCCAGGGCGTGGAGGTGCGCCCGCTCCGGACCATCCTCATCCCAGGTGAGCGCCATCCCTGCCCGAGGGCCCCCCGGGGAGGGCAGAGCCGGTGGGGGCAGGGGAGGGCACACAGAGCCACGGCCGGCAGGCAGGACCTGAGCTCGCTGGGGCCGGGGCCTCCTGGGGTCTCACTAATCCCCTGTCTCGGCTTCCCAGGGCTCAGCTTGCAGGCGGCCACCCAGAAGCTGTACAGGGTAAGGCACGGAGGGGGCACCCTGTGGGGGGAGGGGGGTGGCTGGGTGCCGTGGCTGCTGCTGGCGCTTTGGGGTGCAGAACCCCCTGTTGCTCCTGGGGGCAGGGCTGGGGTGGGGGAGGGCCAGGAGACAGCCAAGGCCCTTGGTTATCCGGGGTGGCACACCTGGCGTCTGTTCCCACGGCCTGGCATCGCCCCCCCTCCCCACGAGGCAGCGCCAGCCTGGTGCCCATCCCCAAGCCAGGGACGGTGCCTCTGCCACCCCCAGCACTGACCTGGCCTCCCTCCCCCCCCAGGTGACTCTGACGGCCTCCCTGGGCACCTTCGACGTGGCGGCGGTGGTGGAGGGGGTGACGGCGCAGGGCGAGGGCGACTCGCGCCTCTCGCTGTCGGGCGCCCGCCTGGACAACCTCAACCGCCAGCTGCAGTTCGTCACCTACACCAACACCCTCTTCCACCCCGACTCCGCCGACACAGGTGGGCCCCGGCACCGCGGGGGCAGAGGCCACAAGACAACCCCCACTGGCAGGCTCCAAGGGGTCAAGGCACTTCAGAAATTAGGGGGCAGCCGAAGAATGGGGCTGTTTATAACTCTCCCCCTTCAGGCTTTCTTACCCACCTTGTGCCTCATGGACTCGCTCCTGGTTCCTGACATGCCCCAGGCTTTTGCACCCCGGAGTAGCAAGGCAGAGTCCAGAGGGAAACTGAGGCAGGCACAGGCCTCTTCCAAATAGTGCAGGAAATTCCCCCCCGACAGCTTCTCCAAGGGGCTGGGGCTTCCCCCTTTCCAGGCAAACACCCACAGCTAAGCCTCAGCTGGGTCTGACTTATATAGGGCCTAGCTCCTCCCCCTCCCTGATTGGATCCAGGTGGCTCACGGCCCAGGTCTCCCAGGTGGAGGCTGCTGTCACTCATGTGCCAGGCAGCCAATGCAGGGGGCTGGGGAACCCGGGGGCGAGGAGAGTGGGGGCTCAGGGACCATGGGGAGAGGGCGGGATCCAGCACATGGTGCCTGCAGGCCGCACTGGCAGGGGATCTGTACCAGATGTAATCTACCAGCTTGGTCTGGGGCAGTGCAGAGAAGGTCAAATAAGAAAGAACTGCTTAAAACCAAGGCTACTATCAGCGCGAGACTGGGGACCTTAGACTGGGGACCTTCCTTATAAGGCATTAAATTAGCCCCCCCCACAGAGCACTTCCGCTTCCTCGCTGGCCAGCGCAAAGCCTTGTGCAAGAGCTCTTGTGCAAGAAAACGGCCACACTGCCAAGTGCACGCTGTGCTTTTGTGCAAGAGCACCCCTGGCCGTGTGGATGCTCTCTTGCACAAGAAAGCTCCCATGGCCATTTTAGCCGTAGGGCGTTCTTGCGCAAGAAATCCCTGCCGAGCGTCCGCACTGCCCGCTTGCGCAAGAGGGCTTACACCGGTTAGAAAAGAGCGTGGCTCTTGCGCAAGGAGCCCTCTCTCACCACGCCGTGCTGTGCATTTCCTCGCGCAAGAGCAGGCGGGCAGTGTGGATGCTCTGCGGATTTTTGCGCAAGAACGGTTGTACTTGCGCAAGAAGCCGCGAGTGTAGACACAGCCCAAGAGTCACTGTGGCTAGTTCTCTGAGAACATCCACACTGTGTGCAGCGGCCGTCAAAAACCAAAGAGAATGTTAGGAATCCTACTGCCTCTCTATAAAACCATGTGTACAGATGTGGGTGCCTCTTCCCAAAAAAGATACACTGGCATTGGAAAAGGTTCGGCAAAGGGCAACAAAAATGAGGACGGGTTTGGAATGGATCCCATATGACCAGAAATTAAAAAGACAGGGACTTTTCAGCTTAAAAAAGAGGAGACCAAGGGGGGATATGATCGAGGTCTATAAAATCATGACAGGTGTGGAAAAAATGAATACGGAAAAGTTATTTACTTATTCCACAATGTAAGAACTAGGGGGTTACCCCAAGGAAATGAATAGGCAGCCGGTTTAAATCAAACAGGAAGTTTTTTGCACAGGCAACTTGTGGAACTCCTCGCCAGAGGACGGGGTCAAGACTAGAATTTTAACAGGGTTCAAAAAAGAGTGAGCTAGATTCATGGAGGTTAGGTCCATCCATGGCTATTAGGCAGGATGGGCAGGAATGGTGTCTCTAGCCTGTTTGTCTGGAAATGGGTGCCAGGAGAGGGATCGCGCGAGGATTCCCTGTTGTGTTCCCTCCCACTGGGGCATCTGGCATCACTTCTCCCACGCCAATCACACAAGGATCCGCGTTGCATGGGCTGACTCAGGCCAGCATCAGCTGTCGTCAGACCCCGCGCCTGGCCTGTTAGGCACCAAATCTGGGGCAAACACGCCAAGGTGGGTGCAACCCCCAGCTGCATTTTCCTATTACAATCCAGTAACGTGGCACGCCCAATGCAAAAATCGGTGCAGGAAAGGGTGCTAGTATCCTCCCGTGGGGCATCCTCAGGCCTGCCCAGGTTTGCCTCCAACAGGCTGCAAGGTCCCTCCTGGGCATAGCGATTTCCTCACGCTCTCTGACAAAGCCAAGGGAAAATGTGGTGAGCGCTGTCATGGATTGGCTCTGCTTCCACAGCAGGGGGCCCGTGCATCTTAGGTGCGCCTGCCAAGTGCTAAAGAAACCGGTTCATCTGTCCCTGTGTGCTCTGGCAAACGCCCAGACTCAAATCCTCTCACATCCCTGTGGAAATGTACTCCCTTGTTTAGGAATCCTGGCACCTGGCCACGACAGCAATACGGTGGCGTGACTCAGTTTCCCTTCCCATACTGCCTCCCAATTCAGGAATGTCCTTTCTTATGGGATAAAAAACAGGACTATGCAGCGCGTTAAAGACTAACAAGATGGTTTATTAGGTGACGAGATTTCATGGGCCAGACCCACTTCCTCAGATCAAATTGTGGAAGAAAATTGGCATGACCATATACAGGCAGTCCCCGGGTTACGTACAAGATAGGGACTGTAGGTTTGTTCTTAAGTTGAATTTGTATGTAAGTCGGAACTGGTACATCTTGTAGGGGACACTCTAGCCAAACATTTCTCCAGAGTTTGGTTTTATTCTCCCACCCCTCACTTCCCTCAGTCCTTTATTCTCAAGCTGAGGTGTCTGCTGAGAAAAGCCGCTCTGCGTCTCCCTGGTCTGCTGGGGGGGGCGCTAGCTTCGCGTCTCCCTGGTCTGCTGGGGGGGGCGCTAGCTTCGCGTCTCCCTGGTCTGCTGGGGGGGGCGCTAGCTCCGCGTCTCCCTGGTCTGCTGGGGGGGGCGCTAGCTCCGCGTCTCCCTAGTCTGCTGTGGGGGGCGCTAGCTTCGCGTCTCCCTGGTCTGCTGGGGGGGGCGCTAGCTCCGCGTCTCCCTAGTCTGCTGTGGGGGGCGCTAGCTTCGCGTCTCCCTGGTCTGCTGTGGGGGGCGCTAGCTCCGCGTCTCCCTGGTCTGCTGTGGGGGGCGCTAGCTTCGCGTCTCCCTGGTCTGCTGGGGGGGGCGCTAGCTTCGCGTCTCCCTAGTCTGCTGTGGGGGGCGCTAGCTTCGCGTCTCCCTGGTCTGCTGGGGGGGGCGCTAGCTTCGCGTCTCCCTAGTCTGCTGTGGGGGGCGCTAGCTTCGCGTCTCCCTGGTCTGCTGGCGGGAAGCAGCTAGTGCGTTTGTAAGTAGGGATCCGATGTAAGTCGGATCCATGTAACCCGGGGACTGCCTGTATACCAAAGGGATATAATCAAAAAAAAAGTGATGGTCATGCCAATTTTCTTCCACAATTTGATCTGAGGAAGTGGGTCTGGCCCACGAATTCTCATCACCTAATAAACCATCTTCTTAGTCTTTAAAGTCCCGCTGAAAGATACGGCACGTGGGACATTTTTACAATGTTTGGGGGCAGCAGCGTGCTGGCACCCAACGTTAACGGCAGTCGGAAGATATTTGATTCAAGCGCCCGTTGGCAGTTCTCTGTCAGGCCCTCGTGTCTTTGCAAAAACAAGTCTTTCCTGTCCCCTTCGCCCCGGGGGCTCGAACCCTGTTCTCCCCTGCTCAGCGAGAGTCAACGAGCTGGCGGGTGAGTCCCCGCTGCTCACAATGGCCTGGGAGTTTGCCTCCCCCACATCAGCCAAGTAAAGAGCACCACAGAGACTAGTCCTCTCCTCAGTCGGCAGCTTCATTTCCAAGCTGGTCTCTGAGTCAGAGGGCATGTCTGCACAGCAGCGTTAATTTGGAGTAAGAGAGGGAGGGTCTCCGCAGCAGCGTTAATTCAGAATAAGAGAGGGAGGGTCTACGCAGCAGCATTAATTCAGAAGAGCAGAGGGCGCGCTTCCTTCCCCTTCCTGCTGCGCAGACAGCGCCAAACGCAATCGGCGCAGCTGAAGCCGTGTTGCTTAATTCCACCCTGGACCTGCAGTGTAGACGCGCAGGAGACCGGGTTCATTTTCCATGGTGCGTGGGACTTCCGGACCTTTGCCCATCCACTGCCAACCTCGGCGTCCGCCAAGAACCCGCCGGCAGGCCCCCTCAGAGATGCCAAGTGCCCATGGTGTCCAGAGGCGGGAGCGGACCCGCCAGCCCCCCTGAATTCTCACCACCCAGCAGTTCCGCCCCCCCAGACCGTCTCTGAACCGGAGACACCCCCTGTCCCCTCTCTTGGTCGGCCTGGGCACATTTCTGGGCCAGTAACGCCGGTGCCCCCGCAGCCTGGTCAGACACAGCCGCTTGGCCATCCCAGGGTGGTTCCCTGGCTGCCTCTGAAACACCCGCCAGGCCCCCGGAAACCCCTCAGAGCTGCCCCCCCGATGCCAGAGCACCGGGAGGGGGGAGCAGCTGCAGCCAGGCTGTTGGGGGGAGGGAGAGGGAGAAACTGGCTTGGCCACGCAGCCCATGTTGCCCCCCCCCCCCGTCTCCCAGGCCAGGGGCAGGGGGGTGGCCATCGACAGGGCCAGCTGGGAGAGAGGAGAGCCCCCCCCCATGGAGTCCCGGGGGTCCCAGAACTCCCTCCATGCTGACCCCTCCTCCTCCTAGTGCCTGTCTCCCCTTTGTTTTCCAGTGCAGTTTGCCACCGATGGGCACGAGGCCTTTTTCACCATCCGAATCCGCCACGCGCCCACGCCCAAGCTCTATAACCCGGGGTCCTCGGGCGACGGCAGCGGTGAGTGCCTGGGGGCACCAGGGCCGGGGGAGCTGGTGCCAGGCGACCTGCGGGCGGAGGGGGAAAGCCCAGGGCAGTCGGGGTGAAGGCCACCCCAGCTGGCCCAGCTGAGGCTGGGATGGGGAGGTTCCCCCATCCCTCGAGTCCGGGGTGCTGCTCCCCTCCCCCACAAACCTCTCCCCCCACCCAGCAGATTACAACATCAGCGCCCTGGTCACCATCGCCACCAAGACCTTCCTGCGCTACGACAAGCTGCGTGCGCTGATCGCCAGCATCCGCCGCTTCTACCCCACCGTCACCATCATCGTGGCCGACGACAGCCAGCGGCCCGAGCCCGTGGGGGGGCCCCACGTCGAGCAGTACTTCATGCCCTTCGGCAAGGTGGGGGCCGGAGAGAACCCAGGGGCTGGGGGCAGCGGGGGCGCGGGAAGACGGTGGGTCGGGCTCTCAGGGCCTGGGGGGCACAGGGCTCAGAGGGCCGGGGGTGGCGGGGCTGGGAGCGGCGGGGGTGTGGGAAGACGGTGGGTCGGGCTCTCGGGGCCTGGGGGGCGGGGCTCAGAGGGCCGGGGGTGGCGGGGCTGGGAGCAGCGGGGGCGCGGGAAGACGGTGGGTGGGGCTCTCAGGGCCTGGGGGGCACAGGGCTCAGAGGGCCGGGGGTGGCGGGGCTGGGAGCAGCGGGGGTGTGGGAAGACGGTGGGTCGGGCTCTCGGGGCCTGGGGGGCGGGGCTCAGAGGGCCGGGGGGGGCGGGGCTGGGAGCGGCGTGGCTGGGAGCGGCGGGGGTGTGGGAAGACAGTGGGTCGGGCTCTCGGGGCCTGGGGGGCGGGGCGGGGCTGGGAGCGGCGGGGGTGTGGGAACACGGTGGGTCGGGCTCTCAGGGCCGGGGGTGGGGGGGGCAGGCCCTGACATGCCCCCTCCCGCAGGGCTGGTTTGCGGGGCGCAATCTGGCCATCTCCCAGGTGACCACCAAGTACGTGCTGTGGGTGGACGACGATTTCATCTTCACGCCCCGCACCCGGGTGGAGAAGCTGGTGGACGTGCTGGAGAAAACCAGCCTGGACTTGGTGAGGGGGGGGGGTTGCAGGGTGCCTGGGAGAGATAAAGGGGGGAGTTTGGCCACATCTGGGGGGATCCCAGGGGAGGATCCCACCCTCCCCCACACCCCCTGCTGCTTCCCCCTCTCCCCCCAGCCTGGCTGCAGAGATGGGGGCCAGCGCCCCGGGGAGGGAGGGGAGCCCCCTAGTGGCCATTACCAGACACGACACGGTAGGAGTCACCGGCGCGACCCCTGCCGGGAGGAGACCCACAAAGTCCTTTTCCCCTGCGCTGGGGGCATGTGAGTCCTCGCCCCAGAGACTGGGGGCGGGTTGGGTCACAGGAACCAGTGTCAGAGCGCACTGCTTCGGGGGGGGCCGCCCAAGGCCCCCCAGGGGAGGGGGGAGCTGGATCCGGGTCCCTAGGAGGGGGGGACCCAGGGGAGGAGAGAGCTGGATCCAGGCCCCTAGGAGGGGGGGACCCAGGCGAGGGGGGAGCTGGATCCGGGGCCCCAGGAGGGGAGAGCTGGATCCGGGCCCCTAGGAGGGGGGGACCCAGGGGAGGGGGGAGCTGGATCCGGGCCCCTAGGAGGGGGGGACCCAGGCGAGGGGGGAGCTGGATCCGGGCCCCTAGGAGGGGGGGACCCAGGCGAGGGGGGAGCTGGATCCGGGCCCCTAGGAGGGGGGGACCCAGGGGAAGGGGGAGCTGGTGCAGAACCCCCCCCACACACTACCCGTGGGAGCCGGTCCCTGCCCCCACTCACAGCCGTGTGCCCGGCAGGTCGGGGGCGCGGTGCGGGAGATCACGGGCTTCACCGCCACCTACCGGCAGAAGCTCAGCGTGCAGCCGGGGGGCGCGGAGGGCGACTGCCTGCAGATCCGCCAGGGCTACCACCACCTCCTGGAGGGCTTCCCGGCCTGCGTGGTCACCGACGGCGTCATCAACTTCTTCCTGGCCCGCACGGCCAAGGTGCTGCAGGTGGGGTTTGACCCCCGGCTTAGCCGCGTCGCCCACCTTGGTGAGTGGGGGGGGAAGGGGCTGCATTGGCCACACCCCACAGCGCTGCTGTGCCTGCCTAGTGGTTACAGCAGGAGGGGGCAGCTGGAAACCAGGACGCCTGCGTTCCAGCCCCATTTCTGGGCGGCAGTAGGGTCTAATGGTTAGGGGGGGAGCCAGGATTCCTGGGTTCCAGTCCCAGTTCTGCCACTGACTCACTGTGGGATTGGTCACCTCCCCTCTACCTCAGTTTCCCTCTCTGTTGAATGGGGGGGTAGCTTGGGGCTCCGTTGTGGGCCAAATGGCGGGGGCCTGGCAATCGGGCAGGGACTATGTGGCAGTTTCCTGCCTCCAGGGTCCGGTTCCCAAAATCCCAAGGGGGAGGCTGGGAGAGGGGGGCAGCTGGGAACCCCCAGCGCCTTCAGCCAAGGGAGGTCGGGGAAGGGGGTACCTGGGGATGCCCCAGGGTTTCGGATCGTGGGGAGACCAGGGCTCAGGGATGCCTGGGGGGAGCCCCACAGCCCCCCCCCAGCTAGTGGTGCTGTGCCGCGTTGACCCCCCCCCGCCCTGGCAGAGTTCTTCATCGACGGGCTGGGCGTGCTGCACGTGGGCTCGTGCGCCGACGTGGTGGTGGACCACGCCTCCAAGATCAAGCTGCCCTGGCAGAAGACGGAGAGCGAGAAGCAATACGCCAAGTTCCGCTACCCGCCCTCGGCCGACTCCAGCGTCAGCGTCAAGCACGGCCTCTTCTACTTCAAGAACCGCTTCAAGTGTATGACGGGCAACTAGCCCCCGCCCGCCGGCCCCGGGCACCCCCAGGGGGCGGGGCTTCGGTCCGTGCACCAGGCCGGGGGGAGCTGGAGTCACGGAGATCCTGGGCAACTCCCCGGAGCGCAGGATGCGGGGGAGGACGGGGCACCCCCAGGAGATGCTGTTTTATACTGGACAGACCCCCCACCCCTGTTCCCGGCCGGATTTCTCCAGCGCCCCCTGCAGGAGAGAACAGCCCCCCGCCCCCACCTCCAAGCTGCCCCGGGGCCAAGTGCCCGTGCCACATTTGAATCTTGTGCCAAGTGTTTGTAGCCCCGGGAGATGCCCACGGGAGATTCCGGTCAAGTGCCAAAGACTGCAGCAGCAGGGAGCCTCCAGCAGGGGGCGCCCCCTCGAGCAAGGGGAGGGGGCGTCTCCCACAGCTGGGGAGGGGGGCCTGGCCATGGGGGGGGGGGACAAGCCCCTCCCAGGGGCCGAGGTCTCTGTCCCTTCTTCGAGGGCGTCAGCTTTCCCCACAGAATCCAAGCACATGGGCACAAGCCACAGGGACGGGAGGGGCGTGGCTGGCCCCAGCTGTGCCCCACACGCCAACCAATCTCAGCCCCACACGGCTCAGAGATGGCAGCGGGTGATCCCGTTGCTGAATCTAAGCCGGGGGGAGGGGGAATCTGCCCCCTTGCTCTCCCTCCACCCTGTGACTCCTTTATTAACCCAGGACCTTGCCTGTTGCTCTAGGGAAACTGAGGCAAGGTGATGTCAAAGTTTCCCTAGAGCACCGAGGCGGTGTGTGGGTGAGGGAGGAGCCGGGTGCTGCCAAGCTGTGCCCACGGGTGAGCAGATCTGGGGCGAGCTGCTTGGGGCCCCCTCCCTGCCCCACCCCACCCCACTTCTCCCAGTTTCTATTGTGGCAGGGAAAGAAGAACTTTTAGGGAGAAAAAGGTGGGTTTTATTTATAAAAATTCCAGATGTAAATACTCTCCAGATGCCCTCCGAGCCCCACCCACTTCTCCTGAGCTCCCCCCCCCCCCCCCCTCCGCCTTGATTCCTCCCATGGGGTTTTAGACCAACCGGAGACAAACTTTGTACCTTTTTTGTAACGTTAGTTCCCGCCTCCCCAGCAGGCTGCAAACCCCCCCCCCCCAGTTTTCTCCCTCCCTCTCACCCCCGTGGGTGCACGGTCACCCCGCCGGTGGCCCAGCATTGGGGGTGAAGGGGGGATGGCACCAGCATGGCCCCAGGCTGGGGGGACACTGAAGCACACTATAGCGGCAGAGAGGCCAGGCCCGAAGGCAGCATGGAAGGGGAATCAGGCCCTTTGCCCCCCTCCCCCCCTCAGCTCTCCCAGGACCCAGGGGGAGAAGAGACGGGCCCCCCCCCACCCCGCCTGCCAAAGCACAGTCCCTGCTGCCCAGCCCTGCAGGAAGCACCAGGGGTGCCCGCCCCACTGCCATGTGCCCACAGGGCCCGGGCCCGTGATGCCAGCAGCCGCAGCAGCTCCCCCAGGGGGCTGCGGGAGGGGGGCTGCCCCCCCCACACACACACAATGGGGGGGGGGACAATAAAAGGGATTTGGGATCCTTTCTGAGGTTTAGACCCTGCGTCAGCGTCTCTGTGGGGGGATAAATTCCTGTTCCCAGGCCAGCCCCTGCACTGGGGGGGGGCAGATCTGGCTCTGGAGAAGCTCCCCCTGACGTAGGCATGAGGCACAGAGCCCCCCCCAATCAGAACACCAACGTGCCCTCACATGGGGCTCACCTATATTGGGCCCCACCCCCAAAGCTGGCTTGGCGGAGGAAGGACTCCCCCCCACCCCGGGCAGAGGCAGAGAAGTGGCTGCCACGCTGGCCACGCCGGCCACCCCGATTCCCAGCCAGCCGGGTCCCTCTGCCCTGTGCTGCTCCGGCCCCCGACCAGAGAGCTGCGGGTGGCCCGTCGGCTCGCCCAGGAGATCTGGGGCAGGAGGCCCCGCCGCCCCGCCCCGGCGCGGCTCAGCGGGCTGCGCCTGCTCCTTGGCACGGAGCAGGAATTCTCGGCGCCCTCCGGCTCGGCCGGCAGGCTGGTCCCCGGCTCCTCGCTCCAGCGCCGCCGGCCCTACACCCAGATCGCGGGGCTCTTCTCCTGGAGGGACAGAGCGGTGTGAATCGTGGGCACGGGGCACATTCTGCAACCCCCCCCCCCGGCCACACCCGGCCGCCCTGCAGGAATGGGGCAGGGAAGCCAGCTCGTTGGGCGTCTCCTTACCAGCCCCCGCGCCCTGGAGGGGGGGGGGGGATACAGCACTGCCCCCCATACAAACTGGAGCTGTCTGGGCTCCCCACCATGGACAGAAAAGGGCCCGTGTCCCATTCTCAGGCCAGTCCAGCCCTCCCCACGGACCGGAGCTGAAGCACCCTAGAGGGGAAGGCTCCGTGTCCCATTCCCCACCCCTTGGATCCACCAGCTGCCCCATCTCTGTCTGGATTACAGCCAGGTCCCTAACGAGGGCAGCCCCCCCCCCATCCCAACCCATCCCCCTGCCCTGGAGGGGAGCCCCCGCGCCAGCCCCTCACCGTGGTGTGCGTGAGGTAGGAGACGGCATCCTGGACGGTCACAAACAGCTGCTGGGGGGCGAGGTGCTGCCCCACGCCGCTGCGGCTCAGCGTCTCCAGGACCTCGCCTGCGGCCAGGGAAGAGACGACGCGGCTCAGCCCAGGGCCCTTGGCGCAGCACTGGGCTCCCGCGGGTCAGAGCCCCCCCAACTACCTGCCCCCCCCCCGACTCACCGTTACAGGCTGCCAGGTGCATGCGGATCCCGGCCTGCTGGCTCTCCACGCACATCTGCAAGGCAAGGAGAGCACAGGCTGGCACCTCGGAGCAGGCATAACCGCCTCCCCCGCCCATGTGGGCCTCCCAATTTTTTCCACCCATGTGGAGAATAAATTTTGTCCCGTGCGCCAAGGCATGTGCACCACCAGGAGGAACACATGCTGCCGGCTGCGGGCGCTCTGCCTTGGAGTCCCTCCTGGGTGGCTGCCCAAGTGCCCAGCTCACAGGGAGCACCAATCCCACCCCCACCCCCCCCTCATCCCCCCACTCCGGATCTGCCTCGCTACCTGGAGGAGCAGCCGGGCGCCGGCAGAGTCCACAAAGGGGATCCCACTGCAGTCGAGAATCGCGGCCTGGGTCCTGCCAGCAGCACCTGCCGGGGAGGAGCAGAGGGCGTGATTGCACCCACCCCACCAGCTGCCCTGGCATGGAGGGGCCCAGCCAGACGGGTCCCACGGAGCACGGCCACCAGCGAGACCCCTCCCTGCAGAGGGGCTGGGAGAGTCCTGGGTTGGTGCCCTGCCCTGCAGAATCCCATCTGGAGGAGACTCCACCTCTCCAGCCCCCCATGACCACCTCTACCAGCCCACGAGGGGGGCCACTGGGGCCACAGCCACCCCTGCCAGCCCACGAGGGGGGCCACTGAGGCCACAGCCACCCCTGCCAGCCCACGAGGGGGGCCACTGAGGCCACAGCCACCCCTGCCAGCCCACGAGGGGGGCCACTGAGGCCACAGCCACCCCTGCCAGCCCACGAGGGGGGCCACTGAGGCCACAGCCACCCCTGCCAGCCCACGAGGGCGGCCACTGAGAGCCACCAGGGCTGTGGGGTCGGACACGCACCCCCCACCAACACCCCCTCCAACCGGGGAGCTGCGGGGGGCCCTGCGTACCTGAGCTGGGCTGCCCGGCTCCACCCTCAAGCCCACAACTGGGGCTCGGCACGCAGATCTCCTGAGGGGGACACAAATCTGTTAAGGCCACCTCAGTGGTCACCCAAACCCCTGCCCAGGGCCCTACTGGGGTCCCCCCCTCCCCTCGTCTCCCAGGATCCCCTACCGTGGGCCCACCTCCAATGGGGATGTCAAGGAACCCCCAGCAGGGTCAGGGTGGGGGGAGAGGGGTCTACCAAGCCCGGGCTGGGCGGCTGACAGGCCACGCGGGCAGTTCCACTGTGGGGAGGATTCTGGGGAAAGCAGCCTCGCTCCCAGGATCCGGGGCCCTCAGGACGTGGGATCGGGCGGGATTTGGCCTGTTCCCCCACCCCCGGGCGGAGCCCCCCTGAAATCTCCGCTGGCCCCCGTACCACGGTGCTGATGCTCATCTTGGCGGAGCCCTCCAGCGCCTGCCGAGCCTTCTCCCCCCGGCTGCCCCTCGGCGGGCCCAGGCCCAGCCGCCGGCTCAGCGCCTGGCGGAAGAAGCCCCGGTTGCCGTAGTAGATGGGGGCGTGGTAGGCCACGATCTTCACCCCGGGGATCTCGAAGCACTGGGGGGAGGCGACAGAGCGTGGGGGGAGGCCGACAGGCCCTGCCCACGGGTGCGTGTCCGCCTGGCCCCCCCAACCAGAGCACTGGGTTGCCCCATGGGGCCGGGAAGGAGGTGCCTCCTCCCCGTGCTCTGCCAGCGCTCCAGGGCCCGCCCCCGGCGCCCGTACCTTACGGTGCCGTTGGACAGGCCGGTAGATTTCCGTGTTGGCCGCTTTGCCCAGCACCATGCACTCGGCCCTGCAGGAGAGACGGTGCATCAGGCGGGGCGGCAGGCTGGTGCCCGCTGGAGGGAACCCCCAGGGCGCCGAGCAGCCATGCCCACGCCCCTGGCCAGCCGCTCGTGGGGGGCACTTGTGCAGGAGGCGGGGGGGGGGGTCGACAGCCACCCCCCAGCCCACGCCAGAGCCGGTCCCCAGCCAGCAAACCAGGCGCGGGGCACTCGGGTACCTCTGTGTGCGGCAGATGACGGTCATCATGGAGAAGACGACCCCCACGGCCAGGCCCACGTCCACGTTCAGCACGACCACGGCCAGCCAGGTGACCACCCAGACAGCCTGGAACGGGAGGGCAGGGTCAGAGGGGCGCGCCCAGCCAGCTGGCCCCCAGGGTTCGGCTGCTTGGGGCCCATCTCCCCCGCTGTCCTGAGAGCCTCTGGGGGCAGCGTGGCCTAGTAGGCACAGCCCCCAGCAGGGACGTGCTAGGCCCAAAGCCCTGAGGGGCCTCCCCCCTCTGAGCCTCGTCTCATTCGACAGCGAGCGCGGGGACCATCTCGCTCTGGGCCAGGGCAGTGCCAGGCCGCCAACGCTCCCCTAACGCCAGTAGCCAAGGGGTGCGGGGCCCTGACCGTGCAGAGGGTCCAGCCCCGGAGAGCTCTGCCGTTGTGGGAGCTGGCACCCCGGCTCCGTGCTCTGGCCAGTTTCAGGGGGCTGGGCTGGGGGGGAGCAGCCCCCCAGCTCCAGCGCCATGCCCGCCTGGGGGGGGGGGTGCAGCTGCTTACGAAATCGATCCGGCTGATCCGCCAGAGCTCGGGCAGGTCCCCGAACTGTAGGACCATCTGGCGCAGGCTGGTGACGTTGATACAGGCCAGGACAGCCTGGGAGGGGAGGGACGAAAGGCGCGTGAGTGGCAAGCTGGCACCCCCAGTCCTAGGCTAGCTGGGAGCTTGGCAGTGGGCCGGGGGGCGGGGGGATTGGCGGGCAGCAAGCCAGGCTCGCAGTGTCTGCTACGACCCAGCAGCCTCGCCCCCAACCCGGCTGGCTCCCGGGGCAAGGGCAAAGCCACCCCCAGGGGGAGCTGTGCCCAAAGGGAGGGGACGCCGGGCCTGGCACCCCCCGGGGTCACCCACACACCTCACCTTGGGCAGGGAGTGGAAGAGGGGTCCGAGCCACATGAGCACCATGAACACCACCGCGCCCGAGAAGAAACCCGCGAGCTGCAGAAAAGGACGGGTTAGCCGGTAGGGGCTGCCCGGGCACCGCCAGCCCCAGGCTGGGCCCTGCAGGAGGGGCCCCAGCACAGCACGGAGACCCCCAGAAAATCCCCCGCCCCCGGTGTCCCGTTCAAGGCCTCGGTGCCAGCCTCCTGCCCTGCGCCCAGGAAGGAGAGAGCTCCGACGTGCCCCGCTGAGACCTGGCAAACTCGCTGCACAAGCCAGCCAGAACTCTGGGGGGAGCCCACTCCTCCTCTGTGCCCCCCCAGGCACATCACCCCCCCCTCCTTTCTGTAGCCCCCCCGTACCTGGGTGTGCCCCCCAGCGCTCTCCAGGATGTTGGTGGTGGCCAGGGTGGCCGAGCTCGGGAAGCAGGCGAAGAGGGAGGAGACCAGGTTAGAAACGCCATGAGCCAGCAGCTCCTGCCAGGGGCAGAGACAGGACAGGGCTACGGGGACTGGCCAGGAGGGGGCCTTGGCAGACACCGGAGCCTCCCAGCTGGGCAGGGCCTTCCTACCCCCCGCCCCCGGCAGCCCGAGCCCGCCCCACACACCTGGTTGGGGTCGATGGTGTAGCCATGCTTCTCGGCATAGATCATGGCCAGCGCCACGGAGACGGCGTAGGCCACGAACCCGATGGCCACGGAGTCCCCGAGCACCTGGGGCAGGGCCTGCAAGGCCGGGAGCCGAGGCTGCGGGAACCTGTGTGGGAGACAGAGGCAGTCACCGGACAGAGCCACGCCAGGCGGAGGGGAGGCCACGGACCCGCCCTGGCCAGGCCACGACGCTGCCCTGGGTTGGTTCCTGCAGGATGCTGCCTGGGGGGCCCTGAGGTTGCCCCTGTGACAGCCGGGAGGGGGTGGGCGGGCGACTCCTTACCCGGCGGGCAGGGGGCCGACGATCTGCACGTTGTAGCGCGTGTCCAGGGAGGAGGCAAAGCAGACGCCCGTGGCAGCCAGCACCTGGGGGGAGAGCGGAGCCGGCGGGTTACCCCTCCCCTGCTGCCCAGCGCCCGGTTCTCCTCCAGGCCCCGGGAGCCAGGCCTGTGGGCCGGGTGGGGCGGGGGCAGCAGTACCCACCACCAGGATCTCCCCCGGGATGGGCGTGGGCAGCCGGCTCCGGAGCCGCGTGTTCAGCTCCTTGATGGGCAGCAGCAGCGCCAGGCACAGGGCGGAGATGAGCAGCTCGGCCACGTTGGTCAGGGGCAGCGCCCACGCCACCGACGCCAGCGTCTGGGGACAGCACGGGGTGCGTCACAGGCAGGGCAGGGGCCTGCTCCCCTCCCCCCGCCCTTGGCCTCTGCACCCTGCCCCCCTTCCCCCCCTCCACCCCCAGCCTCTTGTGCCCCCCCTTATCTTCTGCACCCAGCCCCCGGCCTCCCCCCCGGCCTCTGCACCCCACCCCCATCCTCTGCCCCCTGTCCCCAGCCCCTTCCTCCCCCCGGCCTCTGCCCCCCTTCTCCCCCTCCGCCCCCAGCGCTCTCCTCGCCGCCCAACGCACCTTGAAGATGGCGAAGCAGCCGGGGCTGCGGGGCAGGGGCAGACCCAGCAGGCTGGGCAGCTGGGAGACCAGGACGTGCAGGGCGGCCCCGTTGGTGAAGGCCTTGACCACCGGCTCCGAGAGGTACGTGGCCAGGAAGCCCAACTGCGCCGCGAACATCGCCAGCTGGGCGGGGGCGGGGGGGAGGTCAGCGCTGCCGGCACGGGACAGGGTGCCTGCCCGCCCCCCCCATGGAGCCCCCCTCCCCTCCCACCAGCCCCCTCCCCTTATCCCCCCCATGGAGCCCCCCTCCCCCCAGCCCCCCCTTATCCCCCATGGAGTCCCACTCCCCTCCCACCAGCCCCCCCTTATCCCCCATGGAGCCCCCCTCCCCTCCCACCAGCCCCCTCCTTATCCCCCCGATGGAGTCCCGCTCCCCTCCCACCAGCCCCCCCTTCATCCCCCATGGAGCCCCCTTCCCTCCCACCAGCCCCCCCCCTTATCCCCCCGATGGAGTCCCACTCCCCTCCCCTCCCATCAGCCTCCCCTTCATCCCCCATGGAGTCCCATTCCCCTCCCCTTGCACCAGCCCCCCGTTATCCCCCAATGGAGCCCTGCCCCCCTCCCACCAGCCCCCCTTATCCCCCATGGAGCCCCCCTCCCCTCCCACCAGCCCCCCCTTCATAAGATAAGAACTTAAAAATGGCCAGACTGGGTCAGACCAAAGGCCCATCCAGCCCAGCATCCTGTCTGCCCACAGCGGCCAATGCCAGGTGTCCCAGAGGGAGTGAACCAAACAGGGAATGATCAAGCGATCTCTCTCCTGCCATCCATCCATCTCCACCCTCTGTCACACAGAGGCCAGGGACACCATTCCTTACCCAGCCTGGCTAATAGACAACCTCCATGAATCTATCAATGGCTATCTAGTTCTCTTTTAAACCCCGTTCTAGTCCTAGCCTTCACACCCTCCTCAGGCAAGGAGTTCCACAGGTTGACTGTGACCTGTGGGAAGAAGAACTTCCTTTCATCTGTTTTAAACCTGCTGCCTATTCATTTCATCGGGTGGCCCCTCGTTCCTATATTATGGGAACGAGTAAATAAGGGTCTGTCTACACTACAAAGTTCATTCCAACTAACAGCTGTCAGTTCGAATTAACTTTCATAGGCGCTACACAAGCAAGCCGCTAGTTTGAACTTAATTCGAACTAGCGGAGCGCTTAATTCGAACTAGGTAAACCTCATTGCACGAGGACTAACGCCGAGTTCGAATTAACTAGTTCGAATTAAGGGCTGTGTAGTCCCTTAATTCGAACTAGTGGGAGGCTAGCCCTCCCCAGCTTGCCCTGGTGGCCACTCTGGGCACCACCAGGGAAAGTCATCTGCCCCCCTCCCAGCCCCGGAGCCCTTAAAGGGGCACGATCTGGCTACGGTGCTCGTGCCAGTTGCAAGCCTGCCAGCACCCAGCCAGCAGACCCTGCACCTGGCACGGCATGAACCAGCCACCCACTGCCCCCCAGCCCTCCGCCTCTTCCCGGGACCAGGCTGGCGGCTCCCAGGAGCCTGCCCAGGGCCGCAAGAGGCAGGCGCCCGCCTGGTCTAGTGCAGAGATCGTGGACCTCATCCAGGTTAGGGGGGAGGCCTCCAACGTCCACGACCTCCGCACTAGGCACAGGAAAGTGGCCGTCTAGGGCAGGAGAGCTGCCAGCCTGGCCACCAAAGGCCACATGCAAACCCAGGAGCAGGTTTGCACAAAAATCAAGGTGGTCCAGTGAGAACCCCGACCCTGAGCTTAGAACATAAGAACATAAGAACGGCCGAACTGGGTCAGACCAAAGGTCCATCTAGCCCAGTAGCCTGTCTGCCAACAGCGGCCAACACCAGCTACCCCAGAGGGGATGGACCGAAGACAATGACCAAGCCATTTGTCTCGTGCCATCCATCTCCAGCTTTCCACAAACAGAGGCCAGGGACACCATTTCTACCCCTTGGCTAATAGCACTCCATGGACCCAACCTCCATGACTTTATCTAACTTCTCTTTAAACTCTGTTCTAGTTCTAGCCTTCACAGCCTCCTGCAGCAAGGAGTTCCACAGGTTGACTATTTGCTTTGTGAAGAAGAACTTTCTTTTATTAGTTTGAAGCCTGCTACCCATTCATTTCATTTGGTGTCCTCTAGTCCTTCTATTATGGGAGCTAATGAAGAACTTTTCTTTATGCACCCTCTCCACACCACTCATGATTTTATAGACCTCTATCATATCCCCCCTCAGTCTCCTCTTTTCTAAGCTGAAAAGTCCCAGTCTCTTTAGCCTTTCTTCATATGGGACCTGTTCCAAATCCCTGATCATTTTAGTTGCCCTTTTCTGAACCCTTTCTAAGGCCAAAACATCTCTTTTGAGGTGAGGAGACCACGTCTGTACACAGTACTGAAGATATGGCGTACCATAGTTTTATACTTCCTCTCCTCCTTCCCCTGGCTTCCCCCTTCCAGCTCCCTCCTCCCAGGTTTCCCCCTCCCCTCTCCCACCCTCTCTCTTCCCCTCTTCCACCTCCTTTTCCCAGTCTCCCCAGAGGTTAATCCTCCCCCCGCCAGTTTTGTTAAAGAGAGTTTCTATTTTTGAACACATGGGTCCTTTATTTTTTACATCAGGAAAGGGGGCTAGGGATAAGTGGAAGGAGGTGAGGGAGGAATGGGGTACGAGCCCCCGATGGGGAGGACTGGGGTGGCTCTGCAGGGCTCCTCGGGGTGGAAGCTCTCCTGCAGCCCCCCGAATGACCCCCCCGGATGGCAGCCTGCGGCAAGTACAGCTGGGCTGATGGCCGAGTGCTGTGATGTGCCAAGTGTGGGCACTCAGGGTGCTCCAAGCCAGGACTGCTTTGCTGTCCCTCATTGAGGTAGACAAGCAAGCGGGGAACCCTGAGAACTGTTTGTCCGGGGTGGGGGTCGGGTCCCTTTAAGCACAGCCCTCGGCTAGCCTGAGACAGCAGCTCCATGCTCTAAGTCCTAACCTGATGCCCTGCCAGCACCTGTTCCGGCCACCCTTAACCTCGGTTCAGGGTCCACTCAATGTGGACATGCTAGTTCGAATTAGCAAAACACTAATTTGAACTAGTTTTTAGATCTAGAAGCACTAGTTCAAATTAGCTTAGTTCGAATTAACTAATTCGAATTGTTAGTTCGAATTAGCGCTGTAGTGTAGACAGACCCTAACTTTTCCTTATTCACTTTCTCCACACCACTCATGATTTTATAGACCTCTATCATATCCCCCCCTTAGTGCCTTCTTTTCCAGGCTGAAAAGAGGAAGTCTCCATTCTGAAAACTGACCATTTATTCCTACCCTTTGTTTCCTGTCTTTTAACCAGGTCTCAATCCAGGATCTTCCCTCTTATCCCAGGACAATGTAATTTACGTAAGAGCCTCTGGTCAGGGAACTTGTCAAAGGCTTTCTGAAAACCTAAGCACACTATAGCCGCTGGATCCCCCTTGTCCACATGCTTGCTGACCCGTTCAGCCCCCAACCCCTCCACCAGGCTCACCATTAGGAGCCCCACCAGGAAGGCCACGGTGGCCGCCAGGCCCACGCGCTGCTGCTCTGCCCGTGCCAGCTCCGCGCTGGTCGCGTTGGGCTCCAGGGGCCGGGGCACCAGCTGCTCCACCACGGAGCCGGTCATGAGGCTCACCACGGCGAAGGTGCCTGGGGGGGGAGGGGAGACGGCCCCTGAGCACCGCCCGGCGGGTGCCCCCACGCGCCCACTTGCATGCCCTGCACCCGCCTGCTCCTGGCCATGCACCAGCTACCCATGGGCCATCCCATCCACACACACCCCCACGGTCCCCCTCAGGCCATCCGCACCCCCCCAAACATACACATACACGCTGCCAACTGCAATCCCCCAAACTCTGTCCCTCAAGAGCCCATCCCCCGTATGGATCCCCCCTCTGCGTCAGCCCCCTGCCCACTCCCTGGGGGAGGGCACTAGCTTTGGGAAGGCCCCATCTGGGGTCAGGCCCTGTTCAGCCCTTGGCTGGCTAGCGTAATCTCCCAGCCCCCCCACCAACACCATCATGGGATGCCCAAGGAAAGAGCTCCCCCCCCGTTTAACCCCACGAGCCCTGGGGGCCCACTCACCGGTGGAGACATGGCGCCCAGTGCCAAGGAGCGTGTAGAGGAGGACGGGGAAGAAGGACGTGTAGAGCCCGTAGACAGGGGCCACGGAGGCCAGGAGGGCGAAGGCCATGCCTGGGGGACCCGAGAGGGGCAGGGGTGAGTGGCATCCCGTCCCACTGAGCTGCTAGGGGCCGAGCGGCATCCCCCACCGAGCGCTCAGGGAGGCTGCTGCGTCCCGGCCGGGGGCAAGACAGAGACGGAGACTGGGAAGAGCAGCCCCCCACACACAACGCGGCTCCTGCCTGAGGGGGCATCATAGCCAGGCCAGACCCTGCTGACCCCAGAGTCCAGCCCGTCTAGCCCTTCCCCTCTCAATGGCTTTGTTACTTGCGCGGGGGGAAACTGAGGCACAGAGGGGAGGAAAGAGGCAAGTCAGTGGCAGGAGTGGTCCTGACTCCTGCCTTCCCCCACTCTCCTCCCCAACCTGGGGGGGGGGGAGGAATGTTCCCTGCTCTAACCACTAGCCCCCACTGCCCTCCCAGCCCTGAGGAGACAACTCCGGAGTCCTGGCACCCAGCCGCCCGCTCTAACCACTAGCCCCCACTGCCCTGGGTACAGAGCCCCGGAGTCCTGGCACCCAGCCCCCCAGCTCTAACCACTACCCCTCACTGCCCTGGGTACAGAGCCCCGGAGTCCCGGCACCCAGCCCCCCGGCTCTAACCACTAGCCCTCACTGCCCTGGGTACAGAGCCCCGGAGTCCTGGCACCCAGCCCCCCGGCTCTAACCACTACCCCTCACTGCCCTGGGTACAGAGCCCCGGAGTCCCGGCACCCAGCCCCTCGGCTCTAACCACTAGCCCTCACTGCCCTGGGCACCCAGCCCCCCCGGCTCTAACCACTAGCCCCCACTGCCCTGGGCACCCAGCCGCCCGCTCTAACCACTAGCCCCCACTGCCCTCCCAGCCCTGAGGAGACAACTCCGGAGTCCTGGCACCCAGCCGCCCGCTCTAACCACTAGCCCCCACTGCCCTGGGTACAGAGCCCCGGAGTCCCGGCACCCAGCCCCTCGGCTCTAACCACTACCCCTCACTGCCCTGGGCACCCAGCCCCCCGGCTCTAACCACTACCCCTCACTGCCCTGGGCACCCAGCCCCCCGGCTCTAACCACTACCCCTCACTGCCCTGGGTACAGAGCCCCAGAGTCCTGGCACCCAGCCCCCTGGCTCTAACCACTACCCCTCACTGCCCTGGGCACCCAGCCGCCCGCTCTAACCACTAGCCCTCACTGCCCTGGGTACAGAGCCCCGGAGTCCCGGCACCCAGCCCCCCGGCTCTAACCACTAGCCCCCGCTGTCCCCTTGGGGCGGCCCGGCCCGGCCGCCGCTCACCCTGCGGGATGTGCACGATGCCCACGGTGAGCCCGGCCAGCGCGTCGCCCAGCAGCCAGCGCCCGGGGCGGTAGCGGGGCAGCCAGGCGCACACGGGCAGGCGGCGCCGCAGCAGCCGCAGGGCGGCGGCCCCGGAGCAGCGGCAGCCCCGGGCCACCCGCCGGCGCAGCGCCCGGGCCGGGCCGCTCTCGGGCTCGGGCGCCCCGTAGAGCTGCTGGAAGCGCCGCTCCGTGAAGGGCACCGGGCGGCTCATGCTGGCGGGCCGGGCGGGCTCCGGCCGCGGCCCCTTTTATAGCCCCTGGCCCGGCCCGCCCCCCCGGGGCGCCCCGCCCCCGGGTCCCGTCTGCCCCCCACCGACCCTCAGCCCCGCCCCCGGGTCCCGTCTGCCCCCCACCGATCCACAGCCCCGCCCCCGGGTCCCGTCTGCCCCCCACCGACCCACAGCCCCGCCCCCGGGTCCCGTCTGCCCCCCACCGACCCACAGCCCCGCCCCCGGGTCCCGTCTGCCCCCCCACCGCCCCCGGGTCCCGTCTGCCCCCCACCGACCCACAGCCCCGCCCCCGGGTCCCGTCTGCCCCCCACCGACCCACAGCCCCGCCCCCGGGTCCCGTCTGCCCCCCACCGACCCACAGCCCCGCCCCCGGGTCCCGTCTGCCCCCCACCGACCCACAGCCCCGCCCCCGGGTCCCGTCTGCCCCCCACCGACCCACAGCCCCGCCCCCGGGTCCCGTCTGCCCCCCACCGACCCACAGCCCCGCCCCCGGGTCCCGTCTGCCCCCCCACCGCCCCCGGGTCCCGTCTGCCCCCCACCGACCCACAGCCCCGCCCCCAGGTCCCATCTGCCCCCCACCGACCCACGGGTCCCGTCTACCCCCCACCGACCCACAGCCCCGCCCCCGGGTCCCGTCTGCCCCCCCACCGACCCTCAGCCCCGCCCCCGGGTCCCGTCTGCCCCCCCACCGCCCCCGGGTCCCGTCTGCCCCCCACCGACCCACAGCCCCGCCCCCCAGGTCCCATCTGCCCCCCACCGACCCACGGGTCCCGTCTACCCCCCACCGACCCACAGCCCCGCCCCCGGGTCCCGTCTGCCCCCCCACCGACCCTCAGCCCCGCCCCCGGGTCCCGTCTGCCCCCCCACCGCCCCCGGGTCCCGTCTGCCCCCCACCGACCCACAGCCCCGCCCCCAGGTCCCCTCTGCCCCCCACCGACCCACGGGTCCCGTCTACCCCCCACCGACCCACAGCCCCGCCCCCAGGTCCCATCTGCCCCCCGGGTCCCATCTGTCCCCCACCAACCCACAGCCCGGCCCCCAGGTCCCATCTGTTCCCCCCCTCCACCCCCAAACCTGCCAGGTCCCATCTGCCCCCACTGACTCTCAGCCCCTCCTCCCAGAGATGCAGGCAGGGTGCCGGGTGCGGAGGGCGCTCAGCCTGGGGTGGCCGGAGCCGCTTTGCTCCTGGGGGCAGATGCTGCCCGATGCCCAGCACCCCCCTGCCAGCTCCCCCGACCCAGGGGCCCGGCTCCTGGCGGAAATGGGCCCTTTGAATCCCAGCCCCCGAGGCCCCCAGGCAGAATGGAGGGGGCTGAGCAGAGACCCAAATTCCCAGCTGTGCCCAGCGCCCCCTGCCCAGCCTGGGGCCTCCTGCGAGCCTGGGGCATGGGGGGGGACAAATCTGCTCCCGACCTGAGCACGGGACACCCTCCCATCCCCCTCCACCAGCCCCCCCTATGTTCTAGCCCCAAGTCCTGTTCCCAGCTGGGGGGGGCAGCCTGGTGATCTTGGCGCAGTGGGAGGGGGCGCACCAGGGGCAGCCTCACCCTGCAGGCCCAGACACTGGATCTCCCGGGGGGCTCAGAGCCTCTGATCCCCCAAAGTCCTGCAGCCAGGCAGCCCCCCACCCCCCACGCCCTGAGCCACAGTCCCTGGCACCTCCCTGCCCTGCCCCGGGCCTGGCCTCTGCCTAACCCCTCCCGGGAACCGGGGAGTGAATCCTTCCGTGTAAACAGGATCTTCCCATCCCGCTGGCTGCGAGAACCCTGCAGGGAGGGGCCACCCGCTGGCCCAGTGTCCCTGGGTCCCCCAGGGCCTGCCCCCCGGAGCCACACTCACGCCAGGCCCCGCTCCACGGAACACAGGAACCCTGGCTGGCCCGGGGCTGAGCCAAGCACACACGGCGCCCGGAGCCAGCGACGGGCCAGGAGCCCCGGCTGCCGGGCTCCCGGCCTGGGCTCACCCCATAATCGCCTGCCCTGCTTCTTCCCGGCTGCGTCTGGCACCAGCCACCAGCCTCTCGGCTGGACGGCCCTGCTCCCGGCCGGGGGGGAGGGTAACGCCCTTGGCCTTTGTGAGGGGAGCACCCGGTCCTCTTCATGTCTCCCCTGCACCCCTCAGTGTGTTTGTCCCCACATGCCCCCCTCTACCCACCCATATGCTTCTCTCTCCGTAGATCCCCCTCTAGCTACCCACCCCGCCCCCTGCGCCCCATCCACATGGCCCTTCGGGCTGGCTCTTCCCAGCCCCCCTCTCGCTGGCCCTCCCTGGGGGGCTGTGGTAGCCCAGGGCTGAGCCCACGCTCAGAAACTGCGCCCCCATCCCACCAGGGAAGGGAAGCTGGGGGAGGGGCAGGACCTGTCGGGCTCCCTGGCCCATCCCCCCAGCATGTCACTTGGCTCACCATGCTCAGGCAGAGGCTCCCCCAGTGGGCACGGTGCCCGAGCCCCCATCTCCAGCGCCCGCCTCTCCCGCTCCCGGCCGGCTGCCCCACAGGTGCTGGCTAGAACATTGGTTGCAACAATGCCTCCGGCCTTCCCCCAGGAGACTGGAGGGGGCAAGATTTAGCTCGTGGGCGGGGGGGGGGAAGGGAGAGGCAGAGAAGGTTCACAGCAGAGCCCCTCCCAAGGGGATCACCTCTGGCTCTCCCTGCAGCCAGTGGGAGTTAGGCACTGAAGTACCCATGAGGTGTTGGGCTAAAGGCCTTGAGCCCAGGAACCGGCTACTCCTGCCCACTCCCCAGGCCCCCCTTGGCCAGGCTACGAGTGGGCAGGGGAGGGACCACAGCTCCCCAGTGGCTTCCAGCTCACTGCCCAAGGGCCCCCCGGCTCAGAGAGCCCCGTCGCCAGCAGCGGGCACTGTCCATCATCGCTGCGCCCAGCTCAGCGACCGCCCGGGGCTGCCCGCCTCGCCTGCCTGGCACTGCCCGGGCACCGCAGGCCGGTCTGCGCTGCCCCATCTTCCCCTCTGCGCCCGGCCCAGTCGTGTGCTCTCAGCGGCCTCTGTCCAGCCCATTCTTCAAAGTCTGGGTGGTGCACGCAGGAGCCCGCGGCCTTCCAATTCCTTCCATTGTCTCCCTGGCGTCTTATCGCGCCGGCTGGCTGCCCGGCCCGCTTGCTCAGCACGTCCTGTCAGCTTTAATCCCACCTCGGGGAGGCCGAGGCCCGCTGCGCCTCAGCCCCCCATTGTTCGCGGGGCGGAGAACGCCAGGACGGGTTCCTGTGTTTCAAGGAGCCTCCGAGGGCCAGGCTGGCCGCCTGCCACTTGGCAGCCCGGCCCACTCCAGGGTGATGGGCTGGGGCCGCGGAGACTCATCTTCGCCCCCCCACCCCCGCCCTGGCCGCTATTGTCTGACGGCAGGAAACCGGCCCTGCTCGGAGCGGGGAACACGCGAACCCCCGGAGAGGCACGCTCAGGCTGCGCAGGGCGGGTTAGCGGGCACCCAGGGCACAGGGAGAGACCCACATCTGGGAGGGTGCCCGGCCCATACGCAGGGGCAGCTAGCACGGGACTCCTGGGTCCCCTTCCCTGACTCGGAGGCAGTGGGGACTAGTGGCTAGAGTACAGCCTGGCCATCAGGACCCCTGGGCTCCGGGAGGGGAGGAGAGTCTAGTAGTTACAGCCGTCGGCAGGCAGATATCATCCCATCGCCGCCATTAATGGAGTGAGGCCTCGCCTCAGTTTCCCCACTGGGCAGGGCAGAGTTCCAGATCTGCGTGGCCCCACCAGGAGGGTGGGTCTGGGTCGGGGGTCGGTATCCCTGGGTGTCTCTGCTCCCTCCCAGAAGAGGGGGTGTCTCTGTGGTAACAGCTCTCCTGGGGGGCGCTCCATGCACTCTGTACCCACCAGCAGCACACCCCAACTCCCAGACCCCCTTCACCCTCCCCAGCCAACTCTCAGCCCCCCCTTCCTCCACCCTGCGCCCCCCTTGCCCAGCTGCCAGCCCCTCCCTGGCCCCCCCAGGACGACAAGCCGAGAAGGGTCAGAGCCACCAGCCCTGGGTGGGCGCCAGCGTCCGGCCGCAGCTCGAAGCCCATGTGGAGTTCGCCCCAAGTTTGGTTTTGTCAGGGCTCCTGCAGGCAGCTTCCATGCAATCGCAACATGCAGCCGGGGCGGGATTCCCCCGCCCACCATGGCAGTGCGGGTACTCCGCTACTCTTGGTGTGGAACAGGGAGGCCTTAGCTGAGATCAGGGCCCTGCCCGGACACAGCCAGCCTCAGCCCCCAAAGAGCTTACAGTGGCAACACAGAATGGGTAGGAGGGGAAACTGAGGCGAGGGGAAACTGAGGCATGCCCAAGGAAAGGGGATTTGCCCCAGGGAAGATTAAGAACCCCAGCCTTGAACGACCCAGCCCAGCACTCTACCCACTGCACCACACTGCCCCCTGCAAGGAGTGAGTCCAGCCCCCAGGGTAGCAGCAGCTGTCTGCACTCATTCCGGCCGGGGTGACACTAGTGTAAATCCCCCGTGAGCGTGCACTGCACTAGGGCTGCAGTCGTGCTGTTTCTCCTCGTGGAGATGACACCGGAGCCTGCCCTGCTCTCCTAGGGAAATCAGGGAGGTTTTGGGGGACGGAGGCTGCTGTCCCCCCCCTTAGCGAATCCCCCCAAGCTGGGGGTCCCGGAAACCAGGCCTCTAATGGGAACAGCTCCAGGTTGGGGGAGACTGACAGCAAAGGATGAGGGGCAGGAGCCCAGTGCACCTTGCCCTTGGAGGGAGACTGGGGGGGCTTCAGGAAACCAGCTCTCTGGCTCCTACAGCAGCGGCGTGGGCTGGTGGACCCAAAGGTCCCGGGTTCAAATCCTCCCCCTTCCCGGGGGGTTGCACACAAGGGGTGATCATGGTTGGGGTCAGCGGAGGGGGATCGCTCCTTGCAGAGAGGAAGGTGCTGTCCTGAACCCGCCTCCCCCCGGAGCCGCTGGCCCATGGAGCGGCTGCCTCGCTTGTGTGGCTCGTGCGTCACGAGAGCTCTTCACCGCGGCCGGCAGAGCCGGCGAGTGGGGCCCAGAGAGCAGCGGCTGCACAAACCACGTGGCAACGACCCCACGGTTCCACTGCCCTGGGCACAAGGGGCCCGGGCGCCGCAGGCCTGAGACAGCGCCGGCTCCCCCACCGGCATCCCCGATGGGTTAAGTAGCCTGGCAGAGGAGGGCGGCTAAGGTTGGTAGCCGATGGGGGGAGGCAGCCGCCAAGGACCCGCCTCCTGCCCAGATGCTAGGGTGATGGGCGCTGGGACCCTGGCGAACATGCTGGGCAGCTCTGTGGGATAGCGGCACAAGAATGGGACCTACCAGCTGCTGTCCTTCACCCCACCCTGGCCCTGGGGGTTGGGGAGCATTGCAAGCATCCCAGCACACCCCATGGGCGAGGGGGCTGCTGCTTACAAACAGGGGAAACTGAGGCCCACCAGACCCCCCCCCCTACAGCCCAGCCTGTCTCATAAGGGAACCGGGCACCCCTGGGTGGAAATAGCCCGTTTCTAAGGAGCAAAAATCTGCCTAAGGCAGGGTGTGGGGGGGGTACAGGCCTCAGGGCATCAGCCCCAAACTCCTGGGCTGCTGCTGGCCCCGCTCGGCCAGGAACGCTGGGGGTGCCCGTCCCCGGGGACCCACCTGGGCCCCACTGCTGGCACACGGGGCCCAGGCCGTGGCTGCTCCAGGGCCGGTTTCCCCACAGGCCGGGCCACGGGTCCCTTTTCTGCACCCCCACCCCCTCGGTTATCGCCACGGGGGCCAACTTCCTGTGCCCTGGCCCCTCGGCCCCGCTCCCTGGGGGCAGGAAGGGAGGGCAGCGACCCTCCCCCCCACGTTAGGCGCTCGGCACCGGAGCCAGCCTCTCCCGTCAGCCCCCCTCCCTGTCCTTGAGCCTTCGCTGAGCCTCACTCCTTGCGGGGGGGGGGGGTTAATGGGCCGGACATCACAGCCGGGCTGGGCTCTGGCAGCGGGATAAGCGGGGGGGGCGGGGGGGCAGACACACCCTGCGTCCTGGCCCCCAGCACCCAGCTGGGCTCTGGCAGTGGGGTACGGGGGGGGCAGTCACACAGCATCCTGCCTGGGGGGTGCCCAAAGATGCCCCCCCACCCTGCCACACTTGGGCCACTCCGCACCCCTCCTCCCTGCTTGGGGCTTGCTGCTGGCGGGGTGCCCGTCGCCTCGGACCCACGCCAGGGGGCAGCAGCAAGCTGCCGTGGGGAGAGGAAGGCTGCAGGGCGGGGGGGAGCCTTCCTGCACCTTTCCCTCTGGGGCTGGAGCAGGGCCGGTTCCCTCGCCTCGTCCCTCCCGGGCCGCTCGGGGTGCTGGGGGACTGAGCTGGAGATGCCAGCTGGGGCACCCCCCGCCCGGTTCCCCCCTTCACCCAGCCTGGCGTCCCGCCCCCTGCCCCCCTGCCCCCATGGCTGGGCTGGGCAGTGGCAGCTTGGGGAACCCCTGCTCCCCCCACTGGTGGAAATCCCAGGCAGGTGACCCCCCCCACACTCTGCCCCATGGGGCCCCAGTGGGCAGTTGGGGGAAGGTCCCACCGGGATAGCGCCGGGGGGCCCCTAAAGACAGACCAAGGCTCCCCACGGAAGGAACCTCCGCTCTCCCTCTCCAGGCCTGGAGAGGCGCCGTGGGGCCTCGCCCCACTAGCCCCTTCTGGGAGCCAGGCACGGGGGGGCCAGGGCGGCTGCGTGAGGGCAGCTTGGAGGGAGGCAGGAGCCCCCTTGGTGCCCAGAGTCAGGGGTTCAGACCCTCAGTGCCCCCGGGAAGGGGCCGTTTCTCGCCCTCGCCCTGGGAAGAAACGGCCCAAACTGCGTCACCGGCACAGCGACCCCGCCGGAGTCTGCCGAGAGCCTGAGCCCAGAGCTTGGGGGGAGCTTCCCCGGGGGGGGGGTACCGTGATCCTCAGGCTGGGCCAGACCCTGGGGAGCCCCCCCACTGTGGCGGGGCCCCCGCACGGAGCTCGCCGGGCCGGCCTGGCCGGGGGCTCCGGGGCGCTTTGATTCGGGGGTTTGAAGATCAAGCGAAGCGCGAGGTAAATTCGGGCCTTTGATCTGCGACGACGCGGGCGTCAGTTCCAGCTTTGATTTCCTTCGCCGCGGGCGCCGGGCCAGGAGCGCCCGCCTGGGGCACCGTGCCAGCCACGCCGGGCAGCCGGGTGTGGGGACGAGGCCTGCGCCCCCGGCACGCACGGACACCCTGCACGTTACACAACACGGCACACGGCACCGCTCACAGACACACACCGCACAGCTACACAGCACAACGCACAGCGACACACTGCACAACGCACCGCACAGCTACACGGCACGATGCACAGCGACACACTGCACAAGGCACCGCACAGCTACACGGCACAATGCACAGCGACACACTGCACAACGCACCGCACAACGCACCGCACAGCTACACTGCACAATGCACAGCGACACACTGCACAACGCACCGCACAACACACCGCACAGCTACACTGCACAATGCACAGCGACACACTGCACAACGCACCGCACAGCTACACGGCACAACGCACAGCGACACACTGCACAACACACCGCACAGTTACACAGCACAACGCACAGCGACACACTGCACAATGCACCGCACAGCTACACGGCACAACGCACAGCGACACACTGCACAACGCACCGCACAGCTACACGGCACAACGCACAGCGACACACTGCACAACGCACCGCACAGCTACACGGCACGATGCACAGCGACACACTGCACAACGCACCGCACGGCTACACAGCACAACGCACAGCGACACACTGCACAACGCACCGCACGGCTACACGGCACAACGCACAGCGACACACTGCACAACGCACCGCACAGCTACACGGCACAACGCACAGCGACACACTGCACAACGCACCGCACAGCTACACAGCACAACGCACAGCGACACACTGCACAACGCACCGCACAGCTACACGGCACAACGCACAGCGACACACTGCACAACGCACCGCACAGCTACACGGCACGATGCACAGCGACACACTGCACAACGCACCGCACAGCTACACGGCACAACGCACAGCGACACACTGCACAACGCACCGCACAGCTACACGGCACAACGCACAGCGACACACTGCACAACGCACCGCACAGCTACACGGCACAACGCACAGCGACACACTGCACAACACACCGCACAGCTACACGGCACAATGCACAGCGACACACTGCACAACGCACCGCACAGCTACACGGCACAATGCACAGCGACACACTGCACAACGCACCGCACAGCTACACGGCACAACGCACAGCGACACGCTGCACAACGCACCGCACAGCTACACTCCACAACACACTGCACAGCTACACGGCACGATGCACAGCGACACACTGCACAACGCACCGCACAGCTACACGGCACGATGCACAGCGACACACTGCACAACGCACCGCACAGCTACACGGCACGATGCACAGCGACACACTGCACAACACACATCAACACATTCCACAGCTACACCACATGCACAGATGCACTATGCTGATACACAATACACATACCTGCATGCACGATGGGCACAGAACACAGTGCAACCCAGCTACACAACACACACCAACACAGCACTTACTGACATAGAGCACAACTATACAACACAATCCGGCACGACACAACGTAGTGCGTACTGATCCATGGCACAGCTACACAACGCTCAATGATGCATTGCATGACGTGCACTCAACACACTGCACAGCCGCACAATACACTGCACACAGAGCAAAGGCTGGCAGAGCGCACACTGGCACATGCGCGGACCCACACACACCACAGACTCACCCTAGGAACTCAGCACACATCAGACACACCTGTGTATTGCACACAGCACAGTTCTCTGCCTGCCCCACACCTCCCTGCCTGCCCCGCATCTACCAGCCTGCCCCACACCTGCACCCCACACCTCCCTGCCTGCCCCATCTATCAGTCTTCCCCACTCCTGCACCCCACACCTCCCTGCGTGCCCCCATCTCCCAGCCTGCCCCATACCTGCACCCCACACCTCCCTGCCCCGCATCTACCAGCCTGCCCCACATCTGCACCCCACACCTTCCTGCCTACCCCGCATCTACCAGCCTGCCCCACACCTCCCTGCGTGCCCCCATCTACCAGTCTTCCCCACACCTGCATCCCACACCTCCCTGCGTGCCCCCATCTCCCAGCCTGCCCCATACCTGCACCCCACACCTCCCTGGCCCGCATCTACCAGCCTGCCCCACATCTGCACCCCACACCTTCCTGCCTACCCCGCATCTACCAGCCTGCCCCACACCTCCCTGCGTGCCCCCATCTCCCAGCCTGCCCCACACCTGCACCCCACACCTCCCTGCCTACCCCGCCCCTGCACCCCACACCTCCCTGCCCCGCATCTACCAGCCTGCCCCACACCTGCACCCCACACCTTCCTGCCTACCCCGCATCTACCAGCCTGCCCCACACCTCCCTGCGTGCCCCCATCTCCCAGCCTGCCCCACACCTGCACCCCACACCTCCCTGCCTGCCCCTCACCTCCCTTCCCCACACCCCCAACCCCCTGCCCCTCCCCACTCATCCCACACTTACACTCCACACCTCCCTGTCTGCCCCATGCCTCTCCATGAACCCCTCCTCCACAGCTGCCCCACCTAGAATGCCGCTTGCCCAGCACCGGTCCTGCCTGCCAGCCTGGGCATCGGGCCGGCTGCGAGGGCCGTGCGGGGCGGGGGGTTGGCAAAGAGCCTGCAAGGTAGAGCAGCAGGCCCAGGGCTTAGCCGAGCCAACCCCCCCCTTGCAGTGGGGAGCGCGGGCAGGGCTGCTCCCCCCGGCCCTGAGGGCAGCAAGGGCCAAGAGGCTGCTGGCACCAGGAGCCGCCGCCCGGGCACCTCCCCGGCTCAGTAATGAGCAGCGTGCGGGAGCCAGAGAGCATAATTCATGGCCAGGCGGCTGCCCCATGCTGTTTGCCGCCCGAACCCCAGATGTATTATTCATACCCGCTCCCGGTAAGGGCGGTTCTGGGACTGGCACCCCCCGCCCCCCTGCTGCGGGGTAGGAGACTGGCCGTGACTCAAAGCCGGGGGGCCCCGTGCCCACCCCCCCGGGGCTGCCCCCCCGCGTCACCCCCCAGCGCGCCCAGAGCGGGGCAAAACGCCCGCAAAGTAAAGTTCTCGAAACTGGAGCGTGGGGGGGGGGGGGGGCTCCTTCGTCAGCCTAATGCAAGGAGAGGGGGGCGCCCGCCTCCCCGCCTCGCGTTCCCCCTAATTGAATGGCGTGGGACTGGCAGCAGCTGCCTCTCAGATGGCGGAGGCCACGTTATGCTAAGCAGGCGGCTTCAAAGCCGGGCCGAGGCGGCGCGAGCAAATTGGACCAGTCAGGCCGGCGCGGCGCAGGGCCCCGGGGCCCCGGCACCCCCCGATCCGCACCACGCGGCTGCTTCCTTCCATATCTGTCAGCCGGGCGGCAGGAGACAAGATGAAACACGGGCGGGGGGGGGGGCACGGCCCGTGCCGGGGCCCCCCCAAGCTGGCGCTACCTGCCGTTGGGCTGCAGCCGATCCCTGGGTTTCCCGGGCAGCTGGGGTGGGACTTTGCAAAGATTCGCTGGGCCGGGAAACTTTCAGTGCCAGGGAGCTGGGGGGGGCGGGGGGCGGGGTCTGGCAACGTGAGCAGCTGGGAGCCCTCGGTGATGCTGGGGCTGGGGTACAGCGCTCTCCTGGAAACCTGAGCACCCCCAGGCCTGCCCGAGTCCCCCAAGCCTGCCAGGCCAGCCACCCACATGGACACGTGCCAATACCCCTCACTCCCGCCCCGCAGCCCCTGCCGGCCCAGCCCTGCCCCCCAGCCCTGCCGGTGCCCCTCACTCCCGCCCCGCAGCCCCTGCCGGCCCAGCCCTGCCCCCCAGCCCTGCCGGTGCCCCTCACTCCCGCCCCGCAGCCCCTGCCGGCCCAGCCCTGCCCCCCAGCCCTGCCGGTGCCCCTCACTCCCGCCCCGCAGCCCCTGCCTGCCCAGCCCTGCCCCCCAGCCCTGCCGGTGCCCCTCGCTCCCGCCCTGAGCCCCTGCCAGCCCAGCCCTGCCCCCCAGCCCTGCCGGTGCCCCTCACTCCCGCCCCGCAGCCCCTGCCAGCCCAGCCCTGCCCCCCAGCCCTGCCGGTGCCCCTCACTCCCGCCCCGCAGCCCCTGCCGGCCCAGCCCTGCCCCCCAGCCCTGCCGGTGCCCCTCACTCCCGCCCCGCAGCCCCTGCCGGCCCAGCCCTGCCCCCCAGCCCTGCCGGTGCCCCTCGCTCCCGCCCCGCAGCCCCTGCCTGCCCAGCCCTGCCCCCCAGCCCTGCCGGTGCCCCTCACTCCTGCCCTGCAGCCCCTGCCGGCCCAGCCCTGCCCCCAGCCCTGCCCCCAGCCCTGCCGGTGCCCCTCACTCCCGCCCCGCAGCCCCTGCCGGCCCAGCCCTGCCCACCAGCCCTGCCGGTGCCCCTCACTCCTGCCCTGCAGCCCCTGCCGGCCCAGCCCTGCCCCCCAGCCCTGCTGGTGCCCCTCACTCCCGCCCCGCAGCCCCTGCCGGCCCAGCCCTGGGCCCCCCGCACAGCCAGCTCTGCTCGAGTCCCTGCTGCAGCCCAAGCTACAATATGAGGCAGGGTGAGTCAAGGAGCCCAGTGGGAAACTCCAACCCATCCTGGCTGAGAAGTCTCCAATGATGGGGACCTGGGATGGACAGGCCGAGGCAACAACCCCACCACACCCCAGCATCAGGGCTGGGTCCTGCTGGACCACAAGCCACCTACGAACGGTCAGATCAGTGGTCCCCAGCGCAGGGCCCGTAGGCGCCAGGGCACCCGCCGGGCCATTGATGTGCCCCGGACGCATGGGCGGCCCCTGCCCAGGGTCACAGCACATGCCGGTGCCGGCCCCATACGCGCGACGTGTGAGCGGTCCCGCCCCCAGGCGCCCAGCAACCCCAAAACGTTGGGGACCACTGGGTCAGATGAACACCCAGGAGCACCAAGGGAGCGGCGGACAGACGGCGAGTAGCCGAGGGAGGGCCGGCCGGCCGGGGAGTGGCCAAGGGAGGGCCGGTCGGCCGGGGAGTGGCCGAGGGAGGGCCGGCCGGCCGGGGAGTGGCCGAGGGAGGGCCGGTCGGCCGGGGAGTGGCCAAGGGAGGACCGGCCGGCCGGGGAGTGGCCGAGGGAGGGCCGGTCGGCCGGGGAGAGGCCGAGGGAGGTATGGACGGCTGGAGAGTGGCCGAGGGAGGTATGGACGGCTGGAGAGTGGCCGAGGGAGGGCCGGTCGGCCGGGGAGTGGCCGAGGGAGGGCCGGTCGGCCGGGGAGTGGCCGAGGGAGGGCCGGTCGGCCGGGGAGAGGCCGAGGGAGGGCCGGCCGGCCGGGGAGTGGCCGAGGGAGGGCCGGCCGGCCGGGGAGTGGCCGAGGGAGGGCCGGTCGGCCGGGGAGTGGCCGAGGGAGGGCCGGTCGGCCGGGGAGAGGCCGAGGGAGGGCCGGTCGGCCGGGGAGTGGCCGAGGGAGGGCCGGCCGGCCGGGGAGTGGCCGAGGGAGGGCCGGTCGGCCGGGGAGAGGCCGAGGGAGGGCCGGCCGGCTGGAGAGTGGCCGAGGCAGGGCCGGCCGGCCGGGGAGAGGCCGAGGGAGGGCCGGCCAGCTGGAGAGTGGCCGAGGCAGGGCCGGCCGGCGCCAGGGGACTGCAGGGCACTAGCGGAGTGCAGTGGATCAGCCCGGTGGCACCTCCCCTTCAAGGCCTGGGCACTGACAGCGTACGGAGCGTGTGGGTAAAGGCAGGAGCTGTCAGGCCTGGGCAGCCCCTCTCTCCAGAAGCCCTGAGGCGGGCGAGAGCCCCCGGCACGTCCAGGCACCTGCAAGCGCGGCCGGGGTCTCCCAACCCAATGCCACAGCATGGCCAGCCGGGAGCCAGCCCTGAGCAGGGAGCCCCGAGGGTGGTGCCCCCCGGCCGGCCCAGCAGGGCGAGCGAGGGGGCTGGGGTGCGGGGGCTGGAGATGGGGGGCTGGAGATGGGGGGCTGGAGATGGGGGGCAGGAAGATGGGGGGCAGGCCACATGGGCTGGGCAGGGGCTGAAGCTTACGCAGGAGGGAGCTGCTCTCCCCTCCCCTGCCCAGGGCACCCTCCCTCCTCCTCTTGTGCCGGGGATGGGGGGGACTTAGCAGTTGTGCCCCCCACTGAATGAAGACTCCCCCCCCTTTCCTGCCCGGCCCTAGTGGCTTGGGGACCTGCCCCCAGCCCAGGCCCAGTGGGCTGCCCATCTCAGACTTGCTCTGGTGGAAATCAAGGACCCGCCAGTGTCAAGGGGCGGGGGAGGAGCCAACAGGTGAGGGGGGCCGGCTGGACAATCCTGCCTGGGTGCTGTTCTGAACCTCTTCCATCGAGGGGAGGGGGCCAGGTGAGGCAGGGGGCAGGGGGCCAGGGGAAGGGGGGCAGGGAGCCAGGTGAAGGGGGGGCAGGGGACCAGGTGAGGCGGGGGACAGGGGGCCAGGGGAAGGGGGGCAGGGAGCCAGGTGAAGGGGGGGCAGGGGGCCAGGTGAAGGGGGGGCAGGGGGCCAGGTGAGGCGGGGGGCAGGGGGCCAGGTGAAGGGGGGGCAGGGGGCCAGGGGAAGGGGGGCAGGGGACCAGGTGAGGCGGGGGGCAGGGGGCCAGGTGAAGGGGGGCAGGGAGCCAGGTGAAGGGGGGGCAGGGGGCCAGGTGAAGGGGGGGCAGGGGGCCAGGTGAGGCGGGGGGCAGGGGGCCAGGTGAAGGGGGGGCAGGGGGCCAGGGGAAGGGGGGCAGGGGACCAGGTGAGGCGGGGGGCAGGGGGCCAGGTGAAGGGGGGCAGGGAGCCAGGTGAAGGGGGGGCATATTCACTGGCAAGACCCCCGGGCGGAGGGCAGCAGCAGGCACATGGACAGGGCTAGAGCAGAGACCAGAGTCCTCCGAGGTTTGGCAACCCCGCCCCCCCCTCACTTTGATGGCACCTCCCGCGGGGAGCGCGTGGGCCGGGGCAGCCTGAGCCCCCCGGGCCAAAGTCAGGTCCCATCCCGGCTCCGTGACAAGGGGGGGCGCGTCTCATGGTCGGAGCCAGGACTCCCGGGTTCTGTCTCCCTCCGGATAAGATTGGGGGGGGGCGCTGCTCCTCCCCCCCTCCCCCGCCCTGGCATCAGCTGTCCCTGCCCCAGCTGTGGGGGGCCCGGGGTGCGGGGGGGGGGGTGCGGGCTGGTGCTTTGTTGCAGCAGTTCAAAGCGCCGTGCGGGTTGTTTGCACTTCAAAGGGCGCAGCTGGGCCCGCGTGGGACACAGGAAACCGGCTCGGAGTAATTAACAGCTGGGCTGCCAGGGACCCCCCGAAAGAGCCCGGCCCCTGCCCCCCCCCAGCAACTGCACGTGCCCGCGCGCAAGCACCAATGCACACAGCGGCTGCAACTGCGCACGCACCCGCGCATGCACCCACACCCCTCTGGTGCAATTGCACACACACACCTGCTGCAACTGTGCTCGCACGCACACACCACACTGGTGCAAATGCACACACGCACACACCATTGGTGCAATTGCACCGACATAGACACATACACACACTTCTGGTGCAATTCCACACACTGACTGCTGCAACTGCACACACACAGGCTGCTGCAATTGCAGTCACACACAGCTGGTGCAACTGTGCACGCACACACACACACACACACACACACACACCACTGGTGCAACTGACCTATGAAGCCAGGCTTCATGAACTGGGCTTTAGTTTGGAAAAAAGAAGATTAAGGGGGGACATGAGAGCGGTTTTCAAATATCTAAAAGGGTGTCACAAGGAGGAAGGAGAAAATTTGTTCCTCTTGGTTTCTGAGGACAGGACAAGGAGTAATGGGCTTAAAGTGCAGCAGGGGAGGTTTAGATTGGACATTAGGAAAAAATTCCTAACTGTCAGGGTGGTCAAATATTGGAATAAATTGCCAAGGGAGGTGGTGGAATCTCCCTCTCTGGAGATATTTAAGAACAGGTTAGATAGACATCTGTCAGGGATGGTGTAGACGGAGCTTGGTCCTGCCTTGAGGGCGGGGGGCTGGACTCGATGACCTCTCGAGGTCCCTTCCAGTCCTATGATTCTATGAACTGCACACACACTGGCTGCTACAATTGCAGTCACACACAGCTTGTGCAACTGTGCACACACACACACATGCACCCCACTGGTGCAACTGTGCAAACACACATATGCCACTGGTGCAACTATGCACGCATAGTATCACACACATCTCTGGTGCAACTGCACACACACTGGCTGCTGCAACTGCGCACGCACACACATCTCTGGTGCAACTGCACACACACTGGCTGCTGCAACTGTGCACGCACACACCTTCTGGTGCAATTGCACACACATTGGCTGCTGCAACTGCGCGCGCACACACTTGTTGCAGTTGCGCACTTACACACACTCCACTGGTGCAATTGCACACACACTGACTGCTGCAACTGCAGTCACACACAGCTGGTGTAATTGTGCACACACACACACCTCTGATACAACTGCACACACACACACCAGCTGCTGCAACTGCAGTCACACACAGCCAGTGCAACTGTACACGCACACCCCTGGTACAACTGTGCGTGCACACATGTGCAATAATTCTACAGACACATCCTGCTGCAACTGCACACGCCGACCTGCACATTTGTGAACACAGACACACACACAGCTGTCACTGTACACTCTCTCTCACACACACAAACACTTGCCGCTGCTCACACACAAGCACACCTGCAGCTGCCATCACAAATTCTCCAGGTTGAAGGAGGTGTGTCTTGGACTGACTGCATTTGACAACCACACACACACACACACACACACATACACACACACTGTGGCAGAGCTGTGCACACACACTGGTATAGAAAACTCACACACCCCTACCATTGCTACACACACCCCTGCCACTGCTGATACACACACATGTTCATGCCAGCTATTGCCACACGTGCAGTGAACAAACACACACTGCACAAATACACACTGCACACACCTACTGCACATACATGTGCTGCACATGTACTCCACCACTACAGACACTGCACAGACACCCGCCTGTGCACGCATTCCCCCGTGCATGCACACACACACACACATCCGTGCATGCACACTCATTCAGGCATCGCATATGTGTCACTGGCTTGTACACACACACACACACTACCACACCCACCCACTTCTGCCTTGGGTTACTGTCTCTTGGGGGACATGAGGCCCTCTGGCAGCACCCCCCTCCGCCCCGATAGCCCCAGGCGCACTGCCCGGCACGGATGCCAGGCCCCATCTCCATGCGAGGGATGGTTCCCTGCACATGGTGCCCAGGGCCCTGTCACCACCCCGACCACCTGCTGAGCTGCAGGGTCCCCCAGGCTGTAGCTGCCCGAGGCTTTTGCAGAGGGGTGTGGTGCCATTTATGCTAGGGTTGTGTGAACACATTGCACCCAGGCCTTGAGTGACAGTGGGGGGGGGAGGAGAGGCCCTGGCACATACCAGAGGGCTGGGGGAGGGGGTCAGATGGCTCAGAACCCGCCCCCCCATGAAACCCACCCTAGTGTTGCAAAGGGCCAAGGGAGGGTGGCTGGCTGGAGGGAGTGGGGAGCCCAGAGCCAGGAGATAAGGCAGCACAATGGGTCATTTGCATACAATGCCCCACACCCAGCGGGGGAGGAGGGCTCATCCCCTGATCCTGCTGCAAAGGGCAAGGCTGGGCCCAGCTAGTCCCAAAGCCTGGGGGGAGGAGAGCTGGGGGAGGGGCAGGCGAGTGGGGGGAGGAGGATTCTAGTATTGCTGACACAAGTCCCCTCCCCCGCCAGGCTGTGGCCTGCACCTCCTGTCCCGGCTATTTGCTCACCCCATCTCACCCACCGGGCAGCAGGGGCGGGTGCCAGCCCCTGCCTGGCTCCAGCAGCCATAGCCAGGCCCCTGCCAAGCTGGAGACGGGCATGGACACAGCAGGGCTCCACACCCCAGGCCGGACACACGGACGCAGCAGGGCTCCACACCCCAGGCCGGACACACGGACGCAGCAGGGCACCACCCCCAGGCCAGACACACGGACGCAGCAGGGCACCACCCCCAGGCCAGACACATGGACGCAGCAGGGCACCACCCCCAGGCCAGACACACGGACGCAGCAGGGCACCACCCCCAGGCCGGACACACGGACGCAGCAGGGCACCACCCCCAGGCCGGACACACGGACGCAGCAGGGCACCACCCCCAGGCCAGACACACGGATGCAGCAGGGCACCACCCCCAGGCCAGACACACGGACGCAGCAGGGCACCACCCCCAGGCCAGACACACGGATGCAGCAGGGCACCACCCCCAGGCCAGACACACGGATGCAGCAGGGCACCACCCCCAGGCCAGACACACGGATGCAGCAGGGCACCACCCCCAGGCCGGACACACGGATGCAGCAGGGCACCACCCCCAGGCCGGACACACGGATGCAGCAGGGCACCATCCCCAGGCCAGACACACGGACGCAGCAGGGCACCACCCCGAGGCCGGACACACGGACGCAGCAGGGCACCACCCCCAGGCCGGACACACGGATGCAGCAGGGCACCACCCCCAGGCCAGACACACGGATGCAGCAGGGCACCACCCCCAGGCCGGACACACGGACACAGGCCCCGTCTGCCTGAAGCCAGTTCTGCGTGGAAGGAAGAGGCCGGCTGGCCAGCCGTGGCCAAGCGGCACCTTGGCAGGCTGGGGGGGATGGGGAATGTCCATCTATCCTGCAGTAACTGTTCATCTCACAGGCAGTCTCTCGCTTTCCCCAGGTGCCCATCACCGGGGTATCTGGGAGGAGATGCTAATAATGTCACTGGCACCCAGCAGGGCTCTGACTCCCCCTACCTTTCCCAGGGGGGAATCTGGAGGGGGGGTTGGGTGCCCTTCCCTGGGCCTCACTGCAGAGCAGTGGGGGTGTCCCCAGCGTGTCCAAAACACCTGGGTGTGTCCCAGGTGAAGTGAGCGCCCAGCGGCAGTGGGTCCCCAACCACCCATCAGCCAAACGGGGCCCCCTGACCCTGGGGTGCCAGGCTGTGGGGGTGCATGTGGGCCTCTCCCTGCCAGGTGTCTGGGTGACCATAAAGCAGGAAGGGGCAGGCTGGGATGGGCACTAGAGAGAGGCAGGATGGCCCAGTGGTTAGAGTCAGGGGAGGTGGGGGCTGGGCCCTTGAACTGGCTGCAGGGGGCCTCCTGGACCAAAACCTCCCTGCCCGGTCCTAGATGCAGCCAGCTCTGGGGTGAGTCCCGCAGGCCAGAGGAACCATTTGCTAAGCTCAGCCCTCCCCCCTCCCCCCGCGCTGTACCTTTAAAGAGATAAAACGAGCAGCCGGGGCGCTTCACACGAGCCCAAGCGGCCCCTTTGCATCCATAACAAGCGGCCCAGCGGGGGAGCCCGGCGCTTAAAGGAGACCCAGCCAGACCCCTTTGAAATCCCTCCATCTATTTTAATGATTGGTTCGCTCCCGCACTTCAAAGGAGGCCTCCCCTCCGCACTCCTGATTGGCTGAGGCGCAGCCCAAAGTTTGCGCGCAGGAGGAAAAGCGAAAAGATGCGGCCGGCGGAGAAGCGGCGGCACCAGGCGCCGGAGACGCGGAGAGACGCTGCGCTCCATAGTGCAGCCCTGAGCTCGCCGTGGCCAACCCGGGCGCAGCGCGCACGGACCCCGGCTCCCGAGCCCTGCTGCAGGTAAGGGGCTTCCCTCCCGGCCGGGAGCTGAGGGGGGTCTTCCGCCCTCCCCCCAGCAGCCGGAGCAGGGGCCAAGCAAGGGACCCCTCCCTCCTTCCCAGCTGGAGCGCGGCGTGCGCTCTTGGAGAGCTGCGCCCTGCGCCGTGGAGAGGCGACCCCGCGGCGGGCGGGGAATCTAATACTCTGGGGGCCCCGATGCTGAGCACGCCTAGCTGGGAGGCAGATCGCTGGCCCGAGCCAGGAGGGGAGGGGCTGGGGGGAGCACAGAGGCGATTCCCCCCGGATGATTCTCTCCTTGCGCTTTGGGTCGCCTCCGCGTAGCTTGTCGCGCGAGCTGCGCCCCAGCCCTGGGCGAACGCCTTGCGCTTTGCCCGTGTGAGACCCACGCACCTTGGCTTCTTCCTGGCCAGGGAAACCGGGCTGGTGGGAAGCCCCGGCCGGCTGGTGCCAGGGCCCAGCCCCTCCAAGCGCCTGGGATTTGGGATCAGGGCTGGGCCGCCCACACGTGCGAACCAGACGCCACGGCGGGGCTGCTGGGTCCCTCGGGCTGCAGGGGAGGGGGTGTTTGTGTTACACTTTTTAGACTCCCCCCTCCGCCTTCGCAGCGCAGGGGCCTGGGTCACTTGCAGCCTCCTTGGGGACCTCTCTGCTCCCCTCTGCACTTCCCCCAGGGCAGCTGCAGCCCCTGCCACGCGCTTCTGCCCCCTGGTCCCAGTAGAACGGAGGGGGCTGGCTCACCCCTTGCCCACAGCCACATGCCCTTGTGCACAGCACCTGCTGCGTGCCCCCCCCCCCCCCCCCGCCCACGCCCAGACCACCGGGGAGCCAGGCCACAAGGGAGTCTCTGCCCTCTGGGCCCAACTCTGCCCCTCCATATGGATGGTGGGGGGCAGCGGTACAGCCGGGCATGGCACGAGCTGGGCTCAGCTCGCTCGCACCCCGGGGCAGTGGGCTGCTCTGCTGGCCGGACCCGCTTGGCATGTCGGGGTGTGGGGGCTGAGCCCAGTCCCCTGCGCCAACCTGTGAGCCCGGGCACCAGGCACCCGGAGGGTGGAACAGACGGCAATTGATTCCTGCTCTGAGCCGCTCCAGGCCGGAAGCTGGGAAGAGCATCAGTCCAGGTGCCCGGAATAGGGGCTGGGAGGTGTCAGAGGCTAGTGAGCAGCTGGGCCTCTGGGGTCTGTTCTGTGGGTCCCTGGAACCCCCTGTGGGGAGGACCGGTGGGGTTAGGGGGTGCCCGGCCCAGCCTGACTCTGCCTCTCTCTGTCCCAGGACAGGATCCCGGGCTCCTCTGCCCACCCCTCCTTGGTGTTCCTGGCAGCGGCCAGGGGACCCTCCTCCAGGCCCTTGGCCCTGGCCGCCTATGAGGCCGCGGGTGGCGCTGCCGGCATGTTTCAGCTGTGGAGCAACGAGATGCCAGTCAGCTCTGGGCTGGGTGCCCACGCTGCCGCCTTCGGGCTGCCCAAGGCGCCGTACCCCGGGCCCCCGGCATCCAGCTCACACGAGCTGCCCCTGACCCCGCCGGCCGAGCACACCTACTCCTTCGAGCTGTCGCCCCTCAAGGGCCTGGCTTCCCAGGGGCCGCCCGGCGCCTCCTACCCCTTCCCCGAGGCTCAGGACTTCCCCGGCTTCCTGCCGAGCGCCCTGGGCCCTGGCGCCCCCACGGCCACCCCCTCAGGGGGCCCCGCAGAGGAGGCCTCCTGGTGGAGCCTGCAGCCGCAGGCTCCGGGCACCCTGCCCGCCTTCCCGCTGAGCCGGCCTCTCGTGCTGGGGCCGCAGCCCCCGCTCACCGCCCTGCTGCACGGCGCCCCCAAGGGGCTGCTGGGCCCTGCCCGGCGCTGCCGGCGCTGCAAGTGCCCCAACTGCCAGGCGGGCCCCGAGGAGCCGGGCCAGAAGCGGCAGCACCTGTGCCACCTGCCGGGCTGCGGGAAGGTCTACGGGAAGACGTCGCACCTGAAGGCCCATCTGCGGTGGCACGCGGGCGAGCGGCCCTTTGTCTGCACCTGGCTCTACTGCGGGAAGAGCTTCACCCGCTCCGACGAGCTGCAGCGCCACCTGCGGACGCACACGGGCGAGAAGCGCTTCGGCTGCGCCGGCTGCGGCAAGCGCTTCATGCGCAGCGACCATCTGGCCAAGCACCTGAAGACCCACCAGGGCAAGCGGCCCAAGGGCAGCGGGGCTCCGCTCGGCCCCGTCAAGCAGGAGTGAGGAGGCGGCGGGCAGGCGGGGAGGGACCTGCCGTAAGGGGGGGGGGGGGGGGAAACTGAGGCAGGACGGAACGGGCCCAAATCCGGCTGGCGAGGCCGAGCGAGGAACGTTTCGCCCCCAGCCACGTGCTGAAAGGACCCAGCTGGCCCGGCCCATGCGGCGCGGACCTGGAGCGGGTTTTCCCCGAGCTGCAGCCAGGGCCAAGGAGACGGAGCCCTCGCTCCCCATGGGAAGCCAGGCCGGTCGCTGCGAGATGTTTGGCATTTCCCGGCAGCAAACCCAGCCCTGGGAAAACGTTGCCTCCAAGAGACACCCCCCCCCCCGCAATCGCCCTGGGCACCTGCAGAGACAGCCCCTCCGGAGTGCCCCAGAAACACCTGCCAAGGCCCCCTCGGAGCGCCCCGCACAGCCGAGACCCCGCCCTGCCCAGAGCCCGCTGGACGCCTGCGGGGACGCCCCCTGGAGGGTGCCAGATAACCATGGAGAGATCTGTGCCCCCCAAGTACCCTGGACACCTGCAGCAACGACCCCTCCCTCTCCAAGCACCGTGGACACATGCGTAAAGTTTGACACCCCCTCCCCCCCGGAGCACTCGGGTACCCACTCCTCCCCCATCAGACTGACTGCCCCGGGGGCTGCTGCCAGGTCCCCCTCCCCCTGTCCTGTGACATCATAGCTGGGCAAGCGAGGTCACGCGCGAGTTTCTGACCTCACTGGGGGGCTCAGGGTCAGCGTGGAGGGGGCCGGGCTGCGGGGGGGCCGGGCTGCCCTTGTGCTCGCCGCCCATTAAACACCTGCCACCGCTCAGCCACTGGTCACATCCATTCTCTGGGGCCCCAGCGGGAGGGCGGGGACCTGGCATGGCCCAGGGAAGCCGAGCGGCCCCAACATGATGCAGCCACTTCTGGGGTGGGGCCCGTGTGACCCTCCCCCAGCTCCCACCCTGCCTTGGGGGGGATGGAGGGGGCTGAGCCTTCCCCCCCCCGGAGTTTGGAGGCATATCAGAGCAGAGCCCCTACTTTGTGCCATGGCCCGAGAGGCTGCTCAAGGGAGCGGGGGGGGGGATCCCTCAGACTCATTCCTGGGGGCGCTGTGGAGACTGGCTGGGCCAATCCCCACATTAACCTGGGGGGGCAGAGCCAGCAGCCGGGTAATCGCCCCCTTCCCCTGCAACCTGGAGAGCTGACCCTCAGGCGGGCTGGCTTACTGACCCCCCCGGGGCCCATATGCAGGAAAGTGCCCCCCCACTCCTGACCCACAGCCCCCGCCTGCCCCCCAGATCTGCCAACGCTCCATCTCCCCATCCTGCAGCCCCCTGCTAGGACACCCTCCAAGCTAGGCCGTGAGCAGGGCCATGAGGCCGTAGCCTGGGCACTCCGGGGTCCCCCCCAAGGCCCTGCTGGGCCCCTGTCCCTCAGGACTGTGCTGCCATGCCGGCTGATGAGCGGGGAGAGGAGAAAGTTGGGGGACAGGGTGCCCCCCCTTCAGCACCAGGCCTGCCCCTCATGGGGTCAACACCCCCAGCAGGGGTGTGAGCTGCCCTGGAGCGGGGCCTCACTCCTCAAGATGGGGGGCTGGGGGTGCAGAGGGGCTGTGGCCCCCTAGAGGCAGCCGGGGAGGGCTCCAAGCTCAGAGGCATTTTCCCTCTTTGATAAATCAAAACCTTTATTATGAAACAAAGGAGTGGTCCCCGCTCCGGGCCGGGCCCAGCATGCATACACAGGCCCCCCGGCGCCCCCCGGGCCAGGAGGGGGCCTGGCCAGGCCAGGTCGCACACCCTGGGGCCAGAGATGGGGGGGCAGGGCCCCGAGAGCCCAGGGCTGGCTGCTTCATGCCCCCAGTGGGGTAAAGGGGGGTCTGGCAGCTGCCCCCCTCCCAAAACAGGAGCCAAGGGGGCAGGGGGCGCAGCTGGGGGGCAGGGCGATGGGTTGGGATGGATCACGGGGTCCAACCCAGCTCTGAGGCCCCATGTGCCCCCTTTCTGGCACCCACTGCCCGGCCCCAAGGTGGCTCCATGCACTGAAGAGTCCTGGGGGGCAGCCCCCCTCAGTACGAGGGTCCCTTGGGCAGGAGGACGCTATTCAAGGCTGCGTCCACGTTCCCTCCTCCCGCGGGGGGTGCGGGGCCCCACGTCTCCCCGGCTCACTCCAGTTGCTGGGCGGGGGGGGGGGTGCAGGCGTTCCCGAGCTGGGGGCAGGAAGGGTCACAGCTCGTCCTCGTCAAGTCTGGCGAGCCGGGCGCTGGGGGCGAGGGAGCCCAGCTCGGGGGGCAGGCAGCCGGTCCCCCCCAGGGCCTGCCAGGGACAAACACAGCCAGGGTCAGCAGCACCCCCCTGCTCCGTGCCCCCCCTCCAGCCAGACTGGCCCAGCCCCCTCTGACCACCCCAGGATCACAGCAGGCCTCAGCCACAAACTCCAGGGCCGGGGAACCACCTCCGGTACTGGGCGTGGGGGCTGCAGGTTGGGAGCCAGGGGCACGGGCAGGGCTGGGGGCAGTGGGGTGGGGGCTGGGGGCAGTGGCAGGGCTGTAGATTGGGACTGGGGCACTGGCTGGGCGGGGGGTGGCAGCGGGAGGCAGGAGTGAGGGGTGTAGGACTTGGCTGGGAGGGGTAGGGAGGCGGGAGGGAGGGGCAGGGCAGGGCTGTGGGGTGGGCCTGGGGCCCAGCGGGGGGGGAGATTGCGGGGTGCAAGGGAGGGGCACTGGGGGGGTTGCAGGGCGGGACTGGGGCCCGGCAGGGCTGGGGGGAGGCTACCGCAGCAGCATGGGAGTAGGAGAGACAGGCAAAGGACATTCCCATCTAGCTTCCCCCCCTCCCCCCCCCCCCGCAGCTCCAGGCCAGGATGCAGCCCTGGGGCTGCCCCCTCCTCACTCACCCCGGAGGGGGGGACCTGGGGCTGGAGGCCGGGGGGGAAGTCCAGGCAGACGCGGGCTGGGGAGGCCGTGCGGGGCGCGAGGGAGCTCCGGCTGCAGGCTGGCTGCAAGGGAAGCGCGAGGAGAGATGGGCCCCAGAGTCCTGGCTCGGGCCCCGCCCTGCCCCCCACAGCAGCTGTGCCCCCCCCCAGATCTGAGCTCCATGCCCCCCCCCGGCATTCCCTGCCCCTGTACCTCGGAGGGCGGCGGGCGCGCAGGGCCGCTGGGCAGGTGGAGGGCGGGCAGGGAGGTGTTGCAGGCCCTGAGGCTGGGCCCCCGGCTCGGGTCCGCGGAGGAGAGGGGCCGCAGGGCGCCCGCCCAGCCCAGGCTGTGGGACTTGTTCTCCCGCCGCTGGTACTCGATGGGCGACTGCAGCGCTGGGGGCGGGAACCACACACGTGCTCACGCCTCGCACGCCTGCTGCACGAGAGTCCCACGGGCCACTCCCTCCCCCACCCTGAGCACGGCCCTAGGGCAGGGCAGACAATGGAGGGGGGGAAAATCCAGTCCAGGGGGAGGGGCCGGGTCCCAGGGCAGCCCAGGGGGAGGGGGCGGGTCCCAGGGCAGCCCAGGGGGAGGGCAATGGGCCCAGGGGGAGGGGGTGGGTCCCAGGGCAGCCCTGGGGGAGGGGGATGGGCCCAGGGGGAGGGGGTGGGTCCCAGGGCAGCCCAGGGGGAGGGGGAGGGGGTGGGTCCCAGGGCAGCCCAGGGGGAGGGGCCCAGGGGGAGGGGGCGGGTCCCAGGGCAGCCCAGGGGGAGGGGCCCAGGGGGAGGGGGTGGGTCCCAGGGCAGCCCAGGGGGAGGGGGATGGGCCCCGGGGGAGGGGGAGAATCCCTGGGCAGCGTGGGGGAGGGGGAGGGGCCCCGGGGGAGGGGGTGGGTCCCAGGGCAGCCCAGGGGGAGGGGGATGGGCCCAGGGGGAGGGGGTGGGTCCCAGGGCCGCGGGTCCCGGGGGGGGCGCCTACCATTGAGGAAGTTGCGCTGGGTCTCCAGGATGAGGCTGACGTCGGCCGCCCAGGCCTGGGCGATCTCGGGGGCCGCGGCCTGGAGCACGTAGCGGACGCTGCTGCGGTCGGCGCCGCGTGAGGTCAGGGCGAACTTGCAGGGGTCGTTCTCCACCCCCTCCTCCAGCCCCAGGCAGCTGACCTGTGGCAGGGAGCCCGGCCTGAGGGGGGCGCCACCCATGGGCCACAGCCCCCCCCACCGGCTGCAGCCCCCCCACCGGCGGCAGCCCCCCATGGACTGCACCTCACCACTGGCTGCACCAGGGGGCCTTGCTGGAGGGGCAGACAGAGGCATTGCTGGGCGCTCAGTTCCCCTCCAGGGCCCCCCGGCTCCGGTTCCAGCCCCCCCAGCCCCAGCTCCAGGGGGCGGCGAGCGGCGGACGCCGGCGGGGTAGGGGACATGCAGCTTGGCACCCCTACTCCAAAGCCTGGTCCAGCCCCACTGGTGGCTGGGGGCTGCAGGGGGCGACACTTGGGCATGGGGGGGCGGTGGAGTGGTGAGACGCTCTGTGTGGGCGCCCTGGCTGGGGGCAGGGTGAGATAAAGGAGCCCCCTGGGTGGGGGTAGGGCCTGCTAGAGGTGGGGGATCCCATGCGTCTTGGGGGCGGGGCTCCGTAGCTGGGAGAGGGGGTCTGTTCCTTGGGGGCGGGGCTCCGTGCCTGAGGAGCGGGGGGGTCTGTTCCTTGGGGGCGGGGCTCCATGGCCAGGGTCTGTTCCTTGGGGGCGGGGCTCCATGGCCAGGGTCTGTTCCTGGGGGGCGGGGCTCCATGGCTGGGGGCGGGGCTCCGTAGCTGGGAGAGGGGGTCTGTTCCTTGGGGGCGTGGCTCCATGGCCAGGGTCTGTTCCTGGGGGGCGGGGCTCCATGGCTGGGGGCGGGGCTCCGTAGCTGGGAGAGGGGGTCTGTTCCTTGGGGGCGTGGCTCCATGGCCAGGGTCTGTTCCTTGGGGGCGGGGCTCCATGGCCGGGGGCGGGGCTCCATGGCCGGGGGCGGGGCTCCGGCCGGTACCTTGATGCTGCTCTTGAAGAGGTAGGCGGGCGGGGAGAAGGCCTTGCGCCGCTCCAGGGGCTCGCTGAAGATGACGAGCTGCTCGAAGAGGAAGACGCGTCGCTCCCTGGCCCGCGGCAGGAACCCTCCGTCCTGCTCTGTCACCCAGAAGGTGTCCTGCTGCAGCAGCTTCCCCTGCGCCGTCAGCTTGCCCTGGGGGGGCAGAGGGGGGCGCATGGAGGTGAAAAACATCCCCACCCGACCAGTGCCTGCCCCTCTAGCCCCCCACCTTCCATTTGCTCCTTTGCCCACCCCCCCAGCAGCTTCCTTGCCCCCCCAGTGCCCCGCCCCCCCAGGGGCCCTCCAGCCCCCCACATTCCATTTGCCGCTTTGCTGGCCCCCCCCAGCCCTTTCCCCACCCCACCAGTGCCCCCCCCCCAGCCCCTCACCTTCCCGTTGCCCTCCCGGGCCCCACCAGCACCTTCCCTGCCCCACCAGTGCCCCCATCCCAGCCCCCAATCTTCCTGCCACCCCTCTGCACCCCAACGCCTGCCCCAGCCCCCAATCAGTGCCCACTCTGCACGGCCAATCGGGGAACAGTCACGGCCCCACGGGGTGCTCAGGTTCGGGCCCCAGCTCTAGGGAGCCGTGGGGGGTGAATCAGTGCCCCCTGGTGGCCATTCAGCTCCCCAGAACTCTGGGCAAAGAGCCAAGGGACCCCTTGGCTGCTCCAGCAGGCACAACCCCAACCCCCACATCCCTGGGTCTCACAGTGCTCCCAGGGGGCCGGGCCCAGGCATGGGGGGAGACAGTTGATCGCCCCCCAGGGAGCCTCCCCCCCCCCCGACTCCTACCTCAAAGCCCTGCAGCCGCCCCACGTTCATCATGTCGTTGCAGCGCTTGGGCACGAAGCACATCACCTCCACGGCTTTCTGTGGGGCACAGCAAGAGCCCTGGGTCCCCGGGCCTCCCGCACCACCCGGGCTGCAGGAGCTGCAGATACCTGGGGCGGGGGGGAGGGGCACTGGCAGGGCTGGGGGGGAGGGGCACTGGCAGGGCTGGGGGGGCAGAGGCTGTGGGTCAGGAGTGAGGGGCACCGGCAGGGCTGGGGGGGCAGAGGCTGTGGGTCAGGAGTGTGGGGCACCGGCAGGGCTGGGGGGGGCAGAGGCTGTGGGTCAGGAGTGTGGGGCACCGGCCGGGCTGGGGGGGGGCAGAGGCTGTGGGTCAGGAGTGAGGGGCACCGGCAGGGCTGGGGGGGGGCAGAGGCTGTGGGTCAGGAGTGAGGGGCACCGGCAGGGCTGGGGGGGGCAGAGTCTGTGGGTCAGGAGTGAGGGGCACCGGCAGGGCTGGGGGGGCAGAGACTGTGGGTCAGGAGTGTGGGGCACTGGCCGGGCTGGGGGGGGCAGAGGCTGTGGGTCAGGAGTGAGGGGCACCGGCAGGGCTGGTGAGTAATTTTCAGACCCCCCCCCAACCCTTGTGATGACCCAGCTGGTTTCGTTTTCCTAATGGGCACTGAGCCAGCCGCAAGATGAACCCCCAGCTGCCCCCTCCTCCCCCATGTCCCCCACAGTCTCCATGGAGATGCTGCCCTGCGCTCCCCCCCCCCGTCCCCATGGAAACATGCAGGCCAGGGCGTCGGCAGGGGGCGACCCCCCAGCCCAGTGGGGTCCCCCAGCTGGCACCGCCCCTACCTCCAGCTGCGCGGTGTCCCTGCCGGCCTTGCTGGAGTACTTCAGGAAGTCCTGGGCCAAGAGAACAGGGCCTGAGCCTGAGGTGATGGGGGATGGTGCCCCCAGCTACGGCCCAGGGACTGGCAAGGGTCCCGGTGCAGCCCCACGCAGAGTGGGTGGCTCCCAGCATGGGGCAGGCCGGAGGGAGAAGCCGACGGCTCATGCCCCTGGCAGGGACCAAGGCAAAACGCCAGGCCTGGGAGTCCGGGTCAGAACCATCCCGTCCCACTCGGCTCGTAGGACGGAGCCCCCGAGACGCTGGGTCCGCCACCTTTCACGCCAAGCCTTCTGCCGCCACTGGCGGGGCTAGCAGGGGGGCGGCACGCCAGAAGAGAGGTGCGAGGGGGGAGAACCCAGGGCTGGGGGGATGTGGGTCGGGGTTGTGGGGCACTGCAGAGCTGTTGGGCTGGCTCTGGGGTGGAGCGTCCCAGCCCTGGCAGAGCGGAGGGCAGCTGGCTCTGGGGTGGAGTGTCCTGGCCCTGGCAGAGCAGAGGGCGGCTGGCTCTGGGGTGGAGCGTCCCAGCCCTGGCAGAGCGGAGGGCGGCTGGCTCTGGGGTGGAGTGTCCCAGCCCTGGCAGAGCGGAGGGCGGCTGGCTCTGGGGTGGAGCGTCCCAGCCCTGGCAGAGCAGAGGGCGGCTGGCTCTGGGGTGGAGCGTCCCAGCCCTGCAAGAGCGGAGGGCGGCTGGCTCTGGGGTTGAGCGTCCCGGCCCTGGCAGAGCAGAGGGAGGCTGGCTCTGGGGTGGAGCGTCCCGGCCCTGGCAGAGCAGAGGGCGGCTGGCTCTGGGGTTGAGCGTCCCGGCCCTGGCAGAGCGGAGGGCGGCTGGCTCTGGGGTGGAGCGTCCCGGCCCTGGCAGAGCGGAGGGCGGCTGGCTCTGGGGTGGAGCGTCCCGGCCCTGGCAGAGCGGAGGGCGGCTGGCTCTGGGGTGGAGCGTCCCGGCTCTGGCAGGCCCTTCTCACCTTGAGCAGCAGCTGGTATTTCATGATCCTCTGCACTGGCTTGATGAGCAGATCATTCAGCTGCAGCCTGTGGCCCAGATCCTGCTTGAGCTCCTGGGGCAACAGAGGCAGCGTTCAGCCCCCCGGCTTCCTCACTGCCTGGCCCTGCCTCCCTCCAGCAGGGAGGGGAGGGGAGGGAACAGCCCGAGTCTGGGCTGGGGGGGGGCGACAGCTGGAACTGGAGGTCCCACAGGGAGGTCAGACAGGGCAGGTTGTGCAGGGCTAGGAGGTGCAGAGGGGGGTCGCATGGGGCGAGAGGGGGAGGCCTGGAGCAGGCTGCCCAGGAGAGGGCCGTGGGGGCCCGGCGGGGGGGCTGCAGATGGGCCGGATGGGGAAGCCGGGGGGCCCCTCACCTCAAAATAGGAGTCGATGTACTCGGAGACGATGTGCTCGGATTTGGGCTTGTTCTGGCAGTAAACGACGTACATGTGCAAACGGCGCTCCTGGAAGGGAACGGGGGAGGTGACCATGGTCCCAGGCACACGCCAGTGGCATGCTAATATGCAGCAGGGCACGTTAGTGCATGCCCGCACTCGCCGGTGCACACCCGCACATGCTTGTGCACCTCCGCACATGCCAGTGACAAGCTAATATACAGCAGGGCATGTCAGGGCACACCCGCACGTGACTGTGCAGGTCCGCACACGCCAGTGACATGCTGATGCACAGCAGGGCACGCCGGTTCATGCCCACACGTGCCCGTGCACATCCGCACATGCGAATGGACACTAGTGCAAGCCCGCACAGACTGGCACACGCCGGCACATGCCAACACACACCCACACATGCCAATGCACACTAGTGCAAGCCTGCACACACTGGTACACACCTGCCCATGCCAGTGCGCACCCCATAGCACGTGCACAGCCCCCAACCTATGCCTGCCATGTGACTATACTCTGGGCTGGGCAGCTAACTCCCGCTAGGACCTGCGGCAGTGCCCGGAGGAGCCGGGGTCCCTACCTCACCACAGGAGAGATGCCAGGGTCCCTGCAGCACCATACGGCAGCCAGCCCTCCCACTGGGGCGCAGCACAAAGCAGGTGTGAAAGGGCGGGGCCCTTGCAGGGCGATGGTAGTAGGGCATGGGGGAGCAGAGGCTTCCTGGCCTGAGGGGCACATGGGTGAGGGGGCAGCCCTCTGGGTGTGACAGGGCAAGACCGAGTGACATGGTGGGACTTGGGGGCAGGGCCCTGGCTGCAGACTGGAATGGGGCCTGGGAGACACAGCAGGATGGGGTGGAGGGGCAGAGCCTGGTGACAGGCCTGGGGGTGCGGCATGGCTGGGAGGTGGGCCCTGGGGGTGGGGGGAGACAGGGGCCGAGCCTGGTGGGATGGCAAGGCCAGGCTGGGGATAAGATATGGCTGAGAGGCGGGTCTGGGGCGGAGCCTGGGGAGGGGGCGGGGCCTGGCAGACTGGCAGGGCAGGGCTGGAGGTGGGGTACAGTTAGGGGACGAGGCCTGGGTCTGGCAGGATAGTGGTGGGATGTGGCTGGGAGGCGGGGACAGGGGCGGGGCCTATGGTGGGGGCGGGGCCTGCTAGGGTAGCAAGGCAGGCCTGAGGGGCAGGGCCTGAGGGTTAGGGGCGGGGGATAAGATACAGTTGGAAGGCGGGCCTGGCAGCATGGCCAGGCTGCGCTGGGGGTGGGGTGCGGCTGGGAGGCGGGCCTGGGGGCGGGGCCTGTGGTGGGCGGGGCCTGGCAGGATGGCAAGGCTGGGATGGGGGTGGGGTGCAGCTGGGAGGCGGGCCTTGGGGCGGGGCCTGTGGTGGGCGGGGCCTGGCAGGATGGCAAGGCTGGGATGGGGGTGGATGCGGCTGGTAGGCGGGCCTGGGGGCGGGGCCTGCAGTAGGGGCGGGGCCTGGCAGGATGGCAAGGCAGGGCACATGCAGCGACGCCCGGGACTCACGTGCTTTATAAAGAGCTGCGCCAGCAGGTCCGGGTGCTGCAGACATTTCTCCAGCTCTTTGAGGAAGTAACTGGGGGGGGGCAGAGAGGGCTGAGAACCCAGGGGGAGACCCCCCAGCCCTCCGCCCCAGCCCCACAGGCAGCTGGTCTCCCAGGGGCTCAGCGCGCCGTGTGGCACCACGTCCGGGGGGAGCAGCGGGGGCTTCTGATGGCTGGGAACCGGGAACTCCCCGGATCCTGCCGGTACCCAGGGGATGCCCCTGCAGCGGGCGAAAAGGGGTCCCGGCAGAGGTGTCCAGGGTCTCCACATTTCTTCAGCCTGACTGCGGGGGGAGGAGCCGGCCTGGCCCAGGCAGCCCAGGGAGGCCCAGCCCAGGACAAAGCACAGCGGGGAGTGGGGGGGGGGTTGTCCCTGTGACCCATAGGGGGACCCGTCCCCTGACTCACTCCTTGTGCCAGTCGTAGATCTGGTGGATGTTCCCGAAGATAATCTTGTCCTTGCCCTCCATGTCCTCAGGGACGCCCCGGGCCCGCATAGCGGCCATGTAGCCCTGGGGGCAGGGGCAGGTCAGTAGGGAGGGGTCCCGGGGGGGGAGGGCTATGTAGCCCTGGGGGCAGGAGCAGGTCAGTGGGGAGGGGTCCCGGGGGGGTGCTATGTAGCCCTGGGGGCAGGAGCAGGTCAGTAGGGAGGGGTCCCGGGGGGGTGCTATGTAGCCCTGGGGGCAGGGGCAGGTCAGTGGGGAGGGATCCCGGGGGGGTGCTATGTAGCCCTGGGGGCAGGGGCAGGTCAGTGGGGAGGGGTCCCGGGGGGGGTGCTATGTAGCCCTGGGGGCAGGGGCAGGTCAGTAGGGAGGGGTCCCGGGGGGGGGCTATGTAGCCCTGGGGGCAGGAGCAGGTCAGTAGGGAGGGGTCCCGGGGGGGTGCTATGTAGCCCTGGGGGCAGGGGCAGGTCAGTAGGGAGGGGTCCCGGGGGGGGGGCTATGTAGCCCTGGGGGCAGGGGCAGGTCAGTGGGGAGGGGTCCCGGGGGGGTGCTATGTAGCCCTGGGGGCAGGGGCAGGTCAGTGGGGAGGGGTCCCGGAGGGGTGCTATGTAGCCCTGGGGGCAGGGGCAGGTCAGTGGGGAGGGGTTCCGGGGGGGGTGCTACGTAGCCCTGGGGGCAGGGGCAGGGGCAGGGGCAGGTCAGTGGGGAGCGACCTGCCAGGGCTGCCAGGCAGGGGAAGGATATCGGGGGGGGGGGATCCCAGGGTGGAGCTGGGTTCCCAGGGCCAGGCTCAGGGCTGGGGGAGCTTGGGGGGGCTCTAGGGCTGGTGTCGCCCTGCAGGGGGGTCTCGGGGCAGGGGGCCGTTGGGGGAGGGGAGCCGGGGTGGTCGGGGGGGGTTCACACCTCCACTATCTGGCCCAGGTCCTCCACGTACATCTTCTCCGTCTCCAGGAGCTCCGCGAGGACAAACCTGCCGGCGGGAGGGAACGGCCGCGTCTGAAAGCGGGGAGGGGACGTGGCCCCTTGTGAGACCCCCCATTCCCCCATCCGGCCCTGGGCTGCCAAGGCCAGACGCCAGGGCCCCCTCTGAGCTTATGGGCCAGGGCCAAGGTCTCCTGTTTCTGGCCTTGCCGGTCCCTCTGCTCCGTATCCGGGCCCAGGGCCAAGCTGGCTCCCCCCTCCAGGACCCCCAGCCCTGCTCCCAGCACCCCTCAGCCAGGAACCCTGCCTCTGCCCCCTGGCAGCCCCTCCAGGACCCCCAGCCCCGCCCCAGGTACCCCTCAGCCAGGAACCCTGCCTCTGCCCCTGGCACCCCCTCCAGGACCCCCAGCCCTGCTGCCAGCACCCCTCAGCCAGGAACCCTGCCTCTGCCCCCTGGCATCCCCTCCAGGACCTCCAGCCCCGCCCCAGGTACCCCTCATCCAAGAATCCTGTTGATAACCCCTGGCCCCCCCTCCAGGCCCCCCAACCCCGCCCCTCCCCCTGCCCTGCCCTGTCCTGCGGGCGCGGGGCTCCACTTACATACTCTTTTCTAAGGCACTCTTCCTCTCCTCCTCGCTGGTGGCTTCCTCCAGGGGGGAGCCATGGAGCTCGTCACAGGGGGCCAGGGCTTGGGGGTCACTGGAGACGTGAGAGGAGCTGGGGCCCTGCCGGGGGGGGACACAGTTAGGGGGTATGGCACAGCCCTGCCACCTCTCACCCGGGCACCAGCACCCGCCTCCAGGCCCCTGGGCACAGAGCTGGGGGAGACCCTGCCAGGGCAGGGCAGGCCCGTAGGGGGGCCCTCGGGGGAGCCATGGAAAACTCCAAGTCCCTCCCCCCAGCAATGCAGCTGCTAAGCCAAGAGGGACAGAAGGTGCCCGGAGGGGGGTGTCTGTGCACGCAGGGCATCTGCAATGGGCCGCCCGCAGGAGGTCTCTGCGTGTGCATGGGCGTGTGCGCGGGGCGTGTGCACGGGTGTGTGCAAGGGGCGTGTCTGCGTGTGCACGGGCGTGTGCTGGCCGGCACATCTGGGAGTGCACTGGCGTGTGTGCGGGGCACGTTGGCATGTGCACTGGCGTGTGTGTATATGGCATGTTGGCATGTGCACTGGCGTGTGCCAGGGGCATGTCTGCGAGTGCACAGGAATGGTGTGAGGAACCAGGGGTTTATTCACCTTGTTACATTACACGTGAGTTCTCCGGGCGTGTGCCTCAGTTTCCCTGGGCACGGCACCGGTGCCTGGCTGGGGAGGGGAGTTTCGGGTGGGACCTACTGAGGGAGCACAGACCCAATCCCCCCCCCCCCCCCCGCACCGCTCTCTGTAACCTGAGCCTGGGTGGGGGTGTGACGAGGGTGTGACAAAGGCAGGGGCGGGGCTGTCTAGAGGCAGAGATGTGTGTGTGTGTGTATGTGAGGGAGTCTCTCTGACGGGGGGGGGGGCAGAGATGGGGGGCAGGGCCCTGGCTCTGGGCCCCACTCTCCCCAAGCTGAGCTGCCCTGGCTGCTCCTGGTCCCTGGGGACCAGGAACCCCCTGTGCACCCTTGGCACTGCCCAGAGCACAGCACTAGGCCCCCCCCGGCCCCCAAAGCTGCGCAGAGCCCCGTGCCCTGGTGGCAATTCCAAGGAGCTTGGGGCTCCGGCAGCTGCACTAGCATCCCTGGCAGCCTGGAGCGCCGGGCCTCTTGGAAACACGCGGCCGTTGCCCCTTCCCCTCCCCGCCATCCGCAGCCTGTCCGCCTGCAGGCTGAGTCACGTGGGACTGCTCCTGGGGACTCCCCACCCCTTGGTGACGCATGTGGGGGGGCATGTTTACATGTGCATTCTGAGTGCACACACAAGCACGCCCATGCACACACCAGTGCGCACAAGCACACCCCATGCACACACCAGTGCACATACAAGTGTACCCATGCACACACCAGCATTCTGTGTGCTAGCACGTGTGCACAGACATGTCTGCATGTGCACAGGCATGTGCCAAGGGAGTGTCTGCGTGTGCACCGCTGTGCGCATGGGGCATGTTTTCATATGCACTGGTGTGGGCATGGAGTACATCTGCATGTGCATAGGTGCGAGGGGGAGGGGTCTGCATGTACACTGGTGTGTGCATGGTACTGGCATTTGTGCAGGAGCATGTCTGTGTGTGCACTAGCATGTGCATGGAGACACTGTTGCATGTGCTCTGGTACGTGAGGGCTGTGTCTGCATGTGCACTGGCATGTGCGTGGGGGCATGTCAACATGTGCTCTGGTAGACACACCCATTGCACACACATATGCATTCGTGGGTGTGCTGGGTGTGCTTGTGTGTGCACTGGTGTGTGCATGGCTGTGCTTGTGTGCATGAGTGTGCTTGTGTGTGCATGTGAATGCTTGTGTGTGCATGGGTGTGCTTGTGTGTGCAGTGGTGTATGCACTGGTGTGTGCATGGGTACGCTTGTGTGCACTGGGGTGTGCGAGGGTGTGCTTGTGTGTGCACTGGTGTGTGCATGGGTGTGCACTGGTGTGTGCATGGGGTGTGCTTGTGCGCACTGGTGTGTGCATGGGCGTGCTTGTGTGTGCACTCAGGGCTGGATTATCCAACTGGCAGACTAAGCACGCGCTTAGGGCACCAGCAAAGCAGGAGCACCAAAAAAAGAGATTTTACAGGATAGTATTGTTTTTATTTTGAATTACATATGGGGGCACCATCATCTTTTCTGTGCTTAGGGCCTCTAAGGTCTTAATCCAGCCCTGTGTGCACTGGTGTGTGCATGGGTGTGCTTGTGTGTACACTGGTGTGCGCATGGGTGTGCTTGTGTGCACTGGTGTGCGCATGGGTGTGCTTGTGTGCACTGGTGTGCGCATGGGTGTGCTTGTGTGTGCACTGGTGTGCACATGCGAGTGCTTGTGTGCACTGGTGTGCGCATGGGTGTGCTTGTGTGCACTGGTGTGCGCATGGGTGTGCTTGTGTGCACTGGTGTGCGCATGGGTGTGCTTGTGTGTGCACTGGTGTGCACATGCGAGTGCTTGTGTGCACTGGTGTGCACATGGGTGTGCTTGTGTGCACTGGTGTGCGCATGGGTGTGCTTGTGTGTGCACTGGTGTGCGCATGGGTGTGCTTGTGTGCACTGGTGTGCGCATGGGTGTGCTTGTGTGTGCACTGGTGTGCGCATGGGTGTGCTTGTGTGTGCACTGGTGTGCGCATGCGAGTGCTTGTGTGCACTGGTGTGCGCATGGGTGTGCTTGTGTGCACTGGTGTGCGCATGGGTGTGCTTGTGTGCACTGGTGTGCGCATGGGTGTGCTTGTGTGTGCACTGGCAGGTGCACGGGGTGTGCTTGCACATGGACTGGGGTGTGTTGCCGAGGACACTCCTGTGCTGTGGGGACGCCTGGGGTTTCTCAGGGAATCCCAAATGGCCAGAGATGCGGTTACTATGGAAACTGCAGGCCCTGCGTGGGATGCCCTGGGAATGGAGACTCCACCGACGGGGCCGAAACTCAGCCCCTGGGGGGGCAGCAGCAAAGGCAGCCTGCCAGCGAGTGACCCCGCAGCCCCCCCTCGGGCCCCGGGCCCCCAGCAGCATCGCCCGGTCCCTGCTCCCACCCCCCAGCACCAGGCAGATCCTGCTAGCTGGGGAAGAGGCCCCCAGCGAGGGCGGGGGGGGGGGGGCCCTGCTGGGTCCCAGCCAGCCTGGCAGCACTAAATGCCCCAGGGACCGGCACCTGCTGCCCAAGAACAAGGCCTGGCCTGGCGCCCGCACAGGCGCTTCCAGAGCATGGGGGTGGGGAGAAGGGAGGGTCCCCTATGGCCCTGCCCCCTCGCTCTGGTGCCCCCGCCACGCCCAACGCCCCCACCTCACCTGTGGGGTTGCCTCCGCAGCGCCCCCCTCCAGCAGGCTGCAGAGCAGAGCCAGGTCCGGCAGCCGCCCGCCCTCCGTGGGGCCCGATTCCTGCACCACACCGGGGCAAGGGGTTAGATGGGGGCTAGGGCCACAGCCCCGCTGGGGGGGGTCAGATGGGGGCTAGGGCCACAGCCCCGCTGGGGGGGGTCAGATGGGGGCTAGGGCCACAGCCCCGCTGGGGGGAGGGTAGCCCACGGCAGACTCTTCCCCATGATCCCCCGCCCGTGTGGTGGGCGCAGGCGTGGGGGGAGGAAAAGGCCTGGGGAGCGAGGGGGACAGGGATTACAGAGGGAGTCGGGGGGCGCGTAGGCTGCTCCCCCTCTAGGGCTCAGGCACCCCCCCCCCCCCCCAGGGCATCGTGAATTCAGGAGGCTGTTTTCCTAGACGCCTGCCAGGACGGGGGTGGGGCAGAAGTGGCCCCAACTGGGGGGCAGATTGTGGCTGCTGGGTGTCCCGGGGCCACCCCTGGATCTGCCAGGCAAGGGCACCCTGGGGGAGCCAGCCCCCACCTTCCTAGCAATGTTAGTCCATCGCCCAGAACCCCCGCCCTGCAGTACCCCCACCCCCGGCACCCTCGCCCTGCGGTTCCCCCTCCCCCGGCACCCCCGCCCTGCGGTACCCGTCCCCCCCGGGACCCCCGCCCTGCGGTACCCGTCCCCCCGGGACCCCCGCCCTGCGGTACCCCCTCCCCCGGGACCCCCGCCCTGCGGTACCCGTCCCCCCGGGACCCCCGCCCTGCGGTTCCCCCTGCCCCGGCACCCCCACCCTGCGGTACCCGTTCCCCCGGGACCCACGCCCTGCGGTACCCAGCCCCCCGGCACCCCCGCCCTGCGGTACCCGTCCCCCGGCACCCCCGCCCTGCGGTTCCCCCTCCCCCGGCACCCCCTCCCTGCGGTTCCCCTCCCCCGGCACCCCCGCCCTGCGGTACCCGTCCCCCCGGGACCCCCGCCCTGCGGTTCCCCCTCCCCCGGCACCCCTGCCCTGCGGTACCCGTTCCCCCGGGACCCACGCCCTGCGGTACCCAGCCCCCCGGCACCCCCGCCCTGCGGTACCCGTCCCCCGGCACCCCCGCCCTGCGGTACCCGTCCCCCCGGAACTCCCGCCCTGCGGTACCCAGCCCCCCGGCACCCCCGCCCTGCGGTACCCCTCCCGGCACCCCCTCCCTGCGGTACCCAGCCCCTGGCACCCCCGCCCTGCGGTACCCAGCCCCCCGTGACTCCCGCCCTGCGGTACCCGTCCCCCCGGGACCCCCGCCCTGCGGTTCCCCCTCCCCCGGCACCCCTGCCCTGCGGTACCCGTTCCCCCGGGACCCACGCCCTGCGGTACCCAGCCCCCCGGCACCCCCGCCCTGCGGTACCCGTCCCCCGGGACTCCCGCCCTGCGGTACCCGTCCCCCCGGGACCCCCGCCCTGCGGTACCCATCCCCCCGGGACCCCCGCCCTGCGGTACCCATCCCCCCGGGACCCCCTCCCTGCGGTACCCAGCCCCTGGCACCCCCGCCCTGCGGTACCCGTCCCCCCGGGACCCCCGCCCTGCGGTACCCGTCCCCCCGGGACCCCCGCCCTGCGGTACCCATCCCCCATCCCCCATAGCAGTGCCCAGCCTCCCCCCCGTGCTCACCGTGGCCTTGGGCTCCCGAGGGGCGGCCAGGGAGTCGTCGGCTTTGCCCAGCAGCCCCAGGTCGATGCTCTTCCTCTCCTCCTGCCGGCCGTGCCGCCTGCCCTCCCGCCGGGGCCGCCCCTCCGGCTTGCGCTCGCCCTTGGCCAGGCTGCCCGTGCTCAGCTTCCGCACCGGGTTGGTCAGCCACTTCTTGAGGGTGCTGACGGAGTGGCGGGAGCCGGGCGAGCTGGGCGCCGAGCCGGACGAGGGCTGCGGCTGGATGGAGGCCACCGAGGCGGAGATGCTGCCATCGCTGTCCGCCACGGAGTAGGCCTCTGGGGGAGAGGAGAGGCCGAGGGGTCAGGGGCCCTGTGGAGCCCAGCCCGGGGCCCTGCTGATGCCTTCCAAAAGGCCCCGCTCCCAGCGCTCGGGGCCCCCAGGGATCGGGGCCTAAAGGGGAGCAGGGGTGCACAAGAGCGTGCGAATGTGGGCACGTGTACATCTGTGCGTGCACTCGTGTCGGTGCACGCTCAGCGGGGGGGCGGGGAGAGAAACGTGCAGAGCAACCAAGTGGCCTTACGGTGTGAGAGAGGCAAAACACCAAAGGCCACCGCCCAAAGCACCACCCAGCAGGGAACCTGAGAGATGGGGGCCAGGGGGCTTCCCCGGGGGGGGCCAATGCAAACCCTGGGCTGGGGATCATTTGGGGGGAGGGGCGTGGAGAGAAGCCGCAGAGAAAGCTCGAATCAGCAACCCAAAGCGAGAGCTTTTGGGCACAGCGCTGGCTGGGAAGGGGCTTGGGACTGGGCCTCACTCTGTTCAACTCCAGCTCTATGGGGAGAGGGGGCGAGCTGGCAGTGAGCCCAGCTTGCCCTCCTGCTTCTCACACTGGGGACCCCCTCCCCTCCCTCCACGCGTACCCCAAGATTGGCTCCCACCGCCAGCCCCTGTAGAGCCCCCCACATTTCCCAGCTGGGGTCCCTCTTCCCAGCCCCATCTTCTGGGAGGGAGGCACCTCCCCAAAGCTGGGGGGAGAACCCACACGTCCGAGTCCTGGGTTCCCAGCAGCACCCCCTGCTGGATGCTTTAGGGAAACTGAGGCATGCATTCCAGAGGCAAGAAGTGTCCCTTCCTGCCATCCCTCGGGGGGGCTGGCCCTGCGGGGTGCCTGCTCTCACCCAGAACCTGCCAGTAGCAAAGCCCTATACCAGGCAGGACAGGGGGAGGGCAGGCCCCCCCCAGAAAGGGCCTGGCTGGGGGGGGGGGGGGCGCGTGGGCTGGGCCAGCACCTGGCAGGAGGTGATAATCCCATGCAGCGAGACGGCACCTTCTCCTGAAATAACCTCGCCTGCCTCGGGAGCCCGGGAGCTGTCAAGCCGCTGCAGCAGGCGCCCCCGCCCACGGCCGTCCCAGCCGTGCTGGGGGTCCATGCAGCCCCCTCGCCAGAGGGCAGGCCTGGGGCGCGCAGCGTCCTGCCCCCAGGAGACCCCCCCCAGTGCCAGGTCGGAGCCGGGCTGTTCCTGGAGCGGTGGAGCCTGGTGGCAGGGGATTAGTTTGGGGTCTTGATCGTTTTTTTTAAAGTGCCTAAGGAAGAGGGGCCTCTGAGCTCATGCAGCAAACCGGCCGGGGCTGGAACACGGGGCCCTATGGGGAGGGCGGGTGCCCCCTTCCCAGCCCCTGGGCCGGAGCGGAGCCGGGTGATGGGGGGCCCCTGCGCCGGCCAGCAGGCCCTTGGATTCCCTGCAGGGTGCTGGCACCGGGGGCAGCCAGGGCAGTGCCCAGGTTTGGGGGCCGCTGGCGGCCGTGGCCGAAGGGGCAGCTCCAGCGCTGGGCCTGAGGCCGGTGCGGAGCGTGGCTGGGCCGGCGGCCAGGCGCCCGAGCTGAGCACAGACAGCTGCGTTCGCTGCATCCCCAGCCCTCCCGCGCCCGGGTTGGCACCGGGCACCATGGGCCGGGCCGGCAGCAGGCGCCAGCCACGCCCCGGGAGGGCCGTGCTCAGCAGGGCTGCGTTGACTGAGCTCCTGAGCCCTGGACGGCAGGCGGGGAGAACCCGGGGTCCTCCTCCCATCCCCTCCCTCCCGCTGTAACCACTACCCCCCACTCTCCCTCCAGAGCCAGGGATAGAACCCCGGGCTCCTGGCTCCCAGCCCCTCTCCCCCTGCCCTCAAACCCAGGGGAGGGCCAGGCACAAGACTGAACCCAGAACAGAGGGTGCTGGGGGTCCTGGGTGGAGAGGGGCCACGTGGGATGGGGGGGCCCATCTGGGACCTGCCTCAACAGGAAAACACCGGAGGGGGAGTCAGGTCCCAGCGGGATGGACTGCTGGAGGGAGGGGGCGGCAGGCGTGGAGGGGGGGCTTCCAGGCAGTAGCCAGGGGGTTAAGTGCAGGGCTCCCCCCCCCCCCCCCCGCCAGTCCAGGGCCCTGCCAACATTTTTCCCATTACGCTCTGTTTATTTGAATGAGGCTGACAAAAAAATGTGGCTTTTATTATTGTATAAACAGGCTGTGTTGGGGGGGGGGGGGGGGGCAGAGGGCCTGGGAGGAAGGGGAGGGGCAATAAGCTGGGGGAGGGACCAGAAGGCTTGGGAGGTGGCGTGGGGGGGGGTGCACTGGAGAAATCATCAAAGGGACGGACTGAGGGGGGATGTCGGGGGAGATGCAGACAGAGCAGCCCAGCTGCCCGGGGGGGCTGGAGGGGGGCCCCAAGGGGGCTCGGGTCAATGTGCAGGACGGACCTTGACGGACCCCCCCAGCCCCGAGAAGCCAGTGACCCCCCCCCGGAGCTCAGTGCAGTTACCCTGGGACCCCCCCTCACCGAGCCATGGGGGAGCCCAGGCCTGACACAACGGAGGGCTGTGGGTGAGGGGCACCGGCAGGGCTGGGGGGGGCTGGGCTGGCAGGGGCTGTGGGATGGGGGTGAGGGGCACTGGCAGGGCTGGGGGGGGCTGGGCTGGCAGGGGCTGTGGGATGGGGGTGAGGGGCACCGGCAGGGCTGGGGGGGATGGGCTGGCAGGGGCTGTGGGATGGGGGTGAGGGGCACCGGCAGGGCTGGGGGGGGCTGGGCTGGCAGGGGCTGTGGGATGGGGGTGAGGGGCACCGGCAGGGCTGGGGGGGGGATGGGCTGGCAGGGGCTGGGGGCGAGGGGCACAGGCAGCCTGGAACATGCACTCTGCTGGTAGCTCCGCACTGTCACTGGGCAGCCCCCCTCCGCCCCCCCCCCCCCCCCCGGGCCGCCGCAGGGAGACGCAGAGCTTGGGAGCAACGCGAGGCTGCTGCTGACTCGGCGGCTTTGCCAGGCCTGGGGGGGGCCCTGTGCGGTGCCCCCCCCCATGAGCTCATCCTTCCAAAACACCCCTCCCAGGGCACTGGGAGCTGAGCCCTGCGGGACAGTGGGGGGGATCCCTGGGCTCGGGGTGGGGGCAAGTCCTGTGGGCAACCCAAGGCTGGAGGGGGGGCTGAACCCCGGGGGGACCCAGGGCTGGGGGGCAGCTGGGGTCTGTCCAGCGCGGGGGGAGGTTTCCCGCGCTGGCTGCCCAATGGCTGCATTTCAGGACAGGTCCCATGAGGCAATTGGGGTCCTGCCCCAGGGCTGCCCCCCTTCCTGGCCACCCCCCTCCCAGAGGGCCGCTCAGCTGGTTGAGCCCCTCCCGCCACGGACAGTCAGGCTCCTGCCACACAACAGCATCCGTCAATAACAACCCGGCTGGGCGGGAGACCCTACAATAACAGAACACATTCCACAGCCCCACACCCTCCGGCAAGCTGCCAACAAAGGATCCCACTTTGCCCTGTCCCGAGCTCCTGGGAGACCCTACAATAACAAAACAGGGTACGCAAGACAGACAACCCTACAATAACACCTCGGCGCCAGGTACAGAAAGGCTTCTCAGCAGGGACAGAAATCTCAGGGCCAGGTTTCGGAGGGGGGCTGAGCAGGCACTGAGCCCTGTGGGGGGAGCAAGGGGCTGGGGGGGCAGACTGTAGGTCCCAGGCAAGGGAAAGGCTAGCCATACACCGAGCAGAGCTGTCCCCCAATCTTCCAGAGCTGGGGGTAGAGTCCTGGCTCCCTGCTCTAACCCCTAGACCCCACTCCCCTCCCCAAGCCAGGGAGAGAACCCAGGAGCCCTGGGCTACCAGCTGGCCCCTCTTTGCTCTCATCCAAATTTCTGCCATTGGCTGGGTGAAAGCAGGGCTGGCTCAGCCTGGGGCGGGGGGCGGGTTGGCAGAGGTCCCTGCCGGGCACCAGCTGGGGCAGGAAGCTGTGGGGCTAGTGACCCTCTGGACTCCGGGAGCCGGCCAGGCCAGTGCCAGCCCGAGGGGGCAGGCGTCAAGGGACATCGGGAGCTTGGCTGGCACCCCCTCCCCCACATTAGGTCCCACACCTGGGCACCCCGGCACTGGGACTCTCCCCCACCCCTGGCACTGAGACCCACAGCGCTGGGGCACCTGCCCCTGCCAGTGACCCGGTCCTGCAGGGAAGGGGCAGAGATCCCGGCAAAGGGGGATGTGGGTCTGCCCTGTGCCCCATTAGCCTGCTCTGCCTTCAGCCCGGCCAGGAGGGGGTGCTGTCCGGAGACTCAGCAGAACCCCAGGGCTCCTGCCTGGGACCACCAGCCTACACGGCCCCCAGACCTGGGGGAAACCCAGGAGTCCTGGCTCCCAGCCCCCATGGGCCCCCAGAACTGGGGGGAACCAGGAGTCCTGGCTCCCAGCCCCCATGGGCCCCCAGAACTGGGGGGAACCAGGAGTCCTGGCTCCCAGCCCCCATAGGCCCCCAGAACTGGGGGGAACCAGGAGTCCTGGCTCCCGGCCCCCATGGGCCCCCAGACCTGGGGGAACCAGGAGTCCTGGCTCCCGGCCCCCCCTTCTGACCCAGAGCTGGGGGAAACCAGGAGTCCTGGCTCCCAGCCCCCATGGGCCCCCAGAACTGGGGGGAACCAGGAGTCCTGGCTCCCAGCCCCCATGGGCCCCCAGAACTGGGGGGAACCAGGAGTCCTGGCTCCCAGCCCCCATGGGCCCCCAGACCTGGGGGAACCAGGAGTCCTGGCTCCCGGCCCCCCCTTCTGACCCAGAGCTGGGGGAAACCAGGAGTCCTGGCTCCCAGCCCCCATGGGCCCCCAGAACTGGGGGGAACCAGGAGTCCTGGCTCCCAGCCCCCATGGGCCCCCAGAACTGGGGGGAACCAGGAGTCCTGGCTCCCGGCCCCCCCTTCTGACCCAGAGCTGGCAGCGGGACCCAGGAGTTTTACTAACGTGCCCCTCACTCCCGACCCGCAGCCCCTGACAGCCAGGCCTTGGGCTCTGCCCCAGCCCCAGCTCAGCTGGGTGCCCCCCAACACAGAGCGCCCCCCAGGAGACGAGAAGTGGGGATACCAGGAGCCCAGCATGGGCAGAGCTGTGTAACTGAGTGGCTGGGACAGGGCACCCCCTACTGGCCAATCCTGGGAACTGCAGCGCAGCCTGCCCAGGCCAAAGTGGGGGTCAGGGGCAAACAGGCCCCCAGCCTCACCCCTCCCCCAGCAGATCGCTGAAGCAGGAGCCCAAATCCTCCTGCAGTGTCAGGCAAGACGGCTGGGGCTCAGGATAAGAATGTGGGGGGCACAACAGACATGCTGGGGGGTTCCTCCCTGCCCCCCACCCCAGTGCAGGCATGGGGGGTTCACCCCCCCTCAGGCCAGTAGAAGGGGCAGGCCCCTGTCCCGAGTGTGGGGCTGCAGGCCCCCCAGCCCCCCCTCCGCAGATGGTGACTGTTGGGGTCCAGGCACAGCATGTGCCCCCCAAACTGTGGGGTGCCCCCCAGATTCCCCCTTGGCTGCCCACACACTGCCCACAGGCAGCTGCTGCTCGGTGAGCCGTGCCCCAGAGAGGTGCCCACAGGGTTGGTGCCCCGGAGCTGGGGAGGGCGACACGGCCCCCACCCGGGGGGCAGGGAGGGGAGTCACTGACCTCGCACTTGGGTGTCGCAGCAGCTGCACTTGGCGAGGACTTTGCGGAACAAGTGTTGGCAGGAGCAGCCCCGCTGGTGCCCCCCTTTCATGGTGCTGCCCGGCCGCCCTGGGCACCGGCGCCCGCTGCCCGAGAGGTGCCAGCCATAGACCGGGCAGCGGGGGCCGGCGGGCGGCAGGAATCGGGGCCGGGCGCTGGGGGAAGCCGTGGGGCCCAGGGCTTCTGCCCACAGCACGCTCAGCGCTGGAATAACAGGGCTGGGCGCAGCTGAGCTGCCAGTGGGAGGAGCTTGGGGCTCTCCCTCCCCCCTCCGCCTGCCTCCAGCCTCCCCCCTCCATCCCTCCATCCCTCCCGCTCCGCCTGCCTCCATCCCGGGCTCCCTTGGGTTTTGGATTCTCCAACCCGGCTGCAGCCAGACTGCAGAGGAGGAGGCTGCAGCCGGGCACGCTGGGCAGCGGGGGCTCCGGGCGGGGTGTGGGGGCAGCCCCGGCTCCCTGCCCCCCTCCCGTGAGGAGGCTGCGGTGGGGGGGGGGCTCAAGGCTTGTGGTCAAATCCCCCCTGGGTGAGATGGGGAGGGAGCTGGCAGTGGGGGGAAGGGTCCTAGGCCCAGAGCAAGGGGGCTGTGTGTGCTGGATCCCCCCCCACTATTAATCACAGCCCCCCAATGCAGTGCGGGGGAGGCACCATCTGCCCGCTCTGCGATGCCATCTGCTGCCCGGCGCCCCCCAGCCTGGGGCCGGAGCCAGCGCCTGAGTCACGGCCCGGAGCCTGGCACCAGCTCCGCCATTTCCGGGGCTGGAGCTGGGGGGGAAGGAGCCAGCGCTGAGCACATGGGGGGGGGGGGCAGGAACCTGGGTCTAGGAGTGTTTCAGCACTGCCCCCCCCAGCACAGGCCCATCCCACAGCACCCTCAAGACAAAGCCCAGGGAATCTCTCTCAGACCCCAGTGGCCTCCCAGCCCCATAGAGCCATGTACCCCTGTCCTGCCCCCCGGGGCAGAAAGTTATTGGGCTGGTGGGGGCTGCGGGGTGGGAGTGAGGGGCAGGGCAGGGCTGGCAGGGGCTGCGGGGTGGGCGTGAGGGGCAGGGCTGGCAGGGGCTGTGGGGCAGGAGTGAGGGGCAGGGCAGGGCTGTGGGCGGGCAGGGCAGGGCTGGCAGGGGCTGTGGGGTGGGAGTGAGGGGTGGGGCGGGGCGGGGGGGGCCGGGCAGGGCTGGCAGGGGCTGTGGGGCAGGAGTGAGGGGCCAGGCAGGACTATGGGGGGGCAGGGCCGGGCTGGGGGGCAGAGTGTCCAGGAGAACTGGGTGGTTCCCCAGGGTCAGGCCCGTTTCCCCTCTAGGGGCGCTGGCTCTCCCCTCACCCCTAGGGAAAAGAATTGGGGGGGGCTTGGCTCAGCCTGTGGGGGAGGGACAGGCCCAGCTGGGAAGCAGCAGGCCCCAAGCGGCCCTTGCTGGTGCAGTGGGAGGCCGGGCCCTGAGCGGGTGGGACTGGGGACGGGGGAGGGTCTCGCAGGGTTCCTCCAGCTGGGTCATGACAGATCCTTGGATGGCTCCCAGCCCCCCCCTTCGCAGCCCCCCCAGGATGTCGGGGGGGCATAGTCCGGAGGGGAACCAGGGTTGGCTGTAACCCCTACTCCTGCCCTCCCCCCGCGACCCCCAGAGCCCTGACCCCTTCGTGCCAGCGTGCAGCCCAGGCCCAGTCCAGGGGCGCTACTCTGGGCTCCGGGCTGCTGCAGCCGCATGGGGCAGCTGGGGATGCAGAGCTGCAGGCAGGGGCCCGGCCCATGGGCAGATGGGTTTTTTTTGGGGGGGGGGGCACCAGGATGGACTCACCTTCTTCTGAGGGGCAGGGATCAGGAGCCTGGTCCGTACCGTGGGCCTCTGGGGGGCCTGGGGCCCCGTCCTGGGGGCCCCCGTCATGCTGCTCCCTGTCCCCCGAAGGGGCCTCGGAGCTGCCATGCTCCGGCTGCATCTCGTCCTCCAGGCCCTCCAGATCGGGCAGCTGGAAGGGAAAGGGACGGGCTGAGTGGGGAGGGGAGCAGCCCAGCCCTGCCCCACAGCCCTGGCTCCCCGCCCCACAGCTCTCCGTGCCCCCCACTCATGGCGGCTCCAGCTGGAGGCAGAACCCGGCCACTGGCTTTGCTGACGTTTCCTGGCTCTGCTGGAGCAGCCGGGTGCCGACACTGGCCATGCCCGGCCCGTCCTGCGCCCTCGCCCCCCATCACGCCTCACCCGCCGTCCTGCACAGGCTCCCAGGCTGGGCCCCGCCCAGGGAGGGGGCCCCGCTCTGAACCCCTGGAAGAGGAAAGGGCTTGTTAGGATAGGGGGTGTCAGCACTGGGAGGCATGCTCCGGTTTGCGGGGGGGGGGTGGATCCGGTTTGCGGGGGGGGGGGGGGGGTGGATCCGGTTTGCGGGGGGGGGGGGGGTCGTTCTTTGCGTTGGGGCTGCTGATATTCTTCAAAGGAAAAAGTGTTTGGAAGCATCGTGCCCAACCCCCCCCCCCCCAAAGGCAGGAGACTGAGAGCCGCTTTGATGGGGGGTCCCAGCAGAGGTGCAGGCGGGGCAAGGGCCGTGGGGGGGGGGCAGACTCCCTGCACTGTGGCCCCCGCCTGCCGCTCCTCCCTCCCTCAGATGTGGCCCCTGGCATGCTGGGGAGGGACAGGCTGGGAGTCCATGACATGGAGGGTCCCTGGCTTGAGATTCCTCACGTGGCACATTTCAGAGCGGCTCATACAACAGGCAGGGAGCTTCCTGCCATGCAGCATGATCGACCCTACAATAACAAACCCGCAGCACAGCCCCGTGCCCCCAAAGACCCTACAATAACAAACCCGCAGCACAGCCCCGTGCCCCCAAAGACCCTACAATAACAAACCTGCAGCACAGCCCCGTGCCCCCAAAGACCCTACAATAACAAACCCGCAGCACTACCCCGTACCCTGAGACCCTACAATAACAAACCCGCAGCACAGCCCCGTGCCCTGAGATACCCTACAATAACAAACCCGCAGCACAGCCCCATGCCCTGAGAGACCCTACAATAACAAACCCGCAGCACAGCCCCATGCCCTGAGAGACCCTACAATAACAAACCCGCAGCACAGCCCCGTGCCCCGAGATACCCTACAATAACAAACCCGCAGCACAGCCCCATGCCCTGAGAGACCCTACAATAACAAACCCGCAGCACAGCCCCGTGCCCCGAGATACCCTACAATAACAAACCCGCAGCACAGCCCTGTGCCCTGAGAGACCCTACAATAACAAACACTGTCAAGGGACGCTGCACTAACAAACTAAGCCGTCCGCAGTGCCTCTACAGGGAGGACTTTTACATCCCCCAGCTCTGGTTCTGTACATGCCCCACACCTGGCAGCCCAGCCCCTGGCAGCCTCTTTGCTGGGGGGCAGGTCCCAGCCTCCCCCGGAAGCTCCGCTCTAACCAGTCTCACCCTTTCCCCAGGAATGGAGACTCGGGGCACACACCCAGGGGAAGGGGGGGGATGCTGCTGGAATCCCCCTGCATCCCCCCCCGCACATGGCCCCGCAGGGACCCCCAGCTCCTCTGCCCTGTCCCTGCATAGCCCTGGAGGGACCCCCAGTCGCCTGGCCCAGCCCCCACGTGGCCCCACAGAGCCCCCCAGCCGCCTGGCCCAGCACTCGGCAAGGGCCCCCTCCCTGCCTGGCTAGTGCCGGGGCCCAGCTCCCCAGTCCCCGCCCCACCTGCTCCCCAGAGGTGCCACGTCGCTCCGATACCCCCAGGAGCAACCCCCGCCCTGCCCCCTCGCAGGCCTCACCCACTGCTGGCTGGGGAGGGCCATGGAGGTCAGGATGTCGGCCATGGCCCCCAGCATCTGGTCCGTGCGCCCCGCTGCCCGCTGGGGGGCCTTCATGGCCCCGGGCCGGGGCTGGGGGTCCCGCTCAAGCCTCGCTGCCCCCGACGGCTCCCTGCTCCAGCGCGGCTCTGGAGACGTCTGGAGGCCCCATGGGCGCCGGGCGGAGCCGCGGGCACCCTGCCCGTGTGGCAGCCGAGCGTGGCTGGGATTGCTAAATAGCTTCAGACCCTGCGTGGCTCCGAGCCCAGGCCCCCGCCCCGGCCCCCCGCTCCACCGCAGCTACCATAACTTCCCTGCTACAGGCGGCTGCCCTCTGCCTCCGCCGTCTCTCCCGCCTCCTCCGGGCCCGCGCCCGGCAGGGCAGGGGGCCGAGGGTCCAGGGCAGCCGTGAGAGGAGCCGGGGGGAGCTCGGGGCAGGCCTGTGCTTGGGGTGAAAGAGGGGCCGGGGCCGGAGCAGGGTTTTTGCATTCACATGTGACACGGCGAGGCCAGGGACCGCAGGGGCTAGGAGCCCCCGGGCCCCACAGTGCCAGCCCTCAGCCCTGCCTCCCCGGAGCTGCCCTGCCCGGCACACATGGGGCAGGGCGGAGGGTGGTCCAGCCCACCCCAGCCCCAGGTCGGGGGGGGGGGGTTCTGGAGGGTTTTCCTTTCTGTGTCTGCAGGGGAGCCGCAGACTCAGCCCCATGGGTGTCCTGGGCTGCAGCGGGGATGGGACAGGGGTGACCCCTAGGAAAAAAGGGGGCTGGTTCCAGGCCAAAGTCAGGAGCCAGCGCCATGGGGCAGGGAGAGGCTCAGGCCATTGAGTGCTCGGGAGAGAAATTCCCTGACTGTCCTGCCAGCCACAGAGACCCTATGGGCTCCACATTCCCCCATAACCCAGTAATTATGGTAGGAGCTCCCCCGCCCCAGAGCGGGGCCACCCCACGGCCCCTCTAGCCCAGTAATTACGGGAGGGGACTGCCCCAGAGCCGGGGCCACCCCGCGGCCCCTCTAGCTCAGTAATTACGGGAGGGGACTGCCCCAGAGCCGGGGCCACCCCGCGGCCCCTCTAGCTCAGTAATTACGGGAGGGGACTGCCCCAGAGCCGGGGCCACCCCGCGGCCCCTCTAGCCCAGTAATTACGGGAGGGGACTGCTCCAGAGCGGGGCCACCCCGCGGCCCCTCTAGCCCAGTAATTACGGGAGGGGACTGCTCCAGAGCCGGGGCCACCCCGCGGCCCCTCTAGCCCAGTAATTACGGGAGGGGACTGCCCCAGAGCCGGGGCCACCCCGCGGCCCCTCTAGCCCAGTAATTACGGGAGGGGATTCCCTTGGGACGTTCCTTTCCTGCCATTTCTCTCCCACTTTCCAAACTCAAAACACATTTCTGCAGCTCGGAGGAGCCGCGTCCAGAGCCTGAGCCAGACCCCGCCCCCTGCCCCGCAGGACCCCCCCCCCCCCGATGCCCCGCCCCCCAGCCACGCAGGACCCTCCCCCTGTCCCGCCCCTCCCCCCATTCCGCCACGCAGGACCCTCCCACAGTCTGCCCTGCCCCCCACCATCACTCAAGACCCGCCTCCTCACCCTCTGGCCCCTCCCACCCCTACTCCATTGGGCCACACAGGATCCTGCTCCGCACCCCCCCGCCCCGCCCGTCGGGCCGCAGCGCCCCCACTGCAGGCTCCCGCCCCACCCACGTGTCCATTTTCCTCGGTCCCCCCGCACCCAGCCTCTTGCTACGTCCTCTCCCGCACCCCCATGCTCCCTGCTATCAAACCCAGTCTCACCTGACCCCGGGGCAGCCGCTCAGGCCCCCCTCCCCCAGCCCTTCCCCCAATAAACCTGAGCATCCAGCTCCTGTAGGGACCCCACCAGGGCTCCCTGCGGGTTTGTTATTGTAGGGTCTCCAGGGGGCACTGGGGCCGTGCCTGCGGGTTTGTTATTGTAGGGTCTCCAGGGGGCACTGGGGCCGTGCCTGCGGGTTTGTTATTGTAGGGTCTCCAGGGGGCACTGGGGCGGGGCCTGCGGGTTTGTTATTGTAGGGTCTCCAGGGAGCACGGGCCGTGCCTGCGGGTTTGTTATTGTAGGGTCTCCAGGGGGCACTGGGGCCGTGCCTGCGGGTTTGTTATTGTAGGGTCTCCAGGGGGCGCTGGGGCCGTGCCTGCGGGTTTGTTATTGTAGGGTCTCCAGGGGGCGCTGGGGCCGTGCCTGCGGGTTTGTTATTGTAGGGTCTCCAGGGGGCGCTGGGGCCGTGCCTGCGGGTTTGTTATTGTAGGGTCTCCAGGGAGCGCTGGGGCCGTGCCTGCGGGTTTGTTATTGTAGGGTCTCCAGGGAGCGCTGGGGCCGTGCCTGCGGGTTTGATATTGTAGGGTCTCCAGGGGGCACTGGGGCCGTGCCTGCGGGTTTGTTATTGTAGGGTCTCCTGTGCTGCATTCCCCCCCCCTCCCCAGCTACAGCTGACAAGCTGCTCCTTCCACATGGGGTCTTAGCCCCCTGCCTGCCTCTGCTCTGCCCTGGGCCCTCGCTGGGAGCGCTGGACCCCAAAGAGGGACCCAGGCCCTCAAACTCCCCCGGGAAGTCTCCCAGCTTGCTGCAGCCAAGCCCCGTGCCGGATCCCTGCCAGGCCGCCAGAGCCTGCAGCTTTCCGGCCAAGAACTGCAGCACAGCATGAATAATTCACTGCGCTCCAGCTGGCGCGTCCCAGATGGCCTGTCCTGGGGCAAGTGGGGGGCCGGACCTGCCCACGCTCCCCTGCTCCTGCCCGGCTTGGTGTGCAGAAGCGAGGCGCGCTCAGCCCGGGGAAAGCACCCTCCCCTGACTGAGCCATGGCCACGGGGAAAGGCAAGTGCTGAAAATGCAGCCAGCTCGGGGGTGGAACAGCCCACAGGAACAGGCGAAAGCATGGACCTGGAGCGGTCAAGCCAGGCAAGGAGGCAAGGGTTGATTTTTTCCCCAGGCTAGGTGAAGCCGGAGCCTCACCCCACTGCATGGGGCAGAGGCCGGGCCTGGCTCCCAGGCACGCGCCTGCCCCCATCGCGCAATGTCCCATGTGCTTGTCTGCTGCTTCCCAGCCCAGGAGTCTGTGGGTCTGACCCCACGCAGCCTGCCCGCCGGGCACAAACCTGTCCCGGACCCTCCTAGCCAATCGGCACCCAGCTGATGGGCAGCGCCCCATGCGCAGAAAGCTTTTTATAACCACTGCCGCGGTATTTATAGCGCCGGCTTGTCTGCCGTGGAGCGCTGCCAGCTTCACCCCACTGCCCCCCGGCAGCGCCCTCCCTCGCCTGCCCCATGGCACCGGGGGCCCAGTTCCTAACCCTCCACACACAGCCCCTTCAGGGCCACTAGCAATGGGGGGTGGGGGAGGAGAAGTAGGGGGTTGGTTGGATGGACAGTGGGGGTCCCCGCCTCGCAGAGCAATTGGGGGGGGAGCAGCCAGTGCTGCCCATGGGGATGGTCTGGATGAGTCCAGCTGGGCCATGGGGAATCTGCCCCCCACTGCCCCCTGACCAAGAGCAGGGCGTGGAGCTGAGCGCGACCTCTCGGCTGCGGGGTGGCGTGCTCAGGCTGCGGGCACAGAGGGGGGCAGGAGGCCAGACGGCCTGGCCTGCATGCTGGGCTTGTCTGTCACACCAGGGCCCTACATCCTCCAGGCCCAGCTGTGCCATCGATAGCCGGAGGCTCAGGGCCGGGCCACCCACAGCCTGGCAAGAAACAAAGGCCCAGCACCCTCCTGCGGAACGTCGTCTTTCCCCAGTGGGGAAATTGAGGCACAGAGCTGGGGTGTGAGGCCAAACGTCCCCCAGCAGCTCAGGACCGGAGAACCCAAGTGGCTGGGCGCCCAGTCCCCCTCCCCCACTCTGGACGACGAAGAAGTTTGCTCTGGGTCCCGCTGTCCCCAGGGGCCCGGCTGGCGCTGGAGCCGAGCCCGTCCTTGAGGCACGGCGGGGAGGAAATGCCCCGAGGCCCTGGGGCTGCAGCAGGACCAGCATATTTGGCCCCAGTCTCCTCCCAGGGACTCCTCTGCCACCTTCCCATACTTGGCCATTTCCTGGTCACTGGAGCCCAGCGGGGATCCCCTCCTCCCCGGCCAGCTGGCTCCGGCCAGCTCCAGCGTCCAGCTGCAGCTGGACAGGGGAGGGGGTTCTTTGCAGGCGCCCTGGGGGAGGGCGAGGAACGCAGTGAGAGCAATGCTGGGTCTGCCAGACTCCTGGGTTCTGTCCCCAGCTCCGGGAGGGGCGTGGGGTTCGGGGGGTTACAGTGGGGGGGCTCTAGGAGCCAGGACTCCTGGGTTCCACCCTGGCTGTGTCCGACTCTCAAATCCTGTTGCTTCCTTTACGCCCAGTGTAGCCTATGGGGTGGCTGGGTTTTTTCCCTTGGCTCGGTCACTCCCACTGTCCTTTCAGAGCCCCAAGCCACCGGCCCAGCCTTTCCTGGGTGTGTGTGTAGGGGGGAATTCCAACAGAGTCCCCCCGGGATCGCTCAGCCTGAGCTGGTTTCTCTGCATTTTGAGCAAGAAACTGAAGGATGACAGCTCGGCCTAGTGGCTAGAGTGCGAGCCGGGGAGTCAGAACGCCTGGGATTTCCAGCCTGGCTGGACAGGCAACCTCAGCAGCCTTGCTCCCCCCGCTCGGGGAATTGCCGATGCATACACAAGAGTGGCACAGTCCACGCCAGCCTCAGTTTCCCCTCCCAGCCCTCCTGTTTTCAGCCCACGAGCTCTTGGTGGCGGGGCCTGCGTGGTAAGCAGAGGGGAGCTCCTTACGGGTATTGCAGCCCAGCCCGATAAGACCCTGCTCCCTCCCCGAGCCAATGCCAGTGTGAGCAGCTGGCTCCGGGAGGCCCAGACTGGCCTGAGCAGGGGGCCGGGGCTGCTGGGCAGAGCCGCATGGGGGCGACTTAGGAGCACTTAGGGCCCGGCCTGCTGCCAGCCCAGGGGCCTTTCCGGCCCTAGTGCAGTGGGCCGGCACTCAGGTGGGGGCCTGAGGCTACCAGAGCCACCCTACGGCCAGCCGGCGCCAGCACGGCACAGAGGCCCCGGGGGGGAAGTGGAGGGCAAATGAGGGAATCCTGTCCCAGGGCAAGCGGCTCTCGTGCAGCTCGGTCAAGCCGCTGGCCTGGCGCTGGCTGCCCCAGCGGGGCCCAGCAGTGGTCTCATGGGACGGGGCAGGTTCTGTTTGTACAGCACCTAGCTCAGCAGGCTCCCAGCGCTACCGTAACACACCTAATAACGCCCAGCGCCCAGCTCAGCAGGCTGCCAGCGCTACCGTAACACACCTAATAATGCCCAGCGCCCAGCTCAGCAGGGGACAGGCTCCCAGCGCTACCGTAACACACCTAATAACGCCCAGCGCCCAGCTCAGCAGGCTCCCAGCGCTACCGTAACACACCTAATAACGCCCAGCACCCAGCTCAGCAGGCTCCCAGCGCTACCGTAACACACCTAATAACGCCCAGCGCCCAGCTCAGCAGGCTCCCAGCGCTACCGTAACACACCTAATAACGCCCAGCACCCAGCTCAGCAGGGGACAAGCTCCCAGCGCTACCGTAACACACCTAATAACGCCCAGCGCCCAGCTCAGCAGGGGACAGGCTCCCAGCGCTACCGTAACACACCTAATAACTCCCAGCGCCCAGCTCAGCAGGGGACAGGCTTCCAGCGCTACCGTAACACACCTAATAACACGCAGCACCCAGCTCAGCAGGCTCCCAGCACTACCGTAACACACCTAATAACACCCAGCACCTAGCTCAGCAGGCTCCCAGCGCTACCGTAACACACCTAATAACGCCCAGTGCCCAGCTCAGCAGGCTGCCAGCGCTACCGTAACACACCTAATAATGCCCAGCGCCCAGCTCAGCAGGGGACAGGCTCCCAGCGCTACCGTAACACACCTAATCACGCCCAGCGCCCAGCTCAGCAGGCTCCCAGCGCTACCGTAACACACCTAATAACGCCCAGCACCCAGCTCAGCAGGGGACAAGCTCCCAGCGCTACCGTAACACACCTAATAACGCCCAGCGCCCAGCTCAGCAGGGGACAGGCTCCCAGCGCTACCGTAACACACCTAATAACTCCCAGCGCCCAGCTCAGCAGGGGACTGTCTTCCAGCGCTACCGTAACACACCTAATAACACGCAGCACCCAGCTCAGCAGGCTCCCAGCACTACCGTAACACACCTAATAACGCCCAGCACCCAGCTCAGCAGGCTCCCAGCACTACCGTAACACACCTAATAACGCCCAGCACCTAGCTCAGCAGGCTCCCAGCGCTACCGTAACACACCTAATAACGCCCAGCGCCCAGCTCAGCAGGGGATGGGCCATGCTCAGGGGCTCTAGGTGCTACCGTAACACACCTAATAACGCGCAGTGCCTACCTCAGCGGGGGACAGGCCATGCCGGGGGCTCCTGGAAACACAGATAGCAGCAGCCCTGTGACTGCCAGAAACTCTGCCCCGAGCAACCTTATCCCCCCCAGTAGCCTCTTGGTTCCCCTGTGGCTCCTGCCACCAGGCTCGGAGAGGGGGCTGCAGCCGTGTTGCATACTTTTATTCAACCAAAGCTACAGAATCCAAGACAGACAGGTGGGGGAGGAGGGCAGAGCGACTCGGTTTCTCTTTTTAACCAGCAACACCCCCCTCGCCCCTGTGGGAGACGTCGGGCACATCTCCCCAGCCGGCAGCGAGGCGAGGCGCAGGGCAGGGGGTGTTAGCACAGGACAGAGCAGAGTCTGCGCCCAGAGGGCGGCGTATTGTCTCTACCGCACACGGGACACGCTGCACGGCTGCAGCGACATGCTGGGAATAGGCAATAGAAACAGGGCCCTGCGCCGCCCGGAGCCCGCGGGAGAGGCCGGTCGGCACTTGGCAGAGTTCAGTTCCCAACGATGGCGCCGGCTCCGGCGTTGCTGTGCCCAGGATCAGGCCCCGGCAGAGTCTGCGTGGGCTTCGTGGGGGTATGTACAGGAGACGTGGGTCCCAGGCGTTGTCCACAGCCAGGCAGGGGGCCCCCGCGGCACTGGCTGGCCAAGGCAGGTGTCCGCTGAGGTGACGTGGCAGGCGTCCCGGCGGGGCTGTGCCCTCACGTGGGTCCAGAAAGCAGAGAGGAGGGGGCTGGGGCCGGGGCCAGGCCGGAGGCAACACAGGGCGGTGGGCGCGGGCGGGAGCCAGGCCTCTTACACAAACACACGTCTCATACGGCCCCCCCACTGTAACCCCTCTGCGCGCACAGCCCCGACCCCTCCCGTCCATCCCCCCCACCCCTCTGCGCTCTCAGCCCCGACCCCTCCCGTCCATCCCCCCACCCCTCTGCGCGCTCAGCCCTGACCCCTCCCGTCCATCCCCCCCACCCCTCTGCGCGCTCAGCCCCGACCCCTCCCGTCCATCCCCCCCACCCCTCTGCGCGCTCAGCCCCGACCCCTCCCGTCCATCCCCCCCACCCCTCTGCGCGCACAGCCCCGACCACTCCCGTCCATCCCCCCCACCCCTCTGCACACACAGCCCCGACCACTCCAGTCCATCCCCCCCACCCCTCTGCGCGCACAGCCCCGACCACTCCAGTCCATCCCCCCCACCCCTCTGCACGCACAGCCCCGACCCCTCCCGTCCATCCCCTCCACCCCTCTGCGCACTCAGCCCCGACCACTCCAGTCCATCCCCCCCACCCCTCTGCGCACTCAGCTCCGACCCCTCCCGTCCATCCCCCCCACCCCTCTGCGCTCTCAGCCCTGACCCCTCCCGTCCATCCCCCCCACCCCTCTGCGCTCTCAGCCCCGACCCCTCCCGTCCATCCCCCCCACCCCTCTGCGCACTCAGCTCCGACCCCTCCCGTCCATCCCCCCCACCCCTCTGCGCTCTCAGCCCCGACCCCTCCCGTCCATCCCCCCCACCCCTCTGCGCACTCAGCCCCGACCCCTCCCGTCCATCCCCCCCACCCCTCTGCGCTCTCAGCCCCGACCCCTCCCGTCCATCCCCCCCACCCCTCTGCACGCACAGCCCCGACCACTCCAGTCCATCCCCCCCACCCCTCTGCGCTCTCAGCACCGACCCCTCCCGCCCATCTGCGCAGTCTTGACCCTGCCTGCCCCCCCGCACAGCCCGACCCCTCCAGACCAGCCCCCCATCTGTGCAGTCTCAACCCCCCCTGCCCACCCAACTCCCCCCCCCCGCACAGCCCCGACATCTCCTGCCCAGCATGGCTACACCTTTCTCCCCTTGCTCAACCCCTGCAGACCCCACCCGCCCAGCCAGGCCACACCCCCCCTCATCCCACTGCCCACACAACCCCCGAGACCCCTCCTGCCCTGCCAAACCCCCTTCCCCGGAACACAGCCGCCCAACCCCCCTACCAGGGCCACGCCCTCCCCCCTCTGCGCGCACAGCCCCAATCTCTCACTCACACGCTTGACCCGTCACACACGCACCCCCCACAGCACCGCCCGTGGGGACAGGCTCCGGCGCCGCCAACGCGGGACCCTCGACCGCAATCCGGGGCGGAGCCGGCAGAGCCCCTTGCCTGGACGGACGTGTGGCCACCCCGGGCACAGCTGGACAGTAGACGCTGGGGGGCTCTCCTGGCCCCCCCCGGTCGCCCCGGCAACCCAGCAGGAGCCACAGCAGAGAAAGGGTTAATCCTCAGTGAGGCCTTTGGCTCGCAGCTCCTCCTGCACTCGGGCCAGGTAGGTGGGGTCAGGGAACCCGAACCTAGGAGAGACACAGAGGAGACGTCAGCCCCGCCCCCGGCCTGCCCAACTCCTGGCACTGTCCGGCACCGGGGGGGCCCGGCCCCCAGGGTCTGAGGGTGCTCGGCCAGGGCACGGGGCGGGGCATGTCCCCAGCCCCAAAGAAAGGGCCCAGGAGCTGCAAGAGTCAGGAGAATCTTGGCATGCAGCACCAGGCCCAGCTGACTGCTGGGGCAGAGCGCCCCCTGCTGGGCCCCACCGTGCTGCACAGCGCCCCCTAGCGCCACACTGAGGAATCAGGGCCAGGGCTGGCTGCAGGGCAGAGCGCCCCCTGCTGGGCCCCACTGTGCGGCACAGCGCCCCCTAGCGCCACGCTGAGGAATCAGGGCCAGTGCGGGCTGCAAGGCAGAGCGCCCCCTGCTGGGCCCCACCGTGCGGCACAGCGCCCCCTAGCGCCACACTGAGGAATCAGGGCCAGTGCAGGCTGCAGGGCAGAGCGCCCCCTGCTGAGCCCCACCGTGCGGCACAGCGCCCCCTAGCGCCACACTGAGGAATCAGGGCCAGTGCAGGCTGCAGGGCAGAGCGCTCCCTGCTGGGCCCCACCGTGCGGCACAGCGCCCCCTAGCGCCACGCTGAGGAATCAGGGCCAGGGCGGGCTGCAGGGCAGAGCGCCCCCTGCTGGCCCCCCCATGTCACAAGTGGGCGCAGGTAGGCCCAGCCCTCCCTTGCGCCCCCGACCCCCCGCGGGCAGCGGCTGCCTACAGCTGGGGCCCCCCGGTGCAGTTGGTTTTGTGGTGGATGTCGTTCCACGTGATGACGTTGGCTCTGCCCGTGGTCATGGAGGTGCCGATGGTGAAGGTGAGGCGCTGGTCGAAGGCCTTGCGGAACAGGGCCAGCACCTTGTTCCCCTCGGGGCAGTCGGGCAGGTAGGCCACCCGCGTGGTGCCCGGGTACCGCACGCCCGGGTTGGGATGCTCCACCTGCAACGGGGGCAGGAGAAGAGACCAGTGAGGCTGCGGAGCCTGGAGTCACCTCCCGCTCTGCACCAGCCCTGGGGCTCCGCCTCGGGGGCCTCACGCCCCAGCAAGAGGCACGGGGGGGACCCCCACTCACTGACACTCACATGCCAACCTGCGTCCGGCCTCCTCTGCCCAGCCGCTCTCAGCCAGAGGGGCCAGGACAAGGCAGGGCTAGACTGGGCTGCCCCTCCCCCCCACCCCACCAGCAGTGCTTCCTCTAGGGCTGTGCCCAGCCCCCTGCCATGCTCCAGGTAGGGGCTGGACATGGATGGGAGGAGTGAAAATTAGCAGAGTGCAGGGGGGGGGACAGGAAAGAGGGGAGGACATCAGAGAGCCAGCACAGCTAGGGTCACGGCACATGAGACTGGGCTGGCAGGGGCTGTGGGGCAGGAGGGAGGGGCACCTTAGCAGGCCTGGGCTGGCAGGGGCTGTTAGGGGGTGAGGGGCACCAGCAGGGCTGGGGGGGAGCGCAGGGCTGAGCTGGCAGGGGCCGGGGGTCGGGATTGTGGGGCAGGGCAGGGCTGGCAGGGGCTGTGAGGCAGGAGTGAGGGGCACCAGGAGGGCTGGGGGGAGCTCAGGGCTGGGCTGGCAGGGGCCGGGGGTCAGGATTGTGGGGCAGGGCAGGGCTGGCAGGGGCTGTTAGGGGGTGAGGGGCACCGGCAGTGCTGGGGAGGCAGGGAAGCTGAACAGGACACGCCTCCCTCTTGCAGCTGGCTGCCCCACAAGCTCCCTGCGGTAGCCGGGGGGGGGGGGGGCGTGTGGCCGTGGCTGCAGGGCCAGGCCGGGGGTGGGGCCGACTCACCCCCTGGATGCCGGGCGGGAAGACGTACTGGATGATGATGGTGCCGTATTTCTCGTAGCCGGGGAGCAGCAGGCTCGAGTCCTTGGACACCAGCATGCGCCCGTTCTCAGGCTGGTTGCCCACCAGCTGCCCGTAGAAGCGCCCGCACATGGGGCAGGCCTTCTTGACCTGCAGCGCCCGCGTGATGCAGGCCTCGCAGAAGGAGTGCCGGCACTTCTCCAGCGTCTTGGCGTTCTGGATCTCGCCCAGGCAGATGGGGCACTGGCTCTCCTGCTCCTCTTCCCGCGAGCCGCCCGCCGCCCCCAGCCCCCCCGCCCTGGCGCCGGAGCTCTGCTGAGCCCGGGAGAGCAGGCTGGCCCCGGGCTTGTCCAGCAGGGCCATGCACCCCACCAGCTCGCTGTGCCGCTGCGCTTTCTTCAGCTCCTTCTCCGTCTCCTTCAGCAAGGCCTTGAGGGCTTTGCGGGCCAGGTAGAGGCCGTTGCCGGCCCCCGGGGCCGGCGTGGAGAGCTGCAGCACGTAGATCTCCGAGGTCTCGCCATCGATCAGGATGCTCACCTTGGTCTCTTCCTTCAGCTTGGCCAGCTTGGAGGGGGCTTCCTTGGTCAGGAAGTCCCAGACGGGTTTAGAGACCGTAAGTTTATTTTTAGCAGCGCCCCCGCACGCTGCCATCCTGGATAAAACAAATGACACTGAAGAGAAAAGAACAGTCATCAAAGCCGCCGGCATTGCCTCCCAGGTGGGCTAGAGACAGACAGACAGACAGACCCGGCCGCCGCCCCGCTGGCACCCCCTCCCAGCCTGGGCTCCCGGAAGCACTGGAGAGGTGGACCCCTCCAGGAAGGGGCATTCCTCAGTCGCAAGGGCGCTGTTCTGAGGGGGGGGCAGCCTGGGCGACCATCATCGTCCTCTCTGGCCTTTACAACTCCAAGCCGGGCCCCGCCCTCCTGCAGGTGGCTCCTGCCGCTTTGTGCGTGGGGGTGAATTAGCGCCCGTCCCTCTCTGAGGGGGGCAGGCGGATTGTGCCCCACAGCGAATGCCCCCTCCCCAAGTTCAGATGACCCCCCCCCCTTCCCTGCAACCAATCAGTCGCCCAGCACAAAAACCACGTGCACAAGACAAAGGTTGAATCCATAACACAATTAAACTCATTCCCAGGCGGGGGTGGGGGATAAATGCTTGTTTGGGGGCTGAAAAAAGGGGGGGTGATTGCTGCAAACCCCCCCACTTTGTGAGCCTTAAGGCTGCACACACACACACCCCGGGGGCAGGGACAAGTCTGCAGCTGGGGCAGGGCTATTCCATGGCAGGATGGGGAGGGCAAGACTGGTCATTAAGCTTCCCCCCCTCCAAGAGTTGCTCCGGCAGTGGCCTCCTCTGCCGGTGAAGTGGGGCCAGGCCCTGCCCTGCCCAGCCCTGTGCCACATCTGGGCAGAAGCCCCCTACTTATCCCAAACTGGGCCCCACCCCAGTAAGTGCCAGGAATAGCTCCCCTCCCCCATCTACCCTACTGCAGCCTGCGCCCATGGCTAGGCCCATACATCTTGCTCAGGAAGGATAGACAGGGGAAAATGGGAGGAGGTGTTGCCTTATATATTCAAAATACACACACTTGGGTGGAGGTGGAGATGGACATAGGAGACGGAAGTGCTGAGAGTCTCTGGGTTAGGCTAAAAAGGGTAAAAAACAAGGGTGATGTCATGCTAGGAGTCTATTACAGGCCACCTACCCAGGTGGAAGAAGTGGATGAGGCTTTTTTTAAACAACTAACAAAATCATCCAAAGCCCAAGATTTGGTGCTGATGGGGGACTTCAACTCTCCAGATATATGTTGAGAAAATAACACAGCGGGGCACAGACTATCCAATAAGTTCTTGGACTGCCTTGGAGACAACTTTTTATTTCAGAAGGTTGAAAAAGCTACTGGGGGGAAGCTGTTCTAGATTTGATTTTAACCAATAGAGAGGAACGGGTTGAGAATTTGAAAGCGGAAGGCAGCATGGGTGAAAGTGATCATGAAATCGTAGAGATCACAATTCTAAGGAAGGGTAGAAGGGAGAACAGCAAAATAGAGACTATGGATTTCAGGAAGGCGGCTTTTGGTAAGCTCAGAGAGCTGATAGGTAAGGTCTCATGGGAATCGAGACTGAGGAGAAAAACAACTGAGGAGAGTTGGCAGTTTTTCAAAGGGACATTATTAAGGGCCCAAAAGCAAGCTATTCCGCTGCGTTGGAAAGATAGAAAATATGGCAAAAGACCGCCTTGGCTTAACCACAAGATCTTGCATGATCTAAAAATAAAAAGGAGTCCTATAAAAAAAGGAAAGTAGGACAAATTACACAGGATGAATATAGGCAAACAACACGGGAATGCAGGGGCAAGGTTAGAAAGGCAAAGGCCCAAAATGAGCTCAAACTAGCTACGGGAATAAAGGGAAACTAGAAGACTTTTTATAAATACATTAGAAGCAAGAGGAAGACCAAGGACGGGGTAGGCCCACTGCTCAGTGAGGAGGGTGAAACAGTAACCGGAAATTTGGAAATGGCAGAGATGCTTAATGACGTCTTTGTTTCGGTCCTCACCAAGAAGTCTGATGTAGGAATGGCCAACATAGTGAATGCTAGTGGGAAGGGGGTAGGTTTAGAAGATAAAATAAAAAAAGAACACGTTAAAAATCACCTAGAAAAGTTAGATGCCTGCAAGTCACCAGGGCCTGATGAAATGCATCCTAGAATACTCAAGGAGCTGGTAGAGGAGGTATCTGAGCCTCCAGATATCATCTTTGGAAAATCATGGGAGACAGGAGAGATTCCAGAGGACTGGAAAAGGGCAAATCTAGCGCCCATCTATAAAAAGGGAAACAAGAACAACCCAGGAAATTGCAGACCAGTTAATTTAACTTCTGCGCCAGGGAAGATAATGGAGCAAGTAATTAAGGAAATCATCTGTAAACACTTGGAAGGTGGTAAGGTGATAGGGACCAGCCAGCATGGATTTGTAAAGAATAAATCATGTCAAACCAATCTGATAGCTTTCTTTGATAGGATAACGAGTCTTGTGGATAAGGGAGAAGCAGTGGATGTGGTATACCTAGACTGTAGTAAGGCATTTGATATGGTCTCACATGATATTCTTATCAATAAACTAGGCAAATACAACTTAGATGGGGCTACTATAAGGTGGGTGCATAACAGGCCGGATAACCGTACTCAGAGAGTAGTTCTTAATGGTTCACAATCCTGCTGGAAAGGTATAACTCAGGCATGTCCAAAGTCCGGCCCGCGGGCCAATTGCGGCCAGTGTTCCGGTTTAATACAGCCCCCCAGGTAATTTGCCAATATCTATCTTTTATGGCCCCCAACGAATCCATATGTATTGAGATGAACACATTGTAAAATCTCAGTTAATGTCAGTTGGTCTAAATCAGTTATAAATATATTTGGACACAACATGGATACTTGGTGTTATGTTCCTGTTCATATTTTTTTAACTTAAAAGTTGACAGACAACCTTTATTACCAATAATATGTAATGTACTTTACAATGTTCCTGACATATATTTCAGCTTCCTGGTTTTTTTTTCATCTGGCCTTCAGATATGAAAGGCAGAGTGATTTAACACCTGTTTAGATTTGTCATCCATGTGACGAAATGAAAAGTATGCCGTTTGCAATAAACTTTGCATAAAATAGTTAATTTGCATTTAATTGTAATGGTTCAAAGAATGTCAGGCAAAATGGTCGGCCCTCACGCATGTTCACTTCATCAAATCTGGCCCTCTTTGAAAAAAGTTTGGACACCCCTGGTACAACTAGTGGGGTTCCTCAGGGGTTTGTTTTGGGACTGGCTCTGTTCAATATCTTCATCAATGATTTAGATATTGACATAGAAAGTACGCTTATTAAGTTTGCAGGTAATACCAATCTGGGAGGGGTTGCGACTGCTCTGGAGGATAGGGTCATAATTCAAAATGATCTGGACAAATTGGAGAAATGGTCTGAGGTAAACAGGATGAAGTTTAATAAAGAAAAATGCAAAGTGCTCCACTTAGGAAGGAACAATCAGTTTCACACATACAGAATGGGAAGTGACTGTCTAGGGAGGAGCCCTGCAGAAAGGGATCTAGGGGTATAGTGGACCACAAGCTGAATATGAGTCAGCAGTGTGACGCTGTTGCAAAGAAAGCAAACATGATTCTGGGAGGCATTAACAGGTGTGTTGTGAGCAAGACCCAAGAAGTCATTCTTCCGCTCTACTCTGTACTGGTTCGGCCTCAGTGGGAGGATTGTGTCCAGTTCTGGGCACCGCGTTTCAAGAAAGATGTGGAGAAATTGGAGAGGGTCCAGAGAAGAGCAACAAGAATGAGGAAAGGTCGAGAGAACATGAGCTATGAGGGAAGGCTGAAGGAATTGGGTTTGTTTAGTTTAGAAAAGAGAAGACTGAGGGGGGACACGAGAGGCGTTTTCAGGTATCTACAAGGGTGTCATAAGGAGGAGAGAGAAACATTGTTCATCTTGGCCTCTGAGGATGGAACAAGAAGCAATGGGCTTAAACTGCAGCAAGGGAGGTTTAGGTTGGACATTAGGAAAAAGTTCCTAATTGTCAGGGTGGTCAAACACTGGAATAAATTGCCCAGGGAGGTTGTGGAATCCCCATCTCTGGAGATATTTAAGAGGAGGTTAGATAAATGTCTGTCAGGGATGGTCTAGACAGTATTTGGTCCTGCCATGGGGGCGGGGGGCTGGACTTGATGACTCTCGAGGTCCCTTCCCGTCCTAGTATTCTAGGATCTGCTCCATGGGGTAAGGCACCAGCCAGGGCCCCTGCCAGCCCAAAGCGCAGGGGGCACCCTATGGGGGCAGGGGAGGCCTCTCTCTGTCCCCACCCCCCACTGAGGTGCAGGCTCCCTCTCCCCCAGCCACTTCAGCTAGAGTCAGCCCAGGCCACCCTCTGAGATGTTGGGGGGGGGGGGGGGCGTCTAATGCTCCTGTTGGTCCCTCAGTGGGAGATGGGGGAGCTGAAATGGGGGGGGGGATTTTCGCGGGAGGGGGGGTGTTCCCCAGACCAAGGCCACGCCCCCAAGTCCTGGCCCCCTCCGCCCCTCGCAGGGCTGGGAACAGAACCCAGGAGTAGGGACTCCCAGCCCGACCCCCCCCCAGGAGCAAAGCCGCAGCAGGTGTAGGGAACAGGCTGCTCCCCACGGGGAGCCACACACCTGGAACGGGGGGGCACTGAGAGCCCCCCCGTGGATGCGGGGGGGGGGGCTGTACCGCGAGGGGGCGGGGAGCCGGGCTGTTCCCTACAGGGGGGCCGTGCATTGGGGGGCTCCGGGGGGGTGCAGCGGGGGGGGGGCCGTGCAGCGGGGGGGGTTCCGGGGGGGGCCGTGCAGCGGGGGGGGGGTTCCGGGGGGGCCGTGCAGCGGGGGGGCCGGGCCGCACTTACCTGGCGAGCCCATGGACCTGCCGGCAGGAAACACCCGGAGCGCGGAGTTCAGCGGAGCCGCGAACCAGGAACTACAAAGACCGGGGGGGGGGGGGGGGTTAAGCGCTGCAGCGGCTGCCCCGCCCCCGCCGATCCTCCCCCCCCCCCCCCCGCCTGCCGGAGTCGCGGCTCCGGGGTGCCCCCTCCCCGTGCGCGGCGACAGCTGATCGGCCCGGCTGGCGTCAGCGCGCCCTCGCTAGCCCAACCCCCCCCCCCCCAAAGTTCAGGGCTCCCCCTCGCTCAGCGGCCCCCCAAGCTTCAGGACTCTCCCCATGCCCCCCCCCCCGCTAGCTCAGTGCCCCCACTTTCCTCCCAGCTCAGTCCCCTCCCCCCACCTTCCAACCTTCAGCGCTTACCCGCCCCCCCCAGCTCAGCAAGCCCCCCCCTCCGGAAGTATTGCCCCCCTCCTTCTGTGACCCCCCCCCAGCGGTTCAAGGCTCCCCTTGTCCAGGCCCCTTCCCGGGGGTCTGCCAGTAGCTGGCCAGGTGGGTGCAGGGCAGGTCCAGTCTGTGTCTGCCCCCCCCCCACTCAGAGTCCATGCCCCCCAGCACCATGTGCTGCAAACACAGCCCCTTTGTGTGGAGGGCGAGGGGGGTGGCCGTGCCCGTGGGGTGGGGGCTTGCGGGACGTGGCAGCCAGCCGGGTCTGCCTCCCACCCGCCCCTCTGCTCGGGCAGCGTGTAGGGGGGGGGGGCAGAAGGGCCCCGAGGGGTCTCAGGCCCAGCCTGGGGGGCACCTTGCGCCCATCTTACCCAAGGGGCTGCTCCCAGTCGGCCGGATCCCTCGCTAAGGTCAGAGCCCAGCACCCACGGCGGAAGGCGCTGTAGGCGGGGGGCGGGGCTGGCCGGACCTCAGTGTTTCTGGGTCGGGGAAATGTCAGCGTTGGGTTTGGCTCCGATTCAGACAAATCCCAATTTTCCTTTTGACCCCCCTGTACGCCCCATAGTCGCTCCCCGGGCCTGGCAGCCACGGACTGAAACCCACCCTTTGGCAGCTGCTGGGCAGCCAGAGGCCCTCGGCCTGCGGGCAACACACCCTGGAAAACCCAGGACTTCCAGCTCCACAGGGAGGCTGCGGACGGGAGGGGTGTGAACAACCCCCCCATTGGTTTCCTTTGAAGGGCACAGACTTCCCACCACCACCCGAGGGATCCAGCCCAGTTCCTCCCTGGGGGGTGCTGATGGAGGAAGATTTCTCCTCACCCCAGAGGACTCAGGGTTCGGTCGGTGCCCCGGGATGGGGCAGTTCATGCCCATGTTGTGTTGAGCTGCCTGTGAAGCTGTGCACACCCTCACTGGGCACGGGCCCACCCAGCCAGTTTCTCGTCTCCATACCTGTTCTCGGCCTCAGTAATATCCTGTGGCGGTGAGTTCCGCAGATCTGTGAGCTAAGAATCCTCTAAAAGCTGCTCTGCCAGGCAAGGGTCATCCCTGGAGGATGCGAGGGGGCACTTGGGGAGGCAGCTGGCATACAGAACCGAGAGGGCTCTGGCTCGCTGGGCCCTGGGGGCATGTTCAATTGGTGCAGAGGGTGCAGGGGATGGTGGTTTTGCTCCCAGTCTGCTGGAAGAGACCAGCATCTGGAGGAGGAAGTGCTGAGTCCCACCGGGGGCTGCCTCCAAACAGACCGGCTGGCTCTAGCTGGTTCCAGTAGGCCCCGACCGAGCCCTGGCGTCTCTAGCACCCAGGAGCCCCATGAGTTGTGGGTGCTGCCCTGCGAGGTCGTGTCCCAGCGGGGGTTGGAGGGGTCTGTCACTGCTCAGTCCCGGAGCCTGCAGCCAGAGCCTGGCTTTGCATCGGGGCAGAGACCTCCAAGCTCAGTGCTGCCCCACCCCCACCCCGCACGACAATGCCATGTCCGCCCCAGGGCTCCTAACTCGACAGCAGGCGATGCCCCCTCAGGCTGAACCCCAGGCCCCCCCAGCTGGGTGGCTTGGTGCCTGGTAACTCTTGGCTCTGAGGGGCCCCTGGGTGCAGCCTGCAGCCAGATCCCTGTGTCCTGGGGTCCTGCCTCCACCAGCAAGGTCTGTGCTGGGCTGGGGGGCCCTCCAAGCCCACCCAGACACTGCAGAGGACCTGGAGTGGGGGGCTCGGGGTCAGGGAGGTGTCACGTGGAGGTGGTGTGTGGCAGGGAGCAAGGTGGGTGCGGGAGCTGGTATCTGCCTCCACTCCAGACCCATCCCACGGGCCCGGCCTCAGTGCTGCTCCCTAGCCAGGGTGCCAGTGGGGAAGATGGGGGGCGCCCCCCAGATGCCATTGGCAGTCACAGCACAGCCAGTGTGCACCATCCCATTCGCTGCGTTCAAAGGCAACAGGGTGTCGTCCCCCCCGCCCCGCCCCGCCCCAGTGCTGCATTGCAATAAACACAGGGCACTGCCCCCAGGAGACCCTACAATAACAAGCCATCCAGTAACCAGCCAGGCTGCTGCAGGAAGGGACCCTCACCTCCCACCCGTCGCTCTTGTGTGGGGCTCCCGGGTAGCAAACCAGCTTGGCCAGCTGCCTGCGTTGGGGTGAGAGGTGCCAGGTTCAGGGGCTCAGCCCTTGAGGCCCCTCTGCAGTGTGCGTGTGGGGGGCAAGAGGCAGGGTGCCCCTCCCCATGGGTGGTGTGAGGTTTGCTGGCAAAGACCTTGGCGTTCCCAGCCTCGGGCCGGAGCTCCCGATCCCAGCTGGGCCCTGCCAGCCTGGGGGAGATTGGGGGTCCAGCCAGCCTGGCCACATAGACAGCTGGTACCTCTGTCCTGCCCCCAGGGGTCCGACCCAAGTCTGGCCTGTAGCCAATCCCCCTCTCCCCCCAGCATCCCTCTCCAGAAAGGTGCGTCAGGGCTGGCCCCCAGCACCCCAGTTACGGTCTCCCTTCAAGGCAGGCCCCAGGCCCCATCACTGTTGCTGGTGAGGGTGGGGGGAGGGAGGGATGAGACCCTGCTGCAGCCCAACGCCTCCCCCCCCCCCCCCCCCCGCAATGGGCTTCCTCCTAGTTCACAGAGGGGTCGGACCAGTCAGGGCATCAGGCCAGCAAGGGAGATGCAGGAACAGGGATTGGGCCCCATCAGGGCACCAGGCCTGGCATGGCGGGGTTGGGCCTAGCTGGGTGCCAGGCCCATGGGGGAAAGGGGTGGAGGGGAAAACAGCCCAGCCAGGGCATCTCGGGCACAGCACAAAGGAGCGGGTGGGATGGGGTGTGGGGGGGGGGGGGGTATGAGCTGTTCTGAGTCTCCCACACAGGCCAAAACCTGACAGAGCACAGGGACCCTTCAGAACCCCCTCCCCCCTCAGCTCAGAGCCCCAATACCCCCTTCCTTCCCCCCTCAACTGAGAGCCCCCATCACCCCTCCTCTCCCCCCTCAGCTCAGAGCCCCAATACCCCCTTCCTTCCCCCAACTGAGCGCCCCCATCACCCCTCCTCTCCCCCCCAGCTCAGAGCCCCAATACCCCCTTCCTTCCCCCCTCAACTGAGAGCCCCCATCATCCCTCCTCTCCCCCCCAGCTCAGAGCCCCAATACCCCCTTCCTTCCCCCCTCAACTGAGAGCCCCCATCACCCCTCCTCTCCCCCCTCAGCTCAGAGCCCCAATACCCCCTTCCTTCCCCCCTCAACTGAGAGCCCCCATCGCCCCTCCTCTCCCCCCCAGCTCAGAGCCCCAATACCCCCTTCCTTCCCCCCTCAACTGAGCGCCCCCATCACCCCTCCTCTCCCCCCCAGCTCAGAGCCCCAATACCCCCTTCCTTCCCCCCTCAACTGAGAGCCCCCATCACCCCTCCTCTCCCCCCTCAGCTCAGAGCCCCAATACCCCCTTCCTTCCCCCAACTGAGCGCCCCCATCACCCCTCCTCTCCCCCCCAGCTCAGAGCCCCAATACCCCCTTCCTTCCCCCCTCAACTGAGAGCCCCCATCGCCCCTCCTCTCCCCCCCAGCTCAGAGCCCCAATACCCCCTTCCTTCCCCCCTCAACTGAGCCCCCATCGCCCCTCCTCTCCCCCCTCAGCTCAGAGCCCCAATACCCCCTTCCTTCCTCCCTCAACTGAGAGCCCCCATCGCCCCTCCTCTCCCCCCCAGCTCAGAGCCCCAATACCCCCTTCCTTCCCCCCTCAACTGAGCCCCCATCGCCCCTCCTCTCCCCCCTCAGCTCAGAGCCCCAATACCCCCTTCCTTCCTCCCTCAACTGAGAGCCCCCATCGCCCCTCCTCTCCCCCCTCAGCTCAGAGCCCCAATACCCCCTTCCTTCCCCCCTCAACTGAGCCCCCATCGCCCCTCCTCTCCCCCCTCAGCTCAGAGCCCCAATACCCCCTTCCTTCCCCCCTCAACTGAGAGCCCCCATCGCCCCTCCTCTCCCCCCTCAGCTCAGAGCCCCAATACCCCCTTCCTTCCCCCCTCAACTGAGCCCCCATCGCCCCTCCTCTCCCCCCTCAGCTCAGAGCTCTCATCACCTCCTTCCCTTCTTCCCCCTCAGCTCAGAACCCCCCCATCGCCCCTCCTCTCCCCCCTCCTCTCAGACCCCCATCGCCCCCTTCCCTCCCCCTCAGCTCAGACCCCCATCGCCCCCTTCTCTCCTCCCCCATCTCAGAACCCCCAGTCTCCCCTCCCCCACCTGCCCTTCCTCCCCCCAGCTCTGCGCATCCGGCAGGACTCACCCTCCCCCCCGCTCACACTCGGGTGGGTCGCGGACACGGGTGGGAGGCCGTGGCCCCCTCCCCCACCGCCGGGCTCGACCCTCGTCAATCTGCAGCCACAGGCAGGATGCTGCGCGCCCCCTCCCTTGGCCAGGTCTGTTTCGTCCCCCCCCCCCCCCGCCCGCCCCCGCACAATGGCCCGCAGCGCCGGGGAAGCTGCTTTTGTGCATCCGGCTGCGCCCCCCGGTGCAGCCAGAGCCGGGGCCACGCAGCCCCCCCCCCGCCCTGCGCCCCATCTCTGAGTCCCCGCCCCATTTCTGCGGCCCCCCCCGCCCCTGCAGCCCCCTTCTGAGCCCTCCTGCCCCGCCGATCTCGCCCCCCGGCCGCCCCGTACCTGGCCGCGCAGCCCCCGGGCGCCGCGGGGCGGGAGCGATGGTCGAGGCCATGGCGGGCCCGGCGCGGGCGAGGGACCCACCCGCTCCCGGCTCCTCTTCTCGGGGCGGGCGCTGCGAGCGAGGGGGCTGCGGCGGCGCTATGGAAACCGGAGGGGGGGATGGGTCTAGCGGGGGGAGGGGCAGGAGGCGGCCGGGGGGGGGCTTTGTGCCAGTGCCCACGCCTCCCCCTGGAGTCCCCACTGGGTACCCCCCCATCCTGCCCAAAGCCCCACAGAACCTGGGGGGCAGGGGTGCCAGCACGTGGGGGGCACCAGTGCTTGGAGCCCCCCCTGCATTTGTGCCCCTCGGTCCATCAGTCTCTGCACAATCCATGGGGGGGACCCAACCCCTTTGGGCCCCTCAGGGGACCAGGGAAAGTCACCCCCATCACAGGCCCCCAGACTCCTGGGGGCTGGGCCGTGGCACAGAAGGGGGGCAGGAAGCACAGCCCAGCGGGACGGTGGCCCCGGCTGCCAGAGCTCAGCCCAGCAGCCGGGGCCGGTGGCTTTGCTTGCAGCTGGGCTGATGCCACAGCTGGGCTAGGCCAGTGCGCTGGCTCAGTGCCAGCGCAGACCCCTCCAGGCCCGGGCTGTGGGGCACATACAGGGGTCCCACCCCACAGGCGATGGGGCCGATAGCAGCAGGCACTGCCCAGGTGGAGCTGGAGCCACGCCCCGACCCAAGTTACAGGCAGGCTCCACAGCAGAGGGGGAAACTGAGGCAGGGACAGGCGTTGCCCCAGGACCCAGCAGGCTGGGGGGAGGCAGGAACAGAGCTCAGCTGTCATGGGTTCCGGCCTGTCCTACCCCAGCCCTTCCAAGGGGCTACAGAGGATGCCAGGCCCTGGGAGCTGCTTGGCCAGGTGGCTAGGGGGTGGGGGGAGAAATGCCCCCAGTGCTCAGAGGAGGCAGCACCTCAGTCCCTAACAGCACCATGCTGGGGTGTGGATGTGCAGGAAGAGGTGGCACCAAAGGTGGGTATTTCAAAAGGCAGCAACCCAGGGCAAGGGGGCTCCCCCCCCCCACATTATCTCCCACCCCTAGCAGCAGAAGCAGCTGGAGGAGCCAGTGTAGACACTGGGGTGCCCGAGTCTCCCCCTCCCCCCAAGTGGCAGTAGCCCCAGCTCATGCTCAGGCTGCAGGGGTCAGGAAGGAACCACCTGTCCCTGTTGCTGCCCCCAAGCCTCAGTCTGTCTCCCTCCCCCACCCCACCCAGCAAGGGCTGGGCACTGCCCCACCCCCCATTTCCACCCCTCCCCCTGTCATGGGCCAGGTGGAGCAGGGAGCCAGGCAACTGTCAGTCAATAATTTATTTCTAGCCAGACCCAGGGACAGGACCACACCCGCGTGTACAAGAACAGAAGGTGCAAGGCAGGCGTGTCCGCAGCGCGGGCCGGGGGCAGGTGTCAGGAGCGGGCCCCGCCCCTGCAGGCTGCCGGCGCACCATGGCGAAGATCCGCATCTGGGGCTGCAGTCACCAGCCTCCCCCCGCCGGGGAGAGGAGCAGCTGCTGTCTGGGGCCTGGCCAGTGCTGCCTGTGGGGCAAGAATCTCAGAGCACCTGCTGGGACCCCCCTGGGATAAAGGGTTCCAGGCCGGGGCGTGGGAGAAATGCCAGCAGCAGGCCCTCCCCCTCCACGTGACCGTGGGAAGCCTGGGCAGGCACAGCCACTGTCCAGCACGGGCCCGGACCTGCGCCAGCTGGTCACACGCTGCCCGAGCGAGCGCCTCCTGCTGGCGGAGAGGCAGAGCTGCACTTCGCGGCTGCCGGTGTCATCGGAGCAGGAGGGAGGGGGCTGCTGGAACACGGGGCAGGTCCTGGCCAAAGCAGCCGAGCTGGGGTCCAAAGCCTGGCCCAGCCGTGGGCCCCAGGGATGTAGTGTGAGAAGAGGGGCGGGGAGCCCAGTGCAAGTTAGTGTTAACTCCCCCGCCCCCCCAGCCGGGAGATTTCCCCTAGGAATACATTACACCGTGGGACAGGCCCAGAGAACCACCGCCCTGCGGGGGGGCAGGGCAGATGCACATGGGGGGACTGGATGGGAGAGGGGAGCCGTGGCTATCCCCAGGTTCGGGTAAGGGGGTGGGGTTACTCTCATGGGGGAGGAACCTTTCTGCCCCCCCTAAGGCACGGAAGGGTCAAATCTCGTATTGCATATTGCAGGGCCCAGGGGGCCCCTCTGCCTCAGATGGGCAGAGCTCAAAGGCCCCCCCGCCGGCAGCACCCTCCCCCCCCCCAGCGCTGCAGGCAGCAGGGCAGAATAAGTTAAGGCACTTGGTTTGCAACCGAGCCCACCTGGGCCCCGGGCTCCGAGCTCAGCTGAGCGCAGGTCAGCAAACGTGGCGGGGGGGGGGGGGGGGGGGAACGGCACGAGACCAAGGGGTGGGGGGCGGGGGACACCTTTGATCGTCAGCTCCCACCAGCCAGGACGGGGGCTCTCCAGGCCGCTAGCGACTAAGCGAAGATGTTGGTGACAAAGTCCAGGAAGCGCTTGGCGTACTGCTCGGGGTGGACAGTGGAGATCTCCGCGCCGGCCTGTGTCGGGGTGGGGGGCAAGGAACAGCGTCAGTGCCAACCGCGTGGGGCCGAGATGGGGAGGGGCCCGGGGCCCGAGCAGCAAGTAACGACTCGATCGCATGGCCCTGCCCCCACAGGGCCCTGTGCTGGGGAAGCGCCCCCCTTCCCCCAGGGGAGACCTTCCAGTGCTTGCCAGGAGCAAAATGGCCCCCCCGGGTCCAAAGGACAGCAGTGCCCAGTGGCAGCTGTGCCTCCCAGCTCTGACCCCCCCCCCCCTTGGTTTTCTGCTGGTCGACAGGTCAAGGCCACGCCGCCCGGCTGCATTCGATGGGGTTAATTCTGGTGGGGGGCGCACAGCCCCAGCAGCCGCCCTGCCGGCCCCACGGCCGAGCCCCCTCCCCCCGTGCGGTGTGCGTTGGACCTACCCCGTGTTTGACCGTCTTGGCGGCGTGCGCAGCCTTCTTCTTGGCATCGTACTGCGTGAGGATGTCGATGAGGCCCATGAAGTACACCTCCGGCTGGGGCCCGCCTGGGGGGGAAGGCCATAGCCTGCCGTAAGCGGCTCCCAGACCTGCCATGGAGCCCTCCCCACCCCCTCGCAGGGGCCCACTAGCACTGGAGGAAGGCGTGGACCGACACTCCCCCCTAGCTCCATCGCCGTCCCCATCCTCTGGACCCCAGGCAGGCTGGGACCCCGGCACGGCACACAACCATCCGGCCCCGAACACGAGGGCTGGGGGCTCCCGCTCCAGGACGCGCCAATGACGACGGAGCCAAGCAGCCAGCTCGCTCTCCCCCCCCCCCCCAGCTCCGCTCACCTTCCGCGCTCCTGATGGCGTAGACGTCCACGTAGGGGTCAAACTCCCCGGGGCCCAGCGGCCTGTGGGAGTTCAGGTAGCCGCCGATCCCCTCGGGGGACGTCCCGTAGGAGCCCACGACCACCTCCTCCCCCTCCTCCTCCTCCTCCTTCAGGTCCTCGTCCTCCTCCTCCTCGGCCCGGCGCACGTCATGGATGCCCAGCAGCAGGCTGTAGTCCATGATCTTCAGCTGGACCAGGAACTGGGGGGCACAGCGGGCAGGGGCTGGAGCGGGCAGCAGGGCAAGGCCTCGCGCCCACCCTGGGGGCCCGGCAGAAGCCACGTTACCTAGTGGTTAGAGCAGAGCCCAGGGCCCTGCTTGGCTGCGCTGCCTCGTCCGTCGGCAGGGGCAGGGACGTCTCACTCCGTCCGGGCTGTCCAATTTCAAGGGGCTTCCCGGCCAGCACAAGCAGCCCCCGGGACCTGCGACCGCGGACGTGGCCCTCGGGGCCGGGCAGAGCCCTCCCCTGCTTGGCTCTTGCTGTGAAGTATCGCCCGGCACGCTGGGCAGCCTGCAGCAAGGTTCCATGGGCAGTGCCCATCCTTCCCCAGAGTCGTCTGCGGCAGGGCAGAGCGGGGTGCCAGCCAGGGGAGGAGGAACCAGCCCCTCCGGCCACAGCTCTGGCTGGTTTCAGTCCCCGCCGGAAGCCCCGAGGGATCCGGCGCAGGCCCGCGGCCGTTTCGCTGCCCCAAGCAGGGCTGGGCTGACCGGCTCCGGGAGGGCCAGACGCCTGCAGCCTCCCCCAACCGCCTGGGACGGCTGCCCCCCTGGCTAGGAGCTCAGGCATGCTAGCGCCTCCCTACCTCCACGTCCCTCTTCAGCCTCTCCATGAAGTCGCTCTTCTCCCCCTCGCCCACATGCACCTTCTGGCTCATGTGCAGGAAGTCGACGTCTTTCAGCGTGGGCAGCTCCTTGACCTGGAAGGAGCCAGGCAGGTTAGTGGGGCGGAGGACGGGCGGTCCCAGCTCGAGGGGTGCTGTGGCCTCAGGCCCCCCTGAAATCTGCTCACTGCCCACGGCCCCTTCAAGAGCCCTGGCAGACCGGGGCAGATGCCCATGGGGATGACGGGCTCACAGGCCATGCAATGCCCCCATCTCTTCCGGAAGGGTCCTAGGGCAAGACTGAGGCTCCACTCCCACTGCCTGGCAAAACCCCGGCCAAATGCCCCCGTTCACCCCCAGGAAGCACTTCGGAGGGCACCTCCCCCCCGCCCCGGGTAGACCAGGGCACCTGCCGGCGCGGGAATTCCACCGCCTGGCCAGCGAGCGAACGCAGACCCAGGGACAGGACGCTCAGGCCCAGGGGCCGGAGGGACAGCAGCAGCCCAGCCCCCCAGAGGCGGATTCGAAAGGGCTGGAGGCAGCTCAGCCCCCGGCTCAAATCCAATCAAGCCTCCCTCCCAGGGCCCCCAAAGCTCGTTAACTGGATGCTGAGGCCAGGCTGGGCTTTAGGGCAGAGCAGGCCACTAACGAGATCAGGATTATTTGGCTGACTCAGGTCATTCCCCGCTGGAAGGGGGCGGGCAGAGGAAACCCAGCCCAGCTGGTTAGATCAGGCAGCCAGCCAACCGGAGTCCCCTCCCTGCCCGCGCATCGGCCTTGCTACCCCTTCCCACAGGCCCCCCCGAGCCCGCCACGGCTGGAGGGCTGGCACGCCCCCCCGGCCAGCAGAGCGCTGCAGAGCCCCCCCAGACCCGCGCTGGGTCGTAGAGCGGGGCTGGCACGGACGAGCGCATGGATCGGACAGAGACGTCCCTGGGGGAGGGTCTATTAATAGAGACCCTCCGCGTCCCAGTCAGGGGGAGAGGAGGAAGCACGGCTCAGAGCAGATGAGAGTCCCGCCAGGGAACGGCAGACAGGGAAACGGGGACATTGGAAAGTGAGCCGCGTGGGGATCCTACGCTCCAGTCCCGAGTGGGGGAGTAGACAGCAGCTCTCCCCTCCCCGGGACGGCCCTGCCTCTCCCCCACGCTGAGTTCCTGCTGACTCTCCTTTCGGCAGGGAGAACCCCCTAAGCCGGGCACAAGGACGCCAAGGGGCAGCCTGCTGCTGCCACCCCCAGCATACCCTCCGCCAGGAAAGCCGCTTTCCTCAGCCTGCTGCCCAATGCCAGAGACCCTGCCCCCGCCAAGGGTGAATCCGGGCCCCTTCCCTAACCGGGGTCATGGGGCTGCCTCCCAGCCGCCACCCCCTGCGTCGTCGCTGCTCGCCCGGCTCCCCTCCCGGCGCAGGGCGGCCCAGCCAGATGCAGCCGTGTGTCCGGCAGGGCCGAGATGCAAGGACCTGGCCCGGCAGCGGGGTGGATCCCAGAAGGGCGGAGTCTGGGGAAGTCGGTGCATGGACCCGAACTCCAGGCAGCTTTGGCCCAGTTCTGCCCCAGCAGATGGGCAGGGCCTGGACTCCAACCCAGCCCTGCCGGAAGAGGAGGGTCTCGGATACTTTGAGGAGCATCTGCAGAGATGGAACCAAGGCTCCTGTGCAAGCAGACCCGACTGCCATGGAGCTGTCTGCCAGGCCTAGCCGAGCAGCTGCCCAGGGCAGGGGGAGGAGGGGGCAGTGCCGCCTGCCAATCAGGGGCTGCTGGAACCTGCAGTTCACACCCTCCCCATCAGGAGGCAGACCCTGACCTCCACCGCCCCAAGCAGCCCAGAGGTGCAGTGACTAGGAGCCAGCCCCTCACCCCAACCGGCTCCGTTAGCGTCCTGCTGTCACCCAGCACAACAAGCTCAGCCCCCAGGAGACGGGAAGCCAAATTCCCAGCAGTGAGATCTCTGGGTTAGACACCCTGCTCGCCCCTCCACCCCCACCAGCAGCCATCCCCAGCTACCTTCTCCTTGTCGCTGGCTTCCCGGGACACCAGGGAGCCCTGCAAGAGAAGCAGGCCCATTAGTCATGAGCCCCTGGCCGCAGGAGGGGTCACAGACACACGGGAGTCCGCAGGGAGGGACACGCCCGTCAGACGGGCCCAGACCTACGAATCAGCCCAGACCTCCAGAGGAGGGCGGCTGTCTCCCCCCCTCCCCCCCCCAGCTGGAGCGGGAAGGGGCCAGAGGTTCTGCTGGCCCCACATGCCAGGGAGAGCTCTGCCCACGTGTGGGGTAATGGGTCCCGAAGCTAGGCTGCCACATGGGGCCAGTATGGAGAGCAACAGGAATGGGCTGATCCCGGTGACAGCCTCACGGGAGACTTAGGAGGGAACAGAGAAAAGGGGACACAGAAGCCCCCCCCCAGGCTAAACCAGCTGGCAGCAGGAGAAGCTCAAGTTGCTGCAGCAACTCTCTGACCCGTGTCTCCGCAGGGCCGGCGGGGTGCCCAGGAGCCTGGCTCAGGCGAACACCTGGGGCACTGCCTGCAGGTCCAGTTACCTTCAGGTCGTACTTCCTGTGCACAGCGAGCCGGTGGCTGAACACGTTCCTCATGACCAGCATGTAGGTCTCCTCGCTGTCCACGCTGAGCCGGTACATCCCTAGGAACTGGGGCAGCAAGGTGTTCCCGTGACACTTCACCACGTACTGCAGGGAGAGGCGGCAGTGTCAGACTGGCGGGGCAGGCCAGAGAGCAAGGTCCGGAGACGCCAGCCAGAAGAGGGGGCAGAGATGTGCCTCCGACCAGCAAGCTGGTGGCAGCGCTGGGATTAGAACTCAGCTCCCAGCTGTTGGCAGTTTCGCTCCGGCACCCCCTGGTGGCGAGGCAGGGACCCCTCAGAGCCCCGCCCCCTGGCCGCCCGTACCTGGTGGTAGTGTGAAAGGAGGCTGTGAACGTCAGCCACGTCTTCACTGGAGATCTCCTTGATCACCAGCGTCCTGTCGTAAGACGTGAGGAAACGCCGGTCGCTCCCCTCCCCTTCGTAGTGGGGCGGGCTGCGCGTCAGGGAGACCTGGGGAGCAGAAGCAAGCGTGAGAACAGCACCCAGGCCGGCCCTGGGACGTAGGCCTCTGCTAACGGCTGCCTGCCCTTGCAAAGGGCCCCCCGACCCTGGAAAGGGGGGCCCGCTTACCTGGTAGTCCTGGTCATCGATCCCAAAGCGCTCACGGAGGTTGCGGAAGACCTGCGGGCAGTACTCCTTGAACTTGAAGTGGCTGGGCAGGTTCTCCCTGGCGGGACAAGGGGGGGGTTGTCAGTGTTTGGAACCAGAGGCACCAGATCAAAGAGTGCAGGCCCCGCTCCCAGGCTGGGGGCGCTCGCCTGGGACGCAGGGCCTAGTCCAAAGAGGGCTCGGGAGGGCACGGCGCATGCTCAGCGGAGGCTGAAAGAGCGGCTGCCATCCCAGGATCCAGGGGAGTCTCCTGCAGTGGACGCGGAGAGGTGCTTGGCACCTGCCTAACCCCTGCCAGAACCCTGTGACCAGCTGGGGCGCCCCAATGCAAGGAGGTTGCTACAGGAAAGGGGCAGAGAAGAGCCCTGCCCTACAAGGGCAGACCGGGCTCCTTAGATCGGCAAGGCGGAGGTTAAGCGAAGGGAAGGTAACACAAGAATGGCCCAGCAGGGTCAGAGCGAAGGGGCCAGGTGCCTCCCAGGGAACCAACACAATGGGGCAATTTAAAGAATGTGCATCCTGGCTTCCGGAGGGTTAGGGATGCCAAGGCACTGGACTGTGGCCCTAGTAGCTATCAATGGACCTTTCTTCCTTGAACCCAGCTCTGCTTTTGGCCGTCACAACATCCCCTGGCAGGGAGTTCCACAGGTTGTGGGACGTACTCCCTTGTTTGTTGCAAACCCGCTGTCTGTTCGGTTTGTGGGCTGACCCCTGGTTCTTGTGCTGCGTGACGGGGTGAATAGCTCTTCCCTAGACCCTTTCCCACACCCTGCCGGATTGTATGGGCTCATCAATTTAATAGCTACGAACGCTGTGCTCGCCTGATGCGCGACACACTGAGCAGGTGTTTCCAGCAAACCTCAGCTTCTAAGTATCCCTGCAGGGAGCAAAGATTTGAGAAGGGGCAGAGGAAGGAGAGCCAGCGGCTGGAAGGCAAAGCTGGGTGAATTCAAAGGGGAAGAAGGCAGACGTCTAACAGGGAGGGGAGTTAGCCTCTGAGGGATCCCCCTCCGCTGACCGTCTAACTCCTGACGGGCCATGCGTGGGGATTAGCAATGGGCAGGGTGGCGCAGGTGTGAGCCAGCTCCTTGCTGGAACGGCAGAGGTCCCCAAGCGAGCCTGCTACAGGGACCATTGGGCCACGCTTGCTGTTCAGTGTCTGCCTGGGCCCAGGTATGGGGCAGTTCAGACCAGCAGGTAAGGTGGGGAGCAGCAGGGAAGAGCTACCCAGCCAGAACTCCACTCCGCAGGCCAGGAGGGAGGCAGCTTCCCGGCTCAGGACAGGGTGCTAGGTCCAGGAGGGGCAGGGCAGACGGCGGCCAATGCCAAACCCAGCAGGTGGGACAGCGACGCCAAGAGGCTGCCCCCTCGAGGGCACTGCCCCTCCCATGGGCTCTGGTTCTCCCAGCTCCCGCGCTCCTGCCCCACCCCACGGGGGCGCTGGCCGTACGCGGTACTGGGCTTCCACCCACACGGCTGCGGGGGAAGCGGGTCCCATTTTGACGCTCATTCTCCGGGGAGACGGCAGCCCCTTTCCAAGCGCCGGCAGAGCCAGCGGAGGACAGCTCGGGTGCTCCTGCCTGGAGGGATTCCTGAGCAAGGCGTGGTGGGAAGGCAGGCAGATAACCGCCTGGGCCGGCCGTGGGAACTTCCCGTAACACGTGGAGGCGTGACCAGCGTGGCAGTGCTGACCAGGCGTGGGACGGCCACACACGGGAGGGTGGGGCAGGGCAGAGGACACATGGGGCGGGGAGGGGCCTGGAATAGCCTGTATCAAGGGAGGATTGGAAACCCCAGGGACAGAACAAGCCGCTCAAGGGCAGGACACGAACTGGCCCTTCCCAGCTCTGACCTGGGGCTGACGACAGCAGGCCCAGCCGGGCTCTACAGCCGCATGGCTGGGCAGAAACCCGGCACGGCCCGTCTTTTACCCTTTCCGTCTCTCTGCTCACCCAACGGCTTCCCAGGCTGGGCTGCGGACACCCAAGAAAACCTGCCCTGAAACCCACTGCCGGGAGTCGCTGCGGCCAGCGGCGTTGGACCCGAGGGGGCGAATGCGTCTGCCCAGGTGCAACGCGAAGCAGGAGCAGGGGAGCCGAGGAAGCATGGAGGCCGCGGGCCCAGCCCTTAAGGAAGCGTGAGAGGCATTCGGGGGGGGGGGGGGGAGGGGGAACGGGGGCTGGCTCAGGGGTTTAAGCCCTGGGCCGTAGCGTGGCTCCCAGGGCCCTGTGACGTCCCTGCAGCCGGCTGAGACAGATCAATGCTGGAAACATTCTCCCCTGCGAAGAGAGCCTGGTGATCTTTAATGACCCCTCACGGGCAGGGGAAGAGGCGCAGGAATTTACCAGATCCAAGCTCAGCCTTTTAGACAAGCCTTGCCCCCTCCTCCCCCGTCCCCTGCCCGGCAGACAGGCCCAGGCCCGCTGCAGCGCCTCACCTGCTGAAGAGATGATTGTTCACTTTGATTTTAGAGTTGGCTTTGAAGTCGTCCGGTAGCAGCATCACAGGCAGGGGGACCTGGCTGAGCTCAGCGATCTGGCAACGGAACACAGGACGAGCGGGTGACTCCCTGCCCCGCTCCCATTTCCAGCTTCAGAAGGCAGCGTTCAAACCCCAGGCATGCTCAGCCCCGCCGGGTACCCTGCCAACCTCAGCCAGGCGCAGGGGGGCGGGCAGAGCCGACGTCACATGGGACAGCTTCCATTCGGGGCCAAGGGACTGCCTGCTGACAGCGGGGGGGAGGGGGGGGCCGGGCCGGGCCAGGGCTCCCAGCACCAAAACCCCCTGGCTCAGAGCCCTTTTAGAAGGTTGCTTGGCAGCGTCAAGGGGGCGGGTGTTATCCGGCCAGGCCGTGGGACCAGCGCGACAGGAGCCCAGGAGAACGCCGTAAGCAGCTACAAAGCTAATTCAAGCAGCAGGCTGGCATTGGAGGGCGCCTGGGGATTCATTCCTAGGGGTTCGCACCAAGGTGCATCACAGGAAAGCAGCAGCTAGGACAAGCCAAGCTCCGGCCTGTAACGGCTCAGTCTCCACCCTGAACCCCAGTGGCGGGGAGCCTGTGGGAGGAGCGAGCTGGCTGGGAGAGGACTTCCCACTTCAGATTGCTTCCCAGAGAGCTGCTCCAGGAGACGCTGCAGCCAGGGGAGTCTGGGGTGCCGCTGCCCTGCGGACGGCATGCATGCAGCTGCGCGGCTGCCGAGCGAGGTTTTGGGACTCTCCCAGCAGATGCTAGAAAACGAAACTGTAGCGGTTACTGGGAGGCTACGTAGCGCACCACACTTCAGAGACCCCCGTCCGAATCCCACCTCCGCTACCTTGGGCCAGGTCCCATCCCGGCCTGTGCCTCAGTTTCCCCCTCAATGGGCGCGCTATGTCCCTCTGTGACGTGCTTTGCAGGCTACGGATGAAGGGTACGGGACAAGAGTCATTCACAGCCAGCTGAGCCCCGTTTACGCGCCTCACAGACGGTGCCCGCATGGAGACGGTCAACGTCGCCCTCCGCCAAGGCTCCGTACCGCTCACAGACCCACTCTGAAGGGAATCACCCATTCCCAGGGCCAAGCCGCAGCCAGAAAAGGTAACCTGCCCTCGAGACGAAGAGCCACACGACGCACCGCGACCACCCATGCGCCCAATCTCTCTGGAGACCGCGAGCGAGAACGAGCTTAGCGACGCCGGTTCGAGAACTCGGGCAACGCCTTACCAGCCGTGTGATTTTTTTTGAAGCCAAGGCACCAGTGAAACACGCCAAATAACGGGGAGCAGATGAAGCAAAGGTATCCCCCAGCACTACTAGCCAGGAAGGGGAGCAGCTGGTCAGGCTAGGATTAAGGGAAAACCACACTCCATTGCACTAGACTCCGTGCTGCAAGGCCCACGTACCATCCACTTTCTACACTGTGGCGTCTTGGCTGCTCTGGGGCCGGTTAAGCAGGACCACGGAGCTCTGGTATTCTAGGGGGCTGGAGTGGACCGTCACTGACAGCCCCTGGAATCAGAAAACGGGTCAATAAAGGGAACGGGTCAAATTTCAGTTTGGTTTCTGGTCTCTGCTGGCTGCTCCCTCGCACGGGTACCCGGGAGCAGGTCCGGGCTGAGACACCTGCTCCAGGTCCAATTAGCACCACGGAGCTGAGACATTCTCCCTTCTGCAGCTTGACACTGGGCCAGGAGGCTGCCCCCCACCTCAGACATGACTCACCAGGTGCTTTTTGCATTCGGGATCTCGCTAGATCTTGCCTACCGGGACGCCTCAAGCGGACTGTATTGCTGAGCAGTTACAGTCAGGCAGCAGGGCTCAGACGCCAGAGGGAGAAATGCCACGCCCATGCCTCCAAAGGCACAGCTCGCCACTCCTAAACGACTCCGGGCTCTGAGCAGGGAATTGGGACGCCAGCAGCCCCCCGGGGCCTCCCTGTCATAGCTCTGAGCCCGTTCCCAGAGAATCGCCTTGATTAAATCTGCAGCGTGACCTGGTTACCAGACCCCAGGGTTGTAGCTCTAGAGATCAGGCTATTTAAGAAGCACAAGCGTTGGGGGTCATCAGCAGCAGCAAACCGCTCAAAGCTCACACCACTGCCCAAGGGGTCAGAGCCATTTAACTCCTGCAGAACTAGGACTCTGCCCCTCCACTCACGTGGCCCATCCCTCAGGTGAGGGCTGGGGAAAGGGGCAGCTTCTGCGGAACGCACAAGAACTCATGATGGTGTGGGGTGGGGGTGGAGGGGAAGCAGAAGATGAGACGCCCAGCTGAGGTGGCGGGGAAAATAGCGTGGGCTGGCTCTCCTGGTCACGGCTACCCCAACCCAGAAAGACAGCGAAGTCCTGCAACAAGTCACTGGACTCTGGGCTGGGGACAGTATGGGGGGGTCCAAGTCTCACCCAGTGCTGAACCCACAACTCACCCCAAGAGGCCATGAGGTCCTGGGGCGTGAAATCACAGGGCCCCAGTCAGGGGGGGGGGTTGCCCAAGGGCACAGTGAGAGGGAGGTATCCTAGAGCCCCCCTCACTCAACACAAGGGTGGCAGGCAGGTCCCAGAAGCTTGGCGTCAAACTGTCCTGAGGGCCCCACGGTGGGGGGGGGGGGGAGAATCAGAGGGGGGTGGAGGCTTTCAGGGGCAGGATCAGGAGGCCCAGAAAAGCAGAGGAGGGGCAGGCTGGGAGCCAGGCTGTCCCGGGGCCGTGAGGGGTCCCCAGGGCAGGGGGGAGGGAGCGGGGGTTCCAGGGAGGGGGGGCCAGGAGGGTTCACTGGGGGAGGGGGGGCTGGAAGAAGAGGCCCAGGGTGGGGGGCTCCCAGGGAGGGAGAATTGCAGGGGGATTCCCCAAGACAGGGGACCCAAGCCAGCAGACTCCGTGGGTGGGGGGGGGCCGGGAGAGTCCCCCAGGGCAGGGGAGGAGGAAAGAGAGATCCGGGGGGGGAGACCCGAGGAGCAGGGGCCCCAGGCAGGGAGCTCCAGAGAGGAGGGTCCCGGAGAGGGAGCATTGCGGGGGGAGGTTCCCCAGGGTGGGGGGGCAGGAGGGACCCCGGGGGGGCAATTCGAGGGGCCCAGGGGGGGCAATTCGAGGGGAACAATGCGGGGGGGCAGGAGAGGCCCAGGGGGAGGGGTCCGGGGGGGGCAGGAGGGGCCCGGGGGGAGGAGTCCGGGGGGGGGCAGGAGGGGCCCGGGGGGAGGGGTCCGGGGGATCCTGGGGGGGCAGGAGGGGCCCGGGGGGAGGGGTCCGGGGGGGGCAGGAGGGGCCCGGGGGGAGGGGTCCGGGGGGGTCAATGCGGGGGGGCCCGGCCCCGCCCTCACCTGGTGCTGCACGCCCCAGCCCAGCACGCCCAGCAGGGGGTCGGCGGCGCGCGGGGCCTTGACGCGCTGGGGCACGAAGCGCTTCCGCTTGGTCTTGGTGCGCGGCGCGGCGGGCCCGGCGGAGGCGGCCATGTCCCTGCTCGGCGCGCGCCGCCGCGCTTCCGGCTTCCGGCCCGGCTCGCTCCCCCGTCACGTGAGGCGGGCGGGGGGAGGAGCCTGAGCCGTGACCCCGCCCGGGCCCTCGGGCAGCCGGACACGTGGGGGGGCGGGGCCTGCGGGGGCGGGGCAGTGGGGCGGGGGGGGATTGTTGGCGGGGGCGGGGCAGTGGGGCTGGGGGGGATTGTTGGCGGGGGCGGGGCAGTGGGGCGGGGGGGGGATTGTTGGCGGGGGCGGGGCAGTGGGGCGGGGGGGGGATTGTTGGCGGGGGCGGGGCAGTGGGGCGGGGGGGGATTGTTGGCGGGGGCGGGGCAGTGGGGCGGGGGGGGATTGTTGGCGGGGGCGGGGCAGTGGGGCGGGGGGGGATTGTTGGCGGGGGCGGGGCAGTGGGGCGGGGGGGGATTGTTGGCGGGGGCGGGGCAGTGGGGCGGGGGGGGATTGTTGGCGGGGGCGGGGCAGTGGGGCTGGGGGGGGATTGTTGGCGGGGGCGGGGCAGTGGGGCGGGGGGGGATTGTTGGCGGGGGCGGGGCAGTGGGGCGGGGGGGGATTGTTGGCGGGGGCGGGGCAGTGGGGCGGGGGGGGATTGTTGGCGGGGGCGGGGCAGTGGGGCGGGGGGGGATTGTTGGCGGGGGCGGGGCAGTGGGGCTGGGGGGGGATTGAGGGCGGGGCAGTGGGGCTGGGGGGGGATTGTTGGCGGGGCGGGGCAGTGGGGCGGGGGGGGATTGTTGGCGGGGCGGGGCAGTGGGGCGGGGGCGGATTGTTGGCGGGGGCGGGGCAGTGGGGCTGGGGGGGGATTGTTGGCGGGGGCGGGGCAGTGGGGCTGGGGGGGGATTGTTGGCGGGGGCGGGGCAGTGGGGCTGGGGGGGATTGTTGGCGGGGGCGGGGCAGTGGGGGGATTGGGGGCGGGGCAGTGGGGCTGGGGGGGGATTGTTGGCGGGGGCCAGGCTGGGGGGGGTCCCTGGACAGCAGTGACTGGAGAGTAACACGGCGCCACCAGTTCCCGGGGCGGCAGGAGAGGGGGTGGGGGGCTCCTCGGGCTGTGGCTTCGGGTGGCCGCTGGGGGCCGGGGCTGGGCCCCTTGGGGGCGAGGGTCGTGGGGAGAGAGCAGGGCGGGGGGGCACGGAGGACGGCTGGGAGCGGGAGTGGGGCGAAGTCCCCTGGACAGTAACACAAGCTGGTGACGAGGGGGCTGATTCGCCAGCGCCGGAGTCTCTGTCTCTTGGGGACCCAGGCCCAGGCCGGCGCTTCGGGAAGGGGTCCCCCACATCGGGGTTAGCGGGTCGGAGAGGGGGCGACGTTCAGCGGCTGGTGTTCACGGGTTGGACGCAGCAGCGGGTTTCAAACTCCCCTTCGTGACCCGGTGGCAGAAAATTGTTCATCCCTCCGCCCAACAGAATGTGACTGGAGTGCAGGGTGGGGCTGAGGGTGGGAGCTTTGGGGTGTAGGAGGGGACTCTGGCGGGGTGGCCAGGAGGCCAGCTCCTGGTCAGCAGTGGGGGGGGGGGGAGGAGCTGCCTTAGCGCCCCCACTGAGCTCACCCTGCAGCCGCGAGACCCAGGGACTAGAGGGTTGAATGGCCCCCCAGGGACTAGAGGGCCCCCCAGGGACAAGCTCTCAACCCAGGGACTAGAGGGTTGAATGGCCCCCCAACTCTTGTGACCCTACCCAGCAGGAGCTGTAGGTAAAGGCAGGATGGTAGGGGCCACCGGCTGCAAAACCCCAAGGCGAAGGTCACGATCTCCTGCCCCTCAGGCCCCATGGATCCAGTGGGGGCTGAGGCTGGTCCCACTCCCGCAGCTGTGCCAGATCAGATCCTGCCCCTGGAGATGCCTCTGACCCCTGCCACCGCATCACATCCCAAGTGGCAGCCCCCCCAGTATTCACATCACCCCTCTGCTGCAGAGCGCTTGGGGTTCTCTCGTGAGAGCCGAGGGAGCAGAAATCAGAGCTCAGGGATGTTGCTGTGGGCTGGGCACTGGCATCACTCCCAGGGCCAAGCCCAAAACGGGCAGAAGGGGCCATGCTTGGAGCCAGGCGAATGTCTCTTCTATGGCCCACGCAGGTAGAGGCGAGCGACCGCTGGATCTGGGGTTCTTGGCAATACAAAGTGAAATGGATGCAAACCGGGTTGGGAGGAGCCTGGCTCAGGGCCGGCTGAGGCAGGGGGAAGGGGTGAGTTTTGTCCTGGCTTTGTCCTTTCAGGCAGCAAGTTCCCCGCCCCCCAACTTCAGGAGGAAGCTTGCGTGCCCCACACTGGGCGTGTGGGGTCATTTCAGCCTGGGATGGGGGTTCGACTTCCCTGCTCTTTGGTCCTCAAAAATCCCCCGCTCGGCTCGCTCCAAGGCAGGGTCAGAGGCCCGCGGGCTGGCAAAGGTGATTCCCACGGAGGAACCCCCGTTACGGACCATGCTGCTGTGCAAGGTGCTGCACACACCTGAGGCCGAAGGACGGCGCCTGCCCACCAGCGTTTCTTGCTCCTGCCTTGCGCCCGCGTCCCCCCTTCCCCCCCGCGCGCGCTCCCCAGACACCAGGGGACTCACTCGGTCTGACGTGTGTTTTATTGATTGCATTTTTTTTTTAAATAAACACTTTTTACTCCAACATGCAACGTTTGGTGTGATCTGAGCAGGGGCGGGTGGGGCCTGTGCGTTCCCATCTCTTGGGTGTGAGGCAGGGCGACCGCGCCGCTGGGCCGCTCTGGGGGCTGCGGCTGTGACGCCGTGGGAGGAGGGGGGCAGGATCTGTGCCCTCCCCTGGGACACACACACACACACGCACACACAAGCTAGAGGCGGCTGCCCACAGGCCCAGGGATCCAGAGACATGGGGGGAAACACACCGACACGGGAGTAGCAGCAGCTTCGGTTTGTTCAGACAGTGGCGGGCAAGAGGGCCTCCCGCTATATAATGGGCACAGGGGGGTGCCCCCAAGCAGACTTCATAACAATGGCAGCACCTCCCCCACTTTTAGCCCAGCATCTCTGCCCCAGGTGCCGGCTCCGAAGGGGAGCCCCGTTCCGCCCCCGTGACGCTGGGGAAGGCGTTCAGAGCGCACGTGCCCCCGGGGGAGGGGGGCAAAGGAGCAGGCAGGCCCCTGGGGCAGGAGAGGGCCCCGGGGGCAGGATGCACCGTGTGGCTCGCACACAGGGCCCCAGGCGCTGTCCCGGGCACGTCCGGCTTGCCCAGGAACGAGCCCCCTGGTGGGGCGGGCGACAGCCATTGGGGGGGTAGGAAAGAGGCCCAAGGCATTGACCTCTCCCGCTGCAGCGCCCCTACAGCCCCGCGAGGCTGCAGCTGGCACCCAAGGGTGCTCGCCTCTCCCGCTGAGAAACCAGGCTCCCTGCAGCTGGCTCTGCACAGGGCGCCCCTGGCTGGGGACACTTTCCTCCGCAGGGCCCGGTATCGCAGGGGAGGGGCAGCACCCGAGGGTGCCCCAGCTTCTGGGACCGGGGTGCAGGCTGATTGCACCGAGAGGGGTGTAAGGGGGGGGTGAGGGGTTGGCCTGGGCCCGGTGCCGGCCATTCCTCATGGCGTCTGCTTAAGGCATTTTAAAAGCAGGGCAGAGGGGCCATAACGCCAGCTCCTCTGCCGAGCCCCAACGCCACCGCGGACAGAGAGCGGGAGAGAGCGGGCGCAGCGGCTGGGGAGCGACACAGGAGACGAGAGAGCAGGACAGGCGGACGGACGGACAGACGGGGGTTAGTAGAGAGGCCCCGGGAAGCCAGAGAGCAGCATGCGGAACAGAGGCCTCAGGCCCAGTTAGAAACTAGAAGAGAAGAGGCAGGAGGTGAAATCTCAGCCTGCCCCGGACCCCAGAGACCCGCCCCGGAGGCCAGCGCTGGGCTGGGCTGGGCAGGGGGGCTGGGGAAGACCGGCTGGCCCCAGGGGTGGGCAGAGGAGAGAGGAAGCCCCCAGCAGTTTCGGGGGTCGACCCCCGGGACAGGGTTAGTGTGGGAGACAGAACAGGCAGGCGCTGGGGCAGTGCCAGCGCGGTCGGGGGGCTGCGGGAAGGTGGCGCACACAGCACTGAACAGCTTGGGGGAGCAGGAGCAGCACAGGGGGGCCCTGCGGCAGATGCCACCAGCGGAGGTCAGCCCCAGCCCGGGGTGGGGCAGTGAGGGTACTGGGGGGCAGGGGGGGATGTGGACTAGGGGTGCAGCCCAAGGTGGGGGCTCCGGGCAGGCCTGGCAGTTCGTGGGCAGCATGACCCATGGATCAGAACACAGGATATGCCCACGGGGGCGGGGGCCTGGGACCTCCCCCCACCCCTGCCCAGCCTGCCCCGTACCAGGCAGCAGCACAGCGGACGCCCAGGGCAGAGCACACGGCCCCTCAGGCTACACAGCCCTCTCGGTGCCCCGGGCACCCCACTCACCAGCAAGTGCCCCCCCCTTCCAGCTGAGCCCTCTGCTCTAGCCCCCCCCCGCCCCACCAAACCCCCCACCTGTTTGTGAACCTTTGGAAGCAAAGCTGGGGGGCTCTCCAAGGCATGCAGCAGGGGCTCCCTAACAAGGGGACAGGAGTTTAGGGGCCTGGCAGGGGCAGGGGCACGGGGCTGTACCCAGCAGGGTGGGGTGGAGGTGGGGGATGGGCACGGGGCTGTACCCAGCAGGGGGGGGGGGACGGGGCAGGGGCACAGGGCAGTACTCGGCAGAGGGCAGGGGCTCTACCTGGCAGGGCGGGGGAGGGGGGCAGGGGCACGGGGCTGTACCCAGCAGGGTGGGGGGGACAGGGCAGGGGCATGGGGCAGTACTCGGCAAGGGAGGGGGGGGCAGAGGCACAGAGCTGTACCTGGCAGTGGGGGGGGGGGGCAGAGGGCCCATGGGGGGGACACTCACCAGCTGCACTATTAGCTGGCTGCTGTTTCCTGGTGGAGGGGGAACAGCTTCGCTTGTTCGTCAGCCTGGCAGCCGCAGGGCAGCTCACTTCTGAGGGCAGAGCGAGAGCTCAGCCCTGCCCCCCCCACTCTGGCCCAGGAGGCCTCCCCCTCCCCACTGCTCCCACCCTGGGGCCTGTACCCACACCTCCCAGGGGCATGGACAACGCCCTCCCTGTGGTGCCCCCTGGCAGGGGGGCAGGGGAGAGATTCCAGCTGGGCTGGCACGGCGGGGGGGGTCCCTGGCCTCGCCCCAAACCACGCCCCAGCCCCCTGCCTCACCTGTTATCGTTGATGTCTGTAGTGTTCCCTGGAAAGGAAAGGGCTGCATCAGAGGGGTCCATCCTAGCTCCTGGGGCATCTCCGCTGGGCCACCCCCAGCCCAGACACCCCCCAGCCCCTCGGCTCAGCTGAAGCTGCAGCACCCAAAGGCTCCGGGCCCCTGGCTCCCCGGGTCTGCCCATCTGCCCGCCTCTCCCCCCTCCCCCGGGCCCCTCTCACCGTTATCCACATTCAGCTTCTGGTAGGGGACCAGGGAGCCGCCAGAGGAGCCGGTGCCGCTGCTGGACGAGGCGTTGGCAAAGCTGAGCAAGGGGAGACCCGGAGAGACGGCGCCGTGAGAACCGCAGCCCGGACAGCTGCCCATGGGAAGGCCACGGCCCAGGGCCCCGCAGCGGGGGAGAGGGGTGAATGGGGGAGCCATGCCCTAAGAGCTGGCAGTGCCGCCCCGTGGGCTGAGACATGCAGCGGGGCTGCCAGCCCCAGAGGGCAGGTACCTGGCCGGGGGTTCAGGCACCTGGGGGGCAGCCCCGTCCCTGGCACTTACTAGGCATCCGAGCCCTGCCCGTAGGCCGCCTGGTAGTTCTGGAAGAGGCTGTTGGTGTAGCTGAGGCAGTCGGCGTGGCGGGCACCGTAGGGGTTGGTGGGCGAGGCTGGGTAATGCCCAGACCGCACCGGCTTGGCTGAAAGGGAGAAATCACCGGTCATGGGGCGCCGGGAGGGGGCAGACGCAGCTTTTTCTGGCTGAACCAGGCCGGCTGGGGACAGGGATGTTAAAATGCGGTTGAGTGACTAGTCGAGGGAGTTTCCACCGACTCATCGACAGGCACGTCCGGGTTCCGCCTTTGAAAGGTACAAGAGTCCCGGCCGGACCCCCGCGGGCCTCTGGTCCGTTTCAAAGGGGGAATGCGGAACTCAGCCTGCAGGGGCCAGGGGGAGGTCCCGCTGAGTCCGGGCTGCACTGCACCCGGGTGCCTGTTTTGAAATGCACAAGAGTCCCCAGCGCCCAGGGTCAGCGGAGGACTCAGAGTCCCCAGCTGACCCCGGGCTCCACTGCCCCTTTGAAACCTGCGGAGGCAGCGTTTCAAAGGGGCAGCCATGGAGCCCGGGGTCAGCTGGGAGTCCTCAGCTGACCCCGGGCTCCACAGCCGCTGCCCCTTTGAAATGCCAGAGGGGCAGCCGCTGCACAGCTGATCCACAGATCAGCTGTGTGGTGGCTGCCCCTTTAAAACGCCGCCTTGGGGTTTCAAAGCAGCTGCCACTTTGAAGGACCCCTTCGTCCCCCCAGCTGCCTCTATCTCATAAAGGCAGGGGGGGGGGGGGAGGAGCAGGAAAATCGACTGGTCAACAGACTCTCCAATAAGCAAATGCTTCTGGGATAGTCGGTCAGGTTTTCACATCCCTACTGGGAAGCGCCCGGCCCTCAGACAGCGGGGGAGCGCCCTGCCCTTGGCTCCGGCTGCACTGGCTCAAGGGGCCGGGGGTGCCAGTCCGGAGGGGGGCGAGGGAGCCATTAAAAGGCACCGCATGGGCCCTGTCCGGCCTGCAGGACCATTTCAAAGAGCAGGCCAAAGCCTGAATTGTCGGCAAGCCCCGCCCTCCGCCGTGTGGGGGGGTGTCCGTGCCTGCTCCCATGGGAAGGGGGGGCCCCCCCGAGCTGCCCCAGCCCCCGGGCGGCGCTCACCGATCTGCGCCGTGTGGGGGGGTGTCCGTGCCTGCTCCCATGGGACGGGGGCCCCCCGAGCTGCCCCAGCCCCCGGGCGGCGCTCACCGATCTGCGCCGTGTGGCCGCGCTTGGTGGAGTTCTTGTACCGCACGGCCTCCTTGATGCGATCCACCTCCTGCTGGTAGCGCCGCTTGTCCTTCATGGCCCCTTCCTTGGCCTCCCTCAGTGCACCCTCCAGGGCCTTAACTCTCTCAGCTGTAGCCCGAAGCCGCTTCTCCAGCTTCGGAAGCTCACAGCGCAGATCTGCATTGTCACGAACCAGCTGGGGGGGCCCGAGAGACAAGGGGGCTATCAGCGGAGGCCAGAGGAGACCTCCCCCCGCCCTCCGCAGGGAGCCACGGCACGGCTAGCCCCATCTCCTCCCTTCCCCCCAGCAGCAGGCTAAGGAATTACCTGCCCTAGGGGCTGCCCCCACTGGTTTGGGGCAGGGAATGGGGGGTTGCAGCCCCTCGCGTGCCATCCGGATGTGATCCTACCCCCTCTGCTCCCTGGTCCGAAGCCCCCCAAGCTCTCAGCCTCAGCCCCCTCCTGCAGCAGGCAGTTCCACAGATCCATCCAGCCTCACAGCAGGGCAGGGATTCCCATGCACAGGGCCGCTGACAGGGCAGGGGTGGCCCAAGAAAGGGAGGCCTGTGGAATGCCAGGGGCTCCAGTGTCTGCCACCCTTCTCTCGGCCTCCACTGCTGCCCCCACCCTGCCAGCACCATGGGGTCACGGGCACCTCCCCCCGGGCTCTCTCTCCTGTGCCCACGGAGACTTGTCCAGGTTCATACCCCCCTCTCCTGCGCCCATACGTGGAGCCAGACCGGAGCCTGCCACGGGACAGACGGGGAGGGGGGCAGGTCTCTCCTTCCCCCAGGCCGACCCCGCACCCCCCAGCTCTGCCAGGCACAAGCCCCCCGCCCCGGCAGGCAGCGCCAGGGGCGTGTGGCATGCAGGTGGCGGCGGTGAGGGGAGAGCGGAAGCCGAGCGCGTGGCCGAGGGGGATGCGGAAGCGGGGAGCAAGCTGCGGCGGGGTGGAGAGGGACAGGCGCCGTCTGATGCAGCCGCCCCGGGCCAGAAAACCTTTGAGACCCTGCCGCAGAGGCCGGACCCTCCCCATCCTGGGTGCCAAGCCTCCTGGGGATTGGGAGAAAGGGGCACGGATGCTGCCAGGGGAGGGAAGGTGCCCGGGGTCCTGATGGGCACTCTCCCGGCCTCGGAGAGACCGTCCCGCCTGCGGCTGGGGAAGGGGACATGTTTGGAGGTGGGGGAGAGGTCCTGTCCCGGCTCCACCAGCAAGAGGGAGGGGCCACCTCTCGCCCCCCCAGTGAGCTCCGCAAACATTTCCGGCCAGGCCTGGCCAGCAAGCGAGCAGGCGGGAGGGGGGTACGGTACCTTGGAGACCCAGAGATCCAGCTAGGGAGAGGCAGCGAGAGGGGACACAGAGCAGTGACTCAACACAGCGCCCCCCGGGGGCAGCCCCCGCCCTGTCAGGCTCCCACGGGCCCCCAGGGGAGTGGGGCGATGGGGCAGGCAAGCAGCCCGGTCATGCCCCATCTTCTGCCCTGGCACTGCGCTACCTTCCCAAGGACCCAGCCCCGGGGGCACAGGGGGCCGGGCGGGCGCCCCCTGCTGGGTGACAGGAGCGTGACACCAACTCCGCCATGATGGGGAGACCCCCCCCCCCCAGTGAGGGGGGGATACTAAGGCGCAGTGGGAGCTGGAGACACACTGAGAATGGATGGAGATGGGCACAAGTCAGGGTGGGGGGCAAAGAAGGGGGCTCAGCAGAGCCAGACGGGGCCTGGGAGGGAGAAGAGGGGAGGGGGCTAGGCAGGGCCAGAGGGGGCTTGGGGGCGGGAGGCTTGGCGAGGCAAGATGGGGGGGAGGCAGAGCTGGGGGTGGGAAGCGCGGCCAAAGCCCACAGCAGGGCAAGCAGGCCCCAGAATGCCCCTTGTCCCCACACCCCCCAGTGCCCACTGGCCAGACTCAGCCCCACAGTGCAGCAGGCCATGGTTCCTCCTGCCCTCCCAGCAAGGGGCCCCTCAATCAGGGAAGGCAGCGAGGACCAGCGGGGTCCCCCACCCCCACCCCCAGGGCAGCCGCAGGGTGGAAGGAGGAGCAGACTCCGTGCTGGGTGCCCCACGCCCGAGGGTGCCAGGAGTCTGGCGTTCTCAGCCCAGGCGCCATGGTGAGGGTCGCTCCAAGGGGCCGGGTTGGGGGGGGGGGGCAGAGGAGGCCTCTGCAGATGCCACGGGGCCGGGGTCAGGGCACTGGGCGCTGTGGGGGGGGCATGGACTGGGCAGCGGGGGAGGGGGGCTCAGGGCGGGCGCGGAGGCTCACGAGCTGCACACGACACACGCGGATCAGAAAATACAACCAGCCGATGCAGGGGCCGGAGCCTCCCGACGGCCTGCCCGGCGCCAGGCAGCGGCGCGGGTGCCCATCCCTGCCCGTCTGCACGGCCCACCCCAGCCAGTCCCCGGCCCCGCCGGCGTCCTCCCAGTCCCGCCGCCCTACCTGTTTGTGAACCTTCGTAAGCTGCTCCAGGTTGTTCTCAAGAAAGGAAATTTTCTGCTTCTGAGAGTGGGCCCCCCCGCTGTCCTCAGGCTCCATCTCTGCGCTCTGGGGGGGGCACAGGGCATCAGCTGGCAGGGGGGAGCTCTATGTGGGGCCTGGCACCGGCTCGGCGGGCACGGAGCTGGGGTAGCCAGGGGTGGGGGACCCAGCACCCGCTTCGGGGACAGAGGCAGGGCAGAGCTGGGCAGGGAGGGTCGGCGCCAGCTGGAGGTGCGGGGCCGGGGGCACAGGGCCGGGCTGGGGGGCAGAGGCAGGGCAGAGCTGGGCAGGGAGGGTCGGCGCCAGCTGGAAGTGCGGGGCCAGGGGCACAGGGCCGGGCTGGGGGGCAGAGGCAGGGCAGAGCTGGGCCGGAGGGGTGGGGGGGGCCGGGCCACGGGGGCAGGGCCAGGCTCACTCACTTTCTTGACTCGAGTTGTGACGTCTTGAACAAAAAGCTTGCGCAGGTTGTGGAGGGTCTGGAGTTCCCGGGCCTGGGGCAGAGACAGACGGACGGACGGAGCTGAGCTCAGGACGCCCCCCTCCTGCCCCCCCCACAGCCTCCTGGCTTCAGGGAGCTCCCCGAAACTTACCACAGTCTCCTCCAGCCCCTTGAGGTCCTGCTTCGACTGCTCGTGGCGCTCGTACAGAAATCTGGGGGCAGAGACGGGATCAGGCCTCGGCCGGGAGCACAACCCACCGCCTGGGGGGGCTTCATGTGGGCCCTGTGGGCTGGGCCCTCAGCCCTGGGCCTGGGGAGAGGGGGCCCTGGTGCGGGGGAGGGGAGATCTCGGTCCCGGGGGGGGGCTCACGTCAGCTCCTGCAGTTTGATGGTTTTCTCCTGCTCCTCGCTCTTGAGTTTCTCGTAGTCGGCCCGGAGTTGCTCCAGCTCCAGCTGCAGCTTCTGGTTCAGGCTGCGGCGGGACGGACAGACAGAGCCGGTCAGTGCCGGGGCCCCGTCCGGCCCCTCCCCCACCTAGGACACCCCCTCCCCCATGGGGGGGGGGGAGGGCGGGCACGGCTCACTCACTCCTGCAGCTCGTCGATGACTTTCTGCTTCTCGTTGATCTCGTCCCGCAGCCGCGCCAGCTGCTTGTGGTGGGCTTCCCGGTGCCCCTCCAGCTGCAGCTCCAGGGCCTTCTGCATGACAGGCGTTAGCACCAGCCCCGCCCAGGGGCCCCAAACCGCCCCGCCCAGGGGCCCATCCCAGGGACCCCAAACTGCCCCACCCAGGGGCCCCAGAGCCAGCCACCGGGCCCCATCCCAGGGGCCCCAAACCGCCCCGCCAGGCCCCAGAGCCAGCCGCCAGCGCCGGGCCCCACCCCAGGGACCCCAAACTGCCCCACCCCGGGGCGCATATCTTCTTCTATTGGAATCTCCACCCCAAACCCCTCCCATATCCCACCCAGCCAGCCCTAGGGGGCCCGGACCTTCCCCCTCTTCGCTGAGTCCCTGGATTCCTCTCTACAGGCTTCACTCCCCACTGGGCTCCCCACCCGGTTCGGCCCCTCACCCTGCCACCATGCCCCTGCCCCTACCCTAGAGCCCCACGTCCCCCCCATTGGGCTCTACCCCCCCATTCTGGGCTCACTGCACCCCCAGATGGTTATCGCGCTCCTCCAGCGAGTGGGCCATGCATCGGGGGCGGGGGGCCGGGGGAGGTAGCCCCAGAGAGGGCAGAGAACCACCCTTCCCCTCCCTGCACAGAGCCGGGCTGGGCCCCACCTTGACCTCGTCAGCGTCCTGGATCAGGTTCTGCTCCTTGTCCTTCCGGGCCACCTCGTGCACGGTCTCTGTGGGGCCGGGAGCAGAGGGTCAGGGGAGGCCGCCCCACAGGCCCTGCCCCCCAACGCCCCACACGCACCTTGGGCCTGCAGCTTGGCCAGCTCCTCGCTCAGCGCGTCGTACGACTCCTCCAGGTGCCGCTTCTTCAGCTCCACGCTCTGCATGTACTCGGTGAGCGACCGGATCTTGGCCTCGTGCTGCGGGGAGAGGGGCCCTGAGCTCCCAGGCGGCCCCGGCCCCCCCACGGCCAGCCCAGTCCCCCCGGCCTCGGCCCCCCCACGGCCAGCCCAGTCCCCTCGGCCCCAGCTCCCCCACGGCCCCAGCCCCCCCACGGCCAGCCCAGTCCCCCTCGGCCCCAGCCCCATTCCCACAGTTCTGTCACACCTGGTCCCCCCACCCCCAGCCCCCCCACATCCAGCCCCAGCCCCACAGCCCCACCACACCCAGCCTCATCCCCTCAGCCCCACGGCCCCAGCCCCACCACATCCAGGCCCATCCCCATCACACCTGGCCGACCATCCCAGCCCCATTCCCACAGTCTCATCACACCTGGCCCCACAGCCCTAGACCCATCACACCCGGCCTACACCTCTGGCCCTAGACCCTCGGTTCCACCATGCCCTGCCCCACAGTCCCAGCCCCAGCTCCTTGGTCCCACCGTGCCCTGCCCCGGGGCCCCATGACACCCATGTGACATGGCAGGAGTTGGATTCACTCTGCTCGCTTTGTTCCGTTGTGTGGGATTTCTGCTGTCCTGGGCTGTTCTGCAAAAACCCTGGGCGTGTGCCTCAGTTTCCCTGGGCACTGCACTGGTGCCCGGCTGGGAGGGGGGTGTCCGCTGGGACCCACTGAGGGAGGCTGCCCCAGCCCAGCAGGGACCCAATGGCCCGGCTCTCTGTAACCCTCGGCAACACTCCCAGCCCCTGCTCCGACGCCTGCCCCAGAACCAGCCCCACGGCCTTGGCCCCAGCCCCATCCCACTCAGCCCCCGCCCAGGGGCCAGCCCCACGGCCCCCAGCAAGGCAACCCACAATGCAATGGCCCCCAGCCGCAGCCAGGGCCCCCCACAGCCTGCCTCGGTGCCCGCGCCCCACGAACCTCGGCTCCGCCCCCCGCCCGCCTGGCTCCGCCCCCACCTGGGAGATGAGCAGCTGGCAGGCGGCCAGCTCCCGGCCCGTCACGGCCATCTTGCGCTGGCACTCGACCTGCAGCGCCTCCAGCTGGCGGCACCGCTTCACCACCGCCTTCACCTCCGCCTTGATCTTGCTGATGTAGAGCCGGGCGACCGTGAACTCCTCCTCGATGGCCCCGCTGATCTCCACCGGCTGGGGGGAGGGGAGTGAGAGCCGCCCTCCGTCCCCCCCATGTCCCCCCCCGCTGATCTCCACCGGCTGGGGGGAGGGGAGTGAGAGCCGCCCTCCGTCCCCCCCATGTCCCCCCCCGCTGATCTCCACCGGCTGGGGGGAGGGGAGTGAGAGCCGCCCTCCGTCCCCCCCATGTCCCCCCCCGCTGATCTCCACCGGCTGGGGGGAGGGGAGTGAGAGCCGCCCTCCGTCCCCCCCATACCCCCCCCGCTGATCTCCACCGGCTGGGGGGAGGGGAGTGAGAGCCGCCCTCCGTCCCCCCTTGTCCCCCCCGCTGATCTCCACCGGCTGGGGGGAGGGGAGTGAGAGCCGCCCTCCGTCCCCCCCATGTCCCCCCCCCGCTGATCTCCACCGGCTGGGGGGAGGGGAGTGAGAGCCGCCCTCCGTCCCCTGTCCGCCCCCCACCAACCAGTTCATTCCCCCCCACACTGATCCCCACAAACCAGGGGGGAGCAAAGAGCTGCCCTCCATCTGCGTCCTCCCTCCCTCGCCCCACTTCATCCCCCTCCCTTCCCCCACCCCACTGATCTCCACCAGGCTGAGGGCTAAGAGCTGCCCCCCACCCCCACCCCCACTCACCAGCTTGATCTCCCCGTTGCCCACGATGACGCTAAACTCGCTCAGGTCCTTCATGAGCCCGTTCAGCACCTCGGCCCCCCGCTTCCGCTGCCGGCTGCCCAGCTCCTGCAGCCGCTGCAGCTCCGACTCCAGGGCCAGCAGGGTGCTCTGGGGGGGCAGGGGGGGAGCAGCTCAGAACCCAGCACAGGCCCCACCCCCCACGTGCCCGGCCCCGCCCTCCCAAGCCAGGCCCCACCCCCCACATGCCCGGCCCCGCCCTCCCAAGCCAGGCCCCACCCCCCACATGCCCGGCCCCGCCCTCCCAAGACAGGCCCCACCCCCCACATGCCCGGCCCCGCCCTCCCAAGCCAGGCCCCACCCCTCACATGCCTGGCCCCCCCAGCCAGGCCCCGCCCCCCCACATGCCTGGCCCCGCCCTCCCAAGCCAGGCCCCACCCCTCCAAGCCAGGCCCCACCCCCCACATGCCCAGCCCCGCCCTCCCAAGACAGGCCCCACCCCCCACATGCCCGGCCCCGCCCTCCCAAGCCAGGCCCCACCCCCCACATGCCTGGCCCCGCCCTCCCAAGCCAGGCCCCGCCCCCCCAAATGCCCGGCCCCGCCCCCCCAAATGCCTGGCCCCACCCCCCACATGCCTGGTCCCGCCCCCAGCCAGGCCCCACCCCCCACATGCCTGGCCCCGCCCCCCCAAGCCAGGCCCCACCCCCCCCACATGCCTGGCCCCGCCTTCCCAAGCCAGGCCCCACCCCCACATGCCTGGCCCCGCCCCCAAGCCAGGCCCTACCCCCCACATGCCTGGCCCCGCCCTCCCAAGCCTGGCCCCGCCCCTGCTCACCACTTTCTGGCCCAGCTCATCCACCAGCAGCTGGTTCTGTTGGCCCTTCTCCTCCGCCTCCTGGGCCTTCTGGTCGTAGTTGAGGGCCAGCTCCTCCAGCGCCTGCAGCACCTCCCGCACCTCCTCCTTGGCCGCCTCGTTCTCCGCCTGCAGGCGGCTCAGCTCCCGCTGCACCCGCTCGCTGTCCCCCCGCGTGGACACCAGCAGCTGGGGGGGCAGAGCCGGTGAGGGGCTGCTGGGGGGCCCACACTTGACCCACCCGCCCCCGGCCAGCCTGCCTCAGCCACCCGCCCCCCTGCCGCCCCCTGCCCCGCCCTCTTACCTCCTCCTGCTCCAGCATCTGCTGGGAGAGCTTCTCCATCAGCTGGCTCTGCTGGTTGATTTCCTCATCCTGGGGCCAGGAGACAGGGGAGGGTCAGCGCCGCCCGTCCCCCCAGCGCAGGGGGCAAGAGAGGGGCTTGCTGGCCTGCTCTGGCTGGAGAGGGTGGCAGTGGGCACTGGGGGGAGAGGGGGAGCGTGCAGCGGCAGGGGGCACTGGCATGGGAGGGGGGTGCAGCAACAGGCAGAGGGGAGGGAAGCAGGGGGTACCGGGGCGGGGCACGTGGCAGCAGGGCGGGGGGGCACTGGACACAGTGGGGGTCACGCAGTGGAAGGGGGCACCGGGCCAGGAGGGGGGAGTGCAGCAGCATGGGGGCACTGGGGTGGGAGGGGGGTACACAGTGGGCACCAGGGGGCACCGGGGCGGGAGGGGGGTGCACAGCGGGCACCAGGGGTCACCGGGGCGGGAGGGGGGTGTACGGCAGGCACGAGGGGGCACTGGGGTGGGAGGGGGGCACATGGTGGCAGGGGGCACCGGGGCGGGAGGAGGGCACATGGCGGCAGGGGGCACTGGGGCGGGAGGGGGGTGCACGGCAGGCACCAGGGGGCTGACCTTGTCATCCAGCTGCTTGTACAGCTTGCGGATCTCCTCCTCGTACTTGCGCCGCTCTTCCTCCGAGATGCGGATGACGATGGAGGAGGAGTTGTCGTTGACGGGCGTCTCGTCACGGGCGTCGGGCACCGGCTTCTCCTCCTCGCTCAGCTGCTCCGTCTCCGGCACGTTCTCCCCTGGGGCGGAGGGGGCAGGGTAACCCCCGGAGCCATCTCAGGGACCCCCCCACCGGTCCCCAGGGACAGCCAGAAACTCAGCCCTGGAGAACCGAGCCCTCTCCCCACCTGGCAGGCCGAGCTCCCCATCCCCACCGGACGCCTGGGCCCCCAGCCCGGCCTCACCGTTCCTCCAGCGGCTCAGCTCAGCCTCCAGCTTCCCAATCGTGTCCTTCAGCGTCTTGTTCTTCTCCTTCTCCTTCTCGTACTTCTTCTTCCACTGCTCGGCCGTCAGCTCCAGGTTCACCGACGCCGTGTTCTTGATGGTCTTGGCCCTGGGGAGGGGCGGGGAGCCTTTCACGGGGGCCCCATGAAACAGCCCCGCCCCCGCCAGCCCAGCCTTCCCCCCCAGCGCAGCACCCCAGGGACAGCGCTCCGGGGAGCTGGATCCTCCGCTGAGGTGCTGCCCCCACACCCCCCCTCCAGCGCTCCCTGGCTCTGCCCCCGCCCTGGATCCAGGCCCCCCCACCGGCCTTGAGAGCCGAGCCGCCCCAGGCCAGCTCTCACCATCTCCTGGCCAGCACCCACCCCCCAGCTCCTGAGCAGGGTCAGGGCCACTTGGGGACCCCATCCGGGACAGGGTGACTAGGACTGGCTGGCGGATCCAGCCTGTTGCTCTGGGCCCATCCTCGGGGGGGGGGGGGGGGGGGGGGGAGATTCACAGTGCCAGCACAGTGGGTAGGGGACCCTCGGAGGGGACCCCATGGAGGGACAAGGCAGTGCCATGGGGAGGGGATCCTGGGGGGGTCAGGCAGTGGGTAGCGCCATGGGGAGGGGATCCTGGGGGGGTCAGGCAGTGGGTAGCGCCATGGAGAGGGGACCCCTGGGGGGGCAGGTGGGCAGCGCCATGGGGAGGAGACCCCTGGGGGGGCAGGGAGCGGGCAGCGCCATGGGGAGGAGACCCCTGGGGGGGGCAGGGAGCGGGCAGCGCCATGGGGAAGGGACCCCGGGGGGGGGCAGGCAGCGGGCAGCGCCATGGGGAGGGGACCCCCGGGGGGGGCAGGCAGCGGGCAGCGCCATGGAGAGGGGACCCCGGGGGGGGCAGGGAGCAGGTAGCGCCATGGAGAGGGGACCCCGGGGGGGGGCAGGGAGCGCCATGGAGAGGGGACCCCCGGGGGGGGCAGGGAGCGGGCAGCGCCATGGAGAGGGGACCCCGGGGGGGGCAGGGAGCGGGCAGCGCCATGGAGAGGGGACCCCGGGGGGGCAGGGAGCGCCATGGAGAGGGGACCCCCGGGGGGGGCAGGGAGCGCCATGGAGAGGGGACCCCGGGGGGGGGGCAGGGAGCGCCATGGGGAGGGGACCCCGGGGGGGGCAGGGAGCGGGCAGCGCCATGGGGGGAGGACCCCGGGGGGGGCAGGGAGCGGGCAGCGCCATGGGGAGGAGACCCCTGGGGGGGGCAGGGAGCGGGCAGCGCCATGGGGAGGGGACCCCGGGGGGGGGCAGGCAGCGGGCAGCGCCATGGAGAGGGGACCCCGGGGGGGGCAGGGAGCGCCATGGAGAGGGGACCCCGGGGGGGGGCAGGGAGCGCCATGGAGAGGGGACCCCGGGGGGGGGGCAGGGAGCGCCATGGAGAGGGGACCCTGGGGGGGGGCAGGGAGCGCCATGGAGAGGGGACCCTGGGGGGGGGCAGGGAGCGGGCAGCGCTATGGGGAGGGGACCCCGGGGGGGGGCAGGGAGCGGGCAGCGCTATGGGGAGGGGACCCCGGGGGGGGCAGGGAGCGGGCAGCGCCATGGGGGGAGGACCCCGGGGGGGGCAGGGAGCGGGCAGCGCCATGGGGGGAGGACCCCGGGGGGGGCAGGGAGCGGGCAGCGCCATGGAGAAGGGACCCCGGGGGGGGGGGGGGGCAGGAAGCGGGCGTTGCCCTGGTACCTTTGGCCGAACATGAGGGTGGATTTGGTCTCGGCGTCGTTGTAGCTGGAGGGCGAGCAGCAGATGAACATGGTCGTGCGGCAATTCCCCCCCAGCGAGTCCTGCAGGATCCGCGTCATCTTGCTGTCCCGGTAGGGCACGTAGGTCTTCTGCAAGGGGCGCAGGAGGGCGGTTATGAGGCACCGGGACAGAGCGGGGAGGGTCTGTGGCAGGTCTGTGACCACCAGCGTGCCTCAGTTTCCCCTCCACAGCATGGCAGTTCCCCTCCCACAGCGTGCTTTGCTCTCAGGCCTGGCCAGGAGACACGGGGAGGGGAGGCGACAGGCTGGCGGAGCCAGGCCGCGAACAGCGTCTCTGTGGATCCTCCCCAGACAGTCAGGCCTCAATCACGCTCGCCTGTAGCCCTCCGCAGAGACAGACCAGCCCTTCTCCGCCCCCGAGGGGCCAATGCAGCACATGCCCCACAGCCTGGGACCGGAAGGGACCCCGAGAGGGCATCAAATTCCTTCCCCAGCCCGCACGGCAGCACCAAGCACCATCTGGACCATCCCTGACAGGCGTCCGTCCAACCTGCTCTTAAACATCTCCAGGGCTGGCCATTCCACAAGCCCCGGGGCAATTTATCCTGGTGTTTCATCCCCCGGAAAGGACGTTTTTACTAACGTCCGACCTAAACCCCCCTGGCTGCAGGTTAAGCCCGTTGCTCCTTGGCCTGTCCTCAGGGCCCAAAGAGAACAATTTCCCCTCCTCCATGTGACCCCCTTTTAGATCCTTGAAAGCTGCCGTCATGTCCCCTCCGTCGTCTCTTTTCTAATCGAAACAACCCCGATTCTTTCAGCCTCCCCGCCTAGGCCAGCTCCTGTTCTCTAGACCGTCCATCATTGGTGTTGCTCTTCGCTGGACCCTCTCCAATTTCTCCACATCTTTGCTGAACTGCGGTGCCCAGAACCGGACACACGTTTCCAACGGAGGCCTGACCCGCGCCGAGCCGAGCGGCAGAATCGTCTCTTGTGTCTTGCTCACCACCCTCCTGTTCATGCCGCCCAGAATCACATTTGCTTTTTTGGCAACAGCATCACCCTGCTGACTCATCTTTAGCTTGTGGTCCACTATGACCCCTAGATCCCTCTCTGCCCGGCTCCTCCCCAGACAGTCGGGTCCCAGTCTGTAAGAGGGTTCCTCTCTACACAGAGCTCTCTGCATTTGTCCTTCTTGAACTGCATCCTGTTTTCCTCAGACCATTTTGAATGTTGACCCTGCCCTCCAAAGTACTTGCCACCCCGCCCAGCTTGGTACAAGAAGGTCATGCGGGACCGTACCAAAGGCTTTCCGAAAGATCCCACATCTACTGCTTCCACCTGGGGAAACTGAGGCACGCACAGGGCTGCATACACGTAGCTACAGAAAATTCCCCACTTTGTTTTTAGCAGACACCCAGCTCCAAGCTTGGGCTCTGGGGAGGGGGAAAGCTGGGGGGGTGGAGGCAGCCGATCGGGGGGACACAGCATGTGCCCAGCAGACCCAGTCTCCGCAGCTGTGGGACCCTCCAGCCTGTGAGCTGGTGGGAGCCCTTTTCCCTGACACCTCGGGGCAGGTGGGGCCAGTCGGGGTAAAGGGGCCTATGGGGAGAGGGAGGAGGTGCCTGGGGGGGCATCTCTCACCGTTCCCTCCGCCAGGGCTGAGATGACGTTGCCCAGAGCCGAGAGCGACTTGTTGATGTTCTTGGCCTCGTCCAGCACGGCCCCTTCGGCGCCCGTCTTGCTGACCTGCGGCGAGTGGGCGTCGGTTATGGGGGGAGAGGGGCGCCCCACCCATGCCAGGCCCGGCCCCCCAGGGCAGGAGGGACCCCCCAAGGGGGGCCGTGGCACACTTAAGGTTCGCTCCCCCCAGGGGCGCAGCTGCAGGGATGAGCCAGCGGCCCCCCGGGGGCAGGGCCTTCTCCCCCCAAGCCAGGCATCCGGGCACAGACCCCCACGCAGGATGGGGCGGTGCCTCTGGAGGACCCATAGGGGACGTCCTAGCCCTGCCTGCCCCCCCCCCCCCGCTTGCTTAGCCCCACCCACACACCTGCTCCTCCCCGCCCCTCACTCAGCCCCTCCCATACTCAGCCCCCCCCGCACACTCAACCCCCCCCCCCCCCCGCCCGCCCTGGCACCTTCTCGCTGCCAGCCAGGTCCACCAAGTAGAGCTTCCCGCTCAGCTTCTGCTCCGTCTCCATGTTCTCCTGCTTGATGTTGATGAGGAAGATGCTGTGGCTGCGGGAGCTGTGCTCGTTCATGTCTGGGGGGAGACACGGCGGGTGGGCGGAGGCACCCGGAGCCCCCCTCCTTCCCCCAGCCCCGCCCCACCAGCCCCGCCCACTGCCCGCAGCCCCACCCCCTGCCCTGCTAGCCCCACCCACCACAGCCCCACGGGTTTCACCCCATGGGCCCCCTGCCCCACCCATCCGCACAGCCCCACCCCCAGAGCCTAGTCCCCTGCCTGGTCCACGCAGCCCTGTCCACAGAGGCCCCCCCCCAACACAGAGTCCACCTGCCCCTCCCGTGCACAGAGACCCCCCAACTTTGGGCACAGCGATCCCTGCCCCCCAGGCACAGGGACCCCCACCACGTACAGGCCCCCCATGCCGGCGCCCGAGTCAGCAGGGCCCCAGCCCCTTGCGTTTCCCCCACCCCAGGGGCAGGGGCTGGTCGTGACACCAGGACTGGACCCCGCCTCATGCCAGGGCCGAGCCCCAGGGAACCCCCCCCCCCCCACAGGCTGGTGCCCCCAGCTGCTCACTGGTGACGGCCACGTGCCGGTTGGATTTGCCCTCGTCGATCACGTCCAGGATCTCCTCTGGGCTGGAGACAAAGCGCTCGGTGCAGCCCTGCGGGGGGGGGGGGGGGGGTAAGTCAGCCTCATGTGGGGGGGTCCTCACCCCCCACATCCCCTCCCCGGCCCCCCGCCTCCACACCCACCCACTCAGCACCATCTCAACCCTACGCTGCCTGATGGGGGGGCCACCACCCCCCGTAATCCCCCACCCCCCAGCCGCACAGGGCTCCCCTGCTCTGCTCCACCCCCCCCCCCCCACGCAGCAGGGGATTCTCCTGCCAGCACCTTGGCTGCTCCCTAGGGCCCCTCCCCCAACCTCGCCCCCTCACCTTGACGTAGGGCACCCGGTTCTTGTCCTCGTGCACCGACAGGTTGGTCTTGGTCACTGGGGAAAGAAAGGGCCGAGCTGGAATGGGGGGGGCGGGCAGCGGGGTCCAGGATCTCACAGGACAAACCCCCCACCTGCTTCCCCAGCTCAGCTGCTCCGGATGCAGCCATAACAGCCCCCCACCCTCGCAGGCAGCCCCCTCCCCGTACCCCCCTTCGCCGGGGGCAACTCACCATCCAGCAGATCCCGGATTTTGTCCAGGTAAATTTCAAAGTAAGAAACCTGGGAGGGGAGAGAGATGGGGCCATGTAAGCACAGAGCATGTGGGGGGAGGGTGAACGGGGGGGACCCCTACAGGGGCTCTGGGCCCCCAGTCTCCAGAAACCTTCCCATCCTGTTCCATCCCAGAGATCCCCAGAGCAGCCCCCCCCCCCCCCAGTCTTGGGCCTCCCTTAAATTCTCCCAGAGCCTGCAAGTTCCCCAGAATCCCCCAGGCCCCCCCCCCCGCCCCCAGTTCTGACCCCAGACCAGACCCCTTACCACAGCTCCCTCCTTAGGGCTGCCCCCCTGCTGTCAGCTCCCATCCCAGAGCCCCTCCTCCTGGCTCCGATCTCCAGCATCTCGGACCCCAGAGACCCGCCCCCCCGGCCCCACTCGCCTTGATGTGGAACTCCAGGTTCTCGTCCATGGCGTAGATGTGGTTGAAGATGTCACGGGCGATGCGCGGGATGATGCCCATCAGCTGGGGGTCGTGCAGCTTCCCCTGGGGCAAGGGGGGGGACAGCAGTGGGCACAGTCACCCTGGGGAGGGGGCCAGCTCCAGGCCCCCAAGCCCTCCCTCCCAGCAGCTTTTAGGGGAGGCCAAGGGGCAAATCCCCCAGCCCCTCTCCCCAAGTCCCCCTTCCCATGGGCGCCCCCCATCACCCTGTCCCCCAGCCCCCCATTCCCATGGGCACCCCCCATCACCCTGTCCCCCAGCCCCCCATTCCCATGGGCGCCCCCCATCACCCTGTCCCCCAGCCCCCCATTCCCATGGGCGCCCCCCATCACCCTGTCCCCCAGCCCCCCATTCCCATGGGCGCCCCCCATCTCCCTGTCCCCCAGCCCCCCATCCCCATGGGGGCCCCCCATCTCCCTGTCCCCCAGCCCCCCCTTCCCATGGGCGCCCCCATCTCCCTGTCCCCCAGCCCCCCATTCCCATGGGCGCCCCCCATCACCCTGTCCCCCAGCCCCCCATTCCCATGGGCGCCCCCCATCACCCTGTCCCCCAGCCCCCCATTCCCATGGGGGCCCCCCATCTCCCTGTCCCCCAGCCCCCCCATTCCCATGGGCGCCCCCCATCACCCTGTCCCCCAGCCCCCCATTCCCATGGGCGCCCCCCATCACCCTGTCCCCCAGCCCCCCATTCCCATGGGGGCCCCCCCATCTCCCTGTCCCCCAGCCCCCCATTCCCATGGGCGCCCCCCCATCACCCTGTCCCCCAGCCCCCCATTCCCATGGGCGCCCCCCCATCTCCCTGTCCCCCAGCCCCCCATTCCCATGGGCGCCCCCCATCACCCTGTCCCCCAGCCCCCCATTCCCATGGGGGCCCCCCATCTCCCTGTCCCCCAGCCCCCCATTCCCATGGGCGCCCCCATCACCCTGTCCCCCAGCCCCCCATTCCCATGGGGGCCCCCCATCTCCCTGTCCCCCAGCCCCCCATTCCCATGGGCGCCCTCATCTCCCTGTCCCCCAGCCCCCCATTCCCATGGGCGCCCCCCGTCTCCCTGTCCCCCAGGCCCTCATTCCCATGGGCGCCCCCCATCTCCCTGTCCCCCAGCCCCCCATTCCCATGGGCGCCCCCGTCTCCCTGTCCCCAGCTCCCCATTCCCATGGGGGCCCCCTCATTCCCCTGCCAGTCTCACCTCCATGGTGTGAGTCTTCCCCGACGACGTCTGCCCGTAGGCGAAGATGGTGCCGTTGTACCCGGCCAGCACGTCTGCCGGAGACAGGGCAGGTCAGTGAGAGCTCCCCCCCCCGCGGCCCCCCAACCCCTGCTGCCCCTCCCCCTGCTCCCCCATCCCATCCTGTTCCTCCCACCGACCCCCACATCCATATAATTGCCCCTCCCCCAGCACCCCCATCCTGTCCCGCTCCTGCCCGCCACACCTCTCCCCCTCCTGCCCCCCACTGCATCCTGCCCCTGCACCCCCCAACTGATCTCCCCTCCCTCCTGGACCACTGCCCCTCCCCACCTTGCAGCCAGCCCCTCCCCGCCCCTTCCCCCCAGCTAAACTCGATGTAGCGCCCCCCCCACTCCGCTCACCCTTGACGATCTGCATGGCGCAGGCATGGTACACCTGCTCCTGGGTGGTATTGGGGGGAACACGCGGTCAAAGACATAGGGCTTGCCCTGGAGGGGGGAAACAAGTGGGGGGGTCAGTCCCCAGCACCCCCCCCACAACACACAAGTTTGCCCCACGGACCCCCAGCCCAGCCAGGCAGCGTCATGGCCAGTGCTGGGATCCAACCCCCTGCCAGTCCTGCAATGCTGGGGTGTCCCCATCGCCTCAGAACCCTTCGGGTCTCCCTGCTGACTGTGAGCTGCCTCTGGCTGGGGGGGGACTCCCCCCCCCCGGTGACTGGGTCACAGGCAGGAGCTCAGGGATCCCCGGCCCGGTTCAGCAGCGCGACCCCCCCCCCACCTCCTCAGTGCTGGGGGGACGGGGGCAACAAAGAAGCGGAAGACCCAGGAACGGAGCCTGGCCCAGCCACTCGACATCTGATCCCCCCAGCCCCCGTCACCAGCCCTCTCCTGGGGGCTGAACCGGCCCCCCTCTACAGCCCTGGTTACCTGGGGGGGGCGGGGAGGGTGTTAACATTCAGCTCAATAGGAATTACACCCCCCCGCCCTGCCAGCAGGTACATGGGGGGGGTACACTGTGGGGGGGGGAGGGAAATGAGGCGGGGGGGGTCGTGGCCTCCTGAGACTAGGCCTGGTCTGGGACACACAGAGGTCAGATGGCGCCGGTTCACCCCCCCATGGAGGCAGGAGGCCAGGCCACAGCCCAGACCCAGCTCTGCCAGGACAAGATGGCAGCTCCTTGCCCCCCCCCCCCCCCCGCCAGGGCGCTTAGGGACAGAAGAGCAGAGGGACTGATCGACCCTTGGAGGGGCCAGAGCCTACCCCGATCAAGAGAGACACGGGACAGGCCAGCACCTCCCCCTCCCCCTGCCCCCCCGTTCTGCCAGCACCTCCCCCTCCCCCTGCTCCCCGCTCTGCCAGCACCTCCCCCCCCGCCCCCCGTTCTGTCAGCACCTCCCCCCTCCCCCTCCCCCTCGTTCTGCCAACACCTCCCCCTCCCCCTCGTTCTGCCAGCACCTCCCCCTCCCCCTGCCCCCCCGTTCTGCCAGCACCTCCCCCCTGCCCCCCCGTTCTGCCAGCACCTCCCCCCTCCGCCTGCCCCCCCGTTCTGCCAGCACCTCACCCCTGCCCCCTAGTCCTCTGATAGTCCAATCCCCCCGGCTCTGCCCCTCACTCCTGCCCCCGCCCCAGCCTCCTGCTAGCCCAGCCCTGGGCTTCCCCCCGCGCTCCTGGTGCCCTTTGTTCCCGACCCGCAGCCCTGCCCCGGGCTCCCCAGCCCTGCCCCACGCCCCTTCTCCCGCAGTCTGGCTCACTCCAGCGCGGTGATATCAACAGAGCCGAGCCCAGAGGGGAAGTGGCAATCCGCCTGAATGGGGCCTTGGCCGAGGCCCAGCAAACTCACCTCACTTGTGCCCTTGGGACGCAGCAGACAGAGCAGCGAGAAGCCCACGAGGGACCCGCACCAAACACCCAGCTCAGCCTGTGGGTCCCACTCCCCAGCCACTCACCGCCCCCAGCCCCATGGGCACCCCCCTCACCCCCCTCATCCCCCCATGGCTAAGAAACCCCTTGTGCCCTGGGGCAGCGGGAAGAGCCTGGGGGGGGCCAGTGATGACTGGCAGCTGCCACCGGAAGCCCCCAGCTGTTCTGGAGCCAAACGTCACAGTTCTGGTCCCAGCTCAGAAGCCGGGTCAGGAACCCAGGCATGGCCCAGCTGCCTTTGTCTGAGCCTCAGCGTGGGGCTGCGACCCCCTCCTCTCTGGCCCACGCTAGCCTCTCCCCTGCAGGGGGCACAGAGCAGGCGTGCCATTCTGCAGCCCAGCCACCAGCTCCTGTCGCCCCGGCCTGGGACTCCGTGCGCCCAGGGCTCTCCAAAGCCAGCCGCCCAGGAGCCACAACGAGCCAGGGGACGATTCAAGCAAGGCCAGTGCTGGCATAGAGCCCTCCTGCCCGCCTGGGGACCCGGGACTAGAACCTGCGACCTTCACTGCCCCATGAGCTCCAAAGCACCCAGCTGTTACTCCCTTACACAGCCTCTAGGGGGCACCAAGGGGCTGGTCCCCAAGGCAGGGCTGGCCAGACTGGTGCCACCTCCCGTCATGCACCAGGCCGGGCACTTTGGGGGTCATCACAAATCCACTCAGCCCCTTGCACTGCGTACCCAGCTGCCTTGTTATTGTAGGGTCACTGGCCGGGGCTGGGCTGTTACGGGAGGGTTGCTCCCTGGGGCGGGTTTGGTTTCAGGGTCCCCCGCGAGGGCGGCTGAGGATAAAAGCCCCAGGCTCCGACACTGCGGTGGTGGGGGCTGTGAACCAGCTGCCCCCTCCCCTGACACCCCACCCGGCCCCACCCAGACCCCAGGACTCTGGTCCAACGGGAGCCTCCAGCCTGGCGCTGCGCGGAGGGACCGGCTGCTGCAGGGCCGTCGCCAAACGCATTCGTCTGGGAGCCGCGGCCGGACCCCCGCCCAGGGGAGCAATTCCAACCAGCTGCTCCCCCTCCGCTACCGACTGCAGAGGGGGCTCCCCCCCCAGCCGCACAGGGGGAGGAAGCAGGAGACGGAGGAGGGGGGATCCGTCCTGGCGTCCGCTGGCACAATGGAGGGAGGGGCTGCAGGCTGGCATTGCTGCTGGGCGCGGGGATGGGCAGGGAAGGGCCGTTATGCGGGGAGGGGAAAGTGCAGGCGTCTCCGTTAGCTCAGCCACAACCCCCCCCCCCCCAGCTCCAGTCAGATGGCAAACGAGGGACAAAGCCAGGCAGGGACACCCCCCAGCCAGCGCACAGCCCCCCCCTTCCCAGCAACATGGGGGGGGGGGCGGAGCATCTGCTACAGCCACGTTCGGGGATGTTAGTGGGCCCGATTCTCCAGGGATTGTGCTGGGCCCCAGGTGCAAGTGGGCCCCCAGACGGCCCTGCGAGTCACAACAAGGCCTCAGCCAGCACAGGGACGGGTGGGGTGAAGGGGGGGGAATGCTGGCTACAGGAGGCAGTGTCATCTAGTGGCTAGAACCCTCATCTACCACGCAGGAGATCTGGGCTCTGGCCCCAGCTCAGCCCCTGCCCTGGGGTCATCCCCCCCATTGGTGACTCAGTTTCCCCTTCACCCTCATCTCCTCAGCCTGGGGAAGAAGGGATGGTCTCTGCTGCACCCACAGGACGGGGACCCCCCAAACCTTGATCAGGCCCTGCCCAGTATGACAGGGGACCCCGAACCCGGCCAGAGCATCTGAAACACCCCCCCCCAATACCTGCACCTACGATGCAGCCCGGCCTCAGCGCTTGGACCTCACTCCTGGCTAACCCAAAGGGCCGACCCCCAACCCCCGGCTCAGCCCTGGCTCAGCCCTCGCCCGGATTACGGCGGCCGCATGGATCTGAGGACAGCGTGCCGGGGCGTGGACACCTTGAAGTAAACAACCGGCGGGCAGGCAGCTCCCTGCGCCACTTGGGTCCCCAGGCCCAGCCAGCCCCCCAGAGGGCACCCCCACAGGGCATCTGCAGGGCACTGGGGCAGGTAGGTGCTGGCAGGCCCCAGGCCTGGCTGCAGGTAGGGCAGCGCCTTCACCTCTCACCTGGCAAGGTCGAGAGCGGATGAGACGGGGCTTGGCAGGCTAGGGAGGGACAGACAGGCAGACGGGGGGGGGTGTCAGCTGGGGACCCCCACCTGTTCCTGTTTTCTATGGGTCACGCTCCAGTAGCCAAATCCCAGCCCGGTTGGCCACACCCAGCTGTCTCCCTGGGATGGAAGCTCTGCAATGCCTCTCCCCCCCACAACAACCTGCCGGCTGATGGAGCCGGGAGGGGGGGAAGGTTGGGGAGCCCCCCCCACACACACACACTAGGCAGCCCCAGTTCTTGGCGCGCTGGGCACCGGGCCGTGCCGATGGCGCAGCGGGGGCGAGGGCTGCGGGGGGGGGGGGCACTTACCCCGAGGATGACGCTGTCGTCCCCTTGGAAGAGGGGGATGAATTTGTCCCCCCGCAGGATCTCAGCCTGGTTCAGCGGCCGGAATCGGCACAGCACCTTGATGCTGCATTCGGTGCTGGGCTCGGCCATGCTGCGCGCTGGGCTGGGGGCGATGAACCGGCACGGGGGGGCGCTGGGCTGGGGGGGGCGCTGAACCGGCACGGGGGGGCGCTGGGCTGGGGGGGGCGCTGAACCGGCACGGGGGGGCGCTGGGCTGGGGGGGGCGATGAACCGGCACGGGGGGGCGCTGAACCGGCACGGGGGGGGCGCTGAACCGGCACGGGGGGGCCGCTGGGCTGGGGGGGGCGATGAACCGGCACGGAGGGGCGCTGGGCTGGGGGGGCGCAGAACAGGCACGAATGGGTAGCTGGGATGGGGGGGCGCTGAACCGGCACGGGGGGGGGGGCGCTGGGCAGGGGGGTAGCTGGGATGGGGGGGCGCTGAACCGGCACGGGGGGGGGCGCTGGGCTGGGGGGGGCGCTGAACCGGCACGGGGGGGGGGCGCTGGGCAGGGGGGGCGCTGAACCGGCACGGGGGGGGCGCTGGGCGGGGGGGTAGCTGGGCTGGAGGGGGCTGGGGACCCTGCTCGGTCTCTGCTGCAGCCCGGGCTGCTCGGGGCGGTGCCGGGGACGCCGCTGCTGCAGACGCTCCCGCTAGTCCGGCCTCGCCGCGCCCGTGTGAGATGCGCCGGGTCCCGCTCCTGCGCCAGCCCCCGGCCCCGGCGCCCGCCGCCAGCACCGGGCTGGGCTTAGCCACGGCGCCAGCGCTTAAGGTGGAGCGGCCCAGATCGCTTAAGGTGGCCGGGCCCGGCTGGGAGCCAGCAGGCAGGGGGAGGGTAATGGAGCCGCGCCTGACACCCCCCCCGCCCCCCGTCCCTGCTCAGCTCCCGACACCCCGCCAGGCTGAGAGGGAGAGTCACCCACTTGCAGCCAGTAAACCCAGGAGTCCTGGCTCCCAGCCCTTTGCTCCGGCCACTAGACCCCACTCTCCTCCCCGAGCCCGGCAAATAACCCAGGAGTCCTGGCTCCCAGCCCCTTGCTCCGCCCACTAGACCCCACTCCCCTCCCCGAGCCCGGCAAATAACCCAGGAGTCCTGGCTCCCAGCCCCTTGCTCCGCCCACTAGACCCCACTCCCCTCCCCGAGCCAGGCAAATAACCCAGGAGTCCTGGCTCCCAGCCCTTTGCTCCGGCCACTAGACCCCACTCCCCTCCCCGAGCCCGGCAAATAACCCAGGAGTCCTGGCTCCCAGCCCTTTGCTCCGCCCACTAGACCCCACTCCCCTCCCCGAGCCAGGCAAATAACCCAGGAGTCCTGGCTCCCAGCCCTTTGCTCCAGCCACTAGACCCCACTCCCCTCCCCGAGCCAGGCAAATAACCCAGGAGTCCTGGCTCCCAGCCCTTTGCTCCGGCCACTAGACCCCACTCCCCTCCCCGAGCCAGGCAAATAACCCAGGAGTCCTGGCTCCCAGCCCCTTGCTCCGACCACTAGACCCCACTCCCCTCCAGGAGCCCAGACTCTCCCGGGACTCTAACCAGTCACCTTCCCTAGAGCCCATGAAGTCTCAAGACTGACACCCATGAGGAGGGGGTTCAGCTGGGGGACAACCGGCTGCACTGCCTGGAGGCACTTAGCTGGGCCGAAACGGCACATGCCAGAGAGGGCTGAGGCCCAAGGAGCCACACAGCCCTGGTGGGGTCCCTGGGCACCCACTGGCCGCAACCAGCCCTTCCTCTCTGCTCCTGGACAATCCGGCCCGTGCAAAGGGAGCCCATGGGGGAGAAAATCCAGGCTCCTGCAGAGCTCTTTGAGCAGGTGGCGACAGGCGGAACGGGCCCCTGCTGCTGGCTGGGAGCCAGACACCTGCATGTCGGGTGCAAGGGCCTTGTTTCTACCAGTGCAGCCCAGCAAACAGGGAGCCATCCCCAGCTGGGGGCTGGATCATCCAGCTCCTGGTGGCTCCAAGTCCAGCCTGGCAGGGAGGGGTATGAGCCAGGCACGTCCCCGGGCGAGGGCAGAGATCCCCAGGAGATGGACTCCAGACCTGCTGTCTGGGAGCTCAGAGGAGCCAATGGGCCCATGAACCCGGAGAATCCCCATCAGGGCAGCGGCTGGCTTTGCTGGAGCTGTGCTGACCGCCTGACCCCTTTGCACAAGGGTTGAGGAAGCAAGTCCAGGCCCAGGCCAGAGACAGCCCCAGCTCCAGGGGCGGCCTCAGACTTTGGGGCTTCACTTCATCCACTTGAGCCCCCGGCCTCGTCTCGGCATGCATGTGTGCACTTGTGTCTGCACGCATGTCTCTGTGTGCACAGGTGTGTCCATTTATGCCTGAGCGTGCATGCCAGTGTCTCTGCTTGCACGTGAGCCTCTGCGCATTCATCCATGTCCATGGGTGCATCTTGGTGTTCACTTGGGTGTCCGTCCATGTGTGCATTCACCTGTCTGTGTGTGCATGTGGATCTCTGTGTGCACGTCTGTGTGGGCATGTGTGTCTGTGCATTCACATGTCCATGTGTGCATTCACCTGTCTCTGTGTACATGTGTCCCTGTGCATTCACATGTCCATGTGTGCATTCACCTGTCTGTGCGGGCATGTGTGTCTCTGTGTACCCATGTGTCTGTGCATTCACGTGTCCATGTGTGCATTCACCTGTCTCTGTGTACGTGTCTCTGTGCATTCACATGTCCATGTGTGCATGCACCTGTCTGTGTGTGCATGTGGATCTCTGTGTGCACATGTCTGTGTGGGCATATGTGTCTCTGTGTACACGTGTGCCTGTGCATTCATGTGTCCATGTGAGCATTCACCTATCTCTGTGTATATGTGTCCCTGTACATTCACATGTCCATGTGTGCATTCATGTGTCCGTGTGGGCATGTCTGTCGCTGTGTACATGTGGCCGTGTGTATTCATGTGTCTGTGTGCATGTGTGTCTCTGTGTACACATGTGTGCATTCATGTATCAGTGTAAACATGTGTGTCTTTGTACACACATCGGCTCAGCGAAACGACAGGTCTTGCGGCATTCAGAGACGAGCAACAAGGGTGAGTGGAGGCTGGAGAGGTTTGTTTACAGGCAGGGCTCAGAGAAGAGGAACGCAGCTAACTTGGCCAGATGACAGCTAATGGGGCCCATTAGGGAGGAGGGATTAATCGGGGGGCTCAAGAGACCAGGATTCAATTCCCTGCTTCAACACCATCTTCCTGAGTAAGTTGTGTAACCGTTCTGTGCCTCAGTTTCCCCATGGGGTATTAGTCCTGCCCTGTCTCCGAGGGGCATGGAATCAATGCATTCAGGGGGCAGTATCCCTTCCCTATACAAGGCACAAGATAATGCCCCAGGAGGCCAAGGAAACAGGGAGGGAGACCAAGAAATTATTGTTAAGAATAAAGGGGCAGAATTAAGACAGGAAACCTTTGCCCCCTGGAAAACCTTTTAGGCTGCAGGACAGTCCCGCAAGAGGGAGGGGCAGGTGAAAACCCAGTAGTCAGCTGAGACCCTTTATTTGTAGGTGCAATAGCACCTATGGGGCGTCAGCTAGGAGGCAGGGGTCTGCCGGGCTGGGTCCTGTACAGACACAGTCCCTGCCTTGCCAAGGGTGTAATCCAGGAGTGGGGAACCTCAGACCCGGGGGCTGCATCTGGCCCCCGGCTTGCCTGGACCCAGCCCCTGAGGCTCAGCCCCCCCCATCATTGGGGAGCCCTCTTCTGCCCCACTGTGGGTCTGGAAGCACAAAATCGACTAGCCTGGCTCTGGTGTGCAAAGGGAATGTGGGGAGTATCTTTTTCAGTCCGGGTTGTGGCCTGTGACTGATTTTTCTGTGATCAGCAGCCCCTGACCCAGAAAAGATTCCTCGCCCCTGTGTAATCTAACTAGACACAGCAGGCAAAGGGTGGGAGGGGAAACTGAGGCACGGAGTGGGGACGTGACTTGCTCACGGAGTCTGTGATGAAGCAGGGAATTGAATCCAGGGGTCCTGATCCAGCGCTCTATCCACTAGACCACGCTGCCTCCTATGTAACAGTGCCGCCGGAAGGCCTCCGGCGAGCTCATAGCTCTGTCTCTAAAAGGAAGAGCCAGCCAGCAAAGGGTCTCACCAGCCTGCGGGATACGGGGACCCAGGGAGCTGCACTGGCACCTGGCACCATCCCGATCCGGACCCTCTTCCTGGAAGTCAGCTGGGGAGGCTGCAGAAATCCAGTCATGCTGAAACCTGAGAAGGCAGCAGCGATGCCCGGACACAGGGCAGGCCCTGAGCCAGAGCCCTAAAACCTGCAGGGAAGAGGCACTTCTAGCTGAGCTGCGTGGGGGTTCTGGATCTACGGGCTCCCCCTGTCGATCTGCTGCAGACAGACAGCCCGGGGGTCTGGGTTTGCGTCGCAAGGGCTGTGCCAGGCAAGGGGGGGGGGGGAAATGCGGGAAGATGCTGAGTCACGTTCCAGCTCTGTCAGTTTCCCGCTGGGGCGACACGGGGGCAGGAAGGGAGGCCGGGATGCGCATGGGAGCAAATAAACGTGGGAAAAGGCAGGGGAGCTGGGCTTTGGCCGCACCCAGCCGCGGGAGCACCCCCGGGGGATCACGCAGGACGACGGTGGTCTGTGCTCCCGACTCTAGCAGCTGCTGCGTGCCACCTCGGTGCACTGTCTTGGTACAGTCCAGCGCCTGCTGCCCCCACCCCGGACCGCTGACGGGTGGAGAGAGGGGGACCGGGCTGGCCTTTGTTTGCTTTCTAACCGTGCAAGGCCCCCTGCCCGCCCCCCGGACAGTGCCAAATCCTGGAGTGAAAGAGGCAGGGACGTTCTATTTGGGTTCAGAAGGAACCAGCTGGGGGAGCCTCAAAGCAAGAAATGAAATCACCCCGGCCCGGCTTGAGGGACAGGCCCAGAGCAAACAGGCTGGTCGGTGTCACAGTGATGGATAGAGGGAGGAGATGGGGGAGGGGATAGACAGATGCGGGGACAGATTAGATGGATTCTCCCTCACCCCAGCCTGCCAGAGCTAGGGCTGGACTCTCCCTGGAGCACCTCATCTCCTCGGGGGGGCGTCTTTGCCCCCGGGACTGGCAGCAAGAGCTCAGTGTCCCAGTGGCAACCGGAGGGTGAGCGGGTGCAGAGCACAGCTGAGAACGGGGAGCTGAGACCCAGGGTACAATCCAGGCCTCTCCCACGGGCCCAGTTCGAAGGGAGGCTCGTTCCCCCCCCTTCCTCCCTCCTCCAGGCCTGGCCCAGCAGCAGGCGTCTCCGTAGGCGCCAGGCTGGGAGGCGGTGCCAGGACGGGTTGGTTTTGCAGGGGAGGCAGGCGAGGCCGAGGCCTTTGCAGGCACCCTGGACAACAGCTGCTATTGCGCGGGGGTCACCCCAATAAAGGTCCCCCGGGGACAGTGCTGAGCGTGTGGCTCCAGGCTGCAAATGCAGAAGCATTTTCCTAAGGACCCAACAACCTCCCCAGGCAGTATCCACCCTCAGGCACCCGGCCCTTCCCAACACAGCCCCAACCCCGGCCAGTCACCCTCTCCTGGCCTTCACCTCACAGTCCCTTCTCAGCCCCAGCCCTCACCCCATCTCCCCAGGGTCCACCCCACAGCCCAGCCGTCCTCCCTAGCCCCACCTAACTGCCTCCCCAGCCCGACACCCCAGTCCCAAATCGTGCGCCTGTCACAGCCCCCTCCCCAAATCCACCCGACTATACACCCCCACCAAAGTATCTGCCTCCCCAACCCCTGGCCCAGCCCCTCAGACTCCACCCCCCAGCCCCAGCAGCCCTCCTCCAGATCCACACCCCCACCCTGCCCAGCCCCAGATCTCCCCATCTTCAGCCCCCCACCCCACCCACCCCCAGATCTCCCCATCTTCAGCCCCCCCACCCCACCCCACTCACCCCCAGATCTCCCCATCTTCAGCCCCCCACCCCACCCACCCCCAGATCTCCCCATCTTCAGCCCCCCCACCCCACCCCACCCCACTCACCCCCAGATCTCCCCATCTTCAGCCCCCCACCCCACCCCACTCACCCCCAGATCTCCCCATCTTCAGCCCCCCCACCCCACCCCACCCCACTCACCCCCAGATCTCCCCATCTTCAGCCCCCCACCCCACCCCACTCACCCCCAGATCTCCCCATCTTCAGCCCCCCACCCCACCCCACTCACCCCCAGATCTCCCCATCTTAAGCCCGCCCCGCCCCACATGCCCCCAGATCTCCTCTTCTCCAGCCCCATACACCCCCTAGCGTCCCCCACTCCTTCCCCCCTCCCCCCACATCTCCCCCGCCCCACCCGCACCCGCGGACTACATCTCCCAGGCTGCCCCGCGCGGCCGGGATCTCGTCGGGCCCCACCCTGCCCTGACGCTCTCGCGAGACTGGCGGCTCCTCCCTGAGTCCCGGCGCCGGCGACTCCAGCTCAGGCCCCGTCGCCATGGCCGAGCCCAAGTACGCGGAGCTGCCCGGCATCGTGAGTGCGGGGGGGGGGGGGGCTGGGGAGGTAACGGGGGGGCTGCGGGGGGAGGGGCTGGGGAGGTAACGGGGGGGGCTGGGGGGAGGGGCTGGGGAGGTAACGGGGGGGCTGGGGGGGAGGGGCTGGGGAGGTAACGGGGGGGCTGGGGGGGAGGGGCTGGGGAGGTAACGGGGAGGCTGCGGGGGGAGGGGCTGGGGAGGTAACGGGGGGGCTGGGGGGGAGGGGCTGGGGAGGTAACGGGGTGCTGCGGGGGAAGGGGCTGGGGAGGTAACGGGGGGGGCTGCGGGGGGAGGGGCTGGGGAGGTAACGGAGGGGCTGCGGGGGGAGGGGCTGGGGAGGTAACGGAGGGGCTGCGGGGGGAGGGGCTGGGGAGGTAACGGGGGGGCGGCGGGGGGAGGGGCGGGGGGAGGGGCTGGGGAGGTAATGGGGGGCTGCGGGGGAAGGGGCTGGGGAGGTAACGAGGGGGCTGGGGGGGAGGGGCCGGGGAGGTAACGGGGGGGCTGGGGAGGAGGGGCTGGGGGAGGTAACGGGGGGGCTGGGGGAGGAGGGGTCACTTCTGACTGTAGCCCCCCATGCTGTGGGGAGCTCCCCGCTGGCCCCCCCAGATCCCCGGTGTGTGCAGCCGTTCGATGCTAGTGCCAGTCCCTGCCCTCCTTTGCAAAGCGCTTGGAGGTCTCTGGGCGAAAGCGCTGGCTAAGAGCTGGGCCCTGCTGCCCGCAGAGACGGTGCTGGACCGGACGGCGGCTGTGGCTGAGTCTAGCTCTGGGCTGACGTTGCCGGGGGGCGGACGCAGGATGCTGCTGCTAAGATGTTTGTCCTGCGGATCTGCACGTTCTCGTTCTAGGGCGATGGGCCTCTACCGCCGGCCTGGGACGTTCTGCCGTTGGGGTCGCCCACGCTTCAGAACATGCCCCCGTTCATAATTGGCAGTGCCAGGCCCCAGCTGGCACAGTTGAGGCCTTTCCCCAAAATGCTAGGAACAGCTGCCGTTGGTGAAGGAAACCACACGCTCCCTGGATGTTCAGTACCCCCACGGCTCCCCTTTTAAGAGCCACGCGTCCTACCCATGGGCCCGCGCCCACGACGGCGTGTGACGTACCTCGCTCAGTGCACTGAACGCCCCAGTAGCAATTATGTGAGAGAAGCGAGACGATCGTTGTGCTCGGGAATGAACTCCCCCAGAAAAACGATAAAAGACCCACCACATCCCCAAAGCCGTCCCCCTGAATCTGGCTTCTCCGGCCTCGGCCTGCAAATGAAGTAGCTGGGAGTTTAAACTTGCAACGTTGCTAGACGCTAGTTTATAGAGATGTTGGCTCTATGGCTTATTATAACCGTGTGTCACCCGCTAGCTCCCCTCCCTTCTTCTCTTTCTGAGACAGCGGGGGTCTTAACTGGCCGCTTCGCCTCGCATGGTCCCTTGAAATACGTTCTAACTGCTCACCTTGTGTTCCGCTGTGACACCGAATGCAGAAGAACTCTGAGTTGCTTCTGCTGGCGAGAGAGACGAGCTTTAGAGCTGGTCCAATAAGAGAGACGCCCTCCCTGTCCCGGGAATGTGCTTTCTGGAAGCAGGCGTGTTCCCTGGGCACCTGGCGGGGTGAGGCGAGCACACAGCTGGGATGCTGGTGGGGAGAGCCGTTGGTCCTCACCGTAATGCATTTGTGCTTCTAGGCCCGGAACGAGCCAGATGTTTACGAGACGAGCGATCTCCCAGAAGACGACCAGGCGGAGTTTGACGCGGTAAGCTTGTGTGGAACACAACAGCTCTCTGATTAGCGTGGGGGGGAGGACACTGATAAGTGGGTGTGCCAATCCCAAAGCTGCTTTTGCCCAACTGACTCATGAAACAACCCTGCTGGGGGGGAAACTCCAGCGGGTCTGGCTCGCAGGGCAGGACTGTGGTAGCAGACAGGTCATAAAATGGTACTGTGCCCAGCAAGGAAGGTGCGCCGGTCCTCCTAGAAAAGCTGCCCCCATAAACATCTGTTGAATTCTCCTCCCTCTCCTCTGGCCTTTTCACCATCCCGAAGGAGACCCTGTGGAAGGGAATCTCTGAAGAGGCCCTGTGCTTTTCTTCTGAGCTGGAGTTGGGGCGGGTGGAAACTGGCGATATCTGCTGGACGTATAGCGGAGCTTGGTAGTCAGCAGGGGACTGTTCTCCCCTTGGCTTGAGGTGCTCACCGCATGTGGTGGGGTAAAAGAGCCTGACACGGGGGGGAGGATGGGTGACAAAATCAGATGACCTCTTGGCATTTTACGTTCAGACTTTAAACCTATGTTTGGGGCATCCTGGAACTCTGCCATTGCGTGTTCCTTGCCAGGCGTAATAGCGGAGAGAGCTCGCTTGCCTTTGTCGCGAAGAAAGAAAATTCAGCTCCCATGCATCCAGCCGTCTGGCTGCCTTTGGGCAAAGCATCAACACACACCACCGCTGTTACTCACACTGGGGAAGCTTTAGTGTAGGCCAGGCTTCTGGGACTGCGGATGCTGCAAGCACCGGATTGCCTTACTGGCCAGAGCCGGGGCTAAGCGGCGCGGTGTGGAACAGGGGGGCAGGCGCTCTCGGAGCTCCTAGTGCTGCTTCCCCAAATGGAGACTGTTCTCTGAATGCCCTTGTGTCGACGAGGCGTTAAGGACTGGAATGACAGCTGTCAAAACCCTGTGCCCATGTGGGCGTGGCTTCCCCACCTGCTGGGTCGAGGGGCAGTGGCCAAGGGCGTAAAAACCCACTCAAAGAGCTCAGTGCTTAAACGATTTGTTGAACCAGTTCCCTGCCGCGCTGCGGTTCTGGCTCACCGTGCTGCGGGCAGGCCCCCGTCGTGCCTGTGGGCGGGGTCCTGTTGGCCGGGCTGTGGAGCTGTTCTGGCTGGCTGTGACGTAGTGCGGGTGCTGTCTGCTTTGGGTTATGGGGCCCACGGAGGTCTCGCCTCAGCCTATTGAACTCGGGGGGCCAGCCATGAGTCGTTCCCAAACCCTGGGGAGGGGGCTGGGCATTCATTAAGGAGGCTTTTCCCCCACTACCGTCTCCTGCCCTATTAGGCCCTCCCCCAGGGCCCACCATTGCTGGTGACTCATCTACTTGCAGCAGGCGGTGTCTTGCCCCATATAGTAGCCCCAGGTGGCAAGATGCCCAACACCCAGCTGACCCTGAGAGGCATAGACGGGACCCCATTCAAGGTACCTCTAACCCGGGTGCATCTGAAATGGGGGGCTAAGGAGGACCCCCACTATGTCACACTGGCTGCGGGTGGGATCCGGCCGGCTGAGCCTGTCCTGGGAGGGGGACTGCCCCGGCGGGGCTGGTTAACCGGTTGCCTGGTAAGTAGCACATAAGCCCATCGCGTACCGGTTAAACATCCCTAGCAGAGGTCGATCCAGTGGGGGCCGATTTAGCGTCTCGACAGGCGCTCTCCCGTCCGAAGCGAGGCGAGCCGCGGAGTCGGTGGGAGGGCGCCAGCTGCAGAGTGGAGCGCGTCGACGTCAGCTGGAGCTGCGTCGCATAGTCGGCAGCTGTGTTAGCGTAGGCCAGGCCTTAGAATGAGCAGCTCTGCTCCCGATAGGAGAGCAGCTCTCACGCTGCAGCCATGTCCCCCCTCGCATGCCCAAAGAGCGCCATGCCCTGCCGCCTGGGAGTGGTGAGGCTGACTGAAAGTGTTCATTCAATTTGCGCTTAGCGTGGCCAGAGCCCAGTGTAAAAGCAAAGGGCCCCGCATCTCCTTGGGGCAGGGAGCACGGGCTGCTCACCTGCTGGGGGGAGGAGGTGCGGGACGGCTGTTGGCCTCCGGCGACTTGCTTTATAAAGTCAGTTTTCAGCTCCTCTCCGCCTCCAAAGGAAACCTCGCCCCGGAAGGGCCGGCCGCCGGCCTGAGGGGAGCAGTCGGGGCTCGGGGTTTCCACGCGCAGGATGGAAAGCAACTCAGAATAGCAGCAGGAACAGGAGTGCGCTGGAGACGGTTGTCAGTGCTGGGAGTTGCAGCGCCGCTTTGAAACGCGACACTCCTCGTGCCCGCTGGGAGCCGCTCCGCTTGCCCCAGCGGCGCACTGCAGGGGAGGGGAGGTGGTGAGAGCATGCGGCGGCTTTGCCCTTCCTGTCCCAGCTGTGGGGACGAGCGCTGAGCTCAACGCACACAGAACAAGGGGCGGGATGGAGCCATCCTGATGCGGATGAGAGGCTGGGATGTGGGGGCAGTGGCTGCCCCTTTCTGGGCCTCGGTTTTCCTATCTGTGAAATGGAATAGCGGTCCCACCCCCCAGGGTAGCACTGGCCGAGTGTTTTGCAGTCCCGTGGTGATAGGCGCCCTCAAATGCGCTGGCCAGCCTGAGAGGGAAGGGGGTGAATTTCCCCCATGAGCAGTGCATAATGGGGCTTTCTCGTGACATGGCACCAGCTGGGCGTGGGGTGTTCTTTCGCTGCCCTGCCCTGCTTTCAAAGTCCCCTTCCTCCCAGCTGTGAGGCCCCCAAGTCGGAAGCCTTTAGCAGGACCCCGCTGAGTCAAAGAGTAGCTGTCCAGGGTTGGGGCGTCTTGGTGCGCCCTGTGACGTGGCCGAGCGCGGGAAGCGTCTGGAATCTCGCTGGCGTTCTCTTTGCAAAGCGGCTGGTTTCAGACCAGGAGCGGGGAGAGAATTGAATGAAAACGAGCTTAAAACAGCCCACAAGTTGGAGTCGCTTCTGCAACCCACCTGAAAAGCAGGGCAGCGCTTGGGTGTGACGCAGGGCGCTCCGCTGGAATTGGCGCTGGAGTCCGGCTGCTTCCCAGGAGCAGGCAGAGAGGGAATGGCCCAGGGTAGAATCCCAAGGAAATGGGGGCTCAGATCCCACCTCTGCAGCTTGTAGCACCTAAGTGAGGTTACCCCAGGCAGGCAAGTGGAGCTGTGAGGTGTGCGTGCACACAGTGCTCCGTCCATCCACCTCCTGCTTCCGCCATCCGTGTCCCTCCAGCTGTCCTTGAGCTCTGCAGTGAAGGCTTCTTAGGGGCCGGGTCGATTGCATGAAGGGTTCCCCCTTAGCTTCGTGGCTGTCCTCCCGTCTTCTCAGGCTGCCACTCCACCCCTCGGCGCGAGCCCTATTGGAGCCTCTCTTGCTTAGCCTGCCTCTCCATTGCGCTGGGATCTCCTTGAGCCCTGGGGTCCGAGTGGTGAACGGGGGCAGCACGTGGCAGCCAGGCGGATGGAAGCAGGGGGGTGAACCCCAAGGTGCCCCCTCCTTGATTCTGCCACCTGCCTTTGGCGAGAGGGTTTGAGTCACTTGGGCTCGCTGTTGGCAGCGTGTTCTGCAGCGCGGCTCCACCTGCCGTGGCGGGGGGCTGGCTTGGCTTGGCACACTCAGTTCTCAGTGGCCCGGCGTGGGGCTGTGGCGGCCATGTCTGTGTGCGTGGGGCTTGCCGCTCGCGTGTTTGCTCTTTGAGTTGGCGCGTTCAGGAGATAAGGGTCCCGAGGCGGTGAACGCCCCGTGCTTACAGAGGCTGGTCTGAAACCAGGCGAGTGAGAGTGAGCAAGCCTCAGCACCGAGCCGTATCCAGCGGCGGGGTGGGCAGCCCCTCTGCAGTCGACGGCTGCCCAGCCACCACGAGGCCTGTCGCCCAGTCCTGCTCCGGAGCAGGATTCCACCAACGTTCACGGCCCCCTTCCTCCAGTTCCCTCTGCTGGGCCGTGTGCTGCGCTGGTGCCCAAGGGCACGGCTTGGATGCCGCCTCATGCGCGACGGCTGGTTTCCTGCGCCTGCCGCTTCGCACCCTGACCCAAGCTGGGCACGTCCCAGTGGTTGTAAAGAACCCGTAAGAACGGCCACACTGGGTCAGACCAGCCCAGTGTCCTGTCTGATGACCAGCCAATGCCAGGTGCCCCAGAGGGCGGGATCACAGCAGGGAATCCGCACGTGAGTCCTCCCCTGTCGCCCATTTCCAGACACAGAGGCTAGGGACCATTCCTACCCATGCTGGCTAATCGCCATTGATGGACCTAACCTCCATGATTCTCTCTAGCTCCTTTTTGAACCCTGCTAAAGTCCTAGTCTTCACCACATTCTCCGGCGAGGAGTTCCACAGGTTAACACTGTGCCAAGTGACGAAAAACGTCCTTTGGTTTGTTTTAAACCTGCTGCCTGTTCATTTCATCCGGTGACCCCAGTTCTTATATGGTGGGAATAAGTCAATGACTTTTCCTTATTCACGTTTTCCACACCAGTCATGATTTTATAGACCTCGATCACATCCCCCCTTAGTCTGCTCCACAGAGCTCTGCTCCGTACTCTGAGGTGGGAACTGCCCAAGTGAAAGCCTGGTGGTTCTGTGGGTCCTCTCGCCCCACCTGTGTAGCTGCCTTGCTGGCGTGGCCTTCGGGGGGGGGGGGGTGAGACTGAGTGGTGTTCTGGTCTCTCTCTAACGGCCTGTCCGTAGCCAGTTGTTACCCCGCAGAGGACGCCTGCAATCCTACTATGACCATGTTTGTACTAGTTTTTATGTCTCTAGAAGCTAATATCCAATATGTACTTGGTTTCTGAAATTCATTTTCCTGGCTGCATAATCTAGTCCGGCCTCCACAGTACCCCAGCTGCAGCAGAGAATTGGGGGGGCAATTTGGGATTTTGATGGCTGCATCGAGGGTCCTTTCCTAAAAGAGGATCCTTCCCAGAACGAGCTACCGGCCTGTGGCTGGCTCGCTGCCGGCCAGGCCTGCCGGGTTGCCGTGGGAATTGCGTGTCTTGCCGTGGCGCTGGCTAGGCGCGGGAGGGCTCTCGGGGGCAGGGTCTGTCGTGTTAATGTCACAGCTGCGTATTCTTCACTCTCGCTGGACCCACGGTCCCCAGCGTGCCAGCACCCCTCCCCCGGCCGGGGCTGGCTGCCTCTGGCCCTGAAAACCGCCCCGCTGTTGCTGAGAAGAGCAAAAATCTAGTGCGTCCGTTCAGGGGTTGTATTTCCACCGTCCCTTTAAACCAGGGCCGGCCAGGCTGCTCCAAACCTCATCACTGGGGCGGCATTGCCATTGTCAGGGCTCCTGTGGGGTAGCAGGATCGCTCCCGCCGCGGCCTGTCCGGCACATGCTCTTCTCTGCTGGAAGGACCCGAGAAAGTCCGTTTCCCAACCGTCGGCGTCTTGCGCGAGGTGACGCTGCCGCGACGGCGTCTGAACGGGGCCTTTCAGCCCCCTAAGGGATCTTTCCCCCTCCCCTGCCAGCAACAAAATAACGCAAGCGGCAGCCTGCGCCCGCCCCGGACGTTGGTAGCAGCTGCGGACTGCCTGGAACGGCATCTCGGCCTGCTAACTGCAGGGACGCCGCTGCAGCCTGGCTTCTCCGGGCGCGGTGTGCTCCCGCCACTGGCCACGGGAATAACCATGCGAGGAATTTCCGGTGCCCGGCAGGTGCTGCAGTTAGCGCCGTCACGCCGCTCGTGGGGGGGGCTGCTCGGTCCCGGCCTGGTTGGGGTTCCAGCTAAAACTGCTTTTTTGTGCTGAGTGTTGCGCAGTTGAACTTACCTGAGTTTTCCTAATGCTCTTCCCTCCCCTGCCTTTTCACCACCTTGCCTGGAGTCTAGTTTGCACAAGTAAGACCATTACAACGCTTCTCTCTTGCATGCTTTGGGGCTTGATTTGTGCATGCGGGTAAATCTGCACCTTGCTTTGGTGGAAATGCAGTGAAGGGTTTAAAATGCCAAAAATTAACCCCCCCCCCCCCCGTTTTGTCCAAGTCCCCGGGGCCTGATTTTAAGACGATTGTTGGATTGATCCAGGTGTGGGTTTGAAATGGGCGCGTGGCCGGGGCGGCCCTCTCCCCTCGCGCTAGGCCTGCAATGAGCAGAGGAGAGCCAGGGGCTGGCTGTGGGGTTTCATCGGCGGGGGACTAAGAGAGGAGCCACCGTTGGGCTAGTGCCCCCAGAGGTGCCCTGCTGGCAGCTCGCCAGGTGCCCGCGGGCGACAGAGCTGGAGAGCGAGTCTGCTCCGTTCCAGGCCTAAGGCAAAGGGGGTCTGCAGGTCCCAGAATGCAATGCAGCGTTTCAAAGATGGCACCCTGCCCCTCCACCTTCCTTCCCCAGCCTCCCCTTCTCGAACGCTGAGCACTTCCCCAGGCAGGAGACCCCCCCCATTTCCCGCTGGCCCCTCCTCCTCCCTCGGGAGTTGTCTCTTGCTGCTTTCCTCCTGGCTCCCGGACGAGACTGCCCTCTCGTGTACACCCCGGCTGCTGCCCCTGCCCAGGCGTTGGCCCTCACCCCGGCTGCTGCCCCTGCCCAGGCGCTGGCCCTCGCCCCGGCTGCTGCCCCTGCCCAGGCGCTGGCCCTCACCCCGGAGCCCCCGCTGCTCCCCCTCAGGCACGCCCCTGAAACACGTTGGCAGGCTGCTCAGGGTGGGGCTTTCAGCCGGAGCTGCCCGCAGGTTGACCCACAGCTAACGGCAGAGGCTGCTGCCTGGGCAGCAATGGGGTAGAGAACTAAGAACCCAGCTAGAAATCCCCTCTTCCGCTGAGCCCTCCGCCTGCAGCCTCCGTGGGGGCTCTGCTCGGCAGGGTGCGGCCATGAGGAGCCCGGGGCCACGCCTGGGGCAGGCCGCTGGGTCCTTTGAAAGAAACCCTAAGCTGCCCCTCGGTTTGCGGTCCCTGGGAGTCGGGCCCCTCTGCGGGGGGCGGGTCTTGCGGAGCCGGAGTGACCACTCAAGCGAGTTCATCTGAGTGGCTGGCATTGCTGTCTGTCAGGCGGGCGGCGCAGGGACGTCCCGCCAAGGGGCACGTTGAGTGTCTGGCCTGTGCACAGAGCAGCGCGATCCTGAGGCCGCTGGAAAGAGAGCGGCCTGCCCGCGGCAGGCTCCCGAATCTGCGGGGCCGTGGCCACGGGTTGTGCCTTCCAGCCGGCTGATGGCGAGGTGGTGTGGCGGGCCGGCCTCTCCCCCGGGAAGTCAGTGCCTGGCTGCAGCCCGGCTCCGGGAGGCGACAGGCCCCCCGGAGCCTTGGGCACTCGCTTGCCCTTGAATTGCCACGTGTGCTCGCCGCGGGGCCAGGAGCGGGGGAGAAACGGGCTTTAACCCCCCGCCCAGAGGAAGGACTCGCTCTCCCCCACGCTGCTCTGCACCCTCGTGTTTCTCAGCCGCGCTGTCGGCTCGGCCCGCGGCCGAGGGAGGTTCTTTGCCATCTGGTCTACTGGTTAGACCAGCCCGGAGCTTGGCTCTGGTCCCGGCTCTGGAACTGTAACTAGGCGAGCCCACGCCCCTCTGGTAGCCCCCCGGGCACACCTCCGCTGGGACGCAGCCCGAGGGCCCCCGGAGAGAGGGGCCGGGGGGGTGCGTCACACCTGAGCTCGGCAGGTGCTGTCGTGTTACCGCCGAGGGGGGCTCCGGGCGTCTGATTAGCTTGCCGGGAGCTGGAGCCTTTGTTCCCCCCTCTCTGGGCCCCGCCCTGCCCAGGGTGCCAGGCGCAGCCGCCCTGTTCTGAGCCCTGGTTAAGTGCTGAGGCTCTTTGAGGGCATCTGATGGTCCCTCCTTTCTCCCTCCTGGGCGCTCGGGGGCGGGTCCAGGCTGGCCCCCAACTCCTTGCGCTGCTCCGCTCGGGCCTTTGGCCTGGAGCCAGCCGGGCGCCCGATCTGGGCAGGGAGATGCCGGGGGGCCGGGGCGGTGTGTCCGGGTCCCTTCAGCCCCGGTGTCTCGGGGTGCCCCCCCCTCGCCCCGGCCCACTGCAGGAGGGGGCCTGGGGCTCCAGCCCCCTGACGCTGCCCCCTGCTGTACAAGGGCAGCATCTCTGCACCCAGCAACCGGGGCTGCCCGGCCTGAGGCTGGCACGTCTGCCGCACAGCGGGGCCTGGCGGGCTCCTGGCCGAGTCCGAGGAGGCGCCTTAGCCCGGAGCGTTGGCCGAGCGCCGGGGCCTCGCCCCAGGCTCCATCCCAGGCCTGGGCCTCGCCGGCTCTCTGGTGGTGGTTTGCGGGGTGCTCCCAGGCTCGGGGGGCGGGAGCCTCTGCAAGCCCCTCCCCCGGCAGCGGGCACTGAATACCTGGCGGGGGAGGGCAGAGTTGCCCACGCCCTATGGAAGGCAGGTGTGAGGGTGCTGGAAAGAGAAGCCCCCCCAGGGGAAGGCTCCTGGCAGCCCCACAAGTGAGGGGCGGGGCTCTGTCTCATGCAGCCTCCCCCTCCTTGGCTGCCCACACACGTGCTGGCGAGGGGATCTCTTTAGGGGTCAGGAAAGCGCGCCCCTCCCCCGCAGGCTCGGCTGAGGCCCCCTCTTGGCTCCCCGTGGGTCGGCGGAGGTGGAAGGAGGCCAGCGGCTCGGCGCAGGATGGGGCGGGGCCCCCAGATCCCGCAGGGCAGCAGCGACGGCGGAAAGCAGGGGCCGGGCCGGGCCGTCGGCTGCGCTGCGGAGCCTCCGCCGAGGGGCGCAGAGACGCGGACCCCGGGGGCTCCCTGCCTTGCTCTCCGGCGGGGGAGGGCTCTCTCCGCCACCGCTGGGGACCCTGGAGAGCGTCTCGGCTGTGGTCCTGCACCCGGCCTGCCGAGCCCAGGCGCCTGCCCTGGAAATGGGCCTTCCCAGGCGTGGAGGGGCAGGACCCTTCCGCCCTGCCCCCCAGCCCAGGAGCAGCCGGCAGCCCGTGGCGCGGAGCCGTTTGCTGGCCCCGGGCGCGGGTGGGGGCCTAGCTGTAGCCACTAACCCAGCTCCTCTGGCTGAACCCTGCTGCTCTGTGCTTGCCCTGCCGTGTCCCCGTCCGTAACCGGCGCTGGCGACTCCCCGGGCCTGGCGGGGGCGGGGGCTGGTGGGTAGTGCATGTGACAACCTTCTAATCCCGTTTTTGTCTCTCTCTCTCCCCCTTCCCTGCCCTCCTAACTTTTCTTTGACTTTCTCATCTGTGGGAAACGCAAGGAGCTGGTAAGGAGCCCGTCTCGCCCGCTGCACTAACAGCTGCTGGGAGCTGCACCTCGATTGCTGGGTCCCCTGTCCGCTCTGGTCCCCTCTAACCACTGGGCACTGCTACCCCCAGCCCTGGACCAGCGGCTCCCAAACTCTCGTCGGGCAGCTACCCGTCCAGCGCGGTGCAGCCGGTAGTTTGGGAGCCCGTCTAGCCGGCCAGTGCGCCTGCCGTCCCGGCAAAATGCCCCGACCACCCCCTTTCAGCCCTCGGGGTTCGAACAGCCCGCCCAGATTCCGAGCGCCTCGTTCCCGGCCGGGGGGGCAGCGGGTGGGTCGGCGCGGACCCAGGGCCCCGCCCCAGAGAGCTGCCCGCGACAGTAGCAGATCCTCCCATGTTAATAACTTGGCTGCTGCAGATGGTCCGGCGTGGAAGCAGGGCGAGCGGGCCGGGCCGCGTCCCGGGGACGGGTTGGGCTTTAACCCGCCTTGGGGGTCCCCGCTGCCTGCTTAGACCCCTTGTTTACACGCTGGGGGGTTGAAACCAGGTGGGTTCCGGCGCAGTGGGCAGGGTCCCGGGGGAAGGGGGAAGGGCTCTCCCAGCGCTAAGCCCTGGCGTGGCCGGGGTCTGCCGGGCGCTAACGCTCTGCAGGCCACAGAGGCTCTGCCGCCACCCGCTGATCCACTGAGCAAATCCAGCTCAGCAGCCCCTGCCCCCCCCCCCGCGGGAGGCCTTTAGCAGCTGGGCTGGCGCAGGAGGGAGACCGTGGGGCAGCCCCAAGCCCGAGCACTGGCCCAGCCGCTAGCCAGGCCGACGGCTCGAGAGGGGCTCGCTCCCCCGGCAGGCTGGGCTCTGTGCCCGAGATCGGCCGGGGGCTCCTCTCCCTCCGTTGCATGGCGATGGAGCCCCCGGTCTGAACGGAGCTGCCCCCGTGCCCCTCTGATCCCTCCCCCTCTGCCGGCTGGTGCTTGGAGCAGCTTAGAGATGGTGGGGGCCGGGGGAATGGGAGGGGACTAACCCCCTTGGGAAGGTTGGGTCCTGGGGGCGGCTCTCACCAGCGCTGCAGCCTGGGCTGCGGTGTGGGGGGGGCACAGAGCCGCCCGCTCCAGCTGCGCCGCCCACACGCGGGCGCCGGTGAGCTGGGCCCGAGGCGTCCGATCCCACCCTGCTGCCGCTGCTCCCTGTAGCCCAGGTCTCCGTGCCGGGCCAGCGGTCGCAGCTCCCCACCGTCAGGCCAGGCTGCCACGTCCCTCGAGGTGCCAGCCCGGGAGAACTGGGCTGAGAGCCCCAGCACGAGGGGGCGCGATGGGCTGGGGTGAGCCGGGGGCAGCTGGGCGCCGGCCCAAGAGGCTCCTCTGTCCCCTGTCCACATCTCTGTGGGTCTGACACCAGGCCGGCCACTCGCCCCCCTTTGCCGGGGGGGGGGTGAGCGCTGGCAGCTCGGAGGCACAAGGTGGGTCCCTGGGCTCCTCCCACGGCGTCTTTGCAAATCACCCCTCCCCGTGTCTCCCGGTGCCCCCGACGGGCCGGCTGCAGAACACGATTTTCCGTCTGGCGTCCCAGGGCTGCGCGGGCGAGACGCCCCCCGCAGACAGTCCCCTGGGGACAGCAGAGGGCCTGTCCTTGCAGGGCTTTTGGACTCCCCCGGGAAGTTTGGGCCCGAGTCGGCCGGAGCTGGGGGCTGCAGGCCCTGCGCCATCCTGGCTGGCCCCGGGACGGTTTCGAGGGAGCCCAGCGGGGTCTGGGGCTCCGGGGACCTGGCCAAGTTATTAACATCTGGACTCTGCTACTGCCCGGGCCGAGGCCAGGCAGCCGCGAGGACAGGCTGGGCGGGGGGAGGGGGGGTCTGGGGGCCAGGCGGGGCCAGGGGAGCCAGTCTCTAAGGCCGGCCTGTCTGCGCAGGAGGAGCTGAGCAGCACCAGCGTGGAGCACATCATCGTCAACCCCAACGCGGCCTACGACAAGTTCAAGGACAAGCGAGTGGGCACCAAAGGACTGGGTAAGGCTGCCAGGGCGCCCTGGGGGCGGGCACGCGGCCTCGTGGGGCAGGCCTGGGGCGCTGCGGGCCAGTCCACGGCTTGCCCCGGATCCGCCAGCGTTGGGGAGGGGGAAGGGCAGCGGCAGTGCGGAGATGAACCAAGGAAATCCCAGCCGGCCCCGGGCCCTGTGGTGTGGCCCTGGCCGGCCGGCCCCAGGCCCTGTGGTGTGGCCCCGGCCGGCTGGCCCCGGGCCCTGTGCTGTGGCCCCGGCCGGCTGGCCCCGGGCCCTGTGCTGTGGCCCCGGCCGGCTGGCCCCGGGCCCTGTGCTGTGGCCCCTGCCGGCCGGCCCCGGGCCCTGTGCTGTGGCCCCTGCCGGCCGGCCCCGGGCCCTGTGCTGTGGCCCCTGCCGGCTGGCCCCAGGCCCTGTGGTGTGGCCCCGGCCGGCTGGCCCCGGGCCCTGTGCTGTGGCCCCGGCCGGCTGGCCCCGGGCCCTGTGCTGTGGCCCCGGCCGGCCGGCCCCGGGCTGTGCGATGTGGCATCGTACGTTGCCCGAGCAAACTCCTCTCTGCTCTCGCTGTGCAGACTTCTCTGATCGGATCAGCAAAACCAAGCGGACGGGCTACGAGTCGGGGGAGTTTGAGATTGTAAGTAACTGGCCTGGCGGGGCGGCACTGGGCACTCGGGCGATGGAAGAGCTTAAACTGGTGCGTCTGTCTCGGGCCCCCCTCTGAGGGCAGTTGAACCATTTGCCTGTCCGAGCGTCTGAGCTTTCCTTCCAGCCCCCGCCCCCCGGGAGGGGTCTTGCTGCTCCCAGTGCGCCCTGTCCCTGGTGCACTGGGCGGGCCCGAATTTGGGCCCAAAGGGAGGGTGATGGGCTGAGGACCCTGCGGCGCTGGGCTTTGGGCTGCATCCCTACAGCGCTTGTCTCTGGCTGGGCTGCCAGGAAAGGCCCCTCGCTTGGAGCAGACCCCCCACCCCGGCTCCTCTCCCTCTGCCTGAGCGGGCGTGTCCTGCCGAGGGCACATTGCCGGGCCATGGCAGGAGGAGGAGGATGCTCCAGACCCCGCGTGGCACTGGACGGGAGGCCGTGGTGGCGGCGGGGCCGAGGGGGGGGGAGCGTGGCGCCCTCAGGAGGAGCCTTCGTGCGACGTGGGCAGTTCTCGGCCACGCCGGCCTCGTGCTCTGCTCGTCGCACAGGTCCGGCCCCTTCCGCGGCACAGGGAGGGCAGCTTGTGGTCTGTGCGGCCCCCGGCCCCCCCCCCCCCCCCCGCGTGATTGAAGGCTCTGGGTGGAAGCTGCCTGCAGCCCAGGTGGCCTCCCCGAGGGCCAAGGGGGAAGGGCCAGAGCCCAGCGCCAGCAGCTGGATTCCTGACCCGCCGGAGTGATTCCCCTGTGGTCTGGGCTGCGGCGGCCCCCAAGGGCCTGGCTCGCTCTGCTCCGGCGGGCGCCAAGCAGCCCACAGGGGAGCCGCTCCCCACCCCCCGCACCGAGCCAGAGCGGGGGGGCCGGGCACACTGACCCCCGTGTCCTTAGCTAGGGGAAGGCCTCGGGGTGAGAGAGACGCCCTCGCAGAAGTACCAGCGGCTGCTGCACGAGGTGCACGAGCTGAGCACGGAGGTGGAGAAGATACAGGTAGGAGCCTTCTCGGGGCCGCGGGCTGCCGGCTTCCCCCTGGGGCGCCCTTGCATTGCTGGGGGGGGCCTGGTCCAGTCACGCCCCCTCGGGCCTCAGTTTCCCCACGGCTGGGAGGTGCCAAGCGCGATTGCCGCCGGGCCCGGGTAACGGGGCAGCGTCTCCCTCGCAGGGCACCGCCAGGGAGGCCGCGGCGGAGGAGAAGCTGAGCCCTGTGGCGCTGGCCAAGCAGGTCGTGGCTCTGAAGCAGCAGCTGGTGTCTACGCACCTGGAGAAGCTCCTGGGGCCGGACGCAGCCGTCAGCCTGACTGACCCCGACGGAGCCCTCGCCAAGTGAGCGGGGGGAGAACTCAGCCCCACATCCTGCCAGAAAGGGACCTGCCGAGGCATGGGGGGCTGGGGGGCCCTATCCCCGGGACCCCAGTGCTGCTGATGGGCGTTCGGAGGCCTGCCTGGCTCACGCCCGGCCCTGGGCGGGTTCTGCTCTCGCCACTTCGGGGGTGGCTGCCTGGCCCCTGTCCACGGGGCTGGCGCGTCTCGGCTCCCGCTGCCCCTCGCAGCGCCGGAAACCAGCGGGGACGCTTCTCTCTCCCAGGCGCCTGCTCATGCAGCTGGAGGCGGCCAAGAGCCCCCCGGGTGCCGCTGGGGCCGGGAAGAGCCCAGCCAAGGGCCCTGCGCCCGCGGGGGATACGGTGACCTACGAGCTGCACTCCAGACCCGACCAAGACAAATTCTCACAGGCTGCCAAGGTGAGGCTGGGGCAGATGTGGGTTTGCCGCAGTGGCCAGGTGGCAGCAGAGCTGTGGGCGGGGCTGGGCCCTGGGAACGCCTAGGATCCTCCCCTGCATCCATTGGCATGCTCGTCACTGAGCGGGCGTGCCTCAGTTTCCCCCCTGCAATGCTAAGGTCCCTGCCCTCGGCGGGGGGAGGGGGTTTAATATTTGAAAATATCAGCCAAGAGGTGGGCCTGGACACCGGGGCTTCCTGGGGGGCTGCTGGGCCAGGCTGGTGTCCCCTGCCCTGGGAGGAGGAATTCGGAGTCTGAGGCAGGGGTGTGGGCAGTGGGAGGGGGGGGGGTGTACAGGGGCTTAGCGCAGGGAGAGCGAGCAGCAGCCCCCAACTGCTGCGCTGTCCTGGGGGCGCATCGCAAAGCGCCAGCGGCACCTTGCTGGGCCCTGGAGTCGCTCGCGCCCAGCTGGCTCGAACAGCTCCCGTCTCGTGCTGGGGGATCGCTGACCTCTCCCCTCCCCGGTTGCTGTAGCTAGCAGAGCTGGAGAAGCGGCTGAGCGAGCTGGAAGCCACCGTGCACTGCGAGCAGGACAGCCAGGTGAGCCAGGCCGGGCCGTGGGGCTGCCCCTCTGCGGGCGGGTGGGGGTCGTCCCTAGGGCGGGGCTGCTCGGAGATCCAGGCTCCAGGGTAAGCTCTCTTGCTTTTTCTCTCTAGAATCCCCTGGCTGCTGGGCTGCAGGGAGCCAGCCTCATGGTAAGCAAGACTGGGGGGGGCTCTCCGGGTTGGTCTGGAGCGGGGGTTGCAACCCATTTCACAAAGAGCCGAAACAGTGGCGGAAAAATGCGAAGAGCCGCACCGGAATTGTCAAAAAAAAAAAAAAAAAAAGTGCCCCCCAGAACAGAATTGTCAAGCAAAAACAAAAAATTAAAAGGAGGCTGCCCCTTTAAGACGGCCATCTTGGGCGCCATTTTTAAAACCCCACAGCTCTGACCTGGTAAGGACAGGGAAGCTGGGAGCCGGCGGGGGGCACTTTTGGGGGGCAGAGTTGGCCACGGCTGGTCTGGAAGGTGCAGGGGCCAGGAATGTGCAGCCCACCCAGGAACGCCTGGCTCCCTGCCGGGGGCTTTGCCTGCTGCTGCCAGGGTCCGGAGCATGCGTTGTATTGCCCAGCCAGGGAGGGGGGCGATCACGTGTTCTCCCCCCTCACTCCTGCAGGAAACGGTGGAGATCCTGCAGGCCAAAGTCAGCACGCTGGACCTGGGGGTGCTGGATCAGGTGGAAGCGAGGTTACAGGTGAGCGTGCCAGCTGCCATCTCCCCACTGCCCCCCTGCGCTGGCTGGAGCCGGCTCCCTGTAGCCGACGCGCTGGGAGTGCCCGCTGCCCCGGCAGGGCGTCCCTGAGCAGCCAGCTGGGCCCGTGGGCAGCCTGGCACGGGACCGTCCCGTCAGCCCCGGGCAGGAGGGGAGGGGAGGGGCTGGCAGGCAGGCGGGCCCCTCACTGTCTCCTCTGCCCCAGAGCGTCCTGGGAAAGGTGAACGAAATCGCCAAGCACAAGGTGGCCGTGGAGGACGCAGACGCCCAGAGCAAGGTGAGTCTGGGCCTGGTGCACGGGGCCCTCCTGCCAGGGCTGCAGTAATGCTGCACCCCCCCCCCCCCCCCCAAGACAGCAGCCGGCTTCCCCTGGGCTGGGGCCCTGGAGCAGCCCCTGCCCTGCCTGGCACTAACCCCCTTCTCGCCAGGTGCACCAGCTCTATGACATGGTGCAGCGCTGGAGCCCCACGGCCACCGCCCTGCCCGCGCTGGTGCAGAGACTGGCCGCCATCAAGCAGCTGCATGAACAAGGTGAGGGTAGGGGGAGGTAGGCGGGGCCAATGGGGGGCGGGGCCCAGGCAGTTCTGAGCTGCTGCCAATGGGCTTTTGTCCCTTCCAGCCATGCAGTTTGGGCAGCTGCTGACCCATCTGGACACCACCCAGCAGATGATCGGCAGCTCCCTGCAGGACAACACGGCGCTGCTGGCTCAGGTGGGCCGGGGGGGGGGGGAGGGTTAGGGGGCAGTTCCTCCCTCAGGCCCAGTTCTGGGCCGTCCCTGCTGTCCGGGTACCAGCCTCCTCTCTGCCCGCAGGTCCAGCAGACCATGAAGGAGAACGTGGCGGCCGTGGAGGAGAACTTCGCCAGCATGGACGCCAGGGTGAAGCAGCTCTGCCAGTGAACCCAGCCGCCCCGGGCACCTCCCCAGGGCTGGGCCCATCCCTCTGCTCTGCCTCTCGTACCCCACCCTGCCCCTGCCCTCCCGGTGGGGGTGGGTGTGCAGCTGCTCCATGGCGGTGGAGGGGGAGAGGGGCGCTCCCAGGGCCTGGCTGGGGGGCCCAGCACCCTGTACAATTATTTACTATTAAACACTATCTGCTTGCAAGCCTGGCCCTGCGCCCTTCTGTGCGGGGGGGGGGAAGGCCGGGGGGGGCGGGGGCAGCCCAGCACTTGCCACACGGGCCAGGATTTAAATACACATTTTAATAATCGATACAAAACACCCCACGTCCCGCGAGAGCCGGCGCTGCGCGGCCCCAGCCGTTAAGTTAAGTTGCTCCCCTAGAAAAGCGCCGAGTCGCCGGTTCCACGGTTGAGACAAACCCCGCGGAAGCGTCGATGAAAGCAAGGCCGCCGTCGGTGAGGGGGGCAGGGCCCAGCCCCCGCCCCGCCGGGCGCTGCCCCCCGCTTTGCATAATGCACACCAGCCGCCGGGGGCGGGGCGCGTAGTGTGGGTGGCTGGGTGGGGCTGGCGGCGCAGCTGGGCCCCGCCAGCCACCGGACCTGAGTGTTTTCAGAGGAATTAAAAACAAGGGAAAATGAGGCTGGGGCGTAGCCCCCGTGCCCAGCACCTGCCCCGGGCTGCGGTTATTGCTCTGTACCATGCCCCCTGCGCCGGGCGGTGGGCGAGACGCGCCCAAAGCGAACCCCTGAGGCGGTCGGGCCCTGCTGCGATGCCCGCAGGGCTGAGGTAGGGGAGGAGCCCCCCAGCCTGGCGCGCCCTGGCACCTCGCGGCGGGGCAGCGGGGCTGCGAAGTGCTTTGGCGAGACCCGACACGGGGCCCCCAGGAAACGCACTAAGTGCCCATTGCCAGCAACGGCACCGCCGGCCGGGCTGGGCCCCCGAGCTGGCCCCACTGTCCAAGTGCCTGCTGGGGCCAGTGCCCGCTGGCGGGTTGCTGGGTGCGTCGGTCGGCCTCCCACTGGCACCTCTGGGCCACCGCTACGTCACCAGCTTTGGGCGGCGGTTCTTGGCAGGGCGGCCAGGCCGGGGGCGCCGCCCAGGGGCTCCGGCCTCCTGCAGGGGAGAGAAGGCAGGCTGCTGCTGAGCCAGGCTGTGGGGCAAGGGGCCCCACCAGGCCCTCGGCACAGACAGGCAGGTGGTACTTACAGTGGGGACGGAGCCTGGCTCGGCGCTTGGGCCCCTTGCTCGCGGCGTCTCCAGGCGGGTGCTGGGCCGGGGGGTGCTGCAAAGACAGAACACGTCAGGGCCATGGCCTCCTGTGTCCCACCCTGCTCAGAAGGGCTGGGGGGGCAGGTCCCCCTGCCCCTCACACTCACCTGCCCTTCCTCCTCCGGCCCCGGCGGGATGGGCGCAGCTTCCCAGGGTTCCCCTGCAAGGCCAAGAGCAAGGCTGGGTCAGCCATGGTGCTGGTGGCCCCACAGGACAGCTGAGCCCTAGGGAAGGGGGCGGGGTGAAAGCTGGCTCCACCCCCTGCCCTGGGGACGGGCTCTGCAGCGCCCCCTGCAGGCCACCTGAGCCAGGGATGGTGCCCGTTCCGTACCTTCAGCTCCTCTGCTTTGCCAGGGGCTGGCGGGCTGCCTGTGCCCGGCGCCGCGAGCTCACCATTGCACCTCCAGGCTGGGTGGGGCGGGTGCCCCGAGGGCGTTGCTGGCTCCCCCGCCTGCCCATTGAAGTGTCGCCTGCTTCCCCAGGCCCCACGGCCCCGGCCGGCCCCACGGCGGCCGCTCTTGGTTCTGCGGGCCCCCCCGCACGGGGGGACGTTACCGTTCAGCCCCTCTCCGCCGCGCCGCGCCCGTTTCAGGGCTGTCCTGGAGTAGGGGGCTCCAGTGTCCGGCTGCCCCGCGAGGGAGGCGAAACCCGGCTGGCCCGGCCCGGCCGGCTCCAGGGGGCCTGTGGCCAGGCAGTCCATTGCCCTGGGCACGGAGGGGGAGTCTAAGGCACTTGGCAGGGCAGCGGGGGCAGCGTCCGTGCAGAAGGGGGCGAAGGGGGCCGGCGGCTCCGGGTCCGGGACGCTGGGCGGGTTCGGGGAGGGGCCTTCGCTCGGTGCCGTCGCCAGCTTCTCGGGGAGGCCGAACCCAGGGCTGAGCTGCCAGGGAGGAAAGGGAAGGGCTGTGAGGGGGGCAAGGCTCCCACGTGCACCGCCCTCCCCCCACCGCTGACAGCTGGCTGGGAAACTGCTGTTTGCATATGCAAATTAATCCAAAATCGTTCCCAAAAGCCTTACCAGAGGGCCCCTCCCCCCGCTCACCTGCAGGAGGCAGGCCAGGGGGCTGGAGTTGCCGAGCAGGCCCTGGAAGGGCTGGAGGCCCAGAGGCGCTGGCAGGGCAGGAGGCAGCAATTGTGGCTGGCTCTGGAGCAGGGGGCTCCCAGCAGCCCCCAGGGGGCTCAGCGCCGACAGGTCTCCTGGGGGAGAGAGAGTCAGTGGGGTGGGTGGGCCCTGCGCCCGTGGGCCGGGCTGCGGTGCCTCAGGGATCATCCCGCCCCCCGCCCGGCGAGAGGGGCGCCACTCACCCAGCAGCGCGGCGCTCAGCAGCGGGCTGGCCAGCGGGGGCAGCAGCGGGTGGAGCCGGCCGCAGGAGCTGGGGGGCGCCGGGGCGCTGCTGAAGGCAGCAGCGGGCTCGGGGGCCTCAGTAGTTGTGGGTGTTGTGCTGGTCGAGGTAGGTGCCATGGGGGAGCTGGCAACGCCAGGCTAGGAGGACAGAAGGTAGCATCAGGCCCTAGAGCGGGGGGGGGACCCCCCTAGCTGCAGAGCCACAGTGGCCTGCCCCCCCCCGAGACAGAGCAGGGAGGGGGGGACCCCCCAGCTGTAAAGCCACAGTGGCCTGCCCCCCCCCCCGAGACAGAGCAGGGAGGGGGGGACCCCCCAGCTGTAAAGCCACAGTGGCCTGCCCCCCCCCCCGAGACAGAGCAGGGAGGGGAGGACCCCCCAGCTGTAGCCACAGTGGCCTGCCCTCCCCCAGACAGAGCAGGGAGGGGGACGCTCCCCTGCTGGCTGCTGAGCACTTTGCTCTGGATAGGCCCAGAGAAGCAGCCCTCCCGGGCGCCCCAGCCCAGCCTTACCTGGGCGTCGGAGGCTGCCAGGCCAGCTGCCAGCAGAGCCGAGTTTAAAGCTACGACGGCGGGCGAGGCGGACAGCGCCGGGAAGAGCAGCGGCTGCAGGGGCCCGTCCGCGAGGGCCGCAAAGGGCTCCGGCGCCTTGTCCCCCTGGCAGGGCGGGTCGGGCAAGGGCAGCAGGGCGGGGAGGAGGCCGCCAGGCTGTTGCAGCAGGTCCAGGCTGGGCAGGCCGAGGCCACCCAGGGGCAGCAGGGGCGAGTGGGGCTGGCTCTGGAGCAGAGAGGCCATGAGCAGGGTCTGCAGCACCTGCCCCTCGGGCTCGCCCGGCAGGCCCAGGGCCGGGAGCGACACCTCGCTCTGCCCTGGGCAGCCCAGCAGGTGCGGCTGGCTCAGGGCCAGGGAGAACGGCAAGGAGCCCAGGAAGCTGCCCTGGAGGCCGGGGGGCAGGGAGCCGAGGAAGGGCAGCTCCTGCTCCTGCTCCAGGAAGGGGAAGGACTCTGGGCCCGGGGGCAGCGGCCCCCCCAGAGCTCCGCTGCTGCCCTCCCCGGTGCCGCTGCTGGGGCCGGAGGCCGAGGCTGCTTTGGTGGCGGCTGGCGAGACGGTGGCACCTGCGAAGAACAGCTGGGTCAGAGGGGACAGGTGGGGGCACGTGCCTCAGCTTCCCCCTCCCCCGGAGCCCCCCCTCCCACCCGGCTAGTGGCCAGGCCAGGGAGCAGCCGGTTCCTACCTGTGCTGGCGCTGGGGGCAGCAGCTTTCGGCGGAGGGGGGTTCCCTGAGGCTGGCTCGGAGGAGGCGGAGGCCAGCTGGCTGAAGAGGCTGAGGAGCTGGCTGTTGAAGTCCTGGCAGGCGGGCGGGAGGCTGGGGAGACTGTCGCTCAGGGGCAGCGGAGGCAGCGGGGGCAGGCCCGGGGCTTGGGCACCCAGCAGGCTCAGCAGAGACGACAGCGGCTGGCTGGGGGCCAGGGGGCTGCCTTTGGCCTCCGCGGGCGGGGGGACGGCCTGCTCCCTGGGCCGGGCCCTGCGGGCTGGCGCCGGCTCCGGCCTGGCCTGGCCCGGCTGCGAGTCCTTGAGCAGGCGCAGCACGGTGGGCGAGCGGCGCTGGCGCCGGGGCGGCTTGGGCAGCGCCCGCCCGCCCACCACGGAGAGCAGCACGTTGGAGCCCCGCAGGTGCCCGGGTAAAGTGCTAGAGGGGGGCTCGTCGGCGCGCCGCTGGCTGGCCAGCTGGGCCTTGGCGGCCGCGCTCAGCAGGCTGCTGGCGGGGAAGGAGGGGGCGCCCGGCTGCTGCAGGAATTGGCTCAGGGGCAGGGCCAGGAAGCCGGGCGCCCCCTTGCCCTCGGGCACGGCTGCTAAGGGCACTGGTGGGTTACTGCTGCTTTGGTTGGCTAAGGCATTGTGGGGGGGGGCCTCCTCCCTGCAGGGGTGCCTGGGCACCAGAGGGGGCCCTGCAGGCTCCATAGGGCTGGAGCGCTGGGGGGACAGCTCGGTGCTGCCCTCTGCTGGCGAGACGGAGGGCCTGCCAAGGGAGGCACCTGCAGGCAGGGGGCAGGCGCGGTTCCAGGCAGGGGCCCCCTCCGGGGGTGGCGTGGCAGGGACGGGAGGCTTCCCCAGCAGGCTGGAGGGCATCAGCTCGTCTGGCGGGGGGAAGGGGCCGAGGGGGAAGGGCCGGGGGGCCGTGTCCAGGGGCTCCAGGCCAAAGCTCTGCAGGGGGCAGGTGGGGTGCGCCGGGTAGGCCCCGCGGGGCGAGCCGCTGCAGGGCGCCCTGCCTGGGAAGATGTCCCCGAGGAGGGCGCTGTGGTGACAGGGGAAGGACGGGGCCTGGCCAGGCCGGGTGCTGGCAGGGCGGGATCCAGGGCAGGCCAGGCAGGGCTCAGCTCGCATCTCGGTGGCCTGCTCCGCGGGCTGGGGCTTGCCGGGTCCCTCGGCCTCCGGGCCTGGCGCTCTGCCCAAGGGGCCTGGCTGCTGGCAGCTGGCGGCATCCGAGTGGCACATCTGGCTCAGCCCAGCTCCTGCAACAAACCCCAGGGGTCTCGGTGTGGAGCTAGGCCCGGCCGGGTCCCCCCACCCTGCCCTGGGAGCTCACGGGCTGGGGGAGGCTGGAGCTACGCTGGCCCAGCCGCCCCGGAGCCTCCTTCCCCAGCAGTGGGCCCTGTGGGGAGAGAGCAGGGCCTGCCGGAGGGTTTGGGGGTAGGGAGCCCGGCCTCAGGTTCTGGGAGAGGCGGGGACCTGTCCCAGGGAGGGGAAAGCCCAGGGCGAGGACGGATTGGCACAAGGAGAGCCTGGGCAGGGAGAAGGATGGGCCACAAGGGAGCCCAGGTGGGCCGGGGGGGGGGGGCGATGGGCCCCGAGGGAGCCCAGGCGGCCGGGGGCGGGGGGGCCGTTACCTGGGCCCAGGCGGGCCAGGCCCAGGGGCGTGGTGCTCTCCATGCTGCGATACAGGGTGGCCATGGCGACCGTTTTCCGGCGGTGGTTGCACAACTTGGTCATGTCCTGGTCACCTCGGGCCCCGGCCCCTCCCCGTGGCACCACCACGGCCGCCGGGTCAAAGTTGAAAACCTGCCAGGGGAAGAAGAGCGTCACAGCCACACCGAGCCCTGGGGTTGACCCCCATTGCTCCGCCCCCACCCCCATTGCTCCGCCCCCACCCCCATTGCTCCGCCCCCCCGTACCTTGTGCAGGTTGAGCGGACACTCGAGCCCGCACTTGCAGGTCCCGTCCGTCAGGAGGTAGGCGCGGGTCTGCTCCAGCGAGCCGAGGCTTGTGCCACTAGGACTGAGAGAGGCGGGGGTCAGGGCCAGCTGGGGGCCCGCCAGGGCTGGGGGGGCCACGGGGCCACTGCAGGGGAGCCCTACCTGATGTAGCGCACGGTGCCCTCCTCCACCTGCCGCTGCCAGCCCACGGGCACGGCCACCGGGCCCCCACCTGGATCTCCGCCAGCGGGGTCATCGCCGCCATTCATTGTGCCCCCGCCGTGCTGAGACACCTGCCAAAGGGCTGGGTTAGCGGAGGCGGGCAGGCAGAGATGGCAGCAAGGGGAGGGGCGTCCTGGGGCCATGGGGGGCTGGGAGGAAGGGGTTCTGGAATACAGCTGCCCAAAGGCTCCTAGGACCAGAAACCAGACAGTCTGAGCAAGCAGAGGGATCTGTTCCAGGGACACCTTGGGGGCTGCAGGGTGCGGGTGAGGGGCACCAGCAGGGCTAGGAGAGCCCAGGCCTGGGCTGGCAGGGGCTACGGGGTGGGAGTGAGGGGCACTGGCGGGGGGGCCTCAGGGCTGGGACACTAGGGGCTGTGGGTCGGGAGCAAGGGGCAAGGGAAGCCTGCATGTTCTCGGCCTTGCACTTCTGCAGACACAAGGGCCCTGTAGTGCTCCCGCCTTAATCCCAGGCGGTGGCTGACCTACTAACCGCTGCCAGCTCCTTTAATCCCCGCCAGAGCACGGGAGGGGGGGGGGTCCTACCTGCTCATGGTGGCGAACATGCTGGCGTTACACGCACACACGCTGCCCTCCTGCACTCATGGCCGGGCACCCTCGCCCGGGAAGCACCGGCAGCGTCGCCGTCTGCAGCCGTGCGCTCGCGGCAGCCGATGCTAGCCCACGTCTGGGAGAGAGGGGAGGGAGGCCACGCCTCAGTGGGAATAGCCGGAGAGACCGGCTCCTCCCTGCCAGGGTCTGAGCACGCCTGGTCCCTGGGCACAGGGTGGGCGCTGAGCCCTGGGCACGGGGACCGGCGCTACCCCCCGCTACAGGGGGGTGCAGAAAGGAGAAGGGGTTGGTCGTAAGGCACACAGGGAGCCAGAGCTGGGAGAGAACCCCGGATCCTGGCTCCAGCCCCACTGGTCCACCCTGGGTGAGCTAAAGAGGCGCCCAGGTCAAAGCAGGGGCCCTGTCTCCTTCCCCTCTCATGTGGCCTCAGGGAGCCGCCCTGGTGCGCTGGGATCCCAGCACCCGCCTCCCGGGGACTCCAGCTCAGCAGCGTTTCTGCTGGGAAATGCACCAGAAGGCACCGAAAGTGGCTCCCACCGGGCGCCGGCCAAGTCTGGCCAGGCAGCTGCAGGCGAGGCGGGGTTTACCCCAGGCTTGCGACGGGGCCGGATCCTCCTGGGACTCCAAATCCGACCCGAGGGGAAGTTGGAAGCCAGGACGCGCCTGCGGCTCTCCCTGCCCAAACGCCGAGGTGAGGGGCCTGCAATGGGAGGACAGCTGCGCCGTTGGGAGTCGGCACAGCCGAACAGACACGGCACGTGCCCGACGGGGGCCAGCAGCTGGACAGGGCCCCCGCGGCGCTGCCACCCATCCCAGCAAACAGAGCCAGCAGCAGGGTCCTGGAAGCCCAATGCTGACCCACAGGACCAAGACATGGGCAGATTCACCTAACAATGCTTGGGGAGTGTTAAAACAGCTGCCACGTCCCACCCCAGAGGTGGCTGCATTTCAGTGTCAGGCCCAGGGTCTCCAGTGCATAGACTGGGCAGTAGGGTTGAAGGAAGCAGCTGGACAGGGGCAGTGTCTAGGTTAGCACCCAACAAGGCCCAGGGAGGGGCACCAGACTCCAGTAACACCAATGCTAAATAACCAGAGCCCCCAAGCTCCTTGGCTGTGGTCCCCGGCTGCAGGACACCAAGCTCCTGGCCCACCCTGAGCCCCAGTCCAGCAGGTGTTCGTGCCATGTGGCAGGACCCTAGCTCACACCAAGCTCCGGCAGCGCCGCCCCGGCCTCGAGACGCCCCAAGACTCGGCAGCCCCCGCGCTAGGCACGGTGCGTGTGCACACACAGATGACACCCAGTTGCCGGGGAGTTTCCAATCTACCTAGGGGGCTGGAGAGAGGATGGGGCTGCGGGGAGCCCGGCTAAGGCAGTGGGGTCGTGGGTTCCTCCTCCCGTTTCGCAGGCAGAGAATGGGGGCGAGCGCTGGTCTGGCCAGGCAGGACAAAGCCAGGCCTGGCAGCCAGGAGCCGGGAGTCCCAGCAGCCAGCTTTGACCTGGGACCCCCACCCTGCCCTCGACAAGCAGGACGCGGTATGGAGCAGACTGTCCCGGTCACACTGGGCCCTTGGCCCCCCAGTCGGGCTGCCCTGGCCTGTAGCAGGCACTAGCACAGTCCCCAGCCAGTCACACCCAGCGCCCCCCCAAGCCCCGTGTGAGCCCCAGGGAGGGAGCTGCCCGGTGCTGTACCGGGAGTGGGACCCACAGGGCCAAGCGCCCCCCACTGCGGGGATGGGCCAAGTCCAGCGCCCCACAAGCCAAGCCCTGCCCTTTGGGGATGGGGGCCCCCCAGAGTGTGTCCCCAGCCCCACAGGGGGGGGCCCAGCGCCCCACACCCCGGCCCGGCCCCACAGGGAGGGGGGGCCCAGCGCCCCACACCCCGGCCCGGCCCCACAGGGGGGGGGGGCCCAGCGCCCCACACCCCGGCCCGGCCCCACAGGGAGGGGGGGCCCAGCGCCCCACACCCCGGCCCGGCCCCACAGGGAGGGGGGTCCCAGAGCCCCACACCCCGGCCCGGCCCCACAGGGGGGGGGCCCAGCGCCCCACACCCCGGCTCGGCCCTACAGGGAGGGGGGGCCCAGCGCCCCACACCCCGGCCCGGCCCCACAGGGAGGGGGGGCCCAGCGCCCCACACCCCGGCCCGGCCCCACAGGGGGGGGGGGGCCCAGCGCCCCACACCCCGGCCCGGCCCCACAGGGGGGGGGCCCAGCGCCCCACACCCCGGCTCGGCCCCACAGGGAGGGGGGGCCCAGCGCCCCACACCCCGGCCCGGCCCCACAGGGAGGGGGGGCCCAGCGCCCCACACCCCGGCCCTGCCCCACAGGGAGGGGGGGGCCCAGCGCCCCACACCCCGGCCCTGCCCCACAGGGAGGGGGGGGCCCAGCGCCCCACACCCCGGCCCGGCCCCACAGGGAGGGGGGGCCCAGCGCCCCACACCCCGGCCCGGCCCCACAGGGAGGGGGGGCCCAGCGCCCCGCCCCCGGCCCTACCTGGGCTCATGCTGCGGCGCCGGGCGGGGGTCTCGCGCCCCTCTCGCCTCCCCCCAGCCAGGGCCAGGAAGGGGCGGGGCAGCGCGGGGCGCTTCCTCCCGCGCCTGCGCACTGGGGGCCAGGGGCAGCCCTGGGGATTCCGTTCCCAGCATGCCCCGCGCCCCAGGGCCGAGCGGGGCCGTCCCGGCATGCACCGGGCTCCGGGCAACCCAGCCGGGGGGTCGGGCCGGGATCGGGCCCGGCCCTGTTTGGGGGGGGCAATGGCGCATCTGCGCGGGGGGGGGGGCCGCTCCGAGGGGGGGCGGGGCGCGCTCCGGGTTTACCCAGGGGCGGGGCTGGCCGTGGGGGGGTCTTTGGGGCGGGCCCTGAGCGGGGGGGTCCGGCCTTTGCCCGGGGCCTGGCCCTTTAAGGGGCTGGCGGGTGATGCGTGACGTCACGCGGCTCGCTGAGCGCGCGCCCGGGCCCCCGTTGCCAGACGTTGCATCACCCGCCGCGTGACTCACCCTTTTAAGACTCGTGACCCAGCGGGAGCCACTTCCGGGTGCGTCGCGGCGGGCGCGCGCGGCGTCCCCGCCAGGGGGCGGGCTCCGCCCAGGCCGATTGGCCGGCAGCAGACCCGCGTCATCACGGGGGCGCCGCCGATTGGCCCGGGCTGGTGCAAGGGTTGCGTCATGCGGGCTCCTTAAAGGGCGCGCGGCGGCCGAGGCGGCGGTTCCGGACCGGTGGCAGCAGGGAGAAGATGCGGGCGAGGATGAGCGGGAGGCAACGCGGGAGCCGAGTCCAGGGGGAGCAGGGGCCGCGCAGGAAGGTGCGCGAGGGTGGGGGGCGGGGCTTGGGAGGGGTTCTGTGCCAGCTGGCGGGGGGCCGCCGGGGGGGGGGGGGTTCTGTGCCAGCTGGCGGGGGGGGCGCGGGGGGGGCACTGTGCCAGCTGGGGGATGGGGAAGAGAACGGGGGGGGGGTTCTGTGCCAGCTGGCGGGGGGGGGAGAGAACGGGGGGGGGGAAGAGAACGGGGGGGGGTTCTGTGCCAGCTGGCGGGGGGGGGGAAGAGAATGGGGGGGGTTCTGTGCCAGCTGGCGGGGGGGAAGAACGGGGGGGAGTTCTGTGCCAGCTGGCGGGGGGGGGAGAGAACGGGGGGGGAGAGAACGGGGGGGGGTTCTGTGCCAGCTGGCGGGGGGGGGGGAAGAGAACGGGGGGGGGGTTCTGTGCCAGCTGGCGGGGGGGGAAGAGAACGGGGGGGGTTCTGTGCCAGCTGGCGGGGGGGGAAGAGAACGGGGGGGGGGTTCTGTGCCAGCTGGCAGGGGATGCCTGGTCCTGTCCCAGTGAGGGGTGGGAGCGAACGGCCTAAGCCAGGACTCCCCAGTTCTGTTCCTAGCTCTCCTCTTGCAGATCCGCCCTGCCCCACGTGGGTTGACATCCAGGGAGCTGCCAGCTCCTGGCCTGAGGCATTGATACATCTGCCGGGAATGAGGGCTGTAAGCCATGAGTCCACTCTCTGATAAGCATATGCTTGTCAGATAGTAGACTAGTGACTCCAGTACTCTCTCCCCCCCCCTTTGCTACTTCAGAGTAGCAGGAGCCAGTGATGCGGGGAGCTGGCTTAAAAGCTGGTCATCCCCTCCCCAGCATCATCTCCACAGCAGGGGGGGAAGGCTGAAGCATGGAGGGACCAGGTGCTAATCCTGCAGTGGCTCGTCAGTTGTTCCCTCCCCTCCCCTGCCGCCAATCGACTAGTCAATTAGTGGATTTTAAACAGTTCAACATCCCTAGTGGGAACCCCACCCCAGTAGCATTTGGAGGCCAGGCTGAGGTTACCTAGGACAGGCAGTAGGCCCATGGAGTAACTGCTGGGCTGAGCAGACCAGCAGATCTGTGGCTGCTTACCTTGAAATGCTGTAAAGGGCTTCGGCCAGTGTTTCTCCATGGATCCACTCAGCTGCCAACAGGCCACTCGGGTCTGTTTATTTTCCAGCGCTGCAGCCATGGTAGCTCCCATTGGTTGTGGTTCCCCATTTGATGCCAAGGGAAGCAGTGTGGCCTAGGCCGCTACTTCCTGCAGCTCCCTTTGATGCAAATGGCAAACCACAGCCAATGGGAGCCACCAGGCTCTGTAGCTGCAGCGCCGGTAAATAAATAAACCTGAGCTGCCTGTTGGCAGCTTAGAGTGGATCCAGGTCACACTTGGAGAAACTGGCTTGGGAGGATCCAGCTTGCTTCCCCTAGCTCTGAGACACCAGGTTTCTCTACGCAGACCATTAATCCTTGGGGACCTTGGCAGCTGCTCCAGGAGCCAGGCCTCGCAGTGGTTCTGGGGCCCCAACTCAGCTGTTGTCTTGCATCAGTTGCCCCAGAAGTAGTGTGGAACGGCTGATGAAAGCCCGTGGAGTTTCTCTGCGGGTTTCCTAGGAAGCTTGGTTCTGCATTGCTCCTTTAACTGGCCAGAGGGCCCCGCAGGGGGGACACTGGAAGGAGATGAGGGGGGTGTCTTGTCATGCAAGCAATCCAGCTGGAAAGCATTAAGCATTGGGGGCGTGTAGCTTTTGAGGTGCCCCTGCTTCATATAGCTTCTCTGCCCAGGCTCCCAGTCCGGCTTGCCCTGAGGCCAGAGCTGATCTAGGACCAAGAGAATCTACCGCGTAGCTTTCGCTGCCAGCAGAAATGCCTGTGGCGTCTGCACTTCCAGCTCTGGGGAGGAGATCCTGGCTCTGCCCCAGCAGTGGGATGGGAGCAGCCAGCTGGGAGAGGGCCTCAGCTGGGTGCGGCAGGGTTGGCTCTTCACTTGGAACTTCCTGTAACTTCAGAGGCTAAAAATGACTGGAGGCGGGAGCAGCAGTTCCTTGAGGGGATGGGTCCTGGGGACACACTGAGCTGGAGAGCAGGCAGCAATCTCACTCCCTCCTCCCCCCATGGGGGGCAGTTCTGGGGTCACACGCTCTGCCCCTGCTCATGCTGCCTGGTTCTGGCTCTAGGGGGGTTGGCTAACCCACTGCCTTCCCTGAGTCCACCTTTGCTTTCCCCCCACAGTATTCTAGAAGGAAGTGCGTCTTCATACATCACCACACGTGAGAGCAGGTAAGACCAGGCCCCTTGCCACTGCATGTGGGGATGGGACCCAGCCAGGATGGGTGCCTGGCCAGAGACAGTCCCCTCCCCACAGCTCCCTCTCCAGGGAAGGGGAGCTTCCCCACTGGCCTGGACAGCCCGCTCTTAGCCTGGCTGCACTATACGCTGGCAGGCTAGATGGGATGCCTGGGAGGCAGCCCTCCCCAGGGTCATGTGCCCTTGCCTGACCACAGCTGGCCCCACCTAGCATGACTGGGGGGGTGGTATCAGCCCTCAAAGCTGCTGGGGTGGCCCCTCAGCTCTTCCCACAGCAGCTGGCTTAGTTCTTGCTGGGCTGCTGCAGGGAGCCTCCTGCTAAGGGGGTTTCTCCCTCTTTCGCCAGGGAGACTTTCTGGCCCAGACGTGACCATGGCAGCGGAGCCCGTGTCCGCCTCCCTGCCCAGCTGGGAGCTGGAGGCCTGGTACGAGGACCTGCAGGAGGTGCTGTCCTCAGATGAGCATGGGGGGCCAGGCCTGCCCCCTGGGGGAGTGGAACAGGTGAGCGAGGGGGCAAGCAGGGGCCACTAGCCCAGCTTGCCCCTTAGCTTCACTGACACAGCCGCTCTCCACAGAAGGACCTTGCCACACTTGATGCCACAGCGCTGCTCTGGGGCCTGGATCCCCCCGGTCCCCTGGTGGAGCCGACGGAGGACGCCCCTGGGAGCTGCGAGTTGGAGAGCAGCTTGACGGCAGAGCTGCTGGAGCTCCTGAGCGGAACAGCCGAGGGGCTGGCTGGGGTCCCCGAGTCTCCAGCCACAGACTCCAGCCACAGCTCTCCGGCTCAGACCTGCACGGAGGACGAGGAGGGGGCGGGCCCGGCCTGGCCGGCGAAGAGGAAGAGGAGCAGCCAGCCCCAGGGGCAGGGCAGGAAGCGGAGCCGGGAAGAGCAGAGCGAGAGGAGGGTGACGGAGCTGCTGGCTGAGAACGAGCGGCTCAAGCAGGAGATCGAGCGGCTGAGTGTGGAGGTGGAGGCCACGCGGGCAGCGCTGATCGAGCGCATGGTGAACCTGCGGAAGGCGTAGGGCTGAACCCAGCCACAGGGGCGACGAGGCCCCGGTGCTGACTGAGCCGGGCCGCTTGCCGAGAGCCAGTGGCTGCCCTGGCCAGACTGAGGGACGGGCCTTGGCTCTATGCCCACTGGTGCTGCAGGTGCAGAGCGGACTCAGGACATGGACCATGGAGCTCCCTGGCCTGGTTGTGCCAGGAGGGTGCTTGGGGCAAGCAGACCCGGCCCGTGCTCTGCCCTGGCTGCCAGGATACCCGGGCACATGACAATGGGGGGGGCAGCTCGTGTTGCCATGGGCCTTACAGCGTGTCTGTCAAACCCTTTATTGTACAGCACATCCCCTATTACACCCTGTACAGCTGAGCGGCTCCTTCTGTGGCGGGGGGGGGGGGGCTGCTCCAGGCTATTTCTTCCAGGAGTGGGAGGGGGCAGGTGCACATCTGGGGCAGGGAGAGACCCAGCACTGGCGGCCGCTGCAATGAGGCGCTCCAGCTATTTCTTCTTCTTCCCCTTGGCCGCAAGGGGCTCCGGGGTCTTCCCCTCCGCCAGCGCCAGCTGCTGCTTCAGCTCCAGCAGCCTGGCCACTGCAGCATCGATCTGCCCCTTCTCCTGCTTGCTGGCCTTCAGCTGGCGCACGTGGGCCCCCTGGGCAGAGGGGGCAGCTGTTAGCGGCATGCACAGCAGGGAGGGGAAAGGGTAAGAGGGGAGCTGTGGGGGCCAGAGCAGCTCCCCACCTGCCATGGACAGCCTAGGGCTGCACCACCCAGAGCCTGAACCAGGCTGCTTGGCTCATCCCAAGCTTGGGGGGGTTCCCCTCCCTGCAGCCAGGAGGAAGGGGGAAGATACCCAGAACCAGCAGGTGCCACTCACCTGTTTGGCCACCTCCTCAGCCAGCTCCTTGGCCTTCTGGGGGTCCCCTGCCAGCCCAGCGCCTTCCCCCGCTCCAGGGGGTGTCTGGTTGGCTGCAGCCACCCGGGCAGCATGGGCCTGTGGAGGGGGAAGGGAAGCCTGAGTCCCAGTGCAGCATAACAGGCTCTGGCCCAGGGAGGGTAGGAGGGAGAGCTTGGCCTGGCATAGTGCCCAGGGGGAGGAGAAATAAGGGCAGTGCCCTCACAGCAGCTGGGCCCCCAGCACCTGCTCCAAGGGCCTGGCCCTTGCCCTGGTGGAGGGGAGGAAAGGCAGGCGCAGGGCCACCGCTCATAACCCCCACCAAGCCCCCCGCATGCCCCCAAGCTGGGCCACCATTACCTTCCGCTGTACAGGGGCCTCTTCAGGCTGGGAAAGGAGAGAGGAGAGCAGGTGAGGACAGAGCAAGAGAGCAAAGCATGCGGCTGGGCAAGGCACGCGAGGGGGGCCCAGCGACTCCCTGCTGGCCAGGGCCCCTCCCTCCGGGCATGGCGCTCACTGCACCCTTGTTCCACCTCTGCTCGCCCAGGCAGGCAGCAGGGGAGCTCCGCAGCACCCCTCCAGAAGGGGCAGGGCCTCCCCCAGGGGCAATGACACGCTGTAGAAGCCGGCCCCTGCCATGATCCCCCTGCCTCACCTGCCCTCCACCAAAGCGCTTCTTCAGGGCTTCGATCTGCTCGTTTTCCAGCTTCTGGAACAGGGGGCTCACCTGGCAGACAAGGGGGAGACATTAATGGCCTGTCCCATCCCCCCCCCAGTCCCCCAGAGCCAAGCCCTCCCCCGGTGTGCATACTGTGCCGATCTGGTGCCCTGGGGGCAGGAGGCAGAGGAAGGCGTCCGGGAGCACGCTGTAGGCCTGCGGCATGCAGAGCTGGCGCTGGATGGTGGCGCTGACGCTGGGCATGTACGGCTGCAGCATGACCGAGATGAGGGAGGCGATGTTGATGGCCACGCCCGTCACTGTGCCCGCCCGAACCCTGGAAAACGGGGCATCAGAACTGGGGACAGCAGCCTGGCACCCAGCCACAAAACCCCACAGGCCAGCCAGGGGCAGGGTGGGAGAGTAGGGGCTGTGGGTCAGGACCGAGCCGTAGCGCGGGGCAGGCAGGTGAATTTGGCCCATCCAGCCCAGCAGGGGGACAAGCCCCAATGGACTGGAGACTGCCGGTCCTAGGACGGAGTCCCACAGACGCGGGGGGGGGGGGGGGGGGGGGAATGCCCGCCCGCCCCCCCGGCTAAGCCAGGCAGCACTGTGCCCCTTACCTGTCAGCATCGTCGCCCTTGATCCGTTTCCAGGGCTCGTTAACCTGGATGTACTGGTTGCCGTAGCGAGAGATGCTGAGGATGCAGCGCAGGGCGTCCCGGATCCTGCAGCAAGAAGGAGACTCAGCCGACCTGCACAGCGCCGGCCCCACAGCCCGGGTTCACCCCATGGCTACCCGCACAGTGCCGGCCCCCCAGCCTGGGTTCACCCCATGGCTACCCGCACAGCGCCGGCCCCCCAGCCTGGGTTCACCCCATGGCTACCCGCACAGCGCCGGCCCCCCAGCCCGGGTTCACCCCATGGCTGCCCGCACAGCGCCGGCCCCACAGCCCGGGTTCACCCCATGGCTACCCGCACAGCGCCGGCCCCCCCAGCCCGGGTTCACCCCATGGCTGCCCGCACAGCGCCAGCCCCACAGCCCGGGTTCACCCCATGGCTGCCCGCACAGCGCCAGCCCCACAGCCCGGGTTCACCCCATGGCTACCCGCACAGCGCCGGCCCCACAGCCCGGGTTCACCCCATGGCTACCCGCACAGCGCCGGCCCCCCCAGCCCGGGTTCACCCCATGGCTGCCCGCACAGCGCCAGCCCCACAGCCCGGGTTCACCCCATGGTTGCCCGCACAGCGCCAGCCCCACAGCCCGGGTTCACCCCATGGCTACCCGCACAGCGCCGGCCCCCCCAGCCCGGGTTCACCCCATGGCTGCCCGCACAGCGCCAGCCCCACAGCCCGGGTTCACCCCATGGCTGCCCGCACAGCGCCAGCCCCACAGCCCGGGTTCACCCCATGGCTACCCGCACAGCGCCGGCCCCCCCAGCCCGGGTTCACCCCATGGCTGCCCGCACAGCGCCAGCCCCACAGCCCGGGTTCACCCCATGGCTGCCCGCACAGCGCCAGCCCCACAGCCCGGGTTCACCCCATGGCTGCCCGCACAGCGCCGGCCCCCCAGCCCGGGTTCACCCCATGGCTACCCGCACAGCGCCGGCCCCCCCAGCCCGGGTTCACCCCATGGCTGCCCGCACAGCGCCAGCCCCACAGCCCGGGTTCACCCCATGGCTACCCGCACAGCGCCGGCCCCACAGCCTGGGTTCACCCCATGGCTACCTGCTCAAAGCCCAGACCAAGTTCCCCAACGCCCCACTGGCACTAAGTCAATCCTGGCCCTTGAGGGCCATTGGGGGGGCGGTTCCTTCCCAACCCCCCATTGTTAGACCCTGAGATCTGGGTGACACCTGCCCCCCACCACGCTGGGCTGGGGGGGAATCCCGCCCCCTCACTGGCCCTGGCTGTGCGAGACACCGTTGCCTCTTCTACTAGCCCCCAAGCCATGTCTTCCAGCACACACCACTGGGGGACAGGCCCTCTGGACCCCTCCCCCCATCCAGGGCCCCCAGAACGCACCGGACCTTCTCCAGCAGCTGGTTGTACTGCCGCAGCTCCAGGGTGATGTGAGCCAGCAGCCGCTTGTCGTCCGCGCCCAGCTCCATGGAGGGGACACGCCCGGCAAAGAACTTACAGACGAACATGCCGGCCCTGGGCGGGAGAGACGAGCTCTGAGCAGCCTCCCTGGGCCTGCCCACCTCCCGCACCCCACAGGGCTGGCCCACGGCTTCCCTTCCACCCCCAGCTCTCTGCAGCCCAGCCCCGTGCCGCCGCGCACCTGTTGACAAAGTTGCCCAAGTTGTTGAGCAGCTCTGAGTTGTTCTTCAGCAGGAGGTCGTGCCAGGAGAAGGCGCTGTCCTGCCCCTCGGGGCGCAGGAAGAGCAGGTAGAAGCGCCAGATGTCGGCGGGGATCCCCGTGTCCTGGGCCATGTCCCCGAACACCCCCACGCCGCGGCTCTTGGAGAACTTCCCATCCTCGTAGTTCAGGTACTCTGGGGAAAGCCCGAGAGAATGGACTCAGCCTAGGCCCCGGCTCTGCGCCCGGGCCTGCCTGGCGCTGCCCCGAGTGCCCAGCACTGCTCCACAGCCTCTCCCTGCCCCTCAGCACCCACCTTGCTCCTGCCCTACAACCTCTCCCTGCCCGGCCAGCCCAGCACTGCTCCACAGCCTCCCCCAGCACCCACCTTGCTCCTGCCCAGCCTGCCCTACAACCTCTCCCTGCCCGCTCAGCCTGCCCTGCAACCTCTCCCTGCCCGCCCAACACTGCTCCCCAGCAGCCCTCCCCCCTATGGCCCGTCTCTGGTCCTCCCCCCGCCCCCTGGCGCACCCGTGGCGATGAGGTGGTTGACCAGCGTGTAGTTCTCCTGGGTGCCGAGCAGCGTGCAGGGGAAGACGACGCTGTGGAAGGGGACGTTGTCCTTGGCCATGAAGTTGTAGAGCTGGACCTAGGAGGGAGGGGCCGTCTCACATTTGCGGCCAGCGTGGCCCCCGGTCCCCACTCGCCTGGAGCCGCGTGGCACTGTGGGCACTGCCCTGTCTCATTGGCACTCCAGGCTCCCAGTCTCAGGTGGGTTCCTGCATTAGCGCCCCCCCTCCCCCATATCACTGATACCGTCTCTGCCTCCTAGACCACTGCTCGCCTGGGGCACGGCGGGAGGGGAAGGGCCAGGCCGCAGATCTGTGAGCAGACCCCAGGAGTCCCGAGTCCCACTCCCAGCCAGGGACAGAACCCAGCCCGACGGGGGGGCCAGGTTTGCCGGCACCTCACCTGCTCCGGGTTCTTCCACCATCTCTCCCACTGATCTGTGTAGCTGGCCGTGATGGACAGGTAGCCGATCGGGGCATCGAACCACACGTAGAACACCTGGGGGCACAGGGACGGCATCGCGGGGGTGAGTGGGGAGGGGCAGCGCAGCGGCGGCTCGCTCGGCTTTGGCCATGTCAGTCTGAAAACTGAGCCTGCTGCCTGGCCCAGGGCACCCCTGTGCCAAGGGAGTGCCGACAAGGGCGGGCAATTCCTTGAGACACCTGCTCGGCTCGCGCCACCCGCCGATGCGCCAGGGCGGATGCGCCCAGTGACACAGCGAGCAGCAGGGGGGCCCAGGCTAAGCTGCCTGCCCGCCCCAGGGCACGGCCCGGCTCACCTTGTCGCGGAAGCCGTCCAGAGGCACGGGGGTGCCCCACTGCAGGTCGCGGGTGATGCAGCGCGGCTTGAGGCCATCGCGGATCCAGGAGCGGGTGATGAAGCGGGCGTTGGCTGTCCAGTCGCCCGTGGCCCACGACTGCTCCAGCCACTTCTCCAGCCGCCCCTCCAGCTGCAGGGGGAGGAGAGTCAGGCCGTGCTGACCTGGTGCAGCCAGAACCCACTGCAGGGCAGGCTGGGGGGCGGGGAAAGAGGGGGGGGGGGAGAGGCTCTCTCCTCCTGCTCCAGAGCCCTCCAAGCTCGGGCAGCTGCACTCACCTGGGGCAGGTCCAGGAAGAGGTGCTGCGAGGACTTCACCACCGGGGAGTCTCTGCACACTTTGCACTGAGGTTTCTGGGGGGAGAAGCACAAGGCCGGGGACTCAGGGTCGGCAGCGCGTGGGGCCAGGGCTCCGCCAACAGCTGCAAGGGAAGCGCTGCCTCCCTGGGTCCGGCTGGGCTCAGCGCCGCCCGCCGGGCCACGCCCGTACCTTCAGCTCCACCGCGTTGATGAGCTTGCCGCACTTGTCACACTGGTCGCCCCGGGCCTCCTCGTAGTTGCAGAAGGGGCAGGTGCCCTCCACGAAGCGGTCGGCCAGGAAGCGCTGGCAGCGCTCACAGCGCAGCTGCTCCACCGTGTCCCGCCGCAGGACGTCCTTCTCCAGCAGGCGCCGGAAGATGTCCTGAGCGATCCTGAGATGCCAGGGCAAGGAGAGCTAGGGACCCGCCGGCGGCCAGCCATCAGCTGGGCAGGGAGCCCTCGGGGCACAGGGGATCAGCTGCACATGCCCACAGAAGCCGCTTCCGGCCAGCCCAGCGCTTGGGATATCCACACCCAAAACCGACCCCCGTGTCCTGCAGGAGCCACGGCAGCCCCATGGGGAGCATCCCCTGCTCTCCCGCTGTGGCCAAGGCGGCTCTCCTCCCTGATACAGCCCCGTTCTCCCAACCCTCTGGGCTTTCCAGCCATAGGCCCTGCCCTGGGGACCCTCCGCGCCGGCGCCACACCTACGTGGTTTGGTGGGCCGTGGTGGTCCGGCCAAAATAGTCAAAGGAGATGTCAAACCACTGGTAGATCTGGGTGTGGACGGTGTTGTACTTGTCACAGATCTGCTGGGGCGTCAGCCCCTCCTCCAGGGCCTTGGTCTCCGTGGCAGTGCCGTACTCGTCCGTGCCGCACACGTACAGGGTGTTCCAGTTCCGCAGGCGGCAGTACCTGGCCGAAGGGGGAGCCTAAGGTCAGCAGTCCCTAAGCGCTGGTCCGCCACAAAGCGCGGGCTGTGGCAGCTGCCAGAGCTGAAGCCGGCAGTTCGCGGCCGCTCTGGACTGCGGTATATATTGTGGCAAACAGGGAACATTTAATTTGCATATTTGTTATTTTGCATAATGAATATGCAAATAAAAGGATGCAGGCCCGCCCACAGTTTGTGAATGGGTTTGCGGAGCTGCGGTATAAAAAGGTTAGGATCCACTATCCCAGGAGATGGAGCCCCTGCCCTTTAGGCTGCCAAGGCCCGTGGGGCTTGAGAGCTGCGGCACTGGGCCCCGTGGGCAGTGAGGACCTGGGGGGCAGGCTGTGGGAAGCTTGGCGTGGGCCTCCAGGCTGCAGAATGAGAAGTCATCGCCCGCTGGGGCCAGCCCTGGCCCTCCTCCAGGGTAGGACACGGCAGCTCCAGCGGCGGGGTCTGGGGAGATCCTGCCCCCTTCCTCTGGAGGCCAGCGGTGCTGCGCTGGGGGCTGGTGGGGGCCTGGGGAGACCCTGCCCCCTTCCTCTGGAGGCCAGCGGTGCTGCGCTGGGGGCTGGCGGGGGCCTGGGGAGACCCTGCCCCCTTCCTCTGGAGGCCAGCGGTGCTGCGCTGGGGGCTGGCGGGGGCCTGGGGAGATCCTGCCCCCTTCCTCTGGAGGCCAGCGGTGCTGCACTGGGGGCTGGCGGCAGCGTGGGGAGACCCTGCCCCCTTCCTCTGGAGGCCAGCGGTGCTGTGCTGGGGGCTGGCGGGGGCCTGGGGAGACCCTGCCCCCTTCCTCTGGAGGCCAGCGGTGCTGCGCTGGGGGCTGGCGGGGGCCTGGGGAGACCCTGCCCCCTTCCTCTGGAGGCCAGCGGTGCTGCGCTGGGGGCTGGCGGGGGCCTGGGGAGACCCTGCCCCCTTCCTCTGGAGGCCAGTGGTGCTGCGCTGGGGGCTGGCCGCCGTACCTGGCGAAGACGTCGGCGCTGAGGACGCAGCCGATGATGTTCCCCAGATGGGGCACGTTGTTGACGTAGGGCAAGGCACTGGTGATCAGGACGTTCCTTCTGCCCTCCACCGGCAGCCTGGGGAGAGATGCGCCGTGAGCGAGCCAGGGGCGGCGGGGTTCCACAGAACAAAGGGGGAGGGGGGCTGGCTCGCGAGCCAGCGGGGCTGGGGGCGCTGCCCAGGGAGGGGGCCCCTCCATCGCGCCCCTGGCTGGACCCTGTTTGCTGAAAAGGTAACTGAGCCTCCCCTCCCCCACGCCGGCTCCCTTCTCCCCGCCCCACAGGACTCACACGGGGTGTGACGGCTGCCAGCGTTCGGGCAGGGCCGCCGGGCCTCGGGCCCAGGCCTCCGCAGCACCAGCGATTTCCTCCTCTGACAACGAGCGCTCGGCCAGCTCCTCCTCCTAGGGCGGGGCCCAGGTGAGTGGGGCGGGGCAGCAGCTGGCTCGGGCGCTGCCAGCTGGAGCCCCGCTCGCCGACCTGCGGCTGAAGAGACCCTGCTGGTGCCATCGGGGAACAAGGGCCCGGCTCGGTCGGGGCGGGAGTGTCCTGTGCCTGAGAGATGGCCGGGCTCCGAGCTTTCCTCCCGCCGCGCGGCCCCGCACACCCGCCGTTCGCCTCGCTCTTCTCGGAGGCGGCCCCGTTCGGCTGCCCTGAGCTTTACGACACGTGCTCGGGGCTACGGCTCAGCGGGGTGGGGGGTCGCTGGTGGCGTTTCTCTGAGCAGCCGGGGTACAGCCCCTGGGGCCAGTGGTAGCCTGATGCCCTCGGCTGGCTCGGTGAGCCACCTGCCTGGCAGGAAGTGGCAACCTGGCTCTGGGCCCCACGCCAGCCAGTGGCCGGGCGGGGGGGTGGATGTGTCGGAGGGACAGGACTACAGTACCTCTGGCTCGTTAGTTGCTGGCTTCTCCCTGTGCAGGCTGGGCACCGGCTGTTTCTGCAGATAGGCCTTGAACTCCTGGGCTCCCTTGGGTGTGAGCACAGACTCCACGGCGCTTCGGCAGGGCTCCAGGAGGCTCATGGTCTGGAACCAGCCCCTCAGAGCCTGCAGTTCGTCTTTGGCAGAGGAGAAGAGCGTCAGCACCAAGAGGCCAAGACCAGCATCACCCCGCGGGGACGCAGGCGGCCCATCCCGACGGGCCCCAGCACACAGCCCCCGAGGCAGCTCTTACCCAGCTGGCAGACTTCGTCCCGCAACACAGGGAACAGGGTAGCCCACAGGACAATGTCAGCCAGCGACTCGGCCTCCTGGAGGGGAGCAGACAGCACGAGATCGGATGCTGGGGGCGAGGGTCTCACCGCTCAGAAAGGGGGCAGCCCCGGCTGCCTTTGCCCACCCGTTTATTACAGGAGAGCGGCCCGCAGAGACAGTACGTCCCCGCCTGTGTTCCCTGTAAGCTGAGCGCTTGGGCAGCCGCCCAGGAGAGATTCGGGTGCTGCCCAGCTGCCAGCACGTGCCGGCAGTGCACATCTGCACATGCCCCGGTGCACGTCACATTTATTCCGCACGTGGATGGAAAAAAAGAGAGGAACGCTGGTCCCCGCAGCTGCTAGGATTGCATGCTGGGACTTGTCTCCCGGGGCAAGCTCAACTTATCAGCGACAGAAGCTACAAGCTGCTTCCTTCCCGCCCCGGCCAGCTGCCCGCACAGCCATGCGGGGCCAAGTCAGAGCTCCCCTGGGCTAACGATTTCCCTGAGTTCAAAAGCCAGGACTCCTGGGCTCTGCTCCCAACCCAGCCATGCCCCCGCCGGCACCGAGCGTTACTCACCCCGGCGAGGTAGGGAGCAGCCTTGCCGGTCAAGCGTTGATCTATGTAGCTGAGGGTTTTCCCTAGGACCTCTCCTCCTTTCTTTCCTTGCACCACGTGGCGATAGAGGGCCGTGGAGACGGCCGGCTAAGGACACGGAGACACAGGTTAGGCAGGCCGGAGCAGCGCCCAGGAGAGCCCGTGGGTCGGAGCGGCGCGGGCTCCCCCTTAGCGACACGCCACAGTGCTGCCGTCAAATGCCAAGTGGTCGTTTTCCGGGTGACCCACCTGCAGCTCCGTTGCCTCCCATTCGAGCCACTGATTGGTGAGGTCGCTTGGCTCCTTTCCCGCCAGAAGGAAGAAGTATCTGGGGACAGGAAGGAAGGGGAGCGCTGAACCCGCCTCTGAGGAAGAGTTCAAGGGACTTTGCAGCTCGGGGAACTCCAGAGTCTTGGGGCAGCCTGCACCCCAAATCCTTCATCCCCAGCTGCACTCCAGAGCCTGCACCCCCAGTCCCTGCACTCCAACTCTCTGCCCTAGCTCTGAGCCCTGCATCCCAGACCCCACCCCAAATCTGCACCCCCAGCCAAAGCCCTCCCACCCTCTGCCCCAGTCCTGAGCTCCCTCCAACATTTTGAACCCACCTCGCCACAAGAATTTTGTTATGTGCACCAATATGCAGGCCATGTGTGCTGGTGCGCATAACAAAATTCATTCCACACACACGTGGGAAAAGTCAGAGGGAACATTGGCCCCCCACACTCCCTCAAGGTGGGTCACGAACTCATCTTGCTCCTGCACCTTGCGCCCCACCCAGCTCCAGAGGCCGCGTATCCAGGAGCCCCAGAGAGGAAGAGGCAGATACCATGCATGCATAAACATACCCCACCCAGGAGGCTGTCCTGGCTCCTGGAAAAGCCCCGGTGCCCAGATCCCACGCCAGAGCCCACTCTCCCAGCTGTCACCTCACCTCCCTCCCAGGGCCCCCAAAACTGCAGGAAACAGCTCAACGAAATCAGGGGGTTGCTAAGCACGGGATCCTGGGGCGGGACCGACACTGGGCACTGATTGCCCAAGAACTGGGCAGCAAGAGGTGAGTTCCTCATTCCATGGCAGCAGGAACTGGGCAGCGGGTTGGAGGTGCCCGTTTGCAGGAGCTGCCTTGGCCCAGCAAGGCCTCCAGCCCAGAAACCAGGCGGGGACACTTACTGGCAGATGGCATTCGGGGAGAAGAGGAAAGTGCCGCTGTCCAGGTGCAGGGCTGGCACCCGCGGGTGGGTGAGGAAAGGGACCACGTGACCTGCAGAGGGGAAAGCATGTGGCATTAGGGCTCTAGGGAAGATCCAGACCTAGGGACAGGGGAGGCCTGGGGCGCACAAGCCCTGCAGGAGCTGAGGCACCACGGATGCCTCGGGGTAGCCCTGAGGGAGGTGACCCCAGAGAAGCAGGGCCTAGGGAAACAGGCGGTGGGAGATTCCAGAGAGGGCAGACGGGGCAGCAGGAGGGTCCCTAAGGATTCTGGGAAGGTGATAGAAGATGGTCCCTAATAAGGGAGGGGGGCCATAAGCATGTGGGAGGATACAGCCGGGAGGGGAACAGGAAAGAGGGGGAGCATGGTGAGAGGGCCAGGGGCAGAAGCACCCCAGAGAAGAGAAGGGATGTGCCCTGGATAGAAAGGGGGTGAGTGAGACATGGGGAGGGGCACGACCAGCATTCCTGGGGGAGGCACAGGAATGGGGGGGGGCAGTTCCCAGGCCAGCGGGGATTGACAGGAGAGGCGCACCAGGGTAGTGGCGCACTAGAAGCCTGGGCTCAGAGAAGGGGAGGTGGGTGGTGGGACACTGGGATGGGCGGGGGACCCCCACTAGGGCAGGTGGGAGGCACAAGGTGTGGGATGCTGCCAGGGCAGCCGGTCCAGGAGCAGAGCCATGGGGAGAGCTGGGGTGTGGGAAGGTGGCTGGGGTGGTTCCCAGGGGCAGGGGGGGAAGAGGGGGAGGGGGGGCAGGTAGCTCTGGTTCCGGGGCCAGGAGAGGAGGCCGCTGGGAGGTGGAGTTTCGGGGGGGGGGGGCTGGGGGCAGGTGGGAACCGGGAAGGGGGGTGCTGGGGCTCCCAGGAGCAGGGCACTAGGGACCTGGGGAGGGGGGCTGGGGGGGCAGGGTTTTGGGGGACAGGTGGGGGTGGTTGGGGGAGAGGAGGTGATTGGGGGCAGTGCTGGGGGACAGGTGGGGGTTGGGGGAGGAGGGCGCTGGGTCACGTGGAGGAGGGGCCCGGGGAGGGGGGGAGCTGGGGTCACGCGGAGGAGGACCCCGGGGAGGGGGGGAGCTGGGGTCACGTGGAGGAGGGGCCCGGGGAGGGGGGCGCTGGGGTCACGTGGAGGAGGGGCCCGGGGAGGGGGGCGCTGGGGTCACGTGGAGGAGGGGCCCGGGGAGGGGGGCGCTGGGGGAGGGGCTCGGGGTGGCCCCGCCCACTCACCGCCCGGGGGGACCCGCTCCAGCCGCACGCGGGCCCCGCTGGCCCCGGCCGCCGCCAGCACCTTGAGGCCCTGGGCGCTGCCCTCGCTCAGGTAGAGCCGCATCGCGCCGCTGATGCAACTGGCCGAGCCGGGCCGCGCGGGGGCGCCTGGGGCCTGTAGTCCCGCCCGCCGGACTGCGAGCCCCGCCATGCACCGCGGCAGCCGGAAGTGGCGTGAACGGAAGTGGGGGCTGGCCGTGCCCGGGGGGGGGGAGGTTACTATGGTGACCATGGGAGTGGCGGCCGGGCCGGCCGTGGTTGCTATGGTTACCGTAGCATGGGCCGCTCCCCCCATTCATCTCATCCCCTCCCCCTTATACGTTCCCAAATGGCCACGTGTCATGGAAACGTCACCGCGTTGTGATGTCATCACCACACACCATGACCTCAGAGGGTGTGTGGGTGCCAGGGTGACATCACTGCAGCCGCTCACGTCACACCCCTCCCCCCTGGACATGTCACGTGTCACCCACACCTTACCCCTCAGATTCCACGGCACCCCCCCCCACGCTTCTGATGATGTCATAGGAACATGATGTCATCACCTCCCAGCATTCCCTTGGACAGTGGGCTGATAATCGAACCCTTTTGTGGCCCCCCGGGGGAACTGCCACAAGAGGGAAACTGAGGCACCGAGTGACCCAGTGACATGCTTGTAATCAGCTACCAGGGCAGGGCACTGAACCCCGGCCTGCACTGCCCCTCCGCTGGGCCATCCTGCCGCCTGGTGCGGGCGGTGGACTTGGGGGGGGAAATGGGGAGGTTACAGGAAAGTTCAGATTAGAGCTAATGGGGCGTAAGAATGACCAAAGGTCCGTCTAGCCCCGTGTCCTGTCTGCCGACAGTGGCCAAGGCCAGACACCCCAAAGGGAATTAACAGAACAGGAAATCATCAGGTGATCCCTTTCTCTTCATATGGCAGCCGTTCCAAACCCCTAATCATTTTTGCTATGTTGCCTTTTCTGAACATTTTCCAAGGCCAAGATTTTTTTATTTTATTTTTTTTCAGATGAGGCGACTACATCTCTACACAGTATTCAAGATGTGGACATCCCATGGTTTTACAGAGAGCCAATAAGATATTCTCTGTCTTATTCTCGATCCCCTTTTAAATGATTCCTAACATTTTTTGTCTGCCGCTGCACACTGCGTGGATGTTTTCAGGGAATTATCCACAAGGACTCTCTTGAGGGTGACACTTATCTTCATGCCACACGGGACAAGGATGGAGATGCAACAGGCTTAAGCACACCCCAGGGTGCTGAGGTAGTGGAGAGACCAGCATGTGCTCAGGTAACCCTGCTGGTACCACACAGACCAACGAGCACCAGCCAGACTCCACGGCCGCCGTGATGCACTCCTAGCTCATCCTGGCTGTGCCGAAGAGCCTCCCAGATCTGGGAACGGAACCCTGCTCTAACCACTAGACCGTACTCTCCTCCCACCAAGAACCTTGCAGTCTGGAGGCCTCCAACCGACAGCGCAGCTCTGTGCCCAGGGCCAGCCCTAGCTGCCTGTCACATGGCCGGGGAGGTGTCACTAGAGTGGCTGACGTGGGCTGAGCTGTCCCAGGACCCTCCTCCTCTGGCAGCAGCTGCTGAGAAGCTGCCACCAAAGTTGCAGGAGGTCCTGCTCCAGGGAGGGGAGCGACTGGCCAGGTAAGGGGCCCGATGGGGCAGGGAAGGGCTGCTCTGCCCAGCCTCTTAGCTGGGGACAAGGTACCGGCTGCCGGGGGGGCTTGCCAGTCGCAGGCTGCCTGCTGCGCTAGGACTGAAGCGCTGATGAGCTGCAGCTCAGAGCAATGGGTCTCCCTAGAAAGATACCTGGGGGGGGGGGGTATGTCTGTAAAGCCCCCTCCCCCGAATAGCACAAGCTGGCACGAAAAACCCTCAGAGTCACATGGGCACTACTGCCTGGGCATCCCGTACAGATAGAGAGGGCTACCGCCGGGCTGGGGCTACCCACCGCCACCATCGGGCTGGAGCCATGCACAGCCGCCACCGGGTCGGGGCCACGCACCGCCGGCAAGGGCCGGGTGCAGGAGGTGGTGGGAGGCAAAGGCGCTGAGCCGGCGATTCCAGCCACATGTCGTGTGTCGCCAGCCCAGCCCCAGTGCACAAGCTTTCAAAACAGCGTCTGGGGGAGCCAGCAAGGCTGCCCAGGATGGAGGAAAAACAGAGAGGTGGTAGCTGGGACTCTCAACTCTTGGGAAGGCTGGACTGTCTGCGTTTTCCCACCATGGGCCTGCTCTGCGGGTGCCTGTCCCAGGAAGTCTTGTGTGGCACACGCTGCCAGCTGGCCTGTTTCAGGGGCTCAGGACCACCCCGCCTGTCCCAGATATTCACGCCCCCGAAGTGTCAGCTGTAGGACAAGGTGCCAGGGTTCCCAATGCCCATCAGCAAACAAGGGGCTGTGCAACTGGCTGGGTAGAGAAGACGGGAAGGTTGGCGGCTTTGTTTGTGGGAGGCACAGGACGGGTCAGCACCCATGGGTGCCATCTCTGGAGGGTTTGGTTTCCCTTTGGGAAGGTTTGCAGCAGTGAAGCCTGGCCCGGAGAGTCACATCGGGTCTTCCTCCCTGCTCTTCAGCCTCGGGCTCCTCTGATCTCTTTAGCAAGCAGCCGCCAACTCTCCCCTACCCCACAGCAGGCCTGTTTGGCTTTCCTCCAGAGGCAGGGGAGCCCAGCTTCGGGGCTGCTGCATAGGTGGATTCCGGTAGCACAACCAGGGCCCCACTGGGCTGGGCACTGCTCAGACACAGCGACAGACAATCTCTGTCATGCTGAATTGATCACACAGACCAAGGCAGGATTGTCATCCCCATTTTGCAGATGGGGAAACTGAGGCCAGGGCTAGCGAAAATGACATGGCCACGGTCACCAGTGAGTTAGTGGCAGAGTAACCCTGATCTCTTAACCCTGCAGCCCCCTTCCCTCTCAGTGGGGGCAGCCTCTGGTTGTCCGAGGCATCCTGCCTCCCCGCAGTGCCCATTGGGTCCGGCTGCCGTTGGCTCAGCATCTCAGCTGCAGGATCTGCATTTTCCATGGGTTGCCGCTGGTTTCGCACGTAAGCCAAGGGGCCTGTTTAACCAGAGACCAGCCAAGGACAGTCCACTGCAGAACCAGCAGCGTGGGGGCGAGGGCCAGCGATAGAACTGAACGGAGGCGGGGGATTGACAAAGGCCTGGCTTTCAGACATGCTCCCCCAAAGTGACAAGATTGAAGGGTCCCTGGGGACTAGCCGCCCGGTGGGAGAGCTGGCATATTTTGCAATCAGTGGCAAGCAAGCAGAGAGGGCTTGGGGGATGCAGCGTCTTGAAGGGCTGTTAATCCATGTTGTCCCCCATCGCTGGCTACTGTGTAGAGGCACCACCCAGAGCTAGCTGCATCCTATCAAATCGAGGCTTGGCCTGGGGGTGCAGTGGAAGTGGTGTGGTATGGAGGATGGACTCTTCTCTCACGCCAGTTTTATTCTACATGGGGCTGTTCTCCCCGGGCCCTTCCCGCCCGTACTGAGCGGGGGCAGCGCCCCAGGGCGCGGGAGACAGAGAGGCGCGCTCGGCTTGCGCCGCAGCTCGGTGCACAGGAAGCCGGTGCCCCTCGTGGAGCGGAAATGCGGTACCTGCGCTCTCTATGTGGCGGGGGTGTGTGTGTGACTTGTAGGAAAACAATTCAAACCAGGTCCTTTGTGCTGCTCCAGGACGGGAAGGGGGAGGAGGGGGGGGCAGGCTGGGCCAGCAGCTGCCTTTTCAGGGTCCCTGACCCCACGCCCACTCCTCAACCCAGCCCCCCACTCCTGGTAGAGCCAGAGCACCAACAGGCTCCAAGCACCCCCACAACCCAGCCCCTGGCTAGTCGCTCCAGGCCTTAACTCCCTCCCTGGTACGGAGGGTTGCCCTGGTTCTTGGCTGCAGCGGAGGGTGTGGACTGGCTGCCCGTGCCCATGCTCACACGCAGAATGGGCAGTCAAAGGCACCATGGCCCGGGGCAGGGGCAGGAGTCAGGACTCCTGGGTTCAATCCCTCGTTGTGCTGGTAATTCTACCGGGGCGGGGGTATCCTTCCTCCTGTGTCCCAGCTTCCTGCTCTGTCAGTGGGGCGAGGGAGAGCAGACGACCGGGCTTAGATCCTGGGCTGGCAGGGGCATCAGCTTTCCAAGCGCAGCTCTGGCCCTCAGCCCTTGGTGACAGAGGCACCCGCTTCAGCCCCGGGTGCGGTAATAATGCAGGTTCCTGCGGGGGCACCGCTGAGAGTCAAGTCAGGACGAATTGCTCAGAACCAGGGCTACGTACTGGGGGGGTCCTCCTCTCTAAGGCACCAAACCAGCCATGCAGAGCTGCCTCCCTGGCCAGCACAAAGCTTCACAAGCAAATCCCCTTAGACACCCCCACATTCCCTGGGCCACAGCCAGCCCCGCGCCGTACACAGCTGAGAGGTTCTGAAAACCAGTCTCACCAACTCCAAACAGGTTCTCCCAGTCCCAAAGGGCCAGCCACCTCCCAGGTCAATTTACACCTCAGTTCTTACCCAACGGCGCGCGCTGTGCCAATCCTTTGGACTCTTAACATCTCACGGCTTATTCATAAAAAGGAAGAAAGTGTGAGAGTTAACATTGCTAAATTACATGCACCGAATGCAAAGTTCTTGGTGCACGCTTGTGGCAGCGGTGGGATACTGTGGCTGGCTTAAATCAAGTCTCTGGAGAAAATGGCATTTGTCAGGAGGAAGTCACCTGTCCATGCAAAATTCAGGCCTTTACAAGCCGACGCCTGGGCCCACCTGCCGGATTGCAGGTTTGCAGAGAAGTCCAACTGGTGCTTCATGTTTCTTGACTGTTCCTGGATGGGCCAATCAACCAGAGGCGACCCCCAGACACCCGGGCTGGCTCTTGTGTGGGTTACTCCAGGGCCTGCTGTTTGGAATAGAGACACACAGCCAGCGTTCCTATCGTCCTGTACAAGAATGAGACCCGCCCCCAAAGGGTACGGCCGCAGCCAGAGAGCTGTAAGCTTCGCATAGCTCACCCTGTCTGTGCAAGGTTTGTTGCGGACACGTAACCCTGATCGCCATCACAGGAGCCCAGAGCGCATTAACCCTGCAGTGACTGCTTTTCTCCCTCCGTCCCCAGGTCCTGCGGGCCAGCCCCATGGCAGTGCCACGGCCGTGGTGAGTCCTCCTGCCTCGTGCGTCGCACCAATGCACCCAGTCCAGTTGGTCCCGGCGCCTGAGCCCTTCCTGGACTCACTCTGGGCTCAGCTGGTCCCCTCCTTAGCCCAGCCCCACACAGATGTCCCCCTTTGCTCTGGGCATGTGGAACAAGCCTGCAGGCACAGACCATGGGTTGGCCCCGGTGCCACGCCAGGCCCTGGCTTCGGCTCCATCCCCACAGCCAGGGGGGATACAGGGTGGAAGGGCCCGGAAGATGCCTCCCCTAGAGGGCTCTGAGTCCCAGCGTCCTGCCCCTAGGGGCCATATTGGGGTCACCTAGGGGAGAAGCGGGTAGAATGGGGGGATCGCACCATACAGCCCCTGGCTCTGGCCCAGGAGGAGAGCTGCTTGGTCCGGAGAGGAGGGACATGTGGGGGCCCTGCCCCCCTCCCCAGCCGTGCGTGGCTGCCTCCGATGAGCCACAGGCTGAAAAGCCGCAGAGCTGGCTGGCTTCCTGTTGTAGCAGATCTAGGCTTCCTGTAGCCACGTGGCCTCACCCTCCGGCCACTACCAGGGTGCTGGGGCCTGGCTCGGACACGTCCTTCGGGGAGGGCAGGCAGCCACGTCCCATCCTCTGGGGGGTGCCCTGCCTGTCCAGTGGTGGGCCTGAGACTGGGTCTGGGGTGAGAGCGGGCTGGTCCGCCTGGGCACATGCACCAGGGGATGGACACGCTCCCCCGGGCAGGGCCCACACCGGTTCCACGCTCCCCAGAGGGGAAAGGCCCCGTCCCCGGCCCTCGAGCCAGCTGGCCCCCTTTCCCTGTGCTGTTGCTGTCTCGGGGGCCTTCGGGGCTAGCACCCCGGGTCTCAGCCTGGTCCCCTGCCTTCTCCTTGCAGATGACAGTGCTGGGCCCTGGCCGGTCTGGGCTTGCAGCGCACACAGGGGGGCCGGCCGCTCGTCCCCTCGCAGAGATGCTGTCCGGGCGGTGGCGGCTGGAAGGCCGGTCCTGGCACCGGGCTGGCCCCTCGCCGGACTCCTCCCCGGCCGTGGCGCTGCGGGCACTCTACGACTACCAGTACGAGGCGGAGGACGGGCGCCAGGTCTCCATCGCCGAGGGCGAGCGCTTCCTGCTGCTGCACAAGTCCAATGAGGACTGGTGGCAGGTGCGCCGGCAGAGCGACCCCCGCAGGGCCCGGCCCATCTTCGTGCCGGCCACCTACGTGGCAGAGGTGGGCCCTGGCATGGAGAGTGGCCCGTGGCTGAGTGCCACGCTGCCCGCAGCTGTGGGCACCCTGCAGCACCCGGCCCAGGGTGAGTGTCTGGCAGGGAGCGAGCTGGGGGGGTCACGGACCACAGGATCAGGGCTACAGACCCACTTTGGACCCTCGTCTCTGGGGTCTCACGCGCCCTCCAGGGCCTCCCACACGGCTTCTCCGCTGCCTTAGACTGGACCCCTGGGCCGTCAGATCCCTGTGTCCCACCGGAGCGTCACCCCAGAGTCCCCCAAGACAGACCCTGGGCTAGCGCGGAGCCCCCAGGCAGCCCCCTTGTCCCAGCGCTGACTCTCCGGCCTCCGGAGCTCCGTGGTCAGGGCAGCCCTGAGCCCCCAACCAGCTCCCCCACCTGGCCCCGCTGAGAGCTACGCTCAGCCCCCTCTGTCCTCGGTCACTCACTGCCAGTGGCCATTGTCTTCTCGGCTGCTCCACCGAGAGGCGGCAAGGCCCAGCCGGCCTGGCGCCAGGCACCTCTCTGCCTCTGCTCCTGCCCTGGGAGCAAGCAGCCCCTGGGGAACGGCAGCACAGGAGGAAATGGAGGCACGGACATTGAAGTGTTACAAGGGGGCTCAGCAGGGGGCGCTAGGCTGGAGGGAGTGGGGGGCTCAGGGGGCGCTGGGTTGCAGGGAGTGGGGGACGCTGGGCTGGAGGAAGAGAGGGGCTCAGGGGGCGCTGGGCTGGGGGGAGCTGGTGGCGCTGGGCTGCAGGAGATGGGGGGCTTAGGGGGCGCTGAGCTGGGGGAAAAGGGGGGCTCTAGGGGGTATCTGTGGGGTGAGCTGTCAAGCTAGGAGGCGAGTGGGGTCACGCTGGGAGGGGGGAGGGGGGCGGTGTCCCCAGCTGTGTGCTGAGCCGGGGGGTGCCCTCTGTCAGCCCCACGTGCTGTGCAGGGGCCGGGAGTCTCCCTCTGCTGCCCCCCTCCCCGCACCCCCGGGGCTCTGACTCCGCTGTTCTCTCCCCGTGCCAGGCCTGCAGCCGCGGTACCGATCCCTCCAGGACCTGTCTAGCCCCCTGGCCCCGCCCAGCCACCACGCCTGCCACCGCCGGAGCCTGCCAGCCTGGGACCCCGGCCTCCCGCTCAGCCCAGAGCAGCCCGTCAGCAGGAGCCTCAGCGCCACCCGCCTGGCCCAGAGCCAGCCGCAGCCGTGCCTGCCCCCGAGGGATCTGGTGGGGCAGGGAGCCACCCCCCCCGGAGTGAGTATGGCCTGCTGGGAGTGGGGTGGGGCAGCACCCACGGCACTAGCAGCCCTGCCCCTCTGCCCCCCAGCCCTGCCGGTGCCCCCCGCTCCCGACCCACAGCCTCTGCCAGCCCAGCCCTGCCCCCCAGCCCTGCTGGTGCCCCCTGCTCCCGACCCACAGCCCCTGCCGGCCCAGCCTGGCCCCCCCAACCCTGCTGGTGCCCCCCGCTCCCGACCCACAGCCCCTGCCGGCCCAGCCTGGCCCCCCCAACCCTGCTGGTGCCCCCCGCTCCCGACCCCCAGCCCCTGCCGGCCCAGTCCTGGGTCCTTCCACCCACCTCTTAGCTCTGCCGCTGCCCTTCACTGCAGATGCTGACCCAGGCCTGGTCTCCCTGGTACCCGGCCCTGCTTCTGGGCTCATTTAGGAGTCTCACCCCCCACCCCCGTCTTCCTCTTTTTCTCTTTCTCTGACCGCAGGGAGGGAAGTGTAGGAGGGGGCGGGGGGGGCAGCTGTGCTAATCCACAGGATGTGGGGTGAGTTGGGGGAGGGGCTTGCCCCCTGGGGTGCGGTCTGGTGCAAGGAGCCACGGGCCCCTGACCCAGTTCCCCGGTGCCGGGGCTGAGGGATCAGCTGCCCCCAGTGGGGGGGGGGGGGTGCGACTGACAGGCTGAGCCCAGCGCCAGGTGGTGAGTGTTTGCCTGGGACACCGGGGCGTGGGCCGAGGGGGGCCGAGGGGCGGCCAGGGGGCAGGGCACTGTGTGCAGAGAGCGGAGGGGCTGAGCAGGGGCGAGGGGATGCAGGGGGTCCAGGTGGGAGAGGTATAGGGATCATGAGGGGGAGGCGTACAGGAAGGGGGCGCAGGCGGGGGAAGGGAGGGAGTGCAGGGGGTCATGGAGGAGGGAGGGGGCAGTCGGAATGGGGGGGGCACCAGCTGACGGGCGGCTCAGGGCCCCTGGCGCGGTTCCAAGCGGCTCTGGGGAAGCCGTTACCAGTCGTGACTAAAGCAAACGTTTCTCTGCTTCATCCGGAGTGGGAGAGGCGGGGAGGGGGGGGGCGTGCAGCAGCCTCCCCACAGGGCTCCGGCCCCTCCCGGGTCTGCGTTCAGCCCCCCGGGGAGCCTGACAGCCCCGGGCCCAGCCCGGCCTGCAGCCAGCCGGGACTCCCAGCCGGTGGGTGCCCCACAAGGGAGCCGGTGGGAGCCCAGCACAGACAGCAGGAACTCCAGGCAAAGTCCTCACCGGGCCCCCCGGGCCCAGAGCAGACCGGCACTTCAGCCACCCGGCCACACTCCCCCCACCCGGCCTCCGGGCTGCCTCTGTCCCCAGCCAGCAGGTCCCTGCTCCCCGTTCTCCAGCACCCGGCTGGCTCCTTGCAGAGGAGGGGCCCGGCCCTGAGATGCCAGGCTGCAGAGCGCTGGCCCTTCTCTGTGCCCGGGCAGCCCGCCGGCGCCCCGCCTGCCCCGTAGGGGTCGCTGCAAAAGCACACCCTGGTCCCACCCCAAAGATGCCTGAGTTACAGAAGGGAAACTGAGGCACGCCCCCAGTGTTCAGAGAAAACATGAAGCATCTCTCTTTGTTGCACGGCCGAGGGGTGAAGGGGGCTGTGGGGTCGGGTAGGGGCACCGCCCCCTTCTCGTTCAAAGTCCAAGTTGTTCCATCCCCGGGCTCCCTCACCTGCACATCTCTGCTGATGTCGCTCACTCCCAACCTGCAGGCCCTGCCAGTCCAGCCCTGCCCCCCCCAGGTCTGCCAGTGCCCCTCACCCCCATCCTGCAGCCCCTGCCAGCCCAGTTCTGCCCCCCCAGCCCTTCCAGTGCCCCTCACCCCCGCCTGGCAGCCCCTGCCAGCCCAGCCCTGCCTGCCCCCCCAAGCTCTGCTGGTGACCCTCACCCCCACCCCGCAGCTCCTGCCAGTCCAGCCCTGCCCCCCCCAGGTCTGCCAGTGCCCCTCACCCCCATCCTGCAGCCCCTGCCAGCCCAGTTCTGCCCCCCCAGCCCTTCCAGTGCCCCTCACCCCCATCCTGCAGCCCCTGCCAGCCCAGTTCTGCCCCCCCCCCACCCTTCCAGTGCCCCTCACCCCCGCCTGGCAGCCCCTACCAGCCCAGCCCTGCCTGCCCCCCCAAGCTCTGCTGGTGACCCTCACCCCCACCCCGCAGCTCCTGCCAGCCCAGCCCTGCCCCCCCCCGGTCTGCCAGTGACCCTCACCCCCGCCTGGCAGCCCCTGCCAGCCCAGCCCCCCCCCCCAAGCTCTGCTGGTCCCCTCACCCCCACCCCACAGCCCCTGCCAGCCCAGCCTTGCCCCCCCCAAGCTCTGCCGGTGCCCCTCACCCCCACCCCACAGCCCCTGCCATCCCAGCCTTGCCCCCCCCAAGCTCTGCCGGTGCCCCTCACCCCCAGCCCACAGCCCCTGCCAGCCCAGCCCTGGGCTCCCCACACAGATCTCTGCCGGTGACCCTGACCTGCAGCCCCTGTTAGTAGAGGACCCTTGGAGCTCTGTCAAGAATTTGGGGCCCTCTGTCCCCAAGCTAGCTGGTTTCTCTCTGTGTACCCCAAACTCTGACATTGGGGTGGGGAGTGCCCAGGAGGCAGCAGCCCTGACAGTAACCAGCCCCCGTCCATGCCTGGTAGGCGCCACCCCCTGGAGTCACCATGGAGGAGTCCCCGATTTACTGCAACCTGGAGGAGATAAAACAGCTACGGGGGGAGCCCCCCGACCCCAGCGGCCCCCCGCAGCAGGTGCTGGACACCTGGGAGCGCCACCTCGACCCCAGCACTGGCCGCAGCTACTTCTACAACCGGGAGACGGGCGACAAGTCTTGGAAACCTCCCCGGCGCCACCGGGAGATGGTAATGAGGGGAGAGGGAGCATGTGTGTGTGTGTGTGTGTGTGTGTGTGTGCATGAGTGTGCGTGTGTGCGCATGAGTGTGCATGAGTGTGTGCATGTGTGCGCATGAGTGTGTGCATGTCCCCAAAGTGTGGGGGAAGCCTCCAAACTTGCACCCCCATCCACAGCCAGGCGTGACTCTCAGCTGGCAGGGAAACTGAGGCACGCACACTAGGTCACTATAGGACAGGAGAACTCATGTGCACCATGTGCCATGGAGTGTGAGACCACTTCCAGAGAGAACAAGGAGTTTCCCCTGCAGCTGGAGCTGGGAGCCAGCTGGCTTTTAGTTCACGCTTTAGGCTCATGCACTGAGCTCTGGAAGTCCCGGGTTTGGTTCTGTCTGTTGGTGTGACACAGGCGTGTGCGTGCGTGTGCGCTTGCACAAGCTTGTCAGTGCCAGTGTGTGAGCGTGCGTGCCCCAGTGAGTGTGTGCACATCCGTGTGCTGCTGTTCTCCCCATGGGTCCCTGGCAGGGCGTATCTGGGGATCTGGGGCCAAGCTGGCTCTGGGCCTCTCCCTGCTCCCCCTGGGGCCCTCCCTGGGCGGGCTGTGCTGCCTGGCCTCCTGTGCCCTGTCCAGGCTGAGCCAAGCACCCGGGCTGCCCGCCAGGTGCCTGAGAAAGCCGAGCACTAATTGCTGTTATGAAGCACCCCAGGGAGGGAGCCGGTGGAGGGGGGCGTGAGCAAACCCCGGCCGAGACAGCCCACCCAGAGCAGTGCTAGGAGCTGTGTGGGGCGGGACTGAGGGGCACCGGCAGGGCTGGGCTGGCAGGGGCTGTGGGTCGGGACTCGGGGGGGGGGGGGGAACCGGCAGGGCTGGGCTGGCAGGGGCTGTGGGTCGGGAGGGAGGGGCACTGCCAGGGCTGGGCTGGCAGGGGCTGTGGGTCGGGAGGGAGGGGCACTGCCAGGGCTGGGCTGGCGGGGGCTGTGGGTCGGGACTGAGGGGCACTGGCAGGGCTGGGCTGGCGGGGGCTGTGGGTCGGGAGGGAGGGGTTATGGGGGACACTCCCTGACTCATTGCTCTGTCCCGTCAGAGTTTGCTCCCCATGGAGGCCCTGGGCGCTGAGTCCCTGGCAGAGGCCAGCCTGGGCGAGACGCTGGCGCAGGGCAAGGGCGGTGCCCGGGCCGGCCGGCTTGGCTACACCAAATCCATGATGCTGCCGGAGTCCTGCGCGCCCAAGGTGAGGAGCCTGTGGGGCTGGGCCCGTGCTGTTCCGCTGGGGGTCGGTTGCAGGGGCAGGGACATCTTGGGGGGCCACAGGGCACTGGGGTGGGTCCTGAGCTCTGCAGGGACAAGAGGGTGTCTGGGCCGCAGCCCCATGTGCTTCCTCAGGGAGCCAGTGTTTGGGGCTTGGGCCTGCATGTTGGCGGCAGCCCCGGCGAGCTCCACATCCTCTTCCAGGGGGCAGGGTGTTGGGCTGGTCTATTCAGGGGGCATGATGAGGGGCAGGGTGTTGGGGCAAGGTACTGGAGTATTCGAAGGGTGGGGGGCAGGGCACAGGGGTATTTGGGGGCATAGGGGGCAGGGTTCTGGGGTATTTGGGGGTGGAGGGACAGGGTGCTGGGGTATTCGGGTGAGTGGGGGGGCAGGGTACTGGGGTATTTGGGGGCACAGGTGGCAGGGTGCTGGGGTATTTGGGGGCAGGGTAATGGGGGCAGGGCACAGAGGTATTTGGGGGCGTGGGGGGCAGGGTGCTGGGTTATTCGGCGGTGGGGGGCAGGGCTCTGGGGTATTCGGGAGCGTGGGGGGCAGGGCTCTGGGGTATTCGGGAGCGTGGGGGGCAGGACGCTGCGGTATTCAGGCGGTGGGGGACAGGGCGCTGGGGTATTTGGGAGCGTGGGGGGCAGGGCGCTGGGGTATTCGGCGGTGGGGGGCAGGGCGCTGGGGCATTCGGGGTCATGGGGGGGCAGGGCGCTGGGTTATTCGGTGGTGGGGGGCAGGGCTCTGGGGTATTTGGGGGTGTGGGGGGCAGGGCGCTGGGGTATTCGGCGGGGGGGCAGGGCGCTGGGGTATTCGGGGGTGTGGGGGGCAGGGCGCAGGGGTATTTGGGGGTGTGGGGGGCTGGGCTCTGGGTTATTCGGCGGTGGGGGGCAGGGCGCTGGGTTATTCGGCGGGGGGGCAGGGCGCTGGGTTATTCGGCGGTGGGGGGCAGGGCGCTGGGGTATTCGGCGGGGGGGCAGGGCGCTGGGTTATTCGGCGGTGGGGGGCAGGGCGTTGGGTTATTCGGGGGCGTGGGGGGCAGGGCGCTGGAGTATTCAGCGGGGGGGCAGGGCACTGGGGTATTTGGGGGCGTGGGGGGCAGGGCGCTGGGGTATTCGGCGGGGGGGGGCAGGGCGCTGGGGTATTCGGTGGGGGGGGAAGGGCGCTGGCTACTGGACCCATCAACCTGACTCTCACTCTGCAGGTGTCTCACCGCAGGAATCGCTCCCAGCACATCTTTGACGACTGGGCGGGGACCAGCTCCCCCTCCCCGTCCCTCTCCCTCTCGCCCTCCCCTGGGGGCTCCCCCCCTCTCCCCTCCGACCTGCCCCATGTGAGTTACACCCCAGGCCCCTCCCCCTCCCCTGGGCTCCCGCAGTCTGACTGCTCCCGCTGGGGAGGAGGGCGAATGGGCCCTGCCCCCATCCCCTTGGTCGCCCCCAATTGATCCAGTGCCCAAGGGTTGGCTGGAGCCTGGGGTCCCCGCTGGGTGGTTCAGGCGGGGGGCGGGGGGACTGGTCTGGGCAGGGGGTGGAGGGGGAGGGACGGGGGCAGGAGCTGGGGGGGGTGAGGGGCAGGAGTTCAGCTGAGCAGGGGGTTGTGGGGGAGGGGGCAGGGGGAGGCTGTGAAGTGGGGCTGCGGGGGGCTGACAACTCTCGTCATGGCAGGAGGTGGAGAAGGCCGGGCACCTGAACAAAACCAAGATTGCAGAGGGTGGTCGGAAACTCAGGTATGGGGGGTGGGCCCAGGGGCAGGAGGGATGCCGGGGAGGGAGTGGGGGGGATCCTGGGGGTGGGGGCAGGAGGGATCCCTGGGGCAGGGGCAGGAGGGATCCCCAGGGAGGGGGCAGGAGGGATGCCGGGGAGGGGACAGGGGGGATCCTGGGGGCAGAGGCAGGAGGGATCCCCAGGGAGGGGGCAGGAGGGATCCTGGGGGTGGGGGCAGGAGGAGGGGGTAGGGGGGATCCCCGGGGAGGGGACAGGAGGGATCCCGGGGCGGGGGTGGGGGCGGGGCTGGGAGGGATCCCGGGGAGGGGGCAGTCCCTGGGCGGGGGGCTGGCCGTGGCTCCCCCTCTCTGGCAGGGCGCAGGGAGCCGCTCGGTCTCTCCCGGCCCGGGGGGTTGGCCGAGGGGCGTCCCCTGGGCATGAATGGACAAAGGGGCCTTTCTCTGCCACCCAGAGCAAGGGGGGAGCTGGGGCCCGGGGAGAGGGGAGCTCAGAGCCAGGGCGGGGGAGGGGGAGCTCTAGGGCAGCAGGGGGGAGCTGAGGGGGCCAGTTGGGGGCTGCCCCTGCTGGGCTCAGCCCCTCTCTCTGGCAGGAAGAGCTGGGGCGTCTCGTGGGTGGTGCTGGCCGGGAACAGCCTCGTCTTCTACAAGGATCAAAAGGGCCCGGCGCCCGCCAGCTGGGTGAGTGGGGGCTGGGGGGGGGCTGGGGGGGGCTGGGAGGGGAGGGAGGAATTGGGTGGGGAGTGTGGGGGAGGGGGTCACACTGTCCTACACCCCAGGAGACAGGAGCTGTCGGGGGAGGGGGCACCCAGTCCCCCCCCCATGCCAGCCCTGACGCCCCCTCCCCCCCCCCAGAGACCTGCCAGCAGCAGACCCGAGAGCAGCGTGGACCTGCGGGGGGCCATACTGGAGCGGGCACGCGACATGTCCAGCAAGAAGAACGTCATCCACGTGAGTGTGGGGGGAGCCCCCCCCAGCACCCTCCACCCCCCGGGACCCAGCAGACCCTCCCAGGACCTAGTAACACCCCCTGGGCACCCAGCACCCCCCCCCAGACCCAACCCCCCCAATGGGACCAGCACCCTGCCCCTAGGACCCAGCAACACCCTCTGGGAACTCAGCACCACCCCCATGAAATCCAGCACCCCCCCGCGGGACCCAGCAACCCCTCCCTCCACAGGGCCCAGCAATGCCCCCTGGGAACCCAGCACTGCCCCCATGAGACCCAGCACCCCCCTCTAGGGACCCCGCAACACCCCCTGGGAACCCAGAGCCCCTCTGCTCCCAGGAAACCCACCCCCTGGGATCCAGTAACCTCCTGCCCTGGCAGCACTGCCAGGCTGCGGGGCTCTTGGACCCCTGCGCCAGCAACCCCCCATCTCTTCTCCACCCGTGTGCAGAATCAGTTTTGCGGTGTGCACCGGTGCGGATGTGCACCACCCATAGAAACACAGACCTGGCTGGGGGCACGCTGCTCATCAGCTGGGCATTGAAAACCAACCTGAGCGCCCCCCCCATGCACCTGGCTCTCAGGGACGCTACCCTGCCCCCCACGGTCCCTGCCCCCAGGCTCCCCTCAGCTGCCCTTGGGCGACCCCGCAGGGAGCTGCCCCTGCCAGGCCCCCTGACCTGCTCCTGCCCCGGCAGCTCCGCACCGTGACCGGCAACGAATTCCTGCTGCAGTCCGACAGCGAGGCCACCATCCAGGACTGGCACCAGACCATCAAGGGCGTCATCCGGAGGCTGGTGAGTGCTGGTGGGCAAAGGGTTACCGTTATTGGGTGCCCCACGCCAAGGGGAACGCCGAGGACACACGGGGATAAGGGGGCTGCCCCCCCGCCCAGCCAGTGCCCCTCACTCCCGCCCCACAGCCCCTGATAACCCAGCCCTGCCCCCCCGCCCAGCCAGTGCCCCTCACTCCCGCCCCACAGCCCCTGATAATCCAGCCCTGCCCCCCCGCCCAGCCAGTGCCCCTCACTCCCACCCCACAGCCCCTGATAACCCAGCCCTGCCCCCCCGCCCAGCCAGTGCCCCTCACTCCCGCCCCACAGCCCCTGATAATCCAGCCCTGCCCCCCCGCCCAGCCAGTGCCCCTCACTCCCGCCCCACAGCCCCTGATAACTCAGCCCTGCCCCCCCGCCCAGCCAGTGCCCCTCACTCCCGCCCCACAGCCCCTGATAATCCAGCCCTGCCCCCCCGCCCAGCCAGTGCCCCTCACTCCCGCCCCACAGCCCCTGATAACCCAGCCCTGCCCCCCCGCCCAGCCAGTGTCCCTCACTCCCGCCCCACAGCCCCTGATAACCCAGCCCTGCCCCCCGCCCAGCCAGTGCCCCTCACTCCCGCCCCACAGCCCCTGCCAGCCCAGCCCTGGGCTCCCCCAGCCCTGCCGGTGCCCCTGTATTATTGGAGTCCAGGGGGACTCAGCTAAGAGTTTTAATTCAGGGTGAATTGCTGAGGAATAAGGCTACTTGCAGCCCCAAACCGGGGGTCCTCCATTGTAAGGGCATGCCTTGTGGAACGGCTCCCCTTGTCGGCCGATCCGCGGCTAGGCTGGGCCGGATCAGCTGATTGTCGGCACAGCGCGGCGGCCATTTTTATTTTAACGAAGCCGGGATCATTTAAATCCCCGCTTCATTGACTATGTCGGGTAAACTCGTCTGTGAGTCTCTGAGTTTCCCTGGCGGCGTTGATGGAGCCGTGTCGTCTAGACACGCCCGAAGGCACCACACCAATCACAAAAGGCACCTTCCTTCACCGCACCGGTCAGCAAGGCCCCCAAACACGCCAGTTCTCTTGTGCTCAGGGCCGGCTGGAGGCATGGGCGAGCTGGGCAGCGGCCCTGGGTGTCCCCCCATACGTTGGTGCCTCAGGCGGCTGCCCGGCTAGGCCCCCCCCCATAATCCGGCCCTGCACGCGAGGGCCTGGCAAAGCACCCCTACCGGAACGGTTCCGTCTCTGGGATTCGCTCCCCACCCTGCCCCGCCGTCCGCAGCCAGACGTGACTCAGGCAGGCCGTAGAATAGAAGGGTTATTTGCTTCTCAGAGAGACATGGCAGCACGGGCTCGACATAGACACAGGAGCCGGGGCAGAGCCTAGTCCTCTCGGGGGAAGGGGGCTCACAGGCCCCTGAACCCCCCTGTCCTGGACTTGGTCTGTTTTCTTCATCTTCCCTCCGCTAAGACACCCCAGCCCCCAACAACTGGTCCCTCAGCACCCAGGCAGCTACACCCTTTGCTTTGTTCAGATTCCACCGCCTAGCGCAGGTGTCAGGAGGCTGGGCTTCCCTCAGGGACCATCCCCTGCTGGCCCTGCATGCGCGCGTGCACACACACACACACACACACACACACACACACACAGTCCCTGCATCCCTGCAGACCAGCACACACACAGTCCCTGCAGACCAGCACAGGACAGTAGGGGTCACACCCAGCACAACGCAGCAACCAGTAAATGCAAAACCAGAGGGGGCCCAGGGCCACAAGAGTGTACAGCACACCCACTACATCACAACTGCCTGCCTGCTTCACACACCCGGAGACTGGTCCTCCGGGAGCAGGCCCACGCCGTCAGCCCAGCAACCAGGTCCCTCATCCCAGCACGCATGGCGGTTCCCACACCCTTGGCAATGTCCACACGGCACAGCCGTCTCGCCAGCCCTCCCCCAGCAGCAGCAGCCGGCCCACCACTGGGTTCCTAGCTGGGCAGAACAGGAGCACCCCAATGGTTTGCTCGTTGTTCGTTCCCCAAATGGAGCCACTCACTCAGCTGTCAGACACTTCCTGGAAAAGGAGGGGCGCGGGCTTGCAGGGCAGCAGAGATCACACAACGCTGAGCACAACCAGCAGGGCAGGGATTGTGGGATACTGGCGGAAGCCAGGTCTCTCTGCAGACCACACAGCAGAGTCCAACCCTGGTTCTTTGTCGACAATAAAGGGAGGGGAAAAGAGAAAAGTTTCTCTTGGGGGTGGCAGTTTTTTGTCCCCCAGACTGGGTGTTTTTCCCCACAAAAGCTCCATGGCAGTGCAAGGTTTTGGCCACACAACATACCAGCGTAGACAAGGCCTCACGCTCCACTAACCTTCGGCCCACAAGGCTGCGCAGGCTCCTCTGAACTTCCTGTGCCTTCCCCTCCCCTGTCCCGGCACCCAGGCCTGTTTCCTGGGAGAGCGGGGTGGCTTCCAGGCCTTCAGAACCCCTCACCCATACAGGGGGAACCCCTCCCCTTGGCCACAGGCCCTCACTCCCGACCCGCAACCGAGCCCTGGGCTCTGCCCCCGGCCTCCTTCCTTCCCCACCGGCTGACCTGGTGCCCCCCCCCCCCCCCCCCGCTACCCCTCCCCCTTTTTGGGGCCGGGAATGGTTCCCACCCCCTCCCGTTGGCTGCTCCCAGGCCTGACGTGTCCCTTGCACCCCAGGACCTGGAGAACCCCCTGGAGGAGCTGAGCTACGCGCTGCACCGGGCCGGCAGCTCCGAGCTGCTGGACCTGAGCGGGGACGAGGAAGACGATGGGCTGAGGCCGAAGGAGGGCAGGAAATCCTCAGGTAAGTGCCCTACTGTGACGTAGGGGGGGTGCCTTGCTAGGGCTGTGGCGACCTCTGCTGTCTGGTCATTATGCAAAGGGGGCTCCAAACCTGTCTGACCAGCTACCCCCCATGGGGAGAAACAAAGGAAGGTGGAAGGCTGCCCCTGGCTGGGGGGCAGGGCTGGAGGAGAGTGAGTTAGTTGCTGTCTGGGAGCATGGAGGAAGCAGCCTCAGCAACAGGCTGGGGGGTTTAGAAGCCGAGACCCCCCCTCCCATATCAAGGGGGGGCTGAGGCATCCTAGGCCTGCCCTGTAACCTGGTGACATCTGTGCTGTATCCTGGAGAAGCAATAAACCCCCTCTATTCTACTGGCTGGTGGAGTCTGTTCCTGCCATTTCGGGGGTGCAGGAGGCGGGGGACCCCCAACGCGCCGTCACACCTACCCATTGCGGGGAGCAGGAAGGGGAGGGGCGACCGGCCTGGGGGGGGCTCTTTGACAGCTTCACCCCCTCTGCCCCCCTCCAGGCTCCCTCCGCAGCCCTGAAAACACGGAGAAGAAACGAGTCAAGAGCAAACTGAGGCGCTTCATCGTCAAACGGCCCCCGCTGCAGAGCCTGCAGGAGAAGGGGCTCATCCGAGGTGGGGCCCCTCCCCCCTGCTCCCGTCCCCTCCTCCTGCCCCCCCCCGCATCCCATCCCCCTTCCCCCCAGAGCCTGCAGGAGAAGGGGCTCAGTCAAGGTGCAGACCCCCCCGTACCTCGCAGGCCCCGCACCCCCCCGATACAGAGCAACATGGCCTGGGAGGGACGGGGGGCGTTTGATGCCAATAAGGCAACTTTCACCCTGCCCGCTGGGCCCAGTTCTCAGCCCCCTCCTGAACTCCCCCCCCCCCCCCGAAGCTTGGTGCCCACAGCACCCCCGGTGGCCAGAGGCTGGGACTGCAGGGGACAGGCTGGGCAGCCCGTGGGGGGGAGCAGCCCCCCACCCCAGCGTGGTGCCCACCACTGCCCTCTCTGCAGACCAGGTCTTCGGCTGCCGGCTGGAGGCCCTGTGCCAGCGGGACAGCGACCCGGTGCCGCGCTTCGTCCGGCTCTGCATCCAGGCTGTGGAGGAGAGAGGTAGGAGCCCTGCGGGCGGGTGCCTGGCGTCCTAGCCCTCCCCCCCACGGAGCCCCTGGGGGCATCCCAGAGCCCTCTCGCACCTGCCCAGCCAGCGCCACTGGCACCTGGGACGGGGAGAGGCCTCGACAGGGAGCAGACATGCTCCCCTCTGGGACCGCCGAGCAGGGGTGAGGAGTAGGCAGGGGGCACATGTGGGCAGGGGTAGGGAGATGGGGGGCACAGGGGGCTCCATGGGAGGGGACGGTGGCACATGGAGCTCTGGGCAGAGGCAGGGAGATGGGGGGCAGAGGGGGCTCAGATCGGGGGAGGGGCAGGGGGCAGAGGGGGCTCAGAGCGGGGGAGGGGTAGGGGGCTCCGTGGGGTTCTACCGTCCCGAGCTGGGTCTCACCCCCCCCCCCCCCCAGGCCTGGACGTGGACGGGATTTACCGGGTGAGCGGGAACCTGGCCGTGATCCAGAAGCTGCGCTTTGCTGTGGACCGGGGTGAGTGTCTGTGCCCAGGGGAAGGGCTGGGGGGCAGCTGGCCTGGGCGCTGCTCCCTGCAGGACTGTGTACGCCCCTCACCCTGGCCCTTGGCCTTTGCCCCGCGGTGGCTCAGCCAGCCGGCTCCCCCGTAGTCCCCGGCCTGCAGCCAGAGCGGCCCCGTGACGGCTGTTGTTTTGCAGAGCGGGCGGTGACCTCGGACGGGCGCTACGTCTTCCCGGAGCAGCCGTGCCAAGGTAGAGCAGTGCTGGGTGGGCACCATGGGCGCGGGGCCCTCCCGCTGTGCCCACTGCTGAGCTGCATGGGTGCACGGCAGTGGGACCCTCACAGCTGGGGGCAGGTGACATGGGGTGCAATGTGAGGGGGGCTGAGGGATGCAATGGGTGGCTAGGGTTCAATGTGGGGGGGGTGCAGCATCAGGTCTGGGGGTGCAGTGTGGGGGCTGGAGTGTGCAGTGGGGCTGCCCACGGCAGTGTGGAGGCTGGGGGTGCAGTATAAGGGCTGGGGGTGCAGCGTGGGGGCTGAGGGTGCAGTGGGGCTGCCCATGACAGCGTGGGGGCTGGGGGTGCAGTGTGGGGGTTGGGGGTGCAGTGTGGAGTTTGGGGGTGTAGTGTGGGGGCTGGAAGGTGCAGTGGGGCTGCCCACGACAGCGTGGGAGCTGGGGGTGCAGTGTGAGGTTTGGAGGTGCAGTGTTGGGGGCTGGGGTGCAGCGTGGGGGCTGAGTGCGCACACCCCGGCGCTCGGTGCCCACGGGGTGGCTCGGTGTCTCTGGCCTGGCCTGCCCGGTGCCCCCGCCCGCGGCTGACCCGCCCCATCCCCAGAGGAGCGGCTGTCGCTGGCTGACCCCGAGTGGGACGACGTCCACGTGGTGACCGGCGCCCTCAAGCTCTTCTTCCGCGAGCTGCCCGAGCCCCTCGTGCCCTTCGCCCTCTTCGACGCCTTCGTGGCTGCCGTCAGTAAGGACCCGGCGCCCCGGCGCCACAGCCCCCCCAGCGCCCCACCCTACGGCTCCCACAGCCCCCCAGCACCCCGCCCCCACGGCTCCCACAGCCCACCAGCGCCCCGCCCCCACGGCTCCCACAGCCCCCCAGCGCCCTGCCCCCCCCACACCCCGCCCCCATGTCCCCCCAGCGCCCCGCCCCCACAGCCCCCCACGCCCCACCCTACGGCTCCCACAGCCCCCCAGCGCCCCGCCCCCACGGCTCCCACAGCCCCCCAGCGCCCCGCCCTATGGCTCCCACAGCCCCCCAGCGCCCCGCCCCCACGGCTCCCACAGCCCCCCAGCGCCCTGCCCCCCCCACACCCCGCCCCCATGTCCCCCCAGCGCCCCGCCCCCACAGCCCCCCACGCCCCACCCTACGGCTCCCACAGCCCCCCAGCGCCCCGCCCCCACGGCTCCCACAGCCCCCCAGCGCCCCGCCCTATGGCTCCCACAGCCCCCCAGCGCCCCGCCCCCACGGCTCCCACAGCCCCCCAGCGCCCCGCCCCCCCACACCCCGCCCCCACGGCCTCCCACATCTCGCCAGGCTACCTCAGTCCCTGGCAGCCCACGAGGCCAGTGCCCATGGCCGCCGGGGGCAGCCCCCATCTCGCCCAGCTGCGGAGCCGCCTTGCTTCTCCCCACAGAGCTCCCGGCCTATGCTGAGCGGGTGCAGCGGCTGGCAGAGCTGGTCCAGAGCCTGCCCCCGCCCAACTACACCACCCTGCGCTACCTCCTGACCCATCTCTGCAAGTAAGGGGGGTTCAAATCCCCAGTCTGGGGAACAGAGCCAGGGACTGTGGGGCAGGATAAGGGGGCACTGGGAGGGCTGAGCGCGGGCTGCCGGGGGGGGGGGCTGTGGGGTGGGACAGAGGGGCACCAGTGGGGCTGCAACCGAGGGGCACCGGGGGGGGTGAGGGGCACCATGGGGGCTGTGGGACAGGACCAGGGGGTGCTGGGGGGGGCTTCCAGGGGGAGCTGTGGGGTGGGACTGAGGGGCACAAGGGGGGCCGTGGGGCAGGACCAGGGGGCACTGGGGAGACTGCGGGGGCGGACAGCTGAGGGGGGGCTGTGGGGTGGGACTGAGGGGCACCTTGGGGGCTGTGGGACAGGACCAGGGGGGGCTGTGGGTGGGACTGAGGGGCACCGTGGGGGCTGTGGGACAGGACCAGGGGGGGCTGTGGGTGGGACTGAGGGGCACCGTGGGGGCTGTGGGACAGGACCAGGGGGGCAGTGGGTGGGACTGAGGGGCACCGTGGGGGCTGTGGGACAGGACCAGGGGGGGCTGTGGGGTGGGACTGAGGGGCACCTTGGGGGCTGTGGGACAGGACCAGGGGGGGCTGTGGGTGGGACTGAGGGGCACCGTGGGGGCTGTGGGACAGGACCAGGGGGGCAGTGGGTGGGACTGAGGGGCACCGTGGGGGCTGTGGGACAGGACCAGGGGGGCTGCGGGTGGGACTGAGGGGCACCGTGGGGGCTGCAGGTCGGACGGCTGTCTCGCCCCAGGGTGATGGATCACGCCGACACCAACCGCATGACGCGGCAGAACATCGGCATCGTCTTCGGGCCGACGCTGCTGCGGCCGGAGCGGGAGCTGCTCAGCATGGCTGTGGACATGGTGCACCAGAACCAGGCTGTGGAGCTGCTGCTCAGCGAATTCCAGCTCATCTTCCCGGCCCCCGGCGCCCACTGAGTCCCCAGCACGGCCGCCTGGGCCCCCCGCCAGCCACGGACATTGGCCTGGGTCCCGGCCCGGCCCCGGCAGCCAGCGGGGCTCCCTGCCGCACGCCGGGGAGCTGCCCCCTCTGGCAGGGAAGGCCCCCGGCTGGGCCGGACGCGCCACCGAGACCACGTAGCCCGGAGGAGCCGCTGGCCATCTGCCGGCTTGCTGGAGACCTGGCTGCTCGTCCCATGAGCCCCTGGCCGGGGGCCCGCCCTGCCTCTGCACCGTGATTCGCTGCAGGGAGGGGGGTGTCGCCGGTTACTGTGACCTGGCATCTCTAGAGGCCGTGGGAGGGGGCTCAGGAAGGCTGCTAGCCCCTCCCCTGGTCCCCGCCCCAACCACTAGCCCTCACTGCCCTTTCCCAGGGCACCAGCCCCACATCCCCTCATGCTGTTCCACCACCCATCTCCCCATTGTTCTCAGCCTGCACTAGGGAAGTGAAGGTTTAGCCGGTGGGATTGGAGCCGCTCCTGGCCTGCTGATGGGGATGCCGGTGCGGCCCCTGATGGCAGCAGGGTTGGGGGGTGCAGGCAGGGACTGCTCTGGCGTGGAGCACAGCATTCCTGCCCAGCAGAGTCTGCCACCCCCTCCTCCCCCCCTGGTTTCATCCCCCCCCTTTATTCAGTTTATCCAGTTAGCCAATTAAACGGGATTTTCCATTCCTGCTGAGCGCTGTACCTGGCCCTGCCGGGGTGGGGAGAGTTGGCACCGGTCATGTGTTTATTTATTGCTCATTTTGCAATCAGTACACCCCCCCCGAGCCACAGGTGGGGCCCCATGGGGCCACGCCAGGCATCTTGCCATCTCTGCCTGGCTAGCAGAGGAGGAATCCCATGACGCCCTGCGAATGGGGCATGTGGGGGGGCGTGGCAGGACTCATTCTGGGGCCCTGAAACGGGGCCGGGGGGTGTGGCAGGACGCACTCTGGGAGCCCGGGAACAGCACCGTCTGCTGAGGGTAGCGAATGTGACGCCCATCTTGAAAAAGGGCTCAAGCGGTGACCCTGGCAATCACAGCCCAGCACGACGAACGGCGTGTCGGGGCACATAGGTTGAAACGGCAGTAAAAGAACAGAACTGTGAGCCACGCAGATGAATGTCGTTTGTGGGGACGCTTCAGCGGGGGGAGTTACTCTGTCACTGGGAAAACGTCAGAAACAATCAACAGTCTAGCAGCACCGTAACTCACAAAACCTGTCGACGGGATCAGGAGTTTTTGTTGGGGAAAGTCAATATGGTATCGATCCAGGGAAATCCTGCTTCACCAATCTATTAGAGGGGGGCAGCCAGCATGTGGACACGGGGGATCTAGTGGAGATAGTGAACTTAGGTTTCCAGAAAGCCTTTGACAAGGTTCTTCACCAAAAGCTCTTAAGCAAAGGAAGCTGTCATGGGGTAAGAAGGACTGAGAACTGGTTAAAAGACAGGAAACAAAGGGTAGGAATCAATGGTCAGTTTTCAGAATGGAGAGAGGTAACTAGTGGGGTCCCCCAAGGTCTGTCCTGGGACCCCTCCTACTCAACACACTCTTAAGTGATCTGGAAAAAGGGGTAAACAGGGAGGTGGCAAAATCTGCAGATGATTCCAAACTGCTCAAGATAGTCCGGACCAAAGCAGCCTGCGAAGAGCTTCCAAAGAATCTGTGACTGCGTATCGGGGAGCCCCCTGACCGTGCACCCCCGTCCTCGGCCAGTGGTGACGCTCCGCCAGCCAGGATAGTAACAATGGGTTTATTGATTCTTCAAGATTCCTTTTTTTAAGAGGAATAAGGGATCTTTCGGAAAAGGCTTTATTTTCCGAAAGATCCCCATCTAGACTGGCGCTTTTTCCCAGCAAAGCTCCGAGCCGGAAAAAAGCGGCAGCCATTTTTATGCAAATGAAGTGGGGGAGATTTAAATCCTCGCTTCATTTGCAATTGCGATGTGTCTAATTTGCATCCCTTTTCCGGAAAAGGGATGCAGTCTAGACACAGCCCATAGGTTTGATGTAGGCATAGGATAGGCCAACAGATCTACTTCCCTACTGGCCCCTGAACCCCCATACTGCTTTGTAGTCTCCTTCCTCCTTGCTGCCCCATACGCCGACTGCCCTGCCCCCCAGCCAGGTGTCTGTCTCCACCTCCCTTCCTTTGTCTCTCCCTCTGGGAAGAGCCCTGGTATCTGCTCAGGCTGGGACTAGGTGTCTGGGCCAATCCACATGTGGGTGAGTCAATGGGAATCACACAGACCAGCCAGGTGGGGACCCTGGGTTACAGAGCAGACAGCCCCCCCACTACGTCACAGGAGCTCACCAAACTAAGTGGCGGCGCAACAAAACGGCAGATGAATTTTAATGTTGATCAATGCAACGTAATGCACATTGGAAACTACCGGTAGAAAACGACGGGGACTAAATTAGCCACCACTGCTCGAGAGAGAGATCTTGAAGTCACGGTGGAGTGCGGAGAGTTCTCTGAGAACATCCACGCCGGGCGCAGCGGCCATCACAAAACAAAGAGAACGTTAGGAATCGTTAAAAGAGGGACAGTGAATAAGAATATCTTATTGCCTCTGGATAAATCCATGGTTTGTCCACATCTGGAACACGGCGTCCAGATGTGGTCGCCTCCTCTCCAAAAAGGTCTCTTGGCATTGGAAAAGGTTCGGAAAAGGGCAACGAAAAGGAGGAGGGGTTCGGGACGGGTCCCACGGGAAGAGAAATGAAAAAGACGTGGCCCTTCCAGCTTTGAAAAAGAGGAGACTGAGGGGGGATATGCCTGAGATCTATGCAATGGTGACAGGCGTGGAGAAAGTGAATAAGGAAAAGTTATTTCCCTGTTGCTAGAACGAGGGGTCGCCCCATGCAGTGAACAGGTGGCAGGTTTAAAACAAACCAAAGGACATTTTTCTTCCCACAGCGCACAACCTGTGGAACTCCTTGCCGGGGGATGTGGTGAAGGCCAGGACTCTAACGGGGTTCAAGAGACCTAGATACATTCGTGGAGGTTAGGTCCATCAGTGGCTCTTAGCCGGGATGGACCATTGGCCGTTCTTATGATCTGGGCACTACCTGCCCTAGGAACACCCTGCACCCCCAGCAAGGGGATCCGTGCTCTCTGCCAGGCATTGGGGCCCCACACAGGGGCCCCACACAGGGGATGCCCCCCACACCGTGCACCACTGCCCTGCCAGGCCCCTTTGGCTGCAGGCTAACTCCCCTCATTGCCTGGCCGTGCTGGAGGTGGGCAGAGGCCCAGGGGAGATGCCCCATTGGCTGGGGCTGCCTGTGCCCTCTCCCTGGTCCCCCACCCCCCGTAGCCTCTGGGCCTGCTGGCAGAGCTGTGGGATGTGCCCCGTCACCCTGGGTTCCAGACAGATGGGGGAGTCACAGGGGGTGGGAGGTGGAGTCTTCCTGATGTCCTGGTGCCCACAGGGGGTAGGTGTCTGGGGGGCCCTGGAGCAGGAGCAGTTAGAGGGTGGGGGTCTCCCTGCAGGGGGCAGGGCTGGGGACTGGAATCTTCCCCTGCAGTTTGGGGGCCAAAGTCTCCCCATTGAGGGCAGGGGCCGGGGTCTCCCCCTGGAGGCTAGGGGGCAGGGTGCTGTCCTGGTGACAGGGGGCGGGGGTCCCCTCAGGGGTGGGGGCCGGGGGGTCCCCGGAGGGGGCGGGGGCGCCCCAGGGCCGGCAGCCCTGGCGATGGTTGACGTGCTGCGAGTAGGAGCCGGAGTGGGAGAAGCGGCGGGCGCAGCGGGCGCACTGGAAGGGGCGCTCGCCTGAGTGCAGCCGGGCGTGTTCGGCCAGGTGGTGCTTGTGCTTGAAGGCCTTGGCGCAGAGCGGGCAGCGGTGCGGGCGCCTCCCTGTGGGGACGGGCACCTCAGCGCGATGCCCCTTGGCCTGCCCCGGCCCCTGCTGGGTCCCCCCTGCCCCCCTTCTACCCTCCCCCTTGGCCTGCCCCGGCTCTTCCCACCCCCCGCCCCTGCTGGGGTCCCCCTGCTCCCCTTCTACCCTCCCCCTTGGCCTGCCCCGGCTCCCCCCACCCCTGCCCCCCTTCTACCCTCCCCCTTCGCCTGCCCCCGCCCCTGCTGGGGTCCCCCCTGCCCCCCTTCTACCCTCCCCCTTCGCCTGCCCCGGCACCCGCCATTCCCTGCCCCCTCCCCCTTTGCCCTCTCCCACCGCTGGGATCCCCCCATTACCTGCCTCCCTGCTAGGATCCCCCTTCACCCTGCCCCTGGGCCCCTACTGGGCTCCCCCACCCCCACTGCCCCCCTACTCACCCGTGTGCTCGTACTGGTGCCGCAGCAGGGAGCTGCTCTTGCGGAAGGTTTTGGGCAGAGTTCACACAGATACAGCCCCTCGGGTGTCCTCCGCAGCCGCCTCCGGCCCCCCGGCTCCCCGCCCGCCTGCAGGGGGGGCCGCCCTGCCCCACTGGCCGCCTGGGGGCGTCAACGGGGCTGTCAGTGGGGCCCCTGGACAGAGCAGCCACCAGCTCCTCTGTCCCCGAGCCCAACCGGGGAACAGTGCATCTGCCAGCAACGCCCCCCCCCAGCCCCTCGCTCCCACCCCGCAGCCCCTGCCCCCCCAGCCCTGCCCTGCCCCTCGCTCCTACCCCGCAGCCCCGGCCCCTCCAGCTCTGCCCTGCCCCTCGGCCCCCCCAGCCCTGCCTTGCCCCTCGCTCCTGCCCCACAGCCCCTGCCCCCCCCAGCCCTGCCCTGCCCCTCGCTCCCGCCCCACAGCCCCTGCCCCCCCAGCCCTGCCCTGCCCCTCGCTCCTACCCCGCAGCCCCGGCCCCTGCAGCTCTGCCCTGCCCCTCGGCCCCCCCAGCCCTGCCTTGCCCCTCGCTCCTGCCCCACAGCCCCTGCCCCCCAGCCCTGCCTTGCCCCTCGCTCCTGCCCCACAGCCCCTGCCCCCCAGCCCTGCCTTGCCCCTCGCTCCTACCCCGCAGCCCCTGCCCCCCCAGCCCTGCCTTGCCCCTCGCTCCTGCCCCACAGCCCCTGCCCCCCAGCCCTGCCCCTCACTCCCACCCCGCAGCTCTTCTTTCGCAGGGCAGTTGCTCACCAGAGGCCCGTGACGCTCCCAGGGGCCCGCGGCCTGGGCTGGCTTCGGCGCCGCTCCGTACGGGTAGAGCAGGAGGGGCAGGAAGTGGGGGGCTGGCAGCGCGGGGGTGCCGTGCAGCCGAGGGACCCCGGCCGGGAGGAGGTGGCTGAGGGTGCTGGGCAGGACGGCTGGGAAGAGGGGGCAGAGGGGGGTGGGGGGGCAGAAGGGCTCGTAGCGGAGCTGGGGGGGCCGGGCCTCCTTCGCCGGCTTGGGCAGAGACAGGTCCAAGGGCTCTCCATCGGAGACCCCGGGTCCCTCCGTTCCCAGGCGGGGGGGCACAGAGGGGGCCGTGCCGTGCCGGGGCCGTGCAGGGGGCGGGTGTCTCTGCTGTAGGCCCCGTGCTCCCCCACGTGGCCCCCCCAGGGCCTGGCAGCCGCCGGGCGGCTCTGGCACGGAGCCGGGGCGCTGGGGGGGGGCAGCGGGCGGCGGTGGGCGCTGAGGTGGGAGCTGTAGGAGCCGGAGTGGGAGAAACGCTTCTGGCAGGCGGCGCATTCGTAGGGTTTCTCGCCTGGGGGGAGGAGACAGGACTCAGTGCCGGGGGTGGGGACAGACGCACGGACACGGGGGGGGGCGCACGGACATGGGGGAGCGCACAAGAGCTGGGTGAGAAAAAGAGGCGTGCTCGGAGGGCTCCTCTCCCCCCCGAAATCCCCACCCTTGTGCTGACCCTGAGTGCGGGGCCGTGGGGGGCAAGGGTTGTGGGGGGGCCCCCGGCACTGGGGGTGCACTGGCAGCAGTGTGGGTATTGGTGGGGTGGAGCAGAAGGGTGTCTGGGCCAGAGGGGATGGAACTCAGGAGGGCAGTGGGGAGGGGAACCGTGGGGGGCGGGAGCAGGGGGGAGTCAGGGCTGTGGGGACAGTGGGGAAGGGAGCCATGGAGGGCAGGAGCAGGGGGGAGTCAGGGTGGGGGGGCAGTAGGGAGGGGAGGGGAGCCATGGGGGGCGGGAGCAGGGAGGTGTTGGGGGGGCAGTGGGGAGGGGAGCCATGGGGGGCGGGAGCAGGGGGGAAGTTGGGGGGGTGGGGAGGGGAGCCATGGGGGGGGCAGGGAGGTGTTGGGGGGCAGTGGGGAGGGGAGCCATGGGGGGCGGGAGCAGGGGGGAGTTGGGGGGAAGTAGGGAGGGAGGGGAGCCATGGGGGGTGGGAGCAGGGGGGAGTTGGGGGGGAAGTAGGGAGGGGAGGGGAGCCATGGGGGGCGGGAGCAGGGGGGAGTTGGGGGGGTGGGGAGGGGAGCCATGGGGGGCGGGAGCAGGAGGGAGTTGGGGGGGCAGTGGGGAGGGGAGCCATGGGGGGCGGGAGCAGGGGGGAGTCGGGGGGAAGTAGGGAGGGGAGGGGAGCCATGGGGGGGCGGGAGCAGGGGGAAGTCGGGGGGGAAGTAGGGAGGGGAGGGGAGCCATGGGGGGCGGGAGCAGGGGGAAGTCAGGGGGAAGTAGGGAGGGGAGGGGAGGGAGCCATGGGGGGCGGGAGCAGGGGGAAGTCGGGGGGGGAAGTAGGGAGGGGAGGGGAGGGGAGCCATGGGGGGTGGGAGCAGGGGGAAGTCGGGGGGGAAGTCGGGGGGAGGGGAGCCATGGGGGGCGGGGAGCCATGGGGGGCGGGAGCAGGGGGTCCAGGCCAGGGAGGGGTGTCTCACCGCTGTGGATTCGCTCGTGCTCCTGCAGGTGATGTTTGTGTTTGAAGCCCTTCCCGCAGGCCGGGCACCTGAACCGGCGCGTCTCCTCCTGCCCCACAGAAACCCCCAGCATAAGGGGCTGGACAAGCCCCGCCCCCCACCTCCAGCCCCCCACTTCCCTGGGCTCCCTCTGCCCCCGCGCCTCAGGCTCGGCCTCCCCCACCTCTCCTGGGCCGCCCCCGCAGGCTGGGCCGTACCTGGCTGGGTGCGGGGCGGGCGGGGGGCCGGCAGTGTGTGGCCACGTGGGGGCTGAGCCGGGCCCCCTGGCGATGGAGCTGGGCACACGGGCTCAGGCAGGCGAAGCCACAAGAGCCGCACCTGCAGGGCGGGGCAGCCGGCCACCACGCGGGCGCTTCGGGGGGCTCCGGTGTCTGACCTGGGGAGAAAGAGCAGTGTCGCCCGCCACAGCCCCCCGACCCAGCATGCCCCTCAGTTCCCTCCTCAGGAGTGAGGGGCACTGGCAGGGCTGGGGGGGATCAGGGCTGGGCGGGCAGGGGCTGTGGGGCGGGAGTGAGGGGCACTGGCAGGGCTGGGGGGGGCAGGGGCTGTGGGGCAGGAGTGAGGGGCACTGGCAGGGCTGGGGGGGCAGGGGCTGTGGGGCAGGAGTGAGGGGCACTGGCAGGGCTGGGGGCAGGGCTGGGCTGGCAGGGGCTGTGGGGTGGGAGTGAAGGGCAGGGCCATGGGGCAGGGGTGAGGGGCACTGGCAGGGCTGGGCTGGCAGAGGCTGTGGGGCGGGAGTGAGGGGCACTGGCAGGGCAGGGGGGGCTGGGCTGGCAGGGGCTGTGGGGCGGGAGTGAGGGGCACCGGCAGGGCAGGGGGGGCTGGGCTGGCAGGGGCTGTGGGGCGGGAGTGAAGGGCAGGGCCATGGGGCAGGGGTGAGGGGCACTGGCAGGGCTGGGGGGGCAGGTGCTGTGGGGCGGGAGTGAGGGGCACCGGCAGGGTGGGGGGGGGCCCAGGGGCGGGCCGGGCGCCGGAGGGCTTCGCTGCTGCGACTCACTGCGGTGGGGCTCCGGGTGGCTGCGTATCTGCTGCATTTGGCTCCGGGTGCCCCCTGGACTCCGGGCGCGGGCGGGGGGAGGCCGTGGGCCCGGGGCTCTGGCTCAAAGCTGCAGCAGGAAGGAGGGGAGCGGGTCAGGGGTGGGGAGAGAACTCGGGGAACCCCCCAGGGCCTGCGCCCCGAAACCACCCAGCCCCCAACATCGCCCGCCCGGCTCTGCGGCTCCAGCCCGCCCAGGGCAGGTCCTGGGGGAACCGGCTCCCCACCCATGGCCCAGCAGAGCAGGCAGCCTGGGTGGAGCTGCCCTTGCACATCCGGCCCCTGCCTCAGCCGGGCGCTGCAGCAGCAAGTGTGAAAACACCCAAGGCCCCGGCTCAGGCCCTGCACCGAGGCCAAGCAGCCACAGGGCCGGGACTCAGCCCCACCCGGGTGCCGCCTGGGCCCAGCCAGGGGTGTGGTCTCCCTGCCCGCTGGCCCCACAGGGTCGTGGGGGCTCCGGGCCGCCCCTCCATCCCCATGTCCAGCTCCGAGAGCCCTCCCAGGGCCGGGGCGAGAAGCAGCTGGAGGGGCCCTGGCTGGGAACCCCGGGAATTCCCTGGCCGGGGGCCGTCAGCCTTGGGGGTTCTGCTCCACCCCTCGGGCACCATGCCAGGGCCTGGGGCACCGGCGAGCGCACGCCCCCAGGATAGGGCCGGGCACCGCAGCAGGGGAGAGAAAGCCGGGTCTGCCAGGGTCAGTCCGGTCCCGCAGTGCAGACAGACTCGCAGCGCCCCGGCCCCCCTTCCCGTGCACGCTCGCCCCTCGTGACACACGCGCGCGTGCGCTGCGCCCTCGCTGGGGCCCGGAGATCCCGCCGCGGTGCGCAGACCCCCACGGATCAGCAGCCGTGCGGCCTGAAACGGCCCCTTTCCCCAGCTACCCGGGAGCTCCAGCCCCACGCAGGGAGACCCCCAGGGCCAGGAGAGGGGGCCTGAGCTCACTAGAGGGGGGCCTGGGGGCTGCTCGCCGGGACAGGGGCAGGAGCGGGCAAGGCCTGTTCTGTTCTGAGCCAGAGTCACCGTAGAGGAGACCCACAGGCGGGGGTGGGGAGAATGAAGTCTGGAAACTCCCTGGGGGGCAGCCAGGCAGGGAGCGTGGGGGGCAGGAAGGCAGCTGGGGGTGGAGTTAGCAGAGTTAGCCACACCCCCTCGCCAGCACATGCTCCGCCCCCTCACCCAGCCTGGGCACTGCCACTGCACCGGCCACCCGTAGCATGCGCAGGCATCGGGGCAGATGGAAGGGGGCCAAGGGGGCTGTGGGGCAGGAGTGAGGGGCGCAGCAGGGCTGGGGGGCCAGGACTGGACCAAGGGGGCTGTGGGGCGGGAGTGAGGGGCGCAGCAGGGCTGGGGGGCTGGGCCAAGGGGGCTGTGGGGCGGGAGTGAGGGGCGCAGCAGGGCTGGGGGGCTGGGCCAAGGGGGCTGTGGGGCGGGAGTGAGGGGCGCAGCAGGGCTGGGGGGCTGGGCCAAGGGGGCTGTGGGGCGGGAGTGAGGGGCGCAGCAGGGCTGGGGGGCCCGGGCTGGGCCAGTCCTTGCCCTTTGGGTTCTTTGCATCTGGATCCCAGCAGAGCCCCAAGTTGGCCGGGGGGGCTGAGGGCAGGTGCCAGGGGGGGCTGAGGGCAGGTGGGTCCAAGCCCCCATTCCTAGGTCCTCAGCTGGAGCCGTGAGGGCAGCGCCCCCGGCTGGCAGGCCACCCCCCGCCATTTCCTCCCCCCCTCGCTGACTCAGTTTCCTCCCCAGCCCCGTCCCGGAGAGCCCGCCCGGGGTGGGCGGCCGGGGGCCTCTGAGCGCCGGGGAGATCCCCAGGGCCCGTGGGTTCCCAGGCCTGGCCCGTGAGGCAGCCGGGGCAGGGGGAGGGGGGATCCCCGCCCCACGTCAGTGCCAGGGGAGGGGGGATCAGGCCGACTCGTGCCCTGGGGCGGAGGGCGAACAGGCCGACCCTGCAGCCCACTCTGGTCGCTCAGGCAACCATGGCCGGGGGGGGGGAGTGAGGGTACATATCCCCCTGAGCCCCTGAGCCTGGGCGCTGCCTGCCCCGCGGGGGGGGGGGGGCGGTTAGGGGCTTTCTGGTGCCCCCAGGCCGGGCAGCCAGAGCTGGAGGGGAGCCCAGAGCCAGAGCCAGGGGATGTCCTGGTCCGGCCCTGGGGGCCCAGCTATGGAGCGGGGCCTCGCAGGGTTGGTCCCAGCCACCGGCCCCTAGGCCTGCGGCTCCGGCTCTCCCAGCAATGGGGGGGGCACGTGAGGAGCAGCTGGGGGGGACTGGGATGGGCACAGCATGAGGGAGGAGCTGGAGAAGGGGAGGAGACACAGGGTCCAGCAGCCGCACAATCAGTCACCCACACACTGAGGCACAATCACACACACACAATCACACCCCTCCTAATGCACAATCACACATGCACAGCCACACACACACAGTCACACCCCTCCTAATGCACAATCACACATGCACAATCACACACACACAATCACACCCCTCCTAATGCACAATCACACATGCACAGTCACACACACTCAATGCACAGTAATACACAGTCACATCCATGCGTGCACACACACCGATGCACAACAAACTCTCACAGTCACACACTGATGCACAATCACACACGTGCCGCCACACATGCACACACTGGTGCACAATCACGCACACAGTCCCTAGTGCAGTCACACTCAGCCCCCTACTGACACACTACCGCACGCTCTGCAAGGTTCCTCCTTCCCCCCTCCCCAAACTCTGCTGAGTGCCACACTGACATGATGTCATAGGCTCCGTGCTGATGACATCGCGCCACTATGGAAACAGCCATGATGTCATGGACTCCACCTGGTGCCCAGGGGCAGGGGAAACTGAGTCAGCTCATGGGCCGGAGCAAACAGCCCAGCAATGCACACCGAGCTGAGGGGGTGGGGAGAGGCCAGAGCGGGCCGGTGGTTTCACACTCTTGCATGGGGCCGGGGGAGGGGGGGAAATCAAAGGCGGCCGTCAAACCAAGGGACCCACCCAGCTCTCCGGCTCAACCACAGCCAGTCCTGCCGGGCCCCCAACTCCCGCCCCCCAGCCCTGCCGGCCCCCCAACTCCCGCCCCCCCAGCCCTGCCGGGCCCCCAACTCCCGCCCCGCAGCTCCTGCCGGCCCAGCCCTGGGCTCCCCCAGCCCTGCCGGCTCCCCAACTCCCGCCCCCCCAGCCCTGCCGGGCCCCCAACTCCCGCCCCGCAGCCCTGCCGGCCCCCCAACTCCCGCCCCCCAGCCCTGCCGGCCCCCCAACTCCCGCCCCGCAGCCCCTGCCGGCCCCCCAACTCCCGCCCCGCAGCCCTGCCGGCCCCCCAACTCCCGCCCCCCAGCCCTGCCGGCCCCCCCAACTCCCGCCCCGCAGCCCCTGCCGGCCCCCCAACTCCCGCCCCGCAGCCCTGCCGGCCCCCCAACTCCCGCCCCCCAGCACTGCCGGCTCCCCAACTCCCGCCCCGCAGCCCCTGCCGGCCCAGCCCTGCCCTCCAGCCCTACCGGGCCCCCAACTCCCGCCCCACAGCCCCTGCCAGCCCAGCCCTGGGCTTCCCCAGCCCTGCCGGCCCCCAACTCCCGCCCCACAGCCCCTGCCGGCCCAGCCCTGCCCTCCAGCCCTGCTGGCCCCCCAACTCCCGCCCCGCAGCCCCTGCCGGCCCAGCCCTGCCCTCCAGCCCTGCTGGCCCCCCAACTCCCGCCCCGCAGCCCCTGCCAGCCCAGCCCTGGGCTTCCCCAGCCCTGCCGGGCCCCCAACTCCCGCCCCGCAGCCCCTGCCGGCCCAGCCCTGGGCTTCCCCAGCCCTGCCGGCCCCCAACTCCCGCCCCACAGCCCCTGCCGGCCCAGCCCTGCCCTCCAGCCCTGCCGGGCCCCCAACTCCCGCCCCGCAGCCCCTGCCGGCCCAGCCCTGGGCTTCCCCAGCCCTGCCGGCCCCCAACTCCCACCCCGCAGCCCCTGCCAGCCCAGCCCTGCCCTCCAGCCCTACCGGGCCCCAACTCCCACCCCACAGCCCCTGCCAGCCCAGGCCCAGGGGGCAGCATGTGCTGGGGGCAGTGCACGGTGGGCAAAGCCCAGCCAGGCTGCCCCTGCCCCAAGGACACAGGGAGACCACATCCCCATTGGCCGTCAAGCCAGGGCGTTGCCCGACCTGTAGCTCAGCCCCAGCTCTGGGGACAGGAAGGGAGCCCAGGGGGGACCCTGTGTCCCTCCCTCCCCAGGCCCCCTGGGTCCTGCTGCCAGGGCTCCCAGAGCCCTTACCGCAGGGCCCTGCACGAGTCCTGCTGCCCTCCAGAGCCAGATGCCTGGGGCAACCGCGTAGCCGGGCTCCTGGGCACGGAGCCTGGCCTGCCAGCCCCGCCCGACCAGGTGCCTTTGAAGATGGGTGCGGGGTGGTTCCTGCTCCAGGCAGGTACCAGCCGAGATACCGGCCGCAGCCTCCGCACCTGGGAGATTAACAGCCCAGCCCCATCCATCAGCGCAGGCCGGGCACCCCCAGCTTCGTGTGCCAGGGCCCCTTTTCCCCCCGCCAGGCCGCCACGGGGACTGAGCAGCATGTTAAATGTCACGCAAGAAACGAGTGGGGCTGGCCCTGGTCTGGGTCTGTCCCCAGCTCTGTCCCTGACTCGCTGTGTGACCCCTTTCTGTGCCTCAGTTTCCCTACGTGTAGGGGGCCAGCAGGGTGGGGCTGGGAGGCGGCGGCTGCAGTGAGCTCTAATGGCCCAGCCACTGCACAAACCCCAAGTCCCAGTCAGAACCCTCGGAACGCCTGGGGGCAGGAGCTGGGTCCCACTATGCTGCCCTGCCTCCGCCCCACCTGCAAGGGGGTGAGCAGCTGGTTACCCCTGGACCCAGGGACGGGAACTCACACCTGGATCAGGTCCCACCCCCCCTGCCAGGAAACTCCCAGCAAACAGCAACTGCCGAGGAGTGCACGGATAGCTGCCTGACATGCCTTGCACAGCCGCCTGACACGTCTCGCACACCATGCACAATCCTGACACAGCCACCTAACCTGCCTTGCACAGCCGCCTGACACGCCTCACACACCATGCACAGCTCTGACATGCCTCGCACACCATGCACAGCTCTGACATGCCTCGCACAACTGCCTGACACGCCTCGCACACCATGTGGAGCCTTGCACAGCTGCCTGACACTCCTCGCACACCATGCACAGCCCTGACACGCCTTGCACAGCCACCTGACCTGCCTCACACACCATGCACAGCCCTGACACACCTCACACAGCTGCCTGACCTGCCTCGCACAATTGCCTGATACACCTAGCACAACTGCATAACATGCCTCGCACACCATGCATAGCCCTGACACGCCTCACACAACTGCTTGACACGCCTCGCAAACCATGCACAGCCCTGACATGCCTCGCACAGTTTCTTGACACGCCTCGCACAACTGCCTGACACACACCATGCACAACCCTGCCACACTCACTAGGCACAACCCTGAGGTGCACACACCACACAACTCTGCCACGCACACCCCTTGCACAACTGCACGACACACACCTGCCTCCCTCCCAAACAGGCACCTGTCGGGGACCCCCCCCACTCCGCGACTGACCCCCCCCCGCCCGCGCCCCACAGCAGCGGCGACCGCCCCCTGGAACGGCGAACCCGACTCTGCGCTAATGAGTTTCCTAATTAACAAACACAATCAGCAAACCCCCCCCCCCCCCGTCCAGCCCTCCGGTGCCCCGCTCCCCCGAGCCCCGCCCGGTCCCTCACCGCGTCTCCTGCGCTGCCCGCGGCGCTCACGGAGCGAGGTGCGGAGCCGCCGCGGAGTGCGGGGCGCCCCGGGCCGCTGCCCTGACCCGCCCCGACGGCGGGGGGCGGGGCTGGGCGGGGAGGGAGCAGCCGGGGGTGTCCCGTGGGGGGCAGGCAGTGGGGGGAGGGGCTGGGGCACGCCAAGGTGCAGGCAGCAGAGGAGGGGCTGGAGCACCCCAGGGTGCCGGCAGCTGGGGAAAAGGCTGGGGCACCCTAGGGTGCTGGTAGTGGGGAACGCCTGGGGCACCCAGGGGGCAGGAGCAGGGGCACCCCAGGGTGCCAGAGGGAGGGGCTGGGGCACCCCAGAGTGCCAGTCGGGGTCACCCTAGGGGTACAGGCAGCAGGTGAGGGGCTAAGGCACTCTAGGGGTACAGGCAGCAAGGGGAGGGACTGGGGCACCCTAGGGTGCAGGCAGTGGGGGATGAGGTTGGGAGTACACCAGAGTGGGGGGCCAGGGTGCAGGAAGTGGGGTGGGGTGCACCTCAGGCAGGGGCTGGGGGCCCCAGGGGTGCAGGCAGCAGGAGACAGGGGCGTCGCGGACCATGGCATGCGGGTGCAGCCCCTCCCCCCGTTAGCGGGATGGATGCGGTCCCAGCCGTTTCCTCCCTGGTTACTCACGTCTGGAGTCGGGCGCTGGGGAGAGGACCCAGCGCTCGGCAGGGCTGGGGGCTTGGGGCAGGTGAGGGCCAGACGGGGAGGCGGGTCGGCAAACCCCAGGGAGCCAGGGCCAGTTCCATGTGGGGCCTGGCTCCCGCAGGGGGGCTGCTGGCGGGGCCTGGTACCGGTCACCAGCCATTCCCATGGGGCCAGACCCTGACCCCCTCAGCCCCACCCCAGGCACCCCCCCCCGCTGGCGACATGACCAGCAGCTGCCGCTCGCCTCAGCCCGCTCACCCGGGAGTGGCCTCGCACGTGGCTTTCCACTGCACAGTGCAAAGATCTCACGTGCTGTAGAACAGGAAGGTCAGGTCCTGCGGCCCCTCGCCAGCGCAGTCCCCTGGCTGCTCCCGGAGCGCCTGGCAGGGCAGCCGTGCGGGGCCGAACGGGTTAATACACACGCGTGTGTGCTCACACGTGCACCCTCCCCCCGGGTTCCCCAGCCTTAGGGAGGTCGGAGGGTAAGAAATGAAGAGGGGGGGAAACTCCCCTCTTAGTGCTGGGCAGCTTGTTCTATGTCTGGGCCGGCACCGCCCCCGTGCCTCAGTTTCCTCCTGCAGTGGCGTGGAGGCAGGCCGGAGCTCCAGGCCCCGCCTGGCCTGCAACCCGCCTCGCTCACCGGGGCAGAGGGGTTCCCAGGCTCGGGAGTAGCGCACACCCGGGGGTGGTGACATCATGGCCAGAGCGATGACCTCATTGCCTCCTGTGACATCACAGCGGGAGCCCCAATTGCGCTCAGCTGGTAGCTCACCCAGAAGCCCCCCCAGGAGCTGCTCTCCCCACATGCAGCCCAGGGGCTGGGCGTGGGGGGAGGAAGGACCCCCCTGGGACTCAGGCTCTTCCTTCGGACAGTTTTTCCAACGGGGACTTTGGGTAACGCCTCCTCCGGCAGCACCCCTCACTTGGCCCCCTTTGCCCTCCTGCAGGTGGGGCCTGGCCCCACCCCACCCAGCCTGGGGAGGTCCCGGACGCCTGGGTTCTGTCCCTCCCTCTGCCGCTGGCTCCCCGGGTGACCCAGGGTGTGTGGCTCTGCTCTCTGGGGGACGGGATGGGGCTTTCCTGCCAGCCCCCTTCTTCCCCTTCCCCTTCCCCGGGGCCAGCTTCTCGGCAGAGCATCCTCCCACATCCAGTCCTAGAGCCCCCCCCCGCACCCCAGTTCAGAGTCCTCCCCCGGTGCCTTATCCTGGCCCTGTCCTAAATCCCCACCCCTGACCCCCTGACCCCATCCCCTCCCCAAGCCAGGGACAGAACCCAGGAGTCCTGGCTCCCACCCTCCCTGTGCTAACCACAGAAAGCATCATCGCTACCATCTGCTTTGCTCCACTCCCCGGCGTCCCGCTCGCTCCCCACATCCTGCCCCACAGCCGCGGGCCGGGACTGTGGGAGCAGCGAGGGCGAATTGCAGCTGCCGGGGCTGACTAATCCCCCGTCACAGCTTCCCGGGGGGGGGGGCACCGAGCTCAGCCCCCAAACCTCCCCGTCGGGCTCAAAAAAGCTCCCCCCCACCAATCCCAGATGGGGGGGCTGAGCTGGACAATCGTTTCCCCTTCTCCCCTGTCCCCCCGGGCCTGGGGAAGGAAACCCCCCAAAGGCTCCCCCAGCAAAGGGCTGCCCCCCACCCGGCACCCGGATCCGCAGGCTGAGCTGGGCCCTGGATAGAGGGGCTGGTGGGGGGGGGGTTGGCTCGTCTGAGCGGTGCCTTGGCTTGGATGGCTCTATGCAAAGGGGGGAGCAGCCTCCCGCCCGCCCTCCAATGGCCCCAGCTCCTCTCCTTGTGTCCCAGGGCCCCCCTAAGGCTGCCCCATGCCAAGTCGGCTTTGCTGCCCGAGGAAGGGGGGCAGGGAGAGGAGGCCGGAGCTGAAATCTGGGAGATTCTGGCCTGCGCCCCAGTGAGCACGTGCCCAGGGGCCGAGGGTCAGACCATGCTCCTCCGAGGGGCTGGGACCCAGCTGGGGAGGGGCCGGGATGGGGTTTATAAAGGGCCTGCCCCCTCCCCCGCTCCAAGTGCTCCAGAAGGGTATAGGGAGCCTGGCTGGGGGGGGGGGGGGATCTGCAGCAAGCCTCCCCCCTGCCCACATGGGGCACGCCAGGCACACCCCCCCACGCCAGCTGGGCCTGGGGCACACGCACCCCCCCACCGGGAGACACGCGTGTGCATGGACCCCCACATCACCCCACATGCCAGGGTGTCAGTGGGGCCACAAGGTGTGGGGCAGGGGTGGCTGTGGGGCTGCCCCTGGGACTCTAGCTGGCTGTTGCCAACACCCCTGAACGGAGACATGAGCTCCCTTCCCCCCACGGCCCTGTCTGCCCCAGAGGGTGCGTCCCTGCCTGTCCTTCAGCCCCCCAGGGACAGGGGTCGCTCCGTAGCTGCCCAGCCCGGGGCAGCAGGGTTGCAGCCAGGCCCAGCCCCCCCTGGCAGCAGCCCCGATGCCAGCGGGTTTGCCCAGCAAAGCCGGGGCCTGTCCGACAGCCATCACCCAGCAGAGCTCCACCTGCCCCAAGCCCCCAGGGCACCTCCCCATTGCGCTGGGGGCAGGCAGAGCCACAGTGGGGAGGCTTAGGGGTTAGCAACACGTCTGGCGTGGCCCCTCCCTCCTCCTGGGCCCTATATGCCGGGGATGTGGGATTCCCTCCTCCCCCCACTGAGACAGAGAATCTCCCCTCAAGTTTCCTCCTGACCCCGGCCCTGAAACCCAGCAACAGAGATCCTGGTTGGGGTCTGGGTGGCGCCCGGCCCGACGGGGCCGTGATCCCAGCGGGGGTGTGAGCAGCGCCCGGTATGGTGAGGCCCTGATCCTTTGTCTTCCAGCTGCTGTGGGAGCAGAGCTCAACAATGCGCCCGGAGGAATTTAGTGGGGAATTCTTAGGAGCTCCTGTTGGATTTGTTCGTTGCTAGCAAACCGACCGACCCAGCAAGGTACAGGGAGCCCCCTCCCCGAGACACACCACACACACTGCACAGAACCCCCCCCCCCACAGCCCGTCTAGCTAACCTCCTTCCCCGGCCGGCAGGGCAGCTGGGACGCGGCGGCCGCTCAGCCTGGACACAGACACAGAGACAGAGACGCCAGGTTTTTAGGCAAGTTCGGCTTTTTTTTTTTTTAATGAGTTTTCTTTGGTTTTTCAGTTTTAAGTTAAGGCCTTGCTGAGAGCCCCTCCCCCGCTGGGCCGGGGGGGTAGAGTGGGGGTGGATGAGACCGACCCTGGTCCTGAGACGGGGCAGCGGGGTGGGGGTGGGGGCTCTGGATGGGACATGTTGCATGTGACAGCAAACACGGCCCTGGTATGGGGGGAGCAGGCAGGGGGGACACAGGAGCCACCCCTCAGGGCCCCGCGCCAACCCAGGGCAGTGCCAGGGCGTTCAGTGGACTACGGATGCCACTTGGCCCTGTCCTAGAGGCTCCCCTACGCCAGTGCCTGGGGATCATGCAGCTGCCTCTGGGGTGGGGCGCAGCGGCTGTGTATAACGTGGGTCCCCTGTGCCTTGTGCCCTAGAAAGGCTCCAGGCCCCCTGGCCAGGCGATGGGGGTGGGGGTGAACGTATGCCAGGGTGGACCCCTAAGGGCGTTGGGAGGGAGGCTGCATGTTTGATGAAGGCCGATCGCTTAGGCCCCTCCCTTCCACAGGCCCCGTCGCCCAGCGGAGTCCGGAGGCAGCCCGGAGGGTGGGGGGGGGGGGCGCAAAGGACTCCAGCTACCTAAGGCTGGCTGAGCTGCACCGCCCTGCCCAGGGCACATGCGGCCAGAGAGGAGGGGGGCCACAGGGGCAGATCCCTGCGGGGGGCAGAGGCTGGTTCCATACGGACAAGGACCATCAGAGTCCCTGGAGGGAGGGACAGGTGGACGGACGGACGGGAGGGTGGACGATGGCAGGGAGGGTGGCCAGAGGGACGGCTGGATACCAAAGCTGGGGCGTCCCATCCCCACGCTGGCTCCCAGACGGCCTGCCGGGCTGTCCCTCCGCAGAGGCCCCAGGCAGCAGGTGTTGGACACTGGCCAGCCCGGGACCCCTTCTCCCCGCTTTGGGGCGCCCCGTCGAGGGGGAAGGGCGCAGGGCCCGCCGGGGCGAACGCCTCACGAGAGGGTGTTGAGGAAATGGCTCTCCCCGGCCAGCGAGCTCAGCATGGAGCTCATGTCCCCGACGGCCATGTTGGGGGGCCCGTGGGGGGGCAGCTGGGTGGGGCTCAGGGACGGGGGCTCCGGCTCGTCCAGGATGGCCACGAAGTCCAGGTGCGTGTTCTCCAGGTCCAGCGAGTCCAGGCTGTTGGAGACCTGCCCCTCCGGCGCCAGGTAGGAGAAGGAGTCGGGCCTGAGGCCCTCCAGGCCGGGGGCGTACGGCCTGCCGGGATCCTGGGCCCCGCAGTTGGCTGGCGGGGGCCCCTGGGGGCCCTTCCCCGGGTAGTACAGCATGGCAGCCTCGGGCGGGGCGTGGAGGGGGGGCAGCCGCAGCAGCCTGCCGGGACTGGTCTCGGGGGGCTCGCAGGGGGGGCTGGGCTGGCTGGGGCTGCTCAGGTAGCCCCGGCTGTTCTGCCTGCTCAGGGGCTTGGCCCCCGTGGGTGGGTGCGGCACCAGCTCGGGGGCATATCCCGGGCTGGCCAGGGCCTGGCTCTCGGGGGGACCCAGGGGGTGCCCTGGCTTGGCTGGGTAGCCAGCGTACTTGGGGCTGAGGTACGACTGGGGCGCCGGGGGGTGCCGCAGGGGCTGGCTGTGCCCGGGCAGCCCGCCCAGCCCCATCATGGCCTCCCCGGCTTTCGGCGGGGGCTGGGGCTGCTCCCCCCACATCAGCGCCTGCTGCGACTGCACGTAATTCCGCACCATCAGCTCCTTGACCTGCAGCATGGGGATGTGGGGCCGCTGGCCCGGCGGGGCTTGGGGCCCCACGGCAAAGCAGGAGCCCTGCTGGGGCTCGGCCTGGTACCCGTCGCCGGGCGCTGCCCCCATGGCCCTGGGCGGGCCGAACGGGGCTGCTGGCGGCTGCAGGGCGGCTGCCGGGAGCGCCCCGTTCTGGCAGGGGGCGGGCACTGGCGCCTGGAACCGCTGCTCGGCTTTGATTGGCAGCTGGCTGAGCTCACCCGCCTGCTGCCCGCCGGCGAACTGGCACATGCCCATGTGCTTGGGCTGCGGCTCGCAGGCGCCGGGAGCCGGGTACTGGTGGTGGCAATGCCGGCCGGCCATCGCGCCGGGCACCATGGGGTTCATCTCCAGGCTCCCTGGGGCGGCCTCCTCCCAGGGTGCTGGGAGGCCGGCGTCTGGTGGGCACATGCCCTGGAACGGTTGGTTCACCTGGCACTGGGGGAGAGAGTAACTGGGCAGCGCCAGGCCCCCCTCCAGTTCCCGGTGAGCAGCTGGGCTCAGCTGCATGCCCCCCATGGTCCTGTGGGCACCGCCGTAGGTGGGCTCAGCCTGCAGCTCCATGCCCGGCCCCTGGCACGGGATGCCTTGCTCAGGGTAGCCCAGGTACGGCTCCATCTCCAGCAGGCCAGCCGGGCCGGGCCGCTCCAGGCTCATGCTCTCCAGGAAGGCGTTCTCGCTGATGCTGGGCGGGCGCGGGGCGAAGAGGTGGCCCTGCAAGCGGGCGTCGGCGCCCCGGAGGGGCTGCCGGCCGGCCCTGCCCGCGGCCGCCGCGCTCACGTTGCCCACGCTCTTGAAGCGCGGCACCCTGGGCGCGGCGGGCGGGGCGGCTCCCGGGCGGGCGGGGTCGCTGGCTCGCCGGGCGCCGTTCCCGGGCGCCAGGTGCAGGGGGAGGCCGTAGCCGGGGCACTCGTTGGCGCTGTGCCGCCGCAGCGCGCCGTTGGCCAGGAAGGAGGGCCCGGCGGGGCCCAGGGAGTCCCCAGGGCAGCCCGTCCTGCCGCTCAGGGCCGCCCGCTCCGTGCTGGGCAGCGGGGTGGGCGGGGGGCCGCCGGTGGCCGCGGCGTACTTGGCCTTCAGGTGGTACTGCTGGGCGGGCGTCAGGCCCGGCAGCCCCCCGCCGTGGCTGGCCGTGCTGGCCTGCCGGGAGGCGTCGGGAGAGACGGGGGCGTAGCCGTCGGCCAGGCCCAGGCTGCTGGCGAGGCCCCCCGGCCCCTCGGCGGCCCGGGGGTACGGCGAGGCCAGCGAGGAGCGGCGGCTGACGGTGTAGGCCGAGCTGACGGTGCTGGTGGTGCTGCCGCGGCGCTCGCCCAGCGGAGGCAGGGAGGCCAGGTCGCTGGTGGAGAGCTCCAGGACGCGGCGGTGGGAGGCCGTGGGGGGCGGGCTGCACAGGCCGGGCATCTCCCCAGGGGGGCCTGCAAAGGGGGGGTTACTGCACGGGTGGGAGGGGGCATCTCCCTGGCAGGGGGTGGCTGGGAGTGGCAGCGTGGGGGGGGTGTGTGTCCAAGAGGCTGTTCAGGATCGATTCTTGGTTTGTAGCTGAGCTGGCTCCTTTAATCCCCAGGGCAGGGGGCTGAACCCCTGTGCCCTGGGGCCAGTCCCAGCTCAGAGACCCCTAGAGCCCCTCTGAGAGCCTGGAACCACCTCCTGCATCCCCCTACCCTGCCAGATGCACAAGCCCCAGCGCCCGCCTGGCCCCACTCAGTGGAACCTCTCTGAGGCTAGGATGCGGCCACCTCTGGGGGGTGGCATGGCAGCGGTTTAGACAGGGATCCTTCACCCGGACCTGAGATTCAGCCACCTCTGGGGTGGAGCAGGCAGCTGTTTACACAGGGATCCCTCGTCCAGGCCCGAGATGCGTCCACCTCTGGGGTGGAGCAGGCAGCTGTTTACACAGGGATCTCTCGTCCAGGCCCGAGATGCAGCAGCGTCTGGGGCCGGGGGCAGAGGAGGATTGTATCCCTGTGGCAGGGGAGTGGGGAGGGAGATGCGGGGAGCAGAGCAGTTACCAAGCCCTGGGGGTCTTGGCCCAAGGGCTCTGTTTTTTGCCCGGTAAGACCGGACCATTAGGAGCACAGCGCCCCCTGGTGCCACGCGAGGGCACTGGGGCCAACACAGACTGCAGGGGGGGGGACACAGAGTACCCCTGCTGAGCCCCCTGCCCCAACCCCTCCTTCCCACCCAGGGAGGCCTCCGGGCCCTGCCCAGCCCAGGGCTCACCGCTGCTGCCGGGGATGGCTGGCAGTGTCAGGCCTTTGCCAGACAGGGGCTTCCTCAGCTGCCTGAGCTTGTCGATGCGGAGGCTCTCCAGGCGGCGCAGGGCGGCGAGCCCCGAGGCGCCCATGGGCTCCCCCGACGGGGCGTCCTCCAGCGTGGACAGGTCCTCGAAGCTGCCGCCCGGGTTGGCGTTCATCTCCACCCCGCTATCGTTGTTGTTGGCGCTGCCCAGGGGCGAGCGCTCGCTGCTGCAGGACGACTGCCCGCCCGGACTGGGCTGGGGCTTCTGGGGAGACGGAAGGGGGAAGCCCCTCGTTAGCCACAGCCTCTGGGGTCGCCTCCCCGCACGGACCCCCAAACACTCCCCGCTCGGGCGGTGAGGAATCCCCTTCCGCCACAGCCCAGAGTCCGGCCCCACCGCAGGGCAGCCCAGAGCCCCTGTGCCCCCCACCCAGCTCCGTACCAAGGTGGCCTCGGGCACCATCAGCTTCCCCTCGGCCTTCCTGCCGTCGCTGGGGCAGCCCCCTTCCGTCTCCCGCTTCATGTCAGCGGGGCCCCCGGGGGCGGCCAGCGCCCGGCTCAGCAGCGCCTCGCCTCGGTGCTTCTTGGTGACGTGGGCGTCGGGGCCGTGCACCGTCTTGACGTGCTTGCGCAGGGAGCTGGGGTCCGTGTAGCGCTTGGTGCAGCCGGGGAGCTTGCAGACGTACGGCTTCTGTGTGGGGAGATGGGGGGTGAGGCCTGGCCCCGCGGTCACCTCCGGGCCTGGCGAGCTGCCCACTGGGCACCTGCCCACCTGGGGGAGCCTCGTGGCACAAGGGGATACATTTTGGAACCTCTGGAGGGGCTGACCGTGAGCTCCCGGGGTCTCTGCTCTGGGCCCAGTAGGCTTAGGCCAGGATGGGGCTCCAAAGCGCCACCTCATTCCCAAGCAATGATAATACCCCCCCCCTGGGGAGAGCCACCCCCGTGGGAGGTGGGGACAGCAAGGTCCAGTGGCAGGGAGTTCCACTGGCTCCTGTGCCTGGTGGGACATGGCTCTGTGCATGGCCTTTGAATTTGCTGCCTTTCTGCCCCGTGCAAGGGCCCCTTGCTCCTGGGCTGGCGGGGGGGGGGGGGGGGCAGACAGGGGTTTATAGGCCAGCTGTGCCCTCTGGGGGACCCGGCCCGGCCTGCTCTCTCTGCACAAGGGAGAGTTCCCAGACCCCGTCACGGAGCCACTCGCGCTCTGGGGGGGGGGGGGGAATCTCCCAGACTCCTTCACGGAGCCCCTCGTACTGGGGGGGGGGGTCATGCCTCCTTGGCAGGGGGCTGATGTGGGGTGCAACCTGTTGGCCTGGGGAAAGCAGGCTGTACCATGATGGAGCGGGGGTGGGAGTGTAACTCCTTGGCGTGGGAGTGGGGGGGGGGCAGGCTGTACCATTTCAAAGATGAGGAATGTACCTCATGGGGTAAGAGGTACCATGTCAGGTAAGGGATGTACCTCTTTGGAGTGGGGGGAGAACGGGCTGTACCATGCTGGGTGTGGCCATGGGTGTGGACCTCTTTGGAGTGGGAGGAGTGGGCTGTACCATGTTAGATGGCGGCATGTACCTCATTAAAGTGGGGTGAGTGGGTTGTACCATGTCATGTGTAGGGGTGTATCTCATGTACCATGTAGGGTGTGGGTGAGGGGTGTAACTCATTGGAGTGGAAGGCATGGGCTATACAATGTCAGGTACCTTGCTGGAGGTGGGGGGGAATGGGCTGTACCATGTAGTGTGGGATGTGTACCTTGTAGGAGTGGGGGAGCAGGGTGTGAGTGGGGGGAGCAGGTTGTACCATGTCAGGTGTGGGGATGTACCTCGTTGGAGTGTGGGAAGTGGGCGGTACCATGTCGGGTGAGGGGGGGAGCGGGTGGTTGGAGTTTGGGGAGCGGGCGGTACCATGTCGGGTGAGGGGGGGAGCGGGCGGTTGGAGTGTGGTGAGCAGGCGGTACCATGTCAGGTGAGGGGGGAAGCGGGCGGCTGGACTGTGGGGAGCGGGCGGGTACCATGTCAGGTGAGGGGGGGAGTGGGCGGTTGGAGTGTGGGGAGCAGGCGGTACCATGTCAGGTGAGGGGGGGAGCAGGCAATTGGAGTGTGGGGAGTGGGCGGTACCATGTCAGGTGAGGGGGGGAGTGGGCGGTACCATGTCGGGTGAGGGGGGGAGCGGGCGGTTGGAGTGTGAGGAGTGGGCGGTACCATGTCAGGTGAGGGGGGGAGTGGGCGGTACCATGTCGGGTGAGGGGGGGGAGCGGGCAGTTGGAGTGTGGGGAGTGGGCGGTACCATGTCAGGTGAGGGGGGAAGCGGGTGGTTGGACTGTGGGGAGCGGGTGGTACCATGTCAGGTGAGGGGGGGAGTGGGCGGTTGGAGTGTGGGGAGCAGGCGGTACCATGTCAGGTGAGGGGGGGAGTGGGCGGTTGGAGTGTGGGGAGCAGGCGGTACCATGTCAGGTGAGGGGGGGAGCGGGCGGTACCATGTCAGGTGAGGGGGGGAGCGGGCAATTGGAGTGTGGGGAGTGGGCGGTACCATGTCAGGTGAGGGGGGGAGTGGGCGGTACCATGTCGGGTGAGGGGGGGAGCGGGCGGTTGGAGTGTGGGGAGTGGGCGGTACCATGTCAGGTGAGGGGGGGAGTGGGCGGTACCATGTCGGGTGAGGGGGGGGAGCGGGCGGTTGGAGTGTGGGGAGTGGGCGGTACCATGTCAGGTGAGGGGGGAAGCGGGTGGTTGGACTGTGGGGAGCGGGTGGTACCATGTCAGGTGAGGGGGGGAGTGGGCGGTTGGAGTGTGGGGAGCAGGCGGTACCATGTCAGGTGAGGGGGGGAGCGGGCGGGACCATGTCGGGTGAGGGGGGGAGTGGGCGGTACCATGTCGGGTGCGGGGCTGTACCTCGTTGGAGTGGGTGCGGTTCTGGTGCTTGGCGCGGTCCGAGGCGTTGGAGAAGGCCTTGTTGCAGCCCTCGTGCTCGCAGACGTACGGCTTCTCGCCCGTGTGCGACCGCAGATGGGTCTTGAGGTTCTCCAGGCGCGAGTAGGCCTTGTGACAACCCTCGAACTGCAGGGCGAGGCGTGAGAGAGACGCCCACCCCCTGCGTCCCCGGGGCGCCCTGTGACCCCTGCTGCACCCCTGCCTGGGGCAGATCCCCCAGGACGTGTATTCCCACCCCCTTGAGCAAAAAGCCTCCCCCCCCCCGAGCAGTCACGCACCCCTACCCCTACCTGGTCTGCACCCGGAGCCCCTGCCTGGTGCAGGAGGCAGGGCTGTGCCCAGACGCACACACACACACCGGCTCGAGAGCCCTCAGAGGAGGGGGTGGGGAATGGCACCCACCCAGCTGTCGGAGGGGAGAGGGCACAGGGCAGGAATGGGCTCTGGGGCTCTGCCCCTCCCGGGGGCGCTGGCAGGCACAGGGCAGGGCTCTGGGTGCCGTGGGGTCGTACCCCTCCCCCCGGCCGGCTGGCACTCGCCCGGCTCACACTCACCGTGCACTTGTGAGGCTTCTCCCCCGTGTGCCGCCGCATGTGCACCACCAGCATGTACTGCGCCTTGAAGGGCCGCTGCTCCCGCGAGCAGTCCAGCCAGTGGCACACAAACTCCTTCTTCTCGCCGTGGATGTGCTCGTTGTTAATGTGCTGCGGGGATGGAGCGGGGCCCGGGTGAGGGGGGTGCCAGCCAGGGGCCCCCAGGCCCCTGCATAGATGGCTTCCGAGGCTGGCTCAGGGCATGGGTGGTGATAGGTGGGGGCTGTGGGTCGGGAGTAAGGGGCGCCGGCAGGGCTGGGGGGCAGGGCTGGGGGGCAGGGGCTGCAGGTCGGGAGTGAGGGGCAGTGGCAGGGCTGGGGGGCAGGGGCTGCAGGCTGGGGCTGAGCATGGGGCCCGCGACAGGCTGGGAAGAGCTGCGGCCGTGGGGTGGGGGGGGGAATGATCCTGCCACTCACGTGCACCAGCTGCTCCTGGGTGTCGAACTCTTTGCTGCAGCCCTCCCAGTGGCAGTTGGTCTCGTACACGGCCTCCGCCTCCTGCCTCCCGTCCTCCTTCTCCAGCTCCTCCCGGGGCTCCAGCATCCCCAGCAGGGGGTCCTACGGCAGGGCAGGGGGTGCAGCTGGGTCAGCTGCCCCAGCCCCCGCCCCTGCCCGCTGAGCCCCCCATGCGTGCGGCTGCGCCGGGGGGCAGCCCCCAGCCTCGTGCCAGCAGCGCCCCCTAGGGGCGAGGGGCACTTGGGCCCTGCGGGGTAGTGGGGACTCGCTCGCCCAGGGCCCGCGGCCGACACTGAGCGGGGCTCTGGGCCCGGCCGATGGAAGCAGGAGTCGGACCCTGCTGGCCCCAGGCCCCGCGGGCCGGGCGTTACCTGCGTCCCCGTGGAAGCTGGGCTGGAGACATCTCCCTCCGATCGCTCCTCCAGGCCCGTGGCGCCCAGGACGTCGCTCAGGCTGGGCTCCGACTTCAGCTGCCGCGGAGGGGGGGAAATGCGATGAGGGGGGGGCACGGCAGCCTCGCCCACCCCCAGGGCTCGGTGCCGCTGCCCGGAGGAGGCGCTGGGGGCAGCTCCCCCACACCCTGGGCACTGGGGCTGGCAGGCGGGGCGGGGGCCTGTCTCTTTAAACCCCGCTGGCTGCACTGGGCGTGGGTCTCAGCGCCGCCCCCGTGGCCATTGTGGGCCCATGTGCCGGGCGGGGTGCTTACCTGGCACTGCTTCGGCGTCCCGCGGGGCGGGGGATGGTGCAGGAGCCCCGGCCGGCCAGGCAAGTGCTCATGGGAGCCGCAGGAGGGCATGGGGGGGCCGAACAATGCCCCTTGGCCCTTCGGGTGAGCCATGGGGCTTTGGAAGCCGAGGGAAGGGCTGGAAATCAGAAGGCGAGTGAATGCGACCTCCCCCTGGAGGTGCCCCCCATCCGAGCCTGGGCTGAGGGGGCCCATCGCACCGGGCCTCAGGCTTCCTGCCGTGCGCACATCGAGGCAGAGGGGGCTCAGACTGCCCCAGGCCCCCTCCTCGTCAGCCACTAACCTGGCCCCCTTGTCCCTCTGTGGCATCAGGCTCGCAGCCCCCGCCTGACATGGGGGAAACTGAGGCACAGAGCGGCAAAGGGACTTGGCAAAGGTCACACAGGGGGTGAGACACAGAACCGGGAAGGGAGCCCAGGAGTCCTGCCTCCCAGCCCCTGCTGCTCTAACCACTAGACTCCACTCCCAGAGCCAGGGAGGGAACCCAGGAGTCCTGCTTCCCAGCCCCTGCTGCTCTAACCACTAGACTCCACTCCCAGAGCCAGGGAGGGAACCCAGGAGTCCTGCTTCCCAGCCCCTGCTGCTCTAACCACTAGACTCCACTCCCAGAGCCAGGGAGGGAACCCAGGAATCCTGCCTCCCAGCCCCTGCTGCTCTAACCACTAGACTCCACTCCCAGAGCCAGGGAGGGAACCCAGGAGTCCTGCCTCCCAGCCCCTGCTGCTCTAACCACTAGATGCCACTCCCAGAGCCAGGGAGGGAACCCAGGAGTCCTGCCTCCCAGCCCGTGCTGCTCTAGGCCTCACCCAAGAGCTGGGGAGGGAACTCGGGAGTCTTGCCCGCCCAATCTCCTGCTCTAACCACTAGGCCCCACTCCCAGAGCTGGGGAGGGGACCAGGCTGCTCTAGCCGCTGGGAGCTGCACTGGTCCAGCTGACAAATTCCTGTTTCCGCCCCTCGGCTCCGGCCCGGCGCCCACCTGATGGTGCCGATGGAGAGGTGCCCGTAGGAGCCGCTGGCGGAGGCGCAGCGGGAGTTGATGAAGGCGACCAGGGAGCTGGGCGAGGTGCGGATCACGGCCTGCAGGTCGATGCTGGCGTCGGACAGCGGCGAGATGGACAGCGCCCGCTTCTTGGTCAGCTTGGCCGCGCTGCGGGGCGTGGAGAACCGGGACTCTGGGCCAGGCAATGGAGAACTGGGGCTGAGTGTGCGCCCCGCCCTGGTCCCCATGCCCATCTCCCCCAGTGGGCGAGGCTGGCACAAAGGGGTTGGGGCATCTGCTGGGAATCCCTCCCCTTTGCCCACCCCTAAGCCTGGCCCCCGGGCACCGACCTACCATCGGCATGTCCGGCATGTTCGCTGCCCGGCACCAGCCCGTACCCACGGGGGTTGCCCACCAGGCTGGCCTGGTGGCACATAGGGAAGTCGCTCAGCCCTGGAATGAAGCAGGGAAGAGAAGGGGGGTCGTGAATCCTGGGTAGACCGCACCCCAGCAGCGTCGCTAACCAGTGAGACACCCGAGGTCTGTGCCCGAGCCACCCGGTTTAGGGGTGTCAGGACAAATGGGGCCATGTTCTTCAGTTGCTGGTTTCGGGTCCATCCGCATCATGCCAGGGGGGGATGGAGGGACGGTTAGCTCGAGCCACAGAGAGGGGGACGGACACACAGACAGAGGGGGTACGAGACAGGGGATGGATAGATGGGAGTGTGGGGCAGGTGAGGGATGGGTGAAGGGTAGGATGGGCAGAGAGTAGGTGGGGGTGGATAGATAGATGCAGAAGAGGTATAGGTGGGGGGGGGATAGACGGACAGGTGCAGGGTGTGGGGCAGGGGAGGGATGGAGGAGTGGAGGCTGGGACAGGTAAGGGGGCACAGAGAGGCGTGGGGACCGCAGCTGGCAGCCAGCCCCCCACAGACCCCCGTGCCGATGCTCCGGGCTGCTGGGGCTGCCCCATGGAACTCACCGTCTGCCAGGCCGGGGCCAGGCGCGTGCAGGGGCCGCAGGTAGCAGTGTTCCATGTAGCTTCCCCCGGGGGGGTTCATGGGGTTGAACATGGTCCTTCGGGCCCCGGGCGTGCTCAGGGGCACATCCGCTCCGGGCGGGCGGGGGGAGCCGCGGAGCCCGCGGGGGGCCAGGCCTGGGAGAGAGGAGGGCGAGCGTTGGTACCCCGGCCAGCTTGCCACGGCACCCAGCTCCCCCGGAGCCCAGCCCCAAATCCATTTACACCAGCCCAGCCCCTGCTCCCAGTTCTACCCCCGACATCCCCAGGGATTCTCAACAGCCCCCGGCCCCTGCTCAAATTTCCTCCCCCCTCCCGTTGCCAAGTTAAGGCAGTCTGGGTTGGAGAAATGGACGGTACGGTGGATAGAAAGCTGACTGGACTGTCAGGCCCAGCGGGTAGTGATCAACGGCTCCATGTCAGGATGGCGCTCGGTTTCTAGCAGAGTGCCCCAAGGATCCGTTCTAGGGCCGGTTTTGTTCAACGTCTTTATTAACAACCTGGATGAGGGGATGGATTGCACCCTCAGCAAGTTTGCGGCTGACACTAATCTCGGGGGAGAGGTAGATACGCTGGAGGGCAGGGAGCGGGTCCAGAGGGACCTAGACAGATTAGAGGATTGGGCCACAAGAAATCTGACAAGGTCAAGTGTAGAGTCCTGCCCGTGGGATGGAAGAATCCCAAGCATTGGTACAGACTGGGGACCGACTGGCTAAGTAGCAGTTCTGCAGAGAAGGACCTGGGGGTTACAGTGGATGAGAAGCTGGATATGAGTCAACAGGGCGCCCTTGTAGCCAAGAAGGCTAATGGCATATTAGGGAGCATTAGGTGGAGCATTGCCAGCAGATCCAGAGAAGTGATTATTCCCCTTTATTTGGCTCTCTAGAAAGGATGTGGACGCATTGGAGAGGGTCCAGTTGAGGGCAACTCAAATGATTCGGGGGCTGGAGCACATGACCTAGGAGGAGAGGCTGAGGGATTTGGGTCTGTTCAGTCTGCAGAAGAGAAGAGTGAGGGGGGATTTGAGAGCAGCCTGCAACTCCCTGATGGGACGTTCCCAAGAGGCCGGAGAGGGGCTGTTCTCAGTGGGGACGGGTGGCAGAACGAGGAGCCATGGTCTCAAGTTGCAGTGGGGGAGATCTAGGTTGGAGATCAGGAAAAACGATTTCCCTAGGCGGGTGGGGAAGCGCTGGGCTGGGTTCCCTAGGGAGGGGGTGGAGTCTCCATCCCTAGAGGTGTTTAAGTCCCGGCTTGCCACAGCCCTGGCTGGGTTGATTTAGTTGGGATTGGTCCTGCTTCGGGCAGGAGCTGCAATATTTACCCAATTTCCACCCACATGACAGCACTTTTAATGAGCAATGACAGTCCAGGTATTTGACGACTAAGACGTGTATCAACAGACCGTTCGATTGACGACTTTTTTGTTTTGGTTTCACAACCGTCCAGGAATGTAACGACTAAAACCCATCGCAACCCAAACCGCACCGTAAACCCAGCCTGCACCGCGAGCCGCAAACAAACCAGCCGCGGGCTGCATGTGGCCCATCGGCCGCGTGTTGAGTAGCCCTGGTTTTATTCATGGTCATCTAAGCATCCTTCCATGACGGGAATGCCCAGCCTTTTGTTGTGTTAATCGCCCGGCCCCCTTCTGCTGATAAACAACCTCTCTGCCCCAGGGGCAAAGCTGGATCTGGGCATGGGCTCTAAGCAGACCTCGTGTGAAATTCAGGGGTTTAAATATGGGGGGGCTGTGGATCCTTTAGTCCCCCCATGAATGGTGCCCTTAGGAACTCTGTCTCAAACAATTCGGTGTCTCCTCTCTTTTGCAGGCAGGGTGACCTGAGAGAGGGCTGGAATGTGATCCTTTGCCCCTCCTCGGTGTGTGTGTGTGTCGGGGCACCTGGCCCTTGTGCACCCCCCATGACAGCAGTGGGGGGGGGCTGGAGGGAAAAGTGAGGGGCGTGTTACGGGGACTGTGGACGGTGTTTGTTGACTTTGCGTCAGAAGGCTCGATTTGGGCCTGGGATACTTACAAAGAAATACACGACTCCTGCCAGGCCAAGAGTTTGAAAATGCATCCCTTGCCAAGGCTGTAACCTCATATCCTTGCTATTGTGAGAGGTCGCTATCTTGGGGCATCCCTGTGCTCAACATTTTATTGTAATAATTCATTTCCCCATCAGAGCAGCCAGACTTTGTTGAACGCTGTTGAGGTCCGTCTACACTAGCTCATTAGTTCGAGCTAGTGTAGACGTACCCTTAGAGGTTTCGCTGTCACAGCATCATCCGGCGAGGAGTTCCACAGACCCACTGTGCGCTGCATGACGAACAACTCCCTTTGGTTTGTTTTATATCTGCTCCCTCTCCATTTCATTGGGGGCCCCAGTGCTTGTGCTATGAGAGGCAATAAATAACTTTTTCTTATTCACTTTCTCCACATTAATCAAGGTTTTCTAGACCTCGAACACATCCCCCCTTAATCATCTCTATTCCAAGCTGGAAAATCCCCGTCAATTTACTCTCTCCTCCAGCTGCTGATGCCTAACCGTTGTAGTGTCCTTCTCATGCCTTTTCCAACTCTCCTATAGCTATTCTGTGGGATGCATGTTGTATTCACGAGGTGAGCAAACAGTGGGTTTATATGGTGGCTTTGTGATAGTTTCTGTCTTATCTATCGATCTATCTATCCCCACACCCCATCTATCTATCTATCTATCTATCTATCTATCTATCTATCTATCTATCTATCTATCTATCTATCTATCTATCTATCTATCTACGCTCTTTCTTTCTTTCTTTCTTTCTTTCTTTCTTTCTTTCTTTCTTTCTTTCTTTCTTTCTTTCTTTCTTTCTTTCTTTCTTTCTTTCTTTCTTTCTTCACACATACCCTCTATCTCTCTATCTATCTCCACCCAACCCCCATCTATCTGTCTATCTATTTATCCCCATCCACCCCATCTCTCTCTCTCTCTCTCTCTCTCTCTCTCTCTCTCTCTCTCTCTCTCTCTCTCTCTCTCTCTCTCTCTCTCTCTCTCTCTCTCTCTCTCTCTCTCTCCACACAATCTCTTTCTCTGTCTGTCTGTCTGTCTGTCTGTCTGTCTATTCATCCATCCCTTCCTCCCGGTTCGGAAGGCCCTGGGAGCTGTCCGGCAGCCTCTGCGCGCTGATGGGGGTTGTCAGAGAACTCCCCCCAGGCCTGGGAGAGCTCTCCGGAGAGATCCGCACCCTTCCACACACAGAGGTGCGACTGATACATGCAAAGCAGGGCCCGTTGGGAAACACAGGCCGCCTTCAGCCTCACCGTCTCACCCCGCCTTGGCCCTGGCATCCCTCCCCCCATTTCAGTGCCTGGGGAAACATTGGGCTGAGCCTCCCCTGACAGCTGGCATGGGGCAGACAGGGAGCCACACGCAGTATCCGCAACGCCGCTCATCTCCAGCAGAGGGAGCCCCAGCTGCAGAGCTGGGGCCCTTTCTGGGCTGCCCATCCCCACGGCCTCTGGCTCCAGCGGGGCATGCCCAGCCCTGGGCTCACCCATCACCGCAGCCTGTGGTGGGAGAGGCCTCTCCCCAGCCTCATCTGCACCTAACCTGGTAGCCCCCTCCTCCCAGGTAAGTGCTGAGTCCATCACAGGCTCTGTGGAGGGACCCCGGGGGAGGGGGGAGCCTCCACCCAGCTGGGCCAGCTGCAAAGGGCCCATCCCCAGAGGGGGGCAGGGAGAGAGGTGGGGGGGGCTTCGAGCTCCCTGGGCCTGGGGGAGAAGATGCTGTGGGGGGTCAGGAGGGCCGAGGCTGCCAGGGCCCCGCGCACCTGCCAGGGGCTAAGCCTTTGGGGGGGGGGGGCCTGGAGCCCATTGTGTGTGTGGGACCCCCAGCGCCTCTGGCTTGGGATTAACCCCACCCCCTCCCACGGGATTCAAGGGCAGCAATTCAAGGGTGGGGGGAGCGAGAGGGGAGTGGGGGGGCCCAGGTGGGGGTCAGCCCCTCGACACTGGGGCAGGCCAATGCCAGCCGCCCGGTCCAGCGCAGCCTGTGGGCGCCCGAGGGACTCACACTGGCTCAGCTGCTCCGGGAGGTCAGGCCAGGGCGACCCCCGAGTCCGGGCCCAGGGCTCTGCCACTTGGGCCTGGCACGTAACCCCCCCCCCCCCCCCGGAGGAGCAGGGCCAGGGCCGGCGCTTGTCCCTCCACGGAGCTCTGGACACGGCCCGTGACTCGGGAGGAGGCGTGGAACGTCCCCCCGGCCTCTTCCAGCCCCATCCCTCCACCACAAGGCGTCTCCCGCCAGCCCCCCGCGCTGCGCCCCTCCGTCATGCCAGGCCCTGCCCGGCCCCTCTGCGGAGCTCGGCTACCCTCACAGGGGGTCCTGCCACGGCACGGGCCCACCTGAGACCAGGAAGCAGCCAGAGTCCTGTTTGTGCGTCACATGCAGATCCACACAGACACATGCACACAGACACGCACACATACACACACATAGATACGTACACACAGACACACGCACGGGCACAGACACATGCACACAGACACCCAGACACATGCACACACACACACACACACACACACAGACACCTGCACACACAGACACGTATACACAGACACACTCACATACAGACACGCACAGACATGCGCACATACACAGAAACACGCACAGACAGTCGCACACGCACACAGAGATACACCCACCCACAGACACCCCCATGCACAGACACCCGCATACACAGATCCACATGCAGACACGCACAGAGCTATACGCATAGACGCACACATGCAGTCCCACACGCACAGACGCACAACCCGCCCCTCGGCCCAGGGTAGCCCCAGATACACTCAGGTACTAACAAGCAGCGCACAGCCACGCCACACACGTATGCAAATGCAGAGCCACACACCTGCCCGTGGAGACATTGGCCAAGTACACGCCCATGACGAGATGCACACGCATGACAACCCCCCCCCCCCCACACACACAGCCCGCATCTCCGCCCCCTCTCCTCTGTGCTGGTGCTGAGTTCCCCGTGGTGCTGGGCCCGGCATGGTCCGGAGGGGCTCCCGGACCACCTGGCCATGGTACCAGGCTCGCGAGCTCCTGGCCGCTGCCCCCGGGACCCCGGGCTTTGCAGCACGTCTGAGAGGCCCACGCAGGCCCGGGCCCCCTCTCTGCCTCCCCAGGGGAGAGCCAGGAGCGGGCAGGGGAGCAGCCCCAGGGCACCCCAGAGACAGGGCCGGCCACGGCCCCAGGCCCAGCCAGGCGAGGGAGAGGCCGGCAGCGGCTCAGCCAGGCCGCGCCGGGGGCTGCAGGCTCCGGGTCCCACGCCCAGCCCCGGGTTCCTGCTTTCCCAGCCAGCCGGGGCCGTCCGGCGAGGTGGGTGTTCTGGGCGTTTGTTATGACTTGGAAGCCGATAATGGCCGAGCGGCAGGCCAGCCCGCTCCCAGGGCCGCGCCGGCTGCGAGCGGGTTTGTTTTGACATCACGCAGCGCGGGGTTTGCGTTGGGGCCGGGCCAGGGGTGGCACAGCAAGGCGGGCACGCCAGCCCCCGTGCCAGGGCTGCGGCGTGGGGCAACGACCAGGCATTTCTGCTGACGGGCGCGTCTGCCCAGGGGATACGTCTGGGCCAGCTGCTCCGGGGCGGGGACTCCCCTCCAGTCTGGCACAGAGAGATTTCCCCAGCCTCCTTGTTCCCCTGAACCCGCGCCAGACCCCTGATGAGCCCTCACGCCCTAGAGGGGAATCTCCCCTCTGGTGCTAGCTGTGCAGGGGCTAGGACACATGGCTTGACCTACAAAGGAATCCCAAAGGGCGAGGGTGGCAGTGCCGCCTTGGTGGACCCTGGAGCACCTGGCTGTGTTCACGGGGCGTCAACGCATCTGCCCAGGCCCCACTGCCCCAGACAGGCCTGGAGGGTGAAACTTGGGTGCTTTCCTTGACCCCCACTGACCCCAGTGCACAAGCACGGGGCAGATAAGCCAGCCAAGCCGAGGCAGTGAGGGAGGCCAGGGCCTGATCCTGCCTGGCCCAAGGCCTGGAGCTGAGCTGGTCCACTGCCCGGGAGGGGGCACCCGCTCCCCAAACCTGCCTGGACCCCCCCCCCCACCTTCTCCCTGCCTCCTCCTCTCCCAGCAGCCCGTGTGGGGCGAATACACAGTTTCTCCTCTGCTGGCCGGGCCTTCACAGCATCCCCAGCCCCAGCCTTTCAAGCGCATCCGAGAAAGGGACAGGGCCACCCTGGGGGGTGTGGGGGGTGTGGCTACGAGGGAGTGGGGGGAAGCAGGCGGGGGAGGGGAAGGGACTCTGCAGCTGGCAGCCAGCTGGTGACAGGAAAGAGCAACTTCTCTGCTGCACAATAACCCAGGTTGTGTGATGGGGGTGTGTGGGGGTGGGGGGGGTTCCCCCCCCATCTCTTCCCCAGACACTCCCATGGGTCAGCGTCAGACAGGCAAAGGAGCCCGTCCGTGTCCCGTTCCCATCGTTGGCTCCTTCTCTGTTCATCCTGCTGCTGCTTCATCCGGCCTCCTCCCAGGCCCCCCTCATGTCCCTCTCGACAGGCCCCTCCCTGTGCTGCCCCCCGCCCCCCCCTTGCCACACTCCGCAGACAGCCCCCTCTGCGTGCCCCCTGCAGGGCAGCGTCCCCTAGTGCCCCCTGGTGTCACACCCCGCACACAGCACCCTCTGTACGCCCCCTGCAGGGCAGTGCCCCCTAGTGCCCCCTGGTGTCACACCCCGCACACAGCACCCTCTGTACGCCCCCTGCAGGGCAGTGCCCCCTAGTGCCCCCTGGTGTCACACCCCGCACACAGCACCCTCTGTATGCTCCCTGCAGGGCAGCGCCCCCTAGTGCCCCCTGGTGCCACACCCCGCACACAGCACCCTCTGTACGCCCCCTGCAGGGCAGCGCCCCCTAGTGCCCCCTGGTGCCACACCCCGCACACAGCACCCTCTGTACGCCCCCTGCAGGGCAGCACCCCCTAGTGCCCCCTGGTGCCACACCCCACACACTGCACCCTCTGTACGCCCCCTGCAGGGCAGCGCCCCCTAGTGCCCCCTGGTGTCACACCCCGCACACAGCACCCTCTGTACGCCCCCTGCAGGGCAGCGCCCCCTAGTGTCACACCCCGCACACAGCACCCTCTGTATGCCCCCTGCAAGACAGCGCCCCCTAGTGCCCCCTGGTGCCACACCCCGCACACAGCACCCTCTGTACGCCCCCTGCAGGGCAGCACCCCCTAGTGCCCCCTGGTGCCACACCCCGCACACTGCACCCTCTGTACGCCCCCTGCAGGGCAGCGCCCCCTAGTGCCCCCTGGTGCCACACCCCGCACACTGCACCCTCTGTACGCCCCCTGCAGGGCAGCGCCCCCTAGTGCACCCTGATGCCACATCCCGCACAGAGACCCCACTGTGTGCCCCCCGCAGGGCAGAGTGCCCTCTAGTGCCCACTTGTTGCTGCTGGGAGCACACCCCCGCTTCAGGAAGCCCCATCCACGCCCACCGGGCACCCGCCCTGTCCCATCTGAGCCTGCCAAGCCCTTGACCTGGAGCCAGATGGGCCTCAGCGCCCCTACAGGGGAAAGGCCTCGTGTCCCACTCCCTGTCCCCCCCAGCCAGGCCCCCACTCTGGGCTGGATCAGAACTAACACCTGTGGGGCAAAAGGCTCAGACCCAGCCTGGCACCCCCCAGCTCCTGCCAGTCGTAGTGGTGGGTGAGACACCAGCAGGTTCGGGGGGCTTGGAAAGCCACGAAGCTTCCTCCACAGCCACTAGCATCGTGGGGAACCCGGCCGGTGCCTGTCGGGCGTCAGGACCAGCTGACCCCCCAGAGAGCAGGGGCAGTCCAGAGGCCCCGGCTGCTACCCTGGGCCCAGCTGGGCACCTGATGCATGGCTGCAGCGATGAAAAACAAAGGGCATCACCAGAACGGCCCCCACACCCCTGCTCACTGCCAGGGAAACCGAGGCAGAGCGGGGTCACCCCAGTCCCTGTGCGGCGTCTGACCCAGGGCCGGGTTCGCGCTGCTTCCCAGCAATTCATGGCGCGGCCGCAGGGGCATGGGCGGGCCGCCAGACAATTGCACGTGCGCACAGCCAGCAGCGCGCACGGCCCCTTCAAAAGGGGGGAAACTGAGGCAGAGCAGGGGCCCTTCCTAGGCAGCGGGGCCCTGGTCCTGGGCAGCCCCTTCCCCGCAGCCAGCCCACCCGGAGGCTGAGCCCTGCCTGGGAGCAGGAGCCAGGGCTGAGCCAGGCTGCGAGGCGGCGAAATGAGAAACAAGCTGGGTGGATCGTGGGGGCGGTGGGGGGGGCCTGTCTGTGTGTGGCATTCGGCGGCGCCCTCAGCTCCTTCCAGCCTCTCCCTGGAGTGCGGGGGGGGGGGGGGCCGGCCCCAGGAAGGGTTTGGTTTGCAAGGGGGGGGCGGAGCCTCACGGCTCAGTTCCCCCTTTGAGAGCTCGTCTGGGGGCTTTGTCCGCGTGTCACTGGGGAAGAATGGGGTGGGGGAGGGCAGGGAAGGAACCAGAGGGGGGGGAGCATGGGCAGTGGGAAAAGAGGGGCCTTCTGGGGGCGGGAAAGGTTTTGGGGGGAGGCCAAGGCAGGGAGCGGGGGAAGGGACCACGGTGTGTCCAGAGATGGGGGGCACAACATGAGCGGGGGGGGGGGGAAGTAACACGGCCTGTTGGGGGGGATGGGAGAGAGAAAGGGTCAGGCACCGCCCAGCGAGGGGGGACACGTCAGGTCACTGCTAGGAGCCCTGGGGAATCCAGCCCCCTCCCCCGGCCAAAAAGGGCCCAGGAGTTTGCAGGCCACTCACAAAAGTTTGCAAAAGTTTGTCTAGTAATTGAGTCAATTGCTCCCCCCCCCCCCTGCCCTATTGTCTGGTACAATGTAAAATGGGGGGGGGAGCGCTCCGACCTGCAGTTAGCGACAATCAGCTGGGGTCCAGGCATGTGACAACCCCCCCCACACACACCCCAGAAAGAACAGGACCCCCCTTCCTTCGCCGGGTCCACATCTGGCTACACAGTGCCCCTGGCACACCTGAAACGGCCGCAGGGAGCCAGCGAGAGCAAACCCTGGTGTCTGGACCCCTGCTCTGACCACTAGACCCCACTGCCCTCCTGGAACTGGGACCATAGCCCAGGCGTCCTAGATCCTAACATCCCCCCCAAAGCAGCTGACTCCGCCCTGGGTGTGCTAGCGACTGACCCTGGGGGTCCTGCCCCCGTCCTGCCACCAGCCCCCCTAGATCCCCGTCCCGGAGGGGGAGCCAGGAGTGCTCACCCCAGACCTTGTGACCCCCATCCGCAGCCTTTAGAGCCAGACGGGCTCCTGGGATCATCTGCCCCCTGCCATGGACCAGGGCAGAATGGCTCCCCACAGTCCGGCACGGCCAGTCCCTGGCCAGGGCAGTGCCCTGGGCCTGGCCCAGCGTCTGTGCCCGGCCCAGCCGGAGAGAGGTTGCGTGGAAGTGGCGAGAAGGGCCTTGCCCACCGCGTGGGAACACAGCGGGGCCGGGGGTTCCTGAGAGCCCTGCTGCCCGCACCCCCCCCCTGCAGACTGCCCCCTGCTGGCCGCCGGTGCCAGTGCAGGTTCCAGGGGCTGCTGCTAGCCGGCCACAAGAGCTGGGCAGAGGTGGCCGGGGACGCTCCTTATCAGCGGGGAGGGGACTGGTCCGAGCACTGCAGGTGTGTGGGAGCACCGATGCGGCCCCCATTGCCAGGAGCACCTGGAACATACAGGTGGGGAAACTGAGGCACGGAGCCTCTCCGGGCACAAAGTAGAGCAGACAGGGGGATTGGGGTTAGGAGCGGCCCACTGGGCCATCCTTCCCTCCGGCCCCATACCCACCTTTATGCCTGGGGGGGCGGTTTCTGGGCTGCAGGGAAGGCTGATGTGCCTCTGGGTGACCCCTCCAGTGCTGGTTGGGTCCCCCCCCGACTCCTGCCAGTTCCCCCCCTCTCCAGCTCCAGGCTTGTGTGCTCAGTGCATCTCATCAGCCTGAATCATTCCCCCTCCCCCGCCTTCAGCTGCAGAGCCCCATGGATCCGCACATGGGGAGCTGGGACAGGGCACGGAGGGCCAGGGACCCAGGGCCTGGGGAGGAGAGGGCCCCATGGCCTCCTGGCATGTTGCTGGCCAAGGTGCGAGTGGGAGCATGGTGCAGGCACCCCGCTGTGCCAGGGGGAATGAGGCGCAGCCAAGCCGGGCTGCTGGGGGGCCCTGCCAGGCAGAGGGCTGGAGATGTGGGGAGGGGGGAGCAGTGGCGGGGAAGCTGCCCGGAGCCTGGGGGCTTCCCGAAGCCAGGCAGGGGTCACATTTCCCGGCTGCCTGCTCTCAGTCACCAGGCCTCAGAGCGGCCTGCCGTGCTGGGTGCTCCCTGTGCCAGGCGCCCAATGGAGCTCGGGGCTGGGTGCTCTGCTGGGCTGGCAAGGCGGGTGTCTGAGGGCATGACAGGCCAGGACGGGCACCTGTGTGCCGGAGCTGGGGGTGCTCCCTTGCGGTTGGGGGGCTGGTCACTGGGCAAGGGAGGGAGCTGTGGGTTAGAGGCATGGCAGGAAGGAGGGGGGGGGCTGGTAGGTGTCTCCCCCCACCACAGTCAGGGATTAAATGAGCCCCCCCATTTCTCCCCAACCCCCCCTTCAAAGCACCTTGCGGTGAGCGCCCAGATGCCAGGGGGATGGGCACCGCGTGAGAGCCGGGGGCAGCCTGACTCGTCTCTCACAGGCTTTGCTACAACCTGCATCCCTGTCCTGGCGTGTCGGCCCAGGCAAGTCCCCCGGGGCGGAGCCCGAGACCGGCGCCCTCCCAGCTCTGCTGTGGAGCCCAGCGCCCTGGCCCCATCCTGCACCAGGAACATCGGGGAAAAGCCAAGCCCCGGCTGTGCCCATCCTGCCAGGGCAGCACCAGGGGCAGCAGCCGTGCCCCCTGCTCGCAGGCAGAGACGGGAACCGAGCAGCTGAGTCGGGCTGCGGGCCCCCGGCCACCTCGCGCTGTCTGCGCCCGCCCCATGGACTCAGCACGTGATTTCTGTGCAGGGCACAAGGTGGGGGCAGCTCTCACGAACAGGCATTGCTCAGGCCCATGCTGTGCCCAGGGAGTGTGGGGCACAGGCACGCAAAGGGGTGCCGGCCCCACGAGTCCCCAGCCCTGCCCCCAGGATCCCGTCCCAAGGGGGTGCCCATGCTGTGCCGGGCACCACACGCCACGGGCCCTGCCTCGCCAAAAGAGAACTATTCCCCCGAGGAATAGGGGAAACTGAGGCACGGAGCGAGGCGGCGTGCCAGAATCAGGAATAAAAGTTAGGTTCCCCCACGTGGGGGCCGTGGGGGGAGGAGAGGCCTTTGAGAGTGCCCCTGGGGGTCTCGGCAGAGCGAGAGGGGCAGCTGCTGCATGCCAGTGAGTCTGGGTACCTGGGTGCGAGCGGCCTCATGGCCCAGGTCTCTGCAGCCTGGGCGCCCCCTCGGCCTGAAATGGCCTTTTCCCTCCGAAGCGCCGACTGGGGATGAAATCCGGACGCCAGAGTCCGACACTCCCTGCTGGCCCAGGGGACCCAGGAACTGCCTTGGACCGTGGCGAGATCACACCCCGAGACCGCAGAGCCTCTCTCAATGGCCTCTCCTCCCCCCACGGCCCCCAGCAGGCCCCCACAAACTCAGCGCTGCTCTCGCTCCCGGAGGCCCAACACCAAGTCGCTCACCGCGGCCATTTCCTTTCTGTTATTGTAGGGTCTCCGCGAAGTATTGAGCTGTGAGTACAACCGTTTGTTTTTTGCAGGGTCTCTGGGTAGTGCTGGGGCTGTGTGCACAACAGCTTGTTATTGTAGGGTTGCTGGGGCCCTGTGCACACTGGTTTGTTATTGTAGGGTTTCTGGGGCCCTGTGCGCACTGATTTGTTATTGTAGGGTTGCTGGGGCCCTGTGCGCACTGGTTTGTTATTGTAGGGTTGCTGGGGCCCTGTGCACACTGGTTTGTTATTGTAGGGTTGCTGGGGCCCTGTGCACACTGGTTTGTTATTGTAGGGTTTCTGGGGCCCTGTGCGCACTGATTTGTTATTGTAGGGTTGCTGGGGCCCTGTGCGCACTGGTTTGTTGTTGTAGGGTTGCTGGGGCCCTGTGCACACTGGTTTGTTATTGTAGGGTTGCTGGGGCCCTGTGCACACTGGTTTGTTATTGTAGGGTTGCTGGGGCCCTGTGCACACTGGTTTGTTATTGTAGGGTTGCTGGAGCCCTGTGCACACTGGTTTGTTATTGTAGTGTTGCTGGGGCCCTGTGCACACTGGTTTGTTATTGTAGTGTTGCTGGGGCCCTGTGCACACTGGTTTCTAATTGTAGGGTTGCTGGGGCCCTGTGCACACTGGTTTGTTATTGTAGGGTTGCTGGGGTCCTGTGCACACTGGTTTGTTATTGTAGGGTTGCTGGGGCCCTGTGCACACTGGTTTCTAATTGTAGGGTTGCTGGAGCCCTGTGCACACTGGTTTGTTATTGTAGGGTTGCTGGGGCCCTGTGCACACTGGTTTGTTATTGTAGGGTTGCTGGGGCCCTGTGCACACTGGTTTCTAATTGTAGGGTTGCTGGGGCCCTGCGCACTGGTTTGTTATTGTAGGGTTGCTGGGGCCCTGTGCACACTGGTTTGTTATTGTAGGGTTGCTGGGGCCCTGTGCACACTGGTTTCTAATTGTAGGGTTGCTGGGGCCCTGTGCACACTGGTTTGTTATTGTAGGGTTGCTGGGGCCCTGCGCACACTACCCTCCAGCAGCCGGTACCTCTGGCCCACGTGAAAGCGGCTGCTGGTACCACTGACCAGGGGAGCTAGGCCGACTGGCATCTCCCTTTCCCTCCCCGCCACGCACTGCTGGGCACCAGCCGCGAGTCCGGTGGGCGAGACGCCCAGGCCTGTTCCGTTGCCTGGGACCGGGCAGCAGGCGAGTGGGTCACACCCAGCCCCGCAACTGCCTGGCCCCTGCGCTGCGCCGCCCAAGGCCTCTTGTGCCACGGCAGAACGCCCGGCCTGGCTCCGTGGCCCTGAGCTCTCGCCTGCTGGTCCGTGGCCCAGCCCTGCCTCTATTCCACAGCCCTGACTGCTCCCGGTCCTGGAGCCCCCTGCTACCCCACGGACAGACCCCCCTGCGGCGCTGCAGCTCCCCCCCCCCGCCCGCGGGGAGACAGGAGAGATGCCAGCACCGCTGCAGATGCCGTGGACACGAGACAGCGGTGCACACGGGCTGCAAGGAGCAGAGATGGGTGCAGGGAGCCCAGGGCTGGGCTGGCAGGGGCTGCGGGTCAGGGGTGAGGGGCAGGGCTGCGGGGGAGCCCAGGGCTGGGCTGGCAGGGGCTGTGGGTCAGGGGTGAGGAGCAGGGCTGCAGGGGAGCCCAGGGCTGGGCTGGCAGGGGCTGCGGGTCAGGGGTGAGGGGCAGGGCTGCGGGGGAGCCCAGGGCACAGCAGGGTGGCACAGTGGGGCACTGGCAGGAGGGTGACAGCCTGGGCCCATGGACTCGGGGCAACTGGCCGTGACCTCCCAGCCACACTCCAGAGCCCCCCTCGACTTGCTGCGCTGGGGGCTTCTCTGGCTCCCCCCAGGGCAGGGCAGTGGGGAGCAGTTTGGTGGCCTCCTGCTCAGCCTCTTGTCCATGGTCTCTGGCGGCTTCTAGTCCTGAGCCAGCCCCCCCATCTCCACCCACTGGCAGCACCGGGCCAGCCTCTGGATGGGAGGGGCCCCCGCAACGCGGTGGAAACACCCAGCTTGGGGGTCAGCACGACCCTGCTTCACACCATCCTCAGCTGCCTCCCCCGGGGACACGCATGCACCACCCGCCAGCACACCACACGGACTGTATGAATAGCACCCATGGCCACACGCACTGTACGTACAACACTTGCTGTCACATGCATGCCACACGGACCGTACATACAACACCTGCAGCCACATGCATGCCACACGGACTGCACATACAACAGCCACTGCAACATGCATGCCACATGGACCGTACATACAACAGCCACTGCAACATGCATGCCACACGGACCGTACATACAACACCTGCAGCCACAGGCATGCCACATGGACCGTACATACAACAGCCATTGCAACATGCATGCCACACGGACCGTACATACAACACCTGCAGCCACATGCATGCCACATGGACCGTACATACAACAGCCATTGCAACATGCATGCCACATGGACCGTACATACAACAGCCATTGCAACATGCATGCCACATGGACTGTACATACAACAGCCATTGCAACATGCATGCCACACGGACCGTACATACAACACCTGCAGCCACAGGCATGCCCCACAAATTGTAAATACAACACACATGCTGCTATATGCATCCCATACAGACTGTAAACCAAACATACATTGTCACATGCACATGGACTGTACATACAACATATATGGCCTCACACATGCACTGCATGCACAACACACACCCAGCCACATGCCTGCCACATGGATCATACACACAACACAAGGCCACATGCCTGCCACACGGACTGTGCACTGAACATGCACATGAGGCTCCATGCACACATGCAGAGCACAGACACAAGCACCCCCTGCTACATACATGGTACATGCATGCATGCCACATACGCTACACTCCCATGCACACTCGCAGCCCGCAGATGGCCACAACATGTCTACAGCTCACCCCTGCCCCCTACACACCCAGCACGTGTCTGTGGGCACGCCCGGCCACCCACTCACGCGCTGGTGTCACGCTCCAGCACACCAGGGAGACACGGGGCCATGCTGCCTTCCCCTCCCCCAGCCAGGGTCCAGGCGTCTCCGTGGGCCTGGGCTGGGGGCCTGGCTTTACTCGGCGCTTCTCCCAGAACCCTATGGGGGACCCCAGCTCCCGGCTGTGCCCCCTCTGCCCTCCCGAGGTGCCCACCCGTGTCAGCAGGGGGGCCCAGCGCATAGCCTGGAGGTTTGAACCAGCCGGGGGCTGCAGATTACAGGGGGTGAGTTGCCAATCCCCACCCCCCAGCAGGAAGAGTTTGGGGCAGGAGGGGGAGCAGGAGATGCGCTCCCGTCCCAGCAGCCAATGGGAACGACAAGCCAGCTCCCCCCCTCCGCCCAGCCGGCCCCGGCCCACCCAAGTAGCAGCCTATGGGCATAAATTTGAGAGCCAAGTGCAGGCTGGATTGCAGGGAGCTCTCCCTGCCAAGAAACTCAAACTGACACGCATTCCTCCCCCGCCTGCCAGCAACATGGGCCGCGGCCAGCGGCTGCAGCGCCCGGCGTGCAGGCCGCGCACCGGGCATGGGGGACAGCGGCCTCGGCCCGAGAGTCCCCGGGAGCCGGGAGGGAGGGAAAGAAAGAAAGAAAGAAAGAAAGAAAGAAAGAAAGAAAGAAAGAAAGAAAGAAAGAAAGAAAGAAAGAAAGAAAGATGTATTGAGATAGATGGTTAGATGTGGACTGTATGGGGATAGATAGAGGGGGTGTGTAGGGATAGATAGATAGATAGATAGATAGATAGATAGATAGATAGATAGATAGATAGATAGATAGATAGATAGATAGATGGGGTGTGTGGGGATAGATAGATAGATAGATAGATAGATAGATAGATAGATAGATAGATAGATAGAGGGGGTGTATGGGGATAGATAGATAGATAGAGGGGGTGTGTAGGGATAGATAGATAGATAGATAGATAGATAGATAGATAGATAGATAGATAGAGGGGGTGTATGGGGATAGATAGATAGATAGATAGATAGATAGATAGATAGATAGATAGATAGATAGATGGGGTGTGTGGGGATAGATAGATAGATAGATAGATAGATAGATAGATAGATAGATAGATAGATAGATAGATAGATAGAGGGGGTGTGCGGAGATAGATAGATAGATAGATAGATAGATAGATAGATAGATAGATAGATGGGGTGTGTGGGGATAGATAGATAGATAGATAGATAGATAGATAGATAGATAGATAGATAGATGGGGTGTGTGGGGATAGATAGATAGATAGATAGATAGATAGATAGATAGATAGATAGATAGATAGATAGATAGATAGATGGGGTGTGTGGGGATAGATAGATAGATAGATAGATAGATAGATAGATGGGTGTGTGGGGATAGATAGATAGATAGATAGATAGATAGATAGATAGATAGATAGATAGATAGATAGATAGATAGATGGGGTGTGTGGGGATAGATAGATAGATAGATAGATAGATAGATAGATAGATAGATAGATAGATAGATAGATGGGGGATGTATGAGGATGGATACATAGATAGACCGACAGACATATAGCTAGGTGGACAGACAAACGGACAGGACCCTGTGTCCATCTGCCCCCCAATACCTGGGGGGATCAACCCACCCCCCCATATCTTGCTGCCCCTCGAGGGAAGCTGATGCTTCTCCCCATGCAAGTAGCTTCTGGGCCGGATGCTTGGAGGTCCCAGTGGCGGGAACCTGCCGCCCCCTGTTCTAACCGGAAGGGCGTGTGGGGCCGACGCAGCATCCCCCTGCCGGCCCGGCACGGAGCCCCCAGCCCTGTCCCCAGAGCATGGGCAGGAGGGGCCAATCTCAGAGCTTGGTCCCTCCTGGGAGCCGGCAGGGGAAATACCAGCCCCGCCAGCCCTGCCCTGCCCCTCACGCCTGCCCCTCAGCCCCGCCAGCCCTGCCCTGCCCCTCACGCCTGCCCCTCAGCCCCGCCAGCCCAGTCCTGCCCCTCACGCCTGCCCCTCAGCCCCGCCAGCCCAGTCCTGCCCCTCACGCCTGCCCCTCAGCCCCGCCAGCCCTGCCCTGCCCCTCACGCCTGCCCCTCAGCCCCGCCAGCCCTGCCCTGCCCCTCACGCCTGCCCCCCAGCCCCGCCAGCCCTGCCCTGCCCCTCACGCCTGCCCCCCAGCCCCTGCCAGCCCAGTCCTGCCCCTTAGCTCCGTCCCTCTTCTCCCAGCTGGTGCAGCCCGGCTCCCGCAGGTTTAACGGCCCCCAGCCCCGGGCGGGGAACCTGACGTCAGGGCTGGGTTAGGCCGAGATCCCAGGCCCAGCGAAGAGGCAGCTCCTCGTGTGTGGGAAATACACCCCCGCCGGGAGCCAAGCCGCTGCCCTGCGAACCCCGGGGCCCTCCCCGGCCAAGCTGCTCCCCAGCGCCCCCCAGTGCCCCCCCGCCAGCTCCCCAGTGACCCCTCAGGGAGCTCCCCAGATCACTGTGTGTCCTGGCCCGGCATGAGACTTACCCCTCCTCCGTCCACCCCATCCACCCCCCAGCTAACTGTGCTCTTCTGCCTAGGCCCCCACCCTAGGCTGCCCCTGCTGGGGGCTTGGCCCAGGGGACTGGGGAGCTGCCGGGGGGGCGGATGTTATGGTGGGAGGGTTGGGTGTTGGAGTGAGGGGCTGGGTGTTATGGGGGGCTGGGTGTTGGGGTGAGGGGCTGAGTGTTATGGGGGATTGGGTGAGGGGCTAGGTGTTATGGGGGGTTGGGGTAAAGGGCTGGGTGTTGGGGTGAGGGGCTGGGTGTTATGGGGGGTTGGGTGTTGGGGTGAGGGGCTGGGTGTTATAGGAGTGTTGGGGTGAGGGGCTGGGTGTTCTGGGGGGCTGGGTGTTGGGGTGAGGGGCTGGGTGTTATGGGGGGTTGGGTGTTGGGGTGAAGGGCTGGGTGTTATAGGGGTGTTGGGTGTTGGGGTGAGGGGCTGGGTGTTATAGGAGTGTTGGGGTGAGGGGCTGGGTGTTCTGGGGGGCTGGGTGTTGGGGTGAGGGGCTGGGTGTTATGGGGGGTTGGGTGTTGGGGTGAGGGGCTGGATGTTATAGGGGTGTTGGGTGTTGGGGTGAGGGGCTGGGTGTTATGGGGGGCTGGGTGTTGGGGTGAGGGGCTGGGTGTTATGGGGGGCTGGGTGTTGGGGTGAGGGGCTGGGTGTTATAGGGGTGTTGGGGTGAGGGGCTGGGTGTTGTGGGGGGTTGGGTGTTGGGGTGAGGGGCTGGGTGTTGTGGGGGGTTGGGTGTTGGGGTGAGGGGCTGGGTGTTATGGGGGGCTGGGTGTTGGGGTGAGGGGCCGGGGGGGGCTGGCACCCCCTCCAATGCCCAGACACTGGCAGGGGCAAGTTGGGGCCTGGCTTCTGGGGGAGTTTGGCCAGCCCAGCCCAGCCACAGATCAGCCGCCATCCCCCCCCCCCCCCCCCGTGGCCCCGAGGTCAGCCCAGGGCTGCATTGCTTGAACGCTGCACGGCCCCAGGCAAACACTGCGCCGCCCAACGCCCCTCGCCCATGCCCACCACAGGGCCTGCCCCCTGCACCGCCCGGGCCACGTCCTGGCCACGCTGGGGGCAGCCCCTGGAGAGCCAGCTCCCCAGGGCCCCCGTGGGCTTCCGGTGCCCAGCAGGACCCTCCAGCTGGGCCGCTGGGTCCCTTCAGCCCCAGGGCTCGCGGGGGGCCCACAAGTCACGGAATGCCCAGCCGGGGGCCTGTCCTGCTGCCCCAGGAGCGCCAGGCCGGCCCCTGCTCGCCCTGTCCGGGACGGGGCCTCGTCTCTCCATCCCAGCCCCCCACTGCGCCTGACCCCTCCCGTGGGCCGCCTGCCTCATTCAGACCCCGCTGCTAATCTGCGGGGCCAGACAGCTGCCTCAAAGCCCATCGCTTCAGGTTCAGGGGCTCTGAAAGGAGGCTGATCCCAGCGTGGGGAGGGCGGGGGACCAGTTCCAAGGTGGTCCGCAGCCCGGGGGTTGGGAGAGCCGAGGCCGGGGCCGGGGCTGGGTCAGCCAGGCCAGTGCCGGGTCCCCGGGCTCCCCTCCATCGAGCGCCCCAGGGGCTCCCCATGGCTTCCCTAGGAGACGCCCCCCCATTAGCTCCTCTGTGCCGCCCTGCAGAGCCGGGGGCTGCCAGGGGCCACATGCCGGCCGGGGGGGAGACCTACTGCACCGGGGTCCTGCTCCAGAGACCCCAGTTCAGACCCTGGGCAGTGGCCAAGCCCCGCAGTGCCCTGTTCTGGGGGGGGGGGTTCCCCCAGCTCTCCGTTAGCCTCCTGGGCAAGCTGGTAAATCCACATGGGGCTGTCCAGCAGAGTGCCCCACAGCGCCTGTGAGCTCACACACGTGTGCACTCGCACACACAAGCACACGCACATACACGCACCATGCACACGTGCGCACACACATACAAACACATGCACACACACACACATACGTGCACACACATGCACGTGGACACACGCACCCATACACATATCCGCACGCGCATGCACACACACACGTACGTACACATGCACACACACACATGCGCACACACGCACCTGCACACACACACACGCCTTGCTGAAAGCAGGACATCCAGGTAGGATCTCACAATGGCCTATCAGCTCAGGAGGATGGCCAAGGGGCCGGTGCCTCCCCCCAGGGAAGCAAAGGGGGAGGGGAACAAATCCCAAAATCTCCACCCCCCATGATGGATGACCTTAACTCCCCCCCTTTCTCTGTGCTCAGGAAGTCCCGCCTGCCCCGGGCTGAGCAGACAATCCCGCCCAGTCCTGGGCAGCAGAGCCGTCCCCACCCCCGCTCGCAGGCCCCGTCCCCCCCAGAGAGTGGGGCGGGGGAGGAGTTATGGGGGAGACACGCTTGGCGTTTGTGGTGTGTGAGACCCGTCCACAGTGTCCCGCTTCTCGTCCCCAGCTAGGACCCAGCCAGTCCCCGGCTAGCCTGCGGAACTCCTGGCCACCAGACAGTGCAGCGGGGCTGCCGCGGAGGATGGGGAAGGACCGTGTGGTGCTGGGCAGATGCGAGCCTGGGAAAGGGATCAAACCCCTCCGACTTTGGGGCAGGATGCTCCCCTGTCGGCAGTTCCCCCCTCAGCCGCTGCAGAAGGGGACAAGAAATAGAAAACACCTCGCCTGGAGCCCAGCCTCCCGGCCATACCCCAAGCCACTCACCGTGTAGCAGCGAGCCTGCAGAAAACTGGCCCCACCCGCACAGCTCGGCTCCAGCACGCCCCATAACTGGGCGGTGTGTTGAGATCCAGGGGACAGAGGGGCAGCCCCAAACTCCCCCTAACTCCTCATCCCCAGCTGTTTCTGCCTCTTCCTGCTCCTGGCAGCTGCACCCTGGTTTCTCTGCAGCTTTGGCAGGGTGGGAGGGGCTGCTGGGAGGCAAAGCGGAGACACAACTTCACTGGGAGCCCTACGGGGGGGCTCTGCAGCCCCTCGCCTTCCCCACGGAGCCTTGCCAGCCGTCTGGCGCCATCGCTGCAGCCTGCCGGCACTGGGGAAACTGAGGCAGGGCGAGGTGGTGGTTTCGGACCCACAGACACGCTGCGCGTCCGAGTGAGCAGCAGAACCCGGGCGTCCCGGCTGCCCCAACGGGGGCTGGGCGAAGACACCCATAAAGCCAGCTGGGCGGTGGCACAGGCCGGGGGAGACGCGGCAGGCGGGGGGGCCGGGTGAGGCCTCGTGTGAGCAGAACAGGGCAGGCGAGGGGCTGAGGGGGGCTGTAAGCTAGCAGCCCACAGCACAATGGAGCTGGCCCCCTTTGAATGCAAAAGGTCACCCAGGTGCCACCAGGTGCGGGGTGTCCCCCCCCCCCCCCAGCGGGCCTCGAGTTACGGGAGTCTCCAGCTGTGGGCTCGGCTCCAGCTTCCAGCCTCGCCCTCCCCACCCCAGGGCCCCGACATGTTGCAAGGTGTCCAATGACTCACTGCATGGGACGGAGGCTTCTCTGCAGCGGGCAGCCTCGCCCGGCTCCCTGTGCCGCACTGCAGCCAAGCTCCAGCCAGCTGTGCCGGAACCCCTCACCTGCAGCCTCTGCCAGCCCCCCAGCCCGGCCCCCTAGCCTGGCCGGTGCCCCTCACTGCCGACCCGCAGCCCCCCAGCCCTGCCGGCACCCCTCACCCCCAACCTCCAGCCCCTGACCCCCCAGCCCTGCCGGTGCCCCTCACCCCTGATCCACAGCCCCCAAGTGGGGGACTGAAATCCCCCACCCACATGACCCATAGACCAGAAGCCACGCTGAGAGCGGGCGAGCGTCCGGGACGGGCCCGAGAAAAGCCGGGATGCGAGGCAGCCTCCCCCGCAGCTTTAGAGCTGCGGCCCCCGTCTGGCCAGGGGTACCGTGCCCAGCTGCCCCGGAGCCGACAGGAGCCGGCGCTGGGCGGGGACCGAGCGTCACATGGAGTCAGTCGCACAAATCAACAAACAGGCGGAAGGGCTGTACCCGTCACCGAGGCCACTTGTATCCCAGGGCCTGCCCTGCGTCCGCCCCGACCCCTGCCCTGCCGCCTGCTCACCCTGCCTCTCCGCCAGTCCTGGCACTGCCTCACTTAGCCCCTGCCCCTCCGCCCTGGCCTGGCACCCGCTGCTTTGGCAGCCAGAGACGCCCAACAATTTACAGCCTGGGAGACAGGGAGTCGTAGCTGCAATGTCACCGCCCCAGAGCCGCAGAGGGGCCAAGGGACCCAGCCGGAATCAGCGGTGAAGGCAGGAACAGGGCCCTGGCTCCCGGCCCCTGGCCACCCAGCAGTCCCAGAACAGCCCTGGGGGGCCCAGGGGCAAACAATGCGCTTGATGTAAATTGATATTTAACCTTCAAAACCAGTCCCTGCCTAGTGACCCCGGAGCCTCGCACGGCCCCGGCGCTGCAGAGCTGGGCCAGGCCCCGCTGGCTCCTGGCACCATAGGATGCACCCTTCGGGCCACGGGGCGTGGCCGAGTGCAGGGCCCATGTGTGGCCCCTGAAAATGGGGCCCAGAGAGCGACGGAGACGCCCAGGGAGCCGGGCCGAGCGGGGGCCAGGGGGTATTCAGGGACGCGAATGCACGCTCTCCCTGGGAGCAAACCGCTTCTCAGGGCTGCAGCTCGGAGCCCGCGCGCTGGCTGAACCGGGGCTTTGTCTACAGGGCTGAATTTCAAGCTGTTTCCAAGCCGATGCGGTGCCCCCGCGTCAGCACCCGGCTTTGGGCCTCAGCCGCGGCCCAGGGATGTGAGCAGAACTGGCTGCCCTCCTGCACTGCGCCCGCTGGGCCCCTGTGGCTCCTAACGGGGGGGTCTGCTTGGAAAAGCCACCCGCACCCCGGGCACCGAGCCGGCAGGCTCAGCGGAGACCGAGGGCTCAATGGGCCGTGGTGCGTGAGCCCCCGAAAGGCCGAGACTCTCGGGCAGAGTTTGTAGGTAGAGATCTGGGGTCCATGCAGCCTGGCGGGCTCTGCTCTCTGGTCGGGTCCATGATTTCGAGTCGGGTCCATGCAGCCGGGCAGGGCCCTGATCTGGGGTCGGGTCTTTGCAGCACCCGGCCCGTCGGCACCTCCAGGTGTTACCACCAGGCACCTCCTGCCGAGCCCCCCGCCACGGAGGGGCTCTCCCTTCCCACCCAGCCCTGAACATCTCTGTGGCAAGCCCAGGAACTGCTGACGCGGCAGCGTGCAGCTCAGGGCCCCTGGGCTGGGCCGAGGATTCCCCGGGTGGGGCAGCCACTGGCCTCTCCCGGCCCCCGGGTTTGATTCCCGGTGGCTTCTGGGACGCTCCTCTGGGGAGTGTGAAAGCTGCAGCCTCGCCCTGAACGGGCCCTGCCAACGCTGCCCGGCAGCCGGCCAAGGGACCAGGGGTGCGGCGGGACCGCGCCCGGGCCGGCTCCGGCTCCCTCTGCCCGGCGAGGTCAGGCCCCGGCCGCCGCGCTGGAGATGGGCCTGGCACCGCGGAGGGGCAGGGGCTGGCCCAGGTGTTCCTGGCACGGCCGGGGGCTCTGGGGGGGGGGGCAGCCGGCACGCCGGGGATTCCCAGCAGCCACAGACGGGCTGCTCCAGGTGCCCACTTATCACCCAGCCCCATCGCCTCCTTCCCCCCAGATCCACAACCCCGGCTGGGGGGCATCCCCTGCTCTCGGGGCCTCAGCAGCATCCGCCCCCCGGCTCCCTCCTCCTGGCCTGCGGGGCCCTCCCCGCCCCTCCACAGATACCCCAAGGGAGCAGCCCGCCCTTTGCATTCACCTTGAGGCTGCACCTGTCCCTGGAGTCTCCACCCTCCCTCTCCTCCACCTGGTCTGTCCCGGTACCGGCGTCCACCCCGCCCGCCCGCCCCAGGCTCTGCCTCGCACCAGCCGGCCGCATCTCCTTGGGCGATCGCGGCCCAGCCACCAGGCCTGCGTGTGTCTCCGCAGCCCAGGAAAGCACCCCCGCAAATTCCAGTTTGGCAAAGTAATTGGCCGTGCCCCCCACCCCACACACACACTCCCGGCTGGGTTCATTGGACCTGATCTGAGTCCAGACGTCGGGAGCCTCCTGGATTGCATTGCCAAAAGGAGAGGAAGGGAGAGGAGAAAAAAGCGACTTGGAAACTTTGCAAATTAAACTTGGACGAAGGGAAATTTACTGTCAAGTCAGCTGGGTTTTGTTGGCCATGGGGCACATAGGAATTCGAAGCCAACTAGCTACAGTTGCGCTTTGCCTGTGGGCACCGAAGTCTGGAGTCACGGAATAGCTACTTACGCATCTCGCCGCGGCCAAAAAGGATCAAGCCTTTCGCAAGGTTTGTGTGGTTGAAAAAAACCCCCAAAATTAAAATCCTTCCGGCAGGTCCTGAGACAAAGTGTCCTAAAAGCAAAACAATCCCCTGGAACCAGAAACCACAATACTGGGCAAAATTCCTGCTCCCCTCAGAATTGTAGTTAACATTTTATAAAAGAAAAAGTGATTCTAAAAAAATGAATCGTACCTTTGGGAGCTGGAACGGGATAGTGACTCACGATCCAAAGGAAGGACCCTTTTCTTTTCCTTTTCAGTGTTTTCTCCCCCAAAATCGCTCGCTTTGGTGCCTTGAGGCTGGAACTCCACTTTTCGGGGGACTTGGCTTCTTTCCCGGAGAAAAATGTAACATCCAGCGAAAGGATTAAACCAGCAAACCCAAACCGGCAGCCACGGAGCCTGCGAGCCTTCCCCGTCACAAAACTTTCCCCATCTTTCGTTTCTGTCTTTTCCCTGGAAATCCACTCGAAGGAAAAAAAATGGTTAAAAAATGTGCTTTTTGTCCCATCTGCCCGACGCAGGCCGGGTTATAAATATTCCATTCTCAGACTGCAGCCCGGGACCACCTTGGAGAAGGAAGTTTTGTTTTTCTTTAAGAAACTTTCCTGATGATTTCTTGAGTCTTTCCACATGGGAGAGCGACTCAGCGTTACGCTGCTCGGCTTTGATGCTGCGCTGGGGCTTTGGGGGAAGTGTCAGGAAAGACACAAAAAAAATTTTTTCTCCTTCTTGCCCCTTTCAAGTTGTGGAGCAGTTTTTCGAAGCTTTTTTTTTTTTTTTTTTAAGAAAAACTTTGAAGGCTGAGGGTGGAGGAGGGTTGTGCACTGTGTGAGGCGGTGTGAGGGAAGACCCTACAACTGAATTCACACAGCATGCTGTCTACAATTTCAGAGACACTTTGAAAACCTGGGATGGATCAGTGCACACACTAACACACATGCACACACAGAGCCTGCAAAGACACACACACTGAGCGTGCGCGCACACACATACACACACACAGAGCGTGCAAACACACGCACAGTACGTATACACACACGCACGCGCACAGTACGTATACACACACAAACACACGCACGCGCACACAGTATGTACGCGCACACATGTATACACACACACACACTCACACCAACAGGCAGCCAAATCCGGCTGCAAACTCCCAACTTGCCCCATCCAGGCATCATTTCGGGTGGGCGCTTTTTCATGCTCTCTGCCTGCTCGGCCTCCGTTTGTGGCCCTTGGGGCTGTGGTCTGGACCCATCCGGCTCTCAGGGGCTGTACAAGAGGGGAGGAGTTCACATCGAAGTTCTGGGCCTGGAGGGGCCGGGGTGGGAGGCAGGGCCACCGATGCAGAGTCACGGCGAGGGACTGGGGGGGCAGGCAGGACGAACGTGGGTGGTACCGCGATCTTGGGCAGCTGCTTGCAAGGGCGCTGCCTCCGAGTCCACGGGGCTGGGGCAAACGGGGTGGGGGACTTCTCCCCACTCCGGAGCCCTGGGGGGAGTTAGCAGGAGCCGTGGCTTGGAGCCAGCTCTCCAAGGACTGGGTGCTCTCAAACGACCCCCCAAATGTCGCGGCTCAGGGTGTGGGGTGAGCGTAAGAGGGGCCTGCGTCCCCAGCGAGGGGGTCTCAAGCTCAGGGCCTGGAAGGAAACATCTCCAGGGGATGAGGTTTTCCAAAGAGATGGCAAATTTTCGGGAGGTGCGGGGAGGCATTCCCGGTGTGGGAGCAACACATGGGATTTTCCCTGCCCACCCCCAGCAGTGCCAATGAGTTGTCATCCGCAGGCCCCTTCGCCGGGAGCCCTTCCCTCACTGGGGCTGCTGGCAAGGGGGTGTCTTTGGGGAGTCTCGGGGGGGGGTGAGAATCCCCTTTTCTCGGCTGTCAGTCTGACAGATGTGAGCCGGCTCCGGGTTGTGCCCGGCAGGGCTCCGAGCGCCCGTGCGTGGCAGAGCCACGAATCCTCCCTGGGTCGCAGGGTGCTGACCTCACAGGGCCCCCATGATGTCAGAGCCCCTGAGCTGTGATGTCACACGGCGAGGGGGCGTGGCCAAGGCAGCACATCATGATGTCATGCCGGCAAGGTCGTGTTACGGTGCCAGACTGTGACCGTGCCAGGCCGCCATGATGTCTCACTGCTGCCACCTCCCCCCGTGATGTCACACTGGGGCGATGCCACCTCATGGCCCGTGGGGGGGGGCAGATGCGCAGAGCCGAGGGGGCCCCACCTGCCACTCTGGGCTCTGGTACAGCTGGGCCAGGCTGGCCTCCCTTCCCCATGGAGCCCAGTTCTCCCCCAGAACTCACCCCCCCTTCTCATGGTTCAACCCCAGCTCCCAACAGCCCCCCCATAGGGTTCCCCTGAGTTCCCCACACCCCCCCCAGGGTTCTTCTGCCCCTCACTCTCCCAGCTCCCCCCGCCCACCTTCCCTCTCAGCACCCAGCAGGAGGTGCTGGATTCCTACTGGGGGACATCTACGGGTGCTGGGGGGGGCAGAGGATGCTGTGGGGGCGATCTGCCCCAGCACCCGTCTGGGGGTTCGGGTCCCCAGCCGGGGGGTGATGGACTGGACATGGCCCCTCAGGGCCTGTGCTGGGACCAGGAGCCTCCGAGCCCTGGTACAAGCGGAACAGCCGGGAGGGGGGAGGACAGGCTGGGAATAGAACCCAGGAGTCCTGGCTCCCCCCCCGCCCCTGCTCCGCCCACCAGACCCCTCGCCCTCCCGGAGTGGGGAGACTCTCCCCTGCCAGGCCCAGGTTCAGGCTGATGCAGGTTTCCAGGCACATGGCACCACCCAGTTATCTCCCACCTCCCACATGGCACCTCTCCTGGCTCTGGGAGGAGAGTGGGGTGTAGTGGTCAGAGCAGGGGGGCTGGGAGCCAGGACTCCTGCGTTCTGGAAGGGGAGTGGGGACCCTGAGAACACACCTGGCCCCCCGTGTGCCCCATAGCAGGGATCCCCAGCCCCCCCTCTCCACGGCCTGGGGTTTAACAGCACAAGCCTGCTGGGAACAGGGTTGAAAGGGCTTGAGATTCCCGGTGCAGAGTGGCCCCAGCCCTGCTCCTCTCCTGGCCTTGCTCCATGCCCATGCAGCTACCTCTGGGGTGGGGCCAGGCAGCCACTAAACTGCCACAGGGCAGCCGCATTGTGAAAGGATCCCACCCTGGCCTGGCACTACAGAGGGAAACTGAGGCAGGCGCCTCCCACACAGCAAGCAGCCCTGGGGAATCTTAGGGGCTGCCTAGCCAACCCCACTCGCTTCCATCGGTGGGCAGAAGCTGCAGCAAGCCCGGGCCTTGCACCCGGTTGATTCCCTGGATTGGGCCAGATGGTCGCTCAGTCAGGGAATGAGGCCAGGTCCCGTCTACACTCCACACTGCAACTGGGCAGAAGCAGTTCTGGCTACCAGGCCAGGTGGGGCCTGAGAGCTCAGTGACGTGGGACATTTCTGTCCCAGATTCTAGCTGCTCATCCAGGGCTGGGCTTGGCCCAAACAGCCCTGCAGGGAACCCAGACCCCAGGCCCCACCCTGCTTGCTCCCACGTGGGGGGAGAAGCCCCAGGCCTTGGGCGGGGGGGAGGGTTGTGCCCACATCAGCTCACCCAGCAGAGCCGGCTGCTCCCAGCTCTGCCACGGGTGGGCGCGGGCCCCATGCCTCAGTTTCCTCCCCTGGAGGATGGCCACTGCTGTGTGTGTGTGTGTGTGTGTGTGTGTGTGTGTGAGAATCATCTGTCTCCTCCTCCCATGCATCTGCACAAGCCCTGTGCTCTCCGCTTGGGCCAGACAGCTGGGCTGGGCTGCGGGAGCTTGTTTCCGTGGCTGTAAAGCGGCATCGGGCTGCCCTTCACCTGCTCCTCGTGTCACCGGCTGGGGGACAAGGAGGGGGACAAGGAGGGGCTGGCTCCAGGCCTTGGGGCAGGAGTGTTGCTCTGAAGACTGGGGCACTGACTCTCCATTGGGGCCCACCCTCCTCCGTGCCTCAGTTTCCCCATCTCCTGGCCAGCTGCTGCAAGTGTGGGGAGGAGTCTTCCTCACTGGTCCGGAGAAGAGAGCCCGGCCCACTGGTGGTGGTTTCGCCAGCGCGAGGAGCTTGGGGCCGGGAGGTTGGAGGGGGAACACGTGCCCACAGCCTGTCTCGGGGCGTTTCCCTGTGGGGGGGGCCCTGGGTTGGGGGGAAGCATGGAAGCTCCAGTTCAGCTCCTCCCCCCCAACCTCACCCCCAGTTTTGCTGCCTGCGAAATCCCCCCACCCCAAATTCTGCTGTCCCCCGAATCCCGCCCCCGAATCCGAGTCTTGCTTGCTCGCTGCCCTCCGGGAAGGCCGTAGGGTGAATCTCGGGGGGGGGGGTGTGATTCCTGAGGCACCACATGGCAAGCAAACAGGCACCGGGGCCAGGCTCCCAGTGCTGGGGGGATCCGGGGCCAGCTGCCGCTTGGGTAACTCCGGCAGGCGGTTGCATTTCCCGTCACCTCCAGACCTGCCCCGCGGCCAAGGCCGAACTGGCTGTTCCCAGCAACAGGGCCATGCCCCATCCGGCCCCCCCCCCATGGCAGCGGGAGCACCTCACTCCCTCGTGGGGCCAGACCCGCTGCCAGGCGAGTGGGCTGGCCTGAGGCAGGTCCGGGTGGGGAAACCGAGGCAGGACGAGGCCACGCAAGGCAGAGTCTGCGTCAGAGCTGGGCCGGCCTGTGCGACCTCCCCCCCCCCCCCCGCCCCGGCAGGGCTGGGAAGAGAACTCAGGAGTCGGGCACCAGGGTAACGACCCGCCCTCGCGGGGTTTATTTTTAGCCCAAGGTGGCCCCGCCCCACCCGCCATCCCATTGGAGTGTTGCCCTGCCGACCGAATGCGGGGCAAAGGGCTGGCCGGGAGGGGGGGGGGGGGGGAGCGTGGCCTTTGCCCAGTGGGTGACATCATGGGCCAGAGCCAGACCCCCCCCAACTCGCCTGCCCCCTCCCAACCCCGCTGCCTGGGCCGGACCCCCCCTCACTCGCCCCCTCCCAGCCCCACTGCCTGGGCTGGACCCCCCCCCCACTCGCCCCCTCCCAGCCCCGCTGCCTGGGCCGGACCCCGCCTCACTCGCCCCCTCCCAGCCCCGCTGTCTGGGCCGGACCCCCCCCACTCGCCCCTTCCAACCCCGCTGCCTGGGCCAGACCCCCCTCCACTCACCCTCCCCCTTCCCCTCCCAGCCCCACTGCCTGGGCCGGACCCCCCCCACTCGCCCCCTCCCAACCCCGCTGCCTGGGCCAGACCCCCCTCCACTCACCCTCCCCCTTCCCCTCCCAGCCCCTCTGCCTGGGCCAGACCCCCCCCCACTTGCCCTCCCCCTCCCAGCCCCGCTGCATGGGCCGGATCCCCCCCCTCGCTCTCCCCCTCCCAGCCCCGCTGCCTGGGCCGGACCCTCCAGCCGAGCGGGACCAAGGGGGACACAACCTCGTGGGACAGGAGCGCTTGCTGCATTTGGGGTCTGTTTGCAGCAAATCCCTGTGGACCCCCCGCTCTGCCTGCAGCCCCAGCCGGCCTGGCCGGTGCCCCCCAGCCCCGCCTTGCAGCCCCGGCCAGCCTGGCCCTGGGCTCCCCCAGCCCGGCCGGTGCCCCCCACCCCCACCCTGCAGCCCCTGCCAGCCCGGCCTGTCCCCCTCCCAGCTCTACCCCGGCTGACAGGGAGTGATGTGCAGACGCCCCCTCGTGGTCACCAGTGAAATGAGCACTGGGCGGGGTGGGGGGGTGGGGATTTGGATCCCAGCGCCCATCTGTCCTGGGGGTGGAAGGCATCAGGACTGGGCAAATGTGACTCTGCAGGGGGCACTAATGCAAACACCCTCCCCCCCCACACACCCCACACTGCCTATGGGGGGGCGTTGGTGCACACACCATACACACGTGCACACACACACTGCCCACGAAGGTGTTGGTGCAAACACACACACACACACACACACACACACACACACTGCTGTGAGCCATGGAGCTTGTGGGCCCAATCCTGCCCCCCAAGGTGACACCTGGGCGCTGCCAGGAGCTGGGGGGGGGGAGCCACAGGGCAGCAGCTGCACACGGCCAATGTCCAAGCTCTCCATGGGTGACAGGGGCTGCCTGGGGCCAGCTGGACCCAGGAGCAGACCCCCCCCCCTCCTGCCAGGCTTGGCCCAGAATCTGGCTCAGCCTCCCCCCCCCCCGCAATGCAGGGCAGCAGCAGGGAGGGGGCAGAACCGAGTTTCCCTCCCCACAAAAGCTCAACCACTTCCATCAGTGACCCCCCCCACCCCCCGCCCCAGCAAAAACCGTGTCCCCTGTTCCCCTGCTCCCCAGCCGAGCGCCCAGCGTTTGCCTCGGGCACCGCTGGCTCCTGCTCCGTCCTTGGCGCTCGCCCCCTCTGACTGCAGCTCCATGCGCACCTGAGGGCTCCGCCCCCAAGGGCCCAGGTCCTGCGGGGCTGGGGGGCTGGAAGACGTCCTGGGGCCCCTGGTGCATGGGGCTCCCGGGGGCGGGGGGCTCCTTGCTCCTGTGAATGCCCCAGAACTGGTCCCCGCCCCACGGCCTCCTGCTGCGTCCAGGCTGGGCTCGGGCAGAGCGAGACCCGACCAGACGGCAGGAGGGACAGACGGACGGACACACACACCCAGCATCCTGCTCCTTCGCCCCCCCCCCCCCCAGCTCGGGCTGTGCCTTTAAGAAAGTGAAAGCAGGTGACAAGGTGGATTAAAGTCTTAAGGGCAGGACGCCCCCCCCAGCTGCACACACCAGGCTGGGTGGGTTAGTGTGTCAGCGTGTCGCTGAGCCGCTGAGCCGCACGCAGGCAGCCGGGCACCTCCAGGCCTGTGCTACTGAACACCAGGGGTTCCAGCAGGGCTGGGGGGGGCAGGGGCTGTGGGGCGGGAGTGAGGGGCACCAGCAGGGCTGGGAGGGCGGGGGCTGCGGGGCGGGAGTGAGGGGCCCGGCAGGGCTGGGGGGGGCAGGGGCTGCGGGGCGGGAGTGAGGGGCCCGGCAGGGCTGGGGGGGGCAGGGCTGGGGGGGGCAGGGGCTGCGGGGTGGGAGTGAGGGGCCCGGCAGGGCTGGGGGGGCAAGGCTGGGGGGGGCGGGGGCTGTGGGGCGGGAGTGAGGGGCCCGGCAGGGCTGGGGGGGCGGGGGCTGCGGGGCGGGAGTGAGGGGCCCGGCAGGGCTGGGGGGGGCAGGGCTGGGGGGGCGGGGGCCGCGGGGCAGGAGTGCGGGAGGCTCTGGGGATAACACTCCAGAGCAGCTTGGCCTTTCCCCCCCAGGCAGGGTGGGGGAGGGGAAGGCGGCTCCATCCCAGCTGATCCCCGCATGTTCGGCGGGCGCTGGGCTGCCCGGCTGACGAAAGCCGCCCTTTGCCCGCGGCGCTGGGCACGAGGCCGTGAGAGCGATCAGGGTTCGGCCCCAGATAACGCGGCCCTGAGCGGACGCTTGCACAATGAGATCGGGGGGGGGGGCACGGGGGGGGAGCCCAGCAGGGAACAGACACGGCCAGGTGGAGAGTGGGGGAGACCTGACTGATCCTACGCAGCCCCCCGACCCCCAGCTCGCCCGACCCCCAGCTCCCCTGACCCTCAGCCCCCCTGACCCCCAGCTTCTCTGAGCCCCTCTGACCCCCAGCTCCCCCGACCCCCATCTTCTCTGAGCCCCAACCCACAGCTCCCCCGACTCCCAGCTCCCCTGACCCCCAGCTTCCCTGACCCTCAGCCCCCCGACTCCTGAGCCCCAGTTCCCCCGACCCCCAGCTTCTCTGAGCCCCGACCCCCAGTTCCCCCAACCCCCAGCTTCCCCGACCCCCAGCTTCTCTGAGCCCTGACCCCCAGTTCCCCTGACCCCCAGCTTCCCCGACCCCCAGCCCCCCCGACTCCCAGCTTCTCTGAGCCCCGACCCCCAGCTCCCTGACCCCCAGCTTCCTTTACTCCCAGCTCCCTCGACCCTGCCATGGAGAGACTCTTGGTCATAGAATCATAGAATAATAGGACTGGAAGGGACCTCGAGAGGTCATCGAGTCCAGCCCCCCGCCCTCAAGGCAGGACCAAGCTCCGTCTACACCATCCCTGACAGATGTCTATCTAACCTGTTCTTAAATATCTCCAGAGAGGGAGATTCCACCACCTCCCTTGACAATTTATTGGGCCGGCTCCGGTTTCAGCCTCTGCAGGGGCAGGTGGCGCAGGGGGACTTGCTGGGCTGGGGGACCTGCCCTGGGAGCTGGGCTGAGGCCTGACAAACTCGGTCTGTGCACAGGCTGCCGAACTAGCCCCTGCTGAGAGCGACAGAGTGCTGCCACCCTGGGGGCTGGGACCCAGAGCAGGCATGTAGGGCAGGGCCCACTCCCTGTGCCCCCTGCCCCCGAAGGCCCTGCCCTCCCCATAGCCACGGGGCTCCTGCTGCAGATTTGGGGGGGGGGGCTGGAAAACGGGGAGCGGGGCTGCTTGAGTCACTGGGAATCGGCCCTGAACCCCTCACCTCAGGCCACCTGTGTGATGCTAAAGCCGTTGATCCGAGCTGGCTAGACTGGGGCTGCAGGGGGGGGAGTGAGGGGCACCGGCAGGGCTGGGGGGCAGGGCTGGGGGGCAGGGGCTGTGGGTCGGGAGTGAGGGGCACCGGCAGGGCCGGGGGGCAGGACTGGGGGGCAGGGCCGGGGAGAAGGGCAGCATATTTCAGGACAAAGCCATGTCCTGCTCCATGTTTTCACCTGTTTATTGGCAAAGTTTCTCAAAATAACAAAACCAAATAAAATAAAATAAAATAACTTTGTACAGAACCACGAAACGAAAATACAAACCGGCAAACTCGGTCCCAGGCTGCTGAGCAGGGCGGGGCAGGGAGCCGGAGGCGGCTTCCCCTTCCCTGGGCACCCTGCTCGGACCCCGGGGCGGTCCCGAGATGCCGTACAGTAAACACTGCCCGATGCATTGAACGCGTCTGTCCCACGGCAGCCGAACGGCCACAGTGACACGAATCGGCCCCGTGGATGCGGCCAGACCGCAGCGTAAACCCAGCTGGGTCGCCGATGGCTGCTCCCGAGCGGGTCACAACTCCGTCAGCAGGCCCAGTGGCCGGTGCCCGGCCTAGAGGTGAGGCCAGACTCCGGCCAGAAACCAGCGATTTTCTCCTCTCCTCCCGCCTCGGTGAACTGACCAGACCCTCAAGACCATATTCCACGGGAAACTTGGGGGATGCAAAATCAGAGCTGCACAAGGCGCCAGAGTTCTCAGGGCCGGTCCCAGCTGTGCCGTCAAGTCCGGCTCCCTCCCACCCGTGAGATCCCCAGACTCACTCCCTGGAGGATCGCAAGAACCCAGCTGGCTCGGTTGGAAAAGTGCTGGGTTTTGGGGCCCCCTGGGAAGGGCCCCGGGAACCGGCCAGTGGGGAAAAGGAAAACTCCACCCTGGGCATTTGGGGCCAAAGGTTCCTTTTCTGGGCGGGAAATGGCAGGTTCTCTGACACCCCCCCCCCCCCCCCCCAGCAATTGAAGTGTTTTGGGTGAGAACAACCCACTCTTTTGTTGGCAAAATTTTCCACCCGGCTCTGGAACGGCCCCGCTGCGGTGGCCGCGCCGTGTGCTGCGGGACGTTGGCCTCTGGCCAGCCCGGACACCTTTCCCCCAGTTGGCACCCGGCCTGGTTTCCTCTTTGCACACTTGTGCAGCCGGTAGGTGCGTGCGCACGGGGAGGGGGGAGCCAGCCGCTTCCCCCCCCAGACCGAGAGATGTGCTGAGCATCTTCCCGGACCCAAACCCTGCCCTGGCATCTACCGAACCGCAGCCTAGGGCAGGGGGGCAGAGCCAGGAGCAGACCCCCACCCATCTCTGGGGCAGCTGGTCCCCCGCCCCACGCTGCCCCCTAGCTGCACCCGCAGGCCTCCACCACCATGTCCGGGATGTCGGTCTTGACGATGTTGCTGTTGCGGTCGAAGTAGAGGATGGAGAGGGGCCGGCGGCGGGTGGGCACGCAGCAGGACGTCCCGTCCGCCCGGTGGCTGTGGGCCCGGATCAGGCTGAGGACGGCCGTGTGCGAGGAGGAGGCCATGCCCGGGCTGCCGGCCACGTGCGCCGGGCAGTGGCCCACGCAGTAATTGATCTGGTAGCCGTCCGGCTTGATGATCCAGTCGTCCCAGCCGATGTCCCGGAAGTCCACGTAATAGTCCTGGCGGCAGCACAGCTTGGCGTTCTGGTCGCAAGCCAGGCTGCGCTTGGCCACCCGCCGCCCCGGCTCCTGCACCGTGGCCACCAGGAAGGGCTGGGGGGCGGCGGCGGCGTGGCTCCCGGCCGGGCACCCGTGGCACTCCAGCTCCAGCCTCAGCGTGGGCTCCGGCCCGTGGAAGAAGGCCTGCAGCGTGGGCCGGAGGGCGAAGGGGCGCCAGCCCCCCGTCTGGGCCTCCAGCTGCTGCTCGCTCAGCAGCGCCCCGGCCTGGGAGAGCCGCAGTGTGGCGGGGGGCCGCCCGCGCCGGGGGGCCGGGAGGTAAAGCCACAGCTCGGCCTGCAGGATGTGGACGTCCCGGCCCGGGTCCCGGCTGAACTGGAAACGCAGCCCCGTCCGGGAGGGGGAGGGGAAGTCTGTGGGGAGAGTGAGGCTGTGAGTGGGGGGGACCCTGGCTCCTGGGGGCTCCTGCCCCTTCCCAGCCAAGCCTCCAGTGCACAGATTGGCTCTGCCCCTGCCCAAGAGCACCCATCCACTGGGGGGCGCTCTCTCTCTCTCTGCCCCCGGCAGCACCAACCTCTAGCGCCCCCCGCAGGAGAACCCAGCAGGGACAGCAAAGCCAAGCCCCCTTCCCCCAGCTCTGTGCTGGGCCCTCCTGTGGGGGGATGGGCAACAGTGGCTTGGGGGGGCGACACCCTCGGAAATAGAGTCCAGTGGGGGGCGCTTGTCCTCCACCCCCCCGCCTCTCACTAGCAGTTCTGCCTGCACTGGTGCAGGGGGGGTCCCAGCGCCCGGCTCTCCTCTCACGCCCCCCCCAACTGCGGGGCCCCTTGAGTGGCCATGACACCCCCTGGTCCAGAAACCGCAGCCCCCCAAAGATCCATGGACCAGCCCGGCTGGGTAAAGTGACTCACTGAAGATCCAGAGACAGAACCCAGGAGTCCTGGCTCCCAGCCACACCTCCCGTGCCGTGCTCTAACCACTAGACACCGCTCCCCTCCCAGAGCTGGGGACAGAACCCAGTTCTAGTTCCCAGCCCTTCCCCTGTGCTCTAACCATTAGGCACCTGTCCCCTACCACAGCTGGGGACAGAACCCAGGATTCTTAGTTCCCAACCCTCACCCCATCCCGTGCTCTAACCACTAGACACCACTCCCCTCCCGGAGCTGGGGACAGAACCCAGGAGTCCTGGTGATGCTGCCGCACCACCCAGTCTTTCCCACCCCTGGGTTGCCTTTGCTGGTGTGAAGCCGCTGGCTCTGTCCCGCTCCCCGTCCCAGCTGTGCCTCCCCCCCGCTGTCCCCCTGCAGCACCCACCTGTCTCGGCGAAGCTGATCATCTCGTAGCTCTGCTCCTCGGCCTCAGCCTCTGGCTGCCTGTCCCGCCAGCCTTTGCCCATGTGCAGGCGCCGCAGGGCGTTGGCGACGGCCCCCCGGGGCACCGGCTGTGTGATGTTGGGTCTCTCGCTCAGGTGCAGCTTCTCCAGGATCTGCCGCTTGGCCAGCTCGGCCAGGAAGGGCCTCTCCGTGCCCGGCTCCAGGGGGGGCATCCCGCACGAGGGGCACCCCGGCTTCCCTCCTCCCTGGGCCGAGCAGCCCCACAGGAGAGCCGAGGCGGCAAGGGCCAGCCAAACCCTGGGACGCTGCCCGCTCCTCTCCAGCCGGGCGCCGGAGCCAGGCGCCATCTAGAGCCGAGTCCCGGAGAGGGGTGGGCACAGTGGGGCAGGGACGGAGCCAGGCGCTCAGGGTCTGTCTCTGCACGCTGCCCAGCCAGCCTGCGTCCTGACGTCACGCCCGGGCGGCCTCGCGCAGACCTGCCATGCAAGGAGTCGCTCGCCAGGCGCCGGGGTGCTAGGAGCTGAGACCGGTGTGGCTCACCCGAGGGAGCCCGACTCATGGTTCTGCTCCAGGTGCTGCCCGGCCAGGCTCCAGGCACCTGTCAGTCACAGAGGGAGGCCCTCCCTTCCCGCTGGCTGCAATTGGCCAGGACCTGGGGCCCCAGGGAGGCTGCTGGCTGGGGAGGGGCAGGGATGGGGGGGGTCCTGCTGGGAATCGGGAAGGTGCATGATGCAAGAAGGGAGGAAGCTGTGCTACCCCGGTGGGGGGCACGTGCCAGCCCTGTTCTGATAGATCCAGCGTCCTGAGCTCACCTCCCCCCCCCCCCCCGACACCGCAGGAGGCTGCGGGAAACCGTGGTCTTGGTGCTTCCCCCAGGGCGTAGCCTGGTGCCCAAACTGGTGCTGGGGGCAGAGGGCATGGGGATGGGCCACCGGGCTTGTCTTTCCCTGTCCGCCCCTTGCAGCCTGCAGAGGCCACTGCTCACTAGACCCCCCCATCCACAGCCGCCCCACAGCAGTTGCCGAGGTGGGGGGCACAGGGTGGGGAGGGGTGGAGCTGGGGCTCGTGCCCAGCTCCCGCAGGGTTCCCTGCCTCCCGGCGCCCTGCTCCCCAGAGGTCTCTCGGCCCCGGATAAGCCAAGGAGCAGCCGTCGGCTGCTTTCCCTCTCTGGGCAGTGATGCCGGCACCCGCTGCGTTACCGCCGTGCTGGGCCCAGGGACGGCAGGCCAGAGCCGTGTCCGGCAGCCAGACTGGCATGGGGCCTTTCCGGGGGCATGGGGCTGTGGGGAGCGGGGGGGCAGGAGTGGGGGGGCAGCCAGGGGTGGGGACTGCAGGGGCTGGGATGCCGCCTTACTGCCCGGCACACGACTCCCACTCAGCCCCACTGGGCTCGGCCGGGGAGGGGAGGGAGTCACGGCCCAGCCCAGCCCGGCACAGCTGGGTTTGGGGTCCATTTCTGCTCCCCTGCTCCGGCTGGGAAGTAACCAGTCAGCCCAGCGCCCCCTTCTGGCCAGGGAGGGGTGGGGCGGTCGCAGCACGTCCCAGAGGGGGCGCTGCAGTGCAAGGCATGTCCTCATGCCCCATGGGGGGGGCAGGCGGTGAGGAGAGCGGTTGGCCCGGCAGGGGCTGGAGCACTAACCCGGACTGGTTCCCGCCGGTCGGGATGCGCTGGCAGCGCCACGCCTCGGAGCAGAGCCCTGGCTACTTGGAGCCGGGGCCGGGGGCAGCGGCAACGCGGCAGGTTCACCAGGCCGTCTGGGAAAAAGCACCCACGTGGCATGATGCAAGCGCGGGGCAAGGGCCGAAGTCTGCAGCCGGCTGGGCCCGCTGGCAGCCCCGGCTCCCAGAATAGCCCAGGAATGTCAACAATGAGTAATGGGCCTGGCACGGGGCATGCGGGCTGCGCTGGGCGCTGGGCGGCCCTGGGGGGCCTTGTGACTGGTGCAACTCGCATGGCACAGCCCCCCGCAGGCATATGGGGACACACCCGCCCTGTGCACATGAGGACATGCACTCGTGCACAGGGGTACATACCCCCCCACACGCACACGTCCTTGAGCACAGGGGGGCATGCCCACACACACGCCCAGGAGTACAGAGAGGCACACCCATGCACAAGGATACACATACCCATGCATATATGGCACACACATGCCCATCTGCACACACAATCACGCACACGCCCATGCTCACACAGACCCCCATGCACACACATGCCCATGTGCACACGGATACCCATGGACACACATGCCCATCTGCACACACGCCCATGCACACACCGACAACCATGGACACGCGTGCCCATCTGCACACACGCCCAGGCATACATCCTTGCGCACATGGACACCCATGCACACGCGTGCCCATCTGCAAACACACCCAGGCATACATCCTTGCGCACACGGACACCCATGCACATGCATGCCCTCCCCAAGGTGGGGTTCTACGTATGGGCACATGCGGCTGGCTCTGGGCCTGGCCCGGTCTGGGGAAGGAGGACCAGGGAGGTTCCCGGTGAGGTCTCAGGCCAGCTCCGGCCCAGGTTGCAGGCTGACCCGGGGGCGTTGCACCCTCTGCTCACCGGAGAACCCCACCTGCCCCTCTGGCAGGCTGGGAGCGGGGTCCTGTGGCCGGGCGGGGGAGAGGCTGGCGCCGGGCTGGTCTCCCTCTCGCTGCCCCCCCTGCGGCTGAGGCTGAGACGGCCGCGCTCTGCCAGGCCGCGCCAGGCCCCACTGGCCTTGGGCCGGGCCAGCGGGCTCCGGGGCGCCCCAGCCACGCGGCCCGGCCCTGCCAAAGGGCAGGGGAGAAAGTAGGCCAAGGGTCGGTACAGTATTTTGAGAGCCCCGGCGCGTTGCATAAGGGCGGTTGTTTATTAAACTGTTCCAAGAAAGCAAAGCTCGCGGCCCCGCCTGGCACCGCAGCGGGCCGGGCACTGGGCGCCCCTGCCCGCGGCACCTCGCTCGGCGGGCCCCGGAGGCAAGGAGTGGCTAAAACTCTCCCCGGCGCCCCCCGCGACGCTGCCTGGCCCTGCGCCACTCCTCCGACGGCCGCCTGGGCGCGCTGATGTGCCCGTCACCGTGGCATCGTGGCGCCGAGCGCAGCAGGGCGCTGAGCCACCCCCAGCCCTGCAAGATGCTCCAGGCCCCCCCTTTTCCCCAGGGGTCCCTCGGAGCAGGGGTCCTCCCCCATTGCTGCTGAGCTGGGAGGAGCCGATGCCCCAGGGCTGGCGGTTGGTAAATGCATTGCTGGCGCTGCTGACTGCAGGGCCCTGAACCGGCCACACACCGGCTGCGGCTCCCCCAGATCCCAGACCTGTCCCAGGCTCGGTCCAGCCGCCACCCCCTCTCGCCCCATGGAGCGGTGTGGGGCAGCAGCACGCACAAGAGACCGACCCCCCCCCCCGCCTGCCTGGCTCCCCCCCGATGACCCACGCGGGGTCCCCCTGAGCCCCTTGTCTGCTGGGACCCCCCCTCTGTGCACCATGCAAGGCCCAGCCCCCTCTCCCTCCTGCCCCCCCTCCCCCGGGGCGGTCTCTCCTGGGGCACTAGCGCCACCTAGCAGCAGTGCAGGGTGCAGCAGGCGCTGTGACTCCCGGCCTGGTTTTGCCCCCAGAGGGGCCAAGTTACAGCCCCAGCTGCAGCCGCTCCTGCCTCTAGCTCTGCCAAGGCCCGGGGGCAATCCCCCGCCTGTGCCCGGCCGTGGGGAAACCGCTGCCCTCCGCACCCCCTGGTGCAACGCCCGCCCTCGAGCTGGCCCCCATCACGGCAGCGTCCGTGCCCCCCCAGGGCTGCTGTCCCCCTGCTGTGTGTTGGGGTTCTGGGATGACGGGGGGCAGTCTCCAGCCGGGTCGCTTTGCCCCAGGGGGCGGTGATCCCCCTAGCAGCAGGGCTGGCCCTGGGGGCGGAAGCAACTCAGAGAGGGGGCTGGGCGGGGAGGGACCACATGGGAGTGAGTCTTGCCCAGCGTGAGAGACAAGGTAGTGGCCTAGGGGCTTATCTGCCCCCGGGATCCGCCCTAGCCCTGAGCAAAGCTCTCGGCTCTGGGGCTTTACGGGCTGCCTCTCCCTCCGCTGGGCTTCCTGGCAGCCCCTCCTATCAACAGGAGTGTGGTGAGCAAGACACGAGAAATCATCCTTCTACTCTGCGCTGATTAGTCCTCACTTGGAGTGAAACATACGAACGGCCGCACTGGGTCAGACCAAAGGTCCATCTAGCCCAGTATCCTGTCTGCCGACAGTGGCCAGCACCAGTGCCCCAGAGAGGATGGACCGAAGACAAGGATCAAGCGATTTGTCTCCTGCCATCCCTCTCCAGCCTCTGACAACAGAGGCCAGGGACACCATTTCTATCCCCTGGCTAATAGCCTTTTATGGACCTAACCGCCAGGAAATTATCTAGCTTCTCTTTAAACTCTGTCATAGTTCTAGCCTTCACTGCCTCCTCTGGCAAGGAGTTCCACAGGTTGACTACACGCTGTGTGAAGAAGAACTTTCTTTTATTAGTTTTAAACCTGCTCCCCGTTCATTTCATTTGGTGTCTGTGACAGGGCGCTCGCCCTGCACTGGCCCTTTAAGGGCAGACCCCGGCCTGAACCAGGGCCGGGGAATTTAGCCCAGCTGAGGCTGTACTAGCCCATTAGGGCCCAGCTGGGCGCTATAATAGAGGATGGGCTGCTGCTGTGAGAGGGAAGCAGTGAGAACCTGGCTGCTGAGGGAGGAGGAGGCTCCCTGGAGCTGGGGCAGGGCTGGGGAGGCCAGGCAAGGCTAGGGGAGCTCTAGCCAGCAAATCCCCAGACTGCAGGGCTGGAAGGAAGGCCCGATGGAGGAACATCGACCCCCGGAAGGGGGGCTCAGAGACAGACTTGGGCACTGCCGGAGGGCAGTGTGGCGAAGAGGACGCCGCAGCCGGGAGTAAAGAGGGGAGACACCACCCCAGAGAAGGCACCTTACCCGCCGAGGGAGCCAATTCCGGAGGACAGACGACAGGGGGTTACGGTGGTGAGTGCACCCACCCCCTCACAGTGTCCTCTAGTTCTTCTATTATGGGAACTAATAAATAACTTTTCTTTATTGGCCCTCTCCACACCACTCATGATTTTATAGACCTCTATCATATCCCTCCTCTTTTCCAGACTGAAAAGTCCCAGTTGCTCTAACCTCTCCTCATATGGGACCCGTTCCAAACCCCTGATCATTTTAGTTGCCCTTTTCTGAACCCTTTCCAAGGCCAAAATATCTTTTTTGAGGTGCGGAGACCACATCTGTACACAGTATTCAAGATGTGGGCGTACCATAGTTTTATACAGGGGCAGTAAGATATTCTGGGTCTTATTTTCTATCCCTTTCTTAATAATTCCTAGTGTTGTGTCCAGTTCTGGGCACCGCATTGCAGGAAAGACGTGGAGAAATCGGAGAAAGTCCAGAGAAGAGCAACGAGAATGATGAAAGTTCTAGAGAACATGAGCTGTGAGGGGAGGCTGAAAGAATTGGGCTGGTTTAGTTTAGAAAAGAGAAGACTGAGGGGGGACACGAGAGCAGTTTTCAAGTATCTAAAAGGGAGTCACAAGGAGGAGGGAGAAAACTTGTTCTCCTTGGCCTCTGAGGACAGGAGAAGAAGCAAGGGGCTTAAACTGCAGCAAGGGAGGTTGAGGTTGGACGTTAGGAAAAACTTCCTGCCTGTCAGGGTGGCCAGACACTGGGATAAATTGCCCAGGGAGGTTGTGGAATCTCCGACACGGGAGATATTTCAGAGCAGGTTGGACAGACGCCTGCCAGGGTGGTCTAGGGTGCTAGCGTGGCCCACGCACCTCATGGGGGCGGGTCACTGTCCCCTGGAGGGGCACATGACCCACTTACAGCGAGAGACAAGAGCAAGAGAGCTCCACAGCCTAAGCTGGGCACCAGCTGGCTTGACAGCTCAAGTTGTAGATCAGGGCAATAATTTTGTGCTGGCCACTTCGCACATTTTTGAACTGGCCCGGGGCCAGTATATTTCCGGGTTCCCCACCCCGGACAATGATTGGTCTAGGGGTGAGGGAGTGCCTTTGCCCCCACCCTAAGTGCCCATGCCCCGGTGTGGGAGGAGACGTCCCTCACTCCCCTGCCCCTAGGCCACTTAGGGTCTGGGGGTGGGGGAGCACACGAAGCCTCCCCCCCACAAGCAGCGTGCTGTGCTTCAAAGCGCCACGTGCTCCTGGCTGGGTGGGAGGAGGCTCCGTGCGCCCCCCCCCCCCCCGCAGTCCCTAATGGGCCTGGGGGTGCTGGAGCAGCAGGGCCTCCGTGGGCCAGATCCACCCGCCTGGCGAGCCGGGTTCAGCCCACGGAGCCCCCTTTGCCCACCCCTGCTGTAGAGTCTCCCGCACTGACCTCCAGAGAGCCCAGGGTCTGTTCCATTTGGTCCTGCCAGGGCAGGAGACTGGATTCGATGACCTTTTGGGGTCCCTTCCAGTTCTAGGATTGCACCCCCTGCAGTCCCAGCAGCCCGTGGAGTGTGGCTCCGTGTCCCCCTCCAGGAACAGCTGGGCACGGCCATGGGCCAGTGCAGCCAGTAAGTTGATGGGGGAAGGAGCAGCTGGTGGTTTGGGGGGGTTGCAGGTTTGAGTCCAACAATCTGTCTTGGGGGGGGGGGGGGGGTTACCCCATTTGACTGACTTGCATCCCTACTGGACTTGGCAAGGTCCCCTTTGTCCTATAGAGGGCTTCACCCCCCAGGCCAGTGATAGGGGTGGAGAGCAGATGGGGGGGCGCCCGCATAGGGCAGAGACTGCAGGAGGACTGGGGTCTGCTGGAGCCCTCATGCGGGGGGGGGGGGGGTCAGAACCAGTGTGAGGGCGCAGTCGGGTTCCCCCCGATCCTGCACCCCCGTAGCAGCCAGAACAGTCTCCACCCACCAGCAGAACTGAGAGGGGGTTACTGATTTTTCCAGAACACAGCCCAGCACAGACGTGAGGTGGCAATAGGAGGGGGGTGAGGCCGCCCCAGACCCCATAAGGCGGGTGCCTGAGCCCCTAGTCTCCAAGCCCCCTCCTTAGGCGTCTCCATCATGTTTCCAGCCCCAGACTCACTCTTCCTCCCCCCACGTCCTTCCTTTGTTCCAACCTCCTTCCCTCTCTCCAGTCAGAACCCGTCAGGCCAGTGTCTGGTCCCCGTGCTGGGCCGTACTCACAGACAGGGCCCGTAGGGGGCAGCCCAAGCCTAGTGCCCAGGAAGATGCCCCACTACATCCCAGTGAGGCAGAGGGGGAGCTGGTGGGAGGGGGCTGAAGGCCAGGCCCAAGGGGACCGAGGCGTCCCCAATTAGCTTTTATCCCAGAAGCAGGTTGGCTGCAGAACGCGGTCCCCTGTACAGCTGGAGCAGGCCAGAGAGGGTTGTGGGGAAACTGAGGCAGGACCCGCCCCCGTCTGTCATGCAAAGGGGGCTCCTGGCTTTCAAAGCACCAACCAAACTCCTGGGCTGCCCCGATCTCGCCCATGTGTGGCGCCCCCAACGCAGGGTGGGCCGGAGCAGAGGAGGGGAGATTTTGGCTGAGAACGGCGCCCCCCTTTGGAAAAGCTGCCCGGGACCCGGCCTGTCCCTGCAAGCAGAGGGGACGGCGTCCAGAAGGGGGAGATTGGCTCAGCCTCTGGGCCTTTCCTCACTGTGCCTGGTGACTATCCCCGCTGGGTAGAACAGCTCCAGGCCCCGGTCGTGGCTGCCCCTCAGGCCCTGTGCATGGGAGGCCGGGGCCGGGGCCAGGCCAGACACCCCCCCGCTGGCGGTGAGCAATAGCCACGTCACCAAGCCAGAACCCAACTTTTTCCAGCTAGAAACCGGCGCCGTGCAGGATTCCCACCCTGCCCCCGACTCCGGGCTGTGCGGAGACCCTGCGCCAGCCGCCGGCACCAGCCCCTTGGACCTTGGCAGCGAGCGGGGCTGTTGATCTTGGCCCACGGAGCGTCTAGAAGCACCGAGCAGCGCCCAGTCCCAGGCGGTGGCAGCCACACGGAGCCAAGCACAGAGTCCAGGGCAGCATCTGGCCCAGCCTGGCTTATTCTCCACCCCAACCCCAGGGCCACGCTGGCCTGGCGGCCTCCCCTGCATCTGGCTCCTGGGTCTGCAAAGCCCCTGGGAGCGTGTGACAAAGCGGGGATTGTGTAGCGGAGACGGGACGTGGCGGGGATTGTGTAGCGGAGATGAGGCGGGACGTGGCGGGGATTGTGTAGCGGAGGCGGGACGTGGCGGGGATTGTGTAGCGGAGGCGGGACGCGGCGGGGATTGTGTTGCTTTGTTGTGCTGTGTGTGGTTCCTACTCTCCAGGGCACGGGGACACTGTCTGGAGGAGGGGGGTGACTCACTCCGGAAGTGTATTCGGCCTCTCACACCGGAGGGCCAGACACAAGAGATAACAATTCCGGCCAGGAAGGGAGACAAAGGGTCAGAGGTGTGTGTGTGGGGGGGGGGGCTGATTCCAGGCTGGGGGGCTGGGCGGGGGGCTCAGCTGGGCTAGGAGGGGAGAAGGGGCTTAGAGCAGGAAAGGGGCCCGGGGCCCTTCTCGGCGAGAGGAAGGACACTGGCTGCTCTGGGTCCCGGCGCCAACACGGATCCGGTGCTGCCCTGTGACCCCGTGGACCAATAAACCTTCCGTTCTCCCTGCCGCCTGAGAGTCCCGTCTGGCTGCGGAGGGGGGTGCAGGCCCGGGGGCTCCCCCACGCTCCGTGACAGAGTGAGAAGTGCTGGAGCGAAGGGACAGCAGAGCGTCTCGACGCAGAACGGTTGCGGGCGCGTTGGCTCCGGGCTGGGCCAGGCCAGGTGTTCCCCCAGGGCTGGCCTGCAGGAGCCATGCTGAGCCGAGCCAATCCAGGTTGCGTGCAGGCAGCACACTGAGATCGGCCTCTGCCCTCCACAGCTGGGAGAAAGCTCCTGTTTGAAGCCCTACTCGTCTGCCCCACAGAGCCGCGGGTGGGGGGGCTGCTGCAGCCGGGCCGGGCTCTGCTTACGGAGTCACCGGTTAGCCCTTTACCTCCCCACTGCATTCCAACAGCGAGCGGAACCATCCTTCTACAAACAGCTGCCGTGCCCCACCCCAGAGATATGGGGGGGGAGGGGGTTATCCCGGCTGGTAAAACCCCTCCGGAACACGGACACGGTGATGGCGGCTGCTCCTGGCTCTGCCCACGCCCCCCCAAGCCGCCGTGTCCTTTGGCTTCCGTTATAGCCTCCTCGTTGGCCTGGACAGCAAAACGCAGCCCCCTTGGGTCTGACTCAGCCGGCACGGGAAGCGCGCGAGGGCTATAAATACCCCGGCCATATGCCTCGCCGGCTGGCCGCGGGGGCCTGCGCCGCGCACCAGGGCCCCCCCCCTTTGGGTAGAGACACTGGGGCTGGGAGAGGGAAGGTTGCTGAGTCCTCTGCCCCCCTCTCTTGCACGGTCCAGGCACTTCCCACTGTCTCTTCCAGTGCACCCTGGCTGGCCGCCGGGCACGGCTCTTCTCACCCCGAGCACTTCCCCAGAGAAAGGCCAGGATGGGGAAACTGAGGCACGGGCAAGGCACTGATTTGGCTGAGGTCAGCAGCAAAGCCAGGGATAAAATTCGGGCGGCCTGATTCCCAGCCCGCTGACTCCCGGAAGGGAAGAGGCGATCGAACGCTGGTGGCAACGGGGGCTGGACCGGCTGCCTCCAGGGAGTGAGGCTGGGGTTGGCTGGAAGGGAGGAGGGTGAACTCTCCCCTGGAGGGCTGGAAAGGGCGTTAGAAGCCTAGAATCCCAGGGCAGGCAGAGATCTCAGGTGGCAACGAGCCCAGCACCCTGCTAAGAGCAGGGCCAGCCCCAACTCAATCAGCCCAGCCGGGAGGTAAAAACCTCTGGAGATGGAGAATCGACCCCTAGGGACCCACCCCACTGCTGCACCCTCCTAGGGAAAGAATGAAGCTGCTATTGGAGAATGCAGGTATCGATCCCACGCCTTCGCGCACGCTACCCTTGGAGCTAATTCCCCATGTCTAACACCAGTGCTGCTGAGCCGAAGTCTACCTCCCACCCCCCCCCCAGCTGGGGTGGCTGACTATTCAGGAATCTCTCAGCCCACACTGAGATGCGGCCACCTCTGGGGTGGGGCCCAGCGGCGACATGCACAGGGCTCTGCGTCACCGAGGAGCCGTGGACGATTCGGGTCTTGGTCCCTCTGGCTGATGCTGCCCCAGCGCCCTCGAGGCTGTGTTGCGCAATGGCGAGTGCGCTTGGCCACGGGGAGAGCCGGGATTCGAGGTTAGGCCCACGAGCCTCTCCCAGCACCGGGGGCGCAGCGGTGGGGTGGGGTTGTTTGGTGTGTGAGACGGTGACACCGGGCTGCCGAGATCTGCGCTGAGCCCTCCTCAGGGGCCTGGGAGGGACTGTCTGATAGGAGCAATACCGGGGGCGCTGAACCTGGGTCTGCAGGACCCTGGCTGGGGGGGGGGGCTTGGTGTTTCCAAAAGCTGGCGCTGCGGTGGGTCTCCCCAGTGTCTCTGATGGGGCATTCACCCCACACCTAGCCCACCCCCTCACCTGAGGTTCCCCTGTGCTGCTGGGCTGGAAGCTCTGGCCTCCCCCGGCCAAGGCGCAGAGTTGGGGTCACAGCCCCGTGCAGAGCTGCACAGACACAGAGGGCTCAGCTGCTGGCCCTCGACGGCCCCCAGGAGCCCAGCCTGCGAAGGGGACCACCTAACCCCAGATCAATCCCTCTTCCTCTGCCTTACGCTGAGAAAGTACACAGAGTGCTCCTCTCCTTCTAGCGAAAGAGAGAGGTGCGCAGCGGAGCCTCTCCCCAGGTAACAATGATCTGCACTGGGTTTGAGAACCCACAAAAGTGTTTTCATTAAGTATCCAAAGCAGGATTTAAGTGATCACAAGGGAAACCAGACAGATCAAAGCAACTTACTAGCCTAAAATAAACAAAACAAGCCAGCTCAGCCTTATATACTAAGAGAGATAATTACAGATCGTATGTCTCACTCTAGTCCTGATTTCAGGTAAAACCTTTCAAGTCTGAGCTGATCTTTTCTCAGGCCTGAGTCTACCAGCTCCTTGTGGGTCCTCTTAGGGTGGGGAAGCAGTTTCAAAGTGCAGCTGAAAACGATCATTGATTGCTTCCCATCTCTTAAATAACATTTCCCCAGGGTGGGAAGTCTGTTCCATTCGCCCCATCCCAATGGAAAAATACAGAATTCAAGATGGATGCCAGCCCCACATGGCATGGTCACATGGCTTTGTCAGACCAACCACAGTTTGGGCTCACAGGACAAACCAAACCAATGACAGCTTGTTGTCTTGAGCACTGGGCCATTAAGTCCCTTAAGTCCCACTAATGGCTTTCACTAGAAGCCCTAGAATTAATCAAAAAGGGTTACACGTCCTGTTTCTAACGTCACATACACACAAACAGAATCCACACACCCTGGGGATCACGGGCTTTTGTCCTGCTTGACATAAAGCATATTCGAGTGATGCATATTCCTATTCCAAAGTAGATTTCCATAAACATATGAGGACAAAGCATTACAGGGGACTTGGTAAACCTGTCTCAGATCCCAGGGTTTTGGCAGTGTAGACCCAGCCGGTGGGAGGGGAGATGTGACCTGACCGTGGCCTTCACGGGTCGCCAGTGTCTCATGGGCTGCGTCCGTTTCTCCAGTGCGTGGGGCCAGGATCTCAGAGGCTCTGTGAATCCCGTAGCTGGTAACCACGAAAGCTAACCTTGGAAGCTTTCAAACGGGGCCTGGTTCACTCTCTTAAAGCGCCTCTCTGGCTCAGCCAGGCTGCACCGGCCTAGCCGCTCTCTGCCACTGAGCTGCTGCAAAACCCTGGGCAAGTCCCTGACCCCTTCCCTGCCTCAGTTTCCCCTCCTAATCTTTGCTGAGCCGGCAAGCCCTTTGGTGCCCGGCCAATGGGGGCCAGAGGTGCTCCTGCAGTAATAATCAATCGGTAGTCAGGCGAAATGCTCGTAACGCGCCAGCCCGGCCCTTAACTGTATGGACGAGTCCGTGTGCCTCACGGGGCCACTTCCCAGCGGAGGCAGGGTCGAGGGCCCATGTTGTCCACCCACGGGGCCCTGGGTGGCTTGGCATGGGATCCCCCCCAGCATCCCTGGCCCAAAGACGCTGTTTGTTGAACAAACACAGACAGGGCGGGATGAATCAAAACACAACATCCCCTCGGCTGTGCGCAAACACGGCCTTGGGCCCCAGGTGGCATTGATCTGCTGCGCGGTTTGTGCTTTGCCTATTCAGGGCCTCGGCGAAAGCCAGCTTGGCCCAGCTTTGCCCCCTGGGGGTCTTACCCGGGGTGCTGGCTGGTTGGGGTGCAAGTCCAGTCATTCTCCTTCTTGCCCTGCCCCCTGCAAGGGGGTTGCTGGAGGCACAGGGGGACACTTGTCCCCTGGCACCTTTGCACCAGGTCAGCTGCAGCCTGGAGAGCCCAGGCCGGGGGCCGTTGTGACAGGTGTCAGAGAGAGCCAAGCCGCGCGCCCGTCGGATTACATAACGGGCCCGGTGCGTCGGCCCAGCCAGAGGAACCTTTGCCCCTCTGCAGCCACCACACACAGACATGCCCCCCCCCCCCCCCGGCCCAGCCAGATAAGGGGCCATCCCTGTGGAATCTGCCTTCGATTTGCTGCCATGGGCCGCGGGGTGCAGCTCTCAGTGGGGGGAGCTTTGGCACCAGGGGCTGGCAGGCAGCAGGGATGGGGCCTGTGTGCACGGAGCTGGGGGGGGCAGGGATGGGCTAGGAAACACCCCCACCCGGAATGAGGTGGCAGCACGAGTCGGGGTGAAGAGAGGAAACTCCCAGGGAATGGGAATTCAGGGGGAAAGCGCGGGGCTCGCCGGAGGGAACGCTCCCCTTCGGAAGTGTCTCGTCTGGACAACGCGGCTTTTCCCCGAGCCAGCTGGGCCGCTGAAATGTCCCCTCTTCAGAGCCCCGCAGAGACCCCGGCCCGCTTGCCGGCCGCAGCTGGGAACTCAGCACAACGGGGGGCCCTGGGGATGGCTCTCCCCACCCACAGACGGTGGGTGACGTGTTGTGGATCTTCCACGTTTTACAAAGCCGAGCCATGCAGCTTCACCGCCCTCCGATGGAGCCCTGGCACCCACGTTTCCCAGGCCCTGGGGGGGCCAGACCCCAGGGAGAGACTTGACCCCCTTGGAAGCCCTGCAGCTGACAGGCTGGCGGTGTGGTCCCGGAGGCGGAAGGGCTGACCCCCGAGAGAGCGTGGCCCCCCGAAAAGGGGCTGTGGCACCGGTGGAGGCGGCGCAGGCCAAGCGCGGGCACGACCGGTGAGTCTGTGACCCACCCGGCCCACCCGTTGTCCAGCCCTGCCCCCTGCGAGCAGCTTGTTCCCAGGGCTGGAGGTCTCCGGCAAGGAAAGGCCCCCCGACCCCCTGCTGGGAACGGTGCCGCCGTCAGGAGAAGGCGCAGCCCGGGGCGAGCTGGGAGCCGAGGACGGGAACCCCGCGGCGACGGGCCTGCGGACCGAGCCCCTGCGGGGGACCCTGTCCGATCATCTCCCCTTGGGGCCAGCGTGGGACCCGGAGCCGAGTGTCCCTGAGCCGTCCTGCTAGCGGCGGGCTGCCCTCCGGAGCCTGGGCAGCCGGGTCAGGCCCTGTCTCGCCAAGCGGAAAAACATGGGATGGAAGGCGCTTGTTTGGCCAGCTCGCCGGCGCTGAGGACTTTTGCCCCCCAGCGGGCTTGGCACCCTCGGAAGGCTGTTTGGGGGCATGGACGCAAGCTGGGCAAGCGGCGATTGGCTGCAGCGCCGGCCACCCCTGCTACACCCCCTCCCCACTCCCGGCGCAGGCCCAGCTCCCCAGCCCTGCCCCTCCGAGGCTGACCCCCGGAGCAGAGGGCAAGAGCCTGCAGCCGGGGCTAGCAGATCCCAGGTCGTCTGAGACACTGGAGCTGGCAACGCCAGGCTGGGGACCAGGGCGGGCCCTGGTGTGCTAGGCTGAGCCTGCTGGGGAGTGGCGGGGGGGCGCTCTCTGCATCCCCGATGCCACAGTGGGTTCGTGGCCCCATGGAGGCAGGCTGACACCAAGCTCAGCCCCTGGGACTGCCCAGTGCTAGGCACGGCCCTGCTGGAACCTGGGCCCCGGCTGGGTTTGGAAACTGGCCGCCAGTCTTCCGGGGATGGCACACAGCGGACGTTAGAGCAGCCGGGCCGGTGGCCAAGGGGGGCGATACCATGCCTGTGTAGCTCATTAACCTGCGGGTTCCCTTCACTCTCGCTGGTGGGTGCGATCCCTAGAGAAACGCCAGAGAATGCCCCCGCCGGGCCCAGACCTGTGCCATCTGGAATCTCAGCTAGCCAGGGCCACGGGCTTTTTGGTTGCCTTGCACCACGGCGGCCCCCGAAAGGCGTTGGGGCAGGCCTAAGCCCAGTGTGTGGGGATGGGGAGGGACTCGCGAGCTGGCCAGGAGGCCACGCACACAGATACAGCCTTTTATTGACGACACAGGCTGCTCGGGCAGGCGTCTCAAAGGGGGCAGAGACGCCGGGCCACCTCCCTCCTGTCGGGACCGGCTTGCCCCAAAGCACTCTCCTCCTTCCGCAGGACTCGGCGCATGCCAGCCGGCCTCCGGGCTGCAGCTCCGATTCGGTTCCAAGTGGCGGGGCGGGACCCCCCGTTCCCTGCGGCAAATCCAGAGACCCTAAGGCTAGAAGGGCCCCTTTGTGACCGTCGCGTCTGCCCCCTCTCTGGGGAGCTGTCGATCGTTCCTGGAGCAGAGCTTTTGGAAAATCATCCAGTCCCGACCTCAAAACGGTCGCTGATGGCAGATCCCATCCCGCCTCTCGGCCCTGGGTAAATTGTTTCAGTGGCTAGTTACTTTCCCTGTTAAAGCAACAAGGAACCCTGTGGCACCTTACAGACCGAGGGTATGTCTACACTAGCCACCCTGGTTCGAACTAGGGTGGCTAATGTAGGCATTCGAGCTTGCAAATGAAGCCTGAGATTAAATATCCTGGTCTTTAATTGCATGTTCCCGGGCGCCGCCATTTTTAAATGCCTCGTAGTTCGAACTACCTGCTACATGCAGCACGGGCTAGGTAGTTCGAATTAAAGCTCCTAATTTGAACTACCGTTACTCTTCATTGCAGGAGGAGTAACAGTTAATCCGAACTAAGGACTTAGGTCGGATTAACTTCTGACTGCCACGTGTAGCCACGGGCAGTCAATTCGAACTAAGGGGATTTAAAAATGGCGGCGCCCGGGAACATGCAAATGAAGCCCGGGATATTTAAATCCCAGGCTTCATTTGCAAGTTCGAATGCCTCCATTAGTCACTCTAGTTGGAACTAGGGGGCTAGTGTAGACATACCCTAAGGTGCCACAGGACTCGTCAACCTTTTGCAGGTCCAGACTAACACGACTACCACTCCGATACTTTCCCTGTTACGAATCTACACCTCATTTCCCATCTGAATTTGTTGGGCGGCCTCCTCTCTGACCCTGCCCGACATTTCTCCCGGTGGTCCCTGAGGGCTGGGAAGTTTGCTCCGATTTCCCCGCCGGACAGGTGTTCACACTGCAGAACCTGCCGCTGCCCAGGGCCCCGGCTGGCGTGGCCAGGACGGGTGGGCGCTCTCCTGGAAGGGGCGGAGGCCGCTGGGCGGGGGGAGATTGCTGTGCCTGCCCTGTGGGGCGAAGGCGCTTGTGTACCCCACGCGCGGCAGGGGGGGCGTGGCGAGGGGGTCTCTGTCGGGTTCCCGTTCGAGGGAAGACCCGCGCAGCGCCGCGGCAGTGGGCTAGGTGCACCCGCAGGCCTCCACGATCATGTCGGGGATGTCGGTCTTGAGGACGTTGCTGTCCTGGTCGTAGTAGAGCAGGGAGAGGGGCCGGCGGCGCGTGGGGACGCAGCAGGAGCTGACGGTGGCCTGCGCGTCGTTGGCCCTGATGAGGTTCAGGATGGCCGTGTGGAAGGAGGCGGCCAGGCCGGGCATGCCGGCCACGTGCATGGGGCACGGGCCCGTGCAGTAGTTCATGCGGTAGCCCTCCGGCTGGATGATCCAGTCCTCCCAGCCGATCTCCTTGAAGTCGATGAAGAACTGCTGCCGGCAGCACGTCCTGGACTTGCTGTTGCACTCGGCCGCCCGGCGGCGAACACGGTGCCGGGGCCGGGCCCGGGCCTTGGCCACCACGAACGGCCGGTGAGAGTCACTGCTGCTGAGGAGCCGGGCGGATTCGGGGCTCCCTTCCCGCTCCAGCTCGGCTGTGAGTTGCTGGCCGCCTTTGCTGAAGAAACTCTGGACGGCCGCCCTCACCTCCACGGCAGCCCAGCCGCCTCGCTCCCCCGCCAGCTGCCTCCTGCCGACCAGCGTCAGGTTGGTGTCTCCCGGCTTGGACACCAGCAGCTTCGCCGTGACCCGCCCGCCGGGGGCGGCCAGGAACAGGTGCATGTCGGCCTGCAGGATCTGGATGCTCCGGTCGGCGTCCTGGGTGAAGCGGAAGCGCAGACGCGTCCGGTTGGAGGCGGGGGGCCCTGCGGAGAAAGCAGCCAGGGGACCATGAGGGAATGAAGGCCCTGACGTCTCCTCGTTCATGCGGGGCTCGGCAGGCATTAGAGGGGGGCAGAGGTGTCCTTTCTATTGGGGGTGCGGGGGAGAACAAGAGACCGCTGCATTTTGAGCTCTAAATGCCAAGCACAGCCCCAGGGCAGCGGCGCGGGACTCCCTTGACCCTGATGTGCTACAGCTGGCAAGGCCCCTCTGCCTCCAGGCTCACTCCGCTGAAGAGCGGCCGAATCTAGGTCAGGCTGTTCATGCTGGTGTCCTGGTCAAATTGCAGCTGGGTTCATTCCTCGCTCCTTCCCTCAATTCCTTTCACCAGGCCAGCTCCTCAAACAACACGGACTTTAAGGAAGCTACATCGGAGAAGGACCTGGCCCGGGGCGACGTCCTGCTGCCTAAATCGCTGTGCCGTGCTACTGTGCGGTTTTACCCCACCCCAGAGGCAGCTGCAGTTCAGCGGGGGACGATGTGACCCTGGAGCATGGCTGCTGGTCTGAGATGCCATCTTGCATCTCAGAGGGTGGGCTGATGGGTTGGGCATGATAGATGCCCGTCCCCTCCCTGCAGATTCTCTGGCCAGGCCTGAGGGGGGGATACAACCCATGATGGAGGGCCTCTGGGCTGGGAGGTTTAAGAACGTAGCATGTCACTCCTTTGGTGACTGGGCTCGGCTGCCCCACACCTGCCTCCGCGGGTCACAGACACAATGCTATGGAGGGTTTCTGGCCAACAGCTCCCCCCACAGGCAAAGTGATGCCCCTGGTAAAATACACAAGGGCCATGCCCCGCAACAGCCTTGCTGCCACACTGTGCCCAGCCAAAACCAGTACCAGCCGCCTGCGCCTACGGCCAGCCTGGGCCGCCGCTGGCGAGCTGAACAGGCGGGTGCTAGTGAGTCTGTGGGTGGGGGCCTGCCCGGGGAAGAACAGAGTTTCAGGAAACACAGCTGTGGAGTCGGTAAAGGGTGGTGATCTCCGTCTGGCGCTTGGCAGAGTGCTAGTGGCCGCGGTGCTATGGGGGCGGGAGGACTTCACTGGAAACCCAGAGAAAAACCTCATCGACATAGGTGCTAAAGACACAATGCAGGATCTTTTGTGAGGCTGGGGGGGTGTCAGCCCGGGGGGAGGGGTTGAATTCCACACTGGGAAGTCACCTTTTTAATCCCAAACACCTGGTATTTTGGCTGGTTAGGCTGATCTTCGCCTCCTCCCCCTGAGACCACTGTGCATTAGTGCTGCTGAGAGAGCGCAGGGGCCGTGTTCCACCGCAGAGGTGGCTGAATTTCCATGGGAGGAGAGATGGCTCCAGTTTCATGCTGGGATATTGACGGGTCCCATGGCACTTGCACACCCAGCAATGCCCTCTGAAAATGGAGCTGCATCGGGGGGGGGGGGGGAGATGGCAGCTGTTGGACGGCAGCACCCTGCCAGGTCAGACAGGAAGTAGGGAAGGAAGAGCATAGGGTTGCCAGATACTTTCACAAAAAATCCCAAACATGGTGGGGAAATTGGTTGAGCAAAAAAAAACACCGAAAACAAAAACAGGGGATCAAATGTGTTGAGCAAAAAAAATAAAATAAAAAGGTCACTGTGCCTTTAAGTCCCCCCGCACCCCCGCCAGATGCAGCAGGGGAAAAACATCTCTACTGGCCTTCCATGACAGTGGCCACTAATACTGGACTGTCCGGGTAACCGGACACCTGGCAATCCTAGAAGAGCATGGCTGTGTGTATGTGTGAGCACGGAGGGAAACCATGCCACTGGCTTTCCATCCGATCCCAAACTCAGCAAATCTAGCACCCCCCACTCACTCCTCAGAGTTACCCGAGAGCCTCTCCCATCTAGCTTTGGGCTGGTGCGTCGGAGGAATGCAGAAAGCAGTGGTTCCCAACCTTTTTTATACCGGGGACTGGCAAACCCATTCACAAACTTTTGGCGAACTGGTAACACACTATTTGCATATTTATTATGCAAATAATGAATATGCAAATATGCAAATAAAAATGTTGCCAAAAGCCCAGGTCCCCAGAGACCCCCAGTGCCAGCCCTAACCCCTTGACCCTGTTTATTCCCCGGCTGCTTTCTTGCCTCTGATCTGCAGAATTAGGGAGCCCTGCCGGTGGAGATACTCCTGTGCAGCTGGGGAGAAGTTCACACAGAAAATTGATATCCGCTACCAATTATTGTGGATGATTTACGGGACTGAATTAACTCCCAGGGACGCGGGGAAAATTCCAACGGCGCCTTCGCTGCCTGCCTGCCCTGATTCTAGGGAGAGCTCATCTTCCCTGCAGGCTTTGGGACAGAACAGCCCCAGCCTCGGGGCTCCAGGCCCGGCCCTGGCTGCCGGAACAGCCGTCTGCTGCCCCCCACGCGGTTCCTCCAGCCCCTAGAGCTGCCATGGGCCAGCAGCCAGAGCCAGGCCACACCCCGGCAGTTGGGAACCGCTGCCGTAAAGCACAGTGGAAAGCTCCCATCAGTGAAACAAAAATGAAACTACACCAAAGGCCATGTTCACGGCTGCCTTCACGGGGCCAGCTATTTCTGCTCCATGGCTGAATTCTCTGTGCCTGTGAATGGGACCAGCCCTGGAGACGTTGATGGACTTTCACCCGTTTATGCCCGCAGAGAATTTTAGCTTTATGGAATCATTAGGGACTTCGCGGGGTCAAATCCAGCTCTCTCAACTTACTGGGAGACGGGTAGCAGGTCCTCTCCGTCTTCTAAACTGCCCAGTTTTTTTAGCCTCGTCTCACAGGTCAGGTTAAACCTTTGATCGTTTTTCTGTTGCTCTGCTCTAGGCTTTCTCCAGTTTATTCCCACCTTTCCTAAAGCGTGGTGCCCGGAACGGGTCGCTTGGCGCCCGCTGAGGTCTCATCAGTGCCAAGTAGACATACTGGCGTGTTGGGCCCCCTCCGAATGACACAAGCCGTTTTCGCAGCTGCATTGCCTTGTTGACTCACGTTCAGTTTGTCATCCGCTCTCATCCCCACCCCCCACCCGGCTCTTTTCAGCACTACGGCCACCTCCCCAGTGCCTCTATCCCCGGGGTTAGCGGTGCGTTTGGGGTTTTTTTCCCCTGCCCAAGAGAGGCACTTTGCCCCCGTCTTTATTGAATTTGATCTTGTTGATGTCAGAGCGATTCTCTGCTTTGTCAAGGTCATTTTGAATTCTAACCCTGCACGCCACGCACACCGGGGTGCGGCCTGCCGGTTTTCGTAGCATTCTCCCCACTCCGTTACCCAAGTCATGGATGAAAATACTGAAGAGCTCCGGACCCAGAGCCCCTCCCAGGGTGACCAGGAACCACTGATAACTACTCTCACGGGCTTATTCCCTGGGGAGCGACTCAGCGATTTCCATTGCTAATCCCGGGATGGGGTTTGCTTTTCCAACACCATGCACGGAGGGTGACTTTGTACACGACAGGGGTAAAACATCCCTATGCAGAGCTCTAAGTAGGTCCCACTTGGAGGATGTCTCCTTCCCTTGATGTCAGCGGGGCTGGCCCTTGGGGAGCGCGGGGCCCGGGACATCTCTCTGTCTTCGTCCCGGAACTTTCCCCACACCACATCTCTCTGTCTTCGTCCCGGAACTTTCCCCACACCACCTCTTCCCTCAAGGCCCTGCCCCTGCTCTGCCCCCTCCCCGCTTTGATTCCACCCCTTCCCCAAAGCACATCCCCAGAGCGGCCAGGAGGACTAGGGGGCAGCGGGGGTCAGGCCCTCCCCCACATTCATTGGCAGTGGCCCCAGCCTGCTCCGTCCCCCGGCTCCCAGCCGCGTGACTGCGCTTCCTGCTGCCGGTGGTGAGTGCGGGGACGGGTCCACCCCTTCCCCCAGATCCTGCAGATGGGAGCCAGGGGAGCAGAGTGAGCTGGGGCTGGGTGGCTCCACTTCCCACAGTCGCCGGCCCCCCAGATCCCTTTGGGGGATGTCCCTTCCCTTGATATTTGGGACAGGACAGCTCTTGATATGAGCACCCCTTCTCCTTTGCAGCCCCCCTCCCAGTCGTGCCTCCAATGACCCATCAGGAGTCTTTTCATTCTGCATGCGCCCCGGGAACCTTACAGACCTGGCTCAGCAAAGCTGAGAATCTCATACTCTTGCTCATCAGTCTCGGGGCTCCGGCTTGGCATCGGCAGGATGCTGCCCGCGCCCGCGCGCCCGCCACGCAGCCTGCCCAGAGCCGTCAGGAGGCCCCCACTGGCGATGGGCTGGGTCACATTGGGTCGGTCCTTCAAATGCAGCTTGGCGAGAATGCTTTGCTTTGCTAGCTCGACGAGGAACGTCTTCTGCAGCTCAGGGTCCATGGCGGCCATCTCGCACGCAGGGCATCTGCCTGCCTCAGGCTCAGCCATGCTAATGAGCATCCCGAGCAGCAGGGCTTGCATGGGGCCCATGGCTTTCAGATGCCGGCCTCAGGCACAGCGCATGGGGATCTCACAGGCTGTGGTCCTCAAACAGGGCAAGACCAGGTGCCCCCACAACAACGCAGCTGGGTTCCCGGCTGGAAAAGGAGCCACTCAACGTCAGTGCCGGGAAGGTAAACCTCGAAGTGGAGGCTGCGTTTCCCTGTGCCCGTTTCACAGCCCGCTCCTGGATTACTTGGAAGTCTGGTTTCCCTGCCTCTGATGCAAATATTGGCTGATCCCAGCGCAGATAAACATCCCTCTGATCCGGGTCTGTAGGACACAGATTGTGGCGGTGTTAAGGTAGACCTGAGGGAGAGGCGTGTTTGGGCTCCCACTGGATCTGGCTGGGTGTTGGGGCTTAGCAGCCAAGATAGCGATAATAATAATAAAGCGAGAACGTGGCTGCTTCGGGACCGAGCACGAGTCAGCGCCTATCACGTCTGTATTGGATAGTGACTACCCATGTCATTCAGTGCGGGACCTGTTGGGCCTGGCGCTGCACAAGTGCACCCATCCATTCCCAGCCCCAAGGCCCATGCAACCCATGTATGGCAAAGAGTCGTTGGCAGGCCGCAGCATGCAGGAGAGGGGAGTGGGTGGATCTAGCCGAGCCATTCCCTAATCTACAGCCCGTTGCTGGCACGGCGCGCGTGGTCAGAGGCGGAACGGGGTTGGGATCCAGCAGAGCTGCGTCGCCAGCAGCCCCTCGTGTAGACACAGGCGGCTGGAGCGATAAGGGGAGAAGCCACGTCCACACGCGGAACACTGTACGTTGGTACAGGGCCGTGTCTACGCTGCTGGGGCACAGCTCTGGTGCTATTGCAGAATCACTGTAGTGCCGTGGGGTAGGTGCTTCCTACAACGGATGGAGCAGGTTTTTCTGTTGCCGTAGGAACACTTCCCTGAGTGGCGGTAGCGGTAGCAAATTCCACAGCAGTGTTGCTGGGCCTACGCGGGATGTTAAATTTAAATTAACTGGATCATTGAACAGTTGATGCAATTTGCATCGACTATTCGATTACCGGTAGTCGATAAGCCTCAGCCTTTGGAGTGTATCAACAGCCCTTGCTGTGGGGAGCACGGGGCCAGCGGGGGACCCAGAATCCCCTGCTGACCTCGGGCTCCATGTGGCGCGGCCACTTTGAAACGCCGCGTGGAACCCAGGCGCTGCTGCTCTTTCTGCTAGAGACAGCAAGGGGGGTAAGCGACTAGTCGCCTGGCATGTCGACTGTCAGATAGTCGATTAGTCTCTCACATCCCTCGTGCCTGCCGTGGAGCTATGACACTCCCCCCCATACTGTATCTTACGCCAACCTCACTTTTCAGAACAGACCAGGCCTAGGCCTCAGGCTGCTTCTGCTGGGCCCAGCAGGATGGGAGATTTAAGGCAGATTCTAGCAAATTTTGCTGGAGAAAGAAAATCAACCAGCTTTTACGCAGCCAGCCTGAGGGCAGGGCAGGGCCTTGGGAGAGCTCGTTTAATTTTTTCCATCAAAACAGATTTCTGACCAAAAAAAATCACTTTTTGACCAAAATGACTTTTTTAAAATTCTGGTACAAAATAATTCTGTTTCTGGTGTGTGTGTGGAGGGGGAGAGGCGATGGGAGCTGGTCCAGCAGGAGGTGTGGAACAAGGGGGAAGGTAGAGCGTTGGAGTAGCGAGGGTTGGGGGAGTATTTGGGTCTCACATTGGGGAGTGTAACAGTTAGGGGGCTGGGAGTGGGCGTGGGGCACTTTATGTGGAATGGGGGGCTGGGCGGTGGAGGCACTGGAGATGGAACAGTGGGGCGGGGGGATGGGGGCACTGGAGGTGGAACGGGGGGCTGGTCGGGGGGGTGGGGCACTGGAGGTGGAACGGGGGGGTTGGGCAGTGGGGGGGCACTGGAGGTGGAACGGGGGATGGGGCACTGGAGGTGGAAGGGGGGGCTGGGTGGGGGGGTGGGGACTCTGAAGGTGGAAGGGGGGCTGGGCAGTGGGGGCGGGGCACTGGAGGTGGAAGGGGGGCTGGGCGGGGGGGTGGGGGCTCTGGAGGTGGAACGGGGGGGCTGGGCAGTGGGGGGGCACTGGAGGTGGAACGGGGGACTGGGCAGGGGGGTGGGGCACTGGAGGTGGAACGGGGGGGTTGGGCAGTGGGGGGGGCACTGGAGGTGGAACGGGGGGGATGGGTGGGGGAGTGGGGGCACTGGAGGTGGAGGGGGGGGCTGGACAGTGGGGGCGGGGCACTGGAGGTGGAAGGGGGGCTGGGCTCTGGAGGTAGGACGGGGCGGGGCTATGCGGGGGGGGGGGTGGAACAGTGGGAGGGGCCGGAGCATGCAGGGTGGAACGTGGGGGGTGTTGACAGAGCCTGTGGGCGGGGCCCACCTCGGGGGCGGGGCTTCTCCGCACATGGGCAGTGCGGGCGCTCGCGGGCCGGGGCCCTGACCCCGCCCCTTAAGGTGGCGCGGGGCCGCCTGGGCCCGCGGCGGGCGCGTCTCTCGGTTGCCCCTGGCAACGCGGCCCGGCCAGGCGGGCTGGGCCCTGGGGCGCGGCGCGGTGACGTAGGCCGCGCGTAGCGGTGACGCAGCGCGCACGCCGGCTGGGGGAGGGGCCAGCAGCTTCTTTCCTTTTTTTTTTTCTTTCTTTTTTTTCTTTTCCTCCTTTTCGGTTTTTTTCCTTCTTTTCTTTTCTCCGCCCGCCCCCGGCCCCCCCCCGCCCGGCTCGGCCCCCCCCGCGGCACCGCCCCCCCTCAGCACCCCGCCCGGCTCGGCCCCCCCTCGGCGCCGGCCCCCTTCAGACCCCGCCCGGCTCGGTCCCCTCACTCCCCCCCCCGCGGCCTCCCCCGCCCCCGCCCCCCTCCGGCACTCGTCCGCCCCAGAAGAGCCCCCCTCCCCCGCGGGGGGGCGTCAGCGGAGCGCAGAGAGGGAGGGGGGACAGGCCCCAGGTAAGTGAGGCTCTTCCCCTCCCCCCACTTTCTGCCGCGGCGGGGGGGGGGTTGTGCCCCCCCAATGCTGGGGAGGGGGCTGAGCGGTCCCAGGTTGGGGGGAGGGGGCTGAGCGGTCCCAGGTTGGGGGGAGGGGGCTGAGCGGTCCCTGGTTGGGGGGAGGGGGCTGGTCCCAGGTTGGGGGGAGGGGGCTGAGCGGTCCCTGGTTGGGGGAGGGTCCTGAGCGGCCCCCGAAGTTGGGTGGGAGTCCAGGGGCCTTGTTCCCCCCCCCCAGGGCTGGAGAAGGGGGGGCCCCAAGGGGTGAGGAATGACACTTGGGTTTTATGGCCCAGGGGCTGGGGAGACCACAGGTGCTTGGTCAGGAGCGGAGCCCTTTTCCTTTCGTCTGGCCCCGTTGCCTCGGTTGGGCCTGCTGCTTTCGTGTGTGTGCCTAGGTTTGTTGGGGGGGGGGGGGCGCGCGTTGGCTGGTGTTTGCGGTGCTTGTGGCAGAGCGAGGGGGGAGCGTGGAGGGGTTTTCTCATCTGCCAGCTTCCTGAGGTTCCCCCTTGGTTGTGAGCATCCCAGGCAGGTGCCTGACGGTTGAGTCTCCCGCTTCTCTGGCCACCTGCAACTTCTGCAGGAGCTAGGAGCCAGCAGGAGGCTTGAACAGTTTCATGTGGTGTCAGCGCGTAACTGGTCACCTGCATGCGCCAGTTTGCCAGCTGTATTCTGTGACCAATGTCTCTGGCAGTCAGAGGTCAAAGGACGTGTCCAGTTGGGATCTTAAAGGCCTGAAGTTTGTGGTAATGGGTGTGTGTGCGGCCTCTTGCATCTCAGAGAGATTGTCAGGTGTTGTGAGATCTACTGCTGAAAAGTGCTCTCTGTAAGGTATCGCAGTTTGTTAGTCACAAGCTACCTGCACACAGCACTTACAAAAGGCACAAGCCACCTCTGGACTGGACAGCAGCAGTTGGGGATATGGGGAGAGGAATTCTGGGCTTTGAGATGGGAGCAAACACTCTGCTCCTATGAAAAGCATGATGGGGCCTTCAGTATCCTTATAGCACATGGTCTTTGCTTTTAAGAGCTGCTCTGAAAAACACAAACACAATGTTCCTGGCACATGGTTTGTTTGCCATAAGGCTGAAGAGCAGGCCAGACCTCTGTCTGACCAGCTCTTGATGCTTCAGGGAAAGTTTCAAGAAGCCTGTTAGTTATGGAATAAAGTGCTCAAAAAGGAAAGTTTCATCCAAACTGCTGTCAGCCATGGTCTTGTACCCTGTGGCAGGTTTTTATCCCTTACGGTATTTGCTTAATACAATGTTAATGTAGCTATTGCTGTTTTCGCTATTCATATCCAGTCCTCCTTTGAATCCTGCAATGAAAATATCTTTTGGCAGAGAGTTTTGCAGGTTAATGATGTGTTCAATAAATACTTTTATTTGATCAGTTTGAAATTCCTTGCCTTTGTTTAGTTGGATGTGTCCCTGTGATCTTGTGTTAGGAAAGGGTAGATAGGAGCCTCTGCATCATGAGTTATTTTATGAACATCCGTCTCATCCTCTTCTGTCCTCTCTTGAACAGTCCCAGTCTTCCGTGGAAGTCTTCCCAGGCATCTGGTTGTTTTTGATGCCTCTCTCTGAACATCTTCCATACCTGTTTTGAAATAGGGTGACCAAGATCAAACTTGGGGATCTGAAGCCCAGACGGCTGAGCCAATCTCTATGGTGATATGTGGCTCTCATGGCAATTTCCAACCGTGCAAAAGAATCTTTCTGTAGGAGATCAGTCGCCTTGGCCTGTCCAAAGAGTTCCCTAGTTTGAGTTCCGGTGAGTGTCCTGGGCGAGGCCATGCTGGCTACTGGAATAGCGGGTCAAGCTCTTATTATATCATGGCTGGATTATTGCCATAGGATTGCAGTCTCTTCACAGCATGGAGGTTGACTTGATTTCTAGCCTCATTGCTTTAGAGCTGAGCGTGAAACATAAACTTGTGCATACAATCCTTAACAGCTTCTTTTCTATTTGAGTGGTGTTCGGGCCTGCACTTTGGTCTCTGTGTCAGACCTATGGATTTATTACACCTTCTGTGCCCTGGGGAAGCTCCAGTCAAGAGGCTGCCTCCTCTCCTCCTGTGTCAGGAGATGCCTGTCTTACCATATGCGTACCTGTGGTTCACACAGGCTCCTAACTGCAGCGAGAACACCTTGTGTTGGGATCTCCTTGTGGCTAGCAAGTGAACTAGGGCCTGGCCAGCGAGTGGGAGAACCCACAGGAACATGCAGCCAGTAGAGCTGGTGATAGAATTTTCCTCATGGATTGGACCTCCACCAGTGCCCCTGCTTGGCGCTGGGGAGCTGCTGTGGGGGTTATGAAATTAAAACTCCCATCAAGATTTTCAAACGTGATTAATATTTTTGGATGTCCTGCTTTAAACAGACACGTCAAAGGGTCCTGGCTTCCATGGAATAGGTGCTCAGGATTTTCCAATAACCAGTGCCATTTAAGGCATTTCAAGTTGAGTTCCCAGAAATTAAGGTCTCTAAAATCATTGTTACTCACTTCTGAAATGCTTAGGCACAACTGCTTGTGGCCTTCAAAACTGCAGTGGAACTCTCCCTGCCCTCTGAATGGGGCGCATTCAACTCTGCGTCTTGACCAGGTTCCAGTGTAGGAATTCTCGTTCACTTCTTTCTCGTTCACTTTGTGGCCTAAACTGTCTTGTACCACTGCCATGTGCTGTTAAATGGGTGCTGTGTTTGGTCTCTGAGGTGGCTGCATTTCATTGGGGGTCTGTGTGCAGTGATCCTTTCATTAGACCAGCATGAAAACCACCTTACTGACCTCAGGGCCTTCTGTAGTGCACTCTCATTTCTGTAGATATTTATGCTTAGCTTAATGTCTGATCCAAGAGCTGGTCTATACTGAAAACTTACATTGGCAAAGCTAAGTCTCAGGGATGTGAAAAATCCACGTCTCTGAGAGACACAGCTATGCTGACCTAAACTTTAGTGTCACTGATCTAATTACTGCCTCTTGGGAACATGGATTAACTACTGAGATAGGAGAATCCCTCCCATTACTGTAATGAGTTTCTACACTAACGGTTCTCAGCCTGTCATTGTGGGCCTCATATGCAGCTCTCTGTGTGTTACACGAGCATCATCCACATAAGGGATGTGAATGATTATTCGGTTAACTGGTAAAGGCTTACAGGTTCTGATTAACTGGAGCAGCCTCCCTGACCAACCCTCCATTTAATTGGTTAACTGGACAAACATTACATTTAACTGGTTAACCAGTTAAACGGGATTTTACATTCCTAATCCATGTAACATATACACTACCTGTATGGCCCTGAGGATATTTCATAGGCTGCATAGGCCTATTTCATAAGCCAGTGGTTCTCAACTCGTTTCAGTCCATGGACCACCAGGCCAGTCAAAAAATTTTCGTGGACCACCTCCTTTTTGAAACGGTGTGTGCTGACAGATTTGGGTTCTGATAGATTTGGGTATCTCCCAGTCATGCTGGCCCAAAATTTCTCTATGGTAGTCACACCATGTGACCTTGGACAACGTTCCTGTGGACCACCAAAAAAGTCACCATGGGCCACCAGTTGAGAACCACAGTCATAGGCTGATTGGGTTGCGGGTTGAGAAGCACTGGCCTACACTGAAGCATTATGGTGGCTGTGTTTTAAGTGGAGACAGTCTCAGTGTTTGAAAGGAGGCACGTGTATGTAAATGTTACTGCTTTTCTCATTAACATACAAGGCCTGAATGCAGAGCAATCCTTTTAGCGGGCTGCTCCCTAACTCCTCAGGGATATAAGGGGGGGCAGGAGAAAATGCTACTCTTTCCATGGATGTTGCACGGGAGTGGGATCCCTCCTGCACCCTTCATGTAGCTGTCAGCTCTGTGAGGCTGTCTGGTCTGGGGTAGCAGCTTGCAAACCCATCCTCTCCCCCTCATCCTGTATCCTGGTATTCTTGGATCGCTTGGTGTTGCTCTTCCGTGATTCACCTTTCCGTTGCCTGCCTCTCAAGGAGGGGTCCAGTGTCATGATCATCTTGGGAGACAGGGTGATTCAACTGTATCGAGGGCCGGAGCAGTGTCTTCCCCTGTGGGCTCTCCAATAGTCCTGCATTCTTCTCAGCGTGGCTGGTTACAAGGCTTTGCATGAACCTGGTGGGAAACAAGAGCAGCAGAAGGTGCATGGCCTAGAGAGTTCCTTCATTCCTCCAAAGCAAGCTTCCAGCATTCTTAGTTTTTTGGAGGAGCGAGATCTTTAGGATCTTTGCTTGGAATCCAAGGAGCAGCCACCAGCGGGGACATATTTCCTAGCTAATTGTGCTGGGGAGACTGACTCTGGCATTCCTAGAATGGGAGCAGCACCTGGTAAACGAGGGGGCAAATTGACTCCCATGCTTGGGAGAGTGAAGCTTTTTCCCGCCGGCTCTGTTCTTCGGCGAAGGTTCCATATGCGACTGATGCACGTTGGAATCCTTTCCTTCCCTCGCTCTGGGGAGCAGCGTTGGTGTGTTTCAGCCCCCTGCCCAGTTGCCAGAAATGAAACAGACGAGCACACGTGCGTGTCTGCGACTCAAAACACAGCTGGCTGAGCTACTTATAGGCCTTCCAGCCTTCATGCTCCTTTAACCGTTCTCCGTGTACAGAGATTCCACCAGTCGCTGGCCTTGGTTCAATTCTCCTTGTCTCCGACGCCAGCTGAAGTGGTCTTGTTGCACCTGTTGCCTTCACGGCTGGGAATTTAGCCTAGATTTTCAGTCTCCCTTTGAGAATCCAGGCCTGCTTTCTCTAACCATGTAGTATAGCTAAGACCCCTCACTGCTTTATCCACTCCCCCAAATCCATTCTTCTTTTTCTGCCTACTTTCTAGCAAGTATGAATGGCACAACCTCCCTGCCTCTCCTCTTAAATTCATGTTGGCAATCCTTAATTAAGTCATAGCTATGCATGTCCCCAGTACCTTCCTTCAGAGCAAAGCTAGCAATTTGGTAGTTTGCAGCCTATTTGCCTAAATCCTTTGTTAAATACAGATGTTCTCTCCACGTCTCAGCACTCCATCTGTGCCTCCTGTATTTTCAAAGAGCTGTTAAATGTATTTGCTGAAGATTTCTCTGTCTCTTTCATTGCCTCCTTTGGAATGCAAGGGTGGATTCCATCTGGATCTAAAGTTCTGGCAGCTTTTAACTGTTTTTTTTTTCTCTCTCACTTTTAATGGAAGAGAATTTAGATGCTGATGAAAGGTGGTAGGTTGACAGCTCTGGAGACTGAATTACTCTAGCCACCAAACTGGCACAGCCCACGTATGTTTGAGTGGCAGCATCACCCACCAATAAACAGGACTCCAAATGTAGGGGGACAGTAGGAGTATGGGGGTGAGTCTCCTGGCTTCTGGCTTGTCTGGGACTGCTAGCTGTGGCGGTGGGGATGTCTGTCCCTCTAGGAGCTGCTTTGAAATCCTCCAGCTCCTTTCATGCAGGCCATCAACTGGCTGTTAGAAAGGAAAACCTTCTGCTCCTTGGATTTGGTTGCTTAGAGGTGAAAAGGGCTGTACCCCATTCCCTTCTGCTCCCCAGCTGAGACTTGGGGCTGAATCTGAACAAGCACCATAGAGGTGAGTAGTGTAAGGTGCTTACCCCTATCGGCTGCGTGTCCCCTCATCAGCAGGTGTTGCTATTCCGGTTGCATTTTTCCATTCGGTTTGCTTCATGAAGACGGACAAAATGCAGAGCTATTTAGTATCGCTGGCCAATAGTTCAGTAAACTGCTGTCCTCCCATCTGGGGTCTTAGTAAGTTTCGTTCACTCGCTTCTCATTGAGGTCTGAAGTTTGGAATGAATGGCTAGAATCCTAGGTCCCTCAGTCTGTCCCCTGCCGTGCCCACCATTATGTCCATGCTATCCCATGGGAATATCCGCTCCTATTTTGCCCTTACTGATTGACCACCTGGCTGAGCATCAGATGCATGTTGTGCTCGTGGGCTGAATCTTTGAGGACGTCTCTGTCCGTAGTCCCAGGAAGACATTCTTGACTCTGGCCCAGTGAGCAAAGGTTAGAAAGGGGGATGTGATTTAAAGATACCAGCCCAGCTCTGCGATCCCGCTCTTGGTGCCCTGCCCAGACACCGGAAATCCTTGCAGTGGAACAAGGCCGTGCTGTGGCTCTTCCTTCTAGGTATGTGAAATCCTGTTTAATCGGTTAACTGATTAAGCAGGATCCAACAGATGGGCGACCACTCCAGCCTGGCTAGGGCAGCCCCTAGGGGCTGCCACTTCTAACCCTGGAGCTCGCCGGCCCTATCCCATGGTGTGGGGGCCTGGGGTTGCTTCCAGGCACTGGTTAATTGGTTATCAGTAAGCATCACCTAGTAGGGTTATCATGTAACTAGTTACTCGTTCACATCCCTACTTCTTTCCAGTGTAGATATATCCAGTGTGGCCTGTCCCTTTAAGGGCCAGTGGCCCTGGGCTAGCCAGCTCTATTCAGTCAGCCCACTTGTGCCGTAAGTAAATGCATCTTGGCCAGTGGGGCAGAGCAGACTAGGGCTGGGTGACAGACTGAAAGCCCCTGGGCCCAACAAAAGGACTGAGAAGACTGTTGCAGGAGTAGCTCCAGGAAGCAATCTGGACTCCTGGGGGAGGTCCTGCAGTGACTCCAATCCTGGGAAGTCAGGACTCTATCCCAGAAGCAGAGAGAGAGAGACTGGAAGGCACCCTGAAGGGACAGGCCGAAGAGGGGCCCAGCAGGACAGAACCACCTTTCGGGTGAACTTTTATTTGGACATTTGTTACCCCCAGAAGGTGTCCAGAGCAGGTGTGACTTAGCCAGAGGGCTAAATCATGGACAGCAATGGGACAGCTCCAGGGGGGGTTAGAAGTGCTGCAGGGGTCGTCACCAGGCCCTGGTACCCATCGCTGAGGCGATGAGCGGAACTGCTTATACTAGATTTAAGCCGATGCAGTGCCAAAATGCCACAGTGGTTTAGCTCAAAGCGGCGTGATAGCATCCCTTCAGTTACACTGGTACATCTTTGCATGTCTTGCTCTGTTTGACTACAGACAGACAGACTGGAGAAGAGTGTGTTTGGGTATGTAGTAGGGATGTAACGACATACCCTGGTTAAACGTAATGTCTTTACCCAGCGTTTCTCAAACTGTGGGTCCCGACCCCCGCTGGGGGGGTCGTGAGCAACTTAGAGGGGGTCACAAGCAACTGAGATGGGGGTTGTGGTATCATAAGTTTGAGAACCCCTGGATTAACCGATTAAAGGGGGGCAGAGCTGCTCCAGCTCAGCTGGGCTGGAGCACACCCTCCCCCGCCATAGACAGGCTGATCTGACTGTCCGGAGTAGCCCCTGTCCATGGTGGGTCTGATCCAGCCTGGCCAGAGCAGCCCCTGTCCATGGCGGGCCCCAGGAGGCTGGAGCAGCTCCCTGTCCATGTTGGGTGGGGACCTGCTCCAGCCTCCGCTGGTTAACTGGGGTCAGTAAGCTTCTCCCGTTAAGGGTGATGATTGCCAGTTAACCTTCCACATCTCTAGTATCTGGTGTAAATAAAGCAAGTTACGCTATCCAGACCCCGTGTGACTAATTTCTCCTTGGGAAGGAGACCGGCCAGGCTCTGCAGTTCTGCTGCTGGTCAGCATGACTTGGAGGGAAGGAGGTGTTGGAAGGAGCAGCAATATTGCAGAAGATTCAGTATAAATTAAATAAACGTCTGCTGGTTGCACTCCAGTCTGGCCACCACGAGTTGGCTGATGTCCTCAGGGCTTACTTCCCAATGTGACAGTGGCTAAAGAGGGACGTAGGGAATCCTGTGAGGGGAGCTCCTGGGGAGGGGGAGCTGCGGAGTGAACCTATCCCATGCTCTCTCTGCAGTGAGTCCTGTGGCTCCTGCCCTTTGCGGCTGGCTGGGCGTGGCTCCCTGCTCCAGTGATGGCAACCTGGCAGTTAGTGTCACAGTACTGCTCCCCAATGGGAGGAGGGGGCCAGGCGAAATGTGAATGAGTGACACGGTGGCCCTGTGCGCCCTGTGGCGATGCCTCCTACTCAGATTTGGTCTGGTTGCTCTCCATGAGGGTGGGAAGGGCGGGCCAAACCTGAGCAGTGCTGTGACACCGCTGGGGGTAGAGACCTGAGTCCAGCCAGCTCCATGGGACAGCAGCTGCTTCGACGGGAGTGAAGGAGGGTTGGGGTTCCCAGTGGGACAGTCTTGTGAAACATGCGACCATGGAGAGGTGTGCTGAGGTGCTGCAGCGGCCGTGTGTCTTAAGGAAGGATTGGAAAGAGTCGAGGGCAGCAGGCCTGTGGATCTTTTCAGGCAGTAAGGGGCAGGATGGAAAGGTGCGTGGAGAAGTTTGTGAGAAAAGCAGGCGTGTTTGGTGGGGGGCTGGGCCTGCTGGCAAAGCAAAGGGACGATGGGTCAGAGACTGTCTCTCTCTGTCTTGAGCCCCCACTGATAGTCACGTTCCCCACCGACTTTGGCTTCTCTCCATGATATCCAAACACCCTTGTCTGCATGCAGATGCTTTTAGTTCCCCTTATAATAGCGATGCCATTTGTGCTGCTATATTTAAGGTTGTGTCATCACTTCCATTATAAGACCCTCTTTTCAGGGGGAGGTTTCTAATTCAACCATTTAAAAAAAAATCTGTCTGTGGAGTGGAATGCGGCCTGGGAGCGAACGTTCAGCTCTGAAGTTTGTGTTTATACTATTTTACAAGTGTAATTGGTGAAATCCTGGCCAGTCTCATGGCAGCTTTGTCATAGGTTTCAGTAGAGTCAGGGTTTCATCTAGCGTCTTAAAACTCCGTTCCTCTTCCCAATATTTTTGGCTCTCTTAATATGATTGGCCTAGGGCTCACAAGTCACAGAAAAGTCATTTGAGAATTACAGACCAAAAGTCTTTTGGGCACCACATATCTGCACCTCCTTGCAGGGGGAGAATCTAGGATGTTTTCATACAACAGTTTTGGGGGTCAGTTTGACATGGATAGAGAATTTTGGGGATAGTGTGTGCATAGATACTGTATGCAATTACACACACACACACACTAATTATGTGCTTGCTTGTGTGTGCGTGCACTCATGAAGTGTTTAATGGTCTTGTTCTCATTATTTAATCATAAACTTTGAAGGGTTCAATATGCATTTTAAGAAACTCTACATTTTTTTTCAACATCAGGATTCCTCTTGTTTTGGCTTCTTCCTTCTTGCTCGTATTTATACTCTGGCCATGTTTACACGTGAATATTGCACAAGTTTTAACATGATTTTACACCTGTTAAATGAAGTGAATGCAAAGGGCTGAACACTCATTTTACTTTAATCCAGGCTTTTTGCTGTTTGACTCAAGTCAGTTAGGAAGGGGGCTTAAAATAAACTAAAATAAGGGATTTTGTTGTCAGTTTAACTAAGGGCTCATTGACATGAGATAACTGAACTGATTTCCTAGGTTGGTATTTAAACCAGTGTAGAAGGCTGTGGGGATGTTCCTAATTCAGTGTAAGAACATCTTATTTGGTTTAATTAATGTTGTTCCTAAGTGATCAAGGCTCAGTCTTCACTGTGAAAAAAACCTTGCCCAAAGCTAAACCAAAATAAGCCATTCATACCCAAATCTGTGTTTACACAGCCTCTTGCGCTGGTTAAATTCAAGTCTTCAACCAGTGAAACTTCTGCATGCATCAGATTTGTCTCCCTTTCTCTACCCATAGTTTCTGTACTGATTTAGCTATATTGGTACAGTAACTCTGTAAACCAGCTCTTCTGTTTTTGGCTCTGCCTTTCTCTCCCTCCCTCCCCCCATTCTCCTTGCTGTATTCTGTTTCATCTAGCAGCAAAGTAAAATGTGATAAGATTATGATCTTCAAAGTGTCAACAAACAGCTTCTGAGTTTGTGGTCCTTGTCAATTCTCATTGCTATTCATAATGCAAAAGGGACTAACAGAAATTAAACTGACTGCATTGTGTGCCGAAGGTTTCAGAGATCAAGATTTCTTGTAAGTTTCAATTTGCAAATGGCCAGCCATTGCAACATACAATTTTAAATGTCACCTGGAACTATTAGCAGTGTGCAGGAGTTTCCATAGAATCATGACTGGATATTTACTGAACACAAGGATTAAAAAAAAAAGTCAAAGAAGAGTTTCTAGAACTACCTCTCATTCTTTTGAATATCCCCTTCATATGACTGGCTTTTAGTGAGCTGCTATTTTCATGGTAAATCTTAGCAGGAAGCCCGATCTGGTGGTGCAGTTTGGTATTTGAATACCAAAAATAATCTCTAATAATAAATATAAAACAAGTATTGCCAGCATCATATATCTCCGGTCTTTTCCACACATGCAGATGTTGAGCTGCATTTCTTGTCTCAGCTTAGAAGTATTTATTTCTACTGGTGCCTAGAGGTGCCTAGAGATTGGGGTGCCATTAGTCTAGGTGCTATTAATGCATGCAGTGAGAGAGTCCCTGCCCCAAAGAGTTTACACTCTAAGAGGGCAAAGGTTGAGAGGAGGATTTGTTTGCCTCGTGCTACATAAGGGAAGCTGAGGCCAGGAAAGATTAAATGAGGCGCCTATATTCACACAGAAATTTGTGGCACAGCCATGATTTGAAGCCAGATCTCATGAGTTTCAGTACAGTGCTGTAACCACTCAGCTGTGTGATCAGATTTCTGATGCAGGAGTTTCCTGCTTAGTAATTATTCTTACTTCTGTTTGACACGGACAGTTTCTGCTAGTGATCTGTAGTTGAATGCAATGATAAGAATTTCTTTTTATAAGACACTGGTTATTCCATTAACGCCAAGCCAGCAGTGTCACCTATTGAGCATCTGTGATGTGAAATTTCCTTTTTTGAGCTTCATCCTTTCGGTCTTATATTCCTCCCAGTTTTAAGCACATGAGATCTGTTCAACTGGTTTAAAAGCACAGAAAAGCTCTTACCACAAAGTTCTGCACACGATTTGATAGGCTTATGTTCTCGCATGAGCGTCGAGTTGCGCATTCTGCAGTGTTTACTGAAAGCTTGCTAGAAAACATTCACATTTGTAGCCGAAAGACCGAGAAAGAAGAGTTCCCAGGTAGGTAATTCATAGGCACAAAGGTGTTCCTCCCCCTTTGTACTTTCATATTCTCCTGATGCCATTTTCCCTTCGGCCCCAGCACTTGTGGATTTTCACACCCGTTCTCTTTCCCTTTCCATCACTTTCGCTATTTCCCAAAATAACACATCTCTTGTAAATCTTGGCCTAGTGTTTTTTGTTTTGAATAGAAGTCTGGGCATGTTTGCAGAGAACAGCCATGCCTCAGTACTAATGGATGGCCGGGCTGATTCTGAATGTAGTCGGTCAATAGGGGAAGTTGCTGTCATTAGATTTGGGGGCTGTATTCAATATTTTATATTAGTCCAGGAAGAAGAGTGGAAAATACTAATTAACACAGTAGATCTTAATATTGTAATTTGTACTTGTTTCCAGCATTACCTGGGTCCTTCGGGGCAGGGGCTGGCAGTGTGGGGGGTGTAGGACTGGATGTGGGGGGGGATTGAAAGTGAGGGTTGGGAGGTGAGGAGGGGCTCAAGGCATGAGGTCCCATCCCGCACAGGCCTTTTCTCCTCCCCATCCCTCCACCCCTGGCTGCCTGAGGCTCTTTTCTCTCACCCACCTCCAGCACTATAGCCAAGGGCTGGGAGAGGGGGAAAGGGTTTGGGGCAGGGGGCTACTAGCCGGCAAGATGGCGGAGCCCCAACCCTGCTGGCCCCTCCCTTGGTGGTACGGCTGCCCACTGTGGGTACTCAAATATCACAGCCCTCTGAACAGCAGCTCCTCCCTTTGCAAGTTGTGGAAAACAGTCCTTTTCCTTGGGGTTTCCAGTTCTCCTGGCACAACCTCGCCTGACCTAGCTTTAAGTTAGGACAAGAGGAAGCTGCATACCAAATTTGTTGGGCCTAGCTCTTCCCATTAAGGAGGAGTTCTTGAACAAAGGGGGTCTCTCTCACACTCACACTCACACTCACACTCACACTCACTTTTCTATTTATTTTAAATCCATTCTGTCATGCTGCTAACCCAGTTATTCCACATGCTCTTTTTTTGGTATGATCATAGCTATTGATGAAAGACTTGATCCATGTTAGAGTTCCATAGCTAGGCAGATCATTATTTTCTGGGTGAGCTAAATTCTTGAGCTAAAAATGGTTCTAAGAAAGAAGGGTTTATTTTTACTCTCCGAAGTTTTAATCCGCATGGGTCTGATCTGGTGCCTGTTGTAATCAAGACAAAGCTTCCCAGTGGCTACAGGGAACCTGTCTTTTAGAGCCCAAAGCTAATAAAAAGACAAGGCATTCAGACTTCTCTGCTTGCTTGCACTATCTCAGAAGTGGATTTGCAAGTGGAAGTAAGCTCTGTCACTTCACCCAAATGCCAGCTGTGTTTAACCTTTGCCTTGGCCCAAGCCTTTTTAAACATAAAAATTAAGAAGTACATCTGTGACGTGGAAAGTTGGGTGTGGTGTTCTGAAGGTTGCGTTTTATTGGGAATGAAATGGGAGCAGCAGGCCTCTGATGTGCTAGTGTTAGGGTCTGTAGAGGGAGTAGGGATTTTAGATCACACTTTCCACCTGTCGCTAAGCAGTTTAACGGTTGCTCTTCAAGCATAATGCATAAAGAGACAAATAGTTACATTTGCCTTAAAGCAGTTTCCACTCTGCATAATGCTAGTTTCTAATCCTAGAAATGCAGGGCTGGGAGGGATCTCAAATAGGGTCTAGCCCAGTTCCTGCCTTGGGACAGTACCAAGGTTACCTAGACCAGTGTTTCTCAACCTTTTTTTTTTTTTATGAAGTACCCCTTTAAAAAAATTAGAAGTGCCCCCAGTACCTATAGTTTTCAGACACAATTTTTTTCCCCTACCATTGCAACACATTTGTTTAAACAACTTAATCATAGCCAGGAGGGCGATGAAATTTTTGTGTGTAAAAAGTACAAAAATAATAAAGCGCAGTAAAACTTAAAACAAAAATTCAGTTTTCTCCAAATTTCAGTTGTGTTGACGTATCCCCCAGACTTCTCTCGAGTACCAGTCCTCATCCCACTGGTTGAGAAACACTGACCTAGACCACCCTAGCACGTGTTTGTCAAACCTGTTCTGAAATATCTCCAGTAGTAACCGCCCTTTATCTCAGCGGATCTCAGATCTCTTAGGGACAATGAATGTCTAGCAAGCCTGGAAGGCAGGGAAGCAGCAACCTTATTTCACAGGCAGGGAGTCTGAAGCCTCTAGAGAAGGGACTTGGCCAAAGTGCCAAGGGGCAGAGCTGGGAAAAGGAGCAGGAGTCTTGATACTCAGGGTGTGTCTAAACTACTTGGCTTTGTCGATGGAGCCATGTAGATTAGGCTGATCGGCAGAGGGAAATGAAGCTGTGATTTAAATAATCGCGGCTCCATTTAAATGTAAATGGCTGCTGCGCTGAGCCGACAAACAGCTGTTTGTCGGCTCAGCGCGCTAGTCTGGACGCTCCCGCGCCGACCTGAAAGCCCTTTATTGACTCCCCGTTATGCCTCGTAGGATGAGGTTTACCAGGGAGTTCGATAAAGGGCTTTCATGTCGACAGGGGAGCGTCCAGACTGCCCCGATCTGCCGGCAAACAGCTGATCGGCAGAGCAGGGCAGCCATTTAAATTTAAATGAAGCCGCGATTATTTAAATCGCGGCTTCATTTCCCTCTGCCGAATAAACAAATCTATATGGCTCCATCGACGGAGCCATGTAGTCTAGACGTACCCACAGTGTCCTATTCTGGCAGTTAGACTTGGTATTAGGAGCTCTTATTTCTGGCAGCCCCATTAAAAGGGAAAAACAACCCACAATTTGAGATCTGTCTGCTTTGGGTGTCGATATATTGCACGGGTTGAGATCTGTCTGCTTTGGGTGTCGATATATTGCACGGGTTGAGATCTGTCTGCTTTGGGTGTCGATATATTGCACGGGTTGAGAACCGTCTGCTTTGGGTGTCGATATATTGCATGCGATGAAAGAGAAGAGAACTGTTTTGCCTGTAACTTTGGTGTAGCAAGAGTTCCATTGGAATTAGGCACGCTAACCCAGTTGCTGCTTTCTATGAGCAACCTGCCACGTGTCTTCCCAGGACCAAAATACCAGTGTCCATAAGGAACCCAAATAACCCTGATGATTATTTGTGTACCTTTGCTGTGTCTGTCGCGTGAAAAAACTGGTACAGTAGCTGCTGATTCCGTCTTCCTCCGTAATTTAACACAAGGTTATTAAATGCCCTGAGCCCCGTCATTTTCCCTACACCCTTTGGCACAGAAGCTTTTTTTCCCAAAGACTTGGCCATTGTAGACTCTTGAAGTGAGTATCGTAATTAGGCTCATTAGCATCTGTATCAATTGATAATCTAGCGCGAATCCTGATTATTTTTCTCGCTCTGGATGACTGCTTTAAAATCACTCAGAAATTAGCTGCCTGGCAACATAAAGGTGCAGATATTAAAATGAATTGCATGCCTTCCAACTATTTCCATTACCTTGCTAAATTTAGACTAACTAGTGCTGCTGCAGAATTGAGATCTCTGGGGATTTAATAAGAGTCAAGACAGATAATAGCCAGGCTCCTGGAGCAGTGGAGAAGAAAAGTAGCCTCAAATTAGCTTTTTGCATCTGTCATCACAGTTACTTTATTAAACCCAGGTCCTGCGAAAAGGCAGAGCAACATGCGTGCCCATTCACAAAGCTGATAATGCAAACCTCATGATAGCCTTGTCTTGGGGACAGCATGACTTCCCTTTCCTAAATCCTGGCCTGTCACTATTGCTCAGCATCCCGGGCTTTCTTTCTGCTCGCTCCCGAGTTCCCAGGCCCTCCTGTTTTGCAGATTGTCTCCTTGCTGTGCTTTCAGATCTCGGGGGGGGGGGGGCGGGGGGTGCTCACTGGCTGCTCAGCATATGAGTTTTGCACTCCACAGCTTGTTTGGGAGAGCAGTTGAGTTTGTCTTGCTTCTGTCTGTTTCGTGTCTTTAAGCTGCAGTGTTGTTCAGCACAGTGCAGCACGGCGAACGGGAGCTTGGACACCTGACTTGTAAGTCTTGCCTCTGTCAATGATTTGTAGGGGAACTTTGGGCAATCACTTCACCCGTCTACTCCAGTTGTGCAACATTTGCTATGGATGTAAAACAGTGGTGGGAAGCCTGCAGACCACGGAGGTTCCGTGTGTGGCCCATGCCCAAGGTTTCCAGATTCTGCTGATTTTCATGCTCATAGTTTTTTTCATAAGAACAGCAACACTGGGTCAGACCAAAGGATAAACTTAAACTTCATGTGTCCACCTGGGGGGCATGGTGGGAGGTTATGTCTGGATAACAGGTCGAACATTCCCATGCAGCCAAAGCCTTAGAAAGCTCCTTGATTTTAGGCAGCTCCTCAAGCGTATTGCTGCTCAGAGGGAGTTCCTGTTCTGGGCAGGGCGGCAGGTCGTGCTCTGAGCCCTGCAGATGTTGAACCTGGTTTGGGTCTTGGTGGGCAAAGCAGTTTTGAAAGCACTGAAACTTGGACATGGGGAGCCAGCATGATTCAGAGCAGCCAGTGGCTTGGGGGGAGGGAGGGGAATAATGGAGTAGTGATTTAAAAAAAATGTCGGGGAGTCTTTCATTGAAGGACTTAAAAAGGGCTTTTGCAGCATTCATCCTCCCAGCCCCACTGTAGTAGGGGAGCGGGATCCCTGTTTTACAGTGGATAATCTGGAGAAGGGAATTGTCTTGGCCCAGTGAGCCTGGGGCTAGAACCCAAGAGTCCAGCTTCTCGCTGACAGGCTGATGCCCTCCACCGAGCTGAAGTGTTGCCAGCCTGAAAGAGGTGCCTGCAACCAGAAATGTTATAACCAGATGTGCCAAAGTGGCGTCTGATTCCAGGAGCCCAGTTTCAGGGCAGTGGGTCTAATTTTTTTTCCAGAATTGCTGAAAAATCTCCCGCTACCATCAGCTGGAGTTTGGGGGTGCGCAGCACTTCGGAGAGCCAGCCTGAGAGTGTCTGGAGTTGGGACCCCCAAACTAGAGGCTGCTGTTGAAACTTTGACTTGAAGGAACTTCATGTGCAGTAAGTGAAATGAAAGCTCAGCTATGGGGACAAACAATGCCATCTGTAGCAAATCCCTAACTGGCAATTTCCTGCTGTGTTTCTGTGGGGGAAATTACATCAATTATATACAGCCTCTGTGAGGTGTTGTGCTGGAAGCATGATTAATGTGTCCTTGGTAGATAGCAGTTTAACAGTTTTCTACCATAGAGCAGGGGGTAGAATAGGCATTTTCCCTCCACAACTCATGGCCTTTAAAGGGACAAAGTGGTGCAGGTTAGATTAGAATTTAGAGTTAAGCATAATTTAAGATTACAAAATCGAAGAGAAATACAAGTGACTTCATGAACTTTTAGTTTCCCGTGAAAAGTTGCTGTTTGGTGTAACCATTCTCCAGCAATTTCAGCCCAAACATTATAGCCCTAGTGAAATGAACTAAAGCACTACTTTAAAGTGATCTGACCCAAGTGTGTTAGGGAAAATGAGGGTGTTCTGTTTATAAGAAGCACCCATAATCTTTTTCAGGGGACAAGGCAGTGTGCCGTGTTTATTAGGAATGTAAATCCCAATTAATTGGTTAAAGGGTTAAATGCAGTACTACCACTGCGATTGAGAGGGCGGGGGGCCACTAGGGTGGGGCTAGAGTGGCTCCCACCACAATCAGGGGCTCCGTTAGCCTGCCTGCTCCAGACCCCTGTGTGGGGACTGCCCCCGTGAGTCCTGGCCTCTGGGGCTCCCAGTTAACTGTCCAGCCTTTGCCGCTCCAACATGGCTGGCAGGAGAGTGTCCTGCTGGCCTGCCCGGGCTGAGTCCGACCGGCAGGAGTTGGGGCCTGCCAGGGCTGGAGACCCACCTCATGCCCTGCACAGCTGGGGCTGGGACGCTGCTGGGCTGCCCCCAGGATCTGACTGGTGCTGGACTGCTCCCACGTGGTCATGACCAGGGCCTGATGTGCCGTAGGGCTGGGGCCCAGCATGCTGTGGGGCAGGGGCCCAAGCTGGAGTCCCTCCGGGTTGCGGCCGATGGCCCCTGCCTGCCGACCTCATGCAGGTGGAGTCCCTCTTGCCGACGCAGGAGTGGCCCTGCCTGTTGCCCCCGCAGCAAGCTAGGCTCAGCCAGGGCTGCTCAAGCCTGCCGTTGTTGGTTGTAAAACTGGTTACCTGATAAGCACTAGCCCTACTGGAATGCTTCTCAAGTAACCGGTTAGCCTTTTACATCCCTGACTCGCACCAAACAATTTTACAGAAACAACAACAAAAAATTGCAAAGTTGACAAAAAGCGCAACTTAATTTGTGATGCTAACAAGAAGCAAGGGTGGCTGGATTTACTACCATCAATATACTTATATTCTTACATCAGTACAGGTTGGACATCTCTCGTCCAGCGCCCTCGGGAACTGACTGGTCGTGGATGAAGGATTTTGCCGGACCAGGGGAGGTCATTTCTGGCCCCCTTGTTGCCGGCCCCATCCTTGCCCTGTCGTCCCATTGGGCTTCCTGGCTCCAAACTACTGGCCTTTCCACCCGCCTTGCACTCCTGCTCCTCTGTCCCCTCTCCCCGGGCAACACAACAGCTTTCTGGCTCCCTGTGCTGCCCAGCTGGGCCACTGCTCCCCTACCCCCACCCCCTGGCAGCGTGCTGGGCTCCACCCCCCTCCTCAGCGTGCCAGGACACTCTGATCATGGAACAACCATGGTCCTACCAGACCACAGATGCTGCTGGACCAGAAAGTCCCTGTTTATAGAGGTGCAACCTGTATTAAAATATGACATTTTGTCTACAGGGAGCTATTAGAATCTGGGAGCAGCAGCTTTGGTAAAGAATGCTTAAAGTGTGTTCTCAGTGACCTGGCTTGATTTTGAATTCTGTTTCTCTGGGAACAGGTGTGTGGCCCACTCCTCTCTCACGCTTTAAGAACCAATTATAAGAGAAGAATTCTTTCTTTCTACAGGGTCATAACGTGCACAGGGCTCCAGACACACACAACATGATAAAGTGGGACCCTATTCTAGATTAGTCCTTAGGCACGTCATAATAAACCCAATGGCTGTGTCTACACTGTGTCTACAGTTTTCCGTTATAAGTATTTCTGGAAAAAGCGCATCTACATTGGCAGGATACTTTTCCGGAAAAGCACTTTTCCAGTAAAGTGTCCGTGCCAATGTAGACGCGCTTTTCCGCAAAAAAACCCCGATTGTCATTTTCGCGATCAGGGCTTTTTTGCGGAAAAGACTACTGGGCTGTCTACACTGGCCCTTTTCCGGAACAGTTTTTCCGGAAAAGGACTTTTGCCTGAACGGGAGCAGCATAGTTTTTCCGGAAAAACAATGACAATTTTACATTAGATCGTTATTGCTTTTCTGGAAAAGCAAGCGGCCAGTGTAGACAGCTTTCAAGTTATTCCAGAAAAGCAGCCGCTTTTCCGGAATAAGTGGCCCAGTGTAGATACAGCCAATGGTTATTAATACTGACTAGTGTAATACTGACATTGTCTAAGCCAAGAGAGCTGCAGAAGAGAAAACTCCTGCAGTTTCAGTGCTCCAACATTATCTTGGTTAGGAAACTTTAAAAAAAACAAGAAAAACCCACCAAGACTTTATTCTGATGGTGGTCTTAAAAAAAAAAAAAAAAAAAAAGTCTCTGCTTGTAATCTGAGGTGTGTGTGTTCATTAGACTTAGACTTCTGGCTCTCGGGATGGATGGGTTTTATTTGTTTAGCCCTAGCCAGGGAATCAGGAAGTCTAGATCCAATTCCCACCTCTGCCACAGAGATGCCTCAGGATGGTGACTTTTAGGAAAGATGGGTCAAATTGGAGAGAGTCCAGAAGAGAGCAATAAAAATTGTAAAAGGGTTAGAAAACCTAGCCATTGAGGAAAGGTTAAAATCTGGGTGTATTTAATCTTGAGCAAAGAAGTCTGAGCAGAGGATCAGATAAGTCTTTGCACATGTTAAGGGCCATTATAAAGAGGCCGGTGATAAGTTTATTTTCAGCGTCCACTGAAGGTAGGACAAGACATACTAGGATTCATCTGCAGCAAGGGAGATTTAAGTTGGATATTAGGGAAAAACTTGATAACTCTTAAGGCCTTGTCTGTTTATCTGGAGATCGATGCTCTGGCGATTGATCTTCTGGGGTTCAGTTTAGCCCCAGTAAGGATCCACTAAATCCATGCTGATGGTGCCCCGTCAACCCCAGTACTTCATGGGGGTCATGAGGAGTAAGGGAAGTTGACAGGAGAGTTTCTCTCACCAACCTCCCACAGTGGGGACACCACAGTAAGTCAAGGGAAGGTATGTCCTCTCCAGCTACACTATTCTTGCAGCTGGAGTTGCGTACCTTAGTTGACTCTTGTGTAGACCTGGCCATCCCCATTGTAGATAAGCACTGGGATCCCCATTGTAGGAGGTTTTTAGAACAGATTATTGGACGAGCGCCTGTCAGAGCTCGTCTAGATTCACTTCGTCCTGCCTCAGCCGGGGGGCTGGACTTGATGACTTCTTCAGGTCCCTTTCAGCTGGACGTTTCTGTGATTCTGTGTCCTCGGGCAAATCACTTCTCCTCTTTGCCTCATTTCCTCATCTGCGTAAGGTGGCCCGGTACTGACTGTTCTCATGGGGGTGTTGAGCTTGTTGATGTTTGTAAGGTGGTCAGGGGCTGCAGTGAATGGGGAAGTGGTGTCTATATATTCCTAGATAGATCTTGAGATTTCCCAGTCTTTAGCACCTGGTCCAGTAATATTAAAAAGTAAAAGGAGAAGGAGAACCCCAGGCCATGGCAGCTGGAACCTCACCAAGGTCCTGAAGAACGTGTCACTGGTGTAAATCTATGGGATGTTAAAAGGTGTAAATTTAAGTACCCCCCATCATTAGCACCTTCCCTGACCTAGGCAGGCGCAGCCTGGGATGAGCCAGTGGGCTCTTGATGTAGGGCCTCAGTGACAGGCTGGCACCTCTTGGGCCCAGCATCAGGGCACCACTGTAGCCTGTCCTGGTGCAGGACTTGAATGGCAAATCTCCCCCAAATTAACGCACTCCTGACTGAGTTATAGACTGATGGCTGTGTGTCTCAGTGCACTCTCCCCTGGAATATTGGCGAAGGAGGATTTCTTCCCCCCATCTGAAGGAAAGGAGCCTTGTCAGATACCTCTCAAAATAATGTTGGGGTTGCTATTCAGCCTTCTCCTGGGAGTGCCTGAGGTGAGGGGGAAAATCTCTTCTTCTTAAGCTTGTCTTGGTTCAGAATGTCCAGTTTCTTTGGAAACAACCCCCGCACCCTCCCCTGCTGTCTAAGCCCTAGTGAACCTGCTGAAAAGACAACCTGACCTACTTCTGGCTTTTGAATACGTCAGCAAAGGTGAGGCGTTCTCCTGCTGAGCCTTGTTTGCGTTCCTGAGTGTGGGCAGCAGCCACAGAAGCATTGATCAGATTTCCAAGACTTGCGTGGTGTCAGAATGCTGGGATTCCCTTGTATACGTCTTGTCAATAGGGCACATGCTGATGTGTTATTCTGTAGGAAGCCCGATTTCATTATGTATTGGGAGCGCATACTGGGTTTGTGCTCTGCAGGCTTACTCACTGCCGACTCCCATTGAATTTCTCTCAGATGATTATTGAGTGTGGGCAGAGGCAGCCTACCCATTAGACCAGCTCTCTGATATTTTTTTAAATGAAGTTTTAAAATTTTGCTATTGCTTTGACATCATTTTCTGTGCAAGTCTAATTTCTCCTGAGCCGAGTTTAGACACAGAACTCTTTTTATTATGGGAGATGTCTCCTCCTGCCTCAGAAACTGACCTGGCTTGTAAGACTTTGTGCTTCTTATCCTGTGTGACTTGTTTTTGTTCCTCCCCATCCTGAAACAAATTGGATGTGTGTATCAAACCTGGCCACATTCAGAATGATTTGGCATTGGGGGACAGACTTGGTAGCACACATAAGATGATGTCTACACAGCAAAAGCTTGAATCCAGCTAGGATATTGCATGTGGCTTGCCTGGCTCAGACTCTGGATTATGTCACCGCAACTGTTATGAGTCTAGAACAAATATGTTCATGGGCTTATCTACACACACACGTTGTACTGCTTTAACTACACTGTCAAAGTGGCACAACACCCCTTTTGTGGATGCAGCTGTACTGGTGTAAAATTGTAGCCTTTTCCCAAAAGGAAAGGCAAATACGGTTTGTGAGTCTATGCGTCTGATGACGCAGTTTGTGAGTCTATGCATCTGATGACGCAGTTTGTGAGTCTATGCGTCTTTGCCCATGAAAGCTTATGCTCCTACACTTCAGTTAGTCTATAAGGTGCCACAGGACTCCTCGCCGCTATGGCACCTTTGTAACTCATGTAATTGCACCCATACTGTCATGGTAAAAATTCACAACCCTCACTGTTCTAGTTATACCAGGACCAAAGCTGTTTGGAGAGCAGCCTGTGGAAACCATCAAAATGCTTTGAGGCTCTTGTTTGGAAGTTGCTGTAACACTGTCCTTCCTATTTTACATGTCATAAAGTGACTCTCCATCACTGGAGCTATTTAAGAGCAGGTTAGACAGACGTCTATAAGGGATGATCTAGACCAGCGGTTCTCAAACTTTTTGGGCTCTGGAGCCCTTTACATGTGTAAAACTTTGTGCGGAGCCCCAGCGGTCCACTGATTGTATGTGTTGTACCAGTCGATGTTTCCAGTTTGTCAACCTTGTGGAGCCCCTGGAGATGTCTCGCAGAGTCCAAGGGGCTCCGCGGAGCACAGTTTGAGAGACACTGATCTAGACAGTGCTTGGTCCTGCCGTGGGGGCAGAGGACTGGACTCGATGATCTTTTAATGTCCCTTCCAGTTCTAGTGTTCTGTGATTCTATGATATAGTAGTGGTGGGGAACTCAACATAAACCTTTAAGGCTTGTCCTGCAGGCAACAAGAGACATTTTCACACTTCTGCAGCTCAGTGTAATTAGTTGTCTGGGATTGCAGGCAGGCGGGTTTGTAAAATTAAAAAAATCCAGAAACAAAGGCTGGTTCGTGCCTTCTCTGTAGCTTTGTCTAATGATGGTGCTAATAGAAGTAAGTGAGCTGGAATATTATTGGAAGCAATCAATGTTCCTGATCAAATAGAGGATTGTAGCCATTCCAGGAGCCTCTCGTGGTTATAGCAAATCCAAGTGGCTCAGATTGCTAGGACGGTGAGTATTCCCAGGCCTGGTGTGTGTTACTGTCTTGTGCTCCGAAGGAACCTATCTTATTTAAATGGCAAAGCAAGCGAGGGAAAAACGTTCTTAGTTTAGTTTAGGTTTCCTGGCTGAGCCATCGTCTCTTCAGGGCAGGGGTATTGGCTTCCCCCTGGGCTTGTCTGCAAAATGCCCAGCACGTCTGCAGTGCTATAGACACAATGCATATTTCATTACTTTATATATAGCAATTCTCCAGGGCTCTGAGGCTCCCTCTGAATAAGCCCAGGTGTCTCCAAAGGCACAAGTCTGCCAGTGACGTTGATCACTGGTTCCTCTCAACATTTTTCTTTTTTGAGTGACTTGCAACTCCTCCCCCCAGCTTTTTAATGTCACATAGAATACTTTAAAATTACAGTGGCACAAAAAAGGACCCTTCCCCTAAAGCACAAAACTGCCTCTCTACCCACAGCGGGGACGCTTGGTGATTTGTATTAAATTGTTCAGTTATCCTCTCATGCGATCTCTGGTTAAGCTCTGGTTAAGATCTCTGCTTGACAAGAGCTGGGGCTCATTTCTCTTACATCTCAGTCACCAGTAGGGATGTCATTGGTTAAGTGGTAAGCATCACACTTACCAGATGGTGTTTACCTTTACTGGTTTACCAGTGGGCCAGCCGGGCCAGAGTAGCCCCCCACCCGATGCAGGCGGGGGCTGTTTAAGCCTGGCTGGGCCACTGCACTGCAGAACAATGTGGCAGGCCTCGCCTGACCAGAGCAGCACCTCTGCCCTCGGCAGGCCTGGCTTGGCTGGAACAGCCTGTGTGAAATGGTGAACCGGTTAAATGTAATGTTTAACTAGTGAGCAGATTAAAGGGGATTTTCCATCCCTACTCACCAGTGAACATTGATCTTTTTTTGACAGAAGGCTACCTCATTGTGGCACCGAGGTACTGAATCTGGGTAGAAAATGGGGGAGGGACAGGACCAGAGAAAGGTCAACCAGAAAAGTACCATCAGGATCTTCTTGGCCTCGATTAAAGCCTGGCTACTTCCAGAAGTTTGCACATCGGCTGGCGACAGGTTCAGCTAGAGAAATGGGTCAGTTACAGTGGGGGGAAATAAATCTCTGTTGCTGCTTCACGTGGATAATGTGCCATTTCTCTGCCTCTGTCCTTTAACGATGCAGCTCCAGCATCTGACTGAAGCTACCCAGTGCTTTTATTTCGTTTCCTGTGACTCGTCTGAGCGTAGGATTTTCCTGAAGAGAAGGGTCCGTGCATAGGACATGGGCTTCACATGTGAGGGCCACGTAGGTACAGAGGCAATGGTGGTGTTTGGTTTTAGTAGGGATGTTAAAATGCACGTAACTAAGTAACCGTGTAACTGCTGAAAATGTCAGTGGTTACGTGTGAGGCGGCAGTCGGCTCCCTGGGAGCCGGTGCACGTAGGGAGTTGGATTTTAAGATGGCTCCCTGTGCGTAGTGTCTCTTGCCTGCTCCCTTGCATTGCTGCCTCCATCAGAAGCAGCAGCATGGAGGGGCCGGGGAAGCTGGCTCCCCACACATACCGGGAGCCTGCGTGTAACCGTGAACATTAACTGACACGCCCAAGCTCACCAGTTAGCCATGTACACGGTTACTCTTTCACATCCCCGGTTATGATGGTAGCATTTGGATGCACCAGCCAAGTGTGAAGCTCCATTGTGCTGGGCACTATATTGACACTGAGTTGGTCCCGCCCCAAGGAGCTTACTCATTCGTCAGCAAGACAGAGAAAGGATGAAGGAAAGGAAGGGGTCTCGAACTAATCTGTGTTCCCAGTCACTGGCGCACCCCCACAGTCTTTAATGCATTTCTCTTCACAGCACCCTACTAAGAGCAGTGCTGGTCTCCCTGGTTTACAAATGGGGACCTGGGCCGCAGAGGGCTATGTGACGACCCAGGGACTCAGCCCAGGTTCCCAGACTGCTGTAACCACCGACTTTTCTGAACGGGGCAGAGAATTAGCCCAGTCCATTAGCAGACTGAACAGCTCTCGCTTCGCGACCTGCCTTTTCGAAATGCTGAGCCGCTCCTGCTCTGCTCAGTCGGGGGGGAGGAGGGTGCTCATGATCTTTGGAAACAGGGCGTTTATCTTCATTTTTCCCCTTCCGTAAACTTGACCGCTAACCTTTTCTTCTTGTCCAACAATTCGTGTGTCGTAGAGCAATTTTCACTCTGTCCCTCACAGTTAGTGGTGAGCAGGGGGTGGCCAACAGGCCTGCCTGGCCCCTAGGCAAGGTAGGAGGAGGTGGCTTTGCACTACGGGAAGGGGTAGAGCTTTGGGAGGAAGGAGCAGGGCTGAGGCGAGCCTCCCCCTCCAGCACTGCCCAGAGTGTGCCTCCCAGGGGCTCAGGTGGCAATTTAAAGGGGCTGCTGCTGCCGCGAGCCTCTTGACTCACCAGCCCAAGGCCAGTTGCCCTCTTTGGCCCCCGCTCCTTGTTGGCAGGCCTGGCGGTGAGCACCTCTTCCCCCACAGTCTTCCCATGCTTTTTGCTTAACATTTGGTTTCTTCAGTCTTGTGGGCTGTCAAAACTCAAACATCTTGCAGCCTCAAGCCTCGCCGTACCAATGGGCTGAGCCAAGCAGGGGAAATGTTGACTCCGAGGGGAAGCGTGTGTGAACGCGTGAATCTCGGTGGCCCCAGTGAGGTCTGAAGTGGGGCTTAGCATGGTCATTGATTTCTGTCCTTCACATCGGTGCCATGATGACAGGGACGCAGGTCTGGGGAACGCGGCGCTCCTCTCCAAACCAAAGTCTGTGTGGGGCTTGGTGGATGTCGCTGTGGTGGACTTGGTTGCCAACTCTTGTGGTAGCTGGTGATTTTCTTAAAGGCCCTGCTCCTGAAGTCAGATGATGATGGGAGAATTTCATGTTTCTTTAAGGAGAAAGTAAGTGTCTAGCCTTCCTAGCTGCAGAGAGAAGCTTGAAAACACAAGCTGAGTTGGGCCTTTTTTGGCGTTAGGGGGCAGGTGGTGTGTCCTTCTGGTTGTCTCCAGAACCAGAAGGCAAATAAACAGAGCCTAAAACTATTTTATTTCCGTCACTGTGATTTTTTTGGTTTATACATTTTGAGCATCGGGGTGGGGATAATGTCTGGGATGCCGTTTGGCCTGGACATCAGCCTGTTTGCAGCAGCTTTGGCAGGCAGCTGGCTGGGGGTGAGGAAGGATTTCCTGTTTTGCTGCACACCAAAGGGTAGTTCTCTTGTGCAGAAGTATTTTGGCCATCTGTTCAGCAAGGCGGGTAAAGTGCCCCTGTCTTGCCTCACCTTGTAAAATCATGCTGCCATTTGAGCTGCCAGTTAAGTGCTGTTCTTCCACCTAATAAATTGTTTTATAGCTTTGCTGAGGTTCCTTGGGAGGGGTGGTCAGGTTAACTGCATGTTACTGCTACTGGCAGGATTTAACTGTTTAAATAAAACTATGGGGGGTGTTTGTATCACACTTTAGTTTAAAAGTGAGGTGCTGTTTTTCCTATTTAAACCTGAAATGTGGTGGTGGTAGAAACCAGTATCTCATGCCACTTTCTTCACTGATAGAAGCTCCAGCTCCTACTGCCTCCTAAAGCATCTTGAGCCCCACACTCAGTGTGTGGTTGGAGGGAGACTCGTAAGAAGTGTGGCACGGGGGTTTTTTTCTTCACACAAGGCAGTGTCAACCTGCAGAACTCTTTGCCCAGAAGATGTCATGAAGGCCAAGAATATAACAGGATTCAGAAAAGAATTGGGTAAGTTCATGGAGGACGGGTCCATCGATGGCTGTTAACCAAGATGGACAGGGATGGTGTGCGTAGCCTCTGTTTCCCAGAATCTGGGAATGGGTGACAGGGTGACTCACTTGATGATTATCTGTTCTGTTTACTCCTTCCTTAACACTTGGCGTTGGCCAGTCTCGAAAGCCAGGTTACACTGGTCTAGATGAGCCGTTGGTCTGACCCAGTATGGCCATTCCTGTGTTCTTAGTTGGAGTAATTAGCCAGTGGAGCAATTTATAGAGGGATGTGATGGATCCTGCTTCATTTGACGTCTGTATATCAAGACTGGGTGTCTTTCTAAAACATCTGGTCTAGCTCAAACTGAAGTTATAGGTATGCTACCAGATTAGTACTGGCTGAGGCCCTCCGACCTGCGTCAGGCAAGAGGTCAGGTTATCCTCACCTATCCTTAAAATCAACGACACAGATCTACCCCCAGAGGCGTTTCAAGACATTTAGCTTTTGTCTACAGCAGAACGAATTAAAATTTGTCAGCTCACATCCAGTCTTTTGTTTTAATGAAAGTGGTAGGACTGTCGCATGGGTTCTTTGATTATGGCTCTCAAGCCATGCATGAGGATAAAGTTTATCAACCAGAAAATAAGTATGTTTTTCTCTAGACCCTTTTGTCTGAACAGCTCAAAGCCCTTTACAAAGATGAAAGGTGGTGTCTACGTTTTAAAGATGCGGCTTATCCCATTAGGGGACAGAACTGATTCTCCTTCTCCTTAGCAGGAGGGGAGAAGGATGGAGTAAACCTACTGGAACACAGAAACAAACCAGTACAATGATGGGCCCAACGACTGGGGGTGCAGCGCTCTCCAGCTGAGCGCAGTTCAAAGGGGCTGCTCTTGCATTGAGAGCGTGTGTAGGAGAGTACTTGGATGTGCCATGATGGGCAGCATGTAGGAACCAAATATTCTGGCTGCTGGCAAGCTTTCTTTGTCCAATGTTTATTATTTCACCTGGGAGCCCTAGGTTTACTGCATTTCCTGGGCTTAGCTATGTCTAGATCATGCTGTAGTCTAGTACTGGAGGGCAAGGGACAGGACTCGAAGACCTTTCTAGTCTATGATGATATCTGTCGCATCTATGATGTCTGTCAGGGATGTGAAAAAATATGCTCCTGGTGATGTAGCTTGCTGCCAGCTCCCCTCCCCCCTGATGCCAGCAGACAAGTGCTTATGTTGGCATAGCTAGTGTTGTTCGGGCGGGCAGGGCTTCTGTCAGTGTAAGCTGCGGCTGCTCTAGTGGGCCGTGTGGGCATTGGCTCTTGGAGTGGTGGCCAACTCATTACAGGCAAAGAACCAAAATATTTGTGCATATAGCACAAAGAACTGGGGGGGAAGTTGTTGAGCAAAAAAAAAAAAAAACTGCCCCTTTAAGAAATGTGGTTACAGGCTTTTTGGCCACATCAGGCTCCCACCAGCCGCCACCATCTTGAAAACATCATTTTGAATGGCAGCGCCGGACGGCTCCCCTACCCCAGTGAGCACCGGGAGGCAGGGGCTGTTTTCGGGGCCGTGGGGGCGGCTTCACAAGCCGTGGGGGTGGCTTCACGAGCTGCAGGGGCGGTTTCGCAAGTTGCACTTTCGGGGGGGGGGAAGAGTGGGAAAAGAGCCGCATGCTCGCTAGCCACAGGTTGGCCACGGCTGCCTTAGTGACTCTGGACCCTTCATTGAGATCTCAATCTCTGGCCAAGCATGTTCATGCCCCTTGTTTGCTGCAGAGCTGGCATGGTGTGGTGCTAGCTAGAGCGTGCTGGCTGGGCTGCCTCTCCCACTGAGCAGCCGTGTCTCTGCCTGGTGAGGGGTTATTGTGCTTGGCTGGATGGCTTTTTAGCCCATCGTTTGCATTTAGACTGCTCCCCAGCCTGGCTCAATCCTCCGAGGTCCTTGTGGCTCGCGGGATGCCCAGTTTCACTTTTGAGGCAGATGCATTGTCTGTTCTGCAGCCGTGTCGAGGTAGTCTCTCTCTCCTCTCCGCTCTCCCTGCGGTACTGCAGGCAGCTGTGGGTCTGTAGCCAGGGATATTCCAAGGCCAGAATGTGATTCTACGCACAGTGGTCACTGTTCACTGATTTGTGAGCCTCATCGTTGGGTTTCCTAGAACGTCTATGTTAACTATTTGACTCAAATAATGAAGGCTCTCCTGGGAAAGACTCCGTGGGGTTCCCAGCTAACACATACCGTCTTGGTACCTAGCAGTGGTCACCAAAGTTTGGGACCTTTAATAGTCTTCTTCGAATGGCTCCTACTCGGTGCAAGGTGCTCTTGTTCTAACCAGGCCTAAACCTAAATGGTCAAGGATGGAATCCCCAGAAAGACTTGTCCATATAAGGCAGTTGCCTGGCATACCTGTTCTGCCACATGGATTACATAGTCCTGTTTTTTGTTTCATGGATTCCAAAGTGGAGTAAGCTGGATTGTAAAATAGGAACTCTCTTTCCAGACCGAATGTCAGCACCGGTAGCTGTTGCTGAACAGCGTCCCAACCTACCCTATTCCAGAACAATTTCCTCATGTAGACTACAACTTACCCCATGTGTTTTGTGGCATGTCTAAAAGTAAAAAGCTAATGCAGTGGGTTGGTACAACGTACGCCCGTTGTAATGCTACCTGCCCCGAGCCCAGGAAACCTAAGGTTGTTTCCTACAGTCGCTCTCTGTTGTTAAGTTTAGATATTTATTCACACTTCTGGCATGGGAATAAGGGATTTGGATATTATGGTGATAGAGATCCCACGTTAAAAGTCTACCCTCTATAAAGCAAAGAGGAGAGGGTGGTGGCAGTCAGATTTGGTACCCTTCACTGAGTATCCGACTTAAGTTTTTTAACAGATGAGACTCCATTGGAGGCTGACTCTATAGGCAAATAACCTCATTCATAACTGTTGGTGCCCACAAGGTGTTTCAGCAGGTATTTACACCTTCGTCTCTTTCTTGCCTTTGGGGCTGGTCTCATTAATGTTCCATTCTTTAAAATTCCAATCAGTAGTTTAAAAAAGGAACACCCCAGTTACCTGGATTGGGTTATTTCCATTGCCTCTACTCCAAGAATGTTACTTGCAACCCTGAAATAGCAGCATCAGCATCACTGTAGATCATTCACGTTCACTCTGTGCCTGGCTTTTGTATCTTATTTGCACTGCAGTTTCAGATAGCAGCCCAGCGCTTGCCATGGGCAGCCCTTGGACGGGGGGGATGTAAACAATACCATGAAAACCTCTAGTCTGGTTGAGGCCAAGCCAGGAAAGACCTAAAATTAGACCACTCAGCAGCTGTGTTTTGGTTTGCGGGCGGACGAGCATGCCTCCCAACGTCCCTTTTGCTCAGCTTCACTGCTCTGGCACCGAAACATACAAACCACTTTGCTCTCCGAAGCGTCAGGACAGGATTCCTGGCTCTTCGGTGGCTCTGCTCCACTCACAACTCCAGGAACAGAGTGCAGAGCGCTTTGGCCAGCAGAACTCTGACAGCAGAGGCTGTCCTGTTACACTATCACATCCCTAGTAAGTGTGTAAACCAGTGTTTCCCAAATGGTGTTCTGTGGAACCCCAGGGTTCAGCGAAGTGAAAATAAGGGTTCCGCAACAAAATTCCATTATTATAACATTTTATTATTTAAAAAAATAATAATTAATATTTAAGCATTTATGGATTGTATTGAAAAGTATTAATTTGCGTTTGCCACAATAAGTGTCCCTGTGTCATGCCAGTTTAGCCAGAGAGTGGGGACGATGATGTCACTACCTAGCACTAAGGTCCATATAGTAGACTGTTGTTAGGGGTTACGCAAAATTCTTTCACATTTAAAAGGATTCCATGGCCAAATAAAATTGGGAAACACTGGTGTAAAAGTTAAGCAATGAGCCTGGGCTCATCAGTATCCTTCATGGTTAAACACAGACTCTCCCTGCCCCATCCCCGCACTGCTGCCTCTGATACAGAGGCAGCAGTGTGAGGGGGGAGGGATCCAGCTCCCCATATACACCAGCTCCCAAGGAGCTGCCTCTTCCCTCCCCCCCATATGTAAATATGTAACCACCAAAATTTTCAGCCGTTACATGTTTACCTGAGTAAACGTGTTTTGACATCCCTATCTGTTGCAGACTAGCTTTCCCAGAACAAGTAGATTTTCCTAAGACCAGGAGGGCATTTCAAAATAAAGTATTGATCTAACCTCCGGCCTCTCGATTGTAACACTGCTTCAGTTATTTTTATATCTATCTATCTATATTTCCTTTAAACTATGTCTCTTTCGGTGTCTTTTGTATAGTAGCAGTTTACGTGTCAGGTTAAAAAGCGATTGTTTCCATTCAAACTGAGCAAGACGACAGGTAGACCCCTCTTGCAAGCAAGTGCAGCGGACTGGGTGGCAACGGAGATTTCCATTAATATTGAATTTCTGAGCCATGGACCGCTGATGCTTTACAGTGCTTTACATATCCTTCTGTGATTAAGACTGAGCAATACAGTTTTGTTCACTTCAACTCAAATCTAGGGCAAACCACGTTTTGTAGGATCCTAACTTAAACAGAAGGAGCAATTCTTTTGTGACCTCCTTTTTAAAATTCTACTACAAGAGCTGCAGATACCAAGTCTTTTTTTAAACTTCCACTGAGTGGCCTTTTAAGTTACCTTCAGTAGTAATTTTTAAAATCTCCTTCTTTGTCCTAAAGCCTTGGATATTTGGGAAAATGAAATATTTACTGGCTGTTCCTTTCCCTCCGTCACATAAGCGGACTAATTATTGGGTCGTTTTTGAGAAACAGCCCTATGTGTGAGCTAAAACGGTATTAAGAAAGGAGCTTTTGGAGTTGCTCCTACTTGGATAGACTTCCACGGTCAACGCAGTTCTTCTGAAAAAGATAGGACAAATGTTGATGCCTTTTAAGTATCAACATACAGTCCCAGTCCACGGCTCTGGCTCGTAGAGGCTACGACAGTCCAAACAATAATGATTGTGTTGCTGAGTTCCTAATAAATCCATGAGCAGGGTTTTGGGTGGGTTTGGTTGCAGTGCCTTGTAGATGCAGATCCATTTTCTGTACAGTTTTCTCTCTGTGTGTCTTTCTCTGCCTCCTCCCCATTCCCCTGACTTCAGTGTAGGTTCTATTTTTAAACCCTGCTGCACTCTGTATTGCGGCATTTCTCTTCCTGAATTATTTATCATTGTTTGGAGCTGAATGGAGCAGCACGTTCTTTCCACTGCTTGCTGGTGCCCACGTGTCTGACTTGAGCCGTTGACAGATTTGGTTCATGTCAAATCGCGCTAGCCCCAGCTAAGAAGGGACCGCAAGGGATACCGGGAGTTTGGCCACAGCCTGTGATAATGGGCGATCATTGAGATTTGGTTGTAGTTAATGGTGGCTTTGCCAAGGAGGCAGGGTGGGGAGAGCTGGCACCTCTAGGCTTCACTGTGGAGTTCAGGTTCACTGGTTTGACTGCTGACAACTTGCCCTTTGCTCTGGCTGTAACTGAGGGAGAGCGGGAAAACCAGCAGCTGCTCCCTCGGTGGAGCATACCCCTGGGTTGGGATTCAGAGGGCTGTGGCGGCAGAACTTACTTGGACTTCCTGGTGTGTGTGTGTGTGTGGGGGGGGGGGGGGATTTTATTTGTTTGGGACTGGTGGCAATTTTTTCTGTTTTTTCCCTTCTCCCCAAGTATAGACCTTTCCCAAAGAAGGCAATGTCAGTGAATCAAGCAGTGGGTGAGCAGGGTGGTGTGTTGAGGGATTGTTCCTGCTACCTGCTGCAATTGATCAATTCCTTTGCCATGTTTCCTTAAGTGTCTCTCACCACTTCATTTCTCTCTCTTCCTTCTCCTCCTCTTCTCCATTATCACCACCCCTTCTCCCCATGCCGCCTTCGTTCCTTCTGGCCTCTCCTGCCAGGAGGCAGGGGGTTGGCCGTGCCGCTTTCATCCAACAGCGGGGGGCGAGGGGAGAGGAGTGAAGGAGCTGCATAGGTTCTCTCCTGTGCTAGGACGGAGGAGGAGAGACGGCAGCAGCTGTCCTTCCTCCTTGCGTCCCCAGCAGGAGCAGGGGAATGTGCTGCGCTTCTGGCTGGAACTGCCACACCCAGGTGGGTTCCCACCTGCAAGGGCTGAACCCCTGGAGTATTTGTCAGCCTTGGTGCTGCCTGCAGAGCCTTCCATGTACTTCCTCTTCCTTGCTTCCCCCTCCAAAGCCTTCCACAGGGGAGCGAGTGCGGCTTCAGGAAGCAGAGACGCCTGTGATGGGGCCTGAGCATGCTGGGCAACCCAGAGGGGCAAGGCGAGGGGCTCCTGTGGTGGGGGGGAGCAAGACAGGGGATGGATTCTAGATGGCCACAGAGCAAGGGGTGGCACTGTGGGGAAGCTGGGATTTCTGCAGAGAGTCGAATCCGCTGCTGGTGCCACGTGGCAGAGAGCAGGAGCAAAAGGCAGAAGATGGAGTGGAGTGGCAGGATAGTCATCAAGTGCAGCTTTCCCTCTGGTCTGCCTGGTGGGAGAGAAAGCTGAGTGATGTGCACCCCAGGGGGTTAAACTGGGAGCTGGTTCAGTCCACGGAAAAGCTCCCACTGGCTCTGATGGTACAGGGTCCACCCCGGATATGTGTGGGTGGATTGTGGGGGGGAAGTAGCAATGAGGAAGCCAGGGGGGCTGCTTCAGTTACACCAGTCCTCGGAGTACAGCCAAGATTGGATCCCCACTAGGGATGCAAAATCCCGGTTCATCAGTTAACTGGTTAAACATTAGGTTCACCTGATGTTTAACCCACAAAGTGGGATCTCGTGGCTCCAGCCCCCTAATCCACAAGGCTTGGACTGACTGCTGGGTCTGCTTCCTGGGGAACCGATTAATTATTACCTGGTAACCAATTAACCGGTCTCCCGTTCCTGTCCCTAATCTCTGCCTCTGGGGAGTCCATCCAGAAAGGTTTATAAACTAGAAAGCAGCTTAGCATCGTGTTCTGCTCATGTGCTGGGAACATCTCGTTGGCATGGGACAGGCATATCCCTACCAGGGTGCTTGATTGTTAGCAGCACTGCTGTCCTTGTTATGCCTTGGAAATCCTAGTTGAGAGAAGGGGGGGAGCTGGAGGAGCAGGCTGGCCCCATTAATAGTTAAGCAAGATAACTGGCATCACACGGTTTTACATTCCAAAGTGTGGCATGCACCGCCTGCCATTAAAACCCAGTCTCTGAGCAGCAGGCAAATGTGATGCCTTGCAGAGCTTCCCATATGATGCCTCTGTGATTCATACTGAGCTGATACTTTTGTTCACTGGAACTCAAATGTAGGGCAAAACACTTTCCTATAGGAGCCTAACAAGCAAAGTGCTAATTCTCGCTAGGACCTAATTTTAGCTTTCGCTCCCACTCTCTGTGGCCACCCTAGCTCCTTCGAGCTGGCTTACGTTTGAGAGCTCAGCTTTGGCGCTCCGGCTCCAGCTCTGTCTGGCATTCCCTTGCTGCCTGGCGCAGCTAGTTCTGGGTTTGTGCAGCGTGACAGTGATGCACTGTTTCCCAGTGGCAAGAGGGAACTGAGGGCAGCAGCATCGACCCAGCGGTTCCTGAGTCTGCGTGCAAATCTAACTCCCTGCTTGTGGAAGTGTGTGTGGAGCACAAGTCCTGGTGGGTTCCATGTTTGGAATCCTCGAATTTCCCATGCGCCTCCAGTGGCTCCTGTTCGGGGCTCTGTCTCTGTTCTCGGGGTCCTCTTCGTAGCATGCTCTGAATGAAGCAGGTGGCAGGCCAGCAAGCGGCTGGTGCTTTGTGGGGGACTATCAAATGCTTGTACCTTGGTTTTTCTGCTTAAGTGCTGCTGAATGAGCCTCCTCTGCTCCATTCCCAGGGTGTCTGGGAGGGGCTACTTGAGTCATGCTCCATCCAAGGACCTCTCTCTCCTGGAGATTTGCCCTGTCCTTGTAATTGTACCTGGATAGCCCCTGGAGTAGATAGCCGTAAACTGCGACAAGCTGCGCCTTTCCCTGGCGTGAAGCACAGTAAAACTCTCCCAGTGCCTGTCATGACTTCGCCCGTTTGCACAGGGGCACCTACCCCCATGGCTGGAATTGGGGCAGATCCCTAGTGTAGCTACATGCCGCTTGGAATCCAGCTGCCCCTCTGTCTTGTTTCCTCCCCCTGGTGGTACGTTTGCTGTAATCGGAAGTTGGCTGGCAGTGCCCGCTCGGCAGTAGCAAGGCCGTTAATGCAGCTCCCCAACCCCCCGACGTCCATGGTCTGTTCCCCACCAGGACTCTGGGGTAAAGAGTGAGTTGTTTATCTAAAGCACCTCGTCCAGTTAGCAGCACAGTCCGAGGCGTAGCCGTGTTAGTCTGACTCTGCAAAAATAACAAGAAGTCCTGTGGCACCTTCTAGACTAACAGATGTGTTGGAGCGTGCGCTTTCGTGGGCAAAGACCCCGCTGCGTCACATGCATCTGGCCAAGTGGGTCTCTGCCCACGAAAGCTCATGCTCCAATAAATGTTAGTCTAGAAGGTGCCACAGGACTTCTTGTTAGTCTTGCTAGGAAGATTTCCTAGATCCCTGTTGAGGAGGCCCAAGAATCACCTGCCATTGGGGACCCGCAGTACAGGAGAGGCTGCTTCCTACTTGAACCATATTTAATTCCCTTTATTGACTTTATGGAAGACAGATCAGGAGCGAGACCCAGGGGGCAGGTGTCTGATCAAATAAGTGCTGGCCACTGGCTCCTCTTCCCCCATTCAAAGCCCGAGAGACTACAGAGAGCTAAAGGGAATGAAGGACCGAACTCCTCCTGCAGGGATAGGGCTGGAGTAGCGGCCACAGCTCTTCCGTACCGGCCGGGGGGGGGGTGGGCTCACTGCATCCAGTGGCCCCTCCTTCAGCTAGCCCTCTGGCCGGAGCTGCTTCCCCTGCCACCTCGCTCCATGTCTCTGTGTCCAAGGCCTGAGACCTCGTGAATTGGGCGCCCTGTTCCCATGCACCTCGCTCCCTGTGTCCCCATCAGGAACCCTGTTCAGTGCTCTAGCCAATGGCTGCTGGGCAGACCCCCCTTCTCCCCGGCTGAGCGGTGTTTGCACCAGGAGCACCGTATCCTCGCACGCCAAGATTGATTTGCCTCCCTGCGCATCGCTGGATGCGGCTGAAGAAGCCGGTTTTGAGCCAGACGCCCTTGTGCAGGTTCGGTGTTGCCAGCATAGCTACTCCACAAATCCCTGTGTGATGCCTGTGACTCTCTAGGGTGATCTAGACGGGGCTTGGTCCTGCCGGGAGGGCGGGGGGCTGGACTTGATGACCCCGCGGGTCCCTTCCAGGCCTAGTGTTCTGTGACACTCTGCTGCAATAGGTGCGGGCAGCTGAAATGCTCATGCGAAATGGGAGGACCTGGCAGCTGGAGTGAGGGGTCCTCAGCTCTGCAACTCAGAGCACAAACTGATTGACGTTCCCAGCCCTCTTCTGCTCAGGAGAGGGATGTTTCCAGTGGGGGGGCAGGAGGGGGAGCGGGGGGGATACTGATTAATAACTGAGGCACGTGGGTGCTCTTTCAACACACTGGCCTCGTAGATCAGTACTGCCCCTCCCCTGCACTCCTGCAGGGTTTCGGAGGGCTGGGGTAGCTTTGTAGGAAGAGACCCACCATGCTGCCGCAGCCTTGTGCTGGGGGCGGGGCTGCACGACTGGGGTTTGCATTGGTGCTGCCCCTCTGGCCTGGTCTCTAGTGCAGACCTTGTATTACAGCTCTTGAGAGATGCCCAATTACCGGGGGATGCCTTCAGCAAGGGTGGCCGGCTGCGTTTGCCGGGGAGGGAAGGAACATGCTTGGGAGTGCTCTTTTCACCTATACTGCCGGCCTGGCCCCCAGTATTCCCATGCAGCCTGCCAGCAGCCTCGCTGCAAGTCTGCAGCACGAACAATACCCTTTGCTTCGGCATCTCCTGCGCATCCCTGCCTCTGACCTAGTTTTCATAGCGTGCATGTGGGGCCTGAGCACACGGTGCTCCGCTGCGCAAGTTCCGGGAGGGGCTTCCTCGGGCCCCTGCTGCAGTCCAGACTGTTAGGGGGCTGACTCCCTGTCTTCCTTCCCCTCGCCCCTCCTCCCGCCTGGGACTTGCTGGGGGACAGGTGCCGCTGAGGGACGCCTCATAGGGGTTTGTTTCATGATGATGACGTGCTGCTCGGCACGCATTTAGGCCGCCATCTTTAAAATGGCTTGGTGAGCCTGAACTAATCTGCACCCTTCCTCCCCAGCTCCCAAGGGAGAAGCACGTGCAAGCTGTGAACCCCACCCCCTCCAGTGCCCTACAAGTGACTGCATTAGGAGTGAAGAAGTTGCATTGGTCAGGCCCTGCAGCTTAATAACCACCTGTGGTGTTGAAACAAAGGACCCCTGTAATTTTACATGCTCCTGGTGTGTGTGTGGGGGGCGGGGGGAGGAGGTCTGCTTGGCCACCATCACACCCTCTGCAGCAGCAGGTTCCTTGAGGGTAGGAAAGCCAGGCAGCCCGGGATGGGCTGCAGCCGTGCTAGGGATTTCTTTTGATCCCAGCGCACAACACCCAAGCTGAGGTCTGCCGAGGCTGCTCTGAGAGAGGCTGAGTCGGTGAGGGAGGGACTCATTGGCACGGCAAAGCCTGCGGAGTGGGCCAGTGACTGGGTCTTCTCTGCGCTGGGCTAAGATCCGTCGCACAGGCAAGACTAGACTGGAGTTTTCCAAGGCCTTAATCCCCTGCCCAGTTCTCTAGCTCAGGGGTGGGCTATACGTTTTGATGGGAGGAGTCCCACTCTAAGATTTTGGTAAGTGGTCAAGGGCCACACTATTCTATGGAAGGGGTGTGGTGTCCGGGATGGAGGTTGGGGTAGAGGACTGGGGGTGCAGGAGTGTGGGGACCGACAGGAGTCTGGGTGAAGGAGGAGATTGTGATCTGCAGTGGGGCTTGGTGTGGGAGGGGTTGGGGTGCCGGAGAGGATTCTGGCTTGGAGGAGGGGTGTGGGGTCTGAGAGGGGTTGTGCCTTGCGGGGGGAGAGGAGGAGCGCAGAAGGTTCGAATGGTACCCTGGGGCAGGAGGCGGTGGTGACCTGGGGCATGAAGTTGGGGGGAGGGGAGAAGCTGGGGTGCCAGAATCAGGCTGTGGCTGGGAGGCACTTACCTCAGTGCCTCTTGGCCAGCAGCCCTTCACTACCCCGAGGCGGCTGTCTGCCTGGTGCAGGCCCAGACTGCTCAAAATGCTGGCTGCTCCTGGCACCGGAGGGAGGGGGAGGATTCGTGCGCTGCCCCCGTTCCTAGCAAAATCTCTCCGCTCCCATTGGTGGTTTCAGCAAAGCCACTCTGGATCAGAGGGCCAAAGGGAGCAGCCAGCTGCTCAAAGTGGTATGGGGCTGCTCTGAAGTGGCTGGCTGCTCTGTGCGTGAGGGTCCCGGTGCGGTGTCCCGTGGGCTAGATGAGGCGGCCCATTGGGTCACATTGGGTGGCCCATGGAGCATATCCAGTGGCTTGGCGGGTCGGACCGTAACTTGCCCACCCTGCTCTGGCTAAGTGCGGACCTTGTGCAGCGCTGTGACGTCCTGCTGGCCTGGCGAGCGACAGATGCTGCCCGGAAGCTGGACGCTCCAGGGTTAACCCCAAATCCAGAAAGTTCAAACAAAATGGCGGCACATTCTGGGGCTCCTTGCCAAGAGCCCGGCTGCTCCGCTGGGCCCACTTGCCACAGGGAGTCACTCCGAGTGCACACACTCTGCCGCTCTTTGTGTATGGCCAGTCTGGCTTCGTGCTGCCTCCCTTCGTTTCTGACTCTGCTCCGCTTTGCTGAGGCTGGCTAGTACAGAGATATGCAGCCCCTCCCCTGCCTTTTAGGCCCCGGTTCTGCCAGGAGGAATTCCAGTCCCTTGAGTTCAATGGGGCGGTGTGTATCGAGTTAGCCGCTCTGGCGGTTGCAGCATCAAGGCCCGCGCTAGGTAGTCGGTGCGCTGTCCAGGTGCATGGCGAGATTGGCAGCATTCTCATTTGGACAGATAATATCAATACTTATTTTCAAGCATTTTTTTCACTTTCCATTTTAATGGGCAGAATCAGATGGGGGGGTGTCAATAATTATTTACTGACAGTCAATGTGGAGGTTCTGTGGTTGCGTTTGAAACGCAAGTTGTCAACATTGGGTGTCCAAGTGAATGCCTTTACGGCCAACGCTAAGAAGTTCTCAAGCAGCGTTTTTCTTGCTTCGCTAGTCTGCGCATTTTGATTCTCTTTGATGGAAATATGTTGTTGTTGACACATACGGTGACACTGCGGTGTAGGGATCGAAGTCTGGTCTTTGCAATCCTGCCTGTTGGGTCCCATTTCAGAAGAGCTGCAGCTTGTGATACCTGATTTCATTTCCCCGCTCTGCTTCAGACTCCCTGTGTAAATGCAAACAAGTCATTTGCTCTAGCTGTGCTTGCCAGGCATGGCGGGGAAGTGACAGAGGGGTGGCGATTTAAAGAACCCTGGCTCCGTAGACCTGTTTCTTTCCATTTTGCAGCTTTGGACGTCAATGTTTCCTTGGGCAGCGTGTGAGGAGACTCCGATTGCCAGCATCTCAAAAGCTTTTGGAGGGATGAATGACTGGTCTCGTGGTGAGGCACTGAACTGGGACTGGACTCCTGGGGTCCAGTCCTGCTGGTCCCGATTCCCTGCGTGGTCTGCAGCAAGTCACTTAGGGTAACAGTTTCAAAAGTGACGCTGCACTTAGAACCCTACATAAGAACAGTCACACTGGGTCAGACCAAAGGTCCATCTGGCCCAGTGTCCTGTCTGCTGACAGTGGCCTACACCTGGTGTCCCGAATGGAATGAACGGAACAGGGAATCGTTAAGTGAGCCCTCCTCTGTCGCCCATTCCCAGCTTCTGACAAACAGAGGTTAGGGACACCATTCCTATCTAGCTGGCTAATAGCCATTGATGGACCTAACCTCCGGGTGGACCTGCTTTTTTTTTTTTAACCTCTGTTAAAGTCCTGGTCTTCACAACATCCTCTGGCAAGGAGTTCCACAGACTGACGGTTGTGTGAAGAAATACGTCCTTTTGTGTTAAACCTGCTGCCTATTCATTTCATTTGGTGACCCCTAGTTCTTGTGTTATGGAAACAAGTAAATAAGTTTTCCTTATTTACTTTCTCTACACCAGTCATGATTTTTATAAACCTCTGTCCTATCTCCTCTGTCTCCTTTTTTTTTCTCTAAACTTTCTAAGCTGAAAATTCCCAGTTTTATTAATATCTCCTCATATGGTACCCGTTCCAAACCCCTAATAATTTTTGTTGCCCTTTTCTGAACTTTTTCCAATGCCAAGAGATCTTTTTTGAGATGAGGCAACCACGTCTGCTCATCAATGCGGGTGTGCCATGGATTTATATAGAGGCAATAGAACATTCTCTGTCTTATTCTCTATCCCTTTTTAAATAATTCCTAACATTGTTTGTTTTTTGACTGCTGTTGCACATTGAGTGCCTGTTTCCAGAGAACTATCCATAATGACTCCAATATCTCTCTTGAGGGGTAGCAGCTAATTTAATCCCTGTCATTTAGTACTTATATCTGGGGTTGTTTTATCCCAACATTTCATTTACTTTCCAGTTACCAGCATTAAAATTCATCTGCCATTTTGTTGCTTAGACACCTCGTGTGTGGCTTTTTTTTTTAATATGTGGTAAGTGTTTCAAGCCATCTCACTACTTCTTAGGCACAGCCTTCTTAGCTTTCCCTGTTTTGGGTTTTGTTGGTTTGGGCTTGGCTGCTTTGGTCTTCACCGGGTTCTTGGCTATTGTCATAGGCTTGGCAGCTTTCACCTTTTTCGGCCTCTTGGCAGCTTTTGTGATGGCAGAAGCTGCTGGTTTCTTGGCTTTTGTGAGATTTTTTTGAAGCTCTTCACAAGCTGCTTTGGTTTGAACTATCTTGAATAGTTTTTGGTGTCATCTGCAAACTTTGCCACCTCACTGTTTACCCCTTTCTCTAGATCACTTATGAGTGTGTTGAATAGGATTGGTCCTAGTACAGTCCCCTGGGGGACACCACTAGTTACCTCTTTTCATTCTGAAAACTGACCATTGATTTCTACCCTTTGTTTCCTGTCTTTTAACCAGTCCATGAGGGGACCCTCCCTCGTATCCCATGACAGCTTTCTTTGCTTAAGAGCTTTTGGTGAAGAACCTTGTCAAAGGCTTTCTGGAAATCTAAGTTCACTATCTCCACTGGATCCACCTTGTCCACATGCTTGTTGACCTCCCTCATAGAATTGTAGTAGATTGGTGAGGCAGGATTTCCCTTTATAGAATCCATATTGACTTTCCCCAACAAATTATGTTCATCTACATGTCTGACAATTCTGTTCTTTTATTATCGTTTCAACCAATTTGTCTGATACTGAAGTTGGATTTACTGGTCTGCAATTGCCAGGATCACATCTAGAATCCCTTTTGAAAATTGATGTCACATTAGCTATTTTCCAATCTTTTGGTACAGAAGATGAGTTAAGGACAGGTTACAAACTACAGTTAGTAGTTCCGCAGTTTCACATTTAGTTTCTTCAGAACTCTTGGGTGAATGCCATCTGGTCCCTTGTGACTTGTTACTGTTTATCAGTTTGTTCCAATGCCTCCTCTAATGACACCTCAGACTCTGACAGTTCCTCCGATTTGGCACCTTAAGTGAATGGCTCAGGTTTGGGAATCTCCCCAACATCTTCAGCTGTGAAGACTGATGCAAAGAATTCATTTCATTTCTCCACAGTGACCTTACTGCTCTTTTATCACTTGATTGTCCAGTGGCCCCATTGGGGACGGGGAATCCTTCTTTTCTCTCCCCCTCTCAGTCTTGTCTGTTTCACTTGTAAGCACTTTGTGGGTTGGACTCTTTAACCGTGGGGCTGTCTACTGCTGAAATGGCCCAGTTGCAGCATTACAACTGTGCTGCTATATGTGTGCTGACGGGAGGGTTCCATCTCCCTGAGAGGGCGTAAGTCGGCTTAACTGCTTCACTCGGGTGTGGATTCTTCTCACCCTAAGTGATATAGCTGTTGAACTAATTTTCTAGCGTAGACTGTGTCGCTGTGCAGCGCTTTGCACAGTGGGACCTTTACAGTTCAGCGTGACTTTAAAAATTCTCTCTGCTGGTGCAAGTTAAGTAAGTGTGGCTTAAAATCTACTAATGGCTGCCTATAGTTTGTGCCTCTAAGGGACCGAGGGTAGTGTCGGCATTTAACCAACAATAAATATGAAAATAATAGATGGAAACGGAGCTGTTCGAAATGCAAAGCTCCCAACTGGCTTGCAGATGAGGAAGACAGCAACAGTGATTCATCCTCTAACTCTGTCCCTAGCCTACCTCTGCCATTTCTCGGCACCGTTCTCGGCACTGTCGGAACACCTCCGTTCCTTTCGCAAAAGCCGCTTCTGTCTGTTGGGTGATCTTTTCCCTCCCCGCTGCTGTGGCACTACAGCGGTTACAGTGCCTGGCAGTAGAAGGGACGCTGTGTCTTTAAAGCCTTCTGAGCCTTGCGGAGGCAGCTCCATTGAAGTATTTGAATGAGAAGGAGAGGGGGTGTGTATGTGGCTATTGGCAGGGCTCTATGACATCCCTCCAAACAGCTGGGCTCTGCTTTGCTTCAGAGCTGCTTGTCAGAGCAATTAGCTTGCTGTAGCAGCAGCAAAGATAGCTAGCATTTCATTCAGGGGTGGGGGCTGGGGGGTGGGAGAGGGGAGGCTTCCGAGAAGCAAAAAATCTCCTGGCAAAATTCCTCTAGAACCGGTCTTGGTGATGAAGTCTCCGTTGAGAACAGGCAATAGATGACTTGCGGTGAGTGCAGAACCATTGGGGGAGTTTATTTTTAGAATAAAGTCTCCAGTGAATTTGGGTGAGAGAAATCATCGGAGATTCATTTCTGTAGATATCGAATATAATATCCAGTGTTTTCCCTGATGATGGTTTCTGTGCTGTTCCAGTGAGGCAAACGAGGGTCAGGATTTCTGTTGTTTGAATGAGGTTAATTTAAAAAAATGTTCAATGCTCAGGTTAGCGGGAGAGTCTATTCTCCCCCTTTGATGTCTGTATTTCATTCAAGGGGTTGTGAGCCGAAGCGAAGATTTTCTCCTTCCTCCTTTTGTGATGCTATGGATGCAGCTACAGGAAACAGGGGAATCCCCATATACATACTGCGTTCCTCCATGTCATTAAGGAGTTCCCCATGCTGGGCTATCCAGTCTTGTTGTGTTTTGCCTCTCTGTGCGTGCACCTTGCAGGCAATTTCTTTTCAAGTTAAAAAGAGGAGTCCCCCTCCTGTTTTATCAATTTAATTTTGGGGCGGGCGAGGATTGTTGACTTGGAGCTGCATGTCGAATATTCGGATGTGAGCAATTGACTAGCTGGCTGGCAGCATGCCATTTGACGTGTTCAGGCTGAGTTCTTCAGTTAGATTTCCTACAGGGCTGTTTCTCCCCCTCCCTACCTCCTCTGGCTAAGATTTTTCTCATCAAATCTATTGCAGTGTCGGGCTGGGTATCAGAGTCATGAGGTGCTGTTCTGCACCCCCAGCCCTCCCCACACTCTTGCAAAGTGGGGCCTTAAAATATAGGCGAAAATCCCATTAGAAATGGCACTCCACGTTAGAGCCAGTGTTGGGAACTGGTTCTGCTGAATATGAGGCTCTTGCTGGGAGGACCAGTAGCTGAATGGATCTCTTTCTGTGCTCCCCCCCCCCCCCCCCCCCCCCAAGAAAGCTCATTTCTTTGGGCTCTTTCAATGAGCTTAAATTACAGCAAGGGAGATTTAGGTTGTGGTGAAACACTGGAATAAATTGCCTAGGGGGGTTGTGGAAGAGATTTAAGAGCAGGTTAGACAGACACCTGTCAGGGATGATCTAGACAGTGCATGGGGGCGGGCAGGGGACTGGACTCAATGACATCACGAGGTGCCTTCCAGCTCTAGGATTCTGTGATTTGTTTGTTTATTTAGAAAAAGGCCCATAATCTAAAATTGGAAGCATCACCTGTAGCTGGAGCTTCTGAAAATAGCAGCAGTATCTGCTGCTTTGAACAGTGACTCTTCAGCAGCCCCCCCTAGGTTTTCAGCAAGGAGGTGGGGAGCTAGGATAATTTGTCCTCTCCCCAACTCCCCTTCCATTTGCAAACCCAGCTCTCACAGCCAACATTTCAAACTTGCATGTCTTCTCCCCCCCTCCCCCAATCATCTCATCATTGGATTTTTATTCCTCAGTCTATTCCATTACTGCATCTTTCTTTGAAAACATCCGAGGCTAGGTCATTCGGAGTTGCTGCTATACTTGCAGATACTTAAAATGTCAAGTGTCTAAGAGCTATTTTCCGCTCCTGTGTTAAATAGGAGCAGTACCCCTAGATGGGGAGAGGTTTGGGGGTGGATGGGTCCTGGAAGGTCGACTCTTTTTCAATAAAAGTTCTCTTGTGGCTGGCACGCTCCATGTAATGTGTATATAATGGAAAGTTTTTAACAACTGTGGTTAACCCCTGATCCTATTGTTCCAATGTAACCTTTCTAAACTGAAAGCTTTCCATGCCTTTTCTGCAATGTATCATTGGTGTCGCTTACCCTTCCGTCTGCATGTCTGACATCTGCATCTTCCCACTGAGTAGCTAGTAAGAAGCCAGTGAGCTTTTGATCAGAATTTATGCTCTATTGGGAACTCTGGCTGGTTCTTTCCACCGGTTGTTTTTCCTTTGCTGAGCTTACAGTTCCAGTTGGCACAGACCAGGTACATGAAAGCCTGCTCGATCCTCAAGCAGGAATGGGTTAAAAGCTGTTTACACTCGTCGGCATCCTTCTCCCTTTCCCGAAACCAGCTGCCAACCTGGCGTTTGCAAGCTGGCAAGGACTGGAGTCTCTTGAGAGCTCCCTTGAATCTGTTCCCTGACGTGTGTGTCGTGTTGGTTCCGATGGAAGGAATGCTGCCAGCGGTATCGGACGGGGTTAGGCTGCTTGGTTGAGGGAGCCATGCCAGGCACTGACATCCCAGCCTTGGAAGCGTTAAAGAAATCCCAGCGCAGTGCAGAACTGGCTTAGTGACTCTTGGCACTGTAGAAAGGAGGTGGATAATTTCTTACTGGCTTTTCAGGAAACCCCGGTGGTGGACAACCCGCATTAATCGCTGCTCTGACGTCACTGGTGGCAGTTCCCCTGTCTGTTGTGAGCAAGCAGCCATGGCCAACCATGGGAAAGGAGGCTCGGTGTGACGTGGAGAGCCAAGGCTCTCTCCTTACAGAGATCGGTCTGTGCAGGGCCTGGTGAGGAACTGGCTGTGGAGATTTACAGCTTCCAAGTTAATGGAAACCTCGGTCCAACCTCTGTGAGAACCTGCACATTGATGTCTGTCTTAATTGTCCTCTTTCTTAACTAACCATTGGCTGTCTTTCTCCCCCCATCCTCTCCCCCCCCATTCAAGATTTTAGAACAGGGTGTGTGGGAAGCTCTCACCCCAAATCCCTGTGAGCTTTAGGAAGAGACCTTCTAACCCCTAAACACCTCTCTCTGGCATCATTGTAACCCACCTTCTCTTGGCAAACCGCCCTGTGGTTGGCTCTCCTTCCCCCTAACTTTGTCTTGTCTGGTCTGTTTAGATTGTAAAGTCTTTTGGGGGCAGGACCTGCGTGTCGCTGTTTGTACGGGGACTAGCACAATGAAGTCCTCAATCTCCCATTGTCATTGCATCATACCAATCATGTTTTCTAAGTAACTAGGCCTTGAGTGGCTACTGACTAGTACCGGGGACTGTGCCTGCCTGCCTGCCCCCTTGTGTGGTCCTCTCCATCTATGCAAAAGGAAGGTAAGCGTTACTCATCCACCAGGGTGTACAGGGCCTGGAGTCTTGGCCCAGGACTAGGGCTCTCAGGTGGTTCTATGGTCACAGAAATAACAGTTGCAAAGTGCTTTGAGATCCTTGCATGAAAAATGCTGTAGAGGGTGAAGAATGTATTAAAACCCAGACACATCTGGCATCTCAAAGGGGAGAAAAAAGTCAAAGCACCTGAAAATGTAGGAGTTTAAAATCAATTGAAAATGTCACAGAGGCCTAGTGCAGGGCAGTACAGTGGTGGTGCAGAGTAAGGCGCTGCTGCTCTCTGTTGTGTTATGATCTGGGAATAGGATTGCCTTCTTGCGAGTGCTCTGCATTAGCGTTAAGTGAAATCTGTAACCTGTCGCTGGCTCTCAGGTATTTTTCAGGAATGGATTTGCAGCAGGGATGTTATTGGACAGGCTTATGCACAGCTCTGACTCCGCCCCAACCCCATTGTGTTCAGTTTCTCATAGTGTGTGGTGCCAAAGACAAAATGCATGTGGGGAGCCCAATGGAAGAGGCTATCAGAGACCCCTGTGGGACTCAAGCCCCCAAATCGAATTGGCTTTTGTTGCAAGTGAGATACTTGTTTGATCAGTCATGCTTGGGAAAATCTCATCCCTGGCAGAGGTTAGCCGGTCCAGCAATGTTGAGCCCTAAAAGTAAGGGGAGTGCTGGATTTGTGTGGCGCTTGGGTAGCTCTGGGACTAGCACAAGGAGTGTTTGAGAGGCCGGTTTGTAGGTAGTTCAGGGAATTTGGATCCTGGAGAGCTGGGTGCTCAGAATGCATCCCATCTGAGCCTGTGTCCAACTACCTTGCATGTGAGAATCGTCCTGCTTTGTTGTGCTCTAAATCAAAGACTCATGTTTGGAAATGGGATTTCCCCATCAGCTCATCCTCTCCCTTTGATCTCACAGCCTCCCCATTTGCAGATTCAGTGACGACAGCCATTGCCGCGGTAACAGGCTGTGATGTCCTCGGGATCGCCTGGTGGTGGTGAGCCTAAGAGCGAGAAGCGAGTAAATTGCTTTGCATGTGCCAGGTTTTGTTGATCCTGACTTGAATCTATTCCCTGACCTCCACTCATCCTGCTGGGAGGGAGCCAACAGGGTCTCCTAAGAGGGCGTTTGTGTCTGGCTCTGCTGTTTGTCCTGCCTCTGGGTTTAAAGTCGGGCTCGAGGATAAGATTCTGGATGGTTATTTCTTGTGGTTGTTGAATACTTAATAAGTGAAGGTGTTTCACGGCCAGGTGTGCACCTGGAAGAGTCCGGGTGCTTTGAAATCTTCCATGCAAGCTCCATTGCTGCAGACGCCCAAGCTTAAACGGCACTTTAGAAAGCTGAACCCAGTGTTAACACTTGAGGCCATTTTAGGCAGCAGGAGGTTGCTGTGGTATTCACGGAGCTTTTCTAAAGTAGAGAAGTCGCTCCTGCTCCCCACCCCAAAATACTGTGAGGGCCAAACTAACCAGACTGTGATGTGGTTTAAAACGTGTTGTGCCAGTCCCATTTGCATAGCCACAGCAGGATAGAGTGGGAGCAGGGCCCAGATCCTGACCTGGCTTTTGGGATGCAAGTGATCTTGTCGCACCTTCTGAAAAGAATGAATTGTCTGTAGCAATGCAGTGGATCAGCTTGGGTGGGAGAGCGGCGCCTCCTTTAAGGGAGGAACCAGAGGGATACCCCCCTCACGGCCACTGCCGGAATTGCAAATTCGTCACTGGGAAGCACCTGTCAGCCCTAACTTTCCATCTGGAGCCATGGGGGTGGGATTTTGGCTGACTTTCTCCCCTCGGCACACACACAACTACAGCCTCCAGAGCAGAACAGCAAGGGTGCAGTTTTATTGTGAGGCGGAGTGTCCGTCTGCTAAAAGCTTTGCTTTGTGGCTCTGGGTTTGGGGGGGTGGAAACCCACTCCAAAACGCTCTGTACTGGGTCAGAACAGTGGTTTGTCTCTTCAGTGTCCTGTCTCTGTGTGGCCTGCGCCAGATGCACAACAGGGAGTGAACCGAACAAGGGAATTTACTGAGTGATCCAGCCCCTGTCATCCATTCCCAGCTTCTAGCAGTCAGAGGATTAAGGCATTGGTTTGCATTCCTGCTCCTCTTGGCTAATAGACATTGATGGACTTATCTGCCATGAACTGATCCAATTGTTTTTTGAAAACAGTTATCTTTTTCTTCACAATATCCTTTAGCAGTGAGTTCCACAGGTGGACGGTGTGTTGGGTAAAGAAGTTCTTCTTTATGTTTATTTTAAACCCACTGCCTAATAATTTTGAGAGCTGACACCTGGATCTTGTTGTTTGAAGGGGTAAATAACACTGTCTTATAAATTTTTTCCTCAACATTTATGATTTTGTAGACCTCTGTCATCTCCCCTCTTAGTTGTCTCTCTTCTAATCTAAGCAGCCCTTGTCTTTTTAATCTCTCATCATATGGAAATTGTTCCATACCCTAATCACTTTGCTGCCCTTCTCTGTATTTTTGCCAGTTCTAATATATCTTTTGTGAGAGAGGTCAACTAGAGCTGTAAGTACACTTCCGATAATCTGGCACCTTTGGGACTAGGTGGTACCGGATTATTGGATATGCCAGAGTATCAGGAGGTACTATAAGGAGGCATACTCCTAACCCAATCTCCCTCCCTCCCCCCCCCCCCACCTTATGCTCAGGTCCTGGAGCCGTCAGTACAGCTGCGTGTCTTCCTCCAGGCTCTGGGGCACTTGCACCGAGCGGCCGGCTTTTCAATGAGCTGGCCAGGATGCTGTGCGCAACCCAATCCCCCTTCCCTTCCCCAGAGCCAAACACCTCCCCTCCCTGCTGTCACCCAATCCCCCTTCTCCCCCAGCCTTATGTCCGGGTCCCGAAACAGCTGCCTATGCTCAGCGGCCGGCTGCTAGCATGTGCAGGCTGGACGTTGTGTGTGCTAGGGACCGTGAGCAGAACGGCGCGGGTCACAGTGGCCTGGCCGTGAGAGCGGCTGACCTGAGCAGTTCCAGGTTCCAGTTGATGCCGGACTATCAGGAGTGCCAGACAACTGGATGCCGGACTAATGGAGTTTTGCTGTATATAGTAGTTAAGGTGTGGGATTTATGTAGTGGCGTTATGATATTTTTCTGGTTTATTCCTCATCCATTTTCCTAATGGTTCCTAGCATTTTATTTGCTTTTTTGTTTGCTATTGCAACATGGAACAGATGTTTTCTGAAGACTGTCCAAAAACTATTCATAAAAACTCCAAGATCTCTTTCTTGAGTGATAACCACTTGTTTAGACCCCATCATTTAGTATGTTTAGTTGGATTTATGTTTTTCTGTTTGCGTTGCTTTGCGTTTATCAACAGTGAATTTTGTCTGTCATTTTTTTGCCCAGTCACCCAGTTCTGTGAGATTCCTTTGCAATTCTTTTCAGTCAGCTTTGGACTTAACTATCTTGAGTAATTACATATTGTCTGCAAACTTTGCTGGCTCACTTTTTACCCCTTTTTCCAGATCATTTATGAATATGTTGAAAAGCTCTGGTCCCAGTACAGAGCCTGGGAGGATCCTGCTATTTACTTCTCTCCTCTGTGAAAACTGACCTTTTATTCCTACCCTTTGTTTCCTATCTTTTAACCAGTTACTGATCCATCCCTCTTATCCCATGATTTTTTTACTCTGCTTAAGAGCCTTTGGGAGGGACTTTGTCAAAATCTTTCTGAAGATCTAACCACACTGTATCCAGTGGATCACCCTGCCACATGTTTGTGGACATTCTCAGATAATTCGGATAGATCAATGAGACATGCTTTCTCTTTACAACAGCTGTGTTGGCTTTTCCTCAACATATTGTGCTCATCTTTGAGTCAGATAATTCTGTTTTTTACTGTGGTTTCAACCAATTTGTCTGGTACTGAAATTAGGTTTACCGGCCTATAATTGCCAGAATGGCCTCTTTTAATATTTTTTTAATCGTCATCACATTAGCTATTTGCCAATCATCTGGTACAGAGGGTCATTTAAGAGTCGCAATTTCATATTTGAGTTCCTGAAGAGCCCTTGGGTGAATACCATCTGGTCCTGGTGACTTGTTACTGTTTGATTTATCAATTTGTTTCAAAACTATTTCTGTTGACACCTCAATCTGCAACAGTTCCTCATATTCATCACCTAATAAGAATGGCTTGGGTAAGGGAATCTCGTTTACATCGTCTGCAGTGAAGATTGATAAAATGAATTCATTTAGCTTCTTGGCAACAGCCCTAATGTCATTACCTCACAGACACTAATCTTCCCCCCTTACCCCACTCTGTTCTAAAATTTGATTTGCCAATTTTACATGTGTTCACTTTTTTTGATTGTATCACTTGGGTATATGTGGTCGTGCCAATTTTCTTCCACAAATTGATCTGAGGAAGTGGGTCTGGCCCACGAAAGCTCATCACCTAATAAACCATCTTGTTAGTCTTTAAAGTGCTGCATAGTCCTGTCTTTTGTTTTGTCTTCCTTGAGTGCTCCTTTTGGTTTTCTGTCTTTTGCTAGTTGCTTTTCAAATTTTTTTGCCTCCCTAATTGGACTTTTACACTGGAGTTTGCGATGTTTATGTTCCTCACTGTTTTCCTTGGTAGGATTTGACTTGCAGTATTTTAGGTGTGGGGTGTTTGTGTTTTTTTGGTTTTTTTTTTGTCTCTAACCATCTCTTTTACTCAGTGTAGACCATGGTGGCTTTTTTAAAGTCCTCTTTTATATATTTTTTAAAATTTGGGGTACATCTAGTTTGAGCCTCTATCACAGTGTTTTTTTAAAAGTTCCTTGCAGCTTGCAGGCATTGCATTCTTGTGATGGCTTTTTTTGATGTCTCTTTGACCGACTGCCTCATTTTTGTGCAGTTCCCCTTTTTGAAGTAAGATGGCCTATTTATAAAAAGGGAAATAAGAACAATCCAGGACACTACAGACCAGTTAGTTTAACTTCTGTGCCAGGGAAGATAATGGAGCAAGTAATTAAGGAAATCTGTAAACACTTGGAAGGTGGCAAGGTGATAGGGAACATCCAGCATGGATTTGTAAAGAATAAATCATGTCAAACCGATCTGATAGCTTTTTTTTTTTTAATAAGATAATGAGTCTTGTGGATAAGGGAGAAGTGGTGGATGTGGTATACCAAGACTTTAGTAAGGAGTTTGATACGGTCTCACATGATATTCTTATCAATAAACTAGGCAAATACAACTTAGATGGGGCTACTATAAGGTGGGTGCATAACTGGCTGGATAACCGTACTCAGAGAGTAGTTATTAATGGTTCACAATCCTGCTGGAAAAGTCTAACTAGTGGGGTTCCGCAGGGGTCTGTTTTGGGACCGGCTCTCTTCATCAATGATTTAGATATTGACATAGAAAGTACGCTTATTAAGTTTGCAGGTAATACCAATCTGGGAGGGGTTGTGACTGCTCTGGAGGATAGGGTCATAATTCAAAATGATCTGGACAAATTGGAGAAATGGTCTGAGGCAAACAGGATGAAGTTTAATAAAGACAAATGTAAAGTGCTCCACTTAGGAAGGAACAATCAGTTTCACACATATGGAACTGTCTAGGAAGGAATATGGCAGAAAGGGATCTAGGGGTTATAGTGGACCACAAGCTGAATATGAGTCAGTGGTGTGATGCTGTTGCAAAAAAAGAAAACATGATTCTGGGATGCATGAACACGTGTGTTGTGAGCAGAACACGAGAAGTCATTCTTTTGCTCTACTCTGTGCTGGTTAGGCCTCAGTTGGAGTATTGTGTCCAGTTCTGGGCACCGCATTTCAAGAAAGATGTGGAGAAATTGGAGAGGGTCCAGAGAAGAGCAACAAGAATGATGAAAGGTCTAGAGAACATGAGCTATGAAGGAAGGCTGAAAGAATTGGGTTTGTTTAGTTTAGAAAAGAGAAGAGTGAGGGAGGACATGAGAGCCGTTTTCAGGTATCTACAAGGGTGTCAGGAGGAGGAGGGAGAAAACGTGTTCATCTTGGCCTCTGAGGATAGAACAAGAAGCAATGGGCTTAAACTGCAGCAAGGTTTAGGGTGGACGTTAGGAAAAACTTCCTAATTGTCAGGGTAGTCAAACACTGGAATAAATTGCCCAGGGAGGTTGTGGAATGGCCATCTCTGGAGATATTTAAGAGGAGGTTAGATAAATGTCTATCAGGGATGGTCTAGACCAGGGGTGTCCAAACTTTTTTCAAAGAGGGCCAGATTTGATGAAGTGAACATGCGTGAGGGCCGACCATTTTGCCTGACATTCTTTGAACCATTACAATTAAATGCAAATTAACTATTTTATGCAAAGTTTATTGCAAACGGCATACTTTTCATTTCGTCACATGGATGACACATCTAAACAGGTGTTAAATCACTCTGCCTTTCATATCTGAAGGCCAGATGAAAAAAAAAATCCAGGAAGCTGAAATATATGTCAGGAACATTGTAAAGTACATTGCATATTATTGTTAATAAAGGTTGTCTGTCAACTTTTAAGTTCAAAAAATATGAACAGGAACATAACACCAAGTATACATGTTGTGTCCAAATATATTTATAACTGATTTAGACCAACTGACATTAACTGAGATTTTACAATGTATTCATCTCAATACATATGGATTCGTTGGGGGCCATAAAAGATAGATATTGGCAAATTACCTGGGGGGGCCGTATTAAACCGGAACACGGGCCGCAATTGGCCCGCGGGCCGGACTTTGGACATGCCTGGTCTAGACAGTATTTGGTCCTGCCATGGGGGCAGGGGACTGGACTTGATGGCCTCTCGAGGTCCCTTCCAGTTCTAGTATTCTATGTTTCTATGTTTTCTGTTTGTTTACAGACACCAGTCCTGGCTCTGTGTTCTGTGCTGTTATTTATCTCTAATGTACCCCTACATGTCTTCTAAGAGCCCAGCAAACAGTGGAAGTGTTGGTAATGCTGACAGACAATATTGACCTCCTGTGGTTTGGCAAATTCTCTAATTCAGAACTGGTCAGGTCCCTAGGGTGCCGGACTAGAGAGGTTCAACCTGTAGGGTATGTCTAGACTACATGGCTTCGTTGATGGAGCCGTGTAAACTAGTTTACCCAACATAGTCAGTGAAGCGGGGATTTAAATAATCCCCGCTTCATTAAAATAAAAATGGCCACCACACTGTGCCGACAATCAGCTGATCCGGCACAGCGCGGCAGTCGAGACGCAGATCGGTCGACAAGGGAAGCCTTTGTTGACCGCTCCTGTAAACCTCGTTCCACGAGGCATAAGGGAGCAATCGACAAAGGCTTCCCTTGTCGACCGATCTATGTCTAGACTGCCACGCTGTGCCGGATCAGCTGATTGTCGGCACAGCGCGGTGGCCATTTTTATTTTAATGAAGCAGGGGTTAATTAAAACCCCGCTTCATTGACTGTATCGGGTAAACTAGTTTACACGGCTCCGTCGACAGAGCCATGTAGTCTAGACATACCCGTAATGTCCAGAAATGCTATCTGGGCACCCTGTCCTGGGGCAACATTTTCCCAGTCAATAGACGTATAGTTGAAATCTCCCATTACTATTGGGTGTCTTTTTTTGTAGCCTCTCTAAACTCCCTGAGTGTGTTAGAATCACAGTCACCATCCTGGTCAATAATATACTCCTAGTGCTACCCTCTAGTTATTCAAGCATGGGGTTTCTGCCCATAGAGATTCTATGGCACAGTTTGAGTCATTTATGGTTTTGAATATGGTGATTCTGTGCTTTCTTTCACAGACAGTGTCACTGCCCAACCAGTGTAATCGGCTCTGTCACTCCTATATCTTTTGTACCCTGGTATTACCGTCTCCCTTTCACGATTAGGGCACATCTAAACTACATTCCTCTTCTGAAAGAGGAGTGTAAATGAGCCCGATCGAAAATTCAAATGAAGTGCGGATTTACAAATCTCGTGCTTCATTTGCATAATCGCGTGCGAGTGCTCTTTTGAAAAAGGATTTCGAAAAGGGTTTCGGGGTTCTTTTGCAGGGAAAAACCCTTTTTAGGAAAATACACCTCATTTTTTCAGGAGTATAGGTTCTTTCAAAAAATGGGTTTTTTTTCGAAAGAACCCCCTCTAGATTGTGGCTTCTTTTTCAAAAACCCTTTTTCAAAAAAAGCACTCTTGCGCAATTATGCAAATGAAGTGCGAGATTTGTAAATCCGCGCTTCATTTGAATTTTCGAGATTTGTAAATCCGCACTTCCTCTTTCGGAAGTGGAATGTAGCTTAGACATAGCCTTATTGTTCCATCAAGTTTCTGTGAAGCCTGTTGATCGATATCCTTTTAATACCAGGCACTTGGGTTCACCCATGGTAGTGTTTTGACTTCTTGCCTTTGCACACAAGCACTTAGAAAATGTGTGAATGGTTAGTTATCTGCCTTCATGTGATGTAATTGAGTGGGACTCTTGTTTGATTGTTCACTTCAGTTCCTACCTGTACTTTTATCAGCTTCTATCCTCTCTTACTTACTAGGCTGTAGTGTAGCGTAACCCCTTTATAAGTGCTCCCCACAAGGATGTGTCTGGCTGAACCGTGTGTGTACCTCTGTCTTTTTCATTTTCCCCCAGCCCTTCTTTAAAAATAAAGTTATTCAAGGGAGTAATTGAAATGCAGCCCTCTCTGGAAGGTAAACTGCTACTGCCTGAAGGTGTATGGGAATGCTACAGCAGCCGTGTGGGTCAGGCTGTGATGAGGGCCCTTTAAAAACTGCACAGGGATTAGAGGAACAAGAGAGGAGTTGCAGAATTTGTCCAGGCCTGACCCTGCTTGTCTTGTAAGTCCTGAGGCGCTTGTAGCTTCAGATGGCTTAGCTGCTGCCCCGTTGCTTTTCTGCATGTTACCTGTATGTCTCGTGCTTTTATGAGCTGACAGTGAAATAAACATCAGTAGTAACCCATGTTCCCTATAAGCTGAGCAGTTGGGCCAGCCACCCAAGAGAGATTCAGACGCCACCTAGCTGATTAGTAGGGTGCCCGTAGCCGGCAGCGCGTGTTTCTCCTGGTGGTGCACATCCACACACGAATTGGTGGATGGAAAAAATTAGAGGGAACACTGGTGGTAATCCATGTCCAAGGCTACATCGTGAGAAAACCTCCAAAACCTACGGCAGTGACTCTCAGAGCCCAGGGTAACTGGCTCAGGCTAACAGGGATAGGGATTGGGCTACAGGGCTACAAAGAACAATGTAGACTTTCCCACTAGGGCTGGAGCCTGGTCTCTGAAACTCAGAGGGGCGGTGGGTTTGAGGGACTAGGGACCAGCCTATAGAGAACGTCTACACTGATATTTCTGGCTCTGCGGCATGAGCTTGAGTCAGTTGACCCAGGCTCTGAGCTTTGCTGCTGCAGATCTTTTTTTGCAGTGTAGATCTACTTTTCATGGCTTGGAGGACAATGAATGGAACAATTTGCCACATGCATTGGATACATGCTGCTGTCTACTTCCCAGCAAGGGAATATTAATTATATAGTTAGACAGCCTCCTAGGAGGGTCTGATATTTTGCACACCTGTGAGTTGATTCTGCTCTGGGGAGTTTGCAATCTGCTGTTTAAATCAGCTTATCCCTGTATTAAAACTGCCTCTTGAAACCACAGGTCGGTCCAGTAATGGAGGTCTCCACAGCCACGTTCTTGGAGGTGTCGACAAGTCACGGGATGGCCAATTCTGAGCAAGTGCCAATAGACAGTAATGTGGCTACACTGTGGTTCCGTCTGATACGTGGTTTGCTGTGAAGGGATGAGCTACCCAGTGTTGACTTTCATTAGTTCCCCTCCCCGCCCCCAGGACAACTATGCTCTGTGTTTATAGGCTCCCCCTTTGCTCAAATACCAGTGCATATGACAGACACCGCTCTCATTGTGGCACAGCTGATGTATCACATGGTGAGCGTTTGAACAGCCTCCATGCTGGGAATGTCAGAGTATGGATGCCATGGACAGCAAGTTGACATCTGTTGTGATTCTTAGTGCTTGCACTGGTCAGGAGGGAACAGAAATGGCTGGGTTTCACAAAATATCGTCACTCGCGTTATTCCAAGTAATCAAAATCCAGGTGTTTAAAATCTAACCTGGAAGACCCATCGTGGCAATGATTTTGGTAAGAACATAAGAACAGCCGGGCTGAGTCAGACCAAAGATCCATCCAGCCCAGTGTCCTGTCTGCCGACAGTGGCCAACACCAGATGTCCCAGAGGGAGAGAACACAACAGGGAATCCTCATGTGATTCCCTCCCCTGTCACCCACCTCCAGAGAAACAGAGGCTATGGACACCATTCCAAACCATCCTGGCTAATAGCCATTCATGGACCTAACCTCCATTAATCTATCTAGGTCCTTTTTGAACCCTGTTTAAAATTCTAGCCCTCACCACATCCTCTGGCGAGGAGTTCCACAGGTTGACTGTGTGCTGAGTGAAGAAAAACTTCCTTTTGTTTGTTTGTTTTTTAAACCTGCTGCCTATTCATTTCATTTGGTGGCCCCTAGTTATTTTATTGTCAGAATAAGTAAATAACTTTTCCTTATTCACTTTCTCCACACCAGTCATGATTTTATAGACCTCGATCCTATCCCCCCTTAGTCTCCTCTTTTCTAAGCTGAAAAGTCCCAGTCTTTTTAATCTCTCTTCATATGGCAGCCGTTCCAAACCCCTCACCATTTTTGTTGCCCTTTCCTGAACCTTTTCCAATGTCAATCCGTCTTTTTTGAGATGAGGTGGTACCTCCCATAAAACAATTCCTCACTGGTGGTTGTGCTAATTAGCCAAGGAGGTGATTTGTACCTGTAGAGGAGGATGGCATATGGGGCATGTGCCTAGGTGGACTATCAGCATTTGAATGCTAGGATCAGGGAGGACCGCTCTGTCCTGCCTCCCCAGCGTAACGTTATCAAAGCTCATCTCTTCTGCCTCAGTACGTAATTTGTACAGAGATGGATTCAAGATGTGCCCCAGCTTGCTAGATGAAAGGAAGCAGGGCCCTGCTTAATGTAACTGTGCAGCTGTAGCATTTTGGTAGGAACTGGATGGTTTAGAGTCTGATGCGATTTGTCAGCCAGTCACTTTAGATTAACTCTTCGTGGGTGGAAAGATGCTGGATTTCCTGGTAAGGAATGAACTCCTGGGAGGAGAGGCTGATGACAACCCTGGGCATTGAAGGGTTAAGTGCTGGTAAGCATTCCTAGGGAGGGGGACCCAGCCACTGCATGGTTGGTTGGAGCTCATATCTCTGTAAGCGTGTAATAACCTTCCGTGGCCATCCAGTAATTCTGGGAGTTGGATGTCCTGCGTGCTACACGAAGGATTGTAGCCATTCGAAAGGAAGATGACATCTTAGGGCACCTCTCGTTCAGCATTGCCTCCTGATCCCTCTGCAGCACAAGCAGCAAATGTCTGGTCAGGAAAGAGGCAGGGTAGCTTCTTTGCCCGGAATGAGGCTCTAGACCAGGGGTTCCCAAACTTTTTCGGTCCCCGTACCCTCTTGGTTTTTAGTAAACCTTCCTGTACTCCCTGTTCAATATGAAAGGAAATCAATTCTAGACTCTAAAATCCACAACTGTTTTCACTAACACGACTGCTTTGGGAATATTTCAATTAGGAGAATCTAGTTATTTACCAAATATTTCCCGTACCCCCTTGACAAGCTTCTCGTACCCCCGGTTGGGAACCCCTGCTCTAGACCAAAGAGGAGCAAGTCGCTATTGTGTAAAGAAAGCTTGTTTTCCCCCATCCACAGTAGCCTCACTTGTGAGGAAGATGGAGTGCTGGAGCGAGGGAGATGTGAGGTCGTGTGACTGCTGTCCTTTTGATATCAGGAAGAGGAAACAGCTGGGGAATGGAAACTGGGTCCTCACAGTGGATGCTGGAAATCTGTTCGCTTCTCGTGGAAAGCTTAAACCTCATCCAAGATAGCCTAGATCAGCTGCGTTCCTGTTACACTTGCTATTTCTGTAGGCACTTGCATAACCGTCTGTCCGTCCCCTGCTGCTTGGACTTCCACCTGATGCCATAACCCTCTGCAGTATAACTTCCAAAGTATCCGCCTGTGTCGTCATGAGGAGCATTAAGATAAGCCTGGGCTGCAGAAGACATCTGGCTTCCACCTTTTTACCCTGCACCTGCGTTCTTCAAGAAATAACTTAGTTTCAAAGAGCTATACAAGAACAAGGAGAGACGTTCAGAAGTTTGGGAGGGGGACGAGGTGGAAAAAACTCTGCCTGTGTCCCCAAATCTGTCACTTCCCCCAAGGCTTTGCACTGTGATAACTGGGGCATTTGCCTTTTTTTCAGAGCGATGCTCCAAAGCTTTCTGGTTTAGTGGGATATTCTTGCTTCATCCAGCCATGCTCCCGGTTGGTGGAAAGTCTCCTTTTCTTTTTAAAGGAATGGGACAGAAAAGGCATCTTAAAAGGGCACTTCTCTCATTAGCTTTCAAGCTCTTGCTTCAGAAGTTTCCTGGTACTGTGTGCTGCCCAAATAAGGCTCGATTTCTACAGAGGAAGCACAGCGGGTGGGGGACGAGTCCTCTGCAATTGGGTGCCGCAGCCGTCTGAATACAGCCCCTTGCAGTGGAATATTGCCACAGTGAAAGCTTTACGAGGGGCTGCATGTTCCCACGTGCAGTGACACTGTGCTGCCGTGTGCAGTACATTCGCCAGTGGTTCAGATGCTTTTCCAGTGTCTCCGATTTGCAGCATGCTGCATGTTTCCCTGGTCTCCGCCCCCTTCCTGTGCAAACTCTTACATGACAGACATTTGCAGCAGCTTCTTAAAAAAAAAAAAAAAACAGCTCTATATAGATATATTAAAAAAAACAAAACTTGTTGAGTTGCTCATGGTGATAGAGCCTGTTGCCATGGAGCTGTGATTCAGATTGGCCGACCCGGAAGCCAATGAGCAAACAGCACAGGAGAATGTCGTCATTTAACCTTGCAGGGTGTACTTATTCAGTGATATGCGACATTAATACCAAAGCCTTATATAGAGCTCTGAAATGACATGCTGGGGCAAAGGAGGAGATCGTTTTCTTTCGTGCGCATCTCTCTCAAAATTGGCTGGAGTGCGTTTTGTTGCAGTTGGGCATCATTCCCTCGCAGAGCTGCGTTTGGCTGGACAGACTCTTACAGCACGACTGGGCAGGATTCAAAACCACCTTTCCGATCGCCTCCTTGCTAGGGCTGGCATGTGCACAGTCTGCCCAGCGCTCGGGCTGTAGCAGACAAGCTGTGGGCGTGCGGGATGCATATTTTTGAACATTTTCACTTTTCCAGAGGAATGTCTGGCTCTGTGTTGTTTCCAAGTGTCCCTCTTTAAAGGGATGCGTTTTTATTTCCTAGTTAGCCAAAGCAGCTGTTCTCCCAGACAAATAGACGTTTTCCTTGCATCTGGTGGCTACAGTCTGTCCTGGAAGCAACGTTTTCCTACCACACAGTCAGCAGCATAGGCTGACTCTGGACATGAAGGATAGGCTCTGCCTAAATAGAGCATGTTCTGTAATAGGCCTGAGAAGACAAAAAATAATGACAAGAGTAACACCGAAGGGAAGTAAGAGTCAAAAGCCCTGGAAAGATCCCCCTCCCTCCCCGCCACCAGCTGTTAAGATCTACTTGATTTTTTGAAAATAATCATTTACCAGCCCTGTGTGCATGCACAAGTTTAGTTTTTGAAACCTGGTTGAGTGTGGCTTAGAAACGTGCCGGCGGGGTGTGAACGGCCTGGCCCTAAAGCAGCCCAGAGCGGAGGGACAGCCCGTTCCCTCTTTCCCACTTTCCATTGGCCTCCTTATCTTGCAATGGAGTCAGCACTGTCCAACAGGTGCAGAACGCTGCCCCCTCTTGCCCTCTCCCACAGGGCCACCTCCCTCTCGGACATCTTCACTGGCCTCCCATTCATTTCAGGACCTTGCCAAGGTGGTCTTGTTTTAAACACACGTCTCTGGCGCCTTTCTCAGCCAGTCGCATGGCTCCCATCTCTGATTTTGTATCCGCACGTGGCACCAAGCCGCCTCTCTGCAGCCTCACTAGGGCGTGAGAGCCTTCTCCTTTGCAGCTCACTTGGAGCAGCCGCCTGCTGAGTGTCGGCCACTGCTATTCTGTGCCTTTCCCCCAGCCCTTTGACACTGCTTCGTCCCTGCAGCTCTTAACTCCACTTTGTGTTTGCCCTGGAAAGTGTTGCAGACTGTCAGGCAGACGCAGCAATGCAGACGCTGGATTGCACTGACCACTTCGACGTTTCATCTGCTGGGATAGCAGAGCTCCCCCAAGCCCCATCGCACCACGGTCCTGGCCCAGGCTGAGGAAGCAAGTCGTGTCCAGCCAGGAAGTAACTTTCAGGATCTGGCTTGAACCCATCACTGTAAGGCCCATCAGAAACAAGTTAACAGATCCTTATTGGTGGCCTCCTGGCTCTTCTTGATGGGCAGCTCCTGCGAACTGACCCCTCCAAACTAGTGACGGTTGAAGTACTTCATTTTGAATCCCATCCTTTCCACCCTGGAGTTCTCAGCTCTGTCACTGACTTGCTGTGTGACAGTGCGAGGGAAGTCAGGTGACTTCTACGCCTCAGTTTCCCCATGTGTTAAATGAGGCTCAGACTGAGCCTGCCTGCTGTGGGAGGTGGTTCTTTGGCATGGACTGAATGACATTTATTGGCATTTTCAAAGTACACAGAGGAGCAGGATATTATTAATTGCAAGTGGGGATGGAGTTTGTTGTTGTCTTAGGAAGGGGCAGGACCTGTAAATGTGCGCCTACTCCCACTCCAAACAGGCCTCAGCTGGCTTCTTTCCCCTACCAGCCCCCAAAACCAAACTGAGAAAATTGACAGCAGCTCCCTCTGCTCCTGCTGCTTGTTGTTTTTTTCCTCCTGACCCAGATTTTGTGGCTTCCCTGATGATGTATCTATGTAATCATTTCACCCTCCCTTGTGAGCAGCGGTTCAGCACTGCCCCTCCTGCTCTCCATCCCGCCCCCGTGCATCCACCCAGCCCTGCGAACTTTCACTTTCTCTGCAAGTCGCGGGTTGTCACAGCGGATCATGTCAGCCACCTCCTACGCTGCCTCCCACGCGTGTCCTGGGGGAGCGTGGCTGATTCATTCACACAGAAAGGAAACCTCTTCTAGAAGAGCCTTTATTGAGACGCACCGGCGGAACACAATGTCTCTGCTTTTAATTTCCATGCAGAGGAGCCATGCTAGAGGACTGGAGTTGTGGGGTGGGTGCGCTCTCTCTCTCTCTCTCTCGTTGTGGGGTGGGTTTTTTCTGTGTGTGTGTGTGTGTGTGTGTGTGTGTGTGTGTGTGTGTGTGTGTGTGTGTGTGTGTGTGTGTGTGTGTGTGTGTGTGTGTGTGTGTGTGTTATGGCTATTAACATATTGATCTTCTCTGAATGAGTTCTATGTCGCAGACTCCCTCTTTCCTCTGATACAAATGGGCAAAGATCCACCCCTTGTCCTGCCCATGGCTCTGGTGCTGGGGGGGGGGGGGGGAGATGTTTCCACAGTGGCCATTGCCGAGGGGTGGTTTTGCAGATGTTCACCCATTTAAATGCAGGTGTTTCTCCTTGGAAATCAAGGGTCAGGCCACGGACTGTCTGGCCAGTCTGCCCAGGAAGTCTCCTTTTGCTGCTGCAGGGGCTTTACTACCAAACTGACCCCATGGATCAGAGAGCCGCCTGCTCTCCCTGGTTTTTCCAGATCAAGAATGTGAAGGGGCTGAGTTGGTGGCTGTGCAACCCAGTGCTCCAAAGGTGCTGTGCGTGGTCCCTTGGGGCACGCTTCCCCAACCGAATTCCAGCTCCCATGAAAGGGTATTGAACTTGGAACTCAAAGAACATCTCCCTCTCGTGAGCCAGCTCCGCTCTGGGGCAGAGTTGCTGGACGGAGGGGTCTGACAGAGCCGGGAAGCCCCCTCCCGCAATGTCAGTTCTCAAGGCTGGGCTGTGATTACTGCACTTGCTGGGCACTTGGCTCTTTTGAGCAAACGCCCCTGCCATCCCTGTTCTGTTGGGACTTCCACTAGGAGGAAAACTCCCAAGGGAATCACTCCCCTGGACCTTCCCCCCACTTGTTCCATGTGGCACCTGCCAGAGAAAGCTGGTGTCAGAGCCCTGTTGTGATTGGCTGGGAGTGTTGCCGATCAGTGTCTCTCTAACTCTAGTGAACAAGAGCAGGCTCAGGCAGCCCTCTCCTCTAGCCTGTGCCCCTCGGGCGAGAGTCGGACCTGAACTGCCCCCGCCTGCCCTTGTGAGTTGTGGGCACCCAGAGGGCAGGTTGGTTTGCAGCATGTTTTCAGACCCTCTCCTGCATCAGCCTTTGATAGTGGCTGTCTGCTGCCTGGAACGGTAGCTTTAGTCTGCGGGCATTGCACCAGGCTGAGATTTGAGGCAGTCTGTGGACTGGGCAGAGCTGGTGCCAGTGAGCTGGCTGCAGGGGGCATGGCCTTAGACATGTGCTGGGACTCTGCTGGTGGCTTATTCCGCTGCTGCCTCTGCGTGAGGAGAGAACCGTAGCTGAACTTGTGCATCCTCACTCAGTCGCTCTTTGGCATGAGGCCTAGAAAGTTGCTTATGGGATTGCTGGTGCTTTTTGTAGCCTTCCTGCCTGGAAATGAAACCTGCCACAGCAAGGCAGAGGCCTGGGCGCCGATTTACTCTCTCGCCAATAACAGGTGCCTTGGCTCTGCCCTCAGCACCCCCTTGGTGCTCATCTTAACATCCAGAGCCCCAGAGGGAGAGTCTGCCTTGCAATGTAACTGGCGATGCAGTGCATGCAGCCCCTTCCACTGCAGCCTGCCTCTCCTCTGCTACCTTCCTTTGTTTTCCCAACACGATGCTTTAAAAAAAAAAAAAAAACCACCCTGGAGTAGGTTCCTACTGGTGGCCCCTTTACTCCAGCCAGTTTGCCACAAAGGAGCCCTGCAGCAGATGCGATAGCCCCCCAGGAAGAATCCCTGACTCACAAGGTCCTTATGCCAACAGCCCCAAGCTTGGGGGGGCTGGCTGGGGAAGAGCTGTGCTTGGACAATTGTGCCCTCTTGCACACAGCTCCCCGAGGCCAGTGAAGAGCGCCATGTAGCATCCCTGGGAGGCCAGTGTAGTGACGTCTTCCTTCAAATTCAGCATTACCCCTCGCAGGAACCCAGAGACAGTGTGTGACAAAGCAGGCTGCTCCCTAACCCAGAAGCCCAGTCTCTGCCCTTTGCTCTAGGCTGGCTCTTTGGAGACTGACTGTGTAAGCTCCCAAGGCTGCAAGCCGTATCGGGAAACCCCTGGCAATACAAAGTGGTAGCTTCCAGTTTTTAACACCCCTCCCCTCCACCCCCAGTTTCAGTCATGCCATTTGCTCCTATGCTTGGCAGCTTTGATTCTGAAACTGACCTGGGTACAAATGGAGCACAGGGTTGAAACTGACTTGGGATTCTACTGAAGCATGTTTGCCCTTTGTTACTTGGCTGAGGGAGTTGGGTCTATTTAGTCTGCAGAAGAGAAGAGTGAGGGGGGATTTGAGAGCAGCCTTCAACTTCCTGAAAGGAGCTTCCAAAGAGGATGGAGAGGGGCTGTTCTCAGTGGCGACGGATGGCAGAACAAGGAGCAATGGTCTCAAGTTGCAGTGGGAGAGGTCCAGGTTGGATATTAAGAAAAACTATTTCCCTAGGAGGGTGGTGAAGCACTGGGCTGGGTTCCCTAGGGAAGTAGGTCACTTCCGTGCTTAAGGTCCAGCCAAAGAGCTTGCTCTGTTCCTTTGAGGCTTTCTTGCCTCTGAGAGCACAAGGGAGTTTCTCCTGGAATCGCATGATCCAGAAACCGCTGCACTTGCAGCTAAGATGATCAAGTTGGCATTGAAATGGTGCATCTTAAAAACAAATAAACCTGCTTTCTTCTTTTCGAAGATTGAAAACTTGGGTTTGTTTAGTCTGGCGAAGAGAAGACTGGAGGCGGGGGGACGACAACATGATAAGTTTTCAAATACATAAAAGTTTGTTACAAGGAAGAGGATGAACAATTGTTTTCTTTTACCTTGGTGGACAGGACAAGAAGCAATGGGCTGAAATTGCAGCAAGGGAGGTTTAGGTTGGACATTAGGAAAAACTTCCTACCTTTTTGTGGTTAAGCACGGGAACAAATTGCCTAGGGAGGTTGTGGACTCTCCATCACTGGAGATTTTTCAGAGCAGGTTGGACACATGCCTGCCAGGATTGGTCTAGTTATTGCATAGTCTCGCCTTGAGTGCAGGAGACTGGACTAAACGACCTATCAGGTCCCTTCAAGTTCTACACTCCTGTGGCTCTCAGCAAGTTTCCAATGCATATGAATTCTTGAAACCTTTCCCTCTGAGTTTCTGGCCTGCATCTGCCAGAGGGATTAGCAGTTATCTTTCAGCATTTTCACCCAGCGTCCAACCCAACAGACGCCTGTGTATAAAATGGCCATTGTCCTGACAGTCAGATTCCCTTCCACAATATTCCCCCAGATGAATTTGAACCGGGAACTGTGACTTTAGTGGGGGCAGAGTAGCTGTCAAATTAAAGATGTATTAGCATTTTAATGTAGAACCGTGCCCATCTCCTGAATTCATAACCGAAATAAAAACCTCTCCCTCTTGTGTTTGGGACGTGGAACGTGTCCCTGGACTTCTACCAGTGATAACTAGTTCAGGGTTTGGTGTTGCCAGGCCAGTAGCTGCAGTCAAAGTGACACACATGTTTCATGTTAGCAGTGCTACAAATTAAAGAGGAATGAGGCTGAATTAGCCAGTGAATATGATCAATTCCCATGCAGAGCCAACAGCCAAGAAATCTTTGTTGTATTTGACTCTTTTTCATCCACCTTCTTCCAAAGCGAATGTTAAAATGAGGGGGTAAATGTCAGCAGGGTGTCCAGGTACTACAGTGCTTTGGGGTCTTTTAGCTTTTTGCAATGGCGGGGTAGCCATCTGAGTCCCAGATTTTAAAGGTACCAGGTGGGTGAAGTCATATCTTTTCTTGGCCCAACTTCTATTGGTGAAATGAGAGACCGCCCCCCCCCCCCCCACTTTTAGGGCTACCTAGAGCTCTTCTTCAGGTTTTAAATGTAGCGTTTTTCTATTCACGTGGTCTTAGTGCCAGTGCAGACATGTTCTGTGTCTTTTAAGCCAGCATTCCTATTGATCTATCTATCCCCTTCAAGTATAGCAATAGGACAGCTCTCAGCCTGTATGCTGCAAATGCAGCCACAATACAGTGCTCTGTTTCAGAAGCATTGTTGTCCTTCTTGAGCGATGTATCCACCCCCAAATTTAGAAGCCTGCTTGATTTACTTGCTCTGAAGCTTCATTATCTACCCATTTAACAAAGCCGAGTTAAATTGTTAGGTTTCAGAATCAACATCTATTTGGATGACCGGCCACCTGGCACTCTTCCATCAGATCTGTTGCTTCAGGCTGTCTGCAGTCTCAGGTAGACTTTGAAAGGGTTTTTTTGGAAACAGAGAGGCTAGAAACTGGTCTCAGTCACAAATCCTGCAGCAAAGAGAGCGACGTTGCTTTGAAAGACACTGGGCCCTGCCCATGCTGCCTGGGGTCTCTTCTCAGCTGCAGGTTTGGAGGCGGATTTCTGAACTGATGTCTTGGGAAAATTAAATCCTGACCTGGCTGCTGTCGGCAGACAGGCTACTGGGCTAGATGGACCTTTGTCTGACCCAGCCTGGCTGTTCCTACGTTCTTGTGACCTAACAATATATTTATACCAATAATCCCACCTGTGTCTTTTGAGCCGTAGCTCTCAAAGCACTTTGCAAAGAAGGTGAGTATCATTAGCCCTAATTTACAGATGGGGAAACTGAGGCATGGGGCAATGATATGATTAAGTGACTCGCCCGGCCGCCCGGTGGCAGAGCCAAGAATTGAATCCAGGTCACCTGTGCCCCTCTCCCTGTGCACAAGGCCATTATGCTGCATGGGGCTTGCTTTGCGGTAGCAGCATTTGAGTTTACCCTCCACGAGACTTGTGATGTTGCCAGCAAAATGACACATCTGTTGAAAGTATGTTTGCGCCTTCTGTGTGCTTCGTGACGTCACTGCAGCAAATAAAGCCTGCCTGCCTAGCGCCTGTCCATACCGACGACGTGTTCTACAGCGCGGGCCGTGCGCCTCTGTGTGGGCTGAGCTGGGTCTGTGGCAGGCCCTCTAAAATAACGAATGCAGAGATTCGTGCCTCCGGTGAATGCCAGCAAAGGTGCAGGCCTGGCCTCCTGGAATCACATGGTTACATCAGCATCTTTGCTTTCATTCAAACCCGCTTCACAGGGGGGTGCTGCCTCTGCAGATGAGGCTCTGCAAGGGACATGCTTCCTCTGCCCTCCCCCATCTTAGCTCTGTGGGGTGGCATCAGCAGGGATCCTCTCCTGGCAGGACTCTGCTGGCATGGGTGGAGGTGGATTCCTTCTCCGGGGCAGAGCTTAGTTGGCCTAGAGCTCTGGACAGGTGGGATTAGCCCCGTACCAGTTTAGAAGATAGCAGAAGTGTGTCTGGCCCTGCTGCTCCTGTTGTTACACATTGGTGGGGGGGGGGGGGATGGGAGAGAGCAGAGCCACTTAAGAAGGGGTGCAGCCACAGAATAAGGCTGGTGCTTTGGGATGCCCCTAGCCATGCCCTGGATTGTCTTAGTTGGATCTTGCTTCCAGCTTCTCGGTCACAGTGAGAGGCCCGTCACTTCTGCTCTACAGCAGCCGGTAAGTTTCCGGCTTGAGTGTGCTTTTGGCAGCAAGGGACTGCATCCGGAAGGAGGCTGGTGTAGGACCAGCTGGTCACAGGAAGTTGGCCATGAGGCCCGCTGCTCTCACTTGCTCGAGGGCACTTGCTGCAGAGGAAGCTCAACAGGGATGGGCCTGTGGGCGCTGGAACTAAGGAGGGAGCAGGGCCCCACCGTGGGGCAAATTACGGGTGAATTGTTGAAGAGGTCCAGCTCGGACTTGGCTCTCTCCCATCATCCTGACTCCCCTCTCTCTGCCCCATCTCCTCTCTCCCGGCAGGTGCCCATCGCTCCACTGCATTGCACTGAAGATGTCTAACAGCAACACCACGCAAGAGACCCTGGAAATAATGAAAGAGTCAGAAAAAAAGCTGGTGGAGGAATCTGTGAACAAAAACAAATTTGTATCCAGGTCACCGAGCAAAGAAGAGGTTGAGAAGGACGGGGAAGAAGCCAACGTACGGCAGGAATCTCAGGTAAGGCACCTGTTCATCCTCCTGTCCCGGTGTTACTGTCACGAGAGGCAGAGGCAGACTCGCCCAGGGTGTGGAGATTCCCATTGTGCCTGCTGGCCACTTGGTGCTTTTGCAAAGGCTGGGAACGTTTGGTGGGGAGACCCTGCTGGGAAAGGGGGAAGCGGGTTTGGCTGGCTCCCGGAGGCAGGCAGTTCAGTACCCTGCCCAGACGAGCGCTTGGAAGAAGGGGCGCCTTTGCAGAAAGGCGAGAGAGGATATTGTGTGTGGGCTGAGCGGCCCTCGGGGGGAGTCCGACTTTTGAGCTGAATTGTATCATCACATGGTTCTCTGTAACAAGCCAGCCCTCATCCAGGAAGTGGGTGAGTTGGGAATTCACCAAGGGGAACAGACCCTCAGCTTGTGGAAATCAGCCTAGCGCCAGCAAATCCCGTCCCGTCCCCTCTGTACCCCTCTTTCTTCTGTCTGTTACGTCTGGTTAGCCTGTAAGCTCTTGGGGGCAGTTCTCTCCCTGTATGCCCCATACAGTGCCAGCTCAGTGGGGCCCGATGGCATTCGTAGGCTCTCTGACTGGCACCAGCTGGCCAAGAGTGTGGGCGTGGCTTGCGGAGCATGCTAGGAAAGGCCGCAGTGTACAGACTCCAGCTCTCTCAGAACAGGCTGGTGAGGCTGGCATGGAAGGGAAGGTTTGGAAATACCCCAAAGTGGCTCCTGTCCAAGTGACAGGCAGCCCGGCGCAAAACAGGGCCAGCTGGGGTCACTGGCACTTCCAGGTGCTTCTGTTGCACGTCTGCCCGAAGGGGGGAACTTGCATTGCTGTGGGAGGGGAGCTGCCAGGACCGGAACCTGCGCGGGAGGATGCGCCGCAGGATTCTGCGCTTAAAATCCAGGGGCTGGCTCTAGATTGCCGAAGGGAACCGAGATACAAGCATCATCGCTGGGCAGAGAGCGCGCTGAATGGGGGAGGTGGGGGTTTGTCCAGCTCCAGATGGGGCAGCAGTAATTGACACCCCGCTGCTGTGATTCATTTCCCCTTGATTGCTGTGGCAGCATGTGCTGTTGAGTCATTGCCTGTTAGAGCTCACCTGGCCCTCAGCCTCGGGTTCCTCTCCCCATTCAGCTCCCTGTGGTCTTGTAGCATCCCCCTGAGCCGGCAAGGCAGGGACAGCTTGGGCCGGGCTAGCAAGAGTTGTGAAGTGGAGCATGGTTGTGGGCCGCTGACCGGATCAGCCCTGGAACAGGGTTGCCCCCAGTTCTACGGGTCAGTGTGTGGAAGGGCTCCGAGCGTCCGGTGCACGTTGCTTTGGCCATTCCCTTCCCCTCTGGGTTCAGCGTCTGTTTGCTTGTGAAACGACTCGGTAGCGTTTCTTCGCTGGGACTCTGGCAGAGAGGCCAGAACTCCTTGCAGAGCCAGATCTTTACTGGCAGCGCCCAGCCAGATCCCTTTTAAAGGCGTACAGCCGTCTTGTGCATTCAGGAAAAGTCCCTGCTCCGTCTGGCAGTCTCATCCTCTCGGTCCAGCCCCCTCTCTGTGCCAGCGGCCCCGTGGAGCTGCGATTCGTGCTGCGTGACGAGGCCCTGCCAGCCCAGTGCTGAGTGCCACTGGGAGGCCACTGACCGGCAAAGGAAGGTAGGGTGAAGTGAGTGACCCTCTGCAGCCAGTCTTCTTGCAGGAAGCTCAGGAGCAAAGTTATTCTGGGGCCTGTCTTGTGAGCCTGGGTGTGGTTTGGGTGGCCTTTGCTGGACCCCACCCCTCTCTGTTCTGGCAGCCTGCAACCCTCTTATCTCTCCAGAGCTGTTCTCCTTCAGGCTTACATCAGGCAGAAGCAGCACGGTGCCGAGGCTGAACGAGGGGCCTCCGCGATTCAGGTTGTCACGCTGAGATAAGTTCTAGAAAGGAACTTCCCATGCAGCCTTAGTTGGCAGGTTCCTGTCTGTCTGCATTAGCGGGGTAGAGACCGGAATCCTCTCGCTGCCGTCTCAGGCCTGGGTCATTTCAACAAGACATTAACTGTGTGTGTGTGTGTGTCCTGCGAACGTGCTGTGTGTAGGATGGGGGGAGTCCAGTATCCGCTTCCTGTGCCTCTTTTCCATGTGTCTTGCTGATTCCGAGGCTTTTACCCCTCCATGAGCGCAGGTGGCAGTTCTGAGAGGCTAGCTCTTCATCACTTTTTTCCCGGCCGGGCAGGCAGATTTGGAGCACATTGTGGCAGGACTTCAGCCTATCCCGTCACATCCACGTTCCTGCTCCCCATAGCAACTAAATAATGGTCCATTATATTGGGCAGACCAGGGGGGAGAGCTGATACCTTGTACTGGGCTGACGTCTGGTGAAGGAGACATTGGTCCAATAAAAAAAATGATCACCCACCTCGTGTGTGTCATATCTTGGGACCAACACAGTTACAGCCTGCAGCCGGTCCTTATTGTACTCTCGTCTGTCTGTGGAATGGCTCGTTCCCTCATCCCTCAGCTGGGAAGCTGTTCTGCTCCTGGGGTGTTAGCGAGAGCTGTGTTCAACATCTGCTGTGTGCAAGTTTCAGCCTCCGGGGCGGGAGCAAGGAAGGGGCCACGGGCGGTGGGCTGGACTTCGGGCATTTTATTCTGTGCATGAGTCTTGGACCTGAGCCTTTTCACAGGCCTGCTAGGGAGGCCGGCCCTGGTCCCAAAGAGCTAGCACGCCGTTGGTTGGCTTCATAATTACCTATGACAAATTTGGGACGGGAGATGAACTGTGGGCTTCAGGGTTTAGGGTTAGACCTGAAATGGGGGCTGATTACCCCATATCTGCTGCTGCACCAGGCACTGTGCACTGGCAGAGAGGGGCACGCTGTGCTAGATGGGCCGACGGCCTGAGCCCGTCGGGCGAGTCCTCTGCCAATGTTTGCCTCTTTGGGTTCGACAGGCGGCTGTGGGTGACCATCTGCGCTGTCTCCTTTTGGATCTGCTTTCTTCTGTTGCCACCAGAGAGGTTTGGCCTGGACCATGCTGCCTCCACGATGGCGTTTGGGTGGCCCTGCAGTGTGTCACCACAGCAGACTGGTTTATATGGAGGGCCCTACCAAATTCACAGCCATGCAAAATGCATCCTGGACCGTGAAATCTGGTGTCCTCCGGTGAAATCTGGCCTTTGGCCTGCTTTTACCCTGTGCTATACAGCTTGCGTGGAGGAGACCAGCGTTTCTCAAACCCAGGGTCCTGACCCACACGGGATGTGCAGCGGGACCACAAGGTTCTTTTAGGGGTGTCACAATATTATAACCCTCATTCGTGTGCTGCTGCCTCCATAGCTGGGCAGCTGGAGAGAGGGGGTTGGAATGTTTGCTGGGTGCCCAGCTCTGAAGGCAGCACCGTACCAGCAGCGGCACCAGCGTGACTGTGAAATTGACCAGAATGGACCGTGAATTTGGAAGGGCCCTAGTTACATGGCATGGCACAGGGTCGGATTGATCCTCCCACTTTCTCCTTCCTTTCTCCACAGAGGCGAACTTCAAATCATGGACACGCCAGAAAAAGAGCCAAGGTAGGGCACCTTCCCGCCTTGCCTCCTGCCTGCCTTCAGCAGAGGTGCCCAGGCTACTTGGGGAAGAGGGTTCGAGTCCTACGCTGACCTCCCAGCTCCATGATCTGCTTCCTCCCATTAGCGTTTCTGGCACCTGCCCTTAGACCTCTTCCCCAGCTGCCATCTCCGTGTCCCCTCAAGCCAGGCGCAACAGATGTTTGAACACCGTGCTGGCTCGTTTTTCTCTGTCTTACCACAGCGACAGCCTGCGATGAAGCCCCTGAGACCCCGACAAGCCACCATAGCGGTTCCCACCTGGCAGGCCATGGGCCATGAACCACTGGCTGCTGGAGCTGAAGCCGGCTGTTTGCAGCGGCTCTGGGGTACACCCCGACCCCCTGAGCTGCCACACAGCAACCACCTTCAGCTCTGGCAGCCACCACGTGGTGGGCGGCCTCCGCAGCTGAATCCACCTGTTCACGGCAGCCCCTTGGTGGACCGGTAACGTTTTATTTGCATAATGAATATGCAACTATTCAAGTCAAATGTTGCCGGTTCACCAAAAGTTTGTGAATGGGTTTGCTGGTCCACGATATAAAAACGGTTCTGTGCTCTCAGCCCTATGTCTCTACCCTCCACAGTGTCCCGGGCCGGAGACACGCCAGGTGGGAATTGGCCTGTCCAGACAGTTGGCGTGCTGACCGGTTAGCTGAATACCTCTGTTCTCTGCCCACCTAAGGAAATCCAGCCAGTGGGAGTGCGGATTTTCACCCGTTATAATAATAATAATGAAAAACACAAGTGGAAAATTAATGCTTCCCAGCCGTCTAGTTACACCTAGTTTCCCCTCCTCCTCGGGGGATATTGTGGCACGAGTCAGCCGATCACGTTTGCTTTTACTCTCCAGTCCCTGCTCCACTCCCTTGTATTCAGCCAAGGCCTAGCACAATGTAGTCGCTGGAATTTGAAGCTAGACAGATTCCGACTGGAAATAAGGGTATGTTTCAGCAGGGAGGGTCGCTGGAATGCCTTCCCAAGGGCTATGGCCGATTCTCAGTGACTGGTGACATTTCCATAAAGACGGAGTGGTTTTCTAACAGAGAGGCTCTCGGTCGAACGGGGTGCTTTTAGGGAAGTCCTGGGGCCCATGCTAGCAGGAGGGCAGACCGGGTGATCACAGAGGTCCCATCTCTCCAACTCTATTCCAGTCCTGTTTCTTAGCTGCAGAATGCCACCCCTCTTGTACCCTGTGTGGAGGTTAGACAGCAGGAGCGAGTGGTCCCATCTGGCCTTTATCTGTGAGAGTATCCAGCACACAGGAAGGCTGGCCTTTAAGTGACACCCTCCCATGTGACGTACCACTGCTCAGCCCTGCTCTCGAGAGCATCCGTGGATCTTGGGAGGGGTGGGCTTTGGCACCCCAAATTCATCAACTCGCTGACAATCCTGAAGCCCCCAAAGTTGGCAGGCAGGCAAGATTTCCATGGGTGGCTGCCTTTTAGTTAAAGCCAGGAAAGCAGAAGGACCCCTTCCTGCTCCAGCTTCCTCGTCCGTTTCAGTGCTGCCCCTTAGGCAGAGTTTTGCACGGGGCAGGCTCTGCGATTAGCTGTTGTGCAGAGGAGGAATCGGGCGGGGTAATGGCTCTGCGAGGTTTCCTACCCGCAGAGGCTAAGTGGTGCGGTGGATTAGCACAACAGCCTTTCCCCTCAAGTCTGGTGGGCTGAGTCTGAATGAAGGTCTCTGGAAAAGAAGAATGCATTGCCATCGCCCCCACAGCCTCCGTCGGCGCGCGCTTGTCCTGCAGCAGAGAAATGCATGTGGTGTTCCTTTGTATTCCAGTCTAATTCAAAGCTCAAGCTGGTCCGGAGCCTGGCAGTGTGTGAAGAATCCTCCGGTCCCTTTGTGGACGGGGCCTTGGAAGTCCAGGTAGGCCAGGTCAAACACCATGAGCTCTTATTTCGGTGCGGGTCAAAGGGAGAGCCAGTGGCTGTTCCCTAGCCACGGCGACAGGACAAGCGAGGCGCATGTGTCCCGGGCTGGTCTGCACAGTCTCGCGCTAGCAGTGCAGCTGCAGGAGCGTGAGCAGTGACGGCAGACACGCAGCTGAGCTGTCCGTACAAATCCGCCTGAGACCTGGGAGTCGCGTCTGCTCTGCTGCTGTGACTCTTTGCTTTGGGCACAAAGGCAGTGTAATCAGCAGCTCCATTGCCCTCCCCAAACCAGCGTGAGCTGGAGCACAGCATAGCGAGTGAGGCCCCTCGGGGACCAGCACGAGGCCTGGTGCTGTTCAGTAGCTTCATCGGTGATGTAGACAGTGGCCCAGACAGACCACTTGCAGCGGGTGTGGATGGGACTGAGCTGGGAGGGGTCCCAGTGCTGTAGAGGGTCAGATTGAAATTCAGAGTGATCTGGATAGCCCAGAGGATGGATGCGAGGTAAATAGGCTGAAATTCAATAAGGGCAAATGCAAAGTGCTCCACCTGGGAAGGAGCAATCCGTTGCACGCGTACAGACTGGGAAGTGACTGTCTAGGCAGGAGCGCTGCCAACAGGGATCTGAGGGAAGCTAAATCTCAGTCAGCCGTGTAACACTGCTGCAAAAAAAAAAGTTGCCTGAGCAGGAGTGTTGTAAGCAAGACGCCACAAGTAATTCTTCCGCTCTGCTCTGCGCTGAGTAGGCCTGAACAGGAGGCTCATGGCCAGTTCTGGCACCACATTTCAGAAGAGATGTGGAGAAACTGGAGAGAGTCAAGAGAAGAGCAACCAAAGCGATTAAAGGCCTAGAAAACATGGCCTGTGAGGGAAGATTGAAAAGTTGGGGGGGTTTTACTCTGGAGACGGCCGAGAGAGGACATAACTGTTTTCAGATACCTAAAAGGTTGTTACTAAGTGAGAGAACAATCTATTCTTAACCTCTGGGGATTGGCAAAAAGCAATGGGCTTCAATTGAAGCAAGAGCTGTTTTAGTTGCACATTATGAAAAACTGCCTGACTGTCCGGGAGGTTGTGGGATCTCTGTCATTGGAGACTTTTAAGAGCAGGGTGGACAAACTCCTGTCCAGCATGGTTTAGGTCCCCTGCCATGCATGCGGGGGCCTGCACTAGATGACTATGGAGTTCTCCTCCATTCCTGTGATTCCGTGACTTAGCTCTCAAGTGCAGGTCCCCCGACACTGGTCACGCCAGCCTCTGTGCACGGAATGCAAAGAGCCACAGGATACGTTTGGGGCACTGAACTCAGCAGCGTTCTACTTGCTTATTTCTAGGACATTATTCAGTTGCATGTCAGCTGCCCCTCGGACAAGGAAGAGGAGAAGTCTACAAAAGATGGGCCCGAGAAAGAGGAAAAAGACAAGAATAAGGAGAAGGCACCAAGGAAAATGCTCTCCCGAGGTCAGGTGTCCTCTCAGTGCGCTGGCATGGGGCTGCAGAGCCTGCTTTCTGGGACCCTGACAGCCAGGACTCACCCCTTAGTGTCTGTTACCTGGCACGGTCCTTTGGGGCTTTATATAACTTCATTTGCAGGGGGAGCACTCCTCTAAACTGGCATGTGTTCTACCAGACACCCAGTGTGGGATGGTCTCGGTGTAGCAAACCCTGCTTCAGCTCAGAGGGCTGGTCTAGCTCACCCCACAAGGCCCTGCCCAGTGGACAGTTCTGTGACTGACACGTGGTGTCCTTATGGCCTTGGGGATCTGGACATTTTTGACACAGCTACAAACAACACCGAGAAGTTTCCGGTTTTGGTTTCTCTTTGTGAAACTCCCCATAGAGACGGGCCTGTAGAGAGGCTTTGGGACTCAGCCAACCAGAGCCGTTAGAGGAGTCTCCTTCTTAACGTTTTGGGCCATAAAACTGGTTGAAAGAGCAAAGCTTAAAATTTGCATCCAGAGAGTGAATCAGGCCTGGAATCCGACCCCCGAGCCAGGCTCTTCTGCCAGCTCCGTTGTGCTGGGGCAGGTGGAACGCCACTCGCAGCTTCTCTGCTCCCACTTGGAGGAAGGATATTCCTGGTAATGTAACCTCTGAGGCCTCGGGTGCAAAGCTCATTCACAGGGAAGGCTTTGAAGCGTCCGCCTTTGGGCAGGAGAGGGCATCCTAGCACTGCCAGAGAGGGTGAACTGTTCCATAATGTGAGGGTGGGGGGGCACTGAACATCTGGCTCTTGCAGCTGTTTAGGATGAAAACATTCCCTTCTCTAAGTGTTGGGAATGCCTTGCAAACTTTTGTTCTGGATCCGCGTGAGGTCTCAGAGGGCTCCTATGGCCCTATCATCTGCTGTGTATTCATGTCTTTCTCTTCCCGGCACCCCTGGGAAGTTAGGAAACAGTCATCCCCCTCCGTGTTACAGCTAGGGAAACGAAAGCACAGAGCGATTCTGTGACCTGCTCACGATGGCAGGAGGCATGTGCGGCAGAGCCGGCAACTGAATCCAGGCATTGTGTGTCCCTGTCAAGCACCGTAATCACCAGCTCCATCTCCCTTCCTTTCCAGTGGCCAGTAGTAAGAATCTGTAATCTGATAATCTAGGGTTGGTGCTTGGTCCTGCCGTGAGGGCAGGGGTCTAGACTCGATGACTTCTCAAGGTCCCTTCCAGTTCTATGAGATAGGTATATCTCCATATATTATTATTATTATTATTATTATTATCAGGGTTCGACAAATAATACAATCTACTAGCCTGTGGCGAGTAGATTGTAGCCCGGAAGAGCCGGGTTTGGGCGATCTGTGCATGCGCAGATCGCTGGACAGCACAGCTGGCGAGCGGGGCTCGCCACAGTTCAACGAGCCCTGATTAGATTATATTATATTACATTATATTATAGGGTTTATTTCTCTAGCGCCAAACAGAGACCACTCCACTGACTTCAGAGGTGTTGTACCCGCCTGTGCAGGCAGTGACTTTGAGGAGGGAGTAGCCCTCTAGGAATCCCATCCCGTTCCCAGTTGTGCTGCCTGGTCCATGGATAATTGGGTTTCCGTAGTGCCTAGAAACCCCAGATCCCTAATGCTGAATACACACCGAACACAAAGGCAGGGCTCTGCTCTGAATCTCTTCTGTTGTTGTTGTTTTAGATTCCAGCCAAGAATACACGGACTCCACTGGAATAGATTTGCATGAATTTTTAGTAAATACACTGAAAAAAAATCCAAGGTAGGTCGCAAGGTGGTGAAGTTGAGTGAGTGGAGGGAGGAAGATGCTTAAACTGCAGCAAGGGAGGTTTTGGTTGGACATTAGGAAAAGCTTCCTGCCTGTCAGGGTGGTTAAACCCTGGAATAAATTGCCTGGGGGCAGTTGTGGAATCTCCATCTCTGGAGATATTTAAGAGCAGGTTGGACAGACACCTGTCAGGGATGATCTAGACGGTGCTTGGTCCTGCCATGAGGGCAGGGGACTCGACTTGATGACCTCACGAGGTCCCTTCCATTGCTAGTGTTGTGTGAGTCTGTGATTCTAAGATGTTTTTCACTGGTGCCTCACGCTCCAGGGATTGAGAGAGGCCTGTATGATGCAGACAGAATGGAAGGGTCTGTCAGAAATCACAGCCCCTCTAGTGGTGAGTTGCACATCTTGAAATTCAGGGGGACTTGGCCCAGAGTAAAAGGCTGTACTGGCAGGAGGGGCAGTAATTTCATTATTACCAACTCGTGAAACAGACCTGCTTACGCATTATGGATTCAAACTGAGAGAAGAAAAATAATTGGTTTGACTACTGGCAGGAAGGGAGCCTTAATTGCACTAAAATCCCTCCTCTAAATAGCTATCAAAGACCTGTGTATCGAGCGCCTGCTGCGCTATCAGTCATAAACAGGATCAAACTGAACGCCAAGCGCTGGTTAGGCATAAACATCCCACACTTGGGTTTCTATCCATATGGCCATTCCTGGCACAAGGATTGAACGGTCCCACCAAACATGCAGCCGTAGGTCTCCTTGGACAGGAACACTCGCCTCGTAATGTATCTGTTTCTTTTTATGCTCGGCCGCGCAGGGAGGGCGAAGCTTGGCGGAAGAGTAGCCTTGCGCTTTGCTCATGCCAGGCATTTTCTGGGGCTTGGCAGGAAGGGAGCGTGAAGCTGCAATTATCAAAGAGAACTGCAGTCTCCTCTTTGCTTCTGAATGTGACTTTTTGTTTTCTTTTCCTCCCTGCTTTGTCTGGACAGGGATAGAATGATGCTGCTAAAATTAGAACAGGAGATTCTGGAATTTATTAGCGATAACAAGTAAGTGGCCGGTGGAGTTTGCATGAAGCAAAGCGGGTTGGTGGCTTGGGCAGTAGGAGGCGCTCTTGCACTGAAAGGGATGGAGAAATAAGGCCCAAAGAGACTTACAGGTTTGTCTGTAACCTGGCGTCTTCCCTCCGGTCAGCCTAGCCTGCCTGCAGGATTCCCCATGGCAAAGCCCTCTGGGCATCCCTGGGTCCTCACTGGTTCAGGCCCGGCCAAAGAGTTTGTGGGGCCGAAGGCGGCGTGTTGTGGTTGGCTGCCTGGGCAGGGAGCGAGCAGCCGGGCGCCAGGCAGAACGGGGCCCTGGAGGCGCAGGGCCCAAGGCAACCGCTTTGCTCGCCTTGCCCTAAGGCTGGGCCTGCGCTGGTTCTGTCTTTGTTTGGGTGCGGCTTGGGGCATATCCCATGAGCCCTTGTTCTGAGACGATCTAGGAGTCGTTCCCAGCCGTTTGTGGCAATTCTGGAGTAACTTGCCTGTCTTTTGGGGGAGACTCTTGGGAGGGGGGCATAGGAGGGCTGTCCACACTCAGGGAACCTGGCCGGGGTCCTCCCTGCAAAATGGACTGGTTCCAGCCCAGTCAACTAGACCCAAACTCTAGCCCGGGCTTGAAACACACGGAAGCCCCGGGGCTGTCAGGGGAGGGGTGGGGAGGCTGGGGGAAAGCCCAGGTTAATTGACGTCAGTGACTTGCCTGGGACAGAGCAGGCTCTCCAGAGCCCCAGACTAGCACCCTGCCCCTTCTCCATCGAGACTGGCTGGCGCCTGGAGATGGGGAGACTGGAGCCTTTCCCTGGCCAGGTGCTGGTTCGAATCCAGACCCAGTCGTAGCGACCCCAAGTGCCAACTGTGTGATAGGAGTTTGGGTCCCAGAGCTGGCCCCGTTGCCCCCTCGACCCTGCTTGTAGGCCCGAGGCACGGCACAGCGGTGGGGCAGGCGTCTGGCGCTCTTCCTGTCTGTAGCTAGAGCTCTATGCCCAGCCCTGAGCTGGCTCTCCCAGACCCTGGCCAAGCCTGTGCACTTTGGTTGGTCGAAGGACATGCTCTCAAGATGCTCCTGTTTTGGCAGGGCCCCTCTACACAGGGAGCCTGCAATTTGAAATACCAGAAATGTACCGAGAGGTTTCTCTTGCTGCACAGCAGCTCAAAACACAAAGGGCTTTTCGATCTGTCCTCCTCCCTTGTTCCCCACCCAGAGGCCTTGAGAGCTGCCCGTCCCTCCAGGGCGCTCCCACCCTTCACATGGCCTGTCCTCGGAGCACAGAAAGGGCTTTCCGCAGGAGATCCGCAGGGAAGAATCCCGTCAGCCCAGCCCCCTTCAGAACCAGCTTCTCCCTTGGGCCTGGTGCAGCAAAGCCGCCCAGCAGGGGATTACAGTTCAGCTTGTGTTTCGGTGAATCGGGGCAGAGCTTCTAGCTGGTCCCTTGGGCCCCAGGTCAGCAGCATTGCGCCCGTGGGGCGTCCCAGCCCTGCTTTGGCACATGAAGTCCCTGAGAACCCAGCACACGATCAAATGCTGGATCAGGGTCTCGGTCTTTCCGGGCTGAGCCCTGTTGGCGTCAGATGGATCTTGCCCGTTCGAGCGCAGTGTGAATTCAAGGGCTCTCCCCCTTCCGTTCTCAGCAATCAGTTCAAGAAGTTCCCTCAGATGACGTCCTATCACAGGATGCTCTTGCACAGGGTAGCTGCCTACTTCGGCATGGACCACAACGTTGACCAAACCGGGAAAGCCGTCATTATCAACAAGACCAGCAACACGAGGATGTAAGGAGAGCCCCGGGGCGGGGGGGAGGGTGGGACTCCCCATCCCCCAGGCGCGCCTGGCGCACCTCATCCTTCCACGGGGGGGGTGGGTTGGGGAAGAGGGAATGAGGGAGCAGGGAAGCCTAGAGACGCACCCTCCCAGTTCCCAGTGCAGACCTGGATGGGGGCTTTCCCCCTCCTGAAGGCACTGGTGCCCCAGCCTGCCCGGACTGGCTCGAGAGGATCTGGCGGCAGCTTGAGTCTCCCAGTGGCTTGCAGCCTCGAGCCGCTGCCCCGACCTCCTGCGCCTCCCGCTCTGGCCACACAGTGAGGTTCCTGGCCACCGTGGCCTGCCCCGGATGACGGCGTCTTTCTCCCCGCAGCCCCGAGCAGAGGTTCTCCGAGCACATCAAAGACGAGAAGAACGTAGACTTCCCTCAGAGGTTCATCCTAAAGCGAGACGACGCCAGCATGGACCGGGACGATAATCAGGTGGGTTGGGGTGCGAGGCGCCCAGCCCCTTCCCGAGAGCCGACGAGGCAGCCACGGCGCTTTGCTCGAGGTTGCCTGGGAATGGGATCAGTGAGTTTGGCGGCGTTCCTGCCTGCATGGGAGCAGCTTGAAATCCCTCCGGGGTCTGTGCTACCTTCCCGATAACTGCCAGAGGCCCCTCTGCTGTCTCTTCCAGCAGCCGGGTGGTAGGCAAACCCCCAGGCACGCTGCCCCGCACTGCACCGCAGCCCAACAGGTTCCCAGCCTCAGCAGTGACCGGGGTAGCGGCCTGGCCAGCGAGTTGAGCGTGCAGTAGCCAGGCTGGGTCCGAGCCGTTGTTCCAGGGCTGCTCTGGCCTCCAGAGGGCTGTTTGGGGAGCCAATGAGCTAGTGTTTCAGGCTCTCCGCAGAGCCAGGCCCCAGCGCATCAGCTCTGCTGCATTCGGGGTTTCAGGCTTTTCTTTGCAGCTGCAGCATGGGAGCCCGGCCCTGCTTCTGGGCTGCAGAACCCCAGGAGTCCACAGGGCACTTAGGATGTCAAGCCCCCGTCCCCCACTGAATCTGGCAGTTCGGGCTCTGGCGTTTTCTACCCCGGTGTTGGCAGGCCCTTGCCGTGTGGACAGGCTGGCACCTATAACCATCTGCAGGACATGTGCGTGTGCAAATGCACGTGTGTGTGCACAAAGCAGGCTGCGCTCCTGTGTTATGCTTCTAAGAAGCACACAGGATCTTTTTCAGGGGAATACACCGCGTTTATTAAGAATACAGTCGGAAAAGCAGCCCGTGCATTTGCACACGTGCATTCGCGCACGCACACGTCCCGCGGACGATTTACAGTTGCTAGTCTGTCGTGGCTCAAGTCTGTCTTATCGGCCAAGTAAGACTGAACATGAGTGAGGCGTTGGGTTTATTGATTGCGACTCGAGGCTCTGCTTGCAGGACCAAGCCCAGGACCTTATGGCAAGAATCGGGATGTAGTAATATAGTCAATGAACCGATAAGCAAAAGCGTATAGGTTAATGCTATAGACCACACGCGTGTCCCTCTCCCCGCCAGGACATTTTGTAGCAGGCTGGCCAGCAGCCTGGCTCAGTCCTGCTTGCAACGGGTCCAAGACCTGCCCCCGCTGTGGCTCTGTATTAGGAGCTGGGCGGGCAGGTAGCCCGACTCATTCCTGGCTCTCGCTGGGGCCGGGACCTTCCCCGTTTCAGCTCTGCATTTCAAGTGCATTAAGAGCCAGCCAGGCAGGCACCCTGCTCAGTTCTGGCTCACACCGGGTCCAGGAGCTCAGACCCCCCCCCTCACCGTGATAGGGGCTGCTGCCACTTTGTGTCGCTGCCTCTTTCTCAGAAGCAGCAGCGCGGGGCAAAAGGCAGCCGGTCCGTGAGGGGGGCTGGTTTTTAAACTGGCTCCCCTCGCAGACCAGCTCCCACCTGGCACTGCACGCTGCTGCCTCTGATCCAGCAGCTGCCGGCCCCACCCTGGGGACGCTAGACTAGTCAACTAACCAATAAAACTTCACGAGGTTGCTTGACTATTCAATTAACCGATATTTAACATCCCGAGGCAAGAACTCTCCATCTTGTGATTGGAGTCTCTGGGTTGCAGTGTCGTGCTGCAGTGCTTGATATGGTAATCTGGGGGTCCCCTCCCCCGTGGTTATCCTTCGATGTTTAGGGTCAGGCTTGTTCGCTTTTGCTTGTGGTCTCCCCTGTGGGAGCGTTGGCCAGTCTCCCAGGCACTCTGTTTTGCTGATTCATCCAGCCTCGGGCCCCAGGGATGTTCTCCAGTCATCTCCAAGTCTCTCGAGTCTTTTTGGCCCTTGGGGAGGACTTTTCACCCGTTCTTCACTCCCACTGGACAATGTCCGGCGCAGTCCAGACCGAGGGTTACAGAGTTTCGGAAAGACCCAACTTTGTTTGCAGAGCTAACAAGCAGCCAGACTGTACAGCCGCCATTGACTGATCTTGAGCGTCAGGGTGATACAAACGGTGTAGGACTACAGTTTGGCTACACCCAGCTGCTAATGGTCCTCACAGGCCCTTCAGGAGTGAGAAATTCACCTGGAAAACCAGGGACCTTGAGCCATTGCAAAGTCTCCGCCAACCCCGCCGGGGCTCAGGGTCTCCCAGGCAAATGCAGAGGGTAGGGCCCCTCAGTCCCTAGCTGGAGGAATGCCTGCAGGCTCGGTGCTCAGGGACCCCTCGGAGCTCGGCTCCGTCTCCACTCCGCCCTGAGCCCTTGTGCCAGGCAGCCCGGCTCTGCTGCTCCGTAGCCCTCTTGGCGTGGGCTGGTGTTCCCCGCCCTTCCCCCTGTGCCTGGGAGGAGATATGCAGCCAGGTCCCGTCGCACGAGCCCCTCTGCTCTCGTCCCTTGCGCGGTGCTTGGCTTGCTGTGCACGGGAGGGCACCCCCCTGTTCTTCCATACAGGCTTACGGGGCCTAGAGCCTTGAGTCTGAGCAGCGGGCGTGGAGGCGGAGGGAGGCACTTCTGGGCCTGGCTTTGACAGCCTCGCCGCGGGCGCTGGCTTGAATCCGGAAGGGTCTCGTGCTAAGCTCCCAGTAAGCCCCGGGCAGGGGGAGATACCTCACCCCAAGCCCTGAAGCTGCCCCCAGCCGGGGGAGGGGGTCCTCCCCGCTGACCCCCGCAGGGAGCTGCCGCAGCGGGGGGAAGGGCCCCTGCCTCGGCCAGGGCAGCTCGCTGCTGGGGCCGGTGGGGAAGTGGCCAGCACAGCAGGGTGTGACGGCGCGTTGGGGGTTCCCCGTCTCCTGCACCCCGAAATGGCACAAACAGACTGCACCAGCCAGTGGAATTGAGGGTGGTTTATTGCTCCTCCAGCACAGCGCAGCACAGATGTAATCTGGTTACAGGAACTGGGCTAGGATGCCTCAGGCCCCCTTGAGATGGGGGAGACTGGGCCCCTAAACTCCAGCCCCTTCCCCTAGGCTCTCCTCCATGCTCTTCCACAGTCTAACTAAATTCCCTTGCAGCCCTGCCCCCGCAGTCAGGGCAGCATTCCACCTTCCTTTGTTCCTCTCCATGGGGGGTGTCTGGCCACTGGTTCAACCAGTTTGGCCTTATCTCTGCCTAGCCAGGTTTTCCCTGCTGGGTCTTGCTCCAGACAGCAGGGGTCACCACAGCCCAGCAATTACCCCCACTACGTCACAGTTCTCCCCCCTCCGAGAGCGAACTGAGCAGGGTCACTCCGCTCGTGACCTAGGGAAGTTCGGGTCCTCTGCGTGGGAACCCGCCCCGGGGACATGGGTGCTCCCCTTGACTCAGGCCGGCCGTGGCAAGGCCCCACATGAGCTGGCTTCCCTCTGTCCACTCGCTGCCCCGCTCCAGGGCGACTGGCGCAGGCCTGTCCTCGGGGGTCACACCCACCCTTCCGCTGGCCTTGATCTCTGGCCAGGGTCTCTCGGGCCGGGGCCATGAGCCCAGCGAGCCTTCTCTGGACAACCAGGGCGGCTTCCACCCCCGAAGCTCCATCCAGGGAGGTCTTCCCCTCCCATAACTCTCTCAGCAAGCCCAGAGGGTCTATCTGGGGTAGAGACCCCCAAGCCGCTTTCCTCCTGTCTTGGGCCTTCCCGCCCCTCTGGCAGGAGTCACAGGACCGGCAGTACCGCTGCACGGCTGTAAAGATTCCTGGCCAATAGAAGTGCTGGAGCAGCTTCAGCCGGGTGCTCCGGATCCCCCGGTGGCCCCCAACGGGGACATCGTGGGCCAAATACAGCAGCTTGAGGCGATACTTTCGGGGGGCGACCAGCTGCCGCTGGACACCCCATGCCCTCGCCTTCCTGGGGGGGAGCCACTCACGGAACAGGAGCCCACGCTCCCGCAGGAATCTCTCCTGGCCACCTCTCCCCCGGGGCTGAGCTGCATGGAGGCCAGCCTGGTCCCTCAGCCTCTGCAAGGAGGGGTCTGCCTGCACCTCAGCCTGGAATTCAGCTGCTGAGGCAGGGATCGGGATCTGTCCCCCACCTCTGCCTAGGTCCGGAGTCCCAGCCTGGCTGGACCCCGTGTCCACTGGGATGGGACCCTGAGGACGCTGCCAGGAGTCCTTCCCTGGACCCACGTTGTCGGCCCCCCGCTGGCTCTGGCTCCGGGTAGGGACTAGAGCCCGCTGGGATCCATGGGGCCACTCCTCTAGGTCATTCCCCATCAGCACCTCGGTGGGCAAGTGCGGGTGCACCCCCACTTCCTTGAGGCCCTCCTTGGCCCCCCATTTCAGATGCACCCTGGCTACAGGCACCTTAAACGGGGACCCGTCTATGCCCTTCAGGGTCAGCTGCGCGTGGGGTAGTATCCGCTCCTGGGCCACTATGTCGGATCGGGCCAGAGTCACCTCCGCCCCCGTGTCCCAGAAGCCCGTCACCTTCCTACCATCCACCTCCAGGGGTATGAGGCACTCGCTCCGCAGGGGCCGCCCTGCCCCCACCCGGTACACGGAGAAATCCGCCTCCTGAGAATCAGACCTCCCAGGGGAGGTGCACTGAGCATCCTTCCCCTCTCTCTGAGCTGAGGTTTGCCTGCCAGCCCCTGCCTCTGGGGCAGCCTGCCCTTCCTCCCGCCCCAGCCAGTTAACCCTGGAAAGTCCCCGGTCCCGGGACCTGGTGCACTGAGCCCTCTTGTGGCCTTTTTGCCCACAGCGCTGGCAAGTTAGGCTTTGGGCTGTCTCTGTCCAGGCCCTGGCTGGTTCTCTGGGGCGCAGACGACCTGTTCCTTGGTCTCGCCCCGTAGTTGACTCCCTCCGTCGCTCAGCCGAGATCCGGTCTCTGCGCGGTTCCCTTTCTCTCCGGGACTCCCGTTCACACCCGGACCGGCTCTCCGTGAACTCATCCGCCAGCCTCCCGGCCTCCTGGGGGTTCTCTGGTCTCCGGTCCTTGAGCCACAGCCTCAGTTTGGGTGGGCACGCTTCATAGAACTGCTCCATCATGACCAGCTTGAGCAGCTCCTCTGCGGTCTGGGCTCCGACTCCAGACACCCACTTGCGGCAGTATTGCGCCAGGCGGGAGGCCAGATCCACATAGGTCTCCCGTGGCCCTTTCTGTACCCCCCGGAACTTCTTCCTGTACATCTCGGGGGTCAGCCCGAACTTGTGCAGCAGGGCCTCCTTGACTCGGTTGTAATCCCCGGGCTGTAGGTCCTCCAGCTGACTGAGCACTCCGGCCGCCTCCTGGCTCAGTGCGGGGATGAGCTCCTGCAGCCAGTCAGCTGGGGGAACCCGTTGCAGTCCACAGGCCCTCTCAAAGGCACTGAGGAACCCGTCTATGTCACCCATGTCCTTCAATTGGGCCACCACGGGCCTCTCCAAGCATCTGGCAGTCCTGGGACCCTGGGGCCCATCCGCACTTGGCGCAGCCGGTGCCCCGCCGGTTCTCCGCTCTGCCATGGCCAGCTCATGCTGCCGCTGCCTCTCTCGATCTTGGCGATCCCTTTCTCGGTCCTGGCGGTCCCTCTCTCGGTCCTCTACTTCCAATTCCTTGATCCGCAGCTGGATCTCCAGCCGCCGCAGCTCTGCTTGGCTGGCCCCTGCCCTAGATGGGCTGCAGCTTGCAGGCCTCCTGGGGGAAGCTGTCTCATCTCTCCTGTGGGTTCCAGCGCTCCTCCCCCTCTCTGAGCCTGACACACTCTCAGGGGGGGTCTGGCTGCTTCCCCTGGGGACAAGATCCTGGCCCTGTGGCTGGTCGTTCTCTTCTAGCTGAGCAATCAGCTGGGCCTTGGTTGCTTTCTGCACAGGCAAGCCCCTCTCTCTGCACAGCCCCACCAGCTCTGCCTTCAAGAGTCGGGCGTAGGCCATCTGCCCGCTGGGCCCCTCGGTGCAGACTCACCAGTCTAGTGCTGCAGCGCCCCACGATTCCCAGGAACCGCTTCGCTCTGTCTCCAGCACGCCTGGCTCCAGGGCTCTTGCTTCTACTGCGCCTTGTCGCTCGCCGCTGGAAGCTTCATCCACGGGGTGCCGTGGATCCCACTTCTGACACCAGTGTGACGGCGCGTTGGGGGTTCCCCGTCTCCTGCACCCCGAAATGGCACAAACAGACTGCACCAGCCAGTGGAATTGAGGGTGGTTTATTGCTCCTCCAGCACAGCGCAGCACAGATGTAATCTGGTTACAGGAACTGGGCTAGGATGCCTCAGGCCCCCTTGAGATGGGGGAGACTGGGCCCCTAAACTCCAGCCCCTTCCCCTAGGCTCTCCTCCATGCTCTTCCACAGTCTAACTAAATTCCCTTGCAGCCCTGCCCCCGCAGTCAGGGCAGCATTCCACCTTCCTTTGTTCCTCTCCATGGGGGGTGTCTGGCCACTGGTTCAACCAGTTTGGCCTTATCTCTGCCTAGCCAGGTTTTCCCTGCTGGGTCTTGCTCCAGACAGCAGGGGTCACCACAGCCCAGCAATTACCCCCACTACGTCACACAGGGTCAGCTCCTGGGTGGGGGGGCCACGGGGCACCACACACCGTGGAGCCTCAATGCCCCTCCACCCTCCAGGAGCCAGACCTGGGTGCAGCGTGGTGTGCTAGGACAGGCAGGCGCCAGGCAGTGCATTCGCACCGCTGACCACTAGCCACCCAAGTAAGCCCGAGCCCCAACCCCCTGCTGCACCCTGAGCCACCTCCTGCACCCCAAGCCCCTCATCTCCAGCCCCACCCACACCCCCAGGGCAGAGCTGGACCTGCTCCTGCACTCTCACCCCAGCCCAGAGCCCCTCTCCAAATCTAGAGCCCCTTTTTGCATCCCAAACTCTGCATCCTGGGCCGACCCCCTCCTGTATTCCGAATCCCTCGGCCCCGCTCCCACCCCTGCATCCCAGGCCTGAGCTCCCTCCCTCACTCAGAACCCCTTGACCCCACTCCCACCATGTGAATCGTGTTCTGTGCACCAGTCTGAAGGTGACGTGTCGCACGTCCCCTCCCCTTTGGGGCACAAGGCAAAATTCATTCCGCTTGTGGGGGGGGATTCAGGGAACAGTGCGTGGTCTGATGGCAGCAGTCCCCATGAGAGGTGGGACTCCGCTGGGCCGCACGCGGGAGCTGTGATTTCCAGCTCCGGTCGAGGTACCTGCACTGGCGTTGGCCAAACAAGCGCTCTGAAAATGGCAGGGTGGCCATGCCTGGTTGGACTAGCCGAGTCCCTGCCCCAGACCGTAGGCAGGTGGCCGGTGCGCTGCCGCTGGCCTGCTGGTTTTAGCACGCTAGTTTGCTCAGAGCTGGAGTGGGTGTCGCGGAGCTGGAGATTTTATGTCCCCCAGCCCCTGGTGCACCCTTAGGAGGGGGTGAGTTTTCCAGGCCTGGGGCCTCTCTCTGTCCGGTCAGTGGATCCCAAGCAGAGCGTCTCCCGCTGGCAGCAGCGTCTGGGGCAGAGACCTTGCTGGGTTACGAGAGCACGGGGCAGAGCCCAGGTGTGGTATCGGGGTCAGTCGGCCACGTCGCCTTCCCGGTCCCTACACTCGGGGGGCGGGGCACGAGCGTGTAACCAGCCGAGTTCTGCTTGTCACTCTAGATCAGAATCCCGTTGCAGGATGGGCGGCGGAGCAAGTCGATAGAAGAGCGAGAAGAGGAGTACCAGAGGGTCAGAGAGCGGATCTTCGCGCGAGAGGTAAGCCGAGCTCCTGCCAGCGCCACCCCCGTCTCGCGGCTGAGGCTACTTTCTGGGGAGCCCCTCCGCCACCCGCCCAGCTGCCCCTCTTGCCCCATCCGTTTCTTGGGGCGGGGCACCTGCCACGGGTTGGCCGTTTCGCTGCCCTGGCATTCCCGAGTGAGGCTGGAAACGGGCGAGAGGTTTGCAAGCGTCTGGTGATTCTGTGGGCCCCACCTGGGACGCATGCATCTCAGATCCCTTCTGGGAACATGGCAGCTCAGGCTGGGGATCCCGCATCAGGTGTTGAAGGCCCGTTCCCAAGGTAGCCATGCCGAGCTAGGAGTGCTGCCCGAGGGGAGAGTGGGGGCGTGTCGCCTTCTTCAGTCAGCGCCCGGCTCCATCTGAAGCTGCTCAGGAATTGTGCTCCCTGGAGGCAGCTGGGGGAGGTTGCAGGGGGGAAGTGGGACCGGTGTTCCCCCTAAGCTTTTCCATCCACGTGCGGAATAAGTTTTCTTTCTGTGCGCTGAGGCGGGTGCCAATGTGCACCACCAATAGAAACAGAAAACCTGGCTGTGGGCGCTCCACTAATCAGCCCAAGCGCCCTACTCCCAAGAAGCCCGGGGGGAGGGCAGTGGGGCGGGATTCCAGCACTGCGACAAATGGGGCAGGGGGTGGGAGGGGAGCAGATGTAGTTGGATGCTAATCTGCCTCTGGGCTGGTTACTAGCCAGTCTGCTCACCCGCTGCATGCAGCAGCATGGCTCTACCTGCCACCTCCCCCACCCCGTGGAGGCGGCCCGGAGCAGCTGGGAGCTGCCATGCTTCTGGGAAGGGGAGAGTCAGGATACAGCCCCCTTGGGAGCTCGTCAGTGCTCCTGCCGGCAGCCCCGGGCAGTGGCTGTCTAGTGACCGTCGGAAGACGCCCCCGCAGGTGGGGGACGCCTGACCGGAGTGTAGGAAATCGATTGAACCTGCGGCATGCCTCGATCCGAGCCACAGGCTGAACTGGGGCAGCACTGCTGGGCGGGAGCCATGGGAGTGCTTCCTATGAAAGAGCTGCTGTGTTTGGAGTTATTGGAGCAGGCCTAGAGCTCATCAGATTCTCTTCTGTGTCTGACGGCGATTGAGTCCCTAGAGCCAGGTTACGGAGCAGGGCCAGGAACGCCTGATTCTCAGCACTGGGCAGGGGCGTGGGCTAAGCTCTGTGAAGTGTTGGGACGTCTCAGGGTGGAAGGAGCGTTACAAGGCACCTGATGCTCCGGGATAAGAACCTAGCCCGAAGAGCAAAGTGGCAGTGCAGTGGCTTGGAGAGCCGTGCCGTCGACACCCGTAAAGGAACTCACGAGCGGGCCGCTGCCCCATCTCTGAGCCCAGCCCGGCCTTTGAGATCTAGCCCCGTCCCCTTGTTTGTAACCAGCCAATACTGCTGCCTTCTCAGTTATTTTCCCTTTTCTTTCCCTGCCGCCAGACTGCTCAGAACGGATACCTGAACGACTGCAGGTGAGTACCATTCAACACGCTTCGCGGCCGCGCCGGTAGCTCGCTCAGGGCGGACACGCTACCCCTGTAACCTGCTTTTCTCTGATGTTAACCAACAGACTCGCCAAGGAAGGCTTTTCCTCTAGCTCTCACAAACGGAGGCAGATTTTTAGGTACCTCTGTGTGGTTTCTGGCGTACGTTCCGCAGAGTGAGCCCCCCATGCATGGCTGTTTGTGGAGTCCTTGTCGTATCTTTTGCAACATCCGGGGTTGTTTTGCCTCTCAAACGAAATTGCTGCAGCGGCGTTTTTGCTGATTCATTTAGAACAAGGGGCGGAGGGTCGGGGAGGGAAAGAGGGGGGCGCAAAAGATGGTGGGATCAATGCCCCGGTCTCACCTGCATCCTGAGGACGATCAGTCCCAGCTGTCTAAGCAGTGATGGAATTAGCCTCTCCTTGCACATGCATCTGTGTGGAGTCCTGGCGCGCGGGGTTCGGACGGCTGGGTCCTGGCGGTGCAGATTCCCCCGGTGTTGCTGCAGAAAGCCCAGGGGATCGGCTTAGGCGGCATTTTCTGGTCGCAGGCGTTTCCTTCTGATGAAAGGTGCCAGATTCAGGGCCCCGGAGTAAGGGCTCTGTGCAAGGCAGAGCAGGCAGGCTAGGCCGGGGCTCTGGCTGCTTGGTGCACCGTGGGGTCTGGTCCCTGCTTTTTACGGGGGTGGTGAGGGACCCAGGAATGGTTGGGAGCTGCTGGCCTAGGCAAACGGAAGGAGGAGGAAGCCTCTAGTCGGCATTCACGCGCTTGCCTGCCTGCGGGGGTGAGCCCGGCTTGGGGCAGCGCTGGCCCACAGCATTTTGGCAGCTGAGGCAGGGAGCTCAAATGACGCCCCCTCACTTGGGCCAGAACTTTGCGAGGTCTCAGTTCTGCCTCCGTCCTGTTCCGCTCCCCTCAGGGGACTGCTCCGCTACCCACACAGGCACCAGCAGCAGACAGCGTTCTACACTCGGGGTCCTCGTGGAGCCCCCCACGGTCGGGCACCTGAGGCAGCCGCCTCAGTGCGCCTCACGGTAGGGCTGGCTCTGGCTGTAGGAGTGGGGGATGAAGTGTGAGGACTATGGACCTAGAGCCTCAGTCTGTGGGGAGCTGGGCTCGTGGGGTTTCCGTTGCCCCCTTGTCATTCAGTGCCCGGCTCCGTCTTGCTCCCCGCCACCAGACTGCCGGGCTCAGGCTCCGGAGCCCAGCCCGCTGGCCGGGGGCATTGGGCCGCCCTGCCGACACCTGCTCAGAGAAACAACCAGCTGCTTGGGATTCCTCTTTATCCCCTCCCCCCCTCGCTGCGTTTCCTGTAGCCTCGGCTTCCCAGCCCAGTGCCCCTGGCCCCAGCGTCCAGGGAGGGGCTGGACCCTCGGGGGCTCCTTATGTGCCTGGCTCCAGGGAACCCCGCTTCCCGGGCTGCGTGCGCCTCGGAGCGTTCTCTCCGGGCGGCTGAGTGGCCAGCGGCTGCCAGGAGCAGTGCCGGTGAACGCGCCGGGCGCGGCCTGAGCACCAGCCATGCAGCGGAGGGAACGCGGGTACCGGGGCATTCGCAGTGGTCAGTCTGGATCCAGCCCACCTGCAGGGCTGGACGGTGCAGGGCTGGGTGGCTGGTGGGTTTTCTCACCCAGCCAAAGGAATCGGGAGTTCAGCAGAGGATCAGTTAGAGACGGAGTCTCAGTCTCTCCCCCGCCCCATCCGACTGGAGGGTGAGAGATACCAATGGGGGTCTTGGGAGCTTGTCCAGCCACTTCCCTGGCTGTTAGGGGCCCTTCAGCATCGCTGTTCAAAACAGAGCCATGCTCCATCCCCAGGAGCTCGTCAGGCGAGGGCCACGGGGGCGGGAGGGGAAGCTGGGTGTGGTGTCCTGAAGCTCCCTGGCCTGTGCTTTGCTGATTTGCCCCCCAAGGTGCTGTGGCTCGTCGGTGTGTGTCCGTCCCCCCCCCCGCTATCGGTGTCGAGCTCCCATTCGCACCCCTGGGTTGCGGGCAGTGTGCGTTGGGAGCCCGCCGAGCTAACACGCCCGCCTGGGGAGCAGCCGCAGCTCGAGGGGCCCGATCAGCTGGAGCCCTAACCCCCAAGCAAGCCCCGCCTCTCCCCTGGTGCGCCCCCCTGGGAGCTGACATCCTCTTGGCCTCCCCCAGGTCCCTCTTTCCCTCTCCCAGCCCGGGGGCAGAGGTGATGCCTGGCGTTGGGCTGATGGTGCGTTCGGGGCCAGCCCGCAGAGCCTGCCACTGGCAGGAGGCCGTTACTGGCCGGTCCCCAGGCGTCTCTGCTGGTCCCGCTATCCCATGGCTTCCCCAGGCCCCGCGTCATGGAGGCCCTTCCTGTGGGACAGGCGGCTGGGCACGGGTCCCCCGGAGTCCAGCAGCCTGCCTGGTACTGGGCGGAACAAGTCTCTCCCACACCTGCCACTGTTTAGTGGACTCCTGACGCCCCGCCCAGCCCTGGGCTCAGCCGGGGGCCGGGAACGCAGCCTGGGCTGGCCAGCAGGTTGGCAGGGGCGTGGCTGGCGTCGACACTAAACAACGAAATTCTGTTGTGGCTCAAGGCCCCGGCCTGTGCCCGGAGCAGAGCTGCAGGCCAGGGGCCTGGTTCCCTGGGACCCTCGGGCACTGCCCACTGCTGCGGAGTGACGGGGGAGCAGGCCTGGGGCTCTAGACCAGCCTCTGCCTCAGAAGGGAAGGGCCCGAGAGCTCGACCGTTCGCGTGTCTGCCCTGCAGCTTGAGGCCGGCTAGCGGGGCTTGGGCTGGCCAGCCACGTGCAGAGCCTGCATCCCCACGGCTCTTCTCCGCCTGCCGGGCCCGGAGGCTGGCGCTCAGCTGTGCTGCGGGTGTCCCTTGGAACGCCCTGTGTGGGGCGGGCATTAACCTGGCCCATGGATCTTCGGCCAGTTCTGCAGCCGGAGCCGGCCCGGTCCTGCTCCCAGCGCAGCTCGACTCGGGGCAGCAGAACTGGACACGTCCAGTGAGGTTTGTCGGCGGGTCAATGGGCTCCGGGGCGCTAGGCCCCAGCAGCCGGGCGAGAGGGGCCATGGAGGAAGCCCCAGGGACTCCAGCTGCCCCGTGCCCCACATTTCCCTTCCTGCCGCTGGCCAGCCACGCTCCACAGCTCTCTGCAGCCCCGCGCTCGCTGCCGGGAGAGGCCGTGTGACCGCTGTGTCTCTGCAGGGGGAACCGAGACGGGCTGAACCGGGCCTCGGGCAGCCGCCAGAGCAGCACGGAGAGCGAGCTGAAGTCGCTGGAGCCCCGGCCGTGGAGCAGCACCGACTCGGACAGCTCCATCCGCAACCTGCGGCCGCCCGTCACCAAAGCCAGCAGCTTCAGCGGCATCTCCATCCTCACGCGCGGGGACAGCATCGGCAGCAGCAAAGGCAGCAGCGGCAGCAGGACAGCCAGGCCAGGTACCACTTGGCCAGAGCCGGGCCCCGGGCCCCCGGCTCAGAGCTCCGCTCGATACGAGGCCAGGAGGAGCCGGCCCCATTTCAGGAGCTAGACCTGAGCTGCTGCCTGGCTCCATCTCGACTGGGCCTGTGGACTAAGCCCCACATGAGCAGCCTCAGAGTGAGTTGCTTGCAGGGGGCTTGACGCAGGCAGACGCACATTGGCCGGTTTATCAGCGGCTCCTTCAGGAAGCCCCATGGGGGCTTAACTCCCCACGGGGCAGCTACCAGATGCTGGAGACCTTATTTAACCGGTCCCCCGGGGGGGGCTGGAATTCATGCCTTCCTGGCCCAGCAGCGTGTGTGTTCCCTGCTGTGCCGCGCGCCCGCCCCGTGGCACTAGGCCTTGCCCTCCGCGGGCTCTGGCTGCTGGAAGGGCGCTTGCCCCACAAGGCAGCCCGTCCTGCGCTTTCCTACCTCCCTGGGGAAGGAGCCAGTGGTCAGCCGCTCTCAGGCTTAGCCTAACAGCAGGGCCGGCTGTTGCCAGTCCTTAGCGAGCCACCGAACACAGGCTGGACACGCGGCACAGGGGGTAGAAGTGGGAGGCCCGTTGCCGCGGGACAGCGAAGATGCACAACGGATTTCACCCCAGGTGGCTTGGCGAACGGTCCCAAGCCGGGGGGGGGGTGCGTGCTGGGGAAGAGCTCCCCGGGGGAGCTGCTAGGGCTCAGACTGGCTCCTTGGGAGGGGCAACGAGGCAGGAGCCGTGGGCTGTATTTGCGGGGTCCCCAGGCGTTGTCAGCGGGGGAGCCTGCAGTGTCATGGTCACTGGCGCGGTGGCGGTAGCCGCGTGGCACGTCACGGCACCTCGCCGGCAGAACGCCGCCCTGCCCCCTCGCTCTGACCCGCCCCCAAGCGCGAGTCTGCGAAACGCCGACGAGCGCGGTTCAGGGCGGTCCATTTGCGACTCGTTTGGCTCCCTTGCGAGACTTGGGTCTAGCAAAGGATTGACCTGCGCAGCCACCTCTGGGGCTAGGTTTGCAAACGGTGGGAGCCCAGCTCTTGGGAATGTCCAGCCCCACCTCTGTAACGGCCAGCCCGGTCCGGGGTCCGACCTGGCTCTTCCGGAACGCGGGGAGCGGCGCCTTCTCTCCTGCTGCTCCTTCCGGGTCGGGGTAGGGTGCAGCCGCTGAGCGTTGGCTGGCCAATGAGAGCCCCTCTTCTGTTTGCGCTGAAAAGTAGCGTGCAGGTGAGGAAACCCGCATTCCCCGCCCCGCTATCGACAGACCCATGGGGCGCCTGGGCCGGTGCAGGGGTCTGCACGTTTCCTGCGTTTTAAATCAGGAGAATGTGGAGAAGGGTTATGAATCTCACCAGCCCTATCCCTGCCACACGCCCCACCTCTCCCGCTGCTTCCTGCTGAGCCCCCCTGCGTTAGCCTGGCTCTCCTCCGCCTCCTCTCTTGAGCGTTCCCGCCGATTGCCCAGTATTGGCTGCTTCATGTGCAAAGGCGATTGGCTCCCGGCGGCCCCCGTTTGCTGCGGCCCCTCTCTGGCCCAGTGCCTGAGCGCAAGCCCCCCGGGCGTGCGCGGAAGTTTTTATTCCACCAAACGAGCGCCTCACATGGCCGCTTCTGCAGTGCCCCCTTTGTGCTGGGCCGTCGAGAACTGCAGCCGGCAGAACCTGCTCCCATTCCCCCTGGTCCTCCCCCTGGCTAAGCAGGCGTGGAGTTAAAGACCTTGCTCCTGGCAGGAGAGCCTGGGAATTGAACAAGCATTTGTTCCCCCAGATGCCCCAGGGCCATGCACTGTGCGAGCCCGACCCTGCTGCGCTTGGGCTTTTTGAACAGCCACACTGGGTCAGACCAACGGCCCCCCTAGCCCAGGGTCCTGTCTGCCCACAGTGGCCATCTCCAGATGCCCCAGAGGGAGGGAACACACCAGGGAATCCTCATGTGATCCCTCCCGTCACCCATTTCCAGACACAGAGGCTAGGGACACCATTCCTGCCCAGCCTGGCTAATAGCCATGGATGGATCTAACCTCCATGAATCTATTTAGCTCTCTTGTGAGCCCTGTTAAAGTCCTGGTCTTCACCACATCCCCTGGCAAGGAGTTCCACAGGTTGACAGTGCACTGAGTGAAGAAAAACTTCCTTCTGTTTGTTTTAAACCTGCTGCCTATTAATTTCATTGGATAACTTACTTCAGCTTTGACAAATACTGCTTTAAAACCCCAAAGCAAAAGTTAAATGGTGTTCTTTTTGAAATAAATCTGTTTACAGAGTAACTTCCTGCTGTTGTATTTAGAGTTTGATCCAAAGCCAGTTGAAGTCAATTGATTCCCACTCGATTGAGTGGGCTTTGGATCTGGCTAATTCGCGAACAGGCCACAGGGGGCTGGAAAGCCCCGCTCTTTAACGTGCCTCGTTAGTGCGGCGTTTGAGCACAAGGAGATGGCAGTGAGGGCGTGTCCACGCAGGGTCCACCTCCTCTGCCCTCCAGGGGAGATGGCAGTGTGGGCCATGCCCGGGTATGCGTGCAGGGCCCTGGCGGGGCTGCGTGTGGCCGCTGGGGGTAGCGAGCTAGTGTCTGAGAGCTCGCTCCAGCGTGCCCATGGGCTGTAGCGGCACCTCCTACTCGTGGAGAGCGGGAGCCAGGAGCCCTCGTGGTTCCCCACCAAGCAGCGAGTGACCCGGTCGAACAAGCAAGCTGCAAACTAGTGCTGGCCGAGACGCCGGAGACCCCTTAGGCGGGGCCGCGATCCAGGGGCCCATTGGGGCCAGCAGCCTCCTCGGGGCAGGCAGGCCCCAGTGTCTGTGCAGCTGAATGAGCCTGGGAGCAGCTGGGGGTGGGTGGGGAACCGGCGGGTCCGGCTGCCACCCACTGACTCTGCCTCTTGTCTCCCGGGAAGGTCTGTCGCTCGCTGCCCCCGAAGCAGGCAGCCCGGTCTCCTCGGCCCAGCCTGGGCGAGGCACCTTCTTGCCCTGCTCCATGCAGCCGCAGCCGCAGCACCAAGCTCTTCCGCCCACTGCCCAGCAGCAGCCTGCCATGAGCAACCACCTGATCTCTCCGGTGAGTCACCGGCTCCAGCCTCCTGCTTCCAGATGGGTTGGGGGGGACCCCGCTGCCCTGCCACCTGCACGTGTCTGAGCTTGGCGCTGGCTAACGACGCCTCTGCCCTGGGCTCGGCGGAGCGGCCCACGGCTTTGCCTGCTAAAGGGATTTAGGTGTCCAAATCCCATTGGCATTCAGGTGGTCGGGCCTCCAAAGCCCCTGGGCTCCTCTGGAGGGAGGTGAGCCATGCATCCTGGTTATCGGGGCAGGGCTGCAGTGCCCCCTGGGGCCAGCGAGGGGTTACTGCAGTGTGCTGCCCAGCTCCAGGGCCCGCTGGGGAGCGTGCTGTCAGGTCTGTGGGCACCTGTCCTCGTGGCCGGGAGCGTTCGCCCCAGCGGTTCCAGCTGCCTGTGGGTGTAGGGCTCTGCCTCGCATGGAGCAGCGCCCCCAGGCCTCGCAGGGTTGCTCTGCCACCGTGACTTTCCCGTTGGCCGTGCCGAGGCCTGGTCCCGCCTGCAGACGTCACCCGAGGAGGGTGAGTGGAGCTCGTGTCCTGAGCTGTGTCTGCCACGTGCGGTCAGAGCCCTCGATGCTCCGTGCCCAGGAGAGGCAGAGCCAAGGCCGCGGGGAGAGTCAGGCCATCGAGTCAGTGCTGGGAGCTGGGGTTGGAGCCGGGCGCTCCTGGCTCTCAGCAGTGGGCTCCGACATGGCTCTCGGGAAGCGCTGCACATGACCCCCCGCAATCCGGAGCCCTTCCCCTGCCATGGGGGGAGCTGGGAGTCCCCGGGGGAAATTTTCCCTTCTCCTTAGCGTGAGCGCTTCCTTCCCTGGGAGCCCCGGACAGCCCTGCTCTGCTGGCCCCTCCTGAGACCAGGCCATGAGACTGGCAGGGTTAAGCAGCTCGGCGGTGGGGCCAGGGAGCCCGGCAGCTGTTGCTTGTCCTCCGGCCAGGCTGCTTGTGCTGACACCTCTTAGCTCTTCTGTGCAAATCTCCCGGGCCTTGAAACAGCAAAGGCCGTGCCGTGCCCAGCCTGCCCACGCGGCCGCCTGCCTGTGCCTCAGCTGGGCACCCAGCGCTGCCCGCTTCCTCGTCCCCGCCGCTCAGGGTAGGGGCTCCCTCCCCCGCCTCCGAGAATCGCCCTGACGCTCAGCTCAGCCTGGGCAACTGGACGTGAACCGAAGCAGCCTCGTGCGCCGGCTCCCGGTTCCCCTGCGTGCTCGGCCCTGCAGCGTCCCGGAGGGCTGCTTGTCTGAACTCTCCCGTCCCGCGATCCCAGCTGCAGCCGAGGGAGCAGGAGGCCTGAGCTTGAGTCCTGGGGGCAGAGTTCCGTCTCCCATGTTTCCAAAGGCCCGGGTTCATTCTCCGTCTGGCGCGAGCCCAGGAGTGCTGGGTGTGGACATGTGGCCCTTTGGAAAGCATCTGCGTTTGCTCCTCCATCCTCGGAGTCTGCGGGAACCGTGTCCTCGCGGTTCCCCTGGGCTGCCTGCGGGTGCCGGTGTCTGCTCCCCTGGCCTGTGGGGGTGTCTGACGCCCGCCTGTCTGGAGGTCTCTGGGGATCCCTTCCAAGGCTTGTTCCCCCACGGGGAGAGTTTGCAAAGTGTCCCTCAATAGCAGAGCCCCCCAGGGGGCGCGGGGCCTGTCCTCTCCTCCGCAGACGGTGTCCTGCGCAGCTCCACGCTGGAAACTGGACCAGGGCCCCGGGGTTTGTGGGATGCTCCATGTTTGGATGGGGCCCTCTCCGGTAACCGCCATGCTCCTCCCTGGCTGGTTCAGCCTGCAGCGTCTGCTGAGAAACCCTGCGGCCATGGCTGCAGGAAGTGCATTTCGCCAGCCGCTGTCCCCGGGATCTGCCCTGGATGGGGCAGCTAGGAGTGGGAGGGTCCTGCGAGCGCCAGCGTAGACCGGCCGTAGTCAGAGGCAGCGTTCCCCCCGCTAGTTACGCTCTACAACGGCCCCGCCCCAGCTTCCGAGCCGGTGGAAGCCACGTGCTGGGCTGTGGCGGGAGGGAACCCGCCGGAAGCTGCTTGGAGCGCACGGCTAGGAAGCGGCCAGCTGCACATGGAGGCTGAGATGAGGCGAAGGTTTCTGACCCTCCGTCCGGGACCCGCACTGGCGTCCAGGCAGCTTGGTCAGTCTGCGGAGCCGCCCCTGCTGGCCGCCAGGATCTCCCAGGCCAGTCGGGCGCTAGCCGGGAGGGCTGCGCGTTCCCCCAGAGAACTTCCCCCGGCCTCTGCCTGGTGGCTCTCGCCCATGTGCTCAGGCGGTGACTCGGGCCAGATGTGGGGTTGAGAAGGAACCCCCACTCCCCCCCCCCCATCACAGTGGCGGGGGCCCTGGGGCGTCGCCTTCCGGCAGCGTGGGGCCTGGGTCGCTCGCAGGGATCAGCGGGGGAGTCTCTGTAACCTGAACGTCAGTACCTCAGCCGGAGGTCGGGGGTGGTTACGGGACGGGGGAGGGGGAGGTTCTGTGGCCTGCAGTGGGGCAGGTCAGACTAGCTGGCCACGACGGCCCTTCTGTCCGTAGTGTGTGTGTGTCCGAGAACCGGGGCACTGCCAAACTGGACGCCACGGCGAGGGGCCCCGGCCAGGCCTGCTCCTAGCCCCGGTGTAACATGCGCAGCAGCCGTTTGCCATCCCCCCAAAACACAGTCTGCAGTGCAGTCCCAGCATGCACAGGGCTGAGCAGTGGAGCAAAGCACCATGGGATACCCACAGAGCCCTAGCCATGTAGACGTGCTGATCCAGATTGACTCTGAAAGGCTGACTGTGTGTGCAGCCAGCTGCTCACCCCCTCCGTGTGCATGCAGCCCCTCGGCGGAGCAGTGACCCGGGAGAGATCCCAGCTGCGGGGCAGAGCGCCCGCCGGGAGGCTTGCATTGCTCGGGGGGGTGCACTTCCGCCGGGGGGAGGAGACTAGAGGGAGGCCGTGTGGCGGGCTCCCTGCCTGGCCTTGCCCTGTTCCGGGGAGAGCGGCAGCGTGCGGGGAGATGGGCGTTGGCCCCCAGCGAGGGCAGCTTAGCAGAGGCCAGGCAGGGCAGTGGCAGCCACCGCTCCAGCTCGCCAGCGCGGCGGGTGGTGCCAGGCGGGAGCCGAGCTGTCTGGGCTCCAGGGCGCAGCTGAGTGGCAGGTGGCAGCTGCGGCTTGGAGTGGCGGGGCTGCGTTGCTCCAGCCCCTCCCGCAACTGGCCCCGATTGGCTGCTCCACCCGGGGAACTGGAGCGCGGCGGGAGTTTGCCGGAGCCGCGGGGGGTTGGCAAGGGCTTTGGAGGCACCGTGCCGCCGAGTCTTGCTGTGCCATCCAAAGCCTCAGCTCCCGGAGCCCTGGGATCGTGGGCGCCTCTGGGCCCTGAAAAGTGGGGAACCAGGCGGTGAATGGGCAGCACCCGGCCCCCCTGGGGGCTGAAGTCTCATGAGCTGTCAGCGGAGTGGAAGTGTAATGCAGCCAGCGGTGAGACAAACCGGCCCCAGGCCCCGGCGCCATCGGGCAGCAGAACAGCCCCCGAAAGGCACCAGTGCTGGGGAGCTGGCAGGGGGTGACAGGAGAGTGGGGACCCTGCCCTGCAGCACGCCCAGAGGGGTGCAGTCTCTGGAGGAGCAGAAGGCGGTACAGTTTGCCCCCTCCCCGTCTTCCCAGCCCCCCGCAGAGACAGGCTTTCCCAGCTCCTGGAGCCTCCGGAAAACACCGTCGCTCCCTGCAGCCCCGCCTCAGCGCCCATCTGTGTGTCTGCAGCGAGCGCGATAACTAACCTTGCCCTTCCTTCTTTCTCCCCCCCATCCTCTCTTCTCTCCCCTTCGCTGCTCTCAGCCCGTCCCAGCTCTGCAGCCTGTTCAGTACTCTCCAAGCTCCTGTCCCCAGGTCCTCCTGCCCGTCTCTCCACCCCAGCAGTACAACATGGTATAACCCGTTTCCTGTGCTCGCCCGTGTCTGTCCCGTGTGTGCCGTGTCTGTGTCGTGCCAGCTTCGCTAACCCCGCCTCTCCGGGAGGGGCTCCCGTTAAACGTGCCGTGCTGCACAGCGCATGCTGCGCCGGCTCGCCCCTCGGAGCGCTCACAGGGCGTGCTAGGCAGGGCAGAGCATCGTGGGGGGCCAAGCCGTGCTCCCTCCGCAGCAGCGACGAAAGAGGGGAGGGGCTGCCCCCGCGTTTGGGGCTGGCTTTGCAGATGCCTGGGGTCTGGATTCCCACGCAGCCGGCAGGTGCTGCCCGTTAGCCTCCGGGCTGCGCAAGGAGCATCAGCTCCGTGTCCGATCGCTCCGGCCCCGGCCCCTGTGGTCTTTGTGGGCATCCGGAGGCAGCGTTCGGGGCTGTGAGCAGCGGTGGCCGGCTGGGCGAGCTGCCCTAGTCTGGAGGGGCAGTGACTGCCGAGGTGAAGCGGGGGAGGAGTCCCAAGGGGAGGGCAGACCCCGAGGCTGTAAGAACTGGGGCGATATGGCTGCTGGCCCAGTCTGCTCCCCGGTACCTGTTATTTAGTGACCCCCTCTCGCTCTCAGCACCTCCACTGTCCCAGCCCCTGAGCCAGGCTGGAGGACCGTCCGCAGAGGCGCACACACGCTCTCCCCAGGTGCCCGGCTCAGGGCAGGGCACGTCTCCCACAGCAGCTCGGAGTGGCGGAGAAGGGGGGAGCTTCCTGTGCTCGCCGTGCCGTGGCTCAGACACCATTGCTCATGTTCTGTTCTTCTCTCTCCACCCGCAGGCCGACGAGCTCAGCACCCCCTTCGGGCAGATCAGCCTCAGCCGGCAGGGCTCCACGGAAGCTCCGGACCCGTCCTCGGCCCTGTTCCAGCCGCCCCTCCTCTCCCAGCACCCTCAGCAGACGGGATTCATCATGGCGTCCCCAGGACAGCCCATCACTGCCTCCAACTACTCCACCTCGGGGCACACGGCCCCTGCGCAGCAAGTCCTGCCGCCCCAGGGCTACCTGCAGCCCCCCCAGCAAGTAAGCACGGCCTGGGCGAGGGAGGCCGGGGTGCAGCATTGGAGTGAGCGGGGGGCAGCCCCCAGGCGGAGCCTCTGGCCCCAGTTGGAACTCGGCCCGCGGCCTCTGCGCTGGCTGTCGGGCGCAGCAGTGACTGAGGAGCGGGGCTGCAGGGCCCTGCTTGTCTGCACGGGAAGGCTCTTGCTCAGGGCTGGGCCGAGGGCTGGCTCCTCCCCAGCAGAGACTTTTGCCAGGAGGGCTCGGTTCCCTCGCATGGCTCCCCAGCTCTGAGGCCTCCCAAGCAGAGCCCAGGCCTTCCTCCGCTGGCTGGGGGCGTGTCCTTCCGCAAGGGCTCTGCACGGAACTGGAAGAGCCCAGCAAATTCTGCCGGCCACCTGGCACCGCCCCTCAGGCTGACAGGTACCGGCCATGCCCTAAAGAGCCGTCCGGAAGAATTTGCAGGGGCACCAAAGTCCAGCAGAGGAAGGTCGAGCCTGAGCCAGCCCCTGGGAAGGGAAGCCAGGCCCAGGAACACGCTTCCCAGCGGTGGGAATTAGCCATCGGAGCGGCTCAGCGAGAGTCGAGGCCACGGGCGGCTCTGGCACTAGCAGCTTTGTCTGGATCCCTGGGGGCGTTTCTCACCGCACAGCTGGGGGGGTCCCAGGGCCCGGTCAGGAGGCGAGACCGGCCGAGCACAGGGCTCCTTGTGGCGTCTCGGGGGAGCGTAAGAAAACCCAGTGGCCGGCGGCAGTTGGTTCTCCTGCGCTCCGGCCCGGGGCGGGGCGGGGCCGTGTGTCACCCCCAGAGACGGCTGCAGGCCGAGTGGGGTGAAGGGATCCCCGCGTCCAGATCAGAGAGCAGCCCAGGTACCCCTGGGCTCTTTAACCTCGCGGAGAAGGTGGGACACGAGCAATGGCTGATGGGCGATGCCCAGCCTGCCCTGGCTGGCAGCGAGCCCAGGTGTGCAGCAGGGCGGGCGCTGAACCCTTGGAAACAAGGGCCGGGGGGAGCCGCGTCCTCTGCCCCAGGTGGCTCCAGACCCAGCCAGGCTGGGAGCCGCGTTGCTCCAGCACGTTGCGGAGGTGAGCGGCTGACGTGCTGGCCGGGGAGCTCTGTGCCGACGTCCAACAGCCCGTCCAGCCGTCCGCTCCAGGGACCTCTGAGGACACAGTGTCAGGCCCCCGTCCTGCGGCTGGGCGGTTCCCCCGCGGCCCCACCCTGATGGCATTAGGTGGGGGCTGGGGTTCCTCCCAGGGACCGTTATCCTCCTGAGACCAGGCTGCTCTGCGAGCTGCGGGCCAGAGACCAATAGCCATCTGCCCCGCCCCACCCCGGGCAGTGTGAGTCCCGCTGGATCCAAGCCTCCAGCCTGATCCAGGAACTGCTGTGATGGGTGGAGGGGGCTGGGCTGGGGCGGGGCTCCATCTCTCGTGTCGCTCGGAGCAGCCCAACTTATCCACAGACTCGCTTTGTTCCCCTAGATTCAGGTTTCGTACTACCCGCCCGGGCAGTATCCAAACTCCAGCCAGCAATACCGACCTCTCAGTCACCCGGTGGCCTACAGCCCCCAGCGCAATCAGCCGCTCCCCCAGCCTTCACAGCAGCCTGGTAAGGGGCACGGGCAGCCAGCGGGCTGGGGAGGGCAGGGGGTCTGTGACGGCGCATCGGGGGCCCCCGACCCTGCACCCCCGCCTGCAGCCAGACGTGACCCTCCGCCGGCCAGGAGTCGAAGGGCTTATTGCTTCTCAGAGACACCGTGCAGCACAGGAGCCAGGGCAGACCGCCTAGTCCTCTTGGGGGGAAGGGGCTTCGCCCCCTTCCTTGGTATAAAGCACCCTCCCTCCGCCTAGCACAGCGGAGACGGACTCAACTCCCAGCAGCTGGTCCCTAGGCTCCAGGCAGCCACGCCCCTGGCTTTGTTCAGATACCTCCACCTAGCCTACAAGGACCATCCCCCCCGGGCCCTGCACAGAGACCAGCACAACGCAGCAACCAGTGACTGCCCAGCCAGAGTCCATCCAGGCCACGAGCGGAAAGCGACACAGGGTCTGAGGCCTGCTGCTGCTTTGGGGAGCAGCTTCCCCCCGACCGCAGAGGGATAGTCTGGGCCCAGGGACCCACCTCCGGAGCCGCTGGGAGCCCCGCGCCGCGGTGACGCTTAACTCGCCGTACCTGGCGTTGGCAATACCTGGTTCTCCCCTGGGGTTGACGTGCTTCAGCCTGGGGAGCCACAGGCCAAGAAGCACTGGGCCCCCCGCCACGCCCCATGATGGGTGGCTCCGGCCCTTCCCACCCTCCTCGGGCTGGTCCTCTCCTGAGCCCAGGAAAGAACGTTGAACCCCGCTTGCCAAGGCATGAGAAGAGCACCGAAAATGGGACCATGTCCACCCTCCCCAATAGCCTGTGGGACTCTCTGCCACCAGATGGGGGCTCAGCAGAGGATTGGGTGTTTATTCGGTAAAAGGTTGCCATGACACAACCGCCTTGTCAAACCTCGCCTGTGTGCGGGCGCAGCTCCGCTGGGGGAGGCAGAGCGACCAGGGGAGTCCGGTTCTGTTCCCTGCTCCTCCCTGCAGCTGGGTGACAAGTCGCACCCTGCCTGGGCCCTCACTTTCCCCACCTGTGAAATGGGAAGGATAATACTGACCCCCCCCTCCCCCCCATCCAGGGCATGGACGTCCGCCGGTGGAAAGGGCTCCACAGCAGCCGGGGATTTTCCCACGCCTCAGGGGGCGAGGTCGGAACTTCCCGGGGAAGTGTGGGGGGGTAGAAATGGTGCCGGTCGTAGGGTCTGCACCCGTCAGGTGGTTTCTGGTCTGCAGAGCCTGGCTGCAGCCTGGGCACCAGGTCTGGGGCAGGGACCCGAAGCGCAGCCTTGTGCTGCCCCGGAGCCCGGCGCTGACCCCCTCCCCTGTCCTGCAGCAGGGTTACAGCCAATGATGTCCAACCAGCAGCAGACGTACCAGGGCATGATGGGAGTCCAGCCGTCCCAGACCCCCGGCCTCCTCAACAATCAGAGGAGCAACATGGGGAGCCAGATGCAAAGCATGCTGGGAGTGCAGCAGTCCCAGACCCCCAGCCTGCTCAGCAATCAGAGAGGCAACATGGGAAACCAGATGCAAGGCCTGATGGTCCAGTACACGGCCCTGCCGTCGTACCAGGTGGGGAACAGGGTGTGCCGAAGAGGCATGGCGGAACTGCGGGGCAACGCCAGCCCAGCTGGGGGGAGCTGCTGTAGGCTGCCCGCGGGCGAGGGGTCTCCCCCAGCGCTCCACGTGGCACTGCTAGAGCCTGGCCCACGGGCGAGGGGTCTCCCCCGGCGCTCCACGTGGCACTGCTAGAGCCTGGCCCGCGGGCGAGGGGTCTCCCCCGGCGCTCCACGTGGCACTGCAAGAGCCTGGCCCGCGGGCGAGGGGTCTCCCCCGGCGCTCCACGTGGCACTGCAAGAGCCTGGCCCGCGGGCGAGGGGTCTCCCCCGGCGCTCCACGTGGCACTGCAAGAGCCTGGCCCGCGGGCGAGGGGTCTCCCCCGGCGCTCCACGTGGCACTGCAAGAGCCTGGCCCGCGGGCGAGGGGTCTCCCCCGGCGCTCCACGTGGCACTGCAAGAGCCTGGCCCGCGGGCGAGGGGTCTCCCCCGGCGCTCCACGTGGCACTGCTAGAGCCTGGCCCGCGGGCGAGGGGTCTCCCCCGGCGCTCCACGTGGCACTGCAAGAGCCTGGCCCGCGGGCGAGGGGTCTCCCCCGGCGCTCCACGTGGCACTGCTAGAGCCTGGCCCGCGGGCGAGGGGTCTCCCCCGGCGCTCCACGTGGCACTGCTAGAGCCTGGCCCGCGGGCGAGGGGTCTCCCCCGGCGCTCCACGTGGCACTGCAAGAGCCTGGCCCGCGGGCGAGGGGTCTCCCCCGGCGCTCCACGTGGCACTGCAAGAGCCTGGCCCGCGGGCGAGGGGTCTCCCCCGGCGCTCCACGTGGCACTGCAAGAGCCTGGCCCGCGGGCGAGGGGTCTCCCCCGGTGCTCCACGTGGCGCTGCAAGAGCCTGGCCCGTGGGCGAGGGGTCTCCCCCGGCGCTCCACGTGGCGCTGCAAGAGCCTGGCCCGCGGGCGAGGGGTCTCCCCCGGCACTCCACGTGGCACTGCAAGAGCCTGGCCCGCGGGCGAGGGGTCTCCCCCGGCGCTCCACGTGGCACTGCTAGAGCCTGGCCCGCGGGCGAGGGGTCTCCCCCGGCGCTCCACGTGGCACTGCTAGAGCCTGGCCCGCGGGCGAGGGGTCTCCCCCGGCGCTCCACGTGGCACTGCAAGAGCCTGGCCCGCGGGCGAGGGGTCTCCCCCGGCGCTCCACATGGCACTGCAAGAGCCTGGCCCGCGGGCGAGGGGTCTCCCCCGGCGCTCCACGTGGCACTGCTAGAGCCTGGCCCACGGGCGAGGGGTCTCCCCCGGCGCTCCACGTGGCACTGCTAGAGCCTGGCCCACGGGCGAGGGGTCTCCCCCGGCGCTCCACGTGGCACTGCTAGAGCCTGGCCCACGGGCGAGGGGTCTCCCCCGGCGCTCCACGTGGCGCTGCAAGAGCCTGGCCCGCGGGCGAGAGGTCTCCCCCAGCGCTCCACGTGGCACTGCGAGAGCCTGGCCCGCGGGCGAGGGGTCTCCCCCAGCGCTCCACGTGGCACTGCGAGAGCCTGGCCCGCGGGCGAGGGGTCTCCCCCAGCGCTCCACGTGGCACTGCGAGAGCCTGGCCCGCGGGCGAGGGGTCTCCCCCGGCGCTCCACGTGGCACTGCAAGAGCCTGGCCCGCGGGCGAGGGGTCTCTCCCGGCACTCCACCTGGCACTGCTAGAGCCTGGCCCGCGGGCGAGGGGTCTCCCCAGGGGTCTCTCCCGGCGCTCCCAGGTGGCACTGCTAGAGCCTGGCCCGTGGGCGAGGGGTCTCCCCCAGCGCTCCACGTGGCACTGCAAGAGCCTGGCCCGCGGGCGAGGGGTCTCCCCAGGGGTCTCCCCCAGCGCTCCACGTGGCACTGCAAGAGCCTGGCCCGCGGGCGAGGGGTCTCCCCAGGGGTCTCCCCCAGCGCTCCACCTGGCACTGCAAGAGCCTGGCCCGCGGGCGAGGGGTCTCCCCCAGCGCTCCACGTGGCACTGCAAGAGCCTGGCCCGCGGGCGAGGGGTCTCCCCAGGGGTCTCCCCCGGCGCTCCACGTGGCACTGCTAGAGCCTGGCCCGCGGGCGAGGGGTCTCCCCAGGGGTCTCCCCCGGCGCTCCCACGTGGCACTGCAAGAGCCAGGCCTGCGTGAGCCCTGACAGCTGAGCGCTGCCCCGTGCCAGTTTCCAGGGCAACTGAGTATTAATAGTAGCAGCTACACTCTCTAGCTCCCGCCACAATGCACAGCCGGGGCGTGGACCAGAGGCGGGGCGCTTCGTGGGCTGCACTGGTCGGGTCCCCCTCTTGCTCTTGTCCCTGGTGTCACCCCTCTCCGTGCTGGGCAGGCAGAGGGCCTGGCACCCGCAGCGCGAACGCCCTGAACGGCGAGGGGCAGAGCCAGCCGCAGCCCGCAGTGCCAAGGGCTCTGTGCCCCCTGCCCCGGCCTGCGTGGACTCCCTGCTGTGCGTCGGGCCGTGCTGCGGATACTAGCTCCGCCGTCTCCCCCTCCCTGCGCAGGTCCCAGTGGCGAGCGAGTCGCAGGGCGTGGTCCAGCAGCCGTTCCAGCAGCCCGTGCTGGTGCCCGCCAGCCAGTCGGTGCAGGGAGGGCTGCAGTCGGGCGGGATGCCCGTCTATTACAGCGTCATGCCCACAGCCCAGCAGAACGGCACCAGGTACAGGCGATCCCTGCGGGGCCGTTCCCAAGCTCCACTCCCTGCACGTGGGCGGGGTGGAACGCTCCCCCTCCTTGCATCCACCGTGGGAAGGGGGTGCTGTGGGTGCTGGCCGGGGGCAGCCGTTAGCAGAGCCTGCTGGGAGGGGCTGTGGCTCTGTGGGGCACCCCTGCTCTCCTGCCGTGCTGGAATCCTCCCCCCGAGCCAGGCATGGGGTCGGGGCCTGGAGATACAGCAAGGCAGAGCTGGGGAGGGACAGTCCTGGGGGGCTGCATTTGGAGCCTCTCCTGCCCCAGACTCTGCCATGTCCTCGGGCAGCGCTGGGCCGGGGTGGGCGGTGGAATCCTCGCGGCTGCCCCAGATGCCCCTGCAGCTGCGCGGCCTCGCCTGGTTCAGAGCAGGAGGGTGCGGGGCTGGGACAGTTGGGGGGCCCTTGCCAGGCGGGGCCCTGCCCGAGGAGACGTCGATTCCTCTCCCTTCCCCAGGCTGCCAGTCGGGGGCCGCGACCACCCTCTCGCGCTGCCCCGCCCCGGTGTCCGTAGCCGGTCTCCTCGGGTGCTGCTCCTCCCTGGAACCGGCCCCATGCACGGGCACTCTGGGAAGGGAGCCCAGCCCTTGGGGGAGCAGGAACCGCCTCCGAGGCCGGATCGGGGGAAACGCGGCCCCGGCGCCTCACCACAGCTCTCTCCCGGCAGCCCCTCGGTCGGGTACCTGCAGGCCCCCGGCTCCGAGCAGTACCAGATGCCCCAGTCTCCCTCGCCCTGCAGCCCACCACAGATGCAGCAGCAGTATTCAGGTAAGGAGACGGGCCCCCCCGCGGTGTCTGCCCCGACTCAGGTGGTCTCAGCCCAGGTCCGTGAGCGCCGAGGGCAGCAGCCGCCGGGCTGGGGCCAGGCAGAGGCTGGTGTGGGGCAGCCAGCTGTGCTGCTGGGCCTGCTTGGGGGAGCGATGCTGGGCGGCCAGTCCGCCCCGCCACCCCCCTCTGGAGGGGCCTGCTGCCTGGGGCGTGGCTGGAGCAGGGGCTGCCCTGTGCTCCCCGGGGGCCTTGCTGGGCCATGGGAGGCCAGTGCCTCTGCCCATCCGCTAGCCAGGGCCCTCGAGCCGGGCCTCGGGGGCCACCTGCTGGGAGCGGCGGGTATTGCCGCAGACTCGGACTCCCAGCCTGGAGCCGCCAGCACTAAGCTTTTCAAATTGTGCTCCCAGCCCAAGAGGTGAGCGCCAGGACTCCTGGGTTCCCTCTCCAGCCCTGGAGGGGAGTAGGGGGGAGTGGTTAGAGGAGGGGGCTGGGAGCCAGGACTCCTGGTTCCCTCTCCAGCCCTGGAGGGGAGTAGGGGGGAGTGGTTAGAGCAGGGGGCTGGGAGCCAGGACTCCTGGTTCCCTCTCCAGCCCTGGAGGGGAGTAGGGGGGAGTGGTTAGAGCAGGGGGCTGGGAGCCAGGACTCCTGGTTCCCTCTCCAGCCCTGGAGAGGAGTAGGGGGGAGTGGTTAGAGCAGGGGGCTGGGAGCCAGGACTCCTGGGTTCCCTCTCCAGCCCTGGAGGAGAGTAGGGGGGAGTGGTTAGAGCAGGGGGCTAGGAGCCAGGACTCCTGGGCTCTCTCCCCAGAGCCGGAGGACAGAGGGAGGCGCCAGGGTTTCGTCTTGGCTGTCATGCGCGCTGTGAAATGGGCTGAAGGGCACCGGGCAGCAGAAGGATGTGCCAAGTCCTCGGTGTGGGGGGGAGGGGAGCGGAGCGGCGATCCCGTGGGCTCCCCAAACAGCGTGGTACTTGGCTGCCTCTTCCCCCTCCCCTCCCCGCCCCAGAGCAGCATGGCTCGGGCTGGTTGAGTGCTGCTGGGGATGTTGAACCGGGCCCCGGGGGCAGCAGGCCGTGCAGGGGGGGCAGGTGCTGGGGAGGTGCCAGGCAGGATGGAGGAGGCAGCCCTGGGGTTTTTCACGCCAGCGCCTCTGCAGCCCCCTGGCTGAGCTGCCTCCCTTCCCCCGTCGTCTGGAGCAGGATTTTGTGCTGGTAAATTTCCCCCATCGTCCTGCTAGCACCAAGTGGGGAGCCCTGCCCTGCCCCGCCCCAGAGAACATGTGAGCCGCTCCCAGGACAAGGCGGCTGCAGCTGCTGGCTCTGGGAGCATGGAGCCTGGCTGGGCTGGAGGAGGATCCGGGTGGCCCCAGCAGCTGGCAGGTGCTGGTATCACTAGGCTGCACTGCCTCGCCTGGGAGGAGAGAAGAGGTGGGGGACAGAGTGTCCGGGGGGCTCTGCCCCAGCCTGCCCAGGGACCCGAGCTGTTGGCCAGGCCAGGGCACTGCCTGCAGCTTTCCCCCGGGGAGCCTGGCGAGGTCGGGGACACCGCTCCCTGCAGTCCCTGTGCCCAGAACCACCCACCCTGCCCTCCTCGCCACACTGCCACAGGGCCAGCCACGCGCAGGCTGGTGCCCCGGGGGCTCCTGGCTCCCACTGTGGGTGGGCAGAGCGAGCCTGATGGGGCGCAGTGCCAGGCCCGGGGAAGGATGGGGGCGCAGTGCCAGCTCCCCGAGGATGAGGTGCAGTGCTAGGCCCGGTCCCTCCAGACAGCCCTTGTCCCCCTGCAGCTCCAGGGGGCGGGTCCTGCAGCCAGAGGAGCAGCTCCCAGCCCCAGCCGCCTGGCTGTGACGTGGGGCCCTGCCCCGGCTGGGGGGTGGGGGGAGTGCAGCCCCGGCATGGTGCTCCCGTCCCAGCTGCCGTCTCCTCTTGGCAGGGGTGTCTCCCTCAGGGCCCGGCGTGGTGGTGATGCAGCTGAACGTGCCCAGCGGCCCCCAGCCCCCCCAGAACCCGCCTGTGGTGCAGTGGAACCACTGTAAATACTACGGCCTCGACCAGCGGGGGCAGAAGCCGGGGGACCTGTACAACCCGGACACCAGCGCCCAGGTACGGGGCAGAGGGGGGCTCCACAGCAGCTGGGGGGCCTGGCCTCAGCCATCCCGGGCAGAGGAAGGTCCCAGGCATCGGGGAGCTGGGGGGTGGATTCAGCCCCTTGCAGAGAGCAGCTGGGCTTTCCCCCGGGGGGCTGGGCCCGGGGCCCGATCCATGCCACTAACCCTTTCTCCCGTCTCCAGGCCAGCACCCAGTTGACCAGCCCCATCACATCCCCCACTCAGTCCCCGACGCCGTCTCCCGTGACCAGCCTCACCAGCGTGTGCGCAGGGCTCAGCCCGCTGCCGGTCCTCACGCAGTTCCCCCGGCCCGGGGGCCCAGCACAAGGTGAGAAGGGGGCCGGGTGCAGGCAGCCGAGGTGGAGGCGGGGCGCGGGGCTCGCTGGGAGCCAGAGGAGCCTCTGTCGGGAGACTGGCCAGACGCAGAGCTGCGAGGCGCCTGGGCCCAGGCCGTGGGGTGGTGCTGACAGAGGTGCTTTGTGGAGTTGGCATCTGGTCTCTGGGCCCTTGGCCTGGTCCCCTGGGAAGGCGCCGGTAACCAGTGAGAGCTCTCAGCTGGCGAGACGGGCTGTGAACCTGCAAAGCCGTCACTGTTATAGGGGACGGCGGCTGGTGTCCCATGGGGCAGGGTCCCTCGGCCAGCTGTTGCATTAGGCAGAATTTGGTGTCCCATGGGGCGGGGCCTGTTGGCCAGCTGGTGAACGGGGCGGAGCCTGGTGCCCCATGGGGCGGGGCCTGTTGGCCAGCTGGTGGACGGGGTGGAGCCTGGTGCCCCATGGAGCTGGGCCTGTTGGCCAGCTGGTGAACGGGGCGGAGCCTGGTGCCCCATGGGGCAGGGCCTGTTGGCCAGCTGCTGGAAGGGGCGGAGCCTGGTGCCCCATGGGGCGGGGCCTGTTGGCCAGCTGTTGGAAGGGGCGGAGTCTGGTGCCCCATGGGGCGGGGCCTGTTGGCCAGCAGTTCCAGGCCCTACCGGGTGGGTTATTTCCACAGCGGGGTCCCCTTGGACACCGGAACTCGAGGTCTGTGCGCGTCCCACATGACCACTCGCCTGCTGCTGCCCCTGAGATCGTACCCAGAGAGGAGGCCCCGTCCTGAGCTGCCCTTGCCCCCACCCCCCGCTCACGCCGAGCTGACGTGCCCACCCCTGGCAGGAGCAGGGAGGGAAGGGCCAACTCCTGTGCCGAGCTGCAGCCCCCGCCCCAGCCCCCCCAAACCTTTGCTTCTGCTTTCCAGGCGACGGGCGCTACTCCCTCCTGGGCCAGCCACTGCAGTACAATCTTTCCATCTGCCCTCCTCCTCTGCTGCCCAGCCAGCCCAACTACACTGCACACCAGGTAGGGGGAGAGCGGCTGCCAGGCCAGAGGCAGGCAGGGGCCCCCCACCACAGCCAGTGCCCCTCCCAGCCCCCCGCTTGGAGGAGTTGGCATTGCAAGGGGAGCACATGAAGGCTCTACCCCCCAAGCCAGGATCCGAGGGCCCCTGGGGGATGCAGAGATTGGAGGGTCCCCAGAGGGAGCCGCTCCCTCGGCACTTAGATACAGTCCACAGGCGACCGTCAGCAGCGCTTGCTCCCCCTCGCTGGCCCGGCGTCTCCAGTGGCGCAGCCCTGCCCGTGTCCCGGTGGGGAACCATCGAGAGCAGAGCTGTAGACAGAGCCCCGTGGCCCTCCTGCAGGCCAGAGCATCGCGGCTCGGCGAAGAAAGCGAGCAGCTCACGGAGGAGGGGCCACCAGTGGCTGTTAGCCCACCCCGCCCAGGCGCTGGGGCTGCTCCCTGTTCTCCCCTCTGCCGTCTCTGGCACCAGCCACTGTCAGAGATGGGAGCCTGGGCTGGACCCGCCACTGCTCTGCCCCCGCCGGGCCGTTCCTCGGCTCTGCCACATCCCCTTGCTCCGGCCCGGCGCCGCGGGGGAACGGCCGACGTCCCTGCACGGCTCCGCAATCGCGTGGAAATAAACCTCCCTGAATCTCCGTCTTAAAGCCAAAGGGCCTGCGGCTTCGCGCCCCGGTGGGGTGTTGCTGGAGTTGCCTTGGGGAAAGGAACAAGCTTTGAAGTGGCAGAATTTCTCATCTCCCCACGAGCCTCCCCCCTTCCTGCTCCAGCCAGCGGGTCCCTGCCGTCTTTGCCCCTCAGAAGGAAGCTAAATGTGGTGGGGGGAGCCCCGATTTCCTCTCCCCCCCCCCCCCACCAGGCAAAAGTTACAATGGAGGGTGGGTCCGTTGCAGCCGCAGGCCCTGATGGGTGCAGAGTGGCGCCCCACGGGCTGCAGGATCAGGGCCCACGCCGAGTGCCCGGCTGCCGGTCTCAGTCCCGCTGAGGTCCTGTCCCCAGCCAGGCGTCAGCTCCGAGCGTCCTGCAGCCTCTCCCCGAGGCACAGGGGGCCTGGCACGGCAGCGTGGGGGGGAGCCAGGCTCACCGTGGTGTGCTGAGCGGGAGGGCCGGGCATCCCAGCTCCGCAGGGCCGGGGCCTTCTCCGGGTGAGTGTCTGGCTTTGCTCTTCCAGGGCCAGACCGGGATGAAGCACGGAAACCGGAGCAAGAGACAAGCCCTCAAGTCCGCGTCCACCGACCTCGGCACAAGCGACGTAGGCAAGTGGCCACAGGCCTCGGGGGCTGCTCCCGCCCGGCGGCCCAGGCTGGAAATCCCCGATCCTGGCCACGACCCGCTGGGGTCTAGAGCAGAGAGACCCGTGGCCTGCGGAAGTGCTGCCCTTGGAGGGCATCTGCAGTGTCAGCAGAGCCCCCCTGTGCCCTGCCTGCCCCGTGCCGAGCGAAGATACGGCTGCGGCGGGCGGGAGCGTGTGCCGGGACACGCACACTGCCCAGTGCTTAAAGGGAGGGGAAGAATCGACGTGTGGGTTCTATCCCCTCCTCTGGGGGCAGAGGCACCTACTGGCTAAGGCGGCTGGGAGCCAGGACGCCTGGATTCTGTTCCCAGCTCAGGGAGGGCAGGGGAGTCTAGTGGTTAGAGCAGAGCTGTCGCTGGCTTGCTGGGAGCCCTCTGCCCCTCCCTGCTGGATCCCAGCGGCTGCCTCCGCCCGCTGCCCGAGGGCTGGCAGGGGTTGAAGTGCCCATGGGCCTGTAGGGTGGTTGCTCAGTGCCCCCCGGGAGCAGAGTCAGCACTTGCTGACAGGGGGGCCAGGCTGCAAGGCAGATGCCTGCCCCACCCCCAGACAGCTGCAGCAGTGACGCCAGGGCCCCTTTAAACCCCCCGCCCTCCCGCCCCGGGCAGTGGAAACAGAGCAGGGAGGGGCTGGGGATCTGTTACAGGCTGGTTTAATATTAGCTCAGAATTTGGTCTGCTGGGGCCCTGGGACGGCTGCTCACGCTGCCTGGCGCACGGAGCCCCAGCCGCGGCCAGGACAGGCTCCGGGCCCTGACAGCTGCAGCCTGCGGGCGCGGCCCGGGTACCGCCCGGCTCAGCTCCGTTCTCAGCCGGGTCTAACTGAAGCCCTGCGCTGGGCATTGGCTCCCCTGCCCTCTCGGGAGCCGGGTTTGCCCTGAGCCGGAGGGGCTGGGGCTGCCTGGCTGTCCGCAAAGGCCCCGTGCTACAGCCAGGTGCCCCGGCGGAGCCCCAAGTGCTCAGCCCCTCGTGCCCACTTCCCCAGGCTGGCGGGACGCTTCCCCCTCGACAGCCAGCTGGCCTCCTGCGCCTGGAGGGGACTGGCCTGGGGGCGCCAGGGGGCCTTGGGGGCTGATCACTTCCCCCTTGACAGCCAGCTGTCTGCCTGCGCCTGGAGGGGACTGGCCTGGGGGCGCCAGGGGGCCTTGGGGGCTGATCACTTCCCCCTTGACAGCCAGCTGTCTGCCTGCGCCTGGTGGGGACTGGCCTGGGGGCGCCAGGGCCTTGCATTACACAGCCCCTGCTGGGGAAGGGGGTGACCTGGGAGTGCACCAGGACTTCCCGCCTCCCACCCCTGGGACTTGACCAATTCATCCAAGCAGGGACTGAGGGCCCCCTTCCAGAGCCGGGAGTAGAACCCAGGAGTCCTGGCTCCTAGCCCCCTGCTCCAACCGATAGGCGCCACTCCCCTCCCCCATGCTAACCACTAGTCCTCCCAGCCGCTGACCCGGCCTTGTCTCCCGCAGTGCTGGGCCGGGTGCTGGAGGTGACGGACCTGCCGGAGGGCATCACGCGCACGGAGGCCGACAAGCTCTTCACTCAGCTCGCCATGGCCGGGGCCAAGATCCAGTGGCTGAAGGAGACGCGGGGACGGCGCGGCGCCGGGGGCGGCGCCGGCGACAACAACGGCCCGGCGGAGAACGGCCGCCACCCGGACCTCGCTGCCTTGTACACCGTGGTGGCCGTCTTCCCCAGCCCGCTGGCCGCCCAGAACGCCTCGCTGCGCCTCAACAACTCCCTCAGCCGCTTCCGGCTGCGCGTGGCCAAGAGAAGCTACGACCTGCGCGTGCTGGAGCGGGCCAGCTCCCAGTAGGGGCCCCCCCGGCCCCGCCCCCCCGCCCGCCCCGCGCCCGGCCCCTATTTATATGGACACAATGAAGAGATGAGAAATTGATCATTATTTTTTTTTGGAGTGGAAGAACATTTCCTCCCCCCCCCCCCCCCCGGGAACGCGCCCCCACTGCCCCCCCGGACACAGGTTGCGCTGGGTCCAGCGTTGTGCCGCGGCGGGCGCTGCGCTCACTTGCACATGCAGCGGTTGGCAGGGGCTGGTCTCTGTACAGTCTATTTAATCCAGAGGGAGCGGGGGGGTTGGGTTTGTTTTTAAATATAAAAAAAAAAAATCATCTTGTCACTTTCAAGCGGCTTCCCATTTCTGTGCCCAGCGCGAGGGGTTACCGACAGACCCCCCCCCCCCCCGCAGCTCTGGGACTCCTCCCTCCCTCTCTCCCCCCTCCCCGCAGGGCAAGCCCCCCCCACTGTACCCCTCCTGGGGTATCACCAAGGGACGTGCCCCCATCACCAGTGAGCAGGCCAAGCCGCTGCCCTGAATGGCTGTCAGGGTTGTGACCCTCAGCTTGAGAGCCCCTGGGCCCCAGCCTGGCTTCCCTCACTGCGGAAGAGGCACAGGGCCCAGCCTGGGCCTGTGCGGGGCCCGGGCTGGGCAGAACGCTGGGAGCCGAGGTGCACCAGGGAGGTAAGAGCCGTCTGCAGGGGGCGAATCACTCACCTCAGGGCTGGCGCGTGTGGGCAGCAGAGCCGGGAGTGGACCCGGGGCTCAGCAGGACGGGGCGTCCCTTGGAGGGGGCAACCAACTCATCCGAAAGGGGTCACGCCCTTAGGGGTGGGGGCGTCCTCCGTGTGTCTTCGGAGGGGGCGTCTGTGCCAGGCCCCCGCTCTGCTCTGGTCGGGGCACCACACGCCGGTCCCAGCGCGGGGGCTCCGTGCCCGGCCTAAGGATGTTACAGATCACGTCATTGACAAATCGAATAGTCGATGCATTTTGGCATCGACTATTCAATTATTCGAGAGGGCGGCGCCGCCCCTTTGTATGCCACAGCGGCGTTTCGAAGGGGCAGCGCCACACGGAGCAGCTGATCCCGGGCTCCGTGCGGCGCCGCCCCTTTGTATGCCACAGCGGCGTTTCGAAGGGGCAGCGCCACACGGAGCAGCTGATCCCGGGCTCCGTGCGGCGCCGCCCCTTTGTATGCCACAGCGGCGTTTCGAAGGGGCAGCGCCACACGGAGCAGCTGATCCCGGGCTCCGTGCGGCGCCGCCCCTTTGTATGCCACAGCGGCGTTTCGAAGGGGCAGCGCCACACGGAGCAGCTGATCCCGGGCTCCGTGCGGCGCTGCCCCTTTGAAGTCCCCCCCCTTCCTCCCCCTTTGCTACCTCCCTAGCTCCCTGCTGTGATGTGACGTAGCCCAGGCGGGACCCAGTGACCGTGGAGCGCAGCCTGTCCTAGAGCCGTGCCCTGGGCGTTCAGCCCCTGGCTCCCTGTCGGCCGGCACAGAGGCGAGGAGCCGCCGAGCCCCTTGGGAACGGCCCTGGGCGTGTTTGGAGACACGTGTCCTGCTCCCCAAGGGCTCCGGCGCCCGGCGGCGGAGTGGGGCCTGGAGCCTGCCACCCGGCAGCGGCCCCGGTCCCTGAGCACCCGGCGTTCGCCACAGGCAGGGGCACCCGGCGGCAGCAGGGACGGGGTGAGAGCCCCCAGGGACAAGGGCTGGTGGCAGCTCGAGGCCCCTGAGAGCCGCCCCCCATCAGAGCCTGCACAGGGAGGGGCTCCGGCCTGCCCCGCACGCACTGCATTGTGGGTATCGTCTGCAGCCCCAGGGGCTGAGTGCAAGCGAGAGCAGCCCCAAGGCGGCTCAGGCCCTGCGTGGGGGGGGGCGAGCGCCGAGGGGCTCCCCCCAGCCTGCCAGAGCCCCGTGTCTGCAGGGAGCCAAAGGCCGCAGGCTCACCCTGTCCCTGGTGACCGGGCCGTGGGAACCAACCCCCCCCCCCGTCCCACCTGGGGCTGGGCTGGCTGCCTTAGGCCGCGTCCACCGGCCCCACCGGGCAAGCAGCCAGCAGCTCCTGCCGGCCAGGCCGGCTCGTGTGCAAGCTCCGATTTCTCAGCGTCAGCCTCCCCGATGGGGCTCAGCTGTTCGCTCCCCTCTCGCCCTGTCAGTCCGTCTCCAGCCGCGCGCCCCGTGCAGCCCGGTGCTGGCTCGGCCGAGGGGCTCTGAGCCGGGGCCCGTCTCTGTGGGGCACTGAGCGGCTTTCGGGGAGGATTTATCCAGCGGGAGGGAGCCCGAAGCTCAGAGGTGAGTCTTACACACGCGTGTGCACCCACCCGCACTCGCCACACGCGTGTGCACCCACCCGCACTCGCCACACGCGTGTGCACCCACACACCTCTTGCTGGGTTTCTCCTCTGTCCACTGCTGCCCACCTGTCTCAGATGCCCCCTTCCCTTCCACATTGGGGCAAGGGGGCTGGCCAGCAGCCAGGATGCCCAAAGGCTCCCCCTCTCCCCGCCTTTGCTATTACTAGTGGCCTGCCCTTGCTGCCACACACACACACACACACACACACACACCCTGCTGCGACTGGCCCCCCCGCGCACACACCCTCCTGTGACTCCCCCCTCCACACACACACACACCCCCTCCTGTGACTGGCCCCCCCGCGCACACACCCTCCTGCAACCCCCCCACACACACACACCCCCTCCTGCGACTGGCCCTCCCGCGCACACACCCTCCTGCAACCCCCCCCACACACACACACCCTCCTGCGACTGGCCCCCCCGCGCACACACCCTCCTGCAACCCCCCCCCACACACACACCCTCCTGCGACTGGCCCCCCCGCGCACACACCCTCCTGTGACTCCCCCCTCCCCACACACACACACACACACCCTCCTGCAACTGGCCCCCCCCGCGCACACACCCTCCTGCAACCCCCCCCCCACACACACGCCCTCCTGTGACTGGCCCCCCCGCGCACACGCCCTCCTGTGACTGGCCCCCCCGCGCACATACACACACGCCCTCCTGTGACTGCCCCCCTGTGCACACACCCTCTTGCAACTGCCCCCCCTCTCCCCCCACACACACACGCCCTCCTGGGACTGGCCCACACGCGCACAGACCCCCTCCCGCGTCTGACACACACAGCAGGGGTAACACACCCCTGCGAGCTGGGGGGTGAGGGGCTCGTCGGACGCCAGGACTTACGCCAGTGTTCCTGGGCCGGGCGTGCGGGGGGCTGTGGGCGAGGTGCCACCAGGCACAGCAGAAAGGGGGCGACCAGGAGGTTGGGGGCCTGGTGCTGTCTCCTCTTGGGGGTGCCCGGCCCTTGCCAGTCCCCGGGCGGGTTGCTCATCGCACAAGCCTGGCACCATGGGCAGGCCCCAGGACTCCTGTGCCCGTGGATCCCTGAGCAGGGCCCAGCTGGCGCTGCCGTGGGGCAGGGGGTGCGGTGCTCGCTCATCCTGCGGCATTGTCACTTGGCTGCCGGTTAGTGGGGGTGGCTGGGGAGCCCCCGTGACCCCTCTGCTCCCCCTTGCAGCATGACGGAGAAGGAGGCGCTGGCGCCGCCGGCCTCACCCGCACCGGGAGGGAAGCCAGGGAGCGGGGTAAGTGCGCCCACAGGATCGGCCCCGGAGCCTGCCCTGTCCCCCTGCGACGGCTGCCGGATGGGGGGATGTGGCTCCCAGTGGCTGAGACCCCCCCAACGGTTTGAGATTCAGTCTGGGCTCCCCCCGCCCCAGATCGAGGGGCGCTGGCTGGGCCGGGGGTGGCTGGTGGGGCAGCCAGGCTGAGTCCCAGCGCACCCCACGTTCCCAGCCCCAGGCCAGCGCCGGGGCCTTCGATCCGATGAGTTGGGGGTGTCGGGGTTCACTCCCTGCTGGAGCAGGGCCCCACGGGGGTGAGGGGCTGAGCCCTCCCCCAGGCCGGGCAGCGCCAATTCCCTGGGGGGCCGCTGGCCCCTGCCCTTTGCTGGAGGAGGGGTAGGGTGGGGACCGGCTCATCATGCTCCTGGGCTTGGGAGCCCCACTGCTCTGTGCCCCCTGCCGCGCCGCCGCGCCCACCCCCTGCAGGGCTCTGCCCCGGCACTGAGAACTTAGCGAGGGGGTGGAGCCAGCTGGGGGTGCAGACGTGGGCAGCCAAGGCAGCTCTAGCCCCCCCCCAGAGGCCTGGGAGTGCGGAGCCCAGAGGGGCCAGGGCCCCGTCTGGGTTCCTACCACCCTCCTGGGGCAGTGGCCTCCCCACCCCGGCAGTGCCAGCCTGCAGGGCGAACGCCCGGCCCGGTGCCCTGGGGGGGTGGACTCCTGGGCTCTTTGCCCAGTGGCTGCTTCTGACTCCCCACGGAACCCTGGGGCAAGCCCCCGTCCCTGCCCGTGCCTCGGTTTCCCCCGGGGAGGGCTGTGGGTGTCTCCCAGGTGCCCGGTGTCTCCCCCCAGCTCGGGGCGCTGAAGCGGCTGCTGCAGCGGAAGCCCAAGGAGGAGCCGGCGCCCGAGCCGCAGCCCAACGGGGAGCTGGTCAGCCCCACGGGGGGGCCCATCTACTACATCTACGAGGAGGAAGAGGAGGAGGAGGAGGAGGAGCCGGAGCCGCCCCCGGAGCCCCAGAAGCCCGTCAACGACAAGCCCCACAAGTTCAAGGATCATTACTTCAAAAAGCCCAAGTTCTGCGACGTCTGCGCCCGCATGATCGTCCGTGAGTGGGGGGGGGGCAGCGTGGCTGAGGTGTGGGACGGCCCAGGAGCAGGGTCGGGCCCAGGCCGGGACTTGGCCCCCCCGGCACCTTTGCCAGTCCGGGGGGCAGTAACGGGCCCCTGCTGCCTGGCTGGGGGGGGCTGGAGGGGCCTGGCAGAGGCCCCCCCTCATGGAGACATCGGCTCCCAGGGGCTCTGTCACGGGGGGTACCGCCCCGCCTTTGCTGCTCCAAAGGCCCCGTACCAGCCCTGAACCCGGTCCCCATCCAGGCCCCACCCGCACCCCTGAGCTGTGACCCCTGGATGGGGGGGTCTCTAGCCGAGCAGGTTCCAGGGCTGGGACGTTTCATCGATTCTTCCTCCCCTCCCCCCCAGTCAACAACAAATTCGGCCTGCGGTGCAAGAACTGCAAAACCAACATCCACCAGCACTGCCAGTCCTACGTGGAGATGCAGCGCTGCTTCGGAAAGATCGTGAGTCAGCCCGGCCCCCTCGGGTGGGGAAACTGAGGCACGGGGCGGGGCAGCGACTCACCAAAGTCCCACAGGGTTAGAAGACAGAGCTGGGGTAGAACGCAGGCATCCTGGCTCTCCTCTGACCACTAGGCCCCACTCCCTTCCCAGAGTGGGGGGGAGAGCACAGGAGTCCTGGGCCCTGGCCCTGCTCTGACCACTAGGCCCCACTCCCTTCCCAGAGTACGGGGAGAGAACAGGAGTCCTGGCACCCGGCCCTGCTCTGACCACTAGGCCCCACTCCCTTCCCAGAGTGGGGGGAGAGCACAGGAGTCCTGGGCCCTGGCCCTGCTCTAACCACTAGGCCCCACTCCCTTCCCAGAGCAGGGGGAGAGCACAGGAGTCCTGGGCCCTGGCCCTGCTCTGACCACTAGGCCCCACTCCCTTCCCAGAGTACGGGGAGAGAACAGGAGTCCTGGCACCCGGCCCTGCTCTGACCACTAGGCCCCACTCCCTTCCCAGAGTGGGGGGGAGAGCACAGGAGTCCTGGGCCCTGGCCCTGCTCTGACCACTAGGCCCCACTCCCTTCCCAGAGCGGGGGGGAGAGCACAGGAGTCCTGGGCCCTGGCCCTGCTCTAACCACTAGGCCCCACTCCCTTCCCAGAGCGGGGGGGAGAGCACAGGAGTCCTGGCCCCCGGCCCTGCTCTGACCACTAGGCCCCACTCCCTTCCCAGAGCGGGGGGGGAGAGCACAGAAGTCCTGGTGGCGCGGGCGTCTGTCCATCCTGCAGCGGTAACTCTCCCCCTTTCTCTCCCCCGGGCCCAGCCCCCCGGGTTCCGCCGGGCGTACAGCTCCCCCCTCTACAGCGACCAGCAATACGCCTGCGTCAAGGAGCTGCTCTGTAAGTACCCGCCCCCGCCCTGGGCTCCCCGCCCCTCCCCCGTGCCCTCTGGGGAACAGCCCCCCCCCCCCCCGACTCACTGCCCCCGTGTGGTGTCTCCGGCTCAGCGGCCGCCAATCGGAGCGACCCCGTGTTCGAGACCCTCCGCACCGGCGTGGTCATGGCCAACAAGGAGCGGAAGAAAGGGCAGGACGAGAAGAAGAACGTGAGCCGGGCTCTGGGGGGGGGGGGGCTGCTCCAACGCTGGGGGAGAACTGGGGGGGCTGGATGGGGGGTGGGGCCAGGCTGCCCTGGCGGGGGGGGGGGGGGCTCTGGTGAGGGGCCAGCATCTCCCTGTGCCGCCTGGCGCGAGGTGTCATGGACTGGACAGGGAGGGGAGGGGTCTGCGCCCCAAACCCTACAGCAGCCACTGCTCCCGGCCACAGGCAGCCTGGCCCCCCAGCCCCCGTTCCCTGCCCCCCAGGCCTCTTGGGGCTCTACCCCGTTCGCTGCCCCCCACAATCCCCTACAGCCCTGCCCAGCCCCTGTGCTCCCATTCCCTGCTGCCCTCGGTGCCCTGGGGTCTGGCTGCCCCCCCTACACATGTCCCCATCTAACCCGACCACCCCTTCTCTTTTCCAGCCCTTGGCTGCCATGATGGAGGAGGAGCCGGACTCGGGGAAGCAGGAAGGCAGCAAAGCTGAGGCAGGTGGGAACCTGGGGAGCCGCAGTCGGCTGGAGTTGGGGGGCTGCAGCCTGGGTGTTTGGGGGGGGTCTCCTAGCTTGGCAAATGAAACTGACCCCCTGTTCCCCCCTGCTTCCAGGCAACCCTGAAGGGGACAAGAAGGCAGAGAAAAGTGCCCCTGATGACAAGGTAACCCCTGCACCCCTCCCTGTGCCCCTCTCCCCCTGCACCCCTCTCCCCTGCGCCCCTCCCTGTGCCCCTCTCCCCCTACACCCCACCCCCCCACACCCCTCTTCCCCCTGCACCCCTCCCTGTGTCCCTCTCTCCCTACACCCCTCTCCCTACACCCCACTCCCCCTGCACCCCTCCCTGTGCCCCTCTCCCCCTACACCCCACCCCCCTGCACCCCTCTTCCCCCTGCACCCCTCCCTGTGCCCCTCTTCCCCTACACCCCACCCCCCCGCACCCCTCTTCCCCCTGCACCCCTCCCTGTGTCCCTCTCTCCCTACACCCCTCTCCCTACACCCCACTCCCCCTGCACCCCTCCCTGTGCCCCTCTCCCCTGCTCCCAGTGCTCCCTAAAGACACGGTCCCCTCCCTCCCACCCCCATGAGCGGTGCCAGGCTGCAGCAGAACTGTGGGGTGGGGGGCGGCCGGGGCAGGGCCTGGCAGGCAGAGGGTGCCTGTGGCCCCTGCCCCCCACTGGCCTGGCTCTGATCCCTGCTCCCTCACCCCCAGACCAAGAAGCCGCAGCCGGGGTTCCTGCAGACCCATTACTTCGTGGCCCTTTATCGCTTCAAAGCCCTGGAGAAGGACGACCTGGATTTCCAGTGAGTGGGGCTGGGGGCTGGCCGGGCCGTGGGTGGGGCTGGGGGCTGGCTGGGCCGTGGGTGGGGCTGGGGGCTAGCTGGGCCGTGGGTGGGGTTGGGGGCTGGCCGGGCCGTGGGTGAGGCTGGGGGCTGGCCGGGCCGTGGGTCAGGCTGGGGGCTGGCCGGGCCGTGGGTGGGGCCCGGGGGCGACGTTGTCCTTGGTCTTTCCGCGCGTGTCGGCCGCGGGGTCGGTCTCCCTGCCCCGAGCTGCCCCGCTCGGCCGAGCCGGCTTCCAGACACAGGAGTCCGGAGCCTGGAGAGCCTCTGCGGAGGGCAGAGACCCTGCCCTGGCTGGGATCGGGGCCCCTGGGGCCGGGTGCTCCCGAGGCACCTCCTGCCTGGAGCTCTCAGGCGCAAGGGGAGTCCCCCAGGTTCATAGGGGGCCTTTGCTCCTGGGACACGGGGAGCCGGGCCCAGCGGGGGATCGGTCCCCAGCATCCGGGGGCCGGGCCCAGCATGGACGGGGTCCCACAAGGCCACAGGGGAGCAAAGGCAGCGGCCAGCGGTTTGGGGATCTGGGAGGCAGGACGTGGCGTTACCCGCGGGGGCCGGGCACCCCGGAGCTCTTAGCTGGGCCTTTGCCTTGCAGGCCCGGGGAGAAGATCGCGGTGGTGGATGACTCCAACGAGGAGTGGTGGCGGGTAAGGGGGGGTTCTCCCCGGGGGGGGGGGGGGCTCTGGGATCTTGGCAGCCCCAGTGGAGCCCAGACCCTGGGAGTTTGGGGGGGGGGAAGCGTAAAGCTGGTGATTTGTCTTCAGCTGTCACAAGGGTGAGGGGCAGCCTCCAGGGGAGGGGATGTGGGTGATGTGTGAGCTACCCCCCAATCCCAGCCTGCAGCTGCCAACCCTGCCCCTCACCCCGCCGGTGCCCCTTGCTCACAGCCCAGCCCTGCCAGTGCCCCCTTAGTCCTACCCCACAGCCCTGCCAGTGCCCCCTTAGTCCTACCCCACAGCCCCTGCCCCTCACTCCCGCCGGTGCCCCTCACTCCCGCCCCACAGCCCCTGCCAGCCCAGCCCCATGCTCCCCTATGCAAACAGCTTTGCCAATGTCCACACCTCTCCCTGGAGGCTGTGGGTCTCAACTGTTTCAGCCCAAGCGTGGGGGGGGGCTGCGCTCCATGACCCCCCCCCCCCGTTAACTCTTTGCAGGGGAGGATCGGCGAGAAAATTGGCTTCTTCCCCCCCAACTACATCATCCGGGTGCGGGCGGGCGAGCGGGTGCACAAGGTCACTCGGTCCTTCGTGGGCAACAAGGAGATCGGGCAGATCACGCTGAAGAAGGATCAGGTGAGCACGGCGCGAGCTTATCCCCCTCCCCCACGGCCCCCGCTACCCTCCCCCGCCACCTCCCCCATCACCCCAAGAGTCTGACGCAGCCACTCGGCCTGCCAAGCGCAGCATGGACCCCCCCCCAGGCAGGGCCTGGCTCTGCCCCCCTTCCCCACACTGCCAGGGTCTGCCCCTGCACCCCAATCATCTCGTTCCCTCCAGCTCACCCTCGCTGCATCTCTGCCCCGTTCCTTCTCCCCAGACGGGGGTGCCCAGCCCTCCCTCCCCACCCGTGTGCTCCCTGCCTCCCTCCCGCCCCGGGTGCCCCCCTGGGGTCCCCACCAGCGTCTCACCTGCCCCCGGGCGCCCCCCTGGAGTCCCCACCAGCGTCTCACCTGCCCCCGGGCGCCCCCCTGGAGTCCCCACCAGCGTCTCACCTGCCCCCGGGCGCCCCCCTGGGGTCCCCACCAGCGTCTCTCCCGCCCCGGGCGCCCCCCTGGGGTCCCCACCAGCGTCTCACCTGCCCCCGGGCGCCCCCCTGCCCTGCAGATCGTGGTGCAGAAGGGAGAGGAGGTGAACGGCTACGTCAAAGTCTACACTGGCCGCAAGGTGGGGCTCTTCCCCACGGACTTCCTGCAGGAGATCTGAGCCGGGCCGGGCCGCCGGCAGGTTGTGCCCAGAGCCGGCCCCGCAGGCTCGTCCTTAGAGAGCCCCCAGAGACAGCAGCCGCTGGAGCCCCCTTCCGGGGAGGAATTCCCCGGGCACCGTCCTCACTGCAGGGAGCAGATCTTCAGCAAAGACTGGGTCGGCTGCCCCACCCCCACCTCCCAGCACCTGGGCCCGGGACTCGCACGAGAGGCACGACCGCCAGCCGCCTTGGCCTGGGACATGCATGAGGGGCACAGCTGCCATCCCCCTTGACCCAGGACTCGTATGGGGCACAGCCACCGGCTGCCAGCCCCCTTGGCCCAGGACTCGCACGAGAGGCATGACTGTTGGCCGCCTTGGCCTGGGACGCACACGAGGGGCACGACCGCTGGCCGCCTTGGCTCAGGACTCGCACGAGGGGCACGACCGCTGGCCGCCTTGGCTCAGGACTCGCACGAGGGGCACGACCGCCGGCCGCCTTGGCTCAGGACTCGCACGAGGGGCACGACCGCCGGCCGCCTTGGCTCAGGACTCGCACGAGGGGCATGACCGCCGGCCGCCTTGGCCCAGGACTCGCACGAGGGGCACGACCGCCAGCCACTTTGGCTCGGGACGCACACGAGGGGCACGGCCGCCGGCCACCATGGCCCGCGATGCGCAGGGAGAGGCAGACACGGCCATGACCCCGGCAGTGCTGCAGCCTTGCGCGTGGATCTGTCCCCCAACTCCGTGGCAGCCTGGGGTGCGCTGCAGCTCCCTTGTTTGCTCTCCCAGGAGGGTGGGGGAAGGGGCCAGGGCCTACACCCTCCCCATGACATTTCTCTCCTGTCCGGTTTCCTTTGCCATGACCCCTTGCTGCCTTCAGACACGGCCTGTCCCGCCTGGCTCCCTGCGGGGCTGGGGCAGGCGTCTGTGTGTGGTGGCCCAGGAGGGGTCTCCCTTCCTCAGGGGCTGGGGTGTGGCGGGGGGGGCTGTTGCTGGGTGTGTGCAGTCTTGCTGCATGTTGTCAATATACCTGTGTTCCCCCTCCCGGTTCCTCCTCCGGGGTGGGGGGCGGGGGGGGCAGGGAAGTGGTCTGGCAGCTCCGGGGTTTGCATGCACCGCCCGGGGTGCAGAGATGGGGGGCGGGGCTGTGCGGCTGTGCAGCCAGCAGGGGGCACTCCTGGCATAGGGATTGGCATTTCTCCGTGGCGCACTCCTCTCCAGCGCTCTGCCCGGCTGCCCCTTGCAGGAGTGCGAGGTCGGCCCCCGCCGCTGGGGGGCCGGGCGTTGGGCCGGGGAGGCGGCTGGCTTGGAGCTGCCACGGGGCTAGACCTCCACTCCTGTTCCCAGCTGCCCCGGGAGGGGTCTCCACAAGGGAGGCCAATGGTTAACCTGTTAACTGGTGCACATCACCCTACCCAGTGGGACTGGAACAGCTCCCCGCCTGCCACGGGCAGGAGCCACTCCAGCCCCACAGGGGGCCCACTGCGGATGGGGGACCCGCTCCAGCCTCACAGGGGGCCCACTGCAGATGGGGGACCCGCTCCAGCCCCACAGGGGGCCCACTGCAGATGGGGGACCCGCTCCAGCCCCACAGGGGGCCCCACTGCAGATGGGGGACCCGCTCCAGCCCCACAGGGGGCCCCACTGTTGATGGGGGGACCCGCTCCAGCCCCACAGGGGGCCCCACTGTTGATGGGGGGGCCCGCTCCAGCCCCACAGGGGGCCCCACTGTTGATGGGGGGACCCGCTCCAGCCTCACAGGGGGCCCCACTGTGGATGGGGGACCCGCTCCAGCCCCACAGGGGGCCCCACTGTTGATGGGGGGGCTGCTCCAGCCCCACAGGGGGCCCCACTGTTGATGGGGGGGGCCGCTCCAGCCCCACAGGGGGCCCCACTGTTGATGGGGGGACCCGCTCCAGCCTCACAGGGGGCCCCACTGTGGATGGGGGACCCGCTCCAGCCCCCACAGGGGGCCCCACTGTTGATGGGGGGACCCGCTCCAGCCCCACAGGGGGCCCCACTGTTGATGGGGGACCCGCTCCAGCCCCATAGGGGGCCCCACTGTTGATGGGGGGACCCGCTCCAGCCCCACAGGGGGCCCCACTGTGGATGGGGGACCCGCTCCAGCCCCACAGGGGGCCCCACTGTGAACGGGGGGAAATGAGCCGGCTGGTGACCGAGGTGGATTTGGAGCTGGGGGTCCTGGCCGGGCCCACAGGCCCTTCCCTCTGGCACTGGACCTCTGAGCCAGGTGGCCAGAGCCCGGAGCTGGCGCCCAGCCCGGAGGGCGCTGTGTATGGGCGCAAGGAGCCAGGTGCCGCCCCAGGCCTCGCGTGTGCTGGGTCATAGGAAAATTCCGGCCTTGGCGGCGGGGGGGGGGGTTAGCGCAAACAGGGGCTTCCCGGGGCTGGCGGGGGGCATGGAGCAGAGCCCGTGGGGTTGGGGCAGCCCAGGCCCCTGCTTTTGGGGCAGAGTGCATCAGGGCCAACTCGCGGGACTCACTGATCTCTCCCCCCCCCCCCCGAGGCCATGGGGTGATGCAGGGGGCTGAGGGCTGATCCTGGGGGGTGCAGGAACTTGGGGCAAGATCAGTCTCACTTTGGGCCACTAGAGGGCGCCAGGGCCCTGCCCATTGCTCTTTCCTGGCTGCAACCTGCCCGCCTGGTTCAGGGCTGGGCAAGGAAAGGGGGTTGGGGGGGAGGGCAGTGTGGGGGGTGCATGGCTGCAAGGGGTGGAGCTTGCAGGGGGCACCCCTCCCCGCCCCCCAAGTTTGGAGAAGTCCAACCAACCCCCATCCACAGCTGTCTCAAGGGCAGCCCCCCACTTCCTGTCCCAAATGGCTTGGCCAATCCGGTGCCTCGGGCAGCAGAGACTGGCCAACGGAGAGAGGGCAACAGCCCCCTTCCCTAGAGCCTGCCCCAGGCCGCCACCCTCCCTGGCACCCGACAACAGGGGAGGGATGTTGCTGGGGCCCGGGGTGGGGAGGGGGGAGCAGGAGCTGGGCTGAGACCCAATGAAGTCTCAGCATAGGGAGGATGCTTATTAAGTTTGCAGATGATCCCCAGCTGGGAGGGGTGAGGAGCGCGTGGAGGACGGGCCATCGTTCAAACTGATCTGGACGCTGGAGAAATGGTGGGAGGGGCAATAGGATGAAGTTCACCAAGGACAAATGCAAAGTGCTCCGCTGAGCAAGGAACAATCCGTGTCTCCCACAGAAGGGGAAGCGACGGTCGAGGAAGGAGCCCGGCAGAAAGGGATCTCGGGGTCAGAGTGGACCACGAGCTAAAGATGAGTCAACAGTGGGACGCTGTTGCAAAAGAAAAAGCAAATGCCGTGGTGGGAGGCATTAACGGGTGTGGGGTGAGCAGGACACGAGAAGTCGTCCTGTCGCTCGAGGCTGAGCAGATTAGGCCTTGGTTGGAGTGTTGTGTCCGGGTCTGGGCGCCACCTTTCAAGAAAGAAACTGGAGAGGGCCAGAGAAGAGCAACACAAATGATGAAAGGTCTAGAGACCGGGAGCTGCGAGGGAAGGCTGAAAGAACTGGGCTTGTTTCATTTAGAAAAGAGAAGACTGAGAGGGGACATGAGAGCGGTTTTCAAGTATCTAAAAGGGTGTTACAAGGAGGAGGGAGAAAAATTGTTCTCCTTTAGCTCTGAGGACAGGCCAAGAAGCAATGGGCTTAAACTGCAGCCAGGGAGGTTGAGGTTGGACATTAGAAAAAACTTCCTAGCTGTCAGGGTGGTTACACACCGGAATAAATTGCCTGGGGAGGTTGTGGACTCTCCATCCCTGGAGATATTTAAGAGCAGGTTGGATAGAGCAGTGTTTCTCAAGCAGTGGTACAGGTACCCTGAGGGGTACTCAAGAGCAGTCCCGGAGGGGGGGGGGGAAGGATTCGTCAACACAAGTGAAATTTGGAGAAAACTGAATTTTTGTTTATTTACTTTTTACACCCAAACATTTCATCGTCCACCCAGCTACGATTAAGTGGTTTAAACTAACGTGTTGCAATGGTAGAAAGAAATTGTGTCTGAAACCTGTAGGGAGTGGGGGTACTCACCATTTTGTTTTCAAAAAGGGGTACTTTATTAAAAAAAAAGTTGAGAAACACTGGTCTGGAGGCGGCTTGGTCCTGCCATGAGGGCAGGGGACGGGACTCGACTCTCAGGGTCCCTGCCAGTTCTAGGATTCTGTGAGTCTATGAAACTCACGTCACGGCAGTGCTCAGTGAGGGTCACTTTCGATCTGTGCCCTAGAGCGAAAAGCTCCCAGGTCCCTTCCCACCCACCCCAGCCAGCCCCTTCCTTGAGGCGGGGTGGGAGCTGCTGCCCCGTAGAGGGGACAGGCCCCGCACCCCATTCCGTGAAGCCAGCCCTCTAGAAGTAACACCCCCCCCACACCCGCCCCAGTGCTCGCCTGGCTCCTCAAGTAATTCAATGAGCTGCCTTTGTCCTGCCATCTGGCCGGCCCCAGCTGGTGAATTGCAGCCCCCCGGGTGTTTCCTCCACCAGCACGGGCAGGAGGCGGCTCCCAGGTCTCCCTCCTCCCCAGGGGGTGGCCACCAGGGCCAGTCTGCAGCTTTGCCCTGCCCCCTTGCTCAGTGTGGGGGCCCTTGTGGGGGAGGGGTGGCCCCTGCAGGGTCTAGGGCAGGGTTTCCCAACCTATGGGTCTGGATCCAAATATGGGTCGCCATTACATTTCAAAAGGGTCACCAAGTCTCCCCCTCGGTGGCTCTGCCCCCTCCCCCCCTGTTTTTGAACTGCCCTGGGTCACCAAGTCTTCCTGAATTGTCAAAATGGGTCCCCATCTGGGAACGGCTGGGCTAGGGTAAGGGGGGGGTCAGGGCCCTCCTATTGGAGCAGAGCAAGTGGGGTGAGAACAGGGCTGGATGTCAAGTGATCAACGGCTCGATGTCAGCATGGTGGTCGGTTTCTAGCGGAGTGCCCCAAGGGTCGGTTCTAGGACCTGTTTTGTTCAACATCTTCATTAATGACCTGGACGAGGGGATGGATTGCACCCTCAGCAAGTTTGCGGATGACACTAAGCTGGAGGGAGAGGTAGATATGCTGGAGGGCAGGGATAGGGTACAGAGTGACTTAGACAAATTGGAGGATTGGGCCACAAGAAATCTGATGAGGTTCAACAAGGACAAGTGCAGAGTCCTGCCCTTGGGACGGAAGAATCCCAAGTATTGTGACAGGCTGGGGACCAACCAGTTAAGTAGTAGTTCTGCAGAGAAGGACCTGGGGGTTCCAGTGGATGAGAAGCTGGAGATGAGTCAACAGTGTGCCCTTGTAGCCAGGAAGGCTAATGGCATATTAGGATGCATTAAGAGGAGCATTGCCAGCAGATCCAGAGATGTCATTATTCCCCTTTACGCGGCTTTGGTGAGGCCACATCTGGAGTATTGTGTCCAGTTCTGGGCCCCCCACTACAGAAAGGATGTGGACGCATTGGAGAGGATCCAGCGGAGGGCGACCAGAATGATTAGGGGGCTGGAGCATATGACCTATGAGGAGAGGCTGAGGGAGTTGGGTCTGTTGAGTCTGCAGAAGAGAAGAGCGAGGGGGGATTTGAGAGCAGCCTTCAACTTCCTGAAGGGAGGTTCCCAAGAGGCTGGAGAGAGGCTGTTCTCAGTGGTGACAGATGGCAGAACAAGGAGCAATGGTCTCAAGTTGCGGTGGGAGAGGTCCAGGTTGGATTTTAGGAAAATCTATTTCCCTAGGAGGGTGGTGAAGCGCTGGGATGGGTTCCCTAGGGAAGTAGTGGAGTCTCCATCCCTAGAGGTGTTTAAGTCTCAGCTTGACAAAGCCCTGGCCGGGTTGATTTAGTTGGGATTGGTCCTGCCTAGGGCAGGGGGCTGGACTCTGAGGTCTCTTCCAGTTCTGATTCTATGATTCTAGGGGCCTGGCGCAGGACTCCTGGGTTCCAGCGCTGGCTCCAAGCGGAGGGGGGTTGGGTAAGGCTGCCGGCCCCACCCTGGCTCCCTCTCCCAGGCTGAGGAAGTGGGAAGGCAGGTGGGGCCAGGTCTGTGGCCAGCTCCTAACTCAGGCCATGGGCAGAAGATAGTTTGGCCCTGCGAGCCCCTGCCCCACCCAGCTCCACCGAGCCACGGGCAGAGGGTGCAAGGGGGAGCATCAGCAAGCCTGGCCGGGGGGGGGGGGGGAAGTAGCATCCCCCCCCAGCTGCAGCTCACGGTCGTTGCAGCTGCCTGCTCGTGGCCTTAGCTGCGGGCCCCATCCCAGCTGCATTGTCCCTTAACAAAGGGCCCCTTCCGCCCCCCCCCCAGCTCGTTAGCGCGGGGTGGGGCCGCCTCCGGCGTGAAAAGCGAAGGGCCCGGCCGCCCCCGAGGCTGGTTTCCAAACGCTTCGGGACCAGCCCCAGCGACTCCAGCTCCGCGGCGCCTCCACGAACCAGCCGGACGCGCGGGGCTTGACGCTGGGAGCCGCCCTGCAGCCGGGCCGGGCCGGGCCGGGCCGTGCGCCCCCGGCCCCAGCGGCTCCCTGGGTGGCTGCGTCTCTTCCCCCCGCGCCCAGGTCCGAGGGGAGCCTGGGGCCAGGGCTCCTGGCTTGTCCCCCCCCCCCCCGTCCGACCGTCCCTCGAATCGCTCTCGGGCGGGGAGGCCGGTCCCTAAGAGCCCCCCCAAAGCTTCTCCGAGAGCTGCGGGCCCGATCCTTGCACAGGTCGGTTCCCAGAGCCAAGGCCGCACCGGCGAGTGGGGGCAGATCCCAGGCGGGTGGAGGGGGCGGTCATTGACCCCCCCCCCGTGTGAAGGGGGCGGGGAGCCCGGAGGAGGGGGGCGTCCTGGCGTCCCCCGGGCCCTGTCCCGCCCCTGCGCCGTGCGGCTCGGGGAGGGGGGCAGCTGGAGCGGGCGAGTGGAAGATGGAGCGAAGCGGCCTGGGCCGCCCCGGGTCCCAGAAGCAATTTCAGGGCCGAGGCTCGGCTGCCGCCTCGCTCATTAGCCGCCCGGCCGAGGCGGGGGGGGGGGGGGGGGCTGGCAGCTGCTGACAGCTCCCAGGGCCCCGCGGGGCTCCGGGCCCAGCCCCTCCCCCTCGCGGGCTCCGAGGGGGGAGCGGGCCGGGCGCAGGGACTGCCTTGGGGCCGCGCCCCTAAGCACTGGGCATCGCGCTGGGGGGGGGGGGGGCCGGGCCTGAAGCCTCCTGCAAGGGGGGGCTGCCCCCCCACCCCAAGCTCAGTTCTGCTTTGCGGGAAGCCCCTGGCGCGGCAGCAGCACGCGGACAGTGACCGGGGGCACCGTGTGTCTCCCCCCCCCCCCGGCCCGGGCTAACGTGCCGCGAGGAGGGTCGATGGGGGGGGGCTGAGGCTGCTCCCCCGGCGCTCGGCAGCCACCTTTGAAGGCGCCTGAGCGCGCCCGGGCCCCGCTTTGATTCCCCGCAGCCTTTGAATCCTCCTGGCCCCGCTAATTAGAGGCGAGAGACACTTGAAAGGCTCCTGCGAGGCTCCGGCGGCATGAATGATGCAGGGACCCGCAGCCCGGGCGGGCGAGCGCCGGGCCCCGCACCGATCCCAGCCGTCCCGCGCCTGCTCCCGTGCGGGCTCCGGGCCTGGCCCCGCCGCGAGGAGCCGCCCTCCCCACCGCAGCGTCCCCCCCCCCCCCAGCCGCTCGTCCCGCCCCCCAGCCCCGCACTCCCGGCCCAAGCCATGGACTCGCTGTTCTATAGACACCTGGGGGAAGGGCACTGGGCGCCATGGCAACAGATGCTCCCGGGCGCCATGGCAACAGATGCCCCTGGCAACCAGGCGGCGCTGCAGAGCTGGGCCCGCGGCTGGCCCCGCTGGGGACCGCCTGGCATGGCCCTTCCAAACCCCCGCCGGGCCGCCGGTAACTATGGGAACCGTCGGCCCCCGGGCGACCTTTCGGGGCAGCCCCCCCCCCCCCCCGCTGAACCCCGCGTGGGCTGCGGCTGCCCCGGAGCCAGGAAAGGGGGGGGGGGATCTCGGAGGAGACCGGACGGGGCCCCGGGTTGGGCGGATGGGGGAGACCTCCAGCTGCCTACGGTGCCCGGTCCTGCCCCCCCCCGCCGCCGCCGCCCCCCCAGATGCGCCCCGCACGGGGCCGGGGTCCGCAGCCGCGAACCAGTCAGTCCTGACCCCCCGCAAGTGGGGGGCTGGGAACAGAGTCAAGGTCGAGTCAGTGCCAGCTGGTCCCTGGCGGGGGCCCCTTCCCCCCCCCCCGCAACCCCTGCCAGCCCTGCCCCCCAGCCCTGCTGGTGCCCCTCATTTCCGCCCCACTGCCCCCCAGCCTGTCGGTGCCCCGCATTCCCTCCCCCCGCAGCCCCTGCCCCCCAGCTCTGCGGGTGCCCCTCACTCGCAGCCCCTTGCTCCCCCCTGCTTGGTGGGGTGCGTGGCTCAGATGGGGGGCAGGGCATTGCTGTGTGCGGAAGACGTGCGAAAAGCAGCCCTCAAACCTGCTGCACCGCCCCCCAAGCAACATCCCCCACCTGCCCCTGCACCCCAAGGCCCCGCCCCCTGCTGGGGCCAGTCCAGGGCGGACTGGCCCGAAGAAGGTTCTGTGAACGTGTGTATGCAAATATCTTAATTTGAATATTTACATATGTAAATCTCCCCTCCAGCTGCTTCCTCGCTGCAGCGGTAGCAGGTGGTCGGTGGCAGGTGCTTGGAAGGCGCCACCTGGCGAGGTGTGAGGGCGTCACACGGGGAGGGGCCACTGGGGGGCGCTGGATTGCCCCGCCCCCATTTACAGGAGTGAGTGGGGCAGCCGCGGGGGGGGGGGGGGGGGGTCGGAGTTCGGCTGCCAGGAGCTATGGGGCACGGCTGAGGCCTGGCTGCTCCGGGTCACCCCCAAATCGCCCCCCCCCCCCCCGGCACCCGCAATTCAGCCACATCCGGGTGAGCAAATGGTGCAGCTGCTTCTGGGGGGAGCAGGGTCTGAGCGATTTCATCTCCGACCCTTCTCTGGGGCTGAGCCAGCGAGGAGTGTGGGGGGCACTGTTCCCCCGAGCATCTCTGGGGCGGGGGGGTCTGGGCCTGATCCCTCCCTGCTCTCTCCTAGCACCACTGCTCTTCTCTTCCCCCCACCCCAGCACCCCCATGGCCTGGTTCCTGCCTCCCACCCCAGCTCCCCCATGGCCTGGTTCCTGCCCCCCACCCCAGTGCCCCCATGGCTTGGTTCCTACCCCCCATCCCAGCTCCCCCATGGCCTGGTTCCTGCCCCCCCAGCTCACCCGTGGCCTGGTTCCTGCCCCCCACCCCAGCGCCCCCATGGCTTGGTTCCTACCCCCCATCCCAGCTCCCCCATGGCCTGGTTCCTACCCCCCATCCCAGCTCCCCCATGGCCTGGTTCCTGCCCCCCCCACCCCAGCGCCCCCCCAACCTGGCTTCTGTCCCTGCCCCTGTCACTGCTGCCCAGCGAAGCCAGGAGGGGGTGCTGGGGCCGGGCAGGCCTGACAGCTGCTGACAAGTGGGGGCCAGGAGGGCGCCGGCTCGGCGGGCTGGGGATTGACACCTGCAGGGGCCCAGGCTGCTTGAGATGCAGCCGGCGCCGTCCCAGCGCCTGTCCTTGTCGCTGCCAATTAAGATCAGGCCGGGCAGCGCTGCCACAGGCCGGGGCCCCGCGCCAGCCAGGCCCGGCACCTCCCCTGTGCCCCAGCCTATGAATATTAACAGCCCTGGCAACGCAGGCTGCAGCCAGCCCGGGGGGGCAGGGTATTGTCAATGTCCTCTTACCGGGGGGGAGGCGATGGCGGAAGGGAAACGTCCCCCCTCCCCAGAGCAACAGGGGTGAACCAGAAACTGTAGGGCGGCCTCAAAGGTAACCAGGGCCGGGCTGGCAGGAGTGAGGGGCAGGGCAGGGCTGGGGGGGGGGCAGGACTGGGCTGGCAGGGGCTGTCTGGCAGGAGTGAGGGGCAGGGCAGGGCTGGGGGGGCCAGGGCCGGGCTGGCAGGAGTGAGGGGCAGGGCAGGGCAGGGCTGGGGGGGGGCAGGACTGGGCTGGCAGGGGCTGTCTGGCAGGAGTGAGGGGCAGGGCAGGGCTGGGGGGGGGCAGGACTGGGCTGGCAGGGGCTGTCTGGCAGGAGTGAGGGGCAGGGCAGGGCTGGGGGGGCCAGGGCCGGGCTGGCAGGAGTGAGGGGCAGGGCAGGGCTGGGGGGGGGCAGGACTGGGCTGGCAGGGGCTGTCTGGCAGGAGTGAGGGGCAGGGCAGGGCAGGGCTGGGGGGGGCAGGACTGGGCTGGCAGGGGCTGTCTGGCAGGAGTGAGGGGCAGGGCAGGGCTGGGGGGGCCAGGGCCGGGCTGGCAGGAGTGAGGGGCAGGGCAGAGCTGTGGATTTTCCTCCATGGGAATCCTGCCCCCCACAGCAGGAGCCCCCCAAGTGCGGGGGTATCTCTCCTAGCAGCGTTCAGGCGCTGGGGCCCTGGGGAGCCGGTGTCTAGCCCAGCTGCGGGCTAAGGGTGGCATCTACGTGGGTTTTGCCCACGGAAGCTGGGGGCTCGACGTAGGTGGCTTAGTCTCCACGGGGCCACTCGTGGCTTTTAAAGTTCCGGGCTCGCCTGGCGCCCCCTCTCGGGGCGGAGGCAGGTGGGGCGGCGGGGGGGCCACAGAGCCCCCCAGGCTCCGCGGCTCAGCCGGGGGGGGCGCGTCTCTTTCGCCGTTCCCGGAGCCGCAGTGCCTCCCCGGTAATCAGGAGATATAAATGCATCAGCCGGCAGCGCCGCGGCAGAACCTGATTACACCCCGCGAGGGAGCGCGACGTGCCCTTGACGTGAGAGATGCGGCCCCGGGAAGAGCGAGAGAAAGATTTGAGGGAGAGGGAAAAATATCTTGTTCCCCCCCATCCTGCCCCCCCCAGCTTGGGCGGGGGAGGGGAAGCTGTGATGGGGCTGTAAGAGGAGGGGGCAGCTGGGGACCTCATCCTTTCACTCCCTCAGCTTCAGGCAACTTTATCAGGAAAGAACACACACACACACACGCACACACAGGTTGTCGGTGAGAGACAGAAGGGGGTTGGACACACACACACACACAGAGGTTGTCGGTGAGAGACAGAAGGGGGTTGGACACACACACACACGCACAGGTTGTCGGTGAGAGACAGAAGGGGGTTGGACACACACACACACAGAGGTTGTCGGTGAGAGACAGAAGGGGGTTGGACACACACACACACGCACAGGTTGTCGGTGAGAGACAGAAGGGGGTTGGACACACACACACACAGAGGTTGTCGGTGAGAGACAGAAGGGGGTTGGACACACACACACGCACAGGTTGTCGGTGAGAGACAGAAGGGGGTTGGACACACACACACACACACAGGTTGTCGGTGAGAGACAGAAGGGGGTTGGACACACACACACACAGAGGTTGTCGGTGAGAGACAGAAGGGGGTTGGACACACACACAGAGGTTGTCGGTGAGAGACAGAAGGGGGTGGGACACACACACACAGGTTGTCGGTGAGAGACAGAAGGGGGTTGGACACACACACACACAGGTTGTTGGTGAGAGACAGAAGGGGGTTGGACACGCACACAGGTTGTTGGTGAGAGACAGAAGGGGGTTGGACACACACGTAGGTGAGAGACAGAAGGGGGTTGGTTGTGCTGGGTGGGCGCGCACACACACACACACACACACACACAGGTTGTCGGTGAGAGACAGAAGGGGGTTGGACACATACACGTAGGTGAGAGACAGAAGGGGGTTGGTTGTGCTGGGTGGGCGCACACACACACACACACACACACACACACACAGGTTGTTGGTGAGAGACAGAAGGGGGTTGGACACACACACGTAGGTGAGAGACAGAAGGGGGTTGGACACACACACGTAGGTGAGAGACAGAAGGGGGTTGGTCGTGCTGGGTGGGCGCGCACACACACACACACACACACACATTGTCGGTGGGGGGTTGGCCGTGCTGGCAAGGGGGACGAGGGGCTGTACCAGCCTCCACTGTTGCCCCTCACTCCTGCCCCACAGCCCCCTGCTTGGGAAGGGGGACCCCAGTGTTAGAGTCAGGGGGGCTGAGGGGCAGGAGCAGGGGGCACCGGCAGGGCTGGGGGAGCCCAGGGCTGGGCCGGCAGGGGCTGAGGGGCCGGAGTGAGGGGCCCTGGCAGAGCGGGGCGGGTCAGGCCGGGGTGGCAAGGGACTGTGGACCAGGAATGAAGATCAGTTTGGCCTAAGCCATTGGCACCGGGATTCCCCCCACCCCCGACTGCGACCCCCCGTCTCTCATAACTGACTGAACGCAGGTCTCCGTTCACTGCGGGGTGGGAGCTGGGGGGCTGGGACTCCACGTCGTTCTGGGGAGCCTGGTGTGGGGCTTGGGGTACGTGTCTATCTGGGAAGGGAAGTGTGGGAGCCAGGAGGCTGGTGGGGATCTGTCTGGGGGGGCTGGTGTGTGTCTTGGGGGGCTGGCATGAGGGTCGGGGGGCTGGTGTGTGTCTGGGGGGGCTGGTGTGAGGGTCGGGGGGCTGGTGTGTGTCTGGGGGGGCTGGCGTGAGGGTTGGGGGCTGGTGTGTGTCTGGGGGGGCTGGCGTGAGGGTCGGGGGCTGGTGTGTGTCTGGGGGGGCTGGTGTGTGTCTGGGGGGGCTGGCGTGAGGGTCGGGGGCTGGTGTGTGTCTGGGGGGCTGGCATGAGGGTCGGGGGGCTGGTGTGTGTCTGGGGGGCTGGCATGAGGGTCGGGGGGCTAGTGTGTGTCTGGGGGGCTGGTGTGAGGGTCGGGGGGCTGGCAGGGGGACTGTCGTGTCTGGGAGAGGCTGGTGTGAGGGTCGGGGGGCTGGCATGTGTTGGGGGCTGGCATAGGGGGCCGGCATGTTTCTGGGAGGGGCTGGCATGGGGGTGTGGGGTCTGGCGGGTGTCTGGGAGGCTGGCGGGGGGCTGGCATGTATCTAGGAGGGGCTGGCAAGGGGGCTGGTGTGCGGTCCCTACTAAGTGGTTCCCATCTGCCCAGCAGCCCCCAGCTCTGGTGTGGGACAGACTCTAGTGGGGGTCCTGGCCCTGAGCCCCCCCCCCCCCACAGGATGCTGCCATGAGCAGACCCAGGGAGCACCGTGCCCAGACGGGGGATTGGCTCTTGGGGGCCAGCAGGTGTGGGAGGCGGCAGGGCCGGGAAGGGGGCTGAGCTGGGGGAGAAAGGGACAGGGCGGGGGGGGTCACTAGCTTTGAATGGGCAGTGAAGGCTGCCAGGGTGACTAAGGTCCCAGGCATCCCCTTACTCATGGGTGGCCAGTAGCATAGGCCTGGCCCCAGCAGGCCTGCCCTCCAGACCCCGGTGGGCTGGGCCACAGCTTGCCACCCCCTGCCCTGCAGGGCTGGTGCGGTCTTGTGCAAGAACAGCTGTTCTCATGCACAACGTCCACACGGCCCGCCCCCGCTTGCACAAGGAGATTCCCAGTCCGGCGTCGGAAGAGGGCGTCTTGCGCCAGAGCTACGCTCTTTTCCAACAGGCGCCAGCCCTCTTGGGCAGGAGCTCTTGGCAGCGCGGACGCGCCTCAGGGGTTTCTTGCGCAAGAGAGCGTCCGCACGGCCATGGATGCAATTGCGCAGAAGCACGTGGCCGTGTGGACGGGTTCTTGCGCAAGAACCCATCAGTGTAAACATAGCCCAGGTGGCCAGGGAGCATCCGGCTGGGGGTGGGTGGGGCTTGTCTCCAGGGGCAGGGCCTTAGGTAGAAGGGGCGGGACTCTGGCAGAAGGGGCGGGGCTAAGGCTTGACTTCCCCAGCTTGGCTTTCACCCACGGCCCATACCCTTCCTCCCCCCCCCCCAGATCTGCTCACCTTGGCCTTGGCTTCAGTGGATCCCGGCTGCAGGATCATGCCCTAGCCCGGCACTCGCACCAGCCCCCTGCCAGCTGCCCCGGCAGTCTCCTCTTTGCCTGCACCAGGCGATTTTGCAGTGGCAAAGCTCTGGTGCAAGAAGGCCCTTGCACAAGTGGCTTCCGCTTTGCACGCTGGCACAGCCGCCCTGCGCCCTCCGTCTGGGGCCAGCTTGGGGCTCACTGACCCTACGTCGCCCACTGGCGAGTCGCCCAAAACTCCCACCCCAAAGGGGAGTGGAAAAGACACCAGAATCAGTGCAAGGCCTCATGGCCGGTCCGGAACAGCCAAGCCGCCCTCCCAGGCTTTTTGAGTAGGACAGCCCCACAGGGAGGGTGGGAAAACCCAGGAGAGACTTTTCCTCCCCCTTTCTGTGTCCCATGGGGCCCCCGCCTGTCCCACGCTGCCAGGCGCCCGCCGGAAGGGCCAGGTGAGGCATCTCCTTCCTGCGGGCCAGGCTCCCCCTCCCTCGCCAGCTCCGCCAGGCAGCTTTTAAATGGCAGCCCATTAAAATTTTCCACCTCATTTACTGCCTCTTCTACGGTTAATTTTCCCAGGCCCGCGTATTTATGTATTCGCACCGCTCCAGACGCCAATTCGCTGCAGCTGGAAGGGGAGCGTGGCTGGGGGGGGGTTGGGGGGGGGGGGGAACTGCCTGGAGGGAGGGGGGAAGCTCCGTCTTTAATTTAACAAACGAAGGGAACAACTTAATTAGAGTCATCTGGAAAATCGCAGCCTCCATGATGGCTGCTTCCAGCGGAGGCCGCCCCGCCAGCGTCGGGCGGCTGGTCTCGGTGCGGGGAAGGCAAATGGGCCGTCGGGGCTGCGGGAGCTGCTAGCCGCAGGCTGCTCCGGCCCGAACAGCTGTCTCTCATTAGACAGAGGGGCTAATTGGATTTATCAGCGGTTAAGAGGCAAGGCAGGGTTACTGGAGTCTCCTGGGGAGGGGAGTGGAGTCTCTGGCAGGCCCTGAGCAGCCGTTTCCAGCAGCGGATGGAGGGGCCAGGCAAAGAGCATCTATTTCATGGCCTTGGACAACCCCCAGGCCTGGTCACAAATTCTCTGGCCCTGGGAGGGGGCAGGTTTGAGGGGAGTAATCGCAGTGGTGAAAGATCAGGGACCCTCCGGCTGGGCGCTTCACAGACCCCGGCTGAGATAGGGCCCTGCCGCGCCGGGCGCTGCACACTCACACAATGGGGGTTCGTCCTAACGCCAAAGACCTCCCAATCTAAACAGACGAGCCAGATGAATGCGGAGAGGGGGAAACTGAGGCACCGCCCACGGAGATGATTTCCCTCTGCTTCCAGTTCTTTTACCAACCGGTGCGTCAATTTCTGGGCCTCGCTCGGCCAGCTTCCCCTCTTGGTGGGGGTGCCAGGTGCCGGGGACTGCTTCACAGAGCTCCCGTGGGCTACAGCTGTACAGACGGGATGGTAGAGGGGGCGGGGCGGATTGCTTGGATTTCCTGCTTGGAAAAGGGCTCAGCTCCCAGGCGGCAGAGCCCCTGCAGCACCTGGTGTGTGTGATCGGTGGAGCTGGGGGGACCCTGGTGACGATGCTGGTGTGAGGAGTTTTGGGGGTTCACAGGGGGCTGCATGCAGAGGGGGGCACTCAGCACCCTGGGGATGTTACTGGTTTAACGGGGCAAGGGGGAGGGAGTTTGTTGGTGCAGAGAACAGCCCAGACCTGGAGCCCCGGCGACTGGGGCCCTGGGGCCTGGCCGGGTCTGGCCAGACAATGGGCTGCAGGGGGGTGACCTCGGTGCCCTGCCCAGCTGGTCCCAGCCAGGAGAGAACAATGGATGGGGGAGGGGAGAAGAGAGGCCCAGGTGACCCTGTTACCTGCAGAGACAAGGGGTGGAGCGGGGCTGTTGCTGGGGGTGCTGGAAGGGTGGGGGGCTTCTGAACTGGACAGGGAGCAGAGCAGGCCGACGGGCTGCAGGGGAGCCTGACGTGTGGGGCTGGGGGGGGGCAGGCCAGAGGGATCCGTTGCTGCGTTCAAAGCTCCATAGACCCTCCTGGTTGGTGTTGGCTGAGTCGCTCTGGGCTGGAGAACTGGGCTGCACTGTTCCCTCTGAGAGGGGAGCCCCTGGGGGCCAGAGAGAGGGGACCCCCAGGGGCTCACAGTGGAGGCAGGCAGCTGAAGGCCCTGAGAGGTGCCATCTGGGAGGCGCAGACCCCGCAGGTGAGGGGGCCCCCCAAGAGAGGGTCACCGCACTGGGGTGGCCCCCGAGAAAGGGCTGTCTCACTGCCGCTGGACTGGAGGGGGCTCCCCGAGAAGGGGCTGTCGCACTGGAGGGGGCTCCCCGAGAAGGGGCTGTCGCACTGGCGGGGGGATCCCGCCCGGGGACCGACGGGCCAAGTGTGGGCACCGCCTGTGAGCCGCGATGTGAGCCTCCTCTGGTTTCCTGGAGGGCGGGGCGTGCGGCGGTGGCACCGGGGTGACGACCACGAGCGGGAGCTGTGGGACGGAGCCCCGGGCAGGCCGAGGGAGGGGCCCCGGCTCCACCCAGCTCAACTAATGTTGTTCCAACTTAAAAAAAAAAAAACCCGCCAGCGTTAAAAATGTCAGCGGCGCGGAGGAGCCCTGACCCGCGAGATTAATCGCCCCGGTTTCTCTTTGCATCTCCGCGAAAGGTCAGGAGCCTTCGCCGAGGATCTGAATTAATTGGAAATTCCGCGCCGGAGCCAGGCCCATACATCACTGTGGGGACAATTACGCCAGCGCCTTGGAAAGGGGGCGATGGGCCCGCTGCGGGGAAAAGCGGGCACAGCGGAGACAGCTGCCTGCCGGCCGTCTGCACACAGGGGGCAGAGGGCCCCCGCCTGGCCTCCGAATGCGCCCAGCGCCAGCCCCCCCAACAGCTGAGCCCGGGGACGCCTGGAAGCAGCGCCGGTCCCAGAGTCGCCCCATGAGCAGGGAAGCCGAGGGGTGAACGCCCCCTGCAAACCAGTCTCCCTTTATCTTCGGGGGCTGGGCGCGGGGTGCTGCCACAGCTGTGCCCGCTCTGGGGTCAGGCGATGCCAGTCAACCTCCTCTGCAGCCCGCTGCCCGTGCCAGGCACCCCCTGGCATGGCCCGGGCCTGTCTCCCCAGAGCTCAGTGCCCGCGTTTTCTGTTCCGAGCCCCACACACAGACACACCGGGCAAGGAAGTCGCAGGCGGCCAATCCAGGATCTACTGGGGCCATCACCCGTCGCTCCAAGAGGAGAAATAACGCGCTGCTGAAAAGCCATTAAATTAATTTAAATCACGGGCGCACCTCCCCCTCCCCCAGGAGATCAGCATAAATGCAATTTGCATATTCATGATATTTATTCAGGAGCTGTCCCCTCCCGCAGATTAAAGACCCCCCTGGGACGTGTAAGGCTCCCTTGTTGTGCTCGCTGGGGGGATATTTTGGGGGGGCGACTGGGTGGCTGGCACTCACTGGGGGGGTTACGCTGGAGGGGGGTGTTTGGGGCCTCCCCTCTGTGCTTCAGGAGTAAATGACTCAAAGGGAACAAGATTCTGAACCAGTCGCAACCTCATGTCTTGGGGGGGGGGCTGAGCGTTCCCCAGAGCTGCCTTTTGCCTTCCTTCCATGGCAAGGAGCTGCCCAGGTAAACCAGAGCCCCAGTCCCCTGCCCTGAGCACCCTCCTGCACCCCAAAGCCATCTTCCCCATCTCCACCCCATATTCTGCACCCCCAGGCCCATGCCCCCTCCCACACTCAGAACCCCTTGGCTTCAGCGCTATCACATGAATTTCGTTACATGCACCAATGTGAAGGTGATGTCGCACGTCCCCTCCATGTCGCACGCCCCCTCTGCATTGCGTGACCCCTCCACATCTCACGTTCCCTCCACGTCACACTCCCCCTCTGCATTGCATAAGCCCTCCACGTCGCACGTCCCCTCCATGTTGCACGCCCCCTCTGCATTGCACGTCCCCTGCACGTCGCACGTCCCCTCCATGTCGCACGCCCCCTCTGCATTGCACGTCTCCTGCACGTCGCACGTCCCCTCCATGTTGCACGCCCCCTCTGCATTGCACGTCACACGTCCCCTCCATGTTGCACGCCCCCTCTGCATTGCACGTCTCCTGCACGTCGCACGTCCCCTCCATGTTGCACGCCCCCTCTGCATTGCACGTCCCCTGCACGTCGCACGTCCCCTCCATGTCGCACGCCCCCTCTGCATTGCACATCTCCTGCACGTCGCACGTCCCCTCCATGTTGCACGCCCCCTCTGCATTGCACGTCGCACGCCCCCTCCATGTTGCACGCCCCCTCTGCATTGCACGTCCCCTGCACGCCGCACGCCCCCTCTGCATTGCACGTCCCCTGCACGTTGGTGCACATAAGAAAATTAATTCTGCTGGGGGGTGGGAAGAGTTAGAGGGAGTCCTGCCCAGGACACAGGGAGATCTGGACTTTGGTTCTGCTCTGCACCGGCTCAGGCTCAGGGAGGTTCTGAACTATCCCCCCACTCCCTAGTTCCAGCTGCTATGACCCCAGGCTGGGGCAGGGAGCTCCTGGCTGCAGAGTCCCCAGGGGAAGCAACAAACGTGAGACCTTTCCCTCTTCCCTGGCCTGCCCGTGCCCAGCCCTGGGCCCCCTCCCTGCCCTGCCAGTGCCCCTCACTCCCGATCTGCAGCCCTATCAATCCAGCCCTGCCGGTGCCCCTCACTCACACCCCACAGCCCCTCCAGCCCAGCCCTGCCGGTGCCCCTCGCTCCTGCCCCACAGCCCTGCTGGTGCCCCTCGCTCCTGCCCCACAGCCCTGCCGGTGCCCCTCACTCCTGCCCCACAGCCCTGCCGGTGCCCCTCACTCACACCCCACAGCCCCTCCAGCCCAGCCCTGCCGGTGCCCCTCACTCCTGCCCCACAGCCCTGCCGGTGCCCCTCGCTCGTGCCCCACAGCCCTGCCGGTGCCCCTCGCTCCTGCCCCACAGCCCTGCCGGTGCCCCTCGCTCGTGCCCCACAGCCCTGCCGGTGCCCCTCGCTCCTGCCCCACAGCCCTGCCGGTGCCCCTCGCTCTCAAGCAGGTTCCCCATTTCCTCGAACTTTTGCTCCCCCTCCAGCTCAAGGCGCGGCCAGCTAACCCTCTGCCGAACAGGCCTTATGTGTGACCCAGCACCTCCCTCCCCCTCCCCGTCCCAGCCTGGCAAGGCTCCGGGGGAAGCCACGGCCAGCACGGGAGCCTGGCGCTCGGGGCGTGGAGGCGCGCCGGGTGGTATTACAAATCTCAACACCCAGGCACTTAAATCTCCATCCATGAAAGGGCCTATTAGTCTAATCGCTTGCCTCCCCGGCCCTCGAGCTGCGGAAAGAGCAGTTAGCCGCTCGCCCTGACAGATCAATAGCAGCAGGATAATAAATATGCCCGGGCACTTGTCTCCAAATTTAATTTCCGTGACAAGACCCGAGGAAGGTGACGATCCGGGCTCCGCTGGAGAAGGGGCCTACGGAGGCGGCGCCGGTTCTCCAGGTCGCTCTGTGAGTGGGGAGGGGGGATGTTGCTGTAGCTTCTTCTTCACCGTCCCTTCGGTGTCTCTCTTGGATGAGAGGCAGGGAGGGCTGGAGGCTGCGGAACGGGAGGTTGAAAAAGCCCACCGCTCTGCCGGTGCCCCTCACGCCCGACCCATAGCCCTCTGTCAGCCCAGCCCTGGGTTTTCTCCTATCCCGCCCAGCCTCGCCGGTGCCCCTCACTCCCAACCTGCAGCCCTGCCAGACCAGGACTCCATACACACGGTCCTCCCAATCCCCCTTGCTCCGTGATCACGGGGGACTTTGCTCTGAGTGACACACGCTGGAGGCCTCATGCCGCCAGCGGTAAAACGTCCTTGGAATGTCCATATATTATAGATGAGAATTTCCGAGCCGAGAAAGTGTTGCAGCCAACTCAGGGGAATTCTAGACTAGCCCTCATCTTGACAGATGAAGAGGCACTGATCACAGAACTAAGAATTAATGGTAACTTAGGTACATGACTTGATTCACATTTATTACAGGCCAACAGAATAAAGCCCAACCAATGTTATATTGATAGATATAAACTTGGTGGATTAAAAGCGCCGATGTCACAAAGCTGTAAACAATTGGCAGCCAAATCAGCCGGGAGGCAGTAATTTAATGAGAAAAAATGTGAATGATCATTGTAACATTTAATTAGATGCCCCCAAAAAAGCCTTAATCCTACAACTGAGAAAGAAGGCCGTCTGGGTTAAAAAGAGCTGACCAAGGTAAGAGAAGAAGTGAGAGCAACTATAAGAATGTTTAAAATAATATATAAAAATGGAGGAAAGGGAAAGTTGGTAAGGAATCTGAAAGTCAGAAGTTGGGAATTGTAGAAAAGTGATAAGGGAAGCAAAAGGACACAAGGGCACCTCTGCTTCTAGCAGAGTTAAGGACAGTAAGGAGGTATTCAGGTATATTAGGAACAAAAAGAAACTTAACAATAGTACTGGTCTGTTAGTAGCTGAAAATGGTGAAATTACCAACAATAATGCAGCAAAGGTAGAGGAGTTCAATTAATATTTCTGTTCTATATTTGGGGAAAAAGCAGATGGTGTGGTCATATCATATAATAACTTGCTTTCCATTCCACTAAGATGTTACACAGCAACTACTAACATTAGTTTTATGTCAGCAGGAACAGAGAGCCTGCACCCAAGAGTTTTAAAAGAGCTGACTGAGGCGCTCCCTAGACTGTTAATGTTGGTTTTTACTAAATCTTGGACCACAGGGGAAGTTCCGTAAGACTGGAGGAAAGCCGAGGTTGTGCCCGTACTTGAAAAGGATAAACAGCATGACCCAGATAATGACAGGCCTGTCAGTCTGAAATTGATTTGGGGCAACTTAACTGAGCAGCTGATACGGGATTCAATTAATAAAGAATTACAGAAGGATAATATAGTTAATACCAATCAACATGGTCTTATGGAAACTAAATCCCATCACAGTAATTTGAGATTTTTTTTAATGAGCTTACATGTTTGTTTGTCATAATATACTTAGACTTCTGTAAGGCATCTTGGTACCTCATGATACAAAGACCTAAAACCAACAAGGCTCACGTTAAATGGATTCAAAACTGGCTAACTCGTGGCTCTCAAAATGTAATTGTAAATGGAATGATCATTGAATGGGTGTGTCGCGGCGCCTCATGCTTCATGAAAATTGGCTTATGAATATGAATATTTATAATTAGAAGATGCTTTATGCAAAACAGGTCATGTAACATGCTGACTCTGTTTATCCTGTTTTTGTGCACATATCATTTTTGTATCTGGAGACAGAAATTTGACGTACGAGTCTGGCTTAAATACTAAATATGCTAATAAGAGCCATTAGTGAGACTTTAGGAACTTAATGGCTTGGTACTCAAACCTCCGCCCTGTAAATGGTTTTATTTTTCCTGTAAGCCCCAATTGTGGTCGGTTCTAGAAAGACATGTGACCATGCCACCTGGTACTGGAATCCATCTTGAACCTGGTACTTTTCCATGGGGGAGGGAGACTGAACATAGGGTTCCCGCCCTGGGGAAAGTCTAATTAAGAAATGGAAAGCAATCAGGCCTTTGTCTTCAGCTGGCCTTTGAAATTGCCTCCCCCACCCTAAAAAGATTCACATGGAGAGAACTGGAAACAAAAAAAACTGTAGTGAAAGCATGAAGGCAAAGCTGCCTGGCCAAGGTCAGAAAAAGATCAACTCTGGCCTGAGATAAGACCAACCATTAGGGTAAGAATTTGCATGTAACGCGTTTCTTACTGGGTTAGAATTAGCTGGTGCGTTTTATTTCTTTTCGATTAGGAATGTCCTTTGTCTGTTTTCACTCACTTGAATCCTGTTTTTTATACTTGATAAAAACACTTTTATTAGCAAGCCCAGTGTAAATAATTGTTACCTGGTGGGAACAACCAGTGTGCATCTCTCTCTTTCACTGAGAAGGAGGGGGGGGCACCTTATGAGTTTTCTCTGTGTAAAACGATGGATTTATTTGGGGTTTTGGGGATTGGTTTCCTGGGTGCTGAGCTCTTAGGGCCAAGCCCTCTTGGAGCTGGGCTGGTTCAGAGACTGTGCTGCTCTGCAGGGGTAGGCAGGGGTAACCCCAACTCTGCACCTGGGCTGAGGGAGACCAGAGAATCTGGCCCAGCAGGACAATGCAGCTGGGAACCCCAAAGGGCAGGAAGGCGGGTGGGAGAAGCTAGATGAGCCCCACAGGGATTTCTGTGATTCAGCCCATCACAGAGTGTTTCTAGCGGGGTGTCACAGAGTGTGGGGGTGTCACCGGACCCTGCACCCCATCCACGGCCAGGCGTGACTCTCAGGTGGCAGGTAGAACAGAAAGGTGTGTTGGTTCACAGGAACACAGTGTAGCTCAGACTTCTTGTTACAGGAACCAAGAGCAGCCAGTACAATCCATCTCGGGGAAAGGAGGGGCCAGAGCCCCAGCTCTGGCCCCCTGCCCTGGCCCCCCAAGACAGCTACGCTCCCTTCTCTGGCTGAAAAACTAACTCACACCCCCAGCAACTGGTCTCAGCCTTCCAGGCTGCCCCGCCTCCCGCTTTGTTCAGATTCCCCCACAAAGTGAGGGAATCCTCCATCTAGCTCAGGTGTCAGGCCCTGGGACAGACAGATGGACACACACACACACACACACACACACACACACACACACACACACACAGTCTGTCTCTCAGGACAGTCAGAATCACACACGCATGCACACACACACAGTTTGTCTCAGGACAGTCGGAATCACACACACACACACACACACACACACAGTTTGTCTCTCAGGACAGTCGGAATCACACACACACACAGAGTGTATCTCTTAGGACAGTCAGAATCTCTCTCTCACACACACACACACACACAGAGTGTGTCTCAGGAATCACACACACACACAGTCTGTCTCAGGACAGTCAGAATCACACACACACACACATATGCACTGTCTCTGTCTCTCAGGACAGTCGGAATCACACACACACACAGAGTGTGTCTCTTAGGACAGTCAGAATCTCTCTCTCACACACACACACACAGACAGTGTGTCTCAGGAATCACACACACACACACACACAGTCTGTCTCAGGACAGTCGGAATCACACACACACACACACATATACACTGTCTCTGTCTCTCAGGACAGGCGGAATCACACACGGCACACCCAAATAAACGGAACGCAAGAGCAGAGTGACCAGCCTGGCTACAGGAGTGAACGCAGCCCCCCACCCCCTCACTCGCTCTCCTTGTGGGCTCTTCGCTGTGTTACGGGTGACTTGAAGAAAACACAGAAATTCCCCCACCACCACGGAAGTGTGCAGAGGACACACACGTGGCCCGTGAGGCGCGGGGGAGAGAATGACACGGCGGGTCGGGGGGCATAGCACGCAGGCAAACGGCGTGGGTGATCACAGGGCCCCCTGTCGCCGCGGCCGGGCGGGAACGAAGGATAACAGCCAAGGCAGGGGGGAGCCCCCCACCCCCATTCAAGGGATTAACCCAAGAGTCCGCCTTTCCGGGGTTGAAGGATAGGAGCCCAACGGCGCAGGAGCTGGCAGGCCTGCCGGAAAGCCAGGAAGGTGGCAGCAGAAAGGGGCTGCAGGGCCATGGCCCCGGCATCCCGGGGAGTAGCAGGCGTGTCTGGGTAGGAGCAGGGGGGCCGGTTGGGGAAAGGGAGGGAGGATTCCAGTGGCCTGGCTGGAGACTGGAGCCCTGAGCCCCGGAGAGAGGCAGCCGGGCGCGTGCTGAGCCCCACAGGAGGATGTGGGGCCTGGAAGTAGCTAACCCCCAGGGCAACCGGGGGGGCAGGCTGGGGGGCTCTGTCCTGGGCAGCAGGAGGGAGTCAGCAGAGTGTGAGCGGCAGCAGGGCGAGGAGGAGGAGAGGGTCGGAGAGCAGGACTGGCCGGGAGTTAGTCCCACCCGGAGACGGTTCAGGGCGATTTGACCCTTGGCTCTCAGCATCCGGCGGCTGGGCACGACGCGGGACAGATGCAGACAGGTGGGAGGCGGGAACGTTAGCTCCATGGGCCTGGTACCGGGGCATCGCCTCCCCGGGCAGTTCTGAGTCCAGATTTTGGGGTTGCTCTGCTCTAGGGTTTCCTTGGGGCCGGTCTCTGGCCTGGCCAGATGGGGCGTCAGAAAGTCCTCTGGTCTGGGAGTTTGTCAGTCGTGAAACACAGTCCCTGCTGTCCCGGCCCTGGGCCCCCAGCCTTGCACGCCCGCCCCACAACCCCTGCCAGCCCAGCTGGGGGCAAGAGACAGAACCCGCCCCAGGAAAGGCCCTGGCCGCCCCCCCGTGGCTGAGGCGGTGCAGGGACCCGGGAGGCCTGCTCTGACAGCCCCTGTCAGGGATAATGACCAGCTCGGAGCCCAGGCCCCCGGGCAGCTGCTGAGCTCGTTAGGCGATTTAATGAGGGAGGGAGGCAGGCGCTGCCTCTGGCTGTTTGCTCCCCTGGTCACCAGCCCCCACCACTGTCGGCTGCAGGAGCAGCTCAACTCTGCCCCCCTCCCCTCCGTTTCACCTGCTTCCCCATCACACCCCCCACTGCCCCCTCCCACAACCACTGCTCCCCCTCCCTCACACTGCCCCCTCCCACCACCACTGCTCCCCCTCCCTTACACTGCCCCCTCCCACCACCACTGCTCCCCCTCCCTCATACTGCCCCCTCCCACCATTGCCCCTCCCTGGCACTGCCCCTGCTTCCCCTCCCTCTCACTACCCCCTTCCCTGCTCCCCCTCCCTCACAGGGCCAGTGCAGGGCCCAGCCCCACTCCCCCCATCCCCTGCCTCTGCATGAGGCTCCATGGGGGTCACTGGATTTTGTAGCTTCCCCTCTGCTGACCCCCAGCCCAGGTCTCCCACCTCCCACGGACCCAGCGCCCCACATGCCCAACCCGCTAGGCCCAGCAAGGAGTCTCCTCCCTGGCCCTGTCTCTGGGCCACACCCCAGTGTGGGGCGGGAATGGGGGAGTCCCATGGGGCTTCCAAGAACCCCTCTCCGCAGTGCAGAGGGGCCCAATCCGGCGGGGGTCCAGGGCCCGTGTGCTGGAGACACCCCCTGTATCGGGGGGGGCTGTGGCCCCCCCGGCGGGCGGAAGGAATTTGCATTTGTTATCGGCTCCCCAAGGGACTTTGCATACGCTGAGGGGGGCGCTGGCCCCGCGCTGCCGAACCCACCGATAAGCCGCTCGCCGAGATAAAAGCAGGCGCGGGGGGAGCTGCCGGGTGCCCCCCCCCCTGGGCAGGGGCCTCCTCCGTGCTGCAGGCAGGAGAGAGGAAATTGGCTGAGGGTGGGGGAGGGGAGCTCCTGCGGGAGAGGGATCCCAGAGCATAGACCCCCCCCCAGGACTGCAGGCCCCTCAGATCCCCCCACCCTGCCCTTGGGGAGGGGGCTCTATTGGGGCCGTGGGGCTCGGGATCTGTGGCCCAGCCAGCCCCTCACTCCCTCGGCCGGGGCTGGGGGGTAGCGAGATGGGCGCTACTGTCGGAGCAAGGCCGGGGCGGCCCATCCCCCCAGGCCTGGGGCCACCAGTACAAATCAGAGCATCCATGGAGAGCCCAGGGCTGGGCTGGCTGGGACTGTGGGGCGGGAGTGAGGGGCACCGGCAGGGCAGGGGGGGAGCCCTGGGCTGTGGGGCAGCAGCAGGGGGTGGGTGCAGGTGTGGAGGGGGAACCCTGCAGGCCCCTCCGCACACAGCGCCTGGCTCTACCCCAGCTCTTCACACCACTGACAAAGGGTCTCAAATTAATTTCTCCAGCATCCGTTTGGGGCCCTAGACAGCCCTAGCTGCCTCCAGCCGGCAGCAGGGCAGGAAGGGCTCCATCTGTTCCCTAGGGCTCAGGAAACGCAGATCCGGGCCCCCATTGTGCCAGGCATGGCACAGACACAGCCAGGGCCTGGCTCTGCCCGCTGGACAAGGGGTGGGGAGGAGACACCCCCGTGGAGGGGAAAAGACTTGATCAAGGTCCCCCAGCAGATCAGTAGCAGAGGCAGAAAAAAACCCAGGGGTCTTGAAATCCGTTCCCCGCCCTCCGTGCTGGCCTGGGGCTCCCCTCCCCGGAGCTGGGCCATAGGACCCAGGAGACAGACACGCACATGCACATAGACATGCATGCACAAACACACATGCATGTGCACACCTATACGCATGCACATGCGCACACACAGGCACACATACACACGCCAGCACATCCACACAGATGTGGGGGCACACGCACACAGATGCATCCACATCACACCTGCACACACTCACAGACATGCACACCTGCAACGAGCACAGCCGTGCTCTCACACACGTATGCACAGACACACACGTGCACAGACACACACGCACAACTCTGCACACAGACGCACAGATGGGCACACAGGGAGGCTCACAACCAATCTCCCTCTAGCTCATGGAAACTTGGCCTGCTTCATGCTAAGCAATCCTGGGTCTAGTGCCTCACCCCCCCCCCCCCGCATCCCAGGTCCCCGGCGCGGGCGCTGGGTGCAGGGCGCGGGGGGGGGGGCGGGGGGGGGCAGGGCGCTGTGCAATACCACTGATTGTTGCTGCCCGAGGGGGCGACGCTGACCACAGCCCCAGCGCTGCAGCCGGGGGCCGCTTTGCGGTGATTTCGGGGGGCGGGGGGTGTCCATGCGGGGAGATCCAGCCCCGGCTCCCTCGAGAACGAGCCGAACGCCCCATCAGGTTGCGGTGGGTAGGTGGCGTTTCCTCCCGAGGAGGCGGGGGGGGGGAGCGGGGGAGGCTGGGGGGGGGGGAGTGGAAATAAACCGAAGCCCGAGGGATCTGCCGGGCGGCAGCACGTGTGGAAATTGACAAGAACAGGTTTTGCATGAGGCAGATGGCACGGAAGGAAATGAACCCCCCGCCCCCACACACACAGCACCCCTCCCCGCCTCCTGCTCAGCCTGGTGCCTTGGGACCCAGCCCCCGCCGTGCGCTGCTGACCCAGCCAGTGTGTGAGTGGGGGGGGGGGATGTGGTAGCTCTTGCAGAGTTTGTCTTTCCGTGGGGAGCTGGGCTGTTCCGATCCGGGGGCGTCAGAGAGCTCATCGCGTGTGGCACGTCACAGAGGGGTAAACTGAGGCACGAGGGGCTGTCACGGTGGAGGAACAGGAACCCAGGAGTCCTGGCTCCCAGCCCCCTCCCTCCTCTAACCACTAGACCCCACTCCCCTCTCTCCCAGAGCCAGGGACAGAACCCAGGGGTCTTCTGGACACTTTGGCATCTGTGAAAATTTCGGGGCTCTTGAGAAACCCAGGGCTGAGCTGGCAGCGGGGCGGGGGTGAGGGGCACCGGCAGGGCTGGGGGGGCGGAGCTGCGGGGGGGCGGGGAGCATCGAAAGGGTTGGGGGAGAGCCCAGGCCTGGGGGGGGCAGGGGCTGTGGGGCGGAGGCGAGGGGCACCAGTAGGGCTGGGGGGAGCCCAGGGCTGAGGGGGGGGGGCAGGGGCTGTGGGGCGGAGGCGAGGGGCACCGCCAGGGCGGGCGGAGGGGCCCAGGGCTGGGGCGGGCAGGGGCTGCAGGGCGGGGAGCCGGCAGGGCGGGGGTGGGGGGAGCCGGCTGGCATCTGCTCCGTCTCGCACTTGTGCAGACGCGGCGCTGACACCCGTCGGTGTTTCTAAACCTGCTGCTGTCAGCGCGGAGGCTGCTGGGGCGGGGCGGGCTGGGAGCCGGGCGCAGGGGAGGGTCGGGGTGGCCCAGCCGGGGTCCTGGCACGTCCGGGGCACTGAGCCGCGGGCAGGGTGCCCTGAGTCCTTCCCTGCGGCTGCGTCCCGCCCCCCCCCCCCCCCGGCTCCGGGACCCTGCTCCAGCCCTCGGGAGCTCCAGGGGGTCCGGCTGCCAGGGGGCCAAACAGAGTCCCCGCCCCACGCCGGGCCAGGGTGCCACAGGCCCAGTGTTTCTGCAGCCGCAGCCGAAAGCCAAGAACTGGAGCCCTTAGCTCAGCAGGAAGCCCTGGGACCTGAGCCCCTGAGCAGAGACGGGGAACTTGGGGGAGCTGGGGGGCTGGAGGGGGAGTCAGAGGGGATCTGGGGGGTTGGGGGGAGTCGGGGACTAGTGGAGCTTGGGAGGGAGCCGGGGGGGGGTTGGGGGGAGTCGGGAACTAGTGGAGCTGGGGGGGAACCAGGAGGCTGGTGGGGAGCCAGAGGGGGGCTGGGGAGGAACCAGAGGGGGGCTGGGGGAGTCAGAGGGGGACTGAGAGGTTGGGGGGAGTCAGGGACTAGTGGAGCTGGGGGGGAGCCAGGAGGCTGGTGGGGAGCCAGAGGGGGGCTGGGGAGGAACCAGAGGGGGGCTGGGGGAGTCAGAGGGGGACTGAGAGGTTGGGGGGAGTCAGGGACTAGTGGAGCTGGGGGGAGCCAGGAGGGAGCCAGAGGGGGAGGCAGGGAGCTGGGAGGTCAGGGGGGCTGCAGCGGGCGGGGGGAGTCTGCGGATTGCTTGTTAGTTTCAGGATTTGCTAATGGGGCCTGGGAGCTGCTGACTCGACCATCTGCGCCCTCGCTCCGGATCCCGGCCCCTTCCTCTGCCCAGGTCTGGGCTGGGCTCTGAGACCCTCCCCCGGGCTCCGGCAGCCCTGCCCACCCCACCCCGAGCGGAGCAGGCACAGGACGGGGCAGGTGTCTGAAGATTTTGCCCTCCTGGCACCGGGGCTAGGACCCCGCAGTCCTGCCCCCCAACCCCCCACTCCCCTCTTACCCCTGGGGAGTGAACCCCAGAGTCCCAGCTCCCAGCCCCCCTGCTCTAACCACCGGCCCCCACTGCCCTTCCAGGGCCCAGACAGCATGCGCGCTCTGGTATCTCGGCTGTGCGGTGCCGTCGAGGACAGGCCGTGAGGTACAAGCAGGGCCCGGCGCGGCTGCTGGTCCCCGGGGCTGCCTGCGTTTGCTCCTCCCGGGCGCCGTTCAGGGGCTGCTGCTGGCCAGGACCATCCAATATTAATGAGGGGCCGACGTCGGGGAGGAGCCGGTCCCGTGGGCAGCATCAGCCTGGCACAAACACTGGGGAGCTGGGGACAAGCGCTTGGGAGAGAGAGAATTTGTGGTGTCCCTACTTGCCTGCCCCACTTCTCCGGGCTACAGGCTGGGTGGGGAAGGTGGTGAGGGGCACTGGAAGGGCTGGGGGGCAGGGCTGGGCTGGCGGGCAGGAGTGAGGAGCACTGGCAGGGCTGAGCTGGGCTGGCAGAGGCTGTGGGGCGGGAGTGAGGGGCACTGGAAGGGCTGGGGGGCAGGGACTGTGGGGCAGGACTGAGAGGCACCGGCAGGACTTGGGTGGGGAGCTGAAGTTTGTACATTCCCTGCCTGTCCTCTGCTCAGCAACCCCCCCCTCCCATTCAGCTCACACGGGCACCGGTGGGGGGGCCTTTCCCCCATATCCATTATCACAGGATTAGCCCGAAGCCCCCTCCAGGGGCGACGGCGGCCCTGTGACTGCCACCACAGCTGGTGGGATGTGAACCAAATCCATCCTAATTAGTGCTGATTTGCATGGGGAAACGCAGCCGGCTCCGCCCTGGGCTTTGCCGATTAGCGATTCTAGCTGGGCACCAGTGGGGCTGGGTGGGCAGCCTGTCCACGGGCGCGTGGTCCAAATGCCTGGGTTCCATTCCAGGCCCAGCCTGGGGTTGACCTTATGCCTAACACGCTGCCTCAGTTTCCCCTTGCCTGTTTTGCTCCCACGACGTCGGGATTTCCTAGCATCTAAGGCCTCAGTTGCCTGGTCTGACCCCTGCCTGGCCCCGGTCCCCACGGTTTGTGTGGACGACGCGGCATGTTTGCTTCAGCCCCGCGGCGGGTACCGGTCACCGGTGCTGGATGCGGGTCTGACGCAGCCTCTGCAGGGACCCAGGCTCTGACGTCTCCGTCCTTCCTCGGGCCCCTGACGGTCGCAGGGCAGGAGAGCCGAGCCGGGGCCATGCTTGCGAGGGCGGGGGGGACGGATTGGCCCGGGTCGTGCCCTCATCGCAGATCTTTGCCGGCTTCTGATCCCTTCGCTCCCCGTTTGCCGTCGCCTGCCGCCAGCCCTTCATTGGTATGGGCACGCGGCTGCCTGCCGGGCCCCGCGCGGCGTGTTTATTATCATAAAGCCTCATGAAAAATTAACCGGGAGAAAACACCACACGGGGCTGGGGGGCTTTGATCTCGGCTGTGCCGGGGAGGGGAGGGACTTCGGGGAGGACCCAGCGGGATGGTCTCATGCAGCCGGGAGCCCCACGAGACCTGCCCAGGCCTGGCGGGCGCCCACACGCCGGCAGCCTGGTGTCCCCTGCCTGTGTGAGTGTGTGTGATGGTGGGAGATGGAGACCCCCCTCCACACTTGGAAGGGAGGCAGGCGCTGCCCCCTGTGCAGGGTGATGCAAGGCCTGTGGGTGGGAGTGTGGGTGCCAGCCGGGGCAGATATGGGAGAGAGAGAGAGTGTGTATCTATGTAGTGTTTGTGTGTGTGTGGGTGTGTATCTATGTAGTGTTTGTGTGTGTGTGGGTGTGTATCTATGTAGTGTTTGTGGGTGTGTGGGTGTGTGTGGATCTATGTTGTGTGTGTGGTGTCTGTGTGTATCTATGTTGTGTGTGTATGGTGTGTGTGTGTGTGTGTGTGTGTGTGTAGTGGACATGTGTCCAGTCCGGAGGGAGGGCAAGTGTGACTGTGGGAGGCCTGGGGTGGTGTACAAGAAGATGGGGTGTGTTTGTGTAGGTGCATAGCAAGGTCCCTGCAGGAAAGTGTTGGTGTGTATAGCTGGACCTCTGTTCAGGGCCTCAAGAGAGGGAGTGTGTGTGTGGGGGGGGGCACTGTGTGCAAGCTGAGTTGTGTAGCCGTGTGTATGCTGAGCCCTGTATGGGCTGAGTTGTCTGTATGCGTCCTGAGTTGGGTAGCTGTGTGCATGCTGAGCCGTGTGCGGGCTGAGTTGTGTAGCCGTGTGCAAGCTGTGTTGGGTAGCCTTGTGCTTGCTGAGCTGTGTGTGAGCTGAGTTGTGAGGCTGCGTGCATGCAGAGGCCCTGAGACAAGCTGCATGTGCTGGGCAGTTGCGTAGCTGTGTATTGTGTTGTGTTGTGTAGCTGTGTGCGGAAGCTCATGCAGCTGGACTGCACCTTTGAAGGACCGGCCTCTAAGTAGCACCGAATCTGAGCTGGACTCCAGGGACTTGTCCAGGGGCTGAGACCTGCCTGTGCTGGGGATGGCAGAGCCACTGGAGGGAAACTGAGGCAGCAGATGGGCCTGAAGCTAGACTGGGTTTGGAGGGCATGGTGGGGGGGGCTGCTTTGGAAGATAGCAGCTCCTGGCCCCTGCCTCAGCACCAGCCAGCGGAGGACCTGATATAACACCCTCCAGCCCCTCACTCCCGCCCCGCAGCCCCTGCCAGCCCAGCCCCCCCTCTCGCCCCCACCCCGTCTAGTCTCCTTGCACTAACTCTGCCAATGCTCTCTCTGCCCTTCACCCCCCGCTGGCTCGGAGGCTGCTTCTCCCCAGCTGGGCACCTTGGCTCCTTGATCTCCGGCACAGCGGCAGGTCTCTGATCTCGGGGCAGTGGCGCCTGCGCCTTTGATCCCTCCTTGTTTCCGGAGCTGCAGGACTGGCAGCAGCGGGCAGGAGCTGCCATGCCCCAGGCGGGCGAAGTGGCTGGGGACAGGGGCAGGCATGAGAACACAGCTGAGGTGCTCCTGCGTCCTAGGGCTGTCTGGGCCCACCCTGCCCTGCCACCCCACTCCTAGAAAGGGGCAGAAAACGGGCCCCCCAGGGCTGGCAGGGCCCTGGGCCTGGGAAACTTGCAGTGCTGCTTGTTCTGTGCGAGGGGCACACTGGAGTCATAGGTGGGGAAACTGAGGCACAAGGCAAGCTGGTGTCTTGCCCCAGAGAGAGTGAGCCAGAGAAGCTGGGACTCAGTCACATCTCATGCCAGTGGGGCAGGAGCCTGGGGGTGGCACCCAACCCCCCCAGATGCCCTGAACACCCTCTGACGTGCTCCAAGCCCCCCAGTAACTCCCCCACCTGCCCATGCATTGGTGCTGCAGGCTACCTTCCTACCCCCTACTCAGCCATGCCTGGACTGCCCACTTCCTGAATCCAGGCCCATCCTGAGGTTAGAGAAGAAACAAAATAATAAAGGGAAATTAACCCACAAATAACAATAAACCCCCCCTCCCCTTCCCCGCTGCCCGGCCTCTCCATCAGACCCACCTGCCTGTCTCCTGTGTGGCTGGGTGAGTGAGGTGGGGGTAGGGTTAGCTGGATTGCTGGGTCTGACCTTTTCGGGCCGGGGATGGGATACTGAATTGTATGGACCAGTGGCTCTGACCTGTATGAGCAAGGGGGCAGGATATGAGACTGTCTGGACTCATGGGCCTGACCCAGACGGGTGGGGGCCGGGTATGGGATTGGATGGAACAATGCATCTGACCGGTACAGGCAGGGGGTGGGATACGGGATTGTATGGACCAATGCGTCTAACCTATTCAGGCAGGGGGGAATATTGCATTGTATGGACCGATGTGTCTAACCCCTATGGGTGGGGAGGGGATACTGGATTGTATGGACCGATACATCTAACCTGTGCAGGCTGGGGGTGGGCACTGGATTGTACCAATGCATCTAACCCATGGGGGGAGGGTACTAGATTGTATGGACTGATGCATCTAACCGCTACGGGCGGGGAGGGGATACTGGATTGTATGGACGATTCACCTAACCCATACGGGCGGGTGGTGGATACTGGATTGTGTGGACCAAGGCGACTAACCCATACAGGCAGTGGGTTGTAGGAACCGATGCCGCTAGGGACCGATGCATCTAATCCATATGGGCGGGGGAGGGGGATTCTGGATTATATGGACCAGTGGTTCAGATCCGGTACAGCCCCAGGGCCCGTTATTCCAGACAAACAGCAGCATCGGTCTCTTCTAACAACCCCCGCACCCACATCCCCCCTCTAAAGAGGCTGAAAACAACAGACCAGCCTCCCGGGCCTGATCCTGGTCCGCGTGGACGGAGCCTGCGGGCTCTGCTCCCCTGGAAATGTCAGCGCTGCAATTAGGCGGCTGCCGTGCGCGGCGCGTGTGTGGCCGGGCGGGGGGAGGCTGGTGGGTTTTCTTTTCCCCTTGCCTGTGCACAGCCCGTAAACACTCAATTAAGCCCGCGTGACTGTACCTGGCTCCTGGAGCTGCCGGTAATTATGTGGGTTTTTGGTGTGAGCCCAGCAGGGAAGAGCTGTTGCAGCTAATTGACGCTTCGCCTGGGCTGGTTGCGTCCTCGGCGTCGGCAGCTGGAGCGGGTGGCATTTCGGGAACAGCTGCGAGACGCCGGGCCGTGTCGGGGCCCTGCCTGCCCGCCCTCCCCCGCACGCTCCCTGGGTCAGGCGGCACCAGCCGCTCCAGGGCCTTGCAAAACAAGGAGGAGGGCGAATAGGCGGCACCTGTTGCTGGTTATAAATATCCCAAGAACGCCTCAGCAGGGCCCCGCCGCGCCAGGCGCTGTACAGCCACCTCACCACACAGGGAGGGGTTCGCAGGGTCCCTGCAGGAGCCCGGACTCCTGAGTCCCCTTTGCACCGATGCGCTTTGGCCAAGTCCCTTCGCCTTCTCCTGCCTCGGTTTCCCCACCTGTCCCTGTCAGAGAAGGCGCCGTACCTGCCTGGGAGGGTTCATTAATGCGGCAGAGACAGCTGGTGTTTTGTTTGCTCCCGGCAGCGGGAAACCGCTCCGTTCTCACGCGCCTGGCCTGGGTTTTGGAACAGAGCTTAATTAAAATAAATGTAAAACGCAAGCTATTTGCCTGGGCGTTTCACGCGTTCTTCCTGGCTGTTTGCGCGCCCTGCTCCGTGCCTCACGGACGTGCCCGGCAGCTGGCGCACGGAGGCTTCTTGCACCTTGGAGAGCCGGCTCTTTGCATCAACAGCCCCCAGCTCCCTCGCGGCGGGTCTGGGCCTAGACAGAGGTCGCCACGCTGGGCCGGCAGGGTCTCGCTGGTTTTGCTGCAGCAGGGCGAGCGCTGTTCTGTCGGCGGCTGGAATCCTACGGCCGGCGCGGCGGGGGAGGGGGAGGCCGCCGGGGTTCAGGGAGGAGGCAGACAAATTGGAGCGGGGTTCACAGAAGAGCCACAAGAATGATCAAAGGAGAGGAGGGCCTGCCTGCGCGCCGGAGCTCCCGCCGGCGTCTCAAAGGCGAGGTGAGGGGGCGGCCCGCTCCCAGCCTGTGGCGGGGAAGAGAAATTGGATAATGGGCGCTTCAATGCAGCAGACAAAGGGGGGACGCCGCCCGAGGGGCGGGAGTGGAGACGAGAGAAAATCCGGCTGGAAATAAAGAGCGAGAGCTGAGCTGACGGACGGAGCATTCACGGAGCTTCCAGCAGGAGCAACGTTGAATGTCTGAGCGCGGCGGGGGGGCCACGGACCCCCAGGAAAATCAGTCGGCGGGGGAGGGGGCGCACACAAGTGAGAAACAACAAAAAAGCCAACCCCGCCCCAGCGTGGGCACCCCAGGGCTGGAGGGAGCCCCGAGCCTCAGGGGCCGGAGCCGGGGCGCCCTCCCGGGCCTGAAGTTCCCCACCCCTGTTTGAGAAATCCGCTCTGGTTCACCCAGAAAAGCATGATTCTCGGTGGAGCCCTTCATCGCCTCCGTCTGCCCGGCCCCTGGCACAAGGCGGAGCGACCCTCGGGCTGCTCTAAATTATGCACCGCTCCACCCAGAGCTCTGATCCCTGCCCCCCACTCTAGAAGCAAAGGGGGGTGCGGAACCCCATTTTCGCCGCGTGGTTGTGCCCAAGAGACCAAAGGAACAAACCGGCAGCCGTGAAGACTTTCAAGTTTCCGGAGAAAAATCCATCCGCTCCGGTGACGGCAGAACGGGAGGGGATGGGGGGGGGATTGAAAACAAGCAAGGGCTGCGATAAAACCCACAAACACCGCAGCTTTTTGTACGCAGGCGGGAGACACCCCCCCCCCCCATCTTGGCAGCTGGCCCTTTACGATACCAATTAATTGGCACGAATTCTCAACTCGGGACAGCCCCAGGTAGTGACAAAGAGGCACTTCGCGAAGGAATCTGCATTTAACAGGCTAATTGGCCCATAATTAGTGCCAGTCACTTTAACGAATCTGAAGGAAGCGGCCTGGCTTTGCCAGGCGTGCGTATAAACCCTACTGACTTAGGAAAAACCTTGCTTTCTCCCCCTCCCCCGCCTTATCTTCACACGGATGGAGAGGTGTGCACGCAACACAACCAGCTGTGATGTGACACAGTGGTGCAGGAAGGTGTGATGGCATGCAACACAACCCGCCCTCTGCAACCAGCCTCGGAGGGCAAAGCGACACTGCACCCTGCACCCACAGCTGGGTGTGATACACCTGGTGGGATGCGACACAACTTGACAACATGGGGCAGTGTGACGCAACATAACACAAGTGCGATGTGGCAGCATAATGCAATGCGCTGTCACCCACACCCTATGCAAAGCAACGTCGTGTAGTGTAACACAAAGCTACACAACATAATGCAGGGCAGCACAATACAAATGGGTGTGACGCAACACAACATAGCATGAAACTGCCCTGCTGCGGACTATAACACAACGTGACCCAACACAGCATCATGCAGTGCAACACCCAGTTGCACAATTTGGCCTAAGACAACGCGCTAAAGGATGAGTGTGCAGGCTCCGTGCAAGGCACCACACACCACAACGCACGCCGTGCAATGTGACACAGCACCGCCATGCAGCGCACAACGATGCAACGATGCGACTCAGCAGGTGCGTGTGCAGCGCAATGCACGGCGGCTCCCGAAACGTCCCGCAGGACGTTGCAGCCAGACACGGGGCCGTGCCGCCCGAGGGACCGAGACACCGAGCCCCGGTGTGCATCCGTGGCTGTGCCACGTGAGGCTGCCCGGGAGGCGGGGCGTGGCGCAGCAGCGAACCACAGAAGGATGTGGGGCGAATGAAGGGGCAGCGACGGGTTTTCGGGGGGCTCTCCCAAGAGACGGAACCACGGGGCGAGGGAGAGCAGGATGCGGGGGCGCGGGATCGTGGCTCAGCCCGGGGGTGGGGGCTGGATCTCTGCCCACGGCTGGCGCCACGAGGGGGGGGGGGAGGGAGGGATGCGCGGCAGCACGTGCTTGGCCACTGATTCCCTGTTATGAGGTTCAGCAAGGAAACTGACACGTTCTGGTTACGGGGTCGCGGCCCTGATCGGGCTGCATTCCCGTTGTCTCCCGGCTGGGATGGGAATTGGTTTTGCAACCGCTGGTCCCCGCATTAGTCTCCGGGAAGGGGGGGGGGCTCACTGGGGCGGGGGCAGAGGGCAGCGGGCCCTGCTGGCGGCTCCTTAATGGAGACCCGGCGTGACCCCTGGTGAAGCGAAGCTGCGTGCCAGGGGCTGTCCGGGGTTGGGGGAGCGGGGAGCGGCGGCAGGCTGGGAGCTGATGGCAGATCAGACAGGCAGCCGGCTTGGAGGGGGCGGGGGGACCCCGGAGGCGGACACTGGCTGGGCTATAAATACCTGCGCTGCCCACACTGGGGCGGGCTGACGTGGCTTCACGCTAATGACAGCCCAGCCAGCGGCACGGGAGATGTGAGGGGCTCCCTGGGCAGGGAGGACCCAGGGTGTGGGCGGAGCAGCCCTGACGGAGGAACCGTGGCCTGGATTTTGAGCCTCTCTTGGGGACGAGGGCCAGGTGGCGCTTGTGCCAAATCAGGGAACGTTATTGACTTATTCCCACCATAGAAGAACTAGGGGTCGCCCAATGAGATGAAGAGGCAGCTGGTTTAAAACAAACAGAAGGAAGTTTTCCTTCGCTCAGGGCAACCTGTGGAACTCCTCGCCAGAGGAGGTGGCGAAGGCTAGGACTTGAACAGGGTTCTAAAGAGAGCTGGAGAGAATCATGGAGGTTAGATCCCTCCGTGGCTATTAGCCAGGCTGGGTAGGAATGGTGCCCTAGCCTGTGTGTGTCTGGAAATGGGCGACAGGGGAGGAATCTTGTGAGGATTCCCTGTTGTGTTCCTTCCCTCTGGGCCCCTCACATTGGCCGGTGTCGGCAGACTGGACACCGGGCAGGATGGACGGTTGGTCTGACCCAGTCTGGCCACTCTGATGACAGCTTGGAAGCAGCCTAGGGGCATAATTACTGACTGGGGGCTGTGGAAGGAGTTAACGAACATCCAGCTGCCCACACAGAGCCAGCCCCTTTCATCTCATGTCTGAGCCCCCTAACTTCTAATGTGGCTTTCCCCTACTAGGTAGGGGACCGGCTAAGTGACTTGCCAGAGGTCAAACAAGCAGCCTGGGGCAGAGCAAGGAGTTGAAGCCAGGTTTCTTAACCCCTAGGCTAGCATGCTGACCATTAGGCCAGCCTTCCCTTTTGCTGGAGGAGGGGCAGAGTTGTTGGGGGGGGGGCTTGATTGATTTCCTACCAAAGTTCCCATCCCCAGACCGCCCCCCCAGCACAGCCCATCCTGCGCACCAACACAGGGATGTCCAAAGGGTCCTATTTCTTGGCCCGGACCTGCGCGGGGGGGGGGGGGGGCTAACTGCTACTCCCCAGGTCAGCAGAGAACAGCCCTTCTCGGGGCCGGCTCCGCACGGCTGAAGAGGGGGAGCCCGGGGAAGGCTGAACAAAAGGCAGAGCCGCCAAGAAATTCATAAACTTTTTCCCGCAAGGGGTGTCACACGGACTTCTAGTTCTGCTGGTTTTTTGTTTGTTCCCTCGCCTTTTGTTGCGTGACATATACAGCCTGTCAAAATAAGTAATTAACAGGCGGGAGAGGCTGAGATTTCCTTGCATGGCTGTAATTGCGGAGGCAAAAGACGCTCGGCTGTCAGCGCCGGGTCCCCGGGCCAGCGAAGAGGAGTTTCTTGTTTCGCCATAAGCACCTCTGGAAAATGCTTAATTGGCGGGGCCGCGGAAGGTCAGCTGAAGGGCGAGCTGTCATCCGCCCCCCCGGGGCCTTGGGCGAGGCCAGGAAGCGGTTTGTGACAAGTCCGGCTTTCGTGCGCACTCACCTGGAGAGCGATCCGGGTTTGTTGCGCCTGCCACCCGGCGCGCAAGGGTTCTTTGGGCTGCCTCGGGCCCCCGTGGCTCTCGGCTTTGTCCTGAGATGGGGAAACGGAGGCTTCAGAGACTGCACTCCCATGCAGGCGCCCAGCGAGGTGGCTGGCTGCTGTCGGAGGGCTTGTTTGCAAACCAGTCCTGGACACTCCCTGGGCCTCAGTTTCCCCAGCTGTGAAATGTGGCTAATTTGAGCCTACAGCAGTGCCCTGGAGGTAGCCGCCAGGAATGTGGGGGGCCAGTTGTTCTAGAGGACGCCTCAGCTCCATCCTTGCACCAGCTAGAGCTGGCTGACTTCCAAGCTGAGCTGGGCCTCTCCTTTACCAGGAATTTGGCTACCTCTATCTCTAGGCCGTTGTTTGGGGTCCTGGCTGCTAGGCCTGGTACTCAGCAACAGCCAGTGCTCTGCCACCAGCTCGTGAAACATGCAGCACATGGGGAAACTGAGGCACGTGTGCAGTATTCGTGCAAAGCACCAAGGAAATCGCCAACTTGGCACAGGGCAGGGCAGGGTATGGTGCTGAATGTAACTGGATCCACCAGGGCTTTACACATGAATTGTATGCAGCCCTGCCGAGATGCAGCCCTCTCTGGGGTGGAGCGCAGCGGCTATGTATCTAGGAACCCTTCAGCACGCTGAGATGCCCCCGCTGCCAGCTGGGGGGACAGACAGACAGATGCCAGCTGCGGGGACAGACAGACAGATGCCAGCTGGGGGGACAGACAGACAGATGCCCGCTGGGGTACAGGGCTGTGTAATTTAATGCCAGCCGTGCTGTGAGGCCCATGCGATGTCAAGCAGAGCTGGGGCTTACAGCAGCCCCCTGCACCCCGCCCGGCGGGGGGAGGGGCTCTGGGGTAGGGACCCTCCCCCGCACTTTCCCGCCCGGCCGCTGTTCCCCCCTCCGGCTCGTGTCTGAGCTCGCCACGCGCTCGCCACTAGAGGGCGCCGCGCACCTCCTGAAGCCAACTCGCAGCCCTGGCCGAGCCCAGCTGTGTGGGGGGGGAGCTCCTGGCACTGCCCCCCCCCCGGGCAGGGGCTGCAGGGGGAGCTCTGCTGACTGCTGCCCCAGTTGCCTTGTGGGTCGGGCTATTTCCCCATGGTCCCCGGGGCAGCAAGGGGCCCCGTAAGGAGACCCCCTCCGGGGGTCCCCCCCCACAAAGCCTTTCCCCTTGCCTGGCAAATCAGACCAGAGGGAACCCCCCCTGCCCTGGACCACTCCGGCCCGGACACCCCCCCAAGCATGTGAGACTCCCCCTGCCCTGGACCCCCCTGGTGGGTGAGACCCCCCCTTGCACTGGACCCCCCGATGTGTGAGTCCCCCCCCCCGCCCTGGACCACCCTCTCCCGATAGATGAGACCCCCCCGTCCTACTCCCCCGGCCTGGACACCCCCCCAAGCGTGTGAGACCCCCCCCTGCACTGGACCCCCCGGGTGTATGAGGCCCCCCCGCCCTGGACCACCCCCCCGATGGATGAGACTCCCCCCTGCCCTGGACCCTTCCCCCAGGCGTGTGAGACTGCCCTGCCCTGGACCCCCCCGGTGGGTGAGACCCCCCCCTGCACTGGACCCCCCCGGTGTGTGAGGCCCCCCCTGCCCTGGACCACCCCCCCGATGGATGAGACCCCCCCCTGGCCTGGACACCCCCCCAGGCGTGTGAGACTCCCCTTGCCCTGGACACCCTGCGGTGGGTGAGACCTCCCCCTGCAGAGTCTCCCCTCTTTGAGCGTGTGTGCACGTGTGGGTGTATGTTCACGAGGGCGTGCATGCACCCGCGCTGGCTGTGAATGCACAGGCACGCCCACAGAAGGGGGCACACGCTTGTGGCTGCACGTCGGGGAGCGCACCCCTGCAAATCTGAGTGTGAACAGCGAGGTCGAGACCCGGACGCCCCGGGACAAAGGCAGGAGCCTGCAAGCGAACGCGGCGCGTTGGGGACGGGGAGACGCTGCTGCTCTGCCGAGGGAAAGTAGCTGGGGCCTCCGCTCACGGCCCGTCCGAGGCCACACGCCATCCGAGGGCCATACTCACCCTCTCCAGCAAGAGTCGCCGCCCAGCGCACGCCAAGCTTCGGTAACAGATTTAATTAACACGGGATTAGGCCAGGAACCACAATCAATGCATGGAACTAAAGGCCGTGTCTGGTAATTGACTCCAAGGTACTAATTATTAATAATGGATTTCCAGTGGTAATAGAATTAACATTAGAATGTGACTTATTACCCAGGGATTGCCCCCGACCACGAGCGTGGGGCAGACGTGTGCGAAGATCTGCACCCGCCCGGTCTGCGCGCCTGGCCAGAGGTGGCCGAGCAGGCAGGGGGAATTTGCCTTCTGGTCATTTCGTCCCCGATCCAGCAAATGGCTTGAGCGTGTGCTTAGATCTCAGCACTGGCCTCACCCCCCATCTCCCCTGCACCCCAAAAGCCGGCGGTTTGTGGAGGGCCCTGGAGCAGGATTCTGCTGCTGCTAGTGCTAGTGCTGTGTGTGTGTGTGTCAGGGTTTGTCTACGTGTGTGTGTCTCTACCAGAGTGCATCTGTGTGTGTGTGCAAGTAAAGATGTCTCTATGTATATAGGTGTGTGCATGTGTGTTTGTGTGCTCATGGTGGGGATATCTGTGGCTGACGGGGTATCTGGCAGGGTGTCTGTGTGCGTGACAGGGGGTATCTGTGCATGTCAGGAGGTATCTGTGGGTGGGGGGGTATTTGTGCGTGACAGGAGGTATCTGTGGGTGGCAGGGGTATTTGTGCATGACGGGGGTATCTGTGGGTGGCAGGGGTTATCTGTGCGTGACAGGGGGTATCTGTGCGTGGCAGGGGGTATCTGTGGGTGGCAGAGCGTATCTGTGTGTGGCAGAGGGTATCTGTGCATGACAGGAGGTATCTGTGGGTGGCAGGGGGTATTTGTGCGTGACAGGGGGTATCTGTGGGTGGCAAGGGGTATCTGTGCGTAACAGGAGGTATCTGTGGGTGGCAGGGGGTATCTGTGCGTAACAGGAGGTATCTGTGGGTGGCAGGGGGTATTTGTGCATGACAGGGGGTATCTGTGGGTGGCAGGGGGTATCTGTGCGTGACAGGGGGTATCTGTGTGTGGCAGAGGGTATCTGTGGGTGGCAGGGGGTATCTGTGCGTGGCACGGCCTAGCAGCCGTCGGGCCTGCTCCCCTCCGCTCCGTGGCTCCCGGCCGCGTCTGTCGCAATGAGGGACGAGGCTGCTCCGCGTGGTTGGTCGGACAGCGGCTGCATTAAAGCAATTGGCAGCTGCTGACCCGGGTTATTTATAAAAGCGCTTTTCAAACCGCAGCTTCCAGGGCGGGGTTTGACTCCGGCGAAGACGCGGAGGGGGGATCGATAGCACGGGACAGGGGCCAAGCCGGTGTTAATTGTACATTCAGTTACAGACAACACCTCCTCCCACGTCAGCCCGCTCGCAACAACCACCGCGGGAAAAAGGAGCCAGCCCCTTCTCACCCGGCCTGCCCCCCGCCCGCCTACTGAACAATCCCCCTGCTCTGCCGATGCCCCCGGCTCTCCCCGACTCCCAGTCCCTGCCAGCCCAGCCCTGCCCCCCTGCTCTGCCGGTGCCCCCAGCTCTCCCCGACCTGCAGCCCCTGCCAGCTCTGGGCTCCCCCTGTCCTGCCGGTGCCCCTCACTCCGGTCCTGCAGCCCCTGCCGGCTCTGGGCTCCCCCAGCCCTGCCGGTGCCCCTCACTCCGGTCCTGCAGCTCCTGCCGGCCCAGCCCTATTTTCCACCCCTGCTCCAGGCCCTCCAGGACTGGCAGGGTGAGAGGCACTGAGCAAGTTTGCAGAGCGTCAGGTGACACGTTGCCCCCCCTCCGCCCTTGTGATCCTGGGGCGCAGCAGCTGGTGCTGGGGGGCCGGAGCCCTGGCTGTGCCCGGCCTCCCCTCCCCACGTTGCCCCCTCCGGTAGCAATTCCCAGGGTCCTGGGGCCGGAGGGGGGGTCTCCCGGCTCTAGCCCTGCTGAGCCCCGTTGATGAATGGGCGGAATTACGTTGATAATAGGCTGTAAATGAAGGTGCTAGTTATAATTGATGTCTGCGCGCCCGGGGGGGATGATGGATGGGGCTGGGCACGTCCCCTTGGCGCCGGTGGCCGGGCGTGCTCGCCTGCGTATTTGCAGGGGGAGCACGCCACCCGGCGTGGGGGGACTCCAGGCCCCTGGCTCCTCTTTGGGCCCCGGGAGGGATGGGGTGGCTTGCAGGGATATGTAATTGACTGAGCTGTGACCTCACAGGGGTGTATTGTGACATCACTGCCTGTGGGGGTGATGTCAGCGGTGGGCGTGAGATAACCCCGGTGCGACCTCACGTGCGAGGCCCGTGTGCTCCTCTGGGACACCGCTGACGCACGCGTGACGTCACGTGCGGGTGTGTGACGCAGCGGGGACCGCTCAGCCAGCCGGCCCCAGTGGAGTCCAGGGGACTCGTGAAACATGGACACGCCCGGTGGAGACGCTGTGGCCCTGATGCGGGGAGGGGACATTCCCCCTGCCTGTGACCCCCCCCTGTCAGTCCACAGACCCCCAAAAGCCAGATCCAGCTCTTGGGGGGGCCCATCTGCCCTCTCCCTCTGACACAGCAAAGGGCTCTGAGATACAGCCCCCCGTTTGCCCAGATGCGGGACCCACTGAAGGCAGGAGGGGGTGCAGTTGAACTGGCTTCCAGACCCACCCGGCAATTGATCCCAGCCCCCCGCTCTCAGACCCGGGGCCCCGTGTGCCCAGCCGAGCAGCAGGGGCGCAGCTCGCTGGGTTTGGAACCCTGCCCCCCTCCCCGCACGCCAGGGGAGAGCCGCGGCGAATCCAATTTGATGCGGTATCTCTCCTTCCACCCGACGTGTCACCGGCGATTGGAATAAAGAATCCATTAAAATAACAAAGCAGAGCGAGGGGGAAAAAAAACCCAGTGCAGCACAAACAAGAGGGAAATTGGATTTGAGATAGTGGCAGCCCCCGCGCGAACCCCGGTGCTGCCGCGCATGGGCACCAGGGCCGGGGGGGGGGGCCAAGCAGCCCTGGGCGAGCGGCTTGGAAAGGAGACAAAGGCATCTTAGGGAGAGCAGTGTGGTGCAGTGGATAGAGCACAGGCAGAGGCTCGCCAAACCAGGGTTCCAGCCCCATCTCTGCCACATGCCCTCAGGCAAAGCCCCTCGCTGTGCCTCAGTTTCCCCTTCCACCCTCAGGCTGTTTAATGGGTGAGGTTCCTAGGGAGGAGAGGGACTGTGTGTAGTGCAATGGGGCTTTGCTCTCAAGCTGCTGCAACACAAATGGGGGGCGGAGAGACAGAGGGCCGTTAAATGAAAGCCTTGGCCATCTGGTGCGCCATTGTGCAAAGACTTGCTTGGCCTTTAGGCTGTGTAGAAATGGCTTCCTCTGGGCAGGCGGCCATTGTAGGCGGTGGCAGGGCTCTGGGTGGAAACTAGCGTGAGAGAAGGAGGCTCTGGTGTGAAAGAGAAGAGAGACCTGGATTTCCCGCCGGCTAGGGAAGGGCTTTCTGGTTCGCTGGCCTGGCGGAGAACGCGGGCAAGGAACAGGCTGGCCTGGGAGTAGAAGGTAGGCTGGCGCCTGGCGATTTTGCAGTGGAACTCCTTGCCAGCCGCAGAATCGAAACCTTTTTCCTTCCCTTTCCTCAGGTTCCTCCAGCAAACAGATTGTGCAAACCCAACCCCGCTTCACCATGACTCTGGGGGTCATCACCTCCGCTCCAAGGCCCCCAAAATTGTCCCCAGGCGCCTTCCACTTGCCCCGCTCCTAGTGCTGCCTGCAGAGGGCAGGACGAGAGGGGTTGTGAAGGGAAAGGAGGGGTGCAGGAGCCAGCGATGCTGGCACCCCACCGTGACCCAGGGAGATGGGCCGAGGGTGCTGGTGAGGTTTGCAGACGGACAGAGGTTTGCAGGAAATAAGCGAGTTTGCACCTCTCCCAAGCTCATTTTTCTCCCTAGGAGCTGGTGGCAGCTTGGGAATGAGGCACAATTGCTTGACGAGGCCGGGCTCATCAAACCGACTGGAGTACCGGGGGCGGGGGAATGGAAAAATATTATCCCCGTATAATAGCCAATACCTAACGTGAAATAGGAGCCGGGGAGGGCAGCTTTACGAGCTGCCGACTGCAGAAAAACAACTGGAGGCAGGTGCTCAGAGAGACGCTGCAACTCCATCTTCTGGATGAGACAGAAAACAGAGGCCTCATTATTGGAATTCATCAGAGATGCTGTAGTGCTGATTGCAAGTCAGTGCTGTTAACCCCGGCCTCCCAGCCGCCTCCCAGCCTCCCTGTGTCTCTGCGTTTCCCTGCATTTACAGTTAGTCGGGTGCTGTTGTGGAGGGCTGTTAACCACGGGCTGGGTGCGGCCCCAGAAGTGGCCGCCTTTTTGTATCAAGGAAAGATCCCAATGCAGGGTTGTCACCCCGTTGTTCACCCGCTGCTCTGCCCCACCCCAGAAGCAGCTGCATTCCAGCCCTGGCTGAGGGATCTCTAAGCAGCCATCCTATGTCGCTGCTAAGCAGCTGTTCTGCTCCAGAAGTGGCTGCATTTTCAGCTTCAGGTGAAGCTCCCACCTCATGCATCCCGCTCCATCCTGTGTAGTGACAAACCACTGCTCTCTGCGCTCTCGTCTCGGAGCAGAACTCTGCAGAGAAATGAAATATCCCCCGTTAATTCCCCCATTTAATTATGGGCTGTTTGTTTATTGTTTGTTTGCTTTGGTTGGAATGAATTTTTTATGATTGCTAGATCCACACACACACACACAGAGGCTGGAAGATTTGTGGCACCGGGCTCCGATCCGGTACGAGACGACCCATATAACACCAAGAGACAATCGGAGATTCATTAAGCAGGAAAAGTATAAATAACAATGGAGCGAAATGTCCTGACAGCCCCAAATAAAACACAACGGTGGAGACGTGAAGATGCTGGGGCAGGGAGGCGGGGTTCGGCTTGGCTTCGCTCAGGTCAGTCCAGCGGCCCGTGGGTGCGGCTGGACGCTGGTATCCTTAGCTCAGGAGTAGAAATGGCAGCGCTTTGCTCCCCAGTGGTTAGGGGTGTGAGTGGCTGTCCTGTCACCCAGCTCCTTCCTGACCCTGAGAGCCCTGGGGCATGAGAATTGACAAACCAGGTCGTGCGGACGAGATGCTTGTTCTGGATTCAGTTACTAAGTTGGGGTGTGAGTGTGAGAGAGAGAGAAGGGCCCAGGGCTGGGCTGGCAGGGGGCTGCAGGTCAGGAGTGAGGGGCACCGGCAGGGCTGGGGGGAGACTCCATGGCTGGACTGGCAGGGGGCTGCAGGTCGGGAGTGAGGGGCACCGGCAGGGCTGGGGGGAGACTCCATGGCTGGGCTGGCAGGGGGCTGCAGGTCGGGAGTGAGGGGCACCGGCAGAGCAGATAGTGGTCCAAAGGCTGTGTATTGGGACGTCCTTCATTCCTGGCCCTGCTCCCTCCGTTCTACAGAGAGAGAAACTGAGGCAGTGAGGTGACCCCTGGGGTAGGGGCAGCATCAAGGCCCTATTCGGGGTTAGGCCTCAGGAGCTGCGCTGGGCCAGGCTGCCGCGGCAGAAAGAACCAAAGCTCCAGGCAGATCCCTGTGAAACATCTGCTGTGGCAGACTTGGGCCTTAAACATTGGGAGCCTAGAAAGCAAGGAGAGGAGCAGGGGTAGGAGGGCAGGAGCCGGGATGCCTGGGTTCTATTCTGGCACTTGGAGGGGAGTGGGGTCTAGTGGTTAGAGTGGGGAAGGGGCTGAGAGCCTGGACGCCTGGGCTGCGCAGTGAGGGATGGACTGTCCATCTGTGACGGCGCGTTGGGGGTCCCCCACCTCCTGCACCCCCTGAAATGGCACGAACAGACTCCACCAGCCAGTAGAATAGAGGTGGTTTATTGCTTCTCCAAGATACAGCACAGCACAGATGTCATCAGGTTACAGGGCAGGCCTAGGATGCCTCATCCCCCCTTGATATGGGGCAGGGGTCTCGGCTTCTAAACCCGCCAGCCTGTTGCTGAGGCTGCTTCCTCCATGCTCCCAGACAGAAACTAAACTAACTCTCGTCCAGCCCTGCCCCCCAGCCAGGGTAGCATCCACCTCCCTTTGTTTCTCCCCATGGGGGGTGGCTGGTCAGACAGGATGAGACACCCTTTGCATAGTGACTCATCCTCTTTTGCTGGGCCATGGTACCAACTGCAGCCAGTGGGGGTTACCCCAGAACCAGCAGCATAGAAACCAGCCAGGTACCCCCACTACATCACACCATCCGTCTGGACCGTGAGGCAAGGGATGTCTGTGAGGTGAGGCAGGGGCTCTCTGTGGCAGGGACAGTCTGTGTGTCTGTCTGTACGCTGAGGAAGGGGCTGTCTGGGCATCACCTCGCGCGGTGGCTCCTTACTGGGGCTGGCTGGTCCAGCGGATAGAGCATTTGCCTGGCACAGGGTAGCCCGGGATTCTGCTCCTTGCTCAGACACATCCCTGCTCTGTGCCTCAGTTTCCCCATATGGAAGCAAGGGCGGGCAATGCTGCTCGTGGCCTCCTGCGGGCAGCAAGAAGTGCGATGGTCGGTAGCAATTACCCAGGTCCAGCCTTGGGGGCGGCAGGGACCGGCGAGCATGGCCTATCTGGCTCTCCTCGGCTGGGCAGCTGAGCCGCCGCATCTCCCGTTAATGAAGCACTTCATCACCAGGAGGGGGAGAGGGAAAAAACCCACTTCGGGATGATCAATCCGCAGCGCCGACCCCTCGTGCCTCGGAGCTCGGCTCCTCCCTCCTCTTGACGAATATTTTTGGCGTGGTTGTAAAACACCCGGCGCGGCAGCTGGTGCCTGAGGAGCGGTAATATACCAGGTGGTCTGGAGGCATCATCTAGACCAATGGTTCCCAAACTTTTCGGCATCACGCCCCCTTCTTGATTTTTGAGAAACCCTCCCGCCCTCCCTCCTCATAGCAGCAAAACATGTTGAGCCAAAAAAAAAGGAACTTACTGAGGCCGAAAACCAAAAATAGCAGCAAAACTTAGGGAGGAGGGGGCTGGGTCATCTCGTGGGCCCCCCCCCCCCCGGAATTTCTTCATGCCCCCCCAGAGGGGTACACCCCCCAGTTTGGGAACCCATGATCTAGAGGGCTACTTACTGGAGTCCTCCCCTCTAAGGCACCAAACCAGCCACGCAGAGCACAGCTGCCTCCCGCGCTGTACTCAGGGGAGAGGCTACACACCCCTCTCACCCACTCCAAACAGGCTCTCCCAGTCCCAAAGGACCAGCCGCGGTCCCCGGTCAATGTACACCTAGAATCATAGAACTATAGAGCTGGAAGAGATCTCAGATGGTCAGCAAGTCCAGCCCTCTGCTCTAGGCAGGACCAATCCCAACTAAATCAACCCGGCCAGGGCTTTGTCAAGCCGAGACTTAGGGATGGAGACTCCACTACTTCCCTAGGGAACCCAGCCCAGCGCTTCACCACCCTCCTAGTGAAATAGTGTTTCCTAATATCCAACCTGGACCTCTCCCACCACAACTTGAGCCCATTGCTCCTTATTCTGCATCTGTCACTACTGAGAACAGCCTCTCTCCAGCCTCTTTGGAACCTCCCTTCAGGAAGTTGAAGGCTGCTCTCAAATCCCCCCTCACTCTTCTCTGCTGCAGACTAAACAGACCCAAGTCCCTCAGCCTCTCCTCATAAGTCATGTGCTCCAGCCCCCTAATCATTTTGGTCGCCCTCCGCTGGACCCTCTCCAATGCGTCCACATCCTTTTTGTAGTGGGGGGCTCAGAACTGGACACAATACTCCAGATGTGGCCTCACCAAAGCTGAATACAGGGGAGTAATGACATCTCTGGATCTGCTGGCAATGCTCCTCTTAATGCAACTTAATATGCCATTAGCCTTCTTGGCTACAAGGGCACACTGTTGACTCATATCTAGCTTCTCATCCACTGTAACCCCCAGGTCCTCTTCTGCAGAACTACTACTTAACTGGTTGGTCCCCAGCCTGTCACAATACTTGGGATTCTTCCGTCCCAAGGGCAGGACTCTGCACTTGTCCTTGTGCAGCCTCATCAGAGCTTCCCCAAAAGCCTCAGCTGGGCCCGTCCTTTAGAAGCTAAACTCCAAAGGTTTAGTCACACGCAGCAAGCCACGGCGGAGAGCGGGACGGTTCCCGAGAGCACCGTGCGCACGTCAGGCGGCGCATTCCTGGTGCAGGCCCTTAGCAGAGATGTAGCAAACCATCAGCTGCCAAGTCTCTGCAGCACGACCTGGGGCAGGCCGGTGCAGCAAACCCTTCCCGGCTTTCTGGAGCAGAGAGCAGGAGTGACGACCAAGAGGGAGGTGCCCACAGGAGCCTTTTATAGCAGGGGTGAGGAAGGTCAGGGGGGGCCGGATGCGGCCCTCGGCTTGCCCGGATCCGGCCCCCGAGGCTCATGGTCCTCCCCCGCAGCACTGGGAAGCCCGCGCTGCATGCCAGCCTCCCTCGCTGCTCCATTGCGGGCCTGGATCACACAAAAACTATGAGGCTGGGTTCCCCTTTGCTCTGCTGTGTCAGGAGACTGGGGGGGGTCTCTCTCTTCAGTGAGGGTTTGGGGTTGGGTATTTTTACTTTTTGTTTTGTTTTTCTTCTCACCTGTGTGTGGCCCTCATCTGATCTTTCTGTGGGTCAGTGTCCCCCAACCCCAAAAAGATTCCCCACCCCTGGTTTATACCCTTGCCCATGCGAAGAGAAATCCATTGTTCCCTGGAGCAGTTTTCTATAAGCCGAGTGCTTGAGATTCGGGTGCGGCCCGGCCGATTGGCAGAGCACCTACCACCAGCCACCGCTGGCTGCCTGTTTCTATTGGTGGTGCACATCTGCACATGCTTTGGCGCACGTAACAAAATTGATTCCACACGTGGGCGGCAAAATTCAGCAGGAACATGGCGCCGCCCGAAACAGAGCTGCTGCCGTGATGGAGTGGCCTGTCCGTGTCCCCTCCGGCAAGGAGCCCTGGGGTTCCTGCTGGTCTGCAGGGCCACAGGCCGAAAGCATTGACAATACAAGCACAAGCCCAGATCCAAATTCCCCACGCACAAACCACCCAGCACAGACACACTCAGCAAAGCCTCTGCTTTCCTTAGACCCCTCTGGAACCAACACGCCAGGATGGCTGGGGGGGAGGATGACACAGATCCCGCCCTGCCCGCTCAGAAGGCTCCATTAGGACTGCCAGCTTGCTTTCCTCTCCCCTCCCTGCGGCAGCAAGGGGGGGGGCCCAGCCAGTGCCCATCCCCAGAGCCCAGGGGGTGCAGGGATGAAAAGTTAATTGTTGCATGGAGGCTGGGGGGAGGCTGGTGTTGCTGGGGGGTGACAAGGCCCCCCCCAAAAATTGCTGGGGGTTTCTCTTCTCCCTGCCCCGGGGCTGTTTGTTTAGAGCAGCTTCCCAACTCATTTGCAGGCGCTGTCGCCATGTGACTTGCTCTCTTCCCAGCTCAGATTTCTCGGCTGTCCAGAGTCGACTGGGGTGATTAATAAACCCCCCCTCCCCCGAGGGGCGCAACGAGCCGCAGGGCAGGCGGAGCTGCTCTCACCGTTCCACCGATGGGGAAACTGAGGTGCTGAAGGGACACGGGGGTGGGTGGGATGTGAGCTGGCTGCAAACAGAGCCCAGGGGTCCTGGCTGTCAGGCCCAGCCATTCCCCTCCCAGGAATAGGGAGCAAACCCGGGTGCCCTTTGCCGCTGCTGTCCTGGGTCCCCCAAAGCCTCACGAACATGTCACATCGCAGCCGCGCCGCAGCCAGAAATCCCCAGGGTGGGAGAGAGACTGCGGAATGTGGCGCATATGGGGGAGGTTGCCTGGGGCAGGGAGGGCTCCCCGGAGCCTGATTGTCTGGGAGCTGGCGGAGGGGGCAGCTTGTGTCCCTGTGGTGGCTCCGGGCCCCCACCCCCCGCACCCTCCGCTGGGGCCACATTCATGTCACGCCTGCACCTTCGCCCCACAGAGCCCCCGTTCTCCTAGCACCCACATGTCCCCGTTGGGCTTCATGAGCCTGCCCCAAATTCCTGCTACACATCCTGGTCCCCGCCGCCCTACGGCTAGGAAGTATAGCCTAGTGGGTAGGGCCCTGCGCGGGCTCCTGGGTTCTATTCCTGGGTTTCCCTCCTGTGTGAGCATGGGCAAAGTGTCGCCCCCCCGCCCCTCGGCTCCGTGCCTCAGTTTCCCCTCCTGCCCCCTGGCTTATCAATTTAGCCACACCGGCCTGTGGGTGCTTAGGCCAGCTGTGATGTCACAGCACCGCTCCGGCCATCGTCCGAGCAAAGCGAGCCCGGGAGGCTGGTCTGGGTCGCGGCTGGGTGAGCGGACACAGAGCTGGGAGCCGGCAACAGGCCACCTGCCTTCTCGGTTCCTCGGGTGGCTGTGAAAATCAGCCCAGGGTGGGTGTTTTCTCCTCTGAGTGTGCACGTGTGGCTGGTGTGAGCGTGTGCGTCTGTATGCATAGTATGTGGGGGAGGGGCTGGTGTGTGCATCTGTGTGTTTGTGTGGCTGATGTGCGTGAGTGTGGATGGTGTGAGTATATGTGTGTGGCGGCTAGTGTGTGCATCTTTGTGTGTGTGTGGCTGACGTGTGTGTATGATGCAATTGTGTGCACCTGTGTCTGTGTGTGGCTGGTGTGAGTGTGTGTTTCTGTGTGCGGATGGTGTGTGCATCTGTATGTATGTGTGGCTGACGTCTCTATGATGTGAGTGTGTGCACCTGTGTCTGTGTGTGGCTGGTGTGTATCTGTTGTGTGAATGGTGTGAATGTGTGTGTGTGGCTGGTGCGTGTGTGTGTGTGGATGGTGTTTGTGTGTGGTTGGTGTGTGCATCTCTCTCTGTGTGTGGCTGGCATGTGTGTGTATGTGTGTCTGGTGCGTGTGTGTGTTTTTGAGGTCAGGCGCTGAATTTCTTTTCGTCTCTAGGGAGAAGGAGTCTCAAGTTGCCTTGTTCTTCCCTGAAACCGCTGAGCCGTCAAACCTGCCAGGGAGTTCGGGGCCAGGCAGGGGGGTAGAAAGGAGCTGCAATTCACGCACCTCCCAGCCTGCTGGTGTTTCCTGCCATTCCCCTTCCCGGGCCAGTCTCCTTCCCTGCCGGGCTCACAGGCCAGCGGATGGGCGTTCGCGGAACAGAAGCGGCGCGCCAATCATCACCTTTAATTAACAAAGAGGAGGCAATGGCAAAGCGAAATTAAAACATATCTTCATTATAATAATTAACAGCCGAGGAGGCAGCTGGCGGAGGAGGCCGGCGGGTGTGCGGGAAATCAGGCTGAGGGGCTGGATGGAGGAAACGCAGGAGCAGACTAAGTGCTGTCATTGGTGCCCAGTGATGCGAAATGCCAGGGAGTAGGAAGCAGTCGATGGGGCCGCGCTCTGCCTGGCAAGGCCAATGCAGCCGAGCTGCCAGATGGACAAAGGTGGGAGGGGAAACTGAGGCATGGAGCAGGGCAGAGACTGGCCTGTGGCCACTGGCCAAGCCAAGAGAACCCAGGCCGGCTCAGCGCTCTTTCCACTAGGCCACACTGCCTCCAGCCTGCCTGCTGGATCTGGCAAGGGATTTCATCCTCTCCGAGCTGGCTGCAAGCTTTTTGGATGGGAAGCGGCGTTTTCTGACTCCATGAAATTGTTCCAGAGCCAGTGAGCTTCTACTACTCCAGTGCCTCCCTCCTGCAGAAAAATGAGGCTTTTAAAGGGGAAAAATGCCCAATTCCTGAAGCCCAGAATAACTTAGTTTGGAAATGCCACCGTGGGGCGAGCTGGGAGTTGTATTTTCTAATGTCTCATAGACCTCATTTTCCTCTACAGGCTAGGCTCCCCAAGTGGACTACACCTCCCATGATGCACCAAAGAGCAGGCCTCCCAGGAGCCCTGCCTCTTGTTGAAAAGGAGGCAAGACCATGGTGCATCATGGGAGATGTAGTCGTGCCAGGAAGACCAGCCCATAGAGCAAAATGGGTATAAGATGAACCTGAACTACAGCTCCCAGGGAACACCACAATACATTGCCAAACTGCCAGGACAGGAGCTGGGTCACAAAAGCTGGTTCAGGCTGCTGGGCTCAGATTAATGACTTGGCCCCAATGGCACAGAGATCCCCCCGAGTCCTGCTGGGTTATTTGGGGCCCATGGCACAGGGGCAAGTTTCCCTGGAGGTGGGAGCGGAGAGGATGGGGGGGGGGTCCTAGAGAGATGCAGGGTGCAGGGTGCTCCCTGGTCACATGCAGCCCTTCCCTCTCCCTGCGAAGGGGACCTGTGCAGATAAGGGGGAAGCATGTGAAGAATTGGGGGAAGGAAGGGGTGTAGCTACAGGGCAGGGGCATGCCGAAGGAGGGGGGTGGGTGGGAGGAGATTCTGGGGGGTTGCCATGTCTGGGGGGGGCCAGAGGCTCCATCAGGCCAAACACTCCTTTCCCTAGAGGGGAAAGGCCCCGTGCCCCCTCCCCCCAAGTCAAAGACTCCCCCCAGCACCCCCTTCCCCACCCTGCTGACCCAAAGACTCTCCCCAGCGCCCCCTAGAGGGGAAAGGCCCCGTGCCCCATTTCGCACCCCCCAGCCCCTAGCGGTGTAATTCTCAGTGCTTTAGACACCGCACTGTTTATCCTCCTCCCCCCAATAAAAGGCAGTTCTCCCCCCCCCATCAGTTAAGAGGCTGGGCAGCCCGCGGGGAGGCGAGGCGGGCCGGCTGGGGCGCTCAGGAGACGCAATTTGTCTCGGGAGCGGCGCCTCGTCTATTCCCTTTCGCCCCCTAATTCCTCCTGCCGAGGTCTCCCCTTTTCCTTCCCGGCTTCGCGGGAGGAACCGGCCGATCCGGGGCTCTGCGAGGGTGGGGGCTGCGGGGGTTGGGGACCGGGGGGCACCGGAGGGGCTTTGGGGCGCAGGGCGGCCAGGGCTCGGGTGATGGCTGGGGAGTGGGGGTCGGGGGCGTGTCAGGGTGAAGAGCTGGTAGCGGGGAACCCAGGTCTGGATTAGTGGGGGGCAGTGGGGAGCAGGGAGGGGGCGCCTGCCCGGCCTGTGTTTGCCCGCCCCTCTGGCGCCCAGTTGTTAATAACCACTAGGCGCTATTGTCCGCCCGCTGGGCCGCGTATTAAAAAACTAATTAGCGCCAACTTCCAAGCGCGCCGCGGTCTGTGGCCGGCTCGTTCGCCCGGCTCCTGCGAGGGAGCCGCCGTGTCAATCTACCAGGCTTTTGTTCGGGGGGAATGGATACAAATGGTTGTTTTCCATAATGCGCGGCAGCATCTGCTCCTGCCGGGGACATTTGCATGGCGAAATGTAAATGGGGCACGACGCCATTCATCAAAGAAAGGGGGCGGGGGGGGGGGGACCCAGGCAGCCTGCCCCTGGCTAAGGGAGGGCGGGGTGGCGGGGAAACTGAGGCACGGGGGAGGCTGTTGGCTGGGAAGAGCGTCCCGGCGGCATGAGGCAAGGTGCGCTGCCCTAACCACTAGTCCGCACCGCCCTGGCGATGAAACCAGGAGTCCTGGCTCCCAGCTCACCCCCCCCCAGTCACCAATCTTGCTGCAGCTGGGTGAGCTGCAGGGAAGGGTCCCTCTCACCCGCGCGAGGCAGAACCGCCCCCCCCCCCCCCCGCCGATTGCCCCGTTGGAGACTCCGGCCCGGCCGCCAGGTGGGAGCCCCCAGGTGAAGGTGCCAGCGCTTGTCCTTCAGGGGCTCTGTGCTGGGGGGCGAGGAGGGGGGGTCCCTGCGCCCAGGCGAGAGCGAACCGCACGAGAACCCCCCCCCCCAGCCAAAGGCCGGATTCTGTACGGCCCGCCCCCCCCCCCCCCCCCCCCGCACTCAGAGCCCGGGGCTGCCCTTCCTTGGCACAGGCTGCCTGGCCTGGGCAAAGCCCCCGGGAGGGGGCCGAGGGGGTCTCGCCTGCCCGGGTGGGATGGCCCGGGGGGGCCTTCAGCTCCAGCCTGGGATGGGGGGACTTACCCTTCCCCAGATGCTGCTGACGGGGGCCTGGGAGAGGAGAGGGAACAGCTGCCCCCCCCGGAAATCGGAGAGACCCCCCCTTCAATGCATCCTCCTGACCCCCCCCAGGTCTGGTCCCCCCCTTCCCCAGTCACTCCTGCCCCTCCTCCCACCGCTCTCATTCCCCTGCTCCTCCCTCAGCCCCCTCTCCCTCCCCGCCTCTCACTCAGCCCCCCTCTCCTTCCCCCAGCCCCTGCCCCTCCCTCAGCCCCTCTCCTTCCCCTTACCCCCCCAGCCCCTGCCCCTCCCTTGCCCCTCCCTCAGCCCCTCTCCTTCCTCCCAGCCCCCTGTCTCTCCCCTGCCCCTCCCTCAGCCCCCTCTCCTTCCCGCAGCCCCTGCCCCTGCCCCTCCCTCAGCCCCTCTCCTTCCTCCCAGCCCCGTCTCTCCCCTGCCCCTCCCTCAGCCCCTCTCCTTCCTCCCAGCCCCCTGTCTCTCCCCTGCCCCTCCCTCAGCCCCTCTCCTTCCTCCCAGCCCCCTGTCTCTCCCCTGCCCCTCCCTCAGCCCCTCTCCTTCCTCCCAGCCCCCTGTCTCTCCCCTGCCCCTCCCTCAGCCCCTCTCCTTCCTCCCAGCCCCCTGTCTCTCCCCTGCCCCTCCCTCAGCCCCCTCTCCTTCCCGCAGCCCCCTGTCTCTCCCCTGCCCCTCCCTCAGCCCCCTCTCCTTCCCGCAGCCCCTGCCCCCCTCCTGCCCCTCCCTCAGCCCCTCTCCTTCCCCCCAGCCCCTCCCCTGCCCCTCCCTCAGCCCCTCTCCTTCCCCTTACCCCCCCAACCCCTGCCCCTCCCTTGCCCCTCCCTCAGCCCCCTCTCCCTCCCCGCCTCTCACTCAACCCCCCTCTCCTTCCCCCAGCCCCTGCCCCTCCCTTGTCCCTCCCTCAGCCCCTCTCCTTCCCCCCCAGCCCCTCCCCTGCCCCTCCCTCAGCCCCTCTCCTTCTCCCCAGCCCCCTGTCCCGGGAAGCCGATCCCCGCCCTGGCCAGCTCCGCGGGAGAGGGGGGGGGAAGGAGCCGCCTCCCGCCCCAGTGACCCTCCGGCCCGGGCTGGGGGCGGAGGCAGCGGGACTCGGGAACCTGCCGCTGCTGCCGGCGGAGCGAGTCAGCCCCCGGCCGCAGCATGGAAGGGACCCGGCCCGGGTTCGCCTTCGCCCGCCAGCTCAGAAAGCATCCCGGAGTGAGTGACGGCCCGGCCCCTTCTTGCCCTCCTGGTCCCTGCCTGCCCCTCCATCCCCTCCCCCTCCTCCCCCACCATTCCCTCCTGCCCCCTCCCTGCCCCTCCACCTCCTCCCCCACCCCTCCTCCTGCCCCCTCCCTGCCCCTCCACCTCCTCCCCCACCCCTCCTCCTGCCCCCTCTCTGCCCCTCCACCTCCTCCACCACCACCCCCTCCTTGCCCCTGCCTGCCCCCTCCATCCCTACCTGCCCCTCCAACCCTCCCCCTCCGTCCCCTGCCCCCACCATCCCTTCCTTCCCCCTCCATCCCCAGTCCCCATTATCCCCTCCATCCTCTGCCCTCTCAGTTCCCTTCTCTGCCCCCTCCACTTCTTCCCCTCTGCCCCTCCTCCATCTCCTGCCCCCCGTGCCTCCTCCTCTGTCCCTGGCCCCCATCTGCCCCCTCCTCCTCCCAGCCCAGCTCTGTGCCCCTTTCATCTCATCCCCCCAATTTTCTTCTATCCCCTTCCACCCTCTCTTCAAATTCTCCGCTGTCCCCCCACCAGTTTCCCTCCCACCCCCTCCCTCTCCTCCTTCCATCCTTCCTACCCCGTCTCCACAGCCCCCCCATCACGGTCCCCTCCCCAGAACTGCCCCCAGTCTGCTGCTGCCCTCTTCTGTCAACGAACCCCCCAGCTCCCCCCTGCTCCCCCACTGAGCCGTGCCTCCTGTCCCTGTCCCCAGCTTGCTCTCTGCTCCCACCCCATTTGTGTGGGGGGGGCTGCTCTGTAAAAAGGACCAAGGCCCCGTGGCTCACAGCTCCCCCCTTGCTGCTTATTTCACACGCTGGCGTTTGGCCCCTACCTGGGGGGGGTCACGCCCCTCCCTGCAGCTCCTTGCCTCGGTGGAGTTTGTTGCACGAGGGACTTACCCCGAGATGCATCGGGGTTCCAGCCCCCCCCACTCCTGGTTTGATCCTCTGCCACACGCAACCCCCCCCCATTCAGACCCCTTCCCTCGCCTGGCCCAAGGAGCCCCCCCCCAGGTCCCACCCCTCAGCTCCTCCCGCCATGAACAATTCAGGAGGGGGATTTTGTTGATAAATACGCAAAAACCCTGATGAGGTCGAGAAGCTGGGAGTCTGCCTGGAAACACAGGTTCCCCCCCCAGCTGGCTAGGGAGGGGGGCTGGAGGGAGGGGGGCTGCCCCCCCCCACTTGCCGCTGTACTAATTGTTCCCACGCCCCTGACACAAAGGAAGGGGGCTTTGGCCCCGGATCCAGCCCTTTCCATGAGGCAGCTGGTTGGGCCCATCGCTGGCCGCCCGCCAGCTGGCCAGGGCTAGCCAGGAGCGTTTCCCCAGGGAGCTGGCTTGCCTCTGGGGGTCTGGCCCTTTGCCCAGGTGACGCCAGGCGAGCCGCCGGCCCTGCGAGGACGGGGCTGGGGGCAGGGGAGGTGAAGCCCGGCGGTTTGGTTTTCGGGAAGGCTGGGCGAGGCGTTCAAGCAGGCACGTCCCCGCGCTGCTGCCTGGCGCTGGCTGGGCGCGGGGCCAGCGGGGGAGAGGCAGGCCCTGGGCAAAGCAGCGATGTTGGAAAGGCTGGAAATGGTGAGACACTGTGGTCTAGGGCTGGGCCCCGGGAGCCTGGGAAGGGAGTGAGGCCTAGGGGTTGGAGCAGGAGCGTGCCCACAGGCCTGCGGGCGGTGAGTCCCAGCTGAAAGGGGGATTAGTGGCTCCAGCAGGTGGGGGTTGGGAGCCAGGATTCCGGAGTTCTAGCCCTAACTCTAGGAGGGGACGGGGTGTCTAGTGGTTAGAGCAAAGGAGGCTGGGAGCCAGGACTCCTGGGTTACCTGGCTGTGGGCGAGGCAGGTGGGGAGATGGAATCCGGTTCCTTCCTGTGGGTGGTCTAGGGGCTACTGAAAGGTAAAACCGCCAGGCCCAGCTCCAGGCTATGGGGGATGAGGCTGCAAAACTTTCCCCTGCGTCCTTCACTCCTGTAAAGCACTGGGGGGGGGGAGGCCCCCCGGAGGCCCTGCAGCAAGCGGCGCTGTGAGCCAGTCACGCCGCAGCCGGGCTCTCGCCGCGCCGTCCGCTCGCCGGGCATAGCGGGCACATCAGCAGTTTCACCTTGGCCCGGCGTCTCGCTTCCTGCAGGGCCCAGCTGCCGACTTGGCTGGGATTCATGCAGACTCGACAGCCAAGGCAAGGGGAACAGAACGGCTGGGTGGGGCAGGAACGGGGCCGCAGCGTTGCCGCCTGCCGGCAGCCCCTGCAAGGCAGCGGAGGGGGCCAGCCCCTCCTAACCAACGCGCCCTAGAAGTTTTCCCGTCCCTGTGTGGAATACATGTTGTGCTGTGCGCCGAGGCACACGCAGGTGTGCACCACCCATACAAACGTACTGCTGCCGGCGGTGGGCGCTGTGCTGAGCCTTTGGGCAGCACCTGAATCTTTCCTGGGCAGCTGCCCAAGCGCTCAGCTTCCAGCCAACACTGCTCCCAACCCCCTGGCCAGGGATCACAGACCCCTTAGTGGTCAGAGGAACCTCCACCCGGCAGCCAGACACCGCCCCGCTCCGACCGCCGCACCCAGCGGAATTCCCGGCCTGCCTCGCTGTTTCCCTAGATCCCAGGGGAGTTAGGCACCCTAAATAGCCCTGCCATGCCTCCGACTCACCTCGTTCTCATTAGCCACTTGCTACCCAGCAACCCGCTGCCCGCCCTCTCCCGCTGGCCTCCTGCATCCCCTCCCCCTCCGCTCCCACCACCCCTGGTCCCGTGAGCTTGGGAGACCCACGGCACAGAAATCAAGCTGCCACCCCAGAAGCTTGGCTCTGACCCCAGACTGCGGGGTCCGGCGGAGCAGGCGCGCCCCGAACCCTGCTTTGCCCCCGCCGCCGAGCCCAGCTATGAAACGGGGTGACAGCGTCCCACCCTGATCAGAATTCCAGCCGCCCCCCCAGCCCCCGGAAATCTCGGCCGAGCTGCCGTTCGCCTCCAAGCCCCAGCGCCCGGATTCCTGGGAGGGCGAGCGAATCTCTCCTTCGGGAAGAACATTTCTAGCCAGTGGCAAAAGTAACTTCCAGTTTCCTGCAGGTCCTGGCCTATGGCAACCCGGGTCCTTGCCAGCTCTTTAAATAGCTCCCCGCTGGCTTGCCCCTGTGTCTAGCTCACAGGGCAGAGGCTAGATGGTGCAAACCGAGGCCTGCGAAGGCTCAGAACCGCAATGTGCCTCCCACAGTCCTTTACATCTCTTGCTTCTTGGGAAGGGGGGGACCAGGTGCTTTGAACCTTTGCGGCCAGTCACGCCGGCCCCCTCGCACCCGCTCTCCTGCCCTGCCTCAGCTCATGTCGCGGCCCTGCGGGGCCCCCGAGCTGCGTGCGGCAGATGGCGAGGGGAAGGGCTGCTCTCCTGGCTCCTGGGGCGTCTTAGCGACCCGGCGTGGCCAGGCCACGGCGGCTGCCAGTGCTGAGTGGCACGCGGCATGAAAGAGCCTTCGCTGCTGATGCCTCCGACCTCAGGGATCAGGAGCAGCGTCTGCGGGGGGTTCGAGACTCCAAGCGAGGCGCGGGGAGGCGAGGAGGGAGGGGGCCTTGCGAGTCAGCTGTCACCGGGGAGAGGGAAGGAAAGCGGAGCTGATGGACGCTCGGTGGCGCCGGGGTCGGAGCAGTGCCGATACGCCTGCCAAACCCCGCGGCTCGGGGCAGCACAGCGGGGCCTGGAGCTATTGAGCCGGCAGGGGGAGGGGCTTTGGGCTGCTCCTCCGGACGCCTGGGTTCTCTGCCTGACTCGGTCATTCTGCCTCCGTTTTCTCGCCCATCCTGCCTCTTGCTTAGATTGTCGGCTTTCCTGGGCGAGGACTGGCTCTCCCTTGGGGTAACAGGAGGGGGAGGGCCTAGGCCCTGGGATATAAGGTACCCTAGTGAGGCCACTTCGCGCCTCCAGAGCAGCCTTCGTGTCTGGCTCTCCAAACGGGCTCCATGCACGAGCCCTCGGGAGAGAGGTCAGAATTCTTGTCCCACTGGGGAAACTGAGGCACAGGGCGATTGGCACATGGCAATTGGCACATGGCCCAGGAGCCAGACCCCCACCGGGGGAAACGGCTGCAGCGCCAGTGGAGTCGATAAGGATGGGCTCCGTGTTGCAGCCCCAGTGTTGGCTGCACCAGCCCACAGACCGTCCCCTCTCCCCCTTCCCCAGCCGGCTGGGGGCCTACAAAGAGCCAGGCCTGGCTGGCTGCAGGGCCGGGGCTGATGTCTTAGGCTCAGAGAGCCCTCCTGGGTGTGCGGGTTGTGGCAGTCGGGCAAAGCCAAGCATCCGCGGCTCGACGGGGAGAGAGGCCCTGGCCAAGTCTGCAGAGCAGGCAGCTCTGCAGGCAGGAAGGCAGAGGGGGAGGGGGACACACCAGAGGGGCATTAACGGAGCCAGCATCTGGCCATTCCCTGTAGAATCCTGGAATCCCAGGGCGGGCAGAGACCTCAGGAGGTAGCACGTCCAGCCCCCTGCCCGAAGCCGGACCAACCCAACTCAATCACCCAGCCAGGGCTTTGTCCAGCCGGGACTTAAACACCCCTAGGGATGGAGACTCCACCCCCTCCCTAGGGAACCCAGCCCAGCGCTTCCCCACCCGCCTAGGGAAATCGTTTTTCCTGATCTCCAACCTAGACCTCCCCCGCTGTAACTTGAGACCATGGCTCCTCGTTCTGCCCCCTGCCACCCCTGAGAACAGCCCCTCTCCGGAACCCCCCTTTCACATAGCTGAAGGCTGCTCTCAAATCCCCCCTCACGCTTCTCTTCTGCAGACCAAATGAGCCCAAATCCCTCAGCCTCCCCTATGAAAGGCTCCAGCCCCCGAATCATTTTGGACCCTCTTCAATGTGTCCACATCCTTTCTAGAGTGGGGGGCCCAGAACTGGACCCAATACTCCAGATGTGGCCTCGCCAGAGCTGAATAAAGGGGAATAATCACTTCTCTGGATCTGCTGGTGATGCTCCTCCTAATGCACCTAATATGCCATTAGCCTTCTTGGCTACAAGGGCGCCCTGTTGGCTCCTATCCAGCTTCTCATCACTGGAATCCCCAGGGCCTTTTCTGCAGAACTGCTGCTTAGCCAGTCGGTCCCCAGCCTGTAACAATGCTTGGGATTCTTCCGTCCGAAGTGCAGGACTCTACACTTGTCCTTGTGCAACCTCAACAGATTTCTTTTGGCCCAACCCTCCACCTTGTCTAGGTCACTCGGGACCCTCTCCCTGCCCTCCCACATATCTACCTCTCCCCCGAGATTAGTGTCATCCGCAGACTTGCTGAGGGTGCAATCCATCCCCTCCTCCAGGTCATTAATGAAGATATGGAATAAAACTAGCCCTAGGACCGATCCTTGGGGCACTCCGCTAGAAACCGAGCGCCAACCTAACATGGAGCCCCTGCCCGCTGGGCCCGGCAGTCTAGCCAGCTTTCTATCCACCGTACCGTCCATTTCTCCAATCCATATTTCCTTAACTTGCTGGCAAGAATATTGTGGGAGACCATATCAGAAACCTTGCTAAAGTCAAGGTCTATCACATCCGCCGACTTCCCCATGTCCACAGAGCCAGTTACCTCGTTGCAGAAGCTAATCACATTGGTCAGGTACGACTTGCCCTTGGTGAAGCCATGCTCACTGTTCCTGATCACTTTCCCCTCTTCCAAGTGCCTCAAAAGGGATTCTTTGGGGATCCCCTCTTTGATTTTTCTGGGGACGGAGGTGAGGCTGTCTGGCCTGTAGTTCCCTGGATCGTCCTTCTTCCCTTTTTTAAAGATGGACCCTACGTTTGCCTTTTTCCAATCAGCCGGGATCTCTCCCGAGCTCCACGAGTTTTCAAAGGCTCCTCAATGACATTTGCCAACTCCCTCAGCACCCTCGGATGCACTAAGTCCGGCCCCATGGATGTGTGTGTGTCCAGCTGTTCTAAACAGTTCTTCCCCTGTTCCTTCTCCACCGAGGGCTGCCCCCCTCCTCCCCACACCGTGCTGCCTAGTGCAGGAGTCTGGGAGCTGCCCTGGTGCGTGAAGACAGAGGCAAAGAAAGAATTGAGTCCTTCAGCTTTTCCCACAACGTCTGCCACTGGGTTACCTGCCCCTCCAGGAAGCCCCCCCCCCCGCCCCATCCCCCTCTTATTGCTACAGGCCTGTAGATCCTTCCTTGTTCCCCTTCCCACGCCCTGACTAGCTGCAGTTCCAATTGCGTTTTGGCCTCTCTGAGCACAACCCGGCCTTCTCAGTCCAAGCCCCTCTTCTTGTGAGCCAGTTGTACCCCAGGGGAGTCCCAGGGACCTACACACCGAGCCCCCCCATTGCCGCAGGCAGGGCTTGGCCATGTAGCACCTTACAACTGGCTCAGCCCCTTGCCCCCAGCCCCACGCCCCAGCTCATCCCCACACCCCCAGCCCCACTCCCCTACTCAGCTCCATAGCGCCAGCCCTAGCCTAGCCCCACACTCCCAGCCCCACATCTCCAGACCTGCCCCACTCCCCAGCTCAGCCCCACAATGCCAGCCCCAGCCTAGCCCCACACCCCCAGCCCCACATCTCCAGACCTGCCCCACTCCCCAGTTCAGCCCCACAATGCCAGCCCCAGCCTAGCCCCACACTCCAAGCCCCACATCTCCAGCCCTGCCCCACTCGCCAGCTCAACCCCCGGCTCCATGCTCCAGCTCAGGCCCCCCCCCCCCCCAGTCAGGAGTGGGGGTGGGGGGATAGTGCAAAATGGGCCATGTGTTGCCTAAAACAGCCAAGGTCTCTAACTATCAGTGGCTGGTGTCCGAGTCACTCCGAGTCCCCGAGGTCTGCTGCCTCCTGCCACCTGCCTCCTGCTCCAGGGCTCCAGGGCCCTAGGGCACTTTTGAAAATGTTACTCGTTATGTTACAGGCAGTGTGGCTGTAGCCGCGCTGGTCCCATGGTGCGCCATGGTCTAACGCTTCGTGCTAGACACACGCAGAGAGACAGAGGGGTGTAGGGCTAGGTAGGTAGCTAGATAGCGGGGGTGTATGGGGACAGATAGACAGACAGACACAGAGGCACACAGATTAGATAGATAGATAGATAGATAGATAGATAGATAGATAGATAGATAGAGGGGGTGTGTGGGGATAGATAGATAGATAGATAGATAGATAGATAGATAGATAGATAGATGGGGTGTGTGGGGATAGATAGATAGATAGATAGATAGATAGATAGATAGAGGGGGTGTGTGGGGATAGATAGATAGATAGATAGATAGATAGATAGATAGATAGATAGAGGGGGTGTGTGGGGATAGATAGACAGACAGACGGGGTGCACGGGGCTGACTAGGTGTGTGGCATGAGGTCAAAAAGACGGTAGACGGCCCCATGTGTCGGGGTGTGTGGATGGATCGCAGGGTGGCAGTCAGGGTGGTGTGCATGGGGTAGATGAGCAGGAAGGTGGAAGGTTATGTACGTGGGTGGCTGGCTGGAGAGAATCGATAGACGTGTTCCTATGGCGCTGGCAGGATGCTGGTGGGCTGTGCATGGGGCCGGTGGCTGGGGGATCGGGAGGTAGATGGGGTGGCTGGGGGGATCGAGAGGTTGGCTGGAGGGATTGGGAGGTATGTGGGGGCGACTAGGGGATCAGGAGGTAGACAGGGCGACTGGGGGATCGGGGTGCCTAGGGACAGCTGGGGGGGATTGGGAGATAGATGAGGTGGCTGGGGGGGATTGAGAGGTAGATAGGAATGGCTAGGAGGATAAGGAGGTAGATGGGGTGTCTGGGGGGATTGGGAGATTGGCTGGGGGATCAGGAGGTAGACGGGGGTGGCTGGGGGGATCAGGGTGGCTGGGGCAGCTGGGGGGATCAGGAGGTAAACGGGGCGGCTGGGGGCATGGGGAGGTAGACGGGGGGCAGCCGGGGGCAGCAATGCATGGAAAGGCGGGGTGGCCGGTTGCAAAGGGGGCGTACGGGATGGGTTGGCAGGAATAGCTGTAGGCAGCGGTGGGGGGGGGGAGTTTAACAGATGTTCAGTAACTGATGCTGGTCCCGTGAGCCCCCATTCCCGAGTGGACGGTTGCCGGTAACATCCCTCTCCCCCCATAACGGCGCTAACGAGCGCCCCGGTGCTGTTCCCCCCCGCCTCTCCCGCGGGTGGGGGAGGGGAGGGGGAGCCTGCGATTTCTCATTCCGCATCCAATTCCTCTCCAGCACGCGCCGATTTCTCTCCCCGCTCTGAGTTCAGTCACTCAAGCTGACAGCTACACTGTGTACGGGGGCCCGGGTACAGGATTGCTGCGCCGGTAAATCTCCCGGCGTGTCAGGCTCCCCTTCACTCTCCTGGCGGCCTGATAAATATTCATTTCATTGGGGCATTTTTCATCTCCGCTCTCTCCCTCTCTCCGCAGCTCATTCCCCTCGTCAGCTTCATCGGCCTCGGCCTCGGCAGCGCCGCGCTCTACCTGCTCCGCCTGGCCCTCTGTAGCCCCGACGTCAGGTATGAGGCTGGGGCCACGGGCAGCCGAGCGCACTGGCTCTGCGGTTGGACAGCGCCGTGCGCCGGGGTCCATGGACCCCTCGGTGCCCCTGCGACACGCCGACTCCACAACCCCGCAGTCCCAGCTCAGTCACCACCTTGCCCCGTGCCTCAGTTTCCCCTCCCGTTCCCGCCTCATGCAGCTCCCAGCCCAGTGGTGTGGCCCTAACCCAAATCAGGCCAGGCCGGGCAGCGCCCTCCCCCCTGATTTGTAGGGAAGGGCATGCACCGGGAGCCCCCCTGGCACAGAGAGGGCTGGAGACTCCGGCGATGGGAGACCTGGTCATGCCCTCTGCCCGAGGTCTCCTCCATCCCCCTGAGCAACCCCCACACTGCTGTCAGGATAGATGATAGATGGATAGCTAGATAGCTGGGTGGAAGGGGGTGGATAGATGGGTGGATGGATGTGCTTGAGCTAGATAGAGGGGTGTGGCCGAGACGGATGCATAGCTAGCCAGGTTTGTCTGAGATGGACAGACAGACGGATGGGTAGAGGATAGTTGGAGGGATGGATAGATGAGTGTGTCTGGGAGAGATCGCTGGCTAGCGAGCTGGAGGGATGTGGCTGAGGTGGACGGATGGATAAAGGGGTGTGTCTGGGATGGGGTGAGTGATGGATCGAGGCGTGTGGGGGACGGATGCATGGGCCGCTAGAGGGGGTGTTGGAGTGGATAGGCAGCTGGGCAGCTAGCTGAGAATGTTGGGGTCAGACAGACGGACGGGCAGATTAAAGAGGGTGTCAGGGTGCACAGACGGACGGTCGGCTAGAAGAGGCTGTCAGGGCAGACAGATGGATGGACCGCTAGAAGAGGGGTGTTGGGGTGGACAGACGGCCAGCGAGCTAGACAAGGGTGTTGGGGTTGCCAGACAGCCGGGCAGCTAGAAGAGGGGTGTTGGGACGGACAGACAGCCGGGGAGCTAGAAGAGGGGTGTTGGGACGGACAGACAGCCGGGGAGCTAGAAGAGGGTGTTGGGACGGACAGACAGACGGGCAGCTAGAAGGGGGTGTTGGGACGGACAGACAGACGGGCAGCTAGAAGGGGGTGTTGGGACGGACAGACAGACGGGCAGCTAGAAGAGGGGTGTTGGGATGGACAGACAGACGGGCAGCTAGAAGAGGGGTGTTGGGACGGACAGACAGACGGGCAGCTAGAAGAGGGGTGTTGGGACGGACAGACAGACGGGCAGCTAGCCGAGGGTGTCGGGGGCGGACAGGGGCTGTAGCTCTGTCTCGTGACAGATCCACCATGCTGCCCTGCCGCACACCCGCTGCCAAGATCTGAGACTGTCACTGATTTAATTTGCTCAGCTCGGCAATTAGCAGAGCTCAGGCCTGGTGCTTTGATCCAGGGGCAGGCGGGGAGGTGGCAGACACAGCAGCCCTGGGGACATTAGCCGGCTCCTGGAGCCCTGTGAGGCCAGCGCTGACTCCGTCCTTCCCGCCAGGCGGCGCGCAGGGTAGAGCCCCCTGCTCTGATGGGGAGGGAGGGAGGGAAGGAAGGAAGTGAATGGGAATGTGTGGAAGGAGGGGTGTGAATGGGCAGGGATGGGGGGGACATGTCAGTAGCTGGCTGGAGGGTGTGTCGGGGGGGGGGTGGGTATGGGAGGCAGGGCATGTGGCGAGCTGGAGAGAAGGTGGCTGTCCATGGGGATTGGGGGGGGCTTGGGGGTGTGTTGTGGGGGTGGGTATGGGAGGCAAGGCATGTGGGGAGCTGGAGGGAAGGCGGCTGGCCGTGGGAATGGGGGTGTTGGGGGGGCGGGTATGGGCGGGTAGGGCATGTGGGGAGCTGGAGGGAAGGCGGCTGTCCGTGGGGATGGGGGTTTTTGGGGTGTGTTGGAGGGGTGGGTATAGGAGGCAGGGCGTGTGGGGAGCTGGAGGGAAGGCGGCTGTCCGTGGGGATGGGGGTGTTTGGGGAGGTGTTGGGGGGGCGGGTATAGGAGGCAGGGCGTGTGGGGAGCTGGAGGGAAGGCGGCTGTCCGTGGGGATGGGGGTTTTTGGGGTGTGTTGGAGGGGTGGGTATAGGAGGCAGGGCGTGTGGGGAGCTGGAGGGAAGGCGGCTGTCCGTAGGGATGGGAGGGGGGGCGAGCCGGTAGCTGGAGGCGAGGCGCACAGACAGCCAGAGGGCCAGGCAGTAACGCCATTGCTTGGAACAGCAGCCTGGCGGTGACGACCAGCCAGCCTGCTCTGCATCCGGTGGCTGACCCAGTTTCCGTGGCCTGGAGCTGGCTAAGCCAGCGAGGGAGTAAGGCTGCAGAGCCAGAGGCCAGCCCGCGTCCATCCCTCTGTCACCGCCAGGGCTGACAGCAAACCAGGGAAGCGAGACCGAGGGGCGGGAAAGGAATGGCAGGCATTGTGCCCTCTCGGCTTTCCATCCATGTGCAGAATCAGTTTTGTCCTGTGCACCGAGGCAGGTGTGGAAGTGCACCACCTACAGACACATGCTGCAAAAGGGAGCAGCTGACACTGACCCGCTTTCCTCCAGCTGCCCGGGGTGGGTAGATTGGGGGCTCTGCGGGGCAGGGCCCAGCTCTGACCTGCTCTGTGCCGTGCTGGCCAAGGGACCCGGATCTCCGCGGGGCTGGCTGGCTGCTCTGTGCGGTGCAGGACCAGGGGTGTCGGCGCTGGCAGGTTCCTGGCCCCAACATCCCATCAGCGAGACAGATGCAGGGGCTCCTGGCAGCAGCCTCCGGGGAGACACGTTTCCCTTCCAGTTACATGGGAGGTTGCAGGTTATTCCCCCCACCCCCCCACCCCTGGAGCCTGAGCTGGTGTGAACTTAGCACCACGGCCGGCCGGGACCAGCTTCAGATTCGGCTGCCAAGCCGGCCTCGGCCTCAGCGCCTGCCCAGTAACTCAGCCAGCGGTGGGCAGAGCCCCGGCCAGAGGCCCAATAGCACCTCGCTGGCTCTGGAGGAGACGGGCCCCCGAGCCCCAGTTGTGCATCGGCCCTCGGCGCGGTGGGATGGTGCCCACGTGCAAGCCGACGAGCCAGGGAGCTGGTTGCACGGCCGAACACGGCTCTTCACACTCACATCGAGGAGTCCACCGCCCCCCCCCCCCTCCATCTCTCCTGCTGGCACGGCCACTTGGCACTGGTGTGGGGGACGGGCCCATGCAATTTCCCCTCCCCTCGGGTTTGGGGCTGAAATTGACCATCCTAGCTAAGGGGGTCGCCCAGACGCCTTCCTCAGGCCCTGGATCTTTCTGGCTTGGATTGGTAGCACCACTCACAGGGGGCCAGTCGTGAGCCTGGGGCGCGTACGGCTTCCACGCTCTGTGCACGTGGACCGGCTGCTGCCCTTCACACACTGCCTGGCCCCACGGGTTAGAGCCGGCGAGTCCCTGCCTAGCCCCTGCCCCGTACCCGGCAGCAGCCCCCATGGCACCGTGTGGGCAGTGCACAGGGGGCAGGACAGCGCTGCATGGGGGTGACAGGTGCTGGCCATTTGGGGAGGGAAATGGGACCTCCCCTGTGTCCCCCCCCCCGGCGATCAACACAAACCCAAGCTCTGTAGCACCAGGGTGAACAGCCCACTTTGCACGGTGCTTTTTATCAAGGGAGCAGGTACCGAGCGCCGCAGGGAGGGGCCTGGCCACCGCTTGGAACTGCAGGGCGGGGTGTGTGTGTGTGGGGGGGACAGTCACACCTCTGTGCGGCAACCCCTTTGTCCTGCTAACTCCCCCCCCCCCCCCAGCACCTCCCCACCAACCCCTGCTTGGTTCCTTGCAGCTGGGACAAGAAAAACAACCCGGAGCCATGGAATAAACTGAGTCCAAACGACCAGTACAAGGTGAGCTGGGCGGGCGGCTTGGCATATGGGGCCCTCTAGGAGGCACCAGCTCCCAGACATGCGTGGGGGGGGGGGGGTGTCAGGGAATGGGGCACAGGGCCCTTCCCCTCTAGGGGGCACCCATTCCCAGAGAGGTGGGTGTCAGGGAATGGGGCGCAAGGCCTTTCCCGACTCACTCGGACTCCAGGCTGTTTGTGTCCCCACACTGAATGCAGTTTGAGGGTCCCTGTGGAATGAGTTTGGGGACTGGGGCGGGGCTCTCGGCTCAGCCCCCCGTGGCCCATCCCTGGTGCTAGGGATGGGGGGAGGGAGAGCAGCGTCCCGGAGCTGGGGGTTCTCCAAGAGGATGGCCCCTCTATCGCTCACGCCGGCTTCCTCCCCTTCCTGCAGTTCCTGGCAGTTTCCACCGACTACAAGAGCTTGAAGAAGGATCGCCCCGACTTCTGAGGGCCCATGGCAGAGCTGGGAGCCCCTCGCCAGGCGTCCCCTGCGGCTCCGTCGCCCTGCCCTGATGTCCCGGCACCTTTCCCCACCCCGCAATAAACGTCCCAGCACGCCCTGCTGCGGGAGCCGTCTTCATAGCCCAGGGTCCCACCGCAACACTGGGCTGGCGGCGTCCCCTTGGGGATGGAACAAACCAGCGGTTCCCAGCCTCCCCCCCATGGAAAATCCCTGCCCTCCCGACCCCCCCCGTGCGGCGTTTCCTGTCTCCCATGCTGTGCGGGGCCAGGGGGAGCCGCCGCCTCACACCCCAGCACGGAGGCGATCGGACATCCTGTTCCCATGGCCCACAGCTGGGCTAGCGTGCGTGGGAGAGTGGTGTGTCCGTGCCCGAGCACACGCATGTGCATGGTTTGGGGTGTGCACGTGTGTGTGTGACAGGCCCTGGCCGGTACCCCCCCAGCCACAGGGTCTGCCCCCCCCAAAGATGGGGGGCTGAGCAGGAGGGAGGCTAGGGTGATGGGCTCGTGTGACTCCTGGCCAGTCACAATCCCCACCCCCGGGATAGACCCCGGTCAGGAAAGGGCCCCCGCCCACACGCACCCCCCTCGGCGTGGCTGCCACCACCACGGCCCTGCTGGCTGTTTGGTTTGGCGCTGGCAGCACACACACGGCAGCCGTTGTGCCAGGGGACGTGCCGCTGCGCAGGCAGCCGGCCCCTGCTGCCAAGGGACCTGGTGTCACCTGCTGGCCCCAGGCAGAGCTTGGCCCCCAGTAGCCCCACAGCCTGGATCCATGGGGGGTGGGGAGCACATGGCCCTTCCAGCCAGGGAGGCGAGTGGCCAGAGGACTGAGCTACCCCCAGGGAGAGGGGCTTCGGGACAGTCCTACCCCCCCCTCTGCTGTGGGCACCCTGGCACACCAGCCCCTGGTCATACTGGGAACCCCCCTCCACACCCCAAAGCTCAGGGCCCCTCCAGCACATGGGGCTCTGCCCAGCCCCACAGAAGAGGCAAGGGTGGGATTAGGGTAAAGTGCTGCTGCCCACCCCCACGCCTGTGCCCGGCTCAGCCGAGCCCCCTCCCATCATCCAGGCTGGACTGCCTGCCTGAATTGGGGCGGGGGCATTCACACAAGGCCAAGGAAACAGATGTAACCTGTAGCTGACCCCCCCCCCCACCTCCCCCCGCACCCCCAGGCAAAATCCAATTGCACTTAACAAATCCAATTTGCTGCTGCTGCTAACAGCGTTTGGTGGGTTTAAGGGATGGAGCGAAGCGGCGGGGGGGGGGGGGGGGGGGCTTTGCAGAAGTGCCCGCCGTGGGCATGGAGGGGAGGGGGGGGGTGTTAAATGATCCAGAGCTGCCCCCTGTGCCAGGCCCCACAGTGAGGGCTAGACCCATGGGGAGGGGGGGGGGAAACGCGTGGGCTGGCTGGCAAACAGCTGAAGAAACAGCTGAAGCTGCTCGTTGACAAATAGGCTGGGGGGGGGGGGGAGTTGGACTCTCCGGGGGTGCTGGGGCCCCCAGGGGCAGATGCTGCCCCCCAGGAGCCAGGTGAGAACCAGCCAGCCCTCAGCCACTGTGGCTTCCTAAGTCCACTGCCACCCCCCCCCCCCCCACCCAACTCTGGTGCCTTGAAGGATGGCAGGGGGGATGGGGGGCAGGCGGGAGGGGCTAGCGGGCACAGGGAGGGGGCTAAGAGCCCCCTAGACACTCCCTCCCCACCAGACGCACAAACACCAGACCTCACACACGTTTCCAATGGTCCAGATTTCTTGGTTCAGCTAAAACTGGCAATGGGCTGATGGGCTGACAAGGTTCCCCCCCCCCCCCGCCCTGCTTGACCCTGACCCAGCCCCTCCGGCTCCCGCAGGCCCTGGGATCCAAAACTTGGCCCATGGGGTGTTTGCACAGGCTGGACGGGGCGGGGGGAGCCGGGCACTCACTATGGGAGACGGCTGCTGGTGATGGGCAAGGAGGGGAGGGGCTGGTGCCGCTGCGGTGTGGGAGCTGCAGCGTAGGAGACCCTACAATAACAAACAGGTCAGCCCTGGAGGCCAGATGCCGGCAGACGGGGGAGGGGAGGCCAACGCTCTCGCCGGGGCACAGCAGGATTGAAGGGGCCGTGCCATGGGGGAGCCTGGGGGTCCGAACGCCCCCCCCCTCCCCCAGCATGGAGGTCAGTCTCTGTGCCCGGCGCCGCCCCCGCTCAGTGATCCTGGAAGCCGGGCATGGGGAAGGAGCGGGCAAAGGCCTCCACCCGCTGGCGCAGCTCGGCCAGCCGGCTCCGGGTCCCCGGGTCGCTCAGCAAGAAGGACTTGAACTCTTGCAGCTTGGCTGGGGAGAGAGGGGAGGGGGTGAGCGGGGAGGCTGCGGGAGGGGGGCAGCCAGGCATAGCCGGACTAACCCCCCCCCCGCCACACCCCCCTGCAGCACCGAGAGCAGCAGGGCCCCCGCCCCCGCCCTCACCGGTCTTGCTCTTGGCCTCCAGGCCGATGCGGATGCCCTCGTCGATGAAGGCCACGACCTCCTGGAAATCCGCCTCCCGGAAGCGGCGGGACGTCAGTGCCGGGGCCCCTGGGGAGAGCCGGTCCCCTGTCACCTCACGGGCCACGGCTCTCCCACGCCCCTCGCCACGGGGTCACCTCCAGCCCCACGGCTCCCTCATGGGCCCTCCACCAGTCACCCCCCGCCCCGTGGCCCCCTGCCACGGGGTCACCTCCAGCCCCACGGCTCCCTCATGGGCCCTCCACCAGTCACCCCCCGCCCCGTGGCCCCCCGCACGGAGTCACCTCCTGCCCCACGGCCCCCTCATGGGCCCTCCACCAGTCACCTCCCGCCCCGTGGCTCCCCGCCACAGGGTCACCTCCTGCCCCACAGCTCTCTCGCCCCCCCCGACACAGGGTCACCTCTTGCCCCATGGCTCCCTCATGGCCCCCCCACCACAGAGTCATCTCACAGCCCACGGCCCCCCCCTCCCCACCACGGGGTCACCCCACATGTCCATCCCTCGGTGCCCCATACCCAGCCGCAGGCCCCCTGGCGTCAGGGCGCTCTTGTCCCCAGGGCAGGTGTTCTTGTTGGCCGTGATGGACACCAGCTCCAGTACCCGCTCGGCCCGGGCCCCGTCAATTCCCTTCGGCCTCAGGTCCACCAGCACCAGGTGGGTATCGGTGCCACCTGGCTCCAGAGAGAGAGTCAGCGCCCCTCATCCGCAGCCCCGCACTACCCCCTACCCGGTGCCCCTCGCTCCCGCCCCCCAACCCTGCGCTCCTCCCCCCAGCCCTGCCGGTGCCCCTCACCCCCAGCCCCTCACTCCTGCCCCCAAGCCCCGCGCTCCCCCCCCGCAGCCCTGCTGGTGCCCTTCACTCCTGCCCCGCAGCCCCTGACAGCCCAGCCCCCATCTGCCCCCCACTGGTGCCAACCTTGCACTGCTCCCTCCCCCCACGCTACCCACTATGCCATGCTGCTCCCCCCATCCCCCCCAGTGCCCGGCCTACCTGACACCAGGGTGTACCCCTTCTGCAGCAGCGCCTCCGCCATGGCACTCGCGTTCTTCAGCACCTGCCGGCAATACTCCCGGAAGGCGGGCTCGTTGGCCTGCAGGGGCGGGAGGGGAGGGGGAGGCTCAGCAGGGCCTGGACCCTCCCCCAGCCCTGAGTCACCCCGCCCCCCCGCCCCCGAGGGCCCCCACCTGCTTGAGGGCCACGGCCACGGCGGCGATGGCGTGGTTGTGGGGCCCGCCCTGCAGCGAGGGGAACACGGCGAAGTTGATCGGCTCCTCCAGGCTGTAGTGGGTCTCCTGGCCGGTCTTCTTGTCCACCGAGCGCAGCCCCTTGCGGTAGAAGATCAGCCCGGACCTGCCGGGCCGGGGCCGGGTCAGGCGTGGCCAGAGCCCCCCGGGCCACGGGGCCACGCGCTGCAGCAGGTCGCCAGGGCAGCAGCTGGAAACAGGTGCCTACAGCCCCCCCCCCTCCGGGCCTCTCTCTGGGGGGCAGGCCTATTGCGGTGTCTGGGGGGACGGTTCCCTTGTGTCTTCTCCCTCGCTGGGGAACAGGGCTCAGTTGGGAGAACATTAAAGCAGTGTAAAGTCACTCCCCCCCCCCATTTCACTCCTAGGCCACCCAGCCCTGCCGGTGCCCCTCACTCCCGCTCTGCCCCCCACCCTGTCCCCCCAGCCCTGCCGGTGCCCCTCACTCCAGCCCTGCCCCCCACCCAGTCCCCCCAGCCCTGCCGGTGCCCCTCACTCCAGCCCTGCTCCCCACCCAGTCCCCCCAGCCCTGCCGGTGCCCCTCACTCCCGCTCTGCCCTCCACCCTGTCCCCCCAGCCCTGCCGGTGCCCCTCACTCCAGCCCTGCCCCCCACCCAGTCCCTCCAGCCCTGCCGGTGCCCCTCACTCCTGCCCTACCCCCCCGCCCTGTCCCCGCCCCTCACTCCAGCCCTGCCGGTGCCCCTCACTCCTGCCCTACCCCCCCCCCCGCCCTGTCCTCGCCCCTCACTCCAGCCCTGCCCCACTGCCCTGTTCCCCCAACCCTGCCGCTGCCCCTCACTCCTGCCCTGCCCCCCCTCGCCCTGTCCCCCCAGCCCTGCTGGTGCCCCTCACTCCCGACCCGCAGCCCTTTGCATTCTGGACCCACAATCACCAGGGTCTGTTCCCCTTTGGGGAGGGGGGGGCATGCTGGGGGAGGACGGTGGTCTGAGAGGCAACATGCAGAGGGTGGGGGATTTGACGGGGGCAGAAAGCATGTGTGTGGGGGGGGGGGGGCGACAGGCCGGGGGGGCAGAGGGGGAGAACCGAGCCCAACCACACTCACCTGGCCCCGCGCAGGGTCTTGTGCGTGGTGCTGGTCACCAGGTCGGCATAGTCGAAGGGGGAGGGCACCACCTTGGCAGCCACCAGCCCGCTGATGTGCGCCATGTCGGCCAGCAGGTAGGCCCTGACCTCCTCGCACACCTGGGCCAGAGGCGGGCACCGCGTCAGAGCAGCCCAGGCAGCACCAAGCTCCCCCCCCCCCCCCCATCACCAGCTCATGCCCCAAGGAAGGGGTGGGGTCAGCATGGGGGGGTGCCAGGGATCCCTCCCCAGGCTCCTCCCCCTTTGCCGCAGGCCCCACCCCCGCACCTGCTTCATGCGGGCGTAGTCGATGAGGCGGGCGTAGGCGCTGGTGCCGGCGATGATGAGCCGCGGGCGGAAGAGCCGCGCCGTCACCTCCAGCTGGTCGTAGTCGATCAGCCCCGTGGCCGGCTGCAGGGGGAAGGGGGGGGGGTCACAGCTGGAGAGTTATTCCCCGGGGTGGGGCACGCTGCTGGGGGGAGGTGAAGGCCAGACAGGATCAGGTGGAAGCTGGGGGGGGGGGCCGTGTCCACCCTGCCCTAGGGCACAGGGATGGTGGGGAGCAGACCCTGGCTTGGCCCAGGCTAAGTGCGAGAGCTGGGGGGCTCCGACAGGCCAGGGCAGGATGGGGGCAAGGGAGGGGAGACATGGATGCTCCGGGCTCCCCACAAACACACCCCTGAGCCAAAGGCCCCGCCCCCGCCCACTTCACCCCTCCCCCAACCACGGCCGGACCCCTCGTGAGCGCACGTGACCCCTCCCCCGACGCCCCGTGCAAGCCGGCGCCGCCCCCCTCGGCCTCCCCACTCACGTTGAGTTTATAGGGCATGGACTCGAAGAAGATGGAGGTGGCCGAGATGCGCTTCACGTCCGACATGTACCCGTGCGTCAGGCTGCGGGACAGACAGACAGACGGCGTCAGCCCGACCCACGGCCGGAGCCGAACTGCCCCCCCACCCCAGCAGGGCTCTGCCCAGGCTGTTCTACCCCCTGTGCACGAAGCCCCCTCCCCCGGCACGGCTCCCAACCCCCCCAGCCCCAGCGGTGCCCTCTCCCTCAGCCGGGCCCTGCCCCCCCATCCAAACTCTCCCCGCCCCCGCCGCGGGTACCTACTGGCCGCCATCGGGCAGGTCCAACCCCATGATACGGTCGTGGGGCTTCAGCAGGGCCGTGTAGGCGGCGAAGTTGGCGGGCGACCCCGAGTAGGGCTGCACGTTCACCCCCCAGCGGGCGGGGTCCAGGTCGAAGGCCTCCAGCGCCCGCTGCTCACACAGCAGCTCGATCTGATCCACCACCTCGGCCCCCCCGTAGTACCTGGGGGAGGGTACCGGGGTTCAGCCCCCTGCAGGGAACCCAGGACCCATCGCCCCCTTAGGGCCTGCCTGCCCCCCCGCACCTGCAATGGGGGGGACCCCGAGCCCATCACCCCCTTTGGGGCCTGCCTGCCCCCCATATCTGTGATGGGGGAACCTGGAACCCATTCCCCCCCATACCTGCCATGGTGGGGGATCGCAAGGCCCATCACCCCCTTGGGGCCCCCCTGTTCCCAGGACCTCCGAGTGGGGGGACCCATGGCCCATCACCCCCACACTCCGGACTGCCAGAGGCCCTGGAGGGGGCTGAGAGTATCACTCCAGAAACAGCCCTCACCCCATGCCAGAAACCCTGCACAGCTATTCCTGGGGGGCCACAATCCCCCCCCCCAATGTTGCCAAGGAGATCTAGGATCCCCGGGGTTCGCGTGGGGCTTCCCCACACTCTGGTCTGGCCAGGCCCACCCAGAACGCCCCCCCCACCCCATACCTCTTGCCAGGGTAGCCCTCCGAGTACTTGTTGTTCAAGCAGGAGCCCAGGGCCTCCAGCGCGGCTCGGCTGCAGAAATTCTGGGGGGCAGAGAGCAGGCAAGGGAGGGGTGAAAGGGCCTGGCAGGGGACGAGCGCTGGCTCCCCCCCAAGTTAAAGAGAAGCTGGGGAGCAGGACTCCAGCAGGTTGGGGGGGGGGTGATCAGCGGCTAGGGGGAGAGTCCTTGAGGCAACACCGTGCCACCTCCAGGCTCACTCCTAGCCCCCACTCTCCCCTTGAGCCCCCCCAACTCCCTGCTGCTCCCCCCGGCCGCCCCCGGCCCCGCACCCACCTCCGAAGCAATGAGCTCCAGCCCCCGGCACTGCCGATCCTTCTCCTTCTGCACCAGCGCCCACATCTCGGGGTCGCTCTCCGCCAGGCTCTCCTGCCCCGTCCAGCCGGGCACCTCCCCAGCAGAAGCCGCAGCCGCACGGCCGTGCTGGGTCCGCAGGCCGGGCGCACCCACCTGCCAGCCTCTCTGCAGGGGCTGGGGAGGGGAAAAGAGACAGTCACCCACCCCCGGGAGTAGGGGCAACGCCAGAGAGGGGTGCCCCCCCAACACCCGCCCCACACCATGCAGGGCATCCCAGAGGAGAACCCTCTTTTCTCTGGCCCAGAGCACCCAGATATCCTCATGGCACACATGGGGAGTCAGGAATAGAACCCAGGAGTCCTGGCTCGCTCCCCCCCCCCCCCCCCAAGCTGGGGAGAAAAGCCGGAGACCTGGGGTCCAGTCTGCCTGCGCTAATCACTGACCAGACGGGCTGTCCAGAGGGAATCCCACAATGAGCTGTAACTAGAGGGGTGGGGAAGGGAGGAAAAGGACCCCAAGACCCAACCCCTGGGGGGTGCAGTCCTCCCCCTCCGACATGGTCTCGGTGTGGCCATGGGCACCTCTGGCCAGGGAGGGAAGACCGGGGGCTGGGAAGGCGGGAACAGCCCTGGGCCTGACCAACATGGCTGGGGGCAGGGGGGCGGAAACTAGGGAGCCACATGAGTCACATGACCGGGTGCGTGTGCGTTTCGTGTCCTTGCCACATCTGGAAAGTCAGTTTAAAGTGACGGAACCAGCCCTGAAATCCACAGGAGCTTTCTGCGGGAGGCGGAGAGTCTGCTGGCGTGCGAAAGAGTGCACACGAGCGTGCAAATCGTGGGGTGGAGTGGAGTGAGCTGCGTGTGCACGGGCTCAGGCATGGCAGGATGGGGAGCACGCCAGCGTGCACAGGATGCGGAGGAAGGGGGTGGGGCTAGAATCCATCCTCCCTCACACACCCACTTCCTGCCATGTTTCACACACGTGTCAGGGATCACTAAGTGCCAGGAGACAGACTTCTACCCCCCCAGCTTCCATCCAGGGTCCTCTCCCCACCACACACTGCCCCCCGAGCACCCCTCCACAGTGCAGCCGTCTCCTCATTGACACACCAGGCTGGTTTGCACCCTGGGCTTGCTCCCCCGCCCCCCTTTTCCCCTGGGCACGTGTCTAAACTCCCCCTGAAACGGTGCTGGGAGACAGCACCCCTCGCTGCTGGTGCACACCCCAGCAGCAGATCCTCAGACTCCTACTGCAAGGGGCCAGCCAGGAGCTCTCTGGGGACAGAAGAGGCCTGTGCTGGGGCGTTGATCCCCATGGAACTGGGGTGGGGTGGGGAGGTGTGTAGACAGAGGTGCCCTGGAGAGCACACCGAGCCGTGCATGGCCGTGGCATGCAGAGACATGTCCGTGCCACTCTGCCACTCACCCGGCACTGTGCAAACCCTACCCTCTCCGCTCCCTTGTTTGGGGGACTCTAGCTCACTCCCTCCTTGTGTGTATCTCCGCTACGGCCAAGTGGATCAGCTCTGCCAGAGTTTCCACTCTGTGTTTGTACGGGGTCCTGGGGCTGGAACCCAGACGCCCGCACAACACAGCCCACGGCCGTGGCAGACCACGCAGCCAAGGAAAAGAGGACGTCTCTCTGAGCCCCAACGGGACAGACCCCACCAGGGAGCGGTTTGCTGCCGGGGTAGTCCCCATGCTGGAAAGACAAGCTCTGGTTTCCAAAATCTCGTTTGCTGCCTGGGCCCAGCGTGGCAGGAGACCAGAGTTTGGGGAAAGCCACGTTTGGGGCCCAGATTCGAAAGCAATGGCGTGTCAGAGTTCCCAGCTCTCGGGTACCGGCCTGCGAGTGAACACTGACGTAAGCCAGCTTCCAAACTTCACTAGGCTAAAGAAAAATATTCCGTTTAGTCCCCTGCGTTCACATGAGCCAAGCCGGCTCCTTACCCTGCCCAATCTTAAAAACAAGCCACCTCTCTTTACTTTGTAGTAGTTTACATTCCACGCAATACGCCCTGCGTGGCGCCCTTCCCCTGTCGCTGTCTGATTGCTCCTGGTTCCCAGACAGGTGTGGGGCTGCCCGGCCCGCTCTGAACGCAGCTGCATCCCTTGTGCCACAAAAGCCAGGCCTCCCGGCCAGGCTACCCATGATGCAAGGAGGACCCATCCTTGCATCAGCAGCAGTGAAAGTCCAGCCATGTGCCAAGTTTCTCCAAACAATAAGCCACAGTGAAAGAAACTTCTGAAAGTTTTAAGCCAGGAAAGGGGGGGGGGGGGGCAGCTTCTGCCTCTGCGGGACCAGGGAGCTGGTACCAACTCCGTAGAACTAAGCTTCTGGCAAGGGTCGGGGGAGGGGGGAACCCATCACTTTCCCCCCTAGTCTCTCTCGTTCTCCTCCCCCCATCCTAGGCGGGGGAGGCCAGAGGTCCCTGGGCTGTTGACTCAGATCGAAGGGTGAGGGATGGGACAGAGACCAGCGGGACTCGTGCCAAGCACACACTGGTGCGGCGCCCAGGAGGGATAACGGGCCGCAGGGGGCATAGGTCTGAGAGCCAGGCAAGCCAGCAGGGCAGTCTGGGGGAGCAGGGTCCTGGCGGGCAGAGCGCTGCCCCCCATGCACACAGCTGGCAGTGCCGGGTGCACGCACACACCGTGCAGGAGAGCCAAGTAGGGGACCCACTTATCAGTGAGCTCCCCCCGACCCCCTCCAGGAACCAGCGATTCCCACAGAGCATCGGGACGCACAAGGCCATGAACCCCAAGGCCAGGACTCTGCGGGCAGAGAGAGTGGGGAGCACCCCCTTATTTGCAGGGGGCTTTGTATGGGACCCGACCAGGGCACGTGGTTTGAAATGGGGGGGCGCATGTGGGCCTGGGGGGGCAGTAAAGCTACTTTGCAAAACAAAAGTCACCCCCCCCCAAGCAGGATCCCCCCGCTTCCCCAGCACGAGCTCACCCCGGCCAGGCGGCCCCATCGCGGGAACATGCTGCAGGTGGCAGGTACAGCTGATCCCCGGCGCTGCTCGCCTGGAGAAGGGGCCCGCGCGCGCTGGGAAAGAAACACGTGACGCCGACGCCACTCCCGGTGCACGCTGGGGGATGTAGTTCCCTAGGCCCGGCGGCTGAGCTCCGCCCCCCTGATAGTTTATGCAAAGTGGTTAATAAGTTGATATGCATGTTTGCAAACAACGGGAAACCCGCCGCAGCGTGACTGACGGGAACAGGGCGCAGGCCGGGGCTTTGCCTTCCAGCCTGACTTGCTCACCAGTGAGGCTTCCAGCCACCTCTGGGGATGAGCACAGCAGCAGATTAACAGCCTGGGGGGGTCACTCACCAAGGGCTGAAATGCAGCCACCTCTGGGGATGAGCACAGCAGCAGATTAACAGCCTGGGCGGGGGGTCACTCACCAAGGGCTGAAATGCAGCCACCTCTGGGGTGGATTAACACTCACGCCTGCACCCAGTTGTTTTGATGATTGGTTATGAAGGGAGTGCACACAGGGAGGACAGGGGCTGCTGTGCACAGAGACACAGTGAGAGACAGGCCCTACCCTTAGAAGGGAGGTCTGAACCAGGACCAGAGGTTGGCAAGCCCAGGGATTCTGGGCCCAGATATCGCCGCAGCCTGGCCTCCAGTGATGCAGCATCCAAGGGACTGCCCCCCTCCATGCAGACTCCGACACACACCGCTCTTCCACTTGGATACCTGGCAGCTCATAGGGAGCTGGTGGGATCCACTAGCCACGGCAGCAGGGCTCTGGCAGCAAAGGGGGTGCAGAACCTGCAGCGGTGCTGCTGGGTGTTGGCAGAGGTTGGGCAGAAATGCTGCGGGCAGCCCATGGCACCCCTAGTCCACAGGGCTCAGTGAGGCAGCGTGCCCTAGTGAGCAGACAATGCCACCCTGACTGCTTGCAGCTATGACAGAGCTGAGAACACGTTCAGCAAGGAGGCTGCTTTCTGTTGCTCCGTGTTGTCCGCTCGGCGTGCTGTTCCTCTGCCTCAAAATCTTCCTAGAGCATTGCTGTGTGGCGTTAAACCACTGCTGGGCTCCACCCCAGAGGGAGCTGCATTCTCCAACTGGGTGACCCATCCCACTGCGGTGAGACTGCTAACCAGCTACAGCGCCCATCCCCAGAGGTGGCTGCCTTTCAGGGCTGGGTGAAGGATCTCTGTGCAGCTCTGCTGGGTGGTTATTAACCAGCTGTCACAGCCCACTCCAGAGGTGGCTGCATTTCAGCGGTGGGCGGGGGGCGGGCTGATCACAGGATGTTGTGATATGTACAAAGCACGTCGAGGTGCAAAGGTGGGTAGGCCGGGGAAAGGCCGGTCTCTGTTAAAGGGTGTGTAGCTTATTTAGACACAAGAGACAGAGAATGCTGCCCTCCACCCCCACCAAATCCAGCACCCTAGTGCCCAAGGTCCAAGCCAAGACGATTCCCCCTTAAAAAATGCACCCGGCCCTCCAGAGCAGATCGGGGACTAGAACCCAGGAAATCTGTTGGCTGGTTCGCTGCTCTAACCACTGGACTCCACTCCCCCACTGTGCCAAGTGGGACACTTGCTGGGTTTTTCAAGGGTCGCACGCAGAGGGGCAGGACTCGGTGCCCCTGGGTAGTGAGTTGAGCTGGGACCCCGGCCAGTGGCTGCAGCGTGGAGACTGTGGCTGGGAAACCCAGCTTGGAGGGCAGGGCTGGGTCTGGCCCGTGGAAGGCCAACGGGCCACAGGGAGAGGACGTTGGTGGGCTGCCCAGCTGGCTCCAGCTGGGGGGGGGGAAGCACAGGGTGGGGGAGGGAGGAGGCGGAGGAGAGAGGGGACCAGGAGACCCTGTTACCTGGCCAGAAGACACAGGCTGGGGGAGGGGCTTCTGGGGAGGGATCTGGGGGCCGGGTGGGGAGGAGGGGGCTGCGGGATGGAGCAGGGGGAGCCCACCCGGCCGCAGGGGAGACTCAGACGTGCTAGGCTGGAGACCGGGGCTGCGCCATCCCCTCTGGGAGTGAGGGCCCCGGAGGCCCAAGAGGCGGAGGGGCTTCACCCCCAAGAAAGAGCGCCCCCCCAAAGGCTGTCACCCTGAAAGGAGCTCCCCCCGGGGAGCGTGTGGTACAGGCCAAGTGTGTCCTGGCTCCCAGGCCCCATGTGGAGACCATCCAACCCCCACTCCCTTCCCAGAGTCGTCCTCCCCCCCCCCCCACCGGTCCCCGTCATCTGGCTCTGCTTTGGCTGGCACTCTGCAGAAAGGGCGCTTGGGAAGTGCTAATGGAATTAAATCTAATTAAAGCAGCAACCACCTTCGACATCTGGGCCTGGGAAATAAATGAGCGAAAGGCGGGGGGGGAGGGGGGGGTGTTGAATTTTGCCTGGCACCTCGGCGTCTGGTGTAGTTGGGGGTGGAAGTGCCTGGTGAATGGGGACACGTGTGTGTCTGTGTGTTGTGTGTGTCTGCCAGGGCTGCTGTCTGCGGCCCCCCCCCCCCATTTTCCGTGTCTCACGAGGGGATTGAGTGGATCTAGTGCAGCCCCTAGGCTGCTCCAGCGAACGGTAGGGACTGGGCAGCGTGTGCAGCTGGAACACGGGGACACAAAGGTTACACAGGCGTGCACACACACACACACACACACACACACACACACACACGTGCACACACACACTTGTGTACCCCCTGAGCCAAGCACAGACCCTGCCTGTCCGAGCCTGGGCCCCCAGCACCCCCGTCTGAGCCCCTCCCCCATGGACGGAGCCTGCCGAATGCTTTGCCGCCCCATTTTCCAGCAGCGCTCTCGAGGAAGGCTCCGGGAGGCAGACCGAGGCTGGACGCTGGGCCACACACCTGCAGAACGGCCTCTCTAGTCTAGCGCCGCCCAAAGCTGCCACCCCAGGCAACCGGAGCCGGATCCTACCTGGCACCTGAGTCCCAGCCAGCTGCTGCACAAAGGTGCTCAGAGACATTTAGGCACCTAACTCCCATTGGCTGAGCGAGGCGCTAGGAGCATCCGACACCAGGACAGGTAGGGTCCTCATGCTGTGTGCAGTGGGCTGAGGCGGGGGGAGGAGCCTCGCCCCAGCCCTACCACTCGCTGGCTGTGTGACATTACACAAAGCCCAGCCTGACTCTGTGCCTCAGTTTCCCCTTTGTATTCACTGGGCAAACCAGCTAGATAAGGACTCACAACAGCCCCCCTAAATTCACCCAGAGACCCCAGGCAGCTTCATCGAGGCTCCCATGGAAGGGGAGGGGGTCACCTCCCTTCTTAATCACTGTACCTCCCCTCAAATCCTAAGGCAGACTCAGCATCCCCTTCACAGCCCAGCCGGAGTTGAGCGGACTGCAGGGACACCCCCCCCAGCTGGGTCTTCCCAGGCACTAGTTGCAGCCGTTCAATGCTGAGTAGAAGACAGAAGCCACACGCCTCCCCCCCCCCCCCCAGCTGCCGTTCTGCGCTGGGGAGCCAGGCGATGGAGCAGAGGACGGCTGAGCTAAGGAGAATCAATCACACTGGGATTTTGGGGGCGGGGAGATCCTGGGGCCCAGCGCGCCCATCAATCAGGCGCCGTACTGCCACGGTGCAGCCGGTTTGCTTGTCACAGCCTGCTCCCGACACCCCCTCCCTGCTCCGCAGCCCGGGCGGCAATTCATCAAACCTGGCACCCGGGAGGGGCGGCAGCGCCCCACGCTGGCACGGACGGGCGCCTCTTGGCAACGGGGCCGGGCGCTGACTTTGCAAATCCAGCCGATCTGCCCTCAGGCTTCAGGGCCATGGGGCCCCAATTCTTCCCACAGCACCCCGTAAGTCTCCAGAAACACCCCCCCCCCATATCCCCAAACACTGGCCCAGCCCTTTCCCCCTTCCTGTTGACCAGAAGCTGCCCAATGGGAGGGCTGGGGTTGTCAGTCACCTCTGATAAGGGGAGCTGTCAATCATACCCAATAGGCAGGACAAGGGTGTCAATCATACTCAACAGGTGGGGTAGAGCTGTCAATCAAATGGAACAGGCGGAGCTAAGATGTCAATCATACTCACTAGGCGGGGCTGGGGCTGCCAATCACTTTCAACAGGTGGCTGTCAATCATACTGGGAGTGGCTGGGTCTGCCAATCACACTCCATTAGGGAAGGCCAGAAGTTGTCAATCAAATTTGATCGGGGAGCTGTCAATCATACTGAGAGGGGCTCGGATGCCAGTCATGCGGGAGGGGGGCTGGGATCTGCCAATCACATGGGGGGCGGGCTGGGATCTACCAATTACATTCCCGGCCGGGAGAGGCGGGGCGGCTGAGACCACATCACTCGCCACAGCAGGAGTTTTTATTTCATTCATTTTTTAATCACATTTTTTCCTTCGAAGTCGTTTTGTTACAAAAATATGAGGAAGTCTCAGCCCAGAGTCTGGGGGGGGGGGCAGGAGTTTGAGCTGGGGGGGGCTGACTGGGGCTACAGGGCCCTGCCCCTACCCAGTGTATGGCTCAGCCCGGGAGGGGGTGATCCGGGGGGCCGTGTGTGACCCCCCCCAGCTCGTTCTGTTTCCGTCCCGTCTCTCCCCAGCCCCGTGGCACCTACTTCTTCCCTCCAATGCACATTCTATAGGTCCAGGCAATGCGGCAAGGAGCCAGCGGCAGCCGGGGGAGGGGGGGGGCACCGCGCCAGTCGTGGGGCTGGGCAGGGTGGCACTGCCGGATTGCAGTGGGGCCACGCTCTAGCTGAGACTTGGGGGGTAACCAGGCATTGCCTGGAGATGTCTATCCACGCCCAGGCCTCAGAGCAAGCTGGACGGGGAGGACCAAGGACACCAGGGTGCGAGTCGTGGCTGGGCCCCTCACTCAGCATCCGGACTGCGTAACCAAGTCCCAGCAGCTTGTTCTGCACAGAGACATGCTGAGTGCGCGCGCACACACACACACACACACACACACACCTGCAGCCCCTCAAGTGCACACATGTGCACAACTGCACCCCACACAACCCCCCCCCCAAGTGCACATGTGCACCCACCCACCCATGGAAACGCAAAGCCCCCAACCCGCCCGGACAGCCACACCTCCACGCACCAATGCGGGCAACCCACAACTGCACACTCAAAGGATGACAACACACACAAACACACAAACATGTGCACAGCTGCAGCCCCTCACATGCACACACAAGCACACAGCTGCAGCCCCTCACATGCACACACACACACACGCGCGCACAGCTGCAGCCCTTCATGTGCACACACACGTGCACAGCTGCACCACCCTCACATGCACACGTGCACAACTGCACCTGCCCCACCCCCCCAAGTGCACAGCTGCACCCCCACATGTGCACCCACCCACCCATGGAAACACAAAGCCCCCAACCCGCCCGGACAGCCACACCTCCAAGCACCAATGCGGGCAACCCACAGCTGCACACTCACAAAGGACGCCAACACACAGTGCACCCCCCACGCAGTCCCATGCATGCCCATAAAGCAGCCTGGCAACACACCCAGCCATGGGGAGCCCCCTGCCTGCCTACACGCCCAACCCCCCCCCCCCCCGCCCTGCTCTCATTTCACACCCTCGCTGCCCGCCGGGCTCTCTGGCGTCCTCTGCGGGAGGCACCAATTTCAGGCCTGGGTCCGTTCCTTCCCAGGGGCAGAGGTAGATCCGGGGGGTCCCTGAGCAAGGAGGGGAGCCTGGGGCTGGGAAAGGGGAGCAGGTGGGATTCCCCTCCCCACGGCTTCCGATGGCCCAGGGCGGGGGGCCGGCAGCAGGCAGCTCCTGAGCTCCCCCCGCGACGAGGAGCCAGCAGGGCGGGGGGGGCTTGGCCCTTGCGATGGCTGGTAACGGTAAGAGCGCTGGACTCGGACCCATCAATCCATGCGTAGGCACATCCCTGCGCACGCCAATCACACCCTGCTCACACCCATCACGGATACATTTACACACGCACGCCAATCACACCCTGCTCACACCCATCACGGATACATTTACACACGCACGCCAATCACACCCTGCTCACACCCCTCACGGATACATTTACACACGCACGCCAATCACACCCTGCTCACACCCATCACGGATACATTTACACACGCACGCCAGTCACACCCTGCTCACACCCCCTCACGGATACATTTACACACGCACGCCAATCACACCCTGCTCACACCCATCACGGATACATTTACACACGCACGCCAATCACACCCTGCTCACACCCATCACGGATACATTTACACACGCACGCCAATCACACCCTGCTCACACCCCTCACTGATACATTTACACACGCACGCCAATCACACCCTGCTCACACCCATCACGGATACATTTACACACGCACGCCAGTCACACCCTGCTCACACCCCCTCACGGATACATTTACACACGCACGCCAATCACACCCTGCTCACACCCCTCACTGATACATTTACACACGCACGCCAATCACACCCTGCTCACACCCATCACAGATACATTTACACACGCACGCCAATCACACCCTGCTCACACCCCCTCACGGATACATTTACACACGCACGCCAATCACACCCTGCTCACACCCATCACGGATACATTTACACACGCACGCCAATCACACCCTGCTCACACCCCTCACTGATACATTTACACACGCACGCCAATCACACCCTGCTCACACCCATCACGGATACATTTACACACGCACGCCAGTCACACCCTGCTCACACCCCCTCACGGATACATTTACACACGCACGCCAATCACACCCTGCTCACACCCCTCACTGATACATTTACACACGCACGCCAATCACACCCTGCTCACACCCATCACAGATACATTTACACACGCACGCCAATCACACCCTGCTCACACCCCCTCACGGATACATTTACACACGCACGCCAATCACACCCTGCTCACACCCCCTCACGGAAACATTTACACACGCACGCCAATCACACCCTGCTCACACCCATCACAGATACATTTACACACGCACGCCAATCACACCCTGCTCACACCCCCTCACGGATACATTTACACACGCACGCCAATCACACCCTGCTCACACCCATCACGGATACATTTACACACGCACGCCAATCACACCCTGCTCACACCCCTCACGGATACATTTACACACGCACGCCAATCACACCCTGCTCACACCCATCACGGATACATTTACACACGCACGCCAGTCACACCCTGCTCACACCCCCTCACGGATACATTTACACACGCACGCCAATCACACCCTGCTCACACCCCTCACTGATACATTTACACACGCACGCCAATCACACCCTGCTCACACCCATCACAGATACATTTACACACGCACGCCAATCACACCCTGCTCACACCCCCTCACGGATACATTTACACACGCACGCCAATCACACCCTGCTCACACCCCCTCACGGAAACATTTACACACGCACGCCATTCACACCCTGCTCACACCCCCTCACGGATACATTTACACACGCACGCCATTCACACCCTGCCACACCCCCTCACCGATACATTTACACACGCGTGCCATTCACACCCTGCTCACACCCCTCACCGATATATTTACACACGCACGCCATTCACACCCTGCTCACCCCCCCTCACCGATACATTTACACACGCATGCCATTCACACCCTGCTCACACCCCCTCACCAAAACATTTACACACGCACGCCAATCACACCCTGCTCACACCCCCTCACGGATACATTTACACACGCACGCCATTCACACCCTGCTCACACCCCCCCACACCGATACATTTACACCCGCATGCCATTCACACCCTGCTCACACCCCCACACCGATACATTTACACACGCACGCCATTCACACCCTGCTCACACCCCTCACCGATACATTTACACCCACATGCCATTCACACCCTGCTCGCACCCCCTCACCGATACATTTACACCCACATGCCATTCACACCCTGCTCACACCCCCTCACCGATACATTTACACCCACATGCCATTCACACCCTGCTCGCACCCCCTCACCGATACATTTACACACGCACACCAATCACACTCTGCCACACCCCCTCACCGATACATTTACACAGGCGCACCATTCACCATTCACACCCTGCCCACACGCACGCCATTCACACCCTGCTCACACCCCCTCACCGATACATTTACAGACGCACGCCATTCATGCTCTGCCCACATCCGTTACTGACACATTTACACACACCCACCATTCACACCCTGCCCACACCACCCACTGTCACGGATACATTTACACCCCCCCAACCATCGTTCAACCGGCATCTACAAATGCACACAGCCTGCGTGCACATACTCCCTGCTCCCCCTCGCTTTGCACCCCCCCGACACCCGTCGCTCGATGGCCCTGCGTGGCCCCTACCCCCATTTCCCGGTGGGGGTGGGGGCCATTGGCGCCAGCGTCCCAGCTCGCGCAACCTCCCGGGTGTGGCTGTGTCAGTCTCGGGCTGTTCCGCAGGCCCAGCGTCCGGCCCACCCGTCACCCAAGGAGCTGGCCGCTGGCGGGGGGGCCCCACAGCAGCCTCCTGCCCGCGGCGCCCGGGGGCCACGTCAGCCGAAGTAGGGGCGCTCCTGCTGGAAGTTGTAGTCGGGGCAGACCTTCTGCACCAGCTTGTAGTCGAAGCTGCAGAAGGAGACGAAGATGCAGATGACCTTGAAGGGCTTGGCGCACAGCCAGGCGGCCTGGCTCTGCGTGTGCTCCGTGAAGCACACCTTGGCCGGGTCGTAGAGGCAGGGCTTGTTCTTCCGGGCCCGGTCCGTCTTCTCATACTCCACGTGGCAGTTGAAGGCCTTGGGGGCCTTGCCCTCGGCCAGCGTGGCCTGCCGGGGCTCGGGGGGCTGGGGGGCCGGCGGGGGCCCCAGCACGTCGAACTCCACCACCTTGCCGGGCGGGACGATGCTGACGGAGACGTTGCCCAGGCTGGAGGAGTTGTGCCGGAAGTAGACGCTGAAGGTGCCGTTGACGTGGTCCACGATCTTGCCCGTCACCAGCAGGCTGAACTTGAGGGTCTTGATGTTGAAGTAGAAGTCGCCCCAGCCGAAGATCTTCCGGGACCGGCCCGTCTTGAGCGAGGGCTTGCGCTGGGCCCGCTGCTCCGCCCCCGTCTGGTTCCCCGGCCAGACCCAGGGGCTCAGGGCGCCGGACGAGCCCGCCTTGGCCTTGGAGGGCTCCCCGGAGAACAGCCGGGCTGGGGGCAGGGCCGCAGGCTTCAAGCCCCCGGAGGGGAGCGGCTTCAGGATGCCCGAGGTGCCCAGTTCCAGATAGCCCAGGGTTTTGGTCATGTGGCCCTCCACGCAGACCACCTGTGGGCAGAGAGCAGGGCAGGGAGTCAGCACGGCCCTGGCCCCCAAAACCTGTGCTCCCAGCCTTGCCCTCCCGACCTCCTGCCCCCCAAATCCCTGCCCCCCCCCGGCTCCCAGCCCTGCCCCCCAGCTCCCTGCCCCCCAGCCCTGCCCCCCTGGCCTCCTGCCCCCAAAATCCCTGCCCCCCCGGCTCCCAGCCCTGCATTCCTAGCCCTGCCCCCCAGCTCCCTGACCCCCAGCCCTGCCCCCCTGGCCTCCTGCCCCCAAAATCCCTGCCCCCCCGGCTCCCAGCCCTGCATTCCTAGCCCTGCCCCCCAGCTCCCTGCCCCCCAGCCCTGCCCCCCTGGCCTTCTGCCCCCCAAATCCCTGCCCCCCCGGCTCCCAGCCCTGCCCCCCAGCTCTCTGCCCCCCAGCCCTGCCCCCCTGGCCTCCTGCCCCCCAAATCCCTGCCCCCCCCGGCTCCCAGCCCTGCATTCCCAGCCCTGCCCCCCAGCCCTGTGCTCCCAGCCTCCTGCCCCATAATCCCTGCCTCCCAAATCCCTGGCTCCACTCCTCAGCCCAGCCCTGCCGTATTTCCAGCCCCTGCCCCTCACATCCTGCCCTGCCTGGGGGCCAGGCCAGGCTGTGGGAAGCCGCAAGCCGCACGTTACTTTGTAAACCAGACCCAGATCATCGGGAAACTCCAGCCCCCTGATCCCCAAGGGACCCCAGCCCAGCCTTGCTAAAGCACCGCCCGATGCCCCTGCAGGGTGTCTAGCCCGGGAAGCTTGTAACCCCTCCCCCTTTGGCACAGGGAGAAGGGCAGGGTGCTGGGGGAGCCTGGGGCAGGGAGGGGCCATGGGGCAGCACAGCAGAGCCACGCCTCTTCCCTGCTCCTGCCACGCCCACTTCATTGCCACGCCCCTTTCTGGCCACACCCTCCCATGCTCCTCCCCTTTGTGTCCCACCCAAGGGATTACGTCCGGGAACTGCTGGAGAGAGGGGGCTGAGCTGTTTCCCAGGGCGTCTCTGCCCACAGCCCCAGCGCCTGTAGGGTCACATGCAGCTGCCAGGCTCCCTGCCTCCAGTCTCTGCGCCATCGGGGGCAGCAGACCCAGAGCGAGCGCTCGCCGGCCCCACACAGCCGTGTCCGCGGCACCCGAGCCCCGGGAAGGGGGCTTGGGCTGCACAGAGGCGCTGTTCTTTCGGGTTTGTGCTAGCACCTAAGCGTGGGCACCCCACCGCCCATAACGCTCACCTGGGCACATGCACACGCAGTCGTGTGAACACGCACATGTGAACCTGCACACGCACACTCGTGTGAACCCACACGTGAACATGCACACTCGTGTGAACATGCATAGGAGCATGCACACACAGCCACGTGTGAACATGCACACACACACACACACGAATGTGCAGACACGCATGCACATGTGGACACACATGCACACTCACTCACACGTGACCATGCGTGCACACTCGCAAACATAGGCATTCACCTTTGAGCACTCCCTTCTCTTGCATGGCAGCATGTTTCAGCCTCCCCCCAGCTGTGAACACGCACACACATGTACACGTGCACACACATGTGCACACACTCGCACACAAGGCTGAGCAGCAGGTGGGGCCGCGCTGGGGATAGGCATTTGCAGGTGTAATTCACAGGTACAAGGAGCAGGCGGGGAGCCTCATTAAACCGGGCCTGGCTCCGCCAAGGTGTTGACTGAAAGCCACAGGCAATTTTCCAGCCTGGGCCAACGTCTCGCCAGAGACTTCCAGGCCAAGCCTATCCCTGGGGCAAGGCCGTGGAGCCCTGCGCCGGCTCCACAACACGGACATTCTGCCCTGCTGGGCTCTGCCTCCCTGTGCCCGTCCTGCCCCGCCCTGCGCAGGGCACGGCCTCTGGCCAGCACCGGAGCCCCTCTGGGTTTGCACCACCAGAGGCAGAACTTACCCCACCGCGCTGGCGGCTGAGGCCTTGCCGCTGGGAAGCCAGGAGGCTCCAGGGCGGAAAATGCCCCGTGATCCAGAGCCTGTTGGCACCGGAGTGGGTAGTGGCCTGGGCAGCCGGGCCGGGGGCCGCCGAACACACCCCAGCCAGGGCAGCGTGGCTGCCGGACACCGCAGGCACTCGGTGACGCAGACACGGGCGTACCAGGGCTCCGGGTAGCGCGGACACGGGGCCCGTGCCCAGCTCAGGCCGACGCGGGCCCCGTCTCCGCAGGGACGTGGTCAGGGAGCGGGCAGCCAGCGTGGCGCGGGGGGAGGGGCAGACGAGCATCCTACGGAGCCTCTGATCTGCAGGGCCAAGCGCGGCGGCATCTTTCCCAGCCGCAGGGGGCCCGGGGAGCAGGCGGGGCTGGCGCGTGTTGGGAGACGTCTGGCCGCACCCCCAGCTTCTGCTGAGCTGGCAGAGTCTGGGCTGCAGCCTCCCCCCTCTGCTTAAGCTGGGGCCGTCGGGACAGTCTGGAGGGCACCCAGCAATGCGCCCCCCCTTCCCTGGGCGGTGGCTCTTGTCCTCGGGTGTCCTGACACCCTGCAAACATTCACCTGCCTCCCCCCCATCCCACTCCCTTGCATCGTCCCAGGGAAACTGAGGCACGCAGCCAGGGCGGGATTCCATCCAGGCACGGCATTGCTAGAGAACCCGGGAGTCCTGACACCCCGCGGGGGTCCTGAAATGGGGGTGGGTGGATAAGAGGGGGGGCGGCTGGAAGTCAGGACCCCTGGGTTCTGTTCCCCGGTGGCTCCCTCCACAGGATTCACAGGCAGCTGTGACGTAGTGGGGGGGGGCTGTTACATTCAGTCCTTGCTGTATTGTGGGGGGGTGCGTGTACCTCAGTCCCTCCCCCCCTTGCAGCACTCTCTGCATGAGGGAGGAGAGGCTGAGGCTGGCTCACTCCAGATGTGTATTGGGCCAGACACAGGAGATTAGGGACAAAAGAAAAGGGGGGGGGGCTGTCACCCAGCTGGGAACTAGGCCTGGGAGTTGAGTCAGTCTAGGAGGAGTGAGGAGGCTGAGAGCAGGAAAGGGGGGTTCAGGGCCCAGGAGCGGAAGAAGGCGTCTGCTTTGGGTACCTGCGGTAACATTGCTCCTCCGCTACCCAGCGTCCCTGGGAACCAATAAACCTTCCACTCTCCTGGCCGGCGGAGAGTCATGTCTGGCTGCGGACGGGGTGCAGGGTCGGGGACCCCCCGATGCACCGTCACGGCGGCACACCCCAAGCCAGCTCCCTGCCCGGATGCAGCCAGCCCTGAGGGGGAACCCAGCTGCCAGCTGAACCGCGGCTTGGGAGAGGCGCGAAGGGACTGTCAGCGCCCACGTTGCAGGACGGGGCCGTGCCCGGCCCAGACACGTCGCCCTGCCCCGAAGAACCGAAAGCGCAGCCCCCTCCCCAGAGCCCGGCTCCTCTCCCTTCGCACGGTCAGCTGGATTTACCCAGCCCCGTTCCCGCCCCCTTCGTCCCATCCTGCGCGGGCTCCCGCATCCTGGCGCTGTCTCTCCCGTTTGTCACGCGGTGCCCGCTCCAAAGCCCTCCCCGGCAGCTGGTCTCCACCGGTCGGCGCTCAGCTGCGCTCCGATGGCTTTTGATCACGGCGCGGCCCGGCCTCGTCAATCACTGTCGCTCCCCGGCGCTGCCGCGGTGGCAGGTTTTTGTGCTTGGCTCCGGACGACCTGGTTTCCCAGGCAAACAATGTCGGGGGGGGGAAAGGGGGTGTGTGAGGAGCAGGTGTGGTAAGATGGGGGGGCATGGGGGCGGGGGGGCCAGCCATACGGGGAAGCTAACGCACCCCCGAGATGAGTAGAATCTGTCCGGGGGGGGATTAAGCGACGTCCGTGGGATGAATTTATCAGGTCTGGAGCCAGCCCCCAGGATCCGGGGCCGACCGCCCCCCCCCCCCCCCCCCGCGTCGGAAGCCCGGTAGCAGGGGCCAAGCAGCCCAGTTCTTGGACGCCCTATTCATGCACCTGCTGTGGCTGGCGGGCGGGTGTGTTTCAAGCCACCTTTCCAGTCCCTGTGATCTAGGCCCTGACCGGCCCCCAGCGCCCATTGCAGCAGCCTCTGGGCTGCTCTAGCTTATGACAGCTCCCCCAGGCGCCCTGCAAGGCCGGGAGCAGGGAGGTGCAGGCCCTGCCAACAGCTGGCTGGGGGGCTGGGGGGTTGCCAGGGGAAGGTGGGGTGTTGCATGTTGGGCACCTTGCCTATGACCCCGGCTACGCAGCGCCCCAGACCCTCGCCCAGCAAGCCGGGGGCTGGGTGGGGATGCCCGGGATCGGCTCCAGTGGCCACAGCTCGGAGCTGCTGCGAAATCCCAGCCCCCCGCTGCGGGGTTCGCGGGCGGAGACGCCGGCTGGGTCGGGATTTGTCGCTTCATCCCCTCGTACGCCCTGTGCCGGGCCAGAGAGCTCGGCTCAACCATCCCCCCGCGTCTCGGCCGCACGGGCAGGGGGCAGGTGGAGACGGGTTCTGGTGCCAAGGGAGATGGAGAGTGCAACGCCAGCCTGCTGATGACACCTGGCAGCAAAGGCGGGGTGTGTGTGTGTGTGTGTGACACCGGGCAGCACAGGCGGTGTGTGTGTGTGTGTGTGTGTGTGTGTGTGTGTGTGACACCGGGCAGCACAGGCGGTGTGTGTGTGTGTGTGTGTGTGTGTGTGTGTGTGTGTGTGAGACACCGGGCAGCACAGGCAGCATGTGTGTGTATGTGTGTGTGTGAGAGAGAAACCAGGCAGTATGTGTGTGTGCATGTGTGTGTATGACACATCTGGCAGCACAGGCGGCGTGTGTGTGTGTGTGTGTGTGTGTGTGTGTGTGTGTGTGTGTGTGTGTGTGAGAGAGAGAGAGAGAGAGAGATACCTGGCAGCACAGGTGGTGTGTGTGTGTGTGTGTGTGTGTGTGTGTGTGTGTGTGTGTGTGAGAGAGAGAGAGACACCAGGCAGTATGTGTGTGTGCATGTGTGTGTATGACACACCTGGCAGCACAGGCGGCGTGTGTGTGTGGTACCCAGAACAGCCAGTAGCACAGCAGGGGCATCTTGCCTGGGGTTGTGGGTGCTGCCCGGCTGGTGTGGTATTGGGGGGCATGGACACAGGGCATGATGGGTCCACCCAGCCTGACGCACTCCCGGCCTAGCTAGCAGCCCCTGGCCCTGGCCCCGGGGAAGTGCCACACGGTGCCCAGCCCGGAGCTGCCCCTGCTTCCCGGCCTCGCCAGGAACCTCTCGCCCAGCCCTGCTGGCAGCCCCTCGATTTGCGGCTCTTCCCTCGCCTGGCTCCTGCCGGAATGAGCTGCACAGTGGGCGTGGGATCCAGGCCCCCTGACCCCCACCTGGGCCGGCCCTTCCACCCCCTAGCCGCCTGCCCCCACCTGGGCCGGCCCTTCCACCCCCCAGCCGCCTGCCCCCACCTGGGCCGGCCCTTCCACCCCCAGCCGCCTGCCCCCACCTGGGCCGGCCCTTCCACCCCCCAGCCGCCTGCCCCCACCTGGGCCGGCCCTTCCACCCCCCAGCCGCCTGCCCCCCACCTGGGCCGGCCCTTCCACCCCCCAGCCGCCTGCCCCCACCTGGGCCGGCCCTTCCACCCCCCAGCCGCCTGCCCCCCACCTGGGCCGGCCCTTCCACCCCCCAGCCGCCTGCCCCCACCTGGGCCGGCCCTTCCACCCCCAGCCGCCTGCCCCCACCTGGGCCGGCCCTTCCACCCCCAGCCGCCTGCCCCCACCTGGGCCGGCCCTTCCACCCCCAGCCGCCTGCCCCCACCTGGGCCGGCCCTTCCACCCCCAGCCGCCTGCCCCCACCTGAGCCGGCCCTTCCACCCCCCAGCCGCCTGCCCCCACCTGAGCCGGCCCTTCCACCCCCCAGCCGCCTGCCCCCACCTGAGCCGGTCCTTCCACCCCCAGCCGCCTGCCCCCACCTGAGCCGGTCCTTCCACCCCCCAGCCGCCTGCCCCCACCTGAGCCGGTCCTTCCACCCCCCAGCCGCCTGCCCCCACCTGAGCCGGCCCTTCCACCCCCCAGCCGCCTGCCCCCACCTGAGCCGGTCCTTCCACCCCCAGCCGCCTGCCCCCACCTGAGCCGGCCCTTCCACCCCCCAGCCGCCTGCCCCCACCTGAGCCGGCCCTTCCACCCCCCAGCCGCCTGCCCCCACCTGAGCCGGTCCTTCCACCCCCCAGCCGCCTGCCCCCACCTGAGCCGGCCCTTCCACCCCCCAGCCGCCTGCCCCCACCTGAGCCGGTCCTTCCACCCCCAGCCGCCTGCCCCCACCTGAGCCGGCCCTTCCACCCCCCAGCCGCCTGCCCCCACCTGGGCCGGTCCTTCCACCCCCCAGCCGCCTGCCCCCACCTGAGCCGGTCCTTCCACCCCCCAGCCGCCTGCCCCCACCTGGGCCGGCCCTTCCACCCCCAGCCGCCTGCCCCCACCTGGGCCGGCCCTTCCACCTCCAGCCGCCTGCCCCCACCTGGGCCGGCCCTTCCACCCCCCAGCCGCCTGCCCCCACCTGAGCCGGCCCTTCCACCTCCAGCCGCCTGCCCCCACCTGGGCCGGCCCTTCCACCCCCAGCCGCCTGCCCCCACCTGGGCCGGCCCTTCCACCCCCCAGCCGCCTGCCCCCACCTGGGCCGGCCCTTCCACCCCCCAGCCGCCTGCCCCCATCTCCCTCATGCTCCCTGAACAGAATCAGCCTTATCTATATTTCAAGGCAGCTTCAAAGCCGGGTGTCGGAGCCCCAGTGTGGGCGGGGGGTGGGGAGACAAGGGGCCCCCAGGAGAGAGGAGTCCCTGGGGGTGAGACCCAGACAGAGGGGGATGGGGGGGAACCGCAGCAGCCACGTCAGCCCCCCCCCCCCTTATCTCCCATCTGCTGCCCGGCCCCGCGCCTGCCCACGGTTATTAATCCTGCCGCTCATCCATATTTATTGGACCCCCCCGCCCCCCATTGAACCCTGCCGGGGGGAGGGGCAGCCTCCTGAGCGGCACAGGAAATTACCAGGAAATGAGCAGAGCCCAGACGCTGCCTGTGACCCCCCCCGGGGGCTGCGCCTTCGCGGGGCTGGGTGGGCCCCCCCCCCACGCACTGCTGGGATTCACCACTGGGGGCGATGCACCTCGGGGGCGATTGACTGAGGGGTGGGAGGTGAGGGGCAAGGGAAAGACCTTCCCCCTCCCCTGCCCCAGGGGCTGTGGGGCGGGAGTGAGGAGCAGCGGCAGGGCTGGGGGGCAGGGCTGGGCTGGCAAGGGCTGTGGGGGAGGTGGGGCGCAGGGCTGGCAGGGGCTGTGGGGCAGGAGTGAGGGGCACCGGCAGGGCTGGGGGGGCTGGGGCTGCGGGGAGGGGGCTGGGCTGGTAAAGCTGTGGGGGGGGGCGCAGGGCTGGCAGGGGCTGTGGGGCGGGAGTGAGGGGCACCGGCAGGGCTGGGGGGGCTGGGGCTGCGGGGAGGGGGCTGGGCTGGCAAAGCTGTGGGGGGGGGGCGCAGGGCTGTCTGAGGCCTGCTGCCCCCTTTCCAGATATCTGCAGCCCCCTCAGCCCCTCTGAGCTGCCCCCCAGGGGTCTCTCCCTGCAGCTCCCACCGTTACCCGCCTCTCCCGTCCCTTCTCTGCCGGGGGTGCCGGGAGCCCCAAAACCGGGCAGGTTTGGCCGCTCGCCAGACAATCCATCGGGGCAGTGCGGGGGTGGGGGTCCCACTCTGCAAATACCTGGGGGAGGGGGGTTCCCTGGGGCTGCATCACGCCAAGGCCCGACGGGGGCTGGGGAGCTGCGTGGGGGCTCCGACCCGCCCCTTCCGAGGGGGATTTCAGGGCAGGCCCAGCCAGGCCAATGGGGCCCCATGGCGGGGGCTGGGCCCACTGGGCCCCCACCTCGCTGGCCCTGCCTTCGTTAGCAGGCAGAGATTAATTGGCACTTGTGAGCGATGCTCCCCAATGCCCCCCCCCCCCCCCCGCGGCGCAGCCCCGGCCAGTGCGGGGTTTCCAGAGGTTAGCAGCAAACAAAGGGGCCGCTGACAGCTCCCATTTATCTCGGCTGGGGGAGCGCAGCCCGTTCCGGCGCCATCGCTCCAAGGAGCCCAGGAGAAAGCGCCGAGCCAGGTGCATCTGTCAGGCCTGACAAGCCCAGGGATGAGATTGGGGGGGAAACGGGGGGGGGGGACGGGTGAGTGACAGGCTGAGAGTGACAGGGCTGGAGGAGTCTGCTGGCACGGGCTGCGGATCGGGGTTGGGGGGCACCGGCAGGGCTGGGCTGGCAGGGGCTATGGGGCAGGAGTGAGGGGTGCCGGGGGGGGGGCAGGGCTGGCAGGGGCTGTGGGTTGGGAGTGAGGGGCGCCGGCGGGGGGGGCTGGGCTGGCAGGGGCTGTGGGTTGGGAGTGAGGGGCGCCGGGGGGGGGGCAGGGCTGGCAGGGGCTGTGGGTTGGGAGTGAGGGGCGCCGGCGGGGGGGGCAGGGCTGGCAGGGGCTGTGGGTCGGGAGTGAGGGGCGCCGGCGGGGGGGGCAGGGCTGGCAGGGGCTGTGGGTTGGGAGTGAGGGGCGCCGGCGGGGGGGGCTGGGCTGGCAGGGGCTGTGGGTCGGGAGTGAGGGGCGCCGGCGGGGGGGGCAGGGCTGGCAGGGGCTGTGGGTTGGGAGTGAGGGGCGCCGGCGGGGGGGGCTGGGCTGGCAGGGGCTGTGTGTCGGGAGTGAGGGGCGCCGGCGGGGGGGGGGCTGGGCTGGCAGGGGCTGTGGGTGGCTGGGCAGGGGCCTGCTCTCTCTAGGGGGCTGGCGCAGGCGAGGGGGGGGCAGGGGCCTGGGGGGGGGGGGGGAGACAGCGTCACCGGTCAGTCCAGGCCCCTACCCCTTTACCAAGCTGCCGTGGGTGGGGTCCAGGTGGCAGCCCCCCCCAGCCAGTGCCCCCTGCTCCGTGAGGAGCTGTCCCCGCTATGGAATGACACCCAAGTGATGCCCAGCTTCCCCCCCCCCCCCCCCCACGGCCCCTGCTGCGCCGTCCTCCTCCGCTTGGCTGGAGGGGCGACTCCCTTGGCTGGCGGCAGTAGTAGAACTGTACTCTCCACCCCCCGACCCCAGCAGACCGCACGCTCCCAAGCACGGGGGTGGCCGGCGGAGTTTCTTACACTGCTGCCCCGTTCTCCTGCCCACCCTGTTTGTGCCCAGCTGAGGCAACGTCAGCGCCACCCCCGCCCTCAGCTCCCCGGGCACCGCCCAGCTCCCCCTCCCTGCCCAGCCGGGCCCCCCTGGCCACGCGGCCCGAGCAAACACCCACACGCAGCTGGTTTATTAACGCGCCCGGCACGCGCCCCGGCTAATAAATATTTCATTGCCTGGGGTTTCGTCTTCTCCTCTGGGTTCTTTCTCCCTGACATTCGTCTCCTGCCTTCACGTGGCTCGCGCTCGTCTGCGGGGCGACGCGCTTCGTGGCTCGGCGGGGGGCGGGGGGGGCAAAGCTCCGGGCCCGGGTGACTCATCGAGCCCCCGAACGAAGGCGAGGACGACGGCGCGGAGCCAAGCGGCGGCACCGGGGGGAGGTGGGGAAATAGCCCAACAAGGCCAGGGAGGAAATTGAGTCTGGCTTTCCGAGGCGACGCATTAAAACATCCCCTCCAGCAGCATGGGGGGGTGGGGGGGAAGGTGGGAGGCAGGTGGACAGCCCAGATCCGGGCCTAAACCAGCTGCTCGGCTTTTATTTCAAGGGAATTCAACAAATTGCCTAGGCCAGGCGGGGAGACCTGAGCACCCAGCCCCTTTAACAGGCAAAGGACAGGAGGGGAAACTGAGGCATGGGGGGGGGGGGGAGCTGGCAAAGGGCCGTGGCAGAGACAGGGAAAGACCCCAGGAGTCCTCACTCCCAGTCTAGCACCTGCCCTCTAGGCCCGGGGCCCAGATCTGGATTGCGAGTGGGAACCCGGAGGTAAAAGGACCCCCAGACCCGGGACAGCAAACACTTCCCAGGGGCGGGGGGTGCTACCCAAATGGCTACTTGGTGCCACCTGGAAGAGGACTTGCCCAAGGGTTTATGGCTCCGCCCCTTCCTACTATGAGCTCACAGCCCCTCCCCTATGACATCACAGCCAGCCGGTATGATGTCACAGGTTCAGACGGCAGGAGAAGGGCGGGGATGCCCATGACAGCACAGCGCTGCCCTCCGCTGGCTGGATTCGACCTCTGGCAGGCCCGTGTCATGGCCCCGCCACTGCTAACGGTGGAGGGAGAGTCTCCTTTCGCTCAGGGTTGGCGCGGCTGGAGCAGCAGTGCTGAGTTCTAGCCAGAGCCCAGGGCTGGGCTGGCAGGGGTTGTGGGGCGGGAGTGAGGGATGCCGGCAGAGAATCCCCGGGTGCCAGGTTTCGGAGGAGCTGTAATTGCCCCTTTCCCTGGGACGGCGCAGCAGCCTGGCAGGACACTAAGTCTTGTGATTGTCTCGCGCTCGAGGGCGGCTGAGTCTGGGCTGTGTCAGTCCCTCCCCAAGCCCCCGGCTGCCTCGCTGGGTGGGGGCTGAGAAGCCAGGACGCCTGGGGTCTCATTCCTGCTCCGGTTGGGGAGCGGAGTCTGTTCCTTCCCCTGTGACCTTGGGCCAGTGAATCCGCTGCCTCACCCCCATCCAGCCCCGCCTCAGTTTCCCCCATCTCCAAAGCAGGGAGAACACAATTTCTCAGGGCTGGACTCAGAAAGGGAGCAAGGGGTTTAAGTGGGTGGGGGGCTGCCCCGCTCCCCTCCCCCCATGCCTGGGCACACACGAACGCTCCAGTCCGGCTTGTCCTGTGCATGTAAAGTTTCCCCCACAGCCAGAAACTGGGGAACAACCCAACCATTCCCCCCCTGCCCCCCCGTCCCTTCCCCTGTCAAAACCCCTTCTCTTCAGCTCCCCTCCCTCGCCCTCCTCTCCCACCCTGCCCCTTCTAAGGCCCCCTCCCCCGCCGGGCCCCCCTCCAAGGCCCCCTCCCTCGCCGGGCCCCCTTCTCCCACTGGGACCCCCTTCTCCAAGGCCCCCTCCCCCACCGGGACCCCCTTCTCCACGGCCTCCCTTCCCTGCCCTCCTAGCCGCCAGGCCCCCCTTCTCCAAAGCCTCCCTCCCCCTCCAGACTCCCCCCTTCAAGGTCCCATCCCCCACCGGACCCCTCTTCTCCAAGGCCCCCTCTCCCACTGAGACCCCTCCTCCACAGTCTCCCACCCCCAACAGGCCCCCCTTCTCCAAGGCCTCCCTCCCCCTCCGGGACCCCTCCTCAAGGCCCCCTCCCCCGCCAGGTCCCCCCCCACTCCCCTCCCCCGCCAGGCCCCCCTTCTCCACGGCCCACCATCTCACTTTATTATTGCAATAAATGTAGCCATAAAAGTGGCAAGTATCATACCGTGGCGCGGAGCAGTGCGGCTGAGCTATGGAAATGTAATTTTGAGTGTGGCCGGGAAATTTTATAAGATCTTATCAGGCAGGATCATAAATTGCATTTCAAAGTTCCCGTCCCTCCGCGCTCTGCACGGCCTGAGTGGTATTAAAAGGGATTCGGCGCAGCCCTTAAGGTCAGATGGCAGCATGAAAAATGGGGCGGAGGGGGTCACAGGGGAACTTCATCCCCCCCCCGTCTCCCTTGGGAGGGGGCCGGTGGATAACCGCCCCCCATGCAAATCCAGTTCTCCCCTTTCCAAACGGAAGGTAAATTTGCCCTGGGCTCCCCGCAGCCCCTGCCAGCCCAGCCCTGCCCCCCCATCCTGCCGGTGCCCCTCACTCCCGCCCCGCAGCCCCTGCCAGCCCAGCCCTGCCCCCCCATCCTGCCGGTGCCCCTCACTCCCGCCCCGCAGCCCCTGCCAGCCCAGCCCTGCCCCCCCATCCTGCCGGTGCCCCTCACTCCCGCCCTGAGCCCCTGCCAGCCCAGCCCTGCCGGTGCCCCTCACTCCTGCCCTGAGCCCCTGCCAGCCCAGCCCTGCCCCCCATCCTGCCGGTGCCCCTCACTCCCGCCCCGCAGCCCCTGCCAGCCCAGCCCTGCCCCCCCATCCTGCCGGTGCCCCTCACTCCTGCCCCGCAGCCCCTGCCAGCCCAGCCCTGCCCCCCAGCCCTGCCGGTGCCCCTCACTCCTGCCCCACAGCCCCTGCCAGCCCAGCCCTGCCCCCCATCCTGCCGGTGCCCCTCACTCCCGCCCTGAGCCCCTGCCAGGCCAGCCCTGCCCCCCATAGCCCTGCCGGTGCCCCTCACTCCCACCCCGCAGTCCCTGCCAGCCCGGCCCTGTCCCCCCCCCCAGCCCTGTCGGTGCCCCTCACTCCCACCCTGCAGCCCCTGCCAGCCCGGCCCTGTCCCCCCCCCAGCCCTGTCGGTGCCCCTCACTCCCGACCAGCAGCCCCCTACCCTGCATTAAAACCACAGGCAAGCCCCTTTTCAACGCCCTCCGGGCAGGGAGGGCTTATTCACCCGGGGTGGGGCGGGGGCTGCGTGCCCCGGCCCCCCCGCTCTCCCCGGGGGAGGCCTAGGACAGAGGCTGGGATTAAAAGCCCGGCGTGAGCGATCGGCGCTGGCAGAGACAATCACGGCGCCGCGTCGGGGGGATAATTTGTTTCATGTGCAAGTGTCACCGGGTGAGGATTACCTGCCCCGCGCCGCGCGATTGATGGGCCGCCGGCCCCGCGCCGCCCTCAGGGGAGCCCTCCCCCCACGTGGGCCAGGGGGCTGGGTGTCCCCTGGGGTGGGGGCACAGAGGAAGGGGCAGGGTCTCCATGCCCGCTGTGTTTCGGGGTGCAGAAGGCGGGGCAGGGATGGGGGGTAGGGCTCCTCTTGGCAGCCCCCAGGACAGGGGTGGAAGGGGCAGGGATGGGGGGCAGGGCTCCTCTTGGCAGCCCCCAGGACAGGGGTGGAAGGGGCAGGGATGGGGGGCAGGGCTCCTCTTGGCAGCCCCCAAGACAGGGGTGGAAGGGGCAGGGATGGGGGGTAGGGCTCCTCTTGGCAGCCCCCAGGACAGGGGTGGAAGGGGCAGGGATGGGGGTTAGGGCTCCTCTTGGCAGCCCCCAGGACAGGAGTGGAAGGGGCAGGGGTCAGCTAACGGCTCACAGCAGCAGTGGTAATAGGGGTGTCTCGCCTCCCTAGTGCCCCCCAAGCCCCAGAGGGCCTGGCATATGGGAGGCGCAAAGGGAACGCCCAGGAGGGAAACCCCCCCCCCCACCGCCCCAACACGCGTGACGTTGACATGTGCCCCGTGCCCAGTGGCACCAGGGTCAGGCCGGCCCGATCCTGCTCCGGCTGGAGGAGCAGGATGGTGCTGAGCGGTGCACATAAATCGCCCCCACCCTCCCGACAGCCCGGCCCCGTGGCTCCTGGGACGCAGTGTGGGGGGGTGGACCCCCAGGGAGGGGCTGTCGCACTGCAGAAGAGCCAGGCCGGAGGCCACTGTGCAAACTGGAGACGTGCCGAGGGCGAGGGAGGGTTCCATAAGGGGAGCGGGGGGCAGGCCTAGTGGCTACAGCAGGGAGCCTTCCCCTTCCCGCAGAAGGGCAGCCAGGTGACTCGGGGCGTGAGTGGCAGAGCCGGGGGGGGGGGGAGAACCCAGGAGTCCTGGCTCCCCGCCCCCCTCAGCTCTGACCACTACACCCCGCTCCCCTCCAAGTCAGTCACCACAGCTGGCACCAAGAGATTGAATCAGACCATCCCCCGCCCCGACAGAGTGACTCACCCGGGGGCGCCAGGGGCGGGGGGGGGGAGACATGGGGGCAGGAGCCAGTTGACCCCTTGGGCCTGTTCCCCCAGGCTGCCTGCCCACCCCCACTCTGGGGTGGATTAGTCCTGGCCCTTACGCTCCCGGCAGAGCTGGGGGGGGAGGTTAAGCCAGGCCCAGCCGAGGTGGGGGGGCTCCCAAAGGCCAGCAGCATCTCTGAGAGGAAAGGCCTCCTGGGGGTCCCTCACAGGGTGACCCCAAGGGGGCAAATTAGGAAAGGGACCTGAGGGGGGCATTTCCCGGCCAGCGCATCTCCTGGGCCCCAGCTGGGCGACCCGGAGCCGCCAGCTGCATTGCAGCCGGGGGCCTGGGAGGGGGCCCTGTGGGGGTCGCGGCACAGGCAGGCCGAGAAAAGGGGGTCACCGGGGCTCATGGACCCTGTCTTGGCCTCTGCCCCAGCCGGAGGCATCACACCTGTGACCGGGCGAGGATGCCTGTCCTTCCCTCCACGCTGCCGGCTTTCACCCAGCACACGTCGCAGGAGCCATTGTCTAGACCACAGCCGAGCCCCGAGCTACACCCGCGTTTACCCCAGCCCCTCAGACAGACAGACTACCGCCGGGTCCTCAGCTACACCCGCGTTTACCCCAGCCCCTCAGACAGACAGACTACCGCCGGGTCCTCAGCTACACCCGTGTTTACCCCAGCCCCTCAGACAGACAGACTACCGCCGGGTCCTCAGCTACACCCGCGTTTACCCCAGCCCCTCAGACAGACAGACTACCGCCGGGTCCTCAGCTACACCCGTGTTTACCCCAGCCCTTCAGACAGACAGACTACCGCCGGGTCCTCAGCTACACCCGCGTTTACCCCAGCCCTTCAGACAGACAGACTACCGCCGGGTCCTCAGCTACACCCGGGTTTACCCCAGCCCCTCAGACAGACAGACTACCGCTGGGTCCTCAGCTACACCCGCGTTTACCCCAGCCCCTCAGACAGACAGACTACAGCCGGGTCCTGAGCTACACCCGCGTTTACCCCAGCCCCTCAGACAGGCAGACTACAGCCGGGTCCTCAGCTACACCCGCATTTACCCCAGCCCCTCAGACAGAGACAGACTACAGCCGGGTCTTAAGCTACACCTGCGTTTACCCCAGCCTCTCACATAGACAAACTACAGCCAAGCCATGAGCTACACCCGCATTTACCCCAGCCCCTCAGTCAGAGACAAACTACAGCTGAGACGTGAGTTACACCCGCGTTTATCCAACCCTTCACACAAACTGCATCCGAGCTGTGAGCTACACCCGCATTTGTCGCAGCCCCTCGGAAAGAGACAAACTACAGGCCAGCCCTGAGCGACACCCATGTTTGCCCCGTCCCCTCAGACAGAGACAATCTACAGCGAAGCCTTGAGCTACACCCGCATTTACCCCAGACCCTCACACAGACAAACTACAGCTGGGTCCTAAGCTACACTGTGGCCCCCAGGGCTTCCAAAGTGGATCTAGACGGGGCTTGATCCTGCCATGAAGGCAGGGGACTGGACTCGATGACCTTGCGAGGTCCCTTCCAGTCCTAGTGTTCTATGAGTCTATGAGTCTACACCCGCCTTTACCCCAGCCCCTCACACAGAGACAAATTACAGACGAGCTGTGGGCTACACCTGCATTTACCCCAGCCCCTCACACATAGACAAACTACAGCCGGCCCCTAAGCTACACCCGCATTTATCCCAGCTCCTCACACAAACTGCATCCAAGCTGTGAGCTACACCCGCATTTGTCGCAGCCCCTCAGAAAGAGACAAACGACAGCCGGGCCCTGAGCGACACCCATGATTGCCCCAGCCCCTCAGACAGAGACAAATACTGACGGGGTGTCTCTCAAGTGCTCCTAGAACTACAACACCCACGGGGGAAGGGTCGAATCCGACTGACAGGGCCAGGAGGGGACCTAGGCCAGGCCCAAGGAAAACACCAGAACGCCCCTGGCCATCTCCTATGGCCCCAGCCAGATCCTCAAGGAGCAACAGCCCCAGGCAGACAGCCCCTCAGCCCGAGAGAGACTCCCCAGAACTACGCGCCCCACCCCAGAAACACTCATCCCGGCAACACCCCGCTCTGCCCGCACCTCTACCCTCGGGACGCCAGCCCGGGCCCCACCCGCGTCAGCCAGCCTGCCAGGCAGGGCCAGGGGGCACCTCCCCGGGGCCCGACAATTCCAAAGAGCCCCAGGCTCCAGCAGGGGCAGCGCCCGGAGCCCTGGGCCCATTTTACATCACTGCTGGCTCAGCACACGGCGCGCTCCGGGCAGATCTAAGGGCTGGGGGGCTCACGCTGCAGTTTGGGTGACATGGCCCCATAGCAACACAGAGCCAGGGCAAGGCCTGGTGAGCCCGGTGGGGCTTGTTCCCTGCCCATCGATGAATGCGGCATCTGCCAGCCCTGTGCCTCTGCCCCCCTCCCTCCCGCCACGGGCCAAACCGGGCGCAAAGGAAGAACGGGCACAAATCAGACTCCGAGACCCCCCCACAAGCCATAGGGGAGCCCTTCACCCCCTGGGACATGCAGGAGCCAGTTTGAAAGGCTGGGAAAGACAGACTGCGGCATGGGACTGCCCGGCCGGGCTTCCCGTGCAAACCGGGCCCCATCCAAGCTGGGGAGCAGCCGGCTCCCGGCACAGAGTCGTTTCCCCCCTTCTCCGGCTCTCCCCTTCGTGGGCCACGTCCAGCCACACGGGTGCAGCCTCGTTAGCCTTGCCCCTCGGCGGGAGCTGCTCCCCTTCTGGCACGGGGCCACGCTGGCCCCCCCACGGCACGGGGCCACGCTGGCCCCCCCACGGCACGGGGCCACGCTGGCCCCCCCACGGCACGGGGCCACGCTGGCCCCCCCACGGCACGGGGCCACGCTGGCCCCCCCACAGCACGGGGCCACGCTGGCCCCCCCACGGCACGGGGCCACGCTGGCCCCCCCACGGCACGGGGCCACGCTGGCCCCCCACGGCACGGGGCCACGCTGGCCCCCCCACGGCACGGGGCCACGCTGGCCCCCCCACGGCATGCATCCGACCACGAGGCTCCAGCCCACAAAAGCTGCTGCCCAAATACATTTGTTCATGCTGGAGAACAGCGCGCAGGGGCAAACAGCCCGGAGGCCAGGCAGTGGCTCATAACCCTCTGGGGTACCCGCCGGCTGCCAGTCCCTGCCAGCTGCAGGCTGGGCAAGGCCTGGAGGTGCCAGGGGGCCTCCCCTTTGCGTTGCCCCCTCTCTGGGCACCAGTGGCACCCCTGGGACCAGCTGCTCCCAGCCAGAACTGGACCCCTCACCCCGCCAGGGACTCTCTCTGCAGTGTAGGGGAACCCACCCAGAGACCAGGGGGTGAACGCAGACACGGGCAGCACCGAGGCCCAGCCCTGGTGAGAGGTGCCCTGAGGGGAGACACTGCCCAGAGTCCCAGCTGAGAGTGACAACCCCCCTTTTGTAGAGGGGAAACTGAGGCACAGATGGGGGCAGGGTTAGGGTCACCAGACCGCAGCAGAGACTAGGATACAGCCAGACTGCCTGGCTACCAAACCACCCTCAGCTCTCACCCCCCCAGTACTCCCACTCCCCGGCCAGGAATAGAACCCCTCGGCGCCCCCTCCTCTGCCCTAGACACCCTGCCCCCCGCTCCATCTCTGGCCAGCTGCAGCGCAGGGCAGCGCGGACGAGGAGGGCGGGTGTGGGGTGCCCCGCTGGCTGGCTGGCTGGCTGGCTGGCACGTCTGCCCAGTGGCAGCATGACCTAGCAAGGCCCCCCCACCCTGCCAATCCCTCCTTTATTTCAGGCCTGGCCCCAGGCCCGTTCGTTCCGGGGACCCAGACGACCGGGCGAGGTGGGGGGGGGGGATCTGCAGCCTGAAGCCGAGCAGCCATCTCACGTCTGTTCTACCCCCGCCCCCCACGAGCCTCCGCTTTGTGCTGCCCCCTCTCTGGGCACCAGGACCCTGGGGCCTCGGGCTTCCAGCCATAACCGGCCCCTCTGCCTGCCAGACCAGCTCCAAGGGCCTGGGCTGGGGCAGGGTGGGGGCAGCAGGCAGCCCCCCCAATCCCACCGCCCCGCTCACATGCCAGCTGCGGCTTGGGGAGCCAGAAGCGCCCCATCGGCCCGGCCCGGGGGAGCTGCCCAAACGGCCAGTGGGCCAGGAGCCGGGGCTATAGCCCCCCCAGGCCTGGTAGCCCCCTCCCCCCCAATTCAGGCAGGCGGGGGCAGCAAGGAGGGAGAGAGGACCCGGTCCCCAGCCCTGGACTTAGGGTTCAGCGGAGGCGGGGGCTGGTCCTGGGGGCGAAGCCCTGTCAGGCCGGTTCCAGGGCAGGGCGCGGGGAGGGGGCTGCGGGGGGGGGGGGGTGAGGTGCAGCGCTAGGAACCCCCCATCCTCCGCCGTGGGTCTCCCAGCAGAGGGGCTGGGGCAAACCCACTCGCCAGCCCGCCCATTGCGCACCCGGGAACCCGCCGCCGCACACGCCTGCTCCGGGGCGACTGCGCTCCGGAATCCGGCCGGCGGTTCACACGGAGCCGGGGCGCCAGAAGTCAAACCGGATCGCCAGGGCACCGGGCTCTCCCCGCCCTGCGGGGCCGAGAACCGAGCGGGGCCCAGCCTTTGGCAGCAGGACGCGGGCGAGGCCCAGGCGGACTCGCCGCTCGTGTGAACGCGCCGCGGGGCTTCGTGGGCACCAGGGCTCAGGGCGGCTGAGCGCGGGGTGAATTGGGCCCGACGCCTTCCCGCAACGGGCCTTTGCTTCCCGGGGTGGCGTCAATCCGGAGCGACAGGCTGGCATTGCGGAGTCGCTCCGGATTGAGCCCGGCCGCAGAACGGGACCCGCAGCGCCCGGGCTTCTCCGGGGCCCCGCTCCGCTCCGCACTCCCGCCAGCCCCCCGCGTCACCCCGGGGCCCCGCTCGGCCCCAAAGGAACCGCGCCGGGAAGTCGGTCGGGCTCGGCAGGTCCGCGGGCAAACTCGGCACAGTCACGCCGAATTGGACAGTCCCGGGTCTGTCTACACGGCGAAACGCCCCGCCCCGGACTCCGGCCCCGCTCCTCACCGCAGACCCCCAGCCCGGTGGGGAGAGGGGGAGACGCCAGGGCCGGGCCAGGCAGCCGGGGGGGGGGGGGAGGCGGTGCCACCCGGCTCGTCTCTCAAGTCCTGTCCCCTTTGGCAGCTGCCAGACGGCGGCTTCTCAGCCCCCGCCCCGGAGCCCGGTCGCGATTTCGTGCAAACATTTGCCAAGCTGAGAAGCGCCCCCCCCCCGCCGGAAACTCCCCACTTGCAGGTACCTTTCTTCACCCCCAACATCTGCAATTGCCAGCCCCCCTTTTTCCTCGCACCCAGCCCACACCCCCTTAACTCTGCCCCACTGCCTGCCCCCACCCCGGCCCCCATTCTGCCAGCCCCCATCCCCTCTCCAACCAGCCCACACCCCCTTAACTCTGCCCCACTGCCTGCCCCCACACCGGCCCCCATTCTGCCAGCCCCCATCCCCTCTCCAACCAGCCCACACCCCCTTAACTCTGCCCCACTGCCTGCCCCCACCCCGGCCCCCATTCTGCCAGCCCCCATCCCCTCTCCAACCAGCCCACACCCCCTTAACTCTGCCCCACTGCCTGCCCCCACACCGGCCCCCATTCTGCCAGCCCCCAGCCCCTCTCCAACCAGCCCACGCCCCCTTAACTCTGCCCCACTGCCTGCCCCCACCCCGGCCCCCATTCTGCCAGCCCCCATCCCCTCTCCAACCAGCCCACGCCCCCTTAACTCTGCCCCACTGCCTGCCCCCACCCTGGCCCCCATTCCGCCGGTCCCCTCCCAGCCCGCACCTGCCTTCTGCACAGCACGATCTCGAAGTGTGTAGGGGGAGCCAGAGCGATCACCCCCCGCCCCCCAGCATCAGCCCCCCACTTTTTAAAGCCCCCTGCAGGGGCAAATCCCCCTCCCCCAGCTCCACGAACTGGGCTGATCCATGAGAGTCCAGGCACCAACTTCACTCTCCCCGAGGGCATTTGCACAGCTGCCCCCCCCAAAACCAGCCCCCCAACTAGCCCCCTCGCCGGTACCTTCAGCAGCAGCCAGTGGCTGAAGATCGCGGACAGGCAGCTCAGCAGCTTCATCTCGGCGGGGAAAAACCCTCCCGCAGCATCGGGAGCGGGGCCGGGCGAGCGGGGCAGGGGGGCGGCCGGGGGGCGCGGGGCGCCGAGCCGGGAGCGGCGGGGAAAGTTGGCCGGCTCCGGACTTGCAGCGCAGGCTGGCGCGGGGCTCAGCGCCGCTTCCCCGCCGGGGGGGGGGGGGGAGGGCGTGCGGGGGGGGGGGGGAGACGTGGGGCCAGCCCCTTAATTCCCCAGCCCACCAATCCCAGCCTGCCTGCCCCCCCCCCCCTCCGCCGGGCTCTCTCGCGCTTGGAGATGCGGCTGGGAGGGGCCAGGAGAAAGTGACCCCCCCAAAATACCTAGCTCCCCCGGGATGGGGGAGGGGCCAGGAGAAAGTGACCCCCCAAAACACCTAGCTTCCCGGGATGGGGGAGGGGCCAGGAGAAAGTGACCCCCCAAAACACCTAGCTTCCCGGGATGGGGGAGGGGCCAGGAGAAAGTGACCCCAAAAAATATCCCAGACCTTCCAGGCAGGGTCAAGGGGAAACCGAGTCCCCAAAATACCCCAGTGCCACTGATATGGGGGAGGGGTAAGGTAACCCCCCAAATACCTCCGTGCCCCCCCTGAGTTGTGGGGAGAATCTTCCAAGAGGCAGGATTTTCTGTGCCCCTCCCTGAGAGCTGAAGGGGGGGGAGTTGAGAAGAGTTTCGGGGGGGGGGGTCAGGAATTGGGTGAGGAGTGTGACCTAGAAATTGGGCAGCCACCCCTCTCCATATCCCCCCTCCAGGCTTCTCCCCCCCCCCCCAGTGCTGGGTAGCTGAGTCTAAGGCCCCACTGCACATAACAAAGGAGCAGTAGCCAAGGCCACCCCCTTAGCGCCCCTCCCCCGGGGCAAGGGACTGGGCGGTGGGGGGGGGGGGGGGGCCGCGGCGGGAAGCAGTAACTCGGGTCAGACAGGAACCAACCCAGCCTGGGAAACCAGGGTGGGGGCAAATGCCCCCCCCCCAGGATGTGGGCACAAAAGGGTTAAAAGAGCCAGAAAGCAGAGGGGGGGGGGGTCAGTCACCCTGGCTCTACGCACCAGGGGCAAGTGGGGAGGAAGGGGCACCCCCCCGCTGCGCGTGCATGCCCCAGCCCCCCTCGGCGCAACCCCGCTCCGGCCTCCATTGCCCAGGGGAGAATACACGTGGGGCTGGGCTTGTCCGTCTGCCCAGGGGCTGGGGGGCGCGCAGGGCGCCAGCGGGGGAAGGGACACGCAGAGGACGGGAAGGAGGCTCCGGCAAGGAGAGGGAAGGGTAGGAAAAGGAGGGGACAGGAGGGGCACAGAAGGAGGAGGAGGGTGTCGGGGTGACCCCAACCCAGCCAGGAACCAGCTGCCCTGTGACGTGGTGAGGCGGGTGCTGGCCCTTAGCTGTGTTTGGGAGGGGAGGGGGGCCGCCAGGCCAGACTCTGCCCCAGAGCAAAGCAGCCCCGGCACTGGGCCGTGGGACATGCCACCCCCAAGCCGGGCACCCGGGGAGGCTGGCGAGTGACGGGCTGAAGGCAGCTGGTGTCAGCCCCCTCCCTGCTCCAGCGTCAGTGCTTCCCCCCCCCCCAGCCCTGTCAGGCCCTGCACAGCCATGTGGACACGCAGCAGCACCCGGCCTTGGGTTCAGGACTCCACCCCCGTGTGCAGGCACTGCCCTGCCCCCCCTCACATTGCACACCTCCCCCCCACCCGCCGAAGAGTTCTCCTGCTTTTCCAGAGGGGAAACTGAGGCACAAAGGGGTGGCGTGCTGGTCACACACTGAGTTAGGGGGAAGTAGAAGGCAGGAGTCCTGAGTCCAACCTCCATGGCCTTAACCATTAGCCTCCCCACCCTTCCCAGAGCTGGGGAGAGAACCCAGGAGTCCCGGCTCCCAGCCCCCCCTGCCAGTCCCACTCCCTCCCCAGGCTGTACCAGTGTCTAGTCCTGCAGGGTGTGTGTGTGGGGGGGGCATTGCGTGAGTGGGGCAGGTCCCAGGGCAGCCGGTGGGTGGATCTTGGGGTACCGTTGTACTCAGCTCTGCACCCCCAACACTGCACAGCCAGCCCCACTGCAGGAGGCAAGCCTGGGTGAGGAGAGCTGGCTGGGGGGGGGGGGGGCAGGACTCCTGGGTTCCAGCCCCCCTCGCCCTGTCCTGTTCTGTTTGCAGACAGGAGCAAAGGCCACGGCTGGGCCGGCTGCTCCCTGAAACGCCTGCCCCAGGGTCCTGCCTGGGAGATGTGTGTGTGTGTGTGGTGGGGGGGGGGGGGGCTGGTGGGGCACGCAGGGGGGTTGGCGGGGCAGGGGAGCAAAACCCCTGGAGAACCAGCCCCTCCAGGTGCCACCTATGGCTGAACCCCACAGGGACTGGCTGGGTGGGAGCATGAAGGTGCAGCACAGGGGGTGGGGGGTAGGTGTGCAATGTGGAGGGGGGGGCAGGGCAGTGCCAATGGCTCGCAACGCCAAGGAGGCAGGGCATGGGGGGAGGGCCCCTTGGTACCCCCCACCCCTAACCCGGGGCCCATCTTGGCCGCTGCGCAGGGAGGAGACCACTCCCATCATGCACCTGGCTGGCAGCACATGACTTCCCATGAGGGGGTCACGCCTGTGCCCCTTCACACCAGCTGATCCCTCCCCCACCCACCTGCCGGGGGCTGGGCCAGGGGTGCGTGAAGGCCGCTGGGTCTCCGGCACAGCACCAGATGGGGGGGGCACCTCAAGGGTGCCACTGAGAGCCGAGCCTGATGCCCCCCCATCACTGCATCTCTCCTGCAGCTGCTGCAGACCCCACCCCCCTGCTGCCGTGGTTGCCGGAGCGGGGGGGTGGGAGGGTCCTGATCCCAGCTGTCCTGGGGGATCAGAAGGGGGGGTGACATAAAGGGGCTGGGAATGGGCCGGGGAAATGGCTTGAAACGGGGGGCATGGGGAGGGGGCTGCACATGGCTGGGGGGGTTGCACATTGCATAGGGACTTGGGGGGGAATTAGGTCAGCTTGGCCCATCTAGGCAATAGGGACAGTGGGGGGGGGGGGCTAAGAGGAAACTCCCCAGTTATCAGATCTGGGGGGTGAGGACCCCTACTCCCCAGCCCTGGGCAGGAGCGGAGGGGACACCAGCTGGGCAGCATCAGGCATCTGGATCCAGGTTGCCCCCCCGCCCCCCGAGCCTTGGTCATCACCAGGACACCTGGGTCCCTTTCCCATCAGTTACCCTCCGTGCCCCCTGTGCTCCCGGGCGCTCCCCTAGTCCCAGCTCCCCCACCCCAGGGCCGGTCCCAGCACGCGCTCAGATGCCAAGGTGCTGGGCACATGGGGGAGGAGCCGTGGGGAGGGATCGGAAGATGGGGACGTTCCCAAAGCGGGCCCAGCCCAAGTAAGAACAGCGTAACTTTGGCAGCACGCGCCCCCTCCCCCTGCAGCGGCTGCTGCCTGGACCCCCCGTGAGAAACAAGCCCTGCCCCAAAGAGCGCGCAGCCTGAATGGGCAGGGAGTGGGAGGGGAAACTGAGGCACACCCCGGCGCTGCGAAGGTCAGGAACAGACCCCTGGCTCTCCCCACGAGCGGCCGCGCCCTTCAGAAAGCCAGGCACTGAGCCCAGGCATCCTGGCGCCCCTTGCGGATGCCGTACCGACTAGGCCTCGCTGCGGCCTGCTTGCAGGGCGTTGCCAAGGGGCACGGGGCCGGCCGTCCTGCTCCGCGGCTCAGCCTGGGTGAGCCACGCGCCCGAGGGGCTGGGCTACTGGCGGCGCCGGCGAAGAAGGGTCCGAGAAACGAGTGACGCGTAAAAAAAAAAAAATCTGGAAAGGGAAGAAAAGAAAAAACCCCTCAGCGGAGGAGATCTCGGTCCGATAAGTGAACAAAGCGCGGGGCTGGAAATAGATCTGAGGCGGGCGCGTCGCGCCGGCCGTTACGGAGCCTTTCATGTGCCTATTTGTTTCTTTTCAAAGACAACAGCAAAGTGGGCGCTGGGTATTGACGGGCTGGGGTGGGGGGTGGGCCCGGCGCGGGGACACCGGCGTCTCTGTAGACGGCTCAGAGCTGAGGGGCGTCTGGCAAGGAGCGAGGTGGCGGGGGTTGGGAGCCAGGATTCCCGGGGTCTCTCCCAGCTCCGGGAGGGGAGTGAGGTCTAGTGGGTAGAGTGGGGCCACCAGGGCGCCTGGGTTCTGTGCCTGGCTTGCTGGCTGCCCTGCCCAAACGGCCCCTGCTCTGCCCCCCCGGCCCTGCTGCTGGGGGGTGGGGGAGCTGCCTGGTGCCAGCAGCCCCCCCCAGCGGGGTTGGGTGTGTTTGCGTGCACTTCTGGGGGGGGCTAAACCCAGCAACGCCCCCCCTTCCCAGGCCCAGCTGTGTGGCATTTCTGAGAGCGCTGGCGCCATCTGGTGGCCGATGGAGGGGCTCCCCCTCCTGCGCAGCCAGGCTCCCCCTCCAGACCCCCAGCAAGGTCATGGGCAGGGCGGGGCACAGGGGTGTCTCCGGGGAGGGAGCCGGGGTCCGCAGGGCCCAGCACAAAGGGAGAGGGGATGAGCCGGTGCACTTCAGCACCCCCCACAATGCGGGGAGAGTACGGGGCGGGGGAACCGTGTGGGGCTGCAAGGACCTGGCGAGCCCAGCCCCCCGTCACTGCAGAGCCGGCCTGGCCGGGGGGTTGTGCTTGCCTGGGCTAGCCGCCTTGGTGGGTGCGATTTTCTCTTCGTAGTTCGGATGTGAGCCTCACGACTTTGCAGGAATACGGTGCGTGCCTCAGTTTCCCTGGGGGTGGCACCAATGCCTCGGCGGAGGGAGCCGCAGTGTGTTTTGCAAGGGCTGCCCAGGACGGCCCTTCAGAAAACCAGATGAGTCTTGGCCAGGGAAGCGAGCTAAAGGCTGGAGAAGCAATGGGGCACCGGGGGGCAGGCGGCTGGAAGTGAGACAGTGTCTTGCTGGGGGACTTGATTGAAGACTTCTGGTTTCCGGGCTCGCTGAGTCCGTTGGCCAGTAGCCCTTCTGTGTGCAGGCTGGCTGAGGCCCGGCTGGTGCGGACTTAACACAAGAACAGCCAGACGGGGTCAGACACAAGGTCCATCCAGCCGAGGGTCCTGTCTGCCCACAGTGGCTAGAGCCAGATGCCCCAGAGGGAGTGAACCGAACAGGGAATCTTCAAGCAACCCCACTCCCGATAGAGGCTAGGGACACCATGCCTGCCCAGCCTGGCTCACAGCCATTGACGGATCTAACCTCCATGAATGTACCTAGTTACATAAGAACATAACATAAGTTCAGTGGTTCCCAAACTTTTAGGCCTCACGCCCCCCCCCCCCCAAAGTAGCAGCAAAACTTGTTGAACAAAAAAAAGAAAAAAAGGAACTGAGCAGGGCAGCAAAACTTGATGGGGGGGGGGCCTTGCACCCCCCCGGAATTTCTTCATGCCCTCCCTGTTTGGGATCCCATGATCTAGTTCTTCCTTGAACCCTGTGAAAATCCTGGTCTGCACAACATCCTCCGGCAAGGAGTTCCACAGGTCGACTGTGCACTGTGTGAAAAAGAAGTCTTTTGGTTTGCTTTAAATCTTCTCCCTATTCATTTCATTCGGTGACCCCCTAGTTCTTGTGTTACAGCAACAAATAACGTTTCCGTAGTCACTTTTTCCACACCAGTCATGATTTTATAGACCTCTAGCCTATCCCCTTAGTCTCCTCCCAGAGAACTCTCCACAAAAGATCTCTCTCTCTCTCTCTCGAGTAGTTATAGCTAAATCAGTCCCCATCGTTTTGGACTTAGGGTGCAGGGCCTGCCGGCCCCCCCAGGAGCCCCGCTCGGGGGCACTGGCTGCAGGGAGCACCCAGAGCTGACGGCTCTCAGGTCAGACCCAGGAAGGCGGAGGCTCCCCCAGACTCCTGCTTGGCTTTTTACAGAGTAGTTCCAACACGTTCCGCCCCCCTGCACCAGGACAGCCTCCTGCCCCTGCGGGCTGCACCGCAACATCCTGCGACTCCAAGGTGGGAGCTGGAGCTCTGGGGTCTTTTTTAAGTGGGAATTTTTTTGAGCTCTTTTGTATGATAGCGGCCCGTGCCTCAGTTTCCCCTGTGCGCTGCATAGATAACGGGGGGAGGGGGAATGAGGTCTGTGTGATGGTCGCCTGGCTGGGCTCAGACAGAGGCCACCCCGGGCAGGAAGGCAGCAGGTCTGAGCAGTTAGAGGAGGGCTGCTGGATGCAGACTAGCTCCGGGTTCTCCACTGCTCCGGAAGGACCAGGCGGTAACATCTCTGCTAACCCAGGATGCCCTGCGTGGTCCCCATTGCTGTCACAGCGCTGGCTGGGTCGCTCCGGAGACTTCCCCAGGCACCCAATCACCAGAGACTGGCTGTGGGGGGCTGCTGGGGAGGCATGGGGGGCTGGCAGCTCTCAGGTTCACCCCCAGGAGACAGGGAAGCTGAGGGGCTCCCCCAAGGAGTCAGCGTGACCCTCCGGGGCTGCAGGAGTCCCCCTTCTTCTCTCATCTTCCACAAGCTCAGGAATTGCTGCAAAAAGCAGCTAGACTCCCCCCGTCCCCTGCAACAGTGGGGATCCCCACGTGGTACTAATAACAGTGACACTAATGCCTGGTGGAGGGGAGCTAGGGAAACAGCCCCTTCGTTTGGAAATGCCACGCTGGCCGGGCAGCCCTTCCCAGTGTGGCAGGAACGTACCCACCAGCGTGGGGAGAACGCGGCTTCAGATCAAAGACTCAGGCTGTGCCACGCTCTGCCCTGTTTCACCAGGGCCCCGTGCGAGGCACGAGGGGCACGCGCCGACTACTAGCCAGGAGCAGGGGTGGGAAGAGCCAGTGGGTGGGAAGGCACCAGCCTGGGAGAGGGACAGACATGCGCACGGCAGACCTGGTGCACTGGTGGGGATGGTGGGCGTGCCCATTCAGAGAGCAGGCGGCTGGCACAGAGGGCAGAGTTAAGGTGACTATTCAGAATGGGCCAAGAGGGTTGACACATAACCCAGCCCCTCTCTCCTTGGCACTAATTTCTTCTGGCTCAGGAGCTTGGCCCTGGGATGGGGGTGCAGTGCTGATGCCCTCTGAGAGGAGCTGGATGGGGGGGGATACAGCGGCCTCCTTGCAGTAGTATCACGAGGGCAGGCTGGTGTCTCAGAGCCCAGCTGCACCTAGACTGAATTGAGGGGCAGAGGGTGTCCCTCACCCTAGTCTGGCACGGCCGGGCTCCAGCCTGAGGGCACGGAGGCGCTCCCTGTGTCTACAGCCCCCGGCACCCCGTGGCCCAGTCCCAGCCGGGCCCGCTGGGCCGCAATCCGGCCACGCCGGCGGCTCCCAGCTGCCCACCCCCCGAAGCAGCAAGAGCCGGGCCCCTCAGTTTTTAAAAATTTTATTTATAACAATCTCTGTGTTTAGTTGTAAAGTAATCCAGCAAAAGTTATGAAAAGGCGCCCCCGGGCCGGAGGGCCCGCCCACAGGCGGCTCGCCCGTCCCCACTAGAAAAGCTAGGTCACTGACGGTTTAAAAAAAGGCCGGTGGCAGCCCGGAGCGGAGGCGAAGCTGCCCGTGGGGAAGGCGGGCGGCCCTAGGCTAGCGCGGGGCCCGGCCCCCTCGGCCGCAGGGGCATGCACGAAGCATGGCAATAGGCACCAAGGGGCCGGGCCCTGGCAGGGAGACCCGGGACGCCCCAGCTCCAGCTGCCGGCCAGGGACGCAGCCCCCCCACTCTGGAGTCACCCCTGGGACTCAGTGTGTGTGTGGGGGGGGGACCTGGAGAATGCTCTGGGGAAGCTGATTGGCGGGATGGGAGAAGGGGCTAGAGGGAAGCTGATTGGCGGGATGGGAGAAGTGGGGAGGGAAGCTGATTGGCGGGATGGGAGAAGTGGGGAGGGAAGCTGATTGGCAGGATGGGAGAAGGGGCGGGAGGGAAGCTGATTGGTGGGATGGGAGAAGGGGCAGGAGGGAAGCTGATTGGCAGGATGGGAGCCAGGGTGGGAAGGAAGCTGATTGGCAGATGGGAAAAGGGGCGGGAGAGAAGCTGATTGGCAGGATGGAAGAAGGGGGGAGGGAAGATGATTGGCGGGAGGGAACCTGATTGGTAGATTGGCAGAAGGAGCGGCATGGGAGAAGGGGCGGGAGGGAAGCTGATTGGTAAGAGGGAAGCTGATTGGCAGATGGGAGAAGGGGCGGGAGGGAAGCTGATTGGCAGATGGGAGAAGGGGCGGGAGGGAAGCTGATTGGCAGATGGGAGAAGGGGCGGGAGGGAAGCTGATTGGTGGGATGGGAGCGGGGCGGGAGGACGACTGCAGGTGAACACTGCCACACATGCTCCCCCCAGCCTGGGACCCGGCTCCCAGCCCCATGGAGCCCAGCTGGGCTTGGCTCCTCCCCTTTGGCCCCTCGCTCTCTGCTCCGGCGCCCCCTGCTGCAGCCCTCGCTGTGCCCGCTCGGCGATGCCGGCTCGTCCCGCGGGGGCGCCGGAGGAGGAAGCGGCCAGTAATACTGCTCACATATAAAAGTAATAATCCTTCATTTGTACATTTATACAGTGTCGGTCGCCCCGGCCCCCGGCTTGTCTCTATTGGCTTCTTTCCCAAAGCGACGGCGCTGCAGCCCTCTCCCCCCGGCCCTGCCCCCCGTGCCAGGGGGTCGCCCAACCCCCTGTGCCTGCCCCTATGCCAGAGGGTCAGCCAGGTCGTCGTCCGCGCCCCGCGCCAGCAGCTCCCGCTTCTCGTCCGTGCTGGCCAGCGAGTTCCGGCTGTTGTGGGCTCCCATGTAGAGGGTGGCGTAGACGGGGTTGGTGAAATTGGTGGGCTGGGGAGAGAGAGCCAGGGGTGAGGAAGGGAAACGGAGGCGACAGAGGGTCCCCGCAGCCTCTGCCCCACTCCCCAGCCTCGCCCCCTGCCGCAGGCTCCGTGCCCCGCCCTCACCTTGTCCGGGTCCAGGGCGAAGTCGGCGTCTAGCAGCTCCCCCACGTCGTCCTCCGGCTCCGCCTCGTACATCTTGTAGGTGGGGTTCCCGATCTCCACATTCATGGCGCCGTTCGACGTCATCCGCTGGTGCTGGAAGCCCTTGGCCCTGCGGAGCACAGGGGCAGGCAGGCGTGAGCGGGGGGAGGAGGGGCAGGATGCATTATGTGGGGCAAAGGGCTTCGGGAGGCCCATACTGCAGGGACAGAGCCCCACAGCCAAGTGACCCTAAGAATAGATCTCTGCCCCTGCCCAGTGCCAGGCCCGTCCCCCACAACCGCCCCCTGGCCCGGTAACCCCTCCCCCGCCCAGTGTCAGACCCATACCCGCCCCCCCCGGGAACCCCTCCCCCGCCCAGTGTCAGGCCCATACCTACCCCCCCCCCGGGAACCCTTCCCCCGCCCAGTGTCAGGCCCATACCTACCCCCCCCGGTAACCCCTCCCCCGCCCAGTGTCAGGCCCATACCCACCCCCCCCAGTAACTCCTCCCCCGCCCAGTGTCAGGCCCATACCCGCCCCCCCGATAACCCCTCCCCCGCCCAGTGTCAGGCCCATACCCGCCCCCCCCGGTAACCCCTCCCCCGCCCAGTGTCAGGCCCATCGCGCCCCCCCCCCCCCAGTGCCAGGTCTGCCCTGCGACTCACCCTTTAACCCGGCGCTTGTACCACAGGACGGCCAGGCCCAGCAGCAGGAGAAGCAGGAGCAGCAGGATGGGGATGAGGATGGAGGCAGTTCCTGGGGGGGGGCAGGGACAGGCAGCACGTCAGGGGCCCCCGGGACTAGCTGAGGTGCCAGAGGGCTCAGCCCCTCCCCCGCCAAAAAGAACTTGGGGGTTTCTGGGTGGGGGGCAGTGGGACAAGGCTGCTCTCCCCTAACCCGCTCTCTGCCTCCCGCCCTCCCCACTCCCTTCTGGGGAGTCCCAGGGGCAGGGACCCCCCATATACATACGGACCCCCCCCCCCCATATACATACGGCTGCTCTGCTGCTCGCTGACAACAAAGTCCTCGCACCGCAGCCCCGTCAGGTCCGTCGTGCACCTGGGGGCGGGAGGCAGCGAGTGGGCGAGGGGCCGCGGGGCTCAGAGGGGTGCAGGGCCGAGGGGGGCACGAGGCTGAGGGGGGCACAGGACTGAGGGGAGCACGGGACTGAGGGGGGTGCAGGGCTCAGAGGAGTGTGGGGCTGAGGGGGCAGCAGGGGGCAGCAGGGGGCATGGGGCTGACGGGCGTGGGGATGAGGGGGTGCAGGGCTGAAGGGAGCAGAGCTGAGGGGGACACGGGGGCACAGGGCTGAAGGGGCATGGGGCTGCAAGTGTCAGAGGGATGTGGGGCTCAGAGGGGTGCAGGGCTGAGGGGGGTGGCTGCAAGGCTGAGGAGGGCATGGGGCTGAGGGGGGTGCAGGGCTCAGAGGGGCGCGAGGCTGCGGGGGGCTCTGCGGGGCCTTCTGTGCAGCTGCCTTTGCCGTGGGCACGTGTCTCCCCCCTACCCATCCCGGGGCCGCGTGCTGCTTACTGGCACTCTGGCATCTGTGTCTTGCTGTTAAGGGTGCAGGTACCGCCGTGCATGCAGTAGCCAGCGCAGGTCAGGCAGCTCGGGGCCACCTTGCCATCTAGGCAGCTGCAGGGCAGAGATGGGGGAGGGGTCAGGGCATGCCTCCCCACTCCTCCCTCTTTCCCCCCTCACACTGCCACGTCCCCCAGTACAAGGCAGAGATGGGGGAGGGTCATCACATGCCCCCGATCCTTCCTCCTGCCCCCAGCACAGCTGCAGCCAGCACGCCGGGTACCAGGGCCCAGAGCCAGCACCCCCAGGAGGACCGTGGTGTCCTAGTGCTGCCCCATCCCAAGGCCTCCTGGAGCAGGCTCAGTGTCGGGCAGCTGCCCCCGGCACGGCTGACACCTCCCCCGCAGGCGGCAGCGCCCGGGGCCCACAGACACCTACGTGCAGGTGACCTCGCCGCTCTGCTTGTTGAGGTGGCACTGGCCCTCCTGGCAGCGGGCGCACTTTCTGACCTGGCAGCGGGGGCCCTCGTACTGCGGTAGGCAGCGGCACTGCTTGGCACCGCCGGCCGCCGCCTGGCACACGCCCCCGTTCTCGCAGTAGTCGAAGCACTGGCCTGCGGGGAGAGGGGAGGGCGGAGTGGAGGGAGCAGCAGGGCCCGTGCCAGCATCCCCGCTCTGACCACTGGGCCCCACTGCCCTCCAGCTGTGGGGAAAGATCCCAGGAGTCCTGCCTCCGAACCTCACCCTGCTCTGACCACTGGGCCCCACTGCCCTCCAGCTCTGGGGAAAGAACCCAGGAGTCCTGCCTCCGAAGCTCACCCTGCTCTGACCACTGGGCCCCACTGCCCTCCAGCTCTGGGGAAAGATCCCAGGAGTCCTGCCTCCGAAGCTCACCCTGCTCTGACCACTGGGCCCCACTGCCCTCCAGCTCTGGGGAAAGAACCCAGGAGTCCTGCCTCCGAAGCTCACCCTGCTCTGACCACTGGGCCCCACTGCCCCCCAGCTCTGGGAGAGAACCCAGGAGTCCAGGCTCCAAACCTCCCCTGCTCTACCCACTGGGCCCCACTGCCCCCCAACCCTGGGAGAGAACCCAGGCGTTCTGGATCCAACCGCCCCGTGCTCTGCCCACTGGACCCCACTGCCCCCCAGCTCTGGGGAGAGCAGCCCTGGCCCAGCCCCACTCACGGTACTGGCAGCGGTCGCCGAGGAAGCCGGCCGGGCAGCGGCAGTTGGGCTGGTTGCCCAGGTTGACGGTGCAGCTGCCATTGTTCAGGCAGTACTGGGCGCACACCCTCTGCTGGCACTGCGGGCCCGTGAAGCCGGTGGGGCAGCGGCACGTTGGCATCCCTGGCAGGGTGCAGGCGTCACATGGACCAGCCCAGCCCTGATCCCCCACCCCCCGCAGCCCCTAGTCACATGGACCGGCCCAGCCGTGATCCCCCACCCCCCGCAGCCCCTAGTCACATGGACCAGCCCAGCCCTGATCCCCCACCCCTCGCAGCCCCTAGTCACATGGACCGGCCCAGCCCTGATCCCCCACCCCTCGCAGCCCCTAGTCACATGGACCGGCCCAGCCCTGATCCCCCACCCCCCGCAGCCCCTAGTCACATGGACCAGCCCAGCCCCGATCCCCCCATCACATGGACTGGCCCAGCCCTGAACCCCCCCTTCACCTGCAGCCCAGTCACATGGACTGGCCCAGCCCTGAACCCCCCCTTCACCTGCAGCCCCCAGTCACATGGACCAGCCCAGCCCCGATCCCCCCATCACATGGACTGGCCCAGCCCCGAATCCCCCCCCCCCTTGCACCTACAGCCCCCAGTCATATGGACCGGCCCAGCTCTGATCCCCCATCTCCTGCAGCTCCTAGTCACATGGACCTGCCCAGCCCCAAATCCACAACCCCCAGTCACATGCACAGGCCCCGAACCCTCCTGCACCCGCAGTCCCCAGCCACATGGACCGGCCCAGCCCCGATCCCCCCATCACATGGACCAGCCCAGCTCTGAACCCCCCATGCACCCACACCCCACTCACATGGAGCGGCCCAGCTCTGAACCCCCCATGCACCCACACCCCACTCACATGGAGCGGCCCAGCTCTGAACCCCCCATGCACCCACACCCCACTCACATGGAGCGGCCCAGCTCTGAACCCCCCATGCACCCACACCCCACTCACATGGAGCGGCCCAGCTCTGAACCCCCCATGCACCCACACCCCACTCACATGGAGCGGCCCAGCTCTGAACCCCCCATGCACCCACACCCCACTCCCATGGACCGGCCCAGCTCTGAACCCCCCATGCACCCACACCCCACTCACATGGACCGGCCCAGCCCTGAACCCCCCATGCACCCACACCCCACTCACATGGACCGGCCCAGCTCTGAACCCCCCATGCACCCACACCCCACTCACATGGACCGGCCCAGCCCTGAACCCCCCATGCACCCACACCCCACTCACATGGACCGGCCCAGCTCTGAACCCCCCATGCACCCACACCCCACTCCCATGGAGCGGCCCAGCCCTGAACCCCCCATGCACCCACACCCCACTCACATGGACCGGCCCAGCTCTGAACCCCCCATGCACCCACACCCCACTCACATGGACCGGCCCAGCTCTGAACCCCCCATGCACCCACACCCCACTCACATGGACCGGCCCAGCTCTGAACCCCCCATGCACCCACACCCCACTCCCATGGAGCGGCCCAGCCCTGAACCCCCCATGCACCCACACCCCACTCCCATGGAGCGGCTTAGCCCTGATCTGAGCCACGGGGGTCAGAGCCTGGCACCCTCCCCCATTGCCCCCTGGCATTCCCCCACGGCTCCTGCTACCCCGGTGCCCCCGTCCTGGCCCCCCGCGGGCAGTGCCCTCACCGGAGGGGGAGGCGGCGCAGGTGCCCCCGTTCTGGCAGTAATCCCAGCACTGGTCCAGCTGGCACTTGTCGCCGTTGTAGCGCGGCTGGCAGCGGCACTTGGCCTGCTTGCGGGCGTTCAGGAAGCAGCTGCCCCCGTTGAGGCAGACGAGGTCACAGGTGTCGCCGGTGGGCACTGGGGAGGGCAGGAGACCTGTGAGCGGGGCAGGCACGGCGCCAGCGGGCGGCACACGGCTCTGCGGGCCCCCCGGTACCCTGCCTGGGCCTTAACCCTCACGGCTCTGCGGGGTCTGTCAGGAAGGGGGGAGTTTTGGGGGGGCTGCAGGGGGGCACTCAGCGCCCGGGATGTTACTGGTTTAAGGGGCAAGGGGGGGGGAGTTTGTTGGTGCAGAGAACAGCCCAGACCTGGGCTCAGGGACTGGTGCCCTGGGGCCCGGCCGACCGGCTCAGGAGCAGGGCTGGGTCTGGCCAGACACTGGGCTGCAGGGGGGAGACCTCGGTGCCCTGTCCAGCTGGCCCCAGCCAGGAGAGAACAGTGGACAGAGGAGGGGGGAGGGGAGAAGAGGGGCCCAGGTGACCCTGTTATCTGCAGAGAGACAATGGCCGGGGTGGGGCTGTTGCGGGGGGGGGGGGTAGTGGAGGCTCTGCTGGAAGATGGGGGGGGCTTCTGAGCTGGACAGGGAGCAGAGCAGGCCCACGGGCCGCAGGGGAGACTGACGTGTGGGCTGGGGGGACCAGGCCGACAGGCAGGAGGGATCCGTTGCTGTTCAAAGCTCCACAGACCCTGCTCTGCCTGGTGGCCGGGAGAGGCTCTGGGCTGGGGAGCAGAGCTGCCCTGTTCCCTCTGGAAGGGGACCCCCAGGGGCTCACGGCGCAGGCAGGCGGCTGGAGGCCCTGAGAGGCGCCGTCCAGAGGTGGAGAGCAGCCCCCCAGGTGAGAGGGGTCCCCCAAGAGAGGGTCGCCGCACTGGGGTGACCCCCCGAGGTGGCTGTCTCACTGCCGCTGGACTGGGGGGGGCTCCCCGACAAGGGGCTGCCGCACTGGAGGGGGGGGTCCTGCCTGGGGACTGACAGGCCAAGTGAGCACCCCCTGAGAGTCGTGACCGGGTCCCCCTATGCCCACCCAGGGCCGTAACCCTCACAGCGCCAGCGGGGATGGGAACGTGGTGACAACAGCCGTCCGTCCTCCAGCACCCGCTTGGGTAGCCTTGCCTGTTGGAGGGGGCGTGGCCTGCCGGAGAGGGCGTGGCCTGCCGAAGGGGGCGTGGCCTTGCTGTAGCTTCTCCACCTACCGGCGGGCGAGACGGTGGGCGAGACGATCACCACGCACGTGCCGTTGTCCAGCCGCCTCCCGTTGGGGCAGGTGCAGACGGGGCCGCTGGGGCTGAGCAGGCAGAGCCACTCGCATTTCTTCCTGTCGCAGGGGTTGGTCACTAACAGAGGAAGGAGGGGGGCTGGGTTTAAAGCAGCACGGGGGGTGGGGAGACATGGCTGGGGACCGCCACCCCTGGAGTTGGGGCAACCCCCTCCCTATCCCCAGGCTGCCCCGAGGGACAGAGTGGGGGCAGCCCGGCCTCCTGCCCTCGCTCAGCCGCCCATCTGTGGCCCTGGATCAGAGCAGCGAGCCCGCATGACGTCGTGTCCCCATCTCGGACAGGACGGGCAGACCCCGTGGCTTTAGGGCTAGGCCAAAGGGGCGGCCAGAGCCGCTGCCCTAGAGGCAGAGCAGCCCGGGGGGGTGGGGCCGGCCCCAGGGCTCACCGTCCGGCTGCTTGTACTGGTGGTAGAGCACCACGTCGGTGGCGTGGTTCAGCCCGGACGTCAGGTTGGTGACGGGCCCGTGCCCGAACTTGTGGATCTTGAAGATGCGGTTGTTGATGTAGGTGACGCCGTAGATGTAATCCTCAAAGATGTCGATGTTGAAGGGATGGCTCAGCCCTGGGCAGGGGGGACAAGGAGTCAGAGGCCTAGCCCCACAGGATACATGCTGACCACAGGCCCCTCTACCCCGGTATCAGGCCTCCTGCTGGAACCAGGAGGGACACGCAGGCCGCAGCCGACTGGCTAAGGGAAGGGGGCGCCCTGGGGATGGGGGCGCTCCCACAGCTGCTCCCTGGTGCCCCCTTGTGGGCAGGGAGAGAACAGCGCTGCGCTCTGGGGCAGTGTGTACGGCAGGCCGGGGAGCTGGGGGCTGCCCGCCCTAGACCTGCCCTGCCCGGGGTCTGCAGCAGCCTCTCACCCTTCTTGTTGTCAATCGCCACGACGGGGTCGGTGCCGTTCAGGCGGATGCTGCCGATGACGGAGAGCTTGGCGTCGGCCCAGTACAGCCGCTCGTTGTGGTAGTCGACGGCCAGGCCTGCGGGCAGATGCGTGCTGAGCTCACCAGGCTGAGGCTGTGCTCAGGCCTCCCACACCCCGGCCAGGCGGCTCCCACGCCAGCAGACCCCCCCCTGGCACTGTCTCTCCAGATCCCCAAGCGCTTCCAGGGGGCGTTGGTTACCCATGAGGGAAACCGAGTCACGAGCGACCTGCCTGAGGACAGCGGCAGAGCAGGAAGAGAAGCCAGGAGTCCTGGCCAGGTGCCCTCCCTGGGCGGCAGGGCGATCTGCCCGGCCCCCCGTGCTGGGCTGCCCCGCACCCGGCCCCACTCACCCGTCGGCCACTGGATGTTGTCCTGCACCAGCGTCTCCCTCAGGGTCCCGTCCATCGCGGCCGTCTCGATCTTGGGGTGGTTGCCCCAGTCGGACCAGTACATGGTCCTGCGAAGCGAGGAAAGGCCGTGGGGAGTGGGTCCGGGGGGAGGGCTGGAGTGGCACGGCCCCTGGGGCACAGGCCGCTGGGGGGGGGGTGCACTGTGCCCAGAGCCTGGGCCCACACACCTGCCGACCTCAATGGCCTGTTAATGCTGCAGACCCATAGAGCTGGGAGTCCGACAGGGGTTAGCTGTGCCAGCCCCGAGGGGGGGCCTTCGCACCTCCCCATGGCCGTTAAACCATCGCCCCAGGTGCCAGGGCCATGGGCACTCAGACTCTGCAGGGATACCCTGCCCACACAAACAGCCAGACACCGCCTGGGGCAGGACGGCTATGGGGGGCACATGCTGGGGGGCTGGATAGGAGACCAATGTGCGGGCGCCAAGTGGAGGGAAAGGGGTGGGAGAGGGGAGCTGGGTACAAGACTGGGGGTGACAAATGCGGGGGGACCCCTGCCCTGGGACAGGGCAGGACATGGGGGGGGGGTTACAGGGCAGGACACAGGTGGGATGCCGGATATGGGGAGTGATGGGCAGGGCACCAGAGGGAGTAGGGGGAGCGGGGGTGCCAGATACAGGGGATGATGGCAGGGCACAGGTGCCAGATATGGGGGTGATGGGGCAGGACACGGGGGGGGGGGGCATGGGTGTCAGAGACAGGGGGTGACAGTGCAGGACAGGATGTGGTGCAGGTGCCGGATATGGCGGTGATGGGGCAGAACATGAGGGGCGCGGGTGGCTGATACGGGGGGGTGATGGGCAGGACACGGAGGGCGTGGGGGGCTGATACAGGAGTGACGTGGCAGGATACGAGGGGCGCGGGTGCCGGAGACAGGGGGTGACGGTGCAGGACAGGGGGGGCGCAGGGGGCCGGATACGGGGGTGACGGGCAGGACATGGGGAGCACGGGGGACTCATACGGGGGTGATGGGCAGGGCACGGGGCCATGGGGGGCAGATACGGGGGTGACGGGCAGGACACGGGGGCATGGAGGGCAGATACGGGGTGATGGGCAGGGTGCGGGGGGCTGACACGGAGGTGACGGGCAGGACCGAGACGGGGCTCTGGGGCGGGGGGGCTCGTACCCACGCAGCGGGTCGACCACGATGGCGTGTGGCTCGTCGATCATGCCCGAGATCAGCGTCTTGCGGTTCTCGCCCTTCATCTGCGCCACCTCGATGACGTCGCGCCCGGAGTCCGTCCAGTAGATGTTCCCGGCCACCCAGTCCACGGCGATGCCCCGTGGCATCTTCAGCCCCGAGATCTGGAAGGCAGCAGGAGGCGGGATCAGCGCCCGGGCCCGGCTCCCCGGCCCTGCCCCCCGGCCCGGCCGCCCGCTCACATTGAGGTGGGTGACGCCGCCGTCCAGCTGCCGGCGGTTGCGGTTGGCGGCGGTAGAGGCGGCGGAGGAGGCGGGCAGCTCGCGGTAGGAGATGCGGCCCGTGTGCCAGTTGGTCCAGTAGATGGTGTTGCCCTTGACGTGGACGTCCATGGCGTCGATGCGGACGCTCTCGTCGCCCTGGAAGGCCGGCTCGTAGGCCGAGTTGGGGTTGAAGGGGTACATGCTGCGGATCTTGTTGTCGTCGGCGATGTACAGGATCTGCTGCTCCGAGCCTGCGGGGCGGGGAGACCGGTCGGCTGGCACCCCAGCTGGGCACAGTGTGGTCGGGGCGCTGCCAGGAGGGTCTGGCCTGGCGTGGGCAGTGGGACCGAGCTACGGCTCCGGTTCGGCCCGTGGGGAGCCCAGTGGCCTCCCACCATGGGGCACACGCCATGCGGGGCAGAGGCAGAGGGCGCCGGGTCAGGAGGGGTCCGCACGGCTGGGGAGAGGGGAGCCGGGGTCCCCGGGAGAGGCCCCCGCGGCCGCACGCCCGCCCACGCGGCCCCCTCGGTACCTTCTGCTTTGCAGGTGTGATGGGTTTTCATGAAGTTCCGGGCGCAGCTGCAGACGTGGGAACCCTTGGTGTTGTTGCAGAGCTGGGAGCAAGTCCCGAAGGTCAAGCACTCGTTGATGTCTGGGTGGGGAGTGGAGGTCAGAGGCCGGGGGAGCTGCGACGGGCCCGGCCGTACAGCCCCTCACCCCACCCCTGCTAAAGGACCAGCCCTGGCCGAGCAGTTGAGCCGTCGTGCCCTGCTGGTCTCCCTGGTGCTACCCGGGGCTTTCTCGGTGCCAGGGATCCTGCCTCTGCACCTGGGCCATGCCCCCAGCGGCTCAGCGGCGCAGCTGCCCCAAGGGGGGGATCTGGGCTCTGCAGAGGGCTCTGGGCAGGGGGCCGTATAACACATCGGAGGGCTCTGTGCGGTGCCCGTCAGCTGCTCCCCGCTGGGGGCTGGCACAGCGTATGTCTCCGAGGCAGCACGGTCCAAGGGGCAGAGTCCTTGACTGGGACTCGGGAGGGCGGGATCCAATTCCTGGCACCCACCCTCTGGGAACCAGGCCCCTGTTCCTGAGTCCCTGGGCAGCCCAGGAAATCGTGGCTTTGTCTCCTTCCGGAGGACGTCCCCGGCAGCCTGTTACCCCCCGGCCCCCCCCTTGGCTGCTGACCCCCAGCAAGCAGACTCCGGGCCGGGCTCTGTCCCTGGCTGTGGTACCTTGACAGGTGTTTTTGTCAGGTGCTTTCTGGAAGCCGCTGCGGCAGGTGCAGTACACGGCCGTCTGGGACTGCACGCACTTGGCCTCGTCCCCGCACATGGTCACGTTGGTGTGGCAGCCGTACATCTTGGAGTCTGCAAGGGGGCAGAGCAGCCCGTCAGGGAGCGACCACCCGCTCTGAGGCCCGGGAGCCTGCACACCCACCGTGGGCAACGGTGGAACCGCAAGAGGAGAGCAGATTTCAGGCCTCCCCAGAACACGGTCCCAGCCCTGACAGAGAAAACTTTGGAGAGACAAAACTGCTAGGACAAACCTGACCCCCTGCTAGCCCAGTCCTGGGCTCCCCAAATGCAGCTCTGCCGGTGCCCCCCCCGACTCCAACCTGTTCCCCACTTCTCCAGGCCGGCCCTCTGTGATGGTCAGTGCTACAACGGCCGCCACGTTTACAAGATCGATCATTTTGGTACAAAATTTGCCTTGGTAGAGATCATTTGAAAACTCATAATCTGCTGAACATTATTGTCCCGGTACACTCCAAGCACCAATACCGTCTGAAATTACGCAGTTCTATTCTGGTCGGTTATTGTAACCCATTCCAAGGTTCAGACAAGCAGGTGCAAAGGCACCCCAGCGCCCCAGCCAAGGGTTAAGAGCTATCAGCGTTCGTCAGTGGATGCAAGAAATGAACACTGCCTCCCAGAGAAGGTCCAACTGTACGGTTGTATCTGCACCAGCATGTTTGGGTGAGCGCGGGTGGGAAACCCCGCCAGGGATAACAAGGCTAATACAGAGCTCGGCCTCCTTCCTCGATAAGCAAGTTTCTGAGGCCCAGGCTGCGACAGGGCAGGCGGGTGCTGCTCTGTGTGACTTCGAGGAGGGTTGCTCGTCGGGCTGGCTACTCCGTAGCCAAGAGCCCACTGGAGGCCGTGTGCGAACAGAACTCGGCAAGGCGGCTGGTCATCAGCAGCGCAGCCTCATGGGCAGCCCAGCCCAGCGCCCCCGGGGAAGGTCGCGCCCCCCGCCCGCCCACTCACCGCCCTGGGAACACTGCTCCTCGTCCGACCCGTCCCCGCAGTCGTCGAAGAAGTTGCAACGCAGCAGGGAGTTGATGCACTTCTTGTTCTTGCAGAGGAATTCGTTCTTCTCGTGGCTGCAGCTCGGGGGCCTGGCGGTGGGCGATTCTGGGGGAGGCCGGCAGGGCGGAGGGGTGAGACCAGAGTGGGGGGCACAGCGACACCCCCCAGCTCTCCCTCGCCCCACAGACGGAGACCCACGCCCAGGGAAGGGGATCCGAGCAGGGGCCCCCGAGCCAGGACGCGGGGGTCTTACCCAGTGGGGGGAGTGGGGTCTAGTGGGACAGACAGGGGGTTGGGGGGCAGGGCTCCGGGGGTCGCTGGCGGTTAGAGCAGAGGGCTGGGAGCTTGGCTCGACGGAGGACTTGGCTAGGGCGGGGACCTGCCTCTGGCCACCCCGGCAGCGCCCCCCTCCCCCGCCCGGGGCGCCGGGTCCTCACCGCAGTCCCGCTCGTCCGTGCCGTCCCCGCAGTTGTCGATGCCGTCGCACTGGCGCCCGAGCCAGAGGCACACGCGGTCGTTCTTGCAGCGGAAAGGCCGGCCGGGCGGGCACTGGAACCGCACTGCGCCGGCGGCAGGCAAGCGGAGACGTGAACGGAGAGGCCCTCCCTCAGCCCCCCCGTCCCCTCCCCCTCCCTCAGCATTCCCCCGCCCCCTCCCAGGCACTAGGCTCCGCCCCCTCCAGACTGTGCCCCTCTCGGGCGGGCCCCCGAAACCTCGGCTCCCTCAAGCTCAGCCCCCCCCCGTTGAAATTCTGCCCCTTCCCCGGCTCGTCGGCTGGCCCCTTGGGGCTCTGGGAACGGCCACGGGCCCCGGGGTTCAGCCCATGGAGCCTGCCCCGCTGCAGCCCAGGCCTGAGCCAAACAGCGCAGCCCGCCGGAGGGAACCTGCTGTCAGCCGAGGAGTCTGGGCCCCCAGGGCTGGCGATGGCAGGGGGACGCCCGGGGGGGGGGGGGGGCAACATGTGATCCACGCCTCGTGTGGCAGGGGAAGGCAAAAGGCTCCAGCCCCTGACTCAATTTGCTCCCCCCCCCCCCCGAACTGGGGTCATTCCTGGCTCCCCCCCCCCGCCAATCAGACCAGGGCTCAAATTCCCATCTGGGCCCGGGAGGGACACTGGGCGGGGGGGTTCTCCGCGGGGGGGGCCACTCACAGCACTCCTCGGGGTTCTCGTCCGAGTTGTCCCCGCAGTCGTCCTCGCCGTCGCACTTCCAGGCCAGCGGCTTGCACAGCGTGTTGTTGCACTGGAAGTCGTCCAGCGGGCAGGTGCGCACTGCGGGGAGGGGGCGAGTCAGGGCTGGCGCTTGTGGGCAGGGGGCAGCGCTCCAGGCGGGCACCCAAAGCCCCCTGATCTGCACACCGGAAGGGAGCTCTGGAAACCGATCCCAGGCCAGGATCAGCGCCCGCCCCCCGGCCAGCCACAGCAAAGCTGGCCCTGACGTCACCCCCAGGGGGCACAGCGAGGGGGAACCCAGCTGCAGGAGCTAACCGCTCAGCATCCCTGCCTTTTATGTATTGGCAGCCATGACCCTGCAATTTAAGAGCCCCACTGCACGGGCAGGCTGGGTGCGGGGCCACCCCTCAGTAGGCTCCAGGGTGAACGGGGGCCCTTGGCAGCGCCGCGGTTACCGCCGGTGCCGCAGTTCTCCTCATCGCTGCCGTCCATGCAGTCGGCGTCGGCGTCACAGCGCCAGCGCATGGGGACGCAGTGCCCGTTCTTGCACTGGAACTGGTCGAAGTCGCAGCGCAGCGAGCAGTCCTTCTGCAGGGGGAGCGAGAGGGCGGGTGAGCCCGGCAGGCAAGGGGGGGCCCGAGCCCACTTGCCCAGGCCGCCGGCTTAGCCCTCGCCCAGCCCCCCCCCAGCGGCGCGTACCTCGTCGGAGCCGTCAGCGCAGTCGTGGTCCCCGTCGCACTTCCAGCGGCCGGCGATGCAGCGCCCGTTGGCGCAGGAGAACTCGCTCTCCGAGCAGGGCCGGGGTGCTGCAGGCAGAGGGGAGAGGGGGGGGCGCCCAGTGAGCGGCGCGAGCTTCCTGGCTCACTGGGGGGGGGTGGGAGCCGGCTCGGAAGCACATTCAGGGCGCCGGGGAGGGGGAGCACGCGGAGCTGGGTAAACGGCCAGAGGTGCATGGCTCACATCGACTACAAATGCCCCCCCCAGCCTCCCTACTGGGACCAGGAGGGGGGGGAAGGAGGGACAGTCGCTCGTCGAGCTGCCCCATCTGGCTGCAGTCCCCCCCCATGGAAAGAGGGGGCCCTGGTGTGGGAGGGACCCACACGGAGCAGGAGGGCGACGGGCGCTGGCTGGGCGCGTCTGCGCCCCCTGGTGGCAGTGGGACCGGCTCGCCTTTCACCTGCACCTCGGACACCTGACTGCAGGCGGCTGGCTCCCCCAGCAGAACTCGGCTGGGCTGGCAGGTGTGAACGTGGCAGCAACCCTGCCCGGAAAGGGGAGCTGCCCCTCCCCTCCCCCCAAGCCCAGGGACCTGCCGGACTCTCTCGCCCCATCTCCTGCTCCACCCGGGGCAGGTCATGCGCCACGTCCCCTCGGGAGGCGTCCAGGGTTGGCAGAGGGGGCGGAGCAGACGGGGCCCAAGGCTGGGTCGATTGGCAGGAGCAGATGGGGTTGGGGGGCAGAACTTGGAGCTACATATGAGCCATGCATGGAGGAGCTGAGCGTCAGCCCTTTCTGCCTGCGCCTCGGGTCTGGGAGAGGCGGCCGATGCGCCCGGAAGGGCTGCCTGGATTGGCCTCTCCTCCTCCCCACCCCCCGTGCTCCAGGAGCGGCTGTTGGTTTCCTGAATGCTGGAAATGGAACGGAGACGGTTGCGGCAGGAACCTACCTCTGAGCACCCCGAAACGACAGTGTGAAAATGGAGAAAAACGGAAGATGAGGTGAAATGGCACAAACTCAACCACACGATGTGAGCGCGACAAAAAGGAAACCAAAGATGTGCGCCCTGCGGATTGGAAGGGGGGCGGCGGGGCCGGGAGCGAGGTGTGCGCCGCGCCGGGGGCCCCTTGGTGCAGGGGGCGAGGCCTCGTCTCGACGCCCGTTGGCACGGGAACCGTGAAATGGGGTTGGTTCGGCGGGCCACGCGGCTTCTACTGAACCACAGGCCACGGGGCTCCTCCGCCGCACGCCAGCCACGCGGGGCATCTGCACGGGCACTGGGTGGCTCCCAGCTCGGCCCCGGGCCCCCCGTGCCGGCTACAGACAGACCTTCCCTGATTTCGTGCCGAGCGGTGCCACCTTGCCACACAGACCCTCTCCCGCCGCGCTCGGGTTGGGGGCTGATGTAAGAGCTGCCTCCCCTGCGAAGTGGGCACAGCTCAGGGTGGGCATCACCCCCCTCCGCTTCCCTCCCCCAACAAACCGCGCCTGGCCGCCGCGCCGGGGAGCCGAGACGCCTGGAGACACGTTCCCAGGGCAGCCCCCTGCAGCTGGCAGGGAAACAGACCGGTGAGCGTGCCTTGCCTCTGCCCCAGCACAGCCCCTCCGGCCCTGGTCTTGCTCCCCCCGCAGCCACCCGCCGGCCCCTTCCCGCCCCGCCCGGCAGCACGTACTGCAGCTCTCCTCGTCCGAGTTGTCGCCGCAGTCGTTGTCGTAGTCGCACTGCCAGCGGCCCGGCACGCAGCGGTTGTTCTTGCAGCGGAACTGGTACGGCTCGCAGGTGCGCTCGTCTGCCAGGGAAAGCGCGGCCGGGGGGAAGGTCAGGGACGGGGGGTGCGAAGTGGGGAAAAAGACCAACGTCGATTTCACCTGACCACCCCCGGGACGGTGGGAGGGCCGAGTGCTGATTCCCGGCCCACGGGGCGTTGTGGGACGCGCCCGGGGCAGATCTAGCCCCCCTCAAAGCCCCCCACCCCCTGACGTGCAGACTCCATCCCCTGGAATAGAACTGGGCAGGCCCCCAGCCAGCCTGGCCCTGCCAACCACGCCGCCAGCTCACCGCATTCCTCCTTGGGCTCGTCCGAGCCATCGCCGCAGTCGTCCTCCCCGTCGCACTTCCAGCGAGCCGGGATGCAGCGGCCCGAGTCCTTGCACCGGAACTCGTCCACGCCGCACGTCATCTGAGCTGGGGGCAGGAGAAGAGCCAGAGAGGGGTTAGCGTCGGCCCCTCCTTCCCCCCAGCGCATCCCGGACGGGGGGTCCCTCGGCCCACGTCCCAGCGGGCCCACCCAGCCGCCGGTCGTGCCAAGCCCTTCGCCGCGGGGGGGGCGGCTCCTTACTGCAGTTGGCGGGCTCGTCCGATCCGTCCACGCAGTCGTTGTCCCGGTCGCACACCCAGACGCGGGGGATGCAGCGCTTGGTGACGGCGCACTGGAACTGGTTGGGGGCACAGGTCACCTCCGCTGTGCAGGGCGACAAGGGAAACGGGGGAAGTCGGGGGGGGGGAGCCCGGCAGCAGAAACCCGGCGGGAGGGGTCGACGGCCGAGCCGTGGGGAGATCCGCACGGGGTGAGCTGCTGAGCGCAGGCCCCGATGTGAAGAGACCCCGACGGCGCAGGGTCATGGCTGTTGCCCGAGGACACGAGTGAGACAGTCTCTGCTCGGGTGCATTCCGAATTCAGGCCCGCTCCGTGGCAGACCGAGCTGTGTGAGGCTCTTTGGTCATTTCTCTAGTCCCCGCGGCGCCCGTTCTGCCACGCAGTCCTGCCCGGAATTCTCTGTGGAACGGTTCCTGGGCGGGGGTGGCGGATGGGGGCAGAGTTAAGGGTAAGTTTGGAAGCCAGCGCAGTGTGGAGGGCCAGGGAGGAGTGAGGGAGCTGGAGACACCCAGAACCCCCTTTGTGCTCGACGCTCACCAAGCAAACAGCCTGCCCACCCCAATGCCTGGGGCCCCCCCTCGCAGGGAAGGGGAGCGATAAGGCCAAGCACGATGGCGGAAAATCCCCGGAATAAAACGCCACTTGAGACGGACGCTCACAGACTCTGCCAAATCCTCAGACTCACACGGGAACTATACAAACGGGGGGGGTGTGGAGGGGAGGGGGCTGCCATGGTACTTGGGGTTCGGCCCTGCAAAGCCTCTGAGCATCGAATCGCGATCACAGAGCCCAGCTCTTCACGCTGGTTCAATCGAACCGGCCGTGGGAGCGTCTGCAGGGCGCCTGCTGCTTTGCACGGCGAGTGTCAACGGACGCGGCCTGTCGCCTGTTCCCTGAAAACCATCCCGTGTGCATCTCCTCACCCCCAGCTCAGACCGGCGTGGAGGCCTGGGGCGAGGGACCTAGCAACGCCCCTGGAAGTCATGGGCGGGAGAACCGCGGGCCGCTTTCCCCACAGCGACGAGGCAGGGAGCACAGGCACCCCGAGAACATGTTCCCTCTGGCCTCAAAAGCAGGGACCACCTCTTTCCAAGTAACACCGAGGCTAACAGAGCCCCTCAGTCAGGCCTGGGGGCGAGGGGAGGGGTAAGAGGCAGTGGCTTTCAAACGGGTGTTAGGTAACGCTGTTTGGCTACTTTGTAACCTGCGGAACTCCTTGCCACTAGATAGTAGGAGTAAGCCATTCTTGGAAGACCAGCTGCGGCTCCAGCCAGGATCCAGCGAGCAGGGTGCCCGTGCAGTGGACAGCAGAGCAGGGGAGGAAGCAAGCAACTGATTCCGCACTCCCGGGGCCAGCGTCCCCCCCCGCATCGGGGAGGTTAACTTACGACAATCCTTCTCGTCCTCGCCATCGCCGCAGTTGTCCTGCCCGTTGCAGCGGAAGATGCCAGGGATGCAGCGGTTGGTGTTGGTGCATTTGAACTGGCTGGGCAAGCAGACGTGGATATCTGGGGGGCAGAGAAGGGGGCACGGTGAGGGGGGGATTTCGTGCCTCACTTGGACGTGCGCTGCTGCTACAGGGGCCCCGGGGGGACCCAGGCGTCCGGGGGCCGTACCGCAGTTGGCCTCGTCCGAGTTATCCTGGCAGTCGTTGTCTCCGTCGCAGATGAAGGCCGGGTTGGTGCAGATGCCGGTGGAGCATTGGAACTGGCCTGGGCGGCACTTGAACTCAGCTGGGGGAGAGAGAGGGGAGGTGTCACCTCGTGCCAGGCCACCCCTGGGATTTCCTGCCCCCAGGGGCCTCAGCAGGGACTAGACCCTGGACTGCCAGCACCACTATCCTAGGCCCTTCATTCCAGGAGGCAAAGGAGTAGCCCCCTCTGCGGAGAGCTGCAGTAGGTTGTTATCCCTCCCCATGGAGAAGTGTCACACTGGCCTCCTCCGCACGCTGGATTCAAGGGGGCCGCAGGGGTGGCTGGATGCTCGCCCCTAACACACCTACAACACTCACATAGGGATCGTTTGCTTCATGGAAATGCAGCCACCTCTGGGGTGGAACCTGGCTGCAGTGTGACAGCGCACAGCAACGCTGCACAACCGAGGCGGAGAGGGAGCAGAGGTGCAAGGGGAGAGCCCCCCCGCGGAGTCACTTTGCACCCCCCAATGCTCAGCCCTGCTGGAGCCTGGGAACAGCAGAGTCAGTGAGGAGCGCCCTTACTGGATCACCAGCACCCTCCCCCCTGGCGCTCTGTACGGCTTCGGGACCCCCCCCCGGCCGGAGGGGCAGTGCTGCTCTCCCTGCTGCCGCAGGGCTGGTTTGGCTGCGGCTTCTGAAGCGCTGGCCCCGGTGGCCCACGGGAGGCCGTGAGGGGAGTGAGCTGGGACGGACTCCGCAGACACACAGGCCTCCAGGCCTCCCGTTGGCACCTCTGTCCCCACAAAGACCCGCGCTCAGCAGCCCTGCTACTGCCCCAAAGGACGCGCTGGGCGGGGTCCCGTCCCCAGCAAAGGATCCACCCTCCCAGCCCCGCAATTCTCCCCTGGCTGCTGTCGGGTCAGGGCACCCCGCCCGAGGTGCCAGTGTCCCGGGGGCAGGGCCTGGAGGGCTGTGCCACGCCACGCCACGGGAGGACCCCCACGCCACTCACGGCAATCCTCCGGCTCGTCCGAGCGGTCCCCGCAGTCGTCCTCCGTGTCGCATTTCCACCAGAAGGGGATGCACTTGTCGTTCTTGCAGACAAACTGAGGCAGAGAGACCCGGCGGTGAGGCTGGGGGCGGCCCATGGACCAGCTGGGCCCGGGAAGCTTTTCCCTCTGGGTCTGTCCCTGCTCTGCCCGAGCGCTGGGAGACCAGGCACCCCCAGGTGACATGGGGCTGAGGCTGACCCCCCCCGCCCCTCCCTACTGGAGCCACAGCTCCGGCATCTCCGGGGGCCAGGGAGCCGTGGCTGGGTCCGGTGGGGGCTCTGGCCGTGGGGGCTCACCTGGCTGGCCGTGCAGTTGGAGACGCAGGTTTTACCGTCGCCGCCCAGGTAGAAGTTGGTGGGGCAGGCGCACTTGTGGCTGCCCCCCGGGGACAGGAGACACAGGTTGCTGCAGCCGCCGTTGTTGGTTTTGCAGGGATGGCCGGGGACTGGGGAGGAGGAGCGGTGGGGTAAGAGCCGCTGCCGGGAGCCCGTCTGGGGGCGCAGCTGGCTCCTCCCCCTAAGTCTGCAGGGACCCCCTGCTTGTGCGTCTCCCCTCACCCCCTCCCACGCCCCTTCCTCCACCGTCTCTTGCCTGGCTGGCGAGCCCCGCCCCACGGAACCCGGGGCGCCCCACAGAGCTCTGCCGATCCCAGCCAGCAGCGATGCTCTGCCCAGCCCCACGGACCCTGCTCCACTAGCTGGGTCCCCACTGGACGCCAGGGGTGAGGGCGGGAGAGGGCCCGGCCAGCAGGTCGGACGCCGGGGGGCCAGGGTGGGGCTGGGGCGCAGCCCCGCTGACCACAGGGAGACCTGGCGACGGCGCACCAGGACGCTTCTCCGCCTCGAGCCGCTGGCGGGATCCCGCCCCCCCCCCCTCCCCGCGCCAGCTGGCCCCCACCCTCACCGTCCGGCTGGCGGAAGGCGTGGTAGATGTGGATGTCCATGGGCCGGTGCAGCGTGCTGATCAGCATGGTCTTGTTGGCCCCGGTGGTCTTGTGGGCGCGGTTGATGGACTTGGTCTCCCAGTCGGTCCAGTAGATGTAGTCCTCGAAGAGGGTGAGCGCGAAGATGTGCGGGATGTCCTGGCTCAGCACTGCGGGGAGAGGGGGCGGCTCAGGCAGGGCAGCCGGGGTGGACCTGCCTGGCTGCAGCTGCCTGGCTCTCTGGGAGTCCCACGGTGGGGACAGTGCAGCCCCAGGGAAACCGAGGCAAGAAAGGGGGAGGGTCACTTGTACAAAGGCCCAGAAGGGAGCGGGGGTGGAGCTGGGATTAGCCTATGCTCTACCCACTAGGCAGCACGCCCTCCTCCCCGCATCAGGAATAGAGCCCAGGAGCACGGGCTCCCGGTGCCAGGCTCAGACATCGGCGCCGGAGCGACCGCTGCAGCTCCCAGCCGGCCTCACCCACGTGCCGGTTGGAGCCGTCCAGGCTGGCGAACTCGATGTAGTCCTCCCGGGCGTCGGCCCAGTAGATGCGGCTGTTGACGTAGTCCAGCGTCAGGCCGTTGGGCCAGGTGATCTTGGTGTCCACGACCACGCTGCGGTTGGTGCCGTCCATGCCGATCTTACCGATCAGGGAGTGGTCGCCCCAGTCCGTCCAGTACAGGTACCTGGGGCGCAAAGGGAGCGGTGCAGGGGGGGGTGAGTCGGCACCGGCCGCTTGGCTGGAGTCACCTCGCTCCTGCCCCGACCCCTCCCCTGAGCCGGGAACAGCCCCCTGGAGTCCTGCCCCGACCCCTCCCCTGAGCGCTAGCTCCCACCCCCTCCCCGAGCCAGGAACAGCCCCCTGGAGTCCTGCCCCTTCCCCTCCCCCGAGCGCTAGCTCCCACCCCCTCCCTGAGCTGGGAACAGCCCCCTGGAGTCCTGCCCCTTCCCCTCCCCGAGCGCTAGCTCCCTCCCCCTCCCCGAGCCGGGAACAGCCCCCTGGAGTCCTGCCCCTTCCCCTCCCCCGAGCGCTAGCTCCCACCCCCTCCCCGAGTGCTAGCTCCCTCCCCCTCCCCGAGCCGGGAACAGCCCCCTGGAGTCCTGCCCCGACCCCTCCCCCGAGCGCTAGCTCCCACCCCCTCCCTGAGCCGGGAACAGCCCCCTGGAGTCCTGCCCCGACCCCTCCCCCGAGCGCTAGCTCCCTCCCCCTCCCTGAGCCGGGAACAGCCCCCTGGAGTCCTGCCCCGACCCCTCTCCCGAGCGCTAGCTCCCTCCCCCTCCCCGAGCCGGGAACAGCCCCCTGGAGTCCTGCCCCGACCCCTCCCCCGAGCGCTAGCTCCCTCCCCCTCCCTGAGCCGGGAACAGCCCCCTGGAGTCCTGCCCCGACCCCTCCCCCGAGCGCTAGCTCCCTCCCCCTCCCTGAGCCGGGAACAGCCCCCTGGAGTCCTGCCCCGACCCCTCCCCCGAGCGCTAGCTCCCTCCCCCTCCCCGAGCCGGGAACAGCCCCCTGGAGTCCTGCCCCGACCCTTCCTCCAAGCACTAGCTCCGACATCCTCCCCGAGCCGGGAACAGGCCCCTGGAGTCCTGCCCCAGGCCCCCAGCTCAGAGCAGGAATTCTGGGGGTGCTGCAGGTGGGAGCAGACACGCCAGCCCCCGGACAGGAGCCCGGGAGGAAGGGAAAGGGGGGACCCGGCCGCGCCCCCTCACCCGTTCTGCACGTCCACCACCAGGGCCCGCGGCTCCCGCAGCCCCGAGTTGACCAGCACCGTGCGATAGGCCCCGTTCAGCTTCGACACCTCGATGGTGTCCCGGCCCTTGTCGCACCAGTAGAGGTTCCCGCCCACCCAGTCCACGGCCAGCCCATCGGGATTACTCAGACCCGTGCGGTGAAGGACCTGCTGGGAGTAAACACCAGTCAGGGCCCGTGTGCCGAGCGGCCCGGCCCACCCAGAGCCCCTGTCCCGGGACCCCGTCCTGCTCCCCGGGGACCCTGCCCGGAGGTTACTCACCGCTCTTCGCGGAGCGCCCCGTCCCGCCGCTCACTCGGAGTTTGCAGCAGCAGTACCCGGGTAGCGGTGCCCACGCGGTGCCACTGAGGGGTTACCCGGCACATGCCGCCCCCGCCCCCGCCTCCTCTGCCGGGGAGACCCAGTGAGTGACGCCAAACAAGGGAAGGAGGGACTGGTGGACAACGTTCCTTCCAATGTTTCCATCCCGGTGTGGAATAAATGTTGGTGTGAGCACAGCGGCCCCATGGGATGTGCACCACCCGCCGAAACAAATGCCAGGTGCTGAGACGGCGAAGAGCCGTGTCTGGCCACGGAGTCCGTCCTGCGCCCGGGGCGAAGAATGTGAGCACGGCGAAGGGGAGACCTGCCGCCATTCGAGCGAGGTACGTGGGGATCCGCCTCCCGGGCGGTGCAGGAAAAGCGTCTGCTCGGAGGGCCTGCGATCAGATCCTGCCGGCCTGGGAGGTAAGCTGCCGAAACGCCGACAGGATGCACTCCGGCCGCGGTCGGATGGCTGCCGGGTGATGTAGAACAGGCACGCCGGCGTGTCGTCAGCACCTGGCTGTGTTGCAAAGCGCCTGCCGGCACGTCTGACTGCTCGGCCCTGGAGTGCGCTGACGGGGGCAGAGCCCCCCCACAGGGACCGGCGTGACGTTACTGGATTGAGATGAACCCCCCAATCACTGGTGTGTTTGCGCCCAAACCTTGCACGGCGTGGGCCAAGCGAGGGGCCTGCGAGGAGCGGACGCTTTGCTGATTCCGTCTGGGCCTGCATCCTAGCTGGATGTGGGGGCTCGGGACTTGTATCTGAAACGGTTGCTTCGGGGAGACACCAACAGCTTGGCCAGCAGGTGGCAAAAGGGTGCCTAGTCAAGCGAACAGTAGCACTTGACTGACAATGCACATTTTTGGGGGGGCACATCTGAGGGGCTTGTTCAGAGCGCTGAGTCCTGCCTGGACAGGAGACTTGCTCATGTGACAAACCCCACAGCCTGGACAATGGGATTCCCTCCACATGGGCCAGGGGATCAACAAGGCCCTGAGGGCTCCTCCATTTGGTCTTCAGTCCCGTGAATCCCCGCGGAAGGATCTCTGCTAGCAACGGATGCCTGGAAGGGCCGAGTCCCCTGCAAGCTGCGTGCTTGGGCAGCGCCCCCAGGAGAGATTCAAATGCTGCCCGGCTGGCCAGCAGCGCACACGCCGCTGCCTACAGCCAGCAGGGGTGTGTTTCCATGGGTGGTGCACATCTGCACATGAATTGGTGCGTCCAACAAAAGTTATTCCGCACACAAATGGAACACAGTAGTAGGAACTTTGCTGTTCCTGACTTCCTAACAGAGGATGTATTCCACAGACGTGTTTGAAGACGGCTGTTTATTCCAGCTCTGCTACAAGCCTTGACCAACCTTCCTCCCTCCCACCCTGACTGTGTGCTCTTTTGGGGAAGAGCTGAGATATAAATTGATCTGGGATGTGGCCGGTCCTTCAGGCTCGGAAGAACCTGTTCAGATTCGGTGCTATTGGTTTTCAGGGGTCGTACGAGCGGTGCCGCAGGAGAACTGGAGTGCTGAAGGGGGCTGTGTGTGCCTTTTGGTTGTCAATCTGGATGCCCAGGGGGTGCTGCGAGGTGGGCACAGGGTAACACCTTTTGAAAGGATGGGACAGCTAGGAGGCCAGCATCTGGAGAGGGGAATAGCGCCCCCGATTCACAGAGGGCCAGAACATTTGGCTAGGTCCGCAAGGGAGGTGAGGGGCTGCCGGATCGGTGCCGTGGCTGGCACGGGGGCAGTCTCGTCGGCGCCAGGCACACACAAGGCTGCACCCGTGGAACGGCCGGTACCGCTGCGGAGGTCGGCGCTGAGCTGACGGTTTAGCCTCAGCTCGTCAGGTGGAGGTCGGGCCTGGCCATGCGGGTGCCTGAGCGACCTGAGGCGGGTTTTGTCCCCGCAGACTGGTCCCCCGAGGGCCAGTCTCCGGGAGGGGAGCCCTGCCGCTTGTCTTCAGGCGCCTTGTGTGGGGCCGGGCCCTTCGGGCAGGCAGACGGGACCCTGGCTGTGAGGCCGTGGCCGGGGATCGCCGGCGAGCGAGACTCCGGAGCGGAGGGTGGGCGGAGCGATTTCTCCACGAGCCGCGCGCCCCTGGCCTCCAGGGGGGCCGCGTCTGCCCCAGATAAAGGAAGCGCTGGGCACGGCTGTCGGAGCCGGCAGGGAAGGCACCTTTGAAATGCAGGGAATCGGAGGGATGTGGAGAGGGGCCGGGTTGAAAGCAGCGGGAGGGGAGAGACAGGAACGCGAAGGGGCTGGGCTTTAGCCGAGGGGCGATCGGTGGAAGAGGCGAGGGGAGCAGCTGCTGCGGTCCGACCGGAGCCTAGGGCAGAGAAGGACCGGGGCGGGCGGGGCGAGGCTGGGTAACCGCTCGCAGGAGCACAGGCTGCATGTAGTGTCAGCACCTTGCTGGTCGTGCTTGGGCTGTGGGTGACCCCAACTGGCCGGTGGCCGGAGCACGGCCCAGCAGGGGCTGCCTAAGACCCAACCAGGAAGGGAGTGTTGGGGGAAGGGGCAGTGTGGGGCTGGAATCATGAAGGAACCGGACTAAGGAGGGGCTGGAATCGAGGGGCCCAGGGACCCATCTCAAGGGGGCTGAGGCTGCCTGGCCCTGACTCCGCTAGACACGTCCCGTCTGTGCCGGGCTGTATCCGGGAGAAGCACTGGGCCCCCTGTTCGACTGGCTGGCGGAGTCGGATCTCGCTGCTCCGGGGCTGCAGGGTCGGAGGAACCCGACGCGCCGTCTCAGGGCAATACAGCGCGTGCGGTGCCACCTGGGCGCTGCGGCTGCAAATCTCCGGCTACAAGCGCAGGCCACCGAAGCGCCCACAGGGACTCGCCTCCAAGGACCCCCGGACTGTGGGTCTGCCCCACCCCACCTCCTGCCCCAGGGACCTTGGGGGCCTGCTCCATCCCGCTCCGCCCAGCTCAACCAGGAACGCAAGGCCCCGCCCGGCTGTCCCGCCCCATTCCCGGGGAATGTGAGCCCCTCCCGCCTCGCCCTGCCCCACTGGGACTTTGATCCTGCCCCCTGGCTCCGCCCCACTGAGAATGTGAGCTCCCCAGCCACCCTGCCCCACTGGGACTTTGATCCCGCCCCCTGGCTCCGCCCCACTGAGAATGTGAGCTCCCCAGCCACCCTGCCCCACTGGGACTTTGATCCCGACCCCTGGCTCTGCCCCACTGAGAATGTGAGCTCCCCAGCCACTCTGCCCCACTAGGAACGTGATCCCGACCCCTGGCTCCGCCCCACTGAGAATGTGAGCTCCCCAGCCACCCTGCCCCACTAGGAACGTGATCCCGACCCCTGGCTCCGCCCCACTGAGAATGTGAGCTCCCCAGCCACCCTGCCCCACTAGGAACGTGATCCCAACCCCTGGCTCCGCCCCACTGAGAATGTGAGCTCCCCAGCCACCCTGCCCCACTGGGACTTTGATCCCGCCCCCTGGCTCCGCCCCACTGAGAATGTGAGCTCCCCAGCCACCCTGCCCCACTGGGACTTTGATCCCGCCCCCTGGCTCCGCCCCACTGAGAATGTGAGCTCCCCAGCCACCCTGTCCCACTGGGAACGTGATCCTGCCCCTGGTGGCCCAGCCCTGCTCCCCTGGGAACAGGACTGCTCCAGTGGCCTTGCTCCACTGGGAACGTGAGCCCCGTGACCCCACCCTGCTGGGAGCCCAGGAATAGGGAGCCAGCCTCCACCTGGACGTTGCTGCCGTTGATGTGCATGCGGCGGATCATGCTGCCCTGCGTGGTGACGTCCGTCCAGTAGATCATCTGCTCCCGGTAGTCGAAGTCCAGCGCCACGGCGTTGTTCAGCCCCTGCAGCAAGGCAGCCCGGAGGGAGAGACTCAGGCCTGGCGCTTGGGCCGCCGCGCCTGCTGGATGGGAGACCGGGGGGGCACCGCTGCGGGCACCGAATCCCTTCAATGCCCAGCGACCGCCTGCCCCTCCCCGCCTGCGATCCCCAGCCCCCATGCCCAAGGGGCACAGCCCGGGGTTACAACAGACCTGCCCAACGCGCAGCCAGCTTCCGAGGAGCCGCCGTTTGCGTAGGACCTACCCAGCTACCAAGGAGCCCCTCTAGAAGCTGGCGGGCGCGAGTGCCCCGGGCAGGAGGCGAGACGGAGCCTTTCGCCCTCCTGGGAGGAGACGTCGCGGGCACTTCTGGGCACGGAGAGACATGGAGGCATCCGGAGGCTTCCAAGTGCCTGATCAGGGACACCCCCGTGGCTTCCAGAGAGCGGCGCTGATTGACGCTAGCCCAGCCCACTCCCCTTAAAGGAAGGGAGCCTTTTCCCCGAGCCCCTACCCCTGGGGGGGTCCGGTTGTCCCCAGTGACACCAGTACCACCCCAGCAGTCACCCTCCCCCCAGCCGGAACAGCCCAGCTCACGGCCAGGCCTGTGCCGCTGCCCAGGGGAGGGGCCCAAGGAGGGGCCCAGGGAGGGGCCCGCCCCCCGCCCCCCGCCCGCATCACCTGTTTGAGCAGCGTGTAGTTGGAGCCGTCCAGGTTGAGTTTCCGCAGGTAGTAGCGGTTGGCGAAGATGAGGAAGGGCTCTTCGTCTGCAGGGGGGAGCCAGGAGACGCGTCAGCACCGCCCTGCTCGGCGGGGGCCCCCACCCCCCGCTGGCCCTGCCGCTCACGGGGCCAGCCCCTAGCAAAGCCGGCTTGCGGCACTGGAGAGCCCCCCGTGCCAAAGACTCTCCCTACCAACCCGAGGCCCGAGATGCAGGCCGGGCGTGCCAGGCGGCTGCGCTCACCCGTGACGGCTTTGCAGCTGGTCGGGTGGTCGGGTTTCAGCCGGTAGCCCTCGGTGCACAGGCACTTGAAGCTGCCCAGGGTGTTGATGCATTTCTGGCTGCAAGGGTAGGTGGTGGTGCACTCGTCAATGTCGGTGCACGTTTTCCCGTCGTCCTTCAGGCGGTAGCCGGGGCGGCATCGACACTGCAGGAGGCAGCGGGAAAGAGTCAGGGGCGTCCCCAGAGCCCGGCGCGACGCAGGCGTCACGTACACGGGCCCCCCAGCGCCCCAGCACGAGCTCGCACGGGGTGAGCGTGCATCATTGCTGCGCACGTGCACTAGTACTCCCCGGTAAACAAAACCGGCAGGCACGCTCGCACGGGGACCACAAGCCGTGCACGTGCACGCTTCTGCCCAGTGAGCACACACCCTTCCGCAGATCACAAGCGGTGCACAATGCACACCCGGAGCAGGTGCCCAACCCCCCCCAGGGATGCGCAAAGCGGGGCGCCCCCCCCCCGTCGGCGGCCCGACCTTGTAGCCGATCTTCAGGTCCTCGCACTCCTGGGAGCAGCCGCTCAGCTGCCGGTTGAGACACTCGTTGATGAAGCAGTTGAGTTCGTCGGAGCCGTCGCCGCAGTCGTCGTTGCGGTCGCACAGCAGGGCCTCGGGGACGCAGCGCCCGCTGGCGCACAGGAAGAACGAGGCGTTGCACTTGCTCTCTGCAACGGCGGGGCAGGGGGGTCACCGTGGGCCCTGCGGGCGGGGGGCGGGGTCAGGGGCGGGGCCAGGGGCGGGGGCGGGGCCTACCGGAGCTGGTGCAGCGCGGGTTCTTGGGCGCCTCGTCCGAGTGGTCGTGGCAGTCGAACTCCCCGTCGCACTGCCACTGGCTGTTGCTGAGGCACCGCCCGTTGGCGCAGCGGAACTCGTGGGGGCCGCAGGTCGGATACTCTGCGGGGAGAGGGGGCGCCAGGCCCGTGGGCGGGGTTAGGGGACCCGGCGCGGCGTGGGCAGGGCCCTTTTTGCAGGCGCCGGCAGCTCACGCAGCCCCGAGAAACTCCCCAGCCCCCGCGTGCCCCGCGCCCCTCGCTCATCGTCAGGAGCCACGGCGCCGCAGCTCCCCCCTCTCCGCATGCTTCTCGCAGCTCCCCCCGCGCCTCTTGAAGCTCCTCCCCCCGCGCCGCCCCGGCACCCACCGCACTCGGGGGACTCGTCGGAGCCGTCGCTGCAGTCGCGGTCGTGGTCGCAGACGAAGTGCTTGGGGATGCACTGACGGTTGGCGCACATGAACTCCCGCTCGTCGCACGTGTTGTTGTACACTGCAACCAGGAGCCGTGTCAGCGCCCCGAGCCAGGCCCTGCCGCCCAGAACCCTGCTCTAACCACCACAGCTCTAGGCACTGCCCAGGCGCCCTGGCTCCGGCTCTTTGCTAGACCTCACCCCCTTCTCCGGGACGGCACTGGAGCCCATGGGCCCTGACGGCTGGTGTGTGATGGCCACGAGGCCGGGCCCCCTTTTGCAGGGCCTGGGGAGACAGGGGCCTCCACCCCGAGGTGCCCCGTCTGCTACGGAGCGTTCGACAGACGGGTTATCGATAGGGGCATGCTGGAGTCACAGCCCCGCTGCAGGCAGGGCAGCCCCCGGCTGATAACCCCCGAATCTACTGATCCCCGGGGCCCAGGGGCTGCAGGCTCCCCCGGCCCAGGGGATCCCGTCTCACAGGCTCCTTGGCTTGCTGGCTCCCCCGGCCCAGGGGCTACTGTCCGGGCTTCCCAGTTTGCTGGCTCCCTGGCCCAGAGGCTGCCGGCTCCCCAGTGTCCTGGCTCCCTGGCCCAAGGGCTACTGGCCCGACTCCCCGGCTTGCTGGCTCCCTGGCCCAGGGGCTGCCGGCTCCCCAGTGTCCTGGCTCCCTGGCCCAGGGGCTACTGGCCTGACTCCCCGGCTTGCTGGCTCCCTGGCCCAGGGGCTGCCGGCTCCCCAGTGTCCTGGCTCCCTGGCCCGGGGGCTACTGGCCCGACTCCCCAGGTTGCTGGCTCCCTGGCCCAGGGGCTGCCGGCTCCCCAGTGTCTTGGCTCCCTGGCCCGGGGGCTACTGGCCCGACTCCCTGGCTTGCTGGCTCCCTGGCCCAGGGGCTGTCCCCTTCCCCACCCCCACCCCGCGCAGCCGAAGGGCGACTCACAGCAGCCGGCGGCTAAGGACTCGTCAGCCCCGTCGGCGCAGTCCTTGTCTCCGTCGCAGAGCCAGCGCTCGGGCACACACGCGTACGTGCCGGGGCACTGGAAGGATCCCGAGCTGCAGGTGGTCATCCCTGGGGGGCAGAGGAGAGCTCAGAGGCCGGCGTGGAGGGGGAGGCAGCGAGCCCAGCGAGGGGCTTGGCGGGCGGATCGGGCCCCAGACGGTGTTTGGTTCCGGGGGGCTGAGTCACATGATCCCCAAAGAAGGTCATAGGAAGAGGAAGAGCTCCCCTGCCCCGCCATAGAGACACGCAGCCCGTCCACAGCCTCCACCCAATTCACCCCCTCACAGACAGGCGGCGCCACCGTCCCTCGCTGTCCAAATGGAGAAACTGAGGCACCACACGGTCACCTGGCGAATCAGTGTTAGAACCCAACCCCCGCACTCTGCAGCTCTCACCATTAGACTCCCCTCCCAGGGAATCCTGACTCCCAGCCCCCCTCTAACCACTCAACCGTTTTTATCAAGTACCCCCCTTACAACCAAATTGTAAGTACCCTCAGTGCCTACAGTTTCCGGACTCACAATATTTTTTCTACCACTGCAACGCATTTGCTAAACAACTTAATCGTGGCCAGGCGGGCGACAGAACTTTCGGGTGTAAAAAGTACAGAAATAATAAAGTGCAGTAAAACAAAAACTCGGTTTTCTTCAAATTTCAGCCGTGTTGACGTCCCCCAGACGTCTCTTGAGTACCCCCCCTAAGGGCACTGAGAAACACTGCACTAGACCGTCCTCCCTCCCCCAAACATGGGGGCAGAATGCAGACCCATAAGCCCCCTTGCTCTAACCACTAGGCCTCCCTCCCTTTCCAAATGTGGGGGCAGAATGCAGAGCAATAGGCCCTCCCTTGCTCTAACCACTAGGCCTCCCTCTCCTGCTTGAGCTGGGAACGCCACCCTCCTGCCCTAACCATTACTCCCCACTTCCCCGAGGGGAAGGTCTGGCTTCCTTGCTTTGCACTTCAGAGAGACAGTCTGCACCCGTCAGGCTCCCCCCGGGTACCCCCCCCACCGGCAGGGGTGGGCAGACGGCTTACGGCAGCGGCTGTCTTCGTCGGAGCCGTCCCCACAGTCGTCAGCCCCGTCGCACACCCAGAGCTTGGAGATGCAGCGGTGGTTGTTGCACTCGAACTGCACGGGGTAGCAGAATTTGTCTGGGCAGACAGAGAGGGGTGGTCAGGTCGGCAGGAGCCCGGGAACGGGAACGGGGGGGGAGGACGATGCTCGGACGTGCCCTGGCTGCTGTTGCCGCATGTGCCCAGCGGGCAGCAGATGTGGGAGCTCAGAGCTGAGTGGATCCATGGGGCTAGAGCCAAGGGGATGGGCACAGTGGGGGCTCCGACAGCCCCCCCTCCGAGCTGAAGGCCAGCCGGACCAGTCTGCCGCCACCCGGGTACGTCTGTCAGGGTGACTTCCCGAACTCGCACCGGCTGCCCAACGCGCGCGAAGCTCTCGCACGACCCGGTGTGCAAACGTGCAAGGGGCTGGCCACGGGACTGGGGCTCTGTTCTCCCGAGAAGGGAGTGCACAGAGCGGGGATCCCTGCCCCCGCCCCAGAGGGGGACGCTCGCCTCCTAGGAACCGGGAAACCCGCCAGGTGCTGCAGCCTTCCCACAATGCTCTGCTTCCCGCCCCGGGCGCTTACTGCAGTGGCTCTCGTCTTCGCCGTTCTCGCAGTCGTCCTCCTTGTCGCACGTCCAGCTCATGGGGATGCACCTCCCGCTCGGACAGGCGAAGTAATTGGCCGGGCACTTGGGCTTTCGCACTCCTGGGGGGACAGGGGGGGGTCACACGCACGTGCACAGGGGCCATGGCAGGCTCGGTGAGCCATGCGGCCAGGCCCGGCTCTGCAGCGGGACCCGGGCACAGCGCTGTCGGTTCCAGTGGAGGGGGCCCAGAGAAACTCCCCTCTCTGGGGGGCTGCCCCGCCCCCCGCCGAGATGGGGGCCCCGGGCCCTGAAGAGCAAGTCTGAACTGAGGAGCCGGGAGGAGAGTTTTACAGAGGGGGAAACTGAGGCCCAGGGACACTGAGCCCCCGGTCAGCTGATTCCTGTCCCGTGCGCCCCCGCAGCCCTGGGGAGAGACGGTCACTAACTCCCCGCCCATCGGCCCCCTGCCCCTGCTCTCACCCGGGCAGTTCTGCTCATCCGAGTAGTCCCCGCAGTCGTTGGCGCCGTCGCACACCCAGGCGGGGGCGTAGCACAGCGACGTGTGCTCACACTTCTCGAACGTCAGGCCTTTCACCCCCAGCTTGAAGTAGCTGCTGCAGTTGGTGGCGCCTGCGGGAGCCAGGCCCAGGTCAAGGCTGCCCTGGGCACGCAGGCCAGGGCACCGTGCCAGCCGTGCACACAGCCTGGCCGCCGGGCAGGGCACACTCGCACACACACCTATACACCGTGCACACGGCGCAGCCACGCACATGCTGGGTATACACACATACCTTGCACACGTACAGTCCACGCACACACACGCCGGGTATACACACATACACTGCACACGCACAGTGCACCCTCGCACACACTGTGTGTACACACATACACTGCACATGCATAGTGCACCCTTGCACACACTGTGTACACACATACACTGCATACGCAGTGCATGCACACTGTGCACACACACACACACTGTGCACACACACAGCACCTGCATGCACAGTATTACTGACCCCGCACACACGCGGTATGTCCACACACACTCTGTGCACACGCACACACTGTGCACACACACAGCGCCTGCATGCACAGTATTACTGACCCCGCACACACGCGGTATGTCCACACACACACTGTGCACACACACACACTGTGCACACACACAGCGCCTGCATGCACAGTATTACTGACCCCGCACACACGCGGTAGGTCCACACACACACTGTGCACACACACAGGGCCTGCATGCACAGTATTACTGACCCCGCACACACGCGGTATGTCCACACACACACTGTGCACACGCACACACGTGTCCTCGCCCTGGGCAGTGACAGAGCAGGACTCTGACGGGGGGAGGGCCCCTCGCTGCCCCGAAAGAGGCCAAGGCCCAGGCCTAGCAGTGCCCCTGCGGCAGCCTGCTGCTCCTCCCCCGCGCCGGCCGCGTGCGGCACCTCGCGAAGCGATTCCGGCGAGCTGCCGGCCAGCGGTACGGCCGGGCTGGAAGGGACCGGGCGGCCGGGCCTGCTCCCAGGACACGATCACCTGGCTCGGCCGGGATCAGTGTGGGGGGGGGGGCAGAGCCCCCCGTTCCTCCATCCAACTCACGGCAGGACACAGGCAGGCAGAGGGGCCTGGCTCCCCTCCTTGCATGCAGGGGTGGTCCCTGGCCAATGGGGGGCCAGCGGGCCTGGGAAGAGCAGAGGCCCGGGGGGACCTCGGCGGGCTGGGGGGGCGGGGGGGGGCACTCACTGCAGTTCATCTCGTCCGAGGCGTCTTCGCAGTCGACGATCTGGTTACAGCGGCTCGAGTTCCCGATGCAGCTCCCGTCCCGGCAGCGGAACTCCGTCGCCGCGCAGCTGGTCTCTGCAAGACGGCACGGGCCGGAGCTGGGGGGTGCGGCGGGCAGCCGCCGGGCCATGGGGCAGCCCCTCGGGGTGCACTGCGATAGGACCCCCCCCCCTCGGCGCGCACTGCGATGGGACCCCCCCCCCTCGGCGCGCACTGCGATGGGACCCCCCCTCGGGGTGCACTGCGATGGGACCCCCCCCCCTTGGGGCGCACTGCGATGGGACCCCCCCTCGGCGCGCACTGCGATGGGACACCCCCCCTCGGGGCGCACTGCGATGGGACCCCCCCCTCCGGCACGCACTGCGATGGGACACCCCCCCTCGGGGCGCACTGCGATGGGACCCCCCCTCGGGGTGCACTGCGATGGGACCCCCCCCCCCCTCGGGGCGCACTGCGATGGGACCCCCCCCCTCGGGGCGCACTGCGATGGGACCCCCCCTCGGGGCGCACTGCGATGGGACACCCCCCCTCGGGGCGCACTGCGATAGGACCCCCCCCTCGGGGCGCACTGCGATGGGACACCCCCCCCTCGGCGCGCACAGCGATGGGACCCCCCCCCCTCGGCGTGCACTGCGATAGGACCCCCCCTCGGGGCGCACTGCGATGGGACCCCCCCCCCTCGGCGCGCACTGCGATGGGACCCCCCCCCCTCGGGGCGCAATGCGATGGGACACCCCCCCTTGGGGTGCACTGCGATGGGACACCCCCCCCTCGGCGCGCACTGCGATGGGACCCCCCCCCCTCGGGGCGCACTGCGATGGGACCCCCCCCCCTTGGGGTGCACTGCGATGGGACACCCCCCCCTCGGCGCGCACTGCGATGGGACCCCCCCCCCTCGGCGCGCACTGCGATGGGACCCCCCCTCGGGGTGCACTGCGATGGGACCCCCCCTCGGGGCGCTCTGCGATGGGACCCCCCCTCGGCGCGCACTGCGATGGGACCCCCCCCTCGGGGTGCACTGCGATGGGACCCCCCCTCGGGGCGCTCTGCGATGGGACCCCCCCTCGGGGCGCACTGCGATGGGACCCCCCCCTCGGGGTGCACTGCGATGGGACACCCCCCCCCTCGGCGCGCACTGCGATGGGACCCCCCCCCCCGCGCGCACTGCGATGGGACACCCCCCCGGCGCGCACTGCGATGGGACATGTGCCCCAGATGGTGCCCTGTGTCTGGCCAACAGGCCTGGGGGGGTCCCTGCCCGCAGAGGCCGGGGGGCCTGACTTACTGTTGCAGGGCACTTCGTCCGAGTGGTCCCCGCAGTCGTCCCGCCCGTTGCACCAGAAGGCCTTGGCCACGCAGCGCCCGTTCATGCAGCGCCGGAAGCCCTTCTTGCACTTGCGGCCGCCTGCGGAGCAGAGCGAGAGGGGAGCTCAGCCGGCCCCCCCCAGGGCCCTTCCTGGCCGGTGGCTGGGCAGAGAGCGGCACTGGCCTCGCGACGGGGGGGGCCGTCTGGGGAGGAAAGTGGGGCGCCGGACGGGGGCAGAAGGGAGGGGAAGGAAGGGGGGCGCCGGACGGGGGCAGGAGGGGGACATGGGACGGGGGGCGGGAGGGAGGGGAAGGAAGGGGGGCGCCGGACGGGGGCAGGAGGGAGGGGAAGGAAGGGGGGGCACCAGACGGGGGCAGGAGGGGGACGTGGGACAGGGGCGGGAGGGAGGGTGCCGGGAGGGGAAGGAAGGGGGGCGCCAGACGGGGGCAGGAGGGGGACGTGGGACAGGGGCGGGAGGGAGGGTGCCGGGAGGGGAAGGAAGGGGGCCCCCAGACAGGGCGGGGGGGGCGCGGGGCCCTCACTGCAGTACGACGGCTTCTCATCCGACTTGTCCTTGCAGTGGGCGGTGCCGTCGCAGGTGCGGGTGTAATCCACGCACTCGCCGTTCCCGCACTCGAACTCGTGCACGTTGCAGGTGGAGTTGAGAGCTGGGGTAGGACAAAGCGCAGGGAAGAGCGTCCACGGGCAGCCTGTCCACGGCCCCGCCCCATCCCCTCCTCTCCCCTCCCTCCCTGTCCACGGCCCCCCGCCCCATCCCCTCCTCTCCCCTCCCTCCCTGTCCACGGCCCCCGCCCCCATCCCCTCCTCTCCCCTCCCTCCCTGTCCACGGGCCCCCGCCCCCATCCCCTCCTCTCCCCTCCCTCCCCGTCCATGGCCCCCGCCCCCCTCCCCCCTCCTCCTCCCCCTCCCTCCCTGTCCACGGCCCCCCGCCCCCCTCCTCCTCCTCTCCCCTCCCTCCCCGTCCACGGCCCCCGCCCCCCCTCCCCTCCCTCCCTGTCCACGGCCCCCGCCCCATCCCCTCCTCTCCCCTCCCTCCCCGTCCACGGCCCCCGCCCCCCTCCCCTCCTCTCCCCTCCCTCCCTGTCCATGGCCCCCGCCCCATCCCCTCCTCTCCCCTCCCTCCCCGTCCACGGCCCTGCCCCCATCCCCTCCTCTCCCCTCCCTCCCCGTCCACGGCCCCCGCTCCCCTCTCCTCCCTCCCCGTCCACGGCCCCCACCCCCATCCCCTCCTCTCCCCTCCCTCCCCATCCACGGCCCTGCCCCCACCCCCTCCTCTCCCCTCCCTCCCCGTCCACGGCCCTGCCCCCATCCCCTCCTCTCCCCTCCCTCCCCGTCCACAGCCCCCGCTCCCCTCCCCTCCCTCCCCGTCCACGGCCCCCGCTCCCCTCCCCTCCCTCCCCATCCACGGCCCCCGCCCCCATCCCCTCCTCTCCCCTCCCTCCCCGTCCACGGCCCTGCCCCCATCCCCTCCTCTCCCCTCCCTCCCCGTCCACGGCCCCCACCCCCATCCCCTCCTCTCTCCTCCCTCCCCGTCCACAGGGCCCCCACTTCCTTAAGCACCTGCCCTCCCCGTTCCCATGCGCCCCGCCTGGGACTCACCTGTGCAGGTGAAATCGTCCTGCAGCACCCCGCTCGCCCCGGCAGGAGCAGTTGACGTGGCCCCTGGGGGAGAGCAGGCACAGGTCCTGGCAGCCCCCGTTGTTCACCCTGCAGGGGGACAGCTCGCCTGGGGGCCGGGGAAGAGCAGAGTCACATGCAGGCCAGGGGAGACCTGGGCAAGGGCCCCAAGGCAGGGCCAGGGCCGCCTCCCTCCCGCCTGGGTCCCGCTCGCAGGCTCCCAGAGCCAAGGGAGGCAGGGCCAGGGCGCTGGCTCAGCAGCCAGCTGGGGATGAGCCAGGACAAGTGAGGGAAGGGGTATCCATGGGGCAAATGTGTCCCCCAGCCTGCCCAGGGAGGGGGCAGCACAGGGGGTGGGGGTGAATTTCTGGGGATCCCCCCCAGCCTGCCCGGGGAGGGGGCAGCACAGGGGGCGGGGGTGGAGTTCCGGGGATCCCCCCCAGCTGGCCGGGGAGGGGGCAGAGCCCGGGGGGGAGGGGATTCTGGGGGTGGGGGCGGAGTTCCGGGGACCCCCCCCCAGCCTGCCCAGGGAGGGGGCAGCACAGGGGGCGGGGGTGGAGTTCCGGGGACCCCCCCCAGCCTGCCCAGGGAGGGGGCAGCACAGGGGGCAGGGGTGGAGTTCCGGGGATCCCTCCAGCCTGCCCAGGGAGGGGGCAGCACAGGGGGCGGGGGGTGGAGTTCCGGGGATCCCTCCAGCCTGCCCGGGGAGGGGGCAGCACAGGGGGTGGGGGGTGGAGTTCTGGGGATCCCCCCCCAGCCTGCCCAGGGAGGGGGCAGCACAGGGGGTGGGGGTGGAGTTCTGGGGATCCCCCCCAGCCTGCCCAGGGACGGGGCAGCGCCCGGGGGGGAGGGGATTCCCGGGGTGGGGGTGGAGTTCCGGGGATCCCCCCAGCCTGCCCAGGGAGGGGGCAGCGCCCGGGGGGGAGGGGATTCCGGGGGTGGGGGTGGAGTTCCGGGGATCCCCCCAGCCTGTCCAGGGAGGGGGCAGCGCCCGGGGGGGAGGGGATTCCGGGGGTGGGGGTGGAGTTCCGGGGATCCCCCCAGCCTGCCCAGGGAGGGGGCAGCGCCCGGGGGAGAGGGGATTCTGGGGGCGGGGGTGGAGTTCCGGGGATCCCCCCAGCCTGCCCAGGGAGGGGGCAGCGCCCGGGGGGGAGGGGATTCTGGGGGCGGGGTTCCCTCACAGCTGTTGGTGTCGTTGGCGACGGCGATGATGCCCATGGGCTGCTGGGGGATGTCGACGCGCAGCAGCTTCATGTCGCTGCCCATGTGCTTGTTGGCGCGCTGCACGGCCCGGCGCACCCAGTCCGTCCAGAAGATGTAGTCGCCGTAGACGGCCAGGCCGAAGGGGTGCACGGGATCCGACTTCAGGATCACCTGCCGGGCGCCCTCGCACCGTCAGCAGGGGGGCCTGGCCCCACGGCGGCCGCCGCCCCCTGCCCCCTCCCGCCCCGCCGCCCCTGCCCCCTCCCGCCCCTGCCCCCCTCCCACCCCCGCCGCCCCTCGCTGGGGATCCCGCCAGGCAGCCCCCGCACTCACGTGGCGGTGGGAGCCGTCGTACTCGCAGCGCTCGATCTTGTCCAGCGTGGCGTCGGAGAAGTAGATCTTCTCGGCCTGGTGGTCGATGGCCAGCCCCGTTGGGCGTCCGGATGTCCTGGTCGATGATGATGAGGACGTTGGCCCCGGCCAGGGTGGCTCGCATGATGCTGGGGTGCTGCTCGTTCCAGTTGGTCCAGAACATCAGGCTGAGGGGGGGGAGGCGGGGAAGGGCCAGGCTGAGCCGGGAGGACCCCCCCTGCGTGGCCGGCCCGAGCCCCCTGGGCCTCCCCAGCCAACTCCCCCTCGCTGTGCCCTGCTTGCGGGGGAACCCTGGCTCCAGGCGGCTGCTGGAAGGGGCAGTAACAGGGGCTAGCGAGTCCCCCAGTGAACCCACCAACCCAGCTCCGCTCGTGCAGCGCGTAACACTGAACCCCCGGTCAGAGCAGGGGGCCGGGGAGCGGGGCACTGGGTCTGATCCAGCACCAGGGCAGGGGACTGGGACAGGCCCTTCTCCTCCGGGGTCCTCGGCCTCTGTGCAGCCCAGAATGCGTGTGAAACGAGCCCTGTGAGCCCAGCCCTTCCCAGGCCCCGTCACCAAGGACCCTCGCCGCCCCTCGGAGCAGGCAGAGCCGCAGCAGGCCCAGGGCGACCCCCCAGCCCTGGCAACGGCGCAGCGAGGCCCCGTCAACGGCGCTTACTTCTGACACTCGTCCAGCACGAAGGCCCGGGGGTGGTCGTCTCCCGACATGGTGATCACCGTCTCCCGCACGAAGGCCCCCAGGCGGCTCTGGTCCACCGTGTGCCGCATGATGGTGGACGTGGTGTAGCTGGTCCAGTAGAGCGTGTCCCAGCCCCGGTGGTACGCCAGCCCCTCCACCGAGCCCACGTCTGGGGGGCACACAGAGCGGGGCACCCATCACTAGCCAGGCCGTTCGGAATGGGACCGCGGCTCTCAGAAGCCCCTGCCCGAAGTGCGGGGGCCGGGAGGGCAGGGTGCACGGGGAGGGTGTATCCGTGTGGACGTGCGCTGGATTCACGCCGGTGCGAGGGCAGAAACTGGCCCCAACGGGGCCCGTTTCCTGGGGTGCTTTGGGGCCAGCGGCTCAGACCGCCACTCCCCGGAATTACACCAGCACTTTGCGGGACATCGTGCTTCGCTTGCACTAGTGCGAAACACCCCGCTGAGCAGGAGCGGCTCGCACGCCCCTGCACCGGTCTCCCCGGGGGACCAGGCTGGACAGCCGGGCTGAGCTTTGACACGGTCCCTGCTCCGCTGGCCGAGGACCGAGCCCGCCGACCCAGGCGGCTGAGTGACACGGCCGGGAGCCAATCGGATTCCTTCGGGAGCGTTCGGCGGGCGGCTCCTTTGCATTGACCGACTCCCGGGACGTGCCCCCGGGAACGGCTCTGCCCGGCCCCGGCGCCCTCAGTGCCACCGGGAGAGCTGGGCAGAGTCTCGCTCAGAGCTGGGGGCTCCCCGGGTCCCCGTCTGCATTCGGGTCACAGACACTCCCTCCTTCCCAGGAAGGCTGGAGTCCGGGCCCCTCTCCCCAGCACACAGGCCGTGCGGTGAGCAGGGATCGCCCGAGCCGGCCGCGCCAGCCTCCCCCCCGGGCACCCGGCGCGTTGAATTGACCAGCCAGGCTCGGCCGGGGTCGCGGATGCGAGCGTCTCCGAAGGGAGCCAGGCCCCCAGCAGCGTGTGAAGAGCGAACGGGGCACCCGGGACGCGGCCGGCTCTGGGGGGAGCGAAACGTCACCCGCTCGGCCCCGCGGTTTAATCATGTAAACGAGACGCACGCGGCAATTAGCACGATCCCAGCGCCGCTGGGCCTTTCCGTCCCATTGCGGCGGCTGCGGTAATTATTCCGGGCTGGCGAGGAACCAGGAAGGGGGGAGGAGGCGTTTCATGTTCCTGCGGGGCTGGGGATTTGCAGGCAGCGTCTGCCCTTGGCTGCACCCCGCTGGCTGGCGCCTGGCCCGGCTCGGCTCAGCAGTCGGAAGGGCCGGCCGGCTGAAGCGGGCCTGGCAGGTGGGGGCAGGAGGGGCTTGCGTGGGACAAAGGAGCCGAGCGAAGGGCCGGGCAGGGTGCCCTGCGGCAGGGCTTCGGGGGAAGGGAAGAGGGAGGAGGCAGAGAGCAGGGACCACAAGGGTCACCTGCCCACTGAGCCCAGGAGAGAGCGGGGGACCCGCGGGGGAGGCTCTGGTGGGGACAGAGGGGCTGGGGGGGGCTGTCCCACGGGCCCGGGGCTGCCAGGGGTGGAGGCAGAGGCAGGAGCGGGGAGGGAGGCTGCAGCTGGCAGAGCAGCGTTGCTGGATAAGCCCTACACATGGGGGGGGGGGGGGAGCTCTAGCCCCTCCCTGCAGGGTTTGCCAGGGACGCCAGGCAGCAGAGAGAGGCCTGGGTTGGCCCCCCCTCACTAAGGGGAGCAGGAATCCTCTGGGGCACGGGGAAGAGTCCAGTCCCACGCACGGGGGCCAGGGGTGGAGTCCTGCGCACGGGGGCCGGGGGCGGAGTCCCACGCACGGGGGCCGGGGGCGGAGTCCCACACACGGGGGCCGGGGGCGGAGTCCCACGCACGGGGGCCAGGGCCGGAGTCCCACGCACGGGGGCCGGGGGCGGAGTCCCACGCACGGGGGCCGGGGGCGCGTGCGCACACAGATCAGCAGACAGACGCTCACACAGCTCCTCAGCAGCTGCAAGGGCTCCCTTCCCGCCAAGGGGCCAGGCCAGCGACTCTGCCCCGGGCCAGCCCTGTCCCTGAATCTTACCGCCTGCCTCGCCCTCGCCCTACCTGCCGAGGCAGCCCGGGCAGTAGCTGCTCTGAGGGCTCTGCCCAGAGCGGGGGACAGGCCCACCGCCAGGACACAGGGGCCCGGCCTCAGATCCCTCGGGGACCGACTGAGGCAGCACAAGGCCAGGCTGGGGAAGCCGGAGCCGGCAGGACGGGCTGTCTCCACGACACGGTGCCCCCCCCGGCCGGACCCAGCCTGGGAGGCCCTGAGGCTGCAGGATGGAAAGGGAGGGAGGGGGCCTGCCCACTGGCAGGACAGACCCGGGGGCCCCACCGCCGCCCCCTGCCAGCGCCTCCCACCTCCCCTGCAGCCGCACGGTCCACAGCCCCGTCATGCAAAGCCGCAGGGACACATCCGTGGGTCCACCCCCGACAGGGGGTTCTAGAGCCGCAGGCAGAAAACTTCTCGCCAAGTCCTGCCCCCGGACAAACTGCACTGGGATCATTCCATGGTGATAAGGGGATGGGGGACATGGGCGAGGAGGAGAAAGAGAAAAGGCAGAGGAAGGGGGCGAGGAGAAGGAGAGGCAGAGGGACGAAGAGGAGGAGGAAGAGGAGGAGGGAGGGGAGAGGCAGAGGGAGGAGGGAGATGAGGAGGAGGGGGACCACGAGGAGGAGGAAGGGGAGGGCCAGGAGAGGCAGAGGGAGGAGGGGGAGGAGGAGGAAGGGGAGGAAGGGGACAGGCAGAGGGAGGAGGGGGATGAGGAGGAAGGGGACGAGGAGGAGGAGGAAGGGGAGGAAGGGGAGAGGCAGAGGGAGGAGGGAGATAAGGAGGAGGGGGACGAGGAGGAGGAGGAAGGGGAGGAAGGGGAGAGGCAGAGGGAGGAGGGAGATAAGGAGGAGGGGGACGAGGAGGAGGAGGAAGGGGAGAGGCAGAGGGAGGAGGGGGATGAGGAGGAGGAGGAAGGGGAGGAAGGGGAGAGGCAGAGGGAGGAGGGGGATGAGGAGGAGGAGGAAGGGGAGGAAGGGGAGAGGCAGAGGGAGGAGGGGGATGAGGAGGAGGAGGAAGGGGAGGGCCAGGAGAGGCCGAGGCCGAGGCGGCCCCGGGGACTCACTCTCCACGATGGTCCTGCGCCCGGAGCCGTCGTCGCTGATCTGCTGGATGTTGCCGAAGTGGATGTCGCTGTAGAAGATGCGGTTGCTGCCGGCGGGGCCGGGCCGGTAGTCGAAGGCCAGGGCGATGACGTTCTTCATGTGCTCGGCGTCCTCGAAGGGCTTGATGGGCGCGTTGAGGTTGCTCTCGTCCGACAGGTGGATGCTCTTGAGGATGGTGCGCTCGGAGTAGAGCAGGTAGCCGTCGTAGTCCCGGCAGCTGGCCCCGTCCTCGGCCAGCATGCCGTGGGCACAGGCGCACGTCCGCCGCCCGCTGCCGCGGAACAGGCACAGCTGCTGGCAGCCGCCGTTGTTCTGGGCGCAGACGTTGGTGCCTGGGGGAGGAGAACCCCGACTCACACCCAGCACTGAGGGGCAGCGGGCGGGGGGGGCCCGGAGGGCTGGCCGAGGCCCTGCATTTCCAGGGCCGCACAGCAACGCACGGCAGCCGAGACCGCGGTTCCGGCATCCCACTGGCGCCCCGTTCCCAGGGAGGGAAGGGGGCCCAGCCCCAGGCTGGCGGGGCCAGGCTGCCGTGCTGGGCGGTTGCCGAGGGAAAGCCAGTGGAGACGCAGCGCACGGGGTTCCGTGGGACTCCGGGCGCCTGATGCCCCAGGGGGGCCTTTGGCCCATTTTTCCAGCCATCCCTCCAGAAGCTTCCCCAGCCTGGGCCAAGCGAGGGAAAAAAATCCCTCTACGACCAGGTCCACCTCTCCCGGCGCCCTGGCCCACAGGCACCTCCCGCCAGGAGCATTTAACTCCCTGCCTGCCCCAGAGCAAAGCCAGGGAAAGGCTGTTCAGCCCCAGGCTGGAGGGGGGGGGGGCTGGACACACCCGCCTCCGGACGCACCCTTTTGCCTGGCTTGGTTGAACACTTTGATGTCCTTTAGCTGCACCCCGATCCCTGTCCGCAGAGACACCGACTCTGTGGCGTTGTCCTTGCTGCCTCTCTTGATGGAGCCGTTTGCGTGGGTCCTAGCCGGGAGAGAGGCCGTGAGCCGGAGCCGTCGCTGCGTCGGCAGGACCCCCACCGGCCCACTGTGCCCTGCCCTGATGGGCCAGCAGGCGGGCCCACCGACAGCTGGGATCGCACACGCCACAGCCGTGTTACACGCCCCCCCTCCGGGTGACACACTCCCTCCCCCTCCAGCCCGGCTCGCTCTGCCTCCCGCCCCCACACGGAGCCCAGGTCAGCGCCTCACAAGGGTCGCTTGCTCATGGGCAGCCCCGTGTCAGGCCTGGGCACCAGGGCGGAGCCTCCGTGGGGCTCAGCCCCCCACCCCCGAGCCGTGAAGTGCGCCGTGGGGCGGGCTTGGGGCCGTACAGTGGAGGGCCCCAGGCTCGGGCTGTAAGAAGCCCTGACTCTAAGCAACTCGCCCTGGTCTGACCCTCTCAGAGGTGCCCCCAGAACCCGTTCATAGCCCCCCCGGCCTGCAAATCACAGAGACCCCAGTTGCCCCCCCAGCCCCCAACCATAGAGCCTGGTGTCTAGAGCGTACACCCAGCCCTCCCGCAGCCACAGAGCCGCAGCAAGGGGCGGCCGCATGGCTAGAGGGGTCAACCTCGGCAGCCACTTTAGCCAGCTCTCTGGCTGCTGAGCCACGGGGACCAAGCTCCCAGTGAGTCCTCCAGGCCATCGAGCCCCTGCCTAGAGTGTAGCTCCCCCCACCATGCCCTGCCACCATAGAGCTCCAGCACAGCGCAGGTAGAGAGGCACTGGACACTCTAGCCACGGCCCTGCCCAGCTCTATGTCTGTGGGTGGGTTGGGGGTACACTCTAGACAGTCTCTATGGTCCAGAGCGATGGAGGGGAGTCGACTCTAGACAGTCTCTATGGTCTAGAGCAATGGAGAGGGTTGGGGGTACACTCTAGACAGTCTCTATGGTCTAGAGCAATGGAGGGGGTTGGGGGTCGACTCTAGACAGTCTCTATGGTCCAGAGCGATGCAGGGGGTTGGGGGTACACTCTAGACAGTCTTTATGGTCCAGAGCGATGCAGGGGGTTGGGGGTACACTCTAGACAGTCTTTATGGTCCAGAGCGATGCAGGGGGTTGGGGGTCGACTCTAGACAGTCTTTATGGTCCAGAGCGATGCAGGGGGTTGGGGGTCGACTCTAGACAGTCTTTATGGTCCAGAGCGATGCAGGGGGTTGGGGGTCGACTCTAGACAGTCTCTATGGTCCAGAGCGATGCAGGGGGTTGGGGGTCGACTCTAGACAGTCTCTATGGTCCAGAGCGATGCAGGGGGTTGGGGGTACACTCTAGACAGTCTTTATGGTCCAGAGCGATGCAGGGGGTTGGGGGTACACTCTAGACAGTCTCTATGGTCCAGAGCGATGGAGGGGGTTGGGGGTCGACTCTAGACAGTCTCTATGGTCCAGAGCGATGGAGGGGGTCGACTCTAGACAGTCTCTATGGTCCAGAGCGATGCAGGGGGTTGGGGTACACTCTAGACAGTCTCTATGGTCCAGAGCGATGGAGGGGGTTGGGGGTCGACTCTAGACAGTCTCTATGGTCCAGAGCGATGGAGGGGGTCGACTCTAGACAGTCTCTATGGTCCAGAGCGATGGAGGGGGTTGGGGGTACACTCTAGACAGTCTCTATGGTCCAGAGCGATGGAGGGGGTCAGGAGCACACTCTAGACAGCAGGCTCTATGGTCCAGAGTGCTGGAGGACTGCCACAGGGCTCTTTGGTTTACAGCCAGAGCCGTCATCTCTTTGGCCACAAGGGCGAGAAGCAGCGTGTTGGGACTGATGATCCTTTTGGCAAATGACATGCAAATGTAAAGAGGAGTCATTTGCATAACACCTCTAGCTCCCTGGCCCTGCAGCTCCCAGGGCCCCGCCGCCCCGCACCCTGGCCTCACCTGTCGCTCCAGTAGATGTAATCCTCAAAGACCGACACCGAGAACATGTCCATGTTGTTGCTGGACAGGACGACCTCCCTGTTCTCGCCCGTCTCCAGGTCGATGCGCTCGATCTTGTCTGTCCGAGCGTCGCACCAGTAGAGCTTCCCGTCCTGGAGGGGGGGAGACGCCCGGCTGGTCAGAGCTCGGCAGGGAGGGGCAGGGGAAGGAAGCGGAGGGAGCAGGCGAGTCTCCCCTGGGGGCTCAGTGCGGGGGACACGCAGCTGGAAGGGCAAAGCCCCAACCGACGCTGTTTATGGCCGACCGTGGCACCAGGAGCCCAGATCACGGCCCAGGGCCCGGCTGCGGTAGGCACCTGCCCCCCAGAGCTTACAGCCGAGACACGGGCTGAAGGGGCAGCACCGGCGAATGATGGGACAGTGCCGGCCACAGAAGGGCCTCCCACCGGCGTCTGCCCCCCGCCTTGCATCCCGCCCCTCCTGGGATGCGCCATCGTGGCTCCGGGCCGCCAGACCCAAGAGCAGCCCCTGCCTGCACCCGTTCCTGCGCCGCGCCGCGGCCGCCGTACCTGGTAGTCGACCGATATCCCGTTGGGCCAGCTGATGCTCATGTTGACGAGGACCATCCGTTCTGTCCCGTCCAGGCGGGAGCGTTCGATGCGGGGGTACTGGCCCCACTCCGTCCAGAACAGGTACCTGCAAGGCACCCAGCACGGCTCACATGGGACCCGGCAGGGCACCCCCAGCCCTCGGATCGGCCGCCTCCCCTGCCCCCCTCACAACCCTTGGGGCCCCAGAGGCAAAGCTGTTGCAGTCGAGGCGTGGGGGTGTCTGGCAGTCCGGGGGCTCCCCCCCATGTCTGACACTGGATCCCTCCCCCGCCCCGGGGAGTACAAGGGACCCCCAAGACCAGACCCAGGAGCCCCGATTTCTAATCCCCACCCCTGGCTCTCCCTGGCAAACCCCGCACTCCAGCCCCAGAGCTGAGAGCTGAGCCCAGGCTCCCAGCTCCAACCCGGGCTCCCCAGGGCGGCCAGCCCGCCGAGGGCGCCTCACCCTTTCTCCGGGTGCACCGTGATGGCCCGAGGCTTGTCCAGCCCCTGCGAGATGACCACGTAGCGGAACGACCCGTTCAGCCTGGCCACCTCGATGACGTCGAAGCCTTGGTCCGTCCAGTAGATGTTTCCTGGGGCGGGGGAGAGCGACGCCACGTTAGCCGGGCCGGCCCGTGGCTCCCCCGCCCAGAGCCCGGCCGGGCGGACGCGGCTCACCTGCTATCCAGTCCACGGCGATCCCTTCCACGCGCCCGATGCCGTTGGTGACCACGTCCTCCCGCCACGTCTGGTCGCGCTTGGCCCGGCTGATGGTGCTGAGCCCCATGTCCACCCAGTAGATGGTGTCGTTCTCTGGGGAGCAGCGTGGGCGTGAGGGCCGGGGAGCCGCCAGCAGGGAGGGGAGGGGACGGAGGGTGTTCTGCACAACTCTCACCAGCTGGGGGCGCTCTCGCAATGGGGATGAGCTACCAGTGGGAGGAGGGGAGGAGGGGGGGGGAGGCTTTGGATGGCAAAGGGGTGGGGGCTGGCTAAGGCCTCCCAGAGCTGAAACACTGCTCCCTATCTCCAGCCCCTCCCTGCCTTTCCCCGGCCAGCTCAGCCACCCACAGCAGGTCCCGGGGGAAACCGAGGCACAGGGCAGCAAAGGGGCACCCGGCAGCGGGGAGGGGGAGTCGTCTCCCCTCCGATCTCCGGCAGGGGGCTGGCCCCACTCGGGGCGGGCGGCCGAAGCCGGGTCTACAAGGGGGCCGCGTCCCTGGCGGCCAAAGAGGCGCAGGCGGCGGCTCTCACCCGCGTGGAAGTCGATGCCCACAGCCAGCGAGGTCCCGGACACGGGCACCAGGGCGTCCGACTTGTCGCTGGGGTCCAGGGGGATGCCGCGGATTCCCTCGTGGACGGAGTAGAGCAGGAAGGAGCCCACCCCTGCAAGGACAAGGGGACGCGGGCGTCGGCCGGAGCAGAGCCAGGCAGAAGGCTGGTCTGCGCTGCCTGGGGCACGTGGGCGTGTTTGGCCCCAGTGCGCTCCCAGAGCGGACGTGCTGCACTCGTGCGACAAGCACTTTGCACGAGAGCAGGGCCTCTCGGCTCGGGCGAGGCCCGCCCAGGGGTGACAGGTTCACGGGGCCGAGCGCCGCACGACCCGCCTGGCAAGTGAGAGGCAGCAGGAGGCACTGGGCTGGGGAAGGGAGGGGTGGGTGCTGTTGGCGGGCGAGGCCAGCGAGGGACAAGCCCAGGAAGCCGGGGGGGGGGGCGCTGCCTGCGAAGGTACCTACCAATGTTCCTGCTAATTTTTTAAATACATGTGCAGAATAAAGTTTGTTCTGTGCACCGAGGCACGGGTGGCTGTGCACCACCAGCAGAAACACGGCTAATCAGCTGGGCGGCCGCCCAAGCGCTCAGCACCTGCGCCCGCTCACCCCCCTCCTCCCGCTAAGGGGCAAGCCCCCGGCCTGCCCGCTCCAGACCTCTCGTGAAAGGGAAGGAGGCCCCCCCCCCACCAGGCAGACGCCGCCGTCTCTCCTCCGCCCCCCGGCCATCGGCTGGCAGCAAGCGAGTGGGCACCAAGAGGAGGAGCCTCGCAGCCTGCCCCCCCACTCCGGAGAGGTCGGAGGGCAAGACACGAGAGGCGCCCGAGGAGGGGTTGGGGGGCCAGCCCTAGAGCCCCGTGCCAGGGTCGGGGGCCCGGGGGCAGGCGGACTCACCTTCGCAGGACTGCTGCCCGCTCTTGAGGCTGTAGCCGGCCGTGCACATGCAGGAGCGGGTGGTGGGCGAGGTGGGCAGGCAGAGCTGGGAGCAGTCGCCGTTGTTGACGCTGCAGGGGTTGGTACCTGAGCAGGGAGCAGGGGAGGGTCAGGGGCAGCCGGGGAGGTGGGTTTGCTCCGCGGGCGCCCCCCTGCTGGGACCTGCGCGACCACCCGCCGCCAGCAGGGGGCGGGCACAGAGGGGCCACGCCGGAGCCGCAGGCCTGCAGCTGCTCAAGGGGCCAGGGCCGTGGCGCTGCCCTTCCAGAGCTCAGGCCGGCCGGAGAACCCCCAGATCCTGCCCTGCTGGGTGCTTCCGGGCAGCAACGGGGCTCAGGGACCCTGGCAGTGCCAGGCCCCGAACATCAACCCAAAGTGGGGCCGCCCCGGCGTCGCCCACCCCTTCCTGGCGAGAAATCCTGAGCCAGCCCCCAGAATCGCCCGGGGCTCCCCCTCCAGGGGTGCTCCTGGGCCTGCTAGTTCCCCCCTTGGGCTCCCCCCCCGGTGTCCCTCCCCTCCCCGGGGGGCTGCTGCCCCGCCGGCTCTCACCGTGCTGCACGCTCTCGTCATAGACCTTCATGTGCATGACCAGCGTGGTGCTGTTGCGCAGAACGACCGCCCCCGTCCCGTCCTTCTTGGCGCAGGTCCCCATCTTCTCCGAGGCCTGGTCCGCCCACCACAGCTTGTCGCCTGCCGGGCAGGGGGCCGGGATGCAGCAGTCAACCCCAAACAGGGCCCGGCATGCAGCACCCCGCCCACTGCCCCCCGGACACCCCGGGGCGCGCCCGTGGGGCCCAGCCTGGCAGCAGTGTCGGCCACCAGCGGGCAGCCAGGCTCCACGCCACGGCCTGCAACCCTCGGGGGGGGCCTCCTCTGGCCCCCACATACCCCGATACTCCCCAAAATCTCCCCCTCATATCCCTATCCCCCCAACCTCTGCCCCCTCATGCCCCAATACCCCCTGGACCCCCCAGCTCCATTCTGCCCCATGGCTCCCCCCTTCAGCACGGCGTGGAGGTGCAGGGGGGCAAGGCCCTGGCTGACAGGGCCCCACGTCCCGCCCTGCCCCCAGCCCTCACCCATGATGGCCAGCGCGGTGGCCTTGCTCAGCTGGCTCTTCATGGCCTCCATGACCTCCAGGCTGGTGCCGTCCAAGTTGCAGCGGTTGATGGTGCCGTTGCCGGAGCTGATCCAGTAGAGCTTGCTCTCCGGGTAGTCGATGGCCAGGCCTGGGGGGACGGGGGGGTCAGGGTGCAGCCCTGCCACAGGGGGAGCACGGCAGCATCCCCCCCCGACAGCCTGCGCCGGCCCGGCACAAAACGGGCGCCGGTGAAGGGCCACTGCAGGGGCCCAGGGAGGGCTGACAGGAAACTGGGTGTCAAGGGGGGTTGGGGGGGTGGTTCTGGCCCGAGCCCCTCCCTACAGGTAGCCATGGGCGGGGGGAGTCCGTACCCACAGGCCCTTTCTGGTTGGTGAAGAGGAAGCTGCGGTTGCTGCCGTCCATGTTGGCGACGCTGATGTTGTCCCCGTCTGTCCAGTAGAGCTTCCTGCGCAGGACGGACAGACAGACAGAGGGGGGGTCAGGGCCGCGTGCACCGCGAGGGGGGGTTGCTATGGCACCGTTCGGCTGCGTCTGGTCCGAGAGGGGCCCAGCGCGGTGCCGGCGAGCTCGTCTCGCTGGGGGACCCAAAGGCAGCGCTGCTGGGCGGGGACACGCCGGGGGGGGGGGGGATGACACCCCCAGCCAGCCGCCCGGCACAGCCACGGAGAAGCCAGGCGGGCCCCGCGGCAGAGACACGGAACCGGGTGGCAAGGGCAGGTGACCAGGCCTCGGGATGTGACCAGCCCTCGTGCGGAAGCCAGGGGGGCCAGAGGCCTGGCAAAGGGGGGGTGCACCGATCCCGGCTGGGTGGGGAGCAGGGCAGGCCTGGGGGATTCGCATGCAGGGGCTGGGCGAGAGCCTGTGTGGAAGCGGGTGCCCCTGCTGAGGGGACAAAAGGGGAGTGTGAGAGGGCGCCCAGGCTGGGGGGAGGGGGAGCTCAGCGGTACCCCAGTTCCAGGGGATACCCCTGGGGACCCCGTCACATGGCTCAGATCAACCCCCATATCCCATGCACAACCAGGATCCACAGCGCCTGCCGGCCCAGCCCTGCCCCCCAGCCCTGCCGGTGCCCCCAACTCCTGCCCCGCCGGTGCCCCCAACTCCCGCCCCGCAGCCCTGCCCCGCCGGTGCCCCTCACTCCCGCCCCGCAGCTCCTGCCCCCCAGTCCTGGGCTTCCCCAGCCCTGCTGGGCCCCTCACTCCCGCCCCACAGCCCCTGCCGGCCCAGCCCTGGGCTCCCCCAGCCCTGCCGGTGCCCCTCACTCCCGTCCTGCAGCCCCTGCCGGCCCAGCCCTGAGCTCCCCCTGCCCTGCCAGTGCCCCTCACTCCCGCCCCGCAGCCCCTGCCGGCCCAGCCCTGAGCTCCCCCTGCCCTGCCAGTGCCCCTCACTCCCGCCCCGCAGCCCCTGCCGGCCCAGCCCTGAGCTCCCCCAGCCCTGCCAGTGCCCCTCACTCCCGTCCCGCAGCCCCTGCCGGCCCAGCCCTGGGCTCCCCCTGCCCTGCCAGTGCCCCTCACTCCCGCCCCGCAGCCCCTGCCGGCCCAGCCCTGAGCTCCCCCTGCCCTGCCAGTGCCCCTCACTCCCGTCCCGCAGCCCCTGCCGGCCCAGCCCTGGGCTCCCCCTGCCCTGCCAGTGCCCCTCACTCCCGCCCCGCAGCCCCTGCCGGCCCAGCCCTGAGCTCCCCCTGCCCTGCCAGTGCCCCTCACTCCCGTCCCGCAGCCCCTGCCGGCCCAGCCCTGGGCTTGCTTCCGCCCGTTGCAGCTCCGGCCCGCACAGAGAAGCGCAAGCCAGAGCCTCAGGTCTCCTCCTTGTGGCTGAGACACGGGGATCTTGCTGAGGGCCCCCTCGATTTACACCCCCCTGGGACCCACCATCCGAAAGAGCCAGTGTCCAGGCTACATCCACACCCACCTCCCCTCCCCCCGGGGTGCAGTCGTGCCCTCTGCCCCGTGACACGGGCGCCGGCGGCTCACCCCTGCAGCGGGTGAACCACCAGGCAGTGCGGCTTGTCCAGCCCCTGGATGACGGCGTTCTTGAAGGAGCCGTCCAGCCGGGCCACGTTGATCTGCTTGCGGTTGGCGTCGTAGCTGGTCCAGAAGAGGTTTCTGGACACCCAGTCCACGGAGAGGCCGTGGGCGTTGGGCAGGTCTGCAAGGCAAGAGGCCCAGGGGAGCTGTTAGGGGCAGGACAGGGACCCTGCGGCCTGGCACCGCCAAGACCCCCAGCTCAGCGCCACGGGGGCCCCGTGGCAGGTCCCACCCGGCCCACCTGCCGAGACCACGGTCTCCACGCCGGTGCCGTTGATGAAGGCTCGCTTGATGGTCTGGGTGCGGACGTCGGACCAGTAGATGCGCTGCTCCGGGGCGTCGTAGTCCACGGCCGTGACATTGTCGATGTCGGGCACGGTGAAGGAGATGATGTAGTTGTAGTAGGGGTTGTCGATGTCCACGCCCCGGATCTCCATCTGCCGCGCGTACAGCAAGAACTTCTTCAGCTCTGGGGGCGAGAGACGGGGTGAGGGGCGACCGGGGCAGCCTGTCAGAGCGGTGCCCCTGCCCTGCCCGCCCCAGCCACGCCCCCCCCCACCGCAGCTGTCTCCCCCTGCCCCGCCCCAGCCGTCTGTGAGGTAGTGGGAGTGCTGTCTACTTTGTAACCTTGTGTTTCTGCCTGTGTTGTGTGGGGATAGAAATGGAGCCGTGTTAGTCTGGTGCAGCTGGAACAAAAAACAGGACCGTGTAGCACTTTAAAGACTAACAAGGTGGTTTAATAGGTGACGAGCTTTCGTGGGCCAGACCCACTTCCTCAGATCAAATAGTGGAAGAAAATAGTCACAACCATATATACCAAAGGATACAATTAAAAAAATGAACACATATGAAAAGGACAAATCACATTTCAGAACAGGAGGAGGATGTGTGTGGGGGGGGGGGGGGTAAAGTAAATGTTTGTGAGCTAACGATATTAGAGTAGTGATAGAAATGCAGCCGGGTTAGTCTGGTGCAGCTGAAACAAAAGACAAGACTGTGCAGCACTTTAAAGACTAACAAGATGGTTTAGAGGTGCCAGTTGTGTGATGGGAGATTCCCAATGACTCACTCCCAGGGTGTATTGGCCGTAGACACCTAAGGGCCAGCCTGAGAAGATAACTGTGTTCCCGGAGGGAGAGACAGAGGGGTGAGGCGGGGCTGCCTAGGGGCTGGGAGTGTGGGTTAGTCTTGGCGGGGGGAGAGGAGAGGGGGCTGAGAGCAGGAGAGGGGGGTTCAGGGCCCGTGCGCCCTTCCCCCAAGAGGAGGAAGGTATCTGCTCTGGGTACCAGCGCTAACATCGGCCTACGCTACGCTGGAACCAATACGCCTTCCCCTCTGCCGGCCGGCGGAGAGTCCCGTCTGGCTGCGGAGGGGGCGCAGGATCGGGGGCTCCCCGACGCGCCGTCACACCCGCTCCCCCACCCCCAGCCATCTGCCCCCGCCCCGCCACCAGCCCTCTGTCCCATCCCGCCTGCGGCGCAGCCCTCGCTCTGCTCCTCTCACAGCCACTCCACCAGCACCAATCCCTCGGCCACTCACCCCCCAGGGCCGACCCCCTGCCCATAACCTCCTCCCCCCGGCTGTTCCCCCCGCCCAACTCCCACCACCCGGACCATTTCCTCCTCCCACCCCATGGTCACGCCCTGGCTCCCCCCCACACCCCTTCACTGGAACTGAACCCCACAAGTTCAGTGGGGTTCAATTCTTAGAGCAGCGGCCTGGCTCTGGAAGGAGAGTGGGTGGGGCCTAGTGGTTAGGAGGGGGGGGCGGGGAGAGACAGAGCCAGGACTCCTGTGTTCTCCCCCTAGCTCTTCAGGGCTGGGGGGTCTAGTGGTTACAGCGGGGGGGGGGGATTCTTAGGTTCTACCCTAGCTCTGGGAAGGGAGTGGTTGGGGGGGTCTAGTGGTCAGAGCAGGGGGGCTGGGAGCCAGGGAGGGGAGTGGGGCCTAGTGGGTAGAACGGGGAGGAGGCCGGGAGCCAGGACTCCTGGGTTCTAGCCTGACTCGGCGGCGCGATGCAGGCCCAGCGGGGTCTCGCTCCCTGCACAGGCCCCCCCTGCCCTCCCCCGTAGGGCCTCGGGGACCCCCGCCTACCGTAGCACGTGGTGTTGTCCTTGCCCAGCTTCATGAGGTGGGGGGCAGGCGCAGGCGAAGAGTTGTTGTAGTTGATCAAGCAGAGGTGGGAGCAGGGCCCTTTGCCGCCGTTGGCCTCGCAGGGGTTGGGAGCTGGGCGAGGGGAGAGGGGAGGCGGTCAGCGCCGGGCCGGGACAGGGATGCTGGCTCCAATGGGGACTCCAGCCCGCCTGGGCTGCAGCATCTTCTCCTGGCCCCCAATGCGAGCCCAGGGCCCCGTTTCTCTAGGGTCACTCGCATCAACGCGCCGGCCACCAGGTCCCATAGGGGACGCTCCCTCTGCATCAGCAGCATGACGGGCCAGAGCAATGGAGAGAGGAGCCGTGGGAGGAGACTACAGCTCCCAGCAGGCAATGCTTTCCCCGCCCCCCCCCGGATGCAAGCCATGGAACTACAGCTCCCAGCATGCAATGCTTCCCAGGGATTAAAGCCACAGGACTACAGCTCCCAGCATGCAATGCTTCCCAGCCTGCATGTTGCAGGACTACTGCTCCCAGCATACACCTTGCAGGACTACTGCTCCCAGCATGCAATGCTTCCCAGGGATAAAGCCACAGAACTACAGCTCCCAGCATGCAATGATTCCCAGCCTGCACATTACAGGACTACACCTCTCCCCATGCAATGCTTCCCCCTCCCTGGATGCAAGCCACGGGACTACCTCTCCCAGAATGCAATGCTTCCCAGCCTGCACATTGCAGGACTACAGCTCTTGCCATGCAATGCTTCCCCCCTCCCCGGATGCAAGCCATGGGGACTACTGCTCCCAGCATGCAATGCTTCCCAGCATATATGTTGCAGGACTGCAGCTCCCAGCATGCAATGCTCCCCAGGATGCAAGCCGAACACAGTCCTGCACCCCCCCCATTCCCTCTGGGCAGCCCCCCGCCCAGCCGTGAGGCCCCAGGGCTCCCAGGCCGTGGTGGCGTCTCACCCAGCGGCTGCCGAGACGGGTGATAGACCTGCAGGGTCGAAGGGCTGCGTGTTGGTTCGCTGCACCACGGTGACGTTGTGGCCCGTCCACTTGTTGGCCTTGGCCAGGGTGTTGGTGCGCCAGTCGGTCCCAGTAGACCTCGCCCCCGTACAGGGTGACGGCGAAGGGGTGGGACAGGTACTCGTGGCCCCGCAGCACCTCCATGTGCCCCGAGCCGTCGTACAGAGCCGAGTAGATGGCGTCCGACCTGAGCAGCCGCAGGGCAAAGGGCACAGCCCAAGGCCGGGGGTCAGAGCCGGGCGGAACGAGGGGCGGAAGAGCGAGAGGCACAACCCACGGATCCCCCTTCCTGGGCACAGTGCACCCCAGAATCTCCCTCCCCCCAGAAACCCCCTCCCCCGTGACCTCTCCCTCCAGGATCCCCCTGCCCAGGTACTCCTCTCCCCCCCCACCGGGATACCTGGCATCAATCCAGAGGATGCGTTTCTCCAGGTAGTCCACGGTGAGGCCGTTGGGCCACCCCCCCGAGCCGGTCTCCTTGTGGATGGTTCGCCGGCCCTGGCCGCTCATGGAGGCCGCTTCGATGCGGGGCAGGCTGGCGTCCCAGTCGGTCCAGAACAGGATGCTGCGGGGAGGAGGAGTCAGAGGGGCCCATCGCTGGGCGGGGGGAGAGGTTCTGGGGGGGGAGCCCCTCACCCCTGCGTCTGGGCCAGAGGGGGGCGGGCAGATCCCTGTTCTCAGGGCAGCCAGGAGCCGCCCCGCAGCGGCAGCACCAGCGGGGCGAGTCGTTTCCGTATTCCCACGGCCCCCGCCCTCTCCAGGAGAGGCACAGGCCCCGCTCAAGGCCCCGCCCAGCCCCACGCCCCACCCACCCGTAGCGGGGGTCGAGGGCGATGGCGCGAGGGTGCTCGATGTCCCCGGCCAGCAGCGTGGTGCGCATGGTGCCGTCCAGCTTGGCCACCTCGATCTGGTCCAGGTTGCTCTCCACCCAGTAGATGTTGCCGGCGATCCAGTCCACGGCCAGGCCCTCCGGCGTGGCCAGCCCGTACTGGATCACCACCTCGAAGCTGGTGAGGGCTGCAGGACAGGGCAGGGAGCACGGCACTGTCAGGGGGACACCCGGCCCCTGCCCTCCCCCTGCCGGCACCCTCCAAAAGCAACGTCAATCCTCCTCTACGAAATCCCATCCTCGCCCAGCCCCTGCCAGCCCAGGCTGGGTTCCCCACCTCCAGCTCTGCCGGTGCCCCTCTCTCCTGACCCACAGCCCCTGGCACCCTGGCCCTGGGCTCCCCCCCAGCTCTGCCAGTGCCCCCCACTCCTGACCCACAGCCCCTGGCACCCTGGCCCTGGGCTCCCCCCAGCTCTGCCGGTGCCCCTCACTCCTGGCCCCAGGTTTCTTGCCCATGGAATCTCAGGCTTCCGAAAGCGCTAATCGGGTTAGGAAGAGCTTTCAGCGCTCAGCTGCCGGGCTGTAATTACCATTAGGGAATTGCTAGGAATGCTAATTAACTCCCACATAACGATCGGCACTTAAAGGCAGAAAGGTATCATTATCCGGAGCTGAATGCTCCAGCCATGGCACGGCCCCCGGGGCTAGGGGAGGGTGAGGACCCGGTCCAAGGGAGGAATCTCCCTCTGCACCTTCGCCTCCATTCACAGGCAGCGCCTCAGTCCCGCTGCTTTGGCTTGGCTTGGCTCCCAGAGGCTTACACCGCCCAGGGACCAGAACCATCTGATGGAGGGCTGGAAGGGGGGGCGGTGTGACAGAATGGTGGCAGCGGTGGGATACTCGCTCCCGGCTCAGGGAAGCGACAGATTTGGAATCAGAGTGGGGAGCGTCCGTTCCATGCGTCCCTGCTCTACCCCAAACGCGTCTCTGCCCCGCGGCCGTCACGGGGTTTACGGCAGCGGCGTCCACTCCCACCACTCACCCCCGTTCTCCAGCAGCTTTGCCCCGGTAGATCTTGTCCTCCACCACGTCCGTCCAGTAGAGGGAGCTCTGGTTGAGGTGGAAGTCCAGGGCGATGGTGTTGCGCAGGCCGGGCACTAGGACGCTGTAGTCGCCCTTGTGCAGGTCGATGCGCCGGATCTCGTGGCGGTTCGAGAAGATGATGAAGGGCTTGAAGGGGTCTGCAAGTAAGAGGGAGTCAAGGGGCGCTCGGGGCCAAGAGGCTGCAGGCCGATGGCACTGCTGAGCAGGGGCCAGCTCTAGCAAAGGAACACACAGAGCTGGATCCCCACCTCCCCAGAGCAGCCGGCATCTGCATGCACGCACACGCACCCGCTGGCAAACATACCTGCATGCACATGTGTGCACACCCCCTTCCATGTCCACACAGGCATCCAAAGCACTCACATCTACACTCACGCACACGGGCACCCCCATGAGAATGCATGAACATGTGCATGCACCCACATGTGCATACGCACTGACACCAATGCACCCATGCACATATGCAGCCACAGTACACCCACACGTGCATGCACCCACATGTGAACACATACATGCACCCACGCTGCACCCCACATGCATGCACGCAGATGTGCATGCATGCACATGTACACGCGCACACACATGCACATACATGTACCCACGCACGTGTGCATCCAGTGCACCCCCACGTGCATGCACGCACATATGCACGTACCCACATGTGCACGTGCACCCACGCACACAATGCACCCACACATCCACGTGCAGGTCCCCACGCACAGGCAAGCGCCCCTCTTGCTGGAGTGTGATGTCAGCTGCCGGAGAAGCAGGCTTGGCCCCAGCCCCACCAGTGCCCAGGGCCCAGCACCCAGCGCCGCTCACCCAGGCTGCGGCAGCTCTCGCCGTCGGGCTCCAGCATCCAGCCCTCGTAGCAGGAGCACTTGACGTTGTACTTGTCCTGCTCACACTTCTGGCTGCACTTGAGGTGCTTGGCGCAGTAGCTCTGGATCTGGCAGGTCCGGTTGTCGGCGCCCAGCTCCATGCCCAGCGGGCAGGAGCACACGATGCCTTCGCCCGGGGCCACCGTGCAGTTGTGGCTGCAGCCGCCGTTGTTCAGCGAGCACTGGTCTGCGGGCAGAGCGGCCGTGGTCACCCCCGGGCCTCTCGGGCAGCGAACCCAGGAGTCCTGGCCCTGCCCCCCCGCCCGCTCCGCCCCCGTCCCCCCCCTTGGCTCACCACAGAGCTCGCCCTCGTCGGAGCGTCCCCGCAGTCGTCGGTGCCGTCGCACAGCTTCTCGGGCGGCAGGCACACGGAGGTGGTGTTGGCGCAGGTGTGCGAGGGCGGTTTGCACGCCAGCGCCTCGCAGTTCTCCTCGTCCGAGTTGTCCTCGCAGTCGCTGTCCCCGTCGCACACCCAGGCCTTGCTGATGCAGCGGGGCTGGGGGGCGGGAGGGGAGGGGGGGACGTGAGACATCGCGGGGTACCCCAGACCCACTGGCGCTGACGTCTTGTCTTCCGTGGGGGCGCTCCACCCCCTGGTCTGCTCAAGGTCCCGCCCTTGCTGTGTACCCTCTGAGGCCCCGCCTCTTCCAGTCCTTGCTCCACCCCCTCCCGAGGCCCCGCCTCTTCCTGCCCTTGCTCCACCCCCTCCCGAAGGCCTCTCCCCAATGCCCCGCCTCTTCCTGCCTTTGCCCCACATCTTCCTGCCCTTGCTCCACCCCCCCTCCCAAGGCCCCTGCCTCTTCCTGCCCTTGCTCCACCCCCCTCCCAAGGCCCTGCCTCTTCCTGCCTTGCCTCCACCCCCTCCCAGAGGCCCCTCTCCGATGCCTTCGCCTCTTCCTGCCTTTGCCCCGCCTCTTCCTGACCTTGCTCAGTCCCTCCCTGAGGCCCCCGCTTTTTCCTGCCCTTGCTCCACCCTCTCCCTGAGGCCCCACCTCTTCCTGCCCTTGCTCCTCCCCCTTCCTGAGTCCCCGCCTTTTCCTGCCCTTGCTCCACCCCCTCCCTGAGGCCCCACCTCTTCCTGCCCTTGCTCCGCCCTCTTCCTGAGACCCCTCCCCACCCACTTTGTCCCAGCCTTGGGACCTGCCGGCCCAAGGAGGTTGTTATCCGACATGGGGGCTTCTTGCATCTAGCGTGTCTGTCCCCACATCCCAGTCAGAGCAGCGCGGTTCTCCCCAGGACTCAGTCCAGGCATGAAATAACCGTCAAGAATTGTTCTTTGCTAACGACTACTCGTGTCAATTACTGCTCAGTGCAGCCTTGTCGACTTTTGGACCCCACCCTACACTTCCCCTCCGATCAGTTTCTCTGGGCGCTGCTCCCGGGTTTATCACTAGGCTGCTAACAGGTCCCCTCCCACCCGCCTTTCTTTCTCTTTTCCAGACGTGATACTTGTCTTGGGGGGAGGGATTGCTCAGTGGGTTGAGGGTTGGCCTAGCAAACCCCGGGTTGTGAGTTCAATCCTCATGGAGGCCATTTGGGGCAAAAATCTGTCAGGGATGGTACTTGGCCCTGCTGTGAGAGCAGAGGATTGGACTCAATGACCTTTCAAGGTCCCTTCCAGTCCTAGGAGATAGGCATCTCCATTCATATCATATTCTTGACTTGGCCTTTCTGGCCCCAACGGAGCCATCTGAATGTTTTCAAGCAAGAGAAAAGCTCCGTTTCCAGGGAGTTTATTTTTTGAAAACTGGGGGAAGGAAAAGAGTCAACGTTTGAGCTGCTGTGAGGGCGAGGAGAAGGGAAAAAAACGTTTTTGTTCGGCAAGCTTTTGGGGAGAAAAAGGAGAAACTGGAAACACGAATGAATGGCTTGAGAGTAAAGGAAAGAGTTTAAGTTTGGGATGGGGGGGGGTCAATGCAAAAAGGGCCACCAGTGCCACCTTGTGTCCCCCAGCTCTGTTCTTGGGGGCGCACGCCCCACGTGCCGTGGGGAACCCCAAGCAGCCAGCCACAGGCCCCCGCCCCCGCACGTGGGGTCCCTCCCCCCTCCCCCGGTCTGAAGCCTGGCTCCCCCGCCCGGCCGTTACCTGAGTCCTTGCAGCCAAACTTGACGTTGGGGTCGCAGACGTGGGTGACGCCCTCGCAGCTCTTCTCGTCGCTGGAGTCCATGCAGTCGGTGTCGCCGTCGCAGCGCCAGCGCATGGGGATGCACAGCCCGTCCAGCCGGCACTGGAACTCGTCCGTGTGGCAGCCCCCGGGCGGGCGCGTGGCTGGGAACGGAGCCCAGGCCACCGAGCGTCACCAGCCGGGCCCCAGGGCAGGGCGCAGGCGACTGGGGGTGGCAGGGGCCCGGGGCACTGGCTGGGAACTGAGGCCTGGGGGGCAGGCAGGATCCGATGCCCGGGGTGGGGGGGGTTCGCACCCAGGGCAGTACCGGGGGGGGGGGGGGGGGGGGGGTCAGTGCCTGGGAGGGGGATCTGATACCCAAAAGAGGCTCTGTTGCCGGGGGGCAGGGAGAAGGGCGTGAGGGAGGGATCCTACAGGGGGGTTTCCAGGATCCAGTGAGCAGGGCCTCTGGGGTGCGATGCTCCAGGAGGGGAGGCAGGGTTAGGGGAGCAGACGCCCAAGAGGGTGGGGCACTCAGGAGGCGCTGGCGGGGTGCTCATGGGGTGCAGCTGGGGGCAGAGCACTCAGGGGGCACCAGCGGGGGCAGGGCGCATAGGGGGCGCTGGCAGGGGCGGGGTGCTCAGGGGGCAGAGGCGGGGCACTCAGGAGGCGTGGCAGGGGGCGGGGCGTGGCAGGGGTCCGGGGGGGCGGGGCCGCCCCAGCTCACCCTGGTTGGTGCAGTTGGCGTGGGTCTCGTCGCTGTAGTCGCCGCAGTCGTTGTCGCCGTCGCAGGTCCAGTGCACGGGGATGCAGCGGCCGCTGTTGCACTTGAACTGGTTGCTGGAGCAGGAGTGGCTGCAGCCGGCCTCGTCGCTGTTGTCCCCGCAGTCGTTGTCTGGGCGGGGGGAAGGGGGGCGTGAGCCGGGAGCCGGTGGCTGCGAGCCGGGCGGCAGGCCCGGCACCCCCTGCCCAGCAGGGCTGGGGGCTCCCGGGAGACACCTGAGCCAGCTCCACCCCCCCCGACCCGGCCCCTGCCGCAGCGCCCCCCCGCCCCACATGCTCCCCCCGCCAGGGCCGCGCCGCCAGCAGTGCAAACAGAAAGGGAAGCGCAGAAATTGCATAGATCACCTCATGTACCATGGGGGGAGGGCGGGGGCGGGGCGCATCCGCGGACCCCGTGCCAATGAGCGTCCCGGGGAAATTTGCATGGACCCAGCCAATTCCTGAGCGCTGCCACTTTGCGGAGGGGGCTCGGCCGGTTCCGTCCCTCGGGGGGTCCCCAATGCCATGGGCGTGGACCCCGGTCTGGAGATGAAAACGGCCCTTCCCAGAGCCTGGCTGGGGGCCACCTTCCCGCTGCCAAACTGGTACCTCTGCGGCCCTGCTCCGTGCCTCAGTTTCCCCTCTTTCGCTGCCGAGATGCTCGCCCTCTGTGTCTATGCATGAACACACTTGCCAGGACGTGTCCTGTCCCCCCTGCCATCGCACGCCGGCTCACCTATCGGCAGCTCTTGCACACGTCAGTCACGGGGACAGGCTGACGCCCGTGCGGGAAGGGGAGTGTGGCGGGAGCAAGGCCCAGTCGGAACAAAACGGGTCTATAAACCATCCAGCACCACCTCACGAGCACATCCCCGGAGTCACGCTAGGCGAGGGTTAGGGTGCTGGTTCCCGAAATGGGAGTTCAAATCCTCGCTCCACTTTGGGCTCCCTGCGTGACTGGGGGCCAGTCACTGAGCTGCCCTGTGCCTCAGTTTCCCCACTGTTAAGGGGGATAACTGAATGGTCCCGCCTTGCAGGGGGCAGATGCGGAGGGACTGGGCCCAGCACGGGCTGGGCTAATCTAGAACGTTAAATCAAGCCAGCTTTGGCGCACCGAGGTGGGACAGATTCCCCCTCGAGCTGCACAGTAAGGCCGGCCCGAGTCCCCACATGGTCAGCACTAGGCCCGTCTCTTGGGGACGGGGGGCTGCCTGCGCTCACAAGAGAACCTCTCCCGCCAGTTAGCTGGGGTCTGCGCCATCGCAGCTCCTGTGCAGACAAGCCCTCCGCTTGGCTGCGAGCATTCGATCTCATTCCCGCAGCTGAACGGGGATTGAACAGGGGTTTAAAAAACTCCTTTGCCGGACCTCTGCCCTACGTCTCCATCCCGGGCTCTTTCTGCCTCTCACGAGGGAACTGGCCCCCTCTCCCCTCAAATCCATTTTTAGCCACATTCCCTTCTCCCTCCTGCAAAGCCAGCGACTCTGTTTCGCCACGAAAGCTCCTGCCTCCGCCTTCGCTAGTTCCAAGGGGATGGGGAGGAAACTCCACCCCACCGGGCTCCAAGGGGGCTGGTTTTCCACGCCCCCCCCAGCCTCTTGGGCCATCATTTATAACTGTGCAAAACAGGCCTGGAACACCACCCAGCTGAGGTCTTGTTCGTGTCTGGACAGCCCCTAGCACGATGGGGCTCCGGTAACGCAGTGCAGTGTTGTACAGCAGCTGGCTCTACAGGTCCTTAAAATCAGGACACCGGATTTGCACGGGTGTAAACGCCAGCACACGGGGTAGGCGGACGGCGCCACCACTTGGTCTGTCTGATCCCTGGAGTGGCCCTGTGCCGCTAGGAAGCTAAGGACCAGGGACTTTTTGGCCGGGACGGGCCCCCTTCCCCCGAGAAGTGGCAGGCTTCGGGGGTGCCGTGGCAGGGGTGCTGGTACATGTTGATCTATGCACTAACCGGTAGGTTTTGGACAGTTCTTTTCGTCAGAGCCATCCCCACAATCCTTCTCTGAAACACAGAAACCAACCAACAAAAAGACAGGAAAATGGGCACAGGGAAGGCACAGAACCAAACCACACAGCAACAGAAAACCACCACTGCCAGGCAGACCAACAGACACTGAGCTGGACAGACGGACGCCGACGCCAGAGGAGTGTTGTGCGGGCACGGCGGAGAGAGATCAGAAGCAGGGGAGGGCGCCCGGACCCCTCCCCACGCGGCTCCCTACCGGGGATCCTCGGGCGGGGATAGGACACGAGTTGCTGGCTGGATGGGGAGAAATGCCAAGCCAGGCCCTAGTGCCCAGAGCCAGCCCCAGCCCCCTGGGTCGGTGCCCACGGGGAACACCTGAGAGGGCTGAGTGGGCACCGCGGAAGGGAGATGGGTGGTTAATTCTGGCCGTGGGGAAAGAGTCTGCCACACATCAGGGCCCCCCCAGCACACACAGCCCCATCTCCCCTGCCATCAGCTCCGGCCGCCGGCGCTGGCGCCGTGAATTAAAACGAACGCTGCTGAGTCGTTCCGGTGACCGACATAAACCGGGGGAGCCTGGCGCCTGCTGCAGATGCAGAACCCGCCCCACGCTGTGCCCAGGGGAACGGCTGCCCCCCGATCCCTGCGGCCACACGCTGTGTCGAGCCAGGCCCACGCCGGAGTCCCCTGGACCTGCTCCAGGCAGGGCTCGGCCCCCCACCTGCCTGCGCCTCGCAGCACGGCACAGCAGCGGTCCCCCTCCTGCAGGGCGGGGTGGGGAGCAGACACCCCTCCCCCGATACGCCCACGCACACACTCGCCCGCATGCTCACCTACATGTGCACGCAGGCACGCCCCCACCCCGCTCTCTACAAGCCCATGCCTCGCTCATCCTGCACGCCCTCGGTCCAGCCCTGCTCACTGCGCCCCAGGACAGCACCCAGGGCTCCCAGGGGAGTAGGGGACATGCCCAGGGCTTCCCAGCAAGACAGTGGCAGGGACTGGCAGGAGGGCAGAATTCCAACCTTGCCATCCCGGATGCCCGCCCCAGCTTCAGCTCCCTGAGCCCAGCACGGGCAGCCTGGGTACCCGGCACGTCCATTTCCAGCCCTAGCTCAGCGCCTCCAGGGGGGCGCCCCGCTGGTGGATCAACGTGCCGGGGGACAGGGGGGTACCTGGGGCAGAAACAGCGCCTGCAAAAAGGCCTCCCCAAAGCCGCCGCCCACAGCCTCCCCGGGGCCGGGGCCTCCTGCTTCTGATCTCCGCGCCCAGCGCCGCCCGCGCCCAGCCGGGGAACCCACTCACCATTGTCGCAGCGCCAGTTGATGTTGATGCAGCGCCCGTTGTTGCAGGTGAACTGGGTCAAGGGGAAGCAGGTGGGGTAAGCTGGGGGGGGAAGAAGGGAACAGGCCCCGTCAGCGCCACGAACACCCGCCGGCCTCCCCCGTGGCAGGACATGGGGAGAGCCGGGCTGGGTCAGCCCAGGCTGCCGGGCGGGCCGGTCTCCGAGGCGGGTCAGCCCAGGCTGCCGGGCGGGCCGGTCTCCGAGGCGGGTCAGCCCAGGCTGCCGGGCGGGCCGGTCTCCGAGGCGGGTCAGCCCAGGCTGCCGGGCGGGCCGGTCTCCGAGGCGGGTGCCCAGGCTGCCGGGCGGGCCGGTCTCCGAGGCGGGTCAGCCCAGGCTGCCGGGCGGGCCGGTCTCCGAGGCGGGTGCCCAGGCTGCCGGGCGGGCCGGTCTCCGAGGCGGGTCAGCCCAGGCTGCCGGGCGGGCCGGTCTCCGAGGCGGGTCAGCCCAGGCTGCCGGGCGGGCCGGTCTCCGAGGCGGGTGCCCAGGCTGCCGGGCGGGCCGGTCTCCGAGGCGGGTCAGCCCAGGCTGCCGGGCGGGCCGGTCTCCGAGGCGGGTGCCCAGGCTGCCGGGCGGGCCGGTCTCCGAGGCGGGTCAGCCCAGGCTGCCGGGCGGGCCGGTCTCCGAGGCGGGTCAGCCCAGGCTGCCGGGCGGGCCGGTCTCCGAGGCGGGTCAGCCCAGGCTGCCGGGCGGGCCGGTCTCCGAGGCGGGTCAGCCCAGGCTGCCGGGCGGGCCGGTCTCCGAGGCGGGTGCCCAGGCTGCCGGGCGGGCCGGTCTCCGAGGCGGGTCAGCCCAGGCTGCCGGGCGGGCCGGTCTCCGAGGCGGGTGCCCAGGCTGCCGGGCGGGCCGGTCTCCGAGGCGGGTCAGCCCAGGCTGCCGGGCGGGCCGGTCTCCGAGGCGGGTCAGCCCAGGCTGCCGGGCGGGCCGGCCCGCGGGCGCCGACCCTGCTCCACGGGAAAGCAGGTGACAGTGGGGAGATAACTGTGCAGAGTGGGGGGCTCCCTTGGCTCGGGGCGGCTTACCAGGCCCTGGGTCCCCTCGCAACCCACCCCGTGTCAGCCTGCCCACTCCCATCCCTAGCACTGCAGCTACAGCAGCCAGGTTTCTCGCTGCCTCACTGCAGCTGCTGGGCGCCTGCTGAAACTGACGGTGAGGACCCGGCAGGCAGGTTAATCCTAACCCCGCCCCCCGCCGGGATCAGAAAGGGCACCCCCTAGAGGGGACAGGCCCCACGTCCTACATCCTGCCCCGCTGAGGCAGCTGGTTCCCTGCCCTGGGATGGGACGGGAGGCAAAGGCCCCTGCCCCTGCGGCCCCCCACCCCCGCTCACCGCAGGAGGCTGACTCGTCGGAGCGGTCCCCACAGTCGTCATCCAGGTCGCAGGTCCAGGAGATGGGGATGCAGCGGCCGCTGGCGCAGGAGAACTGGTTGGGGGGGCAGGTCCGAGCTGGGCACGGGGCGAGAGAGACACGGGGCGTCAGTGACCCTGGCGGCAGCCCAGTAAAAGCCCAGGGGGGCAAATCAGCAGGGTGCGGGGAGAAGCTGAGGCTGCAGCAGGGGGCAACTAATTACCAGGGAGCCTGCTAACGAGATCAGGCCCTGCCCTAAGGCCTGTGGCACGGCCGAACAACAACCCAGAGCGCCCAGCCCCTGGGCAGGCTCCCCGCTCAGCAGCACGGTGCCTTGCAGGGCTGCGTGCGCACCGTGCTCGCGTTCCAGCTGGGGCTCGCGCGGCGCCAGGGACCGGGCCAGCGGGCTCCTCACCCGAGCAGGTGGAGTTGGACTCGTCCTCATTGTTGCCGCAGTCGTTGTCGCCGTCGCAGAGCCAGCGGTTGGGGATGCAGCGGTTGTTCTCGCACTTGAAGCGGTCCGAGGGGCAGGTGTGCTCGTCTGCGCGGGGCCGGGGGAGAGGAAAGGGATTCAGGACCCCGGGGTGTGAACCTCCCTCCCTCCCCAGCCAACGCCATCTGAGCACTAGAGAGCCCGGCCGCATGCCTTCCCGGGAACCAGCTTGGCCCCCTTTGGGGAAACTGAGGCACGGGGGAGGGACTTGCCCAAGGTTACTCAGGGAGACAGTGGCAGAGCTGTAAACAGACTCCAAGAATCCTGACCCTCCCCACCCACCAGCCTCCCCACTGTTGTAACCACTAGGCCCCCCCACTCCTGGAGCTGGGGACAGAACCCAGGAGTCGAGCTCCTCCTGCTGTAACCACTAGACCTCCCCCCCAGGAACCCAGGAGTCCTGCCCCCCAGCTCCCCCTGCTGTAACCACTAGACCTCCCCCCCAGGAACCCAGGAGTCCTGCCCCCCCAGCTCCCCCTGCTGTAACCACTAGACCTCCCCCCTGCCCAGGAACCCAGGAGTCCTGCCCCCCCAGCTCCCCCTGCTGTAACCACTAGACCTCCCCCCTGCCCCAGAACCCAGGAGTCCTGCCCCCCCAGCTCCCCCTGCTGTAACCACTAGACCTCCCCTCTGCCCCAGAACCCAGGAGTCCTGCCCCCCCAGCTCCCCCTGCTGTAACCACTAGACCTCCCCCCCCAGGAACCCAGGAGTCCTGCCCCCCCAGCTCCCCCTGCTGTAACCACTAGACCTCCCCCCTGCCCAGGAACCCAGGAGTCCTGCCCCCCCAGCTCCCCCTGCTGTAACCACTAGACCTCCCCCCTGCCCCAGAACCCAGGAGTCCTGCCCCCCCAGCTCCCCCTGCTGTAACCACTAGACCTCCCCCCTGCCCAGGAACCCAGGAGTCCTGCCCCCCAGCTCCCCCTGCTGTAACCACTAGACCTCCCCCCCAGGAACCCAGGAGTCCTGCCCCCCCAGCTCCCCCTGCTGTAACCACTAGACCTCCCCCCTGCCCAGGAACCCAGGAGTCCTGCCCCCCCAGCTCCCCCTGCTGTAACCACTAGACCTCCCCCCCCAGGAACCCAGGAGTCCTGCCCCCCCAGCTCCCCCTGCTGTAACCACTAGACCTCCCCCCCCAGGAACCCAGGAGTCCTGCCCCCCCAGCTCCCCCTGCTGTAACCACTAGACCTCCCCCCTGCCCTGGAACCCAGGAGTCCTGCCCCCCGGCTGTCTCTCCTCCCTCTGGCAGGCTATGACCCGGCGTGGTCTCTCTTGGGGCTGGGGCAGGGGGCGCGCAGGGAAGGTCTGACCCAGCCGGCCGCCCCTACGCACGGCAGAGCTCCGGCGCCTCATCGCTGTTGTCCAGGCAGTCGTTGTCCCCGTCGCATTTCCAGCGCTCCTGGATGCAGCGGCTGTTCTTGCAGGCGAACTCCCCAGGCTGGCACTGCGGAGGGGGGACGTAGGACGGGTTGGCTGCCGAGGAGAAAGCAGGAGGGGGGGAGGGGTTGATTGGCGTGTTCCTTCGCGGCCGGCAGCGCACGGGGGGGGCGCTCCTGGTTTTCCCTCCGCTGCCCTGGGCCTCCCCGGCTCTGCACGGCCAAGACCGGCCCTCCAGTGTGCAAATGGGGAAACTGAGGCACCGCGTGAGACCGGGACTCCCCCAAGGTCACCCGGACCCCCGCTCCCCTGAGCGCTGGTGCACCCAGCTCCGGGTGAGAGGGGCGTGGGCGTGGCCAGGAAACGGGCTCCCTAGGGTGGGTGGGGGAGGCTCAGCCCACAGACCCTGCAGCACGGCCCGGAAGGGGAGCCGCGGCGACGTACCTCGGCAGGTGACGGAGTCGTTCCCCAGGATCTGGTCCTCGGCACAGGCGCAATGCCGGCCCCGGGGGATGGCCAGGCACAGGCTGCTGCAGCCCCCGTTGTTCACCCGGCAGTTGTTGGTGCCCACTGCGGGGGCAAGGCGGGCGTGAGGACAGCCGGGCAGGGGGGTTGAGTGCATGCAGCCCTGGGGTGCCGGGGGAAGGGCCTACCCAGGGCAGATGGGGCCAGACCCATGGCCGGGCCTGATACAGCAAGGCACCAAAGCCCTAGCAGGGCAACGTTAAGCGCCTGGCTGAGCCAAGTCCCTGGGCACGTGGGAGGGGGGCGGATGGATAGATGGGCAAACACAGGGCGGAGGGGGAGACAGGTGGACAGCTACACAGACAGAGGCGTATGGGGACAGACAGACACAGGGCGGAGGGGGAGACGGGTGGACAGCTACACAGACAGAGGCGTATGGGGACAGACAGACACAGGGCGGAGGGGGAGACAGGTGGACAGCTACACAGACAGAGGCGTATGGGGACAGACAGACACAGGGCGGAGGGGGAGACGGGTGGACAGCTAGACAGACAGAGGTGTATGGGGACAGACAGACGCGGGGCGGAGGGGGAGACGGGTGGACAGCTAGACAGACAGAGGCATATGGGGACAGACAGACACAGGGCGGAGGGGGAGACGGGTGGACAGCTAGACAGAGGCGTATGGGGACAGACAGACACAGGGCGGAGGGGGAGACGGGGGGACAGCTAGACAGACAGAGGTGTATGGGGACAGACAGACGCGGGGCGGAGGGGGAGACGGGTGGACAGCTAGACAGACAGAGGCGTATGGGGACAGACAGACACAGGGTGGAGGGGGAGACGGGGGGACAGCTAGACAGACAGAGGCGTATGGGGACAGACAGACACAGGGCGGAGAGGGAGACGGGTGGACAGCTACACAGACAGAGGCGTATGGGGACAGACAGACACGGGGCGGAGGGGGAGACGGGTGGACAGCTAGACAGACAGAGGCGTATGGGGACAGACAGACGCGGGGCGGAGGGTCGCCAGGCAGGGGTGCCAGGGACGGGGGGAGGTGCCTGGGGACCGAGGGGGGCAGGAGGACTCCACAGGGGCCGATGGATCAAGAGGGATGGGGAGATAAAGGTGGGGGGAGACCTATCCTGGCTGGGGACGGGCCCGTCTCTCTGCAGAGCTGGGTGCCCCTCCCCAGTCCTGGGTGTGGCCTGGACCAACAGGCGGAAAGGCCCGGAGGGCAGGGGCCGGCGGGCAGAACAGCCAGGGCTGAGCGCCGTGGGGCAGAGGGAGGGATCCAGGGGTCCCCAGCCCCCAGAGCGAGGCGCCCGAGGGATCCCGGCTCGCCCCGGCCCAGCGCCCGCTCCCGGGGCTCCGCGGGGCTGCCTGAGGGCCGGGCGCCGGCCGTACCTTGCTGCTGCTGGGCGTCGTACATGCGGATCTCGAAGATGGGCGGGCGCTCGTTGCGCAGCAGGGTGACGGCCTTGGACGACTGCTCCAGCCGGTAGATGCTGCCGCTCCGGTACTCGGTCCAGAAGAGGAAGCTGCTATAGTGGCAGAGCCCGAAGGCGTGGTTCAGCTCCGGGCCCTCGTAGACAATCTGCGGGGGGGCGGCAGAGAGACGGTGGCTCGTGCTGGTCCGGGGGTGGCGGGGGGAGCCGGCCTGGCCCCGCTGCCGGGGAGGAGCGGAGGAGCCGGACTCGGAGCCCCGGGAGGACGCAGGCATCCAGTCTCGGCGCCGGGGAGGGGCGATGGAGCGCGCGCCCCCTCTGAGCCGGGGGACGAAGCCCTGGGGGGGGGGGGGATCCCCTCCCAATGGGAGGCAGGCGAAAATCCCCCCACCCCAGCCCTTCTCGGCATCTTTGCCCCGAGGCTCAGCGACGGCCCCCCGGGGTGGGCAACCGAGCCAGGAACTCCAGCCTTTGCGCCGTCTGGGCCAGCTCCCCAGCCCTGGCAAGGGGTCCGGGGACCTGGGGGCCCGGGGGCCTGGACAGTGCCCAGCCCAAGGACTGGGGGTAGAATCAACCCTCCATGGCAAGGCTGCTGGGCTCCCTCCCGGCAAACGTGGTCTCCACCGGCAGCCCTATGAGCCCGGCCTGCGGGGACCCGACTCCGGAGGCAGCGGCTGGGCAGAGCCGGCAGGAGCCAGGGGATCCGCCGGCCCAGGGGGAGGCGGGGAGGGGGCGTTGGCTCGCCTTGCGCTCGGTGCCGTTGAGAAAGATCATCTCGATGCGGTCGTAGAAGGCGTCCACCCAGTAGAGGAGCTTGGCCGGGATGTCCAGGCTCAGCCCGTTGGGCCACAGCACCGTCTTGGAGGTGATGAAGACGTTGCGGTTGGAGCCGTCCATCCAGGCCCGCTCGATCTTGCCCCTCTTGCTGTCCTTGGGGTCCTCCTCCCAGTCAGTCCAGTACATCCAGCTGAGACAGCGGGAAGTGGGGGTCAGGCAGCGGGGCCTAGTGGGAGGCGCGCTGGCCCGAGACGCAGCAGCCCTGGATCCTATCCCAGCTCTGCCACTGGCTTGGCCCACGTCACGGCCTCGCTCCGTGCCTCAGTTTCCCCTCCTACTCTCAGTCTATTGAGGGCCGCGCCGGTTGCTCTCTGTGCAGCGCACTGGGGCCCTGCGGGTGCTGTGCCATGTAAGCAGGGATTCTTAAAGCCCGGCACCCAGTACCGCCCCGGTGGGTCCCCGGGAGCGGAGCCGCGTTTCCACCCAGCTAGGGGCTGGCCATGCCGGGCAGATATCACCCCGCCGCGCGCGAACAAGCGCAGACAGCCCCTGGCCCCCCCGGCCGGGTGCAGAACTGTGCTGGGCACGGCCCAGGCACCGGGAGCCGGACGGGTCGTTTCGCGCCCCTGGCCAGGCCCGGCTCACCCAGCGAGGGCTGGGACCCCGCGCCGGGGCTCTGGCTGGGTCTGCCCGGAGCGAGAGCAGGGTTACATGGGGAGACTCCTGCTGAGAGGACGGCAGCCGCAGGGGAGGGGAGGGGAGGGGCCGCCTTTGACGGGAGGAAGCGCGACAGCCATCCAGGCTGCTGGGGGTGACTGTGGGAGCCCCCCCATTCCCCATGACAAGTGTGTGCACATGGCAATCCCCCGCCCCTCCCTCCCGGCTGAACCCCTCAGTAGGGTGAGCCAGGAGGCCTCCTCGCCGCAGCACGGGGGGGGGGGGGGGGGAGCGGCTGGCAAGGCCCCTCCCCTCTCCCTGCAGGAACTGCCGGGGGGACGTTTTTAGTCTGGGTCACGCGGGAGTTGCACTAGACAGTTGCAAGGACCCGGCTGGGATCCAGCCCCCCGTGTGCCAGGCACGGCACAGACCCCGGCTGGGATCCAGCCCCCCCGTGTGCCAGGCACGGCACAGACCCCAGCTGGGATCCAGCCCCCCCGTGTGCCAGGCACGGCACAGACCCCGGCTGGGATCCAGCCCCCCCGTGTGCCAGGCACGGCACAGACCCCAGCTGGGATCCAGCCCCCCGTGTGCCAGGCACGGCACAGACCCCGGCTGGGATCCAGCCCCCCGTGTGCCAGGCACGGCACAGACCCCGGCTGGGATCCGGCCCCTCCGTGTGCCAGGCACGGCACAGACCCCGGCTGGGATCCGGCCCCCCCCGTGTGCCAGGCACGGCACAGACCCCGGCTGGGATCCAGCCCCCCCGTGTGCCAGGCACGGCACAGACCCCGGCTGGGATCCAGCCCCCCCCGTGTGCCAGGCACGGCACAGACCCCGGCTGGGATCCGGCCCCCCCGTGTGCCAGGCACGGCACAGACCCCGGCTGGGATCCAGCCCCCCCGTGTGCCAGGCACGGCACAGACCCCGGCTGGGATCCAGCCCCCCCCCCCCCCCCCCCCCGTGTGCCAGGCGCAGCACAGACCCCGGCTGGGATCCAGCCCCCCGTGTGCCAGGCACGGCACAGACCCCGCTGGGATCCAGCCCCCCGTGTGCCAGGCACGGCACAGACCCCGGCTGGGATCCAGCCCCCCCGTGTGCCAGGCACGGCACAGACCCCGCTGGGATCCAGCCCCCCGTGTGCCAGGCACGGCACAGACCCCGGCTGGGATCCAGCCCCCCGTGTGCCAGGCACAGCACAGACCTCAGCTGGGATCCAGCCCCCCCCCCCCCCCCCCCCGTGTGCCAGGCACGGCACAGACCCCGGCTGGGATCCAGCCCCCCCGTGTGCCAGGCACGGCACAGACCCCGGCTGGGATCCAGCCCCCCCCGTGTGCCAGGCACGGCACAGACCTCAGCTGGGATCCAGCCCCCCCCCCCCCCCTCCGTGTGCCAGGCGCAGCACAGACCCCGGCTGGGATCCACTCTGCCCGAAGCCATTAGTGGCCACCCACCCGTTCAGAGGATCCACCACGATGGCTCTGGGGTGCGTCATCTTCCCCTCGATTAACGTCTTCCTGGTCTGGGCAGCCTTCTCCAGCCGGGCCACGCTGATGGTCTTCTTGGGCCCGTCGTCGGTCCAGTACAGGTTGTTCCCCATCCAGTCCACGGCGATGCCCTCCACGTTGTGGATGGCTGCGCGGGAGAGAGGCCACGGCTCAGAACCACCCCCCGTCCCCCCGCCAGCCGAACGCAGAGGGGCCACGTGGACACCACCGGCATCCTGGCCCTCGGGATCGCCATGGAAACACCGGGGCAGGCCACGGCGGCCGGAGGAAGCAGCCGGGGGCCCAGGCCACGGACGGAGCGGGCAGGGCAGCAGCGGGTTCGCCACCAGACGCAGCACGAGGGAAAGGGCCCAGATCCAGGCCCCGCCGACGGGTCCCTCTGGCAGTGACCGGGCAGGCAGCCCGGCCTGGGGGGATCCTGGTGTCAGGCCGCCGGGGGGGGAGAGAGCCGGCACGCCAGCGTCCACAGCGACACCCTCCAGCGAGCTGGGCAGGAGCTGCAAGACCTACGTGGTGGCAGCCACTTGAAATCCGCTGCCTAGCAGGAGCCCGTTCACCAAGGGGGGGGGGGGGGGGGGCAGGATTCCCTAATGGTCATGCTCCATGCCCAGCTAAATGCGGGGTCAGGAGGAAATGGCAGGTTGGGCCGTAAGCTGCAGGGTTGCAGAACCCTCCCTCTGCGGCAGCAGGCGCTGGCCCTTGCAGGGTGGCAGGACGTACAAGACGGACCCCGGTCCGATCCGGTCCGGCACGTCCTGAGCTACTGGCACACGCCCGGGGATGGAACAGCAGCCGCTCTCGGGCTCAGATCTGCCAGGGCCACCTCCCGGCGAGGCGCGGCACCATCCTCCTGGCCCCTCCGCCCGGCAGAGTCCTAGCCAGCCCCCCACCTCACCCACCGTCTTTCAGGATGGTCTCGCGCTCCGTCCCGTCGATCTTCTGGCGCCCGATCAGGTAGCTGGTGGTGTCGGCGAAGTAGATGAAGCCCGTCTCGGCGTGGAAATCCAGGGCCCGGGGATTCATGAGGTTCTCGATGGGGATCATGTGCTCGTCCGGCACCTTGGCCCCCATGTCCATGCCCCGGATGATGCCAGGGCGGCCCTTCCCGTACACCAGAAACAGCTCGTGCTCCGGTTCTGCAAGGCAAAGGGGGCGGGGGGTCAGTCCCTTGTGGCTCCCGCCTGCCGGCTCCGAGACGCGCCGAGCTCCCAGCGCTGGGCTTCCGGCGGCTTTGCCCTGCAAGGCTCCGGCTGGCCCACTCACCACCCGGACACACCAGGAGCCTGCGGCCGAGTGAGGCCAGCAATCCCAGGCCCTGATCACCTGCAGCCCCTGCCCGCCCGGCAGGCTCCGGCCCTCGGGGAAGGGGCAGACGGCTCGTGACCCCCGGCTCAGAGGGGGACCGATCGGCGGCTACAGCTTTCTTACTTCAGTTGGCAGGGCGGCAAAGGAACCTCCGGGCCTGCCCCGGGAGACGCCATCTTGGGCAGGTTGAGGGCCTGCGCTCTGGCTGGCCGGCCCGGCGCTTTAGGGTGCGGGGGAAGGTGCGTGAAGGGGGGACGTTTCTGCCCGGTAACTGCTCGACCTCTGAACTGACACGAGGCTGGGCAGTCGCAGGCCCAAACGTTGGCCAGTGCTCGGCGCAGAACTGGCCACGGCCACGGCGACGGGCTCCACTTACGAACACGCTGACCGATGGGGGCGAGGCAGCTGGACTGGCCGGGGCAGGCTGGGCACGGTGGGGTCTTTGCCACCCGGCCCACCAAAATGGCTGAAAGCGGCCCCTGCTCTCAGCGCGAGGCCCTGGCTTGCGGCCGGAACCAGCCCTCGGTCGCCTGGCCCAGAGCCCTGCATCGCCCCGCTCGTTAGCTCCCAATTAACAGGGAACCGGTTAGACACAACCGCCACCACAGGCTGGGGCCAGCGCTCCGAGGGAGGATCCCAGGGAGAGGAGGGGCGTGGGGGAAGGTGTCGGAAGAGCTCTGTAACAGCCACGCTCCAGGGAAGGGAAGGGGTCTGGATTTCCCAGCAGGCGCAAGCTGGGAAAATTCCCACACAGCGGAGGCCTCCGCACGGACCCCGCTGGGTCACCGGGCGGCCGTTTGATCTGGAGCCGCTGACGTCACCACGACGTGGCTCTGACCTGCCCCCGGAGCGACTCTTGGCCCTGTGACTCGCACGGGGCCCTCGCGACGAACGACCCGCAGGGAAACAAACCCAGCCCCCGCACGCCCCTCCGGCCCGTCAAGCGAGACCACCCCGCCGCTCAGGGCGGGGAAAGGGGGAAATTCAGCAACACCCAGTGACTAATATAATCGTGTTTTTCGCTCGGCGGCTTCGCACAGCGGATCTCCGTGGCTGCCCCAGGGAAATTCGAGGTTGGACGCAGCGAGGCCGCCCAGAGTCCTGATTGAAAACGAACAGAAACCCGGCCCCCCCCCCGGAGGGATTAGCCTGCGTTTGCAGCGTCCCCGAGCAAAGGCCGAGCTCTGTCACTATTCTGTCGCACGACAGGGCTCCACGTGCACACGTGCCCCGTTGCGCACGTAATGCCTGATTCGCACATACAAGCGCACGGGCTGCAGGCAATTACTCCTGAATGCGCAAGTCCCCGATGGACCCTGTAACTGCCTGATTTGCACGTGCAAACGGGGCCTGAGTGCGTGCCGCTGTACCTGCCCCGGCTCCTCCCCAGAGCAGCTGCAGCTTGTTCACCCCCCGCCAACACCCTGCCTGGACTCGACTCACTTTTGCACGACTTCCCGTCGCTGCCCAGGCTGAATCCAGAGCGGCACCGGCAGGTCCGGGTCTTGTGGCTGTTCCCGAGCAGGCAGATGTCGGAGCAGCTGCCGGGTTTGCCGAACTGGTCTGGCTCACAGGCGTGGCTCCGCACTGGAACAGCAAGGGCCAAGCACGCTGCCTGAGTGTCAGGGCAACACCATCCACCCAGCCCCGCCAGGCACTTCTAGGGAACAGCTGCATGCCCCCAGCAACACCACACCCCAGGGAGGCAGCCCAGGGTGAGGCAGAACAGCCTTGTGGTTACAGAGCTGGACTGGGATTCAGGGGATCTGCCTCCAATTCTTGCCTCTGCCACCGACTCCCTGTGTAACCCTGGGACACTCCCATCACCACTGTGGTCTCAGGTCCCAAGGGGAAACACTGCTATGGTGCTGCCCAGCCAGATCACTCCCAGCATGCTGGGGCATGCTCCTTATGCTACAGAGAGGGAAACTGAGGCACAGCAAGAGACTGGGACTTGACCAAGGTTACCCAGGAATTCAGTGGCAGAGCCCTAGCCACCAGAGCCCCATCCACCAGGCAGCCCTCTCTCTTTCCTCTCCCCAGCCTGTCAGTTTGGATGGAGAGCCCTTTGGGGCAGGCTCGGTACCCACAGGGACAGGGCCTCTTCTGCGGCACTAACAAGCCGGCTTTTGCCAGTCCAGCTCCCTGACCTGCCCGTGCGTTGCCCACGTTGCAGGGGAACCGGCTCTGGCCACGCCGCGCTCCCAGCGCCCGGATCCACGGCTCAGTTTTGTGTTTTGGAAACCGCCGAGCGGGCTGGAGAGGCTAAGAGGATTTTAAACTTGCAAATTGATTCACTACAAGGAGGGAGGAGGGAAAAACCCACCCGGCGCTGGAGCCTTCAATGGCTCTCAAGGCTCTCGCGCCGGCCGAGCGTCAGGCATGGCGAGGGGCGCGCCACAGAGGGGAGGGCGCCATTCATATTTCACGAAGCCTCATCTGGCTCCATCTGCCTCCTCTCCTTTCCGCGAGACGGTAATTAATCACACCGGCCCAGGCCCCATTCGGGAGAGCCACTAGGGACAGCTGTCACTTCTCGCTCCCGGAGGCAGGCAGCAGAGCACGGAGCCGCGCCGGATGGGCAGGACCGATTAAACCAGCCGGCCCCGGGAATGAGACACGCAGGAGTTGCTGCCGGGGGCGGGCAGTGGGGGAGCCCACGGGAACCCGGGGTGCCTGAGCCCCTTCCCCAGACATCGGCTGGGAACCCAGGACAGCACAGGCTGCACGGGTGGAACACAGGGATGGACGGACCAGCGGGGCTGATCCTGTACGGGACACAGGATTGGATGGAACAGCAGGGCTGACCCTACATGTGACATGGGGTTGGACGAACACCGGGGTAATGGACGAGTCCTGCCCCATCCCCAGGCGCCTCGATTTCTTCCAAGCTCCCGAGCCCCGACAGAGAGGACAGGGTCTGTGCCCGCACGCCAGCCTCCCCTGTGCGCCCCCAGGCCACGACCTGGCCCCCTACCCGTGGGCTGCCGCCGCTGGTGGTAGATATGCAGGGCTCCGCCCTTGTCCACTCTGGTGACCACCTGGTACTCGGTGCTGTTGAAGCGGTTGACCCGGATGACGCTGGTTTTCTGCTGAGCGTTGGCGTTGTCCGAGTTGGTGGCGTACAGGTAGTTCTCGAAGACGGTCAGCCCGTAGAGATGCTCGATCTGAAAAGCACCGTGCCAGGGTGAGCGTGAGCAACCCCCGGGAACAGAGCCCGGTTCCCTGCCTCTCCCAGTGCCCGGGGTGCTGCTTCACGGGGCAGCCTCCAAGGGGCGATGGGAAACCACACACACACCCCTGACCCGACTAGGGGGCAGAGGCTGGCGGAGCTGGCGCATGGTTGCACACACTGCTGGGCAGGGACGCGCTTTTCCCGCCCCGCACGAATATCCCAGATTTCAACAACACATTTCCCGCCCGGAATCCGGATGAAAAAAAAATCCAAATCTCAGAACTTTTCCCAAACTAGCCATCTCCGCTGCTCCCCTTCCCCGACCGGGTCAATTTCAACCTTTAAACCAACCTCCCCTTGCTTCGCTGTAGGAAATCGCTCCGCTCTCGAAGCCTTTGTGTTGAAAATCTTTGGCCAATTTTGAATTCCTCCTCTGCCCCCAAAAATGTTTCCAACTAGGAGACTCCCTGAACCTGCCCCTTTCCACCAGCTCTTCTGGGCAGCGAACACAGACAAGGGCAGCTGCTGGGGGCTCCCAGAAAGAGCTGGGTAACGTCCACTAACCCAGCCAGCCCAGCATGGCTCTAATGCTCCTTCGCCACGGCTAGCCTAGCGCGAGAGCAGGCCGATGTCGCCTCACACTGACCGACCTACCGACCTCAGCCACGTCGGACTTCAACCAGTCTCCCCCACCCGCTGTTTGCCCCAGGGGTTAAAAAGCCCTTGTCCAATGAGGCCACAGTGCCGGCACACGACCCCTTGCGGCCGCAGCCAAGGGGCTTAGGAACCGGCGTGGCCCCGGCAGGAGCGCTGGCTCGCGGGTCGGTTCGGGAGATTCTAGCACCTGGCCCAGGCCTGCGGGGAAGAGCCGGGATGAGGCGTCTGGCCGGCCCCACAGTACCGCCCCTCGCAGCTGTACCGGGCTGGGCTCTGCTCCCCGGGGGCGCTGGCTCAGGGGCCGCGGGCGGGGCGGCGCTCACCAGGATGCCCTGGATGATGGTCTGCCGGTTCTTGCCTTCGTAGTCCACCACCTCGATGTAGTCCAGGTAGGCGTCGGCCCAGTACACCAGCCGGCTGACCAAGTCCAAGGTGATGCCGTGCGGGAAGACGATCTTGCTGTCCACCAGCTTGGTGCGGTTCTGCCCGTCCATGTCGCAGCGCTCCACCTTGGGGATCTGCCCGTAGTCAGTGAAGAAGACTTTTCTGGGGGAGGAGGGGGTCACGTGAGTGCTCGGAGGCTGGGGGTGGGGGGAGGTCTTGCAAAGAGCTGGGGGGAGTGAGAATCTGGGTGTGCACACACTCCAGGGCACACAGGTCCACTCCTGCACCCTGGCCACCAATGCACGCATGCCCATGCACACCTGCCTGCCAACACAGGCACGCCCAAGCATGCTCCCCCAGCGCATGCAGGCCCATGCACTCCTGCACACCCACGCACACAAGCCCATGCACACCTGCACACCAACACAGACACGCCCACGCATGCCCCCAAGGCACGCACGCCCATGCACACCTGCCTGCCAACACAGGCACGCCCATGCACACCTGCCTGTCAACAGAGGCACGCCCATGAATGCCCCCGATGCATACACGCCCACGCACACACACACACATACGCCCATGCACACCTGCCTGCCAACACAGGCACGCCCATGCATGCTCCCCCAGCGCATGCAGGCCCATGCACTCCTGCACACCCACGCACACAAGCCCATGCACACCTGCACACCAACAGAGACGCCCATGCACACCTGCCTGCCAATACAGGCACGCCCATGCATGCCCCCGACGCATACACGCCCACCTACGTCCATGCATACCTGCATGCTAGCACAGGCACACTCATGCATGTGCCTCCATGTATGCACACTCACACAGGCCTGCACAACCACATATGCACACCCATGCGTACCTGCCTGTCAACACTGGCTCCCCCAGCACATGCAGGCCCATGCACGCCTGCATACCTGCGCATGCACGCCCACACACGCCTACACACCCACCCACATTCACCCATGCACGCCTGTGTGACGTAGCGTGGGTACCTTGCTGGTTGCTAGGCTTGGGTTGTGAGTGACCTCCCCTGGCTGCTGCCTGCAGCACAGCCCAGCAGGGCAGGGGATGAGTCATTATGCAAGGGGGCTTCGAACCCGTCTGACCAGTATCTCCCAGGGAGCAGAACAATGGGAAGAAGGGGAGTGGAGCCCTGGCTGGGGGCAGGGCTGGAAGTGAGGGAGTGAGGTTTCTGGCTGGTATCATGGAGGAAGCAGCCTAGGCAACGGGCTGGGATTTAGGGGCCCAGGCTCCCCCATCTCAAGGGGGGCTGAGGCATCCTAGGTCTGCCCTGTAACCAGATTCCATCTGTGCTGGGCTGCATCCTGGAGAAGCAATAAACTCCCTCTGTTCTACTGGCCGGTGGAGTCTGTCTGTGCCATTACGGGGGAACCCCAACGCGCCGTCACAGCCTGCCTATGCACGCCCGCACACACCTGCACACCCACACACATACACCCATGCACGCCTGCCTATGCACGCCCGCACACGCCTGCACACCCACACACATACACCCATGCACGCCTGCCTATGCACGCCCGCACACGCCTGCACACCCACACACATACACCCATGCACGCCTGCCTATGCACGCCCGCACACACCTGCACACCCACACACATACACCCATGCACGCCTGCCTATGCATGCCCGCACACACCTGCACACCCACACACATACACCCATGCACGCCTGCCTATGCACGCCCGCACACGCCTGCACACCCACACACATACACCCATGCACGCCTGCCTATGCACGCCCGCACACCGACACGCATACGTCCCCTCATTCTCACGCCCATGCCGCAAATGCACGTGTTTATTTGCCTGCTCGCAGGAGGAAGGAAAACTCAGGACCTAGACACAGCTAAAGAGCCTCCGCACTGGGTTTCCTGTACCTGGACACGGCCGCGTGCACCCAGGAGCGCCGGGACACTAGCCTGCAGAGGCCGGCCAGCCCAGCCCCAAGCTGCTCCATCACGGGGCAGCCACAGCCCTGGGGCCCGGTGGGACTCGGCGCCCCACGTGTGCTCCCTGCAGCACTGGCCAGCCCGGCCCAGCAGCAGAGGGGCCTCAGAGGGCACCACCCATCACCCGCGTGAGCGAGGGCCCGATCCAAAGCTCACGGGCTCGCTCTCTGGGTTCAGAGACGTGGCGGGAGAGGGAATGTCTTTTACTGGACCAACTTCTGCCACGAGAGAGACCAGCGTCCGTGCGACACGGAGCTCGTCAGCCACGTTCCCTGGAAGGGGCGCGGCCGCCGTCTGCCAAGGGAACCCAGCCCAACGGCCGTGGGGAGAAGCCCTAAGCCAGCCCCGGCCTGGATCTGCCACAGCCGGGGGAGGGAGGCGCAGCTTAGGCCTCAGTTGGAGTGCTGTGTCCATTTCAGGTAAGAGGTGGAGAAATTGGAGACTGTCCAGAGAAGAGCAACAAGAATGATGCCAGGTCTGGAGTTCTGCCTGCTGGATTTTCCCTTTGATATTTTCATACCCTCTGCTCCTCGTTTCCCGTCTCCTTCCATTTTTTCCTTCCCCCCCACGTCCTAAACTCCAAACTCCGGTCATCTGAAGAAGTGTTTTGTTAGTCTATAAAAAGCGACCAGACCATTTGTTGTTGAAGTTTATCTGTACAGACTCACTCGGCTACCCCCTGAAGGGTCTAGAGAACACGAGCCGCGAGGGGAGACTGAAAGAACTGGGCTGGTTTCGTTTAGAAAAGAGAAGACCGAGAGGGGACATGACACCAGCATTCAAGTCTCTAAAAGGGAGTCACAAAGAGGAGGGAGAAAAATTGTTCTCCTTGGCCGCTGAGGATAGAACAAGAAGCAATGGGCTTAAACTGCAGCAAGGGAGGTTGAGGCTGGACGTTAGGAAAAACTTCCTGCCTGGCAGGGTGGCCAAACACTGGGAGAAATTGCCTGGGGAGTTGGTGGAATCTCCCTCCCTGGATATTGAAGAGCAGGTTGGACAGACGCCTGTCAGCGATGGTCTCGATGGTGCCGGGAGGGCCGGGGACTGGACTCGAGGCCTCTTGGGGCCTGTTCCAGTGCTAGGATGCTGTGAGTCTCTTCTGGAAGGGCGGGCACCGGAGGGGCAGGATGCCGGCGGGGGTGCCGAAGAGAGGAGCACAAACCTCGGTATTCCCTCCTCGCACCCCCTGCTTGTGCGTCGCACGGTGGGGTTCCATCGTGGGGGGGCGCTTCTCTTCGGCTGATTGTCCCCCACCCCCGCCTCTTCCCCAGACTCACCGCGGCCCGCAGGCAAGGTCTGTCTGGGTTCCTAGCGCCCGGCCTTTGCCCGTCAAACGGAGGGTGACTTGCACCTCCGTGAGGACAAGTCTCCTGCCGCAGGCCAGGCCTCGCTGCTTTGCATTCGCTGAGCCCTGCCGCGGCAGCTGCTCAGCGCAAGGCCGGACTGCGCGGGGCTGGAAAGGACGGCTCTCCTGGGCAGCCGGTATGCGCGTTGGTCAGGGAGACAAGATGCCCCTGGCGGGAGTTCCCACGCCTGTGCGGCACGTGGTGGGCTCACACTCACGCTCGCTCGCACGCCACCCGGCCGGATTTCACGCCCCATTTCGTGGCCACCCACGGCAACGCCTTCCCCGCCCCTGTTCTCTTGGCAGCTCCCAAACCAGCCGCCAGCCAGCTGATGACTCAGCGTCACCAGACTTGCCGCCCGGCAGCCGCGCGGAGAGCCGCGACCGCCCTTCCAACGGGACGGATGGCGGAGCGGCGGGAGAGGCGCTGGTCCCGCACGGGGGACATGACACATCTGAGCTCCTGAACACGGAGGGAGCCCGCGGCCAGCCGCAGCACCGTGCAGCTCACCTGGATGCCGTGGGGGAGACGGGGGGGCAGACACTGAGATGCCAGCAGCGCAGGTGGGGCAGCCTCATGGATGGTGCATTTAACCCTTGCCAGGGGCAAAATCCACGCTCAGCCCCAAGCTGCCCCCCCAGGGCTGAGACTGGCGAAGGCCCATCCCCTCTGGTCGTTCCCGTTTCGGAGCCCCCCCCCCCCCCCCCGGAGTCCCCACCAGCTGGGGATGTAAGCAGCACCCTTGCCGGTTACGGTTAACCAGCAGCCCCCGGTTCACTGATTAAAGGGGATTTTGCATCCAGCTGGGCCGCAGCAGGATGGTTTTCTGCAAACCTGGTGGGAGGCGGTTGCAAGCAGGGTGAATGCCTGGGGCCCCACACCACCGGGGGGCCCACGAAGCCAAGTTGCCCGGGTGGTGGGACTTGGGGTTGGGCTGCAATCCGGCGCCGCGGGACTCTGGCTTTCTGCCCCGGGCCCCAGCGAGTCTAACACTCACCAGGCACGGCAGCCCCCGTCTGTGCCCCGTCGCTGAGAGCCTGGGTACAGACACACTTTGGGGTTTGCTGCTATTCCCCAGCCTCGGGGGTGACCGCCCGTGTCTGAGACCAGGTCTGGATTCCCGGCTTCACCGCAGACTCGCCAGCACCCTGGGGCCGGTCGCTTGTTCCCCCCAAGCCGGTTCCCCCCCCGGCCTGTGACACGAGACCAAGCCCTCGCCTGCCGGGGCTCACACTTGGGGACGACTCACTCGGCTCGTCCGCAGGCCACTGGACCGGCCAAGTCAACGATGCCTGGGGCTCCTGCTCTGATGGGAAGGGGCAGACACGCAGGGGACTGGCGACTGAGCAAGGGGTTTCCTGCCGGCACGCGACGTAGCTCGGCGCAGCTGGCCCGGCCCCCTCCCCCTTACCCCATGGCTGGGTCCAGCGCGATGCCCTTGGGGTTGTACAGCTCCAGGTCGAGCAGCGTGACGCAGGTGTCCCCATTCCGGTTGCAGACAAAGATCCGGTCGTCGATGTCGTCCACGAAGTAGAAGTTGCCGGTGAGCCAGTCGATGGCCATTTGCTCCACGTCTGGAGGGGGACAGAGGCGGGTTAGGGGGGCCGGCGAGCGATGGGAGGTGGGCGTCAGAAAACCACCCTCACGGGGAGCCGTTCTGCAGAACCAGCTCTGACCTCACAGCCCCGGCGGGCCCCGACTGTGGGCACGGGGCCCTCGGAGGTCGGCGTCTGCGTGGAACATCACGGCCTAACGGGCCGCTTCGCAACCCACCCCCAGCCCCCGGCCGGCACCGCCTGGCCCCCTTCTGGACGAGCCCCGCAGAGGCCGGTGACGGACTGGCGCACGGAGGCCATCCCGCCCTCGCCTCCCGCCCCGAGAGACAAACACCAGAGCCCTGCGCGGACACACACTGGGTAGCTGCCGCTGGAGCTGCAAAAATGAGCGGTGGAGACCCGCAGCCGGGGATGTGACGCGGACACCGGTGGATCTGCCGGGCTCTAACAAACCGCCCCGCAACCGGGGAGGGCTGGCAGGCGCGGCGGGAAAAGGGGGAGGGGACAAGGCAGAGGAGGGGAAGCAGCTGAGAGAAGGAAGGTGCCCAGGGAAGCCCAGAGAGGAGTGAGGGTCGCCCCCGTTCCCATGGCTCCCACCCCACGAGACAGTCCAGCTGGGAATTTCTACGCCACTTCCATGGTTCCTAACCCCCCTAGACCCCTCTGGAAACACCACCCTGCCCCCAGTGCTGTTTGAGCCTAGCCCCTCTGGGGGGATCGGGTCCGACAGCTGCCAGGGCAAGGTTACGGGAGCCGGGTGTCCAACCGTGGCCCAGCGATGGGCGACACCTGCGCTTCCTGCTGGCGACACCCCCCCCCACGCCGGCGAGAGGGGAGGGGGAGCAAAGAGCAGCTGCTCTGACCCCCGCCGCACGTCAGGAGGGACGCGGCTCCATGGCAGAGCCCAGCGCCCCAAAGGCGCCCCAAGGCCCAGAGCCCCGTAGCTGTGAGGGAAGGGTGGTGAAGTCACGCTGGGCTGGGCGAGGCTGACTGGGCCCAGCCTGCGCACGGGGGGGGCGGGGGCTGGTCTGGTCCTTGCAGCCCTGTGGTTCAGGGGCGCTGGGCCTGCAAACGGGGTCCAGGGACAGGCAGGGCTGGCGAGGCAGAAGGTGGCAGGAGAGCCAAGGGGAGGCGGGAGCAATGGCCCTGTGCCGCTGTGGGCCAGGAGCCGCGGGGAGCGAAGGGCGAGGAAGGGGCGGCGGAGCTTGCGGAAGGCAGAGGGGTATCTCAGGGGAGCACCCTCCCGGCGAGGGCCGTGGTGGCCACAGCACCGCGAGGGAGCCCAGCGCAGCCGGCAGCCAGCCCAGGGGGAAGCAGGCGGCGTTAATCCGCCCGGGCAGCCGACATGCAGGTGAGAGGCAGAACCTGGCACGCGGGGCTTAAGGAGCGGATTAAAACCCACCAAAGTCCCTTAAATCGGATAAACCCAACGGGCCCACATTCCTGCCCTCTCAGCCGGTCGGCCGTCCCGGCACAGACACCGCCCCGGCGCCCTTTGTTTTCAGGAGGCAAATGTGATCCAGGGCCTAGGATCCCACCTCTGAAGGGCCGATACCCAGCCCCTCGCTGATCTAACCACTAGACCCCGCTCCCATCCCAAAGCTGGGAACACAAACCAAGGCCAGGCGGCCCGGCTCCTCCGGGCTCCAACCACTAGATTCCGCTCCCCTAAGGGAAGGTGATAGAAAACCCAAGTGTCCTGAGCAAGGGAAGGGAATGAATGTGGCAACTTCGGGGAGGAGGGGGGTTGAGCCTTTCTCCGGGAGGGGGGAGAGCAGAAAGACCCCAGGAGTCCTGGATACCAGCCCCTTCCTCCCTCTCGTCCCTTGAGACTGCAAGGGGACTCCCCGCGGCTCTCTGCCCCTTCGACCTTCGGGACCCTGGTTTTGTTCTCTCGGCACTAGCCCCTTCCGAGGTGAGGAGTCGCTTTGCTCGACTCCCAGCAGCACGGAGGGAAGCTTGCGAGCCTCGCTCGACACCCCAGACGGATGCACAAGCCACATGTAGACACGGAAGCCAGAGATGGGCCCAGCGCGGGCCGAATCCATCAGTCCTCCCGGGGCTCTGCAACCCAAACCGAATCCCGCCCGGGGCGGTTAGCACAGCCCGCCGCGAGGAAGGAGGGGGAGGCCCTGGGAATACGTCTGGTGGCCGGTAGCAAGGTTTGCATGCCAGGCTCAAAGGCAGAGCCATGGTGGACACAAATCAGTCTGCCGGCGTCAGACCACTTCCTCTCCGGCCCCAGGCGCGGCGGCTGAGCGGACGCTCTCGCGAGTCTCCCAGATAAGGCCAGGCAGGCCGGCGGAGGAGAAAGCCGGCCCGGCCTGCAAAGGACAAACTCTGCCAGTGAAACAGCTGCCTTGGGCAGCAATCCGGTCCCACCGCGCTCACACTGAGACAGAGCAGTCTCTCTCACCCTGGCCTCTGGGTAGGTCTGGACCCCAGCCAGCCGGAGGGCCACGCAGGAACCGGCCTTCGCCAGAGAGGCTGGGGCGCCCATAGAAACAAAGAGGGGAACATGCCAGATCGAAACAGCCGTGGCTGAAACCCAGGGACAAACGGGGTGATGCTTAGATTGACAGATAAGAGAGGGTGCCGAGAGACAGAAAAAGAGAGGGACGGCGGGAGGGTGTTAGATAGATAGATAGATGGGGTGGATGGGGATAGATAGATAGATAGATAGATAGATAGATAGATAGATAGATAGATAGATAGATGGGGTATGTGGGGATAGATAGATAGATAGATAGATAGATAGATAGATAGATAGATAGATAGAGGGGGTGGATGGGGATAGATAGATAGATAGATAGATAGATAGATAGATAGATAGATAGATAGATAGATAGATAGATAGATAGATAGATAGATAGATAGATAGATAGATGGGGTATGTGGGGATGGATAGATAGATAGAGTGGGTATATTGGGGTATATATAGATAGAAGGTATGTATATGGATAGATGGATGGATAGACACACAGACAGACGGACAGGTATATGGATGGACAGACAGATTGACAGAAGAATATGGACAGGCGGACAGACAGGTCACAACCAATGGTCAGGTGTTGACCAGACAACACGCAATGGCACCGTCATCGGTTTTTCCCCCTTTGCAGCCTGCAGCGTATTCACAGAAGGGCTCTCGGCCCCACCGGGCTGCCACCCGCCCCCACTCACAGCAGGCGCCCGGGGCCAAGTGGACAGCGCTCCCGGCGACGCGGGCTGGGCCGGACAGGGGGCTCGGCAGTTATCCGTGGGTGCCACTGGTGTCGAGCGGGTAGAGACTGAGAAAAGCCCCAAGCTGCGGGTGGCTGGACAAGGGAGAGGGGTGTCAGCAGGGGTCTGTCTCCCGGGGGAGGGCTGTCTCACCCGGCGTGTCTGTGCAGCGCCCAGCCCATCGGGGCCCTGATCCCAGCCAGATGCCGGCCACCGCGCCGCAGGGCCCCAGGACGCTGCCCTTGCACCCTGGAAACCTCTCTGTGGCCGCGGGGCTGGCAGGAAACACAACCTGGCGCATCAGGCCAGACCCCGGCCGCCGTCACGCCACTGGCTTCAGCAGCCTCCTGCCCCGGCCAACAAAATGCCACACGGCTAAAGCCGGGCGCGGCCCCGTACTGCCGTGCCAGGAGGGGATGCCCGGGGGGGGGGCACACTTAGCCACCCCGGGGCACTCCTCTGCTAACAGCTGGCGTGGCTGGCTCTCGTGGTACAGGGAGGCAGACATACTGGGCTTTTACAATCTCTGCTCTGCTGAGTCATCTCATTTGACCCTGGCCTGCTCCTCTCCCTCGTCAGCTGCGACCCCGCCGGCCCCTCGCCGCATTCCTCCCGCATCTGCTGCTGCCTGACCCAGGCGGTCAGTTCTCCCGCCCGCCCGGCCCCCAAAGGAAGGGAGGAGAGACCCACCCGCCCAGCTGGGGGGGCACGCGCAGAGATGTAGGCTGGAACCTGTGCTCCCCTCTGTGTTCCCCTCTGATGATCTCCCAGCCCTTGTCTAGTTAGACCAGTGACGAGTGGCCCGGGGGCTGTATGCGGCGCTGCGTGCGCAGCCCTGAGATATTTTGTCCACCGCTGCCCATATACGGGGCCGCCAGACTCTGCTGCTTTCCCTCCAGGTAGGGTTTTTCCCACCGGTGCAACGTGCCGCAAAGCCAGAGCACGGGAGGTGAGGTGAGGTGCGGGTAGGCTGCCCGCACTGACCGGGAGCCGGGCGCTCCCTCTGCCTGCAATCCCAGCACTGCTACGGTTCCGTCAGCACCTCCCGCGAATTCCAGCGCCGCCAGCACAACCGCCCTGCCCCGGGAGACCGTCTTGCTTACGGCAATCTCGCCGCCCACTGAGGCTACCTCTAGACTGCAGGCTTCTTTCGGAAGAACCGTTTTGCGGAAGAGATCTTCCGAAAAAACGTTTTCCGAAAGAGAGCATCCACACTGCAAAAGCTGAACGGACGCTCTCGCGCACGTAAGCTGCGATTGCTATGGACGGAGCGGCCACCAGGGCACCTGTGCTTTTTCCTCTTTCCTCTTCTTCCAAAAGAATTCTCTTCCCCGTCCACGCACGCCTTTTCCCGAAAGAGCTTTCGGAAAAAGGCTTCTTCCTCGTAGAAGGAGGATTACCAACCAACGCTGGAAAAACCCCTCTGCCCTTCCCATTTACTCTCGGAAGAACGCGATTGCACTGTGGACGTCAGTAACATTTTGTTGGAAAAACGGCCGGTTTTCCAAAAAAACTCTGTCGTGTAGACAGACCCTGAGACAGAGGCTGCTTCTGTGGCCACTTGCTAGCCCAGGCTGCCCATCACTGAGTAAGGCTGCCAGCAAATCTCTCTCGCTCTGCATGTACAGCTCCTGGCGCCGTCACGGGGCTAGCTGGGGCATCTCTAGCCCCTCCAGGAATCTCTAAAAGCAACGGGGACTCGCACCCTGCAAAGGCCAGTGAGTCTGGTCTCAAATGCAACTCGGGACAGAAGCGGCAGCCGCTGCCCCGGTCTCTCTGGGGCCGTGCCTCCGGTAGGAATTCCTGCGCGTTCTCAGCCTTCGCGGCTGGGAGAAGCTGAGGCGACGCAGCCCATCCAGCAGCTCTCGGGCTGTATTTTTGCAGCTGGAAAGCATTACACGTCCTCTACGGCTTTTGTTTTTCAAACGGCTCCTTTGCTGCCCTCCCCCCCACATTGCAGGAATCCGGATTTGGTGCCTTCTTATTTTTACTTCCCGCTCTTTCTTGTCGCCTCAGCTAAATCGAGATTTCCCAGGAGGGGCTTTCCTGGGGAGCTAATTTAGCCAGGTCTATTTTTAACCCCTAATGTTAGTGTAGAGGGAGCCCCCCTCCCTCCCCCCGCCCCGCAACCGCATTCACCCCTCGCGCCTTTGGGGAAAAAGACACAAAACGCTGGTTTTCCAACCCTTCTCTTCAGCTCCGCCAGGTCTGTCAGCAGCAGCGAGGCCCCAGTGTGGAGAATTTGGAAACCCTGAGGCCAGCGCCAACCCCTCCGGCCCAGTGGCCTCCCCTGGCCGTACGTGGAGTGGATGTCAGGGTTCAGGGGGCAGCCAGAGCACACTGCTTTGGGGGGGTTTCTGGGACCCTCTGCTCCCTATGGCTCCTGGGAAAGCAAGAGCAGCCCTGGGGGAAGCAGGATCTGAGTGGCCCAAGAATACAGGGAGCGCAGAGTTCGCTTAACACACCCTCCTCTCTCCCACGTATGCGCTAGGCCTCAAGGCGCCCCCCCCATCCTGCCATGACAGGCCCAAAGCGCCATGTCTCCGGCCACCCCTGGACGCAGGGGTCTGCCCGACGCGGCACCGGCGGGGAGCGCCCTGTGGCCTAGAGGACACTGCTCTTACAGCTAGAAGGGTCTGGGAAGCCAGGCTCTCTTCCCAGCTCTGCTGGCGACCCAAAGCATGATCCTGGGCACACCACTCCGCCCCTTTGGGCCTCAGTTTCCCCCAGTGTAAACCAGGATCACAGGAGCATCTCAACCGCCCACCCCATACCGTGCTTTGAGACCTGCTGCTTAAAAAGCACCACTGCCGAGCGAGGGAGCGCTCGTTATTGCTAATAGGCTTCCTTTTTTTTTTAAAAGCATCGGTGCCCTCGAAGCTGTGGAAACTGGGCTAGTTAATAACTTGCCGCCCTAAATAAACAAACGTAATCAACGCAGAGGCCCTACAAATAAACACAACCTTGGCTGGATAGATGTAGCAGACAAAGTCCAGGTTCTTTTCTTTTTTAATGCTACCTGGAAAATCAATAGACCTTTCCAAATCAAGCCATGTCCATACAGTCCTGCCCCCCACCCCCTTCCCGGGACTTTTCAACCTGCTAATTCTTCCACAAGTCACCGAGACCCCAGTGGCTTGAGGCTGGGGTAACCGCAGCGCAGCCGGACTGGTACAGAATTTGCCAAGTAGCTGGAGCCGTTGCCCCGCACGAATCGGCCCCCACTCGTCCCTGAGCTAACCTGTCATGCTGCCCTCCACTGTCTCCTGATCCCTGCACACAGAATCCTAGGGTCACCCTCCCTTCGCATCTGCAAGGCAAGGAAGGAACAGGCCAGAAAGCCAGTCCCCTGGGCGCTCAAAGGAACAGGCTTGTCTCAGGCGTCTTTCGTTTGATGGAGAAGAGCGGTGCCCATGGTACATCTGGCTGGGGGGAGCATACAAAAGGCTCCCCCCGAACGCCTCAGGATGAGGGCCTGGGTTCAAGAACACCAAATGTATGATGCTCCCACTCAGCATTCCCTCGTGCAGCCTCTCAGGAGAGATCCAAAGGCCACCCAGCTGCTTAGCAGAGCACTCACAGATAGGTTTTCTACGAGTGGTGCACATTCACCCATGTCTCGGCGCACATACAAAATTATTCCACACGTGGATGGAGAAGATTAGAGGGAACACTGGTCACCGTAGCTAGAACCCAGAACCTCACTCAGTTCTCCCAGGTGTTGCAGGCAGGCCTCACTCCGAAGAGCTTGCAATTGAACCAGGAGGGGGACTGCCTGTTTGCCGGAGGGGAGCAAAGGTTTTTCGCCTTCCTCTGTAGCATGGGGCACGGATCACTTGCTGGAGAATTCTCTGCATCTTGGGTTCTTCAAACCATCATTTGAGGACTTCAATATCTGAGATATAGGTGAGAGGATTATTCCAGGACCGGGTGGGTGAGATTCTGTGGCCTGCACTGTGCAGGGGGTCAGACTAGATGATCATAATGGTCCCTTCTGACCTTAAAGTCTATGAGTCTATGAGCATCTCGCAGAAACAGGAAGCGAATCCCGTTTTCCAAGCCCACCCTTTGCTCTCAGGTTCTACCACAAGATGGGGGCTAATTACAACTGGTAAATTTCCCCAGCTTTGGCCAAAAGACGCAGATTCAACTCCCTCACCTGGCTCGGTTATTTTGGGTCACACCAAACACATTTCAACACGCACATCCCAGTTCCAAAGAATGCTTCGTCAGAGCGCCGGCGGTTCGGTTTCTTGTTTTTTTAAACTAACTCATGGCACGGAAGGAAAGGGAGCTGGCAAAATTCAAGGCGATTCCTAGAAGCAAAGGCAGCTGATCTCTGAACTCACCAAAGTTGTGTTGAAAGAGCTGCTTACAATGCACAAACGCGTGGCCATGACTAGCACTTTCCATAACTCAGATGTACCATGGGGATGTTGCAATTTTTTTTTTGTTTTTTTGGAGGGGGAAGGGGGGGAAACAGAAAAAAAAAAAAAACCATCATATTGTGCAAGAGAACAAATTGCTCAATGCAAGCAGCCTGGCAGCTAATTTCCAAGTTTGGAGTCTGTTAAAATAATGCTGCCCAAGCAATGGTTTCAAAAGTCTCTTCCTCAGAAGAGCTGCAGTCTCTTGAGTGCATTGCCCTGCGATCCAGGAAACCTTGGTAACTTCAGCTTGCGGCTCCCATTCAGCCGCACGCTGGGGGACGTGAACCTTTGCAGGATCGCGCTGAGCCCTGACCTAGCACTTTGCAGCCACCGATCTCAAAGCTCTTCCCTTCCTCCCGCTTTTTCAGGGCTTCCCCAAAAGTGCCAGCAGGCTAGGAACAGAATGCAAGTTCCCGGAGTCCCAGACCACTAGGCCGTACTGCCTCTCCTTCAATACATCCCTGATGAGAGCAAACCCCTGCCGTTAGCCAGATATTTTTCAGCGCCACAGATTTCAGAGTAGAGAGAAAGAAACAGTAATCTCCATTACATCAACCAGCCTCTCTTCTTCTCAACAGACCACAAAGCGTTTTATAGTCAGCCTCTGCCAAGCTCCCGTCGTAACTCCCTCTGAAATGCAGCCCCCTCTGGGGTGGGCCAGGGCAGCTGTTTCACAGTGTACAACAGTTTGGGGGTAAGAATGCGAAGTCTCCGAGAGAGGGCATCTTGCAAGCAAGCACCCAAGTGTCAGAACTTTTTAGTCCCAACCAGGTCACCTTGGGTAACCCTAGGCTGATCACTTCATGTCTTTCTGCTTCCGTTTTTCCTCCTGTAAAATGGGGACCAGTAGCACTTCCTTCCTCCACCCTTCGTGTGTCTTGGTCTAAACTCTCTGGAGCAGAGGCTGCCTTTCTGTTCTGCATTGGAAAGCGCCTAAGGCACCAGGACCCCGATCTCCAGGAACACGAACTTGGGGGGGAACGTCAGGGAAAAGAAACTCCTCTAGCTCCCGGCAGGAGCCGGCCAGCGGTTTAAGAGAACACGACAGCCAGATGCGCTGCAGCCTTGGATTAATCACGGTCTGGACTAGAAAGGAAGTGAGTCTCCTCTCCTAACAGGCAAGCAACGGATTTCCACATCACTCTGGAACGGCTGTAGCAGGGTCTGCGGGATTCACAGCCCTGAGGCAGGGGACATGCCCCAGGGCGCCCGCCGGGGAGGGAAGTCCGTTCGCAGAGGCTAGCATGCCTAGAGGCCGGGGGCACACCCCGATATTCAGTCAGCGGGAAGGCGAGCTTGAGGGCAGGGGGGCAGGAAGGGCGTTGAGCGAGATGGGCATCGGGACTCAGGCAGGGGGTTTCAAACGACGGGGCGCCACCCGGGACTGGGTGGGGAGATGTCAGGTGCTGGGGCTCGGTGCTGCAGGGGGATCAGGTGAGCAGTGAGCTCCCTGCCCATCCAGGCACCGCAGGCTGTGCCCCAGAAGTGGCCGGCAGCAGGACCGGCTCCTAGGTGTTGCCGGAAGGGCACAGGGCTCCACACACGGCTCCTGCCCCGAGCACTAACTCCGCACTCCCACCGGCGAGGAACCTGCTTCTGGATGGGCAGGAAGCTGCCTTAGTCCTGCCCAGGGTCCGCTGGAGGGGAGCCCTTCCTGCCCCACTCCCACAGCCCACAGCTCTCCTCCTCAGCCCCACCCCACATTCTAGCCACATTCTGGCAGGTCGCGGCATCCTCCATTTTCTTCAGCGGGGCGCCGAGGGAAAAAAGTTGGAAGCGCCTGCTCCGGAGCACCTCTGCGGCTGTTCAGAGCCGGGCCTGGCTCAGGGAAGGAGCTGCTGTCAGAGCCCTGGCCCCGGGGAGGCGGGATGGAGCCGGGGGGCAGGGGCCAGTGGCGAGATGGAGCTGGAGGCTGGGTGGACGCTATGGTAGTTGGGTTTTCTTAAATCAGAAGTGGGCTGTTCTATGTTAGCCATTCTCTGCTGCCGACAGCCCACCCAAGCGCCTTGTCTGAGGGCCCAACGCTGCCGGCTTCTCCACAGCAGAAAGGGTGACTCTAGCTCCGGGCCCCCAAACCGGAGCCGTTCTGAAACTGGTCTGGCTTCCCGACCGAGCTCAACTAGTCCCTGTGCCGGCTGAACCGGAGTCATTGGCTCCCAGACGAAACCCAGGAGAAAGCCTCTAGCCTGGATTATACAGGGGTGGGGAAGAGAGGATGGGACGGTCCCTTTGGGCCTGACCTGAACTGGATTAGTTACACCTCGGGTGCACACCAGCCCTTCCCCGGGGAGAGACTTTGGGGTTCTAAGCCCACTGCTGGGGCACTTCTCACACGAGGGAGTCCCCCTTCCATGCAAAAAAGAGGGATTTTTTTAATGGAAAATGGGCGTTTTTCACCCAGGTGAACCTCTCCGGCGTGGGCTGAAATGAGTTTGGCTTCTCCCCCGCCCCGCTCCAGCACCATGGCAGGAGGAGGCCCTCGCGCCGGGGTGAGACCCCAGCTCCGTCCATCCAGGCAGGCGGCTGCTGAGCAGAGGTCAGCAAGGAGGAGAAAAGCACCCAACTGCCCCAGCCTGCCAAGAGCGAGCAGAGGGGAGCTGACAATCCGCACCGGTCCTTCGACCCCCCCACAACCCCATCAGAAACTAACGGAGCTTGGTGAGGGGGTGGAAGGAGACGCCCAGAGCTGCTTTGTAGCAGCCACACGCCGCAGGGTCAAACGCAGCCATCGCAAACCTAAGCCCTCGCCAAGCGGTTTCTAGGGAATGAAAACTTGGAAGCCAGACCCGAGCGCAAATGTTTCGGTTCAAAAACGCCCCCGAAAGGGGAGCGAAAGCGGCTCAGGAATGCAGTCCCCGGGCGCTCTCAAATACATCGGCTTCCTATTTTTTTGATTTTTTAAGGAATGGTTCCTTGGATACACGCACCTAATACCATAATCTGAAGGAATTTCTCTCTCTCCCGCCCCCTGCGCCCTCCCCACGGAGAACAAGACATGCTCTGTCGCGGCAAAACACGCGATGGATAAACACGGCCCCCAGGGGACACATTTCCTTAATTAAAAAGAATGCTAACGGGGCGTGCGGGAGACAAACTGCAGGCGGGCTGCCCCTCAGAGGCTCACAGAAACGCGAGGCTAGAAGGGTCCTTCAGAGGGCAGCCAGGCCGGCCCCCGAGCCGGACTAAACGAACCGTGCTCTAGCTGCCGCAGCGTACGGGCCTCGCCGTCAGCCGGCTCCATCCCGTTCAGAGCGCCACGGCCGGATTAGGGCTGCTCACAAAGACGGGGGGGGAGGGGGAAGATTCGGGGCAAGGCGCTGGCGTGCCGACCACAGAGAGAAATGCAGGTTTCTTTTCAGGCCGCTGCGGTGGGATTTGGGTGTCGAGCCACGAATGGCCGGCCACGGGAGGCCTGCGATTTCTGCCTCCCGAACCCCGGGCCACGAGGGACAGGGAGGGGGGAGCCGTTTTAAAAATCCCAATGGCTGCCAATAGGAGTCACGGGGAACAGCTTTCCGAGTGCTCTGTAATCGAGCAGACAAGGCCCAGTGAGGCGGAAAGAGACGCCAGGAACATTCCACACGGGCACTAAAGGCACAAACGTTAAGGCGGGAAAGGTAATTAACCCCCGGGGCGTCCTCCAGACGCTTTCCGCCTCGAGCGGAGGGGTTTTCCCCCCCAAAAGAAATGCTCGCCTCTCGTCCAGCTCCTTGCACTGGTGGAAATTCCCCGCCGGCGTTGTGCGGCCGGCCGGCCGGAAAGGGCCTACCTGCCACGCGCACAGTGTCACGATTCTCACGGCGTTCACAATTCGGTCTCTTTTCACGGCCGGCTCGGGGGCCGCTCCCCCCCTGCGCGCCGCGAGAAAACTGGGCAGAGGCACTGCCCGCCCTGGGAGATGGGAGCGCATCCAAGCCTTGTTTCTCTCCTCTATGAGGAGGGAATTCAAAACAGGGCCCTGCAGAGAGAGAGGCGGCCGCCGCGTTGGATCGGGGCCTCGCAGGCAGGCCAGAAAGCCCGCGGCGGCGCGCCCGTTTTCATCGCAGACTCACGCAGCGCTCTTTCGAGGAGCGTAGCGCCCCGGACGCTGCGGGCGAGTGCAGGCACGCAACGGCCGGGCCGTGGGCCGGCATCGGTTCCCCGGATCACCCTGACGCAGCGCAGGAAGGCTACAAGTCAGGGCCTGGCACTAGAAAAGTTGAGGGCCTAAGCCTCCAAGGACAGCTTATGAGAGGACACTAGGCTGCCGGCCACAGGGAGACAGCCTGGGAGCCCAGCAGGGCTGTGCCAGGCACTGGTTTGCAGCCAGAAGCCAGGTTAACTTCGCTGGGTCTGTGAGAAAGAAAAAGGACAGATGGACACGGACAGACATAGGGATGGATAGAGCGAGTGGTGCGGACAGACAGAGCCACAGGCAGGGGGATGGACAGACGGACGGAGATGGGGAAGAGACAGACTGAGGCGGGGGGGCAGGGATAAAAGATGGCCAAACGGACGCGTTATTTCCATTTCAAATACAAGAGGCAGAGCGCGCAGTCCCAGCCGGGAGAGGAATCCAATTACCAAGATAATTAGTTTCCCTCGTTTATTTCCATCACCTGTCAAGGCAGCCTGCCCCACCTGGCACACGCCCCCTCCACCCCCCACCCCTTCCCGCCCAGAGGGAGAGGATGTGTGGGAAATCGCGGCCAGCCACTGTGGAAGGGACGGTGCTGGAGAGATACACGCAGGCTCCCTCCTCCTGCCCTGCCGGGCGGCCGTCTCTCTCCAGGGCGAATGATCGCCGCGGCGAGGAAAGATGCGCCCGGGCTGCCGCAAAGGCCGTTTCGGACAGCTGTCTAACAAGCCCGCGGCCCCCGTGTGAAGCCAGCGCTCGGATGTAACCTGAAGCGCTGCTGCTCCCCCGCCCCCCCCCCCCGGTATGATAAAATCTTAATACGGCCCATTTAACCAGGCCTTGGCAGCTGGCGCCCTGCCAGGCTGCAGCGCCCGGAGGAGCTGCGCCTACGGCAGTGGAGCCTGAGGTGCACGGAACGGGGAAAAGGCACCGAAATCTCCCCCCCACACACTTTGGCGATGGCTGCTCCCCCCGCGCCGTGCTCGGGAAGCCGCGGCTCTGCAGGGCAGGGAATTCGGATATTACCTTGCAGAGGAAATCCAGATAAACCCTGCAAAGGGCTTTGCCTTAATAGAAAAATCTCTCCCGCATGGAAAATGTCCTGCCGCAGGTACAACGTGCCCCACCGCAGCCCGCCCGCGCGCCAGGCCAGGTTAGGCCGGCCACGCCGCGCAGGCGAATCGGACGCTCCGTTCCCACCGGTGTCTGGGGGCTTCCAACCCCCTCGAAAAAATCCCAGGAAGCCAGCTGGGAGAGCCGCCCCGTCACAGCACAGAACGCCAGGCAGGGTCTGTGTCCCCAGGCGTGGCATGGTTAGGTTCAGTCCACGGGCTGTGGAGTTTGTCGGCGACCGTCTCCACCCACAGGGGGTCACGATGGGACAACAGCCCCCGCCTCCGACTGCAGCGGGAAAGCGTGCGCCCCTAACAGGCGGGAGATAAGGGGGTCTTGCTTCTGGGATGAGCCCCGGGGGGCTGAGCCGGTCGCTTCCCTGCCCTGAATCCCAGCCACCCCCGCGCTCTGCCGGCAGAGGTATTCCCTGAGGACGATGACTTAGGTGCTTCTGGGCAGTCGGGGCAATGGCACCGTATCACTGCAGGGCCTGCCTCAGGCTGGACGGCCCTGTCCGAAGGGGCAGCTCTTGGAGATTTCTTCTGAGCTCCTTCTTTAGGGGGTGGCCCCCAGCAGCAGCTGCTCCCAGAGGGAGAGTTTTCATCCCCGGTTCACACCCAGGCTACGGGTATGTCTACACTACCCTCCTAGTTCGAACTAGCGGGGTAGTGTAGACATACCCTCCGTCTACATTGGCATGACTTTGCGCAAATACTCTTTAATGCAAGAGTTCTTGAGTTAAAGTATTCGTGCAAGAGAGCGTCTACACTGGCATGTGCCTTTGCGCAAGAGCATCCGTGCCAGTGTAGACTCTCTCTTGCACAAGAAAGCTCCCATGGCCATTTTAGCCATCGGGCTTGCTTGTGTAAGAAATTCATGTTGCCTGTCTACACTGGCCTCTTGTGCAAGAACAGGAGTCAGAGTAAAAAGTCCTCCAGCTCGATAGTATTTCGACATTATGTCGAAATAACTGCTTGCAGTGTAGACGCGGACTCTGTTATTTCAGAATCACACCAGTTATTCTGAAATTACACTGCTGGATAGACATACCCTTACAGCCCTGGCCTGCAGAACATCCTTTAGCAAGGAGTTCCACAGGTTGACTGCACGCTACACGAAGAGAACACTTCCTTTGCTTTGTTTTAAACCTGCTGCCTCTTCATCGCACTGGGAGACTCCTCGTCTTTGTGCTATGGGAAGCAGTAACACGTCTTTCTTTATTGTCTCCACCTGATTTTTTAGATCCCTTTCATCCCCCTTCCCTGTAGTTGTCTCTTTTCCAAGCTGAAAAGCCCCCGCCTTGTGAATCGGCAGTTCCTGGTACGAGAACAGTTCTTAAGCAGTTAAAGAGAAGAGTCATCAGATAAAGTTACCAATCGCTCCGCTCTCCTGCCAAGTATGCTCACATCCCTGCCTCTTTCTTGGCAGGGGGCAGGCCACGCAGCCAGCTTTCCACGCGAAGGGGGATGAGAGAAACACGTCTGGATTTCTACAGAGAACCCAAGTCTCCAGCCCTATGGCTTTCCCACTGATTGGCACCCCGACGGGTCACAGATTGTCATAGGGAGAACCGGAGTCTCCGAGACAGGCTTGTTGAAGTAGATGCTGTGCCCAGGAAAATATTTTAATAGCAGTCGGATGCCAGCGTTTTCGGAAGGATGTTTCACCCCCTTCCTCAGGCTTCGGGGGTCGGCGGGTAGGTTTTCATTGCAAAAAGAACGGAGGGAGGAAAAAAAAAGAAGACGACCTCTCAGCCATCTTTTAGTTGGAAATTTTGGAACGGTCCTATCAAAAGGCCAAGGGTCCCACGGACACAGCTGGTCCCCAGCCTATGGCCCCACCAACACAAATCCTCTATGAAACCATTTGTGTTACTGTCCAACCTCAGTGGAACGTCTCCCGAAGCCCCTTTGAAATCAATCTCCTGAAAAGCAAAACTACACCCCCACGCCGGGCGGGGACGGTCTCTCTAGCAGGAACATCCACCGGGCTCCACGTACCCTGCTCCCAACGGGGCTTTGGCGCAGGCCAGAGCCCTCGCACGGCTGATCCCGAGAGTAAACCGTCACGCGTCAGGCTGGAAAATAATCACGAGACTGGCACAAAAAACCAGGAGATTAATTAAAACAACTTAAAAGCCATCCCGGGGACTGTGCAGTTCCCCTCTGGCGGCAGAGCTTCTCGGAGGCGTGTTTTCAACTCTTTCTGCAGAGTCGCGGAGGCGAGAAACGTGCCACCCCCTGGGAGCTTTGAACCCCACGTATCAGGGTGGCACTGCCTAGGTGCCAGTCTAGCTAGCCCCACTGAACCCAGCTGTGTTGCAAACAGCTGTTTACGGGTCTTACTGTGGAAGCACCTGCCTGCATGGATCTTTATCCACACCCCCCAGTGGGAAGTTCTACCCATTTTACAGTCGGAGAACTGAGGCCCGAGGCAGATTGAAGAAACCAAAGTGCTGAGCCGAGCCGACCTCAAGGCTCTCGAATCCCACATCCGCGCCCTACCCGCGCAAGCTCATACTTCCAGCCCCATGAGAAACCGGGGCCTCGCTGTGCTAGGTGCTGAACAGACACACAGCAAAAAGCCGGCCCGGTGTCCTATCCCTGTTAAGACGGGAGAGAACCGGTGACCGAAAGGGTATGTCTACACTGCCACCCTAATTCGAACTAGGGTGGCTAATGTAGGCATTCGAACTTGCAAATGAAGCCCGGGATTTAAATATCCCAGCTTTATTTGCATGTTCCCAGGCGCTGCCGTTTTTAAATGCCCCATAGTTTGAACTACCTGCCCGCAGCTACACGCAGCATGGACTAGCTAGTTCGAATTAAAGCTCCTAATTCGAACTACCGTGACTCCTCCTTGTAGGTGCCAGTCTAGCTAGCCCCACTGAACCTTGCAGGAGGAGTCACGGTAGTTCGAATTAGGAGCTTTAATTCAAACTACCTAGTCTGTGCCGCGTGTAGCCATGGGCAGGGAGTTCGAACTACAGGGCATTTAAAAATGGCGGCGCATGGGAACATGCAAATGATATTTAAATCCCGGGCTTCATTTGCAAGTTCGAATGCCTACATTAGCCACCCTAGTTCGAATTAGGGTGGCAGTGTAAACATACCCTTTCGGTCACCGGTTCTCTCCCGTCTTAACAGGGATAGGACACCGGGCCGGCTTTTTGCTGTGTGTCTGTTCAGCACCTAGCACAGCGAGGGTGGCAGTGTAGACAGACCCTAGGAGAAGCACAAGGTAGCAATGTGGCACTGACAATCTGACAGCAGCTGAAACAGCCCCCAGCTGCCTAACGGCCACTGAACACTTTGCAGGGCGTCCCAGCGGTTTCGCGCATGGGCTACTCTGTCGCATAAGGGGCCAGAACCCCCCACGCGAACCAACATTAGATGCCGACACTCCCATCTCCGACTGGCCGGGGGAGGGAAGGCCACAAGGCTTCCGGGTTCGAACACCCACGTTCCTGAGAACAGTACCCGGGTCTCAGCGGACCAGGACGGCTTGTACCTGAGGTTCGAGGCCAGGGCAACGTGTGAATGGGAGCTGGCGGCACAGAGAGGGCATTAATTATTAAGTTTCCAAAGCCGGCCTGCTACTAAGCCGAGAGAATTCAGCAGCATCCAAACCTGAAAGCTTTTTTTTTTTTTTTTTTTGGCTCTGAAATTCTCTGAAAAGTCCGTGGGGAATAAATGAGAGCATTGTCCCAGGAGCGGACGGCCCCGGCCTGCCCGCCAGCGCAATCTCTCCCCCGGTTCAGGGCCCAGCTTCCACCCGGGGCCCCGCTGAACGGTCCAGCCGCACAGTCCCCTGAGGTGGGGCTGACACCATCCTGCACAGAGAGCTCTAGGGTGCCCCAGGCCAGGTAACCGCCTCTGCTCGGCTCCCGGCTAGAAGGAGGTCGGCCCGGTGCAGAGCCTCGATGGGTCAGGGGCAGGGAAGGAACCATACGGGGGAGTTTGTGGGGGGAGTTTGTGGGGCAGGCGCAGGCTGAAGGTCAGAGCTGAACGTCCTTCCTCCCCTGGGTCGTGCGCCTGCCGGTGCCACCAGCCAGTCCTAACACTGGTGCCAAAGCGTGCACCCTCGTCTGGGGCCACCTGGCTTATTTTCCCATTGGGTCGTGGAGCCAAACACGGGCTTTAAGCCAACATGCGCACGGGGCCTTTGCACAGGCGCCCAAGGGAGTTAGGCACCCACGCCCAGTTTGTTTCGATCGGGTCGGCACCTAAATCCTCTAGGCTGCTCAGCCGCAAGGTGAGACTTTTCAACAGCTCTGCTCCCCGCAAGGTCCCGGAGCATCTTTCACCCCCTCCAGCGTCCCCCTCGCTTCCTCGCCGGGTCAGAATCTTGCTGTTGTTCTGTGTAACAGAGGGGAGACCCCCCCCATCCTGATCCCCAAACTCCACTAGCCCCCACGTCAGTTACCGCAACCTCCCTCCCAGAGCCATTTCAATAGCAGCAGGCCCCCCGACTCCCACAGGTTCCCATAGGACCATCCCCACCCCAAAGATGGGCTTTGAGGCTGAATTACTGAGCTGATGCAGATTAAACAAATTTCATTCCCGGCTCTGCTGCGGGACTCTAAATGAAGCGTTTAAGGGCAGGTTTTTAAAGGGCGTTTAGGCTCCTAACTCCCATTGGTTTCCATCGGCTCGAAGTGACTGAATACCATGAAAATGTGGCTCCTGCCACAGTCGTGGGCATGCAGCCGTCGCTGTGTCCCCATAAGGATGCCGGAGGTGGACCACACGTGGGCTGGCCCCAGAGTTTTAACTCCGAAGGCCCTTTGCTGGCCTCCTGCCTGAATGTGGGTTTGCCCCAGGCCAGAGCTGCACGTCCCCCATCTGTAAAATGGGGGGAAGGCACCGAGGGACTTTGCAGTCACCGGCCTGTGAATTTGGTCAACAGCCCCCGGAAGGGGCCGTTCCTAAGCCAAGGGGCGGCCGGGGCGGAGCAGAGGCGCTTAATCCCAGCTCGCTCCATTTTAGCGGCAACACTGGGTCGACTGTTCAGGGGAGGAAAACCGTTCCAAGCTGCCGAAAAACGACTCCTCCCCCCCCCCCCCCCCGCCTTTTGTCCTTGAATGCGAGCAGACATTCAGCGCCTGCCAGGGATTGTACTGATTAGAAACAGAGCTGGAACTTTCGCACACCCTGCAAAGAGAGCGAGCAAAGGAAAAGGGACGAGAGAGGAAACTAAAGTTCCCCGCTTTGGAAATCCAAGTCCCCGAGGAAAACTGAGGGTCTCTTCTGCTCCGCAGCAGGCCAGGACTTACACCCCGGCCCGCTCTCCCCAGCCGGCCCATTCCCTGTGACAGCCCATCCGGAGCTTTAAGCAGAACCTGGTGGTCAGGATGCAAACTGCCCCGGGGTGGTGAGAGGCACCGAGCCGCAGCCCTGCACTCAGGTCACAGAAAACAGAGCCCCCGCCAGCTCTGGCCAATGCGACCCCGGCTTGGAGAGGCTGGAACCCTGCTCAACAGCAGCGTGGAAATGAAAGCAGAGCCGATGCAGGGCGAGGGCTGAAAAAGCCCCTCTTCTGTAACTGCCCTGGTGCATCGGGGAGGGGGAGGAGAGACGCTGTCCCACGTGACCTGCCGTTTTTCCCAGAGGCGCCATCTCTCCAGCTCAAGCGTTTGCAAATCGAGGCAGGCTCTGCCCTGCCCTCCTCCCCCAAATGACACGCTCTCCTTTTTCAATTCTCTCCTTCACTCGCAGCCTTTTTGCCCGAAGCCGGAGCTAATCTGCTTTCAGGAGGTCGGGTGCCTAACTCCCTTGGGCGCTTGTTAAACGTCTCCGTGCGAATGTGGGTTTAAAGCCCACGTGTGGCTACCCAGTTCAGTAGGAAAAAAAGGCCCAGGGCCCAAGGTGAGCGTGCAAGCTTTCGCACTAGTGCCAGGACTGGCTGTTGGCACTGGGGGAGGAAGGGAGCTCAGAACCGGCCACGTGCAAAGCCCTCGACCAGGAAGTGCCAGCCAGCCCAGCGCAACCAGCCCAGGAAGAGAACCGAGAGGCAAAGAGCGAAGGCTTCCAGGAACGGTGGCTGTGACGCTGGCAGAGGGCGGCAGCCCAGCTGGGACGGCCGCCTGGCTTCCAACCACCTGCCTGAAAGCTCCTGAAAGCAGACTGGCTCCGGCTTTGGGCACAAACGCTGCAGCTGCAGGAGAGCGGTGAGAAACGAGAGCGCAGCTCGCCGAGACGTCGCCGAGCTGCGCATCAGCTGGGAGGAGCGCTGGGGAGAAGCACTCCCGTGGCAGGGAACCGAGGCTGCAGCTCTTGCAAACGGCAGGGTGGTCTTGCGGGGGCTTAGGAGATTGTGGCTCCTGTTTCCAGCGGTGCTGCTGGCTCCTCCGGTGACGTCACACAAGGACCAGTGCTCCCGGTTGCTGCACAACGTCTCTAGCCAAGACAGGCCCTCCAATGTACCCTTGGCATGCTGGATTCCGAACTCAAGCACCAGGAATACTGGCCAGGCGATAGCGCCATACGAGGAAGGTTGGGGGCTCTTTTTCAAACAAAACCCCAGCCTCAGCATCTCCTTGTTGCCGTAGAAGCTCAGCCCTCTATCAGCATTAGGGAATAACACGTACGTTTCCAGCCCTAGAGATGAGGGCGAAAAACTCAACCCCCAAAGGGCACAGAGAAATAACTCCATGTACCAAATATACTTGTGATTTGGGGGAGTGGGGCAGGGCAGGGCCTGCCTGGATTAGAATCACAGACTCATAGCACACTAGAACTGGAAGAGTTATTAAGTCCAGTCCCCTGTCCAGACCCAGAACCGTCTACACCCTCCCTGACAGCTGTCTGTCCAACCTGCTCTGAAATATCTCCAGAGATGGCCATTCCACAACCTCCCTGGGCAATGTATTCCACTGTTTAACTACCCAGACAGGTAGGAAGTTTTTCCTAATGTCCAACCTAAACCTCCCTTGCTGCAGTTTAAGCCCATTGCTTCTTGTCCTGTCCTCAGAGCTAAAGGAGAACAATTTTTCTCCCTCCTCCTTGTGACACCCATTTTGGTACTTGAAAACTGCTCTCATGTCCCCTCTCGGTCTTCTCCTTTCCAAACTAAACAAGCCCAATTCTTTCAGCCTTCCCTCATAGGTCATGTTCTCTAGACTTTTCATCATTCTTGTTGCTCTTCTCTGGATCTTCTCCAATTTCTCCACACCTTTCCTGAAATGTGGTGCCCAGAACTGGACACAATACTCCAGTCGAGGCCCAATCAGCGCAGAGTAGAGCAGAAGTATGACTTCTCGTGTCTTGCTCACAACACTTCTGTTAATGCAGCCCATAGTCACGTTTGCTTTTTTTGCAACAGCATCACACTGTTGGCTCGTATTTAACTTGTGGTCCACTATGACCCCCGGATCCCTTTCTGCCGTACTCCTTCCTAGACAGTTGCTTCCCGTTCTGTGTGAGTGAAACCGATTGTTCCTTCCTAAGTGGAGCACTTTACATAAGAACATAAGAACGGCTGTACTGGGTCAGACCAAAGGTCCATCTAGCCCAGTTGCCTGTCTACCGACAGTGGCTAGTACCAGGTGCCCCAGAGAGGGTGGACAGAAGACAATGATCAAGCAATTTGTCTCCTGCCATCCCTCTCCAGCCTCTGACAAACAGAGGCCAAGGACACCATTTCTACCCCCTAGCTAATAGCCTTTTATGGACCTAACCTCCACGAAATTATCTAGCTTCTCTTTAAACTTTGTTATAGTCCTAGCCTTCACAGCCTCCTCTGGCAAGGAGTTCCACAGGTTGACTACACGCTGTGTGAAGAAGAACTTTCTTTTATTCGTTTTAAACCTGCTACCCATTAACTTCATTTGGTGTCCTCTAGTTCTTCTATTATGGAAACTAATGAATAACTTTTATAAATAACTAATAAATAACTTTGCATTTGTCCTTATTAAACTTCATCCTCTTTACCTCAGACCAGTGTGTCCAGATGAGTTTGAATTATGACCCATCCTCCAAAGCACTTGCCACCCCTCCCAGCTTGGTATCATCTGCAAACTTGATAAGCATCCTCTCTATGCCAACATTGAAATCGTTGATGGAGATATTGAACAGAACCGGTCCCAAAACAGACCTCTGCGGAACCCCACTTCTTATGCCTTTCCAGCAGGATTGTGAACCGTTAATAACTACTCTCTGGGGGTATGTCTACACTACCCTCCTAGTTCGAACTAGGAGGGTAATGTAGGCATACCGCACTTGCAAATGAAGCCCGGGATTTGAACTTCCCGGGCTTCATTTGCATAAGCGGGGAGCCGCCATTTTTAAAACCCCGCTGGTTCGAACCCCGTGCAGCGCGGCTACACGGGGCACGAACTAGGTAGTTCGAACTAGGCTTCCTAGTTCCAACTACCGTTACTCCTCATTCCACGAGGAATAACGCCTTTTATCCACAGAGTCCTGTGGACATCCACACTCTGCTTTTTCAAAAGAGAACGTCTAGACTCTCTGTCGACAAAGCGGCTTGCTTTGTCGACAGAACTGGCTGTAGTCTAGACGCTCTTTGTCGACAAAGCCTCTGTCAACAAAAGCCTGTAGTCTAGACGTACCCTCTGAGAACGGTTCTCCAGCCAGTTATGCACCCACTTTACAGTAGCCCCATCTACGTTGTATTTGCCTAGCTCATGCGAAACCGTGTCAACTGCCTTACTGAAGTCTAGGCATACCCCATCCACCTCTTCTCCCTTAGCCACAAGACTCGTTAGCCTATCAAAAAAAGCTATCCGATTGGTTCGGCATGATCTGTTCTTTACAAACCCATGCTGGCTGCTACCTATCTCCCTATTATCGTCCAGGTGTTTGCAGATGAATTCCGTAGTTACCTTCTCCATTATCTTCCCTGGCACAGACGTTACACAGACTGGTTTGCGGTTTCCTGGGTTGTTCTTATTTGAGAACACTTGGGCTGCGCGGAGGACGCCCCTGGAAAAACCAGGGCCTAGAAGGGGACAGCTGATCGACAAGGGGCTTGCGTCTCATTCAGCCAGGATCATTCTGAATTTTTTGCAGCGCAGGGAGCAGGTTCCAGGAGCCGTCCAAACCCAGAGGGACAATCTGCCAGGAACCCAGTGGTCAGGGAGTTTATTTTTCAAGGCAGATCGACACGGGGACAGGCTGAGACTTAACTGGCGTGAACCGTGTGCGGCTGGGGCCGCCACCCAGCAGATCCACAGACCAGCACACCTCCAAAGAGGCCGGTCCCAGCGGCGAACCCAAGCCCCAGATATTCCAGCCAGCTGTTCTTCCAGCCTACCACACAACTTTCACTTCCCTGCTACCGCGCGGCCAGTTCCTCCTTCGCGCTGCCTCACCCCCGTATCCCAAGGAGCTGACAGGGCGAGACGTGTGTGACCCTCAACGGGAAAATGAGCCCCCTGGTCGTGCAGCGGCTGTAAAGAGGAAGGATTTGCAGGGAGTCCTTTGGGATGGCTGAGACCTGACGAAGCAGGTTCCTTTCAGAGGCGCCAGCAGCGTCGTTGTGCAGAAATGCATCAGGGCGCTTCGCAGAAGAAAAAGTGAGCAGCAAGAGGAAACCAGACAGACCCACGTGCATGGGACCCTGCCAGCCGCAGCTGCCAGCCCTAACTTACCCTATCTCCCGCCATGCCGGGCACGCTAATCTTCCTGCAGAAAAACCACGGATGCACAGTGGCTATCAGCCCCAGACAGATGCCGCCTCTCCTGCCAGGACAGCACTGCCAGCTGGGGGACTAGTCCTTTTCAGCACGTTAGCATTGGCACGTCCCCCTTGGATGTTAAGGCCGCAGGCACCAGGGAACCCTGACTCCTGCTGTCAGTAGATAAGTGCCCCAAAGAAGCCGGTAAATAAAAGAGCCCCTAAGTGGATTTACAGCTCAGCGTCACGCTCCCGTGGGTAAGGACGGATCTCTCACACGTGTCCCCGCCTCGGCCCGCAAAGGAGCAGGAACACCAACAAAGCTTGGCATTAGATTTCAGCTTTGCATTTTTACAGGACCCAGGAACGATTTCTCCACAGAGAGTCCTAGCATCCCAGGGCTGGAAGAGACCTCAGGAGTCACTGAGTCCAGCCCCCTGCCCAAAGCCGGACCCACCCTGACTCAATCCGCCCAGCCAGGGCTTGGTCAAGCTGGGACTTAAACACCTCTAGGGATGGAGATTCCACCCCTCCCTCGGGAACCCAGCCCAGCGCTTCCCCACCCTCCTAGGGAAATCCTTTGTCCTGATTTCCAACCTTGACTTCCCCCACAAGGTTGGAAACAGGGAGGACGAGGGGCAAAGAGCTCTCCTGGCCCATTCGGAAACTTTCTGCCTCCGGCTGAGTGCTGCTGCAGCCCCAGCCGCAAGACCTGCCCCCACCCCGCCTGACCCCAGCGCCCCCCAGCTTGGGTGTTCTCCCCACACTCCTTGATCCCTCTCCTCACCCCCAGACTATCAGCCCCTAAACGCCGCTGCGGCCCCCCTCGGCACACCCCAGTCCACCCAAATAGCCGCGCCCAGTGGGGAAAGCAGCAGGAAACACACAGCAAGTTTTTGAGGCTGCAGCTGCCCCCCCCCCCCCGTGATGCCGCCAGCAACGACTCTCGTTACAGCTCGGGAGACGCAGTTTTAAATCCCAGCCTACCATCGGAGGCAGGTGAGGTAACCGACACCCGGGCCTCACGGACACACCAACAGCGACCGTCTGCCCCGACCCAAGCCCGCTGCGTCAGGGACAGACCCCTCCCGGGCCGCAGCATTTGACCTATTCACTGGACACGGTAAACAGGCGGCAGGAGGGGATCAAAGCAAAGAGCAGGCAGACGGAGCTGCAGGCCCTCGGGAAAAGCCGTTTGAAATCAACAACGTATTTTTCTACCCCCCCCCCCAAAAAAAAAGGTGGGGGCCAGTGTGAACTCGGGCCTCCACTCCTGAGCACGAGTCCTTAAAGATCCTGCGACCCCCCCCCCCCCCCCAGCTGGCCTGCACCAGCCTTTAAAGAGGCACAGACGTTTCTGGGCACTCTAGGCATGGGCTCGCTGGAGCAGGGGAAGGAGAGCAGGGGGAGGGAAGAGGCCAGAGCCCTGCGCTGGGGGGGGAGGAGAGTCGGGGGAGCAGGGGAGGCCGCGGCGGCCACTCACGGTGCAGGCTGAGGGAGATATTGATGGAGCGCTCCTCCACGAAGCCCTTCAGGTTGGGGATCTTGGCGCACTTGAGGATGGTCTGGGAGGCGCTGTCGCCCACGTGGACCCAGCACACCGTGTCCTCGATGTAGTTGAAGTCCATGGCCGTGGTCTGCTTGGTGCTGGTGGGGGTGATGTTGGGCACCGGGCCCCCGCTCAGGTAGGTGGCCAGGATGTTCTGGGAGTTGGCGATGAGCAGCACGGCCGGCCGGTCCACGGGCTCTGGAAGCAGGAGGGGAGAGTGGCCATGGAGGGAGGGTGGAACCCGCAGCAGGTTTCTGTGCAATCTGCAGCCCCAGCAGGGAGCTCCCAGCCAGAGCCATGCAAGAGGGAACGCGAGGGGTCGGCCCAACACGGCAGGAGGGCTTCTAAAGCAGGGAGCCCAGGAACCCACATGGGACCAGGGACACGAGACCGAGGCTTAAGACGTGGAGTCCTGATTCCCAACACCACCTGTGAAATGTGCGTGCTCCAGGGGGCCACGTGGCTTGGCACACGCTCCAGGCCCGCACACGCAGGCAGGAATTCCTCGCACGTGTGCTGTGGCCACTGGGTCACTCTGCACCCAGACACACACCTGGGTCACGTGTGAACACGTGCACACTCTGGGGCAGTGGGATGACTCTGCATGCACACGCACACCTGGTCACGTGCGAACACGGCAGGAGCACCGTACACGCTGTGGGGCAGCGGGGTGGCTCTGCGTGCACATGCATACCTGGTCACGTGCGAACACGCGGGAGCACCGTACACGCTGTGGGGCAGCGGGGTGGCTCTGCATGCACACACACACCTGGTCACGTGCGAACACGGTGGAAGCACCGTGCACACTCCAGGCAAGCCAGGTGGCTCTGCACACACCCCAGATCCTAAGCGCTGGCGCCAGCCGCAAGCCACGCCTTGCTGCTCAATGCCACCTACCGTTCTTGGCTTTGCAGGACCGGTTGTCGGGCTGCAGGAGGTAGCCCTCCACGCAGCTGCACGTGTAGGAGCCCTCCGTGTTGCTGCACCTCTGGCTGCAGGTCCCGTAGATGGTGCACTCATCGAAGTCTGCAGGAGGGGGCGAGAGAACAAGGCTGGTCCCACGGCTGCCTCTGTGAGCCAGAGCCCCACCTGTGCCCCAGAATCTCCCCCAGCGAATCCCACCGCCCGCCTGCCCAGGGCCTCGGCTGAGCCAGGGCAGATCCAGCCAGCGGAGAACCCGCCCCAGACCCAGGCAGCGGAGAACCCGCCCCAGACCCAGCCAGCGGAGAACCCACCTCAGACCCAGCCAGCGGAGAATCCACCTCAGACCCAGCCAGCGGAGAACCCACCCCAGACCCAGCCAGCGGAGAACCCGCCCCAGACCCAGCCAGCGGAGAACCCGCCCCAGACCCAGCCAGCGGAGAACCCGCCCCAGACCCAGCCAGCAGAGAACCCACCCAGCCCCGGGCCAGCCGTTCCAATGGACAGGGTGAACAATCTGAATCGCTCTTGCGCCCGCTGGCTCCCGCTCTGCCCTCAGGGCCTTTACCCTGCACTCAGCCTGCTCTTGAGACACCGAAAGGAAACACACGTCTCCCGGCTCCTGCGCCGAGGCAGCTTTGGCCGAGCAGGCGTCCTTCTTGCACTGGACCCTCACCCGCCCCCGCCCCCACCGGGGATGGTCCCATGCATGGTGCACGCCACTCCTGCCCCGCTGGTCTCCCCTGCCTGACACCCCTCGCTCAGCGCCCGCACTGGGGCAGGAGGGGGGCAGTGTAATCCACAGCGCTTGCCCATGCCGCCGTGCCCGGGCGCGACCCACCTTTGCAGCTCTTCCGGTCCTCGGCCAGCTGGAAGGAGCTGTTGCAGTAGCAGGTGGGGCCCACGAGCGTCGGGACGCAGTGGTGCTGGCAGCCCAGGGCCGAGCAGTTGGCCAGAAACTCTAAAGAAAGTAGGAGGGGGGAGTCAGTGGGCGCCCCAGACATCTGGGAACCACCGAGGGTCCTGCTGTCATTACCCCCCTCCCCTCAGTCCAAGCAACATCCCCATTCGCCCACCGTGGCCCTCAGCTCCCCACCGGCCAGAGGGGAATAAAGATCCGCTTATGGGCCTGCCAACCCTGCAGGCAATTCCAGCTCAGGCAGGCAGACCCGTGCGGCTTTTCCAGAGCACACCGGTGCAACGCAAGCAGCAAAATCCCCGCTGTGCCAGCTCCCCTTGGCGCCGCCCCCGTAGTCTCACCGCTGCCTGTGGCCGTGCGAGGCGGATCCACCAATACGTGCAGCAGGGACTACCTGTGCCGCGCAGGCACAGCCTTACCCTGCAAGCTCACAGGTTTGGCATGTATTTTTCTGGGAGCTGGAGGAGAATACAGCTGGGCTTTTAAAGACAGCAGGGTCCAATCTCCTTCACCCTGCACCTTGGACAGGTGCTTGCACCGGCGCTAGCCAAGAGCAGGAGGCGACCAGCCGAGCTGGGGTTTGCACCTCGCTGGCTTGATCAGAGATGCAAGACCAATATTTTCCTTCTGGGTTTGTACAGCACCCAGCGCAATGGGGCCTCGTTTCACGACTGCAGCTCAGAGGATGCAGAAGCCCTGGGCACATATAGCACACTAGAATCGGAAGGGGCCTCGAGAGTCATTGAGTCCAGTCCCCTGCCTTCACGGCAGGACCCAGCACCATCTAGCTCTGTCCAACCTGCTCTTAAATATCTCCAGAGATGGAGAGTCCACAACCTCCCTTGCTGCAGTTTAAGCCCTTTGCTTCTTGTCCTGTCCTCAGAGCTAAAGGAGAACAATTTTTCTCTCTCCTCCTTGTGATACCCTTTTAGGTACCTGAAAACCGCTGTCACGTCCCCTCTCGATCTTCTCCTTTCTAAACTAAACAAGCCCAGTTCTCGCAGTCGTCTCTCACAGCTCATGTTCTCTAGACCTTCCTCCTAGAAGGGCAGGGATAGCTCAGTGGTTTGAGCATTGGCTTATTAAACACAGGGTTGTGAGTTCAATTCTCAAGGGGACCATGTAGGGCAAATCTATCAGAGATGGTACTTGGCTCTGCCATGAGGGCAGGGGGCTGGACTTGATAACCTCTCAATGTCCCTTCCACCTCTATGAGATCAGTGTGTATTAAGCAGAGGGACTAGCTGAGCAGCTGCCTGGGGTGCTGACAGAACTGATAAGGGGGGGCTGCACCCCTTGCCCCGTCAATCAGGGCTGGCTTTAGGCCAATTCCTCTGAATCTGGCCCCACACCTGGAAGTGTGCCGTGGGAGGGGGCATTGGCCCTGGAGAAGGAGCACAGAGGCTTTTGTGCGCAGTCTCTTTAAAGAGGCTGTGAGTTTTCTTTGTGTGCTGGGTTGTTTTTTTGTTTGTTTTTGCTCAACCAAAATTTGGTTTGATTTGGGCCCAGTACTTCCTAAAGCCAGCCCTGACTTTAATCAGGCGCCCCCTATAGTATGGCACAAGTATGGCTCGGTCCGGCACTGGGTGCCCAGAACTGGACACAATGCTCCAACTGAGGCCTGATCCGCGCAGAGCAGAGCGGAAGAACGACGTCTCGTGTCTTGCTCACAACACTCCTGTCCATGCAGCCCAGAATCTGGTTTGCTTTTTTTGCAACAGCATCACATTCTTGGCTCATCTTTAGCTTGTGGTCCGCTATGACCTCTAGATCCCTTTCTGCCGGGCTCCTTCCTAGACAGCCACTTCCCAGTCTGTATGTGACACAGACTGTTCCTTCCTCAGCGGAGCTCTCTGCATTTGTCCTTATTAAACTTCATCCTGTTTACCTCAGACCATTTCTCCAGTGTGTCCAGATCAGTTTGAATTATGACTCATCCTCCAAAGCACTTGCCACCCCTCCCAGCTTGGTATCGTCTGCAAACTTAATAAGCATCCTCTCTATGCCATTATCTAAATCGTTGATGAAGATATTGAACAAAGCCGGTCCCAAAACAGACCCCTGCGGAACCCCACTTGTTATGCCTTTCCAGCAGGATTGTGAACTGTTAATAACTACTCTGAGAATGGTTATCCAGCCAGTTATGCCCCCACCTTATAGTAGCCCCAACTAAGTTGTATTTGCCTAGTTTATTGATAAGAAGGTCATGCCAGATCGTATCAAACTCCTTACTAAAGTCTAGGTATCCCACGTCCACTGCTTCTCCCTTAGCCACAAGGTGCGTTATCCTATCAAAGAAAGCTAGCTGATTGGTTTGGCATGATTTGTGCTTTACAAATCTATGCTGGCTGTTCCCTATCACCTAATTTTCTTCCAGATTAATTCCTTAATTACTTTCTCCATTATCTTTCCTGGCACAGACGTTAAACTGACTGGTCTGTAGTTTCCTGGGTTGTTCTTATTCCCCTTTTTAGAGATGAGCACTAGATTTGCTCTTTTCCAGTCTTCTGGAATCTCTCCCATCTTCCAAGATTTTTCAAAGATGAGAGCTAAAGTCTCAGCTCCCTCCTCTACCAGCTCCTTGAGTATTCTAGGCTGCATTTCATCAGGCCCTGGTGACTTGCAGACATCTAACTTTTCTAAGTCATTTTTAACTTGTTCCTTTTTTATTTCCCTCTTCCCACTAGCATTCACGATGTTGGGCATTCCTACATCAGACTTCTTGGTGAAGACCAAAACAAAGACGTCATTAAGCACCTCTGCTGTTTCCAAGTTTCCTGTTATTGTTTCTCCCTCCTCACTGAGCAATGAGCCTACCCTGTCCGTGGTCTTCCTCTTGCTTCTAATATATTTATAGAATGTCTTCTTATTACCCTTTATGTCTCCAGCTAGTTTGAGCTTGTTTTGTGCTTTTGCCTTTCTAATCTTGCCCCTGCACACCTGTGTTGTTTGCTTATATTCATCCTTTGTCATTTGACCAAGTTTCCACTTTTTATACGACTCCTTTTTGATTTCGAGATCATGCCAGATCTCCTGGTGAAGCCAGGACGGTCTTTTGCCATACTTTCAAGCTTTCCTAAGGAGTGGAATAGCTTGCTTTTGGGCCCTTAATAATGTCCCTTTGAAAAACTGCCAACTCTTCAGTTGTTTTTCCTCTTAGTCTTGCTTCCCAAGGGACCTTACCTACCAGCTCTCTGATAATGCCAAATGTGTCCCAATGCCATGAGACCAGAATCAGCCCGGAGACTGAGCAGCACACAGGTAGAACACAGGGGCGAGCAGCCCTGCCTGTGAAGGGAAGCGGCGAGGGAAAGAGAGGGGAAGCCGTGCTGGAGGGAATTTGATCCTGAAATACGAGTCACATTGTCTCTACCCGCAGCTGCATGGCTCAGCGCTTCCTATTGAAAGGATCAGCCACAAGAGACAAGGAGCAGGAAACCTAACGGCTGCCACGCACACCCAGAGCACACTAGCATCTCTCCTCGACCAACGGTCACTTCCCCAACAGAGCTGCGCTGGGCAACACACTCAGCCCCCCGGCATGCTGCAAACCAGCATGCAAGGATGAAAGCAGCGTGTGACAGGAGTGCATGGAAGGCAGGTGAAGAGAAGCCAGCGGCACTTGAAAGCAATGTTCCCTCTAATTTTTCCCATCCTGTGCAGAATAAATTTTGTGCTGTGCACCAAGGCATGTGCAGATGTGCACCACCCACAGAAACTGGGCACCAGGATGGCCACCCGAGCGCTCAGCTGGCAGGGCACACTGGTGGAGAGGCATCTGCACTGATCCTGAGGAAATCCAGGTTCTTGCTCTGGGCCTGGGCTCTTGCTGCCTGGCCCGCAGAGAAATGTCAGCCCTGCTGTGTGTGTTCACCTGCTCGCACATTCTCCACGCAAGCCAGGACTTCCTGCTGAGTGGGAGCAGGACACGCCCTGCCATATGGAGTGAAGAAGCTAAAGGGAGCGAGTCTCCTCTGCTCTTGGTTCCCCCTTATCCTTGGTCACCTCCACTGACAACCCAATGCACACAGCTCGGCCATGGGGCATGCAGGGTGCTCCTGGGCAGACAGGCAACAGGGGAGCCTCCCATTGTTCTTCAGCAGGGGAGGCTCCCTTGTTCTCAGAGGGGAAAGGGCAGGGGTGGGGCACGTAAGGCCTGGGGGCCGAATCCAGCCCTCCAGGCTCTACCTCCCCCACCAGCATTGAGGAACCAGAGCCGGCACTCCAGCCCTGCAGCCCCCCATGGGGCAGGAGATGGCAGAGGCGCCCCGAGGCTCATGGGCCGAGCCCAGAGCCTCAGGTAAGCCTGGAGCTGGATCCGACCCGGGGATCTGCCTGGAAGGGGGAGGAAGCGATTCCATGCTCTGCTGCTCTCCCCCTCCCCCCACAGCTGGGGAAAACAGTGCAGATTTCACCCCCCAGGCACGTTGCTAAAGCGCCCACCTGCCTCCCACTCCCCAGGGCGCAGAAGAAGGCTGGGCTGGATGGAAGGAGCACGGTCCCGTCCTGACGGACCCCGTTAGGCTACCGAAGGGAGGGGGAATCTACAGACTTCCACGCAACCCCCAGCCCCTTTATCCATGCCCCATGTGGGCCAGAGCTCTGCCCCAGGCCCCCAGGGGGTCTGGAGGACTGCGAAATGCTTTGAGAGCAGCTGACTTCTCAAAGGGCAACTAAAATGATCAGGGTTTGGAACGGGTCCCATATGAGGAGAGGTTAAAGCGACTGGGACTTTTCAGTTGAGAAAAGAGGAGACTGAGGGGGGATATGATAGAGGTCTTTAAAATCATGAGTGGTGTGGAGAGGAGGAATAAAGAAAAGTTATTTATTAGTTCCCTAAATAGAAGAACTAGAGGACACCAAATGAAATTAATGGGGAGCAGGTTTAAAACTAATAAAAGAAAGTTCTTCTTCACACAGCGCGTAGTCAACCTGTGGAACTCCTTGCCAGAGGAGGCTGTGAAGGCTAGGACTATAATAGAGTTTAAAGAGAAGCTAGATAATTTCATGGAGGTTAGGTCCATAAAAGGCTATTAGCCAGAGGATAAAATGGTGTCCTTGGCCTCTGTTTGTCAGAGGCTGGAGAGGGATGGCAGGAGACAAAATTGCTTGATCATTGTCTTCGGTCCATCCTCTCTGGGGCACCTGGTGTTGGCCACTGTCGGCAGACAGGATACTGGGCTAGATGGACCTTTGGTCTGACCCAGTACGGCCGTTCTTATGTTCTTATGACCTCACATACCACACAGGAACAAGGTGTGACTACTGCACACACCCAGTGCGAGTCTCTCTCATAATGTGGGCTAGAACGGGGGCTCCAGGTTAGCAACATTTGCCTGGATTGAGGCCGGGGCGGGAGGCCAGCTGCCGGCCTATTGATAGGGAATTGTGTCAGAGCATCTGGGTCTGTGACAAATTTGTCTTCAACCGTCTCTCTGTGGCAGGGCAGGACAACTGCCTGCGCCGAGAAAGAAAGCAACTTTTCCAGGAAACCTAGAACTCACCCTTCCCCTGCCAGACCTAGCTCACACCCCCACCTCTGGGCCATGCCCCCTAGCACAGGGGTGCCTTGTCTGGGTGCAAATTCACTGAGCTAGGCCAGGCCAAGCAGCCTTCGCCGTCCACCCCCGCGCTACACAGAGAGCTGCCGGGCCAAAGCAAAGCAGTGTCCCCAGCAAACCCGGCCCCGATAAGATAGGCTTCCGCGACCCAATTAACACACAAAAGGGTGGGGAGGGAGGCTTTGTGGCGGCATGGACGCTCCATTGTGGGAAGCCGAGGCGCTCTCCAGCCCACAAAGGTCTCTTTGTTTGGGGTTTTTTCCCCCTTCTCCTGCCCAGCGCGGTGGCTCGAGAGCGCAAGGCCCCGACGAACTCGGGTCTGTATCAAATCTGCCTGCAAAAAACTCGACCCGTGAACGTTGCCAAGCTGAGGAGATCTGGCTGGTTCCCCTTCCTGAGTCCTCATGACGAAACGCAGCCCACGCGCGGGCCAGCTAGCGCCAGGAGTCAAACAACAGGGCGGAACCTGCCCCCTCTAGGGGGCACTGGCTCCCGTTCTGCCCCGGGACAGGGGACTGGCTGGCACAGTGGGGGAGGGAATGGGGCACCGAGGGGGGGGGCAGTCCCCTCTAGGGAGCGCTGGCTCTGATCCAGCCCCAGGACAGGGTATGGGGCAGGATCTGTCCCCTCTAGGGGGCACTGGCTCCAATCCTGCCCCGGGACAGGGGACTGGCTGGCACAGTGGGGCAGGGAATGGGGCAGGGCCTGTCCCTTCTAGGGGGAACCGGCTCCCGTGCAGTCCCAGCGTGGGGGGCTAGCTGGCATAGCGTAGGGTGGGGAAGGGGGAGGCAAAGAGCCAGCCACTTCCAATCCCCGCAGGCTGTCAGGGACCAGAGCTACCATCCCTGACCCCAGCTCCCTAAGGACCCACCGACTAGCGCCCGTCTCAGCAGCGCAACCCCAAGCCCCAACACCGGGCGCCGGGCTGAGCTCCACAGCGGGGGTAGGACGCCGGGGGGGGGAGGGTTCGAGTCACAGGCAAGACAGTTAACTTGCAAGTCAATTCAGGGCTGAAGAAGAGCAGGGGGGAGAGAGCGCACAATTCCTCCCCTCCCCCACAGCTCCTACAATCCTCCCCCCCCCCGAACCCCCGAAAGCCACATCAAAGCCAGACAGGAAATTTGACAACCTCTGACACCAGGCCACTTGGCGGGGGCACCGGCTCAGAGCAGGGGAGCGAAGCGTCCGGATCTCCTCCGCTTTGTTACAGAAGGCTCAGAGGTCGGGGCCAGGAGGGGAGGGGGTGACTCTCACCCCCACATCGGGGGAACTTAACCCTCAGGGAAGGTCCCACCTGACGCGTGGTGAGGAGGCCGCCCTGGCCCAAGCACCCAGCTACAGCCCCAACTAAGCAGGTGGATTTAAACCCATGACTGGGAAGGAGAGTCCGGGGCGCCGGGGTGACTTTTTTTTGCAGGGAGTGAAATGGAAGTCAGTCTGGTGTCCAGTGAGAACTTTTACCGGTGTCACGCTGCCAGCCCCTCGTCTGGGCACAGATCCACCAGACAAACGATGCTTCCCCCGGGAATCGCTCACAGCCCCATGTCCCTGCATAGCACCGGCCGGCGGAGGTTTGTGGCACCACGTTATGGGCCCTATCGGCGGCCGGAGGAGCCACATTGCTGCGACCGTTTCTGATCTACCAACCACAGCGCAGGGCCGGCAAAGGAAAGCCATTTGCTGTCCTTGGCACGGCACATGCCTGGCGCTTGCATTTTGTGGCCGCATGGCGGGGGTCGCAGCCCGGCCGACGGCCCCCTGGCTGGCTCGCATGCAGCGGGAGAGGCGCCCTTTCCCCTGGCCAAAATGGCACGGTCTGCTCGGGAGCCCGTTCTACACCTCCCGTGCTCTGTGGGCGCACGTTTACTAAGCCGTGGGGGCAGCCGACTCGCCCACAGGCTGGCAGCCTGCTTGCTGATGGCAGATGATTTTCGGGATTTGCAGGTGGCCCATCTTTGCTACCTGCTGGACTCCTGGGCTGGGGCCTCGGCTTCTTTCCCAGCCTGTCTCTCTTCCCTTCCTCCGCGGACTTTGCCCCTCATGGGGTGGGGAGGGGAGGGTTGCTTGGGCACAGCCGGTTGGAGGAGAATGTTAGGCAGCTAGAGATCATCCCAAAAATCACCCCGGGGTTTAGGAGCGTGTGGGAATCGTGCATCTAAATCCCCTAGACAAAAGCATCAGCCCCTTAGCTTGTCATCTCAGGCCCAGGGGAAGAGGAATTATTGGAGCAGAGATCAGAAGTAGAGGCCCCGAGGGCTCCTGGTTCAGGCCTAGGAAACCCGATTCCTAGCCCCAGCTGTGCCTTCGACCAGCCCTGGGACCTCAAGCAAGGCCATCGCCTCACTGGCCTCAGTTTCCCCACCGTTCAGGCAGGGATAACAGGCCTCCCATGGCTGGGTGAGGATAAATACTCTAAAGAGGGTGAGGGGCTATGGGGCTAGAAGAGGGCTCAAGAGGTGCAGAGTAGCTGACTGCCGTGGATCCCGCCGGCCCGACGAGATTGACAGAGCCACCCGATAGGACCCCACCCTGCTGGGCCAGCCCTGGGCTCCCCCACCCCCAGCACAGCCCTGCTGGTGCCCTTCCATCCCAGCCCAGCGCCCCCCTGCTATTCCAGCTCTACCCCCCACCCCCCGCACAATTCCAGCCCTGCTGGTGCCCCGCCATCCCAGCCCAACACCCCACTGCTATCCCAGCGGTGTGCGTCTCCTGCCCAGGACCGTGCGAGGCATTTGCACAGGAGCACGACCAGGGACAGCTGCCGGTGAGCCCGGTGCCCACCCCGGGCGGGCGATAGAACCACGCCGGAGCAGCTGTCCCGGCCGCAAGCGGCAGCCCGACGCGCGGCAGCGGCTCTGGGGATGTCCGATCTGAGCCGTGCGCCCGTCATGGGCCCGGCCCGGGGGTGCCGAGAGCCGGCGCGGCCCTGCCCGAAGGTCTCCACTCCCTACCCCGGCAGTGCGGGCCCTCGTCCGAGCCGTCGAAGCAGTCGTGGGCGCCGTTGCACAGCTTGCTCATGGGGATGCACAGCTCCGCCCCCAGGCAGCTGTGTTCGTTGGGCTGGCACCGGGACACCTTGCTCTGCGGACCTGCAAAGAGCAGAACACAAGAGTCAGCCCGGGGGGTGGGGAGGGACCAGCACCAGGAGCTGCTGCAGGGACCGGGGGCCGCGGCCAGGCCCAGCCCACGCAGGCACCGAGAGCCCAGCCCCTGAGAGCCTCCCGGACCCCTCCCCGCCTCTAGGGGCCCAAGGCTCGCTCCCAGGGAAAGCAGCCACATGGGTGGCCCCAGCTGGGCTCCAGAGCGAGGGGACAGACCCGCTAGATTCCAGGATCCCATGCAGGGCCCCCCGGACCCCGCTAGGGGTGCAGACGCCCCCCTGCACTCCAGGCCACACCCCACCCCTTTCCCCAAGCAACGCTGGGAGCCGACTGAGCGGAGTGGGCTGGGCCGGGGGGGTCCGGCTTCCTGCCGCCGCTGACGAGTGCAGGGGCGCGTCCGACCCCTGCTCCCAGCGCCAGGCCCCCCACCAACCCCTCAAGCTGTCCTTCGCCCACGCTCCTGCCCCCCCGCTGTGCAGGGCCTGAACCGTCCTACGGACGCCGGGCCCCTCGCTGCACGGGCGTCTAAGCCGATATTTCACCCCGGTAAGAAAACAACCCCCCGTTCCTACAGCGCAGCGCCCCTCCCGGACAGCCAGCCCTGCCTCCTAGACCCCCGTCCCACGACACGACCGGCCCGGCAGCCGGCTCCTGCCCAGAGTCCGGGACGCCGAAGCTGCCAGGCGCAGGGCGGGATGGGCCCATGCGCAGAGCTCCAGACACGGCAGGTCCCGCCGCCCCCGCAGGGGAACTGGGCAGGAAAGGGGACCCCGGGGGGAGAGGCGGCACCCAGCCATGGGCGTCTTGTGTCGCTGCGGGGGTGGGGCAGCGATGCCAGGGGCTGGAGCCCCCCCGGGCTGCACGGCCGTCAAATGGTTTAAGCCAAGCTGGGATGTAGTGGGGGGGGCTGTCTGCTCTGTCCCCCGGGGTCCCCCTGTGCTGTGATGTGTGATTCCCTCTGACTCACCCACATGTGGATTGGCCCAGACACCTAGACCCAGCCAGACCAGATAAGAAGGCTCTTCCCAGGGGGAGAGAGGAAGGGAAGGAGGGAGAGATGAACACCAGGTTTTGGGGGAAGGGGCAGTTGCTGGCTGGCAACCATGAAGGAAACAGCGGAAGCTGAGGGTTTGGGGGGGGCAAAGGACCCCCTAACCCAAGGGGGCTGAGGCATTCTGGCCCTGACTCCTGTAACCACATCACGTCTGTGCTGGGCTGTGTCCTGGAGGAGCAATAAACCCTCCATTCAACTAGCTGGCGGAGCCTGTTCTCGCTGCTATGGGGGCGCAGGATCAGGGGGGACCCCGACCCGCCGTCACACAAGCACCCAGCGTCTCCGGAGAGGGTCCCTCAGTAGCTGTCCCGCTGTGGTCACGCTCCACCTCCCTCCCCCAACAAGCTTTATGGAAATTGGCTAATGAATATGCATAACTCGGAGAGGCCCACGAGTCATGTGACAGATCATTCCTACAGTAGCCATCTGCTGCCTGGCTCTGCTCTCTTTCCACGCACGGATCCTTCTTGCACGTGACGCCGCAAAGGGGACACTGTTTGTGAGTCCAGGCGTGCGATCGAGGCCGTTAGTGGTGCTCCGGAAACGTAAGGGCTCAGGGCTCATGCCAACGAGCCAGGAATAGCTCTGGTTTTCCTGTAAGTCTGGAGCGTGGTTGGTCCCGCCAGGACATGCGGCCAGGCCCTGTGGCACTGGACCCATCTTGGATCGGGCACTTTTCCACTCAAGGGTGGAAAACAAAGCACAAACAATTCCTGCCTTGCCAGAGCTGCACCACACTCACCACCCAAGATGCTGCTGGCAACAAGGGATGTAAGAAAGCAGCCAAATATTTGACTAGACGGTAAGCCTAGGCTTGTTGGGCAGTCAAGTCCCCCATCCCCCCTCCCTCCCCCGCTGCTGCCTCTGATACAGAGGCAGCAGAGGGGGCGGGGAGCAGGAGCCAGTGCTACGGGAAGCCAGCTTAAAAGCTGGCGCCCCAAGACGGCATAAAAGTTGGCGTCCCCCAGCAACGTCTCCACAGTGCCACCTGCCCCCTCCACGGCAGCAGTGCGGGGGCAGAGGCAAGAGAGGCGGCAGCAAAGCGGCCGCTAGCGGTGAACACAGGCTGCTCTGGCAGCAGCCCCTGTCCGCAGGGGGTGGGGAGGGTGCCCCAGCTCCCCACTGGGACCCCCCGCGGACAGGGACAGCTGGTCCGGGCGCAAGCCAGGACTGAGCAAGCGCAGCTCAGTCCCGGCTCACACCGGGGCTGGGAGCTTCCCCTGCAGTTTCCACATAGGAGTCAGGCTGCCTGCACGTGCAAATTGTATCGACTGCACAATTAGCCAGTTACCCGCCTCTTAACGTCCTTACTGGCAACATCTAAGCCTGAACAGGGCAAGGACCGGGCCCCAAAGAGGATGAGAACGACGGTCAGGGTAAGAACTTGCACGTAACCAGTTTCTCAGTGTTAGGAGCAGCTGGCGGGTTTTCTTTGTTATGGCGCGGGAACGCACTTCGATCGGTTTTCACTCCCAAGCACTTAAACCTGCTTTTTATATTGAATAAAACCACTTTTGCTTATTACCCAACCCAGCGTATGTGCCTGGTACCTGGGGGGAGCCGCAGACGAGCATTTCTCTCCGCCATCGAGACGAAGAAAGCTCCTGAGATGTTCGCGCTCTGTGTACGACTTTTACGCAGAGTGAGACGGGCTGATTTGGGGGGCTGGCCCCCTTTTGGGGGGTTGTATTCTTGGGGGTTGTCAAAGGCCGGATCCCTGAGCCCCTCGAGGGCGGAGCTGGTTCAAGGGGCATGTAGCTCTGTGGGGGAGCTGGTACCCCAATTCTGCACCTTGGCTGGGGGAGACCAGAGCTGCTGGCCCAGCAGGACAGGGTGGTGGGCGCCCCAGAGTGCCGGCTGGCAGGCTCCACGGTATGAGACAGCCCCTAGGGGACCCCTGGGATCCAACATGCATTCTTATCGGTTACTCGACTATTCTGTAGTCTGTGCACTCCGGCTCCACTCCCGCGGAGCCCCCTGCCTCTCTGGGCTGCTGGATCAGAGGCAGCAGCGTGGGGTGCCAGGTGAGAGCTGGTTTACGAGGGGAGCCAGTTTAAAAACCAGCTCCCCTTGTGGCCTGACTGCTTGTCACCCTCTGATACAGAGGCAGCAGCGTGGGGTGGCAGCAGCCCCTGTCCAGGGGGTCGGTCTGAGCTCCCTGACCCAGCACGAGCTGGACTGAACCAGGCTGCCTGCCTGGCTCATAATATGCTTAAAATGCAGAGCCGCAGCAGGGGTAGCCAGGACTGAGCCGCTAAACCTGCTAAAAAATTTACTGGCAATGGCGGGGGGGGGGGGGGGGGGGGAATGCATGTCGCCTATCGCATTCACCTCTAAGCTTTTGCTTATCGGTTCATTTGTTAATCGACTCCCCTGTTACGTCCCTAGTCTCCATTTTGCAGAGCAGCAGCTTGGTGCTTTGCCCCCACAGAGGCGGTCCCTGTCCCAAGCAGGCTGCGGTCTAGCCCAGGCAGAAAGGGTACGCGGGGGGACAGGATAGGGACAGCCGTCAAGTTCCAAGTTCAGAGGAAGAAGGGGTAACGTGGGAGGGAGATGGATGAAAGGGGACGTGACATCTCTCTGGGGTGAGACACCAAGCACTGGCGTTTCCCCGCATCGGAGCATGACTTCTGCAAGCCACTCTGGCCCTCTACCCAATCTAGACGCGCTTTTCCGCAAAAAGGCCCCAATCGCCATTTTCGCGATCGGGGCTTTTTTGTGGAAAACAAATCTGAGCTGTCTACACTGGCCCTTTTGCGCCAAAGTTTGGCGCAAACGGACTTTTGCCTAAACGGGAGCAGCATAGTATTTCCGCAAGAAGCACGGATTTCTTACAGTCGGAAGTCAGTGCTTTTGCGGAAATTGAAGCGACCAGTGTAGACAGCTGGCAAGTTTTTCCGGAAAAGCGGCTGATTTTCCGGAAAAACTGGCCAGTCTAGACACAGCCGACCTGTTTAGCACAGTTCCTAGGCGGAGGCCTTCGCATATCTCCCTTCCCTCTCGGCTTGCTCGCACAGGCCCCGCAACAGCAATCAAATCGCTCAGCGACTTGGTAGGGAAGTTCAACCCCAATGTGAGAAGCTCCCAGCTAACAGCAATCCCCAGGTTCCCTCAGAAAAGCCCTAGGCTCAGCATAATTGCAAATTAAGGGTTAATTAGCCATGTTTCCAAACAGGCCAAGGAAAGCACACAGTCCATCCGTCAACCCTGCTCCCCCCTGCCCATTACATCCCTGTGGAAAGAACAGATCAACTACTTATCGCAAACGGGGCAGGATTAATTTACAAGCCACTCCGGTTCCCTTTCAACCACATTCGCTCGTTAATAAACGAGCCAATTTATTACATGTGACAAGCTTGTGGTACACCCCAAAGGGCTGCGTTAGACATGAATTTTTAACCTCGAAAAAAACCACTTTAAAAGCAGCAATTCTTTCCCCCACCAGCGCAGCCTGTAATTGATTTGGCACCAGCCCAAAATCACACACAAACGGGGAAAAGCTACAAGTGAACAGATAAGAGGGCACCGAGTGAGAACCGGCGACTGACAAGCTGCATGGCTGGAGCGTCAGATACGGAAAGGACCATAAAGATAAAACCCACTTGTCTGATTCCTGCTAGTGCTGAGAAGATCCCAGGTTAAAGCCACAACCCCGATTCTTATTTAGCATTGGAGTGGTGGCCCCAGGCTGGGATCAGGCCCCCCAATGTGCCAGGTGCTGTACAAACACAGCAGAAAGAGACAGCCCAAGTCTCCAGGCGCTCCCAGCCTAAGGCTGGCACACAGGGTTCATACAACCGTGATGGCCGGGGGGCGGGGGCGGTTTCCATAAAAGAGCCCTCCTCCCCCATGCAACCCCAAGGGAAAGAGTTGGGACCAGGGATAGCAGGAGGCAGGACCCTGGGATGAGAACCCAGGCGTCCAGACTCTCCCTTTCTCATTCCCCACCCCACCCCCGCGCTGTACCCACTAGGTGGTGGGGCACTTCCCTCGGCTGAAGCCGATCTGCCACGCCCCACGGCGCTGCCCGCTTTACACCAGAGCTGGTCGCATCTCCTCCCCGAGCGTTAACAGGGCAAGCCTACACAGAGACTGGCTGGGAGCGAGGGTCTGCAGCAATCCCTTAGGGAGGTTTTATTAGCCTGGCTTCTCATTAGCGCGTTCCTTTTGGTGACCAGCACCGCTCTGCCAAGGCACCTTTATCAGCGCCTCCCCGACTGCCTCACACAGGAGGTCAGCAGGCTGGGCCTCCGCGCTGGGGAAACTGAGGCATGGGGCGGGTCTGTGACGGCAAAGCCAGGATTTGAACCCAGCTGCCCCGGAACCAGTCCAGTGTTCTAGCCTCTAGGGCCGAGGTGGGAACTTTTCAACCCCCGCGAACCCACAGAAAAATCAATCGGGCAGAGGGCAGCAGGAGCTCCCCATTGAAGGGGGGAGGAGCCCTGAGCCCCGGGGGCTGGATCCAGGCAAGCCGGGGACCGCATCTGGCCCCTGGGTTTTAGGTTCCCCACCCCTGCACTAGGATCTAAGCCCCATTTCCCCCGTATTAGGGACATAAAATCCTGCTTAGTTAACTGGTTAAACGTTAAGTTTAATCGATTAAACAGGGCCGGGGGGGGGGGATTGCAGCCCCCCCATTCCCCCCCCCACCGGTTAACTGTAACCATCCCTACCCCGAACCGAGCCAGGGAGAAGATGCACCAAAAAGGGATTTAGGCTCCTACGACCAATTGAACTTTTGAAAAAAATCGGACCCCTCCCCTACACAGGAGAGGTGGAATACTGTAGACAGCTCAGCTGCAAAGCCAGCCAGAATCCCTATGCACATCCCTGGGTGTGCACGAGGGCAGCTGCGGCAGGGGCAGGCGGACACGAGGCAAAAGCCACAGCCGCCTTACGTGCAAGGCGACTCACAAGGGCAAACGGGACGCCGCAGCCGGGCCAGGTCCTCCGCTGGGGTAAACCAGCCAGGAAAGTCACATAGGATTTGCCCCAGAGAAGTGGTGCGCACGCACACACGTGTGCGCGCCCCACGGAGGCGGTGTCTCATGAAGAGTTTAACGTCCCTAGCGACCACGGGTCTCACTTGGGGCCCACTCAGGGAAGTCTTCCCTGCAGGTCAGCTCAGGGTGTAACCTGATTTTTGCCCCTAACGCTCCACTCCCCGTGCACTCACAAACATCTCTCGCACAAGTTAGTGAAATGCCAGCTGGCCAGCGGGGAGGGTCTGAAGGTGACAGGCGGCTGCGGTGGAGCTGGGCTTTACAGTGCAGCACGGCTGAGGATGCGTCTCCCCTGGAGGAGGGGTGGGTCTGTTCTCCACCTGCGGTAGCTGACTTAAAACAGCGATGAAGATGCAGTCTCGTGGGTGACCAACCCAGGTGCCCTGCAGGCGTGAACTTACCCCGCCCACCTCAGGGGTGGCTTTAACCCCAGCCCACGGGGCACCAAGAGGGCAGGCCCCCGCCACCGTGTCTGGGAGGCCACATCACACAGCGCTACGCTAAGCCGCAGGAAGCGCCTACAAAAGGCTCCAGAGCAGAGGGCGTTTCCCCGCTTCCCAGGTCGTTCTATTTATTGACGTTGGGCTTTAAAAGGCTCCTGCTTATCTGCAGCCAATTCGTAAAATAAACGGAACAGGGCCAAGCCCAGCCAGCTCCTGGCCACGAGCCGCAGTCAGCCAATCGCCCTTTTTTCTGAACTCCCCACCGCGCCCCAGCAGGGCAGGAGAAGGGGAGGCCCATTATACGGCGCTGCACGGACGCAAGGGGGTCACTCCAGCGCGTCTCGGGAAGGCGCTCTGTGCCGACAGCAGAGAACTCTCCGGCTGGCACCAAAAAACCCACCTCGGCAAGAGAAGCTCCCCCACCGGCACAGCACCGTGCACACGGAAGCTTACGCCGGCGGAATGCACCCCATGCAACGAAGAGGCAGCTGGTGTAAAACACACCAAAGGAAGTTCTGCGTCATAGTCAACCTGTGGAACTCCTTGCCAGAGGATGTGCTGAAGGCTAGGACTTGAACAGGGTTCAAAAAAGAGCACAATAGATTCATAGAGGTTAGGTCCATGGATGGCTATTCACCATGATGGGTAGGAATGGCGTTCCTAGCCTGTTTATCTGGAAATGGGTGACAGGAGGGATCATGTGAGGATTCCAGTTGTGTTCTCTGCCTCTGGGGTACCTGGTGTTGGCCACTGTCGGCAGACAGGACACTGGGCTAGATGGACCGTTGGTCAGACCCAGTCTGGGCGTTCTTATAAATTTAGTTCACTGGGGGAGGTGGATAATCACACCCCTGTGTGATGTATATTTTGCCGACAGATTGGAGGGTAGATAGAAGCTGAGTTTTCTCTGATGGGGAAGTGTGAGGGGGGGATTAAGCTCATATCTACACTGTCTTTTGAAGGAGTAATGAGCTATTAAGTGCCAAAGATTCCCAGTTTGCGACCAGGGGTCACATTCTTTCCTCACTCTCGTGGGAATATTAGAACAGCTAGCTTGGGGGTTCGTGCCACCAGCAAGTCACATGCTAGTCCACAGCATGACAGGCCCCGCCCTCCCCCACCGAGAGTGGGCGCTGTACAACGAGGAGATGTATGTAGGGCACGTGTCCATGACCTGTCAAGATCCTCACTGCTGAGCTGAACAAGGCGTGTAAAATTGGCGGGTGGCACCACACCGGGAGGGGCCGCGAGGACAGAGTCGGAAACCCAAAAGGACCCCGATGAACTGGAGACTGGGTCTGAAATCGACATGGTGACACGTAATACGGACAAATGCTCACTCAAAAGCACAGGCACCAACAGGGGACTGACTCGCCAGGCAGTCGTACGGCTGACACGGACCAGCGCTGACAGCGGACCGTGTGCTGAACCAGAGATGTGACACACTTGTGAAATAAGACAATGGCCTTCCGGGGTGTTGTACGTGAGACAGGGTGGAAGACGCCTCGCTCTACTATGCACGGGTGAGGCCTGGCGGGAGCTGCCCTTTAAGAAAGATGTGGACAAATTGGAGAGAGTCCAGAGAAAAGCAACAAAAACGATCCAAGGCTGAGAAAGCCGAACCTGCGAGGAGAGGCTGGAAAAACGGCACGTTTAAGTCTTGACAAACGAAGACTTGGGGGAGGACCCAGGATCTGTCTTCAGCTCTGCTAAGGGTGACCGAGCGTTCTCCATGTGGAACGAAGACAGGACGAGCCGCGAGGGGCTTCGTCGGCAGCGAGACAGAGCCAGGTTAGAACTTTGGAAAACTTACAAACTCTCGGGGGAGTGAGGCTCTGGCTTTGAGCCATTGGAGGCGTTTGGCTGGACAAAGCCAAGTCAGGGCTGGTCCAGGTAACCTGGCCCTGCCTTCACAGGGGGCTGCATGAGCCGGCCTCTGAAGATCTCTTCCAGCCCGACAGTGCTTGGATTCTAGGACACCGAAAACACCGAGAAACGGGGGCAGGAAATGGAGGCACAGAGAGGGGAAGAAACTTGCCCAAGTTCAGTGCCGGAGCTGGGAATGGGACTCAGGTGTAAATGTCACTTCACCGCTCTACCCGCTAGACCGCCCTGCCCCGCGTGCTGTGGAATTGTTTATACTGACAGACGAGCAGCCGAGAAGCCGCGAGAGGAAGGCTGGAATGCTCATTTATCTCATGGCTTTGCCCCAGGCGACCCAGCAACTCAAGGGCAGACTGGGAACCCTGGTGTTGTGTGTCCCAGCCCACACATGACACAACTCACCCCTGTTCCCCCCAGCCAGTTCAAGCCCTCCACCCCGGCTGCCTGCCCGAGAGCGAAGGGCAGTTCACTCGTCGTAATTCTGAGAAAAATCAAGCTCTTTTCCTAGAAGAAGGAAGCCGCCAAGGAAGAGCTGGTTCCTGATCTTTCTTCCTCCAAGAAGTCGCCCGGCCAGCTGCACAAAGTCTAACCAGTCAAGCGACTACACGCAAGGGCGTCTGGCTACGCGCAGAGAAGGGGTCTCCGGCAGGTCTCTGCAGAGGATTCTCCGCCGGCAGCCACAGTTGTATCCCGGAAGCGACGACTCAGTGAACGGGGCTGGAAGAGCGAGGCTGTGCGTGTGCTCACAAACGCACCGACGGGTGCAAAAAAGGCCTGGAAGGGGAGCGCCACGAGCCTGACGCCACTTAGTGTCTTTGTCCTGACAGGCACCTCTGCGCCTGAGCTCACCGCAAGCACCGCGCCGGGCGGTGGCTCGCAACCACTTCCTGCTACCAACCCCGGGGAGAGGGGGGACGAGTCTCAGGTCTGAGCACGGAGGGGGAGGGAGGGGGTGAAGCAGCGGCACCAGGCTGTGGCAGGGGAGCGAAGCTTTTCACCCCCCCCTCGCCAGAGCCTGGCTTGTGGCAGATGTGCGGCATGGGGAGGGTCGGGCTGCCGGGTACCCCTCGCGGCTCTGCCCTGTGGCATCTCTAGGGGAACCTGCCATGGCCCCCTCCTCTTCCAGCAGCCGCGGCGCAAATGAGCAGCCTCGGCGTTTGTAACGGCGACGCTCTGCTGAGCACGGTTTAGACCTCCTCCCCCTCCACGTCTCAGGACTCTGGCCAGTGGTTCCGGCCGCTCTCCTGGGGCTGCAGTCACGCCCGGGACCGGCAGAGCACCCCCACCTAGACCCTCACATCTCAGCTAGCCCATTCCTAGCCTTGGGGACGGGCTGTCAGCCAACTCGGCGCCCCCCAGGGTAAGCGAGGGCAGCTCCACGGCTGCTCTAACAGGTTACAAAGGGTTTCCCCCGCGGCTGAGCATACCCATGCACCAGGGCGCTCCAGCCACATCCCTGATCTCCCTCCATGCGGGGGGCAGAGCTGTTGCAGAATTAGCACATCAGCCATGGAGAGGCACTCAGGAGCCTAGAAACAGGCCCAGAAGTTCTAGCTCGGGGAGGGATTGCTCAGTGGTTTGATCATTGGCCTGCTAAACCCAGGGTTGTGAGTTCAATTCTTGAGGCAACCACTTGGGGCAAATCAGTCAGGGATGGTACTTGGTCCTGCCGTGAGACTTGATGACCGCTCAAGGTCTCACCCATTTCTATGAGAAACATAAATCTCCAGATACATATTTAAAAAAAACCAAACAGCCCAGTGACACCCTAGCTGGGTTATACAGGAGTCTAGGGTAGGTCACAAAGATCCCTGCCTGACCTCCCCAGACTTTCTGGCCTGGCCTGTTACTGGGCCGAAAGGCCAGACCCCAGAGGTGGCAGCATCTGTCAAACTTTTGCGGATCCTACAGGACGGAAACGGAAAAGGTCTCGAGAACAAAAGTCACAAAGCGTTCGCTTCCCCCGCGGGGCGCTCCCAGGAGTGTGGAGGGCTACGGATTCCTGGCATTTCTTCTCAGGGGGTACGATCCCCCACTGGCAAAAGGCAACGTGGGAGAAAGTTGGAGAAAGTTTCTGGGAGCACACAAGGTTCCGATGCATCAGTCCGGCTGCATAAAAAGGGGAGGGCGACAAGCGCACACACAAGAGGCCTTCCAGCAGAAAAAGAGCCTCCGAGTGCTAGCACAGTAATTTTCCAGGGCTGCCAGCCATCTTGAGCCACGGCCCAGCCCTTTCGTCCTTTCTCCCTGCCACCGGGAGAGGGTTGCATCACTTTGCCTTAATGAATAACCCAGTCGCCAGGCCTTTATTTCAGACGGCGCAGCCGGGAACCAGCTTCAATGCTGGGAGGATGAAGAGCCCAACGGGCGTTCCGCAGCTGAACCTGAAGTGAAAGGGATTTAGGCACCTAACGCCCCAGCCCTATACTTGAGGCTACTTTAAAAAGTTCACCTGGAGGCCGTACAAAGCCATGGAGACTTACTGGCCTGGCAAGTTACACACTCACTAGCAGAGTGTCGGGGGGGAGACGGACCGGTCTGGGTGGGGCATACAATCCCTCGAGATGGGGTCTCCCCCTGGGTTTGTGCTTCGAAACCCTTTATCATTTAAAGTCTATTCATAGCGTAGTGCTAGGGAACAACACCTGGCTTCCTGCTAGCTCTCCCCGCTGGTAGATCTCAAAGCGCTCTAGCTCCGCTTTCGATCTACCGCCTCCATTTTACTGATGGGGAAACTGAGGCAGGGGGTGGGGCAGTGACTTGCCCAAGGTCTCCCAGCAGGCCAGTGGCAGAGCTGGGAATAGAATCTAGGTCTCCTGGGTCCCCACCCGTCTGCTATGCACTAGCCACAGTGTCTCCCTCCTGCTATGGGGCAGGATCACTGTCTCTCTCTATGAAAAGGCACCACAAAGCTGTGTGCGGTGGTACACAGGCGTGTGCACGCACGTACACGCGTGCGCACACACGTATCACATCACCACCACCTAGGCCCACCCACATGCCCCGTCTTCCTGACCCATCGGAATCTTCCCGTTTCTTTTTGTCTCCTTAAGATGCAGCCTCGGCTGGACCAGCAATATGACCCTTCCCATAACGCCACCACAGCTCCTCACAGCTGCTCTGCAGCAAGGGGCCCGCCCAGCCTTTGCGGACCCAAACACAAACACACACATCTGGGAAAGGCTATTTTGATTGCCCACAGGCTGTTCCCAGCTCCAGGAAAATCCGGGCCCTCTCCCCTCCCGCCCCAGCCCTTCCCACACACCCAGGAGGCGTGGATTCCAGCAAACTCTTCCCAGCCACAAACCCTCCATCCCCAGGTCCAGCCTCACCGCTTTTTGCTCCAGAGTAATGGAGGCCTAAAGAGGATTCCTCACTGCAGCCCCCAAAAAGCTTCCCCTCCCCCCCCAAGTCATGCATTTCTGCAACTGAGCTAAGATCTGTGGGGTTTCTGTCCACATGCACCCACCTCTAGTGGCTGCCCCTTCCCCATGCACCCCTTTTCCTCCCCCACTGTAAAGTAATCTACCAATCATTTCCCACTGCACTTTCTTTGCAAGCACCCCCCCCCACTTCGGGGTTGAAGGGAGGGGGTGTGACTTGCCCACTCTTGTAGCCCTGTGTTCACTCTGTTGTTACATTCCCTGTTGGCTTTGTTGTGCGATTCCTACTGTCTTATGCTGCTCTGCAGTGACTCGGTGTGCAAGTGTGGGCGTGCCTCAGTTTCCCCGAGCACTGCAGCACTATCTGCATGGAGAGGGGGAGGCGGGGCATGACTCGCTGTGGAAGTATGTTCAGTCTCTCTCTCACCTCCTGAGGACCAGGTGACTCACACCTTGGGCCTGGAAGCAGAACAAGGCAGGAGGTGGGGCTGCCTAGTTTTCAGCTGGCTGGGGGGGAAGGGAGCCTAGCTGGGGTGGGGAGCTGGGGCTCTGGGCCCCGCCTTTCCCCGAGACGGATTGTACTGACGGCTCCTGGTTCCTGTAACAAGAAGTCTGAACTACGCTGTGAACCAATCAACCTTCTGTTCCACCTGCCGCCTGAGAGTCACGCCTGGCCAGGGATGGGCGTGCAGGGCTGGGAGCGTCCAGCGCTGACACAGCAGACTGTCACCCACTCCTACGTAGCGGAAACCCGAGGGGAGCACCTGCTGAGCCCAGCACCATAATCCGCACGGCCAAGGGGGCCAAATTTCAGGAGCCAAGCCCCTGCTAAGAGAGAGAGCCACGCTTACACCCGGTGCAGCGCTGCAACCAAACATACCAGGTGGGCACCCAGGTCCTTCATCTCCAGCACCAACCAGCATTATTTCTGCAAGGCAAATGACCGGCACGCCGAAGCCGGCGGTCCCACGAACCGCCAATAATTAAGGCCCCAGACAAATGATTCAGGCAGGCAGCCCACAGTGCCGCGGGGATCTTGTCTTTCAGTACAAACGGCATTCGCTGAATCCTCCATTTTCGTTTCTTTTATTTCCCAATATCAGGGCTATCTCTAGGGGAGCATAGGGCGACCCTCCCCTCAAGTGCCCCTGGCCCCATCCCCGCCTTGCCTCTGCTCCGCCCCCTCCCATCCCTTCTCCCAAGCCCCACCCCTTCCCGCCCCATTGCCAGAAGCCCCTCCCCCAAGCAAAGGAGCCAGGGATTACAGAGGGGGCTGGTGCGGAGGGGCAGCAGGAGTCGGCCCCCCCCCACTCACAGAGACTGGGGGGATCCTGCTGCCTGCGACTGCGGTGACAGGCACAGAAGGCTGGGCGATGGGTGGTGGGGCAGAGGGGAGCAGACAGCTGGGCGGGGGGGCCCTGTTGCCATTCTGTGCCAGCCTCCCCCAGGCCCATCATGTCCCGTCCATGGGACAGTTGGGGCCACAGCCACAGGACCCCCGAAAGTGCGGGGGCTGGGGCAGCCTATAGACTCTGCCCAATGTACAGCAATCCCCACACTAAAAGTGTGATTGGGGCGTTCATAGGTCTCCGTGACCTCAAAACACTGGGCCCTGGAGAAGCGTGCTATTGGGGTGCACCAAAGCACTAGTGCTCCGATAGAATGGACGGTTTATACTTCGGTTCACTTCCTGAGAGCCCCCTCACATCTGCCACAGATGCGGGGAGCGAACGGTTCTAGGGAAAGAAAAGGGATGAGGTAGAAACCGTGCAGGGTGACGCCAGCTCGGGACCTAGACGGAACATGCAGTAGAAAAATACAAATACGGACACACAGTGAGCAGGAAACAAAGGGATACATACATATATCGGGGGATTCATCCGATCCGTCGGGACAGTCTTTTTCTCCATCACATCTCCAGCCCTTGGAGATGCATGTGATCTGATCTTTGCATGCAAACTGTTTAGGGCTACATGTCTTCGGTGCTACATAAGAGAAGAAATAAAACAAATAATAATAATGAACATGGTGAGTCGCACGTTATTACCAAAAACAAATTCAAGCTGGATTTGACTGAATGTGACGTTTTGTGTTAGCAAAAACGTTGCACCTAGCATCGGTGTGCAGCTATCTCGCCCCTAAGGAAGGAAGAGGATGTAAGCGGTGGCATTAATTACAGGAGCTGGGATCCATCATGGCTTAGCAGATTTTAAAGATCGTTTACCTTGGATACATTAGTGCTTGGGCACCAAAGGCGGTTTATTTTTGACGCTCGATAATGAAAACAAAGTTTAAAGCCCCCAGAGGAGAACAAACAGCAAGTAACTTTTTTTTTTTTAAATCGCAAGGATAACATGACGCTGCCTTGCACGAGTAGGCATTAAAACACACTTCCCCTTCCAAGAAGTCCTTGCACTTACACACACACTCCCCAGGCTCCAGCGCTGACCCTTGCCTCAGTTACCCCCGTGTAAAAGGGCTAGTTTGACCTGCAGGAGCACCTCAAGGCCTTGGCTGAGACCATGGCTTATTCTACTAGGCCCTGAACAGTCATTGAGCAAGACAAGTGAAAAGATGTGTGGGGAAACCGAGGCATGGAGCCGGGAAGAGCCGCGCTCAGCATCACAGACCTGGCGGGGCTGGGGTATGGCACCCCCCCCACCAGATCAGACGGTCCTTGCCATTTTCCTTCCTGAGGAGTGCGTCGCCATGGTGACAGTAGCCACAGGAGAGCTTAGACAGGACTCAAACTCCATCCTTGAGCAGATGGGCCGAGCTGGGGGAGTGGGGGGGGGGGGGGGAGCTTAGACCCAACTGGAGATCGGAGGGGGGAAGCTCTACTTCCCCCCACACCTTACCCCAGAAGGCCCAAAAGCAAACGAGCCCAGGCCCCACACAGAGACTGAAGCTGGACCTTTTCCGCCCTCCCTCCACACACAGAGCACCGAGTCACTCTCAGCCCCCCAACCAACGCACGGCCTCCTTGCTCAACAAGACAGGCACATGAGCAGATCCTCCAGCACCCAACTGTCTTTGGGGTCAGAGCCGCATCCCTCAAGGGTACTTTTGGGTCCCCCCTTATCCCAGCATCTGAGCCTCAGTCTTCCACACACAAGCTCCCCCAAGCAGAGAAACTCCATCACCCCCGTTTTACTGAGGGGGACCTAAGGCGCAAACCCACCATGGCCCACATCCTCCAGGTAAGGCACCTCCCTGAAGGGGCGTCTGGTGCCTAAAGATCTAAGCGACTTAAGGCCTCGGAGGAAGAGCAGAGACCCGAACCAAGGCTCAGCTGGACCCCGGTGACAGCCAGCAAATGCCCCAGCTGGCCAGAGGGGAATCCTTCCACCCCACCTTTAGCAGACAAGCAACCACTGCACAGCAGTGTGACCCGCGCAAGGAGCAGGGAGAGGAGCAGCTGGACCGGAATCAATATATGGGAGCGACTTGTGAGGTTTCAAGTGGATGTGCCAGGAGATTTCCGGGCGTCTCCGGGGCTGTGTGTTTCTTCGGGATGCTGGATGAGCTCCGCCCGGGAGCGGTTGTTGGTATTTTCAAACCATTTAAAGACACAAGGGACTGTTCGGGTCTGCAAGTCAGATCTCTATTGGGAAGCAGCTGCGGGAGGCGGAGGGGGTGTTAAGCGTAGGCACTACAGTGCCGAAAGAACTCAAACTCGTCAGGTTGCTGGGGTCTCTCCACAGCGAGCCAGCAGCTCTCCGCTAATTGTCGCCCGGAGACCGCAGCTCGGAGCTTTGTTTAAAAATAAATAGATGGCAAAAAGAGGCAGGCAATTAAAACCCCATTAAAATAAATAAAAAAGGGCGGGGGGGGGGGAGAACACACACACACACACACACACACACGCACTCAGAGCAATAAGGAAGGGTGACGGTTTTAAAACCTTCATGGTGCTCAGCCTGGCTGCTGCGCTAGGAAAAGCACACGGGAGGCCCAGCCCAGCAGGCTGAAACACAGAGGTGGGACGTGGCCACCAGCAGGGTGGCCGAGTCTCGCCACGTTACGGGCAGGGTGGCGACGGGTGCTGGTTTCCTGGGGGTGCCAGCGCCGTCTTGGCTTTCCCAAAACAAAACAGGCTCAAGCAGCTTCCAGAACCAGAAATGGGACCCGACGGGGCGGCAGGGGTTATGACTGGGGTTGTTATTTTGGCAAACGTGAACGCGCTGAAATTGCCAGTGAATGCACGTTTACACGCGGGGGAGGGAGGCGGCCACGTGGGAGCCGGTACATGCGGGGAGCCAGCTTTTACAGAGGCAGCGAGCACAGAGGGAGAAGGAAGGGGCGGGTTGTAACCACAAAGGATAAACAATGAACCCAGGTTTACACGATCCCTCCTTCCTATGCACGACAGGGAGCTTCCCAGCCTCGGGAAACTGGTCCGAACAGAGGGATTTAAGTGACCGTGCAAACCACAGCAGCGTGGACTCGGGATGTGAACGGATAACCAGTTACACCAGGGGTGGGCAATAATTTTTGATGGGGGGGGGGCCCAAATCAATTTGCACCTTCTCGATCAGCTTCAGTTTCGTGTAGCATGAACACGCTAATTGATACTTTCCCCCTTTTTCCTTCTCCCCTCCCCCACCCCCTATTTATTTTGGATCTGGACCGTTAATAACGCCATTCATCTGAAGAAGTGGGCCGTGCCCACCGAGGCTCACGATGCCATCTACAGCTGTGTCTAGACTGGCCAGTTTTTCCGGAAAATCAGCCGCTTTTCCGGACAAACTTGCCAGCTGTCTACACTGGCCGCTTGAATTTCTGCAAAAGCACTGACTTCCTACTGTAAGAAATCAGTGCTTCTTGCGGAAATACTATTCTGCTCCCGTTCAGGCAAAAGCCCCTTTTGCGCAAAAGGGCCAGTGACAACAGCTCAGATTTGTTTTCCGCAAAAAAGCCCCGATCACGAAAATGGCGATCGGGGCTTTTTTGCGGAAAAGCGCGTCTAGATTGGCACGGACGCTTTTCCGCAAAAAGTGGCTTTTGCGGAAAAGCATCCGTGCCAATCTAGACGCAGCCCCAATGTCTTGTGAGGCTTTATGGTGCTGTGAGACTATTCCTTGTTTCTTACGGTTTTCCAGTTACAGACTCCCCGCTGACGCTTTTGTCCAAGGTTTTGGTAAGTGGTGAAGGGCCGCACTCGTCCATGGAGGAGGTACGGAGGCTGGGACACAGGTTGGGGGCAGAATGGAGCTCAGGACAGGGTACTGGGATGCAGGAGAGGGTATGGCGTGTGAGAGGGAGTTTGGGTGAAAGAAGGGGTTGTGACCTGGAGGCAGGAGGTTTGGGTTGTGACTTGGGGGTGGGGTGCAGGGTCCAGGAGGGGGTCTGGGTGCTGGAGAGGATTCTGGCCTGGGGGAGGGATGTAGGAGGGGTGCAGGGTCTGGAAGGGAGTTATGATCCGGTGCAGGGGGTTTGGGTGGTAACCTGGGAGCAGGGGGTTGGGATGCAGGAGGGGGTGCGGTGCCAGGGGCAGCCTCTGGCCAGGAGGCACTTACTCAGGCGGATCCAGGCCAGCAGCCCAAAGGGACCCTCTACCAGGCCCCCTGCCTGCCTCTGCCCCAGAGCTCAGAGCAGCTTCTCCAAGTACCTCTCTGCGCTGTGCACTGCCCTGTCCCCCAGCACAACTTCTCAGCTGCCATTGGCTGGTTGCAGCCAAAGGGAGCTCAGAGATCGTGCCGGGGGTTGGGGCAACTAATGGGCCCCAGCCACTGGGGGTGGGGCAGTGCACAAAGTTTTCCCCTCCCGCTGTGCAGAGTGGCTTGGCTCCCTGCCGGAGGGTCCCGGCAGAGTGGCTGAAGGCCAGACAAAGGCTGGGAGGGCTTATCGGGTGATGCTTACTGGTAACCAGTTACCCTGCAGCCTCGTGAATCCCGCTTAATTAGTTAATTGGTTTAAACATCACGTTGAACCCGCTAACTGATTCATCGGGATTTCAGATCCCCAGTGCGGACGTTGCGGCTCAAGCCAGAACTTGAGTTCCTAAGTCTAGGGCAGAAGGGGCCAACCTGCAGCACTTCACCCTGAATGTGCGGCTCACGAAGCCCTCCCATGCGCCCTTACAAACAGCCCCCGGCTCCCTGTGCTCAGCGGGTGCAGGGGAGCTGCCCAGCGCAGCAAAACGGGGTCGGCAAGATGGTGGTGGCCAGCGGGAGCCTGATGTGGCCAAAAAGCCTAACCCGCATATTTTAAAGGGGCAGCGTCTTTTTTTTTTTTTTTCCCCTCAACAATTCTGGTGCGGCTCTTCACAATTTTTCCTGCCGCTGTTTCGGCTCTCTTCGTTTAATGGGTTGGCCACCCCGGTCTAGGGACTGGGTGGGCTTAAGACCCCCACTCACAGCTCCTTGTAGCCCACTGGCTCCAGCCCCCGTCGGGCAGGGCGGTTCAGGCAGGCTAGGATGCTGCAGAGCTGCCAGGCCCCGTAAGGACAGGCGAAAGAGCCCTGCATCTTCTCTTTTTAAAAACAAACCCAAACGCTTGTGGGTTTTTAACAGGCTCGGGGGGGGGGGGGCGTGTGGAGACTAACTTTAAAAAAAAATGCGCAGTCCCCTGGCACCTTCGAGACTAACCCCACGCCGTCTGGAGTCCCCTAAGCGCCTGTGGGCAAAACCCGCATCTTCAGAGGAGAGGCATGCGAGAGAGGACCTGGGCCAGAAATGCCGAGTGCCGTGGCAGCGCCCGGCAATAGGCCGCCCGCGAGGCTAGCCACAGCGAGGCAGGATCATTGCTCTCACCGGTTGGAAGGGAGGGAGATGAGAGGCAGAGGCACCCGGGGAAATCCCCTGCTCTCGTGGATGTGGTTTCCGGGGCTTCACGTGGATGTGGTTTCACGGCTCAGCCCCAGGCCAGCAGGGACTTGGCTCTCCAGTGCCCCTCTCCCACAAGAGCAGCGCAAGTGACGCGCAAGACCCACCCCCAACACTCGAACTTTCTCCCCGTCCGGAGCCTCCTGCTCCAAGCCCCGGGGGACAAGTGCCCGAAAACAAAGCAAGACGGGGTGGATGCCAAGCGAGGGTTATTCCCATGCACAGGCCATATTAACGGCTATATCCCTGGCCCTGCTGGAGCAGGGAAGGGTTTTTAAGCAACTAACACCACAGGGCATGTGGAAGACACGCGGCTCGTTCGACTAACGTGATCCAGAGACCCGCCCGCCGCAGGGTGAATTTCACCCTCCCAGCCCCCACTACATCCTCCCATGTGCCCGTCTCCATGCCAATGCCATCCGGGGAGCAACCGCAAGGTGGTTGCCGGGGAAATGTGATTCATCGGCTGCCATTTAACGGCCAAGCCATCACCTCGGCGGTCCTGACAGACGGGGGAAAAGCCCAGTGCATCCGTTTTCCACCAGCCCCTGCTGCAAAAAGACCCCTCCGCTTTCCCCACTTAGCTCTGTGCAAAGAGATCCCAGGAGAAATACCGGAGGGGGGAGGGGAGGAGATGGGATGTAAATCTGTCATTGCTGCAAAACCGTGAAATTGAAAAGTCAATTGGCCAAGGATAACAGGAAATGCTTCCCCACCCACCGTACAACGCTTAATCAGCACTCCTCTCCGCTCGCGGCTGGTCCGGCCGAGCTCCTCCCCATTAACCCTGCCCCAGGCACACCAGATGGGGAACGCTTCTGCTCCGAACTCAATTAACCACTTTGGACAGGGATTAAACTAATTCGGAATAAGGCACTCTCACTCTGGAATAAGAGCATCCACTCATGGAGTTAACAGAAACAGTCAATGGCGGCAAAGGGTCCATCTAGCCCCCCCCCCAACCCTGTTTTACTGCAGCGGCCAATGCCAGGTGCTTCACAGGGAGTGAACAGAACAGGGAATCTTCAAGTGACCCCTCCCGTCCTCCAGTCCCCGGTTTGTGGCAGCTGGAGGTTTAGGGACAGCCAGAGCATGGGGGGAGGGAAAGCCCCCTTTGGACTTATCTCTATGAATTGATCCCCGTCTTTTATGAACCCGGTTATATTTTTGACCTCCACAACATTCCCTAGCACTGAAGCTGACTGCACGGGGTGCGAAGAAATCCTTCCTTTTGTTTCCAAACCTGCTGCCTATTCATTTCGTCAACTGACCCTCAGTTTCCTTATTTCACCTTCTTCCAGATTAGCTCCCGTGTGCAGACAAATCAAACTCAGCCTGCGGAACTCACTGCTGCAGGATTTTGGTAAAGCACCACAGTTCCCAATGTTCAATGAGGGAGCACACTCCCTGCCTCAGGACTGATAGTGAAAAGTCAATAAATTGCCAAGATCATGTTACCTCATCAAACCATCCCCTTCATAAACCCATCGAGCTTTATCTTGAAGCCAGATAGGTCTTTTGCCCCCAGTCGATGCAAGCTTTAAGAACATAAGAACGGCCGTACTGGGTCAGACCAAAGGTCCATCTAGCCCAGTATCCTGTCTGCCAACAGTGGCCAGCACCAGGTGCCCCAGAGAGGGTGGACCGAAGACAATAATCAAGCCATTTGTCTCCTGCCATCCCTCTCCAGCCTCTGACAAACAGAGGCCAAGGACACCATTTTATCCCCTGGCTAATAGCCTTTTATGGACCTAACCTCCATGAATTTATCCAGCTTCTCTTTAAACTCTATTATAGTTCTAGACTTCACAGCCTCCTCTGGCAAGGAGTTCCACAGGTTGACTACACGCTGTGTGAAGAAGTACTTTCTTTTATTCGTTTTAAACCTGCTACCCATTAATTTCATTTGGTGTCCTCTAGTTCTTCTATTTAGGGAACTAATAAATAACTTTTCTTTATCGGCCCTCTCCACACCACTCATGATTTTATAGACCTCTATCATATCCCCCCTCTTTGGATAAGAAGTTGCATTTTTTCCCCCCTTCTCGCCGGCCGTACTTGGCGGGTTAATGGAGCCCCAGAAATAAGCATGTCAAGGTGCCAGGCAGACAATTGGAGAAGGTATCCAAGGACGGGGCGTTTGTGAAGAGCCAAGCTTTTCATTGAAATGCGAGCAGCAGCAGCGCTGGAAGGGGAGAGGGGAGCTCCGACTCTGGGAGGAGTATAAAGAGCCCTTCATGCAGGATATAATGCCCAGCTCATTCCGCAGGGACGGTACAGCTACAGAAGCCGTCCACGGAAACCATTTGCCTCGTTAGCCGTCAGCAGGTCATTCTGCTACAAATCAAAGGCAAGCGCCTATTCCGGCAAGAGAGAAAGCCCCTTTCTCTCTAAAGGCATGACGCGGCCAGCATCGCCGTTCCCACCGGTGACTGATCAACAGAGAGATGAAGAGCCTCCAGGGAGGAAACAGAGGGGTAGTGTGGTCTAAAGGGTGGAGCACTAGACTGGCACACAGGAGACCTGGGTTCCAAGCAGTGTTCCCTGTCAGCTAAGCGCTTGGGCAGCCACCTACAAGAGAGATTCAGGTGCCGCTCAGCTGATTAACAGAGCTCCTACCGCTGGCAGCATGTGTTTCTACTGGTGGTGCACATGCATGCATGAATTGGTGCACAGAACAAAAATTATTCCACATGGGAATGGAGTAAATCAGAGGGAACGCTGGTTCCGAGTCCCACTCTGATGCTGGCTTTGGACAAGTTGTTTCCTCCTTCTGTGCCTCAGTTCCCCACTGGCGTCTGCTCTGTTGGCTCTGTAGAGTACGAGCCGTCTCAAAACGAGGGGCCCTGATTACAGCTCGAGCATGTTAGTGTGACCTACACAACGACCCACCAGTGCATGCAATAGACGGGTGCTCACATCTAAGTTAGATTGGATGCTCTTCTGGAGCAGAGACCGCCTGTTTGTTCCCTGTTCGTATGCTGCCTGGCATCACGGGGTCGTGGTCCGTGATGCTGCCGTTCCGTCCCCCTTCCACCGCAGGAAAGACGGGCCAAGGGGGAGGTAGCTGGCTTTAACTTTGCAAAGGAAACAGCCTTGGCAATAAATATCGACTGGAATGAGCATGATTTGCAAAACAGATGTTCTTAGGGGGAGGAAAGAAAACGAAATGAATCGACTCCACATTCCTTATGGGCTTTGGTTTGGGGTTTTGGTGTTTTTCTTTTTCCCCCTTCCCTTTTTGCACTAGTGCACGTGATCTCGCACTTTGGAAGACTGTCAAAACCCACTTATCTGCACCGCATGCTCAGGGACAAGCAGCTGGCTCTGCATTCACTCCTGGGGCAGGCGGGTAGCTGGAGATACTCGGGTCAATCAGGGTGGAAATTCTCTGTGCAGATTTACCCCCGGTCAGGGGAGGGGCGGAGGCTGAAGGGGAAGGCAGACATCCGAGAATCCCAGAAAGCTGCCGACGGGCGTATAAAATAGCCACGCGCTAATCTTTACCCCCCAAACCAGTGGTATGAGTACCCATAGGTGTACTCGAGAGAAGTCTAGGGGGTATGTCAACACACCTAAAATTTGGCGAAAACTGAACTTTTGTTTTAAGTCTTACAGCATTTTATTATTTTTGTACTTTTTACACCCAAAAATTGCATCACCCACCCGGCTACGTGTGCAAATGTGTTGCAATGGCAGAAAAAAAATTGTGTGTGTCTGAAAACTGGAGGTACTGGGGGTACTTATAATTTTTTTTTTAAAGGGAGTACTTTATAAAAAAAAAAGGTTGAGAAACACTACCCCAAGCCACTTGCATTTTGAAACAACACCAGAGCTACTGGGACAGATGCACTTTTCCCTCATCTCTCACTCTATTTTCTACCCTGATCATTTCAATGTATCCAGGGTTCTGCCAACTACAGGAGAGAAACGGCAAGTTTCTCTGGTTCAGCCATCCGTCAGCACAAACCATCCGCCTTCCTGCATTAATATTTAAGATCCTAAAATGTAAGGCTTTCACGCGTCGGCGCAGTTAAAGAGGAAGTATTTAAGGTTGCTTGGAAAAGGGAGCGGGGGTGGGGGAAGGAGGAGGAAAGGTTCCGTGTGATATTTACATATCACAGAGGAAGTGGAAAGGCAGAGTCAAGCCATTTTGGCTTTTTTTTTGTTTCTTTTTAAACATAACCCCATCGGTGCTTTCACAGGGAGCAGGATGCGCCCAACATGTTCAAGGCAAAGCACGGTATTTTGGTCACGTTGCAGCGGCTGCATTAACAAAACGCCAAAGCTCAGAGGAAGTCGCAGATCAATGGAGAACGGACCAAACCGTATCTATTCGGGTTTGGATGGATGGCTTTCTCTCCCTCCCTCCCTTCCCCCACGCTCAACAGCCAATCTCCAATTCCGTTCAGACGCTTCAATGAAAAAATGTTGGGTTTTTTATGTTTGCAGCATGACATGGTAGTCCTGGGATAGAGACACAAAGTGGGCAAATTGCTCTCTTTTTTATTGGACCAACTTCTTTTGGTGAAAGAGACAAGCGTCTACTCTACGGGCTGTTTGGAAATCGAACGCCGGGGGCCCTTTGGGGAAAGATTCAAAGAATTCTCTCACCGTTTAGAACAAAACTCCAGAAAAATCAAGCTTTTCGCCTTGCCAACAAACAAAAGCCCGGATTTACCACCAGGTTGTTTTGGTAGGGTTGTTCGTGCGCATTTCCGGGGGACCGCAGGTTTGTCCCACTGACTTCAACAGTGCTGCTCCGTGCGTTTGCAGTACCAAGTCCTACCAGCTCCACCGGGCATTTTTAAGGCACCTTTCAAATGTTTCCAGGTTGAAAGAGCCTTTGCATTCCTAACCGGATTCAAGCCTCTCTCTCAATCTAAAACGTCACCCAACAAAATCACCGTGCACGCCTGAAATTCAACATGCTTCAATCTCAGGACAGGGGAGGCTTCTGTAGGCAAGATTCAGAGTTTTCCATCCAACCCTGGTTTTAAACGATGGAGCTTAGCTTTCCAGAGACCTGCCGCTGCCAATCCCAAGCATTCAAAAAGTATGAGTCAAGCCACACCCGCAAATAAATGCCTTCAAGTCAGGACACTGGGTTGTTTTTCTCCCTTGTAGAAATGAAAGGGTGTTTTTTGGGAGAGTGGAGAGAGGCGCATGGGAAATAATTCACCTTCTGGGTTAGGATTCGGATTTGCAAGCTGTTCTGTGCAATACTGAAGACTAGAACTTTACTTTTTGTTTATTAAAAAAAAAAAAAAACCACCAGGCTGAGAGTGAATCCAATGACTCCAGGAGCTGAGACTTTTCAGGGAAGAAAAACGAGGCCTTCAACAAAAATGGTAAAAGTTGGCAAAGTTGGGGGAGGATCGAGTCCAGGGCTGGCCTTACCATTCGGAGAACTGAGGCACGCCTGAAATTCACATGCCAGACTGGGAGGGGAGCGAGGTGGGGAGCGTCACTAGGACCCAGAGAATTGAGACCTTTCAAAGTTTTGGCCCAAGCGAGGGGACAGGGGGGCGTCATTTGAGCTCCCCGCCTCAGCTGCCAGCATGTTGTGGGCCGGCCCTGTTGACGTCCGTAAAACCCGCACAGAACTGACTAACCACTCGCCAACCTAAACTTGTCAAAGGGTTTGCTTTGGAAAACAAGGGGATTTTAAATCTTGTAGGCTACTTTCTGGACTCACCGCTCGCAAGGTTTGTTTTGGTTGGGTGGGGTTTTTTTTTTTTTTTTTTTAAATACAAGATTTCGACACATTCCACGTGCAACATTTTTGCAATTCTTGCATCTGGATTAGAATATTTAGGCCAGCTCTGCAGAGCCTCCATTTCCATGAATGAGGCGCTGTTAACACTCCGAATTATTCCCATTTGCAAAAGCCACAGGCATTTTTGCTGTTTGTAACTTATTTCAGTTGAGGGGGAAGGGCAGTTTCAATTACAAAGTCAATATTGACTTTAAAAATACATACTTTTTTTCCCTTTCCCTTCTTTCAAGTCAGCCTACTGCCAATAAACCACAGGGCATAAACTCATAAAAAAAAAAGAACTAAATACTGGAAAAAAGAAAAAGCTGCCATTGCTTTGCAGGGGGGAAAAATATTCCAACGGAAGCAACGCTCCATTCCTGAGACACACGCGTGTCTCTGCTGCTAGCAGGAGGCGGCTGAAATTGCCAGACGAGAAACGAAAAACAGGAAAGACGATCTGAACGCCTTTTGCGGGGCCCCACCCAATTTTTATTTATTTTCTTTTTTACCACGATGGAGAACCACAAGGCGACTGGTAGAGCCTCTTCCAAGGACTTAAAAACATTTCTTTTGGCACCCTCCCCACCCCCCACTTAGCTTTACCCTTCGCCCTGCCACGAATTGGGGACGGCAGCCACTTGGACTAACGGACGAGAGGTCGGACGTCTCTGGGTCTTACACCTCCCTCGGCTTCAACACATCAGCAATGAGCGAATCCCCCATCCACTGTTGCCACCCGCGCTGTGCTCGGAAGTGGCCTTCCTATCTGCCCCTCCCCAAATGCTCCGGACTACCCCGGTCGCTCGGCAGCCAGCATGGGACAGACCAATACTTCCCACCCTGAGCCCAAGTGGACAAAACGTGAGGTAGGCAGGTGGATTTGGGCTTAAACTACAGTTAGGCTGGACATTAGAAAAAATTCCTACCTGTCAGGGTGGTCAAACACTGGAATAAATTGCCTAGGGGTGTGTGGAATCCCCATCTCTGGAGATATTTAAGAGCAAGTTAGATAATTGTCTATCAGGGATGTTCTAGATGGTACTGGGTCCTGCCATGAGGGCAGGAGACTGGACTCGATAACCTCTCGAGGTCCCTTCCAGTCCTAGTATTCTATGTTTCTATTATTTAAATCGCGGTGATTTCAATCCTTGATTGAAATCACGATTTAAAAATCACATACCTCAAAAAAATGACTGATTTTAAATCAAGTGCCCAAAAAAGCTGAGACGGTCCGTGCTTCGAGCGCACTTCGTTTTGGAGTAAGCCCCACTGAACTCCCGGGCATGTCTGGTTTTGGAAGGAAACGAAGATAGAATGGGAAAAGCGGAGTTCGGCTGGAGTCAAACCGGGAACAGACTTACGGCGTCGCCATTATGGCCTGTGGCCACGATGTTCCAAATGGTGGCGTTGTGTGGCATAAAATAAGAAAATGGCAGCAGCAGCTGGATTTCTCTTTCGGCAGCTTTCTATGCTGTAGGCTTGAGTGACAGTCTAAACCTAGTTAACTAATTCAACAAGCCAGAAGGATTTGCAAAGCTAAACTTTTTTTTTTCCCCCTCTAGCAACATCCAACCCAGCAACCAGCGTGGGAATGTCCCTATCAAATCCCACTTCTACTAACAGGCGTCGAGAGCGCCTTGGAAGAATGACGCGTTGCCCAGTGAACGACTGAAGGTACTAACCAGCTGATCTACTCGGCCATATCTACACCTTCAGCCAAGCTATGCGCTCCCAATCAGTTTTCCTTCTGATGTTTCATTCTTGCGGCGAGGCCCTGTCTACGCTTGACACGTTTTCCTTTTCTACCCGGGGGACAGAGTTCTTCAAAATACCCCCCGAGAGGGCGTCTCTTGCCAGGACAGCTTTTCTGTGGCAAAAATGCGGGGGAATACAGGAGGCGGATTGTGTGCTGAATAAAGTCTTCTCTTCTCCTTTCCAATTCACTCTACTGTTCTTCCTACGCCGCCTCCGGCTTTTCCTAAATATTGTGTGTCTGTCTTCGAGACAACGTGTTAACTAACTCCTCTGCCGCGCTTGGCCAAAGTCCACCACCACATAAGCATAGCGCAAAAACAACTCTATCCAGTCTGTGTCTTTCCTTGCTTGTCTTACTTTTTTCAGTCTGCGGAGAACCAAGAAATCGGACGTGCAGGAAGCACGAGGAGTTGGTCGTTAGGCTGGACAGACGAGAGCCACGAATTCATTGTCAGGAGACTGTCCGTGTGGGTGTCGCATGTGTGTGATGAGCTTGAAGTGTAACAGCTATTTTAAAATTTTTAAAAAACAACCCGATTTCAATTTAAAAACACCCCATTTTTTTTTAAATCGTCTATTTTGATCCGCTCTGCGTGGGCCAGAAACGCTGCAGGGCAGGTCGGTCGGTCAATCTGCACACTGCTTGGTGCGAAGGGGCCCTGGTCTCACCTGGAGGGTGTCACACTGCCGTGCATCACTATGGAAGGAGGCAGCCCCCTGTCTAAATCCAGAGTAAGCAGCGGCAGCATCGCTGCCTTAGCAGGATCTAAATGGATCAACGTGCCGGTTTCCCAGCTGCGTAGCTCCGGCATCCCACCTCCTGACCGCCCCCTCCCCGAGCCAGCATTCTGCAGCGTGGCCTGCAGCAGGAGGGCCACAAGATGCAGTCCCCCGAACACTGCACGCCTGGGGCTTGCTGCATGTCAATTTTGAAAGCAGACACTTACGGAGGAGCCGCTGGCAGGCAACTCTGAAAGGCAGCAGGACCGAGGGCTTGGCAGGCAGGGATTCGCTCACCAGCTCTGACACCAGCCTGCTGGGTGACTTGGCTCGCCATTCCGTGACTCAGTTTCCCCTCCCCCCTGCAAGCTGTGTAGGGGGAGGGGCTGGCACACAGAGCGGACATTGCCAAACAAAAGGCCCATCCAGCCCAGTGTCCTGTCTGCCCACAGTGGCCGATATCAGGTGCCCTACGGGGAGTGAACAGAACAGGGAATCATTACGTGATCCCACCGGTCACCCATTCCCAGCCTCTGACAAACAGAGGCTAGAGACACCATCCCTGTCCAATTGGCTAATAGCCACTGATGGACCTAACCTCCATGAATTTATCTAGTTCTTTTTGGAACCCTGTTAAAGTCCTGGTCTGTATAACTTCCTCTGGCAAGGAGTTCCGCAGGTTAATTGGAAATGGGGGGGGGTGGAGGGGAGAGAAACAACCCTTCCTTTGGTTTGTTTTAAACTTGTTGCAGATTCATTTCATTCGGAGACCCCTCATTCTCATAGGATGGGAAGAGTAAATAACACTTCCTTATTTATTTTCGCCAGACCCGTCACGAGTTTATAGAGGAACACAACCAACGGAGACACACAAAGGGGCCTGGAGATAAGGGGAGAGAGAAAGCCGAGGGATCGTTCCCGAGTCAAGAGGAGGGAGGCTGGGATCTGATTGCCATGAGGGATCCCCTCTGGGCACAACACAGCCCTGGCCAGCTGGACTCAAACCAGAGATGTAAACAGGGCCGGAGAGCTGGGCCTCATCTGGGAGGAAGGTTCCCATGTCCCCACCTCCTGCCGCCCCGGCCCCGCCTCCGAGCTCAGCCCCTCGGCAGCCGTAGAACAGTCCGCCTGGCCTCTGAAAACCAGACGCCCGAGGCTGGGCGGAAGTTTCCTCTCTCGCCGAGTCTCTCCCCACCCACCGGCAGAGGCCTGGGATGAATGAACGGGACCGCGCCAGGCATGGAAACAGACTAAACAAATCACTTCAAGCTACAAACGCGGGGACCAAGGGGGCGGCCCGAGGGTGTTTCGAGACGAGATCGTGTTTTGTTTTTTCCAACTCAGATTTTTAAAAAAGTTCACTGCCTTTTTTTTTTTTTTTTTTAAATGTAAGGAGCTCAGTGATTTAGCTGCAGCTGGCCTGGATTGCTGGCTACCAGAAGAGGATACAAGGATATCCGCTCAGCTCTCTAGCTACCCTTTCCCCTCCCATGAGGACACAGAGAAGGAGGGAAAGTGCAGGGTCGCAGGTTCGAGTCCCAGCAAGGGGAGCAGAGTCACACCCAAGGGGGACTGCGAACCAGGACGCCTGGGTCCCACTTTGAGATCCCTGCTTGAAAAGCACTAAGGCAGCCCCAGGGCGGGAGTCCTACATCACAGAGGCCTGCAGTAGGGATGTTAAATCTCAGTTAACTGAATCGTTGAGTCACCTCGTTATTATCGGTTACTCGACTATTCGATAGTCCCCAGGGGCGGGGCTGGCAGGCAGTACGCTCCTGATGACATTCCGTGCTGCTGCCTCTGGATCCGAGGCAGCAGCGCAGGATGCCAGGTGGGAGCTGGCCCACAAGGGGAGCCGGTTTAAAAACCAGCTCCCCTCGCTGCTGCCTCTGTTACAGCGATGGCAGCAGCCCTGTCGGGGGAGAGGCGGGGGTCTGAGCCGGGCTGCCTACCTCCCAATAACACTTTAAATGCAGAGCTCGGCATTTAGGTCCTGGACCCGGTGCTGCTAGAAAATTAACAAGCAGGGGGAAGGGAAATGCTGTAGCATTAACCGATAAGCCTGTGCTTATCGGTTATTCGGTTAATCGCCTGCACTGTTCCATTCCTAGCCTCCCAGGGACCCGCAAAGATGTTCTCAACACAACCGGCTTCACCACTTGTCTACGGGCAAACGATCTTTAGCATCACGTTAGGGCAGGGGTCTCCAACCTTTGCAAGCATGAGATCACTTTTTGAATTGAAGTGCAATCCAGGATCTACCTCAAACCCAAACACCCTGGCCCCGCCTCCTTCCCCGAAGCCCCGCCCTGCTCACTCCATCCTCCCTCCCCCATCCTCACTCACTTTTATTAGGCTGGGGGCAGGCGAGGTTCAGGACTGGAGCCAGGGTTCGGAATGCAGGCTCCAGCTGGGCACCGCTTACCACAGGTGGCTTCTGGGTGGTGGTGGTGCAGGGGGCTAAGGCAGGCTCACCCCTCCCTCTCTTCCTCTTCTTCCCATGCCTTGCATAGCAAGCAGGAGGTTCGCATGGGTGGGGAGCAACTCCAAGGCAGAGGGCAGAAGTTGCACAGCAGCGCTTCAGAGGGGCAGATGAAGTGCCTGCGCTTAACAGCCTCCCAGCCAAACCTCTCAGGATCACCCGTCCAAGGCTCCATATCCCGATCTACTGGTTGGTGACCACTGCGTTAGGGAAACCCAAACCCGCCTGCCAGGGCAGCCTCAAGCAAGGTATATGGGGAGCTACCATAAAACACAATAACATCCGGGCAGGAAAATATAACAGACCTGCAGTAACCGAGTGGCCAGGAGGGACGACTTATTCTAAACTGGCTCACAAGCGTCAGGTTACAGAGGCCAGGGGCTGGAAAACAGGCAGGCACGGGCTTCGCTTTCTGCATGTGCTTTCCTGGATCGGGGCCAGCGCGCGTCCGAGTAGCTTTTCCCCTCCCTGGATTTGCCCCGGGATAATGCTGCATTCAGAAGAACTCGCTACAACTGGCTCCCTTTCATGCAGGAAAAAAAAAAATGTCTCGGTGCAGCGTGAGCCCTCATTGGCATGCCTGGCAGAGGGGCCGGAAAACACTCTTTGCAAACAAGAGCGGGGCCTTTGCAGCAAGACCAATTCCCGTGGACAGTTCCCCCTCGCAGCCCGCCTCGCCCAGCCCACCCCCGGCCGGTGTGGATGGCCACATGAGCTGGCAGAAGAAAAATGGGGTCCGAGAGCGCACGGAGGTTTGATTGCAGGAGATTTAGCGTGTCTGTTCAGAGCGGGACGCTGACCAAGCTGTAACTTTTTGAATTGCAATCTCCACGCGCCCCTAAAGAATTGCTGTCTGACTTGACCCACGTTCCCATGGGGCTGGAGCATCACAAGGCTTGGTAGGGCTCCTGTTTCCCCTAGGGTAGGGGGGGGGCTTTGGGGGGCTGACCCACGGAAAAATCAATCGGAGGCCGTGCACAAGTGAGAAGCAAAAGAAAAAAAAACCCCACCCCCACCCCAAAAAACCCTCTCACTGAGGCAGCCCCCGACTGAAAAGGAGACAGACACTCCCCACATATCCCTCGCACACCAGCACCTTAGGGGGCCCAGGCTAGTCGACCATGTGCGCTCCAGCCCTGCAGGGGCACTATAGTACCAGCGTGGGCTTCCTCAATACTAGGGGGGTCCCCCGAGCCATTGGAGGCTGGATCCAGGCAAGCCGGGGGGGCCGCCAGGAAGTTTTACCAGGTTTCTTTCTGAGGTCATAATCCAAGCAGGAAAGGGGAGGGGAAACTGAGGCACGGTGCAGTGGTGAAAGTTGTCCAACACACCAATGGTGCGGGAAGGGGAGCACTGAAGTAGGAAATCACCACGCTGCTTTCGGCACCATTTCTCCCATGCCAGCTCCCCGGCACTGAATCCTGACGGTCCCACTGTGTCCCCTTAACTCTGCCCCCTACTGCTGCTCTAAAACAGCAGCCGTGCACAGAGACCCTGGGGAAGCCGGGCAGGGCGGCACGGCTTGTCTCAGCCCTGATCTGCCAGGCCTGCGGGGCTCTTTATTGCTGCCTTTATAACATCAGCAGCTAACGCTCTGCCCGGCCATGCCGGGCTGCTGTTATTTACGGCTCACGGCTGAAGAGGAGAGACCGAGGCCCCTCCAGAGACCTGCCTGCGCTGCGTAACAAAGCGATTTTACATTCGGGATTAATAGGCATTTCATCTGGCGGTCTGAATCACTGAGCAGGCCTGACAGAGGAGCGATCCGTGCTCCGCGCTGGCAGGGCCAGCGGGAGAAGCGCTGAGTCCGGGGTGTGGATGCAAAATTGCTCTGCGCAGGATGGCCGCTGATAAACCCAACAGCTTAGAGGCCTGGCCCGAGGCCAGCGCCGCCGCTGGAATTCGTTACTCCGCTTGCGTGTGGATCAGGTTTGTCTACATGGGGAAACAGACAGACTAGCAACACCCGGCCTGGAAACCGGGAGTCATTCGAAGGATTATCCCGGAAAAGCATCTCCCCCCAGCGCAGACAAGTTCCTCCATGGAGCCGCACTGCTGGCGCTCAATGGGAACCAGGCTCCCATCGGGCCAAACCGTCAGACCGACGGAGCGTCCAGAGCAAGCAAAGGGGCTGGAGCATATGGCCTACGAGGAGAGGCTGAGGGAGTTGGGTCTGTTGAGTCTGCAGAAGAGAAGAGCGAGGGGGGATTTGAGAGCAGCCTGCAACCTCCTGAAGGGGGGTTCCAAAGAGGATGGAGAGAGGCTGTTCTCAGTAGCGACAGATGCAGAACAAGGAGCAATGGGCTCAAGTTGCAGTGGGAGAGGTCCAGGTTGGATATTAGGGAAAACTATTTCACTAGGAGAGTGGTGAAGCGCTGGGCTGGGTTCCCTAGGGACGTAGTGGAGTCTCCATCCCTAGGGGTTTTTAAGTCTCGGCTTGACGAAGCCCTGGCTGGGTTGATTGAGTTGGGATTGGTCCTGCCTAGAGCAGGGGGCTGGACTTGACGACCTTCTGAGGTCTCTTCCAACTTTATGATTCTATGATTCAGCAAGCAAAGAGCCGGGTGTCCAAGGAGTCGATCTGTGACGGCCTGGGCCAGCGATCGGCTTTTCTTGGCACCTGAACAGGGGCAGAACTCGCCGGGAAGGGTTCTGCTCCGTAATTCAGCCTCTGGATCCCGTATGGGGCAGGAGCCTCTGACCTCCCCCCAGCTCCCAATGGGGGATCCAGATTTCCAGGTGCGAAGAGGCAGCCGGCCGGGAAGTTCTCTGCGCTCCCCACCTCGTGACCTGCCCGGGATGCTGCAATGAAGGGACGGAAGGGGGGTTTTCTGGAGGGGGCTGACCGAATCCGCCACCCAGCTGGGACTTCGCCGACTTCTTATTCTCAAAGGAACAGAGGCAGCGTGTCCGGTGGGGCACTGGAGAACTGGGATGTATCGTCCGCTCTGCCGACGGGCTGGCAGCGGGCCAGACGCCTCCCCGGTCTGTGCCTCGGTTTCCCTCTCTCTACAAAAAGGGGTGAACGCTACGGGCCTCCTTGGTCAAGCCCCAGACAAGGGCTCGTCATGCAGGCAAACGTGAGAACAGGACATTCACAGACACGCCCTGAGCCAAAAGCTAGACGTGACCGGCATCGAGACAGGCCACGTGCCAGGCAGCCAAATAACTTTAGCTTCCAGCAGGAGAAAAACGGTAAAGCCGGTAAATGTCGCAACTGTCTAGTCCGAGGCTGCCTCTGCCCTGCCTGGGTCCTTGAGGAGCAGGTGTGGCTCCTGGGATTTCGGGGATCTGAAGCCGAGCCAGCCTCCCGCACCCCTCCAAGCGCCTCCTGCGGTCCCTCACCCAATAGGGACGGGAAATGAATTGAAAGACTTAACCGCTTCAATATGAACTTGACCCACTTTGCCAGGTGCCAGGCCAGGTTGAAGCAGCGTCCCCCACCCCCACCCCGCAACAGGCAGGGAGCTGCTCCAGCGCCAGGAATTAATGGGAACCAGTAAGCTTCATCCGTGAACTGGTTCACATCCCTGCTGCTCGAGCAAGCTGGAAACTTGGCCAGTGGCAGGAACAACCGGGACAGGCTCAGAGCCCCAAAAACATCCAACACCGGGCCCTGGATTCGCCGGAAAGCAAAACACCAGCTGCTCCAGTTCCCTGGGGGGCTCTCTGGTCCCTGCTGCAGCTACCCCCCTCACACACACACGGCTGGGCTGCTACAACCAGTATGTGCGGGTGTAGGTCCGCCTGTGCGCGCACACACACTATGCCTGTCCCCCGTGTGACAAAAGCGTAGCAGCCCCCCTCCGCGTTGGCACACTGGAGAGGATGTGTGTACACACGCCCTGAAAACCAGCCCGTGGCTTGAGGCTGGCTGGATTCCAGCTCCGGCGACCACAGCCCCCGCTGGGGCCACATTTGGCCCTGGACATGCGCACAGGAGCTAACCAGAAGCCACGCACAAGGGCGCCAGGGGAAACTGAGGCACCGGGCGGGGGAGCGACTTGTCCAGCAGCAGTCAGTGGCCGAGCCTAGACTACAAAGCGTGTCTCCAGAGTCGATCCCGGAGCCCCCCTCACGGCCTCCGAGTCCCCCCCATTGGAAATCAAAGGGGCGCAGGGGAGCGCTGATTGCTCACAGCCAGCGGCGAAACGATTTCTTTGCGAGTGGGCCACTTTCCAATTTTCTTCCTCGGCCAGGCACCTCCTGCCCCGTCCATCTGCCCTCCACCCACACAGCCCCCCTGGGAACGCCCCCCCCCCTCCCGGGGGAGCTCCCCGGCCTTTTTTCAACCATCAGACACACGGGTTTGTTTCCTGCTCCGAGGGAACAGCACACTGTGTTCCTTCTGCCCCCGCCCCGCCAGCACATCCGCCCCCTACGCCCCCGCGGGCCCTGACCCCGCTCAAGGCCTCCAGCTGCTGCTATGGGGGAAAACTGGCTCAAGAGATCTGGTGCAGCGACCGCAGGGATTGCCAGACCCCTGGGCCCCGCTCCACCTCCAGGAAGATCCGGGGAGGCCTCTGCGTGCGGCTAAGCTGCCTTTCATCAGCTCTCCTTCACTGGCTTATGCCCTCCACAGCCCTTCCCAACGCCGCTTGGAGGCATGGAGAGGGCGGGGGGTGCCACCCTGCTGCCCTGCCCAGAGGCCTGCCTTCCACCCCATTTCCAACCCTGTGTGCCAGATCCAGAGGGGACGTCACAAGCCCCCTCCCACCAAAAAAACCCCTTTAAATTGGACACACTCCCCCCAATCAACTGTGATGCATCACCTCTGGCACCAACTAGAAGAGCTGCAGATGTTCTTGTATCCACGGAAACATCCAATTGCATTCCGGCTACGGAGTGTGTCAGGAACCTCCCCGGCACCTTTCACTATCCACAAGCCCATCGCTGAAATGCAGCCAGCTCTGGGGGGCAGGCCCAAACGGCAAATGACGCATGGCATAAAGAAGGGAGATGAGGCATTCTGGCAAAGCCTAGACAACCAAAACCAGGTGTCCCCAGAGGGGATGAACAGAACTGGGAATCGTCAAGCGACCCCTCCCCTGTTCCCCATTCCCAGCCGCTGGCAAACAGAGGCTAGACACCCCTTCCCTATCCATTCTGACTAATACCCATTGATAGACCCGACCTCCATAAACGTATCTAGTTTTTTGCTGAACCCGGTTGAAATCCTGGTCTGCACAACCTCCTCCGGCGAGGAGTTCCACAGGTTGTCTGTGGATGGTGTGAAAAAAATACTTTGTTTTAAACCTGCTGCCGATTAGTTCCATCTGGTGATCCTTCGTTATGGGAACAGGTCATTAACTTTTTTCTTATTCACTGTCTCCACCCCGGCCATGATTTTATAGACCTCAGTCATCTTTTCCACCCTAAAAAGTCCCCGTCTCATTGATCTTTCATACAGCAGCCGTTCCACATCCCCAGCATCTTGGTTGCCCTTTTCTGAACTTGTTCCAACACCAAGATCTCTTTCTGGAGATAAGATAACTGCATCCTGTTTCTTACAGGAGAGGCAGGGCGAGGTGACTCACTTCACATAGGCAGCTGGGACGGGCCACTAACTGTGAGCAAAGCCGGGTGCTGGGCAGACTCAGTATTAGCCTGGGCCAGTCTGGGCACCGGGGACGGCAAAGCCGAAGCTCAACAAGATCAGGACACTGGTCGTGGCAGTTGCTGCTAGCCAAGTGGGAAGAGGGGAGGTTGGAGGTGCCGGGGGCAGCGGGAACGAGTTAAAATGTTTAAAAAACCAGAGTCACATTGGGAGGAAAAACCGAGGCCGAAAGGAACCTCACGTCTCTGCGGCCAGCAGCAAGAGCAAGGGAGAAATAAAGAAAATAAGAAAGGGGTGGGTGGATTACAAGGGGTAGGAGGGGAAACTGAGGCACAGGGCAGGGCCTCACCCAGGGTCACTGGCAGAGCTGGGAATCGAACCCAGGCATCCTGACTCCCTGCCCCGATGAGCTGGACTGACGAACCCTCCTCATCCGCCCACGTGCGAAACATCCCCCTCCTCAGGCTGCGTCTAAGCGTCTCCAGACAAACAGTGAGCGAGGCTGGAGCCTCCTTGCCCAGGGCGAGAAACAAGTAACGCTGCTCTCCTGGCCTGCCCTTGGCCCAGCCCCATCCAACCACGAGCGCACCTGCCCCGTACAAACCCTTGGGGGAGAGCCCAGAGCGACGGCCCAGCGGAACTCCTTGCTGGAAGAAAATCCAAGCTGTCACTAGAGAGTCAGAGCCTGCCACACACCACAGCTCGTCCTCCAGCAGCATCCATGCCCACAGGGCTGGGCGAGCGTCTGAAATGCCCCCCGTTCACCAGGATTCATGGAGCGCGTCCACACCTGGGTTCAAAGTGGTGTGGACAATCCGCTTCAGACTCACCGGTGACTGAATCTGGATTAGACGTGGCGCGTCCCCACCTAGAGGAGCCGGGCGCGCCGGATAAGGCACAAAGCTTATTCCTGCTTCCCGGAGCCAATCTCTGAACGCCGCATCAGCCGGCGACTGCAGAAGGAACTTTAAGATCTGATGGGTCTGAGGTCTATAAAATCATGGCCGGTGTGGACCTGGTACCTGACCAACTCGGCACAGAATGGCACTAAGCAAGAGCCACCCGGAGCAGCCCCAACCACGAACCCTGAAAAGGGAGTCAAACCAACAGCCATTCTCTGTCCCAGGGCTGCCTGGACTCACAGCTAAGACTCTGGGCCTAAGATCTGGGCTCTGTCCTGTGTTTCCTCTGGAAGTCACTTCTCTGTGCCTCAGTTTCCCCTCTGTCTATTGCAAAGTTAGCCCCAGAGACTGGTACCTAGGTGTGACCCCCATGCTATGGACCCCTGCCCGGGTTACCGTGGTCACCCAAGAACTAAGGAATCACCAAATGAAATCAGTAGGCGGCAGATTTCAAACAAACCAAAGACAGGACTTCACACAACGCAGTCAACCTGTGGAACTCCTCGCCAAAGGATGTTGTGAAAGCCAAGACTGTAACAGGGCTCAAAAAAAGAGCTAGATAAATGCCAGGAGGACGAGCAGGGATGGTGTTTGTCAAAAGCTGGGAACGGGCAACGGGGAACCGATCGTCGGATGACTCTATTCTGATCATTCCCTCTGGGGCACCTCTGTGAGCAGACAGGGCACTGGGCTGGGTGGACCTTGGGTCTGACCCCGTCTGGCCCTAAGCCACCCGCAGCCTGGGCAGCTAGCCAGGGCGGAGAGCACGGGGCAAGAAGCAGAGAGGAGGGTAGGAGGCTAAACTCCCTCTGCTTCTCTTCGCCGGCTCAGAGTGTAAGGCCTTCGGGGCAGGGACCTGCTCTCCCAAGGCAGCGGTGCGTGGCAGAGCCGGATGTGCAACAGGGTGCGGAGAGAAATCCGCTCACCCGGGCGAGGAGCCAGCCCCCAAAGCCGGAGGAGAGACGGCGGGAGGGTCTGTGTCGTTTTCCCGTTTTAAATCCGCTGGAAGTTCTACGGCTCCATCCGCCTGCCTCCCCCGCTCCGGGAGGGGAGGGGAAACCACCCGCAGGCCTCAGAACAAGCGTCCCATTTACGAACGACCTAAGCTCAGAGGCTCCTTCTCCGAAGCAGAGTCACGGTGCTTCCCCCCGCGCCCCTGCCCGTCCGGCGGCAGCCAAGGTACCACAAGCAAACAGGGCCGCTGTCTGATCAGTGACACGCTCCCAGTGTCTGCGCGCCCCAGACCACACCAAAAAACGTCTCCCAGCCTCGCGGGTGCAATTTGAACTCAAGAGTCCTCGCCTGCAGGGCGCTCTCCCCACCAACCAAGCAGGTGCCCCGTTCCCAGCCCCCACACTTCAACGGGTTGGCGCCCACTGGCCGAGGGCCCTGCCTGTCTGCGAGGGGCGCCCCCCGGACCCAGCTCCCCCCGCCCCGGCTCTTTAAACCAGTGTTTCCCAGTTTAATTTGGCCATGGAACCCTTTCCATCTTAAAAGAATTTTAAGGATGCCAGGGTAAAAGTTGAGAAAAAAAAAAAAAGCAAAGGTACAAAACAGACTGTCTCTTTAAGAGGGGTTGGGGGAGCAAGGCGTTCACGCGGAACCCCAGGTTCCACGGAGCTCCAATCGGGAACCCCTGCTTTAAACCCTTCGCAGCCCGTTCCCAGACGGAAGCCGCTTGGAAAAGCACCATCCAAACCAGTGGTTTTCCCCCACGAGGGCGAAGCCGAGACAAAAGTTTGCCCGTTCACGTTCTGGTCGGACAAACCCATTTTAAAAAGTGTTTTTTAAAAAAAGAAAGGGAAAAAAAAAACCTGGCAGGAGGGAAGGTCCCATCTGTTTGTAACTGGCAGAAGTGATTACAGAGCAATCCGGTACAGTTATGTCTGGTCTGGAACTCAAAAGTCAGACATTACCAGACCCGTCTTGGCACTGGTACCGCTTCTGCTAACCGACCAACTCGCCGCCTGTCTGAAAGAGCCGACCGGGGCTTTTCCAGGTAGCTCGGGAGCGGGGGCCTTGCCCATTTCAGAGAAGGGCGTTTCGGCAGACGCAAGGCCGAGCCAAAAGCTGAAAACAGGACGGTCTCCGTCCCTGACGGCATCGGAACAGCTGCCGAGCAGAAAGCCAAGAATTTGGACTCCTGGCCCAGTCTCCTGAATCTGCTCCGAGAAAACACGTGGAAGCTGAAAGGAGACGCGCGAGTGAACCCACCGAGAGAGGCCAGAAGCGGCCTGGGTGGACTCCTTAGGCCGCTCTGCTCCTCGCCCTGCACCACGTCTGGATTGCAGCAGAAATAAAACCGAGGCCTCTGCCCGGCTGCAGAGAGGGGGACAGCCCGTCTCGGGCAATGGGGGACAGGCGGAAGGAGGCGCATTCTGCCTGTTTTGCGGGGCGGGGGGATGGGGACGGAGATATTGAGTTTGGGTTTTTTAAAGGGAAAGTTTTCCAAAGTGCACAAGGGACGGCGGTGCCTAAGTCTCATTGTCAAGAGGCTTCAGAGCCTAAATCCCATGGGTCCTAGAGCAAACTTTCCGCCACGTGACATGCCCAAGGTCTGTAGCAAGCGTTGCAACAGACCCACCTCTCCCAAAGGCATTGCTGTAACAAGGACAGAAACTAACTAGGCCCTAACTCCCCGTTCCACCTGGCGATTCCTGCCTCAAGCGCATTCTCATGAGGGGATCTCTGCCCTGTCATCTCGTGTGCTCTCATCCGGCCCCCATCACCATGGATTGGAGCTCTTCCATCTTTCACCTGTCTATCCCCACGCCCCCTGGGGAGGCAGGGGAGCGCGCTCATCCCCACAGAGCAGATGGGGGGGGAGGGGTTGCACCATGGAAAGACTAGAGAACTTGCCCAAGGTCATGTAGGAAGTCGGTGGCGGGGTGAGGACCGGAATCTGGACTTCCTATATCCTGGGCTGGTGCTCTACCGAGTGGCTCATACAAGAAGTCCTTAAAACACCCAGGAACCTGTTCAATGTTAAGACCGTGACAAAGAAAACCCAAGTTCAGACAACTCAGAAGGGTCAGAGAGGCGGCGATGGGAAAAAGCGCATTAGGAAAAGCTACTGGCTGCACTCCCCTTTCCTGCCCTGCATGGGACGGGAAGCCATTCACGCCTGGGGCATCCGGGGGCCAGTGCCCGGGCCCGTTGGGAAAGCCGGCGCTTTAGGAAGTATTCAAAATTGACCACTTCCTTTTGCAAACAATACGCAGCCTGGAAACAAAAGGTGAGCGTGCAGGGGGAGACTCAATAGGCCCCGGAGGAAGCGATACGGGAGCGAGGGAGACCATGCACCGCACAGACAAGAACCAGGAAACGCTGAGATCAAGCGAAACTCATGTCCGGGGCAGCGAGGGTCAGTCTGAGCTGCAATGAAACCCCCGCGGCTGGCCCGTGTCAGTGATCCCCAGCCTTCCACACATACACCCCCGTGGGCAAGTCACTTACAGCTCCGCCTGCCCCATAAAACCCCATAAATAACCCGGCGGAAGTGAGGCTTTGAGCCCTGGGTTGCCAGACTTGGCCTCGCGCTCTGGCGCTAAAATTAGCCACAGAGCTGCTCCTGATCAACCCCTGCCAGCTCTCGCAGCCCGAGCTCGCCCTGCGCGGGAACGTGGCCGCGGGTATTTTTAGCGTCGTCGCACCCGGCCGAGGCTGCAGACCCGGGGCTCCGCGCCCGGCTGCCTCTGGGGTTTTATTGTGTTTGCTCAGCGCGCGAGCCTTCAGCCCCCATGGCCGCGTCATTTACGCCGGACTGCAGGTCCCAGAGCCGTGCGTGAGAACGGGACCCCGCCTGCCCCGGAAAGCCATCTCCCGGACCCGGCGAGGGACTCAGCTGAGAGGCACATCCAAGCGCTTCCATGTAAACACAGGAAGGGCGGGGCGCCGGACGACAAAGTAGCCGCGCCGTGTTCCTCACCAGCTCTGTCGCTCCAGTGTAGCCAAAAATTGACAAAGTTGGACTGAGTGCTGCACAGGGGGTGTACGGTCGCCAGGTCGCACTGCGCAGGGGCAGATGTCACAAAACCAGAGCGGTATGGAGGGGGATGTGAAAAACCACTTGCGCATGCCCGGGGTGACCCTAAACCTCTGCCCCCCAGAGGGCAGGAAGGGGAGTTATTTCATACCTGCTCTATTCAGCCCGTTCCCCTAACTCTCTGCTACAGCCCACGGCTAGGGGACAGGGTTTTGGGTGGATCTCCGGCCCGTCTTGTGTCTACACTGCCCACTAAACTTGGGGTTCAGAGTCCACACTCCTCTTCCACCCACGCACAGATGAGCCGGATGCGGGGGCAGCGAGCACACAGAAGCCACGGCCCTGCTGAGCGGTGGCCCACAGCTCACGAGGGCCTGAACCCTCGTGTGCCCTTGTTCAGCGTTCGTGTAACATCCAGACTCGGTCGCACCATGCTGCTGTTCCCTAACCGTGCAGCACCGGTGCCCAAACTGCCCCACTCTGGGCGTGCGAAGAGAAATACAGGAAGGCGTGCGAGGTCCTCGAGCCACAAAAAGTACAGCCCACACCCAGCCTAGTTTCCAACACAAGTGCAGGGCCGTGCGCACCAGCCCAGACGGGGCACAAGAGCGCAGCAAGCGGAACCCTTAGTATCACCAACCAGACACACCCGCTCCATTGTGCTGGGTGCTGTACACACACAAGTGAAGTTTCACTTTCATGCAGAGACTTGGGGAGAAGCAAGTTCCGTGCCGTGGGGCCCAGCCATTTGGAAAGGGCGCGAACCCCTGAGCAACACAAAAACCGAAGCCCCTCGGAACCACGCGTCGCTTAGGAAAAAACTTGCCCAAGCTAGCTACGGATCAGCTGGGCGTGCCACCTCGTTAGTGGCAGCTTACTGGGCACAGGGAGGAGCCGGCGAGGGCTCGTTAGAATGGGTCTTGGCACAGCCCAGCTTGCCACCCCATGAGAAAAGCAAAGAAAGAAAGAAAAAAAAAGACACGCTCAATTGTTCATCAGCTCCTACAAACAACCCCTCGAATCTGTTATTCCGTGAGCATCCGGCTCTCAGACGTCTCACACAGCCCCCGATTAAGCGAGTGCGTCGCTGCACTAAATCCATGGATGAGATTGAGCGCTGGCTCCATTAAGGCCCCTTCCCTGCCAATCCACCGCAAACAAAACCACCCTAGAATTCAGCGCGGGCCTGCGGAAAAGCAGCAGCTCCCATGCCATCCGCTCCCCCGGCTGCAAAGCCGCCCCTTTGCAAACGGCGGAAGTTACAGCGTCGAACAAAGCCGCATGTGACAAAGGAAACCCGTTTCCCTAAGCAAATGGATGATTTTTTAATTTCAAATTAACGATGGGTGCACGTTTAACGGATTGAGGACAACTTCCCCCCCGGCTGCCCCGTCCAGCAGGCGCTCTGCGGACAGTAAATATCCCTTTCAAATGGTTTTAACTGCCCTCGTGCCACGCTGCTTTGGACAAGAGGCATCTTTTAACAAGCTAGTTAGTTAATCCAATGAAAGATGCAACTTGAACAGCTGGTAGGTTCCCCTCTAGTCACATTTCCAGCCTTGGCACCTGCTTTGAAATTGACAAAAACAAAAACTTACCCCGTGTCCTTCCCCCCGACTCCATGAAGCAGGGACTAGCTTTGTTCTACCGCGCCTGGCACAACAGGGCCCTACTCCGACACCAGGGCTCCTAGCCTCTCACCTAGCAGAGTATCCGAGGGGTAGCCGTGTTAGTCTGAATCTGCAAAAGCGGCGAGGAGTCCTGTGGCACCTTATAGACCCGTGGTCCCCAACACGGTGCCCGCGGGCGACATGGCGCCCGCGGGGGCATTTGCATGCGCCCGCCAGGTGCTCGGGACTGGCCTGGCCCCAGGCACATCGTGCACGGGCGCTTGGCGGGGGAGCGCCGGTTTGGGCGCGCGGTGCTTGGGGGGGGCCGGCGCTTGGGGGGGCCGCCACCGGGCGCGCAAGTGTCCCCGCCCCCTGGCGCCCGGCGGGCAAACGGCCACGCCCCCTGGCGCCCGACAACCTCAAAAGGTTGGGGACCACTGTTATAGACTAACCAAAGTGTTGGAGCATAAGCTTTTGTGGGCAAAGACCCGCTTCGTCCGACATCTATAAGGTGCCACAGGACTCCTCGCTGCTTTCACCTATCAGAATTCATGATAATAATAAGGCCCCCTACCCGCTAAGCCAGGGTTTCATTTTAAACTCGCGAGTAGCGGCATTCATAAACCTAGCGGCCCGCTCAGGTTCTCTGGCACAGAAGTGCGCTGTCGTTTATATTTCGCCCACGAAACGGCCGAGCGCGTTGCAGAAGGAATCCTTAGGTGACAGAATATCATCCGTGCCAGCACCAAGAGCCAACCCAGGTGTGCGGGTTTGGTTTTAAAGAAGAGGCACAGAACAAAAACGAAAAAAAAACCCACACGTTTTAGCTGACTGGCCGCGGCACGGAGCCAGCTGCCAAAAAGTGACTGAAAAGTTAAGCCTAGAGCAACGACGGGGATGTATGTAAATAGCTCTGGCCCCTCCCCAAGAAGAATACTGTCTTACGTTGCAGAGTGATCATTTCAATGCACTTCTTTGGAGGAAACTTACGACACACAATTCAGCAGGTAAATTAACCTCGCTCCTTGATCTTCTCAAATCATGACTGGTGTGGGAAAAGGGAATAAGGAAACCTTATTTACTTCTTCCCACAATAGAGGATGGAGGGGTCCCCAAATGAAATGAAGAGGCAGCAGGTTTAAAACAAACAAAAGGACGTTTTTCTTCACTCGGCGCACAGCCAACCTGTGGAACTCCTCGCCAGAGGATGCGGTGAAGGCCAGGACTTTAACAGGGTTCAAAAAAGAGCTAGATAGGTTCACGGAGGTTAGGTCCATCAATGGCTACTAGCCAGGATGGGTAGGAATGGTGTCCCTAGCGTCTGTTTCTCTGCAGGCAGGTGACGGGAGGGATCACCTGAGGATTTCCTGTTGTGTCCCCTCCCTTTGGGGCATCTGGTGTTGGCCACTGTTGGCAGACGGATACTGGGCTAGATGGACCTTTGGTCTGACCCACGTAGCCACGTACGGACTAGGCCCCAGATCTCTTCAATCCTAGCCAACCCGCTGCCCTGCAGCCACGCCCTAGACCCACAATGCACTCGCCCGTAGGACTGAACCTTTTTTACCCAGCCTTGTCACAGCCACATGCCACGTGCCACTTCCTCACACGCCCTTCTCCTGGAGAGGAAAACGGTCAGAACTCGCCCAGCTCTGGGGAGCCGCGGGCCTGGAGACCCTCAACCACGCACGCTCCTGATCCACCGAGTCGAACAGGGAATCTCCGGCAACCAGATGGATTTCACCGCCACGCCCAACTCTGCCAGCCCCGCTGAGAGTACCGGGTGTGACGCCAGTGCTGGCAGGCGGCGCACACCTGACTGCCCCGTCCTGGGAAGAATCAGAACTGCCAATCTGTGTGTCATAGGCCCCGCGCTGCTCACAGGGATTCTCCTTGCGCGCCAAGTAGTTCAGGGACCCAAGTGCCCCACCCATCGCCACAAGACTCGGCAAAGCGACAACCGGGAAGCGCTAGGAGGCCCTGGCCGTACTTTGCCCGTCCGTAAAGCAAGATCAGCAATGAGTATCTGAATACAGCCTCATTCTTCCTGCACGCTGACTCATCCCCATGGGCCCCAAAACGACACCCCCTGCCCTAGCCACCCTCACAGTCTCCTCCGACACCGATTACTAAGCACGCAGCATGGTACCGTGCAGACCTTGGTATTTCTACATCTCCATCCTGCTGGTACGGGACAAGCCGCTGGCCTGCTCTGTGCCTCGGTTTCCCCCCCTCACTCCCTCTCTGTGGGGCAAGGCCTGTCTCTTGCTCCGTGTCCATGCCGCATCCTGCAGGACAGATCCCCATTTGCAACAGGGGCTATCGCAATACAGTTTAATAACAATACTACCCAGACACCCCTTCCCTGGCTAGTGCTCAGGCCATGGTGAATGAAGTGGGAAGGCTCCTAAAGTGGGGTCGGGAGCGCCAGGCCCTGGGAAAGGGGGCGCACTGAAACAGGAGCCATTGGTGGGGTCACTGCTGGCTGAGCCAGGCCCCAAATCCTCTCTCAGGCTCACAGCCCCCCGCAGCAAGCCCAGCAGTAGGATGACAGCCCAGCGGCTGTCTGGGAATGCGGAAGTTTGTGGCCCGAGCTGCAGAGACTCCCTGGTTCACGAGTCGGGTTTGGAAGACCCAGGCTAGAACCTCCAAACTAGGGCTGCTGATGGATCTCTCCAAACTAGGGCTGCCGGCTCCCTGCAGTTCGCCCTCCTCCTGCGTCAGTGAAACTTCAGCCCTCGTGCAACGGATGGTGCAAGCCCAGCGCACGAGAGGTCAAGTGCAGTCCTCAACTTCACGCTTTTTGCCAGCCGAGCACCCACAAACGGGAGATGCCCTCTGGGGAGATTCTTGCACAGATGGAGGAAGGATTCGGCAGAACCTGTGTCCCCACCCGGCTCCTCGTGTGGCCCTGAGGCTCAGCTCTCTGCCAACGGGACCGGAGGGGGGGAGGCCGGGGGAGGCCCTCTCCAGCATGCGAGCTGCCTGGTAGTGGGGACCTGGCCGTGGTTTTCAAAAGGCTCCGCAGCTCCACTTGAAATTGTGCAGGGGGCTGCAGATGGCAAAGCCAGGCTGCAAGGCACTAGCAGAGACCTCGCCCAGCCGCCCTTTGGGAAAGGGATCTCGCCGACAAGACGCCCGCTAGCTCTTTCCACCAGCGGAGCTCCGAGCATTCTTGTCTGGCGCGCAGATGGGGAAACTGAGGCACGACGCATGGAGGGGGGAGCAATTTGCCCACGGTCACCTGGCAGAGCCGCGAATAGAACTCGGCGTTTCTGGGCTCCACCCCAGGGCTGGCTCCCCAAGAATCCTTCTGGCTGCCCGAGGGATTTATACCGCGCTCCCGACGAGGGAAGGAAAGGGATACACCGGTTAGCCGGCAGCCCAGGCCTGGCTGGCGCAACCCGCGGCACAGCGGGCCCGGCCTGGCGGGAGCAGCCCCCTGCCCGCATCACAGCAGGTGGGGCTGCCTCATGGTTAACCAGTTAGCGTGTAACCGGTTTACTTCTTAAACCAGCTGGCATCCCCCCTCCAGATAGATCCCTGGACAACGGTCACTCCACCGAATCGCCGGAGAGGGGAACCCAGCGCGTGCGAGGGTCTCCCCTGATCCGCAGCGCCCCTGGCAGCTTCCGACGGTCACCGCGACCACAGCGCTCCCGAGTGAGCCCAACGCGGCAGCCGTCTGCTCCCCGGCTTCCCAGGCCGCTCGGTGCAGAGTCTCCCTGCACCCACACGAAGCGGGGAGCGCTCAACCCGCCAGCCGGGGCCTTAGGCTGCAAGCGCAGGCCCAGAGCAAGCGGCGAGGCGCGGATTCGGGGATCCCCACAACGCCAGAATCGGAGAGAGGGGCAGTCAGGTCGGTCGGCTGCCAGCGGGCGGCTGTTCCCGGGGTGTTTTGCCCTGCCTGGTTTGCAACCTCCCCAAAGGAGGAGGAATCCCTCCGGAGACGACCCAGAGGGCGGGACGGCCGCCGTGACACCCTGCCTGCGCTCTCCCTGGGTTCGGTGCATCCTGGCTCCCATGGCTCCGGGTTAACAGCACCTGGCACCTCCTGTCAGCAGAGCCCTTGGTAAAAATTCAGCCTTGCGGCCCCGGGGAGGCATTTACAGGCTTCCGCTCGTGAATCAAGCGAGGCGTGGAAAAAAGGTGAGGAGACTGCTCCCAGGCAGCAGTGAATCAGCGTAGTACAACGAGGGAACCCGCCGGCCGGGATCCTAGCCCCGAGAGCAGATTTCGGAGATTTTTCTTCATCCGGTACCACCGTGAACCCCACGAGCTCAGGGCACGATACTGACAGGGCTAATGAAAGCCCCACACAATTAAGAGGGCAAGTGGCTGACCATGGGGCGGGGGGGGGGGGGGGATATGAAACTGACTACATACAAAAGGGCACTGCACAATGCAACCAGTAAGTGATCTAGAAAGTACCCTCTGATCCCCACCTTGCCTCACAGGCAAGCAAAACAGGTGCCTTGAAAAGTGTTACTTCTAATATGGATCTTTCTATTACAATAGCACCTAACCCCCCGACCAAGGCCGGGGAGGAGGGAGAAGCGGCTCTACACACAGGCCGCCAGAGATACTTACAGGGTAATGAGACACGGCAGAGATATGGTGGGAGGGGAAACTGAGGCACGGGGCGGGCACGGCCACACAGCCCAGGGCAGACCCCAGCCCGCTTTAACTCATAAAGACGCCTGTCCCATGTGAGCAGATCACAACAGCCGATTTCCAGCTCTCCAGTTGGCTCAAGTCTCTTAGCCTGCCACCCCCTTTCTTGACAGTCTGCAAATTTGCCTCCCAGCAGCCTGCAAGCCCAGCCCTGGGCGCGTGTGAACCCGTGAACCGGAATTCCCGCACGCTCCTTCGTCTGTCGCCAGCAGGCGGCGAGGGCAGGTTCTAGGCGTTCGGACGCTTTGCGCGTCACTTCTCTGGGGGCAGGGGGGGGAATCAAACCAAGCCAGGCGGCAGAAATGTTTTGTTTTAAATAGCACAAAGTTGCAAAATGTGACAGGAGCCCGGCCGGGGGCGGATTTAAGGAGCGGATCAGCATTTTGCAACTCTCTCCTGCCACTCAGGCATTTTCGCTCTTGCGCAAGGGCTGACTAGCCTCTGCAGCCCCCGAAAAGCTGCCGGTCCATGAAAGGCTCCGGGAAGGTTTTGCAACGAGGCCTCCTGGGGCCCTCATCTCCCCTTGCACAATTAATTCTGCGGATCGGAAAACAAGCCCCCGCAGCTAAGGGGGATGCTGCTACCTGGAACCTCCTAGCGGCACGGCAAGGCGGATTCCCACAACTCAAGCCATCCTTCCAGCTCCCCGGGTCCTCCCCGAGGCAGGCAACAGAGGCCCAGCTGTCTCAGACGCTCCAGCGTCGGGGATCTGGGGCCGCGAGCAGTAAGGTGGGAGACAAAGGAAGCGCTGTCTGTATTACAAGGCGCTCCTGGCTGCGACCGTCTCTCGCACCGCATCCGCCCAGCCCCACGGGGCCGGGATTCAGCCTGAAACTGCGTTACCGTTTCTTCGGCCCTGCCTGCCTCGCGTCCAAACCCAGAAGCTATTGCCTCTCCCGGAGTAATCAGCCGCCTGGTCCTGTTGTAATTAATCCGCTTGGTTGCAGGAGCAGTGACATCACTTTCAGGGCTGCGTGGACGGAACTGTCTTGATTCAGTCCTCCCAGTGCTATCCCACAATGCACCTTTCTGGAGAACACCTGGGCAGTGGTTCTTCACTAAGAAAGCCAGTGCCAGGAGAAATGGGCCCCGGGGTCCATCCACTCTAGCGCCCTGCCACTGGCACCAGATTCTGATCACGCAGCTAAGTCCAGTCCTAAGTTCTTTGGCTCGAAGACATCCTGTGGCGAGGAGTTCCGCAGGCTAAGTACACCCCACTTGAAAAATCAAAACATATTTCCTTGTAGGATATTACAGAAGCCCCACATGTTCTTCTCCTGAAGGGGAGGGGGATAACGGAACGCCCTCCCCGCCATCTCAAAACCTTGGCAAAAGGCTGACAGCTCAACAGGACCAATACACCAAACCTGCTCTCTTCACAGTTCCTCGAGGCTTCTGCAAACGCTCCCTACTGTTATCAGTGTGACAGCCTAGGGTGAGTGGCCCCCCCCCCCCGAGCGCCTGGCTCCCCTGGGCTGGCACAGAGAGCCCCTGAATTTATAACCGACACAAATGTTATCAGCTAAAATGGGGGTTGGGGGGCCATGAAATGGGGAAACTGAGGCACAGAGCTGGGAAGGTGACTTGCCAAGATCACAGGGGAGAGGGGTGTCCTGTGGCAGAATCAGGAACAGAAGGCAAGCCTCTCCATGTCTCGGTTTGTCGTCTTAAGACCTGTGCGCCCCACTCAATTAAAAATCATTCGGGGCCCTCCCCCCACCAGGTTCCAGGGGCACCAAGTGACAGGTAAGCGGCTGGCTAATCTCGGCCCCTGCCCCTTGCTCCCCAGGCAGGGTCTCTCAGTGAAAACATTCGTCCTAGCCCAGCAGCCGACGATCCCGCCTCCTGGCCCAAGTCAAAGCCGATTCTGCTCCCCCCCCACCTGTGTTCTGCGAGAAAACCCAGAGGCACGGTTGACCGCGCCCAGCCTGACTCGGAGGGGCTGTGAAGGGCCCATGGAACAGAACAGGAACGGGACTCCTGGGTCCTATCCCCAACTCCACAGGACCCTGGAAATAACAATACAGGTGGAACCTCTCTGGTCCGGCAACATCCCTGGTCCGGCGTGATTCTAGTTCACCGGGTGTTCACTTCTCACGGGTGGGGCCAAGTTTCCCGCAGTCCCATAAAGTTTGACGACAGCCGTGGTTTGGCACGTTCTAGAGTTGGCACCGGTGAGGCCCAGAGGGCGTTGGACCAGAGAGGTTTGACCTGTCCTGCCGATTGCTTTCTGGCTGCTTCGAACGAGCCGATCTCCGCGCCCGATTCCCCTGCCAACCGAGGAACAGCGGCGCGGAGCAAATTGCTCAAGATCACCCAAGGAGCCCCGGAGTGGAACAGGGAACTGAATCTGGGTCTTTCGTTTCCGAAGTTAACGAGCTAAGCGGTAACCCTGCAGCCTGCCACAGCCCCAAAGCCAGCCCAGATGCCACCCGGCCGCAGCTGGGAACCGAGGTTCCCTCTTCGCCAAGCAAAAAGCCTGAGGAGCCGGGGGGAGGGCGTGGGGGGGGTTGAAACCCAGACAGGGCAGGTGGCAAACATTTCCCTCTTGATCCCACCACGGAACGATCAGGACGCAGAGCCGGGGCCAGCTCCTCTCGCAGAGAGCGCTCGGTCTCAAGAGACACGGGCTGGGAAGGGAAACTGAGGCACGAAGGGAAAGGACGTTGCCCCAAGGTCCCGCGGCAGGAAAGCAGCTGAGCTGGGAGGAGAACACACTCTACCGAGACACGCCATGCTTACAGGCTGGAGGGGGGAAGAAATCCCCCTCCCACACTCACGCTGCTGGGACTTGGGGCGTGCACTGCCGGACACCCCGAATCACCCCGCCATTGGCTGCAATCAGGGGGAAATCCCCCACGGAGGAGGCAGCCAGGAGCAGCCCCAGAACCGCTCCAGCTGGCTTGAGGGAGGAACCCCATCTAGATCTCAGAGCTGAATGTCAGAATCCCAGGGCAGGCAGAAACCCAGCCCCCTGCCCAAAGCAGGACCAGCCCAACTCAGTCTGCCAGACTGAGCCCCCGGCCCCGTGCAAAGGAGAATCCAGGCTAAGGAACGCGGGAGGGCCCGATCGTCCTTTTGTGTCCTGATTCGTGAACTCAGGCAGAGCCTAGAAAAGGCCAAGAAAAAAAAAGGAAGTAAAAGTCTTTGTTTAAGTCTCGGCTTGACAAAGCCCTGGCTGGGTTGATTTAGATGGGATTGGTCCTGCCTAGAGCGGGGGGCTGGACTTGACGACCTTCTGGGGTCTCTTCCAGTTCTATGATTCTATGATAAGGGGATGGTTGGATGAAATAACATGATCGTGGTAACTAATTGACCATTCATTATCAGTTGGAAATAGGTCAATGGAGGAATGAAAGGAGTTGCTATAGGGAACTTTCTGGGTGTCTGGCTGGTGAGTCTTGCCCACATGCTCAGGGTTTAGCTGATCGCCATATTTGGGGTCAGGAAGGAATTTTCCTCCAGGGTAGATTGGCAGAGGCCCTGGAGGTTTTTCGCCTTCCTCTGTAGCATGGGGCACAGATCACAGCTGAAGGACTCTCTGCATGTTGGGGCCTTCAAAGTATTTGAAGGCTTCAATATCTGAGACCTAGGTGAGAGGATTATTCTAAGAGGGGTGGGCGATATTCTGTGGCCTGCACTGTGCAGGGGGTCAGACTAGATGATCATAATGGTCCCTTCTGACCTTAAAGTCTATGAGTCTATGAAAAGAAATCGCTAGGCATGGGAAAAGGGGCGGCGGGGGAGAGGGCAGGACAACACGAAGTGAAATAGCAAGGCAGCAGAAAGGAAGGGAGAAGAGGAAAGAAAGCACATGTTCTTCGCCGGGAAACTTCCTTCCCCCTCACCTCTGCCCTAAATCATTGCAAGAAAAAAAAAGGCAAAATACAAAACTCTTCCCGAAAGCAGAATTTTCACCCCCACGCACACACAGACCCCTCGGCCTTCCCTAGGGACATAGCTCCTGGCAGGAGACGAAACCCACAGCAGGCGGACCCGCTGCTCCTTCCGGAACGGCCTTGGAGCTACGCGCCCAGACCCCGTTGGGCACGTGCCTAGAAACCGGGCCGGGGTCAGGGTCTCCGTGGGATGGGGCTGCCTCCCTTTTGTGCCCCCAGCCCTGGCACGCAGGGGGACCCCAGTCACAGGCTGTACAGGACACGGTCCTCTTGCAACCCGCCTCGGCGGCGGCAGAACGATCCCCGGCCACCGCGGGATGGAAAAGCTACAACTCAGGCACTACAGGAGGGGAGACTCAGCCACTCAGGCCTGAGCGCGTCTTGGAGAGGGATAGGCTGGCAGAGGACTGGAAAGAAGGCACCCGTGGCTAGGAGGTCCGGGCGGAAGATGGCTTGACTCCCCCATGCGCACGGCCGGTCGGGGCACGTGACGTGGAGCCGGGCTGGGCCGCAACGTGCCCAGAGCCAAGCACGGGGTTCCCCACGAGGCAGAGCTGCCTTTCAGAGCAGACCTCCCAGGCGAATTCAGCTGGAAATTCCTGCCCTGGAGAGGGCACCTCTGCCCTGCCCGAAAACCTCCAGCTGGGAGCGGGGAGGAGGAGAAACAGGGCGGCGCATTGCACCTGTGAGCCTAATCCAATAACCCGAGAGGCTCCGGCACCCCGTCCCCTGTGAGTCAGAGCCCCCAGGGAAACCAGCGTCTTGGAACAAACAGAATCCGCCTGCAGCCCCACCCATGCGCTAGCAACGCAACCACCGGAGAGGGGATGAGCCACTCACTCACCCGCCAGTCGGCAGGGGCCGGGGGCTACCTGGATCTGTGCTTCTGGCTGCCGCCAGCCATACAGGAGACATTCTGGGCAGCCCAGCTGAGCCCCGTCCTGTCCCCTGGTTTCCAGAGTGGGCCGGGAACCCGGGACATGAGACCCTAGTGAGGAGTCTCCAGCAGGGGCCGGCCCCAGGACTGCGGCACCCCGAAACCCATCAGCCACTCTGCAGGAAAAGTCTGGGTCTCCACCTCCCTCTGCCCAGCTCCATCTCGGTGCTTATAATTGCTCCTTTTCTCCCCGGTTCAGCCTGCCAGCGCCTCGGGGCAAGGCCCTGCTCCCTGCGCTCGGTGCTGCACGTGCACAACGGTGCCGGGGCCCAGCTGGGTCCCCTCCAGAGCTGTTCCCCGAGTCGCGGCAGCTGGAACTCTCCTCCCCAAACCCCGTTCCGGATGCCAGGGCGTTACCTCCGCTGACCCTGCGGTTTACAGCCGGGCGTGCGCGCACACGTCCTGGGAGATGCACAGCCCCAGCGGAGCGTGCACGCACCACCCTGCAGGGACGGGCGGGACGCACCGGACCATCAACGCGGCAGGGCCAGGGACACGCAGGAGACACCAGCCACTTCTGACCACAGCTATTCCCAAGCCCTGCCCCCTAAGTGTTACACAAGCAGCTGAGATCTCAGCCTGGCGATCTACGTGGACCATGTCAGACTCTTCAGGACTGGGAATGGGGGGGGGGGGGGAGCAGAATTCCAATGTCAAACTAAGAGAGGAGGGGTTTGGAACAGCTGGAAAAAATCCATTCCCCCAGCACATCCATCGGGCTTCCTCCCTCTCCTGCGCCCGCGAGCAAACGTCCAGTCCAAGACAGGGGCTCAGCCGCCAAACTGAGCCGTTAGCCAGTCAAACTCGAGGCAAGAGAGAAAACAGGAGCCGCTCTCTTGATTAAACAAAAAGACAGGCCCGTTGGGTAAACCACAGGGGTGGGTTCTGGTCACAGCCCCAGCAGAGGAGCCAGGGCTAGAGGGAAGACTGGGAGGCAGCGCTGTGAGAGTGGGGTCTAGTGGTTAGGGTAGGGGGCTGTGGGAATCAGGACTCCTGGGTTCTCGTCACAGCCCTGGAAAGGCTCTGAGAGGGGAAGGGGGCCTAGTGGTTAGCGCAGCTGCATGCCCAAGCAGGACTCCTGGGTTCTATTCCCAACTCTGGGTCCCCCCCGTCCCGGGGCGCTGTTCTGCACAGGAGCAAAGTGTCCAGCCCCATTTACGAAACACACTGAGGCCCCGATCCTCGGCCCCGTGAGCAGCTCCCAAGGTCACAACATGTCCCCTCCAGGGGAGTTTGCTCAGGTCTGGCTCGCTAGAGCCAGCTCTTTTCACGGGGCAGGCCAGACCACTCCCCAAAGCGACCCACGATCCCACACTACATGCACCCCACCCAGATTACAGAGGCAGGCACTGTGACTACAGGAGAGACTGTGACCCGGAACACCACGGAGCCGGGTCCTCTCTCCGGCTCACCTTCCTGTGCGTGCCTCTTTGCCGCCCGGTGCCTCAGTTTCCCCATCCATAAAACGGGCAGTAAGGACTCTTTTCTAAGTCCCATTGGGATTCCTAGGAGAAGAGCAGCCGGCAAAGAGCTAGTTGTTGCTAGTAACAGAAGGGCCAGAACATTATCGCCCCTTCATTCCCTTTCCCACACCCCAGCCAGCTGCATGCCCCCTCCTCTGCAGTACTCTGCCTCTGGTGGCCAGCTGGGGTACCTGAGGCCGAGCCTGCATCAAAGCAGCCCAGCTCCCTAACACACCCCTTTCCTGCAAGGTTCATGGCAGCCATGGCTGCCGGCTGGGCTGCCCAAAGAAACTGACGCACCGTCCTATTGCTGGTCAGTTTCAGTCAGGATCCTGCCATTGAAAACAGGGCTGGCCCCAATATTCATTGAGCACCCAACTCCGCCCTGGTCCCCCCACCCAGCACTAGCCGGTTCACTGCCCCAGGGCTGCAGAGGGGAAAACAGCCTCCACCCAGCGTGTGTTTTCACACCCTCCATTCTGAAGGGAGATCTGGGATTCAGGGGTTGATTCCCCCAGCTCCGTCACTCGCTCCCTAGATGACCCCGAACATGCCGCTGCCTGGCCCTGTGCCTCAGTGTCCTCCTGCAAAGTAGGGGGGGGGAGAAAGCTTCTTTGGGCCGTCTTGCCTAGCAAACTTTCCCGGGCAGGGACAGTGCAAAACAAGGATCAATATGCCCCACCACCAGGCTGGGAGAGCAGAGAGCAGCAAAACGTACCCCCCCGTGTGTGTTTTCCGAAGCCAGCCCTCAAAACAGAGCTAATCTTTCCTTTCCACAGCGGCAACGAGCAATATTGTTTTGGGAGGGGGCCGCTCCAGAAGGCCACTGGAAAGTTAGCAGGGAACTGTGGTTTTAAAGCCCCAAAAAAAAGGACAAAATCGAATTGCACGCATGCAAGTTAGTGGTTCTGGGCAGCTTCTCCCTGCTGTTAGCTCTCCATTTGGTAAGCCTCCAGTTCCAGAGTCTCTTTCCCAGTTTTCCACCATCCGCTGCATGGTCCGCAGGGCCAAAGGCCGCATCCCCAGCGTGCAGTTGGGATACAGCAAAAAACAACAGCAAAAGAGAAATGCCCTACTTAAAACCAAACCAGAAGGCTAGCCTAGAAGGAAAGGACGGATGATCTGTTCAGGAAATACTTTCTCTCTGCAGGATCCCTACCCTCACTCGGTCAGGGCAAACACAGGCCACAAAATGGCAATTTTGGCACTGCAGAATCCAAGCGAGCAAGACCCGATGTCATGAATCACGCAGCTCGAAAGGAAACCCTTGATTTGACGGAGCAAGGAGTCTACCTGGCGGCTAACCTTCATGCTCTTGATCACTGCAACTTTGCTGCCAGACAAAAAAATATGGGTGACGTCAAGACGTTGCCCAAAGAAAAATGAAAAGTGGCCCAAAAAAAAATTCTTTCCAAGCAGCGATCTTCCAAGAGACAAGGCTGGAGGGAAACTGGGAGGAACATCTCCCTGGAGATCTCGCTGTTTTTTCGTCTGCCACTCAAGCAAAATATGACAAGCGCACGCTTCCCCAATTCTACGCTCCGTCACGCCCGAGCGCCGCGTCGGCCGAGCAAATAAACCGACCCCTGCGCCCTTCCAGGGCTGCAGCTGGTTTTCTCGGCGGGTTCTGCATTCGCCCCCCAACCCCCAGCCCTAAGACAAGTCCTGCTCTTTTCAAAGCCCCTAACAAACTAGCACCATTCATCTCTACCTCGCTGCCTCTGGTAATATGCCATGTCACGTTCCAGCAACGCACTGCAGCCTCTGTCGCTTGGGGTGGGGGGGTAAAATAGCATCGATTTTGCAGATGCCGTTTGGAATGGAGATCCCTGCTCTCCTCAGTCGCTCTCTTGTGATCCACACACCGGAGTCGGCCCAGAGCAGCAGATCTTTGAAATGCATCTTTAGGAGAGCCAATTAACTATTGAGATCTGACCCCCTTTTATTTTTCATTGCTCCGAGTGGTGGCGGCTACCCTGTGCTACCCGGTTCGCCGCTCAGGGCCAAAAGGAACGAGCCACATTTTCCACCACCTGCAAAGCAACTCGGTTCGGGATCGAGCCACCAGGGCGATGATGCAACTAGCCCGGGCGCCAAGCGGACTTGGCCAGCCAGAAGAAGCAGAAGAACGAAGCGCAGGCAGCCCGGGCGCCACGGCCCAGATTTATGGAAACCAGAAAGGAAGTCGCGACAGCGCTGGGGTAGGAAACACACAGCCACCATTTCCATGAAATACCAGCGCTTAACCACAACTGATCCACCAAGGAGCCACACGCCGACGCCGTGCCCCTGCACTTTTCCACGCGCGGCCCCACGCCCCGCATGCACACTGGGAAGCATCGTCATGTTTTCGCCAGGTAGCAGCGGCGTTTCTTCCCGCATGTCGGTCTTCTGCTGTAAGAGCAAGCACCTACAAGACACAGAGGGGCGTGGGGAGGGGGGGGGGTGCGTGTGCAAAGCAAGATGTCCACTCCAGGTGTGATTCCTTCCATCTCCCCTCCTGAAGAGATGGAAATGGGCCAGGATTCCTGGCAGGAGTTGCCTGGGAGTTGAGCGGAGAAAAAAGTCGGCCCCTACCCAAGTGGAAGGTATAGGACCCACAAGCAGCCAAAGCAACAGACAAGGAGGAGGGGGGGTTCAATATTTGCGTGCCAGATGGAATCTCAGCCTGCCTGGGGAATGCACACATGCAAACACCCCTCGCTCCCCCCCCAGCCAGCCCCCAAGGGGCGATCCAGGACCGGATGAAGTGCAGCGCTTTGTTCCAAAGGGGGGCAGGATGCAAAGGGCAGAACCACCGAGCCCACCCCCTTCTGGGCCAGGGGGAGCGCCCCCACAGCAATGCAGGCGGGGGGGGTGGCGCAGAGGGGCGCGAGCCCCCCTCGGTGGAAACTAAGCACAAGGCATGAAGATGGGGGGGGGGTTACGGATGCAAAGAGGGACAGAGACTTCCACTCACCTTCCAGTGCAGAAATGGGCCCGATCCCGTCCAGCGTGTGCAAGAATCCCAGCGAGAGGAAGAAGGAGGCCAGCAGGACCCCTGCCCCGGGGGCCAGCATGGCTGTGGCAAAGGCAGCGCGGGGCTCTCTCTAGACAGCGCCTGGGCGGCGGGCGGCTCCTCTTCCAGCTCCCTCCTTCACCTCTGCTCCTCCGCCCCGTCCCCCCTGCCTCCGGGGGGGGGGGGGCTCCGCCACCCTCCAACACCAGCGGGGGGAGGAGGAACGCGCCCCCCTGCCAGCCCGGGCGGGGAGCGCGGCCAGCAGCAGCAGCGAGGGGAGGGGAGCGTGCGTGTGAGAGGGGGGGTCTCAGCGCAGCTTTGCAGGGCGAGGGGGTTGCATTTGCAGCGGGACCCAGCAGCCCCCCGGTGCAATGGGTTCCGGGCGAGGCAGGCCAGTGGCAGCGACCCCTGCAGCTTCCCGGGGAGGGGGGGGAGCAAGGAGAGAAGTGGGCGGGAGGGGGTCGGCTCCGGAGAGAGGCAGCGGCTCCAGCCCCTCCCGGCTGGTGCAGCAATGGGGGGGACGCTGCTGCTGCTGCTGCTGCTGCTGCAGCCGCCGCCTGATGGAGCTCGCGCCGCCTCTGCCTGCCTGACGTCATGGGCTCCCAGGGCATGAGGGGGGGGGCTACGCCTACAGCGCATGCGCCTCCTGTTTCCCCCACTGGGCTCCCCTCTGGAAGGGGGCAGCCCGTGCAAAGCCTGGGCCGAGTGGGAGGGGCGCTGGCCGAGCAGCGCCGCCTGCCTGCGGGGGAGGGGAAGTGCACGTGCATGCAAACCAGCTCCCCCCCCCCCCCCGCTCCCAGAGCAGCCCCCTTTGCAAAAGGAGGGGGCACGTGCATGCAACAGGAGGGGCCGTTCCCCGGCAGGCTCCCCCCACCTCTTGCAAGCGCACCCGTCCCCGGCAAGAGGAGGGCCGCGCGCATGCAAAGCAGCCGCTCCTCCTTGCTAGAGCACCCCCCCCCCACTGACAAAGGAAGGGGGAGGACCAAACCCCCCAGACCCCTCCTTGCAATGCCCCCCCTTTTCCATTGCCCGAGGAGGCGCCTGGCTGCGGGGGGGGGGGGGCTAGTGAGATATAGTCCCACTGCAAGGGAGGGTGCATCCGCATTCCAAGCGGGGGGAAGGGGTGACTCGGAATTGAGAACCCGCTCGCTGCCAGAGTAGCCCCCTCCTGCAAAAAGAGGGTGCACCCAGGACTCCATCGGCATCCTAAAGGGGAGCTTGAGTCCAGGGACCTCCCTTATTACAAACTAAACTGCGGGTGCATGGGTCTGAAAGTCACCCCCTTATTGCAACAGCAGCATCATAGAGCACTGGCACTAGAAGGGACCTGGGGAGGTGGTCAGGTCAGTCCCGGGCCCTCCCGGCAGGACCAAGCGCCCTCTAGACCAGGTGTTTCTCAACTTTTTTTTATAAAGTACCCCTTTTTCCAAAACAAAAATTATAAGTATCCCCAGGACCTACAGTTTTCAGACACACCTGACATTTTTGGGTGTAAAAAGTAGAAAAATAAGAAAGCGCTGCAAAACTTAAAACAAAAATTCGGAGTTCTTCACATTTCAGTTGTGTTGACTTTGCTCGAGTACCCCTAAGGATACTCGTACCCCTGGTGGAGATACCCTGGTCTAGATCATCCCTGATAGATGTCTCCTAACTTGCTCTTAAATATCTCCAGTGATGGAGATTCCACAACCTCTCTGGGCAACGTATTCCAGTGTTTAACCACCCAGACGGGAAGTTTTTCCTCATGTCTGATCTAAACCTTCCTTGTTGCAATTTAAGCCCATTTTTAAGCAATTTAAGCCCATTTTCCCACAGCCAGAGCAATTAAAAGGCTTCTCACCCACTGGGTTCTGTGATGTTCCAAAACCTACCAGCTCTGATAGGAGCTTTTCCCTCAGTCCGAGCAGTTATAAGGTTGTTCTCCTTCCCCTGAGGGCAACAGAACCCTCTGCTCTGCACACAGACCAATTAATCCACCTTTGGACTAGCACCCTTCCCTTTCAAGAAGGAGCTGCGTGTGCAGGCGCACCAGCTCCCCTGCTCCAGGGAGCGACACGTGCATGCTTGTGCCCCGTGCAAGAGCATGCCCACCCTTGTCAGCCGGAGATGCTTGTGTTTGCAAAGCATGCACAAGTAAGTGCGCGCGCAGAGCGGCATGAGAGACGTATGGCCCTGCAAATCAGCCCCACCTCTTCCCCCATTGCAACAGGGAGATGCAAGTTCACGCAAACCAACGCCCCACACCGCCCGTCCCTGCCCTTCCCAGATTGCAGGAAGGCAATCAGAATCCCAGCGCATGCGGCGATGGCATTGGAACGGCTCTGTAATAATGCATCACGTCAGCGTGTGAAAAAAATACCTCCCCACCTCGGGAAGTGAGGAAACAGACCGACCAAGCCAGACAAGCACCCAGAAGTCAACTACTTCAAGACAGACCCAATAAGGAAAACAACAGAACACCCTTGGTCACCACCTCCAGTTTACTCCCACCTCCCCCCAGCACATCAATGACAATCTGATAGAGGTCTATAAAATCATGAGAGGTGTGGAGAGGGTGAATAAAGAAAAGTTATTTATTAGTTCCCATAATAGAAGAACTAGAGGACACCAAATGAAATTAATGCGTAACAGGTTGAAAACTAATAAAAGAAAGTTCTTCTTCACACAGCGTGTAGTCAACCTGTGGAACTCCTTGCCAGAGGAGGCTGTGAAGGCTAGGACTATAATAGAGTTTAAAGAGAAGCTAGATAATTTAATGGAGGTGAGATCCATAAAAGGCTATTAGCCAGGGGATGGAAATGGTGTCCTTGGCCTCTGTTTGTCAGAGGCTGGAGAGAGCTGGCAGGAGACAAATCGCTTGATCATTGTCTTCGGTCCACCCTCTCTGGGGCACCTGGTGCTGGCCACTGTCGGCAGACAGGATACTGGGCTAGATGGACCTTTGGTCTGACCCAGTATGGCCGTTCTTATGTTATGTTCTTAATCTACAAACGCTCCCTCCCTCTCACAGGACTTGGGAGACAGGCCAGTAGGGTTGTCAGGTGCTTGGTTTTTGCCCGGACAGTCCAGTATTTCCAGCCCCTGTCCGGTAAAAACAAAAACCCCAGAAAATACCAGACATGTAATAATGTAACACCCATATTTTGTTTGGTTTTTTTGCTCAACAACTTTGGCTCCCCATTTTTGCTCCAACAATTTTTTTCCTCCCATGTTCGGGATTCTTTGTGAAAGTGACCCTACAGGCCGGTTCTTCCCTACAGACACCTCCCAACCTGAAGCAAATCCCTTCCAGCAGCCCCACACCCCACCTTAAACATGCACCCAGGAACCTACACCAGCTACAAACCCCGGGCCCACACATCTACACAAGCGACACCTTCACAGGACCTAACCCCCTAAGCCACCATCCCACACCTGAACCCCCTAATGTGATCTATGCCAGCAAGCGCCAGCAAGCCCCTCTCCGGTGGATATCAGCCAAACCCGGCAGTCTCTGCACCATAGGATAAATGGGCACAAACCCGACATCAGAAATGCTAACACACATAAACCTGGAGGGGAATATTTTAATCTACCTGGTCACTCAGAGTATGTCTACACAGCAACATTATTTCGAAATAACTACACGCGGCAGTGAAACGGGATTCCGGAATGAAGCCCCTAAATCGAATTAGGTGGTAAACCTCATTCCACGAGGAATACCACCTATTTCGATTTAGGGCTTTATTCCGGAATCCCATTTCACTGCCGCGTGTAGACACAGACAGTTACTTCGGGCTAGTCAATTTCTAAAACGGCGACCAGCTGGGAACATGCAAATCAAGCGCAGGATATTTAAATCCTGGGCTTGATTTGCAATTCTGGTCATCCTCGTTAGCCTCCCTAGATCGATCCAGGGGGCTAGTGTAGACGTACCCTACCTAACTGGTTAACACACTACAAAGTCAATTTCCCCTGACTTTGACATCCAGATTTTTACATCAAAAGCTATGAATGGGACACATCTGGCCCACTTAATTAGCCTCATTAACATGGGTCCTACAATTGACAGGTACTTCTTTTGCTGTTATACAGATCTTGGATTCTGTTATTTCCACTCCAACTCATCCGATGAAGTAGATCTTACCCACAAAGGCGCCTGACTCTGTATATTAGTGTTAGTCTCGAAGGTGCAACAGGACCGCTTGTTGCTAAAAACATAACCCAGCTCCCCTGCCCATCCCTAGCAGGTGTGTGGGACCAGTGGGTTTTGGCCTCTTCTCCCAAATTGATTGGGTCAGGCACTTTTGGCTTTTGCTGCAACATTACACTGCTTGATCGCTGAGCATTCAGGGTGTGTCTACGCTAGCTCGTTAGTTCGAGCTAGGTAGGCAAATGAGGGCAACCGGAGTTGCAAATGAAAGCTGGGATTTAAATATCCCGGGCTCCATTTGCATGTTCCTGGGCGCCGCCATTTTTAAATCCCCCTTAGTCCGAACTCCGTGCCCACGGCTACACGGGGCATGGATAGGTAGTTCAAATGAGAGATCCTAATTTGAACTACCGTTACTCCTCATTCCACGAGGTAGTGTAAACATACCCTCAGAGTGAAGACCTTTAAATCGGGGTGAGGAAACTTTTTGGGGTTGGGGGCCACTGACCCACAGAAAAATCAGGTGGGGGACACACAGGTGAGAAGCAAAAAAAACCACCCCAAACCCTCACTGATGTAGCCCTCCACCAAGGAGAAAGACCCCCCCCCCCCGTTCCCCTGACACATCAGAGCGTAGGGGGACCCAGCCTTGTAGATTTTGAGTGTTCCAGGTCCACAGGGGAGCAGCGGGGGGGCTGGCAGGAATGGTGTCTCCAGCCTCTGTTTGGGTATGTCTACACTACCCCGCTAGTTCGAACTAGCGGGGTAATGTATGCATACCGCACTTGCTAATGAAGCCCGGGATTTGAATTTCCCGGGCTTCATTAGCATAAGCGGGGAGCCGCCATTTTTAAATCCCCGCTGCTTCGAACCCCGTGTAGCGCGGCTACACGGGGCTCGAACTAGGTAGTTCGGACTAGGGTGCCTATTCCGAACTATCGGTACACCTCGTTTCAGGGCTTGGGGCTCCCCTCTGGACAGCAGGAGAGGTGATGCACACTGACACCGGAGAAAACTCAGCTCGTGCCCGACATCGCAGGCCGGAGCAGGGGACCAGCTCAGCTAGCCAAGCAGCGGGCAGTCCGCTGAGACCAGCCCTGCAGCAAGGTGGGCAGGACAGGCCTCGCTGCTCCTGGGGGCAGCCTGTTTTCTCGCTCTGGTTTGGGGGGTTATGCAGGAAGGTTCTGGATTGTACGAAACAAAGGAGGCGGGTGGGGGGCAGCGTGGCAGCCTTCCCTGGAAAAAGTTTGAAGTTTTAACCTAAGGGCGACATGCATTTGTGTGTGCGTGCATGATCATGTGTGCCTGTGCTTATGTGGCACGTGTTCATGTGTGCATGAGCCTGTGCACGTGTGTGTGCGTGTGTGCATGTGCGCGTGTGTGGGTGTGCACGCACGTGTGTGTGCACGTGAGTGTGGGCATGTATGTGTGCATGCATGTGTGCGCACAGGTGTGTGCCTGTGCACTCGCGTGTGCACATGCATGCGTGTGTGCATGTACGTGTGTATGTGCACTAGTGTGAGTGTGCATGTGTGCGCGCGTGTGTCCACATACGTGTGCGCGTGTGTGCACGTGCAGGCATGTGTGTGCATGTACGTGTGTGCGTGCATTTGTGTGTGCATGTGTGTGCACTTGTGTGCATGTGTGTGCGTGCGTGTGTTTGCACTCATGCATGTGTGTGCGGGTAGGCGGGCGCCATGGAATATAACACTCCTGGGGTGGAGGGGATGGAAGCAAATCTCCCGAGCGGTGCCAGCCGCGCGGCTGTCGAAAACGGACGCTCTGCTGCCTTCAAATCCCAGCACGAATATTTGGAGGCGAGAGGCTTGTCGCGAGCACACACGCCCGCGGGAGCCTCCCGAACGGGCTCAGATGCCAAGCAGCATCCTGGCCCCACCGGCGGTGGTCGCAGGAGCTGGGAGTGGCCCTGAGACGGGAAACCCGCCCAGGCCCTGCAGGGCATGAGCCAAGGGCCCGCTTACCCCGGAGGCGTGGGCACACAGACCGGCCGGGGCCCCAGGGGGCTGAGCCGGGCTGGGCGGACCCTGGGCCGGGGTGGATCTTAGGGTAGATCCGCTGAGGGCCCCTGCCAGGCCCCAGGGGGACAATGGAAAACCTCCACCCGATTTCGCCAGGCTCTGGCTGGGCTCTGGGGGCGTTGAGGCAGCTCCGGCGGTACCGGTCAGCGTTCACCGGGCCTGAGCAAGGACCCAGATCCGCCCGCCCCGCTGGGACCCCTGGGGACGAGGGCAAAGCCAGCCTGGGAGACACGGGACGAAGGGGCTGGCCCCCCGCGCGGGAATGGGTCGGCGGGTGGAGCCCGAGCGCGGGGGCGCAGCGCCCCGTCCGTGGGAGCAACGGCTAGGGAGACAGACAAGGCCGGGATGGTCATTAGGCAGCCAGCTGCCTCCCCCGGCCACAAGAAAACGCCGGTTCATCTCCGCGGCCACCGCGCGTGATGTCACGCTGTCAGAATGATGACGTGGCGATGACATCACAAGGGGAAAGCCGGGCGCCGCGGGGGGCGGAGGGTGACAGAAAATTGGCTTCGCGCCGCCATACACACAGAGCCGGGGCTGCTTGGGAGGGGGAGCAGCGTGCAGGGAGAGTTCCCTGGGGGGGCAGCCGGCTGGGAACACGCCCCATTGCTCAAGAGTGGGCCGGGGGCCCCAGGGCGAGGGATTTGGAGCTGCCAGGGGCTGGTCAGCCAATGAACGTCCTTCCTTCAGCACCGCCCCGGCCCCGTTCCCAGCCCCTTCCTGGGGCCGGTGGCCAACCCCCGCACGGTGAGCGCAAGGACGTTCACCCCTCGCCCCCGCTGCCAGCCCACCAGGCCCTCCTAGCGTGGCCCCTGCCTTCTGCCTGGGTGCAATTCCCATTGATTGCAACGAGCTGGCCTGAAACGCCCCCTCCGGCGATAATGAAGAGCTGGCAGGTTATCGATCTCTGGTCTAGTTCCTGCCTTCCCCATATGCCGCAAGGCCCTGCTCCGGAACATTACTGGGTCAGGGCCCGGTGTCATCGTTCCACCCCAGAGGTGGCTGCATTTTTGTGGTCGGGAAACTGTTGCCTTTCTCCTGCAGAGCTGGGAAGGGGGCCTGTGACCCCCTCAAGGGACACGATTGGACCCTGCTGGTGTAGGCATCGCGGCTGGAGCATGGTCAACGGCCGGAAGGCGGGTGAGCCGGGAGACGGAGCTGGCTGGAGGTGCTGTCCCAGCACAGCCCCAGGCGCCCGTCTCCCCCCCGCGGGGCGCGGCACCGCAGCTCCTGGCACCTGGGCCATCGCCCTCTGGCGCCAGCTTAATCAGCGTCAGGCTCTTCCCGCCAGGCAAAGTCACTGTCTGCTCTGGGGGTGCAAGCTACGTACCAGCCCCGGAGCCCCCGCCCGCTGCCGCATGGGGCTGCAGATCAACGACCCCACCGGGAATACTTGGCCCTGGGCAAAAAAACAGCCAGCAGGCAGCGTGAGGGCAAGGTCCAAATGTCACACACAGGCCTTTGCTCCTCCCTCTCTTCTCTCCCCCATGCTGCCGAGCGCTGTGTCTAGGGTCTGAGGCCATCCAGTGGGGAGCCTGGGTGCCACAACCGGCAGGATCTACTCTGCACTAGTTAGGCCTCAGCTGGAGTACTGTGTCCAGTTCTGGGCGCCACATTTCAAGAAAGATGTGGAGAAATTGGAAAGGGTCCAGAGAAGAGCGACAAGAATGATGAAGGGTCTAGAGAACATGACCTATGAAGCCAGGCTTCATGAACTGGGCTTGTTTAGTTTGGAAAAAAGAAGATTAAGGGGGGACATGATAGCGGTTTTCAAATATCTAAAAGGGTGTCACAAGGAGGAAGGAGAAAATTTGTTCCTCTTGGTTTCTGAGGACAGGACAAGGAGTAATGGGCTTAAAGTGCAGCAGGGGAGGTTTAGATTGGACATTAGGAAAAAATTCCTAACTGTCAGGGTGGTCAAATATTGGAATAAATTGCCAAGGGAGGTGGTGGAATCTCCCTCTCTGGAGATATTTAAGAGCAGGTTAGATAGACATCTGTCAGGGATGGTGTAGACGGAGCTTGGTCCTGCCTTGAGGGCGGGGGGCTGGACTCGATGACCTCTCGAGGTCCCTTCCAGTCCTATGATTCTATGATTCTCCCCTCCAGCTGGAAGAAGCCGGGACAGCCTATACACCTATCAAAGAAAGGGTCTGGAGATCATTCGGGAGCGTGCATTCTTCCAGCCTCATAGCACAGGGCCCATGATATTAAAAGGAGGTCCATTCAAAATGGCTAGAAAGAGAGGTTTTCTGCACAGCGGGTGTAATTCACCAGCGGAACTCACTGCCACAGGATCTTGTCTGGACCAAGAATTTAGCAAGAGCCAAAGAGGGGATGGGACGTTTCTGTCGGTCACTGGACGAGCCAGAGGATCAAATGTGACTCTTCACAGTGATAGCTGGCATTTTACTATTAGGGAGGATCGGAAAAAACCTTTGTGATCATGCCCACTGCTGCAGGGTTCTTACAGCTTCCCCTGGAGCATTGGGGCTTTGCCTGCTGTCAGAGATGGGATGTGGGGCTAGACGGGCCTTGGGTCTGGTCCTGTGCAGTCTCCCCCTTTGCAGAGGGGTTCCCCAATGCTGAGGGCCGTCTTTAGACAGGCGCAGCGTCCGCAGCTAAGAAGGGCACCCCCTGCCTCAAAGTTAGCGGTGCCCTGCACAGCTGTGTATGCCTACGGTGGGCTCTGTAATGCCTATGCTGGACCCCCCGGCACTGAAATGAATTTCATCCGGCTCGCAGAAGGGAAAAGTCTCCTTCCTGACCACCATGGCCAGGGAGCCCTGAAGCATGAGGATTCCCGGCTCAGCGCTCAAAAAACTCCACCGGCCCGAAGAGGCTCCAGTCTTTTTCTGCACCCCCTCCCAGCTCTGCCGTCGGAGTTCACCCCCTCCCTGGCATTAGCCCGTCAGAAGACTCCCCTGGCGTTTTTCTCCTTCTTCCCGCTGGTGCAAGTTCCCTTGGCAAGTTAAAAGCCCCAGTTTCCAGCTCCTGTCCCAGCTTTCACATTCAGCCATGTCGCCAGCGGATCCCTTGGAATTGCTCCTCTCCGGAGCTCAGACCCACCCGCCTCTGACTTTCTGGGTCCTCTGTCCCTGCTTCCTTAAAGGTTTAAGGGGAGGGGGCCTTCTACCAGCCTCTTACAATGGTCCTGCGCTCTTAAAGTCACACCCCCCTGGGTCTTTACAGATACCACCCTCCCAAACGAGTCCCTCTGGCCTGCGCTGTTTGCTCCCTCGCGGCTTTCACCGCTGCACCAGACGCTGCTGCCCCCCGTTTGGGGAGTGCACGCCAGCCCCCCGTCGCCCAGCCCCCCCCCTTCTCAGCACCCCCGGGTCTGCCCCCACCTTCTCGCCCCCCCCACGGGGAAGTCCCTGCTGTTCCCTGTGCCAACGTGCCACCTCGTAGGATGGGAACAGGGCCGACAGCGAACCCTCTTGCCAGGTCCATGCTGGGGGGGGATTTCACCAAGGGGGGGATGTCTCCAGAGCTGGTGCCACCTGCTTTAAGGCTCCCTTAGGCTACTGGAGGTGCATGGGGGGGGGTCCCAAAACAGACTCAGAATCAGGACCAGAATAGCTCCCCTGCCCTGGGCTGGGGCAGGAAAATACCCAGGGGGCTATTGCAGTGGGTGGGCACCACAACTGGGGTTGCCCTGCCAGCGCCCCCCACCTCTCTTTGGCCCCTCGCCCCCAGCCCCACACCCCCTCCCGTCCCAGAGCCCTGCCTGGCACCTGGCTCAGAGACAAAGGGGGGGCTCATGGTTACCCAGCTGGGGGGCTGCGGCGTCCCAGGGCGGGGCCCCCGCCTTGCGCCCGGCTTGGAGCCGTGCTGCCCTATGCGTGTCTGGGCCAGGCCTCTCCGAGCTGCTCTCACTGCCCCCCACCGGCTCCTGGGTGGGTCTCCGGCGTCCAGCCTGCCACAGCCCCCAGCGTGGCTTCGTGGGGGGCGGGTTGCCTCCTGGCTCGCTGGGCCTGGGGGGCCTCGGCCCCGGGTTCAAGAGAAGGCAACGGGGCGACACAGGAGAAGGCCTGCTCCGTCCGGCTGGGCCTGGGGGAAGCTGCAGCGGGAAGGGCGGAGCCGCCGGCCACATCTGCTTCTCATAAAGGCCCCGAGCCAGGGACTCAGCCCCCGCCGCCCAGAGCAATGACTGGAATGTGGAGAAATACAGCCTGGCCGTTCACCCCCAACCCGCGCCTCCGGCCCCCACCCGCGCGCTGGCGGGGGCAGGGGGTGAACGGCCGGGCTGCTGGGACCCCAACCCGACTGCCGAGCCTTGGGTCGCGGCTGGGCCTGGGGGCTGGAGCCGGGGTTTGAACAGGCTGCGTTCGCGGCAGGGCCGCCTGCGTGAAACTCCTGCCAGGCCCTGCTCCGGGAAGGGGCGGGGGGAGAGACGGACACTGCACACGGGGGCTCCGGCTCACGGGGAGCCCCAGGGACAGCTAGCGTCAGGGCCCTGTTCTGCTAGGCGCTCCCCAGCGAGACAAGGGGCTGGAGGGGAAACTGAGGCGTGGCGAGGGGGGAAATGATGTGACCACGGTCATCCAGTGGTGGCAGAGCTGAGAATAGAGGTGGCCCCATCCCCCATGCCCCAGTCTTGGGCTCTACCCATTAGACCCCACTGCCTCCAGCTAGCCTTGCTCCTCCAGCATGGAGCGTGGGGAATGAGGGGTGCAGGGCGAGACAGGCCCATTGGGCTAATCTGACAGAGCTCAGGGGGGACCCTCTGCCCAGTCGTGCCCCACAGCCCCCTACTACTCGAGCCCTAGATCCCCCCTCCTCCCAGCTCTCCCACGGCCCCCCACTCCCACCCCGCAGCCCCTGCCAGCCCAGCCCTGCCCCCCCAGCTCTGTCAGGACCCCCCACTCCCACCCCGCAGCCCCTGCCAGCTCAGCCCTTCCCCCCAGCCCAGCCCTGCCCCCCCAGCTCTGCCATGACCCCCCCCACTCCCAACCCGCATTGTGCACCCCTGCTCTCCACTGACGCAGAAGGACGCTCTGTTTCCCCAAGAAACAATCCAGGGCATCTCAGAGGGAGTGCGGGGGGGGGTGTAATCCTGGGGGCTGGGGAGGCACGCTGCTTAGGGGGTTTCCACTACAACAGCACCCCTCCTGCCCCTGCGACTGCTGCCGGGGGTGGGTAGCTGCGGGGTGCCCCCTCTCCCTCCAGCCTGAGCGCCCAGACCCCTCGGGGGCGGCTGTCAGGACAGAGTCAGCGACACAGAGACGAGGGGCCTGGCAGAGGCCGGTCCAAGGGGAGCCCCTCGGTTTTCCTCCCCGGCAGAGGCTCGGCTGGGGGAGCTGGCGGTGCACACGCCCCCCCTGGTGGCACCGAGATGGATAGCACGGCGGTTGCAAGGATGAAGGGGAACAAGTGGGGGGGGGGGGGTCCTTCCGGAGAGGCATCACGAACCTCGCGCCCCCGGGGCCGGGAGCAGGCCGCTCGGCCCAGGACACACACAGGCCGCGCGGGGAGACAAGCACCGGGCACCCGCACGGCTTCAGCATGGCAGCTCGGGCGGCTCCCGCCGCGGGCAAAGGGAGCAGCTCCCGCCGCGGGCAAAGGGAGCAGCTCCCGCCGCGGGCAAAGGGAGCAGCTCCCGCCGCGGGCAAAGGGAGCAGCTCCCGCCGCGGGCAAAGGGAGCAGCTCCCGCCGGCAGCAGTAGCGAGCTGTTCGCCTCCGCGAGGGCTGGCCGCCAGGACGAGGAGGAGGCTTGTGCTTTGCAACCCCGCACGGCTCCGGCAGCCAGAACCTCAGGCCTTCCCGGGCTCGGCTGGCCGGCCGCGGCTCTCGAAGCCCCCCTCTCCTGCCGCCCACGCAGCCTGCACTGGCCCAGCGGGGGGCTGGGTTTCGCCCGCATCGTTTACGCTCGGTGCAGTAAACTCGATCCGCAAAAGCCCCGTTGGGCTGGCGACGCTGCCGCGGCCTCGGGGCTTTTCTCACGGCGGAACGGTCGCCCCAAACCCCCTCCCTGCGCCGGACGAGGCTGCAGCCGCAAAAGGGTCCCGAGACCGTAACTGACGAGGGGCTGCAAAGCAGGGGCCTGTTTTATTATTTGATCTTTACTGGAGGGGGGGGCAATTCACTGCTTCTCCCCCCTGGAATGAAGAGCTGAGCTGAGTGTGGGGGGTACTGGGGGGGGTCACGCCCGTGCCTGAAGAGAAGCCATTGTATTCACATTCCTAAAACTCCCACCCCTGGCCTGGGCAGGCATGGAAGGCGGACTGGCTGCTTCGAGGTTTGCAAGAACCCCTCTAGGTGTCAGCAGGGAGCTGATCGCAGGCCTGGAACCGAGGCATGTTCACCAGGCTGCAGGGGCGGCCGGTGGGTGTGATTTCCCACCTCCCGGCTGCCTGTGCGGCCCCCATTGCAGGGAAGCGCATGGCAGGGGATGTCCCGGGAGTGGGCCGGGGGTTAGCGAGGTTCTTCTCGTGGAAGCGGGAGATCTGTGGGGTTTGCATGGGCCGTGCCCCTGGGGGTCTGTTCAGGGAGTTGGAGCCGGAGGGGCCGCGAGAGGAACCCACCCAGGGCAGTGAATCCACCCACGGAGCGGTGAAACCAGGGAGCTCACGCCTGCGGCTGTTTCACAGTGTGGGAGGAGAGGGCTGAAAGGGAGCCAGGACCAGACCCTGGCCTGGACATAGGTGAGGATTGAATGGGGAAACTTCCGCGAGAGACACCCGCCTGCCATGGGGAGGCACACAGGAGCAGGTCAGGGTGTTCCTTGGTGGGATAATACACACAGCTGGAGTATTGGCATAGAAGGGTGCCGCTTGCTCTGGAATGTGGGCAGGGAAACAGGGATGAGGCATGGCCTTAAATATTAAAAATGTATCCACTTGGACTACGATGGAACTGACGTAGGAGACAGACGTGTTGAGAGTCTCTGGGGGTACGTCTACACTACAACGTTAATTCGAACTATCTTAGTTCGAATTAGTTCATTCGAACTAAGCTAATTCGAACTAACGCATCTAGAAGTAAAAACTAGTTCGAATTAGCGTTTTGCTAATTCGAACTAGCGCGTCCACATTAAGTGGACCCTGAACCAGGCTTAAGGATGGCCGGAAGCAGTGCCGGCAGGGCATCAGAGGAGGACTTAGAGCGTGGAGATGCTGTCTCAGGCTAGCCGAGGGCTGTGCTTAAAGGGTCCCGACCCCCACCCCGGACAGACAGTTCTCAGGGGTGCCCCACTTGCAAAGCAGTCCTGGCTTGGATTGCCCGGAGTACCCACACTGGGCACATCACACCACTCGGCCATCAGACCAGCTGCACTTGCCGCAGGCTGCCATCTGGGGAGAGAGGGTAATTGGGGGGCTGCAGGAGAGCTTCCACCCCCAGAAGCCCGCAGAGCCAGTCCAGTCCTCCCTCACCTCCTTCCACTTACCCTTCCCTAGCCCCTCTTCTTGATGTACAAAATAAAGATAACGTGTCTTCCAAAATGGAATCTGTCTTTATTGAACAAAACTGGGGGAGACTGGGAAAAGGAGGTGGGAGAGGGGAAGAGAGAGGCTGGGAGAGGGGAGGGCAACTAAAATGATCAGGGGTTGGGAACAGGTCCCATATGAAGAGAGGCTAAAGAGACTGGGACTTTTCAGCTTAGAAAAGAGGAGACGGAGGGGGAACAGGATAGAGGTCTCTAAAAGCAGGAGTTGGGTGGAGAGGGTGCATACAGAAAAGTTCTTCATTAGTTCCCATAATAGAAGGACTAGAGGACACCAAAGGAACGGAATGGGTAGCAGGCTTCAAACTAGTAACAGAAAGTTGTTCTTCACAAAGCAAAGAGTCAACCTGTGGAACTCCTTGCTGCAGGAGGCTGTGAAGGCTAGGACTAGAACAGAGTTTAAAGGGACGTGAGATCAAGTCATGGAGGTTGGGTCCATGGAGTGGTAGTAGCCAGGGGGTAGGAGTGGTGTCCCTGCCCAAGGTTTTTGGAAGGCTGGAGAGGGATGTCACGAGACAAATGGCTTGGTCACTGTCTTCGGTCCATCCCCTCCAGGGTCCCTAGGGTTGGCCGCTGTCGGCAGACAGGCTACTGGGCTAGATGGACCTTTGGTCTGACCCAGGACGGCCATTGTAAGCTCAGGGCTCAGGGTCGGGGGTCTCAGTGGACCACCTTGATTTTCATGCACTCCTGCTCCTGGGTGGCCAGGCTGGCAGCTCTCCTGCCCAAGCCGGCCACTTTCCTGTGCCTAGTGCGGAGATCATGGACGAGGTCCACGATGTCCGCACTAGCCCAGGAAGGTGCCCGCCTCTTGCGGTCCCAGGCAAGCTCCCGGGAGCCGCCAGCCTGGTCCCGGGAAGAGGGGGAGGGCTGGGGGGCATCGGGTGGGTGGCTCGATCCGTGACAGGTGCAGGGTCTGCTGGCTGGGTGCTGGCAGGCTTGCACCTGGCACGGGCACCGTAGCCAGCCCGTGCCCCTTTAAGGAGTCCGGGGCAGACGAGTTTCCCTGGTGTTGGCCAGAGTGGCCACCAGGGAAACCTGGGGAGGGCTAGCCTCCCACTAGTTCGAATTAAGAGGCTACACACCCCTTAATTCGAACTAGTAAGTTCGAACTAGGCTTAATCCTCGTGGAATGAGGATTACCTAGTTCGAACTAAGCGCTCCGTTAGTTCGAATTAAATTCGAACTAGCGGAGCGCTAGTGTAGCGCCTATGAAAGTTAGTTTGAACTAACGTCCGTTAGTTCGAACTAACTCTGTAGTGTAGACATACCCTGGGTTAGGTTAAAAGGAATAAAAAAGGGGGATGTCACGTTAGGGGTCGACTACAGACCACCTACCCCGGCAGAAGAGGCAGATGAGGCTTTTTTACAACTCACAAAATCCTCCAAAGCACAGGATTTGGTGGTGATGGGGGACTTCAACTATCCAGACATCTGTTGGGCAGCTAACCCGGTATCCAAAAAGTCCTTGGGCTGCTTTGGAGACAATTATTTATTTCAGGAGGTCGAGAAAGCTACTGAGGGGGAGCTGGTCTGGATTTGATTTTAACAAATAGGGAGGAACGGGTTGAGAATTTGAAAGTGGAAGGCAGCTTGGGTGAAAGTCACCATGAAATCAGCGAGTTCGGGATTCTAAGGAATGGGAGAAGGGAGAACACCAAGAGAGAGACAATGGATTTCAGGAAGGCAAATTTTAGTAAACTCAGGCTACGTCTACACTATACGTTTTTGTGCAAAAACCCGCAGAGAGTCCACGCCTCAAGCGCATTTTTGCACAAGAAAATGTACAGTAGAACAGCAGAACAGAGGGCGTTTTGTGGTGTAGGTACACCTCTTTCTAGGAGGAATAACTCCTTTTTGCGCAAGAGTTCTTGCACAAAAAAGTGTGCGTGGACGCTCAACAGAGGTTTCTTGCGCAAAAAGAGCCTATCAGAAAAAGCACAGTAGACTCTCTCCTGCACAAAAGCACGTTGATTTTGCCATGCGCTTTTGCAGTGTGGACACGCTCTTGCGCAAGACGCTTTTTGCGGAAGATGTCTTCCGCAAAAAGCTTCTTGAGCAAAAAGCCTGCTGTCTAGACGTAGCCTCAGAGAGCCGGTCGGTAAGGTCCCATGGGAAGCAAGACAAAGAGGAAAAACAACGGAAGAGAGTTGGCAGTTTTTCAAAGGGACATTATTAAGGAATGAAAAGCAAGCTACTTGGCCTTGTAGGAAAGATCGAAAGTATGGCAAAAGACTGCCTTAGCTTTACCTGGAGATCTGGTGTGATCTCAAAATCAAAAAGGAGTCGTATAAAAAGTGGAAACTAGGTCAAATGACAGTTTAAATGCCGTTTATATTCAGACTTGCGGACGCCCTGAGCTATTGGGGCAGAGTCAAACCTGGGTCCTCTGGAGGTTAGCGGGGGAAGCTACTACATTTACAGCATGAGTTATAGAGCCAGCTGGCTCCTAGCTCCCTTGTTCTTAGCTCTCGCCGTAAGTGGGTTACATGCCACTCCATGGGGTGTAGGCTACAGAATGTCAAGCTGAAGAGGCCCCCGGAGAATTACCCCCACAATGTGCATTATTCTCACAGAAAGGACAATGAGCATAGAAATGATCAAATTTGATATTTGCATCTGTCCCCGCACAGAGGGGAGGATGCAACAAAAAACGAGTCGTCGTTTTTGTGTTTGAAGACCCTTTGTAATCATAGAAACATAGAACACCAGAACTGGAAGGTCCCTCGTGGCAGGACCCAGTACCATCTAGATCAGTGGTCTCCAAACTTTTTTGATCACACACCCCTATCAGTAAAAACTTTTTGAGCATGCACCCCCAATATATGTATATTTATTTACATAATAAGCATGCGCTTACCGGCTTGTAATCTACTCTCCATGGGTGAGTCGATTACACGAATTGTCGAGCCCTGTTAATACTCATATTTTTTAGTGAGAGCGATGTGATTGAATATGCTCCATTATTTTTGAAAATCTTGGTTTAACACGTTGTGAGGCAGCAATTCGAAGGTCTGGTTCTAAGTCCAGTTTATTTCGCTAATTAGTTTTAATGACTGTCATAGCGGAAAAAGACGCCTCACAAAGATACGTAGGTCCAAATGGAAGAAATGCATCGTTGCCTGCGCTCACTCAATCATGATACTCGTTTTTCAATCCCGTCCACCAATTATGCAAAGGTTTTTGTTGAAATTCGACTAGTAAATTTCCATCTTCCCTGATGTCAATCAGTCGTTCTTGCAAACGAATCGGAAGGTGTTGCGTTTTTATATTTTTAACAAATGGGTTCAAAACCCACTGAAACGCTTCGTTTGGAAGATTTTTAAACAGGTTAGAAAATTCTGCTTCCAAGTTTTTTCAGGGTGCAGATAGGTGACACACTTACATCGTTTTTGGCAATAAAATCACACAACGATGGAAACCCTTCCAAACACCCTCCCTCCACCAGCCCTTCTCTCCCCCCTGGGCCCCCAATGCCCTTCCCCCTCCTCTCCCAGCATCACCCTGTCCACCCCGCCCCCCTCCCGACCCCTCCCCTCCTGCCCTTTTCCTCATTGTCTCCACTTGGCCCACTGGCATTTGTCTCTCCTCCACCCTGTCCCTTGGGGCCTTCCCCTTTCTTCTCCTGACCTGCCCCCCTCCCCCCTGCCCTCAGCACAAGCCCCTTCCTCCCCCACCTCTTCCCCCTATTTTTCCTCCTTCCCCTCCCCCACCTTCTGCCTTCCAATTTGTGGGGCTGCAGTCTGTGATTGGGCCCCAGAAGTCCCCGTAGTCCTGGCCCCAGCTGCTTCCAGGGCTCCAGTCCACGTGCTGAGCCTCGTGGTGCAATGCTGGGCCGGGCGGTTTTAAAGCCCCAGGCCTTGATGTCGCGCCACGCCCGGGTGTCTCCCCTCTCAGCTGTTGAGCACACCACTCATACACTCCCTCAGCCCCACCCCTCTCGGCCCCACTGTGCCCCGTACATGGCCGGCGCCGGGGAATTTTCTTCCCGCACCCCGATGGATCGTCTTGCGCCCCCTCTGGAGTGAGCGCCCCCCACGTGGGAGACCACTGGTCTAGATCATCCCTCGTCGATGTCTAGCCAACCTGCTCTTCCATATCACCAGTGATTCCCCAACCTCTGTAGGCAATTTATTCCGGTGTTTAACCCCCCTGACAGGACATTTCTCCTAGGCTGTGTCTACACTGGCCACTTATTCCGGAAAATCATGCCAGTGTAGGCATAGCCCTAATGTCCAGCCTGAACCTCCCTTGCTGCAGTTTAAGCCCATTGCTTCTTGTCCTGTCCTCAGCGGCCAAGGAGAACAATTCCCCCCCCCCTCCTCCCTGTGACTCCCTTTTAGATCCCTGCAAACGGCTCTCATGTCCCCTCTCAGTCTTCTCTTTCCCAAACTAAACCCGCCCAATTCTTTCAGTCGTCCCTCCCAGCTCGCGTCCTCTAGAGCTTTCCTCATTCTCGTTGCTCTTCTCTGGACCCTCTCCAACGTCTCTGGAATGTGGTGCCCAGAACTGGCCACAACGCTCCAGATGAGGCTGGAAAACGCCGCTTTGGAGGGAGAGAGATGCTGGTGTCTGGCCCCGAGATGGAGCCTGGCCCTGGCTGGACCAGGCAAGGGGAATACAGGCGGGGCTGCTGCGACGCCCGGCTTCGCTTCGGATCCGGTCTGGCCCCGGCGAGCGGGTCCCAGCTGACAAAGTCCAGCTCAAGGCTTCAGGATCAAAGAGCGGCTTGACTACCCAAAAAGTCCGTCGTATCCAGAACACAGCTGGGGTTGGGCTGTTTTGGCAGGAGCCTTTGCCAGTCTGCGGGGGGGGGGGGGGGGGGGGGGGGGGGGGGGGGGGGCGTCGTTGCTAATCAACTTCCTGCTTTACCAGCCTGGTCAGCCACACCCACCCAGGGCAAGAGGCTGGAAATACTGGTTCAGACTGGATACCTCAGGGCGCAGCAGGGCCGACTCAGCAAAGGGAGGGAGACGCGCCGTGTGACAGAAGGGGAAACTGAGGCACCGAGCTGGGGTGGGAGGAAGCTCCTGGCATCCAGCTAGAGAGCGAAGGGCACAGATGGGACCCAGGCATCCTGGCTTCCGTTCCTTGGCTTTATCCCCCCACGGACCAGTAAGCCGGGGGAGCACGGTTGTAGGGGGAGTTCTGGAGCGTGGAAAACCCTGCTATGTTCCATCTGGTGGGGCCCATTATTAGGTGCATTACAATCGTACGGAGCAGCCTTGCTCCCAGACACGGACACCTCCCCCGGCGCTAGGAGCTGTATTTCCACAGCGCAGTCCTCATGCTAAGCTTTGGCCACCGGCAGGTTTTGGGAGGGGCTGGCATCTCCCATCGAAAGCCACCATGAAACCAAAGGCCCACACGCCCTTCCCACCCTCTTGGCGAGACTTATTCTGGGCTGGATCGCTGGGCGCTGTCTGGGACGGCGCAGAGGCGTGGGACACCTGCGACGGCCGCCGCCTTAGCCCCTGGCTCATCCCGCACGCAGCTCTCCGACAGGTTTGTGCTAAGAGGGTCTCTCCACCGGCCAGAGGCGAGCCCCCGCAGGCAGCAGGGGAAACAGCCCGGCACGGCGTCTGCAGGACGCCTTCCCTCCTGCCCAGGTGGACATCCAGGGTGTTTTGATCCTGCCAGGAGCTGACTCCACTTGGCTCCGAGCTGCAGGGAGCTGCAGGAAGATGGGTGAGCCCTCGGGAAGTCAGCCAGCACAACCCAAATCCAGCCAGCTTGTCTGGAGGCACGGCTCCTTCCCCAACAGAAGCTGATCCGACAACAAATATTGCCTCTGCCACCTCGTCCTCCCTCAGATCCAGAAACAACACAGCAACAACCGCACGGCCAGCTCCTGGCCTGCACTCAGCTGTGTCCCTGTGGGCACGGGAGAGCTAGCTCATTCCTGGCCTTCCTGAGGCCCCCTTTCCGTTTCCGAGTGCCCACGAATAACCCATTATCTCTTAGCCCCATGCGGGGCTTGGGCCACTTACGCTTAAGAAGAGAAGGTTAAAGAGACTGCGACTTTTCAGTTTAGAAAAGAGGAGACTGAGGGGGGATAGGATAGAGGTCTATAAAAGCATGAGTGGTGTGGAGAGGGCCGATAAAGAAAAGTTATTTATTAGTTCCCATAATAGAAGAACTAGAGGACACCAAATGAAATTAATGGGGAGCAGGTTTAAAACGAATAAAAGAAAGTTCTTCTTCCCACAGCGTGTCATCAACCTGTGGAACTCCTTGCCAGAGGAGGCTGTGAAGGCTAGGACTATAAAAGAGTTTAAAGAGAAGCTAGATAATTTCATGGAGGTTAGGTCCATAAAAGGCTATTAGCCAGGGGATAAAATGGTGTCCTTGGCCTCTGTTTGTCAGAGGCTGGAGAGGGATGGCAGGAGACAAATCGCTTGATCATTGTCTTCGGTCCACTCTCTCTGGAGCACCTGGTGCTGGCCACTGTTGGCAGACAGGATACTGGGCTAGAAGGACCTTTGTTCTGACCCAGTACGGCCGTTCGTATGTTCTTATGTAGAAGAAATCAACACGTGCAGAGTCTAGATCAGTCTTAAATTAAGCTCCTCCACCAGTCGTGAGATGGAAATGGCCGTGAAGCACATAGAGGAAATCAGCTAGTTCTAAGTCCAACCACCACAGCCTAGTTCTCGGGCGAGGGAGCAGGGAAACTCTCCCTGGTTAATATCTCTGAGGCACAGAACATCACTTGCCGCATGCAGCGGGTCCCTCAAAACGAATTGGCCTCACAAAACTGCCAAGCTGACCCTACCTCTGTCCTCCAGGGAACAATGGACCTCTGGAGGCAAAGACACACCTGGCCACTGGCCACCTGACTCTCCAGCTTGGAAGAAGCCAGGAGGGGATATAAAGATGCCATGTGGCCGACTCCATCCTGGTGCTCAGCTCAGCTCTTCATCCCAGAGGCAAGAGGGCAGGGAGCAAGGAGCCAGAAAGAACTGTGGACCTATTCTGACATAGGATGTGCCCCAAAGACTTTTAGCCAGCAGTTATAACATCTCTGCTGCGAGCCTGAATCGAGAACTGGGAGATTCGCTGCATGTAATGAAGGATACTTTAACAACCTCACTCGCAGGCTTTTCTTTCTTTCAGTAATAAACCTTTAGGCTACGTCTACACTGGCCCCTCTTCCGGAAGGGGCATGTAAATTTCACCAGTCGTCGTAGGGAAATCCGCGGGGGATTTAAATATCCCCCGCGGCATTTAAATAAAAATGTCCGCCGCTTTTTTCCGGCTTTTAAAAAAGCCGGAAAAGAGCGTCTACACTGGCCCCGATCCTCCGGAAAAAGCGCCCTTTTCCGGAGGCTCTTATTCTTACTTCAAAGGGCGCTTTTTCCGGAGGATCGGGGCCAGTGTAGACGCTCTTTTCCGGCTTTTTTAAAAGCCGGAAAAAAGCGGCGGACATTTTTATTTAAATGCCGCGGGGGATATTTAAATCCCCCGCGGATTTCCCTACGACGACTGGTGAAATTTACATGCCCCTTCCGGAAAAGGGGCCAGTGTAGACGTAGCCTTTAGACTTTAGATTCGAAAGGATTGGCTCAGCGGGATCTTGTGGGTAAGGTCCAGAGTGTAAATCGACCTGGGATCTGTGGCTGGTTTCTTGGAACTGGACAGAACTTGTTCAGGGTAGGTGGGATTGGGTTTTAAAACCCCTCACCTGTGTATGAGGCCCGGGGCCATCTGGAGCATGGATATTGCTGGGGTTTCGGAGGGGTTTTGCTCGGGAGGCTTCAGGCTGGCCAGGCAGGCAGCTGGAGCGCTCTGGGACTGGTTTGTGGCCTAAATGGGAAGGTCTACAGTCTGGGGGCTATAGAGAGCCCCAAATTTGAGCAATTTGCCCTGAGCAGATACCCTCAGCTGTGCCCAGACCCGGTCCCGTCTGTCACACCCCTACCCCCCACCCCGTGCCATTTCTCCCAAAGACTGAACACTTGCTCGCACAATGTGGAAATTAAAAAAAAAAGACCTTGAAAGGTAACCAGGCCTCCTGGTGACCCCAACCACCACAATGTTACTGCAGTGCCAGTCCAAGCCATTGCGTGAGTTGCTGTGCGGACACAAAACAAAGAACTCAGTCCCTGTCGCAAAGACTTTAGGTCAGCGAAGCGGACATAAGCCAGCTCCAAGGTGCTGGCCTCTCTGCTCAGCCCACAAAGAACTCCATGCCGTGCTGGAAGGTCTTTCCAGCCCATCTGCCACGCCACCGTTTCATTCGCACCAACAAAAAGTACAGAGTCACACGCCACTCACGATTAAGTTAGGACCCAGCTGCCTTTCACGCCTGGGCTAGTCAGATTCCATCCTCTTGCCTGCAGCTTCCTTCTATCTAGCCTTGATTGAAAACCCAACCTCTGGTTCTCAGCTGCGAGGGATTGTCTCACACGGCCGGCCGGCCTTGGCTCCTCAGGCCAGGCCAGGTTTGAGCGGATGTGAAGTGTGTCCACGTGGGAGTGGGCACCCACTGAACTCACACCCGTTTCACACACAACTGTGATCACGGCTGGGGCAATGCGTCAGGGAGCCAGGGAATTCACGAGCCTCATGGTGCCAGGTGTGGACATGCCTGGACTTGCGGGAGCCCTGTCTCCCTGCTGGGGCATCTGTTTGTGTCTGCGCATATGTTCGTCTATGGCGGGGTGCACGTGTGCATGTGTCCCTCTGGATGGGCGCACAAGGACGTAGGTGTGCATACACAGACGCTGTTCTTGAGAGAGTTTGTCTCTCTGCTCATCTACCTGTGAGTTCAAAAACTCCTCCTAAACGGTCAGAGCTAGGACCGCCACCTTCGCTAGCCAGCTTCCTCGTCTCCTAACGTAAAGCAAGGGCAGGGCTTGGTTCTGCCGGGACAATGGGATGTGCCTGGAATGGGATTGTTTCTCATCCAGTGGAAAAGGGAGGGGTCTGGTAAGAGGGACAGTTATACCATGGAATGACCACGGTGGGGAGGAGGGGTAGCAAGGGCCCCGAAACTGGGACCAGGACCATCAGGCCAGTACAGGGCAAGGGTGGAGAAAGAGACAGCTATCCACTATGTATTTCAGGGAGTTTGTGTGTCTGTCTGTCTGTCCCCATGCCAGGTGACATGCGCCCCTTCCCCGGCTCTGCCCACCATGGACGGACGTGTCTCCCTTGGCCCCAAGCTGCTGCAGTGACAGAGGGCTGGGGCTGTCCTCTCTCCCCAGGGCACCTGTGTCCCCAGCCTCACCTCGTTGCAATGCCTGAAATGAAGGAAAACAAAACTTATTGGAGTTAAGGACCCGAGCAATGGGGAGTCAATCAATGGGGAGTCAGTCTAGTGCATGTGTGGCTACCCATGTGCATGGAGGGTGTGTGTGCACATGTTGGTAGGTATATGCACGGCTGGGTATGGGCACAGGGGCATGTGTGCATACATGTGCCCCTGTGCATGTTCCTGTATGGCTACATGGGTGCACGGATGTACGGGTGCACACATGTGTCTGTACATGCACGGCTACATGTGTGTATGGATTAATTGGTACTCACCCGTGTCTCCAACATGCATGACTCCATGCGTGCATGTCACATGTGGCTACATGTGGGTGCAGGTCGGTGTGCATGTGCACATGTGTCTTGGTACATGTGCACAAGGTGGAGCCAGGAGGGGGCTTGCTGGTCAGCACCTCCAAGCCCCCTGCAGCCCAGTACACCCACCCTGCGGGCTCCCCCTCGGCTCCAGTCCAGCGGGCTGCTCCGTTTCCCGGCCCAGCCAGCGAGGGGCGTGGGGCAGCAGGCAGGCCAAGCCCAGCTGTCCATGCGGCCCGGCCAGTTATCCCCATACCCGCCAGCCTGGGCGCACGTGGGGGTTCGCTGGGAGATCATTCTGCCCCCACGATACTTCTGGGGCCACTCGGGGGGGTCCCGGGGCCAGACGTGGGAGGCCGGGCGACCTGAGGGCTGCTGGGACAGAAGGGTTTGAGGCTCCCAGCCACGGCCCCCGCCAGCTGCAGGCACTGCCCCTGGCTGTTGGCTCCCTCCGGAGCCGAGAGCTGGGATCAGATGGCAGCTGCTGGCAGGGCCCTTTGGCACCCGTCCTGCCGTCTCCTGGGTGGCTGCTGGAAGTGAAAGGAACTTTCTTCAAGATGCTGCCCTGCCTGAGATGCGGGGGGGGGGAGATTCTCTGGGATGCAGGATCCAGGGGGAGCTGCAGTGTGAGGGCATCACCAGCCTTGGGCATCACCAGGGCTGGGCTGGCAGGGGTTGCGGGTCAGGAGTGAGGAGCCCCAGCAGAACCGGGGGGCAGGGCTGGGCTGGCAGAGGCTGCGGGGTGGGAATGAGGAGCAGGGCAGGGCTATGGTGGGGAGGTTGGGCTGGCAGGGGCTGCGGGGCGGGAGCGAGGGGCACCGGCCGGGGTGGGGGCAGGAGCGAGGGGCACTGGCCGGAGTGGGGGCAGGGGCTGCGGGGCGGGAGCGAGGGGCACTGGCCGGGGTGGGGGGAGGGGCTGCGGGGCGGGAGCGAGGGGCACCGGCCGGGGTGGGGGCAGGGGCTGCGGGGCGGGAGCGAGGGGCACTGGCCGGGGTGGGGGGAGGGGCTGCGGGGCGGGAGCGAGGGGCACCGGCCGGGGTGGGGGCAGGGGCTGCGGGGTGGGAGCGAGGGGCACTGGCCGGGGTGGGGGGAGGGGCTGCGGGGTGGGAGCGAGGGGCACTGGCTGGAGTGGGGGCAGGGGCTGCGGGGCGGGAGCGAGGGTCCCCAGCCGGGGTGGGAGGAGGGGCTGCGGGGCGGGAGCGAGGGTCCCCGGCCGGGGTGGGGGCAGGGGCTGCGGGGCGGGAGCGAGGGGCACTGGCCGGGGTGGGAGCAGGGGCTGCGGGGCGGGAGCGAGGGGCACTGGCCGGGGAGGGGGCAGGGGCTGCGGGGCGGGAGCGAGGGTCCCCGGCCGGGGTGGGGGCAGGGGCTGCGGGGCGGGAGCGAGGGGCACTGGCCGGGGTGGGAGCAGGGGCTGCGGGGCGGGAGCGAGGGGCACTGGCCGGGGAGGGGGCAGGGGCTGCGGGGCGGGAGCGAGGGGCACTGGCCGGGGTGGGAGCAGGGGCTGCGGGGCGGGAGCGAGGGGCACTGGCTGGAGTGGGGGCAGGGGCTGCGGGACGGGAGCGAGGGTCCCCGGCCGGGGTGGGGGCAGGGGCTGCGGGGCGGGAGCGAGGGGCACTGGCCGGGGGAGGGGGCAGGGGCTGCGGGGCAGGAGCGAGGGGCACTGGCCGGGGAGGGGCAGGGGCTGCGGGGCGGGAGCGAGGGGCACCGGCCGGGGAGGGGGCAGGGGCTGCGGGGCGGGAGCGAGGGGCACCGGCCGGGGAGGGGGCAGGAGCTGCGGGGCGGGAGCGAGGGTCCCCGGCCGGGGTGGGGGCAGGGGCTGCAGGGCGGGGAGCGAGGGGCACCAGCCGGGGTGGGGGCAGGGGCTGCGGGGTGGGAGCGAGGGCACAGGCCGGGGTGGGGGCAGGGGCTGCGGGACGGGAGCGAGGGGCACTGGCCGGGGTGGGGGCAGGGGCTGCGGGGCGGGAGCGAGGGGCACAGGCCGGGGAGGGGGCAGGGGCTGCGGGGCGGGAGCGAGGGGCACTGGCCGGGGTGGGGGGAGGGGCTGCGGGGTGGGAGCGAGGGGCACCGGCCGGGGTGGGGGGAGGGGCTGCGGGGTGGGAGCGAGGGGCACTGGCCGGGGGTGGGGGCAGGGGCTGCGGGGCGGGAGCGAGGGGCACAGGCTGGGGTGGGGGCAGGGGCTGCAGGGTGGGAGCGAGGGTCCCCGGCAGGGCTGGGGGCCTGGCCGGCAGGGGCTGCAGAGCAGACGTGTGCTGGCGGAGCGGGAGCAGGGGAGTCCCGGCCACCCTCCAGCTCCGGCCAGTCCTGGGTCCAGCCCTGCCGGGGGCGTGGGGGGGGGGCACGGGCCGGGGGAGCCAGAGGCCGCGGCGCGCAGGGCTCCAGCCGCAGCCAGGCGCCGCAGACGGCCCGGGTGCGACCCGCCCTCCCCAGGCCTCCTCCCTCTTCCTGCCGTGGGTTACTTTCAGTTACAGTGCAGAGGCTCTGATGTCAGCCTGCGAGAGCCTCTCCCGCACCAATCGTCACTTGGCGCCCCGTCCAGCCCTGCCAAGCCGGAAACCCCACGGCGAGCGCCCCACGGGGAGCGGGCGGGGGGCCGAGAAGCCCTGAGCCCGGCCCGCCAGCCCCCGGCCCCTCTGGGGCAGGATGGATTAAACAGACGCGGCCGCTGGCAGCAACGTCTACAGCTTGGCACGGGGCTGGCCACAAGGTAACGGCGAGGCTGGACAAACGCGCCCCACCTCCCCCCCCGGGAATGGGGCTGGGGGCCGGGCCATCTAGGCACCCAGGGACCAGCTGGCGGGAGGGGGAGGGAGGGGATCCGCTCTCCCAGCTGGGCTCGCTCGGGCCACCATGTGCCCCAGGAACGGGCTTGAGGCCTGGCCAGGAATGAGGGTCCCTCCCCGCCCCCCGGCTACCTGCCCAGGCAGGAGCCACGGCTGCCTTTAAAATCTGCAGCCTGCTGAGGAAGTTGGCTGCTTCCTTCCAGGCATCCTGCCAGCTGGGCAGCCCGGAGGCCTGACAGCGAGCGAGGGAGGAAGCCCTGGTGTTGCTGTTTTGTTGACCAGTATTACCCGGACTCGAAGGCTGTTGCCCCAGCCCGGGGCCGCAATGCCACTGAGTTTAGAGGGAGTGGGGACTAGTGGTTAGAGCAAGGGCTGGGCGCCAGGACTCCTGGGTTCTCTCTCCAGCCCTGGAGTGGCTCTCTCCTCAGCTCCAGCTGGAGGTGGGGCAGGGAGCCAGGACCCAAGCTTGACCACCCAGGAGCCGTACAGCTGGACGAGTCTCTCTGGAGTTCCCAGCCGGGGAGGGGGTGCAGCAGGATAAATAAACCAAAAGGGGGAGGGGGGTCCGGCCCTTTAAGGGAAGTCACTCTCTCACTCCTGACCATGGAAAGAAGGGATTCTGGGACTTGGAGTCCAGGGAGCCCATGGGTGTGGCCTGCAGTGCATGCTGGAAAGGGAGCAGGGCTATAAAAGAGCTCCCTTTGGGATGCTCAGGCAAAGCCAAGAGAAGGGACAAGTGTAGGTGTCAGGAGTAGGGCCTCTTGGGAGGCTGTGGCCCTTCCCCAGCTTGCATGGCTCTGGCCGATAGGGGAGGGGGCTAGCTGTTGTCCCCCCCCACCTGCCCCGAGCGCTAGGTACCCGCTGCTGTGCAGGTCTGAGCCCCCTTTCCAGAGGCCTTGCAGGGGGATGCTGGGCGGTGGGGGGCAGGACTGCTGCAGCGTGGGGGACAACCCCAGTCCCGAGCCGGTGTCTATAGGGGGAAAACCAGGCCTCCCTCACCCAGCGGGTGGGGAGGGGAGCAGGGCCGTGTGCTTTCAGAGCTAGAGGACCATATGCTTTCCTGCCATCCCCCGCCTCCCTGTGTGCCCCCCCCCCCGAACTGAGCTCCCTTCCCGCAGGGGGGGCCCAGAGGCGAGCGACTCAGGAATGCCCCTGAGGAGGGCGTGCACAGGAAATCCGCAGTGCGTGCTGCCCCCCCTCCGGTGGCTTAGGGTAGCTACAAAAAGAGGAAGGCCGGGGAGCGGGAGAAAGTGGAGAGGGAGGAAAAGTGGCCGCAGCTCCTGGCGGAAGCCGAGTTTGTCTCTGCGTATCCGGCCCTCTTTTCCATCTCCGTGGGATGGGGTATCCCCCTGCCCCCGCCCCCCGCCCCCGAAAGTGGCAGCCCCCAGCTGGCAGGCGCGCCGGAGAGTGGCTGGACGGCGCTTTCCCACGGTCCCCCTGAGGGTATCCCCTTCCCGGCGCTCCTCATGCGCCTCCCAGAGAGAGATCCGTGCCCCCGCCCGCCTCCGGGGGAGGCCGGTCCCTCGCAGTCCGGGGGGAGTTTCAGGCCGGTCAAGGCGTGGCTGATGGGAAATTCTCTGCCGGGGCAGCGTGGAGCAAGAGGAATGTGGCTGGGTAGGGCTCCGGGAGTGAGGGGGAGAGGAGCAGGCCAAAGACTGGATGCTGGGTTGTGATGCAATCTAAGGGGCCAGGCCGGATCCGGCAGGGAGGTTTGGGGAGACCAAGGGTCACCTGAGGCCTGGTGGGGAGAGGCTCTTTGCTCTGACTTGATGCCTGTGCACCCCACTCTGCCCCCACTTTTCCAGGCAAACAGGGGAGGGGAGGCTGCAAGGAGAACACCCAAGGGGCTTTTCTGCTCCTTGGAATCTCCCCCACGGAGCCACGGAGAATCCAGGGAAGAATCGGGAGCAGCTTCCGGGCCTTTGTTTTCACAAGCGCCCCTGCACGTTCGCGCTGCTGCGGCGCCTCGTGAAACGCAATCGTCTGTCCTTCCTCAGCCCTAGGCAGGGAGTTCGTAGCCCTTGTTCCCATTAGTCCCCGGACGAGGGTCATGTCAGGTCGTCGTGAGAAATCCTGCCCGGCGTGATGAAATCATGTGTCGGTGAGTTCTGCAGGCTCACCAGTGTGTGTTCAAACCACGGTGGCTGTGCTGTGCGTGGGGGCCCCTGTGGCTCCCAAAGTCCCCCGTGATTCTACGGCTGCAAACCGCCCTGCCCTTCCCGTGGGCGAAAGACCAAGCTCCACCGAGCGTCAGACACGGGTGGGGTCAACTGGGGAAGCCCCGTTCTCTCTCGCTCTGAATCGGCAGAGCTTTCACTGGCATGCGAACTGTAGCTTGTGGCTTCCCGTCTGCCACACGCCCGGGCAAGGGGGGTAGGAACCTGCCAGCCTGAGAGAGGGGGGTTGGCTTGGCAGCTTTCAGATGGCTTGTATGCCTTGAAATCTGAGCCGCGTGGGACCTGAGCCGGCTTGGAGAGAGAAACTGAGGCTGTGAGAGGCGGAGTCATGGGAGGCAGGTGGTGGAGCTGGGACTGATCTCCTGGACTCTACCCCTTGGGCATTCCTTCCGCCACGAGTTTGAAATCTCTGCCGGCTTCTCGCCACCAAGAACAAAAGCCGCACGGGGTGGGCGGACCCTGGCTCAGCCGCGGACCCTGGCTCAGCCCCGGTCCCGAGCAGAGAAGCTGCTAGGTTGGGAACCAGGGCCGCACGGGACCCTCGGAGTCACGCGGCTGGTGGGTGGGGAAGGGCCCAGCGGGGGCGCAGCCGTCAGTACAACCCTTTCCTCGCGGTGCCGGTGCCTTCCTGCCCCACAGGGGTTGGGGGGGGAAGCAGGGGAGCGGGTCGGCTCCTGCCTCTTCTTGCCAGGAAATGACAGAGCAGGTCATGAGTAACCGCAAACAGCTGGGCTGTTGCCTCCAGTGCTGGGACCGGCCTCCGCTTCCCACTGCCTATGACTAAGTAGAAAGCCCACGGAGGCCTCCCTACTTCCCCGGTGGGGCCTCGCCTCCTCCCTCCTTCCCCTGAAGGGTCCGGGAATACCTGCTGCCCAGGGGAGAGGAAAGGGGTCACCTTGGCAGCTGCCAGTCTCCAGAAAGGGTCCTGCCGAGCCGGTAGCAGCCAGCTAAGACTGCAACCGTCGGCACGGACCCCCAGCCCAGCCGCACGGACCCCCAGCCCAGCCGCACGGACCCCCAGCCCAGCCGCACGGACCCCCAGCCCAGCCGCACGGGCCCCGCGCCGCGTCTACACACCCGCAGCCCCGCCGGAGCTGGGAAACCGGCAGCAGCACGCTGGGCACGCAGACAGCGCCGTGGGCGGCCGATTTGCCCCGAAAGCCACCGAGGGGTAGCCGGGGGTGGGGGGTAACTGCCCAGATCGGAGCTGATGCAGGATAGGAGCTGCCGATTCCTGCCTGCTGCTGGTGGGAGGCCTGGTCTGCTGTGTGGCCCCGGGTGCCAGGCGGGAGGCGGGATTTCAGGAGCTCCGGAGGGGCTCAGAAGCCACGGGTGAGGGGCCCGGCGCCTCTTTCCGGTAATGGCACTTCTGAGTTGGCCTGGCCTCCAGCCCCGAAACGTGGTTATCACCTGCCCGGGTGGACTTGATCCGCAGGCCCGGCTGAGCAGCCCCGACACACCCCAGGGGACTCTGTCTCCCGGGGGGGGGGCCTGAGGGGGCGGGGCAAAGGGGCGTGGTTGGGCCGCACGTGCCGAGGAATCAGAGCGTCTCCAGGGTGAAAGTCGTTGGGGGGGGGGGGGGAATTCACACCCCGCTTCACGGAGCCGGTCCGGCTCTGAAGGGCCACCCACGGGGAGCCGGCTTTGTCGTCCCCCCACCCCCGCCAGCGCCTCCCTTCGCAGGCCTGGCTGTAGCTTTTGAGACCTGGGGCTCCCAGCAAACTCAGGCCGGGGCCGGTTCTGCTCGGGTCCTATTTTCCCCCCAGCAGGGTCCATGTTCAGCCGTGCTCTGCAAGGGGGTGGAGATCGCTGGGGTGACCCCGCGGGTGTTTACCAGCGTGAGCTGGCTCCCTTCCCATGGGCGTGGGGAGACTGGAGTTATCTGGCAATGCTGCATTTGGGCCAGGATCCACAGTCAAAAATTAACCCATTCCAGGCCCCCCAGAGCTGTTGCCGGCTTAGGATGGGGAGAGGACGGAGCCCTGTCGATTTCAGAGGGCCCGGTGAGGGGCCTGGGTTTGTTTCTTCCCTTCGTGGCTTCGCCGCATTCTGCCGCCCCCGGCCGCGGGCGGGCAAAGTGGGTGGTGCCCACTGGCAGCTGAGAACCCTTTTCCATCTGCGCCACGCGAGTGGAAGGGGAGGAAAAAAAAGGCCTTGGGTGTTTGCCATCCGTCACGCAAACCCACTTCCCCAAGCAGGCGGCTTTGGTTTGCTTTCGCCGAGGGGCCGCTGCGTGTTGTCAGCCGGGGCTGGTTTCCTGGCCTGGCCCGCGAGGCCTCCGCAAACGCCGGCTCGCCTCCGACTTTGCCTCCGGGATTGTTTGGAGCCGTCTCTAGGGCTCAAGCTTCACTCCTGAGCTTGGATCCAGAGGGAGCCGGCTCCTGCCAGCGTCTCTGCGCTCCGCCTCCTTTCCGAGCAGAGACGTGCAAAGATCGGGCTGCAGGGGAAGACGCGGGGAGGCCAGCGTGTGAGCAAACTGGAGCGGCTCTATGGAAACCCAGGGCAGGGAGGGGGAGGCGGCTATATAAGACCTGGCCTGAAATGTTTCTCGCTTGCAAACGGTGGGTCCTGGCGGGATTTGCCGGCTGGACCCAGGAGCAGAACGTGTCCCGTTTCCAGACTCTGGAAGGACTAAGGTGGCACAAGGAATGCAAGACGGGAGCGGATCTTTGATCTGTCTGTCTCCGCCAGGAAGCAGATATGGGGCACGGGGGGAGGGGAAGTTTCTTCCTGACCTCTAAGAGTTAGGGGGCAGCATTTGTCCTGGAGCATGAGAGTTTACGACCTTCCCATTACAGCTCTTGGTCTAGAAACGTCCGTGTGTTCCCACTTGCCAGGACATCCCGTGCCAGTGAATCCCACCCGCCGTTTGTTAAGCGTTGCTGAGATGGTGGGGGGCAGGGGGCAGCAGGCTCCCCAGGAGGAGGGGGGCGTGCACGCTGAGGTGGAGAAGGGAGAGGCGATGCCAGGGAGGGAGGTGGGGCGGGCACAACAGGCTTTGGAAATGACGGAAAGGGTGGCCAAGCAGAGACTGCGTGCTTTGCTGCTGAACGGGCAAGCTGGGGGTGTGCGGCTCTCAGGCCACATGCTCCAACTCCCTCTGCCTAGACTTTAAACCTGTCCTCAGTACTTCTCTGCCCCCTCCCGAGCACCAGCCTGTAAGATATTTATCTCCATACAAACAACCCTGCCCCATGAGGCTGTGTATTCTCCCTGTTGTAGAAATGGGAAACTGAGGCACATCACCACCACCCCCCCCCCCCACCCCCCACCGCACAGAGCAGGGAATTGAACCGGGCTCTAGCAGCATAACCACCGGGCCACCTGTTCTTTCCCCGTCCCTTGTCCCTGACACGTGGGACGATAATGATGCTGATCTCTTCTCTTCAGTGGCACTGCTCCCCTCCTCCCATTTATGGATGGGGAAACTGAGGCATGAGGCAGAGCCGCAACTTGCGAAGGCCCCGCAGAAGACCAGCAGCTGAGTGGGAGCCAGAGCCCAGGTTTCCGGAGGCCTAGTTCAGGGCTCTCTCCACTAGTCCACATTGCTCTTTCCGGGGTCCCCGAGGGAGAAGCCAGGTAGCTTGCAGGGAAGGTTTGGGGGGTTAACGGCGGCTGGCTCACGTGGTCCTCTCCTGCCTATTTTTAGCCCCGTAGGCGGCAAGATGTCCCTGTGGAGCCTCGTCTCTGCCCTGCCTCCGGAGCATGTCAGCGGCCTCTACGGAGAATTCCCAGGCAGCCTGCGCGGGCTCCTGGCCGACTGGCTGGAAAACCAGCCCTGGTGAGCGCCGAGCACCTGTCCCGGGCGCCCCGCCGAGGGGCAGGACCCACAACCTGCCCCGCCCTGCTCCCTCTCCCCTCCCCTCCGCTCCCTGCCCTGCCCCCCACTCCCCGCCCTGCTCCCTCTCCCCTCCCCTCCGCTCCCTGCCCTGCCCCCCACTCCCGCCCTGCTCCCTCTCCCCTCCCCTCCGCTCCCTGCCCTGCCTCCCCACCCCCACCCTGCTCCCTCTCCCCTCCCCTCCGCTCCCTGCCCTGCCCCCCACTCCCGCCCTGCTCCCTCTCCCCTCCCCTCCGCTCCCTGCCTGGCCCCCACTCCCGCCCTGCTCCCTCTCCCCTCCCCTCCGCTCCCTGCCCTGCCTCCCCACCCCCGCCCTGCTCCCTCTCCAGCCCCCTCCTCTCCTGTCCCGCTCCTCCTCCCCTCCCGCTCCCTCACCTGCCCTGCTCCTCTCCCCTCCGCTCCCTGCCCCCCCACTCCCGCCCTGCTCCCTCTCCCCTCCGCTCCCTGCCCCCCTCCACTCTCGCCCTGCTCCCTCTCCAGCCCCCTCCTCTCCCGCCCCCGCTCCCTCCCCCACCCTGCACCCTCTCCCCTCCGCTCCCTCCCCTGCTTTTTCCCCTGCCCCCCTACTCCCACCCTGCTCCCTCTCCAGCCCCCTCCTCTCCCATCCCGCCCCGCTCCCTTCCCCGCCCCCGCCCGCTCCCTCTCCCCTCCCTCTCTCCCCCACCCTGCTCCCTCTCCCTCTCCCATCCTCTCCTTTCCCTGCCCACCCCACTCCTGCCCTGCTCCTCTCCAGCCCCCTCCTCTGCTGCCCCACCCCGCTCCCTCCCCCGCCCTGCTCCCTCTCCCATTCCCCTCTGCTCCCTCCCCTGCCCCCCCATTCCCACCCTGCTCCCTCTCCAGCCCCCTCCTCTTCCGCCCTGCCCCGTTCCCTCCCCCGCCCTGCTCCCTCTCCCCTCCACACCCTCCCCTGCCCTCCCACTCCTGCCCTGCTCCCTCTCCAGCTCCTCCTCTCCTGCCCCACCCCGCTCCCTCCCCCACCCTGCACCCTCTCCCCTCCGCTCCCTCCCCTGCCCCCCTCCACTGCTGCCCTGCTTCCCCTCCCGCTTCGTCCCCCGCCCTCCTCTCCACTCCCTCCCTCACCCCCTCCCTCCACTCCCCCTCCCTCCACTCCTTCCCCTGCCCCACTCACTCTCCCGCACTGCTCTCCTCCCCTGCCCCACTTGTTGTTCTTTCCTCTTGGAGGAACCAAGCCGCAGCTCCGGCTCCTAAAATCCCCAAACAGGCCCTGAACATCGGGAGCAGTTTGAAGACCGTCCCGGCCTGGTGGGAGGAGGTGGGGGGGGGGAGTCTGGGCCGTTTGCAGCCGTTCCTCTCACCCGCGCTTCCCTCCGCCGCCAGGGAGTTCCTCACGGGCACCGACGCGTTCTGCACCAGCGCGGCCAACGCGCTGCTCTCTGCCATGGTGGAGAAGCTCCGCAGCCTGACGGGTGGCAACAGGCAGCCATGTCAGGTCCTGCAACACATCAATAACCTGGAGGTAGGCCCGGGACGGGGGTGCGGGGCAGGGGACTCCCAGGGGTGGGGGGGCACCTTGCCAGGGCTAGGAGCATGTCACGTAGCAATGGGACACGGGAACACAGTCCTCAGCCTGGGTGCCGGGGTGAACCCCTTGGGGCATCCGCCCCCCCCCCAGGCCTGTTCGCTGACAGCTTGGGACTTGCCTCTGCGGCGCCTCCTGCTGGCTGCTCTGGGGGATTCGTTCTTCAGCCCGCAGGGCGCCTCCTTCCGCCCCCGGCCTCACTCCGACGCCCCAGTTCTGGACTCACGGCGCCACGGCGCCCCTTCAGGCTGCTGCCCTCTGGCCGTGCCCGCGCCAGTGTCTCTCGGCCGCCTGCCGGGGGTTTGGTGGTAGGCCTTCCGTCTCAGGAGCCAGCCACAGTCTGCATGAGCCACGCCTTGGTGGCCAAGTGGGATGCAAGAGGTTGGGAGGGCACCCAGGCCCGCTTGCGACTCTGGGTCCCGACCCAGGGACCCTCTGGTGGCTGCCTTGTCATAGAATCCCAGGGTGGGAAGAGACCTCAGGAGTCATCGAGTGCAGCCCCCTGCCCAAGGCAGGACCAACCCAACTCAATCACCCAGCCAGGGCTTTGTCAAGCCGGGACTTAAACACCCCTAGGATGGAGACTCCACCCCCTCCCTAGGGAACCCAGCCCAGCGCTTCCCACCCGCCTAGGGAAAGAGTTTCTCCTAATATCCAACCTAGACCTCCCCCACTGCAACTTGAGACCATGGCTCCTCGTTCTGCCCCCTGCCCCCCCTGAGAACAGCCTCTCTCCATCCTCTTTGGAACCCCCCTTCAGGGAGTTGAAGGCTGCTCTCAAATCCCCCTCACTCTTCGCTTCTGCAGACTAAACAAACCCAAATCCCTCAGCCTCTCCTCGTAGGTCATGTGCTCCAGCCCCCAAATCATTTTGTCGCCCTCCGCTGGATCCTCTCCAATGCGTCCACATCCTTTCTAGAGTGGGGGGCCCAGAACTGGACACAATACTCCAGATGTGGCCTCGCCAGAGCCGAATAAAGGGGAATAATGATTTCTCTGGATCTGCTGGCACTGCTCCTCCTAACGCTCCCCAATATGCCGTTAGCCTTCCTGGCTACAAGGGCGCCCTGTTGACTCCTGTCCAGCTTCCCATCCACCGGATCCCCCAGGTCCTTTTCTGCAGAACTGCTGCTCAGCCGTTCGGTCCCCAGCCTGTCACGATGCTTGGGAATCTTCCGTCCCACGGGCGGGACTCTGCACCGCTCTTGTTCCCGGGACGCTTCCCCTGCGGCCCCTTTACACCCTCCTGGCCCTTGTGGCAAGGCCACAGCCTTTCAGCCTTTCTTGCCCCGCCGAGCCTGCTTTCCCAAAGGGGCGTCTCTGGGAGCCAGGTCCTGCACCATCCCTGGTCAGGGCCCAACTGCCTAGGCTCTGCTGAGCAGCTCCTTTTATACAGGCCTGCCCCGGCAAGCTACACCCCTGATTGGCCCATTGAAAGCCTTTGGGCTCTCCCCTCCCCCGCCGCTTGCATTAACCCCTTCCTGCCAGTGTGGCGCAGCCGCCCTAGCACACAGCTGTCGGGTGGGCCTGCCTGTCTTGCATGCGGTGAGACTGCAAGGTCTCAGCTCAGATCCAAACAGGGCAGGTACTTTCCAGCCTGAGCCCCTGAGCAAAGGTGTTCTCTCCAGGCACAGGTACGAGCCAGAGGACCCCGGCCACGGAGGACCAATATGGAGTTAGGTTTATTTTGGTCCCAGATACCATTTCACGCTCACCTCGGCCCTCCTTGCAGCATCGAATATTACAACCCCGGGGCAATTTTTTGCATCCCTTGAACCTTCCCCCACCACGCTCCACCCGCAATGACTTTTTCGGGCAGGGCAAATATATTTTTCATGTCTTTTGCATTTTGAGCGACCCCTCTTTTTCTTTTTAACGAGTGTCAATGTTTCGGTAAAAAGTTGTGGGATTTTTGATTGACTTTTGATTTAAAATGGCGGGGAGGGGATAGGGAGGTTGGCGTTCAAACCCCAAAGTGGGGACGTGTTTTTTACTGAAAACCTTTTGCTCTTTCATTGCTCAGATGGCATCTTGTTTTTTTCCCCCTTCAGGAAAGTTAAAAAAATAAAATCTTTGGAAATTTTCCCAGCAAAAAAAAATCGTGGATGCTTTTTGGATCTGCTCTACTAAATACAAAGAAGGATTAAATCTTAGATCAATGTGTCTGAGTCTCTGTTGATTTAATCATTTTTCCTGGTACAAATTTATGCCATCGGGCACTTTGCCCAAACACATATGCCCGAACTTTCTTTACAGGACTAAAAATATTGGCACTCTCTGTTAAACTCTTTTTGTAATTCCATGCTAACACCAGAATCTTTGGTGCTAGTCGCTTAAAATCACAGCTGCTGTGTACCCCAACTTGGAACCATCATACCAAACTCCTCTGTTTTGATTTTTAGCTTGTTTGGAACATTCACAGAGGATCAGAATAGCTTCTTGTGCTTCTTGTAACCCACTGGAGCATGGGAGGGATTTTAATTGAAATCCTGTTTGGGCCAAAACCACCAAGACCTTAGAACGGCAGCTGTTTATGACAAAGGGGATCCTTTCACCCAATCTTCCACTTTGAAAACTTGCCAAAAAGACAAGGTTTTGGATTTTTTTTCCCTCGCACTTCATAACAAAGTTTTTTAGGGGGGAGTTGTGACTTTTCGCTATTTTGTACAACCCGAGAAAGGTATCGATGTAAAAAGTGAAAATCGAAAGAAAACATTTTCAAACGGTTGAAACAAAACCTTTCATAGAATCATAGAGCTGAAAGAGACCTCAGAAGGCCATCAAATCCAGCCCCCTGCCATAGGCAGGACCAATCCCAATTAAACCAACCCTGCCAGGGCTTTGTCAAGCCGAGACTTAAACACCTCTAGGGATGGAGACTCCACTGCTTCCCTAGGGAACCCATCCCAGTGCTTCACCACCCTCCTAGGGAAACAGTTTTTCCTAATATCCACCACCACAACTTGAGACCATTGCTCCTTGTTCTGTCATCTGTCACATACTGAGAACAGCCTCTCTCCAGCCTCTTGGAACCTCCCTTCAGGAAGTTGAAGGCTGCTATTTAATCCCCCCTCACTCTTCTCTTCTGCAGACTTAACAAACCCAAATCCCTCAGCCTCTCCTCATAGGTCATATGCTCCAGCCCCCTCATCATTTTGGTTGCCTTCCGCTGGACCCTCTCCAATGCATCCACATCCTTCCTGTAATTGGGGGCCCAGCACTGGACCCAATACTCCAGATGTGGCCTCGCCAGAGCCGAGTTAAGAGAATAATCACATCTCTGGATCGACTGGCAATGCCCCTCTTAATGCAACCTACTATGCCATTGTGATAGAAATGTAGCCGTGTTAGTCTGGTGCAGCTGAAACAAAATACAGGGCTATGTAGCACTTTAAAGACTAACAAAGTGGTTTATTAGGTGATGAGCTTTCGTGGGCCAGACCCACTTCCTCAGATCAAATAGTGGAAGAAAATAGTCACAACCATATATACCGAAGGATACAATTAAAAAAATGAACACATATGAAAAGGACAAATCACATTTCAGAACAGGAGGAGGATGCAGGGGGGGGGGGGAAGGTAAATGTCTGTGAGCTAATGGTAGTAGAAGTGATAATTGGGGAAGCTATCTTTGTAATGGGTAAGATAGTTAGTATCTTTGTTGAGACCGATGCATAGAGTGTCGAATTTTAGCATGAATGACAGTTCAGAGGATTCCCTTTCAAGTGCAGATTTAAAAGGCTTCTGAAGCAGGATGCAGGTAATTAAGTCGTTGAGACAGTGTCCTTTCTGGTTGAAATGGCAAGAAACTGTTTTTTCTTTGGGATCCTGTCTAATATCTGTTTTGTGGGCATTGTCCTTTGGCGAAGTGTCTGAGACGTTTGTCCAATGTACAAAGCACATGATAGCATACATTATATATGCCATTAGCCTTCTTGGCTACACTTTCAATTGAGCCAAGCCATTTTCTTTTTCTGGATTATTGGGTGGCAAAAATGTGCCAAGAGTTTGAATTTGCATCCCATTTTTGAGTGGGGGGCGGGGGGGGGAGAGAATTCTAAAATCTCACACTTTTGTGGGACAGGAAAACTATTTCTCATCCGACACCTAACCAACCCCACTTAATCTGAGAGCTGCCTTTGAACCGACAGAGGTCAAACCTTGAGTCTTTGCTGTGTTCTAGTCTAGTGGCCCTCCTACCCTCCTTGTTAGGGTGAGCTACTGGGGAGGCGAAGATCCGTGGGCTCGTGGCTGCGGGTATAACCTGCAGCCACGGAATTCTCCACTCACGCCTATAAGCAGGGCAGCACATGCTGATTTGCACCAGTTTGCACGTGTGTGGAGGAGGCCACAGGAGGCTGGAGACTGGGGGAGCATGGATATTCTCCTGCTATTCATGCTAACGGCGTCCCCTCCGTGCCCGTTACAGAACACGTTTCGGAGGGACCCGCTGCGGTTGGTGGGAATCGTGAAAGGAATTCTGGAGGGCGAGAGGGCGGCTTTGCTCAAACAGGTCAGTGACTCACCTGAAGGGGCGTTCCCTGGAGCTGCACGTGCACACACGCGCACGTGCAAACGCCCACGTGCACGCCTCCAGCCCCTCCTACCCAGCAATTGCACTTTGTCCTTCGTCCCAACCTACAGCCTTCCCCCACCTCGCTGCAGCTAGCAGCATCTGCTGACCTGTGTTTGGCCAGGGAGGATTAGGGCCCTAGACAGGGGGTGCGTATGGCAGTCAGCCCCACTGGTCTGCTGTCAGATGGCAGGAGTAGGGCTCTGTGCCGTGGGATTTCCCAGGGGATTGTGGGGGCCCAGCTACAGAGATGCTGTTTGGATCACATTGGCCCAGAGATCTCGCGGCTGGTGCTACGTGGGTCTCGCTGCCACGGCTCGGGCCATGCGGTGTGTGGGCGGTTTGCCCCCCTCTGGGTAAATGAGCCCCTCCCCGGCGGTTCTGTATCCTCCCGCTGGGGGGCTGCCATCCTAGGGAAGTGCATGACGCCACGGCATCTGAATGAGAAGAGATGCGGCTCCGGGTCTCCCCCCGCAGCGGGCCTGATGGGGGGGCCTGGGCTGATGTATAACACCCCCCGTTGCTGCTTCCCTAGGATCGCCACTTGCCGCTCAGCTTCCACCGCCGGCAGGAGGAGCTGAAGTTTGGATTGGACCTGCAGAGGCTGCAGCACCGCGTGGGGGAGATCCAGGCGCTCCAGGAGCGGTGGAAGCAGATGGCAGAGGGGATCAGAGGTGAGAGGCTCTAGGAGGGGCTGGCAGGGGATTGGAGGGACAGGTGGGAGGGGCTGCAGGTGTACAAAGGAATGGAATTAAAGAAGGGCTGGCAGGGGGTTGCAGGGACAGGTGGGGGGGCCAGAGGTGTGCAGGGGGGTGGGGTTAAAGGAAGGTAATTGAAGGATGGGTGGGAGGGACTGCACATGTGCAGAGGGGGTGGAGCTAAAGAAGGGCTGGCAGGGGATTGGAGGGACAGGTGGGAGGGGCCAGAGGTGTGCAGGGGGGTGGGGTTAAAGGAAGGTTATTGAAGGATGGGTGGGAGGGACTGCACATGTGCAGAGGGGGTGGAGCTAAAGAAGGGCTGGCAGGGGATTGGAGGGACAGGTGGGAGGGGCCAGAGGTGTGCAGGGGGGTGGGGTTAAAGGAAGGTTATTGAAGGATGGGTGGGAGGGACTGCACATGTGCAGAGGGGGTGGAGCTAAAGAAGGGCTGGCAGGGGATTGGAGGGACAGGTGGGTGGGACTAGAGGTGTGCAGAGGGGCGGGGTTAAAGGAAGGTAATTGAAGGATGGGTGGGAGGGACTGCACATGTGCTGAGGGGGCGGAGCTAAAGAAGGGCTGGCAGGGGATTGGAGGGACAGGTGGGTGGGGTTATGGGCATGCAGATGGGGTGGAGTTAAAGAAGGATTAACAGGAGATTGGAGGGACAGGTGGGAGGGGCTGCAGGTGTGCAAAGGGGGTGGAGTTGGGGGCTACACATGGACCCAGCCAGGTTCTAGACTCCAGACCCTGACAGGCACCCTAGTGACCAGGCTAATTATGCAGTTGCCATGGTAATGGCCCAAGAGGCCCCACCCACCCCATCTGGCCCCGGGCTGGGTTTGTTCCCTCCACAGCTCGCTCTGCCCGGGTCCAAACATGCCCCCAGCCCAGCCCCTGCTCCCCTGGCCCACTCCAGCGCCACACAAGGAGACGGGGGCTCCCCCAGCCTCCCTCAGCTTCTCTTTCCTGGCCCTCGGACTCCATCTCCCCGCAGTCCCCCTCCCCCCCATGCACCTCCCCTCCCCAAGCTGGGAGCTGTGGGGCAGACATGCCCCGCCACGGTGCCTCCTGCTGGTAGTGCTGGGAATAGCTCTCGCCAGCCCACGGGGCACCTCCCTCTGCCTGGTGTCTCCCCTCTCACCCCGTTCTCCCGTGCCAGACCCACGGCGCTCCCAAACCTCTTCAAGGCTCTGCCCTCCAGCAGCGCCCGCTGCAGTGTCTCTCAGACCCCTTCCGGGGGGGGGGCTATCAGTCTCTGCACTCAGGGGTCCTCCCCTCCCAGGGAACCCCCAGTTCCCCTGTACCCGCCTTGCCTCCGTGAGCCACCGCCCATCTTCACTAGCCCCTGCCTGAGGGCAAGAGGCAGCCTGACATGGCCACTCAGCACTGGCAAGGGAGTGGGGACTTGTCTCTCTGCAGCCCAGTATCCTCAGGGCGCCCCAGCTCTGCCTGCCTTCCCCCAGCCCTGCTCCATCTCAGGAAGCCCCCAGTTTCCCCTGGCACCCCGGTCCCGCCTGCCTCCCAAAGCTCTTAACCCAGCCCCCCGCTGGGCCCTAATGAGCGATATCAGCTTCAGCCTTAGACTTTGCTGGGTTTGCTGGGTTTTAGCCTTAAAGAGCCAGTGTGGGGCAGGTGCCCCATCACACCCCCACCCCAACACACAAGGGGCTTGGAGAGTGGAGGGCCTCAATCTCTTGGTGGGGGGGGGGGGCTTTCCCCTGCATAGGGATGCCAGATAGCTTCACAAAAAAATCCCAAACAGGCAGGGAAAAATTGTTTGAGCCAAGAAAAAAAAAAGGCACCGTGCCTTTAAATTTCCTCTCTCCCTCCCACCCTCGCGGACGCCGCCAGCTCTCTGTCCAAAGAAAACAGAAATACTGGACATTTTACACGTCTCTTTTTTTTACCGGATGGAAGGCCAAAATACCGAACTGTCAGGGCGAAAACCGGACACCTGGCAAGCCTACCCCTGCAGTCAACCCCCCCATCTTCCCTGCCCTCATCTCGCCCTTCCGAGTAAGCTCACCAGCTCAGCCCTGAGCTGGGTATCACAGGCCGGTGCTGGAGACCCAAGCCAGGGACCGGAGCCGACAGCCAGATCTGCCTCTGGGCTGGAGAACTGCTTCCGTCTCCTCTCCCCTGCTCCAGGCCCCCGGTACCCGCCCTGAGTGGGTGGGGGAGGGGGGGTACAGAAGCAGCTGCTTTTCTGTGGACACGCATGGGTATTAACCAGGCCTTTGTCACACCCCTTCCCACAGCCTGTCGGCAGCCAAATCTGCAGGAGTCCCCGCTGAAGACAGAGGGGAAACTCCAGGGGAACGTGAGTAAGGAAGGCTGGGGCGGAGGGTGACCGGGGGGCGGACTGACAGGTGAGTGCAGATGCCATGGTAGGGAGGGGGGATGCAAAGTGACCCCATATCCGCAGAGAGGCACTCTCGTCAGGGCTCAGCTGCAGCGAGGGGGAGGACAGGCCTGCCCACCCCCGCCAACCTGCCCATCCTGTCTCACCCCAGGATCTGCCCGCTCTCCTGCTGGGGACCGTGAAGGAGCTGGAAGGTGCCAAAGTGCAGGTGCTGAACAGGCTGCACATCTGGAAGCGGCAGCAGCAGCTGGCGGGGAACGGGGCTGTGTTTGAGGAGAACCTGGCGCCACTCCAAAAGAGGTGAGCCTGGGGACAGGAGCAGGAGGGGCACAGGGACTCTGGGGGCTCCCCTCTCCCTCCCAGCACTGACAACCCTTGGCTGCGCTCTGACTGCTGGTGGGTGCGGTGGGATCTGCACCGCTGTCTTGCCTGCGTGGGGCTGGGAACCACAGACCAGGCTCCCGGCCCAGCACCCTGGTCGGCTCAGACGTGTCCCCACCCGGCTGCTTTCTTGGCAGGTGTGAGAGTCTGGTGGACATTTATTTCCAGCTGCAGCAGCTGGTGGCAGCGGCTGGCGGGGAGCTGGGCTCCGACCTGCTCTCCCGGCTCCTGGAGAGACTCAACGCAGTGCTGAGCGCCCTGGTGGAAAGGTACCGCAGGGCAGGGCCCTGGCTGGGGGCAGCAGCGCTCCTGGGGGGCTCAGAGGGGCTGCTGCAGCAGAGGGGGACTGGACTTGAGGGCTCCCCTCTGGGCCGGAGTCTGCTTGGCCCTTTTGTGAAGGTGAAGAGACAGGAGCAAAGCACTTCCCAGGCTCCTCCAAGGGGATAGTGACAATGTGCCCCCCACTCGAACCACCAGCCCCCACTGTCCTCCCAGAGCTGGGGGAAGAACCCCGGAACCCTGGCTCCAGTCCACCTGAACCACTAGGCCCCACTCCCGTCCCAGAGCCAGAAATAGAACCCAGGTGCCCCGGGTCCCAACCCACCTATTCTAACCACTAGACCCCCCCCCCCCCCCCCCCACACACACACACACCTGCCCGGAGCTGGGGGAAGAACTCAGGTCTCCTGGCTCTCAGCAACCTTCCTGCTCTAACCTCTAGGCCCCACTCCCTTCCCAGAGCCAGAAATGGAACCCAGGAGTCCCGGCTCCCAGCCCGCTGCACTGACCATCCCACCTTGCTCCTCCCCAGCCAGGAGGGTGAATGGGGAGATGGGGGGGCTCGGTGGGGAACGGGAGGAGGAGGAAGTTGGGAGGCTGATCCTGAGGGGCCGAGGAGTCTGGGATGGGACCCTCAGCTCCTGCCTCGGTGGAGGGACCCGCCGGCTCCCGGTCAAGCCCGTGACCCTCCCCCCAGCTCCTTCCTGGTGGAGAAGCAGCCGCCCCAGGTGCTGAAGACCCAGACCAAGTTCCAGGCCAGCGTGCGCTTCCTGCTGGGCCCCCGGCTGCTTCAGGCCTCCACCAAGCCCCAGCTGGTCAAGGCCGACATGGTGACGGAGAAGCAGGCGCGGGAGCTGGCGCTCGGCGGCTCCGGCACCCCGCTCAGGTGAGACAGCCCTGCGGGGGCGGCAGAGCGGGAAAGGGCGACCCCTCGTCTGTTAGCCCCTCGCTGACCGCCCTCCCCCTCCCCGCACAGCGAAAGCACCGGGGAGATCGTGCACAACACAGTCGCCCTGGAGACCAACAGCGCCAGCGCCGCGTCCTCCGCCACCTTCAAGAACATGGTGAGTCGGGTGCCCCCCCCAAAGCTGGCGGCAACGAGCCGAGTTGGGAGCCGGGGTTGGGGCCCGAGGGCCAACAGGGTGTGACGGCGCGTCGGGGGCCCCCGACCCTGCACCGCCGTCCGCAGCCAGACGTGACCCTCCGCCGGCCAGGAGTCGAAGGGTTTATTGCTTCTCAGCTGGGTGTGGACACAGGAGCCAGGGCAGCGCCTCAGTGCTCCTTGGGGCAGGGGCTTCACCCCCTTCCTTGGTCTAAAACATCCTCCTTAGCCTAGCCCAGACTCAGCTCCCCGGCCCTACCCCCAGCCTGGGGACAGTCCCGGGGAACAGGGTTGTTATCGGCTCAGGCCAGGTGCCTGGGCCGATCCACATGGGGAGTGAGTCGGTGGGAATCGCACATAGCAACACAGCCAGGTGGGGACACTGGGTTACAAAGCAGACAGCCCCCCCACTACGTCACACAGGGGCAGTTTGGGGGAAGGGAGAAGCAGAGGAGGGCTGCGGGGCCTGAGTGAGGGGCACCGGCAGGGCTGGGGGGCAGGGACTCTGGGTTGGAAGTGAGGGGCACCGGCAGGGGGGCAGAGCTGGGCTGGCAGGGACCGGGGGGGTGGCAATTAGGGGCACTGGCAGGGCAGGGAGGCAGGGCTGGGCTGGCAGGGGCTGCAGGGCGGGAGTGAGGGGCACCAGCAGGGCTGGGGGGCAGGGAGCTGCAGGGCGGGAGTGAGGGGCACCAGCAGGGCAGGGGGGCAGGGAGCTGCAGGGCGGGAGTGAGGGGTACCGGCAGGGCAGGGGGGCAGGGAGCTGCAGGGCGGGAGTGAGGGGCACCAGCAGGGCAGGGGGGCAGGGAGCTGCAGGGCAGGAGTGAGGGGTACCGGCAGGGCAGGGAGCTGCAGGGCGGGAGTGAGGGGCACCGGCAGGGCTGGGGGCAGGGAGCTGCAGGGCGGGAGTGAGGGGCACCGGCAGGGCTGGGGGGCAGGGAGCTGCAGGGCGAGAGTGAGGGGTACCGGCAGGGCAGGGGGGCAGGGAGCTGCAGGGCGGGAGTGAGGGGCACCAGCAGGGCAGGGGGGCAGGGAGCTGCAGGGCGGGAGTGAGGGGCACCGGCAGGGCTGGGGGCAGGGAGCTGCAGTAACGCCCAGGGAAGATGCTGGGGCCCTGTCTCTCCAGCCCGGCTGTGACTCTCTCTCTCTGTCCTGGCAGCTGCTGAAGAAGATCAAGCGCTGCGAGCGCAAGGGCTCCGAGTCGGTGACGGAGGAGAAATGTGCCGTGCTCTTCAGCACCGACGTGACCTTGGGCTCCGGCAGCCAGACCTTCCACCTGCAGGTCTGGGGCTGGCGCTCTGAGGCAGGGTGGCTCCTGGCTCCCAGCCCTGTCCCTGGGCCCTGGGGGGGGGGGGGGGTGTCCCGGCCAGGCTGCCTGGATCCGTTTGCATCCGGGGCTGGAACTCGGCTCCGCCCTCCAAGGTCATGGGCCAAGCCCTGGGGCTCTTGGAGATGCGGCCGCTGAGCTCTGCAGTCCCTGTGCCTGACCCGGTGCCCATTTGGGCGCCCGCTGGGCCATCCCCAGGCCCGATGCCACGGTGAGGGTGGGCACCGCTCCCCCTGCCCCGCCCCCACTCATGGGCTCTGTCCTCCTCTCTCCAGGCCCTGTCCCTGCCTATCGTGGTCATCGTGCACGGAAACCAAGACAACAACGCCAAGGCCACTGTGCTGTGGGACAACGCCTTCTCTGAACCCGTGAGCCCCGCAGGGACGGGAGGGCGGGGGGAGGGGTTTGCTTCCGCCTCCTGTGGCCACAGCACGGAGCCAGGGAGTGGGGGCTAGTGGTTAGAGCAGGCAGCTGGGACTCCTGGGTTCTTTCCCTGGAGGTGGGGGTTAGAGGAGAGGGGCAGGGGTTCTTTAAATTACCAGCTTGGGGGGGGGGGGTGTCTAGTAGCTAAAGCGAGGGGGGCAGGGCTTTGGACCCAGACTACGATCCTTGTCTCGGGAGGGGAGTGGGGTCTAGTGGTTAAAGCCGGGACGTCTGCCCAGGACTCCTGGGTTCACCCCTCATTTGGCCTGGCTGCCCCCCACTCCATGTCCAGGATGGCTAATAAATGAAGCAGGAGGGTGGTGCCAGGGGCCCGAGGGGCTGGGCGGGCCTGGGGGCCTGGCCTGACCTGCCCTCCATGCCCTGGGGCAGGGCCGGGTCCCGTTCGTGGTGGCGGAGCGGGTGCCGTGGGAGAAGATGTGCGAGACCCTCAACCTGCGGTTCATGGCGGAGGTGCAGACCAGCAAGGGGCTGCTGCCGGAGCATTACTTCTTCCTGGCCCAGAAGATCTTCAACACCAGCACGGCCAGCCCCGAGGACTTCCACAACCGCAGCGTCTCCTGGGCCCAGTTCAACAAGGTGAGGAGGGCGGGGCGGGCTGCGGGGGCAGGCTGCGCCCTCGGGGCCCGGCCTCACCCCCTCTCTGCGGCTGCCCACAGGAGATCCTGCCCGGCCGGGGATTCACCTTCTGGCAGTGGTTTGACGGAGTCCTCGACCTCACCAAGAGGTGCCTCAAAAGCTACTGGTCAGACAGGTGGGTGCCTCGGGGTCGCCCCGGGAAAGACTGAATTGGGGGAAGGGGGGGTGCAAGAATGGTAGAGCCAGGGAGAGAACCCTGGCTGGCAACCCGCTGCTCTCACCACTAGGCGCCGCTCCTTCCCGATGCTGGGGACCCAGGTGGTGTGGTCCCTGCCCTTCCCCCATGCTTTAACCACTAGACCACGCTGCCCTCCCCAAGCTAAGAAGAGAGTCCAAGAGTCCTGGCTCCGTGTCCCTTCTGCTCTAAGCACCCAACTCTACTCCCTTCTCAGCTGTGGGGAAAGAATACAGGCATCCTGACTCTGGGCCCCCCTTTTCCTCCCCCCGCCGCTCTAACCACTAGACTCCACCTCGCTCCCAGAGCTGAGGACAAAAGAACCCAGGTGTCCGGATTCACAGCCCCGCCCCTTGCTCAGTAAAACGGGAGGGGAGGGAGGCCCGAGAGAGGAGGTGGGGTGGAGCCGTGGCTGCAGCTTGCTCTCTGATCCATCTGTCTGTCCACCCAGGCTCATCATCGGCTTCATCAGCAAGCAGTACGTCAGCAAGCTGCTGGGCGCGGCGCCTGATGGGACCTTCCTGCTGCGCTTCAGTGACTCGGAGATCGGGGGCATCACCATTGCCCACGTCATCCGCGGCAAGGATGGTAGGAGGGGGCAGTGCTCATCCCCAGCCAGCAGGGGGTAATAGAGCTGGGGGGAGGGGCAGTGCTCAGCCCTAGCCAGCAGGGGGTGATAGAAGGGTAGTGAGGGGCAGTGCTCAGCCCCAGCCAGCAGGGGGCGATAGACGGGCGGTGAGGGGCAATGCTCAGCCCCAGCCAGCAGGGGGTGATAGAGCTGGGAGGGGCAGTGCTCAGCCCCAGCCAGCAGGGGGCGATAGAGCTGGGGGGGCAGTGCTCAGCCCCAGCCAGCAGGGGGTGATAGAGCTGGGAGGGGCAGTGCTCAGCCCCAGCCAGCAGGGGGCGATAGAGCTGGGGGGGCAGTGCTCAGCCCCAGCCAGCAGAGGGCAATAGAAGTGTGGTGAGGGACAGTGCTCAGCCCCAGCCAGCAGGGGGTGATAGAGCTGGGGGGGCAGTGCTCAGCCCCAGCCAGCAGGGGGCGATAGAGCTGGGGGGGCAGTGCTCAGCCCCAGCCAGCAGGGGGTGATAGAGCTGGGAGGGGCAGTGCTCAGCCCCAGCCAGCAGGTGGCGATAGAGCTGGGGGGGGGCAGTGCTCAGCCCCAACCAGCAGAGGGCAATAGAAGGGTGGTGAGGGACAGTGCTCAGCCCCAGCCAGCAGGGGGAGATAGAGTGGGGGGGGCAGTGCTCAGCCCCAGCCAGCAGGGGGAGATAGAGTGGGGGGGCAGTGCTCAGCCCCAGCCAGCAGGGGGCGATAGAGCTGGGGGGCAGTGCTCAGCCCCTGCCAGCAGGGGGCAATAGAAGGGTGGTGAGGGACAGTGCTCAGCCCCAGCCAGCAGGGGGCGATAGACGGGTGGTGAGGGGCAGTGCTCAGCCCCAGCCAGCAGGGGGCAATAGAAGGGGGGGCCGAGCTCAGCCCCACCAGCAGGGGGCGATAGAGCTGCTGGGGTGAGGTCCCGGGGAGCCCCCCAGCCATGGGGGGCGTCGTATCTGAGCCCAGGCACTGAGGCTGACCCTCTGCCCCCCTCCCCTTAGGCTCCGGCCAGGTGGAGAACATCCAGCCCTTCTCCGCCAAGGACCTCCACATCCGCTCCCTGGGCGACCGCATCCGGGACCTGGTCCAGCTCCGCAACCTGTATCCCGACAAGCCCAAGGACCAGGCCTTCGGGAGCCATTATAACAGTGAGTGTCCGGGGGTCCCTGGCCCTCCAGCGCCTTCCCCTGGGCCCTGCCCCCGCACAGACCCCCCCCTTCCCTGGGGTCGGCCGGGGGGGCCGTGTCTCACCCCTTCCTCTCCCCGCAGAGGAGCAGATGGGGAAGGACGGCCGCGGCTACGTCTCCACTGCCATCAAGATGACGGTGGAGAGCGAAAGGTAGGTCGGGGGGCGGGAACCTCCCTCCCCTGAGCCAGCCCCTCCCCCGTGCTGGGGGGCTGGTGCTCTTGGGGTCAGGTAGACAGCACGCAGCAATGGCCCAGCCCCTGCCTGGTTTTTCTGGGGGTCAACGCCCCCCCCCCCCCCCGCTCCCCGCAGCCCAAAAAGGTTCCCCACCCCCATCTAATCTTTTCCACCCTGGTACAGAATAAATTTTGTGTTGTGCACCGCGGCAGGTGCGACTGTGCACCACCAATAGAAACACCCCCACGGACGAGTCCCCCCCGACCCAGCCCTGCACCCGCCTGAATGGGGCTTGGGCAGACGGGCCCACAACTCCTGGGGCAGATCCCCCCCCCCCAAGCCTACTAAGTGACCCTCTGCCCGTTGGCACAGGACGTGCCAGGCAGCTGGGGGAGGTGTTCGGGGTGGGGGCAGAGAGGAGCTAGAGGGTGGGGCCTCGGGAAAGGGGGAGGAGCTTGTGCAGGGCCTTTGGGTGACACATGAAAGGCCACGCCCCCCCCGCTGCCACGGTGCTGTGTCTCTGCAGGGATCAGCTGCGGCTGTCCCAGGTGCCTCCTGAGGGCGTCCCTCCCCCAGCCCAGGGGCAAATATTCGACTTCCTGGGCCCCAGCCCCGAGCAGGCCAACCCGGTCCAGATGCTGCCCCCCGACATGCGGTAAGACACCCGCTCCGACCCCTTGCGCTTAGTACCTGCCCGGGCGACCGTCAGCCCCAGGAGGCGGGGCCAGTGGGTCGGGCTGCTGCCCCGTGCCCTTGGGGGTGGGGTGAAGCCAGGCTGGCTTGTGCCCCTGGCAGACCCTCGCTACGTGGCCCCGGCAAGAGGCCAGCGCCCCGCGGTGCCCAGCCCCGCAGGCTGGGGTTCAGCCTCTGCTTTCCAGTGTGGGGTTGCGTCCCGGGGCGATTAGAGCCGTGGGGCCCGCGGAGAATCCCCATAATGCTGGGGGGCTGTGGCCAGGGGGGGCCTGACCCTCGGGCCCGGCCCTAAGGCCCTGTGCGTCTGTTTGTCGCCAGCCCTGCCGGGTACCCTACCCCGATGGTCCTGCCCCCGTTCCACGAGAACATCCCTGCCACAGACCCATTCCACAGGTAAGCGCTGGGCCGGGGTGGAACTGGATTGGAACCGGCGTCTGCCGCAGCTCTCCTGTGCCCCATTCCCACCCCCCAGCTGAGGGGGGCTGGGTTTCACCGGCATCGCCCAGCCCCCGGGGAGGAAGGGGTTAAGGTCGCCTTCCCCGCAGCCCGACTGCCCCCCAGGGCCCTTTAACACCCTCCGCCCGGTTCTCGTCTTCGCTGCAGCCCCCCGACGTTGCTCCCCGTACCCGTGGGCACCACGGCCCCAGCGCTGCCCCTCTGCTCCGACAGCCCCTTCAGCAGCCCGCCGCTGGCACAGTAAGACACCGGCCCCCTGGGTCCCCACCCCTGCACAAGCCACTGCCTGCCCCCCAGCTCGGCCCCACGGCACAGTCCCCCACCCTGGGAGGAGACCGGAGCCAGAGTCCACGAGAGGGGAAAGGCCCCGGGGCCCATTTCCTGACCCCCAAGTCGGCCAGGCCCGGCCCTGGGGCCCGATAGGGACCAGCCCCAAGCCCCGCCCCGCCCCCCCAAGTCAGCCAGTCCCGGCCCTGGGGCCCGATAGGGACCGGCCCCAGGCCCCGCCCCCAAGTCGGCCAGTCCCGGCCCTGGGGCCCGATAGGGAGCAGCCCCAAGCCCCATTCCCCACCCCAGAGCCGTCCAGTCCCTGCCCAGCTGGAAGCTGGCACCCCCCCCCCCCACCGGCTGCTCCGTGCCTTGCAGGAATTTGCTTCCCTGGATGCCCCCGGGCTTGGGGGACCTGTCTCCCGAGCCCCATGACGAGGAGATGCCGGAAATCCCCCCCTGCTCCCTCTCCAGCCTCTTCTTGCCCTGCGAGACCCTCCTGCCACCCCCGCTGCTGCACCGGGGGTAAGTGCACGGGGAAGGGAGGGGGCGGGGGACGGGGCTGGGCCGCGGCTGCCCCCCCAACGCGCCTTCCTCTTCTCTCCCGGCCAGCGTGGGCGTCAACGTGGACCTGCCCTCGGAGGAGGAGATCGACCGGCTCCTGCAGGACGCGCAGATGGAGGAAGGGGCCCAGCCCTGCGGCTTCCCCGGCGACCCCATGGCCAACTCCAGCTGGTGACCGGGCCACGGGTCGCCCCCTACTGGACACGTGGAGAACGGCGCCCACCCCGGAGAGGCGTGGCCAGGGGCCACCACCCCTGCCGGACTCAGAACAGAGCTGTGGGTGGGTGGGTGGGTGCTGCGTGGGGGGGGCAGCGTGGCGGGGGGGCTGTCGGGGTCCCTCCCATCACCGCCTCATGCTAGCCACGTACAAACGCCACCCCCCCCCCAGACGCGCACATCCCCGGGCCTCAGCCCCCCGTAACCCCCCCACTCTGGGTTGTGCAGGGGGGGACCTCAAGTGGGAGGAGGGGTCCTTCCGGGTGGGGGCTCTCAAGTGGGAGGAGGGGTCCTGCCAAGGGGGGGGGGCTGTTCTAGGAAAGGGAGCCCGTCGGGGGTTGCTAGCCCTGAGGCTGGGGGAGGGCAGGCTGCCTGGGGAGGGGCGTGGGTGTTAGCACGTTGCCCTGGGTGAATGAACCCACCATCCATTGCTGCCGGTGCCCCTCACTTCCGACCCTGCACCCCCAGCCCCTCACTTCTGACCCCACAGCTGTTGCCAGCCCTGGGCTCCCCCTCAGCCCCTCATTCCCACGCCGGCAGCTGGTCAGGCTAGCTTCCCCCCCCCCACACATACACACCCCTCTCTCCTGACCCCTGGCAGCCTAACCCTGCCCCCCCTGTATTGCCCCGGGCTCTCCCCTCCATTCGCTGGCACCCGCCCCCTCTGTGACGCCCCCCGCCCCATCCCACGGACCCCCACCTGGCAGCCAGGGAGTAGGGAGGGGGAAGAGATTAAGCCATAAAATAAAGTTTTATTCCAAAATAACAAAATAAATAATCTACTGTACACATTGCAAAGGAAAAGTCACTAATGCTCAAAGCCGGTGGCCCCCAGAGAGGGAACGGGGGGAGGGGCTCTGGTTCTGAGGGGTGGGGGTGGGGCTCTGGTTCTGAGGGGTGGGGGTGGGCCCCCGGGGTGGGCCCCCCCCATCTCACACCCCCATCTCTCTATAGGCCCTCACACAGTAGAGCTCAGCCAGGTGGCTTTTAAATATGTCTCCACCCCCCTCCCCGGTGGTGGCACGGGGGGAGGGATGGTGACTGTCCCTTTAATCTCCCCCTCCAGCTGTACCTGGAGGGGGGCAGGGGAGAAGAATGGCTGGGGGGGGGGGGCAGTGCAGATGTGCAGAAGACAGACCCACCCTCCCAGGATCTGCATACCCCCCCCCTTCAGCCCAGGGAGGAGCCGGGCAGGTGGAGGGATGGGGGTGGATTTGGAGGATCCCACTCTTTGGGTTGGCCGGGGGGGGGGGAGGGGGGGCACGGCCCCAGGAGTGGACTGGACAGGAAGGCCCAGCCCCCCACCCGTGACAGCCCCAGGTGGGCCCTTCCCCTCCCTGCCCCGGCGGGCGGCTGGGCTGGACACTCTGGGTTTTCATCCCTTCTTTGGGTCACCCAGGATCGGGCCCCCTGTCGGGCCTGGCTGGCAGCGACCCCAGCTCCTGCCTCTCCCTGCCTGCTTGGGGGGCAGGGGAAGCCCCCCCCATTCCACCACCCTGAGCAGAGCTGTTCAGACTCACGTTGCCCCCTGCCAGCCAGCCTGGTGAGGGAGGTTTTGGGGGGACCTGTGGGGGGGGGGGGCATGGACGGAGGATACTCCTGTGGCCTGGGCCAGCTCTCTCCAGCCTGGCAGTGCCCGCAGGCTCCGGGCGGGGGGGGGGGACGGACCCTGCTCTGGCTCCCCCCCCCCCCGTCACTGGGCTGCGACTCGCCGTGGGGAGTGAGAGGTGGGGGGCGGCTGCCCAGGACGTACCCAGGCACCTTATTGCTTGGTTAGTGGGGGGGGGGGGGTTCCCGTAGCCCCACGCCCCCAGGTGGGGGGCTCCCGCAGTTCACTGCCGGCTGGTCTCCTGCTCCACCTTGATGCTGCTCCGGCGGGACTCGGGTGGGGCCGGGGGCCCCCCCTCTGCCACCCCGTCCTCGAACTCTGCAGGGAGACGGAGGCGAGGTCAGCCCGGCGGAGCTCCCCCGCCCCCCCCCCCCCGACTGCTCCTAGCAGCAGGCTGGCCCTGGGGGAGCCCCATGGGAGCACCTGCTGGCTGGGGGGGGGGGAGCCTGCAGGGTAGCGAGCTGGGCCCTGGCCAGTCACCCCCCCCCCAGCGTCCGACTCCCGCAGGCCTGTCCTACCCCCCCCTTGACTCTGACAGAGCTGCCTTCTCAGGAGAAACCCCCCCCCCCTCCCGCCAGACTCAGTGGGATTCCCAGGACGTCACCCGCCCCCGCCTGCCCCCGCCGCCCCCACTTCCTTCCTCCCCTGCGTGGGGGGCGGGGGCAGGGGGGGGAATTTCCACCACAGCGTCTTTTTTCCATTCAGTAACTGGGGAGACTAAGAGCAAAGCACAGAGCTGGGCCCAGGCTCCAGCTCCCCACTCCCGCCCCCCGGCCCTGCCGGTGCCCCCCACTCCTGCCCCCCAGGCCATAGCACACCTGGTCTCTCCCGGCCGTCTAGCCTGAGCTGGGTGCGGGGAACGCCGTGTGGGCAAGGCTGACTCATCCCCCTTCAGGCCCCACCCCCCTCCGGAGCCTGCCCTGGCCCCGTGACCCCCTTCCCACCCCACAGGGGCAGCTCACCTGGGCCTGGGGACTTGCCTGGCAGGCAGGGGCTGAGATGCCCGCCACGTTCGTGGGATACCAGCCGGGCCAGGCGCAGCCCCTCGTCCATCAGCGTCTGCTGCAGGATGTGGCGGCTCCAGAGCCCGTGGGGGGGCAGGCTGAGGGGCAGGTCGGGGGCGGCGCTGGGGGGTGGCGTGAGGCGGGGGCAGGTGCTCACAGCTGTCGAGAGAGTGAGTGTCAGTGGCCGGGGGGGGGAGATATGAGGCAAGTCCCAGGGATCTCTGCCCCCCCCAGGGCAGCTATGGGGGTGGGAGCACAAGCAGCCTCCCCCCCCATAATGCAAGGCAGAAGGGGGGGGTCCGTGTTCCTCCCCCCGATGCTCCCCACTCACCCTGCAGGTGCCCGTCCAGGCTCTCTCCAGACAGGCTGGCCGCGTCCTCGTCCAGACTGGCTCTGTAGGGGGGCGCGTAGGCCTCCGAGCCCCCCGGCAGCTGCAGGGGTTCGGGGCGGCTCTGCTCACCCACCTGCAGGGCGAGCGGGGGATTAGGGGGGGCGGGATGGGGCAGAGCATAGACAGCACCGCCGGGCCCGCAGGCCCAGGATGGGATTCAGCCGGACCCCTCCCCAGGTGGGCACAGGTGCCAGGCCCCCCCCCCCCCCCCCCACTGCTGGCTCCGCGCAGAGAGCCCTGGCTATTGGGGCTGGCTTGGAGCCTGGGGGGCCGTGGCTAAGGCGGGGGAGACACCCCGCCGGGGCAGTCGCTCTTGCTGCTCCACTGCTGCGCCCGCGCCCCCAGAGCCGGCATCGGCCCCGCTCAGCTGCACCCCGCGGCACAGGCATGTCCCCTCCCCCCCCGCACCCAGCACCCACCTCCTGCTTCAGCCTCTTGGGCTGCGCGGCGCCACTCTCGTCCGGGTGCGACCTGCGGGAAACAGGTCGGTATCAGGGGCCGCCCGCGGGGCCTTCCTCGGGGCAGGAGGAGCCAGGCGGCTAAGATGCTGCTCCGGCTTGGCTGCCGGTCGCACCCCGGGTGGGGACAGAGCCAGGCAGCGCTGGAGGGGCAGGGCCGGGGGGGCGGCTGGCTCGACAGGAGCAGAAAGTCCCCCGCGGGGAAAGGCGGCTGAGGGGCAGATGGAAGGGGCAGGGCAGCTCCGCGGGGGCAGGAGTCTCCCGACAGCCTGACTCCCCCCCCACCCCATGCCCAGTTCCTCCTCCCACTGCCCGCCCCCCCCCCCCCACTTTCCACCCCCGCGCTCCTCCCCTCTGCACCTCCCTGCCCGCCCCCTGCTCTGCCGAGGGATGCCCCAGCCTGGATCCCGCAGGAGGGATTTCCCGGGGCGGGGAGGAGCCCGGCTCACCTGGCTCCCTTGAGCGAGGACAGGTAGGTGCTCTCCCGGGCCACCTGGCGCGACAGGGAGAAGAGCTCCACGCGACGCAGCAGCAGCGTGTGGTCCCGCAAGCAGAACTGCGCAGCCGCCTCGTTGATAGTCAGCTGGGGGGCGGGGAGGGGCGGAGACGAGGCTGTTAGCGGGAGGGGGTGGAGCCGATCCCCCCTAGGGGGTGGAGCCGATCCCCCCTAGGGGGTGGAGCCCAGCATTAGGCTGGGAAGGAGACGAGTCGGCAGGGAGGCCCCCGAGGAGCCTCAATGCCGGGGTGAGGGGCAGAGCTGGGAACTGGGGGCCGATGGGAAAAAGGTACAAGGAAGGATCCAGGGAGGGGCAGCAAGGGGGGCAGGGGCAGGAATAGAACCCAGGCTCCCAACCTGCCTCCCACCCCCCGCTCTCACCGCCACCCATCAGCTGCGCCGTCCCACCCCAGAGGTGGCTGCATTCTGGGGAACGGGGCGAGGGCCCCCCTGTTCCCCCCCCCGTGGCTCACCTCGTGCAGCGTGAGGGGCTTGCCGTCGCGGCGCCGGGCCTCGCCCCGCCCGTAGATGGCGCTGTGCCGCCGGATCTCCTCCTCCCGGCGCCGGTCGCCCTCCTCCAGCTGGAAGATGTGCCCCACCGCCTTGGCCAGCTTCTTGTTGAGCTTCATGAGGGCCCGGAGCTCGGCCTCGCCCCCCCGCGGGCAGCTCTGCAGCAGCCGCTCCACACCCTCCGCCACCGTCCGCGCCAGCTCCGGGTCCAGCTGCTCCGGCGCCGGCTCCCCGCCCCCCGGCGAGAAAGGGGGCGGCCCCCCGTCCTCCTCCGCCCCGCCCCCCTCCAACTCCGGGGTGCTGCGCCCCGGCCACTGGGGGGCCGAGAGAGGGGACAGCTTCTCCCCCAGCTCCGAGGGGCTGCGGGCGGGCGGCGTGGCCAGCCCAGCGCCCCCTTTCCCCGGGGCCTCCCCGGGGCTGGCGTGCCCGTTGCTGAGCGACTTGCGCCCCCCGCTCTCGGAGATCTTGAAGAGGGGGATGCTGCTGACGGGCAGGGAGGCCATGGGCTGGCTGAAGAGGCCGGGGTTGGAGGCCCACTCCCTCAGGGCCTTCTGCAGGCGCCGGACGTGCAGGGGCTTGGTGGCCATGCCCACCAGCGCCATGATCTCCAGGAACTCCTCCTCGCCCGCCTCGCACAGCTGCTGCACGTCATCCCCGCCCTGCTGGATGAAGGTCTCGTAGTAGGAGAGCAGGTTCGCTCGCTGCAGCACGCGGTACAGCTGCAGCTCGCCCAGGGTGCGGGGCAGGGCCATGGCGAGGGGCAGGCCTGTGAGGGGAAGAGGGGACATCAGGGCCAGAGCAGGGCGATGGGGGGAGGCGAGCGGAGAACCAGCGGCCGCTTCCCCGCACTGCCTGGCCGCAATCCCCCACTGCGCTCTGCACTGCACCCCGCCAATTCCTCCACCCTCGCCTCCCTGCACTGCATGGCTGCAATCCCACACTGCATTCTGCACTGCACCCCGCACTGCACCCCGCCGATTCTCCCACCCTCGCCTCCCTGCGCTGCATGGCCGCAATCCCCCACTGCGCTCTGCACTGCACCCCGCCAATTCTCCCACCCTCGCCTCCCTGCACTGCATGGCTGCAATCCCACACTGCATTCTGCACTGCACCCTGCCGATTCTCCCACCCTCGCCTCCCTGCGCTGCATGGCTGCAATCCCACACTGCATTCTGCACTGCACCCCGCCAATTCTCCCACCCTCGCCTCCCTGTGCTGCATGGCCGCAATCCCCCACTGCACTCTGCACTGCACCCCGCCAGTTCTCCCACCCTCGCCTCCCTGCGCTGCATGGCCGCAATCCCCCACTGCGCTCTGCACTGCACCCCGCCAATTCTCCCACCCTCGCCTCCCTGCACTGCATGGCCGCAATCCCCCACTGCATTCTGCACTGCACCCCGCCAATTCTCCCACCCTTGCCTCCCTGCACTGCATGGCTGCAATCCCGCACTGCACTCTGCACTGCACCCGCCCAATCTTCCCGCCCTGCGCCTAGCACCCTCGCCTCTCTGCACTGCATGGTGCAATCCCGCACTGCTCCCTACACTGCACCTGCCCAATTTTTCCATCCTGCACCTAGCACCCTCACCTCTCTACACTGCATGGTGCAATCCCCCACTGCTTTCTGCACTGCACCCTGCCAGTCCTCCCACCCCGCGCCTAGCACCCTCACCTCCCTGCACTGCACGGCTCCAATTCCCCACTGCTTTCTGCATTGCACCCCACCAATATTCTTTCCCTCACCTCTTCATGGTTCGTGGCTGTAACCCTCCACTGCATTCCACACTGCATCCCCCCCCCAAACCCGTTGCACCCTCCCCCCCACGTCCACCAGCTTCCCAGGTCTGCATCCAGCATCCTCACCTCCTTGCACTACAGGGAAGCAACTTCCCACTGCACTCTACCAACCTCCCTGCACTGCATGGCTCTAAACCCTACCCCTTCCCACTGCACCCAACCAACTTCTCTGCACTGTACCTAGCACCCTAACCTTCCTGCACTGACTTGCTGCAACCCTCCTCGTCACGCTGCACTGTTCTCCACCAGCTTGCCCGTTCCCCTCTGCACTGCACCTGCCCAATTTTCCCACCCTACACCTAGCACCCGAGCCTCCCCGCACTGCATGGTTGCAATCCCTGCTGCACTCTGCACTGCACCCCGCCAGTCCTCCCACCCTGCGCCTAGCACCCTCACCTTCCTGCACTGCGGGCAGCAGCCTCCCCTCACTGGATTCCACACTGCACCCTACCAGTGTCCCCCCCAACTGCACCCAGTACCTCCTTCACACTCTCCCAGTGCCATCCAGCCCCCCCCCCCCAGTATTTTTGCAGAGGGCTCTCGCTAAGGGGCAGTGCCCCATGTCCTCAGAGAGAATCCTGCTTTTCTCAGTGCCACTGGGACCTGAGATACACATGGCTCCAGATGGCGAGAATGCCGCCCCCCCCCCGGGTGCCAGCACCCCAAGGAGCCGGGGCAGTTGGCAACCAGCTTGGAGAGCCTGATCCACTGATCACCCCTCTCCACAGCCCCCTGGCCAGCCCCACTCCCACGCAATCTGGAGGGTCTTTCTCCTTCAACCAAGAGACATCCCCGCACCCAGCCTCTGCCCCCTCCCCCGGAAATGTCTGTGTGGCAATGCCCCCCCCCCCAGACAGGGGTGCTGGGGGTACATGGCAGCTCCATCCCTGAATGGGGAAGGAAGAAGACCCCAGCCCCTCCCCCATCCACTTTCCCCAGCATCCCAGATCCCTGCTCAGGTGCCTTATTCCCATCCCCCCAGGCCCACATCCCAGCAAGACGCTCTGAGCAGTGTGTTGGGGGGGGGGGGGGTACAGTCCCGAGACCCCCCCCCCCCCAGCTCTGCTCTGACTTTGCTGGTCAACTAGCCCCTCCCCCAAGCCCAGTGGCACTCTGACCAGCTCCTACCCAAGCTTCCCTCCCCAGGACCAGACCGACCCCCCCCCAGCTCACCTCCTGCCCCTCTTCCTGCCCCCTGTGCCCCCAGCACTGCCCCTCCCCCACTCCTCAATACCCGAAATTATCCTGTGCCTGCCCCCCAGCGCCAGCCAGCACCCCCCCCCTCCCGTGCCAACCCCACTTCCAGCCCCCCGCCCCCGGCTCCCCCCTGCCAGGCCCCACCCCGCGCCAGCCCCCGCCCCCATGTGCCAGCCCCCCCTCGCTTACTGGCCTGGCTGGAGCTGCGCCCGGCCGCTCTCGCTCCCAGCTCCGCGGCGCCTCGCCCGGGCATGGACGGCGGCGGGGGGCCGGGCGGGGGCTCTCCGGGGTCCCCGCTGCCCCGGACCGGCTGGATCGCGCCGCGCTCCCGGCTCGGCACCGGCCGCTCGCTCGCTCGCTGCCTCCGCCGCTGCGCTCTGCGCGCCGCCCACACGCGATTTACAGAGAAATAGCAGCGCCCGGCTGCGCGGCGCGGCGCGTGGGAGGCTCCGGGGGCGGGACCCAGCGGCGCCTCCCTCCGCCGGCCCCCGGAGCGGGCCGGGCCGATCGGCCGAGGGGTCGGAAGCGGGGGGCGCGGGGCGCAGGCCGGGGGGAGCGCAGGGGGAAGAGGGCGGGTGTGGGGGAAAGGGCGCAGGGGGAGTGGGCGCCCCGGGGGGAAGGGAGAGGGGGCGGGGGACGGATGAAGGGGGGGATCCCAGGGGGAGGAGTCCGGAGGGAAGGGGCGCAGGGAGAGTGGAGGGCCCAAGGGGAAGAGGGAGGCGCGGGGGATGGGGCCCAGGGGAAGAAGGGTGCGGGCTGGGGGGGACCCAGGGGGAGGAGGGTGCGGGCTGGGGGGGGCAGGGGAGGAGAGTGCGGGCTGGGGGGCGCAGGGGAAGGAGGGTGCGGGCTGGGGGGGGCAGGGGAGGAGGGTGCGGGCTGGGGGGCGCAGGGGAAGGAGGGTGCGGGCTGGGGGGGGCAGGGGAGGAGGGTGCGGGCTGGGGGGCGCAGGGGGAGGAGGGTGCGGGCTGGGGGGGGCAGGGGAGGAGGGTGCGGGCTGGGGGGCGCAGGGGAAGGAGGGTGCGGGCTGGGGGGGGCAGGGGAGGAGGGTGCGGGCTGGGGGGCGCAGGGGGAGGAGGGTGCGGGCTGGGGGGGACCCAGGGGGAGGAGGGTGCGGGCTGGGGTGTGCAGGGGGAGGAGGGTGCAGGCCGGGCCGAGCGCAGGGGGAAGAGGGAGGGCGCGGAGGAAGGGACATAGGGGAGAAGGGTGCGGGCTGGGAGGGTGCAGGGGGACGAGGGTGTGGGCTGGGGGGCTGAGGGGAGGAGGGTGTGGGCCAGGCGGAGCGCAGGGGGAAGAGGGAGGGCGCGGGGGATGGGGCCCGGGGGAGGAGACGGGGAGGAGGGAGGGCACAGAGGAAGGGACATAGGGGAGAAGGGTGCGGGCTGAGGGGAACACAGGGGGAGGAGGGGGGGCACAGAGGAAGGGACATAGGGGAGAAGGGTGCGGGCTGGGGGGAACACAGGGGGAGGAGGGGGGGCACAGAGGAAGGGACATAGGGGAGAAGGGTTGCGGCTCCCCTCTCATACCCCTCAATACCCAGGTGGGGTGGGGGGGCCTGGGCAGTGCCTAGGCCCCCCCACCAACGGGCTCAAAGCTGGGGCTCAGTCTTAGCCTGGTACGCAGTGCAGCATCCCCCCTATATATCGCTTCCCCCCCCCCGTGAGAAGAACCCCTTCATGGCTGGGGTGCCATTGCCAGAGCCTGTCCCCTCCCATGCATCCTGCTGGGTACCCCGTGTCCCATCCCCCTGTGGCTGCTGTCCCGGCTAGACGGATAAAAGCCTTCTGTTGCTGCCAGCCAAGCCCCCCCCCCCCCCCCCCACAGCGCCTTTTGTGTGGACAGCCCCAGGTTCAGAAGCGGGGAGGAGGAGCAGGGGCCTGGCCGGGCCCTCGGCGCAGCCCACATGTGCCGTGTGGGCTCTGGGCTTTGCGGGGGCGGAGGGAGAAGTGATTCATCTTGGTAGCAGAGAGGTCACGGTGTGGATTGTTTCTGCCCCCTCCTTCCCTTTGCGGCGGGAGGGGAGGTGTCCCGAGATGGGAGCAGGTGCCTGTGAGGGGGAGGTAGGAGGCAGGAGCCTAGCACAGGACCCAACCCCTCCTCCCCCATTAGACGTTCGGGGCCCCTGACATCCATTAGATCAACCTCCCGGCTGCTCTCACTTACGCCCCTCTCCCCATGCCCCTGGGATGCAGAGAATACCCACAATGCACTGTGCTCTGGCCGGGCCTGCCATTTGCCACAGGCCGGAGGGGCCCCTGTGTGGGGCTGGAGGGGGGCCCGGGCCCCGTTGTCCCTATGTGTGTGGTGCTGGTGCAGCCAAGAGGGGCACAAGGCCTCGTCCCTTCCCAGTTGCCCCTGCTTGGTGGCTCGGTGACAGAGAAAGTGGCTCTGGGACTGGACCGGTGTTGTGGGAAAGCTTCGGTTCATGCGCATCCCTGGTTGCTATAGTAACCCTGAGCATCATCTAGGCATTGATGTGGTTAACACAGGGCCCTTGGAAGCACACGTGTAGCTAGGCCCAGCGCGGATGGCAACAGCTGGATGTCCAGGGCCCCCCTTATCTGGGGGGCATGTGAGCTAATTTGAGGGGTGGGGTGAAGATACGGGGGAACCTATGCCCCCAGCATAGCAATGACATGGGGCACTTTTAGGGCATTGCTCAGTCTCAGCCGCATCTAAGCACCTGCTAGCAAATGAGGATGTTTTCATGGCCATCGTTAGGTTTCAGAGTCAACACTCCCACCCAGAGCCAAATGGCTGGTGCCAGTCGGCAGATGCTGTGGGTAATGGCGGGATGTCGAATGGTGGTTTGGCTTGAAATTGGGGATTTGTTCCAAACGAAGGCAGACTCACAAGTACAGCAGCTTGGGGCGCCATGTTCCTGGTGCATGGGTGCACACGCTGACTCCCGGGGCAGGGAGCCAATGAGTCCTGTTCTGCTCTGTCTCACTCCTCCCCCAGGGCACCCCCTTGTAGTCCGTGGGAATAGCTCAGCTCTGAAAGGGCTCTGCCTGGTTCTGTTCCCTGCATCTCAGCTGCTTCTGGGGTCTGCAGCCTCCTTGGCAGGTGGGGGGAGAATCTGGTTCTCCCAGAATACTGGGATGGAGCCAGCGTGGACGGGCCGTAGCCCTGTCGGGGTCAGTGGGTCTGGATCCTGGCTGGTGTGGGGCCGCATCCCCGTCGGGATCAGTGAGGCCGGGTCAGTCTGCTCCATTGCAGTTGGCGATGCCGAAGCGACGTCACTTCCCAGAGGCTGGGGATCTCGCCCCTAGTTCGTTGGTAACTCCTTGGGGTCTCCATTTGCACCCCTGTCCTGGCTGCCCTTCCCTGCAGGCCCCTCCTCCACTCCTCGTGGGTTGAAGTTTCTTTCTTCCCCCAAAGAACATCATGCCGCCCCCCACAGCAGGGCTGCGGTAGGGTCCCTGGCCATTGCTGCAGGAAGGAGCTGGGCGGCAGGGAGCTTGTGTGAAGTCGCAGGCCACGGCTGCCCCGGGGGCAAATCGGGAATCAGGGATGGGTGCTGGGTGGCCGAAGAGCTGATGGTCCCTGCGGCCTTTCCTTCCCCTTCCTGGTGCTGAGAGAGAGGAAATATCCGCCCCCCCCCCAGCCATGCCCCCTCCCCATTCCTCCCTCTCCCCTCCTGCACAGCCCTCTGTCCACCCCTGCCCATCCCCCACCCCTACCCCCTTGCTCCACTGCACCCACGTGGCTCATTCAGCCACGCTCCGGCAGCTATTCATAGCCCCACTCGGGTCCCTGGCGCAGGCTGGTGGCTCTGTGAGATGGCAGGGCCGGACTGCCTGGCGGGTGCTCAAATCCACCCACTCACGTCATGCCTCAGGAGCAGCATCTCCTGCTGGTCCCAGCTCCCCAGGGCCTCTGCCGGGCGCAGGCGGAGCTGGAACTGGCGGGGGATGGATGGCGAGGGCCCTGGAGGGGTTGTGTGTGACACGTGGGCACATGGACATGTATGGACTAACGGTGTGACTCCCGGCAGCTCCATGTACCCCGCAGCCCCCTGCCAGCCTCTCTGGGCTCCCCATCCCCCACTCCGCCGGTGCCCCCCACTCCCAACCTGCAGCCCCCTGCCAGCCTCTCTGGGTTCCCCATCCCCCACTCCGCCGGTGCCCCCCACTCCCAAACCGCAGCCCCCTGCCAGCCTCTCTCTGGGCTCCCCATCCCCCACTCCGCCGGTGCCCCCCACTCCCAACCCACAGCCCCCTGCCAGCCCATCTCTGGGCTCCCCATCCCCCACTCCGCCGGTGCCCCCCACTCCCAACCCGCAGCCCCCTGCCAGCCCTAGCACAGGCCCAGTAAATGTGGGGAGGGCTGGAGAGAACACCCAGGATTCCTGGCTGCCATTCCCTGCCACCCTATCTCCCTAGACCCCTCCCCACCCACACTCCTCCTGCGCTGGGCATGGTCCAACGCATCCTGGGCAGTGGGGTCCAAGCTGCTCCAGGCCCTTGTCACAATGTGGGGCTCAGGGTGCCCCCTGGGGGCTGTAAAGATTGGGGTGTGAAAGGATCTAGTCCCCCACGTGAGTCCATCTCTTCCCCACCCCGCGGGGATCAGGGCAGCTGCATGGGGCTGGGAGGTGTTAGATGTGGGGTTCTAGCCCCCCCAAGCGATGTGGAATCGCGCTCCCCCGGAGTGATCTGGAGTTCTGGCCCCCCAAGGATGTGCAATCGGGGTCCCCGAGGGATGTGGGGTTCTGGCCCCCCAAGGATGTGCAATCGGGGCCCCCGCGGGATGTGGGGCTCTGGCCCCCTAAGAATGTGCAATCGGGGCCCCCACGGGATGTGGGGCTCTGGCCCCCCAAGGATGTGCAATCGGGGCCCCCGAGGGATGCGGGGCTCTGGCCCCCCAGAACGACGTGAGGATCAAAGGCCGCCGCCCCGCTCCAGGAGCTATTTGGGGCTGGCCGGGCTGGAATTCACTGGCCCGGCCCCACGTGCTGCTCGCCCCCTCGCTGACGCACATCCCCCGCCCACGCGGCCGGAGCTGGCTCCGCTAGAGCCCGGCAGCCGCCCACGGGCCGGGCCCAGCTGAGGAGGGGGGGTGCCCAGCGGCCCCTGCAGCCCGCCAGCCGTTCCCGCTGCGCTCCCCTGCGGCACGCAGCTGCCTCCTGCTCCCACCACTGGGCCACACTCCCCTCCTGCAGCTGGGGAGGGAACCCGGAAGCCCTGGCTCCCAGCCCCCCCTTCTCTAACCACTGGGCCACACTCCCCTCCTGTCTCTGGAGAAGGGAACCCAGGAGCCCTGGCTCCCAGCCCCCCCTTCTCTAACCACTGGGTGACACTCCCCTCCTGTCTCTGGAGAAGGGAACCCAGGAGTCCTGGCTCCCAGCCCCCCCTTCTCTAACCACTGGGTGACACTCCCCTCCTGCCTCTGGAGAGGGGAACCCAGGAGTCCTGGCTCCCAGCCCCCCCTTCTCTAACCACTGGGCCACACTCCCCTCCTGTCTCTGGAGAAGGGAACCCAGGAGTCCTGGCTCCCAGCCCCCCCTTCTCTAACCACTGGGTGACACTCCCCTCCTGTCTCTGGAGAAGGGAACCCGGAAGTCCTGGCTCCCAGCCCCCCCTTCTCTAACCACTGGGTGACACTCCCCTCCTGTCTCTGGAGAAGGGAACCCAGGAGCCCTGGCTCCCAGCCCCCCCTTCTCTAACCACTGGGTGACACTCCCCTCCTGCCTCTGGAGAGGGGAACCCAGGAGTCCTGGCTCTGGGAGGGGAGCAGGGTTCACTGGTTAGAGCAGGAAACCAAATGTCTGGACCCCTGCGTTCAGTTCCCAGCTCTGGGGCTGGGGGGCAGGGAGTAGGAGGTTCAGGACTCCTGCGTTCTGTCCCTGGTAAGCTGTGAGCCCCCGCAGTGGCTGCACTGTGGGCAGCAAGTGGGCACAGCCCTGCCAGTTCCCTCAGCAAGAAAATATTTGGCATTAAAGTCCCGGGCGGGGGTTGGGAGCAGCAGGATCGCCAAGAATCTGCCTCCCCCCTCTGTGGAGCTACTGGGGGCTGCCCTCCCCCTCCGTTCTTTCATTTTCCATGTATGTCCCCCCCCCCCCATACACACACACTCCCTCCTCCAAGCCCAGCCTTCTTGCCTGGGCTGCCAGCTGCTGCATCTCTCCTCCCCCCCCCCCCAAATAAGGGCAACTGCATTTCAGTCCTGGGTCCCCTTACAAACAGCTGCCATACTGCAATCCAGAGGTGGCTGCCTCCCAGCACTGGGGGGGGGGGGGGAGGGGGGAGAAGATCCCTATATAGGAAGGTACCATGCTCCACCCCAGAAGTGGCTGCATCTCAATGCTGGGAGATTGATTCCTGTCCAAACTTACTGCCTGCCCCACTTTCCAGAGGGGTCCATTTCACCAGCAGATGCAGCAATTTGGGGACAAAATGTGGGAGTTTATTTGGGAGGGGGATGAAGTGGGAGAACTTCATGTATTAGGAATTACATCCTGGATCAAAATAAAACAAAGGCCAAGAGACGTAACGCTGATCGGATGGACCGGCCACATGGCGTAATGGATACAACACTCTGCTCCTTGCTCCACACACCTTGGCCAAACGCCTTCCCCCACCTCTGTGACTCAGTTTCCTCCCACACACACACGCAGCCCCTTTGTCAGTGGTAAATGCTTTGGGGGCAGTGACCGTCTCTCCCTGGATCTGGAATGGGGGTGGCCAGAGGTAATGCCCGTCTGCTCCCTTGGAGGTGCCCCTGCCAGGGGTTGGTGGGCCCCCTTGCTAATTTCAACCGTCTCCTCTCCCGCCCCCCGTGAAAAAGGCCTGTGCACCCACTCGTTCCTCCTCCCCTGGTAGGTGACGGCCAGGAGCCCAAAGCGCAGTGGCAACTGGAGCAGAGAGGAGGCGAGAGAGGGGGGCAACGCCCATGCTGTGCACCCGCCGTCCGTGCCACCCCTTGGCTTAGGGGAATGGCCCTTCGAGAAAAGCCCCGGGGTTTATATTTCAGGCAGGGAAAAGGCTTGTGAATTGCTTATTTTGCAACGAAAGGGGGTGGAGGAGCTCAAGCAATATTTTGACATCCATCACTGATGCCGCAGGGCTAGGAACAGCCAGCCCAAGTGGGGCTGGCACACAATAAGCACCGCCCGGCCCTTGCTAGGGTAGGTAACAAACCCCAGGGCCCTGTGCCAAGTGCCACGGTGCCTCACGATGGCAGCCCCGGATCGGTGCTGCCTGCAGCCCGGGGGAGGCTGCACGGAGTGGATGATTCATGGCAGCGCCGGCTGCTGTTTGCGGGAGCGTCCTGGGTGTTTTGGCCGGCCCTGGCGTGTCACCAGCCCACTGGGCAGGGAGGCCAGGCCCAGCAGGAGGCGCTGTCACACCCAGAGGGATCAGCCCATTAGGACAGCGACGGAACTGGGAAACCCAGTGGCTCTTTCCTTCCTTCGTTCCAACGGGGCAGAGGCGGGAGAGGGGGAAAGCTTAGGATTGGTCAGATCATCTGCGCATCCCAGCAACCGCCTTGGTTCCTTCTAACCACTAGGCATGATAGCCCCCCAGATCCTTGAACGGACAACCCCCTCCCCACTCCCAGCACTTGGACGTGGGGGCATTTCTGCCCCTGCCTCCCTGCCTCTCTCAGCTGCCACCCTGCAGCCCCTGGTTTCATTGCTCTGCCATAACTTCAGCTGGGGCACATTGTTGCACCTTGTTCTCTCCAGCAGCTGCATCTCATGAGAGCGGGCTTGAGACCGCGCGGGGCTGAGTGCAGAGTAAAAGCATGAACAGCCAGAAACCTGGGAAAGTCCCAGGAAGAGTTTTGTAATACCTCCCCCACGCACACACAGACACACAAAATCCAATGTCTCCAGCGCTGTATGTTACCCCAAACATCTGTAGTTTCCCATTTAAAGTCAGCAAGTGAGTAGATGCCATGCTGGACTTGATCTTTCCAAACCCAGATCAGCTTTCCTCCTTTAAAGTCCCTTGCAGCAGCCCCAGAGACAGTCTCTGTATCTGAACTCAGGGGACATGGCAGCTTGTGCTGGAAATATGGGGGGTATAGAGAGGCTGGATTCCTTGCAGCTTTTCAGGGGCCACCGTCGCGGCACTGAAGGCGAATGCACCCTGAGGCTCATGGGGAGCCTGTTCAGCTCCTTCCAAGCATCACGTCTGCCCACCCACGCGCCGCCTTGCAAGCTGGGGAGATTGTCAGGACTCTGGGACTCCATTAAAGGCCGGGGGGAGGGGGCTATGAGCTAGAGAAAGAGACACGGTCCCCAGCTTCGATCCACTGAGCTGATTTCAGTATTATTTCGCAGCCGTCTGTAAGGTCCAGAGGCCTCCTTTGAGGATGGAGCCCTCCTGGGTTAGGCCCTGAGCACAGAGGAAGACACACGCATGGGGAGAACAAAGGGCTCACCGTCTAACTAGAAAAAAAGGAGAAACTGAGGCACAGGGAGGCAAAACCTTTTTGTCAAAGTCATGGGAATGAAAGCCAAGCGTCTTGAATCTCTGCTTCATTCCCTTACCCCGCTGGTCCACAGGGCCTCTGCAGATTAACGAGGGCCCTGATCCTATGGTGCTCGTGCACGTGCTTCTTTTCAAGTCCACGTGACTACGTGTGCGCAGGGAGCGAGGCACATGTGAGCGGGCCGGGCCGGGGGCACCAGGAGCCAGGTGGGCTGTGCAAGGTGCGTGGGAGGAAGGGCAGATTCGATGGGATGCGATGTCTCTATAAATAGCTGCAATTGTCAGGCTATATATATCGACTCACAAAGAGATGGAGGAAGGGCCACTTGCACCAGCACCGGCTGGCTCATTTCTTGCCGGCGTCACAGCCCGGCGGGAGCTCGAGTGTTTAGCGGCGCAGGGGGGCGGTTTCCAGGCGGGAGCTCCGTGCTGGAGGGGCAACATGGTGGGAGGTGGCACTGGGAGCAGCAGGCAGGCGGACAAGGCTGAGGCTTCTGGCCCAGCAGGGTGAGTAGAAAGGGGCAGGGCTCTGAGAAGTGTGTGTGGGGGGGTCAGACACTTGCCCCCAGTGCAGGGAATCACCCGCAGGAGGTGGAAGGACTCGGAAAAGGCAGCATTGTGGTGAGAGAAGGCCTACGCAAGAGCCCCTACAATAACAACCCAGCCCCCCACGAGGGACCCTACAATAACAACGCACAGTCAATCTGTGGAACTCCTTGCCAGAGGATGTTGTTCAGACCAGGACTTTAACAGGGTTCAAAAAAGAGCTAGATAGATGCATGGAGGACAGGCCATCAATGGCCTCAGAATCTGGAAATGGGCAACAGGGGATGGATCACTTGATTCCCTGTTCTGTTCATTCCCGCTAGGGAACCTGGCTTTGTTGGAATGCAGGATACTGGCCTAGATGGACCTTGGGTCTGACCCAGTGTGGCCATTCTTATGTAATAACAACCTAGCCCCTGTGAGAGACCCTACAATCACAACCCAGCCCTCCAGCAACCCTACAATAACAACCCAACCCCCCCATGAGACACCCTACAATAAGATCCCAACCTCACAATGAGAGACCCTAGAATAACAACCCAGCCCTCCAGCAACCCTACAATAAAAACCCAATCCCCCCCATGAGAGACCCTAAAATAATAACCCAGCCCTCCGGCAACCCTATAATAATAACCCAACCCCCCATGAGAGACCCTACAATAATAACACAGCCCTCCAACAACCCTACAATAACAACCCAACCCCCCATGAGAGACCCTACAATAATAACACAGCCCTCCCATGTGAGACCCTACAATAACAACCCAACCCCCATGAGAGACCCTACAATAATAACACAGCCCTCCGGCAACCCTACAATAACAACCCAACCCCCCATGAGAGACCCTACAATAATAACACAGCCCTCCGACAACCCTACAATAACAACCCAACCCCCCATGAGAGACCCTACAATAACAACCCAGTCATGAGTTCAAATGTTGCTATGGGGCAAAGACGTCACCTGATAGGTAGAGAGGTCTGTCAATCACCCTGGTTGCGCACGTGTGGGCTGTGTTCTGATATACTGGGGAAGCTGTCTGTCACCGTCGTTGCTAGGGGAGGGTGTAAGAGTTGCTACGGGACTGTTTACTGAGGGCCGCGGGGCTCAGCTGTCCAACGATAGGCTGTGTAGCTTGTCAGTCAGCGTGACAAGCGGGAGGCGGAAGCCGGGCGTGGCCGTCAACTGAGCCGCTCTCTGATAGGCTGAGGAGGGCTGTCGGTCAGCGCGGTTGCGCGGGGGCAGGAATTTGCGTCACTCTAGGCCTGGCCGCCTATAGGCTCGCGGCCCGCCCGCCCCCCCGGGTTGCTAGGGCGGGCTGGTGACGGCGCGGGCGGAAGTGAGCGGCGCGGCCATGGCGGGAGGCATGAAACCAGCCCGGGGGTGGCGCCTCCTGGGGGCCCTGCTGCTGCTGCTGGGGGGCGCAGGTACGGGGGGGGCACCCCGAGGGGGGGCTGGCGGGTACTGGGGGGGGCACCTCGAGGGGGGGCTGGCGGGTACTGGGGGGGGCACCTCGAGGGGGGGCTGGCGGGTACTGGGGGGGCACCCCCAGGGGCGGGGCGGGGCTGGCGGGGGGGCACCCCGAGAGGGGGCTGGCGGGTACTGGGGGGGGCACCCCGAGAGGGGGCTGGCGGGGGGGGCACCCCCAGGGGCGGGGCTGGCGGGTCCCGGGGGGGGCACCCCCAGGGGCGGGGCTGGCGGGTACTGGGGGGGGCACTCCGAGAGGGGGCTGGCGGGGGGGCACCCCCAGGGGCGGGGCTGGCGGGTCCCGGGGGGGGCACCCCAAAGGGCAGGCAGTTCCTGGGTCACTGGGGGGGGCACCCCAAGGGACTGGGGCTGGCGGGCACTGGGGGGTGCAGACCCATAGAGTGAGGAAGAGGGGGCGTGTGCTGGGGGTGGTGGATGGGAACCCAGGGAGGCTGAGAGCGGTGTGTGTGGGGGGGGAAGAGGTGGCATGTACAGGAGAGCTGGGGGTGGAGCCACTTGGGGGGGGGGCTTTCCCGAGAGCACCTGGAGTGGCGAGTGGGAGAGCAAGGAGCGTACGGCCTATAGACCCACAGAGAGCCATGACTTCTCTGAACCCCCCTCCCCACTCCACTGGCTGCCCCTGTGTGGGGAGGTGGCAGATAAAACCCCCACCACTCTGCTACAGCCCTTTCTGTCACCCCACCCTGGGACTCAGCACTGCCGGCTGCTCTGTTCAATGGCCACCTTCCCTCCCCATCCCAGCCCTCTGTGCCCCCAAACCCCACATTGCCAGCCAATCCAGGCTGTGCATGCAGTGACTTGGGGGGAGAGACTTGCGAGTGGCAGACCCCAATCAGTGTGACTGTGAGCCCCGGGGGTTTGGGGTTGGCAGGCCAGGAGAGCCTTGGCAGCCGGGGTAGGCCGGGGGGTTGGTACAGGGCAGGAGGGTGCTGGGAGGCAGCATGGGGCCAAGTGGGGAACTGGCAGGACAGGGAGGGGTCAAAGCACAGTCTGGCCTGAAGTGCTTTATACTGCACTTTTCAAAATGCATCCATTCCAAGTGAAGCTTGTGAGCTCTCCAGCAGGGGGAGGGGGCAGCAGTCCGGGGAACGGGACTAAGGCAGGACAGAGGAGGGTGTTGGCGGGGGATGGTACACAGCAGAGGTTGGAGGAAGCCTGGGTTCATAGACAAGGCTGTTCTGAGACTTGGGGTCAGCTCCCGGCTCTGCCGCAGACTACAGTGTTTCTATGTCCCCGTTCTGAAGCTGTACCATGGGATTGATGAACCTTTGTCTCCCAGTCCTCCTCTAGGTCAGACTCTTTGGGTCAGGGACTCTTTGAGGCCACATTGTGCAGGGCCCAGCACAAATCTTAGGACCTCCGGGCACCTGCCTGATGGAGGTATGGCAGAACTGCTTGTGAAGAGGATGCCTTCCTGCCCACGGTGTGGGCATTTCCTGCATGGTTTAGCATAAGGAACAAAATAGCATTTCAGGGAAGAAAGAGAGACTATGAAAAACAAGCAGTCTTTTGATCCCTTTAGGAGACTCTGGAAAATTCCCACTTCAAAGCCAGAGGAAAGGGGACGTTAAATCTATTGTGGCTTGTGTTAAGCGAGAAGTTTAGGATGGTGGTGGGGGACGGCCCAAAAGCGAGTTAATTTTGTGTGCTTGAAATCGCTGCTTCTGGGCTCAGCCCTTTGACGTGTGAGTTATAAACAGAGTGCCAGTTCCTCCTGGTGGTAATCTCACTTTGTAGCTACTTTAACACCTTCCTCTTTCTTGCGAGTGCCCGAAGACGCACCAAAGGTTCTGTAAGTTTCTGCGGGAGTGTTTCCAGTCGTTTGACTGACAGTTTCTCTGGGGAGCAGAGGGTGAATTGAATGGCAGTGAGGTCTATCATGGGTTTAGCTGCCTCTCCGGTCTGCCTGGTGTGGTGGAGAAGGGTGTAGGTCATCTGATTGGAAGTGCCGGTGTCACTTTTAAAGGTTATAAAATAAAATGTCAGTCAGGAGGCAGAGAGACATACTGGGTAGCAATGTTCCCTCTAACCTTTAACATCCATGTGCAGAATAATTTTATGTGCACCGAGGCATGTGGGAATGTGCACCACCAGGAGAAACAAAACACCTAGCTATGGGCGCTCTGCTAATTAGCTGGTCAGCATCGGAATCTCTCCTGAGTCGCTTACAGCTGGGTAGGGGACACCAACTGGGAATAGGAGACCTAGTGCTGCAGATGACTTGGTGGCTGACTTCAGGCAAGTCATGTCGCTGCTCTGTGCCTCAGTTTCCCCATCTGTAAAAGGGGTCTTGCCTCCTTTGTGAAGTGCTTCAAGATCTATGGATGAAAAGTGCGAGCAGAACTTTGCCTTGCATGAAGGGTCCACACGAGCCCCAAATGTTGTCTGGTCACACAAGTTGGTGACTGTAGCATAGTGATTTTTAATGTAAGTCACGTTCTTTCCCTACTAAAGCTGTAGGTAGCTTAACGTTTTGTTTTTTTTTTCCTCCTCGGTCTAATGTCTCCCCTCTTGGGGAATAACACTTTTCTATGAACCTAAGCACGTTGGTAAATAGTCTAAAGTCACACAGCATTACTCAAACGCCCACGCTCTGCCATGAATCTACATGAGCCTGAGCCATCTCCGTGGGAGATGCATGCGCCTGTTGAGACTCTCAGCAGCCTATAAGACACGCATGCCTCGATGGACGCCCCGGGTTGGCTTTTCCCTAAGAAGCCTAAAGGGGAGGATTACCTCCTTACAAAGGCACTTACCGATGCCAAGCCGGTTATAAAACACGAGGACTTCGACGGGATGAACTAAGCTACTAATAGCGACCCAAAGTAATGGCCACCCTGCTAGCTGATCCAAATTCCACTATCCGTCCCCCTTCTGCTGCTGTCCTCTACTGACAGCTGTTCTGTATTATGACAGGGGAAGGTAAACTGAGGCATGGTCTAAGGTCGCAGCTGACTGTAAAGCTAAATCTGGCCTCGGTCCGGGTCTGAAGGTGAAATTGATGCGTGTTTCCTTCTCCCTGTTGAGTGAAAATGCACCTAAGTTTGCCGCGCAAGTTATAGGACTGGCATAAATGAGGGATTCCCCCTTGTTTTAGCCACCGACATTGGGTCTGAAGCAGGAACTAATATGGGGAAATTAAGGCTTGTGCTCGAGGCCAGAAGCGACTAGCTCTGTGAATACTCCGCAACCAGAGGCAAGTTCCCTCAGGGCTGTCTCTCTTAGAGCTGGCATGCTTCCCACGCACACAGAGGGGCAAAGAACACCGGGCTCACAGCTGCTTAGGAAGAAGGGAGTGACTGGAGCAAAACATGGGTTTGTTCCCAAAGCACAGTCCCTTGCAGATGCCACTGTCTGGCAGGAGACCAGGCTAGTTGGGGCCCCTGGTGTGGCCGTTCTCATGTCAGCTCTTCAGGGGCTGCCGTGGGCTGCACTGCAGGCCCGTGGGTGTAAATCAGGAGTTGTTGCGTTGAAGGAAGTGGGCTGCACTAGTATGTTTAGAATCAGGGTCATGTTCCAGAAAGGTTGGTCTCTGGCTGGTGTTTCCTTCGCCTCAGCCTTCCCAGGACAGTGCGTTGGGGGCTGGTGGCAGCACGGAATGCCTGATCCCTAGTCTTGGGGGAAACGTCTGCTCTTGCTTTAAACAGAATCGCTCCCAGAGAACTCCCTCCCCGTGGACTCCACCTGTGGGATGCTTGCTAGGTTCTAAGTCTCCCTGTAAACACAAGCCACTCGCGATGGTTTCTGTCCCCGGTGAGTGTGAAGAAAGTCCATAGCAACAGGAGCTGAGGGCGTAGCGCTGTTGTGGTGCCTTCCTGGGTCTGCAGGCAGCCTGAAACGAGCTCAGGAACAAACAGTCCAAGTGCCCACCTGCAGATCTCCGACCCCGGCCGCCCGTCCTGAATACCAAAGCCTCCAGCCTCCCCGCTCGGCACAGAGCAGGTGCTGCGGAGGTGGGGGCAGGGCCGGACACAGCCGGCGATCGATGCTGGGGTCTGGTTTGTTACTAAATCCTCTCTCCTCCCTCTCCCCTGTCTTACGAAGGTGGCAAGGCCCCAGTGATCCAGCTCCGAGAAGGGCAGGTGCAGAACGCGACGGCCTCGCAGCAGTTCTGCTACGCCAACCCAGGGACCCCGAAATGGCACGACATATGGACCCGCATGCAGGTAGGAACTGGCAACCGCTAGGCCAACCGCAGAGCAAGGGCCATGTCTCGCGGCCCCGTCGCTTGTGTACAAGCCAAGAAGCCCAAAGAAAGAGGCTTTGCCAGGTTTGTGCTCACCAGCAAACGTGCCTTGAACTCCAGCCCCCTTGGTCCTGTGGCCTGCGTTGGGGAGAGAAAGGGGGTAACCAGGTACAGGCCAATTGCCGCGACAGACCCGTCTTACCTGCCTTTGGGCCAGTCCCTGGTGGTTTCTCAGCCTTTGCCTTGCTCTTCCCATCCGGGGGTTTTCGTGGCATTAGCAACCAGACTGTGCCTGGTGCTCTCTAGCAGGGGTGGGCAAGATGCCGCCCATGAACCGGATCCGGGCTGCCCCCAATTGAGCCCTGGAGGCAGGGGAGCGTGTGAAGCCATTCACTGTTCAAAATGGCTGGTGGCTCCCTGTAGAGCCACACGCCCCTAGCAGGGGCAGGGGGAGGGGGAGAGACTTTCTGAGCTCCCCACGCTCCAATTGGCCTGGGCTGGGAAGTGCACAAAGTCTCCTCTCCCTGCCGGGGCATGCGGCACCTACAGGGAACTGCCCCTTCCACCGGGGCAGAGTTTGTGAAGTGGCCCCCCTGCAAAAACAGTTCTCCTCTTCTCTCCCCCCCCCCCCCCCCCTCCCGCTCTAGTGTCCCGTGGGAGCACAGCAAGGCCAAAGAACGACCTTACTTCTCCTAGGGACGCGTTTCAGCGGTCAGAGCCGGCAGGCTTGGTTTCAGGACTCCTGGGTTCTATTCCCAGCGTTGGCAGGGAGTGTTGTGTAGTGGTTAGAGCAAAGGACTAGAGGGGTCAGGAGTCCAGGGTTCCCTTCTCCCGCGCTGCCGCTCGCTCGTGTGGCCTGTGGGTCTCCGCTGGAAAACAGGGATAACGTTTGAAGCAGGTCAGGCTTTTCTGGTTGGGGAAAACCTTCGACTTGCGAGCTGGTTCCATCAGCATCCACCATGGGTGCCAAATGGTGTCGCTGCGGTTTGTTAGGCAAAGGATCTTGGGAAGGCGAAGGGAAGGACTCAGGGTTAAGGAAATGAGGAATCGCGTTGGGGGCTCGCTCAAAGACCGGATGCTCATATGAAACAAAAGACAGGACTATGCAGCACTTTAAAGACTAACAAGATGGTTTATTAGGTGACGAGCTTTCGTGGGTGCTCATATGATACTGAGGCTTTGTCAGACATGGGTGCAGGCTGTCCCCTGACACCTCCCCAAGCTCCCCCACCACAGTGGGCACACGCTGTCCCGGTTTTTCACAGGTGCTGCCCGGAGGTTGCGTCTCCCGTGGGCAGAAGTGGCAAGTGTCTGTCAGGATGAGGGTCCCTTTGCGTCGCTGCTTCTGGAGCTCCGTGGCGATGTTCTTTGCATCCTCCTCAGCTGCGATTCCTTCCTCCCGCCTCCGGCTGGGAGAGAACCGCGCGCCCGCTGTCAAAGGCGAAACTGCCTGACGAGCGTGTCGGGGAATGAATAAAAGGAGCCCATCGAGAGAAGCTTGTGCGATCAGCACGCAGCTCCTTCCCTCAGGGAGATGCCGCAGTTCGAACAAGGATGTGTCCGTTCAGACACCCAAACGGCGTGTTATGCCGCGAGTTACAGATGGGGAAACTGAGGCGAGGGGCAGGGAAGCACATGCAGGAAGCAAGTGGCAAAGATAGGAACCCGCTAGACCAGGAGCAGGGAACCTCTTTAGGTCTGGGGGCCGCTGACCCACAGAAAAACCAGTCGGGAGCAGCTCACAAGTGAGAAGCAAAACAAAAAAACAAACCTGCAGTGAGAACATTCCCCTCACACACCAGAGCTTGGGGGCCCCAAGCTAATCGATTTTGTGTGCCAACACGGGCTCCCCAGTGTTGGGGGGGACACGACCCTGAGCTTTTGGGGCCAGATCCAGACAAGCCAGCGGCCACATCCCCCAGGCCTTAGGTTCCCATTCCTGCTCTAGACTTTCTAGCTGCTGGTCCTGTGCTTTGCAATCCTCCCTCGTCCTTCAGCTAGTCCCCTGAAAATATCTCTAAATGAGACCCATTTTTCTTGTAAGTCACATTAACTGCTCCCAGCTAGAGGTTCTTGCTGATGAGAAAAGGAGACATTGAGGAGAGTCGGTAGCTTGGATGCGAAGGGGATTGTAGGTATCCAAGTGGCTAAACTTCCTGAGAAGTCAGGTAGTTACTGGCAATGCGGCAGGGGTGTTTTCTCTGCAGAGCGCGAAGCTTCTGTATTTTTCAGAGCCCTTGCACAGACCTGCATGCTGGCTTGGCTCTTAGGCCGATGGCTCTTCTAACTCAGTGCTTTTTGGCCAGGAATGTATGTGCCCCTAGAGGAGCCCAGACCCCTTCCAAGGTGTCTTGCCTTTTGATCTGGGTGTTTGCTGCGTTTACAACAAGCTCCTGAAAAGCGCCAGCAAAGTCCGTCCGCACTGCAATTTCATACAGACACCGACTGGTTTATGCTCAGACTATGCCCAGAAATGTTAGTACGGTATTTTGGCGTTGATGGATTTATCTTGTAATCACACGGTGAAAACGAGAGAGAGGCCAATTTCCCAGCCGTAGGGGCTGGGACACTGGTGTGTTTGCTTACCAAAAATCAGATGAGCACTTAACGGAGGTGAAACTTGGAGGGCACCCAGGATGAATCCAACTCCTGAAAGCGTCTAGTAGTCTGGAAAGTTTGAGAGCCGCCTAAGTGACTCTTGATTAGTCGTGTGCTACTAAGTCACTTAGGTTGTTACCTTTTATCTCCCGAAGAACTTCAGAGACCTCCCTGGCAGCTGTAACAAGCAGCAATTCAGGTGCCCTGAGACCATTGATCAGGGAGGAGAATGAGCCTCCCTCGCTGCCGGCGAGCTGGCGTTCGAAAGTTCTATGCCAGGACTACTCAACTTTGGAAGCCCCGGGGCTGCAATGATACTCACAGCGCATGCCGAGGGCTGCAATTGAAGTGTGGTTGCATAAACATGCAAATATATGCAAATATATGCAAATAACTTTTCACACTGACGGGCATGAATACAAAGATTAAGCCATGGCACCCGCCCCAAACGTGGCCAGTGAGAGCCAGTCAACCTCTCAGGCTCTGCCCGCAAGGCTAAGCAGCCAGCATTTCCCACAAGGCCCGGCGCTCCTGGCACCTCCTCCCTGGGGGCTAGAAAAACCGACATCCTGTACCCGTCTGTTCTGCCAGCCCGTCCGCTTGCGTCTTTCAGTGCTCGCCCTGCCTGGGAGATGCCTCCCCATTGTGGAGCGTGGTCGCAGTGGAGGCCACGTTCAAAGATCCCACCTGTGGGCCCCAAACAGCCCACGGATCGTGTGCTGAGTAGCCCTGTTTTAGGCAGTATTAACCCTGCCCAGCACAGGTCCCCATCTAGTTTTGTCTCCCTCGCACGCTGGCTCAGTCGCAGACCCCTGGGGGCGTGCGATCCACCTCTCCCCCGTCCGCAGATCCGCGTGGTCAGCAACAAGATGATCCGCGTCATCCAGGTGGAGAACGAGGAGAAGCTGAAGGAGCTGGAGGAATTCAACGTGTGGAACTTCCTCGCCTCCTTCCTGAAAGAGAAGCTGAACGACACCTACATCGCTGTGGACCTTTACACTGAGAAAACCTGCCTGAAAGTCGAGCTCCTGGAGCAACCCACCACCTACAGCGTCGTCCTCTTCCGGTGTAAGCTGTGCTGGGGGTCAGGCTGCCCCGGCCCGCTTGGGGCTGGAGGGGCGATTCCTCCGGCTTAGTGGAGCACGCGCTAGCTGCTCACCTTGCCTGGCTACTGCCTGGCCCGGCTTGGTTGCCCGTCCTATGCTGGGTCCCATGCTGGTTAGAAGAACCCAGCGAGTCTTGCGGGGTGTCGGGGCGAGTCGCCCTTCGGGCGGACGGGATCTCTGGTAGGTGCTCAGGACAGTCGGTGGAACCAAACTGCAGGGAGCTTGGTCCAGAAGGGGCTCCTGATTGGTGCGGGGGAGACGCCCCTCTCCCAATGTGGGCTGCATAAGCCTTGGAGAGAAGCGGGGGGCACCCGTCTGGTTCCTCCTGCCCCAGGTCAGTGTGGTACCACGGTAGATCCGTGGTCTGAGATTCACCAGGGTCAGAGCAGAGCCTGGACCTAGGGTCCGTTTGCCCCGAGACGGGGTCAGGGGTCTGCCTCTACGTCGTGCTGGACGGCAGGGCCCTGTCGCAGTCGTGTAAACCAGGTTTCTCTGATGCCATCTTCTCTCTTCTAGGGTTTGACCCCAAGCTCTTCGTGGTTTCCTTCCTGGGCCTGCTCCTGTTCTTCTGCGGGGATTTGCTTAGCAGGTGGGCTGCCCCGCCGCTGCCCCTGCTAGACAGCCAGACCTCTGCGCGGTGCTGCTCCTGCCGTCCTGTGTGCTTGACCTCCCCGTGTGTGCCAACGTGCTGCTGTGCCCAGGGGCGTTCCCGAGCACTGCCCGCACCAGCCTCGCCCGTCCCTCAAGAGCTTTGTAAACCCAGGGCTTGTAACATCCGTAGCTGGCCAGCCTCCTCCTAGCTGTCCCGGCCGTTAAATCTGGGCGGTCGCTCGCCAGGCAGCGGATCCCACTTGGCTCGGGTCTGTAGCTCCGTAGAGCTTTGCTCTGTTTCCAAGATGCAGCGCGTGGCACCTTAGCTCCCTTCTCAGCTCTTGCGGTGGCGGAAGGCGCGGTGGCTACGCTTTGCCGGGGGCGCCTCTCAGACTCGCCCCTGGTCTCCGCAGGAGCCAGCTCTTCTACTACTCAGCTGGGATAAGCGTCGGCATGCTGGCCTCACTGCTCATCCTCATCTACGTGATGGCCAAGGTGATGCCCAAGGTGAGGCTGCGGTTCTGGCGCCAGGCAACCGGGGTGTTACTGGGGTGGCATGGAGCACTCGGCACCTGGCCGATGTGCTAAAACATGGTTCTGATGCGCTGGGGGAAACTCGTCTGGGCCTTTCGGTGGCAGGGCCGCTGGGTCCGAGGTCTGGCCGCTGCTCTGAGCAAGGTAGAAGGTGGTGAAAACGTCACCCTCGTTCGGTGGCACGGCTAGCGCTGAAAGCCTGCTGTCTCGGCGCGGAGGCATGTCCGGAGAGCTGGCGGCTGTTTGAGGAGGGCGAGGGTCCGCCTGGCTCGTGTGGTACAGAAGCACCCAGCTGAGATCAGGCCCCCCGGGTGCTGTGTAGCGAGTGACGGCTGCCGTCTGCCATGGCAGGGGTAGGAGGGGTCGAGGAGTGGAGTGACGTGCTCCAGGTTGGGGAACAGAACCCAGCCCGGTACCACGGGGCCTGTCTAGCAGCTGGAACATCAGACAGCGGCAGGTCGGCTCCAGCAGAGGGCAGGGCGGCGCTACCGGCAGAGCAAGTGGCGGCCTGTTTGGACCCCGATGGACACCCCTGTCTTGTTCCCACCTCTCCCCTTGTGCCCTAGAAAAGCCCCATCTACTTCATCCTGGTGGGCGGCTGGTCCTTCTCCCTCTACCTCATCCAGCTGGTTTTCCGAAACTTACAAGAGATCTGCAAGTCGTATTGGCAATATCTCCTGGGTGAGTCCCGGTGCTTGTAGGGGAGAGGCTGCGACTTCTTTGCGTTTGGTCAGCTGTCTGCGCCCGCTTCCAGGAGAGGGGGTCTGGGAGGCCGGGGAGTCCTGGGGCCTGCCTGAGCAGCACCTCCGCTCAGCCGAGCATAGCCACCTAAGCTGAGCTCAACAGTCCCCGTCCAAAGGGGGTTTAGAGCCGGGGGGCAAGACGTGGGCTGGATCCAGCCTCTCAAGCCTTTGAATCTGGCCCATGGTCCAGTTGCTGGGCCCCTCCAGCAAGGAGCAGCTCCCGGCTGCTCAAAGTAGCTGGATGCTCCCTGTGCCTCGTGTCGGGGGTGGGGGGAGGGGAGGCTTTGCGTGCCGCCCCCACACAGACTCTCAGCTCCCATTGGCCTCCGTCGAAGTGCAGCCCTTGACCACGTGCCAAACTCTTGGAGTGGCCCCCGAGCAAAAGTGCTTGCCCAGCTCGGATTTCGCGTCTCTTCCCTGGGAAGGGGCCCGGGATTGTAGCAACGCCCGTGGCACGGGGCCGGGAAAGGAGCAGCTGCCTTGCCGGCGGGGCTGGGAGCCCGGTGTCCAGCGACGGCCCGGCCTGTTCGCCGCAGCCTCCGGTGACTCCCCTCGTCCTGCCCCTGCCAGGCTACGTGCTGCTGGTGGGCTTGGCCAGCTTCGCCGTGTGCTACCGGTACGGCCCGCTGGAGAACGAACGCAACATCCACCTGCTCACCTGGACCCTGCAGCTCCTGGGCCTGCTGCTCATGTACGCCGGCATCCAGATCCGGCCCATCGCCCTGGCGCTGATGGCGGCCGCCGTCTGCACCAAGTACCTGGAGCACCCTGTGCAGTGGCTCTGCACGGTCTACAGGTGAGGCGGGCGGGATTCGGTCCTGGGTCGGGAGCCGACTGGCTGTTACCTGCCGGCCGTGTGGCTGAGCGGCAGTAGTAAGAGGGGAGCTCCCAAGCCAAGCGATGGCCTGGCTCTAGGCCGGCGTGGGGAACCTTTTTGGGGTTGGGGGACCCACAGAAAAATCACTCGGGGGGGGGGGGGGGCTGCACAAATGAGAAACAAAACAAACCTGAAACAACCCCCACACCCCCCCAAGCAAGAGAGAGACCACCCCATGTTCCCTAGAACCCTGGGGGGGCCCAGCCTAGTAGATTCTGTGCCCTCCAGCCCTGGGGGGGGGGGGCTGGAGCGCCAGCGCAGGTTCCCCAATGCTGGGAGGCCCCGGAACCTCAGAGGTCCGATCCAGACAAGCCCCCAGGCCTCCGGTTCCCCACCCCTGTTCTTGGCCCTCGGCTTGGTCAGAGGGAACCCCTCTAAGGTCAGCCCGAAAATCTCCTGGGTGCGCCAGGCAACCGGAGCCTTCAGCTCCGCGTCCTGCCTCAGACCCGAGGCAAGGGGAAGGATTGGGGGAGGAGGGAGTGGCTTGTGCTTGGGCGGGTGTCAGCGCCCCACCCCCCCCCCCCCCCCCCCCCCCCCCGCCCCTCGGGTCTCTGGCTAAGGACAGATTTTTGGAGGTGGCGGGCGTAGGCCTGGCTCTGCTCCCACCGCTGGAGCATCCCTCGAGTTCCTCAGGGGCAGGGTTCCAGCCCCGGCTGCGCTGCCAACCCCACGCTGGCCACTGTGTGGCGCCAACGGCCGCGCAGAGCTGGCTGCTTCCCGCAGGCATCCGGGCATCTGTCTGCTGGGCCCGGTGGGGCAGCGCCAGCCCCCCTCCTCTGGCCCGGGTGGGAAGCTGGCTTGAGGCGGGGCCGGCAGCGTTAAACCGGGGGGCCAACCGCTTGGAGCCTTTCGCCCAGGCCAGCGGGTTCCCGCCTGGCTCCTCAGGGGCCGGCCGGCCCAGCGGCAGAGCCCCCGCGGCTCTCGGGGCAGCCCCTTGGTAGGGGACTGCTGCAAATCGCTGCTCTGCTGGCAGGAAGGTGCAGAAAGCGGCCGGGAAGCCGAGCCCCCCCCGCCTGCTGACCGAGGAGGAGTACCGGCTCCAGGGGGAGGTGGAGACGCGCAGAGCTCTGGAGGAGCTGCGTGGCTACTGCTCCAGCCCCGACTTCTCTGCCTGGACGGTGGTTTCCCGGATCCAGTCTCCGAAGAGGTAAAACGCCCTGGGGGCGCCCCCCCGACAGTGCGCCCTGCTGGGGGGGGCGTGGCTCTGCACACATCCAAGGGCTGCCTCTTTTCTCTGCCAGTGGAGCAGCCTGCAGCTAAACTGGGGACCTGCCAGGGCCGTGTGAACCCCCCGGAGCTGCCTGCTCTGACGGGCTGTCACTGGCATGTCCCCGCCGGTCCCAGAGCAGGGCAGCTGGCTCCTTTTCCCCATGCCTAAGCGTCCCTATGGGGCTGGGCTTGGCTGGTGGTTGGGGCAGCAAGACAGGATGCCCCAGTTCTAGTCCCAGCTGTGTCTGAGCTAGGGCCTGTCGCTCCCCCACCTCTGTGCCTCAGTTTCCCTAGCGACACAACAGGGTCAGTAGTTCCACTGTGGAGGTTGAGGTTTAGTGATGTCTCAGCCCTTTAAGGGATCAGAACGGCCACACTGGGCCAATGAGTCCTGCCTTGCCACAGTGGAAGGCCCAGGGCGGGTGCTAATTGCTCCCCATCTTCGTTAACCTCCAGGTTTGCTGACTTTGTGGGCGGCGCCTCCCATCTCACCCCGAACGAGGTCTCGGTCCACGAGCAGGAGTATGGCCTGGGGGGCTCCTTCGTGGAGGACCAGCTCTTCGAGGACGACGAAGACGACTCCTTCGAGGGGGAGGGGCGCGCCCACTCCTCCATGTCCTTTAACCACCTGGGCTTGGCGTGAGGCAGCCGGTCAGGAGCCCTGCGGACCGACTTGGCGGCGGAGCCGCAGAAGCGCCCTGCCGGCCGTGGAACGGTCGCCGCTCTCTGAGCGCCCCCGTGAGCACGTGCGCGTGAAAAGCCCATCTTGTCGGTGCGAGTGCACCAGAGTCAGCTGCTCCCTGTACGGCTAGTTGGGACGGGGCTTTGCACGGTGCGGGAGAAGCCGCTGGGGGTGTGTGTCGGGGGCGCACTCTCCTACTGGCGCTGGGCGGCCTGCCCGGTCCGGGGCAGAGAGCCCTCGGGGCTGCTTGTGTGAGCCGCCCCGGCCTGACTCCAGTTGGATGGGCAGGAGGGCTCTGGCCATGACTGTAATTTGTCTGTAGGACGCAGCGTCCGCCCAGGGCTCGGACCTCCCCTAGAGCGGAGGGAATTTCCCCGTCTACGCTTGTGTGCGGCCGCAGAGCCAGTCCCAGTGGCTGTTGCTCTCCTGGTGCCCTGGGGCTGAGCTGTGCGGGAGGCGGGCAGCACCGGGTACTGGCCCCTGCCGCCTCCCCGTCCTTTGGCCCCCGCACGGCTGGCGCTGTGCTGCCGCTGCTGTGCGGAGAGCCTGGGCGTGCGCTGGTTCGCAGGCGGGCCTGCGGGTGGGCAGGGCTCTGCCCCTGGGCCCAGCAACTCGATCTCTTCCTCTTCCCAGCTGGGAGCCGCTTTGTTTGCACAAGAGGAGAACTTTGGACCCGCTGCCCTGACAGGTGCGTGCGGAGCAGCTGGCTTTCCGGTCTCCGGCTCGCAAGGGCTGCCAGCTTCTCCCCCATCGCAGCAATGGGGGCGGGGCCAGGAACGGGTCCTCTTCGAACCAAGGCCAAAGAGCCCAGGGGCTACTGAGCGCATGCAGCCCCTGCCCACAGGGCCGAGCAGACGTGCGCTGCTCCTGTAGCTGAGCCCCCTCGTTTGAACTGGGCTGTGCCCCTTCCTGCAGCCACGCCAGGGCTGGCTCCCCCCGGGATCGGGACCTCTCAGGGCTCCCTTGGGTATCTCCCTGTGCAAGCAGGTGACACCCCCCCCATCCCCGGCTTCAGGATGCCTGTGGACGCGTCCTCCTCCCTGCTCGCTCTGTGGCCCGTTTATTTACAGCCACGGCCGTTAGCGGCACAGCACAGCCCGGCCCGTTAGCTGGCGCGTGCCCCCGTCGGCACCGTCCGTGGGCTTCCTTGAGCCCGTTCTCGGCCTGACCCCTTCCGCGGCCGCTGCCGAGGGGTCCCCTGCTAAGGCTGAGCACAGGGTGGGGTCTGCGGGGCGCTGCCATGTCCCCTCCCCACTTGGGCTGGCCCGGGAAGGATTCCAGGCCCCCGAGCCAGGGGTTAGTGTACTGCCCTGAGCTCCGGGTGGGGCGGCTCGGCTGCGCTGGCCTCTTACCCGAGGCCGGGGGGATGCAGGGATTAGCCCAGCTCTCCCGCCCTAGCTGTGCGGAGCCGGCTCTGGGGCCGAATGTGGTGGCAGCCAAGCCCTCGGCCTGGCCTGCTCTCGTTCACTTCCGCCGGCTGGGTCCCAGCTGGAGGCCGGGGTGGGTGGGTGGGACAGGCGGATCTACCTAGAGGGGGCAGTGGCTGGCTGTGTGCACAGAGGCCAGCCCAGGCTACTGCACCGGGTAGCCCATTTCCCTCGCGGCTACTTGGCGCTAAGGGTGCATGTGTTACCCGAGTGAATTAGGAGCACAAATCCCATTGATTGCAACAGCTCTTGTGCTCCTAAATCACCTGGGCGCTTCACATCTCCCAGGATCACTGCCTGCCCCCCCCCCCCCCCCCCAAACTGCTGTCATTCCAAAGATCTTCTCTGGGTAAATGGGTGAAGCGAGACACCCACCCGCCCCAGCCCCCTGCCTGTCGTGTCTGATGGTGACACGCTCGAGGGGGGACTGAGCCACTAAACTGGGGGGGCACCCTACTGCTCTAAGCAGAGTGGCTCCCACAGCTGGGACTGGCTGTCTGGGCACGCAGGCCCCGGCCCACCACGTGCCCCCTTAGATCCGGCAAGCCAGCTGGCCGGCTTGTGCCTTAGCGCTGGGCCGGTGCCGAAAGCCGCCAGGGTGCCAAACCGCCAGGCACATCTCCCCGGGCTGCTCGTCCTCGTCCCTTTCACAGCAAAGGCCCCCGCATCGCGCAGTGTCTGGGCGCCAGTCAGCCAAAACCAAGAGGGGCCGGGTCTGTGGAACCAGGCGTGCTCGGGGGGGCTTCTCGGATAACCCCAGGGGCCGTGAGCTGCCCGCCTGCCGCGGGGGTTGTGCGACGGCAGGTCTGCATTGCCCCTCCCATCCCTCCAGCCTCTCCGCTCTGCGCACGCTGCGTCCCGGGCGGCCTGCGTCAGGCCTGTCCGGCACAAACGCGGGGGCTTCCCCTCCAGCTCTGGGCAACTCTCTGAGCAATAAGGGCCCGGCTCTTCCGTGAAGAGCTGGGGGAGCAGCTCGTGTTCACTGCTCCGTAGCACCCCGGGGGCACCTGCAAGGCAGTCGGACTGGGGGGCGTCCGTGGGCCACAGGGAGACCTGTGCACTGCAGTTGTCTTGGCACTGTCTGCCTGTCGCCTGCCCTCCCCCGAGGTGGCAGCCCCCGGGGGCTCGTTCTGTTACATTTTGAAGGATGTCTGTGTTGCCGCGCTCCTCGTATTGCTTGGGCCTGCGGGGAGCCGCCTGGCGGAGGGAGCCGGCACAGGCCTCGCGGGCCCGCCTGCCTTTGAACGCTTGTTTCTCTCCCCGTTGTTCCCGCGGGTTTGGAATTTTAATAAAGTTTGGTTTTGTAGACGCCAGCGTGTGGGAAAGTGGCGGTTCGGCTCCTGTGTGGCTGTAGCGCAACCCGCCCCCAGCTGTCCAGCCTGCCTGGGGCAGTGCCCTGCTGCTGAGGTCTTGCCCCCAGGGTAAGCTGGGGGAAGGAAGGGAACAGTGGGGCACAGCCCTGGCCTGGAAGGGTGCCTCTGCACGGGTTAGGACGCACTTGCAGAACACAGGACTGTCCGGCTCCCAGGCAGGATCCAAGCTCACGCTCAACAGGGGTGAAGGGATTTCCCCCTCTGTCCTCGTTACTGGCCTTGCTGGGGCTTCGTTAGCGAGCCGGGGGGAGGTCAGAGAACGCGCTGACCCACTTGCGGGGCTGAGCGCCGTACTCCCCGTCCCGGCTCGCTGCGGGCAGGGAACAGAGCAGTCTGTCCGAGGTGCGGGCGGGAGCAGGGATAGGGGAGCTGCCGGTGTTCCTGTGTGTACTTTGTGCCAGCCCAGCCCCCGCTCTTGGAGAGAGGCACAGTCACCGCCATCAGCCACGCCGGGCAGCCCTCCCCTCTAGGGCTTGTGGGGCACAGGCTGGCGAGCGAGGCTCCTCTGCCAGATCACACCCCCCTCTTGTGTTGGCAGCCGATTAGCCAGGCAGTGGAACCTTAGCCCCGGCGCTACTGGCTTCCCCCGGTGCCCTTGGCTGTGTCACACGAGTGGGTTGTGGCTCCGTTTCCCCAGGGCTCGTAAAACCTGCCTTGCTGCGGTTCTCGTTTCCAGGGGGCGGACGGTGGGGGGCATGTGGGTAAAACAGTGGCCAGGGAGCAGGAGAGACCTGGCTTTGATCCCCCACTCTGCTACTGCCTACGCAAGTGCCCTTGAGTAAGTCACTGACTCTGCCTCAGTTTCCCCTGCTGTGAAACGTGCCTCAGTTTCCCCTGCTGTGAGGGGGAGACCCTCCCTTGGGCTAGTCAGACAGACTCTTTGGGCTGTGCATTTGTACAGCGCCTAGGCTGGAGGGGGGGGAGCTTCGCTAGGGGCAGGACTGTCCTTCCCATTGGTGGGGTACTAGGCCGTACTACCACACGGCCGCCCCTATACCTGATGGCAGCCGGGTGGCGGCGGCGGCGCGATGATTTTTTTGACCTGTAATTTTATAATCTGCAGCCGCACACGGATGAAATAGTTGTAAAGCGAAGTTTATACTAAAGTGCTATCGACTAACAGTCAATTCAGCAACAGACACTCGAGAGCGGGGGCTGCATTAGCACCAAATGGCTCTTTCACCGGGTCGAAGTTCTGCTAAGGGCTCTGGCAGGCTTTGTTACGGAGCCAGGGAGAGGAAGAGGCGGGGGGGGGGGGCATTAAGACCCAGCGGTGCCCCAAATTTTCAGGTGCCCTACTCAGCAGTGTGTTTTGCCTATAGGCAGAGAGCGCCCGGGCTAGCATGCTAATAAAGAACCGGAGAGTCCTGCGGTGCCAGAGGCTGCCCCGCCTCACAGCCTGCCAGGAAGTGGGTGGGGTGAGGGCTGCGAGGGGGTGGCCCTGCCTCGGCGCTCGGCACACCATGGACAGCTCCCTCTGAGCCAGGGCAGGGTGGCACAGCCGGCTCCTTCCGCAGAGCAGCCGGCAGAACCGGCCCGACACACCGAGGTGCCAACAGCGTGGTGTCACTGGGGAGGTGAGTCCGGCTCTGGCTGGCTGTGCCCAGCCGCTCTGCGCCTTGCCCCGCCTGCCTGGCATCCCCCGGCCCGTGCTGGGCAGCAACGCCCTGAGCTGGAGGGCGGATTCTGCGAGACCATCCTCTCTTCCCGAAAGGAGCCGCCGGCCAACTCCCGGCTGGAGGAAATTGCCTGCCCTTGCTGGCCGCAGCTTCCAAGGCGAATACCGAACCTTTTCCTCCCCGGTCTGCTGGGGGAAAGGCAGCCCTGCAGCCTGGCCAGCGGCCGGTGGGAGACGTCTGCACCCAGGCAGGCCCGACTGAGCCAGCAGCCAGGCACTGAGGGTCATGGTGCGGGGGCCCCGTGCCCCATTCTGTCCTACTGGGGGAGGGGGTAGTTTCCAGCAGGCCCCCCGTATGGTGGGAGAGGGCCCAGCCCTGGGCAGGGGTTGTCTAGTGAGATGGAACTCTCTCCTTGGCTGAGATGATGAGAAGCCAGAGCCTGGATTTAGGGCCCCCCCTTTCCACTGCACCCCCCAAACATGCAGCCTCAAACCCCTCCCTGGCCTTGACTCTGCTTTCTTCCCCCCTGCCCGCTGCCTGGGCCTGCGCTGACCTTTCTCCAGCAGGCCTGATAAGCGCTGCTGCGGTTTATGGCCCGGGGCAGAGTCCGGGGTGCGGCCGCAAAGCGAAGGTGAAGGTTGGCTCATTCTGAGCCCCGCTATAAAGGGCCGGGCGGGTTGAAAATAGCAGCAGGCAAAGGCAGGAGCCTGTGGGGCTGTGCCAGCTGCTGCTGCAGGCCCCGGGGGCGCCAGGTGGAGCCGAGTCCCGCGGGCCCAGGGCTGAGCCCGGATCCCGCTGCGAAGATTTACCTGAACTCCGCCCCGGCTCCCAGGGCAGTGTTGGCCCCCTGGTCAAAGCAGGGTCCCTGGCGAGCCAGCTGCAGGGCTGGGGCCAGAGGGGCACTGGAGTGGGGGGAGAATAGGGCTCCTGCTGGGAGGAGCCCCCCTTCCCCCCCAGGAAGCAGCAAGGAAAGCGCCATGAGGAGCCATGCAAATGGCCCAGCTGGTTCCTCTTGGCCGGGCCTGCATCCTGCCCCAGCGGGGGCTTCCTGCCCTGAGTCACTCCTGGCCGGCTGGGGCGTTAACCCCTCAGGCGCCAGGCCCACCTGCCCCTGTGATCTCGTTCCGGCAGCGGGGCCTCCCCCGTTTCCAGTCCTGGGCGCCGGCCTCTGTCCACCAGCCTCAGCTGCAGCCTGGAAAAGCAGGGACCTGGGGGAGCACACAGGGAACCCAGGTGTCCTGCGTCCTACCCACTGTGTGGCCCCTGCGCGGCAGCGAGCCCGGGTGTCCTGACTCATTTCTGGGAACACCCCCAGCACCGGCTGCCTCTCGCCCCAGGGGCGCCCCCCTCCCCTTTACGGCTGGCCACAGACTCTGGGCCCTCCAGCTGCTGCTCCCCTAGGAGCCGCTGGGGGCAGCTCAGCGAGGCACCTGGCGTTCGGGGGGGGGGGGGCATCCTGCCAGCACCCCTCACTGCCGAGGGACGGGGCAGCCATGCAGCTGGCAAAGGGGCACCCGGCTGCTCAGCTGAGCCCAGCCAGCTGCAGCGGCCACGTGGAAATGCAGGATCCCCGGCCTGGCTCCCAGCCCCGCTCTAACCACTAGACCCCACTCTCTTCCCAGAGCCAGGGGTAGAATCCAGGAGTCCTGGCTCCTAGCTTTCCCTCCCCTGCTCTAACCACTAGACCCCACCCCCTTCCCAATGCTAGAGACAGAGCCCAAGAGTCCTGGTGCCCCCGTCTCCCCTGCTCTAACCACTAGACCCCACTCTCTTCCCAGAGCCAGGGGTAGAATCCAGGAGTCCTGGCTCCTAGCTTTCCCTCCCCTGCTCTAACCACTAGACCCCACCCCCTTCCCAATGCTAGAGACAGAGCCCAAGAGTCCTGGTGCCCCCGTCTCCCCTGCTCTAACCACTAGACCCCACTCTCTTCCCAGAGCCAGGGGTAGAATCCAGGAGTCCTGGCTCCTAGCTTTCCCTCCCCTGCTCTAACCACTAGACCCCACCCCCTTCCCAATGCTAGAGACAGAGCCCAAGAGTCCTGGTGCCCCCGTCTCCCCTGCTCTAACCACTAGACCCCACTCCCTTTCCAGAGCCAGCGACAGATCCCAAGAGTCCTGGTGCCCATCCCCCCAGGACTCTAACCCGCTGAGCCAGGGAGCTGGACTCTCCTAGATGGATTCAGCTGGGGGCAGAGGCTACTGTCTGGGTCGGGGGGGGGTGCCCCCGCTCTATCCACGGGGTGCAGCACCCCCCATTACACCCCTCGGCGACAGGGCCCCCCCCCCCGCTCATTGCTCTTCTCTCCCTCCAGCAGTCGCCCCTCACCCCTGCTGGGGCCATGGAAGCCAACCCCTCCCTGCTGGACACCGTCGGGGTGGGGGACCTGGTGCTGCTGGACCCCCTGTCGGAGGAGTCGCTGCTGCAGAACCTCAAGGAGCGGTTCCAGCACCAGGAGATCTACGTGGGTGTCGGGGGCTGCCCGGGGGGGCACTGGGGACCCCAGGAGGCTGGACCCGGGAGGGACTGGTGCACTCTGGCCTGGGGCCGGTCCCGGTTCGCTGGGGAGGAGGGGAGCCCCGATGCAGGCGGGGGGCCGGACCCAGCCTCTCCCTGCTTGCTCCCATGGCCTGGATCCTCTCCCCTCCCCCCCAGGGGTGTGCACGCCCCCCCTCCCCCGCACTCACGGCCTCTGTGCCCCCTCCGCAGACGTACATCGGGAACGTGGTGATCTCCGTGAACCCCTACGCCCCCCTGCCCATCTACTCCCCGCAGGTGGTGGAGGAGTACCGCAACTGCAACTTCTTCGCCGTCAAGCCGCACATGTGAGTGGGCCTTTGCTGGGCCAACTGTCCTCCCCCGCCCCCGGCACGGGGGAGCCAGGGGATGGGGCAGGGGGTGGGGCAGGAGACTGGTTGGCTTGGGGGGCAGGGAATGGGGCAGGGGCCTGTCCCAGCTAGGGGGCGCCAGCTCCATTGTGATCTTAGGATGTGGGGCTGGCTGGCACGGGGGGCAGAGGCTCCCATCCATGCCCAGGGCAGGGGACTGGTTGGCTTGGGGGGCAGGGCCTGTCCCCCTAAGGGGCGCTGGTTCCCACCTGCCCCCTGGTTGGCAGGGACCGAAAGCCCCTAAACGTGGCCACTCTGGAGCAAATGGGGTCCCAAGTCGGGGCCTGGGCTCTTGCTCAGCGACTCTACCGGGGGCTGACGGCGAGGCAGGTCCCAGCCCGGGCTGTCCCGGTGGGGCGGGAGGCCGTGGGGGGCTGGCAGGTAACAGGCTCAGATCGGTGGGGGTCAGAGCCGCGGAGTCGGGGCGGCTCGCAGGAGCGTTGGCTTGTTGGGGGGCAGGGCTGGTGAGTCCACGAACAGTGTCCTGCAGGCACAAGCACCGTGTGACACGGGACCCCTCAGTCCCCCCTGCAGCCCTCCCCCCCCGCCCTGACCCCCCAGCCCTGCCGGTGCCCCTCACTCCAGCCCTGCCCCCCCCCCGCCCTGACCCCCCAGCCCTGCCGGTGCCCCTCACTCCAGCCCTGCCCCCCCCGCCCCGACCCCCCAGCCCTGCCGGTAACCCTCACTCCAGCCCTGCCCCCCCCCGCCCTGACCCCCCAGCCCTGCCGGTGCCCCTCACTCCAGCCCTGCCCCCCCCGCCCCGACCCCCCAGCCCTGCCGGTAACCCTCACTCCAGCCCTGCCCCCCCCCCGCCCTGACCCCCCAGCCCTGCCGGTAACCCTCACTCCAGCCCTGCCCCCCCCCCGCCCTGACCCCCCAGCCCTGCCGGTGCCCCTCACTCCAGCCCTGCCCCCCCCCGCCCCGACCCCCCAGCCCTGCCGGTGCCCCTCACTCCAGCCCTGCCCCCCCACCCCGACCCCCCAGCCCTGCCGGTGCCCCTCACTCCAGCCCTGACCCCCCAGCCCTGCCGGTGCCCCTCACTCCAGCCCTGCCCCCCCGCCCTGAACCCCCAGCCCTGCCGGTGCCTCTTGCTCCTGCCCCACAGCCCCTGCCAGCCCAGCCCTGGGATTCACCCGAGACCCTGAGGCCAGGCCTGCAGCTGGGCTTGGCAGTGGGGCGGGAATTGGTCCCTGTCTAGCCCCCGTCTCTTCCCTCCCGGCTGACCCCCTGTAGCTACGCGATTGCGGACGATGCCTACCGCTCCCTGCGGGACGGCGACAGGGACCAGTGCGTCCTGATCACGGGCGAGAGCGGCGCCGGCAAGACGGGTGAGGAGGGGATGCTGGGGAGGGGGAGGTCTGGTGGGGGCGGGCGGGGGCAGGGCTGGGGGATGCAGGGGGGTCTGGTGGGACGGGGGTCAGGCGGGGGCGGGGCTGGGGGCTGCAGGGAGGTCCGGTGGGGCAGGGGCCTGGCAGGGGCTGCAGGGGGTCCGGTGGGGCGGGGGCCTGGCGGGGGCTGCAGGGGATCTGGTGGGGCAGGGGCCTGGCGGGGGCGGGGCTGGGGGCTGCAGGGGGTCTGGTGGGGCGGGGGCCTGGCGGGGGCTGCAGAGGATCTGGTGGGGCGGGGGGCGGGGCTGGGGGCTGCAGGGGGTCTGGTGGGGCGGGGGCCTGGCGGGGGCGGGGCTGGGGGCTGCAGGGGATCTGGTGGGGCGGGGGCCTGGCGGGGGCGGGGCTGGGGGCTGCAGGGGGGTCCGGTGGGGCGGGGGCCTGGCGGGGGCGGGGCTGGGGGCTGCAGGGGGGTCCGGTGGGGCGGGGGCCTGGCGGGGGCGGGGCTGGGGGCTGCAGGGGGGTCCGGTGGGGCGGGGGCCTGGCGGGGGCGGGGCTGGGGGCTGCAGGGGGTCCGGTGGGGCGGGGGCCTGGCGGGGGCGGGGCTGGGGGCTGCAGGGGGTCCGGTGGGGCGGGGGCCTGGCGGGGGCGGGGCTGGGGGCTGCAGGGGGTCCGGTGGGGCGGGGGCCTGGCGGGGGCGGGGCTGGGGGCTGCAGGGGGTCCGGTGGGGCGGGGGCCTGGCGGGGGCGGGGCTGGGGGCTGCAGGGGGTCCGGTGGGGCGGGGGCCTGGCGGGGGCGGGGCTGGGGCTGCAGGGGGTCCGGTGGGGCGGGGGCCTGGCGGGGGCGGGGCTGGGGGCTGCAGGGGGTCTGGTGGGGCAGGGCCTGGCGGGGGCGGGGCTGGGGGCTGCAGGGGGTCCGGTGGGGCAGGGGCCTGGCGGGGGCGGGGCTGGGGGCTGCAGGGGGTCTGGTGGGGCAGGGCCTGGCGGGGGCGGGGCTGGGGGCTGCAGGGGGTCCGGTGGGGCGGGGGCCTGGCGGGGGCGGGGCTGGGGGCTGCAGGGGGTCTGGTGGGGCGGGGGCCTGGCGGGGCGGGGCTGGGGGCTGCAGGGGGTCTGGTGGGGCAGGGCCTGGCGGGGGCGGGTAGCAGGGATGGTAAGGCCCCAGGGAGCAGGGGCCGGGTGCTGGGCAGGGGGCAGGGGCCTCAGACCGGTCCTGGGGGTGCCCGGTGGAGTCGGCCCCTGCAGCAGGCAGCTTGTCCCGGCAGAGGCCAGCAAGCAGGTGATGTCCTACGTGGCGGCCGTGTGCGGGAAGGGGGAGCAAGTGAACCAGGTGAAGGAGCAGCTGCTGAAATCCAAACCCGGTGCTGGAAGGTGGGTCCCCCCCCCGGTTCCCCCACCGCGGCCTGGCCGGGCCTGGGGGGGCTCCTGAAACCTGCAACGGGGCTCCCGGCTGCCCGCCCCGGCCGAGTTCATCTGAGCCCCCCTCGCGCCAGGCCCGAGCCCGGCAGTGCCCCACGGCTGCCTGTGGCCACGCCCCCAAGGGGCTGCACTGCCATGGGGGGGGGCAAACCCACGGACGGTTCCAATAACGACCCCCCCCCCCCCCGTTCTCGTTGCAGCCTTCGGCAACGCCAAGACCATCCGCAATGACAACTCCTCCAGATTCGTGAGTGGGTCGGCCCCCCCCCCCCAGCGCCCCCCGGCCCCATGGCTACTGCCCCCTCGGCTCACCCCCCCCAGCGCCCCCCGGCCCCATGGCTACTGCCCCCTCGGCTCACCCCCCCCAGCGCCCCCCGGCCCCATGGCTACTGCCCCCCCCCCCCAGCGCCCCCCCGGCCCCATGGCTACTGCCCCTCGGCTCACCCCCCCCAGCGCCCCCCGGCCCCATGGCTACTGCCCCCTCGGCTCACCCCCCCCAGCGCCCCCCGGCCCCATGGCTACTGCCCCCTCGGCTCACCCCCCCAGCGCCCCCCGGCCCCATGGCTACTGCCCCCTCGGCTCACCCCCCCCAGCGCCCCCCGGCCCCATGGCTACTGCCCCCTCGGCTCACCCCCCCCAGCGCCCCCCGGCCCCATGGCTACTGCCCCCTCGGCTCACCCCCCCCAGCGCCCCCCGGCCCCATGGCTACTGCCCCCTCGGCTCACCCCCCCCAGCGCCCCCCGGCCCCATGGCTACTGCCCCCTCGGCTCACCCCCCCCAGCGCCCCCCGGCCCCATGGCTACTGCCCCCTCGGCTCACCCCCCCCAGCGCCCCCCGGCCCCATGGCTACTGCCCCCTCGGCTCACCCCCCCCAGCGCCCCCCGGCCCCATGGCTACTGCCCCCTCGGCTCACCCCCTCCAGCGCCCCCCGGCCCCATGGCTACTGCCCCCTCGGCTCACCCCCCCCCAGCGCCCCCCGGCCCCATGGCTACTGCCCCCTCGGCTCACCCCCCCCAGTGCCCCCCGGCCCCATGGCTACTGCCCCCTCGGCTCACCCCCCCGCAGCGCCCCCCGGCCCCATGGCTACTGCCCCCTCGGCTCACCCCCCCGCAGCGCCCCCCGGCCCCATGGCTACTGCCCCCTCGGCTCACCCCCCCGCAGCGCCCCCCCGGCCCCATGGCTACTGCCCCCTCGGCTCACCCCCCCGCAGCGCCCCCCGGCCTCATGGCTACTGTCCCCTCGGCTCACCCCCCCCAGCGCCCCCCGGCCCCATGGCTACTGCCCCCTCGGCTCACCCCCCCCAGTGCCCCCCGGCCCCATGGCTACTGCCCCCTCGGCTCACCCCCCCAGCGCCACCCGGCCCCATGGCTACTGCCCCCTCGGCTCACCCCCCCCAGCGCCCCCCGGCCCCATGGCTACTGCCCCCTCGGCTCACCCCCCCCAGTGCCCCCCGGCCCCATGGCTACTGCCCCCTCGGCTCACCCCCCCAGTGCCACCCGGCCCCATGGCTACTGCCCCCTCGGCTCACCCCCCCAGCGCCACCCGGCCCCATGGCTACTGCCCCCTCGGCTCACCCCCCCCAGCGCCCCCGGCCCCATGGCTACTGCCCCTTCTGCTCCCTCCCCAGAACCCTCCTCAACTCACACCTCCGGATACCCCCCTCGGCTCACCCCCCCCCCAGTGCCCCTCCGGCCCCATGGTTAATGCCCCTGCCAGAACCCCCCTCAGCTCACACCCCCAGATACCCCCCTTGGCTCATGCTCCCCAGCCCCATGGCTACTGCCCCCTCGGCTCACACCCCCCAGGACCCTCCTTGGCTCACCCCCCCCCCCCAGTATCCCTCGGCCCACTGATTCCTGTCCCTCTATCAGCCCCCTCCCCCTCAACACAGCCTCCCGGTGTCCCCGGCCCTTTCACTCCTGCCCCCCAGCATACCCTTCCCCCACCCTCGCTACTCCTGTCCTCCCAGCATTTCCCTCCCCCTCCTGACTCCTGCCCCCCAGTGTCTCCTGCCCCATCACACCCCTCCCCCGCTCTGCGACTCCTGTCCCCGCAACCTCCCCCTCCCCCTTGCATCCCCCGCAACGTCCCCACATCCTGCCCTACCCCACAACTTATGGGTCTCTGCCTCCCTCAGGGCAAGTACATGGACGTGGAGTTTGACTTCAAGGGCGAACCCCTGGGCGGCGTCATCACCAACTGTAAGTGCCCCCAGCCCCCCTCCCCGCGGGCAGCCGGACCCACGGACCCAGCCCCCCTCCCCGCGGCCCGTGGGCAGCCGGACCCAGGGACCCAGCCCCCCTCCCCGCGGCCCGTGGGCAGCCGGACCCAGGGACCCAGCCCCCCTCCCCGCGGCCCGTGGGCAGCCGGACACAGGGACCCAGCCCCCCTGCCCGCAGGCAGCCGGACACAGGGACCCAGCCCCCCTGCCCGCGGCCCGTGGGCAGCCGGACACAGGGACCCAGCCCCCCTGCCCGCGGCCCGTGGGCAGCCGGACACAGGGACCCAGCCCCCCTACCCGCGGCCCGTGGGCAGCCGGACACAGGGACCCAGCCCCCCTCCCCGCGGCCCATGGGCAGCCGGACCCAGGGACCCAGCCCCCCTCCCCGCGGCCCGTGGGCAGCCGGACACAGGGACCCAGCCCCCCTCTCCGCGGCCCGTGGGCAGCCGGACCCAGGGACCCAGCCCCCCTCCCCGCGGCCCGTGGGCAGCCGGACACACGGACCCAGCCCCCCTCCCCGCGGCCTGTGGGCAGCCGGACACAGGGACCCAGCCCCCCTACCCGCGGCCCGTGGGCAGCCGGACACACGGACCCAGCCCCCCTCCCCGCGGCCCGTGGGCAGCCGGACACAGGGACCCAGCCCCCCTCCCCACGGCCCGTGGGCAGCCGGACACAGGGACCCAGCCCCCTCCCCGCGGCCCATGGGCAGCCGGACCCAGGGACCCAGCCCCCCTCCCCACGGCCCGTGGGCAGCCGGACACACGGACCCAGCCCCCCTCCCCACGGCCCGTGGGCAGCCGGACACACGGACCCAGCCCCCCTCCCCGCGGCCCGTGGGCAGCCGGACACACGGACCCAGCCCCCCTCCCCGCGGCCTGTGGGCAGCCGGACACAGGGACCCAGCCCCCCTCCCCACGGCCCGTGGGCAGCCGGACACAGGGACCCAGCCCCCCTCCCCGCGGCCCGTGGGCAGCCGGATACAGGGACCCAGCCCCCCTCCCCACGGCCCGTGGGCAGCCGGACACAGGGACGCAGCCCCCCTCCCCGCGGCCCGTGGGCAGCCGGACACAGGGACCCAGCCCCCCTCCCCACGGCCCGTGGGCAGCCGGACACACGGACCCAGCCCCCCTCCCCGCGGGCAGCCGGACACAGGGACCCAGCCCCCCTGCCCGCGGCCCGTGGGCAGCCGGACACAGGGACGCAGCCCCTGGCAGGCTCAAGCGCCATGCCAAGAACCCCTGCGGGGCCCAGCCTCTCCCCCAGCGACTCCTGGGCACCGATCCCCCCTCCCCACCAGGAGCCCCCCTAGGGCACCGATTCTGCCCCCGCGAGGTCCCCAAGCACCCAGCACCCGCCCCGCCTGCCGCCGCCCTGGGCTCTGGTCCCCTCCTCTCCGAGCACAGGACCCCCGAACCCGCCCCGTCTCCCCACAGACCTGCTGGAGAAGTCCCGCGTGGTGAGACCCGTCCGAGGGGAGAGGAATTTCCACATCTTCTACCAGCTCCTGGCCGGGGGATCCGACCAGCTCCTGAGTACGGCGGGGACCCCCGGGCGGGGGGCAGGGACGAGGGCTGGGAGGTGCGGACGGGGGTTGGGCCGGGCCCCCCTGGGCTGGGGGGGTTGGGCCCAGTCAAGCAGGCCGGGCTGGGGGGGGTATGTGGCCCCCGGAGCCTCCCTTCGCCCCTCAGGCCTGGGCGCCCGTCCCGCCAGCTGGGCTGGGCGGGGGGCCTGCTCTGAGCCGCGGCCTGTCCCCCGCAGGAGAGCTGAAGCTGGAGCGGGACTGCAAGCGCTACGGCTACCTCGGCCGGGAGGACCCCAGGCTGCCGGGGGTGGACGACGCGGCCAACTTCCGAGCCATCCAGGTCCGGGCGGGGGACGGTTTGTCCGGCACCCCACGGGCACCCTCTGAACCTGCCCCCCATGCAGGTTCCTGATCTGTCCCCCCGGAGCCCAACCCTGCCCCAGCACCCCCTGTCCCGGAGCCGGGGCTCCGGATGAAGCCAGGAAGGGCCCCGGTGCAGCAGCCTCCTCGCAGGGCTCTGGCGTTCAGCCCCCTGGGTGCCCCGTGAGCCCCCTGGGGAGCCTGACGCCCCCGGACCAGCCGGGATTCCCAGGAGGGAGCCGGTGGGAGCCCAGCACAGACAGCAGGAACCCTGGGCAAAGTCCTCACCGGGCCCCCCGGGCCCAGAGCCACCCGGCCACACTCCCCCCGCCCGGCCTCCGGGCTGCCTCTGTCCTCGGCCAGCAGGTCCCTGCTCCCCGTTCTCCAGCACCCGGCTGGCTCCTTGCAGAGGAGGGACCCTGCCCTCCGGTGCCAGGCTGCAGAGCGCCGGCCCTTCTGTGCGCCCAGGCAGCCTGTCGGCGCCCCGCCTGCCCCATGGGGTCGCTGCAAAATCACACCCTGGTCCCACCCCTCGATGCCTCAGGAACACAGAGGGGAAACTGAGGCACCCCCCCCCCCCAGTATTCAGTGAAACCCACAAAGCGTTTCCCCCGCGTGCAGTTCCCCAAACTGCTCCCCCCCCCAGGCGCCCGGCCCCGCCCTGGTGCCTGACACGGCTGTCTCCCTGGCAGGCCGCCATGCGTGTCATCGGGTTCTCGGCGGCCGAGGAGCGGGCGCTGCTGGAGGTGACGGCCGTCGTGCTCAAGCTGGGCAACGTGCAGCTGGGCGGCCAGTTCCAGGCCAGCGGGATGGAGTCCTGCGGCCTGCAGGACACCCGAGGTCAGGCGGGGGCCTGCGGGTTGGGGGGGGGGCCCTGCACCCCGGCATCCTGCTGCCAGCCTGATTCCCCCCCCCCCCCCAGAGCCCCCCATTCGGGGCACAGCCTTTCGGAGGTCCCTCGCCGGGGTGTGCCCTCCCCTCCTGGCCCCAGGGTGCCCCCCCCTGCAGCCCAGCCCCCCTTCTGGGCTAACCCGGCCTCTCCCCCCAGCGGTGCAGGAGATCTGCCAGCTGATTGGCCTGGAGGACAGCGTCCTGGAGCGGGCCCTGTGTTTCCGCACCGTGGAGGCCAAGAGGGAGAAGGTGGTGACGGCCCTGAGCATCGCCCAGGTGAGCGCGGGGGCGGGGAGGGGGGAGGCGCGCCCGCAGGCCCAAGCCGAGATGCCCTCCCTTTGCGCGGGCGGGTGTCTCCGTCAGCCCCCCCGCACCTGGCCGCCCGCTCCAGCGACTAGCCCCCTCGCGCCAAGGCCGTCCCAGGCGGGCGCAGCTCCTGGTGCCCAGCTGGACGCGCCGGGCATGGGGGGGTCTCTCCCCGACCTCGCCCCGTTCCCCAGCTGGGCGCTGAAATCCCCAGGGCCCCCCCGTCCCCTGCGCAGCCTCCAGCCCCTCTGCTTCTGCCCCCAGGGCTGCTACGGGCGGGACGCCCTGGCGAAGAACATCTACGGCCGCCTCTTCGACTGGCTGGTGAACCGCATCAACCAGAGCATCAAGGTGGGTGCGCCGGAGCCCGCCCCCGGGCGCACGAGCCGGCCTGGCAGAGGCTCCGGAGCCGCTCCGCATGGGAGGGGTGGGCCGGGGCTCGGGTATCCTGCTCTCCTCCCCCCTTTCCCCGCCCTCTTCTGCCAGCCCCTCACATCACCCTGAGCCCTGCCCCCACCCTCCCCGATGGGCTTTGCTGGAGCTTCCCATGTTGTCCCATCCACTGGCAGCCCCCCCCCCCCGCCTCCCGATCCCTGCCCCAGGCCGGGCCCTCGGGGCACAGCGAGTCCCCGGGTAACAAGCCCCCCCTTGCCCAGGTCAACTCCAGCGAGCAGAAGAAAGTGATGGGAGTTCTGGACATTTACGGCTTCGAGATTTTCAAGGTTAGTGCTGGCGAGGGCAGGTCTCTGCCTCCCCCCCCCCCCCCCCAACTGGGGCTGCAGGCAACCGGGGAGCCCAGGGCTGGGGGGCAGGGGCTGCGGGGCAGGAGCAAGGGGCCCGGCAGGGCTGGGGGGGCAGGGGTTGCAGGGCGGGAGTGAGGGGCCCAGCAGGGTTGGGGGGGGTCGGGGTGGGCAGGGGCTGTGGGGCGGGAGCGAGGGGCCCGGCAGAGTTGCGGGGGGTAGGGGCTGTGGGGCGGGAGCGAGGGGCCCGGCAGGGTTGGGGGGGCGAGGGGCCCGGCAGGGTTGGGGGGCAGGGGCTGTGGGGCGGGAGCGAGGGGCCTGGCAGGGTTGGGGGGGCAGGGGCTGTGGGGCGGGAGCGAGGGGCCCGGCAGGGCTGGGGGGTGGGAGCGAGGGGCCCGGCAGGGCTGTGGGGCAGGGGCTGTGGGGCGGGAGCGAGGGGCCCGGCAGGGCTGGGGGGGCAGGGGCTGTGGGGTGGGAGCGAGGGGCCCGGCAGGGTTGGGGGGGGCGAGGGGCCCGGCAGGGTTGGGGGGCAGGGGCTGTGGGGCGGGAGCGAGGGGCCCGGCAGGGCTGGGGGGGCAGGGGCTGTGGGGTGGGAGCGAGGGGCCCGGCAGGGCTGGGGGACAGGGGCTGCGGGGCAGGAGCGAGGGGCCCGGCAGGGCAGGCAGGGGGTGGGAGCTTGCCCTCCTCTCGGTTTCCTGGGCATGGTGCCCTCCTGCCTAGAGCAGCCCCTGGCGGGGGGTGGGGGGCAGGGACCGTGGCCCCAAACCCTCGTCCCGCTTCCCTTCTGTGGGGAGCCCGGGGCCAACCCGCCTTCTCCCCCCGCCCAGGACAACAGCTTCGAGCAGTTCGTCATCAACTACTGCAACGAGAAGCTGCAACAGGGCTTCATCCTGCTGACGCTGAAGGAGGAGCAGGAGGAATACGTGCGGGAGGTGCGGCCGGGCCCCTCGTCCTGCCCCGCTGGGCTCCGGGGGGCGGGCGGCCAAGCAACCTGGAGTTCCAGGCCTAGGAGCTAAACCGCCTCGGCGGGGGGCGGGGGGGGGGGGGTTACATCATTTCCAGGCCCCCCCCCCCCCCCGCCCCGTGCACCAGCTGCTCCGGCGGCGCCATAACAGGAAGGTTGGAACAAACAGGTGCAAAGTCCCTGCAGCCGGACGTCCTGTTCCCGTCCGGGCCCCGAGCTGGGGGCTGGACCCCCGAGGGCGCAGGGGGCGGGCGCCGGGGACTGTGTGGGGCGGCGCAGTCCTGGGACACTGGCTCAGACCCACGCGGGGGCTGCTGCTCTGTGGGGCTCTGCCACCGGGCCAGTTAACCCAGCCAGGCCCCGTGCGCTGGGACGGGGATCGGGTTCCAGCCCGGTCATCCCCCCCCAACGAGCCGGGCTTTGCAGCCTGGATGGAAGTGCCAGGCCAGGCCTGGGGGTTCAGCCCCCGGGAGCCCCTGAAAGCCCACGAGGCCCCCAGCTGGCCAGGCCTGTGTGGGTCCCACGGCCGGTCTCCTCGCAGGGCATCCAGTGGACACCGGTGGACTTCTTCGACAACAGCATCATCTGCAACCTGATCGAGGACGTGAGTTGCTGTTAGAGGCGAGGGGGGGGCTGGGGGCGAGGGGGTCCCAGCCCCGGCCAGAGGAGTCAGGAAAAAACACTGGCACTGCTGATTTGGGGAGCCCAGGGCTGGGCTGGCAGGGGCTGCAGGGTGGGGATGAGGGGCACCGGCAGGGCCGTGGGGTGGGGATGAGGGGCACTGGCGGGGCCGGGCTGGCAGGGATGAGGGGCACTGGTGGGGCTGGGGGGCAGGGCCATGGGGCGGGGGTGAGGGGCACTGGCAGAGCTGGGGGGCAGGGCCATGGGGCGGGGATGAGGGGCACTAGCGGAGCTGGGCTGGCAGAGCCGTGGGGCGGGGTGAGGGGCACTGGCAGGGCTGGGGGGCAGGGCCGTGGGGCGGGGATGAGGGGCACTGGTGGGGCTGGGGGCAGGGCCATGGGGCGGGGGTGAGGGGCACTGGCAGGGCTGGGGGGCAGGGCCGTGGGGCGGGGATGAGGGGCACTAGCGGAGCTGGGCTGGCAGAGCCGTGGGGCGGGGTGAGGGGCACTGGCAGGGCTGGCACTGGCGGGGCGGGGCTGAGGGGCACTGGTGGGGCTGGGGGGCAGGGCCGTGGGGTGGGGGTGAGGGGCGCTGGGGGGCAGAGCCGTGGGGCGGGGCTGAGGGGCACTGGTGGGGCTGGGGGGCAGGGCCGTGGGGTGGAGGTGAGGGGTGCTGGGTGGCAGGGCTGAGGGGCACTGGCGGGGCTGGGGGGCAGGGCCGTGGGGTGGAGGTGAGGGGTGCTGGGGGGCAGGGCCGTGTGGCGGGGCTGAGGGGCACTGGTGGGGCTGGGGGGCAGGGCCGTGGGGCGGAGCTGAGGGGCACTGGTGGGGCTGGGGGGGCAGGGCCGTGGGGTGGGGGTGAGGGGCGCTGGGGGGCAGGGCCGTGGGGCGGGGTTGAGGGGCACTGGCGGGGCTGAGGGGCATTGGCGGGGCTGGGGGGCAGGGCCGTGGGGTGGAGCTGAGGGGCACTGGCGGGGGCACTGGCGGGGCCGTGGGGCGGGGTGGGGGCACTGGCGGGGCTGGGGGGCAGGGCTGTGGGGCGGGGCTGAGGGGCATTGGCGGGGCTGGGGGGCAGGGCCGTGGGGTGGAGCTGAGGGGCACTGGCGGGGGCACTGGCGGGGCCGTGGGGCGGGGTGGGGGCACTGGTGGGGCTGGCGGGGCCGTGGGGCGGGGCTGAGGGACACTGGTGGGGCTGGGGGGCAGGGCCGTGGGGCGGGGCTGGGGGGCACTGGCGGGGCTGGGGGGCACTGGCAGGGGCACTGGCAGGGGCACTGGCGGGGCCGTGGGGCGGGGTGGGGGCACTGGCGGGGCTGGGGGGCAGGGCTGTGGGGCGGGGCTGAGGGACACTGGTGGGGCTGGGGGGCAGGGCCGTGGGGTGGGGGTGAGGGGCGCTTGGGGCAGGGCCGTGGGGCGGGGCTGAGGGGCAGGGCCATGGGGCGGGGCGGGGGCACTGGCGGGGCCGTGGGGCGGAACTGAGGGGCACTGGCGGGGCCGTGGGGCGGGGCGGGGTGGGGGCGCTGGCGGGGCTGGCGGGGCCGTGGGGCGGGGGCAGTGACGGCGGGCTCCGCGCAGAGCGCGAGGGGGTTCCTGGCGCTGCTGGACGAGGAATGCCTGCGCCCCGGCCCGGTGACCGACCAGACCGTCCTGGCCAAGCTCAACCAGCGCTTCGCCCAGCACGAGCACTACGAGAGCCGGGAGACCCAGAGCGCCCGGCGCATCATGGACGCCAGCCTGCCCAGCACCTGCTTCCGCATCCACCACTACGCCGGCAAGGTGGGCGGGGCTCGGGCTACATCCCTGGGGGGGTTCATGCCCCCCCCCGCTCTCCGAGCTCCCAGCATGCACTGCTCAGGCTGGGGGGCAGGCTGCCTGGCCTTGGGGTGGGGCTTTGTAGCCGCCAGGGGTTGGAGAAGGGAGCTCCTGGCTCGGAAGGGCAGTGGGGGCTAGTGGTTAGACGGGGGAGCGGGAGCCAGGACTCCTCGGCTCTCTTCACAGCTCTGGGAGGAGAGTGGAGTCTAGTGGTTAGAGAGGGGGCAAGGAGCCAGGACTCTGCCTGGGGATCCGGAGGCAGGGGAGCCCCCTTTCAGCGATGCCCTGGCTCCATCCCCACAGGTGACCTACAACGTGTCGGAGTTCGTGGAGAAGAACAACGACTTGCTGTTCCGCGACCTCTCGCAGGCCATGTGGAAAGCTCAGCACCCATTGCTGCGCTCCCTCTTTCCCGAAGGGGACCCCCAAAAAGCCTCCCTCCGGCGCCCCCCCACCGCCGGCTCCCAGTTCAAGGCCTCCGTTACGACCCTCATGAAGAACCTGTACGCCAAGAACCCCAACTACATCAGGTAGGCAGGGCCGGGGCCTCCGTGCCTGCTGCTCTCAAACCCAGGCACTGGGGGAGAATCTCCCTGATTGTGAGCAGTGTGGGGGCTTTGACACACAGTGGAGCAAGGCGTGACTCTCTCCCGTCTGTGAAGAGACTCCGTTGCCTGTCAGAGCAAGGGGAGAAATTCCCTCTGCTGTTAGTAGTGGAGGGTTCTCTTTGACATACAGGGGAGTGAGGAGAGAATCTCCCCGGGCTGTGAGCAGTATAGGGGCTATGAAACACAGCCGCATAAGGGGAGACTCTCCCAGCTCCATAGGGAGGGTTGACACATGAGGCTGAATCTCCCCACGCTCTGAGCAGTGCAGGGGCTTTGACGCTCACCGCGGAGCCATCTCTGACCTCCTCCCCTCCGCGGCCCAGGTGCATCAAGCCCAACGACAACAAGGTGCCGGGTGAGTTCACGGACGTGCTGGTCCAGATGCAGGTCCGGTACCTGGGGCTGCTGGAGAACGTGCGGGTGCGGCGGGCCGGCTACGCCTACCGGCAGGCCTACGACCCCTGCCTGCAGCGATACAAGATGCTGTGCAAACAGACCTGGCCCCATTGGAAGGGGGGTGCCAGGTAAGGGGGGGCAAAGGGTCTGGGGAGGGGGTTGCAGGGAGCACCCTGCTGGCAGCCTGGGAGGGGGAGGATGTCACCAGCGGGGAGATGCTGAGAAGGGGAGCTGGGGGGGGTTGTGGGGCTGGAAGGACCAGAGGGGCTGGCAGGGCCCGGAGGGCATAGCAGTGTCTGGCTGAGCCACCTTGGCCGGGGCGCCCAGGCCTGACCCGCCCCTGTCCCTGCAATGGGGTGTTTGTCCGGGGGGCTGGTGCTTCCCCCTGGCGGTTGCCTGCAGGGGGGAGCCTGGAGCCCCCCGCCTGACCCTGGTGTCTGGCACAGGGCGGGTGTCGAGGCCCTGCTGGCCAGCTTGCCCGTGCCCCCGACGGAGCTGGCCTACGGGCACACCAAGATCTTCATCCGCACCCCGCGCACTGTGAGTCCCCACTGGCCCGGGGCGGGGGGGCGGGGGGAGCTAGGGGAATGGGCTCATCCAAGCCAGGGGAGGGGTTGTACGGGGATATCACCCCCCCCGCGGGGAGCGGCAGTGGAACGGCCTGATCCTGGGACATTCTGGGGGTGCCAGGTGGGAGGGGCAGTGCCCCCAAGCCGCCATCGTCCCCTCCGCTGGCTGCCCCGTCTCGCTGCCAGTGCCACCTCCTGCCCCCTTGCCTGGGAAGCCGTGGGGCTCCCAGATTCCCCCCCAACCCAGCACAGGATCCCCTCCCTCCTATGTCCTTCCAGCCGGCGTCCCACGACTGGGCTGGGCCAGGGGGAAGCCTCGGGGGGGACCCTAATCCCAACGTGGCCGAGACCCCCGCCAGGGAAGCCGGAAGCCGAACGGGGTCTTGTCTGGGGGTGGGCAGTGCCCAAAGGGTTAATGCGCTGGGGGGGGCAGTTTTGGCTCCCAGCCTGTCTCTGACCTCCCGATGTGTCCCCCCCCCCGCCCCCCCCACAGCTCTTCGACCTGGAGGACCGGCGCCGGCAGCGCATCTCTGAACTGGCCGCCCTGATCCAGGCGGCCTATCGCGGCTGGCGGTGCCGCACCCAGTACCAGCTGATGCGCAAGAGCCAGATTGTGATCTCGGCCTGGTTCCGGGGACACGCGGTAACCTCCCCCCGCCCCCGTTTGCCCCCCCTTTTCCTTGGCCTCCCCCCTCCCTCTGGCTCTGGATCGGGGCCCCTGGGTGAGCCGGGGGGGGGGGGGGCTCACTCAGGCTGCTGCGAGTTTGGGGGAACCCGTGAGGTGTTTCCAAGCCCTGCCAGGCCCCGGTGCGCCTAGCGCTGCGCGGACGCAGGGGTGGGACCCGAGCCAGGACCTGCCCCACGGCGGGTCGGCCACTGGGCCCCCCGGTCCGCGGCTGAGCTGAGAACAGGACACAGGTCCCCTCCTGCCCTGTGTTCGGAGGCAGGGCTGCGCCAGGCGGGCCCCTGGGGATGTTGGACCCCCCAGGACAGGATCCGGGGAAAGCTCTGCAGGGCCGGTCCCTGGCTGGCGTCTCATCCCCGCACTCTCCCCTCTGCAGCAAAAGAATCGCTATGTGCAGATGAAGAGGTCGGCGCTACTGATCCAGGCTTACGCCCGGGGGTGGAAGGTGAGGAGGGGGCAGCCCCCCCTGCAGCAGACACACTTGGGGGGGAAGGCACCACCAGGTGGCTCAGCTGTGTGGCCGAAACGTTCGCTGGGGATCCGACACGGGACACGGTGCTTGGTGCTGCTGGCCAGGCCCGGGGTGGGGGGCAGGGGCCTGAGACAGGACTGGAAGGGTGCAGACTGGCACCAGAGACAAGGAGAGCCCCACTGCAGCACAGCGCCCCTATAGGACCTCTGCTTGCCTGCGTCTCTCCTCCCGGGGCAGGGGCGCTGGAGGCCGTCTCTCTGTGTCTCTGTCCTTCCTCCTCCTGCTCTGCCGCCTCCTCTGGGCGCCCGCGGGGCTCTGATCTCTCGCCCTTCCCTCCCCGCAGTCTCGCCGGCTTCTGCGGGAGCTGAAACATGATAGACGCTGCCATCAGGCCTCGGCTACCATTTCCGCCTACTGGAAAGGGTACAAGGTAACGGCAGCCCGGGCACCGGCCACGCGCCCGACGCCCGGGGCTCCCCGTACCAGGGCGTCCGCTCAGCCTCTGCCCGCTTGCCCAGGGTGCCCGATGGCCCCCATGGACACTGAGCAGGCCAGTGGGTATGTCTAGACTGCAGGGTTTTGTCGACAAAACTACATACCGCCGAGTTCTGTCGCCATAACGTCGAGCGAACGCAGCAGTTCTGTCGACGGCGGTAAACCTCATTCTACGAGGAATAACGTCTTTTGTCGATAGAGGTATCGCCTCTACGCTGTCCTTTGCGTCCACACTGTCATGTCGACAACGCGGCTGGTTTGTCGACAGAACTGGATGTAGTTTAGATCATGGATTCCCAAACTGGGGGGGTGCACCCCTCTGGGGGGGGGGGGACAATATTGCAAGGGGAGAAGCTGCTGGGGGGCGTGATGCCAGTTCAATATTGCAAGGGGGGGGGCGTGATGCCAGAAAGTTTGGGAACCACTGAACTAGATGCTCTTTGTCGACGGAAGCTTTGTCGACAGTGTCTGTCAACAAAACCTGTAGTCTAGACGTCCCCTCTGTGTCTCTGTCCTTCCTCCTGCTCTGCCACCTCCTCCAGGCGCCCATGGGGCTCTGATCTCTCGCCCTTCCCTCCCGCAGTCTCGCCGGCTTCTGCGGGAGCTGAAGCAGGAGAGACGCTGCCATCAGGCCTCGGCTACCATTTCCGCCTACTGGAAAGGGTACAAGGTAACGGCAGCCCGGGCACCGGCCACGCGCCCGACGCCCAGGGCTCTCCGTACCAGGGCGTCTGCTCAGCCTCTGCCCGCTTGCCCACTGGCCCGCTCGGTGTCCATGGGGGCCATCGGGCACCCTGGGTATGTCTAGACTACAGGGTTTTGTCAACAAAACTACACTACCGCCGAGTTCTGTCACCATAATGTCAAGCGAACTGGGTAGTTTTGTCAACAGCAGTAAACCTCATTCTACGGGAATAACGTCTTTTGTTGATTGAGGTATCGCCTCTACGCTGTCCTTTGCGTCCACACTGTCATGTCGACAACGCGGCTGGCTTTGTCGACAGAACTGGATGTAGTTTAGATCATGGATTCCCAAACTGGTGGGGTGCACCCCTCTGGGGGGGGACATCGTGGGAGGAAAAACAAGCCTTCACTCTGCGTTTGTGAGCAACAAGTAGTCAGAGACAGTGTATTGGAGCAATATTGCAAGGGGAGAAGCGGCTGCTATGCCGCTCGTCAAATACAAAACAATTAGAAGGCAATGTATATACTGCAAGAGCGGCGAGGAGTCCTGTGGCACCTTATAGACTAACCAAAGTGCATGCATCTGACGAAGTGGGTCTTTGCCCACGAAAGCTCATGCTCCTACACTTCAGTTAGTCTATAAGGCGCCACAGGACTCGCCGCTTTTGCAGATTCAGACGAACACGGCGACCCCTCGGATACAATATATATACTGTCCGTTCTATAGAAGAACAATACACAATTATTCCCCTTCCCATAACAATTCCCTTCGGATGCCACCTTACCTCAAGTCTTCACTAGAGTCAGCATTCTGTCCTTATCTCAAGCACGAAGGAGAGGCGAGAGGCGAAAACAGCGCCTGCCATAGCTCTCGCGTTGTGAGGTCTCAGAGTTAGCGTGAGTCAGGCTAACCAAACTCACTAATGGCTGCATCAAGAGCGGCCCGAGGCCGGCTGCGGCAGATGGCGCCCCAGGCGGAAGGCGCGATCGGTGGCCCCGCCTGATCGGCCGTCAATGGCCATGACGTCATTATCGGGCGCCCTGGGCTGGCGGCGCCCTAGGCGACTGCTTAGTCTGCCTAGGCTCACGGGCCACCCCAGGGCTACATACGGATCCCTTTGCTTCCACGGTGTGAAGAAATTCCAGGGGGGGTGCAAGGCAGCCTCGCCCCCCGCCCCCAATCAAGTTTTGCTACCCTGTTCAGTTCCTTTTTTCGTGTTTTTGGGGGGTTTTTGCTCAACAAGTTTGGCTGCTATTTGGAAGGAGGCAGGAGGGTTTTTTCAAAAATCGAAAAGGGGGGCGTGATGCCAGAAAGTTTGGGAACCACTGAACTAGATGCTCTTTGTCGACAGTGTCTGTCAACAAAACCTGTAGTCTAGACGTCCCCTCTGTGTCTCTGTCCTTCCTCCTGCTCTGCCACCTCCTCCGGGCGCCTGCGGGGCTCTGATCTCTCGCCCTTCCCTCCCGCAGTCTCGCCGGCTTCTGCGGGAGCTGAAGCAGGAGAGACGCTGCCATCAGGCCTCGGCTACCATTTCCGCCTACTGGAAAGGGTACAAGGTAACGGCAGCCCGGGCACCGGCCACGCGCCCGACGCCCGGGGCTCTCCGTACCAGGGCGTCTGCTCAGCCTCTGCCTGCTTGCCCCTTTGCCTGCTTAGTGTCTGCTGTGGCCGTCGGGCACCCAGTGCCTAGCTCGGAGCATGCGTGGCCCGTGAGACCGGGCCTGCCACCTGCCCCCTTTCCCTGCCAGCTGGTCTCCTGCCCCTGCCTCTCTTGCACTATCCTGGTTCTGTCCTGGCTCTTCGCCCTGGCCCCTTCGGGTTGGGGCAGCTTCTCCACTCCCTGCCCCGCTCCACCGTCCAAGAAGGGCTGGGGCAGTCAGGTAGGATGCACCGCTGAGAGAATCTCCCCAGGCTGAGAGCAGTACAGGGGCTTTGACACACAGCAGAGCAGGTGCGTCCACGAGAAAAGCAAGTGGGGTAGGGCAGGAGAGCAGCAGGGCCCCTTTGTCGCTTTCCCCGACTCCCGCCCCCGCCCTCCCGCTCACGGGGCCCTCTCTCTTTGCAGACGCGGAAGGAATACAAGAAATATTTCCGCTCCGGGGCATCCATCCGGCTGGCCAATTTCATCTACCGGAGACTGGTGAGTTGGGGCCGGGCAGGGTGGGAAGGGCCGGGTGGAAGGGGTCGGCTTCAGGCTGCAGTTCAAAGCCTGTTTCTTTCCGAGCCCCCCAATGCACTGTAACCCCCCCCCCCATCCCCAGCACAGCTGTGCCGCAGTGACTGGCTTTCGGCATATCGCCCCTGGGGCCCCATGAAGCTGCATTGTTCAGGGTTCAGCCCTGTGGGGCGGGGTTCTGCCCCACCCAGGGAAGTTTTGGTTTTCTGCCCTGGACCCCAGCAAGTCTGATACTGGCCCTGCTTGGCGGCCCCTGAAACGGGCTCACGGTCCCCCAGGGACTCCCAGATCCCTGCTTGAGAAACACTGGCTCAGGGTTGCAGGGAATGGGCCGTGGGGCCTGGCCCCTCTAGGGGGCGCTGGCTCCCATCCAGCCCCATGGCAGGTTCTGGGTAGGTCTGGGGGGGGGGCAGGGAATGGGCCGTGGGGCCTGTCCCCTCTAGGGGGCGCTGGCTCCCATCCAGCCCCACGGCAGGTTCTGGGTAGGTCTGGGGGGGGGGCAGGGAATGGGCCGTGGGGCCTGTCCCCTCTAAGGGGCGCTGGCTCTCATCCAGCCCTTGAGAGCCTCCCCGCCCCGGCGCCTCTTCCTCCGGCCCTTTCACCCCCTGCTCTCTGCTCCCTGCCGCCCCAAGTTGCAGAAGTTTTTTGTGGGGCTGAGGACCGGCCTGCCCCCCCTGGCAGTGTCTGACCGCAGCTGGCCTGCCGCTCCCTACAAGTTCCTGGCAAACACCAACGAGGAGCTGAAGAAAATATTCTACTGCTGGAAGGTCAGAGCTCCGCACGGCTCCTGTCAGAGGAGGGGCCCAGCCCTGGCTGCTTTTGGCCAGAGAAATATCCCACTTCTGCCACCACGGGGAGAGGCTCCACACCTGAGATCCCCCCTCCATAGCTACATCCCACCTCCCTCCATTCCCTCGTTGCCCCGCAGCGCGGTACCCCTCTTCTGACTTCCCCGGCCTCACACGTCTGCCGTGTTGCCATGCGGCTTTTCCTCGGCCACCCTAGAGGTGGCTGCATTTCAGGGCCAGGCTCGGAAGCAACCTCCAGAGCCTCCCAGCCAAGAGATGGCTGCAGGGCGGTGCTGGGGGAGCTGCTCCCCTCTGCCCCAGCTCTCGAGCGGCTGCGTGGCAGAGCTGGCTGCATGGCGGTGGGTCCGCTGCCACGTTCCCTTCCAGAAGTGGCTGCATTGCAGCGGCAGGCGCAATCAATCGGGCGATGTCACTCGCCGCCCTTCCTCCTTCTGGGTTTTCAGGGGGCTGCTGCCTTTCCCTGGGCCCTGGGCCAGCTTCTCTCTGCCCCGGGAGCGGCCCTGGCGTGACCGCTGGGTGGCCATGTGCATCGTGCCGGTTACTGGCTTCCCTGGGGGCCGGGGGTGGGGGGGCAGCCCCTGTGCCCGGTTCTGGTCCCGACCCGCCTCTCCCCGCCGCGCGCAGTGTAAGAAGTACCGGGACCAGCTGACGCCGCAGCGGAAGGCCCAGCTGCAGGACAAGCTGTGTGCCAGCGAGCTCTTCAAAGGCAAGAAGACCCTGTATGCCAAGAGGTGAGCAGGGGGGCGGGGCTTCCCGGGGGGCGGGGCTCCCTGGGGGGGGGCGGGGCAGCATGACTCCTGCACTTGATTTAAAGCAGGGGGCGGGCAGCTGGGCAGCTCACGGGTTCCGCTTGGTTTCTTCCAGCATCCAGCAGCCGTTCCAGGGCGAATACCTGGGGCTCCAGAAGAACCCCAAGTACAAGGCACTCCAGGCCGCGGCCAAGGGCAAACTGGTCCTGGCCGACACCGTGCAGAAAGTCAACCGGGCCAACGGCAAGGTGGGCCGCCCCCCCCCCCCGACTCTGGGCACAGCGCCCCCAGATGGAAACCAGCCCCTCTCTCGTCTGGGCTGGGAGTCCAGCTGCTGCAGGCTCCTGGCGTCCTGCCATCCTCCCCGGCACCATGCTCCGCTGGCCCCCAATCCGCCCCGGTGCCCCCAGGCCTGGCGGGTCCCCGTCCCCCTCTCCGGGCAGGGGGAGCATAGATCCTAGCGCTCGTCACCTGCATGTGCCCCACGGCAGGTCAGGATCATCCGCCCCCTTTTCTAGGGGGAGGGAAACTGAGGCACAGAGCGGGACAGGGACTTGCCAGAGCTGGCGACAGAGCCTAGGTCTTCGGGCGCTGCCCTCTAGGCCATGCTGCTCGGGGTCCCGCCGAACGGCAACCTCCTGGCAAGGGGGGGAGATGGAGCCGGGGGCACGGATGGTGCGTGGGAAGCCGGCTGGGCCAGAGGGGGTGGGACAGACAGGACTGGACCGGAGCCCCGAGCCAAGCGCCCGGAGCTCACCCTGTGTTGGTGACTCTCCCGGGACTTGCTGCCTTGGCCCTGCTGGGGATCACGTGGGCTGGGGGGGGGGGGCGGGACTGGCCTGACCCCCCTCCCCCCACGCGTCTGGCAGCCTCCCCTCACCCTCCTGCGGCCTCCTTTGCAGATGGTTCCTCGACTGCTCCTGCTCACCAAGGAGCACGTCATCCTGGCCGACCCCAAGGCCGCCCAGCCCAAGACGGTCGTGAGCCTGAGCGACATCCGGAGCGTCTCGGTCACCCGCTTCTCCGACGGCTTCTTCGTCTTGCACCTCAGCGAGGTGCGGCCCCGGGCCCGCCCCGGCCTGCTGGAACCTGCTTCCCGCCCTGCAGGAACGAGGGGCTGGCCCCAGGGTACCCGGGGGAGGGATTGTCCTGGGGGGGGGGGGTGAGCTGGACACGTCCACCCCCCCTCCTGGTGGCACACTGCCAGGAACTCTGGGCTGCGTTCCCAGAAGGCTTTGCGCCTCACCGCGGGCGGAGGGGGACCCGCCCATGCACCATGTGGTCGCTGCCCTGCCCCATCCTCCCAGGGCTCGCGGGTCCCCCTGTGGGCAGAGACCCCGCCCCCCCTCCAACCAGCTGATGTGGGCGGGGCTGTCCCTGTGTTTGCCCCCCTCCCTTAGATCTCCACGGTGGGAACCAAGGGGGACTTCCTCCTCGTCAGCGACCACCTCATCGAACTCGTTACCAAGCTCCACCAGACGATGCTGGAGAGCACCGCCAAGGCGCTCGACCTGAAAGTGGCTGACGAGTAAGGGCGGGGATTGGCTGGAGCGGTGGGTGGGCGGAGCCTGTGCTGGGCGGAGGGGGGAAGAGGAGACTTCTGATTGGGCCGATAGGCATGCGTGTCACCTGCCCTAGGAGCGTGGTGGTCTCTGTCGCCCCCTGGTGGCTGGCGTGGAAGGGGATAAGAGGCTACTACTGCTGCCGGCTGAGGGACCCAATCTTCTAGCTCCGGTGGGTTGGAGGCTTCTAGCGCTAAGGGACATGTGTTCGAATCCCGTGGTTGGCCCAAGCAGGGTCCCATCCATACTGCTGGCAATCCTAGGCGGGCAGGGCTCTGAGCCTCAGCCCAGTGGCACGTGCAGCTCTGGCTTTTCCCCAGCAGGGGGCGGTAGGCTGTGCATCCCACCTGCCTAGGGAGGAGACAGGGGGAACCACGCCAGGGACAGGCCTGTTGCTGAGCTCATACTGCTGGGGGGGGGGGTCCCTGCAGGTTCTCCACGCAGCTCAACAAGAGCAGCGTCGCCATCCGCGTGGTGGAGACGACCAAGAAGGAAGGGGCGGCGCCCGTGTGCAAGAAGAAAGGCAGCCAGCGCATGGAGGTTCTGGTCCACTGAGGCGGGCGGACAGGTTGGCAGGAGTGCGGGCCGCCTGCCCCCAGCCTGGGCTGGGCAGCCACCGTGCCACGAGCCAGCCGCGGAGAACCTGGCGGGACGTGGCACTTGAGGGCCCAGGAGGGTATGATCCAGCTGGGGCACGGACCTTTCTCCTTCCGCTCCGCTCCCTGCCAACCCAGGCAGCCTGCCGGCCGGCAAAAACTCTTCTCTTTCCGTGCCCGGGGGCGGGGGGAGAAATGGCCTTTGCACGAGGAGGGGGGGCTGGCCTTCGCACGAGGAGGGGGGGAATGGCCTTTGCACGAGGAGGGGGGGCTGGCCTTTGCACGAGGAGGGGGAATGGCTCTTGCACGAGGCCGGTTCCCGGCTCTCGGGCAGCAATCGGTGAAAATAACATTAAATATCGCAGCCAGGCCGCTGTGACGTGTCTGTGATGGTCCTGCCAGCCCCCGAGCTCCAGGGCGGGTTTGCTGCTGCGCGGCGTCTCTGCCCCCAAGGTTCTGGGTTTCCAAGCCAGCAGCTGGAGCAGTGAGCAAGCCGCACCCGGCCTGCCCTTCCCGGCCAGCGTTCGGATTGCAGGGGTGCGTAGACACCCCAGTTAGGGGCTGGGGCCTCCAGGGGCCAGGGGCTTGGCTCAGGGTTGGGGGTGGAGGTGCCCCAGGACTCCTGGGTTCTATTCCCGGCTCCCAGAGAGGAAGGGGGGGGGGTGTCTAGTGGGCTGAGTTTTCCTCCCTTGGATCAAATCTCCACCGCTTCCTGCCTCGGTTTCCCCCACTGCACCCTAGGGCTAATCATCTCACCTGGGGGGGAGGGGAATGAAGTTCTGTGTAGTGGCAGAGGGGGGCACAGACCCCCCCCCCAGGAGCTACAACCAGCGGAGAAGCCCCCAACGGGTGAGCGACAGTCCAGGCGTTTTTTTCTCAGCTGGCCCCCTCCAAGGCGGTTTAACGTTGCCATGGACACGCTGCCATCAGCACCTGGCGTTGCATCCCCCCCCTCCCCCCCCGGCTCCACTGCCATGGCCCAAATGCATCAGCCTGGCCGCTAAAGGCCTCGTACTCCACCCAGCCCGCCAGGGGCAGATCCAACTGCGGGCGCTGGACAGGGCCCTAGTCTCGAAGCACTTGGGAGCTATGTAGGGAAGGGGTGGGAGGGGAAACTGAGGCACAGAACGAGGCAGGAAGTGGCCTCGGTCTCGCCACAGGCCAGAGCTGGGAATTGGAGTCCCCCATCCTGCCCCAGGCTCTCCCTGCCCCACATCCCTGCCTGGCCTCAGGCCCGGAGGCCCAGAAAACTAGGCCCCAAGGAGCCTGTTTTGGGGAAAAGGCCCGTGGCCGTGGAGGCAGGGCAGGTGGAGGGGGGGGCAGGGGAGTGCCTGGCGCTGTCAGGCTGGGTTAGGCGCCGGCGTGTGACTGGGCGGGGGGAGGGGGGGGAGCTGCAGCCCTCAGCTGAGGTCATTTGGTGGCGGATTTCTCAGGGCGGCTGCGGGGAGGGTCTTGCCTCCAGGGGGGCCGGGCTGAGTCGCTGGCACATCGAGCACCCACCTATAGACCCCCTAGGCAGCTCAGCCACGGGCAGAGGGGGGAGCAATGTTGCACCCCCCCAGCCTCTCGCTCAGTCGTTCCTCCTCTTCCCCCCCCCCCCAGCCGGCATCAGCTCCGCCAGGAGCGACCCCCCCCGGCCCGTGTCCCTCTCTGAGCTGCCCGGGGGCTGCCCAGCCTGGCACCCAATGACCCAGCCCCATTGCTCCCCTTTTCAGCTGGCATGGGCCCCTCGGCTGTGGCACCAGACCTCCCCTCTCACCAGCGGTCCCCTTCCTGGCATGCACGGGAAGACCCGCTGCTGCCAAGCTGGGTCCGGGGGGGGCCAGCCACGGTAGGGGCATTGCGGGTGGCACGTACCAGAGCCCCCACCCGAAACCTTGGCATGAAACTCCCTGGGCGCAAACTGAAGCCGCCCAGCACAACCTGGACCCTGAGGGTTTGGCGGAGGGGCTGGGGGGCAGCGTTGCCCGGCACTGGGGAGGGGAATTGGGGGGGGCAGTCTCCCACAGCTGGGGGACCTTGGGGTGTGGCTTTTCAAAGCCCCCCTTCCCCTCGGAGGTCGGGGTCCCTGTCCTGGGCTCACTGTCAGCGCTGGTGCTTGGGTTCCAAGCCAGGGCCTGGAGTCCCGCCTGCGGGTCTGGCACTGCTGTGCCCCCCGCCCGGTGCCCCCCCGCCACAGCCCCGTGCAGCCACAAGTGCCCATGTAATTAGGCTCTGTAATTCCAGGCCGCCAGCTGGCGCCCTGGCACCTGCCCACTGCAGCACGGCCAAGCAATGGGGGGGCGGGGGGGGCGGGGCTCCCGGCACCTTGCCCCCAGCTGTGCCCTGCTCGGAGCCAGCTTCCTCCATCCCCCGCGAGGTCGGGCAGGGGAGCGGGTGTGGCTGTGCCCCAGCCCCCAGTCTGGAGGGGGCACATCTCTCCGGCCTGCAGAGCAGCTGAGGCTGGGGGGGAGCGGGGTGCCCCCTGCAGAAAAGGGGACGGCGTGGCAGCTCTCTTGCTTCTCCAGGATCCGGCATAGGCGTGATGTGGACATAAGGAGTCAGGGGCTGGCAGCCCTAGACCCCTTGGGGTGGGGGGCCACAGGCCCCTGACCCCTCCGTACTCAGCTTAGTCCCTTCTCATGTCATCCCAGCCAAAAACTGCCCAGCTCCCAGGCCCTGATCCCCAGCCCGGTGTCCGTCTTCGTCTCCCTCCCTTTGTCTCTCCCCCTGGGAAGCGCCTTGTCATCTGTTCCAGCTGGGTCTAGGGGTCTGGGCCAACCACAGGTGGGTGAGTCGGAGGGAATCTCACAGCCCAGCGCAGGGGGACCCAGGTGACAGAGCAGACAGCCCCCCCACTACGTCACAGCCCCGGCACATGTGGGAGGGAAGCAGGCACGGGAGCCCCAATCCGTCCCTCCTCGGTGAAAGAGACAAACGGGACGGCCCCCTCCCCTTGTGGGGTGCCAGGGCCGGGCAGGGAATGTTCCTGCCTGTCCCCGTGGGGTTTCCTTCCCTGGCGAAAGGAGGCATCGCAATTCCCCCGGCATGGAGATGCCAGAGAAAAAGCCCCCTGGTGCAACCAGCCAGTTAGCCCTGCCCTGCTCCCGCTGTGCAAGGTGGGGATACAGCCGGCAGGGGGCTGCAGGGGAGAGTGGATTTAGGGCACGTTGGTTTGGATGTTTCACAGACTGGGGGGAAGCGTCTCTGCTCCGGGATCTGGGAGAGGGTCACGAGCTTGAACGTGGCTTGGTGGGAGCCCCTGCTCCCCGCGATGGCAGGAGAAGGCTGAAGAAGGGGGTGGGGAAACTGAGGCACGTCGCGGCAACCCCGAGTTGTGCCACCAGGGGGCGCTCGAGGCTTTGTAACAGGGTGTTGGCACCCCCAGCATCCAGGGCGCTGCAGGGAACAGCCCTTTGTGGGGCGGGGGGGGGGGGGGCAGATATTCCTTATTGAACCTCATCCTCCTGACCTCAGACTATTTCTCCAGATGGATTTGAATTGTAACCCCCCCCCCAAAAAGCCCTTCCCCCCCCAGCTTGCGATCGTCTGCAAACCCCATAGGTGTCCTCTCTGTGCCGTCAGCTGCCTCGCGGATGAGGAGATGGATCGGACGTCGAACGCTTCCAGTGGGTTTCTTGGACATTTCAAAAGCGGAAGCCCCGCAGGGAACATGGGGCCACTCCCCGGGTCATTCCGGCTGTGCCTCTACTTCCCCTGCCCCCGCGGAGATGGTGCTGGGGGAAGCCAGCTTCCCCCCCACCCCACCAGCTCCTGCTCCCTCCCCCTTGCTGCCTCTCTCTGATTAGCCATATCACTAATCAACTATCTGACAAGCTTCTGCTTACGAGTCTCTTCCGTCCCTATTCAAGCTGCCCCCGTCCAGCCAGGGTGGCCGCGTCCCGTACTGCCTGGCTTTTCTCCCCCGTGGCCTAGTGTGATCTCTGTGGCCTCAATATTGTCCCTATGGGAAACTGAGGCCAGGCAGCCTGTGGAGTGTCTGCTCCGAAGCCTTGGTATGAAGAAGTCTCATTCCCATCCTGGAATGCCAGCCGCCTGGCCAACGCCTTGGTAAATAAACCGGGCTGAGACAGCCCTGGGGCTGGGTCACCCCTTTTGGCACCAAATGGGGAACTGGACAGGCCGGGCCCTGAAAATCCACAGCAGGCGTGGGTTCCGATCCTGCTCCCTCCGGGGAGCAGCAGAGCGAGAACCCGCCCCGGGGGAGAGTCTCTGGGCTTGGTGGAAGGCGCTCGGACGCTACGTTGGAGCCGCGCCGGCCGTGGGACGCCGTAAGGCTCCCATCCCACCGTTGGAGCCTCACCCGAGGGGGCTGGGGGGTGGCCAGAGCCAATTCCAGGGTGAGCAGCGGCAAAACAAAACCATCCTGCGCCAGGGGCGCCTGAGCACCATGCGGCTCAGGGAGGTGCCAACTCCTCGGGTTTTTGCAGCCGCAGCTGCGTGCACTGGTGTGAAAAGTGCCAGGGGTGTTTTCCGCTCCCTGGCCGGTGCCACGGAAAGTGTGAAAGGAAAGCGGGGAAGCTGATCAGATTGGCCTCCGCGACACCTCCTGGGCAGAGATGCTAATGAGGCGCTGCTAATAGCTAAGCAGAGCTAATTAATTCGTTGCTGGAACCGAGCGGACCTTAATGGCAAAGGCCGAGGCTAAGGATACGCCATAGCTGATATCTGTTGTTCTTGTCCTCACCCACCCACCCTCCTCCATCGCATGCTGTCCTGGGATTATGGATTATGGGCTCAGACCCCTCGAATCTTGGGACTGGGGAAGGGATTCTGAACTTGGCCCAGCTTCTCTGCTCTCTGGCCCCCAGGGAGCACCAGAGTGGGGTCCCCCCGGATCGGTGCCTGTGCTAGTGGGGGGGCAGCTTGGTCCTCCCCTAGTCTGGCACCCGGCTGCGAAGTCCAGTGACCCCTTTGGGGCTTTGCAAGGGCACAGAGTTGTGGGGGGCAGCTGCACCCCCCATCCTTGACACGCCCCTAGCTGCTGCCGAGACGGCCTGGCCTGTTCTGGGCTCCCCGTCTTCGCAGCAGCCTAGTGGGTGGGGGGAGGGGAAGAATGGAGACCAAGCATATCCAAAGAAGGGGGGCGGGAGCAAAGCTGGTGGCTCCCCCCCCCCCCCCAGTCCCTCTGCTGTGACCCCCTCCCCCCCAGCTTTCTCATGCTAAAGACCCAGCTCAGGTTTCAGGATCCATTTCCGGCTCTTGTGGCTACTGGGAGCACTCAACCGCGAGCCCTGAAAGCGCCGGTGGTAGTAGGTGGCCCACAAACGTACCCCCCAACTTCTTTAGAAAACCCCTCCAGTTTTTTTGGAGGCCTGACTCAGGCTTTTGGGTGTTCCCCCTCCCCCCCGGGGTCAGCAGTACGCCAGTTGTCCTCTCATCTTCAACAGATTGCAGAGCACGGGGTGAAGGAAGTCGGTAATGTTTTCCCCCATGTGCAGAGGGGGAAACTGAGGCATGGGAAGGGTTGTGATTTGCCCGGCAGGCCAGTGCCGGAAGTTGGATCTGCATCCAGGCCTCGCCTGTCTCTTGTCCGAAGCTTTATCCACCCGGCTGGACGATAGTTGCTTAACTTGGTGCGTCTGTGCAGGCAGTATGCTTGGGGAAAGAACGGGCCCCATATTGCTTTATGCCTCAGTTTCCCCCATTGCGAACAGTGACCACAATCCTTCCCGATATCATGGGGGGGTGATGGATTAATTGGGGGCTCTCTGGGGTGTGTTCATGAGCGGGGTGCCGAGGCACCACTGCATACAAAGCGCTGATTGCTCGGAGCCCAGAGGCTAGGGTGATGGGCATAGAGTCCAGACAACAGCCCTGAGGGAAGTGCTCTCCCCAGGGACTGGGACGGTGACAAGCCTGTGCCAAGGCTTCAGGGCCGTTGGCTTCCTTTTGCCAGCCCTGGAGGTTCCTTGTTTCCTTTGCCCCTGGTGCCCGAAGCTCTAAGACCACTGGGGGGAGGGAAGGGCAGGGGGGCGGCAGCAGACTGTCTGTAAACACGCCGGCGAGGGAGCTATTTTTGCAAGCCTGGTGCTTATTTTTGTAACACGTTAAATCCACCTTCCCCCAGGGCCCCCCGATGCTATCTGGGAGCATGCGCCTTGCAGCAGGCGAACAAGCTGCAGAGACCCAGCTGAGAGTTGGGGGAAGCCAGGTCGGGTTTCTGCGTCTGCCACCGACTGCCTGCGTGCCCTGGGGCAAGTCCATTTGCTTCTGTTTCCCTATCTGTAAAATGGGGGATCATCCGCCTGCCTGCCAGTCCGGGTGGCCTGAATTCCCCAAACGCCAGGAATGCAACGGAGCTGTCAGCCTTGGGCGACTGCTGGCCGCATCTGGTCACTCTCCTTGTCCGTTATCCCCTCTGCAAATACCAGCCCTTTAAAACATGCAGACGCAGGCCAGGTGGGGTGTGACGGCGCATCGGGGAGCCCCCGACCCTGCACCTCCCGATCCTGCACCCCCGTAGCTGCGAGAACAGACTCCGCCAGCCAGTAGAAAGGAGCGTGAATTGCTTCTCCGGGATTCAGCCCAGCACAGACGTGATGCGGTTACGGAGTCAGGGCCAGGATGCCTCAGGCCCTTGGGTTAGGGGTCCATCGCCCCCTCAGCACCCAGCTTAGTCTGTTCCCTTCATGTTTCCCAGCCAGAAAACTGCCCGGCTCCCGGACCCTGCCCCCAGTCTCTGCCTCCCTCCCTTTGTCTCTCCCCCTGGGAAGAGACTTATCTGCTCAGGCTGGGACTAGGTGTCTAGGCCAATCCACATGTGGGTGAGTCCGAGGGAATCACACAGCACAGCGGGGGGGACCCCGGGGGACAGAGCAGACAGCCCCCCACTATGTCACACCTCTCCCCCCTCCGAGAGCGAACTGAGCAGGGTCACTCCACTTGTGGCCTGGGGAAGTTCGGGTCCCCTGCCAGGTGAAGCCGCAGCGGGGACACTGACGCTCCCCTTGGCTTGGGGCTGCCACGGCGGTGCCCTGCAGGGGCCGGCTCCCCCGTGTTCGGCTGCTGCACGGCTTTGCGGGGGCCGGCGCGGGCCCGCTCCCTGCGGTCGGACCAGCCCTGCCACTTCCCTTGGGCTCTGCCCACGGTCTCTGGCTGGGCCCATGAGCTCCGCGAGTCTTTCCCGGAAAGCCAGGACGTCTTCCACCCGCGACTCTGCATCCGGGGAGGTCTCCCCCTCCCATAACTCTCTCCGCAAGCCCAGGGGTCCTTCCCCCTCCTGCACCCTGGCTCTGTCCGGGAGAGCCTGGCAGACCCTCGGGGTGCCTCCCTGTGTGCAGCCAGCAGGTGGGGCAGGTACTTGTCCCAGTCCTGCGGGTGCCAGTGCATGAAGGCCTCCAGCATCTGCTTCACGGTCTCCTGGAACCTCCGCACCAGCTGGTTGGACCGGGAGCGACATGCTGGGGCCCAGGTGAGCCGGGCCCCGTGTGTCTCCCACAAGCACCGGAGCGGGGCCGACATGAAGTTGGATCCCTGGTCCACGCGGTCGTACCAGTCCTCCTGGGGGAACCTCACCCTGCCGGAAATGGCCAGCGGCGCGTCTGCCACCGTGTCTGCCTCGCTAGAGGGCGTAGCCACATCGACGGCTGCCAGGATGTATTTTTTCCCCGTCTGGGTCGCCTCCCCGACAGGCCCCATCATCTCTACTGCTGCCTTCTGGAACGGCTCCTCTATGATGGGCAGGGGCCTCAAAGCAGCTTCCCCCCATCTCGGGCCTTCCTCACCCTGCGGCAGGAGTCACAGGACCGGCAGGACCGCTGCCCGGCTGCAAATATCCCCGGTCAGTAGAAGTCTTGGAGCAGCCTCAGCCGGGCGCGCCGGATCCCCCTGGGGCCCGCAAATGGGGCGTCATGGGCCAGATACAGCAGCTTGTGGCGATACTTTTGGGGGACGACCAGCTGCCGCTGGAGCCCCCATCCCCCCACCTTCCCTGGGGGGAGCTATTCCTGGTACAGGAATCCCTGCTCCCACAGGAACCTCTGCTGGCCGCCTTTCCCAAGGGGCTGAGCTGCACCGAGGCCAGTCCAGTCTCTCGGCAGTGGTACGGAGGGATCCGCCTGCCCCTCCGCCTGGAATTCCACAGCTGGGGCAGGGATAGGGACCTGTCTTCCCCCGCCCCTCCCATCGTTTGCCTGGGGCTGGGCTTCTAGCCCTGCTGGGCCCCATCTCTGCTGGGATGGGGCCCTGGGCCCCCTGCAGGGAGTCCTTCCCTGGGTCAGGGTTGCCAGCCCCTCGCTGGCTCTGGCTCGTGTAGGGTCCATCTGGCCGCTCCTCTAGGTCATTCCCCATCAGCAGCTCCGTGGGCAAGTGCCCGTGCACCCCCACTTCCTTGGGGCCCTCCTCGGCCCCCCGTTTCAGATGCATCCAGGCTACGGGCACTTTAAGCAGGGTCCCGTCTATGCCCCTCAGGGTCAGCTGAGTGTCGGGTACCATGTGGTCTGGGGATGCTTCCTCGGCAGCCGGGCCAGCGTCACCTCCGCCCCCATGTCCCAGTAGCCCGTCACCTCCCTGCCATCCACCTGCAGGGGCACGAGGCAGTCGCTCCGCAGGGGCCGCCCTGCCCCCACCCGGCACACAGAGAAATCTGCCTCCCGAGGGTCGGACCTCCCAGGGGAGGGGCACTGAGCATCCTTCCCCCCCCTCTGAGCTGAGGTTTGCCTGCTGGCCCCGGCCTCTGCGTCTTGCCCTTCCCCCAGCCCCAGCCAGTTACAGTCTCAGGTCGTGGGACCTGTCCTGGTGCCTGGGCACTGAGCTCTCTTGTGGCCTCTTTTCCCCGCAGCGCTGGCAGCCGGGGTCTCTATCCGGGCCCTGGGGGGTGGCTGACGGGTGCCTGTCGCCTGGCCTCGCCCCGTCGGTGACTCTCTCCGTTGCTCGGCCGAGAACCAGTCTCTGCACAATTCCCTTTCTCTCCGGGACTCCCGTTCACACCCGGACCAGCTCTCCGTGAACTCCTCCGCCAGCTTCCCGGCCTCCTGGGGGTTCTCTGGCCGCCGGTCCTTGAGCCACAGCCTCAGGCTGGACAGGCAGGCGTCATAAAACTGTTCCAGCATCATCAGCTTAAGCAGGTCCTGTGCGGTCTGGGCTCCGACCCCGCACACCCACTGGCGGCAGGATTGCGCAGGCGGGAGGCCAGATCCACATAGGTCTCCCGTGGCCCCTTCTGCACCCCCCGCAACGTCTTCCTGTCCATTTGCAGGGTCAGTCCTTGACCCGTTCGTAATCACCCGGCTGCAGATCCTCCAATTCCTTCATCCGCAGCTCCATCTCCAGCCGCTGCAGCTCTGCCAGGATGGACCCCGCCCTGGCCGGAGCATGGTGGAGCGTGGCTTGGCGGCCGCGGCGTCTGTCTGGCAGACTCCAGCCGTGCCTCCGGTCTGAGGGCCTGAGACTCTCTCAGGAGGTGTCTGGCTGCTCCCTGTTGCGACAGGATCCAGGCCCCTGGAAAGGTCATTCTCTTCCAGCCGGGTGATCAGCTGGGCCTTCGTTGCTTTCCCCAAGGCAGGTCCCTCTCTCTGCACAGCCCCACAGGGTCTGCCGTCAGGAGTCGGGCGTAGGCATCTCCCCGCCGATCCCCGGGGTGCAGACTCACCGGCCGCGGGCCGCAGCGCCCCACGACTCCCGCTATCGCTTTGCTCTGCCGCCAGCCTGCCTGGCTCTTGCACGCCCCTTTCTTCTACCGCGCCTTGTCACTCGCTGCCGGGCGCTCCATGCACGGGGTGCAGCGCATCCCACCCGACACCACCGTGACGGCGCGTCGGGGAGCCCCCGACTCTGCGCCCCCGTAGCAGCGAGAACCGGCTCCGCCAGCCAGTCGAACGGAGGGTTTATTGCTCCTCCGGGATACAGCCCGGCACAGACGTGATGCGGTTACTGAGTCAGGGCCAGGATGCCTCAGCCCCCTTGGGTTAGGGGCCCATCGCCCCCTCAGCACCCAGCTTAGTCTGTGCCCTTCGTAATTCCCAGCCAGAAAACTGCCCGGCTCCCAACCCTGCCCCCAGCCAGGTGCCGTCTCTGCCTCCCTCCCTTTGTCTCTCCCCTGGGAAGAGCTTTGCTAACTGCTCGTGCTGGGAGTAGGTGTCTGGGCCAATCCTCAGGTGGGTGAGTCAGAGGGAATCACACAGCGCAGGGGGACCCCGGGGGACAGAGCAGACAGCCCCCCCCCACATCACATGGGGTCTAAAGGAGCCACTTAGATCCAGGAATAACAAACCAGGACTCCTGGTTCTGTTCCCCGTCGCGCTGATGCTTGGGGCAGACAGACCCCTTCCCTTCTCTGCCCCCCCTCCCCCTTCAGCCAGCACAGGGGGTGTGCTTGTGGAGGGGTGCAGGGGGGTCCCCTCCTTGAGTTGGTGCTGGCTTTTAGCAGCCCATAAACCCAAACTCCTGCACCTCCAGGGCTCCAGGTAGCCTGGTGTTTCCCTGAATCCCTGCGTCAGTCTCACCAGGATTAACCGCATGCAGGTGAACCCCTTCCCCCCATATGCGCCTTTCAGCGGCATAAAAAGAAGCCCCGTGCCTCAGTTTCCCTGCATGTCAGTGAGGCCGACCCCGCCTCAGGGGAGCAGGGAGGAGGTCGTGTAGGGGGCGTAATGGGCTGCGGGGGCCGTGTGAAAGCAAAACCTCTTCCCCTCCCCTCCCGCGCCTGTTTCTATCCCTTGCTCCCCCCCCCCCCCCGCCTCCGGGCGCCCGGCAGGGGCTGTGATGGGACTAATTAAGGAGAAAAAGGGGGAGGCATTTAACACTCTCTCTCTGGTTGAGGCTAAGGCGCTAATTGACTGTGGGCCAGGTTGGGGGGGCCTCCCGCCTGCTCTCCCGCCAGGCGCCGGTTTCTTCAGGCCTTCGGCATGGCTGGGAGACCCCCGGCAGAAAGCTCCTGACAGCATAATCCCCCCAGCGGGGTGCACGCGCAGGCAGAGGCCTCCACGTGGCTCTCCTGCCTGCCCTCTGCCCCACTCCTGCCTTGTAACCCGTGTCTGACCGCTGCCGCTGACTCCTGCTCCAACCACTAGGCCTGGCTGCCCATGTCCCAGTGCAGCCCCCCCAGCCTTTGCCACGTGGCAGGGTGGCCACGTGCCCACGCCTTGCCCTCCCGCAGGCTGGGCATCTCCCCCTGCGCCTCCCCGGCTTGGCTGGGTCTGCGGAGTCACGTCCCCAGCTCCCGCTCGCTAAGCGCTGGCTGGCGAGGGCTTTGTGCGGCGCAGACAGGCGAGGGGGGGAGTGCGGCGCCCCCCCCCCGTCTAATCTCACAAAGGGGTGAAGTGGCTCGCAAGCCATAAACGCCGCGCCGGGAAATGGCTTTTCCATCTCCCCGGCTGGCGAGGCGCCTGCGACGCTCCCTCGCCTCCTTTGATTGCTGCTCCCCCGCCGCCAGCCAGACACCCTGAGCCGCCCGCAGCCTAATTGAAACCTGCTCAGACGGTCGCAGGCAATCGCTGCTGCGTGATGAGCCGGGAGAGCGGGCGGGGGGCGGGGGGAGGCTGACGGCCCAGCACCGTTAATTTGAGGCCCAGGGATTCAAGAACCTTACAGGGTGTCACAAGGAGGAGGGAGAAAACTTGTTCTCCTTGGCCTCTGAGGACAGGCCAAGCAGCAATGGGCTTAAACTGCAGCCAGGGAGGTTGAGGTTGGACATTAGGGGTGTGTCTAGACTACAGGGGTTTTTTTTCGAAACAAGGAGCCTTCTGCCGGGGATGGGGCCAGGCGCTGCGGCTCCCCCCGTCCCACCTGCCAGTGGTGGATGTTTTCTGGGGGCCCCTGGACACGGGCCCTCTCGGCCCAGGGCTAATCCCCGCCCACCCATAAGTGCTGGATGTGGGCAGTGGGTAAAAGCCCAGCTGGGGAAGGCAAGACCAAGCCCCGCCCCTTCCACTGAAGCCACGCCCCTCTCCTTGAGACCACACCCCCTTCAACAATCGCCCCACCCTGGCCAAGCCCTGCCAACCCCAGCCCTCAAGCCTGATCCTTCCTGGCCCCCATAAAGGCCGGCACTGCCGCGTCACGGTCCCAGCCCGCCGGGGCAGCTGGGCAGTGCAGGCAGCTGTGGAAAGGCAACACCTTCCCTTGCCTGCATTCCCCGCCGCCCACGGTGCTAGAGCCAGGGTGCAGCACCCCTGGCTTGAAGGGGGTGATATCCAGGGGTTACAGTTTGGCTCAACAGCTCATCCCCCCCTTGTACAAACTGCTCCTGCCCCCCTGCCGCCCTTGCAGCACCTTCCCTCCCCGAACATAGCTCAGTGGGTTCTGCGCACGGCCGCCCTGCCTGGAGCCAGCGGCAAACTCGGCCGCCGGGGAAGGGCTGGATCCAAACTCCCTTTCTGAGACTGTGCAGAGCCTGCTGCCCGTGGGTCTAGCAGGGCCTTGGCCAGGCTGGGCCCCCCCGCCCCCACCGCCACCCTTGGTCCTTTGCGAGGCGGGGGCCCCTGGACAGTGGGTGACGCTCCCATTCACCGCTTGACTGTTTTTTTACCGTGCGCTGGGCTCCCCTGCAGAGCAGAGAAATGGGGGGGGGATATGCCCCCCATGCTGCCCCGAGCTCACTCCCCCGGAGCAACTGAATTCTGCTGCTCCTGGAATATTCATCCCCCGCCCCCTCGCCGCCCCACCACCTGTCTCTTCTCAGCGCCGTACTGGGAGGCGAGCGTGTCCCTCCTGTTCCCAGGGCCTGTGGACCCCTGCCTGGGCGGGGTGGGGAGCCAGCCGGCCCCCGGCTTCATTGGCTCGCCCTCTAATCAGCTCTCCCCGCTCGGCCAGCTGCGCCGGCTCCCTGGTGGCGCTTGCTAGCACAGCGGCGCCGAGCCGGGTGCCAAGTGGCCGGCGGCCAGGCCCCAGCCAGCCGGGCCTGGCCAGCAGTGAAGCTCAGAGCCACATGGGCTGTTCTTGGGCTCCCTGGCTCATCCCGCACCTGTGCCGTCCACCTGCCCCCTCCCAGGCCGGCATCCTTCTCCCAGGAGCAGGAGGGCGGGGTCTGGGACGGGGGACCCTTCGCCTTCCCTTGGCCCAGCTGGGATGTAAGGGGAGCCCCCGATCCGGAGGAGTCCCTCTGCCCTTCACATGTCTGCTCCTAGGAACCAGAGGGGTGAGAGGAGGAAATCTCACGTCTCCTTCCCCATCCGCAGCACCGGCCTGCATTGCAGAGCTGGGACTCGGCCGGGGTGGTTCTGAGAGCAGCCGATGGGACGGGGGCCTTGTGCTTTCCGGAGAGACACGCCGTGGGCCCTGCAAGCCGAGCTCTGGTGCTGCCACTCCACAGGGCCTGGGCGTTCCCTGGTGCCCGTCAGCCAGAGTCCAGGGGGCATTGAGTGGGTCTATCAAAGCAGGGACGGCAGCTGACGCCCACCGTACAATAACCTGCTGCGTCCATCAGCCAGCTCCACGAAGAAGGGAGCTGTTATCGCCAAGTTATGGGTAGGGAAACTGAGGCACGGCGGGACCGTGATTTGCCAATGGTTCCCCCCGCCCCTCCACAGGCCCATGGCAGTCACAGCTACTCCCAAAACCTGGGGCTGGCGAGGCCTCGCCCGCTGCTCTATCCTCTAGGCCACGCTGCTTCCAGGTCTTCTGCGGGGCACTGGCCCAAGACGCCAGGCTGGGACAGCTAAACGCAGGAACCAAAGTGTCCCATCTGCAAAGGCCCCTCCCTTCCAGTGCCCCCCAGGCTGCGGGATAAGATTCCTGACCCCCCCATACCGCCCCTTTCCATGTAGCAGTCAGGGCTCTCCTGTGCCCAGTGCCGCGATGCTCCATAGGCATCCCCAGCACACAGACCTGGGGGGACATGATTTTCTGATGCCTTCTCCCCCCACACCCCGAGGCTGGCTCCCTGCTCTGAGCCAGGCTGCTGCCGTGACACAGCCAGGACCGGCCGGATGACTCCTTCCCATTGCTCAGCCGAGGCCCCTGGAGAGATGAGCCAAGTCACTCCTGTGTCATGTCACGCCCCCCAGAGCCGAGTGTGCACGAACAGGGGAGAAAGCAGCAGGCTGGAGGGGGAGGGAGAAGGATACAATATGATGGGGGCTAATTTAGCTACAACTAATCAGGAAAGAGATCGTGGAGTTATTGCGGACAGTCCTCCGAAAACGTCCACGCCGTGTGCAGCGGCGGTCAAAAAAGCAAACAGGATGTTAGGAATTATTAAAAAGGGATAGAAAATAAGATGAAGAATATCTTACTGCCCCTATATAAAACTATGGTACACCCACATCTTGAATACTACATATAGATGTGGTCTCCTCACCCCAAAAAAGATATTTTGGCATTAGAAAAGGTTCAGAAAAGGGCAACTAAAATGATTAGGGGTTTGGAACAGGTCCTATATGAAGAGAGGCTAAAGAGACTGGGACTTTTCAGTTTAGAAAAGAGGAGACTGAGGGGGGATTTGATAGAGGTCTATAAAATCATGAGTGGTGTGGAGAGGGTGAATAAAGAAAAGTTATTTACTTGTTCCCATAATAGAAGAACTAGAGGAGACCAAATGAAATTAATGGGTAGCAGGTTTAAAACTAATAAATGGAAGTTCTTCTTCACACAGTGCACCGTCAACCTGTGGAACTCCTTGCCTGAGGAAGTTGAGAAGGCTAGGACTATAAAAGGGTTTAAAAGAGAATTAGATAAATTCATGGAGGTTAAGTCCATCAAAGGCAAGCCAGGGGGTAAGGAATGGTTCCCTTGGCTTCTGTTTGTCAAAGGCTGGAGAGGGATGGCAGGAGACAAATTGCTTGATCGTTGTCTTTGGTCCACCCCCTCTGGGTCACCTGGCACTGGCCACTGTCAACAGACAGGATGCTGAGCTAGGTGGACCTTTGGTCTGACCCAGTATGGCCATTCTTATGTTTAAGGGGCACTCGGGGGGGGGGGAGTTTAGCCCCCCTACAGTTTTAACCCTGCTGGATTTCACACTTGCAGCCTGCTCAAAGCCCTGCCTAGTCCCAGGGGCCGCGGCCCTGCAGTGGTGAGGCTCCCAGCTTTGTCTCTGGGGTGGGGAGGGTGTTTATAAACATAGGGGGGGCCGGGTGATTAAGGGCTTGTCTCTCCAGGAGTTGTAGCCCGGTCAGATGCTCATGAAAACACCGCCCCAGCCTCCACTTAAAAGCTAGGAAACAAAGAGTAGCAATAAATAGTCGTGCGCTCTGTGTGTGGGCCTGGCTGTTCGACGCACTCAGAACTGATCGGGGCCAAGGGGTAAACAGTGAGGTGGCCAAATTTGCAGGGGGCCCCCAATTCCTCAGGCCCCGAGCTGACTGCAGATTGTGACTGAGGGGGCTCACAAAGTGGGGGGATGGGCAACACGAGGGCAGGCACGAGTCCCGTGCTGCGAAAGTGACGCACCCGGGAAAATGCAACCCCGCCGATGCCTGCAGACATGATGGGGTCTAAATTACCTGTTACAGCTCCAGGAAGAGATCTTGGAATCCTCGTGGCTAGTTCCCTGAAAGCATCGGTGCCGTGTGCAGTGGCAGGCTGAAAAGCGAATGAAATATCGGGACTCACGAGGGGAGGAGTAAATAAGACAGAAAATATCATCGTGTCGCTGTAGAAAGTCATGGCTCGCCTGCATCTCAAATACCCCATGCAGCGCCGGCCGCCCCATCAGAAAAAAGATCGGTCGGGTTTGGAAAAGGTACAGAAAGGGCCACGGGGGTGAATCGGGGTAAGGAGCAGCTCCTATTAGAGGAGAGATTTTAAAAATTGGGGCTTTTCAGCTTGGAAAAGGAAGGACTAAGGTTACGTCTACACTGCGGCGCTGGTTCGGGATACTTCCGGTCTCCCGAAATAGCTATTCGGCGTCTTTTCAACAGGCCCGTTCTTTCCAAACAACAGGCGGGGTATTCCAATGTCCCTGTAAGCCCCGTTCCACGAGGGTGACGGGATGTTTCGGAAGAGCGCTCTGTTTCGAAATACAGCCTCTCTCCGACTTATGAACCGGTTACGGACCAAGCAATGGGTCGGAACTCGGTTTGTTCGTAAGTCGGACCCCACTTACACGCGACTGCGCTGTTCGTAAGCGCGGATCGCGTTTGGAACTCGGGGTCCGCCATTGACGACAGTTTTGGTCGTAACTGTAGATGGTCGTAAGTCGACCGTTCGCAACTCGGGGGCCGGCTGTGCACTCGAAATAAGCAATGCCCTTTGCGGTGAACAGAAGCACATAAGAATGGCCGGACTGGGTCAGACCAAAGGCCCATCCAGCCCAGTATCCTGTCTGCCCACAGTGGCCAGCGCCAGGTGCCCCAGAGGGAGTGAATTGAACAGGTAACGATCAAGCGATCACTCTCCTGCCATCCATCTTTACCCTCTGACAAACAGAGGCTAGGGACACCATTCCTTACCCATCCTGGCTAATAGCCATCGATAGACTTAACTTCCATGAATTTATCTAGTTCTCTTTTAAACCTTCTTAAAGTCCTAGCCTTCACAACCTCCTCAGGCAAGGAGTTCCACAAGTTGACTATGCACTGTGGGTTGAAGAACTTCCTTTTATTTGTTTTAAACCTGCTGCCCATTAATTTCATTTGGTGACCCCTAGTTCTTCTATTATGGGAACAAGTCAATAACTTTTCCTTATTCACTTTCTCCACACCACTCATGATTTTACAGACCTCTGTCATATCCCCCCTCAGTCTCCTCTTTTCCAAGCTGAAAAGTCCTAGTCTCTTTAGTCTCTCCTCATATGGGACCCGTTCCAAACTCCTAATCATTTTAGTTGCCCTTCTCGGAGACTTTTCTAATGCCAGTCTATCTTTTTGGAGATGAGGAGACCACAGCTATGCGCAGTATTCAAGATGTGGGCATACCATGGATTTATATAGGGGCAATAAGATATTCTCCGTCGTATTCTCTGTCCCTTTTTAAATGATTCCTAACATCCTGTTTGCTTGTAGAGTGTTGGGTGCCGTGTAGATGCGCCCTAAAGGGGGGGGAGGGGATCTGTTAGCGGTCTAGAAAATCGCGAGGGGTATGGAAAAACCGAATGAGGCGACGTTATTTACTCCTTCCACACAAGAAGCCGACCCAATTACATTTATAGGCAGCAGATTTTAAACAAGCAAAATACATTCTTTTTTGCACGCTCAACCTGCGGAACTCCTCGCCAGGGGACGGTGGAAAGGCCTGAACTATAAGAGGTGTCCAATAAGAACAGAATAAGCTCCAGGAGGATCGGTCCATCGATGGCGATTAGCCAGGATGGGTAGGGCGGGTTTCCCTAGCTTGTTTGCCAGGAGCTGAGACTGGGCGTCAGGGGGATACAGAGCCAGATGGACCATTGACCTGATCCAGTCTGGCCCTTCTAATGTGCTGATAGAGATCCCAGATGTAGCTGCCCCCTGCTGTAACCCCTAGGCTCCACTCCCCTCCCAGAGCGGAGAGTCTGGGAGTCCTAATGGCCTCTCTCTCTCCATCTCCGCAGTTAGCAACAAAGCAGGAGCAGCTCTCACAATGGTGCGGGTCTGAGTCCGGCCCCACGGAGAGCCTGGAGGCCAACCAGGCATTTCTCGACCTCTCAGGCCGGCTGGCTCCCTCCTGCCTCTTTCCCACTCACCGGCGAGAGATCCGCTCCCCCACCGGGCCACGGAGATCGGCGTCCGGGCAGCCCTGCAGCCATCTCCGTTCCTGGCTCTTTGGTTACTTCGGTGGCTATAAATCAGGAGGGAGGCCGGATAGGCGCTGGGGAGGGAAGGATCGGGCCCATGAGCATAAGCAGGCAGGGGCTGAGCGCAGGAGCCAGGAGATGGAGCCACGTCCTGGGAATTGGGGGACCTGGGTTGGAGTCCGACTCCTTGGGCAAATCCGTGGCGCTCGGTTCCGCGCCGGGAAAGTGGAGCTGATGGCCGGGGAATGCTCCTTGTGTTTGTACAGCACCCGGCGCGGCAGGACCTGGGTCGCATTTCACACCTCCCGTCTGCTCCCCCGATCCTACCAGGAAAGGGGGTTCGGCTGCGGTGGCTGGACAGGCTCAAAAACGCCTCCCTTCCGGGTCAGTCCCCAGCTGAGGCCTTTTCAATACTGCCAGGATTTGGCCCCAGGAGGGCTGGGACGTGGGGGGGGGGGGAGTGTGAAGCTGTCAGCTTCTGAAGGGCTCTCAGGGCAGGCCTGAGTGAGCTAATTAACTTCCTTCTTTCTGCCTCGCTGCTTATTAGGAGTAATTGTCGGTGGCGGCCACTCTGCGGAGCTGGAAGGCGGAGGAAGCGAACCCGAGGCTGGCTGGTCAGACGTGTTTGTGTTACATTCCCGGCTCATCCGCCACAAAGGCCTCGAGTGTGAAACACGCCGGATGAAGAGGGGAGAGCCACATGGGGCCCTGTAGGCTCCGCCTTGCCCGCGTTCCGGGCAGGGGCTCATTTGCATATCGCTACCCAGAATGCTCTCCTCCAGCTCACAGGTGTCCCGCTGGGGCGGGAGGCGTCAGCGCCGGCTGCCTTTGCATGCGCTACCAGCGCCGGCACTCCGGGATCCGGCATGGGACGGAGGAGAGGAGGCCAAAATCTAGTGCTGCAGCTGCGGCAGGGAACACTGTGAGTAAAAGGTGGGTCCGTGGGTCTCCATGCTGCTCGTGCCTGCTGCCATTGGCTGCCCCCCAGTGACCTAGGCACTGTAACACTGTGCCCCCCACCCCTCAAAATCCTTTTCTGTCAGGACAGATCCTTTCCCGCACTGTGGAAAGGGATCCTTACCCTTCCTCCTCTTCGTTTTCTCCTTTCTCTCTTTGTGCTGCGCTCGTCAAAGTCAGCGCGAGACTTTCTGTCCCCACCTGTCACTCTGCACGGCGGGTGCTGACAACTTATCTTGGCAGCGTGAGGGAGAACTCCCAGGTGGGCTTGGAAAGGTAGATGCAATTAACTCAGCGCTGTGCGCGCGCGCGTGTGCGGGAGAGCGAATGTGTGTGTGCTGCGTGCGTTGGCACAGGTGTGCACTGCATGCACGGATACGGGCGTGTGAGAGGATGCTGTGCGCATTGACACGGGGGCACATGTGTGCACTGCATGCGTTGACATGGGGCTGTGTGCGCCAGCTGCGTGCATTAACACGGGGGCATGGATGTGAGTTGAGTGCACTGATGTGTGTGTGTGTGTGTGTGTGTGTGTGATCTGCATGCATTGGCCCGGGGGGGGAGGGCGAGCTGCGTGCACTGACGCGGGTGTGATTGTGAGCTGCGTGCATTGACACGAGGGCATGTGTGAGCGCTGCATGCATTGACATGGGGGGTGAGCTGCATGCAATGACACAGGGGTGCAAGCTGCATGCATTGACACGGGGTGTGTGTGAGCTGCATGCATTGACGCGGGGGTGCGAGCTGCGTGCATTGACACGGGTGCAAGCTGCATGCATTGACACGGGGTGTGTGTGAGCTGCATGCATTGACACGGTGGTGCGAGCTACGTGCATTGATACAGGGGTGCAAGCTGCGTGCATTGACACGGGGTGTGTGTGAGCTGCGTGCATTGACATGGGGGTGCGAGCTGCGTGCATTGACACAGGGGTGCAAGCTGCGTGCATTGACACGGGGTGTGTGTGAGCTGCGTGCATTGACACAGGGGTGCGAGCTGCATGCATTGACACTGGGTGTGTGTGAGCTGCGTGCATCGGCACAGGGGGGTGCGAGCTGCATGCATTGACACGGGGGGATGAGAAAGCAAGAATGTGTGTGAGTGTGTGGTGTGCATTGACACAAGTATGTGTTTGAGCACTACAGACGTTGACATTTGCGGGCCGAATGCCTTGACACGGTGTGTGTGTCGTGTGCGTGTGCACTGCATGCGTTTACACGGGGTGAGTGTAAGCATTCCATGCATTGACACAGAATGTGTGAGTGTTTGTGTGTATGCATGTTGCATGCACTGACACAAGGTGTATGTGTGCATGCACACTGCCTGCATTCACAAAGAGGTGTGTGCAGAATCTCATGACAGCCAGGAGACAGAACAGGGCTGTCTAGGGTATATGTATGTGTGTGTGTGTTGCATGCATTGCTATGCGGAGGAGGGGGGTGTGATGTGTGTGTGCATGCTGCTTGCAGTGATAGGGGGGGGATGTTGCATGCATTGCCACAGGGATATGTGTGCACACGTGTGCATGTGCACTGAATGCATTGCCATGGGCGGTGTGTGTGCAAGCATTACATGCATCGACACAGGTGTGCGGTGTGTATGTGCGTCGGCGCACACACAGACGGTGCCGTGTCCCCGCGTGGGTCCGGGCGCCGCGCCTGTTTCCTTCCACGGGTAAAGCCGCCCCCTCTTTAAACCTGATGAAACCCGATTCCCGGCCCTCCTCTCCTCCTCCTTCCCAGCAGCCCCGGGGGCAGGGCCTGTCCTCCGCCCCCCCTCTCCCCCTCTGCCCCAGTGCTGTCTTGTCCCTGTGCGGCCAGGCGGCACCCCCCTAATGATGCAGCGGATCAAGGGCTCCCCCCAAGGGCCATAACTCAGGGCAGACCATTCCCCCCCACCCCCCGCTCTGCAAAGGCCACGGTGCCCTCAGCTGCCACCCGGCCCTGCCGGTGTCCAGCCGGGAGCTGAGCTCAGCTGGGCACTGAGGTGCGGCCCTCCGCCTGGCACACAGCCCCTGCCTCTCCAACGCCCTGGCCTCAGGTGCACGGCCCGGCTCCCCGGCAGACGCGGGGGGCTTCCCTCTCCCGAGGGGGCCGCCCCGGGCTTTCAGACCCCTTTGCTGCTCTCTGGCGGGGTGAAGGCGCCCCAGGGAGCGGAGGAGCTCAGTCGCTCTCGCTCTTCCTTCCTTGTCTGGGGGTGGCGTTGGGAGGCCGGGCTCCTGGGTTCCCTTCCCAGCTCCGTCGGGATCCAATTCGGTGCCACTCCCGGTGCCTCAGTTTCCCTGTCTGGCCAGTAGGGAGGATAATGAACATCCTCCCTCCCTGGATTTCATTATAGCCAGGAAACGGGGTCGGGCTGTCGGGGTGCACGTGTCCAGCGGCCCGGGCCGTCTCATAGACCAGCGCCGCGTCTCCCAGACCCCTCCAGGTGCGCCCACCCACAGCAGAGGGCTGGGGGTGGCCGGGCGGGGTTTAACCCCCACACTGGGCAGAGGGCTGGGGGTGGCCGGGCGGGGTTTAACCCCCACACTGGGCAGAGAGGAGGGCAGGAACAGCCTTGGGGCTGGAGCTGGGGACAGGTGGAGCCGGGACACCTGGGGTCTATTCACATCGACATCCCCGTGTCTTCCCGCAGGGGCTGAGCGGGACCTAGGAACAGCAGCCCCCCCAGCCCTGAGGCCAGCCGTCTGCAGTAGCTGGGGAAACTGAGGCTACGGGAGGCCAGTCCCCAGAGAGTGGCAATTCCCTGGCGGCTCTGCTCTAACCGCTACCCCACACTGTCTGTTTCCCTGGTCTCCTTGCCTCGCTCCAGTGCGGGGCCCTGGCTCAGCTTGAGCTTTCGACTGCTGTAGCTCACGGCGTGCCCCGGGGCTGTGAGATTTCAATTCCCCCCCCAGGACTCCGGGCTGCGTCATTCTCGCCCCGGCCAGCCAGCGGCGTGGCGCGAGGCTCCGGGAGACGGGCCACCGCAAATGAAAGCCGTAAACAACATGCTGCGCTTCCCGGCGGGCGGGGAGCCACGCGCGGATCCCGCTGCAATTAGGCCGGCGGGAAGGGGGAACCGCTGGTATTAATTAACTTGGCTTCCTCTGGCCGAGACGCTCTGTAATTAACATCCCTGCTGCTGCAGATGCTGCCCCGGCCGCGTGCCGAGCGCTGGCCCGGCGGTCCCACTGGTCCCGGGGCACCGCCGCGCGGAGGGCCTGCCGGAGCGGGCCCCAGGGACCCCCTGACGGGGCGTGGGGGGAGCAGGAAGGGGACGCTTCTGCCGCGGCTTGCCAGCCACCCGGGCCCAGCACGCAACTTCTGGTTCCCCCGGTTCCGATGCCAAGCGTGCCAAGCGTGGCCCCTACAAAAATGACTGCCCCCCCCGCCTCTTGGGGCCCCCCAGCCTTTCTCTAGGGTGCGATTAGTTAGGGGTGGGCAGTCATTTTTGTAGGGGCCCCTTGGTCACTGTGGGTAGGGGTCGCGGGCCGCCCTGGAAGGCGGGGCTGGTGCTTACGGAGACAGACCCGCGCTAGCTCGGCCCGGCGCGGGGAAGGCAGGTGGGGCCGTCGTGCTGCCTGTCGTTCCCCAGGGGACCGGCTGGCTTGTACCGCGCGTGTGGATCTGTGCAGGGCGATTGCTCAGAGCAGACACCCCCCGAATCCCTCCATGGGGAATCGCTCCCTGGCCCCGGGCGAGGTCCCTGCAGCTAGCCCTTCCGTGCCCCCGGCTCGCCACAAACCGGCTTCAAACCCCACCGCTCCCTGCCCCTCTTGCCTCCGTCGACCTCCCCACATGGGGCCTGTGACCAAGCGGAAAGGCCTGGGCTAAGACCTGCCCCCACTAACCCGGCCACGGCCGGTGGCCCTGGGGCCTTTGCTCCGCTGGAAACCAAGTCTCAGCCCCCCCGGAATCAGCAAAGAGCGCCTCCCTTTTGGGCTGCCCGTCTCGGAGAGGGAAAAGGAGCCGGGGCCGGTCCAGCCGCTCTGGTTTCTCCTGTTGCCTGCCCGCGCCCCTCTTCCGCCGTCGGACCCGAGGGCGGCCGGCCGGGGGGCCAACTCTGGCCCTTCGTCGGAGCCCCCCGCTTCGGCGTTTGGCACTTCGAGATGCTAAAGAGACACTCCCGGGAGCGCGGGAGATGAAATGCACCGGCAGGGCAATTAGCGTTGCTGGGTTACAGGGGCCGGGAGTTTTAATTGTCTCCTCTAGGAATAAGAGACAGCCCCCCGCCCTTTGGAGTTTGTTCGGGCGGAAGTGGGGGAGCATTCGGCTCCTGGGACCTGGGGGTGGGGGGCAGGGAGCAGCCTGCGAGTCTCAGGGGCTGGGATGCGGGGGCAGGTCCGGGGCGGTGTCCCTCTCTGGGAATGGGCGGATGGATGTGCAGGCAGCGCCGGGCGGAACAGCAAGGGGCCCGGAGAAGGAAAAGGGAGAAAGGGGCGCGTGGGGGAACCGGGGAGGGGGATCCCCGCCCGCCCTGGGGCTTGGTCCCGGTGCGGCTGTGCCCACGGTGCCGGATGGGAGAGGCGGGGCGAGCCGGGAGAAATGCTGTGCGGTCAGTTGTGGTGCAGTTCCCCTTCCCTCCCCCCCCCCCGGGAGCTGGGCCCCTCCGCCGCCTGCATGTGGACCACGGTGCTTCGCTGGGAGGGCGCCCGTTCGCCGAGCCACGGCAGGGGGCCAGGGCCGTGGCGCCGTTGCTGTGCGTGGACAATGCAGCTGGCGCAGGCCGAGGCGGGGGGAGCTTCTCCAGGGGCTCCCACTGGGGGGGTCTCCCGCTGGCCTCCAGCCCCTGCTGCCGCTGTCCGGGCCCCCCAGACGTGGGACCGTCCCCTCGAGCGGGCTGCGGAGTGGAGATGCCGCCTGCTTTCTGTGCAGAGGTGCCCCGGGCCGGGAGGGGCCACAGCAGGGATGGGCGGCCAGCTTCCCCCACTCCTGGGGTGGGGGCAGAGACAGGGCCTCCCCCTTTGCCCGCCCCACCTCTGGGTCTCCCCCACCGGGGCAGTGGGGGGCAAAAGGGGCTTTGGTGGCTGCCCCTTGCTCCGGGGAGCAGCCCCTTCTACTTCCCACATGGCTACACAGCGACCGGCTGACGGGCAGGGAGGTGGCGTGGGGCTTGCCTGGGGCCTGGGGCCCGGAGCCGAGCCCCAGGGGGTTGAGCAGCAACCTGGGAGACGTGCGGGGTTCAGAGGTGCAGAGATTGGTGCGGATCAGCCCAGGGCGAAAGATGTGGTAGTAGTGTTGGGTGCATGTGCGTGTGTGAGTGTATGGTGCTTGCGTTAGGGGGGGTGTGAGTGCGGTGGGATGTGTTGCGATGTGTGTGGTGGTTGTGTTGGAGTGTGTGTGTGTGTGTGTGCGCGCGAATGTGTAGTGATTGCATTGAGGTGTGTGGGTGTGCATGCCTGGTAGTTGTGTTGTGTGTGTGCGGTAGTTGTGTTGGGATATGTGTATGGTGATTCTGTTGGGGTGCATGCATGTGCATGAGTGGTGATTCTGTCGGGGTGCGTGCTTATATGTGTGTGGTGGGTGTGCGCGTGTGCAGGGTGATTCCGTTGTGGTGTGTATGTGTATGAATGCGTGGTGGTTGTGTTGGGGCGTGTGCATGCAAGGTGGTTGTGTTTTTTGTTAGTTTCTATGGTGTTACAGGACTATTTGGCATGGGGTTTGTGCTTGTGTGTGCATGGTGGTTGTGTTGGGGGGGTGTATGGTGGTTCTGTTGGCATGCACGCATGTGCACACATAATGGCTGTGTTAGGGTGTGTGTGCGTGTATGGTGGTTCTGTTGGCATGCACGCGTGTGCACACATAGTGGTTGTGTTAGGGTGTGTGTGTGTGCGCATTATGGTGGTTCTGTTGGCATGCACGCTTGTGCACACATAATGGCTGTGTTAGGGTGTGTGTGCGTGTACGGTGGTTCTGTTGGCATGCACGCGTGTGCACACATAGTGGTTGTGTTAGGGTGTGTGTGTGCGCATTATGGTGGTTCTGTTGGCATGCACCCCTGTGCATGCACGGTGGTTGTGTTCGGGTGTGTGCGTGCATGTGTGGTGGTTGCGTTGGTACGCGTGTGTGCGTGCGTGTGCGGTGGTTGCGTTGGTACGCGTGTGTGCGTGCGAGTACGGTGGTTCTGTTGGCATGCACGCGTGTGCACACATAGTGGTTGTGTTAGGGTGTGTGTGTGCGCATGTACAGTGGTTCTGTTGGCATGCACCCCTGTGCACGCACGGTGGTTGTGTTCGGGTGTGTGCGTGCGTGTGCGGTGGTTGCGTTGGTACGCGTGTGTGCGTGGTGGTTGTGTCAGGGTGTGACTGGCACCTATGCAATGTGCGTGTGCAGATGACACAGTGTGCAAGGCGGAGGTGGGGGTAATGGGGGGGTGCCGACTCTAAACCCCTCCCCTGCTGCTCCCCCCATTGGTGGCTCTCCACCCCCTTCCCTCCTCCCGCCCCAGCCCCTTCTTAAGCCCAGCTGAGCCGGCTCTGCAGGGCTCATTCCGGTGACTGGAGGCTGCTAAGTCTGGCTTGGAGCGCGGCTGCCCCTGCTCTGGGCTGGGTCTGAGAGCAGCCGGAGGGACCACCCGGCCACTGGAAGGCGCCTGGGCAGGTAGGCGGGCTGGGGGTGGGGTGGCGGGGTGCTCCGGGCACGCTGCTGGGGTGGGAGCGCTTTTGCTTTGGGTTGAAAACCAAACCCTCGCTTGGAAACGAACGCGAAGGAGAAAGTTGCCAGAGCTGCCGGGACTGGTCGGGTCGGGGGCGTGGCAGCGGCTGGGGGGTTCGTGAAAAGGGCCGCTCGGCACGGCGGGGGTGGGGGGAGAGGTGCGTGTTTCCTTCGTGGGTGCTCACAACCGGCGTGCCGATGCTAACGCGAAATGGCTTCGCAGCTGCGGCGCGAGGCTGTTTGCCAGCATGTGCGCGCGTGTTTGTGTGTGCACGAGAGCGAACGTGTTTGCACACACGTGTGGGTCCAATGCACGCGCACGCACACGCGCACACACACATACAGAGGCCCCCTTTTGTCTCACGCACCTTCCCAGCTGCTTTCCGCTCTGCCAACCTCCAGCAAACTTTGCCAAAAGCGGCGGTGCCCTGGAGAGGTGGGCAGACGGCGCCATGGGGGCTGCCCGTGGGGCTGGCTGGCACCTGCCAGAGTCCTGCTCCGGGTTTCTTAGCGACACGCGCCTTGTTACGGACAGGGAGATTTCCTGGGGCGTAACTTGCCCCCTTCCCGTGTCAGCTTTGGCAGGGGGTCATGCAATGTGCCCTGCAAATTACAGACTTGATTAGGCAGCGGGAGGGGGGGATGGGGGGCAGTTAAATTGGCTGATTAGCCTCGAGAATCAATATGGGTCCCAGCCATGCGATGCCAACAGCCAAGGGGGGACTGGCCCCTAATCAGCAAAACCAAATCTCATCACATCACTGCCCCAGAAGAGACATTTTCCTGTTCCTTGCCACGCAGGTGCCACGGGGTTGGTCATTTCGCCGGGAGGACACAGAGGCAACAGCCACGGGGTCATGGAGTGACTTTGCTATCAGCTTGGCTCTGGCTTGTCCTGCCTGTTCCCAGCGGGTGCTGGTCCTTAGCGCGTCCCCTGCTTCGGGGTTTCCTTCCCAAGTTGGGACTTTATTTTTCAGGCTTGTGGGGCAAAACCCTGCTTAAAATCCAGCGCAGATCTGTGCGAAATTCTGAGGAGGTGAAACGCCAGATTTTGCGCAGGTTGGCTGGGGCGGTGGCCAAGTGGCACGGGGTGATCTGCCCGGGAAAAGGGTTGGGGAAAGGGGGTCGTTTGGGGATTTCCCTACCTGGCTGGGGAGCTGCCTTGGGCATTTGGACACTAGTGCGAGCCTCGCACCAGCCCTGCACTAGTGAGAAACACACCTTGCACCAATCCTGCTTTTTACCTAACATTCTGTTTTATTCCGTGTTGGATGCTTTCAAATCCCCCCCCACCCCACACACTTCTCCTTCATGCCCCCCCAGCAAGCTGCCTCCTGTGTCCTGTCCCCCCCCCAGCAAACTGATTTGCCTTTTAGGGCCTGATTATGCAACATTCACTCCCATTTGCAAGCGTTTACATGACCAAGTGGGTGTTGCCGTTGCCCTGTCTTGCATTTGGCACCCGTGGGTCTCCAAGCACCTCGCCAAGGCAGGCTGATCCGAATTCTGATGATGGGGAAACTGAGGCATGGGGGGGCCGTGACTTGCCCCGTGGTTGCCGGGCAGGCCAGTGGCAGAGCGGGGAGTAAAAAGCCGTCCAGCGTCCTCGCTGCTAATGCTAAGAACTAATCCAGCCTTTATTCTGTCTGCAATACCCGTCAGCACCAAGGTGGGTGTCGTGAGATCTTTTATTGGACGGCAGCCGCCGGGTCTCTGTCATGTCCTGGGAGCGGTGACAGCGGCACGGTGTGCAAACTGTCCGTTGTCCTTCCTAACGGTGCAGCACCCGCCGCTGGGCCGCAGCCCGGGGCTCTAAGCACAGTGAAAATGATTTATTAGGTGCTCCTTTCACTTCTGTAAGGAGAGATGAATGCCCCCACCTCTCCATGGTGGGAATTAACCCCCTGCCCTCAGCCTTCCTCCGCACCGGTGCAGCCTTTCCTTCCTCTGTCTCTCTCCTGCCTTAGATCGGCCGTCGCCCCGTCCCTGCCCTCCGGAGAGGAAAATGAAAATCCCCTTAGTGCTGACGGTGTTGCTGTCCGTAGCGGCGGCGAGTCTGTGTCACGCCTACTGCGATGGGAACGAAGAGCCACAGACGGCCAGAGGGCTCCAGATGAAGGTAGAAAGGGAGGGAAGAGATGTGAGCCCCTGAACCTCAGCTATTTCACCGATTCACCCCCCACCCTGGCGCTCCGGGCTAGTGGCCTAGAAGGGGAGACATTTTAGTTTTGTGCCTTGGCTCTCCCAGAAAACCGAGCATCCATTAGAAACGCCCCAGGAAACTCTGCGGCTGACCGGAGATCTAGCGGGATGGGGCACAGTCGTTCATCAGCTCCCACATCGTTTGCGCTGAGAGGGGAGGAGGGCTCAGTGTCTTTTCATTCGAGATCTTTCACTTTCCGCTGGCGGGGGGTGTTTGCTGGCTTTGGCGCAAGCCTATTTAACTCCTATGCCTAACACCTGTGTTGGAGAAAGGAAGTCATTCCTAAAATGGGGGGACACTCCAACCCGGTTACATTAATGACTTGGAAAAAACATCTAAATCTTTCCAAAGTGCCCGATTCCCACGTGGCATCACTACATGCCCTGGTATCCAAACGATCCGGCGGGGATGCCTGGCAGAGACTTGGGAAGCTTACGGCTTGATTACGGGGTGCCAATAGCTTTGGGCGGAGAACACCTTCCGTGCCCAGCGCGGAAGCAGAGAAAGGCAGAGCAGGAACCGGCAGCTGCAGGTGCCACCCAGAGCCGGTGACATGACCAATTGTTTCACGGTGAGAGCCGGGAGGCTTTGCTTCTCCAGCTCAGGCCGTCCCCAGATCCGGCCGGTGTGAGCCAGCCCCACATGACTGCTCTGAGCTGGGTGAAATTTTCAGGCCTGTGTTTGAGGAGAAGGCGGTCCGGGGGGGTCCCTTCTGAGCTGGAACCACCACCGTGAAGTCCTGCTGACTTCCACCCGTGCGCCTGGAGGATTCCCCTCCCCCTCGGGCGGCTGGGGGCCTGTCGGAGCGAGCTGCGTGGAACCAGGGGCTGGTTTTCCCGTCGCCGGCCCAGTGGGGAGGAATCGAGAATCCACGCGGCCCCTGCCCATTTCCAGCTCAGCGTTTCTGGCTCCACAAGCCGGTGGAGCCGGCACCAGCTGCACCTGCTGGAAATGGCCCAAAGCCGCCTCGGGCTGGGCGGTGGAGGGGGGGGGATGCTGCAAAGCCCCCGATAGCCCTGGGCGCGGGAGCGGAAGGCGGGAGCTAGTCTCTGGCCAAGTGGTTTATACACTGAGCCCCAGTCCCCGGCCAGGATCAGGCCCATCGGCCCAGCCCCCTGTGACGCAGTGGGGGTACTTGCTGGGCTGTGGTGACCCCTGCTGTCTGGAGCAAGACCCAGCAGGGAAAACCTCACTATGCAAAGGTGATGCCAAACTTGTTGAACCAGTGGCCAGACACCCCCCATGGAGAGGAACAAAGGAAGGTGGAATGCTGCCCTGACTGGGGGGCAGGGCTGGAAGGGAATTGAGTTAGTTCCTCGCTGGAAGGCAAGGTATAAGGAGCTGGGGAGGGGGCTGGGACTCCCCTATCTCAAGGGGGGGCACTGAGGCCTCTTAGCCCCAGTTCCTGTAACCAGATTACATCTGTGCTGCGCTGGGCTGGAGGAGCAATAAACCACCCTCAATTCCACTGGCTGGTGCAGTCTGTTTGTGCCATTTCGGGGTGCAGGAGACAGGGGACCCCAACGCGCCGTCACCCCCCCCCCCCAAATCCTGCCTGAGGGGCCAGAGCCATGCCGGGGAGCCGGCTGTGCCGGGCCGTGTAGCCCAGTGTTCCCCAAGGTGCCGGGGTTCAGCCAGCAACTCCCACGAAGCTTTTCCTCCAGCCTAGCCCCTCAAATTGGCCGTGATGTCCAGACACGGCGGGGATCTCTGGGACTTAGACCCCTGCTTCCCATTGGCTTCCAAGGGGCCTTAGGCGCCTCACTCCCTTCGGCTGCATCCACACGCACAAGTAGCCCTTCCGTGGGACACAGCAGGTGTCCGGCCGGGAGCCCCTGGCACCTGGGGGACCCACTGTCCCAATCTTCGGGGCTTTGGATTACCCAGACGCTCCCCGAGTTACAAGCCCCCCCGACTTGGGGGAATGGGACTGGCTGAGGACCCGGAGCAGAGCCCGTGTGGGGGAGGACGTGGCTAAGTGCCAAGGCAGACCGGGCGTCAGCCCCCTGCCACGGGCGCTCTGGGAGGCCTTTGCTAAGCTCTCCGGCCTGCCAGCCCCGTGCGGCTGCGTTTGCCCCACGGCCCCGAAGGGCAGCGTGGCGCCGGGCCGTTGGGAGGGGTGCCTCCGGCCCCTTTTCCTCAGTTTCTCTTCGTTCCTCTCTCTGGACACGGCTCCTCTTGCCGCGCGGCGGCTGGAACGGGCCACAAAGGAGGCCGGCGTTTCCGACGGGCACCACGGAATGAGGTGGGGGGGAGGTGGGGGGAGGGGGAGAATCTCTAGCTGCCACTGGGGGGCTCTTGTACCTCCCTGGGGCGTCACGGGGACTAGCCACGGTCCTGGCAAGGTGTGTGGCGGAGAGGGGGCTGGGAGTCAGGGCTGAGGGGGGGTGGCACAGCTGGGGAGGGGAGGGCAAACACAGGGCCTGGGCTGGCAGGGCTGCGGGTCGGGAGTGAGGGGCGCGGGCAGGAGGAATGGGCCTGGGAGTGAGGGGGGCTGGCAGGGCTGGAGGGGAAAGCCAGGGAGAGTCTGCTCCTGGAGCCCTGGGCCAGCTGGACTGGGCATGGCAGCCGGGACGCCAGGCGGGGCTCCGGGCCAGAGTGTTGGGGTGGCAGGCGGGTGAGGGCTGCAGGGCCAGGGCGATGGGGCGCTGGGGTGGCTGAGGGCTGCAGGGCCTGGGGCGCTGGGGTGGCAGGCGGGTGAGGGCTGCAGGGCCAGGGGGATGGGGCGCTGGGGTGGCTGAGGGCTGCAGGGCCTGGGGCGCTGGGGTGGCAGGCGGGTGAGGGCTGCAGGGTCGGGCGCGCTGTCCCTCGTCCCTAGCATCACTCCCTGCACCTGCCTCGTTCCCTGCCGCACTGGGGCTCCCTCCCGCCTCTCGCTTCTCTCCCCTGCAGACCAGCGCCGACCTCTACAAGCTGCCCCCGGCCCTGCTGAGGAGACTCTACGACGGCCAGCGGGTCTCCTACGAGGCGCTGCTGCGGCTGGCGGGCAGAGACGAGGCCCGTGAGTGCCTGGCGCCATCCCCCACCCCTGAGCAAACTAGCCCACGTTGGGGGGGGGCTTGTGGCTGCTGTCGGGTGGGGGATGGGGAGCTAGCGGCAAAAGGGGGGGGTTTGATTCACACCCCCTCCAGCGTCACTGAATCCCCGTTTCTTTCTCTTCCAGGTCCCAAGGTGCTCGTTCCCCCTCAGAAACGTAAGTCCTGTTTCCCCCCCTTCCCTGCCCCGTCCGTCTGGGGGCTCCCTGGCTCCCCGTTCCCGCTCCCGTACCAGCCCAAGCCTCCTTCAGCCCAGCGTCCCAGGGCCCGGCTCGGTCCCATCGGCTCTTGAGGCTTGGATCAGCCGGGGAGGCCCTGCCCCAGAGCGCCCGCCTCACCGGGCCCCTCCGTGGCTGCCTGCCCAGCCCACGGGCCCTCCGCAAACACGGCCGTGCCCAGCGCAGCCAGCAAGGGGCACTCGCCCCGCTGACCCCCTTGTCTTTCCGCAGGGGACATGCACGACTTCTTTGTCGGCCTCATGGGGAAAAGGACCCTGGAGCTGGGTAAGTGCGGCCCATGTGAAGCCAGCTTGCGGGGGGAGGATGTGAGGGGCCCACACCCCTGCCCCCTTAGGGGAGAGGCCTTGATGCACCCCACGGAGATGCTACAATTACCGAGCCGGCTGAGCTACCCCGGCAGCTCCGGTCGGCCTCCCCTCCCTCCCTGGTCACAGCAGGGGGGATTCTGTAGGGGCTGAGAAATGGGGCCGGGGGGCAGATCGGGTGTGTGGCTGTCGTGAGCGCCCACGGCTGGGCTCACGGATCGGGGGAGGCACCGACTGCGTCTCCTTTAACCCTAGACGACCCTGCGGACGGGGCCAAGGAGACGGCTGCCAGCTTCGGCGACCTCAAATACTCCCCCAACGCAGAATGAGGTATGGGCAGCGGGGCGCCGGCTCCATTGGTGCCTCGTCCCGCGTGACGCACGCGTGCTCCTGCGGCTTGCACGTGTGCCGCTGGCGTGTGCCGGCCTTTCCCCGGGGCCCGGCGACATTCCGGAACGCGGCACCTTTCCGGCTCGCTGCCCCTGGCGAGGAGAGGCTGGACTCGGGCCGCGTCGGCGAATCCTTCTCCCTTTCGGGTCAGATTATGTAGCGCGGCTGGGCTGCTTCGGGGCTACCTAGGGTGAGATCCTCGCAGGGCCGAAGCCAAATTCCCTCCAGTGAGCTTTGCCAGGTTCGCCCCCCTGAGGGTCGGATGGCAAGTGTCAAAGCTCACCTCCCCCACGGATAACAAAGGGCTGCTGGACCCAGCAGATGCTGGAGCTAGCCCGGAGCCTCAGGGACCAAATCCAGGGAAGCCGGGGGCCGCATCCGGCCCCCGGGCTTTTGGTTCCCCACCCCTGGATTAGATGACCACAACAGTGCCTTCTAGCCTGGCATTTAATGCATTTAAATCCCTGGGTCCACCAGTCCGGGATGGCTGAGAACTTTGCCGGGGGGAAGAGCCGACGCTGTCCCCTCTACTGACCTGCTCTAGGCTCCTTCTCCAGGTGGCTTTTGTCTCTGCGCCTTTTCCCGCTGTCCCCCAGGGCAGATAGAAGTCCTATCAGCCCTGCACATCCCAACCCCCTCCTGCTAAGTCCTGGGGGACGTCTCAGTGGCCCCCAATTTGCGATTTGGGGCAGCTCAATGCAGCCCTAAACGCCTCCTCTGAAGATGCCGGGTTATCCCGTGGGTGGGGAACGGGGTCTGATTCCACGTCCCATCCCCATTCGCCACGCCGGGCGTTGGTGGCTCCAGTCTCATTTTTCGCACGCGGGAGCCATTACGACGACCGCTGAGGAGACTCACCAGGCCACAGCCGCCCGAGGGGCTGCGCTTCGCCTCGCGCATTAGCTCTTAAATCCCTGTTTGAGGATCTTCACTTACCGCCCCAAATGATGGTCCGGAGTTCGCTGTCGCCCGCTTGCAAGGAGCAGGGCCCTGACCCGAGCGTGCGTAAGCGCGCGGCGGGCTGGGTTACGGGCCATAAATAGCTGTAATCCCCCTAACTGGGTGATTACACGGCACTTACTCGGCTATTACGAATTCGTTAGCGGGTGATTTGCATCCCGGCGCTGGCAGGATAATGAGCGGCGGAAGGCTGGTGGTTTTCTCTCCGCGCCGCCTCGGAGATAATTGCGGTGCAATTTTAGGAAATGGAGGAAAAGAGCAAATTGGTGAACGACACTTTCCCGTGTCTGCCGATGAAGCCTTCCCCACCAGCCCTGTGCGGGGTCGTGCCTGCGGGCTCGGGCCTGCAGGGGATTGTCTGCATCTGTAGAATTGGCGTGTGATTGCTCAGTGTTGAAAGGCCGGCTGTATAGAACAGGCTCACCGCGGCTGGGAAAGGAGCAGTAAAGCCGGTTTCCCTTGGCGCAGTCTTCCCAGAGAAGGGAAAGAGCCTGATGCATCAAACAGGTTTTTTTCCAGCTCTCCCAAGACTTATTCCCCCCGCCGGGGGGAAGGATCCAACGTGCTGCGGGTTTCCTCCTCCTTTCACGCAGGTGCCCACGGTGGGGACACGCGAAAGCGACTGCAGCACCTCGAGAAACTGAGACGGAGCCGCCCTCTTCTGCCCACGCCTGCCCTGCTCTCAACCGCACCGGAGCCTTTCACCGTGTCGTGGAGAACTCCTCCCTCCATCTCATCCCTGCCCGCCCCTCCGGCTTTCGCCTCGTCCTCACGCTAGTTTGGAAATAGAGTCCCGCCCCCGCCCCACGGCGCTTTCCCCTCTATGCGCGACCACAGACCCCCAGGGCAGCGGAACCCCCTTTTGTGGCGTAGATTAAAAAACCCCCTTGACGAGTCAATAACACCAGGATTTTTACTTATGAGCTGCCCTGCCTCTCACCTTCTTTGCTGGCTGTTTCTGTGTTGTTTGCTGGAGCCCCGCATGCGGGGTAGGACGCCACCGGGCTGCGCGCTGGACACAGAACGAAAAGCCACGCCCTGCCCCAAACCTCTGAATACTCGTCAGCAGGGGTCCCCATGTGGGAGCAGGGGAAATTAACAATGACCTTGTTGGAAGGGAAATTAAGATTTGTGTTTCATAAGAACGGCCAGACTGGGTCAGACCAAAACTCCATTTTGTCTGCCCACAGTGGCCAAGGCCAGATGGCCCTGAGGGAGTGAACAAAACAGAGGGAATCACCCAGTGATCCCTCCCCTGTAGCCCACTACCAGCTTTTGACAAACAGGCTAGAAACACCATGCCTGCTAATAGCCATTGACGGACCTTTCCTCCACGACAGTATCTAGTTCTTTTTTGAACGCTTGGACTTCACCACATCCTCTGGCAAGGAGTTCCACAGGTTGACTATGCGTTGTATGAAGGAATACTTCCTTTTGTTTGTTTTAAACCTGCTACCTCTTCATTTCATTTGGTGACCCCTGGTCCTTGTGTTATGGGAAGGAGCAAATAACTCTTCTTCATTCACTTGTTCCACAGCTGTCATGATTTTATAGACCTCTATCTTACACACACACATCCCGAGCTGCCTCTTTTCCAAGCTGAAAAGTCTCAATCTCCTCAGATGGCAGCCGTTCCAATCCCCTCGTCATTTTTGGTGCCCTTTTCGGAACTTTTCCCAGTGCCGAGAGATCTTTTTTGAGAGGAGGGGACCACTTCTGCACCACAATAAGATGTTTTCTGTCTTATTCTCTATCCCTTTTGTAACAATTCCCAGCATTCTGCTTGCTTCTTTGCCAACTGCTGCACGCCGAGCGAAAGTTTTCAGAGACCTGTCCACAATGTCTCCAAGATCTCGCTCTCTCGAGCGGTCACAGCTTAATTCCCCTTGTTTTATTGTGTTTCAGGGTCTGCACCGATTTCTAATGATAAGTGACCATGGTGGTACCTATGTGAGGGGTTCACGGCACTTCTAGTCTTTGGCCACCTCCAGAGACCGGATACTGGGCAAGAGGGACCAGAGGTCTGACCCTGTCCAGCAATTCCTATGCTCCTCAGCACAGAAAAGACAAGTGATTTGCCCCAGGTCCAGAGGGTAGTAGAGCTGGGAACAGAATCCAAATGTCCTAAGCCCCATACCTGTGCATGAACCTCACACCTGGCTTTTCTCCCGTCTCTCCTGCCGTTAGCAACAGGGTATCCTCTCTTGCTTCTTGCGATGTAGCCAAGCCGGGGAGGTAACAACCAAATCCCACCTGGTTATCCCAGAGAGCCGGGCGAAACATTTGTTTCTTGTCCATATTGGCCATCCAAACGTTTGGCAGAGCCGTCTCGCTGATGGGGAGGCCTCGAGGGGCAGGGCGGAGGGTTACTGGCTGCGAGAGGCGACGTTGTCCGTCCGCAAAATGGACCTTCCGGCCCATGTTCCATTTTGGGAAAGTGTCTTTGGGTTTGGTGCCCACATGGGACCGAACCAGATTTTTGAAACCTGGAGAAAGGTGTCATGAAAGAGAATTGTCCGTCCCCGGGGAGTTCTTTTCTGGCCAGCGAGAAGGGGGTTTCTTTCAGGATGGATTGTCCATTCATTCTGGCCTCTGAGGCCATCAGGGACAGTAGGAGACACGGGGACCGTCTTTGTAAGACGGAGAAGGCCGAGCTGCACAGAGTATGAACCCAACGTGGTGGCTGAGGTGCTGGGCGAGGAATCTGTCGTCTGGAAACGCAAGCCCACAATATTCCAACACCCCGGCTGCTGCCGCTTGCCCAGTACAGAGACAAGGTGGGGGAGGGGAGGTCTTGGATAAGACCGTCTCTGTGAGGGCTATCACGTCGCATAGAGCTCTTCCTCAGGGATGGGAAAGGTACTCGCGGGTGTCCCGGCAAAGTGCAAGTGGGAAGGATTGTTAAGCAGACGCAGCTCACGCAGATGGTGAGAGGTCATTCAAAGGGGTGTGCGCATGTGGTTCCTGGGTTACAGATGCTTGTACCAAGCACCAAGCCAGTGTCTCTCTCCAGACCTCGCTGTTTGGCATCTAGCAAGGTTGTGAATTGAAGCTCCCCGCACCCTGCCCACCCCACGTAGCTATAATCTTGGTCTCCGCCTGCTGTTTATACCAACCCTCTGCCCCATCCCCGTAGTTAACCAGGTGTGCATGCAGGGCTAAGCAGAGCCCGGTTCAGGAAAGCCTTTTGCACCTCCTGGAAGTTCCCGCGCTGCTGTTTTTCTCTGCACTTTGCTCACCCACAGGCTGAACAGACTCTGGCCCGGCCCTTTGGTTTAACTCCCCCTCCCTTTCTCATGGTCATTTTCTGCTCATCAGCTAAGAGGCGATCCTGGAAACTTCAGAGCCCGAGTGAATTTTAGCAGCAGAGAGGCCAAGAGAAATGGCCATCACGTAACCCTGGGCAGGGGTCCACACTGGGAAAACAGCACGTCTTCCGATGGGCCCCTTGGTGTGTGGGAGTCCTAGATTTGCGTTACTGATGCAATGGAGAGGGGGGCGCGAGCCAACGGCGCTCCCTCTGCATGAGCTGGACTGGAACGAGCCACGTTCTGAAAATGTAAATAGTTTTGAGAGCCAATTAGCCACACTCAGCAGGCCAACTAGCCACATGTGGCTAGTGTGCAGACAGGGCCAGCCCGAGCCATTCTTGCGCCCTGAGCAGCGGGCGCGTGGCGCATGCGCGACCCCGTCCCAGGCGCGTGGCACTGAATTGATATATACGGGGCGCCGCACCCCCAGGCGTGCAGCGCGTGCGTGGCAACCTATGGGGGGCGCCTGATGCAGCATCCCTTACCACTTCAATCAGGTGCCCCCCATAGGTTGGCACCCCGGACAGCTGCCTGGCTAGCCCCCCCTTAATCCGGCCCTGTGTGCTGGACACCACGGGACTGCAGAATCTTTCTCTGTTGCAAAGAGCCTGGCTGGATGGCAGGGAGTTGTTGGTAGCCCCAACGGTAAGAACAATCAAGCCATGTTTTCTCTTCCTTCCCGCAATAGCAGGGCCAAGTTGTGGGTCTGGGATTCTCTAACCCAGCTCCCAAGCAGAATACATGGTTTATGCCAGCTGTCTAGCTGCTGGGGCTTCTCCAATGCAGAAGGAATCCCAGGCAGACCTGGAAGGATTTTCTGCTTCTTTTGCTTCCAAAGGGCAGGGAAACGGAGTACAGTTACGTGCTCTGTCATCTTGGAACTCCGGCACAGCTGTCAAGGAGCCAACATAAATTCTAGACTGCCACAAGGGTGGCATTTCGGTCCACCGGGGGAACCGCTAACACGCTTGCTATCACAGGGAGCTCCCTGTGGCTGCACTGAAGTTCGCAGAGGGGCCGTGCCGAAGCGGTTAGCTTCCGCAAGCCGAAACGATACACAGTTCTGATCCACAGGAGGAAACTGGCCCCACCTGCCACGGCCAACGGCATCGTTAATCGTCCTGGCTGGTAGAAATCACCGCAGGAGCCCGGCATCTTAGAATCCAGGCTTCCCTCTGGAGTGGGAGGCGGGAGCAGTTGCTGTGAGCAGGGTCCACCAGCCGTTCAAGGCAACCAGGCTCCCCTCTTGCGAATTTGGCTCCTCCTGCAGCTCTGACACCAGAATCCCATGGGAGCCAGCCAGGGGCCAGTCTGAAGGGTGGGCTTTTAGCATTGTCCAAATGCAGAGATCTGGCTGGCTGAGGGCAGAGGGCTGGCACACAACACTCCGTTTCTGGGTTGTCTCAGCCCAGCGCAGACAGGCCAGCTCGGGGCAAGTCGAGGGTCTTTTCCGGCTCCCCGGCTGGAGTCTCCTGTGACTTAGAGGGTCCAGAAGACACATTATGTGAGGTGCTCTCAGGAGCTATGCCAGGGGTGCACCACAGGGATTTTCAGATGGAGCCGGTCAGCCGAATCAGGCCAAACGCTGTCCGGAGGACTGGGGCGGCTGTCACAGTGCGGGAGTGGCCCCGGGGCGGGTGCTCAGTGACGGGTGGTAGAAAGACCAAGCGGCTAGGCCCAGAGGGAGATATCAGCAAGAGAACTCCAGGCTGGGGGTGGTGCCAGGCCCTGTTTCTCCTCCTGGGCCTCTTGCTCTTGTCCCGCTCCTCCTCGGGCAGTGAGGGGCCCGGCCTGCACCGTGGGGCCGGAGGGGGACTGGTGCAAAAGGCAGCGACAGCTGGATCTCCCCGATGCTGCAGGCTCGTTACCCCAATGGAGCCCCCCGAGGGCGTCCGGCTCTGCCCCCGCTTGCGCTTTCCCCGTGGCCCCACCGCCCCCCCTCCACCGCCCCGGCAGTGACCCCATCTTGCTCTGTGGTAGGGGGGTACCGGGGTCACCCTCCTCTTGGGCGACCCCGCCCTACGGCCCCCAGCCCCCCCCAGCCCCCTGCCCCCTCCTTCCTCACTGCCCCCCCCCACCTCTCACCAGGCCCCATCCCCCCTCCTGCCCCTCCCTCCTCACTCAGCTCTACCCCCCCCCCCCGGCTGCAGTTCCCCGCCGGGCCGGGGGCGGCGCTGGGCCGGGGGCGCGGGGCGGCGCGCGGGGCCGGATGGAGCCTCTTGCCGGGCCCGGCGCGGCCGCCTCCTCGGCGGGGCCGGAGCGGGGGGGGCCGGAGCCTTTGTGTGGAGCCGAGCGGGGATGGTGCCCGGAGCCGGCCGGGTAAGGGGGGGCCGCCCCGCCCCCACGGGACCCCCCCGCCCCGGGACCCCCCCTCCGGGCCCCGCCCCCACGGGACCCCCCCGCCCCGGGACCCCCCTCCGGGCCCCGCCCCCACGGGACCCCCCCCGCCCCGGGACCCCCCTCCGGGCCCCGCCCCCACGGGACCCCCCCGCCCCGGGACCCCCCTCCGGGCCCCGCCCCCACGGGACCCCCCCCGCCCCGGGACCCCCCTCCGGGCCCCGCCCCCACGGGACCCCCCCCGCCCCGAGACCCCCCCTCCGAGCCCCGCCCCCACGGGACCCCCCCGCCCCGAGACCCCCCTGCGGGCCCCGCCCCCACTGGGCCCTCCCCGCCTCGCCCCCCCCCGGCACCAGCCCCCATCCTTCTACCCCCACCCCAGCGCCCCCCTCGGCATGGGACACATCCAGGATCTCTGCTCCCTCCCCAAATGGGGCCCCCCCGCTCCCCCCCCATCCTCAGGAGCCTCCCTTCTGTCCCTTTCCTGAGCGGGGGACCTACCTCGCCCCAGCCGCTTGCTTGCCGGGGGGGGGCCCATTCCCCTCCCCCCGTGCACAGGGACCCCCCCCACTCCTGCGCCCTACTGCTTTCCCTCTGCTCGCCACCCTGGCCCCGTCCACCGTACAGAGCCCCTAGCCCCACACCCTCCAAATTCCCCCCCCATCGACTCCCCCCCCCCCCCCCGTCTGCCTCCAGCTGGGCTGCCCCATTCCCCTGCTGTGTCCCTTCCCACCCTTTCATCCACCCCCCAGACAGACATGTACCCCAAGCTGGAGAGCCCGGCTGACTCATCCACTCTTCCCCTACTCCCCCTCTTCCCACCTTGGGTGATACACGGCAGCCCCCCCTTCATGTTTTCCCCCTCTCTCCCCAGCTGTTCCCCCCCTGAGGACTCCATCCTCTCTTCTGGCCTCTGGAGAATTCGGTGTCTAGCAGAGGGAAGAAAGGGATGTAGTAAACACTGGCACTACACCCAGCCTGAGGCTGTGCCTGTGCTAAGTAGGCAGAGCCGCTGCTAATGGAGTGACCAACCGCCCTTACATTCAGGGTAGCATTGCTGCTTTAACATCCACACACAACAGCCCCCTTTACCTGCCACTCTACTTGGATCTTCCTCTTCTCTTGTTTGGTGTCCTGGGAAATTGGAGAAGGGGCTGGCGGGGCTGAGGTTCAAAGCACGCTGCTACTGTGCAGACGTGCTGATGTGGAGTAGTCTGTCTGATTTGAAAACTGCCCCAAGACTCATAAACAAAAAGGGGGTCCAGGCTGCGTTGAAGGGACCTAGCTGGATCTTGCAGGGATGGCTATCGCAGTCTTAGGTAACGACGGTCCAGAAAGATGGCAGATGGGGCAGTGGTAGGCTGTGCTGTGGAGAAAAACGTGGCCGATGCCGGTGAGAACAGAGAAATAATTCAAAGTGATTTAGAGAAATTAGAACTAGAGCAGTGGTTCTCAAAGTGCGATCTCCGGACCACTAGTGGTCCACGGCCCTCTCCCAAGTGGTCCATGGTTCGAGCTCAGCCCCGGACCCAAAAAAAGTTCCCTGCCACAAATAAAACACCAAAACCTTTTTTGTCGGACATAAATTAATATTTTACTTTGATTTAAAATGAAGTTTGATAAACTAACACGAGAAAGTTAAAATGCTTCATCTGTTTAATCATTTATATGAAACCATTCTCCCTCGCTGCTGCACTAGCAAAATGGCTCAGGCATAATGATGTAATTAACGGTCACTTTCCATTAGCAACTGATGATACTCAGAAAGATTTGCATTGAGCCAGGTGGTCTACGGGCCACAAAGTTTGAGAACCACTGAACTAGAGGCAAGGCGTGAAGTGAGATCCAGCCTGGCAAACAAAAGTACCCATGATGGAGCAGCGGGAGGAAGATCTGAAAATATTCAGTGGCAGGAGGAGTCTGCAGAGCCAGTGAAACTCTAAGCTCGTGCGCTTCTTCGAGTTGCAGACATTTATTTTTCAGTCTGTTTTGCTGCAAAATCCTAAACTAGATTCACTCATGAACCGCTGAGACTAACTGCAGCACTAGCCTCTTCTGGGCTGCCACTGCATATGCTTTTAATTTCCCCCAACTCTGGTGGTGACGTGGGAATTGTCCGGAGGTATTTTGGATCTCAATGACTCAAGAAAAGTAGCGATTCCTTCAGCGGTGTCTGCGTACAGGAGTTGACCTGGTCTGTCTGATAGAGAGCTAGATTGTGTGTAGTCAGGGCATTAGAAATAATGGTGAGTCTAGCCTCTGTGCCATGCAAGAGGGGATGAAGAAATCCTTAACCCTCCACTTCTTTATCCATCAGCGTCGTTATACCTGCTAAATTGTGCAGAAGCAAACTCGGGCTCATCCTGCCACGTAATGTGGAACGAACCATTCCCACTTTGCAAGTGCTACAGCATCATAGCTGCCGGGCTGTTGTTGCCCATCTGTATGCTTCCTAGGGCAATAGAAGGGGGTTTTCCATTGCTGTGAGGAGTCCACTTCTCCCAGAGGCAGAATTCTTGATGGCTCTCAGAGGTGTGAGTTTTTCACCCCCCTGAGCACTAGAGATGTGAACGGGTAACTGGTTACCTGGTAAGCATCGCCCTTAATGGGTGACACTTACCGGGTAACAGTTGACTGTTACCCCAGGAGAAGCCCCCCATCCATGGCCCACCACAGGTTCCAAGCGGGGCCATAAGTGGCAGTAGGGGGACGGAGGAGCTGACGGCCACCATCCCGGGCTGAAAGCAGCGGCTGGCCGGGGAGAGGAGGGGGGGCGCTGCCACATCTGGCCCCTGTGATGCTGTCGATTCCCAGCCTTCATGGGCTGGGAGCCGGCAGCCCAGTGCGAAGCCAGAAGCAGCCAGGCTGGAGCAGCCTCTGCTGCGGTGCGGGGGCCGCTGCCCACCCCCGTTTAATCAGTGAACTGGTGAAACTTACCGTTGAACCAGTTAACTAACTAAACGGGATTTTACATCCTTCCCGAGCACATCACCTGTGTCAACCCAACTTGAAAGTCTGGACCAGGTTTCAGATGTAACTGTGGTGAGGACGGGATACAAAGCTGACCGGAATGGAATCCCAGATATTCAGGGATGGATGGGGCCTCGAGGACCTCCCCCCCATGCCAAGGCAGGATTAAGGATACCACAACCCTTCCTGGCACGTTTGTCTAACTTGGTCTTAAAAACCTAAAGAATTCGATGTAAGTACAGAATTCAGCAGGTCTGGAGCGCTGCCCTAATAGTCCTTACGCCAAATTCCACGCCCCCGTTTAGGAGAGTCGCAAGAATGCAGTTGCTTCTCTCTGTCATTTCGTTTGTGACACCCCCCTCCCCCACCTCTCTGTGTATTTTGAACGGGTAATTAGAGAGACAGTCTCCACTAATGGAGCCACCTCGTTCCCTGGTTGCAAGCGTGGGGACGTTTCACCCCAAAGCAGCGACGAGTCTGAAGTGCAAACTCTCGCGTTTTCCTCTTTCTAGAGCCCCTCGCCCTGCCAGCCCCTGAAAGCGAAGCACCCGGCGAACGAATGAACGAGAAGCCAACCCGGCCGGAGGGACCTTTTGAGCACCTGCGAAGATGGGCATGAGGATCAAACTCCACAGCACCGATCACCCCAACAACCTGCTGAAGGAACTCAACAAGTGCAGGCTGTCGGAAACCATGTGCGACGTCACCATCGTAGTGGGGAGCCGCTCCTTTGCCGCCCACAAAGCCGTGCTGGCCTGCGCGGCGGGCTACTTCCAGAACCTCTTCCTGAACACGGGGCTGGATGCCGCCCGGACCTACGTGGTGGACTTCATCACGCCGACCAACTTCGAGAAGATCCTGAGCTTCGTCTACACCTCGGAGCTCTTCACGGACCTCATCAACGTGGGCGTCATCTACGAGGTGGCGGAGAAGCTGGGTATGGAGGATCTGCTCAGGGCCTGCCACTCCACCTTCCCCGACTTGGAGAGCTCAGCCATCACCAAGCAGCCCTCTGGAGCGGGAGACGGCCGGTCAGGCTGTCTGGGCAGCACGGCAACAGAACCAAACCATTCCCTGGGCGAACTCCGGAGCAGTGTGGAGCACTTTGGCCCCGAGCGGAATTGCATCTTGCAAGGGGAAGTGGCAGAGGACTATAAAGAGGATGACAGGTTGGGTGAAGCCGGCCATAACCTGCCCTTGATGCATCCGCCGCCTCCAAAGACGGAAGAGCAAGAACTGACAGGGCAGTTTGCTTCGGCCGGCAATGCCATGTCTCAGCCCGGCCTGGGCAACGTCAACCTGGCTGTTCCAACCACGGCAAGTGCCTGCCAGCCCTATAAGATCCAGAGCAACGGGGACTACAGCAAAACCAGCTTTTTCCCGGCTGACGCCTCGCTGGACATCTCTACCGGGAGCAATTCCTGCCCCAGCAACAGCGACCATTCCAAAGACCAGGGCTTCGGGCAGATGGAGGAGCTGCAGCTGGAGGATCTAGGGGCGGACGAGCTGCACTTCGAAGACGCCGGCGAGGAGCTGGGCCCGGTGGAGGAGGTCATTGAGCTGAGTGATGACAGCGAAGAGGAGCTGGCCTTTGAGAACGATGGCCAGGAGAGCAAGGCCATGCCGTGCCAGGTCTGCCGGAAGGTTCTGGAACCCAACATCCAGCTGATCCGCCAGCACGCCAGGGACCATGTGGACTTGCTCACTGGCAACTGCAAGGTCTGCGAGACCCACTTCCAGGACCGGAATTCCCGGGTCACCCATGTCCTGTCCCACATCGGGATCTTCCTCTTCTCCTGCGATATGTGCGAGACCAAATTCTTCACCCAGTGGCAACTCACCCTCCACCGGAGAGAGGGGGTGTTCGACAACAACGTTGTCGTCCACCCCAGCGACCCGCTGCCCGGCAAGATCAACCTCTTTGGGGGGGTCCCTGGCTCGGAGCTGGTCTGCACCGCCTGCGGGAAGCCACTGGCCAAAGATTTCCACACCGTCCGGGGACACATCCTCGACCACGTGAACTTGAAAGGCCAAATGTGCAGCGTGTGCGACCAGCGGCACCTCAGCCTCTGCAGCCTGATGTGGCACACCCTCTCCCACCTGGGTATCTCCATCTTCTCCTGCTCCATCTGCGCCAGCAGCTTCGTGGACCGGCATCTGCTGGAGAAGCATATGGCCGTCCATCAGAACATGGAAGAGACCGTCTTCCGCTGCCATTTCTGCGGCCAGAGCTTCAAGCTGGAGGCGGCTTACCGCTACCACGTCAGCCAGCACAAATGTGGCGGCAGCCTGGACGTTGTGCGGCCCAGCTTCGGAGACCGGCTCCAGCAGCAAGCCCTCCAAAAGAGGAAGCTGCCGGAGGAATTCCTGAGCGAGGACCCCGCGCTGCAGAACCAGCCAGGGAACAGCAAGTACAGCTGCAAGGTCTGTGGGAAGAGGTTTGCCCACACGAGCGAGTTCAACTACCACCGAAGAATCCACACCGGAGAAAAGCCTTATCAGTGCAAAGTGTGTCACAAATTCTTCCGCGGCCGCTCCACCATCAAATGCCACCTGAAGACACACTCGGGAGCCCTCATGTACCGATGCACGGTGTGCGGGCACTACAGCTCCACCTTAAACCTCATGAGCAAACATATAGGTGTCCACAAAGGCAGCCTGCCACCCGATTTCACCATCGAGCAGACGTTTATGTACATAATTCATTCCAAAGACGCGGAGAAAACCACGGACAGCTGATTGGGCGGCGCTGTGTTGGGGGCGGGGCAGCAAACGTTAATTGCAAAGTAGCTACTTTGGGGGAGGGGGTTCGTTTTAACGGTCAGACATCGTGGATGGAATTCTTCTTTTTTTGGCCTTGCCTAGCGATTTTTTCTGTCCGCGTCCTGTACGTTAACAGCACGTGAGCTGAACCAAGAAACCTATTTTCTTTGCTTACCTCCAGGCCTCTTAGAGGCCGCTGAGTTCCGTGGACTGGCACGTCTTGCCAGGTTTGGGTCTCATACGTAGACAGCTCTCGCCACCGAGCAGGTTAACCCTCGGTGGGCCTCCTGTGGCTTTGAGATCACATATAGATTTATGCTGCTAGGATCCTAGCACCCTCAGAGAGGAGCAGAATCAAGACAGGAAGATGGTGGACACCAAGGCCACGTCTTCACTCCTGGGAAGATCAACACCGCCACAATTGATCTTCCGGAGTTTGATTTAGTGGGTCTAGTTAAGACCCACCAAATCGAACTCAGAGGGCACCCTTGGAGCAGCTCTTGTGAGGAGTAAGGGACACCGACAGGAACGTTTGCTCCTGTCGGGCTCCCGCTGTGGAGATGGCGGGGAAACTCGAATGAAGGTACGGCGACTCCGGCTACGTAATTAACATAGCTGGAGCTGCGTATCTCGAGTCGAACGTCCCCTCTAGTGTAAGCCTGGCCAAAGAGACTAGCTGGTTTTATTTTAGGCACCGCTGGGGCTGTGCTGCTCCTGACAGGAGCTAAGCAGAGTCAGGCCTTAGCGGGTGAGGGGCGGTTGGCAGGCAGCAAGGGGAGCTCCAGGAATTCAGCTCGGTGCCAGAAAGAGGGAGCAACGTGACTTCTAGCCGCCCATCTGAGCCAAAGCCGCAGTTACTGGTTAACACCCATCCCCTTCCCCCCCATACGCTCCCTCCTATCTCTTCTGAAGTTTGCAAGTCCCATTTGGGAGCTGAGGAAATGAAGGAGTAATAGGAGAATAGGGGGTTGAGCTTCGTCTCACCGTGAGCCAGGATAGATTGTCAAGGGGAGGAATCACTGGGCCAGGGGAGGTACGTAGCAAATGCTGGCAGAGACACAGCTTTCCCCCTTGTCCCCCCGCACCCCATGCCGAAGAGCAACGTTCCTCTGACTGCAGGAGCCCGTTCCGACAGCTGGGGGTCTGGCTCTGTAACTCGGCCGCCTCCCCGAGTCAGTAGTGGGGGGGAGGGGAAGAGCATCGGGCGTCCCTGTGGGACTGGCGCTAGGCCACGTGCAAAGCCTCTGGCGTGAGCGTGAAAAGAAACCGTTGCCTTAACTCCTGGAAAAATGTCTTTGCAGGAGGAACATTCTTTGCTCTGCAGGGTTTTCCCCACCCCTCTCCCCCCCCCTCGCCCGGTACCAGAACGGCCACCGGGGGAATATGGCTGCTTTTCACATGTACCCGCTGAGGGGGGAGAGGCGGCTTTTCTAGCGTTGCTGCCCTGAGGCAGGGAGTGGAAAGGCCCAGGTGTGGCAGACAAGGCCGCCTGGAGGAGAGCCGTCCCTTGGTGACTCAAACTACCTCACAAGCTGGAAGTGCTCAGGGCTCGGCGCCCCAGCGAGCTTTGGACAGGCCCCTGCACTTCCATACACGCACGCTGTCACCGGACGAAACACTTGGACAGCCTCCCCCCCCGCCCCGCCCCGGGAGCTGATCTCTGCCACATTGCAGCCAGGAGGGGACAAGCTCACCTGAGCTTCGCCCGAGGTAGCACACTACAAATAGCTGTCTGGCCGTTGCAGCGCTAGCTGTCCCCCCTCCCCTCCCTCCTGGAGCCTCCTGAGTCCAAGCCCGCTGCCCCCCAGGTCAGAGCCTGGCTGGCTAGCCAGAATCACCGCTAGTGCCGCAACATCCACGCTCCTATTTAGCACACCTGCCCGAGCAATGCTAGCGGGAGTCGGTGTGCCTGGGCTGAGAGGCTGGGTCTGGACACCCTCAACGGGGGTGTTCCTGGGTTCTCACCCCACTGCTGACACTAACTTCACTGTGGCCTTGGGCAAGTCGCTGCACCGCTCTGCCTCAGTTTCCCCATCTGTAAAATGGGGGCAGTAATACTTGTGGTACCTACCTACCTCCCTGGAGCGTGGTGACGATGAACTAATTAGTGTCTGTATAGCGTGTTGACGATGAAGAGCACTTATGAGTATTATGTAGCATCCTAGGGAAATGACCCCCCCCATGTTCCCTTTTGACACCCCTCCCCACCCTATGCCCTGGATTTAACAACAGCCCAGTGGCGTTACCTTTCTCCGTGCTCTGCTCTCTGTTCCTGAGTCCAGTGGAAAACCCACTAGTAACAAAGGGTAACGGGGGGACTGCAGGGGGCGAGGGCATTAGGAGTTAATTGCGCCCCAAAAGGAGGTTTGCAGGAGGGGCGTGATGACTTGGTGCACAAGGAAGGCAGGAACATGAGGTCCGAGGGGGCGAGGGCCTTGGGAGTTCATTGTGGCGTGAACCCCTTGCTCGTCCCCTGTTGTTTAGTGTCAGGAGTGGAGCCAGTGCTGCCAGTTGGATTTTGTGGGCCGGGGGGGATTGCAGAGGGGCACGTCCCTGGCCACAGGTGGCAGCACCCACGGAATCCCTCCTCGCCTGCCGCCGATCGTTGCGGTATCGGTGCCGTGGCGGCCCGTCCTCAGGGCCCAGGAGTGCCAGGGATGGAGATGGAGCCCTGAACGCATCCTTCAGCGTTCCTTCTGAGCCATGCCAGGGCTCGCACGGGGAGCCAGCGCCACCACCCTCCCAGAAGGCTACCCTGCCCAGAGCCTGAGGAGCCCAGCTGACCTCTGCCCTGACGTGCGTTCTAGTACCAGTGCCCCTGCCAAAGAAAAGCCAGGGGTGGCGAGCCCATCGGCTGAGCTTTGCACACCCCGGTCTGTGAAATGGTAACAAAGGGGTGCTCTGTAGGCAGACAGCCCTGGGTGGCTGCAAACTCGGCCCTTCCTGGAAGGTGTTTAAAAGAGGAATGACAAAGCTAGTTCAGCGTTAAATCTGCCCCAACTTTGTGAGCGCCGGGCAGACGTGGCAAATGGAGCAGGTTAGCCGGTGATGGTCGTAGAGCGGCGTCAGACACCTTTCCCTCCCCCGTCTGGCGCGGGATAGGTGGGCTGCAGGCCTGAGCCTGTTTGGAGGTTCCTCCAAAGGGCGTAAGGAGACGAAAAGGCTGGGGGGCAGGTAGCTAGCCAGGCATCATTCAGACGCCTCCCAGAAGCCGAGGTCACCGTTCGGCAGACCCAAAGCAAAGCTGTGAAGCGAAAGCTTTTCTGGCACAACAAAAGGGAGAGACACGCTTGGGCCCTGAAACACTAACGGGCCAGCAGCGCCCTGCTCCAGACTAGGGGACAGGGAAGGCAGGCACCTGCCCCCCTTTTCTTTGCTCCTGTCTGTGGCGACGTCTGCAAGTCCCCTGCTCTGTGTCTGTGGCTCTTCCCTAGGTTTGAATGACCCGCTTGCGCTCTCCATCAGAACCAGTGGGGGGCAAACTACGGCCCCTCAGGCGTCTCTGTGTAGCCCGCCGGACATTTGGTTTTCCTACGGGTGTCACTAAAGTGACGGGAGGTGCTGGCTGATTGCACCTGTGATGGACTGGGAGAGTCAGGCGCTCCCTCTGCGTCTAGGCACCCCGGCCTTTTAGTGCTATCCTGGGAGACCCTCTTGGTGACGACAGTCTTGCGGGCCACTGAGATGGAGGGCCACCTGCTAGCCCGGGTTGCCCATCGCTGGTCAAACCCGTCAGGGTACGTCTACACTACAGGATAAGGTCGAAATAAGCTACGTGGTGTCAGCTACGTTCATTGTGTGGCTGAAGTCGAAGTATCTTAATTTGGCTTTTGACAGTGTCCACGCTGCGGGAAGGCGAAGAGAGAACATTCTCCCTTCGACTTCCCTTACTCCTCGTGGAAGCGGGGCCACCGGCATCGACCAGAGCGCCCCTCTCAGGTCGAATTTGCCAGACCCGCTCATTCGAACCCTGGGAGATCGACAGCGGCAGCTTCGATCTCTGTCGTGTAGATGTCCCCTCAGAGATCAGCAGCCGCAAAGCGTTATCTGCGGGCAAATGGGAAAGTTCTGATAGGCAAACCGCTGCCACGAGTTTCCTCCTTTCACGTTTCCTCCTTGAATTTTCCAAATCGGAGAGGCCAAAACCTGAGCTGTTCCTCCCAGCCGGGGTATCTAGGCCTCGTCCTGTGCAGCCCTCCACCCTCCCTCAGTATGTCAGACCCAAACTCCATGGGAGTCAGGCAGCCGCTTTGGTGAGCTTTGGACCAAGTCCCTAACCCCAGCCACAACGACGAATCTGCAGCAGGGTCCGGGGTCTTCTCTTACTTGGTGCCCCCATCTTTAACATTCCATTTTCTTCCCGCCCTTTGCAACGGGGCTGCTGTGGGGCCAGGCCAGCCAGGTTAGGAAGTCAAGTGGTATTCGAGAGCCATGTTGCTTTGCGAATCCGGCAGGCGGGATTAATTGGAGTTCAGAGATGGAAGGATTCTCTCTCCCGCTTCCATCCGAGAACCAAAGCAGGCTGCTCTGATCCCTGGCACTAGAGTCCCAAACCCAGCTCTCCCACACCAAGCATGTCCTGCTGATTCCCCTGGCTCATTCCCAGTGCTGGTTTTTGGCTCACTGCACCCTGGCTCTGTTTCTAAAGCAAAACACATAATGGGGAAAGGAAACAATATTTTCTGGTAGACCAAATGGGGCTGGAAGGGAAGGGCCGGGTTCTTTTCCCAGCTTTCCCACTGGTGCGGCGTGTGGGTTTGCCTCAGTCCCCCCAGTCTGTACACGTGCGGATACTAACCGATACCTACCTCGCATGGGGGAGGGGGTGAGGTTTAATTCATGTTTGTAAAGTGCTTTGGGATCCTTGGAGATGAACCGGGAGGGCTACAGGACATCCTGTCAGGGAGTCCAGCTGCCTTGTAGCGTTCGGTTTAATCCCGGCTCCCGCCACGCTAATGAAGCTTGAAGCAAACGGCCTCGCTTTAACCAGAAGGGTGGCAGCATCCCCATGAGAAACACAACTGCACGAGCGTGCTGTGGCTAGTTCTGAAACACAAACGGGGCTTGCTTTCGTTCCTCCCCTCTCGAAGGGTCCAGATCTCTTTAAGAAAAGAAGTTGTAATTGCTGTCTAACTTTTCATTAAGTTAATAGTAGGTACTGACCTGATATTTAAGTGGTTACTATCTATTTGCTGTAAAGTTTTGTATATTTTGTAAACCCCCCTCCACCCCAAATAGTAGATGTCTAAAATCGTTGTACATCTGATTCTTTTATACTCCATCGTTCAGCACAAAGTGTGGTTTTTATTTAGAATAATAAAATGGAAAACAGCCACCTCTTGCATTTTGTGTCTTTTTATTGGTTGTTTTTAATCCGCAGGTTGAGATCTGGGCAAGAGATGTTAGATGTAGATGAACTAATTGAATAGTCGATGGGATTTCCATCGACTATTCGATTAGTCGATAAGAGCGCCTCCGCCTTTGGACTGTAGCAAGAGCCTTGCCAGGCTCTTGTTCCGGATCAAAAGCGGAAGCACCGCAAGGAGTGTGGGGCCAGCAGGGATGCCCCCAGAAGCCCCGCACTCCCTGTGGCGCCTCAGCCTTTGAAATGGACAAGAGCCTTGCCGGGGCTCTTGTACTTTTTAAAAGCAGAATTGCAGCAGAAGCAGAGACGGCTTCAGTCCCCGCTTGCGCCGTTTCCTGCTGTGCCTCTCCCTCCCCTGTCCCCCTGCAGAGATGGTGCTGGGGGGAGCCAACTTAAAAGCCAGCCCCCCCAGCACTGGCTTCTGCTCCCCTCCTTGCTACCTCTCTCTGATTATCCGATAGTTGACTAATCTCTTACATCCCTAATTTGGGCCTTTCTGGTCAAGCATTCCCAGTGTCCAGAGCCCGATTTGTAATTACCCCATCCTGTGCTCAGGGCGGTGGCCGATGTCAAGGATCAGAGATAATTCTGCTGCACTCAGACCAGCCTCTAATTTAAACTCTGTTTCTACTTGCAGAAATGTTTGGGGAGCAGAGAATGGCCGTGGGCTGTATAGTTTAATCATCCCCCAATTTATCTCCTGTCCAAACGGCTACAGCAATGGCCTGCCCTCAGCTCCATATTGACGGTGACTGGATTCTCGCGGAGTCAATTATAACTGCCTTTTAAGGCCCCTTTATGCTGCCAGCGTTAATGTAATTGGCTGTGTCTAGACTGGCAAGTTTTTCCACAAAAGTAACTGCTTTTGCGGAAAAACTTGCCAGCTGTCTACACTGGCCGCTTGAATTTCCGCAAGAGCACTGACGATCTCATGTAAGAAATCAGTGCTTCTTGCGGAAATGCTATGCTGCTCCTGTTCAGGCAAAAGTCCCTTTTGCACAAAGCTTTTGCGCAAAAGGGCCAGTGTAGACAGCTCAGATTTGCTTTGCGCAAAAGCGCGTCTAGATTGGCACGGACGCTTTTCCGCAAAAAGTGCTTTGTGGAAAAGCGTCCGTGCCAATCCAGACGCTCTTTTCCGCAAATGCTTTTAAAGGAAAACTTTTCCGTTAAAAGCATTTGCGGAAAATCATGCCAGTCTAGATGTAGCCATTGTGAATCAGCCCCATGCAGCTTGCTTGACATTGTCAAGCCAAATAGCAAGCTGGTGCACCTGCAGAGTTCCCTTGCGTTTTTTCCATCCAGGTGCAGAATAAGTTTTGTTCCATGCACCGAAGCATGTGCGGAAATCCACCACCCAGAGCCACACATGCTGCCAGCTGCAGGCGCTCTGTTAATCCGCTGGGTGGACTTTGAATCTGGCCTGGGTGGCCACCCCAGCGCACCGTGTACAGGGAGCACTGCGCTGCTGGTATTTTCAGAGGCACAGTAGCCAGTGCTGCCTGTAGGGATCAGGCTGCCTTCTCAATTACAGGATAGAATGAGCTGGTTGTTCAGCAGATGCAAACAGATTAGGCAGCTGTTCCCCCGGGGAGCCGTCTCGAGTGCATCTTGGACAAAACCCAGACGTTCCTCTCAGCAGAAGGGCTGCCGTGTGCGAGACACAATGAGCGGAGGGTCAATTGGATCCGCTCCCGCCTGCCTGCCAGTTTGGTACATTCAGGCACCAGAGGACGGGTGTCTCCCTAGGCAAGCAGTTTGCCGTCCCTTCTCACCAGCCGGAGCCGTGCCTTCGACCTACGGGAGAGGTGGACCTGCCAAGGCGCTGGAGTTGTCCTCGGAAGTGCTATGCAACGCGCCAGAGTTTTTACAGCGATTTCTCTCGCGCTGGTGATTTATGGAGAAGCCAGCCAGCTGCGCTGAGGCGCCAGGCTGCTAGCGCTGGAGCCGTTCTGTGTCCCAACTCTCAGGCAAGCCCCTTCCTCTCTCTGGACCTCCGTCCCCAACAGGTACGATGCGGGGCGGGGGGAATAGGTACACCCGTCTCCTTTGCTGGTGAACCCCTCAGCGCAGAAGAGCCGTGGCTGTCCCTACAGGGCCCTCACTGTGCCGGCTGGCACCTCTAGGTGCTACTGCCATGGGCTTCAGCCTTTTTTTTCCTCACAACCCCGTTGAGGTAAATTGTTGATGCCTGTCGCCAGCGTGATTATGTCTTTTGACTAGTGTGCAGGCTGCGGGGATGAGGGGTCTGCGGTGAGGGAGGGTGCGGGGGGTGAACGCTTTGCCTGGGGGTGGGGCCAGAGAAGAGGGGTCTGGGGTGAAGGAGGGTGTGGGGGTTGAATGCTTTGCCTGGGGGTGTTGGCTCTGGGGTGGGGCCAGAGATGAGAGGTTTGGGGGGCAGAGGGGTTCAGTATGTGGATGGGGACTCTGGGCTGGGGGTTGGGGTGCACGGGGTGCAGGCTCTGGGGGTGCAGGCCATGGGATGGGGAGGAGGGGCTTGGGGTGCAGGAGGGGTTTCTGGGTTGGGGGGGCTCAGAGCTGGGACGGGGGATTGTTGAGGCACAGGGTTACCTCCTACAGCTCCCAGTAAGTCAGGGGTGGGGAATTTAAGGCCCGGGGGGCAGATGTGGCCCCTGGCTTGCCTGGTTCTGGCCCCCAAGGCTCAGCACTTTGCCCAGGACTGGGGAGTCTCCCTCCCTCCTCTCCCCCTACGGGGTTGGCGCACACAGAATCAACTAGCCTGCCCCCGCCCCCCGCCCCGCAGGCTCTGGTGTGCCGGGAATGTGGGGAGCATCTTTCTCCTCAGGCGGGGCCACGCCAGTGAGGCGCTTGGAGGGTTTTTGGTTGTTTCTCACTTGTGTGCGGTCCCGGCCTGGTTTTTCTGTGGGTCAGCAGCCCCCGACCCAGCAAAGGTCCCCCCCCCATGCGGGCAGGGACGCAGTGGGATGGCAAGGCCGGCTTCCTGCCTGTCTGGGCACAGGGGGCCGCACTGTCCCCCCCCACCCCCGGAGGTGGCAGCAACAGGACCAGTTCCGGAGGCTGCCCCTGCTCCGCGCTCTGGTGCCACACTCCCATTGCCGCTTCCTGGTTTGTGGCCAGGCCGGCGCTTGTGTTGGGCTGGGTTTGCCACGGGCCTGGCTTCATTGTTTGGCTTTTTTATCTTGGGAGCGTTGGCGACTCCCCTCCACCTAGGAGCCGGACCTGCGTCCAGCTGCGTTCGGGGCCCAGCACGGCCCGCAGCGCCGGGCCAGGAGGAAGCTGCCTCCCTCCCCCTTCCCCCCGGTCACCGTACAGCAAGGCCATTCCGGGCCTGTCGCGACCCGGGCTTTGAAAACCGCGGCGCTGCTGCATTATAAGTAATGAGCAGTCATGATGAAGCCGGGACGCCACCTGTCCCAGACCAGCTAGTCTGTGTGAAGTGATCATAGAACCCAGGGCTGGAAGAGACCCCAGGAGTCATCGAGTCCAGTCCCCTACCCAAAGCCGGACCAACCCGCCCAGCCAGGGCTTTGTCAAGCTGGGACTTAAACACCTCTAGGGATGGAGATTCCACCCCCTCCCTAGGGAACCCAGCCCAGCGCTTCCCCACCCGCCTAGGGAAATAGTTTTTCCTAATATCCAACCTGGATCTCTCCCACTGCAACTTGAGACCATGGCTTCTCGTTCTGCCATCCATCACTACTGAGAACAGCCTCTCTCCAGCCTCTTTGGAACCTCCCTTCAGGAAGTTGAAGGCTGCTCTCAAATCCCCCCTCACTCTTCTCTTCTGCAGACTAAACAGACCCAAATCCCTCAGCCTCTCCTCGTAGGTCATGTGCTCCAGCCCCTTCATCATTTTGGTTGCCCTCCGCTGGATCCTCTCCAATGCGTCCACTTCCTTTCTGTAACGGGGGACTGGATATAATACTCCGGATGAGCTGAGATGACCCAAACCACATTTGTTTATTGGGACTGGCCCCGTCTGGGTGTCTTAAAGGCCAAAAGGTTTTTCGAGCACACGTATTAGTCATCTGTGGCTGTGTTTTTTGTGGATTTTTTTTTAAACAACTCTACCATGTTGCAGTGTGGAAGAGTTTTGAGGACTTTTTAGTTCTACACGATGCTATTATTTGAAATGTTTGATGACCCACGTTGGTAGCATCATAAGTAAGATATTCGGGGAAACGGGCCATTCTGTGGCAACGTTTCCTGTCTGTTTCGCTCTGTGCGTCATGCAGACAGAGGATCATAAATGGGGGGGAAATATCTATTGCTTTGAGGTCTGGAACCCTGTACCAGCCCCTTTCTAAAGCCGCTGAATGACTGTGTCCCAGTGGTATTTAGCCGCCTGTCAAGCAGGTGCTTTTATCCACGTCGCCTTGGTGCTTTTCCAACATTTCTTCAGCTGGGTTACATTCCTTAGCAGTGATGTGGGAGGGCTGGCTCTATTCCTCAGCAATTCTGGGGGCTAAAACAGACAGGCCGCAGGTTTAAAACAAACGAAAGGAAGCACTTCTCTGCCGGGCACACAGCCACCCTGCAGAACGTCTTTCCAGGAGGGGCTGGGACGAGCAGAAATGTAATTGGGTTCAACCAAGAATCAGATGAGTTCACAATGGCTGTTAGCCAAGATGGCACCGGATGCAGCCCCATGCACCGAGTATCCCCGAATCAATGAAGGCACTAACCTTGGATTTGGGGGGACCGATTCGGTTCGCCCTGACTTCCCATATGGCCTGGGGCATTAGAGTAAAACTTTGAAAGAAGCCAAAGTCCTGTGTTCAGTTAGGAACTTAGGAGCCAAAGTCCTATATAAAGTCGAGAATTTAGGCCCCCAAATCCCCTAGACTCTTCTGAGAATTAGTTTTTCTGACCCTCTGTTTCCCATCTGTGATAGTCCTGCCTTACCTCCCAGGATAGAGGTGAGGATAAGTATGTTTAACGCTGCAAGGCGTTCAGCTGTTATCATAAGAAGATAGGCAGCTCTATACTAACATGGATAGACTGCGGTTCGTAAGCCACAAGCGGCTTTTTAATATGTCTCCTGCAGCTCTTTGCAGCACACGATATTAAAACACGGTGCGATTCAGTGATTACCCCTGTCTTAAGCTATTAACCAACCCGGACGCTTTTATGACGTTATTAACTAGCGGCAGCTGATAAAAGATTAATACCTGGTCGGTCGTTTTGCAGTGGGACTTATTTGTGCTATATATTTCCCATCGTGCTGTTTAAATATGAATAGCTAACACTACAGTAAAGAACCAATGAATTCACACTGCCGTGGCTCTGCTGGAAAATGCCAAGAGCTACCTTGGCTTTTGAATCACTGAGGTCTACGTCTCGTTGATTTAGAGTATTTCTAATGCAGCCCTCACAATAATATCCAAATAAGGTAAAGAGGTGACTTGATTGTGGTTTTTTAGTGCCTGCAAATGGGGAGAAGAGATTTAATAGTAGGGGGCTTTTTATCCATCAGGCAAAAATCCACTGGCTAGAAATGAAAGCTAAACACATTTACACTAGTAATTGTGCATTTTTTAACTATGAAGAGGGGACATAATCACAGTTTTCAAGTATCTAAAAGGGTGTCACAAGGAGGAGGGAGAAAAATTGTTCTCCTTGGCCTCTGAGGACAGGACAAGCAGCAATAGGCTTAAACTGCAGCAAGGGAGGTTTAGGTCGGACATTAGGAAAAACTTCCTGTCAGGATGATGAATTACTGGAATAAATTGCCTAGGGAGGTTGTGGAATCTCCATCACAAGTCAAGTATCAGAGAGGTAGCCATGTTAGTCTGGGTCACATGCATCTGACCAACTGGGTCTTTGCCCACAAAAGCTTATGCTCCAGTACATCTGTTAGTCTATAAGGTGCTACAGGACTCCTTGTGGCTTTTCCATCACTGGAGGGCTGTGTCTAGACTGGCAAGTTTTTCTGGAAAATCAGCCACTTTTCCGGAAAAACTTGCCAGCTGTCTACACTGGCCGCTTGAATTTCCGGAAAAGCACTGACGATCTACTGTAAAATCATCAGTGCTTTTCCGGAAAAACTATGCTGCTCCCGTTCGGGCTAAAGTCTTTTTCTGAAAGACTTTTGCGCAAAAGGGCCACTGTAGACAACACAGTACTGTTTTCCGCAAAAAAGCCCCGATCGCGAAAATGGCAATTGGGGCTTTTTTGCGGAAAAGTGCGTCTAGATTGGCCATGGACGCTTTTCCACAAAAAGTGCTTTTCCGGAAAAGTGTCCTGCCAATCTAGACGCGCTTTTCCGAAAATGCTTTTAACGGAAAACTTTTCCATTAAAAGCATTTCCGGAAAATCATGCCAGTGTAGATGCCAGTGTAGCCGAGATGTTTAAGAGCAAGTTGGATAGACATCTATGAGGGATGGTCTAAGTTAGCGTTTCTCCATCAGTGGTATGAGTACCCTTGGGGTACGCAAGAGAAGTCGGGAGGGGATACGTCAACACAACTGAAATTTGGAGAAAACTGAATTTTCGTTTTAAGTTTTACCGCGCTTTCTTATTGTTGTACTTTTTACACACACAAATTTCATCGCCTGCCCAGCTACAATTAAGTTGTTTAAACAAATGAGTTGCAATGATCAAAAAAAATGGTGTGTCTGAAAACTGTAGGTACTGGGTGTACTTGTACTATTTTTTTTTTAAAAAAGGAGTACTTTATAAAAAAAAAAGGTTGAGAAATACTAGTCGAGATGGTGCTTGGTCCTGCCGTGAGGGCAGGGGACGGGACATGATGACCTCTCAAGGTCTCTTGCAGTTCTAATGTTCTGTGATTCTGTGAGAGAATTAACCCTTGTGATTGGCATCCTGTGATTGGCTGGCTTCTTGGTCACTCGAAATCTGTAACTCACCTGGCTGTCTTTCTAAAAGAGGTTGTCTAGTTCTTCCTCAGGCTATTGGCTTCAGTGCCGGGCTCACTGGGTACAATTTTACTGCCTGTATTGTGCAAGCGACGAACTAAGGGATCGTGGCAGTGCCTTTGGGCTCGAGTAGCGAAGAATCGTGGCATGTGCATTCATCCAGGCAACAGACCCGTGGTTTTAACAGTGATGTTTAATAGGTCCAATATAGAGCACTTTAAATGTTTAGATAATCAGGGAGAAATCGGATACATTTCCACCAAGGTAGAGCAGGGCTGTTACACATCAAAGGCCTTTCTAGCTGGCTCTGCTCTCCCATTTCTTTAGTAAAAGTGACAGGTTGATGAGAAGTTCCCAGAGAGTTCAGGGTCTTGTGTCTCAGAGGGGTTCTCCCTGTTAGGCTGTATCTGCAAAACCAGTGAGGAGTCCTGCACCTGAGAGACCAACACAGATGTGTTAGGGCATGAGGTTTCGTGGGGAAAACCCACATCTGGTGAAAGTCGGTGCGCTAATAAATCTGTGTTGGTCTCTGGTGCCACGGGACTCCAAGACTTCTGTGGACCTAGTCATCGGGAAGTGGCTGTCAACCTGTTGCTGGGTTCATTGTTTCAGTGGTGGTGTTAATGATCTGTTACCGCGGCACGTCATTCCAGAACGTGGCTGCAGTCCGGGGGGCAGGAGCACACAGCTAGGAGTGTTGTGCAAACCCAGAAGTCTCTGCCCCACAGGGCTGACATTCTAGGCCAGTGTTTAGGGTTGCCAGATGGTTTAACAAAAAATACCGAACACCTCCCCCCCCCCCCGCAAAAAAAAAAAAAACACTGGGGAAAAAAAGGGGAGACCAAAGTTGTTAAGCAAAAAAAAAAAGGGCGCTGTGCCTTTAAATGACCCTGCGCTCCTCACTGACGCAGCAGGGGAAAATTGTCCGAGGGAAACAGGTATTTTCTGGGGGTTTTTTAACAGACAGGGGACCTGAATAATGGACAGTCCGGGTGAAAACCGGACACCTGGCAATCCTACCAGGCTGTGTCTAGACTGGCAAGTTTTTCCGCAAAATCATCTGCTTTTGCGAAAAAACTTGCCAGCTGTCTACACTGGCCGCTTGAATTTCCGCAAAAGCACTGACGATCTCATGTAAAATTGTCAGTGCTTTTCCGGAAATACTATGCTGCTCCCATTCGGGCAAAAGTCTTTTTCTGAAAGACTTTTGCGCAAAAGGGCCAGAAAAGCGTCCTGCCAATCTAGACGCGCTTTTCCAAAAATGCTTTTAACGGAAAACTTTTCCGTTAATAGCATTTCCGGAAAATCATGCCAGTGCAGACGTAGCCCCAGTGTTTTATATTGTACTAGTTAAACAGAAGGCGAAGGTACCTTCCCCCAGAGCTGTGGCAGGAAAGGCCTTGGTATGGGCATACGGGGGCCTTTTGCAGCAAACATTGCTCACCAGAGGCAGCCAAGTGTGTGCTGGACTCCAGCAAAAGGCCCCCCGGGAGCGAGACTGGTACCCAGGTGCCCAGAGGGGGGTCTGGCTTTCTGCCATGTGGGAGAGCGGAGGATTCTGGCTTCCAGTGCTGGGGGTGGACGTGCAGGGGCGGGGCTTACCAGTTCCGGATCACTGGTGCGGGCTGGCGCAAGGCTGCAGCGGCCCAGCCTCATGGCGGGGGTGCTCCAGCCCAGCAGCGGGGGGGCGGAGCACCCCCACTTAATTGGTTAACTAGTTAAACTTCACGTTTAACCAGTTAACCACTCAAGTAGGATTTTACATCCCTAGTCCCAGTGTCCCCAAATGTCACATGGGCTGTCTTACGGGAGGTCTGGCGGGGGGGGGGGAGGGGGGGCGGGGCGGGGCTGGCTAGAGCGCAGTGACTTTCCATTGCAATTTTTCCTGAACCGGCTAATTATTTGCTATGGAAACTCCTTCATTTTGCAAAGCTGTTTGCCTGCCAGGTGAACAAGGAAGCCACTGGATATGGAGGCTAGATCTACACCGGGTCTCCTTAAGCCAAACGTGTGCCCCTAGAACAGCACGTTTTCTGGGCTGGTCCCACCTACTTCTCTTGTCTGCTCTGCTTCTTGTTAACCAGAGCACTTTGAGTCCTTCCACCTCTGGGAACATCCTGCCACCAGCCTCCTCTTTCCTTGACCTGAGCACCCAGATCCTGTCCAATTTGCTTTTCCTTATTTTCAGCACTCCGAGGCTGTAGGCTCAGTTGGTTCTTTGTGATTTTTTTTCACCCCCAGGCTTCCTAGTTGCCTTCCCCTCCCCATGTGCCTCAGCAGAATTCACTCGTCCCCCACGTGCCCAGACCCTGCACCCTGATTTATGCACCTGCCTTCCCACCAAGACCCCTGCACCCCCAGCCTGCTCCTGCACCCTCCCTCCCCCCAGGGTCTCCCACCTTCACCCAGCTCCTGCACCCTCCCTCCCCCCCAGGGTCTCCCACCCTTACCCAGCTCCTGCACCCTCCCTCCCCCCAGGGTCTCCCACCTTCACCCAGCTCCTGCACCCTCCCTCCCCCCCAGGGTCTCCCACCCTTACCCAGCTCCTGCACCCTCCCCCCCCCCAGGGTCTCCCACCTTCACCCAGCTCCTGCACCCTCCCTCCCCCCAGGGTCTCCCACCTTCACCCAGCTCCTGCACCCTCCCTCCCCCCCAGGGTCTCCCACCTTTACCCAGCTCCTGCACCCTACCTCCCACCCAGACCTCTTCCCCCCCCCCAACCCCTCCCACCCATTTTGTCATCATAGGGGGTTGGCTGGTGGTCACAGAAAGGTTTGTGTTGAGCGGAGTGGGCCGCAGGCCAAAAAGTTTCAGACCCACTGCCTTAGGGAAACCCATCTGCAGTCTTACTCCTCCCTGCTTCTTTCCCTCTGTGGTTGCAAAATTGCTCTCCAAAAGCCATTTCCTCTTGCCATCGACGCACTCTTTCCCCAGCGCGGGCTGATTGGCTCCCAACTCCCCTCGGCTGATTGGCTCCCAACTCCCCTCGGCTGATTGGCTCCCAACTCCCCTCAGCTTCACCTTCAGCCCTCTCCCCTTTCTCATCGGGGGCTGTGGACGGACTGATCGGTGCTCCGAAGGAAGAGCGTTCCAGTCCTTTTGCTGAGCTCGGGCATTCGATGCAAGAGGCCGCTCGAAGCCCGCTCTCCTCTAGGTACGGGATATCTGGCGCACGTCTGCAAACGAAAGCCAGGAGTGGCAGAAAAGCTGGGGGGGGCAAGAGTTGCGGGTTCCAGGGCTGGAGAGCTAAGGGAGACCGAGACGAGCTTGCCAGCTGGATTTGCGCCGCGGTCCTGAGCAGCCGGAGTAACCAAGAGTAATGAAACGAGCAATTCTTTGAAAACTAGGGTGCCGTTTTTTCTTTTCTTTAGTGAAATCGATTTGTCCACAGTGGCAACAAGAAAATGCCGTCAAAAAGCCCAAGTGTCTTGCCTGATGGCCAGGGGAAAGAATTCATTTGACCTTTGTGGGTTTCATGTTGCAAGCCAGCCACGATCAGCTGCCAGCGATGCCCAGAGAGCACGGTGGCTGTTTAATTAGGCGGGAGGTTGTCTTTGGTAATGACTATCGAGTGCTGGGTGCTGGACGAGGAAGGGTTCTGGCCTTTCTGGCTGATTTGGTCTTTGGGGATGTACTTCACCACGGCTGAGATGAGTTTGCTGCGGAAGCTCTTGCTCAGGAAATTGTAGAGGATGGGGTTGGCCACGCAGTGGAGCAGGCTGAAGCAGTCTATGATGTCAAAGAAGAAATAGAGGAAGTTGGCACCACTGCAGCCGAAAATGAAGTGGCTGCCATCGAGGGTCAGCAGAGTCAACACAATGTGATAGGGCAGCCAGCACACCAGGAAGACGACGATGTAGGCGTAGATCAGCAGGCAGTGCTTCCTGCTCTCCGGCTTGGAGCGCCGGAGGTGGCAGGCCGTTAGAATGTTGAAGACAGCGATGATGGAGAAGGGGATGAGGAACCCAAAGATGGTGGTGGCTAAACTGATGGCCAGAGCCCACTCATCATAGGTCTCGAAGGGGGCCAGGAAGATGCACATAGGCTCGAAGGGGTCCACCAGTTGCGTGTAGGCCACCTCCAGGAAGGGGAGGAGGGCGGCGAAGACCCACACGCCACAGCAGAGGAGGCGGCGCACCCGGTGCTGGTGCTGGTGCCAGAAGTGGGATGAGGTGGCCAAGGAGACATAGCGGTCCACGCTGAGGCAGCTCAGGAAGAAGATGCTGCTGTACATGTTGGCGAAGTAGAAGTAGTGGGTGAAACGGCACAGGAAGCTCCCCCAGAGCCAAGTGTAGTCGAGCATGGCCTCCAGCATCCAGACGGGCAGGGAGAGCAGCACCCCTAAGTCGGCGACAGCCATGTTGAGGATGTAGAGGTTGACCAGGTTCTTGCGGCCCCAGGTGTGCCAGTTGACCCAGATGACGAGGAGGTTTTCCACCAGCCCCACCACGAAGATGGCCAGGTAGAGGATGAAGAGCATCACCCGCTTGGTGTTCTCATCCAGATGGGTGTCGCAGGAGGTGAAGGTGTAGTTCAGGTACTGGAGCAGCTGGGTCCAGTTGTGATAGTCCCCAAACTCGTTAAAGGGGTCGGGCGTCTCCGCGGGGACCGTGGTCACCTCGGCCATTCTGGAGGGCGAGCGGCTGGAAAGAAAAGGAAGGGAAAGAAACTGCTGGGGTTTGTCCACAGAGGAACACGTAGGGGCTTGCACATGACACCCCCTACGCGCACACACACAAGCAGACACACACACACACAAGCAGACACACACACACAAGCAGACACGCACACACACACAAGCAGACACACACACACAAGCAGACACAGACACACACACAAGCAGACACAGACACACAAGCAGACAGACACACAAGCAGACACAGACACAAGCAGATACACACACACACACACACAAGCAGACAGACACAGACACACACACAAGCAGACACAGACACAAGCAGACACAGACACACACACAAGCAGATCACCCAACCTCGACTGTTGCCCCGACTTGGTCAAATTGGTGCCTGCTGTAGAGAAGAACAACACACTTGCGATTAGGGTACTGGGCCAGGTCTAAGGGCACCTCGCTTCTGATACAGCTACACTGCACAGCCGCAGCCGGCCCCAGTCAGCAGAACAATGTCCGTGAAGGCTTCTTCCTGCTGGGCAGACCTTGTGCCAGTCAGTCATGGGCAGATGGTCAAAGAAGCGCAGCCAATTCGGTTTAGTTTGCCAAAAAGATCCCGAAGTGACTGTGTCGGGGAACTTTCTTGGGGGAGAAAATGTGGGTCCCTTGAACCCACGGGAGAAAGAACAAGCAGCAATCACTTGTTGCCAAGCGAAAGAAATTCCCATGAGAAATAAAACAGATTTTTTTTGTTTTGTTACCATGAGGGTGATTAACTGTGGGAACAGACTCCCGCAGGATGCGGTCGATTCTGCATCTCCGGAGGCCTTTGAGTCTGGACTACGTGCCCCTCTGGAGATGCACGAGTTACGGGGTTCAAAACAGGCAAAACCTACACAGCAGCTCGGAGGAGATGTTCTCAGGCTGAAACTTGAGCAATCTCTCTAGAACCATCCCTCCGGGGGCACCCCCTATTTAGACACCGAAAGGACCCGCTTTCCAGAGCTGTCCATGTCTCCGTGGCTGCTGCCGGATTCGGAGGGAGACAAAATGTGATGCGAAACCTGTAGCTGGAAATTGGGGGGCAGTTTTCTGACCTTGTGTCTCCCTCTGCCTCACAGACGGTCCCTGCAGTCGAGATGAGCTGATGTACCCCCAGCAGACTCTGCGCACCCCTGCTGAGAACCGCAGCTGTAAGCAATCCCATTCCTGGGACAGCCGCGCTAAGACTGCCTGGGGAGAATCTAGCTTCAAGCAAACAGCGCAGCTTTCATTTCACACACAGTCCACAGGGCAAGAAAGGGGCTCGGAGCCTGGCTGAACAAAACCGGGACAGCTGGAACCCAGAGAGGGCTGAAACTGACCTCCCACCTCGGCTAACTCCGCCAGCAACTTTGCAAAAACGCAGAGGTGAAAATCAGCCGGTGCGCAGCTCCAGCAAGAACTGGCTGAGCTGTGGCAAAAGCCAGCAGGGAGCCATTTAAAGAGCTGGCAGGGACCCAGGTTGTGATAGGACAGGACCTCTAAGAAATTGCAAGTTACTTTCTGTAAGGGAACCTGGACAGTCCTCCCATGACCAGAACATCATCTGCAGTGCTAGGCCTCATCCCAGCCTTGGATCTCTAACAAACCACCTTTGGTCTGATTCAATCATGGGCATGCACACATGCATGCTTGCAAACCGGGCCAAAAAGGGTGGGGGAAAGTCAGGAGTGCTTGCCCAATTATGCACAACTTGTTCAGGACAGCGAGACCAGGCCAAGAAACAACCTGGTCTAGTACATCCCGTTTTCGATAAGAGAAAAATTCCAGAGACAGCCCAAAAAACCCTATTAATTGAGCACTTTTGCCATTTTTTGGCACAGCAAAATGTATCCTAGCTATTGGCATAGTAGGTATCTTACGTAAAATGTACCGTAAAATCGCGAGTATAACGTGCACTTCCCCCCCCGGTTTTTAAGGGTTAAAGCCGGGGTGCGCATTATACATAGGAGGTTATCTGTAAAGTTTTTAACTCACCCTCCCCGCCAGGTTCCCAGACAAGGCACGGCACGTGGACAGCTGGCCAGGGGGCCCCCACGGCAGGCGCAAGCTCAGCCAGGCTTCCGGACAAGGCGAGGAGCGCCCTGGCTCACTGCCTGCCCAGTCTGGGGGCAGACAGCTGGGCGGGGGGAGGGAAGGGCAAGGGGTCCCGCGGCAGGAGCAGCTCCCCGGTGCTAGGCGCGCGTTTCCCGTCGAGCCTGCAGGTGGGAGCGGCCCCTTCCTTCCTATATAGACACCGTAAAATCGCAAGTATAACGGGGGTGCGCATTATAGATAAGAGTTCAGTGTATTCCGGGACTCTGGCGTTTAAAAGGTAGGTGTGCATTATGCATAGGTGCGCATTATACGTGAGATTTTACGGTAGCTGATTGGTAGATGTGACTAGCATGACCAAGCCTCGCTTTGCTATAAATTGGGTTTAATAAGAACAATCAGTGAGGGAATAAGCAGGATTAACTCACAGGTCCTGCTTTCGATATAACAAGAAGGAATGGATCCCTTCGCACCCGCGAGCCCAGTGCCTGGTGTTCCGACGTGTGGGAAACAAAGGAACCACAAAGGGTATGTCTATACTACCACCCTAGTTCAAACTAGGGTGGTTAATGGAGTCATTCGAAGTTGCAAATGAAGCCTGGGATTTAAATATCCCAGGCTTCATTTGCATCTTGCCAGGCGCCGCCATTTCTAAATCCCCCTTAGTGCGGTCTCCGTGCCCGCGGCTACACACGGCACAGAGTAGGTAGTTCGAATTAGGCTTTCTAATTCGAACTACCGGTACACCCCGTTCCACGAGGAGTAATGGTAATTCGAATTAGCCTAATTCGAACTACCTACTCCGTGCCGCGTGTAGCCACAGGCACAGAGTCCGCACTAACGGGGATTTAAAAATGGCAGAGCCCGGCAAGATGCAAATGAAGCCTGGGATATTTAAATCCCGGGCTTCATGTGCAACTTCGAATGACTACATTAACCACCCTACTTCGAACTAGGGTGGTAGTATAGACATACCCTATGTGATCTAGGCTTAATTATTGTATTATAATAATCTTCTATGACTTGCTTTGCATCATATTCATTGCTTTAGATTTTAAACCTTAAATATTTTAAATTGTATAGTAATTGTTTGTAAGGCTTGTAAAACGTAAATAACGATGTTAACTGTTTAAAGCTTGCAATAAATAACACAATGGGTAAGTCTCTCTGGAGTGTTCTGGTTTCCCTTGGATCTAAAAACCAAACCACACAACACTTTCACCCCTTGCAAAAATGAGAAAGAGGCTTTGCCAGCCTCGGATCTGGAACATGTGTCGGCCAGGAGAGGGTCGATCCAAGTCCGCCACAGCCAGCAAACAGCTCCCCATTCGGCCAGTCCCTCGCTACAGCACTGTAGTCGGCTGGAAATCGGCAGTGAATGAACCGGGAGGAGGTCTGTGTGAACCCGACCCTGGCAAGTGTTCCGGATGGTGGGTGCACCTCGCTCTGAATTCGACTCATAGACTTTAAGGTCAGAAGGGACCATTATGATCATCTAGTCTGACCCCCTGCACAGTGCAGGCCACAAAATCTCACCCACCCCTCCTAGAATAATCCTCTCACCTATGTCTCAGATATTGAAGCCTTCAAATACTTTGAAGACCCCAAGATGCAGAGAATCCTCTAGCTGTGACCTGTGCCCCATGCTACAGAGGAAGGCGAAAAACCTCCAGGGCCTCTGCCAATCTACCCTGGAGGAAAATTCCTTCCCGACCCCAAATATGGTGATCAGCTGAACCTTGAGCATGTGGGCAAGATTCACCAGCCAGACACCCAGAAAGTTCTCTGTAGTAACTCCTATCATTTTGCATGGTATTGTTACTACTTGTTCTTCTAAGGGCTCCTTGCCAGGCAAACATGAGCTCCCCCCTCTGAAAACCCAGCGGCATACGCAGAAGACCGATTTCCACTAGTATGAGCCCAACGCTGTAGCCCGTCTCAGCGCTGCTGTCCCAGGAATGGGGTCACTTAACCCAGTGGTTCTCACCAGGGGGGTAGAGCATCTCATCTAGACACTGGCCTCGTTTCACCCCAAGCACATAAAAAGCACCAGCGAAGTCAGTACAGAAGAACATTTCCTACAATGACTGGTTTGTGCTGCGCTGGGTATTCTGCTGTGAAATGTAAGGACAAGATTTCCATGCTGGGGATTTCGTTGTTATGGCAAAAAGGAGAAAAACGGGCTGTTTCTCAGGGTCACCTGTTTTTCGATCTGATTTTGCAAGCACGCTGTGTTTAAGTGAGGTGAAATTTGGGGGTGCGCAAAACAAATCAGACTCCTGAAAAAGGTGCAGGAGTCCGGAATCGTTGAGCGTCATTGGCTTAACGAACTAGGGGCCCGATCTGTAGCTGGTGGAAAATGGTGTAACACCGTTCCTGTTAGCTGCGGCTCTGACCCTGTCTAGCTGGAGCCTGCCCGTGGGTTCCAGAATCTGATCTTTGATTGAGCTTTGAGCCACTGGCGGTGGATTAGTATAAAACATTAAGCCCTGGTCTACACTAGGGAGTTATTTCGAAATAACCCCCCTTAAGTCGAATTTATAAGCAGAGCGTCCGCACGACCAAGCCCGTTATTTCGAAAGAACTGGCAGGTTATTTCGAAGTCTGGGCGCCTGCTTTCCTCGAGGAATAACGCTCATTTCGGAATAGTTATCTCGAAAGCGCAGTCGTGCGGACGCTTCGGTGCCGCTATTTCGAAATAACGATTCCCCAGAGTAATTCAGAGTCATTACTCCCCAGTGCTTCCTGGGGCTCTACGTCTGAGCCGAATTCACGGAGCCTGCCTCGGACTCACTTGAGGCTTCCCCATAGCATGGACAGGCGACTTCGATTTTATGTCGGGAGTTGTTAAATCGATTTCCGTTATTTCAAAATCGTTTCCTAGTGTAGAAGCACCCTAAGATTGTTAATGATGCTCAAGACCCCCACTATATCCCTGGGTCCAAAGCAACCGGTGTGCCTTTCCGCTCCCCCTTTTGTGGCTCCAAATGGGCCCCCCAAATCTCACCCCATGGATCTTCTTTGCTGCTCCCTTTCCCACAGGGATCACCCTCAGGGCCACGCGTGGTCATTGCCCACGGGCAAGGGAGGACCTTCACCTCCACTACGACCAGAACCGCCAACTAATTAAGAGGAATGGCCAACCACTTGGTTGCAGGCTGCAGAAGCAACCATCAATGCAGCCGGAGGAGGAGAGGCTCGGCTGATTTTGCCAGAATGTTTGGAGAAAGGAAAAGAAGGAGATTTGCGAGGGATGGTGGAAATCGAGTCCCAACCGCTTGATGGGCAGCCAGCGGTTGCTACTGAGAAGCCCAGCAGGATACGCTGGAGGAGGAGAGAGACAGACAGGTGGAGAATGACAGGGCCGTGCTCACCTGCAGCGAACGGTGGATGGCAAGCCCAGGTGGAGGGCGAAGAAGCAGCTGTTACCCCGATGCCTCCAGCTCCGTGGCTCCGGCAGCTCTGAGCTGGAGGGACGGTCGGTCTGGGAATGAGCAGAGGGTGGGCTCATTGGCTTCTTCCACCCCCCACTCCCCACCCTCCCACTCCTCGTCCCTGCAGGAAACGCACATCAGCGCCTGATATCCTGAAAACGCAGCGCAAGGCCACTTTCAGCACGATTTCCAGTCCCTGGGCTCTAGCTCAGCTTGAAGGAAGATGGGCTTGGCTTCCCTGGGGGGGGCGGGGAGGAAGATTTGGGGGGCAGGCAGGGCATGAAAGCAGAGTAGGCCAGCAGGAACAGCCAGCCAGCGAAAAGGATCCCTGTGGCTGCAGTCTGTGATCATTCATTTTCTTTGCCATACAGCACCTCAGAAATCCACTAGGTCCCTCCACCAGCTTTTACCCAGCTTGGCTATTGCACCCCGCCCCCCGATTATTACTCGGGTCACGGCAGGGCTCTCACATTTCCAGGCAGAGAGGAAAGCTGCCCTTCCTGGGTTAATCTATCACCGGGAATCGAGACCGGACGAAGGCAGAGATGCGATGGACTCTTGCCTGCCGCCCCTCCGGTGGTGGGAGGCTGCAGACCCTCAGTTTCCCTTTTTTAAAAATACTTTCTAGCCCTCCGGATTGCCACGAAAATCGCAGCAGAGAGCGTAACCCGAGTGTGCTGAAAGCCTGAGCCAGTACCGCTGAGAGGCGGTATCTCTGGGGCAGGGGCATTCTTTCTAAGACCCACTTCTCTGGGGCACAGATCGGGGGTGCGGAGGCTACATCTGGGGAGGGAGTAGAGGCCCTGTGCCTCTCTGTATGGCAGAGCCTACAGCAATGGGAGGATATGGCGCCCTTTTGTTTCCTTGGCTCTAACTCTCTCTGGGGATGTCTATTCGTTCATCACACTAACAGTGAATCCCCTGAGTACATTCACTAATTTATCCCCAAGCTGCCCACAGGAGGAGGGGATGTGTTACCCCCACCTTGTGTAGGGAGGGCAGGCACGGCTACGAATTGGCATGTAACTGGGAATGAGACAGCTACCAAGGGGCAAAGTTACCGACAGGGTCCCTTCCTTCCAAAGTCTCTCTGAAAGTGTTACCGATCTGTGGCTTTTCGTGAGTATCCACAGAGCCCTTACAGCTCAACAGCTTCCTCCACCAGTCCAATGCAGCCTCTTCTGGTGCGCAGCGCAGCCAATGCCCCGGGCCCGTTTAGGACAGGAAGTGGAGAATAAGCTACCCCGTGGAAACTTGGCAGGACTGTTCGTGGAGCCAACTGGAGGCCCCCCGTCTCCGGGCCTCCGTCTTGCAAATTATAATCCTACACATTTGGCTGTTTTTCAGGTCCGGCCGTCTCCAGGTGGCCAAGCACCGGGCAAGAGGAGGTGAGCAGGAATGGACGTGGCAGGGAGGTAGGTTCCCATTCTATGTGCGATCGGCTCATCTATCAGCCAGGCCTGAGTCCTCCAGCAAAACGCCCTCCTGCCCACGACCCAGCTGGTGCGCAAGAGGTGTTTGCGCTGCAGTTTTGAAGGGGAAGGGGGCTCTGGCACCGGGCCAGCAAGTGGCGGCAGGGGCCGGGGGGTGGGCTCGGAGGGAACATTGTGCCCGGAGTGGTGAGCCTGCAAACAATTCCTGGAAATGGCTTTCTCAAGGGCAGAGAAGACAATTGTGATGCACAATCAGCAGGGAAGGAAGGCCCAGCTGGAACAAGGAAATGCAATGGCCCCAGGCCGTCAGACCTCTAGCAAAACAAACCTTAGAAAGCAGATACCCCAGGACTCTGCCCCGGGGTGGCAAACTGGTTGCCTTTGTGCTCTTAGCAAACGCAATGGGGGCGCATGTTCCGTCAGCCGGGCATGGGTCACCAACCTAGCAGCTCAGAGAGAAGCGGTAGACCTGCTAGCTCTTGGTTTTCATAAGACTTTTGATGCTCAGCGAGTGTTGAGTGATCGCTGCCCTGCAGGGAGGTTGTAGCGGGGAGTGGGGGGGCGCCTCCTGGTCTTATTTTCATTCGTGACTTGGGAATGTCGGGGGAGAGAGCGCACAGCTGCAGTTTGCCGCAGGGAGGGGTTGCATGCACTTTGGCGGACGGGAGGAAAATCCCAAAGGCCCTCGCTTTTTCAGACGCCCTTGGAGCGTTTGTCTGAAATCAACGAGGTGGAATTCAGTCAAGAGCGGTGCACAATTCTGTGCGTAGGGACTAGCTGGCTAAGTGGCAGGGCAGGTGAGCCTCAGCAATCCAGATTTCCTTGGTCCGGCAACACCCCTGGTCCGGCATCATCCGTGACTCCATTGGGTGCTCTGCGGCTGGACTAAGGAAAAACCAGCAGAGGAGTGTTGCTGGACTAAGGAAAAACGCAGCAATTGCAGCCAGACACAGACTGGGGGGGAAGCGGAGCCCTAGGGAGCTGGCAACGGGGAGCAGAGAGGCTGGCAAATTCCCTGGTCCGGGGCCCGTCAGGTCTCGAGAGTGCCAGACCACAGAGGTGCAATCTGCCCTGCTGAAAAGGATCTGGGGGTTCGAGTGGATCACGAATGCAAGCCGGCGGTGGACTGCGGCTGTGAAAGAGGCTGGGAACGTTGTGGGGTGTATTAGCAGCAGCGTCACCCCTAAGACACCAAAGAGAATTGTCCCTCGGGCTGGTGAGACTTTAGCTGGCGGATTGGGTCCAGAGGGGGGCCACAAAGACGGTGAAAGAAAACCCGACGTGGTCAGTCTAGTGGAAAGACTGAAGGAGGGAGGTGATAAGGCTTTAGGGCTGTGGTAAAGTCGTTCAGGGCTGTATAAAGAAGGGAGGGTATCGGCAGCAGGGAAGCTCTGGGTGAGACATTAGGAAAAACCTTCTAACTCCTCAGCTCGTTAAGCCTTGGACTCGTCTTCCAAGAGAGGCTGTGAACTCCCCAGTCTCGAGGGGGGCAGGTTAAGCACGGGCGGGACAAACAGTGGTCAGAACTGGTCTAGGATTACTGGGACCGCTCAAGGTCCCTTCCAGCCCGACATGTCTGAGACGCTGTCCCGGGCTACAGTCTATCACGGATCTGATAGTGCTACATGGAAAGTGGTTCCAGTCCTTTGGCTGAGGGTTTGACACCCCTTTATTAGGGTCTGTGCCCTCCCTGTCAGGCCGGGAAGCATTTCTCTAGCCGTGTGACAAATCAGGAAACTGAGGCAGGGAGCGATGACTCAGCAAATCGATGGGAGAGCCAGGGAAGGAACCCCGGTATCTTGATTCTCAGCATCTCTTGCTCTGGCCACAAAGCCACGTTCCCGGCGTGTCCCAACCTACTAGGGGCACCCTGCATCCTGCAGAATCCGGCCCGGGTGGTTAAAACTCTCCCTCCGAGGTGCAGGGCTTTTATGGAGTTGGGAGCCCCACTTCCAGGCTAGGGGGAGCCTCCAGGGGCCAGGCGGCCCCATTGCTGCAGCCTCTCTCACACCCGGGTCAATTGATTCAGGCTCCCCCCATGGGGTCTCCTAGCCTGGGGTCCCGGGGTTGGGTGCTACCCCCCCCCGGCCAGAATGGTCTGACCCAAGCCAGCTGTGGGTCTTTTGGTGCAGCAGAACAGTGCCCTGGCCGGACTGAACTCCCTGGGTCCCTACCCCTGCCGCGCGGATGGAGCGCCCCTCCTTCGGCCGTGAGGACACCGGCCTTTCCGGGGCACACGGGCCTCACCGGGGTCCCCTGCCTCTTTGAGCAGGCACTGGAGGAGAGCAGGTCATGCGGCGCCGCGGGTCCCCATTCCACAGCCGGCGAAAACCTGCTGGACTCGTCCGCCGGCTCTGATGTGTCCAGCAGGGAAATCGGTGGCTTGGAGCCAGGGCATGGAGCCATCTGGAACACCCGCGGCGGATGTACTTCTAACCTGCGCCTGTCTCTTGGCCTGCCACGCGCCGTACGTCCCCCGGGTGCGCTGCTCATCAGCACACACAGCGGAGCTACCCACCTGGCCTGGCGCCGGCGGCACGTCCCACGCAGGTACTGCTGCCACTGCCACGGGCGTACGGACGCATGCAGCCCCTAGCGCTTCGTTCTCACACGCCGTGGGCACCGGAAACGGGGCTAGAGCGTCCCTGGAAGTCCCTACGACGCTAGGAGTCCATAGAATCCCAGGGCTGGCAGAGACCTCAGGAGCCAAGTCCAGCCCCCTGCCCAAAGCAGGACCAACCCAACTCAATCCACCCAGCCAGGGCTTTGTCCAGCTGGGACTTAGAAACTTTTAGGGATGGTGATTCCACCCCCTCCCTAGGGAATCCAGCCCAGGGCTTCCCCACCCTCCTAGGGCAATAGTTTTTCCTAATATCCAACCTAGACCTCCCCCACTGCAATTTGAGCCCATTGCTCCTCATTCTGTCACCTGCCACCCCTGAGAACAGCCTCTCTCCAGCCTCTTTGGAACCCCCTTCAGGTAATTGAAGGCTGCTCTCAGTCTCACTCTTCTCTCCTGTAGACCAAACAAACCCAAATCTCTCAGCCTCTCCTCATAGGTCATGTGCCCTCCACTGGATTCTCTCCAATGCACCCACATCCTTTCTTCAAGGGGGAGCCCAGAATTAGATGCAGTACTCTAGGTGTGGCCTCCCCAGTGCTGAATAAAGTGAGTCTTGCCCACATGCTCAGGGTTCAGCTGATCACCATATTTGGGGTCGGGAAGGAATTTTCCTCCAGGGTAGATTGGCAGAGGCCCTGGAGGTTTTTCGCCTTCCTCTGTAGCATGGGGCACAGATCACAGCTAGAGGATTCTCTGAATCTTGGGACTTTCAAAGTATTTGAAGGCTTCAATATCTGAGATATAGGTGAGAGGATTATTCCAGGAGTGGGTGGGTGAGATTCTGTGGCCTGCACTGTGCAGGGGGTCAGACTAGATGATCATAATGGTCTATGAGTCTATGGCTGTGTCTACACTGGCAAGTTATTCTGGAAAATCAGCCGCTTTTCCGGAAAAACTTGCCAGCTGTCTACAATGGCCGCTTGAATTTCCAGAAAAGCACTGACGATCTAATGTAAAATCATCAGTGCTTTTCCGGAAAAACTATGCTGCTCCCGTTCGGGCAAAAGTCTTTTTCCGGAAAACTGTTCCGGAAAAGGGCCACTGTAGACAGCACAGTAGTCTTTTCCGGAAAAAAGCCCCGATCGCGAAAATGACGATCGGGGCTTTTTTGCGGAAAAGCGCGTCTAGATTGGCCACGGACGCTTTTCCACAAAAAGTGCTTTTCCGGAAAAGCGTCCTGCCAATCTAGACACGCTTTTCCAAAAATGCTTTTAACGGAAAATTTTTCTGTTAAAAGCATTTCCGGAAAATCATAGAATCATAGAATAATAGGACTGGAAGGGACCTCAAGAGGTCATCGAGTCCAGCCCCCCGCCCTCAAGGCAGGACCAAGCTCCGTCTACACCATCCCTGACAGATGTCTATCTAACCTGTTCTTAAATATCTCCAGAGAGGGAGATTCCACCACCTCCCTTGGCAATTTATTCCAATATTTGACCACCCTGACAGTTAGGAATTTTTTCCTAATGTCCAATCTAAACCTCCCCTGCTGCACTTTAAGCCCATTACTCCTTGTCCTGTCCTCAGAAACCAAGAGGAACAAATTTTCTCCTTCATGCCAGTGTAGACGTAGCCTATGAGTCTATGAGTCTAAAGGGGAATAATCACTTCTCTAGATCTGCTGGCAATGCTCCTCCTAATGCCCCCCAATATGCCGTTAGCCTTCTTGGCTACAAGGGCGCCCTGTTGACTCTCATCCAGCTTCTCATCCACTGGAATCCCCAGGGCCTTCCCTGCCGAACTGCTGCTTGGCCAGTCGGTCCCCAGCCTGTAACGATACTTGGGATTCTTCCGTCCCAAGTGTAGGATTCTGCACTGGTCCTTGTTGAACCTCGTCAGATTGCTTTGACCCAGTCTGTGGCCCCAATCCCTACTCTCCAGCATATCACCCTCTCCCCCTAGCTTAGTGTCAGGCCATAACCGTCTGCAAGACCTTTTGCTGATGTGCATGTCCCGCTTGGCTCCGCAGCTACGGATGGGTTCTTGATGCCCGCACCCCATGCACCCCCCCCCCCCGCATGACGTGGTTTATACCCCTCCACCTCTCCTGCTTCTGCCACACACGTGCCAGTAACGTGCCGGGAACACCTATTAACCCTTTACAGACCGGGCCTCTGTGTAATCCTGGGTCCCCCCCGAAGCCTTCACCCTCCAGTTTTTGACCCAGCGTCCGCTGCATGCCTGGCAAAGAGGAGAGTGGTTCGTATTTCCAGCGGGGAGGGGGAGAGAGACAGGGACACGGGTGACGATGGCGCAAGAAACGGCTTTTCCTGCGTGTCGGGCGGCGCCTTTCCCGATCCCGTGAGAAGCGCCGTGGCAGGCGGGGTCCGCCCGCGAGGGGCTCAGCGGTGGCCCTAGGGACCCCTCCCCCTCTCCAGGGGGGTCTCTGTTTCGAGGAGATAAATGGGACAGGCCGTTTCCTCCCCGGTGGGCGTCTCGGCGCTCCTGCCGGATCATGGGTTATACAAACGGCCTCCTGGAATGCGACAGGGAAAAGCTGATAAGGGGGACTCCTGGGGGGGGGGGGAGGCTCCTTTTCCTCCTGCCTGTCAGCACTTTGGCTCTGAGTGAAATACAGCCCCCCCCCCTCCCGTCGCGCCGACCTCCCTGCTCAGCACAGACTCGGCCTGGCCTTGGCCCTGCAAGCAGTTTGCTCATCCCAAGGCCACCCGAGAGCCCTAGCGGCCAGTCTGCACACGGGACAGAGCCAGGTCCCTGGAGGGCATTTCAACCCGTCTTCAACCGTAAGCGGCACTTGCCCGTTTTCCAGGGCGTCTCCTGGCCTTGCGTGCGGGGGAGGGCGTCTGCATGGAAGCCTGCCGGGGGGGGGGGGTGGGAAGCGCGGCCGGCCAGCCACTAATTGTGTCTCTCTCCCTTCGGCAGCAGCCTGCGTCTCTCTGCCTTGCAGCCCTGGTGGGTGACCATCCTGAATGCCAAGAGTGAGTCGGGCGATAGTGATGGTTTTGATGTCGCGCCGGTGGGTGCGGGGGGATGCGCGCACCGCGAATGGGAACGCGGCCTGCTGGCTTTCACAGTCCCCCCCGGGCAGCCTCGCCAGGCCCCTCCTCCGCTGGCATAGCTCGGCATCGGCGGAGCTGCCCTGCTTTACTTTTGACACCAGGATTCCGGAGTGGGCAGGGAAAGGAGCAGAGACCAGCGTTCCCCGTCAGCGGAGTGCTTGGCTGGCCACCCGGCAGAGACTCCAATGCCGCCCAGCTGATTAGCAGCATGTCTTTCTGTTGGTGGTGCACATCGGTGCAAGAGACAAAATTTATTCCGCGCACAGGTGGGCTAGATTAGAGGGAACGGTGACAGAGACGACAGCTTTCCCCTTCTCCTTCGGTGTCTCTCAGCCATGTGGGCAGGGGAGATTTCGAGCTGAGCAAATTAACTGGTGGACGAAACAGGGAGACGAGGGCTGCTGCGGTATCGGGGTCTCATTAAGAGCCTTCTCTGATAGAGGTGGAAGGACGGTGGTGAGCGAGGACCCAGCCTGGCCGCTCGGACACCTGGGTTCTGTTCCCAGCTCTTTGGGGCAAGTTATTTGCTTTGTCGGCAGTGCCGCTGTCCCCGTTCTTGGGGAGCGGGGCATCCGAGCGAGCGACGGCTCGTGCGCTCCGAGAGGAAGGGCGGTGCAATGGTTAGAACACTAGCCTAGGAGTCCGGGGACTCCCGGCGGGACCTGGGGCAAGTCTCCTGCCCTGCCTCGGAGTGGGGCGTGAGGAGAACAACGTTGGGGTGCTCGGATAGGACCTGCAATAGGCGGGAGCGCCAGGTTTTTGGGGGAGGATCTGATTTTGTGAAAGCCCAGGTCTTGAAGCACCCCCGGCTCCCATTTATCTGTGCCCCCCCCCCCCCCCCCAGCAGGGTCTGGCTTCCCCATCCAGGCTGTATCCGAGTTGGGTCCCTTCAGGTGAGACTTGCCCAAAGGCTTCTTCATGTGGCTTCTTCATGTCCCCTCCCCCCGCCCCTCCACAGGAGGCCTGGCTTCCCAGGGCACGGAGCATGGCGTGCCCCCCATCTGAATGTGGACGTGCCCTCAGGGGATCGGGCTCTCGCCCAGCGGCTCAGCCCTGCCTCCATCACGTGCCAGGGGCCTCCCCGTGCGGGAACAGACGTGCCCCGTCCGTAGCCCTGCAGATCCCAGCACCCTCCAGCGCATCCTGACCATCGGGGCTCACCCTCTCTGCCCCCTGCATCCTCCTCCTAACATCCTCCGGGGCAGCCCGTGGCCAGAGGCGCCTGGCCTGCCGCACCTCAGTTTCCTCTGGGGTGCATGGCGCTTCCTGGCCCCGTCGGCGGCCGCTGTGGATTCTGCCCACTGTGCACTAATGATCTTCCTTCTATTGTCTTCCTCGGCATCTCTAGATCCCCGCCACTCAGCAGGGACCCCCAGGCCAGGGACAGGCTGGGCTGCAGCCTCTAGGGGGATTCCTGGAAAGTGCTGACTGGAGGGAGGGGGGGAGCCGGGCTCCATGCAGGACTCTCGCTCCAGGTCTTGACACCCTCCAGCTTTCCTCCTGTCTCCAGGCAGGGCTCACAGCCTCAGGGGACAGCAAGATGAGCCCTGCCCCAGCTCAGCAGAACCCGCCCCCTCTCCCAGCTGAATCTAAGCAGAGCCAGGAGAGGCATTTCCAGCTGACAGGGGTCTGAAGAGCTTCAAAAGCAAAGTGCAGCCAAAACTCTGGTCCGGGGTCAGAACCAATGTTCCCTCTAATTGTTTTCCATCCATGTGCGGAATACAATTTGTTCTGTGCACCCAGGCATGTGAGGATGTGCACCACCAGCAGCAACACGTGCTGCCAGCTGTGGACACTCTGCCAGTCAGCTGGAGAGGCCGCCCACTCAGGGAACAGTGGTCAGATCCCCCTACTGAACTGCTCACTGGCTCCTCCCGCCCCCCAGCGAGTGGGAATCATCCGCTAGCTGGCTCCGAGCCCGGTCCCGATGTGCCAGCTTGGCTCCACTTTGCCTCGATTTTCCCTCTGCACGATGGGGTCTGTTATTCCCCATTGAAAGTGTCAATTCTCCCGGGCTGGGACTGTCTTTTAGCACATACCTGTGCTCGTCCTAGCATGCAGGGCCTCCAGGGGCCGCTGCGATGCACAAGTATCCGAGGGGTCGCCGTGTTCGTCTGAATTTGCAAAAGCGGCGAGGAGTCCTGTGGCGCCTTAGAGACTAACCGAAGTGTTGGAGCATGAGCTTTCGTGGGCAAAGACCCACTTTGTCAGATGCATGGAGTGGAAATTCCAGAGGCAGGTATAAATATGCAGGCCAGGATCAGGCTTGAGACGTGGATCTGATCAGGGAGGATGAAGCCCACTTCTAGTAGCTGATCTGGGGGGGGGTGAATTCCAAGAGAGGAGAAGCTGCTTTTGTAGTGAGCGAGCCATTCACAGCCTTTGTTTGATCCTGAGCTGAGTGTGTCAAACTTGAAGATGAACTGTAGCTCAGCAGTTTCTCTTGGAAGTCTGGTCCTGAAGTTTTTTGGCTGCAGGATGGCTCCCTTTAGATCTGCAATTGTGTGTCCAAGGATGCACAGAATCAGTGTAATCCTGTGGTCACCAACCAGTCAATCGGGATCTACTGGTCGATCTCGGAGCCTCTGACAGGTGACCCTGACAGGTTTGGCCAAGAGGCTGTCAAGGGGCAGCTCTTCACCTGCCCATCCTCCCACTGCTGTGCATCCTCTGCCCTTTGCCTTGGTGGTGCTGCGTGCTATGCAGGGCAGGAAAGGGGATGGAGGAGGCACTGATGTCGAGGTGCCCCTCTCCCACCCTGTATCCTATCTCCACAGAACGGAGGGTAGGGGCACCACAGGGCTTGAGATAGAGTTTGTGGGCTGCTTTGGGGAGTGGGCCAGAGCCAGCGCAGGGGTGAGCCTGCCTTAGCCCCCCTGCACCACCACCCGTGAGCCACCTGAGGGAAGCAGTGTCCAGCTGGAGCTAGCTCTGAACCCTGCCCCAGTTGTGAACCCCCTCCTGCACCCCACGTCCCCACCCCAGCCCTGAGCCCCTGGACCCAAACTCCCTTACAGAGCTTGAACCCTGAGCCCCCTCCTGCACCCCAAGTCCCCACCCCAGCCCTGAGCCCCTGGCCCCAAACTCTCTTACAGAGCCTGTACCCTGAGCCCCCTCCTGCACCCCACGTCCCAGCCCCAGCCCTGAGCCCCTGGCCCCAAACTCCCCTACAGAGCCTGTACCCTGAGCCCCCTCCTGCACCCCAAGTCCCAGCCGCAGCCCTGAGCCCCTGGCCCCAAACTCCCTTACAGAGCTTGTACCCTGAGCCCCCTCCTGCACCCCAAGTCCCCACCCCAGCCCTGAGCCCCTGGCCCCAAACTCCCTTACAGAGCTTGTACCCTGAGCCCCCTCCTGCACCCCAAGTCCCCACCCCAGCCCTGAGCCCCTGGCCCCAAACTCCCCTACAGAGCTTGTACCCTGAGCCCCCTCCTGCACCCCACGTCCCCACCCCAGCCCTGAGCCCCTGGCCCCAAACTCTCTTACAGAGCCTGTACCCTGAGCCCCCTCCTGCACCCCACGTCCCAGCCCCAGCCCTGAGCCCCTGGCCCCAAACTCCCCTACAGAGCCTGTACCCTGAGCCCCCTCCTGCACCCCAAGTCCCCACCCCAGCCCTGAGCCCCTGGCCCCAAACTCCCTTACAGAGCTTGTACCCTGAGCCCCCTCCTGCACCCCACGTCCCCACCCCAGCCCTGAGCCCCTGGCCCCAAACTCCCTTACAGAGCTTGTACCCTGAGCCCCCTCCTGCACCCCAAGTCCCCACCCCAGCCCTGAGCCCCTGGCCCCAAACTCCCTTACAGAGCTTGTACCCTGAGCCCCCTCCTGCACCCCAAGTCCCCACCCCAGCCCTGAGCCCCTGGCCCCAAACTCCCCTACAGAGCCTGTACCCTGAGCCCCCTCCTGCACCCCAAGTCCCAGCCGCAGCCCTGAGCCCCTGGCCCCAAACTCCCTTACAGAGCTTGTACCCTGAGCCCCCTCCTGCACCCCAAGTCCCCACCCCAGCCCTGAGCCCCTGGCCCCAAACTCCCTTACAGAGCTTGTACCCTGAGCCCCCTCCTGCACCCCACGTCCCCACCCCAGCCCTGAGCCCCTGGCCCCAAACTCCCTTACAGAGCTTGTACCCTGAGCCCCCTCCTGCACCCCAAGTCCCCACCCCAGCCCTGAGCCCCTGGCCCCAAACTCCCTTACAGAGCTTGTACCCTGAGCCCCCTCCTGCACCCCAAGTCCCCACCCCAGCCCTGAGCCCCTGGCCCCAAACTCCCCTACAGAGCCTGTACCCTGAGCCCCCTCCTGCACCCCAAGTCCCCACCCCAGCCCTGAGCCCCTGGACCCAAACTCCCTTACAGAGCTTGTACCCTGAGCCCCCTCCTGCACCCCACGTCCCAGCCCCAGCCCTGAGCCCCTGGCCCCAAACTCCCTTACAGAGCTTGTACCCTGAGCCCCCTCCTGCACCCCAAGTCCCCACCCCAGCCCTGAGCCCCTGGCCCCAAACTCCCTTACAGAGCTTGTACCCTGAGCCCCCTCCTGCACCCCAAGTCCCAGCCGCAGCCCTGAGCCCCTGGCCCCAAACTCCCTTACAGAGCCTGTACCCTGAGCCCCCTCCTGCATCCCACATCCCAGCCCCAGCCCTGAGCCCCTGGCCCCAAACTCCCTTACAGAGCTTGTACCCTGAACCCCCTCCTGCACCCCAAGTCCCAGCCCCAGCCCTGAGCTCCTGGCCCCAAACTCCCCTACAGAGCCTGTACCCTGAGCCCCCTCCTGCACCCCAAGTCCCTGCCCCAGGCTCAGCTCTGAGCCCCCCTCACACTCCACATCCCTTAGCCCAGGGGTCTCCAACATTTTTAAGCCCAAAATCACTTTTTGAATTAAAGTGCAATCCAGGAGCTACCCCAAACCCAAATCCCCTGGCCCCGCCTCCTTCGGTCCTCTTCTCCGAGGCCCCGCCCCTGCTCACTCCGTCCTCCCTCCCGTTCACCGGGGAGGGGCACAGGCTCTGGTCTTGGGCTAAGGGATTTGGAGTGTGAGAGGGGCTCTGAGCTGAGCTGAGCCGGGGGCAGCAGGGGGTTCAGGGCCTGGGCTCTGTAAGTTTAGATCCAGGGGGCTCAGGGCTGGGGCAGAGGCTGGGGGTGCAGGAGGGGGGTTATGACTGGGGCAGGGGTTTGGGATGCTGACTCCATCTGGACACTGCTTCGGGGGGGGGGGGGGTGCAATGGGGCCAAGGCAGGGTCACCCTGCCCTGCCCTGCCCTGCCCCTCCACCACTCTCAAAAGCAACCAGCAAACTCCATCCCAAGTTCTGTTGACCCCTCTCCATTCTGTGGAGCTAGAATCCAGAGTGGGAGGGGGGCACCCTGACAGCAGCGCCTCCTCTTTTCCCTTCCCTGCTCTGCACAGCAAGCAGGAGGCTCCTGGCAGGAGGGGGGGAGTAGCTCCAAAGCAGAGGGCAGGAGAGGCACAGCTGTGGGTGGCGGGGCATCTGTTGTGTTGCGCTTGATAGCTGCTTGGCCAAGACTGTTAGGTTCACCTATCAGAGGCTCCAAGATCTACCAGTAGATCCCGATCGACTGGTTGGTGACCACTGACCAGAGCCTGCATCCCGACCTTCCGCCCCTGCCTGGAGTGAGCAGGGGCGGGGCCTCGGTGAAAAGGCCTGAAGGAGGCGGGGCCAGGGAGGTAGATCCTGGATTGCATTTACATTCAAGAAGTGATCTTGTGCTTTAAAAGGCTGGCGACCACTGGTGTAATCTCTCATGGCCCGGGTTGCACGTTCGCCCTCTGGCTTAGCAGAACTAAGAGGCAGATCCGGTCGCCACCCAAATCGCGGCAGGCAGCCGGCATCCCTTCTCTGCCATTTAATCCGGGAGGAATGTGCCTGCAGGCGTTAGGGACGTGGGCATTGCTATAGTGGATCGGAACCGTGTCCACCTAACCCAGGATCCCAACTCCATCAGAAGCCAGGACCATCTGGTGTAGAGGCTGCTACAGGATAACCTCCCCCTTACACAGGTTTCCTCCTGACCTCTATACCGAGCGCTCAGTCCGTGCCCTGGAGCATCAGGGTGTATTGCCCAAAGTGCGGCTTCTTTTTATATTGACTGTTCTAACACCTGCGAGTCTTGTCACCCATCCAGGCGCCTGGGTACTTTGCTGAGCCCTGCTCAGCTCTCTGCCTGAGTGAGGTGTTCAGAGAAGGGCAGCAATTCCGAGGAAGGGGTGGGAACAGCCTAGCGAGGAAGAGAGGTTGAAAAGGCTGGGACCAGTCCGCGTGGGTAAGGGGGTCACAATCGGGGTGTGGAGAAAGTGAACATGGCAGTCACCCAATGGAATGAACAGGCAGCTGGTTTAAAGGGAAGGCAACTTTGCCGGGGGGTGTTGTGAAGGTGAAAAGTGTAACTGTGTTAAAAAACGAAGGCACCACAGGGTGTGTCTACACTAGCTCGTTAGTTCGAGCTAGGTAGGCAAATGAGGGCAACCGGAGTTGCAAATGAAGCCCGGGATTTAAATATCCCGGGCTTCATTTGCATGTTCCTGGGCGCTGCCATTTTTAAATCCCCCTTAGTCCGAACTCCGTGCCCGCGGCTACACGCGGCATGGATAGGTAGTTCGAATTAGAGATCCTAATTCCGAAACGCCCCCGGCTCCGAGTGGAATGAGGTTTGTAGGGACGTCGGAGTAGCGCGCCTGTTCTGTTTTGAAATAACAGGCTTGCTCCAAAGACGCGGAATAGTTATTCCGGGATCCCGAAATAGCTCCCCAGGGTAGACATAGTCTGAGTACCCAGGCAGGTAACATGTTCCCCGGCAGGTCCCCCCAAAATAGCAGCAAAATTTGTTGAGCCAAAAAAAAAAAAAGGAACTGAGCGGGACAGCAAAACTTGATGGGGGGGGCTGAATCGCCCTGCGCCCCCCCTGGAATTTCTTCATGACCCCCCAGGAGGGCACGCCCCCCAGTTTGGGAACCCATGTTGTAAACAGTGATTAGGTAAATTAAAGTGCCCCCCACAGGTTTCTGTATGTTCCCTTTATGTATATTTGATTTGCATCCATTGATTCTCTCCCTTAATAACTGTTACGGGTGTCCCCCCGCCCCCACTCTGCCCCAGGTCCCGCCTCTTCCCACCCATTCCCACCCTTCCTTCCCCTCCTGCCCCCCTCCCCTGCCCCTTCCTCCAAGTCCCTTTCCCCGAGCATCACGGACCAGGGGCCGGCACTGGCAGCAAGGGCTTGGGCCCCCTCTGCATTCACCGCGGGCGGGAAATGGAGCAACCCGACCCCAGCCAGCTCAGTGTGTGGGACCAAGGAAAAGGCCCCCTACTAATCCCATGCATCCCCTTGCTCCCTCCCCCAAGCGCAGGCCCTGGAATGGTTGCCCCGCACCGTCTTATGGCCAGGACGGCTCTGCCCGAGAGCCCCATCCCTGGACTGAGACCCCGTTGTGCTAGGCGCTGTACAAACCCAGAACACAACTATCGTCCCCACTCACCCAGCTCCTCTCTCTCAGCCCTTGGTGTCCGTCTCCTGTCGGAGGGAGCCGCCCCGCCTTGCCTCTGGAGAGGGGGTTTTCCAGAGGCTGGGCTGATGGAGGAGCCCGCGGCCACAGCTGCGTCCGGGGTCTCCAGAACTGCCCAGCCGGGGAGCAGTGACGGGCAGGTAAGGAGTTTGCTTTGCTGCAGCTTTTTCCAGGCCGTTCAGAGGCAGGTGTGACGGCGCGTCGGGGTCCCCCTGATCCTGCAGCCCCGTAGCGGCGAGAACAGGCTCCGCCAGCCAGTCGAATGGAGGGTTTATTGCTCCTCCGGGATACAGCCCAGTACAGACGTGATGCGGTTACAGAATTCAGGGCCAGGATGCCTCAGCCCCCTTGGGTTAGGGGTCTATCGCCCCACCCTCACCTAAGCTGTTTCCTTCATGTTTTCCAGCCAGCAACTGCCCAGCTCCCAGACTCTGCCCCCAAACCAGGTGTCCGTCTCCGCCTCCCTCCCCTTCTCTCTCCCCCTGGGAAGAGCCTTGTTATCGGGTCAGGCTGGGCCTAGGCGTCCAGGCCAATCCAGAGGTGGGTGAGTCGGAGGGAATCACACATCACAGCACAGGGGAACCCCGGGTACCTCACAGCGGGTCCCTCCCGTTGGAAAAGGCGAGTAAACCCGATCCAAGCCGAAGCAATCCCACGAGGCGGCGTCTTGTTTCCGGGAGGGGTCTGTGATCTGCCTCTCGCTCTGCGGGCCTCCCCTGAATACTCCCCCAGCCCCCCCCCACCTGGAGCGAACCCCACTGCTGAGATCCCCCTCCTGCGCCTCTGAGGCGCCGTCTATGCTCCGGCTTTTGCTGCGAGAGCCTATGCAAACGAAGCGCGGATTAGCATATCGCCGCACTTCATTTGCATAATTTCTCCAAGCCACTTTTGTGCGACCCCCCCGTTTTGCACAAGAGCCTAGAGGCATAAGGATAAAGTCCACGCTGCTTGTTTTTGCGCCAGAACCCCTTGCGGAAAAAGGGCTTGGCTAAAGGATGCAAATGAAGCGCTGCGATATGCTAATCCGTGCTTCGTTTGCATACGCGCGCGCGGCAGAAGCCGCAGTGTAGATGAAACCTGAGAAGGGGAGGGACCCAGGTCTCTCACTTCCCTCCGCTTGGGCCCAAGGCTTCTCCGAATCCAGGACAGGCGTGTGCTCTGCCTGCTCCCCCTCCACCAGCGTCGGGGCTTTCCGCAGTGCGGGTCTGGGAGCAGCCCCGGGCGTCGCTGGTCTGCGGCACCCCACGGAATGCAGTCTCTACCGCCCAGCGGAGCCACGCAGGTCCAGTTGAAGGGGGTTGGGGATGCCGGAGTCTGTGCACAATTGCAGTGACACCAGGTCTGCGTGAGGGGTCGGCTCCGTCCTGAACGGGAGACCTGACCCCAACCTCAAACCTGCGTCAGCACCCTGGGGCTCCTGCCACCCCGGCTGTGCCGGGGGCACCGTGGACTGACAGGCGCTGCGATTTCTGTGGCACGCACCCTGCCGCACGGCAAGGTGATGGCTGACAGGATCGGGACATGCAACCGCCGCTGTGCCAATCCCCTGGGCAGCGGGCAAGGTGAGCCAAGGCAGCCTGGAAAGTGAGCGCCATCGGGTGGCAGGCTACACGCCAGTTTTGTCCTGGTATCCCGGGCCAGGACGGTGAATGTTTCCCGCATGGTTATACTTGGCATGGAAGCAGACATACCCTGACAAAGGTGTCTTGTATCAGGTTGGTTGAGTCTAATGTTCCCTGTAAGCAGAGCGCTTGGGCAGACGCCCAGGAGAGATTCGAACGCCACCTGGCTGATTGGCAGAGCACCCACAGTGCCCACAGTCGGCAGCAGGTGTTCCTGTGGGTGGTGCACATCCACCCAGGCCTCGGTGCACAGAACAAAATGTATTCTGCACATACAGGGGAACAAAATAGAGAGACCTTTGAGTCTCCTTCAGGAAGAGTATTAGCACCTTTCTGCCCAGAGAGCTGCTCCGCCTGGAGGAGGATGCCCCCTTTTAACTGCATTGGGAGGAGAATTCAAATGGCACAATTTTGGGTGTGGCCAAAACCCTGTTGATTCTGTGGTATGTTTTATGCAGCAGTCGGACTGTGCCAGCCAGCTGTGCTGGACAGCCCCGCTGCATGGTGCGGTGTGTTCCTGGGAGACAGCGCCACCTCCTGGGAGCCTGGGAGCACTGCGGTGAGGTGTCCCCAAATCCCATAGCAAGCAGGGAGTCTCACAGCGCGTCACGCAGTCTCCTAGAACTGGAAGGGACCTTGAGAGACATCGAGTCCAGTCCCCTGCCCTCACGGCAGGACCAAGCATCGTCTACACCAGGGGTTCCCAAACTTTTCAGCGTCACGCCCCCTTTTTGATTGTTGAGAAACCCTCAGTCTCTGCCCCCTCCCCAAAAATAGCAGCGAAGCTTGTTGAGCAAAAAAAAAAGGAACTGACCGTGGCTGAAAAACAAAAATAGCAGCAAAACTTGGGGGGGGGGAAGGGATTGGTGAGGGGAGGGTGGGTCGCCTCGTGCCCCCCCTGGAATTTCTTCATGCCCTCCCAAAAGGGGCACACCCCATGGTCTCTAGATCATCTCTGACAGGTGTCTGTGCAACCTGCTCTTAAACATCTCCAGAGATGGGGATTCCACACCCTCCCCAGGCAATTTATTCCAGTGTTTAACCACCCTGATAGTTGGGAAGTTTTTCCTAACGTCCACCCTAAACCTCCCTTGCTGCAGTGTAAGTCCATTCCTTCTTGTCCTGTCCTCAGAGGCCAAGGAGAACAATTTTTCTCCCTCCTCCTTGTGACACCTTTTTAGATGCCTGAAAACCGCGATCACGTCCCCTCTCAGTCTGCTCCTTTCCTAACTAAACAAGCCCAATTCTTTCACAGCTCGTGTTCTCCAGACCTTTCGTCATTTTTGTTGCTCTTCTCTGGACCCTCTCCAATTTCTCCACATCAGGGAGAGATTTATGCGCAGGCTAAGCCAATTCCAGGCCGGATTTCCGCACAAACTAAGGAAGATACAGCTCCAGGCCTCCGAACACAAAAACGACTCCCTTTTTGTTGCATCCTTCCCTCGCTGCCGGTACAGAGGTAAATATAAAACTTGATCATTTCTATTCTCATTGTTCTTTCTGTCCAAATAATCCACTTTGGGGGGTGGGGTGTTTCTATGGGGCCTCTTAAATGGGACATAGCTCGCGGCCTCAGCATGTCTGAATCCGGCCCCGATCCTGAATATCAATTGCTCCCTAGATGAAGCTTTGAGAGTTCATTTTTAACTCAGTTATCAATGTGGACAGGTGACAGCGCTGATGTGATCCATTTAAACTTCTGTGCAGCGCTCGACTGGGCCTGGGGCAGAGCAGCTCGGGTGCTGCTGGGTTGGTCCAGTAGCGCGGCCGCTCCTCGGCGCTACTGGACCAACCCAGCAGCACCCCAGCTGCTCTGCCCCAGGTGTCCTGATTCAGCCACTGCTGAAACTGATCAGCAGCGGCTGAATCAGGACTCCTGGGGCAGAGTAGCTGGGGTGCTGCCGGGTTGGTCCAGTAGTGCCAAGGAGTGGTGCTGCGGAACCAACCGGCAGCGCCCCACCTGCTCTACCACAGGCCCCGGGCTTTGCTCCACATCTCCCTGGTCTGCTGAGGGGGGCACTAGCTGCATCCCCCCCAGCAGACCAGGGAGACGCTGAGCAAAGCAGCGCAAGACCCGGGGCCGGACCCGCGGCGCTTCCAGCTGATCTGGAAGCGCTGCGGGTCCGGCCCGGGTCCTGCGCCGCTTTGCTCCCCGTCTCCCTGGTCTGCTGGCTCCCGCAGCAGACCAGGGAGACGGGGAGCAGCTTTTCTCGCCCCGGAGGAGGCGGGCGGCGGGACCAGGCGTCCTGCCGCTCCAGTCCTCCAGGGTGAGAAAATCCCCGTTCGTATCTGCGGATCCGACATAAGTCGGATCCGCGTAACTCGGGGACTGCCTGTATTACCATTCCTGTAGGCTTAGAATACAGCCGGTCCCCGAGTTGCAAACCGTCGACTTATGACTCTTCGCAGTTACGACCAAACGTGTCGTAAATGGCAGACCCCGAGTTACAAACGTGATCCGCGCTTACGAACAGCGCGGTTGCGTGTAACTCAATGGGGTCCGACTTACAAACGGACCGAGTTACGACCAATTGCTTGGTCCGTAACCGGTTCGTAAGTCGGGAAGAGGCTGTATTACTCAACAGAAGAAATAGGGATTTTTTTACTCCATTGGATCAGGTCAGACAGTCCCCCTCTCTATGCCCATGTGAGAGGCAAGCAGGAATGTGTCATCTCTCCCCAAGTGAAGCTTAAAGCTAAAAAGACCCCAGCTGTGCGACATTCTTTTTAACGGGGCTCAGTCGACTCACAGTTCCTTTTATCATTTGCGCTGCCTGGCTGAACTTGCTTGACTACGAGTCATTTTACCAGGTGGTCCCATATTCAGCTTCGGGAAATTTGGTCCTTCTCCACCCCCACCACTCCGGCAGTTCCCCTCCCCGATGGGGATTTTTCACCCCCACTTCCTAGATGTCCTCTCCCCACGGCTCCGCCGAGTCCCTCAGTCCTGCCCCATGGCCTCCTGCACACCCAGGTTTGGGGAAACCCGTCCCACACCGGGGCCATCCCACCTCCCGGCTAATCCTGGACCTGTGATCAGCAGTGGCAGGGCGGCTGGAAAAAAAGCCTCTGGGGGAATCCGCGTCATGTGACCCATGAAAAACTCTTGACAGAGGATGCAGGAGAGGAGTGGATCTAGCGCTGGGCTGGCCTCAGGAGAGCAGGAAATAGACACACACACCCCACCCCACCAATCTGCCAGTGACCTGCTGGGTGATCTTGGGTGAGTCGTGGCACGTGCCTCAGTTTCCCCTCTCTGTGCCTCAGTTTCCCCTCCCCCCCTTTGTCAAACTAGATTTCAAGGCCCCAGTTTTTGCAGTTCCTTAAGTCTCAGGGTGAGGTGGCTGAATGTCCTTTAAAATCTGGCTTGTCTTGCTTTCTGTCTGTGCCCGTCTGCCTCGGAGGGGGGCCAGGATCTCTTTTGGGACGTGGGAAAGGAGGAAAGGAGCCAGTTAGCCCCCCCTGGCTAATGGCAGGGATCTGCTGGCTGGATTCCCGGGGCTCTGTTGCAAGAGCCAGGGCTTTTTGAAGGAGGGGAGGAGGCTAACCCCAGGCAAACAAGGCCAATTAACCTGGGCACCCGGGTTCAGCTTCGGGAAATTTGGTCCTTCCCGTGCTGATGGAGAATCAGCTGATCAGGAGCTCTTAGTGCACCACCATGACCAAAAGGGCTAATGCGACCCAGGGATGCAGAACCAGGGAGATCCTAGAATCCTAGGGCTGGAAGAGACCTCAGGAGTCATCGTCCAGCCCCCTGCCCAAAGCAGGACCAACCCCAACTCCATCATTCCAGCCAGGGCTTTGTGAAGCCGGGACGTAAAAACCTCGGATGGAGATTCCACCCCCTCCCTAGGGAACCCATCCCAGAGCTTCCCCACCCGCCTAGGGAAATCGTTTTTCCTAATCTCCAACCTAGACCTCCCCCACTGCAACTTGAACCCTTTATGGATCGGTGGCCGCTGACCCGCAAAAAAAAAATCGGTCGGGGGCTGCACAAAAGCGAGAAGCAAAACCAAACCAAACCAAAAAATCTCACTGATGAGGCCCCAACTGAGCAGAAAGACAATCCGCCACATCCCCCTCACACACCAGAGCCTGGGGGGACCAGGCTAGTAGATTTTTGTGGGGTCCCCTATACTCTGGGGAGGGGCCAAAATGAGGGGTTCAGTGTGCGGGGGGCTGCCAGGAAGCAGACTGGGGCCGGGCGGGAGAGGTGCAGGAGCAGGTTAGAGTTTGGGAGTCTGGGGAGGAGGAGCGGGGTAGGGGTGCGGAGCTGGGCGATGCTGGTGCGGGGTCCCCAATGCTGGGGGTGGGGAGCCCCCAGCTGCGGGGCCCAGATCCAGGCAAGCCTGGGGCCAGCTCCAGCCCCCGGGTCGAGGGGGAAGCCCGAGCAGATGGAAGAGCCTGCCCTAAAAGAGACATACGCCTGCCGCCCCCGGCAAAGGCGTCCTTTGCACCCGCATCCTCTCAGACCCCTGCAGGGAGGAAGAGGGTCCCGCTTTGCAATGCAGCATCCCCCGGCCTTGTCCAGAGGGAGAGTCCAGCAGAGGCGTCCCCCTCTTCTCCTCTGGCTCCGGCCTCTGGGTAGAGGTTGGCTGTGCTGTGGGGCGTCGGGTGTTCCTCTGGTTGGACGTTCTGCGGGGACGGACCCGTCCATCCCACCAATCGCGGCCTAATGTTTTCTCTTTCCCCAGCAGGAGCTGGGTCAGGCTGAGAGAGACCTGGGCAGAGGGCAGGAGCCGACAGCGCCGGAGGCTGCAGCCGAGCAGGGCCCCAGGTAAGGGGGCGAGTTCCAGGCTGCTCCCCCAGCAGCGCGTCCGCCGGATTCACCCCAGTTGGGGGGAGGGGGGACAGATCCTGGTGCTGAGGGTACACTCTTGGCAGCTCTCGGTTTCACGGCGGGAATTTGCCCCCCCGCCCATGCGTCTCGGCCCGGAGAGCGAACAGCCGAGGTGCGGTGCAGACCGGCCCCGCCGCTGGTCCCACCGCCACCCCGTCAGCACAGCAAGTTCCTGAGGGCTGCTGCCGCGGGATGGGCTGGCCTGCCTCCTACCCCCCACCCGAAGCTGCAAGAGCACCCGGCCCCATGGACTCCAGTGGGGTGAGGCAGGCTCTGGACGAGCCCCACCCCCCACCACTCCGGCAGTTCCCCTCCCCGATGGGGATTTTTCACCCCCACTTCCTAGATGTCCTCTCCGCACGGCTCCGCCAAGTCCCTCGGTCCTGTCCCATGGCCTCCTGCACATCCAGGTCTGGGGAAACCCGTCCCACACCGGGGCCATCCCACCTCCCGGCTAATCCTGGGCTCTTTGCTCCCTGGCACAAAGGTCAACGTGTGATCAGCAGTGGCAGGGCGGCTGGAAAAAAAGCCTCTGGGGGAATCCGCGTCATGTGACCCATGAAAAACTCTTGACAGAGGATACAGGAGAGGAGTGGATCTAGCGCTGGGCTGGCCTCAGGAGAGCCGGAAATAGACACACACACCCCACTCCACCAATCTGCCAGTGACCTGCTGGGTGATCTTGGGTGAGTTGTGACATGTGCCTCAGTTTCCCCTCTCTGTGCCTCAATTTCCCCTCCCTCCCTTTGTCAAAATAGATTTCAAGGCCCCAGTTTTTGCAGTTCCTTAAGTCTCAGGGTGAGGTGGCTGAATGTCCTTTAAAATCTGGCTGGTCTTGCTTTCTGTCTGTGCCCGTCTGCCTCGGAGGGGGGCCAGGATCTCTTTTGGGACATGGGAAAGGAGGAGGGAAGGAGCCCGTTAGGCCCCTCTGGCTAACGGCAGGGATCTGCTGGCTGGATTCCCGGGGCTCTGTTGCAAGAGCCGGGGCTCTTTGAAGGAGGGGAGGAGGCTAACCCCAGGCAAACAAGGCCAATTAACCTGGGCACCCGGGTAAATGATTTACCCCGATCCCGCAGTGCTTAGCAGCCGCCAGGAGGGATCCTGACTACAGAGGAAAATCCCCAACTCCTGCTGGGACAGCAGGGGCTGTCAGGGAGGGCTGTTGAGTGGCACTAAACCCAGGGGAAGTCCAGTGCAGGGAGTAGGAGGAAAGTTTGAGCCCTGTTGTTGATAACCCATCCCTGAGCCGGAGGCAACGGACAGGCTCCAGAGGCCCAAATTGAGAGACAGACCCTTGGCCCAACCAGTTTCCAGTCACTGCCTACAAAAGGAGGAGGGTTATCCCCTTTGTGTAGATGAGGAAACTGAGGCCTGGGTAAGCAAGTGACTTGCCCAAGGTTGCATGAGGAATCGGTGGCAGAGCTGGGAATCAGACTAGAGATGTTAGGGTATGTCTACACTAGAAAGTTAGTTCGAACTAACGGACGTTAGTTCGAACTAACTTTCCTATGCGCTACACTAGCGCTCCGCTAGTTCGAATTTGAATCGAACTAGCGGAGCGCTTAGTTCGAACTAGGTAAACCTCATTTTACGAGGACTAACGCCTAGTTCGAACTAGCTAGTTCGAACTAAGGGCTGTGTAGCCCTTTAGTTCGAACTAGTGGGAGGCTAGCCCTCCCCAGGTTTCCCTGGTGGCCACTCTGGCCAACACCAGGGAAACTCTATGCCCCCCTCCCGGCCCCGGACCCCTTAAAGGGGCACGGGCTGGCTACGGTGCCCGTGCCAGGTGCAAGCCTGCCAGCACCCAGCTAGCAGACCCTGCACCTGGCACGGCACAGAGCCACCCACCCGATGCCCCCCAGCCCACCCCCTCTTGCCGGGACCAGGCTGGCGGCTCCCGGGAGCTTGCCCTGGACCGCAAGAGGCGGGCACCTTCCTGGGCTAGTGCGGACATCGTGGACCTCGTCCACGATCTCCGCACTAGGCACAGGAAAGTGGCCGTCTAGGGCAGGAGAGCTGCCAGCCTGGCCACCCAGGACCAGGTGTGCATGAAAATCAAGGGGGTCCACTGAGACCCCCGACACTGAGCCCTGAGCTTACAATGGCCGTCCTGGGTCAGACCAAAGGTCCATCTAGCCCAGTAGCCTGTCTGCCCACAGCGGCCAACCCTAGGGACCCTGGAGGGGATGGACCGAAGACAATGACCAAGCCATTTGTCTCGTGCCATCCCTCTCCAGCCTTCCACAAACTTTGGGCAGGGACACCACTCCTACCCTCTGGCTAATAGGACTCCATGGACCCAACCTCCATGACTTGATCTCACTTCCCTTTAAACTCTGTTCTAGTTGTAGCCTTCACAGCCTCCTGCAGCAAGGAGTTCCACAGGTTAACTATTTGCTTTGTCAAGAACAACTTTCTCTTACTAGTTTCAAGCCTGCTACCCATTCCTTTCCTTTGGTGTCCTCTAGTCCTTCTTTATGGGAACTCATGAAGAACTTTTCTGAATGCACCCTCTCCACCCAACCCCTGCTTTTACAGACCTCTATCCTGTCCCCCCTCCGTCTCCTCTTTTCTAAGCTGAACAGTCCCAGTCTCTGTAGCCTCTCTTCATATGGGACCTGTTCCCAACCCCTGATCATGTTAGTTGCCCTCCCCTCTCCCAGCCTTTCTCTTCCCCTCTCCCACCTCCTTTTCCCAGTCTCCCCCAGTTTTTTTCAATAAAGACAGAGTCAATGTTGGAAGAAACGTTATCTTTATTTTGTACATCAAGAAGAAGGGGGGCTAGGGAAGGGCAAGTGGAAGGAGGTGAGGGAGGAATGGGGTACGAGCCCCCGATGGGGAGGACTGGGCTGGCTCTGCGGGCTTCTGGGGGTGGAAGCTCTCCTGCAGCCCCCCAATTACTCCCTCTCCCCAGATGGCAGCCTGCGGCAAGTGCAGCCGGGCTGATGGCCGAGTGGTGTGATGTGCCCAGTGTGGGCACTCAGGGCACTCCAAGCCAGAACTTCTTTGCAAGCGGGGCACCCCTTAGAACTGTGTGTCCGGGGTGGGGGTCGGGACCCTTTAAGCGCAGCCCTCGGCTAGCCTGAGACAGTATCTCCATGCTCTAAGTCCTCCTTTTATGCCCTGCCGGCACTGCTTCCGGCCATCCTTAAGCCCTGTTCAGAGTCCACTCAATGTGGACTTACTAGTTCGAACTAGCAAAACGCTAGTTCGAACTAGTTTTTAGTTCTAGATGCGTTAGTTCGAACTAGCTTAGTTCGAATTAACTAATTCGAACTAAGTTAGTTCGAACTAGCGCTGTAGTGTAGACGTACCCAGAAATATCAGTTCATTGAATAGTCGATTAACCTCACGAATTCTTAATGGTTACTCGACTATTCTATAGTCCTTGGGGGTGGGGCTGGCAGCCAGGGCGCTCCAGACCCACTCCCGAGGAGCCCCCGCCACTCTGCCCTGCTGCCTCTGATACAGGGTGCCAGGCAGGAGCTGGTCCACAAGGGGAGCTGCTTTAAAAATACAGAGGCAGCAGGGCGGGGTGGCAGCAGCCCCTGCCCAGGGGGTGGATCTAAGCTCCCGGACCCACGCAAGCCGGAACTGAGCCAGGCTGCCTGTCCGCACTTTAATTGCAGAGCCGCAGCGGGGGTGGGTGCCGGACCCAGTGCGAGCCAGGACTGAGCTGGGCCACTGGCTAGCCTGCTAAAAATGTACTGGCTGGGCGGGGGAGGGAAATGTGTGTAGCCTGCAGCATAAGCCGATTAGCTTTTGCGTATCCGTTAATCCAGTGGTTCCCAAACTTTTCGGCATCACGCCGCCTTTTTGATTTTTGAGAAACCCTCATGCCGCCCCCTCCCAAAAAAATAGCAGCAAAACTTGGTGGGATTGACGGGGGGGTGTAGCTGGGTCGCCTCGCCCCCCCCCCCGGAATTTCTTCACCCCCCCCAGGGGGTACGCCCCCCAGTTTGGGAACCCATGCGTTAATGGGTTCATCGACTCCACTGTTACATCCCTACATCTGAGCCGGTTCTCCTGAGTCCACCAGCCCGTCGGACACCCCCTGAGACAAAGGCGGTGCCCTATAAAGCTTCTATTTCCTCTCCCACCCAGACGACCCCCCCCGGGAGCATGTGGCTGTACCTGGCTGCCCTGCTGGGGCTGTACTTCCTGCACCGATGGTACCGGGAGCAGCAGACTGTCGAGGGGCTGTCGGAGAAACACGTCCTGATCACCGGCTGCGACTCTGGCTTCGGGAACCTGCTGGCCAGGCAGCTGGACGCACGGGGCCTGCGGGTGCTGGCGGCTTGTCTCACCCCGCAGGGAGTGGAGCAGCTGAGGCAGGCGACCTCGGAGCGGCTGCAGACGGTGATCCTGGACGTCACCCGCAGTGACAGCATCGCCGCGGTGGCTGCCTGGGTGAAGGCGCAAGTGGGGGACAAAGGTGGGGCCCAGGTGTGGCTGTGCCCGTCCCTCACCTGCCCCGGGCCACGCCCCTTGCTGGAGACTCATTACGGGCGTTGAGTGCCGTCCTAGCTGGGGGCAGAGGGTGTGTGGCAAAGGCCTTCGCTGCGCTTTGCTCCCCTGAACGTCCCCCTGGATTAAGCTGCCCCCACAGGGTCGACAGGCTGTGACAGGCTCAGACGTGCCCGGGAACTGAAGCCACGCCTCCCAAGTCCTAACCACTAGGCCGTCCTTCCTCTTGGGCCTAGCCTGCTGGGGTCTGCGTGCCAAGGGGGCGTGGGGCGCAGAGTCGCCGGACCATGTGACTCACCCTGTTCCCAGAGAGCTGAGTGAGAGCTTTGCTGGTGTCCTCCGGACCTCCCCTACCGGCTCCGGGGTGGGGGGTGCGGCACAGCTCCGGGGAGAACAGCCCGCCCAGCCGTGGGGAGATCTGGGAGCGAGCTGCAGGTGGCGGGAGAGGAGCGGCTCTGTGGGACCAAGCTCTCCGAGCAGATTGGCACCGCGGACGGGGGCTGCTGCCAACGCGGGGCGGCAGCGAGCCAGCCAGTCCGTGCGGGGAGCTGGTTTTTAAACTGGCTTCCTTTGCGGACCAGCTCTGCCTGCCTCCCTGTGCTGCTGCCTCTGATGCAGAGGCAGCAGCGTGGGTGGCAGAGGGCTCCCCGGGCGTGGGGCCGGAGTGCCCTGGCTGTCCCGGGGACTATCGAATACTTGTGTGACCGCTGAGATTTCACGCGGTTACACGCCTGTTCAGTTGCATGATATCTGACACCCCTAGGAGGGACAGGAGAGGGGATAAGATCCCTCACTTATACGCCCCGCCCCACCCCATCTCTACCCAGGGCTGTGGGGCTTGGTGAACAACGCCGGCATCTCCCTTCCCGTGGCCCCCAACGAGTGGCTGACCAAGGACGACTTCCTCACGGTGCTGAACGTGAACCTGCTCGGCCTCATCGAGGTGACCCTCAGCCTCCTGCCCCTGGTGAAGCGAGCCAGGGGCCGGGTCGTCAATGTAGCCAGCGTGATGGGCCGCCTGTCCGTCTTCGGAGGGGGCTACTGCCCTTCTAAGTACGGCGTGGAGGCGTTCTCCGACAGCCTCCGGTGAGTCATCCGTGGGCACGGCCTCAGTGTCCCCCCGTCTTTGGACACCCCCCCCACATACACACTCACCCTGGCACACTGAGTCATCGGGCCAATCAGTGAATGTGCACATGGAAGTACTCCTGGCCGCACGCAAAGAACACGGACCTGAGGCCCGGCGCAGACGTGACACGAGTGTATTGATGCACAAAATGCACCTGCGTGTTGTCTCCCTCTCGTGGCTGGGTGAGGATTCGTTCCGTCACCCTGGGCTCTTAAAAACGTGCCCATTGTGGGCAGGTTAGCGGCCTCCCACCAGCGAGGAAGGGACTCTGGCACCCTGCCTAGCCCTGGTGAGTCAGGGTAGGGAAGGAAAGGGGAAACAGAAGCAAAGTTGGTGACTGTAGGCGAAGGGTGTGTCTCCCTCCGGCCAGCTGGCCTGTTGGCCCGGAGCAGGACTTCATGCCTTCTCGTTCGGGCTGCCGTGCGCGTCCGAAAGGTAGGGTTGTGGAGTGATTCCCGGGCGTGGCGGCGCGGCGAGGCCGGGCGTGAACCCACCGCGCCCCAGCTGGCCGCATGTAACGTCACGGTGCCTCGGCTCTCCGAGAGCTGCAGATCCACACCCGGCTCGCTGCGCAGAGAGCCTCAACGGAGACTTTTCTTTGTCCATGTGCCCGCTGCGAGGGCCTTGTCTCTACTGGAGCGCTGCTGGTGTTTATGTCCCTCAGGCGTTACACCAAGTGCTTCCAGCCGGTTTCAACACCCCCACTCTAAGCTGCCCTTTTCCTGAAGCCGGAGCACACGGAGGGGGGAGGGCGCCGGACTAACAAAGCTGGTTTGAATTCAGACCCCAAATTATACGGGTGTGACTTTCCTGGGTGCGTCCGGCCCCGGGCGTATGTCCGGGGCGCCATTTCCAAACCAGCATCTGAAAGGCCGACCCTACGTATGAACCAGCTTCTGGGAGCAACTCGGGATGTAAAAAAACGGTTCATAATGCAGCTGCTGCAGAGCCAGCGGCTGCCTGGGAGTGGAGCTAGGAACTGGCGTGTAACTGTAACAGAAACCGATACGCTGGTGCTTATGGGTTGGCCGTTTAAATGGTCCGTTTCAAAACGCAGCATGAAAGGGAAGCTGCAGTTTCATTTCCAAGTGTGATACCCACAATAGAGGTTTAAACAAAGACCTTATTGGGATCACCCGCTACATTCCACAGCCTAATGACATAAAAAGCCCAGCACCAGGTACTTAAAAGTACCTCTCGATCAGCTTCATTTAGCACGGTCGCTCTAACTGACGATTCCTTTCCCATTTTCTCTCCTTTCCTTCCCCGTCTCTTCTCTTTCTCTGCTCTTGATTTGGAACCTAGACCCCTTTAACTCCAGTCATCTGAAGAAGTGGGCTGTACCCACGAGAGTCCATCATACTGTCTATGGTGCGGCAGGACTATTCGTCGTGGCTTTAAGTTTTTACATCCCTATTAACGACCCTGTCCTGGGGTCAATCCATACCCCGTAGCCACAGGAGCAGGGATGCAGGAGGGGAGAGGAAGTCTCCTTGACTAGGACCCAAGCTGTCCTTCCCCACCTGGGCTCATCCCAGGACGAAGGCCACAGCTCTGCTCCCAGTGGCAGGAAACCCTGCTAGCGTAGGTTCAATTCCCAGCAACTCTCGGTAGTATAGCTTATACCGGCCTGCAAAAAAAGCACAAAGCACATGGATGCTGGTCTCACCCGTCTCCCTGATGTGGCTAGCCTGGTGCACGGGTCTGGTTTCAAGCTGGCCCAGGTCCCAGGAAGGTCTCGGAGCTGCCAAGCAGGTTGTGAGATGCTTCCGCAGCCTGACGGCCTTTTCCCAGGCCACTTTGGAAGAGCTCCGTGCCAACGGGAAAGCTTGGCCCTCTCATGACCAATGCAAGAGAGGAACCCTTCCCCGCCCTGTCTCGCCTGTGTCCTGTGACCGGACCGGCACCAGCTCCGGAAGCCAGTTTGATCCTGCAGAGGGAGGCCATCGGGAAAGCAGAGCCCAGCTTACCCAAAAGAGCCAATTCTGGGGACCGGACTCCTTCGCACCCGGGCCGTTATGTCGGTCACAAAGACCTACCAGAAAAGTTTCCCCATAGGGGAAGGGGCCGGGCAGACGGAACCACATGTGGAGGGATTCAGGATAACTCCTCTGTGTTTCATTGGCATCTACCTCACTCCACATTAACGTCCGAGTGTAGACAACCCCCAAAGCACCTTTATCCCTGTGCAGCTGTGTCTGCGGGGGTGGTAGGAGCCACCAGACGTGGCTTCCTGGGTCCAAGATGCATGTTTCAGGCCCCGTCCTGGGCCCCGGGGAGGGGCTGGACCCCCTCCCGGTTAACCCTGCGTCCTCCGGTTTCAGGCGGGAGATGCTGCCCTTCGGGGTGAAGGTGTGTATGATCGAGCCAGGCTATTTCCGCACCGCGATCACCAACGCCAAGCTTGTCACGGAGAACTTCACTCGCCTCTGGGAGCAGCTTCCGGAGGAAACCAAAGCGAGTTACGGGGAGATTTTCTTGCAAGGCTGTGAGTACGGCTCCCATCTTCCCCAGCAGCCGGCAGCTAAAACATACCCTTCCCTACTCCCCAGCCTGCATGGCAGCAGAGCCCCCTGTAACACTGAGGCTACGTCTACACTGCATGCAAATGAGGCACGGATTAGCATATTGTCATGTCTCATTTGCATAATTTATGCACACTTTTTTTTTGCGCAAAACCCCCAGTTTTCTGCAAGATCCTTATGCCTCATAAGGGTCTTCCAGGAAAAGGGGTTTTTGTGCCAAAAAAAAAGTCCACACTACTTTTTTTTCTGCAAAAACCCTTTGCACAAAAACGGTGTGCATAAAATATGCAAATGAGGTGCATCGAGATGCTAATCCACACCTCATTTGCATACTCACTGCTGGCAAAACCGGCAGTGTAGACGAAGCCTATGAGGGTCAAATCAGGGCGAGTTGCTTTGAGACCGGGATTTAGAGATCCTTTAGGATCTACAATATAACGATTGACTAATGAACGCCAAGAAGGAATGGATGGGAACTGAAATTGTTAAAGGAATCACGGTACATACGCCAGTAGTATAGGTCTCGGTGCAGGCTTGTGGCAGAGATGGGCGAATCCGATGGCTTAAAACAAGTCTCTGGAATACATCCTCTGGGAGGATGGGTCTGTCATGGCTTCTTCCCCACTCTGGCATGATAAATGCAGAAGTGGGGGCCAGCAAGAGTACCCCAAAGCCTTATCTACCAGGCTTTGGTATAAAACTTCCCCCCAAGATCTTAAAAACCTAGATCTTGGGAATAAAACTTCCGCTGCCGCCACCCAAATGTTGATAAAGAAATCAGGGGAAAGATCATTTGGGAAATCTTACCCCTAAAGCAAAAATCAGGGCACACCATTAACCACTGCCAGGTTAATAAAAAGAAAAGAAAGAACTTTTATTATTACAACAATATTCCGGTTGCAAGTATAATGACTAGAGAGGAAGGTAACAAAATATACTCATGGAGAAACTCCGTGGGCCTAGAACTTAGTTACAAAGAAAAGCCAAAACATCTTTTAAGCAGTGCCAGATCTCAGATCCCATACCCAATCCTTAAAACAATAAAACCTAACGAAACTGCCTAAACCTTACCCTACTTACAGAAAATGAAGAATGGTGTCTTGGAGAGAGAGAGAGAGAGAGACATGCTTGTCCCTCTCTGTAGCTGCAGAGAACATACCCAGAGACACAAAAGGGAGAAAGGAAAAAAAACCAAATTCCTTTGTCCCAGTTTGAAAAGTCCCACCTACATTCCTATTGGTCACTCCACCTGGCTAGGTGTAGTTAACCCCTTAATCCCCAGGCTGCTGGCTAACCCTCATAATCATGACAGGGTCCTCAGCCCTTCCAGGCGTCCATTGCTAGCAGAGATCCTTCCGTGGGGATTCGCCAGGTTGAAGTCCAAATGGAGGAGCCCTCAGAGCCTTGTTGATGGGAATCCCATTGTTCCGGCTGTGGGAAAGCATGTCCCAAGCCGGGGTTTGTCACATGAGCAAGTCTCGTGTCCAGGCAGGACTCAGCGCTAGCTAGGCAGCCGCCGTCCCTCACGTGCTGGCCTAACGTTCGCGGCAAAGCTCCTCGGATGTGCATTGCCCCCCCAATGTGCATTGTCAGTCAAGAGCTGCTATTCCCTTGACCAACAGTCTTCTCACAATAGGCTGGCCAAGCCTTCTGTTGTTGTGGGGGAGGTCTAGGCTGGAGATTAGGAAAAACTATTGCCCTAGGTGGGAGGGAAGCACTGGGATGGGGTCCCTAGGGAGGGGGTGGAATCTCCATCCCTAGAAGTGTTTAAGTCCTGGCTGGACAAAGCCCTGGCTGGGATGATTGAGTTGAGGTTGGTCCTGCTTTGGGCAGGGGGCTGGACTTGACTCCTGAGATCTCTGCCTGCCCGGGATTCTAGGATTTCTATGATGGCTCCCAGAAGCAAATATTTGAACGACAAGTACAGAGTCCACACTCCTAACTTCAGATCATGTTTGTATGTTCCTCTCCCAATCCAAACCCGTCGCCCCGCCTTCGTGTCACAGCACACGGGGCAGCTACCAGGCCAGAGTCTCAGCTGCTGTGCATTGTCCCAGAGCGGTTTTGCACCCCCACCTTGCACTCGTGCAAGTGACACCACGCTGTGCACGCTGTGACGGTTCGTTCCTGTGTCCGGGCGGCCACTTAGGCCTTGTGCAGGGAGGTAGTTGGGTGGTTTTGTTCCAGTCCTGGTAGCTCAGCCCCGCTGGCTGACGTGGATTGAAAAGCCCGTTGGTAAACGGGAATGCACCATTCTGAGAGGTTTGGACGTGCGTGTGGGTAGGGTTGCCAAGTGTCCGGTATTGAACCGGACAGTTTGATATTTTCGCCTCCTGTCTGGTAAAAAAAATTCAGAAAATACCGGACACCTAAAATGCACCTAGGGCCAGGCACAGACCACAGCACGGCCGAAAGCTTCATGGAGCTGGGCGCCCAGGTGACTTAGGCACCAAATTCCCCTCGCTGCTTTTGAACACTCCAGGGCTGTGTCTAGACTGGCCAGTTTTTCTGGAAAATCAGCCGCTTTTCCAGAAAAACTTGCCAGCTGTCTACACTGGCCGCTTGAATTTCCGCAAAAGCACTGACTTCCGACTGTAAGCAATCAGTGCTGCTTGCGGAAATACTATTCTGCTCCCGTTCAGGCAAAAGTCCCTTTGCGCAAAACTTTTGTACAAAAGGGCCAGTGTAGACAGCTCAGATTTGTTTTCCGCAAAAAAGCCCCGTTCGCAAAAATAGCCAATCTAGACGCTCTGTTCCGAAAATGCTTTTAATGGAAAACTTTTCCGTTAAAAGCATTTCCGGAAAATCATGCCAAGCTAGATGCAGCCCAGGAGGTTGTCCCCAGCCACCAGCCCTTTGCAGATCTGGCCCCTGGCACCAGTCGCTCGGCTGGTGCCCCTCCCCCCCCAGGAGCCCGGTTTCCAAATCCAGCTGCAGGTCTCCCAGTGCTGGCAGCCGGTGTGAAGTTGGTCTCATGGTCTGTCCGCCTCCGTTGGCCTCTCGGTCCAGCGCTGGTTGGTTCTACCCCCAGCGTGGCCTGACTGTGCTTTTGCCCACGCAGTTATCAGTAGCACCCACGACATGCAGAAAGCCTGCAACACCGACCTGTCCATCGTGACCGGCTGCATGACGCACGCGCTGACAGCCCGTCACCCCCGCACCCGCTACTCGGCTGGCTGGGACGCCAAGCTGATCTACCTCCCGCTGAGTTACCTGCCCACCTCCTTCGCCGACTTCGTGCTGTCGTGGTCCTACCCGCCTGTGGCCCAGAAAGCCACGTAGGCGCATGTGGCGGGGCTCCGCACAGCGCCCGGAGAAGGGTGCGTAAAAGTAGAAAGAGTTATATTGTACGAGAAAGATGAATTATATTGTAATAATTGAATAAGTTGGAGGAATACTGTTTGTCTCGGAACAGGAAAGAGATGATTATGTTTGTAGGTATGCGGATCAGAATGAAACCAGGTGTCCCTGGGATGACAGGAAAAGGAACATTAGGTATTAGGTAGAAAGTAATTGAGGTAGCCAGAGAGATATGGACAGGAGCTTGCTGTGTGCTTGATGTGGAAATGAAGATACTTGACTAGTCTCATCCTGATCATGTGAAGTTTTGCCACCTTTTAATCTTGTTAAGTTGCCTTTCTTCTGACTGTATAAATCAAAGGGGTTTGAGCCTTGTATGGGACTCACATTTTCTGGGCGTATTAGCAGAGCGGCTTTGATAATCAACAGAGCGGTCTGACACATCTGTGAGTCCTGCGTGTCTGACTTTGACACGTGGCTGCCACGCGGGGCCGGAATTCCTGGCGGGGGGGAGACATGTGTCTCCTGGCATGGGACTGCCTGTTGGCTCTGCAAATCACTTCTTAATTACAAGGGTTTAATCAACGCCAAGCGCGTCGGAGATCTGTCCTGGCTCTGTGGAACCAGTTGGCTGCACCGGCATCCCCGCTTCTGTGTGCCCAGGCCTGGAATATGGTTTCCTAACCCAGCACGTAACAGATCCTGCCAGAATCACCACGAATCTCCCCATGTCTTCAGCCATTCCTGAGGCCCTTGCGAGACGTGTTATCAGCTGCTGGTGCATCCCTGTGTCGGGAGACCCAGCTGCCACATTTCTAGCTGAGGAAGCAGCCTGTCTAAATCCAAAGGCCCCAGAACTCACAGCCAGCCAGCCTCCATCTCCGGCAAGCAAATTCCTATGTAGCCGCTGCTGCTTGTTGTGGGACCACAGGCGGGGTCCCAGCGGGCTGGGCCCTGCACAGATGCTGAGTTGCACCCTGCACCGACACGTAGGCCTGCTAAACAGAGCCTGCCGACAGAGGGTGGGAGAAATGAAAAAATGACTGTGCCCATTTTACAGACGGGACACTGAGGCGTCTGGGTTCAGTGGCTGAAATCCAGCGAGAGCCCGCCTTTGTGGGGAAGTCCTGAACTCTTTGCTTGTGACAAAGAGTTGTGGAATCTCCATCCCTGGAGATATTTAAGAGCAGGTTAGACAGACATCTATCAGGGATGGTCCAGAGCAGTGTTTCTTAAACTTTTTGAGACCCAGGAACACCAAACAATAATTTTTTTTATGCGGAACACCAAGGATTTTTGGTTGAGCACAAAAAAAAAAAAGGTCGCCTTCCCCTTTAAGGGTGGCCATTTTGAATTCTGTTCTCCGCGGCACACCTCCGACTATCTGGCGGCACGCCGGTAAGCCACAGAAACACTAGTCTAGAGACAGTGCTCGAGGACTGGACTCAATGACCTCACAAGGTCCCTTCCAGTTCTAGGATGCTGTGGTTCGAGAATTCTATGACAGCTTCTCATACAAACTCTTTGCCCCTCCCCTCCCCTGGGCATTTTCTTTTTTTTTTAATAAATCTGAGAGCCCTCCCTACTGGAAGCTGCAGGGCGGGGTTTATTCCGTGTGAGAGGACTGCTGGAGAGGATGCACCGTGGGGAGGACCAACTCGGGTGGCGGAGAGCAAATGATGCTCCGTCGCATCACTCGAGCGGGTTTGTAATGCCAAGTGTCCTAAAAGTACATTTCGGGGTAAAGAAGAGCCTTGAATGCCGGTTGGTCAGGGTGAAATTCACCCGCGGTAGCTTGGTCCCCGGCTGTAGCTTAGGGAATGATTACAGTCCAGTGTAGCATAGGAACAAAGTCAATAAAGCCCAGAGGCCCGGCCGCAGCACTGCGTCGCTGTGGGTCTGGTTGGTGTTTGCGGGGTGCCTTGTGGCCGCCGGGCGAGGTGCTGGATGAGCCAGGCGATAGCTTGTCTCGGGCCAGCGTCCGTAGGGGAAAGCCAGGAACAATGTGTGAGCTGCTCCTCAGTAGCTCCGGCAGAGCCCCCGCCCTCCCTCTGTGACTGGCAGGGCTCTCACCCGCCTCCCTGGGAACCGGCAGGGTGCAATCAGGCCGCAGGAGAGATGCACAAGAAAGCGAAGAGGCGCCGGGCCGGGTGAAATGGACATGACGCAAAACCAAAGGGAAAAGAAAAGTTAAAAAAGATTTGACAAGGTAAGTGGGGAGGGTTAGGGGGGACCCAGAGGGGGGGAGCCCCACCGAGAGCCCTACTGGGCTACAGTATGGAAACTGTCTCCACTTGGAGAGCGATGGAGACCCCCCCTACTCCCATAGAGACTGCTGGAGACACCCCCTCCCCCATAGAGGGCGATGGAGACACCCCGCAGGCAGAATCTGGAGTCCCCCAGCTGGGCCTGATCCCGGTCCCCCTGCACCCAACCCCAACCTGGGGAGAGTAAGTGAGGCTAGGGGCGAGCAAGGGACAGAGGGAGGGGGGGTGGAGTGAGCAGGGGCGGGGCTTCAGAGCAGGGGCGGGGCCCCGGCTTCAGGGGCAGGGTGGAGCAGGGGATTAGGCAGCTGGCAGCCCTACCAGGCGGGTGTGAAGACACGCACATCCCGTGCTGCTGGACACGGGCCAGGGCGGGCGCGGCACAGCCCAAAGGCCAGGCATGGGGCTTGTTCGGGCGTGGGGGAGGGGCAGGGGGGCACGGCCCGTTCCGCCCTGGGGCCCGGAGCTGCCGGTACCGATCCCTCCCGGGAAACGCACCCAAGCTGCATGATTCTCTCCGGGCACCGTCCGCCTCCCACGTCCGCGGCGAGGGGCGGTGATCGTGCGGCCACGCAGGGCGGGCGAGGGCCCCGGGGTGATCTTGCTTCGGCCCCACGTGGCCAGCCCCCCCGCCCTGGTTCGTCCCCTGCGGACGACCTGTTAGCAGCTGCGTTGCGGCGCCCTGCAAACCCGCAGCCATCCCCTTTGCAGAGAGCCGCGGCCCTGTCAATGTGCGGGTATGCGCTGTATAGCCACAGACAGGGCTGTCCCTGGGGGGGCCAGGGCCTGGGGCCGCCCCCCCACCACGTCCCAAGTGCGGGGCCAAGGGCAACTCTCCCCTACAGACCCCGCCCCCTCTCCACGCTTCCCCCAAGCTCCCTGCCCCCTCGCCTGAGCAATTCTAGCTGGGGAATCCCAAGGGGGCTGCTGGGGGCAACAGCAGAAACTCACCCCCCTCCCCACACTTACCCCAGCAGCCTGCTCTGCTCCGCCCCATTGCCGCCCGGCACGCCTTGGGTCTGTGCCCCAGAGACAGGCGCCGGCTGGGAGTCCTGGGGCGCTCGACTCGGGCTGCTTGCTGGTTAGACACGAGCCAGCCCCAGGGACATGCACGGAGGTGCCTGGAACCCTGCGAATTAGTGAGACCCCGGGCGGGGGCGGCGCCAAGGGACTACCTGGGAGGGGTGGGCCCTACCTGGTCTTAGAAACCGCTCAGGGCAGGGAGCCGCCCCCCTGACGCACACACCCCCCTGCACACACAACACACACCCCTACACACACTAACACACACCCCTACACACACTCACACACACCCCTACACACACACACACAGACACCCCTACACACACTAACACACACCACTACACACACTAACACACACACACACCTCTACATCCCATGTACCTACACACACAAACACAAAACACACACCCCTACACACACAACACACACCCCTACACACACACAAGCACCCCTACACACACTAACACACACACACACACCTCTACATCCCATGTACCTACACACACAAACACAAAACACACACCCCTACACACACAGAGAGACACCCCTACACACACACACACGCACCCCTACAAACACTAACACACACACACACACCTCTACATCCCATGTACCTACACACACACACACACAAAACACACACCTCTACACACACACACACAGCGACACCCCTACACACACACACCCCTACACTCAGACACCCCTACACACACACACACCTACATCCCATGCAGCTACACACACACAATTACACACACACACCTATACACACACACAAACACACACCCCTACACACACACACACCTACACACATACCCCCCTACACACACACACACACACACACACATATATACCCATCGCCAAGCTTCCTTGGTAACCTGGGTCAGCGCTTAACCTTAGGGGCAGAAAGGAGGAGGGAAAATGGGGGACTGGGCTAGTGCAGTGGGGAGTAGGAGAAGGGGCCCAGGCTGGCACGGGGTGGAGGGAGAAAGGGCCCGGGGTGGCGTGGCCGCAGCCCGGCTCTCCCTGGTGGCTGGGGGGAGAGCCAGGTTGTCTACCCCCGCAGGAGGGGGGCTGCCGAGCACAGTGAGGGGTGCAGCCCCCTAGCGAACCCTCAGCCTGTGCTATTGCTGTAGACATGCAGGGTGAGGGCTGGGAGGGGCCTCCCAGAAGCTTGACGGCTCCTTGAGAACGTCACAGATCGGTAAATAGGGCTGGTTTTCCTCTGGCCCTGTCCCTCCCAGGGGCCGAGAGTCCTCCAAGGACATTCTCCACGGCAGCCTGGAAGCTGTTTGCTTGGGCAGACACCCAGGGGTGATTCTGGTGCCGCCCAACTGATTAGCAGAGAGCCCACAGCGACCGGCAGCCGGTGTTTCTGCAGGTGGTGCGCATCTGCACATGCCTCGGTGCACGGATCAACATTTATACCGCACAGGAAAGGGGAACATTGCCTGGGACCCCTCTTGGGCACTGCACTTTCCCACTGAAAGTGAGAAAAGTTCAACGTCACCACCACGGATTCCCGCCTTGGGCAAAATCTCTATAAAGGCAGGAAGCCAAACAATCGGGGCAGCTGCCGGATGTAGGACACCCCTGCTGACAACCCAAGATGCCTGCTGGAACCCTCTAAGACTGAACACCGGGAAGGATCGGGGAGGCTTCCCAGTCTGCGAAAGACACTGAACTCAGGAGAAACAGTCCATGTAACCGGTGTCTTAGAGTGGTGAGCGGAGCTGGTGCGTTTTGTTTTATTTTGCTGAGTAACTTACTTTGCCCGGTGTGCTGCTGCTTATAGCCACTTTCACCCTGCTTTGTATACTCTTGTTTATTAATAAACCCAGTGTCTGTCACTGTAACAGGGCTCGCTGGATGTAAGGAAGCAGGTGCACAGTATGGGTATGTCTAGACTACATGCCTCTGCCGGCAGAGGCATGTAAATTAGACTACCCGACATAGTCAAGGAAGCAGGGATTTAAATATCCCCGGCTTCATTAAAATAAATATGGCCGCTGCGCTGTGCTGGCTCCGTTGATCGTCGGCACAACGCGGCAGTCAAGACGCGGATCCGTCGGCAAGGAACGCCTTTGCCGACCGAGCCTGTAAACCTCGTTTCATGAGGCACAAGGGATCGGTCGGCAAAGGCTTTCCTTGCGACCGATCCGCGTCTTGACTGCCGCGTTGTGCCGACCATCAGCTGAGCCGGCACAGCGCGGCGGCCATTTTTATTTAAATGAAGCGGGGGATATTTAAATCCCTGCTTCATTGGCTATGTCGGGAAGTCTAATTTACAAGCCTCTGCCGGCAGAGGCATGGACGTAGCCTATGAGCGGTGCGCTGTGTAAGCTTTATCCAGGGCCAGATGGATTTAGCTGCAGTTTTGGTCCCGCTGGGCATGGCTGAGCCTCTGCTGTGGGTTCTGCCCCCCATCTCTGTGCAGGACAGAGAGGGGAGGGGTCGCCCCTGCGGGCTGGTAGCCAGGCTAAGGGGTACTTCCAGCACATGCAGGGACAGTCTCCAGGGGATCTTTATGACCAAGCCCATCACATGCCGCAGCTCAGAAGCTGGTACGTTACCCTGCGATTTGCTGCCACCTCCGGGAAGCCCCCTTCACATGGCAGCACCTCATTGAAGCCAGGGAATTAAGTCCTTTCACAGCTGATTCCAGCATGCTAGCGCCACGCAAGTTTCAAGCATAGTATCCTGCCCCCTCCCCTCGTGGACGTCTTCCCGGCCGACGCCCCCTAGATGCCGTGGGCTGGCTTGGGCTGCTGGCGGGTGGCCAGGAAATCTTGCCACGAGGTTGGCAAGTAGGAGACCGGGATGTAGTAGAATTGGGCGTCCCAGCCCCCGGAGTAGCGGGTGCGGGGGTGGCGGGCCGTCAGGGCGTGCTCCATGCAGTCGGTGACCAGGGAGAGGTTGGGGCTGGCGGTGGTGAACAGCTGTAGAATCTCCTTGCGATCTGTGGGCGGGAAGAGACACGCGGGAAAACAGTCAGGCCTGGGGACGGGCAGCCAGAGGGGCGGGGAGCACGCGAGTCCCCCTTCCCCCAGCGGCGGAGCGGCTGCAGAGATAGAAATCGCACACGCACCCCCGGCGCCGAAATCTCAGCCGCACGAAGGGCAAAGGATCCGGAGCTGCCAGGAGATTTCCAGGGGCATTGGACTAGAAATGTCTAGCTCCAGTGGTTCTCAAACTTTTCGGCATCACGCCCCCTTTTTGATTTTTGGGAAACCCTCACGCCCCCCCCCCCAAAAATAGCAGCAAAACTTGGGGTGAGATTGATGGCGGTGTGTGTGGCTGGGTTGCCCCGTGTCCCCACTGGAATTTCTTCATGCCCCCCAATTTGCGAACCCATGGTCTAGCCCCACCCGCCCCCTGTCCGTCTGTCCCCTGCCCTCGTCCAGCCCCGGCACCTTCCCCCGGTGGACTCACAGGTGTCGAAGTAGGACTGCCCGTACGCCTCTTTAACCTCTGCAGGGGTCCGGTCCCACACCTCCTGTATCATGTCCGTGACCTTCTGGACGTTTAGGATGGGCGTCTGGAAGGCGCCCGGCTCTATGATGCTGATCTTGACTCCGAAAGGAAGGAGCTCCCGCCTGGAACAGAACGACGGGGTGTCACTGAGGGGTGGGGGGGTTCCTGGGCCCTGCACCCCCCCTCCGCACCCAGAGGCGCCACTCAGCCGGCAGGGAGAACAGAAAGTTGATTAATTCACAGGGACACAGAGCAGACTTGTCAGCACAGGCACCGGGAGCTGTCAGTGCTATCCATCTTGGGGAGAACAGGCCCAGCGCCAGGGCCCTGGGCATGGGCGGCCGGTATGCTAGGCAGGGAGAGGCCTTGCCTTCCCAAAGCGCCAGCCTGGCCCCGCCCACGCTCCGCCCCCAGAGCGCCCACGCTCCGCCCTCAAACCGCTAGCCTGGCCCTGCCCACGCTCCGCCCCCAGAGTGCCCACGCTCCGCCCCCAAACCGCCAGCCTGGCCCCGCCCACGCTCCGCCCCCAGAGCGCCCACGCTCCGCCCTCAAACCGCTAGCCTGGCCCTGCCCACGCTCCGCCCCCAGAGTGCCCACGCTCCGCCCCCAGAGCGCACACGCTCCGCCCCCAAACTGCCAGCCTGGCCCCGGCCATGCTCCGCCCCCAGAGCGCCCACGCTCCGCCCTCAAACCGCTAGCCTGGCCCTGCCCACGCTCCGCCCCCAGAGTGCCCACGCTCCGCCCCCAGAGCACACACGCTCCGCCCCCAAACCGCCAGCCTGGCCCCGCCCACGCTCCGCCCCCAGAGCGCCCACGCTCCGCCCTCAAACCGCTAGCCTGGCCCTGCCCACGCTCCGCCCCCAGAGTGCCCACGCTCCGCCCCCAGAGCGCACACGCTCCGCCCCCAAACTGCCAGCCTGGCCCCGCCCATGCTCCGCCCCCAGAGCGCCCACGCTCCGCCCTCAAACCGCCAGCCTGGCCCCGCCCACGCTCCGCCCCCAGAGCGCCCACGCTCCGCCCTCAAACCGCTAGCCTGGCCCTGCCCACGCTCCGCCCCCAGAGTGCCCACGCTCCGCCCCCAGAGCGCACACGCTCCGCCCCCAAACCGCCAGCCTGGCCCCGCCCACGCTCCGCCCCCAGAGCACCCACGCTCCGCCCCCAAACCGCCAGCCTGGCCCCGCCCACGCTCTGCCCCCAGAGTGCCCACGCTCCGCCCCCAGAGCACCCACGCTCCACCCCCAGAGCACCAGCCTGGCCCTGCTGGAGGTGTCCTGGGGGTGGAGAATTGCTGCCCCTCCAGCGCCTGCTTTCTTCCACGATGGGGGCGTGGCCTGGGCAGAAGGGGCGGAGCCAACTGAGACTCCTTCACACACTCAGCAACCGGCTCCAGCCCCCTCCTGGGCCCGGCTCCCCCAGCAAAAGCGGTCACCCTCCCCTCCCAGGCTCATAACCCCTCAGCGAGAGTCACCCCCCGAATTCCCATCGCAACCCAGGCCCCGGTAGCGTGCCCAGGGAAACTGAGGCACGCTGAGTTACGACTGAGCAGGGCAGTGGAAATCACATGCTGCATCACAAGCGAACAGAACGAACACACTCCCCGCTTTGTCAGACGTGGCTAAGAAAGCCCCCGCCCCTGCTGAGGCCCAGCCCCCTCCATATTGGCCCCCCCCACCATACTCCCCCCTTCCTATATTGCTCCCCCCCTTAGTGCCCTCCCCCTCCCACCCCATTCTCCAGGGCATCAGACTTTGTAAGAGACTCACTGGACTTGCCCCAGTGTTCCTGGGCCAAATCCACCCCCGGGGAGGACAGGGCGGCGGGCCTGGCTCCGAATCGCTCGCACCTGAGGCTGTCGGAGAACGCTTCCACCCCATGCTTGGCCAGGCAGTAGCCCCCTCCAAAGAGGGCCAGGCGGCCCATCACGCTGGCCACGTTGACGACCCGGCCCCTGGCTCGCTTCACCAGGGGCAGGAGGCTGAGGGTCACCTCGATGGGGCCGAGCAGGTTCACGTTCAGCACCGTGGCGAAGTCGTCCTTCGTCAGCCACTCGTTGGGGGCCGATTTGCCCATGATCCCTGCATTGTTCACCAGGCCCCACAGCCCTGGGAGAGGGGACAGGGAGAGCGAGGGGTAAATCTCCTCCCAGCCTCCCCGGAGCAGGAGGACATGGGGATCTTTTCCCTCACCCAATTGCTCTCCGGGGTTTTCAGCGGAAACTGACGCGCCCGGGCCCGGGGGAAGGTACCTAGGGCCCCGTTGCATCCCTACTCTGGGGCGCTTGGAGTATTGGGCCCTACCTTCCATCCTGCCCTCCCCCACCCCCACCCTGATACAGAGCCCCCCAGGGCAGCTCTGGTGGCAAACCCACCACGCCACCACCCCGCGTCTTTTGAAACCTGGGGATTGTGCTACCCACTGCCCTGCTGTGGCCTCTGCCACCGGCAGGACATGAATCAAGGCTGGGGAAACCTCCGGCAGAGGGTGCAGGATGCCAGCCCAGCCCGCTGGTCCAAGCCGCACCTTTGTCCCCCACTTGCGCCTTCACCCAGGCGGCCGCCGCGGCGATGCTGTCGCTGCGGGAGACGTCCAGGATCACCGTCTGCAGCCGCTCCGAGGTCGCCTGCCTCAGCTGCTCCGCTCCCTGCGGGGTGAGACAAGCCGCCAGCACCCGCAGCCCCCGTGCGTCCAGCTGCTTGGCCAGCAGGTTCCCGAAGCCAGAGTCGCAGCCGGTGATCAGGACGTGTTTCTCTCGGAGGTTCTCCACAGTCTGCTGCTCCCGGTACCATCGGCGCAGGAAGTACAGCCCCAGCAGGGCGGCCAGGTACAGCCACATGCTCCCAGGTGGGCTCCGGCCGCGGACGAAGCCCCACGGAGTAAGGGCGGGTGTTAATCCCAGGTGTCAGCGCTCGGCAATGCAACTTAGTGTGGGGTTCCCACGCCAGGGAGGGTTCCTAGGAATTGAAGAGGCCGGGAGGAAAGAAGGGAGGTTTTTCCCCGTCTCCCTTCTGCAGGAGACAATCCCTGTGGGATGGTATTTGGGCTGGCCTTAAAGGGGCCGCTCCCTGTCCTTTGGCGGTGGGAGCTTGCGGGGTTGCTGCTGCGCGTACAGCACAAGCAGGTCTCGGAGGGCTCGCACGAGGTGGGCACACCCAGCAGGGTGGGGGCGAAAAGAACAGCAGAGAGGGAAGGCGGCTGCTGCCGCCTGTGTCAGGCAGCTCTGGCAGCCTCGCAGCGGGAGACAGGCGGGCACAGCCCCCCGTGTGGATTGGCAGTGGGAGACCTGGCGTGGGCCAGGCCAAGGGGAGCTGGGGGCAGGAGGGCGCCAAAGGCAATGCCAGGCCCCGAGGGGGGCACGGTCCAAGCTGCCCCCCGTGCCGAGGCCATCTGCCAGGCGTTTGGCTGGGTTGCACCTGCCCTGGCTGGTGCCCAGCGAGCTGCTGGCAGACCGGCTGCGTGAGGCTTTCGCAGCACAGTACGTGTCTGCCCGGCAGGGGTGCCAACCGTCTGGCTGTGCAAACCCAAAGGGCCCTGACCCCGCCCCTTTCTCAGGCCCCGCACCCGCTCACTCCATCCCCCCCCACCACCAGAACTTGTACGCCCGCACCCTCGCTCACTTTCACCAAAGGGAGGGGTGTGGGGTGCAGGCTCAGGGAGGGGGTTTGGGGTGCAGGAAGGGGGTTGGCTGTGGGGGGTGCAGGTTCTGAGAGTGTGCAGGAGGGGGTGCAGGAGGGGATTCGGGGTGCAGGGTGCAGGAGGGGGTCAGGGGGCGGGATGGGGCGGTCTCCACACACCCCTGCCCACAGACCACACCCCGCAGCTCCCCTTGGCCTCGGTTTCCTGCTACAAAAAGCTGGGAGTCGGCATTTGGGTGGGGGCACCGTGGGAGACACCCCCCTTCGGGCGACTGTTGTATCACGCAAGCAAGGTAGTAACACGCTTCAGCAGGCCTTTATTTACCAAAGGCGAAACCCCTTTCCAAAGCTGCTGCTGCTCCCCTCTGTAGCCTCCCTCAGCCTGGCCCATCTCCTCCCCCGGCCTTCCTGCCTCCTGCGCTTCCAGAGTCCCAACAGCCCGTGCTCCAGTTCTAAGACTTACAAGCAGCATTGAAAACCCCACGGTGACCGATGTCTCGTTAAAGACCCCCCCCCCCGTCCCGTCCCCCCATCGATAGCCTGACTTTTTCTTAAACACGGGCAGATTGTCCCGTATTTTCTGTCTCCCCCTCGTCAGAGCTGGTGGGTTCTGCTGCTCCTCCGTACCCGCCCCCACCGGCAGGCACCGTCTTCTCCCCGCGCTCAGGGAGAACTGGCCCCGATCGGCACACTGAGCTCGCCAACGGTTTGGCCGCCCCCCCCCTTCCTTCCGCACTCCCTCTGGCTGCGCTGGCACCCCAGCCCCACACAGCGCTGGCCCGGGGGAGCCTCTGCCCCCCAGCTGAGCTCTGGAGCAGCAGGCGGGAGGGGGGAGCGATTTCCAGCCTGCTCACACCCCGAACCTGCAGCCTCCCCTGCCGCCCGGGGCCAGGGGCTCAGCACCCTCTTCACCGGCCCCCTCCGGCCCCTAGGCATCCTCACCCCGCTGGAGCTTAACCCCTTCCTGCCTGCGCCGTAGCCACTGCCCGGGAGGCAGCTGGGTGACACTGGTGGCCAGCAGCAGCCTGGAGGGGGTGCGCTGCCTTTTGACGCTGTGTGGGCAGGAGAGGAGCAAGCTGCTTCCAGCCACAGGGGAGCAGGGGCGAGGGGGCAGAGGTGGGCCCTGCAAGACCATCCTCCCCACACCTCTTTCCCTGTGGCTGGAATCGACTCCCCTCCCCTCCCCTCCTGCCCAGTGCTCACCTGCTGCTGCTGGCCACACTCTGGGGTGAACCCCAAGAACGATGGGGAGAGCGTGTGTGACACCCACCCAGTTTGAACCCGAAAGCCGTAAAGAGAACGTAGGACTCTGGCCACCCGAGGTTAATGTGAAGAACCGTGCGCTCACTTGCCATTGTACTTGCTAGAATGCAACCGGATGTCCTGGATTCAGCGCAGGGAAAGAGAGTCGCACACACACCCCGCTCCCCAGGGCCGCAGGGACGGTGCGGGCGGGTGCAGCCCGGAGCCAGGGCGGCCCTGCTGTGAGGAGCAGCAGCCCCACGGCCCTTTGCAACCACCTGGGCCCCCGGGAAATTGTTCTCTCATTGGTGGGCCTGCCAAGGAAAAAACAACCCAGGGAAGGGGGGACCGCAGGAACCAGGCCCACTCCCAGGTGCAGCTCAGGATCCAGAAGGGACGGGGAATGTTTACCTGCAAAGTCTCTGCTTATCTTGAGTCCCAGCCCGGTCAGCCTGTGCGCTGGGGAACTGTTGACTTTAGAAATCAAACTGGAAGAATCTGGCACTTGGTGAGACACAGTCGCCTCCCTGCGGGGCCCAGCCGGGCAGGGGGACCTTGGCTGGAGGCTGAGTCCCCGCTGGAGGTGGAAAGTCCAGGGGCAAAGTCCTGCCTGTGATGAACAGCGGCTCACTGCATCCTGGGAGGGCAGCAGTGCCGTGTTTATTGGTGGCACCCTTCCCGCGGCGAACCCGGGAATGGGCGGGACGGGCTGCAAATCTAGAGTGTTTCCTGGGCTGGTGCTGTCCTCTTGACCATGTGGCAAAGCCGCCTAGGAAAGACCCCAGCAGGCTCTGACACGAGATCCTCCCTCCCCACCTCCCGATCTGACATCCTAATAAAACAAGCCTGGGCAAAATATGGCCCGTGGGCGGGATTTGGCCCGCCAAGCTTGCCCTGCGTGCCCCTCAGAAACATGGCTGCGGGGCGCTTTCTCTTAATGGCTACGTCTAGACTGGCAGGATTTTCCGCAAAAGTTTTTCCGTTAAACGCATTTGCGGAAAAGAGCGTCTCGATTGGCACGGATGCTTTTGCGTGAAAGCACCGTGCCAATCTAGACGCACTTTTGCACAAGAAAGCCCCGATCGCCATTTTCGCCAGCGGGGCTTTTTGGCGCAAAACAGTTTTTAGCTGTCTACGCTGGCCCTCTTGCGCAAAAGCATTTGCACAAGAGGCCTTTTCCCGCGTGGGAGCAGCATAGTATTTGCACAAGAACACTGACAATCTTACATGAGATCGTCAGGGCTCTTGCGCAAATTCAAGTGGTCAGTGTAGACAGCTGGCAAGTTTTTCCGCAAAAGCACGTGCTTTTGCGGAAAAACTTGCCAGTCTAGACACAGCCTATGAGTCCGGCAGGGAGAGGGAAAGATTCAGCCACTGCGCCCACCTCCAGCACAATCCCAGTGGCCAGTTTATTTCCCTAGGCGGGTGGGGAAGCTCTGGGATGGGTTCCCTAGGGAGGGGGTGGAATCTCCATCCCTAGAGGTTTTTAAGTCTCGGCTTGACAAAGCCCTGGCTGGGTTGATTTAGTTGGGGTTGGTCCTGCCTTGGGCAGGGGGCTGGACTTGATGACCCCCTGAGGTCTCTTCCAGTTCTATGATTCTATGATACAAATTGTATCGACTACACAATTAGCAAAATGCCTGTCCCTTACCATCCTTAGTTTGCAAGGGTTGTTCCTAGTTTCTTTTGCACAACAAATAGCCCGCAACTAGGAAAGGGGTGACTACCAGGTATGTGTCACGAAAACGACTTTTGTGGCTCCTTTTTCACACTACACCCCATCATCACGTCTTTTCCCGTCGGTTTGTGCAGCGGCACATTCCTCGGTCACTTACTCATGTCAAGCATGACGCAACCCTATGGCCAAGCCTGGGATCTGACAGGCCCCAGCCGGCTGGCTTTGCATTTTGGCCCTGCTTCCTTAGCTCCCGAATGCATCCCCAGCCCTTTGGCACGTGCAGCCGCATCCTGCTTCTGCGCTCCTGCAGCGTAACCCTGGTGAGCAGCCGACGAGTCCGTGTGGCACGACAGGCAAGCGGGTCATAACATCGCACGGTAACTGAGCTTGCTGGAGGGGTTTCTATTGCAGCCTCGGAGGAGCAGGGGGGCGGTGTCTGCTCAGCGGAAGCTGTTGAGGGTTCGAAGCACAGTGTCAAAGTCAGACAGGACTCACAGATTTGGCAGACTGCTCTGTTTATTTCAGCAAAGCTTTGCTAAAATGCATGGAGAAAATGTGAGAACCCTACAAGGTTCAAACCCCTTGATTTTATACAGTCAAAAGGAAGCCAAAATTAACAGGATTAAAAGGGGGGCAAAACTTCACATAATTAGTGTGAGGCTACTCAAGTACTCTTCATTTCAATATTAAGCACACAGCAATCTCCTGGCTCTATCTCCCTGATTATCTGGAATTGTTTCCTAACACTTAATGTTTCTTTTCCTGTTAAACTCAGGCCCAAATTGGCTAGCACCTTGATCTGCATACCTACAATCAACATTAACATACTTTTCTTCTTCCTCTTAAAAAGACAAACAGAATTCCTTCAACTTATTCCATTATTACAGCACAATTCATCTTTTTCTTACAGTATAATTGTTTCTACTTTCACAACAGCATAGACTGCATAGGTGCTGGCACTAGGGCAGGGGTGAAAGTAATGTAAATCTCTTACAGGTACCTCCACTGCAGGGAGGGAGTCAGGGCACAGGATGCAGGGGGAGGGTGGCGAGAGGAGAGTACCTGCAAGAAATGTAAGTACCTGCAAGAAATGTGGGATGAAATGCTGGAGGCTCAGGATGGGCAGCTGAGAGACGTGGAGGGCTCGGGGCAGGGACTGGGGATGCGGGGAGGGTGCAGGAGACAGGGCAGCGGTTGGGTTGTGGAGGTGGCGACGTTATTGGATTCTGACGGGAACCTACTTTGACCGACAATGCACGTTTGGTGCTGCCGAGCCACATCGGCGGGACTTGTGAATGTTCAGAGCAGCACGGGAGGGACAGCGGCTGCCTAACTAGCGCGGAGTCCTGCCTGGACAGGAGACTTGATGTCACGTTTCTGGATTTTAAGGGGAGCAGCCAGATCACTGCTGCACCCCTTGGGGGGGTGTTTGCCCCACAAATTGATACAAAGGGGGCCATGTAAGGTGTCAAACGAAAGCTTATTGTCTGCAGATTCTATATATGCTATTCATATACCTGTGTAATGTCTGTGTGTGAAGTTAGAAATATGTACTCTGCGTTGATGCTGAAAGATTCTCTGAGGCAAAGCAATGGGCCGGGAATGTTTGCCCATGGACCTGCTAACGAGCAAAGCTCCAGGGAACAATGAACTTCTGGAGGCCAAAGACACACCTGGCCACTGGCCAAGTGACTCTCTCCAGCTTGGAAGAAGCCAGGAGGGGGTATAAATATGCCACGTGGCCGACTCCATCTTGGTGCTCAGCTCTGCTCTTCATCCCAGAGGCAAGAGTGCAGGGAGCAAGGAGCCGGAAAGAACTGTGGACCCATCCTGATGTGGGATGTACACCAAAGACTTTTAAGCTAGCCGTCATAACATCTCCACTGCGAGCCTGCATCGAGAACTGGGAGATTCGATGCATGTAATGTAGGATACTTTAACAACCTTACTCTCATGCTTTTCTTTCTTGTAGTAATAAACCTTTAGGCTACGTCTACACTGGCCACTTCTTCGGAAGGGGCATGCTAATTTTGAAAGTCAGAATAGGGAAATCCGCGGGGGATTTAAATATCCCCCGCGGGATTTAAATAAACATGGCCGCCGCTTTTTTTCCGGCTTGGGGAAAAGCCGGAAAAAAGCGTCTAGACTGGCCCGATCCTCCGGAATAAAGCCCTTTTCCAGAGGATCTCTTATTCCTACCTGAAATCCCCCGCGGATTTCCCTATTCTGACTTTCAAAATTAGCATGCCCCTTCTGAAGAAGGGGCCAGTGTAGACGTAGCCTTAGAGTTTAGATTCTAAAGGATTGGCTCAGCGTGATCGTGTGGGTAAGATCCAGAGGATAATTTGACCTGGGATCCGTGGCTAGTTTCTTGGAACTGGACAGAACTTGTTCGGGGTAGGTGGGATTGGGCTCTAAAACCCCTCACCGATGTATGAGGCACGGGGCCATCTGGGGCACGGATATTGCTGGGGTGTCGGAGGGGTTTTGCTCGTGAGGCTTCAGGCAGGCAGCTGAAGCGCTCTGTGGGACTGGTTTGTGGCCTATTTGGGAAGGTCTCCAGTCTGGGGGCTGTAAGGAGCCCCGAAGTTGAGGAATTCACCCTGAGAGGATGCTCACAGCGGTGCCCAGACCCGGCCCGGTCCGTCACACTTGCTCATGTGACAAACACATGTTTTCCCACAGCCGGAACAATGGGATTCCCTCCACATGGGCCAGTGGATCAACAAGGCCCTCAAGGCTCCTCCGTTTGGTCTTCAACCTGGCGAATCCCCGCGGAAGGATCTCTGCTAGCAACGGACGCCTGGAAGGGCTGAGGACCCATCCTCCCAGAGGATGTATCCAGAGACTTGTTTTAAGCCATCGGATTCGCCCTTTTCAGCCACAAGCCTGCACTGAGACCTTTGCAGTTCTGCAGGTAACGTGACTCCTTTCATGACTTGACTCTCCACCTCTTCTTCCTTTTCATTCATAAACCTTGAGATGTTCGAGTCTAAAGGATCGGCCCGGAGGGCTCTGTGGGGTAAGTTCCGAGGTACACGTTGACCTGGGATTGCGGCTGGCTCTTGGGATCGGGAGAACCTGTGCGGAGTTGGTGAGATTGGATTTCCTCGCCTCTCATCTGTGTAAGCGCAGTGCTGGGAGCGGAAGGGGAGAACTGGAGGGTCTGAGGGAACTGTGTATATCAAGTCTTGGTCATTCGTGTGGTGAACAGAAACGCTCAGTGTGATGGGTTTGATGCCTGTAAGTCACACTGTCACTAAGCAATTTACCCAGATTCGACCCACTTGGTGGAGCTCTCAGAACCTCCTGAATTACAGAAGTGCAGGAGTCTCCCCTTCCCCCCCATGCCTCGGTTTCCCCTACGTAGAAGTGGGATCTTGCCCCACTCTTCCTTTGCGCAGTGCTCTGTGCTCTAAGGGCGTGACTTGCTCGGTTTTATTAAAGCGCAGCAAATGCTGCAATCTGGAGAAGGAACCAAGGAGCCAAGGGAGAGTGAGGGAGTGATCGGGAAATGTCTTTATTCGCTCTATTCCAGGGGTGCCCCCCAGGGGTTTCACTCAAGGACCAAACTGCCCGGTGCTCAGAGCTGTACGAACACACAGCAAAGAGACACACCCGGCCCCGAGGAGCTGCCACTCTACAGCAACAGACGTCAGGTGCAGACAGGCAGTCGGGGCAGCCCCAGGAAAGCTGCTGTTTGCACCTGGGCCTTTCTCAATTCCCCAACTTCTTCCTCTCCTGGGCTGCCCCCTTCCCTGCCCCCTCTTCATTCTCCTCCACGCACTTATATGGCCTGGGCGGGACGGGGCAGGTCCCGAGTCAGCACCCAATCTGCCAAGCTGGTGGGCATGTAGGAGAGGGGGATGTAGAAAAACTGAGCGTCCCAGCCCCCGGAGTAGCGGGTGCGGGGGTGGCGGGCCGTCAGCGCGTGCTCCATGCAGTCGGTGACCAGGTAGAGGTTGCTGCTGCATCTCGTCACGAGGGCCTCTCTGAAGAGCTTCTGGCCTGTAAGCAGAAAACAGGCACAGGTGAGTCCCAGGGCCCCAGGCAGGGCCGCCAGCCTGGGCACTGCAGCTGGCTACTGCATCTGGGTTGCTTGTGTGGCCCCAGTGGCAGATTCCTCTTCAGCAGGACTCAGCCAGTTGTAGGAGGGGAGGGAGACTAAGATTCTAGGTGTATGGCTGCAAAGAAATACTCCGACGGGGACCCAAGTGTCGACCCGGCACAGAGCTGCCTTCAGGAGTCTGCAGGCACCCTGCATCCATAGCTCTAACGCCATACAGAGCATTGGCCCGTTAACTCTGAAGCATAATGATGACTCCTTGGGACCTGAATTTCCAGTCCATATCAGGGCGTAACACTGAGGAATCCCCTAATGCAGTGGTCTCCAACCTTTTTACACCCAAGATCACTTTTTAAATGACAGACCAAGCCAAGATCTACCGCCCCGCCCCTTCCTTGAAGCCCCGCCCTCTCTAGTCTCCTCCTCTCCATCTCTTGCTATCCCCAATCCTTATACTACTACTTATTTTTTTATTATTATTATTATTCTGTAGGAAGAGGTTTTTCCAACATTTGGCCTGTCTACACTGGACCAAATGTCAGAAAAAAAAACCCTTGTTTTGGAAGCCACCTTATTCCTTGTGGAAAGAGGAATATAAAAAAAGCGGAAGAACTAACTCAACGCTGGATGCAGAAGAGTTTTTCTGGGATATCTGCAGAATCCTGAAAAACTCCTGCAGTCTAGCTGGCCCCTTGCTGTGTTGAGACAGGGTGTGTAGGCTCTGGGGTGGGAATGAGGGATTTGGGTGTGGGAAGGGGTGAGAGGTGCAAGCTCTGGGAAGAAATCTGGATGCAGGAGGAGGTGGAGAAGGGGACACTGGCTCGGGGAGGGGGCTCCAGGCTGGGCGGTGTCGGGATACTAAGCAAGCCACAGGCTTGCGGATGTGAGGGTGCAGGAATTTGGGTTGGGGTATGTGAGGGGCTGAGGGCAGGAGGATCCAGTGTTTGATAGGCTCAGAGCTAGGGTCTGGGGAAGGGGAAGTGCAGGAGTGGTTGTGGCCAGATGGGGGCTTGGCCCCAATTGGGAGTTTGTTGGCCAGGCTTCATTTTTAAATAGAATACTGTGTTAAACACAAAAAGTTTCTGCATTGTCTTTATTTATGAGAATGGCAGGGAGCCTGCCTTGAGTCAGGGGTCACTGACCCATAGAAAAGTCATTTGGGAGCAGGGGACACAGTATTGGGGAGGGGTGCTAGTGGGTTCTGGGGCAGGGAACAGGGTGCCAGTGGGGGCAGGGGAGAGGGGGCAGGGTGCCAGGACAGGTTTCTGCAGAGGGGAGCAGGGGGACAGGTTTCTGTAGTAGGAGACAGGGTGCCAGAAGGAACTGGTTTCTGCAGGGGGGGCAGGGTGCTGGGGGACAAGTTTCTGCGGGGAGAGGGGGGCAGGTTTCTGCAGAGGGGTGGGGGGGCAAGGGAGAGGGAACAGGGGGCCAGGAGGACGGGGGACAAGTTTGGGGCAGAGGAGAGGGAACAAGGTTGGGGGCAGGGAGTTCCCTACACCAGCCACGGAGGGAAGCCTCCGACCCGCGCTCCCTCTGGACTGAGCGCAGGGCAGCCGGGCTGGAGCGAAGAAAAGCGGCTGTCCGGCCAGCTGGCCATGGCGCTCAGACAGGGTGCCACCAAGCTCCACGTGGGCAGGCGCAGAGGGGAAGCCGCCCAATCAGCTGGAGCGCGGTTCAGCCTCCTCTGGGCTGAATGCCACAGCCAGCAGGCCAGGCAGCTTCTCCTCTGCGCCAGCCCATGTGGAGCGTGGTGCACCCTGGCTGAGCGCCATGGCCAGCTGGATGGGCAGCTGCTTCTCTTCCCTCCAGCTCGGCTGCCCTGCGCTCAGCCCAGGGAGGCTGCGCCTAGCTCCAGCTGTGAAAGCCACAGTCAGCTGGCTGGGGTGTTTCAGCCCTCCCGACCTCCCAGCTCCCCCCATTCCTCGCAGCTACTCACCTGTGTTGTTGCTCAGTGAGTAGCTGCTCCTCAAATGAGGAAATCTAATGTAAATGTCCTGCGCAGGTGCACAGTTCAGAGAGGGCTCAAGAGCTACTCTTAGAGACCCTGAGATCTACCGGTAGCTCACGATCTACTGGTTGGTGACCACGGCCCTAGTGGAAGGGGCTGACTCGCTGGGGAGCGGCTAACATTTCCAGAGGTCCTGACACCTCCCCGCCTTAGTGTTCTTGGCCCCAAAAGCCCCGCCAATCAGAGCGTCGCCGTTAGCTACCAACAGCGCAGGCTCTGCCCACACAACTACACAGTGTGTGCTCGTCGTACAGGGGGCAGCCTCCCCGCCCTAACACTTAGCAGGTGAGTTCATTCCAGCCGCCCAGCGCCCTTTGCAGAAATTCGGCTGCATGCAAAGGCCAACCCCCCAGCCCAGCAGCGCCGGGCGCTCCTCGGAGGAGATGGCGAGATTTCTTATGGGCTGGCTGCTTCTACCCCGGTCTCTGCCCAGAGGTGCCCCCTTCTCTCACAGCTGTCGAAGTAGCTTTGCCCGTAGCTCTCCTTGGTCTCGGGAGGGAGACGGCGCCAGATCTGCTCCACACACTCCAGGTTGCGCTGGACGTCCGTCATGGACGTGCGGAAATAGCCCGGCTCCACCATCGCGATCTTCACGCCGAAGGGCTGCAGTTCACGCCTGGAACGGGACGAGCCCGTCACCACCAGCCAGGCTACACCGCGGGATTCCAGGAGCCCCCTCGGGCCGGCCTCCGATTTTGGGGGTCCCGACAACTCCACTTTTAGGAACAAGGCCCAACATTTCTTGAGTGGGGCCCCTTCCAGTCAAAGCACCTGGCAGGAACAGGTGGACTAGAGAGGATGACAGGGGACGCATAGGCACAGGAACTAGAGGCGGGGGGGCAGCAGCCCAGCACTTGGGGTCCTGATGGCTTCTCCAAGTTCTCAGCTGCTGCCCTGCGTGCTGGAGCCCAAGTTAGGGGGCGGCCGAGAACACAGCCCCCAGGATAACGGCTCCTGCCCCACGTGCTCTGGGGATGGGGCTGGACAGGGGCGAAGGGGCAGAACACCCCCCCTTTGAACAGTGTCCCCACGCCCCTGCCTCAAAGGAGCTCGCTCCCCAGGTCCCTGGGAATCAGGTCCCTTTAAAGGGGTTTCAGGACAGGCCCCCAAAGGCAGAGGTCCCCGGAATCACTATGGAAACGCCTGCCCCCTGCTGGCCGAGGTGGGGCCGGCTCGCGTGGGTACCTGAGGCTGTCGGAGAACGCCTCCACGCCGTACTTGGAAGGGCAGTAGCCCCCTCCGTAGAAGGCCAGGCGGCCCAGGATACTGGCCACGTTGACAACTCGGCCCCTGGCTCGCTTCACCAGGGGCAGGAGGCTGAGGGTCACCTCGATGAGGCCGAGCAGGTTCACGTTCAGCACCGTGAGGAAATCGTCCTTGGTCAGCCACGCGTTGGGGGCCACGGGATGGACGACGCCTGCATTGTTCACCAAACCCCACAGCCCTGGGAATACGAGACAGTGAACGAGCATGTGGGGGGCTCCCCTTTGGATCTGAAATCCCCTCACAGCACCAATGTTCATCCATGCCTGGCAATTAAACCCACCCCCATCCCGGCCTCGCTCCACCACGTGGGGCAGCTGCCAAAGGGCCATTTCTCTGTGCGTGGCCTGGGACCATCTGCCTCGTGCTGGGCTTATCCGGCATCGTGGCTTTCCTGCCTGTGTCACTGGGCCCTGCCTCTCTGCTGTAAACCACTAGACCCCTACGCCTCTCCCAGGACAGGAACAACCCAGGAGTCCTGGCTCCCAGCCCCCAAAACACCACCCTTCTCATCCCTTTCAGTGACACAAATAGGAGCCAGGAGTCCTGGCTCCCAGCCCCCAATACACCCCCCTTCTCATCCCTTCCAGCGACACAAATAGGAGCCAGGAGTGCTGGCTCCCAGCTCCAACTCTCTAATCACTAGATCCCACTCCGTCCCTCCACAATTGGAATAGAAGTCAGGAGTGCTGGCTCCCAGCTCCTGCTGCTCTAACCACTAGACCCCACTCTCTCCCCCCAGGATGGGAATAAAAGCCTGGAATTCTCGCTCTTCTTCTGCTTCTTGCATTAGCACCGCCCCAGCCTGTGCGAACTAAGAGCTGTCCCTGGAAAGGCAGGGAGAAAACAATGGGGCAGATGGAGGATTTAGAGGCCCCACCTTTGTCCCCCACTTGCACCTTCACCCAGGCGGCCGCGGCGGCGATGCTGTCGCTGCGGGTGACGTCCAGGATCACCGTCTGCAGCCGCTCCGAGGTCGCCTGCCTCAGCTTCTCTGCTCCCTGCGGGGTGAGACAAGCTGCCAGCACCCGCAGGCCCCGTGCGTCCAGCTGCCTGGCCAGCTGGTTTCCAAAGCCAGAGTCACAGCCGGTGATCAGGACGTGTTTCTCTCGTAGGTTCTCCACAGTCTGCCGCTCCCGGTACCATCGGCGCAGGAAGTACAGCCCCAGTAGGGCAGCCAGGTACAGCCACATGCTCCCACACTGCAAACAAATCAATCAACCCAGCAGATGAGGCAATGCTTGACTGGAATGCAACCAGCTCTGGGGTGGGTCGGCACAGCTGTTTAACAGAGTATTGTAACACAGGAGTGCTTAGAAGCATGCACGCAACAGCCAAATGATTCATGAGCACCACGGCCCAATGTATTCAATTGCAACTAGAAAAATACAGGATTGGGGGGCAAAAGAGCCGGATTTTCCAGCGCTCTCGGCTCCCCCCGGCCTGATCTGAACACGGGCCGTATTTCCAATTGTGCTGAGCACAGAGTAGTTCCCTCTGGGCTGCTGGGGTCCAGATTCCCCCAAGAGCCCTCTCATCAGGAACGCTGCCAACTTCACCCCCTCGGAGCCGACTTGCTCCTGCTCTGCGTCACCACTGACACCAGCATGAAACCAGATCCAAACTGGGGCCAATTTACAGCCGCTGGGCATGGAGGTAGATGACCGGAGAAGAGGCCAGCCAGGGGAGAACCCACCCATTTTTATTAACCCTCGCCAGCCTGCACAAAACCAGGACACACTGCATTCGAAATCTGCTCTGGCCAGCAGCTCCGAGCCAGTCCTGCCTCCTACCCTGTATCAATGCACCACCAAGGACACCAGCCACTCTGCTCCTGTCAAGCTCCTGCTCTGCCGTCAGCCAGGAACCTGCAAGCAAGATCTCCACGGGCCTTCTAGCTCCCGCCAGGTCCGCCTGCTCTCCAGAGAGCTCTGGACTTCAGACTGGATGGACACAGTGCAGCTACCCTGGGGAAAGGACTCACCACGCCCCCGGGGCAGAACTTGGCTTAGTCTGTGCACTGAATGGGGGCGGTGAATATGGAAAGGGAAGAAAGGCCCCCAGGGAGCAAGGTTCTCTCTGGGGTTAAACCAAAGGGGGGTGTTGGTTTGTGCTGACCCCAGACTTACTGAGAAAAAGAACAGAGGAGTAGCCGAGTTACTCTGTAACAGGTGAAACTTAACAACGAATGGTCTAGCAGCACCTTGAAGACGAACAAAACCTGTCGATGGCAGCGTGACCAGGAAAAGGCAGGTCTACGTGATTGGGGACTCCTTATTGGGAAGAAGAGGCAGGCCTGTGACCAGAGCTGATCCAGAGAACAGAAGGGTGTGCTGTCTGCCAGGTGCTAAGATAGGGGATGTGGAACTGAGGGTGAAGAGGATCCTAACGGGAGCAGGAAAGAATCCATTGATCATCCTTCATGTAGGAACAAATGATACGGCTAGATTCTCGCTGGAACGAATCAAGGGAGACTATGCCAGGCTGGGGAAGACGCTTAAGGAAATCGAGGCTCAGGTGATCTTCGGTGGGATTCTGCCTGTTCCTAGCGAAGGGCAGCTAAGGTGTGATAGGATTATGATGATCAATAGATGGCTCAGGCAGTGGTGCTATAAGGAGGGCTGTGGGATGTATGGCCACTAGGAGGCATTCACGGAGAGAGGACTGTTCTCTCGGGATGGACTGCATCTAAGTAAGGAGGGAAATAGACTTCTAGGATGGTTAAACTGATTAAAAGAACTTTAAACTAGGAATTTGGGGGAGACGGTTGGGAGATGTCCAGGTAATCTCTACTCTGGAGTTTAGCATTGAGAGGGAGGAAAACAGCAAGAAAGGGTATAGCCAGGGGTAGGAGAATGGACATAAGGAGGAAGGGTAGAGTGGATACTAGTCTAATAGGTCAAAATGAAGGTACAACGTCCATGCTAAATTGGGTGAGTGAGGCCAAACAGCAAAAATTAAGATGTTTGTACACCAATGCGAGGAGCCTAGGTATCAAAAAGGAAGAACTAGAGCTACTGGTCCAGGAAATGAAACCAGATATTATAGGAATAACAGAAACATGGTGGAATACTAGGCATGACTGGAGTACAGGTATTGAAGGGTATGTGCTGTTTAGGAAAGACAGAAATAAAGGTAAAGGTGGTGGAGTAGCATTGTATATCAATGATGAGGTAGACTGTAAAGAAATAAAAAGTGATGGAATGGAGAAGTCAGAGTCTATCTGGGCAAACAACACATTGGGGAAGAAAACTATTAGATCCTCCCCTAGAATAGTGCTTGGGGTGTGCTATAGACCACCGGGATCTAATTTGGATGTGGATAGAGACCTCTTTAATGTTTTTAATGAAGTAAATACTTATGGAAACTGCGTAATCATGGGAGACTTCAGCTTTCCAGATATAGCCTGGAGAACAAGTGCTAGTAATAATAATAGGGCTCAGATTTTCGTAGATGCAATAGCTGATGAATTCCTTCATCAAGTAGTTGCTGAACCAACAAGGGGGGATGCCATTTTAGATTTGGTTTTGGTGCGTAGTGAGGACTTCATAGAAGAAATGGTTGTAGGGGACAACCTTGGCTCGAGCAATCATGAACCGATTCAGTTCAAACTAAATGGAAGGATAAACAAAAAGAAATCTGAGACTAGGGTTTTTGATTTCAAACGGGCTAATTTTAATAAATTAGGGAAATTAGTTAGGGAAGTGGATTGGACTAAAGAATTTATGGATCTAACGGCGGAGGAGGCCTGGGATTATTTTAAGTTGAAGTTGCAGAAGCTGTCAGAAGCCTGTATCCCAAGAAAGGGGAAAACATTTATAGGCAGGTGTTTTAGACCAACCTGGATGAGCAAGCATCTCAGAGATGTGATTAAGAAAAAGCAGAAAGCATATAAGGAGTGGAAGATGGGAGGGACCAGCAAAGAAAGCTACCTTATTCAGGTTAGAGCATGTAGGGACAAAGTGAGACAGGCTAAAAGTCAGGTAGAGTTGGACCTTACAAAAGGAATTAAAACCAATAGTAAAAGGTTTTATAGCCATATAAATAGGAAAAAAACCAACAACAACAAAAGTAGGACCACTAATCACTAAGGATGGAGTTAAAGATAATCTAGGAATGGCCCAATATCTAAACAAATACTTTGCTTCAGTCTTTAATGAGGCTAATGAAGAGCTTAGGGATAATGGTAACATAACAAATGGGACTAAGGATATGGAGGTAGATATTACCATATCCAAGGTAAAAGCCAAACTCGAACCGCTTAATGGGAGTAAATCGGGGGGGCCAGATAATCTTCATCCAAGAATATTAAAGGAACTGGCACATGAAATTGCAAGTCCATTAGCAAAAATGTTTAATGAATCTCTAAACTCAGGGGTTGTACCATTTGACTGGAGAATTGCTAATATAGTTCCTATTTTTAAGAAAGGGAAAAAAAGCGACCCGGGTAACTACAGGCCTGTTAGTTTGACATCTGTAGTATGCAAGGTCTTGGAAAACATTTTCAAGGAGAAAGCAGTTAGGGACATTAAGGTTAATGGCAATTGGGACAAATTACAACATGGTTTTACAAAAGGTAGATTGTGCCAAACCAACCTGTGCTCCTTTTTTGAGAAAGTAACAGATTTGTTTGATAAAGGAAATGCAGTGGATCTAATCTATCTCTATTTCAGGAAGGCATTTGATACAGTACCTCATGGGGAATTATTGGTTAAATTGGAAAAGATGGGGATCAATATGAAAATTGAGAAGTGGATAACCAACTGGTTAAAGGGGAGACTTCAGCGGGTCACACTGAAAGGTGAACTGTCAGGTTGGAGGGAGGTTACTAGCGGAGGTCCTCAGGGATCAGTTTTGGGACCAATGTTATTTAATCTTTTTATTACTGACCTCGGCACCAATAATGGGAGTGTGCTAATAAAGTTTGCGTAGGACACAAAGTTGGGAGGTATTGCCAATTCAGTAAAGGAGTGGGATATCATACAGGAAGGTCTGGATGATCTTGTAAATTGGAGTGATAGCAATAGGATGAAATTTAATAGTGAGAAGTGTAAGGTTATGCACTTAGGGATTAATAACAAGAATTTTAGTTATAAGATGGGGACACATCAGTTGGAAGTGACGGAAGAGGAGAAGGACCTCCGAATCCTGGTTGATCACAGGATGACTATGAGCCGCCAATGTGACATGGCCATGAAAAAGGCTAATATGCTCTTGGGATGCATTAGGCGAGGTATTTCCAGTAGGGATAAGGAGGTGTTAGTGCCGTTATACAAGGCATTGGTGAGACCCCATTTGGGATACTGTGTGCAGTTCTGGTCTCCCATGTTTAAGAAGGATGAATTCAAACTGGAACAGGTACAAAGAAGGGCCACTAGGATGATCCGAGGAATGGAAAACCTGTCTTATGAAAGGAGACTCAAGGAGCTTGGCTTGTTTGCCTTAGCCAAAAGAAGGCTGAGGGGAGATATGATTGCACTCTTTAAGGTCCTGCTTGAAGGACGGGGAAGGGGCATTACCTGGGAGTGCAGCCTACTGGTTAGAGCGCTGCCCGGGGCATTGGGAAGGCTGCATTTTATTCCGGACTTGGGTGCTGGGCTGCTGCATGGCTTTGGGCCAGTCATCCCTTTCTCTGCCCGCCTCCCTCCCATGCTTCAGTTTCCCCACCGCTCTGCATTGTTAAAGCGCAGCAAATGCTGCAATCTGGAGAAGGAACCAAGGAGCCAAGGGAGAGTGAGGAGTAAAAGGGAAATGTCTTTATTCGCTCTATTCCAGGGGTGCCCCCCCGGGGGTTTCACTCAAGGACCAAACTGCCCGGTGCTCGGAGCTGTACGAACACGCAGCAAAGAGACACACCCGGCCCCGAGGAGCTGCCACTCTACAGCAACAGACGTCAGGTGCAGTCAGGCAGTCGGGGCAGCCCCAGGAAAGCTGCTATTTGCACCTGGGCTTTTCCCAATTCCCCGGATTCTTCCTCTCCTGGGCTGCCCCCTTCCCTGCCCCCTCTTCATTCTCCTCCACGCACTTATATGGCCTGGGCGGGACGGGGCCTGCCCCAGGTCAACACCCAATCCGCCAAGCTGGTGGGCATGTAGGAGAGGGGGATGAAGAAAAACTGGGCGTCCCAGCCCCCGGAGTAGCGGGTGCGGGGGTGGCGGGCCGTCAGCGCGTGCTCCATGCAGTCGGTGACCAGGTAGAGGTTGGTGCTGCATATTGTCACGAGGAAAACTCTGAGGAGCTTGAGGTCTGTAAGCAGAGAACGGGCACAGGTGAGTCCCAGGGCCCCAGGCAGGGAGACTGACCTGGGCACTGCAGCTGGCTACTGCACTTGGGGTACTTCTGTGGCCCCAGTAGCAGATTCCTATTTGGCAGGACTCAGCCAGTTGTGCGAGGGGAAGGGGACTAAGATTCTAGGTGTACGGCTGCGAAGAAATGCGCCAACGGGCACCCAAGGATCAACCTGGCACAGAGCTGCCTTCAGGAGTCTGCAGGCAGCCTGCATCCATAGCTCTGCCCCCAGACAGATCATTCCGTTAACTCTGAAACATAATGATGACTCGTTGGGACCTGAATTTCCCATCCATATCAGGCCTGCATAATAACATAAGGATGGCCGTACTGGTTCAGACCAAAGGTCCATCTAGCCCAGTAGCCTGTCTGCCGACAGTGGCCAGCACCACATTCCACAGAGGGGGTGGACCAAAGATAATTATCAAGGGGTTTGTCTCGTGCCATCTGTCTCCACCCTCTGACAAACAGAGTCCAAGGACACCATTCCTACCCTCTGGCTAATAGCCTTTTATGGACCTAACCTCCATGAATTTATTTAGCTTCTCTTTAAACTCTGTTATAGTTCTAGCCTTCACAGCCTCCTCTGGCAAGGAGTTCCACAGGTTGACTATGCACTGCATGAAGAACTTTCGCTTATTAGTTTTTAACCTTCTACCCATTAATTTCACTTGGTGTCCTCTAGTCCTGATATTATGGGAACTAATGAAGAACTTTTCTTTATTCACCCTCTCCACACCACTCATGATTTTATATCCCTCTATCATATCCCCCCTCAGTCTCTTTTCTAAACTGAAAAGTCCCAGTCGCTTTAGCCTCTCCTCATATGGGACCCGTTCCAAACCCCTGATCATTTTAGTTGCCCTTTTCTGAACCCTTTCCAAGGCCAAAATATCTTTTTTGAGGTGCGGAGACCACATCTGTACACATTACTCAAGATGTGGGCATACCGTAGTTTTATACAGGGGCAGTAAGATATTCTGGGTCTTATTTTCTATCCCTTTCCTAATCATTCTATTTGCCTTTTTGACCGCCGCAGCACACCGTGTGGACGTTTTCAGAGAACTAGCCACGATAACTCCAAGATCCCTTTCCTGATTTGTCGTAGCCAAATTAGCCCCCATCATGTCGTATGTATAGTTGGGGTTATTTTTTCCAGCATGCATTACTTTGCAGTTATCCACATTAAACTTATCCCCTCATAGTGGGAAATCCCCTAGTGGAAGGGACTGACTTGCTAGGGAGCGGCTAATGTTTTCAGAGGTCCGGACACCTCCCCGCCTTAGTGTTCTTGGCGCCTGCCAATCAGAGCATCGCCGTTAGCTACTAACAGCGCAGGGTCTACCGTACACAACCGCACAGCGTGTGTCCGTCCTCCAGGGGGCAGCCTCTCCCCCCAACACTCCATGAACACTGAATTCATTCCAGCCACTGAGCACCCTTGGCAGAAATTCGTCTACGTGCAAAGGCCAACCCCCCAGCCCAGCCGCGCCGGGTGCCCCTCGGAGGAGATGGTGAGATTCCTTATGGGCTGGCTGCTTCTGCCCCGGTCCCTGCCCCATCCTCTCACAGCCATCGAAGTAGCGTTGCCCGTAGCTCTCCTTGATCTCAGGAGGGAGGCGGCGCCAGATCGGCTCCAGGGACTCCAGGTTGCGCTGGACGTCCGTCATGGACGTGCGGAAATAGCCCGGCTCCACCATCGCGATCTTCACGCCGAAGGGCTGCAGTTCGCGCCTGGAACGGGACGAGCCCGTCACCACCAGCCAGGCTACACCGCGGGATTCCAGGAGCCCCCTCGGGCCGGCCTCCGATTTTTGGGGTCCCCCCAACTCCACGCTTGGAAACAAGGCCCAACCCTTCTTGAGTGGGGCCCCTTCCAATCAAAGCACCCGACAGGGACAGGTGGACTAGAGAGGATGACAGGGGACGCATAGGCACTGGAACTAGAGGGCTGAGGGCGGGGTGGCAGCTCCCCAGGGCTTCCAGCCTAGCACTTGGGGTCCTGACGGCCTCTCCATGTTCTCAGCTGCTGCCCTGCGTGCTGGAGTCCAAGTTAGGGGGCGGCGGAGAACACAGCCCCCAGGATAACAGCTCCTGCCCCATGTGCTCTGGGGATGGGACTGGACAGGGGCAAAGATGCAGAACCCCCCCCCCCTTTGAAAAGTGTCCCCACGCCCCTGCCTCAAAGGACCCGCTCCCCAGGTCTCTGGGAATCAGGCTCCTTAAAGGGGTTTCAGGACAGGCCCTCAAAGGCAGAGGTCCCCCGAATCACTATGGAAATGCCTACCCCTCCCCCCCGGCCGAGGTGGGGCCGGCTCGCGCAGGTACCTGAGGCTGTCGGAGAACGCCTCCACGCCGTACTTAGAAATGCAGTAGCCCCCTCCGTTGAAGGCCAGGCGGCCCAGGATACTGGCCATGTTGATGACCCGGCCCCTGGCTCGCTTCACCAGGGGCAGGAGGCTGAGGGTCACCTCGATGAGGCCGAGCAGGTTCACGTTCAGCACCGAGACGAAGTCGTCCTTGGTCAGCCACTCGTTGGGGGCCACGGGATCGCCGATGCCTGCATTGTTCACCAAACCCCACAGCCCTGGGAATACGAGACAACGAAGGAGCATGTGGGGGGGGCTCCCCTTTGGATCTGAAATCCCCTCACAGCACCAATGTTCATCCACGCCTGGCAATTAAACCCACCCCCATCCCGGCCTCGCTCCCCCACGTGGGGCATCTGCCAAAGGGCCATTTCTCTGTGCGTGGCCTGGGACCATCTGCCTCATGCTGGGCTTATCCGGAATCATGGCTTCCCTGCCTGTGTCACTGGGCCCTGCCCCTCTGCTGTAAACCACTAGACCCCTACGCCTCTCCCAGGACAGGACTAGAACCCAGGAGTCCTGGCTCCCAGCATCATCTACTCTAAACAGCACACCCCCTTCCCCACCGGTTACAGAAACGGGAATAGGATCCAGCTGTGCTGGCTCCGAGCTCCAACTCGCTGACCACTACACCTCACTCCCTTCCCCCAGGATGGGAAAGGAAACCTGGAGTTCCGGCTCCTAGCTCCTACTGCTCTCACTACAAGACCCCACTCCCTCTCCCCACAATTGGAATAGAAGCCAGGAGCCCTTGCTCCCAGCGCCTGCTGCTCTCACCACTAGACCCCACTCTCTCCCCCCAGGATGGGAATAGAAGCCTGGAATTCTCGCTGTCCATCTTTCGCTCTTCTTCTGCTTCTGGCATTAGCACCGCCCCAGCCTGTGAGAACTCAGAGCTGTCCTTGGGAAAGGCAGGGAGAAAACAATGGGGCGGATGGAGGATTTAGAGGCCCCACCTTTGTCCCCCACTTGCACCTTCACCCAGGCAGCCACCGCGGCGATGCTGTCGCTGCGGGTGACGTCCAGGATCACCGTCTGCAGCCGCTCCGAGGTCGCCTGCCTCAGCTGCTCCGCACCCTGCGGGGTGAGACAAGCCGCCAGCACCCGTAGCCCCCGTGCGTCCAGCTGCCTGGCCAGCAGGTTCCCGAAGCCAGAGTCGCAGCCGGTGATCAGGACGTGTTTCTCCAACAGCCCCTCGACAGTCTGCCGCTCCCGGTACCATCGGCGCAGGAAGTACAGCCCCAGCAGGGCAGCCAGGTACAGCCACATGCTCCCACACTGCAAACGAAACAGCCAACCCAGCAGATGAGGCAAGGCTTGACTGGAACGCAGCCAGCTCTGGGGTGGGTCAGCACAGCTGTTTAACAGAGTATTGTAACACAGGAGGGCTTAGAAGCATGCACGCAACAGCCAAATGATTCATGAGCACCACGGCCCAACGTATTTAATTGCAACTAGAAAAATACAGGATTGGGGGGCAAAAGAGCCGGATTTTCCAGCGCTCTCGGCTCCCCCCGGCCTTTTCTGAACACGGGCCGTATTTCCAATTGTGCTGAGCACACTGGGCTACTGGGGTCTGGATTCCCCAAGAGCCCTGGTGCCAGGATCTCTGCTAACTTCATTCCCTGGGATCCGGCTCCCTCCTGCTGCACGTCACCACTAATACCAGCATGAAACCAGAGTGGGGCTGGTTTACAGCCGCTGGGCATGCAGGTAGACGACAGAAGAAGCCAGCCAGGGGAGAACCCACCCTTTTCTACTGATCCTCGACAACACTAATACCAGCCTGCAAAAAACCAGGACACACTGCATTTGAAATCTGCCTGGGCCAGTAGCTCCCAAGCCATCTCTGCCTCCTACCCTGTATCAATGCACCACTGAGGACACCAGCCACTCTGCTCCCGTCAAGCCACTGCTCTGCCGTCAGCCAGGAACCTGCAAGCAAGATCTCCAGGGGCCTGCCAGCTCCCGCCAGGTCCGCCTGCTCTCCAGAGAGCTCTGGGCTTCAGACTGGATGGACACAGTGCAGCTACCCTGGGAAAGGACTCACCACGCCCCCGGAGCAGAACTTGGCTTAGTCTGCGCACTGAATGGGGGCGGTGAATGTGGAAAGGGAAGAAAGGCCCCCAGGAGGCAAGGTTCTCTCTGGGGTTAAACCAAAGGGGGGTGTTGGTTTGTGCTGACCCCAGACTTACTGAGAAAAAGAACAGAGGAGTAGCCGAGTTACTCTGTAACAGGTAAAACTTAACCACGAATGGTCTAGTAGCACCTTGAAGACGAACCAAACCTGTCGACGGCAGCGTGAGCTTTCGTGGGCACAACCCACTTCTTCAGACGACTGGAGTGTAGAAGTCCGGATCCAAGAACACACAATCCCAGCAGTGCTCAGGTGCTTGGTGTTCACGCAGGGTCACATGGGTTAGCCAAGCCTCGTCCGTGCACAGGGAGCCCCGCATGGGCGGGCAGACTGGCTGGAAGGGCTGTGTCTAGAGACAGACCCAAGGGAACTGCCTTGGGAGGTGGCGGAATCGCCTCCGCTGGAGTTTTGGAAGCGCAAGTTAGACAAGCACCTGCCACGGGTGGTCTGGACGGTGCTTGGTGCTGCCAGGAGGGCCGGGGACTGGACTGGATGGTCTCTCGAGGTTCCTCCCTGGTCTACAATCCTCTGATTATTCCGCTTCACTGTCGCCTGGAGACCAAGCCTGAGATCGAGTTGTGTGTGCCAGGTGCTGCACAGAGTTATGCCCCCAGCCAAGATGGGCATTCCACCGACACCCCCAGACTGAGACAGGGGCCTCATGGGTCTGCCCCGCTCTCCCGATGGAATGCACCCCTGTGGTCACACCCAATAGCCGTCTGCTACTTGGCTTTGTGCAAGGGCCGCCCTTGGGAGGGATCCTTGGATAACTCCTCACGTGCTGGCTGGAATGAGTCCGGGACAGCACCATGGCCACCCTCTGACTCAGAAGAGGAAGTGCCCTCTAAGACCCCTTGGTGGGCGGATCCAGCCTCCCTTAGCCCCGCCCACCAGAAGCCAGTGGGTGGGACTAGCTAGCAGTATAAGAGCTGGAAGCTCAGTCAGAGCCGGGCAGCCGACCAGGGCAGACGCTTGGCTCCAGCTCCCACCTCGCAGGGCTCGGCCGCACTGCCCCCAGCCAGAGGACTGGGTTGCACCGCCAGGACCCTGCTGACTTCCCCATCCCTAGCTCCCGAGGTCCTGGCCACCGCTGGAGGCCGGGCCAAACCTGCCAGGACCCTTGCCAGGCCCAGATGTCTAGTCCAGCACACCTGGACCCCTGCCAGAGCCCAAACGGATGGATACTCTGCCAGTGCCTCCATCACCAGCAGACCCTCCGGAGCAATGCCAGAGCCTGGTAGGCCCCCAGGGGGAACTGGGAAGGGTCCCGGGAATAGCCGAGCCTGGGACGGCTGAGCAGATGGAGGTCGGGTGGGCAGCGTGTTGTGGCCTGGAACCCCGCTGACCCCTCGACGTAGTCGTCCTGCAACGGCCCGGATTCCCGCCGACTTAGTGGCTTCAAGGCCGCCACTCTCAGGGCCCTGGGCCGAGACGCAGTGATACGGGCGGGCCTGCGTCCCCCCTGCCACCTCTCCCCTAGGGGTGGCGGGTTCCCCCTCTAAGGGAATATCCCCTGGCTTGTCAGTTCTCCGGGAGCGAGGAGACCGGACCACTGCCACACCGCTCGTGGGAGACACGTCTCGCCCTAACCCAGGGCAGCGTCTTAACCCGGGAACTATTGACGGGTTGTGTGAACCCCTTGTCTGCCTGCCCATCCTGTCCCAGGGCTGGGCCCTATAAACTGTCCCTCGGCCACAGGCCAGGCCAAGGTCCGAACTTGTGGGCCCTGGAGGGAGTCGGCACGGCCTCTCGCGGACGGTGGAGCCCGCCTACTGGCCTGTCGGCCTGGCAGCAGCCAAATCGCCAGCCTGGCCCCGTCCAGAGTCCGCCTGCTGTAGGCGCCCGGGGGGTGAGCGTTGCTGCCCCCCGCCCTCCCTATGTTTCTGGACCCACACGGGCTCCTCCCTTCCCCCAATCCTCCGGCAGCTGCCCGCAGGTTCCCCTCACTCCTCTGCCCCTTCCCAGTACTCTGGCAAGGCTGGGACGTGCTTAGGCGCTGCCCCCTCGCCTGCCCTGAGGGGGGCACACTCGGCACACTGCCCTGCCGCCTTTCCTCCCCGTGGGGGCGGGGCCTCAGCAAAGGGGGCGGGGCTCTAGGTGGGGCTGAGGGCCTGCTTCCCCCAGCCCCAACTGCACCAGCCGCCCATGGATTTGGGCTTCTTTAGTCTACAGAAGAGAAGAGGGAGGGGGGATTTGATGCAGCCTTCAGCTATCTGAAGGCGGGTTCCAGAGAGGCATGGGCCGCTGTGTAGGTCACCCGAAATTCTGGGTCTTAATACCCCCTCTCCCTCTCCTTATCACTGCTCTGATGCTTCTTGTGGGCTCCCCCACAACTGGCTGTTGCAGGGGATCTAGTACAGGCCGTCCTCCTCACTATGAGTCCAAGATACGTTGCAAAACCTTGGACAAAACACCCGAAAGTGGGGAATTTCTTTCCTGCGGCTGCCTGACTTTTGCGCACACTGTGGTGTTTGGTTTTGCTTTTTGCGTGCGTGCGACTTAAGAGCGGGGAATGGGAGGACTTACAACGTGTCCGTTCCTTCACGCGTGAGTGACGTTACCGGGGCGACTCATAGCAAGGACGCCCTATAACTGAAAAACGAGAAAGCCTTCCAGGTTACCAGGTGAGCTAGCTCGACACTGCAACTGGGAAAGAGCCGTTCCAGTGGTCACGCAGCCATTCAACCGGCGTTTGCCCAGGGCAGGGTACACACTGTTTCTGTGTCTACTGACCAAAAGGGTCATGCCTTATAGTAATAATTTACTCAGGACACGTTAGTCTACAGCAGGACTACTCAACTTTGGAAGCCCCGGGGGCCACAATGATACTCACCTGACATGCGGAGGGCTGCAAGGTAGGTGTGGTTACATAGACATGCAAATATATATGCAAATGTGACATAGTGGGGGTGCTGTTACAGTCACTGCTGTAATGTATGTGTGTACCTCAGTTCCCCCCCCCTTTGCAGCTCTCTCGGCATGGGGGGGGGAAGAGAGAGGTAGGAGGTATATGGCAGGGGGACTGGGAGGTGTGGGGGATCAGAGTAGGTAGTAGGGGGTGGGAGGTGTGGCGGGATCAGGGCAGGTGGTATGTGGCGGGGGGTGGGAAGTGCAGGAGTCAAGGCCGCAGGTGCTGGGGGGACTATGCGCAAGGAAATGGGGGGATGCAGGAGTCTGGGAAGGGGTTGGGAGGGGAACTCGGGGCTGGAGGGCCGCCACTGGGCGACGCTGTCACTGCATCCCCGGGACGGGCTGGGGAGGCAGGAACCCTGCTGCCTGGGCACCCGAGCAACCAGCCCTGGAGCCTGGGTCTGCTGTGGCCACGCCTCCCAGGGTCCCAGCAGCACCCAGAGCCCCGCCCCCAGGCGGCCAGTCTCTTTCTGGGGCGGCTCACCTGCTACTTTCACCTTTCAACGAGGGGTTCCACCCCCCATCCCCCATCTTGCAGTGATTCTCCTCCCCCCCACCCCCGCACAGTGGTTCCATCCGACTGAGGGGTTCGGTGGCTCCCAGTGCCCAGCTCCGCACATTCTTCCCTGGGACGGGGTCTGTGCACCACGGCACGCGCAGGGCTCCCACCTCCTAGCGGCTCATGCTCCCGGGGACGCAGGTCCTGCTTGAGGGACGGGGAAGGAGCATTAGCGGGGAGTGCAGCCTACTGGTTAGAGCGCTGCCCTGGGCATTGGGAAGGCTGCATTTCATTCCGGACTTGGGTGCTGGGCTGCTGCATGGCTTTGGGCCAGTCATCCCTTTCTCTGCCCGCCTCCCTCCCATGCTTCAGTTTCCCCACCGCTCTGCATTGTTAAAGCGCAGCAAATACTGCAATCTGGGGAAGGAAACAAGGAGCCAAGAGAGAGTGAGGGAGTGAACGGGAAATGTCTTTATTCGCTCTATTCCAGGGGTGCCCCCTCGGGGGTTTCACTCAAGGACCAAACTGCCCGGTGCTCGGAGCTGTACGAACACACAGCAAAGAGACACACCCGGCCCCGAGGAGCTGCCACTCTACAGCAACAGACGTCAGGTGCAGACAGGCAGTCGGGGCAGCCCCAGGAAAGCTGTTGTTTGCACCTCGACCTTTCTCAATTCCCCAGCTTCTTCCCCTTCAGCCCCCGGGCTGCCCCCTTCCCTGCCCCCTCTTCATTCTCCTCCTTGCACTTATATGGCCTGGGCGGGACGGGGGCTGCCCCGGGTCAACACCCAGTCCGCCAAGTTGGTGGGCATGTAGGAGAGGGGGATGAAGAAAAACTGGGCGTCCCAGCCCCCGGAGTAGCGGGTGCGGGGGTGGCGGGCCGTCAGCGCGTGCTCCATGCAGTCGGTGACCAGATAGAGGTTGCTGCTGCACCTCGTCATGTAGTCCTCTCGGAAGAGCTTCTGGCCTGTAAGCAGAAAACAGGCACAGGTGAGTCCCAGAGCCCCAGGCAGGGCCACCAGCCTGGGCACTACAGCTGGCTACTGCACCTGGGGTACTTCTCTGACCCCGGTGGCAGATTCCTATTCGGCAGAACTCAGCCAATTGTGGGAGGGGAGGAGACTAAGATTCTAGGCGTACGGCTGCAAAGAAACGCTCCGACGGGGACCCAAGTGTCGACCCGGCACAGAGCTGCCTTCAGGAGTCTGCAGGCAGCCTGCATCCATAGCTCTAACTCCGTACAGAGCATTGGTTCGTTAACTCTGAAGCATAATGATGACTCCTTGGGACCTGAATTTCCAGTCCATATCAGGGTGTAACCCTGAGGAATCTCCTAGTGGAAGGGACTGACTCGCTGGGGAGCGGCTAACATTTTCAGAGGTCCTGACACCTGCCCGCCTTAGTGTTCTTGGCCCCAAAAGCCCCGCCAATCAGAGCGTCGCCGTTAGCTACCAACAGCGCAGGCTCTGCCCACACAACTACACAGCGTGTGCTCGTCCTACAGGGGGCAGCCTCCCCGCCCTAACACTTAGCAGGTGAGTTCATTCCAGCCACCCAGCGCCCTTTGCAGAAATTCGGCTGCATGCAAAGGCCAACCCCCCAGCCCAGCAGCGCCGGGCGCTCCTCGGAGGAGATGGCGAGATTTCTTATGGGCTGGCTGCTTCTACCCCGGTCTCTGCCCAGAGGTGCCCCCTTCTCTCACAGCTGTCGAAGTAGCTTTGCCCGTAGCTCTCCTTGGTCTCGGGAGGGAGGCGGCGCCAGATCTGCTCCTGGGACTCCAAGTTGCGCTGGAGGTCCGTCATGGACGTCTGGAAATAGCCGGGCTCCACCATCGCGATCTTCACGCCGAAGGGCTGCAGTTCGCGCCTGGAACGGGACGAGCCCGTCACCGCCAGCCAGGGGTGGCGGCGGGATTCCAGGAGCCCCCTTGGGCCGGCCTCCGATTTTGGGGGTCCCCCTAACTCTACTTTTGGGAAGATGGCCCAACACTTCTTGAGTGGGGCCCCTTCCAGTCAAAGCACCCGGTAGGGACAGATGGACTAGAGAGGATGACGGGAAGCATAGGAACAGGAACTAGAGGGCTGGAGGGGGGGGCCCGGCAGATCCCCAGGGCTTCCAGCTTAGCACTTGGGGTCCAGACGGCTTCTCCACGTTCTCAGCTGCTGCCCTGCGTGCTGGAGCCCAAGTTAGGGGGCAGCCGAGAACACAGCCCCCAGGATAACGGCTCCTGCCCCACGTGCTCTGGGGATGGGGCTGGACAGGGGCGAAGGGGCAGAACACCCCCCCTTTGAACAGTGTCCCCACGCCCCTGTCTCAAAGGACCCGCTCCCCAGGTTTCTGGGAATCAGGCCCTTTAAAGGGGTTTCAGGACAGGCCCTCAAAGGCAGAGGTCCCCGGAATCACTATGGAAACGCCTGCCCCCTGCTGGCCGAGGTGGGGCCGGCTCGCGTGGGTACCTGAGGCTGTCGGAGAACGCCTCCACGCCGTACTTGGAAGGGCAGTAGCCCCCTCCGTAGGAGGCCAGGCGGCCCATGACACTGGCCACGTTGACAACCCGGCCCCTGGCTCGCTTCACCAGGGGCAGGAGGCTGAGGGTCACCTCGATGAGGCCGAGCAGGTTCACGTTCAGCACCGTGAGGAAGTCGTCCTTGGTCAGCCACTCGTTGGGGGCCACGGGATCGCCGACGCCTGCATTGTTCACCAAGCCCCACAGCCCTGGGAATACGAGACAGTGAACGAGCATGTGGGGGGTCCCCTTTGGATCTGAAATCCCCTCACAGCACCAATGTTCATCCACGCCTGGCAATTAAACCCACCCCCATCCCGGCCTCGCTCCACCACATGGGGCAGCTGCCAATGGGTCATTTCTCTGTGTGTGGCCTGGGACCATCTGCCTTGTGCTGGGCTTATCCGGCATCGTGGCTTCCCTGCCTGTGTCACTGGGCCCTGCCTCTCTGCTGTAAACCACTAGACCCCTACGCCTCTCCCAGGACAGGAACAACCCAGGAGTCCTGCCTCCCAGCCTCCCCTGCTGTAACCAATACACCCCCCTTCTTATCCCTTCCAGAGACAGGATTAGGATCCAGAAGTCCTGGCTCCCAGCGCCTGCTGCTCTAACCACTAGACCCCACTCTCTCCCCCCAGGATGGGAATAGAAGCCTGGAATTCTTGCTGTCCATCTTTTTCTCTTCTTCTGCTTCTGGCATTAGCATCGCCCCAGCCTGTGCGAACTCAGAGCTGTCCTTGGGAAAGGCAGGGAGAAAACAATGGGGCAAATGGAGGATTTAGAGGCCCCACCTTTGTCCCCCACTTGCACCTTCACCCAGGCGGCCGCGGCGGCGATGCTGTCACTGCGGGTGACATCCAGGATCACCGTCTGCAGCCGCTCCGAGGTCGCCTGCCTCAGCTGTTCTGCTCCCTGCGGGGTGAGACAAGCTGCGAGCACCCGCAAGCCCCGTGCGTCCAGCTGCCTGGCCAGCTGGTTTCCGAAGCCAGAGTCACAGCCGGTGATCAGGACGTGTTTCTCTCGTAGGTTCTCCACAGTCTGCCGCTCCCGGTACCATCGGCGCAGGAAGTACAGCCCCAGTAGGGCAGCCAGGTACAGCCACATGCTCCCACACTGCAAACAAATCAATCAACCCAGCAGATGAGGCAATGCTTGACTGGAATGCAACCAGCTCTGGGGTGGGTCGGCACAGCTGTTTAACAGAGTATTGTAACACAGGAGTGCTTAGAAGCATGCACGCAACAGCCAAATGATTCATGAGCACCACGGCCCAACGTATTCAATTGCAACCAGAAAAATACAGGATTGAGGGACAAAAGAGTCGGATTTTCCAGCGCTCTTGGCTCCCCCCAGCCTGATCTGAACACGGGCCATATTTCCAATTGTGCTGAGCACACAGTAGCTCCCACTGGGTTGCTGGGGTCCAGATTCCCCCAAGAGTTCTGGCGCCAGGAGCGCTGCCAACTTCACCCCCTCGGAGCCAACTTGCTCCTGCTCTGCGTCACCACTGACACCAGCATGAAACCAGATCCAAACTGGGGCCAATTTACAGCCGCTGGGCATGGAGGTAGATGACCGGAGAAGAGGCCAGCCAGGGGAGAACCCACCCTTTTTTATTGACCCTCGCCAGCCTGCACAAAACCAGGACACACTGCATTCAAAATCTGCTCTGGCCAGCAGCTCTGAGCCAGTCCTGTCTCCTACCCTGTATCAATGCACCACCAAGGACACCAGCCACTCTGCTTCTGTCAAGCCACTGCTCTGCTGTCAGCCAGGAACCTACAAGCAAGATCTCCAAGGGCCAGCCAGGTTCGCCTGCTCTCCAGAGAGCTCTGGACTTCAGACTGGATGGACACAGTGCAGCTACCCTGGGGAAAGAACTCACCATGCCCCCTGGAGCAGAAATTGGCATAGTGCACTGAATGGGGGCGGTGAATATGGAAAAGGAAGAAAGGCCCCCAGGGAGCAAGGTTCGGTTTGTGCTGACCCCAGACTTACGGGGAAAAGGACAGAGGGGTAGCTGAGTTAATCTGTAACAGGTAAAACTTAACCACGAATAGTCTAGTGGCACCTTGAAGATGAACCAAACCTGTTGATGGCAGCGTGACCAGGAAAAGGCAGGTCTACGTGATTGGGGACTCCTTATTGAGAAGAATAGACAGGCCTGTGACCAGAGCTGATCCAGAGAACAGAAGGGTGTGCTGTCTGCCAGGTGCTAAGATACAGGACATTGAACAGAGTTTGAAGAGGATCCTAACGGGAGCAGGAAAGAATCCATTGATCATCCTTCATGTAGGAACAAATGATACGGCTAGATTCTCGCTGGAACGAATCAAAGGAGACTATGCCAGGCTGGGGAAGACGCTTAAGGAAATCGAGACTCAGGTGATCTTCGGTGGGATTCTGCCTGTTCCTAGAAAAGGGCAACTAAGGTGTGATAGGATTATGATGTTCAATAGATGGCTCAGGCAGTGGTGCTATAAGGAGGGCTGTGGGATGTATGGCCACTGGGAGGCATTCACGGAGAGAGGACTGTTCTCTCGGGATGGACTGCATCTAAGTAGGGAGGGAAATAGACTTCTAGGATGGAGGCTGGCACAACTGATTAAAAGAACTTTAAACTAGGAATTTGGGGGAGACGGTTGGGAGACGTCCAGGTAATCTCTACGCCGGATTTTAGCATTGAGAGGGAGGAAAACAGCAAGAAAGGGTATAGCCAGGGGTAGGAGAATGGACATAAGGAGGAAGGGTAGAGTGGATACTAGTCTAATAGGTCAAATTGAAGGTACAACGTTCATGCTAAATTGGGTTAAGAATGTGAGTGAGGCCAAACAGCAAAATTAAGATGTTTGTACACCAATGCGAGGAGCCTAGGTAACAACATGGAGGAACTAGAGCTACTGGTCCAGGAAGTGAAACCAGATATTATAGGAATAACAGAAACATGGTGGAATACTTACTAGGCATGACTGGAGTACAGGTATTGAAGGGTATGTGCTGTTCAGGAAAGACAGAAATAAAGGTAAAGGTGGTGGAGTCGCATTGTATATCAATGATGCGGTAGACTTTAACGCTGTGTCTAGACTGCATCACTTTTCCGTAAAAGGGATGCAAATTAGACACATCGCAATTGCAAATGAAGCGGGGATTTAAATCCCCCCGCTTCATTTGCATAAACATGGCTGCCACTTTTTTCCGGCTCGGAGCTTTGCCGGAAGAAAGCGCCAGTCTAGACGCGGATCTTTCGGAAAATAAAGCCTTTTCCTCTTAAAAAAAGGCATGAGATTATTTTAAGTTCAAGTTGCAGAAGCTGTCAGAAGCCTGTATCCCATGAAAGAGGGAAAAAATTATAGGCAGGTGTTTTAGACCAACCTGAATGAGCAAGCATTTCAGAGATGTGATTAAGAAAAAGCAGAAAGCATATAAGGAGTGGAAGATGGGAGGGACCAGCAAAGAAAGCTACCTTATTCAGGTTAGAGCATGTAGGGACAAAGTGAGACAGGCTAAAAGTCATGTAGAGTTGGACCTTACAAAAGGAATTAAAACCAATAGTAAAAGGTTTTATAGCCATATAAATAGGAAAAAAACAAAAAAAAGAAGTAGGACCGCTAATCACTAAGGATGGAGTGGAGGTTAAGGATAATCTAGGCATGGCCCAATATCTAAACAAATCGAGGCTAATGAAGAGCTTAGGGATAGTGGTAACATAACAAATGGGACTAAGGATATGGAGGTAGATATTACCATATCCGCGGTAAAAGTCAAACTCGAACAGCTTAATGGGAGTAAATCGGGGGGGCCAGATAATCTTCATCCAAGAATATTAAAGGAACTGGCACATGAAATTGCAAGTCCATTAGCAAAAATTTTTAATGAACCTCTAAACTCAGGGGTTGTACCATTTGACTGGAGAATTGCTAATATAGTTCCTATTTTTAAGAAAGGGAAAAAAAGCGACCCGGGTAACTACAGGCCTGTTAGTTTGACATCTGTAGTATGCAAGGTCTTGGAAAACATTTTCAAGGAGAAAGTAGTTAGGAACATTGAGGTTAATGGCAATTGGGACAAATTACAATATGGTTTTACAAAAGGTAGATCGTGCCAAACCAACCTCATCTCCTTCTTTGAGAAAGTAACAGATTTGTTAGATAAAGGAAATCTAGTGGATCTAATTGACCTCGATTTCAAGAAGGCATTTGATACAGTACCTCATGGGGAATTATTGGTTAAATTGGAAAAGATGGGGATCAATATGAAAATTGAGAAGTGGATAAGCAACTGGTTAAAGGGGAGACTTCAGCGGGTCACACTGAAAGGTGAACTGTCAGGTTGGAGGGAGGTTACTAGCGGAGGTCCTCAGGGATCAGTTTTGGGACCAATGTTATTTAATCTTTTTATTACTGACCTCGGCACCAATAATGGGAGTGTGCTAATAAAGTTTGCGTAGGACACAAAGTTGGGAGGTATTGCCAATTCAGTAAAGGATCGGGATATCATACAGGAAGGTCTGGATGATCTTGTAAATTGGAGTGATAGCAATAGGATGAAATTTAATAATGAGAAGTGTAAGGTTATGCACTTAGGGATTAATAACAAGAATTTTAGTTATAAACTGGGGACACATCAGTTGGAAGTGACGGAAGAGGAGAAGGACCTCCGAATCCTGGTTGATCACAGGATGACTATGAGCCGCCAATGTGACATGGCTGTGAAAAAGGCTAATACGGTCTTGGGATGCATTAGGCGAGGTATTTCCAGTAGAGATAAGGAGGTGTTAGTGCCGTTATACAAGGCATTGGTAAGACCTCATTTGGGATACTGTGTGCAGTTCTGGTCTCCCATGTTTAAGAAGGATGAATTCAAACTGGAACAGGTACAAAGAAGGGCCACTAGGATGATCCAAGGAATAGAAAACCTGTCTTATGAAAGGAGACTCAAGGAGCTTGGCTTGTTTGCCTTAACCAAAAGAAGGCTGAGGGGAGACATGATTGCACTCTTTAAATATATTAGAGGGATAAATACCAGGGAGGAAAAGGAATTATTTAAGCTCAATATCAATGTGGACACAAGAACAAATGGATACAAACTGGCTATCAGGAAGTTTAGACTCAAAATTAGATGACGGTTTCTAACCATTCGAGGAGTGAAGTTCTGGAACAGCCTTCCAAGGGAAGTACCGTAGTGGGGGCAAAAGATCTATCTGGCTTCAAGATTAAGCTAGATGGGTTTATGAAGGGGGTGGTTTGATGAGATAATATGATCTTGGCAACTAAGTGGCATTTCACTATCGGTGATAAATAGGCCAATGGTGGGATGATAGGAGTTACTATTAGAGACCTTTTTCCTGGGTGTCTGGCTGGTGAGTCTTGCCCTCATGCTCAAGGTTCAGCTGATCGCCATATTTGGGGTTGGGAAGGAATTTTCCTCCAGGGTAGATTGGCAGAGGCCCTGGAGGTTTTTCGCCTTCCTCTGTAGCATGGGGCACGGATCACTTGCTGGAGGATTCTCTTCATCTTGTGGTCTTCAAACCATCATTTGAGGACTACAATATCTGAGATATAGGTGAGCGGATTATTCCAGGAGAGGGTGGGTGAGATTCTGTGGCCTGCACTGTGCAGAGGGTCAGACTAGATGATCATAATGGTCCTTTCTGACCTTAAAGTCTATGACTGTGTCTAGACTGGCAAGTTTTTCCGCAAAATCAAATGATTTTGCGGAAAAACTTGCCAGCTGTCTACACTGGCCGCTTGAATTTCCGGAAAAGCACTGACAATCTCATGTAAAATCATCAGTGCTTTTCCGGAAATACTAAGCTGCTCCCATTCGGGCAAAAGTCTTTTTCCTAAAGACTTTTGTGCAAAAGGGCCAGTGTAGAGAGCATAGTACTGTTTTCTGCAAAAAAGCCCCGATCGCGAAAATGGCGATCGGGGCTTCTTTGCGGAAAACCACGTCTAGATTGGCCACGGACGCTTTTCCGCAAAAAGTACTTTTGCGGAAAAGCGTCCTGCCAATCTAGACGCGCTTTTCCGAAAATGCTTTTAACGGAAAACTTTTCTGTTAAAAGCATTTCCGGAAAATCATGCCAGTGTAGACGTAGCCTATGAGTCTATGAGCTTTTGTGAGCGCAACCCACTTCTTCAGACGACTGGAGTATAGACGTCCGGATCCAAGTACACACAATCCCAGCAGTAAGACCACCGCTGGAGTTTTTAAGGCGCAAGTGAGAAAAGCACCTGCCACGGGTGGTCTGGATGGTGCTTGGTGCTCTGCATTGTTAAAGCGCAGCAAATGCTGAAATCTGGAGAAGGAGCCAAGAGAGAGTGAGGGAGTGAACGGGAAATGTCTTTATTCGCTCTATTCCAGGGGTGCCCCCCCGGGGGTTTCACTCAAGGACCAAACTGCCCGGTGCTCGGAGCTGTACGAACACACAGCAAAGAGACACACCCGGCCCCGAGGAGCTGCCACTCTACAGCAACAGACGTCAGGTGCAGACAGGCAGTCGGGGCAGCCCCAGGAAAGCTGCTGTTTGCACCTCGACCTTTCTCAATTCCCCGGCTTCTTCCCCTTCAGCCCCCGGGCTGCCCCCTTCCCTGCCCCCTCTTCATTCTCCTCCTCGCACTTATATGGCCTGGGCGGGACGGGGCCTGCCCCGGGTCAACACCCAATCCGCCAAGCTGGTGGGCACGTAGGAGAGGGGGATGAAGAAAAACTGGGCGTCCCAGCCCCCGGAGTAGCGGGTGCGGGGGTGGCGGGCCGTCAGCGCGTGCTCCATGCAGTCGGTGACCAGGTAGAGGTTGGTGCTGCATCTCGTCACGAGGGCCTCTCTGAGGACCTTGTGGTCTGTAAGCAGAGAACGGGCACAGGTCAGTCCCAGAGCCCCCAGGCAGGGCCGCCAGCCTGGGCACTGCAGCTGGATACTGCACCTGGGGTACTTCTCTGGCCCCGGTGGCAGATTCCTATTCAGCAGGACTCAGCCAGTTGTGTGAGGGGAAGGGGACTAAGATTGTAGGTGTACGGCTGCGAAGAAATGCTCCGACAGGGACCCAAGGCTCAACCTGGCACAGAGCTGCCTTCAGGAGTCTGCAGGGAGCCTGCATCCATAGCTCTGCCTCCAGACAAATCATTGGCCTGTTAACTCTGAAACATAATGATGACTCATTGGAACCTAAATTTCCAGTCCATATCATGGTATAACAGTGAGCAATCTCCTAGTTGAAAGGACTGACTCGCTGGGGAGGGGCTAACATTTTCAGAGGTACTGACACCTTCCCGCCTTAGTGTTCTTGGCCCCAAAAGCCCTGCCTGCAGAGCGTCGCCGTTAGCTACTAACAGCACAGGGTCTGCCGCACACAACCGCACAGCGTGTGGGCTGGCTTTTGGGCTGGATACTTCTGCCCCAGGCCCTACGCTGAGGTGCCCCGTTCTCTCACAGCTGTCGAAGTAGCTTTGCCCGTAGCTCTCCTTGGTCTCGGGAGGGAGGTGGCGCCAGATCTGCTCCACGGACTCCAGGATGCGCTGGACATCCATCATGGACGTTCGGAAATGCCCCGGCTCCACCACCGCGATCTTCACGCCGAAGGGCTGCAGTTCGCGCCTGGAACGGAACGAGCCCGTCACCACCAGCCAGGGCTGGCCGTGGGATTCCTAGAGCCCCTTAGGGCCCGCCTCTGATTTTGGGGTATTCTCAACTCCACTTTTGGGAACAAGGCCCAACACTTCTTGAGTGGGGCCCCTTCCAGTCAAAGCACCCGGAAGGGACAGGTGGACCAGGGAACTGGGGGGATGATATCGGAACTAGAGAGGTGGGGGTCCCGCAGCACCGCAGGGCTCCCAGCCTAGTGCTTGGAGTCCTGGCATCCTTGTCACGTTCCTGACTTCTGTCCTGCGTGCTGGAGTCCAGATTAGCGGGCAGCCGAGAGCCCAGCACTGGGATAACAACTCCTAGCCTCACATGCTGGGGCTTTGCTAGGGATGGGTCTGGACAGGGGCAAAGGGACAGATCACCCCCCCTTTGAACAGTGTCCCCACGCCCCTGCCTCAAAGGACCCGCTCCCCAGGTCTCTGGGAATCGGGCTCATTAAAGGGGTTTCAGGACAGGCCCCCAAAGGCAGAGGTCCCCGGAATCACTATGGAAACGCCTGCCCCCTGCTGGCCGAGGTGGGGCCGGCTCGCGTGGGTACCTGAGGCTGTCGGAGAACGCCTCCACGCCGTACTTGGAAGGGCAGTAGCCCCCTCCGTTGAAGGCCAGGCGGCCCAGGATACTGGCCATGTTGATGACCCGGCCCCTGGCTCGCTTCACCAGGGGCAGGAGGCTGAGGGTCACCTCGATGAGGCCGAGCAGGTTCACGTTCAGCACCGTGAGGAAATCGTCCTTGGTCAGCCACGTGTTGGGGGCCATGGGTAGGAGGAGCCCTGCATTGTTCACCAAGCCCCACAGCCCTGGGAGCACGGGACAACGAAGGAGCACATGGGGGAGGGTCCCTTTGGATCTGAAATCCCCTCACAGCACCAATGTTCATCCACACCTGGCAAGTAAACCCACCCCCATCCCGGCCTCGCTCCCCCACGTGGGGCAGATGCCAAAGGGCCATTTCTCTGTGTGTGGCCCGGGACCATCTGCCTTGTGCTGGGCTTATCCGGCATCGTGGCTTCCCTGCCTGTGTCACTGGGTCCTGCCCCTCTGCTGTAAACCACTAGACCCTTTACGCCTCTCCCAGGGCAGGACTAGAACTCAGGAGTCCTGGCTCCCAGCCCCCAATACACCCCCTTCTCATTCCTTTCAGTGACACAAATAGGAGCTAGGAGTGCTGGCTCCCAGCATCTGCCGCTCTAACCACTAGACCCCACTCCCTTCCCCCACGCTGGGAATAGAAACCAGGAATTCTTCCTCTCCACCTTTCACTCTTCTGCTTCTGGCATTAGCACAGCCGAACTCAGAGCTGTCTCTGGGAAAGGCAGAGAGAAAACAATGGGGCAGATGGAGGATTTAAAGACCCCACCTTTGTCCCCCACTTGCGCCTTTGCCCAGGCGGCCGCGGCGGCGATGCTGTCGCTGCGGGTGACGTCCAGGATCACCGTCTGCAGCCGCTCCGAGGTCGCCTGCCTCAGCTGCTCTGCTCCCTGCGGGGTGAGACAAGCCGCCAGCACCCGCAGCCCCCGTGCGTCCAGCTGCCTGGCCAGCAGGTTCCCGAAGCCAGAGTCGCAGCCGGTGATCAGGACGTGTTTCTCCGACAGCCCCTCGACAGTCTGCCGCTCCCGGTACCATCGGCGCAGGAAGTACAGCCCCAGTAGGGCAGCCAGGTACAGCCACATGCTCCCACACTGCAAACGAATCAACCAACCCAGCAGATGGGACAAGGCTTGACTGGAACACAGCCCACTCTGGGGTGAGTCGGCACAGCTGTTTAACAGCGTAGTGTAACACAAGAGTGCTTAGAAGCATGCACGCAACAGCCAAATCATTCATGAGCACCACGGCCCAATGTATTCAATTGCAACCAGAAAAATACAGGATTGGGGGGCAAAAGAGCCGGATTTTCCAGGGTCTCGGCTCCCCCCGGCCTGATCTGAACACGGGCCATATTTCCAATTGTGCTGCGCACACAGTAGTTCCCGCTGGGGTCCAGATTCCACCAAGAGCCCTGGCGTCAGGAGCTCTGCTAACTTCATTCCCTGGGATCCGGCTCCCTCCTGCTGTGCGTCACCACTGACACCAGCATGAAACCAGATTCAAACTGGGGCCGGTTTACAGCCGCTGGGCATGCAGGTAGACGACAGAAGAAGCCAGCCAGGGGAGAACCCACCCTTTTCTACTGATCCTCGGCAGCACTAATACCAGCCTGCAAAAAACCAGGACACACTGCATTTGAAATCTGCCTGGGCCAGCAGCTCCGAGCCAGCCCTGTCTCCTACCCTGTATCAATGCACCACCGAGGACACCAGCCACTCTCCTCCCGTCAAGCCACTGCTCTGCCGTCAGCCAGGAACCTGAAAGCAAGATCTCCAGGGGCCTGCCAGCTCCCGCCAGGTCCGCCTGCTCTCCAGAGAGCTCTGGGCTTCAGACTGGATGGACACAGTGCAGCTACCCTGGGGAAAGGACTCACCACGCCCCCGGAGCAGAACTTGGCTTAGTCTGCGCACTGAATGGGGGCGGTGAATGTGGAAAGGGAAGAAAGGCCCCCAGGAGGCAAGGTTCTCTCTGGGGTTAAACCAAAGGGGGGTGTTGGTTTGTGCTGACCCCAGACTTACTGAGAAAAAGAACAGAGGAGTAGCCGAGTTACTCTGTAACAGGTAAAACTTAACCACGAATGGTCTAGCAGCACCTTGAAGACGAACCAAACCTGTCGACGGCAGCGTGAGCTTTCATGGGCACAACCCACTTCTTCAGACGACTGGAGTGTAGAAGTCCGGATCCAAGAACACACAATCCCAGCAGTGCTCAGGTGCTTGGTGTTCACGCAGGGTCACATGGGTTAGCCAAGCCTCGTCCGTGCACAGGGAGCCCCGCATGGGCGGGCAGACTGGCTGGAAGGGCTGTGTCTAGAGACAGACCCAAGGGAACTGCCTTGGGAGGTGGCGGAATCGCCTCCGCTGGAGTTTTGGAAGCGCAAGTTAGACAAGCACCTGCCACGGGTGGTCTGGACGGTGCTTGGTGCTGCCAGGAGGGCCGGGGACTGGACTGGATGGTCTCTCGAGGTTCCTCCCTGGTCTACAATCCTCTGATTATTCCGCTTCACTGTCGCCTGGAGACCAAGCCTGAGATCGAGTTGTGTGTGCCAGGTGCTGCACAGAGTTATGCCCCCAGCCAAGATGGGCATTCCACCGACACCCCCAGACTGAGACAGGGGCCTCATGGGTCTGCCCCGCTCTCCCGATGGAATGCACCCCTGTGGTCACACCCACTAGCCGTCTGCTACTTGGCTTTGTGCAAGGGCCGCCCTTGGGAGGGATCCTTGGATAACTCCTCACGTGCTGGCCAATCGGCCTGGCAGCAGCCAGCGTGATGGGATTGGCGTTCCCGGCACGATGTTATTCACCCCGCCCGAATCCCCACGGCCGCGCCCAGGCTGAAGTCAGCCAACAGGCCTGTCCTGAGCAAAGGCAAGTGGGCTGACCTATGGGGAGAGGCTGAGGGATTTGGGCCTGGGCATCTGTTGGCTTAGGCTGGGGACGGCTCTGTCTTCCCAAACCGCCAGCCTGGCCCCGTCCACCGTCCGTCTGCTGGAGGCGCCCTGGGGGTGGAGTGTTTCTGCCCCCAGCGCCTGCCTTCCCGGTGCTGGATGCCGGAACCACGCGATCACCTCCCCCTCCCCCATTGTTCAGTAGCTGCCCGCATGCTCCCTCACTCCTCTGCTCCTTCCCGGTGCCCTGGCAAGGCTGGGATGTGCTTGGGCACTGCCCCCTCCCCTCCGCTGGGGGGGGGCACACGGGACGCTGCCCTGCCTCCTCTCCTCCCCATGGGGGTGGTGTCTCAGCAGAGGGGGCGGGGCTCCAGATGGGGTTTGGGGCCTGCCTCCTCCAGCCCCAGCTGCACCTGCCGCCCATGGATTTGGGTTTATTTAGTCTACAGAAGAGAAGAGCGAGGGGGGATGTGGTGCATCTTTCAGCTACCTGAGAGTGGGCTGCAAAGAGGCTGGAGAGGGGCTGTTCTCAGGGGTGGCAGGTGGAGAACGAGGAGCAATCGTCTCAAATTGCAGAGGGAGAGGTCTAGGTTGGAGATTAGGAAAAACTATTTCTCTAGGGTATGTCTACACTAGCCCCCTAGTTCGAACCAGGGAGGCTAATGTCGGCATTCGAAGTTGCAAATCAAGCCTGGGATTTAAATATCCTGCGCTTGATTTGCATCTTCCCAGCCGGTCGCCATTTTTGAAATTTACAAGCCCGGAATAACTGGCCGCGTCTACATGCGGCAGGGACCCGGTAGTTCGAAATAAAGCCCTAGTTTGAACTACCTGTTATTCCTCCTGGAATGAGGAGGAACGTGTTAGTCTACAGCAGGGCTACTCAACTTTGGATGCCCCGGGGCCACCATGATATTCACCACACATGCGGAGGACTGCAACGTAAGTGTGGTTGCATAGACATGCAAATATATATGCAAAGATATGCAAATAGCGTCTTTCACACTGAATACAAAGCACTTCCCACAATGCACCTCTTCTCTGGGAACTAAAAACACCAACACCCTGTACCCATCTGTTCCAGCCAGCCCGTCCGCTTGCGTCTTTCAGTGCTCACCTTGCCTCCGAGATGCCTTGCCATTGGGGAGCGTGTTCCCAGTGGAGGCCATGTTCAAAGGATGCCACCCGCGGGCCGTGTACAGACCCCAGCATAAAACCAAACCACACTGCAGGCCTCAAATAAATGGGCCGCCGGCTGCGGCCCACGGGCCGCATGTGAAGTAGCCATGGTGTACAGGATCTTAGTTTTAAAACTGTCTTTAAAAATATTTCATTTTTGTGTTGCGGAAGATTAGAAAATCACACCTCTAGAAAAGTCTAGTGCAGATTTTTAGATGCAGTCTGTGTATTTGTCTTTATCCTTAAATGCCTGGATCTTCAGCCATGTAGATTTTTTAATAAGCCCTTCAAAGGATCACAAGCAAGAATACCGTGTAGGACCCCAGACCTTCCACGCACAACCTGCAGGAAGGAGACATCAACGGTAAAAACAAGGAAGGGGTCTCCTGTACAGCTGAGAAGACCAAGGAAGCAGATGTTGGACGCTGGGGGACCAGGCCTGATGTGAAGATTGGTCAGTATGACCGTGGGAAGCATGCGGTGGGAATCTCGGCTTGTGTCTAATACAGTTGAAGTCCGGCACTAGGAAGCGTTGTGTCTTCATTGGTCTCGTCGCCATTTCTGATGCGTGTGCCTCAGTGCTTGTGCTTATGGGCAAGCTCTCGTTTTGTAATGAATCAGCTTGTTTGACTGTTTTGCCTCATGCAGAGAATTTACTCGGGGGACGCCGTTCAAGGAGACAAGCTGCTGTATATTAGGAAGGAAGAACAGACTTGAATGCATTTATGCTGTCCAGGAGAAGCTGGGCAGCCCAGGAGAAATCCAAGGCTGGGAGTGTGTGTGGGTCACCCTGCCTTGTAACCCAGGCTGGGGAGCGTCAGAGTGTACCCATCAGGCTGGGGTTACACAAATACCCTGGGAGTGAGCTGCATGTGGCTGGAGGGGGTGTGGCTCTGAGCAGTCCTGGTTGGACAGGGCTCCCCAGGGTACAAGGCAGGGGTGACAGCCCCTCCCACCGAATGGCTTGATTGTACGCTCCTCCAGGGCCTCGTTGTACCGGGTGTTGCACATACCCACCCCGGACTGAAATGAGGGTCCCTCTCACACCTGTTTTCCTCACTCCCCTGCATCCCAGAACTGAGATCAAGACCCCATCTTGCCAGGTGCTGCATGCACCCCACAAACTGAGAGCGCTGCACAGACCCCGACCCAAAGCGGGGCCCCTTATGGGGGGGGGTTGCCAACATGCTTTGAGCAGCCCCTACCCCCCCCATCCCTCACGCTCCCAGCCTAAGCCAATGAGATGAAGAGCGAAGCATCCGTTCCAAAGACAGGGAATCCACGCTCCGGCACCGCGCCATGGACCAGGACAGCCTGCAATTCCGCTACCCAGAGAGTGGCAGTCCCAGCTGCACCAAGAGATCTTGTGGGGGACCCCCAGGATAAGGGTCTCCCAGAGACCGTTTCCTCCTGACCCCCGAGAGCTAGAAGCCAAATCCTGCCCTGAAGCAGGAGAGGCTGTAGCCTGGCCGCCCCTCGTGGTCCTTGTTCCATCTCTTCCTTGGTCCAAATGATTGTTTTGGCGGCAGGGGCCACGGAAAGTGGAAATGTGCAGCTGCCACATGAAAATTAGGATCATTGTTGGACCGTGGGGGCCACACTGCTCCCCATCCCCCCGCCGTAGCCAGCCTGCCCTCCCCTCCGTGGAACCTTAAGCTCCTTTCCTATCGATGGGGAAACTAATAATTAACTGTTCCAGCAAATATCAACTTTCCCCCAATTCTGCTGGCAGATCACCAGCGCTGGCCCGGCCCGCTGCCACAAAAAGGAAGTGTATTCAGCCAGAGCATGTGTTTCTGGCCGCCTGTTAGCAGAGAGGCCGGGAAGGCAGTCTCCTTCTTTGTAGGCCCTGGGCAAGCAGGGACAGGATCCACGGGGCCACAGCCCTCATTCAGCGCTTGATTTGTGGAACTCAAGCGGCCTCCCTTCCTTCCCCGGCAAATACTTCATTGCCACAGAAAGCAAGGCATAGGGAAGGGAGGGGAGGGACGGAGAATCAGAGCCTTCCAGCAGATGGAGGATCTCCATGCAATGGGATCAGTACGGGGCCTCTGACACACAGCCGTTCCCATTCCATCTCCCGCAGCCGGCCTTGTGGGGAGCAATGCTCCAGCCGGGGCACGGGGCTCCGGGAGAGACCCTGCAAGGGCTCCCACCCCACCGCCCCCCTCTCCCTGGCTGGGTGGGGAAGTGGGGAGAGCCCCCCAGCAGGGGCGCTGGGCAGAGCAGGCCAAGTGCTGGGGCCAGAGCGGAGCTGGGGTGGGGGGCAGCATATGGGGCCCCCTGGCTCTGGTGCAAATCAGGGCCCCGGGGGGGGGGGGGTGCCCCACTTAGGGGCTTTGCAATACGGAGCAGCCCGAGCCGCGCGCGCAGCTCGCCCTGGGGGCGGGGGGGGGCTCTCCGGCAGGCCCCGCCCGGACTACAACTCCCAGCCGCCCCGCGCCGGGCCACGTGCGCGCAGCGGAGCCGGGTCCCGCGCTGCGTTTGGCGGGCCATGGCCGGGTTTGAGCCGGGCGCGCTGCCCGACCTGCTGCCGCTCTACTACCGCCGCCTCTTCCCCCACGGGCCCTACGGGCGCTGGCTCAGCTACGGCGGCGGTGCGCGGGGGTCCCGTGCGGGCGCGCGGACGGGGGGGGGGAATGCACGGTAGGGGGAGATGGGGGTGCATGCACGGTAAGGAGGGTGCACGCGGATGCATGCACGGTACGGGGGGTTCACGCAAGGGGAGAAGGGGGTGCACACAGGGGGGTGCATATACAGTACGGGGGGTTCACGCGAGGGGAGAAGGGGGTGCACACGGGGGGGTGCATATACAGTACGGGGGGTTCACGCGAGGGGAGAAGGGGGTGCACACGGGGGGGTGCATATACAGTACGGGGGGTTCACGTAGGGGGAGATGGACGTGCATGCACGGTAAGGAGGGTGCATGCAAGAGGGATGGGGGTACATGCATGGTACAGGGGGTTCATGCGAGGGGAGAAGAAGGTGCACACGGGAGGGGAGGTGGGTGAATGCACAGTATGGAGGGATTCACGTGGGGGGGATGGGGTGCATGCATGGGGCAGGAGACACACATGGGAAAATGGTTGTCAGGGCACATGCACAGGGAGATTGGTGCATGCATGAGAGGGGTGGGGGGCACATGTACAGGGAGATGGAGACAGTGGGAGGAGTAAGCATGGGAGCAGTGCACTGACAGGGCGGTGGAGGCACATGCACAGGGTGGGAGAAGATGGGGGTGTCCTCATGAGGTGGGGGGGCGTGGGAACACATGCACAGAGCGGGGGAATTTGAGAGTGGTGGTGGAAGGAGGATTGCGTACAGTGTGGGGGAAGACGGGCATGAAGCAGGAAGGACAAGAGTGAAAGGGGAGAGTCTAAAAGACCCAGGTCCAGAAGTGGGGGCCCTAGTGGGGGACAGCTGGGACAGAGGGGCCATAAGGAGGCGAGGTGCTGCCTGTGTGGGTAGCCAGGGGCTGTGGGTCAGGACTGAGGGCCCTTAGACCTGTAGGCATGCCCTAACCCCCCCCGCCTCCCCGCGCCTCCTAAGCCGGTTCCCATGCAGCTGTTCTTTCCCGCGCAGTGGCCAAGAATTACTTCCAGCGGCGGGAGTTCTCCTTCACACTGCGCGATGACATCTACGTGCGGTACCAGTCCTTCAACAGCCCGCAGGAGCTGGAGAAAGAGATGCAGAAAATGAACCCCTACAAGATCGATGTGGGCGCTGTCTATTCCCATCGAGTGAGTCTAGAGCAAGAGCCATTGTGATGGGGCCCTGGGGTGTAAAAATCCACCCCCCACACACACTCATCCTTAACTACGCCAGCCTCACCCAGGGTGCAGACCCAGCGTGGGCGATGGACGAATGCGTCAGTCGACCATGCCTCCTGGGGGGTAGGCACACAACTCCGCCAGCCGTTTGGCTAGCTGTGCACAAAAAGCCCTAGCAAAGTCAGCACAGACTGAAATTTGACACAGAGACAACCGCTTGTTTATTGCTCTGTCGGCTGTTTCGTGGTAAGTACCATGCTGAAATGAAAGGACCGTGTTTATATTCCAGACATTGGCGTGTCCAACGGTGTGGCAACAATGAGAAGGCGAGCAAGCTGTCAGGAATAGTGACCCTTCCGGGGGTTTATTTCTGGTGGTGTAACCCAGTTGTTTTTTTAAGTGTGGCAGGCAAGACAAACCCCACTCCTGAATAGGGATGTAAAAGGGAGTCGATGCTATAGACTACATGCAGCCAATCTACAAGGGGAGTTGGTTTTTAAACTGGCTCCCCTCACGGACCAGCTCCCACCTGGCACCCCTGATCCAGACGCAGCAGCTCGGCGTGGCAGGGGTCTTCTCAGGAGTGAGGCTGGAGCGCACTGGCTGCCAGCCCTGCTCCCAGGAACTAGAGAATAGTTGAGTAACCGTAAGAATTCGTGGTTCCTCGACTATTTAGTTAACCGATATTTATCATCCCTCCTCCTGAAAGGGGCATAGGCGTCTGGCAAGGTCGAGGGCCGCTGCTTTTGACCATCCTGGGACGAGAACCCAGGAATCCTGGCCCGGTGCAGGCAGCACCATACACGTGGCAGAGTCCCTGGGGCCGTGCAGGGTCTGCGCGACGCTGCTTTCTCCCCACCTGCTGAGGGAACGAGAGCTGGGCGCTGGGGGAACATTGCAAAAGCCTCTGTACCTGCAGCCCTCACGGCAGCTGGTGGCCAAACCGATCCACGTGGCCTCCCGGGGCAGCGGCTGGCGGCGTATGAACACACCGCCACTGGCTTGGCGTAGGTCAAACTGCGAGACTCCAGGCAAACCCGTGGTTCTAGATGCTGAGCTCCCCTCTAACCGGAAAGGTGAGGGGGGACTTGATCCCCCTTCTCCAGCCCCACCCTCACTCCATCCCTTCCCCTCTTCCCTGGGTGGGAGGGAGAGGAGCTGATCTGCAGAGCCCACAGCCAGCGAGGCGAGATGCGCTGGGGGGAAGGAGCGGGGCTGCTGGGGTTTTTCCTGGAGTTTTCACCCATGGAGTGGCGGCCACGCATGGAGGGGCCCCACAGCTGTTGAAACTGACCCGTCCCACCCCTCCTGCAGCCCAGCCAGCGCAACACGGTGCACATGGGCGCCTTCCAGGCCCAGGAGAAGGAGCTGGTGTTTGACATAGACATGACGGATTACGACGACGTCCGGAGATGCTGCAGGTAGGGCCTGCCGATTGCTCGGGCTGCCGTCACTCCCAGAAGACCCCTGCGCGTGCAGGGAGGTTGTGAGACATCCCCGGGCCCCCCCAACGAGCTTGCAGAAAGGGACACAGAAATCCCATGTTACAGGTGGGGAAACCGAGGCAGGGAGGGCAGCGCAACGTGTTTTGGGGTCTGTCTGATCATTGAAGCCTCTTGAGTTGCCTTGCACCGTAGCCAGAAGACCGACCTTCCCCTGACAATGTTCCCCGTAAAAGTCCGTGCTGAATGCGTTGGATTTATTTCCGGACCAGCCCAAGCAGCTGGTGACTCCAGTGGGCATTGGGTGGGGCCCCAGAGCAATGAGCATTTTGCAGCTGGCATCCAGTGCGCTGCCCCGGCGAGCGCCCGCTCGAGTATGACCCAGGAGCAGGCACCGGGGCACGGTTCTGACCACAGCCTCCTGGGGGGCTTAGATGATGGGAGGCTCAACCTCACGCAGCCTGGCCTCCGTGCCGCTCTCCTTTCAGCTCCGCCGAGATCTGCTCCAAATGCTGGACCCTGATGACCATCGCCATCCGCATCATCGACCGTGCGCTCGTGGGCAAGTACCCGCCGCGCTGCCGGCTGGCCCGCTCCACGGGGCGCGCCCGGGGCTCGGAGGTTTCCTTTCGGACCGTGGCCCGGGTGTCTGCTCGGCGGTCTCCAGAACTCCCCTGGCCGCGAGCCGCCTCTGTGAAACGGGCCCCGATTCAGCGGCCTGACGTGCAGGGGGTGGTGGGAATCCACAGAGATGCCCCGTCCCACCCGTGCACAGCACAGCTTGGCTCCAGCCGGAGCACTGCAGGCTGGGACACGAAGGCCACGTCTGTATGGGCAAGAGCGGCGCCGGTTCCTTTTGCGCCGTCACGGGTGGCCCGGCTGTGCCTGAGCTGCGCTTTTCCCGTGGGGCTCCTGGCCGGCTCCGTGTCGTTGGTCAGTTTCACCCGCTGGCCAGCAGGGGCCAGGGGCTTGTTCTGGCCTGCAGGATGCAAAACACCCGAGCCTCCCTCGGGTCTGTTGGCAGATGATAGCGTGAAAAGGGGGAGCAGAGCCACCCGTCTCCGTGGGCTGCAGCCGCACGCTCGGCTGCTTGGGAATCCTTCAGTGCAGCCCCCAACATCTCCTGGCCCTCTGAGCAATCTAGGGGACTGGCGGGCCCCTCGGTTCCAATCTAGCAGCTTGGAGTGGGTGAGGACGGGGGGATATCAAGGCCCATGAGGCTGTGAGGGTGAAGGTGGGCTGTATGGCATCATAGTTCACAAAACTGGGGGGGGGGTTGGGGAAATTCAGGGGGGTATACACCCCCATCGGGGGGGGTGTAGGGAAACCTCTGCCCCCGCACCAGCATGGAGCAGGTCAGGGGCTCTGCATCCGATCTTGCCCTGCCCCAGCTCAGGGAGTGGGTTAGGGTGTGGCCAGATCACACCGGGTGATGGCTAATCTCTGCTCCCCAAGAGTTGCAGGGAGAGGGCGCGTGTGTGAACCGGGAGGGAGGGAGAAGCTGACCATCCTCGTCGGATCCTTGCTGCCAAGCTCAGCGCTGACTTTGTTTTCCCCGCCCCCTCCAGAGGATTTTGGGGTGAAGCACCGTCTGTGGGTGTATTCGGGCCGGCGCGGCGTCCACTGCTGGGTGTGTGACGACTCCATCCGGAAGTGGTCTTCCGCCCTGCGCTCGGCGGCCGTGGAGTATCTCACCCTGGTGAAGGTGCGTGGGCAGTGCCAGGAGGGCTGGGTACCTGGGAAGCCAGGCTGAGCCGGGCCAGGCAGAAATGGGGCCGGCCGGTTGGAGGCGCCCGTCTGGCCCCAGCTGCTGCGGTTGCCGCACCGGCCTTCTCCCCCCACCCCGTCTGGGAGGCAGGGCAGCGCTGTCCTCCCCCTTCCGGTCTGCAGACCCTGGCTTGTGGCTGATCCGGAGGTGCTGCATGTGGGCCCGGCAGGAGCCGTGAGCGCTGGGTTCCTTGAGCCGGGCTCCTCAGTCAGCGCCCGGGCTCTGGAGAAGGGGCGGGGTTGGGCTGCACGAACCGGCTCCTCTTTCGCTTCCCAGGGCGGGTCCGAAAGCGTGAAGAAGGTGAACCTGGCGGACTCCATTCACCCCTTCATCAGGTCAGTCGCCGGGAGGCGTCTCCAGGACGTCATCCCAGCGGAAGGGCCTGGGACGGCGTCGGGGGGTATATTCGGGCGCTCCGGGATGCCTTGGAACTGGGTCTCCGTCGCATTCGGGCCCCTCAGAGCCCCCCTACCTGGGGGGCCTGCCCCAGCTGGCGTGGAGCAGGTTGCCAGGGACTCTGCATCCGTTCTGCGCCCAGCCCCTGGCTCAGGGAGCGGGTGAGGACGTGGCTAGGTCGTGCCAGGCTAAGCTTTGCTCCGCAAGAGTCGCAGGGAGAGGAGTGTGTGAGAGAGCAGCCCTGGGGCTGCCCTAAGTGAATCGGGAGCTGGGGGGGGGAGGAAGGGAAGGAAAAGGGGGCTGCGCTACATGCAAGGAGGAAGAAGCTGAGTGGCAGGCTGGCCAAGTGGTATTAGAGCAGGACTGGGCGAGATGTGACCCGAGACGCAGATCTGGCCTGCAAACTGCATCTGGCTGCTTTCTGTTGCTATCCTGCTGCCCGGGCCACCGAATTTCCAGGAGGTGGTTCAGGCAGCAGGATCCTATTTCAAGGGCTCCTGGTCACGGTGCTCCCCTGGCAGGGGCTGGAGCTACGAGCCCTTTTCCGGTGTGTTTACTTCAAAGCCTCCGGGCCCCAGACAAACCTGGGGGGGGGGGGAGAGGGGAGCTTGTCCCCGGCCCTGCCCCTTTCTGCCCCACCCCTTCCAGGGGTGGAGCCAGCCCGTGACCAGGTATCAAAATTAAGAAAACCCCCCCCCCCCAGCGCAAATTACTGCCCACCCCTGTATTAGAGGCCTCAGGGTTCAGTGCAGGCCTTGAGATGCCGTCCTCTGCCTACATGCCTGGCAGTTTGTCATGCCACCTGTGCTCTCCGCAGGCTGCCCCTCTCACCACACTCCCTCCTCCCCATTTCTCCCCCCCCAGCAACTCGCTGAGTCTGGTGGAGCCGTACTTCGAAGACTACGCCCTGGTGGGCCAGGATATCCTGGGCAGCAGCGAGAGCTGGGAGAAAGTGGTTGCCCTTGTTCCAGAGCATATCCTTCGCTGGGGCTCTGCAGTTTCAGGGGGCAGGGCAGAGCGAGATCTCCAGGGACCCCGCTTCCTCCTCCCCCCCCGCCCCCTCCCCCCGGCCGAGTGCACCTCAATGATGCCTTGATCTCAGTCTAGGCTTCCACGCTAGAAATGTGGGGCTGTTCGGTCTGGTTTTCCCGGGGCGTAGCTGCGTTTCCCCACTTCTCCAAGATGGAAAGTGCCCGTTGTGTCCCTCGGGTGCTAGAGAGGGGTGAGTGTGTGATGCACACGCAGCGTTGTAAGCTCCTTGGCCAGAAACCGCGCTCCTTTGCCTGTCTCCGGGGGGTGTCTAGCAAGCCCAGTCCTGAGCAAAGACGCCGAGGTGCGGAGAGCGACGCAGCGCCTGCCTTACGGATGTCCGGTGTTTGGCCCTCCCTTTATGGGGGAAAGTAGAACTCTGCATGGATACAAAATTTGTATCTGTGTCTGTATCAGCAAAAATGAGCTCGGAGGTGGTTATCCAGAGATCGCTTTTGTGACTGGCCATGCTGAGTCAGACCAAAGGCCCATTTAGTCCAGTGTCCTGTCTTCGGGCAGCGGCCAATGCCAGGAGCCCCAGAGGGAGTGAACACAACAGGTTCCTCTTCTGTTACCCATTTCCAGACAGACAGAGGCAAGGGATGCCATTCCTACCCATCCTGGCTAATAGCCACTGATGGACCTAACCTCCATGAATTTATGTGGCTCTTTTTTGAACCCTGGTAAAGTCCTGATCTTCACAGCATCCTCTGGCAAGGAGTTCCACAGGTTGACACTGCGTTGTGTGAAGAAAAACTGCCTTTGGCTTGTTTGAAACCTGCTACCTATTGATTTCATTTGGTGACCCATAGTTCACCAATCATAATTGTATAGATCTCTCTCATATCCCCCCTTAGTTTCGTCTTTTCTAAGCTGACAAGTCCCAGTCTTTTTAACCTCTCTTCCATATGGCAGCCGTTCCGAAGTCCTAAGCGTTTTGTTTCCCTTTTCTGAACTTTTTCCAATGCCACAGTATCTTTTTGAGATGAGGTGGCCACATCTGCACGCAGTGTTCAAGATATGGGCGTCCCATGGATCTGTAGAGGCAATAAGATAGTCTCTGTCTTATTCTCTGTCCTTTTTAAACAGTTCCCAACGTTCTGTTTGCCTGCCTTGGCGCATTGTGTGGATGTTTTCAGCGAACTAGCCACTATGACGCCAAGAGATCTCTCTTGGGTGGCGATTTACAGATGCATTGGCGGATGTAAAGCAGGTATCTGCCGATTTGCTGGGCTGCAGGGGTCAGGTTTCCAGCCCCCCAGCTGTGCTGATGGGGGTTAAGTGGGTCCTCTGCAGTGGTTTGTTGTAACCCCTTAACAGCGGATCACCGGTTCGAGAGAGCCTGCTACGGGAATTCCCCAAAAAGCGCGATTCGGTCCAGCGCTGGGAACTCCTGAAAACCAAAATGGATAAACACAGGGTAAGGAACAGCCTGAGACTGTGGCTGGGGACAGGAGAGAATTGAAGCAGTTTGTGACTTGGGGAGGGGACAGTTGGTCTTTGGGCCCAGGCTATCGATTGATATCCCACCCCCTCGCATGGGGGGGTCAGTGGCCTTTGGATCACACTCGGGGGGGGCTGATTGACTGTACATGGTGCTGCTGCCTCAGCCCTGTATGTGCCAGTTCTGGGCACGCCCCTAGAATAAAATGCCAAGCTTTTCTCTAGTTATAGAGATGTAGCCGTGTTAGTCTGGTGTAGCTGAAACAAAAGACCGGACTATGCAGCACTTTAAAGACTAACAAGATGGTTTATTAGGTGATGAGCTTTCGTGGGCCAGACCCACTTCCTCACCTAATAAACCATCTTGTTAGTCTGTAAAGTGCTGCATAGTCCGGTCTTTTGTTCACGCTTTTCTCTGACGCTTTCCACCCGTCAGCCTCAAAGTGCCTTGCACTGATCGGCGGCGTTACCTCCCGTTGTATTGATGGGGAAACCGAGGCAGGGTGAGGTGGCAGGATTTGCCGGGGCAGAGCCAGGAATGGAATCTGGAATTCCGGAGTCCCAGTCCAGCGCTGGTCCCCTCTGAGGTTGGGGGTGCTATAGGGAGATCTTCCCAGCACCACCTCCTGGCAGGGGTGTTCCACAAGGGCCACAGGCTGTACCCAAGACAGCAACCTCCTGGGACTTGTGTGCAGAGGGCCCAGAAGCAGGGAGCGTCCGGGGCCTTGTAGCACAAACGCCTGCGACCGTGCGTCTGCTCCTAGGCATCCTCCAAGAAGGCCTGCCACACGGAGTGGGAGATCATGCTGCAGTACTGCTTCCCCCGGCTGGACATCAACGTCAGCAGAGGCGTGGGCCACTTACTGAAGAGCCCGTTCAGCGTCCACCCCAAAACAGGTCCCGCCAGCCCCTCGCTGTGGGATAGGGGGTGCACAGCGCCGGAACTGTCCCACCAGGCCAGCCCTCTTCCGGCCCGTCAGCAGCCAGGCCCACCCTCCATAGGCACCGGGGCGTTAACCCCCTGTGGGAAGATACTCGGGGTGTTCAGCACCCGCCAGATGGAAGCTGAGGAACAAGTGAAGTGGGGGAGGGGTGGGGAGAGACAGTGAGGGCGGGGCCTAGGGAAGGGGCGGGGCTTTGGGTGACACACCCACTGGGAAGGATACCAGCCCCATCTCATTTCAGACCAGGGTGGGGAGCAAGTTCCCTGCTGGATTCTCCTCTGGCACCGGCAGCTTCCCTTCGAGTGTAGAGCTGATGGGCAGCTCCTGCAGTTTGGAAATCCAGGCAGCCTTCACCTCCCCTGCCACCTCTTGTCCCTGGGCTGGGATTATTTGTAGGGCCTGACAGGCACCGGTGTGCTCGGTGCTGTCCAAAGACAGACCCATCACCGGCTTAGGCTCGGTCGCTTCCGTCCCTGCCCCCCGCCCCCGGAGACTGGTAGCCGACTGAGTTCACCGCCAGGGGTTGTCTTGCATCTTGCCTTAGGCAGCTGCCAGCCCCAGGGAGCCCCTCACCGTGGCCTCTGGCTGACACTGGGGATGCACTGCTGGAAACGTGACGCCGTTTTGCTCCTCCTAGGTCGTGTTTCGGTCCCGATCGATTTGCAGTGCCTGGATCAGTTTGACCCGTTTGCCGTTCCAACCATAAGGTACGGGTGGTCGGCCTCTCTCCGCGTGGCGGGGGGTGTCTCAGCCGCTCCCAAACGCCGCCGCCGATCGAGTCCAGGATTTGGGCATCGAGGGGCAGAACCCATTTGATTTTGGGAGAGATCAAGCAATGGGAAGAGAGAATATGGTGGGTACACAGAGCCCTTGCCCTGAACCTCAGCCAGAAGGAAAGGCGACGGCTTTCCTTCCTAGCATGCAGCCTAGGGATGTGAAAGGTTAACCGGTGGGGGCTGGAGCAGCCCCTGTCCACCACAGGCCGCCCGTTGCAGGCAGGGGCTGCTCCAGCCTGACTGTCCGTCCCCCCCAACCTGCCCTCCCCCTTTAATGGGTTAACCCAGTGGTCCCCAACCTTTAGAGGTGCCCGGGGGGTGGGGCCACTCACGCGCCGGGCGCCCAGGGGCACGCCAGAGGACGGGGATGCCCTTGCACCCGGTGCCGACATGTGCCCCGGGGCCGCCTGAGCACCGCGCACCCAGCGCCGGTGCGTGTCGCGCGCCTGGGGCCAGCGCCTCCTGTGAGCCACGCGCCGGGGGCGGGGCCAGCCCAGGTTGTCGGCGGGCACGCACAAATGCCCCGGCGGGCGCCATGGCACCCATGGGCACCGCATTGGGGACCACTGGTTTATAGAATGTGGGACAGATGGCCTCTGTCTTGCATGATCCGGACGGCGCAGGGTGGGCTGGGGGAGCGAGCAGCCATGCAGGGAGGGGGCTGTTTGTGACTCGGGGCTAACCAGCAGCATTGGGTAGTCACCTTTCAGGGCCTCTCGCTCTGCTTGTTTTTAGCGGCCTGTGCAGTGAACTGGACGCCGCTAACGAGGAGGACGGAGAGAAGGAAAACGAGGCGGAGCCGGGAGCCAAGCGCCGCACCAGGGGTAAGTGGCTGGAGGCAGCAGCCACCAAAGATGCTGCTTTTATTAAAGCACGTGAATATGGGATTTGAGCGGGAGCATCGTCGAGGAGACAGAGGACCCGGGCTCTGTGCCCATGGGCAAGGCACTGCGCCGCTCTCTGCCTCGGTTTCCCTCCCAGCCTGTCTCATGGATTCAGCTTACTAGCTGTTCAGGACGGAGGCTGTCTCTGTGCAACGCCCAGCCCGGAGGGGCCCGAACTTGATTCGTAGAGCTGTGGAAGCAACACTGTTCCGACAACTGAAGTCAGGCGCCGTCTGGGCAAACGGGAGACTAGCTTATGCCTAGGGCCCTACCAAATGCAGAGCCGTGGGAAACTCCAGCATGAAATCTGGCCTTTGGGTTGCCTTTACCTTATCCTGTGCAGATTTCATAGGGGAGGCCAGCTTTTCTCAAGCCGGGGGGTCCTGACCCAAAGGGGAGTTGCAGGGAGATCACAAGGTTATTTTAGGAGGGTCACAGAATCGCCACCCTTACTTCTGTGCTGCTTTCAGAGCTGGGCGGCCACAGGGTGGTGGCTGCTGACTAAGGGCCCAGCTCTGCAAACAGCGGCACAGAAGTCGGGGGAGCAACACCATCTCGGGCCAGCCGGCTGCCTGTGCTGCTGCTGGTTGCGCTCCCTTCAGAACTGGACTCCCAGCCAGCAGCCGCTGCTCTCCAGCTGCGCAGCTCCGACGGTAGCGCCGCTGCCAACAGCCGCACAGAAGGAAAGGTAGCAGTACCACCCTCCCCTACAATAACCTTGGGACCCTCACTTCCTTTGTGGGTCACACCCTCCAATTGCAACACCCTCAGATTTAAATGGCTGAAACCATGAAACGTACCATTTTAACAATCCTACACCCGTGAACAAGTATCCGAGGGGTCGCCGTGTTAGTCTGAATCTGCAAGAACAACGAGGAGTCCTGTGGCACCTTCTAGACTAACAGATACATTGGCGTATAAGCTTTCGTGGGCAAAGACCCTCTTCATCAGAAAGTGGGTCTTTGCCCATGAAAGCTTATGCGCCAATGTATCTGTTAGTCTATAGCAGTATTTCGTAAACTTTTTAAGACCAAGGAATGCCAAACAATACTTTTATTTTATGAGGAACACCAAGGATTTTTTGGTTGAGCGAAAAAAGAAAAAAAAGTCGGGGTAAAAAGGGTCGGGGGGCCGTTATTGAGGAAAGGGAAAAAAAGAGTTTGGGGTGCACCGCACCGCCTGCGAGGGGGAGGAAAGACGCACTCTTGGAAATTGCCGTACCTGGAAAATGAGCTTCCCAAGTAGCCGTAGCAGCAAAAGTCCTAGCGACGTACAAGACGTGAATGAACTGCTGCAGAGCCTGGTGGCATTTTAATAACAACACCGTTCTCTTTTTGTGCTTTCCAGCAGTCAATTTCAAAGCACTGTACAGAGAAGCTCGGTCTCATTATCCCTGTTTTATAGATGGGGAAACTGAGGCACGCGTGGGAGGGGACGGTCCTTATTCCAGGAGGCGGGTGGCAGAGACAGAAATTGAGCCCAGGTCTTCCAAGTGGTGATCCTGTGCACTGGCCACTAGGCAACACTGCTGTTCTGCCATCACAGGATCCCACCGCGGTATTGCGGGCACCTGCAGCTGTGCCAGGGGTGAATTTTCTCTGCATGCCTGAAATTATGAAGGCTAAGTGGAGATACAGGCCTGACCGGCCGTGAATTCACCTCGCCCTCTGAATAAAACCAGCTTGGAAAGCCAAGCTTTCAATGGGAGTTTGAAGGATTGTACTAGGAGGAGCTAATAGTGGCCTTCTGCCTGAGGGGCGCTCCTGGGACATGCAGCCAGCAGAGCCTTTGTGCACATGTCTCTCTGTCCCTTAGACTACAAGAAAACCAGCTTGGCTCCATACGTGCGAGTCTTCGAACAGTTTGTGGAGGAAATGGACAAGTCCCGCAAAGGAGAGCTGCTAAAGAAGAGCGGTAGGGGCTGAGTCCTTGCGGAGAAACCTGGGCCTTTCTTCTTCCAGACCGCGCCAAACGTTTCCCTGTAGAAATGTGGCCCTGGAGTTCTAAATGTGGAAGGGGGTGATGCTGCCTAATGGTCTGTGCGCAGCTGCCTGGCTTCTCTTCCACTCACTAGCTGTGCTGCCTTTAGCTTCCCTTAGCTGTGTCCTCCCTGCAGGTGACATGAGTGTTCTTCACGCGGGTTAAACCAGCACTGAAAACATGGCCCCTCTGCTTTTTACACAGCTGAGCCTCCCGAGATCAGCCTCAGGCATTGGCTTTAACTCGAGCAACTCACCTGAGGGAAGAGGAACTGCCATGTCCTGGCAGCTGGTTGTAACCTGAAGAACACCCCTTCCCCCCCAGGCCAGGGAGCCGTGCTGCTCATTGTGAAACCCTCCATACTGAGCGGAGAGGATGGCAAAGTATGAGCCAGACCAGAGTGTGCGCATGAAGTTTAGATTTAAGGAGCTGATTTTTAGCTACCAAGTGCAGGAACTAGGATTCAGACTCTGTGTTTCCTCTTGGGGTCGTGCCACTGAGCGTGGGTTTGGCAGCAGGATTGCAAGAGGAAGTAGGGAAGTTAAATATCGAGTAATTGACTAATCGAATGGTCGATGCATTTTGCATCGACTATTGGATTAGTCGATAGGGCGCCTCTCCCTTTGAAGTGTAGCAACAGCCCTAGCATGCAGCCTGACACCGGGCTCCCTGCGGCGTTTCAAAGCAGCAGTGCTGCATGGAGCCCTGGGTCAGCAGGGAGTCCCCAGCTGATCCCGGGCTCCACATGGCGCAGCCGCTTTGAAATGCCGCATGCATCCTGGGGACACCCCAGCTGGCCCCGGGCGTCATGCAGCATTCAAAGTGGAGCCCAGAATCTTTCTGAAAGAGGCAGCAAGGACGGGGAAGTGACTGGTCCGATGCTGTCGACCGTCTGATGCTTATTGGATAGTCGACAAGTCGTTCACATCCCTAGGAGGAAGGGCTGGTCTGGTGGGGGAGGTGAACTCGGAAGGTCCAGAGGCAGTTCCTCATTGTGAGCTTGGGCAAATCCGGTTAGCTCTCTCTACGCCAGGTCCCCTTCTGTGAGGGGGATACCAGCCCTTCCTTTGTATAGCTGATTGTGAACTCTTTAGGACAGAAACACCACAGAGCACCTCGCACCCTGATTTCAGCCAAGAGCTGTTGTGCAAATAGTGAATAACAGTGACCCAGGGGACTGCACAGGCTGGTGGATAACTTTGGATGGACGGGCTCGCCTTAGCAGGGAATGGGGCCACACCAGGGATGTTTGCATGGGAGGTTGTGTCTGAAACATCAGGTGACGGCCGCGATACTCAGACAGGCTCTTCCGTGCCTCTCCTGCGACACGTGATACTAAAACACTGAGTGATTGAATTCTGATTAGCCAATCCGGATGCTTTTACTGCGTTATTAACTGATCGCAGTTGATAAAACGAATACCACATGGTCCGTCACTTTGCAGCAAGAATCAGACGTCAACCTAAATGCTTCCCCTCGTCCCTTTTCAGTGTGAAGATCTAGCGCTGGGTTCCCAACCTTTTCCAGATGAGGACCTATTTTGACAATTCAGGAAGACTTGGTGACCCAAGGCAATTCAAAAACGGGGGTAGAGAGGGAGTAGAGCCACCTGGGGACACTTGGCGACCTTTTTGAAATGTAATAGCGACCCATATTTGGGTCACGACCCATAGGTTGGGGAACCCCGATCTAACGCAACAGCGAAAGTCAGTCCGCACTGCTGTGGATCCGTTGGATCATGCAGATTGCTCATTTGGTCTTGGCATGCTGAGATCTGTGTATCGCTGGCGTAAGGGGAAAGAAAGACAGACACATATAACCTGCCGGAGACGAAGCTTTCTCTGTTGTGTAAGAGTGTCTGTTTCTTCCCTTTAGACCTACAAGGAGATTTCTGAAGAGGCCAGCAGCGCCAGTGGGGAAATCCACGTCGGGTATGTCCAGCCAGCCCTTATGAGAGCTGCAATCGGGACAGTACGCAGTTCTAGCTATTTTACTCTTCCTGGCATTGAAAGCTTTACCCAGCAAGACTGCCAACAAAGGAAACCCATCTGCTCTTGCTTCCTGGAATGAGAGGGTTTGGATGTTCATTTTGCAGGGGCCAGCGTGCCCTGAAACACTGCGGGCTTTCAGCAAGAATTTAGAACTGCTCCCTTCTGCGTGAAGCAGGGAGCCGGGGTACAGGCTGCGTTATTTTCTCCCCCCGTCTGCAAACAGCAGGCGGCTTACCTCACCGGGCCCTGTTTGCTAGAACAAATGCAAGGCAGAATTTTACCTACCTGACTCCGAGCCATCGGGATCCCTGGCTGATACGAGAGGAAGGGAGGAATTCTCATCAGCTGCTAGATTTCGACGGCGCAGAGGCCTGGAGTCAGCGCCCAGCTGATGCCTGCAAAAATGACCCACGTGTTTTCTTTCAGTCGGGGTAACGCCACTGCCTGCCGCACCTTAGCTTCCACTGAGACTCACGCTGATCCTTCAGCCGGCCGGTCAGTGGAGATTGGGTCCAAGCTGCTTCCAGCATAAAAGGAAAACACACCCAAGCTCCGACCCTCTGGAGCAGAAGCTGCCGGACAGCCCCAGATGCGTGAGATTGGTCCCTTCTCTTTGTCATTTCTAAGCACAGCTCTTCCAGACTTGGACCCCGGCTGACTTAGTTCAGACATCAACGGCTACTCTCGTTACCTTTCTTCCGTTCTGGCTCCAGCGTGTGTAGATTTCTCCCTACTGCAGGGCATCATTCGCGAGCTCACCAGTGTGTCTGGGCAGCCTGCGGCCGATGGCCCAGTCGGAGCACTCGGTGAATCCCTCTTTTATACTATTTTTGTGCAAAAAGAAAACCATTAAAGGGTTTTGTTAAAGACCCTGTGTCCTTCTGGGGTGCTTGGGCTGTGAGCTGCTGAGGGGAGGGGACATGTCACCGAGCATGGTAGGAAGTTACCCCGTGATCTGAAAAGCCCTCCTGCCCCAGGGGAAAAAAACAGAGGCAGGATTGCAGCTAGGTACAGGCTGGAAAGGCTGTGGGCCCTGGCTTTTCCATTTAGTGTTGTTGCACTCTTGGGCTATGTCTACACTGGCGGCTTCTTGTGCAAGAACATCGTGCGCAAGGGTTCTTGTGCAAGAAGTCTTGCACAAGAAAACGTCCACACTGCCATGTGCGAGCTGTGCTTTTGCACGAGAGCTCCCATGGCAGTGTGGACGCTCTCTTGCACAAGAAAGCTCTGATGGCCATTTTAGCCATAGGGCTTGCGCAAGAAACCCTGCCGAGCGTCCACACTGCCCTCTTGCACAAGGAGCCCTCTCTCACCACGCCGTACTGTAAATTTCCTCGCGCAAGAGCAAGCGGGTGGCGTGGATGCTCTAGAGATTCTTGCGCAAGAAGCCGCAAGTGTAGACATAGCCTTGGTGTTTTAATGCATAAGGTGAGTGCTCATCAGTAAGGAACAAACATACCGTAAATTAGTGCATATAACCCGCGGGTTATTATGTTTTTACAAACCCCGCAGGTATACTTGTCTGTGGGGTATACACACTTATTTTTACTCACCTGGGGGTGAGTGCGGCTTCCCTCCCGCAGGCTCACGTTTGGCGGTGTGAGGCCACATAAGCGTGGCTAGTTCATGCGCCCGCTTCCCTGTCCCCTTCTCAACGGGGCTTTAAAAACTTTAAAATACAAGTTAAAACCACTGAAGGAATAAATGAATGGAAAAGCGGTGTGGTTCAAAGGGGTTACCGGTATATTCCAGCGATAAGGGTGGTACCCTACTTAGCGCTTGGTGTTATCAGCTGTGGCTCATTAACACTTGATTACAGGTGCTTTGCATTAACATTACCCATGGGCTATACATGTGCGCGGGGTATACAAGATGTTTTTTACTCAATCAGGGAAAACCGTGGGTTATACGCAGGTGCGGGTAATACTCGTGCATGGGTTATATGCGCTAATTTACGGTAACTCAGAAGTGGGATAAAGTTTAAGCCTCTGAGTGTCCCCTTCCAACTCCAGGGCTATCAGAGTCCTTTGGCCTTGCAGGCTTGTGGACAGATGCTTTAGGTGCAGGGCTTAGGGTGAAAAGTTTCTTAGGCAGCCAGTCATTTAAAGCAGGGGGTCTCAAACTTTCTGGCCCATGGCCCACCCCGCTCCATGCAGAAAGTTCTTCTTCACACAGCGTGTAGTCAACCTGTGGAACTCCTTGCCAGAGGAGGCTGTGAAGGCTAGGACTGTAATAGAGTTTAAAGAGAAGCTAGATAATTTCATGGAGGTTAGGTCCATAAAAGGCTATTAGCCAGGGGATAAAATGGTGTCCTTGGCCTTTGTTTGTCAGAGGCTGGAGAAAGAGGGCAGGAGACAAATCGCTTGATCATTGTCTTCGGTCCACCCTCTCTGGAGCACCTGGTGCTGGCCACTGTCGGCAGACAGGATACTGGGCTAGAAGGACTTTTGGTCTGACCCAGTGTGGCCGTTCTTATGTTCAGACCACCAGCCAACCACCCATGATAACAAAATGGGAGCAGGAGGGGGCGAGGGGTCTGGCTGGGAGGTAGGGTGCAGGAGCAGGGTGGAGGTCTGGCCGGGCTGAGGGTCGGGGTATGGGAGGGAGGGTGCAGGAGTGAGGGGGGTCTCAATGGGAGAGGGTGAATGATGGGGCTATGGGGTCAGGGCATGGCTGGCTCCATGCCTCCCCCCACACTTGGGCACCACTTCCTGCTGCTCCCGTTGGCTGTGATTCCGGGCAATGGGAGCAGCGAGGAAAACTTCCAGGCAAGCGATTTCCTGTGCTGCCATTACCCCACTTGGGGGGGGGGGGTAGGAGGAGTGACTGTGCAGAGCCACTTCCTTCTCCTGCAAGCTAGATCAGGCCCACGAGGCTCCTCCCCTCACAGCGGGAAGCTGGTGCTGCAACCCCACGGAGGGGGGCTGCGAGGCTGAAGCACCAGCGCAGGCTGCTTGCTGCAGGGGAGATGATCCCTGAGCCTGCAGATCATGCTTTGAGAACCACTGGGCTGGAGAATTTCAGCCAGTGACTGATGCACCGAATCCCCTAACAGGTGTTTGAGTAACACCTGACTTCCAGAAAGCAGCCCATTCTTGATTTGAAAACCCCCAAGAGTTTCCCTTTGGAGTTTGTTCCAAGAGCCCGTCGCCCTCCCTGTTAAAAACCTGAGCCTTGTTGTATCTCCCGTGAATCTGGCCATTGGTGCTTGCTCTCCCCTGCGGTATCTGGGATTTCGTCTGTAGGCACGCACCCATGATCAACAGATTCAGCCTTCAGTGCTGTTCCTCTCCCTTGAGCTGCGGAAAAGCCCCACACAGAGAAAATGAGCTGGCGGCAAGTGGAAATGGTGCTGCTGCCCACGGGATGCTCGTCAGTTGGGCCTGTGTCCTGCAGGCTGGCTTAACTTCACTTTTGGGAGCTGTCCTGTTGAAACGGGGCTGAAGTTAGCGCTTAATGCACCCGTGATGTGTAAGAACCTCCCGAGTTGAGAAATCAATATGATGCCGCAGGGATCTCATGTTTCGGCTCCAGGTGCAAGATTAGAGCTTTCTATAGAGAACGTTCTGCTTGTAGCTATGTACAGCACCTAGCGGGCCCTGGGCACAAATTGGAAGAGAGAATGATTTGATGGTCATGCATCCCTCTTCCAGGAATCTTAGGGAGGCTGTGTTTCCTACTGGACAGAGCACCAGACTGGGAATCTGGAGAAGAGGGTTCTGTTCTGTGGGGCAAGTTACGTCACTTTCCTGTGCCTCAGTTTCCCCCTCTTTTAAATGGGGACAACAGTAGTTGATCTCAAAGAGAGGCCAATGATGAGAGCTAGGGGTGGTTTTTTGTACGTGTAGACAAGCCTGCCCGACGGGATGGAAAAGGGGGCAATTGCCAGGGGGCCTTTAAAGGGCCTGGGGTCCCAGGCTGCCACCCACAGTACAGCAGGGGTAAAGCAGGCTTCCTGCCTGCCCTTGCCCCGCACTACTGGAAGCAGCCGCTCTGTCCCTGCAGCCCCTGGATGAGGGGTGTCGCCTTGCACTGCCTCCACCCCAAGTGCCAGCTACATGGCGCTCATTGGCCAGGAGCTGTGGCCTGTGGGTGTGGTGCCCACCGGCAGCAACACATGGACTCTGAAGACCCCTTCCCCCTGCTTCCTGGAGCTGCTGCCAAAGGAGTGTGCTGGTCGTTTTCAGGAGCTGCCCAAGGTAAGCACCGACCCCCCCACCCCCCGCACACTGACTCCTGCCCCAGTCCAGAACCTGCACCACCACCAGCACCTCAACTCCCTACCCCAGACTGGTGGTGGAGGGAGGAAGGGGCATGGAGTGAGAGGAAGAGGGAGGCCTCAGAGAAGGGGTGGGATTGGCTGGGGCAAGGGTCTTTTGGTTCTTAGACACTTGCTAACCCTACTGGGCAGGCACGTAGAGGCTGTGGCTTTGCTGGCAGCTCACTAGGCACCAGCCGGTACAGACGTAGCACCACCCAAACGTTAGGTGGGGGGCGGGCACGGCTTGTGTGTGTATGTAGGGGGGAATTGCTGTCCACAGGCCTGCCTGCAGAAATAAATGGTTCAGACATACTTCTGAAGTTGAAGGCTCCCCCTTTTTAGCCTGCTCTGGACCCCAGCATGGAGGGCTGGGCAAGACAGAAAGGTGTCAGGAAGATCCGGGTTGAGGGTGGTTTGCATTGGTTTAGCTGAAGATGGGGATGTAAATGGGTTCCGAGCCCTCTGCTCTCATGTCAGAGCTGGAGCATCTCCTGGGGGGGTTGCAACCATTCAGCTGCCGTGGGGTCAGCAGGTGCCCACGGAGGGGGACTGTGCCTGACAGTGGGGGGGCGGGGGCGGGGTGGGAGATGCAGTCTTCCTTAATTACAAACGGGGACAGAGTTGTCACCCAGCCCGGGCCCCCCAGCCCAGCTGAGACTGTGACCCCCATGGGCAGTGGGAGGGAGATAACCAGGGGGGAGCAGACTAAGCCCCAACCCGCTCCTGGACCCCCTCCCACCTACAGCCAGGAGGGGCTGAGACCGGCTCTAGGAGGTAAGGGGGCCACAGCAGGCTCCCTAGGGACCCCCTATCTGGGGGTGCAGGTCCTGGGGGGCATAGACAAGCCCCTGGGTGGGGGCAATATGGGGGTCCTTCAAAGCATGGAGTAAACCCTGGGGCAAAGTGGGGGGGCTATTCCTAGTGGGAGGGGCAGGGAACAGCCCCTGGCTGGGGGAAACCCTCTGGGAAAGGGGAGGGAGGAGCACGGAACAGCCCCTGGCTGGCGCTCCCTGTGCCGGGGGGAGGAGCACGGAACAGCTCCCCGTCCGGGGAGCAGCGTGGGAAGAGCTGGGAGGAGGCCGATGACCCCTGCCCCGGAAGTCCTCGCTCTCCCGGAAGCCGCCCCCCCGGCTCAGTGTCTCTCTTTCCGCCGCCATTTTGAACCCGGCTCCCTGCACAGTGAGTCCCGGCGCCGCCATCCGCCGCCATCCGCCCCGTGGCGGGCCCGGCCGGGGGAGCTGGGGTGGGGGCCACTCGGGGAGGGCCCGGCCCGTGGGGGGACGGAGCCTGGGGCCGGGCCCGGGGCCCGCTTCGGGGTCCAGCTACTGCCTGCTGCGAGGCCTCCCTGCGCCGGGGGGGGGGCGCTGACTGCTCCCTGCGCCGGGGGGGGGGCGGCGCCGGAAGCCCCCGGTACCTGGTGCATAGGGGTGTCCCCCCCAAGTAGGTCCGGGCGCCAATGGAAGCCCCCTTGGGGGGTGTCTTACCCTAGGTGGATCTGAGGGCCAGAGGAGGCCCCCCCATGGGGCATAGTGGCTCCCTCTCCCCAAGGGTGTGGGGGTAGAAGTTGGCCCTGGTTGGGAGGAAGGAGAGGGGTGGTATTTACCAGGTGGGGAGAGGAGAAGGGGGAAGTCATGTCCCTTTAGGAATGGGGGGGTGTCCATGTCTCTCCCCACTCCTCCCCTCTTCTTGTGGGGGTGCTCTGTTAGAATAGCGTTAGGGCTGTGAGGTGTAGAACCGGCTCCTAAGCGCTTTTGGGGCAGGCGGGGTCTGAGCCTCAAGTTTGAAGGCCTATGGCTGTCTGGAGCCCCCACAACTTCACATCCTGGATGTGGCTCAGCCCTTCATCCTGCCCAGCTAGATAAACCAGATCCCGAGTGCTGGACTGAACGTGTGGGATCATGTGACGAGACCCCACAACCAGAGGTATTGGCACTAAAGTTCAGAGGGTGCTTCTCACTATATAAAATTGTTCCAGTGCCCCTAGCCAAAGCTTTTGGGCCCTATCGTTTCCCCGTACTTCGTTCATCAGACAGGAAGAATTCCATCCTTGATTGCCACCAGCTTACCATGTGGCCTTTGACAAATCTCATCACCTTTCTATACCTGAAGTTTTCCACTGAAGTAGAGAAGGACACCCCTTTTTAAACTCCTGATGAGTAGTGAGAGCTGACTGAAGTCTGTAAAGAGCTGTTAGCCAGGTCAAAAGTGCTATGTATATAGGCCCAAAATTTATCCAGGCTCCTGAGTTGCATAGGAACATACAGGTTGCCAGTGTGTCTAGGAACTAAGGTCTTTATGTAGCCCTGTATTCTGTCTTTGACTGCAGCTGTTACTAGAAACTTTAGGAGAAGATATAAGAACTCCACAGCAAGCAGAGGAGGGATTATTTGGTGTGTCGTCCCCCCCCCAACAGGTGTTACTCAGATCTCTTAAATCTTGAAACACAAGATCATATAATTTTCCTTAATTATGTTGGTATTAATGGTTGGTAATTCTGGAATTTCTTAATATCGATATGAATAGCTAGTTTCATTTTGAATCTTGGTAAGTTCTTGGCCACTATGATCAGCATTGCAGACCTGTTGCTTCTGAAGAAGTGTGTAGAGAGTTTGCTTACTTGCTGGACATAGGAAATGCTCTGATACAAGGGTTTGGTAATGGGGAAGACCGCTTAGTTACAATTTCACAGTGAAATATTTACAGCTTCTCTCTTGCTTGCTTTACAAGTTGTATGGAATTCCTTCCTTGTAGCCACCCAAGAGTGCGTCTCTGGCTTTTCTGATTGTGGGAGAGACATTGACTATGCATGTCTTGGGATGTTTTTCCTCTTAGATCCTCAGCCCAGGGACCTTCTCTAATGATGGCTTCTGTTTTTCTTTCTTGCTCTCAGAAATGCCTGGTGAAGCGACAGAAACCGTCCCAGCCACAGAGCAGGAGCTGCCACAGCCACAGGCTGAGACAGGTTAGTGTTGATTTGCTTTATTAGACACCTTCCGAAAGGATCCTGAAACTCATCCAGCCTAAACTTCAAGAACAGGTGGAGCTAGTTTGTGGGGTGGGGAAACATGAATATTTTACCACTGGTGGCTTTTGGAAGTCTAGTGAAAAGCCTTGAAGAAGTAAGACTGAGTGTTGGCAATTTGACTGGGTTTCACTTGCTCACATGGATGAGTTAAGGGGGCTCTTTGAATGGAAATGGTGGTAGCATGCTTGAAGGGCAGTAAGGGGATCAGTCAGTACTGCTGCCCAGTGGTACAACCAAGGCATTGGCAGTGTGTGATGTGCAGAAGTACTAATTTTAAAACACCAGCCTGCTTTCATTTAACTGGCATTCTGACTTCCTGTGGTTACTAAGTGAAACCCAAGTGTTTGGCTCTCCACTGCTCTAACCAGGTGAAATGCTGGATGTTGGTTTCATTGCTTTCAGTGCGTTTTCTCTTTCTCTTCACCACACGTTGTTTGGCCACCTGCTGTTGCGCGAGGCAGAACTGTTTGTCCCACAGCCTCTCCACATGATTGGGTGTTTCTCACTCAGCGAGCTCAAAAAGTGCATCATGCCAGCAGTGATATAGGTTATTAAATATATGGTAACATTCAGAGTTGGACAAAGACGTCCCAGTTTATCCAGCTCTGCGTTACATGGCCTACAGAGGAGTTGCAAAAGCCTACTTGGTCGTAGCATGTTCTGTAAAATGCTGATTCCCTGCATCAAGGAACATCATCAGCTTGTGTGTCACATACTGTTGATACAGGTAACACCAGAGGTCCGTATAAGTGAAGATGATTAGAGAAATCTAATTTTTTTCAGCTTGTTTTCTCTGTGCCTGTGAGGGAAGTCTGCGTATAGTCCGTTTCATTCTGCCTGTATTACAAAACAGTGGGGGAGAAAAGAACATTTTAAAGCCATGGGCAAATGTAGCAGTAAATGTACAAAGAGTCATGGCATTCTAGTGCAGGTGTAGGACCTGAGATTTCTTTTAACTCCTTGCAACTGACTAGGTTTCAAGGTTACAGATTTTCTTCCAATGGGGTGGCTAAAAGTGGATACAGGGAGCCACATGATGCTTCATGACTCCAGCCAGAAAGTTGCTTCAGAGTTTGGCATTCACCAAGCTTGGTGAAACCCGGCTGATGAATGTGCTGAAAGAACGCCTGGCTGCCCTCTAGAGGGGGAGAGGAGTTGAACTGAAAGTTTGTGCAGCTTTTAAAAATAACCAACAGAACCCTGCTCGTGTTTTGCAGCATCTGTGACTTTAGTAATTTAGATTTTCAAACCCACTGTGTGTTGTGCTTCTCAGTTGTCTCCCGTGAAGGTTTTCTGGGTGCGGAGATCCAGTTAGCAAATAGGATGGCTTTGATTGCGGTGTTTCTGCTAGAGGGTCAGGGCATGCTGCATGGCTGTGGGACTGGGCCTGAGGCATGGGGGAGCCACTCAGTGCATGACTAGAAAATGGGATGAATTCTGCCCAAGGGCAGTGTGAGTTTGACTTGGGGACAACAAGAAAAATATGGACCATTTGATCAAAATGCTGCAGAAGGGAAAGAGTTTATGAAGGAAAATAACCCTGTGATTGCCCAATGGGGCTGCAAAAGTCCGGCTCTCAGCATGATGGTTAAATTGTGCTCGTTGATCTTGAGTCACGTCAGTTGCTCAATTTCACTAGCAGTATTGTTCATGCTGTCGGAATGCCTCGTGGAGGGTAGATGTGATCCCTATGGCAGGGTAACTTTGCAGACTGCATTTGTGCCTCTGGGTGAATACAGTGCTGCAGCATCTCAGGGCAGGGTTTTTCTCTAAGACTCCAAGGATAACTCACACTTTTTCCCCACTGTTGATTCTTCTCATCTCTTGGGTGTCTTACCATGCCATGGACTGTGTAAAGGTTGGTGGGTCTTGGTAGTAGGCGGTGTGTATTCAACAGCTGATGCTATTGCAGTAACTCCTCCTCCAGTCCCTGGGGAAGCAAGTCGAGCTCTCCCAGGGGTGGCAGCTGAGCAGACCAAAGCAGTTGCCACCAAGAGTCCTGAGGTGGCAGGCGAGGGTTCCCAGGCTGAGGCTGCTCTGGAGCCTTCAGGTAGGTCTCAAGTTGCTACAGAAGGTAGAATGGGGGGGATGAAGAGTTACCCTGTCTATAAAATAAAATCTGACTCATGTGGAGCGTTAGAAATACCAGCTCTGCATTGAGCAGCCTCTTCCGAGGCCAGGTGGGACCCGACAGGAGCTGCAGGTTAAAGGGCTGTGCTAACATACGATTACGACACTGAGAGTTTTATTCTCTGTGGGGATTTCATCGCACCTCTTGCCACCCAAGTGTGTCTCTGCTGGAGGTAGCTCAGCTTATGGAAAGAGCATAATGCAGTGCTGACGTCCGGCATTATGGGGCTCCATTTTCTCCCAATACAGCTGAGTTACTGTGAGCCGTCACCTCATGACTTTTTTCAACAAGTTTTTTGCAGCCTCTCGGAATTCTACTCCCCTGCAGGGTGGGCAGGGGATGGCCCCAGAGTTCAGTGGGGGGCGCTAGAGCTGGAGGTTGCATGGCAGTCATGTCTCAGTGACACTGCAGAGTAATGATGTCTGAGGCATCTCCAGTGAATGTGGAAGGATTGAGGCCTCGTGGAGACCGGAAAAAAAAAGTCACAGGGAGAGTAAAGAGGAATGCCCCCTGCTGCCTGGTTCATGTCCAGCTCAGCACCTTTCTGAGATGGGCTCCCCTTTGTTACCTTGGAGACACAGATAGTACCAGCTTCTGAATTAGGAAACCTTTCTGGGGATCATGTGATGAACTTTTCTTCCCCCTTGGTACAAGACTCCAATTTTAGACACTAGTCTGGGATCTGCCATGTTTTATCGCCCTACATTTCACTAGCACTTGAACCCAACTCCGGCTCACGTTCCTTGGGTGATGGCGTGTCTTTGGGGGCTCATCCCGCATGTGGGCCCTGATCCGAGGCATTGGCATGTGAGCAAGTAGTCCTTCCTCCACTGAGTGCAGGACTTGGCCTAGCTGTCTGGATCTCGGCGGCAGAGAAATTGGCACTAAACCCAATTTGGGAAAGGCTGAATCAGGGCAGTATGTGTGTAGCAAGCTTCTGCCCTAAGTCAGGTGACCTGTGCAAAAGTGGCTTTTGTACTTTTCTTCCTAAATTGGTGGCTGACTCATAAATGAGTCAGTCATTCATAACTGGATCATGGTTGCAGCTCTCAAAATGCCAGCATGTGGGATCTCCTCTCACCTGACTCAGAGCTTAGAGTTTGGCCCGATGTCTTAGTTAAGGAGATAAGAGGTAAGGGGAGTCTCCCGCCATGAGCAGGGAGGTGACTCACTCAGTTTATCATGCTGAGTGGGTTTACAGCTTCCCAAATGTCTGTCCCAGCACTGCAGCCTCTTTCTCTTCCCCTGTGAAAAGGCGGGTCAGTGGAGGCTGTAACCCCCTTGCTCCACACAGCCCTAGGGTTACTGCCATGCTGTATCCAAGCCTTGCATTCCGCATTAGTCAGCACTGCTCTGCTGGGAGAAGACTTGACCCTCTGGGGTGGGAGCCAGCAGGCTTATCCCTGGTTTAGTCTCACTTGTTCTGCCACCCACTTCCGGAGGTCTTAAGGGCTCAGTCTCGCTGCAGTTTGGGGCCAATCTAGCGCTCAAAGAAGCAAAGGTTGTGTGCAGTGCTGGCAGGCGCTGCCTGTCTTTGCTGTGCAGCTCTTCCAGTTCATCTAGCTCCTGGCAGGCAGCACCACCAGGATAACGCTGCCGTAGCTCTGTCATGGACCTTGCCCACACTCGCTCGCTCAGACTGTGGCCCAGCCTGGGCTTGAGCTCTGGTATCCACAGGTCAGAGGTGAGCGGCACTGTGTTCTTGCGAGACCTGGTTCGTCTTAGAAACGGAGTAGAACCTTCCTGCTTGCAGCCATTCCTGACTGGAAGGGCTTGTCAGGAGTAACCTTTTGCTCTTGCTTGTTTAGCTCCTGCTGTCCCTGCCGGTGCTCCCGCAGCCGCTGTTTCTGAGCCTGCGGTTCAAGCGTCAGGTATTCCACATACGCCCGTCCCTGCCGTGCGGCTCATTAACCTGTTTGCTGTGCTGATGGTCCCATTAACAAGAATGGGCAGGAGCTGGGAGAGCGAGGGTTCCTGGCTTCTCCCAGCACCGCCCCTGACTCATGCGGCCTGGGCGTGAGTCGCGTCCCTGCTGCGTGCCTCAGTTTCCTTGTGTGTAAAAGAAAACCTGCCTCCCAGGAGCACGCGAGGCCCTTAGTTGCATGTTTGTCAAGTACCGTGTGTGGACGGGGCTGTAGGAGTAGGGAGGGTTTGCTCCTAGGATCTGAGGGCTGCCTTCCCAGGATGGGAGGCATGTGAGAGCCCGGTGCATTGGGGTGATGAAACTGCAGCGTTCAGGCACTGCACGGCAGTCTGTGGTGTGTTCTCAGGCATCCCAAAGGCTGAGACGAACGGTGCTGACGAGCCCTGAGCGTGGCGTGCCCATGCTCTGCTCAGCTGAGATTGCATCGACTGCTTGCCAGCAGCCCGAGGGCCTGACCTAACCTGCCTTAAAAGCAGCCATTTGCTGCCAGCCTCCTCTTTAATGTGGGGGTGCAGCCGAAGCCTGGCACGTGATCCTGCCCTGTTGGGCTCCAGGTGGAGCCCTGCACGCTGGGGCCTGCCACCTGCAGACTACGCCTCCATATTAGCGGCGGGAGCCAAGCTTTGATGGACTCTGTGAAGCATGGTGGGGGGGGAATGTTACTTACCCCAGACTCCTTTGGGGAGCGTTTCCCCCCCAAAAGGGGGAGGGGGGAATTCAAGAGCCAGGCAAACTCCCCGCGGAATTGGGCTGCTGTATTTATGCCTTTCTCGGAGCCCAGGAGCATTTTACTGAAGCTGTGCACTGGAATACAAGATGATGCAGCTTTCTTCCCCAAAGTGCACCTGACAGATGCAGGCTGTGGATGGCAGCCAGCACTCTGGGCTAGGGGATTGCATGTGTGCCCCGAGGGGTAGGAGTGGGGGGGCTGGAGCTGGGCACTGGAGGAGAATTTTCCCTCGGGGTGGGGGTTCTCTGTGCTCATCCATTGATCCGTCTCCCTCTGGAGCGGGGGAAGGTTGAAGCATGTATGTGGGGAGCTCTTGGAGGCCTGGTCCACACTGCCCTGGCCATCGATCCGGCGATGTGAGTACTTGGCTCTATTGCCCAAGGTGTTTTCACTGCGGTGAGCTGATGGCAGACTCTCCCCTGCCTATGCCTCTCACTTTCCTGTGGACTCCGGTACCCCAGCCGAGCGCTCGACTGCCGATTTATTGTGTCTGTCCTGGACATGATACATCGGCCCCTGTGGAGCCAGCAGGTACCGTAGACATGAGCCGCCCACTGGCCCAGGTAATGGAACTGCAGCCCACACAGGACCTCGCTGCATAACTCGCCTTTCGCCCTCTGCTCCCTTTTTTGGTTCTCATTGGTGCCCTTTGTTTCTCTCTCTTTCCCAGCGCTAGCTCCTGCTGTTAACCCTGCCCAGCCCTGCCCTCCAAATGCCCCCACAGGCCTGGCTGCGTCCACAGAGCAGCCCCCTGCCCTCACCTTCCCATCTTCCTTAGCACTAGCTCCCCCTGCCTCCCCACCTGTGGTCCCAGCCCTAGTGCTCCCCACCTTTTCCGCTCCCTCGAAGCTCCCAGCGGCAGCTCTTGGCGTCCCAGTGGCCTTCGCCCCTCCCCCCGCTGCAGCCCCAGCTCTCGAGTCCCCAGCCGATTGTGCCTCTCCAGGCTCTCCTGCCCCTGCTGCTGCTTCCCCAGTTAGCCCAGCATCCCCTGTGGGCCCAGCCCTGGCCTCTTACTCTGTTACCCCGAACACGTCCCTGGCCCTTCTCAGCTCCCCCCTGGCCACGCCAGCCTCTCCCTGGTGCCCAGTTTTGACAACTCCTGTTTCTCCCCTGGCCCCCCTTGCTCCACCTGCAATCTCAGTCCCTACCTCTGCGGCCCCTCTCACATGCCCTGGGGCCTCAGCTTCTCCCGTGGTCCCTACTGCTGCCCCTCCGGCCCCAGCCTCTCTTCCAGATTTTCCTGTGGCTCCTGTCTCAGCCCCCTCCATGCCCCCTGGGATCCCTGTCTCTCCCTCAGGCCCTCTCTCCCCCCAAAAAACCCCAGCCTCTCCTCCAGCTCCTGCCTTGACCCCCTCTATGCCCCCTGCCTCTCCCCCAATGTCCCTCCCTGCCCCAGCTCCTGCCTTGACCCCCTCTACGCCCCCTGCCTCTCCCCCAACGTCCCTCCCTGCCCCAGCTCCTGCCTTGACCCCCTCTACACCCCCTGCCTCTCCCCCAATGTCCCTCCCTGCCCCAGCTCCTGCCTTGACCCCCTCTACACCCCCTGCCTCTCCCCCAATGTCCCTCCCTGCCCCAGCTCCTGCCTTGACCTCCTCTACACTCCCTGCCTCTCCCCCAATGTCCCTCCCTCCCCCAATGACCCCCACCTCTTCTACAGCTCCTGCTCTGACCCCCTCCACACCTCCTGCTTCTCTCCCAACCATCCTGCCTCCCCCAAAGACCCCATCCTCTCCCCCAACCTCCCTCCCTCCTCCAGTGACCCCAGCCTCTCCCCCAGCTCCTGCCCCAACCACCTCCACTCCTGAGACCCCAGTTTCTCCCCCTACCCCTCTTTCTCCCCCAAAGACCCCAGCCTCTCCTTCAGCCCCCTCTACACCTCCTGCCTCTCTCCCTCCCTCCAAGACCCTTGCCTCTCCTATAGCTTCTGCCCTGACCCCCTCTGTGCCTCCTGCCTTTCCCCCAACTTCCCTCTCTCCCCCAGCCTCTCCTTCAGCCCCCTCTATGCCTCCTGCCTCTCCCCCAACCCCCCTTTCTCTCCCGAAGAGCCCAGCCTCCTCCACTCCTCCTGCCTCTCCTCCAACCCCCCTCCCTTGCCCTGTGGCCCCAGCCTCTACTGCTGCTCCTGCCCCAACTCCCTCCACGCTTCCTGAGACCCCTGCCCCAGCCCCTCTCTCCCCCACGAAGTCCCCAGCAGCTCCTGCTCCAGCCCCCTCCACTCCTCCTCTGACCCCAGCCTCCAAATCAACCCCTCTTCCTTCCTCTTCCCCTTCGGCTCCTGCTCCAGCTGCTCTCCATCCCTTGGGGGCTCCCGTTTCTCCCAGTGTTACACCAGCTCTGCTGACTCCTGCGTCTCCACCAGCTCCCATCGCCCCTCCTGAGGCTGCAGTTTGTCCTGTGACTCCTGGCTCTCCCCTGGTTCCTCCCACTTGCCCCAGGGCTCCGGCTTCAGCCCCACTGGCCCCAGCCTCTCCCGCTTGCCCAGGTCTGGTGACCCCAGGCTCTCTGCCTGCCCCCAAGGCAGTAGCTGAGGTTGCTGCCCCTGACTCTGCTCCCACCCTCTCCCCTGAGCTCCTCCTTGCTCCCCAGAAACTCATTTCCTCACCTCTTGCTTCCACTGACCTCCCTGCCCCTCCCCTTGCTCCAGCCAGTTGCCAAACCCAGCCTGATGCCCCTGCACCTCTGCCCGCTGCCCTTGCTGAAGAGCTAACCGCCTGCCCCAGGCTCCCTAAGCCATCCCCGCCCTCCTCATCTGGTCCCGAGCCTGACCCGCCAGCCAGCCCCCCTGCCCCTGTCTGTGCTGCTACCCTCGACGATGATGAGCTGCCGCCTCTCATCCCTCCCGAGGGGCCTGCCAGGGAACTGCCTTTGCAGCCCATCCTTGAGGATCTCTCCTCTCCCAGACCCTCAGCGGCCCCTGCTGAGGCCCCAGCTGTTCTTCCTCCAGCCAAGCAACCTGCGCCGAAGAACAACAAGGGTATTTGCCGCCTCGGTTTGCTGTGTGCATGGCGTGTCAGCGGCTGCTCACCGAGTACTAACCCCGGGAGACTGTCGGGCATCGAAGCCCACCGCTCACTCTGGCGTGATTTGTTAGCCTAGCAAAGTAGCATCGGAAAGTCACGTGCCAGGCTGTGTAGGGAGGCCGAAATCCTCCCGCGCTGAGCCCCATGCGTTGGCCGGGGTGACGCCCCTTGGACGTGGCAACAGAATCCAGCTCACCACCTGCTCCCGTGTGGGGCACCAGCTTTTACAGTCGGTTCTCTGACGGAAGGGCCTCGAACGCACGCCGAGCACGGGGCTGCCTCGCAGAGGGGACGTTGGCCTCGGTGGCATCTGGACCCGCGTCACCAGAACCACGCGGGGCTTGAAAACCCAGTCGGCGCCTCCTGCTTGGGTGTTTCTCCCATGTCAGCTGTGTGTTCAGTCCGTTCCCCTCCTAACTCCCTGCTTCCCAGCAATCTTGTGGGGATTAGCTCAGAGATCACCAGCGACTTAGCGGCTATGTCTACACGGGCAGCTTCTTGTGCCAATACTTGCCTGCTGTCTACACTGTACACACATTTTTGCGCAAGTAAATGTACAGTCTAGCGTTGTAAGACAGGACTTCTTCCGGACAAGTTATTCCTCTCCCCATGAGGAATAAGCCCTCTTGCACAAGAGCTCTTCTACAAGAGGGCAGTGTAGACAGGCAACATGAATTTCTTGCACAAGAAGCCCCTATGGTTAAAATGGCCATCAGAGCTTTCTTGCACAAGAGAGCGTCCACACTGCCGTGGATGCTCTTGTGCAAAAGCACATGCCAGTGTAGACGCGCTCTTGTGGAAGACTTTTTGCACAAGAACTCTTCCGCAAAACAGTTCTTGCGCAAGAAGCTGCCACTGTAGACGTAGCCACTGTCAGTCTGCCTGTGAGTGGCCTTGGGCAGGTGCTGGGGTTACCCTGTTACTTCCCTGGGAGCAAGTTTTGTCGTGAAATGTGTCTCCGTGGCCTGTTTGCTGTGTGTCATTAGTGGTGGCCGCAGCCTGTCCTGTGCACACCCGAAACAAGCCGCATGCAGCATGTAGGGAGGGGCCGGAGGGCCCAGCTGAGGGAGTCAGTCTGGTTACCAAGCCTTGTGTCTGCTCCCAGCAAGACTGTGGCATATGGAAACCTCTGGTGTGGCTGGGTTTGTGCCCTAGCTGCTCTTAGTTTCTGAGCCAGGCGCTAGTAGACAAGAGGAGGGTTGAAACTCGCACTCCCCAGTCTGCTCGAGGGATCAAGTGTGGCACCGATAGATTCTGCTTCTTCACTCCTGCGCTGTCGGGCACGGTCCATGCTCGGCTGGCAAGCTCACGACACCCGCGGCTGTGGAGACTTGCATGGAGTGCCAACCGGAGTCTTACCCAAGCCCCAGCAGCTTCTGGGCAGGGCACAGATTTGCATTTCCTCTTCCTGCAAAGGCTCTGGGTTGAACGGTTTAATTGATGCCATCCCATCCCCTTTACTAGAGCTGGGCTGGGGCTGGCTTTGTGTGAAGATGCAAAGCAACCCTGGGAGCACAACATGAATCCTTTCCTGTTCCCCTCCCTGGGTCTGAGCTGCAGGCCCCTGCTTTGCTGTCACCCAAACAAACGGGGGGGGGGTTATGTCCCCACCCTTTCCCTAGGGCCCCGGTAACACCAGTTGTGCTTTACTGACTCGCTCGCCCAGTGTTGGCGAACCCGCTTTGATAAATGTGTATCATCTGCTCCTGCCTGAGGTAGGGATGTGAAATCCTGAATGAGCAGTAAACCGGTTAAACGTTAGGTCACCCTAGTGGTTAACCAGTTCACCAGCTAAGCAGGATCCCAGGCGGGGAACCGTTCCTCCAGCGGGCTGGCCCAGCAGCCGGTCACATCCCTAGCCTAACACATACTTCACTGCTGATGAAGAGAGGTTCAGACTTGGAGCCAGATCCTGAAAAAATGGAGTACTTGTGACTTCCACTGACTGTAGAGGAGATGGGAGGATGTGCGCAGAGCCCCAGGTCGGCCCTCTAATCAGGTGCAGACGCTTCTCCCTTGGGCTTCGTGATCTCTTGAGGTCCCTTCCAGTTCTGGTAGTCTGGGATTCTGATTCCCTATCCAAAATCCCGTGGCAGCTGTAGGGGTGTTGGCATATAGCTGGTTAAACGCTCATCCGTTAATCCAAACGACTGCACGCATGCACGCCCTTTGCTGCCTCTATCAGAGCAGCGGCTGGGGAGGCGGGAGCCACCTACCCCTATCCCCCGTGCTGTTATCTCTGTATCACAGGCAGCAGCACAGGAGGAGGCTGTCCACAGGGAGCTGCCCCTTTCCCCCCCACAGATAGGCAGCAGCACAGGATGGCAGGCAGGAACTGGTCTGTATGGGGAGCCAGTTTTTAAACTGGATCCCCTCCTGGACCAGCTCTGGTAGAGGCAGCAGTGCGGGATGGCAGGGGCTCCCCCGGCATGGAGCTAGGAACACACTGGCAGTCGGCCCCGCCCCCAGGGAGTATTTTAGGAACTGTGTAGTCAACACAATGTTTTGTGGTTACACGATTACTAAAATGGGCGTTATCTAATGTCCCATGGCAGCTGTATAGGCCTCGTGGATACCAGGAGCCGGGACTGACCCAGTCTGACTACGAGGCCTCTGTCTGCTGCTGCACAAAAGGCTATTCCTCCACCCTTTCAAGGCACTGGACTTCCAAAGCCTCCGTTACTACTGATCTGTGTTGTCCTTGAATGTGTGGCCATTTCTTTGTTATGCAGGAGGGATGGGGGAGGTGGGCAGGATCCCTCCTGTACCAGGCCTTGCATACATGTTCATTTTGGTGTGAGCTGGGGTAATGGAACAGCTTCTACCCTTCGGCATAACCAGACCCTAAACAGCCCCTTGGCAAAGGCTTTGCCGGAACAAGTCAGCTTCTCTGTCCCCTCCTGTTTCCACCAGACGTGCCTGCTACTCCCCCAGGTGTTCACGCTGGGATACGTGATGTATGTTTGTTTCCCTAGGGTCCGGCACAGAATCCGACAGTGACGAATCGGTGCCAGAACTCGAAGAACAAGATTCTACGCAGACCGCCACACAGCAAGCGCAGGTAAGGGGCCGGGTCCCTGCCGCCTACGTCACGCGGTGCATGTGGTGGGGGTGAGTCGCAGGATCCCCGGCTTCTGGACGTAAGAGAACCTGCTGTCTTCGCACCGTGTAGGGCCGCCATCCCTGGGCCCAAGCAGCCTCTTGCGGATGTGAAGATGCATCTCTCACTGTTACTCACAGACAAGGGGAGGGCCCTTGGGAATCCCTGTTCTCTCCTCCACCTAGACACAGTCCCTGGAGATCCCATCCCTGCTCACTCTCACTGCGGTGAACGCTGCTATTGGAAAGTCAGGAGGCTGAGCGGTTCTGTGCCTCCCTCCCCCCACACCGCGAGCTGGCCATGCCTCTCAAACCCTGCTTGTGGCATAATCTCCGTCCTGACCTCCTCCTCCCCTCCAGCGGGACAGAGGCACTATCTGACAGCTGCCCCTGCTCTTGGTTCCTGAGGCCTGTATCCTTGGCTTTCCTAAGGCCCCCCTTGTTCTCTGTCCCTGCAGCTCGCAGCAGCAGCTGAAATCGATGAAGAACCAGTTAGCAAAGCAAAACAGAGTCGGAGTGAAAAGAAAGCACGGAAGGTAGGAGAAGATGGCCGGTGGGTGCCTCCCCCTGGGGAGTCAGCCAGCACAGCTGGCGAGAGATTGGGCTCCTTCAATTGAGCCCTGTCGTGCCCAGCACGATGCTGCTTGTCTGATTCAAGGCCTCCTGATGCCCTGTACTGGCAAGGCTGGCACAGAGCTGAGTGGGCACTTGTGTGACCCTCTGCCTTTCTAATCCTACGACCCCAAGGGATTCCCTGGCCTAATGGTAGAAAGAACCATGCCCTGTGCACAGGCCATCCCAGAATCCAGCCGAGGGAGGGACGCTCATTTCACAGGAGAAATCGGCAGTTGAGTTGAGTTAGGGCTACATACTTTGCAAGGACGGTCCAGTGATTGCTGGGTGGCCATCCCGGAATCATTCCCCCATCTTTTTCCCCCTTCCCACGCTCTAACAGTGGCATAGCTCACAAATCTCTCAAGTCTGCCTGTTTCTCTGAATCCTTTTCATGACGCCAATTTGTCGTGTGATGGTTCTTACGATATATTTTTAGATTCAGAAGCGCAGGACAAAGCTCATCACCTAATTAACCATCTTGTTAGTCTTTAAAGTGCTGCATAGTCCTGTCTTTTGTTTCAGGACAAACCAGTGAGAGATTTTTAAACATAACTACTTTCCTATTTTATTAAAAATTCGAGCAATTACAATAACCAAAGAACTTTGCAAATAAAAGGGTCAATACAATTGCCATAAGCAATGCAAGACACATATCACAGCACAGATCACAGTTCAGGCTTCAGCTATGATTCGTTATAGGCTAACTTATTACTATGCAATGTAATCTTATATACTATAGATTTTTAAAAGGGTTAACCTAAGATACCCAAAACTAGCTATACTAAAATATTCAAGCCTAATGCACTTACAGTTCACCCTTGATCCCCAACAATCCCCAGACAAGAGGTCACAGTCTCATTCCTTCCCGCATGCTGAGACGTCCTAGACATCCTGTGGATGAACAGGCCAAGAACTTCTGGTTACGTGAACAGAGTTTGCAGGTCCTCTCTGTTCCTCCCTCCCAAAGCACCTGTGTGCAGAAGCATCCTTTATACAAGCGAGACTCGGTTACCACACCTTGATCCAGCCGTACATGCTTCTTTATTCCAACACCCTTAGATACGCTACTCACTTTACTTAACGTTATTTGTTCAGTCTTTATGCCATTATCCTAAGTTGTTTTACCCCTTTTACAGTTAGCACTTTTGTAAAATACATTGTCGCCCCCTATTTCAATAGCCCACGTCATAATCATTTTGGAAATTTTGATCATGCTTGTTTTTAATGGTATACACTTTTAATGATTTCAGCAGTTTAAGCAACTTATTAGTAGACCTCGCCCAATGACTAAGAGCACAAACGTAGCCATTTCAGCACTTTAAGCAGTTTACGGTCAAGCCTTTACCCTGTGACTAAGGGCAAAAGGTTATATTTCCACACACAGTAAAAACTGTGTTATCCAGCACGCTCGAGGATTAGGGCATTCCGGTTATCTAAACGTTCCGGTTCTCTAAAAATTCTGGTTCTGAGGGTCCCATCAACCGAGGAAAAACCAATGGACAATAATGGTAAAACTCATGTTTTTAATATTGGTAGTTTTGTAGTGTGAGGCAGTTGGTCTCACATTTCTATTTTGAGTTAAAGGTGATTAGTACTTCTTAAATAAAAAATTGTTAAGCCAATCATGGTAAACCAAGTCAGGCCTGTGCGCATGAAGATGTGACAGTACTGTGGCTGGGGGCAATGCCGGTTAACAAAGTTTTCTGGTTAACAGAGTGCAGGATAACAAAGGTTTCACTGTACTTGCTTCAGGCTGAGACCCGCCTACATGCTTGCTAGCATCAGACTTAACAGGGCCTTGCTTCTTAGCCAGAACTACTGTCAAATCAGAGAAGCCTGGGCAGACTCCTCCACGGTGGGGTCCCCAGCTCATACAGCAAGATGGTGGCATAGCTGGCACTGAGTTCTCTCCGCTCTGCCTCTGGCTGTGAGGGTTCTCGCAGCAGGAACGTCGGAGGTTTCTTTGCGGGATGTCCTGAGCCGATGAGCCCTCGTCTCAATGAGTTTTTTCTCCTTTGCTTTTAAGGCAATGTCCAAACTGGGTCTTCGCCAGGTCACAGGTGTAACCCGAGTCACCATCCGGAAATCCAAGAACATCCTCTTCGTCATCACGAAGCCAGACGTGTACAAAAGCCCAGCATCAGACACTTACATCGTCTTCGGCGAGGCCAAGGTGAGCTGACCCAGCTCTTCCCACCTCTTTTGCAGTTCTGTGGCATCGCACTTCAGACAGAACTGTTCCTAGATCGCCGCTTCCCCGCTGAGGGGTGGGTGGGCTTTGAATCCTTTCTGCAGGCTGGTTTCTCTTATCTCTTCTACGCAGCGAGTAGCAGGAGAGCCTTGCTGACCCTAAAGGCCTTGGGTGTCTGAGTCTCCCAGTCCGGCTTTCTTTGGGGGTCCCTTTGAAATGGCAGCCGGTTCACCCGTGTCTCACTGTGCTCTGTTTCTCCCATCCCCAGATCGAAGATCTGTCCCAGCAGGCGCAGCTGGCGGCCGCCGAGAAATTTAAAGTGCAAGGAGAAGCTGTCTCAAACATTCAGGAAAACACGCAGACTCCCACCGTACAGGAGGAGAGCGAAGAAGAGGAGGTACGTTGCCTCCAGGGCCCGGTCGCATCATTGGCGGGGCTGAGACGGAAGGCCATGGTCAGGACGAAGGGACTCTTGCCTTCATGCACCCCTGTGGTTAATGGAATGTGCTAGCTGTTAGGCCTCTTGCCCACCTCTGGCAGGCGTCCAGCACCCCGTTGTGAAGCGAGTTGTGGTGAGGGTCTCGGCCCATTTCTAGCAGGACAGATGCCACCTCGCCCAAAGCATCAAACACACTGATCTTCTGGTCAGCCTGGCAGAGGGCAGGCCCTGGACATTTATTGTCCTCCGCTGTGGAGCAGGCATGTCTCACCAACACTGTTATAGTCCCCAGGGTCCTGTCTGTAGGACCATTCCCATTCACGGCATCTGAGCCCATTTGCCCCTGGACTGTGCTGGAGACGCTGAGACGTGGCACCTGGGGATTCCCTGGCCCTTCCTCCACCTCCCTGCCCTAAGGTAGAAAGAAGAAACTTGCCCTGAGCACTGGTCATCCCAGAATCCCCTCCTGCCAGGCTGTCTGCACCTTTTTTCTGAAGCAGCTGGAGCTGGCCACTGTCGGAGAACAGGGAACCACGGCAGACTGGCTCAGACTTCCCTGTGCTCGCGGGAAGCAGCCATCTCCTCAGTCTGCAAGCAGGGAAATCCGATCCTGACTCCCGCTGCGGCGTGGAATGGATTGCGGCTGGCCCCAAAGGGACGGGGCAATCCCTACCTGCGTGGCACAGAGCGATGTGTGCCGTCGGCTGGGAGACAACCCTGCTCTCTTCTCGCTTAGGTTGACGAGACCGGCGTTGAGGTGAAGGACATCGAGCTGGTCATGTCTCAGGCGAACGTGTCCCGGGCAAAGGCTGTCCGTGCCCTGAAGAACAACAGTAACGATATTGTAAATGCCATTATGGTGAGTGGCCCCCCGGAACGGAGTTCCCAGGCAGCTGAGCGAGCCCAAAACTTGGGAAGTAGAAGTTACAGTGAGGAGTGAATCCTCCCTGGAGGGGAAGAACTGGGCACGCTCATTTCACTGCTGATGTGTGGGGACGCTTAATGATCAGTTACCCTGAGGGCATATCCCGATTTACCCCCTCCTCTCTTCTCGACTTGTCCACGCTGCATCATTCTGTCAGTTTCGCTATCTGTATTGTCCCTCATTGGGAACAGGGCAAAATAACAGGCCCAATGGCTCACAACTATCTGCAGAATAGATGGCCCCCTGCCTCCTCCCCTGTCGCCCACCTCTGTGTGTATCGCACAGCTCTCTGGCCTCGGAGCAGCCATAACAGCCTTCCCCAAGGCTGCTTGGCCCTGCTTAGCCGATAAACAGTCTGATGCTCATGCTGCTCTTTTGCTTCTGCATCAGCATGCCAGAGGAGGCTGGAACTTGGTGAAATCTCTGGGAAATTTCAGATCCGCCCCCCAGCGATAGTATCCAACCTTTCTCTCTCTTTCTCTCTCTCTAGGAATTGACGATGTAGCCGACAGAAGGGAGGAACCGTTTGGTTTTTCAGAGAAGAGTAAAATGCAGCTAAATTTAACATTTGTACTATTTCTATCGATAAATAAACGTTGTGGCTTATTGTCGGTGAAACCTTTTATTTTTGATTTTGGTTTTCCCTGAGGTCACGAGGTATAAACACTGATCACAGATAGGATCCCAGCCCTGATATGATCTCTCCCTTGCTGCTCCCAGGGAAGCTCATCTTCTAATTCTGGTATTTTGTTCCTCTTTGTGAAGATCCACCAGCCTATAGGAAGCAACAAAGGACTCAGACGCTAGCATAGTGTCAGGGAAACTGCAGGCTGCATGTGGCCTATTGGTTCTATGTATGGCGCAAAAGACATTTTATGTACTGTTGCCCATGCGCAGGGTTGCTGGAGTCCGCTGGTTTACGTCCACCTAGTTTTCTTCCTACCGATGTTACCAAAGTGACACGCAAGTAAAGCCAGGGCATATGAAGTAAGGCATATGAACTGCATGCCCACTGTCTAAAGTTCAGTCTCAAATTCTGATGCTCAGAAGTTAGAAAATCTGAGAAGCCTCATTTCCCTCCCAGGGGGGATGCAAGGTGGCCCCCTCTAGATTTCAAGTGTCTAGTCCACTCCAACTTTCAATGACTGCAATGTCAACATAATCCTGAGTGAGGCCTAAAAATCATGACATCTTTATAAAAAGAAACCATGTTCTTTTGATCTGCCTTCTGGTTGATGAGGCTTTCGTTATATTCACTTCATGGGTCTGAAATTTTCTCTGCTTGCAGATCTCAAAGTGCTTTACAGACGAGGTATCATCCTCAAAATGGAGCACAGAGAGGAATGTGCCTTGCCCAAATTCACCCAGCAAGCCAGCGGCCTCTCTCAAGCTACAGTGTTTGTGTTGTATGGTGCCAGGAGAGAGAAGCCCTTGGGATCTCCTGATTTCAGTACTTTTGAGTTTTTGGAAATACCCTCAAAAATCATAAGAGTTGGCAATTCTGTGCTCTGCTGGCAGATGTTCCACTACTTCCTTGGATTGGCAGCGTTGGGAAGGTTTTCTTGGTGTTCTTATTTGCACCCTGTCGTGTAACTCCAAGGGTAGAGTCACTGCCGGTACTTGCTTTCCTGCCATTTTAAAGTCCTGCTTCACGAGAGCTTTAACGGCATTGTTGTGTCCTGTCACGAAAAAGACATGTCTCCGATTGCTGCTGTCATTTCCCAGGCCTATAAGCAAACCTGTCCTTGACCAGAAAGTTGAGTGTGCTCCAGAGGGAGGTTCAACCAGCAGGGAGTGGAAAGGAACCGATGCCCAATGAAATCGTAAGTGTCATGAAAATGGGCAGGGTGCCACTGCTTAGTAACACTTTTTCCCCTGTGCAATAAAAACTAGGCTGTGGAACAACTCATTAAAACTGATTTCGCTACACTGCGGAGAATACAGTCACTAAGGAACCCCAAATGACATCAGCACGAGCTGCTAGCTGGAAGCCCCGCACTACAGATATTGCTATTAGTCACAATCTGTGTAAATCCAAGCCGGCAGAGTTCCGAGTCTCCTACAGGAAGCCTTTGGGGGCTGCAGTAAGATAGAGCTGAGAGGACCAATGCTGGAGTGAGAGTTTCTGCAAACAGGGTTTGATCATTTTAGCTCTGAGAAGTGATAGGCTACTTTCAAATCCTAGGACTCCAGTAGGCTGCATTCAGGGGCTGGTAATTGAGAGTAGGAGTGGAGTAAAACCTGAAAAGAGCTCTTCCAGTGTTGTGTGGTTCAAACCACACGACATCTAGGCTTTGTCTACACCAGGCTTCTTGCGCAAGAACAGCCCTTCTTGTGCAAAAACTTGCAGAGCATCTACACTGCACGCGTGTGCTTGTGCAAGTAAATTTACAGTAAGGGTTCAGAACAGAGGGCTTCTTGTGCAAGAGTTATTCCTCTCCCCACAAGGAATAAGAGCTCTTGCACGAGACAGTAGTGTGGACAGGCAACAGGTTTCTTGCGTAAGAAACCCCTATGGCTAAAATGGCCATCAGAGCCTTCTTGCACAAGAGAGCATCCACACTGCCATGGATGCTCTTGTGCAAAAGCACATCTCTTGTACAAAAGCGCATGGCAGTTCTTGCGCAAGAAGCCTGCAGTGTAGACCTAGCCCCAGGGTACATCTACACTACAACACTGTTTCAAAATAACTAGCGCTATTCCAAAATAGCTTAGTCCACGTCTACACAGCAGGCAGTTACTTGGAAAGTGTGTCAAAATATTGTCAAGCTGGAGGACTTCCTACTCTCCTGTAACCTTCATTGTACAAGGAATAAGGAAAGTTGGAGGAAAAGTGCTCTATTTTGAAGGAAGTGCTGTGTTATTTCGAAATAAGCTATTTTGAAATAAGTATGCCATTGACACAGCTCAATTTGTGTAGTTTATTCCGAGTTAAGCCTTACAGTGTAGACTCACATCCAGAGTCCCATTTAATGTGAGGTAGAGCTGATTTTTGGGAACTATTCTAATCCACCAGATGTTGCTCCAAGCCTGTAGATCAGGGGAGTCCAAACTTTTTTCAAAGAGGGCCAGATTTGATGAAGTGAACATGCGTGAGGGCCGACCATTTTGCCTGACATTCTTTGAACCATTAAAATTAAATGCAAATTAACTATTTTATGCAAAGTTTATTGCAAACGGCATACTTTTCATTTCGTCACATGGATGACAAATCTAAACAGGTGTTAAATCACTCTGCCTTTCATATCTGAAGGCCAGATGGAAAAAAAATCCAGGAAGCTGAAAAATGTCAGGAACATTGTAAAGTACATAATATATTATTGGTAATAAAGGTTGTCTGTCAACTTTTAAGTTCAAAAAATATGAACAGGAACATAACACCAAGTATCCATGTTGTGTCCAAATATATTTATAACTGATTTAGACCAACTGACATTAACTGAGATTTTACAATGTATTCATCTCAATACATATGGATTCGTTGGGGGCCTTAAAAGATAGATATTGCCAAATTACCTGTGGGGCCGTATTAAACCGGAACACGGGCCGCAATTGGCCCGCGGGCCGGACTTTGGACATGCCTGCTGTAGATGCATGAATAGGGCTTAATTACTGATTTGACTGCTCTCTCAGAATGGTAGCGTATTACCTTGCTTCGCTCCTTGGATATCGTCCTGTTTCAAAAACGCAGCTTTATCCAGTGGAAAGGTCAATGAACTCGGCTTCTCTCACTGTTTTGGAACAAGGGAATCTGGGTTAATGCGGTTGTTAAGGCTTTCTAAACACATGCGCACCCCCACTGCAATGTGGGTGCCTTCTTGCTATCTCCTGGACAACTCTGGTGAGTTTAGAAGTTTAGTTTATTGGCAGAATTTGATATTTATTTTGTCATAATTTTGATGAGTCTTTATTTGTACAAAATGTAATCTAAATGTTTACAATTGAAGGATTCTATAGTAGGTTATGAACCAACAATAATTATAACAAGTTCCCAAGCAGCCTTTGGCTAGGCCTGTCTTAACATTTTCAATTTAATATGTGTGCATATTTTTTCATGATTGTGTGTGTATAGGGAAATTGACATTTACTGACATTTACCAATAAACATCCAATTCTTCTAACCCTGTTATTTAATGCTCCAAAAAGACTGTAGCGGAGGAGATGACTTTATAAATACATAGCAAAACATGTGCATGGCTATTTTCTTCATGAACCAGTGGCTCTGCTCCTTATTTTATAATGAGGTTTTTTTTGCTTGTAATATTAATCACTCTATTCCTCTGGCTGTAGAGAGTTGGTTTCTTTCTTGGGGATACAATGCGTTGTGAGAGTAGGTTCCAATGCAAATATTGCTCCCTGCATAGATGTCAGGCCTTCCAGCACTGTTATCTCAAAACAGAAGAGGCTCTGAGCCAGTTACTTCTGACAGACACTGTATTTTCCTGGAAATAGGTCTGGATGAGCAGTGCTCTGGCTCCAAAGGCATTCAGGAGATTATATATTCCTGCTCTTAAGAACATAAGAATGGCCATTCTGGCTGAAGCTAAAGGTCTGTCTGCCCAGTCTCCTGTCTTGTGAAAGTGGCCAATTCCAGGTGCCCCAGAGAGATCAAGCAGTCAAAAAGTGACCCATCTTCTGTCTCACATTCCTAGCTTCTGGCAAACAGATGTTGGGGCACCCTCCCTGCCCATCCTGGCTAATAGCCATTGATGGACTTATCCATTAATTTATCTAGTTATTTTTGGACAATATTATAATCTCAAAGTCTTCACAGCATCCTTTGGCAAGGAGTTCCACAGGTTGGCTGGGTGTTGTGTGAAGAAATGCTTCCTTTGGTTTGTTTTACACCTGCTGTCTGTTAATTTAATTGGGTGACCACCTAAATTCACTGGGTGACCTCTTTGCCAATGGGTCTCAAAGCAGGTTCACAGGAAGAAGGGAGTGTCCCTTTAGGGCAGCAGACAGATGGGGGGGGGGGTTCATTCTCCTGCACCCTGCCTTTCCCTGAGCCACTTTAGGCCCCAATCCCAGGGGCCTTTGTAGTGTGCCCCAAGTTCTCTAGGTGCTCCCCATTTTCCTCCTCCCTCTGGTTTGAGGGTCCCACTTCCCTCCCCTTCCAGTGGGCAACAGCAGGGTCCAAGAAAACTACATGGCCCAGCATCCTTCACTCTCGTTCCCATGGCAACCATGGGCCCGGGAACTGTGGTCACACCCTGTGGCAACAGCGGGAAACCGGGACAAGCATCAGCGCACGCGCCACACGTGGGACGGGGCAAGTCGGAGCCGATGGGGCGGCGATGCGCCTGCGCGCTGAAAAGATGGGAGACGCGCCTGCGCGCTCGGAGGGAGGCCGCCCTGGGCACGCGCGTGGAAGGCCGAGAGCCTCGAGGCGGTTGGGGCGCATGCGCTCTGCGGCCGGTAGGGCCCAAGCGCGCTGAGGGAGCCGGCAGCGGCGCATGCGCGGCGGCCAGTGCGGCGAGAGGCGGGAGCGGGGTATTTTGCTGCGTCACCAGCGCCTGGAGCAGCCGCCGTTGCCCGAGAGCGCGCGGTGCATTGTGGGTGCTAGGCCGAGCCCTCAGGAGCCGCCGCCGCCTCACGCTGGTTGGAGCCGGCCCCGCTCGCCGCTGCCCGCCCGCGCCAGAGAGCCCCGCGCCGGGGACCCGCCTGCCCGGAGCCGCCCCTGCCGCTGTTCGCCATGTGAGGGAGCGAGGGGCCGGGCCTGGGGAGCGGGGAGGAGCGGGGGGGCCGAGGGAGAAGGGGGGCCAAGGGGGGGTCGGGGGGGTGTAGAGAGCGGGGGGGGGCCCAGAGGGGGGGGCGGGTGTAGAGAGCGGGGGGGCCCAGAGGCGGGGGGAGGGTGTCGGGGGGTAGGGGGAGCCCGTGTGTGGGGGGGGTGGAGAGGGGAGAGGGGGGCCCCAGGGGTGGGGGTTGTTGGGGGGAGAGGGGTGGGGGGGGGTTGTAGAGGGGGGGGCCCAGAGGGGGGGAGGGTGTCGGGGGGAGCCCGGGTGTGGAGGGGGCTTAGAGGGGAGAGGGGGGCCCAGTGTTGGGGGGGTCTCGGGGAGGGGGGAGCCCGTGTGTGTGGGGGGGAGAGGGGGGCCCCAGGGGTGGGGGGGTTGTAGAGGGGGGGCCAGAGGGGGGAGGGTGTTGGGGGGGTAGGGGGAGCCCGGGTGTGGAGAGGGTTTAGAGGGGAGAGGGGGGCCCAGAGTTGGGGGGGTCTTGGGGAGGGGGGAGCCCGTGTGTGTGGGGGGGGTGGAGAGGGAAGAGGGGGGCCCCAGGGGTGGGGGTTGTTTGGGGGGAGAGGGGTGGGGGGGTTGGAGAGGGGGGGTAGGAGGGAGCCCAGGTGTGGAGGGGGTTTAGAGGGGAGAGGGGGGCTCAGAGTTGGGGGGGTCTCGGGGAGGGGGGAGCCCGTGTGGGGGGGTGGAGAGGGGGGCCCCAGAGGTGGGGGTTGTTGGGGGGAGAGGGGTGGGGGGTTGTGGGGGAGGGCTGGGGTCTACAAGGCAGTCTATGTTTTGAGAAGATTGGGATGCAGAGATATCAAAGGAGGAGGTGTAGAACTTTGGAGGGGCACTTGGATCCGGGAGAGATGGGTTGCCCCGAGTTAAGCCGCTCACCCTTTAGTTCTGAAAAAACTTAAAAAAAATAATAATAATCCTGATGCACCTTAGAGACTAACATAAAATGTAGGTGGTATCATGTGCTTTCGAGGGCACACCCCAATTCTACAGACTCACGCGGCTAACCCTTCTGAACCTTTAGTCCTGGTCACCTGTCTGGGAGTGGGAGAGGGTGGGATTGGGGAGATATGTGGGCGCACAAGGCTTCTACAGCCAAGGGAATGAATAGTAGGACTGTAGGAGCTGGATGTTACAGCAGCCCTTGTTTTTATTAAGGTGAGACCTTTGCTAGGGTTCCCAGGTGTCTTGTCTCTCAGGAGCACCTGAGGTTGTCACTTCAGACCTGTAACTCCCCTCGCTTTCTCCTCCTCCCCAAGAATTCAGGGAATGGACAGCCTCTGAGCTATCGTATGGTGCCACTTAGATTTCTGGTGCAGCAGTCTTCAATACAGTCCAAAACTAGTGTAAACGTGACACACAACATCAGTTTCATTCCTTTCTCTTTCTTGCAGATTAAGAGAAAACACATGCAAACCATTATATTAACTGGTGTTGGCTGTTTAAGGTCCTGGCTTTGTTAATCGTCCTATAAAGCATGCTTCTTGAGCAGCAAAATGTGACAGAAACCGAAACAAAAATCTTACTCTGGCAGACCATGAATTAGTAATGGTGTAGGAGGACAGGCAACAGGACTCTGAATTCTCTTTGTGGCTAGGCTTCTGACATGTTTTGTGACTTTGAGCAAGTCACTTTACTTGTATGCCCCTATTTCTCTGTCTGTGTTTGTAAAGTGGAGACTCATGAAGATGCTGAGCCTTGGCACTTAGTGTAAAAGCGATGTAAAATACCTGGTGTGTGCATGTTCCAAAATACCTGAGATCCCAACAGTGTTACTCAAAACTTCATGAGTTTGACTTCTGGTTGTGGCAAATTTACTTCTTCCTGCACAGAATTGCTTAGTTTTGCAGGTCTACAGCATGGAACCAGACCAGTAGAGTTTGTAAATCTAAAATGAGGTCATTATTCCGACTTCAAACATAGGCCTAGTGTATTTTCTTTTGCTAATACCATTTTTTCATATGGCTCAAATAATTGGGAAGGGAGCCCCCATTTAATTCTGTGGCTAATCTTTTAAATAGAGTCTAAGAAATATTGTATAGTGGTACAATACGTTATTCCTGTAAGACCTACTTAATCTTGGCAAAGATGTTTACGGCATGGCTTGCGTTTTCTCAGATGTGTAGCTGTTACTTATGGATATAACTGTTAGAAGGCAGCTGACACTGAATGTTCTCTAATGTTAATAGTGTCCAGCAAAACTCTTGTGTTTGGAGGGAGATCACTGTCCCTGCTTTTGATTGTGTAACAACTCTGGGTGATAACTAATGTATCAATTCCACAGAATCAGCCATCTCCCATACTGTTGTGGGAGAATAACAAAGGTACAACATAACATCCGAAGGCAGCAGGTCTGATGGCTGGGTTAGGCAAATAAAAATCCTTGTTTTTTCACTAGGTGTCTTTAAGTCTTAGCAGGGTGAGACTTTTGGCCATATAAGGAATTAGAAATATTAAACTTGGGGAATAGCTGCTCTTTTATTACTAAACTTACCCAGCATGGGTAGCACAAATATGAAAGGAAACTGCTTTCCTTACATACGCCTGGGAAATAGTGTCTCTAGAAGGCAGTTGGTTTTTCATCCAGTGGATTGGAGTGGTTTGCTTGCATTCAAACAATCCATCCAGGAATGGTATGTTTTTACATTTTGAAGATCACTGTTCTTGGGGGAGGGAACCTTTCAGTTTTTGCCTGGGCATTACTGTTTTATGCTCCATTCCAGAAAGATGGAACTAGATCTTAATGGAAACACTTTTTTCCAATGAAAAGCATAATTGTGAAACCAGCCATTTCTGCTATCAGAGGAGTCTTTGTAGAGCTTGTGCAAGAATTGCCAATTAGGTGCGTCTCTTCTGTGGTAGTCACGGTGTATAACTTTAAGCTGCCTTTGGGATAGTAGTCTGAGAATTTCAGAGTTTGCACTTTCTCCTATTGATCTCCCCCATCACTACTACTGACATGACTACTGCATCAAAATCTGTGTCTGAATCAGATTTTGGGCATTTTAATAAGTGACACACATGATAAAGGTTTTGACTAAAACCATCTGTGTCAGCTCACTTAGCAACATAAAATACCTGTGCTACTGGAATACTCTCAAATGAAACCATTGGTCTATTTTCAGATTGAACCTCTCAAGTAAGGCATGAACTAAAAGTCCAACATCTATGAAATGGCTTCCCTTTTACAAACATGTTTTCTTCAGGCTTCTTTGCTTTCTAGTATAATTGGACTAGTGCTTGAATAGTTTTACGTGTACTCCTCCACAGTAACTGGACAGAAGCATACAAGAGCTGTATATAAAGAACAGCTCTTTACTCTTTCAAGCAAGAATAAGATTAAACACCAAAACACTGCCTTTAGTGTGCTTGAATACAATTTGATGCTAAACCTAAAAAACTTATTCATAAAATAACCTGTTACAGAACTGTTGAACCTTACATTAGAAGATGGAGGGAGGAAATCCCTTGCTAAATGTGAAATGGTGCATATAAATTTGCTTGACTATTGGTTTTGTCAAACATTGCAGAATATATCATTCTTAACTCTGTCAGTTGAGTCTGTCAGAATCTTAAAGCTTTACCTTTCAAAAGGTTTGCAGTGATCTGTTGAAATGGTCTGAGAACTTGTCCTTGTATTAAGATTCCCTATTTGGCAAGTTATTGCGATGCTTTAACGTGGAGGGTTACACTGCAGAGCATCTTGTTCTCAATCCATCTGTGTAATGGCAGGAAAAAGGTAGTGTTCCACACAGTCATAAATCGTTACATATGCTGTATGTACAAAGAACAAATACCCATTCTTTCAGATGCAACTGAACTCTCTAGACTTGTGTGGTATTATAAACTTTTAGGCAGTATATTGAGGTTGTCAGTATTTCAGTTTACAGAATAAAACCTTGAGACCACTTCAAAAGTTTCTGGTATCAATACATTGTTCTTAACTCACGAGCAGGGCTGTATTTGTGTTTCAGGATTGTGGTTTTCTGTACCTGAGATCCGCTCTGTAACATAAGCGAAGGTATGTCTACACTACCACCCTAGTTCGAACTAGGGTGGTAATGTAGGCAACCGGAGTTGCAAATGAGCCCGGGATTTGAATTTCCCGGGCTTCATTTGCATATTGCCGGGCGCCGCCATTTTTAAATGTCCGCTAGTGCGGACTCCGTGCCCCGCGGCTACACGCAGCACGGACTAGGTAGTTCGGATTAGGCTTCCTATTCCGAACTACCATTACTCCTCGTGGCTTCATTTGCAACTCCGGTTGCCTACATTACCACCCTAGTTCAAACTAGGGTGGTAGTGTAGACATACCCTGAGTTACTACTGTCCTAGCTGTCAAGTCTCCAGAGGAAGGAATCGAAGTCCATTGCACCTTATGAAAAATACTGTATTGAGTTCATGGCAACAGCAGCTTATGCAAAGAGGGATGGCTGGTATTCCCTCCAGAATTCAGAAATCTACTTATCCAGCCTCGCTATCCACTCTGCTTCTGTGGCACTGAAGTGTGTGGAAAAGGGATATAATAGTATATATAATTAAAAAGATTACTAATGAGCTCCTGTTAACCTTCATGGTTACATGGAAATTCACTCACTCTGCCTGCAGCCGGGGTGGCTGAGAGGCAGGTGGCTCCATGGGAGCTGATGTGTGCTGGGAGCCAGCTTAAAAGCTGGACGCCCATGTGTACTGGCTCCTACTTTCTCTCTTCTTTCCCTTCCCTCCTCCCAAGCACGGTGGGGAGGGACAACTTTGCAGGAGCTGGTGCATGTGGAGCTGCCCCCCACGTGTAACCACTGACAAATTCAGTAGTTACACATTTACCAAAAAACTCACTCGTTTTAACATCCCTAGTGTGGAAAGCGCCTGTGTAACTTTAGTGACCCTAGTGAGACACAACTTGCATATAAGTATGAAGGGAACCTTGGGGGGGGAGGAATAGCTCAGTGGTTTGAGCATTGGCCTGCTAAACCCACGGTTGTGAGTTCAGTCCTTGAGGGAGCCGTTTAGGGATCTGGGGCACATCTATCAGGAATGGTACTTGGTCCTGCTGCAATGGCAGGGGATTGGACTTGATGACCTCTCAAGGTCCCTTCCAGTTCTATGAGATGGTATATCTCCATATACTATCTTGTCACAAGTATTTGTCTGTCCTGTTCCTCAACCTGCACACATAGAACCAAGGCTTAACTGTAAGCTATATGAACAGTGTAACCAGGGCTTGCCCATGGCTAGCAACCATGGGAACAACCACATCATGTTTAAAAAAAAATCTCTCATGTTTTGCAGCACTGAATTTGTAGTGCAGATGAGGCCAAAAAGTGCCATTAAATCATACTCACTTCTGTTGAAGGTGCAAGTCTTGTATGTCTGGCACTAGCAGAACAGAAATAAGAAATCAGTTTGGAGCTGGTGCTAAGACTAACCTATAGAATGTCAGATAAGCAACTGAACTTTTAGGGACCTCAACAGCTTGATAGCAAAGCTAACAAATTGTATAATCTGTCCCCCTGAAAGAATGCTGTGTGCTGTACTAAGTTCACTTCCTGGGCACCAACTATAGTAGTCTAAGGGATGTAGTGTGGTTTCCATTGTGCACCAAAAGCATTGATTGCTCTAGAGGACAAGAAATTAGACTGAGGGAAATAAGGAGGAAGAATCTAATTACCCTAGTCAGAATTTGTCCATTTCATTGATGCTGCTGTTTGTACCACAAGTGATACAAGATCTTGATGGACCTTGAATGGCTAGGGCTTTAGCAAACCAGATATGTTTTGTACTATCCTAGGGCATTTCCACCAACTGAATTGCAAGCACATATCCTGTTGCATCTGTGTTCCTTTGAGGTCACCGTAAAAGACTGAATAGGTCTTTATCCTATTTAGGCCAAGATCTGACATGGTCTGCTCAGATTGATACCATTTGTAGAGACTTGTCCAAGCCCCCATTCTGTTTTACTTTCAGTTTAACTCTTTGTAATTGTACATGATTCCTGCCCAGTCTCTACTGTTGTAATATTGTAGCTGGAGCTGAGGAATAGCTGTTTTATGGGAAGGGTTTTATAGATAAAGTGATGTTTCTAATTCATAATAAATCCCAGTGCCTTTAAATAGCAATCAGGTTTTTTTTCTATTTCCTCATTGCTAAGTTTGAAAGGCAACTGTCTAGTTCCTGTCTACAAACCTGTTCTCTTGTTTACAATTTCTAATGGCATTCACGTGTAATTTAAGATGAGCTTACTCTTACCTGTTCTTCATGAACTTGAGTTTTCTGATTATATTTCTGTTTCATACAGTTTTTAACTAGAGAACTTGCTTCAACAGAGGCATCTATTCAGTATGGCTAAGTAGGAGCCACTGGTGCTAGCAGGGACTCAAAAGTATTGCAGTAACTTATCAGCCAGAAAAGATCTGACTGGCTTTAATGTATGATCTCTCCATTCATTTTCATTCTGTGGTAACTCTTGGCATTCAAGGAGTGTTACTACTTTGCAGTGCTTTAGGGGGATTATGAATTGTCTAATATCTTTTCAGCTTCTGTCTACTTTTCAACGTAAGCCCCATTTAGGCTGCTACTCTTACTGTACGAACGCTGCACTAAGAAGCTTATCTCAACTGCAAGAGTTTCTCTTGCAGGTGAAATTTGCCTTATTATGGTGAAAATAGACATGTTGGTTTGGAAGGGGGGAGTTGTAAAGAGTGGTGCCCTGGAATCCACTAGATTAGGACAGTTGGGCTTTGGTTCAATTACCTTAAAATTAAGAAATAATTTCTTTTTAACATTGAGAATCAATGGCATGCATTTTCAGTTCTGATCTTTTTCTCTTAAATGCTCTGTTTCTAGGCAGCCTGCTTCTGCGAAGTGGTATGACCGAAGGGACTATGTCTTTATTGAATTTTGTGTTGAAGACAGTAAAGATGTTAACGTAAATTTTGAAAAATCCAAACTTACATTCAGGTAAATAACATCATTGTCAAGTGGAAGAGAGATTTCCATATCTAAATGTTGGCCTGATCTGTATTCTAACTAAATAGCAAGTACTTCTATCGCAACTATCTTTGCTTTGAGACTCTTCCAATTTAAAGTCCAGCTACATAACTAGCTTAATTTTTTTTCCTCTTACAGTTGTCTTGGCGGAAGTGATAACTTTAAACATTTAAATGAAATCGATCTTTTTAATTATATTGATCCAAATGTAAGTATTTTCTGAACTTACATCCTGTGCCCCTTTTTCTTGTAAAATTAAGAACTCAGTATGTGAAATATTTGAAGACTTTGGGTAACAAACGCCATTAATACTTGCTGTGCTCAAAAAAATATTGGTCTGATAACGGAATCTCTGGCCCTTCTTTACTGCTACTTAAGTGGCATGTCAGAATCTGCTCCTGAGTACTTACTGCTTAAACTTCTGTGTGCATCTTGCCACTGTTGTTGCATGTTTTTTTTAGTGCTCCTTCCTTTATCCTTGTCCATCTTTCCTCAGGGGCCAAAACCAAATCCACACACAGTCAGCATAATTGCAACTGTTAGAGCAGACATTTTTTACTAGCTTGTAAAATGTTGCTGTGCTGAAGTGTGGGATTTCAGTCTTGGATTATGACTTTCTATCATCCTTTCCCCAGTTTGAATCCTGTGACTAGTCCAAAATGGTGGGGGCGGCAGACTATTTTGGTATGTGGTAGATCATCACAATGCAATGTTCCATAGACGCTCCAGTGGACTTTACAATGAATGCTTGAACAGCTAACTAAAGAGTTCCACATGAGGGGGGGACAGCTACAGTATGTGCTTTATTCATCCTCTCAAACATAACTAAGTGGTGACCTCTCAAATGGGCAAATGAATGCGGATGTGCAAATCTTAATGAAGTTGCGCCTATCTCCTGACTTTATCATGTTATAAAGGATAATTCTGTCATTCCAGGAATCCAAGCATAAAAGAACAGACAGATCTATCTTGTGTTGCTTAAGAAAAGGAGAATCTGGCCAGTCATGGCCCAGGCTAACAAAAGAGAGGGCAAAGGTATGCATCTGTTCAGGGCTGAGTGGTGGAGGGGTGAGTTATACTCATGAAAACAGTGGTCACTGCTGCTCGGATTAAGGCGAATCCAAATGTAATGCCAGACGAACAGATTGAGTGTTTGTTGTGTGCTTTGGAGTAGCTGCACAGTCATTTGGCCTCTCTCCAAACAAGTGGCAACTCTTGGAGAACCTGGCTACGTTTTCCTAGTGTGAGGGGAAACTTCCCCCTTTTATTTCCTCTGTCCCAACACACGTACTCATCCCTCAAGTTGATAACTGTTTGTATTGCGATGTAGCTCAACTGGCTCAGTGTGGATTTCAACAACTGGAAAGACTGGGAAGATGATTCAGATGAAGACTTGTCCAATTTCGATCGCTTCTCTGAGGTGAGGGAAGATGAGAATTAGGAAGCCTAGCTTCCATTTTTGGGTTTTATTAGCAAGCAGTAGCTGATAGCTAAGTAGTGAGGCCTCCTTAGTTGTCTTAACAGCCGGTGTAGCTCCTTGGCCATCAGTAGCCATGCAAACGCATTACATCTTGAACCCCAGCTGTTGCCAGCATGAAATGGTCACTTGGCAGGTTCCATAGAGCAAAACAATTTTAAAATTGTAACCTCTTCATACATATTATAGTTGATCATAGTTTAAAAAAAAAAAAAAAAAAAATTTCATTAGCTGATTCTTCTGTATGTTTCATTTTTCCTTATGATCTCTAAGGGTATGTTTACACTGCACAGCTATTTCGGGATACCAAAGGTATCCCGAAATAGCTGCCCTGAATCTACACACGTCGCCTGTTATTTTGAAATAACACGCACGCTATTTCGCCATCCCAGTAAACCTTGTTGCATGGAGGATAAGGGTTGGCTCAAGATAGATTAGAGATACGCAATTTGAGCTACACAAATTGCGTATCTTATTTTGAGTTTAGGATGCTGTATAGATGCACCCTAATAGTGCTTTGAAGAGCCAGGCCTCATGCATAGGGAAGCCTTCACAGCACTCACACTGTAGAGTAAGTGCACTTGGGTGATGCTAAGAGGCATGTCTTCTCCAGAGCAGAGACTGCCAGTTCTGAGCTGTGTAGTGTCATTGTTGTGTGTTGCTGCGGACTCTGAGATTACCAACTTTATTTGTGCTTGTGATCAAATCTGTACTTAATGTGGCTCTCTGGGGGTAGATGGCTAATGCATTAATTAGATTTTGCATCAGATTGAGATGCAGGTAACTTAAAATCAATATAGCATGTTCAGTTTCATACTAATCTAGCTACTCTATTTGCATTCCTACTTGGGCTCTTCCCATGAAATATTTTTAATTAAGATTTATTAACTTCCGTATGTGTGTAGGAGGGTTTACAGAAAGCACAATGGAGGCTGATCAAGTGGAACAGGGCTTTGTGATAAATGGGACTTGTTTTGGACTTGGAATGCAGTATTCCTTGGGTTTTACAGAGTGAATGAGAAAATGTCAGACAAAGCCAATTTAACTCTAGTTCCCTTTACAACAGATGATGAACAATATGGGTGGAGATGAAGATGTAGATTTGCCAGAAGTAGATGGAGCAGATGATGTAAGTAGTTTATGGGGAACTCCTTAAAGACTTAAGTCTTCAGCAGCTGTATCAAGTTGCTCAGGTCAACTCATAACACCACTTCTGAATTCTTAGACGCTTTAACTGGAATTAGGGGCAGTATCTGGGCTCCTGCTCTTCATTTCCTTTGTGCACAAACAGTACATCAGATTTGGAGAAAGCCTTTTTGTGTCTGCAGTGACATTAAATGGCAGTGGCTTTACCGCTGCAGCTCATAGAATCATAGGACTGGAAGGGACCTCAAGAGGTCATCAAGTCCAGCCCCCCACCCTCAAGGCAGGACCAAGCTCCGTCTACACCATCCCTGACAGATGTCTCTCTAACCTGTTCTTAAATATCTCCAGAGAGGGAGATTCCACCACCTCCCTTGGCAATTTATTCCAATATTTGACCACCCTGACAGTTAGGAATTTTTTCCTAATGTCCAATCTAAACCTCCCCTGCTGCACTTTAAGCCCATTACTCCTTGTCCTGTCCTCAGAAACCAAGAGGAACAAATTTTCTCCTTCCTCCTTGTGACATCCTTTTAGATATTTGAAAACCGCTATCATGTCCCCCCTTAATCTTCTTTTTTCCAAACTAAACAAGCCCAGTTCATGAAGCCTGGCTTCATAGGTCATGTTCTCTAAACCTTTAATCATTCTTGTCGCTCTGCTCTGTACCCTTTCCAATTTCTCCACATCTTTCTTGAAATGTGGCGCCCAGAACTGGACACAGTACTCCAGCTGAGGCCTAACTAGTGCAGAGTAGAGCTGTTGTGCTTGAACGAGCCTTGCTAAAGCTGTAGTTTTTGGTAATTGTCTTTAAGTAGGCAAAGCTTCCCAGAGGGTATGGAGTCCTTCCTGAAGGACGTCACAGTAGATCTGATCCAAAGCATGGCTTAAACAGCCTCCTTTGAAGTCAGTGATGGCATTTACAGGGTTAGTGTCAGGGCAGAAGGAGACGCTTCAGAGCCTGCCTGACATTTTCCAACTTTTCTTCTCCCTCCAGGATTCACCGGACAGCGATGATGAAAGTAAGTTCATTCTAGCATGCAGATTTTTCTGTACTCTGGTCTTGTGTAAGCTTTTTTTTCACCCAAAGTAGGACCCTTTTAGAGAGCTTGCCAGCGCACTGCAGAGTTTTGCATGTCATCACACGTCACTGCATTCCTAGTTAGCCTTCAGTGTGTTTTACAGGCCTAACTCTCAAGTCTGTTGTCTGGGGTGGACAGTCCACTAGACCATACATTGCAGGGTCAGACTTTTCCCAAAAGCTGCATGTTACTTCCCAGACTGCTGCAGTTCCCATCAGCCATTGTAGGCTGACTTGCCTCTCCAACATGGTGCTGCTTGACTGATGTCTCAAATATCATGCAGAAATTACAAGGGCACATTCTCAAATTCTGCCCGTTTGAAACCCTAACTTGTCTTTGCCCCGGTGGACAAACTGTAGCACATGCATTCCTACAGAGCGGTGCTGCGTGCCAAGACAGGGCTGGGGATCACCTTTGTACAGGTCCTAGTGCAGCAAGAGTTCTGGGTAGTACTGGGTGTTAAAACAAAACCCAAACACTAACGCACTAACTTTATTCTCAGAAATGCCAGATCTGGAGTAAGGAGAACTGTCGTCTTCAGGGTTTGGGGAAAGAACTTCATCACAACATTTCATAACAGAAGAATTCCTGAGTTGGTAGCTCTAAAGGCAGATATTGCATCCTTTAACCCATTTTCAATCTGTTTTAAATGGCTTCACTGATGGTTGGTGTGTACCATTGTTCAGGGCAGTCTTAAGCCACATGAGGCAATAATGTTATGCATGAAAGTTTTTTCCAGACTTCCAAAAAACAATTGAGGTATAGGCAATCGCTACAAACAAGTTGCAATAAAAAGGGCTTAGAGCCTCCTTGCCTCATCGTAAGACTTAATTACAATGGGAAAATTTTCAATTTACACTAAATGGTAAATTTGCCTTTTTCCCCTCAGTGTGGACTACAGATCATTTAAAATTTCAGATTTTTATACCTGGAACTCAACTGACTGAAACAATGTTTTAATTGGCTTACAAAATTAAACTGGTAATGGGCTGTACCTCTGCGCTGTGTTCAGGTGTGTTCCACTAATGTTTTAATTAAAAAAGGAAGGGAAAAAAGCTTCACTTTCTATTTAATCACTAGTTAGTGTTCCAGATGTATCCCAGCTAAAACTAGTGACCCCCTAACTTAAATGGGTGAAGCCTGTACATTTGGTATCGTTTGACCCTCAAGCTTTTACATCTCTTAATACAGAGGGGTGAAAGTGGCTGGCTGTACATTGTTGCTTGTCGATCTGTACATTTAGACCAAATTGTATTTGCACTGTTGGTATGGAAACGAGTGACAACGTTAATACACTATTGGGTTTTTGTTTCCTTTATTTTGACCAGCTTATTACAAGACTGAAAAACCTCAATCTGTGTTCAGAGCAGAGGGGATTTTTTTTTTAATGTCTACATTCTTTCTAATAAACTGTTGAAGACTCCATGGCTGTCCTTTTAACTGTCTGGTTGACTGTAACTTCATGTATTCTTACTCTTTGCTGGAATGGATATTTTTATTTTTAGTTGGAATACTAGTGTGGGATTATTTTGGCTGTTTGAAGGAGGCAAGTTGTAATGTTCCCAGCAAACCTTCAAAAAAGTGGATCTGTAATTTGACAACAGTTTAAAAAAGAGAAGTGTTGTGATTTGACTAAAATAAAACAATGTTTTGTCCTCCTCCTAAATCTTTGAGCTGTTGCGTTTTGGCACTTTTTAGCTCCCTTAAATGGCTCTTGGGCTTTGTCAAAATACTGAGTGAATTTTTTTCATGTCATGATCTACCTCTGAACTCCCAAGCACAAAGCTTTGCCCCGTTATAGCTGGATTGTGCTGCTACTGATGCAGACAGGCCTAGGGCAGGCTATAGCACACGTGTAATACTTGTCCTAGCCTTGTTGCCATGCACACTTGCGTATTCAATAGGCTCTAACTTTGTCTCCTGAGATTGAACCCTGCAAGCATTTAGCCTTTCTCCTGCTCCAGCTTTGGGACTTAGGGGACAGTGTGGTGCAGGGGTTCTGGAACTATTTTAGGGTGAGGGTGCTGAGCTGTCACCTCCCCCATCTGACCTTTTGGCACCCTTCACCACCCCAGGCTGGGGTCACACCTAGGTTTGTGGACCAGATGCCATTGCTGCTAACGGGGTCAGACCAGTCCAGGAAAGCTGGCAACCTAGCCATAGCTGGAAGCAGCTGCAGAGTCCAGGTTTGTAGCAGGACCCAGAATGGCAAGACAGCATCCAGGGCCAGTGGCCTGGACCTTATGGCCGGCAAGCTGCAGGGATGGCTGGCAACAGGCCCCCAGGGGAGGCCAGGACACAAGGACAGTGGATCTGGTGGTGGGGCACAGGGAAGCAGGGTAGAAAACCTAGGGGTGCTCCAGCATGCCTTGCACCCCTACTTGTGGTATTGCTAAGTCCACATCCTTGGAACCAAAAAAGCAACTTGTCTTCAGAGCAGTTTCTCCAATTGCCAGTAGGAGGCTCCTGCTTCCTACTTCTCAAAACAAGACTCCTCCCAGTGGCGTCATTAAGGGTCAGTCTCACACTTAATTGTAGTGTTACCCTTCAGTAAAGATGCTACTGCACTGACAGAACTCAGCAGGGTTAATCCAACCCCATAAGAGGGGGGGTGTTGCCAAAAGGTGTCCTCCCCATTGCCTATTTTAAAATGTTTACCCTGCCTATCTAAAATATTGGAGGTGGCTTAAAATTTTAAGACACAATATATAAAAAAGTAGAATGAAAGACCCCAATGCCAGCATCAGTGCCTGCTGATTATCCCCAGAGAGGGAATTCCATAGCCTGGGAGAAAAGCTGAGAAGGGGAGGAACATGGAGCAGGGCCTCCCCAGCTGATCTTAATCCCCCAGCAGGTTCATATGGGAGGAGATGGTCCTTCAAGTTCCCAGCTCCCAAACCATTTAGGGCTTTATAGGTTATAACCAGGACATTGAATTGTGCCTGCAAACCTAGCAGAAGCTGGTGCAGCTGCCAGAGCACTGGCACAATGCACTCTGTATAGTGAGTATTAGAACTCAAGTAGCCGTGTTCTGGACCAGTTAAAGTTTCCAGAGACTCGTCTTGGCCCCCCACATCAAGCGTGTTGCAGTAGTCCAATCAGGTTGGGACAAGAGCATGAATCAATGTGGCTGGATCAGTCTTAGGAAGGGTTGCTGACTGCTCTGGAAAGAAAAACCTGTGCTCCTTTAACAGAGAGCATGCCACAGAAGGGAGAAGGTGAACACCAATGAATCACTCAGTTGCCCTGACACCCAGTTGGTGCTGGCCTTAGTCTTGATGCAATCAGCTGCGAGAGGGGTAATGAGTTGTCAAAAGGCACTGAAGAGGAGTCAGCAAGCCTCGCTCTGGGAGGAAATGTCCCAGGCCTATGCCTTTATCAAGGAGTTGCTGGTGCCCTTCACGGGTAGGCTGGAACAGCCCTCTGCATCATTCCTGTCGTCTGTGCTTTGCTCATAAGATTGCACTGGATACCAGAGACCATTAACAGAACTGCGTGTAGGGCTGATGACAGCTGCTGCTACCTGACAATAGGTACATTGAAGAATGTTGCCTGATGCTGTCGTCACAACTTCACCTGGCACCTTCTACAGAAGAGGAGCCCGCTGGCCTATTCCACACAGGCCATAAATCAGGCTTCATGCAGCTGATTACTGAGCCATGACCCTGCTGGTTCAGGTTGTGTCATAGATATGTGACTGTCCCTTGGAGTCTCAAGCAATGTAGCCCTCTGCTCAATGCAGCTGTCTAGTTAAGCAAACTTTCCTTTTAAAGTGGTCCTAAATATTGTAATATGGATAGTAGCAATCTAGCTCCTATATCTAGCTTAGGCACCAAATGACCCACTTCATTAGAGTCAGTGCTGGTTACTAGCAATTGCCCAAACCCTTCTACTAAATAAAGACAAATGGGAAAGATTTGGCCTAACTAGAGAAGGTAAATGTGGGGGAAAGTCAGATAGCTACCGGTTCTGAGAAGGTGACTAGTCATGGAGTGCCTGCGCACACCTATTCAGGAGCAGAGCAACAAAAATGATTATAGGTCGAGATAACCTGGGTTATGAAGGAAGATGGAAAAAAGTGGGTTTGTTTAGTCTGGAAGGTTATGTCTACACTACAGCGGTGTCTACACTGGTGTGAACTTGCACCAGAAGTATGCAAATTAGGCTAAGTGTGGAATATTGCTGAGCCTCATTTGCATATCTAATGAGCCACCACTTTTGTGGAAGAGGCTCTTGCGCCAGGAATAACGCATTGCGCAAGAGGGTTTTTCTTGTGCAAGAAGGGGCAGTGTAGACAGCTCCTTCTGGCGCAAGAGCCTCTTCCATGAAAATGGCGGCTCATTAGATATGCAAATGAGGCTCGGCAATATTCCACACTTAGCCACATTTCATACTTCTGGTGCAAGATCGCGCCAGTGTAGACAAAGCCTACGATCTTTATTATGAAATGTCGAACTGGAGGACTTCTTACGCCAGCTCATGGTAACCCTCCTTTCACGAAAGCAGAGTGTTCTCCTTTCGACTTTCTGCTGTGTGGACGACAACAAAAGCCGAATTAAGCTATTTCGACTTAAACTACACAGTTGACATAGCTGAAGTTGCATAGCTTAATTCAGCTTGAGCCCTGCTGTGTAGATGTACCCAGAATAGAAGACAGAGAGGAACAGCATAGCTTTCAAGTATCTAAAAGGTTGTTACAAGGAGAAAAATTCTCCTAAACCACTGAGGATAGGACAAGAAGCAACAGACTCAAATTACGGAAAGGGAGGTTTAGGTTGGACACTACAAAAAACTTCCTGTCAGGGAGGTTAAGCACTGGAATTATTTATCTTGGGGGGGGGGGGAGCAAGTGGAATCTCATTGGAGATTTTTAAGAGGAAGTTAGACAAACACCTGTCAGGGATGATCTAGAGTTCTAGACAGTGCTTGGTCCTGCCATGGGTGCGGGGTTTCTGGCCTCAACAACCTCTCGAGGTTGTGTTATGAGAGAAGTGTCCCAAACATAGCACTGCTGCCTCGAGAGATCGTGGGCCTGGTCTGCGCTGTCCCCTGAAGGATCGCTGCAGCCCCTTCAGACAAAGCAGTTCTCAGCTACTCTAGCAGCCTACACCGCTGCAGGGAAGCTGCTTTGCCCGTTACCAGATGATGGTAACAGCTGATGTTGATCCTGATGCTTACAGCTTCTGTCTGGCTACAGCTAGAGAACATACATAAGAGCGGCCAGACTGGGTCAAACCAAAGCTCCATCTAGCTCAGTGTCCTGTCTGCCCACAGTGCCCAATGCCAGCGAAGCCAGAGGGAAGGATCACAACAGGTAGTTCTCATGTGATCCATCCCCTGTCAACCATTTCCAGGCAAACAGGCTAGGGACACCATTCCTCCCCATCCTGGCTAATAGCCAGGGCTCGCCAGCCGCGCAAAAGCATGCGCAGACCGCGCCAGGCTAAAATCTACTTGCCACGGGCGAGTAGACTGCCTTAATTGTCAAGCCCTGCTAATAGCCATTGATGGACCTAACCTCCATTAATCTATCTAGCTCTTTTTTGAACCTTGTTAAAGTCCTGGTCTTCACCACATCCTCTGGCAAGGAGTTCCACAGGTTGACTGTGCGCTGAGTGAAGAAAAACTTCCTTTTGTTTGTTTTAAACCTGCTGTCTATTCATTTCATTTGGTGACCCCTAGTTCTTATATTGTGGGAATAAGTAAGTAACTTTTCCTTATTCACTTTTTCCACACCAGTCATGATTTTATAGACCTCTATCCTATCCCTTCTTAGTCCCTTCTTTTCTAAGCTGAAAAGTCCGTCAGTTCAGTCCTGCATTACAGCAGAGGCTTGGGGAGAGGAGGGGCAGACTGCCCCAATGAACTCAACTCTGTGTACTGGTTTTAGTACTGCTCTGTATGGCTGTGTCTACACTGGGCCACTTATTCTGGAAAATCAGCCACTTTTCCGGAATAAGCTGCGAGCTGTCTACACTGGCCCCTTGAATTTCCGGAAAAGCACAGACGATCTACTGTAAGAAATCAGCTGCTTTTCCAGAAAAACTATGCTGCTCCCGCTCGGGCAAAAGTCCTTTTTCCGGAAAACTGTTCTGGAAAAGGGCCAGTGTAGACAGCACAGTAGTCTTTTCCGCAAAAAAGCCCCGATCGCGAATATGGCGATCGGGGCTTTTTTCCGGAAAAGCACGTCTACATTGGCCACGGACACTTTTCCGGAAAAAGGGCTTTTCCGGAAAAGCGTCCTGACAATGTAGACGCTCTTTTTCCGGAAATACTTATAACGGGAAACTGTTCCGTTTTAAGCATTTCCGGAAAATCATGCCAGTGTAGACATAGCCTGTCAGTTTACTAGGAGTCCCAGCGTGTCAAACAGGGACAGGACTGTGGAGACGTTAGAATAATACTTGAGTGGTAACCCCTTTTCCTCTGACAGTTTTGTGGTTTGCAAGCACCGGGATGCGCCATTCCTCGAGGAGTGCAAAGTGAACCGAGGCGAATGGTGTTTCTTTACACGCTGCAAACTTCTCTGGTTGCAGGAAATCCCCAAAGCACCAACAGGCCGAGATAATTTTTACTCATTTCCAAAAGGGCCTGCTGCCTCTTGGGCCAGTTCAGCTTGGACCTGTGTATACCTGTATGTAATGGTAACAGAAAGAGTTAATTTTAGATTCTATTAACTGCTGTTTTCAGTCTAGATTAGGGATGTAAAATCCCGATAGATCGGTTAACGGGTTAAATGTACGGTTACCCTAACGTTTAACCAGTTGACTAAGTGAGATCCCAGAAGGTGACTACTCTGGCTGGAGTCCGGTTAACCGTTATCCAGTAAGCATCATCTGGTATGGGTGAGGGTGATGCTTACGGGTTACCTGTTCACCTCCCTCGTCCAGATCTGCTTGAGTGTGAATCCATATGAATGTGCGCTCCCTTTAATTCTTTCTGTGCGGTGGCAGACATAAAAGAACTGTGGTCGGGTTCCAGACGTATGCAAAGTCCTTTATAATTCCCCTCTGTTGTGGTTCCCTCCCTGCAGCTTGCAAGGAAAGCTTGAAAGAACCACCTGCCGTACTGTAAACTTGAGGAGGAAGATAAAAAAGATGTAGCAGTTTGCTGACCTAGGGCTACATAACCACAGCTCTGCCACCACGTAGTCACAGACTAAAAATAGAATAAAAAGTGCGGAATAACTTCTAGCCAGTTGAGGCTATTGCTCCTGCTAATCTTACCAGTTAAACTAGCAAGTGCCAGATGGATAGAGCCCTGCACAAATACAACACTGGTATCCACATCCATGCACTGCACCTGCAAAAGTGATCCACACATTTGAAAGGTTCTAGACACAACATTTGTATCTCTAAAAATGAGCCACGAATATCCACGTCAGCGGCTGCGGGGACCTGTGGATCTCCGTGGACTTGAGGGGTTCTATATATGAAGAGGGGAGGCCTATTGGATGTTACTTCTCATTGACTCCAGTGTGCTATGGTTCAGACACTGTTTACCAGGAGATATAAAGTAGATATCCATGGGTTTGCAGGGCTCTATAGCAGTGTTCCCTGTAAGCTGAGCACTTAGGCAGTCACCCAGAAGAGATTCAGGTGCTGCCCCGCTGATACAGCTGCCTGCATGCGTGTCTCCTGGTGGTACACATCTGCACATGCCTTAGTGCATTGAACACAATTTATTCTGCACACAGGTAGAAACCAATTGAGGGAATACTGCCCTATAGATGAGGAGGAGGGGCCCCATGGGAGGAGGGTTATTTTCATTGACTTCAGCGTGCTATAGCTCAGCCCCTTCGTGCATTGTGCTAAACCTCTACAAAAGCCACGGTTCACTTTCCAGCCAGCTGCCTTCATCTTGTGCCTGCCCTTTCTGATCTCTGCTCTAAGTGTGTGGTGAGGATGGGTGGTGGAGAAGTGAGCATACCTGGGACTATTGGAGCGGAACAGACATCAGAAACGCAGGGCAGTTCTACATGCTGCCCGGCGGTTCTAATTTTAGGTCTGCTCTTTAGCAGGAGCTATTGATAGTGATGTAGAAAGGGGCCAGGAAAACTCAGGAGAAAATTCACTTAATGTGGTGTTGTTACAAGAGGCGTAGACATTACAAAGTAACATTTCAATAGAGGACACAATACAGATGGGCCTGTAAAATCAGTTTACCTTTTGGGCCATTTATCAAAGTGGCTGCATTTCCAATTGCAGGGCAGGCTAAACAATAGACAGGCGAAGAAAATCAAACTGTAGCCTGAGGAGTTTAATAAATAACATCTTTTAATTATCAACCTTGAAAAAAACTCCCATGAAAATTACCAGTCCAGGCCCAAGACCAATTTGATCTCCTTTAGCACAATGAAGGATCGTGAAAAAACTAATAATGTGCTCATCCGTCCCCAATAACCATTCTTTCAAGGAAATGCTTTTGTTCAGAGCTTCTCTAGTGTCTGTATTTCATGCACAGAGGTCAGAGTTAAGGATCTTATGGTTGTTTTGTTTGCTGGAAAGCCCTTGATCTGCATCTAAAGTCAGGCTTGGAAGAATTGGATTTTTTATTGGTAAATGTTGGTTCCACTACACGTCCACAAGCAAACAAACAAAATTCAATCGATGATTGAAATGTACAGAAACTGAAATCAGACCTCCGGGTTCTAAAATCTTAGCCAAGCAAAGGGAAAACAATCCGGCGCTTCCAGGGCAGTCGAGACTTGCCTGCCATCAAAGCTTTAACAGATCCCTGGATTTAGGAGCAACGCTGCATGAGCAGAATGCTACTGAAGCAGAATTGCTTTGCCCCTGGTACACAGAACCGCACGAGGGAGGGTGAAGCTGCCCCAGCGAAGCCAAACTCTGGCTCTTTCTCGGCCTCCAGCCATGTTTCCAAAATTGAGAGGCACATTGGGCCCCTGGCGGCGGTGGGCAAGTAGATTTAGGGAGATCTACTTTGTATATTTTGATGTGATGTTGGCAATTTGTGTTTTAACAAATTTTTAACAAATTGTTCTTGTGTTTTAACAGTTACCAAACTTGAATGTTTTGATTCTCAACCTCCACAGTCCCTATAAAATCGATACAAAATGTAAACAGGCTTTAAAAGCCATAATTTTGCACGCAACTATATAAATAAATGAAGAAAAATGCATAAAGTGCTCTCTTAAAATTATATTAATAAAATAAAATTCTGCCCACCCTGTTGAAAGTTGATGTGGGTTGGTGGTGGTAAGAATTACGATCCCCAATTTGGTAATGAGCTTCTTGTGGGTTAACTTCACTTCTCCATTATACTCTAAAATGCAAAAAGCAGCAGGGAAACTTTAGTGAACACAGGAGCTCAGGGCATCAAAAACGCATGGGCTAATGGCGTGCAAGAGCACTGAGGTCCTGTAGCCCCTTAGGCTGCGTCTAGACTACATGGCTCCATCGACGAAGCCATGTAGATGAGGGTTGTAGGCAAAGGGAAATGAAGCGGCGATTTAAATAATCGCTGCTTCGTTTAAATTTACATGGCTGCTGCGCTGAGCCGACAAACAGCTGATCAGCTGTTTGTCCGCTCAGCGCGCTAGTCTGGACGCTCCCCTGCCGACATCAAAGCCCTTTGTCGGCAGCCCCGTTATTCCCCGTTATTCAGCGCAGCGGCCATGTAAATTTAAACGAAGCGGCGATTATTTAAATCGCCGCTTCATTTCCCTTTGCCCAATAAACAAATCTACATGGCTCCGTCGATGGAGCCATGTAGTGTAGACGTACCCATAAAGATGAACAGATTGAAGTCGGTATGGACCCGAAAGGGGAGAGCACGGTGTTGTGAGCCATGCATATCACAGATACAGTGATCAAACCACTGTGGTTTCTAGCCAGGCTTCAGTTACAAAAATTCCCTTTTTATTAATTAAAAAAAAAAGTCAAAATGGTGGCATGACTTAGAGCCAGGGAAGCACGAATACATCAAGCCTGTTAATTTGGCAGGGAATGAGGCAGTGAGAGGAGGGAGAATGGGAGCCAGGATGCCTGGGTTGTCTCCCCAGATCTGTGTTGGGTGAGCTGAGAGTCATTTCTCCTGGGTTCTGTTCTAGAAGCGCTACAGCCTTGTTGTGTGACCTTGGACAAATCACTTCCCCTCCCCATGCTGTCATTCTGCAGTGCAGATGCAGCTCCAGTCACAGTCCCAAGGGCTTGCCTGGCCAAACAACCGCCTGGCAGAACAACCCAGGCCCAGCAATCGTAAGTCCAGATTTGCAACGCAGCAGCGTGGACCCTGACGCTTGGCTTGGCAGCGCCAACCCCACAAGCCCTGCAGGAGCCGGGTTTGCAGGGCAGGGTGGATCAGGTGATCCCCCGCTCCGAGGGCACAGCCGCAGGGAAAAGAACTTTACATGCTTCATAGTGCCCACCAGCCCACGTGGTTTTGGCATCTAGTGGCAGGGGTCAAGGCCAGGCCAAAAGGGACCATCCTGCTTAAGACCAGGCCAAGGGCCTGGCTGGGTTGGAGGCTCCCAGGGGCTGGGAAAGGCCTGTGGGCTCAGGCTAACCCCCTCCCTAGACCAGCCCCTGGAGCAGAAACCAGCTGCCAGGCCCAGCCCTGGAGCAAGGACAGAGCAGGACACGTGGTCACGCCTTCCGGGAGGAGGAGGGGGGGGGATATCTGTGCCCTTAAGCGTTGAGCCCGCCTTTTCCAGCCCCGCCGGCCAATCACCGCCAACTTCCGCGTCAACCGCCCTCCCTCGAGCGGGCCAACGGGAAAGAGGGAGCGTTGGCTGAATGGCGGGGCTGGCGCCCAATGAGAGCGGCGCGCCAGAGCGGAGGCGCCGGAGCTTGTGGCCCAATGAGCGCGCGGCGCCGCCCGACTGGCAGGCCCGCCGTCCAACCGCGCGCGCCGGCCGGGTCACGTGCGGCCCTGGCGGCCCGCCCCCGCGGCGCTGGTCTCGGCGGGCGGGCAGCCGGGCCCACTCTGCGCCGCCATGTTGGGCTTGGTGGGTCGCTGCTCGGCCGCTGCCGCCGGCTCCCTGCTGCGGGGCCCGGCCCGGCCCGCGGGGCCGCTGCGCGACCTGCTGCTGCGCGGGGCGGCCGCCGCCGGGGCCCGTGAGTGGGGGCGGGGCCGGGCCGGGGTCACCTTGGGGGGGGGACGCGGGTATTGGGGGGGCGGGGCTGGGGGGGAGCCCGGCGGGGGGGGTATCCCGGGGGACTGGCCGTGGGGGGGGGGAGACGGGGGGGAGGGGCAGGGCTGGGGGGAGGGGGTTGGGCTGGGGGGGGAACCCGGGGGGGAGGGGCAGGGCTGGGGGGGGAACCCGGGGGGAATGGCCGCGTGGGGGGGTTGTGGGGGAGGTAGACTGGTTGCAATGGGGGGGCTGGGCTGGAGAGTATCCCGGGGGGGAATCTGGGCTTTGGTGGCAATTGGGGGGGAACTAGCCGCGGGGGGGGGATCCTAGGTGGGGGGGTCCTGGTTGGGGAAGGCCTAGAGAGAGATTCTCTTCCACCCCCTCCCCCCGCCCCTTTGGGAGAGGCGAACTGGGCCCTGCGGCCTGTCCTGCGAGCCCCCCCTTGTCCCCCCTGGAGGCTGCAGACTGGCCGAGCCCACAAGGCTTTCTTATGGGGGGCGGGCCCCTCTGCCTAGCCGCTTGTTTCCCCCAAAGCTGCTCACTGTGTGGGGGGGGGGGGGGAGGAGGTTGCTGCCTGCCCCCGTGTCTGACCTTGACTGGTGTCTCCTCCGCCCCTTTCCAGGACGGGACTATGCAGCGCAGACGGCCCCCGCCGCCAAGGCCGGGGTTGCCACGGGCCGCATCGTGGCCGTCATCGGCGCCGTGGTGGACGTCCAGTTTGACGAGGGGCTGCCCCCGATCCTGAACGCCCTGGAGGTGCAGGGCAGAGACACTCGGCTGGTGCTGGAGGTGGCCCAGCATCTGGGTAAGCACCAGAGTCCCTCGGGGGTCTGCAACCAGCCCGGCCTCCCCCCTCCACTGATGATCTAGCCTGATGACTTTCGTTCTTCTGAGCGTGCTGAAGCCAATTCTGTGATCTGAGGAGGGGGCTGCTGGTCTGGGGCTGCCCGGGAGGGCTACAGTGAAAGCAGTTCCCAGGGTCTCCTGTGCATGTCACCTGCCAGGTGGGGACTGAGGCAGCCTCCCACACCGGAAGCCAAGCAACTTGCCCGAGGTCATACAAACCTGTCCAAACAGGGTCTGAATGACCTAGCGCCTTAACCACGAGCCAGGCAGCCCCACCAAGTTAGGAGAAACACCCCCCCCACCCCCTCCCCTTGGTGCTTGTAGTAGTCAGTTAAGACAGGTTTTAAGCAGCTGTCTTATCTGTGATTGCCCTTATGTAGCATCCATGTCATCCTCCTTTCCCCTGCCCCGGCAGGTGAGAGCACGGTTCGTACCATTGCCATGGATGGTACCGAAGGCCTGGTGAGAGGACAGAAAGTGCTGGACTCCGGTGCCCCAATCAGGATCCCTGTAGGCCCCGAGACCCTTGGTAGAATCATGAATGTGATTGGGGAGCCCATTGACGAGAGAGGCCCCATAACGACCAAACAGTAAGTGCAAACTCTCCCCGGCCTTGTGGGTGGAAATACCAGGGTACAAGCCCCTACAAAGGGGCTGGGCTGCACAGCACTTTGGGCTGCATGGAGGAATGCGGGGGTGGGGGGGGGGGTTGTGACACTATTTAAATGGTCATGAGTTTGCAGCACCATCTCCATGGTGATATGGGGCCTTGTTCAGTTTGGCTGCAGCCAAACCTCAGGGGTTTTTTCCAAAGTCAGTGGCTTTCGCCCTTAGGTTTCTGTAGCGCCTTGGATCCAACCAGGTGCGGGCCCCCTTGCTCTAGATACTGCATGAACGCAGGGAGCACAGCGAGGAGGCACAGGGCTGCCTCCGTTAAGAGCTGTCCTCGAAAAGAGAAACCTCACTGGCCCTTGGTGCTTCCAGTTGCTGTTCCATTCCCAGGGCACCCAGCCTGTCGAGCGGACGTAATCCTGGGTCTCTGTATTGCAGGTTTGCTGCTATCCACGCCGAAGCCCCTCCATTTGTGGAGATGAGCGTAGAGCAAGAGATCCTGGTCACCGGCATCAAAGTGGTGGATCTGCTGGCACCATACGCCAAGGGTGGCAAAATTGGTGCGTGGCCAATCAAAGGGGTCAGGTGGGACGGGGCTGGTTTCCAGGTGTGAGAATTGACCCTGGGAGGGGGCCGTCACGTGGTTCATGGAGCTGGACTCCCTTTGAGAGCTTAGGAAGCCACCCCGAAGCATTGTCACCGGGGCAGATGCTGTGTCCTTTCCAGCCCTGGTTCCTTCAGTGATGAGTGACCTGATGACTTTCGTTCTTCTGAGTTTGCTGAAGCAACTGCCAATCTCCTGAGAAGGAAAAGGGGGGACAGGGAGAGCCTCGTGGCAAAGCAGCTGCTGGGTCGGGGTGTGATTGTGCTAACCCGCTGCGCCCACTTCCCCCTCGCCCAGGTCTGTTTGGAGGCGCCGGCGTGGGCAAGACCGTCCTGATCATGGAGCTGATCAACAACGTGGCCAAAGCCCACGGCGGCTACTCGGTGTTTGCTGGCGTCGGGGAGCGAACCCGCGAAGGGAACGATTTATACCATGAAATGATCGAGTCTGGGGTCATCAACCTGAAAGACACCACCTCCAAGGTGAGGGGGCGCCTCTGAGGGCCAAGCTGCTCTGCTGGATTCGCCCAGACACAAGGCGAGCTCCTGGACCTGTACAGCGTGCCCTGGCCAAGCCTAGAGCTTCGCGTCCGCCCCGGGGGAATGCGTGGTTTTTGGCTGCCCCTCGCCACGGGGTGGGACCTGCTAACACGCTGACTCGCTTTGTGCCGCAGGTCGCCCTGGTTTACGGGCAGATGAACGAGCCCCCAGGCGCCCGTGCCCGAGTGGCTCTGACCGGCCTGACGGTGGCTGAGTACTTCAGGGACCAGGAGGGTCAGGACGTGCTGCTCTTCATAGACAACATCTTCCGGTTCACGCAGGCCGGCTCTGAGGTACTGGGCTGCAAAGAGCACCCAAGCCAAGGTCACCTGCTCAGCCTGACTGGCAGGTCCATGGCCAATGAGCTTAGTGTCCACACTCATGTGTTCTCCTGGCCCCACCCCCGGTTTGGTTCCCTCCAGGAGAGTGGCCCTGGCTCTCTGGTAGTCAAGTGGGCTAAGACTAGCCTGGATGCAAGGGAGGGGAAGGGCTGCAGACACTGGGGAGACCCCAGGCAGATTTGACCTTGAGAGGGAGGGACTTGTCTGAGGCTGGCTGTGGCACGGCCTCGCTTGGTCCTGCCCATCAGCAAGGCTGCCCGAGTCTCTGCGCCTTCACCTGACCCCTCTCGGCTCCTTTCAGGTCTCCGCCTTGCTTGGTAGAATCCCCTCGGCGGTGGGGTACCAACCCACCCTGGCCACCGACATGGGTACCATGCAGGAAAGGATCACCACCACCCGCAAGGGCTCCATCACCTCCGTGCAGGTAACCGTGCTCTGGGGAATGGATGGCCAGTGCCCCCTTGGGCACACAGGCCTCTGTGGGGTCGCCGAGAGGCTTCCCATAGTCAGCCCCCCCTGGCAGCGCTCGGCCCTGGCAACCCATCTCCCTGCCTTCCTAGGCGATCTACGTGCCGGCCGATGACTTGACCGACCCTGCCCCGGCCACCACGTTTGCCCATTTGGATGCCACGACGGTGCTGTCTCGCGCCATTGCTGAGCTGGGCATCTACCCTGCCGTCGATCCTCTGGACTCCACCTCCCGTATCATGGACCCCAACATCGTGGGGCAGGAGCACTACGACGTGGCCCGCGGGGTGCAGAAGATCTTGCAGGTGCGAGGCAGAAGAGGGGAGGGCTAAAGGCCCAATGTTTGGAACATGAGTGGGCCGTGGGGTCCGGTTCCCTGCCATGGGAGCTGGGACTGGTCCCTTTGTCCATCTGGATGGGGGTAGGAGCACAAGTGGGGCGTGCTCGGGGGCTCTGCTCTGAGGGGCCCCTGCTCAGGGCCACAGGCTGGTCTGGGAGCAGCCGCCCTGGAGGCATACGCTGGGGGAAGGGGAAGCTCTGGGCTGCAGCCCAGGGGACCTGCCTGCCAAAGGCTTATTCCTCCCGGAGCCCCTGCTAGCTGCGGCGGCGTTGGCCTGGTGATGGCCAGCAGCACTTCTCCCCCTGCAGGACTACAAGTCACTTCAGGACATCATTGCCATCCTGGGCATGGACGAGTTGTCAGAGGAGGACAAGCTGACGGTGGCCCGGGCCCGCAAGATCCAGCGGTTCCTGTCCCAGCCCTTCCAGGTGGCCGAGGTCTTCACAGGCCACTTGGGCAAACTGGTCCCACTGAAGGAAACCATCAAGGGCTTCCAGCAGATCCTGGAAGGTGAGGTGCTGGGGGGGGCGGTGCTGTGGCCCACGGAGACACTCCCCTCTGCTCCCAGCCGGGAGGCTGGCCCTACATCTGCAGGTGGGACACTGGAGTACTGGGCTGCCTGGCAGAAGCTCTTGGAGCAAGGGGGTGTGGCAAATACAGATTCCTGTCGAGCTGCTGGGACATCACCCAGCTGTGGAGGGGCTCTGGTGTTGGCTGCCCCTTGTGGGGGGATCCCGGGGGTGCAGGGCCCCCTCCTCATAGCTGCCCCTTGCTCCCTCGCACAGGTGCCTACGACCACCTGCCAGAGCAGGCTTTCTACATGGTGGGCCCCATCGAGGAGGCTGTGGCGAAGGCCGACAAGCTGGCCGAAGAGCACTCGTGAGCGTGACTGGCTCCTTCGCGCCTCTCCCCCCTGCATCCCCCATCGGCTCGTGGCTCCCGGGGCCGGAGCTGGAACCCGCGTCGTCTGCAGAGTCTATTTAAAGTTTCCAATAAAACATCCATCTAAAACATGAAGCTGAATCGTGGCCACTTGTGGGGGAGCGGGAGGTCTGCATGGGGCAGAGTGGGGAGGACAGCAGAATTTACAGGGCTGCCAACTGGCTTGGAAGCTGCTTGTGCCAGCTGCTCGCTGGGCCTGGCTGCCTGCTTCCCTCCCCTCGGCTTTGTGCCCTGCTGGGGGCCTGCGTGCCCCAGCTTGGCAGCTGCCTCCTGCTTTGCACCCGGAAGGAGTCGAGCATGGCCCAGTCCTTCGTCGGCATGGCATCCGCCTGCCTGTGGTTCGTGAGCAGAGATTGGCCGAGTTCGCTGCTCGTCCCTGCAGGGCAGCAAGCAAGGGCCTGGGACTTGGGAGTGCCCGGAGGCTCCCTGGCATGTATGTTGGCAGCAAGGCAGCCTGTCTAGGGCAGCAGAGGCTCCAGCCAGCTCCCTACCAGCTCACCGCCTACCTGGGACAGGGAGACTCCTGGCCCAGAGCCATGGCAGGGCCCAGTCCTTGACCCAGCCCTCTTACGCAGCTGCTCAGCCTGGCTCTGGCTCTGGCAGCGGGGTGATGACGCAGCACCTGCCCTGTGGGAAGTGCTGCAGGAGCTGTGCCAGAGCAGAGTCCATGAGGGAGAAGCAGCCAGTAACTGGTGAGTGGCTGGGTCCCAGCATGATCAGCTGCCTCTGTCCCCTGCAAGAGCAGGAGCAGCTGGGCGGGGGATCTCTGTCCTATTGCTAGTTCTGTTCCTGGGCCGGGGATTCCACCCGTAGCACCAGGAGCGCGCAGCCTGTGTCCGTGGGCAGTAACGTTTGCTCCCAATTCTGCAAGCTCCGGCCCAAGTGGGTCCTGTGCAGCTGCACCTCTGGGTCCTAAAAGATCAGTCGCCTCGCCCTGCCCTGCCCTGCCCTGCCGGGCTCAAAACCAGTGCAAACGCTGGGAAACGCCTGAGCCGGTTTAGTGAGGGGAGCCGGCCTAGAACCCAGGGCTCTGGGTGAGGTTAAGCCACTGCAGCCACTTTGGAGTTGTCAACGCTGTGCTGGGCACCTCTGTGACTGACATACCTGGGCTGCTGCAATAGGAACGTGGCTGAAATGCAGCCACCTCTGGATTGGAACGTGGCAGCTGTTTAAGCTGCTGGGAGCAATAGGCCCCAGGGAGCCAAAGCCCATTTCCATCTGCCTCCAGGAAGCCAAATACTGTAAGTTCTGGGATGTAGCAAAGGCTTGTGGCATCGTTGGGCACTCGCCTGCCCTCACCCTCTCATGTGCCAAGGGAGCAGCCCTGAAGTGCCTGTCTCATCCCTGAATCCAGCTCTGCCCCCTCCCTCTAGGGATCTCGTCCAGCTTCCTCCACCCCTGCTAGGCTGGGGAGCTGGGGGTAGCACCCAGCTGGCTCAGGAGCCAGGGTTCACCCAGCTGGTGCGAGCTCGGTAGGGCCTGGGCTGGGGGTGGTAGGGGGTTTCCTCCCAGCTGCCCTGACAGCATCTGTAACTGGGGGAAGGAGGGCAGCTGGGGGTGGGCAGGGCCCCTTTGCACCAGAGATGGGGCCAGCAAGAGCCATGCAGGGGTCTAGATGGGGCTGGACACATCCTAATGGCTCCTAGTTGTGGGAAGCCAGGTGTGTGCCGGGGCCGGTCAGTCGGCGGGGCTGTTCCTGTATTCCTGGTGGCTGACTTCAAAAGGCAGGGGGGTGGGAAAGGCCTGGGGTGCTCCAGTGTCTTGCACCAGTTGTCTCCCCCTGACCCATTGCAGGCCAGAGCCCCTGAGTTACAGGGGGCAGCCCCTGGCAGTCATGGCCCTGCAGGTTCTATTTGAAACCGGGACCAGATCCCAGGGCACTGGCAGCTCAGCCTGCTCTGCCCTGCAGCATGGGCTGTGGGGCTGAGTCAGCCAGGCCCTGGCCCAGGAGAAGTGCCCCGCAGCTCAGCACACGCTGGCTGGGCACCCTTGGGTTCGGTGGCTCTGGCTGCGGGGCAGGCAGATGCAGGATTCAGCCAGGGAGCTGCTCTCCAGGGGGGTTAGCTGGCGGGTTACACACATGGCCGGTAACCGGAGTGAAGCCAGCTGGGGGGAGACACCAGCCTCCTGAGCACCCCCCCCCCAGGCCATGCTGTGGCAGGGGTGCCTGGCAGCACCCCTCCCCCAGGCCTCTCCTGTCACTTGCACCATTTTGAAAACACAAAAGAGCCATTTGCTCGGCTTTAATAACCGTCCCTGGAGCAGCTGGGCCTTTTGTGCGGCTGGGCCGGCTCAGGGCTCCCCCTAGTGAGAGCAGAGGGGCCGGGAGCCCATAAGGGGGAGGCCTCTGACCTGGGGGGCGGGGGCTATCTGGGGAGGTCAGATTTTCATGCCCCACTTGGCAGTGGATCCGGGGTCTAGGCCAGAAGAGGGGCCTGGTCTGGGGTCAGAGCAGGGCAGGAACTGTGGTGGGGGAAGGGGAAGGATGAGTTAGCACCAGGGCACCCTGGCCCCTTGCAAGGGGAAATTTGCTACACGCCCCGGTGGCCTCCCCTTCCTGGCCCGTTCCCCGGGGCTAGTGTGGTGCGAAGCTGGGCTCCTTCCCATCTGGGGGCCTGGTGCCCCAGGGGCCTCTCACCTGGCCCATCTCCCTCAGCCTGTGATCAGATGCGAGTGGGGCTGAAAATCCCCCCAGCCTGGCTCTTCCCATCAGACCAAGAGGGGACCAGACTCTGCAGGGTGTGGGGAGAGGCCATGCCAGGCTGGCCCGGGCCCCCAGCAGCGAGGCAGCCTTTCCTCACCCTCCCACGGCTCAGAGTCCACGTGGGTTGGCCCGGGTAGGTGCTTGGTGCCAGCTGTCACCCTCGGCCCGCTCGCACCATCGATCAGCCAGAGGGCACAGGAAGGGGCAACGCGCGTCTCCAGGGTCTGCTAGCCAGGCTGGCAGGCTCTGCAGATGGGGAGGTCTGTGAAGGGATGGGGGCTTTGGCAGCTCGCATGCAGCTCCCAGGCTAAGTGAGCCGAGTCGCCCTCCATGAGCAGATCCATGGGGCAAACTCAGAGGGGTAAATTTACCCCGGCAGAGGTAAACGGGCCAGGACTTTCCCCCGGGATCAGGCTGCCCAGGGGAGCCACATTCCTGGCCCCCGCCTCTCTGGGCCTGGGCCACGAAGACCCTGCAGGGGGGCAGCTGTGGGAGCGTCACGCTCAGCATGCCAGGGAGGGAAGGAGTGACTCGGGCAGGCAGGGGCTGTACCTCCCCCTTAGATGGGGCTAGCAGCAGCATCTTGCACCCTACTGCTGCCCCAGCTGGGGGTGCCTGGGTCCAGATCTCCCTCCCCTGTTCATTTCTCTCATAGGCCTGGAGCCACTTTTGTGTGGCAGACGAAGTATTCTGCCCCCCCTCCGCATCTGCCATGGGCAGAAGCCAGCTCTGTTGTGGCCCTTCCCATGGAGCAAAGCAGCAGTGGTACCCATGCAGTAGGTCAGGAGGGTTCCCGCTAGCCGCCGATCAGCTGATCCAGACCCCTCCTTCCCACTCTGTGGCACAGCTAATCAGCCAGGTGGGTCCCTGATCAGCCCCAGGCTTTGAGAGAAGAGTCTCAGATTGCATTGCATCTTAGCTGCACTGGAGGTCCTCTGTCACTGACATGCAGCCACCTCTGGGGCAGGCTGAGGCAGCTGTCTATACGCCACTCTGAGATGGAGCCCAGCTGCAGGTCGTACAAAGATCGTTCCCCCAGGCCTGAAATGCAGCTGTCTCTGGGGTGGAGCACAGCAACTGCTTAACAGCTTAGCAACAACAGCTTAGCAACAATGTCAGCTTGGGACAGGAAGTGAAGACACCCCACCCCACTGGTGGGTGTTCATGGGCACAGCGCCCCCTACCAGCACGCTGGGGGACTGAGGTGACTGCAACCCTGTGGGAAGAGCAACTCCTACTGAATTCCAGGGGCATTAGTTTGTGTCAGGGTGTGCTAGCTACTGTCCACACTTGCTGCCGGTCTGGATACCAAAGGGGACCCCCACCATCCCAGTCCAGATGGAAAAACCCTGGGGTGGGCATGGTGGTACCCTTCAGAGTCAGCAAAACATTCCCCCTGCCAAGCTTTGTGGGGGCAGCTGGGAGTGTGGGTCCAGGGGGCTTTGAACCTATTGAAGCTCCCCCCCCAGCATCCACTTGTTACCCTGTGCCTGGTGTGCTGGGGGGAGGCACCATTACAGGATGCATGGAGCATAGTGCCCTCGGCATTGGAGGGTACCCACACAGGCACTGGGGGGTCCCCATTACAGTGTACACGCATCATAGCGCATCGCAGGGCCCCATTAGTGCACATGGGTCATGGTGCATTCGTGGGTCCCCACTACCATGCACGTGATGGTGCACTGCACATCGTCGCTAGTGCACATGTATGGTGGAGCATGGGGGGGTCCCCATTAGTGCACATGGGGGTCCCCATTAATGCACATGTGTGACGGTGCATTGGGGGGTCCCCATTACCATGCAGGTGATGGGGATGGTGCACTGCACCTCGTCACTAGTGCACGTGGGATGCTGCATGGGGGGGGGTCCCCATTAGTGCACGTGCGCCATGGCGCACTGGGGAGGGGGGGGATCCCCGTTCCGAGGCACGTGCGCCACGGGGGCGAGGGGCCCCCTTCCCTTGCACGCGCAGCGTGGTGCAGGGGAGGGGTCCCCGGTTCAGAGGCACGTCCCCCACGGCGCACTGGCGGGGGAGGGGGGGGGCTTCCCCTTCCCTCCCCATCACAGCCTGTAGCCGCCGCCCCCTCCTGCACTGGGGGGGAGGGGCAGCCACTCTTTCAGCCGCCCCCCCCCCCCGGCGCTCCCCCCCGGCTGGGGCTCGCTCCGCTCCGGCTGCAAATGGCTCCTGCACCTTTAAATAATTCATGCGGCTGCCGCCTGCACGGGGCTGGGGCTGGGAGGAGGCAGCGGCCGCCGGTGACATCAGCGCCCGCCCGGGCTCCAGCAGCCACCTGCTCCCAGCCAGAGCCCGGAGGAGGCGGCCGCAGCAGCGAGCTGCCGAGCCCCGGGACCCTCCCCCCCGGCCAGGTAAGGCGCGCGGGGCGCATCCTGGGGGGTGCTCCCCAGCTGAGCCCTCCCCCCCCCCAGCCAGCTGCTGCCTGCAGCCTCCCAGAGCCGGGAGGGCCCTGCCCCCCCGCCCGGGCTGGGGTGGGGGATCCCCCGATCCGGCTGCGGGGTCCCCCCCGCTCTGCCCTCCCGGGGTGCAGGGGGCGCTGGGAGAAACTTTGTGCAACTCTGTCGGGGGGGGGGGGGGAGCGTTGGGAGGTGATTGGGGCTGGTGACGCAGCTGGGGGGGGGTGGAGTGTGGGGCCTGGGGCTGGTGACGCGCTAGGGTTGGTGACACCGCTCCTGGGGGCGCAAAGGGGGCGGGGGCTTGTGATGCAGCTGGGTCTAGCGGGAGGGGGCGAGGTAGTTGGAGGGGGGGTGCAAAGGGGGAAGGCTGGCGCTTGTGGTGCAGCTGGGGGGGTGCAAAGGGGACACCTGAGATCTGTGACTTGGGATGCGGTGCGAGGGGGGGCTGCAATGGGAAGGGGGGGGCTAGTGTTTGTGATGCAGCCGGTGGGGTGGGGGTTGCAAAGGGAGGTCTGGGGCTTGTGATGTGGGGGAGGAGGTGCGCAGCGTAGCTCTGCGGGAGTTTAGGACTTGGGACGCAGCTGGAGTTTGCATTGGGGGGGCTGGGGCTTGTGGCGCAGGGATTGAGGGGTGCACTGGGGGATTGAGGGGTGCACGGGGGGGCCGGGAGAGGATCAGAGGCTCGGGACATAGCTGGAGTTTGCATTGGGGTCTGGGGTTTGTGGTGAAGGGATTAAGGGGTGCACTGGAGGGGTTGAGGGGTGCACGTAGGGACCCCATGGGGGGGGCCCTCCTTCCTTCCCCCGCCCCCTGCAGTCAGGCTGACAATGGATGTGAAAGGAGAGATCACTAGATAATGGGGGGAGGGGCTGGGAACGGTTTCCATTCCCGGCTTTGGGAGAGGAAAGGGTGTCTAGCCCTTCAGAGCAGGGAGGGCTCCTGCGTTTCACCCCCAGCTCCGCTCCCTTGGGTGTCCCGGCACCTCCCTGCCTCAGTTTCCCCACCCGAACAGCTAGGAGAAGACTTGCCTGGCTCCTGGTGCAGGGGGTTCCAGTGGGAGCCGTGGGTTTGGCGCCCTCCCCTGTGCCCAGCCCAGAGGTGACAGGGCTCTTGCGGCGTCCGTCTCTCTAGCTGGGGTGGGGTCCAGTCGCCTGAGCTGGGCTTTGCAAAACGCCTGGGGGCAGGGCAAGGGGTCAGTGGCGGCTGGCGGGGAGCCCAGACCTGGCCGTTTCAGCTTTTTCCATGCTGGTGGCTCCCTGCGGGGTCTGGCTAGCCTGGACCAGCGGGGGCTGCGGTGCCGGGCCAGGCAGCACTGCGTCGGGCTGGCACTGTGGCTTGGCTGCTTTCCTCTAGCCAGCTGTGTCATATTGACTGGTGTGTGATGCTGGCAACTCCCTCCCTTGCCCTCTGCTGCTGCCTGGCAACTTGCGACCTTGTTAGCCTTGACCTCTATCCCGTGAGGGGAGATCCGGGGTGGGTGGGAGCCGTGGCCAGGGGCCTACAGCACTGTGCCAATCCTACTGGGACCGGGGGAAAGCCTTTTGCTGCAGGGGGGTGCTGGGGGGAGGGTTCGGGGACAGAGAGCACCGCAGGAGTGGGCTAAGGGGGAGATGGGGCGAGGGGCACAGCTGGGGGAGGCGGCCTCGGAGCCGAGCGGCAGCAGGACGGGACGTGAGAATTAAGCCTGGTGAAAATCTTGCACGGAAAAGTTTTGACCCACAGCCGCTCTGGGGTGAATCCGCCCGTGGGAAAATACTTTCACGGGAAAGCGGAGTTTCCGGGGAGGGAGGGATGTGGGAGAGAAATCCTCCCCCCCCCTTCCCCCAGTGAAAATGCTTGTGCAAATTGTCCCCGGAAAGCGGGAGCTGCTTGGGTACAGCTGTGGAAGGTGTGTGTGTGTGTGGGGGGGGGGTGACTCCTCACATGGCGTCGGGCCAGGGCCTGCTGCCCAGCCCCGCTGGATGGGACGCCTCTGGAGCCTCCATCTTGGTGGCTCTGTCCTAGGATGGCGCAGGGGGGGCCTGTGTCCTTGGCTAGGAGCTTGCCCCCGGGCCCGGCCTGGCTGTGTCATGCGGCTGCCGTCTGGGTCCCTTATCGGCTGTGCCAAGAGCTGCCTGGGCAGGCTGCTCCCCGGGGGGGCCCTATCTCCCTCCCCCATCCCAGGCATCTCTCCCCCCCCCCCCCCCGGCCTGCCAGGATGCAGTCTGGCTCCCCCCCCCCCCCCCATGGCTGGAGACGGGGCCTCTGCTTGTCCTGGGTGATGATTCACGGCAGGGCCAGGAGCACACTGGGAAGGCCTCCGGGCTGCCTGCTGAGGGCTGGTGGGAGGGGAAGTGCAGCCGGGGCTCCAGAGGTTGGGGGGGGGGAGCTCCTGTCACCCCCTCCCCCCCCGGCCTGGCACAAGCGCTCGCCAAGCTCAGCCATCTGTTCCCCTTGCACCTTGCAGCCGCCTGGAGCGGCGCCCAGACCACAATGGCTCCTGGTTTTGTCTCTGATGGGGGGGGGGGGGGGGGGGGGGGGGGGGGGGGGGGCGCTGACACAGGAGGGAGGGGAGGAGTTGGCAGCCACAGTCCAATCTGGAGCCAGCCCCACTGCCTCTCCCTGCCCCCCCCTGTTCCCCCCTTGGATTTATTAGCATCTTGCCCCCAGCCTATGCTCCCTGCTCCCAGGGACCGGTGGAATTTGGGGGGTGCGGTGCTGCTAACTTGGGGTACAGGAGAGAAGCCCAGGTGTCCAGATCATCGGATGGATCTTCCCCTCCCCCCCCCCCCCCGCCTCCCCAGCTCTAGTTTTCCCCCTTGCCTGCTGCCCCACTCCAGCCTGGCTAAGGGGCCGCAGAGCTCTCTCTGTGTGTGTGTGTGTGTGGGGGGGGGGGGCCAGAGCAGCTGGGGTCCTGCCCGCCAATCCTGGCCCCTTCTGTCCGTGCTGAGCAGGGGCAGGTGCATGAATGCCGCTCCCCCTCCCCCCCCCCCAGCCCCCACGGGCCAGTGCTGGTGCCGGCTTGGAGCATCTTCCCCATGGGCAGGAGTTGGGGTGACAACGGGGTCCCCTCCTCCAGCCTTCATCTGCTGCCCCCCCAGCTTGTGAGGTTTTTTTCTTGGTGGCTGGGGGGCATTGGGCGGGGGGGGTACTTGTGGCGGATGGGGGGGTTCGGGTCTGTCAGGCGTGGAGCAGGCGAAAAGCAAAAGGATTTGGAAATAGACAGGGCAGCGGTGGGAGAGGGATCCCTGTGTTGGCTTGGGAGGGGGGCGGGGCTCCAGCCAGCCCCCTACCGGAAGGGCAGAGAGCCAGCTCAGGCACAGGGACAGGGCAGCAGCCCCTGCACCTACTCGGAGATCTGGCCTGGGCTCCTGAGGTGGGGGGTGCACCCTTGGGTAGCAGGGGGGCAGGATGCTCCGGAGACAGCCCTCTTCACGTTGCCTAGGGTGTGAAGCCTGGGGGGGTGGGGATAGATGGACTGATCCAAATGGGGGGGGGGAGTCTCTGTGTGGGTGGAGATGGGACGTCCTGGGGTCAAGGGCCAGCCTGGTGCAGGGCACTTGGACCTGGCTTGGCACAGCCCTAGATCCCCCTTCCCCACAGGCTGGCAACCCTTCCCTGAGGCTTTCCCCTGCCCCAGGAGCAGGCAGGGTCCCTGTGCGGGGGGACCCGGCCCTGCTGGGGGGGTTCGGGGTGCTGGCCAAGCCCCGATCCCCTGGCCCCTTCCTCCCCTCCATCCTCTTCCCTCGCGGCTTTGCTCAGGCCATGCTGGAGGGCTCCATCCACCCCCCTCCGTGCCGGAAACGCCCCCCCCCCACTAGGGATTACTGCAGTGCTCGCCGTAACCTACTTATGCCTCTGGCGTCGGAGGCGAGCGGAGCCTGCCCCCTCCCGCCCCCAACGGGAGCCGAGCGCGGCGCTCGCTAATGGGGCTGCCTGGTGCGTCCCTCGCCCCCGCCGGGCGTCAGGCTGGGGAGGAGGGAGACTGGCGGAGCCGGGCCTGGCGCAGCGATGAGGAGAGGGCTGGGGCAGCCCTGCTGGAGGCCGGGGGGCTGGGGTCCTAGCTAGAGCGGGGGGCTGAGGCCTGGGCCGGCAGATGTCTGTGGGGCGCAGAAGCCTGGCCTGCTTGTGCCCCCCTGAATTGCACTTTGGCTCCATCTCTGAGGAGGGCAGGTGAGAGGAACCTAGTTATCTGGGGAGGGGAGGCGTGTGACTCTGTGATGAGTTTGCCGTTCTCAGCCCGGGCTCATGTCCACATGGGTTCAGGGGTTCTCTCCTCCGCCCTGTGCCCCAGTGACCTGTTCCACCTTCCCTGCTGGGCCTGCTGTCTCTGGTGGGGCCAGGCTGGTCTGGTCCTTCAGCACATAGAGCCCCCCTTCCTCCTCCCGCCGGCCCTAGGATACCCAGGCCTTGAACTTGGCCTGCGTCCTTCTGCCAGCCACAGGAAGTGGAGCTAGGACCAGCCCGGGATGCGTGGACGGGGAGGGGGTGTGTGTGCCAGGACTTTAAGGCTTATTTTCTTTGCCCTGACTTGCTGTGCTGTTTTGGGGAGTGGGGGGAGGCAGATGCGTTCCTCCCCCCCCCGACCTGTGCCTGAGTTTCCCCCGACCTGTGCCTCAGTTTCCCCACTTATAATGACGACTGCCTGCTGGAGGGAGCTGTGCGGCTGGATTAGCTGGTGGCTCAGCAGAGTGCTTTGAGACCCTAGGAGCGGGCAGAAAACAATGCCGAGCTGTTGTGTGCTGTCTGGCTGAGTCAGCATTCGGCACCGGGAGGAGGCGGCTGGGGGCGGGGGTCTTGAGCACACTTGCGCCGTCCGCTTGTTTCCATCTCTGTCTGACGGGGTGCCTGCTCCCTGCATCCCCCCTGGATGGGTGTGGCTGGCAGCAGCCACTCCGATCCATCTGTGCGCCCCTGTTAACCCCCCCCCCCCCCCAGCCACGAGGGAGCCTGTCTCTGGGCCCTGGCAGCATCCGCCTGGCTGCCATCTCGGGGGCAGCGGATGGATTCCAGCAGCGCCAATCTGCTGATGCTACAGCAGCCGGAAAGCCCCAGTCGCTGGCGTCTGGACCCGGCTCAGAGCGAGGATCTGCAGCCGCTGGCCTCTCCCCAGCATCCAGGAGCGATTCCGAGCCCCCCTCCCTTTGTGGGTCACATCGGAGCCGGGGTTGGGGCTTTGGCTCCCGAACCCCTTGAGGCTCTGATCTGCAACTAAACTCGCCACCTGCTCAGGCTGCTCTCAGACTCTGCCCCTGGGGGTCGGCTGTAGCCGGGGGAGGTTTGGCCTGGCTTAGCTATGGAGGCGGGCGGGCCAGGTGTGGGTGGGTCACTCTCCTGGGGGCTGGGCAGGGGGGCAGAAGGATGCCCCAAGGGAGAGGCTGCAGGTATTCCGGGGTCTAGCCGGCTTTCACCCTCCTGGCTCTGCGCAGGCTTGGAGAGGGGCATCTTCTGCCCTTTTCTGACTGCCCCTGGGGAGGCCGCGTGGAGGGGGGGCAGGGAGCTGGTTCCAGGAGAAGGTGCTGGGGGAAACTGGCTGCAGCAGGTCCGGGTGGGTGGGGAGGGGGCCTCTTTGGGAAGGAGGCAGAGCGACTGAGGAGAGGGGGGCTGGGGTAGGGGAAAGGGAATGTTCTTTGTGCCCATGGGAATCTAGTGAGCTCCGGCTTGGGGCGAGTAGAGTGAGGAGATGCGGTGCTGGAGAAAGATGGGTGGCGCTTCCTAATGGGTAGAGCACAGTGTGGTGAGCCAGGACTCCTGGGTTCTGTTCCCGGCTGTGACTCCTGTGGGTGTCTCCATTTCCTCTCTGAAGGGGGGGGGGGGACGCATGCTGCAAAGTGCCATGAGCTCTGAAGAGACGGGACCCCTTGGAGGGCAGGAAAGGAGCTGAGAGCCGGTTGGGGCTGCGCTGGGGTTGGGGGAATGGAGAAGGGAGCTGTGAGCTGAGGAGAAGCCCCTGCCTCTGTGTGGGGGGGGGGAGGGAGTGAGGGGAACCAGACCTTTAGCTAAGGAAGGGTGATAACGCCCCCCCAGCAGCTTGGAGGGGGGATGCCCCCAAAGTCTGCCAGGCTGGCAGCACATGAGTCCTAGCATGGTGCCCCCCCAAGGGGGCTGGTCTCCTTCCCCCTGTCTTTGGTGCCCCTCACCCCTCTCCATCCCTGGTTCCCCCCCCCCCCGTCCTTGAGGACACACCCTTCTCTGGTACTAAACTTGTGGGGGTCAGCGTTGGCTTAGCCTGCCCTACTCCCCTGGACTGATGCCACCGCCCCCAGGCCGGGGGGGGCGCGTAGAGGGGCGGCGCTGGGACCCGGCCCCCATCCCAGGCCGGGGGGGGGAGGGAGGCGCTAGGACCCGGCCCCCATCCCAGGCCGGGGGGGGGGGGGGGGAGGGAGGCGCTAGGACCCAGCCCCCATCCCAGGCCGGGGGGGGGGAGGGAGGCGCTAGGACCCGGCCCCCATCCCAGGCCGGGGGGGGGAGGGAGGCGCTAGGACCCGGCCCCCATCCCAGGCCGGGGGGGGGGAGGCGCTAGGACCCGGCCCTCATCCCAGGCCGGGGGGGGGGGGAGGCGCTAGGACCCGGCCCCCATCCCAGGCCGGGGGGGGGGGAGGCGCTAGGACCCGGCCCCCATCCCAGGCCGGGGGGGGGAGGGAGGCGCTAGGACCCGGCCCCCATCCCAGGCCGGGGGGGGGGGGAGGCGCTAGGACCCGGCCCCCATCCCAGGCCGGGGGGGGGGGGAGGCGCTAGGACCCAGCCCCCATCCCAGGCTGGGGGGGGGAGGGAGGCGCTAGGACCCGGCCCCCATCCCAGGCCGGGGGGGGGGGAGGCGCTAGGACCCAGCCCCCATCCCAGGCCGGGGGGGGGAGGGAGGCGCTAGGACCCGGCCCCCATCCCAGGCCGGGGGGGGGAGGGAGGCGCTAGGACCCGGCCCCCATCCCAGGCCGGGGGGGGAGGGAGGCGCTAGGACCCGGCCCCCATCCCAGGCCGGGGGGGGGGGGGAGGCGCTAGGACCCGGCCCCCATCCCAGGCCGGGGGGGGGAGGGAGGCGCTAGGACCCGGCCCCCATCCCAGGCCGGGGGGGGGGGAGGCGCTAGGACCCGGCCCCCATCCCAGGCCGGGGGGGGGGGAGGCGCTAGGACCCGGCCCCCATCCCAGGCCGGGGGGGGGGGGAGGCGCTAGGACCCGGCCCCCATCCCAGGCTGGGGGGGGGAGGGAGGCGCTAGGACCCGGCCCCCATCCCAGGCCGGGGGGGGGAGGGAGGCGCTAGGACCCGGCCCCCATCCCAGGCCGGGGGGGGGAGGGAGGCGCTAGGACCCGGCCCCCATCCCAGGCCGGGGGGGGGAGGGAGGCGCTAGGACCCGGCCCCCATCCCAGGCCGGGGGGGGAGGGAGGCGCTAGGACCCGGCCCCCATCCCAGGCCGGGGGGGGAGGGAGGCGCTAGGACCCGGCCCCCATCCCAGGCCGGGGGGGGGGGGAGGCGCTAGGACCCGGCCCCCATCCCAGGCCGGGGGGGGGAGGGAGGCGCTAGGACCCGGCCCCCCATCCCAGGCCGGGGGGGGGGGGGAGGCGCTAGGACCCGGCCCCCATCCCAGGCCGGGGGGGGGGAGGGAGGCGCTAGGACCCGGCCCCCATCCCAGGCCGGGGGGGGGGGGGGAGGCGCTAGGACCCGGCCCCCATCCCAGGCCGGGGGGGGGGAGGGAGGCGCTAGGACCCGGCCCCCATCCCAGGCCGGGGGGGGGGGGGGGAGGCGCTAGGACCCGGCCCCCATCCCAGGCCGGGGGGGGGGGGGAGGAGGCGCTAGGACCCGGCCCCCATCCCAGGCCGGGGGGGGAGGGAGGCGCTAGGACCCGGCCCCCATCCCAGGCCGGGGGGGGGGAGGGAGGCGCTAGGACCCGGCCCCCATCCCAGGCCGGGGGGGGGGGGGGAGGCGCTAGGACCCGGCCCCCATCCCAGGCCGGGGGGGGGGGGAGGAGGCGCTAGGACCCGGCCCCCATCCCAGGCCGGGGGGGGAGGGAGGCGCTAGGACCCGGCCCCCATCCCAGGCCGGGGGGGGGGGGAGGCGCTAGGACCCGGCCCCCATCCCAGGCCGGGGGGGGGGGGAGGCGCTAGGACCCGGCCCCCATCCCAGGCCGGGGGGGGGGGGGAGGCGCTAGGACCCGGCCCCCATCCCAGGCCGGGGGGGGGGGGGGAGGCGCTAGGACCCGGCCCCCATCCCAGGCCGGGGGGGGGGGAGGCGCTAGGACCCGGCCCCCATCCCAGGCCGGGGGGGGGGGCCGCTGGAAGGCGGCGCTAGGACCCGGCTCGGCCCCGCCGCCCGGCGCTAGGACCCGGCCCCTTCCCGGCCCCGCTTCCTGCCCAGGCGGCTCCCGGCCCGGCCATGCTGAGTCGGCCCCGAGCCCGCGGCCCGGCCCGGGCCATGTGAGCGGGACCCGCCGCCGGGGCGCCCAGCCGGGCCCGGCACCGCCCGCAGCTCCAGGTCCGGGGGCGGGGGCCCCGCCGGGGGGGGCAGGGCTATGGGGAGTCCCCCCCCCGGCTGGGTTGGGGGGCAGGGCTATGGGGAGTCCCCCCCCCCGTGGCTGGGCTGGGGGGGCAGGGCTATGGGGAGTCCCCCCCCCGGCTGGGTTGGGGGGCAGGGCTATGGGGAGTCCCCCCCCGTGGCTGGGCTTGGGGGGCAGGGCTATGGGGAGTCCCCCCCCCCCGTGGCTGGGCTGGGGGGGCAGGGCTATGGGGAGTCCCCCCCCCGTGGCTGGGCTTGGGGGGGCAGGGCTATGGGGAGTCCCCCCCCCGTGGCTGGGCTTGGGGGGGCAGGGCTATGGGGAGTTCCCCCCCCCCCGTGGCTGGGTTGGGGGGGCAGGGCTATGGGGCGTCCCCCCCCCGGCTGGGTTGGGGGGGCAGGGCTATGGGGAGTCCCCCCCGTGGCTGGGTTGGGGGGGCAGGGCTATGGGGAGTCCCCCCCCCCCGTGGCCGGGCTGGGGGGGCAGGGCTATGGGGAGTCCCCCCCCGTGGCCGGGCTGGGGGGGCAGGGCTATGGGGAGGTCCCCCCCCCCCATGGCTGGTTGGGGGGGATTCCCTGTGCTACCTGCCTCTTGGGCTGTGGGTAGAACCCAGGCGTCCGGGCTCCCGGTGGGGGAACCCCTGCCTGCTGGTTGCGATGCGGTTGCGGGGGATCCCCTCTCGCTGTGGTTTTGGGGGGGGGTAGATTGTTGGAGGGGGGGCCGGCTGTGTGAGAGTAGGGGAGGGGGGAATCCTTGGGCATGTGGGGGGAGGGGTGCTCTGTGGGTGGAAGCCGGGGGAGTCCCTGCTGTGAGGGGGGGATCCCTGAGTTCTAGGGGGGCTGAGTGAGGATCCCTGTGGGGCCAGGTCCTGTCTCTCTCACACACACAAATACAGCCCTGATGCCAGCAGCCCAGTTCGTTTGCTCCCCCCCCCGCCCCCCCCCCGCAGGAAGTGGCCAGGGAAATGGCAGCTGGGTTTGTTGCGTCTCTTGTTGTTTTTGAAATGTCCTTTTTTCAACCCGAGTTGGTTTCGGTTTCTGGACCTCCCCGGAGCCTGGGCCACCGCGGTCCCTTGCCAGCCAGCCCGGCCCATCTCTGCCTGTTAAAAATTACCTTCACGGGTCAAAGTCAACAGAAAAATCCTATTTCCGAGGCAGCCGTTCCCAGAGATCCTTAAAGCCCCTGGGGTCGAGCCAAAGGGGGGAACCTTAACATTGAACTTGGGGGCCACCGGCACTGGGTTTGTGTCACTTTTGGATCCCCTGGCTTGGCCTGTCCCTCTCTCTTTTCACTCAGCTGCCTTGTGGATGATCCAGGCCTTGTCTGCATTAACCCCTGCTCTTCCTCCAGTCCACCCTGCCCTGTGGATGCACAAGCTCTTTAGTTAGACCAGTAGAGATGTACAAGTCTCCTAATGCCGATGCGGTTTTACCACGTAAACATACAGGGAGGGTAGCCGTGCTCATATTGTACAGGATAACTGGATTAACACCCCCCCTCCCCAAAATCATGCAGCCCCAAGCAGGTGTGGTTATGTCAGGACAAAACCTTGGGGGAATGGCCCTCTCTGGAGTCCTTGATTGTTCCGTGAGCTGGGACCTGTTTTACGGGCTTGTCCAGGCACAAGTTGCCCCAGTTGGATTTAGATGCGCTTAAACTGGTTCAGCTGGTGTGTGTGGACATGCGTCTACATCCGTTTCAAACCGGTTCAGCGGGCGCCCGTCTGGTTACCACCGCGAGTTCTAAACGGATGTGTACGCCGGATGGGAACCAATCTAAGGAGGCACGTGGGTGTCCTACCCGGGTGTAAAGAAAAGGAGGTTTAAAAAAAAAAATCACACCTTTTCGTTCACCCTTTGCGGCAAGACCAGGCGGAAGAGGTCGGGGGACCGTGGGACATGGTGTTGGCCCTGCTGCCAACGTGTCCACAGTCTGTTGTCATGTTGTCTTGGCAAGAAACCTGCCTCAGAGTGTCTGAAATCACAAGCAAAGAACCCCCCCCCCCCGTTTTGAATCAGAATGAAATCAACAAAACAAACAACCCACCCACCGTGCAGTTGGCGTTGGGTTTAGCAACCCAGCGCTGCTGAAAATCCGGGGCCTAAACTCTCTGCCGCTGTCTCTCCAAAGCCAGCTGGTGCAGCACTGCTCTGTGGATTTCTAAGTCTCCCGCTTCCCTGCCCTCCAAATTGGTCACTGCTGCCCCCATCACCCCTCCCCCTTCCCGTTCCTGGCTGTGATGCTTCTAATTTGTTCAGGGTCTCCGGCGGTGTCCAGAATCCGCCTGCTTCTCGGCATCCCCTCTCCTGTCGGCTCCAGTTGAGAGGTGGGGGCGTAATTCTGTGGCAGGAGTTGATGGGGGGTGACGGGGCGTGTTTCTGGGCAGGAGCTGAGGACTGGGGTGGCGGTATGAGCTTTGCGTGGGTTTTGGGGTGGGAGGACGGTTGGGTGTAAAGGAATCGACTGGTGCCCGGACCGGTCTGTGCTGGGCTGGCTGTCGGGCCTTGGGGACAGGGGATGTGTCTGGCCGGCCCACCCCGAGGCAGTCCGTTGCCGAGGTCAGAGAGGCATCTGGAACCTGACGGTGCAGGTGCTGGCCTGCAATCAATACCCCATCCCAGAGCCAAAGTCAGGAGAATGACGCCCGCCCACCTCCCGATGCCTCATCTAGGGAGGAGCTATTGATGCAGGCGGCTCCCTGGTGCAGCCAGTGTTCTCTTGCAGCCGCCGCTCCTGCTTTCAAACCCTGACCCTATTAGCTGAACCGCTCCCATCCTATTAATCTCCCTCCTCTGTCTCTTGCGCTCGCTTGTAATTAATTCCCCATCTTCCCTGCTTCTATTCTGTTCCCTCTTATCCAGACTGTGCTTACCAGCCCCCTCCTGGCTGCTTTCCTAATGCCAGGATTCCTCTCCTCCCCCTTGCCCTCCCCCCTTAATATCCTCACCCTCCTGCCCCCTTCACCTCTGCACCCGCTTGACTTGGCCCCATGCGCTCAACCTGCCTAGCTCCGGCATGGCCTCTCCACTCCAACTCTGACCCTTAAAGCGCCAGGAACAGGTTTTCCCAGCCAAAGAAACTGCTGTTAGGATGTACCGGGAATAATCCCACTGCATCAGGCCCGGCTTCCCCTGTGGCTGGCTGGAGCGCTCTTAATGGTAGGAGCCTCCGTCCATCTGTCTTGGGGTTGCAAAGGGACAGACCGGGGGGAGGTCCTTTTATCACTAGTGAATGTGACCTGTTGTGCGGCTGGCAGTGTGGACGGGCAGTGGAGTCTCAGGAATCGGTGGCAAGAGGGGGCCCCCACGTGCGAGGCAACGGGGGGCCCCCACGTGCGAGGCAACGGGGGGCCCCCACGTGCGAGGCAACGGGGGGCCCCCACGTGCGAGGCAACGGGGGGCCCCCACGTGCGAGGCAACGGGGGGCCCCCACGTGCGAGGCAACGGGGGGCCCCCACGTGCGAGGCAACGGGGGGCCCCCACGTGCGAGGCAACGGGGGGCCCCCACGTGCGAGGCAACGGGGGGCCCCCACGTGCGAGGCAACGGGGGGCCCCCACGTGCGAGGCAACGGGGGGCCCCCACGTGCGAGGCAACGGGGGGCCCCCACGTGCGAGGGGGCCGCTGCACTGTCTCAAGTTGGTGAGCGAGGCGCCGTCTTTCTCCTGCACGGATGGGCAGCAGCCTTCCTCCGGCCTGGGAGCATTGACACAGATAGGGTGACGAAATGGCCGGTCTCTCTTTCGACACGCCGTGCGTCGCCTGCTGCTTCTTGCTCTGCTGTGTCATCCTTGCGGCCCTCCTGGAACGGCTGCTGCCGGGCTCATGCCAAAAGCCATGGCAGAGCAGCGGACCCCCCGGGGGAAATCTGTCGGGCTCAATTTCTGCTTTTCGTCCTGGCTTTTGTTTGCACCAGGGGTTATCGGGGGTACGAATCCCCTGGAGGTGCCCACAGGAAGTTGGAGAAAGAGGGAGGCCGTGGGCCGGAGATGGGGGACTAGGACTCCTGCGTTCTCTTCTGGACTCTACCTCACTGTGTTCATCTCCTCCCCGTCTGTGAAATGGGGCTAATCCGCCCCCTTGGAGAGAAGGGGCCTAGTGAATAAAGGGCAGATAAAAAGCATGCTTTATTACTCTGCCAGACTTGGGGAGGGGAGGAGAGGCTGCCTGCCTTCTGGCAGGTCAAGGGACGGGCAGAGTCCTGCATGAACTCCTAATTCCCATTCCTTTCTGCGGGGAGACGCTGGGCAGCCGTCCAGACGTGTGGTTAGCACTGGCCCTTTGCGTACGTGACAGCCAGAGAAAGCGGCGACCCATACGCAGCTGGCGTGGTGGGTGGGTGTGTCCGGGAGGTACCGCTCAGGCAGGAGTGGCCCGTCAGACAGAAAGGCAGGACGAGTGCCGAGCAAGCTGGGCGCTGTGCCCTGGGATGACGTTGCTGGGCTGACTTGCGGGCGGCTCGTCGCTTTCGCGTCAATTTCAGGAACAGGAAATGCTGCTTTTCCCAGGGAGCCGATGGGGTGGCAAATGGGCAGACGGCTCCGGGCTGGGAGGGGGGTGAGGACGCTGAATTGTAACGTGCGGGGCCCGCGGGTGGGAAGATGGTAGGAGCAGCCCCGTGGGGCTTCCTCCGGTGACAACCGAGAACGCACCACAGCTCTCTGCTTGGCCCGAGAGCCCCGGGGATCCCCCCCTGCGCTGGAAGCCGAGAGCAGCTGAATTTCGTGCCAGAAATGAATCGGGGAGGGGAGGGGGGAGGAGGGCTGGGAGCAAGTGAGGTTTCTCCACAGCCGACCCCCTCGAACACAGCAGGGAAACGTCGCCTCAGTTTCTTGGCCGTAGGACTGTGGCTGCTTCAGGGAGTTTCCGAGTCCTTAATGGGTCTAGTTAGGGGATCTCGGGAGCTCCGGGGAGAAGGGAAGTGGGGACGTGGGCAGCTTTTCCCAGAGCTGCGATCTGTCAGCACCATGCAGGCTGGGAATTCGGGCCGTCATAAGCGCGTGAACGTTCCTCCCAAACACCTTGCGGTTTGGAGGCTTTTGCACCCGATTCTGTCTCCTTGCCGGGGGGCGATTCCTGAGTGGTTTATCTTGTGTTAAGGAGCAATGATCCATCCAACACCTCCCTGCAGTCATAGAGCTGGGGTACAGGGTCCCTGCCTGGTGCATTATCCCGGGGGGGGGGGGGGTTGTTCCTGGCCCACCCGGGCAGCAGCAGTACCAGGCTGGAGCATGTTAACCCTTGGCTGTCTCGTCTCTTCTCTCTTCAGCAATGGAAACGAACAACCATTTTAACTTCACCGGCCTCCCCTCTGTGCCCACTGCCTCGGGACTGAAGCCTGCACCTTCCTCAGGGGACAGCCTGTATGCCAATGGGTCGCCCATCAACTTCCCCCTGCAAGGGAAATGTAAGTGGGGGGGGGAATGGGGAGGGGTGAGTTGGCCTCTGAACTGGCTTGGCTCCTTTGGCCACCCATCATTCAACCCCCCTCTCTCTCCCCCCCCTCCCCCCCGGCTCCGGTCCACTGGCCTCTCGCATCTCTGAGGCCAGCTAGGGAGCAATGTTCCCTCTCACGATAACATCCACACGTGGAATAAATTTTGTTGCACACACCGAGGCGTGTTGATGTGCACCACCAGTGGAAACGCATGCTGCCAGCTGTGAGCACTCTGCTGGGCATCACCTGAATTTCTCCAGGGCAGCTGTTCAAGCACTCGGCTTACAGGGGACACTGCTGGGGAGCCCCGTTGGCTGCACAGTGGGTCAGTGTCTGTGAGGCAAAGAACCCAGGCGTCCGGGCTCCCAGGCCTGTGGCTCGAGCCCGTCCCTAGAGCCCTGCGCAGGTAGATCCCCACCTGCAGCTAGTAATCGCCGTCCGCACTACAGGGAACCGTAGCGGTGGAAGGAGGAACGTGGGGTCAGCCACTCGGGCGCAGCTGTACCTCCCCAGACAGGAGACGTGGGCAGGGCTGCGGTGCTCCAGCTGGACTGGAGGAGCAGCCAGCACGAGCCGCTGCCTCCTGGAAGCACCAGCCTCACATCTTGCGCCTTCTGCCACGGCGGTTCCCGGGAGAGCCGGGCAGTTCTGGGGGTGGCGTTTGGTTTTTGTAGCTGCGGATTTGGGTCTCCGCAGAGATCGTTGGTATCTGTGCAGTCCCCTCCCAGAGCCTACGGCAGAACCCAGGCGTCCTGGCAGCGGGTGGTTGGCTGGTGTGATCAGGGCTGAGATCCTGGAAGTGGGGGGGTCAGGCAGGCCCCATGGAGGAGCAGGGTGCAGGCTAGGGCAGGGCTGGTCTGGCCAGGCCCTCCTCCAGGCCTTGGTTTTGAAGGCCCCTCCCCCCCCCACAGTGGTGGTCCTTCCCTTGAGCTGGCGGGGGGGCAGAGGAGTTGGAGGGGCCAGAGGCACCCCCCTGCTGGAGTGGACGGAGCCCCCCTGCAGCAGAAAGGAAGCAGGAAGCGCCGTGTGACCTTTCCTGTCCCCATCTGTTGCCAGCCAGTGTGGGGGTTGGCGTTGGGCTCGCTGCGCCCACGGGTGCTCTGGGGAGAGCAGGGCTGGAGGAGCTGAGAGCAGGAACGTGGGGGGGCCTGTCTCCCGGGCTGCCCTGGATCAGGGGACCTGCCTCCGGAGTGGCTCAGTTATCCCAGCTGGACGGCAGATACTGGCTGGGGGGGGGTGCGCGCGCGCGGGGCTCTGCTTGGCGTCGCTTCAGCCTAGAAAGGGCTCGCTTGCCAGAGCGGGTCTTGGCGTGGATTGGGCTGGTCAGCTGATCCCGCCAGCAGCTCCGCCGAGGGCTCGTTAATCCCTGCCGGGCTGCGGCCGGCTGGCTCAGGTGCCGGTGCAGCGGAGCAGGTCCCAGCCTAGCCGGGGCGTTCTCTCCCCTCCTGGGGATGTTTGCCAGGCCCCTGCGTGTGCAGCCGGAGCGGCCCCGCTACCTCCGAGCTCCCAGCGGCTGTGGCTCGGGGCGGCTGGCCTACCGGTCCGATCTGTGGCAGGTCTCCGAGGCCTGCTGCTCCCGGGATAAAGAGGGCATGGCCCCGGGGGTGCCTGTGGGGGGGGGGGGATAAACCTGCTCTAGGGGAGCAGCCGTCGGGGGGGGGGGGGGTGTCTGTCTGCCACCAGCTGCCTCAGTGCCCTCTGTACCAGGAGGCAGCGAGGCTCTTCCGTGGCCAACCCTCCACAGCTGCCTGGTCCCAGCCTTAGCATCCACCCGCCCTTCGTCTCCCGTGTCCCCCTCCCCCTCAAACTGGGGACGGCCGCAGTAACCGATTGCTCTGCCTTCTCTCCCCCCCCTCCCCCCCCAGGTCTGAATGGCGACATGAACGGGACTGGCTTAGCGACTGTATCCCACACTGGTGCTTCAGGGACCTTCGCCTCTGCCGCGCATTCCCCCGACGCCTCCGCCCTGCCCCACCCCTACGACTATCTGTGGAACTACCCGCCGTACCAGCCCGGCAGCCTCAAGGAGAGCTCCGGCCTCGGACAGTATCCGCTCAACGGCCTCCTGGGGAGCACCCGGCCGGTGTCCTTGGGGCACAACACTAACCCGAGGGGGGGCCAGGAGTTCTGGGGCAACGGCACCCCCGGCTCCATGGGGCTGAGTTTCGACTCGCAGGAGCTGTACGACTCCTTCCAGGAGCCGAGCTTCGAGCTCGTGCAAAACGGGGCCAGCGGATTCTATGAGGCCTCCCAGTCCTCCCCCATGCTGGGCTCCGGCGCCCAGTCCTTCTCGCCACCCGCCCTGCCCTCAGGACCAGCCGGGCGCCGGCGGAGGAGGGTCCTTGGGAGCAGACGAGGCGCGGCCCGGGGGTGAAGAGACCAGTGCTGGCCTCATGGGCAGCAAGGAGCTGGAGGAGACGCAGCCGGGTAAGTGGCTCGGGGTAAGCGGAGCCGGCGTGTCTGGTGCGGTTGGGCCACAAGGGAACCGTCGCTTCCCGGTTCCGATCCAAACCCCCAGGGCTGGCTTATGCGTGTGGGGGTGTTGAAATTAACACGCACACTCGCCGCCTCGCTTCCCCCTTCCACCTTGAGCTTGGCCACCAGTTGATTCACCCTGCCCCAGGTGCTATTCGGTGCCACTTGCTAATCCCACGGAATTGCCCCCGGGCTTGGGGGGGGGGCAGAGACCGAGCCTGGGACCTGAGGGAGAAGTGGGGAGGGGTGCGCTGGGCAGGGGAGCCCAAGGGGAGGGAAGGAGACAAGTTGGCAAACTTGCCATCCGCTCTCCCAAAACATGGGGGTGCAGGAAGCACAGGAGGGGGGGAGGTTGCCACGTGGTCTGTGGTGGTATCGGAGTGGGGGCGTCGTGCCACGCTGTCCATAATCCGCACCCGGCCGCAGGCCTGGCAGCACCCTCCTTGCTCGGCTGGGCAGGACCCAGGGCTGCTGGCAGGGCCCCGTGCCAGCACCTTGACGGTCTGGAGCTCAGCCGGAGCAGGGCAGGGGGGCGCTGATCCCCGTGCTGGGGGGACCGGTGCCCGGGTTGCACTGACGTGGGGCTCTGGCTGTTCCTAGACCTGAAAATGTGCAGCTACAACGGCTCCGGGCCAGCCGGGGAGCCGCTCAGCCAAGAAGCTTCCGTCCTGGCTCCGGACGCTGCTGGCAGCTGCCTGGGCGACGCCTCTGCCATCACCACTCCCCTGGCTAACCCTCCGCTCCTGAGCGAAGAGCCGCTGGAGCCCTTCGAGTCGCTGGCCAGAGGTAGGGCGCTCCCCTTTTGGCGCTGGGGGGGGGACGACGCCAAGAGCCTCTTTGGTGAGGGGTGGGGACTCGCACCGGGACAAAGCCTCCGTTTGCCTGTCCCGTCGCCCCCTCGCGTTGGGGGTCAGGCCGCTGTGAAGTCTGGCCCCATCCTGGTCCCCACAAACTCATCCCACTTCCCCGTTCCAGCGCCAGTCGGCCCCTGCTGCAGCATCAGCTGAGTGACTTGAGCTGTTTGTGCCAGCTGGTTTCCACCAGCTGCCTTTTATACCCCTCTGGCTGGCACCCTCCCACCAGGAGGCGGAGTCACGAAGTCCCTCCCCAAAAGGGTGGGGCTACAGACCCAGCTTCCTTGTTTAAAGGGCCAGTCCTCCTTAGGCGCTGTCGCCTTGTCCCGTCCCACCCCACAGCCATCTTGGGTTTCGGTTCCCAGCCGAGGGGGGCGTGGCTGGAGGCAGGGAAATCCATTAACCCCTGGAGTGCTGGAATGGGTGGAAGTGCCCGGAGTGTGGGTTTAGCGTCCCAAACGGCCCCTCCCCTGTGCCTTCTCCCCCTCCCAGCCGGCGGTGCCAGTCGGGTAGTTTGGCGTGACCCGCACCTAAGGCATCTCGCTCTGATTTCCCCTTGCAGACCCCGGGACTGGAGACCTCTACGAGATGGACGACTCCCAGCTGGTGAACGACAAGTCGTCTCTGGAGGCTGCCCCGGACATCTCGGCCCTCGACTGCTCCGACAGCCCCTCCCTGACCAATCCCAGCACCTTCAGCCTGCTGCCGGAGGACAGCCAGGACCCCGCCTCGCTCTTCGCCAGCCCCGACTCGCCGCCCGTCCTGGGGGAGTCTGTCTTGCAAGGTATGGGGCCCCCTCAGGGCAGGCCCAGGGGCTTTGCACAGCTGGGGGGGGATGATGTAGTCCAGCAGACGCTGTGCCCCCTCCAGCCCACCGCCTCCGTGGGGGGAATCCCGCCTAGCGTGTGTTAACGGCCACACCTGGGAGTCCAAGGCCAGGCCCTGGGGCGCTCGGTGCTGTACACACCCAGAACAAAGAGCTTCCAGTTTCTGGCTAGGCCGGGGGCAAGAGGTGGAGACCTCCAGGGATACAGTAACCCCCTCTCCTGCTAGCAGGATGGTATGTCGGGGGGGGGGGGGGGGCAGGGTTGAGGGTAGCAGGGAGCATGGCCTAGTGGCTAGAGCAGAGGTGATGCAGCCCTGGAGCTGCCACCGACTCACCATGTGACTTGACAGAAAGGTGGGTCCTAGTCAGTGTTCCCGCAAAGATTTTTCCGGCCGTGAGCAGAGTGAGTTTTGTCTCTGGGCCACCAATGCGATCACGTGCGCGTCTTCGGATGGGGGCCACCATGTGGCGTGGCCCCCCGAGAGACTCTCCCAGGTAGCGCCCCCCCATCTCCGGGGAAAAAGTGAGACGTCCCCCCCACGTTCCCCCCCCCCCCCCCCCCAAAGGAGCACTGCTCCCTAGGCAGCCTGTGGACAGGGCAGGGGCTGCTGGGAGCCCCCCCGGGAGAGAGGGAAGCTGCTGCCAACGCTCGGGGAGTGAGGTGCTGGGGGTGGGGCAGTGGCATGTGGGGCAGGGGGCTGGGGGAGGGGGGAAGAGAGCCGCAGCCATCACGTAGCCTGCCAAGGAGCAGTCAGGAAGCCACGGGGCGGCCCTGAACACAACCCCAGCCCTGGGGAAGGGCTGAAGCTGGCCCCAGCCACTGGAGCAGCCCTGCCCCCCTCCCCGCTCCGTCCCCCCACACACATGCGACCCTGGCTGCCAGAGGAGCCCAGCCCGTGTGGCCCTACCCCCCACCACATGCCCTGAGCAGGTCCTGGCCCCGTCCCCTCCAGCAGTCCCCCCCCATCACACCACCTCAGCCGGCCCAGAGCGGCCCCCGGCCCCCCCCCCCCCGTGCAGCGCGGGCAGGCGGAGAACGTTTCGGGGCGCACCCGAGCGGGAGTGGTGGTCCCAGTGCAGCGTGGGGGGCGGGGCGGCTGTTGGGAACCGACCCCAAACACGTTTCTACCCCCTGGCGTGAGTCCCCATCGCTCCTTGGCGTTGCAGACAGCAGCTTAGACCTGCATGACGGGGGGGACCCTGGGCAGGAGGAATCGGAGTCTCTGGAGCTCAGCCCCCCGCTGGCGCCGGAGTCCCCAGATGCCGGTCTGGAGGAGGAGGAAGAGGAGGAGGAGGCGACGGTGGACAGCTGCCTGGAGGCTCCAGCCGCCTCGCTCAGTGCATCAGCCAGGGGTAGGTGAGAAGCAGCTTCCCCCGGGTGTGCCAGCCCGTTCCCCTGCCCCACTAGAGCGCAGTGAGTGACCATCCCCTCCCCCCCTTCCCCGGCCCCACGGTGAGTGACCTTCCCCCCCCTCCCACCGGCGCGCGCTGAGTGACCACCCCCCTGTCCCGGCAGGCGAGGTCCCGCGCAGACGGATTGCCACGGTGGAGGAGGTTCGCTTCCCCCTACAGCACGGGTAGGTGTTGCCCCACCCCAGGTGGGGGGATTTGGGGGGGGGGGGTTGGGGGAATTTTGGGGGTGGGCGCCAGCCGCTAACGGGCCTTTCCCGCGCAGGTGGAGGCGAGAAGTGCGGATCAAGCAAGGTAGCCACCGGTGGCAGGGCGAGACCTGGTACTACGGGCCCTGCGGCAAACGCATGAAGCAATTCCCCGAGGTGATCAAGGTACAAGCCTCCCCTGGGGAGGGCTGGGCTGGAGATGGTCGCCTGCGGCTGTCAGCAGGCTGGCATGGCGGGGGGGTGGGGGGGCGGATCCCTAGGGCCCCTCCATCCCGGCCTGTACCCCCGTTGGCTCTTTCAAGAGTGGAAGCTGCCGGGGCGGGCTGCCCCTTAGGACAATGCCCAGTGTGCACAGCTGGGTGGCTCCGGCGCCTGGCCCTGCTGGACAGCTGCAGCCTGGAGTTTGGGCACTGCCCGCTGCAGGGGGAAGGGGGGAGGCAGAGCCGTGCCAGTTTCGGGGAGGGGCGCCGTGCTGGGCCCTGATCGGACCCGTGTGCCTTGTCGCTTCCCCAGTACCTGAGCAGGAACGTCGTGCAGGGCGTCCGGCGCGAGCATTTCAGCTTCAGCCCCCGCATGCCGGTTGGAGACTTCTACGAGGAGCGGGACATGCCCGAGGTGGGCCCCTTGCCGGGCGCGCAGCTGCGGGAGGGGGTGTGTGTGGGGGGGGAGATGTGGCAAGTGCTGGGGCAGCGCATGTCTGGGGGGGGAGACACACCTGGGGCACAGATCTGAGCCCCTCTTGTGCTCCCGGAAGCCTCCCTGCCCGTCCGGTGCCCTCGCCGCCTTCACGGGTGTCTAGGGAAGTGGCCTCTGTCCAGCCTGCCCCGGCGGGTGCCCATCAACTCCTCCTGGCCGGAGGCTTCCCCAGGGGCGTTGGGTGGGGTGGCGTGCGCTGGGCGAGGACTCGGCCTCTCCACGCCGGGCTCCAGGGTGACCGCGGCTCTCCCCTCCCGGCGCAGGGCGCGCAGTGGGTGAAACTGACCCCAGAGGAAATCCCCGCGCGGATCCAGGCCATCACGGGCAAGCGCGGACGCCCCCGCAACACGGAGAAGGAGAAGGCCAAGGCCAAAGAGGCGCCCAAGGTGAAGCGGGGCCGGGGCCGGCCTCCCAAGACCAAGGTGGCCGACTTGCTGAGCAAGACGGACGCCAGGCTCCTGAAGAAACTGGAAGCCCAAGGTACCTCCCTCCCTCCCCCGCTGCCGTGTACCAGGGCCCCGGTGCCCGCAGGGAGCACGGTGCCTGGCGATGCCGCCTGCCCCGAGGCGCTGGCGGCTCCCGTGGGCTTCCGAGCCGGGCTGGAGGGGCCCAAACCTCTGCATACCCCGGTAGCCAAGGCGCCGCTAGAGCGTGTGGGGCTCCAGGCTTCCCACTGGGCCCCCCTGCCCGCTGTGCCGTGGGTCTGATCTCCCCTGCCACGCGTGGCTGGGCCGGGTACCCTAGCTCGGCTCCTCGCTGCCAGAACCGGGGCGTGGATCCCCCCGGCAGACTGGATCTAGAACTTCACCCCTGGTAGGGCTCCGAACCCAGGCCCACCTCCCCCTCCAAGCACGGCCACCGGTCGCCTTGGGAGCTCCTGGAGGGTGCGGCGTGCAGGCCTGTTGCCCGCATCCCTAGGGCCAGGAGACCCCTTCCCTCCGACATCCTGCCCGTGTGGCTGTGCTGCCGCTGGGCCCAGGAATCCAGAGCCCTGGAGCGTGTCCCGGCTGTGCCCTGCTCCGTCCTGACTCGTTTTCCCCCCTCCCCGGCCTTGCAGAGGTGCTCAGCGACGAAGACAAGCTGAAGATGAGCAAGATCAAGAAGAAGATGCGGCGAAAGGTACGAGCGTGGGGAACGTGGGGCGGTTGCTTGGCGTGGGGTGCCGCACTGCCAATCAGCGCTGGGGGTGTGACCCCCTCTTTCTCCTCCTCCCCCCTGCCTGGGGCTCCCCTTCCTGTCCCGCACTGAGCTGGATTTCGTCCCTTCCAGGCGAGGAACAAACAAAAGCAGGAGGCCAAAGCGCCCAAGCCCAAGGAAGCCAAGAAGAAGGCCAAGGTGAGTGTGGGGGGGGCCCATCCGGGAGGGCGGGGGGGGGGACGACAACGACAGTGGCATGAAGAGGGGGATTGCGTCCCTGACTCGCCCCTGCCGGTCGCTCCCTCCGCCAGGCGAAGAAGGAGAAGGCCAAGCCGGAGAGGCCCAAGGAGAAGGCGCGGCCCAAGGAGAAGGCGCGGCCCAAGGAGAAAGGCAAGGCTGCCCGCAAGGTGGACAAGAACGCGCTGGCCCAGCGGCGGCTGGAGGAGCGGCGCCGGCAGCAGATGATCCTGGAGGAGATGAAGAAGCCGACGGAGGACATGTGCCTGGGCGACCATCAGGTTGGCTGAGCCCCCGGGCGGGGGGAGGACATGCCCCTTCACGGAGGCTAGTGCCTGTCTGGCCCCACCGCCTGCCACGAGTGGGTCGGCTCCTTGCAAGGCCTGTGAGCCCCCCACGCAGAGCGTGGGGCCTGGGGGCGCTTGTCTAGCCCCCCCGCAGCGCGGTGGGGGAGGGGAGCTCGGTATTATGATGCCTGCGTGTTGGGGGCGGGGGTGGGAAGGGAACCATGCTCCGTCCCTGTGGGCTCCTGGCCTGCGCTCGGCCCTCTAGGTCCCGCTGACCAGCTTCTCCTTGTCTCCCTCCCCACGTGGCAGCCCCTGCCGGCCTTGTCCCGCATCCCCGGCCTCGTCCTGCCCAACGGGGCCTTCTCCGATTGCCTCACCGTCGTGGAGTTCCTGCACAGCTACGGCAGGGTCCTGGGCTTCGAGGGGCCCCGGGATGTGCCCAGCCTCTGCACCCTGCAGGAGGGGCTGTTGGGGGCCGGCGACAGCCTGGGGGAGGTGCAGGACCTGCTGGTGCGGCTCTTACGGGCCGCGCTCTACGACCCCGGCCTCCCTTCCTACTGCCAGGTAGGCGGGTGCGGCTGAGCCCCTGGGCCTCCGTGCGAGCGGCGGGGCGCTGAGCTGGGGGGGGGGGGGGGGGGGCAGAGGAAGGCTGGCCCGTTGCATAGGGTACCTGCCTAGCCCAGGGAAACCCGGGTCCCGTTCTGTCGGACTTCCTGCATGGCCCAGAGCACTGTGGAGTCAGGATCTGGCTGCGTTTCCCCCCCCCCCCTCCTTGAGATCCCAGCATGGACCCCGGCTCCCCCTGTTGCTTTAACCCATGTCCCCCTCTCCCCCCAGTCCCTGAAGATCCTTGGGGAGAAGGTGTCGGAGATCAGCCTGAACCGGGACACCGTCTCCGAGATCCTGCGCTGCTTCCTCGTGGCCTACGGGGCCAACGCCGAGCTGTGCCACAGCCTGCGGACCAAGCCCTTCCAGGCGCTGCCCCCGGACCGCCAGGCGGCCGTCCTCGCCTTCCTGGTCAATGAGCTCAACAGCAGCGCCCTCATCATCAAGTGAGCCGGGCAGGAGCGAGGGTGGGGCGGGGCCTCTCTTCCCAGCAGCCTCCTGGGCGGTGCAGAGCGGCCACAGCTGTGGTTTGCGCCCTATGCTAACAGGGTGGGGATGGGCCCAGGAGACTACATATCCCAGCATGCATTGTTCTGCTGTGCATGGGATGATGGTGCAGGCCAGGGAAACTCTATATCCCAGCATGCTTTGGGCTGCCGCGAGCCTAGGGAATGGTGCAAACCAGGGAGACTACATATCCCAGCGTGCATTGGGCCACTGAGCCAAATGGTCAGGGGACTTGCGGATCAGAAGTCCCAGAATTCAATGCTGCCACGTGGCTCTGAGTGAGAAGTTTTGCTCTAATCCAGGTAGGAGAGTTGCATGCTGGGACTTGTAGTCTCCTGGGCTATGCTCTGACCACCCCAGCTGTAGACAGTCTGAAACATTCCCGAGCACCTGATGGGCAGGGACTGCACAGGCTGGGCTTGGAGGTGAGATACGGCCCAGGCACCCTGGAGGTGTCGCTCCTCTGCCCTCCTTGGGGGCAGCTGGGGGGCAGGGTCTGGGCAGGGCTGCTGTGCTGGGCTCCTCCAGTAAACTCTGGGCTGTCCTTGCAGTGAAATCGACAAGACGCTGGAGAGCATGTCCCACTACAGGAGGAACAAATGGATCATCGAGGGCAAACTGCGCAGGTGGGGGCTACTGAAAGCTGCCAGCAGCTGCTGGGGCGGGGGGGGGGAGAAGGGTGACACTGGGAGCCTGTTGCCTTCGGGGGAGGGGGGAGCTTTCTGGTCCATGGATCAGCCAGAGACTGTCCGCTGCCTGCCTGTGATCCGACCACGGTTCCAGCGGGCTGTCTCGAAGCCCTGAGCTACCTTTGCTGTCTCTCACGGTGTCCAAAGGAGCATGCTGAGGGCCCGATCGAATCCGCAGCCATGAAAAATGCGCCCGCACGGTGAAATCTGGTCCGTGGCGCGCATGGACCCCATACTGTGCCGATTTCACCGGGGAGTTTCTCTCCAATTGGAGATCCTGCCCGAAAGGGAGTTGCGGGGGGGGGTCATAAGATTATTCTAGAGGGGTTGCGTTGTCGCCACCTTTTACTTCTGCACTGCCCTCGAAGCTTGGTGTCCGCAGCGAGGTGACTCGGAGCGAGGACCCGTTGCAAGGCCAATGCAGTAACATTTCAGGCAGAAATCCCAAAGGGGACCGATTTTAAAATCCTGTGTCCATGAAATTGACCAAAATAGACTGTGAATGGTCGGAGCCCTAAGCTTGACCCAGCAGAGCTGGGTGTGGCGCTGTGGTTTCTAGCTGGATTAAGTCAGCGCTTTAAAGTCTTTGGCCATTTTCACTGACAGATTGACCCACAAATACTCAGTCCTGCGTCTGCAGAGAACCAGACAGGTTGGCGGGCAGGGGTGGGCTCCGGGTGTCGCGTTGAACGGGAAGGAGGGTGTAAGCTGCAGGTTGGGTGGTGTCTGTTCTGCATCTGAGCTCTCAGCCTGTTGGGTCCAAACTACGTGCTGGCCGCTTGCCCGATTTTTTTGGGGGGTGGCGGTTTTATGAAGGGGGGCCGGGGAGGCAGCAGGTATCACCTGTTCTCTGTCTGCCCCTGCAGATTGAAAATCGCCCTGGCCAAGAAAACAGGCCGCCCAGAGTCGGAGATCATGGGTTTGGACGAGGGGCCCAGGAGACGCAGCTCTCGCATCACGGAGGAGAACAGCAGCCTGGAGGCAGAGGAAGAAGAGAGCTGGGGACGGAAATCCCGCAAGGACGAGGAGGTAGCAGTGTGGCCGGGCGAGGGAAGCAGGGGTGGCCGTCTCTGGCTTTCGGAGGCAGTGTGGCTTAGTGGTTAGAATGGAGGGGATGGGACATCTGGGTTCTTTCCCCAGCTTGGCTGACAAGTCGCGCTCACTCTTGCCTCAGTTTCCGCATCTGTGCTATAGAGGCGGTGTCACGAGGGTGATGGTGAAGGGGGGAACTAGAGCCCAGAGCATGCTTGGCACGGGGGGGCGCGGGAGGGGTTTCACCCTCCTGACCTTCTCCTCCTTCTCTCAGGGCAGCATCTCTGCGTCTAGCGTCCCCGAGCTGGAGAGGCAGATCGAGAAGCTCACCAAGGTAAGGCCGGCCCGGGTGAGGGTGGGGGGCTGTCGGCCTGCGGCTCTGGATTCTCCATGGCTGCTTGGGGCTGATAGGAAATCCCCCCCCCCCCAACACTGTCCTCTCTTCTCCCCCCCCCGTACCCCCCCCACCAGAGGCAGATGTTTTTCCGGAAGAAGCTGCTCCACGCCTCCCAGACGCTGCGGGCCACGGCACTGGGCCAGGACCGCTACCGGCGGCAGTACTGGGTCCTGCCCCACTTGGGGGGGATCTTTGTGGAGGGCTGCGAGGCAGGTGAGCCAGGGCAGATGCCCTGTGGGGAGGGGGGCAGCTAGCGTGGGGAGGCTTCCACGGCTCTGATCTCTCCCTGCTCCCCCCCCCCCCCAGCAGCTGCGGAGGAGGCGCGCAAGGAGGCCCAGGAGGAGGAGGAGAAAGAGGCTGCCCCTGAGAGCCCCCCGGTGAAGAAGGAACCGGTCGAGGTGCCGGTTTCCGGCCGGCCAAACGGCGCGGCCTCCCGGGCGCGGGGCCGGCCGCGGAAGAGCAGAGAGGAGCCAGCCCGGCCCAGTGGGCCCAAGCCCCCGCCCCTCAACGGGCTACTGGAGGACTCGCTGCCCCCCTGCCAGAGCCAGCACGACCTGAGCCAGTCGGCCTTCCTGTCCTGGCTGAGCCAGACGCAGTCGGCCCTGCTCAACGGCTCGGTGCTCACCCCGGACAGCAGCCCCGGCAAGGAGGCCCCGAGCCCCCCGGCCCTGGAGGAGAGCTTCCCCGAGAGGGCGGAGCCGCGGGGGCCCTGGTTCAATCTGCTGCCCCGGACACCCTGTGACGACGACGACGTCCCCTTGGCTACCTCCTTAGACGAGCCCCCGGCTACAGCCGCCCCCCAGCCTTGCAGCCTTCGCCCTGGGGACCAGCCCAAGGCCGTGGGCAGGCAGGTGAGAGCGGGCAGGGCCGGGGCCGTGGGGTAGGGAGAGGGGAGGCAAGGGGTTTGCTCCTCTAAGGTTAGATGGGGCGTTCCCCTCTGGGGCGTATTGACTGAGCATCCCCCACAAGCTGGGATATGTAGTGTCCCTGGCCTGCACCATTCCCTAGGCTCATGGCAGCCCAAAGCATGCTGGGATATGTAGTGTCCCTGGCCTGCACCATCATTCCGCGCAAAGCAGAACAGTGCATGCTGGGATATGTAGTCTCCTTGGCCCGTCCCCACCCCGAGGCCCCCTCTGGGGTGGGGTGTGGGTTCAGTTCCCTGTCAGATGGCACCCGTCTCGCTGACCCCATAGGCATGGCTGGCACCGAGGCTGCCCTGTAGGGGTCGCTCTAAGCAGGGCTGGGAAGCCCCCGTCCCCCCCTGCGGCAGGATCGGAGTCTCCAGAGGGACTGGGGGGGGACTGTCTAGAAGTTGGAGCTGGGGGGTGGGAAGGGATCCATCTTCCCATATCCGAGAGGTGGGGTAGAGGAAGGGGGCAGGAGCACAGATGAGGCCCATGGGAAGGCACCAAGACCCAGAGCCCCCAGGAGGGTGGCCAGCACCCCTCACCCCCGCTGCCTCTCTCCTGCCAGCCGCACGGCCCCGCCTCTCCTCCCCTCGCTTCCACGCCCGTCCACGCCAGCCCCCGGGTGCCCAGCGCCTGCCCCAGAAGCCGGGGTGGACCTGACAAGACCCAGGGGCCGCTGGGGCAGCCCAAGCGCCGGGGCCGGCCCCCCACCAAGTTCTTCAAGCAGATTGAGCAGAAGTACCTCACCCAGCTAACGGCGCAGCCTGTACCCCCAGGTGAGTCCCCCTCTGCCTGCCAGCCTCCCCTGGGGCAGCCTGGGTCCCACTGCCATTGCCGCCCAGGGGGTGGGGGTCTCCCTCTTGTGTGTCCGCCCCCCGGCTCTCGGGGCAGGAGATCACGTTTGCCCACAGGCGATTGGGGTGGGCTGGCCACCAGGACTCCTGGGTCTCCTGTTCCCTGCCACGCCCCAGGCTGGGGATGGTCTCCTTCCCTCCACGTGGTGACTCGGCTCGGGGGGGGGAGGGTACAGGGGGGCTCCCCTCCACACTCATCCGGCTCCGCCGCTGCCTTGCAGAGATGCAGAGCGGCTGGTGGTGGCTCAAGGACCCGGAGGAGCTGGAGGCCGTGGCCCGCGCATTGCACCCGCGGGGGATCCGCGAGAAAGCCCTGCACAAGCACCTCACCAAGCACAAGGAGTACCTGCGGGAGGTCTGCGCCCGCACCACTGCCGGTGAGGATGCCTGTGGGCCGGCGGCGGGGAGCCGGGCTTGGGGCAGGCCGCTGGGATGAAGAATAAGACCGATAATAGCTGATGGGTTTTTTTAATAGAAGCAGCGGGGTGCCCACATCTCCAGATCTCTTGGCATTGGTGAAGGCTCGGAAAAGGGCAGCAAAAGGCTGAGGGGTTCGGAACGGCAGCTGTAGAAGGAGAGGTTAAAAAGCCGGGGACTTTTCAGCTTAGAAAAGCGGAGCCTCGGGGGCTAGGATAGAGTCTATAAAACCACGACCGGTATGGAGAAAGTGACTCAGGAAAAGTCATTGACTTGTTCCCGTAACATAAGAACTAGGGGGTCACCCAACGAAATGAACAGGCAGCAGGTTTAAAACAAACAGAAGGAAGTTTTTCTTCATGCAGCGCAGTGTCAACCTGTGGAACTCCTTGCCAGAGGATGTTGAGAAGGCCAGGACTTTAACAGGGTTCAAAAAGAACTAGGTAAATTCATGGAGGAGAGAGGTCCATCTGTCAGAAGCTGGGAATGGGCAACAAGGGGGGGGATTGCTGGATGATTCCCTGTTTAGTTCATTCCCTGTGGAGCACCTGGCGTTGGCCACTCTCAGAGGATGGGACGCTGGGTTGGATGGGCCCTTGGTCTGACCCAGTCTGGCCGTTCTTATGTTCCTGTGCAGATCCCATCTTCCAGCCTCAGGATGCCGGCCACCCCGTGTCTCAGGAAGCCTTGGCCCAGTGGTCCACGACAGAGCGGGCCTACGAGGCAGACCTGGCTCTCCTGCAGTGGGTGGAAGAGCTGGAGCAGCGGGTGCTGATGGCGGATCTGCAGATCCGGGTAAGGAACCGAGCCCCTGGCCGGCTGGGGGTTGCTTTGGGGCCTGCTGCGAGATGGACGACGACTCTTGGTTGCAGGGGTCCCTGGCACGACTGGGCGACTGCGCTAGAGCCGGGCCCGGCTCTGTCCGGACTCCTGGGTCCCCGCCCAGGGCTGTGAGCTGGCACTGGGCAGTCGGGAAAGCCGCCTGGGGTCCGCGGAGGCTGCACCTCCTTCCCCTCCCCCCCTCCCTTGGCATTCCCAGCCCAATCTCAGCCTCCTCTTCCCCAGGGCTGGACGTGTCCGGACCCGGACTCGGCGCGGAATGACCTGCGGTACTGCGAGCACAAGGTGGGGGCCCTGGAGGACTTCACCCTCAAGAACCGGCGGGAGGGGCTGCCCCCGTGCCGGGAGGCCACCAACCCCTTGGACCTGGCCGTCCTGCGGCTGGCCGCGCTGGAGCAGAACGTGGAGCGCCGGTACCTGAAGGAGCCGCTGTGGCCCCTGCACGAGGTGGTGCTGGAGAAGGCCGTGCTGAGCAACACGGAGATGTAAGTGCCCAGCCCCCCGGCGTGCAGAGGGGCCAGCGGGGCCGAACTCAGGGCTGGCCTGAGTAGTGTCTTGCACTAGGACTCCTGGGTTCTCTTTCTAGCCATGGCATTGCCTTGCATGGTGGTTTAGGCCAGTCCCTCTTGTTCCGTGCCTCAGTTTCCCTTTCTGGAAAACCTGGTCAGTAAGCCCCCAGCCTCCCCGGGCGACCAGGTACCTGTCAGGGCTTCCTCCATGCACCAGGCTGAGGGTCCGTTCCACCTCCTTCCCCGCACAGCACCTACGAGATCACTTCCCGGATGCGGACGTGGCGCCAGACCCTGGAGCGGTGTCGGAGTGCGGCCCAGGTCGCCCTCTGCCTCTACCAGCTGGAGAAGTCCATCGCCTGGGAGAAGTCGGTCAACAAAGTGGTGAGGAGGATGTTCAGTGAGTCTCGGCCACAAGGGGGAGCCAGGGGCAAGGGGTGGCACAGTGAGGAGGCATCACTCTGCGGAACTCCCTGCTGCAGGAAGAGAGTTGGGGCTGGCACTCTGGGTGGGGGGAACAGGGGCGGTGTGGGGGATGGACCTTGTGGGGTAAGAAATAAAATGTGTGGGCGGGGGTGATGGCTCGCCAGCTGTTCGTAATCAGCCTGGCTGAGCTGAGCTGTCAGGGGCTGCCTCTCTCAGCCTCCCCCATCTCATACTCCCTCCCCCCCCCCCCCCCCAAAAGACGTGCCTGGTGTGTCGGAAGGGGGACGATGACGAACACTTGCTGCTGTGTGACGGCTGCGACCGCGGCTGCCACCTCTACTGCCACCGGCCCAGGATGATGGAGGTGCCGGACGGGGACTGGTTCTGTTCTGTCTGCATCTCACAGGTACCTTCCACCTCCATCTCCCCCAGCTCATTCCAATCCAAACCTAGAAACGTTTCCTCTTTTCTCCCCTCCCCTTCTCCCCCCCGCGAGCCAGGATTGCTGGGCTGTGGGACTCCAGAGGAGCGTCTCCCTCTCGTGCCTCAGTTTCCCTATTGAGCAGTGGAGGAGGGGACGTGACCGGTGCCAGCGGCTGACCCCCCCCCCCCCTTCTGTTGCCTTTCCTTGCAGGCGGGGGGCGAGTATCTCGATGACCCCAGCTCGCTCAGGCGGGGCAAGAAGCGGAAATGCGGGCGTCTCTTCGGGGCAGGCTTCCCGGAGGAGGAGGAGAGCCCCGGGCACCGGGTCGTGGCACGGAAGCGGGACACCCTGTCTGTGCCCCGCTACTCAGGGGAGGGCCTGTCCCCCTCCAAGCGGAGGAGACTGTCCCCACGGGGCCAGAGCAGTGACCTCACCTTCTGCGAGTACGTACCCTGGGGGGGGCGGGGCAAGGCCTGGTGGGAGGGGCCATGCGCCTTTCCCTAGCTGGGGTGGGACAGGACAAGTCCTGGTGGGGGGGGGGGGGGTGAGGATGGGTTGTGCGCTTCCCCCAGTGGGCCCACGCACCCCAGTTTGGTGTATGTCCCTGTGCTACACATCCCCACCCCCTCGGGGTGCCTGGCCCCCTCCCCCTCTGACTTCTGGCCCCCTCCCTCTTGGGCAGGATCATCTTGATGGAGATGGAGTCGCAGGAGGAGGCTTGGCCCTTCCTGGAGCCCGTCAACCCCCGCCTGGTGCCCGGCTACAGGAAGATCATCAAGAACCCCATGGACTTCGCCACCATGCGGACGCGGCTGCTCCGGGGAGAGTGAGTGCTGGGGGGGGGGCTGTCTGCAAGGAGCCAGCGGGCAGCACAGAGCTCCCAGGCTGGCGCCGAGTGACCCTCCCCCTAAGGGCTAAGACCTACCTTCCCCCCACCCCCTTCATGGGGCTGATATCCCCAAGACCGGGAGCTCCAGGGGGCATCTGTGGGGCCGCTCCTCCTCATTCCTGGGGCCGGCTAGCCATGGCCCGGGTCCCTCGGCCATTTCCCTCCATCTTGCGAGTGGGAGGGGTTCAGGCAGCAGGGAGGGGAACCAGAGGACCAGGTACCCAAGCCCATCTCTCCAAGCATTTAAGCCCCCCTGGTGCCGGAGGCTGTTGAGATCCAGACTCAGTTCCTGTCTCTCCCCCGCCCAGGTACGTGAGCTGTGAGGAGTTCGCCGCCGACGCCGCGCTGGTGTTCGACAACTGCCAGACCTTCAACGAGGACGACTCGGAGGTGGGCAAGGCCGGGCGCGCCATGAGGCGCTTCTTCGAGAGCCGGTGGGAGGAATTTTATCAGGGAAAACACACGCCTAACCCGTGAAGCCGGAACAGGTCGAGGGTGGGGGGGGTCAGCAGGGGGACCATGGCCCCCCCTCCAGCCCCTGACTGGAGACCTGTCTTGTGCGGGGCGGGTTGAGGAGAGAACCCCTCCCCTCTGCGCACACACTCCTGTGCGAAAGAACTGACTCTCCGGAGCCCGTCTCGCTGCCTGCTGAATTCCCGACGGAGGCCGGGCCCGGCGTGGAAGGGGGAACGGGGTGTGTCCGTGCCCCGGCTGCTCCCCCCAGCCACCTGGACTCGAGCCAAAAGACACAATGGGGCGCGTGCTCGGGTCCTTTGTCTGCGTCCTGGCGCCGGCCCCCCCCCGGCTGGGAGTATTTAACATAGCAATAGTTCGTAGTGCAGGGGAGAGGCCGTGGCCGGGCGCTGTCCCTGAGTATTCGTGGCCAGTAACGTGGACCGATCGCTCGGAGATCAGCCCCGAGCTGCCGGCCCGGACCCGCTCGCAATGACACTGAGACGTGCTGCTTCCACCCCACCCCCCCTGCTCGCTGCTTCCCTTCCGGGACCTTCCACTGCCCCCTCCCACTCACCTTCCAGGACCTTTACTATCCCACCACCCTCTTTATCCTAACCCCCTTCCCTCATCCGGCCCTACCATTTCAGACACTTTGCGGGGGGAGGTCCCTGTTGTGCCCCCCTCCCCCCACTGGGTCCAATCCTTCTCTAGTGTAGGACTGTCCCTCCTCCAAGCACCAATGGGGGGGCGTGCCCCCCCCCACGGATCTGGCTGCAGGGCTGGGCTTGGGCGTGAAGGGGGGTGTCTTGCATAGGACAGCCCCTCCCTCCCCCCCCCCTCGGGAAGAACCAAGCCCCTTCCCCCTCAGGTGACCAATGTTCACGGATCCCAGCTCTGGCAGACCCTGAATTTTGGCCCCCCCCGCCCTGGGCATCCCTGCGGAGCAGAGTTGCTGTGTGGGTGTCTCCTCTTCCTCCCCCCCCCCCCCAAGCTGGTGCGTTTGCACTCCAGCCCCCCCCCCCCCCCCCCCCTCCTGCACGGATCTCCCCTTCCAGGGGCAAAACATGGCCCGGGACCAGGGCAGTTCCTGTGCCTTTGAGATGGTGCCTGGAAGGAGAGTGGCAAAGCCTAGGGTGCCCCTCTGCCCCCCACTTCCTGGGGCTGGTTCCACTGAGCTGCTGTTGGATTTTTTTTCTGCCCCCCCCCCCCCTCCCCGAAGGGAGGCTGGCACCGGCCCTTCGCCTCCCCCGCACGCCCATGAATGGCTCTGCTTCTGCCCAGCGTGCAAACCCCGCCCCCCACTTGAGAGCGCTCAAGGGCCTGTCTGATCAAGCCCCAGCCCTGCTTGCCAGGCGCTAGCTGGCCTGTCGCCACCCACCTGCTCCGGGCGGGGGGAAGCTCCCGACGCCAGCCTTGTGCTGTCAAGCTGTCTGGGCAGAGGTCCCAGCGGAGAATCTCCCTCTGCCGTGTGACCCGTCCTCAGCGTGGGCGCGGAGAGCTGAAGGCTTGCTCCCCCCCCCCCCGCCCCTGGGGACGAAGACTTGCTCCCCCCATCTAGCTGCCTAAGGGGGTTAGGCACCATGCTTAAAATGAACAGGAGAGTGGCCACTGGATTCCCTGCGTCCTCCCTCTCGCTGGCCATCAGCAGCTCCTGCCCATCTCCACCTGCCGTGGAGCTGACCAATACTGGGACTAATGAACTGACACTTTTAGCTCCATGCTGCTGGTGAATGCTGGGGGCAACGGGGCCGGGCCAGGACTTAACCCAGCGCAGCATCCCCTGGCAAGATCTCAGCACCCCCGTTGCTTGTTCTGCTTGGAAATCCACCCCCTGCCCCCCCATTAACCCTTTGCTTATTTACTCAGCGGTCCTTGCTAGTCGAACCAAGGCCTGTCTGGAATGTGGGGGGGAGAGATCCCTTGTCAGTCTTAAACCTTGTCCAGGGACAGAGGACCAGGGCCCTTGGAGTGAGGGTGTGGAAATCAACCGCCTGCCTGCCCTCCTCCCCCGCTCCTCCAACCACGATATTACGGGTACTTGCTTTGGGGCGGATCGGCGACGGGAAGAACCCGGCGGAGCATCTTCTGCATCCAGTCCAGCTGTACTATATCTGGGACCTCACCCTACCCCATGGCCTGTCATCCCCACACACCACAAGAGCACTGAAATCAACTAACCTACCTGGGGAGGGGGTGGGACGCCCGGAGATGGAAGCCGCCTCTGTCATGCATTCCCCTACCCCCCTCCTGTTGTCTTTAAAAAGTAGCCTTTTTTTCTATCAAATAACCTCAACAACTTTTTTATTTTATTTTTTTTTCTTTGAAATAAGAGGTGGAGTTGAAGTCTATTTGAACTGACTTTATATTATGCATAAATATTTATATTTTATCTAAACTGCGCTGTAACAAACTTTTTTTTGGATTTTTTTTTAAATATTTTGGATCTGTCAGGTTTTTTGTTTTTTTTTTGTTTGTTTTGTTTTTGTGTTTTTTGTCATGGGAAGGTTTGAGTCTCTAATGTTGTGGTGGTGTTTAATTTTTAATGTTTTTTTTCCTGGTAAGATGCCCTGAAGGGTTAGACCCCACTCTCCTTCTTAGCCCCTGCGCCTCCTCTCCTTCCCCCCCCCAAATTAATCCAGATGTGTCCGAAAGATACCCATCTACTTCTCTTCTACTGGGGATGCACCAGAGTGTAGAAATCAATTCTGGACGGAGTAAGAGGAATCTTTGGATGTGGAATATATTTTATTTTTTAACCCTTAATGAGTTGGCTTTGCAAATTACTTTTTTTTTTGGGGGGGGGGGGGGGAGATCTAAAACTGGCCTTCCCCATCATGGTCTCATAAAACAGGAACAACCAACGCCCGTCAAAGAAAAAATGTTCAGCCGTTCTTTGGAAAAGGAACAGAACTGGCTCTTTTTATATAACCAAATGTGGTGTTTTAGTGACTTTTTGATAATGTACAGTTTTTGTGAATTTAAATTTATTTCTTTCTATATTTTTAGGACCAATCTCATTTTTAATAAGGTTTAAAGGAAAAAAAAATATTCTAGATTAACTCCTGTTTGTTGCCATGTGATGTTCCCACAAGCTGTAGAGAGTGCTTGTCAAGTTGCGAGAATAAAAACAAACCCACGTTTGATAGAGACGGTGTCGTTGGGGAGGTGTTTCAGGTGGGGGCTGGGGGCGGGGAGGAGTGTGACCGGATCCAGCTGGCTTTTGAGCTCCCCAGTGGTGGCTTCATGTCTGGAAGGAATGAGGCAGAAGCAGAGCCCAAGAGAGTTAGGAGCACAATTCCCCCTTGCTGGCCTGAAGCATTTCCATGACAAAACCAGGGCACTGGACCATGGTACTAGCATCGACTAATACGCAGCTGCTGTGTAGCCACGGCTGTTACCTAGACAACATGGTGGCCTAAGTGATTTGGGCACCGGTACGAGAAACCGAACTTGCGCTGCCACTGGTCTTGGCGCCAGCCTGCATCCCTTCTAACTGGCTCGGGGGCCCATGGAGTGGGAACTGCTGCTGCAGAGGCGGCTGCCTGCCTGCGTGTGCTGAGTCATGCCTGTGCAGCTGCTTCTGACGCATCTAAACGCGCCTGATCCACTGCTCTCCCTGGGCCGCCCCCTTGCCTGGGAACCGGATGGAGGGGGCCTGCTTGCAGCCAGCTGGCCAGCCCCACCCAATCTGCCAGGCAGCCCTAGAAAGGCCCAGTGCCTGCTGCCCTACCGCCTCCATTTCTCCCCTGGTCCCGAATGAACCTAGCCCTAGCAGGGGGTGAACCTGGGCCTGATTCTGACCATCACTTCCGGCTGCTGCCTGCTATGACACGGGGATGTGTGGTCTTGAGGCCGGCTCCTATCACTGCTGCTTGGCTCCAGCCTCGCTCAGGGTCACAGCCTAGGGCTGGGGGCAGAGGGGCCCCCCTTAACCCCCTCCTCCCGGAGCCTCAATCTGTCCCTGTAGCAGTTGTGCAAAAGAGCCCACTAAAAGCACCAGAGACGACAATTTGCCCCACCTACCCATGATGCTGATTAGGCTTGAGTGTTGCTGATGTTACCTGGCTTAAGGCACTAGGACTCTAGGTGCCTAATATTTGAGAGGGTGTGACCATTAGCAAGTGCTTCAGCCCCTTCCAATTTCTGCTAGGAGTTTAGCACCTCTGGCACAGGGGACTTCTCTGCTTGTTGGGGTTAAGAGCCAGGCTAGCGCTCTATGAACAGATTCCATGATGCTTTTGAGCCCAGTCTGGCTTTTGCCATCCCCTGGCAGTGAGTTCCACAGGTTGTGCATGCTGGGACTAGTGTTGTCGGAAAGCGCCCCTGGCCAGACTGCAGCAGCTCTACCTGCCAGGGCCTTTCGCAGGCAACCACCAAACCACAAAGGAGACGGCTGATTTTTCCCATCTTTTTATTTAAAAACAAAAACTTCCACATGAGACGAGTGGACGTGCCATTGGGGAGGAGGGGGTGTGTGTGGGGGGAGGACAAGCCCGGCTGGAGCACAGAAGCGGGACGAATACAAAACTAGAAACCTCTTGAGATTTTTTTTTTTTTTTAAGAAAAAAAACCCCAAACTTAAAAACCTGTACAAAAATGCTCCTTGGCATAAATTAAAGGGTGCTAATGCCGGGGTGGGGGCAAGATATGGCAGGGCAGAAGCAGCGTGGGTGTGATGGTGAAAGAGGTGGGTGCTTTAGTGTTGTCTTTCTCCAGTAGGGCACCTTCCTCCCCCACCTCCCACCCAGGGGAGCTGGCATTGACTGTGTTCAAACCAGCCGTGCCCCAGATGAAGCTGCAGAGCCAATTCAAAATGGGCTGCACTGGAGTAGCTACCCCACCCCCCATGGTGCCAGGGGGGCAGTACTGGGGCTCTCAGCGGCTGCAGCTTAAGGTGCAGAGCTACCAAATTCAATGGTGGGGGGAGTAGGTGGCATTGGGAGGAAGCACTCCTGAGGCATTACCCCCCCCCCCCCCGAGCTGTTTTGGGTTTGCAGGCCAGGCATCTCCAGGAGCCGCTGCTCTGGCTGATGCACCTTTGCCGGCCTGCCACCCAGTCTGGGCTGGTCTCAAGGCAGCAGAGGTGGGGCTCACGCCAAGGGGGCCGCTGCCAGCACCTGGGGCCTGTCACTTAATGCAAGAGGCTCCCCCCCCCCATGCACTTGGCTCTTGCCAACACCAAACACACATCGCGGCGACCTCTTCCTCTTTGGTTAGCTCCCGGGGCGCAAGCCCAGGTGGGACCCCCCCCCATCGTCCTCCTCCCCACCCTAGGCGACGGCCCAAAACACCAAGTGACAAGAACCCCCACTCAGGCCCTGTTGGGGCACCTGTAGCTAGCAGCAGCATGAGGTCTGTGAAACCACAAACGGTTCCCCCCCCTCTTCTCAGAGAGGGGGGGGACCCAGTGGGGCATGGGCCCCGGCTTTTCTCCTCCAGCCCAGGGGGCTGGGCAGAGCCCTCAAGCAGCCGTGGGGGCGAGGTAGCAGTGCAGCAAGGAGCAGGCAGTGGAGGGGGGGCCAGCAAACAGAGCAACAAGGGGGGGCCACATTCAGGAGCACCCAGCGCTTTGCTGGGGTGGGGGGGGGAAGAGAGCCATGCTGGCCCATGACAGGTAGCATGCTCTATTGGGGGGGGGGGGGTATTGAACGAGGGTCTGCCAGGCTTCAAGGACTGGCACAACTCTGGGAGGTGTGGGGGAGGGGGGGCGCATCCCTGGGGGCTACGGGGATCTAGCTGCAGGTCCAGGCTAATAGGAAGCTGGGCTCTAGTGCACTGGTTGCCAGGCTAGACCCGCCGGCTCTAGGGGATGCTCAAGGCACAAGACAAAAGCCGGCAGGCTGAAGACGAGATTCCTTCTGCCCCTCCACCCCTAGCAAGGGAGATCCGGGTGTGTGTGTGTGGGGGGGGGGGGAATGGCCACTTATTGCTCAGGCCTGAACTCAAGCAGTGGGGCGGGCACCAGGCAGCACCAAGTGGGCAGACCAGGAGCCGGGAGGGGGGGGGGCGCAACCCACCAGTTGGGGCCAGCAATGGCCCACCGTTCGGCTAGACTTGCAGTGTCTGGGTGCGGGGTGATGGAGAAAACCCGGGCGCACACACCGGGACCCCTGCAGCCTGGTGCACCCAGAGCCAGGAAAGGCTGGCGTCTGGTGGGGGCACAGCTGAGACGGGGGCCCCGCCCTGGCACACCACATGCTTCGCTCAGCTGCACCACAGGGTAGCTCAGACAACCCCCAACCCCACCTCAAGCAGGGGCGTGAATGGAGCCCAGGCCCGGGGGCTGTGCCAATGCCCCGACCCGCAGCCCCACTCCCCAGGCAGATGGGGGGGGGGGGGGGTGCTTCCGTTTCACGCACTTCTGGGGAGTCCCACATTGCCTGTGGGTCCCCCCCCCCCGGCACAGCCCAGTCACTGACCCAGGGCACTCCTGCCCCCCAAAGACAGCCGGGGGGGGGGGGCTGATGCCAGGTGTGGCGGGGGGGCCTCAGGATCTTTGGTTAACAGAGGGGGGAAAAAACCCCCAAAACACTGACCCCGGGTGGAACAAGGTGTTTGGGGGCAGTAGCTAGCTGGGGCGGGGGGGGGGGCAAGATGGTGTTACCATGGCAACATTGGCTTCTGCCAAAACAGCCCCCCCCCCCCCCATCTCAGAGTCTGTAACAAAGTGCTGTGGCCTGGGGGGGGGGGGCTTGGCTTTTGAGGGGGACAGCTCCCCCCTTCCCCCCCCAAAACGCAGCAGAAATTGATGCGCCAGGCCATGCCTGCTGGAGCTGGCTCCCACTTGGCATTTCTGAGGGCCCCTCCAGCCGCCATGGAGGAAGCAGGCCTGGGAGTTGGCGGGTGCCAGGGGCCGCCCAGGCAAAGCACCTGGAAAAAGCATCGCTACGGCCGTTCATTACAAGAAAAAGACCCCTGCCCTGCCCCCCTGCCCCCCCCCCATTCCTGTCACAAATCAATACAATAGTTAAAACAAAAACCAGCCCAAACCAAAGAGGCTGGCGCGGCCAGCGACTCCCAGAGCCCCAACACGGTGCCAGAAAGGTGGAAATTCACACTCAGAACATGTGAGCAGCAAAACCACAGCCCCCCCCTTTTACACCCTTCCCCCCCCCCCCCCCATCAGGGGCTGGGACCATCCTGTGGGACGCGAGCAGGAACACGGGGTGGGTTTTATATTTAAAAAAAAAAAAACACAGAGAGAAGGACACATCCACAAATTCATGAAAAAGAACCAAAATTTCCAAACGCAGCCAGGGGGAGGGGGCAGCTACAGGCTGGCACGTTCTCTGGGACCCCCCCCCTCCCACTGCACACACACTCCCCCCCCCGCCCCAGCCCTCGCCCCGGGATCAGATGGTAGGCCTCGAGCACAGCTCCTGCGGTGCAAAAACCGGCTGCCAAGGAGTTGTGCCAGGGCAGGTTTGCTACCCCCTCAGGGCTCTGAGGCCACCCGCAGGAGGGGGGAGCAGGGGGGGGGAAGTTGGTGGCTCAAGGCCTGCCAAGCACCACAATGCAGACTAAGGCACTGCAGTTTGCCAGGGGCTGGGCTGAGGGAGGAGTCAGGGACTGTGAAACCCCCCCTCCCCAAAGGATGGGCTTTTATTTAGAATGGGAGGGGCTCAGCATGGATGGGGGGGGGGACAGTCTTTCCACACCCCTTTCCTCTGAGTTGGCACGCTTTGGCCTTAGTGTCCAGGGAGGAAAGGACAGCGGAGCCGCCTGCTGCAGGGCCCATCGCCCTTCGGGACTGGGGCTTGCCAGGCCAGTACAAGGCCACTCCCAGGGACCATGCAGCTGGGGAGGGGGGCAACTGTCTGCTGTTGCCCCCCCCGGCTGTCTAGGTGCCCCCTCACTTCCTGCCAAAGGGAAGCAAGTGGTGGGGGGACAGGAGAAGTGGGGTGCATTGTCCAGAGAAAGTTGGATGTCCTGGCCCAGGCCCCAGTTTTGGAGGGCAGGGTGGTGGGGGGGGGGGGGGGTGCTCCCAAAGGAAGTTAAATTGCTGTCAGCTGAGTGGAGGGGGTGTTAACCCTTAACTTGCCAGGCTCATTCTTCACTCTGCCTAGAACAGGGTGAAAACGCCTACCTGGTTTCCAACCTTCCTGCACCCAGAATGGACTAGTGGCAGGTGATGCACCCCCTCCATACACCCCTCCCTCCCCCCCCCCCACCAGCATAAATTGCCCATTGCCCCTTCTACAAACCCCTCAGCTGGGGCTGCAGTTCCTCATCAATCCACCGCCACCGGCATTTGTCTGTTTCTCTCACTAACACACATCTTGCTCGCGCGCAATACACACACCACTGATTGTCAGCTGCATAAGAGCTATTTTCTCCAAGGGGCAAGTCAAGCCAACCCCCCTGCCCAGGAGGGTTAGGACGGGGGGGGGGGGGAGTTCTGAAGAAGGGAGGACAGCAGAAACGGGGAGGCCCAGTATGTCCCTTGGAGAGGGGGTCGATCTGTCTGTTTCACAGTCTGTCCAATGTAACAGATATGGGGGGAGGGATGGGACTGCGCCAGCCGGGGGGGGGTGTCTATCCAGCAGGGCAGGGGGCGGGGTTAGCACCATCTGCGGGGAGGAGGGAATCACAGCAGAGCATTTCACAAAGGGGGGAGGGATGTTGTTTTGAGAACGTGCGGATGAGTCTAAAGTGCCTGGTACCTTTAAGAGCTTGGTCTCCAGGTAGAAAAAGATTGGGGGGGGGAAGATGGGGGGGGGCAGCGTTCCGGTTTATTGCACTTGTCCTGCCTCCTGCTATGGTGTGCGTGGGGAGGGGGAGATCCAGGAGGAGCTGGCATGTGCATAGAAACAAGGTCCCCATCTGTAGCAAAGGCAGCAACAGCTCTGTGTCCCCTCCTCCCTCCCCAAAAAAACCCACCACCACCGAGCACCCACCTCTCAGGAGGAGGGTGGGGCAATCTAGCCACGCCCAGAATCCACCCCCTCCCCAAGCTTGTCCACCTAGGTGGAGGTGGCGTAGGCAAATGGGCCACATCGTCTTCCTCCCATGGCCCATGCCGACTGGCTGGTCCTACCGCGGTAGAGAACACTGGGCGGGGGGCTGTTGCGTGTTGCCAATCAGCTGTCCCTCCCCCGCCATGCACAGATCACCGCAGCGGGGCGGGGGGGGGGTATTCACCACGACGGCAGAGTGGGGTTTGCTGGCACAGTCCGAAACGCAGGCAGCGTGAAGGCACTGTGGATCCCCCAGGGTGGAGAGGGGCCGGGCCGGTGCCAGGTCCCCTTGAGTTGTAGGCGCGTAGGGAAGGACGGAGAGCGGGTTCCGTCGCCAGGGCAGAGAGTCTGGAAGCACAAGACGTCACTGGTGACGCAGAAAGCAGCACGAGGCTTTTGGAGGGGAGGGGGGGGGCGGCGAGTCCCGAGTCCTGACCCAGGCGCGGAGCAAGTCCAAGTACGTAGCATCTAATAGTAAGGACAGGGGCTGGAGCAGGGACCACAAATCCCCCAGTCCGAGCTGAAGTCCGACATGAGCAGCAACCCTGTGCAGCAAAGCTCAAGCAGGGAGAAGATCAGGGATCCTAGAGGTTTCCTGGAGCGGTGTCCTGGCACGGAGTTTGTGGACAACTTTTCCCCTGCCAGCCAATGCATGATGCTGTGTACATCTCCTGCCTCTTCCTCCCATTGGAAACTCACAGATTCCTGCTAGGTTTGTCTCATTAGATATTTTTTTTTTTTTAGTGTTTCTTTTTTCCTTTCTTTTTTTTTTTTTTTTTAATTTTTCCTTTTTTATAAAACCCAGGAGAAAAAAAAAAAAGCAAAAAACATTAAAATTAAATGCAGGGCTCTTTTTTGTAGGTTTTTGGTGGCCTTTTTTTTTTCCTTTTCTTTTCAAGCAACCCCTTTTCCTCCTCTTGGGGAAAAAAAATCTGTATCCTACAGTGGCATTCAGGCGTGGAGAAACGTTGGGGGTGAGGGGGGGGGGAGAAATGGGCGGAATCGGTCAGGAAGCAGGACAACCAAAACCAAGCGCCCCCCCCCAAAAGTAAAACTCTTCAATTGTTGCATATTTTCCTTACCAAAAAAAAAAAAAAAAAGAAAAAGAAAGGAACAAAAAAGTAATCCTTAAACGACAAGAGGAACAATTGTGCCAGAGATTCGAATCTGCAGCTTCTCCACTCTGGGACAGCCAGATCCACCCTTCTGGTTCAACTCTTTCCTTCAACAACCACCCGAAAATAGGGCTTCTTCAAAACAAGGACAAAAAAAAATAAAATAAAATAAACCAAACACATTGGTTTTCCTCATATTAAAATAGGCCTCAGTCCATCTGTCTGTCCGCACGGAGTGGATCTGGTCCAGCTCTCCCCCTCCCCATTCCACCGCTTTGGTTCCTTGGTGAGTAGAGTCTATTGCCGGTTTTGTTGGTTTTTTTTTTTTTTTTTTTTTACAAAACTGTTTTTCTTTGCAAAAGAAAGAAACGAACGAAGAAAAAGAAAATTCGATCTTCTAGATGCAGCACAAATCAAAGAGGCGGCGGCCGTCTCCTTCGGGGCAAATGCTCGGAGCAGGGCCGCCTGGCCCAGCTAAAAAGAGAGATGGGTTCACTATGATATTTGGGTCCTGTTCCCCACCCCCTGAAGCCAGCCAGCCAGCCAGCCAGCCTCCGCCTGAGGGCAGGATCAGAGCTACCGCCCCCTACAGGAGAAGGGCCTCATATCCTATTCCCTGCCCTCTAGCCAGCCAGACCCTGCCCTGAAGCCGCCCTGCAGCTGGTGCCTCAGAGAGGGGAAAGGCCCCATATCCTATTTCACTCTCCACCTCCAATCCCACCCTGAGCCAGCCCATTCCCTGCCTTAGGGCCACAGCCAGCACCCCCCTGAGGGGCAAGCAGTCATTCCCCGACACCCCCCCACTCCCAGGCCTTACCCGACGTTACTTGCTGTATTGATAGGTGTAGGCAGCATGATCTGACGGAGACTCGACAGCCACTTGGCTCTGCTGGCTGCTGTTCTCCTGAAAGGCAGCCAAGCCCAGGGAGGTTAGAGGGGTGGGTGACGCTGGCCTGGCCTCCCTGCTTGGCCCGGCCTCTCTGCCTGGCCCCTGGTCCTCAGCAGCGGACAGGAGACCTGAGAAAGTGTCCGTGCAGCAAGAGGCGCTGAGTGAGTCCTTCCCAGCCAATGCCCCATGCTGACGGGCTACCAGCCAGTTGTTCCAACCTGGAGACAGGCATCCCCATCACGTCGTCTCCTAGCCTGCCAGGGCTGCTGCGTTGGCTGTCCAGCCGCTGCCGCGCCCTACCCCAGAGGTGGCTGCATTTCAATGAGTGAGCCCTGCTTGCTTATTCCTATGCTGCCATGCCCCGGCCCAGAAGCAGCTGCATTTCAATGCAGGCTGAATGATCCCCAAGGTACTTATTGCTGTGCTGTCCACGCACCACCCTAGAGGTGGATGCAATGCAGAGGTGGGTTGGGAGGCCTGGCTGCTTAATGTAGAAAATGCTGCGGAGAGGGGAAGGGGAAATGAGAACCGGAGGCCTGCAGGGCTTCCATCCCCGGCACACAGCTGTCCCCCAGCCCGGACAGGCCCCTTACCTCAACTGAGATGCTGGAGGAAGGCACGGGCGTGTACTGAGGGATGTAAGCTCCTTGCATAGCTGCTGCCGCTGGCATGTACTGGGGAGGGAGAGAGGAGACGTCAGGGGGCAGCTGGCGCCTGAGGAGCCCAGGGGCCTGGTGCCAGTGGACGGGGGTCTTACCGTGCCAGTGCTACTGAGGGACAGGTGGCCCAGCTGCTGGGTCAGGGGTCCCATCATGGAGGCAGGCTGGATGGAAATGGTGTGGTCCATGGTAGGCGTCAGCATTGTCCCCTGCAGCAGAGGGGAGAATGGTTAGAGAAGTGGGGGCGGGGGGGGGGGGGGGACACACCTGGCAAGGAAGGTGCCAAGGGCCAATCAGCACCGGACAGGAAAGGATGGAGCCCAGATGAGGGGTAGGGAGGGAAATGCAGCCAATCAGGGCCAGGGCAGAGCCTGGACCGTGGGAGTCGGTACAGCCAATGAGCACAGAGTTGGGGATGGAGCTTGGGGGGAGGGGCAGAATGGCCAATCAGCACAAGAATGTGGCTGTGGGGGCGGAGCCTGGGGGCCAGCACAGCCAATCAGCATGAGGCTGGGGCGGAGCCTGGGGTTGGCTGAGAATCTGGCCCCAGAAAGGTCCTTTCCCAGGTGGTGTACAGGAAATGATGTCAGAGACCCGGTGAAGAGCAGGAAATGATGCAAAAAGTCGGTATCCATGACTTCCTGTTGGCAATAGGAAGTGAGGCAATTGGGCCCCATGGCCACCAGGAAGTGGGGTCAGAGGAGCCTCATTGGCCCCGTGGTGTCAAGCCTCACCGTGGGCTGCATGAGGTACGACTGGTGGTGCATCCAGGACGGGCTGTGAACCTGCAGGAGAGGGGTGTCAACGGGGTCCCGGGCTCCCCAGCTGGGGGTCCCCCCCACCAGCCCGCACCACTGGTGTGGCCCCCCCAGCCTCTGAACCCCCCCGCCAGGGGTCCCACCCCGACATGCCCCCCGGGAGCAATCCCACCCAACCCCCGACATAGCACCCGCAACAGGGGTCCTGGCACTGCCCCCCCCCGCTCTTGACATTGCCCCCCACCGGGGTCCCACCCTGACATGACCACCCCCAAAAAGGGGCAATTCCAGCCCCCTCATGGCCCCCTGCCAGGGCTTCCACCCCGGACACAGCTCCTCCCACCAAGGGTGCCACCCTGGGCAGCCCCTGCCATGGCCCCTGAACCCCAGTTCTGGGGGGCTCAGAGCCAGGAAGGGCCCGGCACTGGTACCTGGTAGGAGGACATGGGCGATGGGAGGTAGGGGGCGAGCGTGGTCTGGGCGATCATCCTGTTGGGGGCCAGGCTGTAGGGGGTCGGGTAGAACCTGCGGGGGGAGCGGGGGGGGTTACACTCCGCAGCCGGCAGTGGGGGAGGGGAAGCAGCAGGGATCCTACGGGTTACACGACTGTGGGGTGCACAGAGGGGAAGTCCTGGGGGGGGCCCACGGGGACTCACCCGTTTTGCAGAGCCGTGGTGGGGTCGTAGGTCAAGGTCATGCCGCTCTGTGGGGACACAACACGTGTCTCAGCCCTGCCCAGGAGCTGCCCCCCCCCCCTCCCGCCACCACGACCCCCAAGGCACCCACAGCTCTGCCAGAGCATCCCAGGGCCTGGTCCTCCGGCACTCCAGAGAAGACGGGGTTAATGACCCCCTGTCTATCCGCGTCTCCTCGCGGCCGTCACAGCCCACCCCAGCCAGCCCGCGGGAAGGGAGTCCAGCCCCTCCACCAGGGCCAGGGGCTGGGCCCCTTGCCTGCCCCCCCACAACCCCTCCCGGAGCCATTCTCACCGTGTCGCCGTCCCGCGGCCAGGCCCGCCCGTTCTGCACGTATTTCCCTTGGGGCTGGCGCTTCTTCTGCCCCCCGTCGGCAAACTTGCAAAGCAGCGGATCTGAGGGAGCTGCCAGAGACAGAGCGAGGCCAGTTTCAATCCGAGCCCGCAGCCCCGCCCTGCTCCTGGCATGCAGAAACCCCCGGCTCTGCCGGTGCCCCTCGCTCCCGGCCCCCGGCTCTGCCGGTGCCCCTCGCTCCCGGCCCCCAGCCCTGCCGGTGCCCCTCGCTCCCGGCCCCCAGCTCCCGCCCCCTGCCCTGCCAGTGCCCCTCGCTCCCGGCCCCCAGCCCTGCCGGTGCCCCTCGCTCCCAGCCCCCAGCCCTGCCGGTGCCCCTCGCTCCCAGCCCCCAGCCCTGCCGGTGCCCCTCGCTCCCGACCCCCAGCCCTGCCAGCCCAGCCCTGGGCTCCCCCAGCCCTGCCGGTGCCCCTCGCTCCCGACCCCCAGCCCTGCCAGCCCAGCCCTGGGCTCCCCCAGCCCTGCCGGTGCCCCTCGCTCCCGACCCCCAGCCCTGCCGGTGCCCCTCGCTCCCGGCCCCCAGCCCTGCCGGTGCCCCTCGCTCCCGGCCCCCAGCCCCCGCCCCCGCCCTGCCAGTGCCCCTCAGTCCCGGCCCCCAGCCCTGCCGGTGCCCCTCACTCCCGGCCCCCAGCCCTGCCAGTGCCCCTCATTCTTGACCCACAGCCCCTGCCAGCCCAGCCCTGGGCTCCCCCAGCCCTGCCAGTGCCCCTCACTCCCGACCCCCTGCCCCCGCCCCCCGCGCTGTCAGTGCCCCTCACTCCCGACCCCCTGCCCCTGCCCCCCGCCCTGCCAGTGCCCCTCACTCCCGACCCCCTGCCCCCGCCCGCCGCCCTGCCAGTGCCCCTCACTCCCGACCCCCTGCCCCCGCCCCCCGCCCTGCCAGTGCCCCTCACTCCCGACCCCCTGCCCCCTACCCCCGCCCTGCCAGTGCCCCTCACTCCCGACCCCCTGCCCCCGCCCTGCCAGTGCCCCTCACTCCCGACCCCCTGCCCCCGCCCCCCGCCCTGTCAGTGCCCCTCACTCCCGACCCCCTGCCCCCGCCCCCCGCCCTGCCAGTGCCCGTCACTCCCGACCCCCTGCCCCCTCCCCCCGCCCTGCCAGTGCCCCTCACTCCCGACCCCCTGCCCACGCCCTGCCAGTGCCCCTCACTCCCGACCCCCTGCCCCCGCCCTGTCAGTGCCCCTCACTCCCGACCCGCTGCCCCCGCCCCCGCCCTGTCAGTGCCCCTCACTCCTGACCCGCTGCCCCCGCCCCCCGCCCTGCCAGTGCCCGTCACTCCCGACCCGCTGCCCCCGCCCCCCACCCTGCCAGTGCCCCTCACTCCCGCCCCGCAGCTCCTGCCCCCCCAGCCCTGCCAGTGCCCCTCACTCCTGACCCGCTGCCCCCTACTCGCCCAGTTTTTTCTGAGTCCTCCCTAGCGGGAGTCAAACTCAGAAGGGAACGTCCCCACCCCCCATTGCAGGCCTCCCTGCCCACCTGGAATCCCCGGCGGGGTCTTGATGTATTTCCCGTTGAAGTGGGTGATGATGGCTTCGCATTTCTCCGTCGACTCCATTCTGGGGGCGGGGAGAGAAGACCTGAGTCCAGCACCAACATGCCCGCCCCACGACAGTGACTTCACCCCCCTTGGCAGCACCCCCCTCCTGCCAGCCCCACAGGTGCCCCGGGGGGTGGCTCTGACCTGGCGAATCCGACGCCGCGGCTGGTGCCGTTGGGATCGCGCAGGACGCGGGTGGAGATCACCTGCCCAAAGGGCTTGAGCATGACCTCCAGCTCCTGCTCGTCCACGCTGAGCGGCAGGTTGGAGATGTACAGGTTCGTGGGGTCCTGCTCCTGTTGCTATGGAGACACAGAGTGAGGGGCTGCCCACAGTCCCCCAAAGGGCTACATGGCCCCCCCCTCACCAAAACTCTCCTCCAGATGCAGAATTACCTTCTCTCCCGCCTCATGGAGCTGTGGGTCGGGAGTGCGGGGCACTGGCAGGGCTGGGGGGGGCAGGGGCTGCGGGTCAGGAGTGCGGGGCACTGGCAGGGCTGGGGGGGGCAGGGGCTTTGGGGGGCGGGAGTGAGGGGCACTGGCAGGGCTGGGGGGGCAGGGGCTTTGGGGGGCGGGAGTGCGGGGCACTGGCAGGGCTGGCGGGGGCAGGGGCTTTGGGGGGCGGGAGTGAGGGGCACTGGCAGGGCTGGCGGGGGCAGGGGCTTTGGGGGGCGGGAGTGAGGGGCACTGGCAGGGCTGGGGGGGCAGGGGCTTTGGGGGGCGGGAGTGAGGGGCACTGGCAGGGCTGGGGGGGCAGGGGCTGTGGGGCGGGAGTGAGGGGCACTGGCAGGGCTGGGGGGGCAGAGGCTGCGGGGCGGGAGTGAGGGGCACTGGCAGGGCTGGGGGGGCAGGGGCTTTGGGGGGCGGGAGTGAGGGGCACTGGCAGGGCTGGGGGGGCAGGGGCTGTGGGGCGGGAGTGAGGGGCACTGGCAGGGCTGGGGGGGCAGGGGCTGTGGGGCGGTAGTGAAGGGCACCAGCAAAGTGAGAGGCGGGATCCCAGGGCTGTGACATTCGGAGAACAAGGGCAGCTGGGCTCCGCGTCCAGGGACAACCCTCCCCCCCAAGATTTCTGAACTTTTTCCTGAGGGGCAGGACAGAACATCCAAATCTGACCCAGGGAAGAATCTGAGTTCAGCGCCACCTGCAGGGCTCTGGCCTGGCCTGAGATCAGCCTCCACTTGCCCCCCCCAGCTGAAATTGCCCTGCGGAACGGATTGCTCAGAGCCCCCAAAGCTTCCAGGGGCAGAGCTGACACCCAACTAGCTCCAGGGTGAGTCGCAAACCTGCAGAGCAAGTGGGGGGGGGGGGGGGGGAGATGGAGAGGGGATACCCCAGGGTTCGGGGAGGAGCTGCTGGGGATCAGAGCACTTGAGGGTAGCAAGGTCTGGACAGGGAAGGGAGCGCCCACAGCTGGCACCATTCACCCTTTCAGGGCTTTAGGAGGAGTCGAGTGGCTGGAACTCCCTCCGCCTCCCCCCCCTCAAAAAGAAACTTCTTTCTTTCTCTATCTGCAGCCCCCCCCCATGCTGATTCTCCCCCTCCCCCCCCCCCCCCTTTCCATGCAGGGCAGGAGGCATCCAAGGTTTTTACCTTTGCCATCTGGGCCTGCACCCCACTGGCCTTCAGCGCCGTCACTGCCTTCTGCGCTGCTGTGGGGCTGTCGAAATCCACGAAGCCATAGCCTGGGGGAGAAGGGGAGCTGTGAGGGGGGGGAGGACCCAGCAGCCTCAGAGCAGAGTGTGTGTGTTGGATAGCGAGGGTGTTGCAGTTTTTGTTTCAAAGCTCTTCATGAGATTATAACTTCCCACCACCCTGAGATCCAGCCACCTCTGGCATGGGGGCAGGCACTGGGTATAGGGGACCCCCTGGCCAGCATGGCGATGCAGCTGGCTCTGGGGTGGGGGCAGTGGTTTGTTACATGGGGGCGCCTTATTTGGCACGGAGATGCAGCTGACTCTGGGGTGGGGGCAGTGGCTTGTTACATGGGGGCGCCTTATTTGGCACGGAGATGCAGCTGACTCTGGGATGAGGCACGGAGACTGGGTATATGGGGACCCCTCTCTAGAATTTATCCAGAGCCCCAACTTCTGGGGAAATGTAAGAACGGCTACACTGGGTCAGAGCAAAGGTCCCATCTAGCCCAGGGTCCTGTCTGCCGACAGTGGCAATACCAGATGCCCCAGAGAGAGGGAACACAACAGGGAATCCTCACACGATCCCTCTCCTGTCACCCATTTCCTAACAGAGGTTAGGGACACCATTGCTACCCATCCTGGCTAATTGCCATTGATGGACCCAACCTCCATGAATCTATCTAGCTCTTTTTGGAACCCTGTTAAAGTCCCAGTCTTCACCACATCCTCCGGCAAGGAGTTCCACAGGTTGACTGCGCTGTGTGGGAAAGTAGCAGGGGCTTCCCTGAATAGGTTCCCAGGAACCCGTGACCCTCCCGTGCTGCTGCCGTGGGACATCGGGCCTCACCTTTACACTTGTTGGTCGTCTTGTCCAGGATGGCTTTCGTGGAGACGATTTTGCCGTATCTGGAGTGGGGACAATGCCAGAGGGGAAGTTAGGCTACGTGTGGGGCACAGCGGCCAGTGGGACCCATAACGGGAACGTCCCACAGTGCCTGCCCCCCAAAATGTCACCCAGCGTTGAGATGCAGCCACCTCTGGGGTGGGGCAGGGGGCTGTGGAACAGCCTTGCTGATAGGCCGGGAAGGGAAGGTGACCCCTTCGCTGTGGGTCGGGCTGTGGATGTTGCTGCCCCCGTGGCAGGAGGGCGATAGGGGGCAGAGCTCTGGGAGTATCGGTGAGATGGAGATCAATTCCCATTGGTGCCTGCTAAGATGCCCCAGCCAGGAAAGGGTTAACCGAGGAATTCCCAGGGGGTAGACACTCCCAGCCCCCCCCCCCCCCCGCCCTTCAATGCTGGGGCTCAGAAGATCTCCCCTCCCCAGGATGCAGCAGCCATGGGGGCCCTTTAAAGGGCAGATTCTTTCTGAGCCCCCACCCCAGGCAGGGAAGGGAAACAGCCCATCCCCCCTCCAGGGTCAGGCTGGCCGGATTTCCTGGCAGGCAGGGACCGAGACAGGCAGGGTGGGGGAGGAAATGTCACCAGCAGCCAGATTGGCCAAGTCCCTAGCGCTGAGCGGCACCAGGGTATCCCCTGAGCCCAGAGGCAGGGCAGGGAACATGGCAGGGGCCTGTGGCTCTGGACAGAACCCACGGAAATGGGTAGTGGGGAAACTGAGGCAGGGAGCGCGATTTCCCAAGGTCCCCGAGCAAGCCCCTAGCACAGGTGAGAAGAGAACCCAGGAGTCCTGGCTTCCATCCCTGCCCCACCTTCACTTTAACCACTAGACTCTGCTTCCCTTCCACCCCCCCCCCCCGTGCCTCAGTTTCCCCCTCTGTAAATTAGGGCCCATGTTGCCCCTGCCTGGGAACAACCAGCGAGGCTGATTTAACCCTTCGCAAACCGTGCAGCAACCAGCAACCCTGAGCACAAGGGGGCGGAGCCACATCCTAGCAGGAAGCACCCGGCCCCGGAAAATTGGAGTGTTATTGTCCCCCTCCCCCGGAATCCTGACCCATCCCTGAAGGAGTTTCCCCCCCAGCTAAGAGCAGGTCTTGGAGCCCCTCCCCTGGTGAATTCCTCATCCGAACTACACAGGCTTGCCAGGGCCGGCGCCAGCCCTGGGCCAGTTCCAGCATTCCCGGCCGGGGTGAGTCGAGGTTACGGGTAGCGACCGCCCTCCACTCACAGCAGCTCCTTAGCTGGGCCCCCCCCATCCTCCCCACACCCCAGGGCCTCTCCCGTCCCCCCCAATGCCAAGGGCCAGGTGGACAGTTTGACCCAGTGCCTGCTGGGCACCAGACTCAGCCAAGTCCCGTCCCAAAGTGGGGTGGCAGCCCCCCGCCAGGCCACCACTGGGTCAGATCCTGGCTCCCCCTGGCAGGGCTGGGGGGGTGCACAGGATGTAGAGGGAGCAGGAGCCCGAGACTGGATTCTTGTCCCAAAGGAAACCAGGTGCTGTCATGAGCTGGGAGTATGGGGGGGGGGGGAGAATGGAGGGTCTCCATCTCAGCTTTGTTCAGTACCCCCAGGTGGAAGCATTTGGAGGGGACAAGGCCTGGGGGTCGTGGCCACATCTCAGCCTCTGGCTAAGACCTACGGGAGCATCCATAACCCCACATGGGTGCCCCCATCTCCCTTCCCCCATCTTCCATCCCCCCCCCCCACGTTAGGCCGCTCCGTCACCCATTTCTGCCCCCCACCGGGGAGGATGTATCAGCCCAGTGGACACTTCCCCCGATCCCACCCCGATGCCCCAGGGTGGAACCCCCCCTCCCTCCCTCTCCCCTGGAGACAGCCAACCCCCGCCCCGGCCTACGGCTGGCACAGCTTGACGAGGTCCTGGTCGGTGGTGCCCGGGTGCAGGCCCCGGATGTAGAGGTTGGTTTTGCTGAGCTGGTCCCCTCCTCCCCCGCTGCTGCTGCTGCTGCTGTTGTTGTTGCTGCCGCTGGGACTCGGGGGCGCCATCTGCTGGGCGACTGACACATAAGGCTGCTGGGACACAAGAGGGGGAGGAGCCAGTGAGATGGGGGCAGGACTCTCAGGGGATGTTGGTGGGTGCAGTGGGATCTGTGGCCACCTGGCTCACAATTCCCCTTCCAGATCCTTGCATCTTTCCTCCTGCCCCGGCCTACTTTTCCCATCTCCAGGGGGTCTGGGGAGCAGGAGAGGCCAGCCGCCCCCACTGTAGCAGGCAGGGAACAGGAAATGGGATGGCAGGAAGGGGCAGTGGAAGCTTCTCTGAACCCAGGCCTGACTGCAACAACCCCGCGTAGCACTGGGGGCATGCAGCCACCTCTGGGGGGAAGCACAGTAGGGGGAATGTCGGGCTGAGATGCCCTCACAAAGTTCTGTAATGCCCACAGGAGAATGGACAGAGGCTAATGCAAACCATCCTGGGTGCAGTCAATGGCACAAGGCCTCCAGGTGGGGCAGGGAGTGAGTCAGGGTGTGTGTCAAATCTAAGACTTCCCCCCCCAAACCATCCCCTCCCTCTGGTTCAGGCTTGATTGTGGGCCCCCAGCTGCTAACTGCCCAACTCCCTGCCCTGGCTTAGCCGGAGAAGTCTAGGCCCAAATGTGCCTGGGCCCACTGCAGGGGGGTCAGATCACATCTGGGGGGCTCAGAAGTGCTACCCCCCCCAGGTATGTACACACGTGGCCTGTCCCCGGGAGAGGCAGCAAAAATCCCAGCGCTGCCACCAGCTGAGCAGCCAATGGGAATGCAGCATGCAAATAAGTTGACACCAGCTTATCTGGGCATTGGCTGATTTATCAGTGACATCACAATGAGCTGACCAATGAGGAACTCTGCTCAGAACAGCTTTAATATTCAATTACAATTCTTCATTGCAGGGGTGGGGACATGACCTGATGTCTCCACCCCCCCCCCCCAACCCTGCCAGTTCCATTGGTGCCCTTCACTGGACCCACAACCATTGCTAGCCCAGCCCAGGGCTCCCCCCCCCCCCCACACGCTTCCCTTCTTTGGTTCTCAGGCCTCCTGGGTTCCAGCCCCAGCTCTGCCACAGCCTCGCTGTGCGACCCTGGATGAGTCCCTTCCCCCAACCATGACTCAGTTTCCCCATCTGCCCGGGCTGGGGCTGTGCTGCCAGCCAAGCGCAGAAGAGGTCTGCTATTTGCACTCCTCCCGGGTCTTGTCCCAGCAGGGCCCAACAGCCAGGCCTGCTGGCTCCTCGGGTTTATCTCCCGGCACAGGCAGGAGGAAGCTGACTCAGCCACAAAAGAGGCTCCTCTGTGGAAATCCGGCCAGATTCCTGCAGGGTCACAGCCCCAGCATCCAAAGCACCCACCTGACCTTTAACATGCCGAGCCCCCACCCGAGCACCAGGTAGAGCTGGCCTGGATCCCAGTGGAGCAAGCTGCAGGGTAAGACGCCAGCTGCTCCTGCACAACAGTGCCAGCTGAGGGACTAAGAGATGGGACCAAGGTCATGTGGTGAATCAGTAGCGCAGCCCAGAATCGGAGCCTGGGCTCCTAGCCACCAGCCCTCACCCTCCTTGGAGTTCCTATGACATGGATCGGCTGCTGCCCTGGGCCTGGCAGTGCCTGGGGCGGGAGGGATCCTGGGGCAGCGGCCAGGACAGAGGAGCAGGAATCCCCTCCCCATCACCTGCTGAACCGCAGGCCCCATAGGGCAGGTTTCACACCTGGACCCAGAGCTCCATGTTCAGTTCAGCCATAGGGTGAGCCCAGAGGGGGACCGAGCCCCCCAACTCAGGCCTGTAGGGAGGCTCAGCCCGACCCCATGGACTTTATCAAAGTGCTTTGCAGCTGGACCCCCACCGCCCGCCCCCAGGCCTGGCAGGGCAGGATGCACCCTGGCGGACGGAAGGGAGGGGCTGTGTGACGCAAGAGGAGAGCCATAGGGCCTGGATGCCTGTGCCTCAGCGTGCGAGGGGCGTGCAACGCACATGCGGGGCCGGGCACAGCAACTCCCTGCTGCCCAGACTGGGCCGTGATTTGCTGAGTGAGGTCAACAGGGCGGGGGGGGGGGGGGGGGGGGGGACTGGCTTCACTCTGTGTGGGCGTCGCTCCACATTGCAAAACCGCCGCAGCGTTCAGGAAGGGCTGGCGCAGAGCTCAGGAGAGGCCCAGGGCTGGGAGAGCAGGGGCTGCGGGTCGGGAGCGAGGAGCATCAGCAGAGCTGTGTGTAGGGAGGCCAAGGCTGGGCTGGCAGGAGCGAGGGACATGGGGGGGGGCAGGGGCTACGGGGCGGGAGTGAGGGGCACCGGCAGGGCTGGGGGAGGGGAGCTCAAGGCTGGAAGATCAGGGGGCTTCTAATCAGGCTTGAGGGACATTGGCCCCTCCCTGCCGCTGCCTCACCCCTCTCTCCCTGCGCTCTCAGGCCTTCGCTCCGGCTGCCAGGCTGGTGCTGCTCCTGGGGCCAGTTGGACCCAGGCTCCATGCCGCTCACGCTTAGCAGGCCTGTGCCAGGCCAGACCTCCCCAACCCTGGTTCCATGGGACTGGTACCACCAGCTCCCGTGGACCCAGGGGCAGGACACCACCGGGGACCTCACCACGAGGATCCACCTTCGCAGACGCTACCTGACAGCAGTGGCCTGGGGGGAGTGGCTGTCAGGAGCAGCGCTGGGGGCTGGTCCATGCTCCTGCCTGAGCCCAGACTGACAGTGTCTCTGGAGAGAGATGCAAAGTCAGAACTCACCCCAGAATTCCCAGGGCCTGTGTGTGCGAGGCACAGATCATCGGGGCATCAAAGCAGCTCCAAGCTAGAACTCTGGCCCTGCCCTCCTCCGAAAGCCCCAGCGAGTTAATGGGGGAATCTCCAGTAGCGTGAAGCGGTAAGGAGTCTATGATCCACACATAAGCAGTTCCTGTACCATCCAGCAGAGGGCAGTGCCAGAGGCCCACATGCACTGGCTCATTAGCAAAGCTTTGCTCTGCCCAGGGAGCTCAGGCTAATGTCTAGACTGCAGGCTTCTTTCAGAAGAAGCTTTTCCAGAAGAGATCTTCCAAAAGAAGCTCTTTCGGAAAAAGGCTTCTTCCCCGTAGAAAGAGGAAAAACTATGTAGCACTTTACAGACTAACAAGATGGTTTAATAGGTGATGAGCTTTCGTGGGCCAGACCCACTTCCTCAGGTTTAGCAACGTTGGAAAGAGAGGTTTTAGAAAAAGGATTACCAATGTGGGAAAAACCCCCTCTGCTCTTTCGATTTTCTTCCGAAACACAATTGCAGTGTGAACGTAAGTCAAGTTTTTTCAGAAAAACGGCCGTTTTTCCGGGAAAAAAAATCTGTAGCCTACACATAGCCTCAAAGTCCTTGGCAAATACTAATCTATCTACTCCTCCTTGGAAGTACTGCTGGGGAAACTGAGGCCTAGTGTGGGAAAGAGATAGTGGGTGCCCAAGGGGAGTCCAAGGCCAGGCGGGAACAGAGTCACCTTCACAAAACCAGACACAGAAATGAGTGTCTGTCAGGACACTAAGAAGGACCCCAAATGGAACAGGATCAGGGCCAGCGCCAGAGACCTGAAAGAGCCCCAGACAGGGTGAAACAGAACTGGGTCAGGGGAGAACTGTTTCCTCATTTGAGGCCTTCTGGACACAGAAGAAAGGCGATGGATCGGTTTTCCAGGAGGGGCTGGGAGCCAGGACTGCTGGGTTTTCACTCCACTTTACTGCAGGCTCTTGAGCGCGACATGGCTGTGCCTCAGTTTACTTACACACACACCCCCACCCACACACACACACACACCCCCACCCACCCACCCCGGGTCACAGCGCCTATCCCAAAGATTCCTGTCTCCAGCCCATACCTTGTGGGTGAGCTTCACCCGATCTTTGCAAAAGCCTCATCTCCAATGCAGCCTTCCAAGGGACAGAGAAACCCCCCCAGGACTTGGGGAGCAGATCCAAGGCTCAGACTCCTCCTTGGACCACGCGCCTAGTTGGGATGCATCTAGCTTCACGTCCCGGCTCCTGCTTAGCCTTTGCCTCCGAGACTGGAGGGTGGAATAAATCCCACCTCAGCACAGCCAGCTCTGAGGGGCAGGACCCGGCTCTCCAGGCATGTCCACGCAGGCAAGAAAAGAAACACGCTGTAAGCACGTGACTTGGCCTCAGCCACGTTATCAGCATCATGTTTGAACATGGGTGTTCAGAGAGGCCGGATACCCTCCCCTCCATGGCTCATTTCACTCCTGGGCTGCGCTAGCGGAGCACGCAGCTCCCACCAAAGCTGCCGGGTGGCTTCGGAGAAGCGCAGGTGGTCGGTGGAGGCAGCTACCTGCCAGGGGAGAGGCAGGAGATACCACTAAGTGGGTAGTGAAAAGGAATGTGGAGCATTCTGCCGGACATGGCACAGTGAACAAGGCGGGGGGGAGGGCTTGTCCAGAAGCCAAGGGGAGTTAGGTGCCAGACTCTCATTGTGCACCTAACTCCCTTAAGCCCTACCAAAACCCCACCCTGTGACCCCCGGATTGCAGCGCTGTCCCCGTGAAGCCGATAGGACTCTGCACGTGGGGGGAGGGCGTGGCACGGGAGACACCCCTGACCGCAGCAGCACGTTGGCACGGACTCACCCAGGCATGGGCAAAACAAGGCGTTGGAGGCAGGGGAGGGTTCAAGAACTGAGGCTGCAAATGTAGGTGCAATGGAGGGGCTGGGCCTGGTGAATCAAGCAGCAGAAATGTGCTGCAGGGGAGTCAGGACTCCTGGGTTCTCCCCTGCTCCAGGACAAAGGCTGCTGTGATCCCACCTGGGGTCTTCTCCCAGCTACACCCCGGCCCCAGCGTGTGACCTCAGTCAGGTCCCTGCTCCGTCCCTCGATTCCACCCCCCTTGTCTCTTCAGACTGGAAGCTCTTGGGGGCAGGGACAGAACGTACAGCACCTGGCGCTGCGAGCGCTCAGCCTCCTGCTGCAACGCACCCAGGCAAGGAGACAGAGCCGGTGATACTGGCAGCTGCCGCGCCAACGCTTTCCAAGAAAAAGGCCAGTTTCTCCGACGCGTTTCCTGGGCTAGGATAGGACTTCAGGTCAGAACTGAAGAGCCTCCGCTCCAGAGCAGCCCACAATCAGAGACCAGCAGTGCTGGAAACCCACACGCCACTCCTTGCTGCTGGTGCAGACCTCACCTAGCCCCAGCCATGGTCGGGACCCTCCTGTACTCCCCCACTGGCCCAGCCAGCTTGTGATGATTTATACCAGTGGTCCCCAACCTTTTGGGGCTGCCGGGGGCAGGGCCACTCACGCACTGGGCACCTGGGGGCGGGGCCGCACACATGCCGCATGCCCGGAGCCGGCACCACCCATGCACCGCACGCCCGGGGGCGGGGCTGCCCATATGCTGCGTGCCCGGGGGGGGGGCCGGCCCCAATCAGTCGGCGGGTGCTATGGCACTGCATTGGGGACCACTGATTTATACCCAGCGGAACAGCTTGAGACTACCTGGGGGAAACCTTAAGCAGGGACCAGTTTTCCCGAATTGCCTCTGAAAATCCAAACCCGGGCACGTTTGTCAAAGTCCCGATTATTCAAGGAATAATTGTCCCCCTGCTCAGGATCTTGGCACCGCCCCGGAGGGGCGTGGAACGGGAAATGCATGTACAGCGCCGGGTCCATGCAGGCACTAAGAACTTTTCCACCGTGAAATTCTTTTTCAACAAAAACGTGGCGTGTCCATGTGCTGCCGACACTCAGGATTTTATCACAAGTCTCGCAATTTCGGGTGTTTCTCTGAAAGACCCAGCTCCGGAAGTGAGAGGGTCAGGCAAGAATCTCGGCTTTAGACATTTTTTTTTTTTAGTTAGAGTAAATTTCTGGCCTTCCTGATTGCAGGGGAAAACTTGAAAATGTGACCCTCAAGGGTCAGATACAAAGCGAATCTGTATAAAATCTCCTGATTTTTCAAGACAGATTTGTGATTTGAGGGCTCCGGGAAGGGGGGGAGGGGAGGCCCTCAGAGAGCAAAAAGTAACTGGTCAGTTTCGCGCTTGCCTGAGTCAGTTTCACGTCAATTTCACTCTCCCGTTCTCAGACACTAGCACAAGACCCTGAGAAGAGGCAAAGATACAACCCTAGGCCAAGAGTCGGAAGAACTAAGTCCCGTTCTTGGCTCTGCCACCAAATCATGGCATCTCCTTGCCTCAGTTTCCCCTCTGCGGAACAGACCTCCCTTGTAAAGCATTCAGAGATACGACCACAAGATTACGAACGGGGAGGGGGACACGTCGCTATTAAAAGGCTGTTTCTGTTGGAAATCTTGGTATCGGTCTGAGGTTTGTGAGAGCGTCCCTGAGAATTTAAAAACAAAGCCTCGAACCCACAGCCCCCCGAACCAACCCCAAACCAACCAACCCGGAGGCCCGCGGGGATTTCGACCGTTCCAAAAACTGAGACGGCTGCGAAAACACGAGCGCAGATCCCCGGATAGGGTTCACCGTCACCCTTAGCTGCTGCAGTGACACTGGAATGATTCAGTCATTTGCCCTGAAAGAAAAAGGTCCCACTCTTCCGCTCCCCCACCCCAGGAAATGGGGAGTGACATGGATTATCACACCACCACATGCCTGGACAGTGTTGCCAGCGGGGCGGGGCTGACACCGTGACATTCCTCAACGCTGGTTTCTTTTTCTAGTGAACCGACATTGGAAAAGGTTTAGCGCATCCCCGGGCAGCTACTGATCAGTCACAGCACCAGATGCCACCCTCTGAGCCAGGCTTGCAACATGGCTGCGATTTGTCCTGCGCCGGGAGCACCGGGGGAGAAGGGGGCATCCGGTAACCTAGGAGGGGCACAGCACAGCCTTCCCAAGCTGCCAGGCATGGCCCCACCCACACTCCGCCCCCAGAACGCCTGCTGTAGGTGTCCTGGGGGTGGAGTGTTGCTGTCCCCAGTGCCTGCCCTACATGTGCTGGGAGCCATGTGCCCTCCTCCCTCCCTCCCCGGTGTGCCAGGGAAGCTGAGTGCCCCCTCCTGTCTCTTCCCCTCCCAGTGTGGGGGGATGGCGCACGCTCGGCATGCTCCCCCACCTCCTCCCCTCCCCATGGTGGGGCAGGGCTGTTAGGCAGAGCTCAGGGCCTGCCTCCCCCACCAATCACCCATGGGTCCGTGGCGCCTAAGCTACCATAATACACCTAACAAATCACATAAAGAACCCGGCACAGGGGCCCTGATGGGTGCGCATGGGGGCTACTGTGTTATCCCTACTTAATGCCATTACAAAGGTAGAACATCACCGGCTCAGCTTCCATTGCGATGCTCTCACCAAGCCCGACCACGTAGCTCCAGACCCAGTCTGGGGGTTGCCGGGCCTTAGGGAAACCTGGCCTACTCGGCATGCACCGATTTCACGTACACGTCGCCCCACCAAATCCCACAGCAGGGCCAGACAGTGGGAAGTGAGGCACGTGGGCAAACTGGGGCAGGATCAAGCGCCGCGGAACGATGACATAGCCTTCAACGAACAGAACCAGCAAGAAGCATCTTGCATAAAAGGAACAGCCCTGCGCACCGCTCCCATGACCCGTTCCCAAGGGCAGGGGGGATCCTGAACCCATTTCACAGGTGGGCATGTTGAAGTGCAGAGCGGGAAGATGACTTGCCCAAGATGCTAGAACCAGGCCTCCTGGATGCCAAGCCACGCTTTACCCACTAGGCCACGCAGCCTTCCTGCTGCTCCGACTTCCATACAGACCCCTACCCAGCCACGCTGCAGTTATGCTGCTTAGAACTGGGGCTCCTGCACATCCCCACACTGCAGCCCCTTTTCCAGGTGTGGGTCTGGCCAACTCGGAGACCCTAAGGCCAGAAGGGACCCTCAAGATTCTCTAGTCTGACTTCCCGCATGTCACAGGCTGCAGAAACTCACCCACCCGCTCCAGTAACCACTGACCTCCTCTCACCGGCTTTAAAAACACCAAGGCCCAGAGAATCCTTCCTTGACACTGGTTTAACCCTGCGAGTTCCCCATGCCCCCCACCATAAAGGAAGGCAAAAAGCTCCCCAGGTCGCTGCCAGTCTGAGCCTGGTGGGAAATTCCTTCTGGCGATGAGTGGGTGAGACCGACCAGCCGGACCCCGGGAAAGGATGCTCTGGGGTAACTCAGAGCTCTCCCCAGCGACTGGAGATATGTGCTATTAGCCAAGCGGCTCCACGACCCATAGGCACTGGAGTGATGGCCCCGGTACCCCGGGCATCTCAACAGGCGAAACGGCTCCCAGGGCGAGGGTTTCATTTCAAATCTAGCCAGAGAAGTCATGTTTAAATACCACCAGGGCCTAGGCAACCTCCTCCAAGATCTGCCGGCCCATGCCAAGCACCACAGGGCCCTGATTGGGATCTCTGGATACGTCTACACTGCACACTAAGGCTGGGCTCCGACTTGGGATCCAGCCACAGCCCGCTTCCATCCGCACACGCACCAGCCTGGCTTGGGGCAGCAAATGCTCAGGATCCAGCTCCTAGGACCCTGCAGGGTTGGGTTTAGAACCCGTGTCCTGCTGCAATTCAGGCCCCAGCCCCGTTGTGTTGCAGTGTGGCTGCAGCTCCAGCCGCAGACCCGAGACAGAGGGCCAGTGCGGTGCCATGTGCGTGCGGTGTCGGCGTGGCTGGAAGACGTGAGGCCAGAGGGCTTTCACCCAGCCTGGTCAGGCAGCGTGGACGGGCGATCAACCACGGGCTCAGAAGCACCAAATCCCCAAGCTTGGATCCCAAAGCCGTGCAGACCCCAGAGGTGCTGCCGTACAGCGAACAAACCGGCTCCAGAGAGCCCGGAGCAGAGAGAGGTAAGAGAAGGCTGGCTCGGGTCTTGGGCTGGGCCCTTTACTCAGTGTCTGACCAGCCAGGGCTCTCCCAGGCAGCCATGACACAACTGGAGGGGTTACGCTTGAGCAACGAGAAACCGGGGGAGAAGCGCCCCAGAACAGGGGCAGCCGAGTGGCCAAGACACTTGCCAGGAGCAGGGAGACTCGGACTTGGCTGCACACCCAGAACTGCACAGGTGCAGCCGCGGTGCTTAGTGAAGATAAGACGGGAGCCCTTGTAGCCAAGAAGGTAGGAGTCAACAGGGCGCCCTTGTAGCCAAGAAGGCATATTAGGGTGCAATAGGAGGAGCGTTGCCAGCAGATCTAAGGACGTGATTATTCCCCTTTATTCAGCTCCGGCAAGGCCACATCTGGAGAAGTGGGTCCAGTTCCGGGCCCTCCATTTCAGAAAAAATGTGGGCACATTGGGGGAGTCCAGCGGAGGGCAACCAAAATGATTCAAGGGCTGGAGCACATGACTTCTGAGGAGAGGCTGAGGGATTTGGGCTCATTTAGTCTACAGAAGAGGGAGGGGGGATTTGATGCAGCCTTCAGCTACCTGAAGGGGGGTTCCACAGAGCATGGAGCGAGGCTGGTCTCAGTGGTGACAGATGACAAAGCGAGGAGCAATGGTCTCAAGTTGCGGTGGGGGAGGTCTAGGTTGGAGATTAGGTACAACTATTTCACTAGGCGGGTGGGGAAGCTCTGGGATGGGTTCCCTAGGGAGGGGGTGGAATCTCCATCCCTAGAGGTTTCTAAGTCCCTGGCAGGGCTGATTGAGTTGGATTGGTCCTGCCTTGGGCAGGGGGCTGGACTCGATGATTCCTGAGATCTCTTCCAGCCCTGGGATTGGCGCAGCTCACCCACTTCCGAGAAAGTCAGGAGCAACGCCACTAGAAATGTTCCCGCCGGCACAGCACTGTCTACACTGCGTTGCTTGGGGTGGGGAGGGGGCGACGTCTTTATACCAACCCACGAGTCTCCCATGTGCCAGGTATGTGCCCTGGCCTCTGGGCTGCTGTGTGGTCTCTTCCTCCTTGAACATGGAACGGAACCAAGTTTCAAAGCCTCAGCGTTGCTCAAAAAATTGTGCCCTTCTCCGGCCTGCCCTGATACCGACCTGCCTGCTTCCACCGATGTCTTAGCCCAAGTGGGGCTCGCCCTGCTCACTAACTGGGCCGGGGAGGGGGGAGTTCTTAAAGCATCTGGTGCCAGCCCCAGTCAGACACCGGACGCTAGGTGACCCTGGACTCTGAGACAAGTCCCTGTCCAATTGAGGGATGCATTCTAGCTCGACCACCAGAGATGGGCTGGGTGCAGGAACGGCGAGATCCTTTGGCCTATGCTAAGCTGGAGGGCAGAGGAGATTAATTCAGTTGCTCCTTTCTGGCCTTCAAAATCCACAGAGCTATCAGTCGCGCTAGTTTTATATAGCGGCTAGGAGCTCCCTGCCAGGATCAGACCCTCACCAGCGGGAGTTGCCCAAAACAAAACAGCAACAACCACCCAACCATCGGGCCCTTGTAAATACGCACAAGAAATATATAACATGCTGCAGCTCAAGCAACAGCCTAAATAGCAGAGTTCCACGCTGAGTATTTCCACTTGTTAGAGATGAGTAACCCGGACAGCAAATTATGAGGCAAAAATTCCCCTAACTTCAGGAAGGCATATTTTGACTCCCTGTGTCTCGGCTGCGTTGCAGACTTTGGGGGCAGTGACTGAGAACAGCCCCTGTAGGGTGGTGACTGCCTCTTTGGGTGGACCTCACCCCCCCTGCATCCCACAATCAAAGATTCATTTCTCCAAAATCCCTGACAACACACACCCAGCAGCACCTCCACAAACACACACCAATCAAATGGCTGTGCAGTGGTTTGCACGTGAGTGCAACAAACTCACAGATGGAAAGATGCATATTGTGGCTTTCCTGCCCCCTCACACTGTCACACAGACTCACCAGTCCAACACAGATGTGCCGACTACAGCACGCGTGCTAAAACACTAGAACAAGTTCACTAACATGTCACCGCCTCACACGCCAATAGTGACTGTCACAGGTAGGTGCACATGCCCCAAATACACATTGGCGGTTGCATGACACAACGGCAGCTAAGGGAAGACAAACTAGATGCGCATTGACACACACATGCACAATGCAAAAAGCACCCACAATATGTGCCAACACACCCCGTAAACCCGCACCGATAAAGAAGGCCCAAGTGAGTGCGCTGTGAATAGCACGCTCACTGATCCCCCTGGTTTATACCCACAAACCCCCACATGACACACGCGCATCCCCGGAGAAAGTTGGGCCCATTGGGAAAGTGACAGGCCACACCACGCACCACAGAACAATCCTAGATCTCCACAGCTGGCTTCTCTGAGCCCTTCACTTTGCTCTCCATCCCCTGCGTGACTGGCAGGCGGGTCAGATGGCCTGACGCGGCAGAGGAGTCTGGCAGGGGTGCGGAGATCAGGATGTGTTTGGACGTGCGGACACTCGGGGTGGGCGGAGGGGCCCATCAGTCACAGCTGCTGGTCCAAGAGTTCAGCCTGGCTGGCTGAAGCTGCAGACTCATCTCCAAGGCTCAGGACGGTCACGGGGACAGGAGGGAATCGGAGGGGAGGGGGTGCCCAAGGCATGGTCTGCGGAGAGGAGATCCGAAAGGGGAGGGAGAGGTCTGGACTACAGACCTGTCTATCTGGGAGTAATGTGGAGGTCTTGGGCGGGAGGGGGGGGTTCAAAGAACATGGGGGGAAGGGATATTGACAACCCCCCCCAGCTCCGGGGGACAAAGAGAAGCAGAGCAGCGCGTAAGGGTTCGTGGCGCAGGGGCAGCACCGTGGGTGAAGAGGCATGTGAAGGGCAGAGGGTCTCGCTGGTTTTGGAGACGTGAGGATCGACCTGCCTGCCCTACGGCACCGCACGGCGGATGGGGAAACTGAGGCACGGAGCAGGGAACAGGCTTGTCCCCCCACAAGGTCACACCACCAGCCCGTGGCCGCGGCGGAACCAGAACCCAGGAGCCCGCCAGCCCCCAGTATGTTAACCGCCGGCCCCTCCCAGAGCCGGGGAGAGAACCCAGGATCCCTGGCGCCCAGGCACCCCGCTCTACCCCACCAGAGCAGACTCCAAAATCCAACCCCAAAGTCTAATCCCAAGCCCCTAACGCTGCCCCCCACGCCCTGTGACACCCCGCTCGCGTCTTCCCGGCAGGAGGGGGACCCTGCCTCTCCCCCACCCCTGCCACAGCGCCCCCAGGTGTCCCTGGAGCCAGGCAGAGTCGCGGGGGGAGGGGGGAGCAGCCGCCCCCCCCCGGCTCACACGTGCCTCCGTCCATGGGAATCTGGTGCCAGGCCCGGCCTGCCTGAGCTATTCACCCACAAATCCCCCCCCGCCCTGCCCCCGGCGCCCGGGATGGAGGTGACCCTCCCAGGCCAGCCCCGCACTCCCGGCTGGGGGGGGGGGCAGCTAAGGAGGGGGGGCTGCGATTCTCCTGCCCGCGCAGCACCGGGGGGGGGAGGGGAAACCGGGGCGGTGCTGGGGGGGGGCAGCGCCCTCAACTTCCCCAAGCACAAAGGCCGGGAGGGGGGGGCTGGCGAGCCGGGCCCCACGGCCAGCGGGGGGCCCCGAGCGGGGGGGCACGTGGGGGCGCCCCCCCCGGGAGGCCCTGCGCGGGGGGGGCGGCGCGGGCCCTACCTTCTTGCCGCTCTTGCCGTAGCCGAAGGCGGCGACCCCGGCCCGCGGCGGGACGGAAAGTAGCATTTTCCTCCGTGTGACGGGCCTGGCGCGCGGGGGGGCCGGGCTGCTGCCTGACGTCACGCCCAGGGAAGCCAGCCTGGAATCTGGGGCCGGGATGACACCCGGCCGCTGGGTCCTAGCGCCGGCCGGGCCCGGCCTGCCCAGCCAGGGGCAGCCCGGGGGGGTTCTAGGCGCGGGCGGGCAGAGGCGGAGGTTCTAGGCACAAACCGGATGAGCCTGGGGAGGTTCTAGGTGCGGACGGGCAGAGGCGGAGGTTCTAGGCACAAACCGGATGAGCCCGGGGAGGTTCTAGGCGCGGGCGGGCAGAGGCGGAGGTTCTAGGCACAAACCGGATGAGCCCGGGGAGGTTCTAAGCGCGGGTGGGCAGAGGCGGAGGTTCTAGGCACAAACCGGATGAGCCCGGGGAGGTTCTAAGCGCGGGTGGGCAGAGGCGGAGGTTCTAGGCACAAACCGGATGAGCCTGGGGAGGTTCTAGGCGCGGGCGGGCAGAGGCGGAGGTTCTAGGCACAAACCGGATGAGCCCGGGGAGGTTCTAAGCGCGGGTGGGCAGAGGCGGAGGTTCTAGGCACAAACCGGATGAGCCCGGGGAGGTTCTAGGCGCGGGCGGGCAGAGGCGGAGGTTCTAGGCACAAACCGGATGAGCCTGGGGAGGTTCTAGGTGCGGACGGGCAGAGGCGGAGGTTCTAGGCACAAACCGGATGAGCCCGGGGAGGTTCTAGGCGCGGGCGGGCAGAGGCGGAGGTTCTAGGCACAAACCGGATGAGCCCGGGGAGGTTCTAAGCGCGGGTGGGCAGAGGCGGAGGTTCTAGGCACAAACCGGATGAGCCTGGGGAGGTTCTAGGCGCGGGCGGGCAGAGGCGGAGGTTCTAGGCACAAACCGGATGAGCCCGGGGAGGTTCTAAGCGCGGGTGGGCAGAGGCGGAGGTTCTAGGCACAAACCGGATGAGCCTGGGGAGGTTCTAGGCGCGGACGGGCAGAGGCGGAGGTTCTAGGCACGAACCGGATGAGCCTGGGGAGGTTCTAGGCGCGGACGGGCAGAGGCTGAGGTTCTAGGCACGAACCGGATGAGCCCGGGGAGGTTCTAAGCGCGGGTGGGCAGAGGCAGAGGTTCTAGGCACGAACCGGATGAGCCTGGGGAGGTTCTAGGCGCGGGTGGGCAGAGGCTGAGGTTCTAGGCACGAACCGGATGAGCCTGGGGAGGTTCTAGGTGCGGCCGGGCAGAGGCGGAGGTTCTAGGCACGAACCGGATGAGCCCGGGGAGGTTCCAGGCTCGGATGGGCAAAGCCTGGAGAGGTTCTAGGCTCTAACAGGCAGAGCACAGGGGAGGTTCTAGGCACAAACCAGATGAGCCCAGGGAGGTTCCAGGCTCGGACGGACAAAGCCTGGAGAGGTTCTAGGCACAAACCGGATGAGCCCAGGGAGGTTCCAGGCTCAGACGGACAAAGCCTGGAGAGGTTCTAGGCACAAACCGGATGAGCCTGGGGAGGTTCTAGGTACTGGCGGGCAGAGGCTGAGGTTCTAGGCACAAACCAGATGAGCCTGGGAGGTTCTAGGTGCGGCCGGGCAGAGGCTGAGGTTCTAGGCACAAACCGGATGAGCCCAGGGACGTTCTAGGCGCGGGCGGGCAAAGCCTGGAGAGGTTCTAGGCTCAGACGGGCAGAGCACAGGGGATGTTCTAGGCACGGACACGCGGAGGATGGGGTGGTTCTAGGCGCGAACAGACCGCACCCGTGGAGGTTTTGGGCCCGGATGGACAGAGCCTGGGGAGGTTTTAGGCACGGGTGGGCAGAGGACGGGAGGTTCTAGGCACAAACTGGGTGAGTCCAGGGAGGTTCTAGGCTTGAACGGGCAACGCCTGGAGAGGTTCTAGGTTCAGACAGCCCGAGCACAGGGGCGGTCCCAGGCACGGGCAGGTAGAGCCTGGGGAGATTCTAGGCATGGGCGGGCACAGCACAGGGGAGGCTCTAGGCACAGATGGGCAGAGCCCGGGGAGGTTCTAGGAGCGGATGGGCAGAGCTCGGGGAGGTTGTAAGCACAGGCAGGCAGGGCGGTTGTTGGCACAGATGGGCAGGTACTAGGCATGGATGGGCAGAGTCAGGGGAGGTTTTAGGCACCAATGGGCAGAGCACGGGGGAGTTTCTAGGCACAGACAGGCCGGGGGTGGGGAGATTCTAGGCACAGATGGGAAGAGGGCAGGGAGGTTCTAAGCATGGACAGGCCGAGCCCGGGGGAGGTTCTATGCATGGACAGGCCGAGCCCGGGGGGTTCTAGGCAAGGCCAGTGAAGGCAGGGAGCGCATGGTCAGCGGTGCCACCACATGGGCAGGGTTTGCAGTGGGAATCAGGCTACAGGAGGTATCTTGCGCCTTGGGTTTAGCTTGACCCCCCAAAAGGCCTCTGAGCCCTGCTCCAATGGGGTCCCCCTTCATGAACTCACCCCTCGCCCCGGCCCTGGGTTAAGCACTGGGGAGAGCACCCCTGTGCCCTGCCCTGCCCCTTGATGCACAGCGCCCCCTAGTGTCCAGCCTGGGCAGCCAGGGGAGAGCTCCCCCTGCTGAGCCCCCTTGCCACTCCCCCTGGAGCACAGCGACCCCTAGTGTCCAGACTGGGCAGCTAGGGGAGAGCTCCCCCTGCTGAGCCCCCTTGCCACTCCCCCTGGAGCACAGTGACCCCTAGTGTCCAGACTGGGCAGCCAGGGGAGAGCTCCCCCTGCTGAGCCCCCTTGCCGCACCCCCTGGAGCACAGCGCCCCCTAGTATTCAGCCTGGGTTGCCAGGGGAGAGCTCCCCCTCCTGAGACCCCTGCCCCCCTGGGGCACAGCGCCCCCTAGTGTCCAGCCTGGGCTGCCAGGGGAGAGCACCCCCAACCTCCTTAGCAGCATGGGGGGGCACTGAGTGCCAGAGGAGTTGCCCCCTACTGAACCACCACTCTGCTCCCATCCATCCTGACCCAGACCAACCCCGCCAAGCTTGGGTGATTTGGAACAGGTGGCTGCTGGCCAAAGCCCAGAGTCACCCTGCACAGGGCCAGCACATGGGGCCTGGGGAGGGACGGGTGGGAGCAGGGCAGCACCCCCTGCTGGAAGTCCCGGCCTAACATCCCTGGAGAGAGGGGTGTGGCCTCCAGCTGGGGGGGGGGGGCTACTACTGGCAGGAAGAAGGTCACCCCAGTATCTGCCACCCCCCCAAAGAGTGGCCCCCCTAAAGTGGGAGGGGCCGCGTGAGATGCTCTCAGCGTCACCCCCTCTGGGCTGTGCTGAGCCGCGCTGCCCTGTCTGGGTGTTGCCTTGTGAGTCCTTCTCATGAGTCACCAAGGGCTGGGGAGCATGGCAGAGCTACAGCTCCCCAGCCCTTCTCTCTGTAGCGGAGGATCATAAGGGTCCACCCAGGCCCAGGCCCCCAGAGATGGGGAGACCCAGCTCAGGATGGGGAGAGATGGACTTAACCCTTCCCATGCTGCATGGGAAGCTGGAGTCCCACCCAGGCACCTGCCTCCCCAGCTGCTCCGGCTGCTTGTTCCCAAGGGCCCCTGATTTCTCAGGAATCATTTGGTACCCACCACTCATCAGCTCAGTGGGGATCGGCCTGGCACCACCATTGCCCTGAGTCTCCTAAGGCCCACTCCTGACTCGACACCACCCCTGGCTGACCCCCCCCCAGCTCCCTGCATGGCTGTCTGCTCAGTGCCCCATGCCAAGCGTGGGGTCACTAGGAGCTGCAGAGAGCACTTGTGGGGCCGGGCCTGGAAAATCGGGCCCTGCATCTCTCTGACATCTCCGGACCTGGGAGGATGGGCTGGAGCAAAAGGGGCAGGGAATGGGGCCTTTCCCCTCGGGGGGGGGCAGCTCTGATCCAGCCCCAGGACAGGGCCTGGCTGGGGTGGGGTGGGGGCAGGATATGAGGCACAGGGCCTTTCCCCTCTGGAGCAAGCTGGTCTCCAGTCCACACCCATCTCTGCTTGCTGGGAGACTGTGGGGGGGGGGGGCAGCCAGGCTGGGAGCCCCCCCGCTCGGTGGGTGCAGAACAGAACACAAGAGGCTCCCCCGGGGACAGGACCCCCAACCTGACCCTTGCGCCTGGAAGAGCTTGAGGTTCCATGGGGCAGATGATTCCAGCTCGTGGGGCTGGACTTCCCCCCGAGAGTCTCTTGGGTCACTGCTCTATGGACCAGCACCTGGCGGCGGGAACAGCCTCACGCCAAGGGAGGTGGAACCCAGCCCCTGCGCCAGGGCTAGAGCAAACAAAGGGCCCAGCTGTGGATGCTGGCGGGGAGAGGGGCAGGGAACCCTGGGGAGGCAGCAGCCAGGTCCCAGGGGAGCTGAGCTGCAGTGAAGAGCCAGAGCCAGACGCCTGCCAGGGTGAGCTGAGAAGGAGAGCGAGAGAAAAGTATGTAGGGATGGAGGGGTGGGGGATGAGCAGTGAGGTGGGGATGGGGGATGGGCTATGGGGGGGGTGAAGAACTAGAGGGAGATGAATAGAGGGATATGGATGGGGGCTGGAAGGATAGAGTTGGGGGTGGAAATTGGGGAGTCAGATGGATTAGAGGGTGAGTGGAAAGTTCTTCCCCAAGGACAGGGAATCAGCAAGCCTTATCTGACAAATGGGGAAACTGAGGCATGCAGGGGGATTGTCCCAAGCTCACCCAGTGCGTCAGTGACAGAAAGGGAGAATCCAGCTCCCTCTGCCTCCTCTCGCTCCGCAGCCCCCACTTTGAGCCCACGTGGGTACGAGGGGTGACCTGGAACCTAGGACTGGCCCTACTTAGTCCTTCAGGGTGACCAGATTCCAGCTCAGGCCACCTGGGACTGGATCCCAGGCCGCGATTTCCCTGCAGCTGCCACAGGTGAAAGGCCAGGGACCCACCTAGCCTGCAGCAAAAGCAGGTAGATGCTCCACCTCTCCTGCCTGAGAAGCCAGGGGAAAATCTGGCCTGGAGTGAGAGGTCTCATGCCCGGGAGCGGATCTGGGATGCCTTGGGGATGAGAGGACAGGCAGATCAGGTGGGGGAGGTGGAGAACGCCCCTGAGGCAGAACGGGCCAGGAGGTGGCGTCCCCTCAATTGGGCCTCGAAAACAAAGCAACTCAGCAAAATGCATGCAAATGTATGTGCCCATTAGACGATGCCTCTCAGGCCCCCAATTTGGATCATTCCCCCCCCCCCCCCAACCCAGGTGGGAGGGCAGGATTGTGCACCCCTTCACTGGCTAGGCCCCAGGAAAATGGCGCACGGGGTGGGGGGGCCAGCTGGGGTCAGCGGTGCATTCCTGGGCTCCCCACGCAGCTGGCCAGAGCTGGGAAACCGGATCTCCCCACATACACCAGGCCGGACCCTGAGCCAAGGGCCGGATTGTTTGCAAATTCCTCACATAGCTCCCGGGCGAGGGGGGGCAGGGAAGAGGAAGGAGCTGACATGGGATCCGGGAGGCCCCATAAGGGGAGGCAGGATGGGGAGCCCCCCCCAACACAGGATCCTGGGACACCCAGTTCTCTGTCCCGTGTCCATCTCTCCCAAATGAGACTTTCTGGGATGCGAGGGAGGAATAAAACCCCATCCGGCCTGTGTAGGGTCACTCCTACCCCAGTCATGGAGTCCGGGCTGCTCCAAGCCTCAGGTGAAACCAAATGTTCTGACAAAGTGGGGAAGGGGCTGGACCTATTTACAACAAGGGGCCGCAAAGCTCAAACCCATCCGTGGGCCTGGGAGCTGCTGGCAGATTTGGGGGGGAGGGGGACCCTGCAAATCTGGGGAGGAGGATTCCAGGGGCTCCCCACTTCTCTCCTCTCTGGAGAGGGGTGACATGGGGGCAGGTGAGGGGTGGAGCCGGGCAGCAGCAGGTGCTACACTGGGGTGGAGCTGGGGCTTTGGGACCCAGCTGGGACGTGGCCGCCCAGCGGGAGGAAACAGGCTGGGACCTTGTTCCCTGCAGATGTGCTGGACAGAAGCCAGCCATTCAACAAGGGCCTGGCGGGGCAGGGAACATGTGGCCAGAGCCCAGGCTGAGCTCCAGCAGGGCCAATCAGCTACAAGGGGGGGGGGGGGGGGGAATGCACACTGCACTGCCCCCATCTGGCCAAGGCTGGGAACTGCACCCACAGGCTCCCATCAGCGTACCCAGATTTGGGGGTGGCAATGGGGCTGTATCTTAGTGGGGGAGAATGTCTGGGCTACAGCAGGGTCAGAGCGAATCCCCCTGCACGGTTTCCCCTGATGGGCTGGGGGCCCATTGACACACGCCCTGCCTGAGTCCAGTCCAGAGGGGCACATTATGGAAAGAACTCCAGTCCGGGATTTCCCTGCCACCATTCCAGGCGGAGCCTTCAATGCAAACTCCACCTCCTTCCTGAGCCTGAACATTCTCTTACAAAGGGGAAGGGGGAAGACCTAAACTGGATCCACACACCCAGCTGGAATGGACTGTGAGCCTAGGACATCAGCTGTGCCACTCAGCAGGAGAGGCAGCGAGGGCCAGTGGGTAGAGCACTAGAGTAGGACTCAGGGGGCAAACAGTACAGGGTGTGGTGTGTGCTCCTCTTCCAGATAGGGAAAGGCACAGCCCCAAGGCCCCATGATCCCACCCCAAAGAGCTGCCCCCTCCTCCCTGCAACCCAAGGCACACCAGCCTCTGGGCTCTCACCTACTGAAGGAGGAACACTGCCACCTAGCAGGGTGTCGGCTATGCCCCACCTGGTCAACAGGTGATTTACAAACGGCCACACCCAGTCAAGGCCAAAGATCTCTCCCCCTCCATGAGCAGCTCTCATGCTTCTTGAACCTGGCCTTCACAACCTCCCCTGGCAAGGAGTTCCACAGGTTGATCGTGCATCAAGCGAAGAGGTACTTCTTGCTTTAAACCTGCCTGCCTCTTGGGGGGTGTTCTGTGGAGGGCGTGTCCTTCCATGGGGTAGGCTGAGGGAGATCGGGAGAGCTCAGCAGCGAACCTACAGCCTGCCCCTCATGGGGCAGCCCTGAAATTGCTAAGGAAAGGAAAGATGGTCTGGCCATGAAGGCACCCAGAACTCCTAGGGTCCCCCCACTTCCTGGGATGGGGATGGGGTAATTGTCGACCTGGTTAAGAGGAAGAGGGTGAGGATGGGGAAAGTCAATTAATACCAGGTACGGTGAAGCCCAGATGCCATTGGCATCACTAACGAACCAAAGGCAAGTGAGCTGTCAGCTCTTCTCTTCCGCCTCCCCCCTCGAAACGTAAAATTCACCAGCAGAACCAAGGAATCACACAGTCTGGGGCTGGGTCGGGAAGGAGCTGGTTTACTGGCAAGCTGGCATTGAGGCAGCCAGCATTTACATGCGCACGAACCGGGAGAATTTCGGAATTGCCCAGCACTGTGGTGTGAACATCTGCATCTGGGTCCCATGAACCACACACAGCCCAAGCCAGATGGCCGCACAATTTTTACCCACGTGTTGTTCCTCTGCATCAGGCCGAGGGCACGTCTGGTGGGGAGGGCAGCGTCCCTCAGGGGACAGAGAACGGAGGAGAAGCTTGGTAAAGGTGTGTTATTGTAGGGTTGCAGGAGCCGCTCCCCGAGACCCAGAGTGATTACCCCTCTGGATTCCTCACCTCGGTCCATCTGCCCCAGCATCCTCCCTCAGACAGCGGTGAGAGGCAGATAACCAAGCTGCTATGAAATCCCCGTTCTAATCGCTAAGGGCACGTCTATACTAGGAAACTATTTCGAAATAACTAAAATCGATTTAATAACTCCCGACATAACGAAATCGAAATAGCGTGTCCTCACTACTGGGAAGCCTCAAAATGAGTCCGAGGCAGGCTCCCTTAATGTGGAGGCGCTACCTCGGACTTAGAGCTCCAGGAAGCGTTGGGGAGGAATTCGTTTGAATGACTCTGGGGAGTTGTTATTTCAAAACAGCAGCCCCGGAGCGTCCACCCGACCACTCTTTTGGAATTAGCGTTATTCCTCTAAAAAAGCGGCCTGTTATTTTGAAATAATGGGCTTGGTAGTGTGGACGCTCCGCTTATTACTTCAACCTAAGGGGGGTTATTTCGAAATAAAGCCCTAGTGTAGACCAGGGCTAAGAGAATTAATCTAAGAATCAATTAAGACTCAATCAACTGGACTAAGCATGACATTTTACCTCCCTTCCAAAAATCTGTCAGCATCCGCTCTGTTGCTCAGTCTATTCCTGTTCTCCCTAGAAATGTCTCATCCCTCTGTGAGCCTTGCTAAATTCTTAGTCTCCATGGCATCATGTGGCAGAGAGTTCCACAGGCTTCCCTTCTTTCTCCCCTTGAAAAAACAGCCAGCGACGGAGGTTCTGCTTGTGATGCAGAGCTGGAGAACCTGCAGAGAGCAGAAACCCACGGTGCTGGGTGCTGAACGCACCTCTAGCGAGAAAGAGTTAATTTCCCAAAGGAGTTTACTAGTGACCAGGAAAAGGGATTTGCGCAAAGGCAGGTCTCCAGTGCTCTAGCTACTAGGCCATGCTGCTGCCACAAATTAAAAGGCCTTTCAGTCTCTCTTTCTAGGCCATTTATTCCCCCCTTCCCCTGGGAAGGCTCCAGGACAGTGCTCCCTGAAATCTGTGTGCTCATGTGGCCCCTCGGGAGAGGTTCATATGCCGCCCATCCCCCAGCTAGGTTTGTGTTTCTACTGGTGGTGCACATTCGCACGTGCCTCAGTGCACATAACAAAATGTATTCTGCACATGGCTGGTAAAAGTCCACACGTGGGTGGAAAAGACAAGCAGGAACATTTCTCTGGGACGGGGGTGGTGGCATGTCATACATTAGTGTCGAGGCTGGGAGGCGAGCCAAGTGATGGGGGGGCTCCACCATGCTAACCCGCATTCTCGGGCTCTCCCCTCTGCCTTTCTGCATCCAGCTGCTGTCTCATCTTGTGCCCGGCCTGTGAGCTCCTTGGCGAAGGCCCCTTCTCTCCACTGGGTGTCTGGGCAGCGCCCAGAGCAATGAACCCCTGGCCAGCAGCCCTTTGGCACTACCCTAATGCAAATATCTGGGGGGCAGACAGGCCATCCCCCACGCACTGAGCAAAGCGGGGTGCCAAGTACGTGGACAGAGAGGGAGCCGGGCGGGGCCGTCCCAGGAGCAGAGATCTGACATGGGGCGTGGGAAGTCTGTGGGCTCTGAAAAGCAGCAAAACCTGTCGCCACCGAGCAGGGAAGAGAAGGGGGCCTGGAGATGGGGCGGTAGGGCTGGGGGGAGGGGAGCAGGGCCAGGGAAGTTTAGGGTCAGGAGGGAGAGCTGGGGGTGCTGCCTGGGTCCCAGAGGCGGGGTGTGGGCAGCTGGGGCACGGGGGCGTTGGGTCTGCCCCAGTGAGGCTGCTCTCACGTGGGTGGGGTGGGGTGGTCTGCCTGTCTCCCCCTTGCTGGGAAATCAGGGATTGAAAAGCAGGGATGCACCTAGCCCCCCCTTGATACCCCCTGGCAAGGACCCCCCCCCCCCAGCAAGGCAGATTCAGTGGGGCAGAGCAAGTGGGGGGCACACTGCCCCCCGGGGAAGGATACCCCCAGCACGGCCCCTCCCCCAAACATCTTAGCTCCATGGCAGCTCCCCCATGTGATTGACAAGGAGACCGGAAGGAGGGGGGGTGTCATGGAGTCCCTCCCTCTGTTTCCTATTGGACCACAACATGTGTCAATCTCCCCCCCTTCCCAGGGCCATTGACACGCGGCTGCGCCCAACTCTCTTAAAGGGGCAGGAGGCCTGGCTGGGGCTGCCTCCCCCCCCCATGCAGTCTGGTCCAGGCGGAGGGGGGGATCCCCTCTCCTGGGCATGCACAGCCAGTGGCGCTGAAAGAGTTTTGGAGTGGGGGTGCCGAGCTGCACCCCTCTTCCTCCCCTGCCTGCACTGAACCCCCTCGAACTGGGGCCAGCAGCTGAGCAGGCTCTGGGCCTGGTGGGCGGATAGGACCCCAGGTGGCAGGGGTGTGCAGCTGGGATGCCCAAAACCCTGGGGTGCTACAGCACCCCCTGCACCCTGATTTCCCATGCCAATGGGCACTGCCCAAAGTGCGAGGAGGCAATGAACAGCTCCCAGCCGCAACAGAAGGATCAGTTGGGGGGTGCACTGGGATGGGTTCAAGGTGTCCAGGAGACTAGCTGCAAGGTGCTGTGCAGGGGGGTTTCTCCCCCCAAGTCAGTTTAATCCCTGGCCCTCAACATTCAGGGTCACTTTCTCTTTCTGGGGCTCACATCAGTGCCCACTAACCATATACCAATATGACTCCATGTGATGGCACGCACACAGAGACGGGGCCAACCCCCCACTCTGCCCTGTGTACCCGGAGCCTGTGTGCCATCTCCCCCCCTCCCCCCTGTGTATATCACCAGACACAGGAAGAAAATCGGAGGGATAAAGACGTTTAGGAGCGTCGTCCGTTTCTCAAGACAATATCCAAGGCGCAACAGAGTCACCTGCTGCCATGGGAGGAATAGGACGAGGCCACCGTGGCTCTGATGAGTTGAAAATCAAAAAAGCACCCTACCAAAAGTGGAAACACAGACTAGTTGTAAAGGAGGCGCAGGAAGGACTAGCCAAGCCTGCAGGAAAAGGCCAAACAAGTTACACCTGGCAGGCACTCAAAGGCGGTAAGTGGTTCTTTAAATATATCGGGAGCAAGACGAAGGAAAGTGGAGGTCTTCTATTGAGCGGGGAAGAGAATAACGAATGCCTTCAAGAACGGGGAGGCGTTTAATGCACCCTTCGCTTCAGCCCTCACTAAAGAATAGAGGCCAGATGCGCAATAGAATGAATAACAAGTCCGCATAGGGAAAGCACAAGATACGGAATATTTAGATGAGTTCAATGTATTCAAGTTGGCAGGGCCTGATGAAATTGTCTTAGCAAACTGGCGGACGGGGGAGATCCCAGAGGACTGGAGACGGGCAAACACATCTACCACCTTTGAAAAAGGAAAACAAAGGGGGACCTGTGGAATTTTAGACAGGCAGCTTAACTTTGAGATTAACCCAGCTGTTTCGAAGCACGCAGGGGTTAATGGATCTAAGGAATAACCGGCATGGATTTGTCATCATCAGTCCATGCCAAACCAGCCTCATTGACAGGATTCCTGGCCTAGTGAATGGGGAGGGGGAGCAGTAGATGTGATACAATGTTCCCTCTAAGCGGAGTGCTTAGGCGGACACCCAGGAGAGATTCAAATTCCGCCCGGCAGACTTGCAGAGCACCCACAGCCAGGGTTCCCTCTAACTTTTTCCATCCATGGGCAGAATAAATTTTGCTCTCTGTACCGAGGCACGTGCGGCTGCGTACCACCAACAGAAACACATGCTGTAGGTGCTCTGCTAATTAGCTGGGCGGCACCTGAATCTCTCCTGGGTGGCCATCCAAACGCTCAGCTTGCAGGGAACACTGCCTGCATCATCTACTGCTGGCAGCAGGTGTTTCTCCTGGTGGTGCACACGCATCCATGTACATAGCAAAATTTATTTCACACATGGATGAGGGAAAAACTTAGAGGGAACATTGGTGATCGAGCTTGATTTTAGTAAGGTTTTGGCACAGTCCCATGTTCTCGTAAGCAAACTCGGGCAGTCCCATCTGCATTAAATGACTAGGTGGGCTCACAACTGGCTGAAAGGCTGTACTCGGGGGTAGTTACCAATGGCTTGCTATCAACCTGGAAGGGTGTATCTACTGGGACCCCCCAGGGGTCAGTCCCTCTCAGGCCTAGTACCATTCAATATTTTCATTAATGACTCAGATAACAGAGAGGAGAGGATGCCTATGAAATGTATGGATGCCTGCAAGCAGCGAGGGGTTGCAAGCTCTTTGGAGGGCAGGGTTAGAATTCAAAGCAACTCTGACAAATCAAGAGACTTGGCCTGAAACGCACAGCTGCACAATGGGGAACTGCTGGTGGTAGCACCCCAAAGGGTTACAGCGGAGCCCAAGCTGGGTACGAGCCAGCAATGCGAGGCAGCGGCAAGGGAAGCGGATATCATTCTGGGCTGATATTACCAGGATGGTGCATGTGTGACACAAGAGGGAATTGTCCTGCTCTACGCCACACTGGGGTGGCCCCAGCTGGAGAAGTGAACATAGGAACGGTCACACTGGGTCAGACCAAAGGTCCGTCCAGCCCAGTATCCTGTCTGCCAACAGTGGCCAATACCAGGTGTCCCAGAGGAAGTGAACTGAACAGGTGATGGACCCCACTGACCAGGGAGCTGGGATTAGAGATGTGAAAGGTTAACTGGTGATTCTTACCAGTTCTAGTTAACTGGCGTGGATAGGGCCGGGGTGGAGTCTGTTGGGGGGGCCCCTACAGCCCATCCCTCCTTTTAACCAGGTAAATTAAATGGGATTTTTACATCCTTAGCTGGGATGGCAGAGGCTGTGGGCTGGGAGTGAGGGGCACTGGCAGAGCTGGGGAAGCCCTGGTGGCAGGGGGACTTTGGGGAGGGAGGGGCACCGGCAGGGCTCGGGGAGCCCCCGGCTGAACTAGGCTGGAAGGGGGCTGTGGGTCAGGAGTGAGCCAAGGGCTGGGCTGGCAGGGGCTGCAGGCCGGGAGGGGCATCAGCAGAGCTGGGGGGAACCCCGGGCTGGGGGTCAGGAGTGAGGGGCACCAACAGAGCTGAGGTGAGCTGTGCTGGGCTGCAAGGGGCTGTGGGTCAGGAGTGAGGCACCAGCAGGGCTGGGCTGGCAGGGGGCTGTGGACTGGACTGAGGGGCGCCAGCAGTGGCCCTGGCCTCCCACGCCTGGCTTTCAGAGGTGCCTCTTTCAGAACAAGCTGGTCACAAACCTGTTGCTCACCAAGAGGCCTTTGAGAGGCAGGGATGCGAGCTGCCGGCAGGGAGCAGCGTTGTGCAAGGCCAGGCAACCCACCCCCCCTTCCCTCCAGGTCTGCGCTGCTGTGACCACACAGCAGCAGGGCTGAGGCTCAGTCATCATCTGCCAATGGCACCGCCCAGCTCTTAGGACTCCCACTGGGGTGACTTCAGTGCACGAGGCGCCAAGGGCCCAAGCCTCACTCACTGCCTCCCCAAAGAGCATGGGGTCGGGTAGGTGGGGCAGAGGGACTCCATATCCAGCCCAGGGTTAGGGAGTCTCCGATACCCAGAAATCCGCAGCTCTCACTCTGGCCTCTGCATCTCTCCTAGGGCACCTGGCCATTGCGAGGGGCTGGGCGGCAGATGGTGGGGGGCAGCTCTTTGTGAAGGACCGGTCACAAGGCAGCCTGGGGGGGTGGCAAGGGCCACGTCACGCGCCAGGAGCTGGTAACACCAGGAAGTCAAAAACCCTCACTCCCCTGCTTGCTCTTCAAACACCTCAGCTCTTTGCTGGGGGGGGGGGGGGGGGGAGTTGGCAAGGGGCACCTCCCCCCCCACCAAGGCGTGAGCATGTATCCTAGAGCATTCCAGCCTGAGCTCCTGGGCTACTTTGCCACTGGTCCCCTCTTGCCTGCCATGGGGGACCAGCCTCCAGGGGAACCCAAGTGTGTTTTGTTTCACCCCCTGCCTGGTGGTATCTCTCCCACCCAACCCCCACAGATCCCAGGAATGGAGGGACTGGGGACGGATCCTCCCTGGAGGATGCTGCCCAGTTCAAACCTCTGGAAACAGTAAAGCTGTTGCGGGGGGAGGGGGGGCGGCCTCACGCCACCTGCACGTGGGCACAGGATCCGTCCAAGAGATGCTGGCAAGCACAGAGCTGAGGGAGCAAGGCAGACTCCCAAGGGGTCTCACGAGACCCTCTGCGTGGAAACATCTGAGCCCTTCGGCAGGGAGCTCTGCTCCGGGCACTCAGCCTCCCGCTGCAGGGACCCAGGCTGATGTTTCATACCGAGATGGGCTTTCGTTCAGAAGCTATTTGGGGGATGCTCTCTGGCCAGTGCTATCCAGCTCAGCTGAGACAAGCACACCGGGCCCCCCGGGCAAGGAATCTAGGGCTTCCCTTCACTGCACAGTCTCCCTGGCAAGGAGTAGACTGGCAGGACAGGTTCTAAACAGATTCCTGCCCCCCATGTCCAGAGTGCCCCCCCCCCTTCACCTCACACGCCTCTGGTGCTGCTGTTGCTCTGCAGCCCAGCCACGCTGCAGGTTTCCCAGCCAGAACAACCCAGCCAGGTTTGGGTGCCAATTAGGGAGCGCCCGTTTTCCCTATTAGCCCCCTCACAGCATGCCGCATCGGCACAGAGAGTGGGAACAGGCCGTGCTGAAGATTCACTGGTTTATTAGAGGGGAAGGGAGCGTGAGGACCCCCCCCGGCCACCAACACTCGTAGCCAGCAAAGGTCTGCCGTGAGGGCTGAGTTGGTGTGTCTTCCCCCTCCCCAGCGAAGCCGACCAAGCAGGCTGGGAGGAGAGCTACAGGCCCAACATCCCTGCCCAAACATGTTGCTCCTGCCTGGATCCTCCCCTGCACTAGGAGCAGCTGTGTGGCCGCACTAAGCAGGGTGCCAGGATTCGTTTGCTTGCCGATCCCAGGGGACTGCCCTGCTGGGTAGCGGTAGATAGCAGAGCAAGGGACCAGAGCTTGGGGGGACTCTGTGGGTGAGGAGGGAGCTGGTGCTCATGCTGCATATTATAAAACACTTGCGGAAAGGGTGACGGCCTCGTTTGTTCACACAGGAGGGGAAGTGCGTGTAGAGTTCCAGCTGGGTTCGGGTGCAGCCACCCAGGTGCAGGACAGCTACTACGCTCAACTGTCCTGCTGTCCCTGAGCCAGGAGGAGACGACAGTGATGCTTCTCTCCCTCCAGCAATGCCTCATGTCAAGTGCAAATCTGCCAGCTGGGGGGGGCTAGGTGAGGACAAGGGCAGGGACCAACAGGGTGTCTGGCACGGGCGCGGAAGAAGGCCACTACACTCCAGAGCACTAGCTGAGATGGAGAAGGGAAAACAAGCCCAGGGCTGCTGATCCCCAGGGAGAACAGGATTGAGCCACATACGAACCAAGCAGAATCTTGGCCTGAGGACCCTGCTTTGGCCAAGCAGAAGACCTGAAGTGGGTTCCTAGCTGGGGCTGAGAGGGGACTGTTGCTTCCCAGAAAGCAGTGCTGCCTGGAGCGTCCCCCCCAGGCTGGACAGGCTGAGACCGACCAAATCCCTTTCTTTGCCTCACACTGAAACATTGTTGAAGGGTGTCCCCCCAATGGGAGGACGTGTCCAGACATCCAGGCCACTGACTGTTAACTGTTCCAGAGGTCTTTAGGCACTTCCAGCCCAGAATGAGTTAGCAGCTCCCCATCCCAGAGAGCAAAGGCAGGCACCACAGGCCCCTGGAACTCTGTGGCCAGGGTATGGATTATCGCCGGCTTGCCCGCATCCACCAAACTGAGTTTCCTGCCCTCGTAGTCCAGCAGCAACCCCACGCGCTCGGGGTTGCGGATGTTGCTGATGGGGGTGGTTTCGTTGGCCAGCATGGTGTGCCACCTGCGGTGGGTGTACACAAACACCCAAGAGCGATCGTCATGCCCAATGCACCCGTCCCTGGAGACATCCACATCAGCCACGCCAATGCGGAACTGCTGCGAGCGCTTGACCGTCACTTCCCAGTAGTGCTGGCCGCCAGACACGGCAGTGTCCCCCAGCACCACCGCCCACTCCCGGAATCGCTCGGGGTTCTGGGGGACTTTGGTGGGGTCGATTCCCAGCATGCAGTAAATGACGCCCGTGTCTTTTTTGAAGAGATCCAGGCTGCTGTGAGCCGTTTGCTCGTCTAGTTTGAAACTGATGTCTGGGGGGAAAGGAAAAACAACAAGGAGGCACTTTAAGAGATAACCCTCTACAACAGCAAATTCTTCCACTTCAGGGTGACTAGAACCAAGATTATTCATATTAGTGGGTTGGTAGGGCAGGTAGATTGTTGGTTTAAAGGGGCACACAAGATACAAATTATATCTCAGGGTCCTTTGCTGTTTTGCTAACACCCAACATTCACAGAGTCATACCTGAATTTAGGACCCTTTTGTGCCATGCACTTCTCAGATGTAGTTAAGAGGCAGACCCTGCTCTGAGAGTCCAGCCTTACAGGCAGGTCCCGGTTAAAACTCTCCCTACTGCCGCATATCAGTAGAATGAGGTTAATAGCAGTCGTGTCTCCCCCCTCCCCCACAGGGGCTAGTCAAGGATAAGTGCATTAAGGATTGCAGCATTGCCAACACTTGCAAAGTCATCATGAGTCAAGAACCCCCTCCCCCCCCCCCCCCAAAAAGTAGCTATATGCCTTCACTACTGGAGCAAGCTGATTTCCAGAAGGGCAGTGGTGTCCTAGCAAAAACCCAGAGAGTAAATGTGCAGACTTTGGGGGGGGGGGGGGGGGACGACACCGTGAATTGTAAATCCTAAAGCAGGAGACAAATCAAAAGAACCCAGCTTCTGGTGAGGGGAGCCCTGCGCCCTGCCAGCAGCCTGTGCAATGGAAATCACACAGCATCCCAGAAACAAAGCTTAACCGTGGGGCTGAGCGCCACGTCCCTTTAAGAGCAGCCGCCCCTGCACGAATGTTTTCCACAGAGGGAGCCAAGCGAGCAGCCAGGAAGCGGGACGCCGGAGAAGTGGAGGAAAGGTCAGGCCGGGGGGGGGGGGGGGGGCAGCAGAGCTAGACATTGCGCTCGCACAAACATTTCCAAAGCAGGCCGGGGGGGGGGGGGGGACACTGCCCGACGGGACCGATCGAGGAACTGGCAGGACGCCGAAAGGGCCAGAGAGCGAGGACCGGGCCCCAGGCCGGGGGGGGGCAAGGACAGGGCAGCTTCAGGAAGTGACGTCATGCCCCAGGCCCTGCCCCCCAGAGGAGCAGGCCCAGCCCAGACCCGGGGGGGGGCAGCGTCAGGCCGACACCCCCGGCCAGGGCCAGGCCCAGCCCCGGCCAGCTGGGGGGGGCAGCGCCAGGCGGCCCATGGGGGCGGGGCCCCGGCCGCTGCCTACCTCTGCGGGGGGCGCCGCTCGCGCAGCCCCGCCCGGCCCCGCGCAGGCCCCATCCGGGCCGCCGCAGCGCGCTCAGCATGGGCGCCGCCATCTTGGAGTCGCCGGTCACGTGGGAACCATCCCCTCGGCGGGGGAAGGGGCGCTCGCTCCTCACGTGACCCGGGCGGAAGTAGCAGAGCTGGGCGCCGCCATCTTGGACGAGGGGCCGGCTTTGCGCAGCGGCCGAGGAAGCGGCGCCTAGGCCTGACCTTTGACCCCATGCGACAAAAGGGGCGGGGCAGGGCCCTGAGCCAGACTCCAGCTTGGGGCTCGGGCAAGGCCTGGGTGGGAGGGGGAGGCTGGACACCTGGGTCCATGGGGGGGGAGTGATGGGGGAGGCTGGACAGCTGGGTCCATGGGGGGGGGAGTGATGGGGGAGGCTGGACACCTGGGTCCATGGGGGGGGGAGTGATGGGGGAGGCTGGACACCTGGGTCCATGGGGGGGGGAGTGATGGGGGAGGCTGGACACCTGGGTCCATGGGGGGGGGAGTGATGGGGGAGGCTGGACACCTGGGTCCATGGGGGGGGGAGTGATGGGGGAGGCTGGACAGCTGGGTCCATGGGGGGGGGGAGTGATGGGGGAGGCTGGACAGCTGGGTCCATGGGGGGGGAGTGATGGGGGAGGCTGGACACCTGGGTCCATGGGGGGGGGAGTGATGGGGGAGGCTGGACACCTGGGTCCATGGGGGGGGGAGTGATGGGGGAGGCTGGACACCTGGGTCCATGGGGGGGGGGAGTGATGGGGGAGGCTGGACACCTGGGTCCATGGGGGGGGGAGTGATGGGGGAGGCTGGACAGCTGGGTCCATGGGGGGGGGAGTGATGGGGGAGGCTGGACACCTGGGTCCATGGGGGGGGAGTGATGGGGGAGGCTGGACAGCTGGGTCCGTGGGGGGGGGAGTGATGGGGGAGGGGAAGGCTGGACACCTGGGTCCATCCTGGGGGGAGGGAAGTGGTGTTAGGGGGGGCAGACGCCTGGGGTCTAGTTCTAGGGCTCCCCCTTTTCTCACTCGGCGACTCTGCTCAGCCGGGCCAGCCTGGCACTCAGAGCCCTGACCGGGGGTGGCCGGGGGCAGGGCACAGCTGTTAGCCCAGCGCCCTGTGATCTGAAGGCCCCGGGGGAAGTGCCATTCAGCACCTGATACAATCAATAACAACGTCCCCACGTTTCTCGGCAGCCACGTTAGCTGCGCCGTGAGGAACAACTGGGCACGACAGCAGCACTCGGAGGCCCCCGCAGCGCCAGGCGCTGCACCCCCCCCTCGAGACACAGGCCCTTCCCTGGCAAGAATCTCACTGGCTAAGGTCACCTGGACTCCATCACCACGTATCTGAGCACTTCACAGTCTTTAACATTCGGAGCCTTGCAACATCCTGGGGAGGTGAGGCGGGGCCATTCTCACCATTGTATAGAAGGGGAAACTGAGGCACAGGCTGAATGACCTGCCCAGACTGCACAAGGGCTCTGCAGCAGAGCCTGGGTTTTCCATGTCCCAAACTGGTGCTCTAATAACTGGCCCCTCTTTCCTCTCAGTCCAGAGATGATTCGGTCTAATGTAAGTGTAGTTAGGAATTTATACAGCCCTCATCCTCTCTCTGGGCTGACGAAGAACCGGAGTAGAACAGAATCCATTGTGCTGGGCACCGTTCGCCCCCAGGCTGAGAGAAAGCTCCTGACATGCAGCACAATGTATGACAAAGGCTGGGAGGGGAAACAGAGGCTTGGGGCGGGGAAGTGGCTTACCCAGGGTCACACAGCAAGCGGGTGGTGATGTTGATGCTGCAGACAGTCCCTCCAGTCCCTCCCCCATTCTAACTACTTGACCCCATTCCCCTCCCCAGTATCCCTTGTTTTAACCCCCCAGCCAGGATGGAACCAAGGCGTCTGAGCCCCAGGGCAAGCCTTCCACCAGCACCCACGCTGGACTCTGGCTCAGGGATTTGCCCTGCCTCTTTTGTCACGTGAGGTCAAAGGTCATCCCAGAGGACACCTCCCTGGCCCCAGCAGAAGCAGTGACCATCCAAGATGGCAGTGCCCAGCCCTGCTACTCCCCCTCCCCACCTGGGTCTCATGAGGAGGGAAAGCCCAGGAGTTGGGGGACTGGCGCTGAACCTGCAGCCCTGTGTTAGCCTGGAGGCAGCCTTCACCCCATGCGCCACTGGCTGCTGCTTTTCATTCAGACCCCCTGTGATATGAGCAAAACCCCCAGAGATTTTTGTCACGGGAGCTACAATTGCCGAACCCCGCAAGCGTTGGAGAGATCTGCCTCGGCAGATATCAACCGGAGTGAACCAGCCATGGGCCGGAGTAATGGCTAGGCAATGAGGCAGGAGCAGTTATGTGGAATATAGACCAATAGGGATGTGCAGGGGTCTGCCCGTGGGCCCGATTTGCTATGCTCTGTATTTCGTGCCTGATTCTCCATCTTCCCAGACCTCCTGCAAGACCAGGGCAAAGGCAGCATGAAATGCACAACACAGGCCAGCGTTTTCATCTAGTTCCCCCCGGGGTTCAGCCCAAATCATTTGAGTTTGGCTAAAGCACCTTCCAGAAAGGCAGGCGGCTGGAATCTGAAGGCCCTTGGTAATTTGTTCCAATGCTTTACCACCCTCCTTGCTTTAAAAAAAACAAAAACAAAAAAGATGTGCCTGTTGCATTCTAATGTGCATTTGTCTATTTTCAGCTACTCGCTATTGGTTCTTGTTCTGCCAGGCTGTCTCCATGAGATGTCTGGTGTTATCTCCCCACGAAGGTGGTTGCACGCTGTAATCAGCTCACCCTCCATCTTCTCTCTGACCAGCAAAACAGTTTGGTCCTTAAATCTCTCACTGTAGTGTCAGGCATTGTTTCCAGCAGCAGTGAGGAGTCTGTCTACTCCCCCGGGAAAGCTCTGATTGGTCGAGGTGGGCAGGTGGGTGTCCTCTCTGCAGCCTCTCAATTTTTCAACATCTGTACAGGCTTGTCTACACTGTGCATTGTTGCTCAAGTAGATATGCAAATGAGGCACGGCAATATTCATCGCCGCGCCTCATTTGCATATCTTTTTGCACAACAATGCGCAGTGTAGACGTAGCCTGTAACTTTTAGAAACGCTAATGATGATTTACTACCAGCAGCAGGAAATCTCCACATACATCTCCCAAATCAGAGCCCGCCCCCTGAAGAACACCACCGTCCAGTCCAGTGGGCCCGCTCTCGTGGTTTTGTCATGAGTCTTGTGATCGTTATTCTTTTCCTTAAAGCTCGAGCTTCTGGAGTCAGTTGAGTGAATCTGTGATGATTTGAGTCGTTGTTCTTACAGAACACGTACATTTCTCGCCCTCGTGGCTGTGGAGAAAGCTTCCAAACGTGACCCTAGGGCACTCCAAAGGCTCAAAAAGCAGGCGGCAAATCAAAATAACATCCGAGCTATTATTTGTGCATAATCTCGGGATCTGAAAGCCAATCTCATGGGTTTTGGTGAGCCCCACTCAGAAGTTCTGTACAGTTGGGGTTAGCAGGACTCCATTACTTCCTGGTGCTTATGGAGGAAGTCGCTTGTCCTCCGTTTTGATGCTGTGGCCTGTTTCGGACCCCCCCGCCAGCATCTCTGCTGGGGTGCAGTTAGTTACTCCATTGAACCATCTGCATTCAGGGTCCTGTGCTTGAGTTACTGACATGATCTGAGGAAGTGGGTCTGGCCCACGAAAGCTCATCACCAAATAAACCATCTTGTTAGTCTTTAAAGTGCTGTTTTTTGTTTCATCAGACTAACACGGCTACATTTCTATCATCTCTAAAGTGGTGACTGGCGTTTTTCACGCAGAGCGCCCCCCTCCCCTCCCTAGCAACACCTCTGTCCCCTCCATTCTCCATATGAGATGTAGAGTTGGTACCTTGCTGGTTGCTAGCCTTGGGCTGTGGGTGACCCCCACTGGCTGCTGTCTGTACCACGGCCCAGCAGAGTAGTTGATGGGTCAGGTAAGTAACCTGATCTACTGGTTATCTCGCAGGGAGAGGAACAAAGGAAGGCGGAGGGCAGCCCCTGGCTGGGGGGCAGGGCTGGAAGTGGGGCAGTTTCTGTCTGGAATCATGGAGGAAGCAGCCTGAGCAAGGGGGCTGGGAGTTAGGGGCCCAGTCTCCCCCATCTCAAGGGGGGGCCGAGGCATCCTAGGCCTGGGGGATACTAGATGACATCTGTGCTGTGCTGCATCCTTGGAGAAGCAATAAACTCCCTCAATCCTTCTGGCTGGCGGAGTCTGTTTGTGCCACTACGGGGGTGCAGGAGTCGGGGGAGCCCCGACGCGTCGTCACACCATATACAGTGATTTGAATGGTCCAGGTGTAGGGAATCATCCCCCCAGGTTTCAGGAACGCCGCAGCGTTTTGTGTGTGTGAGAATCAGCATGAGGACAGACAACTGCCCAAGACGGCTGGAGCGCCCGGCCATGCAAGAATCGGGCTCAGTGTTTTCCCAGGCCCCTCATATTTCAGTTACAAGAGGATGGAAACCCCGCAAGGAGCCTGGAGCCAGGTCGGCCTAGTTCTGTTCCAGGCCTGGGCCCCCCTCTATCGCCCTCCCTCTGCTCCTGGGGAGAGCGCTGCCCATCCACTTGCCGTTCCCCTGCGCTCTGCCTGCCCCAAATGGCGTGACCCCTGGAACCGAGCGGTGGGTGCCCCTGACTGGCTGGGGGCGGGAGCACGGGCTCCCCACTGCTGGGGGGCAGCCCTGAGCCTCGGGGCCGGATCCTGGCAATCTGGGGGGCCACATCCAGCCTCTGGGCCTGAGGTTCCACACCCCGGGTTTATGGCATGGGGTGGGGGGCACATGATGCTGGTTTGCCCTGCCCCAGGGCTTGTGGGTCTCAGAGAAGCCTCGCCCCATGGCTCCCAAAGCTGGGAGGAGAGCCAGGGAGACAGGACAATGCAAACAACGCCTCCCCCAGCACAGACCCAGGTGTTGCCACATGGGGAGCGATGCCAGGGATGGGGGCAGAGAAAGGCGGGGGGTTGTCAGCCCCCCGTGGGTGCTGAAGAGAAGCGCGTTGGGGCAGCAGCAAGGAGGCTTCGCCCTGCCCCTCGCTCAGGAGCGTCTCCATCGTTTCCTGCGGGGGGGACTCTTTGAACCTCTGGCCAATAGCGCCTGGGTCTGGTGGGCACCAGGGTGTGTGCAGGGATGGACGGAGGCTGGAGATGCCAACGACTGGGGCACCATGAGCTGCCTGGGGCGGGCAGGGACCCGGCACAGCGAGACCCCCCAGGGCAGGCACAGGAGTGAGCAGAGCTGGACTGTCCCTGGCTGGGTTTGATGCTGATGGGGCCTGACAGGGCTGCGGGCCGGGCTGGCTGTGGAGGGCGGGGAAGGCCTGGAGTCCCAACAGAGGGGTGGGGGGGACTTTGTTTCAGCTATTGAGGGCGCTGATTGTTCTGGCTCTTTGCAGCAAGTCAGCAGGGGCTGGGCAGAGAATGACAGAAAACACAGCCCCCACGCACGGCTCCGGGGTCAGCCCGGGGCCTCCGCACCCCTGGCTTTTGCTGAGCCAGGGGCTGTGGCTCTAAAACCCCGCTGACTGCAGCTGGAGGTCTGGGGGCACGGGGGGAGGCTCTGCTGAGCTGGCAACGCCTGGGGTGCCTCACAGAGGGAATGCTCCAGGGACGGGTCCTGCGGGCTAAGGGGGTTTGCATTCCGGGCGGCCCAGCCCTGTCCCCCTCCTGCATCTTATGTGGTCTGCTGGACGGGAGGCTGGACACCTGGGTTCCAGCCCACCTATACCAAGAGGAATCTCTTCCCCCTGTGCTGTGCCTCAGTTTCCCTGTGTGAAAAACAGGGCAGTTGAGCACAGATACATGTTCATCCACAAGCCCATGTGCGCAGCGCCCCTTTGGACTCTTCCCTGTGTGTCTCCCTGTGCTCGCCAGGGCCACTGGCGCTGTGGTAGCCTCTGGGTCCTTTCATCTCCAGTAGGTGGGAGACGCCCAGCCCCGAACAATGGTCCTCCCGACAACCCTCTTCAGACAGGCCTCTGAGATTCAAAGGGGCATGTTGCCATGACACCCGCTGGTCTCCAGGCACCTGAGGCACCGGCTCCTCCCCTCCTTTCAGGTTGGGAGTCAGATTAATTCTGCCCCCCCCCTCCGCCAGCTCTGCCCGTCTCAGCCCCCAGCATCCTCATCCCTGCTCATCCCAAATCGCAACCCTGCCCGCCACAGCCCCCCCCAGCCCTGTCCATCCTAGCCCCCCAGCCCTGCCCGCCACAGCCCCCCCAGCCCTGCCCACCACAGCCCCCCCCAGCCCTGTCCATACTAGCCCCCCAGCCCTGCCCGCCACAGCCCCCCAGCCCTGTCTATCCTAGCCCCCCAGCCCTGCCCACCACAGCCCCCCCAGCCCTGTCCATCCTAGCCCCCCAGCCCTGCCCACCACAGCCCCCCCAGCCCTGTCCATCCTAGACCCCCAGCCCTGCCCGCCACAGCCCCCCCAGCCCTGTCCATCCTAGACCCCCAGCCATGCCCACCAGAGCCCCCCCAGCCCTGTCCATCCTAGCCCCCCAGCCCTGCCCACCACAGCCCCCCCAGCCCTGTCCATACTAGCCCCCCAGCCCTGCCCGCCACAGCCCCCCCAGCCCTGCCCACCACAGCCCCCCCAGCCCTGTCCATCCTAGCCCCCCAGCCCTGCCCACCACAGCCCCCCCAGCCCTGTCCATCCTAGCCCCCCAGCCCTGCCCACCACAGCCCCCCCAGCCCTGTCCATACTAGCCCCCCAGCCCTGCCCGCCACAGCCCCCCCAGCCTTGTCCATCCTAGCCCCCCAGCCCTGCCCACCACAGCCCCCACAGCCCTGTCCATCCTAGCCCCCCAGCCCTGCCCACCACAGCCCCCCCAGCCCTGTCCATCCTAGCCCCCCAGCCCTGCCCGCCACAGTGCCCCCAGCCCTGCCCGCCACAGCCCCCCCCAGCCCTGTGCATCCCAGCCCTGACCATCTCAGCCCCCAGCATCCTCATCCCTGCTCATCCCAGATCCCAGCCCTGCCTGTCCTAGACCCCAGCTCTCTCAACTCTGCCCATCCCAGCCTCCAGCACCCCCTGGACTCCCAATAGAGAAACGGAGGCAGTTTCTACTCAGGAGGAGCCCGGGGCGGTGGGTGGGGGCTGCAGGTCGAGAGTGAGGTGCATCAGCAGAGCGGGGGGCGTAGGGGGATGAGGGGCATCGGCAGCCGGAGGAGCGGAGGAGGCCAGGGCTGCAACAGCAGGGGCCTGTGGGGTAGGAGAGTGGCATGGAGGGAGTTTGGTTGTTGTAGGTTCAGTTAAAGAGACTGGGGAGCCCTCATTAGCAGGTGTCCCTGGGAACGTGTTGCTACCCCCTCTGCCCAGCGGGCCCCCTCTAGACTCTGCCCGGAAGCCCCTCGGGCCCAAAGCCTGCAGCTTCTGTACCTTTAAGAGGAGCCTGGCGGTGGGGGGGGGGGGAGCGGAGGGGGTCTGAAGAGCCCAGGAGGGAGAGCAGTGCAGCACCCTGCCTCTGCCAGAGCAGAGCCCTCGGGAGCCAGCCGGGCAGCATGCCCATCAGGGAGGTAAGGGCCCCCCGCGGCAGCTGAGCCAGCCCCTGCCGGGGGGGCTGGGAAGTTTGGGAGGCAGGTCCTTGAACTCCCTGCCCAACCATGCGTACTGCCGTCCATACCCACCCTCTGTGGCCGGCCGGCCATATCTGCCCTCCATGTCCGTCTGTCAATATCCTCCTGTCCATATCTGCTCCCCATGTCCGTCCGTCCATATCCACTCTCCATGTCTGTCCATCCATATCCTCCTGTCCGTATCTGCCCCCCCCCGTGTCCGTCCGTCCATGTCCGCCCTCCATGTCCATCTGTCCATATCCGCCCTCCATATCTGCCCTCCGTGTCCATCCGTCCATATCAACCCATCCATATCTGCCCTCCATCTCTGTCCGTCCATATCCACCCACTCACCTGCGTCCGTCCATATTCAACTTCTGTGTCCATCTGTCCATATCCACCCACCTGTTGGCATCCGTCTATCCGCATTCACTCATCTGTCCATCTAGATATATCCACCCACTCACCCGAATCTCTCCATCGGTCCAGATCCACCCACCTGCGTGCACCTGTCAATCTCTCCATCCATCCACTCACATACATCTGTCTGTCTGTAACTATACCCCAGCATCCCTCCAAACATAGCCACGCAACCACGTCCATCAGTCCATCTATCCTCCATACCCACTCATCCACCCACGTCTGTCCCACCATCCTCAGCTGCCCACCAGCATCTGTCTAGCCATCTGTCCATCCATCCATCCATCCAACCAACTGCATTCATCGAGGAACAGGCTTTCTTTCTTTCTTTCTTTCTTTCTTTCTTTCTTTCTTTCTTTCTTTCTTTCTTCTCCCCCTCCTCCGCTCTGCTCTCTCTACCCTTCTCTATACTCAGTCCCAGCTTTGTTAGAACCATGCATGGGGGAGGAGGGTCCCCAGTAACCAATCCTACCCTCCTGCGGTGGGATTCACTGTGTGAAACCAGCCCCTCCCTGATACCACTAGGACCCATGTGCCGCGGGCTCCCCAGGCGACCGAGCTCTGCAAAAGGTGTCTGTTCCGGGTGCCTGGCGGGAGGGTGTTTCGGGGGGGTCTGATCTGCTGCCCCTGACCTACTCTTCCCCCACCCCAGCCTGCCCTCTGCAGCGATGGTTCCAGACCTCCTGCCTGTGGCCATGGCTCCAGACACTCCTACATCTGTTGCCATGGTCTCCCCCACCTCGGTTTGGTCCCTGACTGTGTCCCCCGCTCCCCGCAGGAGCTGCAGAGCCGGCGGTTCTGGCGCTCTCTGCTGGCAGAGGCAGCGGGCACCCTGATCTTCGTCTGGCTGGTGCTAGGCGCCTCCTGCCCTGGCGGCCCTGGGCACACGGTGGCCCCTCCCGCGCTGCAGCCGGCCCTGACGGCTGGGCTGGCGGCCGTGGGGCTGGCTCAGTGCTTCGGCGAGGTCAGCGGGGCCCAGGCCAACCCGGCCCTCACCCTGGCCTTCCTCTGCACCCGCAAGCTGGATGCCCTGCGCGGAGCCGCCTACCTCCTGGCCCAGTGCCTGGGCGCCCTCCTGGCCTCGGCCGCCGTGTGCCTGGTGCTGCCCACCGCAGCCGCCAGCCACCTCGTCACCAGGGTGAGTGTCCGAGCCCAGCCGCCGTGGCCCTGGGTCACCGGTCCCTGGGTCAGCCTGGCTCACGTGTGTGCCCCCACTGGCAGCGCCCCCCCCGGTCCCCACTGGCAGCGCCCCCCCCGGTCCCCACTGGCAGTGGCCCCCAGCCCCCACTGGCATTGCCCCGCCGGCCCCCCGGCATTGCCGCCCCAGCCCCCACTGGCAGCGCCCCCCCCGGTCCCCACTGGCAGTACCACCCTGGCCCCCACTGGCAATGCCCCCCCGGCTCCCACTGGCATTGCCCCCCCGGCCTCCCAAGAATTGCTGCCCAAGCCCCCACTGGCAGTACCACCCTGGCCCCCACTGGCAGTACCACCCTGGCCCCCACTGGCAGCGCCCCCCCGGCCCCCACTGGCAGTACCACCCTGGCCCCCACTGGCAGAGGCCCCCCCCCGGCCTCCACTGGCAGTGCCACCCTGGCCCCCCCGGCATTGCCACCTCGGCCCCCACTGGCAGTGAACCCCAGATCTGACCCCTCTTCACTGTCCCCCCAGCGCAGCGGGAACCCCCAACTCCCACTGCTGGTTTGCCAAGACACCCCCAGAGCCCCTAAGTCCCCCAGGTGTGAGCGCACCATGGTGCCTCCAGCTCCACCAGCTGGGCGGCCCCAGCCCCCCTCCACGGGCAGGTCCGCAGCCCCCCGGTTCTCCCTATGGCCGGTCTGGCGCCGGGTGTGAGCCGCCCCGTCTCGTCCCTGGGGGGCAGGTGAGCAGCGAGGGGAACGCCGGGCAGGCACTGGCCATGGAGGCCTTCTCTACCTTCCAGCTGGCTTTCACCATCTTCGCTGTGGAGGACCAGCGGCGCCGGGGGACGGGCCAGCCGGGCAGCCTGGCCATCGGTTTCTCCGTGACTGCCGGAGCCCTGGCCGCGGTAAGAGGAGTCCCCGCCCGTGCTGGGCCCCCCACACCTCCTCCCGCCCAGATGGAATGAGCCAGGCCGGCCCCTCCCCAAGAAAAGGAGCCCTAGGGGCGACCCCTCTCCCACTGGCCTAGGCTCCCCCGAGGCTGCCCCCCACTCCTCCTGGCTGGGCTCCGCAGGGCCGACCCCCCAGCCCAGGTTCTACAGGGCTCCCCCTCTTCCTGGCCCAGGGTCCCCAGAGCTGACCCGCCAGGGAGCAGCCCTTCGCAACTCATGCTCTCCTGCCCGCCCCATGGCCGGTGCCGGGTCTGTTCACCCCCCAACCCCTGATGTCTCTGCAGGGGACGTTCTCCGGGGGCAGCATGAACCCAGCCAGATCGCTGGGCCCGGCCGTCGTGACGGGCATCTGGGACCATCACTGGGTGAGCCAGCCTGGGGCGCACGGAGAGGGCAGCGGTGGGGGGCGGAGGGGGATGCCCCAGCCAGTAAAAGCCACCTTGGGTCCATGGCTCACAGTCGAGTACCCTGCAGTGGACCCCTCACTGGCCCTGTCTGACCCTGCCCCCCCCCGGGTGCACTGGATGGGCCCCTCACTGGCACTGTCTGACCCTGCCCCCCCGGGTGCACTGGATGGGCCCCTCACTGGCACTGTCTGACCCTGCCCCCCCGGGTGCACTGGATGGGCCCCTCACTGGCACTGTCTGACCCTGCCCCCCCGGGTGCACTGGATGGACCCCTCGCTGGCCCTGTCTGACCCTGCCCCCCCCGGGTGCACTGGATGGGCCCCTCGCTGGCCCTGTCTGACCCTGCCCCCCCGGGTGTACTGGATGGGCCCCACACTGACCCTGTCTAACCCTGCCCCCCCCAGGTGCACTGGATGGGCCCCACACTGACCCTGTCTGCCCCTGCCCCCCCCAGGTGCACTGGATGGGCCCCACACTGACCCAGTCTGACCCTGCCCCCCCAGGTGCAATGGATGGGCCCCTCGCTGACCCTGTCTGACCCTGCCCCCCCCAGGTGTACTGAATGGGCCCCTCACTGACCCTGTCTGACCCTGCCCCCCCCAGGTGTACTGGATGGGCCCCTCGCTGACCCTGTCTGACCCTGCCCCCCCCGCGGTGTACTGGATGGGCCCCACACTGACCCTGTCTGACCCTGCCCCCCCCCCAGGTGTACTGAATGGGCCCCGCACTGACCCTGTCTGACCCTGCCCCTCCCCGGTGTACTGGATGGGCCCCACACTGACCCTGTCTGACCCTGCCCCCCCAGGTGTACTAGATGGGCCCCTCACTGACCCTGTCTGACCCTGCCCCCCCAGGTGTACTGGATGGGCCCCTCACTGACCCTGTCTGACCCTGCCCCCCCAGGTGCACTGAATGGGCCCCTCGCTGACCCTGTCTGACCCTGCCCCCCCCCAGGTGTACTGAATGGGCCCCTCACTGACCCTGTCTGACCCTGCCCCCCCCCAGGTGTACTGGATGGGCCCCTCACTGACCCTGTCTGACCCTGCCCCCCCAGGTGCACTGAATGGGCCCCACACTGACCCTGTCTGACCCTGCCCCCCCCCAGGTGTACTGGATGGGCCCCACACTGACCCTGTCTGACCCTGCCCCCCCCCAGGTGTACTGGATGGGCCCCTCGCTGACCCTGTCTGACCCTGCCCCCCCAGGTGCACTGGATGGGCCCCACACTGACCCTGTCTGACCCTGCCCCCCCCAGGTGTACTGGATGGGCCCCTCACTGACCCTGTCTGACCCTGCCCCCCCAGGTGCACTGAATGGGCCCCTCGCTGACCCTGTCTGACCCTGCCCCCCCCAGGTGTACTGGATGGGCCCCTCGCTGACCCTGTCTGACCCTGCCCCCCCAGGTGCACTGAATGGGCCCCACACTGACCCTGTCTGACCCTGCCCCCCCCCAGGTGTACTGGATGGGCCCCTCGCTGGGCGCGGTGCTGGCCGGCCTCTCCTACGAGTTCCTCTTCGCCTCCAGCGCCTCCCGGGAGAAGCTGGTGGCCTGCCTGACCTGCCGGGACATCGACATTGTGGAGACTGCCAGCGTGTCCCGCTCCTCCCTCTCCACTGCCCCCCCGGGCACTGCCCGTGCCAAGCCACCCCCCCAGGGGGAGCAGCGCTGAGTAGGCCTGGCCTCTCCCCCCCGACCCCTCCGGACTTGCCAGCGTCCTTTGGAAACTGCCACTGCTGTGATCCCGACCCCATGACCCCACCTGCCAGCCCCATGGAGCGACCCCCCCCCAGCTCTAGTGTCAGCTCCCCCCCATCCATCGGTGGGGCAGAGAGCAGGCGAGATAAATGTCAGTTCAGATCACAGCCACCCTGCCAAAGCGCTGTCTCAGGGCTCAGAGGAACAGGGCCAGCCAGTCTGTGAATAGAGTGGAGGGTCAGAATGCCTGGGTTCCATCCCCAGCTCTGGGAGGGGAGTGCGGTCTAGTGGTTAGCGTGTGGGGGCTGGGAGCCAGGACTCCTGGGTTCCATCCCCAGCCCTGGGAGGGGAGTGCGGTCTAGTGGTTAGAGTGTGGGGGCTGGGAGCCAGGACTCCTGGGTTCCGTCCCCAGCTCTGGGAGGGGAGTGGGGTCTAGTGGTTAGCGTGTGGGGGCTGGGAGCCAGGACTCCTGGGTTCCATCCCCAGCTCTGGGAGGGGAGTGGGGTCTAGTGGTTAGAGTGTGGGGGCTGGGAGCCAGGACTCCTGGGTTCCATCCCCAGCTCTGGGAGGGGAGTGCGGTCTAGTGGTTAGCGTGTGGGGGCTGGGAGCCAGGACTCCTGGGTTCCATCCCCAGCTCTGGGAGGGGAGTGCGGTCTAGTGGTTAGAGTGTGGGGGCTGGGAGCCAGGACTCCTGGGTTCCGTCCCCAGCTCTGGGAGGGGAGTGGGGTCTAGTGGTTAGCGTGTGGGGGCTGGGAGCCAGGACTCCTGGGTTCCATCCCCTGCTCTGGGAGGGGAGTGGGGTCTAGTGGTTAGCGTGTGGGGGCTGGGAGCCAGGACTCCTGGGTTCCGTCCCCTGCTCTGGGAGGGGAGTGGGGTCTAGTGGTTAGCGTGTGGGGGCTGGGAGCCAGGACTCCTGGGTTCCGTCCCCTGCTCTGGGAGGGGAGTGGGGTCTAGTGGTTAGCGTGTGGGGGCTGGGAGCCAGGACTCCTGGGTTCCGTCCCCTGCTCTGGGAGGGGAGTGGGGTCTAGTGGTTAGCGTGTGGGGGCTGGGAGCCAGGACTCCTGGGTTCCATCCCCTGCTCTGGGAGGGGAGTGGGGTCTAGTGGTTAGTGGGGAGAGGGGAAGCTGGGAGCCAGGACTCCTGGGCTCTGTCCCCAGCAATGCCACTAGCGTGCCACTGCTGGTGTCGTGTGTGTGCCTCCATTTCCCCCTCGCAAAATGGTGCTGCTGCTCCCCTGATTCCTGGGGAGGGTCCCCAGGCACACGCCACCCCTGCTGGCACCGTGCCATGGTCCGCAGTGTTGGGTGGGGATGGCTATGGCTCAGCCACGCCCTTGGCCCTCGTGCTGGCATGAAACTCACCGGCTCCTCTGGAGTCGGACCGTCCGCCCATACCTGTAGGTGGGCAGCTGCTCCCGGAGTCGTCTGGCCTGGCCCTGGCTGAGCACCCTGCAGCCCTGCACGGCCCAGTGCCTTTGCCGTCGCTGGGGCGCTGCGCCAGCCCAGTGGGGCGGCCCCAAAGCAGCTGGGGCCAGGCTGAGTGCTACACAGGGCGCTCCCACGGCCACCCCCACAGCCTCTGGTTTCATGGCCCCACTCCACGGGCTGGGTTTGCTTGTAGCTCTGGACCCCTCCCACCCACACCCCTCCCACCCACACCCCCTGCAGCCATGCACCACCCCAGCTACAGCAGCACTGCTCCCACCCCCGCCCCCCACAGGTGACTGCACCAAGCCAGCCGCCCCACTCGGGCGGTGCTGCCTGGAGCGCCCTGGGCCGGGGTGATGGGGAAGTAGGGTTGCCAGGTGTCCAGTTTTCACCTGGACTGTCCGTTATTTGGGTCCATCGGACGGAAGCCCAGTGGGGACAATTTTCTCCTGCCGCGTCTGGCAGGGGTGGGGGAGTGAAGGCGCAGCGCCCTTTGTTTTTGCTCAATAACTTTGGTCTCCCCCTTTTTTTTTGCGCAACAGAATTTTTTCCTGGTGGTTTTTTTTGGGCGGGGGGGGGGGGGAGGGAAGTGTTTGGTATTTTTGGATAAACTATCTGGCAACCCTATGGGGAGGCAGAGGGCTCGCCAGGCGGGGGTCCTGTGCCCGGCAGCTGAAACCGTCGGAGCTGCTCGGTGATCAGAGCCGGGCACGGCACGCTGGCCGGGCACCAGGGCAAGGCTGGAGGGCCGGGCTGGGGGCAGATGTCTTAGGATGGGCTGCCCTTCAGTGACTCCTTGGGGTTTAGGAGCAGCTGCCAGGCCAGGGAAAGGCCTGGAGTGGGGCAGGAGGGGGCATGCCAGCCAGGTTGGCCCGTTGGGGGGAATCTGGCTGGCACATGCAGGGTGGCAGGGCCCCAGGGACGACCGCCCTGGGCGTGGCCCGTCGGTGGGTTTAACCCCCTTTCTCCCACGCTGTTCCTAGTGCTCTTATTAAAGCCGGCTTTGGGCAAACAGCAGCCTGGTCACTGCGTCAGGGCCCGGAGCTGCAGGGCTGGGCCCAGCTGGACCTGCCAGGGATGCAGGGTGGATCCAGGGGCGGTTCTGGTAGGGGGGGGTGTAAGAAGCCCGGTAACCATGGCAACCATCGTTGGGGAGTCTCACATAGATCTTGGATGTCAGCTGGCACCGGAGCAGGGGCCAAAGGGCTTGAGTGGGGGTGCGGGGAGCAGGACTCCTAGGTTCTGTCCCTAGGAGGGGCGGGCTAATGGTTAAAGCAGGGGGCTAGGAATGAGGACTCCTGGCTTCTGGTCCTGGCTCTGCCACAGACTCACTGCATGTGACCTTGGGCAAGTCACTTCCTTGCTCTGTGTGCCTCAGTGTCCCACCTGCCACATAATGAGAAGAACCCTGTGGGCTGTGACCACCACGTTTTTGAGGGGATGTTCAGCCACACACACCAATACGCCCCCCTCCGACTTCCCCCTCCCACATTCAAAAGTCAGCCCCCCCCCAACTAGAGCAAAGCGGGTACAGGGAGGGCGGGTTGTTTCCCATTTCTCCCTCCCCCCCGTGCCCCACCCAGCTGGGCGCTCGGTGCTGAGCGAAGCAAACCCATTATCCTGGCCGCTTGCAGGCCTGGCAGATTCTCGCCCGCCCAATGGCACGGCCCCGCTAATCCCCTGCGGCTTGGGGGAATTAGCGCCTGTTAAGCTAGCGCTGAGTAAACCTTCCTGGCAAACAACTGGGCCCATTGAATGGGCTGCAAAGTGCTGGAGAGACAAAATCCTGGGGGTGGGAGGGGCACAGCGCGGGCCTGATCCTGCCACCCCTGGGGGACTGATCCGCGGGTGGTCCATATGGGAATGTGGTTTGATCTCTGTTGGAGGGGTTCTGGTGCCTGTTGGGGTCAGGCTCCCTGCTCTGGCCCCTCCACTCAAAGGGACCCGAGTCGCCTGGCTCCTTGCCAGAACCCAGCCCTGGCAGTACCGCGGGCACTGGGTGCTGCGGGGGTACGGCTAGCCCAAGTCATGCCCAGAGGGTAGCTAGAGCCCCACCCGGGGGTCTCCAGAGCAGGGGCAGCCCTTGGGGTTTTGTGTCCAGGGCAGGAAATATTTTCAGAACAGACAAGAGCAAAAAAGTCTGAATTTGGTCCCCCCGGATGCTGATGTGGGGCCCCCAGCTAGCACTTGGGGCACGAGCCCCGAGACATGGCGTGGGGCGGGCAGGAAACACAAGGGGCAGGCAGCACGCATGGCCCCGGGCAGGGGGGAGGAAAGCAGGTGTAGATGGGGAGGACAGGAGTAGCACGGGGGCTGTGGATCAGCATGGGGGGGCATCAGCAGAGCTGGGGGGGAGCCCAGCTGCAGAGCTGCATGAGGAAGCTTGCCCACCCCCCGCCCCATGCCACGGCCCTGGCAGCCACTGTGCTGCCCAGTCCAGGGGGGCGGCAGGTTGAAAGTTGGTTTTTCCTCACGTGGTAGAGACGTTGGTCTGATGCCCCGAGGGGCTCGGATACCCCGGGTTGGGGATCAGAGACAAAGAGCCAGCGGCCCCCAGAAATCCCAGGAGGGTCTGTGCTCCCCCAGTGCTGCTCCAGAGATCCCAGTCCCCCTTAGCCCAGTGGGCATTACAGCCTCCCCCATCTTGGCCTGGCATCTGCCTCCCTTCCCCCCCCCCCCCCCCGCTGAGTCCCCCAAGACTGGACACCACGGATAAGGCAGGATAGGAGAGGCGGCTTGAGGGGCACAGTCCTGGGGTGGGAGGGGTTGTCTGGTGGGTGGGGGGGCAGAGGACGGGTCCCCAAAAGGCATCACAACAGGAGCTCGATCCCCTGACCCCCCCTTCCCTCTTGGCATCAGGGCAGGCAGCCGGGGGAGCCGAGCGTGGCCCATCACCGCTGCAGCAATGAAGCAGTTAAGAGTCCCGGATCCCACCTCCTGGGCTGGGCCACCAGCCCCATATAAACCCCCCAGGCTGGGCGTCCCCTGGAGAAAGCAGCCAGAGCTGGTGGGGGCAGTCAGTTGGCAGGCGCCCGGCCCAGCCCGCGCCCTCGGCCATGTGGGAGGTGCGCTCCTCCTCCTTTTGGAGGGCCGTCTTCGCCGAGTTCTTCGCCACCATGATCTACGTCTTCTTCGGGATGGGGGCCTCGCTGCGCTGGGGGGCCGGGCCCCTCAACGTGCTGCAGGTGGCCCTGGCCTTCGGGCTGGCGGCGGCCACCCTGGTGCAAACGCTGGGCCACGTCAGCGGGGCCCACTTCAACCCGGCCGTCACCTTCGCCTTCCTGGTGGGCGCCCAGCTCTCCCTGCTCCGCGCCGTCTTCTACGTGGTGGCCCAGGTGCTGGGCGGGGTGGCCGGGGCGGCCGTGCTCTACGGGGTCACGCCGACCGCCATCCGCGGCAACCTGGCGCTCAACACGGTAACCGGGGGGGGGGGGGCTGGGATGCCCCTCAGGGAAGGGGTTCAGGAGACGGGGTGCAGTGCTCCCTAAGGTGTGGGGGGGGGGGCTGGGTGTTTCAGGGTGGCTGGGCAGGGGGAGGAGCAGGAAACGGGTGGGGAATGGAGGTGGGAGGGACCCCGTGTCCTGGGAGAACAAGGGTCCTGTCATGATGCCCCATTAAGAGGTGGTTGGTTTATGGAGCGCAGCCCCAGCCCCCAGCCCCAGTCGGATGCAGCCATGTCCCATCCCCACCCGGACCTGCCTGTGCCACCAGCCGTGGGGCCAGGGTGGAGGAAAGAGCCCCCAGGTGCCTCTGGGCCCTGTCACCCCAAAGGGCTCCCCAGGAGCCAGCGCCGGAGTCTCTGAAAGGGCCTGGCTTGGGGGGAGCCAGCAGTGTTAAGACTCCAGGGTTCGCTCCATGGATGCGGGGAGGGAGTGAAGTGCAGTGGCGAGAGTGAGGGAGGGGAACTGGGTGTAAGGAGCCCTGGTTCCGGCCCTGGCTCGGGGCGGGGAGTGGGGTGTAGTGGCTAGCGCCGGAGGGGAGGGGTGCTGGCCGTCAGGACTCCTGGGTTCCATCCGGCTTTGGGAGAGGAGCCTAGAGGTGAGGGTGGCCGAAAGCAGGGAGCGATTTGGGGCGCGCGGGCCGGGGGAGGTGGGGGATGCGCTCCGTGGCAGGGAGGACCCCTGAGGGCAGGGGAGCTGTCTCCAAGGCCGGCTGGTGCCCCTGGGTTTACCATCCCGGCCAGGCAAATCCCCGACGGCCCCGTGTCCAGACATCCAGGCAGCATGAAGGCGTACAGGCAGCCACGCACATGGCAGACCATGAGGGGCAGGGAGACTCCTTCCCAGCTGTGGGGCTTCTTCCCACTTCAGGGCCGACCTCAGCCATCGGGAAACTCCTGGGCAGGAAGCCAGTGGCGTGATGCTGCCCTAAGAGTCGTAGAGTTCCTCTGCTTCACGAGCCTGCCCTAGAGTCCCGCCATCTGGCAGAACAGCTGGGAGCCACGCTGGCATTGTCCCACCGCTGTCCCTCTGTGCCTCAGTTTCCCCAGGAGCCTTGCTCTGCTGCTCCAAACGCCGGCAGCCGGTGCACGGACCTGGCTGCAGTTTCCAGCAGCTCCCTGAATAGCTCTCATAAAGCAGCAGCTCTCTGATCAGATGCAGTTCCCACCTGGTGCCTTCAGCAAACCGCAGAGCGGCTCAGCTCCTGGTCAGGGCCTGCTGCCTCTAGCACCAGACGGAGCTGCTTTTTCAGGGGGAGCTAGTGGGGCTGCCTGGAAGTCCAGGGCTCAGGTGACTCTGTGAGTGAGTGAGTGTGAGTGTGAGTGTGTGTGTGTGTGTGTGTGTGAGAGAGAGAGAGAGAGAGAGAGTATACAATGGTGTGTGTGTGTGTGTGTGTGTGTGTGTGTGTGTGTGTGTGTGAGAGAGAGAGAGAGAGAGAGTATACAATGGTGTGTGTGTGTAACACACTTATGCTGCCCTTTTCTGGATCAGCAGTGGAACTGCTCTGCAGCGTGTCCTAGCCCCTGCACAGCTGATCCATGGCGGAGATTCCCCTTAGCACAGCCGGATCTGAGCTGTGTCTTTGGGGAGCCCTGTGTAGCCTGTGGTGCATAGCACGATGGTGCCAGTGAAATGGATTTGTCACTAGAACTTTCCCCCACCCTATGGCTGGGCCAGCGCGGGCCTCGAGGACCTATCTCCTGTGGGGTCTATCCCCCCCCGAGGCCGGGTTCTCCCCTGCCACCCTGCACCGTCCATGAGACACTGGCCTCTGCTTGCTTGAGGGCTGGGGACCCTGTGGCCCCCCAGGTCGCTGCAGGGAGCTCAGCTCGGGGGACATGCCTGGGCGCTGGGAGCAGAAACCTGGGCTGTAGCGGAGGGGAGCCGGGAGGAGAGCCGTAAGCTGGGGTTACATGGGGAGGTTGCCTCCCTCGCCGGCTGGGACCGGGGGTGCCAGCTGCTGCTGATCCCATCTGGATCCCCCCCCACAGATCCAGCCCGGCGTGACCCTGGCCCAGGCCACGACCATCGAGATCTTCCTGACGCTGCAGTTCGTCCTCTGCATCTTCGCTGCATATGATGATCGCCACAACGGGCGCATGGGCTCCGTGGCGCTGGCCATCGGCTTCTCCCTCGCCCTGGGACACCTCTTTGGGGTAACGCCTCGCCGGCCAGCTTCTGGGCACCCCTTGGAGCTGGGGGCTTGGCACAGCCGGGATCCCTGCTCCGGGGGCCTGTCCCAGCTCCCTGCCAGGCCAGCTCTGATTATACCTGGGGGCAGCCTGACCTCATCCCACTTCATGGCTGCAGAGTGGAGACTCCTGGCTTGATGTAAATGAGGCAATGCCCTAATTAGCATAGGGAATTACCATGCCTTGTCTTATTTGCATAAACTTCTCCCATTCCCCCCCCCCAACTCCCTATGGCTGGGGGGAGGAGCTATCCTATGACCTGGGCTGGGCTTTGGTTCCCCCTCACACACACTGCGGGGGCTCCGAGGTACAAGATTCATCACAGACAGACGGGGAGGGGGGAGTAGAAACGGCTGTGACTATAGAGAGGTGGGCTAGAGAACCTTATGGGGGGGCCCTGCAGGTGGCACCCTAAGTGACCTAACAGCCCCTGCAATGGGGCACCCGCTACCCCTCCCATGGCTGCTCCATGCACCTGCTCCTACCTTGGGGCAAGTCACAGCATGGGGGGGGGCCAGGATCCACTGGGAACCTCACCCCTTCCCCCCCGCCGCCTCTCTTGCAGATATACTACACAGGAGCCAGCATGAACCCCGCACGATCCTTCGCCCCTGCTGTCATCACCCGCAACTTCTCCAACCACTGGGTAAGGAGGGGGCGGCAGGGCAGGGCGCGCTGCTCCATGAAGCCACACTGTTTTGAGTCCACACCATCAGCGGCCCCTAGTCTCCTGGCTTGCTTCCCTAAATGCCCCACCCTGAGGGTCCAACCCTTCTTATTTTACGCTGTCATGCATTAACAGCTGCCATGTCCCACCCCAGAGGTGGCTGCATTATAGTGTGCTGCACTGCCCCCTGCTGCAGGGACTCAGAACAGCTCACCCCTCTGTCTTGTCTCTCCTTCCACCTGCTCAAGTGGAATTTTAGAGCAGGGGGGCGTGAATCTCCCCTTCCTCCATTGCCATGAATTTCAGCTATGAACCAAGACATGATGACCCAGGGGCACGGGTGGTGGGTATTAGAAGCGGGGAGCCTTCCCAAACTGCCAGTCCAGCCCCACCTACACCCCACCCCCATCCCTATGCTCTGGGGAAGGCGCCCGACCTCCCTACCCTTTCCCCATGCACTGACCACCTGGGGGAATACTGGGCACCATGCACCATCCTCCCGCAGTGCTCCCAGGGTGCCGGTGGGGGGGGCAGGGGGGAGTCTAGAGCAGGGTTTCTTAAAGTTTTTAAGACCGAGGAACGCCAAACAATAATTTTAAGACCAAGGAACACCAAGGGGAAAAAAAAGGGTCGGGGGGGGGGGAAGTTAGTGAGAAAAAAAAAAAGGTCTCCTGCCCCTTTAAGGGTGGCCATTTTGAACTCTGTTCTCCGCGGCACACTTCCGACTGCCTCGTGCCACACTGATGTGCCGTGGAACACAGTTTAAGAAACACTGGTCTAGAGCCACGTGCCACCTGCTGTTGGAGGGGTGGCCTGCCTTTACAGTGGGGTGGGGGGGGGCTGCTTGGTTCCCATGGGACCTCAGAGGACTGGAGGGGGGGCTGGAGGCTTGCCTCTCCCAGCCCTCAGTCCAGCCACCGCCCATGGGGTCTGCTCCAGGGGTCGGAGCGAACGCCAGGGCAATTGAGGCTGTGTTCCATGGCACACCAGCAGTGGCAGAGCCAAGGTCAGGGAGTCAAAGCAGGATGGAGGAGACCGGTTGTTCGGGGACGGATGAACCCCCCACGTCCCTGCCTAACCCCCGTGCCCATTGTGCCTCCTCCCCCAGGTGTACTGGGTCGGTCCTGTCCTAGGCGCCACTCTGGGTGGACTCATCTATGACTTTATCCTCTGCCCCCGCATGCGGGGCCTGGCCGAGCGGCTGGCCATCCTCAAAGGGGAGCCGGTGGCGGACGGCCAGGCCTCCCCGGAGCCCCCCGGGGAGCCCGTGGAGCTGAAAACGCAGGCGCTATAAAAAGGAGTCCGGGCAGCGCCCCCAGACACGTCCCCGGGGCGGGGACAGACCCAGCGGCAAAGCCTGGCTCCCGGATCTGGACTGTTGCTCTGAATCGCAGCGGAGGGGAGACGGACGGACGGAATAGGCTGTGCTCTCTCTCGGACGGGGGCCCGGGCAGGGCGGGATCTGGTATCTCTTTGTTTTGTTTTTAATTTCATGACTTTTTTTTTTTTGCTGTGATAAAACCTTGGCAATAATTGTACTTGGGGTGGGGGCACCCCCCCCCCCTGAACTGCTCCCAAGCTCCAGAAAGGCCCCGGTGTGTGGGTGCTTTTGTGTGCACATGGGCCTGCTAGACCAGGCCGGGCCAAGGAAAGCGTCAAACTAAATCTATGCCCCACCCCTTTCTCCTTACCTGCCCCCTTCCTTCTGTATCAGTCCTGTCTGTGAGCAGAATTCTTCTCCCGCCCCCCACCCATCTCCTCCCACTTTGGAGGCAGCATGGCCTAGCGGTTAGAGCAGGCAGGCTGGGGTCTGTTCTCAGATGAGGGAAGGGAGCAGGGTCTTGTGGGTTAATTGGGCTGGGAACCAGCACTCTTGGGTTCTCTCCCAGCTCTGTCTTTGCCCTTGGGCAAGTCAGGCCCCTCCCGTGCCTCAGTTTCCCCCTCTGTCAGCAGGGATAAGGACCCTGCCCTGCCTTGGGCTGGGAACCTTTGTTCAGCAGTGTTTGGGGAGAAACCTTCAGGCTGAGCATAGACTTGGAAGCTGCAGAGACCGACTCCCAGCTCTTCCCCACTTTCCCCACTCCCATTTTGCAGTCCCCGCCTGTTAAAGGGGAACGATCGGGGGAGGGGGGCTCAGTCCCTGCTGGTGGGGAGGCAATGGGGCTCAGATCCTAGCCTGTCACAAGTGGCATTAAAAGCATATACTGTCCCTTTAAGTGTTCAGCTGTCTGAACCGGTTGGGTTCTGTTCCCCTTCCCTTTTGGATGCCTCAGTTTCCCCGCTTTGTAACTGGTGATTAAGGCTACGTCCCAGCCCCACAGGGTGTGTGTCTGCAAAAGCCTGATGGGAAAGGTGCTGGAGGAAGGCCCCGCCCCTCTCACTGCCCACAGCTGCCCCAGCCCTGCTGGTTCTCCCAAGCCGCCACACCTCCCTGCAGCCTTGCACAAGGGAAGAAACCTGTAGGAGCAACAGGCCGAGTGGGCTGGGGGGGGAAGCAGACGTGAAATATCTTCTCCTGAGCAAATTAGGGGGATGTGGTCGAGACAGAGCTGCCGTAGGGAGATGCGCAAAGCCCGTCCGCCGAGCGCAGTTAGCAAGGGGAGGGGCCGGGGGTCGGTATTTCCAAGACGGCCTTGAGGAGCAGGAAGCCGGGAGTGAGGGAGGGTGCTTTGAAGAGCAGCGCTGGGGTTCAAGCCACCCTCAAGGTCGAATGGATGGCGCCCAACCGGGGGTCCCATGTTGAAGATGAGCCTGTGGCTGGAGGCAGCGACTGAAGAAGCGACTCACTCAAGGGGCTGGAGCTGGAGTGTCGGCTGCCGCCCGCAGGAGGGCATGGGCCTGCTGTACTCAGCCATGGCACGGGAGGAACGACAGTACAAGACAGCAGACAGCAACAACCCAAATTGGGTGTCCTCTGGAGAGCAGTCAGCTGAGGGGGCAGCAGACACGTTTATGGGCTGTTCTGCGCACGGGGCTCTCCACCTAGGGTTGCCAGATACCTTCACCAAAAATCCTGAACAGGTAGGAAAAATTGGCTGAGCAAAAAAAAGGGGAGACCAAACTTGTTAAGCAAAAAAAAAAAGTCACTGCGCCTTTAAATTACTGCACTCCTCGCCCTCTCCCCCCACCCTCGCAGAAGCCGCCAGCCATTCGTCTAAGGAAATCAGAAAATACCGGTTTTTTTTTAACCAGACCGAAGGACAAAATACTGAATTGTCTGGGCAAAAACCGGACACCTGGCAACCCTCTCTCCACCATATCCACCGAAAACAGGACTACAAGCAAAGGGCTTCGCCTGTAGCTAGGGTCCATACGAGGGAAAGGATCTGGCTCTCCGAGAGAGGCTGGGGGGTCCCCGCCCTCCACTGGAGGTTTTTAAGCACAGGTGGGACACGTCCCTGTGGGGTCTGGTCTCAGGTCACAGGGTCCAGCCTCAGCGCCCGGGGCTGAATTAGTTTCTCAGGTCCTAGCCTTCTGTCTCCCCATGCCCAGCTCTGCCCGCTTTCCATGGGCACCCGCCCCTCTGCTCACACCCAGCTGCCTCCCATGTGCTTTGTCTTCCCTGTCACACCTTTCACCCCGGCCCACTGGCTCGAAGGCCTTGGAGAGGGGCCCGCGCCTCGCCGGCCCCTGGCGCCAAGGCTGCAGCTCCCCGTAGTGCGGGGAGGAGGCAGAGGTGGCTGACTGGAGACAAGAGACCAGGGTTCCCTTGGGCTGCCCGGTGCCCCAGGCGGGAACACACGCCGGGGCAAAGCATTGGAAGGAACAAGGCACGTTCGCGGAGGAACAGCCCGTCTGTGGCTAGTAGCCAAGAGGGCTGCTGACACCCTCCCCCTTCCCCCTCGTGCTCTGCTCTGACCAGGCTCTGGCTGACGAGGCACAGATCCGGCAGAATCGCCCCGCTGGCACCGGCCACTGGCAGAGGCAGGACAGGAGGCTGGATGGAGCATTGCTGGGCCCCGGCGTGATCCTGAACACGCTGCCGGCCTGGCTGCTTCATGCTGGGCTACGGGGCTGGGGTGGTCAAAGGCCGGGGGCACCTCGGCCCTGAGAACGCTGCCCCCCGGAGCTGGCGTCAATGCCAGGCAGGCTCAGGGCCCTGCAAGGCCAGCTGGGGAAGGGGCTGTGCATCCCAGTGGCACTGGGGCCGGATCCGGCTTTGACGGGTGTGAAGCCAGAGAAGTTCCAGAAAGAGGCCCTGGGTCGGTCAGCCCCTCTGGAATCGGGGCGGCCGGTAGCGTCTGTACCTGGGGCTCTGCAATAGCATGGCTGGGGGTGTTCAGAGCACCCTAGGGCTACAGCTGCCCCTCCCTGCACAAGACTGGATGTGGGGGGAGGGGCACTGGGCTTGATGCGTTCCATCCCGGGGCGTCCCCACCTGTCCACCCCAAAACTGGCCAAGCTCACTGGGGCAGAAGGGACCGTTCTGGGGTGCTGGGCTCCTTGGGGCTTGGGCGTGTTCCGTTTCCTTAAATAGAAAAGAGTGAACTGGAATCCCACCCCCAAATAAAACTGCAGTGTGGAAAGGCCAACAGCTCCCCCCCGCCCGGGCTACTGGGGGTCCCTCTGCCCCCTCTCCTCCAATCACCTTCCCTTTGGGTTTCACACCAGCCAAATGGGAATCAGGTCCCTAAAAACCTTGGGCCTTGGTTCCACGTCCAGCACAACAGCCCTGCCTCTCTTTACAAAGCCATTTGCAATGAGCAATGGCTTAAAGATACCAGAGACACAGACAGGATGCAGGGGGGGGGGGGCAGATTAATACTATAGATAGTTAATTGGGTTACTCCTGGGGGACTTCTGCACCACGGTGCATGAGCAGAATTCATGTCCCCCACAGATTTCTTTGCTGCCCCAGAGAAAAGTGCCTTTTTTGATAGGGAAGCTAGCAGAGAGGTAAATCAGCCCAAGGAACAGGGCTGGACACACCCTTGCCTGTGGCACCTACCTTGTGCAGGGCTCAGCTGCTAGCCCAGCTGGGCTGGGGGCAGGGGATGGAAGGTAGCTCTTCCCCTGCAAGGAGCAGCTAGGCCAGGTCAGACCCACCCCCAAAACCTTCCCCAGCTACAGGATCTCTGCCCTCTGCTCCACACAACTGTCCTGGCTTCCTGCCTCCATTGCTCTTCAGCTGCAAGAGGGGCAACTGTACAGGGAGCTGCTCCCCTGTTTGCCCAAGCCCCCATGCATCCAGCTATCCCACACCAAGACCCTCTCCCCAACCTCCTCACCTAACTGACCTTCATCCCCTCCATCTGGAGTCACCCTGTAGCCAGCCCCTCCCCCCCAGCCACCCCCTGCATCTGGACCCCTCCTCCCTGCACCCAGACTACACCTCCACCCTGCACAAACCTCCACTCTGATGAACCCCATCCTCACAGCACCTGGGCCGTCCAGATGAGCCTCCCATAACCTCTCCTCTCCACTGAGCCCCAACCAACTGCACTCGGAACCCTAGACCCTCAGCATCCAGACTCTCCTGCTGAGTCCCCCATATGCAGACCCCCACCCCGCTGAGACCCAAACACCATCACCTGGACCCCTCTGCAGAACCCCATTCCTCTTGCACCTGGAACCCCCCCATAAACCCCTGTGCATCTAGATCCCCCCAGGGATCCCTCGCTGAGTCCCATGAACCCAGATTATCCCATACAGAACCGTCTCACCCCCCGCCTGGACCCCCCCACACCTCGGATCCTGCTGGGCTGAGCCTGCTGCCCACACTGTGATTGGGGACCATGGCTGGGTGTGTGGGCAAGACTCTGTCCTAGTTTGCTATTTTCATGCACCTGGGGCAGAGCATCTGCATCTGGGAGGGAGGGGGGCAGCAGGGTGAGCTCCCACCTCCGTGCAGCCAGTGACCTTTCTCCTTGCACACAACTCCTCTTGCACACTTGCCTGTCGCTGGCACACTGGAGGCTCCAAATTTATTTCTTGATAAATAAAATGTCGCATTTTAAACTATTGTGTACAGAATTTTAATTTTTTTTTTTGAGCTGACTTCCCTCAGAAGTAAATCTTACCCTTTCTGGCAAACTCTCCTTGCACACTTACCTCTCCCAGCTTGCCCCCATACAAACTCTTCTCCCTTTCTGGAGTTCATCTTCGCACACTCTCCTGTCCCAGTAAACCCCCTTGCACACTCATTCTTCTCATTGCATATCCATCTCCCCTTGCACAATCCTTTGTCCCAGCACACACCACTTACACGCTTATCTTCACAGTAAAGACACTTACACACCCTTCTATTCACACACTCGCCTCATCTTGCACTCACCCATTGCTGCACGTACCATTTGCACACTTTTCCCCAAGTAAAACAGCTTTCTCCTTGCACAGTCATCTCTTCTTGCACTGCTCCACATCCTTATATTTGCACTCACATCCTCTTGCACACTCATTTCCCCCGATAAAAGACCATGCGCGCACATTTTTCTCCGTGCACAATCATCTCCCCTTGCACACGCACCCTCCACCTAGTACACTCCCACGCCCATGGGGCTCTGGAACAACCCATTCCCGGGGTAGGGGTGTGCATCCCCTCCCCCCTCCCGGGGTGGTTCGCTCCATCATGCTGAGCAGTAGGAAGGAAGGGACGGATCGGGTCTGTGCGCGACTCTTAAAAGGGGCGATGGAATTATCCCGATGTTGCGGTCCCCACCTCACAAAATACAGTAATAGGGACATCCAGAGCCCTTATCCTGGACGGGCAGGACTCCTGGGTCCCTTCTATCTAGCAGGGGAGGGGATCCAGTGGCTCGGGGCGGGGAGGGGGAGCCAGCCCTCCTTTGTTCTTTCCCAGGCTCTGACATGCAGCCTATCTGCCCGTGCCTCAGTTTCCCTCATGGGGTGGGGACACACTCTCCCCTTCTCCCCCCGGAAGTAGGGCGGAGCTCGCAGTTTCGCTTTGCACATGGGGGGGAGGCGGAGGGAGGCTGTTGCCCTTTTAAGGCCTGGCGGGATTTCGGCGCCATTGGAGGCTCGGCGCGGCCGGCGAAGCCCCGGATCGGGTAGGGGGGCGAGCTGGGGCTTGGGGGGCCCGGGCTCGGGGGGGGGGGGGGGGGGGGGGCGAGCTGGGGTTCGGGGGGCCCGGGCTCGGGGGGGGCGAGCTGGGGCTTGGGGGGGCCGGGGTCGAGGGGGGCGAGCTGGGACTTGGGGGGCCCGTGCTCGGGGGGGGGGCGAGCTGGGGCTTGGGGGGCCCGGGGTCGGGGGGGGCGAGCTGGGGCTCGGGGGGCCCGGGCTCGGGGGGGGGCGAGCTGGGGCTTGGGGGGGCCGGGGTCGGGGGGGGCGAGCTGGGGCTTGGGGGGGCCCGTGCTCGGGGGGGGGGCGAGCTGGGGCTTGGGGGGGCCGGGGTCGAGGGGGGCGAGCTGGGGCTCGGGGGGCCCGGGCTCGGGGGGGGGGCGAGCTGGGGCTTGGGGGGCCCGGGGTCGGGGGGGGCGAGCTGGGGCTTGTGGGACCCGTGCTCGGGGGGGGGGGCGAGCTGGGGCTTGGGGGGCCCGGGGTCGGGGGGGGCGAGCTGGGGCTTGGGGGGTCCCGGGCTCGGGGGGGGGGGGCGAGCTGGGGCAGGGGGGGCCCGGGCTCGGGGGGGGGGGCGAGCTGGGGCTGGGGGGGCCCGGGCTCGGGGGGGGGGGCGAGCTGGGGCTTGGGGGACCCGTGCTCGGGGGGGGGCGAGCTGGGGCTTGGGGGGCCCGTGCTCGTGGGGGGGGCGAGCTGGGGCTTGGGGGGCCCGTGCTCGGGGGGGGGCGAGCTGGGGCTTGGAGGGGATCGGGGGGGTCTTTCTGGGGGGGTCTTTAGGCTTGGGGGTTCTATGGGAAAGGCGGTGCTGGGTTATTTTGTAGGGGTTATTGTGGGGGGGTCTATGCAGAAATAGGGGGCAGATTTCTGGGGGGGAACCAGGGTTTGTGTATTTGGATCACGAGGCGCAGGGGGTGAGAACTGGGCTGTGTTCCTTTATCCTCCCCCCACCAGCTGCCCTCCACCCCGCAGAGGTGGCTGCCTGCTGGTGCCCGGGGTGGGGGTGCAGTGCTGCCTGCTTCTCCAATGTACAGTGGGGGGGTGGGGCTGGCTTTTCTCGCCTTCGCACCCTGTACTCCAGGGTAACGTGTGTGTGGGGGGGGTAGACTGGCAGCCAGGCCCTGCAGCTGGAGAAGCCCCCCCCCTGCCCTGAAGTGATGGGGATGGCTTAGGGTCCCCAGCAATAGCTCACCCCTAGGTTGCGATTTCCCCCTGCCCCCGGTTTTCCATCCGTTTCCTGGGGATGTAGCCGGCCGCCCCCGGGGCCCTTAGAGGAGCTGGGATCTCTGGGGCTCAGGGCACATGGAGGGGGCAAACGCAGAGCGTGTTCAGCTGGTTGCTCAGGTTCCCTTCTCCCTGCCTGGGAACCTGAGGGCTGAGCTCCATGGGGCGTGTCTCATCCACCTCTCCGTGCCCACGCCGCTCGTGAGCTGGGTGCACCCCGTGCCGGCTGGGCGACGCTCACCAGCGGTGTCATGTGCTCCCAGGGCACGAAGCAGGCGGGGCGGGGGGGGGGATCCACGAGGAGACACGAGAGAGCGGCTGGTCTCGCAGGCCTCTGGCCTGTGTGGCCACGGGAGTCACTAGAACTGGTCACGACCCCCCCCCCCCCCCCACGGGAATCAGTCGCAGCCTTTGTCATGTCAACATTTACGTGAGCTGTAGCGAGACGCTGCTATCCTCCCGGCCTGATCCAATCGCCACCCAGCTCCGCGGGGCCCCCACGACCTGTCTTGCTCTCCTGCCTCCTCCTAGGCAAAGGATCCCTGTGCCAGAGACCAGTCAATTCTGGGCTCCTTGACAGCTCCTGGCAGCAAATTCCAGAGGCTGGGAGGCAGGTGGGACTGGAGCGGGGGGTGCATGATCTGCCCGCGCTGGTTCTGTCTGGACTGGAGGCAGCGGGTTCCTGGCTGGCTGTGTCCCCTGGTACTAACTCCCCGTCTCTGGCCACAGCCTCGTCCTGCTGGAGGGGGAGTTAGTTGACTCTTCTCCTGCACCCCACCCTGGCAAGGCTAGTCTGGGAAGGTGGAGGATGGTTGAAAGTGCCTCCTTCCCCCGAAATTAAGGGGTCAGCGCCTTGAGCTGCTGCAAGGGAGCCCCTAGTGGAAAGACATGGGGCTGCTGGGGGCAGTTCCTTCCTCCCATCCAGGTCGGGGTGCGACTAGGAGACAGTCCCGCTCTCCGTGTCCTCAGGCATGGCTCCCCGGCGAGGCGCTCCCGCTAAGGGCGGGGGCCTGGCTCCATGGGGATGCTGTCCCTGTGGAAACCGCTCTTTTGACACCAGTTCCGTTGAAATGGGGCCTGGGCTTTCCCATCTCGGTTTGGCAGAGGCATAGGGATGTAAAGAGGTAACCGGTTATCGGGGGGGGGGGGGGGGCTGCTCTGGCCCGGCCGGGCCCACCGCGTTGCACTGCTGGCCAGTTTTCCAGCTGAACAGTCAACACCTAGTTGAACAGATGAACATTTTAAACTGAAGTTTGCCCCCCTGCTGACGCGTCCCCCAGAGGGTTTATACGAAGGATGTTACGTATCGGGTAGTTGACGAATTGAAGAGTCGATGCGTTTTTGCATCGACTTTTCGATTCGCCGAGAGGGCGCCTCCGTCTTTGAAGTGTAGCAACGGCCCTCGGGCTTTTGCTACACTTCAAAGGCGAAAGCGCGGAAGCCCGGGGTCAGCTGGGGACTCCCGAGCTCCGTGCGGCGCTGCCGCTTTGAAATGCCACGAGGAGCTTCATGCCGGGCTCCTTGCGGCATTCCAAGTGGCCGCACCACATGGAGCCCAGGGTCCCCAGCTGATCCCAGGCTCCGTGCGGCACTGCTGCATTGAAGTACTGCCCTCTTCTCCTCCTCCCGCCCCCTCCCCCCCCGCTGCCTCTACCTGATAGAGGCAGCAAGGTGAGGGGAAGCGACTAGTCAACTCGTCCTTCACATCCCTAGTTTAGATGGAACCAGAGCATCCTTCAGGTGGCAGGCACCTGTTTTACCAACCTGCTTTGAACAGGTGCAAAACCTCCTCGTGGCAAAGGGAACTGGCTGGGGAGGAGATTGGGGGGGGAGCAACAGAGAGGGGGCCCCAGATAGGAGCCGACCTGCCCCCTCGCACTGTCTCACGTGGCTGGGGAGAAACAGATTCATAAGCCGGGGGGGACTGTGCAGGCCAGGCGCCGTGCAGCTGGACCCACGTGTGGCAGTGACGTCCGCGGCCCCGGGCTCCAGTGCCTCGTGTGATCCGCAGGCCGGGGAGCCTCACGCCGCGCCTCGTGACCCATTTATTTCAGCCTCCTCGCTCGGCTGTTGCTAGGAGCTGGGGCGGGGTGTGCGGAGAGCCTGCTGCCCAGCCGGGTCCCTTGCACAACGCTGCCTCGCTGAGAGGTGTTGGCTGTCACCGTGATCTCCTGCTCACCTGATTGTGGGTGGGCCGGGAGCCTCCGCTGCGGTGAGGCGTAATTGGCAAAGTGGGGGAGTAGAAACTGAGGCAAGTGAGGCATTAGAGCCCCCTGGGCCTTTGCTTTTCCTCCACTAGAAATGTCGGGTCAGGTCCCTAGGAATTGTCCTCACCCCCTCAGGGGAAACTGAGGCTGGCCTTCCAAACAGGGGGATCGGTGAGGCTCCGCAGGGAAGGGTCCTGGTGCCAGCCTCACCCTTCACTGGAAGAGCTGGAGGCGCTGGCAGGGAGGGCAGGACGCCACGGCTCTCGGAAGGTGTCAGCCATGAGCTGGGGTGTGTGTTCCAGGCCAGGGAAGTGCCCGGGGCAGGCTGGTAGCAGGGGCAGGGGGTGGCTGGCTGGGACTCAGACTGCGGGAGGGGGTTGGTGATCGTCACCCAGCCCTTGGCCATAGGTGAGGGCTGCTCTTATCTGTCGCTGCCCCACGGGGTTATGCCAGTGGGGAGGGGGGCAGGTCTAGTGGCTGGGGGGAGGGGGGGAGAGCCAGGATTCCTGGGTTCTCTTCCCACCTCTGCTCTCCTGGACCTTCTCCCAATCACTCCAGCTCCCTAAAGCAGGAGCCAGCCGGTTTGCCCCTCTCCATGCTGCCCCCGGGGCCTCTTGCCTGGCTCTTCGGGCCACGACCCGGCCCTGGCATGGGGTGCCTGCGGTGTCTGCGGCCACGGGGCAGGGGCGGCTCCCCTCCCCGACACGGTGACCTGCTTTCGAGCGGCCTGCCGCCCCTGGAGACAGGGCTGGGAAGTGGGTTAGCGCCTGGCCGTGCTCCGGGGAAGTGGAGCAGTTGCATAAGCCAGTTATGTGATGTGCCGGCTCCCGGGGGGCGGGTGCCGGTGTGTTGGGGAGGGAGGGGAAGCGAAGGGCCTTTTTAGGGCGGGCGCCAGCAGCAGAGCGTGAATTTTCCAGGATCGGTGGGGCGGGTGGGGGTGCGGGCGAGTGCAGAGTGCCTGGATCAGCCGGTTCTGTGAGTGTGGGCCGGGGCGGGAACAGGGGAGCTGGCTGGGCTGGAGGCAGGGAAGTGAGGGGGGGGGGGATCTGGGTGCAGACTCTGCTTTGGCCCAGGCAGTTTTTCCGCTGGTCCCCCAGCTCAGCCTCCGGTTGCCTCGCACCCAGAGGGGCTCTCACCTGTATGGGAGCGAAGTGGGGCTGCTCCCCTGGGGGGAGGGCTTGGCTGTGTGCTTCTCCTTCCAGCTCCGGCTCCCCTGTTGTCTGGGCCACCCGGGGCTCAGCAAGGGGACGCGGTGATGGCTGTAAACCAGCCCTGGGCAGGCCGTCTCCTGTGGGGGCAGGCGCAAGGAACCCTGCCACAGGGGCGGGCCATGCCCTGGGAGCAGGAATATTTCCAGCCTGGCCACAGCTCTGGCTGGTTTTTGGAAGCCTGGCTCGGTGCTTGATTTCCTGTGGCAGAGAGTTCCGCAGGCTCCCCAGCTTTGGGGTGGGGGCAGGGAATAGCCTTTCCGGCTGGCAGCTTTGAATTGGCCTGTTCGAAAGGCAGGACTCCTGGGCTCTTCCCTTGGGCGAGTCAGTCTCTCTTGGGGGTCAGGGCAGTGCCCTGCGGGGGAAGGGAATGGGCTGCCCCAACAGCTGGGTGGGGGGGCTGGCGGGTGCCATGCGCCGGGGCAGGGCCCTTTCAGTAGTGACCTGACTGGGCTCCTGGCGGGCTCAGCCTGTCGTGTCTGTAGGGACAGTTAGATCTTGGCGGGGGGGGGGGGGCGTTTCTGGCCCCCAGTGTGGGGCAGGAGGTAGGGAAACTGGAGGTGCTCGTGGGGCAGGTAAGAGGCTGGCCCCGGTGCTGCTGTCAGCGTGGTAACCAGCAGGAGCCTTGCTGTTCGGGTGGGCATCAATCCCCCCCCCCCCCCTGCCATGGGTCCAGTGTCTCCATCTGCCAGGTCACCTGAGCCGGCTGCTTTCGGCCTGGTCTCCAGGGCAGCGTGCCGCTTCCATGACAACGCCCCAGGCGGCAGTGGGGGCCATGGGGCCGAGGCTCCGCCCCAGAGAGGGGTGTCACAGGCTGGTGCCTTGGCTCCCCCCCCCATACTCACCTCTCATTCTCGCTCTCGGCAGCTCCCCAGCACCTGCCTGCACAGCCGTCCGGAGGTGGGTCTGTACTCCCTGCTGGGTTCTCAGGGACTGAGGTCTAGTGGTTAGAGCTGTGGGGAGCCTGGTAGCCAGGACTCCTGGGTTCTGCCTGCAGCTCAGGGAGAAGAGTGGGGTCTAGTGGTTAGCGCTGGAGGAGGGGACTGGCAGCCAGGACTCCTGGGTTCTGTCCCCACTCAGGACAGGTTAGGCAGGGGATGGGGACTGCTGAGTTCTCCCCCTAGCCATGCTCTTGGGTTGCTGCAAGACCTTGGATATGTCTCTTAATTTTGCTTTGCCTCAGTTTCCCCACTTGGTCGTGGAAGGCTAACGATTCCCTGTTCCCTGCTCCTTCCTGGCAGCGCAGGGCTCGGGCCTTAGTACTGGGGCTGACGGTTCCCATCCAGGGACACGGGGGGCTCACTTGCTCTGTCCTTGCAGGTTTCGCTCTCCCTTTTCTGGCCGGGCCGGAATTTATGGACTTGTACATGATGAACTGTGAACTCCTGGCAACGTGCAGCGCCCTGGGCTACCTGGAGGGGGACGTCTACCACAAGGAACCGGACTGCTTGGGTACAGCCAGGAGGGCTCTGGCACCGGTGGGGTCGGGGGGGGGGTACCCAGGAAGTGGGGGTGCTGACTGACCCCCTGGTATCACTGGGTGCTTGAGAGCCTCCTTGAAAGGGACTCCTGGCTCACCCTGGTCTGCCATCTCCCGAGGGGGCAGCCCCCAGCCCGAGGGGGGGGTTCGAAGTGGCTTCGCCCCCCCACCACTACATGGTCTCCTTGGATACACTCAGCTCTGGGGTGACGGGGTCCGGCTGCTTGAGTCAGGGCTCGGCCTGGCTGGGACAGACGCTGGACCGGGTGCTGGTGGGACTCACTCCCCTTGCTCTCCCCCCCGCCCCCCAGAGAGCGTGAAGGACCTGATCCGCTACCTGCGCTATGAGGACGAGACGCGGGACGTCCGCCAGCAGCTGGGCGCTGCCCAGATCTTGCAGAACGACCTGCTGCCCATCATCACTCAGTACCCGCAGGACAAGCTGCTCTTCGACGCCGTCATCAGGTACCCCCCCCCCCCCCCCGTGGGAACCAGGCATTAAGTCACAGGGCTGGCAGCCCTCCAGGGGAAAGTGTTTCATAGCGCCCACGTCCATGCTGCTCTGGGCTCCTATCAGAGGAGGCAGATGCAGGCACGTTTCAGATCCAGTGGCGGGTAGTTCCACAGTCTGGGACACTCGGTCCCCCAACATGGGATCGTTGCCTGGGTCCCTGTTCTGGATGCTGAGCCCTTGAGCTTGGCTCCGTCTCTCCGGTGGTGGGGAGTACAGAAGGCTAGGAGGGGAAACACCCCTCCCCATCTCTGGGTGGCTGACCTGGATTAGACCTGGGACCCTGGCTAGCGGTCCAAGGCTGTAGCAAGCTCCTCGGTCGCTAGGGATGGCCCACTCACCACTGGGGGGGGGCAGGTTGGAGGGGTGTCTTTCTGGGTCCCCTGTGAGGTGGGGGACTGCACCCTGGGGAGAGGTTGGCACCGTGCCAGGTCTGTGTCTCTCCCCTGCCCAGGCTGATGGTGAACCTGACCCAGCCGGCTCTGCTGTGCTTTGGCAAAGTCCCGCACGACCCCAGCTCCCGGCACTGCTTCCTGCAGGTGGTGTCCTACCTGCAGGCCTACAAAGAGGTGAGGCCGCCCCCCCCTTTGGGTCCTGGGGTAATGGGGCTGGGGGTTAAAAGCAGCCACCTGTCACAGTCTGATTCAGGGCTGAATGGGTTGGAGGGAAATGGGGGGTGGGGCATGTCAGAAACCCGGGGTCTTTCCAGCCCTGGATGCCCCTGTTGTGCCAGCGGGTAGAGCGGGGGGCTCTGGGGTTGGGACCGCCTGGGAATTCCACATCCAGGGGCCTGGACCTGTAAGTGCCCCTCTCTGTCCCTTGCCCGTTCGCTCCCCCCCAGAGCTGGCCGCCTTGGAGTTGGAAGGGGGGGGTACGAGGCCTGCCTGCTCTTGGATGCCCCCTGCTGGCTTTGCATCAGCCAGCACCCTCCTGGGACCGCCCCCCCCCCCCCGGGCCACACCTCCCTTTGCCCTCATGCCGCTTCTGCCTTCTGCCCCCAGGCTTTCGCCAGCGAGAAGGTGTTTGGGACGCTCAGCGAGAAGCTCTACGACCTGCTGCAGCTGGTGAGCGCAGGCCTGGCCGGCGGGGAGGCAGGGCTGTCCTGTGCTTCGTGGGGCCCTGGGTGAACAAGACTGCTCCTCACATGGCGTCTGCTGGGGCTCAAGGCTCCCCTCCCTCCCCCTGCACTGTCACTGCCAGGGGTTTCCCCTCCCCCCCTGGCTTCTAGTTGCCCTCAGGAGCTTCCCAGGGGCAGGAGGGCAGAGCAAAGCTGCAGAGGCTGAGGGTTGCGCTCCCCGCCGCAGGAGGGAGCCCTCCCTAGCTGCAGGGAGAGGAGAGAGCAGCTGGGGCGGGCAGAGAGGAACCAGGCAGGCTGCAGCGTAGGTGATGGGGGGGGCCATGCTTAAGCAGACAAGCACATGCAGCTGCTGGGGAGAGCACCTGGAAATTTGCCTATGCCCAGGGATGGCCCTGGGGAGAAGAGGCTGCAAAGGGAGTTTTGCACCCAGTAAATTGTCACGTGAGCCAGGTGCCTGATTCCCATAGGCCCGGGGGAGGTGGGATTCCCATGGGGGATGGGTCCCAAGCCTGCCCCGGGGGCCGGGCGGAACTGGGAGGCAGCAGGACTCCCGGGGGGCTGCGTGGCGTTCCCTTAGACGGGCGCCCTCTCATTGCACCTCCCCGGCCTGCCTGCCAGGACTGGGAGCAGAGGCAGGAGGAGGACAACTTGCTGATCGAGAGACTCCTGCTGCTGGTGCGCAATGTGCTCCATATCCCCACGGACCCCGAGGAGGAGAAGGTAATGGGAGCGGGAGGAGGTTTCCGTCTCCTTGCCAGGTGTGGCCGAGGGGAGCCCCGGCAGGGGAAGGAGGTGGGGGGGGGCTGACATTGAGAGCAGCTGGGGCGGGGGGAGAGTTGTCCTCGCGCGCACCCGGTTCTGGTCTCCCTCCCTGTGGCGAAGGGGGGGGGGGCAGGTAGCGAGTTCTGGGATCGCCCACAGCTGGGGTGCGGTGCCCGCAGGGGGGTGGGGGGGAAGACCCAGGAAGAAGCCAGGCTCTGCTCTTGCATGCTGCGAGCAGTAGCCAGGGGAGGCCCCACGTTCACCTCCCCCCTCCCCAGAGTGTGGACGACGATGCCAGCACCCACGACCGGGTGCTCTGGGCCATGCACATCAGCGGCACGGACGACCTGCTCAAGTTCCTGGCCAGCTCGCCGGCCGAGCAGCAGTGGGGCCTGCACGTGCTGGAAATCGTCTCGCTCATGTTCAGGGACCAGGTGAGCCTGGGCGGGCGGCAGGGGCAGGGGCAGGAGCTGGCTGGATTCATGCATGTGTGGGCGGGGGTGCAATGTACAGCAGTGGGTCGTACCAAGGGCCGGGGGGAAGATGCCTTTGTGCTCCAGAGGGGCTGCATTGGCATCTCTCCAAGAAGTCCATCGTGGAGCAGCTGGCCTCAACACCCCTCTCCACAGGCCATCTTGGTAGGGCTCAGATCCTTCAGCCTGCACACACGCCCCTCACTCCCTTGTGGAGCAGGGCCTGCTGGGATATGTAGTCTCCCAGGCCCCCATTGGAGGCACCGCAGGGGAAGTCACTGGCTCCCTGTCCCAGCAGGATCCGGAGCAGCTGGCGGCCGTGGGGCAGTCCCGCCTGGCCAAGGAGCAGGCAGCAGACATGCGGGAGCTGGAGCTGCTGCGGCAGAGGGAGATGGCGGAGAGGAAGAGCCGGGTGCTCCAGCGAGGGAGCAGGTGAGCCAGGGGCTGCGGCTGACTCCTCGCTCCAGGGGTCTGAGCCACCCCAGGGGCTGGGGGAAGAACTGGCCCCCTCCCCTCAGAGAAGTAGGCTTGAAAACAGCCTGGCCCCAAGGATTTGGGGCTTTCTACACCGTATAGATCTCCATGATGCACCGTCTCTGCAGGCGGCTGGGGGTTGGTTTCAGGGGGACCAGCAGAGCTGGGGGGAGGAGGGAGCCCAGAGCTGGGTTGGCAGGGGCTGTGGGCTGGGGGTGAGGGGCACCAGCAGGGCTGTGGGAGCCCAGCAGGACTGGCAGGAGCTGGGGTCAGTGCTGAGGGGTGCTGAGCTGTGGGGAGCTGCTCTGGTGCCCACCTTTCCCATGCCCCTCAGTTCAGAGGGCACCCTGCTCCTGTGTGCTGGAGGCTGCTGCCCTTTGGCATGTGGGGGGCTGCAGCACGATCCCTCCCCCTGCCCGGCAGTGATGACTCCGGCGGCCTGGCTCACTCCAGCCCCTCTCCCCCCCCAGGCACTCCCGGTTCGGCGGCTCCTATGTGGTCCAGGGGCTGAAATCCCTCGGCGACAGGGACCTGGTGTTCCACAAGGGGCTGCACAATGTAAGTGTCTGGCCCTCCCCCCGTCCGTCTGGCTTGTAACAGGGGAGGAGAGCTCCCTGTATGTTGGGGGTGGGGGGCTGAGGAAGGAGCAAGGCCCCAGAGACGTTCTGACAGCAGCGTGGCTGCTCCGTCGTGGCCCGAGGCTGCTTGGATCCCCCGGCCGCTGCCCCTGGGGTTGAGGAGAGCGGGTCTCGTGTGGGAGCCGGGCTTGGTAGGTCCCACCACGGAGGCACCGGAGTCAGCACCTGCCCTGCCAGGCTGCCGGGGTCCCCCCGTGGGGCTGGTTACGGGCTGGGTTCTGGTTACTCTGCTCACACTGGCGCCTGCCCATTCCTCCCCCCCCCCCCCCCCGCAGCTGAAGCACTACAGCCACGACCTGGGCAAGGAGGCGCGGCGGGTGCCCAAGCGCCGGCAGCCGGCCCGGGAGGCAGAGCCACGCCGGCGCTCGGCCCTCAACGTCCGCCTCTTCCTGCGGGAGTTCTGCGGGGACTTCCTGGAGAGCTGCTACAACCGCCTCATGTGCCTGGTGAAGGTGAGTGTGGGGCGGGGCGCCCCCGGCTGGCCAGCTTCCCCACCTCCTGGAGCTCCGGGGCTCCAAGCCCCTCAGTTCCCCAGGGGCGGGGCAGGAGGGTCCCCAATGGCCCCCCCAACATCCGTGTGCTCCCCAGGACCAGCTGCTCCGGGAGAGAGGCCAGCAGCACGATGAGACCTACTACCTGTGGGCCATGGCCTTCTTCATGGCCTTCAACCGCAGCCAGCGCTTCCGGCCCGAGCTGGTCTCGGAGACGCTCAGCGTCCGCGCCTTCCACTTCATCGAGCAGAACCTCACCACCTACTACGAGGCCATGCTCCTGGACAAGAAGGAGGCCACGTCGTGGGCCAGGCGGTGAGCAGGGGGGCCCAGCCGCCCTTTCCTGGGGGCGTTGACTGAGAGCAGAATGGCTCCGTGCAGCCGGGCAGGGAGTGGGGGCTAGTGGTCAGAGCTAGGAAGGCTGGGAGCCAGATTTTATCCCTGGGGGGGGGGTGTCTAGTGAGAGAACTAGGAGCTAGGACCTCTCCCAGAACTAGAGGGGGGGGGTCTATTGGGTTAGAGAAGGGGGCTGGGAGCCAGGGTTCCTGGGTTGATTCCCTTCCCCCGCTGCCTCTCACTTGCCATGTTACCCTCCCTCCGGGGTGGGGGAGATGCCAGGTGCTGCTGGCCAAGGGGGCTCCCCTGACCCGCCTCTGCTCTGTACCCAGAATGCACCTGGCCCTGAAGGCCTACCGGGAGCTGCTGACCACGGTGCAGGAGATGGATCGCTCCCCGGATGAGGCCGTGCGGGACAGCAGCAAAATCATTAAGAGTGAGTGGGGGGGGGGAGTGTCTCCTGGGGCCAGCTGTGTGTGGGGGGCTGCTTTTAATGGGGGCTCCCAGCCCCTTGGCACCGAGGCCCCCCTTCATGGCTGCCCTAGGACCGGAAATGGCCCAGCCCCCCCCCCACCCCGCAGTGCTGTGTCAGCCTCTTGCCTGGTAGGTGCTGGCCCGGCCGGGGGGCTCGCTCGCTCTGAGCCCTCCCCATGCTCCCCCCCTCCCCCCCAGATAACATCTTCTACCTGATGGAGTACCGGGAGCTCTTCCTCGCCCTGTTCCGCAAGTTTGACGAGAGCCGCCAGCCCCGCTCCTTCCTGCGGGACCTGGTGGAGACCACCCACCTCTTCCTCAAGATGCTGGAGGCCTTCTGCCGGGGCCGGAGCAACCTGGTGGTGCAGGTAGCTGGGCTGGGTGGGGAGGAGGTGTGTGGGAGGGTTGTGTTGGGGGGGGCACCCACTTCTTCCCCTCCCCCCCCCCCCCGCCTGCAGACAGGGGGAGGTGCCTCTGATCTGACATTGGGCCAAACTTGCCCCTTTTTGCTTTTCCTGACAGTCCCTCTTGGTGGCCAGCAGGGGGCGCCGGATTCTCTGCTTCCCACCATCCCCATGTGCCTCGGGAGGGGGGGGTTCAGGGCCCTGGGGTGCCGGCCCTTTGGGGGGGGGGGGGGGGTCCTGCCCAGCTGCCTCTCACCGTGCCATCCCCTTCCTGCAGAGCAAAAGGGTGCGGAAGAAGAAGCAGCCCCGAGCTGGCCGGGCAGGCCCCCCCGCGCCGCCCCACACCCCGCAGGAGCTGGAGGAGCTGTGGGCCGGCCTGCAGGAGCAGCTGGACACCTGCGCCCAGGTAGGGGAGGCAGCGCTGGGGGTCCCTGCCGGGTCGGGGCTGCCCCCCTTTGGCGCTGTCGGTTTGCCCAGGGGAGGGAGGGACCCTGCCCAGCCTGACTTGGGCGTGGCCAGGGGCGTGGCCTTGTGTCACTTTGGGGGGGCACCTCTGGGGGGGGTGTCTGGGGAAAGGCAGATGTCCCCAAGGTTGGGGTGGGCCAAGACCCAGGTGGGAGGGGCCTGCTACCCCCACTGATGTAAGCCCCGCAAGGTGGGGGGCTGGTTCAGTGGAGGGGGGGGCTGTTCTGTGATCCCTCCCTGGGCAGGGCTGGCTCTGGCCCTGCCTGCCGAGCGCTGAATCATCCCGGCTGCCTCCTCCTTCCCTGCCAGGGGGCCGAGCCCCTCCCGGAAGACGCGGTCCCCTTCGACGCGGCCTCGGAGACCCCGGTGGAGGAGCAGCGAGCGGAGGCCATGGTGCGCATCCAGGACAGCCTGCTGGACCGCCGGGCGCCCGCCGCCCTCGCCCTGCTCCGCTCTGCCAGGTACTGGCCCAGCCCCGACGGCTGGAAGGGGCCGGCTCCCAGGGCGCTGCGCCCACGCTCGGCTGGAGCCAGGGGGGCAGCGGGAACCCCCTGACCTGTCTGCCTCCCCTGCCCAGGGAGGTGTGGCCCGAAGGGGACGTGTTCGGCTCCCCGCAGGCGGCCGTGGAGGAGGAGACCCAGCTGCTGAGACAGATTCTCTTTGCTCCCCTCCCTCGTGAGTATCCTCGCTGGGGGGAGGGGTGTCATGGGGTGGGGGCTCCTCTCCCATCACCCCCCCCCAGTCTCCGCAGCCTGGTTTCCCTCCAGACCTGTGGCCCTGTCCCCGCCCCGCTTGCCCAGGAGCCCTGTGTTCCCAGAGCCAGTTCACCCCCAGGGCCCGGGCTGTGTGTGAGGCAGGGATGGGCGGGCAGCCCCGGGGTAAGGAGGCGGCGCCTCTGGAGGCCTCCTGGGCCTGGTGGCACCGCGTCCCCGTCATCCTGGTGTCTGGGACTCGCAGGGCAAGCGGCGCTTGAGGTCGAGGAGCCGGGGGAGGAGGAGGAGGGGGAGGAAGACGAGGAGGAGGAAGAGCTGGCGTCTGTCCAGGTGTCGGAAAAAGAGTTTAGCTTCCTGGATTACCTGAAACGGTGAGGGGGGCCGTGGGGGTCGGGCCAGCAGGCCTGGGGCATGCTCTCCCCGGCTGGGCTCCTGCGTGGAATGTGAGGGGCCCCAGATCCTGGGGTGGCAGGGCTCAGGGGGGTGCAGGGGGATGCAGAGGTGTTCGGGGCGGGGGATGAGATGCTGAGGGGAAGGAAGGCGGCTAAAGCGCAGCAGTTGGAAAGCGGGGGGCAGGACTCCTGGCACTCTGTGGCCTTGCCTCAGTTTCCCATAGAGCCCTGCAAGTCCGCAGGTATCCGCGGCTCGTCTTTGCGGCTACGGAAGCGGGTGGGGGGACGTTGTGTGGGCTCTGCTGGTCCCTACCTCCTGGAGGCTGAGCCTCTGGGTGTGAGGAAGGGGCCTTGGCCCTCCGCTGTCCCATGATCCTTTGCTCACCCACCGTGGGTTGGGGGGGTAGGTTCGCCAGCACCAGTGTGGTCAAGGCCTACGTCCTGCTGCTCCGGAGCTACCGTCAGAACAGCGCCCACACCAACCACTGCGTGGCCAAGATGCTGCATCGCATCGCCTACGACCTCAAGATGGAGGCGCTGCTCTTCCAGCTCTCTGTCTTCTGCCTCTTTCAGCGCCTGCTCAGCGACCCCTCGGCCGCCGCCTACAAGGTGAGGGAGCCGCCCCCGCGCAGGGCTGGCCCTTCGCCACCTCGCCAGGAGGGAGGGCCGGCGCCGGGGAGAGGAGGCTCGAACGTCCGAGCGTCCCTGTGTGGTAGAGCAGCTTTGGGTTGCTCTGGGCTAAGCTCAGCTCCCTGCTGGCCCCGGGGAAGCCGAGAATACCCACGATGCCGTGCGTCGTCCTCCTCTCTCATTCACACCTGCTCCAGCTGTGCAGATAACAGCCCTACTACTACTGCTATCCCGGTGAAGCTGCTCTGTTGGCTCAAGCGTTCCAGGCTCATGTGCTCTGACCAGAAGGACTCCGGTTTGGTGCTGGGGTGGGGGCTTATGGGGTTGTGAAGCCTCTAATCTTACCCCCCCCCTTCCTCCCTCCCCAGGAGCTGGTGATCTTCGCCAAATACATCCTGGGCAAGTTCTTTGCCCTGGCAGCCACCAACAAGAAGGCCTACGTGGAGCTGCTGTTCTGGAAGAGCACGGCCACCGTGCGGGAGATGACAGAGGGCTACAGCTCGCTGCGGGAAGGAGAGGGGTGAGGCCGGGCCCTGGGACAGCGTGCCCTGATCCCCAGCCGCCCCTGCGCCCGGGGGTGGCTCTTGGGGAGAGGGGCCCTGGGCACTCCCTTTAAGGCGGGTTTGCAGGCCTAGGGCCAGGCGGGTGGCGAGCCCTGGGGTCCCAGCAGGGAGGGGAGAGTCTCTGACGCTGGCAGCACCTTACCGGGTCTCTGCTTCCCCCAGTGCTGGGGCCCGCAGGGCCTCCAAGTGGACTCAGCAGGAGGAAGAGGAGCTGCAGGAGCTGTACCTGAAATACAAGGGAGTGGAAGGTACCGGCTGCTCTAACGCCCCGCCAGGGCCCCAGGGGTCAGGGAGGCTGTGCCGGGGAGGGCCTTAGAGCAACAGGCTAGAGCCAAGGCTCTTGGGGTGTCTCCCAGCTCCAGGAGGGGAGTGGGGGCTAGTGGTTGGAACAGGCACTCGGTGCTCCCAGGTTCTATCCTGATTTCACCAGTTGGACTCTGAGCTTCTCCACCCTTCCCCGTGCCTCAGTTTCCCCATCTTCACAAGGGCTCTGGGACATACCAGGGCACAGTCCAGACTGGGGGGGTTGCCCTGGGGTGCTGCCAGCCACCCCACAGTGACTGCATGTGACTGCAGCGTGTCAGGCATGTGCCAAGGCAGCCCGTGTAGGAGGCTGAGGGTGCAGGGGGCGAGTTGGGGGGTGTGCTCCGTCCCAGGCTCCCAGCTCTGCTGCGGGGGTTGGCGGGTGGTTCTCCTAACAGCACCCCGGCCTCCCCGCAGGCGCCGACGTGGTGGGCAGCATCCTCACGCACCTGCCCAGCCGGACCCGGAAGCAGGTCGTCAAGCAGCTGGTGCAACTGGGGCTGGCGGAGAGCAGGAGGGATTTCCCGCGGGAGAGGTGGGTGTGCTGAACGGTGGGGGGGCTGGGCGGCGGGGCTGCAGGCTGAGCCGGTCATGGGGAGCAGGGAGCCCTGAGGTCCGTGCCCAGCCGCGACACGGGGACTCCGGCAGCGCCAGTGTGACGGCGGGTTGGGGTTCCCCCGATCCTGCGCCCCCGTGGCAGCGAGAACAGGCTCCGCCAGCCAGTCGAATGGAGGGTTAATTGCTTCTCCGGGACACAGCCCAGCACAGACGTGATGTGGTTACAGGAGTCAGGACCCGGATGCCTCAGCCCCCTTAGGTTAGGGGGTCCTTTCCCCCTCAGCACCCAGCACCTTCGGCTGTGTCTAGACTGCAAATCAGACCCATCGCAATTGCAAATGAAGCGGGGATTTAAATCCTCCCCCCCCCCCCCCCCCCCGCCGCTTCATTTGCATAAAAATGGCTGCCGCTTTTTTCCAGCTCGGAGCTTTGCCGGAAAAAAGCGCCAGTCTAGACGGGGATCTTTCGGAAAATAAAGCCTTTTCCGAAAGATCCCTTATTCCCTGGGAAGAGCAGTGTTATCTGCTCATGCTGGGACGAGGTGTCTGGGCCAATTCACGGGTGGGTGAGTCAGTGGGTGCAGGGGGACCCCGGGTGACAGAGCAGACAGCCCCCCCCACTACGTCACAGCCAGTAAATCCCCGGATGGGGGCGGGACTGGGAGCCAGGACTCCTGGGTTCCATTCTCGGCTCCGTCACTGATGCTCTGTGACCGGGGAAGTTTGGGAGGGGCCAGTAGATTGTTGCACTCTGGAGGCGCAGTGTGATCCTTGGGGGGCGCCGGGGCTGCTGCCCGCACCCCTGAGCCCCCGTGTTCCGGCCCAGGAAGGGGACGCGCCTCGTACTGTGGACGGAGGAGCAGGAGCAGGAGCTGCAGCGGCTGTTTGAGGAGTTCCGGGACGCAGACGGTGAGCTGGGGTCCAGCGGGGGGAGCGGAGTGATCCGGCGACCTCCGATCAGCCGGGACTCGTTCTCCTCGTATCCCTGCGCCCCGTGTAATAGAAGGGCCCTTCCCCCGGCCTGACGCAGACCCTCTCCGCCCCCGCAGACATCCTGGGGAACATCATGAGGCACCTCACGGCCAAGCGCTCCAAAGCCCGTGTGGTGGAGAAGCTGCTGAGCCTGGGGCTGGTGGCAGAGCGCAAGGAGCTGTACAAGAAACGCAAGAGGAAGCCCGGCCTGCCTGATGTGGTAGGACCCTGGAGGCAGGGGGGGCTGGGGCCGGCACGGGGGAGGGGAAACCCCTCCCAGCCCCAATACTGGCTCCCCCCTTGCGCCCAGCTCTCTGCGCCCTTCTGGCCACATGGGAATCGTTCCCCTCCCGGTTGTGCGGGAGGCGTGTCGGTGGGGCTGGCCCCACAGGGGTGGGGGGCTCCGGGGACACCCCCTTGCCCTGCAGGGGGGGTGGGGTGGTTCTGTCCTCAGCTGAGCAGCTTGCTCTGTGCTCCGCATCCCGAGCACGGTGTAAACCCCGGCTCTACATGGGGAAACTGAGGCACGGAGTGGTGGGCAGGCGTGCTGCGCGTGCTGAGTCAGTGGCAAAGCTGGGGAATAGAACCCGGGAGTCCTAGCCCCCATCCCCCAGGCTCTAGCCTACTGGAGCCTGCTCCTTTTACGATCAGGCCCAGCTATGAGTCTGGACTAGCTGCCCTCTTATGCCCAGTCCCCTCCCAGCCTGGGCGGGACACCCCCACCCCTCCTTGGCCTGTGACTCTACTGGTCTCTGATCCCTTCCAGGGCGAGGACAGGTCCCCGTGGGGCGCAGCCGGCCAGGAGGACTCTGCGGAGGACGAGGAGAGCGACAGCGAGGGGGAGGGGGAGGCCTGGGAGGAAGGAGGCGCCGGCGGCAGGGCTGCCGAGGGATGCCGGGAGCAAGGGGGCGAGAACCGGATGGTGCCGGAGCAGGACGTGCAGGGCCTGGCGTGCTGCCTGAGGCAGGCAGGTGAGGAGAGGGCTTGCTCCCCCAGGGGCAGTGGGGGGGGACGCTGCACTGCTGGCCTGGGGAGCTGTGGGGCAGGGCATGGGGCCTGCTGCTTGGCTGGGGCCTCTGTTGGAGGCAGCGAAGGCCAGCTGGCTCCGATTTAAAGCCTGTGTCTACGCTGGCCCCCGAGCCCCAGCGATTCAGCCCCACAGCTCCTTAAAGGGGCCCCCCTGGCTCCCCTGTGAGCTCTGGGCCAAGGCTTGTGAATTGTAGTGTGTTGTGCTCCCCCCCCCCCCCCCGGGGCATCTCTCACACACGCACCCCCTGTACCCGCAGGCCTGGCTGTCCCCTTGCTGTGGCTTCAGAGCTGCCTGAACCGAGCGGCCGAGGACCGGGAAGAGGACGGTTAGTACGGGGGGGGGGGGGGGAGCAGTGCTGGGGTGGCAGCTGGCATTGGGCAGGGCCCTGCCCCGCTGGGGGGGGGGGGGGGGCAGAGTGCCATGGAGGGGGCTTGTGAATGGGGCCTGCTCTCACCTGGGGTGAATGGGGGCTCCCCGATACGGCCAAGGGTGAGATGTTGCTTGGGGCCATGGCTTCTGTCTGGGGGGGGTCTGTGTGTGTCTCAGCACTTACCCCCCCCGGCCCCTCTGCCTCCAGGCACCGCCCAGCCCGTGCCCCTGGTGCCGCTCTCGGAGGAGAACGAGGACGCCATGGAAAACGAGGGGTTCCGGAAGCTGCTGCGGAAGGTCGGGGTTCGGGCCCCAGCTAACGAGCAGGTAACAAACCTGGGGGGGTGATTTTGGGGCTGGGGGGGGATTCCAGTGCATTGAGCAGGGACTGGAGTGTGCCGGGGAGGGAGGGGGGGCAGGGCAGGATGGCGGGGGGGAGGGGGGTCTGTGCCAAGTTGCGGGGCCTGGGACCCGAGCGCCCCCTGCTGTCCGTGCCTGGTACTAACTGTCATGTTATGGGACCCCCCAACCCCCCCTCCCGCAGGAATCCTTCTGGCGCATCCCGGCCAAGCTGAGCCCCGAGCAGCTCCGGCGCGCGGCCGCCTCCATGGCCCCGGCGGAGCCCGAGGTGGGGGGAGGCTCCACACAGGGAGCAGGCTCCAGGGAGGAGCAGAGCAGCCGGGCCCTGCAGCGCTTGCAGCTGGCCAGGAGGAAGAGAGGGGCCTCGCCGGGTGAGTGACTGGGGGGGGCTGGCTCTGCCCCAGCGGGTGGGGGCTGTGGGTCGTGCCCCCCTGCGCCCCCTCCCCCCTGCGCTGACGCTTTTTTTGTCCCGTTTCAGAGGAGGAAATTCCTGTGCTGGAGCAGCCACCGGCAGCCCCAGGGTCTGAGCCAGAGAGGTGAGAGTCAGGGGTGTTTGAACCCCCCCACCCCCGGACTCCTGGTTCTCTCCCTGGCTCTGGGAGGGGGGTGGGGCCCGCAGGGCTGGGAGCCAGGACTCCTGGGTTCTGTTGTCCCTGCCACTCGGCCCAGTGGCCTCCAGCAGGTCCTGCCTGCCTGTGCCTCGGTTTCCCCATCTCTGGCAGAGTAATGACACCCCGTCTCGGTGTAGGGCTGGGCTGGGGCGGGTGCCCGAGCCCTCCCTAATCCCGCCCCCTCTCACTGCAGGGACAGTCCAGGCCGCTCGCCGCCGGGCCCCAAGAGGAGCCGCGTGATCCTCAGCGACGACGACGATGACCCCGACAGCCCAGGTCTCTGAGCCTCCCTGCCGCCTGGCTGTTCCACTCCCTCCCCCCCCTTCCCCTGCTTGGCTCCCTCCCTGCGGATGGGGCTGGTAACAGCTGCTGGGGGGCCGAGCCAGGAGGGGCCCCAGGTGCCTCCTGGTCTGGAGGGCAGGGGGCGAATAGTCACTGTCTAAGCTGGGGCGCTCTGGGGGGAGGGGGCTGGCCAGGGGGCAGAGAAGGGGGGAGCAGGGTGAGGGGGGGGCACGTGGCTGGGTGCCTGGCCTGAGCTCCCTCCTTCATTCTACCTTTCAGTGGCAGCGCCAGCTCGGCCGGCCCCAGATTCGGACGGGGAGGGGGCGCGGCCCCCCAGCCGCAGGAAGCGCCTGCGCATTGAGGAGGAGGAAGAGGATTAAAGGGGCCGGACCGGAGCCTCCAGCACCCCTGCCGGCTGCTCTGGGCAGGCCTGGCCCTGCCTTGGACACTGACTCCTCCACTCGCTGCTTGGCAGCTAGGCTGGGGGGGCTGGAGCCAGGCAGCAGGGGGCACTATGGAGCCAGGCAGCCCCCGTCCCCCTGGCATTGAGGGCTGACCCTTCCCCCTCCCCCTCCGAGGGATCAAAGCCCCAGGGTGGGGGGACCCCTGGGAATTGGGTTCTGGGGCCCAAGGCTGAATTGTTTCTTGCCCCTCGTGTGGCTGCCTCCCCCAAGGGAGTCACCGGGAAGTGGCCTGCCTGGGGGCTGCAGCCTCACGTGGGAAGGGGGCATCTTGGGGGAGGGGAGACCCAGGCCCAGCCCCTCTGTCCTGGCCAGGCCCAGATGCCCCAGTGTCCACCCAGCAGGACACAGACCCCTCTGCCCCCCCCCCCCCAAATCCCAGTGGATTGAGCGTGGGAACCCCCCCTCCCCCCCAGGAGGTGCCATGATGCCTGGGGCTGGATGGTGGATCTGCTGGGGCCTGTCAGCCAGCCAGGAGGGGCCCCTGCTGGAGCAGTAGGGCTGGATCAGTGGGGCTGGAGCAGCTGTGCCTTGGTGTGCTCAGCAGAGGGAGGCGTTAGTTCTGCTGGTGCCTCGCTGCGCCCCCAGAGGCCTTAACGCCCCCCTCCCCGGGTTGTTCCCTGCGTGGGGCCTGCACCCCAGCCCCCTTCCTCGTTTAGTTTCCAGCAGGAGTCGCGCACCCCCCCCCCTTGTTTGCTGTGTCATTGCGAATGGGCAAAGGCCAAAATAAAATGGGCTGAACCTGCTCCCTTATCTCCCTGTTGCAATGGGGGGTTCTGAGCGCCCCTCCCTGTGGCAGCCCCAGGCTGGGGGTTGGCTCTGCCCTCCCCCGCACTGCCTCCTGCACCAGAGCTGGCCTGAGGAGGGGGGCCTGGGCCAGCTTCACCCACATCTCGCTGCCCTCCCCTCCCTCCCAGTCCCCACCTCCCCTGCTGCCTGCCCCACAAGGGGCTGGCCCCCCAGCCTGAGGCTCCTGCACCCGCCCCGGAGAGAAGGGAGCAGGGACCGGTGGGCTGATCAGCTGCCTGATAAGGGGGCCCCTAGCCTAGTGACCTCCCCCCGGTGGCCTATAAGAGGGGCCGGGCGGGCCAGGCATCCTACCATCCCTCCCCGCACCCAGGAGCTCCTGGTCTCATCTGTCCCCAGGTGAGCAGAAGCCCTAACGCCGCTGCTGCCGCGGTTTGCTCTCGCACGGGGAGGGGGCACGTTTACACTAGGCCTTTGCACGAGCGTCAGGTGCCAAAACCCGATGGGGTGGCTCTCTCACTGGGGGGGGGACTGTTATGGGGGGGACTGCTATTACATCATTCTCCCCCCTCAGCGTGCAATTCCCTGGCAGTGGGGGGGGGGGGGGATGCCCTATTTCCTGGGGGGGATGGAAGCTCTATGCTGTGTGGGTCCCTTGGGCTGAATCGAGGGTGGGAATTTGCTCCCTGCCCTCCCCTGGATGCTGATGTTGGTGAGCAGTCGGGAGGGGGGGGGCTCTTTTCCAACTCAGGCAGCCCAGTGCCCTGGGGGAATGGCCCAATTGGTGCCTACCGGCCTCACTGGTTCCTTGGGGGGGGGTGCACCCTGCCACCCGGTTCAGTGCAGCTGCTTCTAACTGCATAGGAAAGGAGGGGCCTGTTTTGCTCCCAGAACCCATCTGTGTTGAGGGACCACCTCCCCGTGCCCAGCTCCGGGGGGGCCCCCTTTGGGCTCCAGAGGCTTGGGGGTTTGTCGGCGCCCTTGCTCCCAACCTGCAGCCACCTGCTCGCGCCAGGCTGGCGTCCCTGCCAGAACGGTCCCAGCTGCTCCGGTCACACTTCCTGTCTGCGGATCTCAGGGTGTGGTAGAGATGGGGAAACTGAGGCACAGAGCCCGGCAGGCCAAGGGCAGAGCTGGGAGCAAGACAGGGACCTCCGGCATCCCAATGCTGTGTCCTGTCCATTAGGCCACGCTGCCCCCCTACCGCTCTGCAGTGACCCCCGTTCCAGTCCCCCTCCTAGCCCAGCCCTGTGCAGCTGGGGCATGGCTGGCCATGCTGCCGTGCTCCAGAGGACAAAGATTGGTCCCCGCCCCCAGCTGTGGCAATAGCAGCAGATCCTGGGTGGCAGGGAGGGGCTCTGAATTCTTGTGTCTGTGACGTGTCCCCTTCAGCAGGGTCTGCGCTGCCCCCCGAAGGACCTGCCCGCCATGCACCCGTCACTTCTCTGTTTCTGCCTACTCCTGCTGGGCCCTGAGCTCGAGGGGCACTTGCTGCTCCCCACAACTCGCCCGGGAGGCGCCGCTGGGACCCTCAAGCCCCCAGGCCTGGCTGTCTCCCCCTTCCCCAGCGGCCAGCGGGCTGGGGCCAGGGCCTTGCTTGGCTCCCTCCCATTGCAGCTTCCCCAGCCGGGGCTCCCAAGGAGGGGTGTCTCCTGCCCCGACTTGCTGCCCGCAGCCCTGGAGGGTTTCTCCGAGCTCCCACCGCTGCCCTGGAGCCTCGCCAGCGCAGCCTTGGCCCTCTCCCTCCAAGGGGCCGGCTGCCCCCACCAGGCCGAGGCGCTGGTGCTGCAGCTCTACGAGGCGGTGGGGACGGACGATGCCAACGCTCTGCTCCTGGGGGTAGCGAGCCTGCCCGGAGCCCCCAAGCAGGGTGGGAGAGGCCGGGCCGCCTTGCTCTTCAATGTGGATCAGCTGGCAGGCGTGGACCCCCAGCGCTGCTCAGGGCTGGCTCGGCTCGACTCCCTGCTGCTGGGCCCGGTGGCCAGCACCCATGCCACCTTCCCCGCCGCCGCCGCCGCCTGCCGCCAGCTGGGGGCTGCCTGTGCCGGCGTGGCGCCCAATGGCACCGCTTTCTCCGTGATCGACCGGCACGGCGCCTACTCCCTGCCGGGCCGCGGGGCCCCAGCCTGGCTTCACCGCTGCAGCCGGGCCGGGAGGAGCCGGCGCGGGACCGTGGCAGCCTGCGGCAACGCACGGGAGCAGAAGGTCCACAGTGTGCTGCAGTGGGTGCCCGTGGTCAGCACGTACTACAACGTGGGCACCAGCATGTACTACGCCTTCCGGAACTGCACCGAGCTGGCCCAGGACCGGGGCCTCGAGGCCGCCATGGATCTGGGCTACGACGCCCTCTTGGGGCTGACGGGCGGGATGGGGAGCCCCATGGCCGTGGGGGCGGCCTTGGGGCTGAGGCCAGCATTCAAAGTGGGCGTGCGGTCTCTGATCAGCTACTTCCGGCAGGTGGCGCCGGCTGAACCCCTGCCCACGAGCTTCTCTGGCCCCTTCAGGGTAGCCACCTCCTTCCCACTGGGAACGCGGCGAGTGTGAATAAACCTGAGCACCCCCCGTGCTTTGATCCTAGTGCCGGTGTCTGTGATGGGGGCAGCTGGGGGGGGGGGCATGGAGGGGAGCTGCCTTATAGCCAGCCCAGCTTCAGGCCTAGCCAATTGCACCCTCCTACATGCAGCGAGGATGCTGGGTCTCAACCCAGTCCTGCTGGCCTGCTGTCTCAGCCACAGCAGGCATTGGGGCTGGAGTCTGGCCTCAGGGGAGGTGGGAAGGCCCTACCCCCACCATGTGCCTGCGAGCTCAGCATGGGCGCCTGTGCATGAAATTGACAAAGGGCTTATGACCTCTCGCCAGGGTTAGCCTGACCCAGACAGCCAGCTGCCAAGTGTCTATAAAGATCAGCAGGGCTCAAAGGTGCTGGCTGAGCAAATTTCCCCCAGTCACGTGGCCTGCCCGGCCCAGCCTCGTCCTGCCTAACGCAGTTTGTTACCAACCGGGAAAGCGTGGGCTAGTGGTCACAGCAGGGTACGAGGCCACCTGGGTTCTGGTCTTGACTTGGGTGCATTTATCAGTCCCCAGCCTTTTGACAAGTGCGTTGAGAGCCGAAGCTACACGGCAGGGGCCCTGGAGAGAGCGCCAGCTCCCTGCCCCTGTGAGCAAACCCTGGCCCCTGCAGTGTGCCCAGGACCAAGGTGCGGCGCCGCGTCGGGGAGCCCCCGACCCTGCACCCCTGTCTGCAGCCGGATGTGAGACTCAGCCAAGCTGCAGAACAGAAGGTTGATTTGCTTCCCAGAGATACAGGGCAGCGCAGGCTCGACATTGACACAGGAGCCAGGGCAGAGCCTCGTCCTCTCGGGGGAAAGGGGTTCACAGGCCCTGGATTTAGTCTGCTTCCTTCATGCTTCCCTCTGCCAAGCCTGCCCAAACCTCCAGCAACTCAGCCCCCCGGCAGCCGCACCCTTTGCTTTGTTTCAGGTTCCACTACCTAGCCCAGGTGTCAGGGTGCTGGGGGACGGGGACACCCACGCAGAGCGTGTACAGCACACCCCACTACTCACACCAGCGCAGTGCCTGGGCTCTGGGGCCAGCTGGCTAGGGTGGAAACATCTGCCCAGCTGCAATGACGGATTATTGGAGAGACCCATCCCCAGGCGGAGGAACCCAGCTGCTCCCCGGAGCCGCGTCACCCTCCCATGAGCAGCGTGGGCTGGGGCCTGGCCCAGAAGGGGGAGGAAGATTAGAGAACCGTGCAGCACCAGCCTGGGCAGAGAGGAGCCCCTGCAGCTCTGCATAGGGCCATGCGGGGCTGGGCCTGGCATCCCCCTTTGGCTGGGCTGCATCCTCGCATGTCCCTGGGGCGGGGGGGGGGACGACACTGCTGGTACTGCAGGAGCTGATTCATTGCCCAAAGACCATGCCTGCCCCTCCTCTGCAGGGCCAGGGAGAGCCCCGGGCAGGGACTACTAACCCCTGGCAGGGTGATGAGAGAAGGGGGATGTCCCTCAGCAGGGGGGCAGTGGAGGGGCTGGAGGCTCTAGGGGTTAGGGCTGGCACTGGGGGGCTCTGGGGACTGGATGCAGGGGGGCAGCGGAGGGGCCGGCACCGACGGGCTCTGGGGACACGATGCAGGGGGGCAGCGGAGGGGTCGGCACTGGGGGGCTCTGGGGACGCGATGCAGGGGGGCAGCGGAGGGGCCGGCACTGGGGGGCTCTGGGGACGGGATGCAGGGGGGCAGCGGAGGGGCCGGCACTGGGGGGGCTCTGGGGACGGGATGCAGGGGGGCAGCGGAGGGGCCAGCACGGGGGGGCTCTGGGGACGGGATGCAGGGGGGCAGCGGAGGGGCCGGCACGGGGGGGCTCTGGGGACGGGATGCAGGGGGGCAGCGGAGGGGCCGGCACCGGGGGGCTCTGGGGACGGGATGCAGGGGGCAGCGGAGGGGCCGGCACGGGGGGGCTCTGGGGACGCGATGCAGGGGGGCAGCGGAGGGGCCGGCACTGGGGGGCTCTGGGGACGCGATGCAGGGGGGCAGCGGAGGGGCCGGCACTGGGGGGCTCTGGGGACGCGATGCAGGGGGGCAGCGGAGGGGCCGGCACTGGGGGGCTCTGGGGACGCGATGCAGGGGGGCAGCGGAGGGGCCGGCACTGGGGGGCTCTGGGGACGCGATGCAGGGGGGCAGCGGAGGGGCTGGAACCGGGGGGCTCTGGGGACGCGATGCAGGGGGGCAGCGGAGGGGCCGGCACTGGGGGGCTCTGGGGACGCGATGCAGGGGGGCAGTGGAGGGGCCGGCACTGGGGGGCTTGGCTTGGGGTGTTGGATTGGCCCCCCCGCTGGGGCCTGGGCTCCCCAGTGGGGAGAGTGGGCGAAGCCGCCCCACTCTGCGGGCCCCGCCCCTCATTCACTCTCTTAGTATAGCTCCGCCCCCTTTCCGAGGCCCCGCCTCTTTCTCCCCTGTTACATCATTTCTGGGAATTCAGTAGGCTGGCTTCGGCCCCGGGCTCCGGTCTTCCGCTTAGCGCCTCCCCTCCCGCCGCCGCTGATGGAGGGAGGCGTGTCCTGCCCCGCCTCTCAGCCAACCGGCGTCGGGCAGGGGCGGGGTCTCCTCCCGGAGGAGGAAGAGCGGGTCGCTGCGCGGTGGGAGGGTCGCGCGGAGGCCGGCACGGCAGGCTTAGAACACCAGCGAGCCGGGCAGCCTCGGAGCCAGGTGAGGGGGGCGGGGCAGGCAATGGGATGGGGGCTACTAGGGGGCTGGGGGCTCTAGTGGTTAGAGCTGGCACTGGGGGCTCTGGGGCTGGGTGCAGGGGGCAGTGGGGGGGCTGGGGGCTCTAGGGGTTAGAGCTGGCACTGGGGGCTCTGGGGCTGGGTGCAGGGGGCAGTGGGGGGGCTGGGGGCTCTAGGGGTTAGAGCTGGCACTGGGGAATCTGGGGCTGGGTTCTCTAGTGGTTAGAGCTGGGGCTGGGTGCAGGGGGCAGTGGAGGGGCTGGGGGCTGTAGTGGTTAGAGCTGGCACTGGGGGCTCTGGGGCTGGGTGCAGGGGGCAGTGGGGGGGCTGGGGGCTCTAGTGGTTAGAGCTGGGGCTGGGTGCAGGGGGCAGTGGGGGGGCTGGGGGCTCTAGTGGTTAGAGCTGGGGCTGGGTGCAGGGGGCAGTGGGGGGGCTGGGGGCTCTAGTGGTTAGAGCTGGGGCTGGGTGCAGGGGGCAGTGGAGAGGCTGGGGGCTCAAGGGGTAAAGGCGGCACTGGGGGGTTCTGGGGACGGGGCTGGGGGCAGTGGAGGGGTGTCCGGGGGCTGCTGTCGCTGCCAGCTGATGAGTTGTTAAGGAGCAGTGTAAGCCCTTTTTACCTCCTCACAGTGCCCCCTTTATGTGGGGGGTGGGGCTGGTACTGGGGGTTCTGGATGGAGTGGGGCTGGTATTGGCGGTTCGGGGCTGGCTGTCATGGTGCCCTGCCCCCTGGGGCAGGAGTCTCCCGACCAGTGTTAGCCCCACCCCTCCCTCCATGAACCCTGTGGAGCAGGGGGCAGGGCTGTCATGGCGGGGGTGCAGCTCTGGGCAGTGGTTGGCACTTGCAGCCCCTTGGCAGGTAAGGCCCGGCCCAGGGAACGTGCTCTGTGGGGCAGACACCGCCCCTCTCTGCATGTGATGCAAGCTGCAGTTGACTTCCTGGCTTCCCCCTGGGGAGCCCGGTCAGGAGTCTGATCACCCGAGCCCCTGGGTGAGGCCAGAAACCGCCTGGCCTGGCCCTTTCTGCCCTCGGGTGCACCGAATCCCTCCTCAGCCTATCCTGAAGGGGTTAGCCCCAACCCCGCCGGAGCCGAGCCAGGAGGGAGGGCTGGGGACATGCAGAGGCGAGGACGTGGGTTGCACTCAGCCGTGGGTGACAGGCTTTGACGGCAGGGCACCTGGTGCCTCACCTGAGCCCTGGTCTAGCCAAGCCCTGGCACGCGCGCCCCCCCCCCCCATCTCCCTTCCCTCGGGGGTTGACAGGAGAGCAAATTGCTTTTGCAGCTGGGAGCAGGACTCGGGCCTGGGTGGGGGGGCATGTTTGGAAATGGCTTCACGCGCTGATGGTGTCAAGTGGCTGGGTGCCAGGGAGGGTGGCGCTGAAGTTCAAAGGCGGAACTAGGGGGTGTTCAATGTGTGGCGCTCAGCTTTGACTGCGCCCCACAGCCCCTGGGCTCCCCTCAGCTCTGCCAGTGCCCCTCGCTCCCAACGCCCAGCCTTGGGCCCCCCCTCGGCTCCCCCTTTTAGCTGAAGGGCCCCGGCTCCTCCCAAGGATTTGTGCAGTTCCTGCCCTTAAAGACCTTCCCCAGAGCGAGCGGCTCTGCAGAGGCCCCCGGAGCCCAGTGAGACGGGGTGAGGGCTTTGCAGGAACCGGAGGGCTCATTTCCTGGCACCCCCAAAGCAGCCCAGCTTTGCCCCCCAGCTTACGGCCCTCGTGCGGGGGCCCTGCGGCTTGGGGCCTGTGGTTTGTGTCTGCGGTTGAGTCTCCTCTCCTAGTTTCACATCCACAGGCTGCTGCTTTGTCCAGCTTGCAGACGCTCCCATGGAGGGATGCAGGCTTGGGGGGGGGGTCCAGCCGCTAGGCCCCTGTGGCCATAGCGGGCGGAGGCTGGAAACTGTCCTAAATGACCTAGGGAGGCATCTGTGCTCTGACAACTGCTGCTACATCTTTCCTCAGCTTTGATTTCCTGGTGGGTTCCCTTTATGCCGGGCTGGACTGGCAGGGGCTGTGGGGCAGGAGTGAGGGGCAGGGGCTGGGGGGGCAGAGGCTGTGGGGCAGGAGTGAGGGGCACTGGCAGGGCTGTGGGGCAGGAGTGAGGGGCACTGGCAAGGCTGTGGGGGCAGGGGCTGTGGGGCAGGAGTGAGGGGCGCTGGCAGGGGCTGTGGGGGGCAGGAGTGAGGGGCACCGGCAGGGCTGTGGGGCAGGAGTGGGGGGCAAGGGCTGTGGGGCAGGAGTGGGGGCACAGGCTGGGGGGGCAGGAGTGAGGGGCACTGGCAGGGCTGGGGGGAAGGAGTGAGGGGCACCGGCAGGGCTGTGGGGGGCAGGAGTGAGGGGCACTGGCAGGGCTGTGGGGGCAGGGGCTGGGGGGGAAGGAGTGAGGGGCACTGGCAGGGCTGGGGGGGCAGGGGCTGTGGGGGCAGGAGTGAGGGGCACTGGCAGGGCTGGGGGGGCAGGGGCTGTGGGGGCAGGAGTGAGGGGCACTGGCAGGGCTGGGGGGCAGGAGTGAGGGGCACTGGCAGGGCTGGGGGGCAGGAGTGAGGGGCACTGGCAGGGTGGGGGGGGCAGGAGTGAGGGGCACCGGCAGGGTGGGGGGGGCAGGAGTGAGGGGCACCGGCAGGGTGGGGGGGGGCAGGAGTGAGGGGCGGGGGCAGGAGTGAGGGGCACTGGCAGGGCTGTGGGGGCAGGGGCTGGGGGGGAAGGAGTGAGGGGCACTGGCAGGGCTGGGGGGGCAGGAGTGAGGGGCACTGGCAGGGCTGGGGGGCAGGAGTGAGGGGCACTGGCAGGGCTGAGGGAGCCAAGGGCTGGATTCTTACCCAAAAGAAAGCCAGTTGCTAGCATGAGCTATGAATGCTGGGGGGGGGCACAGGCAATGGGGGTCCTCCAGTGCCATTCAGCAGCCCCTCTCCACACAGCCTGGGGCAGCTGCCCCGTGTGGAGTGACCCTGCTCTGTGCTGCTGAGGCCCTGGGGGAGCCGGGTTCGAGGCAGCGGCAGCGGCTGTTTCCCTTCCCAGCGGTGGCTGCAGAGCTGGGACCGACCCATCCCCGAACGCAGGCTCCTTGTGCCCCAGGAGGGGGAGGCTGCTGTCCCAGCCCCTGGCCCCCACTCACCTGCTGCCTGGGTTTGCTCCGCAGAGGGGGGCTGGCACGGCCCCCAGCATGGCTCAGTGGCAGGAGGTGCAGCAGCTGGAGAAGGCCTACCTGGATCAGGTGCACCAGCTGTACTCGGACGACCACCTGCCCATGGAGGTGCGGCAGTACCTGGCGCCCTGGCTCGAAGACCAGAACTGGTAACGGCCAGCGAGGGAAGGGTTAATGGGGGGGGCAGAGTCAGCAGCTGGGACCCACGGCAAGCGCTGGGGACGTCTCAGATTGAACCGGGGGTGGTCTGGTGTGGGGGAGGGGAGTGACACCCCCACAGGCAGCCCTGCGGGAAGGGGGAGCAGGAGAAGAGATGCGACCCTCAGGCACCTCTGCTGGCATGCCCCGGGGGTCCCCGCTGGAGGGGGACGGGCAGGAAAGGGACAGTGCAGCCCCAGGGGTCCCCGCTGGAGGGGGACGGCAGGAAAGGGACGGTGCAGCCCCGGGGGTCCCTGCTGGAGGGGGACGGCAGGAAAGGGACGGTGCAGCCCCAGGGGTCCCCGCTGGAGGGGGACGGCAGGAAAGGGACGGTGCAGCCCCAGGGGTCCCTGCTGGAGGGGGAGGGGCAGGAAAGGGACAGTGCAGCCCCAGGGGTCCCCGCTGGAGGGGGAGGGGCAGGAAAGGGACAGTGCAGCCCCAGGGGTCCCTGCTGGAGGGGGAGGGGCAGGAAAGGGACAGTGCAGCCCCGGGGGTCCCCGCTGGAGGGGGACGGCAGGAAAGGGACGGTGCAGCCCCGGGGGTCCCTGCTGGAGGGGGACGGCAGGAAAGGGACGGTGCAGCCCCAGGGGTCCCCGCTGGAGGGGGACGGCAGGAAAGGGACGGTGCAGCCCCAGGGGTCCCTGCTGGAGGGGGAGGGGCAGGAAAGGGACAGTGCAGCCCCAGGGGTCCCCGCTGGAGGGGGACGGCAGGAAAGGGACAGTGCAGCCCCGGGGGTCCCTGCTGGAGGGGGACGGCAGGAAAGGGACAGTGCAGCCCCGGGGGTCCCTGCTGGAGGGGGAGGGGCAGGAAAGGGACGGTGCAGCCCCGGGGGTCCCTGCTGGAGGGGGACGGCAGGAAAGGGACGGTGCAGCCCCCGGGATCCCCGCTGGAGGGGGAGGGGCAGGAAAGGGACAGTGCAGCCCCGGGGGTCCCTGCTGGAGGGGGACGGCAGGAAAGGGACGGTGCAGCCCCGGGGGTCCCCGCTGGAGGGGGATGGGCAGGAAAGGGACAGTGCAGCCCCGGGGGTCCCTGCTGGAGGGGGAGGGGCAGGAAAGGGACAGTGCAGCCCCGGGGGTCCCCGCTGGAGGAGTGGGGTGCAGCCCGGGCTCTCCCGGCAGCGCGGGGCGGTCTGGGGGCGGGGACCCTGCAGTGCGCCCTTGTCTCTGCCCCAGGAGCCAGGCAGCCGAGCTCCCTGTGTCCGAGTCCCACTCCTCCCAGGCCCACATGCTGTTCCACACCCTTCTGGCCATGCTGGACGACCAGTACAGCCGCTTCGGCACCCGCCAGGAGGACTTCGTGCTCAAACACAACCTGCGCAAGTCCAAGCTCAACCTGCAGGTGGGGGCCGGGCTGCTGGGGGGAGAGGAGGTGGGTGGGGTCCAGGGGGGTGGGGCAGGGTGTCTGTGCCCCCCCCCCCCCCCCCCGATCCCAACGCCTCTGGCTTCCTTCCAGGCCAAGTACCAGGAGCGCCCGGAGGAGCTGGCCAACGTCATCGCCAACCTGCTGCTGGAGGAGAAGGCCATTCTGAGCAGGGGCCATGCAGCCCAGCAGGCAAGGCAGGGCAGGGGCCGATCCCTGGGCTCATAGTGCCCCCCCCAGCAGCACAGTGCCTCCCCCACTCCCTGCCAGACCAGAGCCCCCCAGTCTGCCTCCCTCCCTCCCTGAGTAGTGACCCCCTCAGCCTGGCTTCCCGCCGCGCCCCCTAGTGCTGTATTGGGGAGAGCCCCCTTTCCTGGGTAGCCGGCCCACCCCCCTGGCTCCGGCTGGGGGGCTCAGGGGCCCGTCTCTTGTGCGTCCCCTGCAGGCGACAGCTCCGCCACCGTCCAGCGCCCCCATGGAGACAGACCGGCAGCAGAAGATTTCAGGGCGCCTGGCGGAGACCCGGGCAGCGGTGCAGGTGGGTATGGCCTGGAGCTCGCCCGGTGCCCTCCCCAGACCACCCCACGCTGGCAGGAGAGGGACAGGGGAGCCTGGGCTGCACCCCTCTCCTCCAGCGGGGATACCTGGGGCTGCACTGCCTCCCCTCCTCCCTCTGGGCGCTGGTTCCCCTGCATCCCTTCCCCACTGGGCCTTAGGTGCAAATGCCTCAGTTTCCCGGTGTGTAGGGAGCCTGGGGCCCTGCCCCCAGCCCATCCTGAACATGTGGCCAGATGGCTCCGACCCCGGACCCAGCCCCAGCGTGCACCCCAGGCTCTCCTTCCCCCATAGCCGGTTCCCTTTGCCCCCTGCCAGGAGCTGGATCGCACCGTGCGGCACCTGGAGGAGCTGCAGGACACCTTCGATTTCCGCTATAAGGTTCACCGCATGGCGGGTGAGGAGCCCGGCTGGCTGGCGGAGGGAGGGTGAAGTGGGGGGGGGGGATGGGGCAGCAGAGGGGGCTGAGCAACCCTGGGGGTAGGCGTAGTCGGGGAGGGGGGGGTCTTCTGCTTGCTCCCCCCAACATGCTCCACGTGCAGGCGGGTTTCCCGAGGGAGGGCAGAGCCGCCAGGAGGGCGCGGGGTGTGGGGGGACAAGGAGACCCCTCCCCAGAGCCGCCGCCGCCCTCCCTACCTAATGTGGTGCTAGGGGGCTAAGGCCTCCTGTGGCGGGGAGGGGGCTCAGCCGGGGACACTTCCCCCTTGCAGTCAGCGCTGCCCCCCCCCCCGTATCCCAGCAAGCTGTTAGGGGGCTGGGGAGGGGGCCCTGTGTGGCAGGGGTTTGGTGGGGGGCTGTGCGGTACATGGCTGGGAAGAGGTTTGGAGGGGGCGCGGTGCTGCACCGGGGGGGGTCTGTAGGGGGCGCGGTGCTGCACCCGGGGGGGGGGGGGTCTGTAGGGGGCGCGGTGCTGCACCCGGGGGGGGGGGGTCTGTAGGGGGCGCGGTGCTGCACCCGGGGGGGGGTCTGTAGGGGGCGCGGTGCTGCACCCGGGGGGGGGGGGTCTGTAGGGGGTGCGGTGCTGCACCCGGGGGGGGGGGGTCTGTAGGGGGCGCGGTGCTGCACCGGGGGGGGGGTTTGGAGGGGGCGCGGTGCTGCAAGGGGCTGGATGGGTGGGGGGCCCTCCCCAGCTGTGGGGCTAGGGGGCAGGTTCTGTTCCTGCCCCTCCCCCCCACCCCCCACCTGCGAGCTGCCGCTGTCTCTCCAGCAGAGGGGGCTCCCGCCAGCCCCGAGCTGGCCCGCCAGATGGGACAACTGCAAGTCCTGCTGAACAACCTGGATCGGAGCCGCAAGGTGACTCCGGGGGTCCCTGGTGCCGCTGCATCGAGGGGGCAGTCGCCCCTCCCCCCTCCGGGCGCCGGTTCCCCTGCATCCCTTCCCCACTGGGCCTTGGGTGGCCATGCCTCAGTTTCCCCGCGCTGTCCTCTCCCCCTGGGCTGCGCTGCGGGGAGCTGGGCACGGCCAGTCTCCCTGTGGGGTGCCAGGGGTCACGGCAGACACAGTCTCTCTGGCAGGACGTGCTGGCCCGGGCGCAGGAGCTGCTGGGCCGCTGCGAGACGCTGCGGGATTTCCTGCTGGAGGAGCTGGCTGAGTGGAAGGAGCGGCAGCGGAAGGCCTGCCTGGGGGCGCCCTGCGACACCAGCCTCAGCCTCCTGGAGACCTGGTACAGGGCAGAGCAGGCGTGGAGTCCGGCAGCCCCGCGAGCAGAGCCCGGCCGGGTGTCATTGGAGGGGAACCCCAGCCGGTCCTGGCTCTCCGGCCTGTCGCCTCCGTATCCCGATGACGCCCTGGCCCCGAGGCCGGGCCCTTCCCTGGGTCCACGGGCCCCTTGCTCTGGTCCGGCGGCTTTGCCCGAGAGGGAAGGGGAGCGAGCGAGTTCTTGCCGGGGGAGCACACGAGTGTCGGCGGGTCCTGGGCACGTCCCCCAGGGCTGCCCCCAACGGGCTGCTGAAACGCCCTGTCGATGGCCGGGGCAGGAGCCTGGTCTCTAGGCTCCTGGGAAGGGCTCGGGGCTGGACCCCACAAGGAGCCCGCCCAGGGTGGCGTGAGCTGGCAGCGACCCCCCCACTTGGCTCACCTCTGCCCGCAGGTTCACCGGGGCGGCGGAGGTGCTGTTCCAGCTCTGGCGCTTGCTGCGGGCGCTGGGCGAGCAACACGCCAAACTGACCTACCAGCACGACCCGCTCACGGCGCAGCTGCCCCTGCTGGACAGCCGGCTGAGGGAGCAGCTCTGCTGCCTCATGAAGAGGTGTGGGGCGATTGGGGGGGCAAGGTACTGGGGGGGCTGCTCCATAGGAGTGGGAGGGGGCGGGGGGCAGAGGTTGCACCTAGGAACATGGAGGGGGAAGGTTTCCTCATAGGAGTGTGGGAAGGGGTCGGGTGGTGCATGAGGGGGGCTGGGGTCTGGGGATTGGGCTGCCCCATAGCCGTATGGGAGGGGTATTGGGGCCTGGCCCATAGGAGCGTGGGGAAGGGGGGGTTGGAGGCCTGCCTCATAGGAGCATGGGGAGGGGGTTCCTTGGTGCAGGGACCTGACCGGCTCAGGACAGAGGGATGTGGATGGGGTCGCTGGACTACATGGGATTTGGGAGTATAGAATTGCATTAGGGAGCACCCTGGGGTGCTAATGCCTCCCCCCCCCCCAGTGCCTTTGTGGTGGAGGTCCAGCCCGTCATGCCCTTATTCAACTGGAGGCCCCTGATTCTGAAAACCAGCAACAAGTTCTCCGTCCGTGCCAGGTGAAACTCCGGCTTCGCTTGCCTCCTCCCGCCCAGCCTGCAATGCCTTGTCCCCTATCATCCTGTGAGGGCTGGTGCTTGCTCCACAGCCTGGCCCTGGGGCAGATCCTGGTTCTGGCCGTGCCAGGAGGGGGCCCAGTGTTCCCCGTAGGGTGAGCGCTTGGGCAGTTGCCCCCAGCTGGCAGCGTGCTTCTACTGGTGGTGCACATGGGTCGGCGCATGTAACAAAATGTATTCCACACATGGATGGAAACAATTAGAGGGAATGATTCTGGCAGCCTCATTGGGAGCGGGCGCTAAAGCGGGAGGGATGCTCAGCCCCCAGAGCCCACCCCCACACCTACCCCTCCCATGTGGGCCGTGTGGCCTTCCAGGCCAGTGGCCAGGGTGACGGGCTCCTTCTGTCCCCTGCCCCTCCAGGCTCCTGGTCAAGCTGCAGGATCGAAGCCACCAGCTGGAGGTGGAAATCAGCATTGACAAGTGAGTTGCCCCCTGCCCCATAAGGGCCTTAACGCACCCCCCCCCTGCAGGGAGCCCACTGGGTGTGGTTGGGTACAGGGAGCTCTGATTGGGGTGGGGGTAGGAACCTAACACCCAGGGAACAAGGGCTCCTTGGCGGCAGGGTGGGGGGAGCAGGGCTCCCGTGCGAGCGGTCGATTTACTGGTGGTGTCGTCTTTTTCCTCCTGCAGGGATCCCCCCAGCCTGAAAGGGTGAGCGCTGGCGCAGAGGACGGGATACGGGCCTTCCCCCTCCAGGGGGCGCCAGCTACCGTCCCACCTGGGGGGGGGGGGGGGCTGGATCCAGTTTGTTCCCATTGCCGGTTCTGCTCCACCTGAGGTGCCGGTGGCTGAGCGCTGCAGCCACATGGCCTGGGATGAGAGCAGGAAATCTGAGTACTTACTCGGTGCCCATCACCGGGGTCTCTGGCCCCCTCCCCGGCCTCGGGACTCGAACCTGGGTCTCTGCCTCACGGCCCCGCCCCCTTGGTCCTTCCCACAGGTTCCGGAAGTTCAACATCCTGACTTCCACCAGCAAGTTGCTCCAGGACAACGCCCAGTTGGACGGGCTGGTGTGCGACTTCCGTCACATAGTATGGCCAGGGCCTGGACGCCTGGGTCCTCCGCTCAGGGAGGAGATGGGGGCGGGCGGGGGGGAGCCTGGATGCTTGGATCCTCCGCTTGGGGGGGCGGAGCCCGGATGCCTGGGTTCTCTCCCCGTCGGTGCAGCTTGCTTGCTGTGTGGCTTGGCAGGGGCGGAGCTGCCTCTGGGGTAGGGGAGCCCTGCCCCCCCACGCGGGTGGTTCAGCCCCATTGCCTCCCTGCTGTGGGCTGGGTGGGGGCAGGCAGGGGCCGAACACTGACTTTCCCCTGCTCCCTGGCAGACACTGAAGGAGCAGAGGGCTGGAGGCGCCGGCAAAGGCAACAGAGGTGCCAATGAGGTGGGTTTGCTGCGGGGGGGGGGGGGAGCACCTGCAGCCTGACCTGGGAGGGAGGGGGTAGAATGGGGGGCAGCTGGCACAGCCTCGTCTCCTGGGGGGGTTCCACAGCTGCCCCTGGAGGTGCCCTGCCCCTGCTGGGTTATGTCCCCCCCTCTATGAAGCTGTTTAGGGGCCTGGCTGACACCCCCCCCCCCCCCCGGTCTCTGTTCCAGGGCCTGCTGGCTGTCACGGAGGAGTTGCACCTGATCACCCTCACGCTCAAGTACAAGTACCAGGAGCTGGCGCTGGAGCTGCAGGTGGGTGGGGGGAGACTATGGGGGTTGTCTCCCTCGCTCGGGGGCGCACCCCTCCCCTGCTGACTGCTCTCATCCCCCCCCCTCCTCCCCAGACGTCCACCCTGCCCGTGGTGATCATCTCCAGCAGCAGCCAGTTCGCCAGCGCCTGGGCGGCCGTGCTCTGGTTCAACATGCTCAGCCCAGACCCCAAGGTGAGGGGCCCGCATGGCTGTCCTATGCCGCTGGAGGGAGGGGGGGGGTCTGGGCACTGTGTGTGTGCAGGTGGCCTGTGGTCTGCCCCCCATCTTTGGAGCCATGGCCCCGTGTGGGCCCCACGCTACTCCATCCGGGCCCCAGCCCCCCGTGCTAGCCCCCTCACTCTCTGCCCGCAGAACCAGCTGTTCTTCTCTGCACCGCCGGCGGCCCCGTGGGCCCAGCTGAGCGAGGTGCTGAGCTGGCAGTTCTTAGCCGCCACCGAGCGCGGGCTGGACAAAGAGCACCTGCAGATGCTGGCGGAAAAACTCTTTGGTAACATCCTCCCAAAGGCAGTGGGGGGAGAGGGGCAGGGGTAGGCACCTGGCTAGCGCCCCTTTGGCCTAGTTGTAGCCCATCCCTGGGGTCTCTGGGCAGCGCTGAGACCCCAAATCCGGGGGGGCCTGCCATGTGGGGTGGGTGGGCAGTGGGGATAGGAGGGGCAGAGTCTGCCAGGGTGTGTGAGTCCCTCCTGGCTCTGCCCCCGGGGGGGGGCATTGCTTCTCCTCCCTTTACCCCACCTTTCCCCCTCCCCTGACTCCACACTGGCCCCCCCCCAGGCTGCAGAGGGAAGGACCCTAGAGCAGCTGCATGAATTCACCTTGCCACAGGCTCACCCCCTTTTCTCCCCCCCCAACTTAAAGGGCCGGGAGCCCCCCCCAACAGCGCACTGACCTGGGCCAAGTTCTCCAAGGTAAGCGGCTGCTGAGTAGATCTGTCCCCTCCCCGGCGTTCCCTCCTCGTACCCTCCCTTCAGCCTGTCACCCCCTCTCGGCTGCAGGACGACCCCCCCAGCTTCTCCTTCTGGACCTGGCTGGAGGGAATCCTGAACCTCATCCGGGACCATCTGGCTCCGCTCTGGAAGGACGGGTGAGTGATGGGAGCCGTGTCTGCTCCCCCCTGTGGGCAGATGCCGGAACTGCAGCTGGCTTTGGCCACACCCCTGCCCTGGGGTCACCCCTTTGGGGGGGCGGGGTCGAGTGAAGGGGGAGGGGCTAGGGGAGCCCTTGCCCCTCCCCCCCCAGTAAAGGGGCTGTGGACCTGGCAGGGCGGAGCGTGGTGGGGGCCCCGCTAGAGGCTCACCCGGGCTCCCCTCCCCTCCAGGCACATCATGGGCTTCGTGAGCCGCAAGCGGGAGCGGCAGCTGCTGAAGAGGAAGCAGATGGGAACTTTCCTGCTGCGCTTCAGCGAGAGCACCCGGGACGGCGGCATCACCTGCAGCTGGGTGGAGCTCGGGGAGAAAGGTGGGTCCCCGCCGCTCGGCGTGGGACGGGGGCAGCGTTCCCTAGCGGGCGGAGCAGGCGCGCTGACTGCTGGGTTCTCCACCTGGGGCTATGCAGCCCGTCCCATCCCTGGGGGCGCTCGCCGGGAGTGACACCCCCTTCCCCCTCCGCTGTGCCCAACCCCAGGTCAGCCCAAGGTCCGTTCCGTGGAGCCCTACACCAAGGTGGAGCTGGCGTCTCTGCAGCTGCCCGACATCATCCACGACTACCAGCTGCTGGCTGCGGAGAACATCCCCGAGAACCCCCTCAAGTTCCTGTACCCTGGCACGCCCCGGGACCAGGCCTTCGGGAAGTACTACACCGAGAGGAGGGAAGGTACCGGCCGCTGCCCTCCTGCCTGTCAGCCCAGCCCCGGGCTCCCCCAGCCCCTGCCGGGCCCCTCGCTCCTGCCCCCCAGCCCCTGCCGGGCCCCTCGCTCCTGCCCCGCAGCCCCTGCCGGCCCAGCCCTGCCGGGCCCCTCGCTCCTGCCCCCCAGCCCCTGCCGGGCCCCTCGCTCCTGCCCCGCAGCCCCTGCCGGCCCAGCCCTGGGCTCCCCCAGTCCTGCCGGGCCCCTCGCTCCTGCCCCTCAGCCCCTGCCGGCCCAGCCCTGGGCTCCCCCAGCCCTGCCGGGCCCCTCGCTCCTGCCCCGCAGCCCCGGGCTCCCCCAGCCCTGCCGGGCCCCTCGCTCCTGCCCCCCAGCCCCTGCCAGCCCAGCCCTGGGCTCCCCCAGCCCTGCCGGGCCCCTCGCTCCTGCCCCGCAGCCCCGGGCTCCCCCAGCCCTGCCGGGCCCCTCGCTCCTGCCCCCCAGCCCCTGCCGGCCCAGCCCTGGGGCAACACTCCCAGGCCTGCTTACTCCATTGGTGGCCTAGGTGAGATTCGGTGGCAGGGGTGGGGGGCTTGCCGGGGCTCCCCTCTCTCTGACACCTGCTCTTCTCTCCCCCTCCCCAGCGGACCTGCTGGAGCAGAAGAAATACCTGAACCGGCGGCTGATCAGAGTGTCCTCCAGGTGAGGGAGCCGGATGTGGGGTCCCCATGTGCTGGCCTGCCCCAGCCGCTTCAGAAGAGACCACTGTTTCCTGCCCCTCCCTGGCCTGGCTTCCCCCCTGGCTGAAGGAGATCCCCAGGGCCCTCCTGGCTACCCCATCCCACCCTCCGCCATGGCGATGGAGCCCTTCCAATGCCCCTTGCCCTTCAGAGCGGCTCTCGCTGGGCCTGGGCGATGGGTGGGGTCGTGCCCTTCCCCTAAGAGCGCTCCTCCCCCTGTCATGTGCCGGCTAAGCCAGGCCTGCTCTCCTTCTAGGCAGCCCAGTGAATCCTGGATCCCAGAGGGCGTGGGGCTAGAGGCTCCCGCAGCAGAGCAGCCAGGGGCCAATCATCTGGAGGCCCTGGATGTACCGGAGCCCGGGGCCAATTACTTGGCGGCACCAGGGCTAGAGCCCGGGGCCAATCACCAGGAGATGCCGGAGCCTGGGGCCAATCGTCTGGAAATGCTGGAGCTAGAGGCCAGTCACCTGGGGATGCTGGAGCCTGGGGCCAGTCCTCTGGAAATGCTGGAGCTAGAGGCCAGTCACCTGGGGATGCTGGAGCCTGGGGCCAATCCTCTGGAAATGCTGGAGCTAGAGGCCAGTCACATGGGGATGCCGGAGCCTGGGCCCAATCGTCTGGAAATGCTGGAGCTAGAGGCCAGTCACCTGGGGATGCCGGAGCCTGGGGCCAATCATCTGGAAATGCTGGAGCTAGGCACCAATCACCTGGAGATGCTGGAAGCGCTGAACATGATGAGGTTCGATTCATCTGGTGAGTCTCCAGGTCCCGGCCTAGGGGTGGGGGGCCAGGCAATGGGTGGACGTTGGCCCCAAGCGGGTGGGGTAACAGAGGCCTTCCAGGTACCCCTCAGTCCTGAGCCCCAGCTCCCTGGTGTCTCAGCTCCTTTTCCCCAGGCTCTGCAGCCCCCGGCGCCCCCTGAGCCCAGCTCCCCTTCTCTTGCAGACCCCTTCCTGCCTCCGCCAGATGATGCACCCCCGCCAGAGCTGCCTGGCCCCCCCTTGTTCCTGGCGGCTGACGACATGCCTCCGCTCCAGGTTGACTCCACGGACTTCCAGTGACGATGTCTCGCCCGGCTGAGCCCTCACAGGGGCCTGGAGCTCAGGGGCTCTGCCCCCACCCTGGCTGTGCCCTCAGCTGGACGGCAGGCAAGGCCTAGCCCAGCCCCGCCTGACCTGTAGGGGGCGGAGGTGTTCTCGGCCGAGGCCCAGGGCTTGGCTTGCCCCCCGCCGGTGGTGCCTTGTCCCCCCTCCACGTGCTGGCAGGGGCGGGGTGCAGCCATCCGGGGGAGGGGAGCTGCTGTGCACACTCGGACCCCGGCTCCCCGGGGTCCTAGAGCGGGGGGCGTCTGCAGCTCTTGGGCTGACACGGGCGGGGGGACAGTCCCTGGCCACAGGGAATCTCTCTTGTGTGTATATATATATCTGCCCCCCCAGCTCCCTGTGGTGCTCGGGGGGGCTCCATGGTGCTCCCCTAAAAAAAAGTCCCTCCCCCTTGTGTGGGAGGTCTTGTGCTGGCAGAACTCTCCTGCTGCCAGGGCCTGTTGCCTTCTGGTGGCCACCCTGAGCACGTCACCCCCTTGCCTGCCATCCACCCCCCACCAGAATTCGGGCCCTGGCTTGAGGCCCATGTGCTGGGCTGGCTCTAGGGCAGAGGGCCTGGATTTGTGGGGGGAGCTGGGCTGGGGCCTGTGCTTGTGTTACCAGGCAGCCCCCATGGGGCTGGGCCAGAGTTGGATTCCTAGGGGGTCAGAGCTGGGACTAAGGCATCCCGCCCCTCCATCTGTCCATTCCTGTCTCCCTCCTCCACTCAGCCGTGCTACCCCCTCTCCACGGGGTGGGGGGGGGGGGAGAAGAGAGGCCGCCAGCTGCCTGTCCCTGGTATTCTCCCAGGGAAGGGAGTTCGTGGGGCTGAGCTGGAGCCGGAGGGCCACCCCCCCTGCAGCAGTTGGCGTTAGTGCTCTTCCCCCAGGCTGCTGGGGGAGAAGTGGGAATTGTTCAGAGTATTTTGTATGACTGTGGTGGGTGCCTCAGTTTCCCCGGGGTGCTGCATTGGTCCCTAGGTGGCTTACTCCTTGCAGAGAGCCAGGCCTGTGCTGCCTGGCTGGCTGGTAGCTCCCCCCACTGCCGTCTCAGAAGGCACCGGCCCAGCCAGGTAGACAGTCGGGGGCCGGCCCACCAGCAGAACAAAGCGGAGGCGGCTGGCCGGAGCTGAGGTTTGCTCCGGCACAGAACGGAAGCCGGAGGAGGCTGGGGGCCGTGATGGGCAGGCCTGCGCGGACCCTGCGGGCCTGGCTTTCTGGGCCGTGTGCCAGCCGGTTATTAAACTCCCCCATCGCCGCACCACTGAGCCTGGTCTGTACAAATCAACGTCCTTTAATAGGCACTGGAGGCTGGGGAGCCATTAAATATCATAAATAGCGGCCCGGCGGGGCATAAATAGACAGCGACTGCTCATAAATAACCCCCGGCCGGGCAATAAATATAAATACACAGGGAGGGGTGGGGTTCTCCGGCCAGCCCCGGGGCCGAGGGCTGGGGTTGCTGGGAGGTGCAGCCCGAGCGCCAGCCTAGCGGGTGGCTGCGCCGTGGGCGAAGACCCTTGCCATCACGGCCGAGAAGGAGCGGAGCTGCTGGAGGATCCGGTGCTGGAGCAGGGGCCGTTCCCAGGGCTGGCTCTGCTGGGGGGGTATCGTCGGTGGCTCTGGGGCCAAGCTGCCGTCCTGCGGGACAAAGAGGCGGCGGGTTACGCTTGGTGCTGCGGCCCCCCGGCTGGGGGGGCCCCTTAGGGTCGTGCTCTCCGGAGCTGACGGGGTGGATTGTGGCTTAGTTCCCCCCCCCAGCCCGTGAGGCCCCCCCCCCCTCACCTGGACGAGGCTGGTCAGCTGGGCCAGGGCGCTCTGCAGCGCCGCCACGAGTTGGGTGTCGGGGCCCTTGAGCTCGGTGAAGACCTCGGAGCCCAGCAGGGCACGGTAGTGGGTCAGGGCCTCGTGAATCCGGTCCAGGCATTTCTGCGGGGGGGGGGAGGGGGAACGGGGCATGAGGCAGGGGGAAGAGGGGGAGTTCCAGCTCCCACCCTCTTAGAACACCCACCAGCCCCAACTAGGGGCTTGGTCCTGAGTCCATGGAGCTTGGGGCTGGGGGGGTGACCCTGAATCAGCAGCCCCCCACCCCCTTTTGCTCACGGAGTACGTCCTTGGGGGGAGCTGAGACTCTGCATCTCTCCCCCTGCCCCCCTTGGCCCTGCCCTCATCTGTCCCCCAAGTGCTATTCCCCACCCCTATCTGCCCTGCCCGCAACTACCCACCTGTCTCCCAACTGACCATCTGCCCTACCCCCCAACTGCTCTTCCCCACCCCGCTCTGCCCTGCCCCCAACTGCCCTTCATCTGCCCTACCCCCCCAACTGCCCTGTCCCTGCCCCCATGTGCTCAGCCCCCCTCCCAACTCCCCACCTGCCCTGGCCCCACCCGGGTGCCCGTCCGGCTGGTACCTGCTCGGAGCCCAGCTTGTCAGGGTTGCAGTTGTCACTGCAGCGGATCTGGGGCATCAGGTCCTCACTGGGGTTCTCCTCCACCAGGGACAGCTGGGCAGGGAGCAGCACAGCCCTGGGTCAGCCTGGCAGGGGGGCAGTTTCCTGCCTGTGGCCCTCCCACCCCCCAGCTCAGCCCGGTCCCCCTTGCTTCCTCCCCCATCTCCCAGCTCCCATTTGGCTGCTCCGCCCTCCTCCGGGCCCCTGCTCCCACCCCATGGCTCTGGATGGAGTACCAGCCCCTTGGCTCGGACCCTGTGATCCCAGCCTAGGAAAAGCCCAGCCCAGAACTGGGGTAGTCCCATGGGCTGGGTTTTTCTAGACACCTTGTGAATGGCTGGAACTGTTGCTGGGGTGGGGCTGGGGGGGGGGGGGGATCATGGAGCCATGGGGGGGAGGAGCCCAACAGGGTCTCAACCCCAAAGTGCCTCTGCTGGGAGGGAAATGGGTCCTTGCAGCTGTCTGTCCGTCCGGCACTGGACTCGTCTCCCCTGCAGTCCCACACAGCCGTCTGTCTGGACACCCATCCCTCCAGCCATCTGTCCATCCAGCCCCTCTGGCCGCGGCGTGTGCCGAAAGCCCCTTCCTAGCTCGCTGTCCATGCACAGCCCTGGGGTTAACCAGGCAGCAGCTGGCTCTGCCCTGCTGGCATCAAACCCTTCCCCATGAGCTCAGAGCACTTCCCAGCCTTTGTGGGCTTTACCACCCCCCACCCCCAGAGGCAGGGCTGGTACCTCATCCCCTTGTATAGGATGGGGAAACTGAGGCAACGGGCATAGCTAAGCACCTATAATCACCCCGGCAGCCTGGGGCAGAGCAGGGAATTGTTCCCAGCTCCCCATAGCCTGGGCTACTGTCCTTTCTGTGGGTCCAGCCTGGGCACGACAGCCTCATGGCCTCTCAGCCCAGACCCATACCCATGGGGTCGGCCAGCACAAGGCTGAGGGGGGATCCCCCAACCAACTTATGTCCCCCCAGGGTTGTCAGCTGCTGCTGCTGGCTGGGACCCAGGACCCCAGATGGTGTGCCCCCCTATGCACCTCCAGCTGGGGGCTCCCCTGCCCGCTCTCCAGCTCCCGGTAACACACCTCCCCCCGGTCCCAGCTGCCCGGCCCCGCTCACCAGGCTCACATGGCCCTTGATGTCCCAGGCCAGCTTGTTGACTTGGCTGGAGAAATTCTTGCAACGCTGCCAGTCGGGGCTGGGCGGCAGGACCCTCCCCCAGGATGCCGCCAGCAGCCCCAGGAAGCAAAGGAGGGCGCCGGTCCAGTGCCAGCTGTTGCTCTGCATGCTGCCAGATCCCCGTGGGTTGCTGTGTGGGGTGCTGGGCTGGGCCCAGCTGTATTTATGCAGCGGCAGGTGACTCAGTGGGCAGGTGGGGTTTCCCCGGGACAGCAGGTAGCACCCCCGAGTGATGGTGTCAGTGCTGGCCCCAGCGGAGCGCGATGTCATCACTCACCCAGGCCGGTTACTGCGAAATTGAAGCCACCCCGCGAAAGCAGAAGCGATACCAGGAGGGGGGGGGCAGGGTCCAGGGATCCGCCGGCTCCTCGGCCCGTGGTATCTCCCTGCCGCCAGCAGCTCCACTGGTCACCGTGGGGTGGAAGCAAGGGACGACATGGGGCAGCTCCCAAATCCCCCTTGGCGCGCCCTGGCCGAACCCAGAAAACCCCAAGGTATTTTCATACCGCTGGGCTTGTCCTCCCAGAGCCAGCCCTGGCTCCCAACGCCCTTGGGCCGCCCTCCCCTGCCATGGCTGGGACTAGAACCTAGGTGTCCTGGCTTCCAGACCCCCCCACCCCAAAACCCACCTGCCCCCCGCCGCCAGATCTGGAGCCAGAACCCATGAGTCCTGCTTGCTGGGTTCTCCCCTGACCACTGGCATAATCAGCAATTGAGCTGTTGTTTGGGGGAGGTGAACCCAAGAGATCAGCCAGGGGGGCTCTGGGTGTCCCCCTGTGGGGTCCCCCCTTCAGTGAATTTCTCACCAGTGCATCAAACTTCACTGCAGGTTAACCCTTTCCCAGAGCTGGGGGGGCTCTCCCACAGGGAAACATGCCGGGGAGGGGGCTCATCGCACCAGCACAGACCTGCACTTAGCTTAATTTCAAACCAAGGAGGAATGGGGAAAAGCTGAGGGGGGGCCGCAGGTGAAGGGAAAGGACCTTGGGGCGGGGGGAGGAGTATGGGTGCTGGGGGACAGCATGAAGGGAGGGGGCAAAGGGGTGGAGTCTGGGGCAGGGATGGAGGCAAAGGGGTGGAGTCTGGAGGCAGGGGGTGAAGGGATGGGGTAGAGTGAGGGGGCAAAGGGGAAGAGTCTGGGGGAAGAGGGGGAAGCGAGGGGGCCCAGAAGAGAGGGGCAAATGGGTGGAGTCTGGGGGCAGGGGGTGAAGGGATGGAGCTCAGAAGGGAGGGGGCAAAGGGGTGGAGTTTGGGGGACGGGGTGAAGGGATGGGGGCAAAGTCTGAGGGCAGGGGGGAAGGGAGGGGCAAAGGGGCGGAGTCCGGGGGACAGGGGTGAAGGGAGGGGGCAAAGGGGCGGAGTCTGAGGCCAGGGGGGGAAGGGATGGGATAAAGGGGCAGTGTCTGAGGCCAGGGGATGAAGCAAGGGGGCTCAGAAGGGAGGGGCAAAGGGGCGGAGTCTGGGGGACAGGGGTGAAGGGAGGGGGGCGGGCAGGCAGGGGCGAAGGGACAGATCACTGGGGGATGGAGAAGCAGCGGGGCCCTGCTGGCAGGAGGCAGAGGGTCCTGGGGAAGGTTAATAGACTCCTCGGCCCCCAGCCTGGTGCCCATGAAAATCCCTGGCCACAAGAGGCCCCAAGGCACCACCCCTGGCTAGAGGCATCTGGGAGCCACAGGGCTGGTCCCAGCGGGCTGGGGGCCTACAAGGACTATGGCTCCGTTGGGCCAGCCAGAGTCATCTCAGACCCCCCAGGCTGTCCTGGGAGCCCTGCACCTGGGGGGGGGGGCCAACCTAGCAGTGCAATGGGGAGCCGTGCAGGGTAGGGCTCATCCCCCCACAGGCAAGTGGGGCTGGCAGGGAGAGAGAGCAGTGGGTCTCTGGGGGGGATGCTGGCTTAGTGCCTGTGGGAGTGGGGGAACCTGGGCCTGTGGCAACCCCCCCTCCCCCGCCAGTGAGCCGGGTATTCCAGGCCTGTCACAATCCAGGAATCCCGGGTGCCCGCCTGGCGAGGAAACACAGCAGGGCCGGGCCTGTCAGGGGCGGGTGAGGGCAGAACAGAAAGGAGCCACTTCCTTCCGCTGTGGGTGCCAGGATGGGGGGGGCGTTGCCCCCTCCCCAGGACCCTCTGCCTCCTGCCTGCAGGGACCTGCCACATGGCCATCCCTCAGAGCTGCCTTCAGGCACCTGGGCGGGCACGGCATAGGGAGCCCCCTAACTCCTGGTATTTGGGGGCCTCAGGGCCGGGAGCGGGGGGAGGGATGGCTAGGGGGAGCAGCAGGCAAGCACAGAGGCTGTGTGGGTGGGAGGAAAAGGGGGCACAGAGAGCAGAGGGGGAGCACAGAGGGATGGGGGAAGAGGTGGGTTGGGGTGAAAGGGCACATGGGGGGCAGGAAGGGGAAGGGTGGGGGCAGGGACGCAAGAGGGGATACAGAGGGGTGGGGGAGTGTGAAAGGCTGAGGGTGCGCACAGGGGCACAGGAAAGAGGGAGGAGAGGAGCGCAGGAGCCCCCAGCAGTGCCAGGCAGGAGCCCGGTGGCAGACACAGGCGTGTGGCTGCATAGCCCCCCAGCCCCAGGCACCAGCTTTGCCCTCAGCCACCCACTGCCATGTGCCTGGCACCCCACCACCCCAGGCCAAGGGAAATCATAACAGCTGCCATGCTGTGGGGGCCTGGGGCAGCGTTCCCTGTAAGCTGAGCACAAGGGCGACCACCTAGGAGCGATTTGGGTGCTGTCCAGCTGGTTAGCAGAGCACCCGCCGCCTGGCAGCCTGTGTTCCTAATGATGGTGCACATCCACACATGCCTTGGTGCACAGGATAAAATTTATTCCACACATGGATTAAAAAAAAGAGAGGGAACACCGGTCTGGAGCATTGCCTGTTGTGCTCCCAAGCAGCTCCCCTCAAAGCCAGGGCAGGGGGCACCTCGTGCCAATTGGGGGGCACTGACTTTCGCACTGGCTCATGGGGTTACCCATGCGGCAGGGGAAGAGGGAGAGCCGTGCAGTGCCACAGTGGGGGAACCTGGGGCGTGCCTGGCTCAGCGTGCCCCTCCCCTGCCCTCTCTGCCAGGGTGGCTCCTGGCCAGAAAGGAATTCTCCTGGGGAGGCCCCTGCCTTACCAGGCGGTGGCTTCATCTCTTTGGTGGCCTGTGTCATTGCAGGCCAAGCAGCCACAGCCAGCACTGTGGGGGCTTCCCCGCGGCACTCGAACCCCTGAGGCTGCGAGAGCATCGAGGGAACATGTGGGAGGAAAAGCACCCATCTTCCTAGAAATCCAGCCGCTCTGGCAGGAGTGCCCGACCCCTGCGCGGGGGCGAGGGCGAAAGGGGGACTGTGCCAGCCCTGAGATCGGGGAGGTGGACCCTGATCCCCCGCTCACCCAGCAGTGGGGCTGTCCCCCTCTGCCAAAGGGCTACCCCCTCGCCCCACCCTCCCCTGTAACCACCCTCTGCCCCCCCCCCCCACGGCAGGCGGTTACAGGCTGGCTGGGCCAAGCTCCGGGGAGGCCTGGGAGCGGGGGCAGGAAGCAAGGACTAGTCAGCAAGGGGGCTGCTGTGTGGAGCCTTGGCATGTTTCCTGGCAGCCCTTGCCAGCTGGCAGTGCCCCAGGAGGCTCCAGCGCAGCCGGCTCAGGTGTGGCGGCCTGCGGGGGGGGAGGGAGGGGGAGCTGGCTGACAGGCCTGTTGGGAACTCCGTGAGGCGCGCAGCGAAACCACCCCCCCCCCCCCGCGCGCAGCAATCCCGCATTGCACATCACCGTACTACACGCGGCTGTGAAATCCACAGGTTGCAACATCGGCCGTGGCTCCAGCCTTTCCCAAACCCGGCAGGGAATGAAATGCCAGCTGGGACCGTGCCCAGGGGCTGTGCCAAGCAGGAATTTTCCCTCGCCCGGGGACTCTCCTCAGCTTTTCCCTCCCCCTGTCCCGTGGAAAATAAACCCCACACTGGGATTTGGGGCAGTTTGGAAGCCGGTCTGGTGATCCCTGGCAGGGACAGAATTGGGGCGAGGCAGGTCTTGAACCCCTGGGGGCTCCCTGAATTCTGGGGCCCCCGGCAGCAGCCAGGGCAGCCGCAGGGCCGTGGCACTAAAGGGGAAATGGGATGTTATAGTAGAGCGACTTCCCTCTCTGGGTTTTTATCAATGGGCGCCGAGATCGCGGCAGGTGTGCGTGGGGGGGGAGGGGAAAGCGGGGGGAGTGCTGCGGCTTGCAAAGTGCGGGACCTTGACCTCAGGCCCGGCTAGCACAGGGAGAGGTGGGGTGGGATTGGCAGCCTGGCCCGGCACGTTGGCTGGACGGCAAAGGGACCCCATCTGACCTCCGGCGGGCCACCGCCTTGGCCGACCCCTCCCTGCTAGGGATTAACGCCTTTAACAGGTGCACTGGCTGTGCTATAAACCTGCCCGTTCCAGCCAAGGACCGGGCCTCTACTGTGGGGGGAAGAGTCAGGAGGACCCTTTCCCTGTAGACCAGCTACCTTAACCCCCTCCCTCCCGCCCGCTGCTGGGTGTCTTGCAATCCCTCCTGGACACAGGCTACCACAGAGCTGGTGGAATTGACACAGCCCCACACAGCCTGTTGCTCTGATCCTGTAATCAGGTGACACATCTCTGGGGGCAGCCAGAGCCTGTCCCATAGAGTCACCATGGAGTTTCCTGCCTCCCTGGGCTGACAGGTGGGGGATTCCCTGGTTTCTCTGTGGGCCAGGAGATCTGGCAGCCTAGAGGATGGGAAACCCAGCCGGCAGGAAAGCCCTTCGAAGTGCTCAGGCACCTCGCTCTATGCACCTTTGAGGACTTGGGCTTTGGGGCTAAGGACGCCCCTGCCCCCGTCCCTCGGAGCAGCCAGGGTATCTTTCTGCATCCCAGGAGATGCAGGGGGTAGCAGGGCACACAGGATGTGGTCTGGTGTCAGGCGGGCTGGCAGGGATCCACGCCGCAAAGGAAGCCAGACCACCAAAATCCGGTGCACAGCCGCAGATTGGTGTCAGGGAACGGAGGTGCTGGTCTTCTACAGGGCGGCATCTCCCTCCCTGGGGGACAGGTGCCCGGCTCTGCCTCTGGTCTCTACCACCAGCCACGCTGGGAGCTTTACAGTTTGCCACGGCCGACACCCGCCACGGGCTCTGTACAAGACAGGAACGTTCTCGTTCAAGCAGAAGTTGGCTCGGGGCAGTTGTAGGGCAGATGCACCCCAGGAGGTCACTCTGGCTGGAAACGATGAATCATAGGAATTAACACTTCATCCCCCGTCTAGTAGAGCAGCGGCTTTCAAACTTTTTTTCTTGTGACCCAGTTGGAGAAAATTGTTGATTCCCACGACCCAAATTTGACTGGAGTGTGGGCTCCGGGGTGGGGCTGAGGATGGAACTTCAGCTTTGGGGAGGGAGGGGATCAGGGCTGGGGCTTCCTTGGAGCGGCTCCCCGTCCGCAGTGCAGTGGGGGTTCTAAGCAGGGTTCCCTGTAAGCTGGGAGCTTGTGAGATTCAGGAGAGATTCCAGTGCCGCCCAGCTGATCAGCAGAGCGCTCATGGCTAAGTTGTGTGTTTCTGTTGGTGGTGCGCATTTGCACATGCCTTGGTGCACATAAAATTAATCCGCACATGGATGGCCAAGATTAGAGGGAACATTGGTGCCAAGGCAGGCTTCCTGCCTGTCCTGGCACCACAGACCATGCTGCGCCCAGGAAGGAGCCAGCAGCAGGTTCTAGCCAATGGGAGTGCGGAGCTAGTGCGTGGGGCAGGAGCAGTGCATGGAGCCCTGTGCACTCTTGTGCTCCCCCTCCCACACCCACCCTCACCTAGGAGCCGGGCCTATTGCCAGTCACGAGTGCCATGACAGATAGGAAGCTGCTTTAGCACCCACACTCCTGAGCCCCCTGCAGCAACGAGATCCAGGGCCTGACATTATATGCCCCAATATTGGGTCGCGACCCTTAGTTTGAAAGCCACTGTAATTGAGCCTCACAAGGAATGATAAAGCAGAAGTGAGTTCCAAAGCTACATTCCAGGGCCAGTGTAAACACACTGGAAGGTAACGCGCACGGTTTGAGCGCTGGCGTCCTCCCAGCCACTCAGGGGGCTAACGCCCAAGGGAGGTAAAGCCCTTTGAGGATCTGGCCCTCGGTACCTGGCATGGGTTGACAGAAAGCAGAGATTTCCTAGGAACTTCCTTCATTAGCTCAAAAATTTCTTTTCAGTAAATAAATTACTAGATGCCTGGAAGCAGACGTGTTCCCCTTACGCCATATGGAAAGAACTGTACTGCTCTTTTGAAGAAGTGTCCCAGAGTCTGTAATGCCCTAAAATTAGTCTAATCACTAGTGATTCAGTTATTAATAACTACGTACACCGCACCAGTGAGGTCTCCCGCTACCTTCAGCTGTCCAGCGTTTGGGGCGTGGGATAGTGAATAGGTGTCAGGAATTGCCAGCAATCTGCCTGTAGTATGTTGCTAAAAGGGAAGTGGTGGGAGGGGGCAAACCACTACCTTACAGCAAGAAGTCTGGGCACCTTCCAAAGCCTTAGGCGTGTCTTTGGAAGCTGGAATTGAGGTAGGGTTTTTCCGGGGGGTTGAGACATAAGGGGATGAGCTCAGTTTCTCTGGTGACATAGAAAGCATCGCGCTTGGGTTTCCAGCAGCATCAATGATGATGGGACTCTGATCCAAGAAAGGTCTCATCCTAGTGCAGCCATGCGAGATTGCTCATTTTAGTAGCCTGGCTCTCTGCCTGGTACGGCTCCAGACCCCTGGGCTGTGTCTAGACTGGCCAGTTTTTCCGGAAAATCAGCCGCTTTTCCGGAAAAACTAGCCAGCTGTCTACACTGGCCGCTTGAATTTCCGCAAAAGCACTGACGTCCTACTGTAAGAAATCAGTGCTTCTGGCGGAAATACTATGCTGCTCCCGTTCAGGCGAAAGTCCCTTTTGCGCAAAGCTTTTGCGCAAAAGGGCCAGTGTAGACAGCTCAGATTTGTTTTCCGCAAAAAAGCCCCGTTCGCGAAAATGGCCATCGGGGCTTTTTTGCTGAAAAGTGCGTCTAGATTGGCACGGACGCTTTTCTGCAAAAAGTGCTTTTGTGGAAAAGGATCCGTGCCAATCTAGATGCTCTGTTCCGAAAATGCTTTTCACAGAAAACTTTTCCGTTAAAAGCATTTCCGGAAAATCATGCCAGTCTAGACGCAGCCCTGGTGTCTTTGTGTAGTTGGGATGAGCTACTCCGTGGATAGGAAAAAACAAGGCGTCTTGGGGCAGCTAGCTGGGTTAGTCTGTAACTTTAAAAACAACAAGTCGTCCCATGGCACCTTAGAGCACGGCTACTCAACACGCGGCCCTGTTTGTTTGTGGCCCGTGGTGCCGTTTGGAGCTTTTGAACATGGCCTTCACTAGGAACACGCTTCACAATGGCGAGTCAATAGAATGGTCTGTTGTTATGAGTTTTAGTAGTTACATTCCTGGATTGTCATTGCTCATTAAAAGTGCAGTCATATGAGTGGAAATCGGGTAAATATTGCGTTTTGTTAATATCAGCAGAACTGACTTAAATGGGGCCTGTGTGTGGTGTATCTTGCCTTAATCTTTGTATTCATGCCTGTCAGTGTGAAGGAAGCTATTTGTATATATTTGCATATATATTTACATGTATATGCAACTGCACTTAGGCTGTGGCTCTCGGGATGTACTGTGAGTATCATTGTGGTCTAGGGTTGCCAGATGGTGTCAACAAAAATACCGGACACGCTTGACATTACATCACAAGCTACATTCCATCTTATTTAGAAAATACCAGACATTTATATTTTCTCAATTTTTTCCCCAAAAAGAAAGCTCAAATACTGGACTGTCCGGTTCAAAACTGGACACTTGGCAACCCTGATTGAGTAGCCCTGCATTAGAGACTAACAAAAATACACAGTATCATGAGTTTCTTGGGTAAGACTAAAGTTGCCAGGTGCCTGGTTTTGAACCAGACAGTCCGGTATTTGAGGATTCTGTCCAAGAAAAAAAATAAGAAAATACCAGACACATACAATGTCTGGTAGTTTCTAATTCAGTAAGTTTTATGATTATTAGGAGTATCAGTATTATTGTTAGGAGCTCACACTGCGTGAGCGTGTCTACCAACCAGGCAGTACGCAACTATGTGGGGGGGGGGGGGGGGGAGCAGGGTTGGGGGGGAGGGAGGTAATCCTCGGGGCCGGACTCACTTGTGCTTCGCCAGGACCATGTGTGGGACAGGCAGCACCCCGGGATCTATGTGTGCCAGGGTCAGTCCCGCTCCCCGCTGGCCGATTCTCTCCCCCAGCTTGCCCCCCTGGCAAGCCCCGCTCCCCCTGACCCCCTCCCAGCCAGCCGCGCTTCCCATCAGCCAGTGTCCCCCCCCCCCCCCCCAGCCAGCCCTGCTGCTCCTGACCAGCCCTGCTTCCCACTGGCTGGTTCTCCCCACCTCCTGCTGATCTCCCCCTGCCAGCTCCACTCCCCCCAACCCTCTCCCAGCCAGACCTGCTTCCTACCAGCCAGTCTCCCCCCCATCTCTCCCAGCCAGCCCCGCTGCCCCTGCCCCTCCGCTCCCCGATCTCCCCCGGCCAGCCCCGCTGCCGCTGCCCCACCCCCACCAGCCCTGCTGCCCACGAGCTGGTTTCCCCCTCACACACATCCTCCCAGCCAGCCCCGCTCCCCTCCACTCCCAGCTGGTGTCCCGCCCCCCGCATCTGAGATCAAGTGTATCCGGTATTTTTTTTTAAGCCGCCTGGTAACCTGGTAAGACCCACTTCATCAGTTGAATTGGAGTGGCAATAACAGAATCCAAGATCTACATAACAGCAAAAGAAGTACCTGTCAATTGTAGGCCCCGGGTTAATGAAGCTAATTAAGCGGTCTGTGTGGTATGATGAAGGCTTAAAACATAAGCCAATGCAGGACAGGCCTGGCCCGAGGAGCTGAGGCCTAGCTAACAATGGACAAAACATGGCTAACATAAAGCAAAGTTAAACTGTGAGCAAGAGGCAGGCCCCAGCTCACAAAACTTGGCACAAACAGGGCTAAGAGTGCAAAACACTAATTGGTAATAGAACCAAGGGCAGAACAATAATTGGTACTGGTCATAAGTGGAACGCACAGAATATCACTAGCTTGTTAAAAAAGACTGTGGTACCCACTCCTCACAGACACAGACTTAGGTTCAAGAAAGGGTCTAAAATGACAGAATGATGGCTAGAGATGATCTAATAAAACCACGAGGTACAGGGTGATGGGTGGTATCTAAGTAGCATCAGAGGGTGGTAACCTGACAATGTCAGTAGTGAGGTGTGATTTGTTTGTATCTGTATATAAGGTGGTGTCTTGGGGGGACAGCCTTTGTATGACTGGGGGGGAGCAGTGGAAATTTCCCACTGATTGTGTCATGCCATTGTGGCAAGGACATGTGCATAGTGGTTCAGTAGAGTCTACTGACAACTGTTACTGTACTTCGCTCGACAATAAACCTGGCCTGGCACCTTCCATCCTTATCTGGTTTGTGGTGTTTGGGGGCCCTCTTGGGGTCTGCTGTGGTCATTGGGCCCACATCATTGAGCACACACACACAAGCAGTCTTCCGGTTACCATCATCGACAGAGCCAGAGACCTGTGAGGACACCACGGCAGTAAGTCCACCTAACTATAGGCTGGATGTGTCCCATTCATAGCTTTTGATGTGAAAACGAGGATGTCAAGGGCAGGGGAAATTGGCTTTGTAATGTGTTAACCAATTAATAGTGATAGAAATGTAGCCGTGTTAGTCTGGGGTAGCTGAAGCAAAATGCAGGACAATGTAGCACTTTAAAGACTAACAAGATGGTTTATTAGATGATGAGCTTTGATCTGAGGAAGTGGGTCTGGCCCACGAAAGCTCATCATCTAATAAACCATCTTGTTAGTCTTTAAAGTGCTACATTGTCCTGCATTTTGCTTTAACCAATTAATGTCTTTCTTCAAGCCCAGGGTTATAGTGTCAAAGTTGTAGATGAATTCCAGTTCTGTAGTTTCTCTCTGTAATTGGGTGGTGAAATTCCTTTGTAGAAGGATGGCTACTTTATGATTAAGTGGCCAGGTAGGTTACAGTGTTCCCCTAGGTTTATGTGTGTTACCATTTCTGATGTCTGATTTGTGTCCATTTGTCCTTCATCATAGAGCAGGGTGGGGAACCTAAAGCCTGGAAGCCAGATGCAGCCCCTGGCTTGTCTGGATCCGGCCCCTGAGGCTCAGTGCTCCTCTTTTCTTTTGCTGTGCTAGTACATATATATATAGCCCTCCTACCTTTGTGATTTCCATGCCATAGATCTGACAAAGTGGGTTTTTTTTTAACCCACAAAGGCTTATGCCCAAATAAATTGGATAATCTTTAAGGTGTGACAGGACCCCTCCTTGATATCGTAATGAGTTAGAGACTAGGAATGGCTATTCAGACCCATTCTGATGGTGTCAAATTTGCATATAAATTCCAGTTTGGGACATCTTGTTGTTTTTGCTGAAACAGACTAACATGGATACCGCTCTGTGGACAGGGGGCATGATTAGCTAGCTAGATGGATGGATGGGTGTGAAGGGGATACACGGATGGGTATGAAAGGGATAGATAGACGTGTATGGGGATAGACTGATTAGACTGGGGCCCTTCAGAGGATGAGCTATGGGTGAAAACCCATGGGTTGTGTCTACACTGGCATGAATTTCCGGAACTGCTTAAAACAGAATACTATTCCGTTTTCAGTTTTTCTGGAAAAGGAGCGTCTACATTGGCAGGCTGCTTTTCCGGAAAAGCCCTTTTTCCAGAAAAGCGTCTGTGGCCAATGTAGACGCGCTTTTCCGGAAAAGAGCCCCGATCGCCATTTTCGCGATCGGGGCTTTTTTCTGGAAAAGACTACTGGGCTGTCTACACTGGCCCTTTTCCGGAACAGTGTTCCAGAATAAGGACTTATGCCCGAGCAGGAGCAGAATAGTTTTTCCGGAATAGCAGCTGATTTTGTACAGTACAGCATCGTTGCTTTTCCGGAAATTCAAGGGCCAGTGTAGACAGTTCACAGCTTATTCCGGAAAAGCGGCTGATTTTCCGGAATAAGTGGCCCAGTGTAGACACAGCCATGCTGAACGTGAAGGCTGCTTCCTGGCCTGACCACTTTGCTGGGAGGAGAGGTAGAGAGCTGTGGGTGTAAATTGTTAGGGGGGTACAGCTGAGACCCACCAAACTCATGTCACAAATTGCTCCCAGACTGGACGTTGGCATGATGGCCCCATGAGATGCTGCCGTCTAGGCTTGTTTGCTGTGGGTTTCACACCCCCCGAGCCCCCGCCTCGCCATTCAAGGGTGTGTTTGTTGGGGGCGTGTTCTATAGAGATAAACGCCACTGTGCTGCTGCTGGCCCTTTAAAAGGTCCTACGTTCTGATGTCCCTTTGAGAAATTCCGTTGCGGCTGGCCCTTTAAGTCACAGCGGAATCGCTGCCGTAAAGAGAGAGAGACTCGGATCTTTATGTCCCCTCCGACCTCCCGTCTTGTTTTCTCTCCCAAGCTGGGAGACAAGCCACCGCAACCTGTTAGTCCCGCCCCCGTCTCCCTCTGATTGGCCGGAGCTCTGAGCGCGCCCTCTCATTGGTCCCGGTCCCTGCCAGGCGGAGGGAACCCTCAGCCTGAGGAGTGGTTGAGCAGGCGGAGCCAGAGGCGCTGGAAGTTGCCATGGCGGCGACGGGGGGATGGGACGCGGCTCCAGTCGGGGCGGGGGGCGCAGCGGCTGGTGGCGGCCAGTGAAGGAGAGGGCCATTCCCCGCCGCCGCAGAGCATCCTGGGTAAGGTACCCCCGCGCGGAGCCTGGGTAACTTGGCCGCAGCGCAGAGGATTCTGGGTAATGTAACCCCTGAGGAAAGGGATCTGGGTAACTTGGCCACCGAGCGGAGGATTCTGGGTAACGTGCCCCTGCGCAAAGGATTGTGGGTAACTTGGCCACAGAGCGGAGGATTCTGGGTAGCGTGTCATGCGCAAAGGATTGTGGGTAACTTGGCCAAAGAGTGGAGGATTCTGGGTAGCGTGCCATGTGCAAAGGATTGTGGGTAACTTGGCCACAGAGCGGAGGATTCTGGGTAGCGTGCCATGTGCAAAGGATTGTGGGTAACTTGACCACCGAGTGGAGGATTCTGGGTAGCATGCCATGCGCAAAGGATTGTGGGTAACTTGGCAAGAGAGCAGAGGATTCTGGGTAACATGCCTCTGTGCAAAGGATTGTGGGTAACTTGGCATCAGAGCAGAGGATTCTCAGTAACACATCCAAGGGTAGAAGGTTGTGGGTAACTTGGCCACAGAGCGGAGGATTCTGGGTAATATAGCCCTGCGCAAAGAATTGTGGGTAACTTGGCCAAAGAGTGGAGGATTCTGGGTAGCGTGCCATGTGCAAAGGATTGTGGGTAACTTGGCCACAGAGCAGAGGATTCTAGGTAACATGCCCCCAGGAAGAGGTTTGTGGGTAACTTGACTGCATGGTAGAGGTTTCTGGGTCGTGCAGTCCTCAGGCAGAAGGTGGTGGCTAATTTGGCTGCAGAACCAAAGGTTTCTGGGTAAATTAGCAGAGACTTCTGGGTAAGAATCGCTCTTCACCTCCACTTTGCTAACTGAGATTTCAGCATTTCGGTTACAAGACCCTGTCAGTGGTCACAGGCAGAGTTGAGCCCAGTGGATCTATGACTTGTTGAGGAATGGTGGGGGAACTGATGGGTAATGAGCAGAGTGGGGTTGGTTGTCAGCAGGTAGGTGACCATGTTCTAAGGCCTGGGAACTAAATGGACCTTTGCAGAAGGGGCTCGTGTGTGTCTGGAGCAGCATTGCCAGCAGGAATTGCCACCCATCTCTGCTGTCCAGCCGAATCCCACTCCTCCACTGTAATCACTAGGCGGCTCTCAGTTCAGTGCGGTGACTCTTTATTGTTACAGGGTCAGTCAGTGGCTAACGGAAGCCTCTGGTGTCTGTCAAAGAGCCAGTTTCAGTACTGTGCTATTATGGCCCACTGGTACAAAGGGATCTTGGCGATACCCCTGCCATGGACAGCTCCTGTGCCAGGCGAAAACCAACCACTGCACTGTGTCTGCTGCAGCACTGAGTCCAGGGGCCATTGCAATGTAGATTTAGGCCACAGGAGGGAGAGGAAGTGGTGGGGAGGAGTCATGTTTAGGATGGAAGGGTTGAGCTGCTTCTCCTCCATCTCAGGGCAGGGCTAAATACACCTTCCCCTCTGGGCACTTAAAGATAGAAGGGTAAAGAACGTCTCACGAAGGGACTTGTCATGGGTTTTATATTAGAGCTGAGCTAAATACTCAACTATTGCTAGAGACTTCATAGACCTCATCCATCCTAATACCCATAGTGCTGTTTAATTGCTAAGACGTAGGGGCCTTGGTGTTTCTGATTTGCCCATTATTTTCAAGGGAGACGTCCAATTTCATCATGAACTTTGAAGGCCTCGACCCTGGCCTTGCGGAGTACGCGCCCACTCTCCACCCAGCCCTGGATCCAGTCTTGGACCCTCACCTCAACCCCAGCCTGCTGCAGAATGTGGAGCTGGATCCAGAAGGGGTGCCGTTGGAGGGCATCCCGGTGCCGGAGTCAGTGCACATCATGGAAGGCATGTACTCAGAGCTGCACACCGTGGTCTCCGAGGTGGGAGTACCTGTCTCCACCTCGCATTTCGATCTGCACGAAGAGATGCTCTGGGTGGGGAACCACGGGGTAGGTGATATTTGGTGTTCCGTGTGGTTCCTTGGGGATGGGGTGGTTGGGTTTTGAATTCGTCATTTGTCTGCTCTGATTTATTGGGCTGTGAGGTTTTTGTTTCTTCAGTCGCTTACATGTGTCTTGGGTCATTTACTAATGAGGGAAATGACCAAAGGTGCCTTTTGGGGCTTGGGGATAAATGGGAGGATGAGAGACTCAAAAGAGAGGGGCTGACCTCTTTTCCCTTATGTTTGTCAGTGAGTGGATGAACCAGTAAGACAGATCCTTTGGTTATTGGTGTAGAATGTGGGATGTAGGACCAGAAGGCACCTTGTTAAATTCAGTCCCCTGCAATTGCAGGCCACCCCATCTTAAGAATCTTTGTAACAGAATAAACCAATGCTCATGTGGTCTGGAGTCTCTTCCTTCCTGTTGTACCAGAATTCATGTTTGGTCTGTCCTGTCCCATATACCTTTTGTCCTACAATAGGGATGTAATAGTGGAGTCGATTAACCGATTAACCAATACGCAAAAGCTTATTGGCTAATGCTATAGACTACATGCATCTTCCCCACTGTCCGCCAGTAGATTTTTTTAGCAGGCTGGCCAGCAGCCTGGCTTAGTCTTGGCTCACGCCAGGTCCGGCACCTACCCTTGCTACCGTTCTGCATTTAAAGTGTATTAGGAGCCAGACAGGCAGGCAGCCTGGCTCAGTTCCAGCTTGTGCCGGGTCTGGAAGCTCAGCTCCCTCCCGGACAGGGGCTGCTGCTGCCCTGTGTTGCTGCCTCTGTATCAGAGGCAGCAGCATGGGGTGACAGGCAGCTGGCCCACGAGGGGAGTTGGTTTTTAGACTGGCTCTCCTCGCGGACCAGCTCCCACCTGGTACCCCGTGCTGCTGCCTCTGATACAGAGGTAGCAACACGGAGTGACAGGGGTTCCTTAGGGGTTCCTGCCGGCCCCACCCTCAGGCACTATAGAATAGTCGACTAAGGATTCATGAGGTTAATCAGCTATTCAATTAACCGATATTTAACATCCGTATCCTACAGTGCAGCCTTGGTCCATCACACCTCCCTGCTGTGCTGGAACAGACAAGTTCTCCTCCTTCCGTCTCTTGCCCTTGTTCCATCATCTAGTCTGACCTTTTGTGGTGCCTTGTCTCTGATCGATAGCCTTGGCCCTGCCTGTGTGCTGTCCCCACTCATTCCTTCTGATGCCAATCCCCTCCTCTCCAGAAGGCTGAATTTTGCCCGCTGGTCCGGACTTTTTTGGGCTGGTCTGTCTGCCTCACCAATTCTTTGCCCCTCTTATTAGAATGTGGTTGCAAGCCCATTCTCGTAGGCATACTTCTACGAGAGACTTTCCCCCCTTTTGGTGGTACCCTCCAGTACCTGCAGTTCACGCTTCCTCTGTCCACTTTCCCTTGTAACGTCCCTGCCACTGCAGCAGCCGAGGGTTGGGCATGTTGTATAAAGAGGTGGGTATTGATATTTGCTGGCAGGCTCTTTGGGCGGGCAGACAGCAGTCTAAGGCGAGCGGGGTCGGGACGATGAAGCTAGACAAAGCCAGACAGGAATGTACACACTGTGAACAGCGAGGGGCAATTCTCCATTGGATCAGTTGAGCAAGGGTCATGGTGGAGCCTCCGCCACTGGCAAGTTTTAAACTCAAGGTTGGATATTTTTGTAAAAAACAGGCTCTGGTTCCGAGAGGAATTAGTCCAGGGCAGTGCCGTGGCCTGTGCTAGACGGGGGGTCGGACTGGGTCACTGTGAGCCCTTCTGGCCTTGGGTTTGGAGATTTTTGTGGCATCGGGCCACATGGGGTTAGCACAAGGCTGGTGAGGTATTGGAGCACGTTGAAGGGTCCACCGCAGGTCGGCCTTTCTTCTCTGCTTTGTTACAGGGTCACGCCACCTCATTCTTCGGCCCAGCCCTGGAGCGTTATTCCTCCTTCCAAGTGAGCAGCAGCGACGACATCCGCCAGATCCAGAGCCTGGAGAACGGCATCCTCTTCCTGACCAAGACGAACCTCAAGTACATGTCCAGGGGAGGCCTGATCATCTTTGACTACCTGTAAGTTTCCTCCACTAGGTGCCGGCGAAAGGCCTGCAGGGATTCTCTCTAGGGCCCAGAAGGGAGCCCCGCTCAGCCCCTGGCTGCTAACGATGACACGACACGGGCACTGCAGTGCAGCTCTGCATTCCTTTCGCACGGGGGGAGGGGAGACGGTCCCATATCAATGCTGATCCAATCCGAGTCTGTGCTGTGGGGAACGGGCTCCCCATTCCGTGTGGCCCTGTGGAGGGGAGGTGTGTGAAGGAGGGCCTCTGAGAGAGAGGGAGGCGGAGCCGAGTAGGAGAATGAGCTTTTGCCTTCTCTCCTTTTCCATCAGAATGGATGAGAGCGAGGACGTGCACAGCCTGCTGCTGACAAACAGCAGCACCCTGCTTATCGGGGGGCTCCAGAACCATGTGATAGAGATCGACCTTAACACCGTGCAGGAGACCCAGAAGGTATCAGCGATCAATCAGGGTCGGGCCTGATCCTGAGGGGTACCTCCCATGGGCTTCGGTGGGGGAGATGGGTGCCTAGTGCCCCTTGGGAGTCAGGCCCCACAGGGCTGGGAGCAGGGAGAGCTCTCTCTGACCTCTAGCCTGACACCCTCAGTGTGGCTCAGAAAGGTGGCTGGAAGGGTTTCAGATGCCTCCTGCCAATGCAGAGGTTACTGCTGGGCAGAAACCCCTTTGCTTGACTACTGTATGCTGGCTGGTTAATACATAAAGGCTGTGTCTACATTGGCCCCTATTCTGTAATAGGGATGCAAATGTAGCACTTTGGAATAGGCAAATTCCGCGGGGGATTTAAATATCCCCCGCGGCATTTACATTAACATGGCTGCCGCTTTTTTCCGGCTTGTAGATAAGCTGGAGAAAAGCGCCAGTCTGGACGCGATCCTCTGGAAAATAAGCTCTTTTCCGGAGGATCTCTTATTCTTATTTCAAGTAGGAATAAGAGATCCTCCGGAAAAGAGCTTATTTTCCGGAGGATTGCGTCCAGACTGGCGCTTTTCTCCGGCTTATCTTCAAGCCGGAAAAAAGCGGCAGCCATGTTAATGCAAATGCCGTGGGGGATATTTAAATCCCCCGCGGAATTTGCCTATTCCAAAGTGCTACATTTGCATCCCTATTATGGAATAGGGGCCAATGTAGACACAGCCAAGGAGCGCTAGCCCCACTAAATAAATAGCAGGGGAAACTGAGGTCCAGAGGGCAGTCTGGGCTAGAAATCCAGGAGCCCCGGTCCCCAGCTTTAACCATTGGTTCACACTGCCTTCCCCCTGGTCCTGGTCTTTGGTTCCTGTGTTGGTTCACACTGCCTTCCCCCTGGTCCTGGTCTTTGGTTCCTGTGTTGCTGGACACACATTTGCGTCTTTGGTTCCTGTGTTGCTGGACACACATTTGCCAGTTGATAGCCCCCGGGCTGTGCCAGCTGAGGGGTGAGTATTGTGTCCTGTCTTCACTCCTTTCCCTTCCTTTCCAGTACACCGTGGAGGTGCCTGGTATCACCATCCTGAGGCAGTCCAACCGCTTCTTCTTTTGTGGGCACACTACCGGGAAGGTACCCTCAGCCCTGCTACTGTCAGCCCTGCCCCTCGAGTCCTCTCCCAGGGTGCTGATGTGCTGATGTGATCTGAGCATGAGCCAGCCATCCATGAACAGAGTGCTAGGACTGGGTGCTAGGACTGGGCATGGCTGAGCCAGGAGATCCCTTCCATGGCTGGCATAACAAGCAATGTCTTCTTTCAGATGCTTGGTGCCATGCAGCTGCTGTCCAGGCAGGTCCCTCTCTGTGTCACCAGGTGACCCAAGGGAGGGAGTTTGTGTTTCTGCAGCACCTCTCCCTTGACTGGCCCCAAAGGCCTTCACCTGACAGCACAGCCAGCCACTCACAGTGGAGAGAGCAAGCTAAGGATCTGAGTCCCAGCCCTGCTCCCCTCTTCCCATGTGTTTGGTCTGCCAGGAGTAGTGATTTGCTCCCATCACAGTAGTGTCAGCTCCTCCCAGTTGTTAGTGTGTCCTCACTGGGCACACTGATACCAAGCAGGGCCCTTATCCCCTGGTAGAGACAGACACAGAGAGGCTAAGGGACATTTCTAAGGTCACACAGGAAGTCTGGTGGAGCAGGGACTTGAACCCGATCTCCCAAGTCCTGTGCAGGTGCTCTGACCACTGGCCCATCCTCTCTAGCCTGTTAAAGGATGACACAAGGAGTCCAAGTCATTGTGTCCCTCTGATCTCCTGGGGCTAAGCAGCCCCCTAGGAACCATTCCCTCTGTTCCCTTTACCGGGGCTTCCTTTGTGCCACCCCCCAGGTGTCCCTGCGGGATCTACGCACCTTCGCGATGGAGCACGAGTTCGATGCCTACTCAGGCAGCCTGTCGGATTTCGACGTCCACGGCAACTTGCTGGTGACGTGCGGCTTCTCCAGCCGCATGAACGGCCTGGCCTGCGACCGCTTCCTGAAGGTGTATGACCTGCGCATGATGCGGGCCATCACCCCGCTGCAGGTGCACGTGGACCCCCTCTTCCTCAAGTTCATCCCCACCTACACCTCCCGGCTGGCCATCATCTCCCAGACAGGTAGGCGGGTTTGCCTTTGGATCGTTGGCCCGCGGGTCTAGTCCACAGCGGGGCACCGGTTCCAGATCCCGTTGGAATCGGGAAAGGTCTGACACAGCCCTGGCCTGGCAAATCAGTGGAATGTTTGGCAGAGCTCAGGGGAGGGTCTGTGACGGGTTGTCTCACAGAAATCCCCTGGGGTCGTCTCCCAGTGTGTGATCATGCCACTGATGCCCACCTTCCTACCCTCTGGAGCGCCGCACCACCCTGCGCTGCTGGGCTGGATCCTCTGGTCTCTCCCAGCCAGGGTACGGAGTTGGGGTCACTGCCCCCTGCGGAGCCACACAGACAAACAGGTCAAGTCTGGGAGGGCTCAGCACCCAGGAAACCAATGCCCAACAGGGGCTGACAAGCTCCTAAGCAGGTCTGTCCACTTTATCAATGAAAGAGAGAGATGCACAGCGGTTGCTCCCCCAGGTAACAATTGTTTACGCTGGGCCTGGTAATAAATAAAAGGGCTTTTATGAAGTACAAACCGTGGGATTTCAGTGGTTGCAAGTGAAACCGATCAAAGTAAGTTACAAAATGAAAATGAACAAAAACCCGCTAACTATTTGAAATCCCCTAACCCCTGTTATGTGCAAAGCCTTACCCTGCACAGCTGTTCTTATTGCAGGTAAAAAGCTTCAAGTCAGAGTTGATCTTTCCTCTGGCCCAGGTCTGCAGCTTCTTCAAAGTTTTTTGTCTGCTGTTAGGGCCGGGGTGGGGAACCTAAGGTCCAGGGGTCAGATACAGCCCCCGGCTTGCCTGGATACGGCTCCCGAGGCTTGGGGCTCCTCCCCCAGCATTGGGCAGCCCTTGCTGGTGCTCCAGTCCCATTGCCATCCCTCCTGGGGGGTAGGGCACACAACATCTACTAGCCTGGGCCTCTCCTAGGCTCTGGTGTGTGAGAGGAATGTGGAAAGGGAAGGGCCTTTCTCCTTCCCACTCGGGGATCCTGTCAGTGGAGGTTTGTTTTTTCACTTCTTACTTGTGTGCGGCCCCCGACTGATTTTTCTGTGGGTCAGCGGCCCTCGGCCCAGAAAAGGTTCCCCACCAGCGTTTGCAGGGAGCAGCACAACTTCACAGGCGGTCAGAGACTCAAGGCTGTGTGCATGGTGTTGACTGACTGGGCGGGGCTGATTCATCAGCTGGGAAGCTGTGCTGTTCTGCAGCTTAGGGGGAACACTGTTCCCCACCCCCATCTTTAGGGTGAGCCAGGCAGTTCCAAAGGCCAGCTGAAGACCAAGGACTGATGGCTTCTCATTCCTTAAACAGACTTTCCCCCAGGACAGGAACCCTTTGTTCTGCATTCCCCATCCCTATGGAGAAATACCAGGTTCAAGATGGATTCCAGTGTGGAGGTGGGCGGGGGGGAAGAGGGAGGGCATGGTCACATATCACACGTCTTTCTAGGGCTAACCACAGTTTGGGCTTATAGGACAAGCGTGACCATTCCCAGGTGGTTGGTTTGAGTACTGAGTCATTATGTTTTCCAGCATCAGTAATGGCCCTCATTAGCATATTTAGAGCTGTAACCAGAGCCACACTTCCTACTTCTAATGTCACATATAAGAATGATACATGCACAATAATAGGCTCTACGGATCCAGCAGCCGGTAACTGTAAAATTGTTGTTACGTGAGTTGTTTTGCCTAAAGCATCTTTGAATTGTACATGAAACCCTGCAAATTTACCTATATCCGCTGCTCGTTTTTGCAGATGTGGATACAGATTTTGTATCTAGAACCCTGCAGATTGGCAGCTACCCGCTTTATGTCAGCAGGTATCCACATCCTCAGTTGTCAGTGCCAATATCACTGGCTCATTTTCCTGGGTGCGGGATACAGATTTTGTGTCCGCGCAGGGCTCTAGTTATGTGCAGTCAGGGTCCTGGCGTGGATGGTTTGGCAGTGCTGTGGAGTCTCAGGATGGAGGGTGGTATGGGGTTTTGTCGGCATGAGGTTTGCTGGGAGCTCGGCGCTGTGCCCCAGATGCCCTCCCCATGCCTCTCCGCTCTCTGCAGGTCAGTGCCAGTTCTGTGAGCCCACAGGCCTTGCCAGCCCTGCTGACATCTTCCACGTCAACACTGTGGGGCAGCTGATCATGACCTTCGACGTGTCCGCCAGCAAGCAGGCCATGGTGTTCGGTGACTCGGAGGGCTGCGTCCACCTGTGGGCCGACTCGCCTGAGGTCACCTTCAACGCCTACTCCCGGGAGACAGACTTTGCCCTGCCCTGCATGGTAGACACCTTGCCTCACCTGGACTGGAACCAGGACCTCATGCCCCTCTCCCTGATCCCCGTGCCGCTGACCAGTGAAACGCTGCTGTCAGACTGGCCTGCTGCCAACTCTGCCCCTGCTCCCAGGTAATTCACTGGGGCTCTTGCAACGCCCCTCACCTGTGAGCCGTACGGACGTGCAGCGCAGAGCCGCCCTGCGTGGCAGCCCAGCCACCTCAGCCCTGGTTCCCTTGAGCTCTCCTGAGACAGGTTGGGCCAGGCTAGGTATGGAAGGGGTAAGTGTAGGGTGCCTCGGGCAGAGGTATTGTCGATCCAACAGGAGACGCTCCCTCCTGTGTCAGTACCAACCCAGTGGCCCCGCGTTATGCCAGGCTGTTGCGCTGATGAGTTGTACTTCTGAGGTGCTGGCTGCTTGTGGCCACGGGAAATCCCATGCCACTTCCTCACGAATCAGGGTGTAGCCCTCAGCTTCCTGGTCAGATTTCAGTGTGGGTAATTCATTCTGCATCTCTCAGTCTCCCGTTCCAACCAGCTTTAGTAGTGTCCTCTGGCCCTGTTCTAAATCGCTGTGTGGTGCACGTGCCGAGTTCCGCCCCAGAGACAGCTGCCTGGCTGCCGCTGTAAGTGAAAGGCCTGCTCCACTTTGCGCTCTGGTGATGGTTTGCTGTGACGCAGAACCCTTCACCTGGTAGCCCCCTCGCTGGCCTTTGCGATAAGAACATAAGTGGCCAGATTGAGTCAGACCAAAGATCCAACCGACAGTGGCCAGAACAGAACAGGGAACCCCCCAGGGATCCATCCCCTGTCGCCCATTCCCAGCCTTTGGCAACCAGGCCGAGGACTGAATGCGTCCCAGGGAATAGTCCTGCCACCCCTTTGGCTGGGCAGCACAGTGTCCGGAGAGGGACTTTGCACAGCTGCTCTCTCTGTTCTGCGTGTGATCAGGGCTGTCCGCCCAGCTCTCTGGCTGGCCTGTGAGCTGCCCGGTGTTTTGCAGGCGGGCCCCGCCCGTCGACCCCGAGATCCTGCGTACCATGAAGAAAGTGGGCTTCATCGGCTACGCGCCCAACCCAAGGACCAAGCTCCGGAACCAGGTGCGTGTTCGGGCGCAGGTGTATGCAGCCTCCCTGCCAGCATGGGAGACCTGTGTGAGGTTATGCCCAGCACTAACGCTGCACTGCTGAGCGCTGGCTGAAGAGCTGCGGGTTTCAGGGAGCCGAGACGTCAGTGTCATTAGACGCAGCTCCTGTTCTCCAAGCTGGGGTGACCAGGGCACGGTCTGTGTCCTGGCTTGCGCAGGAGCTCAGGCTCGATGATCTCAGGTCCTTCCTGGCTTTAAGCCCTGTGACTGGTACGTGAGGGTTTTCTTCTGCCAAGTAAGCAGGGTGAGCTGGCCTCTCCGGGAGGTGAGCAAATGCCCCGAGGCCGCTCAAACAAGGGAGTTTGTGTGCTCCATACTGTGAAAAGCTGAAGAGCCCAGTGCTGGGGGTTCCCTAAACCCCCCCCGGCAAACCACTGATCTGTGTTCTCTGCGCCAGCATGGCCTCAGACCACCAAGCTTTGGAACGGCAAAGGGGAATGAGGTGCTTTGGCAGAGGTGGCGGGAGGTGTCCTTTGCCTTTTTTGCTTTATCCTGTTGCTCTGGGCCCCAGGCTCAGCTGTGTGGGGGGAGGGGATGGGGGGGCATTGTGTGCTGGTGGTTGCTTGCTCTGCCTCAGCATTAAGCTGCTCTGACCCTTTTCCTTCCTGCCCCCCTCAGATCCCTTATCGGCCGAAAGAGACGGACAATGAGTTTGACAGTTTCAGCCAAGTCCCCGAATCCCCAATTGGCCGGGAAGAGGAACCTCACCTCTACATGGTGGCGAAGAAATACAGGAAGGTCTAACATGCCACGTCTGCCAGGGGGCCTCGGGCTACGGGGGGGTGGGTGGAGGGGCCAGGCGCAGACGTAAGGAGCGGTCACAGGAAGGCTCAGCCTGGTTTGGCTACAGCAGTGCAGCCTGGGGAGGCAGCTCCCAGCTCCGTGGCTTACGTGACTGGGCTGACCCAGAGGGGTGGCAGCACTTCTCCCTCGTGGTTTGCTCCTGAGCGCTGCTGAGCGTTCAGGGGAGGTTTGCCCTCCCCATCCCAGGGTTTAATAGCCCCGGTTTCTGCCTAGTGCTGTGTTAGTATCCCTTGTGATAGCAAGCGCTTGTGCACTGGGGTGTGCTGGTGTCACCGCTTGTGTGTTCACTGGGTGTCCCCCCCTCCTTCCCCCCCAGCGCTTGGGCAGGCGATTGTGTACTGATGTAATTGACCAGCTCGGGGCCGAGGTTTTCCCCCATTTCTGAGGCTGCCTTCTCTGTCCAGGTCACCATCAAATACTCCAAGCTGGGCCTGGAGGACTTTGACTTCAAGCATTACAACAAGACCCTGTTTGCGGGCCTGGAGCCTCACATTCCCAACGCCTACTGCAACTGCATGATCCAGGTGCGACGGGCACCCAGCCCCCCGCTGCCAGGCCTGGCTGCGGCCTTCCAGCTCCCCCCCTCACTCGCCCTTCTGCTGCCTCCCCAGGTGCTGTATTTCCTGGAGCCTGTCCGCTGCCTGGTCCAGAACCACCTGTGTCAGAAGGAGTTCTGCCTCGGCTGTGAGCTGGGCTTTCTCTTTCACATGCTGGACTTGTCCCGGGGGGACCCGTGCCAGGTGCGTGGGTGGCCAATGCCAAGCACGGGGGCTGCAGGAAGGGGAGGGAGCTTCTTGAGCAGGGTCTGGGGAGTCTCTTGGGGCTGCACCTGCCCTGGCTTGAGGGCAGGGACTCGGGCGAACCACCCAGGAGGGTCTCATCTCGCTGGCGGATGAGATCTGCCTGGGGTTTGGAGAGACAGGGAAGCCACCGTGTGGGAGGGGCCGCCTCAAGGAATTCAGGGAATGTCACCTCGTGGGTCCCAGCGCTCCCGATCCTTCTCCTCCCCCAGGGAAGCAACTTCCTGCGAGCCTTCCGCACCATCCCGGAGGCGTCCGCGCTGGGGCTGATCCTGGCCGACTCCGACGAGGCCACAGGCAAAGTGAACCTGGGCCGGTTGATCCAGAGCTGGAACCGCTTCATCCTGACTCAGCTTCACCAGGAGACCCAGGAGCAGGAGGGGCCACAGGCCTATCGGGGCGTCAGCAGCAGGTGATCCTTCCCCCCTGCACCCTTTGTTTGCTGGGCTTGGAGTGGGAGCACACAGCCATGGACGGGGTCTGTCTGCTTCCTTGGGGAGGCGTGTGCGGGGCCCCGGTCAGCCAGCGGCTGTTGTGGAACGCGCAGCGGGAGCCGGGCTTGCTGGGCTGACCCTGCGCACAGCCTCCTAGCAACTCAGGTTACCGTGGGCCTGGCCCAGCCGCTCACTAACCTTGGATCTCGTCAGCCGCCTTGGGGCGGGAGGGTCAGTGTCTCTGCTGAGAGCCACCACTGGGTTGGCTCCAACCCTGTTGGCAGCTGCCGCCTGCAAGTGCCCAGGCTGGGAGAGGTGTGTAAGGACTCGGGGCTGCCCTGCTGGGCCTGGAAAGGCTCCCGAATGATGAGCTCCTGCTGACCCTGACGTGCCGTTTGCTCCAGCAGCTTTGGGTCTTCGGGGGACTCGGTCATCGGGCAGCTCTTCAGCTGCGAGGTGGAGAACTGCAGCATGTGCCGCTGCGGCAAGGAGACCGTGCGCGTCTCCTCCACACTGCTCTTCACTCTCTCCTACCCCGAGAGCAACGGTAACTACGCAGGATCAGGGCGGGGGATGGAGAGGGCTGGCAGTGGGACGAGCAGATGGTTTTACGTGTCAACCAGGGGGCAGCTCCATCTTCCTTGGGTTCAGGAGGCTGAGGGGGGCTTTTAACTCCCACATTGGTGGATCCCGCCTTTATCCGATAACTGACCCCACTGTACAGACGCCTCTGGCCAGTGAAAACAGCCATCATGTTGCGTCAGCCACACGGGCAGCTGGGGCCTGTTCCCTATAAGGAATGGGTCAGAGCCCTGTCCAGAGTCACATCTGTTCTAAATCCCTGTGGGTTCTCCCCTCCGCCCGCCTCTTCCCTCAGATAAAACCAGAGATTACGAGTTTGCTGAGATCTTAAAGAGGAGTATCTGTCTGGAGCAGAACACCCAGGCCTGGTGCGAGAACTGTGAGAAGTACCAGCCCACGGTGAGTTTGGGAGGAGGTGGCCACTCAAGGCCTGCTTATCCCCTTCGTCGCAGGCACCCGCTGGGCAGAGAAGTGGTGGAGCTCGCCCCCCACTGCCTCGGCCTCCCACGGGAAGCAGGGCAAACCCCGGCTCAGAACGGACAGGGCAGAGCACAGGCCAGTGTCGGCCGCGGAGGAACGGGATGGGACCACTCTGGAGGGGCTAGAGAGGGCGAAGGTTCCGTGTTCTGAGCCTCGCACAGGCTGACACGGGCGCTGCAGCTTTGAGCACGTCACTTCCCTGCTCTGTGCCTCGTTTTCCATCTCGGTGAACACGGCTAAGCCCAGGGGAGTAGGGAGCTTAGTGGGCAGAGGCTTCGGCAGAGGAAATCGACTAGTCTGTGTTTCCCGTAAGAGCGGCCAGACTGGGTCAGACCAACGGTCCATCTAGCCCAGGGTCCTGTCTGCCGACAACGGCCAATGCCAGCTGCCCCAGAGGGAGGGGACGTAACAGGCATTCCTCACGTGATCCCTCTCCTGTCATCTGTTTCCAGACAAACAGAGGCTGGGGACACCATTCCTCCCCAGCCTGGCTAATAGCCATTGATGGACCTAACCTCCAGGAACCTAGCTAGCTCTTTTTTGAACCCTGTTAACATCCTGGCCTTCACCACATCCTCTGGCAAGGAGTTCCACAGGTTGACTGTTCGCTGAGTGAAGAAAAACTTCCTTTTGTTTGTTTTAAAACCGCTGCCTATTAATTGCATTGGTGACCATTAGTTCTTATACTGTGGGAATAAGTAAATAACTTTTCCTCATTCACTTTTTCCGCACCAGTCATGATTTTATAGACCTCTGTCCTATCCCCCCTTAGTCTCCTCTTCCCTCCAGAGCCTCTGGCTGACTCTCACCCTCTTGCCCTTTTCTGTCTGTCCTACTAAAGGTGCAAACCCGGAACATCCGCTGCCTGCCCGATGTCCTAGTAATTAACTGCGAAGTGAACAGCTCCAAGGAGGCCGATTTCTGGAAGACCCAGGCAGAGGTAGAGAAATGTCCGTTGGTTGCGAGCGGGCAGGTCTGTTCTCTGGGCATGCGCAGGTTGCTCTGTGCCCAGCTGAGTGCAGGATCTGCTTGCACTTGGTCACTGAGGGTGTGTCCACAGTGCAGTCCTGGCGTACGACTGAAGGCACTTTCCTCCAGCTATCTCCGGAGCTACAGCAGCCCAGACCCCTGAGTCCTGGGCGAACTTGCTGAAGCGCCGTCCCTCCGTCGTCCCGAGCTGCCATCACTTCCCACAGCTGTAGGATGGACGTGCTCTTAGAAGGATTTTTATTGTATTGCTAATTCAGTGACACGAACTTTCCAAGTACCCACCAATCTTGTTCCTAACCTGTCCGTGTTCCTTTTGAATGTCCCATGTGTGGGCGATGAAGCTCTTCGCATTAACTCAATACTCAATTTGGTTCCAGTTCCAGAAATGGTTCCCACACCTGCTAACCTCTTTACTCCGCTGCGAGGCTGCCCAGCATGTTTTCCACTGAAATTATTCCTTGTGCTTTGTTTTGTATTGGGGGGCTCTGCCCGTTTCTAGCTACCGCTAGCTACACATTTATTTCAGCCAGGTTCCTCCTGGCTCCTGCCCTGATGTTTTTGCTCTATTTTGTTCCCAGTTCGCCTTTAAAAAAACAGTGATGAAGAAGGGAGGTCTTGAAATACCCAAGAGAAAAGAGATCTCTCCTGGAGAATGGTAGGTACTTGCTGTCAGAGCATGGATTGGCTTCTGGATCCTACCCATGGCTTTGGGGAACTTGTTGCTGTCTTTCATTTGACAGTGATTTCCCCTTGCCTGTCTACAGCACCTGAGGTCCCAAAGTGTTTTATAAACTGAACCACAAACATTGCTTTCCCGCCTGCCATGCCCCCTGAAATGCAGCCACCTCTGGGGTGGGATGCAGCAGCTGCTTAATGGCACCCAACAATATCAGAAATGCATGAAGTTAAGAATCTGCTCAAGGAAATAGCGGGGGCAGAATGTAATTAGTTTGCAGGCCTACAGCCCTGTGTAACGCTGTGTTGTTAACATGCACCTCTGCTGGACTTCGGCCAGATGCCGAGGGAAAAGCTCCCCGCGATCCTTTCTGACCTTGGCTTTACAGCTGCCCGTATAACCTTTAGCAGCCTGCGGTTGCCCTCTGGCATCAGTGGAGTTACTCTGGGGAGTGAATGTGGCTCGAGGCAGCTGCCTTCTCCACTCTCTCGGTCCCTTGCAGTCTAGTTTCCTGGTGATCACCCTCCTCTGTTGCACTGAGCATCTTTGACTGGCACCCACTTGCCTCTCTCCCAGTGCCTCAGCTGGTGCAAATCAGTGTAGCTCTGTGGACTTCACTGGTGCCATGCTGCTTTACACCAGCTAGGGATCTGACCCTCAGTGTCCAAAACTCCCCTCCTTCCTGCATCCAAGGTCTGGAATTCCCTGTGTCCTCTCCTAGCAGGAAGGACCTGGGGAACGCTGAGGCGGGGCCCTCGTACCCCTCCCTCGAGGAGCTGAAGAACATCTGGCTGCCCTATTCCATCCGGATGAAACTGACCAAGAACAAGGAGCTGGACGTATGCAACTGGATCGAAAGCGATGAGGTAACGCGTCCCTGCCTCCGCTGGGGCCTAACGTCCATCCGGCGAGGTCCAAGGCTGGCTGGGACTAATGGCAAAGAGAGGGAGCTGCTGACCGTGGCCATGTTTCTACGGGCAGCCAGCGGGCTCCCCCAGCGCGAGGGAGTTGGAGCGCCTGGACGGTTAAGGGTGAAGAGACGAGATTTGCTCACCAAAATGGGTCCCTCTGAGCCAGGGGTCTCTGCGCTGGGGAGTGAAGTGGGGGAGACTAGACTCACCTGCTGGTGCCATAGGCGCTCTCTGCCCCCATTGGCCTGATGGCAGAACTTGGGCACGTTTCGGGTCGGCTTTGGCTTTGCCAGGCTTGGCGGGTTTGTGTCTCAGCCCCAGGAGCTGCTAGTCCCAAGATTTCCCATCACCCATTGCACAGGCTGCCCATATCCTGAGCGACGTCCATCCCTGCCCCGGGCAGCCGGTTCCCAGCAGAGCCACGTAATTACCAGGCTGGGTTTTGCCTTGCAGCTGAGCTCGTCCGACGACCAGGACTCGACGTACGTGTACGACTTGATGGCCACCGTCGTCCACATTCTGGACCCCCGCACCGGGGGCAGCCTGGTGGGGCACATCAAAGTAGGGGAGACGTACCACCAAAGGAAAGAGGTGAGCGGACACAGCCCACCTCTCTCCCAGCTGCCGTGCCGGGGCTGCTGCCCACTTGGACCCCAGCCCTGTCCTGGAGGAACCCCCTCTTGGCTGGGTCTTTTCCCAAGAGTGTCTCAGGAAGGGGCTGTGTTCCAGAGGGGGAGGCAGGGCCATCCCTAGGGGTGTGTGGGGCCCAGGATACTCCCCCCCCTTCAGGCTCCATCCCCACTCTGTCCCCCCACACACACATTCCACCCCTTCTCCTGATCCTCAGACCCCTTCTCTCCCAAGCAATATTGATGCTGCATTAGCAGATCTAATGTGGGATCTGACTTCACTTGTATTGATGTTTTTCTTTTGTAAACCATTTAGGCTGTTTTTGTAGTCTGGCCTCTTCCTAGAGTTCTGAGGCGGTTCTGTGAGTATTTTTAAAGAGCACAGATTGCAGACTGGGTTTCAGTGAGGTCTAAGTAAGCACAAGATCAGCCTTCAAACTGTTGTCAAGTCCACACAGTGACCAAACTGTAAAAGCACTTCCTGTTGTAATGATTTGTATGGGTCAAGTACAGCAATCCAAGCTTAGACGGAATAGATCTGTGCTTTTATTTTGATTCGGGTTGCTTTAAGAAGCTGCTTTCATGCTATTTACTCTCGCTTAGGCCTTCTCTATACTACCAAGTTTTGTTGCCAAAAACTTCCTTTTGGCCACAAAATACCGAGAGCATACACGCTGCAATGGAACTTTTGTCAGGAAAAACACCCCAGTTTGGCTACCAAAACCTTCCACCCCTTTGTCCTTTTTCCTTCCCTTTATTGTTGACAAAAAGCCAGTGTAGACACTACAGTTTGTTTAGTCCACAGATCATTACCCTGCAATGCCTGCCCCAGTGTTTTGATCTCTGCTGCCCTGTAGGCACAGGCCCCTCTTGTTTCAAAGCTCGAGGAAGTATCTGACAGCTGAGGCCTTGACGACACGACGACAGGCCGTTGAGCTAAGTGATGCAACTTCAGCTGTGTCAATAATAGTCAATATATGTAGGTCCGCTTACTGCAGTATCTTTGCAGCAGTAAGTCAACTGCTCACACTCTCCCATCTTACTCCTCTCATTTTGGGATGGGAGAGTGCTTGGCAATCGACTTACTGCATCCTCAACACGATCAATCGACCCCTCTTGGCCAATCGCTGCCCTTCGGTCCAGCCCATAGTGAAGACACGCTCTTGGTGTGCTGCTCCATTTGGGGAACAAACACAGAGCGAATCATTGGAATTCTTCTGTTCTGCCCTGCTAGGAACCCAGCAGTAGGGGGAACTAAGAGGGACTCGCAAGATGAGCAAGGATCATCTCCACCTTCCCACAGCACTGCATTGTGGGATACGTACCCACAGTGCACTGCTCTCACTGTCGATGAACATGCCCTAATGTGGACACGATCTGTCCACAGAGGGAACAAGCGTGAACCCCTCCTGGCAATGTTTGTTTGATCAACTTTAGGGTGTCAGCCCAAGTTTTGCTGACAAAACCTGGTAGGGTAGATAAAATCGCAGCTATTGCACCTGCAAACAGTTAGGCAGGTGGAGGGCTCCGTGGCATAAGCGTTTGCATGACTCAGGCGTTAGTGAACGAACACTGTGGCAAAAGCACGAGGAGGGGCCTAGCTTGTGACATTGGAATGATAGCATTTCCAGCAATGTTTAGGTAGGTGTCAATGACTTATGGTAGTGGTGTCCAACCTTTCGAAGCACAAGATCACAAACCCAAATACCTTTGCCCTGCCTCCTTCCCCTGCCCCTTCTCACTCTGGGGAGATGGATTACGGGGCAGGGGGACACCCTAATATCAGTGCCCCCCACTTCTGCCTCCCTCACCTTGCACAGCAAGCAGGAGGCTCCCAGGGGGGCATCTCCAAGGCATAGGGCAGGAGCACCATGGCATTGGGGAGAGGGGCAGCTGATGTGCCAGCCAAACTAGTCAGGATCACCTGTCAGAGTCCAAGATCTCCCAAGAGATCCCGATCTACTGGTTGGTGACCAGTGGCTTAAGGCCGTGGTGTCCAGTCAGTTCTGAAGCAGTACCTACCGTAGTGCTAACTAGCCACATTATTCTGAAAATGCTATAGCCAGCTAGCCACATTACTCAAGCCAACAATTTGTCAGCAGGAGCGCTCTGCTGCCAACCAAGCAAAACCCCCTCAACAGAAGTGCCGAGCAGCAGAGTTTTGACTTCTAGTGGGACGGTTAGTGACAGGGCTGTGTTGACACAGCCTTGTCGCTAGAAGCAGCACAGTGTAGACACACCCTTTGAGTTGGCGACACACACAGCTTGAGGGAAGGCCTTTTACTCGCCTTCCCAGTATCCGAAAACATTGTAGCAATATTTGCCAGAGCTTAACCAGTGCTAGCTGACTCCCAGATTTGCTTAGCATTCTAAAGTGGAGAAACGCATGCAAATAACATGCAAGAGGGATAGTTTTTTGAACTGCAAACACCTGTTGCAGCCTAGTATTTGAGCACAGCTGCTTCATTTTTGGAGAGCAGCTTGCCCTGAAGAATCAGTGGTCAGACTCTGGCAGGAGTGGATTATTAACTTGGGCCTCTGGTGCATATTTTTTATGCTTTTACTTAATCGCCATGCCTTTGATTTAGCTGTTTTCAACATGCTTCATTTTGGAGTGTTTACTAGTGAGAGGTGTTAGCAAGGAGGAGCACATACATGCCCTCCAAGGCTGTGTCTAGACTGCATCCCTTTTTCGTAAAAGGGATGCAAATTAGACGTATCGCAATTGCAAATGAAGCGGGGATTTAAATCTCCCCCGCTTCATTAGCATAAAAATGGCTGCCGCTTTTTTCCGGCTCGGAGCTTTGCCGGAAAAAAGCGCCTGTCTAGACGCAGATCTTTCGGAAAATAAAGCCTTTTCCGAAAGATCCCTTATCCCTCATTTGCAATTGCGATATGTCTAATTTGCATCCCTTTTACGATGCATATCCCTAGTTTTCATATTGTTTCTTCTTCCACACCTAGGAACTAGATACTAATCTAGGTGTTTTCTTGGTGCCAGTGGTGCACATCCATAGTTACCTCGATTTTGGTGTTGCATGTAACAAAATTCAACCCACACCTGAATGGAAAATATTATCAGGATTCTTGGGGCCAGTGCCCTGGGTAACCGAAGTGTAGGTGGCAGCTGGGTTTGCCTGATAACTAGAGTGTGTGACTCAAGCTACAGACTAGCCCCGCCTCTCTCTCTCGCCCAGGGAGTCACGCACCAGCAGTGGTATCTCTTCAACGACTTCCTCATCGAGCCTGTGGACAAGGTGAGCAGCCGCATCCTTTGGGCAGCCCGAAGATCAGACTTGGCCTTAGGGCTATCCCCCTTCACATGGCACCGTGCAAACAGCCCAGCCAGGAAGGCAGTGTGGACTAGTGGGCAGAGCACTGGACTGGGGCTTGGGAGACCAGGGTATTGCTTCTAACCTGCAGAGTGACCACAGGCGAGTCTTGCCCTGCTCCATGCCTCAGTTTCCCCTTCTGTAAAGCAGGGATAATGCTCCTGATTTCCACTTTCAGTGGTGCTCAGGAAATGTGCTAAGAGTTGCTAGGCCAAACCAGGTTTAGGGCTCAGCTGCCACAATGGGAAATCCTGAATCTTCTGCCCTGTGCCGAATAAGCCGTGTGATCGGCCCCGTGACTAGGGGACAGGCTGCTGCTACCCATCACAGCTTGGTGTGTGTGGTACCGAATGCTGCTGGGAAGTGAAGGAGGATGGGGGTTGCAGCAGCAGTGGGGGAAAGGCGCAGACTTGAGTTCCCACCGCCGCTCATGGCTGTAAGATGATGCATCTCCAGCTGCCCATCTTGAGAGCTGCCTGTTCCCAGCTGCTGCTGCGGAGGCAGCGCGCACCCTGCACATCAGAGGCAGTGGGAGCCAAAAGGAAATCTAGACACCTCTGCAGCCCATGTGGGTGGTGGGGGCAACGCGTGACAGTCACCTGTGCTGGCACTAGGGATGTTAAATGTTGATTGACTGGCTAATCGAATAGTCGATGCAATTTGCATTGACTATTCGATTAGTCGATAAGGACACTTTCCCCTTTGAAGTGCAGCAACAGCCTGAGGGTTATTGCTACACTTCAAAGGGGAAAGTGCTGTGGGGCCCTGCTGGCCCCGTGCTCCCTGCGGTGTTTCAAAGCGGCAGCGCCGCATGGCGCCTGGGGTCAGCTGAGGCGTGGGCTCCATGCGGTGCTGCTGCTTTGAAACTCCCCGGGCTGCACACAGCACGCATGGCACCTTCTTCAGAGGGCTGGGGGTCTTGCTGAGGTGTGGGGGAAGATGGGTCGAGGACAGGGACAAAGAGCACCCCCTAATTCTGCTGAGGGGCAGGCTGGGTTTAATCTCACGCCCATGTTTATAGAATCCTCTGTAGCATGCAGGGGCATTGAGCTGGTGAAGTGCTGCCCTGTCCCTCTTTGTGGGAAGTGGGGGGAAGATCCCCCCCCCCCCGAGCTCAACCTGTGGCAGGCGAGGCCCCCCGAGTTGTGCTTACACCTGTCCCTCCCTCCGCCGCAGTGCGAGGCTGTGCAGTTTGACATGAACTGGAAGGTGCCTGCGATCTTGTACTACGCCCGCCGGAACCTCCACGCCAAGTACAACCTGACCAGTGAGTGTCTGGGTGGGACGCCCTTGTGCCGTGCGGGCAGCATGCGTGGAGCCCTGACACCTGTCTGCACTGCTGGGGTACTGAACTGGAGCAAGCTCAGCTCCGGCGAGAGCAGCCGCACGCGGCTTGGACTAGCAGCTGTGGGGTCGTGTTAACAGCCTGGAAGTGTGTCCCTGCCGAGCCAGACACCTCGAAAGCTGAGGAAATGTGCTAGGAGTTATTGGGCCAGGCTCCATTCCCTCCAGCTGGAGAATTGTGGGCGGGAGGGGAGGAGGAGAGCGGGTCAGGCCAGGGCAACCTAAGCTTTGCAGTGAAGACAAGCCCCACAAGAGAGGCAATAGAGGGAGCCCAGAACCAGGAAGTGAAACTGACCGATCCAGAATCACAATCCCAGTGAGATGAGGCACAGGATACAAACAAAACCGAATGGCAGGGAGGGGCCAGCCCCTCGGCGGGTGCAGATCATTGACTACGGGGAAGCTGTGTTATTTTACGTCAGCGGAGGGTCCGGCCTTTCGCGTCCTCTTGGCTGTTCTCCAGGAAACAGTCCCCTAGATCGGCTGCTGCCAAATGGTCCCCGAGGGCTCTGTGAGCACTGCAGGGTGGGGCCGGCCCATGGGGAGCCTGGCTTGTCCTCACGTGTGCTGTGCCCCCCTGCTGGGCATGGGGCCCTGCGTGCTGGGCTCACCCATGCCTATTCCATCCCTGCCTTGGTACACGTCTGGTTGGGGACCAGCGGGCAGGAAACCCAGGCAGGGCCACACACACAAAGCGGCTGGAATCTCCATCTCCTCTTGGCTCTCGCGGGAGGCCTCAGCTCCATACTCCTTGGTGGGGCTGTAGCCTCGGCGCCCTGAGGAGCTGCTGCGTGGTGCCTTAGAAACATGCTGATTATTTTGGGGGAGGCCGATGGTCCCTGGCCCTTCCCTCTGGAAGGCCTGTCTCCTTCCCGTGCCCCAGCCTGGCCTCTTCTGCTGCCCGTCTGACGCCGCCCTCTCTCTCCTCCCCCCTCCTGCCGTCAAGTCAAGAACCCCATCGAGGCCAGCGTGCTGCTGGCCGAGGCGTCCCTGGCTCGCAAGCAGCGCAAGTGCCACGCCACCTTCATCCCGCTCCTGCTGAACGAGATGCCCCAGGTGGGCGACCTGGTGGGGCTGGACGCCGAGTTTGTCACGCTCAATGAGGTAAAGGCCCCCGCCAGGGCTGTTGGGGGAGGGGGGGAAGGAGCTGGTGCAGCAGGGAGCCCCCCCCCCCCGGCTGGGCATTGCAGCCACGCTTGGCTGGCTCCCTCCTGGGGGCCCTCCTGCTGGGGTCTAGCCATGGCCGTGGGAAGCCCCCATAGCTGAGTCCTGGCTGCTAGGGGAAGGGGGGGAAGGGGCTGGGGGCTTCCCCTGCCAATGGCTCCTTTGACTTGTGCAGGAGGAGGCTGAGCTGCGCAGCGACGGCACCAAGTCCACCATCAAGCCCAGCCAGATGTCAGTGGCCAGGATCACGTGCGTGCGAGGCCAGGGCCCCAACGAGGGCATCCCGTTCATCGATGACTACATCTCCACGCAGGAGCAGGTACCGGCCCCGCTCAGCCACCTGCTGCACCCCACAGGCGCCCAGAGAACAGCCAGGTCCAGCCCCCAGCTAGACAGCCCTCCTGGCTGAGTGGAGGTGTCCCTGCCCCCACCAGGTGGTCACTCTCCCCCCTCCCCCCACTGCATTCTCCAGGTGTCACTGGCCCTCTCCCCACCAGCCCCTCCTCCCTACCCCGCTGTCCCCAGCACCCACTGCACGTGCTCCTCCCCTTGCAGGTGGTGGATTACCTGACCCAGTACTCGGGGATCAAGCCGGGCGACCTGGATGCCAAGATCTCCTCCAAGCACCTCACCACGCTCAAGTCCACCTACCTGAAGCTGCGCTTCCTCATCGATGTGGGGGTCAAGTTCGTGGGCCATGGGCTGCAGAAGGACTTCCGGGTCATCAACCTCATGGTGACTTTCCCTTCTGACACCCCCCCAGCAGACCCACATTCAGTTCCCTTCCGGGGCGGAGCTCCCCTGCCTCCCTGTGGGGTGGGCTCGCTGGCCGGGCAGTGGGATTGCAGGGGCGGTGGAGCTGCGTCCTGGCTGGATGGTTGGGGTGGGCTGGGGAGCTAGCCTGGCCTCCCCTGGGTGTTCAGGCTCTCTCTGCTCCCCAGGTGCCCAAGGACCAAGTAATCGACACCGTGTACTTGTTCCACATGCCGAGGAAGAGGATGATTTCCCTGCGCTTCCTTGCCTGGTACTTCCTGGGTTAGTGGAAACGCCTAGATTGCAATTAGCCCAGCCAGGCAGGGCTGCATGGGAGCCCAGCTGGACACCAGCCCCGACGCCAGGGCCTGGGCAGCGCTGGCCGCTTGGCGACGAAGGCTCCTCCTGCCCCGCCCTGCCCCCAGAACTCAGCGCTGTGGGTGGGCTCTGCTATTGTGGGGCAGAGGAGACCCTATCGCCGGGGTGGGGTTAGACGTCAGTGCAGCAGCCGAGCGCCAGTGGAGATGGGCCCCGGGGCTCCCCGTCAGGACTGAGGGACAATGGGCCACGGGGCTCCCCATCAGCAGGAGGGAGAGGAAATCCCTTGGTTTGGAGGCTGCCATGGGGGTTGGGAATTGGGGCCAGGGCTGTCGTGCCCTCTGTGACCGGCACCTCCCTGCACCCCCAGACCTGAAGATCCAGGGCGAGACGCACGACAGCATCGAGGACGCCCGGACGGCTCTGCAGCTCTACAGGAAGTACCTGGAGCTGAGCAAGAACACCACGGAGCCTGACGACTTCCGCAAAGTGCTCAAGGGCCTCTATGAGAAGGGCCGCAAGATGGACTGGAAGGTGCCGGAGCCAGACAGCCAGAGCAGCCCTAAAAGTAAGGCTCCGCCCCTCCTCTGCGTGCACCCTGGCGCGCCCGCACCCGCAGGCTCCCCTCTGCGTGAGTCCGCAGCCCGTGGTGGCGGGAGGTCCCTCGGCAGCAGGCAGCCGCAAGCCACTGTTCAGGGTGGGACATGGCGCTGCTGCGTTCGCGTCTCTCGCCGGATCCTGCTGCCGTGGGACCTCGTTGTCGGAGCTCAGCGCTGGGACTGCGGGGAGCCGCCCGCCCCCTGCGGTGTGGCGCGAGCCCTTTGCTAACCCAGGCGTTTGTGTTTCTCCGGCAGATGCTGCAGTGTTCCCATCTGTGCTAGCGCTCTGACCCGGCGCGACCCACTCGGTCCCCATGCGTTCGTCCAGGAAGGGGCTTGCTACCACGTGGCCCCGGGTCCCAGCCAGCGTCCGACTGCAGATCACACAGAAAACGTGTCTTCAACGTGCCGCTGGTTTTCAGCTTGAAGCCAGGTGTGCACCAGGGGCCCTGACACCTGCTCCTGTCCCAGCCCTCCGTGGGGTGGGCCTACGCTGCCCGCTGGCGAGGATCCCCCTCACTGCTGGGATGACTCAAGGGCCCCGTCTGCCTCCCAGGGAACCTGAAGGTACCTGCTCCAAATCTCCTGCCAGCCGCCTGGGTGCCCTTCCAAGCCGGGACAGCCTGTCGATCGTCTCGTTCACCAGCTGGGGGCGCCGTGGCATGTCCTCCACTTCCACAGTGGTCTCAGGCCCCACTTGGTGCTGCAGCAAGGGCAGGGCCCCTCCCCCGGCGTGCTGCATTCCCAGCTGTTACTTTGCTGAGGGAGATGGGGGGGATCCTTGAAGACTGGCTGGATAAACTCGTGGGGTGCCAGGAAGACGGGGAGCACTGACCCCCAGGATGTCAGCCCAGCCCAGCCCAGCGCCTGCTCCAGTGATGGCAGAGGGAGAGGTTGGGCAAAGGTGCCCTGAACTGGCATCAGCGCCGCAAAGCACTCAGAGCAGCATGCCAGGCTGGCAGGATCAGGCAAAGACCCCAGCTGGGACTTGGCTGTAGCATCAGCAGAGCGGCCCCTGCGTGGCCCCAGGGCTGGCTCTGTCCCCTTTAGACCGTCTGGTCTTTGTAACCCCCTTGTCCTGTGAGGGCTGAGGGGCGCTTGGCAAGCTCTGGCACGTACCGAATTCATAAAGTGGCCAACTGGGAGCATCAGCCTGTGGCCCTGTCTCCTCCTGGCCCCGGCCTGCGCCCGCTGCAGATCCCAAAGTGCGTAACCACGCTACCCCGCACCCCCAGGAGGGGCTTGGCATCGGCATTATCCCCCCTTGGACAGAGGGGAGTCACTTCCCCCCAGTCCCAATTCGGGATCCTGCTCCAGCTCCTCCTCTAGCTGCCTGTCCCCCAGGTGTGTGTGCTGGTCTGCACTGGGGGTTGTGTAGGCTACAGCTGCCTGTTCCCCCAGGCGTGTGTGCTGGTCTGTGCTGGGGGTTGTGTAGGCTACAGCTGCCTGTTCCCCCAGGTGTGTGTGCTGGTCTGCGCTGGGGGTTGTGTAGGCTACAGCTGCCTGTCCCCCCAGGTGTGTGTGCTGGTCTGCGCTGGGGGTTGTGTAGGCTACAGCTGCCTGTTCCCCCAGGCGTGTGTGCTGGTCTGCACTGGGGGTTGTGTAGGCTACAGCTGCCTGTCCCCCCAGGCGTGTGTGCTGGTCTGCACTGGGGGTTGTGTAGGCTACAGCTGCCTGTCCCCCCAGGCGTGTGTGCTGGTCTGCGCTGGGGGTTGTGTAGGCTACAGCTGCCTGTCCCCCCAGGTGTGTGTGCTGGTCTGCACTGGGGGTTGTGTAGGCTACAGCTGCCTGTCCCCCAGGTGTGTGCTGGTCTGCGCTGGGGGTTGTGTAGGCTACAGCTGCCTGCCCCCAGGCGTGTGTGCTGGTCTGCGCTGGGGGTTGTGTAGGCTACAGCTGCCTGTTCCCCCAGGCGTGTGCTGGTCTGCGCTGGGGGTTGTGTAGGCTACAGCTGCCTGTCCCCCCAGGTGTGTGTGCTGGTCTGCACTGGGGGTTGTGTAGGCTACAGCTGCCTGTTCCCCCAGGCGTGTGCTGGTCTGCGCTGGGGGTTGTGTAGGCTACAGCTGCCTGTCCCCCAGGTGTGTGTGCTGGTCTGCGCTGGGGGTTGTGTAGGCTACAGCTGCCTGTCCCCCCAGACGTGTGTGCTGGTCTGCGCTGGGGGTTGTGTAGGCTACAGCTGCCTGTCCCCCCAGGTGTGTGTGCTGGTCTGCGCTGGGGGTTGTGTAGGCTACAGCTGCCTGTCCCCCCAGGTGTGTGTGCTGGTCTGCGCTGGGGGTTGTGTAGGCTACAGCTGCCTGTCCCCCAGGTGTGTGTGCTGGTCTGCGCTGGGGGTTGTGTAGGCTACAGCTGCCTGCCCCCCAGGTGTGTGCTGGTCTGTACTGGGGGTTGTGTAGGCTACAGCTGCCTGCCCCCCAGGCGTGTGTGCTGGTCTGCACTGGGGGTTGTGTAGGCTACAGCTGCCTGTCCCCCCAGGCGTGTGTGCTGGTCTGCGCTGGGGGTTGTGTAGGCTACAGCTGCCTGTCCCCCCAGGCGTGTGCTGGTCTGCGCTGGGGGTTGTGTAGGCTACAGCTGCCTGCCCCCCAGGTGTGTGCTGGTCTGCGCTGGGGGTTGTGTAGGCTACAGCTGCCTGTCCCCCCAGGCGTGTGTGCTGGTCTGCACTGGGGGTTGTGTAGGCTACAGCTGCCTGCCCCCAGGCGTGTGTGCTGGTCTGCGCTGGGGGTTGTGTAGGCTACAGCTGCCTGTCCCCCCAGGCGTGTGTGCTGGTCTGCACTGGGGGTTGTGTAGGCTACAGCTGCCTGTCCCCCCAGGCGTGTGTGCTGGTCTGCGCTGGGGGTTGTGTAGGCTACAGCTGCCTGTCCCCCAGGTGTGTGTGCTGGTCTGCACTGGGGGTTGTGTAGGCTACAGCTGCCTGTCCCCCAGGTGTGTGTGCTGGTCTGCACTGGGGGTTGTGTAGGCTACAGCTGCCTGCCCCCAGGTGTGTGTGCTGGTCTGCACTGGGGGTTGTGTAGGCTACAGCTGCCTGCCCCCAGGTGTGTGCTGGTCTGCACTGGGGGTCATGCAGGCCCCTCGTGGGGAGACCTTGCACTGGTGTGAAGAATGCCTGGCCCCGTGCTCTGGGTGGCTGCACTGGTGCAAATGCCAGCCCGTGCGGAACAGCCCCTGGCGGTCCAGGCCTGAAGGCATCCTGGCCGATTGAGTCCTGCTGCGCCGGGGAGAGCGACCGGGCTCGGAGCCGTGGGCTCACCCTGCAATCTTGGACTCAGCAGACAGAACAAGGGGACGGGAATCCCTGCTCAGAACAGCCCCTGGCTGCATGGACTTTCAATGCAGCAGCCAGCCAGCTCCCAGCTGAGAAAGGAGCCATCCCGCCCCCGTCCCCCCAGACATGCCACGGTGCTTCCCTGCAGTGACAAGTCCTGCCCCCGAATAGGTGAACGGTGCCTTTAAGGTCAATGGGACAAGATGCTCCCCTGCACAAGGATGACCGCCCCCCTGAGGGTAGAGGGGTATTGAGGTGCAGATGGAGCGGGGCTTAGAGGTGAACTAGGGAACCAGCAAGGCTGAGGTTTGGGGAGGGTCTTCCAGATCTCACAGGCTGCAGAGCGGAAGGTCCCCCCCAGCCCTCAAAGGGGCTCAGGGAGAAGGAGCTGGCACGACTCTCCCGGAGCGTAAGAAGCAGGGCTGAGCGGAGGAGGGCAGGATGCAGCCACCTCTGGGGGAGGCCAGCTCTGGAACAGAAACCCACATCATGTGCCAGCCAGGAAAGCAGGACTCACACGCACTGACAGTGGGCAGGGGCAAGGAGTTCAGAACGTGTCACTCATGCTGGGACTCTGGCCAGGCCAGTGGGGTTAACTCCTCCATGTGTGGAAAGCCCGGCAGCCAGGTTGGGTTTTTGCACTTCTCTGGAAACGCCACATCCTAGTAGCCTGGGCCTCCTCCGGCCAGCCTGGGGTATGACTCAAAGGGAGGGAAAACATCGCCTATTGACTCAACAGCTTCCCATCATCCCTGGGTTTTCCCCTCCCGGAGCTGAGCCTTCCCCCTCCTCCCCCCCCCCGCCCCGATTAGCTTGAGTGGGGGAACGGCTCACTGTGCCCCTCCCCAGCTGAAGTCACTGCCTGGTCCCTAAAGAGCTACAGTGGCCCTGGGCACATGCCTGAGGATTCTCCCTTTGCTGGTCCCTGCTTCCAGCCAGGGGAGGTGTGAGGGTGTTGGGACCCCGCGAGGCGGAGCCCTCCGAAGCCCGTACTCACAAGCAGGAGCGGAGGCGCTCTGGGTCCACGGGGCTGCTCGCGCGCAGCAGTGCTGGGGTGGTTCCTGGGCCACCGCTAGCGCATGCGCAGGAGCACTCAGGGCTAGCAGTTTGGCCAGTGGGACGGCGCCTGCGCGTGCGTCCTGGAAGAGCGGCGAGGACTTTGAAAAGCCCGCGGCCCCGGCGGAAAGGGGCTTGGGGCTGGGGGGAAGGATCGTGGGCCGGCGATCCCCAGGGGAAGGGCATGGGCCTCCTGACCTCCAGGGTGTACCTGACGGCGGGAGAGCTGCTGACGCCGGACCTGACCACCCTGCGAGTCAGCTGCCTACATGACTTTGGACAGAGTGGCACTAGAAAGTAGGAAGTAGCCCAGGGTGAAATGGACATCGGGCCGCCAGTGCGGCCTCGCTGAAACCTGCGGGTTGGTGAGTTGCGGGATGTGTCCCCACCAACCGAGCAGCAGACCGGCATCCCTGCTCTCAGGCTCCTGGGTTGGGCACAGGAGCGGGAGTGGGACCAGCCCCCCCCCACACACACACATTCTACGAGTGTGCTGGATAAACGTTTGGGACAATTAATGATCTGGGGACTAGAGCCTTGATTGCATAAGCGCAGCTCTCTCGGGGGGCCAGTAAGGACACTGGTGACTGGAAAACGGTGGAGGAAGGTGGACCGCCAGAAGGGGCATACATCGTGAGCACTGACTGCAGGGGTAACAGGAGGCTGCAGGAAGTTTCACGGACACAGCGACATTTCTGTGTCCAACATCTTGATAAATCCGGTCCCTGTAAGGTTGGCGGAAGGAGAGCAGCACATCCGAACATGGCAGCCAGCCTGGGGAGTGTCTGCCCTGTCTCCTGGCTTAGAAGCCCCTTAAAGATGGGGACTCAGGAAGCCCCCAGTTTTAGTCCTTGGGCCTGGAAGACCCTGTCTGTGACGCATCAGGGCTGCTAGGTCTAACCCCAGGTGGGGAGGAGGCGGGGGGGAGCCCAGTGCCTCAGTGAGGGGTAACCAAACCCAGAAAACAGGTTGCTCTCAATGTAGAGGAGGCAAAGTGCCTTGGGACTCCCTAGACCTGCTTCCGCCCTACTAGGTGGGTGAGCCTTGCAGACCAAGCCAGAGGGGAGTTCATCAGCCCAGCCAGAGCTGTTGCCAGCAGGTACCCACTTCCCTCCCTGTGAGCTCAGAGCAGGGCTGTGCCCCATGCCCCCCACCTGCAGCTCTCCATGTCCGTCCCAGCCCCACACCCCCCCATATGTCCTCCACCTCCTCCCCAGCCCCACACCCTGTCCTCCCCCACCTGCATCCCTCCTCCCCAGCCCCACATCCTCCCCCACCTGCATCCCTCCTCCCCAGCCCCACACCCTACCCCACCTGCATCCCTCCTCCCCAGCCCTACATCCTACCCCACCTGCATCCCTCCTCCCCAGTCCCACATCCTCCCCCACCTGCATCCCTCCTCCCCAGTCCCACACCCCGTCCTCCCCCACCTACATCCCTCCTCCCCAGCCCCACATCCTCCCCCACCTACATCCCTCCTCCCCAACCCCACATCCCTCCTCCCCAACCCCACATCCTCCCCCACCTGCATCCCTCCTCCCCAGTCCCACATCCTCCCCCACGTACATCCCTCCTCCCCAACCCCACATCCCTCCTCCCCAGTCCCACATCCTCCCCCACCTGCACCCCTCCCTAGCCCCACATCCTCCCCCACCTGCATCCCTTCTCCCCAGCCCCACATCCTCCCCCACCTGCATCCCTCCCTAGCCCCACATCCTCCCCCACCTGCATCCCTCGTCCCCAGCCCCACATCCTCCCCCACCTGCATCCCTCCCTAGCCCCACACTCTACCCCACCTGCATCCCTCCTCCCCAGCCCCACACCTTGTTCTCCCCACCTGCATCCCTCCTCCCCAGCCCCACACCTTGTTCTCCCCCACCTGCATCCCTCCTCCCCAGCCCCACACCCTACCCCACCTGCATCCCTCGTCCCCAGCCCCACACCCTCCCCCACCTGCATCCCTCCTCCCCAGTCCCACATCCTCCCCCACCTGCATCCCTCCTCCCCAGCCCCACATCCTCCCCCACCTACATCCCTCCTCCCCAACCCCACATCCCTCCTCCCCAGCCCCACATCCTCCCCCACCTGCATCCCTCCCTAGCCCCACATCCTCCCCCACCTGCATCCCTTCTCCCCAGCCCCACATCCTCCCCCACCTGCATCACTCCCTAGCCCCACATCCTCCCCCACCTGCATCCCTCGTCCCCAGCCCCACATCCTCCCCCACCTGCATCCCTCCCTAGCCCCACACCCTACCCCACCTGCATCCCTCCTCCCCAGCCCCACACCTTGTTCTCCCCCACCTGCATCCCTCCTCCCCAGCCCCACACCCTCCCCCACCTGCATCCCTCCTCCCCAGCCCCACACCCTACCCCACCTGCATCCCTCCTCCCCAGCCCCACATCCTACCCCACCTGCATCCCTCCTCCCCAGCCCCACACCCTCCCCCACCTGCATCCCTCCTCCCCAGCCCCACACCCTCCCCCACCTGCAACCCCCATCCACAGCCCCGCACGCCTACGTCCTTCCCCACCTGCCCAGCCCAGCCCGGCTGTCGCCCCGCCCCCGCGCACAGACCCCGCCCCTCGCGGGCTGCTGCTCACGTGGAACCTAACGCCACGCGAGCTGGGGCCTCGCTCCGCTCCCGGGGTCCTGCGACCACCTGAGCTGCCCGCGGCGGTGCCTGTTCCGGGGCCGCCACCCCCCCAGAGGGGCGGGGTCGCCTCTACAGGCGCCGGGAGGCCCCCACCCGGCAGCGCCGCGCCCCTCGCGGGGCCCCCGGGCTGGGACGGCGGCGGCGGCGCGGGGCCCCGAGAGGCGGGTCAGGCAGCTGGAGGGGCAGCCCCGGAGGCGGGCGGGGGGCCGGGAGCGGGCGGACTTAGCGCCCGCCGGAGCAGCGGCGGGGCCGGGACGGGTTTCAGGTGCGGGGAGCGGCGGGGCTTCGTGCAGGTTCTGTGGGGCTGGTTTGGGGTCCCTATGGGGGTCTCTGTAGGGTGTATGGGGACCGGGCATGGGGGGTGTCTAGGGGGTCCCTGTGGGGGTCTCTGTAGGGTGTACGGGGACCGGGCATGGGGGGTGTCTAGGGGGTCCCTGTGGGGGTCTCTGTAGGGTGTATGGGGACCGGGCATGGGGGGTGTCTAGGGGGTCCCTGTGGGGGTCTCTGTAGGGTGTACGGGGACCGGGCATGGGGGGTGTCTAGGGGGTCCCTGTGGGGGTCTCTGTAGGGTGTATGGGGACCGGGCATGGGGGGTGCCTGGGGGTCCCTGTGGGGGTCTCTGTAGGGTGTATGGGGACCGGGCATGGGGGGTGCCTAGGGGGTCCCTGTGGGGGTCTCTGTAGGGTGTATGGGGACCGGGCATGGGGGGGTGTCTAGGGGGTCCCTGTGGGGGTCTCTGTAGGGTGTATGGGGACCGGGCATGGGGGGTGTCTAGGGGGTCCCTGTGGGGGTCTCTGTAGGGTGTATGGGGACCGGGCATGGGGGGGTGTCTAGGGGGTCCCTGTGGGGGTCTCTGTAGGGTGTATGGGGACCGGGCATGGGGGGTGTCTAGGGGGTCCCTATGGGGGTCTCTGTAGGGTGTATGGGGACCGGGCATGGGGGGGTGTCTAGGGGGTCCCTATGGGGGTCTCTGTAGGGTGTATGGGGACCGGGCATGGGGGGTGTCTAGGGGGTCCCTGTGGGGGTCTCTGTAGGGTGTATGGGGACCGGGCATGGGGGGGTGTCTAGGGGGTCCCTGTGGGGGTCTCTGTAGGGTGTATGGGGACCGGGCATGGGGGGTGCCTGGGGGTCCCTGTGGGGGTCTCTGTAGGGTGTATGGGGACCGGGCATGGGGGGTGCCTAGGGGGTCCCTGTGGGGGTCTCTGTAGGGTGTATGGGGACCGGGCATGGGGGGGTGTCTAGGGGGTCCCTGTGGGGGTCTCTGTAGGGTGTATGGGGACCGGGCATGGGGGGTGTCTAGGGGGTCCCTGTGGGGGTCTCTGTAGGGTGTATGGGGACCGGGCATGGGGGGTGCCTGGGGGTCCCTGTGGGGGTCTCTGTAGGGTGTATGGGGACCGGGCATGGGGGGGTGTCTAGGGGGTCCCTGTGGGGGTCTCTGTAGGGTGTATGGGGACCGGGCATGGGGGGTGTCTAGGGGGTCCCTATGGGGGTCTCTGTAGGGTGTATGGGGACCGGGCATGGGGGGGTGTCTAGGGGGTCCCTATGGGGGTCTCTGTAGGGTGTATGGGGACCGGGCATGGGGGGTGTCTAGGGGGTCCCTATGGGGGTCTCTGTAGGGTGTATGGGGACCGGGCATGGGGGGGTGTCTAGGGGGTCCCTATGGGGGTCTCTGTAGGGTGTATGGGGACCGGGCATGGGGGGGTGTCTAGGGGGTCCCTATGGGGGTCTCTGTAGGGTGTATGGGGACCGGGCATGGGGGGTGCCTAGGGGGTCCCTGTGGGGGTCTCTGTAGGGTGTATGGGGACCGGGCATGGGGGGTGCCTAGGGGGTCCCTGTGGGGGTCTCTGTAGGGTGTATGGGGACCGGGCATGGGGGGTGTCTAGGGGGTCCCTGTGGGGGTCTCTGTAGGGTGTATGGGGACCGGGCATGGGGGGTGTCTAGGGGGTCCCTATGGGGGTCTCTGTAGGGTGTATGGGGACTGGGCATGGGGGGTGCCTAGGGGGTCCCTGTGGGGGTCTCTGTAGGGTGTATGGGGACCGGGCATGGGGGGTGCCTAGGGGGTCCCTGTGGGGGTCTCTGTAGGGTGTATGGGGACCGGGCATGGGGGGTGCCTAGGGGGTCCCTGTGGGGGTCTCTGTAGGGTGTATGGGGACCGGGCATGGGGGGGTGTCTAGGGGGTCCCTGTGGGGGTCTCTGTAGGGTGTATGGGGACCGGGCATGGGGGGTGCCTAGGGGGTCCCTGTGGGGGTCTCTGTAGGGTGTATGGGGACCGGGCATGGGGGGGTGTCTAGGGGGTCCCTGTGGGGGTCTCTGTAGGGTGTATGGGGACCGGGCATGGGGGGTGACTAGGGGGTCCCTGTGGGGGTCTCTGTAGGGTGTATGGGGACCGGGCATGGGGGGTGCCTAGGGGGTCCCTGTGGGGGTCTCTGTAGGGTGTATGGGGACCGGGCATGGGGGGGTGTCTAGGGGGTCCCTGTGGGGGTCTCTGTAGGGTGTATGGGGACCGGGCATGGGGGGTGTCTAGGGGGTCCCTATGGGGATCTCTGTAGGGTGTATAGGGGATCGGGGTCCCTATAAGGGCTTCTGTGCAGCCTGCCCCCCAAGGCTGCATGTGGAGTGGTGGTTGCTGTCTTCTGTGCTGGGGAGATGCTGTGGTTCCCCCTGTGCCCACCCACCCCAGGGCTGGTGGGGGGACTTGCGGGCCCTTTCTCCACCTTGTTAGGTTCTGAACCGGCGCCCCAGGATGGCTGTGGTGGGAGAAGGGCCAGATGGGCACTGCCCGAGCCCAGTAACCAGCAAAGAGCTGCCAAAAACGGTCCCTCCGCACAATCAGGGTTTTGTGCTCGCAAGGGAGCCCGGCAGACAAAGAGGCGCTCTTCTGAGGGCAGCTTGGAAACAGGGAGTGATTGTGCCATAGAGCCCTGGGTGAACGCTGGCCCAGCGCAAATGGGTTAGGCTCTGGGGGCAGGACAGGGATACTCCTGGGCAAATCTCCCTGGGAGCTATAGCAGGATATGCCGGGTGGGAATTTTAAATGCTATCGTACACCAGTGTCGTGCCCAGAGAGAGGCTCTTCTGCTAAGGCTAGGTCCTTTCTGGTGTAGCTTTTGCCCCTTTGCAAGCAGTTTAAGCGAAGTCAAAGAAAGCCGCCTTGATGCTGAGATAAGCATGGCCACGTTGGGGAAGGTTATAATGGTACAGCGGTACCAGTGTGGCATGATGTCTGCACTGCCCGTGTTAACGCACATGCGGGCAATTTGGTCACTCTTGATTGGTGGAGGAGAGGTCTCCTGGTGTTAAAAACAAAAAAATCCTGAATGAGGGGTGAGAGGTTTATCACCAGGAGCATTGTCTATACTGGCGGGCACTTTTCAGGGCTAAAACTCGTCACTTGAGGGGTGTTTATTCACACCCCTGAATGACTAAAGTTTGTATGCAGCTAGCGGCAGTGTAGAAACAGCCTTACACGTGTCTCCCAAGTAGACAGGCCCCTAGCGGATCGCTGTAGCTGTAGCAGAGGCAGAGTTTGCGTCGCTTGCACAGTGCCTGCTGGAAGGTGGGTGCCCCTCGTGGCCGAGGGGAGGAGCTGTGATCTGGAAGCACTGAACTCTTTCTGCCTCTCTGCAGGTCACTGCGCTAGCCTGCGACCGGGAAGATGAATGGCTGGGTTTCACACGCACTCTGCCTGTCTGTCGTCCTGCTGTCTCTGCTGAACAACGTTCTTGCTGGGAGTAGTCAGGATCTCCATTGTGGAGGTAGAGGGAGCGTTCCCAGCTCGATCGCTATGTGACAGTTGTGCCCCGTGTCTCAGTTTCCCTATCAGTAGGTCACCTCCCAGGCTGTGACTGGCATTGCGTTGGGCACACGCTTAGGAGGAGACCATCTTGGTTGCTGTTCCCAGTGCTGGCACACCATGCACTATTGAACTGTATGTTTATGATGTGTCCGTGCCTGCGAGGGGCAGACTGGATAACTTGTTTGCTTCTCTCCCTCTGTCACCATCTGTCACTAATGCAGCTGAGTTTTCTCCCCTTCTCTCTAGCTTGTCGGGCCCTGGTGGACGAGCTGGAATGGGAGATCTCCCAGGTGGACCCCAAGAAAACCATCCAGATGGGGTCATTCCGAATCAACCCGGACGGCAGCCAGTCAGTCGTAGAGGTAGGGTGTCTTGCAGCTGCCCAGTTTGGTACATCTCTCCAGCCCTTGGTGTCTTTGAAGGGTGAGGTCTTTGAAGGCTTCAATATCTGAGATATAGGTGAGAGGATTATTCTAAGAGGGGTGGGTGAGATTCTGTGGCCTGCACTGTGCAGGGGCTCAGACTAGATGATCATAATGGTCCCTTCTGACCTTAAAGTCTATGAGTCTATGAGGTTTAAGGGAGGGGAAAGGGTTGGCAAATTGACAGGAGACCCCCTTCTGGAAGTAGCAGCCACATGTTGGGAGGAAAAGGGCTGGAGAAGGGAGCAAGTCCAAGCTCCCAGGTAGTTTTCCTCCCCCCGAAAGGCTCTGAGGTGGGATGAGCCAAAGAAGAGGGGAGGATTCCTGTTTTGAAGATTAAGCCAGCCTGAGGGGGCTGGGAATGGTTCCTGTGCAGTAGCAGGGCTTGCTCTGGAAAGGCAGCATTGGCTGATGCAGCAGGGGGCTGGCATCCAGGATGCTGGGGACTTCTGTTCTCAGCCCTGCACGGGAGGCAGGGGTGAGACTGGGGGGGGGGTGGGATCCTGCGTGCCGTGCAGAGCTGTCCCTCTGGCTCGCTGGGCGGCCTTGGCCCAGTCGTTTGGCCTGCGTGTCGAGTGGAGATGCAGTCGCTGCTCCCAGGGACAGCTGGGCGGCCCAGCGCGGCTCCTACCGAAGCGTTGGATGGAGCGTGGCTGTCGCAGCTGCCTCGTGCGGGAGCGGCGCGGGGAATGAGCTCTGCCCAGCGCATCAGGTCTCTGTGGTTCTCCACAGGTGCCTTACGCCAGATCCGAAGCGCACCTGACGGAGCTGCTAGAGCGGGTCTGCGAGAAGATGAACGAGTACGGGGAGAAGGTGGATCCCGCCACCCACCGGAAAAGCTACGTCCGGGTGATCTCCCACGATGGGACCAAGATGGACCTTTCTGGGACCAAAATTGACGGGGACGTCACGTCCACCCTGAAGTTTGCAGTGAGTGCAGAGGGGCTGGGTGTATCGGGAGCTCCGGGCACGGCACTCAGCTGCCAGTTGAAGGTGGCTCCTTGGTGACTTCTGATGCTCTGCCACAGTAGCCTCTGCCCTGCCGGGCACTAGTGGATGAGTGGGAGACGCCAGGCTGCTCTCGGTAGCGTCAGCTGACCCCTGACCTTCCTGGGCTACAGAAAACTGTCCCTCTCCAATGAACGGACCCCTGTGCATTGGGAGCTTAAGGAGAGGACTGGGGCTATGGAGAGCATTTCTCCTCTCTGTCGTTGCTGTCCCATGTGACCCCTAAGTGCTGGGGAGGCAGGGGGCAGGGTTCTGACCCTCTCTGGCTCCCGTTGCAGTGTGAGAGCATCGCTGAGGAGTATGAGGATGAGCTCATTGAATTCTTCTCCCGCGAGACCGACCATGTCAAGGATCGGCTGTGCAGCAAACGGACCGGTAAGCGAGGCTCCTTGGTTCCTTGGGGCAGGCGCTAGCCAGCCAGGGAACAGAACGGCCACACTGGGTCAGACCAGGGGTCTGTCCAGTCCAGCGTCCAGCCTTCCGATGGTGGCCAAGGCTGGGGGCTTCAGAAACCATTAACAGGAGAGCTGATTATCAAGGGATCCGCCCCCTTGGCACCCATTCCCAGCAAGTCAGGGACACTTCAGAGCATGGTTTTGCATCCCTGCCCAAGCAGGCTAATAGCCACTGATGGGCGTATCCTCCGGGTCCTTTTGAGCCCTGTTTATAATCTTGCCCATCATGTCGTCCCCTGGCAAGGGGTTCTACCAGTCCCAGCGCGCAGTGGGAAGAAATACGTCCTTCGCTTTGTTTTAAACACACAGGGCCGGGGGGCTTTCGTTCACCTCTTGAGAGCTGTCTGGAGGCCAAGCCCTGTCAGCACCCGCTGTTATGTCCCAGGGCTGCACAGCAGCTCCCATGTGAAACTGGGGAGGGCCTCAGCCATCATGGTTGGCTCCAATTGGCCCCTTGCTGGCAGCCTCAGCAGAGATGCCGAGGACGGAACTCACCACGCTAGGAGTGAGATGGAACAGACCAGAAGCTGTTGGCAGTTTGCAGTGCGGGGGGGCGGTGCGTACAGAATTTAACCAAGAGACCACGGCTGGTCCCCCTCAATCAGCGTTGTTATTCCCCACTTCCCATCATGCACCAGTCCTGCGGCATCACTTGTACAGGGTGACTGCTGCTCTCCAGCCCCGAGGAAGCTGCCTTTCAGGGATGGGGAACGCGATCCCTCCGCAGCATGGTCCATATGTTCCTTTGAGATGGGAGGGAAGGGATCGAGACAGCCATCTAGAAGTGACCTTTCCCAGCGGGGAAGAGCAGAGATGGTAGGCCTGTTTTGATTGGCTGATCATATGAAGGATTTGAGAGATCTGGTTCAATTCCTGACTCTGATGTACACTCCATGCAACCTTGGTCAAGTTGCTTCCCCCACTCAGTGCCTCAGTTTCCCCATCTATAGCACAGGGGCACCACCACCTCCCTGGTGTAGAGTGCTGGCTAACTCCCCAGATGCTCTGTTGAGCATTGTAGAGAAGCCATTAAATAAAACTGCTCAGAAGGAAGGAAGGTAAGAAAGGAACTAATGAGACTTAGCTGTGACCCAGGGTGCTCCGTGCATAGATCTTAAAGCCCTTCCTGTAGCACAACCTGGGTCATTGGCCCCATTTTACAGATGAGAAAACTGAAGCGGGGATGCAGTGACTGGCCCAGGATTCCCCAGCAGTTCAGTGGCAGGGCTGGGAATAGAGCCAAGGTCTACTGACACCACTGGGCACTGCTGTTCCAGGCTCTCTCTTCTCTTGCAGCCTCTGGATCGCTCTATCAGACAGCCCTTTCAGACTGGTCCACTGATGGAATCTGAGTTAACCGGTTGACCAATTAACCCTTTGCATCCCTGACCCAGTTGCCCTCACGATCTGTAAAAACACGCCCATCTGCAGGATGGCAGTAACCCCATGACCAGGGTGATACAGAAACGTGGGTCAGAGAAAACCAGCCTGGCACTGAGCTAATAAACTCCCCCTCCACAGCCACTCTGGTGCGAATGGACAAGCCTGGCTCCCTTCCGGAAGATCAGCAAGGCCAAGCACTGTCGGACCAAAACAAATCCCGTCTTACATAGCAGCCCCCGCTTGCATGCGGCAGAACCATCCCTGGATCTGGTGCACAGGGGCTGTCCCGGCTCCCTGGGCTTGCTGCTCCCAGACTAAGGGCTGCGAGTCAAGAAATTATATTTCATGCTGCTTTTTCTAACCCCGCCTTACACACACACACACACACACACTCTCCCCCCCCCCCTCCGTTCTGGGAAACTCCAGCTTGGGCCAGGCATTCCTGAGGCAGGGCCATGGGAGAGTCATTCCTCCCACAACCAAGCTCATTTGCGCCGGGAATTCTCATTGGGTGCCAAGAGCAGGGATGGGATTGGAGCCGCCAATTGCAGGGACTGATTTTCCATCCCGCAAAGTTATTTTTGGACGGCAGCCCTGGGAGCTGCCTGACCTTTGTTCTTTCTTGTCCACGCTGTTGGAAAGGGAGCCTGGCTTTACACCTTCATCCTCCCATATCCCTAAACCTGCACACCTGATAGTGCTGCATGCCACATCCATGCGTCAGTCTTCGGCAGATAGCTCCTGCCATCTGCTCTATCTGGGTCAAAGGCCGACTTCAACAGCTCTGTTCAAACAGCCGCGTTTCTCATTAGCCACTAACTAAAGTGTGAATGTTGGGGGGGGGGGGGAGTGAAGTGGTCCCCCCCATTCCTGCCAGTTCCTACTCTCTGGCTGGCAGACAGATATTTCAGTCCTCACGTGAGCAGTGGCCTCGTCCTTGCCCTGCAAAGCCAGCCGGCCCCTTGATTGCTGTGTGCTTCCGTAAACGGCTGGGAGTCAGGCCCTGGTCTCCTGTGCTCTTCAGCTCTAGGAGGAGAGGAGCTAGGAAAGATGCCTTCGGTCTGAAAGAGAGTTGAATTCCAGGTCACAAATTGTTGACCCTGCTGCCCCTTTAAGGCTGTCTATACTTACCGCAGAGATCAATCTTCTGGAGTTTGATTTAGCAGGTCTAGTAAAGACCCGCTAAATCAAATGCGGAGGGTGCCTCCGATCCGCACAAGGACTCCTTGCAGTCTCCAGGAGTAAGGGAAGCCAACAGGAGCGTTTGCTCCTGTCGGCCGCCCACTATGAAGGCAGCACCAAGCTTGGCTTAATGTAGCTGGAGTTGACATACCTTATTTATGTAGCTGGAGTTGTGTACCTTAAGCTGATCTACCTGGCCTTACAAGAGTCAGGGTGTTAGTCCAGTTCCTTCCTACATTCCTTCACTAGGCAATTGTTTTCTACTGCCCTACCCACCCCATTCATTCACATGCAGGCTGCTGCTTTTCTTTCAAGAACTTGGCCACTGTGTAGTGCTGTTCCGTGTTAAAGAGCTGCTACATCCCACCTAGAGATGGCTGCATTTCAGTGAGGGTGAAATTATCTCCAGGTAGATTAAGTGCTTGGATTCTAGACATGCGTGTGGTCAACAAAGCGGCTGTGGCAGCTGGGAGGTGTTCTAAACACCTGCCTGAGGAACATATGGGACTCCTCCACGTTTAAAAGGGACCTGGAGGCTGTAGACCTCCCTGGCCATGGGCTGCTAAGCCAATTGGAAAGGGACTTGCTTGTGGTAGCTGCTCTGTTTCCTAGGATTGGATAGAAATGTCACTGAAGGTCGGATTTGGAAAACCGAACCAGACTGGCAGCAAAATGCTTAGACTGCAAACACTTTGGGGATGAGCCAGACGTCTGCATGTGTAGGAAACTCACAATGGGACCCGATCCCAGCTTTGTGGCCTTTAGGTGCCACCGTAATGTAATACATGGACATTCAGCGAGATTGAAAGGTAGCACATTCCCAGCGGAGAGTACGTTTTCCACACGTGGCACGATTAGCTGGTGGACCTCGCTGCCGTTAGATCTGACTGAGACCAGAAACAAGATTCGGGCAGGGATTAGACATTTGTCATGCTAGCGAGACCAGCCAGGGCGAAGTAAGAGCAAGTTGTGTAAGGAACGTGAGCTCTGCTGATTCACTGCCTGAACCAACCTCTAACTCAGGGTGGGGAAGAGGGGAGGGAGGATCAGGAGGAGATTGTCCCAGAACTGCCTCTTCCAGGGTTCTTGGCCTGTCTCTGGAGCAGCCAGTGCTGGCCACGGCAGAGAGCGGTTGCTGGCTTGGTTGGGCTGCGGCTCTAATCCAGTCGGATCATTCCCATGTTCTAACGGCTTGTGCCCTTGTGCTTGTGTGTGTAGATCTGTGCGACCATGCCCTGCACATTCCCCATGATGAACTGTGAAGCACGAAGGCCTGCATCGAACAGGACAGTCCCCTGGAGCAGATACCTCCCCTGCCCGCTGGCATTGCCCTGGGAACCGCGCTGGGTGTCACCTGGAAACCCAGATCTTCCTTGGGGTGCAAATCGGAATAGAATGTCCCTCTGAGGGAAAGACATTGCCCCCCTGGGGAACACTTGATTTCAATTCGCTTTTAGGCTGCCACTGAATCCTTCCTTGTTCCTTCCCCAAGAAGGTTGGCAGCTGGAGGGGCTAGAATCTGGATTGGACCCTTTCCTCTGCCCCCAGTCTGGAGCTTTGCCGTCTTATTTATTTTTGTCGTGCTTCCACCGTAACTGTCTCGGGAGGGGAGCGTCATCTCTTGGGGAGAGGAAAGGGGACCAGTACCCAGGACTCCTGGGTTCCGTTCTATCTCTGCCGTTGTCTCACTGTGACTTCGGGCTCCTTGCTGCTCTGGCTCGGTTCCTGGCTCAGGGCACTGCACAGAGAGCTCTGCCCCACCATCTGCCCGCAGGAGATCCTTCTGGCCACCGTCAGCGGGCGCAACGGTTACATGAAGTCCAAGTGCAAGCTGGCGAAGACACGGCCACATGGCTCTCTGGGCAGGGTGGAGATCCAGGTTTCTGGGGGGAGCTGGGCTACTTTGAAGGGCTAGTTTTGAAATGTCCCAGGTCTGTCTCTTGAAGACCGCTTTCCCGGCTGCAGGAGATCTCTGGCTGAGGGCAGTCGAATAAAACTTCTGACCGTGCCGCAGTTGGATCTTGTAGCCATGGTCCTGCTCCCTGTGCACTGAGGAAGCGGGAGTGGTTGCTCTGAGGCATGGGTTCTGAAGGGCCTGCTGGGGCTTATTCCCTAGGGCAGTTTTCAGCACAGTATCCCTGTGTACGCCAGCAGCATGGTGGCTTCAGCTCCTCTGTGCTGGCGTTTCCAGTGTCAAGCAGTGTCCCAGACCAGTGTTTTCCACCTTGTCCTGCTCTAGCCACGGGCAACAGCTGGGGCTTGACCCAGGGACCCCAGAGCCACCCGTCCCCACAGCTTGAGCTAGAGACATCCGCCCAGTAACCAAGATCCGGGGGGGTGTCTTACATGCAGTCGTGGCAAGGCTCCGGGGCGAAGGTGCTGGCTGTATGGAATGTTTCCCGAAGGCGGGGTTCTCTCCCTCACCTCCCCCCCCCCCGCCACGTACACACCCTGGTGCTGAGGCAGGGATGTCTCAGCCCACTGCGGCCACCCCATCCTTGGTATAGCTTAGGCCCATAGCAGCTTTCCCTGGCCACTGGGTCAGGTGCCCTGGGCTGTGTCTGCCTGGGCAGGGAACAAGTGTCCCTTGCTCCAGTCAGATTGGAAGTGAACACGGCTGAAGCACAAGGAACTTGGAAGTTTTTGGCCTTTGGTGCCAACTGGTCCCTCGTTGCTCTTGGAAGGCCCTCATCCCGTCTCTCTTCCTGCCCACACGTCCTGCCTCCTCCCCTTTGCTCACTGTTCACCTCTGCCACTGCTGCTGCAGGGGCTTGCTGGGCTGGTCAGAGGTGCCAGGACCACAAGGAGTTTAACAACCTCATGTTCCTTTCTGGGCCCGAGAGACGTTCCCTTTGTCAGCAACATCCCCAGGCAACAGGCTTTTCATACGGGCCAGCGGCTGCCCAAAATCACAGCAATCGGCTTCTCTGTGTGCTGCGGTTGCCTGCCGAGGAGGGGCACCAGAAGCCTCTGGGCCCCTGGGATGGACAGCACAGCCCTGTGCTGGCTGCAGGTTGAGGCTGCGCCACAAGTCACAATTCAAAGCGGCTCTGAAGGTCTCCAGGCTGGTGCCTTCAGTTCCTGGTGGTTTGGTGAAGGGCCCAGCAAAGGAAAAGTCCTTTCTGAGGCCAGTGCTGGGAGGAGCAGTAGCGGTAGCGCTCCTAGCCTTGAACAATGGTGCAGGCTGTCTTAGCTGCTGTGCGCGTTTGCCTGTGACAGGGAGCGCGGGACCTGAGCAGACCCAGCTCGGGTTCCTGTGGGAGGTGGTGGTGAGCTGCTCTGGGCTACCAGCTTGACTCACCCACGCTGGCCAGCTGTCCGTCTGCAGGCACATCTGGGCATAGAATGAGGCGGGCGCTGTGCTACATCAGGGGCTTGGTGCAGGCACAGTGACTCCTCCAAGGCTGCTTACAGCGTCATTTCCCCATACAGGCCTGTTTGAGGAGGACTGGCGATGCTAATCTAGCCCTAAAGCAGGAGCTTGGTGTTCTCATTAAACACTCCTGTTCCCCTTACAGGCTTTTTCTGCTGCCTGGCAGCAGGTCTCCATGGTCCCTGAGCAGCTCTCTTCCCACTGGTTGGGAAGCCTCAGCTGTTTGGTGCGGCACTTTTCTGTACCTGCTGATGGATCGGGGAGAGAAGGTGACTTCTCCCAGCAGCACTTCCAGCGCTCCCTAGCCCAGATTAACAGCCTTCCCTCCTGCGGGAGCTAGTCCCCTGGCCCTCCTGCAGGAATAGCTCCTGGCCTACTGCCCCAGCTGCCAGGTTTAAGCAAATAGTTTAGAGACATGAACAAATATTGACCCTCCCACACCCCAGTAACAGCCCTTTTGCCAAGAGAGCTCGAGTGGGCTGCAGCATGTTTCAGGGCAAGGCCGCTGGGGAGGGATCAGCTGATGGGAGCTCTAGGCACCAACTAAGTGGCTCTCGGCCAAGGTCCTCTGGGGCAGTTCTCGCTGTCACAGAAACCCGCCCTCGGGCTGGCAGAGAGGATAAGCTTTGAATGGGCCAGGGACACCGACCTGTCCCACCCACCTGCAGCACAGTCCGGCGGGTGGTTCCACCTCCCAGTTGCCTCTCCCCATCGAGCTGACTAGAGGTCCCAGGGCTGCCAGTCACCTCCCACATTGGCATCCTTTTGCAGAACCTCCCGCCCTGCTTCAATTGTCTTGTGATCAGTGACTCCCGTTCCTTTCTGGCCTCTTCCCTTTTCAGGAGCTCCCTACCCCACTGAGCTCAAACAGAGCGGTACCTTTGCCAGCCCTGGATTGACTGTCAGTAAATGAATAGCAAAAACTTTCTAGCTGCAAATCCTTAATGCTCTAAGTTCTGCAGCCCAACTGAGGCGGGAAGTTTGACATTTCTTACAGCATGTGCTAAAAGCTGGCACTGATACTGCTGTCCTGGGGGGAACACAGATCCTTGCCATCTCAGGGAAGTGGGTAAAAACTATCGCTCTGAGGCGGCGGCAGCAGCAAAGGTGATAGCAGTGTTAGGAACAGAAGCCGAGTGCTGGCAAGCTAGAGCCCACTCCCTGCTATAAATCTGTTTGTAAGAAAGGGACAAGACTGTCATCCTAGGCTAAATTGAATTAGAGCAGGCAATGGGCATTGGGAAAACCCAGAGGGTGTCCTTATGGAGTCTTAGGGGTTGGAGATCAGGTTGTCCACAAGCTATGTATTCCTATTGTCTCCCCTGGTCCTCGGCATCAGACGCGCTCAGTTGTGGTCAGAGACCAATATAAAAAGCCACTGCACAGAAGGGTTTTCTACAAATGTTCCCTGGGGGAGTGGAAATTCGGAAGGGTCCTGCTGGAATGGGAGGTGCAGCAGAGGTGATACAGTATTGCCGCAAGTAGAAGCTCAGACCATCTGGCCTGACGGTCTCACCCAGTACAGCAGAGGAAGGGTGGCATTTATATCCTGTTTCCCCTCCATCCCCCATCCAGTCAAGTGTTTGCCACATGTAGCATGTCAGCCCATACGGGCAGTGCCCTTGGTGTCATCTCAGTGCATTGGCCAGCATTGCACGGAGCAGCAACGTGCTCACCAGCACGAAGGACAGTGCACTTGGTACACTCCAATGCCAGCTGCTTCATTAGGGGAGGAGAATCCACAAATGCCTCCAAATGCAGGTGAGTTGCTGAACACAAAGCTGTGATTTCCTCAGCCTCAGAGGGGACTTGCACCCAGAACCGTGAACTTGGGCTTCAAGCTCTGTTCTGCAGGCGAACACGTAACTCCAGAGTCACGTGGGCATGGAAAGGAGATCACAAGTACCCAGGCCCACTGACAGGGAGGCAAAGGGGGCAATTGCATAGGGGCTGGCGTTTCAAAGGGGCCTGGAACTCCCAGCTGGTGGCAGCCAGGAGCTACGGGCTCCTTTGAAATGCTGCGTGAGTGCCACTCTGCAAGGTTCTGGGGGCTAGGGGTGGGGAGAGCCAGTGCTGCGGCAGGTGCTACAGGCTGACTGCCCTTGGCCCTGCCCCTTCTGCCCAAGTCTCCACCCTTCCAGGGGTGTGAAGTCTGGCCATCCCCCCACACCTTGGGCCTGGGCCCACACTGGGGCTGTGTCTACACTGGCGCGATCTCACGCAAAAGCAGCTGTTCTTGTGCAAAAACTTGCTGCCTGTCTACACTGGCCATGTGTTCTTGCGCAAGTAAAGTGACGTTCTAATGTATGAAATCAGGGCTTCTTGCGCAAGAACTCTGACACTCCTGCTCAGGAATAAGTCCTTTTGCGCAACATGCCAGTGTAGACACTCTCTTTCACAACTATTTTAACGCAAGAACTCTTGCGCTAAAGAGTTTTTGCGCAAGATCACGCCAGTGTAGACGTAGCCTGGCTGTCGCCCCACTGCTAGTACTCCAGCTTGTTCTCCCAAAGCTGTGTTGGCTCTGCAGGGCTGCAATTTGCAGTCAAAAACAGTCACTGGTATGGCCCTGACGTTGTTGTCTTTCACAGCTGGGGCAGCAGGATTCTGGCATGTAAGGACCATATCGATGATTTTCCAGAAGCCAGACACAACTGCACATGCACCAGAATTAACGGTGTTCGAACCTAGTCCTTCATCTTTGTATCTTGCTTGATTTTCCATTGAGGTTATTCCAGTCTGTCCAGCGCCAGTGGCTACATCCAAAGGGTAAATCTTCATGACATTTTCGGACTACGTGACATAGTAGGCCTACTCTAATAGAAGTCCCTATTGCCTTATGACAGGATAGGCATTTTGGCATCACTATCCAGTAATATTTGCATATGCTGCACCAGGGCATCTTGCTGTCACAGTGACTCCCACCGTGTTTTGCCGTCATATCCTTCCGTGATGTTGTGATTCCCCATAGAACCAAACTGAGGCCCTGAAGTGCCACCTGCATACTTCATCCTGACATCATGATGACCCCCAGACACTTTGTCATATCATGGCGAGACTAAGAGGTGATGCCACGTAATTCGCCATGCCATGTGGCGTCTTTGAGGTGATGACATGCCATTCGCTGTGCCATGCGGAGTCTGTGAGGCAATGCCACATCATTTGGCATGCCAGGGCTTGGCTCTGAGGTGACGCCATGTCATTTGCCACGCCATGCAGAGTTTGCAAGGTGATGCCATGCCAGAAATGGGCTCTTAGGTGATGCTGCGCCATTCACCATGCCAGGGTGAGGTTATGAGGCAACATAATGCCATTCACTGGGCCATGTGAGGCTCTGAGGTGACGCCGTGCCAAGCTGAGGATGTGAGGTGGCGCCGTGTCATACGCTGCACCAGGGCAAGGCAGTGAGGCGATGCCGCGCCATTCGCCGGGCTAGGGTGGGCCTGTTAGGCGACGCTGCGCCATTCGCCGGGCTACGGTGGGCCTGTTAGGCGATGCTGCACCATTTGCTGCGCCAGGGTGGGGCTGTGAAGCGACATTGCACCATTCGCCGGGCCATGTGAGGCTCTGAGGCGACGTCGCACCATTCACCGCTTCAGGGTGGGGCCGTGAGGAGATGCCGCGCCATTTGCCGGGCCAGGGCGGAGCTGTGAGACGATGTTGCCATTGGCCGGGACAGGGGTAGGCTGAGGCGACGTCGCCATTCACCAGGCCAGGGCGGGGCTGTGAGGCGACGTCGCCATTGGCCGGGACAGGTCGGGGCTCTGAGGCGACGTCGCCATTGGCTGGGCCAGGGCGGGGCTCTGAGGCGATGTCGCGCCATTGACCGGCGGGGGGGGGGGCTCTGAGGCGACGTCGCGCCATTGGTCCGGCCAGGGGGGGCTCTGAGGCGATGTCGCGCCATTGGCCGGCCGGGGGGGGGCTCTGAGGCGATGTCGCGCCATTGGCCGGCCGGGGGGGGGCTCTGAAGCGATGTCGCGCCATTGGCCGGCCGGGGGGGGCTCTGAGGCGATGTCGCGCCATTGGCCGGCCGGGGGGGGGCTCTGAAGCGATGTCGCGCCATTGGCCGGCCGGGGGGGGGCTCTGAGGCGATGTCGCGCCATTGGCCGGCCAGGGGGGGCTCTGAGGCGATGTCGCGCCATTGGCCGGCCGGGGGGGGCTCTGAGGCGATGTCGCGCCATTGGCCGGCCAGGGGGGGCTCTGAGGCGACGTCGCGCCATTGGCCGGCCAGGGGGGGGCTCTGAGGCGACGTCGCGCCATTGGCCGGCCGGGGGGGGCTCTGAGGCGATGTCGCGCCATTGGCCGGCCGGGGGGGGCTCTGAGGCGACGCCTCACGATCCAGCCACTGGGGCAGGCTGACTATCCGTCGCCCTTCCCGCCCAGCCCAAGTGGGGGAGGGGCGGCCCCATTGGGTTAGGCGGAGTTTTCAGGCATTTGATTTGGCCACCTATGCTCAGGCTTCCTCCCGCCTTCTCAACGTCCCCCTGCCTAGGCCCCGCCCCTCCTCCAGCCCCGGCCAATGGCCTGGCGAGGCGCGGCCGCCAGGGGGCGTGGCTATGTTAATGTCCCCCCTGGCCGGGCGGGCCCTACCGGCTAGCGCGCTCCGCCCCTCGCTGTCGCGGCCGTGCTCGCGAGGACCCCTCCCCCCAGCCCCGGGCGCCGCTCCCTCCTCGGCCGCCTCCGTCAACCTTGGTCCGCGCCGCCGCCGCCGGCCCAGGCCCCCGCGCGCCCGGACCCGCCTCCGCTCGCCATGACCTTGCTGACCGCCGGCAGCCGGGCGGCCGCGCGCCTGCTGGGCGCCAAGGTGGGAGCCCGGGCCTGGGCTTGGGCCTGGCCGCCGCTGCTCGGTGGGGGTGGGGCAGGGCACCCTGGAAAGGGAGGGGGGTGCTCGGTGGGGGTGGGGCAGGGCACCCTGGAAAGGGAGGGGGGTGCTCGGTGGGGCAGGGCACCCTGGAAAGGGAGGGGGGTGCTCGGTGGGGGTGGGGCAGGGCACCCTGGAAAGGGAGGGGGTGCTCGGTGGGGGTGGGGCAGGGCACCCTGGAAAGGGAGGGGGGTGCTCGGTGGGGGTGGGGCAGGGCACCCTGGAAAGGGAGGGGGAGCTTGGTGGGGGTGGGGCAGGGTACCTTGGGTGGGGGTGGGAAGTACCCCCAGACCTGTGGGTCCCCTGTGTTGTGTGTGGGGCAGGGCCCCTCTACCTCCCTTTCCCCACCACTGAATCCTGCAGGAGAGAACTCCTCTGTGGGCCCCCCCCCTCCCCCCTACCTGCTGCTGTCCCCACCTCTCCCAGTGGTGGTGGGGGGCAGTGGCTGTGTGTTCTGGGTGTGGCTGCTCTGCTTCCCCCATCCTGGGAGCTGGCCAGGGGCCTCCTAAGGCCTCTGGCTGCTGCTCCCCCCCCCCCCCTGCGGCCAGGTCTTTACCCTGAGTTTCTGCCTCACCTGCTGCTTCCTCCAGTGGGACTGGGCCCCTTGCCCCCACCCTGTGCCTACAGGAGCAGCTTGGCAGTCCTTGCTGGCTGGCCCATGCCCGCTCTGCTGGGGCTAGCCACAAAGGCCAAATGGCAACGAGGTGTCCACAGCCTATTCTTAAACCCTTGAGTGAGGCTGCGCTTTGCCAAGGAGCAGTGGTTCAGGAGAAAAGTTCTGGGCAGAGCTCTGGACAGTCCCACCAGCCCCAGTGGGGTGTAGCGTCTCCTAAGGGAAAGCAGGGTTCTGCAGGTTGGTAACTAGCCAGCCAGTCGCCTCCTTGTCAAAGTTGAGTTTCTAGCACTGTAATTTAGCCGCTTTAGTGGGGCACTTGAAAGAGGTGCCAAATGGTAAACAAAGGCAAGAAAACTCAGCTGATGTCTTGGCCTGGTTATGCACCCTGGTTCCTTGAACTCTGCGAAATTGTATCAGTGCTAGCAATTGTGTAGCTGGAGGAAGGTGGTCCATGCCCCTCCGACAAAGAGGGGATGGGGGTAGATAGATATCTTTTAGTGGACCATCTTTGGATAACTTTGCAGCAGCATGACCTCCTTCAGGTCATTCAGCCAGGTTGACTTGGAGCCAGTGGAGTTCCATCGCAATCCATTTTAGCAGCTTATCGAGTAGCACTTTTATTTTTGGATTATTTTGACTTGCTCTCAGCCTTTCCGAGGGTGTTCTACTTGGCTCCTTTGCAGTGTTTAATTGCTGAGGATCAGAAACACCAAGCAGGGAGCTGTTGACCTGGGATGTTGCTGCGGTGAGGGGGATGAGACTCAGTTTTTTCTGTACAGTCAGGCAAGTGAGCAGAGGAAACCGCGGGAAGGACAGGAATCCTAGAAGGCTAAAATTAGCACATTCTTCAGTCTTTGCCTGAAACAAAAGCCAGATGGGTCAGGCTTATGGTGACCAGGGTAAACCCTTCAGCTTTATTCTCCTAATCCAGTCTCCTTTGGTTTTGTCTTCAGTTGGGTGGAAAAGGAGGGGAAACTCTTAATCTTCATTAACATACAGGCTTGGCCCTCTAGGGTTGATGACTTAAGGTGATGTTTGAATAGGGAGCAGGGCAGCAGACTATCCAGCATGATCAGGGTGGAGGTGTGACTGGGAAAAATGCTGGAAGCAATGGTTGAAACCAGTCGTGTTTAGGATTTAGGATTTCTTGGTTTCCATGCTGCAGGTGCCCATCTGAGGGCCATGTTAATATCATGCCAGAAGACTCTCTAGCCACCCCTTGGTTGGAGTTCTCAGTCTCTAATATGGAACTATGACCCGGGAAGGCCCAACCCTGCAGTGGTCCATCTTGATCCAAGGGGCCTAGCTGCATTGCATGCTGGGAGCCATAGTTTTGGGCTGCCTCTCCAAAGATGGAGGAGGCTGCATTATAGAGCCCTGAGCTACATTATTTGCCGTGGGCTGCCAAGGCATCGCAGCACGTAGATGAGATTTGTGGGCTGCCTGTTGCATGTCAGGCACCAGAGAAGGGGAGGGCCCAGGCTCTGCCTGTTTTCACCCACGATCTGATCCCTGATTAGCTCTGTGCGGACAACCCCTGTATGGCTTGATTAGGGCTGGTGGCTTTTAAAGGCTGAACTGAGTGTGGGAGATAAAAAGCTGTGACAGGAGCTGAGTAACTGCTGGAAAAGCCTCACCTGTTGTTGTGCAACCAAACACAGGCCGGAGCGACCTGCCCACTACCTCCTGGGTCTGAACTGGCTCTGCTTTGCTCACCCAGCTTGGTGACTTTACCCTTCCCCACGTAGGCATGTCCTTGGATAGCTAAGTAACTCCTGGAAATTAACCCCTGTGGCAGGTTTGTCTTTGTACCCGGGAGATGCAGTCTGGCCCAGTGAATAGGGCACTGGTGCAGGGCCAGGGGCCCTGGCTTTGCCACTGTCCTGCTGTGTGACCTTGAGTCCGTCACTTCACCTTCCGGGGCCTTGGCTTTTTTCCCCTTCCCACCCTTATCTGTCTAGATTGTGCTGTAAGAGTCAGTGGGCCTCTCGGCACTACAAATAGATCGACCCAGCCTTCCCTGTGGAATGTCCTCCAGTGGTGTGCCAGGCCAGTCTGTCGAGGTCACGGGAGGAGGGAAGCAAAGCCATGTGACGACGGCAGCGTTCTGCACACAGGGCTGTACGACAGGGAGCTGGGCTTGGCCTTCCTGCCTGGGAGCTCCTGGGCTCCCAGCATGCATTGGTGTGGCTGGGCCTCTTGTGGGAGCCAAGTGTCCAGGGCACGTGGAAGACCATGAGGGGAGTGTAGGAGAGGCTGAGTGAGAAGACGAGGCAGGAGTCGAACTCTAGCTCAGAAAGCTGAGAACCTTGCCAGCTGGCCTACGAGGGGGGATGTGAACCCTACTGAAGCCTCTCGCCACTGAACCGTTCACGGGAAAACTCCTCTGTGGGCCTTTTGACCTTAATCTGGTGCTGCCTGATGGGGCCACCACCTCAGCCCTCCCCCTGGAATTGCCCGAAAGCCCTCAGCCGTGGAGAGGGTTACATCAGCAGCCGCCAGGAAGAGGTTAAAATGACACCGCCTGGCAGCTTGAACCTTGTGATCTTGCATTGCACTGGGAGTGTGGGGCTAAAGGTCAGGCTCTGTAGGAGGAGACCAGTGTTTCCAGCAAGCAATTCAGAGTCACCACTCAGACCTGAATCGGGGCAGCCTCTGACGCTTTAGACCCCCCTGCGAGGAAACTGAGCTAAAACGACGCCCCGGCCGATAGCACCGCAGTGCGATGATCCTTCTTGGGGTCTGGACTAGGGTTACGCCGTGGGTCTGAGGCCACATGATCATAGGTCTCAGATCCCCAGCAGGGCTCTGCAAAGCGATTCAGACCTGAAGCTCCTTGGCTTTGGTGGCAGACATGTGCCTGGCATGCGGCAGGAGGTGGCCTGGCAGAGGGCTGAGCAGCTGTTGGGGTGGAGGCTGAGAATTGTCGCTGTCCCCTGCCTCGGGATTGGCTGGGGATTGGAGCCCAGGAGTTCTGCCCCCTAGTCCCCTCGATCTAAACTCTGTGGCTTGCCCTGCCCGAGCAGGCCTGTACGCCAGCAGCGTGTGGCAAGGCTCTGTTCAAGGTGGGCCCAGCAGATCTCCTTCATGCCACTGCCCGTTTCCTGGGGGAATGGGCCCAGGTAACACATGGGATAGGGGTACCTGTTCTAATCTGTACAAGGGAGCAGCGAGAGTTCACAAGAGAAGGGGCTGAGTTCAGGTGCACTTCTGATGCCTCTTCCCCGATGTGCTACGCTCACTGTCCGGTAACTGGAACCAGAAACCAAGCCTCAGCTGTAACCATAACAGCCCAGAGTGTTTCCTCCTGGCTTGATCAGCCTGGAGGGACCCTTCTGTAGGCAGCAAGTGTTCTCCCTTCACACGCTTCCTTTCTTCCTCCCCCCCCTTCTTTCCTCCCACTGTCTTCTACTCCCCTGCTTCCTGGGCCAGCAGGTAGGGCACCACACTGGGAGTCTGGGAACCCGAACTCTGTTCCCAGCGCTGCCGCAGACCTGCTGGGTGACCCAGAGGGAGCTGTGCCTCTCCACATGTCATCTCTCCAGACTGGAAGCTCCTTGGGGCAGGGATCTGCATGCGCTGAGTAGGCGCTGAGTCAAGTGCAGCCGGGCCTGTGCTTGTGACTCAGTCTCCTGCTACTTTAACCTCTTGTCTTTCTCCTTCCTCTCTCTGTGTCCCAGCCTTAGGCTGGGCTCGTGCTAGCGCTGTGCAAAGTCGCAGTGCTCTTGACCCGTTCCGCGCTAGCTAATAAATCCCTTCCTGTAGGAGGGTTGGAAACTGGGTTCCCCTCCGGCTCCTCTCCCCTTTGGGAACCTTCCGCCTGCAGGGTGGCTGAGCAGAAATTGCTGCAGATGCGCTCGCTTTAACACTGCCCTGGATTTCCCAGCTTAACTCCTCGGGAGGTGACGGCGGCCGCGCTGTCCTCTAGTTGCCCTGCTGCGCTGGTGGATTGCAGTGTCAGGACTGCGCAGCCCTGCCGCTGCTCCCTGCTTCTGGGGAGTCCTCCCCCTGGGCCGTCTTGGGGAGGAGAGAGGGGAGTGCTGGTCTGTTCAGTCCTGGCGTCTCAGTGGAGGCAGCCTCCGAAGGAGGGCAGTCCATGGTCTTTTAAAACCCATGGTCGTTCTGTGGACACCTTCCTGGAGATGGTTACGGTCAGGAAGGAGCATCTTGCGTCTCCTCCACCCCCTGCATTGAGCCCTGTAACTTGTGTGACTCAACTTGCTTTATGCAGAGGCTGTCAGCGAGCCAGCAGGTCGCAGCGGCCTTGTGGGACCGCCCCGCGCTGGCAGCCCAAAGCACCGTGTCCTGGTGCCAGGTGCTTGTGTACCAGGACTAACCCCGCCAGAAGCACTGGTGTAACTCTGGGTTTGTAATGTCCCCCTCCCCTCTGACCACCCTGATCCCTGCAGCCAGAGCCAGGGCGAATCCTGCTCCAGGGGGAGCCGCTTAGAGCAGCTCCGCTCCTGACAGCCAGCCGTTGTTGGCAGGAGTTTTGTTTGGGCACTAAATCTTTGTGGTGAAGCAGTCGTGCGGAGGAGGAGGGGGCTGCTGGCTGCGTGTGTAGGGGCGCTGCCCCAGCACATGTTCCTATGCGGCTGACAGCGGCTGCCCTGCGCTGAAACATCCGTGACGCTCTCCACTTCCTTCCGCCAGCTCGCCTGGTGGGGAAGAGGACTAGGGAAACGGTGCAGAGCTGGGTGCTGGCAGCCGCTCGGGTTGGCTGAGCGGGCGGAGTGCCATTCTGAGCTTTACCTGGGGTTTGTTCTTCCCTTCGCGCCAGCGGGGCTGTCCCTGTGAGCCGAGCAGGCGGCGCACGGACTTTGCGCTCTGGCGCTGCCGAATCCTTCCCCGCCAGCAGGACCGAATGAAGTGACTAGTTGCCATAGCTCTGGCAGGCCCGTCCCGCGGGGACCCGGTGTGTGCCACGCAACCCCCTGGCCGGTGCGGGGAGACGGGTCTGTCCCTTGTGCTGCAGCATGGCTGAGTCTCACGCTGTAGCGGGGACACGTGGCTCCGGGCGTGCCCTAGCGCTGAGCTGTTGGAGGAAACTGCCTTCTACAACAGAGCCTGCTGGGTCTGCCCTGGCTGGCCGTGTGCCTTCGAGCCAGTCCCTTCCTGGCTGTGAGTGGGCGGATAATCCCGCCCCACCCCGTTTGACAGCTCCAGGATGGAGCTAGCTGCAGGGTCGTGTTTAAAACTAGTTGTGCCACTTTGAGGGTGTGTTGGGGGGGGGGGGCTGTCCCTTCCTCCTGCTGGAGGAGACGGCCTGGAGGAATCGCTTCCCTCACGCTGCTGGGCACCGCACTGACGTGTGGTGTGTCTTTGCGCCATGCCTGGGGGGGGGGGATCGCTAATGGGGCTACCGGGGGGATGGGCACAGGCTGGGAAATGCTGAGCACCGCTGGAGGGAGGCGAGATGGCAGCTGCCCTTCCCTTCCCCCTCGCCAGTTGTTTCGTGCGATCCCCGCGAGTTACCACCGGGCCCTCTGGCCCCTCCCGTGTTGACGGGGTCAGATGGCAGCCCTCTCCCAGGGCTGAACGCGCCCCTGCCTGTGTTCCTAGGGAGCCGTGTTCCTGTCTGCTTGGCTTTTTAGCAAGGCAACCGGGCTGAGCGGGGAGCTGTATCTGGTGTTCCCTGGGACTGTCGATCGGTGGAACCACGCGCCCATTAGGAGGGCAGGACAGTGGCTGTTGGTCTTGCTGCTCTTACTCCATGAGATGTAAATCCAAGAGGCCCCGATGCCACAAAGGGGCCTCTAGCGGAGCCTGCAGATGCATCCAGTCTCCTGGCTTTGTGACCCTTGGTTCCAGTGGCGTCTCAGTGGTCTGGGGATGGAGCTGTGTTTAAATCAGAGCACCTGTTTTCATAAGAGAGTGAGGCCCAATGGACGGGGCTCCGCTGGGAGTCTCACTCCTGCCTCTGGTCCCCACTCTGCTGCGTTGCCTCTGCTCCCGTCCCCCTGACTGCAGAAAGCAAACGCTCCGCTGCTGTCGGAAGTTGGACGTGAGCTCGGAACGTCGTCCAGGAGAGGAGCTGGCGACGGTCTTTGTGCCACGAGAGGCAGTCTGGGTCACCGCTGCGTCTGGGCGAGGATCGGCCCCACCGGCTCCCTTGTGCGCCTGTCAGTGGGTGAAATCTGCCCTTGGGTCGGGAGGGGCGTTCGCTGCCTCCCTACAGCGAGCTCTGGGACCCAAGGGGGATCCAGGCTTGGCTGTTCCGCCGGAGTTCTTCTGCCCAGCTGGGAGCAGGCACGGAGAGAATAGAGTCGTGATCTCAGACTTCCTGGTCAGCGCTGGCTGCACCTGGCTGTTCTCTCGTAGGCTTCTAGGTCTGAGTTACCCTAAAGCGATTCCCTCGGCTGGCAGCGGCGCCAAAAGCCTCTTTCGTGCCACCGCAGCTTTGCTGCTTGGTCTCCCCGCAGTGTGGCTGCCGCCTGCTTTGTGGAGAGGCACTGACGGAAACCAGTGATAGCTGCTGGGCTGCCCTAGGCCCGTGGAAACCCAGTGTGCAGGCCAGGCTTAAACTGTCTGCAGCAGGGAGAAGAACCTGGCGCAGCATGAAAATTGCAGCTTCCACCCTGTCCTGGACAGGGCGCCCTCTCCGTTTACAGCCCTGCCGAGCCGAGACTCTGTTCCTCTCCCTGCCTTGCCTACAGGAACCTAGAGCATTGCCCCGAAAAACCTGACGGGGGGGAGCCCAGAGCCTGTGCCCCATCACCCCAGGCAGCGGGGCTTACGCTTTGCCGTGAGTCCTCGGCCCCGGCGAGTCTAACCCTGGCCCTGGCAACCCTGTTAAAATGCTGCGGGATTGAACCTGCGCGTTGAAAACTGCCGCCCTAGAGCCTGTGGCGATTTGACCCACCACGTGGCCTCAGTGTCTGCTTCAGGGTGGGAGCACTCTGGAAGGGTCCCAAAGCACATGGTGTTCTCCTGGGCCCTGGCACAGATAAGGTCACAAGGCAGGCTCCTCTCCTCCCCCCCCCCGCCTTGGAGAGGACAAATCTTGGTCCTCTGTTCTTCAGTCAGCATAAGCCCGAACGGGTCTCTGACATCAAGCATCTAACTCCAGCGCTCAGTCTGCGGCGGGGGAGGTTACTGCTTGGGCTGGCCGACCCCCACGGGACGGGTGGGCACTGCAGAAAGCGGGGAGGTCGGCTCAGTAAGGGGCATGCTTCGCCCTAGGGCGGACCATCGGACACACATTGCTGGGCTGGCTGCAAGGGGAAGCACCCCGTCTAGCAGAATTCCACTTCCCTGTGCTGCAAACCGCAAGGCCTAGCTCCCTGCGGTGGGGAACCTGTCCTGCCTCCCCAGAGCAGCGGCGTCCAGACGACGAGACCGGACCTTCTGGAAGCGCTAGTCTGGGAACGGTCTGGCCTTGGAATCGACAGACCTGACGCGCCACCTCTTTGGCATTTACCTTCCGCCTCCCGTGTGGCTTCCGGCTTTCTCGGTCTTGTTCTTTAACCTTTGTGCGGCAGTTCCTGTGAGCTGCGAACCCGCTGCTGCCCCCCTCCCGGCTCCTCGGGGCAAGTCTACACTAACACCAGTCCAATGGTGCATGCGGAGACAGTCCGTGAGGCGGTAGCTATGGCAACGGGAGATGCTGTCCCACCGACATGGGAGAGCTGTATAGCTACATCTGAGTGTGTCACCCCCTCAGTGATGTAGCTGCACCCATAGCGGTCTGCCACGAAGGCCAGAACTTAGCGACTGCTGCTGTTGCCCCCTGTCTGTTTCTAAAGCCCTTTTGACCCCTTTAGCACCCCAGGCGTGTGAGTGTTTGCAGAGCTGGGATCCTTCCACTGCTCCCTGCAGCTAAACAAAGAGCTGTTCCTGGCGCCGGGAAGGGAGCAGGATGTTCCGAGCCATTGAAGGCGGGCAGGACAGAAGCAGTCCTGAGCAGCATCCCAAACTAGCCTGCTGGGCCCGGAGCAAATAACCGGGGCTTGTGCCAGGGTTTTGTGATTGCCTGGCCAACTCCAGACACGCGTGCTCGGGTGGGTGCCATGCGCAGGTTCTGGATTTGCGACATGAAGGTGAATCCCGGCAGCGGCCTGTTCGCTAGGCGCTTCCTGCCGCAAGCATGAAGGGAATGTTTGTCAGTAGCGGCAGAGGCCCTTGAGCAGAACGGTTCCTGCGATTGACTCTGTTAGCGGGTCTGTGGGTCCTGGCAGCGCACGGCCTCCGTGCCCACGAGGCATCGCCAACGTGCAGCCCTAGCTGGGAGTACGAAACTGAAAGTCGCTCCTGGGGGGACCCTTTCTTCCCCAGGATGCTCTGACAGTAGCTTCTGCATAGCCCCGGGGCCTGCTCTGCACAGCTGTGTATTCCAGGTGTGTGGCGTGAGCCTGTTGCTGGGCAGGTCCCTTGGTGGGTAAGAACCAGACCAGCTCCCAGTCTGGTGTGAGACCCCCATTAACGGTGCCTGGGTTCTGCTCAGTCTAATTCCCGGGCCCGCAGGAGTTTAGGGAAGTGGCTCAAAACTCTCTGGCTCCCGCGTAAGAAGGGCTGGGGTGTTACTAGTGGCTAGTGACTCATCATGTGCTAGAATCGCTCCTGAAACCTGTCACACATCAGCCAGCTCCTAAGTGGAGCCAGCCTCCTGTCATGGGCCGCTTTGTGTGTGTTTAAAGGCGGCGTTTCCGTCTTCTACCCAAGTGCTTGGGGGCAGCTGCTGAAAGACCTTTATTTTTCTCCATGAGCTTGTGCCTGCCGAAACCACAGTGTCGTTCCGCTAACTGGCGGGCTGCTCCGGGGCCCCATGCCAGCAGTGGCCAGCCCTGATCTCTGATGCTCGGCTGTTTACACGCCCAACCTGCATGGGACGCTCCTCCGAGCCAGGGCTGACTCATGCTGCTCTGAAAGGCCTGCGGGAGTGCGACTGTAACAGGCAGAAATGATACAGCTCCCTCCCCTGCCAGCTCTCGACACGCCGGTGGGGGCGTGGTGGGGGCGTGCCCGGTACGGGAATGGGCTTGACTCACTGGCACGCTCTCCATGCAGACCGGGAGGTGTATGATGAGTACAAAGCAAAACAAAATGCCCCGTTTTCGCCTGGCTGGGTGTGGCTGCACCAGGGAGGAGGCTGGGGAGTCCTGCTTAGTCCTGTGCGGGGCTCGCCCTCCATCAGTGCCCTGGCCAAACCTGCTCGGTGTGACCCACCTGCTTGCAGCAGAGGGAAATCCCAGCAGAGCGGGGCCTGTGAGGACCCCCCGGTATGATTCTTGCCCTGCTGGTGTCCCCCATGTGGTATTGACCGGCCTAGCGCGGCACCGACCTGTTCCCTCGTTCCTGCGCGCTGCGTCTCTGCCAGGCGAAGGTGTAAGAGCCCCCTCTCTCCTTCTCTCTCCAGAATGCACCGTGTATATTCTTTGCTGCCCGACAGGCCAGCTCTGCTTCCACGGTGAGTAGCGATCTCGCGCCTCGGGGTGCGTCTGGGGAGAAGGGGGCTTGGCTTCTCCAGTCCATCCAGTTCTGTGGCTCGTGTCCTAGCCCCCGCGGGAAAGCACTGCAGAGGCGCAGTCCAGAGGCCACGGCTGGCGTGGTCAGGGAAGCCCGTGCCGTCTGGCGTTGTTCGGCGGGATTTCTGTGCGGCATAACCCGGATTCCTCCCTGTGGAGGAGGGCCGGGGTTAGCCATGCTCAGCTCTGCCACGGTGCGGTGCTGCCCCTCACTGGCTCTCACTTCTCCCCCCACCCTCAGAACCTGAAAGACGTCCTTTCCAACCTGGTCCCCAAAGAGCAGTCGAGAATCAAGAGCTTCAGGCAGCAATATGGCAACACGGTCATTGGGCAAATCACCGTGGAGATGGTGAGTGTGGCGGGGGGGGGTGGGGCTCCGGCTCGCGTGGATGCTCCTTGTTCCCTCTCTCGCCGTTGAGGGAGTGACTTTTACTTGTAAATGCCTGTGCCAGGCTGCCAGCCTCATCCAGTGTCCCTCCCCCCAGGCTGGATCAGCAGGCTCCCTTCTTCCTGGACCCACTGGGGGTCTAATCCACTCCGCCCTGGGCAACGCGGCCAGTGGTCGCCGCTTCTGAGCGACGTGGCAGAGCTCTGGGTTTGCAGTGGCCCAGATGCGCTGGGGTGGGCGACTTGCCCTGGGCATCGCTTTGTGCCTGGGAGTGGGGGCCCGAGAGCGCTCTCCTGGCGAGCACAGCTGGAGATGTTGCGTTGCCCGGGCCCGGTGTGTAGAGGGGGGGTTGTGGCTCAATGCCTCCCTCGGCTCATTTGGTTGAGGTCCTGGACACCCAGCCAGGCTGTTGAGCTTGAGTGGGATCCTGGGGGAGTTGTCCGGTAGCTTCTCACTGCACCTTCCCCGGCCTCCCGTGGGCCATGTGTTGGGGCTGGCAGCCATGGGGCACAGGCTGATGGGGGTGCCGGTGCTGAGAGGCTGCAGCAAGCAAACGCCTGCCATGGCCCCAGCCCTGCCAGGGAGGGAGCCTTGCTCTGCTGCACCCAGGTAACTGCCTGGCTCTGCCCCTTCCAGGTGTACGGCGGGATGAGAGGCATGAAAGGGCTAATATACGAGACCTCTGTCCTGGACCCTGATGAGGTAAGGCCTTGAACCCCCCTCCTCCGCCTCCTGTCCCCAAAGCTGATTCCCTTCTCTACCCTTTGTAGTAAGATGAGGGCCTGCAACAAAAGCCCGTGTATCCCAGGCCTGGTTTGAGGCCCAGCTAACAGTGGACACAACTTGGCTGATATAGAATCATAGAATACTAGGACTGGAAGGGACCTCGAGAGGTCGAGTCCAGTCCCCTGCCCTCGTGGCAGGACCCAATACTGTCTAGACCATCCCTGACAGACATTTATCCAACCTGCTCTGAAATATCTCCAAAAATGGAGATTCCACAACCCCCCTGGGCAATTTATCCCAGTGTTTCACCACCCTGACAGTTAGGAACTTTTTCCTAATGTCCAACCTAAACCTCCCTTGCTGCAGTTTAAGCCCATTGCTTTAAGCCCATATAAAGCTAAGCTGTGAGCAAGAGGCAGGCCCCCGGCACGAGAGTGCAAAGCACTAGCTGGTAATAGGCCCAGGTGTAGAACAGCCCTTGGTACTGGTCACAGGTTGAAAGCACCTTCCGAAAGGATGGTACCACCCGCTGGTTAGGAAAACCCCGTGGTCCCCACGATCCTTTAGAGGTCTAAAGGCTCTAAACTGCCAGGGTGCTGGATAGAGACGTTCTCATCAAACCACCAGGTGGTGGATGGTCTCAGGAGCAGCAACCGGCCACGTCAGGAGTGAGGTGTAACTTGGCTGTTGACAGGCACAAAGTGGGGTCGTGGCGGGGCTGTGTCTGTTCGGCCCGTGGGGTGCTGGGACTCCCACGGAGTGAGCTGGTCCCTCGGTAGGGGGTACGTGTGCTTAGTGGTTGGTAGAGTTTGACAGCTGTTCCTGTACTTGGCTTAATAATAAACCTGGCCGGGCCCCTTGCGTCCTTGTCTGGTTTGTGGTCTTCAGGGCTCTCTCGGCGTCTGCTGGGTTGTCTCCTTGCACGAGTCAACACGGCCCATGTGACTGAGCCCACCCGCACGCTGCCGATTGGTTCGCATCCCTGACGGCGCGGGAGACGCCAGTAAGTCCTGACTGCTGCACCCTTCTCTCCAGGGCATCCGCTTCCGCGGGTACAGCATCCCCGAGTGCCAGAAGCTGCTGCCCAAAGCCGCTGGAGGGGAGGAGCCCCTGCCCGAGGGCCTGTTCTGGCTGCTGCTCACCGGGGACATCCCCACGCAGGAACAGGTGAGGCTGTTGGTCCCTGATCTCACGTGGCCTGCGCCCCAGCCCCTCCGTGGGGCTCCCCAGCTAACCCGGTGTGGTGTCCTTCCTCCCACAGGTGAGCTGGGTCTCCCAAGAGTGGGCCAAGCGGGCGGCCCTGCCCTCCCACGTGGTGACCATGTTGGACAACTTCCCCACCAACCTGCACCCCATGTCCCAGCTGAGCGCGGCCATCACCGCCCTCAACAGCGAGAGCAGCTTCGCCCGGGCCTACTCAGAGGGCATCAACCGGGCCAAGTACTGGGAGGTAGGGGGCTGGGCTGTGGCTCCCGGGGCGGCGTCCGACCTGCAAGGCTGGACTCCTGTTGCCAGCGGCTGGAAGCCCCAGGGGGACATGCTGCAGTGTGGGCGGGAGTGGGACGGGGAAAGGCTGGCTCTGCCTCCGACTCCTTCTGGGGCCTTGCCCGGGTCACTTCCCCTCTGCCTCAGGGTGCCCAGTGAGGCTAGCGCTGTCCTGCGCAGGCTGGAGCGACGCTTCCCCAGGGCTGGCTGCGCCCCTCCGTTTCAAGGCAGCTGAGCTGGTGTTCTCCTGGAACAGCCTTCCCCACTCCAGGCCTGGCCAGGGGCTGGGGAGAGCCAGCCAGAGCAGCCCTGTCCTTAGCCCTGCCCCTGGCACCTGAGTTCTCAGTCCATCTCAACTGTCTGTGGCCTCTGGGCCTGTAAGTGCTGGAGCCCACCCCCACGCACAGTCTGGTATTCCCTTGGCCCTTCCCGCTGCTTTCCCTGCCTGCTGCGTCAGCGCGAGCTACCCTATTTCCCCTGCACGGTTGGCACCTCCTCCCCGCCTATGGATGGGCAAAGTGATTTGCTTGGCCAGGATGGCGCAGTCGGGGACACGGCTCTCTGGTCCCTGCTCACAGCACCGGTATGTGCCCCGACTCCCAAAGGAGCAATTGAAACTCCTCTGCCCCTTCCCCGGCTGTAGGGACAGGCTGTGGCACCACTGAACCGCAGCCAGCTCTGGGGTGGGACGTGGCAGGCATCCAGCAGCAAAGGCCGAGGACTCGGCGCTGCTGGGGAGGCCTGGATCGCAGCGGGAAGCGGGGGCCGAGCCGGGCCCTCGCTGCCCTTCTCGAGCAGCCTGCCTTCTCCTCGCTCCCCAGTTCATCTACGAGGACTCGATGGACCTCATCGCCAAGCTGCCGTGCATCGCTGCCAAGATCTACCGCAACCTGTACCGCGAGGGCAGCAGCATTGGCGCCATCGACCCCGGCCTGGACTGGTCCCACAACTTCACCAACATGCTGGGCTACAGCGACCCCCAGTTCATTGAGCTCATGCGACTCTACCTCACCATCCACAGGTGAGCCCCACGTGTGGGGAGCGGGGCGGGGGTGCGCCGTGGTAAGTTGTGTGCTGCCCAGCCCCCGGCTGGCGCCGTGGATGCTGCCACCGTGCATGGGGACATCCTGGGGAGAAGCAGGTACATCTGAGTGGGCAGAGGGAAGCCCCTGCCCCAGTCAGCAGGGCTCAGGCCTGCCAGGCTCCGGGCCGCCCAGCAATGTTTCCTTGAATTTTTTCCATCGGTGCAGAATAATGTTGTGTACCAAGGCATGTGCACCACCAAGAGACACACAAAGCCTAGCTGCAGGTGCTCTGCTGCTCAGCCGGGCGCCCTTCTTCACACAGCACAGTGTCAACCTGTGGAACTCCTTGCCTGAGGAAGTTGTGAAGGCTAGGACTAGAACAGGGTTTAAAAGAGAACTAGATAAATTCATGGAGGTTAAGTCCATTACTGGCTATTAGCCAGGATGGGTAAGGAATGGTGTCCCCAGCCTCTGTCTGTCAGAGGGTGGAGATGGATGGCAGGAGAGAGATCTCTTGATCATTACCTATTTGGTTCACTCCCACTGGGACACGTGGCATTGGCCACTGTCGGCAGACAAGATACTGGGCTGGATGGGCCTTTGGTCTCACCCAGTCTGGCCATTCTTATGTGCTTATCGGATTCTCTCCTGAGCGGGCGCCCAAGTGCCCAGCTCACAGGGATGCTGCTGCCCACAGGTCAGTGCAGGCCGGGCTTCCCGTGGCCAGGGTGGAATCGGAAGCTGGCCGGGGTGCTGAAGACCAAGGCAGCGGCTGCTTTCTGGGCTGTGCCAGGCAGTTGGGTCCCATCCCTGTTGATGTTTGTTCCGCTTGGCACAGACAGCAAGGGGCTGGAGTTGTCCCTCAGAGCACATGGGGCCTGGCCAGGGCAGCTTCCCGCCCCCTCCCCGAATGCGGGCCATTGCTGCCCCCTGCTGGTTGGGATGTTGGAGCTGCTGTCTGGGCTGGCAGCCCCCCAGTTGGGCAGTACGCCAGCTGCTGCCCTCTGCTAACTGTCTCCTCTCTGCAGCGATCACGAGGGCGGGAACGTCAGTGCCCACACCAGCCACCTGGTGGGCAGCGCCCTCTCTGACCCCTATCTCGCCTTCGCTGCCGCCATGAACGGCCTGGCTGGGCCCCTCCACGGCCTCGCCAACCAGGTAGGGTCCTGTTGCCGGCGGGGCTGGGGGTGGGGACGAGGGGCCCGGTCCAGCCTCACCCCCCTGTGCTCTGCCTCTCACAGGAGGTGCTGGTGTGGCTGACCAACCTGCAGAAGGAGCTGGGGCAGGACGTGTCGGATGAGAAACTGCAGGAATTCATCTGGAACACGCTCAACTCGGGCCGGGTGAGTCCCCCGGCCCTACTGTGAGAGCAGGTCTCCTCTCTCCCCCGGCACTGACCCCGCCCTCGTTGCTGCAGGTGGTCCCTGGCTACGGCCACGCCGTGCTGAGGAAGACGGACCCCCGCTACACCTGCCAGAGGGAGTTCGCCCTCAAGCACCTCCCCAAGGACCCCATGTTCAAGCTGGTGGCCCAGCTCTACAAGATCGTCCCCAACGTCCTCCTGGAGCAGGGCAAAGCCAAGAACCCCTGGCCCAACGTGGACGCGCACAGCGGGGTGCTGCTCCAGGTAAGGCCGCGCCCCTCCTTCCCCAGGCCCCTGGGGCCCAGTCGGCTGCTCCCCCACGCCCTCAGCGGGCAAGACTCCGAGCTCCCTGACGTGGGGCCTGGGCTGAGCTTCCTGCTGCTCCCCAGACATTCCCCACAGTGCGGCTGCTGGCTCTGCCCCGTTGCGCTCACAGGCAGCCCTGGGGTCGCCCCCCATCCCCCTTGCCTGCCTCCAGGGACCGAGCCCCCCGCCCCGAGAGGAGAGGCTGGGCTAACCCCCTGCTCTCCCCTCTGCAGTACTACGGCATGAAGGAGATGAACTACTACACGGTGCTGTTCGGCGTCTCCCGGGCCCTGGGCGTCCTGGCCCAGCTCATCTGGAGCCGCGCGCTCGGCTTCCCCCTGGAGAGACCCAAGTCCATGAGCACCGACGGCCTCATGGGGCTCGTGGGCTTCAAATCGGGCTAAAGCCAGGGCCGGGGGGGAGCCCACCTGTGCCAGCTGCCCAGGCACCATTTAAAGGGACAGGACATCTTTTCCCTCCCACGGGCCTCGGCCAGACGCTAGAATTAAACCTTTCTCCGAGGCACTGACCTTAAGTTTCAGGTTATTTATGGAGTAAACGAAGACTAAACAATCAGCCCCCATCCAGCCCCCCCGCCCCCCATTTATTTTAGTGGCACCTCTGTTCAAACTCCCCGGGAAGCAGTACCCTTCTGCATGGGCTGGAGACCTGCATGGCTTTCTGGGCCAGCCCGCTCTGTCCCCGGGGCTGGCCGAGGAGGGTCCCTTCAGAATCATGTTGTACCGTTCTGCCTGTTGCTATGGCCCTGGCGCAGGCCCCATCCCAGCCCGTAGGCCGGGCTGTGGGGAGGGGGGGCGTTGGCGTGCGAACGCTTGAATCACTTCCTTTGCCTTGCTGCCTTGAAGTGTAGGGCAGTCCCCTCCTGCGGGGCCCCGGACTGGGGTATCTCTGGCCTTTTCCTCCTCCAGCGGAAGGGGCAGGGGGGAGCCTTGAGGTACAGCTGGGGGACAGCCCCTTCTCACCCCCCCCCCCCCCCCGGGGTCTTCGCCTGCCTCAGCAGAGGACTGGCCCAGCCTCGTCTCCTTGCTCCAGCAGTGGGGGTCTGGGCCGGGGGTTTGCCCTGGGGCCGGGGTGAAGCCCAGCTCGCGAGGGCTCGTGTCCGGAGCGGGTCAGTGGCTGCGGTGCAGGGCTGCTAGCACCTTGGAGCGGCCCCAGTGCAGAAGTGAACTTGCCTCCTGCCTCTCGTTGGGAGGGGCGCGACACACTCCTCCCCCGCCCGGTTCTTTCTCTGTGTGTTTGTGTGAACTCCCCTGTCCCAGCCCCACCCCGGCATGCTGGGCCGGCTCCGCCCGCGTCCCCTCGCAGCCGGGGGGGCTCTGTACAAAATGCAAAATAAATGTTTTTATTAACAAAACCGCTTCTCCCGTGTGTGGGGCCAGCAGGGGGGACACTGGCCTGGCCAAGGGGGGTGAGCCTGGCTGTGCGCTCTGGCCGAGGGCCTCTTCCCTCATGGCCACTCCGGTCCGGGCCCTGGCTGGAAGGGGAGGGGGCTGTTTGAATCAGGCAGGGGCTGTGTGCAAGGCCCTTCCAGCTGGGCCTGGCCTTGTACCCTGCCCCTTGGTTAACAGCTCAAAGAGGCGGCAGCTGCATCCTCCCCAGCAGGCCGGTGCCTGAGGGCAGGGGGCTGGAGCTGCCCTTGTGGCCAGTTGTGGCTTTGGGCTGCAGCAGTGATTTCCCTGAGGTCCTGTGCTCAGGCCCAGTCCTGGCCCAGCTGTGCGCTAGCAGCTCCCTCTGGACCAGCATGGCCACACCCACCCCTTGCCTGAGCTGAGAGTTCTGCCCCCTGCAGGGTAATGGGGGTTGGGGGGAAATGTCCAAGGGGGGCCAAGTGCTGGGGGAGAGAACGGGCATGGCCTCCCAGGGTATGGTGCTTCCCTCCGGCTCAGGACCACGGCCTGGGGGGTGGGTGGTACAAGGAGAGCTGATCCTGCTGCTCTGCTAGGGCAAGGAAGGGCCCCGGAGGAGCCCTGTGTGGAGGTGGGCGAAGTTCAGCAGCAGCCCTAGTGCAGGGGCTGAACGCTGGCCTGGGGGTGGGGTTCATGCAGCGTGACTGGGCTGAGGCACTAGGGCCAGACCAGCTGGGGGCTGTGGGAGAGTTGCATGCTGCAGGGCTGGGTCCCAGGGATCCTGTGGGGGCAGCAGGCCCCACATGGGCTGTTTTCCTCCAGGCAGTGGGTACAGGGTCAGGGGCTCATGCCCGGGATGCACGACCAGGAGCCCTGCTGGGGTGGCCCTTCCCAGTGAGCAAGGCTGCCATGGGGCTCCGGGGCAGGATTCTGCTTGGAGCCAGGGCTGGGGAGACTTGGCCCTGCTAGAAAGCTGCCCTGGCTGGGGTGCACTGAGCAATACAATCCTGCCCCCTCCTCTGGGCTGGGGGTTGCACTTGCAGGCACCTCCTTCCCCCAGCAGGCTTTGCTGCAGGCTTGGAGCTGCTGGGCACAGCTGCAGGGGCAGGCCTTAGAACATGCCCCCATCCCGGGAGCGACCCGGAGACACCCTCCGTGCCCTGCTGCACAGTGAGCGGCTCACAAGCCCAATGCAGCCCTACTGAGTGGAAAGGGCCCAGCCTGCCAGCAGCATGCCCCTAGGGGAGCCCCAGTAACCCCTGCCCCCAGCCCAGGGCCAGTCCTCACAAAGAACCCAGCCCTGGATCCCTCCCAAGCAACCACCCACCTGGCCAGGGCTAAGAGCCCCACGTCTCTCGGCTGGAGAAAAACTCATGCTCTGGGCAAGGAGGTGGTAGCAGCTCAGCTCCCCCAGGGAGACTGGGGCAGTGCTCACCCCCAAGGGCGAGGGGCAGAGCTGGGGCCCAGCCAGCTGGAGGCAACTGGCTAAGGGGGGAGGAAGGAGGCAGGAGCAAGGAGGGCTAAACAGGAGGCTGATTGGCAGCAGGCCCTCAGGCACCGTTTAACCTGCGCCCCAGGCCTGGCGTAAATGGATGGTGGCAGCCACCTGGCTGGCCCAGACCCAGGCAGCAGGTGGCACCTGGCAAAGGAGGCAGCACCGCTGGCTCAGCCAGGCCTGGGCTACTCCCGCAGGCCCTGCTCTGCCCTCCCCCCCCACTCGGGCTGTTTTCTCAGGCACCTACCAGCCCTGCTTGGCCCATGTAGTCAGGGCCAGTTGGCACCTAGACCAGGGCTGGGGGGCAGGGCTGGCTATGCCCATGGGCAGGAGAGAAGCAAGAACAAACCTGGTGCCAGGTGCCACCCAGCCTGGTTGGCTGCCAGGTTCCCCACCCCCCCGCTGGGCCCTTCCTCCACAGCCACGCGTAACATAGCGCCCGGAGGGGGGGGGGGGCAGTGTTCTCCCTCCTTGCTCCATGCTGGCCAAGGACGGCTCCACAGGAGGCTGCAATCCTGGGACCTGTGGGGCTTTGCTCCTCCCACCCAAGCCTTGCCCCAGACGCTTCTCCAGCCCTGCTTTTGTGCCCCCCACAGCCTTCCCTTGGCCAGACAGGGTGCCCTGTAGGCATCTCCAGTGCTGGGGGCTTGGGCATTTCCCACACACACCACAACGCTGCCAGTCGCTCCGTTCTCAGCCTTTATTTCCTGCCAGTGCGGCTCTCCTGCCCTTCTGCTCCCCAGGGAGACGGGGGCCAGGTGCCCCAAGCACTCAGCAGGCAAGTGTCCAACAGCAGGGCCTTTCGCTGGGGCGAGAGCTGGCGACCCGGTGCCAGTGCTGCAGGGGCCTGGGCGTGGCTCGGCCATCCCCTCCCGGCAGGAAGGGCCGGTGCAGCAGGATCCCTCCTGCGGGGGGAGCAGCTGCCAGCCATGTGCCATGCTGCCCTGCCCCTGCCGGATCGCTCAGTGCCATTCTGACAGTGGCCATCTGGCTGCGCCCCTGCCCCTGGCTTCAGGTCCCGGCGTGTGACGCTGGCAGCGCTCACCTCCCCACCAAACTCAACCCGCCTCTCTCCTCCCCGTGCCCAAGAGTGGCAGGAGCAGCAGGCAAGGCAGTGACAGTAACTCTGCTAGGTGCCTTCCCCCCCCCCCCCCCCCAGGTTGGGAGAAGGGTCTCGGCGGTTTCACACCCCACCCCAAAAAGGCACAGCTGCTGGCCACAGACCGGTCCACAGGTGGCCACAGCCGAGGGGCAATGCACGTACCCCCTCGGCCCCGCCCCTCTCCTGCGTGCCCGAGGACCAGGCTGGCCGAGCACGCCTGGGTTGGCTCAGGACAGCCTTGCTGGAGTCTGCCATGACAGCAGCGCAGGGGGAAGGGACGAGAAGAAAAATGCAGATCAGCAAGGGGCCGGGCTGGTGCTTCCCTGGCTGGAGGGATTTTAACCAGCCCTCCCTCTCCCCCCCAAATAAAATAAGTTTAAAATAAAATTAGCTACAAAACCATTGAGCCCAGCAGTGCAGTTCTGTGCGAGGCGCAAGGCCGGGGCGATGCTCCGCCGGGCCTGCGGCAGCCAGACCCAGCCGCCCCGGCTCCACCCCGCTTCTCGGCACACCAGGGCCAGCAGATAAATCAGAGTGCGCATCAGGAGAGGTGAAATCAAATAAATAGTTAAAAGGGGGCGGGGCGCCCGAGCGCCGCCCCCGCAGAGTCTGCACGGGCAGCCCCAGCTCCCCTCACGTTTGGTGAACTTCGTGGAACATGAGCTCCCGGGGGATGCGTGTCTCCGGGCCGAAGACCTTGGCTGCCCGCCGCTCGAAAGCCGCCACCATCTGCTTGACCACCTCGTCGAAGAAGACCGTGGCGAGCTGCGAGTGCAGCAAGGAGCGGAACTCAAAGGAGATCTGGGGAGAAGAGAGGGATGGAAGCTGGCAGGGCTGGGTCAGGGCCCTCTCTGAAACAAGGGGCGGCAGGCAGATGGGTTGTTGGGCTGCTCATATACTGTGTCGCCTGCATGCAAACCCTCCGGGGTCAGCACAGCCCCGCTGGGGAAACTGAGGCCAAGAGCGAGACTCCCACAGCAAGCTGGTGACAGAGCCAGGAAGCGAACCCAGGAGTCCTGGCTCCCAGAGACCCCTGCTCTAACCCCCCGACGAGGTGTCTCGTACAAAAGCGCCCAACGGACCGTTTGCTCCGGTTTTCTCTCCCGCGAGAGTCAGGGAACGCACGGTGGCTGCGGGCAGCGTTTCGCACCCTGCTTCCCTCCGGATGGCTGGGAGCCCTGGCGGCTGACGGGTGCTCCCTAGCCTGTCCCTTCTCCCGCTGCACAGCGTGGGCCGGCCAGCCGGCCTCGCTGGATCCACTATGGGAAAGGGGGAGGAGCCCTTGGAGAGGGCAGGATGGGAGGAGCTTACTGAGAAATCCACCGTGCAGGTGCGGGGGTAGCCTGGGATGCCGGGGCTGAAGCGCCAGCTGGTCTCCAGGTGATTGAAGAGTCTCCCGTCAGTGCAGATGGCCTGAGAAGGGACAGCAGGCGCGGTCAGTCGGACGCTTGGATCCAGGCTCCCTGGGGACCGGGCCCCGGGCCCTGCCCCCACCCTGGGAATCCCCATGTGGCCCCAGCTGCCTCACCTTGACGAGGTGTGGGCGCACCAGGGTGACGATGGAGGTGTATCTCTCCAGGATGGGCGGGAAGCCCACCTCCAGCTGAGCCTTCACGTGGCCCGTGCGCTTGGAGACCACCACCGACTTCTTGCACCAAGGGACAAAGTGCTTGTACTCATCCACGTTGGACACCACCTCGTACATTTCCTGCATGGAGTACCTGTTGGGGGAGACGCCCGCCCTGACTCAGTCCTGGTACATGGCGGCGCAGGGCCGGGCTGGGGAACCGTTCGCCTCTGCAGGGCTGGTTCAAACCCAGCTCGACTCCAATGCCCCCAAAAGCTGGTGCCAGCCCGAGACCTCCCCCACGTGCAGTGAATTTAGCAACAGGCTGGCCAGCAGCCTGGCTCAGTCCTGGCTTGGGCTGGGTCCGGGACCTACACTTTAAATGCAGAGCTACAGGGGGGTGTTAGGAGCCGGGCGGGCAGGCAGGCAGCCTGACTCAGTTCCGGCTCACACCGGGTTCGGGAGCTCAGACACGCCCGGAAAGGGCTGCTGCCTCCCTGTAGCAGAGGCAGCAGTGCGGGGCCACAGGCAGCCAATCTATGGTTTTTAAACTGGCTCCCCTCACGGACCAGCTCCCGCCTGGCACCCTGCACTGCTGCCTCTGGGGAGGAGCAGGGGGCTCTCGGGAATGGGGCCAGAGCACCCTGGCTGCCGGCCCTGCCCCCAGGGACTATAGAATAGCTGAGTAACCGATAAGAATTCTCGAGGTGACCCGACTGTTCAATTAACCAAGCTGTAACTTCCCTACCGCTTACCCTATTATCCGCCTCTCCGAATACTCCTTCCTTTTGTTGGTGAAAGGCCCCGTGAGGTTGATGAATGTCCGGCGGTGCTGGGTGCAGGGGGTCCGATCCAGGCTGCTAATCGCCCACGGCACCCGGCTCAGCAGAATCCCACAGAGAGACCTGGCCCTGCAACTGGAAAGGGCCTGGGGTTAGCCGAGACCGGCCCGCCGCCTGGCCAAGCAGGCTCCGAAGGGAGCAAACGCTGCTCCCCTCCACCGGATGCGACACTCGCTGTGCCCAGGGCCCCCAGAAGCCAGGGGGGCTGCAGGAAACACCTGCCCCAGCCAGTGGGGGAAGGCCAAAGGAATTCCCTCTCATGTGTCAATCACCCCCCCCCCGTGAGCCTATCGGGCCTGAAGTGCCGCACTGCCAAGCTGCAGGCTTCACGCTCTAATGCGGCCACTGCTGGGGTGGGACTGGCAGCAGTTTGGTGACGCAGCGACTCGACCGACCAGTTTGTGGCAGGCAGCGACACTGAGACCCGTATCCTCTGGGCATGGAAAGGTGCCACTCCCGCTGGCACCTGCTCCTTGACTGAGCTTACATGGCTCAGACCCCGCCTCTCAGGTCTGATCCGCGGACAGACAGCACCGCCCTGGGCTTAGCCCTGCCTCAGAGGGGAGCTCTGTCCTGCTCCCTCCTGCCAGCCCACCCAGCACAAGGCATCACGGGGGGCAGTGGTGGGCACCTCTCCAGCTCCCCCGGGCCTGGGTCTCCTGCGGGCCGGGCTGGCGGGCAGTGCTCCCATCCAGGCACAGCGGCAGGAGAGGGAATAAGCTGCTTGTACTCCCTGAGATCTCTGCGGAGGTGCCGGGGAGGGCCCAAGGGCTCCCGGGCTGTCCTCCCAGCAAGGGAGACCCTGACCTTCTCCTCCCTGCTGCAGATCACCTGCTGCTGAGTCAAGAGGCAGGCGGCCCCTCCCCTCCGCCCAGCTGGCCTTACGCAACAGCTGCCATTGTACCCGCCCACCCGGAGGGCACCTCAGAGCAGGAGGAGAGATTCATTCACAGGAACAGCAGTCAGCTGAGCCGGCAGAAAGCCAATGAGGAGTGGCAAGTCCTTGGAGCCGGGATCCAGAGGGCAGATGGGACGAGGGGAGGGACACCCTGGTGCCACCTAGAAGGGCCGACTGAAAGCCACAGTCGCTCCATCTCCGTCAGCAGTGGGGCTGGGGGGGGACACATGGTCCCCCGCCGAGCCCTGTCCCCAGCAAGTCACGGCCTTCCTCTGCCTCAGCATCAAGCACTGGCACCCACGATTTGGATTCCTTGAGTGGCAGGGGAAGCAGGTTTCCTCCACTTTCCCACAAGCCCTGTAATAACACCCTGCCGTGCCAGTGACCCATCTCCGCCTAACCGTGCCCGCTGGCTACACTGCGAGAGCCGGGATTGCAGGAGCGGTAGGTCGCCAGCGTTTTAACTGCTGGCAGGACGTCACAAGGCCCGGGGGCTCGGTTTGCGCTGCCTCGCCTGGACGTTAGCGAACCCAGGCACTTTCTGAAAGCACGGTGCTTGGCCGAGATTTCCTCTCAGCTCCGCAGCCCCGGCTGCTGCTTCCTAGCCCCGACGGGGCCGCTGTCAGCAATCCCGTACGCACCTCTCGAGCCGCTCTGGCAAAAGACAACGCTGGAAAAATTGCACATTGGCCGTAACCGCGGGCTGGGTAGGAGCGACTTATGCAGGGTTCCCGTGGTTTCTTCTCCACAGCCCTGGCAAAGCAGGCCAGCATTCTTGCCGATTGATAGAAGGGGAAACCGAGCCACAGGCTGAGACCAGGCCTTGTCCGCCAAGGCCAGCCACCAGACCTTGCCCCCGCGTGAAATTTCAGTTGGTGCTTTTGTTCCTTGATTTCCCACCCCTAGGCTGGCATGACAAGTGCAGACAAGAGAATCACAAACACAGGAGGGAAGCCAGAGGCAGTTAACAGCCCCCGCACCCTTGACATGGCGGCATGTTTGTGCACGCTTCCGCTTGCGTCGCTGGCAGGCTGGGCTCAGACCCACCCTGGGCAGGGTCATGTCTTGAGTAGGGAGGTTAAATATCCGTTAACTGAACAGTCGAGTAACCTCAGGATTGATCATCGGGTAGTCGACTGTTCTGTAGTCCCCAGGCTGGGGCCGGCAGCCACCGCGCTCCAGCCTCACTCCTAGGGAGCCCCCTGCCAGTGCCTCTGTATCAGAGGCAGCAGCGCGGGGTGCCAGGCGGGAGCTGGTCTGCGAGGGGATCCGGCCTAAAAAATAGCTCCCCATGTAGACCTGTCGCCCTATGCGGCTGCCTCTGATACAGAGGCAGCAGCGCGGAGTGGCAGCAGCCCGTCTCAGGGAGGTTCTGAGTTCCCAGACACAGCACGAGCCAGAACTGAGCCAACCTGCTGGCCAACCTGCTAAAAATGTACTGGCTGGGGGGGCGGGGAGGGAAATGCGTGTAGTCTGTAGCATTAACCTATAAGCTTTTGCTTATTGGTTACTTGACTACACTATTCCATCCCTAGTCTTGAGCTGCACTGATGGCCCATCTGGCCTCCCACGACAGCCTGTTTGTCGGTCCTCAAGTCAGTGCCTGCGATCCAGCCTGTGATGGCTAATGCCTCCCCCCACCCCCCAACTCTCCCTTCTTCCCCACTTGACCCCGGTCCTGGAGGCAGCGGCAGCCTTGACGTGCAAGCCAGCAAGAGGTCACTGAGTGCTTGACAAACGCTCGCTGATCTTCATCACCCCGTCTGCGCAGGCAGGGAGGATACCCCGCGGGGAGACCGAGGCCCGGAGCCGCGCAGCACCCAAGAGTTCCGACTCCTCGCCCACAGCGCAGCCGGGTCGGGTTTTATCCCACTGCTTAAATGCCAAGAAAACAACAAGTCCAGCGAGCTTGTCATCGGGCTGGAAGGGCGGCCATCGCACCGTCCAATGATTCAATCCTGCCTTCGGGAACTTCCTTCCAAAACCCCGGCAGCTTCCCCCCAGCACTACCAGGAAGCCACCTTCTGCCGGGAAGGGAACCTTCGGGTCACTCGGCCTCTTCCGCAGAGGTACAAGGTCTTTCTTTGCTAGTGCGCTGGGGGCATTTCCGGTTCAGACGACGCCCTGCCTCCTCTGCTTCCAGCGCAGAGCCAGGTGGAATGGCTGCTGCTGGTGGCTCGGATTTGATGATGCAGCTGAGATCTACATGAGACGAGAGGCGGGAGCGACTCTCCCGGGGGCAGACTCCCGGCTCAGAGCCCGTTCTATGCCTGACACCGGGCAGCAGAGGACAAGAAGAATTCATGCAAGTGTATGACCTTCAACTGAGCGCACTGCCAGCTTCCCGAACTGCTGCTCAAAGCCAACGCCCGCAAGACCTGTTTGCAAGATGCCACCTGCTCTTATTTCCTGGGCAGACTCACGAACACAAGGGATCCGTGGTCATCTCCAACAGCAGCACCTCAGTGACAGGCAGCTGCCCCGGCTCCGCTTCAAAGTTGTGCACGATACCACTTGCACGTTCTCTGCTCCACACGCTTGGGTGATGAAAAGCCTCCGTTATACTTGAACGCTTGAATGTTTTGCTCTCCCCTGCCAAGAAGCAGGACTGCTCTGGCCAGAAAGACCAATGCATTGCAGCAACTTCCTGGCAGGGCACCACCCGGCAGAGGTCATCGGTGGCAGAAAGCGCTGGTGGCTAGCGAGGAAGAGGATGTTCATTTTCAAGGCCTGGGCAAGAGGGACACTTCCCACAGATCATCAAGGAAGGTAACATCATGTCTTGCCATTCGAAAGAGACTGTTAGAAGCAGCCAGTTCCAGCAATCCCCTGATTGCAGGGCTGCACCGAACCGGTTAGAAACTAACAAAGGAGACTGGCTGCTGAATCTGGTTCCTATTTCTTTTTCTGGAAAGCTCTTTGCACGTTATCATAACATCTTCCATTGCTAAAGAAGCCAACATTGGCCTCCCCTGCCCTGAAGGGTAAACCGAAAGGCCAAGGAAAAAAACAACAAATGGTCCGCTAGCACTTTATAGACTCATGAAACATGTTGATGGGATCATGAGCTTTCCTGGGCACAGCCCACTTCTTCAGATGCCATCGACATGTTCCGTGAGTCTGTCAAGTGCTACCAGACCATTTGTTGTTTTTTTCCTGTAACAGACTAACTCGGCTGCCCCCTGAAGCTCCCAAAGGCCGAGGGCCATTCAGCAAGCCCCTGGTGGAAGGGCTGGACCCTTGCTTCTGTGAGGCTAGATCCCATTTAGACCCAGCAAGTTTTACTAAGCCGGTTGTTGTGAATGTGTGGTCCACAGACCCAGGGTCATGCCTAGGGGATTGCGGTGTCTGGGACAAATCAGCCCCCGCCAACTTGTGGCCTCCCAGGGGCTGAGCTCCGGCATGGTACTGAGCTACCTCCTGCCTTCAGGAACTCCTTCCAGCACCCCAGTGCCTACTGCAGGGCTACTGTTGGCCACAGTGTCCCAGCTGTCAACCAGGGCGGGGGACTCCTTGCACCAAACAAAGGCAACTCAGTCGGGCGGGCGCTGTCCCCATTAACTACGAACAGGGCAGGGCCCACAGAGGTGACAAATTCATCTGCCAGGATGGGCTGCACCAGCCAATCGCTCTGACCTATGGGGACCCAAAGGCAGGGCCCAGAACCATTGCCCGAATTCGCCCCACCCAAGGGACCTACCCCGTGCACGCGAGCTGCACACATCTGGCGCTTTGGTTCCAGAGGCCGAGTTCCATTCAACTAAGCTCGCTTCCGAGAGATGGGCAATCCAGCCGACGTTGCCCCAGGGCTGTGCTGGGCCGGGTCCCCCAGAGCATAAATCACCAGCTTCCCTGAGGCATCCATCGCAGCCCCCCACCCAGCCCCAACACTGCATGCAACTGGCCCCCTCCTCCCAGAGACTCCCCGCTGGGCTCCCTCCCCAGACACCCCCCTCTAGGACCCGGGCCCCTCCTTCCCACTGGGCCCCTCCCAGCACCCCCCTCTAGGACCCGGGCCCCTCCTCCCCGAGCCCCCCCAAACACCCCCCTCTAGGACCCGGGCCCCTCCCCCCAGAGCCCCCCCAAACACCCCCCTCTAGGACCCGGGCCCCTCCTCCCAGAGCCCCCCCAAACACCCCCCTCTAGGACCCGGGCCCCTCCCCCCAGAGCCCCCCCAAACACCCCCCTCTAGGACCCGGGCCCCTCCTCCCCGAGCCCCCCCAAACACCCCCCTCTAGGACCCGGGCCCCTCCCCCCAGAGCCCCCCCAAACACCCCCCTCTAGGACCCGGGCCCCTCCTCCCCGAGCCCCCCCAAACACCCCCCTCTAGGACCCGGGCCCCTCCCCCCAGACCCCCCCCAAACACCCCCCTCTAGGACCCGGGCCCCTCCTCCCAGAGCCCCCCCAAACACCCCCCTCTAGGACCCGGGCCCCTCCTCCCCGAGCCCCCCCAAACACCCCCCTCTAGGACCCGGGCCCCTCCCCCCAGAGCCCCCCCAAACACCCCCCTCTAGGACCCGGGCCCCTCCTCCCCGAGCCCCCCCAAACACCCCCCTCTAGGACCCGGGCCCCTCCCCCCAGAGCCCCCCCAAACACCCCCCTCTAGGACCCGGGCCCCTCCCCCCAGATCCCCCCCAAACACCCCCCTCTAGGACCCGGGCCCCCCCCCCCGAAGAACCCGCTAAGGGCTCTGGGCCCCTCACCTGCCGGGCGGGGTCGCTCCCAGCCGCAGCACCGCGCGCAGCCGCCTGGCCGCCATACGGGAGGGGTGCGGGCTCCGCGCTCCGTCCGCCGCGGACACCGGCTCCGCCGCGCTGAACTCCCCCTCCCCCACGTCACCATAGAGCCCTCTACGTCACAGCCAGAGGGCGGGGCGAGAAGGCGAAGGGGAAAATAGTACCGGCGCCGTGGTGCATTATGGGGGTTGTCGTTCCTGGCGCTGAGACGATTCCTACCCCAAGGCGTCATGGGAAGTGTAGTCCCGCCGCCGAGGCGCCATTGGTGTTGCAGCCGCCCAGGTGCCTGATGGGAATTGTAGTCTAACTGGCAGGGAGGGCTCAAGGCAGGCCTCAGCTGGAGGCCAACAGGCTGCCAAACGACCTCGTGCCGTGGGGAGTGACATGACACATTCACATCATTGCCCTGTGACGTGTCACCCTGTCAGGTCATCCCACGGCAAGGCATCCCCGGCGCCCCGCTGCGCCAGGCCCCTGTCATCCCACGGTGCCAGGCTGCAACGTGACAGCGCATGCTAATGCGTCATCCCGACCTCGCACCGTGACATCATCATGCTGCCAGGTGACATCACACCCGACTGCCCGAAGGAGACACCCTCAAAGCAGCATTGCCCCGCAGCACGTCGCCACCTTACTCCAAACGTGTCGATCCGCCATGGGGGACCCTCGGCACATCACAATGACAACTACCACGATTACACCTTTTCAAATGCTCACAGACATCATTCTGTGTAGCAGCATGTTATCTCCAACAGGGCCTCACGGCATGTAATTGAGCACAAAATTAGCACAGCTCAGCAAAATAGCATCCCCTTGTTATTATTTGTATTTTCACACCAGCTAGGAGACCCACACATGGACGAGGACACATGGACGTTATTGTGACTCAGTGCAACACTCTCATGATCATCTCACTATCATCTCCGACCAAAGCAGGAAGCCATGTCATGCCATCAGAACACATCATAACAACCTTTTCCCCAAAGTGAGCTTTTGCTCCGTGGGCTTTCTTGAGGATCCTAGAAATCATCCTTAAAGCACGACTGGGTCAAACCACTTATCCATGTTTCATCTTTCTTTGACTATAATCATAATAAAATACACTTACCGTTGAACTCTGGTTTTGCATTCATGAATCTCAAAGTGCTTTACAAACTAATATTGACGTCTCAGAGACCTCATGGGAGGGTTAAAACTATGATGCTCATTTCATCGATGGAAGAACTGGGGCAGCAAAAAGGTAAGTAACCTGCCTATGCCTGTGTTGCAGCCATGAACAGAACCCAGGAGTCCTGACTCCTAGATCGATGGGCTAAGCCAGTGCTGGTCAAGATGCATCCCGGGGACCGGAGCCAGCCCACCTAACACTTTGATCCAGCCTGCAGACTGCATCTGGCCAGATTCTATTTATATCCTGCTGCCCGGGCCACTGAATTTCCAGGCAGTGGCTCAGGCAGCAGGATTGTATTTAAAGGGCTCACGACTGCCAGTCGTGGTGCTTCCCCAGCAGGGGCTGGAGCTGTGAGCCCTTTAAATCGCCACAGCAACCCAGCACAGGGCAGCCAGCTCTTTAATTCAAAGCTTCCAGCCCCAGACAACTCTGGAGGGAGGCTAGCCCCATGCTCTGCCCCTTCCACTCCAGGCCCTGCCGGCCCATGACCACCTACCAAAATTCATTAAGTGGCCCCCTTGCAAAAATTATTGCCCACCTCTGGGCTAAGCAATATATCCTGGGACTGATTAGCAGTTAGTGTCTAAACAGTTCCAGATGTCCTTCTATTTTCATTCTCACCACCATTCCCTTTTGACCTTGGAATCTATGAATCATCTAATTCCATCTTCTTTTGGGGAAGCCAGTTACCGAATGTTGCTCAAACCCCAGCTATCAGAGAATTGGACTAGGAATCCCCTCCTTTTGCTTCCTTTGTGGGCAAAGAGAGAAGAAAAAGAGAGGCTACACTACAAATGACTGGAGTAGTCCTCCAGATGCACCAGGCTGCTGATCTTGTGATGCCAGGGAAGGTTTAGTCCGACTGCTTCCTCCTTCGGGGAAATATGTCACTGGTGAAAATGTCAACAGCTGCTCTTCATGGCTTTTCAGTGCTATGATTTCACCTTGATTTCACTGGTAGGTAACACTTGGCTAATGGTCCAAAACCATGATAAAAATAGCCCAGCTACAGTATCAACAGTACAAACAGCTTCCCGGCTCCTCCTCTGAGCTCAGTTCAACCGGAGATCAAAAGTAGAGCCCCAAGTGGTGCTGCCCCACCAGCCCCCCAGACTATGTCCCCACCACGCTCCATGGCAGTCAATGTAAATATGTCTGTGGATGTTGTTTCAAAACACAGAGGCAGCTATTCAAAGCGGCGCCCTCAAATAGCGACAGAGAGGGCAATTAGAAACGCCTTGCCACAGCAGAAAATGGTTATTCAGCTCCTCTGGTTGCACCGATCACTTGTTTCTTTAAACAGGACTTTTTCTTTGAGGCGCTCCCAAAACTTGCCCCAACAAGCACCAGGGTGGCAGCTTTTGGAAGCTCTCCTGAACTGTAGCTGCCTAGTAGAGACTACAGGTCCCTACATCTACAAGGCCCGCTGAAATGTCCCAGGATCAATTGGTAAAGATTTGTGAGCCACTTTTGGGGCCTTTTGTCTGGCAGGTTTCACTTGCCTATGAGGTCGCTATTAGAGTCATTCAGCAATGGTTATCTGGGGTCCACAGAGCACCACTTTGTTGTTATGATTTGTTACTTGTTAAGCAAAGACAATATGCTAGGTGCTCTGGTATAGGGATGTGAAGAATAGTTGACTAGTCCTTCCCCATCCTCCTTGCTGCCTCTATCTAGCCAAACCTGGCAGCCTTGGGACAAAGGAAGGATAAGGGGGGCCCAAAATGTAGGGAGGTCAGAGGCAGCAAAGAAGAGGGGGTACTTCAAAGCAGCAGCACCTCTTGAAGCCTGGTGCCAGGCTCCACACAGCACTGCCCCTTTGAAACACCACATGCAGCCTGGGGCCAGCTGCAGTGTCCCCAGGCTGCATGCAGAGTTTCAAAGGGGCAGCACCACATGGAACCCAGGATCAACTGGGGACTCCCCTGACGATCCTGGGCTCTGTGCAGCGCTGCCATGTTAAAACACCATGGGGAGCCCAGTGTCAGGCAGCACTGCATGGAGCCCAGGATCAAGCCCAGCCGACCCCAGGCTCCACATGGCACCTTTGCCTTTGAAGTGTAGCAACAACCCTAGGGCATCGATTAGTCAATATTTAACATCCTTATCCTTACTCTGGTATCAAAACAATCCTTGGTCTGAAGAACCTACAACCTACAATATAACATCCCAATCCTGAAAACATCTACTACCAAGCGCAATGCGTACTTCCATAAATAGATCCTTTGAATTCATAGATGGAAGCATTTACACCTGGGAGTGAGTTTTAAAGGATCAGGACCTAAAAGACTGGCACAGAAATGAGAACTGTTTAATAGTTAATTTCTTGTGTACATGGTGAAACCAGGAGATTTTAGGAAGGCACCTGAAGAAAGAGATCTGAATTCTGCACTACACAGTCATGACGGTCTCTTCTGGCCTTGACGTCTATGAGAGTCACTTCACTGGGCACCCCTCTGTTTCAGCTTCCTAAAATCAGAGAGTCAAGTCCATGTAAAACTCGGACCTCCTGATTTCCAGATGAGAGGGATAGCCACAAAGGACCAAACTTTCCACTCTGAGGTCCGGTCTCTACTCGACAATATGATTAGTATAGCTACATTTGTTAGGAGCGTAAAAAAAATCATACCCCAACCGATAGGCCTGGATTGGCAAAAGATCTAGTGTAGACACAGTTTTAGCGGCAACAAAAATATTTGGCAAGTCTTAACGATTCCATTGGGCGAACAGAATGAAAAACCGTTTTGCTGGAATCGCTGTCTCCACTAGGGGGATTACCATTGTGTCCGTACCAGCAAACCCTTTGTAAACAAGGCCTGAGAGGCAGCTTGGTCTGTGCTAGGAGTGTTCTCTGGAAAACGTGCACTTGTGCGGCTGCTTAGGAGAAATTCCAATGTTACCCAGCTGATTAGTAGAGCGCCCATAGCTAGACTTTTTGTTGCTACTGGTGGTGCACATCCCTCAGTGCACATCAAAAAATTATTCCACACAGGGTGGGAAAAAATCCACACATGGATGGAAAAGATTAGAGGTAATCTTTTATTGTGAATACTAGATACTTTTTATTGTGAATACTAGATACAAGTCAGTGGATTCTCAGATAGAAGTGCAAAGAATGAATGTAATAATTTGATCAGCTTTTAATTCTTATTTATTACAGGGGCTACCAACCCATCCCACTTGGAAGCCATCAGGAAATGGTGGTAGATCCCTGTGGTTATAGCAATTGACCAGACGTGTAGGTAGGGCTGTTCCTCACCTCTTGCCACAGGCTTTGGGGGGACACTGAGGCACCTAACTTGCCCAAGTTTCTCTATTGTTTTGCTCACCCGTCTCAGCTGAGACCCAACCATGTGGGGTGGATGGACTGGGTTTGAGGGAAGCTCACAGGCCCACGTGCAAAATGGACTTACCTGGATTGCCCCTGTTGAGGCGATGGCAAAGTTCAGGAGAAGTGATGCACCCCAGGGCAAAAAGGGGGTGCCAGGTTGTCCAGGGGGTCCAGGCTGCAGGGTCCAGGCACTGCTGGCAGGGGTGGCCCTAAGTGACCCTCCTCTGTCAGAGAGGATCTCTTTGAGGCCCTGGCACCTAGCCCAGCACCTCTTGGGCCCCAGATCCACTGCAGAGCTCCATGGGTCCCAGGTCACCCCCCCTGGAGACTCACACATCTCGCCCCCCCCCCCCCGGGATCCATGGGGCCTGGCCCCCCCTCTCGGGGATCCATGGGAGCCGGCCCCCCCTCAGGGATCCATGGGGCCTGCCCCCCCCCCTCCGGGATCCATGGGGCATGGCCCCCCCCTCCGGGATCCATGGGAGCCGGCCCCCCCCTCTCAGGGATCCATGGGAGCCGGCCCCCCCCTCTCAGGGATCCATGGGGCCCGCCCCCCCCTTCTCGGGGATCCATGGGGCCGGCCCCCCCCCCGGGGATCCATGGGGCCTGGCCCCCCCCTCTCGGGGATCCATGGGACCTGCCCCCCCCCCCCGGCTCCAGGGCCCCGCCCCGCGCGGGCGGGCTGGCCGCGGGCCGGCAGGGGTCGCTGCGCTCGGGCCCGGTGGGCGGGCTCAGTCCCTCCCCGCCCCGCAGCCGGAGCCGCCGCGGCCGGAGCCTGATGCCGGGAGCTCGGCGCTGAGGCCCGGAGATGGGGATCCTCAGCATCGCGGACCAGGTACCCCCCCCCCGGCCGCGCGGCCTGGCCCCCCCCCCCCCCCGCCGGGCGCCGCCCCAAGGCCCGGCCCCGCCGCGCGCTGCCTCCTTCCCGCCCTCGGGCCCGGCCCCCCCGCCCGGCCCCCGGGCCCCCCCGCCAGTCCCTGGGTCTCCCCGCCCCCCTGCAACCCCCGCTCCCCATCAGGTCTCCCCGGGCCCCCCCCGCCCTCCGGTCTCGTCGCCTTCCTGCCCCCCCCCGCCGGGTCCCCCCACCCGGCCTCCGTGCCCACCCCGCTCCGCCCCCCTGCAACCCTCGCCCCCCATCGGGTCCCCCCGCCCCCCCGCCTGACCCCCGGGCCCCCTCGCCCCCCCTCGCCTGACCCCCGGGCCCCCTCGCCCCCCGGTTCCCCCGCCTCCCCCGCCGGGTCCCCCCGCCTGACCCCCGGGTCTCCCCGCCCGGCCCCCGGCCTCCGTGCCCCCCCCCGCTCCACCCCCCGGGTCCCCTCGCCCGCCCCCCGCCGGTCCCTGGGTCCCCCCGGCCTCCCTGCCCCCCCGCCTGACCCCCGGGTCTTCCCGCCCCCCCCCCCCGCCTGCCCTCTCTTCCTGATCCCCGGGTCCCTCTGGCCTCTCTGCCCCCCCGCCCCCCCAGTCTCTGCCCCCCTCGGCTTCTCTGCCCCTCCCCGTCTGACCCCCGGGTCCCCACCCACCCCCCGGCCTCTCTGCTCCCGCCATCCACTCCTCGCCCCTCCTCCCGCCTGCCCCCAGGACCCCCCTCTGCCCCGCTTCCGTCCCTCCCCCATCTTTTGCTCCTTGCCGACCTGCTGCCCCATTTCCCCGCACCAGCTCCGCCCCGCTGGGCCTGCCTGCATCTCCCCCCCCCATCGGTGTCTCCCCATCTTCTCCCTGCCACCTGGCCCTCCTGTGCCCATCTCCTTCCTGACCCCGTCTCCACCAGCCCCCCCACATCCAACCTTTTTAACCCGCAACCTCCCCAAAAAATGTCCTGGACAGGATTTGAGTCTCCCCGCCTTTATTCCTGCCTGCTCCCTCTGCACCCCACTCTCCCCTTCTTTCAGCCTCCCTCTGGAGAGAGGGGGGGTTGATTTGGCATCATCCACAGTGGGCACCCCACTTTCACAAGTTAAAGGGCAATTCATCTCACCCCCCACACACTTGTGTTATTTGGGGAGTGGGGTAGCATGCCCTGCCGTTTCCCTGCGTGCTGGCAGGCATTTTGCATGTCCCCTGTTGTCTGGGGTGGGGATGTGTGATTCAGCATCCCTACAAACACGGGTCTTGAGCCCCATTTTCCTTGGGGGCAGATGTGAGGCCTGTTTGCACACCACTTGGCTTGTGGGACAACACCCAGCTCAGCAGGGCTGCCTGATCTCAGTAGGTACCCCCACTCCCCAAAAGGGGTGTGTGTGTGTGTGAGGAAGAGCGACTGTTGCGGCTTCCATCACCACGCACCATTTCCTTTAGAAATAGGGATGTTAAAATGGTTAACCGGTTAAATGCTAGCGCTTCACCGGTGAACCATTTTAACTTGGAGTCTGGCCCTGCAGCGGCTATGGGGCCCAGCCGGCTGGTCTCTCTGCTATGGGGGCTGCTTTAGCCACCCCTGGGGGTCACCAGCAAGGGTGGATCAGCTGGTTAACATGTAAGCATATCAGAAAGCCTCATGCTTACCAGTTCACTGTGTCACAGCCCTTCTTAAAAAGGTCAGGTTTCAACCATCTCTGCTTTTGCAAGAAGCGGGACTTTTATTTCCCTCTCCCTGCAGTGTATATACTTCATCTTCCTAAGGCAGGATATGTTGATGCATCATTGTTCTTTGCTTCTCTCCTGGCTTGTCCTCCAATCCCCCTCCCCTGGCCTACCAACATCTAATCTTTACCCCCTGATTTGATGTGACAGGTTTGTTTTTGAGAGCCAGGCTTCTGACTCTTTGAAGCCAAATATTTACCCCTCCCTTGGTCCCTTGCTGTTGCAATCTCACTGATAGGCCAGGTTTTTAAAGCCTCACGTGTCAGGGAGAGAAGGAAAAGGGGAGCTGACCTAAGATTTAAATAGAATTTTTTTTTTTGGGTAACCAAAACATGCAGCTTCCCTTGTGAATGGTAGGTGGGTGTGTCCGTCCCAGCATTGCCGGCAAGCGCCACTGAGGTCTGTGCAGGGCATAATTATCGGCTGTGCATCCTTTTTTGTTTTTGAAATGCCTCATGCTGGTACTAAGTCCGCTGCATTCCACGCAAATGACTCGCTCCTTCTCTCTGATCCCCCCCACCTGTAGCTGCTTTCATGCCTGCGTTTGGACGGAGGGGATGAGCGGGAAGCTGGGGAGCAGGGGCGGGAAGTCTGCCCTGGAAATGCAAGTTCCAGGTTCCGGCTACTGAGCAGATGCCGTGGGGGCTTGTGGTCTCCAGTGCTTGGTGCAGAGAGCTGACTTACTGGGCTGCCTTGAGCCGAGGGTGTTTGTTTTCAGTCCTGGCCCCAGCGCACTTGTTTCTGTACAGACGGAAAGGCCCAGGATAAACAATGGCGGGTAGTCTGGGCCTGGCAGAGAGGTGCAGGGTAGCTGCCAAAGCGTGGGGCTGCCTCTGCTGATGCAGGTGTGTTATGCCTGTGCCGTCAGAACCAAAGATGCCAGTTGGGATTCTGACTTCCCCTGAAGTCCATTGTCCAGGGTACAGCTCCTGTTAACTGTGTGGTCTCAGCCTCCAGGAGCAGAGAGGTGGGGACGGAGGGTGATGCTAGGGACAGACCTGGAGTCCGAGTGCATAAATAACTGTTTGTCCTTCAAGATCCATTTTAGGCCACCAGGAAGTTCAGTGTCGGCATTTTCTGGCTAAAGCCAAGTCTTACGGCAACTAAAGCTAGAACCAGGAGTAGTGTTGTGGGAGGGGAAAAGGGTTTGGCGGTTACTGAGCATGGGATTTGAGAGGCCCACTCTAGGCCGTGTTCACTCGGCTCCCTACATGGGCTCTGAAGAGAGACTCCTTGGGTTCAGGGCCTGCCTTTCTGCCTGCAGGAGGCTTTTCATAACAATCTAGCTGTCTTGAGTATTTGCTTGACTGATGCTATATCCCATTGGGAGTGAGCAGCTCAGGGAATTTGGAGGAGGGATGCAGCATCTTTCCCCTCTACGGCACTCGTTCCAAATCAGGCTGGGTAAGAAACGTAGGAACTGCCAGACTGGATCAGACCTGTCATCCATCTAGCCCGGGGTGGCCAACCCCTTAAAGTGCGGCTCGTGAAGCCTCCCCCACAGCTTGCAAAACCATCCCTGCGCCCCTAGAAATGGTCCCCGCCCCCCAACTCCCTGTGCTCTCCGGGGCAGGGGAGCTGTCCAGTGCAATGATTCAAGATGTTATCGCCAAGATGGCAGCGGCAGACAGGAGCCTGATGTGGCCAAAAGGCCTTGTCTTTTAAAGGGGCAGCATTCTTCCCCCCCTTCAACAACTCTGGGGGGCTGGTAGGGAGCTCTTCTCCCCTCCCCCCCCCCCCCCCCCCCGGTAACAAAACTTGCTAAAAAAAAAAGGTTCTGGTGCAGCTCTTCACATTTTTCTGCTACTGTTTCGGCTCTGTTTGTTTAATGGGTTGGCCACTGTGATCTAGCCAGTAGCCTGTCTCAGACCATGGCCAGCACCAGCCGCTTGAAAGGAAATTGCAAGCAGCCCCCAGGGAGGGCAGATGTGGGATAATCTACCCTCTAGGAAGGTCTCATCCCAACAGAGAATGGTTTAAGCTGTGAAGCAGGAAGATTTGTGTGTCCTCCTGAACCAATTTTGTTGGCATTATGACTCTGGCTAGTCTTATAAATGGCCAATCCCTCTTTTACAAGGTCCCCAACAGAGTAATCAGAAGCCGTTGCCAGCTGTTGAGCGTGGCCCCTGTGTGAAAGGGGTTTGGGCCTTGGGCCGGTCCTCAGTAGGAAAGCCTCCACATCAGAGAACCCACCACAACACGCAGCAGTTGGATTGTAGGGAAGCTCGGGGGACCCAGGGTTTGGTCCTGTTCGCACTGACCAGGATCTGGGCCTACATGGGTGCTCTCTGACCCACCCTCCCAACCGTGGTCTTTCCAGGTCTGTCGGTGGGGTGCTCTTCTTGATCATATGCCTTTATTCTCCAGGGTGGATAACCTGGCAGTCTGCACCCCCGCTAACTTCCCTTACGTTTTCTAAGCTTTGCAGAAGCAGCAGGGTCTGTGGTTTTTGTGTTTTGGGGTTTTTTTAAACAGAAATTGACTTGAATGAATATTAAAAGCCTTTCGCTGCTGGGTTGGGGGGAAGCTCCTGTTAGAAGCTGCGGCTGGGTCTGACTCCTCACTGGCATGGCTCAGTAGATTTTGTTCTTTGCCACTGAATCTGGGTCCTCCCAAAACCAGAGGTGTGGTGGTGTCGCTAACGTCTCGTGCTGGTCTCGGGGGCGGGTATGGATCTCTTCTCGGCCGTGCACGTTCATTGTCCCTGCCTCACGGTGTGATTGTCTTTCTCTTTGCAGCCTCCTCTGGTCCAAGCCATCTTCAACCGCGATATAGAGGAGGTGCGGTCATTGCTGAACCAGAAGGAGAATATCAATATATTGGTGAGTGTGGGAGGAGCTGCTGCCGGGCACCCTGACGCGCCGGTCTTAAATTGAACAGTCCACTGGTTTGCTGCTGAAATACGCTTGTGTTGCCAAAGCAGCTAGGGTGGAGCCGCTGTGCTGCTGGTTCGTGGGCAGGAATCTTTTCTGCAGTGTGACGGAGCCTAGTGGTCGGAGCAGACAACTTGGAGGCCAGGTGTCTGGGTGCTTGTTCCTGGCTTTGCCATTGACTTGCAAAGTTGTGCTCTGGGCTGGTGTTATTTTTGGCTCAGATTTTTAAAGGGTTTTTTGAAACACTTCACTGCCGTAGGCTCCAAAGTCCGGTAGGTGTTGGGATGCCTCCATATCTTTAGCAGTCTGGGCTTTGTCCAGGGCCTCTGTCTCCCCATCTGCAAAATGGGGGTAACAGTTCAGTTGAACCTCTCTGGTCCAGCATGATTTTAATTTGCCGGATGTCCACTCATCGCAGTGGTCTCCAACCTTTTTAAGCACGAGATCACTTTTTGAATATAAGTGCAATCCACGATCTACCCAAATCTACCGCAAACCCTTGTCCCGCCTCCTTCATGCCCCTTCTCCAAGGCCCCGCCTCTGCCCCACCCCTTCTACGAGGCCCCACTCCTGCTCACTTCATCCTCCCTCCCTCCCCCATTCTCCTTCCCTTTCATCAGGCAGGGGCAGAAGGTTGGGGCTCAGGCTCTGGTCTTGGGCTAAGGGATTTGGAGGGTGACAGGGGCTCCGAGTTGAGCCTGGGCAGGGAGTTGGGGTGCAGGAGGGGGTTCATGACTGGGGCAGGGGTTCAGGATGAGGGCTCCAGCTGGACATTGCTTACCTCAGGTCGCTCCTGAGGGGTGGTGCAGTGGGGCTAAGGCAGGCCTGGCCCTGCACCACTCTCAAAAGCAGCCAGCAAACTCCCTCCATCCCAAGCCCTGTTATGCCCCCCCCCCCCCCCCCGTTCTGTGGAGATAGGATACAGGGTGCGAGGGGGGCACCCTGACATCAGTGCCCTCTCCTTTCCCTCCCCTGCTCTGCACAGCAGCAGGAGGCTCCCAGGGAAGGGCAGGAGATACACGGCAGTGGGGAGAGGAGGCCCTTGACAGCCTCTTGGCCAAACCAGTCAGGATCCCCTATCACCAGCTCCAAGTCCTACCAACAGATCCTGATCTATTGGCTGGTGACCACTGATGTATTGGGGGTGGCCAAGTTTGCCAGGGTCCCATAAAGTTTGTTTACAGCCACCAGTCCTGGCTCTCAGTGTTCTGTGCTGCTGTTTAGCTCTAATTCCTCCCCCCAGTGTCTTCTCAGAGCCCAGCCCGCAGTGGAAGTGTCGGGGATGCTGCTTGACAATATTGATCTCCTGTGGTGTGGCAAATTCTCTGGTTCAGCAGCAGACAGGTCCCGAGGGTGCCAGGCTGGAGAGGTTCAGCCTGCACAAGCCGAGCGTGCGGGGGGGGCTGGGCGATTTACCTGCTGTTTAGAACGCATTCGACTAGCGCAGCATCTTGTCGGGTTTCCGCTCTTCGTTCGAAGGCTGCAGAGGAATGGAGGGGCAACGAGGCAGGACTGTCGGGGGAGCAGAGTGAACGTCCCGAGGAAGGCAGACGCACTATTTCTGCCCTTCTTTTAAATTGGGCTGTAGAAAGCACTCGAGTGGAGTGGGGGCATAGCCAAAATGCCGCCTACCAAGCACTCCTTCCTACCTGGCTGTTTACCCTGCGGATATGGCCGTGCAGCTTACCACACCCGTTGAGTTGTTTGGGGAGGATCTGGCCTCGTGGGTTGAAGGTGTCGTATTGAACCTTGCAGCCTGTAGTCTTCAGACCACACCCCGTCTTTAGGGCAAATAGCAGCTGCAGTTTCGTCCCTCTCTTGCTAGTTAGCTGCATCCCTCTAGCTCAGGACTACCCAACTTTGGAAGCTCCGGGGGCCACAATGATACTCCCAGCACATGCAGAGGGCTGCAGCTGAAGTGTGGTTGCCTATACATGCAACTTTATATGCAAATATATGCAAATAGCTTCTTTCACACTGACAGGCATGAATACGAAGATGAAGGCAAGACTGCACAATATGCGGGCCTGAGGGAGGGAGCAAGAGATAGCTCAGTGGTTTGAGCATTGGCCTGCTAAACCCAGGGTTGTAAGTTCAGTCCTTGACGGGGGCCATGTAGGGGTTTGGGGCAAATCTGTCAGGCATGGTACTTGGTCCTGCTGTGAAGGCAGGGGACTGGGCTCAATGACCTTTCAAGGTCTCTTCCAGCTCTATGAGATAGATACGTCTCCATCTATTATATTATTATCAGGGCTCGCCAAGCAGTGGAGAGCCCTGCTCGCCAGCCGTGTGGTTCTGTGAGCTGCACATGCGCAGATCACGCAGTGCCGTCGGTGCCGGCTTGTAATCTACTTGCCACGGGCGAGCAAATTACATGATTTGTCGAGCCCTGATTATTATGATCATCATTTAAGTCAGTTCTGCTGATATTAATAAAATGCAATATTACCCGATTTCTACCCATGTCATAGCACTTTTAATGAGCAACGATAGTCCAGGAATGGAATTTAACTACTAAAATGCATATCCACAGAAGACCGTTATATTGACTGCTTTTTTGTTTTGGCTCCCACCTGCCGGCTGCGTGTTGAGCCCCGCGTAAACCCAAACCGCACCATGCAGCCCACAGGCCGCATACTGAGTAGCCCTGCTCTAGCTCCCGGTAACGCTCGTTTTGGGCGTCCTGCTTTTAGAGGCCTCCTTGGCTGACGGTGGCACGTGATGTCGCCTGAAGAAGCAGGCCTGAGGAAGAGGAGTGTAAAATCCACGTGCAAATGTTCCAACCGGTCTTGGAGGCGACTGTTCCCTTAATCTGGTTCACAAGCTTCCTGCGAACAAATCAGTGGGAGGTTGTGTGGCTGAGAGGTCTGTCACCTCCTACTGGGGAGGCTGGACATGTGAGCAGAGTCCAAGGCTAGAAGGGATCTGGCCTGGCCATCAGGATAATCCGAACCAGGGAGCTCCCTGCTTGGCCTGGGTCTTTTAGAAACACATCTAGCCTTGATTGAGAAACTGCCGCCGACGGAGCATCCGCTATGACTCTTAGTCAGTTATCTCAGTGACGCTCCTCCTTGTTGAGAACAATTGTCAGCCTCGGTGTCTGTCACCGGATTGGCTCTGGGTCAGCCATTAGTTGCTCTGTTAGACTGGGTTCTAGCTCGGTGCCCCAGGTTCTGTGTAAGCGGCCTACTCCCCAATAGGCCCAGGTCTTCCTTGCATGCTGCTCCTTGCTGTGCTGGGGGCTGGTGTTATTTTTTCTGCAGGTTCTTGATCATTGCATCTAATGTTTCCGCCTCCTGCTGGCCAGGCTGCAGAATGCGTGGGGTTAGCACGAGAGACGTTAAATATCGGTTAATTGAATAATCGATTCACCTCATGAATTCTTATCAATTCAGTGTTTCTCAACCTTTTTTTTTTTTTTATAAAGTACCCCTTTAAAAAAAATAAGTACCCCCAGTACCTACAGTTTTCAGACACATTTTTTTCTACAATTGCAACACATTTGTTTACACAACTGAATCGTAGCCGGGCAGGCGAGGAAATTTTTTGGGTGTAAAAAGTACACCAATAATAAAGCACTGTAAAACTTACAACAAAAATTCAGTCTTCTCCAAATTTCAGTTGTGTTGATGAACCCACCAGACTTCTCTCTAGTACACCCAAGGGTACTCATACCCCTGGTGGAGATACACTGAGTTCCTTGACTATTCTGTAGTCCCCTGGGGGTGGGGCCGGCAGCCAGTGCGCTCAAGCCCCACTCCCGAGGAACCCCCTGCCATTCCACGCTGCTGCCTCTGGATCAGAGGCAGCAGCACAGGGAGCCAGGCGGGAGCTAGTCCACAAGAGGAGCCAGTTTAAAAACCAGCTCCCCTCAGAGACTGGCTGTCTGTCGCCCCACGTTGCTGCCTCTGATAGCGCAGGGTGGCAGCAGCCTCTGTGCAGGGGGGCCAAGCTCCTGAACCCGGCGCGCGCCAGAACTGAGCCAGGCTGCCTGGCTCCTCAAGGGAGCCAAGACTGAACTGGGCTGCTGGCCGGCCTGCTAAAAAATTTACTGGGGGGAAGGGAGGGAATGTGTGTACAGGCAGTCCCTGGGTTACATACAAGATAGGGACTGTAGGTTTGTTCTTAAGTTGAATTTGTATGTAAGTTGGAACTGGTACATATTGTAGGGGAAACTCTAGCCAAACATTTCTCCAGAGCTCAGTTTTATTCTCCCACACCTCACTTCCCTCAGTCCTTTATTCTCAAGCTGAGGTGTCTGCTGAGAAAAGCCGCTCCGCATCTCCCTGGTCTGCTGGGGGGGGGGCGCTAGCTTCGCGTCTCCCTGGTCTGCTGGGGGGGGGCGCTAGCTTCGCGTCTCCCTGGTCTGCTGGGGGGGGGCGCTAGCTTCGCGTCTCCCTGGTCTGCTGGGGGGGGGCACTAGCTTCGCGTCTCCCTGGTCTGCTGGGGGGAAGCAGCTAGTGCGGGGTTGCCTCACCCCGTTTGTAAGTAGGGATCCGATGTAAGTCGGATCCATGTAACCCGGGGACTGCCTGTAGTCTATAGCATTAACCGACAAACTTAATTGGTTAATGGACTCCACTGTTACATCCCTGGTTAGGACTCTTGTGTACCCTAAATTCAGGGCTGCATGGATCTGAGTCGAGCGTTGCGGACTCTGTGCTGGCTCAGAGAGCAGGCCCAGCGTTTTGTGCCAGCCGCCGGGGACCAGTGATTAGATCACATCCTGACACGTTACACAAAGAGGCCACAAGGCTGTGTTCCGGGGCTGCCTCGTTCAGGGGCGCGATAACACCTAAAGGGACTGGGTCATGATCCTCCTTCCTCTCAAACGCCTTTGCTCTGGGAATAGGAGAGAAGGATTAACACTTAATGCGCTTAGCGCCTCGGGTGCTGATTTCACTGGGGACTGAGATTCGTCAGTTTCACTTTCCGCTTCTCCGGGTCCTTTGGGGCAGGTCCTAGATTCTGGAAATCAGCAAAAACCCACTTTTTTGGTTTTTTACTTAATACAAACATACAACTTTTCTTAAATGCAACTAATGTGTGAGGCTTAAAACTAGGGATGTAAAATCCCGTTTAAAATGTTAACCGGTTAAATTATGTTCAACTGGTGGCATGTGGGGGGCGCTAGAGCAGCCCCCGCCCACGGCACAGCCCAGTGGGTCTGGCTGGGCTGCTTCAGCTGAGCAGGACCCCCCGCACCAAGGGTGGGAGCTGCTCCGGCCAGGCCGGGGACTGGTCACCAGTTAACTGGTAAGCATCACCTTGTAAGGGTGGTGGTTAACTGGTTACCCGTTTACATCTCTACTTAAAACTTTTCTTGCGCCTCCCACTCGCTTGGCGTTTGCCGACACCAAGACAAATGCCTCGAGGGAGGGGTAACCAAGGATCCAGCATCAAGCAAAGAAGACTGATCCGATCTCAGCCGTGTTTCCTGCACGGTTTTAGCTTCGCCCAGGCATTTAGGCATGATTTGGGAGCTGCTCACAGCACTCGACAACTTGCATTGCTGTTGGCCCTTGACCCAAAGTCTAAAATCTCAGGCTATGGGGCTGGGCAGGTGGAGCCCTGGGGTGATGCTTGGTGGTTTTCTAAGCCTTTCGTGTAGGCATCTCCCTGTGTTTTCAGACCTTCGTTCAGCCGTGCCGTGCTCTAAGCTAGACACCATCTCTGGTATCTGGAGCACGCAGGAAGGGAAGTGACTTGCCCAAGACCACAGAGCAAGTTAGTGACAGAGCTAGAAATGAGCTGAGAATCTTGGCTCCTAGCCTCTCCCCCCTGCGCTAACCATTAGGCCCTCTTGCCTCTCCAAACTGGGACTAGAACCCTGGCTCCCAGCCCCTTGCTTTACCTGACACACACCCTTTAGTGCATGGTTTCCCCACCAGACTGTGTTGTTGCTGGTCCAAAGCCAACACGCCTCCTGCTCACACCCGGATGCTGGGAGATGTTTTTGTCTTAAGGGAGGGGAAGTTGGATGGGGAAGAAGCTGTGTTCACTGCCCCCCCCCCCCCGATAGGTGCATCACGGCCTGTCTTATCTCCCTTGCAGGACCAAGAACGCCGAACCCCCCTGCATGCTGCTGCCTACCTAGGAGATGTACCAATCATTGAGCTCCTAATACTGTCAGGTAAGGGAAGGCCTGCCCAGTACAGCTGGCAGCACGGGTGCATGAAGGCTCAGCTGGCCAGACCCTCCTCGGGGTCTAGCACAGAAGGGCTGCAGCGCCAGGGTGCCGGGGTGCAAGGGATTCTCCTCCGCAGCAGTCGTTGCCTGAGTCACAAGGGCAGTGTGGTTGGTTGCTCTCCCCCAGATCCCGAGAAGACGCTTGTGCAAATCTTAAAACAACTTGGGACTGGTCTGGAGATCGGGCACCAGCAGAGGTGGGGGGCGCCTCTCGCTGTACTAGGTTATGGATCGGGACTGGGGGGCGTTGAGTTCTGGGTGGGGCGCCGGGGGCTGTTCAGGCTTGAAGAGTGTTGACCGCACCGGCCGGGGGAACTGCACAAGTGGGCTAGGGACCAGAGAATGTGGCTCAGCACCTGCCCTGCAGCGTGTTTCCTTCTAGCTCTAGGTACCCGCCCTCCATTTCCCTCCGAAACAGCTCACATCGGCGTCCACACTCCCTCTCTCACGTCACAGGTGGGAGAAACAAGGCCCCTCAACCCACCTCCACCTGCACTGCTCCCCCGCTAGGGACCCTCGGCTTGTCAGCAGATCCTAGTCAGCCCGACAAGCAGAGCTTTGGGGAAATAGTTTCCCTGAGCATTGCTAACTAGGCCTGGCTGCTTGAAGGGGTGGTGCTCCAGCCACAGCATGAGAAACCCCCCCCTTTCCCCCTCCCGTTGCCTGTGGCTTTCAGGGCAGGTAAGCTCTACACAGGAGAGCCAGGGTCTGGCAGAGCAGGGGTGAAATAAGCAGAGCCCACCGATTCCTGCAGTGCAGCCGCGAACTCCTTCGTCAGGACCACAGAGGCACAACTAACAGAGACCTACCGGTTCCAGCTTGACATGCGCCATCTCTGTCCCAGCAGCCTCCTTTTAGATCACAACGAGGAACTGCATTCTGGGACTGGTAGTCTTGTGGCCGCTGAGAGCCAGGCTGAGCAGTGCCTGCTGGGAAATGCAGTTTTTTCCATCCACTCCTGGGCTGAGTTCTCTCTGCGCCAGGCCAAAGAGCCGCAGCCCTTGACAGGTTCCTAACGCAGCCCTCTGCGGAGCGTAGCTTATGCCCCTGGTGCTGCACGCTGTCTCTTGCGGCATCGAAACGGAGGCCGGCTCTACAAGGCGGCATCATGGCTTCAGAACTGCAGCTGTGCCGCAGGGTAGACATTGCCTACGTGACAGAAGGGGTCCTTCCATCCCCCCAGCCGTGTCGACACCGGGGCTTGGATTGGCTTAACTCCCAGCTCTGAGGTGTGAATTTGCCCCCTCCCCCAAAATGCCATCGCTTTGCTGACCTTGCGGTCAAGCCAACTATGCTCAAAAGGCTTCCTCCTTTAACCGAGGAAATTGACATGCTCTCTAACCAAGCAGATGCACCACAGCGATGGCGCGTTGGCTCGTCTGGCAGCCTGGGCCCTTTGCCTGGACGTGGTCACCTCCCGTCTGCTCTGTCTCCCCAGGTGCTAACGTGAACGCGAAGGACACCGTGTGGCTAACGCCGCTGCACCGTGCAGCAGCTTCTCGCAATGAGGTGGGTGCCCTCGCGGTAACGCTGCGGCCGGTCTCGGCTGGGATCTTGTTTGGTAACTGTTTGCTTTCCCCTTGTTCTCTGCTCTGATTCCGGCTGAGGGCCCCAGGGGCGGCTGCTCTCATTCAGCGCAGTTGAAGGGCCATGCAGACCCCCGTAATGATTTGAAAACAGAACTGGGAAGGACCCATCAAATTCCCTTTACTCCTCCCCCAATTCATGGGTCTCCCGGCAGCGTATCCCACCCCTTGCTTTTAGGGGAGGATGCTGCAGCCTACTTGATCTCCCTGGCGGGAAGCATGTCCTGATATTCAGCCTTTCCTAGGCTTAACAATCCCCCGGGGCCACCCTAACCAGTTCCCCTCCCCCTGTGATGCTTGCATCTTTCAACTCCCGCCTGCCCCTTCTTAGGGCTCGCCTCCATGGTCACGTCCATGCCCCAGAGTTCCTTGGCCAGCAGCGGGGATGGGCCCATATATGGCTGTTTAGCCAAGGTTTGCGTCCTTAAATCTTCCCTCCCAGGCAGCTCTCTGCATCGGTTTCCAGCATGTTCCTGTGACAATGAGAGAGGTCAAACGCCGCCCTCCGTCCCGCGGCTGTCCGTGGATGAATAGAATTGAACCTGTCAGCATGCACAGGACAGAAGGGTGGGGCCATGAATTGACTGAATTGCCCGGCACCCCTCGCCTGGACAATAGCCTGGAGATGCCAGGTTCTTGTACCAGGCAAATGCTCCCCTGGCATCCCACAGGCTAGCTCCTTATGGGAGGCTTCTCCGGGATGCCAGGAATAGCAATTCGGTGTCCCAGAACTTTTCTTCACCCCACCCTGCCTGCAGTGAGCAAGTGGGGCCGAGCGTTTGCCTCCCCGCCACTCACACGTTACATAGGCAAAGACGTACAACTCTGAGCCCAAACGTCATGAACCGGCCACTGGCGCCTCCATGCTCTGCAGCTCACTTGTCACGGGTCATTCATCGTCGCTGGCCCGTGTTGGGCAGAGACGCTAGGGGGCGGGGCTTTTGTTCTGGCCACAGGATTGGGGCAGAGGCTGACTAAGTGAATAAGCGAGGGTAGAATCAGAGGGTCAAAGGACTGGAAGGGACCTCAAGAGGTCGCCTCAGTCTCTGCACTCGCGGCAGGACTGAATATTATCGTTTTTGACGGGTTTGTCTGTTCTGCTCGTAATCTCCAGGGATGGAGATTCCACCACTTCCTGGGCAGTTTATTCCAGTGCTTAACCCCCTGGGCATCTAGGAAGCGTTTCCTACTGTCCAGCCTACACCTCCCTTGCTGCACTCGAAGCCAGCGAGCACGGACTGGTGGCTGGAGAGTGCAGTATAGCGGCCGGAGCCAGGGGCCTGTCCCTATCGTCCGGCTTGAACATAAGCAAAATGGCTTTGTCCCTCTGCGTGCTTGACTCGGCTTGTCTGGAACGGGGGGAGTAGCCAACCTGCCTTTCGGGGGCCATTGTGGGGTCCGTGGTCGGCAAAGCCCTTTGAGACCCTCAGTGGAATTTCAGGGTCTAAGTCTCCTCAGTGCTTTTCAAGCGCTCCCTGGTGGAATCGATCCCAGCGCTGGGGATATTTCCAGGCCGGCAGCTGCAGCCAGGTTCTGGATCCTGGCTTTGAATTCCGGGGGGGGCGATGTGGTGCGAGCTGGGGTCTTGTCCCCAGCATTGCTCCGTGGAAGGGGCTGTCTGCCCACACTCAGGCAGGCCGTGGGGAAGGGACCTGTCTGCCCTTCACTAGGGATGTGGAAGTAGCTTAATCGACGAGTCGAATAGTCGATGGAATTTCCATTGACTAGTTGATTAGTCGAGAAGGGCGCTTCCGCTTTGAAATGGAGCACGAGCCCGGGTGGCGTTCCGCCTTTGGAATGATTGAAACGCCGCGTGGAGCCCAGGGCCAGCTGGGGACTCTGAGTCCCCCACTGGCCCCCGGCTCCATGTGGCGCTTCCGCTTTGAAATTGACAAGAGCCCCAGCCGGGACCCTTGTACATTTTGAAGGTGGAACGCCACCTCTGCGCCCCTCCCACAGAGCTGGAGCTGGGGGGGACTGGCTTTTAAGCCGGCTCCCCCAGCACCCCCTCCTTATCCCTCCCTTGCAGCCTCTTTCTGATAGAAGCAGCAGGTGGGGGGGAAGCAGCTAGTCAATTAGTCGCTTACATCCCTACCCTGCACACCACTGCTCCCAGGAGGGAATTCCCCGAACGGCTTTGTTCTCCCCTCGAGCCAGTTAACTTCTGTAGTGGCTTTTCTCTGCTACCCCCCCCCCCCCACGACCTCAGGCCACGCCGACTGCTGAGCTGCTTCCCTGGCAGCTAGCTTCTATCCCCCATCACCTCCCTTGCCTAGTCCCCCTCCTGTTCCCCCAGGCCCTCGGCAGCGATGCGTTCCTGCTCAGGATCAGCTGGCCCCACGGGGAAGGGGGTCGTGGGGCATTGCCCTCGGAAAGGGGGTGGGGTGTGATACAATGTAGGTCACTGCGTCGCATGGGTCTGTTTCTCGCACTGTGTGAGTCACTGGAGAATGCTCGTTAACTGGAAGATCACAGGGCTCCCTGCTGAGATCCCCAGGGGATTTAGCACAGGGGAAGGGTGTCAGATCACGCCAAAGGCCCCTCTCAGCTTACAATGGGCAGATTGCGCACATGTGCCACCTACCCCCTCCCTCACCCGCCCATCCACCATGTGGCTTCAGGCTCCAAGGGCCTTCTTAAGGGGGGGGGGGGGTGTCAGGGCCCAGTCAGTACTTGAGGGAGGCTGCCAGTGGTGGAGGGCGGCCGCTGCTGCGATGTGGAAGGTGCTGCTTGCCCTCTAGGGCACCCAGAGAAGCTGGCGAACCTTTTGGTCGCTCCCGAGCTAGGCTGGCGTTGAACCTGCCACCCTTGCAGGCCGGGGCCTGCCTGCCGCCTCCCAGCGTGATTCCTCCCTCGAAAGCCCAGGGCAAAGGCGGCTGCTTTCCTGACCAGGTCCCACAGGCGGGCGCAAAGCAGCGGTTTGCGGGGTGGGCTCTATCTGCGTGCTCCCACGACCCCTGCGAGCGGCCTGGAGACACAAAGCCGGGGGGGGGGCGAGAGCTACACGCTGCACCCTCCTGGGAAGCTGCTGGAGCAATCGGCTTTCTGGAGCCCGCTCCGTGCCACCCTTGTGGTGGGCAGCGGGGTCTCTGGCAGGACAGTGCCAGCTGCGCCCTGCATGAAGGCCGACGTCGCTGCTTTCAGATTTTCTGCGGGGTCAGGCTGGAGAATGGAGCTGTAGAAGGCATCTCGTTTTGTAGGGGGCGGCTTCCCTGCCCGATTTCAGGGCCTCGATCGGCCACACGGTGCCCCACCATCGGCCTCCCTGCCCCTTACTGGAATAGCAAAGTGGCTATGCACTAATCCTCCCTTTGAGGTTTGTCACTGACCACTGGGAGAGGCTCTTAGCTCCGTGGAGTCCAATACCCTGACTAGCCACTAGCCATGTGTGGCTGTTTGGCCGATTGAGAGTGGCTAGTAGTAGCCACTGCTTCAGAACTGGTTGGACCCCGCAGCTCTAGGTGAAATCGGGCACAGGTGTATGGAGGCCCAAGGGATTTAGGTGCCCTGCATCCATTGAAATTCCATATAGTGGGGGGTGCACGGGGACCTTTGAAGACCCCAGCCTCAGCCTCTTGGTTTCCATAGGCGGCTGGCCGTGACTTTGTCCCGATTTCAGTTTTTAAGAAGAAACTGCTGAAAGAAATGAAGGACTAATCGGAGTGCTGCTAGCGAGTGCCTGGTACGGTGCTCTCTGCCCCCACCAGCTCTGCCAGCGAGCACCCTTGACTGAGGGCCAGGCCTTGGTTGCCCTTCCTGTCCCCCGCTGCTTCTATGCAGGCACGGTGGGGCTGAGCTGTCAGAGCAGTGGTTTTGGGGGCACAGCTAGAATTCGCCCGGAGCCGTGCGCGAGCCCATCCCAGGCCACTCGGCTGGTTTGCCCCCCCCCCCCCGTGAGGCTAAGAAAACAGGCGTCATTCATACGTGGTCGCCAGCATGTTTAAAAGGACATGTGCCGGTCTGGTAACACGCGTCACGCAGCAGCTTGCCCCGTGTGCACTAGGAGTTTGCACCATCCTAGCCGAGGTGCGATCCTCGCAGCCTGTTTTAAAAGGACACCAGGACGCCTTGCCCTAGCGGGGGCAGGGCCTGAGAGCCGGTCCCACTCACCCCCAGACCCTCTCCTCTGCGGCAGGGTAGCGGGCAAGGTGCTGCCCAGAGTGACAGCCATGTGGTGCACAAAGCCAACCAAATTGCAGCCTTCCCTTGCCAGCCAGGCCTACTCTGGGAACAGCTATGAGTGCAACTGTGATGCACTGCATGCTGGGAGTTGTAGTTCCCAGCCTGGTGGTGGGCTGCAGTTGCAATCTAAGTAGGGGAACCTTCCCCTTCAGCGCTGGCTGCTTGGGTTCGTTTCGAGACCAGCCCGGGCTGCTTGTCTGACAGCTGCCCTTTCCCTGTCCCGGCAGAAGGCACTTAACCTCCTCCTGAAGCACTCGGCCGACGTCAACGCTCGCGACAAGTACTGGCAAACGCCACTGCACGTTGCTGCTGCCAACAGAGCCACCAAGTGCGCAGAGGCCATCATCCCCCTGCTGAGCAGCGTCAACGTGGCGGATCGCACGGGCCGCACAGCGCTGCACCACGCCGTGCACAGCGGGCACATCGAGGTGAGCAGGCTGCTCGGAGAGTCGCTCCTGGCGCGCAGACGCCCCAGGGCCTGCCGGGGCTCACGGTGCGGGTGGTCCGGAGGTGCTGCCAGAATATGGCCGAGAGAGCTGATGGTGGAAGTGCTGCATCCTTAGGTTCATGCACTGCAGGTGTAGGATCCTCGGGGGAGCAGGGAGAAGCTGGGGCGGGCAGCGTGAGAAATCCAATCCCACGGGCGCCCCAGGTGCAGCGTCTGTCACATAAGAACGGCCAGACTGGGTCAGACCAATGGTCCGTCCAGCCCCGTGTCCTGTCTGCCCATAGTGGCCAATGCCAGGTGCCCTAGAGGGAGGGAACACAGCAGGGAGTCCTCACATCATCCCTCCCCTGTCACCCGTTTCCAGACACACAGAGGCTAGGGACACCATTCCTCCCCAGCCTGGCTAATAGCCACTGATGGACCTAACCTCCAGGAATCTATCGAGCTCTTTTTGGAACCCTGTTAAAGTCCCCATCCTCCGGCAAGGAGTTCCACAGATTGACTGTGCGTTGCATGAAGTAGTACTTCCTGTTATCCGTTTTAAATCTGCTAGCTGTTCTTTTCATTTGGTGACCCTTCGTTCTTATGTTGTGAGAAAAGTAAATAACATTTCCTTATTCACCAGTCCTGATTTTATAGACTCTACCTATCCCCCCGGAGTCTCCTCTTTTCGAAGCTGAAAGTCCCTAAGCTCTTCCTGTGGGACCCGTTCCAAACCCCTCATCATTTTTGTTGCCCTTTTCGGAACTTTTTTCTCCTACCCTGGGGACCCCTCCATCGTGGTGGCACACCTGTCAGAGCCCTCCCTGGGGCGACCGGCCTCCTCCAGCTGCATCCCCAGCTGGGCACGTTCCACAGCTAGGCTGGGGGTGCTGGTCCAGCCTGGCGGCTCTGAGGGCGCTGTCACGCTGGGTGCCGCACGGCCGTACCGAGCTGGCAGAGAGGGTCGGTGCGGCGCTGCCGAAAGCACGAGGCTCTCACATGTGCCGGGGCGGGGCTGGCGCGGTGTGGTGGAGGGAGCCATTCCTCCAGCTGCTTTCTCTCTCCTCCAGATGGTGAACTTGCTCTTAAATAAAGGGGCCAGCCTGAGCACATGTGACAAGAAGGAGCGTCAGCCCATCCACTGGGCAGCCTTCCTAGGTACCCTCCCTCATGCCTTGCCTGCTGGTGCCTGTATTAGTGATCTGGGGCTTCCCCGTTGTCCCCCCTTGGGGCTCTGCTGTGGGTACAGCAGGTGGCACAGGAGATGAGTCCAGGAGGGGCACAATCGAGGGGTTCTCCCCTTCCCCCAGACTCACCGGTTCTGCACACAGTACCCCAAAAGCTGCAGCTGGGATGGCGTGGGGGACCTGACGGTGTCACGGTTCATTCGCAGCCAGGGCGCCAGACCTCCCTTGTCCCGGGCTTGGCCCTGCTGGGCGTCGTGCAGCTCACTGTGTTGGCGGAGAAGGGACAGAGCCGGCGGAGCTCTGGCGTGGGGGGAGATGCTGGGCTCAGGAGGACGGGTGGTGTTACGGAGGTGCCACGGGGCAGCTTGGCCAGGAGGCCGTGGACCAGCAAGCCCCGATCACCCGGCCCACTTGTGGCCCAACCTCAGGAACAGGCTCCTCCCCCCAGCTACGCGGGCCAGGGACTAGCTGGGGGGCCTGGTGCTGGTAGAAGGGGGTCGGGCCCACTCCTGCGCTCACCAGCTGCGGCAGGAAGCAGAGCGACTTGGACCCAACCTGCTCTGCCCGGCCCCCAGCTGCATCCCTTGGGGGAAGGGAGGGGATTGGCCCCTGCACTCAGCAGCCGCGGCAGGAAGCAGGGTGACGCGGCCGGGATTCAGGGCAGCAGGGGCGCGCCACTTCCAGCCACTGTCAGTGAGAGTGGAGGCAGGTCCCCACGGGGCCCCCCAAAGCACAGGGCCCGGGGCAGTTGCCTTGAGCCGTCCTATGGGTCCACAAAGGCAGGGCAGGGGCAGCCCCATGCCATTTGTTATACGGCCAGTAGCCCCAAGTCCTGCAGGTCGTGGCCAGCGGCAGGGTGCTGCAGGGCTGGGGGAGGCGTGGCACGGAGGATCCGGGGACTTGGCAAAGCTCTTGCCCGCTTGTCCCATGTTGAGCAAGCCGAAGCTTCTGGGAATCGCCTTGTTCTTGGGCCAAGTGCGGGGCAGGGCCTCTTTCCCCCTCTGGTCCGCCTGTTTGCGCCTAGCCCTGGCGGGGAGCCCCCAACATCCATCCCCTCGGGTGCTGTTCCATGGCTCGCGCTGGCAGGTCCCCTGTCCCGTGGCTGCTGGCGGCGTATCGACCCTGAGGCCTCCTTGCCGCCGCCTTGGTCCAGGCGCTCGGGACTCGCCGGCCGCTGAGTCAGTTTCCTTTGCGCAGGGCATTTGGAAGTGCTGAAGCTGCTGGCGGCCCGGGGCGCTGACGTCATGTGCAAGGACAAGAAGGGGTACACCTTGCTCCACACCGCGGCCGCCAGCGGCCAGATCGAGGTGGTGAAACATCTGCTGAGGCTGGGAGTCGAGGTGAGGCCGGCGGCGGCTTGGGGCTGGCCCTGCCGGCTCCGAGGAGGGCGCTGGGTGCAGGCAGGCACTGGGCGACATCCTGGGGACTGTGAGGTGTCCCCGGCCCCGTTAGGACCCAGATGGGTGACTGGCCAGGAAATCTGTGGGGCAGCTGTGGCTGTTGGGGGAGGTCACACTTGCGGATCCCAGCGGGATGCTGCTGCCCCTGAAGCTAGAGGTGGAAATCCGAGGCCCTGGTCTCTTGCAGGTTTTGAAGCGCCGCCCACGCTTTCCCCAAGAGTTAGGGGAGCTAACACCACTGTCCTGCCCCAGTCCCCCCCGGAGCGGGGATCTCCCTTCCTGTCCTGTGCCCAGTGGTCGGCGTCTGTGGGGGTGCGAGGGGAACCCCAGGCACTGATGGGGAAGGGATTGGGGGTGGCCTGCCTGGGCTTTTTCCCCTCTGGGCGTGGCCACCCTGGCCCGCGCCCCGCTGCCATCCCTGGGCTCTCTTCACCCCCCGCAGATCGACGAGCCCAACTCCTTTGGGAACACCGCCCTCCACATCGCCTGTTACATGGGCCAGGACGCGGTGGCCAACGAGCTGGTCAACGCCGGCGCCAACGTCAACCAGCCCAACGAGAAGGGCTTCACCCCGCTGCACTTTGCCGCCGTCTCCACCAACGGGGCCCTTTGCCTGGAGCTGCTGGTGAACAACGGCGCCGACGTGAACTTCCAGGTGGGCGGGGCCGGGCCGTGGGCCTGCAGGGGAGGAGTTGGGGGCCCAGGAGAGGGACCGGGTGTGGAAGAAATGGTGACCCCTCCGTAGCAGAGCTAGGGGACGCTTTGCCCCCGGCTGGCGAGTTTCCCCTCTCTCTGCAGAGTAAGGAAGGGAAGAGCCCTTTGCACATGGCTGCCATCCACGGACGCTTCACGCGCTCTCAGATCCTCATCCAGAACGGTAAGTGGCTCGGTGGCCGCGGCGTTCCTGTGCTCCCTGGCGTTTCGCTCCCGCTCGCCGGCGGCTGCCTCCGGGACGTGCCGACCCTCCCCTTGGTTCAGTGTTTGGTTGCATTTGCCCGCGGAGTTACCTGCCCTGTCCCCAGCGGAGCGGCTGTGCCCCTCACCGGTGGGCAGCATGGGGGGGGCGGAAACATACGTTTGGTCTGGACCTTACATCTCCTGGAGCCCCAAGCTGAGAATCCAGCCGCGGGGACGCTGCGAGCCTGGGAACTTTCCCCGCTGCTAGGTCCTGCCGCCAGAGACAATCCTCTGAGTCCCAGGAGAGCCACTGTCCTGAACCAGGGCCTGCCCGAGCCACAAGCAGAAGCTGCTCCGGCGTGAGCTGAATCACTCAGCTGTAGCTGAGCCTGGGGGGCTTTGCGGGTGGGGCCCGGGAGCTGTGTGTGCAGCCGGTGGCCGGGCCGCACTCGGGAGCACATTACTGTAGCGATCACGTCGGGCCTTCTGCCGAGAGGAAGGCGGTGTGGCCCTCGGTAGTCCGTACTCGGTGCCATCCGTGGGGGAGCCGTTCTTGGGCTGCCTGGGCCAGAAAGTCTCACCGAACAGGCTGCTTCCTTCCCTAGGCAGCGAGATCGACTGCGCTGACAAATATGGCAATACTCCCCTCCACGTTGCTGCTAGATATGGCCACGAGCTGCTAATTAGTACTTTGATGACGAATGGTGCTGACACTGCGAGGTGAGAGGGCGCGAGGAGGCGGGGGGCGCCCGCGGGCCGCGCCCTGGGACTCGGAGCAGGGAGCGGGCTCATCCGGAGGGAGGGAGGCCGGCAGGCGCTTCCCGCCCAGCACGAGTGGCGGGAGGGATTCGGGGGCTTGTGGCCTTGCTCTGAAACGTCGGCGGTTCCCCATGGGCTGGGGGCGGGCCTGAGGCAGAGAGTCCAGCTGGCGGATCTGGCTCCTGTGCACATTGGGAATGTTATGTCCAGTTCTGAGCCCCAGCTACGGAAGGGATGTGGAAGCACTGGAGAGGGTCCAGCAGGGGGCGACAAAAATGATTCGGGGGCTGGAGCACATGACCTACGAAGAGCGGCTGAGGGACTTGGACTTGTTATTCTGCAGAAGAGAAGAGGGAGGGGGGATTTGATGCAGCCTTCAGCTATCTGAAGGGGGGTTCCAAAGAGGCTGGAGAGAGGCTGTTCTCAGGGGTGACAGGTGGCAGAACGAGGAGCAATGGTTTCAAGTTGCAGTGGGGAAGGTCTAGGTGGGAGATCAGGAAAAACCATTTCCCTAGGCGGGTGGGGAAGCCCTGCGGTGGGTTCCCTAAGGAGAGAGGAGTTCAAGTCTCGGCTTGACACAGCCCTGCCTGGGAGGGTCGAGTTGGGGTTGGTCCGGCCTTGGGCAGGGAATTGGACTCGATTCCTGGGGTCTCTGCCAGCCAAAGGATTGTCAGATTCATGGCGCCCAGCCTGCTTGCCGTGTCTCCCCTTCAGGCTGTGTCTGGCCCTCGTAGGCAGACCCCTGGAGACGCAGGTCGCACTGAAATGTTCTGATCCAGCTGCAGTTGTGGGGCTGGATGCAGGGCTCTGGGGGTGCACCAGAAGAGCCTGCCTTAGGAGCTCACGCTAGGTCATTCCATGGTCCCATCTAGGGATGTGAACGACTAGTTGCTTCCCCCCCACCTCTATCAGGATGAGGCATCAAGGGGGGTGGGGTTTCAAAGCGGCAGCACCACATGGAGCCCAGGACCAGACCCTGGCCTCCACATGGTGCTGCTGCTTTGAAATGCCATGTGCAGCCTGGGGCCAGCTGGGACCCCCGCTGGCCCTGTGCTCCCTGCAGCGCTTTCGCCTTTGAAGTGTAGCAATAGCCCTGGGGCTGCTGCTACATTCCAAAGGCAGAGGTGCCCTATCGACTAATTTAATAGTGGATGCAAATTGCATCGACTGTCCGATTAGCCAGTTCATCTGAATGTAACATCCGCAGTCCCATCTGGCGTTAGGCTCTGCTTCTGGTGGGTGGAAACGGGAGGGCTGCCCAGGGGCTGGTGTAGGGTGGGATTCCTTCTCCGGGCATGCTGCGCTCCTGGGCACCATCAGGAGACCCCGGGCCCGCCAGGGCTTCGGCGGGGTGGCAAGCGGGGTGTGTCCTTTGCCTGATCTTGCCCCTCCCTCTCCTTCTCGGCAGGCGTGGGATCCACGATATGTTCCCTCTGCACTTAGCTGTTCTCTTTGGATTTTCAGACTGTTGTCGTAAGCTACTTTCCTCAGGTGAGCGAAGCCTGCGGTGGCTGAGGGGTGGGGTGGGAGGGTCAGCTTGGGCTGGGGGCATGTGTGGGTTGGCGAGTCCCTGCCTGACCCCTCTCCTGCCCCACAGGTCAGCTGTACAGCATCGTCTCCTCTCTGAGCAACGAGCACGTGCTGTCCGCAGGTTTCGATATCAACACGCCTGACAACCTGGGGAGGACGTGTCTCCATGCTGCTGCTTCCGGAGGGTGAGTCCCTGCGCTGGGTGTGGCAGGCCGTCACGCCGGGCCAGGGGACTGCCCAAGGGCAGCGCCATGTTCTATAGCCCCAGACGCAGCCTGCCTCCCCTCTGCATACTAGGCAATGGGGTTCAGTGGAGAGGTCATGATTGGGAGTCAGCTGATCTGGGGTCTGTTCCCAGCTTGGGCAGGGAGTGGGGGCTAGTGCCTAGTGGCCGAGCCATTTGATTCCTGGTTCTGCAGTGAATGCGCTGGGACTCTGAGTGAGGGATGTGAATAGTCAGTCCGTCCGTCCGTCCCCTTGCTGCCTATATCAGAAAGGGGGGTGGAGAGGGATGCTCCAAAGCGGCATTGCTACATGGAGCCTGGGGTCCACTGGGGACTCCCCTAATGACCCTGGGCTCCATGCGGCGCTGCCCCCCGGCGTCCCCACTGGCCCTGTGCTCCCCACAGCGCTTTCGCCTTTGAAATGTTGCTACACTTCAAAGGCAGAAGCGCCCTTATCGACGAATCAAATAGTCGATGCATATTGCATCGACCGTTCAATTAGCCAAATAATTTTACATCTCTACTCCGAGTGTGTCCCTTCTTTTTGTTCCTCGGTTTCCCCGTGTTTAAAACACTCCCCTGCCTCCCGAGGGGCGTAGGATGGGGGAATCGGGTCGTGTTGGTAACACACGCCGACAGATCCGTGGGCAAGCCAAGTAACTTGCCGATGGTCTCTCCTCGGTGCGTTTTGTCGGCATGGCCCACGGCAGTGAGGTTTAACGCTGCGGGGAGAGACCCCGGAGTGGAAGGAGTCGTGTCGCTCAGCCCCGTCAGGCAGCGCAGCGTCCCATTGCGCGTAGGGCAGCGGTTCTCAAACTTTTTGGCCTGTGGGGCCCCCGGCTCAACGCAACTCTTTCCACGGGCCACCAGTTGCTAATGGAAAGTGACCGTTCATTACATCATAACGCCCGAGCCATTTTGCTAGCGCTGCAGCTAAGGAGAAAGGTTTCATTTAAATTATGAAACAGATGAACTTTCTCATCTTCGTTTCTCAAGCTTCATTTTACATATAGTAAAATATCAATTTGTGCCCAACAGAAAAAGGATTCGATGTGTTTATGGCAGGGGTGGGGAACCTTTTTCAGGTCCGGGGCGGAGCTCGAACCGTGGCCCACCTGGGAGGTGGCTGCGGACCACTAGTGATCCAGGGACCACGCTTTGAGAACCACTGACACGGGGAAAGGCGCCATGAGACCGCGCTTTGCCCCACTCCACCGGCACGGCAGGGCAGTGGGCGAGCGGGACCAGCACCCAGGCGGCATAGAGCGTATTCACAGCATGAAATCCGCTGCCTCGTGATTACCACGCTGGCGTGGAGTTTTATTCCCTTTCTCTGGTAGGAGCTGCTAGAGCAGGGGTGGGCAATAATTTTTGCCCAGGGGCCACTTCAAAACTTTTTGAGGTAGTCCCAGGCTACCCTGGAAGGGGTGGGGCCTAAACAGGAAGGGGCGGGCCTAAATGGGAAGGGGCAGGGTTGCCCCACCCCCAAGCCATGATTGGTCTGGGGGTGGGGGAGCCCCTTTGCGTGCCCCCCCCCCACTAGGCACCCATACCTTGGAAGAGACTTGGCACACTCCCCTGCCTCCTGGCCAATCAGAGCCTGGGGGCGGGGGAGTGCGGGAAGCCTCCTCCCGCCCTGCAAGGAGCCTGTGGCACTTTGAAGTGTCACGGGCTCCTTGCAGGGCCAGGGCAGGGTGAAGGAAGCGTCACACTCCTCCCTAGCTCCCAGGCCCTGATTGGTCCGCGGGGGGGGCAGCGTGCGAAGCCTCCTCCTCTCTCCCTCCCACCCTGCGAGCAGCGCGTGGCACTTCAAAGCGCCACATGCTCCTGGCAGGGCAGGAGGAGACTTCCCCGGCCCCCAGGCCAATTAAGGCCTGGGGGCGGGGGAGTGCGCGAAGCCTTCTCCGCTCTGCCCCTGTCCTACTCGCAGCAGGGGCCAGATCCACCTGCTTGAGGCCCTTTTGCCCACCCCCGCGCTAGAGAGGCAGGCAGCCCCCAGGCCACAAGCCAGTCATCGCAGGGTGCTCCACCTCGCAAATGTGGGCTGCAGGCAGGCGCAGGCTGCGTGTGTCGGCAGAGCCGCCCCAGGCGACGGCGGCGCAGACCGGAAGAGACGCCTGCTTCACCCCGGCCTGCCTCAGGGCTTCCCCTCCGTTCTCTCCGCAGGAACATTGAGTGTCTTAATTTGCTGTTGAGCAGCGGTGCTGACTTGAGGAGGAGAGATAAATTTGGAAGGTAAGCACCGATGGCGGCAGACCAGTGGGAAGGGGTGGAGAGAGGCGGAGGGTGAGCAGTCGCTCCCCCACGGCTGAGGGGCCGAGCTGGGCTTGCGGGACGAGTCCCCTGCCGGGCTGTGTTTAACCACAAAGCTCTGGAGATACAGAGCCACCAGTGGGTGGCAAGGCTGAGCTGGAGGTGCCTGAAGAGCAGAAATCACCCACCTCCGTGTCCCCCTCTCTCCCCAGCGGGTGCCCAGCTCCACGCCTCCAAGAGGCGCTGCTGACCCCCGTGTTCAGGGACACGGGGCAGCTGTGATTCTGGGGGCTGCAGCTTGCCATGCGGTGCACACACGGCCATCGGGTTTGGTTGCACCCGGCCACAGCTGTCCCCGCAGATGTTGTGCTTAAAAGAAGCACCTAGGATCTTTTTCAGGGGGGATAAGGCATCTCTCTCACCTGGGATCTTTTTTTCACACCCACACCCCTGCCCTCCCCTCCCCCCCTGCAATGGCCAGGTGAGTGAGATAGGGGAAAGGTGGAGCCAGGCTTCTGCCCATCCGGATCGATGCTCCGATGTTGACAAGACGAAAACCCGGGGTCCCCCTGCAAGATGCCTCCTATTTATCCCTCTCACGCAGCCAGTTAGTCATCACCTGGCCTTTTTTAATGCTGCTTCAAAGAGGGTCCTTCCGAGGGCAGGCACTTGCTGCTCCACTCCCAAGCCAGTCTGTATGTCCAGTCTTCTTTTCAATGAGCTCACTTCACAGCTGCTGTCTTGGATCTGGCTCCCAGCCCCTCTCCACCTTTGCAACTGCTGCTGGAGGTGCTTGTGACGGCGCGTTGGGGGTTCCCCATCTCCTGCACCCCGAAATGGCACAAACAGACTGCACCAGCCAGTGGAATTGAGGGTGGTTTATTGCTCCTCCAGCACAGCGCAGCACAGATGTAATCTGGTTACAGGAACTGGGGCTAAGAGGCCTCAGTGCCCCCCCTTGAGATAGGGGAGTCCCAGCCCCCTCCCCAGCTCCTTATTCCCTGCCTTCCAGCCAGGAACTAACTAACCCTCTACCAGCCCTGCCCCCCAGCCAGGGCAGCATTCCACCTTCCTTTGTTCCTCTCCATGGGGGGTGTCTGGCCACTGGTTCAACAAGTTTGGCATTACCTTTTCCTAGTGTGGCTTTCCCTGCTGGGTCTTGCTCCAGACAGCAGGGGTCACCACAGCCCAGCAAGTACCCCCACTGCGTCACAGTGCTCCCCTTTCATTCTCCATTCACACCTCACCTCATTCATTTCAACAGGAGAAGACTTTTTTCTTTACCTTAAGTATTCCGAAGACCTATAACATACTAGATACAAGGGATTCTATAAAAAGGAAAGATGTATCTAAAAGGACAGGGGTGTGTGTGTGTGTGTGTGTGTGTGTATCTAAAAGGATGGGGGGGGTGTGTGTGTGTATCTAAAAGGACAGGGGTGTGTGTGTGTGTGTGTGTGTGTGTATCTAAAAGGATAGGGGTGTGTGTGTATGTATCTAAAAGGATAGGGTGTGTGTGTGTGTGTGTATCTAAAAGGACAGGGGTGTGTGTGTGTGTGTGTATCTAAAAGGACAGGGGTGTGTGTGTGTGTGTGTATCTAAAAGGACAGGGGTGTGTGTGTGTGTGTGTGTGTGTGTGTGTGTGTGTGTATCTAAAAGGACAGGGGTGTGTGTGTGTGTGTGTGTATCTAAAAGGATAGGGGTGTGTGTGTGTGTGTGTGTATCTAAAAGGACAGGGGTGTGTGTGTATGTATCTAAAAGGACAGGGGTGTGTGTGTGTGTGTATCTAAAAGGACAGGGTGTGTGTGTGTGTGTGTGTGTATCTAAAAGGATAGGAGTGTGTGTGTGTGTGTGTGTGTATCTAAAAGGATAGGAGTGTGTGTGTGTGTGTGTGTATGTATCTAAAAGGATAGGGGTGTGTGTGTATGTGTGTGTGTGTGTGTGTGTGTATCTAAAAGGACAGGGTGTGTGTGTGTGTGTGTATCTAAAAGGACAGGGTGTGTGTGTGTGTGTGTATCTAAAAGGATAGAGGGGTGTGTGTGTGTGTGTGTATATAAAAGGATAGGGGTGTGTGTGTATCTAAAAGGATAGGGGTGTGTGTGTGTGTGTGTATGTATGTATGTATCTAAAAGGATAGGGGTGTGTGTGTGTGTATCTAAAAGGATAGGGGTGTGTGTGTATCTAAAAGGACAGGGTGTGTGTGTGTGTGTGTGTGTGTATGTATCTAAAAGGATAGGGGTGTGTGTGTGTGTGTATCTAAAAGGATAGGGGTGTGTGTGTGTGTGTGTATCTAAAAGGATAGGGGTGTGTGTGTGTGTGTATCTAAAAGGACAGGGTGTGTGTGTGTGTGTGTGTGTGTGTCTAAAAGGATAGGGGGTGTGTGTGTGTGTGTGTGTGTGTGTGTGTGTGTGTGTGTGTGTGTGTATAGGTGCATGTATATATACGTATAAAAGGACTTAAAAAGTTTCTCTTAATACAGAGTTATATGAGAGTGATACACGGTTATACGGAAATGCTACGGAGATTTATCCTCACAGAGCCCTGCCTTAGGAGGCTGCTCTCTCCTCAGGCTTACGGCTGGCACGTCTCATCCCGTTCCCTTCTCTCCCACCCAGGACTCCATTGCACTACGCGGCCGCCAACGGCAGCTATCAGTGTACGGTGACGCTGGTCACCGCCGGAGCCAGTATTAACGAGACGGACTGTAAAGGCTGCACTCCCTTACACTATGCTGCTGCTTCAGACACGTACAGGAGGTAGGGAAACCTGAGGGCCCTGCTAACCTGGCAGGTACCACAGGGCAGGCCCTTTGCCGGGATGGTCTATGGGACTTCCCGGTTGGAACGGGTCCCTGGTGGCTGTAAAGAGGCGTGTGGTTGCCGGGAGCCCCACGCCTAGTCCGGGGGTCTGCTCCCAGCTCTGCTGTGTGATGTGGGCGAGTCACTTCCCCGCTGGGTTACCGCTAACGCTGTGGGCGAGGCCTCGTGACGGTTTGCTCGGCTCCTGGTCTCAGGATGGTGGAAACAAATGGCTGCTAAAGGCCAAAGCCCCCTGCTTCTGCTGCTAGGCCCGCGTGTGGCAGGAGAGTTCGCCCCAGCGCGGCGGGAGGAGAAGGTGGAGCTGAGGCTGCTCCAGGGAGCGGATCAGGACCTGGCGTTGGTGGCCTGGCTGGGGTCTCCCCAGCTGCCCCCTTCTCTTGGCTCGCTGTGTCTCAGGCGGCTGACGCGGGCTTGTCCCCTTTCAGAGCGGAGCCTCATTCAGGAAACAGCCATGACAGTGAGGAGGAGCCCCGGAAGGAGGCCCGCATGAAGGAGGCGTTCTTGTGAGTGGCCGGTCTCGCCCCCCGGGGCGGACGCTTGTCTCACCGCTTCGCATTCGCCCCTTGGGGCTGGTGGCACCCTCCCCCGCTCGCGCTCAGCTGAGCAGCGCCCTCCGAGCTGGACCATGGAGGCCTCCCCAGCAGGCACTGGCACGAGGATCTGCTCTTGGATCAAAAGGGCCTTGAGGGACAGGCCAGCCTCACCTGCGGGGGTACCAGGGCACGGCGCCCGCGTTGCCGTTAGGGGGGATTCAGGATGGGCCCTGGGCTCTTTCCGCACTAGGGATGTTAAATTGCCTTTAATCAACTAATCTGTGAAATTTCCATTGACTAATCGATAAGCGGGGGAAACTGCAGAGCCGCAGCAAGGTTAGCTCCCCGTCCCGGCAGTTAGTCCTGCCTTTTAAATGTATTGAGAGCCGGCAGAAGTGCAGCAGGGGGACTAGGCATGAGCCGGGAAGCGCAGCTGGGGGGACGAGACAGAAGCACAGCCGGTGGGGGGGGGCGAGACACCAGGCAGAAGCACAGCCGGTGGGGGGGGTGAGACACCAGGCAGAAGCACAGCCGGTGGGGTGGGGGGGCGAGACACCAGGCAGAAGCACAGCCGGTGGGGGGGGTGAGACACCAGGCAGAAGCACAGCCGGTGGGGTGGGGGGGCGAGACACCAGGCAGAAGCACAGCTGGCGGGGGGGGGAGGGAGAGGGACGACACCAGGCAGAAACAGCCGGGGGGACCAGCCATGAGCCTGCTGGCTCTTGATACATTTAAAAAGCAGAGGCATGGCGTCGGGACAGGGCGCAAGCTGGGAATCAGCTGATTCCTGCCTCACGCCTGGTCCCCCGCTACTCCCCTGCCCCCCGTGGGAATGGTGCTGGGGGGGAACCAGGTCCTGCTGCCTCTGATAGAGGCAGCAAGGTGGGGAGCGACCAGTCGAGTCACCCCTCGACTATCCGACACGCTTATGCGTATCAGACAGTCAACTAGTCGCTGACATCCCTGTTCCGCGCCCCGTGTGCTGAGCCGTGCGAGTCTCGGGTCTGCATGGAAGCTCTGCTAGCCACTTAGCACCAGCCCAGCAGGCGCGTGTGTGGGGACGACTCTCTGACCCCCCCCCCTCCCTGTGCTCGATGCAGCTGTTTAGAGTTCCTCCTGGACAGTGGTGCTGACGCGTCGCTCCGGGACAAGCAGGGATACACCGCTGTCCACTATGCCGCTGCCTACGGTAACAGACAGAACCTCGAATTGGTAAGCCGGCTGGTGGGGGTGGGGATCGGAGCCACCTGGGGCCCTCTGGTTTACAGGAGACTCCAGTGAGGAGTCCTCCCAGGAAGAAGTGTGTGTGTGGGGGAGGAGGGAGTCTGCTCAGCCACCCCAGCAGACTCGGGGAGAAGGGAGAGGGCTTCCGGGGACTGGCCAGGGCCAAGTGCTGCAGCCAAAGGGGGTGTGAGAAGGATGGGAACAACTGGGATTATGGTGTGGGTTTAAAACCCTAGGGCCTCCTAGCCCTCCTCCCTAGGGCTGGCTGAGGAGAGGCAGCCACTGCTGGCAAGCTTGCCAGGTCCCCGAAAAGGTGAGATGGCGGCAGAGAGGAGAGTTGGTGTCTGGTGAGCACAGACCTGCCTGCTCTCAGTCCCGCCCCCAAATGACCGGGTGGCAGTGACTGGCACTGGGGTGCTGGGTGCCTCCGACGGGCCCGGAGATGTGCTCCTGGAAGACGGCTCTCTTCCAGGGTGCATGGAAGCAGTCCCCCTGGGGGAAGGGCGGTGAGGCCATTTTTAAAGGCACGTGGTGCCGGAATCCCTTTGGGATGCCGCGAGGGGCGAGGAGCGCGGGGAAAGCGAATCGGACTCCAGTGCCCGTGCGTGGAGCCCAATCTCGTTAGTGGACGCGGAGGGGAGCGCTGGCCCGACGAAAGGCATTTCTCCGATCTGGGTGCCAAGCGTGGGGCTTTCAGGCGATCAGGGTGCGGTTTCCAACCTCCCAGAAGCTCCGCACAGCAAGCTGCAATCTAGTGGCCTTCCCTGAGGGGAACGTGGAGCCTGGGACGGGAGGCGCCGGCTGAGCTGAAGGGTTTACGGTGTCCTGCTTTGTTGCAGCTCCTGGAAATGTCCTTTAACTGCCTGGAGGATGTGGAAAGCACCATTCCAGTCAGCCCTTTGCACTTAGCTGTAAGTCAGTTTGTGGTTGACCTTTGACCCATGACCTGCGCTCAGGTGGTCGGGAAAATCCCCGTGCACGTTTTAGAGGCCAGATGCTGGCTGAGTTAGCCCAAGTGAAAGCCAAGCGCGTCTGCAGGTAGAAATAAGCAAAGGAACTTAACAGTTAGATGCAGATAGGCTCGGCAGTGGGTCTGCAGCAGGGGTGGGCAATCATTTTTTGCTGGGGGCCACTTTGAAAATTTTTGAAGTGGCCCCAGGGCCACACAGGAAGGGGCGGGGCATCGAGCGGAAGGGGGCGGGGCCAAGATATTTCCGGGTTCCCCACCCCCAAGCAATGATTGGTCTAGGGGTGAGGGAGTGCCTTTGTCCCCGCCCCAAGTTCCCCTAAAGTTCCCATGTCCCTGGTGTGGGAGGAGACTTCCCTTGCTCTTTTGCCCATAGGCCAATTAGGGCCTGGGGGAGCGAGTGAAGCCGTCTCCGCTCTCACGAGGAGGCTTCGCACGCTCCCTTGCCCCCAGGCGCTAATTGGCCTGGGGGGGGGGGGTTGCAACAGGGCCTCTGTGGGCCGGATCCACCTGCTTGTTGGGCCGGATCCAGCCTGAAGAGGCCCTTTTGCCCACCGCTGGTCTACAGCCTGATATTTGAGGCCTGCTGGTAGGAGGAGTTAGCATAAGGCCACAGAAGGCCCAACAGAGCGTCTAGCAGTAAATCACCGTGGGGTAGAGGATCTAGCAACATATAGCTTGTGCTAGACGGTGTAGAGTGAACGTTTCGTTCAGCCAGACTCCTTAACTGCAACATAGAGAGAACTGCCTGTCTCTGCCAAGGATCCAATCCCAAAGGGGGCATGTGCGGGCAAGAGGCCAAGACTTAATCCAGTGTGGTCTTGGACGTAGGTGGGGGTAGTGAACAGGCGCCTAAAGAAAGAATCCAACCTCCCCCTGGTGGGACCTTGGGATGGCAGGGTGGGGACAGCCTCGCGTTCATCTCACCGTCCGGGGAGCCCGCAGCCCTGGGAATTGGCGAGTGGCTGTGACGTGCAGTCTCCTGGTTTCCTTCTCTGGTTGCTAGTTCTGTGATTTTGCTTCTACTGAATGTGGTGGTAATAAAACTCCTAAAGGCTCTGTAGCTCTCACCGATCATCCGCTGCGTTAATCTCTAAGTAGCCACCAAGCACTGAGCCTGCTGTACGTGACGTGCATTGTGCACCCCAAGTGAACGTAAAGGCTACAGGGTCCTGAGTAAGGTTGGCTTTGCTTCCAGCGATGCCGTGTGGGAACCCTGGAAAGGCCCGTTCCCCGATCATGGAGGGTCAGGCTCGGATACGGTGGCTGCTGCCCCATGGCCAAGCACAGATACTGAGCTCTGTGCTGTCCAAGACACGGAAGGAGGGGAGTTTGCAGTCTAAGCTGGTTTTAGCCAGTTGTCTCATGGGCAGCTGGGCATCGTCTCGCTTTTTTGAAGCTTGGCTTATTTTTGAAGGTTTCTTTGTAAGGATTTGGAGAGTCAGGCCAGAGGAGATGGTTAGATCGTCTAGTCTGGTCCCTTGTGGGCCAGATAATTCTACCCAGTTACCCCTGCGTTGAGCCCAATAGTCACGCTGCCGGGACAAATTCGTTTTCGAAGCAGAATTGCCTATTTCGAATTAGTAACTGGGGACGTTTGTACAGTCTCAGTGGAAATACGGGCGTGCGTCGGCGTATTGCAGCTGCCTGGCAGTCGGGTGCTGCTGTGCCAGTCGCTGGGGGTTGAGGGAAGCAGTTGACAGCAGCAGGAGGAAAACAGGGATATTTTACACTGCGCAGGCAAACTTCCCTTCCCTAGCGTGCACCGTGACAGGTTTGCCGGCCTGCGTGGGTAACCATGGCGGTGGGCTCGGTCAGCTGCCGGCCGTGCCCATGGCTGGTGGTGTCCAGCTAGCTTTCACTATTGACGGTGGTGGGGAATTTTTGTTCCTCCTGACCGGCGTGAGTCCAGCTTCTTTCCTAAAGGGTTGTGTTCTGTGTTGCCGCCAGGCCTATAACGGTCACTGTGAAGCTCTAAAGACGCTTGCCGAAACCCTCGTGAACCTCGACGTGCGGGACCACAAAGGGCGGACGGCGCTGTACCTTGCCACGGAGCGGGGCTCCACAGAGTGTGTGGAGGTGCTCACCAGCCACGGCGCCTCCGCCCTGGTGAAGGAGAAGAAGAAGAAGTGGACGCCGCTCCATGCTGCAGGTAGGCATCTCCGCTGGGTCGGTCAGTGGATCGGGTACCGCACACGTCCTCCTGGGCTCTTGGCTGCGGAGCCAGCCCTTCCAAGTCCAGTCCCGCGTGACCCCCGCCAGGGTTGCAGACTGCCTGCCTGGCTCGGGGTGTTGTACCGTCTCTTTTTGAGGTCACGAATGGGGCCGTCGCCCTCAGTTGTATTTGCTCCTGACTAAACCTCGTTGGTCCAGTTTTATGGCCTTTAGATCATTTTTGTTGCTCTCCCCTGGACTCTCTCCAGCTTGTCCTCATCTTTCTGAGAGCGTGGCGCCCAAAGCGGGACACGGTTTCCCAGCCGAGCTCTCACCAGTGCCGAGTAGAGCATGACAGCTACCTCCTGCATCTGACCTAAGACGCTTCCCTTAAGGCACCCAAGAATATCAGTCTTTTTTCTCAGTTGCATCATGCAACTGACTCACATTCAATTTGTGGCCCACTACAACCCCAGATCCTTTTCCGCCGTGCTCCTTCCTAGGTAGCCATTTCGCATTTTGTATGTGGGCCACCGATTGTTCCTCCCGAAGTGTAGCACTTTGCCCTGCGATTGAATTTCCGCTTGTTGATTTCAGATACATTCTCCAATTTATCAGAGTCGTTTGGAATTCCAATCCAGTCCTCCCAAGCGCTTCCCCCCCTTCCAGTGTGGTGTCCCCCCCAGATTGTGTGACCATACTCTGCTATCCAATATAAAAAACAGGACTACGTAGCACTTTAAAGAATAACAAGATGGTTTATTGGGTGATAAGCTTTCGTGGGCCAGACCCACTTCCTCAGATCAAATTGTGGAAGAAAATTGGCATGACCATATATACCAAAGGATACAATCAAAAAAATGAACGAAAGGATACATATGGTCATGCCAATTTTCTTCCACAATTTGATCTGAGGAAGTGGGTCTGGCCCACGAAAGCTCGTCACCTAATAAACCATCTTGTTAGTCTTTTAAAGTGCTGCATAGTCCTGTCTTTTGTTTCAGCTACCCCAGACTAACACGGCTACATCTCTATCACTATTCTGCTATACAAGTCACTCATGAAAATATTGCCTAGTACCAGACCCAGGGCTGACCCTTTTGGCATCCCGTTAGAGTCACTCTTCTCATTTGACAGCGAGCCATCGATAACTGCCTTCGGAATACACTGTCTCAGCTGGTGGGGCACCCACTTTACAAGAGTTCCATTTAGGGATGTGAACGACTAGTCGACTGTCCAATAAGCAAATGCTTGTCGGATAGTCTACGCACTAGTCGACTAGTTGCTTCTCCTCCCCCCCCTCCTTCCCTGCTGCTGCCTTTATCAGAAAGAGGCAGGAAGGGAGGGGGAAAAAGGAGGAGGTGGTTCAAAGCGGCAGTGCCACGTGAACCCTGAGCTCCATGCAGCGCTTCCGCTTTGAAACACCGTGTGGAACCCCGGAGTCTGCCGCTTTGAAACGCCGCGTGGGGCCCGGAGTCTGCCGCTTTGAAACGCCGCGTGGGGTCTGCCGCTTTGAAACGCCACATGGGGCCCGGAGTCTGCCGCTTTGAAACGCCGCGTGCATCCACTGGGGACTCCCCCGCTGACCCTGGGCTCCATGCGGCGCTGCCGCTTTGAAACGCTGCGTGGGGCCCGGAGTCTGCAGCATTGAAACGCTGTGGGGAGCCCAGGATCAGCGGGGCACTGCTTGAGTTCCCTGCTGGCCCCGTGCTCCCCATAGTGCTTCTGCCTGTAAAGTGTAACTACAGCCCTGGGGCTGTTGCTACACTTCACTGGCGGACACGCCCTTATCGCCTAATCAAACAGTCAATGGAAATTGCATTGATTAACCGAAATTGAACATCCCTACTTTCACTTGGGACCACATCTCCCTGGTTTACTTATGAGACTGTCCCGTGGCACTGTGTCAAAAGCCCTGCTAAGATCAAGGTCTAGCACATCTGCTGCTTCCCCAAACCCTGTGTGCGTCTCTAACTCCTCCTGCCCTTGTGTGTGCCCCACAGCTGCCTCTGGGAACACGGATTCCCTCCACCTTCTGATCGACAGCGGGGAGAGGGCGGATATTGCTGACGTCATGGACATCCACGGCCAGTGAGTCCGTTCGGGGGTGTCATTAATAGCGGTTGTCTGCGTGAGGACGTCCTCGCTGCCCCAGAGCAGCGTGTGGCTTGCCAAACGGCTACTGCCCAGTGACGGTCCCCTGAGGGCCTTCCCAAAGTGCTTTGCAAAGAACTGAAGCTCCCAACCCCCCTAAGCCCGGCTTGCTGCAAGTGGAAACCGAGGCAAGGAAAAGGAGGAGTTCAGGCTCATGCAGCGAATCAGCGGCAGTTCTGGGTATAATGCTCAGGACTCCCAGGCCGCCTGCCCCAAACCGCCTCTCCTGCTCTCACCCATAGGCAGCACTGACCTCCCAGAGCTGGGGCAGAACCCAGGAGTCCCTGCGAAACCGAGATTTTTAAACTTGCAAACGGTCTCCGCCCTTCCCAAGCCAACCTCCTTCTCCTGTGTCCCCTCCGCAGAACCCCGCTGATGCTGGCAGTCATGAACGGCCATGTCGACTGCGCCCATCTCTTGCTGGAGAAGGGGTCCACAGCAGATGCAGCAGACAGAAGAGGCAGGACCGCGCTGCATCGAGGGGTGAGTGAGCGTGACGGCACTCCGGGCGGCTCTCTGGTTTCCCTGCAAGTCCGTTTGTCCCAGGAGCAACTCTCTCCCTTATAAGACCTTGGTTGCCGTTCCTTTGCCTAACTTCAGCCCTTCGGGCTTGCCAGGCGCCTGCCTCAGGCTGAACTTTTGGGGCGCGCGTCAGCCGAACCCGCGCAGCCGCCTCTGAGAACAACAGGACGGGACAGCCTGGTTTGCCGTTGTTTAACATGTCTAGGAACCTTTTTCCTAGAGCGCCTCCCAGCGGAGGAGCCGCTGGCCAGTCCGCGCCTCCCTCCTGCCGTTCCACGGCGATCCCGGCCGAGGTGGCGGTAACGCTTCCTGCCCGGGGCATGGCACACGGTTTCCCGCTGGGCCGGAGGTGCCGCCTCACCGCCGCTGCTGTTCTTTCCCTGGCACAGGCGGTGACCGGGTGTGAGGACTGCCTGGGAGCCCTTCTAGACCATGATGCCTTTGTACTGTGTCGGGATTTCAAGGGTCGGACCCCTATCCATTTTGCGTCGGCGTGCGGGCATTCCGAAATCCTGAGGACCTTGCTGCAGGCAGCGCTCTCTACTGACCCTCTGGACTCCGTAGTGGATTACAGTGGCTACTCACCAATGCACTGGGCTTCGTACAGCGGTAAGACCCCAGGGCTGTGACGTCCCTCCGTCCTCTCTGTGTTGTGCCTGTCGCTCTTCCTCTAGTCGCACCCACAAGGCCCGTGGTAGATCCCGGTGCTGTTCTGGGCGCCTGACTGTAAATCGGACTCTCAGACGCCCAGCACCTCGCCCACTGGCTCGGCCGTGACAGAGCGTCGTTACTGTCTGAGCTGAAAGCTTGGAAATTGGCAGCAGAGTGTCCGCAACCCGCCAGCCCACCCCCGTGTGGACCCCTCTGGCCGTGGCACGGTGGCAAACTCAGCTAAGAGGCCCAAGATGGGGGCAGTATTAAAGTGACCCTGCCTACGCTCGGGGGAGGGATTCTGTCACTGGTGGGGCAGCGAGGTTGGTGAAGGACGCCAGGCGCTCTAAACCGACCGGGCCCCACTGTACAGGTGGACATAACTTGTAAGTGAAGGCCTAGGCAGACACACATCCGGAGCAGGGTTTTACCGCTAAACAAGAAACAGGCCTGCTCTCTCTCTGTCAGAGAGGAGAAACCAAGGGTTTGCCGTGCCGGCGGATCTGGTGCCATCTCCTTGTCCCATTGCCCTAGGCTGCTGGTGTCCAGTCTGGTATCTTGCCATGACTTCTCAGTGCTCACTCCTTCCTGCCCCCTTTAAATCATGCACCCGACCGACTTTATTGCACCCCGTGAGACTGCAAGGATCATCTTCCTGCTCGCACCCCCTGGCTTCCTTGGGCCTTGGAAGGAGCAAAGGGCTAGTGGGGAGTTTGTTCCAGTCTAGTTTCCTCCTGTCCGGAGCCAGTCTCCCACAGGCGATTGCCCAGTTCCCGACCTGCTCACTGTCCTTTTCCCTCTTCGCAGGACATGAAGATTGTCTTGAATTGTTACTTGAACACAATCCGTTTGTGTACCTAGAAGGAAACCCCTTTACTCCATTGCACTGTGCAGTGTAAGTGGCTGCGGATCTGGCGGCTCCTGCATCCTGGTTTGGGAGGGTGTGTGAACGAGCACGGCAGGGCAGGGACGGAGCGTGCTCTTGGGGTGAAAGGATGGCCCCGCTCCTTGTTCTCCAGGGGTGCAGAGAGGGACAGTTCTACCACACCCTCCGTTCTGCGCTGGCTTCAGAATCCACTACCCAGATGGGTCCCTTCTGGGGCTTTGTGCTCAGTGTCAGCCACTAGAGGGCGTGTTGGAGCCACCGTCCTACCATCATAGAATCCGGGTTGGAGGAGACCCCAGGAGATCTTCAAGTCCAATCCTTGTGCAAAGCAGGAGGCGAGCTCAGAGATTCAGTTAGGCTAGTGTGGCCCAACTGTTCTTCCAGGAGCATTTGGGTGACAGAGCGGGGGGTCCACAGGGTCTCATCCCTCTCCTGTATTTCTAGCCTATTCGTTTCATAGCCAGCTGGATGAGTTGGCCAGCGGGGGCGGGAGCAGGTGTACTGCACAATAGCGTGTGTCCTTCCTCCCTCTGCATGTGGTTTGTTGGCCCGGGGCAGCCGAGGGCTGACTGGAGCCATTGCCTGGCGTGTTGACAGCTCGGCCCAGCAGTGGTTGTAATTTTCCTCCTTGTCGCCCCTGCAGAATTAACAGCCAGGAAGGCACTGCGGAAATGCTGGTGGAAGCATTGGGTGCCAAGATTGTGAATAGCAGAGATGCCAAAGGAAGGTGAGTGGGATCTCTTACTCTCACCGCTCCACAACATTCAGTGGAGACTAGGGGTGCCAGAGGGCAACAGAGGCGCCCGTTCTATTGCTTTTGTGCTCCGATCCCATTGGCTCTCTCTTGCCGAACTAGATGCATCCTGGGAAACCTCCCAGGGGCACCCGCAAAGCCTCTGTCTAGACTATGCTCTGTTTTCGACAGAGGATATGCAAATTCCACAGGAATTGAAAGCAAAAGTAGTCTGGATGCATTTTTTTCCGGGGGGGGAATCTTTTTTCGGAAAAAAAAATGTTCTTCCTTAAAAAACGAGGCTTATGCAGGTTGGGTTTTTTTTCCGCAAAAAAGGCTCCCCCCCACCCCCGCCCAAAAAAACGCGTCCAGACTACTTTTGCTTTCGAAAGCAAGATCAGAAGATTTGCAAATTCCCGGGGAATTTGCATATCCTCTTTCGAAACTAGAACGTGGTTTAGACATACCCAAAGTGGTGACGACGCTCGGCCTTCCTAGCTACTCCTGAGCCCGATGCGGCCTGGGGAGCTGTGCTGCAGCCCTTGCTGGGGGTTGGAGCCGATATGAAAGCAAAGTCCTGGCAGCTTTAGGTGATCAAAGGGAGGTCCCCTGGGATTCGGTCACCCCGAATTCAGTCTTGGGTAACTTCGTCCAGTTCCCCATGATCTCAGCTGCATACGGCATTTGTTTCTACTTCCTGTCCTAAATGATGTCAGGTGGCTCGCCGTTTGTTTCTACTTCCTGTCCTAAATGATCAGAGAGAGCTCGTGCATGCCCAATAAACATCTGCTGTTTGCTCCCCCTCCCCTCCTGCCTTTCCCCACCCCTGGCCATAGCTGCACCATCAAGTCTACAAGAGGTTCCTTTGCAATTTAAGAGAAACCTTCCTTGTCCGGCGTGGGGAGGACCCGGCGAGCAATTGATCACCAAGCCGTGTTAGGGCTTAGAGGCTGATCTAGGTTTGTGACATCTGGGTGCTTGGGAATGAAAGGTGTCGGTGTTGCACATCACCGTAAGTATCTGACTGGGGCCGCCCCCGGAGCCCCAGGTGGCGTCTCTCCTCACGCCCTCCCCTCTCCTCCCAGGACTCCCCTTCACGCTGCTGCCTTTGCAGACAACATCCACGGTTTACAGCTGCTGCTACGCCACCACGCAGAAGTAGACGCGACCGACCAGTTGGGAAGGACCCCTCTCATGATGGCGGCCGAGAACGGGCAGACGGCAGCGGTCGGTGCGTAGCAACCCGGCACTTCCTTCTTGGCCCCGCGTCCGGCTCCTCCCTTGGATCCGCCGCTATTGAGCCTTTCCACCCCTCCCAACGTTTCCTTCCCAGGCGGGGCCGTGGGGCTGGGCTGGAATCGAAAGTCGGGTGGGAGGCTCGGGGCTGGCAGCTGCCCTGTCTCAGGCCGGGGTGTGGTAACCGGAAACCTGCAGCGTTCTGAGTGTCCAGGTGCACCCAGCTGGGTCGCATGCCTCTGCGCTGCTGACGTGTCCCTGGCTAAGAGAGTCCGGGCTGCACGCTCCTGACGCATTTGTCCCTCTTGGTTGCAGAGTTCCTGCTGTATCGAGCGAAAGCTGATTTAACTGTGCTAGACGTCAACAAGAACACAGCTCTTCACCTGGCCTGCAGCAAGGTAAGCATCCGGCCCGTCTCTTCAACAGTCATGTTTACCATGGTCCTCAGTCTGAGCCTCAAAACGCCCAGGCGTGCTTCTCAGTGCCCTGCAGGCGAGGTGAGATCAAAACCTGAGGCTTTTTCTACACACGCCCTTGCACGGATTGAGTTAAACCAGTGGACACCCAGGGTACGTCAGGACAGTGAGGCTATTTGGTATCCCGAAATAGCTACCCCGCGTCTTTTAAATGCACCCGTTATTTTGAAATACTTTTCGAAATACGTTTCAAAATAACGATCGCGCTATTTCAGCATCCCTTTAATCCTCGTTCCAGGAGGGTTAAGGGATATGTCAAAATAGCGCGTTATTTCAAAGTTTGGCACTATGTAGACGCACGAAATTTCGAAATGAGCTATTTTGAAATACAATCGAAATAAGCTACGCAATTTGCATGCCTTATTTTGAGTTTAGGGTGCTATGTAGACACACCCAGTGTGGACACCCTGGTGTGAGTGTCAGAGCGGCTTATTTTGGTTGGGTTTAACTCTCTTTTTAATCAAGCAAACCTAATTGGAAATAAGGATTTGTCTGCAGGAGGAGTTATTCCTGAGTAACTCCATGTGGACGCACTGATTCTGGAATGAGTACGTACACCTTATTCCAAATTAGGTGTAATCCAAATTGAAAGTGGATTAAGCGAATTTGGAAAATTCAGAATAAGAGCATCCTCACATCGGGTTTATCAGGAAAGGCTCATCTGCTTTAAATTCACACCCTACTTTATTCTAGAAGAAATGTCATGTGTAGACAAGCCCTAACCCTGGCTTAAACCGAAATAACCATTTGTCCAGTCTTTAGTTGCAACGCTTTAACTCAAGCAGCTTAAAATCAGGCCTTTCCATGCATAGTAGGGCCAAAGTGGACAAGGCCGAAGTCTGCCTTGACCTGCAGGGAAGAGCCAGAATCTAGGGAAGCCGAACTGCAAGACGGAACGCACCTGAGCTCCTTAGCTTTAAAACAGGGATTGCACCGGCCAACGCAGAAGGAGGGAGGTGCGTGGAGTCAGCGAAAAGGGGGATAGGACCCCAGATGTTCTTTATTATTTGGTTGCACCCCCCGCCTCGCTGGGCTTTGGGCCCTTCCCATCAGGGTGATGCTGGCGCACGAACAAAGGGAGTGCTAGAGAGTTCCATCCGCATCAGCTGGATGTGGTCCCTTGCAGGGCCAGGAGGTTCCAGATCAGCCCCTCGACCTCAAACAACCCACCGAAGGGGGTGGTTATTTTCAGACCCCAGTGAAGGAACGGAAGTCTGACACCATGTAGGTTCAAGCATGAGGCCTTTTATTAGACACAGCTGGTGGAGTGTCACTTCGCTTATTAGGCTCAGTGAGCCTGCCAAACAATTGATTACAATAGATTATATAGGGTGCCGATGGGCAGAGAGAAGCAACAGGGTGGGAGTTCCCAAGCCTGTGGACAGGTTCTAGCAACAAGACATAAGCCAATAGTCTAAAAGATTTCAACGTGCTCTGCCCATAGCTCAGGTTCATGTGTTCGTTAATAAACAGGTGTTATTTCTCAGGTTTTTTCTCTTGCAAGGTGTAAGTTAAGTCCTGATTTCAGGTCCGTAGAAATGACAGGTGGCACTTCCCAGACAGGTTTCTCCGCAGGTACATTCCTAAAGGGTCTCAAAGCAAAGAGAATAGTAAACAGTACACAGCAAAGGCAACTGTGTGTAGTTTATCAGTGCGCCCCTTTGAGCTCAGATTGGCATCTGTGAGGGGAGAGGACTGTTACTCAGGCTGTCATGTTAGCCCTCAGCCTGAACTCCGGTTGGTATTCAGGGATGACACACTGTTATCTCTTCCTGAGCTGGGAATCATAGAATACTAGGACTGGAAGGGACCTCGAGAGTCATCGAGTCCAGTCCCCTGCCCTCATAAGCAGACTTTGAGGCCCCTCTTAGTGTCTATAACTCACGATAAGCCCCAATTACTGCTCCCCACCTGGGGTTGTGCTGCCTCAGCTTGTTTTATGCCCGGTTAAACAAACAAAGTTGTTTCCTGCTTATCTCAACTTTTCCTTAGCTATGTACTGCCCAATGTTAGGTCTCAGGCCTCAGACCAGGCCGTCCAGTTTGGGCATATGTGAGAGATTCGTAACAAAGACTGTGGTCAGAATCTTACATACATATTATAGGATCTTGGCCCTTCGCCCGACGGGAGAAATTGAGTAGGCGAAGGGAGTAGAGAATAGAGTCCTAAACTAGAACTTGGCATTTCCCCCACGCACACGAGTGGTCATGTATTGAAACAGAATCTCTCCTCCGCATTGCATGGGGTCATGGGAGAATGCCACCTGCGGAGACACCTGGCTTTCCCCCTCCCTGCCCTTCGCTCCTCAGGTTTAACTGATTTGGGTTTGTTTCCAGGGTCATGAAAAGTGTGCCTTGTTGATCCTGGGGGAAACCCAAGACCTTGGCCTTATCAATGCAACTAACAGTGCTCTGCAGATGTGAGTGTGGGAACAGCTGGGATAAATGGGGGAGGGGACGGGGAGAGGTTCTTTTGGTTTGGTTTTTTGCCCCGGGTGGTTGTGAATGTTGGGAGGAGGAAGGGAAAAGGGAAGCCAGGAGATTGTAGGGGGGAGCCCGGGAGGCGGAAGAATCACACGTTCATTCAGTACAGCCAACAGAGAGCCCTTTTGGATACGGATGTGTCCTCCCCACCCCCCCTCCGAAGGAGCCTGTGACAATCTCCCACCCTGGGGAGCTCTGCACAATGGGAAAATACCCAAAGTCTTGTTAATCTGTCCGGCTCACGCTCCTTTGCAATTACTTCTCACTTCCTGGTAGTGTGAGGGAGATGGATTAGGCTGCTGGGGGGACCTTTTCTGAGTCGGGGGCTACTGATGCACAGAAAATCAGTCGGACAGGGGGGCCACACACAAGTGAGAAGCAAATCTCTTCCCCCCTCCCCCAACTGAGGAGGAGAAAGACTCCCCACGTTTCCCTCGCACACCGAAGCCTGGGGGGGCCTGGAAAAGTGGATTGTGTGTCCTCCAGCCCTGCAGGGGTTGGTGAAGGGACTGGAGCGCCAGTGCGGGCTCCCCAATGGTGGGGGGGGACTCCTGAACCTCGGGGGCCAGACCCAGGCAAGCCAGGGGCCGCATCCAGCCTTAGGTGCCTCACCCCTGAATTAGGCCACAACTGGCTTAGCCTTCCCTAGGTCCTAGCGTCCGTCGCAGCAGCCTGTGCGTGGCTCCAGTCCAGCATGAGTTCAGCCTCCTCCCTGGCTCTCCCGGGGCGCACCCGGTGGAGGGGAAGCGGGGTGCCACTGCCAAGGCAGCTGCGTGCAGGCTCAGTGCGTTGGAAGAGTGTCGGGGACGCTGCTCTGGGCGGGGTTCAGTAACACATCCCCTTTCCTGCTGCCCGCAGGCCGCTCCACATTGCAGCTCGGAACGGACTGGCCTCCGTTGTCCAGGCCTTGCTCAGCAGAGGTGCCACTGTGCTTGCCATGGATGAAGAAGGTGCGTATGCCCTCACAGCGGGGGTCTCTTGCGGATGGGTGGGGCCAGCTGCAACATCGCCTCCCCGTGGCCTCCCTCTGGGCCAGGTGGCCGGTTGAGGTTCTCAGACAGGCACCTGGACCTGCACTTTATTTCCTCTCCCCTTACATATTGTGCTTAGTTCGCTATCGGCGATGAGGAGCAGCCCTCGTGTCTGCAAAGGATGTAAAATGTCCATGAATTGGCTAATCGAATAGTCGATGCAATTTGCATCAACTATTCGATTAGTCGGTAAGGGCGCCTCTGCCTTTGAAGTGTAGCAACAACCCCACTGTTGCTACACTTCAAAGGTGAAAGCACAGTGGGGGCCACGGGGCCAGTGTGGGACTCAAGCTGGCCCCGTGCTCCCTGCAGCGTTTCAAAGCGGCAGTGCTGCGTGGAGCCTGGGGTCAGCAGGGGCGTCTCCAGCTGATCCCGGGCTCCAGGCGGCGCTGCTGCGTTGAAACACCACGTGCAGCCTGGGGCCAGCTGGGGACTCCCAGCTAAGCTGCATGTGGCGTTTCAAAGCAGCAGTGCTGGGTGGAGCCCAGGGTCTGGGCCCAGGCTCCATGCAGTGCTGCTGCTTTGAAGCACCCCTTTCCCTCTCCCCCGCCCCCGTTTCCTCTTTCTAATAGAGGCAGCAAGGGGAAGGGAATGACTAGTTGACTAGCTGGACCAGTCTCTTTCGTCCCACATGTCCCTCTCTGGGTCACCTGGCCAGCGGGGGTGTGCATGAGCACTCAGAGGTGGGAGAGCGCTAACGAAGCAATTTCCTCCTTTGTGTGTTCTGTGGAATCTGGGTATTGGGGATCAGTGGCTGTTCTCTCTGCTAAGTTTGCGCTCTGCTAGGATAAGTCTGGCCCTGAAGAGATCCATGGTGCACCCTTCCCACTACCAAATCGGGCCCTGTTCCTTTCTGTTCTTCCCCCACTGAAATTCTGGCCTGGGTTTAGAAACTGCCAAAAGCCCCGAGACCGGCGTGAGCCACAAAGCAGTAACATGTGAGTCCCGTGGTGCCAGGCTTCCAAGAAGGCTGCGCACCAGCCCCGGCTCCTCTGTTCGGGGAACGCCAATCGCCCTGGTCGAAATAATCGAATCCAAGGTTCCGGGCACGGTTACCACACGATAAAAAACCCGTTGAGCCAGTTGCCTTTCTCCGAGACCAGAGGACTAACCCTGCTGCAGCCGTCCAGGAAAACACGACGGGCTTTGCAGCGGGACCAAAGACTGCTGCCGTGGGAGAGGGGATGCAATGCAGTGGGCAAATGCAGGAGGCCCCTGAGTTCCAACCCCCCCACGCTTACAACCATTTCTGTAAGTGCAGAAGGGGCCAGAAACCCCCCACTTACGTCCTCGGCCCGCATTTACGATGGTGCATGGCGCTTATCGTAAACGAGAGCTCGACTTACGACGCCCCCGGCTTGCGACGCTTCCCCAGGAACAGATCGCGTCGCAAGTCGGGGGCCTCTTGTCCATCTTTTTTCTAAACCAGCTGATCCATTCGGACGAGGGATGTCAACTAGGGTAATCTTCTCGACTACACGCATATCCCACACACACCCCTTTGCTGCTGCTGTGTTAGAGGCAGCAAGTGGGGGGAGCCGGCTAGCACCAGATCCCCCCAAGCACCAGATCCACCTACCCCCTTTCCCTGCACTTCTGCCTCTGAGGCAGCAGCACGGAGGATGAGGGGGCAGGCTGGAGCTGCTACATGCAGGGAGCTGGCTTTCTAGCAGGCTCCGCTCGCATGGCGACTCTGCGGACCCACCTGCCCCGCCCTTTGCTGCTTCCTACAGGGGCAGGAAGGAGCCAGTGCTGGGGGAGCCAACTGAAAAGGCTGGTCCGGCAGCAGCCCCTGTCTGGGGGGGTTCAAGCTCTCCCTGGACAGGGGCTGCTGCCGCAGGGCAGCCTCTGTCCATGGGGAGCACAGCGGCACAGTTGCTGTATCAGAGGTAGCAGCACGGGGCGACAGGTAGCCGCGAGGGGAGCTGGTTTTTAAACTGGCTCCCCTGGCAGCCCGGCTCCCACCTCTGATACAGAGGCAGCAGCGCGGGAGGGGCAGGGGGTCTGGGAGTGGGGCCGGCGCGCACTGGCTGCTGGTCCCACCCCTGGAGACCATCCAAAGTCACGTACCAGGTAAAATTTCAGGCGGTTACACAACTACTCAGTTGCACGATATCTAACAACCCTAATCCAGAGCCCTGCATGGGTCCCGGGTGCGTGGTCAGGGCCGGGGAGAGGAAGTCGGTGCTGCCTGCCATGCTCCAGCACCAGATGGTCTCCACTTACCTGCATGTCCTGGGCCCCGTCGCCATGGGAGCGGTGCACCCAGGGTTTGGAATGCCTGGATCTGAATGCGGCAGGGCGCTGGGTGTTCCCGGGGAGCCTGGGCCCTGAGTCCCAGGCTAATGCCCGAATCCTTGGCCCAGCCTTCCAGCCCCACTGCAGCGGAGGTGGGGGGAGCAGTGCGCCTCTCCCCACCACAGTGTCCCAGGGCCCTGGGGATGCCTGCAGCCGGCTTCACCAGCCCTGCCCGGTGCCTCTGTTGCAGGTCACACCCCCGCCTTGGCTTGCGCCCCCAACAAGGACGTGGCAGACTGCCTGGCACTTATCCTCTCCACCATGAAGCCTTTTCCACCTAAAGACACCATCAGCCCTTTCAGCTTCAACCTCCTCAAGAACTGCAGCATTGCGGCCAAAACAGCAGCCTGCGGGACCCTGCCCAACGGCAGCACATGCCCCTACACCAAGGACCGGCACAATGCGATCGGCTTAGACGGCTGTTACTCGGAGTAGCTTAAACGATGGGTATCTAATAGCTTCTTCTATTTATTTAGAAAGTCTATAAATATAGGGCACTTTAAAGGAGAACAAGACTGGACAGGCCTTCCAGCCAGGGCTTGGCAACCGAAATGAGAGCTTTCTCTCCCTCGCTTGGTGGCCAGCAGCTAATTGACTTAACGAGCAGCTGGCCGAGAGCTTTTCCCCTCCCCAGGCGGCGTGTAGGCCCAGCCCCACCTGGAGCAGCCGCCGGGGGGATGCGGCGCCCTTGTGGTAGCACAACGGGTCCCAGGGAGTGGTTCAGGTTTTCTCAAAAAGGGACTTTTCCGATTTCTAACTTTCTGCTTTTAGCGCTAACGTCTCCCCTCTGGAAAGCTCCTTTGAAGGACGGGGGGGGGGGGGGGGGGGGGGACTGGGTTCTCCTAGTGTGCTCTCCTCCTGCCGCCACACTCATGAGATCAGGGCCGTCACTGGGCGTTGTCTCTTGGGAACAGCTGGGCTCCCAGGAGCTATCAACTTTCCCAGGCCACTCACTGGTAGGGGGGCTTCTCCGCCAGTCTGGGTCGGACCGCAGATTCCTTTCACGCGGCAGCCGTTAGATGGGAGGAACGTTCGGTCCCTCCCGGCCCAGGAGTTGGCTCGACTCCACCTCCCCTTGGACCTTGCCTGCGTAACCTTCTGCTTTCCTTTCCCCTCCATGCCCCTGGCTTTGCAGAACCGTGTTCGTTCCACCTTTGCACAGGCTGGCCGGAAAGCGGAAACTTGAACTCTGGGGGGAGATATTTTGGGGGAGTGGGGAATTAGACAAACGAGCGACCGCCGAGCGGTGGTCATTAGCACCCGGGCAAGTGCCATTGTAACACCCCCTTCATCTGAATTGCTTTGTTTTTCTGCTCCTTGGATTCCCGCCAGAACACTTGAATCCCCCGACTACTGTACCCAGGGTATTGAGATAACCGTTGGCAGCTCTCACTCCTTCATATGCAAAAACGGGTGCTACTGTCCCGCCATTGCGGTCAGCTCGGGGCCCACGCGTGCACTGCTGGAATAGTCCCTCCTCACACCAGGCACTTTAGGGATTTTTTTTCGTTTGGAAAAATGTTGGCTCCTGAGAGGCGATTCCTTGTTTTCTTTTGTTCCTCTCCGTGTCGGCGTGGTCATTCCTCTGTGAGCGTCAGTCAGTGTTGCTTTTTAAAAAATTATTTATAACGAAATGAGTTTTTACCTTAAAAAAAACACAACAAAAAATAATTTTCTGAAAGTTTTAACCTTTTAATTAAGGAAAAATAATGCACTTCAAAGTCCTTATTCACAAACCTAAGCCTGTATTTATTTTTCTCACGTGGCATCTTGGCAGGTTTTGTTAGCGTGTGCGTGTGTGTGGGTGGGTGGGATGCGTGGCTTTTTCGTTTTAGTGGTGTTTATTTTTTATTTTAAAAGTCATATTTATAATGCATGTTTAAACATTCAAGAATGTGCACTACTTTTTCTCAAATTACTGTAACAGTATCATGTGCAAAAACAAAAGGAAAAAAAAAAACCAAGAACTTTCACCATATCGCAAGTCCATTCAAAGCCAAAGACTGGGATGTAGCGATCAAAGCGGGTCGACGGGGCAAAAACCTTTCAACGTCCGATCTTTTCCACTTGATTCTTTTTCCTTTTGCAGCCTTGGGGATGGGGGAACAGGCTGGTTCTCAAACCATAGTCAGGTGACATGGGTGCAGGTGCTGAATGAAATTGCTCGAGAACCAAGAATTGGGTTGGGTCAGAGGAGACGTCCACGAAAAGATCTCTGTCCTTTTCATTCAGCAAGCTATCGGTGCTAGTCAGTTACTTTCTCCTCTTGGTCAATAGGACTGTTACAGGAAAGAGGTGAGCCGTACGGTTTGGCTGGCCCGCCTCGAGTTGCAGATCAAAAGTGTATCTTCGGAAATGAAGATGATTCTGGATTTGTGTGTTGGCCAGATGTTTACGGTGCTTTGCGGCGGGGGCATCGCGAGGAATTGCCGTATCCTGCAGACACGGCCAGAGTAGAGAGATGAGGATGTGGGCGTGCTGACACAGAGGAGCTATTCAAGTCTGGAACAGCAAAGAGCTGCTGATGCGCTCTTTTACCAAAGTTAAAACTCTTAGAACCAAATGTGAAGCCGCAGTCCTGGCCTTTGGGTGGTCGGCACTTCTCTTCCTTTCCCGGGAGGGTTTCACCTGGAGAGTAGCAAAGATATAGATGGCCTGGCGGTTTCTTTTTCCTGTTGCGCGTCACTGTCTTTAGCCTCACAGCATAACATTGCCATGTGACCCCCCCGCTCAGCACCACCCTTGAGACGTGCACAGCCACGGAACTTGGGTGCTTTGCACTCTAGGGGCTCCTCTGTGGGAAGCGAAGTAGCCAGGTCTCGGCTTCAGAGGGGGGCCTAACATCCCCAGCTGGGCTGGCTTCAGACCTTTTCTTCCTTCCCGTTTCCCTCAATGCGCTTCAATAAAACCTACGGCGCTGGGGTCCCGGATAGCCTAGCCACCCAGAGCACAAGCGCAGAGTGGTGGTTTCTCCTCGCCCGCTGGATACTGGCCCATTCTGTGAGGCTCAAACAACATGGGCTGTAGGCCACTATATAAGATGCTCTTGGCCATCAGCACTGTGGCCTGTTTGAACCAGTCCTCCTCCACCACCATGTTACGAAAGGCTCACTTCTTAGGTACATTGCGGCAAGATCGAGTCTCTCCTAACCTCCATCCTCCGCACTAATGCTCTCTACCTTGATAGCAAGTGTTACCTTTCTACACCGAATACCTCAGTTCGGACTCAGACCACACAAAACTTGAATGAAAGATCCTCTTGAAAGATCCTTTTCAGTATTCTGCAGAGGGAGAACTGGAAAAAAAAAAAAGACTTGTTTACATTATTGTCGAGTTCAGGTACTTGCCTCTTGCAATGCTTTCTCTTTTCATGTTTGACATACTGACTTCAGGCTTCGCCTATTTCTCAGCCTTCCAAATAAGCCCCTTCCGGAGGAGGGGGCAGGAATATGGGTCCAAAGTCACCGTTTGTCTTTTCTTTCCCAAGGGCAAATGTCTTTTCCCCTGCAGTGCTACAGCAAGTCTGATTGTTCAGAAGCGTACAAGAGCAATACACTGAGAAAGCTGTGCAGGTTGGGAAGCTCTGGCTTCCCTTCTCTTTGTCCTTCCCCGGGGTGGGGGCGGGTAGAAGGAACAAAGACAGAATTGCTGGGGTCCATCCCAGAGCCCTGACACGTTGGGTGGGAGGGGAGGATTCCAGGGTTGTGGCAGAACTCCTTTAGCAGCTCGGTACTTTGGAGTGAAATGCTCGCACTGTGGAAGCAAATGGCAAAATGCCCATTGACTCCAAGGCTAAGATTTCATCTTGTGTGCACGAACTTCACAGGGCCGGCGCTGAACTCACTTTAATGCCGTGTTGCTTTCATTTTAATGAAATATCCCAGGGGAAGGATTTTGAAATCATTTCAAATAAGGGCAGCCTTTTTCCCCTCTTCAGGGCAAGGGAATATCTTAGCATAGTATTTGAAGTGTGCTTTTTTTTTTTTTTTTTTCAAGTATTATAGTGGTTTTAAGCTTTTATTTTTTTAAAGAAAAAAAAAACCAGCCTTTGGTTTGCCTTGTTTTCGTGCTGTAATGCGTTACCTCTTCACTTGACATGGTAATGATTAAACTCTGACAAGACAATCAATGTGATCTCTCTAAGGGCTTCAGCATTTCTTCGCTCGGACGCATCGTACTTGTGTTTAAGTTCATTTTATTTGCTCTTAGTAAGTTTTTGGGGGGTTATTTTTACCCCTTCCCTTGTCTTTTTTTTTTTTTTTTAAACCTAATAATAATGGAGTGGACAAAAATTCCAGCAGTGCATCCGTAGGAGGGGCATTGAGGGAGGGGTGGGGGGGAAAATTTTGGGAAATGGTGTTTTTTTCCGCAGGCGCCAGTCTTGTTCTCCTTTAACGCTGTAATGTATACATTTGACAGCACAGCTTGACAATTTAAGTAATAATCAAAGTGTTTGGTAATAATGCATTATTTTGCTAAACGAGATTTGTGATGGTTTCCCTAGTGCATTGTAAAGAGGGTCGGAGGGAAACTTCCGCTCGGGGTCCCCCCCCCCAAGACACCTCATTTGCATCGGCGTAAGAACGTTAAGTGTTTTGTGTGTGGTGGCGGGGGAGGAGTTTATCTAAGACTTCCTCTCCACAGACCTTTATGCCAAAGTCAGACCATGCCCGCTTATCGCTGTCTTAGGCTCCGTGCATAGATTTGGTGTAGAGTAAACCCCTTCAGTGCCCCCCGAGACCACTTTCGAACTCACCGGGGCTGGCATTGCCCCCCACCCTCCAAGGAAGTTTCTCTCCACGCCCTCGCTTCACAGCACTTGCTTCAAGCACTTTTGTTAAAACCGGAGCGTCTGGTTTCTCTTTAGTGACCCACAGGATCGAGAGCAGCCGGGAGGGGGGAGGGGGCGAGAGAGGAGTGTCGTGGGGTTTATATTTTAAGTTTGAAAGTTTCCGTTTCTAGGGAATGAATGAACAAAGGGAAGTTGTGTTTTTAAAAAAAAAAAAAAAAACAGCACAAATGCATTTCAACTCAAAAGATGTATTTGCACTGCCATTGTTAGACACGCTGCTAGACCGGCAGCTCAGCTGAGCCATATAAACTGCTGACAAACACTGAATGTAACGTCCTTAAAGAGAGCAGGCCTGGGAAGCCAGGAATTGGCTTGATTCCCGATGGGCACTTCCATGAATTCGAAAATAACCTAATGATGACGACGACACCGTCGTCTCTTTTGGGGTGGGGAGGGGATTCCTGAATCACAAATTAGAGGCTTCTCTCTTTGTTTTGTTTTTTTTCGGTACCAGTTTGATTCTTTTTCCCCTTGTCCCACAAGAAGGGCGAGGGGGCGCTCGGTCCCGGATCTAAGGCGGGGATGAAATCCACATCCCAGCCATGGAGAGTCTCAGAGTAGCCCGACGTTTTCTTGTCCAGGGTGTTCCAAGCGCTTAAGTAACTTCTGTGTGTCCAGCGGCTCTTGGTCGTTGATCCTGTGCGTTACAAGTATTTGGTTAAAAAAAGGAACAGGTGGTTTGTTTTTTTTATGGTTAGGTGGGAGCAGCGGGGGTGGGGAACAGTGTTTAGATCACCCCAATCTCTTGTCCCACCCCTTAAAAAATCAATTTCTATCCCCAGATTTCTTCTTGCACTTCAGCCCTAGTACGGTGGAGGGTTTCCTCCTGAACGAAAGGCTCCTTGTTACAGGGACCAGAAAGAGGCGGGGTGGGATGTGTGTGATTCCACCCGCCCCCCCCCACACACACACTTGTGACCCACCCCCCCCCAACGGTCTTTTCTGTTCCATTCTCACGATAAAGCCCTGCTCTCACCTTTGCCTTCGATAAGAAACCAAAGTCGAAACCCGCCCAACCCTCCGTTGAGATTGCTGTTGGGAAAAAATGGACCATTCGGTTTCGGTTTTTTGCAGCCGCAAAAAGCCGTGGCAGCCTCTTCACTTGGCTGAGCTCATCTGGTTTCAGCAGCACTGGGCAGGCGAGGGTTAAACATCGCAAACCGCCAGCAGAGCGGGAAAACTGGACACCTTTGGGGACCGAGAGGGGGGGAGTAATGTGAGAAACTTTTCAGCAGAAGCAAGAGGGGGAGAAATTTCGAGCGTTGGCTCCATTTGGATCATGAATATTTAGTCAAAGTTAAAGTCCTTAAAGTTGCCATGTGAAACAAACCAATTAGAATCCGAAAGGGGGGGGAGGGAGGGAGACACCTTTAAGGACTTTTAAGGAATCTGTAGCAAGCTCTCAGTGTCTTTACAATATCCTATGTGTAAATGCTGCACCTCTGTATATTATGCACATAAAACATTTCTTTGAATAAGATAGGACAGACCTCATCGCCAGTCAGGTATAAACAACTCTTCCTCTTCTGTGTGTCGGGTTTCCAGCGCGTGCGGGGGCGTCTCTTCCAGGTGACTTCCAATGCAAAGGAGGAGGAGGAGGGGAAGGAAAATAGCCTTACTAAATCCAATCTTACCTAGCATTCATCAGCTTGAAACTAATCACGCAAACGCACGCAGCCCGCTGCGGGAGCTGAACCTCGGCGCATGGCAGCTGCTGCCGTGGTTTTAAGAGTCGGGATGCAATTTCACCTGAGCTGTGCATTTGTAACGCACTTGGTCAGGACCAAACTGTGCTGCTCTGTCGACAGGCTGCCTGGTTAGGATGGGTTAGCAATAGTCAGCAGAGGCCCGGTACGCATCCGGACACTGTAAAGGGGAGGCTGCAGCATGTCTTGTCCTCTCGTGCCCTGTGTTCTTCTTGTGAGGTGCTCCGTGACCATTCTAGCTCCAGCGTGAAATCTCTGGGGGGGGGGGGGGGCGGAAAGGCCACAGAGAGAGTGAAGCTGCTTACAATGGGATGGAAAGAGGTTTCTTGGGCCATGTTTTCACTCAGCAGAAGTTCCATGCTGCTGCAATCGATCTTCCAGAGTTTGATTTAGCAGGTCTAGTTCAGTCCTGCTAAATCAAACTCAGAGGGTGGCAGAGGCCAAGACTCCTGCTCCTGCCAGCTGGCCAGACAAATAAAGCAGGGCACCCTGGGATATGGGGTCTGGCCTGCTGTAGGTGACCAAAAGCAACTAGTGTGGAAGTTTGGCCATTTTCTTCCCATCCATAAATGTTAGAGGGGAAACCAGCTTCTTTCTCCTGGTGGATCCAGTGAGTTCTCGATTTCTTATGATCAGCCCCGCCAGATCTGGCTCCTTTGTTAGACGGAGTCTCTAGCTACAGCGCTAGCTTTTCGTCTCTGTCACTGGGGGAATGCACTGGAGAAAATGCTGGAGAAAACGCCACCCCTTCTCCCCAGAGGCACAACCAACAGCAGTGAAGAAAGGAGTCAGCCACGTGCCCCCAAACCACTGTAGACCTTTCGGCAGCTTTGCCTTTTGTATCCTGTGTCTGAATTTGCACTACTGCGACATCCGGCTTGTCCGGGAGAGAGGTGTCTCATAAAAGCAATACACGCCGCAGGGGAGGCACGGGGGAAGATGACCAAAAAAAAAAAAGGCCAGTCCTTCAGTTTGAGAATCCCTCGGGGGTGACCCTGTGCGCCTTAGCCAACATTCGGGGGAAGGAATTGAGGGCCTGAGTCCCTTGAAACTGCCCCCTGTTCCTGTGCGAGCGTTGCGGTTCTGCTGGGCATTCGAATGGAACCGGACTTCGGTTCTGAAGTCCGGCCAGCTTTCAAAGAGACTTTTTCTTGTTGTTCTACTTGAAGGTAATCACTAAACCAGCTGTCCCTTAGGGGGGCGGAGGGGCAGGGGTTGGAAGTGGCTTGGAGCTGTCAGTTTCCTTGGGGCGTTGATGGGGTGAGGAAGAAGCCTGCAGGCATTTGAATCGGACGAGCGCTCTGTGCAATGCTCCTAGGAGGCCCTCGGCTTGCTCGCATGTTTCTTTCTGGAGTTACAAGGTGGCCGGCGACTTTACGCTGCTTGTGCCTGTCTGGTCTGAAAGCTACCGTCTGGCAGCCCAGAAGCTCAAGGGAGCCAGAGACCTGTTTGCCAGCACATGCCGTGCGACTGGGAACGAGCCGGTTCGTTGGTCTTTCTCCAGCGGGGCCAGAACTCCCAGCTCGGGTCCCAACAATCTTTCACTGTAGATTTAAAATAAATGGGGGGGGTGCAAAGAGGGGGCCTTGAAGCCCTTTCCTAGGTTGCAGGGGAAGGGTTTGGGGGTGCGTGGAAACCTACCTGGATTTTCTTTCTCTTCCACCCTCCCACAAACAAAACAGGCAAAGAAACCAAAAGCCCCACCTGGATGTAAAGCAGTTTCTGGTAGGTTGGTTTGAATAGTGGCACCCCCCCCCCCCCCACACACACACACACACACACACACATGCACACACATGACTTAGATGGAACAGATTTTGCATCCTGATCAACTGCACTCCTGCCCCTTTGGCTGTCCCATCATTGCCCCTCGGCTCCCCCCGGTCCGGCCGTGGGCTCTTGAACGTCAGGGCTTCAGGCTGCGTCGCTAGCCGCGCGGCTCCCCCAGCGAGTTTTGCGACATGATTGCGCCTGAATTTCAACCCTGCAAGAAACCAAAAAGCAGCGCGCAACCGTGATGGGCAAATGTTGCTGAGAAGGTCCCTAACCCCCGGCCCGAAGCGGTCCCTTCCTTGGGCTGCTTTTTGGGAGCTGCCGGGCTGGACGTGGCCTGTCGTCAGGCTGCGCTTTCGAGCCGCGCTGCTTGGCCCGCCACGCCAGGGCATCAAGTCCGACTTTGTCAGTGACTCGCAGAGAGCGCGTCGTTGAGCGCTTGGCGGGTCCGCCACCTTTCGCGGCGCAGCACCGGCAGCTCCTACTAGAACACAAAGCCGTCGCTCCCCTTGCTGATGTGTTTAGCTTGTAGCATAGTGTGTGCGTCTGTAGCAGCTCTTTGCAGTAACTCACTAGACTAGCTGTATCCTGTAAATACGGACTTAAAATTGCACTGAAAACAGCGATGTGCCAGCTTCTATCTCCCCTCCTCTGACGATATTTTTCATTTGGGTCTTGATTTTTTTTTTTTTTTAAATCTGTATCCTCCCTGAAAAACCAAAAACTTGAAAGGCTCCTCTGTCCCTGGAGGGTGTGTTTGCGTGTTGTGTGGTCTGTCCTGTGTCAGCGTAGTTTCCCTCTCTGTGGCATCAGCACCTTCTCCCTCCCGACCCTCTTGCCCCGCACGCTTAAGGCACTTTGGATTTCCTGAACTGTTCCGGATTGGAGGGTTTGTCTCGTCCCTGCGGATCGGTCAAGTTTCTATTTTATTTTTGGCCTTAGAGCTCCTTAGAGCTTTCTCCTGCTTGCTTCTTTAAGGGGGAAGGGTTTCAAAATCAGAAACAAAAGCCAGCAATATGTAGCAGGAATCTCCTGGTTTCTTCCTGAGCTGCTTGTTCTGTGAGAAACATCTCTAGCTAATAATACCTCTGCCGCTAAATTCCTCTCAAAAGGAGCAAAGAAATGGGCCCGGTTCCTTGCCAATATATCTGTTGTCCATACAGCATCAGAGCCCTGCACTTAGAGGGACAGCACCCACTTAAAACTCATGCTTCTGTCTTGAAGCCACTTTTGTATCGTACAGAGCCCCCCCCCCCAGCGGAAAATCCATGCCAGGTCCTTGTGCTGCTGCGTAAGTCGATTTCACCCATGTTGCCTATAACGCAGATTAGAAGAAAAAAATAGATCTCTCTCTCTCTGGTTCCAGGTGGTTGAGTCTGGTCAGTTTCTCCCATTTATGCAGAGGAGAGAAAAGTATTTTTGAAAGAGAGAAAGGTGGGGACCACACCACAGAACCTGCCATGGGAGCTCAGGGGTAGCTGTGGGACATGAAAGGACTTGACATTCTTGGTTTGAAATTGACTAGATGGGTAGTCTGCACTGACCCCTCCAGCATTGTGGTTTAGGATGCCGTTTCCCTGATATACCTGCAGATGGGGGTGGGGTGGGAGGGTGTGTCAGAGGATTATGCTGTTAAAATACCCTGCTACAAGTGACCTCTAGCAAGCTCTGCAAAACAGGCCCTGTAAACGCCTGGGAAACAACCTGGCTGGCATCATTTTTTATTCCAAGATGTACCAGGCCTGGCTGTGTGACAGGATAAGCAAAAGTGTCACTTTCTTCTTTGGGGGGAAGGTCAGAGAGTTGAGGGGTGTGTTTTGTCTACAAGGCTCCAACTTTGCTGTTTGACAAGGGTAATGTAAGGCCCTGGATTCTCCCTGCTGGAAGCATGCCCCGTGCCTGGTCTTGCCAGTTACTTACTTAGACTCAGTAAGATTTGTCAAGACCCCTCTAAATAAGCATAGAGTTCTTCCTGTCCTTTTCTTTCTTTTGCACCTGCCGGGGGGGGGGGGGGAGAGTTTTAAAAAGTTGATGCTCATTTGCTTTGGGAAAAAACGAGCCAGGTCCCCATCTCCTGCTGGGTTTGTTGCTGTCTTGCAACATGCGTCCAGAACTTCTGCTTTTGAACCTGTTCCGTCTTGACAATCTTTGTGTATTTTCCTGCCACCTCCCCAGACGCTTTGTAGCATCAGTATTAGTTAAATAACCCTTTTCCCTGCCCTGTTAGCAACTGTTAGGGACTAGATTTTTGTAAGGAATTCTCCAAGCTTGATTGCAATAATTACTCCTGCTAAATGAGTTCATCTTAAAACAGGAAAGGCAGCAGGGGCTTGGTTTCCTTATGTTCTCTCTGTCTCAGACGTGCCAAACGCGGGGGGCAGTCTGCAGGACTGTCCCCTCCAAAGTCCCTCTCGCTAAAGCAATAGACGTCCCGCAGGTTCTTCGGTCTGCGCGGCGCGGGGAGCAGCAGCAGGGGCTTCCCGAAGGCGCTGAAATGGCTGGGAATTGGAGTGGCAAGGAAGGAGGATTTCCTGCCTGCCCATTGGCACTGTAGCTAGAACTGGGACGTTCGCTGCAGCACGCCGACAATTTCGGTCCCAAGCTAGCCTGCCCTGTGTCTTCGTGGTAGAACTCTCTCCTTTGCACGTGGGCGTGGCACGTTGCTCTCCGGACAGCGCTCGGGTGGGACGGTGCTGAGGTGGGGGGGTGTCCCGTAATCGGCGCCTTGTGCGCGTCTTTCCTAGAATGGGTTGTGGGGTGCCAGGTGCCCGACATATGAGGTGGCCAGGCTGTCGCCGCAGGAGTGAGGGGGGGGTGGACCCCTGCTCTCCCCAGTCCTTTCTCTCTGCTGACACAGGTCACGTGTGTGCCCGGCCTCTCACCGAAGAACACAAATGCGCCGGGGGGGGGGGGTTGGACTGGGGCCATTTCTTTGTTCCTTGCGCCTGTGGATGTTCAGAACCGCGCTCGGTGAGTTTCTAGTCAGTTCTGTCCCATTCACACGCGCTGCGGGGGGGCGGGTTAGGGATTTTGCCGACCGGCGGCCTCGGCAGCTCGCCACAGGCCTGGAGGGTCGCACCCGGCTCGGTCCCACGAAGCGATCGCCGTCTTCCGTGCCTTTAACGCGAGAGGTGCAGACCGCGCGAGCTCTGGTTTTCTGACTTGGGGGATGGTGCTTTTAACACATCCGGGCTTGGCCTGGCTTTGGGCAGCTGGGAGAAAGCTCTCTCACTCCCCGAACCCCCAACTTTCTGTGTCTGCTTCTGCAGTCGTGGCCCTGACGTCAGTCAGCAAGATGGTCTTACGGCCTGTTTGAAGATACGGGTTCTAGCAAAAGCTCCCCCACCCCTGCACAATGGACAGACCCAGAGGTCTGGGCTTCAGGGGGGGGAAACTGACAGAGAAGGGGAGTGGTGGCTGCACCAACCCACCCCCTCCCCCCGGGGGGACAGAGATAGCGCTGCCTGAAATTGACTTGCCTTTTACCTGACCCATAAGTGCTGCGTGGGAGTGAGGAGGCGCCGGTGGGTTCCCAGCTGTGGTGTAACCCAGTTGGGCAGACGAGACCTTCCGAAGCCGAGCGGCAGGAGCAGGCGTCTCAGCCCCGGGCAGGAGATCGGGGAGAGCTGAGGACGCCTGGTGCAGCAGCATTGCGGGGGTGGGGGGGAGGGTGTCCCCTGGATGCAGAAGGAGGCCTGGAGGCCATAGGCTGCAAGAAGCCCTGTGGTTTTGAGCACCGTTTGGGCTCCGTTCCAGTGACCAGGGACTGAGCCGGCTTGTTGGCGGCCATAGGGCTTGGCCGGGGGGGGGGGGGGGGGGGACCTGGCTTTGGAGCAGACACCAGCTGTCAGTGTCCATTTCTGGATGTGGAGGTGCCAGTGCAGAGGGCCAGCCTGAAGGAAGATCCTTTTGGGGAGCTCTAAGAAGAGGGGTTATTCCTTGGGTGGGGTGGGGTCTTACGGATCCCCTCTAACCTCCCCCCCAGGAATTAGCACAGGGCTTCCCACAAATCGACAGCACCAGGAGGGGCTCCCTCCCTGGCCCCCCGCCTGAGCGCATGCACTTTAAACAGGTGCCCCCATTGGGGGGAGCTCGGTGCAGCGGCTCGGACACACCCGCGTGTTTTCAGTTCCCTTCGGTCCGGTGCGTTGGGGACCAGCTTAGAGCAAGGACTTAGCCAGAGGGGACCCGGCCGCTCGCTACTGAGTTTCTGCGTGCGCGTGGCAGGGAGGTGGCTACACGCGTGTGTGGATTTGACGCCTGCGGGGGGAGGGGGTTGTGTATCGGAGATGGTTGGCAATACAAAAAAAAGCTTTTTAATTTTAGACTCACTGCACTGTTCACACTACCTCTTGCAATAAACGGAACGGCTCACGGATGTGTAGAATGCTTTCCTGTCTCTGACAGACTCCCGACTCCCCGAGCGGCTGGCTGCGTTGCTGGGGGCAGGGGGAGGAAGGGCAGATCCAGCCAAAGAGCTGCAGGGAAAACTTCCACTAAGAACTTTCCTCCTTGGCCACAGACACACACACACACCCCCCGCATCCTGTGACCCTCCGTGGAAAGCACTGACACTCGCCGGCGCGGGGCTATGCAGGGCTCTCGCCTCGATTGATCTGTTTGCTTATTGTATGTAACAGCTGCTGTGTTTTGGTTTGATTTTGAAATAAACGGTACGTTTGGTTCCCCGGAATTTTTCCCCTTTCCGAGCACTGAATCTGGAACCTGCTGGGCTGACCCCAGCATGGGGGGGACGCTGTTGTTCCTAATAGGCAGGGGCCTTATGTGGCGGTCAGGTTGCAGGGCAACGTAATTGGAATGCCTTTTAATTTCAGCAAGTAGGGGAGAGGCACGCCCATGAGATGTGGGATGTCTGAGAGGCTAGAGGATTCCCACAGGATGCTGCAGCCAAATATCAGCCCATGGCCAGGGAATGGCAAGTCCTGGACTAATCTTTAGAAGAGACTCCAACTTTTTTTCTCTCCCCAGCCCCCCGAAGCAGTTAATTCTTCTTTGCGCCGCGGGTTGAAAGCACAACTGCCCTGCTCACAGCTGGGCGGCGTATCAGAACAGCTCTGCGTGAACTCCAGAGCAGGTGTGAAATCAGCCGAGTTTTGATGTGCAATTACAATTTTTAAAAGGGCGACCTCCTCCCCTGGGTCCCACCCTTACGGGTGAGAGGCGGGGCGCCTAGCATGCACGATAGGAGCCCATGCCAACTCCAGCTGGTTTCTCTCCCTACCGTACAACCTGGCACGCCCCAGCGGGTCCTGAACAACGAAGCACTTGTCTCTATGGAGGAAATTTTTAAAAAAATCCCGTTCTTCAAGGGAAACCCAAAGCTTTTAAAGTCCCTCGTGGGACTGTGAAATTCAAAGATTATCTTTGTAGAGAGAGAGAACAATAAGGAAACAAACCAAGCCATCTGTCCGTCCCCCCCCAGCGTGAATGCCACCCTCCCACGTGCCAGCCTAGTGAATGGTCCCTTTTTGTCTAAGATGTTCCGTGTATGTATTTTCAGAAATCCTGCATCAGTTTGAGGGGGGGAGGGGAACTAAAAATAAAATGTAAAAAAGCATTCAGACTTGATCTATTTTATACAATGTATGCTGCGACCAATCCTGTTATTCATATTGTGGCTTTGAATCAATTATGTTTATTAAAATGCTATTGCTTCTACGTCCTCTCTCATCCTTGAGTTCCACTGCCCGCCCCTCAGGGGTAGCACCAGGCCTGGTGTCCAGTAATGCCCGTTCCTCGCTCTCCTGCAGGGCTTTTCAGGCAGAGGTGTCCAAGGAAAGCGGGTCTGTTTTACAGATGGGGAAACTGAGGCACGGGGAGGGGGTGATGTGGCCAGGTTCTCCCAAGAAGCCAGCAGCCGAGCCCAGTTAAACTGGATTTAGTCCTTACGGAAGCTATTGGTAGAGGCGAGGCGGGGGAACTGGGCTGCCCGTGGAACTCGCAGCCGAAACTCACCGAGGCAGCGTTATTGGGCAGGCGCGGGCGACGTCGCTGTGTTCCGTGAAACCATTAGCCATCGGGTCGATTCCAGGCAGTGGCGCGGAACGGAACGCAGGCTGCCGCTTGTCTTTGGACAACGGCAAAGGTAAGAGTCCCTGGATCAACATCTGGCGATGGACATGGGGCACAGAGCTGTCCCGCCCTTTGCTGGCAGTGCTTCCCCCTCTCCGAACCCGCTCTGCCCCTGTACCGTCGCCCCAAATCACCCACGGATCCGGGAGGTGTTCGGGCCACATGGGGCCCACGTTGCTTCAAAGCTGTTGGGCTAGTGTTGGCCGGGCCTTGTGCCCGTGCCGGGCCGAAAGCTCGGTGAATGCCGAGCGGCCGTGTCCTCACTGAAGCGGGCTTGTATTTTGGAAAGGTGTCCAGAGATTTTGCTGGCCATGGGCTGGCTTCCCTGTACGGAGCAGCAAACTGCCCCAGCATGGTAGGAACCGTGCTTGCCCCCGGGAGAGGTGGGGGGCTGCCCTGGGAGGGGGTTGTTCTCTGAACCATGTGCCTGCCCACTTCCCCTTTTTCAGCTGCACAGCAGAGGCCAGGGAGCTCAGGCCAGGCCGGGGGTTCCCACGATCCCGTCTCTGCCTCGCAAAGGTTCTTGAGGAGTTCGGGCTTCAGAAAGACGGGCGCTCACGCTCGGCCGGAGCAATCCCCTCCCCTCGGCCTCCGTCCCGGCCGCTGAGCCGGCTCTGGGCTCCACCGCCTCAGAGAGCCACGTGGAAGCTCAGCTCGTCTTCGAAGAGGGCGATGCACAGCATGACGGCTGCTCCCACAAGGAAGCCCAGGTTCTGGAGGGCGAAGTACGTCACGGGTCCCTGCCTGCTCCTGCTGGAACTTGGCCGCAGCATCTCGGGCAGCTGCGGGGAAAGGGAGCAGCCTGTGGTCAAGAGCTCCAGCAAAGCAGGACAGGCCGGACGTCCCAGCCAGGGAGGGGATACGCCGGGGTATCTGCAGGCCTGCCTCTGCCCCAGGAGCCTAAAGAACCTTGAGGGTGATGCTGGGGGGAGCTGATCTCCAGCCATAGCAAACCCCTTAGAATGGTCCCACCTGGAGATTTCTCTCTACGAGTTGGCTCCTGCCCTGCGCTCGTGACTGGGTATTATTTGGATCCCCGCCGGCCCCAGCCCAGGGCAGGACAGACTGGGCCAACCCAGCCCCTGCACCGAAGACCTTCCAACCTATGTCGCCAACCAGAGACGAGAGGCACGGGGACGGGGGACACCGCGGTGCCCGGCGTACGGTCTCCGCTCACCTGCCGCCTCGCTGGCTTTGTGCCGGCCTGGCCAAGCCCCTTACCATGTCCACGAGTGCCACGTAGAGGAAGATGCCAGCAGTGCTGGAAAAGATCCAGGGGGTGACTTGTGCGGTGGCCTGGCTGACCACCGTGCCCACCGCCACGCCTAAGTAGGCCAGGCAGGCCGAGAGGAGGTTGGAGAGAAGCACCGTTCTGATTGGCACGCCAGCCTGCAGCAGCGCGGCCACGTCGCCTGCCGGAGAGAGGGGGAGGGTGAGAGCCCTTGGGATGCCAGGCCGACGCCACGGCCGGCGTGGCTTGTAGGGGCCCTTCCCCCGCAGGTAGGGGCCTCACCAAGCTCGTGGGGGAGCTCGTGGCAGAATACGGCCACTGTGGTGCTCAGGCCACTGGAGACGCCGTCGGAAAACGCAGCCCCTGTGGGGAAAGAGCAGCTGATGGGCACGAGGGAACCGGTGCCCAACTACCCCAGGCTGCCCCCGCCCACTTACCGATGGCCAGCCCGTCCGTCAGGTTGTGTATCCCGTCCCCCAGGATCACCATCCAGGCTGTGTCGGCTATGCCGGCGCCTAGGCCGTGTGAGTGTCCGTGGTGGCACTGCTCCTCCGTCTGTCCGTCCACGTGGGGCGCTGGCCGCCTGCCCCCCTCCTCTGCGTGGCCGGGGCTGTTACTGCCAGGCCCTAGGGTCGTCAGACTCTGCGATTCCGCTTCTGCACCTTCGAAAGAGCAGCCTCAGGCTGGGAGCAGCCCCCCGGGGCCAAGCCTGGGGCGAGGGGGCCAGGGTTGGGGCCAGGCTGCGGGGAGGGCACCGAGGCGCCCATGGGGAGTGGGGAAGGCCAAGCAGCTCCATGCAAAGAGCTGAGAGTGCCGGCGGCCCACACAGCTGCCTCCGCGCAGGCCGTGCCCAGCAGGGGGCGCCGTGGGGAGCGGGGCAGGAGCACGGGCTGGGGGAGTGAGACCCACCTTGGGAAGGAGCCAGCGCCCGCAGGGTCAAGCCGCGGCTCCCGTCTGCAGCCAGAGAGGGGCTCCCGGGGCTCCGGCGCTGAGGTGGGAGACAAGTGGCCAGAGATGAGAACTGCCCGAGGGGCCAGAGCCCGGCTGGCTCGGGGGCTCATGTGCTACCCTAGACAGGCACAAACTGGGCGTGTCTAGGGCGACCAGCACCCTGGATACAGACCCATGGGCTGTGTTGGAATGGCCGGCTGCTCCTCCCAGGGAGCCTGGTCAACCTGACGCCCAGACCCAGCCCAGGGCTGGGACGGGCGCCGGACCCCACGCTCACAGCCAGCCCGGGACGGGCGCCGGACCCCACGCTCACAGCCAGCCCGGGACGGGCGCCGGACCCCACGCTCACAGCCAGCCCGGGGCCGGGACGGGCGCCGGACCCCACGCTCACAGCCAGCCCGGGGCCGGGACGGGCGCCGGACCCCACGCTCACAGCCAGCCCGGGGCCGGGACGGGCGCCGGACCCCACGCTCGCGGCCAGCCCGGGGCCGGGACGGGCGCCGGACCCCACGCTCGCGGCCAGCCCGGGGCCGGGACGGGCGCCGGACCCCACGCTCACGGCCAGCCCGGGGCCGGGACGGGCGCCGGACCCCACGCTCGCGGCCAGCCCGGGGCCGGGACGGGCGCCGGACCCCACGCTCGCGGCCAGCCCGGGGCCGGGACGGGCGCCGGACCCCACGCTCGCGGCCAGCCCGGGGCCGGGATGGGCGCCGGACCCCACGCTCACGGCCAGCCCGGGGCTGGGACGGGCGCCGGACCCCACGCTCACAGCCAGCCCGGGGCCGGGATGGGCGCCGGACCCCACGCTCACAGCCAGCCCGGGGCCGGGACGGGCGCCCGACGGGCCCCACGCTCACAGCCAGCCCAGGGCCGGGACGGGCGCCGGACCCCACGCTCACAGCCAGCCCGGGGCCGGGACGGGCGCCGGACCCCACGCTCACAGCCAGCCCGGGGCCGGGATGGGCGCCGGACCCCACGCTCACAGCCAGCCCAGGGCCGGGACGGGCGCCGGACCCCACGCTCACAGCCAGCCCGGGGCCGGGATGGGCGCCGGACCCCACGCTCACAGCCAGCCCGGGGCCGGGACGGGCGCCGGACCCCACGCTCACAGCCAGCCCGGGGCCGGGACGGGCGCCGGACCCCACGCTCACAGCCAGCCCGGGGCCGGGACGGGCGCCGGACCCCACGCTCACAGCCAGCCCGGGGCCGGGATGGGCGCCGGACCCCACGCTCACAGCCAGCCCGGGGCCGGGACGGGCGCCGGACCCCACGCTCACGTGCTGCAGCGGCGGGACCCAGATGCGCAGTCACCACGTAGCCACTTCAGTCAGGCACCGGGGCCAGCGCTCCAGCCCTTGAGAACTCTGCCAGGGGCCTGCAGCGCCCGAGCGGTACCAGGACCCGGCCGGCAGCCCCCTGTCCTTGGCGGCTCCCGGCCCCAGGGCGACCCAATGAGCTGGCAGCTCCTACCCGACGGCTCCGGCTCCGCTTCAGCGTCCCCAGGACGTGCTCGACGAGGAACAGGAGGTAAATGCCCCCCAGGACCGACAGCCCCTTCAGCACCGAGTCCTGCTGCTCCAGCTGCGTCTGGTGGTGCCTCCCTTGGGCCTAAACACGGGGGGGAGGGGGAGCCCAGGGTAGATCCTGCATGGCTGGGGGGACAGGAAGCTGCCCAGGTCCCAGGGTGGACAGGGGGCTGTTTGATGGAGCTACAGCACAGCTTCTGTCCCCTGCATGCATGGGTGGGGTCCCTGATCCCCTTTGGGGGGTGTTCCTGGCCCTCTCCAGCCCCCTGCGTGTGTGTGAGGGGGGGGTCCCTGGCCCATCCCCCTGCGTGTGTGTGTGGGGGCGTGTCCCTGGCCCATCCCCCTGCGTGTATGTGGGGGGGGCGTGTCCCTGGCCCATCCCCCTGCGTGTATGTGGGGGGGGCGTGTCCCTGGCCCATCCCCCTGCGTGTATGTGGGGGGGGGCGTGTCCCTGGCCCATCCCCCTGCGTGTATGTGGGGGGGGGGGGTGTCCCTGGCCCATCCCCCTGCGTGTATGTGTGGGGGGGGGGGCGTGTCCCTGGCCCATCCCCCTGCGTGTATGTGGGGGGGGGTGTCCCTGGCCCATCCCCCTGCGTGTATGTGTGGGGGGGGCGTGTCCCTGGCCCATCCCCCTGCGTGTATGTGGGGGGGGCGTGTCCCTGGCCCATCCCCCTGCGTGTATGTGGGGGGGCGTGTCCCTGGCCCATCCCCCTGCGTGTATGTGGGGGGGCGTGTCCCTGGCCCATCCCCCTGCGTGTATGTGGGGGGGGCGTGTCCCTGGCCCATCCCCCTGCGTGTATGTGGGGGGGGGGCGTGTCCCTGGCCCATCCCCCTGCGTGTGTGGGGGGGGGCGTGTCCCTGGCCCATCCCCCTGCGTGTGTGGGGGGGGCGTGTCCCTGGCCCATCCCCCTGTGTGTGGGGGGGCGTGTCCCTGGCCCATCCCCCTGTGTGGGGGGGGCGTGTCCCTGGCCCATCCCCCTGTGTTGGGGGGGGGCGTCCCTGGCCCATCCCTCTGCGTGTATGTGGGGGGGCGTGTCCCTGGCCCGCCTCGGCCCCAGGTGTTCGGGCCAGTACGTACGTGTGGCCACAGGTGCAGCAGTGCATCCCCACACAGCGTCCCCACGGCCAGGGCCACCAGGAAGGCCAGCAGCAGGCTGGCGGGGCGGCGCCCCAGGCAGGGCACCAGGAGGATGGCCAGCACCGAGGGCAGGCTGATCAGCGTGACGGCCAGGAAGCCCCAGCCCAGACCTGCAAGAGGAAGCGGGGGAGGCAGGTGGGGGACCTGGGGGGGGACAGGAAAATGCCTTGGCCCGAGGAGAGGCCACGGGGATGCAGGGGCTGGGCTTGGTGCCCCACCTTGCTCCCAGAGCCTGTCAGCGCCCCGCTCTGGGCCTCGGTTTCCCCTCTTGGATGGCTGCCCCTTCCCACGGCCCTGGGAGACTGGCAGGTGGAGGGGAAGGGCAGCGTTCGCACCCCACCCAGGCAGGGGGAGGGCTTTACCTGGCCACAGCGCCCCCCCCAGGGGCTCCGGCGCCAGGTGGTCATCGTGGCGGATGCAGACCCGGCTGTCGATCTGGTACAGCAGGGCCGGGCACAGCAGCGTGAACTGCTCGGGCGTGATCGTGGAGACCGAGTTCAGCCCGAAGTTCACCAGCAGCTGCGTCACGTTGAGACACTGGGAAGGGAGGAGCGGGGGGTTAGCGACCCCCCCGCCCAGGGCAAGGGGGGGACCCAGCTGCCATCCCAAGCCCCAGATTGTTGTGACGCTGCGACTGCCTGGTAACCTGAACAGAGGCCTGGGGCGCAGGGACGCTGGGTTCCCTTCCTGGCATGGGGGGGGGGCGCAGGGACGCTGGGTTCCCTTCCTGGCACTGGGGGGGGGGGGGGGGGGCGCAGGGTCACCTGGGTTCCATTCCTGGCACTGGGGGGGGGGCGCAGGGACGCTGGGTTCCCTTCCTGGCACTGGGGGGGGGGGGCGCAGGGTCACCTGGGTTCCCTTCCTGGCACTGGGGGGGGGGCGCAGGGACGCTGGGTTCCCTTCCTGGCATGGGGGGGGGGGCGCAGGGTCACCTGGGTTCCCTTCCTGGCACTGGGGGGGGGTGCAGGGCCACCTGGGTTCCATTCCTGGCACTGGGGGAGGGGCGCAGGGACGCTGGGTTCCCTTCCTGGCACTGGGGGGGGCGCGCAGGGACGCTGGGTTCCCTTCCTGGCATGGGGGGGCGCAGGGTCACCTGAGTTCCATTCCTGGCACTGGGGGGGGGGGCGCAGGGACGCTGGGTTCCCTTCCTGGCATGGGGGGGGGCGCAGGGTCACCTGGGTTCCCTTCCTGGCACTGGGGGGGGGCGCAGGGACGCTGGGTTCCCTTCCTGGCATGGGGGGGGGCGCAGGGTCACCTGGGTTCCCTTCCTGGCACTGGGGGGGGGCGCAGGGACGCTGGGTTCCCTTCCTGGCACTGGGGGGGGGGCGCAGGGTCACCTGGGTTCCATTCCTGGCATGGGGGGGGCAGGCCACCTGGGTTCCATTCCTGGCCGGGGGTGGGTGTTGGGATACCAGGGTTCCCACCCTGGCACAAGGAGGGACTTGGGGTCTAGTGGTTAGAGCTGCACTAGCCCTGCTGGCATGCAGGGAACCAGGATGGTCAGCACTAAACTCCCTCGCCCCCCAGCAGCCCCCCCTGCCTAAGGCTGGGGGCCTCCCCCCAGCCCCTCCCCTGTAGGGAACCGGCCGGGACCCCGGAGAGCCGGGGGGGGGGGCTGAGAACCTCCCCGCCTCACGTCCTCGTGCAGGTGGTCGGCGACGGAGTGCTCCAAGGCCAGCACCCTCTCCAGCAGGCTCAGCGGGGGCGCGTCAGGGTCTCTGCTGCCCCCAGGGTGCCCTGGGGCGCACGTGGTGCTGGGCCCAGCCACGTCCAAAGGTGGGCGGGTGCCCCTGGAGGCGGCTGGGCCCGTGGGGGCCGGGGCGCCCTGTGGCGGCTGCATCCTCTCAGGGGATCCCGGCCTGAAAGAGACAAAAACCGGGTCCTATCCCAGCGGCTCGTGCGTTCGGGGCCTGCACAGGCCGTGGGGTGGGACTGACCGGCAGTGGCAGGACTAGTGTTGGGGGGGGCAGGATTTGAGAGGGATCGGCAGAGCTGGGGGTGGGGAATAGAACAAGACGAGGCTGGCAGGGGGCTGTGGATCAGGAGTCGGGGGAGCCCAGGGCTGGGCTGGCAGGGGCTACGGGGTGGGAGTGAGAGGCACTGGCAGGGCTGGGGGGGGTGCCGAAGGGTGGAGGCTGCTGTGGGGCTGAGGGGTATTGGAAGGGCTGGGCGGGGGGGGCGCTGTGGGGCAGGGGTGAGGGGCGTCAGCAGCAGGGCTGGGCGGGGGGCTGCAGGGTGGGGGGGGAGGGGCACTAGCAGGGGGCTGGGCGGGGGGGCTGGGCAGGGGTGAGGGGCGCCAGCAGGGGGCTGGGCGGGGGGGCTGCGGGGCGGAGGCGGGGGCGGGGGTGAGGGGCACCAGCAGGGGGCTGGGCGGGGGGGCTGCGGGGCGGGGGCGCTGGGCGCCAGCAGGGGGCTGGGCGGGGGGCTGCGGGGCGGGGGGGGAGGGGCACTAACAGGGGGCTGGGCGGGGGGGCTGCGGGGCGGGGGGGAGGGGCACTAACAGGGGGCTGGGCGGGGGGGCTGCGGGGCGGGGGGGGGGGGGCGCCAGCGCTGGGTACCTGGCCGTGCTGTTTTCTCTCTGCCCCTCGGGGCCCGGGCCCGGCGGCTGCTGCCCCAGGTGCTCCAGGGCCGAGTGCCGGTGCCGGTGCTGCTGGCCCTGCACCTCCAGGACGTCCAGGTGGCTGACGTGCCCGTGGCCCAGCGCCTCGTGCTCCATCTGCACCACCTGCACCCGGCCCAGCCCCAGGCTGCGCAGCAGGCGGGTGAGCCCGTCGAAGGACAAGGTGCCGCTCTGCCCGTAGAGCCCGAAGAGCTGCTGCAGGTAGTGGCCTTGCTCCTGCTCCGCGTCCTGCAGCGGGGCCCCCCCTGAGGCGGGCAGGGCCTGGAGGGGTCCTGGGGACGGGGGGCGGCACCGGCCCGGCGGCAGGAGGGCAGCGACCCAGAGTCCGGCCAGCAGGAGCCACGGCTGCCGCGCCCCCATCTGCGGGGCTGAGCCTGGTGCTGCGGTGGGGGAGGGGGAGAGGAGCCGTCAGCTGGGTCTCACCTGGCCAGGTGCGGGGGGGGGTGCCCCCTCACGGAGGTCAGCTGGCGGGGGGGGCAGAGCTGGGGCATAAATGGGCCTCTCCCATGCGGCCTGTTCTACCACGTGGCTGGGGGGGGCAGCTGGCAGCCCCTGGCCTGGGCAGCCCCCGGCAGTCACACACCTGGGCTCTGGGCAATGGGGCCGAATCAAGCCAAAGAAACCCCTTGGGCCCCTCCCGCCCGCCCTCGGGCCTGGTAAGCGTCGCGCCCCGGCTGCCTCCCGCTTACAACGCCCGCACGTGGCCCCTCGCGCCAGCCACCTCCGCTCAGACCAGCTGGGGCTGGGGCAGCCGGACTGTCCGTGTCCTGGGGGAGAACTGGTGGGAACCCGCAGTTCATGCCCACGCCTTGTCTGCCTGCGGCAGGGGGATGCAGTGAGCCCAGCCCAACCCTGGGACGCAGGAGAGCAGGGCTCTGGCCTGCTGGGTCCCAGCAGACAGGTCCCAGCCTTGTCCTGTGCCTCAGTTTCCCCTCCTACCCTTTGCCTAGTGAGCTGTTTGGGGCTGTGATTCGCTCTTGCTCTGCATCTGGGCAGCTCCATAGGGTGAGGCAGGGGGAGGGGGGGATTTGCTGCTTCAACTGGCCCAGGACAGTTTAAACTGAGGTCCGAGTCTTTTCCAATCCATCCAGCGGGGGAAGCTGAGAGTCCGCCTAGGGTGGGGAAACTGAGGCAGGGAGCAGGAGTTGCAGCTCCCTCCAGGATGAGGCGGGGGGAGAATTTGCTGCTTCAACTGTCCCGGGACAGTTAAAACATTAGTGACTGAGGTCCGAGTCTTTTTCAATCCACCCAGCGGGGGAAGCTGAGAGTCTGCCTAGGGTGGGGAAACTGAGGCAGGGAGCAGGAGTTGCAGCTCCCGCCAGGATGAGGCGGGGGGGAGGGGTGTCTGAACAGCCCTGAAAACAATCTCAGGCAGAACCCACCTGCTGCTGGCTGTTCCCCGAGGACCCGGACTTGGCTGGGGTAGGGGTTGTCCCGCAGTGAAGCAGGTGCAGTCGTGGGGCAGGGCCGCGGGGTCCCAGGGCAGGGCCTTGCCTGGCAGGCAGCAAACGCAGGGAGCTCCCTGCGTGAACGAGCTGGCCAGCCGGAGCCGCCAGCGGAGAGGGAGCTGGGCTGGTGATTTGACGCAGGCGTGGCAGTGGCTGAGGAGTGTGCACTGACCGAGTGACACGGCGGCTCCGAGCGCCTGGCTTAGGCCCAGCTCTGCCGGTGCCCCGCTGCTGCGTGTGTAACCATGTACCCTGAGTCCTGCCCCTCCTGGCTCCCCCTGGACTCAAGCCCATCAAAAGCCAGTCCGACGGCTGTGCCCAGCTGGCCGAGGGGCCTTTGGGCCAGGGAACTGCCCCTTGCCCCAGGGAGGCATGAAGGGAACCTGGGTTTTTCCATGGGCCAGACCTGCGGAACTCCCCGCTGTATTGTGTGCACGGCCCAGCCCCCCTTGTGCCACAGCTGGGCAAACAGATCCACCAACGCACCCTCAGCGCTCCCAGCGGCTGCGATTGTCACCTCGTTCCCCAGGGCTGCCCCCGGCCCAGTGTTCTCGCTTGGTTTGTACAGCACCTGGCGTAACGAGTGGTGGCCTCACGCTGCCACCGGAGCAGGGAGCCCTGCCCTACACCACTAGGGCCCTGGGCCGAGTCCGGGGCGGGAGGGCTGGATGGGAGAGGGCGACCAGACTACCCACTCTCCTGCGTCAGGGCGTGAGCCGCCCTCGTGGGCAGGAGGGAACTCAGCCCTCGGGCAGGTTAGCACAGAACAGCCTGGGGGGAAGGGCGCCCGGCACCTACCTGAGCAGCCGCCGGCCCCGCTGCCGGGCTCTGTGCTGTTTATCGGCCTCCCGAGTGGGCGGGGCGCGATCGGGGCCGGGTGAAGGTGCGATTTTGCCTGTTTGGCGGCCTTGACACTCCCCGCCAGGCAGCCGGGGCTGGCCCGTGTGCGGCGGCGCGGGGGTGGGGCTGTGCGGATCCTGGCAGGGAAGGGGAGATGGGCCGTTAGCCTGCTGGCCCTTTGACCCGGCTGGGCTCCAGGGGGTGCAGGCCGGGCATGGCAGGGTGGGGGGAACTGGGGTGATCACAGCAGCATGGAGCCCAGCCCCCGCCCTCTGGCTGGTCGGGGGGGTGTCGAGCTTCCTTCCCCCCCCCACACTGCAGCACAGGAAAGGACCTGCTGGGTCAGATCGTCCTCGGCGTTCCGATTGGTCGCTGCCCCACCCCCAATGCCCCAAGCTGGGGTTCCTGGGTCCCTCACCCCCCAACATCTGGGTCTGAGCCCCCCTCGTGCTGCAGTGCCTGGTCTCACAGACGAGAGCCCCACTCCCCTGGGAGAACTCCAGTTCAACGGCCTGCTGCTGCACGGGTTTCCTGCGGGGTGTCCTCCCCACCCGGCATGCTGGGGGTGTTGCGCTGACAGAGGCCCCCCCCGGCTTTGGGAGGGCCGGGTGGCTTGGGGTTATTAAAATGCCCCCGGCCTTGGTCTGGGCTGTTACCAGCTCCAGCAGACCCTGGGTTCCCCTTCCCTTCTCCAGAGTTGCTGTGAGCTGCCACGCTCCACCCCAGAGCTGGCTGCATTTCCAGGGGCAGCAGGCCCATTCGGCACAGCAGAGCCCCATGATGCTGGGACAGGCCGAGGCACGATGGGGTGAGGATGCTGGGGAAGGGGCAGAAGCTCTTATGCTGGGGGGGAGGGGGAGCAGCACGTGTCCTTGGCAGCCAGGTTTGCAAGCCCAGGTGGCTTTGTTGGTGCAGTTAATGTTTTACCCGCCTGATCATTCAGACCTAAAGCCCAGGCCTGTCTCTGCCCCCCCCCCCCCCCCGCACCTGCTGGGCCAGCCCTGTGCCAAACCCGGCAGCTGCAGTGCCGGCTGGTGGGGGCCATGGCAGCTGAGTCCCATTTCCAGCTGGGGAGGGGGGTTGGAGCTTGCTGGTGTGACCCATGTGACTGCACCCCCCCCCCTTTATCACCCCACCAGCAGGAGAGATCAAGGGTCAGGCGCTGAGAAGGGCCCTGGGGGGAGGCCGCCTTATAACACAGATCCAGAAACTCGGCATCTCGAATCCCTCTCCCGTCTGTGCCCCTCCTGCCCTCGAAAGACTCCAGGGCAAAGATCAAGCCGCTTGGCTGCATACACAATATCTAGGGCAGGCCCCATGGCCCCGACCCCTCCTCCAGCATGTGTTGCTTCAGCAAAGATGTGGCCCCCCCCCCACCGTGTCACACTCAGCATAGACCCCTCCGAGTTGTAATAACTGCACGTGCGGCCCTTCTCTTACTCGCCGCGCACTGTGCAAAGGTGGGAGCGTTGCCCCAGCTCAGAGATGGGGAAACTGAGGCAGGGAACGAGCACAGGGCCGGGCCAACAACCAGCTCTTCCAAGGGCTGGGGCCACACGCTGCCCACTAGGCAATGCTGCTTTTGGATTGGGCACAGCTGCAGCCAAACTATTTAACGGCCGGGTGCAGCTGGGTTTGTTTGCTCACACCCCAGATGCCACTAGCCAGTCCTGGGGGCGTTTCTACTGAAATGCTCTGGTTTCAGGCCCCGGACAAGGGTTCAGCGCTGGGTTCAGGCCGCCCACTCCACTGCCAGCTCCCCACCGTGTCCTCAGCCGGCACAGTATCGCCCCGTGCCTCAGTTTCCCCATCCATCCGACAAAGACAGCAAGACCCCATCCTGCGTCTGCCTGGTTTATTTTGGGCTGGCTCACCGGGCCCCCGCGTGTCCGTGGTGGGCCCCCGCGTGTCCGTGGTGGGCCCCCGCGTGTCCGTGGTGGGCCCCCGCGTGTCCGTGGTGGGCCCCCGCGTGTCCGTGGTGGGCCCCCGCCGCTACTGTCACACGCACAAGGTAATGCCCAGTGGCACAACACACGTGCACCATGGGGGCCTGTGCCAAAGCCCAGGGGAGCTGGTGCACAAACAGGGATCAACCGCAGCAGGAGCTTTGCCTGATCAAAGCCCATGGGAAGAGCCACATTCCTCCGCTTAGCAAAGCGCTTTGAGAGCAAACTGGCCCCTGCCAGCCTGGAAACCAGCCGGGGAGGGGGGCCCAGCTTGATCCTGGCCTGATGAGTGACGGTTGCATCCCGGGTATCAAGGGGTTAACCCCCCCCCCCAGCATCGTGGGAACAGGGAGATTGTTTTATATTTCCACAGTGCCAGCCCCAACTGTGAGCGGGCGGCCCCCGCCTAGACACCGTGTTTTGCAGACGGACTCCTCAAGGCCAGGGTGGGAGGGGGAGGTGTCGATGGGGTGTGGGCGGGACTCAGGTGCCAAGCGGTTTCCTCCCGCCCGCCCGCTGCAGGGCTAGAAATGCCTGAGGTTCCCATGACTCCAGGAGCTGGCTCTGTCCCCTCACGTGCTTGACGGCCGCCTGGACCCCTCCCCGTTCCCAGCCCCAGGAGCCGTGCCTGGCCGAAGCCGGTCCGGAGGGAGAGAGTCCCACGCCCGTCCTCCCCGTGGCCGTCCAAACCTGCTCTCTCTGCCACTTGGGCGCCGGCTGGCTTTGTGGGGATGTGCCTGGCAGATCCAGGCCCTGCTGGCGTCCCCCCCCCCTCCCACCCTGGTGCAGGGCCAGAATGCGCCTGGGGCTGTACAAACGTACCAGGAGCAGCCAGCTGCATCCGGCCTCTGGGAAACCCGCCTGGAGCTGTTCCCACGCCCGCCCAGAGGGCTGCGACTGGCCGCAGGTGGGTGCCGGCCGCCTCCCCTGACCCCAAACCACCAGCTAAAAAGACTGGCGCCAGTGGGCAGCTGTGCCGGCTGCAGCCCCCTTCGGTTTGCTTGGCGGGGGGCAGCCTTGGAGGGGCTGGTTCTTGTCTGGCAGGACTCAGCACTGCTCCATGGCAGTCTCTGCTCCTCCCCCCCCAAAAAGCAGGGGAAGGAAACGCACTTACCTGGAGCAGCGTCCCAGTCCTGCCCTTTTGCCTAGTCTGGCTGCTGCGGTACCTGAGGGGCAAGGGTCAGGCAGGTCTCCCCGAAGCCCAGCCCCTTCCCCCCCCCGCCACCCAATGGGGCCTGGCTGAGGGCTAGGGAGGAGCCTGGAAGGGCGAGTCCCCTGTGGGTTTCCTGCCCCATCAGCCGCCCACGGCGCAGCCCTGCACAGACCCCGGCTGGCATCGTCACGTGGCAGGAGCCGGGGCCTGGCGCGTGGGTGCGGACCCCAGCCCAGAGCTTCGGGGTTACCCCACCAGTCAGGGGCAGAGCTGGGGCAAGGCCCCACGAACCAGGTCTCCTGCAGCCCCCTGCCCAGGGGGCCCCGCCACCTCCCTTTGCATTTTGTGCCCATTTAGCGCTTGCCCCCGGCAGCAGGAATCGTGCCCCGAGGATGGGCCCAGGGGGAATTACGAGGCCTCCGGCTGGTAGCATCCACAGGGCCCGGCTGCTGCCGACACACAGAGCCGGGGTTGGATGGGGAAGGGGGGTTCCTCTCAGCCCCAACAAGCTGCTGTGGGGCTGGAGTCGGATGCCAGAACTGGCGATGGGCACAGGGGTCCGAGCAAGTGACCACGCGGCAGGCGGAGGGGGGGGGGGGGGGCGGCACGGTCTTTATTCCAACGCAGGCCTGGGCACGTCTGACACTCAGCTCAGGGGGGACAAGGAAAGGGGGGGGCTTAATGGAGACAAGGGGGGGCGGCTGGGAGCAGAGCATTCTCCAAACCAGCGGGCCCGATCCTGCTGGGGAGGGCGGGGGGGTCTTCCCTGGGCAGGCAGCCGTGACAGCCCTTCCTGCCCAGAGTCGGGCCGAAGGGGCCTGGAGCCCAAACGCTCCATCTAGCCCCTGCCACGGGGAGCCTGTCCAGGGAGCTGTCCCCTCCAGCTCCAGGCTGTGAAGGGGGCTTCAAGAGGGAGGGGGGACCCATGGTGATGGAGACGTGTGTCTCCTAGGAACCGGGCTGAGCCCCGGCAAACTCATCACTCCTCTCTTGCCCTGCGTTTGCCCCCAGGGTTCCCGCTGGACTGGGGGGAAGGGAGACTTGGCCCCAAACTCCGTCTTCCACAGCCGCAGCGGAGGCACCCAGGCCCAGAGGGGCCCTTCCCAGGGGGAAGCGGAGCGCCCCGCTGTTGCCCCCAAGTTACACCCTTCAAAGGATGTTCCTAGCTGCTGAACCCACCTGCCAGAAGCGGCTTTCGAACGTTTTCTAAAAAGCGTCGGGATAATTGTAAAAAAGCCCCCAAAGGAGCAAAATCCAGAGAGATGGGTCGGGGCGAGGGGGGAGCAGGGAGATCCTGGGGGGCAGGGCTGCAGCTGAGTTTCAGAGCCGAGCCCTGCGGCTAAAGGGCTGGTTTCCAAATGGGGGGGGACCTCCCTCCCCACCCCTGCTCAGGAGAATACCACAGTCCTGGTTCAAACGGCCACGACCGCAGCGGCCAGAACACTCTGGATTTCGCGGGCTCTGATCCAGCGACGGCTGGCCACAGTCTCTCCCCCCTGCCCCGCAACTCGCCCCCCCCGCCCCGGCGCCTCAGCTGTGGGGCCCAGGGCGAGCCGGCACCAAGCATGGGCTGGGGCCCAGCCCGGAGGCGTTATCTCTTGCTGCTTCGCCGGGTCTCTTTGCCGTTGCTGACGGGGTTGGAGGAAGAGCCTGACCCGGCTGAGCCCGCGCCCTGGTGGTTCGGCTGGCTCCTGGTGATCCGGCCGCTGGTGGGGTGGGCTGGGACGCTGGGCGGGTGCGGGGGGCCGCTGGGACCCGGGGCGCCCAGCCCGTTGCTGTTCTGGTTGTCGGCAGCTGAAACCGAAAGCCACAGATTCAACAGGGAAACCCACAACAAAAGCTGGTTCCCAGCCCCCGCTGCTCTCACCACTGCACCCTGCTTCCCTCTCAGAGTGAGGGAGAGAACCCAGGAACTCCCGGCCCCCGCTGGACTCCCCTCGCCTGGCTCAGAGATGGGGGTACAGCCGGCCTGCGGAGCTAGCATGGCCCAGGGGGGCTCCCCTACCTGGAGATGACGCGGAGGGGCCCGGGGTGGTCTGGGAAGCGGCAGGCGTCGCGTTGTCGTTCTGGGCCTGAAGGAAAGGGAAGAGAGAGCTCGTGGGCCCGGATCTCACAGGATCCCAGCCGCCCGCGGGACAGAGAGACGCCTGCTTCTGAGCAGCAGCCAGCACAGCCACACGTCTCCGCCGGACACAAATCCAGCTCCTCAGGAGCAGGGCCAGCAACGCTCCGGTGCCCGCTGGGCATCCCCAGTGCCTGGGTCGAGAGCAGGAAGCCCTGGTGGCTTTGTCCCAGAGCCGCAGCATGTCCGCTGGGCATCCGCAGGTGAGCAAATCCGATGACCCCGCTGGATGGGCCCCCCAGGAGAGACTTTGCCCCCCGCCCTCCAGCTGGGAACTGACTGGTACTCACAGCTTTGCTCTGGGATGGCTGGTTCACGTACTCTGGGTTGGGTTCGCTGAAGTTCGGGACCTCAGAGTAAACCATGCAGAACCTAGGGAGGGAAATAGCAGGTCAACAAGGCCACCAGGACCCTGGCCAACCCCCTCCCTGCTCTAGCACTCAGCCCTATGCCAGGCCAGGGCTGGGAATAGCGCCCCAAGCATGCAGTCTCCCCAGCTCTAACCACCAGACCATGCCACCCTCCCAGGGCTGGGAACAGAACCCAGGAGTCCTGACTCCCCTTCTGATCTAAATGCCAGCCCTTCCTGAGTAAACACCCACAGGGCAAACGGCTCCAGTTTGGGGCTGCCCCGAACATTCTCCCTCCCCAGCCCCGTAAGGAGCCCGGGCCCCAGCGTGACGCTGATGGTCCTTCCTTACTCTCCGATTTTCTGCAGGTCTCCTCCGCGCCCCGTGTAGAGGGTCAGGCAGCCTTTGAAAACTGACGCGTAGCTGAAAGCAAGAGGAATCACAGAATCATAGAATCCTAGAGCTGGAAGAGACCTCAGAAGGTCAAGTCCAGCCCCCTGCCCTAGGCAGGACCAATCCCAACTAAATCAACCCAGCCAGGGCTTTGTCAAGCCGAGACTTAAACACCTCTAGGGATGGAGACTCCACTGCTTCCCTAGGGAACCCATCCCAGTGCTTCCCCACCCTCCTAGGGAAATAGTTTTTCCTAATATCCAACCTGGACCTCTCCCACTACAGCTTGAGACCATCGCTCCTTGTTCTGCCATCCGTCACTACTGAGAACAGCCTCACTCCATCCTCTTTGGAACCTCCCTTCAGGAAGTTGAAGGCTGCTCTCAAATCCCAAGCTCTAGGAATGCCAAGCACTAGGGTTAAATTGCACCAGCGGCTGCAGTCCAGAAATTTCACACGGCGCGTGGGTAGAAAACGGGGAGGGCTCCGATTCTCCCAGCCCCGCACTTGGGGAAGGCTCCTTTGTGTTGCCGGTGCTGGCCAGGGTCACCTCCCAGTGTAAGCGAGAGCCACCCCAAGGCTGCTCCGATGTACACTCTGCTTCCTACAACCCTGTGGGCTGGAAGAACCACCCTGAGCTACGCCACCAGGGGGCGCTCGAGCTGTTCTTTCAAGCCGCTCCCAGACAAGCAATAATTATAGTTTGCGGTAGGCAGGGAGTGGAGATGAGATTTCCTTCATTGAGCATGGCCAGGATTTCTCCGCTGGCTACAGGGACAGCCCAATCCTGCCCCGAAGTCGTGTCCAATTAGCTCGGTGTGTGCACATGCGGGAAGGATCTTTTCCAGGGCTTTTTAAAAATATTGTGTTTATGTATTTAATAACAAAGAGTCCGGCCCACGCACACAGCCCCTACAATGCAACCTCCGTCCACAGGAATTGGGCCTTTCTGCCAGGCAGGGAGCCATCTCCAGAAAACCCCAGCTCCCCCATCTACAGCCCATCTGCAGAGTGAGCTAATTTGGGCTATCCCGGAGCTATGCCTGATCCTGTAGGAAACCAGAGCTCGTACGTAGCTCAGAGCAGACCAGACCTATTTGCTCAGGCCGGTATCTCCCTCAACAGGTGACCGGGAACGGAGGCTTTGCTGTCACCGAGAACGAAAGCCATGGAGCCGAACAGCCTTAGCCGTGGAGAACTCCAGTGAGCCTCCCGCCTGGTCTACCAAACCCTGAATGAGCTTGTCTTGGGAGCGAGCGAGTGCTGGCAGGTGGGGGAGTTAGACTGATGAGTGGGGCATGCAGCCAATGTGATCAGGTCCAGTGGTTCCACCCTCTTCCCGCAGGGTCTCACCTACCCTTTGGTCAATCGGATGATGTCTCCTGGCTGAATGAGGTTCCCTACGTCGTCCCACACAGAGATGTTGATGCTGCCAGTTTTGTCGGCTACTTTGCACGTCCGCACCTCGTGGCCATCCTTGGTCTTGGTCACCCGACCTGCAGGACGGAGCAAAGCCTCGGGTTTGTGGGGTACCTTCATGGCAATACCGAGGTACCTAGAGGTGTGAGCCACTGCGGGCTCGGCAAAGCATTGTACAAAATGGTCCCTGCCTCACAGTCTAAGGGCCCGATCCTACAACCCCGAGCCGAGCCACGGCAGCACAGCCGAGTGAGGCTTGACACGAATTTGGTGTCTCAAAAATGAACACTAAGCAGCAGGGGGAGGAGGTGAAATCTAGCCACACCTGAGAACTGATGGCAACAGTTACACAGAATTTCATAAGCTATTTTCCAGCCCTCTCGCCCGTCATTGGTACCCACCTGTCTCCAGTACTATAAAAATAAGGTTCAAGTTTTTCAAGCCGGGTTTAATGTCCTTCACACAGGTCTCTGTCGTCATACTGAGCAACTTCTGGCTTCCAGCACGTTATCTGGGCAAAGCACAATCAAACGGCGAATTGAAAAGAAAGCGACCCTCAACACACACCAGAAAAGGCAGGTACTGGCTACTGTAGGCAGGGTGCACTCACATGGACAAATGTGCCAGATCAGAAGCTAAGTGTTTATTATTGAGACGGTGCTCCAAAGATTAGCAAATACTGCTTAGGGGGATGCTGTGTAGGCAGAATGAAACATCCTCCTGGTGATTTATTCCCAAAGGAAAGAATACAAAATGGCAAGTGCATTTGAAGCTTCTTGCAAGAACAGTGCATCTGTATCGTATTTCTGTGCAAATTTCTATCACAGAGTCCAGAGTCCTATAGTAAAATTCCATCCATTTCTTTTTGCACCGATTGTAGCCGTGAGACAGACGGTAGCGGGAAAAACACACTTCTGCACACATGCATTGCAACCCTCATCCGGACCCACATTTCATCCCGCTATTGTGGAAAAATCACCATCCTGCAAATTGGGCCCAATCAGCAAAACTTTTACTGGCTCATTACAATAAAATACCTACACTAAAAACCACCGGGGGCATCCTTCTTTTTAACCTGCAAACTCAGAACCAGAAACTCAAACCATGGGGATCTGAAACACTAATGAAGTGAGGCTTTTGCCCACGAAAGCTGATGCCCAAATAAATGTATTAGTTGTTAAGATGCCAAAGGACTCCTTGTTGTTTTATCTTTTGTACACATCCCAGCCCTGATTTCACACCACTGCCAAGCAAAATGCCTGTTTCTCTTTGTGTATCAATTGCAACACCTCCCCCTTCAGTCAAACTAATGCAAGAAACGTGCTTTATTTTCCTGGGGTTGGGGGTTAAGGCTAAGTCACCTCAGGGAATCAGATCGTTCACATGCTGGTGGAAATTCCTGCAGGGGGGAGAAAAAAAAGACACGACTGGGGACTGAGAAAATAACAACGAAGCAGCTTAGCAGATGTGCAGGTTCGCTGCGGTGGTGCATGGACCCTGGCTGTTCTGCAACGTGCATGCACCTTGCCCTGCAATGCGCACATGCAAAGGGGTTCCAGTCCTTGCAGCCTCCCTTGCCAAAACTCCGGAGGCTGCTGCTGGAGGGGGGAGAGGGCTGGAGGGGAAATCAGGGGTCCCCTTCCCCCGCCCCCATTTCCCTGTAAAACTGACCTGATGGAACGTTGGGTTGCAGACATTCCAGGAAGTATCCAGCGGCGTTCTGAGCAGCCAATCACAGCCCCCGGACGCCTTTCGACATGCAGGAGAGTGCTACACCGCCAGCCAATTGCACCGCAGGGGGAGGCCTGGCTCTGAGGCATTAAAGGCACAGTAACATCCATTGCACGTGTGTGTCTTTTTTCCAATGGGGAGAGATGCGAGCTTTTCCTGCCTCGCCCCCCATCTGATGGATGTACCCTGCACTCGGAGCAGAGGAGCCCAGATTGAATCCCCTGATTTGCCTGGACCATGCACACCCTGGTGCCTGCCTCTTATAAGTTCTGTTAATGTGCACCGACATATGTAGCTCATGCCATGGCCTTGCGGCTGGACACGTATGGATCATGCATGCGGGGGCAGCATGGCTGGCCATGCATTGTTACTGCTGTTCATGATGTGTATTGCCTGGCACCTACATGGTTGGTCATGGAGCAGGGCCTGTTGTATTAGATGCAAAAAAAAAAAAACCATTCCCAAAGTGGGTATGCACTCATATTTGTCATGTTGTCGGCCCATGACGTAATATCTTTTATTGGACCAGACTTGGTGGGTGAGAGAAACACATGAACCCACGCAGGCCTCTATGCAGAGGTGGTGTAAAAGTACACCCTCCCCCCCCATGATCCCTTAAGTAAGCATGCTCCTGCTGGCCCGAGGAAGGCAGATAGGGTGGCCAGCTGTCCGGTTTTGAACCGGACAGCCCAGTATTTGAGCTTTCTGTTCGGGAAACAAATTGAGAAAATAGAAATGTCCAGTATGTTCTAAATAAGATGTAATGTCGATTGTGATGTAATGTCAAGTGTGTCTGGTATTTTTGTTGAAACCATCTGGCAACCCTAAAGGCAGGAGTGGCACACTGACTGCGCCCGAGCCTCCCTCCTCCACGCTCTGGCCCGCTAGGGGAAGGGTGGGGCTGATCTTCCTGCTTACTTTGGGAACCCTGGGGGGTGCATTCACACCCTTGCGGTCCACATTTACAAAAAAGCACCCCCCCCACACACACACACAGAAATTTCTGCGTACGGGCCTGGCATGGATGGACTCATGTGGCTCATGCATTCCATAGCAAGGTACCCGCATGAATATGGATATCCGCGGTTCATTTTTGCAGCTATTGACGCGGATACAAATTTTGTATCTAGACCTCAGCAAATCTGCGGACATCTGCTTTACAGCCGCAGGTATCCGCATCCGCAGATGTCAGTGTGGATAGCCGCAGCTCCGTTTTGGATACAAATTTTGTATCTGCCCATGGCTCTACCAGGAGGAACTAGGGTCAGGGCCGGACAGACACACGCGCACACACACACACTGGCTGGGATAGACAAACACCAAGAGGACTATAGCGAGGGACAGACACAGGGAGGACTAGGATTAGGGACAGACAGATACATGGGTTCAAGACAGACAGATGTGGGGAGGACTAAGGGGAGGGACAGACACCAGGAGGACTAGGATCAGAGACAGACAGACACATGGGTTCAGGACAGACAGATGGGGGAGGACTAAGGGGAGGGACAGACACCAGGAGGACTAGGATCAGGGACAGACTGACACATGGGTTCAGGATAGATAGATGGGGGAAGGACTAAGGGAGGGACAGACAGACACATGGGCAAGGACAGACAGATGGGGGGAGGACTAAGGGAGGGACAGACACCAGGAGGACTGGATCAGGGACAGACAGATGCATGGGTTCAGGACAGACAGATGCGGGGAGGACTAAGGGGAGGGACAGACACCAGGAGGACTAGGATCAGGGACAGACTGACACATGGGTTCAGGATAGATAGATGGGGGAAGGACTAAGGGAGGGACAGACAGACACATGGGCAAGGACAGACAGATGCGGGGAGGACTAAGGGGAGGGACAGACACCAGGAGGACTAGGATCAGGGACAGACTGACACATGGGTTCAGTATAGATAGATGGGGGGAGGACTAAGGGAGGGACAGACAGACACATGGGCAAGGACAGACAGATGCGGGGAGGACTAAGGGAGGGACAGACAGATGGGGGGAGGGACAGACACCAGGAGGACTGGATCAGGGACAGACGGACACATGGGTTCAGGACAGGCAGATGGGCTCAGGAGGGAGCCAGCATGGAGGGAAGCCCCGCCCCGAAGCCCCGCCCCGTCCCGCTCTTGAGCCCGAGGCGGCGCGCCCGCCGACCATAGAGCGGCCCCCCCTCCCCTCCGGCGGGGTAGAGCGGCCGGCGACCATAGAACGCTCGTCCCCCTCCCCCGCGGGCGGCTGGAGCGTCGCATCCGGGCGGGGCGCCCCCGTGTTTCCGGCGGGGAGGGGGGTTGCGTCGCAGCGCCGGGGCCGGGCGGGGGCCGGGGAGGCTGCGGCCGCCTCTGAGCCCTGCAGGGTCCCGGAGCAGCCCGAGGAGCCGGGGCTCGGCGCGGTACGTGCGGGCGGGGGGGAGGGGCTGGGGGGCAGGTTGGGGGCATTTGGGACTGTGGGGGGAGGGGCTGGGAGGGCTCAGGGCAGGGGCAGAGGGGCTGGTTGGGGGCATTGGGACTGTGGGGGGAGGGGCTGGGAGGGCTCAGGGCAGGGGCTGGGGGGGCTGGTTGGGGGCATTTGGGACTGTGGGGGGAGGGGCTGGGAGGGCTCAGGGCAGGTTCTGGGGGCTGGTTGGGGGCAGTTGGGACTGTGGGGGGAGGGGCTGGGAGGGCTCAGGGCAGGGGCTGGGGGGGCTGGTTGGGGGCATTGGGACTGTGGGGGGAGGGGCTGGGAGGGCTCAGGGCAGGTTCTGGGGGCTGGTTGGGGGCAGTTGGGACTGTGGGGGGAGGGGCTGGGAGGGCTCAGGGCAGGTTCTGGGGGCTGGTTGGGGGCAGTTGGGACTGTGGGGGGAGGGGCTGGGAGGGCTCAGGGCAGGGTCTGGGGGCTGGTTGGGGGCAGTTGGGACTGTGGGGCGGGGAGGCAGGACCGGGGGTCTGTGGAGGCTGGAATACGGGGTGCTGTGGGGAATGGGTGTTTTGGGAGAGAGACTGGGAAGGCAGGTTCTGGCAAGGAGAGTATGGGGAGACTGGGGTGTCTGGCTGAGGGAGGGAGGTTTGGGCTCACAGTCTGGGGCAGGGGCTGAAGGTTGGCAGGGGATGATTTGGGTGGGGGCTGTGAGAGGAGGTGGCCAAGGGCGAGCGGTCTGCTGGGGGGGGGCTGTGGAGAGAGGCTGAGAGGGGGCTTTTAGGGAGCTGTGTGGTTATACAGGTTCCACCCAAGTGTTCATTGAAAGCTACAGGGACCCCGTTTGCTCAGGGCAGTGATTGAGACACTTGCTGCCAGAACTTTTTTTTTTCAAGTTTAGTGACTAAGCAAATAAACACGATTTAAAACCCCCCAAGATCCCCTCCCCCCCTCGGGTGTCTGTGCCAGGAACCAAGCTCTAATTCATCCTGACAAGCGTCCTCTGACTTTGGTGTCTGGTAATATTTCATACCCACAGCATAAACGTGACCTAGGCTGGTGGAATCTGAGTAACTTGAGGCTGCAGCACTGCCGGGGCTGCTGCTAAATTGTTGCTGAGAAAATGGGGCGAAATACTGTTGTTTGGAGGAATAGGGAGGTTCAGCCTTTGTTATGTTGCACTACAAATGCTTGGTGCCTCTCACAATAAATGCTTTCCTAATAGGCTAGCTTTTAATTGGGTAGGGAATTGTTGCTGCTTACGGTGAGTTATTGAAATTTGTAGCCTCTGGTTGCTACTTTATTTCAGGCAGGATTGGGGACCCTTTTTTCTGGACACCCCTAGGAGACCACAGTCTAGAACACATTGGCATGAAGTGAGGGAATTGATCAAATATATACAGTGTCTATATATGTATTTGATAAGTTATGTATACACTCTCTTAACTGATAAGAGAGAATGCAGGGAACATTTTGCACATTGTTGTTTACTAAGTGCTGTATGAATCTGTTGTCTTCCAAAGTTCAGTTGTTTGCCCAGGCATTTGAGGCAGGGCAGGGAGTACCGGGAAGTGAAGACTAAAGGTGAATGAGGGTCAGTGGTTTATGATGAGAGTTTGTGATGGGTGAGGCTGGGTATAATTTTATAAAGACAAATAAATGCTGAGATACACAAGCTACAATGCTTTTTTTTCCTCCAAGAAAAATCCAGTACAGTAGTGACAGATGTGCTTTGTATTGTAGTAGTGAATTTTGTGTGCTAGTACAAGGTGTGATGAGGTAAAATATATTATTATTATTATTATAATTATTATTATGTATTGTCACGGTCCCTAGTTGTTTTTAAGTTGTTCTGTGGTAGTTTGAAGTACTATATTTGACCAGATTGCATAGATTCGAAAGTTCCACATTTATCTCTCGGGAAGTACATACTTTTGTCCAGTGTTTCCCTTTCTGCTGTCTGAAATAATTCCAAGACAGCCTTCCTGATCTGAAAATTCCTTGTTAGCTGAAATTGGGTTATGTCCCTACCAAGTATCAATTGTACTGAAAACTTTCCTCAGCCAAAGCTTTACTTTGTCCAAATAACCTAAGAATTGATTCAGACAAGTGAGGTTTGGGCAGCGGGGGGCTGAAATTTCCAGTGTAATTGAAGCAGAGTGGGGAAGTAGCTGGTTAATTGGGTTTTTAGTCCCATGCCAGTCACATGTACCCAGCACATGGTACAACACCCAATGGAATGATTATTACCTAAGATGCATAGGAGCATCCAGACCGGAATAAATATTTTGCTACTGAAACAATGCAATGAGCAAACTTTTAACTCTTTGGAGAACAAGGTGGTATTTTTCCAGGTGGCTCGCATGCTTCAGATCCGTGTCATTAAAGAGGATGTGTGTCTGTTCCTGCTCAAAGGAGAGGTGGTACCTTTGGCTGAAAAGGCTCAGACTGGTTGTATCACAGGGTTGCAGTCTCGTTAGGCAGGTTTTAAAGGTGTTTTGCAGCAAATGTTTTTTAAGAAATAGCTGTGCATCTGGTGGGGGTGTGTGTGAGGGGGTGGACATACACGTAGCTGCAGGCAAGTGCTTGGTGAAACAGGAGTTCCTGGGTAGAAAATGCTCAGTAGTCTTCCACGTGATGCCAGGAGTGCAGGATGGATGTGTGTGGAGGGGGAGGGGAGCCACACACCTTGCCATCTTTCTGTTTACCTTACTCCTTTTCTTCTCTTGTTCCTAGTCACACATCCAGCCTGTTTGTGACTTCCTGACTGTGGCAACCGAGAAGAATGTTTTAATCCAAACGAGAAGGAGGGGGAAAGATGGGCCACTGGGAGCAGCTCCTTCAAAAGAGCAATCAAAACCCAGTCCTGCATCTTTGCCGTTTCAGGAGGAATTCTGCCACAGAAGGTAAATATTTCAGCTCTAGTCTTCTGCCAGGTCTCGATCAGCCAAAAAAAGCTCCAGACCCCGTATGTGGCAATTCAGACACTGAATCAGCTGCTTCGTTTGTAAAGAACACTGTTGGGGGTGGAAGAGGATAGTCACCCTTTCTATGTGAGCGAAGGGGCTGTAATTGAACTGAAATCACCCGTGTAAAAAACTTTGTATTTGTTCCCGTAACAAGAGATGCAGCTATAAGCGCCAATCTTCCATTGGGAATCTTATGGGCAGACACCCTGTGTCCATGACAATTTCGCTCAGCACAGAGGCCCACCTGCCTAAAACCTAATGCAGAACATGGCCTTTACTCTGTGTACCGTGTCTTTCACTGTTTCTTCTGTCTAGTCGGTTTCCCCCAAGGAGAAATGGTTATTGTTTGGGCTAGGTACTGCCTCGGGGTCAGGCCCAGGCTGTGCTGGGGATTGTACAAACACAGAACAGAGACCTGTAAACTCCACAGGCCCACCAAACCCATTATTCAATTCCAGGGGATAGCTTCAGGTTGAACCCCTCTAGTCGGCACTTGTGGGACTTGGCCATTGCCGACCCAGAGAATTTGCCAAACCACGGGAGGTCCATATTGTCTAGCAGCATTACTAACACTTCCACTGCTTGCTGGGCTCTGAGAAGACATTTGGGGTAAATTAGAGCCAAATAGCAGCCCAGAACTCTGGGAGCCAGGACTGGTGGCTGTCATGTAAACAAACTTTGAGACCATGGAAAACTTAGCCCCATCCATGATAAGTGGACATCTGGAGAACTCAAATTGTGCTGGACCAATGAGTGCCGGACTAGAGACATTCAGCCTGTATTTCAAGGTGGTTCTGTGCAAAACTGGATTCGGGGTGGGGAGTAAATTATTTTAAAAGTCCAGTTGTGTTCCTTCAAGCACTCATTTGACGGGTGGAACTCAAGGTTCTGACTGCATTTTTAAAAAGTAGTCCCTGCCCTTCCCCTGCTAGTGGTTTCGGCTTGATTTCCATAGCAGGGGCTAGAATTTCAGAGTTAAATCATCCCCGTCACATTACTTGATGCTTTTCTAAGGAGGCAGATTCACCATTACTTGCAGTAAAATGTGTCATTGTTTTTAAAAGAATCCAAACAATGACGCTCATGTTGGAATCCGGAAAGGCCTCCCAGCTGGTAGGAGCGGTGACTGGAGGCCGTTTATAGGTACCAAAACAGAAAAAGAATGGAAAGGTTAGTTGGGCTGCATAGTGTGTGTGTTTGCAATAAATCAGTCAGCTCAATACCAGTTGGCTTCCGCAGCTTACCTAGGTGGCTTCGCAGCAGAAAGCAATAAATGTTTCTCCTGGAGCAGAGTCGTTAGTAGCGTTATGCTGTAGGGACAGACTTGTTCACCTGTACTTCGATGAAACATTTCACTTACCTCCGAGTGCTTAGGAGATAGTCCAAGAAGCGATGACTGTTTTCTCATGATACGTTTTCTATATGGTGATCTAGCCGGGTCACACCCTCAGCTTTCGCTTTGATAGTCCAGAGTGAATGACTCTGAAATCCTAGAACACCAGAACTGGGTGGGACCTTGAGAGGTCATCGAGTCCAGTCCCCTGTAAGGATGTTAAGTAGCAGATCCATGACTGATCGTGGACTCGATACAATTTGTGGCTCTGCAGTTGAAATGTAGGAGGAGCTGGACATGCAGGCAGCTGGGCTCCTGCTACACTTCAACTGCAGAGCTGCAGTGGGGCTGGGACCCAGTGAGAGCCAGGGCTGAAGCAGTCCCAGCTCACGCCGGGTCCGGACCACTGTGGCTCTGCCTTGTAAATATAGTAAGAGCTGCCTGGCTCTTGCTACATTTAAAAGGCAGAGCCATTGTTCCTCTGTCTCCCCTTCCCACCCATCTCCGCACCACAGGATGCCTCCCACCAGCTCCTGTTCCCCCCGCCTTGCTGTCCTTGGTATAGAGGCAGCAAGGTGGGGGGGGGGGGAAATGTGAGTAGTCGACTTGACTACCCAATAAGCCTAGGGTCATCTGGTAGTCAACTAATCAACTCCTCTTTTGAATCCCTAGTCCCCTGCCCTCCCGGCAGGACCAGGCACCATCTATATCAGTGGTCCCCAACCTTTTGGTGCTGCTGGGCGCCCGGGGGCGGGGCTGCTCACGTGCCGCGCATCCAGGGGGCGGGGCTGCATATGCGTCGTGCGCAGGGCTGGATTAAGGGGTGGGGCTAGCCCGGCAGATGCCCAGGGTGCCAACCTATGGGGGCGCCTGATGGCAGCTGTAAGGGGTACTGCACGCCCAGGACTGGGTGCCACGCGGCACCCCTTAGAGCTGTCATCAGGCGCTGCACACCTGATTGCAGCTGTAAGGTGCGCAGCGTGCCGGGCCGCGCATGCGCCGTGCGCCCGGGGGCGAAGCCACACGTGCATCGCACACCCGCTGCCCAGGGCGCAGGAATGGCTTGAGCCGACCTTGTCACGCTCGGGGCGCAAGAATGGCTTGGGCTGGCCTTGGTCACTCGGTGGGTGCATATTAATGCCCCGGCGGGCGTCATGGCACCTGCAGGCATTGGGGACCATTGATCTATATCATTGTTGATGTCTAGCTAACCTGCTCTTAAATATCTCCAGTGTTGGAGATTCCAGAACCCCCCTAGGCAAGTTATTCCAATGCTTTGTTGCCTTGACAGGTAGGAAGTTTTTCCTAATGTCGGACCTAAACCTCCCTTGCTACAATCTAAGCCCCTTGCTTCTTGTCCTATCCTCAGAGGCCAAGGAGAACAATTTTTCTCCCTTCCTCCTTGTAACACCCTTTTGGATACTTGAAAACTGTCATGTTTATCTGACTGTAAATCTGAAAAACTCGATTGCAGCCTGAACCCTTGCATCATGTTGTAAGCAAAACTCGTGAAGTCATTCTGCCGCTGTACTCTGCACTAGTTAGGCCTCAGCTGGAGTACTGTGTCCAGTTCTGGGCGCCACATTTCAAGAAAGATGTGGAGAAATTGGAAAGGGTACAGAGAAGAGCGACAAGAATGATTAAAGGTTTAGAGAACATGACCTATGAAGCCAGGCTTCATGAACTGGGCTTGTTTAGTTTGGAAAAAAGAAGATTAAGGGGAGACATGATAGCGGTTTTCAAATATCTGAAAGGGTGTCACAAGGAGGAAGGAGAAAATTTGTTCCTCTTGGTTTCTGAGGACAGGACAAGGAATAATGGGCTTAAAGTGCAGCAGGGGAGGTTTAGATTGGACATTAGGAAAAAATTCCTAACGGTCAGGGTGGTCAAATATTGGAATAAATTGCCAAGGGAGGTGGTGGAATCTCCCTCTCTGGAGATATTTAAGAACAGGTTAGATAGACATCTGTCAGGGATGGTGTAGACGGAGCTTGGTCCTGCCTTGAGGGCGGGGGGCTGGACTCGATGACCTCTTGAGGTCCCTTCCAGTCCTATTATTCTATGATCATCACACTGAGAAAGGGCCCATGGTTACTGTGTCTTTGGAATGGTTTTCTTTGCGGTATACGCTCAGTTGAGCCTTTTACCATTATTTCTGGCAATACGATTGTTGCTGCAGTTGGCCAGATGAAGAGGCAAAATAAAATGTGGTGTCCGTATTACAGAATAGCCGTACCCTGTCTAGCACCTGTTAAAAACTAGACCCCTGCTATTTCCTCTGTAGCTAGGTTCTCAGTTGGACTATTGGGAAGGAGACCATATTGTTGCAAACGCTATTTTTGTCCAGTGTCCAATCAGAAGCAATGAGCAATTAGAGGTGGGTTTTGGAACACTCTGTGTATTTAGATTTGCTGGCTCTGATTTGGTAGCTGATAAGAAGTGCTGTTTCGGAGTGATGAGGGGAAAGAATCGTGAACTTGCTTAACTTTGTGGGGGGGAATTGGCTTTCTATGAGCGTGCAGGCAACTGTGCTGTTATGTAAGTGTTTCTAAGGTGACACTTTAAAACGTGGCACGTTGTCTCACACACGTTGTGAAAGCTGAGCGGCCCTGCATTTGTAGCCTTGCCTGCTGCCATGGGAAATGGTGCATTCTGATTATTTAATGGTATGAGACTTGATTTCCCACTGAAGTGCATGTCAGAACATTCATTCCTGGCTCTGGTTCTACCAGTTATCCGTTGCGTGGTCTTTTCCACAGCCCCTCCGGGGCACTGAGACAGGAGCTGTTCTCCTGTATGTTTGAATAGCACCCAGTGCACAGGGGCTTTGCGTCTGACCGTGGCCTGTGTGGTATTGTTGCTAGAAATGAACACATGGTGCTTTTGCAGCTCTACTAAGCCAGGTTCCGATTACCCTGCAATGTGACTTCTTCTGACGCTCTTCTCCCCTGCCGGCCGACGTGTTGTGGGGTGCCTGCATGCGCCATGCTGCGCTTCTCGAGGAGCATTGCCTAGCCTGGAAAGCGGGTGGCGTGGGCGACTTCTAATGGAAGCTACAGGTCAACGACTCCCATTTGCTTTTAGCACAGCTCTTTATTGGCCAACGCTGCTACCACCCGCGTTTGTCAGTGCCTCCATGTGAAATGAGTTGGCTCTTGGGACAGCTCTCTGCACTAGGGATGTGATCATGCCATTGATTAACCAATAAGCAAAAGCGTATAGGTTAATGCTATAGACTACACTCTCACGCACACTCACACACAATGCCAATACATTTTTTAGCATTCTGGCCAGCAGCCCGGCTCAGTCCTGGCTTGCGCTGGGTCCGGTACCTACCCCTGCTGCGGCTCTGCATTTAAAGTGTATTAGGAGCTGGGCGGGCAGGCAGCTTGGCTCCGTTGCAGCTTGCGCTGGGTCTGGTAGCTCAGCCTTCCCCGAACAGGGGCTGCTGCCACCCCGCACTGCTGCCTCTGTATCAGCAGCATGAGGCGACACACAGCCAGTCCATGAGAGGAGCGGGGTTTTAAACCCGCTCTCCCGCTGCTGCCTCTGATACAGAGGCAGCAGCATGGGGTCACAAGGGGCTCCTTGGGAGTGGAGCCGGAGCACACTGGCTGCCGGCCCCACCCCCAGGGACTATAGAAGAGTCGACTAACCAATAAGAATTCATGAGGTTAATCGAGTATTCCATTAACCGATATTTAACATCCCTACTCTGTTTTCTTACATGTGCCAGTAATTAGCCCATAATGAAGCAGCATCAGAGAGGAGAAAGTTAAATGGGACCTGGAAGCTGAGTTCTTCTCCCCCTCCCTTAGGTGGGGATCCATGCCGTGCTAGATACCGCCAGCCTGTCAGTCAATGCCCAGTGCTAAGTCTGTGTTTTAACAAAAGCCCCTGCGGAAGCTGTCCGGGCTGGAGTCTGGGCTCTTGTCGGAAGCGTTCAGTCCTGTGGGTGTACTGAAGGCCCGTTTTGGGGACATTTGGGGCACTTTCTCAGGAGCAGTCAGTTGGATCCTGAGTAAGTGAAGTGCTCGGGCTGCAGAAACACAGCGATAATGATCCCTGTTGTTGACAGGAGGCAGCACCGGGTGTTTAATGCCCAAACACCCTGATTAAGCATGTTTTCCCACTCAAGCAGAAATGCTTTATGGGTAAGTACCTTTGGGTGCCTTAAATCTTTCGTACAAGGGCAGCCGTCTGGCATAGTCACATACCTGATCTTTAACTCGTGTTTCTGTTGATGCCTTCTGAACACACTCTGAAAGCTACGGGTGAAAAGCCTTCAGAGTTTGGTTTTGCTATTACACGGGTTCTTGCAAATCCATTTTTGCACTGAGTGTCGCTAAGGATACGTATACGTCATTGCCAACCGTGGCTCTTTGGTTTCATTTGCTCTAAAAAGTGGCTTTAATAGACGTGGGTTTTGAAACAATGAAGGGTGTCTGGTTTCGGGAATGGGCTTGTGTAAAGATCCTCATTATTATGTGCCAGTTGTGGTGAAACTCCTTCCCTAGGGAAGTCAGTATCAGATTTCACCTGTTTCATGGGCAGGGCGCTTCTTCCGCCTGAGGGATTGGAGTGTGTTCCAGTAATTATTTGGGATGGCGCCTGCTAGCTGCTTATGAAGGATGGTCTTTGTGTGGCGCTTACAGTCAGCTGACAGATGAGGAAGAAAGGCAAGAGAGGAAGGGAATAACATTCCAGGCAATTGATGTTCAAATCAAGTTGCAGCTGTAGGAATTGTTCACTTGTGTCCTTCGCTTTTGATCTTCCTCTCTGCTTCCTAGAAATGCGAAATTGCAGGGGTATGTGTGTGTCTGATGTCCCACCCTTGTTACTTGGCCCACGCGAAGGAAGGGCACAGACATCCAGAAGACTGAGTTTCAAATGCATGTACCGGAATCCTGGCTGGATGTGCTGCCTTTCGACTCCGCAGCGAATCTCGTCCCAGGCAGAGGCATTTCTAATCTGTCACAAGTGGTGAACCAACTTGAAAAACACATTTCTGCCTGGATTTTGTACCTGCCGTTGCTACAGATAATCTCTGCGATGATTAGAATGGAGAGATAAGTGGGAAAACCTTTCTTCCTGAGAACTAACCTGGTGCGTTGCTTCCTTTCTCCTGTTGCTAGTCAGTTACGTCCCTCAGGGACTGCTTGGGTGGAGATCACGCACGCTTGCCCTGGCTCTCTACAGGTTGACTGGCCAGTAATGCAGCAGCAAAGCTGTATCTGAAGAAGTGGTGGGCCTGGAAACGATGCAGGGAGGAGAGGGCCAGGGGAGGGCAAAATTCTCCCACTCATCCGAAAGACCCTTAAATGCTGGCCAGAAGCAAAAAATCTCTGGGCATTTTGAGAGGTCAGGATGTGCTATCAGAAATAGGGATGTAATTGTGTAGCCAGTTAATCGTTTAATCGATAAGTGGATGCTTATTGGTTAACGGTACTGGCTACACACACGGACACACGGCTCTGCATTTAAAGGAGAAACTTTAAATTAGGAGTGTTAAATATAGGTTAATTAACTCAGTGATGCGCAACCTGTGGGTTGCGACCTCCTTGGGATCACAGCTGTCTTCCGGGGGGGGGGGGGGGTCGCAGCACTTGGATCCGGGCCAGCTGCCATTTTGTTTTCCTGGCTTGGTGCCTGACGTAAACAGGGCAGGGGGGGTGGGGGCGGGAGTGGTAGGGAAATGTACCGGTACTTTAAATTAAAGAGGCCACAACAAAATGTTCCTGGCACTTTTTTTTTTTTGCTCAAAATTTTTCCCAGCTTCCCCTTCCCTCCCCCCCACCCAAAAATTTTTTTTTCCCAGCCCTGAGGGGGGTCACAAATTTAAAAAAGTTGAGCACCACTGAATTAACTAATCGAATAGTTGATTAGTCGATAAGCAGGGGAGCTGTAGCGGGGTTAGCTCCCCGCCCTGGAAGCTAACCCTGCTGTGGCTCTGCTTTTTAAATGTATTAAGAACTAGCAGGCTCTTAATATATTTAAAAGGCTTGTGTGCAGTGGGGGGGACCCGGCGGGAGCCAGGCCAGCTGATTCCGTCCCCCCTCCTCCCCCAGGCTGCGCTTCAGCCTTTTAAGTGTGCTAAAAAGCAGTTGCAGCGTTTGGGACTGGGTGTGAGTTGGGAATCAGCTGATTCCTGGTTCCTGCCTGCTCCCCGCAACTCCCCTGCCCCCATGGGGGCTGACCTTCAAAGCGTTCTCTGTGTGAAACTTTGACTCCGAGTAAGATGGATTTATTTAGGGTTTTGGTCCCGTTTGGGGGTTGGTTTCCTGGGTGCTGAGCTCTTAGAGCTGAGTCCTCCCAGAGCTGAACTGGTTCAGCGTCTGTGCTGCTCTGCAAGGAGGGCAGTAACCCCAACTCTGCCTTGTCTGGGGGAGACCAGGGGATCTGGCCCAGCAGGACAGCGCGGTGGGGCACCCCAGGGAGCAGGAAGGCAGGTGTCGGTGGCATGATCGCATGCTGGGGGACAGCCTAAAGGGGACTCCTGTGACTTCAACCCATCACACATGAAAACCTCTCCCCCGACTTTAGTGGTGCCTTCAGCCCAGGTTAAAGAGCTGGCTGTGGAGGGCAGGCTAAACTCTGGGTTCTTTCGCTTGGGTTGGTAACCTGCCCACTATGCAGTCTAAATCATTTGAGTGCCCCTAGTCCTCCAGTGCCTTCCTACAGTTCCCCTCATGCGCAGGACAGACAAGGACAGGACATGATATGCGCAGGACAGACAAGTTCTTTCACACTGCCCTAGGAAAGGATCCGAGTGGCTCCAGTTACTGCCACATAGACAACCAAGGACGATGCAATAAGTAAACACTTGGAAAGTGGCAAGGTGATAGGAAACAGCCAGCATGGATTTGTAAAGAACAAATCATGTCAAACCAATCTGATAGCTTTCTTTGATAGGATAACGAGTCTTGTGGATAAGGGAGAAGCGGTGGATGAGGTATACCTAGACTTTAGTAAGGCGTTTGATATGGTCTTGCATGATATTCTTGTCAATAAACCAGGTAAATACAACTTAGATGGGGCTACTATAAGGTGGGTGCATAACTGGCTGGATAACCGTACTCAGAGAATAATTGTTAATGGTTCACAATCCTGCTGGAAAAGTCTAACTAGTGGGTTCTGCAGGGGTCTGTTTTGGGACCGGCTCTGTTCAGTATTTTCATCAATGATTTAGATATTGGTATAGAAAGTACGCTTATTAAGTTTGCAGATGATACCAAGCTGGGAGGGGTTGCGACTAATCTGGAGGATAGGGTCATAATTCAAAATGACCTGGACAAATTGGAGAAATGGTCTGAGGTAAATAGGATGAAGTTTAATAAAGACAAGTGCAAAGTGCTCCACTTAGGAAGGAACAATCAGTTTCACACACACAGAATGGGAAGCGACAGTCTGGGAAGAAGTACGGCAGAAAGGGATCTAGGGGTTATAGTGGACCACAAGTTGAATATGAGTCAGCAGTGTGATGCTGTTGCAAAGAAAGCAAACATGATTCCGGGATGCATTAACAGGTGTGTTGTGAGCAAGACACAAGAAGTCATTCTTCCGCTCTACTCTGCTCTGGTTAGGCCTCGATTGGAGAATTGTGTTCAGTTCTGGACACCACATTTCAAGAAAGATGTGGAAAAATTGGAGAGGGTCCAGAGAAGAGCAACGAAAATGATTAACGGTCTAGAGAACATGACCTATGAGGGAAGGCTGAAGGAATTGGGTTTGTTTAGTTTAGAAAAGAGAAGATCGAGGGGGGACGTGATAGCAGTTTTCAGGTATCTAAAAGGGTGTCATAAGGAGGAGGGAGAAAACTTGTTCATCTTGGCCCCTGAGGACAGAACAAGAAGCAATGGGCTTAAACTGCAGCAAGGGAGGTTTAGGTTGGACATTAGGAAAAAGTTCCTAACTGTCAGGGTGGTCAGACACTGGAATAAATTGCCCAGGGAGGGTGTGGAATCCCCATCTCTGGAGGTATTTAAGAGTAGGTTAGATAAATGCCTGTCAGGGATGGTCTAGACAGTATTTGGTCCTGCCGTGAGGGCAGGGGACTGGACTCGATGACCTCTCGAGGTCCCTTCCAGTCCTAGTATTCTATGATTCTAAGTCTACTATGGCTTTGCAGTGTGGCTGCCCGTTTCTGGGCTAGGCTAACACGAGTGCTCAGACCTGGGTGCAGCTCACGCGGAGTAGTTCTGCAGTGAAGCCACATCTCACGACCCTCCTCCCTTCATGCCTCTGGGAAGTTGTCTTACCGATCGAAAAGCTGAACTCCGGAACGGTGATGTGACTCGCCCAGGACTTGGCAGTGGTCGGTAGCAGATCCAGTGTTGCATTCCTGGCGCCCTTGGCTAAGTGAGAGTTTCTCCCACTGGGGCTGTCAAGCGCTTCTTAGAGTCGATTTTTTTCGAGGCCAGGAGAGCATCCTTTGACTTGCTGCATGACTCAGACCAGGGGACTTCCCCAAAAGAATTCCCCAAGCAGATAATTGCTTGTCACCAGTTTGCTGCCCAGCACACCTTGGGGTCTTTGTGCTGCAAATACTATGTACTGAAATCTCTTCAGATTCCTGCTGGGCTGCCCTTAGCTTAGAAAGTCTTTGGTTGGGTAAACCGCCTTAGAATAAGGTTTTAATAGTGGACTTGGTGCTTCAGAACACATGGTTCCCTCATACAGGCACTGATCTTGCTCAGGTTGATCAGGTTCCTGTTAATGTAAACGAGCAAATTGAGAGGGCAGGTGAATTCCTGACTGGTGTTTCCAAGAATGTTAGGAAAACAGCTGTGCTGGTGGTGGGGGTGGTTCTCTAGGGATCAGTGAAAAATACTCAAACTTATTAAGCAGTTGAAACTCCAGTTCCTGTCATCCTCCAGTAACTGAGATCAAATGAGACTGCTCTGCTAGATTTTGATTTGGATATTTTCCCAACTTCTTATTGCCATAAATGATCTGGACAAATTGGAGAAATGGTCTGAGGTAAACAGGATGAAGTTTAATAAAGACAAATGTAAAGTGCTCCTCTTAAGAAGGAACAATCAGTTTCACACGTACAGAATGGGAAGCAACTGTCTAGGAAGGAGTACGGCAGAAAGGGATCTAGGGGTTATAGTGGACCACAAGCTGAATGAGTCAGCAGTGTGATGCTGTTGCAAAAAAAGCAAACAGGATTCAAGAAGCAATGGGCTTAAACTGTAGCAAGGGAAGTTTAGGTTGGACATTAGGAAAAAGTTCCCAACTGTCAGGGTAGTCAGACACTGGAAAAAAATTGCCCAGGGAGGTTGTGGAATCCCCATCTCTGGAGATATTTAAGAGTAGGTTAGATCCGTGGTCCCCAACACGGTGCCCGCGGGCACCATGGTGCCCGCGGCGGCATTTGTCTGCACCCGCCAAGTGCTCAGGGCTGGCCTGGCCCCCGGCACGTGGCGCATGCGCGGTGCCGGAGCTGGCCCCGGGCGCGTGGCGCACGGTGAGCGCTGGCCCCGGGGGTGCCGCGGATTGACACCCCCCCCCCGCGGCGCATGGGGGAGGGGGAGGGGAGAGAGCGCCGGTCCCGGGCGCACGGCGCTTGGGGGAGGGGAGAGAGCGCCGGCCCCGGGCGCGCGGCGCCTGGGGGAGAGAGCGTCAGCGCCAGCCCCGGGCGCGCGGCGCCTGGGGGAGAGAGCGTCAGACAGTATTTGGTCCTGCCATGGGGGCAGAGGACTGGACTCCATGACCTCTCGAGGTCCCTTGCAGTCCTAGTATTCTATGATAGCCCCGTGTTACCTGCCACATGTCTCTTCCAGCCCTAGGAGTCTGTGATTCTATAATGGCACGTTATGTGCTTGCAGAAAATGACAAACACTATTACTGAGTTAAACCTTTTCAGTCCCGACTTTTCCTTCTGAGTGGAGCCCAGGTTGTTTGAAACTATTAGCAGACTTCCTGGAGGCCTATGCATGCAATCAAAGGCATTTTGTATGGGTGAGTTCTTTGATCCCCATTCTGCTCCATGCATGTGGGAGTTTAATTCCTTGCTCTGAGAAGACAACACGGGTGCCCCTGCGTTGAAGGTGCAGCTCTGGCTCCAGTGAGGCTAGCGTTTGAGCAGCCAATAGTAACACCCGACACAGATCGTGCCACATCAAGGTTAATAGATGAAGAGCTGTGTGTGATAGTGCTGTCTGTCTCTCTACATCACTGCGGTAAGTTAATGGGAAAACCTTACTTTCAAAAATACTATTGCAAAATGTCAAAGGATATAATTTCTTCAACCCTCTGAATTTCAGTCAAAAGTGTGTACCTGTCTAGTCCTGCACCCTTCCATTACTGGCATGGGCATAAGCGTCCTTAACAGTTTTACAAACTAAATAGCATTATTCATAGTTGCCAGCTCTGTGTAAGCGCAAAAGCTTGTCTCTCCCACCAGCAGAGGTTGGGTCAGTAAAAAAATGCTGCCTCCCGTCTCCTATGATTCTGGGACCAACAGGTACAACAATACTACCTGTCCCAGGTTTTGTCTAAGTGGCGTTCCTGTATCTGATCTTTTTCCTCTTGGAGTGGAGTGAAGACGCGCAATTAGGCCGTGTCTTCGCTGCTTTAAAAAAAAAAATGCTTTTAAACCTCTGGATAAACATGCGTGAGCTATTCTGAGGTTTAAAAAAAAGGGAAGCGAAGGTATGTTAGGTAACATCAGACTTCCGTCCCCTTTGTGGCTGAGACTGTCTTGACTGCGAGTTTTGGCCTCTTGAAACCAGAACTCTGCGCTCCTGGGTTGGACCGCTCAGTCTCACGCTCTCTGTGTGGCTGAAGTCACATGAAGCCCCAACAGCCACTAAAGGGAACACTATGCTGCGAACAGTAGCAGATGGCTCTGGGAAACCTGGCGCATGAATAAAAGTCGCAGCTACCAATAAAACAAGCCTTATCCATTGGCAGGAGCTGCCCAGGTAGGAGATCTACTAAAATCCCCCGAAGAATCGAAATGAGCCTTGCTGGAGGGTGCAGGTGGCAGCACATGTCATAGAACCCCTTGTAAAATGCAAGGTTCTGTCTCTTCATCCTTCTGTAATATGCTGCTGTTTACTTCCACGGGAGAAGCGGGGGCCGGTCTCCTCTCCGCAGGGCGGTCCAGCTGTGCTACTTCTGCTCTAAAAGCCGTGGGCGACGTGGCCAAACCTCACTGTTGCTTTGATTGTTTGCCTCTTGACGGTTGTGTCCCTCGTGCGGCGTTTTCCAGAGCGAGTTCCTCTCTCCTCGTCATCGCGGCCGGGTTGCGGATCTGCCTCTGAGCAGAGAGGTCGGACCAGATGATGCTGATGCTGGTGGTTTCCAGCACAGGGGAAAATGTGGCTCCCAAATGCTTAATGCTGCCTGGCTGTGTCCTTCCGCCACATCGCTGTGCCATCCGCCGAAACGACCTTCGCTCACGTGAGGCTTCGGTGCCGTGTGTCGGGCTCTCACCTGCATTGCGCTGTTCAAACTAGACTGCCGGCCAAGTAGGTCATCCCAACTGAGCTCTAGCTGGCTCTGCATTCTGCTGCCTGCTCCCGCTTGGTATCGGTGCAGTCAATCTTCAGCTTCGGAAGGGTTGCGTTACTGTCTGTGCCCTGCAGCGTGCGCTCTGTGCCGTAGGGAACGCGCTGGAGATTGTGGAGTGTCGTTGTTGGGTTGCTGTGAAGGTTCCACTCTATGTGTGTTCTGCTCAGCTCTGGGACGAGGTGACGTGCAGAGGCAGAGAGGAGGTTACCTGAAGGTTGGGGTAGACAACAGCAGGTCTAGATGAGTAGAAATTCCACACGTCTGCACCCCAGGTGCTAGGGCACCTGTGGCGAAGCAGCTCACATCTTGGTCTGTGTTTTGTGTGTTGCCGGCAGAGCTGTGACCATAAGGAATTGGGTTTTACTAGGGATGCGAATGGTTAACCTGAACAGGTGATGCTTATTGGTCCTGGTTAACCGGCGGGGGCAGGCGCAGCTCTCCACCCACCGCGGGCAGGGGGGCTTCAGCCGTCCAGAGCCGCTTCTGTCCACAGCCGGCCTGGGAGCAGCACAGGCAGGGGCTGCTCTGGCCAGGCTGGAGTAGCCCATGCCTGCAGCAGGGGGTGGGGGAGGATGCCCCCTTTAATGGGTTAACTCACTGATTCCCAGACTTTTCGGCATCGCGCCCCCTTTTTGATTTTTGAGAAACCCTCATGCCCCTAATGCCAGCAAAAAAAAAAAAAAAAAATTGACCAGGGCCAAAAAAAAAAAAAGAACAGCAGCAAAACTTAGGGGGGAGGGGTTGACAGAGGGGGCAGGGCTGGGTCACCTCGCACACCCCCTGGCATTTTTTCACGACATCCCAGTTTGGGAACCCATGGGTTAACTGGTTAAGTATCCCGTTTAAACGGGATTTTACATTCCTAGTCTTTACTGATCTAGTGATGCCAACGGAGCTCTCGGTAGAGGCACCGTTATGCCGGTGCGTGGTGCTTCGTTCCAGCACACCTCATTTAGCTTAATTGAACTGGCCTCGGCAGGACCGTTACGCTGATATAACCAAGACTACCCCTGGAGCTCTGCTGCCTTTGCCCCGTTGGCAAGGATCCACGCTGGCCCAGTTAAAGCTGCAATCTGTCTCCATCTTCCTTCCGGAGCCATCTGCTGCTCAGTCCAGCACTGTGACCAAGTGTGCTTGGGCTATAGATGAGAGAGCTAAAAGACTGCAGCAGAGGTTCCTGGCGGAGTGTTTCTAGCCAAATGTTTCCGAGACTTTGCAGCACCCCCTCTAAACACCAATTGGGCGATTCCCTCCGTCTCGGTCCTGTAATAGTGTAAGCCCCAGGGATTCTCCTCCATGTGGCGACCGCATCAGTTACTTTCCTGTGCCTCTTTTTGGACTCCCCTTTTCTGACCATTCCCTGTCTCTGACCACTAGAGGACATTTTCTCCATCTGGCTGAAACTACATGAAACGCCTGCAGAAACACAGCCTCAGTCCTGCTGTGTCTCTTGCTTTCGCCTTTTGTTGGAAGCTCTCAGAGCTGTGAATATTTAGGAATTCCCCCAGCCTCCCTGTGGGCGATGTTCACGTATCGTACGTAGTTTGGCGATGGGGAAACCAAGGCAAAACGGTCATGCCCAAGAACGCAAGGTGAGTCAGCAGCAGGGCTGGGATTAGAGCCAGGGAGTCCTGGCATCCAATCCTCGGCTTTCACAGCTAGAGACACTCCCTCTTGTGGCCACCTTGGGTTTAATCTACTTTTTTGGCCCCTGGGGTTTCTGAAATTGGGAAGATTATAAAAATAGCCTGGCTGACAGAACAGGTTTCCTCTGGGCTCACCCTGCTGTTGGCAGGCGTTGTGTTGGCCCTAGTGAAACCAGGATATCTGCCTTCTGGGAGCCTAGGAAAAGCTGGAAAAAATACATTTGATTTAGGAGAGCTGTCCAACAAGTTCCGGCTCCGATTACCAGCTAGACTCTTGCGTTTGATCCTTGTTCAGTAAATCCCCTAGCTGCTGTCAGAGGGGTTTCCACCTGACCGATCTCAAAGGCGTGCGATCTTGTGCACTGGCCATGCTGCTGGACACGGTGGGCTGGCTCACAACCGCTACTATTGGCAGCAAGAGCCCGGTAAGATTTCAGAGCCAGGGCGGAGTGTTGCCGGTGTCCTCTCCGACCCCCTCCGGTCTCGATAACCGTATGGCGTTTCTGGCATTTCCCTGATTCAAATGCACCTCCCTGGATTCTTCTCCCTGACTCTGCATTTCCCCTTGCATCTAAGCATTCGTATTCCGGCAAAGGGTTCCTCTCGGGGCCTCGAGTCATGTGCAGTGCAGGCTTGTTAGTGAAAGCGGCTGTTTACCTTTCTGCACAATAGGGCGCCCATCGGGGTGGATAAAAATGGACGATTTGTTTGAAATAGACAATTTCAGTTACAAAAATCCAATTTTCTATTTTAAAAATCGCCAATAACATACTGCATTCCTCGTTTAAAAATAAGTTACAATTCAAGCTCGTCACACGCGGACAGTCTCCTAACAACGAATTCGTGGCTCTCATCTGTCCAGCCTAACTACCAATTTGTGCTTCTTGCAAGTCCTGCGCTTCCAATTTCTGTCTCTCCGCAGACTGAAAAGTAAGACGATCAAGGAAAGACGCAGGCTGGATAGGATTGCTTTTGTGCCGTGCTTACGTGGTGGGGACTTTGGCCAAGTGCAGCAGAGGAGTTAGTTGAGACATTGTCTTAGAGACAGAGAAAAGCCAGAGGCAACGTAGAAGAGAAGAGTGGAGTGGACTGGAAAGGAGAAGGGAAGACTTTATTCAGCGCACAAACCGCTTCCTATGTTCTCCTGCATTTTTGCCTCAGAAGTCAGGACAGTTTTTCTGGACATGAGAGGCCCTCTCTGGGGATATTTTGAAGAACTCTGTCCCCCGGGTAGAAAAGGAAAACCAGTCAAGTGTAGACAGGGCCTCGCTGCAAGAATGAAACATCAGAAGGAAAACTGATTGGGAGCACATGGCGTGGCTGAAGGTGTGGATATGGCCGAGTGGATCAGCTGGTTAGTAACTTCTGTCATTCACTGGGCAACACGTCTTTCTTCAAGGTACTCTCGATGCCTTTTAGTAGAAGTGGGATTTGACAGGGACATTCCTACGTTGGTTGCTGGGTTGGATCCTGCTAGAGGGGAAAAAAAGTTTAGCTTTGCGAATCCTCCTGGCTTGTTGAATTAGTTAACTAGGCTTAGACTCTGCCACTCAAGCCTACGGTATCGAAAGCTGCCAAAAGAGAAATCCAACGTTGCTAGCTGCCACTGTCATTTTCTTATTTTATGTGACACAATGCCACCATTTGGAACATCGTGGCCATCGCCCATAATGGTGATGCCGTCAGACTGTTTCCTGTTTGACTCCAGCCGAACTTCGCTTTCCCAAGGGAGCCCCATTCTATCCTTGTTTCCTTCCAAAATCAGACGTGCCCGGGAGTTCAGTGGGGCTTACTCCAAACTGAAGTGCGCTCGAAGCATGGACCGTCTTAGCTTTTTTGGTCACTTGATTTAAATCCGTGATTTTTGGGGGGTGATTTAAATTGCCTTGATTTAAATCATTCCACCCTGATGCCCTTACCTTTTTGTGCTTGTTAGCACAGTTCGTTAGTCCTCCAGCCGCCACACGAGGGATTTAATTGACGGGGCTTTGGGTTTCACCACGACCAGTTGCAGAGGGAGCTGCTTTGCATTTTGCTTTTGGGAGGGGTATTTCCCACACCAGGATGCATTATGGCCTCTGCTGCTCTACTCCGACCTCAAGTGGCTTCTAAACAAGTAGCTGCTGTTTCGTCTGAAGCCTGCAGTTGTGTGGGAACTGAATCGCTTCACTTCCAGCATTTTGGTCTAGGCTGCTCATGGCTGCACGTGACTTTGTCAGTTTCATTCCATCCCTCTTCTCTCCCCCCGGCTGTAAAACAAGCTGCCAAAAGCCTTCACCAGGCACTGTGCGTCTCTTGTGTCTTTAGGGTTCTATACTTGAGCTTAACAGCTGGGATTTTCAAAGCAGCCAAAGGGACTTAGAGTGGGGATTTTCAAAGGCAGGGTGTTTCTCTTGGCCTTGCAGGGGAATGGACCTGAAAGGGTCTCTTAGCACTTTGATGGGACTTGATGCTGTCCGTATATTTACTCTGCAGTTACTGGATGTGTGTTGCTGCTAACCCCGCTGTCTAAGCATCCATCAGATTAACTCTTTATAGAGACCCGGAGTGGTAACGTGTCGAAACTGATGCTTAGAAATCAGAGGCATTCGAGAGTGATGCTCTTCTCCAGCATCAGCAGGCGGTTTGTGGGAGAGTTTTACATGGTCAGTGCCCGGGGTCTGGTTCGCATACTCAGCCAACCAAATAATGTGATGTCGCTCCAGCCATAGGTTGTATGCCAAAGGTGGACAATCTTTTTTTTTTTTTTTTTACCAGGGGCCACTTCAGAAATACTGGATGCTTCCCTGCCCACATACCATGATTGATCTGGTGGGGGAGCGGGTGAAGTCTTTGCCCCTCCTCCCCCACCGAGGGTCCCCCTAGGACTCATGCCCCTGGCGGTGGGAGGAGACTTCATGCACTCCCGCTTCTGACCTCAGGCCAATCAGGGCTTGGGGGTGGGGGAGTATACGAAGTCCCCTCCTGCCCTGCAAGGAGCATGCAGCACTTCTAAGCGCCACGTGCTCCTGGCAGGGCGGAGGAAACTTGTTTGCATGCCGTCAATGTCAGATGTCATTTCTTCAGGGCAAGTAGCCGCTGTGAACACCCCACGGTGGCGCCGTGCAGATCGTCAGTCAAGGGTAGGAAATGCTGAGTCAGCAAACCCAGCAGAGAAACGACCCGTCCGTCTGCACAAACGTTTCTCTTGCGATCCTTGAACGGGACCCTCTGAGGGGCCTGGATCACGTGCGTGCACCTCGCCCGGCGTTTCTTGATGGGCAGCACCACAGGACTCGCCTATGCTAAGGATGTTAAGTATCGAGTAATCGACTGTTCGATTAGTCGATAGGGCAGCTCCGCCTTTGAAGTGTAGCAACAGCCCTAGGACTGACCCCGGGCTGTGTATGGCGCTTGCTGACACCGGGCTCCCCGTGACGATTCAAGGCAGCAGTGCCGCATGGAGCCCCGGGTCAGCGGGAGAGTCCCCAGCTGATCCTGGGCTCCAGGCCGTGCTGCTGCTTTGAAACGCTGTGAGGAGCCCGGGACACCCCAGCAGGCCCCGAGCTGCATGTGGTGTTTCAAAGTGGCAACGCCGCATAGATCCCGCGGTCTGACCCCAGGCTTCAAGCGGTGCTGCTGCTTTGAAGTACCCCCTCTTCTCTCCCCTCCTCCCCCCACTGCCTCTGTCTGATCGAGGCAGCAAGGGGGGGAAGCGACTAGTTGACTATCCCATAAGCATTTGCTTTATCACCTAGTCGACTAGTCCTTCGCATCCCTAGCCTGCACCCGAGAACAGCTGTTACAGAAGAGAGGGAAACAAACTGGGTGGGACTGAGTCAGCGTGGAAATCTTTATCCTCTGGCCTTTAAATGACTCGTGGGGGCCAAGGCCACACCAGGAGAGACAAATGGGCTCCTGGAGCCAGTAGATCTCCAGGGGCCGCCCGGCACATCTGTTCCGTAGACTGTGCCCAAAGCAGATCTAACCCGGAGAAGGGAATCTCTGGGAGGCAAGAGGCACAAACGCACGCGGGCAGAGCTGTGTGCCTTCTACACGGTGGGCGTGAACCTCGCTGCTCAGCCCTCCTTGCAACGGAGCCAAGTGCTCTTGGGTGAAAACCTTCCCAGGGGACGTTAATCCTCCCGCTTGTCGATGGGAAGCACTCTCTCTGCACTTGGCTTTTCGGCGGGATCGTTATCTTGCTTGGGAAAGGCACCAGCGTTACCATGGCGATCGTCGTCGTACTCTTGGCGTTCTCGCCGACATACGTCTGGGCCGACGTTGCTTTCCAGGCTCCGTTTGGCTCCTGCCCCGGGTCTAGTTGCTGAGTTTAAAGTGATGCCCCTCGACCGGACTGTGCCGTGTTCAGCCGCTGGGACAAAGCCGCAACGTGTTTAAAAGCTCTGAAGAGTTTTGGGGGGACTTGACCCAATAGGATTGTAGCTTTCAATGGTGTCTCAGGGGAGGTGGCAACTGGCTGGCTTAGCTTTTGATGTCACAATCTCCCCCCTCCCCTTACTGGTTGGCTTATGGAGCACAGAGATTTCTTAGTGGAGGGCTGGAGCCTTATGCCTCCTCCATAGCAACTTTTGGTCTCGGAAGACCCCCTCCCCGTAAGAGATGGGGAAGTCCTGGTAGGCCAGCGTTGCCCACTGCTTTGGTACCCTGGTGAAGTGCATGGAGTTACAGGCCTAGATGAGCCATCTGGCTGCGGGATCTGTCGGTGGCAGCCTGTGAAAGAACCTTTGTCCCCGCGCAGGGGCTTGGGAACGTTACGGGTAAATGCAGGAACTTCATAACTGCACAGGTACACTTGGCTTTTTATCTGTGTGTGCTGTCATCGCAACTCCAGAACCTTCGCGCAGTCAACCTGCGGAACTCCTCGCCAGAGGATGTTGTGAGGCCCAGGACTTTGAACAGGGTTCAGAAAAGAACTAGATACATTCATCAGTACTTATTAGCCAGGATGGGTAGGGATGGTGTCCCTAGTCTCTGTTTGTTAGAAGCTGGGAATGGGTGACAGAAGAAGGATCATTTGATGATTCCCTGTTCCGTTCACTCCCTCTGGGGCACCTGGCATTGGCCACTGTCGGAAGGCAGGTTCTGGGCTAGATGGACCTTTGGTCTGACCCAGTCTGGCCATTCTCGTGTTCTGATGGTCCAACGAGGTCCAGGCCCCCAGCTCATTGGGCACTTGCTGATGCACGAGTTCCTGAAGTGCAGCGCTTAGAGACTAACTAGAGCGTATTCACGGGGGGTGGGGTGGGGCGGGGCGTGGATCGTGTCACGTGACTCTGGTCCGTCCCACGTCTGAAGCATTTTGAGGTTGGTTGTGATCCTGCTACCTAGTCTCCACAGCTGTCCTGTAAGGTTCCTGCACGCCCGGCATGGGCAGAGCAGGGGGAAGCCCATGGTATCCCTGGCGAATTCCATGGGGCTGTAACCACGGGCTGAGCCCGGAGGCTGCATAAATGACTCCTTAAGCCAGCTGGAATTGACAGGGGACATGGTTGCTCCTGAGACCGAAGCCTGAAGTTTCACAGGCCTGGCCCAGTATCCTGGATCAGGACCAGAGGAGCTGCAGGAACGTGGGGCCAACTTGCATTGCCGCAGGGCAGGGCTGTGCAGTCGGTATTCCCGGCGTTACAGGGCTCCTGTCTGAAACGACTCCCCATCTCCCTCTGGCTCCTGTGGGCAGAGCGAGCCAGTGACCACAGACAGGGTGTGGCGCGCGCGCTGCTCGGCAGGGCTTAGGAGAGGAGAAGCCACATTTTAACAAGTGAACGGATGGATACTAGACCCTGCAGCTCCCAGACCCTACACCAGAGCTCTGGTGGCCTTGTGAAACCAGCTGTACAGGTTAGAACTCCCTGATCCGGCACCCTCGGGGCCTGACTGGTCCCATATGAGGGCTTTTGCCGGACCAGGGAGGTCATTTCTGGAACCCTCTGCCCCCCCCCTCCCCAGGCTTCTCGGCTCCCCTCAACCTAGCAGGGACACATGTTCCGCCCCCTCCCCTCCCCTCAGCACACCCGGCGGGACACTCTGATCCTGGAACATCGGTGTTGCCAGACCAGAGAGTTCAGGTTTATAGAGGTGCAGCCTGTAGAGTCCTGTTCTGTATGTACCTTCTGACTTCAAAACCAACTTTGTATTTGAGGGTAATCTGAGCCCTGTACCCCGATACACAGCCACTCCTTCCTTAACCTGTGTGGTGTGTGCCCTTTGTAACATTCGCTGGAACAGCATCTAAGTCTCTAGCTCCCCACGGTTGACCCTGCTGGCGGAGAGGGGAAGAAGCTTCGTGGGTGAATCTGCACCCTGCAGAGGGTGATCAGAGCGCAGTTCGGGGTGGGGAGAAATGAGGACTAGGGCCAGGACTGGAAGGGATCTGCCTGGCTCACTCCCCCTCCCCCAGGCCTCTGTTACCGCAGACACATCGTCCCACTCACACACTTACTCCATTTGGGTCCCACTGTCGTCCAGTGCTGTGAGGATTTCCAGATGGATTTCCTACCTGCAGCGGGCACTGATAGCCCCTTGAGGCTTCATCTGAGTCTGCCAGCTTGGTGCGCCAGTCCCCATTCACATACCTAGCTGGGGACAGAGAGATGCAGGGTGGGAGGGGAAACCGAGGCAGAGACCGGCACTAGAACCCCGAGGATCTGAGCATATCCTTGCTCCTTCCGTGGGCTCTCAGCACCCTGTCTGCCTTCTCCCGCACAAGCCCTTCGGTAGTTACGGCTAAAGAAGCAAGGCAGGGAAAGCTGCATGAAGAGGGGGGTGAGTAATGCCGGGGGGGGGGGGGAGGAGCGTGCAATTGGTGCTAGCAGGAGAGCGAAACGGAGGAGCGACGGAAGCAGGGCTGACAACACTGTCCCCCGCCCTGTTGCGTAAGGGGGGTTGGAGCCGGTCTGCGAGCCCCTGGCTCAGAATGCAGCCGGCCTGGGTCCGTTTCCAACTCCCAGCTTCGCAGGGAGGGACGTCCGACTCCCAGATCAGACTCGGCTCTCTGCTTCCCCGGAGCAGAACGTGAGTGTGTCCTTGTCCCCCCTGCAGTGAGCACCCTACAGGCCTCTGCCTGCCCCTGATCGCCTGCCTTCTCTCTTTCCAGGGTTCTGGCATCGGTAATGAGCAATGGGGTATGATGTAGCGCGCTTTCAGGGCGATGTGGACGAAGACCTTATCTGCCCCATCTGCAGCGGGGTCCTGGAGGAGCCGGTGCAGGTAGGTGCTGAAAAGTGACAGCCAGTCCCCCTCGGCTCTTTGATCGGAGAGGTTTACGGGGGATTCTGTTCTCCGGTTTCATCTCCATCCTAGCGAGGGCGGATGGCGAACGCAGCCACGTGTGTGTGGGCAGAGACGTTGAGTGTACAGGTGCAGCTCCGACTAGGGGTGTAAGCGACTAGTCGACTGTCTGATAAGTGTAAGAGAGGCAGCAAGAGAGGGGGAGCAGGAGTCAGTGCTGGGGCGTTAAAAGCCAGTTCCCCCCAGCACCGTCTCCTCGGGGGGCAGGGGAGGCAGAGGCGTCCCTACTGCTGCACCTCTCCCTCTTTGTGCAGACGGCTCTTGTACATTTCAAAGGGAGAAACGCAGCATGATAGCGAGCGCCCACCCCTTACCGAGTAATCGATGGAAATTTCGTTGAGTGCTCGCTTAGTTGATTGATCAAAATTTCACATCCCTAGTTCCGACCCTTCGGGTCGCGGTCTGAAAGCAGCAGCTGGCCCAAAGCAGCCAAACAAGGGTTTAATCGCTGTGCTCTAACACATCCTGGCAGAAATATTGCTGGAAAAGGCTCATCTCGAAACCTACCAGCTCTGGAGCAGCGTCTGCGTTGGCTTTGAACGGTTCCATATCAAAAACCCTTGTGCATGCAGTGTGGTGTTTCCCGGGGGGGAATCCTGGGATGCTAAAGGGCTTTTATGAGTATTTGCCACTCCCTTCGGGGTGAGCAGACCCGGGTGCTGGGTTTGTCTGCATGGTGGCTCGTGGGTGAAGCCCTCTGTCGCCAAGGACGTTGCTTAAATGCTGGATGAACCCGATTTGCCCTGTTCTAGGGGCTGTGCTAAGACTCAGCATTCCTCCCTTGCAGCGTTATCCCTCGCTTAAGATGCCTCCCCAAGCAGTACAGCTGGCTGGTTGTGCCGGTCCAGCTGTCCCCCTCACTGACCCAGAAAGTGCAGGCAGGGGCAGAGACCAACATGTCCGTAGCCGACCTCTCGAAAGAAACCAGACGCGAGCTCGCCACGTTCAGCCAGGGGTGTTGGCAATAGATCGCACCCACGCGGGGGTAAACATCCCTCTTCTCAACTTGCGGGCACAGCTGCGTGTGCAGAAGCTCAGCCAGAAAAGAAGGGCGGGCCCTTCCCGGCCACGTGCAGGCTGGGCTTCAGGCTTTGATTTTGGTGGCCTTTTCCCTCGGAGGGCGAGGAAAGAGCTTTGCTTTCGTTTCTTTTCCCCTGCCCATGATAGGGATGTGAAGGGTTCACCGGTGAACTGGTAAGCATCACTCTTAACAGGTGATGCTTGCTGGTTATGGTTAACCGGTGGGGGCTGCTTCGGCCCTGGGGGGCCCGCTCCAGGCAGGGGGCTGCTCCCACCTGGCTGCAGTGGGCACGGAGGGCCCCCCCATCTGTCCCCGTTTAATCTTAAAGTTTAACCGGTTAACTAAGTCAGCCGGATTTGACGGCCCCTCGCTAGCCATGCACAAAGCTGTGAGCAAGCAGAGAGCGGAGTATTTAACACGTGTGTCCAACACACAAGGTGCCCCTGGTCCTTGCAGCAAAGCTGCAGCTCGGGTACAGCTGGGACGACTCTGCGGGTCAGGCACAATAACCTGCCATCTGATGGATCTGCAGAGGACCAGGGCCGGTGCCTTGCCTGGAGGGCCTAGGTTGTGGCAGCCGAGGCTCTCCTGAGCTCTGAAGCGAGCCCCACGTGTTCCATCCGCCCGTGTGCCGCCGCTGCTGCGGGGGTGCACAATCAGAGCTTCGGCATCCCGGTGTCACCCAGCGCCGCGGGCGCCCTTACGCCACCGTGGCACGAAGGGCAGGGTGGCCCTGGCCCCCCGTCGGTTCCCGTGGTCCGGTTGCGGCAGTGAAATGGGACCCACAGTTTACCGCTCCTGCCCCTAGTTGAGTTCGCCCACTGTCTGATCTGCCCGGGCTGCTGAGAACGAATGAAACGAACCCTGAGTCCACCCCGGCTTCCCGGAACTGGGCCTGCGCCGCTTGCTGTCGTACCGGCCTTCCCCCCCCCCCCAAAGTTTGCCCCGCACCCCCAGAAGAGAGGCTGCGCCCGCCGGAGCCCTTCGGCCCCTCCCGCCTCTTTGTGGTCATTTCCGGCGTGTGGGAAGCTGACGTGTGCTTCCCCCGGGCACAGGCCCCATCTTCCGCCTGCTTGGGAACGTGCCAGTCTGAGGTCTGCCAGCCAGCCCCACGGGGCAACCACCAGCTAAGTTAACTAGACATTCGGGCTCCACTCCCTGTTCGACTGACGCAGCTGAAACTCCCTTCTCCTGCTGTCCCAGGAGGGCATGGCCCTGCCTGGCACCTGGAGTAGACTCCAGACTGACCCTGGGAGGGAGGGAGGGAACAGTTACATTCCCTCTCTTAGAGATTCTGGAGTCAGCATGGATCCCGTGACCTGCCCTCTTTGGAGTTGTCAGCCGCGTGGGATTTGAATGGCGGGATTTTCGCCAGCCGGCTGTGGGTGCACGAGGCGGTATGGGGCACATGCAGCCCCGATCCATGCCCTGATCACACAAGGGTGAGGTGCTTGTGTGTCTCTGCTAGGACCCACAGCAGCCGGGAGTGCGGGGTAGGGGGGGTCACCGTGCCTGGAGGGGGACTGGCTGTTCTTTTCGAGCAGCCGCCACCAGATTTCTGGTGCGTTGATTCTCCTCTCTCCCTGCCACCTGTTAGGAGCAATCGTTAGACCCAGGCAAGTGGAGGGCGTCCGGATTGGGAACATTGCGATCCTTTGGCATCTTGAATAGCGCTGTGTGTTCCGAACTGTCTTCTCAGCCGCCCCCACGCACGCAGCCAGTCGAGCCATGGGAGTGGATTGTAAGAGCCAAGCTGCGAAACAGACTAGCTGCGGGGCCAGCGGCAGAAGGAACAGGGAGCCTAGCCAGCCGGAGCGCTTCTCTTTAAGCCTTTAGCTGGGGGCAGTGGGGATGTTTTTGGCTCCCTGCCCACGGTGGAAGCGCTCCTCTGAACCGCTGGGAGCACCGTGACCCTAACTGCTCTGCTCCTTGTGTGAGGCGCGCAGGAGGAAATCCCGGCTGGGAAGAGCGTGAGCAGCCGCGTGGGTGGCCTAGCGCAAGGACGGGGATGGATTTAGTTAGCGAGCTTAGCAGCGGTCTCTGACAGGTGGCGTGAGGGTGAGGAGTCCTCCTTGCACCCAGGAGGGGAGCTCTTCCTGCTCACCAGCTTGTTGGAGCTGATCAGTCAGACGATGCATCACCGGAGTAACTGCTGTACCGATGACAGGTTACCGGGCTGTGCCTGTGCACCAGGATTTCCTGACCCCAGGCCCTTTCTGAGGCCCCTGTGTCCATACGCCTGACGGGGCAGGGAGGCTGTTCTCTTTAGGCAGCAATGTTTGCATTGTCACCTGCAGAGTGGGGCAGTTTGCATTGGCTATTCGATTAGTCGATATGGGCGCCGCCGCCTTTGAAGTGTAGCAACAGCCCCAGGGCCGTTGGTTCACGTCAAAAGCGAAAGCGCCGTGGGGAGCAGGGAGCCAGTGGGGGACTCTCAGCCACAGGGAGCCCATGGTCAGTTGTCCCCAGGCTCCATGCGGCGCTGCCACTTTGAAATGCTGCGGGGAGCCCGGCGTCAGGCTCCGCATGGTGTTTCAAAGCGGCAGCGCCTGGAGCTTGGGGTCAGCGGGGGAGTCCTCATTTGCGTCTCTTTGTTAGAGGAAGCAAGGAGGGGCGGGGAGAAGCAACTAGTCGACTAACGTGTCAACTATCTAATAAGCATTTGCTTATCGGATAGTTGACTGGCCGTTCACGTCCCTAATGCAGAGACACGGGGTTACTGTCTTACCCCCTGGGGCATTTTTGTAGCTGGCTGAGGGAAGAATCCTGAAATTGCCAGATCACTGAGTTAGTGTCTGCAAAGCTTAGGGCCTGCTTGACTGCCATAACCGAGCGCCAGTAACGCAAACCTTTGCCACGAACACATGCGCTGCAGCACATGGAAACCGTGAGCCGCATGGGGGCTTTCAGCTGGGGATTTTGACCGGCTGTGCCAGGAAGTTGTGAGCCAAAGGGCTTCGGAGCACAAGCTGTTAAGCTTTCCTGGCTGAAGGGTTTTGCTGCTTGCCAAGCTGGCTGTGCTGGGTAAAACATTTAAATCTGAGGATCACGTCCGTACAGGTTGAACCTCGCTAGTCTGGCACCCTCGGGACCTGACTGGTGCCGAACCAGAGAATTTGCTAAACCACAGGAGTGCGCTTTTTTTTTTCTTTCCCCGAGGTGAATAAATGGAATAATGCTTGTGATGCTGCTTGATAATGTCTGACCGTACTGATAGACCCTGTATAAGCCTGTTCCTAGCCAAGGCTCATCAGTGCTCTTCATAGCAAACTGTGAGTGCCGTTACACAATGTTACGGTATCGGCACTAAGAAATAGGTAGGTAGAGCATAAAAGCCATGTTAACTCTTCAGAGACTCACAGAACACTAGAACTGGAAGGGACCTTGAGAGGTCATTGAGTCCAGTCTCCGGTCCTCACGGCAGGATCAAGCACCGTCCAGACCATCCCTGAGAGACATTTATATAACCTGCTCTTAAATATCTCCAGAGATGGAGATTCCACAACCTCCCTGGGCAACTTATTCCAGTGTTCAGCCACCCTGACAGGCAGGAAGCTTTTCCTAATGTCCAACCTATACCCCCCCCCCCCCTTGCTGCAGTTTAAGCCCATTGCTGCTTGTTCTATCCTCAGAAACCAAGAACAATTTTTCTCCCTCCTTTGCAGCATTACCAGCCCTTCCGCTGCTTGCTGGGCTCTTAGAAGGCATGTAGAGGTAATTTAGAGTGAAAGAACAGAACACTGAGAGCCAGGATGGGTGGCTGTAAACAAACTTTACAGGATCCCAGGAAACTTGGTCCCATCCATGGTAGGCGCACAATCGACTAATTGAAACCCCGCCGAACCATGGATGTTGCTGTGAATTAGAGAGGTTCAACCTGTAGTAAACCGAGTACTGCGACTGTGATTTTTGAAGTTCTGTACTTCATTTGCGCAGCTGATCCCAAACAGGAAGGACGAACAGGTGCAGGGAGTAGCCACATGTTAGGGTGGTAGTACAGTGCATGGCTACCAGCTTCCATTTGCTCCGAAGCACTCTGACCGGCGTGAGTTGGTTTCTCCTCAGGCTAGCAGGATGTCAGTCCAGGCATGTTTAAATCACTGACTTAAATGATTGATTTAAAATAAAACCTGCTGATTTAAATCCGGTTGATGCTAACTCAACCATACAACAGGTGCATATAAATTTTAGCTTTGCGCTTTATAAAGAACTAAATTACGAATGCAGAGTAGTAAATTCCAGAACTTGGAAGCTATGGACTTTTACAAAACTACCACCAGCAAACCCACAATGGGCTGAAAATGTCAGTCTTTGATCCTGCAAACATTGTGTGCCCATGTTGGTAGCATCAGATGCAACGCCTGTGTTTTTATTAGCCTTCCTTTTAATGGCATGTCTCACCCTTAAAACCCATTTTCAGTGTTGGCGGTGAAAAGTTGTTTAATCCAGGGGTTCTCAAACTTTGTGATACCGCAACCCCCCTCTAAGTTGCTCAAGAGTCGGGACCCACAGTTTGAGAAACGCCGGTTTAATCTTTAGTCTGTTCTTGACGTTATTGTGAAGGTTCGTACACCACACCCTCCGGGGCAGATTTTCTAAGACCAGACTTTTAACGGTATTTAGACACCTAAGTGACCTAGAAGTTCATGTCTCGTTGACTTCAGCTTACATGGAGGAGCCGTAGCCTAGTGGAAGCATTTCACCTTTTTTTTTTTTTTTTTTTTTTTTTTTTTTTTTTTTTTTAAACATGTCGAGGTTGGATATATTGGAAGATGCTGTTGGTTGCAAATGCAACTCAAGCTACTAGATCTGAGTTTGTGGTACCTTGAAGTCAGGATGTTTATGAAGCTCCAGGATGGGCCTTAAAATGTGAGGTTCATGTCAGGAAAAAAATGAAGGTGGAATCTGAAATTCAGGGGCCAGCTATATGACAAATGGAAGCCTCCCCGTTAGCAATTTCAGACTGTGAAATTGGGGAGACAGTAAAGAACTAGCAACATGTTACAAATGGATTTGAGTTTTGTAAATGTTCTACGTAAAATACTTTAAGTCATCACGGCACTGAGCTTGGCCCCCGATTTTTCTATCCCTGAGGGCTGAGCCGCCCCTCAGCCCTTCCTGAAGATGGGGTCTTTAATCTTTCTGGCTCTCTTTGTGCTATGGCTAAATGCAGCACTAGACCTACAGCTGGGGAAGCCACGTGGCCGAGAAATGAACCACCTTGTGCAAAGCTGCCCAGCAAGTCCTTCCACTGCACAGAGTAAATATCCGGAATCTGGCTCTGCCTCTGAAAGGCACGTACCCACCTAGGGATGTGCCATCTCCGTGTTCGCGTCCGTGCCGATGCTTGCGGGAGGGGCGTCATAGAGCACGGCTTGATGAGTGCTTGGGATTGGGAAGTCGCCCTAGGAAAACGCCTCGTCGGGATCCTGACCAGCATGATGGGCCTAAGCCAGGTGTGGACATGGTCTCTGGCCCCATGGAACAAGGGTTCCCTGGTAACCGCTACAGCCCTGGTGACCAAATGTTCCGATGTCACAGAGGCTTCCGGAGCTTGGTGCCAGGAGCCGGCTCCACCGTGTGGTTCAGGTTCTGCTCTGGCTCCTGCCTCTTCGCGGGGATGGGGAGGGGCAGCAGCGATAAAGAAGCTGTTTCAGCAAGTGGGTGGGGCAGGGGGCTGGCGGCAGGGGGCTGTTAACCGAGGCTGGTAGAGCTAACAGATCATGAAGGACAGCCAGAGCGAAATCTGAAACGGCGGGTGGCCAGGCCAGACCTGTGCGGGGCTGTGACCCCGCGTGCCAGGTCGCGCGGTGCAGGGGCCCTCTTGGGCAGAGGGGCTGTGGCAGACTGGATGGAGACAGTGAGGAAAAGCTGCCCTTCCGCCCTCAGGAAAGGGCAGGGTTTCCCCTGCACTCGGGTCTTCTCTTCTAGCAGCCTCAGCTGCCTGGTTTTCCAAGGGGCGAGGCCAGCAAGTGTCAGAGCAAGATCTGTCCTGGGAGGCGCTCGTGGAAATGTTATGAATGATGCCATCGAATGGGCTGCGGAAGACGAATTGGAGCCCCAGCTGTTCAGGGCTTGCTGTACTCCAGACAGGGCAGTTCTTCCCCCAGGGCCTAGCCGCTTTTGGACAGATTTAACCCCTGAGAGTCCGACCCTCCCGGGTGTGCGCTTAGCTCTGGTCTCTGATGGGTCAGCCAGATCTGCAAGGAAGCGCTGATGCGGAACCCTTTTACAACTGCCCCCTAAGAGCAGCGACAGCTTTCGCCTTCCTGCCCGGCTGTGTGAATGCCGGGAGGTACCATTCTCCTCTGTCAGGTGTACGCGAGGGGTCCGGACCCTCCTTGCTCCCTCAAGCCCACGTTTAAAGAGACCGCGTCGCCCAGTGGCTAGAGCAGAGGAGTGCGTGACAGAGCTTTCGGGTCCCCGGCTCGGCTTCGCTTTGGGAAGTCGACGTGCTTGTGCATGTCTCAGGGATGGGCGAGGGAGACGCGGCTCCTCTTTCCCCTGGGAGGGTTGTGAGGTGGGCGCTCTCCCTGGCTTTGCCCAGCTGCCCTGGGCTGCCGGGGGGCCGAGTGACCCACAGAGCGACAGGCCGGGAGTCAGGGAAGTCACCGCCTCCTGTGTTTCCTTCCCCGCGCAGGCTCCCCACTGCGAGCACGCCTTCTGCAACGCCTGCATCACCCAGTGGTTCTCCCAGCAGCAGACCTGCCCCGTGGACCGCAGTGTAGTCACGGTCGCCCACCTCCGCCCCGTCCCCCGCATCATGCGGAACATGCTCTCCAAGCTGCAGATCACGTGCGACAACGCTGTGTTCGGCTGCACGGCCGTCGTGCGACTCGACAACCTGATGTCTCACCTCCACGACTGCGAGCACAACCCAAAGCGGCCGGTGACGTGCGAGCAGGGATGCGGGTGAGGGTCGCCCCCTGGAGCTGGGGAAAGGCCTGGCTCGTGTTCCAAAGGCACAGAGGCCTGGAGTGACTTGGCCTGAGGGCGCTGCGCTCAGTCAGCCTGCTCCCGCAGGGGCAGAGGGGGGCACTAGCCAGTCAGCGGCGGAGCAGGGACACTGGCCAGATGTGCTGCTGTAAACTCCCAGCACTGCCCTGGGGGTGTAAGCGACGAGTCAATTTGTTCCTTGACTAGCCTCCCCCCTTCCTGCTCCCCCCCCCCGCCCCAACACAGGCAGCAAGCTGGGGGGAAGCAGGAGATAGTGCTGGGGGGAGCCAGCTTAAAAGCCGGTTCTCCCCAGCACCATGTCCACAGAGGAATAACAAGGACCGGGCATGAGTCGGGAATCAGCTGATTCCTGACGCCTTTCCCCACCCCCACCCCCCCCGACGCTGCGACTCTGCCGGCTCTTAATTGAATTTAAAAATCAGAAGTGCAGAGGGGGGGACCGGCCGGCTCTTCATACATTTCAAAGGCAGAGCCGCAGCAGGGCGAGCTGCCGGGACCGGGAGTTAACCCCTCTGCGGCTCCCCTGCTTGTCGGCTATACTGAACTATATTTAACATCCCTACGTTGCCCACGGTGGTGCCCTGGGCTATCCAGGGCGGCCATCATGGCCCAGTCTCTGGGCCTGCTGGCAGCTGGTGTCCTGCTCTTCTTTAAATCTCTTGAGCATCCAGCCCTGGAGATGGGGAGGGGGGGGGGGGATGTTCCTCGGCACCGTGGCAGGTAAGGGCTGGCATCAGTGAGACATCTGGCCTCTTCTCCATGGAACGACTCCACCGTCCCCCGGTCGGCCAGAGCAGGGCGTTTGGGCTCCAGCCTGTGCCTCGGTGAGGCTGCCCCCCAGGACAGCCACTTGCTGGCTGGGTATTATGATGCACAAGCTGAGCTGAGGCCACTGTCTCTCCGGTCGGGTAGGGACTAGGGAGCCTGGCTGACGGTGAGGGGCTTCGTGTAGTGGGTCCGTCTACTCCAGCAGTGGCCAGCACCAGCTGTTCCGAGCAGGGCAGATGTGCAGTAGGCAGATGTGGGATCCTCTCTCTCCCCACCCCCCAACATCACCCTGATCCCCAGTGGCTTAAACCCTCCCTCCCGAGAGCTGAAGATCCTGGCCAAAACTCTGTGGTTCGTTCTCACTCGGGCCCACGTGATCTCCCGCTGCACGGCCCCCAAGCATCCCCGTGCGTAGTGGGAGGTGGCTGGGTCCTTGGCAGCATGTTCTCCTGGCAAATCCCGGCCCTGATCTGCCCCTCCCCCGTCCGTTCTCTCCCTCTCCCTGCAGCTTGGAAATGCCCAAAGACGAGCTGCCGAATCACAACTGCATCAAGCACTTGAGGTCCATGGTGCAGCAGCAGCAGACCAGGATCGCCGAGCTGGAGAAGACGTCGGCGGAACACAAGCACCAGCTGGCGGAGCAGGTAGCTGCTTTCCTGGGTAGGGAGGCGGGGGGGGAGGGGGGCGTGTTTCTGGCTCGGGCCTCTAGGGCCTAGCATTGCCTTAGGTACGGGCGGAGGGTCCTCCTTGAGGCACCAGGCCGGTCATTCAGGGTATGTCTAGACTACATCCTCTGTCGCCAGAGGGATGTAAATTAGACCTACCGAAATTGCTAATGAAGCGGGGATTTAAATATCCCGTGCTTCATTAGAATAAAAATGGCCGCCGCTTTTTGCCAACGTGGTAATTTGCCAGCAAAAAGCTGCAGTCTAAACAAGGATCGGCCGTCAAGGAAAGCCTTTTCCCGCCGATCCCTTATGCCTCGTGCAACGAGGTTTACGGGATTAATCGGAAAAGGCTTTCCTTGCTGCACGATCCCCATCTAGACTGCCGCTTTTTGCCAGCAAATTGCCACAGCGGCAAAAAACAGCGGCCATTTTTATTCTAATGAAGCGCGGGATATTTAAATCCCCGCTTCATTAGCAATTTCGGTATGTCTAATTTACATCCCTCTGGCGACAGAGGATGTAGTCTAGACATACCCTCAGTGTTCTTCTGCTGCCACTCTGACCAGCAAGAAGTTACACAAGCAATCCCCTCAGACACTCCAGCTTTCCCTGTGCCGCAGCCGGCACCCTCCTTACACAGGTAAGAGGTTATCAAGCCAGTTTCTCCAGATCCGAACAGGTTCTCCCGATTCCAAAGGACCAGCCTCAGCACCGTTGATAGCTCAGATGTTAACCCACAGAGCCCGCTGGGCCAACCCTTTAGAATCTAACGGCTCATTAATAAAAAGAAAGAAAAGGTCGAGAGGAGAACGGTAAAAAGAAAGCCCGTTACACGTATCAATGGCTACGTTCTTGATGCAGGCCCTGCACAGAGATATAACAAACAGCTGGCTTCAAAGTCTCCGGCGCGCATCCTCTGTTAGGATGGGCCTGCTCTCCTTACCCGCTCTGTTACCACAGAGATGCTTCTGAAACACGAGCAGGAGTGAAGACAAAGATGGAGATGGAGGAACCTCTCCCCCCCCCCCCCATCCTTTTATAATCTTGTCCCTGTGGAGGGAAATCCATCATTCCTCTGAGTGATGGTAACTCCCAAAATAGGGCTGATCTCATAACTAACGTGGCCATGTCCTTTTCAGGCAAGGGGCCATGGGGCACCCAGGCATGTCCTTTTCAGGCAAGGGGCCGTTGCGTACTCCTCAGGTATCTGTTGGCAACCCTAAAGAGCCATTGTCCATGCAGCAAAGCTATTCGCTGGGTCGCTCCCCCTCCCTCCCCAAAAATAGGTGGGTGACGCCTGCTGCTGTCTCCCGGACAGAAAACATTTAAAATTCAAGCACAGAGCCCCTGCTGGTACCTTTGCATCCAAAAACCATCCATGCGCATGGGCAGCACAGACGGACTCAGCACGGCATGAGCTTTCATTAGACCCCCTCACTGGGGCCACGGTGGGTGCAGCCGCAGCCTGCATGTTTCTATTAAATTCCAATAAGGTGACCCGTGGCGGCCCCCCTCTGTGTTAGGCTCTCGCAGGGCTAGAACTCTGACCTCAGTCTGTTTCAGGACTAGGGCCCTACCAGATTCACAGCCCTGCAAAATGGCTTCTGGATTATGAAACCTGGCCTTTGGTCTGCTTTTACCCGAGAACGTGCATATTTCACAGGGGAAGATCAGCCTTTCTCAAGCTAGGGGTCCTGACCCAAAGGGGAGTTGCAAGGGGATCACAAGGTTATTTTAGGAGGGTCCCTATGTTACCACCCTTATTTCGGTGCTGCCTGCAGAGCTGGGCAGCTGGAGAGCGGGGGTTGGAATGAGCGGGGGTTGGCCAGGCGCCCAGCTCTGAAAGCAGCACCCGCCAGCAGCAGCGCAGAAGTAAGGGTGGCAACACCGTACCCACGTCACCTTTCTGTGCTGCTGCTTTCAGAGCTGGATGGCCAGAGAGTGGGCGGCTGCTGACGAAGAGCCCGTCTTAGCAGGCAGCAGCAGGGAAGTCAGGGTTTTCCACCACCTGAGTGTTAATAAGATGGCCAGGTCCCCTGCTGCCAGGTGGGGCCGCACAGAAAACCTTTGTGCTCAGTGCCTGGATTGCATCCCCCTTCCAGCCTGGTGGGGAAGGAGGGAGAGCCAATCGGCACGTGCGAGGGACTCCTGCCTGTTGCAAACATCTCTGCCTTTGCCCTGTCTCTCAGAAACGGGACATCCAGTTGCTGAAGGCCTACATGCGAGCCATCCGCAGTGTCAACCCCAACCTGCAGAACCTGGAAGAGACCATTGAATACAACGAAATCCTAGAGTAAGTGCTGCTGCTAACGTGCAGTCCTGGTTGGAACGGTCCATCCCGCAGCGAGGCGTGTTCAGGAAGCAGACCTGGGGATCTAAGGCATCACGCACGCACGCACCCCTGTGACAGTGAAATCTGGCAGCCTAACCCTGCTCACGTTAAGGGGTCCCAGCAGCTGTAAAATTCTGTCCCTGCAGCGAGTTCCAAAGCAGGGCGCTGCCCCTCGGTTTCCTGCCAGCGAAAGGGAGTTGGTACAAATGGGGTGTGGTCCGGTCTTTGCACCAGTCCAGCACAGAGGGCACCAGGTCGAAGGCCCGACTCGGCACAGCTCAGGGACACTGAATTCCACCAAGTTGGCCTCAAAGCACAGGGAGAAGGTTTTCCTCTGGAGCAGTGTTTCCCAAATTTATTTGGCCAAGGAACCCTTTTCAGCTTAAAAGAATTTCAAGGAATCCCTAGGGTTGCCAGGATAACATTTAGCAAGCAAAAAAAAAAAAAAAAAAGCCACTAAATAGACTGTCTCTTTAAGAGGGGGTGGGGGAAGTGCCACGTTCTCGCGGAATCCTTACTTCTGCTTCGTGGACCCCCGGGATTCCGCGCAGCACCAGTTGGAAAACGCTGCTCTGGAGGCTCTCGGATGTGGGCGTTCCCGGGAGTTTGGTGCCTCTGCTGCCGGAACATGGGCAGCATCTCGTCCACGGGGGGCCCCGAAAGCTGGAAAATTGCAGCTTCTCTGCTCACCCCATCTGCTGGCGTTGGAGGTGAAGGCTGCGCTAGGGGGGAGGAGACCCCAGATGGTCGGAGCAGGCGGCTCGGAGAGTCTGGGTGGGGAAGCCAAGCCCATGGAGAACGTCCAAGGCCATTCTGGGTTGCTGTAGAACAAGGCCTTGGAACCCTGCCTGGGTGGCTCCCCTGGGGAGGACCAAAGAGAGGACTGTCAGGGCCTGGAAAAGGGTGTTGCTGGGAAGGAGGTTCTGCGAGGGGGCCGAGGTCTGTGCCTCACGCCTCCCGGCCTAGTCCCTTCTCGCAGCCCCTATATGCTGGGACGAGAGCGAGCGGCTGGCTCTCCGCTAGGGTTCCCAGAGACAAGCTGGGGGGGAGTTCTGGTTCCGGAGGGGGCCCCTATGTTCATTTGGGCTGTCCTCTCTGAGCTGGCTCTGTCTTGTACCTCTCCTGGCCGACGCCCCTTAAACAGTCTGAGGTGGCTGGCCTGCCGGCTTCCAAGGCTCCTGTGGAAGGAGCCGTCACCGCCGCCTGTGAACGCACCCCGCCCCTGTCTCACGGCGCCGTGCTCTCTTGCAGGTGGGTGAACTCCTTGCAGCCCGCCCGGGTGACGCGCTGGGGCGGAATGATCTCCACGCCGGACGCCGTGCTCCAGGCCGTCATCAAGCGCTCGCTGGTGGAGAGCGGCTGCCCCACCTCCATCATCAACGAGCTGATCGAGAACGCCCACGAACGGAATTGGCCGCAGGGCCTGGCCACCCTGGAGACCCGCCAGATGAACCGGCGCTATTACGAGAACTACGTGGCCAAGCGCATCCCCGGCAAGCAGGCCGTGGTGGTGATGGCCTGCGAGAACCAGCACATGGGGGAGGACATGGTGCTGGAGCCGGGCCTGGTGATGATCTTTGCACACGGCGTGGAGGAGATCTAAAGACTTTTAAAGAGAGAGACATTTTGTGCTTGAAAAAAAAAGAACAAAACCCCTTTGTCTAAGCCGCTGCCCCCTCCCCCTCCCCCGTCGGTCACAGCATTATATCAGGGCATTATTCCTCCAAGCGCGTGGCTCCTCATTGACAAGCGATTCCCGGCCTCGGGGGCCCTCCCGTGGGGCACGGAGCAGCCCCCCAGCAGCGCAGGCAAATGGCGGTTTGCCTTGTGCCAGACTCCGTGGGACTCCTACCTGGCTTTGTATAGCACCGGGCCCCTAGAAAGTGGGGGCTTTTGACGGGCCTGGATACTGCCGTCTCTGTGGCCTCCTGCCGCGACCTGAACCAAAAGGGGCCAGTGGGTCTCGGCGTGGGGCCAACCCGACCATTCACCTTCACTCTGAAGCTTTAAGCCCCTCCCTCGTTTCTTCTCGCTCTGCGGGAAAGCCGCAGCTCTCCTGCCGGGCGCTTGCCCGGGGCCTGGGTTTGTGTGGACAGGCCCCACTTCGCAGCCGTGGGAGAGGGGTGGGGCCGGGGAAGCTGCTCGTGCCCCTGACGTGTTGGCCGGGAGCTACGCTGCAGACACGAGCGATGCCAAATAGCCGCTCCCCTCCCCGCACGGTCCTGTCGCCATCGAAACGCCACGGCCTTTTGAAGCCAAACAGCCGAGCTTCCGGAACTTGGACGTGTGGCCTTACGCGGCACCGGGGAGAAATCCGGCTTCAGGCGGGGCAGCCTCCCGCAGGGAACTGATCCTCCAGGGCCGCTAAGTGGAATTAAACTCTTCTTGGACAGCTCTTCCACCTCCTCCTTTCTCCCCTCCCGCTCCGAGCCTCCCGAATGCGCCTGTGGCTCGGCTCCCCGGAGGAGGAGACGGGCTGCTGTCCCATGGACAGCCTTCCTACCTGCCAGGGACGGCTGCCACGGCTTCTTACCCAGAACGTAGGCTAAGCCGTTCTGTCTGTCTGTCTGTCTGTCTGTCTGTGCTGGACAGTCCACAAAGAGCTTTATGTATTTTTTTTTTCCAGACACTTGCTGGTGATTGCGGTTCAGTTTCGGGGGGTTTTGTACTTTATTTTGGCCTTGTTTGTTTGTATTTTTTCCTTTATTTTATTTTTTAAAATACAGAGGACGGAATCCCGCCAGGTTCGATTAAGTTTACTTGTCGGGAATTTAATTTATTTGCATTTGTGAGGGGGTTTGTGTTTTTGGTTTTGTTCCTTTCTTTCAGTGTTGGTCATGCCTGGGAACTTTATTTCCTCTTTCGCTCAACTTTATTTCCTCTTTGTGCCCATGGTGGCTGCGTGTGGTCCAGGGAGAGATTTGTCAATAAATAAGTGTGTGCTGATTGCAGACGTTAACAATGCCATCCCTTGGGTGACTTCTTGCATCTCTCTGGGCTCTGAACAGCCTGAGCCCTCCCCATCTGCTGCCCGGAAGCTGGAAATAAGGGGACATAGGTTGACAGGCTAAGAGTGTGAATTACCAGGTAACTGCTGGCCGAGCAAGCGGCTCTCCTGGGTTCCCGTTCGCAGGCAGCCAGCGGCGGAGCTGTGTCCGCCAACGGAAAAGATTCTCATTGAGATCGGACCCTCTGCCCCAGCCAAGTGCGGTGGCACTGTCCCGGCTGGCAGGGCAGATCTCGGAGACCGTCGTCAGGGGCAGCAGATGCCCAATGGGTGTCCACCATCTCGGCTGCTGAAATGGGAGGTGGCCCACATGTTGTTCTCATAGAGAACTACATTTCCCATGATGCCTTATGCTAATTGGCCTTGCTCTGCTCAGTTGTATGACAACCGAGTTTTTCTCCCAGGAGCAGAATCGGAGGCTTCAGGGCCAGACTGCAGAAAGCGGCTGTGGGCCGTGGAGGGAGCGAGATGCCTGACTTGGGTTGGAGATCCGAACAGAGGGGGGTTTGCCCGGCCCAGCTGCCGGTCACAAAGTTCTGTCTCCTTTTATTCTGATCCTGGAGCTGCAACACACCCGGGCCAGGGAGAGGACACGCGCTAATCGCTCTCGAAGCCCAGCGGTGGGTTTTGTGACACTGTTTCCAATTTCCCTGCGCTGTCGGGCAGGCCTTTGCGTTGTGCTTTAGAGACTCTGTAAGCTGCTGCAGGAACTCAGTTTGGTATTCGTCTTTCCCACCCAGCTGGGTGGCGTTTTTAGGGTCACCCTCTCGCTGCATTTTTCCCTCTTTCAACTGGCAAATTTCCACGTGTGTTTATTTTTTTTAATGCAACATTTTTCTTGGGGAAATCCAGCTAGTTCTCTGGTTCAGGGCGACTTGGCTTCCCCCGCAGCCGTTGTAGGAGAGCTCTCTGGGTAACTTCCTAGTTTTCCGTGTGTCTCGGATCCTGCGTTACAAGTACCTGGCATCTTCAGAAGTCAGATCAGTTTGAGGTCTGGAGCGGGTTGTATTTGAATTCATGTCTCGATGACGTGTGGAAGGGGAATTTCTGGGTGGGAGCTTTGTCCAACCCAGACCCTTATGCTCAGGAATTAGAAAAAGCTGCTAAATCCAACCTGATAACTGCATCTGTCTCTCTGGACACTTTAAAAAACTGATTTCTGCCCCCGTCCCTCCAGCCCACTTCCAGAGATGGCTTCTGTTCTCCTTTCCGCTGGAGGAGCTGGGTGCTCAGAAATCAGACAAGACTTGCAACGGGGTCTTTGCTGGTCCGTAAAAGTTGCTGGTAGTGTCTTGTGTGTGCTGTTTAATTGTGTTGACTGCACTAATAAACTGCCTTTTCTTGACGCTCTTCAATCCTTCGTTGCGATCTCCGGGCGCTCACTCTCGTGTGCCAACTGCCGAGCCTGCTTTCTGCTTTTCCATGACCTCTCCTTGCCAGCTGCCTGCAGTCCCCACCATGCTAAATCCTCTCTTGGCTTCACCCCTGGCAGTGGCCCAGACGGATGAGCCCCTGGCGAATAGCAAGTTCTCTTGTTCAGGCTGCCTGCTGAGTAGCAGGTAAGTGCTGCACATGGGGGCTGGCGCTCTCCCGGCGTGAACTGCCAGGACGGGCCATAACTGAGCTGCACAAAGGAACCGCAGAAAAGACCCAGGGGGGTGAGCTACACAGGCTGGCTGCCCGGGCACGAAGTCTGTGCCGGAAACGCTGGTGGTCAGGTAGGTGAGGCTGGCTCGGGGCTGGGCTGTGTTCCAGCCGAGGCCGTCCTGAGCGCTTGGGGTCACGGACAAGCCCTGCGTTTTGCTGGCGTTTTTGCAGGAACTGTGCACAGAGGTTAGCCAGGCTGTGCACTGCCAAGAGAAATTCTGCAGGTGCAGGTAGGCGCTGTAATTCCGGCCTGGCTGCTGCAGGGCCAAGCCTCTGGCGGGTGGGGAGGTGTCTCCATCGCATGAGCCTCTAGGACAGGAGGCTAGCACTGTACGAAAGGGGCTGAGACAAGCTTTCCGATTGGCTGCTTCCGGACAGCTGGAGCCCTTGAGGGAGGGGAGAGGGAACATCAGATGTATGGGGTCCCTGGCCCTGCCAGACCCGAGCTCGTGTTCATCACACAACTGGCTGCTTCTCTCTAATCTTCGTCCGCTTCCTCCCTGTGGTAGCCTCTGCTCTCCTGCCCATTTCGGGCTCTGTGCTCGGGCCCGCTTGGCAACAGCGAGGCTTGAGATGACTCGGCCAGGCCTGGCTCCTCTTAGCTCTGGCTCGACGCATTAGCAGCCAGATTTTATTTTTAGTCCGCAAAGGGCTGTACAGCCCTTCCCCTCTCAGTTTTCCCTAGAGTTTCCTCCTCCCCAGCAGAGCAGGAAGGGTTACATGTGAGGGGGAAGGTCTCAGCTTTTCTCCAGAACTTGGTGTCTGCTACTGGAAGTGCTGCCAATTGCTGCTGGGATTTGCCAAGAGCCTGAAACCGTTGCAGTTACCCCGGTCTACCCAACACTCCGGAAATGCTGCTTCAAGAGCAGAGCCTCACTTCACCATCCGACCCCTTGATTTGCTCTGGGCGATTTCTTTCCCCAGCCAGAGGCCCACAGGCCTGCAACAGCCCTGAGTCTAACGAGCTCTGCCCTGGGGGCCCGTGTGCGCTGCAGCTGCGGGGTAGGATGGGGGGAGAACAGGCGCTGTGCTCTTCCTGCTCTGCTCCTGGCTTTATTCCTGTGCCAAGCGGAGTGGTTCTGGTACCCGCTGCTTCCTGAGGCTGCCCGTTGGGCCTTAGCTCCCCTTCCCTGCAACTGCTGGGGTGGAGCCTGGCCGCCGCTTAAGCAGCACCCAGCAACACCACAGGCTGGGGGCAGGGAGCCTTTGTTCAGCACTTGGGCAGCTGAGTTCTGGCTCATTCGCAATGCCTGTAAGGCGGCATCGGGCGCGGAAGGGCAGGTTCAGTGTCACGGGGTGGAATCGTCGGGTTCTTGGAACCACAGCGGGGCCCGCCAGCCACCGGGAGTGGTGAAGGCCTGGTCTCCACTTACTCACGTTTTCCCAGACTGAGCCGAGGGGCCCTTCTCTGAGCAGTCGGCCCTGCAGGAAAGCAACAAAACTCCCACCATGTACGGGCTGCAAGGCTCACAATCCCACACGTTTCATGCCTCTAGGCCATGGGACCAGCAGCTGGTTCCATCTTTCCCCTCCTTGGGTGCAGCAGACGGGCGGGGGCAGGCGAGAACCTAGTGCCTGTAGGTCCCAAAGGCACCGGTCTACTGAGCCTGGGCGGACAGGTTTCCATTGTTTTGATGCCTGATACTGATGATTTAAGCCAGGGGTGGGGAAGCTCTTTTGGGTGGGGAGGCTGCTGACCCCCAGAAAAATAAGTTGGGGGCTGCACCAGAGCCCAGTGAGGTCCAAGCTAGTAGATTTTGTAGGCCCTGGGGTGGGGCAAAACCCAAGGGGTTTAGTGTGTGGGAGGGCTGCCGAGAAGCAGGCTTGGGATGTGGGGTCTGGATGGTAGGAAGAGCGCAGGAGCCAGCTGGGAGGGGAGCCCCACGGTGGGGGCCAGATCCAAGCAAGCCAGGGGCCGCATCCGCCCCCTGGGCCTTAGGTTCCCTACCCCTGATTTAAACTGATTTTTTTTAAAGAGTTTTTTAAATTTTCAGTTGCACAAAATTCTGGGTCTTATGGGTTTGGGTTTTTTTATTGGATTGAAATTGGCCTGGGCCAGGGAGAGGCCAGGACTGCATGACAGCTGCTGGTGGCGCACTTCCAACTGTGAAAGCTTTCAAACCGTTTTGTCAGTATCCTGCCTTCCCTCGCCCTGGCCGGCCGGTGCTCCTGGAATCACCTGGCTGCCTTCTCCCTGCCCTGCTGTGTGAGCAGGTTGGGTGGGCGGCTGGGCCCCTGGCATTGACACACACAAACAGTCTCTCTGTCTCTTTACACTAACAGGCTTCGGCGGGTCCCCAGGGCGCTCCTTGAAGAGCGCTGGCGTTTCATGGTTACAAGGGTGACCGGTGCCACCGTGACTCCCTCGTCTTCCTCCTCCCCCCACAACTGCCGCCCCTTCGGGCTCTGCTGTGCTGATAATCGGCCTGGCAGTGGGGGCAGCGCGTACTTGTTCCTTCCCCCGCCTGGCGGCAGCAGGAGCAAAGCAAAGCTGCCCTGCAACCCTGGGCGCCCAGCTACTGCTTTCTGGGCCTGTTTCCCTCCCAGCCGTGGCTCCGGGTGATGCAGATGTGCGGGGGCAGCTTCGGGGCTATCCTGTGCCTTGCATGGCTGGGAGGTATTTTGCCACCGTCGATTGGTGTGCCAAGGGCTTGTTTCCCTCATCCCTGTCACCCGTAGTCGCCGGCTGGCCGGTCTCCCAGCTGGGGGGCAGTGAGAGCGAATTCACCTCTTCTCTCGTCGCGGTGCAAGGCCTGGCTTTGTTAGGGGGCGCAGTGACAAGCGGGGGAGGGGGCACTGCTTAATTTGTGCCGGGACTGAGCCTGCCACCTCTAGGCCTGGCATGTTGGAGCTCCAGCTTCTCTGGGCCGTGCTGCATCAGCCTGAGAGCGAGGGCTGGGCCTGTTGGGGGGAACTTTCCTTGCTTCTTTGCGCCCCCCCCCCCCAGCAACGGTCAGCAAAGGGTTCAGTGCCTGCTCCCCTTCCCTGTCCACAGTGGCTCCCTTTCCACTCTCCTGTGTTCCAGAGTCTTCCTACCCCCAACCAGGTTGGCCCCGGGCTTCCTGGGGGCTTGCCCCCCAACCGTGTTGTGGTCCCCTAGGGCAGGGGCAGAAGTAGCCCTGCTCCTGGGGCTCTGTCCACCCTGGGCACAGATCATGGCCGACAGCTCAAAGCAACTACAGTTTATTAAACAGCCACCCCTTCAAGGAAAAATGGGGGAGGGTAAAGGAAAAGGTGTCCCCCTCCCCCCGCTCTGTGGCAGGGGACATCGCACACAGCCCCTCTGGGACGTCACAGGCTGTTCTGCGTAGGACCCAGGGTCCCCTTATTGGTCCCAGCTGCTTCCCACACCCAGCCCCAGCCTGCTCCAGCCCTAATGCCGCTCTCTGTTGCGCTGCCTGGCTGTTCCCGTGGCTGCGCTCTGCGCTCTGTCTCTGGCTGCCTGGCTCGGCCCCGCTCCATCTAGCCAATTCCAGTTCCCCCGGGGCTGGGACCCGACCCACCTCCTGAGCCCCTGTTAACCTGCCTGCCCTGACAATCAGGCTGCCCTGCTGTGTTGGCCTCTCCCCATTGCTCCTGGGGACTGTCAGTTTCGGGGTCCTGATTTCTCATCGACTCCTCCCCTTCTTTTTGGGTCGGGGACACCAAACCTCTTCCCTGCTGAGGGTTAATGAGGGGCCAACAGCCAGCCCCTTAGTGATTGCAAATTAAGCACTGGAGTGGAGGGGGGGCTGATCCCTTCTTGGTGCTTGTAGGTGCCACTGTGGTACCCACGGGCCAGTCAGGTCACCCAGCCCCAGACAGCTGCCTTGCTGCCACCCTCCTCACCTCTGCCAGCCCTTGGCAAGGAGCCGGGCCTCTTTGCCCAAGCAGGGCTCCTCGGCGGCTCGGAGCAGTGAGGCCAGCCTGGCCCGGCTGCTGAGTGGGTCTGAGGCAGCGGCTGCCTGGGCACCAGACTCAGCCTAGAAGCAGTGAGGGGGAAATCTCGCTCCCCTGGGGTACAGAGCCCCCAGAAGGGTCCGAGGCTGGAGGTCAAATTAGTGAGGCAGGAAAGAAACCTAGAAGAGAAAACTTTATGATGCATGCATGCAGGCTGTCACTTCCAAGAGTGAAGCAGCAGCCCTGACAGACAGATTCAGGTATCCTTTATACAGAATGCTTAGACAGCTCAGTTGTGGATTGTTCTTCTTTAACATATCAAAGTCTCAGCAGAAGTACTCTGAGACTTCTGTTCACCCCAGGAGTGCTAGAAGTAAGTTTTTACAGTACACAAAGCCACATGAGAACTTGAGTGGAGGAGTCTACAAGGCAAACTGTGACAAAGATAAGGGTTTACATGACAAATTGTGACAGACTAGGAGTATCCATGAATTTGAGATAGTTATTTGTAAGGGTCTTTGATTAGAGCTAATTTGATTTCTCTCTGTTACAGGGAGAAAGGCCTGGAAAACTTTTTAACCCTTACAGCAGTTTTCTTTCAGAGAGTTTTGATTTCTGCACAGTCCCCCTTAGACACAATTGGAGTTATTTGATTTTCCCCACAATTCCCCCCTTTAATACTCCTATTGGAGTATTACTTAAAGTTTATTTTGGACATTCTTAGGTATTTTTTCTTTGCTAGGATGAAGTCTCATCTTAGAGGGAGGTTTTCTTTATCTGCTGGGTAAATGACCCACTGCCCATTTAACCCCAGATCTTTACCAGTGCCAATTTTGCTTTTAAAACAAAATGGAAACATAGTTCCTGATGGATGTAATGCTTGAGTAAGGGGAATCCCTGAGGCAATCAGGTTTTTTTGTGCCAAATTTGCCTGTTCCCCCCCTATGACTATGTACTTCTGGCACAGTGTTATTATTCTGGGCATTTACCCACTCCCGCTCTCCTGTAGAGTACTGACTACCAGTAAATCTCAATTTTAGGGGTCTGGTCCACAAGGAGGCAGGAGTTGGGATAAACTGTAATGGTAAAAGGCCTTCAGAGCCTTTTATGAGCTGTTCACATATCCAACAGTCACTTGTATCACTTGTATTGGTGAGGGACACAACCTTTTGCAGGGCTTCCCAATAAGGGTGGGGAAAGTTATACACTAAGGCTATTCTGACTACTAAAAGAAGGAAAACAATCCCCATCTTATAGTATCTTAAGTCTCTAAAGTAGAAGGATAATAATAATATAGTAATTAGCTAGCAACTAGCAAAGCAGTCTTTTAACTAAACTTAATCAGTTAGTATTGTTTGGCTTGCCTCTGCAGGCACTCTTCGAGGTTTCGTAGTCTCTTAGTTCACTCAATACTGGAATGGCTTTCCCTTTGTGAGAGTTACAGGGCGCCAGGCTCACCTGTAGGTCTTTGCTGGTACAGTCCTACCTCTCAGGTTGTACCTCGAAGCTCCTGGTGGAGGCCGGTTTGGTAACAGTCTGGTTTGAGAGTCTGCCGCCTCGGTCCGCTGAACCTCGTCCTCAGGTGATTCCTCCAGGGAGGGGTCCTGGGTGACGGGGTCAATCAGCTCTGTTGGATCTGCAGTTCGGCGTACATGACTTGCGTGGATCCACGAGCGGCGCTCCTTTACCTTTACTGCTGTGTGGGTGATGAGCAGCAATTGGAACGGTCCTTCCCACCGGGCTGTCAGGGAATTCTTTTTGCGATGTTCCTTCACGAACACGTAGTCGCCTGGTTGGATGTTGTGGCACGGCACATCAGTAGGTGCTGGGAGGGCTTCCTTTACCTGCAGGTGCAAGCTCTCCTAACCGTCATTTTATGTCTAGGTTTCTTCTTTCTGTGTGGCTGCTAGCCTGTGGGCCTCCTGCAACATTAAACTGCTTACAAATCACACATGAATTAGATATGAATTAGATATTCTTGAGACAGCTTCTAGGTGCATGCCTGGGGCGTACCATTGTTTTGGGATTTGTGAGGCCACCCCCCTTTTGCTCATGTGTGTTATTTGATGAGACACCTGAGCAAGCTGCCGTGTGAGAGATTTTTGGGGCGACTGGGCAGCCATCAGGTGCACCCATTATCCCAGCTGGGGATAAGGAGCAGCCTGCTTTCTCCCAAAGGTTTTTCTCTGCAGGTTGAGCAGCTTGCTGTAGTTCTATCAGGTCCTGCAAAGAAACAGGGAGGGAAAGAGAGACCAGAATCTGAAAGGGAGCCAGAGGTCCATGTGCTGCTGCACGTCTGGCCGCTGCATCAGCATTCCCATTACCCAGAGAAACAGGATCAGTGGCACCTGTGTGGGCCGGGCAATGGGTAATAGAAAGGGATGTGGGTAGCTGAATAGCATCAAGGAGTTGGGAGATAAAGGGACCATGAGAGATAGCAGAGCCAGAAGAGGTAAGGAAACCTCGTTGTTTCCAAATTTGTCCTGTGGCATGACAGACAGAGAAAGCATACTTTGAATCAGTGTAAATGGCAGCAGACTGTCCGGACGCTAAAAGGCAAGCACGAATTAAAGCGATGAGCTTAGCAGCCTGAGCTGATTTTGATTCCTGGAAGAGAAGAGAACCTTTAAAACATTATTATCTGAGACCACTGCATATCCAGCCTTTAGTTTACCAACTGCATTTTTTTTACATGAGCTATCAGTATACAATACAAGAACTGCATTTTCCAGCAGTTGAGCAGACAAATCTTGGGGAGGCTTTACACAGTGCTCAAGCAATTTTTCACAGTTATGGGTATGTGCTTTACCATTAGAGGGTAAAGGAGAAAAAGTAGCTGGGTTAAGTACATTACATCTTTGAATTACCACATTTGGGGAAGAGAGGATAACATTCTCATACAGGGTTTGTCTCTGAACAGATAGGTGCTGAGTGCGGTGTCGCTGTAAGAGAGCAGAGACAGCATGAGGGACCTGTAAGATAATGCTGTAGCCTAATGTGACAGGTTGGGCCTTTTTAAAGTAATTCAGCAGCAGCTGCAACTGCCCTCAGACAAAGTGGGAACCCACGGGCTACTGAGTCCAGTGTTGCAGAAAAATAAGCTACTGGACGAGGTGTGTGTCCAAGGGGTTGACAGAGAGCTCCAGCTGCAATTCCATCCTGTTCATGACAAAACAGAGTAAAAGGCTTGCTATATTTAGGTAAGCCCACTGTGCAGAAGAGTTTTAAGGGAAAGGAAAGCAGATTCACATTCTGGGGACCAGGTCACTGGGTCAGGAGCTAAGATTAAGAGTAGAATAGTAAGGGGCCTGGTGAGTCCAGAAAAGTTAGGAATCCATTGTCTGCAATATTCTGCAGTACCCAGAAATTTGTATACCTGACTTTGGTGAAAGGGTGAGGAATGAAAAAAACTTGAGATTCGCTCAGGTGTTAACTGGCGGCCATCTCCTAAAAGTAAATGTCCTTAAGTACTGAACTCTTTGTTTTACAAACTGCAATTTGGCTTAGGAAGCCTTGTGACCCTTTTTAGCAAGACACTTTAACACATAGGAGGTATCAGTTTTACATCTTTCCTCAGTTTCACTAGCAATTAACACATTATCAACATACTGAACTGCAGGGAAGAGAGAGAGAGTTAAGGTCAGCTTTTTAAAAACTGAGAAAACAGAGTAGGGCTTTTACAATAACTTTACAAAAACATGTCCAGGTTAATTGATGACCCTGAAAGGAAAAGGCAAAGAGAAATTGGGAATTCTTATGCACTGGAATAGAAAAGAAGGCAGAACATAAATCTATTACAGAAAACCAGGTTAGGTACTACTGGAAATCTAGGGATTACAAACTTATTAATGGCTCTTAGGTTTTTTTCAAATCTATAGATTTGCTTTTTCACAGGTAGTACAGGTGTATTACATGGTGAAGTTGTATAAACAAGTATCCCTTGTTTAAGGAGGGAGAGATTACAGGCTTAATGCCCTCTTGTGCCTCCCTAGCCAATAGATACAGGGCTACCCTTGGGAAATGCTTGTTGTGTCTGTATGTTATTTGCACTGGTGTTGCAGAGGCTAGCAACCCCACTTCATACACAATGGGCTGCCCACAATGTCTCTGGGACATCTCAGAGGTCCAGGAGGGGTGTATGTCCTGAGCTCTCATCAGATTCCTCTGAGAGTAGTAATGCCATCAAATTTGGAGCCTGATAGGGGGGAAGGTCAACAAATATCCCTTCCTCTCTACAGAGAAGGTTTGCACCCAATTTACACAACAAGTCAGGTCCCATAAGGTTTACAAGAGAAAAGGGAGATAACAGGAAAGAATGTTCAGCTGACAAGGGTCCAAAGCGGGGTGGGGGTGCAGATGGCACATCTGGGGAATCAAGCTGTTTCTTTAGAGTAGCCAATTCTTGCTGCAGCTTTTCAATAGAATCTTTTTTTGCTAGCCATAATGCTCTGATTATATTTTTTTTACTGCCACATCCTCCCAGAGGCACCAATATTCCATCTGGTTAGGATGTTTTTCCTCGAGGAAAACTCTAAGATAAGCAAGCTTTTGTAAGTCAAAGTTCTAATTGTCATGTATTCTGGGAATTCCCCTGAGTATAGCCATTCCAAATGCTCAATAATTCCTTAAGTCTCCTTAGTTTCAAACCTGCAGGCAATACCTAGCTGACTGATCATCTGAGACAAGGGAGTCCCAGGCTGTGAGAAACCTTTTCTCTCAGTAGGAGACAGACTTGAGGGAGCAATCTTATCCATGTTAGCACTGTCTTGTCCAAGGACAGCGCAGGAGCCCAACAGTACTACCCTCTCCAAGGATAGCACAGGCGTCCAGCAACACTACCCTCTCCAAGGATAGTGTGGGAGTCCACACAAACTGTCAGCTTCACTCACACTCCTTATGTGCCGGGGGAAACCGCCCTTGCTTTCAGCAGCTGTGCAGTGACACTGACAGCACTGGTGCGGCTGCGGTCCCACTCCGGACTTCACTCACTTAAAACCATGTGCTTGGACTCGCCACCAGTCAGTCAGCAACAACAACAACAACAACAAAATCCAACCCCTATTTGGCTATACCCAGTGTTTTCGTTTTAAGTTTCCCTCAAGCCTCTTAACAAAAAATTTTAAGTAAAAGATGACTCTTACCGCCAGCCGGTCCAGCTGGTGACGAGAACAGGGAGGCGGACCGGGGGATTTTAAATGGATCCCTTACCCCCCAGATGCGCGCTGTAGTCCGTTCCCATTCCCCGTCATCAGCCTTTCCAACTGGAGTTCCAAGCCATCCCACTTCTGACACCAAATTGAGGGGGAAATCTCGCTCCCCTGGGGTACAGAGCCCCCAGAAGGGTCCGAGGCTGGAGGTCAAATTAGTGAGGCAGGAAAGAAACCTAGAAGAGAAAACTTTATGATGCATGCATGCAGGCTGTCACTTCCAAGAGTGAAGCAGCAGCCCTGACAGACAGATTCAGGTATCCTTTATACAGAATGCTTAAACAGCTCAGTTGTGGATTGTTCTTCTTTAACATATCAAAGTCTCAGCAGAAGTACTCTGAGACTTCTGTTCACCCCAGGAGTGCTAGAAGTAAGTTTTTACAGTACACAAAGCCACATGAGAACTTGAGTGGAGGAGTCTACAAGGCAAACTGTGACAAAGATAAGGGTTTACATGACAAATTGTGACAGACTAGGAGTATCCATGAATTTGAGATAGTTATTTGTAAGGGTCTTTGATTAGAGCTAATTTGATTTCTCTCTGTTACAGGGAGAAAGGCCTGGAAAACTTTTTAACCCTTACAGCAGTTTTCTTTCAGAGAGTTTTGATTTCTGCACAGTCCCCCTTAGACACAATTGGAGTTATTTGATTTTCCCCACAGCAGCACCAGAGAATTTGGACGCTGCTTCGTTTTCCCAGGTTTGAATTTGTGCCAAGAGTCCCAGAGCTGCTGGAAACGGCCCAGGGTGACAGGTGAGGGGGTCCAGCCCGGGAGGGGTAGCCCCCACGGTGGAACCTCCTTGGGAGAAGTCCTGACGCTGGTGCTGGGAGCCAAGGGGCGGGGTGGGTGCCTGACTCCCCAGGTTGCCGGGGGCTCTTAGAACAGGCCCGGCCCAGTGCTCAGGCGGGGAGGGCTTCACCCCAAGAGGGAGGGAGGTTCTCTCCCGTCAACTGCCAGCCCTGTCCCGGAGTTTGGTCCGGGCCTTGCTTTCCATCAGCGCCTCGTCTGGGGGAGCCACTTAGAGAAAAAATACATGGGGGGGGGGTGTTGGTGGTGATGCCAGTCTCCTTAGACTTCAGTGCCCTGGCTGGGGGCTGCCACTGCCCCCTGCTGGGGGAATAAACCATCCCGTCTTCTTCTGAAAGGCTGGGGGCTGCGGGTTTGGGTGCCAGAAGTTGGGGGGGGGCTGTTCTGCCCGGCTACGAGGGGCACAGTGTGATGAGCCGCAGCAGGGCCCTGCAGCCCCTGGCTCCGCTGTGTTGCTAGGGCGGCCCGGGGAGCGGCATAGAGATTCAAACCCCTTTGGCAGGTGCGATCCCGCCCCCCCACCTGCCATGTGTGGACAGAGCACCTGCCCCCTTCCCAGCATCCCACACCCCAGCTCAGTGTGACTGGACTCTGGCCCTCAGGGCTGCCAAGGGGCCCCTTTGCTGCCAGCACGACTCTGCCAGGGCTGGCGGGGCAGCCCGTTTGTGGGGCCAGTGATGGTCATAGAATCCTAGAGCTGGAAGAGACCTCGGGAGGTCTAGTCCAGCCCCCTGCCCAATCGCATCTAAATCAACTCAGCCAGAGCTTTGTCAAGCCAAGACTTAAACACCTCTAGGGATGGAGATTCCACCCCCTCCCTAGGGAACCCAGCCCAGTGCTTCCCCACCCTGCTAGGGAAATAGTTTTTCCTAATATCATAAGAACATAAGAACGGCCGTACTGGGTCAGACCAAAGGTCCTTCTAGCCCAGTATTCTGTCTGCCGACAGTGGCCAGCACCAGGTGCCCCAGAGAGGGTGGACCGAAGACAATGATCAAGCCATTTGTCTCCTGCCATCTCTCTCCAGCCTCTGAAAAACAGAGGCCAAGGACACCATTTTATCCCCTGGCTAATAGCCTTTTATGGACCTAACCTCCATGAAATTATCTAGCTTCTCTTTAAACTCTATTATAGTTCTAGCCTTCACAGCCTCCTCTGGCAAGGAGTTCCACAGGTTGACTACACGCTGTGTGAAGAAGAACTTTCTTTTATTCGTTTTAAACCTGCTACCCATTAATTTCATTTGGTGTCCTCTAGTTCTTCTATTTAGGAAACTAATAAATAACTTTTCTTTATCGGCCCTCTCCACACCACTCATGATTTTATAGACCTCTATCATATCCCCCCTCAGTCTCCTCTTTTCTAAACTGAAAAGTCCCAGTCGCTTTAACCTCTCCTCATATGGGACCCGTTCCAAACCCCTAATCATTTTAGTTGCCCTTTTCTGAACCCTTTCCAAGGCCAAAATATCTTTTTTGAGGTGAGGAGACCACATCTGTACACAGTATTCAAGATATGGGCGTACCATAGTTTTATACAGGGGCAGTAAGATATTGTGTCTTATTTTCTATCCCTTTCCTAATAATTCCTAGCATCCTATTTGCTTTTTTGACCACTGTTGCACACTGCATGGAAGTTTTCAGAGAACTACCCACGATAACTCCAAGATCCCTTTCCTGATTTGTCGTAGCCAAATTAGCCCCCATCATACTGTACATATAGTTGGGGTTATTTTTCCCAATGTGCATTACTTTACACTTATCCACATTAAATTTCATTTGCCATTTTGCTGCCCAATTACTGAGTTTTGTGAGATCTTCTTGGAGTCCCTCAGTCTGCTTCTGTCTTGACTATCCTAAACAGTTTGGTATCATCTGCAAACTTTACTACCTCACTGCTTACCCCTTTCTCCAGATCATTTATGAATAAATTGAAAAGGATTGGTCCCAGGACTGACCCTTGGAGGACACCCCTCTCCAATCTGAAAATTTACCATTTATTCCTATCCTTTGTTTCCTGTCTTTTAACCAGTTCGCAATCCAAGAAAGGACCTTCCCTCTTATCCCATGGCCATGTAATTTACACAAGAGTCTTTGGTGAGGGACCTTGTCAAAGGCTTTCTGAAAATCCAAGTATACTATATCTACTGGATCCCCCTTATCCGTATGCTTGTTAACCCCTTCAAAGAACTCTAATAGATTAGTAAGACAGGATTTCCCTTTACAGAAACCATGTTGACTTTTGTCCAACAAATTATGTTCTTCTACATGCTTCACAATTTTATTCTTTACTATTGTTTCGACTAATTTGCCCGGTACTGAAGTTAGATTTACTGGTCTGTAATTGCCAGGATCGCCTCTAGAGCCCTTTTTAAATATTGGTGTCATGTTGGCTACCTTCCAGTCATTAGGTACGGAAGCCGATTTAAAGGATAGGTTACAAACCACAGATAATAGCTCAGCAATTTCCCATTTGAGTTCTTTTAGAACCCTTGGATGAATGCCATCCGGTCCCGGAGATCTGTTAACATTAAGTTTTTCTATTTGTTCCAAAACCTCCTCTAATGACACTTCAATCCGGGACAGTTCCTCAGATTCATCACCCACAAAGGACGGTGCAGATTCGGGAATCTCCCCAGCGTCCTCAGCCGTGAAGACTGAAGCAAAGAAATCATTTAGTTTCTCTGCAATGGCTTTATCGTCCTTGATTGCTCCTTTTATAGCTCGATCATCTAGGGGACCCACAGGTTTTTTAGCAGGCTTCCTGCTTCTAATGTACTTAAACATTTAGTTATTTCTTTTTGAGTTTTTGGCTAGCTGTTCCTCAAAATCTTTTTTTGCTTTTCTTATTACATTTTTACACTTGATTTGACAGTGTTTATGTTCCTTTCTATTTATCTCACTAGGATTGGACTTCTACTTCTTAAGATACCTTTTTTGTCCCTCACTGCTTCTTTTACATGGCGGTTAAGCCACGGTGACACTGTTTTAGGTCTCTTGCTATGTTTTTTAATTTGGGGTATACATTTAAGTTGGGCCTCTATTGTGGTGTCTTTAAAAAGTTTCCATGCAGCTTTCAGGGATTTGGCTCTAGTCACTGTGCCTTTTAATTTCTGTTTAACTAACCTCCTCATTTTTGTGTAATTCCCCTTTTTGAAATTAAATGCCAGGGTGCTGGACTGCTGAGGTGTTCTTCCCACCACAGGAATGTTGAATGTTATTATATTATGGTCACTATTCCCAAGTGGTCCTGTAACGGTTATTTCCTGGACCTGATCCTGCACTCCACTCAGGACTAAGTCGAGAATTGCCTCTCCCCTTGTAGGTTCCTGCACCAGCTGCTCCAAGAAGCAGTCATTTAAGCCATTGAGAAATTTTATCTTCGCTTCTCTTCCTGAGGTGACATGTATCCAGTCAATATGGGGGTAATTAAAATCTCCCATTATTATAGAGTTCTCTATTTTGGTAGCCTCTCTAATCTCCCTCAGCATTTCAATGTCAGTATCGCTGACCTGGTCAGGTGGTCGGTAATATATCCCTACTGCTAATTTCTTATTATTGGAGCATGGAATTACTATCCATAGCGATTCTATGGAACATGTTGATTCATTTAATATTTTTATTTCATTTGATTCTACATTATCTTTCACATACAGTGCCACTCCACCACCCACCCGGCCTGTTCTATCCTTTCGATATATTTTATATCCCGGTATGATTGTGTCCCACAGATTTTCCTCATTCCACCAGGTTTCAGTGATGCCTATTATGTCAATCTCCTCATTTAATATGAGGTACTCCAGTTCACCCATCTTATTAGTCAGACTCCTAGCATTTGTGTAGAAGCACTTTAAAAATTTGCCACTGCTTATTTGTCTGCCCTTCCCTGATGCATTGGATTCCTTAGAATGCGGTTGTTTGTCTGCTCTGGCCCATGGTTTGTCCTCTCCCCTCCTCTCTTTCTGACTACAGCTTAGAGAATCTCTATCAATGGATTCTCCTCTAAGAGAAGTCTCCCTCCGATTTACGTGCATCTCCGCACCAGTTGGCTTTTCCCCATCTCTTAGTTTAAAAACTGCTCTACGGCCTTTTTAATGTTTAGTGCCAGCAGTCTGGTTCCACCCTGGTTTAGGTGGAGCCCATCCTTCCTGTATAGGCTCCCCCTCTCCCAGAAGTGTCCCCAGTTCCTAATAAATCTAAACCCCTTTTCCCTACACCATCGTCTCATCCACGCATTGAGACTCTGAAGCTCCGCCTGCCTACCTGGCCCTGCGCATGGAACTGGAAGCATTTCTGAGAATGCCACCATAGAGGTCCTGGATTTCAGTCTCTTTCCTAGCAGCCTAAATTTAGCCTCCAGGACATCTCTCCTACCCGTCCCTATGTCATTGGTACCAACATGTACCACGACCACCGGCTCCTCCCCAGCACTACACATAAGTCTATCTAGATGCCACGAGAGATCCGCAACCTTCGCACTAGGCAGGCAAGTGACCATACGGTTCTCCCGGTCATCACAAACCCAACTATCTCTGTTTCTAACAATCGAATCACCCACTACTAACACCTGCCTAGGTCTAATATCCAACCTAGACCTCTCCTACTGTAACTTGAGAACACTGCTCCTTGCTCTGCCATCCGTCACTACTTTGAACAGCCTTTCTCCAGCCTCTTTGGAACCTCCCTTCAGGAAGTTGAAGGCTGCTCTTAAATCCCAAGCTCTAGGAATGCCAAGCTCTAGGGTTAAATTACACCAGCGGCTGCAGGTTGCTATCAAATCCCCCCTCACTCTTCTCACTCTTCTCTTCTGCAGACTAAACAAACCCAAATCCCTCAGCCTCTCCTCATAGGTCATGCGCTCCAGCCCCCTAATTATTTTGGTCGCCCTCCGCTGGACCCTCTCCAATGCGTCCACATCCTTTCTATAGTGGGGGGCCCAGAACTGGACACAATACTCCAGATGTGGCCTCGCCAGAGCTGAATAAAGGGGAATAGTCACTTCTCTAGATCTGCTGGCAATGCTCATCTAATGCACCTAATATGCCATTCGCCTTCTTGGCACAAGGGCACACTGCTGACTCATCTCCAGCTTCTCATCCACTGTAATCTCCAGGCCCTTTTCTGCAGAACTGCTACTTAGCAATTCGGTTCCCAGCCTGTAACAATGCTTGGGATTCTTCTGTCCCAAGTGCAGGACTCTGCACTTGTCCTTGTTGAACCTCATCAGATTTCTTTTGGCCCAATCCTCTAATCTGTCCAGGTCACTCTGGACCCTCTCCCTGCCCTCCAGCGTATTTATCTATCTCCCTCGCTTAGTGTCATCTGCGAACTTGCTGAGGGTGCCATCCATCCCCTCCTCCAGGTCATTAATGAAGATGTTGAACAAAACTGGTCCAAGAACAGATCCTTGGGGTACTTTGCTAGCAACCGACCGCCAACCTAACCCCGAGTCGTTTATCACCACCCATTGGGCCAGACAGTCTAGCCAGCTTTCTATCCATCTTACAGTCCTTTTATTCAATCCATTCTCCCTTAATTTGCTGGCAAGAATATTGTGGGAGACTATATCAGGAGCTTTGCTAAAGTCAAGATATATCACATCCACTGACTTTACCATGTCCACAGAGCCAGTTACCTCATCATAGAGGCTAATCAGATTGGTCAGATACGACTTGCCCTTCGTGAATCCATGCTGACTATTCCTGATCACTTTCCCCTCTTCCAAGTGCTTCAAAATGGATTCCTTGAGGATCCCCTCCATAATTTTTCCGGGGACCAAGGTGAGGCTGACTGGTCTGTAGTTCCCTGGATTGTCCTTCCCTTTTTTAAAGATGGGCACTACATTTGCCTTTTTCCAGTCATCCGGGATCTCTCCCGATCTCCACGAGTTTTCAAAGCTAATGGCCAAAGGCTCTGCAATTACATTTGCCAACTCCCTCAGTACCCTCGGGTGCATTAAATCCGGGCCCATGGATGTGTGCACGTTTAGCTTTTCTAAATCGTTCCTAACTTGTTCCTTCCCCACCAAGGGCTGCCCACCTCCTTTCCATACTGCGTTGCCTAGTGCATTTGTCTGGGAGCTGACCTTGGGTCCCTGGGCACCTGTGAATGACACGGCACCACTTGCCCTGCCCCACGCCAGGCCCGAGAACTCAGCTGGCTCCCAATCAGCAATTCCATCTCCGCAGCCCGGGATGGGGTTTAAACACCCCGCAGCTGCCCAGGCTAGGCCTCCGGGGCTTCTTGTCCTGCAGAAAGCAGCTGGGAAAAGCTCCCCCTTCTATTTCGGCCTTTCTCAGAGGGCTTGGGATCTCACCCGCACTCAGCGCCCATTGTGCCAGGCGCCCTGCATGTGCTACTGGGCCTGATAAGCTCACCCTGCCGCTGGCAGGACATTACCGACGGGTAAGCGGATTCATGGAGCTGTGAAGGGCCAGACTGTCCCGTGAGCCCAGGTCCTGGGGGCCAGGCTGAAAAGCTGCCCCCAGCTACAGGCCCGAGAATGTGGGAAACTGGCTATAAAGCAGCCAGCTGCTGAGAGTCTTTGGCCAAGCTTGGACAAGGGAGCTCCTGCGACAAAAGAGCCCCCCTGCTCCTGGGGCAGGCACAATATCTGGCCTGTAGACAAAAGGCCCGTGGCACGCAGGGTCTCCTGGGGCGGGGGAGCTTTGCCTATGCCATGCTGCAGGATTTCAGGCAAGCTGAGTTAGGGGTTCAGCGGAGACAAGCGTTACCCCCCCCCATCTGCCCCAGGGGGATTTTTGGCACCTTCCTCTGGAAGTGAAACGTGATCCTGGTCGTGGGGGGCTGTGGGGAATGGAACTACACCTGGGTTTAAAACGAAGCTTGGATTTGAGGGCTACGTCGGCCACTGTGACAGGAAGGCTAAACCTGTGCCAGGCATTACTGCTGCACCGATAGGTCCAGTCATGGGCCTGGACCCTACAGTGCTAGGTACTGTACAAACAAAGGGGAACGATCTAAGCCTAAGACATGAGCCCTTAGCTGGACACAGGCAGCCTATCGGGGCAGCAGGAGAACCCTTGGGCCCACAGTGCTCAGCAAAGACCCGGCCCAGCAGGTTTCCTAGCACAGGTGGGTTTTAAAGTGGGACTAGAAGGTGGCAGCTTTGCAGGTATTCGGGGAGCTCCCCCCTGCCCGGCCAGTTCAGGCCCCACACCCGCTCCCCCAAGCTCTCAGAGGCTGGCCGGGCGTCTGAGCTAGACGCCAGGGCAAGGCCACGGGAGATCGGGGTTCACATTCCTGACCCTGCTGCAGGGTGGCTGCATGCTCTGCTCTCTGCCTGGGAGGCCAGAATGGGGCTTGCCCGAAGCAATGGGAACAAAGGGCCAACCCTTGATCCTGTTGCAAGAGGGGTGGGGGTCTTGCTAGGACCTGGCCTCTATGCTCTGCCTCATCCCAAAGCGCCCTGGGGTGGTCCCCGGCAAAGAGGGGCTTGCTTCCCTGGAGAGCCCCATACTCTGCCAGTCTCCCCTGCCCCCTGCTGCTTTTCTACCCACTGACCTGCAAAGCAAATCCACCTTTCTAGCCAACTCCCTGGCAAGTCAGGTATCCCCCAGCTGCTACACCCAGAGCAAATCAAGTTGTGCTAGCAAGTTCTGCTAACGCCCCTCCCCCATTCCTCCAGCCAGCTGTGTCCCCTGCCCCACAGATAGTACTGCTGTGCCCCCCACGAGTTTTGCAATAGCAGATCACATACCCCACACACACATACAGATGAATCCCTGCCCTCCTCTGGCATCCCCCCATCCAGCTGTGTCCTTCCTACCAGCTCTGCAGCCCCCCCTCCCACAACCCACATGTGCCCCCTACTAGCTCTGCATCCCATACCCAGCCCAGATGTACCCCAAATGCCTTTGCACCCCCCCACGCAGCCTAAATACACCCCAGCTAGCTCTGCACCCTTCACCCAGCTTAGATGCACCCCAGGCAGCTCTGCACCCCCCAGCCAGCTCTGCACCCCCTAAGCAGCCTAGGTGCACCCCAAGCAGCTCTGCATGCCCCCAGCATAGCCCTCTGTAGCAGAGGGCCACCAGCTCTGGAATCCCCCAGTTCAGGGATTGCCACCTGTATTCTACACCCCCCAGGTCAGATGTGCGCCCCCCTCCCCGCAGCACTGCCCCCTCCTGTCTGCCGGCAAATGCAAACACAACATACTCACCCCCACAGCCCTGCCTGTGCCTAAAGCGCCCGCCCTCTCCCCAAGTGTTTTTTTAAAAGGTGGGTTTAACGCCTGGGCCTTCCCCACAAAAACGAGTCGCCGTCACGAACAGGATTCGAACCTGTGCGGGGAAACCCCATTGGATTTCGAGTCCAACGCCTTAACCACTCGGCCACCGTGACACCCGGCCAGGGCTTCGCCGAGCTCCGGCTAGAAGATCCACATAGGAGAGGGGCGGGGGGGGGAGCAACAGAATCTTCCTCCCCCCACGCGTGCTGCAGACCCCCGAGTGCCCCCCAACCCCATCGTGACCCCCTGCTCCCCTCCACCACAGGGCCGGGCCCGCCCCTCCTGGCCACGGCTTTCCCAGTGCGCCCCACGGCCTCTCCCCGCCTATCCCCAGAGCTCCCCGCTGCTCCCATCCTGAGACCCCCCCATCTCCCTATGCCCCACAGCCCCCACCCCACAGCCCCCTCCCCGAACCTCTATAGCCTCCTCTGTCCCCCCATTCTGCCATCCCCATAGCCCCCTGTGCCCCACAGCCCCCTCCCCCCCGGCATCCCCACAGCTTCCTCTGCCCCCTCCCCACGGGACCCCCCAGTCCCAGCGATACCCATATAGCCCCACAGCCGCCCCCTCCGCCATGGCACCCCAGCCCCTCCCCACGGGACCCCCAGCCCCCTCTTCTCCCCTCGAAACCTCCAGCCCCCGCCCCACGGAACCCCCCCCCCCAACCCCAGCGATCCCCACAGCCCCTCCCCCCCCGGACTTCCTCTCAGCCCGGGAGCAATTTTCATAGCCCCCCCCACCGCCTCCCCCCATGCACCCCCCCACCCCAGAGATCCCCCCCATAGCCCCACAACCCGCCCCCCCCATCGCCCCGGCGCTGCGCGACGGGAAGATGGCGGCGGCTGGCCGGCAGGGGGCGCCGCGCGGCGGGAAGATGGCGGCGGGCGGCCGGCAGGGGGCGCCGCGCGGCGGGAAGATGGCGGCGCGGGGCGGCCGGCGGCCGGCAGGGGGCGCCGCGCGGCGGGAAGATGGCGGCGCGGGGCGGCGGGCGGCCGGCAGGGGGCGCTGCGCGGCGGGAAGATGGCGGCGCGGGGCGGCCGGCGGCCGGCAGGGGGCGCTGCGCGGCGGGAAGATGGCGGCGCGGGGCGGCGGGCGGCCGGCAGGGGGCGCTGCGCGGCGGGAAGATGGCGGCGCGGGGCGGCGGGCGGCCGGCAGGGGGCGCTGCGCGGCGGGAAGATGGCGGTGCGGAAGAAGGACGGCGGCCCCAACGTCAAGTACTACGAGGCCGCGGACACGGTGGGGCAGTTCGACAGCGCGCGGCTCTGGCTGGGCAAGAACTACAAGAAGGTACCGGCCCGGCCGGCCCCCCCGCCCTGCGCCTCGCCCCCCACGGGCCCCCGCTCCTCGGGCCCCTCCCCCCGCCCCTTCTGCCCCCCCAATCGCCGCACCCCACTGACAGGCGTCAGCCCGCCTCGAGCCCCCTGGGTCACCCACATCTCACCCGCCCCCGTGCCCCCCCGTGCCCCTCCGTGCGCCTGTCCTCCCCACCGACCCCCGTTTCCCCCAGTGTCTGCCCCCCCCAGTGTCTGTCCCCCCCCCCGTGCCTGTCCTCCCCACCGACCCCCTCCCCCGTGCCCCACCAGTGTCTGTCCTCCCCCCTGACCCCCTCCCCCGTGCCCCACCAGTGTCTGTCCTCCCCCCTGACCCCCTCCCCCGTGCCCCACCAGTGTCTGTCCTCCCCCCTGACCCCCTCCCCCGTGCCCCACCAGTGTCTGTCCTCCCCCCTGACCCCCTCCCCCGTGCCCCACCAGTGTCTGTCCTCCCCACTGACCCCCTCCCCCGTGCCCCACCAGTGTCTGTCCTCCCCCCTGACCCCCTCCCCCGTGCCCCACCAGTGTCTGTCCTCCCCCCTGACCCCCTCCCCCGTGCCCCACCAGTGTCTGTCCTCCCCCCTGACCCCCTCCCCCGTGCCCCACCAGTGTCTGTCCTCCCCACTGACACTCCCCCCTCATGTTCCACTGGTGCCTGTCCTAACCACTGACTTCAGTTCTCTATGCCCCACTGGTGCCTGCCCTCTCCATTGACCCCCATCCTCTGTGCCCCACTGGCACCTGTGCTCCATACTGACCCACATCCCCCGTGCCCCATCCTCCCTGCTGATCCCCAGCCTCACTGGCAGCTCACAACCCCCGCCTCCACTGAATTCCCTCAGCCCCTTCCCATCTCCTCAGGGCCCCCGTTCCCCTATGCAGTCCCTTCCCTGCTCCTCCATTACAGCCTCTTTCCCCTCCTTGCCTGAACCCCTCGTTCACCCCCAGCGACCCTCCTGTTCCGCCTTCCAGCGCCTTAATTCCCTTCCAATCACCTACCCCTGTCTCAGCACCTCATTGAATTCCCCCTCTACTCCCCCCAGCTCCGCAGAGGCCTTACAGTGCATGGGGCTGATCTGATTTGTACAGGAAGGGGGAGGGGGGTTGTTCCCCACCTAACCACATCTGTCCTGGGGAAGGTGCCCCCTTAACACTCTCTTGGGTCCCCCATCTCACCCACCGTGGCTGGGAGCCGTGTCCCTTCCTGGTGTGCGGAGATGCGAGCCAGGCTCCCACTAGGAACTGCTCCATTTCCTATCCCCTCTCGGGGGGGCCCAGCCCCGCAGCTGATAACGTCGGTCTCCCCTCGGATCCTTGTCCATCTTTCACCCAAGTCCTTTTGCCTGCCTGTGCCGAGACAAAGGCCAGCCTGTGTGCGGGGAAAAGTGACCGAGCCAAGCCCCTATACTAGGGCTTGGGATCCCTCACTCCCGTGAAACCGTCACCAGATCTGGGCTGCGAGGAGTCTTTTCTTTGCAAGGGTAGCTTTAGGGTTACGATCATCCAGCCACCTGCTGCGCTGTCTCAGCATAGGGCGTGTGGGCGGGGTCCTGCGGGCCCCACCTGGCTCTTCCAACCCCCTCGCCTCCCCCTTGTGCTGTCATGCAAGCAGCATGGGTCTGTGGTTCCCAGGCTGTTGCCTTTGACCTTCCACAGGCAGCGAGAAGCTGAGTCACCAGACAGCTCCTGGCTCTGGAGTGACAGGCTGACCTGGCCATCCCTGCTCACTGGGAATTGGCCTTTTCACACCCTCGCAGGGTTGAACCACTGCCGGAAGCTGGGACTGGCGGACAGGGGATGGCTCGCTAGCTAATTGCCCTCTTCTGTTCATTCCCTCTGAAGCCCTGGCGACCGCCACTGTGAAAGACAGGCGGCTGGGCTGGAGAGGCCATTGGTCTGCCCCAGTGCGGCCGTTCCTACGTCCTTCACTCCCCTCCCCCTAACTATCTTCAGCTAAAGGCTCTGCCCCCATGTGCCAGGCTGCCTGCTGACTATCATCTCTGTGCCCACACCCATACCAATTGGGTGAAATACGCGTCACCTCCAGCAGAATCCTAGAGTTGGATGAGACCTCAGGCAGTCGTCCTCAAAGCAGGACCAACCGCAACTACATTGCCCTAGCCAGGGCTTTTGGCAAGCCGGGGCTTAAAACTTCTAAGGATAGAGATGCCGTCACCTCCCTAGGCAACCCATCCCAGCGCTTCCCACCCTACTAGGGAATTAGCTTTTCCTAATAACCAACCTCTACCTCCCCCACGGCAACCTGAGACCATTGCCCCTTGTTCTGTCATCTACAGATAGCTACATGGGGCATTTGCTTTGGGTTGCCTCAGAGTTTGAAACAAGCGCAGTTTATTGCTCTGGATTATTCCAGTGATGCTGGAGGGGGGGAACCAAACGCCATCAGGGCACCCTTGGGCTGGGTGCTGGACAGACACATGGCGAGAGACCGTCCTTCTCTCAGTCATCACAGGCAAGACAAAGTGTGGAAGGAGAAAGCGGCCCAGGGAAAGATGAAGAAGCCATTCCTTGGGGCAGAGGCGGGACCGTGGTCAGCCAAATTCCTGCCCCTTGCAATTCATGGTCCTCAGGGAAAGGCCTTTGTATGGAATGGCCGATATGATCTGCTTGTTTATTTCCTGGGAGTCTTGGTTCCCAGACAGACCCCAGGGCCAGGCCCCCAATGCTGCCTCTGTTTAAAAAGAGCTGCACTCAGTCTGACAAAAGGCACCCTTGGGGACAGAACATCCCAGCCAGCGATCCCCTCAGCCTCTCCCCACCTGCTGGGCCATCTAGCTTCAGCTGGGGCTCTGCCAGAGGGGCCCTGAGATTTCATAGGCCTCTTCTTTCTAGGGTTGGAGCGCCTTGCGCTTAGCCCCCCAATTCAAAGGGATGCAAGACTAGATGGACCAGACCAATATAGGAATTCAGGCTCAGGTCCTCAAAGGCATGTAGCTGCTGAATGCCTGAGATGCTGGCCACCCCGCAAAACCCAGAGCGTCTGGTACCTGTAAAACCAGGTGTTATACGGGCCCCCAAGAGAGCAAGGCTGGGAGTGGAAAGAATGGAGATGGGGTAGATGGATATGATGTGACAAATGGGTTCAAGAAGCTTGAGCATCTCTCCTCCCTCCATCATGTGGACAAGAGCAAGCGGGGAAGGGGGTCACCCAGGGAAACAAAAGCAACATGTTTGAAAGCGATGGAAGGAAATACAAGGTGTAACTAGCCTGGCAAACCCCATGTCACAACCTCTCTTCCCTCTAATCTTTCCCATCCATGTGTGGATTTTTTTCCATCCACGTGCGGAATAACTTTATGTGCGCTCGAGGCATGTGTGAATGTGCACCACCAGTAGAAACACAAAACCTAGCCGTGGGGACGCTGCTAATCAGCTGGGCGGCATTTGAATCTCACGAGCGGCCGCACAACCTCACAGGGAACTCTGGCCACCAGACCTCCCGGAGACCAAGTTTCCTTTCCCTATTCCTCTGGCTGTTGAGCACATCCACAGCTCTATTAGTAGGACAGAAGGGGCCACAAACCTTCCTGCCTCAAGAATAGTCAGCCTTGGATTGCCATGGGCTGGGAGAAAACGTCCCATAACTGGCCACGAAAGGTCTCGTCTGGTTTCTGAGACAGTCTCGTGTGCCTTGTTCCCATTGCAGAAAGGTCAGGCCAGATGCTCTAGGGAACAGGGCATCAGGCTGTGACTTGGGAGAGCTGGGCTCTGTTCCTGAGCTGCTATGGGACCATGGGCAAGTCACTTTCCTTCTCAGGGCTTCAGTTTTCTTTGGCATGGGCGTTATTCTGAGCAGCGGGTATCAGGATATCGATCTGCCAGTCCTCGGCGTGGCAGGGCCTGGTCTGGGCTCAGGTCTGCAGGCAAATGGAATGGCAAATCAAACTCCAATCCAGGCTGACAGCGGCAAGAAAGGAGCCAGTAGGTTTGCCAGGTGTCCGGTTTTGAACCAGACAGTCGGGTATTTGAGCTTTCTGTCTGGGAAACAAATTGAGAAAATACCAGACGTATAAATGTCCGGTATTTTCTAAGTAAGTTTTTTTATTATCATGAGTATCGGTACGTAGTTGCGTACTGCCTGGCTGGTAGACGTGCTCACACTGCATGAGCGTGTCTACCAGCTGGGCAGTACGCAACTGCACAGTGGAGAGGAGGGGGTCGGGGGCAGGGCGGGATGGAATCCCCGGGGCTGAACTCGCCCGTGCTCCCCGCCGGGACTGTGCGTGGGACAGGCAGCACCCCGGGATCTGCGTGCGTCCGGGCCAGCCCTGCTCCCTGCTGGCCGATTCTCTCCCCCCGCTCCTCTGCTGGCCAGCCCCGTTCCCCCCCAACCCCCTCCCGGCCAGCCCTGCTTCCCATCGGCCGGTTCCCCCCCCATCTCCACCAGCCAGCCCCGCTTCCCCCAACCCCCTCCCAGCCAGCCCCGCTCCCCCCAACCCCCTCCCAGCCAGCCCCGCTCCCCCCAACCCCCTCCCAGCCAGCCCCGCTCCCCCCAACCCCCTCCCAGCCAGCCCTGCTTCCCCCAACCCCCTCCCGGCCAGCCCTGCTTCCCATCGGCCGGTTCCCCCCCCCATCTCCACCAGCCAACCCCGCTTCCCCCAACCCCCTCCCAGCCAGCCCCGCTCCCCCCAACCCCTTCCCAGCCAGCCCTGCTTCCCATCGGCCGGTTCCCCCCCCATCTCCACCAGCCAACCCCGCTTCCCCCAACCCCCTCCCAGCCAGCCCCGCTTCCCCCAACCCCCTCCCAGCCAGCCCCGCTTCCCCCAACCCCCTCCCGGCCAGCCCTGCTTCCCATCGGCCGGTTCCTCCCCCCATCTCCTCCGGCCAACCCCGCTCCCCCCAACCCCCTCCCAGCCAGCCCCGCTTCCCCCAACCCCCTCCTGGCCAGCCCTGCTTCCCATCGGCCGGTTCCCCCCCCCCCATCTCCACCAGCCAACCCCGCTTCCCCCAACCCCCTCCCAGCCAGCCCCGCTCCCCCCAACCCCCTCCCGGCCAGCCCTGCTTCCCGCTGGCCGGTTCCCCCCCATCTCCTCCAGCCAACCCCGCTTCCCCCCAACCCCCTCCCAGCCAGCCCCGCTTCCCCCAACCCCCTCCCGGCTAGCCCCGCTCCCCCCAACCCCCTCCCAACCAGCCCTGCTTCCCGCTGGCCGGTTCCCGCCCCCCTCCCTGATCTCCCCCAGCCAGCCCTGGCCCCCCGATCTGAGATCAAGTGTGTCCAGTATTTTTTTTAAACCATCCGGTAACCCGAGGAGCCAGAGAACCTGAGGGCTGATGCCTGGCTCGCAGCACGTCCTCTGCCACAGGCCTGCCTCCTGCGTGTCCAGGCCAGCCAGGAGACGGGGGGTCCGGACTCCTGGGTCCCATTGCGTTATTGAAACAACCCCTCTCCGCCTCTTCCCGCAGTACATCCAGGCAGAGCCTCCCACCAACAAGTCCCTCTCCAGCCTGGTGGTGCAGCTGCTGCAGTTCCAGGAGGAGGTTTTCGGCAAACATGTCAGCAACGCGCCGCTCACCAAGCTGCCGGTGAGTGCTGCAGCCGGGCCGAGTCAGACGGGGCAGAGGGGGAGGGGTGTCCCTTCACGGAGCAGCCCGCCCGTTCACGCACCCGGGGGAGGGCAGCCTGGGCGAGAGACAGCCTGCTCTGTGCCAGCCGCTGTCACCCCGCTACAGTTTGATGGTGGGATTTTGGCAGGTGAAATCCTCGCCGCCATGAGCACGCGCCCCCCAGCACAGGTACCAGGGAGGTGCTGCCTTTCCTGTGACCCAGCGGGAGGTGGGGTGGGTGCTGGATTGCCGGGAGCAGGCGTGTACCTCGGAAGTGCCCCCCCATGGCTCCAAAAGAGACGGCTCGGCTCGTGCTCACCGGCTGTGTCTCGCCTTCCTCTTCTCTGTGGCTCAGTCTCTCTCCTGCCCTCCCCCGCCCCTCTGTTGCAGATCAAGTGCTTCTTGGACTTCAAGGCGGGAGGGTCCTTGTGCCACATCCTCGCCGCAGCCTATAAATTCAAGAGCGACCAAGGATGGTGAGCGGCCCCCTTCCCCACCCACTCGTCTCACGCCTCACGCGGGGCGGGTGGACAGCCCCCCGTCTCCCTACGCGCAAGCAGATGGACGTGGTGGGACAGCAGTGCCCTGGCTCCCATGGTCAGGAGAGCCGAGTCTGCATTATGGACCATCAAGGGCTGCGAGGGGCCAAGCTTTGTTCTTGTAAACTTTGGGGTCAAACCAGCCTGAGGGGTGTCTGTAGGGGGGTGCTACTCTGGGCCCCCAGCTCTGATCCTGAGGAGGCATGGGTTTGGGGAGGGGATTCGTTGTGCCCCCTGGTGACTGACTGAAGGACTCAGTCTCCCTGGAGGAAGCAGTTTGGCTGGCCAGGCCCCCTAGCAATGGGGTGGCTGCAGTGAGACCCACATGCACGGGCTAGGAGGGGAAATACCCAGTCCGGGCCTGCTTCCAAGAGCCCGTTGCCATGGTAAGCAGGTGCCATGAATGCAGACCCGGGCTCTCCCCTTGAGCAAAGCTCAAAGGATTCCCCACCCGGCGCGGAGCCCTCTCGTGGCCCTGCCACGTGGCTTGGGCTTAGGTGTGGGATCCAGGGAGGGGTCCGTTCCCATCCACCCCCCCGCCCAGGTGCAGGGAGGGGTGGCTGGGCTGGGGGGGCGTGAGCTGTAGCTTTCATGAGAGTTGCTCTTTTCTTCCAATAAGGCGGCGTTTCGATTTCCAGAACCCTTCGCGGATGGATCGCAACGTGGAGATGTTCATGACCATCGAGAAATCCTTGGTGCAGGTAATCAGCCTGGTCACCCCCTTCCTTTGTCTCCCTTCAACTCGTCCCTTGTCCCCCCGCACTCACTGCTCGACTCCCCTCTTCCTCCCCCAGAACAACTGCCTGGCCCGGCCTAACATCTTCCTGCATCAGGAGCTCGAACCCAAGCTACTGGGCAAGCTGAAGGACATCATCAAGCGGCACCAGGTAGGTGGGGCCCACAGAGCTAGTCCGGGCGAGGGGGAGGCTGGCATGTCGCAGGCGCTCGTCCCTCATCTACCCTGGGAATGGGCATCTCCGTCTCCAGGCTGCAGGAAGAGCCGAGCCTGGCCCAGCGTCCGCCATTGGCTCTGTGCCTCTGACGTGCTCCTTTGATCTCCCCTCAGGGCACGGTCACTGAGGACAGAAACAACGCTTCCCACGTCGTCTTCCCCGTCCCCGGCAACCTGGAGGAGGGTGAGGCAACAGCTCCTGCACTCCTCCAGCTCCTGCACTCCTCCAGCTCCTGGCCTCCATGCCCAGGCCTGGCCTGGCCAGAGCAGGAGTCGGGGCTGATCCAGCCCCCGTTGCAGTGAACGGACAGACTCCCACGGCGTCTCTGGGGCCTGCCTCCATCTCAAGCCAGCAGTGAGAACTGGGGCAGAAGGGCTCGGTCTGCCGGGGGCAGCTGCCTGCCTGGGGCACAAAGAGCAGTGTTGGACCCAGGCTGCATGCAGGGAACGGGGCCCTGAGGGGTTTGCTCTTGGTGGGGAAATGACCCAGAGACCTGCCGGCAAAGGGCGGGAGATGAACAGCAAAGCCAGCCAGGGGAGAGCAGCTGGGCTGAGACGCTGAGCGGGAGCAGCTGACTTTAATGCAGCTCTCTCCCCAGAGAGCTGGCGCTGAAGCCAGTGCCCTCGTGGGCGGGTGGCGGGGGGGCTGTGCTGCTAGCGACACCATCTCCCGGAGGAGACTTCAGGCCTGGGCTGGTCACTGAAGAGCCAAGGTGTAGAGGGCTGGGCGGGTCCATTCAGCCTCCCTGAATCCCCCGGCGCTTTCCGCTGGATGCTTTTCACTCCCAGTCTTGGAGAGCACCTGGCAGGAAGGTGGCTGCTGGGTCTGCAGCCCACACCCCTGAGGGCTGGCAGGCAGGTGAGTCTCTAGGGGAAAGAGAAGGCTGAAGTCTTAGGCTGATTCCACGGGCCTTGGTAGCAATCCAGGCAGTGCCGATGTGACGCCCAGGGCAGCCTCCGGCTCTCACTCCGGCTCTCACTCCGGCTCTCACTCCCGTCTCTCACAGAGGAGTGGGTTCGGCCCGTCATGAAGAGAGACAAGCAAGTCCTCCTGCACTGGGGCTACTTCCCAGACAGGTGAGTCGGAGACTACGGGGGATGGGCCCTGGGTGTGTGTGCAAGAGACCCCCGTCGGCCTGGCTGCAGCCCCAGGACCGAGAACTGGGTTTGCACGTTTGTGATGACAGAAGTCCCCTTGGGATTGTTCCCCAGCGTGCTGATCATGCCACTGATGCTCTCCTACCTGCTCTCTGGGGCTCTCCACCGCCCTGTCCCACTGAACCAGCTCTGGTCTCCCCGAGACAAGGCACAGAGTTAGGGTTACCAACCCCCTTGTAGAGCAATGCAGACACTGAACCACTTCAGCTCTGGGACGACACGGGTCTAGGGCTCAGCGCCCGGGAAACCAGCCTCCAAAAGGGATCAAACCCCCAACTGAATCCATCTCTGTGTAAAAGTTTTACAGGGAACGCTTATCCGGTAAGCTCCTTTATCCATGAAAGGGAGAGATACTCCTCCAAGGGAACAGTTATTTACACAGCCTGTTAGTAAACAAAAGTGAATTTTATTAAGTACAAACAGTGGGATTTCAGAGGTTGCAAGTGGAAATAGACAGATCAAAGTAGGTTACTAAATTAAAATGAAAAGAAAACACACGGCTAGTTTTATTAGCCTACTGCCTGCAGATTCTTTCCCTAAAGAGCTGTTCTTATTTCAGGCATAACCTTCAAGTCAGAGACAAACTCTTTTACTCTGACTTGGGTCTCCAGCCCTCTTCAACGTTCGTTTTTCCCCCTTTGAGTGGGCGAGGCCGCTCCAGAAGCCAGCTGCCGGCCAGCAGCTGATAGCTTCCCATTGCTTAAATAGACTCTTCCCCATCGTGGGAATCATTTGTTTGGAACCTCCATTCCCATGAAGAGACTCTGGATTCAGACTGGATCTCAGTACCCGGTGGTCTGGTCACGTGTCTTTCTAGCACCAGCCACCTTCTAGTTTTACAGGACAAACAAGGCTGCTTGCAAGTCGTTGAGTTGATCATCAAGTCATTAAGCTTCCAGGACACCAGTCATATCTCGCGTTAGCACATGTAAAATTACAAACAGAGTCTCACTTCATATTTCGAACTTCACATCCAAGAGTGATACGTGCTCAAAGATAGGAGACGCACATTCAGCCCAATGCAACCTTAACCCTGAGAGCTTCCGTGAGGTACTTGGTTTAAAACATCTGTGAGTTCATAGAATCAAAGAGCTGGAAGAGATCTCAGGAGTCATCCAGTCCAGCCCCCTGCCCAAGGCAGGACCAATCCCAACTAAATCAACCCAGCCAGGGCTTTGTCAAGCCGGGACTTAAACACCTGTAGGGATGGAGACTCCACCCCCTCCCTAGGGAACCCATCCCAGCGCTTCACCACTCTGCTAGGGAAATAGTTTTTCCTAATATCCAACCTAGACCTCTCCTACTGTAACTTGAGACCATTGCTCCTTGTTCTGCCGTCCGTCACCACTGAGAACAGCCTCTCTCCATCCTCTTTGGAACCTCCCGTCAGGTAGCTGAAGGCTGCTATCACATTCCCCCTCACTCTTCTCATCTGCAGTCTAAACAAACCCAAATCCCTCAGCCTCTCCTCGTAGGTCATGTGCTCCAGCCCCCGAATCATTTTGGCCGCCCTCTGTTGGACCCTCTCCAACGCGTCCACATCCTGTCTAGCGTTATGCGTATTTCTATTCCTAAGCTAATTTCTATAAAGCGGGGGGAGGAGACCCGTCACCATGTTGTTCATTTCAAGCCCGACAAGCTTTGTGCGTCTCTCTTGGGAGGCGCCTTCCTCCCTCTCCGCTCAGCCATGGGCGCTCCCAGAGGGGACCTGCCCTGTGTGTCTCACTGGAGAAAGGGCCAGGCTGATCAGCTGCCCTGCGGTGGCATGCCGGGGCACGCCATGGAGAGCTGCAAGCGAATCCCTCCAACACCTGGGGCATATCGGCCAAGGGGGTCCCTGTGGGCTCGGGTGGGGAGACGCAGCTGCCCCCCACTCCCCGTGTTTCTCCCCCATAGTTACGACACCTGGATCCCAGCGAGTGAAATTGAAGCTGCGGTCGAGGATGCCCCCACCCCGGAGAAGCCCCGGAAGGTACGGGGGCTCATGGTATACACCCCGCTGGGGTTGGCTGCTGGCCGGCCTCAGGGCCCCATGGAAGTTGGGAACTGACCCTGGGGGCGCACCTATGACATCAGTGGGTCATTGCACACTCTATGGCTCTGACTTGCCCCCCTGAGGAAGCCTCGTCAGCCCTCCCCCGATAATGTGCAGTCGATTTGGCGGGGTCTTATTTGCCCTCCTCCCAAATGTATGGGATCCCCACAAAGCTTTTGGGGGGGGGGTTGTTCCCCGTGGCGTCATTTGGTGCTGGGGGAGAGCGATTCTTCTCTTTCCCATCCGCTCCCCCACGGCCACTCACCCTGCCAAGCCGGGCCCGTCCCGCCCCTGCAGGTCCATGCCAAGTGGATCCTCGACACGGACACCTTCAACGAGTGGATGAACGAGGAGGACTACGAGGTGAACGACGAGAAGAGCCCTGTCTCCCGCAGGAAGAAAATCTCCGCCAAGACGCTCACTGATGAAGTAAGGTTCCCAGCGGGGTTCTGCCTCCAGCTTGGGCAGTGGGGGCTAGTGGTTAGAGCACAATGGGCTGGCAGCCAGGACTCCAGAGTTCTAGTCCCAGCTCCAGGTGGGGGAGCCTGTGGGGCCCCTTTGGGTCCAGAAGGCCATTGCAGACGGTTCCACAAATGGTCGAAAAGATCTTAGGTCCACTGGGCTAACCCAAGGGGGATGGTTCAGTGGGGACTTGATCTCAGTGAGCAGGTACCTGTGTGAGGAAGAACCGTGGGTTGGGCAGAGGGGTCTCAGGCGATCTGGGGGGGCTGGAAGGTGAAGCTAACATGGTCAAACTGGAAATACAGCGTACGTCTTAGCTGCTGGACCAATTTCCCGGGGGTCCCAGTGGATCCTTCGTCGCTGACCGTTCTGAAATCGAGGGCAGTTGCTTCCCTAAAAGCTCTGCTCTAGGACATGCTGCGGGGCAGGTCTCCGGCTTGGCTCTCCAGAGATCACAGCGGTTCCTTCTGGCCTTGGAATTTGTGTCACCCCGGCTGTGCCTCGGTTTCTCCACTCGTAGGAGGGAGGCAGTCGCGGCCTGCCTCCTGTGGGGACGTGTGAGGCTTTCAAAGCCATGCGGGTCTGGGGGCATCGCCCCCCCAGCAGATCCAAACGATGGCGAATAGATGGGCTGGGGGCGGCAGGGAAAGGGAAGATGGAGCCGGGCCGCCCGGGTGCTGAGGAGCACGTCTGCCCCTCCCCGTGGCTCTAGGTGAACAGCCCCGACTCGGATCGGCGGGACAAGAAGGGGGGGAACTACAAGAAAAGGAAGCGCTCCCCATCCCCCACCCCGGAGGCCAAGAAGAAGAACGCCAAGAAAGGGTGAGCCCCTCCCCCGGGGAATCTTCTGTGGGAAGGGGGCGGAGCATCTGCCCCCATCCGCCTTGGCTCGAATCCCGCTCAGGTTCGGGGCTGAGCGACCTGGGCAGGGGCTGGGTGTGTGGCCCGTGGCCCCACATCTGGAGCTGGGGCCAGTCCTTGCTCCGGCCTCGCTCTCCAAAGGGGTCCTGGGGGCGCCTGTTTGCCAGGCAGCGCCTGCCCCGGGGCTGGGGGGCTCGGGGAGGGGGCTGCGCCACGGCCGGCCGTCTGGTCTCCTGCAGCCGTCGGCAATGGGGCGCGTTGGGTTTCTCCTCCCCTGCAGCCCGTCGACCCCCTACACCAAGTCCAAGCGCGGGCACCGCGAGGAGGAGCAAGAGGACCTGACGAAGGACATGGACGAGCCCTCCCCTGTCCCCAACGTGGAGGAGGTCACGCTGCCCAAAACAGGTCTGGGCGGCGGCCCTCCATGGAGTCCTACAGCCCCTCCCCCCAGCCCCGGAAGAGGCTGGGGGCTTCCCCCACAACCCGCGCTCCTGCCTCACTCCTTGCAGTGCCTGTGGGGGGAGGGTGGGATTGGAGTCACTGGACGTTCCCCCCCACAGTCCCCATTTCCACCTTGCCCCCACAGCGCCCCCTGCTGGCAGGGGCTATGCCTGGAATGGCCGGGACCCACAGCCGGGGCAATTGTCATGCGCCCACCGCGCCCCCTGCTGGGGGAGGGGAGAGTAGCACATCTCTCCAAGGCCGGGCGCTCCCAGTAAAGCGTTTCCCTTTCTCCCTGGTATAGTGAACACCAAGAAGGACTCGGAATCTGCGCCCGTGAAAGGGGGCACCATGACCGACCTGGGTAAGGAACCCCTGGGCACCCCTCCCCTCGGGTCGCAAGGAGATGCAGCCCCTGGCAGGCGCCCCGCAGTGAGCGCAGGCGGGCTTCCTCCGGGCCACCTAGGGCAATGGCTCCTTCCCTGCCCCGAGGGGTTAATTTTCCCTGTAGCCCGGCTGTGTCTGCTCCCCGCAAATTCGCTCGGTGGGGGGGGGGGGAACGTTCCCCCCCTTGGCCCGGGCTCCCTGAGCACTGACCCGTCTGCCCTTCCCTTCCAGACGAGCAGGAGGACGAGAGCATGGAGACGGCCGGCAAGGTGAGACTGCCAGGCAGGGGCAATCGCTTCGGCCTTCCGGCTGCCCCGTTCTCACCACACCTCTGCCCTGCGCCCCCTTCTGCCCTCCCCCCTTCCAGCCGCAATCAGCCGGGTAGAAACGGACGTCCCTGCCTTGACTCGGCACACGCAGCGGCACCCGTCCTCCCCCCTGCTCCCAGCACGATGGCGGCTTTCAAATGCCCCCAGCCCTCTGCGCTGGGAACAGCCTCCCACTCCCCCTTCAAAATCTGCCGTGGCTGGACCTGCGGCGTGCCCGGCGCCGGGAGCTCTCCGGGTCTCTGCTGGGGCACCATGGTCGCACCGTGCAGGGCTCTGGGGCTGAGTCTCCGTTGCTGGTGCCCCACTGGGTTAGAGCGCCGCGCCCGAGGACTGCAGAGGGCCGGCGGCGAGTCTGTGGGGCGCCCCCCCGCCCACCTGGAGCTGTCTGGTTCCAGGATGAGGAGGAGAACAGCGCGGGGAACAAAGGGGAGCAGGCCAAGAACCCAGACCTGCACGAGGACAACGTGACGGAGCAGACTCACCACATCATCATCCCCAGCTACGCCGCCTGGTTCGACTACAACAGGTACGGGGGGGAGGGGTTCTGCCCCGCAGGCCTGTTCTGAGGCCTACGGCGCTGACGCCCCGCCGTGTGCTTCTCCCGCAGTGTCCACGCCATCGAGCGCCGAGCCCTGCCCGAGTTCTTCAACGGCAAGAACAAGTCCAAGACCCCCGAAATGTAAGGCTGCTCCCCCCGCCCCGCCCGGTGCTGTGTGCGTGGTGCTGTCCGCACGCTCCCATTCCCACGGCGCCGGGGTGTCGCAGAGAGAGGAGTAGCCGGGGCTCGGGGTGTGGAACTCTCGCGGTAGCTCTGTGCAGTTGGCCTGAAACTTACAAGCTGTAGAACCTGATGGGTGGGGAGAGAGCCAAAACTTGCTTCTGTTCCTGGCTCTCGGAGCAGTGTGGTCTAATGGTTAGAGCTGGCAGGGCAACTAGGAGCCAGGACTCCTGGGTTCTGTTGTCTCTCGTGTGACCTTGGTTGAATCACTTTGCCGGCGTGCCTCAGTTTCCCCCATCGAGCACGAAATCGTGATCCTGACCGACCCCGTGAGTCTCAGATTCCGCCGCCGCCCCGGCGGGTTCTGAATGCAGCAAAGCGGGTGGGTGTCGGCGGGATGCCAGGCCTGGTTCTAACCCTCCCCTCCCCCCAGATACCTGGCTTATCGCAACTTCATGATCGACACCTACCGGCTCAACCCCCAGGAGTACCTGACCTCGACGGCCTGCCGCAGGAACCTGGCCGGGGACGTCTGTGCCATCATGCGGTGGGTTGGGGAGAACGGAGCAGCTGCCAGGCCAGGGCCTGGCGCTAGAGCGGAGGCTGGTGCGGGGACAGCCCTGGGCTGCGGCGTCTTAGTGGAGGTTGGGGGAGCGAGCTGGCCCCCCAATGGAGCTTGGGGCTGCAGGGCTCATGGCCCGGCCCAACCTGCATCACACAGAGGGAGAGGCCTGGACAAAGCCGTGCTTCTGCCTCACCCGTGGGGCTGATCCGTGGGGCTGGGACCGGATCTGACCAGCTGCTCTCTGCAGGGTCCACGCCTTCCTGGAGCAGTGGGGGCTGATCAACTATCAGGTGGACGCGGAGAGCCGGCCAACCCCGATGGGCCCCCCTCCAACGTCACACTTCCACGTCCTGGCCGACACCCCCTCGGGGCTGGTGCCGCTGCAGCCCAAGACGCCCCAGGTAGGGGGGGGGAGAATGAACGGGCTGGAATCAGCATGTCCGGGAGGGGCTGGGTCTCCTGTCCCTGGGAATCTCTCCCCCTGCTGGGGAGCAGCTCTTCCCTGCTGATCTTCCGGGGCGGTGGGGGAGACCCCGTCCCTGAGCCCGTCAGATTTGGTCTTGCTGTGCCCTGCTCTGGTCCGTGGCTGGCCACCCGCTCGGTGCGTGGGCAGGAGAGCAGAGTTCAGCAGGATACATTTCAGTGCAGCCTTGTCCGTCCCCCGCAGGGTCGCCAGAGCGACAGCGACACGAAGGCCGGCCGCAAGAGCAAAGAAATTGAAGACCTGGTCCCGGAGGCGGTGAAAGGGAAGCCTGAGCTGGTAGGTGGGCCTGGGAAACGCCCCGGCAGCCTGCTCTGGAGGTAGAAGGCGAGTGTCCCTGTCGGGGAGCTTGCAGGAGCACAGTGGGAGGCAGGGGAGGGAGATGTGGATTGCTCTCCATTTCCTGGAGAGCTGTGGAACTCCATGCTGCAGGAGGCTAGGGAGTCAGGCTGCGGCTGAGTGTGGAAGGGGGGTTCTGTGGCGGTGGGGATTATCAAGCTTGAGGGGGTGAGCTGATAGAAGGTCAGGAAGGAATTTTTGCAGCCCAGTCGTGCAGCTGGGGAACCCCATCCCCCCACTCGACTCCCTGGAGATGCGCTGTCTAAGCTCTCATTCTCCCTCTGCCTCATGACCATAGCCCTCAATACCCGGTTAAGAGCAAACGCTGAGCCGCTGCCCTGGGAGCAGCAGCAGCTGCATGGGGCAGCCCCAGGACCTGTGGGTGGAGCTATCTGGGATCAGCAGCCATGCAAGAGTGGGGGACGAGGCTGGCATGGGGGGTCTAGCCGCGCCTCACCGCCCCCTCTCCTCTCCGCAGCAGACCTCGGCCTCTCAGCAGATGCTCAGCTTCCCCGACAAGGGCAAGGAGAAGCCGACGGACCTGCAGAACTTCGGCCTGCGCACGGACATGTACGCCAAGAAGAACATCCCCTGCAAGGTAGGGGCGGGTGGTGGGCGGCTGCCCCCGGGCCCGGCCCTGGGCCCCTGTGGCCCACACTGACCCCGCCGTCTCCTCTTGCAGAGCAAAGCCGCCGCCAGCGCCACCCGGGAGTGGACGGAGCAGGAAACGCTGCTGCTGCTGGAGGTGAGAGGGCAGGGCTCTGGGAGCCCCCCCGGCACTGGACTGGCACCAGCCCGGCTGCCCCTCCGGCTCCCTGTCCTCCCCCTCCTCCCCGCAGGCCCTGGAGATGTACAAGGACGACTGGAACAAGGTGTCGGAGCACGTGGGCAGCCGCACCCAGGACGAGTGCATCCTGCACTTCCTGCGTCTGCCCATCGAGGACCCCTACCTGGAGGACTCGGAGGCGTCGCTCGGGCCCCTGGCCTACCAGCCTATCCCCTTCAGCCAGTCGGGCAACCCCGTCATGAGCACCGTGGCCTTCCTGGCTTCCGTCGTGGACCCCCGCGTGGCCTCCGCGGCCGCCAAGTCGGCTCTCGGTAATGCCCCATCCCCGCTGGGCCTTCGGGCCTGGCCGAGCTGGGGGGTGGGGAGATCCCTGGCTTAGAACCCCGGGGAGCAGTCCTGGCCATATGGGCTTAGCCAGGGGTCAGGATCCCACCATGGGGCCTGACCCCTCTAGGGGGCACCAGATCCAGTCTGGGCCCTGGGCAGGGGGCAGGCTGGCTCCAGGCAGTTCATAGGATGGACCATGGGGCCTTTTCTCCCTTGGACCCATGCCCAGCGAGTGCACCAGCCTGCGCCCAACAGTGCTGCAGTACCGGTCCCAGTCCCATGGAGGCGCTGTTATGCTCCAAGCTGGCTGGGCAGACCCCCGCTCAGTCCTTTATCCTGGCACCTGGGCCACCGGGCACTTCCTCCCCAAGCTTGGACCGTCCAGCCTTTGCGCACGCCCCTCTCCCTGGAGAGCCCTGGGCACGCGGGGAAGGGCAGAGGGCGGCGCCTGTCTCGCCAGTGCCCCGCGCAAGGAGGGGCCAGCGAGCTGACCCGGGCTGTGCTCGGCAGAGGAGTTCTCCAAGATGAAGGAGGAGGTGCCCACGGCGCTGGTAGAAGCTCACGTCCGCAAGGTGGAGGAGGCGGCCAAGGTGACGGGCAAAGCCGACCCGGCCTTCGGGCTGGAGAGCAGCGGGATCGCGGGGACCGCGTCTGACGAGCCGGAGAGAATAGGTGAGGGGGGCGAGCGAGGCTCCTTCCGCGCCTCGGCCCGTGAGGCGCCCGTGATCTGGCCTCCGTCGGACGCTGCTCCGTGCGCGGCGAGTAGGAAGGGTAATGAGCGAAGAGGGGAGGAGCCACAGGAGACCAGAGCTGGCCTGGCCTCCGGTCTGGAGCTCACCCTCAATCAGCTGGCTCAGGGTAAGGGACCCCGTCGTCACCACTGCCTCACCCCCCACGTGCACGCGAGATCCCCGGCGGGGCCTGGCGGGGTCAGGATCCAGCCATGGGGCCTGTTCCCTCTAGGGGTGCCTGCCCCAGTTTGCCCCCAGGTCAGGGGGTGGAGAATGGGACACGGGGCCTTTTCCCTCCTGGCGACACGGGTTCAAACCTGGCCCAAGATGGTGAGTGCCTGGGAGCATCCCGTCTCCACTGTGGGGAAAGCCTGCGGCAGCATGTCCATTCCGGGCCCTGCTCCTGCAGCATAGCCAGCCCCACACGGGCCGGAGCCTCGGGGCTGAGCCCCACGCCCCTCAGGCTGCGCGGCTGGCGGTAGCCCCGGCGAGAGCCCGAGCTGGGCCTTGTGCAGTGTGGCCTGTGTGAAATGAGTTTGCTGGGTCTCAGTCCGACGGGTCAGCGTCACACGATCCACCTCTGGCCCCTGTCTGCCGGGTCTCCGAGAGTCCAAGGCCTGGCCGGAGCCCGGAGCGCTGCGCCATCGCCCCAGGCGGCCCCGTGCCCTTAGTGCATCCCCTCCCCCTGCATCGTTGTGACTTTCCTGGCCGGGAGGGGCGGGGCAGAGCCCTGCTGTCCCTCGCTGACCCGGCCGTCTCTGTCTGCCCCCCACCCCAGAGGAGAGCGGCGCTGACGAGACGCGGGCCGAATCTCAGCCTGCGGAGGAGAAGAAGGAGCTGAAGGTACAGAGGGAGGGAGGGACGACTCTGCCCTGCCCCTGGGGGGACACCGAGGGGGGTGTGGAGCTGGGGGACCGTGTGAGAGGAGCTGAGGTGAACCAATGGGGTCACAGATCCCCCGCCCCTCGTGCCCAATGTGGAAGGCCTGAGGTTGGTCCTTCGCCTTAGCTGGGGGTGCCAGTCCTCCAGCAGGGGGCGCTGGGCCTGCAGCGGGGGGGGCGCTGTCGTTCCATCGGAGCAGTCCAGAGGTGTCTTTTCCCGGGCACCTTTGCCTCAGCCCCTCTCTCCCCGTCGGTCCAGGAGCCCCGAGAAGGCGCCATGGAGGAGGACGTGAAGGAGAAGCTGGGCGAGGCGCCCAAGAAGGAGGAGGAGAAAGGCAAGGAGGGCGACAGCGAGAAGGAGTCGGAGAAGGGCGACGGGGACGGCATGGGTGAGTGCCGCGTGGCTGGGAGTGGGACCTCCTGGTCGCTCTGGGCAGCCTCGCCATGTCGGCCCCGCTCCGGAGAGGCTGGGGGCTGCAGGGAGGGAGGGGCCAGGGAGCCCCAGGGCACAGGGGGGAACGGCAGGGGGCAGTGCCTGTCGATGGGCACAGCGCTCCCCAGCCCCACGCCAACGCCTCTTCCCTTGCCACCAGCCGAGCTGGAGAAGGAGAAGGAGCCCAAGGAGGGCCAGGAGGAGGTGCCCAAGGACCTGGCCGAGGCAGAGGGCGAGAGGAAGGCCAAGGTGGAGCGAGACATCGGGGAAGGGAACCTGTCCACCGCCGCCGCCGCCGCCCTGGCTGCAGCTGCAGTGAAGGCCAAGGTGAGGCGCCAGGACCAGCCTCGGCCCCTGCTCTGATCCCAGCGCGGGCTGAGCCGGAGAGATTGGCTTGGAGACTGGAACTGACTAGGCTGACCAGGACCCCACTTCTATAACCACTAGGCCCCACTCTCCTCCCAGAGCCAGGGAGAACCCAGGAGACCTGACTCCCAACCCCCCCCCTCTAACCACTAGGCCCCACTCCCCTCCCAGAGCCAGGGAGAACCCAGGAGACCTGACTCCCAACCCCCCCCCCCACTCTAACCACTAGGCCCCACTCCCCTCCCAGAGGCAGAGAGAACCCAGGAGTCCTGGCTCCCAACCCTCCCCCCCACTCTAACCACTAGGCCCCACTCCCCTCCCAGAGGCAGGGAGAACCCAGGAGTCCTGGCTCCCAGCCTCCCTTCCCCCTGCCCAAACTCCTGCTTTAAACCCCAGGGGGACGGATGGGCACTGTGAAAGCAGCCAGGCTGCCCCTGCCAGGGGACTCCCTGTCCCTGTCTGGGTCGCGCCCCCTGCCCGGCTGGAGGTCCTTAGCTGTCAGTACCAGCCCCTAACTCCAGCTCCCCCCACTCTGAGCAGCACCTGGCGGCGGTGGAGGAGCGCAAGATCAAGTCCCTGGTGGCCCTGCTGGTGGAGACCCAGATGAAGAAGCTGGAGATCAAGCTGCGGCACTTTGAGGAGCTGGAGACCATCATGGACCGGGAGCGCGAGGCAGTGAGTGCGGCCGGGGGCGCGGAGCTCGCTCTAAGCAGCCCCCCCCCCATGAGATGCAGCCACCTCTGGGGTGGGACGCGGCAGCTGGTTAGCCAGACACCAGCAGTGGGTCCTGACGCATTCGGGGGGGAAGGGAAGAAGGAAGCTGCCATCAAGGGGCATTGAGGCTCGGGGGAGGGATCTGACCCCCTAAATTGCAGTACAAGCTTCTGCCTATGCCATGGTGATGGGCAGGGCGAACTGGAGCTGGGGCGTAGCCTAGTCCAGCCTGGGGCCTGGTGGTCACGGATGTGGGGGGCCAGCGAGTGGGGAGGGGGAGGAGGGCCTGGGACCTGGGCAGTCACGAGAGAGATCCCGATGGCAAGGAACCATACAGGGCATGTAGCCCGGGGGGGGATGTCCAGGCCTGAGGCAGTGCCACCCCGAGCCTGGCACGAGTGACCGGCTGCCGCCCTCCGCAGCTGGAGTACCAGAGGCAGCAGCTCCTGGCGGACAGACAGGCCTTCCACATGGAGCAGCTCAAATACGCCGAGATGCGCGCCCGCCAGCAGCACTTCCAGCAGATGCACCAGCAACAGCAGCAGCAGCCGCCGCCACCCCTCCCGCCCGGTTCCCAGCCCATCCCAGCCTCCGGGGCTCCCTTGGCGCCCGCCGCCCACTCCATGCCCATGGCCCAGGCCCCGGGGGCATCGACCACGGCCAGCCTGGTGCCCCAGCCCGGCCTTGCTCAGACAGAACAGATGGGCCAGGTGGTGCCGCCCGCCCCGGGGCCGCCGCACACAGTTCCGGCCCAGCAGGGACAGACCACGGTCGGTCCGCACGGTAAGTCACCTCCCGGGCTGGCAGCCAGCCGGCAGCCGCTGTGGTCCTGATGCAGCCTGGCCTAGCCCCGTTTCCTGTCCGCTCCCCTGTGGTTAGTGACCGTTCCTTCAGACCTCGCTGCTGGCGCACCCCGAGATCCATGCGGGAGCTGGACGCCAACCAACCCCCAGCCCTGCCCCAGATATGCACCGTCGTACGGGGCTCAGGGCCTCAATCAGCTCCTGCATTAGCTCCCGGCTTCATCAGAGGACCGTGGCCACGTGCCAGCCTGTCTGACCGGAGCCGGTCCCCCCAGCGCGTCGGACACGAGCCGACATTGCAGTGTGCCGAGGGGCTACCGAGAGGCGGCTCTCCAGTGCTAGGCGCGGAGGTCAGCCGGGTACCTAAGAAACAAAGGGTAAAATCGCCCTCTCGATCCTAAACTTGATCTGACGGGGCAAGATCAGACTCACGCTGCTTTTCTCGCCTCGCTGGGAGCAGCTCAGCTCCTCAGACACAGGCTGGATTCCAGCTCCCCCGGTCCGAAGTCTTTGCCGCCAAACGCTCTCGGGGCCTTCGGCGGGGGCGGGGAGAGGTGGACTCCTGGTGCCGCTGCCTTCTTGTCTTCTCCGGTCATGCTGGAGGAGGCTGCCTCCGGCGCTGAGGTGCCCGGCTGCGGCAGACAGACGCCGTCCCCCTGGGGTGGCGCTGGAGCTGTTCTCTTGGTACCGATCGCCTGCTGGTCAGCGGCTGTGTATGGCAGCCTGACGCCCGTCTGGGTTTGGGCCACCTCCCTTGCCGCAGGCCTTTGGGGAGCTGGCTGCAGGCGCCTCCCTGCCCCACCTCACAGTTCGGTAGCAGCCAAGGAGCGAGATTGCCCTGCGCCGTGCAGGGTGGTGACAGAACAAGCACCTGCAACAAGTCACGGCTTCTGGGGATGGGAGGCGCCCTTCGTACGAAACATCCCAGCCATGTGGGGGCCAGCTACAGTGTGTCCCAGCTGGGGCTTGGCCCCAAAGGGGCAATGTCAGACACTCCCTCCTGGCCTCGGGGCCCCCGCAGGTGACTCCCGACCTGTTACCCAGGCATGTGCGGGATCGGCCGAGTCTGCCTGGGGGCCAGCCCCAGAGGCCTGCGCTTGGCCCCTTTAACCCGTGTCGCTGGTTTCTCTCTCCAGCCCAGCCTCCATTCCCCGGCCAGCAGCCCTCCTCGCAGATGCTCCCCGGGACGGTTGGCGTGAGCTCTCACCCCGGCATGCCCGGTAATATCCCGGCGGCTCTGCCTTTCGGAATGCCTCCATCCATCCCATGTAGCATGGCTAGTAACGTAGCAGACTCCATCAGTATTAACCTCCCTGCTAACACTCCCGCTCATCCAGTGCATGGTAACCTCCCGTGCAGCATGCTGGCCGGGGGCGCCCTGGCCCCGCCTAACCTGCCCGCGACCGTGCCTAGCGCCGTGCACCCTAGCATGCTGACGACCAGCGGACCGCCACTCGCCGCGCCCTCCTTGCCGCCTGTCTCGGGACTGGCCTCGGCCGCCGCCCAGAGCCCGGCCATTGTGGCGGCTGTGCAGGGCAGTCTGCTTCCAAACGCCGCCCTCGCACCAGGTGAGACATGGCGGGGGCCTCGGAGACGGGGTCCAGTCCCTGTCCCCTCGCCGGCCAGGCCACCACCTGGGGCGTTGGCTGGGGCAGAGGTGGGGGGAGCTGTGGGCTGGGGGGGGGGGAGCTGCCCACGCCTGCCGCTGGCATTTCCTCCTTGTGATGCAGCTGCGGTGAAGGCTGGAGGGGGGTTTGCTCGCTGACGCTGGGGGTGCAGCAACCTGTCCCATCTCTCCTGCAGACCAGGGCCCCCCTCTGCAGACGGACCCCATCGCACCTAGCACGGCCACCCCGGTCCCGCCCACCCAGTGAGGCTGCGCCGCCCAGAGACGCCGCCCGGCAGGACAAAAACCTTCGTCTCCTGTGAAACCGGCCTGGGGTCGTGGGAGGGGTGGGGAGGGGGGATTTAGTCGGTTTCAAAAACCACACTGAGCGCGGGGCTAAAAAGGAAGCGCCCGGTGTCACCCGCCAGCCTGCTGTGTCTCTGTCCTGCCCCCTCGTCCCCCCCCCCGTGTTTTTTGTATCTGAGTGTCCCGAAACTTGTATTTAAACGTGCTGCGCCCCCCCCCCCCCTCCCGAGGAAGGGGCCAGGACGGAGCGTTGCTGGAGGGGCCCGTGGGCGCCGGCTATTTATAGAAGGCTGATTTGACCCGGTGGCTGAGCAGCTAAAGCTCTCGTGTCTCCTCTCTCGTGCTCTTTTTTTTTTTTTTTTTTAATAATAAAAATAAAATTAAGGTTCCCGTTTCCCTGGGGCTGGGGAGAAGGGGGGGGGGTTGGTGGGCCCAGGGTCGCCTCCTGGCACATGGTTCTCAGTGCTGTGGGGCAGGCAGAAAGCAGAGCTTTACCTCTGGAAGGGACCTTGAGAGGGCGAATCCGGTCCCCTGCCGGCTTGGCTTCACCCCTGGCCTCCACCCCTCCCCTCCCGGCATAGGCACCCCCTGCGGTGAGGCGTCTCCTTCCCACCTTGCTGGCTGTTAACGCTTTCAAGCTCGTGTCCTTTGTGGGGTGTTTCGGGCTCAGGGAGGGGCCGGTAGGTAAATTGCAGTGTCCCAGTTGGGTGGGACCCACAGAAAACAGGCCCCTGCCTCCCCCCTGCTGTTGGTGGCCTGTCACGGTGCTGCTCTGTACTGGGAGGAAGCCTGGACGTGGGTAGTAAAAGCACTGGAACTAGCTCAGGCTGAACTGTGACCCCCCCCACTCCCTGGCCCAAGGGCGGCGTCCCCGGCAGGCTGTGCACCTCCCGGGCTCGGCAGGGCAGCCCCAGGCTGTGACAGTGCAGCAGGGGGGCCACGGGGAGTTGGGCGGATGTGGCTGGCCTGCTGGCAGGGGCAACGCTGAGCCAGGCCTGGGGGGGACCCCTGTAAGGGCCCAAGGGTGTTGCCACTGTACAGCTGGGGGGGGGGGGGGAACGGCCCCACAGGCTGGGACACCTACAGTGAGGGGAAAGGTTGGGGGGAGGCCCTACTCTGCCAGGTGCCCTGGGGGGGTGCAGGCCTGGCCAGCAGTAGGGGCCAGCAGGTGGGGCAGTGCCTGTGGGCCCAGGTTTGCCAGTGTTTGGCATCACCATGGCAACTGGGGGGGGAGCTCCTGATGCTCCCTGCAGTTTTTTTGTGGGGGGGGGGGGCTGTCTGGCAGCAGGCCGAGGGCTACCTAACCTGGCCATGGTGGGGAGAGCCTAGGGATGGTGCCAGTGGCCTAGTGGGCTATGCCCGGGGGGGGGGGGGGTCAATGGGTGTAGCCCCGCAGGGCCGCCTCCCTGGGCTGGCAGGGAGCTGCCTGTGGAGGGACTTCCCCTCCTATCTGGGGCTCACTGACAGCCTCCCCCCCCCCCCGCATCCGGCGCCTGGCCTCAGGCCTGCTGGGGCAGGGGAAGGAGGCTTTTCCAGGGGTTCCCAGGCAGCGAGGGGATGCCAGGGCTTGCAATGCAGCGCCTGCCTGGAGCGCAGCAGCCTCCCTCCTGCAACTCTCCCCCCCCTCCACAGGATGGGCTGCTCCTGCCTCCCACCGATGCAGCCGCTGCACCCAGCGAGGGCTCTGAGCACGTGGGCAGCTGGGCGAGCAGCCTGCTTGAGTGAGTCCAGCCCCCTTCAGCCTGGTCCTGTGCCACAGTGGGCAGGGCTGGGAATGTGATTTCCTGCCATGGAAGGGGCCGGGGCAGACGGGAGGCTCCCAAAGCCGGCCAGGCTAAAAACAGCCATTGCGGGGAGCCCAGCTGCAGCAGAGGCAGGAAACGCATCTCCAGGCCTTGGCTAATGTGCGGTCACCGGGGCTGGGCAGGGAGGGGGATGATTAGTGCTGCAGCCTGGGGGAGGGGACTAGAAATGGGCCACCTTAGGCCTCAGTTTCCCTGCTGTAAGATGCCTGGGGTGGGGGTCACCCTACCCAGCACAGGGGGGTCCAACTGGAAGCCACCAGCATGGCCTTGGGCTCAGGTTGCTGCAGCCCTGGGAGGGGGTTTGATGGGGGGCTGGGCCCTGTGCTAAGGTAACACCCCCCACCAGCATGGGATGCTGTCAAACACTTGCAGCTTGAGTTTCAGCTGCAGGGGTGGGGGGGAGGCTGGTTCAGAAGCCACCACGCCCCCCCCCTCCTCCCTCCAGGCTTCTGCATTACAGCTTTGTGCATGTTGCTAACAGCTGCAGTGCCCTCACTCAGCCTGGTACAGCAGCCACCCTGCCACACCCCCGGCCTAGGAGAGCCTGCCAGCCCTCCCCATGCACCTCAGTTTCCCTACAGTGCTGGTGGGACCGACTGCCCTGGGGGCAGCTGGGAGCCCAGGCTGTAAGTGCTGGTTTTACCAGGCACAGGGGTAAACGTGCCCCCGCCTCTCCTCCCTGTGTCCACTCCCCCCACCATGCCCAACACGGACAGATGTGGCTCTTCCTTCTCCCTAAGCAACCCCCTCCCCAGGCCGTTAGGGGAGACACCTCCCCCCACCTCAAAGGGCACAGGGTGTTGTCACTGCCCCTCTGCAGGGGGAGAAGGACCCCTCAAGCTCCAGATAGACCCTGCCAGGCTTTGCACAGGGAAAAGTCTTCCTGCTCCACCCCACGGCCCTGAGATCCACACCTGGAAGCCCAGGCCAGTTGCTCCCAGGCACAGGAACGCAGACCATACCCAATGCCTTAGTTCCCCACTCAGGCCCCACAGCCAGCTCTAGCTTTCACACACCCCACAGCTGACATAGCCAGCCCCCCCCATACCCACACCCACTTTTCCAGGTGCTGTATCATCTCTCCTGCTTTCAAAACAGGCCTGAGCCTCCACTTGTCAAACTCTTTATTAGGTGAGAGCAGCTGGAAAGAGAAATGACTGAGCCCGGCTGCAGGGAGTGAGACTGGGGGAGGGGGGGGGCACGCACAGAAAGGAAACATCATTCTTCCTCCCACCTACCTCCAGGGGCCACCCCCCAACTCCCTCCCCCCACTGCAAGTCCAAACGGTCCGAAGAGGGAGGAAGACGACATTGACATTGCGTAGAAGTAGAAAAAGGCACAGAACAGAATACAGCCGAGCACCCAGCAGCGAGCCAAGGCCCCGGGCCGCTGGGGGGGCAGATGGACTCTCGTCTTCAGCCGCTCAGCACCATCCGGACCAGCTCTGTGGAGAGAAGGCAGGTGTGAGACCCGGCAGCTGCCCTGCGCTGAGAGAGGCACCTCCATAGCTGGGGGAGAAAGAGTCCTGGGAGGGGGATGGGAAGAGAGAATGCAACCGGGCTGCAGGGCAGGGTCTGCTGGGGTTGGAGGGGGAGTTAATGTGTTTAGTGACCCACTTAGCTGCCTACATCCCCCCTACCCCCCTCGAGAGCCCCAAAAGGTGCAGGCCCCTGCCAGCCTGTTACTCTCAAGCTGGTAAGAGCTGGTGCAGGCAGCCGCACCGGCTCCATGGTCAGACCTGGAGCAGGGAGAGCTGGTCCCCTCCACTTCTTCCTGGGCAGATGCTCCTGCTGCCCATGGAAAACCCACGAACAATGGGTGAGAGCCACAGCCCTGGGCCCCACCCGTCAGCACAGCCCCCCACCACAGCTGTCCCAGGACACACACTCCCCCCTGCAGCAGCCCGGCCTCGGAGAACAGCGCTCAGACCCGCGGTGGCAGAAAGAGGAGGCGGGGGGGGGGGGAGGATTATCTACAGCTAGGGCCAGGCACCGGGGGAGGGGGGGGGCTACAAGCGGCACTGCTTTCCGGCAGGCGCGAGGAGAGCACGTCGGCTACAGCAGAGAGACGGGCTGGCGGGGGCCAGGCCGCTGGGGAGAGAAGACTGGAGAGCCGCAGAGAAGGGGCCAGGCAGACAGCCACTGCACCACTCCCCAAAGAAAGACTGTTTGGTTAACTGATGGCCCAGGGGGCCGGGCAGCAGCTAACACACTCGCCCGCTTGGGCCAGCACAAGCCTCTGGCAGGGAAGTTCCCATGTCCCACCTGCCCACGGGGCTCCAGGAGTCCATGTCCCCCTTGCTCCCCGACGGGGGTTCTGTGAAGTCTGCGGCAGGCCTCCTCCACCTACAGCAGCCGCCACAGTGCCAGAGAACCCCCAGCGCACCCCACCCACCCCACCCAGACGAGACAGTCTTGCTTTAAAATTGGTGCACGCCTCTTTCCCTTGCCCCCCCGCTTGGCTACAAAGAGTCAGCTACATGCAGAGACATGCCGAGGGGGTACACTGGACAGGGGGGGGACAAGAGCGCAAACAAGACTCCTTTAAAACAGAAGGGGGGCAGGGAGGGGTAAGTGAAGGGAGGTTGGGAAGAGGCGTACCCCACTCGGCTTCACCCTGACAAGATGTGCCTCACAAACGCTGTTGGAAGGAAGAGACATCCATCAAGCAAACACAGTGGACACACGGAGCGAACAAGCACGGGGGGGGGGGGGGGGGCGGATTGCGGGGACGCCCCCACAGGAATGATCAGGGGCCGGTGTTTCTGATCGCGGTGCCCGACTCTCCGCTCCGGGGGTGGGAGACGTCCCCTGGGTGGCTGCAGTCCTCACGGGGGGGAATAAGCCAGGCCCACCGAGCTGGCCCTGGGCCCCCCCCCAGCACAGGTTGGACTCTTCCTCCCCCCCCCCCCCCCCCCCAAGACAGGAGAGCCAAAGCCACCAGGTGCGATGGGATCAAACGCCCTTCCCCAGCTGGCTCTGGAGTCAACCACACACCAGTGCCCCCTGCCCCTCACCTTCGTAGTTAATGCAGCCGTTGCTGTCTTCGTGCCCAGCCACCAGGATCTCCACCTCCTCCTCCGTCATCTTCTCCCCTGTACGGGAGAGAGGGGATTTTACTACAGAAACCCCCAGCCCTGCAGCATCCCCCTCCCCTCCCAGCAAATCCAGCCTCAGATCTTCTGGGATCAGCAGCTTCCACGTGGACACCTGGGCCTCGGGAGCCAAAGTCTCCTATTCCCAGCTCTGTCCGTCAAGCACGGGTGGGGAGGCAGGACTCCCGTGTCCTCGCTCAGCCCTGCCACACTCCTCACTGCACACACAGGGAAAGGGCCCCCCCCTCCGCCGAGACCTCGGGGAGACCTTTGGGGGAAGGGGATTCTCAGGCCGAGAGGCAGGATTCAGCCCCCTGATTTATGGGGCGGTGGCGAGAACAGAACCAGCATCCTGACTCTCCAAGCAAACCCAACGGGCTTCCCCAAGCCGGAGCATGGAGATAAGTGCCCCCCCCAGCCGCCCCGCCAGGCCGCAGCGCCTCACCCAGGGTGACGAGGACGTGGCGGATCTCCGCCCCCATGACGGTGCCGTTCCCCTCCTTGTCGAAGACCCGCAGCCCCTCCACGTAGTCCTCGAAGGAGCCCTGGTCCTTGTTCTTGGCGATGGTCTGCATCATGGGCAGGAATTGCTCAAAGCTCAGCGTCTTGGTGTTCATCTCTGGCGGGAGAAGGGGGCGCGGCTGAGACCCCAGCAAGGACTGGGGCTCTCTCAGCCGCTGGCACAGCGCCTCCCAGGCTCCAGAGCAGGGCAGGCGCCCAAGGCCCTGAGCAGCACCGGCCATTCTGAAGAGGCGTTTGAGGAGGGCGCTCGGGGGAGCAGAGGTGGGGGTTGTGTCGACGGGGCACAGTCAGGGCCTACAATAAAGGGAAATCGGAGATTCCCCCCAACCCCCTGCTTCTCCCACACCACAGCGTGGGGGTTCAGCCACTCCCCTGGGATGGCAAAGATCCAGGTTCAAGTCCCTTCGCTGGGAGCTGCATGCAGGTTGCCCACAGCCCAGCTGAGCCTGGGCCACTGGTACACGGGCTATTCCAGGGAGGGGTCGGCCTGTCTCGTTCCAGCCTACACCCAGAAACCTCCTCAAGCACGGCTCATCCTGGGCCCTTTGATGCAAAACTTTCCCACCCCGCTGCAGGGCAGGGGAGCAGAGAACAGACTTGGAGCTCAGACAAGAGTTTCACCTCCTTGTTCCATGCCACACAGCCAGCCGCCCAAAGCAGGGGGTCTCCCCCCACCTCTAAGTGTTAAGCCAGCTCGGGCCCCAACGTGCCAGGATCTCAGCCCAGCCAGCGGGGCCAGGAGAAGACACCCCCCCAGTCCCAGGGAGGGAGGGGGCCTGGCTATCACTCACCATCGCTCTTGGGGTTCCCCAGCACCTTCATGACCTCGGCATTGGTGGGGTTCTGGCCCAGGGCCCGCATCACGTCCCCACATTGGCTGTACAGGATCCGGCCATCCCCAGTGCGGTCGAAGAGCTGGAAAGCCTCCTTGAACTCTAGAGGCGGGGAGAGAGCCAGGAGGGGTCACGGCACAAGGAGCCGCGGTCCCCGATGCGTCCCTGACCCTCAGTTCGGACAGACACCAGCAACGCCCCTTGGCCAACCCCCATCCGCCCGGCTCCGCTCCGGCCAAACCATAGCTCCGCAAGCACATGCCAGGGTAAGCTGCCCTCTCCCCGAGTACCTCCCCTCCCACCAACCCCCCAAGCAGGAGCTAAGCTTCAGCAGAGACAAGAACCCTCGTCACCCCCCAACTAGTCTCCCAGAAACTTGGGCCAGGATTCCCTGCACTGGATCAGACGCCTGGCTCCAGACACCCAGCGTCCTGCCTTCAGCTGGAGAATCAAGCCCAGGTCTGGGCACATGGCAGGAAAGATGGGGCCGAACTAGAGAAAATCCAGAGAGGACCAAAAAAATCCTGGGATCTAGAGGTCATAGTGGATCACAAGCTAAATCTGAGTCAGTGTGACGCTGTTGCAAAAAACCAAACAAACATGATTCTGGGCTGCAGGAACAGGCGTGTTGTGAGCAAGACACGAGAAGTCGTTCTTCCGCTCTGCTCTGCGCGGGTTGGGCCTCCGTGGGAGTGTTGTGTCCAGTTCTGGGCACCGCATTTCAAGTAAGATGTGGAGAAATTGGAGAAGGCCCAGAGAAGAGCAACAAGAATGATGAAAGGTCTAGAGAACATGAGCTAGGAGGGAAGACTGAAAGAACTGGGCTTGTTTAGTTTGGAAAAGAGAAGATTGAGGGGGGACAGGAGAGCCGTTTTCAGGTATCTCAAAGGGTGTCATAAGGAGAAGGGAGAAAACTTGTTCTTCCTGGCCTCAGAGGACAGGACAAGCAGCAAGGGGCTTAAACTGCAGCCAGGGAGGTTTAGGTTGGACACTAGGAAAAACTTCCTAACTCAGGAGGGTGAAACACTGTGCCGGGGGGGGGGGGGGGGGAGTTGTGGAATCTCCATCCCTGGAGACGTTTAAGAGCAGGTTAGAGGATGATAGCTGGTGCTAGGTCCTGCTGTGAGGGCAGGGGACCGGACTTGACGACCTCACGAGGTCCCTGCCAGTTCTCTGACCTGCCCTCGACAGGAAGCCTGGGATAAGGTGCCAGACTGGAGAGCCCCAGGTCCAATTCCCAGCTCTGCCCCAGACTGGTCACTGTCACGCTGCGCTAGCCTGAGCTCAGACAGCTGTTGCTGCCGGCACAGACTGATGCTGGGATAGGGGGGCAGGGGGGGAGAATGACACATCTCTGGCTAGAGCCGCTCCTAGCTGAAGGGTTGCCGGGCCTCGACTACCTCCCCAGTTCCCCCCCCCCCCCCCCCCCGAGCGACGCAGCCGGCTGGTGGAGTCGAAGGGAACCGCCGGGTGCAGAGCCGCCCAGATCTCCTTTCCTCGTCGGATCCAGGTTCCCGGACGCAGACTCGGGGAAGAGCCAGGGGGCTTGCATGGGGCTGCCCATTCGCTGAGCCCAGCCTGAGCCAGGGATGGGAGACGCCTGCCTTTGATGGCAACGCTGCACCCGCCTTAGCTGGCAGGTTGGCGCCACTTGGGTCCCCAGTTCCGCCTTCACCCGGCCCTAGAGGTGCTCACACAGTAATTGACGCTAAGGCCAACCGGGGGCATCAGGGCACTGCAACGCCCAAGGGTCAGCCCCGGTGAGTCTCGCACGAGGGATGTGGCCATGGGGGCAACAGCCAAGAGTGGGGTCTTGGCAGGGGAGGAGGCAAAGCGACACCTTGCACAAGACAGCCCTCCCACCCCCTAGCAGTCTGCCCAGAACCTCCATGGGAAGGAGAAAGCTGCAGAGCTGGGGAAAGGACCCAGGAGTCCAGGATCCAAGCTCTCCCCTCCCCCCACTTTAACCCACTAGACCCCACCACTCCCCTCCTGAAGCTGGGAACGAACCCAGGAGACAGGGCTCACTCCTTAGTGCAGTGCTTTTCAAACTAGGGCTTGCGGCAGCAGGGGGAACAGTGGGGGGCTAAGGCAGCTCCCTGCCTGTCCTAGAACCACAGGCTGCGCCGCGCCCCATTAGTGGCCGGCAACAGGCCGGGCTCCGGGGACGGAGAAGAGCGCACAGGACTCGGCGGACTGCCCGGAGCGCTAGACCCCACTCCCCACTCGTTGGCTGGGAACCTGCTGCCGGCTGCTTCGGAGGCTCAGCCTGGTCTGCAGGGCCAGAAGAGGCAGGAAGTTGCGTTAGGGCCCCCGCCGGAGCCGTGCAAGGTAAGCCCCCTGCCCTAGCCATGGCCCCCCAAGCCAGAGCCCCTCCCTGCACCCCATCCTCAGCCCCCACGCCCGCCACATGATGCTGCAACCCAGCCTAAACATTTTCTTCAGCTGGGTCATAAGGAAAAAAGTTTGAAACTCACTAGCCCTAGGCACTTCCTGCTGTAGCCAACAGCAAGCACCTGCCAGGGGACCCAGAGAGGATCTGGCCCCTCCCCACGCCCCGGTTAGCGGAGACCCCTCCCCACGTCCCGGGCTGGCTGATCCCTGCCCGGAACGGCCGGGCCCCCCTTGCCGCCCAGGCGGGCGGGCCCCGGGCCGCGGGTTTTGTGCCCGTATATGGAGATCCAAGCGAGGCAGCGCGCAGGGACTGCGCAGCGCAACATTCCAGCCGCGACCCCTGCTCCGGGTGTCTCCCGCCCCGCCGGGGACGGGGGGGCGCCCGAGCTGGGAGTTTGCCACGGGTGATTGCCGGTCCCAGAGCTTTGCAGCCATTTTCCGCTGCGACCACACCCCGCCTGCAGCCGGCCACCCCTCCCCTGACTCACAGGCGGGGGGGGGGTCCACGCAGCGCCCCTAAAGCCTAATCTGCCCCCCATCCGGCCGTGCTGGGTTACCCGGCAGAGAGGCCCGCAGGCTGGGCGGGGCCCGCCGGGCTGGGCCAGGAAACTGCTCATAGGTGAGCCATGCGCGCAAAGGGGGGGCAGGTGAGTCACCCCCAGACTCAGGATTAGGGAGCTGGGAACCCCGGAGCAGCAAGAGCCAAAGTCAGCCCGGAGAGAGCCCCCCCTCCCCCCGAAGCGAGGGGCCCCGTGTTAATGGGAGGGGGGAGCGATCACACAGGTAGGGCCGGCCCCACTTACCGCCGGAGGCTAGAAAGAGGAGGCTACAGGAGAGTGAAGGCTAGTGACAGAGGAGGAGGAAGGTCTATAAGGGAGGGAGAGAGAGCGGTGAATCCTTCGGCGGCGGCGGGACGCGCCAAGGAGTCACCCCGAGATGAAAATACCGCGCAAAGGTTGCGCAAGGAAGGGGGGAGGGTCACTTACCGGCCGTCTGATCCTCGGAGAAATCGCACTGCAAGGCAAGCAGAGCGGAGCCGCCGTCAGCGGGGCTGCCAGCCCCCCCCCCCCCCTCCACGCCCGCGAGCCCGGACCCCCAGAAGCGCTGCGCCCCCGGGAGGCAGGTCGCTGGCTTAGGCGGGCTGGGACCTAAGCGTGACCCCCCCACCCTGGTGCTCGCCTCCCCCTCAGTGCGCCCCCCGTGCGCCCGAAGCTCGGCCCCCCTCCCCCCGTGCACCCCAGCTTGCCCCCCCCCCCTACCATGGCGGCTGCAGCTCCACTCCCAGCAATGGACCCTGCGCTCTGCTTCCTCTGCCCTTTTTTTACAGACGTTGACGTCACCCCGGCACTCGCACGCCATTGGCCAGTGCTACTTAACTGCGGCATCAGGCCTTAGACGGGGGAGTCGCTCGCAGCAGCCCCGACTTTGTCTATAGATAGACATGGAGATGGGGGTCTTGCGGGGGGGCCGGACCGGGGAGGGACCCAGAGGGGGTTGGAGGAATGGGGGGCTAGGGGGACCCAGTGGGGGATGGGGAAACAGGGGGGCAGGGAGAGTCCCAGAGGGGGTTAGAAGAAATGGAGGTCTGGGGGTGTTCCGCAGGGGGTTGGGAAAACAGGAGCAGGGAGGGTCCCAGCAGGGATTGGGGGGCAGGCAGGGTCCCAGCAGGGATTGAGGAAATTGGGGGGCAGGCAGGGTCCCAGTAGGGATTGGAGGAAGTGGGGGGCAGGCAGGGTCCCAGCAGGGATTGGAGGAAGTGGGGGGCAGGCAGGGTCCCAGCAGGGATTGGAGGAAGTGGGGGGCAGGCAGGGTCCCAGCAGGGATTGGAGGAAGTGGGGGGCAGGCAGGGTCCCAGCAGGGGCTGGGGGAACAGGGGGGAGGGTGGGTTTCATTTCATAGAATCCTAGAGCTGGAAGAGACCTCAAGGTGTCATCAAATCCAGCCCCCTGCTCTAGGCAGGACCAATCCCAACTCAATCAACCCGGCCAGGGGTTTGTCAGGTGGAGACCTCTAGGGCTGGAGATTCCACCCCTCCCTAGGGAACCCATCCCAGTGCTTCCCCACCCGCCTAGGGAAATAGTATTTCCTAATATCTAACCTTGCCCTCCTCCACTGTAACTTGAGACCATTGCTCCCTCCATCAGGACTGAGAACAGCCTCTCGCCATCCTCTTTGGACCCTCCCTTCAGAAAGTTGAAGGCTGCTCTCAAATCCCCCCTCGCTCTTCTCTTCTGCAGACTAAACAAACCCAAATCCCTCAGCCTCTCCTCATAGGTCATGTGCTCCAACCATTTTGGTCGCCCTCCGCTGAGCCCTCTCCAATGCGTCCACATCCTGTCTAGAGTGGGGGGGGGGGGCAGAACTGGACACAATATTCCAGATGTGGCCTCACCAGAGCCGAATTTAACAGAACAGCTCTTCAGGGACCAGGGGCAGCATGTACATGGGCATTTCCATGGGACCCGTTCTCTGTGCGGGCGCTCGCCTCTCAGCAGGTGACACCCCCGCCCCCCACAGGTGTGATCACCCCGCACCAGCGGGCAGCCTCGGGGAAGAGCCTGCAGCCCCCACACCACCAAAGCATCATCCATAACGGGGCGCCTGGGCCAGCCTGTCTCTCCCATCCCAACCCACCTGCCGGCTGAGCAGGGCGACGGTGCTGGGGAGTGAGAACCCGGCAGCGGCCAGCTGGGTCCATTCAGCTGACATGGCTGCCAACAGCCTAACCCAAATGGGGCGGAATTCAAGTCGGGGGGTTTAATGAGCAGGCCCCTGTTCTCTGGCAGTCGCCCGGCGCTGACCCTGCTAGGTTTAGCTGCCCCAAACACCTAGCGAGTGCTCACTCAGGCAAATCATCTTCCAGCCCCATGGGAAAGACACCCCCCCTGAACCCCACAAGCCTCCTGCCCCCACCCCAACAATTTGTCCTTAATGCGTCAGATTTCTCTCACTTTCATTGATCGCTCTGACCTGCCTGAGAATTAACCAAGCCCTGCACTAGGACTGGGTCAGCTCGGGGCACCTTTATTTCATGCCCCTTTTGGGCTACGGACCCCTCAGTCCAAGTGTCACCCACTCCCCCGGTGCCCTGTGCTGCAGCTGCAGTTCTCGGCCTCCAGGGCAGCCGGGCCAGTGGGACCCCCATGCCGGTCCGCGAATGCCCCGACATGGCTCGGCTAGTGACAGGCCTCAGCCTGTGTCTCCGTCTCGGTGGCGCTGACGTGCCGAGTCTTTTCCAAGGAGAGGGCAGAGGAATTCCAAACCGCCTGGAGCCAGGTGCCTCCCGCTGGAAGGCAGGGAAGGTGCTGGCTTTTCCCAGGTCCCAAATGGGCCATAACACAGCTAGTGGCTAGTGTTGCCAGATATCTTCACAAAAAATCCCTAATATGGTGGGGAAAAAAAATTGGGTGAGGGGGGGAAAAAAAAAAGAGTTGCTATGCCTTTAAATTCCTGCGTTCCCCACTCTCTGCACCCCTGCCAGATGCAGCTGGGGCAAAATGTCCTCACTGGCTTTCCGTCCCAGAAAAACAGAAAATACTGGACATTTTACATTTCTGGTTTTTTTTTTAATCCGGACAGAAGATGCAATTACCGGACTGTCCGGGTGAAAACCGGCCACCTGGCAACCCTACTAGTGGCTGCTCCCTGACTGAGGGGTAACGCCAGGGATTCTGCAAACGGCAGGCGGGGAGGGGAAGGGGGCGACCCTCCACTGCCGATGGCACTTTTTGGGTCTCGCTGGCAACCCGAGGACGCAGCAAATGGAAAAACAAAAGGACAAGAGCGGAGTTTGTGAGTGCCGGGAAAGAAACCAGCAGGGGAGGAATTCCTGCTCCCAGCAGGGGGCGCTGTGGGCCACAGGGCAGGCCTGGGGGCTGCTGGGGCAGATCCCTGTGCTTCCAGTCCCAGCCTTTCACCCCCATACAAATAGGAACCAGTGGGTGTGTTTCCCCGAACTTCTCCAGGACCCTGCTGCCATTCCCTGGCTCTGGACTCCAGAGCTCACCTCCCCAGGGAATTCTGCCAGCACCAGGGTGTCTGCACCACGGCTCCCCTGGAATACTTAGGGCGCCGGTGGGGGGGGGGATTTTCCCCCACTAGCAGGAGGCCCCACACGAACCCTAGAGGCCAGAGGCTTCTGGAAACAAACGGCTTTTATTGTCCAGACGCAGGACGGGCACAAGGGGGATTGGGTCCGTTCCTGCCTGGGGATCTGGAGCGGGGCCGCAGATCTGCTTAGTGGGCTCCCCTGGGCTGGGCCGTTGTTCTCGGGGGGACCCTGCGACACCCCCCTTGCTGGATCCTCAGCCACTGGTGTCCTGAGGCCTTGGAGACTCCGGTCAGGCGTTTACAAGTCCTTTGCAGCGGCCATTGGTGGGGGAGAGGGGTTAGAGAGAAAAAGGGAGCAGCGGACATGCCCCCCCCCCCCGCAGACTGATGGGCCTAGGAGTCTTCACCGGAGATGTCAGGTGCTTAGCCCCATCCTGCCCGGCCTGGGGAGAGAAGAGGAGACAGTGAGAGGCCCCGTGTGGCCCATCTGGGGAGCTGGGGCCCCATTTGGGGCAGGGGCAGGAGGAGGAGGAGCCGCCCCAGAGCTTCGCTTTGATCTCAAGCTCCGTGCCCCGGGGCACAGGCTGGAGGGAATCTCTCCCCGGCACAGCGGGGCCAGCGGGTTGGTCTCAGGTGCCCCAGCGTGCGCAGGGCACCCGCTGTGCCCGCAGGATGCTGGCCTAGCAGAGGCGCTGGGAGCCGGGGCGGTGTTGGTGAGTTGGAGCTTTCGGGAGCCCCGCAAGGGACGTGTGCTGAGGGGTGGGGAAACTGAGGCACGGGAAGGGGCTTGCCTGAGGCCACGTCAGAGCTGGGCGTAGGGGCCAGGCACCCCGATGCCCTATCCTGAGTGATAAAAGCAAAGCCTCGCTGCCCCCTTTGCATGGGGCTCTTCCACCCTGGGGCCCCCCTGGGGCTCTGGAGGCAGCTCCCCAGGCCCCTCAGAGGTTTGATTGCACCCTGCAGGGCCCCGTTAGGGACACGGTGCTGCAGAGTGGAGCTGGGCCGGTCTGATGGTCTTGGGCCACAGCTGGTACCAGAGCTAGTTCACCAGGCTTGAGCCAGACTCACGCTGGCCCTGTCTGCGGGCATCCTACCCGGGCCTGTTTCTCAGGCAGCATGACCTAGTGGTTAGCACGCGGACCAGCATGCGGGAGACCTGGCTTCTGCGCCTGGCTCAGCCACTGACCTGCTGCTCACCTTGAGCAAATCCCTCTGCCTCAGTTTCCCCCACTAGAATGGGACGAAGGACGCTGAACTGGGAGGTATTCCGGGGGAGGGGATCGGCCGGGAAAACACATCTCTGCCAGAGCAGAGGGGTTTTACGCTACACAGGTGAGCGAGGACCTGCCCAGGGCCTGGCAAAGAGGCAGGGTCGAGGGGAAGGGGGTCTCAAGGTAGAGAAAGGAGCAGCCACCCCCAAAAAGGAGTCTGACGAATAAAAGGGGGCACCTACCCCATGTTGCCTGCTCAGCCAGACAGGATGTGTTTGACGAAGGCTGTGAGGGGAGGAGAGAAGCATTAGTCACAGAAAGGGGCCACTGGGCCCCCCCCAGCCCTCTGGCTCAGAGCCTGCGGCCAGAGGGCCCCGAGTCCGGGCTGACCCTGGGCTCCCACCTTCGTAGTTGATGCAGCCGTTGGCGTCCTCATGCCCAGCTAGGAGAGCGTCCACCTCCTCCTCCGTCAGCTTCTCGCCTGTGGGCCGGGGGGGGGGGGGGGTTAGCGCTGGCGAGAGGCTCAACCAACACCCAGAGGATCCTGTCTTTGCCCAGTGACAGGGCGTCACGCCTCTGGCACTCGCCCCGCCCAGGTGCCGGACTGACAGCCCTGTGGGGGCCGAGTCCAGGGAGCCCTGTAATGCCCGACCGCCACCCCTCCCCTGCCCCAGATGGGTCCAGCCTGGGGGCGGTAGGGCGAGCTTGCCCATCCGTGCCCAGGGGAGCCGAGTAGCGGAGCCGCCTTGGCACAGCCAGGGCCATTGGCAAGGGGCTGTGCCAGGCCGGATACCTGGGGGTCTCTGCCCCAGATTCACTGAGCCTCGCCAGCCTAGGGGCAGCTGTCTTGGCCTGGGGCACCCTCCCCCTCCCAGCTGCAAGGGGCTGGCTCGGGCGCTCACCGAGTGTGGAGAGCACGTGGCGCAGCTCGGCCCCCATGACGGTGCCGTTCCCCTCCTTGTCGAAGACCCGCAGCCCCTCCACGTAGTCCTCGTAGGTGCCTTGGTCCTTGTTCTTGGCGATGGTCTGCAGCATGGGCAGGAACTGCTCGAACTCCACCCGCCTGGAGTTCAGCTCTGCCGGGAGGGGGAAACTGAGGCTGCGCCGTGGGACTTGCCCCCTGCCCGAGCCCAGGGGGGCCCTGCCATGCAGCCACCCCCACGTGGCTGGGGAGAGGCGGTCCAGCACCGCATGGGGCCCCTGATGCCCCCGTCACATAGCCCAGCCACACCCCATGGCATGTAGTGGGGGCCTCCTCCCTCTAGGCCGGAGGTTCCCAAACTTTTTGGCCTCAATGCAGACCTTTCTGCGGGCCACCAGCCAGCCACCCATGGTGACAAAAGAGGTGCAGGCGGGGGCTGAGGGGGGAGGGGCTGGGCGGGAGGTAGGGAGGTACAGGAACTGTGAGGAGGTGGGGGTAAGGAGCAGGGTGGGGATATGGGGTCTCAGCAGGAAGGGGATGTGGGGTCTGGGCATGTGGGTGATGGGGGGTTGCTTATCTGGCTCCATGCTCCCAACTGCTCCCAGCCACCACCCCCTGCTGCTCCCATTGGCCGTGATTCTGGCCAATGGGAGCAGCGGGAAAAGCCTCCAGGTGAGCAGTTTCCCAATCTGCTTTCTCCCTTTGTACGCTGGATCCAGCCAGCAAGTCCCACCCCCCCTGCAGCGGGGAGGGGGCCGTGGGACTAGAGCACCCGCTCAGGTGCCCTGCTGTGGCGGGGAGGGGAACCCGGAGCCCATGGATCACACTTTGAGAACCACTGCTCTAGGCTGTCCCTGGAGGGCAGCAGCAGCCTCCTCTGGGCGTCCCCTGGAGAGGGACCCCTCTCTGCTGACGCCAACAATCTCTGAAAGGCTCCAGCTCCACTCCCATGGGAGCCCCCCAGAGCAGGGGGGCCTGGAGGAAACGCCCCTTGGAGACCCGAGGGGGTCTCCCCCTTAGAGCAACTGTGCCAGACCCCCCCCAGACTCAGGCACGTGCCCTTACACCAGGATCCAGACTTCTCCCCCCTCTCCGCCATCGCTTCCCGCTTCCCCTGACTCCGGGCGCTGGGGCTCTGGGCACTGTCTGCTAGCGCCCAAGCCGCCCCCCCCCCCCCCGGCGCCTGCTCACTCACCATCGGGCTTGGGGTGGCCCAGCACTTTCATGACCTCGGCGTTGGTGGGGTTCTGGCCCAGGGCCCGCAGCACGTCCCCACATTGGCTTAGCTGGATCTTGCCGTCCCCAACCCGGTCGAAGAGCTGAAAAGCCTCCCTGTAATCTGGGGGGTGGAGCGGAGCAGGTCAGAGGGGCTGGAACCCCACAGCCTCGGCCCGTTTAACCTGCCTGCTTCATGCCAGGATCGGGGCCAGACTGGAGGGGGGGGGCACAGCCCGGTCCAGATCACCCTTCCTATTGGCATCCAGTTGTAACTGGGGCCACGCCCCGGCGCAAAGCCCAGGAATCGCCAACCCCAGCAGGAGCCGGGGTCCTCACCCCGAGACCTGTGTCCCCCCATCCCAAGGGACACCATCCTGTATGGCCCCCGCAGGGAGCATCACAGAGATGCAGCCACCTCTGGGGTGAAACCTGGCAACTGCTTAGTCACCACTGAGATGCAGCCACCTCTGGGGAGGAATGCGACAGCGGCTAAGCAATACCACCCACGCACCGCAGGACAGGAAGTGACGCCCACATCTGTGTCGGATTGCAACTACCGGGGCCTGGCTGAACGAATGCCCAATTATGACGCTGGGCCCAGGTTAACGCCTCTCCCAGCGTGGCCGTGGGATGGCTCCTTACCACACGAGGGCACCAGAGCCTGCTGCTTTGGGGTGTACAGGACAGGGCGCCCACAAATGGCCCAGACCTGCTACTGCAGCAAGGCTGAGGGAGGGCTCCTTTCGCTCACATGGCCAGGGTGGTGGCTTTGGCGCAGAAGGCCAGAAGTTCTAATCCCAGCTCCTTGCGGCAGGCCTAGAGATTTACCCTCCAGGTTGGGATCAGTTTCTGGGGGAGCCCCTCCAGGCTGAGAGCTCTCTGTGGCCAAAGCCCAGTGCCCCCCTGCAGGCTGGTGCCATGTAACCAGGCACCAGGAGAAGATCCCCCAGGCAGGAAACAGCTGGATGTAGTGGGGGCAGGCTGGTGGAAGTGCTGCCCTGCCACACAGACGCATGGCTTACCTTCCAGCTCCTCCTTGTTAAACTCAATCTGCAAAGAGAGAAATGGATGTTAACTAAGACAGGGGAGCTGCACAGTCTGTTACGGACCTGGGCCCGGGCAACACGCTCTGGGGCAGAGCCAGGGCCCGATCCTGCTACATGCCTCATGGCAGGGGGATGCCTCGGTCATTACCTGCCTGACCATAGGCTCTGTGGGGCTGCCAGCCATTGGGGAAATGCAGCAGCCAGTGCTGGCCTTTGGGAGGTGGGGCAAGCCATGGGTCTGCTGTGAGCTCCTCCCCGCTTCTGGTCTGCAATGTGTCCCATGGCATAGGGGTCAGGTGGGGGGCAGGATGGGTGTGATGCTGATGGTGAAAGGGCCTGTAAGTTTTGATCCAGATCAGATGAGGGCTGAGTCTGCTCCTGCCCCAGCTGGGGGGGCTGTGGGGATGGGGATGGGGCAGAGACCCTGGCTCAGGGTCATAGGGACACCAGGCCCGGTCTCGGCCAGCAGGGGGCGCTGGGCTGGGCATGCAGCTGAATACATATAAGGGCCTGATCGCCCCCTGGTCACACTCTTTATAGGGGCCCTACCTCACTGCCTCAGGAATTTTGCTGCATTCTGTCCCCTGCACAGAGGCCTGGCGGGTGGGGCTCCCCGGCCCCCGCCACCGCAACCCGACCCCCTTCACACAGAAGGTGGCGGCCTGGCAAAGCAGTGCCCGGCGCTGGGGCTGAAATAAATCTGCCTGGAAAAGGGGGTGCTAATCCCCCCACCCGCGGCCACCTGTTCCCGAGCCGGCTGCCTGGGAAGGCAGGCCCATTCCAGCCCTGTCATTAAAATAACAGGGGCCTGCTCACTGGCTAAATTTATCCTGGCCTGAGCTCAGGGCCCCCATCTGTGACTGTCTAACAGCCCCCCCCCCACCGCCGTCTCGCTGGCAAGGGGCTCTGGCCATTGTTGGAAAGAGCTGGAAACAAAGCCATGGTAGAGCTGGGAATAACACCAGCTCTCAGTGTCCTAGCTCCCAGCGTCCCCACCCCCACTCTAACCCCTAGACATCACTGCCCTTCCAAAGCCAGGGACAGCACCCAGGAATCCTGCCTCCCTAATCCCCCTCTCTAACCCCTAGACATCACTGCCCTTCCAAAGCCAGGGACAGCACCCAGGAATCCTGCCTCCCTAATCCCCCTCTCTAACCCCTAGACATCACTGCCCTTCCAAAGCCAGGGACAGCACCCAGGAATCCTGCCTCCCTAATCCCCCTGTCTAACCCCTAGACATCACTGCCCTTCCAAAGCCAGGGACAGACCCCAGGAATCCTGCCTCCCTAATCCCCCTGTCTAACCCCTAGACATCACTGCCCTTCCAAAGCCAGGGATAGCACCCAGGAATCCTGCCTCCCTAATCCCCCTGTCTAACCCCTAGACATCACTGCCCTTCCAAAGCCAGGGACAGACCCCAGGAGACCTGACTCGCTGATTTCCCCCACCACCACCACCATGTTCTAACCACTAGACCTCCCACCCTTCCTGGCCACTGTCTAGGAGCTGGTTGCTTAGATGAGTCTCCGTTAGATTAAGCTGCTCCACGGACCCCTCCCATCCCCTGCTTCAGTCCCAGCTCTGCTGTGAAGCGCTGGAAAGCGGGTGAGGATAGACCGGGGGGCTGGAAGCTAGCACTCTTGGATTCTGGTCCCAGCTCTGGGACAGCAGTGGGATCTAACGGGGGGGGGGGGGAGGAGGGCTATCCGGACTCCTGGGTTCATGTCCCAGCTCTACCACTGGTTTACATTGGGCAAATCGCAGCACCCACCTGTGCCTCAGTTTACCCATCTGAAAAGGGAAGAATAGTGGCCTTCACTGCAGGAGGGGGGGTGTTCACTCCTCTGTCCCTGATGAAACCTGGGGGAGCCCCCGGCCCTCCAGCAACCATCAGGGGAGCATGTGGGGGAGGGGTGCCATCCCACCCACTGCAAATGCAGGCGCTGGGGGGAGGGGCAGTATTCGGGGCCACGGGGAAGCAGGTGGAGAGGGGTGCTAGTCCCAGGGGTGTTTTCTTATCTGCCCAGCACTGGGCAAAGTGGGCAGCGCGGTGCAGGCTGGGGTATCCTCTCCCATTCACATGGCAGGCAGGGTGGGTTTCTATTTGGGGTGCTGCTACCACCTGAGGGGAACCCCCCCTCAGCTGCAGTCCTGCCCCCCCCCCCGGGTGACGACCCCACATACCACCACTTTGGAGAGGTCGATCGGCGGCTCTTTGGGTTTCTCCGGGGCCGGGGGTGGGGCCGGGGCCGGGGCCGGTTCTGGGGCTTTGGGCTTCGCTGCTGCAGCCGCTGGCTTTGCGATGGCTGGTTTGGCACCCGGCTTGGCTGGCGCAGCCACCGGCTTCTTCACCGGCAGCTCCTTCTTGGGGGGCATGGCGGCTGCGCCCGGCGGCTCGTGCAGGCGGAGGCGGCTGTGGGGCCGTGGCAAAGTCCCAGCCTGGGGCTGCCCTGCCTGGCCCAGCTTAAATAGCCCGGGGTGACGTCAGGCCGGAGGCGCGCTAGATAAGGGCAGTGCTGGGGGAGAGGGGGGGCTAAACGGAGAGCATCATTCATTGTCAGAAGTGGCAGCCCCCCCCCCCCGCCCCCGCCATCCAACTCCAGGGCTTTTCTTAGAGGTGAGCTCCCGGGAGCAGCCATGCCAAGCATGCACCAGAGAACCAGGCCGCCTGCCAGAGGAAATGCCCCCCCCCCCCGCCCAAGCAGGCTTGGAGGGGCATGAGCGTAGGGCTGGTGAAGGTGAGGGCCGGGCCAGAGACAGGGGGCAGCGGCTTAAGGACCCAGGAGTCCTGACTCCCAGCCTCTCCCCCGGCCCCCCTTGCATCTGGGCTCCTCCACAAGCCACCAGTGCAGGGCTGGGGAACCTCAGCGCCCCCCCCCCCCCGCACTGCTCCATCATGGGGCTGAAACACACAAAATCTACTAGGCTGAGCACCCCCCGCCCCAGGCTCGAACGTAGCACGTGTCTGTCACCTTCCCAGTGGGGGGCCACGTCACTTGTGGCCCCCCCACTGATTTTTCTGTGGGTCAGCAGCCCCCCTGCTCCTGCACTAGCACCTCGGCCTCCCCCCCTCAGGATTAGAACCCAGGCGTCCGGGCGCCACGCAGCAAGGCCTGGGCCGCGTCTCTAGCCCCTCCGAAGTCCAGGGACGGGCAGGGGTAGCAGCGATGGGCTGGGGACACCGCTCTGTCAAAGCTGGGCAGACAGCCTGGTCCGTGGCTGGGTGCTGTAGGCCACAGTCCTGGGGCACTGAACGTGGGGGTGTGTGTGTGTTAGGGGGGTACTGGCTGTGACTGGGGAGGGTGGCTTCAGCCGAGGATTTACCCCTTCTCATATGCTGCTGTGAGGTACGGCCGGCATCCGGCACTCTGCACGGGGTGCCCCGAGCTCTAAGCAGCTACTGGGGGCACACCCCAGAGGTGGCTGCAGCGCCGTGAGAGTCCCTCGGCCCCTGGGTGGGTTGATTAGCACCTGGAAATTACCCTGAGTGGAAACAAAAGGGCCTGTCCTGATCTGGCCCTGGGCCCAGCCCTGCAGGCTAAGCAGGGGTTGATGGAAAAGTCCAGCTGGCTGCTCCCCCGTCACGGTTTGATTAGGGCTTGGCTCACGGCCCGACGTGCCCCCCCTGCCCTGCAGTCCCATGAAGCGGGTTTCTCCGTAGATTATTATTAACGAGCCTGGCAGGGCGCCCGCGGTGCTGAGCAGGGACCGGGGCCCAGCGCCACCGGCTGAAACGTGACTCGGGCACCTGAATGCCACGAAGTTTCCAGCGCTTCCCCTTGTTGACAGGGTGCTGGGGGGGGGGGATCCCGGCCTGGCACTAGGTGGGGAGGATGCAATTCCCCCTTCATATCCGTGAAACTGGCTCCCCTGCCCTGACACATGAATCCTTAGGGGTGGGGGCAGGGCCTGACTGTCTCCCACGCCAGCTCATTCCCCCCTCCCCCAGCTCTGCACCCTGGGTGGGGCTGTGCCCACCCTGTGCCTCAGTTTCCCCAGTGAAACAGGGCCGCTTCCTCCCCTCCGGAGAGAGACGAGGACTCACAGCCCATGGAACCGAGGGCAAAACTGGACATGTGGCCTAGCCCCTCACAGGCCCCATATCGGGCCCACAAGGGAGCAGCTCTGGCCCCACGGAGATCTCCTTCCCCAGAGTTGGACCCAAGAGAAGCAGCAGGGGCGCTGGGGATTGGGCAGGGCTGGTAGAAGCCCCTTGGGGCTCCAGGGGAGGAGCCGCAAGACAGCACATGAACCCAGCTTTGGTGGCTAATTCACCCCTGCTTCATCGCAGCCCTCCTGCTGCCAGGCCCCCACCTCTGGGGCTGCCAGGGCAGCTGTTGGGCAGAGGGGCTGTCTTGCTGGGCAGTGCCTGGCCGGGGCAGAGCCCTGCACATCCCCCTTCCAGCAGGGGCTGGTGCCAGGTGAAAGCCAGCTCTGCCCAGCGCTGGCACTGGGGCCAAGGTCAGTGTGGGGGGGAGTGAGCCACTGGGCTCCAAGTTGCAGCTTTAGCCTTCAGTGGGCAACAGTGTTAACTTAGGCCTGGCTTGTTCCCAGGGAATGGGGGGGAGCCCGGAAGGGGGGGGGCAAGGCAGGCCAGGCCAGGCCGATGCTTCCTCCCCCTCCATCAGACCCAGCTCCCACGGCTGGGATGCACCCGGTACATACAGGAGGGTAGAGCGCACGGCTCCAGCAAGAGCTGGCCACTGGGCAGATGGGGAGGGGGAATCTAACCTCCACCCAGCCTGCGGCAGGTCCCTTCCTAGGCTGGGGTACCTGGGAACTGACCCCAGGAGTTAAGAAGTTGGCTGGGCCCCTCAAAGGTGGGACATTCCCCTCCAGGGATGGGGTTATCCAGCAAGCATCAGGCTCAACGGGAGCTGGCAGCCTGGCTGCAGTCCTCCCACGCCCCTTTCATTCACTAACGACATGAGAGTTCAGGTCCCGGTTCCCCTGGGACCCAGCCCTCCAAGGGGACATCAACGTTGCTGGGCCAGTCGGCTCCTCACTTTTATTGGCAGAGGCGGTTACAACGGTGCCGGGCGAGGGGCTGGCCTGGCGGGGCAGGCGGTGGCTGCCACAGGCTGGTGGATTCTGCTGCGGAAGAGGCTGAGGAGGTGCCCAGCTGGTGCAGGCCCGGGCCGTGTGGTGCACATGCTCACAAAGCAGCAAGTTCACAATGCAGATGGATACAGAGCGAGCGTTTGGGGCTGGAGCGGGGGGCAGGAGGAAATCCGCCTTCGCCCTGCCCGGGGGGGGGGGGGGGCAGGGCCGAGCCTTGTGCCCCGTCCAACCAGCCTGGAGCCCCCCCCCCCCATCCAGCTGCTTTTAAACAACTAAAAGGCACCTGAGATAAATAACATTAAAAAGCTGAGAAATTGGCACAAGCAAAGACAAAACATTCAACGAAACTCTCGGGGGGGGGGGGGGGGGGGGATGGAAAACAAGGCGAGGGCCTTGGACAGGGCGAGCCACAGCCACGGCCCATAGCGCAGAACAGGCAGGGCTGCATGTCACAGTGGGGGCGGTGGGTTCTCGTGATGGCACATGATCTTGGGGGTGGGGGCATCTGGGAGCTTTTTCCTGCCGGGGCTGGAGGAAGATACAGCACGTGGGGGATGGAAATCATTCCTTCTCGCTCCACAGGACAGGATCCCTGCCCTCCTCGGGGCCCCAGCTGTGCCCGTCACCCTGGAATCTGGGCTCTTCTCTCTACCGCGCTGGGACAGTGCCGTGTGCCAGCTCGGACTTGCTGAGCACCGCCCTGCAGGGCCGTCCGGCACGGTCTGCGTCTCGGACCCGGCTGGTGGGCTCTGGGGGGGGGCTGACCCCTGCCCCACGTCCTCACCTGCTGCATCTGGACTGATGCCCGCTGACAAGGCCCCACCCCCTTGCCCAGCTCCGCCCCCAGGTCCGTTTTCTTTGGTCAGTTAAAAGGCAGAGAGCATTTGGCATCCTCGGGGGGGCCGTGGCTCCCCCACCCCGGCTCCCCTCTCCATCGCGTCCCAGGGAGCAGAAGGGGCGAGAGGCGGGCTTAGAGACACGCAAGCGAAAGCCGGTGCCGCCAGGGGGCCTGGGCTGGCCCCAGCTGGGAAGCGGGGGAGTGTCGTGGCACTAAGAGCTGCTCCTGTCGTCTTTCAAGTTGTACCTGCAAGAGCAAAGGGGGGGGGCATGAATGGGGGTGCCCCCTCCCAGACCACATCCCACCGCCATGCGGAGGTGCCTTTGCAGAGCTCAGCTGGCTGCCCGCTACTCCCCCCACAGGGCGCTTGGAAGTGACCATGGGGCTGGGGATGGCGCCCCAGGCTCCTGGACCCACAGTGCTCAGGATCCCCAGTGTGGACAGCCCAGGTTCCCAAGGGTCCCCCCCCCTAAAACATATGGAGATATACTTATCGCATAGAGCTGGAAGGGATCTCGAGAGGTCATTGAGTCCAGTCCAGACCAAACATCATCCCTGACAGATTTTGCCCCAATCCCTAAATGCCCCCCCCCAAGGATTGAACTCACAACCCTGGGTTTAGCAGGCCCATGCTCAAACCACTGAGCTACCCCTCCCCCCGGGGGAGCCTGAAGTTCTTCAGGGCTAAGGGGGTGTGGGCACAAGGCCCCCCCCAGGTCTGGGGCTATGGAGCTCGAGAGGAGCCACTGGCCCTGGACTTCGGCTGTGGGGTGCACCCAGATCCGCCCCATTGCTAAGCTGTGGGGGGTGACCCCTCCTTGTATTGCTCAGCTGGGGGAGGGGCATTCCCAGACTGCTCAGCTGGGGTGCTCTTAGCCACCACCCCTCTACTCACCACTGGGCCCTGCCCTGGCTCAGGTCCATCTGCGACAGGTCAAGATGCACCTGGGGGAGAGAGGCTGCGGTCAGCTGATCGCTCCCCCACCCGTCTCCCCGACCGGAGCCCCACTCGAAACAGGAGGCCCAGTGGTAACCATGGCGATAGCCCCTTACCTTCCCCAGGGGCTCCCTCTCCCGGGACATGAAGGAGACGCTGTTCTTCACGCAGGCCTCCAGCTTCCTCCGCGCGGCCTCTTCGAGGGGCATCTCCCACTCGAACCTGCCGGGGGGGGGGGGGGGGGCACGAAGCCATAAGATGGGACTCGGGCCAGCCCAGGGGCAGAGATCTGCCCACGTCCGAGTCCCCCCCGATTCCCTCCCCCCTCACCTCTCGCTGAACTCCGGATTCAGGGTCCTCTTCCGCACGGTGGTTTTCCTCTTGGTCACGCGGTTCTTGTCGGGCAGGAGGATCAGGGAGACGTAGGGGTCGGGAATGTCCTTGGAACTGGCCCTCAGCTTCCTGGCAGGGGACAGAGCATGGCCCAGCTGTACTGGCCGGCCGCACGGCTGCCCCGCAAGCCAGAGGGGCATGGCCCCTGCTGGGGGCCCAGGCTGCATGGGCACGGGGGCGACCCTCGCGGCTGGACCTCAAAGACCCAGACAGCTGCAGGGAGGGAAGCTTCAGGGGGGGAGACACCAGCTGAGATCCGAGCCCCATTATATTAGGCTCGTTAGTAGTAGTATTACGGTAGCCCCCCGCAGTGGCATCTTGAAGTAGGGGGGCACAGCCCGCAGCCGCGTCCTGCTGGCCAAGAGGACTTTACAACTCATACGGGGTAGCCAGAGAACCCAGCCCCCCCTCCCAAGGAGCCCCAACTTTTCCATATCCCCATCCCCGCCCCCCCTTACCTGCAGGAATGCACGACGACAACTAGCTTGCGCTCGTCCGTATGGTACCAGGCTGTGAGTTGCAGCTGGCCCAGGGGGCCCTCTGCCAGCTCCGAGTTACTGCGGCGAAGAGAGGGGGCAGCATTACAGGGGCCCCCAGAATCCTGCCCCTTTGGGCAGGTGCATTATTAGTAGAATTACGGTAGCACCAAGAGGCTCCAGTTGAGGTTATGGGTGCACCACTGTCTGCCCATTATTAGTGGCATTAGGGTAGCCCCATGCTAGCGCACCTGGTATTAGTGGTGTTACGGTAGCTCCTAGAGACACCAGCTGAGATCTGAGCCCCATTATAATAGGCTCATTATTAGTAGTATTACGGCAGCACCCCCCCCCCCCCAGTGGTGACTCCTGGCCAGGTGAGGAGGCATAATCCCCCAGGGAATGGATGGGAACCCCGGGTGCCCCCCAGCTGCACCCCCCACGTGGGTGGCCCCCCACCTGTCCGTGTGGGTGAGGCGCTGACGCAGATCCTGTGCGGGGCTGGCACCCCCGGGGTCCCCGTCTTCCCCGGTGTAGAGCTCCAGCCCCGGCCCCCACGCGTGGCTCTCGGCCTCGTCACCGGCTGACGGGGCGCTGCGGGGCTCCACCCCCGAGTGCTGGGACAGCAGGATCTGGGGGCAGAAGGGAATCAGAGGGGTTCGGCCTCCAGTCCCCCAAGCCCTGAGCCGCCTTCACCCCACACATCACGTGCCCTGCCCCCCCACACCAAGACTCCCAGCCTCACACTCCATGCCCCCCCTTCGCCCCCGCACTGAACCCCCTTGCCCCACGCGCCCCCCCCCCCCAGTTCCCTCACCCCATGGCCCCAGCCGCTCACCCCATGTATCGAGTGCCCCTGCACACTCCATAAACTGAGTCCCGCCGCCCCCAGCCCTCCCCACCTCTCTGGGCAACTCACCCTGAGCTGCACCCGCAGCAGGACCTGGCTGGTGGGGCCGGAGCGGGTGAGCGGGAACCAGCGATCCAGTGTCAGCGACTCGGCCGCCAGCAGCTGGGTGAGGGGCAGGCTCAGCGCCCCCAGGCCCTGCCCCCCCTCGTCCTTCACCTGCGGGCAGGAGGGACGGACAGTCAGGGCTCAGGCCGAGTCAGACAGTGCGGGAGGGGGCACTGGGGGGGGATTTACCTGCAGCTCCAAGGACTCCACATGGGGACGCTTGACGAGGAAGGAGAAACCTTCGTCCCAGATGGGCTCCGCGTTGGCACGGGAGACCTGGGGGGGGAAGGTGGAGCCTGTGAAAGCAGAGGAGCCAGGACCCCCCCCCCCCGAACCGCCAACCAGCTGCCACCCTCCCCTCAAACTCGCAGGGGTGCCCCTCCCCACAGCACAACCCTGGGTTCAGGTACCCCCCAATGCCTCCCCCTCCAGCAGCCCCCACCACCAGGCCAGCCCCCAGACCACCCCCCCACCCCACAGGGCCCCATCCAACACCCCCCACCTGTCCTGGTGCCTCTCCCCCTCCAGCAGCCCCCCCCACCAGGCCAGCCCCCCCATCCCCCGCTACCTTGCTCTTGTGGGACACCTCCTGGACGACGAGGCTGACGTAGGGGCTGGGGGGCTTAGAGCCCTTCAGGAGCTGTGGAGATGGGGAGGTGAGTGGAGGAAATAGGGGGGCACGAGCCCCATGGAGCTAACCGAGCCCCCTCGCCCTCCAGGGACTGGGGGGGGGGGGGTGTGGCCACTCGGGCTGGGGGCACCAAGCTGTGCCCAAGGCCCCCAGCCGGTGATGGGGCAACCTGGGAGCCTGCCCTGCTTGGGGTGACTGGCACCGGGTGACGCTGCGCTCTGGGGGCGTCTCCAGCCCCACCAGGATGGGGGCAGAGTGAGCAGCCCCTGCAGGGGGCGGCGCTGGAGGCCAGGGCGCGGAGGGGGCCCAGGCGTCCGAGGGGGCGGGGAGAGCAGGCGGGGGGCCGGGGCGCGCTCACCGGCAGGTTGGCCGCCTGGTCCAGGAAGACGGAGAGCAGGGCGGACGACAGCTCCGCGCTCTGCTGGGTCTGGATCAGACTGTTCACCATCAGCACCTGGAGGGGAGCCAGCGTGAGCACGGGGGCCACCCGGGGCAGTGGCTGGGCCAGGAGACCCGGCGTGAACCACGAGGGCTGGGACAGAGCACGTGCCTGGCACGCAGCCCTGACGGTGCCCCTCACTCCCCCCCCAGCTCTGCCCCCCCAGCCCTGACGGTGCCCCTCACTCCCCCCCCAGTCCTGCCCCCCCGCCCTGCCAGTGCCCCTCACTCCCCCCCCAGCTCTGCCCCCCCAGCCCTGACGGTGCCCCTCACTCCCCCCCAGCCCTGCCAGTGCCCCTCACTCCCCCCCCAGCTCTGCCCCCTCCGCCCTGCCAGTGCCCCTCACTCCCCCCCAGCTCTGCCCCCCCAGCCCTGCCAGTACCCCCCACTCCCACCCCAGTCCTGCCCCCCAGCCCGGCCAGTGCCCCTCACTCCTGCCCTGCAGCCCCTGCCCCCCCCAGCCCTGCCAGTGACCTTCACTCCCTCCCCCCAGCCCTGCCCTCCCAGTGCCCCTCACTCCCACACTGCAGCCCCTTCCCCCTACAGCCCTGCCAGTGCCCCCCACTCCCGCCCCAATCCTGCCCCCCAGCCCGGCCAGTGCCCCTCACTCCCGCCCCCCAGCCCGGCCAGTGCCCCCCACTCCTGCCCCACAGCCCCTTCCCCCCAGCCCTGTCCCCCTAACCCTGCCTGTGCCCCTTACTCCTGCCCTGCAGCCCCTTCCCCCTCCAGCCCTGCCTGTGCCTCCCACTCCCGCCCTGCAGCCCCTGCCCCCCCCAGCCCTGCCCGTGCCTCCCACTCCCGCCCTGCAGCCTCTGCCAGCGGGCTCCTGACCAGCAGCCCCCTGCCTGCCCAGCGCTGGCCCTTCCTTGGCCAGGTCGCGTGGCCATGGGGCTCACCCCCCTGCATTATCCCCGGGGAACCCGAGGGCCTGTGCCAAGCGGATGTCGGCTGCAGCGCTGAGCACAGGGCTTGAGGGCCGTGACCGGCCCCGACGAATGGCGACCCCCAGGCATCGGCGCTCGGGGGGGCAGGGGAAAAGGACCCCAGGCTGCTCTGCGAGATCTGGCCCCACCCCAGCCTGGTGCGAGGTGACGGCGCTACACGTCCCGGGAGGGTCCCGGCAAACCCCAGGCCCGATCCTGGTGAGGAACCTGCCCCCCAGCAGAGGGAGGGCTGGGCACTCCCAGAGCATCAGTGACACTGGCTCGCCCGGGCCAGCTCTGCGGAGGGGACGGGGGACTTGGGCTGAGGCCCAGCAAGCTCATCTCGCTAATGGCACCTGCTGTGCTGCCCTAGCCTCCCCCCCGTCCCCTCCCCCCACGGGCTGAGCTGCTGCCTGTGCCTCTCTCAGGTCCTGACCTGACCCCCCCCCCCCCCCAGTTCCCCTGCTCCAGCCCCCGGTGCCCAGGATCCCAGCCAGGACCCCTCTACCTGCTCCAGCTCGGCGCCGTTGGGGCTGGGGGCCAGACACTCCAGCCTCACGTGCAAGCGGCCGGATTTCACGCCCTCCAGGGGGAGCCACTGGAAGCAGAAAAGCCGCAGGGGTCAGATCCCTGTAACCGCCCCCCCCCCGCTGCCCCCCCCCCGCGTGCCCGCGAGCTCCCACCTCGTCGACGAACCGGCTGCTCAGGACTTGCTTCAGGGCCACTTTACACCTGGGGGGGGGAACTCGGGTCAGTCTGGGGAGGGTCCCTGCGTCCTCCAAAGCCCCCAGCTGCCCCCCGAACCGGGGAACCCCCCCAGGCGGCGAGTGGTGCATAGGGGGCGGGGCTGGGTTTGTTCCCCCCCGCCTGGTCCCGATCCCGACTCACCTGCCCAGGAAGTCGTCCTTGTCAATGTCTTTGTCGTAGAGCTCGAACTCCGCCTCCTGGCCGGCGACCTGGTTCACGATGACCTAGAGGAGGTGCGGGGGGGGGGGGGGGGGGGTCAACAGAAACTCACGCCCGCCTGGCGTGGCCCTGCTTCCGGAGCCAGGACTCCTGGGTTCTCTCCCCAGCTGTGACCCCTGCATGAGCTTGGACGCGTCCTGCCCCCCGTGTGCTGTTCCCGCATGTGTACAGCAGGCAATGAGCCCCCCCCCCCGCCCCTTGGGGGCTCCAGGGCCCATAACCACTGTTCACGCGCCGATTTTCCAAGCGCGAGCGGCGGGAGTTTTGGCTGGTGCACCAATACCGAGGTCATGTGGCTGGTTTGCACGCGGGCCACCGTGGCACCCAACGTAGTACCCACACACACTCCCGGCCACCGGAGCAGAATCCCCCCAGTCCCCCGCCATGTGGCAGGTCCTGTTCCCGGCCCCAGCCGCCAGAGCAGGCCCAGATACCGGCTGAGGCGGGGGAGGCGCCCTTCCCTCTGCCCCCAGCTCGCTCACCTCGTAGGCCTCGTTCCAGCGGGGGTTCAGCTCCTCCTTGATGACGCGGCTGCGGAAGGTCTGCCCGCCCAGCCGCACCTTGGCGTACGGGTCCGACTTGCCCTTGACCATCCCGCCCATGAAGTTGTCCTTGGCGATGAGGTTCTCGGCCTCCAGCAGGTGAATGCGGATCACGCTCTGGGAGGGGGACGGACACTCCTGTGACATGCTCAGGGGAGCTTCCCCCCCCAGCTAACCCCAAGCTGCCCAGATCCTGCCCCAAGGGGGCACAGGCAGGGCTCCGCCTCCGCGTCTCTGCCGGCTGCCATCACGGAGACCCGCCCAGCTAGGAGCCCGGTGGATCCATCAACAGCGACATCCTGGGTCGGATTCGAACCGGCCACCTCAGGGTGCAGGACTCAACGTCCCATCTCCCCAGCCAGTGCCCCACGGTAGAGTGAGCTGCGGGGCCCCTACGGCCCGCTGGCGGTGAGCACTTGCCCCGTCCCCGAATGCCACCCCCACGGCCGTACCTCAGTGCCAAACTGGGCGTCAGGGCTGGCTTGGCTGGGCCGGGGCGGGGCATCCACGCTGCTGCCGGCTAACGTGCTGCCCTCTGTGTCCGGCTGCCCTGGGACACATGGCCGGGGAGAGAAACAGACCTCGGGGGCGTCCAGGTACAGGATCTGTGGGGAGAGCGGTGCTAGGTGTCAGCCAGAGCGGAGGGGTGGGGGAGCCAGATGTTAACAGCCCTGGGGGGGGGCAAGGCAGCTGTTGAGAGGTGCAGAAGTGAACCCCTCTCCCTGAGAGAGCGGGTGGTGGCTGCAGAGGGCTCAGCTGCTGGGGGACCCCAGGGAGCCTCCCTCCCCTGCCCTCTGGGGCTAGATCCATCTGCCCCAGTTTCACCCGCATGACGAGCTTCATGTAGATGCGGCTGCCCGGCCCGGAGTTCTCCAGCTGGAACCACTGGTCCAGCACCATGTCCGTGGCGCTCAGCAGGCGGGACAGGCGGAGGCTGAGCGAGCCCAGGCTGGCCTGGCGCGTGTCGTCCTTCACCTGCAGGGGGCGGAAGGGCTCCGGTGACTGCCCAGCTGGGGAAGGGGCGGGACTAGGGCAAGGGGAGGAGCCCAGGTGCAAGGGGGCGGAACCCACCTGGATGTCGATGTCCTGATTGGCTGGGTCTTGGAGGAAGAAGCGGAAGGCTCCGTCCCAGACGGGGGAGCTGGTGTTATAGACGACCTGGGGGGAAGGAGGAGTTGGATTCCAGCACCCCCTGCTTGCTCCCCCTGCTGGGAGACCCCCGGCTCCTGCCCAGCTGCCCACGTGGCCCGTGCTAGAGGCCAGGCGGGGGCTCTCTCTGCCGGCCCCCCCATCACCCCGAGGGGCACGGCAGCCCCGAGGCGGACGCTCACCTTGCTCTCCCGGGTGACGTCCTGCACCGAGAGCTGCACCATGGGGTTGGGCTCCTTGCCGGGCTTCTTCAGCTGTGGGGAGACATGGGGGGGGGTTACTGAGGGCAGCCGGGGGGGCCAGGCCCCTCCCCCTGGGACAAGCCCCCCGCCACTCACGGGAAGCTCCTGAGCGCGGTCCAGGTAGACGACCAGGATGGCGGCTGAGGGCGGCTCCGGCTTGGAGGAGATTCCTCGGTTCCTCTGGAGGACCTGGGGGGAGTCACCCCTGAAAGCTCTGGCCCAGCTGACCCCCCCTGCCGATCGCCTGGCAGAGCCCCCTCCCTGGTTCTCGTCTCCCCCAGTCCCTGGGGATCTTCGGCCCCGCAGCCGCCCGCCAGCCAACTGCTGAGGGGGTCCCCGTGCCAGGGAGAGAACCCAGAGTCCTGGCCCCTCCCCCCTCCAGCTCTAACCACCAGCCCCCACTCCCCTCCCAGAGCCAGGGAGAGAACCCAGGAGTCCTGGCTCCCAGCCCCCTGTTCTAACCACTGGACCCCGCTGTCCTTCCAGGGAGGGGGCTGCACTGCAGTGATGTCCTATATCTGCGCTCCGGCAGGACGCCCCCCCGTGGAGGGAGCCCCACAGAGCCGAAGGGGGCCCAGGCCTGGGGGCTGCTGAGGCTGGCGGTGGCTGTGCCGGGGGCTCCTGGCTGCCCTGTGTCATTCCTGGGGGGGAGGGGGAAGGGCTCTCACCTGCTCCAGCTTGGAGGCGTCGGACATGAGCGAGAGCCATTCCAGGCGCAGGTGGAGCTGGCCCTGACCCCCGTCTTGCAACGGGAACCACTGGGGGGGGGAACATAGGTCAGCCCCAGAGATCCCAGCCCCCCACTTCTCCCGAGCCCCATCTGTTCCTCCTCAGCCCCCCCATTTCCCTCCGCACCCCCCTGTGGCCCCACCCTGCTCCATCCACTCGCCCCCCTCTGACCATCCCGGATCCCCCCAGCCAAGCGGCAAACAAGCCCCCCAAAAGTCCCCGCAATTGGGACAGAAAATCGACGGTTTGACAATGGTCCCCGAACTGGGCATAAAAGCCCTGCCCGGCAGCGCCCTCCCGACCCCCCGGCTCCCCGCCCGCGGCCCTTCCCAGGCGCTCCCAGGGGAAACCGGGAGCCAAGAAATTCCCCGCCAGCTCCTCTGCCTCTGAACCGGGGGGGCGCCCCCACATCCACGGGCAGCCCTCCCAGGGTGCCCCATTCCTGCAGCCCCCGCCCCACATCCCTTCTGTCCCCACTGACCTCCTCCAGCACACGGGCCTGCAGCACCTCCCCGAAATCCAGCTTCATCCTGGGAGGGGCGGAAGGAGACCCTGTGAGTGCCCATCTGCTCCGAGGGGAGGTGGGATCCAGCCCTGTGGCTTTAGCCCTCGTGCTCTGCCCTGCGTGGACCCGGCCTGGCGCCCCCAACCCGCCTCTCTTACCTGCCCAGGAAGTCGTCCTGGTCGGGGTCCTTGTCAAACAGCTCCACCTCCAGCTCCTGCCCCGGCACCTCATGCACCACAAACTGGGGGGCCAGAAGAAGCAAAGGGGTCAGTCCATGGGGAGGCACCAACCCCAGACCTACGTGCCCCCCGCACAGGGCTCCGTCTGGCTCTAGCATCCAGCTAGCGTGGGCTGCGACACCCAGGACTCCGTCTGGCTCTAACGCCAGGTTAGCTTGGGCTGCAATGCCTGGGCTCCGTCTGGCTCTAGTGCCCTGTTAGCTTGGGCTGCAATGCCTGGGCTCCGTCTGGCTCTAACGCCAGGTTAGCTTGGGCTGCGATGCCTGGGCTCCGTCTGGCTCTAGCACCCAGCTAGCTTGGGCTGCGACGCCCAGGACTCTGTCTGGCTCTAGCGCCAGGTTAGCTTGGGCTGCGATGCCTGGGCTCCGTCTGGCTCTAGCGCCCAGCTAGCTTGGGCTGTGACGCCCAGGACTCCGGGTTCCTCCCGCAGGCCAGCTGAGGGGCTCGCTCACCTCATACGTCTCGTTCCATACGGGGTTGAGGTTCTCGTCGATGACCTTGCTGGTGAAGACCTGGGTGCCCACGCGGGCCAGGGCGTAGGGGTCCGACTTCCCCTCGATCAGCCCCTTTACGTACTTGTCCTTGGACTGCAGGTTCTTGGCCTCCAGCAGGTGGACGCGGACGATACCCTGTGGGGCAGGGGGGGAGACTCAGCTGGGCCCCGGAGCCGGGACACCCCCCTTTCTCCCTCCCGGCACCGGCCTTACCCTGGGCAGCGGGGAGCGGAGCTGAGCAGCCTCGTGCAGGTTGGGCACCAGGGGCACCAGCAGGCGGTTGGGCAGCACCAGGAAGGCCGCGATGGAGTCCATGATCATCGTGTCCGACAGGGAGCTGGGGGGGATGGGCAGAGCTCACTGCCTTGGTGGGGGGGACCAGCCCCAGCACCCCCATCCCATAAACGTGGGGGATGGGCCCAGGAGGGCGACGCAGGACGGGCGAGGTTTGCAGACCCCCCCCCCCCAGGGACAAGGAATCAAACACAAATATTAAGGATCTACCCTCCCAGGACGCCCCTGCCAGGTGGGGCCCCAGACTAGGGGGGGAGCTCACCTGAGTCCAGGGATGTCCAGGAGGTTGGTCATCCCGGTCCAGTTAATATCCAGAGTCTGAGGGGGGAAAATGGGGGGGGGCTTAGACTCGCCAGCTTCTCCCCCCAGCTGGAGGGTGCGCTGGGAGTGCTGGACAAACAGGGGTGGGGGAAGGCGGGAGATGCACTGCCCCCCTGCGCACCCCCCCAAGCACTTTGGTATATCCTGGGAGGTCCCCGCAGTGGATTCCCCATGGTGTGTCCGGAGAGCTGGAGCCTAGAGCTGCCCCCGAGCAGGCGCCAGGCGGGGGGCGCTGGGGAGGCACAGCCTGGACCCCCCCGAACCCCAGTTGCTGCCCTGATCTCCCGCCCACCCTTGTCTCCTGCACCCCCACGGGAGCATGGGGGGGAGGCTCGGAGCCAGGTCTCCCCAGGGCCCCCGGCGACTCACGGGGGGCGGGGGTTGTACTCACGGGGCGGCGGATGAAGAACATGGTCAGGGCCCCCACGATGGGCACGTCCCCGATGAGGGGCTCCAGGATGACACGCAGCACCCCATGCAGCTGGGGGGGGGGGAGACGGAGAGTGAGCGCCAGGCCCAGGCTCCTGCTGGGGGGAGAAGCCAGTCCCCACCCGCGGCCCCCCCTCAACTCCCCACCCTCCCAGGTTCCTCTTACCCCGTGACTCCTGGAACCCCCCCCAATCCTTCCACTCCAGCAACACCCCCACCAGATACTGGGCCCCGGCACTGCTGCTGTTCCTGCCCCCAAGCATGGTATGGGGGGAGGGGGCATGATATGGGGGGAAGCAGCTGGCAGCTGCACCCCCAGCAGGACGATGCTGCTCTTCCCCGTGCTCTGCCCTCCCGCCCCCCAAGCGGCTGGGAGACCAGCCAGCCCCTCGCCCCGGCTGGGAGCATCGGAGGTGCTGGGTCCGGTGCAGCGCAGCAGGGTCTGGCGCCCGATCTGTCCCCCCAGGGCCGGGCCAGGCGCCCCTCACCTGCATCCCCTTCATCCCAGCCTTGCAGAAGAATTTCTTCACCTCCACGTCGATGTGCATGTCCCCCACGTAGCTGCGGAGACCGGAGCGTGAGGGGCGCGGCACCTCCCACCTGTCCATCCTGCCGCAGACCGGGACACCCCTCCACGTACCCGGCTCCCCCAGGCCAGGCTGCCAATGCCTCCCCCTTCCTTGTGCCCCCGAGCCCAGAACCTGCATCCTCTCCCTAGCAGAGAGCCTAGACCCATCTCCCTGCCTCTTCACAGCCCTTCTTGTAGGCTGGCTGCCCCACACCCAGGCACAGGACAGATGGGCCCTGCAGCTCCTTATGGGGAAATCCTGGGCAGAGACAACGCCCGGAGCAGCAGGGGCTAAGAACCAGCACGCTCGGTGCCCAGGGTGAGCCTCTGAGCTGCACTCCTGCGACTGGCCACTAGGGGGTAGCGCGGGGCCACCGGCTCCTCACCTGATACTCAGGTCCAGCAAGATCTGCTGCTTGTTCTGGCCGGCATGGACCTTGACACCCATGATCCGGAGGGGCTGGATGGGAGCAGGAGGCAGACGGTTACCAGAGCTCGGTCCCCAGGAGGCTGCCCTCTGCCCCTGAATGCAGCTGCCTCTGGGGTGGGACGTGGCAGCTGTTAACGGGGGGGGAGGGAATGGCTGTGCACCCAGCCCTTCTGATGGGGTCTCCCCACGCTCCGGGAGGGGCTGCTTTGGCAGGGCAGGGGTCCTCGACTCCATGGATCCCCCAGCTCCATCTGTCTCCTCCACCAGCAGGGAGGGAGCGTGGCCTTCCCACTGGAGTCCACTCACAGAGCGAACATCTCGGGCCTCAGCCAGACCCGGGGAGCTGCCAGCAGGTGCCATGTGGCCGGGGCGGGGCGTGCTGCTGGGCCTGGCGGGGGGGATGCTGGCAGGCAGCCTGAGACCCATGCTTGGCTGCTCCGGGTTACAGTGACCCAGGGCGATCCTGCCCCGTGTGATGCAGCGGCGGGAGGGGCTCACGGGGGCCCTACCTTCTCCCCCAAGTCGATCTTGGTGAAGGTGAAGGTCTGCAGGTGGGTGTTGGAGGCGCGGATGGCAGGCGCGATGTTCTCCACCAGCAGCTTTTCCATGTACTGCCCGAAGAAGGGCCAGGCCTGGGCCAGGATCTGCAGGGGGCACCGGAGGGGAGGGGGGAGCATTAGCTGGGGTCAGAGCACCCCCCCACGCCCCACTGGCAGATCTGCCTCTGCCCTCCGCGCTCACCTTGTTGAGCCATTCGGCCTTCTCCACGTCCGGGAAATTGACCTGCAGGCAGAGGCAGAGAGGACTGGTCAGGGGAGGGGGCCCCAGGTGCCGGTCACCATCCGCCAGCCCCAAGTCAGAAAGTGCCCCTGGGAGCGGTGGATGGGAGCCAGCCAAGGGTTAGATGTGTGGGGGGTGGACTGGAAGCCAGGGCACTTGGATTCTCTCCCTGGCTCTGGGATGGGGGGGGTGTCTAGTGGTTAGAGCAGGACGCTGGGAGCCAGGACTCCTGGGTTCTCTCCCTGGCTCTGGGATGGGGGTGGTGTCTAGTGGTTAGAGCAGAACACTGGGAGCCTGGACTTCTGGGTTCTTTCCCTGGCTCCAGGTGGGGAGTGGAGTCTAAGTGGGTTAGGGGACGAGAGGCTGGGAGCCAGGACTCATAGGTGCTGTTCCTGGCTCAGGAAGGGGGGGAGGTATAGTGGTTAGAGCAGGAGGGCTGGGAACCAGGATTCATGGGTCCTTGGCCATTGTGACCACCTCTTGCTTTTCCCCATTGGCAAACGGGGGCTAGCACTGACACAGCCGAGGGGGGGGGGCAGTCTATGAGCTGTGGGATGGCTGAGATACGCACGGGGAGCCCACACTGCACCAAGGGCTGCAGCCAGCACAGCTGCCAGTAAAATTCCTGCTGCTGTTTGCACCAGCCTCCTTATCAGGTGGAGGGAAAAACCCAGGACGTGCAGCAAACACAGGGCCCCGGCTCGGACATGAGGTCAGCGGGTGAGGAGGGGCCAGGCCGGGCGCTCAGGGAGCAAGGTGGCAACCGCAGGGTCAAAGGCTGCATCTCCTAGCCGCCCCCCCGGCTTATCACGAAGGACCAGGGTGAGATGCAATTTTGACAGGTTTCTTCATCTTGTTTTCCTCTTCTCTGGGCCGAGGGGGCTCGTAGAGCAAGAACACAGGAGACGCCGGAAGCATCTACCACACGAGGCACCGTGCCAGGCTGCTGCAGCGCCGCCAGCGTGAGCAGAGAGACCCTGCCCTCTTGGGACCGGAACTGGGGCGGTTTCTTCAGGCCACGGAGGGCCGTTCGGTCCCGTGGTCCATGTGCAGCACCAGCCCCGTCAGCTCCCCCAGCGGGGGCAAAGCCCCTTCGCCCCCTGCCACGTGCAAGATGCAGAGTGGTGCTGCAGAGACAGGGGTGTGGTAGCTGGGGGGACCCCATTTGGAGCGACGCTGGCCCCAAGCTGGGCCGTGGGGTTCCCTCCTCTTGGCCCAGCGTCACTCCAAATGGGGTCCCTCCGGCTCCCACGGCCCTGTCTCTCTGAGTCCCTCCCTCCCCCAGTGTTACAGAGATGCGCTGCTGGCTGGCTTGGGCCCCCCAGTGCCATTGGCAGGGCAGGAAAGACACCAGGGGCCCGCTGGTCTCCCCGCACGGCCTGGGCTGTACCAGGACACAAGGGACCATGCACCTGCCGCACAAATTCCCCCCCAAAACCAGGCTTAAGCACAGGAGGTCGGGGGAGGGAGGAGGTAGCACAAACCAAACCCCCCATGGGTGCCACCGTGATGTCACCAGCTCCCTCCGCCCCGGTCCCATTGTGACCTCACAAGCTGGGTCCAGTGCCCTCAAGGGATGGGGGGGACCAGGAGCTAGAGCTGGGGGCCGACGCCTCAGGCTGAGGAGCTGGGGGAGGGAAGGTGGAGCCGGTGGGGAGCCCAGGCAGGGTTGGCCCCAGCCTGAGGAGCAGGACAGGGCAGAGACGCTGCGGGGGTGCCCCGAGTGGACGGGAGGATCAGGTCTGGGGGAGGGCAGGGTGAGGAGGCTGTGCCCACAGGACCCCAGTGCCCTGGCTGGCAGCACCCAGCCCACAGGGCACGGACGGGGGCAGAGAGAACAGGGCGGACACGGGAATGGGCAGGCCGGCTGCCAGGCTCCGGCCTCAGCTGTTCATTAGCGGCCCCTCCCCCCCAGACATCCACTAGCGCAGCGTTTCTCAGTGCGGTGCGCCGCGAGGCAGTCGGAGGTGTGCCACGGAGAACAAGAGAGCTCAAAACAGCCTCCCTTAAAGGGGCAGGTGACCCTTTTTTTTTTCTCCGCCCGCTCAATAACTCCCCCACCCCCAAACCTTTTTTCCTTATTTTTCTCTTGCTCAACAAAAAAATCCTTGGTGTTCCTCATAAAAAAATTCTTTGGGGTTCCTCGGTCTTAAAAAGTTTAAGAAACACTGCACTAAGGTCTCCCTGGGGGCAGCCCATGGGAGCCAGGCCACTGCTCTCAGGGAAGTTGCCAGTGTCCCAGGCTAGGGTCTGTCCCCCCCGCCCTGCCCCCAAGCCATCAGCAGGTGGAGTGCACCCTGGAGGGGCAACCACAAAGTCTAACCCCCGCGCCCATGGCAGTGGCCCTGTCAGGGACAGGCAGCAGGAAAGGCCTGGCCGGGGCAGTCAGCTTGGGTCCCATTCTGTCTGCTTGGCACAGCCTCCCCCCCATTAGCCTGCTCTCTGGCCCACATCATCTCTGCCTTGCATGGTGTGCCCTGGCTGCCGTGCCTCACCCCAGAGGTGGCTGCATCTCAGCACTGGCTGAGAGACCTCGGGGCAGCCAGCCTGCACATCCCACCCCAGAGACAGCCGCGTCTCCGTGTCAGCCGAGGGATCCCTGGACAGGCACCTCCCACATCGCACCCCAGACGTGGCTGCATTTTCCTGTATGCAGAGCGCACAAAGGGCTCTGGAGTGGCCGCCCTGCCCCCTTAAGGCTCCCGAGCCTGGCTCTGGGCAGGCCGCAGGCTCTGGGCTGGAGCTGAGCAGCCCACAGAGCAATCTCAGACTTGCTGGCCGCGTTCCAGGAGGTGACAGTTTGATGCCGGAAGCCACAGCTGCCCTGGCCCCTGCCCCAGACAACCCTGCCACCCTCTGTCAGCTCTACGCAGGAGGGGAGGGCACGGTGGCAGCCGGTGCAGCCAAGGGAGGCCATGGTGCCTGGCGGCCCCCACCAGCTGTTTCACTTCCTCTCCTGACAAGCGAAGGCAAAGAGCAGCACATGGAGCCAGGCACAAGAGGGGAGGGGACAGTGGGGCACAGGCTGCGCCCTCCCAGGGGGAGCATGAGCAGTGGCCACCTCTACCCACTGTAACCACTAGCTCCCACTCCCCTCCACCAGCTGGAACGGAATCCAGAAGTCCTGGCTCCCCCCACCCCCGTCCGTCACAAGGGAGGCTGCAGGCCTGAGGGCACAGCTGCTCCCGCTACGGTTTCTATCAGGCGCTGGGCTGGCCCTGCGGTGGGTCATGTGCAGGGCGGTAGCCGCAGGGAGCAGAGCGCTGGGGGGGAGGCATTTCTCAAGCAACTGATTGATGAGCGTCGGTCAGAGGCAGATTGAGGAGTTCAGATAGGAGGAGACCACTTGGTCCCCCAGAAATGTTGCTGGGAAGGTCTTTGGGGAGGGGGGGGCTGATCGTCTAGGGGTCTAGTCCGGATCCTGATGAGCCCTGGGGACACAAAGACCAGGTGACCCACAGGGGCAGAGAACACCGGGAGGGAAGTGGATCAAGGGGCAGGTTTGGGGGCCCAGCGAGGGACCTGGGGGTCTGTGCCTAATCAGAACATGAACAGCCCCCCCCCCCCCCCCGAGAGACCCTACAAAAAACCAGCACGCCCTGCCCCCGAGACTCCCAATGGAAACATGCAGGCACATCCAGCCCTGCCCCTATGACAGATGCTCCAATGACAAGTGCTGGGGTGAGGCCCTACAATAACAAGCCCCGTGGCTGTTGGAGAGGATGGATTTGGGGTGCTGCATGGTAGGGGCAGGGAGCAATGGCCAAGCTCAGCTCTGATGTGGCCATAGCACCCATAGCCCCAGGCTGCTGGAAAGCACAGGGACTCAGGCTCCATGGGGAAACTGAGGCACAGAGAGAGGAGGGAGGCAGGGCTTGCTCCACCAGCTGGGCCCTCAAGTGGGGAGGCCTGAGTTTGGCTGGGGAGTCCTGTTCATGTTCTGATTACCCTAGTAAGAGACAAGAACTTGCCCCCCCCCCCCCCCCCCAGGCCTCCACCCGGCTGCAGAGGGAAGCGTCGTGGGCACATGCTGGGAGTCAAGACTCCCAAGTTCTATTCCCAGCTCATGCCTCCGGCAGGGCGGACATGACCCTGCCTCAGTTTCCCTGTTTAGACAAGAAGCCCGACCCTAGAGCGAGCCTGCTGGCAGGGGCAGTGCAGTGCCCATGCTCAGCCCCCGGGAAGGTTTAGCAGAGCGAGTGCCAGAGGAGAGCGCCCCAGGCTGGCACCAAGATGCCAGGCCCAGCTCGGGGGAGCGTGATCCCCGATATGGCCTCTCCCCCCGGCCCACACCCGGTGCAAAGGCAGGAGCTGCGCCGCCCAGGAGACATTTCCAACCTGCCAGGCCTGTTCTGGGGACCCGCCTGCCCAGAGGCAGAGCCTGACCCAAGAGGCGGGGCTCAGGGTTCCGGTGTCTGCTGCTCCGGGCTGCCCGCCCCCGGCTGCCCCACAGCACACGCCGGCCATGCATCGAGGGGAGCAAGCGGCCCCCTGTTCGGCCTTGGTGCAACAGGCCCGCACACATGCCTGGCTGGGAGCTCTAGGGGGGCAGAGGAAAGGGCATTTCAGCCTCCCCAGCTTTGGACCCCACCTGCACCAGCTGGGGCCAGCCAGGGGCTCACCCACCCCCAGCAACTCACAGGGGCAGGGGCAGAGCACAGAGGGGTGGGGAGTAGGGGGCAGCTGGCAGCTGCCAACCCTGCCTGAGACTGAGAAAGACGCAGCAGCAGGGTTTCCGTTATGGAAGATAACAGAGGGGGCGGCTGGTTGTGAGTCAGCCACATTCCATGCGCGCCAAGAGCCGAGTCGGCTCCGGCTTCCTTTTGAGGCGGAGCCAGGACAGGACGATTCTGGCCCATGCAATAAGTTTGTCAAGTCTCAGGGAACCTTGGGGGGGGCGGGGAGAGAACACAGCATAAAGCGTGAGATCAGCTTGGGGGCTGCCATGCCAGGAGCTATGCGGGTGCTGCAAGAAGCAGTCACTGCCCCAAACAGTGCACAAGCTGGGTAGACAAATGACGGTCGGGTGGGGAAACTGAGGCACAGCCAACCGGACTTGCTCAAGGTCCCCCCCCACAAAGCCCAGACCAGCAGCCTCTGAGTCACACAGCCAACTCAGTGGGGTGCCCCAGGACTGGGCAAGCCCTGGAGACAGGGAAACCTTCTAACGAGCAGCTCCAGCCCCTGCCATCTCTCCCTCCTTGCAAAAGGCATGACTCCCCTCCTTACAGCAGCTGTACGATCCCTCCCCTCTTTGCCATGGGACGGGGAACCATGGCTAAAACTCAGCCTTTGACTACAGGGGGGAGGGGGGTTTGCATTCCTGGCAACACAAGGCCTTTGGAGCAGCAGCCAATGTGGGAAATCTCTCCACGGATGGCGTGTAAGGAACCCCTCACCCCAGGGGAGGACCCCCCCTCACAATCCCCATCGCTGACAGAGACATCTAGGCCTGAGGCAGATCTGTATTCTCACTTCCTTTCCCTCCGCCCCAGCTCCTAACCACAGTGGCAAAAACAACCCCTATTTTCAACATCGATTGTTGATTTGTCAGTGTTGACACTGCGGGTAGCGTCTATCGTCACCCATTTTGGGTCAGGAAAGCAGATCAAATGGACGCTGGCTGAAGCAATTTCACTGCCCGCGTCTGTTCCGTGGCCTACGGAGGCGCTCATGCCGCAGCATCGGTTGCAGACGCTGCAAGGGTAGGGTTTAAAAAGCCTATGGAAGAGTCTGGAGGAGAGCTGAACCCTCATGCTTCAGGGCATCTGTCAGGCTCGGACTGATAGGGGTCAGGAGGAAACTTCCCTTCTGGGAAGGCAACTCCATAAATGTCCCTGGGAATCAGCCAGGTCCAGCCTCTTCTGAAGACAGTATATTGGGCTCAGATGGACCCCTGCATGGAGCCACCGTGGCGGCTGCTAGCATCGATCCACGAACACCGACGCTTCCCACTTAAACTCTTGTAACGACGTCACCGCTAACATCTTTTATTTTCTAAACACCAGCACTCTGAACAGTCCTCCAGCTTCCCGGGTCCCCCGCGTACTTAACAGGCGGGGGTGGGCAAAGAGGGAGGAAGAAGAGCTACAAACCACACAAGCCCCAGGCCACAAAGATTCTCCCGCCACTAGATTTCTGTTCCTCTCCACCCCAGCAACGAACACCTCACGAAACGGGCTCCGGGCCAGTTGTTAAGGACTCCAATTAACTCAGAACTCGGTGTACGTTCAGCCCAAGCCAACACACCTCCCCCCCAGCCAAAACATTCACACCAGGTCTGCACACGAGCGCCTAAAAGGAACAGGTTTGTTTTCGGAAGCTCCTGGGGAAATAACCGAGGTCTGGATTCAGCAAACTGGTTAAGCACGTGCTTAGAGTCCAGAGGCGTTAAGTCCCGTCTCCCTCTGGACAGGGATGAACTTGACGCAGGGAGCTTTGCTGAATCAGTGCTCTGTCTGGAGCCGAAACATGGAGGTCGGTGGCTAACTTGCAGCACCTAGGATCTGTTCCTGGCTGCTCAAGGGTCCACTCTCCCTCCTCCCCACTGCAGCCTCCTTCAGATGGTCCCTTCTCCTCTCACGGCAAGCTGGTGTCCCAGCTCACGTCAGCCAGCTGCTGCAGAGCTCCAGAAAACCCTATAGCTCCCAGAACTAGCTGCTCCCACTGCCGGCAGGGGGGCTGCAGGGCAAACTGACCAAGAGGGGATCCCCCTGCATCATCACTGATCCAATCCTGCCCCTCCCATGCCCACACAGAGATGAAAATTCTCAGCCCGCTGAGAAGGGCAAGAGAAGCAGAGAGGAAAGGGGAAAACGGAGGCTGCAGGATCCCAGGGTGGGGCAGGGATGGCAAGTGACCGTGGCATGCCCAGGAGGCCCCTGGAGAAGGATCGGCGCAGTCTCTGGGAGGCATCCGGGCATGTGATGTCCTGGGAGGAGGGTGCTACAGACAGACCCAGCCAAGGACACAGCGTGATGCTGACAAGGGGGCTGGGCGTGGGCATGCGGAGAGCGTGACAGGGACCAAGGACAGGGATCTTCAGACAGGGGTGAGGCCGTCTCATCTAGGTGGGCAGCCCCTGGCAGGGAGAGCTGGGCAGGGGGGTTGCCCCTGCAAGGCCTATGAGACAAGAGATCCCAGGGGGACAGGAGATGGGTGGGGCAGGCAGCCTTACCCTGGAGGCAGCTGCTGGCTGGAGCAGGGAGGGGTGTGTGAATGTGAGGAAAGCAGGGATGGGGGGGGGCAGGATCCCAGGAGGTTTTCCCAGGAGCAAGGGGGCATGGGAAGATGAAGAAAATGCAAGGGGGTGGGGGGGTGGGGGGGGGGAGGTCCCCGCCTGGAGGAAGCAGAAGAACCATAAGTCCTGCTGTCCTCTCCCAGGCAGGCAGCTCCCGGCAGGGTGATGAAGGGGCAGGGGATGGGGGACCCCCAGGAGGGCACAAGGGTGGCAGGAAAATGATGAGAAGTGGGTGGTAGGGGGACCAGTGAGGGATGCCCGGGAATGGGAACCCCAGGGGATCTCTAGAGGGTGTCACTCTCCTTCCCAGGGCAGCCAGCTCCCAGCTGAGTGAGGCATGCAGATTGGGGGAGCGGGAGAGATGGATATGGGAGGAAGGGAGGGTCGGTTTCCAGGGGCAAAGGATGGGGGGAGAGGGGGAGAACCACAGAGGATCCCCGGGAGGAGGAGGAGGAGGAAACCCCGGGTGGGGGGCAGGCTCCAGGGAAACCCCAGGGGAGTTGGGGGGGGGGGAGGAAGAGGATCCCCAAGGGATGGAGGAACCAGGGAAACACCAGGGGATCCCAGCCGAGGTGGGGGGGGAGGAAGAGGATCCCCAAGGGATGGAGGAACCAGGGAAACACCAGGGGATCCCTGGGGAGGTGGGGGGGGGGAGGAAGAGGATCCCCAAGGGATGGAGGAACCAGGGAAACACCAGGGGATCCCTGGAGAGGTGGGGGGGGGGGAGTAAGAGGATCCCCAGGGATGGAGGAACCAGGGAAACACCAGGGGATCCCTGGAGAGGTGGGGGGAGGGGAGTAAGAGGATCCCCAAGGGATGGAGGAACCAGGGAAACACCAGGGGATCCCTGGCGAGGTGGGGGGGGGGGGGAGGAAGAGGATCCCCAGGGGATGGAGGAACCAGGGAAACACCAGGGGATCCCTGGGGAGGTGGGGGGGGGGGGAGGAAGAGGATCCCCAGGGGATGGAGGAACCAGGGAAACACCAGGGGATCCCTGGGGAGGTGGGGGGGGGGAGGAAGAGGATCCCCAAGGGATGGAGGAACCAGGGAAACACCAGGGGATCCCTGGCGAGGTGGGGGGGGGGAGGAAGAGGATCCCCAGGGATGGAGGAACCAGGGAAACCCCAGGGGATCCCGGGGACGGAAGTTTGGGGGACCCCCCCGGGGCGCCGCTCTGCTCACCCAGGCGGGCAGCTCGCGCGGGCTGGTGCCGAGGCCGGCGGCGGCGGCGCTCACGTGGCGCTCCTCGTCCTCCAGCAGCAGGCGGGCGGCCCGCAGGCTCCGCGCCTTGCCCCGCCGCGCCGCCTGCCAGCCCGCGTAGAGCGCCAGGCCGAGCAGCACGAAGCCCAGGCTCAGGCCCATGCGCCCGGCCAGGTAGACGGGCGCCAGGCGCAGCAGCATCTTCCCGAAGGCGGCCAGCGCGGCCAGCGCCTCGGCGGAGCCGGGCCCGGGAGCCTCCCGCTGCTCCATGGGGCGCCGCACTGGCCGCGCCCGGCGCTGCCCGCGGCAGAGCCCAGGCGGGCAGCAGGGGGGCGTGGCCGTCGGCGGCCACGCGCGGCCGATTGGGCAGAGCGGCGACGGGGCGGGGCCGGGCGCGCACGAAGCCGCGCCCCTTTGGTTCTAATTGGGCGGGCTTGGGATGAGCCACGCCCTTTGTCTCCTGGACGGGCTGGGGGGGGGATCGTCACGCCCCCTCGCGCTCTGATTGGCCCGTGGGGCGGCGCCGACCGCCCCGTGCTGTGTCGATTGGACAGGCCTCCAAAGCGGGCGGGGCTGGGTAAGCATTCCACCCCGCCCCCTCCTGCTTCATTGGCCGAAGGAGCTGAGGAGGGTGCGGCTGACCGTGTTAATTGGCCAGAAAGGCTGGGTGGGCGGAGCTAGTGACATTAATACATATATAGTAGCAATTTAGGAGTACGGCCTTGCCCCGCCCCTGCTGTAGTGGGAGACCACCCCTCGTGGGGCCAGGCCACGTGTCTGCAGAAAACTCGCTGGCTGGGCCCAGGGTTCAAATTGTGACCCCCCAACCAGGGGTTCCTCTGCTTCAGAGGCTGGGCCACAAAGCGATGCCTGGTCCCAGGCTGTAGATTCTTGCACTGAGACAGTGGGGTTGGCACCATGTTGGCGTTTGTACCCAAAGCTTTTTCCTCAGGCAGGGCTGCAATTTGGACCCATTTTCACAGGACCCCCCCCTCCCTTTCCAACATTAGAGCCGGGGTTTCACTCAGGCGGCTTGTGAAGCTTTTGGCTCAAACTTGTCATGAGAGGGATGTGACAAACCCTTCCCCACCCACCTTCCTGTGTGGCTTCTGCAATGTTGAAGCCTGGGGAAGGTTGTCACAGGACAGGATGAATTCAGTTCTTATCTAGCGATCTGCACATACTTTGCAACAGCCTGAGAGTATCTTTGTGGCTGCTTTAGACCAAGCCATAGAAAGGAGGCCCAAGGCCATGCAGGCCAGTTGGTCCAGCTGAGAAGCCAGTTCAGTTCTGTCTCTTAGCCAGCTGCCTTGGACATTGTTTCTTTTCCACATTGTTCTCAGGGCAAAATTCCTGATTCCACAACCTGCATTTTTAAGCGACTCCTTGTTATAACTCTTATCTTGCTAAAAGCTTTGCTGGCAGCCACCCAGCTGCGGCCAGGCTATCTGTTCTTCCTTGCAGAGCAAAGCTCTGTGATGAGCAAAGCTGCTTTTCTTGTCCACAGTGGACTGCACCAGCCATTCTGGCTTTCCACTTTTACAGGTTACCTAATCCCCGTTTTTACTCTCCAAGTTCTCTATATAAACTAGATTTCCAAGAGTACTATTCCTGCAGGCATCCAGCAGTCTGATTTCAGCTGGAGCAGTTGGCATACAGATTGCGTCCCACTCCCCGTGGCTTGAGGATGTTTCTTTTAAACGGAGGAGAAGGGGAATTCACGGGGGAGTAGAGCTTCTTTGTGCTCAAATGAGATGAGCGCTCATGAGGTAACAATACAAAAATCTATTCCAAGGAGGTGAACACTCCAATCGGGTGATTTGGGCTTTTTCTACCCCCTACTTTCCTAAAGCCACACTGCATGCCAAAAATTGCACAAACAGCAGTCCCACTTCCCCACCCCCTTGCTCTAACCACTTGGTAACACTCCTTCAAGTTTGGAAGCAGAATCCAGGAGCCCTGCTTTCCAGTCCCCCATTTTAACTGCTACAGAACCATGTGGCAGGGATAAAGCAGACTTTCTTCATAACGCATAAGAAATCATCCTTCCATCGTCTACAGAATCCCCCCATCTCCATGAACGTGCCCCCCCCCCCCCATCTGAATGGCTGTTTTCCCAGGTGTTTCCAAAGAACTAGGTACATCCTCTGCTATCTGACCACTTGACTCCAGAAGTGGAAAAAGACCAGCTCTGCATATTACTTGGCCAAACAGCGTTGCCTGTAAAAATGAGCTGCAAGCGTCTCTTCTGCAAACAGTGTAATTGCTTTTCCAGGTACGTGTTTGCATTGCTAGCCTAGAGGCTCCTCAGTTAAACAAAACCCTGGGGATTTAAAGCCAGCTCTGAGTTGCTGAATACACCATCTCCGCTGAAAGTTCATCCCTTGGGCCTTGGCAACAGCTTACCAGGCTTCCAATCCAGCTGCTGAAACATAAATAACCCTGGCAATAGGGAAGGCCTGGTGCCATCTGCCTGCAGCAGTGCATTGCTAACAAAGGCTGGGTCTGGTGCACTAGAGCACAGGGCAGTGGGGGAAGACAGGGGCTGTTGCTTCCAGGCCTATTAGGACCCTACAACTTTCTTATTTGCAAAGCAACCCAGAACCTGAGCGGGCTCTGCCCACGTGAAGGTGGGAGGGCAGGGATCTGTTGCCAGCGGCCACAGTTTAAGGAACTCCAATGCTTAGACTTCCTGTAATCACACACTGGAATCTTGGTTGATCCAATGAGCTCACCCCCTATTCAAGTGGGGGGAGGGGGGGCTAGTCAGTGGCAGATCTTTCCACAGACACTCCAGGTCTCCAGCCCTCCTTTCTGGGCTGAGCTGGTGCCTTGTGTTGGCTGCCTTTCAGGGCAAAAGGTGTCTAGTTTATTGAAGCTTCAAGGCAGAACAGGGTTCGCACACGTTATTCTAACCACCACCAATCTGCAAAGAGCAGCATCCAGCCAAGATGTGCTCTGCATACCTCTCTGTCACACCCAGTCCCTTCTAGCATAGAGCTGTACTGGCTGAGAGGGGAGTCTGGTTACTGTGCGCTCCAGGCAGATCCGGCAAAGGATACAGGACGTCCCTGCTATACGTCGCCCTGGAATACATCCGTTCCACACTAAAGTAATCGACGCTTGTAGGAACCGATGGGTTATAAGTCCTCCCATTCCCCGCTGTTAAGTCGCACAAAAAAAACTCCACAATTTGCACAAATGGAAGTCAGCCACAGGAAAAAATTCCCCACTTTAAGCTGTTTCGATGTAAGTCCAAGTTTTTTCGAACGTATCTTGACTTACAGCGAGGATGGCCTGTAGCACACAGGGAACCAGGATGCCAGCTGGGAACCCACTACTGGCATAAAGTCAGAGAAGCAGCCAGCACAGACCAAGGGAGTCAACAGCTTTGAGCTTCAATTTGCATCAAACTCACCATAATTAGAGATGGTAAATTTAAATTAATCGGCTAATCAGATAGTCGATGCAATCTGCATGGACTATTCGATTAGTCGATAAGGCCGCCTCTGCCTTTGAAGTGTAGCAACGGCCCCAGGGTTGTTGCTACACTTCAAAAGTGAAAGTGACGCGGGGAGCACAGGCTACTCCCTGCTGGCCCCATGCTCCCCACAGCATTTCAAAGCAGCAGTGTCATGTGGAGCCCAGGGTCCGGCCCCAGGCTCCACACAACACTGCTGCTTTGAAGCACCCTTTTCTCCCCCCTCCCCCGCCTCTTTCTGATAGAGGCAGCAAGGGGGGGAAGCAACTAGTCGACTAGTATGTCAACTATCCGATAAGCATTTTCTTATCAGTCGACTAGTCATTCACATCCCTAGCCCTAATGCATAGAGTCCTGTGCGGATACAAATTCTGTATCTGCAACCACCTCAGGATGTAAGAATGTAACTGTATAAATGATTATCAGTTTGTTACAGTTAAACTCTTCACCACTGCCCACCAGCTCCTACGGAGCCAGCTGCCAGCCCAGGCAATGGGCTCTGCAGTATCAGAGCCTGCACCTTGGGGTGGGGTGGGACAGCTGGAGCCCATGTGCACTGGGATCCGATTTGTACTGTAAGCCCACACCCAGCAGCTGACATGACTGGGGAGCTGGCTGGGCTGCAGGTTCTGTGGTATAAGAGTTATAGTACAAAGCCCTCACTGCATGTAACCAATAGGGTTTTTAACAGGTATACAGTTACTTATTTTAACCCTATCACATCTGTATCCCACCACGGAGACCCATGGGAAGAGAGCAGGTAGCTGCAGATTTGCAGGGCTCTACTGATGGAGACAGTGAAAATCGCTCCATTGCTTTCAGTAATAAAGACGCAGATCGACTGAGCTGGTGAAGAGGTGACTTGCTCAGTCTGCGAGTTCCTCTATTTGTGAACAGGCTCTTCAGTCTAGCAGATGAAGGAATACCACAACCCCACAGCTGGGACTGAAGCTAGACAAAGCCTGGAAATAAAGGGTAAATATGCAGGAGTGAGGGTAATTACGGAGGTTACCCAGGCTCAGGAGAGCTCCTCCAGCAGAGACAATGCTCATAGGGAAAACTCTGCTCTTAGGAATAGTGGGGGGGGAGTTTTCTGTTGTATGGGGGTCAGACTAGACAACCTCCCTGGTCTCTTCTGGCCTTAGAATGTAATCCCCTGGTGCATGGCTGGATGACACCTGCCTGTGAAGGGCTGGGCTGGGTGATATGAGCACAGCACCCTGACTGGTTCAGAAGCTCCAAGGAGCTGCCTACTTGTAAACACAAGGGGGAAGCCGAAATGAGCGGGGGCTTTACCCCCTCGCCCTGTTGCTGCAGCACAATGGGGGCCTGATGGGGTCTCCCTGCTTCAGCAGCAGTCTCACCTGAAGATCTGACCTGGGGGTTAGAGCGGGGAGCTGGGGAAAAGGAAATTGTAACCGTGGGTCCTTTGCCGCAGCAAGGGGGGCAGGCTGCAGCCTGGCCAGCACCAGTGAGAGGCCTGTACAGTCTCGTGCCCTTCACACCTGGTCCCTGGAGAGCTGCTTTTCAGGGCCATTGCTGTCCCATGTATGAGGGTGCAGGTGCAGAGCGCCAAGAGCTTCACTTCCACGCACAATCTCCTGCAGGCCCCCCAACACCACACGGCCCCTACACACTGCACCTCTCTGGAGGAGCCCCCTAGGGAGCTAGAGCTGTACCTCCAGAGAAGGGAGTTTGCCCTTTAAGCTTTGACTAAGTCCTTGGGGGGTAACAGCCAGCAGCGAAGAGTGAGGGGGAGGACAGCAGTCGCCATGCTCTGAGCAATTTACCTGGGCAGCAAGGCAGCTGCTAATAATGATTCCCCTAAAGATCTCAGTGCCCCACCCATGGTGGGACAACCATTAGGGTTCCCCACCAGCTCAGTCACTTGACCCATCTTCCTGCCCTACTTGTTGAAACCAAATCCTAGAGGCAGACAGGGAGAAAGGGTCCTCCGATAACGGAGACGTGGCACGTTACACAGACAAAGCTGGTCAACCCGGCTGAGCACCAGCGCTATGCCACTGGATGCGGCAGTTCCTCGATAGAAGCAACCGACGCAACGGGATTGTCCTGGTGGCTGAGAGCTCAGGTTACTCGGCGCCTAGACTGGAGAATGCTTGTTTGCAGGAGGCTCTTGCAAATGCAGGGGTGATAGGCCAATCCGAACCATTCCGCACTGCGACCGGTCAGCGCCTATCACACGCTAAGAGGAACCGTGGCCAGCTCAGCCCTGGTATAGATCTTCAAGAAAACTGCGAGAAGAGACCTGGAGTAATCCAGTAGGTGGCGCTCTCCTGACTCAGCAAGGAAGCCACACACCAATGTGGTGCTGCCATCTTTTGGCAGAGATGTAAAGCAGAGCTCCTGATCCTAACCTAACCATGCCATGGGTCACTCCAGCTTGTAGCAATGCTGACAGCTGCTGCATTCCACCCCAGAGGTGGCTGCATATCCTTACATCTCAGAGGGGTTTAGAGATTTCCCATCCCTTGCTTGTGTTCCGACATGTCCCCGTTGGTAGCTAACCAACGCCTTAAAGGGAGCGTCAACACTAGAATACATCCGCTGGGGCGGCAGATTTTTTCTTTTAATAGCTGCAAACTTTACATTGTAGTCACAGAACTAAAACGCTAGACTTACAAAGGTCAGCATCTGTGGGAGCGCCCTCTGTAAAGCGCTCTCCTTTTCTTTCCATTCTCCTTAGAACAAAAAAACAACCAAAACCAGACCTAACGACACAAAAGCCAGTCCAGACCCATGGGTGAGCTTCGGTTTTAGAAACAAACAAAAAAAAAAAACCAGAGAGAGAAGGAGGGAGGTTTCCTCTGAGGACGTGTGAATGGGGTGAACGGAGAAAATAGCCTCAAGAGGCAGATGGAAGTCTTGGGGGATGGGGAGGCTCAGGTACAGAAGCAGCTGGTGGATGGCAAAGGGCCTGGCAGGATTGCTGCCCGAGACCCCTTTCAGCGAGCTGCCATGCCTTGGGAGCCAGCCCCTGAGAAGCCCTGACCATTCACAAAGCAACTGACGATTTTATTTCAACCTGCTACCTCACGCACAATGCAAGCCTCACCTGAGCTGTTTAGTTTCATATTTAACTAGCGGCCCACCCCCATCAGACTGGAGGGCGCAGCTGGGCTTATTTTGAACCCTGGGCTTTATGATCAAGTCAGCAACAGCATCTGCTGGCACTGGCGAGGCCCCGCTCCACCTTTGGGGTTCAGATGGTCCTGAGAACAAGCAGCCTGGACTGAAACAGGGATGCTCTCAGGGCCACCCCAGACATGGCTGGCTAGAGCCTAGGTTGTGTTGCCCAGTTTTAAAGCAACAGGACTCAGTACGTACAGGAGCCCAAAGCCTATTTGGGATTTAACCAGCTCATCACCAGGCAAAGCCACACCATGGTCATTCCCTAAAAGAGGGCTGTCGGTCGGTATGAAGAACACAACCGGCCTTTCTGCTATCTCTGGGGGAGGCACTGTCCCCAGGGTCTCACTTCCCGCATTCTGCCTGAGCCCCGGGAAGCCGGGACTCTCTCTACTAGAAAGCAGGGGACCAGGTGGGGCCGAGGGGAGGGTGGGAAAGAGGGCAGCCTCTATCCTGGTGAGTCCTGACAGTGAAATGATACTGCCACAGCCAGGCAATATACTGACTTCCTGAACTCGCGGGGCTATGGAGGGGCCAGCACAGTGGGTACAGAGGGGCGGGTATTCGGGCAAAGATACAAGTGACACACCCAGGCTCTGAGGTTACTGTGCCCTTCGAATCATGTGGAATGAAGCCCTTCACCCCTGAATTCTGCTGCCTTGTGGAAGACCATGCGCAGTTGCTATGGGTTCATGGAAATCCAAGTCACTCGCCTGCAGGGTGGAAAGCCCGTCTCCTAAAAGACCTCTCCCTAACGACAGAGAGGGTTCCAAGGGTTTTCTGGTTCACATTTGGATTCTTCCTTCTTGGTTCCTGTCTCCCCAAAGGAACGAGCAAGTCCCGCCGGCGATGGAGCCCTTCCACCTGCTGTGGGCGGCTCCGAACAGCACGGAGCCACAGCGGTGCATGAGGCCCTTTAGGGGGGCGGTTAGTGTGGCATGGCCGTTATCCTCATGCTCTGCGAGGCAATGGGGTACGTCACCATGGGTGTGGTGGCGTGGCTCATAGTGATACCTCCCAGCGGCTGTGCCATTGAAACCGCCACGGGCGCCACTGACACCGCCACAGGCGCCATGGAGACGGGAGGAGCCATGCCCTGGGCGATGGTCTGAGCCAAAGCAGCCGAGAGCGGGGTGATTTCAGGGTTCATAGGGGGTGCTGCGTTGGCAGGGGGTGCTGCCTGGGCTCCAGCCGGAGCCACCAAATCCTGCTGGGTGACGGGGCGCGGCTGAAGGGCCTGGCTGCTGAGTGTGGTGTGTGTCTGGGCAATACTGTGGTTATAATTGGTGACGGTGCCCACGGTCGGGGCCAGGGTCTGCTCAGTGGCTGTGGCGGTGGAGCTCAGAGTCATAACTTTGGCCTGGTTCCGGAACTGGGCGTTCTGCTCCAGCAGCACCTCGTTGGTCGCCAGCAGGTTGTTGACCTGTTTCTTGAGGTCCTCCACGCGCTTGCGCAGCATGATGTTCTCCTCCTCCAAGAGCCGGTACTCCACTGTGCGCGGGCTGGTGAAGCTGTACTCGTAGGTTTCGAAGTGCAGCCCATCCACGCGCCTCCTCTTCAGCACCGGGTCATGGTCGTCATAGCGGTCAGGGTCGTACATGACATCATAGGGGTCGTAGCGGCGCACGGTGGTGGCAATGCCCTGGTCCCGGGCCGCGATGACCCGAGCGTCATACTCGTACTCTCGCTGCAAGTGCTGGAATTTGCACTTTGCTCCCCGCTGGCAGTCGCCCTTTAGGAAGTCCCGGCATATCGGTACCTCCTCCTTGCTGTTAGGCAAGTCTGCCGGGGAGAGGCCCAGCCCAGCGGCCACCTTCTGGCGAAGGCGTGGGGGCAGCTCTCCCGTCTTCTTGTAATAGTCCTCGTCCTCTTTGGTGCCGTGGATGAAGCGGCAGTTGAGACGCACGCACTCCTTGTTCTGGAAGTCATGGCAGAAAATGAACTCGTTCTTGCGCACGCCCAGGTTAGTGACCTCGCTGATGTCGGGGTGCCGGAAGCGACAGCGCTTGCCTCGCTTGCAGACGTTGCGCAGGAAGTCACGGCAGATGTCGTCTGAGTTGGTGCCTGCCTCATCGCTGCTGCTGCCGTTGTTGTAGCTTTCACGGTCGGGCATTTTTCCACCCACGCCCTACCCGCTCCACCCCCGTTGGCGTGAGTTCAGGCAACTGCAAAAGAGGACAAGAGGCAGCAGTAAGAAAACAAGACAATGAAGGGGCAAATGGAGTCTTACTTCAAGGAGTGAATTGTGCTGGTGTGGCTGGCAGGGAAATATCTGCCCTGAAGAATTACAAGCAAGTTGCCGCCTCTGTTGTGATTAAGTTTATGATCAATTTTCAGTGTAACGTTTGACTGTTCAGTGCTGCAAAATCTACATGGCTGCTCAGAGGCTATGTCTACACTGGCGCTATCTTGCGCCAGAGCAATGCAAATGAGGCTAAGCGTGGAATATCGCCAAGCCTCATTTGCATATATAATGACCTGCCATTTTTGAAGAAGAGGCTCTTGCGCAAGGAGCTGTCTACACTGCCCCTTCTTGCGCAAGAAAAACCCTCTTGCACAATGCCGCTACGCTGATTATTTTCAGGAATAATGGCATTGCACAAGAGGGTTTTTCTTGCGCAAGAAGCGGCAGTGTAGACAGCTCCTTCCTGCGCAAGAGCCTCTTCCACAAAAATGGCGGCTCATTATATATGCAAATGAGGCTCAGCGATATTCCATGCTTAGCCTCATTTGCATAGCTCTGGTGCAAGATCGCACCAGTGTAGACATAGCCAGGTTGTTTTGAAATGTCGTGTCTCTCATGGCCATGCTAGGCAGGGTTAGTGATTTAAATTTGGGACCGTCTGACCTTGCGGTTTCTGAGATTTAAAGTTGAGGGATTCTGTATGAGAAATTATCAACTTTTATTTGCATAGAGCTTGTTATACTGGTTACTTCACAGGACCCAGCATGACTCTCCTAACTTTGTTGTACAGCCACCTTTCCGTTGAGACTTGGGCTGAGAACCAGCCAACTCTTTGTGCATAACAACCCAAACAGCTTCCAGACCTTTACCACGGTACACCATTCCACTGCTAGTTAATAGTACCTCTACAAACCAGATGCAGTGGATGGAATTTGCACACCTGCTGCATTTCAATAGTGGCTTTGCCTGCAGTTCCAAACCACCACAAACTGAGTCTCTAAACAAGTAAGGTTCAGACTCCTTCAGCTACTAGGGATGCAATAGTGTAGTCGATTAACGGATAGCAAAAGATTATAGGTTAATGCTATAGACTACACGCATTCCTCCCCCTGCCAATAGTACATTTTTTAGCAGGCTGGCCAGCAGCCTAGCTCAGTCCCAACTTGTGCTGGGTCCGGGACCTATTACTGCTACAGTTCTGCATTTAAAGTGTATTAAGAACTAGGTGGGCAGGCAGCCTAGCTCTGTTCTGGCTTGCGCTGGGTCTGGGAGCTCTGACACCCCCCCCCCCCCCCCGGACAGGGGCTGCTGCCTCCGTATTAGAGGCAAGAGTGTGGGACAACAGGCAGCTGCTTTTTAAACTGGCTCCCCTTGCAAACTAACTCCCACCTGGCACCCAGTGCTACTGCGTCTGATACAGAGGCAGCAGTTTGGAGTGGCATGGGGCTCATCGGGAGTGGGGCCAGAGTGCACTGGCTACCAGCCCCAACCCCAACCCCAACCCCAGGGGCTATAGAATAGTCAAGTAACCGATAAGAATTCATGAGGTTAATCGACTATGTAATTAACTGATATTTAACATTCCTATCAGCTACAATCCAATAACTGAATGCTTGGTGCATGTATGCATTTATCATCCAGCTCTCTTTTGCCTCATCAGACCCTTCAACAGAGATTGTTTGTTCAAAAAGGCTCAGCTTTACCTGTAAGATCCAAAATCTTCAAAGTCACCGTGGGCCAGATCACAGCTAGAGGAGCTGACTTGATTTGAGATCAAAGTCCTAATGAAATTAAAACAATCAAAACAAACTAGTAGTCACTCATTTTATATTAGTCAAAACCAAAGCAGAGAGGGCTGATTTCACAGCATCTGATACCAGACAGGATTAGGGGCCAACTTTTTTATATTAGGGTCAGTATATCAAGGTGGCAGCTACTTTTATTTTAAAATCACACCTGCCCAACAGGGTACATGGAATACCCTGGCTGTCACACAGCATAGCATCCCATCTCCAGCTGTTTTTTTATAGTACTTTATGTACTGCAGTACATGAGAACTCTCATCTGAATGCTGTATCCTGAATCTCAGAGACAAGAGAAGTCTGTCATCACATGCAGTTACATCCACAAACAGAGAGTAAATTTTTCTAGGGCAGAGCAATTGTGATGTGTACAGCACCTGACACAATGGAGCTGGGACTGGGGCCTCAGAAACTACATTATAAAATACATTTTACCAGGCTGATCTTGTAAATCAAGGCTGTGGATCAAAAGCTGTTTGTACATATATCCAAAGGCATGCAAGAGAAAGCTAATAAACCCTCAGCCTTTTTGTTTAATTATAGGAGGACAGGGCTTTCTGGGTCAGAATCCAGTCCCCTGCTATTTTATCATGAGAACCTACCTATTCATAAACTTACCTAACGAAAAACTGAAGGAAATTCAAAAGATTGTTGCTGTTTGCATTTCAGAGCCCGAGATCATTTCATTAGAAGCTAGGAGAGAAAAGCCTCCGTATTTTAAATCTTCCCCCATAAACCCACCACCTACTTTGGTACATTTCTGCGTAACCCACCAAAACGTCTCAAATATCCCTGGCGGACACAAGTGGACGCCGAGTATTCCGGGCAGCGCGGTCTCCTAGTGGGAGAGCCTGGATGGGGACCCAGGGCACCTGTTGTCCAGCCTTTTGCCCGGAACGAGCAGCGCTTATTTCTCAGCGGAGCTGCGATAACTCGGCTGCGGCGGGGCCTCAGCACCAGCCTGAAGGGCCCCCCCCCCGTGTCAGGGGAGCAGCGCGGGGGGAGGGGCAGACCCCGGCCCGGCCGGGGACCTCAGGGGCAGCCCCCCCCATGGACAGGGCAGACCTAGAAGGCGGGGGGGGGGGGGGGCAGACGCTGAGGGAGAACTGGCCAGAGGGACGCACGGGCCGGGCGGGGGAGGGTCCACGGGGCCCCGCGGGCGCGGACTGGGGGTTCGTGGGACCCACGCGCCCCCGGCGCAGCAAGGGCCCCCAACCCCGCCCCTAGAGCCCGGCCGGGCCTCTACTCGGGGCGGCCTCTCGCTCACCCGCTCTCCGGCCGCGTCCTCCTCCAGCCGCCACAAAGAGCGGCCGCTTCCGCCTGCCTCGCGGAACTACTCTATGGTTCTTCCTGCCGCAGGCCGGAAGCGGGGGAACGGATGGAGGGAGTGAAGGGGTTCCCAGCATGCAGCGCGCGCCCCGCCGGCGTTGCCACAGCGACGAGGCCCTGCTTCCTGTGACACCAGCCCCGGCGGCGCTCGAGCGGCGAGGGAACAAGCGCCCTCTGGCGGGCTGGCGCTTCAAGGCAGCGGTCACTACCCTTGCTGCGTGACCCGCCGGAAGCCCCGCAGCGCCTAACACCCAGGGACAGGCCGAGCACAGCGACGGGTGTGCAAAGCCTGGGGAGCAGTAGAGGGGTCTCGTGTGGTTTCTATTCGCAGCACACCCAGGATTATCCTCCTCCACGTGTTAATGCATCAGGCACCAAAATCCTTCTGGGAAGGGCACCATAAGCTCGAGCTCATCCCTGGGGAAGTGCCAGCCACAAGGCAGCTAGTCACTTGAGAAAGGGGTTAACCAGTTACACTATTGTCTTCTCACACAAGTGTCTCACTAGACCATCTCCATATCTTGTGCCACCCACTCCATCAGGGGACTAACTCAGTTAAGCCTGATCTCATGCACATCCAGGCACAGAGTAACATCTTCGGTTGTTGGCCTAAGCGTCAACAATTTCAGACTGCCATTATTCCTCCTACTCATGGGACTTTGCAATCCCTGCACATAGTAATTTTTATTGCATGAGATCAGCCTTTCCTTCAAGGGATTCGACTACTATAGCCATCACCTTAGAATGGTAAACATGTAGTTAGCCCCTGTCAGCCAAGTTCAAATACTGGGAAGCCCTTGCCTGGTTCAGAGATTCTGAAGGCCACAACTGTGAAGTGTATCAGGGTGTATGTGCATAACACATTGCATCCAGACAAAATGAGTTGAATGAAAAATGGGTGATTGAGATGAATCACAAGGATTCCCTGTTGTGTTCCCTTTCTCTGGGGCATCTGGTATTGACCACTGTCAGCAGACAGGATAGTGAGCTAGATCAGTGTTTCTCAACCTTTTTTATAAAGTGCCCCCTCTTAAAAATTATAAGTCTCCCCCCCCCCCGTACCTAGAATTTTCAGGCACTTTTCTACCATTGCAAAACATTTGTTTAGACAACTTAATCATAGCCAGGCAAGCAATTACATTTTTGGGTGTAAAAAGTACAATAATGAAGTGCTCTAAAACTTAAAATTCAGTTCTCCAAATTTCAGTTGTGTTGACATACCCAGCCCCCAGACTTCGAGTACCCCTAAGGGTTGAGAAACACTGGGTTAGATAAACGTTTGACCCAGTAGGGCTGTTCTTGTGTTCTTAACTCACATCAAAATTGTGCTGCAGCTTGGACATTTCAACATCCCCAGCAAAAGTGATTTCCCCGTTAAGTGGATTCTCTTATTCTCAGAGATCAAAAAAGTCAAAAGGGGAGCTGGAGACACACCAAAAACATGCTACTATGTCAGGAAAGGGTCCAGAAAAAGCAAGCCAGAGAAGGGCTGTATGGTGTGACTTTAAATGTCAAGTTACATATATGCTGATCATTGAGATGGTTTTAAAATCAACTTAGGGCTATTTAACATGCAAGACTAAGAAAAAACATGGTGAATTCCCAACCAAACCAGGGTTTATTGTATACCTGCTACATTGAACTACAAAGACCAGAGCCAGTCCAGAATGTCAAAACTCAGGGCTATCACCCATACAGATGAGCCCTTCATTCCTAAGATTGAAAACTCTTGAAGACAGTAAGAAGCCCTCTTTCAACATCCGGAAGTAGGCACATCTGAAGGATTTCAGCATCCCAAGCTCCAACATCATATGCTCTGCTTTGCAGCCTCAGTAGCAACATAGAAGACGCCTACTTGGATCTCTGCCTCATCTTTCTCCTTTTGCGCTTCAGCCTGAGAAAGAATTTTATCCCATCAGAGAAAGAAAATCATGGTAAAAAAGCTATAGCCATTCTATAGCAGGCATCCAACCTGATGAAATGGACTTTTACAAGTCATTATCAGGCCTGACACCTGTTTAAGAACCCATCAATACTTTTTTAGTAAAGTTAGCATGCAGTTTTTAAAGGGCACTAAGTTCCTACAATATCTGCCACCTAACTGAACAAGAACTGAAAAGTGAAGTGACTAGAAACTGAATAACCTATTACTGTCTACCAAAGTGTGACAGCTAAACAAAAAGCATGTTAAATTGCAAGTAATTAATTGAACAGTCAATGCATTTTACATAGACTATTCAATTGGTCAATAGGACACCCCTTCCTTTGAAGTGTAGTTGCTACATTTCAAAGGCGAAGCACCACCTGGAGCCTAGGGTCAGCTGGGGACTCCCCCAATGATCCCAGGTGGCACTGCCACTGAAGTGCCACAGGGAGTCCAGTGTCAGGCTACACGCAGCAGTGCCACACGTAGCCCAGGGTCAGGAGGAGAGTCCCCAGCTGATCCCAGGCTCCACTTGCCTCTAGCTTTCTGATAGAGGCAAGGAGGAGCTGGGGGGGCAAGTGACTAGTTGACTAAACTGTCCACTATCCAATAAGCATTTGCTTATTGAACATTCAACTAGTCCCTCACATCCCTACTACACAGCATGGCTAAAGTTGATTTAAGCTATGCAACGCAAGCTACACAATTGACGTAGCTCAAGTCGAAATAGCGTAATTCAGCTTTTGGCACAATCTACACAGCAGGAAGTTGAAGGAAGAACATTTCCTTCAACTTCCCTTACTCCTCATAATGAGGATTACCATGAGTGGGTGTAAGTGGTCCTCCAGCTCACCATTATTTTGAAATAATGGCTTGCAGTGTAAACATGCTCTTTGTTATTCCAAATGTCAGTTATTCCAATATAATGCTGTAGTGTAGACATAGCGTAAGGTGCTACAGAGCTGCTCATTTTTATATCAGCTTCAGTAGAGGGGACAGCTCTTGAACTAAGGATGACTTGCAATGGAAACAAGGAAAGAGGCCAGAATAAGCTTATTCCTGCTTGCCTTTCCAAAGTTTTAAATTTATAAGCAGACCTGAAAAACAATTAAGCACAGTAACAAAGGAGTTTATTTTGTTTGGAAAAGGAGCTTTCACCTTGCAAAAAAATTTTTTATGACTTAAGTAGTTTGGCCCCTCAGTTAAAAACAAACATGTCATCCTTACCTGTCATGCTCAACACAAAAAGCTTATTACACCAAAGACCAAAAAAAGTCAGCAGCAAGGAGATAGCTTTAGCTTTGAGTTGGCCTGACTGCTCTTATACTTAGCTCATCTGGCAGCGCTGTGTAAGAAATTTTCACTGGAAATAAAGTTAGGTTTAGTTCTGCACAACCCTCCCCAAACAAGAAAGACTGTTTACAAATGATGCAGTCTAAGGATTTTGTGACACATTCCACAAAGTGCTTCATGTGCAATGTTTATCTTCAATCCCCATCTGCAAGTACCAGTCTCACTATTTTACAGGTGAGAAATAGAGGCATGAGAGACTTACTCCAGGTCATACAATAGAAGCAGGAATTTAACCCAGAACCTAGACAGTATTTTACTTTTAAGACCCTCCTGCTTGTCCTTGTATTGTTCCTACAACCACCGTTTGTCAATTGAGATTGTAAGCAACTTGGGTCAAGGCCCACACGACATCTACCACAGGCATGGGCAATAAATTGAGGGGGGCTATTCCAAGAATCTGGGATGGAGCCTGGGTGCAGAAGGGTGCTCAGACTAGTACAAAGGGCTCTCAGATCAGCTGAGGCCTTTAGACAGGACTAAAAATCAATGCATTTTAACTGCCAAATGAATGAGGACTATGCAGTACTGTGCTAAACCTAACCCATGCAACTAAAAAGTTTTTTATATCAGCTATTTACCAAGTTTGAGCAGCCATCTTAGCCAGGCACTTAATACACATTTCTGGCACCCAAGACTTACATTTTCTAAGTACGCCATGCAAAGCATTCACATCGATTAGTGCAACCTGTCTGGCAAGCAAGGCAAACCAAAACACAAGTTTAAAACATACCTGCGCATTCGCTTCTTGCGCCACTAGAGGAAAAAGGGGAAAACACGAGATGGTCAGTGAGCCTTGCAACAGCAGCTCAGCCTCCACAGAACTAGGGGGCCCAGCTACCCCATGCACCAAGCAGCTCGTGCCAGAGAGAACGCGAAGGCAGCACCCACAGCCAAAGGATGGGTGGGGAGTGACTGCCCGGGGCTACGAGTCCCCACTGGAACAGCAGGGATCTGGGAGGGGGGGGGAGAGAAGAGATCTCGTGCTGCAAGGGAACAGCCCCACGTGCGCGCAGGCCACCGCCACGCACGTGCCTGGAGCCCAGGGGCGGCTGTGTGCCAGAGCTTGGGGGGAGGGGCCCCGGAATGGGGGGGGGGGCGCAGCGCAAGATAGAGCCAACCCCCCCCCCCCCGGGAGAACCAGGGGCGCTCTGGGCAGCCCGCCCCAACCGCCAAGGGCCCAGCAGCTCAGAGTCCCTGCAGCTAGCGGGGGGATGGGCCCCAGGCCGGAGAAGGCCCCGCCTCCCCAATGGCGTCGCCCCCCCCACCAACCCGGCTCGGCTCGGCCCCCATCACCCGCCCCCCAACAGACCCTGGTGCCCCTCACCCCGCTCACCTTGGCTCTCATGATGGCCCGGGCTCAGGGCCCGCGGATGGGGGCGGATGGCGGCCGCGGCCTCCGGACTCCCACAAAATGGCGTCGCTAACGGCCGAGAGAGAGAAAGGCCGCGATCGCCGCCCGCCTCTTTTATAGGCCAGTTCCGGAAGGGGGCGGAGTGAAAACGTCACAATACCTCTTTCGCGGAGCATGGCGGGAAGCGGTTTTTCCCCGCCGCGGGGCAGCACGGGATATGTAGTTTTCTCCCACAGCAAGGGGCCTCCATTTTGAATACAGCTCCTGCAAGCTGAGCTCAGAGCTGCTGAGGGGGAGGTGCAAGGCCTAATCCCACCTCCAGGGACACTCCAGTGGCCTGAGCTTCGTTGCCCCTAGAGACACAGTGCACAGGCCCAAGTGTTTGGTGTGCAACAGCAAGACCCTGACTAGTGCAAGGGACCAAGCTGGGATAACAGCCTACTATTGCTGTGCAGAAATGGAGCTGCAGCTGCTCCTTTCAGAACATAGGACAGCCACAATGGGTCAGATCAAAGTCCACCTAGTGCTGTAGCCTGTCTGCCCGCGGCGGCCCATGCCAAGTGCCCCACAAGAAATGAACAGAACTGGGAATCATCAGGTGATTCATCCCCTGTTGCTTATTCTCAGCTTCTGTCAAACAGAGGTTAAGGACACCATCCCTGCCCATCCTGGCTAAGAGCCATGGGTGGAGCCATCCCCCATGAATTTATCTAGCTCCTTTTTTGAACCCTGTAATAGTCTTGGCCTTCACTGCATCCTCTGGCAAGGAGTCCCACAGGCTGACTGTGCATTATATGAAGAAATAATTCATTTGGTTTGGTTTACACCTGCTGTCTATTAATTTCATTTGGTGACTCTTAGTTCTCGTGTTATGCAAGGAGGTAAATAACACTTCTCTATTCCCTTCTCCCCACCTGTCATCTATTACTCCCCCTCATTAAATTATCTTTTTTTCCCCCCAAGAGAACAGTCCCAGTCTTAGTCACCTCTCCTTATACAGAAGCTGTTCCATCCCCCAATCATTTCTGTTGCCATTTTCTGTACCTTTTCCATTATCTCTTTTTTGAGATATGGCTACCAGATGTCTGCACTGTATTTATGATCATTTCTGTTGCATTATCTAACCCTTTCCTTATGGCTCCCAACTTTCTATTCACTTCTTTGACTGCTGCTGCTCATTGAGATGTTTTCAGAGGACTGTCCACAACACTTCCAAGATCTTTCTCTTGAGTGGTAACAAATCATTTAGACCCCATCAGTTTAGATGAGATAGTCCGGATTCTGTTTTTCAGTGTATGTAACTTTGCATTGATCAACATTGAATTTAATCCACTGCATGCAAAGGGCACCCCTCTCTGCCAATCCACAGCATTAGTATAGCCTCAGCTACAGAGCCTAGCTTCCTAGCTCACACATTCACCTTCAAGCCCTAAAACACTGGGCAAGATGTTGGCCTGACTGACATGCAGCTGTTTGTGTGATGGTACAGTCTGGCCTACTGGCCAACAACTCCAGGGTCACCTGCAGAATCAGGGGAACTGCTAAAACAGAGTGGCTAGGGGTCTAACAGATGCGTATCTTCTTTGGATCAGTGTGGTCTATGTTTGGACAGGCGAATGCACCTGCCCCCGTGCTGCCAAGACCAGCTAGCCTCACTCCAGCTCAGGCAGAAGGGAATATGCAGAGGAATGCAAGCCAAGCTTGATTCAAGAGAACTAGAAACTAACCCAAAGCTGATGGGAGGAAGGGGGGCACTAGTAGCAGTCCCTCCCCCCCCCCCCCATAGCTGTTCTACATCAATAAAGTGAAATGGGAGGGATGGGGCCCCACTGATTATGTTGAAACTTGGTCCCCAAATTCTCTCCAAGATCCCAAGTTGCAGTGATCACAGCAACCAAATGTGGCTTTTAGCTGCTTTCCCATTCAGCCTCTTCTTTAGCTTTGTCTCCCCCAGACTTCTGCCTGTTCCCTCAAGTGAAAGGAGACCTTGGTGGTGAGAAGTATTCCACTGATGATGAAATGGTCATAATCGTTGAGGAGTTTCTGAATAAGGATTCCAACAAACTGGGCATAGTCAAACAGGACCTACAATGGAGCAAGAACATCCATGGACATCCAAGGGGCTACTAAAAAGTGGGTGCACACCTGGTAGGATAACCGCCCTCACAGTCTCATTATATTAATAATGACTATTAAGTTCACAGTCATGCTGGAAAGGCATAACAAGAGGGTGTCAGTTCTGAGACCGGTCCTGTTCAATATCTTCATCAACAATTTAGATAATGGCACAGAGAGTACACTTATAGGCTGTGTCTACATTGGCACGATCTTGTGCAAAAACTTGCTGCCTGTCTACACTGGACGCGAGTTCTTGCGCAAGTAAACTGACGTTCTAATGTATGAAGTCAGTCCTTCTTGTGCAAGGACTATGATGCTCCGCTCAGGAATAAGCCCTTTTGCGCAACTGTTCTTGCGCAAGAGGCCAGTGTAGACAGGCAACATGAATTTCTTGTGCAAGAAAGCCCTATGGTTAAAATGGCCATCAGAGCTTTCTTGTGCAAGACAGCGTCTACATTGGCATGGATGCTCTTGCACAAAAGCATATCTCTTGCGCAAAAGCACATGCCAGTGTAGACACTCTCTTCTGGAAGAGTTTTTGCACAAGAACTCTTCCGCAAAAGAGTTCTTGCACAAGATCATGCCAGTGTAGACGTAGCCATAAAGTTTGTGGCTAATAACAAGCTGGGAGGGGTTGCAAGTGCTTTGGAGGATAAGATTAGAATTCAAAATGATCTGGATAAACTGGAGAAATGTCCTGAGGTAAATAGGATGAAATTCAATAAGGACAAATGTAAAGGGCTCCACTTAGGGAGGAACAATCAGTTTCACACATACAGAATGGGAAGCAACTGTCTAGGAAGGAGTCCGGCAGAAAGGGATCTAGGGGTCATAGTGGACCACAAGCTAAATATGAGTCAACAGTCTGACACTATAGCAGAAGAAAGCAAACATGATTCTGGGATACATTAACAGGAGTGTTGTGAGCAAAACACAAGTCATTCTTCTGCTCTACTCTGTGCAGATTAGGCCTCAACTGGAGTATCGTGTCCAGTTCTGGGCACCACATTTCAGGAAAGACGTGTACAAATTGGAGAAGATCCAGAGAAGACCAACAAAAATTAAAGGTCCAGAAAACATGAGCTACGAGGGAAGAGTGAAAGAATTGGGTTTGTTTAGTTTGGAAAAAAAGACGACAGGGGACATGATAGCAGATTTCAATTACCTAGACAAGAAGCAATGGGCAATGCAGCAAGGGAGGTTTAGGTTGGATATTAGGAAAAGCTTCCTGTCAGTGTGGTTAAACACTGGAATAAATTGCCTTGGGAGATTGAGGAATCTCCATCATTGGAGATTTTTAACAGCAGATTGAACCGACACCCCTCAGGGATGATCTGGATGATGCCTGGTCCTGCCATGATGCAGAGGCTTGGACTTGATGACCTCTCAAGGTCCTTTCAGTTCTATTATTCTATGTCGGCAGGGATTCTACTGAAATATAAATAATTGAATGCAATTGTTTTTTGGTCAGTCTAGATACTTTCTGAGCCCTGTCCTAACCGGGTGCCCCAGAAGGTCATGTGGAAAAGCCTTCCTGTGCCTAGATCCCTGCAAATCCACGGATAGCCGCTCTATATCTGTGGGTATGTGTCTGCAGACATGGATGTGGCTATCCGCGACTCATTTTTGCAGACAGCTCTGTAGCAGGTGGAAATAGACTTGCCCAATCCACATTAGAGTGAGGGACAGCCAGGAATATAACCCCCAGGCTGGCTGACCTCCTACAGAGCAGTACGGTGACAGCAGCAGAGGTAAAAGAACCCACAGCTGAGGTACACAGCTGTGCCAAGGCATTTGTGAATGCCACACCCCCTTGATTGCGGGGCATTAGGGTTAACAAATAACTGCCACCACCAGCTTGGGACTTGGAACGGACTTAATAGGCCTTATTGAAATATCCTAGTGCCCCTCCTCAGATTAACCTCCGGGGCATACAAAAATCCCCAGCATAAGGACGCCAACATGGTCCACCCTAACGCAGCGCATGCTGCTTTGGTTACTAGCCAGCAGAATGAATGAGACCGAGGAGGTGAGAACTTACTGTACAAGAATTTAAAGGACAATTTGTTTCTCACACCAAATGTCCCCTGCACTAAATACATCCACAGGGATTCCATTACCTCTTGCCTGCACTACAGCTAGGCAAGAGGATCCTCCACAAAAGCTATGGGGCAAAAATGACCTGATTACATGACCATCCGAATGTGAAATGCTCCAACACTCTTGGGCCAACCTGGCCCTTCCTTGTGTCACCCCTCCATCATGAAAATTAGCTTATGAATATGCATAATTCATACTGATGTTGCATGACCCATTTTTCATAAAGTTGTAATCCACTGAATGTATATCATCTGTGCATGCACATTTAACTTTCTCGTATGTGAAGTTAGAAATATTTAGTGGGAACCTGTTTTATTCGTGCGGGGTATTCTAGTAAAAGCCATATGATACTTTAGGACCGTGGTTGTCCAACCACTTCTGAAGCAGTAGCCACTGCTATAGCCAACTAGCCACATGTGGCTAGCATGTTGGAAATCACGGCTTTAGAAACTTAATGGCTCAGTGATCAAGTCAACGACCAGTGAATGAAAAGGTAGGAAACCAAACATTAGAGGTGGGTGGCCAGGATATCCCCACTTAGCACCCAAGATGCCTGCTGGAAACATCTAAGCGTGAACAGGAGGAAGAACTGGGCCAAAGCTAGGAGGCTGTTTAGCTTGTGAAAGATTATTAGAACTATTATTAGGATAAGAATTTACATGTAACCAGTCTTAGTGTATTAGGATTAGCTGTTGTTTTGTTTTGGCTTAGTAACTTACTTTGATCTGTTTTCACTTGCAATCACTTAAATCTTACTTTTCATATTTAACATTTACTATCAAACCCACTTTAAATAATTGTTACCTGAGAGGAGCAACCACTGTGCATCTCTGCACTAATAAAGAAGGTGAACTTTAAAGCTTTCCGTGTAAAACTTATACAGAATAAAATGGATTTGGGGGTTTGGCCTCTTTGGGGCCCTTATAGCGGAGATGGTTCAATATCTATGTTGCTCTGCTAGGAGGCCTATTACCCCAGCTCTGTAACTTGGCTGGGGGAGACCAGAGCTTCTGGTCCAGCAAGACAGGATGGTGGGGCACCCCACAAGCTCAGTGGCATGCCTAGCAATCCTGTGATCCACCCTGTCACATCTTTATCCTCCCAAAGGAGATAAATGGAGTTCCATGCCCACCCAAGTATTTCAGGCAATCCCCAAAACACTGAATTTGAAAATGAAAGGATCCCTGCCTTTGGCCACATTTTTTCCTTCACCACAGTTGCAGAACACAATGTGCTTTGTCCAGCAACCTCCACCCCAGAAGTGACTGCACTTCAATGATGCACTGAAGTACACAAAATACCTTAAAATATTTTCAAGTGAAATGGATTACAGAAATAATACAGCTCACATTTCTTCTGCCTCTCATATACTCCCCCCTCAACATCCGAGACCCCAAAATAGCAGACTCATTCTTCTGTCCAAACAGCAGTGTCACTAGTCAATTTTATTTGGAAAAAAAATCAGTTACAGAATATTTCTTGGGAATTTTGTTTCAAAACTTTTCACAACCGGAATTATTGTTCTTGTCTCGAGACGTACATTTTTTCCAATGTTATTTCAAAGTAAAAATAGAAAATTAAATAAACCTCCAACAAGTCTTAGTGGTTTACAAATCGGTATTGTGAATGCGAAAGATTAGCCCTGCCCTTCCTTTACCAAAGGCAATAGACAGTGTATTGCTTATAAATGCTAAAATGTTCCTCTTCAGGAACAAGGCATCTTTATTTTCCCTTAAGCTCGTGGTTAACATTTGGGAGCAGCGTAACCTAAGCCACCAGCAATTTCAAAGTCTTGGATAGGCATGTCCCACCGCCACTTCAGCGTGTGATGGCAGCTACCCTGCATCCATTAGCCCACAGCATCTCTACTACCCAACCCCCTACAAGAGCTGAACAGAGTTTAGAAAGAGGAGCAGTTTGCAGACAGATGGAAAAATCATTCGGAAAAAAAAATCTTGTTTATTTCCTTTTATTAACTTAAACTTTGGTAGCATTTGCAAGGTTCTTTTTTTCCTCATTTAAATTTTCAAACTCAAATACTGCCAAGGAAGCGCTTGACCTGCAGAAAAGCACAGGTGCGCTCATCAGAAAGAGTATGGTTTAACAGGCAGGCTGCCTTCCAAGCCAGCTACAGTAAGTGCTTAGAGACCTGGCTGGATAACAAAACCCCCACTCAGCCGTACAATTCAACCGGACAGCTTAAAAAAAAAAAAAAAAGACATTATAGAAAAGATTCCCAGATTGGAGTCTGCTCTACTTCTGCAATAGTTCCCAAATTCTTTAATGGCACAGAACGGTGTGTGGGGATGAGAGGGGGCATTCTTCTGAAAAAGCCAGCTATACACGACATAAGCAGTGGCAGCTGGATTGGTGTGCAGAAGCCAGCCATAGGTGGTGGGGGAGAAAAGCATGCTGAACTGCCTTGGGACACTGGGAAGTTAAAAATGCTGGCAAAGTACTAAACAATAGCTGGCGGATGCTCCAGACACCTCTTGCCCTTCGGAGGAGTTTGCAACGGGTTAGTGGGAAGCATGGCTCGAATAGGGTCCTTCCTTCCTGACAAAATTACGACTCAATTAAAAACAAGCTTATCACACCTGTGTATTAAAAATAGAGTTTAGACATAAACCAACATAAGCAAAACTCAGTAGGGGGCATAAAATTTGATATGAATTTCCCAATTTTAAATATACAGGCTAAAAAAAGTGAAAACTTCCATAGCAAGGTAGCCGTTTAAAGGAGAAGTGTCCTTGTGGGCAGGGGTTGCTGGGACAGTGATGGGAGGCAGGTGTACTACCATCCATGCGTACCGACTCCCTAAACGCATGGTGCTTCGCAGGCTTAATCAGTTAGTTGTCAGATGCGACCGAAGATTTTTTCCTCCCTCCCAAGAGGGATCAGAAAATCTTTCAGGAGAGAAATGAGAAAGGGGATGGAGAGGAAAGAAGGAAGACCTGTCTACATTCCCCCTCTCACAGCAGAGCTGGCACTCACCTCGTCAACAAGCACAAGGAGTAGCAAAAAGGTTAGAAAGTGTGGGGGATAGACTAGTTTTTACTCCTGGGTTTGTTATTTTGGTTGTTTAAAAGCAGTCTGAAGTTGCCAAGTGAATCCTCCCTCAGAGCAGAGTCAATTGGAGCTGGCTGTTGTCAGTGGGAAGGCCAGGCTGTCTGTCACTGGGGATGTAAAGAGACAGACAGCACTACTTTTTTGTTTCTCATTTTTGGGGGTGTGCGCGAGAGACTTGGGTGCTACATGAGGGGAGCCGGAGCCGTTCAGTCGCCAGCTTCGTTCTCTTCTGCTGTTTCCCCCGTGGTGGCATTCTCGGCGTTCTTAGATGCCTGCAGGAAAGAACCCACGGAGGGATAAGTGACTCTGCTTCTGAAGGGAGAACTGCTAATTCTGGAGACAACTCAGGGATGGGCAGGCCCACAGTACCCTGGGGTTGGCCAGCTTGCACTACTCCATTTGTTTCAGGGTCAACCTTCCCTTTCAAAGGCTGCCTGCATCTCCACACCGCACTCCCCAACTTGGTTAGCTTGGTGAGCACGGGGCACCTCTTCCCTTCCCACAGTCTCTCTGATGCTGGCACAAGTCTCTTGAAACTCTCCATCTTATCAATGCCAGTTGGTCAGATGTCTCAGCTGATCTAGTCCCTTCCAGAGCATAACTCTGCTTTGACACATCACTCCGCCTCCACCATAGTTACCCCCCTGCTGGGAGGGGAAGGGAGAGGGAGAGCAGCAGACTAGACTACGGTATGTGGAGACTAGCCCCATTAACACCACATGAGCTGGATCAGAATCCATCTCCCTCTTCCACAGCTGTAAGAGCTCTGCAAGGCTAAAAGGAGCCAAAATCATTTGGGGCTCCTGAGAAGCAGTTAACCCATATGTGTGAGACACAACCATTCTGAAGCGACAGCCACATTACCTTCTTTTTCTTCTTTTTCTGGGTTTTCCGGCTGGCGGAGCTTTGTAGCAGTGCCTAGGCAGAGGAAGAGAAGATAAACAGTGGGCCACTCTGAGTATAAAGGGAAATTCCGTCATCACAAAACATCTGGCCTCTGCCAGCCAGAGAGGAACAGCAGCACATCCTGGAGGGTTTGATCTGGGGAATGAGACTTGATCTGCGTACAGCTGAGCAGCACAACCTCTCTCAATCCCCCTTCCAGTGCAGGAAAGGAAGACGTGTGACCAAGCAGGTGTCATTTGCGGAGGATGCAGGAGATTTGCTGAGATCATGTTCCTGACATGACCCCCCTGAAACTGGACTGCAGCGTTCTGGAGGCAGGACAAGCTGCTCCTCTTTGCTTTAAATGCTGCTGCAGAGCAGCGCCTCAGAACCACGCCCCGAGAGAGCTTTCAGCCAGCTCCATCAGGCTTCAGAACCAGATGCTCAGCTTTCTCATCAAACCTGCCCTCCCCATTTCTGCAGAGCTTGGCCTGGTCCCTTTGCTTCTCTGGGCCTCTGTGCCCGTCGTGTTAAAAGCACAGCCCTGCCTTACAGGGAGTTCTAAGGATAAGTTCTGAGAAGATCAGGAGGTACCCTGATACTGCCACGATGGCAGCAGTATAAGCTCCGTACTCAGATGGGTCTCATTTTGAATCTCAGGTGATGTTAGATTTTCTTCCTTTCCTTACAGTCCTGCCCTTCTCCGTGACAGGAACCCTTTGGAAGAGTTTGGCTGAGATGCAACAAGACCAGTGTGGGGTGTCCTAATCTACTGATCCAAACAGCTTAGAGCAGCGGGGGGCAACCTGCAGCCCATCAGAGTTCTAGGTGTTGCCCACGAGACTGAGAACCACCCAGCACTCCGAGTGGGCTAGCAGAGAAAAGGGGACTGACCAATCTGCAGTCTGCTACCAAACCGCATGCCTCATGCCGCCCCCCCCGGTGAGTTAAGTTATGTCACTCAATGCACTTCAGGGAACCAAACCCCTCTCCTTGGACTGACCTTCAGTTCTGCATCCTGAACCTCAAACTCGGATTTGAAGAGCTCTGGCTCGAAGGGGCCGCAGGTTATCCTCATGGGACCGTTGGGCATCAAAAGCACTGTAAATTTGAACTGGGCAACGAATTCGCCTGTGAAGCAGGAATCAGAGTTAGAGTTGAGCTACACAGACGACGGTGGAACAGGGTGCACCCCAAAAGCCATGTTGCTTTCTAGTTGTTGCCTCTGCCTGGGACAATCCGTCAACTGCACCTGCAGTGTTTCAGTGAAGTCCCTCCCCCACTCAAGGCAGGCTCCTTCTGAGAAGAAGTATGTCCTCCAGTTTAATTTTTATGCAAACCACAATGGTGGCACTTCCATCACCACCTCCAGGAGATATCCCCCAAGGCCCAGCAGCACTCACAAGCAGGATTACTCTTATGCAAGTCCTGGCAGACAATGGGTTAAAAGCTACTTAGCAAACAAATCTCTTGGTTCATTCTGAACATGTGCATAGCACAACCCTCCAGGGACATGGCTGAAGTGGGAACATGTTATATCAGAGCTGGAGGGGAGGGGGACGGGGATCAGAAGTTGCTCTACCAGGCATTGTGCACTCCTGCAAGCCCCTTTCCCTCAAGGACTCACCTTCCTTTTCATAGAGGACATTGAAAGGCTGGAGCAGCTCGTGTTTGGCGCATTCCACTACCCCCATCCTGGCCTTCTTCTCATCCTCAAATGCCCTGCACAGAAAGGGGGAGAGACACAGACCTGAGTTTCTGCCTCTTGCGCTGAGCTCATGATCAAACTGACTCCCGTTTTCACAAGAGGCGAGCCAAACGACAGCGCCAACTGTGCTGCCTAGCTTCCTGCTGGGGGCTTGGCAGGGGATGTGACTTGGTCCCTCTCTGTTTAGAGGCCAGCCCTGCTGGGGTGTGCTGCTGGAGCAGGATGGCTGGCAGCAGGCGCACGGATGAAAGCTCAATAAGGAATGGAGATAAGCGAACGCAAGGCGTTAAGTTAGAACCCCCCAAAGCTTGGGCACAGAGGGAACATTATCCTGCGAAGTCACTTCCATTTGCTAACGTGCACATCCACCAAAAAAGGGCGCTTGGAACTACCCTGCATCCTGGCACAGCTTTCACTCCACTCTTTGTGCACATGACAGGACTGGTTCCTCAACCTCACACAAGGCACAGGAAGGTCTCAAACCCTCAGACTCCTGGTCGGGATGAAGCATTGAAGCCAATCATATCCTGTGCCTGCAACTTGTCCAGCTGCAGCCCATCCTGCCATAGCAGCACCCTCTGAGACACAGAAGCAGTCAAACCACTTTTTTGAAGTCAACAAACAGGGGATGGCTCCTGCCTGTCCCCTGATTCTGGGCTGATGGGGGCCACGAAGGGAAGGAGAGAGCATACCTGAGCGTAAATGGCATAGTGTCAAAGCGCCTCTCCACCTCACTGAAAAAGGCACGGGAGGTTTTCATTTTTAAGCCGTACTGCTTGGAGGGGTCCCTTTTGTAAATGGTAGTTCTCTGGCCAGCATCCTTGGCCTAAAAACACAAGCAAGACTCAAACACAGCCCACAGCTTGACTATCCAGGTGGACTGTAAGACTGAGTGCATGCTGGGAGCTTTGGGACCTCCACATCTACACACCTGAATATTCCCAGCCCTCACCGGAGGGGTCTCCGTTGTAGACCCAGGGAGACACAAGGAGGTGGAGTGACTGCATGCAGCAAGTGCTCCACAGCTGGAACCTGGCTCCCAATGCCACGTTCAGAGCAAGGGGCCATTGTGAAGTGCACATGGGCATAAAGCAACAACGCGCCAAAGGACACTCACCTTCCCTTCTCCAGTGCTGACAAGAACGTCAATGGCGTAAACTTCATGAACCTCAAACTCAGCTTTTTCATGGTCCTTCCTAGATGGGAGGGGTTTGGCAAGTGAGCAAAGTGAGAAGGGAAAATCCTCCTTGGCACAAAGATGGGGGAGGAGAGAGAGCTCAGTGATGGCACTTTATACTGCAATTAGAGGTACTGCAACAAACCAACACACAGGAGATAGAGCCCAGGGTCCATGGAAGTGTTTTGTAGCAGCCCTAGAGATCTGACAACCACCACTCAGGAAATTCTTTACTGCCCCAGGCCACGTCAATCAGTAAGACGGGAGGGTCTTTAAGTCACTTACACTCTGTTTACCCTCTGCACTTCACTCAACCTAGAACAGACTGGTCAGTTTCACTTCCAATATGTCCTGCATTCACTCAGTGTTAGAGAGTGTCCAGACTGCAGCTTCCGGATTGATTTTAATTGAAGATATTTTAAACACAATAACGAAGGTCCTTACAATGTAAGCAGTAGATGAGAGATTTTAAAAAACCACAAATCCTCAATGTTGGGTCTAAACAACCAGAGCATATCCTTAACAGAAAGAGATGAGCTGGTAGAAGGGAAAGAAATGAGATAACCCAAGATGTGACTGAAAATGGGAGCCCATGGGAACTAATCTAGCTGCTCTCAATCTAGTTCCAAGTGAACTCAAGCCCAGATAAAAGAAACCCGCTGCCACAATGGAAGTGATGGGCTACGTCAGAAGCCAAGGACTGATTTAGTGGTGGGGATACTTTCTAGTAAGACCAATGCACTGCACAGCTGCCAGCGAAAGGACCATCAGTCATTGCCTCTCAACCTGTGCTGTCAATGCAGAGTGTCAGAAAAACATGGAAGGCTCAGGACTAATGAACATTCAATATCCTACCCATTCAGGTACCAGAAGCCAGGAAGTAGAAAAAAAAAAAGTGAGTCTGACTATAGCGCTGCCCTCACATCCCCTTGCAATGGTGCTGAGAGGTCGTCACAATCCTGGAGGAGACTTACTTTTGCTGGTCTGTAGGGTTTTGGATGATAGTTTTCTCTCCATCGATCACGTGCTGTTTCAGTTGATGTGACAACATCCCTGCCAAGGTAAGAGACTCCATTAGCACCTCAGAACCGCAAACCAGCTGCATTAGTAACGTTCCAAGAACCTGCCCTTCAGCTTTCTGCCGGAAGGAGAACTGGAAAACTAAAATTTGTGACAGCGTGCCCTTCTACTGCCCCCTCCATCCAAGGATCTCAATTGGCTTCATTCAGTACTTTCACAGCTACACTGTGATCTAAGCAAATGGCCCCACTTTACAGGGGTAATTGTAGGTCTGAGGTATAGGCACAGACAGACTCTTCTGTACCACGTCCAACTCCCAGCACATTACTCACCATTAGGCCACATTGGTTCAACAGTAACTCCAGGCATACATGGCCTAAAATCATGCTGCATATGTTTTAAACAGGCCAACCTTCTTTTTGGTCTCTAGGCTGGGGCATCAGATACATAAGAACGTAAGAATGGCCATATTGGGTCAGACCAAAGGTCTTTCCAGCCCAGTATCCTGTCTGCTGACAGTGGCCAATGCCAGGTGTCCCAGAGGGAGTGAACTGAACAGGTAATGATCAAGCCATCTCTCTCCTGCCATCCATCTTCACCCTCTGACAAACAGAGGCTAGGGACACCATTCCTTACCCATGCTGGCTAATAGCCAGTAATGGACTTAACCTCCATGAATTTATCTAGTTCTCTTTTAAACCCTGTTATAGTCCTAGCCTTCACAACTTCCTCAGGCAAGGAGTTCCACAGGTTGACTGTGCGCTGTGGGAAGAACAACTTCCTTTTATTTGTTTTAAACCTGCTGCCCATTAATTTCATTTGGTGGCCCCTAGTTCTTCTATTATGGGAACAAGTAAATAACTTTCCTTATTTACTTTCTCCACACCACTCATAATTTTATATACCTCTATCATATCCCCCCTTAGTCTCCTCTTTTCCAAGTTGAAAAGTCCTAGTCTCTTTAATCTCTCCTCACATGGGACCCATTCCAAACTCCTAATCATTTTAGTTGCCCTTTTCTAATACTAGTATCTTTTTTGAAATGGAGACCACATCTTTATGCAGTATTAAAGATGTGGGCATACCATGGATTTATATAAGGGCAATAAGATATTCTCCATCTTATTCTCTATCCCTTTTTTAATGATTCCTAACATCCTGTTTGCTTTGACTGCCGCTGCACACTGCGTGAACGTCTTCAGTAAAGTATCCACGATGACTCCAAGATCTCTTTCCTGATTAGCTGTAGCTAAATTAGCCCCCATCATATTGTATGTATAGTTGGGGTTATTTTTTCCAATGTGCATTACTTTATATTTCTCCACATTACATTTCATTTGCCATTTTGTTGCCCATTCACTTAGTTTTGTGAGATCTTTTTGAAGTTCTTCACAGTCTGCTTTGGTCTTAACTATCTTGAGCAGTTTAGTATCGTCTGCAAACTTTGCCACCTCACTGCTTACTCCTTTCTCCAGATCATTTTTGAATAAGTTGAATAGGATTGATCCTAGGGCTGACCCTTGGGGAACACCACTAGTTACCCCTCTCCATTCTGAAAATTGACCATTTATTCCTACCCTTTGTTTCCTGTCTTTTAACCAGTTTTCAGTCCACAAAAGGATCTTCCCTCTTATCCCATGACAACTTAATTTACATAAGAGCCTTTGGTGAGGGACCTTGTCAAAGGCTTTTTGGAAATCTAAGAACACTGTATCTACTCGATCCCCCTTGTCCACGTTTGTTGACCCGTTCAAAGAACTCTAACATATTAGTAAGACATGATTTCCCTTTACAGAAACCATGTTGACTTTTCCCCAACAAATTATGTTCTTCTATGTGTCTGACGATTTTATTCTTTATTATTGTTTCAACTAATTTGCCCTGCACTGATGTTAGCTACCAGGAGAATCAGCAGTTACGTGGGGATTACTGGCACTCTATGTCTCTAAATCAATGTTTCTGAACGAGTGGTACGAGTACCCTTAGGGGTACTTGACAGCAGTCTGGGGGGTACATCAACGCAACTGACATTTGGAGAAAACAGATTTCTTGTTTTAAGTTTTACAGCGCTTTATTATTTGTGTACTTTTTACACCCAAAAAATTTCATCGCCTGCCCGGCTACGATTAAGTTGTTTAAACAAATGTGTTGCAATGACAAAAAAAATGTGTGTGTCTGAAAACTGTAGGTACTGGTAGTACTTATATTTTTTTTTAAAAGGGGTACTTTATTTTTTTAAAAAAAAAAGGATTAAGAAACACTGCTCTAAATGATACATTCTTGAGTGTCTCCAGGGATGCATGGAGGCAGAAGTATTTTTGCCAGTGCTTCGATGAGTTATGTGCTCCCTGCAGTCTAGTTAATGGGCATTCAGCACATATTCCCCGTCTGCTTTGCATCTTACAATTCAGGTTCATTGAGAAAAGCGAGAAGGCCATTCTCAATCGTCTTCTCGAGTCACCAGCCACAGCAAGGAAATTAACGTGTCTCCATTTTGGAAAGACTGGCCAGTGGTGGCACAGCTCACAGCCGAGGCAGAAAACAGCTTCATTTGTTTTCATAAACTGGATCCTTATGCTACTGCCAGTGGCTGCATAATTACGGCACCCGACTGTTTCCAAAACAGTGGCTGCTTAAACTCCCTTGACAGCATGAGAAGCCGCCTCCTCACTGCAGCTGAGGTGATATTTTTCTCCCAGAGAGTGGAGCAAAGCATTGGCAAGACCTACAGAACATCCCACGTAACAAACAGCCCAGGCGTGGAACTGCAGCTCTCTGCAGCCAAGCTGAGAGAACAAGCCTGCTACAGTCTGTCATGGGATTTAACTGATTAGGGGCGGCAGGATTTGTTGCTGAAGTAACTGATGGCCACACCACTGCATGAGCAAACAGGGTAACAGAACCTGTACAGACCACAAAAGCTGTGTTTATAATTTTGCTAGATAATTGTCCATGTTTACATTAAACATTTGCTTTCAGTTCTCTCAGTTTAAATGTTCAGTTGCTGGAGTTTACAGTGAGGTCAGATTCCATTTAACGATGATTAAAAACAAAGCTTATTAACCACTAAACCACAAATTTGCCAACATCACATATCCAAACACACAAAGCAACTGTCCTGAAACCAAACTCTTCAGTCAGAGATCTCCAGCATGTGGGAAAAACAGGGGGAAGGGGAAGAGAAGGCGGAGTCAGGCCCAGGTCAAACCTCATGGGGTGGGGGAGAACCACCCAGCCCCTCTCTGCTCTTCTGTCCCAGGACAGCCCTCAGTCTTGGGCTCCCTTCCTCCTGTCCATGCTGCCCCCCACCCCAACGTGGCCCTGCTTCCAGTTATGGGGTTGGGGGGGAGGTGCACAAAGACGTGGAACAGTTAAACACAGATGAGAACTGTGAATTCAGCTCCCAGGGGTCTTTTCAAACATTATGGTCTGATTTGTCAACAACGCTTCCCAAGGCAGCTTCCCACTCTTCAATTCAGAAGTGAGAAAACGTCATCCAGTGACCAGACTGAAGGGAGCCTTGCGTCAATTCGTAAACATCCCTATGACACGTAAGGGCAAACTGGAGGATCGAGGTTAAATGACTTCTGCTAGGTCTCAGGGGAGCAGGCTTGGGGAGAGTGCACCAGAGCATTCATCTGTGACTTCCACGGCTTCTGTGACAGACCTATTCAAGCATTAAAAGGTTTCGAACTGAGGAGAGCAGGGCTCCCTGGATAGCTTAAGAGAACCTTTCCTTCTCCTCTGGGTGTCAACTGCTCTGAGCTCAGCAAGGCCTTACCTTCAATCGGCGTGCAGTTAAACGAGTGGGATATTTTGTTCCAGGCGTCTGTCACTTGTGTGTTCTGTGGGAGTAAGAAGGCATAAGAACAAGTCAAGGATCTAAAAATTCAAGCCACAGACACACAAGGGATCCGCACTCTGCAATGAAAGCAGCGTGTTCTCTAACTGAAAGGCACCTGCAACACTCCTAACATTTAGGGAGCTAAAACATTTGCTGGTTTTGTGTTTATTTCATACCTGAAAAAAGGACAAGCTAACTGTAACAATACAGATCCAGAAGAAAATCAAGGTATGTTTTGTGCTATGGCAGCAATTCAAAGTCCCCATGGTGCTAGGCACTGTGCACACACACTGTAGGAGGCAGAGCCTAAGCAACAGTGCAAATACGACCAGGATCAACTAAGCTAGGAAGAAAAGACTGGAGCGTTATCCTCACCAGAAGAAAGCTAAAGCCCAGAAAGATTATAACATCTCAGAACTGCAAGGAACCTCGAGAGGTCATCAAGTCCAGATGGCAAGAACAAGGACGACCTAGACTAGTGGTGGGCTGGCTACCTGTGGCCAATCAGGGCTCTGTGTGTGGCCCGTGAAACATTTTGTTTACCGTTGACCACGTGAAGGGTTGCCAGATTCTGCTCATTTCTATGTATTTTTCCTACCAGTATTACTGAGGTGACAGGCACGTAAAGCAAGGGCATGTGAAGAGAGATGCATGCTGAGTGCACACAATGTTGATTGAGAGAGGTGTGCAGTTCCTCAAAGAGCTGCTACAGGTTAACTGGCACAGTACTGTATCCCGGGAGACCATCTTGGTTACAACCTCACGGCCCAGTGAGATGAAGAAGGGCGACTCACTCACTACGTTGTCCATCACGGATCTAGACCATCCCTGCCAAGTGTGTGTCTAACCTGTTCTTAAGCATCTCCAATGATGGAGATTCCACAACTTCCCTAGGTAATTTATTCCAGTACTTAACCACCCTGACAGAAGTTTTCCTAAACCTCCCTTGCTGCAATTTAAGCCCATTGCTTCTTGTCCTAGAGGTTAAGGAGAATAATTTCTCCCACTCTTTGTTACAAACTTTTAGGTACAGGCAGTCCCCGGGTTATGTCCGTCTGACTTACATCGGATCCCTACTTAAGAACGGGGTGAGGGAACCCCGAACTAGCTGCGACCCCCCCAGCAGACCACCAAGAGGCGCCGCGGTGGTCCCGCCGCCTGCGTCCTCCGCGGCAAGAAAAGCCGCTCCGCGTCTCCGTCTGCTGGGGGGGCACAGCTAGTGCGTCCCTACCCCCCCCCCCAGAAGACCAGGCTTTTCTCCCTGCTGGTCAGTTTCAGCAGCGGCTGACTTGGGGACACCTGGGGCAGAGCAGCTTGGGTGCTGCCGGGTTGGTCCCGCCGCGCCAAGTGTTGGCGCTACCAGACCAACCCAGCAGCACTCCAGCTGCTCTGCCCCAGGCGTGTCCGATTCAGCCGCTGCTGGTCAGTTTCAACAGCAGCTGAATCTGAATGCCTGGGACAGAGCAGCTGAGGTGCTGCCGGGTTGGTCCCCGCAGCGCCGCACCTTGGCGCTGCGGGGACCAACCTGGCAGCACCCCAGCTGCTCTGTCCCAGGTGTCCCCAAGTCAGCTGCTGCTGAAACTGATCAGCGGCTGATTCCAGGAAGACCGGGGCAAAGCAGCTCTGCCTCGGGCTTCCTGTAGTCAGCCGCTGGTCAGTTTCAGCAGCGGCTGAATCGGGGACACCTGGGGTACAATACAAATTCCGACTTACATACAAATTCAACTTAAGAACAAACCTACAGTCCCTATCTTGTACGTAACCCGGGGACTGCCTGTACTTGAAAGTTATGTCCTCTCAGTCTTCTCTTTTCCAAACAAACAATCCCAATGGTTTCAATCGTCCCTCAGAGTCACAGTTCCCACTAAGGTGCACGCCTGCATGGCAGCGCACAAAAAAATTCTTCCCCCACCCACCTTTTCTGGAGAGCCGCATGGCAGGCAGCTGCTCAGGTGGGAGGGACTCGCTGAGATGGTGTGATGGGGGAACGGCTAGGGCAGGGGGCCAGGGCTGCCATGTAGCGGTGGGGCCGGGCCGGGAACGGGACCTGTCGCACGGTGGTGGTGTTTCTGCTCCAGCAGTCAGGAACATGCATGTGCTAATAAATTGGGTGTGCCACCGTGGCACACATCCAAACAAGTGCACATGACCTCAATATTGGTACACAAGCCAAAACTCACTCTGCTCATGGTTGGAAAATCTTAGAGGGAACACTGCTCATTGGTCATGTTGTCTAGATCTTTAATCTTTTTTATTGCTCTTCTCTGGACTTTCTCTTATTTGTCCACATCTTTCCTGAAATGTGGTGCCCAGAACTGGACACAGAACTCCACTTGAGGCCTAATCAGTGCAGAGTAGAGTAGAGTAGAATTACTTATGTCTTGTTTACAACACTTTGCTAACAGGGCCCAGAATGAGGTTTGCTTTTTTGATTAATTCATTTTCCACAGGTCAAACCTGGGGGATGTGGAAAAATGAACAAAAGGAAAAAGTCAACAGTGTTTGACAAGTGTGAACCCAAGGACAGAGGTGTGGTTTAGGGCCCCAAGGGAGGATGGTTATGAGCAGAGCTCGACAAATCACTGAATCTACTCGCCTGTGGCAAGTAGATTTCAGCTGGTCACCCCGGTCATCGGTGGCGCGTGCATGCACAATGCGGGTCTTGCGCATGCGCAATGTGGGGCTGGCAAGTAGGTTTTGCCGTCATTTGTCAAGCCCTGGTTATGAGGAATAGCCAGGAAATCAAGAAAGAGAAATTTACGCTGAATGAGGGAACATTCCCAATGTGAGATCTATAAACCAAGAGCAAACCCCATAGCTCTTGTATTTAAACGGCAAGCCCCCTGGGGCAGGGACCACTTTTTTGTTCCATTTGTACAGCACCAAGCATTAGGTCTGGGTCTATGTTCAGTGCTCCCAAGCGCTGTGGTCATAAAAATAAATATGCAAAGGACAACAGTGCCCAGAGATTGGATGGGCTAGATCTGACCTAGGTCTTTTGCCATCTACAAGTTCTTCTCCTCAGTTTGATGGAAAGTAACAGTTTCTTACTGGATAAACACAGCCTTTCTACTGAGATTAAAACATAGCAAGGCATGCCCATTGACCTCAGACACTGGGCCGCCCCAGGAGTGAATTCCAAGATGCAACCCCTGTGAAGGAGAACTGCAGAAGCCAGGCTATTCCTTGGATACCTCGGGTTTCAGGCCTGATTGTAGAGTGAAACCTCTGTACGTCCAACATATCTGCAAAACCTACCAAGATGCAGGTCACTAATCACTCCCTCCGGCTCTCTTGCTTACCATGCCTCAAACTGAAAAGAAAGCCACCAACCCTGTGAAACAAGGTTTATCTGTTCCTTCCCGAAAGGCATGTGACCATGTGATCAGCTGCCAGTGACTTTTAACACTTAAAAAAAAAAAAAAGAGCTAAGAGCGCTGAGCTGCGTTTAAAGGGACAACATGCAGCAATACCAAGCAATGTTCCCTCTAATCTTTTCCATCCATATGTGGATTTTTTCCATCCATCTGCTGAATTACGTGCACCAAGGCATGTGCAAATGTGCACCACTGTTAAAAAAAAAATAACTGGGTGCTCTGCTAATCAAATGGGCAGCATTTGAATTTTTCTTGAGCAGCCCTATAGGCGCAGCTCATAGTGAACGCAGATTCCAAGTCCTTGTGTAATGACAGCTTGTTCCTAAGCAAAGCTCCAATACAGCGAACACTGCGTCCAGCATTAAAGCCACAGCAGCGCACTCTGCATGGCTCCAGTGCTCACCTCGCCAGCTTTCCACCCCGCCAGAGGGCATGGTTTTCTAGTTCTACACGTATACGGCCACAGGGTCTGTGTTGCATTCTTAGGCCCCTAGATACATCAATCCATTCTCACCTGGTTTCCGGGTTTTACCAAGCGCAGGGCAGCTTCGGCACAGAGGTGAGCCGCCTTGACGACATCAGCTTTACGACCCGTCACTGGGGTTTCCTGGAAAAAGTTGGCTGCTTTTGAAATGTGTATTTTCTCCCCTTTCTAGGATGAACTCTGTGTTAGTGGGAGCTCCTAGCCTGACCCCAATACTGAAATCCCCCACCCGTAGCAGGGCAGGGCGCCCTTGAACCCCAAGCTAAGCATGGAACAGAGCAGAGGATAGAGGAGTTCAAACTTCCAAGCCTACTCAGTCATCTCTGCTCTGTCTCACAGGGGCCAGCCCCTGACAGTTGCAAATGAAATACATTTAAAAACTGAAATGTAAACAGAAGAGTTACAGGCAGGAACACTGTCTGTGTCTGCCAGAACCACGCAGAACAAAGCCCTAGAAAATGTTGTTTAGCAGGCAGGGATATGGACTCAGCGAGCTCTCAGGGCTCTTTTCCAGCTTTCTTTTCTATTGTCTAGCTCTTCTGACAAGTGCAACATGTTCATGTGAGAACGGCTGCCCCCAGGATTCAAAACAGCCTCCTCCAAAGGCTACAGGTAAAAAAAAGCAAGTTTAAAATTCTGTTTACATGACAAGTGTATTCAATTTGTAGAGTTTTCCCTAGGTGGCAAGTCTCTTGAAAGCAATTTGCGTAGGTGACTTCCCAACGCCATGACAGATGGGCTGTGCTACATTTCGTAAGCTCCAAACACACCCCAGGTCTATACACATCACAGTGCCCCGGCTTACATACAGACACTTGCAAGCCAGTCTGCTGCAAGTTCAGGCAGGAGAAGCGTGTAGTGCAGTCTGGGTCTTGAGGCCAGTCTAACTTGCTGTACACGTCACCTGAGCTCAGAGCTGCAAAGGTGAACACAGCAACTTCCTGGGGTAGCAGAAGGAACATGGTTCTCTTCCTTTGCCAGCAGGGTACAGCAAGCCCAGTTTGACAGGTCTGCTCCAAGCACCCAGGATACCCGTCCCCTCAGACTTTCATCACAGAGCAGCTCAGCTAGTAGTTGATTTGTTTCCCCTGTTCAAACAGTTCAGCATCCCACGTTTTACTAGGTGATTGGTGGTTGTCTTTAAACACAGTTTCTGTTAATGTTCCTCCAAACTCAGCAGTGCAGACTTCTGCTCTGCTGCCAACATCAGGTGCTCTCTGCAACCAGGGGCACTCAAGCATGGGCTTTTATATCCTGCCTTTGCTGAACCTCGCCTGATCTGAAAGTGGCGTGGGAGAGATCTCCGTTCAAGCCACATGCAAGAAACCTACCTTTGCTGCATTGACGATAAAACTGTGCGCTACATTCGCTATGAAACCATCCACATGGACTCCCAGGTCACTGATACAAAGAGAAAAAACAGGATTAAGTTGCAGGCAGGGCCTTGTGGCTCAGGACACTTCTGTATAACCTCTCGACACATGAGAGGAACAGAGTATGTTTCAAATGCATCACTTGCCTCGCCAATACTTCCTAAAGTTAGCCAGTTTTAAATGGAAGCAGCAGAGGCCAGACGCCAACATTTAACTCACAAGAAACATAGCTCAGAGACTTACATCTTGACCAAGTCTCCGTCTTTGAGGATATAATCCTGGTCACTCTTCAAGGGGGAGAAGTGACAGACACAGTTATTAACCGATATACTCGTCGGGAAGGCAATACCTATGAACAAATGGAATACTGGTGAGATCCCGCCTGTGCCTGAAATCTGTGCACAATGCAGAGCTATTGACCCTGCTGCCAGACCGCTACAGGGCCTCAAAGCGGGCAGCAACCCATGTTCCATCACAGAAAACAAACTATCTGGACTTGGGTCCAAATGCACATGTGATTCAAAGCCTCAAATTGCTGCGCATGAGTCTGGTTTGTCTGTTGCACCTAAGGAAATATACAAGAGCTGCACCACCTCAGCTCACTCAAGCTAAGCTGTGCCCGTCTGTGCCCAAAGAGATCAAGGGGCAAGGAATTCTTACACTGTAATGCATTACACAAGAGCATTACTGCTAGGGATCATAGTACTGCTGGAGGTGCCATCTTTCAGATGAGATGCAAAATCATTGCCCTGATCACTTGCAGTCATTAAAGATCCAACCCAACAAATTATATTTGGAATAACTAGAACTCCCCCTTGCAGCTCTCTTGAATATTTGGTTTTACCTCCTGTCAAAACTTGACAACAGGGCACACATCGACGTCTAGAAGTGACAGATATTTGTGAAATTCATTTAGCCTGCATATACACTAAACTCTCTGGAGTCTTTCAGGGAGAAAGCCACTAGGCAAAATCAGCATTTGATTACTATAAACTCAGGCATCTAACTTGAACTTGAGTAAAACAAGTCAGCTCTAGACGAACCCGTCTCTTGATCAATTGTTTTTAAACTGTCCCTAATTGATGCTTTAATTGCTTACATGATACGTGAATGGGGAGACAAGGAATACATTAGAACAAATAGAGTGCTCTCAAGAGTAGTACTCTGCTGATTTGGAGCAAGTGAAACTGCAAAACTAAAGAGGTCAGCAGTTCTCATGACATACAAGCAGGGCTGGACTAAGTGGTGGGCTAGCTGGGCAGCTGGGGGCGCCGGCTCCCGGTGGGCTGCAGTGGCCACCCGGGGCAGAGGCCATGTTAACCACCGCAGCACTGGCCAGTAGCGCCCTTCCCCCTGCGGCCGCAGGGCCCTGCACGACCAGGTGCAGCCCGCCCTGGGCGGCCCCAGGCTGCGCGCCATCGGCGGTGGCCGGGCCGAATGGGCAGCGCATGCGCCATGCATCCACCCACGCGCCCCATGGGCGGGCCCGTGCATGCGTCGTGCGCCCGGAGGCGGGGCCGCACGTCCTAGGGGCGGGCCCACACGTGTGCTGTGCGCCTGGAGGCAGAGCCGTGCGCCCCGGGGCGCCAAAATGGCTCAGGCCAGCCCTGCATACAAGTGAGGAGACAACATATCAATTGAGACCACAAGGTAATAAAGTTGAGGGTCCAAGCACAAGTAAGGAAACCACAAATTTCAAAATTCTTACCTCAACTCTGCCAACGACTAGTTGGCTTATATTTGGGGGCAAATCTAAGCCTGCCAGCTGAGGAGACTGAGAAGGACTGCTGAATGGCATACAATATTAGCCCTTGGTACTTGACAATGATTTTTTTAGGCATTGTTTTGTGCTCTTTGGCCAAAAACCAGAAGAAACATCTGTTGCGTCTCTCAGCATCAGACCAACTCCAGCCTAGGCAGACAAATATGGACAAACCTCATCCAAATCAATCATCTCTCTCTGAAGAGACAGATACTTCAAGTACCCAGGCCCCAGAACCATGAAGCTCACCATGGCTCTTTATGCAGCCACGGAAATCTTGTGAAAATTACTAGACTAGGAAGTAGAGTGGGTCTTATTAGAGACAGGATATTTGTTTCCAAAACAAATCTAGATTGTCTGAATTGGTGTAGTTAATTCAAGCATGAAACTCAAACTAACCAGTGCTGCATGGTAGCTGCTGTAGACTGTTCCTTAGCAGAATATTTGAATTTGGGGAGGGCTGTGGCAGTAATAAGCATAATTACTTCAGCTCTCAGAAAGCAATCTTCATTATGCATCTCAGTATTTTCACTGCATGGTGTCATGTAAACAAACAGAAAAGGAAAAAGAGCCCAGCGTTGAAAAAGGAACCCTTGAAACTGTACTTTACCTTTTTTCATTTCTTTCTCCTTCTTGAAGATTTTGCCAGTCTCTTCCATGATCATGGCATCCCCCTTCTCACACAGGCTGAGAACAGAGCCTCCAGATTTAGTTGCTTCAACCACTGCACGCAGGACCCCTGGGTTCAAACACATAGCGTTGATGAATTGGAAATGGATGTGTTAATTAAAAAACAACCAATAGCTTTGAAAGAGCCCCTTCATACATGACAAAACTGCAGTAGGAAGGTGTTTTAATTAAATTAGGGTGAAAAGTTGAACCACCAAGCAAGTACATCAAATGTGCACACATCAGACTTTTTTAAAATAAAACTGGCATCCATTGGCTGTCCTGACTCAAGAAATCCAGCAAGCACTACCTTCCTGTGATTGCAAGCACCTGGGAACAAGCACACCGACTAGGCCCATGAAGTGTTGAACTGTAGGTGTCCTTGAAATCTCAAACACCTGTCCACTTCCACCTACACAGACAGCAGGGTCTGTTTACTAGAGAGTCAAGTGGAAGCAGCACTGTTCTCCCACATTCCTTCCCTTCAGAAGCCAGGGCTACAGAAAGAGGTTCAAAATTGATCCAGGAGACTCTGTGTGTCATATATCAGAGGAACAAGGGCTGCTATTGTGGGTTTCAAGGACTATTAAATATAATTTCTCATTGAGACAGGTCACTTGGCATCAGAGCTGGCAACAGTACAGCTAAGCTACCTACCTATGCGAGTCTTACACTTTGCAGCCACTTTTCGCTTGCAGTTGCACATAAAAGCATTTCAGAACTAATGTTTGGCTTCCCTTCATTCTTCCTTACACATCTACACCTTGTGCCGCATCAGGCATTACAGAACATTCTATTCTCTAGTCACAATATGATGCACGGATCTGGTTTGGAGGTATTAAAGTTTTGTTGCTTTTAGAGAGCTTTAAAGGGCTGTGTCAGGATGTTGAGATTCCATTGCAGAATACAAGGTACGTTTCTATTTTATAAATAGTTAGAAAATATTTGATGCATGGGGCTGTTGTTGAAGTATTCCAGCATCACATCTGTGCACAAAACTTGACTGCCTCACAAAAGCGCCAGGGAAGTTCCCAGGATTATTTGAGGGAGAACAAGCGCAGGTTTGCACTTTAGTCAACAGTCAGCAGGTACAGGCACTGGGAGGCACAGCTTTCCAGATCTACAAAAAGTCTCAAGAGGGGCGTGTTAGCCTGTAATTAAAAAAAGACTTAAAAACAACAATGGTCCTGTAGCATCACTTAACCTCTGGGCTTTATTTCCCCCTCTTCTAACAAAGGGGGATAATTCTTATCTATTTCATACAGGAATTGTGAAGCTTACAATTTTGTAAAGTGTGTTTAGATCCCTAGATAAAAGGCATTTGCTCAAAAAATCTCTCCCCCATGTAGGAGAAATTGGGCTAAAGAGCCTACCTAATGAATTAAGTTAAAAAAATCACCCTATTTCCCCATACAATCACCTTTCCATGCACTACATAAACTGTGAATTTAGAAGTGGGTTTTTAAAGTTATCTACAAACCATCACAAACCCAGAGTTTGCATATGCCATCATGCGAATGGGCAGCTTGAAAATGTGAAGTGTTAAAATTCACACAGGAGTAAAACAAGCAGCAATCAATATCCATTAGGGAATGGGAAAGTTACAAACCAGTTTAATAGCACTGGGCAAAGAATATCTATTAACTGTACTTTGTACTTACACAGTCCCTCATTCCATGAATTAAAAGCACTTTACATCATTAAATACATGTACTACACTGTCAAGAAATCAAGAGATTTTTAGCACCCCCAGGAAAATTTAAAACCTTGCCACTCTTTTGGATTTAGAATATTTTACACCTATGACATACAGAAAAATACTGATGCATCTGACGAAGTGGGCTCCAGCCCATGAAAGCTTAACCCCAAATAAATGTGTTCGTCTTTAGGTGTCACAGGACCCCTCACTGATTTTACAGAAAAATACTCTGATCATTTTTTACTTTCCCATGAGGCATATCCCCTACACACCATTAAAACTGCAGGACTCTTAGTCTGTATCTCAGTGCTTGTAAGCATCCCAACAGGACAGAGTTTACACCTGACTGGTGAGAACCCTGTTTGCAGGCCCCCTTGCCCAATCTACTAAAAATGAGCCCTCTCCCCATGCCATGAGAGCTTCAGGTTGACCCTGTTTTCAGAAGGGTTATTAAATACACTCATTACTCCTGGCCTCCATGAAATGCCAGTGGCACCCCAAGAGAAGTCCAGGGCGATTTTTAACCAGCTGTCACTTTCCTGGAGTTACTAGTTGCCACCATTAATGATAAAGCAAAAATATCAGAAGGAAGAGGCAGAAGCGGATTTAAAAACACAAACTGATTTCGCTGCGCCTTGGGGGCCCCGGCTCGGGCCGACTCTCCCCAGACAGGCTCCGCTGACTGCGGGGCCACAGGCAGGGCCCCCCCCCCCAGGGCCCCCGCTGCCTCCCAGCCCGCCCCGGCCGAGGGGGCAGGAGCGAGAGCAGCGAACAAAAGGTAAAGCCCATGTGGGAGGAAGCTGGCGGCGTGCGGGAGCCGCACATGGCAAAGGCGCCGCCGGGCCATGTGGCTGCACCGCCGGGCCGGGGCACGGCGCCTGGCGGCTCCGGGGGGGGGGCTACACCCCCCCACGCACCCACACGGGCCTGGGGGGGGAGTAGATCCCCCTGGGCACCCCGCTCTGCTGGGGGGGGGATGTGCCCGGGGTGCCCAGGCGCTGGAGAAGGTCTCGGTCCTGCTGGGGGGGGGGGGGGGGCTTTGCCAGTGGGGACCCCCCCGGGCACCGTGGGGGAGGGGGGAGGGGACGGGAGAGAAGCTCAGGCCACCCCCAGAGGGGTGCCCCCCCCTCCACGCCCCCTACCCGAGGGGACCAGCGCTGCCCAGATCCCGCCCTAGACCCCCAGGCCCGAGCCAGCCCCCCCCCCCCAGGCCCCGCCTCGGCCCCCCCTCAGGCCCCGCCTCGGCCCCCCCCTCAGGCCCCCCCCCGCACTCACGGTTGGCGATGTCGCCCCCCATCTTGTACTTGGTCACCACCAGGTCCTCGGCGATGGTCAGCTCGGCCGCCTCCTCCTCGCCCGACATGGTGGCGCCGCCCGGCCCGGCCTGGCCTCGCCCCGCGCTGGAACCGCCGCCGAGTGAGGAGAGACCCGGCCGGAGCGAGCGAGCCGCAGAGAGCGCGGGCTCCGCGCGGGGCACGCTGGGCAGGCGAGTCCCCGCCCCGCTCCGCCGCCGGACTACGACTCCCGGCAGGCGCCGCGCGGAGGCCGCCCCGCCGCATGGAGGACCACAGCTCCCGGCATACGGCGCGCCCGGGAGCTCTCGCGAGAGCTGGGGCCGAGGGGCGCTTCCCGCGATGGCGGGCGGGAGGGGCGGGGCGCAGTGCACACTGGGAATTGTAGGCTGGGGGGGTGGACTTACTCAACTTCCAAGGGGGTTTGAACTACAAGTCGCAGGGAGCTGAGGAGCCCTAGGCAGTGGGGGGGGCTCGGTGGGGAGGGATACAAGGGACACCCCCCCAAGGGGGAGAGGACTATAGTGGGGGGTACCCACGTGGGAGGGGAGTACCCTGGGGGCACCCCCTAAGGAGCTGGGGGAACCCAGGGTGCTTGCTATGGGGAGGGGTCTCACCCAGGTTACCCCCAACTAAGGTCTGGAGCTGCAGCAAAGGCAGGCAAGGAAGGGGAAAGAAACTCCCTCCTCCGAGTGCCCCTTGGCATAAGTGTTCCCACCCCAAGGCGGAATGAATTTTGTGATGTGCACAGGTGTGGCAGTGGCGTGCGACATATCACTGTCATCCTGGTGCACATCACTAAATTCACGTAGCCGGGTGTGGGGCTCAGAGCTGAGGCAGAGGGCTGGGGTGCAGAGTGTGAGGGCTCTGGGGAATAATGGAGGCACCAGGTTTGGGGAGGGGCTCAGGGGCAGGGTTGGGCTGTAGGAGGGGGTACAGGCTCAGGGCCGGGGATGTGAGCTTTGGGGGTGAGGCCAGGGATGAAGTCCTTGGTGTGCAGTAGGATGCTCAGAGCGAGGGGCTCAAAGTGGGGTAGGGAGTTGGGGCTGGAGCTTACCAGGGCAGCAAGGATAGGCCCCTTTCCCTTGGCCATAGCAGCTCCATGCTGGGGCCGGTGAGGAGGGGCTCCCCTCTACTGGTCATGGCAGTTTCGAGGCTTGGTGAGAAGTATTGCTTCCCACTGCAGTCCTTGGTTCCTGTCCCACTTAATGGCAAGTTGCTCAGCTTAGTGGGGAAACTTAGTCCTGGAGCTATCTCTCCCAAGCTACCCATCCTGGCCCCACCCATCCCTCATGCCAGCCCATCTCCCCTCCCAGAGCCAGGCCAGCACAGATGTATCCAGGCACGTGTTCATCAGCTTCATTTTTATTTTGTTTTTTTAAAAAAATTAAAACTCCAATAACGGGAAGCATAGACAACTGAAAGATGGCATGAACAAGGGCTTTCCACACAGAGGTTTATTATGGGCCCAGCCAAACCCAGTGTCCCAGGCCTGAGAATCCAACATGTGAGAGGAAAGCACCAATTCCCACCCACCTGTGGCACCAATCTGGCTGTGAGATGCACTTGGAGAAGCCCTTCTTCTGCCGACACTCACAATTTCAGTGTGAGTTTTTTGTGTTTTCAGTAAAGTATGGTTCTAGTCTTTGTGGCTGCACAGAAAAGCTTCAGAGTATGAGCTCGTGTGTGACCTAAAGGCTCAGAAACCAGAAAGCAAATAAAAAAATACCACAACCAAACTCATTTTAAAAAAACACAACAGAATTTGACAGCTGAATAATGATTTTTGAGCCCTTGAGATCAGTACTGCTGCCTACAGAGCCCTTCTTGACCTTAGAACATTTGTTTGCATCATTGCAGAAGATAGCACACAACTTACAGATTCTTTATTTCACCAATGCTGTATTCACTAGGGTCGTGGTAGATAGTTACCTGGAGGTTTGTCTGTATTTGGTATCCCTTGCTCATATCAGAGCAAGTTTGTTGGCACGGCCCTCTTTGTTAATAAATGCAGCCCCAGTTGCTACAAATGAATCAAACTATATGCGTCTCCTTCCAAGACCAGAGCTTAAATATGCAATAGAGGTATATTTCCTTCTGATCGGCATATTCCCTGCAAACCTTGGGACTTTGTCTCAATTTGAGTCACTTCGCAGGCTGTTATTCCTGTGAGTGTCTGATTCTCTTTAAAACTGAAACACTAAAGCTATTTCATCCTGCAACGGAGAGTCCCACAGGTAAAAGTGTAAAGCTCAGAGATTTCTTTTCACCTTCATTTCACCAGTTCTGACACACAGCAAACAAGGACAGGAATACAAAAATAAATACTCCCTGCTTTCCAACAACATTAACCTTTACACTTTGAAAACATACAAGGAGGGGGCTTTTCTGGACAGTCCAGACAAGTCTACTGGAGGCATTGCACGTGTCTTTAAAAGGACTAAATAGCATATTGGATTGGCTCATTTTGAACCTGATTTTCCCTTGCACCCATTTCAAGCTGCCAAGTTTGCATGCCCTTTGCACAGGTGTAAACACCTCGAAGAGAAATTGGACCCAGTGACTTCACTAGAATGAGTCTGTCTGGAAGCAAAACCAGCATCTGCCCCTTTGAATTTAGTAGGAAGATGCAGGCCTGGAGCTACTGCCCCATGCTCCGGTCTGCTGGGTGGCTTTTGGTTTGTTCTTTAGTTCTTTCTCCTTTGGAGAAGCTGGGAAGAAAACACAGCAAACCTCTCACCCTGTCACGCTATTGACTGTTCCCATTTTAGAACCCAGAGGTCGGGGCTCCTGCCTTTGAAACAAACAAGCACAGAACAGGTGGGGAAGCCTCCGGCTTGGGCTTGCTTCTACTTTTCAGTCCTCCCTTCCCAGCCCTGCACTCTACCCCATGGCCGGAGTGAATAGGTTTTTCTGCAGCGTTAGTGTCACTTGCCAGCAGAGGGCAGAAGTGGCAGCTTTTAGAGCACGTGTTTGGTCCTGGGCTTGGCCCCGGCCAGCACCGCTTCCTTAGCCCAGACCTGCAGGGTTGTGGATTAGGACTGAGACTCACGCACTTCGCCCCCTGCTTGTAAGGGGAGATCAGGAGACTGTGCTTCCCCACGGCTCTAGCAGAGGGGAGATGGGCTCACTGGATGCCCCCGAAGCGGCCATGCTGCGCCCCGATCTCTCAGGACAATGGGTTAGCTCCTCCGGCTGCAGCAGGGAAGGGATGTGCCAGGGTGGAGCCCGGGAAAACCTACTCCACACTCCCTTCTGCAGGTCCTTGCAGGTCTCCGCCTTAGTCAGACATTGCTAATATCACCCATTCCTCCCGCCCATCGTGTGGCTGAGCCAGGGTGGAAGCAGTGAGGAAATGCACCTGCCCATTTGCACAACTCAGAGCAGAGGGCGACAGCCTGGTCTAATGGCTAGATGCCCCCTTTTTTCTGGCGCTAGGAGCAGAACCAGGAATCCTGACTCTTGTGAGCTCCGCTCTAACTCATAGGTAATGCTCCCCTCCCAAAGATTAAGAACATAAGAACAGCCATACTAGGTCAGACCAAAGGTCCATCTAGCCCAGTATCTGGTCTGCTGCCAGTGGCCAATATCAGATGCCCCAGAGGGAGGGAACACAACAGGTGATCCTCACATGATCTCTCTTTTGCCATCCATTTCCAGACAAACAGAGGCTAGGGACACCATTCCTACCCATCCTGGCTAATAGCCAATGATGGGCCTAACATCCATGAATCTATCTAGCTCTTTTTTGAACCCTGTTAAAGTCCTAGTCTTCACAACATCCTCTGGCAAGGAGTTCCACAGGTTGACTGTTCGCTGAGTGAAGAAAAACTTCCTGTTGTTTGTTTTAAACCTGCTGTCTATTAATTTCATTTGGTGACTCCTAGTTCTTATGTTGTGGGAATAAGTAAATAATTTTTCCTCATTCACTTTTTCCACACCAGTCATGATTGTATAGACCTCTATCCTATCCCTCCTTGATCTTTTCTTTCATCGACTTCCACCACTTTATCCAAGGAGGTCCAAGCTTAGGTAAAGTTCACTGCCATCCATGGCTTCATGTGGAAATAATTCAGAGCCTTGCTCTGAGGGCAGGAGACACATACTCTACTTCCTGCAGAGGAGAGAAACAATTCAGAGCCCTTGGGCACACCCAGACCAGGACAGAAACTGGACACAACCACCCGACAGAGAGCGCCGGCCCCTGTGTCTAGCGCAGAAAGCCTTTGTCAGAGGAAAGTCCTCCCAGTGCATGAGCCAAACCCGCTGCCCAGTGAGCGTGGCCAGCCTGCTGGAGCCCAGGGCAGGAACACAGCCCGTGAACCAGGCCCCCTTGTTCCAGCGTTGCACGTGACGTGAAACACACCACGAGGTTCAGTGCAAAAATATCAACTTCAGTTCTTCACCGCAGGCTAGGGGTGTTCTCCCTGTGCCCCGTTGGCAACTAGCACCCCACAGCTCTCATCAGGCTCAGGTGCTGGGGCATGAGAGGAGGGGAGGCTCTGGCCACCCTGTTTACACTGGTGTGAATCCAGTGTGACTCAGGAGGATGCAAGATCAAATTCCAGTCCACTGGCTTCTTACACCAGTGGAAATCTGGTGAAACTTGCACAGAACCTGATGCGCCAACACCTTCTGACCTGCCGCGGCCTCCAAGCTCAGCGGCACCAAGAGAGGGGCAGCAGCCATGAGAAACCCCTGGCTGGGGCTGGTGTGTGTGTGGAGAGCTACAAGGCCGTGGGGGCAGGCATGGGAGCCGCTCATGGGTACGGGCTGCCTCCATCGTTCTAGGACTGACTCCCAGCCTCTGCATGGCCCACAGGGGGAAACTGAGGCCCAGAGCAATGAGTCCGTGACTGAAAACCCAGGAGTTCTGGCTCCAGGAGAAGTGCTTGATCCACTAAACCCCAGACCAGCAGCTCCCTCATCTGCTCACTTCACCCCCCCGGGCCCTGCCTGGAGCAGCTCTGGGGTTCTTTAAACCCAGGTGTATGCAGCCCCCTGCTCCCATGTTGGCTGGGAAAGGAGTGAGGAATGGGGCAGCCCCCTTCTTCAGTGCTCGATCCCAGGGCCCCAAACACCCCCTGAGAGCTCATTAAAGGAGGCTTTCCCCATGGGGGGGCTGGGAGAACACAGCCCCTGCCGCCCCTGCCCATGTCTGATCCTGAGGCAGCACGAGAGGAGGGAGGGTTGCTTTGGCTTCGCAGTGGGGCAGCGCATTGCATCCCAGCATGCAATGGCGCAGAGCCAGGGGGCACGCCCCCACCCGGCGGCCCCATTAAGGGAGCAGTGTCTGCATCTCCCCAGGGTGCCGGCTGCCTGTAACGGGCCGGGGAAGGTAATTGGCTCCCAGCCGCCCAGACGGGCTTGTTCAGCAAACGGCAGGCAGGCCCCACAGCCTCAGCAGGCATCTAGAGTCCCACGGCCCTGTCCCTGGGCCAGACGGGTCGGCACCACCCTCTGCCCCCTAGGTCCGCTGGGCGTCCGCCTTGGCGAACAGCCGGCTGTGCCAGTAGTCAGGGTTGTCGAAGGCACAGTCTGAGGCTTCCAGGCTCCGCAGCGGTTTCATGAAGCCGTTCTTGGGGCAGGGCGAACCCAGGCAGCCCGGGGCTGGCCCCAGGAAGGCCTCCATCACCTCATAGCCCTGCTCCTCGGGGCAGCCCTGGGGCCCAGCCGTGCTCATGCAGGTGTAGTCGTCCTGCCCGGCCCCCGGTGAACTCAGCACGCTGCTGAGGGACTGGCTGAGCTTGGGCTGTTTGTTCATGTACTCGTAATCCTCCTCGGCCCCGGATGTCTCCTGGCCGGCTGCAGCTGGCGGGGAGCCCTGCATGCTGCCCAACGAGGCGCTGCGTTCCGAGCCCAGGTCCATGTACTCATAGCCCAGCTCCTCTAGGGATACCGGCCGGGGCTGCGAGGGGCGTCTGTTCATGTATTCGTACTCCTCCTCCAGGGGCCCGGCTCGCGCTGCCCGGGCCAGGCTGGCCGCTCGCTCTGTGGGGGAAGCCGACAAGCCGGCGTTAGACGCAGCTGGGGTCGGGTCTGCCTCCCGGCCTCCCCGTGGGGATGGCACGAGGCATCGTGGCAGCGTTAGCGCCTGTGCAGCTGTGGCCTGCCTGCCTCACTCAGCTGTGGCCTGCCCACCTCACAGGCACAACGGGGCAGGCAGGTCACAGCGGGCTCTCCGCCCTCACGAGTCCCCAGCGAGGCAGGAGGAACCAGGTGGCCATGGGGAAGTGGGGCCGGTACCCAGAGTTCCACCTCCCGCTCGCAGATTCCAAGCTACAGGTGCAGCGAGTTTGCTGGGTCTCAGCCTGAGTGGCCAAGTAACTACTGCCCCCATGCGTCTGTTCATGGCAGTGAAGGCCCAGGACGCCCCCTGATCCATGGAGCAGGGTGGGTGAGCTGGCAGAGGCAGCATGGGGTCCTGCCACTGCCTAGGCGCGGAGACCGGACCCGGGGCGGCGGTTACCTCGGCTGTGGCGATTCGGCATGACGTAGCCGTTGGCGTCCTCCTCTTCGTCGGCGGTGCCGGCGTGCGGGGAGAAGCTCTCGCGCTGGGAGAGGTAGGCGCTGTCGCCCCGGGAGCGGAGGCTGCGGCACAGGCTGCCCGCCAGGGACAGCTCCTCTGGTAGCTCGCACTCCGAGGCCGTGCCCCGGCCCTCCGACGACTCTGACACCGTCCGCCCCACCGACTCCTGCCGGGCCCTCAGGGTCTGCCGGGAGCCCAGCCCAGCGCTCTGGGAGACGGAGGGAGAGAGACGGGGTCAGGAAAGGCCCCTGCTTGCTGGAGCAAATATGGGCAAGGCCCAAGGGAGGGGCTTTAGCCAGCCGCTGCCCTGCTGAGCCGCAGCCCCCTGCTAGCCCAGGCCCGGGCGCCCCTCCCCATTCCACCAGTGCCCCTCCCTCCCAACCCACAGCCACACGACACCCTCCGGCAGAGGACCTCCATAGGGTTCACGCCTTGTACGCTGCACTGGGTACCTGGCGGCAGCTGCTGAGGCCAGTCTGGTTCATGGGGATGTAGCCGGCCGGGGGGCTCAGATTCGGGCTCTGCAATGGGAAAGAGGCAGGGCGGTGACTGTTTGGTCCAGGGCAGAGGGCTTTTGGCACCGGGACCCAGGGAGATGGCACACACTGGGCGAGGGGGAGGTCAGTGCTAGGCTACGACCACAGAACCAGGTCTCATGCTTCAGGGCCCAGCGCTGCCAGGGTCAGGAAGGAAACGCCTCCCCAGCAGGGGGCATCCCACAGCCAGATGCAGCGGGGAGTCCCCGCTCCCGAAAGATGCTTCATCTCCCCCGGAAGGACCAGGGGGCCCACAGGCCGAGGCAGCCGTCTCACCCGGGCGTAGTCGACCTGCTGCTTGGAGGCGAAGAGGCCGGTGGCCGTGTTGAAGGAGCTCAGCTCCTCTTCCAGCTCCATCTCCATCTCCAGCTCCTCCATGTCCTCCAGCTCCTTGTCGGTCAGGGGGGGTTCGGCGGGGGACAGCAGCCCACTCTCCCTCTGTGGGAGGAAGCACCAGATCAGGGGCCAGCGAGGCGCTACCAGGGCCCGGACCCTTGCGGGGTGAGCGAGCAGGCCCACCTTAACATTCGGACGGGGGGCCCAGCTAAGACTTGCCCAGAGCAGAGCGCTCCGCCCCACACCCGCGCAGCTGAGGAGTGGGGCGGGGGGGATGGGCTGGGAACGCCCAGCACCAGGGCTCCCTGGGGTGCATGTGTCAGGCAGGGCAGACATGGAGGGGGGGAGGGCAGATGGGGGATTTAAAAGGTCAATGAACCATAAGTCAGGTATGTCATGGGGGCGGGGGGAATGCTAGGGGCTGGGGACAGCCCTCCCCCCGTGGAGAATGACCCACACTGACCTTGATGACCAGGTAGCGGGGTGGGTCACGGGCCATACGCGTGAACTCATTGGCCAGTTCCTTGAAAGTGGGACGGACGTTCTCGTCAATCATCCAGCCTGGAGGAGGAAATGGGGGGGGGGTGAGGTCCAGCGGGAGTGAGACCCAGCCCCCTGACACCTCCCCGCACTGTAGGCCCCACCTGAAAGGCTAGGTCAGAAGGAGAGCACATGGGGAGCGACCTTCCAGCCGTCTGCCCAGGGCTGTACTCTAATCCACCCCCACCACAAGCTGTACCCCAGCTGACAACTCTCCCCCAAGACCATGGGGAAAAGCTCCTCCCTTTCGGGTGCGACCTGGCCTCTGGGCAGGGCCAATCTCCCCCACAAACTGCCCCCCAGGGCTGGGACCAGAGCATCCAGAGCCGGGCCCAGCCCCGCCAGCAGGGGGCGGCAGGGAGACAACGCGCCCAGCAGCAACGACTCACATTTCACCATCACCATGTAGACGTCGATGGTGCAGATGTGCGGCTGCGTGAGCCGCTCGCCTTTCTCCAGCAGGTCGGGCACCTCGGCCAGCCGGATCCCCGTGTAGGGCTCTGCCCCGAACGTCATCATCTCCCACAGCGTCACGCCTGCCAGGACGGGGGATGAGAGCCAGGGTCAGGCCAGCGGCGGCTGGGGGGGGGGGGAATTCTGTGCTGGGGGGTGCACATGGGTCCCGGCAGGGTGGGGCACTGTGGGGAGTGGGGCAGGGTGCTGGTGAGGAGGACAGCTTCTGGCTACTCCAGCCACGGGCTGCCCCAGCCTCCTGGGGGCGATGCTCGGCGGGCACTGACCGTAGCTCCAGACATCGCTCTGGTGCGTGTACTTCCCGAAGTGGATGCTTTCCAGCGCCATCCATTTAATGGGTGTCTGCAGGATGAGAGGCGAGGAAGGAGCGTTACCCGGGCAGGGGGCACTTGGAGGGTGCTTCTGCCAATGTAGCAACGCCAGGGCCGGAGAAACCACTGGGACGGGATTCCAGGGGGCATTGGGGCTGCTCCGTGTCCCCACCCACTCTGCTTGCTGGCCAGGGTCAGTATTCCCTCTAGCATTTTCCATTCCAGGTTGAATATTCTTTTGGATGGGTTGAAATGTCTTATGTGCAACACCAGAACTGAGATAGTGTGCGTGCGAGTGTGTGCGTGCGAGTGTGTGCGTGCGAGTGTGTGCGTGCGAGTGTGTGCGTGCGAGTGTGTGTGTACACCACCAATACAAAACACACAGATTTTATCTACCTACCTACCTATTTATCTGCCTATCTATAGCAGTCCATATACGTGGAAGAAAATATATTAAAACAAGGGATAGTTAACAAGGAGCAATGCTCAAAAAAGAAAATTAACACTACCCTTGGAGTATATGTATCATCATCCTTTCTAACTCAAGCTAGTAAAGACACCAAAATGCATATTATCCACACATAGCTCAGCTTTAACATGCTACACAAATTTATGAGTCGACTAGAAATAGTATTTGCAAGGTGAGCATGACTAATACAATATTTACTGACACCGGGAAGGAAAGTAAAAGGCATTCACTAAGGCGTATGCACTTTCTCTGGGGAATATTTAAGATTTATGCTATAAAAACAGATAAAAGTTCTCCTGGTGTGTGTCACCAACTCAAAGAGGGGTAGCTATTTTAGTCTGTAAGGGCATGTCTACACTTGCACCCACTTTTGAGAGAGGGATGCAAATGTAGACATTTGAAATTGCAAATGAAGCCGGGATTTAAATATCCCATGCTTCATTTGCATATTTACGTTATGGCGCAATTTCAAAATAGCGCTATTTCGAAAAAAGAAATGCTGTCTAGGCACGGTTATTTCAGGAGAAAACCCTTCTTCTGAAATAACCCTTATTCCTCTTACAATGAGGTTTACCAGTTATTTCGGAAGAAGGATTTTCTTTCGAAATAACCGCGTCTAGAAAGCATTTCTTTTTTCGAAATAGCGCTATTTCGAAATAGCACCATAATGCGAATATGCAAATGAAGCCCGGGATATTTAAATCCCAGCTTCATTTGCAATTTCGAATGTCTACATTTGCATCCCTCTCTCAAAAGAGGGTGCAGGTGTGGATGTACCCTAACTGAAAAAAAAAAAAACGAATGGTCCTGCAGCACCTTAGAGAGTAACAAAACTCAAAGAGTAGAAGCCCCAGAACAAATTAACACATGGCTTCAGGGTTTGTAGGCAGATAGGCTACATCTATACCATGAGTTTTGCCGCAAGAACCTATGCAAATGAAGCACGGATTAGCATTTTCTTGCACTTCATTTGCATACTCTCTTCCAATCCGTTTTTGCACAAAAACAAGCAGTGTGGATGTTTCCTTTTTGCGCAAGATCCTTATCTGATCAGAGTTTTAGATATCTGCAACACTCCAAAAAATTCTGTGAAAATAATCTTTTTCTTTCCTACCTTAAGCCATTAACACCTATGCAAGCTTTGTTTGAAATGCAATCATGCAAATGTCCTCCTAACACACAACGCCCCCCACCCCCGATGAAGCCTGCTTTTCCCCTCCCTCCAATCCAGCCAGCCAGGGAGGAATGCAGCAAAGGAGTCAGGACACGCCAAACAAACTGCCCCCTGCCTCCACCTCACTGCACATAGGTCAGCATCCACCCCACCTACCACATGCAGTCAGCCCCTTATCTCCCCCTTCCCAGGCTTGAGAGTGCTGTCTTTCTGCCTCTCTCTTCTCATACAGATGGGACTTTCCAAACTCCCTTCCGCTCTGACTTCCCCTCAGCCAATTCCTCCCTCCCTCCTTCTCTTCCTCCTTCCCCCAGCCACTTATTTCCTCCTTATCTTGTTTTTTACCTGCTCTGGGAGCTGCTCAGTTTAAAGCAAGCAGCTAGCTCCATTTAGCTGCTTGCTTAGCAAGATGATGCCCCTCCCCCTGCCAGTCAGCTGAGCTCCCTGCCTGTGCAGGAGCTTTGAACTCCTGAGCAGAGCTCAGAAAACAGATGTGCAGCTGCACAGTCGCGCAACTTACAGGGAACTTAGGTCAGGGTGACCCCAACGCAGGCAGACAGCCTCAGGGGACATCCTGCCAGAGTGGGCCTGAAGCTCCATGGCCTCCAGTATGAGCATGGGGGGAAGAAGCGGGGATCCCGGGCTTGCGTCCCACCTTGATCTCATTGTAGAAGTATTTCTTGTCGTCGGGGTAGAGCAGATCGGCGACTCCAAAATCCGCCACCTGCACCTGGCTGGGCGACTTCAGCAGGACGTTGCGGGCGGCCAAGTTGCGATGGACCATCCGGTGTTCCTCCAAGTAGTACATGCCCTGGGAGTGAGAGGTGGTGACCAGGAGGCAGGTAGGTGAGGTGAGGGGTTCACTCAAGTTTTATCCCAGGCTATGGGTACACTGCCAGTTTTTGCTGCAGAAAATATGCTAATGAGGGACTCATTTGCATGAGCCACAATCTCATTTGCATATTTTCTGCTGAGCCGTTTTTGCGCTAGGGGTTTTTGCGCAAAAACAAGCAGTGTGGACATTTCCTTTTTGCGCAAGATGGGTATACCTCCTTTTTTGAGGCATAAGGATCGTGCGCAAAAAAGGGTTTTTGCGCAAAAAGAAAACACTCACACTGCTTGTTTTTGTGCAAAAACGGATCGGCAGAAAATATGCAAATGAGATCGCAACTCATGTAAATGAGTCCTTCGTTAGCATATTTTCTGCCGCAAAAACTGGCAGTGCAGACGTAGCTCCAGTGATGAGCAGCAGACTGCCCTATCTCAACCTATAGAATCAAGCTCCTCTCATCTCTGATGGCATAGCTCCACCCATCATCCTAGGCTCCACCCATTGCTCCAAAGCTCCACCCACAACTACAGAGCCAGCAGGGCATACTTGCTAAAGTGGTGCAGCCTCAAGGTCCACACACAACCCGCATAGCTCCTCCCATGGCATCAGGCTCCTCCCTCCATGGAAAAGCTCCACCCACACCGCCACAGGCTCCTCCTACCTCCCCAAAAGAGAAGAGAAGGCACTAACAGCACTGACATGCTCAGAACAACCCACCCTTAGGATTCAGTGTCAGCACCCCAGTGGAGACGAACAGGCCTGATTCGCCTTCCCTTGAGGGCAGCAGCACTTCAGGGGCAGGTGTGGGGAAGGGTTCCCCATCCAGAGTGGGAGCTGCCAACCCCCAGCCTCTGAGCCTTCTCTGCTCGTCTCCTCGCACCACCCAGCCAGGCCCACCTCCGGCCAAGGACACCTCCCCCAAAGCCCAGCTCTGCATGGGCCCTGCCAGCCCCAGATTGCCCCACCTCCAGGTTGGCTGGACACCACCGTGGAGGGGATTCCCGGGGAAACTCCATCAAGAGCGGAGGGGCAACTCACCTTGGCAACCTGCACGCACCAGTTGAGCAGAAGCTGCGGCCCGATGCTGTCCTTGTTCTTGCGCACGTACTCCAGCAGCGAACCCAGTGGCAGCAGCTGCGTCACCAGCTGCAGCTGCGTCCCGGGACAGATGCCCAGCAGCCGCACGATGTAGGCGTGCTCCAGGCTGCCGATGGCCAACATGTGCTGCAGGGCCAGAGGGAGACAGGAGCCTGTTACAGCCTTGGCTCCGCCTCCAGCTTTGTGCTCCCCTGCGGAACTCCCCACCACTGGAATTTGATCCCAACCATGCTTCTCTGTGGAACTCCCCACCACTGGAATTTGATCCCCTGCCATGCTTCCCTGTGGAACTCCCCACCACTGGAATTTGATCCCCGGCCATGCTTCCCTGTGGAACTCCCCACCACTGGAATTTGATTCCAACTGTGTTTCCCTGTGGAACTCCCCACCACTGGAATTTGATTCTAACCTCACTTCCCTGCAGAACTACCCACCACTGGGATTTGAGCCCAGCGAAATGGCCAGGCACCCTCTAATGCCAGGGGGAGATTGGGGTGCACAAGTAAGGCCCAGAGGGGGGCACAGGCTTCCCCTCCACCTGGTTTCTTGTGGCACACTGAAGTGTATCATGGGTTTTTAAAGCACTGTGTATGGATAAGGCCTTTTTCTGCAGCCATATTGTAAGGCCAAAGGGTAAGGCTTTCATCCGCACGCTGAAAGAACAGCCGCCATTAGTTGTCAAGCAGGGACTCACATTCTCACATACCATCTAAGCTGCATTCCAATAATGTCACCCCCAGGCTCTCCAGAAGGAGACCCACCCTAAGGACACCTGCTGTAACCAGATAAAGCTCAAAACTGGTTCAAGAAAACTCAGTGTGACAGCATCTCCTCTGGCCAGAAACCACTTCCCAAGAGTTGGGTTGTAAAATCCTCATTCTGTGATTACAGCCCTCGCTTTCCCATTGTTGGTCTGTCTGCTTTGTAATTGTTTCTGGCTGCTGTATAATTCATTTTGCCAGGTGTAAATCCATTAACGTAGTAGGGCACAATTGGTTAGGCAATTCAGTGACAGTATAGGTAATTAGACAGCAGCGCTCAAAAAAGCACAACAGAACATTAACATTAACAAATCATTAACAAGGGGATCATTAACAAAGGGATAGGGAAAAAGATAGAGAGTATCTTATTGTCTTTGCATAAATCCATGGTACGCCCAGGGCTGGATTAAGGTCTTCACAGGCCCTAGGCGTACCATGGGCCTTTAAATTAGATTATATAAGGGTGAAATGCCCTCTCACCTGTACGTCTAATATCGCCCACTTCAAGTTTCACTCTTGAAAGTGGTGCACTGTATGAGCAATTCATGGTACTTCAGGCTAAAATAACAACCATGTCAATGTATACTACAATTATACTTTGGATGTACCTGATAGTTAATCATTTTATAGGGGGCCATGAGGACGTGTTGCTGCTGTGACTGTGTAATTTGATTTAGCAGTTTTATTTTCTTTCAAGTCCATTATGAATTTTTTTTAGCTGAACTTTTTGTAGGCCCTAAGTTTGTCCACGGACCCTAGGCACTGTGCCTAATGGATAATCTGGCCCTGGGTACACACACATCTTGAATACTGCGTGCAGATGTGGTTGCCTCATCTCAAAAAAGATACCTGAGTATTGGAAAAAGTTCAGAAAAGGGCAACAAAAATGATGAGGGGTTTGGAACGGGTCCTATATGAAGAGAGGTTAAAAAACCGGGGACTTTCAGCTTAGAAAAGAGGAGACTCAGGGGGGATAGGGTAGAGGTCTATAAAATCATGATTGGTGTGAAGAAAGTGAATAAGGACAAATTGTTTACTTGTTCCCATAATATAAGAACTAGGGGTCACCAAATGAAATTAATAGGCAGCGGGTTTAAAACTGACAAAAGGAAGTACTACTTCATGCAACACACAGTCAATCTGTGGAACTCCTTGCCAGAGGATGTTGTGAAGGCCAGGACTTTAACAGGGTTCAAAAAAGAGCTAGATACATTCATGGAGGATAGGTCATTAATGGCTATTAGCTAGGTTGGGTAGGAATGGTCATTAGCCTCTGACAGGGGTGGGAATTACTTGACGATTCCCTGTTCTGTTCATTCCCTCTGGGGCATCTGGCATTGGCCACTGGTCTGACCCGATGGCCATTCTTATGTTAGGACTGGTTAGTAACATTTGAGTAAAATAAGCGGTGATGATTGAGCTAAGCAGGACTTGAGTTCCACTATATAAACTAGGGCCCAAAAGGGAGTTTGTTGGGAACCAGCTCCAGGACGCAGCCCTAAGATCAGAGCTGCCAGATCGCCACCCTGTGCCAATGACACCAGGTGGAACCTGGAGCCCCCCCAGATGGACCCAATCCTGACTGGTTCAGCTGTCTTACTTGGGGTGGGAGCACCGCACGGGATGCTTCGCATGGCTCCTCTGGTTTTGATGATTGTTAAGAAACAGAGAGTAAGTTGGAGATTACTGGGAAAGGCTCTTTTGCCGGTAAAAGACCCCGCAAACCCGCAGTGTGTCACCTGAGCCCCTAGGAACGGGCGAGAGCGGATGTCCCTGGAGCGTGGGAAATGACAGAGAATTTTGAGCCTGACGTCCTATCAGGAACCAGAGTGACCGGGCCAGTGGGCAGGGGCTGTGCAGCGGGGTCAGGCACCCTGGGCCATATGGGCCAATCACCTGGCCCCAGGTGGGGGGGCGGGGCCCTCACTCACGTCAGTGACGGCGTGGAAGGTCTGCCGGCCGCTCCGGTCCTGGATCACCTTGATGCTGACGGGGATCTTGATGGAATCTCCATCCGGGATCCAGACGCCCTGGCAGGAGAGGAGCCCACAACGTGAGCAGAGCTGGGATCCCGGGGCTGCCCCGCCCCCAGCAGCGAGACCACACCCTCCAGGGCAGCTGCGGCTGCTCCGGGACAGAGGGTGCCCCTGAGCTGCCTTGTGCCCAGGACATGCTGCCGCCAGAGCCCGCGCCTCAGTCTCCCCCTCACCTTGTGCACTGTCCCGAACACGCCCGACCCCAGGACCTTCAGCTTCCTCAGCTCCGTCTCCTTGAAAATCCGGGCCAGCACCTTGTTGGCTTTCTCGCTCGGGTCCAGGGGCTCGAGGCTCTGCCCCGGGAACAGAGACGGGTCGAACCAGCACTGGGGCCCAGCCCCTCCTGGATCCCTTGCTGCATCATTGCTTCCCGCCCCCCAGCAAGGGCCCCTGGCTCCCAGAGAAGTAGCAAACCCTCCCCCAGCCAGGGCTAGCCCCAAGGAGTGATTTGGGCCCTTCTCCCTGCGCTTCTCATTTGTCTTCAGTCCCAGGTCAAGACTGAAGGGTTCTGTGCAGGGCGGGGGGAGCCCAGGGCTGGGCTGGCAGGGGGCAATGGCAGGGCTGGGGGGGAGCTCAGGGCTAGGCTAGCAGGGGTCAAGAGTAGGGTGCACCAGCAGGGCTGGGGGAGCCCAGGGCTGGGCTAGCAGGGGGCAGGAGTGGGGAGCACCGGCAGGGCTGGGGGAGCCCAGGGCTGGGCTAGCAGGGGGAAGGAGTGGGGAGCACCGGCAGGGCTGGGGGAGTCCAGGGCTGGGCTAGCAGGGGGCAGGAGTGGGGAGCACCGGCAGGGCTGGGGGAGTCCAGGGCTGGGCTAGCAGGGGGAAGGAGTGGGAAGCACCAGCAGGGCTGGGGGAGCCCAGGGCTAGGCTAGCAGGGGGCAGGAGTGGGGAGCACCGGCAGGGCTGGGGGAGCCCAGGGCTGGACTAGCAGGGGGAAGGAGTGGGGAGCACCGGCAGGGCTGGGGGAGACCAGGGATGGGCTAGCAGGGGGAAGGAGTGGGGAGCACTGGCAGGGCTGGGGGAGCCCAGGGCTGGGCTAGCAGGGGGAAGGAGTGGGGAGCACTGGTAGGTCTGGGGGAGTCCAGGGCTGGGCTAGCAGGGGGCAGGAGTGGGGAGCACCGGCAGGGCTGGGGGAGCCCAGGGCTGGGCTAGCAGGGGGCAGGAGTGGGGAGCACCGGCAGGTCTGGGGGAGTCCAGGGCTGGGCTAGCAGGGGGCAGGAGTGCGGGGCACCGGCAAAGGAGCCCTTTACTCTCCTAGCACAATCTTGCCTTCTGCCCCATCACCCAAGCGTGCTGTGGGCGCGAGAGCCTTCCCCTCAGCAGCTCCCGAGTCTCTCCCCTGCGGGGCAGCCTGGAGCCATGCTCACAAGGGGTTCGGCGGGGGGGGCTCACCTCTCCCCGCTCCAGGTATCGGCGCATCGCCCGCTTCTTTTGGATCTTCTTGCCGCGCCAGTAGAGGAGAGTGAGCAGGAAGCAGGAGCAGAAGACGAAGAGGCAGCCCACGACCATCATGGCGATGACTGTGGGGTTTTTCCTGGGGCACAGATGCGAGGAGTCAGCCGGAGCCAAGGGCTGGCGCGATCCCGCAAACACCCCAGCCCCACCCTTGTCCCCAAGCATCTCTGCCCCTCCTGCCCATGGGACTAGCCTGGTGGAGGCCCATTGGGGAGGGAGTGGGGATGTCGGGGACCACACACCCCCTCTGCCATGCTGGCCTGGGGGGCCCCAGATCTCTGCAATGGCCATGGGGCTGTTCCCGCAGAGGCTAGGAGAGGATGCTACAGGGCAATCGGGGGAGGGGAGTGAGCCCAAGAGATGGTCCAGCCCCACCCTCAGCAGCTGGTTCATGCCATGCCAGCATCCAGGCGAGGGGGCCTGGCATGCTGTGGGAGGGGGATTGAAGCTGTGTCTAGTAACCTGGCTCTCCTGGGTGCCAGGCAGGGTGCCCTGAGACTGCCCCAGAACAAGGCAAGACCCCCTATGCTAGCCAGGAGGGGCCTGCACCCTGAGAGTACCAGCTAAGGCTGGGCTGAGAACTGTTAAACTCAATCCATGCAGGAGCCCAGTCCCAGCCCCACCCAGATCAGGGTGTCGGTATGGACAGGCCCTTGCCTGGCCTGTAGCTGAGGGGCCCTTGGGCTGGGTCAGAGCCCCACAGAGCAGCAGCCAGCTGGGACAGGTACCTGATGACGGGCAGGGGATCTGTGAGGCAGTCCTGGAGCTGCGGCCCAACGCACCTGCAAGAGACAGAACTCACTGATCATCCCACGGACGGACGGGAGCTGCAGACAGCATCAGGGTCAGGGGAAGGAGGGCAGAGAGGAGAGGGGCTGGGAGCCAGGAGTCCTGGGTTCTCTTCCTGCCTTTGGGAGGGGAGTGGGAGCTAGTGGTTAGAGCAGGGGTTGCTGGGAGCCAGGACTCCTGGGTTCTCTCCCTGCCTTTGGGAGGGGAGTGGGAGCTAGTGGTTAGAGCAGGGGTTGCTGGGAGCCAGGACTCCTGGGTTCTCTTCCTGCCTTTGGGAGGGGAGTGGGAGCTAGTGGTTAGAGCAGGGGTTGCTGGGAGCCAGGACTCCTGGGTTCTCTCCCTGCCTTTGGGAGGGGAGTGGGAGCTAGTGGTTAGAGCAGGGGTTGCTGGGAGCCAGGACTCCTGGGTTCTCTCCCTGGCCCTGAGAACCACACAGAGATGGTTCTTGGGAAACCCCTCCAGCACAGATGCTCCATGTGCTACCTTCCCGCGCCCGCCCCCCCGGGGCAGTGCCTCCCCAGATGCCCCTTTCACAGCCCCCCCAACAGTCTCAGGAGCCAGGGGAGGAGCTGCAGCCGAGCCCCAAGCCCACTGCCTGGTGGGGAAGGGGGGTGTCCTTTGCCCCTCTCCCCACATCCCTCCCTCCATGTCCAGCCCTGCAGAATCCCCACAGCTCAGCCGTGGTCCAGGAAAGGGGGGGGAGGGGCTAGGCTGCAGGATCGGGGCCCCCCCACCCGGGGCCCCCCCACCCCTGCCGGGGCCTGCTGCTCTCACCCCCGTGTGCAGTTCTCATGGCAGGGGCGGCACTCGCGGTTGGCATCCGGGTACTTGTAGATGGGCCCCTTCTCGCCCAGGATGCCCTCGGGGCAGCTCTCCACACAGTGCGGGCCGTCCTTGTACCGGGCACACTGCACGCAGGCTTCCGCACCCTGGGGGGGGGGGGGGGCAAGACGGAGTCAGGAAGGGGCTGGGATGGACCCATAACCCCTTCTGGCCCCCCCAGAGGGGCCAGGCCCAGTGCCCCATTCCCTGCTCTCCTGAGCCAGACAGCCCCTGCCCTGGGGCTGGGTGGGAGCCAGTGCCCCCTAGAGCAGCGGTTCCCAAACTTTTCGGCATTTTCTTCACGAGCTGGGAAATCCTAGGTTTGGAACGAGGGCTTTGGGTGCGGGGAGGGGCGAGAGGTGCAAGCTCTGGGAGGGAATTTGGGTGCAGGAGGAGGTGGAGAAAGGGCTGCTGGCTCAGGGAGGGGTCTCCAGGCTGGACAGTGTTGGGGTCTTGTGGCCGTGGGGGTGCAGGAGTTTGGGGTGGGCTCTGTGCGGGGCTCAGGGCAGGGGGGTTGGGAGTACGATGGGCACAGGACACAGATCTGCAGTGTGTGGATTGTGCAGTAGCGTTGTGGCAGAAGAGTGGGGATGTGGGAGGCTCAGGACAGGGGGTTCCAGTGTATGATAGGCTCAGGGTTGGGGGAGGCCGTGGGGATGCAGGGGTGTTATGATGCTGCAGCCAGAGGGGGGCTTGGCCTCAATTGGGGGCTTGTGGGCCAGGCTTCATTTTTAAATAAAATATGTCCAACACAAACGTTTCAGCATTGTCTTTACTTAGGGGAGGGGAGGGGCGGGGAACCTGCTTTGGGTCAGGGGTCACTGACCCACAGGAAAATCAGTCAGGGTCCATACAAGTGAGATGCAAAAAAACAACCCCTCTAAGCCCCTCTGATGTGGGCCCAACTGAAAAACCTCCCTCCCCCAGCCCCATGCAGGGAGGGGAGGTAGGACTGAGGTTCAAGGCTTCAGGCCAGATTAACTCTTCTGGGGTTCCAGGGTAAGTGGAATTTGTGGGCCCCTCTACACTCTGAGGTGGGGCCAAAAATGAGGGTTCCAGTGTGTGGGACAAGGGAGCCATTGTGCCAGTGAGTGGGATAGGGATGGGGTGCAAAATCTGGGTGGAAAATAGGGTGCAGGAGCAAGCTGGGGTCGGTGTCCGGCCAGGCGGGGGCAGGAGCAGGGTGCTGGTGGAAGTCTGGCTAGGAGGCAGAGGCAGGGTGCTGGCGGTGTCTGGGCAGTGTGATGGATGGGGTCCAGCCAGGGGGCAGGGTGCTGGTGGGGTGGCTGGGGGGGCCCTGAGCAGGGTACTCGTGGGGGTCTGGGCAGGGGCAGGGTACTTATGGGGATCTGGGTGAGGGGAGGGGACAGCTAAGCTGCTACCTGGGGGTCCCGCAGCGGCACGCCAGGTCCGGGGTCTCAGGAAGCGCGTGCGCTGCTTCCCCTCCCCAAACAGCTGGCGTGCTGCCTGAAAAGCCGGGTCTGTTGTGTACCAGCGACTTCCTTCCGCCTGCTGCCTTCCTGCGCGGGAGGGGGGCGTCCCCGGCCTGCACTGGCTCCAACTGCTCAGCCAACTGCGCGGGGAGCGAGGAGCAAGGCGCGCGCTGCCTGAGCAGCTGGACTTGGTGCGGATCCAGGACTCCCCCTCTCGGGGGAGGCAGCAGGCGGAACGCACTTCCTGAGATGCCCCCGCTCCCCCTCCCATGCCGCAGGAAGCTGGTGCGACCTACCAGCATGGGCTCTGTCTTGGGGGGAGATTGACCGGGGGTGGGGGGGGGGGAGCTGGGTCGCCTTGTGCCCCCCTGGAATTTTTCACACCACAACCCCCAGTTTGGGAACCTGTGCCCTAGAGGAAACAGGCCCCCGGCCCCATTTCCCGCCCCGCCCCGGAGGAGAAAGGCCCTGCGCCAGCACCGCACCGAGCCGTTGCAGGTCAGGTTGTCCTCCATCCACTGGCACTCTGGATGGCACTGGTAGCATTCACCCCCGTGGGCATACTCCCGGGTCTCCCTGCACGACAAAGGGGGTGGGGTGAGTAGCGAGGCCTCCCGGGGGTCTCACATGTCTCCTTGCCCCCCATCTTTCCACACAGGCCCCTCTCCCCCACTCCCAGTCCTCCTCACCCCTGGTAGAAGTGGCAGGTTGCCACACAGATCCCTTCCCGGCTGTAGTTGCGGCAGGAGACGCACTGGTCGGGGCCGGGCCCCCAGCAGCCGTTGCTGGTGCAGAGCGGGTCACACACCTTCCCTTCTTGCACTGCAGGAGAGCCAAGGCTCAGCACTGGGGTGAGTTCCTGCAGCCCCCCACTCTCCTCTGCTCCCCTCTCCCACCCAGGCGCTCATGCACCCCCAGTCCCATGCCAGATCCAGGGATGGAGCTCAGGAGTCCTGGCTCCCAGCCCCCCTAACCACTAGACCCTACTCCCCTCCCAGATCCAGGGGTAGAACCTGGCTCCCAGCCCCCTGTGCCCACCTCTCCCCCGCTAGACCCCCCCAGCTGCTCCCACTCACCGCACTTGCCGCGGGGCTTGTTGTTCTTGATGTCCAGGTCGCTCTTGCGGCGGGACAGCAGGGTCCAGTTGACCGTGTGGTGGTAGCAGAGCTGCCGGTTCTCGGTGATGTACACCTTGCCCGCACTGACCTCCCGCAGCGACCGCAGCCCCAGCGAGGTCACGTTCAGGTTCTTCATGATCAGCAGGGAGAAGCCGCGGCTGGGGATGGAGGCGCCGGGTCAGCCCGACGGCGCGGGGGGCTCTGATCCCAGGACCGGGGGGCAGGGCCAACGACCTGGGATCCCAGGTGCTGCTCGGGAAACGGACCCTCCCATCCCGCTAGGAACGGGGCTGAGTTTCAAACGCGGCCACCGACAGGGGCCGGCTCTTAGTCCCCAACCAGCGGCTCCACCCTCCCCTTCCCCCCACCCTCCTCCCTGCCCTGAGCCACAGCCCCGCTTGCAGGGATGCCGATGCTGATGGGCAAGAGGCTGGGGGAAAGCTCCCCCATGCTCTATGGGTCAGGGAAGCCCTCCCCGGCCTGGGGGTTCTGCAGGGCTGGGGGGGTCTCACTTGTACAGGCTCCGGCCCCCGATGGTGATGAGGTTGGAGAAGACGCTGAAGTTGTTCATGTGCTTGGGCCATGACTGGATGTTCAGATAACCTGGGGGGGGGAGCAGCCAGAGAGTCAGAAATGCCCCCCCTTCCTCTTCAGCCTCCTCCAGCACTGCTCCCTCCCCAGGCACCCAGGGCCTGCCCCCCAGGTCACAGAGCCGTTCGGGAGCTGTTAGGCCTGGCCTGGCTCTGTATAGGCTCAAGGGGATTAGCCCCTCACCCCCTGCTCTGCCCCACCAGCCCTGCCCACTCCTCACCCGTGATCTCCTGCACTGTCCGGAAGACATTCAGCTTCTCGGGGTCCAGGGCGGAGATGTTGTGCCAGGGGTCCCTGCATGGTGGGGAGGGGGAGGGAACAAAATCCAGACACCGTCACAACCACTGGCCCAGCTGAGCCCAGCTCAGCCAGATGGTACCGCTCTGCCCTGGGTGTCAGGGCTGGGCACTAGGGGGCACTGGGCTGCAGGGAGGGGTCAGCAGGGGATGCTCTCCCCTGGGTGTCCAGGTTGGGCACTAGGGGAGCGCTGTGATGCAGGGAGGTGGCAGGGGACAGCAGGGGGCGTTCTCCTGAGTGCCAGAGCTGGTTACTAGGGGGCACTGTGCTGCAGGGAGGGGGCAGGGGGCAGCAGGGGGCGCTCTCCTGGTCACTAGGGGGCACTTTACTGCAGGGAGAGGGGCAGAGGGCGCTGGGCTGGGCACTAGGGGGTGTTGTGCTGCAGGGAGAAGAGCAGGAGGCAGCAGGAGGCGCTCTCCTGAGTGCCAGGGCTGGTCACTAGGGGGCGCTGTGCTGCAGGGAGGGAGCAGGGGACTGCAGGGGGTGCTCTCCTGGTCACTAGGGGGTGCTGTGCTGCAGGGAGAGGGGCAGTGGCCAGCAGGGGGCGCTGTGCTGCAGGGAGAGGGGCAGAGGGCGCTGGGCTGGTCACTAGGGGGCGCTGTGCTGCAGGGAGAGGGGCAGTGGCCAGCAGGGGGCGCTGTGCTGCAGGGAGAGGGGCAGAGGGTGCTGGGCTGCAGGGAGAAGGGCAGTGGCCAGCAGGGGGCGCTCTCCCCTGGCTCTCAGTGATGGCCTCCATGCCCCAGAGCACCATAAGACCTGAGACCGAAGCCCAGGCCTCCCGGGGCTATTAAATCTCTCACTTGCCCCTTGACCTGCCAACCTGGCCAGATGCCCCCTCCCGAATCCCTGCTCTTCCAAGGGGTCCAGCGTCCTTGCCCCAGAGCCCAGCCCTGAGTCACCAGCATGGCAGGGCTGGCTGAGCGGGCCCAGAGCCGCGCTGCGAGGGCGAACCGGCTGCTGGGCCCCGCCCCAGAGGGGGCTGCAGCACGGTGGCTGGCGGAGGACCCTCTTTCCCCATCCCACAGCCTCCCCCGGGACGCCGAGGGGCTGCCACTCACCCCTCCAGCCCTGTGATGAGGAAGTCCAGGTTGCCAAGGATCTTGGTGCAGTTGACGAACTTGTCGATGTTGCTCGAGTCGACGGTCTGGTACTTGCTCCCAGCGCCCGTCCCCTCGCAGGCTGGAAGGCAGGAGGGGGAGGGAAGGAGCCACATGAGAAGCCTGCAGAAGTGCCTGGGCCGTGCCCCCCCCCATGCAGCCCCCATAGGGGGCAAATCCGTTCAGGGGACTCCTGGGCTTTGCCCACGGCTCCGGGAGGGACGGAGGGTCAGCGCTGGAGGCCGGACTCCTGAGTTCCCTCAGCATCAGCCTGTTCTCTCCCCCCCCCCCCCCGGTGGGGTATGCCACACCCCGCGTTAGAGCAGGTCCCCAGAGACCAACACGGCACCTGCCACCAGGGTCCGAGCCGCCCCAGGCCCCCAGGTACCTTTAGGGCAGAGTCCAGAGCATGGCTCACACATCTTGAGGCCATTCTTCTCCACCTCCATCTTATCGTTGGGACAGGCCCGCACGCAGGAGCTCTGGTCCACCACGAAGTTATCTGCAGGCAGGGGGAGTGGGTGACCAGAGAGTTTACAGGCAGGGGAGGGAGGGCAGAGCACCTAGTGGTTGGAGCGGGAGGGGGAAGGGGGGAGCGTGTCTGGGAACCTGGACTCCTAGTGGGCTGGTTGTGTGCCCTCGAGGCAGGCCACAGCCACCAGGCTCTGTGCCTCGGTTTCCCCCAATGGCTATAATAAAGCTGCTCCTTGGTGTGTGTGTGGGGGGGAGGCATACTGGGAAGGATCATTCCCTGGTGACTTCCCCTCCCCGGATGGGTGGTGTGGGGCACTGCTGGGGACCCTGGCGGCGCAGGGACACTGTAGGGCTGTGTGAGCCGTAGGTGGGATCTCGCAACAGGGCCTAGTTACCTGTCCCCCAGGGAAAGGTCTCATTAGGGAGCAGGATTAGGGGCGCCACCCCTCCCAGACTGGCTGGAGATCAATGCCGAGTCTGCTACCTAAACCAACCTGGGAGATTTTCTGTGTGTTCCAGAACCCACACTCCACACCCTCCCCCCCACATGCCAACCCCCTGGTCCAGCCCCGAGTCCCTCCCACACCCCAACCCCCAGCGCAGCCCTGAACCCCTCCCACACCCCAAGCCCCTGCCCCAGCCCCTCCTGTACCCCAACCCCCAGCCCTGAACCCCTCCTGTACCCCAACCCCCAGCCCTGAACCTCTCCTGCACCCCAACTCTCTGCCCCAGCCCTGAACCCCTCCCATATTCCAATCCCCTGCCCCATCCCCTACTGCACCCCACCCCTTGCCCCAGTCCCTCCCACACCCCAACCCCCCGCCCCTGCCCCAGCCCCTACTGCACCCCAACCCTCAGCCTGGTGAAATGAGCAAGGGCAGGGGAGAGTGGGCAGCAGGGTTGGGGGGATGGAGCGAGAGGGGGCAGGGCCCCCCAGGCAGGATGGCGGAGAGCAACCCCCCCCCCCCAAGGGAGAGATCAGAGTGTTCCCGTGAAGCCCCCTGGCCCTGGCTTACGTGGGCAGCTGGTGACGCAGATGCCTCCGTACTGGTACTTGGTGTCGGGGTTGGGCTCCAGCTGGAAGGTCAGTTTGTTGTAGATCAACGGCTGGGGGCACAGGGGGACGCAGGCCCCGCTGTCGTTGAAGTGGCGGCAGGCCTGGGGGGGGGCAGAGTGTCAGGGACCCCAGCACGTGGGAAGAGACACACAGACCCCCCCCCCGACTATAAACAGGCACCCATCGCCCCAGCACAGAGAGACGGACAGATACCCACCCCCTCCAGCACAGCCCCTGCCCGCCGTGTGGGGAGCATGCAAAGCTCTCCGTTTGGCAGGGGTCACCCAGCCAGACACACAGCGCCCCCCCCAGCACAGACACACAGCGCCCCCCCCAGCACGGACACACAGCGCCCCCCCCAGCACAGACACACAGCGCCCCCCCCCCAGCACGGACACACAGCGCCCCCCCCCCCAGCACGGACACACAGCGCCCCCCCCCCCAGCACAGACACACAGCGCCCCCCCCCCAGCACGGACACACAGCGCCCCCCCCCCAGCACGGACACACAGCGCCCCCCCCCCCAGCACAGACACACAGCGCCCCCCCCCCAGCACAGACACATAGCACCTCTCCCCCCATAGCGCGGACACAGCCCCACCCCCAGCATGGACACACAGCGCCCCCCCCTCAGCACGGACACACAGCGCCCCGCCCCAGCACGGACACATAGCACCTCTCCCCCCATAGCACAGACACAGCCCCCCCCCAGCACGGACACACAGCACCTCTCCCCCCATAGCACAGACACAGCCCCCCCCCCCAGCATGGACACCCAGCGCCCCGCCCCCAGCACGGACACATAGCACCTCTCCCCCCATAGCACAGACACAGCCCCCCCCCAGCACGGACACACAGCACCGCCCCCCCCCCAGCACGGACACATAGCACCTCTCCCCCCATAGCGCGGACACAGCCCCCCCGCAGCATGGACACACAGCGCCCCCCCCCCAGCATGGACACACAGCACCCCCCCCCAGCACGGACACATAGCACCTCTCCCCCCATAGCGCGGACACAGCCCCCCCGCAGCATGGACACACAGCGCCCCCCCCCCAGCATGGACACACAGCACCCCCCCCCAGCACGGACACATAGCACCTCTCCCCCCATAGCGCGGACACAGCCCCCCCCCAGCACGGACACACAGCGCCCCCCCCCTCCAGCGCAGACACACAGCGCCCCCCCCAGTGCGGACACCCAGTGGCCCCCCCCCAGTGCGGACACACAGTGCTCCCGCAGCCCAGCCAGCGCCCCGGGGACGTACAAAGCACTCGGTCTGGCGGGGGCCGGTGCAGCCCCCCGCACACTCGTCGTGGCAGCACTCGCTGGGGTTGTGCCCAAAGCAGCGCCCGTTGCACTGGGGGGCGCAGATGGTCTTGGTCACTGCAGGGAGCAGAGCAGACAGGTGAGGGGCGGGGGCTGGGTCCGAGCACCCTCCTCCCCCCAGAGCTCTGCCTCTGCCCCCCAGCTGCCCATCCCCCCATCCCAGAGGGAACAGGAGCCCTGGGCCCACGGCCCGCCCAAGGGGATTCACACCAGCCTCCCCCAGCCCCAGGATACCTGCCCCTGGCTGGTCCCCAGGCCCCCCCACCCCACTGCTACCCCTGCCCTGCCCCCAGGGGCTTCAGCCCCCAGCCCGTGATTTTCTGGTCTCTCTTTGCTAGGCAGGACCCCCCCTCTGGCTCCCGGCCCTGCCCACCACCCGCCGCCCGTCCCCCTTGCTGGGCCAGCTCCAAGCAGGCACCCACATTTTTGGCAGTCCCCCGGGTTCGGGCCCCAGCAGTGTCCGTCACAGCTCTCATGGCAGGGGGTGCCTGGGGGAAGAGAAACGCCCCATGTCAGAGGTGCAGAGGGGACGGGGTCACGCTCCAGAGCCCTCGCAAGGGGAAGGCTGGGTGTGCAGGGCAGAGCCCTGCTAGGATGGGGTGTGTGTGTGTGTGTGTGTGTGTGTGTGTGTGTGTGTGTGTGGCAGAGCCCCGCTAGGATGGGGTGTGTGTGTGTGTGTGTGTGTGTGTGTGTGTGTGCGCGCACGTGGCAGAGCCCTGCTAGGCTGGTGTGTGTGTGTGTGTATGTGCGTGTGTGGCAGAGCCCCGCTAGGATGGTGTGTGTGTGTGTATGTGCATGTGTGTGCGCGTGTGGCAGAGCCCCGCTAGGATGGTGTGTGTGTGTGTATGTGCGTGTGTGTGTGCGTGTGTGTGTGCGCGCGTGCGCGTGGCAGAGCCCCGCTAGGATGGTGTGTGTGTATGTGCGTGTGTGTGTGTGTGTGTGCGCGCGTGGCAGAGCCCCGCTAGGATGGTGTGTGTGTGTGTATGTGCGTGTGTGTGTGCGTGTGTGTGTGCGCGCGTGCGCGTGGCAGAGCCCCGCTAGGATGGTGTGTGTGTGTGTATGTGCATGTGTGCGTGTGTGCGCGCGCACGCGTGTGGCAGAGCCCCGCTAGGATGGGGTGTGTGTGTGTGCGGGCGTGTGGCAGAGCCCCGCTAGGATGGGGTGTGTGTGTGTGTGTGTGTGTGTGTGTGTGCGTGCGTGGCAGAGCCCCGCTAGGATGGGGTGTGTGTGTGTGCGGGCGTGTGGCAGAGCCCCGCTAGGATGGGGTGTGTGTGTGTGTGTGTGTGTGTGTGTGTGTGTGTGTGTGTGTGCGCGCGTGTGGCAGAGCCCGGCTAGGATGGGGTGTGTGTGTGTGTGTGTGTGTGTGTGTGTGTGTGCGCGTGTGTGGCAGAGCCCGGCTAGGATGGGGTGTGTGTGTGTGTGTGTGTGTGTGTGCGCGCGTGTGGCAGAGCCCCGCTAGGATGGGGTGTGTGTGTGTGTGTGTGTGTGCGCGCGTGTGGCAGAGCCCCGCTAGGATGGGGTGTGTGTGTGTGTGTGTGTGTGTGTGTGCGTGCGCGTGTGTGGCAGAGCCCGGCTAGGATGGGGTGTGTGTGTGTGTGTGTGTGTGTGTGTGCGCGCCAAAGCGAGCCCCTCGCATGGGCAGGGCTGCAATGCAAGACAGGGCTCAGATCCACCCTGACACCTCCCCCCTCCAAACTCAGCTTGGGTATGTCTACACTACAAAGTTAGTTCGAACTAACTTAGTTCGAATTAGTTAATTCGAACTAAGCTAGTTCGAACTAACGCGTCTAGAACTAAAAACTAGTTCGAACTAGCGTTTTGCTAGTTCGAACTAGCAAGTCCACATTGAGTGGACTCTGAACAGGGCTTAAGGATGGCCGGAAGCAGTGCCGGCAGGGCATAAAAGGAGGACTTAGAGCATGGAGATGCTGTCTCAGGCTAGCCGAGGGCTGCGCTTAAAGGGTCCCGACCCCCACCCCGGACACACAGTTCTAAGGGGTGCCCCGCTTGCAAAGAAGTTCTGGCTTGGAGTGCCCTGAGTGCTCACACTGGGCACATCACACCACTCGGCCATCAGCCCGGCTGCACTTGCCGCAGGCTGCCATCTGGGGAGAGGGAGTAATTGGGGGGCTGCAGGAGAGCTTCCACCCCCAGAAGCCCGCAGAGCCAGCCCAGTCCTCCCCATCGGGGGCTCATACCCCATTCCTCCCTCACCTCCTTCCACTTACCCTTCCTTAGCCCCCCTTCTTATTGATGTACAAAATAAAGATAACGTTTCTTCCAACATTGACTCTGTCTTTATTGAAAAAAAACTGGGGGAGACTGGGAAAAGGAGGTGGGAGAGGGGAAGAGAAAGGCTGGGAGAGGGGAGGGCAACTAACATGATCAGGGGTTGGGAACAGGTCCCAGATGAAGAGAGGCTACAGAGACTGGGACTGTTCAGCTTAGAAAAGAGGAGACGGAGGGGGGACAGGATAGAGGTCTCTAAAAGAAGGGGTTGGGTGGAGAGGGTGCATTCAGAAAAGTTCTTCCTGAGTTCCCATAAAGAAGGACTAGAGGACACCAAAGGAAAGGAATGGGTAGCAGGCTTCAAACTAGTAAGAGAAAGTTGTTCTTCTTCACAAAGCAAATAGTTAACCTGCGGAACTCCTTGCTGCAGGAGGCTGTGAAGGCTACAACTAGAACAGAGTTTAAAGGGAAGTGAGATAAAGTGATGGAGGTTGGGTCCATGGAGTCCTATTAGCCAGAGGGTAGGAGTGGTGTCCCTGCCCAAAGTTTGTGGAAGGCTGGAGAGGGATGGCACGAGACAAATGGCTTGGTCATTGTCTTCGGTCCATCCCCTCCAGGGTCCCTAGGGTTGGCCTCTGTCGGCAGACAGGCTACTGGGCTAGATGGACCTTTGGTCTGACCCAGTACGGCCATTGTAAGCTCAGGGCTCAGTGTCGGGGGTCTCAGTGGACCCCCTTGATTTTCATGCACACCTGGTCCTGGGTGGCCAGGCTGGCAGCTCTCCTGCCCTAGACGGCCACTTTCCTGTGCCTAGTGCGGAGATCGTGGACGAGGTCCACGATGTCCGCACTAGCCCAGGAAGGTGCCCGCCTCTTGCGGTCCAGGGCAAGCTCCCGGGAGCCGCCAGCCTGGTCCCGGCAAGAGGGGGTGGGCTGGGGGGCATCGGGTGGGTGGCTCTGTGCCGTGCCAGGTGCAGGGTCTGCTAGCTGGGTGCTGGCAGGCTTGCACCTGGCACGGGCACCGTAGCCAGCCCGTGCCCCTTTAAGGGGTCCGGGGCCGGGAGGGGGGCATAGAGTTTCCCTGGTGTTGGCCAGAGTGGCCACCAGGGAAACCTGGGGAGGGCTAGCCTCCCACTAGTTCGAACTAAAGGGCTACACAGCCCTTAGTTCGAACTAGCTAGTTCGAACTAGGCGTTAGTCCTCGTAAAATGAGGTTTTCCTAGTTCGAACTAAGCGCTCCGCTAGTTCGATTCAAATTCGAACTAGCGGAGCGCTAGTGTAGCACCTATTAAAGTTAGTTCGAACTAACGTCCGTTAGTTCGAACTAACTTTGTAGTGTAGACATACCCCTTGTTAGCAAGTGCCCAGTCGCCCCGTCGTCACCACCTGCCCCTTTGGGGAGCCACTCCCAGCAGAAGCGTGGCTGGAGCCTCGCAACGAAGGGGCTGGGAGCCAGGACTTCTGGGTTCTGTCCCCAGCTCTGAGAGGGGAGTGAGGTCTAATAGGTAGAGCAGCATTCTCTGTTCCTCATTCCAGGCTGGGCCAGCCCCACTCTGCAGCAGGGAGCCCTGCCAGGCTCTGTTTGCCTTGGGAAGGTGTTTTGGACACTGGCGGTTAAGGCTAATATTTGCATGGGGACAGGGTGGGTACCTGGCCCTGCAGTGCAGGCAGCACAGGCTGGGTTAGGCCCATGGGACGCAGGATCGAACGCATCCAGGGGTGCAGCTGGCTCCCGCCTTTATCCCCGTTCTTCTCTGATTCTGAAAGGCCCCAGCTCAGACCCCAGGGTCCTCTTGTGCCAGCTGCTACACAAAGCAGGGCAGGAGACTCCCCAGGAGCCCAGGGAAACGGAGGCAAGGTGGGGGGGGAATGACTTGACCATGGTCGCCCAGCAGGTCAGTGGCAGAGCTACGAATAGCCCCTTCCCTGCCTCTCCTGAGCTCCTGCCCTGCCTAACTGGTCACGTCTGTGCCCATGAAGGGACCAGCCTGGCATTGGCCCCTGCAGAAACCAGGGCAAACTCCCCCAAAAGGAGCCTAGAGCCTTGTTTTGGGGGGGGCACCAAGGCAGACTTGGGCCTCCAGCACCCACTTCAGATGCCCTGTGTCCCGCAGGCGAGAGGGCGGGGCGGAGCGGAGGGGAGCCAGGATGCGGCAATGGGGAGGGGCTCTTAGCAGGAGATCAGGGTGGGGTTGGCGAGCAATTGGAGACTGGAAGGTGAAGATTGCTGGAGCAAGTGGAGCCAGGTCCCAGGGGCAGCCGCAGGTGGGACAGGCAGCAGGGCCACGGCCGGGCCCCCCTCGTCCACCCCTTCCCCCAGGACACTCACACTGCTTGCCGTTGTCCCCGACCACCAGGGCGACGTGCTGGTTCCGGATGATGTCCCTCCACTCGATGGTGTCCACGTGGCACAGTTGTTCGTTCTTCTCGATGTAAACCCCGCCCGCCAGGATCTCTGCAAGGCAAGGACCCACTGGCACCGGGTTCTGCCCACAGCCCTGCTGAGCCAAGGTGCGGTCTGCGGGACATGGGGGGGGCACAGAGTGGGGGGCTGCTGTAGAGTGGGGGGCCCTGCTGAGCCAAGGTGCGGACTGCGGGACATGGGGGGGACACAGAATGGGGGGCTGCTGTAGAGTGGGGGGCCCTGCTGAGCCAAGGTGCGGACTCCGGGACATGGGGGGGACACAGAATGGGGGGCTGCTGTAGAGTGGGGGGCCCTGCTGAGCCAAGGTGCAGACTCCAAGACTTGGGGGGGACACAGAATGGGGGGCTGCTGTAGAGTGGGGGACCCTGCTGAGCCAAGGTGCAGACTCCAAGACTTGGGGGGGACACAGAATGGGGGGCTGCTGTAGAGTGGGGGGCCCTGCTGAGTCAAGGTGCAGACTCTGGGATATGGGGGGGACACAGAATGGGGGGCTGCTGTAGAGTGGGGGGCCCTGCTGAGTCAAGGTGCAGACTCTGGGACATGGGGGGACACAGAATGGGGGGCTGCTGTAGCGTGGGGGGCTCGTGCCACCATGGCTGGGGAGGGACAGAGCCAGGGGGGATGTGTCTGGGGCTGGACACACTGAGAGGGGGCCCCATTCGCACCCCTGGGCCCACAGCTCGCCGGGGCTAACATCTGGCCATTCTGCACCCCCCCCCCCCGGCATAGGCCAGTGGCCCCCACCCCGGAGGGGGTTTCCAGCGCCAGGAGGCAGCTCCCTGCCAGCTCCGCCCTGGCTGGGTTGTTTTGACAGCCAGAGTCGGGGCGGGTGGGGAGGGCAGTGGGGACAGGCTGGGCTCGCCCCGCAAAGCCTCCCTCTTGGGCGCGGTGGCAGGAGCTCACTGCACACAAACAGCCACGTGCTGCAAGCGGGACAGGCCAGGGTGCAAGCCAACGGCAGCCTCCCCTGGGGACTTGCCCCCGCATGCGAATGGCTCCCCCTCCCCCCCAGTGCCTGTGGATGGGGCCACAACAGGCTCCCCATGTAGTCAAATGTCCACGCCCCTTCCAGAAGCCCCGCCTCCCTGGGCTGCCAGGACGGGATATGCTGGGTGTTTGGCTGCTGATCTTTGCCGGGACATGGCCAGGAGTCCAGGGCTCCCCTCCAGTATCCCAGAGGGCTTTGCAAAATGCACACCAGGCCTGGGGCCGGCCCAAGCCCACATCGACCCCATTTGGAGTGAGATCGGGGCTGTGTGCGGAGCCAGCTCAGGCTAGCCTGGGTTATGAGGAAGGCTCTTTCCCTCCCTGCTCCCAGAATGCAGCCACCTCTGGGGTGGGGCAACATCTAAGGGCGGCTACCCACAGCGAAGGGACGAGAAAGCCAGTGAAGAGCTGGACGAGGTTCGGAGGGGGGCTAGGATCTCCAACCCTGACCTCCCCCCAAGCTCATCTGAAATGCCGCCCAGCAGCCCTCCTGCTGCCTACACTGTGGGGTCAGCCCTGCCTGCAAGGGGGCAGCGCTTCCTACCGAGCCAATGCCCTGCTCCCAGCTACACAGCGGCCCCTAGTCACCGTCCAGCCCTGGCCTAGCCTGACCCTGCCGCCGCAGCCAAGACAGATTTGACCTTGCAGCTGCCTGCACCCCAAACTTCACCTGCTTCTGTCCTGTCACACGGCCTGGCCCCAGCCCATCCGAGGCTGGGAAAGGCTCATAAACCGGCTCCTAGGAGCTGATAAGGGGACTGATTACCTGTCCCTCCAGCCCATTGGCCAGGAGCACCCATAAAGCTCCCAAGGCCCTGGACTTTCACCCCCCCGAACCCACTGGGAGGGCACAGGTCAGCCGTGTGTTCTCAGATAGGCAGGGGGAGGGGCAGGGGCTGGCCAGGACAGCTTGTGGGTTGGAGGCAGGGTGCAGAGCATGACACCTGGAGGTCACTGGCTCAAACTCAGCCCCATGATGCCAGGGACTCCCCTCTCCCCCCAGTTTCCATCACAGCCCCTGTATTGGCTCCCAGGCCAAGCAGCACGAACGGCCGGGGCACGAAGCCCAAACTCCCCGCTGGAGAGAAAGGACCCTCATAAGAATGATGCTCAAATCTTACTCCACCCCCAAATCCCCCCCCAGTAGAGTCTTGACCCCCCCCCCCCAAATCAGAGAAGTGCCGGAGACACCAATGGACCCACTAGGGACTTGGCTCTTGCTATTAGATGGGAGGGAGCCAGAGGCCACGGTGATGGGCAGCAGCAGCATAAGACCCCAATCCTGCAGATAAACACGCGACCTAGGTCTCCGGGGGGGCATTGTCCCAGCTCTGAGCTCCCAGGAGCAGATTTGCTGGTGCTTTGGGTAAGAGCAGAGGGAACAGTCCCCGTATCCTGGCCAAAGGCCAACACGGTGGAGGTGGGGCGGGGAACATCCCCCCCGCCCCCCAGCAGCCTCATGGGCTGCTTGCATCTTCCTCCGGAGCAATCGGTCCTGGAGACAGAGACGCCGGGCAAGAGGCTCTGAGCCACTCTATTTTCTGCCGCAGCTGCGCAGCGTTGCTGTGAGCAGCTCCTGCCAGCCACCCCAGAAGTGGCCGCATTTTGCCAGCGGGGTGGGTGGGGCAGGCAGGGGGAGCCCCACAGGGCATTCGAACTGGAGCCTGAGAGGGATTCTCTCCTCCCTCCCGTGGCGTGCAGGTAAACAGTGGCCAAGGGTGAGGTCACTGTGTTTATGTGGAGTCTAGGTGCTTCCTACACACCCCGCCTCCTGCCAGCATGGCCCTGCCCTGCCCTGGGATGGCAGCAAGACAGGAGTCTTTTCACAGGCTGCTCCACCAGCCGGGGGCAGGTTTGCATCAGACGCTGCTCGTGCAGCCTGGTCGTCCGCCCAGCGGGCTGAGAACGGCCCAACTCATGTCACGCATGGGGGGGGGGCTGGCGGACTCACCCGTGAGCTGGTTGAAGCCCACCTGGCGCAGGGCGTACGTGGCGTTGGTGTGGTAGTTGAGCAGCACGAAGAGGGCGTATTTCTCCTCGTAGAGCTGGGTCCCCCGGATGACGCGCAGGCTGCGCAGGGGCAGGTCCGTGAAGATATTCATGGCAATGAGGACGTAGCCCGTCACTTCCCGGATGGTCTGCGGAGCAGGGGAGGAAAACGCCGTGAGCGCCCACCGTGCCCAGACCGCTCCAGCCCTCTCAGCCGGGGTCTGCCCCTGCCCGGCCCCATCCAGGACCCAGGACAGACAAAGGGCGGCTCGTTCACAGGGCTGGGTCGTGGAACAGACACCCAGGTTACTTGAACACTGCGTGAGGATGTGGTTGCCTCATCTCAAAAGAGATCACTTGGCGCTGGAAAAAGTTCAGAAAGGGGCAACAGAAATGATGAGGGGATTGGAACGGCCACCATATGAAGAGAGATTAAAAAGACGGGGAGTTTTCAGCCTAGAAAAGAGGAGACCAAGGGGAGATATAATAGAGGTCTATAAACTCATGACAGGTGTGGAGAAAGGGAAGAAGGAAAAGTTACTGACTTGCCTGCATAACATAAGAACCAGAGGGCACCACAGAAATGAATAGCTAGCAGGTTTAAAACAAACAAAAGGAAGTTTTTCTTCATGTAACTCACAGTCAACCTGTGGAACTCCTTGCCAGAGGATGTTGTGAAGGCTAGGACTTTAATTGGGTTCAAAAAAGACCTAGATCCATTCATAGAGGTCAGGTCCATCCCTGGGTATGTCAGGATGGTGTCCCTAGCCTGTTTGTCAGAGGCTGGGAACAGGTGACAGGGGAGGGATCACTTGATGAGTCCCTGTTTGGTTCACTCCCTCTGGGGCACCTGGCGTTGGCCACTGTGGGCAGACAGGACACTGGCCTAGATGGACCTTTGGTCTGACCCAGTGTGGCTGCTCTTATGGTTGTTTTCAGTGCTTGGGAAAGGTGCTGCCAACCTCTGTGTATTGACAGAGCAGGGAGAAAGTCCTCTGCAGGCCCATGTGAAGGCACGCCCGTGTGAACGCACGCTGGTGTGAACGCACGCCCACCACCACATCTGAGCAGCCTGCAATGGCCCCCTTCATGCTGCAGCCAGCTCTGGTTGGTTTCATTCTCCAGTCAGCAGCTGGGAAAGGGACTCAGGGCTCTACCAGCTTAAGGCCTTGTCCACCCTTGCGGGGGGGCGCGTTGCACCAAAAGATCCAGGAATTCACCTGTTTCCTGCTTCCGGGGCCCAGCTCTGTGGGTCAATAAAAGGAGAGGCAGAGGATGCCCTTCAGGGCACAGGGGTGTCCCACACTCTCCGGTCTCTGCGCTCTGAACCTGGCGCTGCCTCTCCCCGCGGGGGAGCCCCGGTCCAACCGTGAGAGCCTTGGAATTCCCTCCCCTCCCACTTGTGCGATCCCCGTGTCGGAGTGACTGCCAGCACCGGAGAGGGATTCGCACGTGGGTCCGTGGTTGCACACGCACGTGCCCAGAAGTTTGGCTGTGCACTCTCCCAATCCCACGATGCCCCAGCAACCCGCACCTGGCTTGATTCCCCTTGGGGCAGTTTAGAGTCAGAGGCTCTGCTCCTCTGACCAGGGACTTGCTCCTGGGTAGGGCAAGCGAGGGACGGAGGAGAAAGAAAAGTGCCCTTTCACCCACAGCACCCCCTCCGCCACCTGGCCGCGCCCCTCCCCCACGGCCAGGTGGCACTGCCCCTTCCCCATACCTCCCTGATACCTCCCATGCCTCCTGGGCTGGGGCTGGCTGTTTCGCATGGCTCCGGGGGGCCGTACCCTTCCCCCGGCCGCTCACCTGCAGGAAGGACAGGTTCTGGTTGTGGTCTATGAGCACGATCTCCAGGTTGCCCATGACGATCTCGCAGTGGTTGTACATCTTGTACAGCGTCTGGTACTGGTGCTGGGCGTCGCCCGTCACGCTCAGCCCGTTCAGGGTCCCCGCGCACACTGCAGGGAGGAGAGCGCAGGCGTGAGCGCCACGCAAGGGCTAAGCTCGCGCCCGCCCGCGTCACCCCCCGCCTGCCTGGCTGCGGGGGGCCGCCTGGCAGCACCCGGGGGCCAAACACTGTTGCAACAAGTGTTCTCTTTGGCACCAGGCCTGGCTGGTCCTTCACACACGGCAGCGGGGGGAGCTGGCTGGGCCGCTTTTGCGCACACACCCCCAGCCTCCTTCCCTGGCTGCCTTCCAGCGGATACTCCTGGCCAGGCCCTTTCTGGGCCCTGGCCAACCAGCCAAGAGACCCAGCCCCACCCTCCTGCAGGTAAACAAGTGACAAGTGGTGCCCTTCCCCTTCCCGCAGCCACAATACCTCCATTGTGACACAGCTGGGGGGGGTGGCGCTTGGGACATGGCCCAGGGGCAGCTGATGCCAGCAGGCGACTGGAGGGAGACCCAAACCCGCCTGCCCCCTGTGCTGCCTCCGGAGACCGTCCCAGCACACCAGGGCCTGTGCCAGGCCATCTCTGCCCCCGGCCCTCACCACCGTCCACCCCGGGCACCAGCGTAGACATCCAGGACCCCTGGGTTCAGTTCCCAAGTTGGCCACAAACTAGGCCAGGTCCCGGCCTCCCTGGATCCAACCTCCCCGGCTTTGGGGTGGGATTGCAGGTGGGTTCCCCGGCATGGCCTGTGCCCCTCACCCTGGGGCCAGGCTGCAGAGGGGCAAGAGTCTCAAATCCCGCGAGTCCCCCCCCCCCCCCCCCCCCCCCCCCGGGAGGCCAAACCGGCTGGGGCACTTCTTGTGTAAGGGAGCAAACAACCAACCTGCCCGGCCCGCCCTGAGGGGGAGGCGCTGCCAGACAGTGTCACGCCCGCCACGCAGCAGCCCAGGCCCTGTTCCTAGCGTGGGCAGGGTAGTGTGGCTAATGGTTAGCGCTGGAGCTGGGAGCCAAACCTAGCTCTTAGGGCGACAGCATCAAAGGAAAGTCCAGGCACCCCCACATCCCATAATTATTGTGGATTAATTATTACAATGTTCCCCCCAAGCGACTGCCCCCTCCTTCCCCTCCCCCATCACTGCCCCTCAACCACTGCCCCTTTCCTCATCACCCCTCCCTGACTGAACTTTCCATCATCTCTGGCAGACCCCGCAAAGGTCAGATGCCGAACACCCCCCCCCCCGGCACAGAAGAATCGGCCCTTTGGGACGGGCCCGGGCGGCCCTGGCAGCTCCAGGGAGGGGGCAGGGGACGCACAGGGGCCTCATTGTGCCCGGCCCGGCAGGATGTAGCCGCCTCACAGATTCGGGGCGTATCTGCTCCTCGGGCTCCGAGGGGCCCTTTGTGCGGCTGAGGGAAAAGGGGGGGGGGTAAAGGGCCCCAGGCATGTTCTGCCCTTACAATAGGGGATTAACTGTGGGGACGGGTGCTGCCCTGCTCCCCGTCCGCAGCCACCGCCTGGAACGGCTCCGGCCCAGCAGCTCGTGGGGCGGCTGCCCCCTTCCGTGTGATTCCTGAAGCCCCCTCACACTCCTGGAGGGCTCCCTGCTCTGCCTGCCCCTCCTGGGGGGTGTAATCCCTGCCCCCCCTTCAATTTACACTGGGGGGCAGCCCTGGCCCCCTCCGAGAGAGGGGCAACCTCACTGGGAATCTGAGACACTCCCCCCCCCCCCCCAATTTGTGCCCCTGCACCTGGAGGGCTCAGGAGAAGACCCTCCCCTCCTGGACGCGTGGCCAGGCTGGGGGCAGATCCTGCAAACCGCTTTGTGCTTCTGCTGCCCCCAGCAACCCCACCCTAGAGCCCTGCAGCAGCCCCCTCCTGTAGCTCCCCCCAAGGCTCCAAGCAGCAGGTCCCTCCCCCAGCCCAAGCACTGCCCCAACCGCCAACAGCCTGCCACTATTCAACACCCCATTCACCCCGTTCTAGCCCCACAGGCCAGGGCGGTGCTCACTAGCTCGGGGACAACCCCCCTGCCCTCCGGTGTCCAGAGCCAGGATCAGCCAAGGAGCCGTTCCCTCCCCACATCCCCCCTTGCCTCCCTTGCCTCCAAAGCCCAGGTCCAGACAGGAGGTTTGGGGCACGACACAGGCCCATCAGCCAGACAGCACCCGGCCCTTCCTGCCCGATAAAGGGCTGGGGGAGTCGTGCGGGGGGAGAGGGGTCCACGAGCCACACTCCTGGCTTCCCCGGCCAGCTCAGCGCCGCCAGCTCCCTCTCCCCCTCCGAGTCCTTCCTGCGGCCCCCACGGCCCCTTCCAAGGCCAGTACCCGGGGCCAGACGTGACTCAGGCCGCGAGTGTTCAATAGGGTCTTTGTCTCGGGGCTGAGATAAGGGTCCCGGCCCCCAGCCCCTAGGAGAGCAGGGGAGGTTTGGCACCGGAGAGGCCGGGACGGGTGGGGCAGAGGCCGGATTGAGCTTGGCGCAGGTGCGAGCCGCGTGGGAAAAGGGGCAGGAGGGCTGGTCCCCTCTAGGGGGCGCCGGCTCCGATCCGGACCCAGAGCGGCGATGGGCTGGCTCAGGGGGGCAGGGAATAGGGGCCGGGATCTGTCCCCCTCTAGGGGTTGCTGGCTCCTTTCCAGCCCCACGGCAGGGAGCGCCTGGGCCGTCTGCAGGACGCTGGCTCTGATCCCCGGGCTGGCTCGCTGTGCGGGGGAGGGAATGGGACCTCTCTCCTCTATGGGGAGGGGGGCCGGTGCAGATGGGGCAGGAAGGGCCAGAACCCCGGTTGCTGCCCCCCCTCCCCTGCATGCAGCTGGTGTTTTAACCCTTTGTGCTCTGGAGACCTCGTAACCCTTTGTTGGATCCCTCTCCAGGCTGTTCCGCCGCCCCCAGCCCCCCACCGAGGGGGCCCCGGGGAAGGAGGCGCCTTTAACTGGGCTCTAGTGGCTCCAGCTTGGGGATGGGGGACCCCCTCCAACTGGACGGGGGATGGGCCGCCATGAGTGACCGCAGCAGCAACCCCCCCACCCCGGGCAGCTGGGCAGGGCCGCGGGAGCTATTTTGGTGGGAGTTTATAAAAAGATTCCCAGCCGCGTTCCAGGCTGGGGCCCGCGAGGCCTGGCCCATGGGGAGGGGGCAGGACAGAGTCAGTCCTCAGGGAGCTGCCAGCCACAGACAGAGACCCCCCCCCGGGGACAGACAGACAGACTGGCCCTGCCTCACAGGTTCACCCCCCAGGGCCTTGGCACCCCCTGCCCTCCGTTAAAGGGGCAGCTAGCACAGACTGCAGCTCCCCAGCCCCGGCAGAGACCTGTTGCCTGGTAGTCGTCCCCCAGGTCCTCAAACCTCTCCCTCCCCCTCCCCCGGCAACTCCCCACCTATCCTGGGGACCCCACTCCCCAAGGGGGGCAGGCAAGAGCAGCCAGAAACACACACAGCGCCCCCGCCACCAGTGACACTGAATGACTCACTGGACTGAATGGAGAGATCTGGACCCCCTGGGAGGCCATTCAATGGTTGCCAGACAAGCTCCCCCCACCCATCACACAGAAATAAGTGTGTGTGTGTGGGGGGGGGGGGCGGCAGCTCCAGCCCCTGCAGCTGGCAGTGCAGAGCTCAGATGCCTGGGTTTGTCCCCATCTCCAGCAGAGCAGTGGAGTCTAGTGGTTAGAGCGGGGGTGCTGGAAACCAGGATGCCTGGGTTCTGTCCCCATCTCCAGCAGGGCAGTGGAGTCTAGTGGTTAGAGCAGGGGTGCTGGAAACCAGGATGCCTGGGTTCTGTCCCCATCTCCAGCAGGGCAGTGGAGTCTAGTGGCTAGAGCGGGGGGCAGTGCTGGAAACCAGGATGCCTGGGTTTCATCCCCATGTCCAGCAGGGTAGTGGAGTCTAGTGGCTAGAGAGGGGGTGGGGGTGCTGGAAACCAGGATGCCTGGGTTCTGTCCCTATCTCCAGCAGGGCAGTGGAGTCTAGTGGCTAGAGGGGGGGGGTGCTGGAAACCAGGATGCCTGGGTTTCATCCCCATGTCCAGCAGGGCAGTGGAGTCTAGTGGCTAGAGGGGGGGGGGTGCTGGAAACCAGGATGCCTGGGTTCTGTCCCTATCTCCAGCAGGGCAGTGGAGTCTAGTGGCTAGAGGGGGGGGGGTGTGCTGGAAACCAGGATGCCTGGGTTCTGTCCCCATCTCCAGCAGGGCAGTGGAGTCTAGTGGCTAGAGGGGGGGGGTGCGCTGGAAACCAGGATGCCTGGGTTCTGTCCCCATCTCCAGCAGGGCAGTGGAGTCTAGTGGCTAGAGTGCGGGGGGGGGGGTGTTGCTAGAAACCAGGATACCTGCGATCTGCCCCCAGCTCATGGACTCTACCTACCCCCATTGTAAACTGCTCCAAGCAGCCACAGCTGTCGCCCCGGCACAGACCAAGGGGACCAGTGGCTAAGGCCCCATCACCCATCTGCCCCCCACAAGCAGCTGAATGAACCCAGCCCATCTGGCCCCAACAATTCACAGGAACCGGGAACCGCACAAGGAAGTTCAAGAGCCTTGAAGTGCCAAGACCCCTCCCTGGGTTAATCATCAGCCTCCCCACCCCTCTGGTCTGGGATACACAGAGCAATAATCAATGGCGGGCTCAGGGTTTGGGGGGTGCTTGACTAGGCCCTGGAATGTAGCCCCCCCCCCCCCGCTCCTCCAGCCCTATTGATTCCCTTCACTCCTGACCTGCAGCCCTTCCCCCGCCTCTATTTCAGCCTTTGCCCTCCCCGAAGCAGGCCGGAGTCGGGAGCTGAACAATGTTTGATTTGATGACGCGGAGGAAACCCGCCCACCTTGCGCCCACCCCTGCTGGGGCGACGCGGATGGATCGGGGCCCTGGCAGCTGACCCGGCTCCAGGCCTGATCAAAGATCCCAAGGAAGCCGGGGGAGGGGGACCCGGGTCCCTTGAGGTTGGCTCCACTCCAGAGACGGCTGCTCCTGGGGGCCGGGAACAGAGGGGCTTTCTCTGGAAATAAAGGCAAGAGCCAGGAAAGCCGCTCAATCATTAACTGGACACACAAAGGGGCCGAGTCTCCTTCCCGTCCCCAGCCAGGCCCAGCCCTGGGCTGGGGGGTCTTTTGGGCTGCCTCCCCCCAAACTCCCTGCCTGCCCTCCCTCCCGCAAGAACTTGCAAGCCCTCAGCAGGTGCATGCTTCTGGCCATCCCCGAGCACCGGGCGGGGCCCCACTGCTTTTCCTGCATGGGCTGAACACTAGGAAAAGGCCAGTCCATAGCCTACTGGCCATCCTCCGCCTCGTTAAAGGGAAGGGGAAACTGAGGCATGGCACGAGGCAGGGACTCACCCAACGGTGCGTGCATCAGGAAAAGAACCCAGGAGTCCTGATTCACCCTTAGCAGGGTGCAAATAAATCCCATTGTCTGCAGAGCCCCGACACCACAACTCCTGCGGGAATCACGACCCCCCCTCCCTTCCCAGAACCACAAAAAGACCCCAGGCGTCCTGACTCCCAACCCCTGTGCTTTAACGCCCGAGGTTCCTCTCCCCTCTCAGAGCTCAGGAAAAGAGCCAGGAGTCCAAGTTCCCAAGCTCCTTGGTCCCCTGGCCACTGGCCCACAGGGAAAGCACCCGCCTCCCCGCTCAGGCCAAGACGCTGGCGAAAAGGGAGAAGCCAAGAGTGCAGAGAGCAGGAAGTGAATTCAAAGTTTGGCTCCATTCAGTGGGCTGGGAGGAGGAGTCATTTGTAACATCAGCTCACCAAGCACCAGCCCCGAATGGCTATGGGGGGACTAGAGCTGATGGAGGGAGTCAACTGAGGCAAACTATCCCCCCGTCCCTGCTGCTGCATGCAGGGGATTCAGGCAGGTGAAATTGACGCTTCCCTCTTGGACCTCTGGTGGGAGCAAAGGCAGCCAGAGGTCGAACTGGGGCAGCAGAAAAGAGGACAAGGAGGCCTGGGGTAGGGCACTGTGGTCTGGGGAGGGATCCCAAGCAGAGGCAGAGGCTGCAGGGCTGATGCCTTCGATTGACAGATGGGTTCAGGCAAGGTGGAGCTGGCAGCAGACACCCCCCCAACCAGTGTTCTCTGCAAGCTGAGCACTTGGGCGGCCGCCCAGGACAGATTCAAATGCTGCCCAGCTGACTAGCAGAGCGCCCACAGCCGGCAGCCTGCGTTTCTATGGGTGGTGCACATCGGCACGAGTCAGTGCACAGAATAAAATGTATTCTGCGCACGGATGGAGAAGATTAGAGGGAACCCTGCCCCCAGCTGGGGCCTGCTCCTGGACTCTCCTCACACCCAGTGGGCCCCAAAGTGAGATGATGAGCCTGCAGCCAAGGGCAAGGTCCCCCACAGTCTCCCCTCCCCCAGCACAGGGCAAGCTCAAGCCATAGGCACTTCCTTGGGTCCTTTCCCTGGACAGGACAGGTGAGGTCTCCAGCCAGCAGATGCAGAAGTTCTTGGCCGGGGACTGAGGCCTGTTGCCCGGTGCTGGGGGGTCACTGAGCCCTGGCTACTTCCCCTTCGATCACTCCCCACCCCCAGACCACGAGCATTGGAGTCATCACATGTGTGATCTTCGCCCGTGCTGCCCTGCCCTGGTGCCAGCCACGTCGGGCTGGGCCGGGTTCTGATCCCATCCGGCAAGTCCTCCGCCGCTGGGCGATTGGGGGCAGGGCCTCTGGGGGACCCCAGCTGTCAGCGGCTCTCGCTGACACCCTGCCCACCGGCCTCCTGTGGGCAGTGAATGTTCCCTCCAGCCCCGCCAGAGCAGAGACCCCTTGTCACCGCGCCCGGGTGGCGGTGATGGACGGGAGCTCGAGCTGCCGGGTGTTATCGGCGAGCAGCGTAGGCTGGGAATGCACCGGGCAGCTGAAGCATTCGGGAGCACTGCTGCTGTCGGCGACACACCGGGCGGGTGTCCAGAGACCTCCAGAGGAGCCAGGCGCACAGGGAACACCCGGGAGAGCAGCCGGGCCAGAGCAGGAAAGGACCAGGGCTGGATGCAAGGAAGCGGGCGGCCTTGTGGGTGTAGCCCTGGCAAATAACTCGGCTCTTTTGCCCTGTCTGATGGGGCAATTGGCTCCTTGCAACAGCCCCGGTGACCTGCCTGGCAGGAGCCAGGGAGCTGTGAGCCCCTGGTAGTATTGCCGCCACGTTGTACAAATGCCCTGACCCCCTGCTGTACCCCCACCAGAGCCCCCTTTCGTGGGGGGGGGGGGTTAAAAGGAGGAAGCTGCGCAAGGAAGGGAGAAGCCAACAAAAACAGAGGAAACTGAGGCACAAAGGTGGGACGTGACTGGCAGAGAGGCGGTAGAAGAGGGGGAAATAGAACCCAGGAGCCCTCTCCCCTGCTCTAACCACCAGACGCCACTCCCCTCCCAGAGCCAGGCACAGAACCCAGGCGTCCTGTCCCCCAGCCAGCAGTCAGGCTGCCATGGGGCGGGGGGGGGGGGGCTGAGTTGCCGACAGCCCCGGGCAGCCAGGCAGGGGGTCCTGACCCTGTGCCCCCTCCAGCTCCATGGCTGTCAAGGCTACACAATGCAGAGCCTTTATCCGCTCGCCCCGCCTGGGCGTGGGGCTGGCTTTTCATTCCGAGGCTCTGGCCCATTAGGGGCTTTGGAAAAAAAAAATCTTGCGACCAGCCAGGAACAAAAGAGCTACAGACAGAAAACACCATGTCCTGGCCCCAGATAAAGCCCGGGCGCTGGGCCGGGGGGGGCTCCTGGCTTGGGCTCTGAGCCGCTGAACAAAAAGCAGATAAAGGCCTGGAAAAAGAAAGCGGGGAGGGCAGGGAGCTGGCCCGGCTCTGTGCTGGGATGCCGCACACCCCCACGCAGCCCGTCACACCCTGCACGGGCAGGCGGCTGCCCAACACCACACGAGAGCCCGGCGCGATGCCGATTGGACCGGCCCACCGCGTCACCTGACCCGGGTTCTGCCCCGGCCCACAGATCTGCCCCCGCGCCTGTCCTGCCTCCATTGTCCCCGGGCTCCGGACCTCCACGCTCCTGCCTCAGTGGCCCTGTGCGAACCCCTGCCCACCTGCCTTGCCTAGGGCGACCGGGGCAGGAGCCTTCTCGTGCTGCGAGGCTGGCAGGGCCCGAAATGGCCCGACACCAATCTCAGCTGGGCCCCAACGCCTGCAATGAAGCAGAATTGGTCTCCCAGTACGTGTGGGACATTTACAGAACCAGGCTGGACTCTCGCCGCCTTTGAAATCTGCCTGGGGCGGCTCCGCGGGGCAGGAACCCGCACCCAGGGTGTTTGCCCTCCGGTTAGTCACCTCGCTGGGCTGTTTTCCTCGCCGGGCTTCACAGCCTGGGTTGGGCCGTCACGTCTGGGCTGCCTCTTGGAGCCAAAAGGCGAGGCTGGAGTCAGAAAGAGCCCATGAAGGCGGGCGGGGGGCATGAGGAAAGCCAGGGGAAGCAGGGGACACTTAACCGCAGAGCCCGTAGAGCGGGGGTGGGGAGCCTTTTGTGGGTTGGGGGCCGCTGACCCCTAGAAAAATCAATCAGGGGTTGCACACAAGTGAGAAGCAAAAAAAACCACAACAACCCACAAACCCCTGACTGAGGCACATCAGAACTTAGGGGGCCCCTGCCAGTGGGGCAGCTGGAATGCCAATGCAGGTTCCCCATTGCTGTGGGGGGCCCTGAGGCTTGGGGGCTGGATCCAGGCATGCTGGGGGCCATACCCAGCCTTTGGTCCTTAGGTTCTCCACCCTGCCGTAGAGTCTTAACCGTATGGGGCTACAGAGCATCACCCTGCCCGGCAGCAGAACCATCCCCCACATGGGGGGAGGGATAGCTCAGTGGTTTGAGCATTGGCCTGCTAAACCCAGGGTTGTGAGTTCAATCCTTGCAGAGGCCATTTGGGGCATACATTTGTCAGGGATGGTACTTGGTCCAGGCAGGGGGCTGGACTTGATGACCTTTCAAGGTCCCTTCCAGATCTAGGAGATAGGCAATCTCCATAATTTAATTTAAATGATCACTCGTTGAGACCACAGCTCTATAACCATACGGTCACCACCCAGGCAGTCAGAAAGCCCCATGGCACGGGGCCCTGGATAGACTGGCCCCGGGTCCATAGGGAGACCAGGCCTGCTGGAAATCCAGCCCAAGCCTCTGGCGTCCCAACCCAATGTTTTAACCATAGCCCGTCCTTCCTCTCCATTTCCAGCTGGCTCATGGCTGCTTACTGGAGCAGCTCCTGTGTGGAGCGGTTGTAGGAAATGGCGCAACTGCACAACATCTGCAGCCGCGGCAGCTCCCCGGCACAGTACCAAAATAAAGCAAGGAACCGCAAGAACCCGCGGAATGTGACAGGAGCATTTTTAGAGGGCTGCTGTCAAGGCTGGGAGGCCTAAAATTAGAGCAGCCAGCTGGGCCTGGGAGCACAGGTGCTTCCCAGCCCCACACTCAGCTCCCTCCTCCCAGCTGGGAGGAGAGTGAAACTGACAAAAAGTTTGGCTCCTCTTGGCCTCATCCAGGATCCAGCATCGTGGCAAGAACGGGGCCAATGGGGAAGGTGCGTCAGAGGGAGGGACTGGGATCGCAGGGGAAGCGAGGGCCGTGGGCTGGATTCCTTGCACTGATGCCGGGGAGGAAGTTATCACAAATGGAAAAAAGAGTCGGCACAAGAGGGCTGAGGATGTTAGAGATGGGAATGGCCTATTGCAGCATCCCGTGCTCCCCTCCCTCGCCCTCAGTGAACAGAGAGCATGCCCCATGCTAGGACATGACAAAGGACGCCAGTCCTAGGGAAGGATCCACCTATGTTTGTCATGAAATTGCTGGAGCACTCAGCTGCTCCCACTTTTCACGAGCGGCACTCACACTCGGGCGGGACAGACCCGGCTGCACCCCAAGCAAAGGAGCTAGGAACCACCCAGCCTGACCGGTCGCCCTGCAGCAAATCTGAGACAGAACACGGGCTCTGCAACCCAGGAGACATGAATAACCACGGCTCCGTCGCCGAGCGCTCGTGGGAATCCCCTGTGAAAAGCCGTCATCGTGCGCTGGCCTCCTCCTCCTCCAGAGATTCTCCAGGACTCCTGGGTCCCTGCCGTGGACAATGTTCCCCATTAGAATGTCAGACCCCCTCCTGGAGAACACTCCTCCTCAGGAGTCCTTCCACTGACAGGCTAGTGGGAAACTGAGGCAGGGGGTTGCCTAAAGCCATACAGCGAAAGCCAGACCTGGGAGTAGAACCTTGAGTCCCAGCTCTCATCACTAGGCCCTGTGCCCCGCCCAGGGCTGGCAGCGGAAGCCAGGTGCTCTGCTTGCAAGGCAGGACACCACCTTGGTTGGGTGATGACTCAGCCAGAGGCTCATTAAGAAACTGAGCCAGCTGGCTGGGGATGATACGCTCTTACATGCAGCAGCCCGGCGTTACTTTCAGTCCCTCCCCCCCCCCCCCCCCGGAAACGCTGCCCTTTCCCCCCCTCCGAGCAGCCCAGTGCCTGCCAGGAGGTCCCCATGGCGTGTTGCTTTCAGGTGGCTTTGCACCGCCCCCCTGCCCTAGAGCCGCTCAGACCCGCATGCTTAGAGAGCCCCCAAAACCGGCTATGGGGGCTCTACAGGAAAGATTCAGTTCAGAACAATCCAGCCAACCTGCGCCTGCCGTGGGGCGCAAGGCCAGGGCATCACAGCAACGGAGGCAGCTCCCTACGTCTTCTAAGGCCTCCATATGGCTCGCTGGGAGCTGCCCCCAGGATGGTAAGAGAACCAGGTCGGCAGACCTGGCAGGCCACTGTGACCAAGAGCTCAGGGCAGGGAGTCTGACCCAGCAACTCACTTCCATACATGGGGGGATGCTGCTTCTTCCCCTCCATACACAGGGAACCAACTGCAGGGGCTGGAAACCATCCCCCAGACTGGTCCCTAGCAGCCAGATCAGAGCCCAGGCTGGCTCCCGGGACCATGAGCTGGCAGGGTGGACGAGACCCATTATAATCTTCACCCCAATAGTTTGCCCTGGTGTTGCCATCCAAGGATCTGAGCCCCCTTCAGCACGAACCAATCAGCCCTGCAAGAGAGAATCAGCGCTCCTCCCCCTGTCATGTGGGGAAACTGAGGCACGGAGCCGGAGGAGGGGAACAATATGCCCACCCTACCCACCCCCTCTGTCACAGGACGTCATTGGGCGCGTGGGTGAGGCATCATTGCCGGCGTGGCAGAGAAGCCGGGTAAGATGGGGGCTCTTTTGAGAGGGTGGCAAAGCGCTAGGTCCCAGCGTCACTCTCAGAGTGAATTGTTCCCGCTGGCCATATGCACGGCTCAGCTGGGAATAAACCCACTGCTCTTTGCACCCTAGGCCCGCCCAGTTGTTTTGTTGCTGATTTCACCAGCCCACGGAAGAGTTTTGAAAGTGCCCCACCCACCAGCGAAACGGCCTTCCCGCCCCACAAACACACGCAACAGGTGCCCAGGGAGCGGGCGGATGGCCGGGCGCCAGGAAACGTTGGCCGTTCAAATAGCACCTTTAATTCCAAGTGCCTTAACTTGCCAAAGCCTGTTCATCAAGTGTACTCAAGAGAGAGGCCCCGCGGAGAGACCTAGAACTTGTAAAGCAAGATACCAAACAGCCCCAGACTTGGCCCTCCCTGCCCGGCCTTATCTGCAAGCATCTCGCTTTCCCGCAGCCGGGTGCACATTCCGACTCGGCCTCTCGGGAAAGAAACCCGAGGCTCTCCCGCATGCTCCCGTGTCTCGTTAATTTCTCCTGCTTAAACCCATAGGGGCTGTGATCTTTGTTGGGGGGGAAAGAAATGCGGAGGGGGGGGGATCCTCCGGGCCCTGACCCTGAGGCAGGGCCATACCAGCACAGACATGATGGTCAGGCCAGGGGCTTGACGTGGCACCTGGCAGATCAGCCTCCTTCCCGCAACCCCCAGAAATCAAAGTCACAAAGAGCCACCCCGGCAGCTGAAGGCAGAGGCGCCGCAAGCGCGAGGCTGATGATTCTCTTCCAAAGCCGTAACCAGTACAGTCCCGCCCCGGCACCCTGCGGTTAGTCCCGCACCTGACTCCCCTAGGAGCAGGCACCTGAATCCCTTTGAGACTTGGGGCCCTGATACTGCCATGAGCTCAGAGACCCAAGAAATTCACTCCAGGAAGGGTTCATGCGGGGGGGGGGGGGGGAGGTCAGACCAAGGCCAGTCCTGGGTAAAAGTGGCTAGTGACTCGGGGGGGCTGGTCACACCCTGCTGCAGCTCGTCGGCAGGTCCCCTCCCATCGGCTCCCTAGGCCACGACCTCCGGGCCTGACCTCTGCAAGGCACTTGCCCACGGTGCCTGTAACCTCCGGTACCAGTGCAGAGTCCAGCCCCCTGCTTCCCGGGAGTAACCTCTGGGCCAGATCCACACCCGCTGGGGGGCTGCCCGGCCCGGGGCCTGTGAGACCCCCTGTCCCGCCCTGCGCTCCCCAGACCCCTGCAAAACACCCAGCGCTAAACTCTGCCCCGGAGCAGGTGGGGGGGGAGGGGTAGTTCTGGTGCCTGTGGGGTGGGGGCAGGGACGGTCGCCCAAAGGGGCATGAGGGGGAATTACGATTTTGGGGGGGTTCGGGGGGGCCCTCTTGGGGCTCTGCCCCTCGGTAGAGCAGGTTCAAAAGCGGAGCCTGAAGCGCGAGTGACACCCGGGATACAAACACCCCCCCGCTGTGCCCGGCTCCGGAGCGACTCCGAAGCTCGCTCCTGCCTTGACTTACCCGCCTGGGAGGCCACGAGCTCCGGGCGCCAGAACAGGACCACGAGCCAGCAGGGGAACCCCGCCGGGAGCAGGATCCTCCGCATTTCTCAGCCGGGGCAGGCAGCCCGGACGGGCTAGGACATGCCGGGCAGAGGCAGCCGCCACCTGATCCCCGCTGGGGCAGGGAGAGGGGCTGGGCCGGGCCAGGCGGCGCCTCTGGCGGCCGGTGCCTCGGTCCGCGTCGGCAGCCCCGCTCCCGTGTCGCCTGCCCGGGCAGCCGCTTTGATCCGCGCTCGGGACACCCGCAGCTGCTGGAGCGGGTACAAACACACACACTCTTCATTCAGGAGTAGCTGCGCCGGCCGCTCATTGGCTGCCCGCCCCAGCCAATCAGAGACGGACCAGCTGAGGGGTGGCGGGGGACTGGGTCTGAGCCCCCTTGTGCCCCCACCCCTCGCCCCCTGGGCTGGGCAGGGCTCAGCCAGTCGCTGATCGTCGGGCAGGTTCCGGCTGCACCAGCCACTGGGTCTCTGCCCCAGGCAGCTTACAATGCCCCAGGCATGGGTCAGAGAAGAGATCCCGCCCTGCGTCCCTCAGCTCCTACCAGACAGTGCGGGGCCTACCTGGCATTGAAATCTCCAACTCCCGTGAGGATCTGGCCCCGGGGGCAGAGACAGGAAATGAACCCAGGTGTCCAAGTGGGGAAATAACCCTATACCCTTTGGCGGGGGAGGCAGACACAGCGGTGGAGGGGGGGCATCACAAGGGAGCATCAGAATTAGAACTCACGTACCCCAGCTACGAGCCTGGGGGCCAACCACGGGCCCATGCCCCTATCTTGCCCCTGCACTCCTTAGCGGGCCTCGCCTCGGCTTCCCACCCGCGTTTTGTTTCTGCAGTTGGCACATGCCACCCCCAAGCTCTGCTCTGCACCTGTCCCTGGTCGCTTGGCCAGTCCAAAACTTCTGCTCCCGCCCATCATCAGCTGCAGAGCACTGCACATCTACAGCTGGGCGCACGTCTACAGCTGGGCGCACGGGCATTGTGGACAGCTGGGGGGGGGCACGTTACAGATTCCAGAGTGGGTGGGGGGAACAATGGCCGCAGTCAGGCGCAGGCCTGAGAGGAAATGAGCTCAGAGATGGAGGCGGGAGGGGAGCTGGGTCGTCAGCAGCATGACGCACTCCTGGTGGGCGCCGGCAACTCCGCACCAGCCCCATGGCGGGCATGGAGCCAGCTCAGCAGCCTGGCAGAGCTCTTCAGGCAGCCCCCCCCCACATTACCAACATCCCCTCCGGAGAGTGGCGACTTGCCCCATTCAGTCCTTGGCACCCAGCCCAGGAAGTCTTAGGGGGCAGGGCCCATCTTTGTGTTTATACAGCACGAAGTCCCGTGACTGGCAGCCCTGGTCTGTGGCTAGATTGCGGGGGGCAGAGCAGGGCTAGCTGCGACCATAATAGACCTATTAAACAGCCTGCAGAACCCAGCACAGCGAGGGGTGGGTTAGTGAGTCGGGCACCAAGAGCTGTTACCATAATGCACCTAATATGAAGAACTGGTTTCAGCCCAACCGCTTCTTTTCATATGGGCCAATATCGGCCATTTTCGGGGACCATTTTCTAATCTCCTTCATGTTCAAGTAGGGACTTAGAGGTGAAAAGCCCCAGGAATCCCTGAGCAATAGGGCCTTGTAGCCCCCCCCCCCCACACCACTTCACTCTTTGCCATAGGGAGTTAGGGACAGTGGAAACACACCTGGTTATTTTTACCCCTTTTTAATCAGAGACTCATGTAGTCAGTCATTGGCCCCAGGTGAATTCTTGGCCCCGGTGAGTTGTTGTGGCAGAGAGTTCCACAGGCCAATCACACACTTTGTTGCCTTTTGTCCCTAGGTCACGAGAGAAAGTAAACAAAGGTTCCCGACAGCCCTTCTCTGCTATCATTTTCAGTCCCTGTGTCCTCTTGGCCAGGGCAGCAGTAAACAGACCCAAACCTTTTCTTTTTCAGGCCTCTAGGGTGGCTCTCTCCTTTCCCAAAGCTGCTGGAGCCTCCAGGAGACAGGACCCCAAACACGCCCCTAAAATTACCAGCCTGGTTGATCAGGATTTGGAGCTGAGCCTGCACCTGTTCCAGCTCTAGGGCGCCCCCCGGTGGCCATTTCAGGGACTTTCTCTTTAGGCCTAAGCTCTGGCTGCTGACAAAGACGCAGGCCACTAGGATGTCACATCATCTCCCCGCAACCTCCAGTTCCTTGCTGGGTCCCCAGCAATTCTCCCAGGAAACGGGGCATCAGCCTGGCAGAGCTCTTCAGACAGCCCCCCCCACATTGCCCCCCCCCCCACATTGCCCTCAGGGCTGGTGCAAAGGGGGCCCCGCCCAAAGATGAACTGGAGCACAGGAGTCTGCTCCCATCCTGCCTGCATCCCGGCTGGGCATGTTCTCCAGACACCCAACACTTCTGGGCCTAGGCTGCAGACAGCTATGGGAGGCCAGGCTGGTAGGGCAAGCAGCCAGACCCTGTCCTTAGCGAGAACAGGGGCCCACTTGGGCTGAGCTAGGCCTGCTTTGCTCCACTTGAACCCACTCAGTGCAATAGCACCACTTAGCCAAGCTCACTCCAGGAGCAGACCATGCTGCTAGATGGCACACGAGCTGGGCAAGTCCTCTTGCACCTACACACAGGGCTCTAAGTGCCAAGCTGGAGGAACCCTGGCTCCCGCTGGATACCCATGCACAGCCCATGGGAGACACGCTCCCTGCACGTGCCAACAGCTAAGGGACAGGACCGGTTGCCCAGCTTGTGCGGTTTCTGCAGCGTTGATTATTTAGCAACCAACAACCCTGACAAGGCCTCCCCAAGTCGTCCCGCAACAGCCACACTCTGCAATACACCCTCCACCCCCCAGTCTGCCACAGATGGGCCTTTGGGCCCCCCTGCCAGCCCAAAGGGTTCATTTTATGCTGTGAGGCCCATCCACCAATTGCCATGATCCCAGGCAGGGCCAGCCCCTGGCATGCATTGAGCCCCCCAACAGGATGCAGCAGAGTTCTGTCCTACAGTAACTGCATGCCTCAGTTTCCCTGAGCACTGTACTAATCCCTAGCTCAGGGCTACTCAACACACAGCCCACGGGCTGCCTGTGGCCCACAGCCTGCTTATGGCCCACAATACAATTTGGCTACGTCCAGATTGGCATGGTTTTCCACAAATACTTTTAACGGAAAAGTTTTTCCGTTAAAAGCATTTGCGGGAAAGAGTGTCTAGATTGGCACGGACACTTTTCTGCAAAAGCACTTTTTGTGGAAAAGCGTCCGTGCCAATCTAGACGTGGCTTTGCGCAAGAAAGCCCCAATCACCATCAGGGCTTTTTTGCACAAAATACCGCGTTGTCTACACTGGCCCTCTTCCGCAAAGCATTTGCACAAGAGGGCTTTTGCCCAAACGGGAGCAGCGTAGCATTTCCGCAAGAACACACAATCTTACATGAGATCGTCAGTGTTCTTGCGGAAATTCAGGCAGCCAGTGTAGACAGCCAGCAAGTTTTTCCATAAAAGCAGCTGCTTTTGCAGAAAAACTTGCCAGCTAGACGCAGCCATCAGGTTTATACAGGGCCCACAGCGGGGATCCTTTGAACATGGCTCCACTGGGAACACACTCCACAATGGCAAATCAATATAATGGTCTTTTGTCGATATGCATTTTAGTAAATTCCTGGACTGTCATGGCTCATTAAAAGTGGTCATAGGGGTGGAAATCGGGTAAATATCGCATTTTAATATCAGAACTGACATAAATGGGGCCTGCATGTTGTGTAGTCTTGCCTGGCAGTGTGAAAGCTATTTGAATATATTTGCATGTATAGGCAACCACTCTTACGTTGCTGCGTGTGTTGTATCATTGTGGCCCCCAGGGCTTCCAAAGTTGAGTAGCCCTGTCCTAGATAGTGATGGGAATTTCAAGAGTGACTTCCATGGAGGGAGACTGCCCCAGCCTCCCTCGCCCCCTCCCCAAAGGCTAATGCCCTCTGTGACTTGAACCAGAGGGGGTACCAGGTGATACCTTTTGCCAGGGAAGCAGGACAAAGGCTGGAGGAGCAGCCTGGGACCAGGACCTGGGAGCAAGTCAGCAGCAGATGGCTTGGGAGGCAGGAGGGCCACAGCCCTGGCTCCGGGCCTCCTCTCCCCCCTCCACCGCCCAAGACGGATGGTACCGGCTGCTTCTGGTTCCTGTGCTGACAAGTCTGTTCTATGGTGTGTCCTTGTGGACTAATATTTTCTGTTCTATCTGCTGAGTTGCATCTAACTGTGGCTAGGAGTGCAGGCGCCTCTGCCCCACACTTTGGGGACACAGCCAGTGAGCTATGGAGAGACTCCTGCCACCCCGGAGAGCATCTAATGCTCCGCTTCTTCCTCCCACAGTAACACTGTCTTGCCACAAGCTCCCAGCAAGTGGAAGAATCTGGTGCCCTTTCTCTCCCCCCACAGACTCGCACGCACCCACTAGATGTAAAGTCATTTATTGAGGCAATGTCTCAAGATGCACATTTCCAGCAGCTCTGCCTTACATAGGCTTGGGGGGTGGTCTCGGGGCAGCGCCCTAGAGGAGACAGAAAGAAGAGAGTTAGGGGATGTTCAGCTGATAGAGGCTCAGCGATCTGACCTATCAGCCTGGCAAATCTCTGATGGTGGCCAAAACCAGAGGCTCCAGAGGAAAGTGGAGGAATCCCGCAGACGTGAGATCACTGGCCTCCCATGCAAGAGCTCAGAGAGCAGCTAAAACAAGCTGTTTAACCTCCCTTCCAGGCCATGTCGCTGTGATAAGGACCTATGGCTGTTACCCACAGGACCAATCCCGTGGTCCGACTGACCCACCCGCTTCGGAGCAGGACTCTCCTCCCCATACAGTCAACAGCGTCCCAAGCGGCTGGGACTTCTCTGAAGATAATCGCTGGCCCCAGGTAAGCCGGTTCCAGCTCCTAGCTCTGTGCTGCAAGGTTTTGCTGGGCAGCTCTGATTAGGCTGGTACCTGACATTGCCAGGCAGATCAGTGGGTGGAAAGACCGTCATGGGCGTGAAGGAAGTGTGGGGAAAGCCGGGGGGGGGCGGATGTTGGCAGGAGTCGGGGTATGGGAGGGGCTCGTGCAGTGATACGTACAGCAGGCCTGAACCTGGGCGGAGGGGTACGGTCCTTCCGGGCCTCCCGGGAACGGTTCCTCACCACCTTGCTGTGGATGGCGCAGCTGACGCAGTAGTGCAGCTTCACATACAGCTTGGGCAGCACATACGCTGGGGAGAGACGTACATTGAGCTGGGTTACACGCTGGCTGAATTCAGCTGTCCCTGCTTCCTCCCCAGCATAACAAGGATGAGACCACTTAACCCAACTAGATGGACGACTAGGACCCACAGTACTGCTTTGGATGCAGCTGCCAAAAGGCAGAATATCTCATTTGTATCATAGAAAACTAGAAGGTCCCCTGCCCTCACGGCAGGACCAAACACCATCTAGAGTCCCCCTAGACCATTCCTAATGGATGCCTAACCTGTTTTTAAATATCTCCAAGGATGGAGACTCCACAACCTCCTTAGACAATTTATTCTAGTGTTAAACAACCCTGACAGTGAGGAAGTTTCTCCTCATATTCAACCTAAACCTTCCCTGCTGCAATTAAAGCACATTGCTTATGGTCCTACTATAGAGAATAAGGAGAACAATTTTTCTCTCTCCTCCTTTTGACACCCTTTTAGGTACTTAACAGTTATTATCATGTCCCCTCTCGGTCTTCTTTTCCAAACTAAACAAACCTGATTCTTTTAGTCTTCCCTCGTAGCTCACGTTTTCTAGACCTTTAATAATTTTTCTTGCTCTTTTTCGGTCCTCTCAAATTTCCCATCTTACTTGAAATGTGGTACCCAGAGCTGGACACAATACTCGAACTGAGGCCTAATCAGTGCAGAGTGGAAGAATGACTTCTCCCGTCTTACTACAACACTCATGTTTGTTTTTTGGAAGTGTCACAATGTTGACTTATTTAGTTTGTGATCTTCCATGATCCCTAAATCCCTTTCTGCAGTACTCTTTCCTGGACAGTCACCTCACATTGCATACATGTGAAATGGATTATTCCTTCCTAGGTGGAGTATTTCACATTTCTCCTTATTAAACTCCATCCTATTTATCTTGGAATATTTCTCCAGTTTGTCCAGATCATTTTGAGGCCTGCAGGCAGCATTAGCAATGGCACAAAATTAGCCAGCTGCTGGGAGGTACTCCAGAGTCTGGTGGGAGGTAGGGATGTCACTAATCAAGCACACATCTAGGCTTATCAGTTAATCTTGTTGACTACATACACTCTGCCCCTCCGCTGCCTCTGTGTCAGAGGTAGCAAGTGGAGCGAGGGGGGAGAAGAGTAGGAGCTGGTGCCGGGAGGAGCTGGTTTAAAAGCCAGCTCCCCACTAGCACCAGATCTGCCTCTTCCTCCACTGCTGCCTCTGACAGGCAGCAGGGCAGAGGGTGAGGGAGGCAGGGGAGGCTGCTCTGGCATCCTATGGAGCAGCCTCTGTCCATGGGGAGCTCGGGCCCCTCAAGGACAGGGGCTACTACTACCCATGTTACTGCCACTGTATTAGAGGCAGCAGCACAGGGTGGCAGGGGGCTCCTTGGGAGTGGGAATGGAGCACACTGGCTGCTGGCTCTGGCAACTATCGAATAGTCATGTAACTGCTAAAATGTCATGAGGTTACACGACTAATCAATTACATGCTAACATCCCTAGCGGGAAGCAGATGACAAGTTAGGTGCATCTTCACTGCCATGTTATGCATGACTGAGCTAAGAGGCACAACCCTCTTCCGCCTGCTACCTACGGTACTCAACTAGCTGCAATCCCTGCAGTGTGCGAATCCTGCACAGTCTATTTACCCAAAATGCCTCTGGGAGGCACAGCACTGCTATTGTCCCCATTGTACAGACTGGGAAACTGAGGGTGTCCCTGGTGCCCTAAGAACTGGCTCGTACAGGGTAAGGCTAGTAAGACAGTCAGTGCCTGAACACACAACTGCTGAGTGGCTCGCATCGCAGCCCCCCTGCAGGCTATCACCATGACAACACTCAGCCCCCCATAGAGCCTCACAATCGAAGACGCTGGCTTCGGAGATGTCACGCACGGCGGCGGCCTCCACGATGTTGCGGATGACGAACTTCTTGATGGCCTTGTCCTTGGGGACGCAGCGGGCACAGTTGGTGCAGCGGATGGGCTGGACGTGCCCCCGGCCCTTCTTGGCGCGCCCGTTGTTCCGTCTCTTCTTGGTCTGGCAGGAGGGAAGGAGCCAGGGGCTGGGTGAACGTTGCTGCCGGGGCCGAGGGAGGCTGCAGGGCCTGGATTAGGCACCAGCCCTCCCCCATCCCCATACCTGGCCCCCCTGCGGAGCCCTCCCCCCACATCCCATACATGGCCCCCCCATCCCCATTTGTACCCCCTGTTCCCCAGGGAAGCACCCCCATCCCCATACCTGGCCCCCCCCCTCCCCATACCTGGTCCCCCCTCCCCATCTATTCCTCCCCCAGGAGGAGCCACCTCCCCATCCTCATACCTGGCCCCCCCTGAGGAGCCCTCCCCCCACATCCCATATGTGGCCCCCCTCCCCATTAGTACCCCCCGTCCCCCAGGGAAGCGCCCCCCCATACCTGGCCCCCCCTCCCCATGTGTCCCCCCCTCCCCGTCCCCAAACCTGGCCCCCCTGCAGAGCCCTGCCCCCCCATGTGTGTCCCCCCACCTCCCAGGGGAGCCTCCCCCCCATACCTGCCCCCCCCGTCCTCATTTGTGCCCCCCCTCCCCAGGAGAACCCTCCCCCCACCCCCATACCTGCCCCCCCCGGGGAGTGTCTCTCCCCCCCCCCCCCCGGCCCGGCGGTCGCGCGCCGCTCACCATCTTGGAACCGAAGAGGCGAAAGAGGATCCGGCTGCCGAACGCGTCCCTTATATAGTTCTCCGTCCGCCCCGGAAGTGCCTCCGCCAGGCGAGCGGGAGCGTGAGGTGGACACGACCCCGCCCGGTTCCCGCCGCCCTTCCGCTCCTCTCCCCTCCGCGCCGCTGCGGGAGCGGAGGAAGCCGGTTCCCGGGTCTCTGGGATTCAGCGGGATGGACTATTTTTTTTTACAGCTGAGCGGAGGGATCTCACGTTACGTACCAGACGTCACCAGCATGCACAGCGATGGCGGCTAGGCGCGGGCCGCACGCAGGCACGTGGCGCGGTGCATGCTGGAACCTGTAGTCCTCGCTGCCCAGAGGCCCCATTGCATGCTGGAACACGTAGTTCGCGTGGGACCGCATGGCCCCGCAGGAGGCAGCAGGGGCGAGACTGCGCTGCGGCTGTGTGTAGACCCAGGAGGCCGGGCTCCCAGCCCCCCCGTGCTCTGCCCACTAGCCCCCATTTCTCTCCAATAGCTAGGAGTAGAACCCAGGAGTCCTGGATCCCTGGCTTCTTCTTGCACCCCCATTCTACTCTCTCCCTCCCCATCCACCCCAGCATGCTCCTGAGATCAGACTGGGTCAAGCAAAGGTCCATCCAGCCCAGCATCCTGTCTTCAGACAGTGGCCAATACCAGGTGCCCCAGAAGGAACAAACAAAACAGGCAAACATCAAGTGACCCCTCCCTGGCCCCCACTTCCAGCCTGTAACAGAGGCCAGAGACACCTTTCCTACAGTCCTTGCTACTAGCCCTTAATGGATCTGGCCTCCATGAATTCATCGCACTCTTTTTTTGAACCTTGTTAAAGTCCTGGTCTCCCCAACATCCTCTACATAAGAACCTAAGAACTCTGGCAAGGCGTTCTACAGGTTGACTGTGCTCTGCAAAGAAACACTTTTTAGTTTGCTTTAAACCCGCTACCTCTTAAATTCACTTGGTGACTCAAGCCCATCTCAGCTGAAGAAGTGGGTTTTACCCATGAAAGCTCATCAAACTATAGATATATTTGTTTCCAGTCTCTATGGTGCCACTGGACTACTCGTTTTCCTAATTCGTGGGTCATGGGAACAAGTAAATCACTCTTCCTTATTCACTTTCTCCGTACCTGTTGTGACTTTATAGACCTCTATTATAGCCCCAAGTCTCTTCTTTTCTAAATGGAAAAGTCCCAGGCTTTTTAATCACATATGGCAGCTGTTCCAATCCCCTAATCATGGTTTCTAGAATAGAACCTAGAAATCCTAACTCCCCAGCGGAGCCGCTTTTAGGGGTGGGTGAGCTAGGCAGTTGCCCAGGGCCTCCATTTTCAAGGGGCTGCCGACAGAGCCCGATGGAAGCCCGCCCAGGACATGTGACAATTAAAGGGACCGAGACCGCATTTCAGCCTCCCCCCACCCCGGCAGTCACCCAGGACCGCCAATTGGTTAGGACTAGCCCTGTTCCCCAGCTTTCTAATTACCCCCTCCTTCACTGTGTTGGCTATTGAAATACAAAGAAACAAACAAGTTCATGCCTCAGACCTCTGAAATTACCATTTTACTGCAGCCACAAAAGCTGGAGGAAAAACATACAGCTTCCAGCACCCACATCGAGTGAAGTCCTCTGCAGCCAAACCTGACTAGGGTTGCCAGATGGTTTCAGAAAAAAATACCAAACAAAAACCATGCCAGGAAAAAGTTTGTTGAGCAAAAAAACCCACCATGGCCCCTTTAAAAACTGCGTGAGGCTTTTTGGTCCTAAAGCTGCCAGCAGCCGCCCGCCATCTCTCCTCCCTGTGCCAGGCTGAACAGCTCCCCTGTGGAACCCGGTAAGCACTAGGGTTGTTAGGCTGCCTCCATATTGAGCTGGACAGCCCGGGATTTTCACCTCCTGGCCGGGAAAAAAAAAATAAAAAAAAATCAGAAAGCACCAGACATATTAGGTGTCCGGTATTTTCTGAATTTTTTTTTTTTTTTACTGGACAGGAGGTGAAAATAAGAGACTGTCCGGTTCAATACCAGACACCTGGCAACCCGACGAACCTTGGGTACAGAGACGCAGAACAACAGGCCCTCGCTTATGCAACCGGCACACGTGACGGTGAAAGCAAAGCCTCCGTGTGGAAGACTCCCTTGGCAGCGGCCTCTGACATTCAGATGCCCTAGCTGAGTCTAAAATCCCCTCCACCGTTTGCAGCTATCATTCCATCTCTGCCAGTCAGAACAATCCGAGCCGCACACAGGTTATGCATTGTCTTTGAAAAAGCTCAATGTGAAACTCAGGGCACAGGCTGGTCCCTCACCTGGGACTCTTGCTCAAAAAGGTCAGAGATCCTAATCTGGTCAGGACGGCTGCTCTGACTCCTCTCCTGGTAGCTAAACAGGCCTCACCCCTTTCTTCCTTCTCATCACAGCAACTCAAAAGCTTCCTCCAGCTGCAATAAGAGCCCCAAAAGCCCCAAACCCTCAACTGCGTGAAGTCCCTTGCGCACACCCCCCACATTCGAGGCCGTACGCAAAAGCAAGCCTGAAAGTTACCCTGAGGGCAACCTTTAAAAAAAGAAATCCCCTTCAAGCCGAGTAGCAATTCCCATGAAGAGTAAAACACGACAACTTCCCCACTTGTGATGAAAGAAGGCGGCAGCTTGAATACGGTTGCCTGCATGCCAGCCAACAAAGCAGGACGCTGGGGCTACGTCTGGACTGCAAGCCTTCTTCTAAAGATACTTTCGAAAAAGAGCATCTAGACTACAACCAGTACTTTCGAAAAAGCAAGCCGCTGTTTTGAAAGAGAGCACCCAGGCAGTCTGGATGCTCCCTTTCGAAAAAGCGCCGTTTGCATTACGTAGCGCCTTGTTTCGAAAGTGCTTTCGAAAAAAGGCATTCTTCCTCGTAAAACGAGGTTTTCCATGGTCAAAAAAACTGCCGATTTACTTTCGAAAGAACGCGGCAGCAGTCTAGACGCAGGGGAAGTTTAAAAAAAAAAGCCACTTTTTTCGAAAAAAACCCCTGTAGTCTAGACACACCTGGGACCACTGTTCACTGCGCTGGCCAGGGCTGCCCCATTGCTTCCTCATGCTGCCCACCCCCGTCTCTCTCGTCTTACAGGCGGATTGTCACACAGCGCTCCCAGGGGCGGCGCTGTAATTCTGTTTGTACCGCGCCTTGCACAAACCGGGGGCGCTCGGTGCGTGATCAGGCCCTCCAGTGATAAAATCAGAAGGATGGCCAGGCACGGCTATGCAGAGATACTGCCCCTGCTGGCAAGAGGATAAAGAATTTGTGATTTGGGTGGCTGGAGAGCTGTGGCGCGACGGGTAGTCCTTCTCTGCACTTCTAGCACACCAGCAGCGGACGGCACGGGGCGTAACCTAGGCTGACGAATAGGGCCGGGGAGCAGAAATCAGAAAACCTGCGTTCTCAGACAGCTGCTGTTTGGTGCTGCCGGAGCCTCCGTTTTGCCTGCTCTCTGTGGACTCTAAGCCCTGTGGACCTGCAGCTACAAGCGCAGAATTAACCTCCTAGACGGGCATTTGTGGCTCTGAACCACCTCTCAAGCTGCCTGGGAAGCAGCGAGTCTCTTTTTACAGATGAAGCAACTAGCACCAAAAGGGGAAATTACCTGCCCCGATCTCACACATGCAGAGCAGGGAATGAAACAGGCTCCATGTCTCTCAAGCAACAGCCTCCCCCTGCCCCAGCACGGAGCTTCAAAAACCAAGTCGGCTCCCTGGGACGGGCTCCTGCGCTGAAAATGGCAGTGGAGACGGTTGGGCTCCACCCTGAGCCTAAATCAAACACTACAGGAGGGTCTCAGCCTGAGCCCCCGTGTCTACACGGCAATATTTCAGCCCCGGAGCCAGCTGCAGCCAGACTACAGGTCTATTGCACCTAGACAAGGGCCAGGCCAGCATTTGAGCCAGACAGACCTTGCAGAGATGGAGCCAAATTCCGAAGCGGGAGGAGGTCGCTGGCGTTCCCTTCACGTCAATGGAGGTGCACACATCTGGAGTGTAGAAGGCTGAATGGGTCCAAGGGACAGCACAGAACCCAGCTCAAAGGAGAGCGCTCGGGCCAGGCGAGAACCGACCAGGTTCCCACCTGCCTCTGGCTCATCCTGGCTGCACAGTGAGATGGTCTGGCCTGGCCTCCGTTCCGAGCTGCCCTGGGAATGAAGACCAGTCGTGCTGGGGTGGAACGGGGCAGGGAGGGATCCGGTGCCCACTTGTTGGCTCAGCAACCCGCACAGCTGAAAAGGACGGGGGAGGAGGGGGTCCTACCCCCAACTATCCAGGCCCGATGAACACCCTTCCAGCAATCTGAGCAGAGGCTGAAGTTGGATGGGGCCGTGGTGACCAAGTTTCCTTTGCCCTAGAGAGGGCCCGGCAGGGTGGGGTTAGGCTGAGCAGTGAAGAAATTAGGTCCCGTTCTCATTTACTCTCAGGCCCCTCTCAGCTGCTCTGACAGTGTCGCGGGGTCTTAACATGGGCAGAAACGCCCTCCTGAGAATTGCCTGAAAGGACCTCCAGCTTGGGTAGAGGTGTGTCAGGGCTCTGGAGCTGCCCCTGCTCCCGAGTAGGGCAGTGATGCTTGGAGGATGCAGTTACAGCTATTCTCCAATGCCCAGAGGCCACAAGGATCAGTGGGAAGTAGAGCCGCCTCGAGGCTGCTCTATGTGCCAGTTAGGATTCTGCAGGACCCCACAATACAGGGAGTCAAAAGTGAGTTCAAGGGCTCTTCCCCAACCCTTCATAGAATCATAGAACCATAGAGCTGGAAGAGACCTCAGAAGGTCAAGTCCAGCCCCCTGCTCTAGGCAGGACCAATCCCAACTAAATCAACCCGGCCAGGGCTTTCTCAAGCTGAGACAAACACCTCTAGGGATGGAGACTCCACTACTTCCCTAGGTAACCCATTCCAGTGCTTCCCACCCGCCTAGGGAAATAGTTTCTCCTAATATCCAACCTGGACCTCTCCCACCACAACTTGAGACCATTGCTCCTTGTTCTGCATCCCTCACTACTGAGAACAGCCTCTCTCCAGCCTCTCTGGAACCCCCCTTCAGGAAGTTGAAGGCTGTTATCAAATCCCCCCTCACTCTTCGCTTCTGCAGACTAAACAGACCCAAGTCCCTCAGCCTCTCCTCATAGGTCATATGCTCCAGCCCCCTAATCATTTTGGTTGCCCTCCGCTGGACCCTCTCCAATGTGTCCACATCCTTTTTGTAGTGGGGGGGCCCAGAACTGGACACAATATTCCAGATGTGGCCTCACTAGAGCCGAATAAAGGGGAATAATGACATCTCTGGATCTGCTGGCAATGCTCCTCTTAATGCAACCTAATATGCCATTAACCTTCTTGGCTACAAGGGCACACTGTTGACTCATATCCAGCTTCTCATCCACTGTAACCCCCAGGTCCTTTTCTGCAGAACTACTACTAAACTGGTTGGTCCCCAGCCTGTAACAATGCTTGGGATTCTTCCGTCCCAAGTGCAGGACTCTGCACTCGTCCTTGTTGAACCTCATTAGATTTCTTGTGGCCCAATCCTCCAATTTGTCTAAGTCACTCTGGACCCTATCCCTGCCCTCCAGCGTATCTACCTCTCCCCCTAGCTTAGTATCGTCCGCAAACTTGCTGAGGGTGCAATCCATCCCCCTCCTCCAGGTCATTAATAAAGATATTGAACAAAACCGGTCCTAGAACCGAACCTTGGGGCACTCCGCTAGAAACCAACCGCCATCCTGACATCGAGCCGTTGATCACTACTCGCTGGGCCCGGCCTTCTAGCCATCTTTCTATCCATCTTACAGACCATTTATCCAATCCACATTCCCTTCTCTCTCCCCTTCAGGAATGAAATAACTGAGAATCAGCCAAACAAGACACTGTGAAAAAAGCAGCAAGAAGAGCCCTTTGCTTTTCAACTTGTTAACCATTCTGTTCAGATGTGCATACACCTGCGCATGGTTCCCTCCTCCCCCATCCACGTCAGACCCTGCCCAACAGAACCAGAGCAGAATAAAATTATTCTCAAACAGCTCCGCCTACTGGTCAGTTTCCCAGTGTAGACAAAATCCTAAGAGTGGATTTAAACATTTTCCATGGCAGGGGTTTTGCAGGGAAATCTGCTGTTTTGCAGCTGAAACATTTGCAAAGCTGTATCATTCGGATGGGAAGGCTTTTTGCGGTCAGTCGCTTCCCAAGAGAGACCCCTGAATGTCTCAATCCAAGGATAGGGGTTTCAAAACAATTCAGTTTAGCGGGAGGGGAGGGGGAAGAAGATTTTTGGAAGATTTTTGAAAGATTTTGGTTTCGTTCTAATACAGAAAAAAAAAACATTTTCAACCCCCTGGAAGATCTCAGAAGCTGGAATCGCCATTGCCCGGCCAGCTCCAGTCTTTACAGTCTTGTAAGACGCTGCACGGGGCACTCTGCAAAGCTGGCTTTGGTTTCCAGCTCTGCCAGTTTTGAGCACATCAGAGACTCTCTGCGCCTCAGTATACCTGTTACAGGGCTACCACTTCCCACCCTCAAAAACACAGTGCAATCTAGCCTCCCAGCCTCTTGTGATGGAGGGGTGATCTTTGGCCAGATCGTACTCCAGAAGAGATGAAGTTTGAGCAAGAAGAGACCTGGGACATTAAATTACTCGTTTATTTATAACAGACCTTCAGCCAGTACAGTACAAAACTTAACAGTAGTATATCTCCATTACACAAATATTTACTTACAATATATTACAGATACAAAAAGCTTTTGCGGTAAGAGTTTTGTTGTTGTTGAAAAGCGAGTCTAACCTCACAAAAAAAGGGGGAAAAACCCAAAGACAACAGCAAATCCAGTAACGATATACAAATGAAAACTCGTTAGAAAGGAAGGAGGAGTCGGAGGAGCTGGAAGAGGGTTGGGGTATTGCACATATTTTTTGTTCTTCATACATCTGATTAAAAATATATCTATATATATATTTACACAAATAAAGCGACCTGGAGGTTTACAAAATTCCTACATTTGTTTTAGACTCTTTTTACGGGTACAAGAAAAAAAAAAGAGGTGGGGAAAAAAAAGTTTGTAAGTTTCCAAAACTTCCCTTTCTTATCCCCTCCCTTCAACCACTGTGTTGATTTTACCTTTTTTGAAAAAAGGGAAAGGGACTTGTGGGGCTTCTTCATATTTAGCGGATCCTTGCTCCTCATTCACAGTCTATTGGGGAGAACAGTCAAAACGGGCTTAGCTGCGTTTCGTACCAAATCGACAATAGGTTAGTGCAACGGTTATGGTCAGAAAGTGACTATAAAACTGATGCTTTCATGGAGCTCCGTGGCCGTGCCCAGGAAGCTAAGCAGATGTGACCTGGACAGAGGACTTTTTGCTCCCGTTAGCCCTGTAGGAGCCAGCTGAAAGGTGACTATGCCTCGCCAGGCGCATTAAGAGTCAGCAGCTCCGTTCCACGGGTGCATTTGAGAGTCTGGGAGGTAGAACTAAGCCAGCTGGGATTTCAGACAGAGGGGGAGATGGTTGGTGGCACAGAAGCTGCCTTTGGAACCCAAAAGGCAGAGTTTTCTGAAGTGAATCTGAGAGAAAATGCTGCAGTAAGAGTCAGGTTTACATGTCTGCTTTTCAGACCACAATTGTGCTTTACAAATCCCCAGCAGACCCGGGCACTGGCTTTCCACAACGGAATTTACTAACTGACAGTAAGAAAATAAGACCCACAGCTCACCCTAAGCTTCGTTTCTAGTTCCGGTCAGAAAGGACAGCTTTACAGGACATTTAGTTCCTTCTGTCTCTGCCTGCTCGGCTGCAGACAGGCGGCAGGAAAAGTGCATTGTTTCTGCATGAGAACTGACAGTTTTGGGCTCTGTTGGAGATTTCTCAAAAATTGCACATCATCAATCCATTTTGCCTTTTATTGCTACCTTGTGGAAAACCAGCAGTTTCTTGCTCATGTAACAAGTGCTACCCATAACATCCCAGAAGCCTTAAAGGCATGTCAAAGTCCTGTGTAAGTTACTGCCAGGAGCCTGCCTGGTTTTCGTGTTCACAGCGTACCTAGCTAGAGATTTCTGTAGTCAGATCATACAGCCAGAGAAATTATTTTTGATTGTATTTATAAAAAGGGATTGCACCACCAGATTCTGGTATTCTGAGGACTGGACCAGCGTTGAAAAAACTGTCTAGGCAGTGATTTTGAAAAGGGTGCATCTCTCAAATCACTAGGCCTAGAACCAAATGCTCTGAAGCAAAGGAATCACGTCGTTCTGATCAACATCTTGCTGCTCACTTCAGCTCTGTCCAAAACGGCTGCTAGCCCCAAAACCACTAGAGTTTAAAACTCCAGGGGAGGTATAAAGTAACAGGATCACATCAGGCTCCTAAATGTATAGATCGGCTCCTGAAATTGGCCCCTACAGCTCTCGCTTTGGACAGCTGTCGTGGGTGCCTTCCAATTCAAAGACAGGAATTAAAAAAAAAAAAAAAAAAGACACATACTTAGACCGCTTATTTTAGAAGCTTAAGGATTGGGCTTTTCAAACATGTGTGAGGAAATTAAGCATCCCCAAGGAGAGTCAATGAGAACTGGGTGCCTTTTGAAAAACCCCACCCCAAATGGGGAAGTAAGTGCTCAGTGTTAGGCAAAATTTTAATCTCAGTCTAACTCTGGCCACTCTCCAGAACGGCTGATAAAAATCAGGCTTTATTTCTCCCTGCAGCTGGAAGATGGTGATCAGAACGACTGGGTTCTTAGGGTCTGCTCTCTCGTAGTCTTTGGTGGAAATTGTACAAAAACGTTTTCTGAGCTAGTCACACATTTCAGCCCCGCTGGCTCTGGAGGAGAGACCAGGGAGGAGTAAGCGAGTTTGCACCTTAATTGTTATATTTATCAACTGGATCAAGAGGGGTGGAGAAGGTCTCCGAGGGAGCTTTCCTGACCTCCTCGGAGGATCTCAGCACATCGCAGCAGACGGGCCAGGCCCTTCTGCCCAACCGGTCTGCGCCGCCTCCGGGCCTCTGAAAAAAAAACGGCTCAGCGGTTTCATTTCACATCTGGATACACAAACACCGTCAACAGAACAGCAAGAAGAAGAAAAAAAAAAGCAACGAGCGTTGCGACGTGTGAGGTGGTTTTGTTTTAGTAGAAAAAGAACAAGCCTTTGGTTTAAACCTCAAGGGAGCAGTTTGCTGGGCTGCTATTGAGTGATTATTTTTATGCATCGTGGGCCTTGGTATGAAGTGGGGTTCCCGCCCCTCGCGCCCCCAAGCGATGGTCACCGGAGCACAGTCAGGCACTGGGTTCCCTTGTCCCGCCCGTGACTCATCTATTTCTGATGGGCTGGGTTACCCAACGCAGAGCAGCGGGCCAATCAACACCAGGACCTACTGCCCAATCTATGTGGGAAAGGGACTGCACACCCTCCCACCCCTTTTGTGCACAGTGGCCCGGTGTCACTCTCACCCCCTCCCATCAGTACCATTAGGGTCCCAGCTGGAGGGGGGGGGGAGAGAAGGTTTGTTTTTGCTATAAAAATAAAATAATCGGGGCTGCAGCCTGCCTCTCTGCCTGCTCCCTGGAGCGGGTGAAAGCTTGGCCGTTGGCGACCAAGCTCCCTCAGTGCATCCCTCTCGCTCTGTCCGTGGACTGGACTGTTTTCAAGTGCCCCCAAGGCTCATGGCTCCTTCTAGGACTGTAACGTTTTCCATTACCATGAATTCCTTTACTCTGGTCAACAGCAGCAGACCCCACAGTCTCACCTATGCTGCTGGCTTTGCAAATCCCAGAAGCCAGCAATCACCTTCCCCCCTTTCTTGGGTGTTTCCCTACAATAATCAACCTAGATCTCAGTTGCCTCACATTTCAGGCTACCAGTCGTAGCAGCCTGTGGGGGAGAGCCAACTTTCAACAGAAGTCACTTTTCTGATGCAAATCCCCCCGCCCCCATTGAAAACATCTCTCTAAGGCAGTGGTGGGCAAATTCCGGTCGACGGGCTGGATCTGGGCTGCAGGGTTAGTCCGTGGCAGTCCCCCACCTCCATATTTACCCGAGCCTCTGCAGGTATCGGAGGATCGCAGCTCTGGTTGGCTGCGAATCGCCGTTCCCGGCCAACGCGAGTGGCGGGAAGAGGCATCCCAGTCCGTGGACGGATACTGCTGCTCCAATACCTGCTGAGGCGCAGGTAAACATAGCGGCGGTGGCCCGCCAGGGACTAACTCTGCGGGCTGCGGTTTTTGTATGGCCTACCCCTGCTCTAAAGACACAATCTGCTTACACGCGAGTGCTAGAGACAGTTTCCACATCTCTGCTGTGCCACGCAGCCTCACAGCTACCTGTGAGCCAACACAACCCCACAACAAGCTTTCGCATTGGAAGTGCAGCTCTTTAGGGCTCACACGATTGACCCAACTCCTCGGTGCAAACAGGAGCCAGACGTGCTCACTGGGAAGCTACAGAATCAGACGGCCCGAGTGCCCGGCCGTGATCCCTGGGAAAGCTGGCGAAGAGGAGGAAATTCTTCAACTACGCGGCACAGAACGAAACGGCGGGATTAGATTTCTAGGGGCTGACCTGGTTCCTTCCTTCCCTGGATGCCGTCTCCAGCCTTTCCACACCACCAGATCACCAGGCAACAAGACCAAAGACCTCCGGGGATCAGCCCGAGTCGCCAGCAGACATGGTCACCATCATGCCTGCTAAAGGAAGCCAAGTGCTTTGGGCAGGGAGCAGACACCAGTGGCAGGCGCCTAATCCAGGGCTGTTTCTTACTCACACTTGAAGAGCAGACCGAGGGGTGACACAGGGGGAGCCAATTCAGCCAGCGTTCTTCCCCTCAGCTCTCAGAGAGGTACGGGCTTGGGGGGAAGGGGGGAAACGAAGCTGTCACTTCAGGATGCTTGCTGGCCTCCTGGCTGAAACGCCTTCGCCTCGTCACGGGCACAGCAGGATCCCACCCGGACCCCCCCAAGCCTTTACCCTCCCACCTCTGATCCGAGGCAGCGTGTACTGAAAAGCCACGAGACTCGGAGCCCTGACGTGTCTGTGCAGGGCCACCTGCCTTTGACAGGCGGTGCTGCGGCAGCTTCAGCCCCATGCTGCTTTGTGCGTGCTGCCCATCCTCTCGCCCTACAGGAGGTTTCATCACAGAGCTGTCAACCAGCCACTTCCCCGGCGGGGACAGAGTTCCCGGGGCGGGAGGCACTATTCTATGTTCCAGGCAGGCCACAGAGATCCCCATTAAAGCTTGGGGGATATTCACCTTAAGGACACCCACTGTGGCTAGCTCATGGCCTTCCTGGCCAGGGGAGTTCTTTACTTTAGCACCTAATTTGACCCGATGGCAGCTTGACAGGCGGTTTAGGATTGAAACCGGCGAGAGTCCGCAGGAAGGGGCGGGGCGAGAGGCTTAAACCGTCAGACGCGTGTTCATGCGTGTGCGTGTCATGTCGCACGCTCACGTGTCTGCGTGTGCTGCCGACGTGTGCTTGAGGCTTCCGCTCCTCTCAGCAGAGAGAGAAATAGATCAAGTCTCTGACAAAAATTCAAAGAGCTTTGGGAGAGAGTTACAATGAAATAAAAAAAGCTTAATAAATAACTAAGGGACCACTGGGAGGGAGAAGCACAAAGAATGTAAAAAAATCCATTAACCATATTTAAATAACTCCGTTTATAAAAAGGCAAATCGTTAAGCGCTCCCCTCGTGATTTTTTTTTTCATTATTGATTTTTTTTTTAAATATTTTGTAGCCAAAGTCAGTGCAAAGGAGTATAAAAGAAAACCAAGTCCATGCCCAGAGGGAGGGGCAGAGCTAGAGGCAGTGGGAGGAGATCGGGGCAAGGGGGCAGGTTGGAGTTAGCCTACTTTGTGCTCTCCCCGCACTATATGGGAGGAGAATTCGTACCGATCCTGGCTGTGGTAGCCACAGATGTTGCACTCGAAAGGGTCTCTGAAGCCGTGGCAGCCCATGTGGATGGTGAACATCACGTGGTCCAGGAAGAGTATCCGGCAGTGCTCACACTTGAAGGCTTTCATCTGCTCCCCTTCCTCGTTCACCACGCGCAGGACATCTTTGGCTGAGCTGGGCGTTGCTCGGGCAGCCGGGGTGCCCTCCTGCAGTTTGGGGTCCTCTTTGGCGTAGGCTGGGCTCTGCCGGCTGCTGGTGCAGTTTCCCACCGGCAGCTGCGAGGTCCTCTCTTCGTGGTTGCTTTCAGTGTCTGTGGAATCCTGGCAGCCGTTGCTGGGCGACATGCCCGGGTCGCGCCCCCGGTACACGATCTGCGCCCCCTCGGGAATGTCCTCGTGGCCTTCCGCAGCATCTCGGCTCCCCGGGATTTCCAGCCGGCCCGGGATGGGCTGGATCTGGGTGTAGACGGAGCTGATCACAGGCGTGATCTCCGAGATGCAGTTTGTGGAGGGGAGCCGGAGGGGGCGCAGGTGCTCCGCCCCCACAAACGACAGCGAGCTGCCATAGCTGGGGTCCATGGGGTGGTGGGCAGCCACCAGCTCCACGTCCTTCTCGAAGCTGGAGTTCACATCGAAGGGGAGGTCGGAGAGGTTGAAGCGCATCTGCTTCTCCCCTGGGAGCAAGGAGCAAGGGGTCAGGCCCCCAGGGCAAGCCCCACCCGCACTGCAGTGGCCCTGCGCCTAGGGACCGGCTCCACTCTGCCCAGCTCAGCCTACGATCCCTCCCCCGGTGCAACCCACACAGGCCTAGGCCCCATTGCTCAGCTCCGCTGGTCTGCCGGGATCGGGACCAACCCTGACACTGGGAGTGCTGTGTGTCTGGGGAAGGGGGACTCAGCAGGGGGCGCCCTACCCTTTTACAGCAGGCTGGGGGCACACGTTGACCATGATGTCCCAACACGGCCTGATGCTGGTGGGCAGCACACAGGCCCCCAGGTCAGCCCTCGGAATGACATCCCCTCATCCACGCCCCTGCTGCTTCCTTCTGAACACCACTGTGGTCCCAGTGTGGAAAAGGTGCCACCGTCTCCCTCCCCAGAGGTGGCTGCATTTTGGGGGGGAGGTGGCGGATCTCGGTGGGATGACAGGTGCTGGGTAAGGTCAGTGGTGTTAGGATGGCCAGGGCCGTAGCCCATTCAGAGGGGTGGTCACTTCCTACACGAAGGGCCAAAGAATTGGTGCCAACTCCACCCTCACCTGTCCCTCTGCTCTTTCCGGGAAGCATGGGGGAGCCCCTTACCCACAAATTTCTGAGGTGTGGAGCGTTTCCGTTTGGTGAGGCTGTTCGCCAGCCGGTCGATAAACGTCGGCCGATCGGACGAGGGGTGAAGCAGAGAATCCGGCACCATCTCCAGGTCTCGCATCTCATCGCCTGCCAAGCCAAGGGAAAGCCGCTCAGTCAGGACCCAACGGGGGAGGGGCAAACAGGGAATCGCTCTCAGGTGAGGAGGGGGGACCCCTCTTGTTCTCCCCAGTGGTGTGTCCCGCCAAAGGAGAAATTCCCCTGGCTATTGGCTCTGCAGCTGCTCTGCTCCGCGGGGAAGTCGACATTCTCCCAAGCAGAGCTTTCTGGACTAGGGGCCAGAGACCCGCTACTGCCAACCGAGCCTCCACGGACGGCGCTGAGGTAACACGGCATTGAACCCTCGTAGACGGAGCGCTGCAGGGGAAGGACGGGCCTGGGGTGCTTCTCAAGTGGCCTTCCCCCCTACTCCCAGCGCGGCACCTGATTCACACTTGGCACTGTGTTGAATCTGGCTTGCAAAGGCCTCCGCAGAGCCCTTCCCTTCCTGTGGCTGCGAAGCACCAAGTACGTTTCTGGCAGCCTAGAAACAACAATGATGGTGCGGAAAATTCGAACTCGAGGCTGACAGAAGTTCAGACAAACTGGCCTGTTTGCTACCGTCCCGTGCGGCGTCAGATCTGCCATCTGGCCAGGGGACTATCCTGCCCTGGCTGGGGAGAGCCCAGGAGCAGGTCCTGGGGATCTGCCAAAAGGGAACTTGACGGAAAGCCGCCTGCGCGACTAAAGCACCCTAGCGCTCCGCTTCGACGGCCCGTCAGCCAGGTTGGGCTTCGCGCGCAGGCTGGGACTGTGCCAGCATTAGGGCTGCTTTCTTTTCTTTGAGCCAAGGTGCGGAGGTTGTACTAGCCAGCTCAGTTTCGGTTCCACCGAGCTGACAGAGGCACGCCCACGCCACCAGTGCCTGGGCAGGCTGGCATCCTGGGGACTGGCGTGTGAAGGAGAGCGCTCCGGAGGGGCCGTCCGGGGAGCTAAAGGAGCTGGGCCCCCTGCTTGAGGCTGTGAGGTTGCAGAGCACAGCTGGTCTGGGACTGATCCATTTGGGGATGTTTGTTTGCAAGCCCCCGGCTTTGCACGGCTCAACCCTTCGCTTACCAAGTAACAGAAAGTAAGAACAGCCAGGCTGGGTCAGACCAAAAGCCCATCTAGCCCCGTATTCTGGGGGTCCAACGGTGGCCAGTGCCAGGCACTTGGATGTAAGCCAAGTTCCATTCGCTAGCCTCCCCCGTTCCGGGAGTCCCCATTTCACAGCTCGGGAAAAGAAAGGGGAAGGGACGTGTCCCGATTCTCAAGTCGGCGGTGAGCTGGGCACAGACCCCGCATCCACACGCCCAGTCTCCTACTCTGACCACTAGCCCACATGCCTTCCACAGCCAGGAAGAGACGTCCCCAGTCTTGACTCTCCCTCCTGCTCGAGCCACTAGCTGTCCCTGCCATGGCCGAGTACTGACCTGGCTGGCTGGCCAGCGATGGGGGCTCAGTGTTGAGACTCTGCAGGTAGTTGTGGCAGCGCTCCTTGTGCTCCTCCAGCGTGCTCTGCTGCTTGTAGCTCCGGCCGCAGTAGTTGCATTTGTAGGGCTTGCCGACTGTGGGGGAGGAGACTGGAAAAAATGAAAACACAGATCCTGGCCATCAAAACAGATACTACCCGGAAGCCGTCATGGCGACATGCAGGCCAGCCACGTGCGTTGCAGCAGCTGGGGCGGGTGAAGGGCGGAACGTGTCTGGGATGGAATCGGACAGGCCCACGGAGCAGGCGGAAACCGACGTGCCGTGGTGAATCAATGCAGCATGGCTGACCTAGGCTGCAGACTGGACAAACCCTTCTCGCAAACTCCAAAGGGGCCCTTCAGGCAGCTCTCCGCCTCTGCACGTTAGATCCGTAAGAGCTTTTCTAAAACACTGTCACTCGTCTGTACAGTGCGCCATTTCCAGGGCTGGCGGTAGAACCCAGCAGCCACCCCGCCCCAACCATGTGCAATCATATCAGCCCACCACAGTGTTACTAAATATATTCGAGTGACTTCAGTCTGAGTGGATCCCACTCCCCCTTGCTGAAGGGCTCCCTCCTCCCAAGCAGTCTTCGCACAACGAGGTGTCAGATGTGTCTGGGGAGGCGGGGGGAAGATCTGAGCATCTGGAAGGCGGATTTAAGACACAAGCCTCCGAGCCGTCCTTTACCAGCACGATCTCTGTGGCGTGTCCCTTCTAGGTGCCCAGCCGCCCTGTCCTTCGGCTCTGGTGTAAATGCAGCTGGCTTGCAGCGTTGGACCCCGGAACCCAGGGCAGTACTTACAAGTGCTGCCCCAGCCCTGCTGGAAATCCCCAATGCTTTGTCCCATGTCCGCACACGCCTGCTGGGCCTGGGCAGCTCTCCACAGAAGAGTCAGCTGTTTGCAACTGACTGCGGTGGAGAGCCGGTAGGTTCTGAAAGCACTGAGTACGATAAGTGCTTAGGGATGGGGACGGGGCAACACTCGCATCTCTGCCGATTTTCCCGCCGATGGCTCTCAGGTTCGGCTGCTCTGTCCTGCTCGGTTAGGGTCAATAGACCCAGCAGAGCCACTAAACATTATGGGGCCACACTAGCCGATCACCGGACAGGTCGCACTGATGACTCAGTTTGGAATTTTTCATCAGCTGAACACCCTCCAGAGGTAGATGGATTTACAGATATAACCGGTACACCCCTGCAGGGGCAAACAGCCGTCCTAGGTACCTGTACACCCCTGCATGGGCAAACAGCTGTCCTAGATACTGTTACACCCCCGCAGGGGCAAACAGCCATCCTAGGTATCTTTATACCCCTAGGTACCGTTACACCCCTACAGGGGCAAACAGCCATCCTAGGTACTGTTATACCTCTAGGTACCGTTACAACCCTGCATGGGCAAACAGTCATCCTAGGTACCATTACACCTCTGCAGGGGCAAACAGCCATCCTAGGTACCATTACATCTCTAGGTACCGTTACACCCCTGAATGGGCAAACAGCCATCCTAGGTACCTGTACACCCCTGCATGGGCAAACAGCTGTCCTAGATACTGTTACACCCCCGCAGGGGCAAACAGCCATCCTAGGTATCTTTATACCCCTAGGTACCGTTACACCCCTACAGGGGCAAACAGCCATCCTAGGTACTGTTATACCTCTAGGTACCGTTACAACCCTGCATGGGCAAACAGCCATCCTAGGTACCATTACACCTCTGCAGGGGCAAACAGCCGTCCTAGGTTTGCCAAACCCTGAGCGTCCGTTGCCGTCTGTACTGAGGACAGGGCAGTGCTTTTGCATTATTTTATGACAACGTGCTGCATTTTGATGAATCCTGGGCACCTCAGACCAGCCATAAACAGAGCTGCACTGTGCGAGGCATTGTACAAACAGAGCAGAGGACAGGAAAACTTGGTCTTCACAAACAAGGCCCAGGGGGATATAGACACAAGCAGAGCAATCAATGTGACAGCAGCAAACGTCCACTGGGGGAGGGGATGTTTGACAGGCAGGGATACGCTCAGTGGAAGGAAAGGTGAAGGGAGAAGGGGGCAGACTGCGGAGGAAGGAGAAGGACACGGGGGGGGGGGCAGATGTGGAGCTGAGGCGGATGCGAATCCTGCAGTTAGATGTAATGCGCCTTTTGCGACTCATTCGCTCTTAGCAGCGACACTCAAAACCTTTGATCCCCCCACGTGCGGGACAAGGGCTGAGAGATCACATGTGTTTGCTCTCAGAGGAAGCCGGACGCGGCCCAGACCCTGCGCTGCTGCGGTAGGGACGACAGAGGCTATTTATTATGCCCATCCCGAGGGTGATTTTGGCCACTGATTGCCCTGGTAGGAGCTGCTCTGCCCTGGCAAAGAGCTGGACCCTCCAGGCTTTCTGACAAAGATGTTCTAGGGAGCTTGGAACTTCCCTAAACCCTTTGACACTTGTTCTAGGTAAGGGGTAGCCATCCCAACGCTCCACACGCCGGACGAGGCCTGTGCTCTGGAGCAGCGGGGGGACTGTTCGCTGCTGGGTGGCATGGTACGTTGGAACCAGCGCCCACCAAGCATGGTGGCGACAAGCCGCCTCCCCGTGTCACAGCTGAAGACCCTGAGGTTATGCAGCAAGTCAGCAGCGAAGTGAGGACAGAACGCGGGAGAACGTTGCCAAATGCTCGGCCAGAAAGGGAAGCAAGATGGGGGGGAGCAAACAGTGCACAGCTATCGAACTAGAAGACCCCACGATCTACAAAGGTGACGGTGAACCAGGGGAAAGTGTGAGGTCTAATGCACACAAAGAGGGCCTGCGAGCCAGGATTCCTGGGTTCCCTTTTAGGCAAGGGCCACAGTCTCATTCTGCTTTGCAGTCTACCTCTCGGAAGCGGTGCAGCATGCACAGGGGCGGGAGAGGGAAAGCGTCCCTTTGCTAAGCCAGCTCCCAATTCCGGCCCCGTCTGCGAGACGCTAGAGCCCTGCCAGCGTTCTCCGAACCGCCCATAGGAAGTGCCTGCGTGGAACGAAACTGCCGCTCATCAGATACGGTAGCGTCTGCGTCACAAATGCACCATCTTGGGGTCGGAGGCTCTGGCGGAGTTTTTCCTCGCTGAAACCACCATGGCTCAGAGCTGCCCAACCCAAGCTTTTTGAGTCACATTACAAAAAAAATGGTTATTTGTTTTGCTCCGTGTGGTTTAACCTTTAACTACTCTGATTTTTCAAGAAAAAAAAAAAAAAAAGTAGTTTGCCCCTCATCTGCTCACGTAGCTGGAACTTTAGCATTTCAAGTTTTGCACTCTCATAAAAATAATGCATCATCACTTCCTATGTATAGAACGCCTTTCATTGGAAGGCCTCAAGGTGCTTCGCACACCTTGGGTCAGCCTCAAGTTTCTGGGACCTGGGAAACTGACACACGGAGCTAGCAAAGGAGGTCAGCGCATCAATGGAAGGACTGGCGATTGCTAGTCCTCTGCTACACCCCTCCAAGTCTCAAGGCAACAGGAGAAGAACCTAGAGTCATGCTACCCAGTTCTCCAACAGGAAAAAGATCCTAAGAGAATACATCCTAGGGTTCCTCATTTCGCTCTGAGTGGGAACACTGTATAAGAACATAACATAAGAACGGCCGTACTGGGTCAGACCAAAGGTCCATCTAGCCCAGTATCCTGTCTGCCGACAGTGGCCAGCACCAGGTGCCCCAGAGAGGGTGGACCGAAGACAATGATCAAGCAATTTGTCTCCTGCCATCCTTCTCCAGCCTCTGACAAACAGAGGCCAAGGACACCATTTTATCCCCTGGCTAATAGCCTTTTATGGACCTAACCTCCATGAATTTATCCAGCTTCTCTTTAAACTCTATTCTAGTCCTAGCCTTCACATCCTCCTCTGGCAAGGAGTTCCACAGGTTGACAACACGCTGTGTGAAGAAGAACTTCCTTTTATTAGTTTTAAACCTGCTACCCATTAATTTCATTTGGTGTCCTCTAGTTCTTCTATTATGGGAACTAATAAATAACTTTTCTTTATCAGCCCTCTCCACACCACTCATGATTTTATAGACCTCTATCATATCCCCCCTCTTGCCTTGGGGGTAAGGGTGGCAACTAACTGACCTGCAAGTGCAGTATCTATAGCGGGGCTCACAAGCCAGAAGAAATACACCTATATAGTCTTAGCTGCTAGAACCACATCCTTGTTCTGCATTCGGTACATTTAAATTCTAGCCAGAGAGCTGAAATCATCTTTGGTCCTTTCCCATTCTTTATGAAATGCTCCACATTACTGCTGTGGCCCCAGGTCGTGGGTTACCGGTCAAATCTCTCACACTGTTGCACCTTAGTTCCAAGATGCCAAGGATTTTACATCCCTATCTTGAATGATCTAAACATCAAAAAGGAGTCCTACAGAAAGTGGAAACTAGGTCAAATGACAAAGGATGAATATAAACAAGTAACACAAGTACACAGGGGCAAAATTAGAAAGGTGAAGGCACAAAACAAGCTCAAACTAGCTAGAGGCATAAAGGGTAACAAGAAAATATACTATAAAAATATATTAGAAGCAAGAGGAAGCCCAAGGACAGGACAGGAGCATTACTCAACGATGAGGGAGAAACAATAACAGAAAACGTGGAAATGGCAGAGATGCTTTATGACTTCTTAGTTTCAGTTTTCACCAAGAAGGTTGGTAGTGATTGGGCGCCCAACATGGTGAATGCCAGTGAAAATGGGGTAGGTTCAGAAGCTAAAATGGGAAAAGAAGAAGTTAAAAATTACTTAGACAAGTTAGATGCCTTCAAGTCACCAGGGCCTGATGAAATACAACCTAGAATATTCAAGAAGCTGACAGGAAATCTGAGCCATTAGCTATCTGAAAACTCATGGAATACGAGATTCCAGAAGACTGAAAAAGGGCAAATAACGTGTCCACCTATAAAAACGAAAATAAGAACAACTCGGGAATTACAGACTAGTCAGTTTATCTTCTGCGCCAGGAAAGATAATGGAGCAAATAATTAAGGAATCCATCTGCAAACATCGAAAAGATAATAAAGTTATAAGTAACAGTCAGCATGAATTTGTAAAGACCAAATCATGTCATACCAAGCCGATAGCTTTCTTTGATAGGAAAACAAGCCTTGTAGATAAGGGGGAAGTGGCAGATGTGTGGCCCAACCCCAACCCCCCATTCACTCTTTGCTCTGCACCTTATCTCCCAGGCAGACCCCTCACCTCCAGCCCACTCCTGCACCCACCTTCCCACCCAAATCCCAACCCCACACCCACATGACCTCTATGAGGAGAGGCTGAGGGAGTTAGGTCTGTTAAGTCTTCAGAAGAGAAGAGTGAGGGGGGATTTAAGAGCAGCCTTCAACTTCCTGATGGGAGGTTCCAAAGAGGATGGAGTGAGGCTGTTCATAGTAGTGACAGATGGCAGAACAAGGAGCAATGGTCTCAAGTTGCAGTGGGAGAGGTCCAGGTTGGATATTAGGAAAAACTATTTCACTAGGAGAGTGGTGAAGCGCTGGGATGGGTTCCCTAGGGAAGTAGTGGAGTCTCCATCCCTAGAGTGTTTAAGTCTCGGCTTGACAAAGTCCTGGCTGGGTTGATTTAGTTGGGATTGGTCCTGCTTAGGGCTCTGAGGTCTCTTCCACTCTATGGCTCTATGATTCTAAGCCTGCTTCCCAGCAACCCTCTCCCACGCACTGAACTTCTCATTTCTGGCCCCACCCCAGAGCATAGTGGGGCCTCCAAATCCTACTAGCCCAGGCTCCCCTTGACACTGGTGTGTGAGGGGATTGTGGGGAGCGTTTTCTTCTCACTGAGGTGGCCTTCAGTTAAGATTTTTTCTTCTTCTCACCTTTGTGTGGCCCACAACTGATTTTTCTTAGAGTCAGCAGCTCCTGATCCAAAAAAGGTTCCCCACCGCTGAACTGCAGAAATGGTCTGAGGTAAACGGGATGGAATTCCATAAGGACAAACACAAAGCATTCCACTGAGGAAAGGACATTCAGTTACATACATACAATATGAGAAGTGACCGTCTAGGAAGGAGCGCTACAGAAAGGGATCTAGGGGTTATAGTGGACCACAGACTCAATATGAGTCAACTGTGACTATGCTGCAAAAAAAAAAAATCAAACATTCTGGGATGCATTAATAGGAGTGTTGTGAGCAAGGTGTGAGAAAAAGTTCTTCCTCTCTAGGCTGTGTTGATGAACACTTAGCTGGAGTACTGTATCCAGTCCTGGGCGTTACATTTCAAGAAAGATGAGGGACAAACTGGAGAAGGTCCAGAGAAGAGCAAAAAAAACTATTAAAAGCCTAGAAAACATGACCTAGATTGAAAAAACTGGGATTATTTAGACTAGAAAAGAGAAGATAGAGGGGACATGATAACAGCTTTCAAGTAACTGTCTTTTAGATACGAGGAGGAGGAAGAAAAATTATTGACTAACTCCTGATGATAGGACAAAGGAGCAATGGGCTTAGGAAGGAAAAATCAAATGCACGAGCCATAAACTGGGGAATAACTTTGTAGGTGGTTGGACTGCTGAAAAGCTTCAGGGGGTTCTAGTGAATCACAAGCTGAATAGGAGTCAAGAAGGTGATGGACAGGCAAAAGAGGCCGACAGTATTCTGGGGTGTTTAGACAGGAGTGTTGTAGATACACCACAGGAGTGAATTGTCCTACTCTGCCCAGCCCTGGGGAAGCCCCGGCTGGATACTGAATCCAGTTCTGGGCACGGCATTTTCGGAAAGACGTAAACAAACCAGAAAGAGTCGAGAGGAAAAGCAAAATGACTCTCAGGTTTGAAAACCGGAGGAAAGGTGACAGGTTTAGTCTGAGGAAAAGACAAATGGAGGGGAGGGGGGCTGAGAACAGGCTCCAATATGTGACAGGCTGTGACAGAGGATGGTGACCAGTGCACGCCCACCGGAGGTAGGACAAGGAATGGGCTTAATCTGCAGCAAGGTTTGATATTAGGAAACCCTTCGGAATAGGTTTCCATTGTTGGGAGCTTTTAAAAGCAAGCTGGACAAACCCGACAGGGTGGGAGCCGGCTTCCCTGGTCCTGCTGCAGCACAGGGGCTGGATTTGCTGACCCTGCGAGGGCCCTGCACTTCTAGGACTGTGCGAGTCACAGGCAGGACATGTCTGGCTTTGGACTGCAACACAGAGAAGTTCTGGGCTCTTGGGACGATCAAACCACAGTCAGGCTCTTGGAACCAACAAGTCTGTTCGTTTCCACAGGAAAGTACCTTGTTACAAATCACTTTGGAGGAACTGGTGGCAGCTGTAAACCCTTTCTCCTCCCTCCCCAGCTAAGCAGCATTATTGTCATACAGCAACTGAAAATCTGTTTAACCAGCCCCGAGGGAGACGGGCTAATGTAGTCTGCAACCGCAGACAGGCGGCTTTGTGTTAGAAATATGAATTTATTTCCCAAATCTTTAGCTATTTAGATGCTAAAAGTTCCATTCCCTCTCATTAGTCTAGCTCTCTCTGCTCTTATGTAAACAGCTCCCTAAATGGCTTGGCTTGGCTTGTTTTGTTTTTAATCTGCATTTATTTTGGCATCAGGAAAATCTTTTGAAAACCAGGCTGGGGTCCTGAGCTGGTTTTTCTAGGCCAGAGTTTTGAGGATCCAGGATGGAAAACCCCCTGTTCACCCTCTCTATTGACTTGGCCTCTAGTGGAGGCTCCTCTGGACAGACAGCTCCCAGCTACTCACAACACGCATGATCCAGACCTGCTCCCATTTGCAAAGGACTCTGGGTTTCTACCATCATTGCCTGTAACACTGGGACAGGTCTGAGCACAAACCTGTTATTTCCTCTTACACACCCGTGCTAACACACCTCTGCTGTGCCCAGTAGTGGTTTGTGACAAAGAGGCAGGATGGTGTAATGGTTATAGAAGTGGATTTCTGTTTACTATTCCCAGGCCTTCAATTCATTGGCTTTGTGACAAGTCGCTTCATATCTCTTCCTCAGTTTACCCATATGAAAAACAGGTGCACTACCACTTACTAATTATGTCACCTGACCAAACGCTCTTTTGGCCAGGAACAGTGTCTGGTTCACTTGTCTGTAAAGCACACGCTGCTGGAGCCAAGCAAACGCTGGGTAATGATTTCCAGGAAGCAAGGGGGTTCTTTTGACTATCCAGTCTCAAACTCCCCAGGAAGGAAAAAAGTTTCTTCAGAAAAAGGCTCTTCAGTAAACTGGGGGAAGCTCACATGGGAACTTAAGCTGCCAGTTCATTTATTTACTGGGCTGTGAGAAGCAGCCGACGCTAAAACAGAAGGCAGTCTCTGGGATGGAAGTCTCATCACAGCTGTCCCACCTGTGGGATGTGGCTTCTGATCTATTTCAAAGCACCGCGGCACCTTTGATCTGACGTAAAACCTCACTGTTTTGGGCAGCTTTATTTTCAAAGATGACAGCAAGAGCATGCCCAAGGGGGACGGCATGAAACGCACATGCCTCTGGGTAAAGGGGGTGGGCAAGAAACCCAAGCCCCAGCCCCTGGTTTCTTCCAGCAAGGCAAGGCAAGGCAGCCACCTTTCTGTGGCTGAGAAATCCACACACAGGTGAAACTTCTTAATAAGCAGCTGTTATCGGGATTAACGTTGTTTGATATTCTAAACGAGATCAGGGCCTGTCCAATCTCCATGCCTGATACAAGAAGAACTAAGGCCTTCTCGTCCTTCGAGACAGGGGAACAATAGCACCGTCCTTTGACCGCACCCAGCTGGCAGGGTTTTCACCTCTGCAGACCTGGGTTTGGATCCCGAGGGACTCTGCTATTGCCAATCTGAGTTGGAAAGCGCATGGGTAGCAGGACAGAGCCCGACAGTTGATGGATTGCTGCAGTGGAGACGTGCCTAGCCACCCTTCCAGACCAGACCTGCTGATCTGTCCCGCATATAACTGGGCGTTTGGTACGTCTTTGCTCGGAAGGCAAGGCCTAGAACAGGGAGGCTGCCAGGCTACCGCTAGGGTGAATGGCTCCTTTTCTCAAGCCCCACGTTCATAGGAAGGTGACGAGACAACAGCCTTGCTGACTCTGAGCTTTGCATTGTGAACTCCACGCCGTGTCAACTGCAGGATCCCTAGCCAATGGCCCAATTCCAGGCCACCTGCTCCAGAGGGAACTGACAAAGGCTGATATTTTCACCTTTACGTACACCCAGCTTCAGAGTCGAGGCTCCCAAAATGGGACTGAGTGACAATACATAGACCAACCCACAGGACTCCTTGCCTCTACGTATCACTAAGGCCAAGAGCATAGAGAACTAAAACAAAGAAAAACATATAGATAATGAGACCTTCCAGGTTCAACAAAGAAAATAAGACAAAGAAGGACTCATGCTCCAGGGCATGTACCAGGCACCTGCCATCGGGGTCAGGCAGTAACTTCCTTTAAGGACAAATTATTCTTAAGTGTCCTCTAGGTGTCCTTGCACCTTTCTCCTGGGGACTGGACATTGGTTTAAACAAGTGACCACAGGTCTTCCTCTGCCCCATTTCTGTGCCAAATATCTGCACTTACTGCTCCATTCTGAGGCCATTCATTAGCAGCCATGCCTCTGCTATTATTTTTAAAATCCCATTTAGTCACACTTCCCGTCTGGAAACAAACCACGCCAGACAAGATGGAACGCAGCTAGTGCTCAGTGCGGTGGCTAGCTAACGGTCTGCTCCCTAACAGATCAGAGCTGGCTGAGCTAAACTCGCTGTCACCATGAACAACCAGAAGAAGCTGGAGGTGGAAGGAAAGGCAACAGCTGATGTTGATTGCTGTAGACTGAAGGCCTCTTTGGGATGACTGAAGGCCTGGAGGCAAAACAGGCCACAGCTCAGCCAGCCTGAACAGCAAAGCCCTGGCAATGCACAGCGGTGTCTGTGCAGAGGAGAGAGCCGTTGCTGTTACCTCGTTTTTCTCAACCTCCAAATGAACCTGGATAAAACAGATCAGCTCCTTGCTCCCTCTGGAGTGAGTCTCATTAAGCTTTCTGCTCCTAGCCATTGCCTATTTTATGTATTTATTGATTGATTGGCGGGGACAGTCTGGGGGAATGATCTTGTTACTGGCTCCCTGCAGCACAAAGCCATGAATCTCACTTCGTCCCGTTGGGTGTAACCAACCAGGAACAGCATTGAGATCGTCAGAAAAGAATTGTTAAAACAGAAACTTTGGCCAAATTCAGTCCCGCGTTTCACCAGCAAGTCGACGTAGTTTTGCTAAGTTACGGTTTCTGCAGAGATACCCGAGTTTGTTCCCTGCCCTGCGGAACCGTCCAGAGATGCAACAGGTCCAATCCCCCTCAATTGCTGTCAGCGCCCTCAAACAACGGAGCACTGAAACGCAGAGGCGTTGCCAGTTGTGGGTTAAGCAGAGAGCAGCCCCACGAGTCTTGCTCTGGAGTTGCCTCAGTTTTTGAACACGTCCCTTCGGCATCTCCAGGCAAGTCACAGGTGGAAACAGACACGCTCTTAGAAGGTAGGGAGACAAAGTCTTTGGCCCCGCTCCAAGAAAAGCGTGGTGGCGACAAGAGGCCAACAGATGTTGAGACTTGGGGCTCTCCATCTGGCCCACAGAAGGGGACAGAGCTCTGTGGCAATGAGCAAAGGACCTGGGCAGGACCCTGATCAGAACAGCTCCCACAAAGGTTTTTTTTTTTTTTTTTTTTTTTTTAAAGAGAGGAAGCCAGCAAGCGAGACACCTGTTTCCCTTTGGCACTCAAGCAGTTAAACAGGAGAAAGTGACAGATGACTTCAACCACCTGGGTGAACTTTAGAACCCCAGGGGAGCAGACACTCCTGCAGACAAAGCAAGGGAAAGCGAGCAGGGCTGGGAGAGAGCGGGTATCTTGCACTCCCACCCCACGCCCTCAGCCTGCTGTTACATCACGGAAACAAGGGGGAAAAAGCCCCGTTGAAAAGGCCAGGCTGAAAAGGACACTGCCAAAACAACAGAAAACCCCCGGCTGTTTGTTTCCGTCGGGTAGGACCACCCCAGCTCTGCACCTGCAGCTGGCCAGGAGCCAGAGCCAGGAGGCTCGACATGAAGGCTCGACTACTCTGCAATATGGAGGCGTGGCTCCCAGAGACCACGGAGAGCAGCGTGCTCTGCGCCGGCCGGAGCCAAGCAGAAAACGCTTTGTTTTCAGTCCATATGGGGAAGTTCTTGGCAAGACACCAGCCTGGCTCCCACTGCACCCAACTCACCAGCTCAGCAGACTGAGGTAGACACAGAGTCACTCGCTTAAAGTCACAGGGCCGGTTAGGAAGACAGGCCTATGCACGTGGAAGGCTGGGCCAGCGGGACCGGCACCAACTGGGAGATGGTGCAGAGAGAGGCCCTGACCACTGGGAGGCGCTCAGGGACTCGAGTGAAGGGGGCGGGCCAGGCGAGATGGAACCCGGAGCTACCCACCTGAGTGCGTGCGGAGGTGGCCGGTGAGCGCGTCTCTCCGGCGGCAGGCGTAGTTGCAGAAGGGACATTTGAAGGGCTTCTCGCCAGAGTGCAGTTTGATGTGGCGCAGGAGGTTCCCCTTCTGGGTGAAGGAGGCGCCGCACTGGTTGCAGTGGAACGGCCTTTCCCCTGAAAGACAAGCAGCTTGTGAGACCCCTTGCGGGGTGGGTGACAAAATCCTTCCTAACATTGCCCCAGAATTCCAGGCTGGGCGGGGGGTCGTCAGACTGACAGCCTTGCAGCCCCGGGTCTATCCAACAGGGAACACGTCCCCCAGCCCCCCTACATGGGAGCTCCGTTAAGGGCCCCCAGCCCATCCAGTCCTTGGCGCCTGCACCTGCTGCTCACCCGTGTGGCTGCGTTTGTGCACCATCAGCACGTTGGGGCCGATACACACCATCCCGCAGATGTCACATTTCAGCTTGCCGTTGGGGAGCCGGATGCCGCCGGGAGAGTGAGGCTCCTGCCCTGTGCCGTCACAGTACCCCAGGGGCTCGGAGAGAGAGTCCTCCACAATCACGCTGTCTTCTTTCTCGATGAGGCGGTCGTCCTGCGACAGCAGCCTGCTGGCTTCTTCATCACTGTACATTTCCACCTTGATTGAGTTTGCTACAGGGGGATGGGAGGGACAACAAATACATCAATTCACACATGGTCAACGGGAAAAACTCAATAGGCAGTTGAAAAGAACTAAGAGTAATACCACTGATGTTCTATGCGTCACGGCAAGGAAAACAGGGAAGAACGCGTTAAATTATTTGCTTGTCAGGATCTTGATTGGTTAAGGGTGCATAAGAACACTGCTTCTCCCCGTATTTCCCAGATTGCTCCCATTTCCACAGGAAAACCGGGCAGCTGCTGACCACAGGGCATTAAAGAATCTGATGGCTCGTGGGACCCGAGAGATACGAGGCCAAAATTGAAATAGTGAAGTGGCCAAATGCAACCAGAAACTTTGCTGGTTTTGATCGTCTGGGTTGCCAAGCAGCGATTGCCTGGCTGAGAAGGGGTATTCAAGAGGAAGTGGACGACTAGGAGTTCTGAAAGCAGTCACCGGGCAAGTCCAAGCGCTGACAGCAGAACGTGAATTTGCTGGCCAGCTGCACGGCAAAGTCACCTAGGCCCAGAACACGTGCATGAGAATGAAGGGATGGCTGGGATCAGTTGACCGTGGTAGATGCTATGCCCTGGGATACTGAAAACTCTTGGAACAATGCGGAGCCTCTGGAAAGAAGAGGGTTTGTGGAAGCGGGGCAAAGACACAGGAATGGTGCATGCCATTATGGAGGAGAGCTCTACAAATGGGGCCTGGCCAGACTTGCCAGGGGCCAGTGAAACACAAGAATCAAGCAGTAGAAAAGCTGGGGCCATGGAAAAGGAGTGTCCAGTAGAGGGCCTGCAGCAATAAGCCTGGCTCACCAGGCCAATGGTGAGCTCCCCTAGGCCACACCAGAATCCACCCCACCACCTCGAATTCAGGGCGCCCTTTATCCCGCCTTTCCCAGAGTGGACAGGACTTGAACCCGCCACCCTGCCCTTGGTTATACGCAGAGCTCCCCTATCCTCCCGCACTGCTGCCTCTGTATCAGAGGCAGCAGCATGAGGGAGGGGACAGGCCAGGCGGGAACCAGTGTGCCCGGGGAGCCGGCTTTTAAGCCGCCTTCCCCGCCCCCACATATAAACATGTAACCACTGAATTTTTCAGTGGTTACATGTTTACCTGAACATTTGCATTTTAACAGCCGCAGTGCACACCTGGACAGCACCCCGTAAGAGCACCCCTCCTCCTGAGGCAACGAGGAGGAGAGCATTAGCCACAGAGGTCTGCAGGGATAGTCAGTGCGGCACTTTGTTTCTGCCAAGGGAAACCTGTCCAGTGCGGTGTTTCTAACGGACACCACACAGTATACCTGATCTCCAGCGTGTTTCCCAAGCCCCCTGCCTGCAAGCTGCACCCGTGCACACGGCCTTCTGGCTGCCACCTTTCTTCGCTCCTGCCGCATCCCCGGCTGAGACTGGAAAGCGGAAAGGAGCTGCCAGCCGTGACCTACATTCCCAGCTATTCTAATGATCTGTGGAATGCCACAAATCAAACAACTCTTCAGGAGACACACAGTGACTGGACAGCGACGACTCCCTGCTTATTCCCTTGAGAGCCAGGTAGAGCACCGTGGGCAGAGGAAGGACTGGGGCTCCCTGTCCCCACATTTTCTGATCTCTCCAGACCCCTGGTGTTTCCAGGCCAGCCTGGGAAGGGTAGTTTTTCAGAGCAGATGGGGAGACCCTTTAAGTGTTGGTCACACCCTGAACAAGACAGGGCATTTCCAGCTGGGTGTTACTCTCATGTGAAGCACATTTCCCCTGGAGAGCAAGGTCTGTGCATGATTCAGTTTAGAAGTTACCTGCTGCATTAAGCTGTCCCCAGGAGTCAAGAACTAGAGGGAATTCCCTCCAGGGATTCCTCATGCTGCTCTTTAGACAGCAATAGCTGCTTCTTTGTAATGAAGCCCCCACCCCCTGTTCTCCTAGTGCTCCTGCAAGAGTTGGAGCCGGCCAGTGAGCGGGTCACCCAGCGGAAAGGCAGACCACAGCTAAGCCACACAGGAGTTTAATTGCTTCCCTTCAAATATCAGAGTCTTTATTTCTTCCATTTAATGCACTAGATGTGGCTGTTCCCGATCTCTCAGCATGTGGGCATGCCAGGAAATTGACTGGCCTGAATTTCAGACTACAAGATTCTCCTGCTGTTTGGATTTCCTCACAGAGCCTGCAGTGCCTCCTGGAGACGGGTGTGAGGGCTGCACATGGGACTAGTCACCATGAACTCCTGGCTAGTGCCAGGTTTGATGCGGACCCAACCCCTGGAGCAACGCAAGGCACAGCCTTGTGCAAAGGGGGCTAATTCTCACCTAACGTCTGGGGGACTCAGTTAACATGGGCAACACGCTTTCAGGGTCTCGGCATGGATTTAGCGCTGTGTTTCCACAAGAGGCCAGCGATTTGAATACCAAGTGGTCAATGGGATTAGAGCCTTAATGAGCCAAGTTTTGGATTTGGGGTAAGACTGGGCAGGTACGTTTGTTGGGGATAGAGATGTAATAGTGTAGTCGATTAACCGATAAGCAAAAGCTTATAGATTAATGCTACACGCTACACGCATTCCGGCCCTTACTAGTAATTTTTTTTAGCAGGCTGGCCAGCAGCCCAGCTCAGTCCTGGCTTGCGACAGGTCTGGGCAGGAGCACAGGGTAACAGGCAGCCAGTCCGTGAGGGGAGCTTGTTTTTAAACTGGCTCCCCTCACAGACCAGCTCACAGCTGGCACCCCGCGCTACTGCCTCTGATACAGATGCAGCAGCGTGGAAGGGCAGAGAACTCCTCAGGAGTGGAGCCGGAGCACACTGGCTGCCGGCCCTGCCCCCACGGACTATAGAACAATCGACTAACCAATAAGAATTCATGAGGTTACTCGACTATTTAATTAACCGATATTTAACATCCCTCGTTGGGGGGTGCATCGGGATGCTGCAGGTTTTCACTGCCCTTCGGTGAGATGGCTGTTAGGATCGAGGGTGGCAGCTTCTACTCAGGTGACCACCTGGGACCACAGGCTCAGCACAGACACTCTTCCGCCATTCTGCATTCCATGTGCCACCAGTGAATCCTGGTCACAGCCTGAAAGTGACCGGTCCCTACTCCCTGACTGGTGAGTGTGTGGTCAGCAGTGGGACATGCTGTAGGGCTCAGTTGCCTGTACTTTGTGGCCTACGGGCAGACCACAGCACAGTTGAGGTAGCTGCTTGGACTGAAGGATGGCGAATGCTACATTCCCTTTGCACTTCTATGGGGCCTTTCAAGCACTCTGTGAGATCAGGGGATCAGCCTCCTTTCACAGACTGGGAGAACCGGAGAAGGGAAGTGATTCACTTGAGGTTTCCTTATGGCAGCGGCAGAGCTGGGTTCTGGCTCTCCAGTCTCCGCTGTAACTGACAGACAAGGCCATCTCCCAAAAGCCTCCTGAGGAGATGAACACAGCTTCTGCTTGGACTTGGGCACTAACAGCTTGACTGGCATGCCACCGATCGAGGCAGCTGCTGGATACTGGCTGGGCTAGACCGAGGCTGAAATGCTTTCCTGAAGTTTAAAACCCACCACGTTCTGCCGGGTGCATCCTGGAGACACAGCACGAATGGACGCCTCTGTGCACAAACACGAAGCGAAAAGCTTCTCTCTTGGCAGGAGCTGCCCGGATACGCGGATGTTTGCTGCACTTGGATATTTTTCCGTCCCCCCGGGGACTGTTATTTTCTGTCTGGGAGGAGAGGCCAACTATTGTTCTGCAATTCTCTTTTCAGAACCAATGCAGAGCCCAGCCTCCGTGGAGTGCAATTCTCTGCTGGCAGAGCAGGTTATATAATATTCCCACTCCTCTGGGGCACAAGGCTTGTGGAGGAACCAGCTGTGAAGTCAAGTCAGATCAGGAGCAATACCATCACCAGCCTCCCTCCATTAAAGGGGAAGGGAGCTTGCTTTTTCTTGAGGTCGTTCTTGGTGGGATTCTCTCTCCTTATGTTCAAGTGAAAAGTTGGGAGTTTCCCTAGGCTTTCCTAAGCGAGAACTAAAGTGAGATTCATTGGGGGCCTTCTACCCATTTTTACAAGACGCAAACCACTGGCCAAATAATACAGGAGGAAAGGGAACAAACCCAGGCTAATTTATCATGGTGCAACCTTATTACTTTGGATCTCACTTGTCCTAGCACCCTTTGGGCAGCCTCCAGATCCACACTTTTGGGAGCTGCTGGAAGCACGTAATAAAAAATGAATGAACTACACGGTAATTTCTCTTTTACAGAAAGTAAATCGCTCCTCTCCCTCTCTCCTGTAAGCATGTGATCACTGTGATCTGTATCACCTGGTCAGTTTCAATTTGGGATCAGTTTTGGGGAGAAATGCTGACTCCTGAACTCAGAGCTTGCCAACAAAGCAGGAATGAATGAATTCTCGTCTCTCTTGCTTGAATGCTATTTCTATTCAAGGAACACCAGGGCTCAGGGATACGCATGCTGTCGGGAGACTCGGCCAGGAAGCTGTGAACAGCATGTTTACAATTTAAACCTTGCTAAGTTCCATTTGTGCAAGGGTCATGCCATTTTTGACACATAAGTGAAACTTTAAATGTCTTGGCAATCACCACCGTGAAGGGCGGGTAAGCAGATTGGTGATGGGAGGGAAATCGGGAAATCAGACCTACTTATTTTACCAGGTGGCCTCTGCAATGCATTTTAAAAAAGCAGCTTAGTTCCCCATTGGGCCGTGAAGAAAGATTTCAGCCACAACGCAGAGACGGAGCTGAAAAGTTTCACCTGAGAAGTGTGTCCAAACCCTACTGTGCTGGCCCACCCCTGCCCAGCTCAGCACTTCTCCCAGCCACACGCGCACACACACATCACAGGAGAGTCCAAGAAAGCAGTGGCTGAACGCAGACAAGACTTTAACGGGCACACGCCAATTTGACTCCATGCCATGATGTTAAAGTCACACGGAGGGGGCAGACAAGGTTTCTAGCTAGTGCTGAGACTAGATCGTGAGCCGAAGGAGGAAAAAACCAAAACCAAAAAGCAGCAATGACAGGAGCTGGGTGGACTTGACGCCTGCCACCTCAGGTGAGCAGAGGTTGCAAGTCATCATGGCTGGCACCAAGATGGCCCATGCCTTTGATTTTCACTGGATCGCAGCAGGCACTTCCCACCTCCCACCGTAGTTTTTACGCCCAAGGTTAAGAGTTAATGTTCGCCAATGCGGTCAATAGATCTAAGTGCTGTTTTAGAGCTGCTGCGCCTAGCTCTCTGCTTTGCCCATTCCTTCACCAGCCTGGCTCTGCGTAGCCCTGGACTCAGTAAGCTGGCAAGGAGAGAGCCCTCTGCAAGGCTCCTGAGACATGTGCTGTCGGAGTGTCCGAGGGCAGAGCCGCTCACGTCCAGAGTCTCCTGTGAGCTCTCGTTTCAGACATTGCTAGCTCTTTCAACCATTTGTCTGGAGAGGTGCGTACAGGTTGGTGTCCCGCTGGAGAGATTCGTTTCCACGCACCTAGCGACATTTGTAAATCTCCCCAAAACAGCCATTCTCCTGCTACAACACACTCCCAGCTGCTTGGCTTCTCTAGCCACACATGAGCAACCTGTCGCTGGATCCCAGCACAGAGAGACTTGCCATAGGAATCACACCTGCTCCGACACCCAGTGAGGGGGAAACTCCATGGCCCTGTTTCGTTTCCAGTATATCGGACCCGGTGGTTGCAACAAGCACTTCGTTCTTATGCAGCCCCGGAGGTTTTCCCCCCCACAACGCAAATGCCTCTCCTGCTAACAGTCAGGCATGCACAGCTGGGTTGGTTCTGCGCCAACAAATCAAGCTTATAAAGGGAGTATGGAACCAAGCATGCTGTGGTTACACACAGGTGACTTTAATTCTCAAGGCAGAGAGGCTGGTAGCTCAAGAAAGAATCCCCACTGCAGCTCTGAGCACAAGAACTGAAGTCAGAATTGACCCTCTTCAGTTTGAAGAGTGAAATTCTAAAGGAAGCTTTCCCGGATGGCTTCACAGAGAGCCCAGCCTTAGTCCGGTGAAGCCAGCTGCGTCTGACGAGCACGGTGTACTCACCACTCAGGGAGCGGCTCGGGGAGGAGTGCTGGCTGTTTGGGGTGCTCACCGTGGGTCCCACGATCGCTGAGCTGAACTCCTTCTCCAGAGACGAATCCCCACTACCTTTGGGAATAAGAAGCAGGGAACACAGATGAGAGGGGGCCGCTCCTGCCGGCTTTACAATCGGTGTCAGTCAGTGAAATCCTCTCCCTCGTAACCTAAGCAGCGAAGCCCTGAAAAGAGGTTCCAGCTGGACCTCCTGCCCTTCTGTTTGGGTGTCGGAAGACAAACACCGCTATGCTGCTGAAAGACAAACCCTTTCCCACAGGGGGCAATAGAGCGGCCAGGGACCTAGGCACATTCCAGGTGCCGTGCAAACGAGGCGTGTTACTTTGCAGCGAAATGGTTAGTGGACAGACAACCCCCAGCGCGCTTGAAAAGATGCACACATCTACATGCGAGGACGCCCGCCGGGCCTCAGCTGGAAAGGTGGATCACTGGCCCCTTGGCTTTGCAAGCGTCTGGGACTGCTCCCAAGGGAGCCCTTTGCAAGTACAAACATGGCAGCAGTCGGACAGGCTGACGCTCTCCCCAGGCAGGTCTGTTTTCTGTAGCACGATGGGGACCGGGAGCCAGCTCATGACACGGGCTGGTTTGCCGTCCCAAGCACCGTGTCTTTACTGAGGGTAGACCTTTCCCGCAACAAGGCAGCTGTCACCTGGGAGGCCGGGCGTTAATTCAATCCGGCAAGGGTGATTCCGGTCTTCACCCTCCTGAGATTAGCAATGCGCTGCACAGCTTCCTGCCCGGACAAACCCTTGCCAGCCAAGAGCCCGCCTGCTGCAAATGGACCTGCAGGAACCTTCGGGCGCCACGTAGGTTTCATGCTCCCAGGCCACATGTCCCCTCCCACCACCACTGCTGTGGGCTGCGTCGCTGTGGCACGGCACGAACAGCTTGCAAGTAGCGATGGGATGACGGAGGCTGTAGCCGTGCGAACTTTTGATGCAGATGGTAATGCTGCTTCTAATGGCTGCATCTGGGTAAACCCTCGTCCCGACACACATGCCGTCCAGCTCGCCCCGTTGTCTGAGGGGCCACAGGGAACGCGGCATAGGAGGCCATGCCGGCAATGGGAGTCATTTACCATAAATGCCCCGAAGTGATGTGTCAGGCTGCAAATCACCACTTGGCACAGAGCCATGGTGCTGAGCTGGGGCTGCCCAGGCAGCATCCCCCCCCCTCCAGCCCCACCCCACAGCAATACTTTAAGGAAGATTTTTCTGTTCCTCTGCATAAGGGTGGTAGAGAAACCCCCGGATCTCCTCTCTTCCTCTCCCCCATGCTTTGACTGGCTCAATAAGCTGTTGCCGGCAAGTTTGAGTCATGCTAAGCCAACACACATCACCAGCAGAAGCCACACGCCCTGGATACCAGCTATTCGCTCCGAACTAGGAGAGGTTAACGAGAATTTCAAACCACCAAAGAGAACACTAAGAAACCCAGTGATGCTGCAGGGCTCCGGCAGGGCCATTTCACGCTCCCTAAGAGCTGGACCCAGCATTGTCTCAGCCCCGCCGGCACGCGCAAGGCGTTACGGCTGGACGAGAAGCACGGAACATACGTTCTACAGCCGGGAAGCCTCTCAGAAAAGACACAGCAGTGGGGAGGGAGCGGAGGGGCAGTGGCACCTAATCTCTGCTCAAGCCACTTAGCACCTCTGGTTATAATCACCCTCTGATCCTTTATCCCTGGCAGCATTTGCCTTTTTGTCATTCTCCCACGGTCAGAAGCCTGCGGTAGCATTTCAAATGGTCAAGTGTTTCCCGTTCCCTCCCACCCCCATCTCAATCTCCATCCAAAGAGATTTCTCCTGCACAGCATGTTAAAGACACCCCCCACCCCTTTCTCCTCCCCACCCCCAACGTAAAGAGACAGAAATGGCACAGAGTCATTCCCCCCCGCCCTCCCATTTCACTTACATTATTCTACCTTGCTGAAGATACCCTGGAGTGTTATCACAGCCAACTCCTTGGAAACAGCACTGGAATACAGGCTGTGTGTGCATGTCTGCATGGCAGTGGTAGGGTGAACTCAGCCACTCACCTTCCAGGAAGAAGAGATTCCTGGAAGTGAGAGAAACGGCCGTCATTTTACAGTCAAGAGGCACAGTTAGCAGGAATTCAGGGCTGCGGCATCCCCTTTTGCAGAGAGGCACGCTCGCTCCCCCGGCAGCTCGCCGGGTGTGTGCACGTGTCCTAAAATAGCTCAGCCAGCGAGAGAGCCCGGCTGGGCCATCCCCTTAACAAGCCAGTTAAAGCAAAAAAAAAGGGGCTAAGCCTAGAGCCCTGTCTCCATGGGGAACGGCTGCAAGCGCTAACAGAGCATCGCCCAAGACCGAACAACAATGCTGCAGAGAAGAGAACCCGCCTCACACTGCTGGGATACAAATCTGCCATCACAGACCTTGCAGTCCACGGGCACAAGAAGCAACTGAGCAAAGTACCACGAAAAGCAATGGGAAAGAGAGACAAGTGTATGTAGGAAAACACGTCCCAAGCCAGATTTAGGCCCCTAGCAAGCAACCGTCACCCTCCAAGCATCCGGTTAATGACGGAGCATTGGGGTGGACCCTGAACTTGTAGCAATGGGTGGGGAAAGAGGGTGTCTTGAAATCTTAGTAATGGATTCAAGAGGGGGTGGGGGGAAGTATTTAATGCAATCCAGGCACAGGCACAAGACCGGTCTACTGGGGAGCTCCGAGACAGTCAAGTGCCCCCTCTTCCAGACAGTCCCAGCGCACAGCGGTTCAGTCCCAGCTGCGGCGGCTCCTTTTGGCTCAAACAAACTCCTTTTGGCAGCCCAGTCATCCTACTTTTCTCTAGAGCCTTTTATCCCGAAAGCCCCCAAAGAGTTTGCAAAGCTGCATACACAAACGGCTAACTGAATCCATTCCCGGCACGTAGCCTCTGCTGGGACGGCCCAGGCAGACAGACTGTGCATAGCTAAGAACCTGCCCCTAAGGAGAAAGGCCCTGGGATGCCATGGCCCTGGAGAGCTGACAGGGCCCCATTGGGGAGGTCAAACGGTTAACCACTAAGCAGGTGGTCTGTGGGGATGCTTACCAGTTAACCGACCCGTGGCAGTGAACGCTGGTGGCCGCGAGCCGCGTCAGGCCTGCGCAGGAGGAGTCGGTGGGTTAGGCAGCAGGAGCTGAGTCAAAGCGTTAACCGGTTACATGCTATCATGTAACCAGTTAACATCCCAAAGCCTCCATCCGCACTCAAAGGTTCCATCCCCACCCAGTATATTGGGCAGAAACTGACCTGTCTCTGAAGAAGCAAGAGTGCTTTTAAAACCAGAGCCCTCGCCAAGGCCTTTGAGAGTTTCAGTCCTAATGCTTGGGTCCTAATGCCAGCCCATCAACAGCTACAGAGCAACACTGCCACACAAGAGGGATTTAACCCTTTCCTGCCACCCAGAAGGGCCAATCATGCAAACTGCTCTGAGAAGACAGCTGCACCTATCAGAGAGGCCAGGAACTCACAATGGAATTTGCAGGGTTCCTTTCAATACACATGGCTTCATCCCACTCCTTTGACCTACTTTGTGGAGGGACTGCATGTGGCTTCAGAATCTCTCCAGAGTTTAACTGGAATAACTCGCACAGCTCTACAACTTCATGCAGTGGAAGACAACACTTCACTCAACGCGTGCACAAGTCTTGTACACAACATACAGAATAATACACCTCACCTAGCCTTTGCGTGCTATTATCCCCATTTCATAGATGGGGAAACTGAGGCAAAGGAGCCAGAAAGCACCTAGCTTCACCCAGACAAGTGATCTGACATACAAGTCAGCGGCAAAGCCACAACAGAAGCCAGGAGACCTTGCTCCCACGCCCCTAGCCTCACACACACACACTTCTCTGCTTCCAGCGATCACCTGAGGCAAAAGGCAAAGCAAACGAGATGGTGTCAGTAGGTAGCAAGGGCCCCACTCTCCCAGTGTCAAAGAGCACACGTGTCTGATGGTAAGAGGACAGCAAAGCACTAATCACAGAGAATGACTTTTACTGCCTTTTTAAAAACCATGGAGAGATTGTTCTCTCTACAACCCGAGGACATGTGCCTCAGGGAATTGATATGCGATATGTGTTGTTTACTGCCCCTGTGATTGGTAGTAACGGAGCCATTACCAGAACGGATCGAAAACTGTATTTTTCTAGAAAAGGTTCCCAACAAAAATTCCATTTTCTTAACAACATTTTCAGGTTTTCCGTTTTCCAAGGAAAGCCTGAAATGTCTGACAAAACTTGGACGGGCTCATGTGAAAGTTTTCCTTTAACTGCAAAGCCAGATTTTGTGGAAGGGAGTTTTGTTTTTGTTTCTCCCCCTCCTTCTCCTTTTTGAATCAACTTGAGTCACTGGCTATTCGAGGCCCATATCGAATGGCTGGGTGGCTCTTGGTTTGGTGCCTAGTGGGGAGGTAATGGAGCCACTACGCCGCTTTCCGATGGAGCCAACATCCCCACTTGGGGGCCTGCGCTCTAGGCCAGATGCAGCATAAGCAGGTACAACTCCACTGGCGTCCACTACCAATGCAGTATCCTGGCCTAGTGTGAGTTCAGGTTTTCATAGAACACTAGAACTGGAAGGGACCTCGAGAGGTCATCAAGTCCAGTCCCTTGCCCTCATGGCAGGACCCAGCACTGTCTAGACCCGTGGTCACCAACCAGTAGATCGCGATCTACCGGTAGATCTCAGGGGCTCCAAGATTAGCTCTTGAGCCCTCTCTGAACTGCGCACCTGCGCAGTACATTTACATTAGATTTCCTCATGTAATGTAGGCGGAGCTTCAAGGAAGGGAAGGGGCAGTAGATCTTCGTCTGTTCTGAGACTTAAAAAGTGATCTTGGGTGTAAAAAGGTTGGAGACCACTGGTCTAGACCCTCTCTGTTAGATGTCTATTTAACCTGCTCTTAAAAATCTCCAGAGATGGAGATTCCACAACCTCCCCAGGCAACTTATTCCAGTGTTCAGCCACCCTGACAGGCAGGAAGTTTTTCCTAATGTCCAACTGGGTGGAAGGTTTTCCCTGGAATGCAAGGCGGAGAAAGGTTGCCTGCTAGGTATGCCAGTGTGTTTAATCTCAGATCACCCGTGCCCACATGACTTTGCAGCCTGGGATGACAGGCCAGGATAAAGTGGATTATGAATTCCTCCTGGTCACACTTCGCTCTTGCACCAGCTGACAACAGGGAGAGCGTGCGGAGAATGCCCTTGACAAAATGTGAACATTGGCCTGAATGGCTTTGCCGCCCCACTGGGAAGTGGAAAAGGTGATAGTGAGACTCCAATTCTTCTCCTCTCCTTGACCAGTCCCTGTGCTACTTTATTCCTTGACGAGCTGCCAGCAGCTCGGAGTTCCTGCACCCAGAGCTGGAGCAGGATTCAAATTACATCAAGGGAGCCGCACTCTCTTTTCATTTCAGGCATTCTTAGGGAACAACGGCATCTCCATGGAGTTCAGGGGCAAACAGGAACTTGCTGCAGCAGCCAAGGGGAGGGGTGACGCTAACCAGAAAATTCCCAAAGCAAAGGAAAGCAGCAGCTTGCAAGACAATGCAAACCTCTGAGCAGAGTGCACCCAGGCCTGGTCAGACTCACCCACAAAGCAAGGAGACGCAGCTCTGCTGCGTGGGAAACTGAACTAACCTCGCACAGCCCCCACGTTGGGCCATACGAGCTGCCGGCCTCTCCTCATGGAAACGTTTGTGACTTCACAAGACAGCATCCTGCCAGCCAGAGCTCAGGGCTGCACAGTAACCCAGGCCCAAGTGGCAACATACTGACAGAAACCCACTAGCTCGCATCCTCCAGGGAGGGAGGGAGAGCGAAAGACAGAAAGAAAACTGAGTCAGGCTCATTGGATTCTGTCCCCCAGCGTGACCAGGACATTACGTATCTGATGCACACAGGCACTGCTCAAATTTCCTTGACCAACTCAGTGCACCCCAATCGTGGCCAGTAGCCCGCCTCCCGTTTAACAGCCCTGACTCTGCTCCACAGTTCTACCAATGCACTTCACTTCCCACCTTCACCCTGGGAGACAATGTCTTTTGGTCACGGCCCATGCAGCTCCACCCATCACCTTAATCTACAAGACGAATCCACGGAAGTCCTACAAGAGGCCACAGTAGAGATCTCAGTGCTCCATTCCAGCTTGCTGTTTACCCAAACCCCATTCTAGCCCAAGGCCTTCCTCGAACGGTGACTGAATTTCAAACGGGGGGGTGTTACGATATGGATGCATATGCACTAGAGAGCTGCCGGGTCTCAGCAAGCCCGTTTCACTTTTTATATATAAGGACAAGGAGCCTGGTTTCAATAGGCAGCCCTGTAGTCTCTGAAACCCACTGGCGCTCTTGAAACCACGTCTCGAGAGGCTCACAAGCCCCTGAACGCTTTGAACAGCCATTCTGACCCACCCTATCCACTCCCACCCAAAAGGGGCTTCGTGTTACCAACAGATTGTTACAATCAGCCACACAGAGGTGAACTCACCTCACGCCCTTTCCTCTTGCATATTTCATGACTTCAAACCCAGCCTGAACACCAGATGTAATCTTAACACTCAATAGCATAGTGTATGGCAGGGCAGGTATTTGAAAGCAGCCATGAAGGTCTGAAATACCACACGTGTTTGCAAGTTTACCATTGTGTATTCATGCATCTAACAGGGGAGAACAGAATATTCATCCCATAATCATAAGCAGGGCATCAAACTCCTTCGGCTGTCTAGTACAGTAGATCAAGCCAGGTGTCACTGGAAAGAGACTTTTCCATCTGTTTGCAGTGAGGGTTCAGCTCTGACCTATGGAGGACATGAGGCATTAATGACACCAAACGGATTAGCACAGGGGCAGAGGGCAAAGGGCTTCCTGGTACTTAGCCATGAGTGGCGGCTGTTATAATCTGTATCTGACTGAGAGGTGCCATGGAATGTCATTAGAAAGCTGGTAATGTGCTGGTTATTAAGAACACTGAGGAATGCAAGTGCAAGAAACTGGTGCAAAGTCATGGGTCGAGACTGAAAGCATCATTCTTAAAATGGGTTTGCCAGTCAAACAGGAGTTACCCCACCCTACACAAAGGAATGTGGCTTCTCTGCCCAGCTGCTTCCAAAAGTACTTGGAAAAGACAAAGAGAATGTGTTTACAGATAAATAAAGCAATCAAGCAAATGCATGGGGGAGTGGGAAGACAATATGGCTACACCCCCATCTGAACTATAGAGATGGGGGGAGGGGGGGCAGAAACGTGCCCTAAACATAAAATAACAAGCAACTGAATGGACTGACTGAATACAATATCAGGTCATTTACGAATGCCTGGAACATGCTGGAGATTAATGTCACTGGGAAGCGTCTGTGTTAGCACTATAAGGAGACATTATGAAGACTCACTAATAGTGTGGCTGAACAAGGGAGGTGGGGGATGCAGCTAACAATCTTTAGGGTACTTCAACCTAAGGGGTTACGGGTGGCGTCTCGGTGGACTCTAGAGAAGGGGAAAAGAGCCCCTAACGTCCCTTTCACTTCGGGAAACAAGGGAAGTTAACTTGTTGCTTTTCTGTGACAAGGTCCTGGCCAAAGGTATGATGAAAACATAAAAACAGATAGACTGGGGCAGACCAAAGGTCCATCTAGCCCAGTATCCGATCTGCCGACAGTGGCCAATGCCAGGTGCTTGAGGGAATGAACAGAACAGGTAGCCAGGTGATCCATCCCTGTTACCCATTCCCAGCTTCTGAAAACAGAGTGTATAGATACCATTCCTGTCTATCCAGGCTAATTTATCCAGCTCTTTTTTTAACCCTGTTGGTCTTAGACTTTACAACATCCTCTAGCAAGGAGTTCCACAGGTTAACCATGCGTCATGTGAGGAATTACTTCCTTTGGTTTGTTTTAAACCTGCTACATATTAATTTCATTTGGTGACCCCCTAGTTCTTGTATTATGGGAACAAGTAAATAACTCTTTATTGACTTTTTCCACACCTGTCATGATTTTATAGATCTCTATCATATCCCCCCCTTAATCACCTCTTTTCCAAGCTGAAAAGTCCCCAATTTATTAATCTCTTCTCATTTGACAGCCATTTCATACCCCCAATCATTTTTGCTGCCCTTTTCTGAACCTTTTCCAATGCCACGATATCTTTTTGGAGATGAGGCAACCACATCTGTACACCGTATTCAAGCTATGGGCGTACCATGGATTTATACAGGGGCAATAAGATATTCTCCAGCTCTTTCTTAACGATTCCTAGCATTCTGTTTGTTTTTTTGGCTGCCGCTGCACATTGCATGGACATTTTCAGACATCATCCATTTTGAGTCATCTTGAGCATCTGGCAAAGATTTTACCTTGAACCCAGATAGTAGTTTGGCAAGTTAAGTCTTAGCCATTGGCAGTATGTTGTGTTGTGTGTTACTTGGAATCCTCTCTACCGTTATTTCCTCAGACTCACTTAATTCATGCTCTTTTGGTAGAATAGTCCAAGCCAGTGCTGTGTTTAACGGGCAGCAAGGATTAGCTCCATTCGACTGATGAGCTGGTGGTTTGGGACTCTTCAGAGAAGCAAACAAGCCCTTATTATTTCTCTAAGCTGGCCACGTCAAGGAGCTTTTGGGGAAAACTTGGAACGGGGAGTGAGCTCGGTTGTAACTAAGGTTGATGGAAGCCAGAGTGGGGCTCTCCTGCACCATGGCTGTCTAAGCACAGAAACTCCAGGTTTAATCTGCATGCGCTGGGAGCCTCCCAGGCGGAGGGTAACAGTTGCAAGGCCCCCCCAGGTTATATGGCACGTGGTGAGACAACCCCTTGCTAGCCTGGATTTGTGCCCTAAACGGACCGGACCATCACACACGAGTAACCAAGCATATAAAAGCTGCTATAGTTAAGGCTGATCTTAGCAACTAAATTCTAACTCTGTTTCTTAAAAAACGATTGTATTGACAGCAGATAGATCTGTTGCTGAGAAGGGGAATGCCAACCACGTGTGGATACTTTTCAGATATAAATATTAATAAGATACGCTAACCCTAATCCATATCACCATCGTCAATTATGTATCTACATAGAGCTGCGCAGCAATGCAATGCACCGGCATTAGACTCACACACGGGTAACTACAGATTGAACCTCTCTTGCCTGGCATCCTCAGGACCTGACCGGCACCAAACCAGAGAATCTGCCAAATCACAGGAGGCCAATATGGTCTAGCAGCATTTGCAACACTTCCACTGCATGCTGGGCTTTGGAAAGACAGTTAGAGGTAAATTAGAGCTAAATAACAGCAACAGAACACCAAGATCTAGGATTGGTGGCTGTAAACAGACTTCATGGGACTGCAGGAAAATTGGCCGTGCCCATGATAAGTGGACATCTGGCTAGCTAAAATCATGCTGGACCACGGATGTTGCCAGACCAGAGTGTGCTGAACTAGAGAGGTTCAACCTGTACTAAGCATCAGAAAATGGCCATTTGAAATACAGATATCCAAAACACTGGACAACAGCAACATAAGTGACATACCAGATATGTAAGAGCGTCCATTGCAGTCTTCTATATCCATCTTTAAGGTACTCTGCTGAAAGAGAAAGCAGAGCTCCATCAGAAAGGCTCTGGCAACGCAAGGCTGGCGACTCTTTCCAGACACAATTTTTTCAGTAAAAGGGCCCATCAGCTTCTTGCTGTAGGGTGAATTAACTTACCTAGTCCTGATTCATAAATGCCAGTTTGCAGCACCACTACTGGCACTGCAGAACAAGCTAAAACTTTTATTTGCTCCTTGCTTTGGAACGACATTTACATTGGGCACTAAAGAGATACTTTGTAAGCACCAAGAAAATGTTCTTTTAGCTGATTTTAGTTGAGGCTATTGCACTGCCAGCAATGTGATGAAATTTCGGTAGTTTGGAGCACAGAGAATCCAACAAGCAACGATTCCCAACAAACAAAACGAATACAGGGTATTTTCATCCAGCCCCTGCCTTCAGCTCTCCGCCATCACAGCATTTCCATAGGAGTCTGTCAAATGGCATTAGTTCTTAAAAGTCAGACTTCTAACACTGGAAGTGGTGCGAGACAGGAGAAAAGCAGCTGTCAATTCTCCTGGAGCATCTGACAAGGCAAGAGCTGATTCAAACTTGACTGGTCCAGAAGGACAAGTGCTCACAGGCCACTGCTAATTAATTTGAAACCTTGACTGGCAAGGTATGATAACAGTTGTAGATACAATTCAGCTCATTGAATCAACACATTTCAGCAGAGGACTTCTCTATTGAAAAGCACTACTGCTATCTATGGGGTAGCAGCAGATATATGAAGTCTGGAGTATAAGAAGTGTTTAACTGAAGCATTTAGCTTCATTTTATCAATGAAAGAGGATGGTTCTTTGGGCAATGAGACTGAAAACTAGCACACAATGTGCCGCTGCGCAGCTTTGTAAGAGAGTCATTCCAAAGATCACACTAGAAATAAAAGCAAAAATCTTCCTTCTATTTTGCTACTTGGTGCCCTGCAGAGAAAATGAACATTTTATCCATCCAAATGGCTTTTTATTTGTCAATTACATGTGTTGTTTAAAAAACAAAACCAGCGCGGCCGTAAAAAGACACAAGTTTCACTGTTTAGAATTCATGCAGTAATTGCAGTTGGTACCTTCAGAAACTAGGAGAATTTGCTGCAGAGAACAATTAAAAGTGATAATTTGCTGCAATGAATTATCTCCTCGAGGGGGAAAATAAATGCAATTTGCAAAATGTGAGCAGAATGGGAGGAAAAACAACAGAATTTAACTTTTTTTCCTCCCTCTCCCCCTCCCCCCCATGATGGAAAGTTATTTCAATCCAGTGCAAACTACTTTGTTAAAGGTCAGAGAAATCTGAGTTGCCCCTTCTGATAATTCCCATTTTAAAGAGGGAATTTTTAAACCAAAATTGCTCAGGTAAATGGTATTAACGCTACCATTAACAGGATGGCTTAGTGGCTTGAGTAATGGCCTGGGATCCATGAAATTTGGGGTCTCGTAGCCCGTGGCCTCCTGGATGACCTCAGTCAGGTCACTGTCTCATTTGCAAAGTGGGTCCTGGATACTGACATGCTGTATAAAGCATGTTCAGACCCTTGGACGCAAAGCAGGACATAGTATTTATTTATTTCATTCATCACGGTCGATTAACCCAATAGCTCCAATTGCTCACTTTAAGATACAGTTTAGGGCTTTGCCAACAGGCACTTAATTGAAAAGCATCCATATAAACAAGCTGGCTTTAACAAGATGGAGCCTTTCGCTCCTGGGCTACCAGTTAAAGGCCAGGCCAGCGGTTGTGGCGGTGGTTTCCGTTGGATAGCTATGTGTCAGCCGTTGGCCTGCGAGCTGGTGGCTCAGTTTCCAGTTACGCAAGCATCCCCGGTACAAACACTAAAATTGGCGCGGTTGCTGGTAATGGCAGCAAAAATTGCCCTCGCAGCCTTATCGGTGGTATGGAATCTCCAGAATGAAGACAAAGCTTACTGAAAGGGGTAGTGTCGGAATTTATGTGGTTTCTTATTGCAGATAAACAAGAGGGCTCGGTCCCCAATACATCAATCTAACACTGACGCAGTTAATCACGCTACATAAACAGACCAAAAAAAAAAAAAAAAAAAAAAATCAAGCAGAAAGGCTCCTTCCTTTTATTGTCATCCCGGTTTTTAAACAACTATAGACCACTTATGTGGCTGGGTCCTTGTTCTATCTGCACCTCAAAACACTGGATTTGTTCTTCATCCCCTTCCAGGCCTGATGGCTGAATTGCACAGGAAATCTTCCTACCCACAATGGTGATTAACTTTACGAGATGAAAATAATTTCAGTTGAAATATATACGCAACACCCTGTTTCACAGTGCCTCCTGCAGTTTTATTTCTCCTGAATCCATAATTTTGCGTGTCAATGTTAGGCACCCACACATGGGGATTCACCTGGCTCCATGCAAAGGGCACATGACATGCAAATAAAAGTAATTTTTATTTAGTGCCACCCCCCGGACCCTTGCCCTGGACTCCGCAGAAGCCACTGAAAACACTCAATAAAACAAAGCACACAACCAAAATGCCAAATGATCCACTTTGCTCATGGATGTTTCCAAGTGGGCTGTTCTGTCTGATGTGTGTCCATCTCTCAGGACTCCCCAGTTTTATTGTGCAATGAAGCAGGTGCCCATTTCAGATCATGGTCTCTCAATGCCAGCTTGAACTAACACTGCCCCTCTATCGCCATATGACCCATGTTCATTATAAAGCAGAGCTTGCTCTGAGCTCCATCGCCACAGTCAGGACAAGCCACACCCCACTTGTCCTTGCAGCCAGCATGTTCATTGCTTCTACACGACTTGGTGCTCGCAAGCAGTGCACGCTTCCTCATACTCCCCCCCCCCCCATATGCCTCAGCTCTGTCCGAGAGGGGCCTCCTACAGGGGTGCAAAGGGAGCCTCTGGGTCGAGACGAAGAACAATTTCAATTCTTGTTTTCGATTGTGTGCAGGGGCTGGCAAGGACTGGGACCACAATCGACTCATTTCACACAAGCTAAGTACTCAGCTGAGCACACTGCTGAGTTGAGGCCCCGTTTGCAGCCCTTACTCCTTATTCACACTTAGGATGTAAAAGAGTAGTCCAAGATGGGGGGTAGTCAAACTGACTTCCTGCATCCCCCCCCCACCTTGCTGCCTCTGTATCAGAGGCAGTAAGGGGAGGGGGAAGCAGGAGCTGGTGCTGGCTGAAGCTGGTTCCCCACAGCACCATCTCTACAGTGCAGGGATGGGGAGGGGATGGACAGCGGAGGCAGAAGCACCATGGGGAACTGAGCACGAGTGGGGACTGCTTAATTCCCCGCTCACGGCAGGTTCCCCACTGCGCCTCTGCCTTTGAAATGCAGCAAGAGCTGCGGGCGACTCTTACTAAATTTCAAAGACAGAGGTGCAGCGGGGATAGCAAGTGCCCCTTCCCCCCTTATCGACTAATGGAGTAATCAATGGAAATTCCATCAACTACTCAATTCGCTGATTAATCAAAATGTAACATCCCTAATTCACACAAGCTGTTCAATTCTATTCAAGGTGCCTGTAACCAATATCAAGGGAGCAAGCCTCAAATACCATCTCTATTTTAAAAGGGGGAAAAGAGAACTGGGAAGACCTTACAGCACCTGGCCAACTCAGATGCCTATCAGCAGGCTCTCTTACTCTGGCTATATCCAGTGAATAAGGCGCTACTTACTGAAGCCCACGAGGAATGACTGGCCTTAAGGACCCCCGGTTGAGAAAATGGCTGTGTTTTGTTTTATGTTGGGGACGCATGTTTACAACAAACACTCAACACCAGACCCTAGATCTCAAAGTCAGCAAGGCAGGTGACAAACAATCCGTTTCTTTAAACCACAGATTGCTTTCAAAGGGTGAATTTTACATTTTGATGGCATGCACTGGGTCTGGAAGGAACTGGACCATAAAGGCACTGCCAATTAGCACTTGTATTTCCAGGACTTTATCCCAAAGCCTTCTCCAAATGCTGAATGATCAGCCCCTATGAAATACAACTGCCTCCAGAAAGGTCAGCACAAATGAAAGGAGATATTTAGATCTCTGGAGGGACCTCTAGTCTTAAGAAAAGCATCCCATGGACTCTCTGGTGCCTATACAGAAGAGACATGACCCTCCTTGAGTCACAAGGTCTTGTGTGAAATGCACAACCCAATTTCTCCAGGCTGCTGGAGATTTGTCCATGCAGCTACATGGCCATGAAACACGGCAAACATCACGCTTCAGCCACTGAGTTGTCCCATTCCACATTCCTACTATGGCAGATTGCTGGCCAATACTACAGGGTCCTATTAGTCAAAGAGAGGAAACACTTCAACACACTCAAGTTACAGCAGCGTGGCTTTAGAAGTTCTCCTACCATCTGAAACAAAACCTCTTACCCTAGTGACCAGACTGGGCGCGGGAGGAGGGGGGGCTCAGAAATAGCTAATTAAAAGCAAAACATCCAATCTCACCGCGATGCAATTTGTAAATGTCCTTTGTGCTGAAAGAGACTTTTGAGAAAATTTAGGACTAGACTGACTTACAGAGGGGAAAGGGGCTAGATCCCTGTGTAGTTAGTAGTTATGTGAATTATGAAAGAACTCTAGAGCTACAAAAGTCTTGTTAGGTCCCTTAGCCCATCCATCCCCAGACTCCTGTCTACTTTCAAATGTCTCAAGCCATGAGGAGTCCATCAGTCCTATGGGACACAATTCTAGTGTCTTGGGCTGCGTCTAGACTGGCAAGATTTTGCACAAAATCTTGCCGCCTGTCTACAGTGGCTGCGAGTATTTGCGCAAGAACACTGACTTTGTACTGTACAAAATCAGTGGTTCTTGCGCAAATACTCCGACGCTCCCGCTCAGGGATAAGCCCTCTTGCGCAAGTATTCTTGGTGTAGACAGCCAAGTTAATTTCTTGCGCAAGAAAGCCCAATGGCTAAAATGGCCATTGGAGCTTTCTTGCGCAAGAAAGTGTCTACACTGGCATGGATGCTTTTGCACAAAAGCAAATCTTTTGCACAAAGGCACATGCCAGTATAGACGCTCTCTTGTGCGAATACTTTTAACGGAAAAGCTTTTCTGTTAAAAGTATTTGCGCAATATTTTGCCAGTCTAGACGCAGCCCTAGTGTTCTCGCTGGAAGACGGGCGACATTTTTCTTCTCTTAATTTCATCCCATTGCTCTGGCTAGATCCTAAGTACTGTGAAATAGTGCTTTGCATTTAAAATGTCCCAACGTCAGGCATGCAGCGCTTTTCAGATTCCCGATGCCATAACTGTCAGCATGAGAACACCAAATTCCACCCAAATTATACTGAGGCATCTGCGTTGTTACAAGGAGGATCACAATGAACATTAACCCCTCTTGAGAAGACGCCTGCCTTGCAGAAAGCACCAGATCCTACAGCAAGGCTTATGGACAGTCCAACCACAAGGATTCAAATTCTTCAGGTCCTCGCAAAAGCCCAACACTCCCACGTTGCTCTGAATGTACATCTCCCTGGGGAGCACGTACATTTTATTTTTGTGCCCACCATGATTCACTGTTTAAGATGCACAAATTGGACTGTTTGTGCCATTCAAATTGCAAGCTGGGATAAACAGGAGCCTCCCTCGGGAACTGTTAAAATGAACACCCTCACATTTTAATGGCATGAAAACAATTAACCAACAAAAGCAGTGCAACAGACAGCAAGGAGCGATGAAAACTTCCAGCTTCAGTGAATCCACTAATCAAGGCAAAGGCAACAGCTTGTGCTTTTCAACTCAGTAGCAAACTTGCAAGCTTCACAGTGCTAGGCATTTATCTTTCCCTCCACGAAGGGTGTAAAGAAAAGGAGATACTCACAGGGTCGGTGGTGCTAAAACGTACTCGCTTCATCCTCTCCTTCAAGGAGACAGATCTTGTCTCAATTGAGAATCTTTCAGTGACCTTTAGGGTTAGCATGCCTCCATTTATGCTGAATGAGCTGGGGAAATACGTTCCAACTGTGGGCATTTAGGGCCCCCATTCTGCACAGGGGATGGAGGGCTGAGATGTATATTTAGCTTTCAATAAGTTACAGAGTGAGATGTGACCTTAAAATGACCCTATTGATACTGAAAGATCCCAAAGTAAAAAGATAGTGTCAAAACAAATTGTTCAACGTGCTGCAAGTTTCAGCTAAAATCTATCTTTTCTCTCCTGCCTATAGCTTCTGAATTTCTCTGCCCTCTCTTCAGCTGTTACTGAACTTAGTTCTGGGATATAGCTGGTATGAGAAATACAATAGCAAATACAATTGTAATGCAAAGAGAGCCAGGAGGACTGTGTTTAAAAAAACAACAACAGAATAAACTTTCAAACAATTGTCTGAAACATACACTAGATAAAATATTCTGCTTTTTAAGTCAAGCCTATGTAGGAGCTGTCCCTGATGGCATATGTTAGAGAACACACGTCCTTTCCTTCATAGGCAAGACATGAACACTTAACACTTCTTGTTCTTGAAAAAGGAAACATACCGATCAAAATACCGTCAAGCCAATGTGCACTCATCAAATAGAAAGCTGCATTTTTGGGGGGTTGGAGACATTTCTCCTCTCCTGTTACAAACATTCCCTAGACAAAGCCTTCCTCAACTAAGGGCATTTTAAATTTAATTTTTATTTTACCGTTAATTCAGACTGTATGGCGGAAGTGAGATGTCAAGCTACTTTTAAGTCTGTGCGGCTAACAACTGTCTAACAGGCTTTCTGAATAAAAAAACAAAACCAGAAGAACAGCCAGACTGGTCAGATCAATAGTCTATCTAGCCCAGTCTTCTGACAGTGGCCAATGCCAGGTGCGTTAGAGGGAAGGAACAGAACAAGCCAATTTCCATCCCCTGTTGCCTACTCCCAGCTTCTGTCAGTCAGAGGCTTAGGGACACCCAGAGCACGGAGCTGTGTCCTCGACCATCTTGGGAAATAGCTACTGATGGACTTATCCTCCATGAACATATCCAATTCTTTTCTGAAGCCGGTCATACGTCTGGCCTTTACAACATCCCCTGGCAACAAGTCCCGCAGACTGACTGTGTGTTGTGTGACCTAGTACTTGTGTACATTTGTTTTAAACTTGCTGCTTATTCATTCCAGCAGGTGACCCCTAGTTCTTCTCTTAGATGTCGGGGGTAAACAACACTTCTTTATTCACTTTTTCCACACCATGCTTTTATAGCCCTCTATCACATCTCCCCCTCAGTCATCTCTTTTCCAAGATGAACAGTCCCAGCCTTTTTAATCTCTCCTCCGATGGACACAGTTCCACACCCTTCATCCCTTTCGTTGTCCTTCACTACTTTTTCCCAGTTCTAATATGCCTTTTCTGAGATGGAGCGGCCAGCACTGCCGGCAGTATTCAAGGTGTGGGCGTACCATGGATTTATATAGTGGCATGATGATCTTTTCTATCCTCCCCCTAACTCTGTTAGCTTTTTGAGCTGCCACTGCACACTGAGCCAATATTTTCAGAGCACTATTCACAACGACTCCAACCTCTCTTTGTTGAGTGGTAACAGCTAATTAAGACACCATTGTTTTGTATGTATAGTTGGGATTATGTTTTCCAGGGTGAATTATTTTCCATTTACTAAGGCTGAATTTCATCTGCCATTTTCTTGCCTAGTCACGCAGTTTTGTGAGCTCTCTTCGTAACTCTTCGTAGACAGCTCTGGACTAAGCTACCTTGAGTAGTTTTGTACTGTGAGCAAACTCGGTCACCTCCCTGTCTACCCCCTTTTCCAGTCATTTGTGAATATGTTGAACAGTACCGGTTCTTTGGGAGAGCCCATGATTTACCTCTCTCCACTGTGAAAGCTGATTTATTCCTATGCTTTGTTCCCTATCTTTGAACCAGATATTGATCCATGAGAGGATCTTCCCTCTTATCCCAGGACTACTCACTTTGTCAAAGAGCCTTCGGGGAGGGACCTTGGCAAAGGCTTTCTTAAAGTCAGAGAACACTATATCTGCTCAATCAACATGTCTGCTGACCCCCTACAAGAAATCTAATAGATTGATGAGGCTGGATTTCCCTTCACAAAAGCTGTGCTGTCCTCAACAAATCGGCTTACTGGTGCATAATTGTCAGGATTGCCTCTGGAGCCTTTTTTAAAGATTGCCATTATATTAGCTGTTTTCCAATCCTCTGGTACAGAGGCCAGTTTAAGCAATTGGTTATGTACCAGCTAGTTCTGAAATTTTATATCTGAGTTCCTTCAGATCCTTGGGGAATCCCATTTGATGGCCTATTACTGTTTATCAGTTTATTCCAAAACCTTCTCCACTGACACCTCAATCTAGGACAGTTTCTCGGATGTGAGGAGCTCCCTCACATCCTCTGCAGTGAAGACTGAGGCAAAGGATTCATTTAGTTCCTCCACAGTGGGTTTGTCTTCACCGTTCAGTGACCCCGAGGGGTCCTGCTTCCAATGCACTTTTTAAAATTGCTGTTAGTTTGTGTGTCTTTTATGGGCTACTCTTCCAATTCCTTTTTGGTCTGCCTAATTTTACTTTTATACTTGACTTGCCTGAGTTTATGCTCCTGTTCTAATTTGACTTTCCTTTTGCAACAGGAGTTCGATTTATTTTCTCCATCACCAATAGATGTTTTACGTTAAGAATTAACCATAAAAACTGAAAGGTAAGCAATTAAGAGGAAGATTTGTTGATTTTTAATTTCAACCAGATTTATTCCAAACATTATTTTTCTAAGCCTCTATTTAAATTCCAGCATCTAATGTACTCTTGGGAGTAAAACTGTGTGTGAAAGAGTCAAACTGGTACTTCAGTTGAGTGCTGGGAAAGTTCCTACAGCAATTTTCTAGTCCTTCAGGAATCTTCCATCAAAAACAAGACAAAACTTGATATTGCTGACAGTTAAAAAAAAAAACAAGCAAAGAACTGACATTTTATCATGATAAGGAAGCAGTCAGTAAATAAAATACAATAAAAATGACAACTTTTTTTGTTCCTTTGTAGATCATTATATTATTAAACTTCTTTCAGGAACTTGGAAGCATTGTCAGCTCTTTGAAATACATCCTTGCTTCCCTTCCCACAACACAAGACACCTGAGAGATGGCACAGAGTCTAGCAGTCTGAGTACCAGGTTTGGCAATCGAGAACTTCAAAGTTCTATGCCCAGCACCACCGACAGAGACAAGGAATTTAATTTCCTATGTTTCAGGTTCCCCATCTATAAAATATAGGTAAAGAGACCCACCTACCAACTGATATGAGGATTAGTTAATGTTTGTGCAGCACTTTGAGATATAAAGCCAAGCACCAGGAATTGAGATAATGCTGATCAACAGACAACCAAGAGCTTAATAAGCGGCACCAAAGATTTGCAGCACCTCTCTCCACTTGGATATTTCTATAGTGGTTTTACCAATGAGAAGAATGCTTTGAAACTGAGGACAATTTATTTTGTTTGGACGACGGGATAGATAAATGAAATTTTCAGTCCTGACATGAAGCTAATCAGAAACAGCAGGAGACATTCCCAGTACTGAAAACATGCCCCTGGAAATAAATACCAAGGGCAAATACTGCAACATGGGGTTCCTTTCTCCCTCTATCATGGGGCTGTCCAGGAAGAACACAGGCAGGGGTCTCACAAGCTGATGCAGTGTCAATTCAATTAGGTGGATCATTCATTCAAACAGGGAAAAGCAAATGTCTAAAAGCAAACTCTTCAGAACACCTTCACTCTTCTAATGACTTCGTCAGCCTTGGAGTCATGGACAGAGGACAAACTTACCCAAGAGATCTGCACAGCTTTGCTGATCCACCAAGAGTCCTAACATATAAGAGTCCAGAAGAAGACTATTATCTGAAGAGCATGGCCTAGGAGCACAGGACTGGGGCCCAGAAGAGCCGGGTTCTATTCTCAGCTCCACTGCTGTGCAAGTCACCTTAACTCTGTGCCTCAGCTCCCCATCCTACAGCAGATGTTGACTCCCTCAGTAAATCCTCTACATAAGTGCTGGGTATTATTAATATTTATATAAGCATCATATCACCAGTGGAGCTTCAATTGTGGGACATGTGAAGAAAAGGATCTACGGCAAATGCAGCCGTAATTAGCATCTCAGCTAAGGTAAGAATTAATAAATGCCATAAACGCCCCTGTATTTTCTTTTTCCAACCCATTGTTTCCATCAACAGTAGTTTATTTTCCAGCATGAGGACTTTTTTCCATCTTTGCTATAGAAAGCCGTTCATCGGATGAACTGGCTTTTTTTTTTAAGTTTGGGTCATTGGAAGTGTTTCAAAAATAAGCACAACTAAAAAAAGGGGAGGGTGGTATTTTAAATCAAACTGCCAGTGATTTAAATGCCAAAAAAACTGCTTCAGAGCTCGGAAGCAGCTACAGCAAGCTGCAGTTATCTGGTAGAGCGGAACCTCACTAAACTGGAGAAAACCCTTTGCAGCTGAGTGATTTTGACAAATTAGAGAGTAAATAGACAAAATCAAAACACAGAGCTAGCACATCATGAGGGGGTGTTTTTGTCCCTTAATTTTATCCACTGCCATTTAGTTTTCATTATTTAATGTTTTGCATAGATCAGTAAACAGCCTGCAGTATAATTGGAAAAATGAATTGAACGGAAAACTAGACCAAAAGGCTGTCTCTGCCTGTGCATCATTTTTAATAGTGAAAGGACTCCCCCCCCCCCCCCCGATTTTCTTGAGCACTTATTGTGAAGCATGCAATTTAATGAGGTGTTACTGTGCACATTTAACGTAATATTAAAGTGTTAAGCAGCAGCCTTTTCAAGTTACTGCATTAGGAATGGGAGAAAGAAATATAATGCAGAAAGAAATCTAAGCCACCCACTTGACAGAAGGTTACCACAAAGAAACATAAGAACAGCCATTCTGGTTCAGACCAATGGTCCATCTAGACAAGTCTTTTGTCTTCCGACAGTGGCCACTGGCAGACGCTTCAGAGAGAACCAACAGAACAGAGCAATTTCAAGTGACCCACCCCCAGATCCAATACCAGCTTCTGGCAGTCAGTAGTTTAAGATAAGCACAGGGTTGTGTCTCTGGCCATGTTGGCGCGTAGCCATTGAAGGACTTCAGGAACTTATCTAGTTGGTATTTTTTAATCCAGTATACTTTTAGCCTTCATTACACCATTGGCAACTTACCCCATAGTTGGTTGTGCGTTGTGTAAAGCAGAATTTTCTTTTAGTTGTTTTAAACCTGTTGCCTATTAATTTCACCAAGTGACCCCCTCATCCCTGTGTTCCATGAAGGAGTAAATAACACTTCCCTATTCACGTTTTCTATGCCATTCATGATTTTATAGACCTCTATCTTTAGTCATCTCTTCTCTAAGTGAAACAATGCCAGTCTTTTTAATCTTTCCTCAGATGGAAGCTATTCTATTCTCTTAACCATTTTCGATGCCCTTCTCTGCATCTTTTCCAATTCTATCAGATCTTTTCGAGATGAAGTGGCCAGACTACACACAGTGTTCTAGATGTGGGCCTATCACAGATTTATAATAGTGACACGATGGTACCTTCTGTCTCATTCCCATTCCTCGTGGTTCCTAACATCGGTAGCTTTTTTGACTACAGCTGCACATTGAACAGATGTTTTCAGGGAATGACCCACAATGACTCTAAGCTCTCTTGGTTGAGTGTAACAGCTAATTCAGACTCCAACAGTTTCTATGTATCGTTGGAATTACTTTGCACTTATCAGCACTGAATTCCATCTGCCATTTTGTCGGCCACAACCAATTTAGTGAGATCCCTTTATAGTAAGGGCTTAGCCTAATAAACTGGTCCTCTTTACTGGTCTGGTGAACTCATCACCACCACCTTTTTCTTACACTTAGCAGCACAGCTAAGTTGGATATTTTCCATCTAAGAACATGGAGGGACAAGCACACTTAACACCAAGCAGCTCTGAAATAACTCCTGTGTTGGAGTCCCCTATTCTAAAGACTGAAACATGAGTAAAAATGCTGTCCCTTCTACAAAGGCAATACTTGAAAACTGGGGGAAGAGAGAGACAGACAAGAGATACTGTAAACCACTTTAGAAATCTAAATCCATTGCCTTTGATCAGCACCCAAAGTTAGGTCCAATCTAGTGGCCTTACATTAAACATGAACGGTTACCAGAACCATATTTGACTGAAGTATATGGGGGGTTTTAGGATTATATCACTGGAAAGTCTGCCATAGAAGTAACTGTCTAATAATATTAATCGGAGGTCTAGGTGTAAATTTCCCATTTTTATTTAAAGGCCATTGATGGAGTCATAATAAAATAGTAAGTTCAATTACTGCTGCTCAACACTGAGATTAAATAACTCTTAAAATAAAGTTTGAAATCAAAGCGCCAAAAAGGATCCTCTCTTACTGTGTTTTTGTACAGCATCAAAGCCCTTGCTGAATTTTCTGGGCACTACCACAATTTAGATAAATAACCATAATCATGGGATGTTATACTGAAAACTACAAAAGGTAGCATGAAGTGCAAGGCTTCTTTTATTCCTAAGGGAATGAAGGAAAATACGACCTCCTCAGCAGCATTTGCCTAAACAGATTCACAGACAAATGGAAAGTCAGTCCCACTTCTACCCACCACCCGCGAGTGACAGCAACCTTTACAAATAAAGGCAAGCTGCACTTTTGAACACCAATATTTTGAGATCCAGCATGAAGCAGTCTAGAAACACAATGTACTTGACTACTATTAACTGTTGCGATGCCAGATTAGGGATGTTAAATATCGGTTAACTGAATAGTTGAGTAACCTCATGAACTCTTATCAGTTACTCAACTATTTCATAGTAGACGGGGACAGCAGCCAGTGCGCTCCAGCCCCACTCCTGAGGACCCCCTTGCCACTCCGCACTGTTGCCTCTGTATCAGAGGAACCAGTGTGGGGTGCCAGGCGGGAGCTGGTGCGCAAGGGAAGCCAGTTTAAAAACCTGCTCCCCTCGTGGACCAGCTGCCTGTAGCCCTGTGCTGCAGCTCCTGATACAGAGGCAGCAGCGCAGGGTGGCAGCAGCCCTGTCTGAGGGAGCAGTCTGAGCTCCCAGACCTGGTGCAAGTCAGAATTGAGCCGGGCTGCCCACCTGCCTGGCTGCTAATACACTTTAAATGCAGAGCCGCAGCAGGGGTAGGTTCCGGACCCACCACAAGCCAGGACGGAGTGCCAGGCTGCTGCCCAGCATGCTAAAAAATGTACTGGCAAGGTGGGGGAGGGAAATGCGTGTAGTCTACAGCATCAACCTCTAAGCTTTTGCTTATCAGTTAATCGGTTAATTGACTACACTAGCACACAAGCTTTCAATTGAATTGATCCACTGCAAACAGAATAAATAATCCTCACAAGCTCTCACCACACATTTGCTTATCCCGGCATTTTCTCTCTCCTCCCCCTCTGGTGACCTCAGATAACCCCATCTCCATCTCCCAGGAAGGGAGGCCAAAACCTAACACCTGTAATCCCCTTAGCAGAGTACAAGCTGCTGCTGTATCAATTCCCTAAAGGAATGAAGGCTTTTGGGGAACCAAGTTAATTCCTAGGCCAAGCTGCCTCCCACTCTGAACAGAGACACTTGCCCTACGTTGCCAAGTTCAGACTTTGCAAGCCAGTTGGGAGCTAGAGGAGGCATAGCTAACCGAGGTCTCTGAGGTTTCATGGGGTCCCTGAAAGCGAAAGCTAAGGTGAAGCCCAAAATCATTATCCCACCTGCACTGGGTGTCTCACTATATGCACAAGACAAGTTCTACGTAAAAACAACTTACCCTTCTCCTCCTGATACCTCCGCAGCCTTGAGCAGCAACTCAGAAAAATGACCATGCCCCTGTCTTCACCAAGCAAAAAGGGGAGACATTGCCCCACGTGCTAGCTAGCCTGGGGTGAGAGCCGAGGGAAGACAAGGCATTCTAGTTTTCACATTCTAGTTTCTTAGCATTTACCTCAATCTGATAGCGCACATGAAAACCACAGACTGCCTGGTCTCTAGGGTTTGAACATGTGGTGAGAACACACCTTGATTCCTAGTTTGAACACACCCCCAAGCTTTGTCCAGATAACATCGCCTTTCGCACATTGGAGTGCCAAACTCCCTGTTTCAGAGGAGCAGACCGAGGGCACAAGGAACGGACTGCTCCCTGCTCTACACAGCACCGCTTATCTGAGTGCCTTACAAATATTATGAGTTCAGTGTTACATTTTCTTCATTGTCCTCAAGATATTAGCCCTACCTTGCTACCCGAGAAACTGAGGCATGGGGACATGATGGAGGACACACACTGACCTAAGAATGGAGCATGGGACCGATGACTCTTGCCCCGTGCTTTGGCCGCAAGACCTCCTCTCCCTCTGGAGGAAGCTGAACCACAGTTAAGAAATATCATTGCTTCTAGAACACTGATCCTGGGTTGTGCCATTTCTAAGCCCAGTAAGTGCTCATCACTAACTCAAAAGTTCACATTCAACAATAAAGAGACGCAGAACCAGACAGAGGAGCACATAGCTAAAGCAGCTATGTTTATCCTGAAGAAGCTGCCACTAAAAATGTGCGATACAAAAACGTCTCCATGCAGAGCTGATGCCTCTTCACATGCCTTATCCCTTCCATATTTAGAAACGTGCATCCTTCTTCCTTAAACCTCGTGACCCCCATCTATGCTGAGGTACTACAAGTGGCAAGAAAAGAATTAATACAGTCCCCTCCCCGTGATTGCTGGAGAACCCAAGCCTAGCCTCTGTGGAAATGCACATGGATTGCGTGGACAACCAGGGCTGAGGAGGTGGCAGGAGGAATAATTGTAGTAAACCCTGAGATGAGGGCCCCCCAGCAAAACATCTGTCACTACCACATAAATAAAGTGAAGTGGGCATGGGTGGAGCCCTAATGAACATGTCGCACCAGGTCCCCACATTTCTCAGTGGCAACTGTGGCTAATGCCTTGCCTCAGTGAGGAATGCTTTTGTTGAGGGATTATGTGTGCCGTAGTGAGGTAATACTCCTAATCTGGGAAAGAGGGTTAGATTTTAAGTCATCTTCGGCTATGAGGCAAACAACATCCATCAGTGGTCACATACCATTCAGCAGATGGTGCTCTGCACAATATCTCCTCCTGAGGTACCAAACATCAGGTGATAAAGGATGATCCACTGACTAGGTCTGTACAGTGCCTAGCACTACGGAGCCTGGGCCATGACTAGGACTCCTAGGCATATCTGTGATCATACAAATAATCAGTTGCTAGCCTGTGATATGGGACATCCGTGTTCTGTTCACTGCTCCAACACTGATGCCTTGAATAGCCTCTCTCAAGTCACTTAGCCTCTCTGTGGCTCAGCACCTCTTCTGTAAAAAGAGGGGCCTGACACACATGAAGACATTCAAGATTACGAGTAAGTCTTCCAAATACCCCAAGAAATGGAATTGTTACTGCAGGAAAAAAGCTGAGCATTTAAACCACAGTCAGGAAACCATCATCTAAAGCCAGACACCAACCTGACAGTTCCAGCACTTTTCATCAGAGAAGCATTAAGTATTATCCAACAGCAGCCTTAACTTGAATGCCGCCACCTTGTGCGTGTGCGTTACAGGACAGTATTCCATTTCACCATCATGCCAGCTGTAAGTAATACAACTTGCCACAAGGCACCATCTGCCAGGCTAGGAAAAGGGTAAGTTACTTTGCCCAACTGAAAGGAAATTCCTTCAAGAGGTACAATTATCAGATGAATCTACAAGACATTGGACTGAAGCAGGGAAGCAAATCAATTTTATGGAAATCCAACAAGATTTGCTGTGCCTGAAGGACTAGAAATAAGAAACTTTTGCATTTTTAGAAAAGAGAAACTCACCAGTGGCCAGCACTCTCCACCCCCACCCCTGGGAGCCTGGTTTCACCATGTGCCAATGAAACAGTGAAGTTAAGCTTATTTTTTCCTCAAAGAAATATCATTTAAAACAAGGACCATTTGAGAGCTGGGAGCAGCCAAAGTAAAGGGAGAAGACTAACAAGGCTGGAAGTGGCTTCTGGGGTGGAGAAAAGAGCATGGAGAATGTCTTTCCTTTTCCAAAAGTAACTACAAGTAAAACCCTTGGAGGAGATGATTGATTGTGGATTCTTTAGTCTGCTGCCTGTGGAGGGAGAGGCACACGCATGCACACACACACCAGTTCCCTAAAGCTACCAAGTTTGCTGGGCAGTACATGGAGATGAAGAGAGAAAGGAGACAAATCCAGGTACGTCCCCAGTCTATCCCTCTCATGCCAGTCCCCCGCCCTTAAATCACAAAGAAAGAAAGCTTCAAAAGTCTGTGACTCCTGAGTGACTGGAAAATGCTCCCTGGTTCTCCCCCACCCCAGTCTCCTCTCGGTTCCGATAGTTTCCCACCATCACCAGCTGCACCCCGTTACCCAGCCTTCCCCTCTCAGCCACCCCCTCCTCCCAGACAGATACATCTGTACTCACCTTGCCTCTCCCACGCCCCAGATGCCTCCCTTAGCTCCTTCCACGCTTTGACAGCTGCCCCTACCCCCATCCCATCTGCCAACCCTCCCAGCTCACCCCCACCCAATGGTTTTTCCCACAGCCTAGCCTTCCCCCACACACTTCCCAACCCCCTCCCCACAGCCTAGCCCCCTCTCACGCCTCCCTCCCCACAGCCTAGCCTCCCCCCTCACAGCCCCACAACCCCCTCCCCACAGCCTAGCCCCCCCATGCCTCCCGCCCCACAACCCCCTCCCCACAGCCTAGCCCCCCTCACACCTCCCTCCCCACAGCCCCACAACCCCCTCCCCACAGCCTAGCCCCCCCTCACGCCTCCCTCCCCACAGCCTAACCCCCCCATGCCTCCCTCCTCACAACCCCCTCCCCACAGCCTAGCCCCCCCCACGCCTCCCCCCTCACAGCCCCACAACCCCCTCCCCACAGCCTAACCCCCCCTCACGCCTCCCCACAGACGAACACCCCTCTGACCCCCCCAACCGCCCTTCTTCCCTTCCCAACCGTCCACTCCCCCCTGCCGCCCCTCCGACCTCCCCGCAGCCCCTCCCTCACCTCCCCCCCCGACTGCTGCCCCTCCCCCTTCTCACCTGAGGGGAGGGGCTGGCTGCCCCGCTGCGGGGAGGGCCCCCCCGGCCCGGCCGCTAGGGGTGTGGACTGGGGGGTTCAGCGGCTCCGCAGCGGCGGCTCCATCGGCGGCAGCGGCGGCTTCACCTGAGGAGGGACCGGGCCCCCCTCCCCTCCCCGAGCCACTTCCGGTCCCACTGCCAGGAGACAGGCGGGGGCAACTGCGCTCCGAGCACATCGAGCTGGCAGGGAGCAACCGAGAGCATCGTTCGGGGGGGGGGAGGGCGGGGGGTTGGCAGCAGCCGAGCGCCGAACGAATCGAGCGAGCAGGGAGTAACTAGGGCGCTGAGCCCGGCTTCCTAGGGCAGCAAGGGAAGCAGGCGAGTACCGAGAGTATCGAACCTCGGAGAAACCCCCGAGGCGCGGCGGAACGCATCGATAGCCAGGTTGCCACAGGAGCAGCCGAGCGCTTCGATCGAGGGAGCAGCTCTGCGTCGAGAGCATCGATGAGCAAGGCTGGCTGCAAGCTGCAGCTGGCGGCAGGGCGGGGTGGCGGGCGAGAGAAATAATCGATTAATAATGATCGATCGGCGATCTGAGTTAATCGATACTGAATTAACTCCCCCCCCTCCGACTTTAATTACCTACTTCCATCACCAGAGCATTTGCAAAGTGATGGCTGATCAAGTCAATCAATAATCGATTGATTAATCAATTAATGATCGATTAATGATCCATCCGAGTAATGATCAATCATCAGCTGACTGTCACGTGCCGCTGGCCCTCGCTAAGTAACAGGGCAGCAGCTCAGCAGTTACAGCTGCAATTCGTCTGCAGCCCGTTAAACAGAATTAATGAACATACATTTATTGATTTCGCATGCACAGTGACAGGGGCGATGGACAATAAATAACTGATAATCAGTCCTTGGGAATCTCGCTAGTGGATCAGAGAACAGTGCTAATTGCTAGCAGCATAACGTGGGGACGGTGTGTAACATTAGAGACACCTATTTCTTACTTGATTCATTGGCATTAAGGAATTGCACTGTAATTACTAGCGAGCTGATTATAATACTCATTCCTTACTAATGAAGGTGCAGGGTTGGTGTGTTGGACCTAGTTATTTAATGTATTTATTAAAATATTCGAGGTAGTTTAAATTTTTTTAAAAACACAATATAAATATATATAAAAAATTAAAACATGAGACCTCAGCGGGACATAAAACCTCCTAAGACATCCCCAGAGGAGAGAGAGACACAAAGTCAAACACCAATAAAAGCAGGAGTAAAAAGGATTAACACAAAGCCTTTTATGGCCAACCTGAACTACCATGCATTTTCTGTACTTCCCACTTGTTTCCAGGAGTACTTGCTCTCTGTCTTTTTAGTGCAGGATCCAGCACGAGGTGTGCTCTGACCCATGGTTTGGCTGGCCACAGCTCTCTGCAGGATTGGGACCAGAGTCGGTTTCATTTTGGTCCTGGCTCTTTAAAGGAGCGAAGCTGCCTGAAATCAACACGACTGGGGAATGCTCAGGACCTCGAGTTGCCACCCTCCTGGATTGTCCTGGAGTCTCCGGGAATTAAAGATTTATCTTGAACATCAGGCCATATGACGAAACCTCCAGGAATGCGTCTAACCAAAATTGGCAACCCTGGCACCTCTGAAAATCAGGCTCTGGGGGACAAAAAATATGAAGGAGGGGCCACATTTGCTCCCACCACAAGCAGGTGCAGTTTTGGGCATCAATGGGAACTACACTGCCCAGATGGTCTAATCTTTTGGTGTGTGTTTATACTGCACCTTTCACAGTGGGACCACGACTGTAACTCTTATTGCGATACAAGTTACATGTAACAGTCATCAGAATGGAGTTACCCTTACCAAAGCTCAAACCAGGACGCTAGCTCTGAGCCAGTTCCTCTTGCTACTTTTTCCCATCTCTCACTCCACCTCTTCAGGCCCTGCCTGGTGAGTCGCCCTCTGAAATTCCCTTTGAATCATAGAACTGGAAGAGACCTCAGAAGGTCATCAAGTCCAGCCCCCTGCTCTAGGCAGGACCAATTCCAACTAAATCAACCCGGCCAGGGCTTTGTCAAGCCTGAGGCATTGTTGGAAGGCCACAATAAATTCCCTGCATGTACTATTTCCAATCTCTTTGGAGTAGGGAATTTTTTTTGCCCGATATACAAGTGGGGCAGAGCGTTGCGGTAGACTCACCGTCAAATTACCTTTTGCTCCCAGAATTTCCCTTTGATTTTGTCATGAGCCACTTCCAACCTGTGCTGGCTCTTTGCATGAAATCTGAAGTTTTGCCATAAAGTCGGGAGAGAATGACCTCTCTGCTGGTTACACAGTGATTGCTGCTTTCTTGGTGAACGAAGCCACATCCGTTACCACAGGGGTCAGGTTTGTAGGGCCCTGCAAAGCCACAGATTTCCACTTTACATCTGTGGACATCCACATCCACAGAGATGGATGCAGAAATCCACTGCTGCATACACATTTTGTATCTCGAACCCTGCACCTGTGTGGCTATCCGCTTTCTATCCACAGGTATCGGCATCCATGCGTGTGGCTGTCTGGGGATCATTTTTGCAGATATAGATGTGGATCCTGGTTTTGTATCCGCAAGGGCTCTGCAGGATTGACTCTTTCAGGGAGCCAGGCTCATCTGCATTTCTCTCCTGCACGCTAAGCAACCCTGAGTACTGTCTTGCAGTGCATTAGTGACGGAGAAGGTGGCAGGCTTCTGTTGGAACCAGCACACAGGGCCAGATCCTCAGTTGTTTAGGCACCTAATCCCCATTGAAATCTAATGAGGGCTGATGGTTAGTGCTGGCTGATGTCCGTGGGAGTTAGGCACTTTTGAGGCTCTGGGCCCAAACCATTACACAAGAAAAAGAAGACAAAGGCTCAATCTGATGTCTGTACTTGTCTTAATGCCCCAGCCCTGTTCTGGCCCTGATCATTATAGTCTGCTTCCTTTTGTTGTTTCCATTGGATACAATGTTTCTCTTCGTTCCCCCACCTGGAATCATGGAAGCCCTGTCATGCCCTGTTCTACAGCTGCCATGTTCCACCCCAGAGGGGGCTGCAGTTCAGTGGTGGGGAGAGAGGCTGGAAAGTGCTAGCAGCTGAAAAACGCAAGATAAGCCAAGTAACACTTTTTTTTATGTATTACTAACAGAACCATGGAACGGTTACAGTGATAACACAACTTCCTGCTGCAGTGCAGCCTCCCCTGGCTCCTGGCCTCCCCTGACCACTGAAACAGGCAATGGTCTTACTGCAATTTAAACTCCTTCTCTACCCCAAAGCACATATGAACAGATCCATTAGCCAGGCATCACCTTCATTGGCTCAGGGCCAAGCTGAGTAGCACAGTTTCTAGGGGGGTTATTTACAAGCCCACTCCAAAGCCGGCGGAAATGAGTTCCACTGAGTCCAGTGGGGACTGGCTGAGATCCACAATGCCTGCCTATTTATGTGTTATAAATGGGGGATCAATACAAAGCACTGCATACTGGAAATCATAATCCCACCTCTACATATAAAACAGGATGGCTACGTCTAGACTGGCGTGATTTTCCGGAAATCGAAAGTTTTCCGTTAAAAGCATTTTCGGAAAAGAGCGTCTAGATTGGCACGGATCCTTTTCCGCAAAAGCACTTTTTGTGGAAAAGCGTCCATGGTCAATCTAGACGCGCTTTTGCGCAAAAAAGCCCCGATTGCCATTTTCACAATCGGGGCTTTTTTGCGCAAAACAAATCTCAGCTGTCTACACTGGCCCTTTTGCGCAAAAGGGACTTTTGCCCAAATGGGAGCAGCATAGTATATCCGCAAAAAGCACTGATTTTTTACAGTAGGAAGTCACTGCTTTTGCAGAAATTCAAGCAGCCAGTGTAGACAGCTGGCAAGTTTTTCCAGAAAAGCAGCTGATTTTCCGGAAAAACTGGCCAGTCTAGACACAGCCGATCTAAATTAGCTGTTACTACTCAAGAAAGAGATCTTGGCGTCATTGCGGATGGTTTGCTGACGACATCCATACAATGGGGGGAAAAAAAGCACCCAGAACGTTAGGGATCATTCACAAAAAGGGACAGAGAATAAGACAGAGAATATCTTATGGCCTCTTTCTAAATCCACGGGGTGCCCACATCTTGAATGCTGCGGACAGACGTGGTTGCCCCATTTCAAAAAAGATCTATTGGAATTGGAAAAAGTTCAGAAAAGGACAACACGAATGATTAGGGGTATGGAATGGCTGTCAAATGAGGAGCATTTTAAAAAACTGGGACTTTTCGTCCTGGAAAAGAGACAGCTAAGGGGGGATGGGAGAGGTCTGTAAAATCATGACAGCTGTGAAGAAAGTGAATAAAGAAGAGTTATTTACTCCTTCCCATCACACAACAACTAGGGGTAACCCAAGGAAATTAATAAGTAGCAGGTTTAAAACAAACCAAAGGGAGTATTTCTTCACACAATGCACAGTCAACCCGTGGAACTCCTTGCCAGAGGATGTTGTGAAGGCCAAGACTATAACAGGATTCGAAAAGAACTAGATACATTCATGGAGGCTGAGTTCCTCAATGGCTATTAGCCAGGATGGGCAGGAATAGTGTCCCTAGCCTCTGTTTGTTAGAGGCTGGGAATGGGTGATAGGAGAGGGATCTCGTGATGATTCCTTGTTCCGTTCACTCCCTCTGGGGCACCTGGCATTGGCACTGTTGGAAAACAGGCTAGTCCGGCCGTTCTTGCGTAGGAGAATCTAGCAGTCCGACTGCAACTGGGCCACAATGTGTCAGGAGCTGCATAAACACACATCGCACAAGACAGACCCGGCCTCGAAGAGCTTGAAGGCTCGTAGCCAAGACAGACATGTGGCAGGAGAAAGGGGGGTTTGTGCTCCCGGTCCATTTCATACAATGGAGAACAAGGAGGCCCAGGGAGATGAAGGGACCGGACAGAGTCACACGGAATACCTACCACCTTCCACCAGATCTCAAACTGCATGACACAACGGGTCAGTATCACTACCCCTATTTGAATGATGGGAAACTGAGGCACAGGGCAGAACAGTGACTTGTCCAAGGTCACCTCCAGGACCGTGGCTGAGGTGTGGCCAGGGCAGGCATGCTCCACTAGGCCTTGCTGCCTCCCAGAGTCTCTATCATGTGCTCTCTGTTGAGGGGAGAATTTACCCCGAGTCAGCCAAACCCGGGCAATGCCAGCTTGTGGCATGGTCTCCACCCCTCCCCGCTCACCTCAGCATTTCTGGGTCACATTGAGCCATCGGGGGTGGGGAGGAGACACACACCACTGTGTGTTCTGAGTCCCCATGTCCACAGGGCACTCCCACCCTTCCTGCCCCAGCCGCAGGGGGCTACTCAGGGCAGGGACAGCAGGGCTGTACACTCAGCGCCCGGCCCAGAGCGGGCAATGCAGAGACTCTTCTCCCCTCCTCCACCCTCTCCCCCAGGTTCTCTCTAGGGCTGGCCTTACCATGAGGCTGCCTCAGGTGCCAGACTGGGAGGAGGGGACACCACTAGGACTCAGAGAATTGAGACCTTTCAAAGTTTTGGCCCAAGCGAGGGGGCATGGGGGCGTCATTTGAGCTCCTCGTCTCAGGTGCCAGAATGTTGTGGGTTCTCTCCCATCACAGCTGCTTTCAAGGCCAGTTTCATGTTTGTTTGGGTTTTTTTTTTTTGGGGGGGGAGGAGACCAGTCCCCAGCAGCAGCCCCTGTGCTTCCATCACCTCAACCCGTGTAAACCAGCCCCAGCAACCAAGCCCTCGTGTGCTTCCCTGTCTTGGGTCGATGGGGGCCAGGCCAGGGCAGGGGGATAGGTGTACCCTGGGGGTGGGGTCTGGAATCAACCCCTCTACTCCTGCAGCCTTCCCTGCCCCCATTGCTAGGGGATCCCAGCAACCCCCCCCTCCCAGCAGGCTCCTTCGCACCCAGCTCAGACCTGGGTTGGTGGCTTAGCCCAATGGGAGTAAGGGGTGTATGTGATTGTGGTGTCTCAGCAGCCTCCAGAAGCCCCGTCTCCATGGTGCAGTATCTCTGGGCTGTTCGTTCCTTCCCGTATCCTGGGGGCTGGCGCCTCCCAATTGCTCCTGCCTTTCAGCACCACCAGTCTGCGAGCCGCCCCCTGTCCAGGGGCGGGACACACCCACGCGAGCCCATGTCTTCCCATCGCAGGCCAGATGCAGCTGCCCCGATGGCGCCCTCCCGAGCCAGCGCTGGGGCTCAGTGCGGTGTAGCTGCTCTGCACACAGCTGCCCATTAGACACGTGCTCTTTAGACCTTCCCAGCCGTGGAAACTTGTGGCATGCGACTGTGAACAGCTCCCCTGGCTCACTGCGCCAAGAGGGACTGGGGAGAGCAGGCCGGGCTCAGTTCTACCGTCCCTGCCTGCACAGATGCCAGCTCCTGGGGCCACTTTTGGGGATCATTGGAGGTGCAGAAGGCACCACTCTGGGAGAGCCGGGGGGAGGGTCTAGCAGTGAGAACCCCAAGACGTCGGCTCATAACCTTAGACCGCATGACTCATTAGCAGACAGACGCGTGGACGCGCAGACAGACAAACTTGAGAGCAAGAGCAGCTGGGCACAGGACAGCCAGTTCCATGGGCCCGGAGAAACGTGCCTGGCGTGGGCATATTAGGACACCACTCGGGCAGGTGCAGTTCAGGGATCAGCAGCGAGCAAGAGACAGGCCTGGGTGATGGGGGAGCTCCCCGTCCTAGCTCAAGGGCCTGCCTGGGTGCAAGGTGTCTCAGTCATGCTGGAAGGGCATAACGAGGGGTGTTCGGCAGGGATCAGTTCCCGGTCCAGTTCTGTTCCATATCTTCATCAATGGTTTAGATAATGGCACAGAGAATACACTTGTAAACTGAGTGGATGATACCAAGCTGGGAAAGGTTGCAAGTGCTTTGGAGCATAGGATTATCAAAGTTTACCATCCATGTGTGGGATACATTTTGTTATGTGCACCAAAGCATGCGCAGATGTGCACCATCAATAGAAACACATGCGGCTGCCTGGGGGTGCTCTGCTAATCAGCTGGGAAGCACTGGAATCTCTCTTGACTGGCCACCCAAGAGCACAACTTCCAGGGACCACTGATTTTAATTTAAAATAACCTGGACAAACTGGAGAAATGGTCTCAGGTAAACAGGAAGAAGTTCAATAAGGACAAATGCAAAGTGCTCCACTTAGGAATGAACAATCAGTTTCACACATGGGCTGTGTCTACACTGGCCTCCCTTCCCGAAAAGGGATGCTAATGTAGCACTTTGGAATAGGCAAATCCGCGGGGGATTTAAATATCCCCCGCGGTATTTGCATTAACATGGCTGCCGCTTTTTTCCAGCTTGGAGATAAGCCGGAGAAAAGCGCCAGTCTAGACGTGATTCTCCAGAAAATAAAGCCTTTTCCGGAGGATCTCTTATTCCTACTTTCAAGTAGGTTACCTTTCAAGTAGGAATAAGAGATCCTCCAGAAAAGGCTTTATTTTCCGGAGAATCACGTCTAGACTGGCGCTTTTCTCCGGCTTATCTCCAAGCCAGAAAAAAGCGGCAGCCATGTTAATGCAAATACCGCGGGGGATATTTAAATTCCCCACGGATTTGCCTATTCCAAAGTGCTACATTAGCATCCCTTTTCCGGAAGGGAGGCCAGTGTAGACACAGCCATACAGAATGGGAAGCGATTGTCTAGGAAGGAGTCCTGCAGAAAGGGACATAAGGGTCATAGTAGACAACAAGTTAAACATGAGTCAACGGTGTGAGACTGTTGCAAAAAAAAGCAAACATGATTCTGGAATGAATTAACAGGAGGGCTGTGAGCAAGACACGAGAAAAGTCATTCTTCTGCTTTACTCTGCGCTGATTAAGCCTCAGCTGGAGTATTGTGTCCAGTTCTGGGCACCACATTTGAAGAAAGATTGGAAAAGGTCCAGAGAAGAGCAACAAACATGATTCAAAGTCTAGAAAACATGAGGTATGAAGGAAGATTGAAAAAAATAGGATTGTTTAGACTGGAAAAAGAGAAGACTGAGAGGAGAGACAATGGCTACGTCTAGACTGGCATGATTTTCCGCAAATGCTTTTAACGGAAAAGTTTTTCCGTTAAAAGCATTTGCGGAAAAGAGCGTCTAGATTGGCACGGACGCTTTTCCGCAAAAGCACTTTTTGTGGAAAAGCGTCCGTGCCAATCTAGACGCAGTTTTGCGCAAGAAAGCCTGATCGCCATTTTCGCCATCAGGGCTTTTTTGCGCAAAACAGTTTTTAGCATCTACACTGGCCCTCCTGAGCAAAAACATTTCCAGAAAAGGGCTTTTGCCCGAACGGGAACGTCAAAGCATTTGCGCAAGAAGCACTGATTTCGGACAGTAGGAGGTCAGTGTTCTTGCAGAAATTCAAACGGCCAGTGTAGATAGCTGGCAAGCTTGACTTGCCAGTCTAGACACAGCCAATAGCATTCAAGTACCTAAAAGGGTGTTACAAGGAGGAGGGAGAAAAAATATTCTCCTTAATCTCTGATGAGAGGACAGGAAGCAATGGGCTTAAATTGCAGCAAGGGAGGTTTAGGCTGGACATTAGGAAAAACTTCCTCACTGTCCAGGATGGTGAAACACTGGAATAAATTGCTTAGGGGGGTTGTGGAATCTCCATCCTTAGAGATTTTTAAAAGTAGCTTGGACAAACATCTGTCAGGGATGATCTAGATGGTGCTTGGTCCTGCCGTGGGGGTAGGGGGCTGGAGTTGATGGCCTTTCAAGGTTCCTCCCCGTTCTGTTATTCTATGAGCCCAGGAACCCCACCGTCCCACACAGCAGAGTTCCCCTCTGAGCGCCCTTGGGGTTGAAGCTCTCCACTTTCCCATCAAACTCACAAGAGCCTTAGTAGGAGTCAGCTGTGGCAGAGGCAGCTGCCAACCACGAGGTGGCGCTGTGCACACGAGCATGGTGGGGCCGAGTCCAGTTTGCCAGGGAGCCGAGCTTTAAGAGGGTTGCGTTCCCCTGGGGCGGGCCAGACGTTGCAGCCTCATGCCAGGGCTGACGAGACAAGCGGCCCCAAGAGCTGACGAGCCAGTTATGGGGGGTGAAGGGGACCTTTGATTAGATCTGAGCCCACGGCAATGCTGAGATTTCAACCTGCTTCCATCCTGCATCAGGCCAAAAAGTTGATGTATTTAAAAAAAGGAGCCATGGAATGGAAAGTTCTGAAACGTCCCCACTTGGAAACATGAAGCCACTGCCCTTCGACATGGAGCCACGCCCCCGAGCTGCTGCAGTGCCTCAAGGAAGGGGGAGTCTGGGGGCAGTGCCCCAGTCTCCTCTATGGGATAGGCTCCCCAGATGCACTACACCTCCCATGATGCACCATGGTGGTTCATCCAGGGGGTGACCATGGTGCATCTTGGGAGGTGTACATAAAAAGGGCCATACTGGAGCAGACCAAAGGTCCATACAGCCCAGGCTCCTGTCTTCTGACAGTGGCCAATGCCAGGTGCCCCACGGAGAGTGAACAGAATTGAACAATTAGCATATGATCCATCCCGGTCACCCACTCCCGGCTTTTGTCAGAGGTGTAGCGACACCCAGAGCATGGGATTGTTGTGTGTCTGACCCTCTTGGCCAAAACCTATTGATGGACCCAGCCTCCAGGCAGGGCCAGCCCGAGCCCTTTTGGCACCCCAAGCCCGGGCTCATGCGCAGGCCTGCCCCCCCAGGGTGCATGGGCCAGCCCCTCGGGCGCACGGCGCATGTGCAGGCCAGCCATGGCCGCTGGCGTGCAGCCCGGGGCCCGCCCCTGGGGCACACGGCGCATGTGCTGCCCTGCCTGGCCCGGCCCCCGCTGCTGGCACGTGCGCCAAGCCGTGCAGGGCCCCGCTGCCGTGGAGAGTAGGGCGCCGCGGAGCCGGCGCTGTGGGAGCCAGACACGCGGTGCCTGATGGCAGCTATAAGGGACACCGCATGCCCCTTACAACTGCCATCAGGCGCCCCCCATCAGTTGGCACCCTGGACAGCTGCCTGGCTCACCCACCCCTCAGTCCGGCCCTGCCTCCAGGAACTCAGCTAGTTCTTTTCCGAGCCTTATTACACTTTTGGCTGTCACGGCAGCCTCTGGCAACTAGTTCCACGAGTTGCCTGTGCGCTGCGTGAAGAAACACTCCCTTTGGTTTTCAACCTGCGGCCTTCTCATTTCACCGGGGGGCCGTGGTGCTTGTGTAATGTTAAGGGGTAAAGAACACTTCCTTCGTCCCTTTTGTCCACACCCGTCACAATTCTACAGGCCTCTCTCATGTTCCTCTTCAGTCATTTCTTTTCTAAACAGAACAGTCCCGGTTTTTTTAATCTCTCCTTGGGTGGCAGCTGTTCCATCCTCCTAATCACGTTGCCCTTCTCTGGACCTTTTCTAATAGATGTTTTTGAGCTGGGATGACCACCCATGCCCGCTGTATCCCAGGTGTAGGCCCCATCATGGATTTACACAGCGGCCTTGTGATATTTTCTGTCTCATTAGCGATCCCCTTCTTGATGGTCCTATCATTTTGTTAGCTTTTTTGACTGCGGCTGCACATTGAGCAGATGTTTGCGGAGAACTATTGACAAGGACTGACAGATTTTTCTTGAGTGGTAATTTAGACCCCATTAAGGGATGTTAAATATTGGTTAATTGAACAGTTGATTAACCTCATGAATTCTTATCGGTTACTCGACTATTCTATAGTGCGCGAGGGTGGGGCCGGCAGCCAGAGCGCTCTGACTCCGTCCCTAAGGTTCCCCCTGATTTACCTCGCTCCACTGTGAAAACTTGACCATTTATTCTTATCCTTTGTTTCCTAGTATTTAATCAGTTACTGCTCTGTGACAGGAGCTTCGCTCTTATCCCATGGCAGCTCATCTTGCTTAAAGGGGACATTGGCAAAAACTTTCTGAAAATCTAACTGCACTATATCCACTGGATCAACACATTTCTAGATCTCCCCCCCGCAAAGAATTCTCATAGATTGGGGGGGGAGCATGCTTCCCCCAACAGGAGCCCTGTTGACTCTTGGTCCTGCCATGAGGGCAGGGGACTGGACTCGATGACCTCTCAAGGTCCCTACCAGATCTATGACATAGGTATATATCTCCATATATTTTCCCCCTACAAAAGCTGTTCACCCGTGTCTCGGATCATTCTGGTCTTTATTACGGTTGTGAAGTTAGACGTACCTGCCTGTAATTGCCAGGATCGCCTCCGGAGCCTTTTTTGGAAAATCAGCATCCCATGAGCTGTCATTTGGTCCAGTGGTTGATTTCAGCGATGGCTCCCGGACTCCGGTTTGTAGTTCTGAGGTGGCTGGGCCACAGAGACGGAGGGACAAAGCTTTGCAATCACACCAACCAGGAGGTGGGGCTCCTGCGAGTACGGATTAACGCTGACCTGAGCTGCAAAGAACCATTTCAAGAGAGATCGGCAGAGCAGAGTCGAGTTGACCTCAGAGAAAATATTTTTATTAAAAATTTCCCAACAGAAAATTGTAAAAAGTGTCGGGGGGGGGGGGACCACACCCTGGAAAAAAATCAACTTTAGAAAAGCCACCTGTCCTGGTGGAGAATCCCCAGACGCTGCACAGCTTAGGGCTGTTCACGTCCCCACCGCCTGACCAGCCGAGGGAACAGCTGACCTCAGCATAGAAACATTTCTGTAGTATCTTCCTAGTTGCGGGGAGGGTGTCAGAGGAAAATCCCATTCACCCCCTACTGGCACCAGCTGAGCCAAGCCAGGCAGCATAGGCGGCAAGTATAACAGGCAGGGGAAGACAAGGCCTTCCCAAACAGCCAGGCATGGCCCCACCCACAATGCCTGCTGCTTCCCAGTGGGAGCCGTGCTGAAGCAATAGGGGTTCTGGGGGCCGAGCGTTGCTGCCCTCGGGCGTCAGCCTCACGGAGGCTGCAGATCCTGGGGCAGGCCACTCTCCCCGTGCTCGAGGGCCAGAGAGACTCGGGCAGCACGCCACCTGCCCAGCACCCCCATGATGCTCCGGAGCCGGGGAGGCGCTTGCTCCTGTGGTGGTGGTGGGGGGCTGAGCTCCTTGCTGCCTGGCCTGGGTAGAGTGAGGGGCGGGGCCTCAGCCAGAAGGGGTGGGGCCTTAGCCAGAAGGGGCGGGGTTATAAGCTTGCCTCCCCTCACTCTACCCATGCCAGGCAGCAAGGGTATGCTGATTTGATCCATTTAGAATTTCGATCATTCCCCCGCCCAGGACACGGGCTCATCAGAGGCAGGCCCGGCTCCCGTTGCGGGGAGATCTCAGAGCAGGCACCTCCGACTTCCACCCTCCTCCTGACCCTAGGCAACGGTTTATCCTGCAGAGCCTCCGTGAGCGGCCAGCTGCCTTGTAAGTTAACTAAACAAGCCATAAACCCAGCTCAGTTTTTATGGCGCCTGACACCTCCCCGCGGCTGTAAAGCAAGCGGACTTTGGCAGGGCCCGTTGCATGGCCAGCCTGGCGTGGGAAGAGCCGCGGCATTTGTCCCGCGCTGCGGGGAGCCCAGAGAATGAGGAGGGGCCAGGTTGGGGTGCAGCGGATGGGCCGGCGAATAGGCCGGCTACGCGGCAGGAGGGAGATGGGCCTCGTGGGAACAGTGGTGGGGGAGGTGGAGGGCGAACGGGCTTGGAGCCAGAAGGCACATGGTGCTAAAGGCAGGCGGAGGGGGCCCAGTGTGCTGATGGCAGGTGGGGAGGAGGGAGCAGCTGGCACAGAGCTGGGCCCTGTCTGCGGGGGAGGAGAGTGGGTTGATTTTATGCTGGGATAACGGGGGGGGGGGGGGGGGGATGCACAGTCTGGAATAATGGTGCCAGTGGGAGAACTGGAGGCTGCCATCCCTGCCTCCTCCCCCAGCAGGCCTGCTCTAGCCCGCTCGGGGGGGTGACCTGCCTCCCATCTCCGCAGCCCAGTCCAGGCCGGGGCTCCCCATGGGGGCTCTAGCAAAGAGGCTGCTTGGGACCAGCCGCAGTGGCCTCCCCGCCCTCCTGCCGGGAGCTGGGCTGAGACCCACCAAACTCATCTCACACAAAGCTGCAGCCCTGACTTCCTAGTCTGCCCCTGGGCCAGCCCCTGTCCCCAGGGAGACAGTCGTTCCTAAGCCAGGCTCATAAGCAGGGAGCCCTGGAGAGGCCAGAGGGGGGCAGCTGCCCCCACTGGCCTTTCTAAGTCCCCCCCGCGACTGGGTGCAGCCGTTTCAGAAGCTCTCTCCCTGATTCAGCCCCCGCATCTCTATCCATCCTGGGGGGGGGGGGGGGCAGAGGGCGCTGGAGGTGAACATCTCCCTTGTCCCTGCTCTCCTCTATGTTTAATAACCTGTTGGTGCCGGCAGAGGGGCTGGGACCTGCCCCTCCAGCTGCCCCCTCCATTAATCCTGAACCACGGTGACGTGGACGCGGTGCCAGGCGTTACTCAGCACCCCCCGCAGGTTCCAGATGGGCGCCACCGTGTCAGGCTGCACATTGTAGCTGGCGTCCACGGCCTTGCAGACAACGTCCAGCTCCGTGCTGCCGGGGGCCACAGGGGCCGTGAGCTGCCACAGCTGCCACGCCCAGGCCCGGCCCGGCGCCTGCTCCTCGCCCTTCAGCTCGGCCACGTGCCACGTCCGGCCACCGTCCAGTGACACGTCCACGCGCACCACGCCACGCCCGCCCCCGCTCCAGGCGTAGCCTTTGACCGTCAGCTCCCCGGGCGGCACGGCAGCGCCCGGGGCGGGCTCCGTGATGGCCGACTGGACGGGGAGCTCCTGGATGGCGGGGGCCGTGCTGAAATCCACCGTGTCCCAGTCCACGGAGGGCGAGAAGCCCTTGTAGTCGTTCTGCTGCCAGTGGCTCTGGCTCTCCTCCCGGCTCACGGAGATGCGGCCCAGCCACTTGACGTTGCGGGCGCCCACCACGCCCGGCACCACCACGCGCAGCGGGTAGCCGTGGTCCCGCGGCAGCTCCTCGCCGTTCATCTCGTAGGCCAGCAGCACGTCGCCGTGGCAACCCATGGCCGTGCTGTAGGGGATGGAGGCCCCGTAGGCTGCCCCGCTCAGGTCCTGATCCAGCCCCTCAAAGCAGATGTGCTGCTCCCCGGCCTGCCCCTCCTCCGGGTAGCCGGCGTGTGCCAGGACGTCTCGCAGCCGGGCGCCACCCCAGCGGGCCGTGCTGATGGCCGCCACACCCCACTCCAGCCCCTTCACCGGCCGGACACGGTTCATCTCCGAGCGGCGGTTGCCGGCGCACTGCAGCGTGGCCGTCACCTCGTGCTTGGGGAAGTGGCTCTTCAGCTCATGCAGGGAGAGAGCCAGCGTCCGGCCCCGTGGCCCCTCCACCTGCAGACGGTAGCTGGCTGGGTCCACGGCCGGCACAGGCAGGTGGTTGCGTTTGAAGAAGAGCTGGTTGGGCGTCAGGTAGTTCTCGGTCAGCAGTTCGGCCGGCGGCTCCGCATTGAAGGGCTTGAGGCTGTTGACTTTGAGGGCGGGATGCCGAGGGGGGTCTCCGGCGTAGGGGTCCTCCGGGGTAGGCTGGCTCTGCTCCTCGGGGCTCAACTCGCCCACTTTGTAGCCTCGCAGGATCCCCAGCACGTGCTCCTGGCTGTGCACGGCGTACATGGCCCAGAACGGCTCCAGTGCCCCCCCCGCCGCCAGCAGGATCTTGCTCTGGCCCCCCGGGTGCAGCTCCACGAAGTCGGTGATGTCAAAGACCTCGTTCCCGTAGGTCACCCAGACCCGGTCGGCCAGGCTGCGGTGCTGCCCCACCTCCTGGCGGGTGAATACGGGGTACGGTGCCCCTGGTGCAGCCTCTGCATTCGGCTCAGCCTCCGTCGCCTGCAGAGGGACCAGGAGAGGGGTTCAGTGCAGAGCCTCGTGTCTGCCAGCCTCCACCGTAGGCCTCCGAAGGCCTGGCCCTTCACCCGCCTCAGGGGAACAGGGCTCGGGGGGGGAGGGGAGGGGAGGGACATGCAGCTCATCGGAACAAATCTGGGAGTGGATCCAGTTTCCTGGCTCCCAGCCCTGCCCCCCAGCTCTAACCACTAGAGTCCACTTCCTTCCCAGAGCCAAAACCCCAGAGTCCTGGCTTCCAGCCCCCTGCTCTAACCACTAGACCCTGCCTCCTTCCCCCAAACGCCCGTCCAGCTTTGGCGCCACCTTTGTGCTCCGAGGCAGCACTGAGCACCAGCACCCCCCGCCTCCCCGCTACGTCAGGGCCTCCCGCCCCCCGCAGCATGGGCCCCTCCCTGCCCGGCTCCTTCCTCACCTGCCTGCGGTGATTTCCATAGGCCAGGCCAGCACCCAGGCCCAGCAAGGCCCCCACTGCAGTGACCTTCCGTCTCTGGCTGCTGTGGCCAGCGCTCCAGGTGCCCTGAGCACGGGAGGGGGTCCAGGCGGCGCACGCTCGGGGGAGGGACCCCCAGGCCACACCTGCCAACCTGGGGGAGCAACCAGGACTCCAGTGAGAGCAAAATCCCCCAGCAACCTCCCTGCGAGCCATGTACCACTCCTGGCCCGCTTCCAAGACAGCTCATTATCTTCCGCCTCCCTAAAATAATCCCTGTAATTTTAGCCCAACCCAGGAGAAAGTTCACCTCCTTTGCTAGGCCACCCCTGCAGCGCGGCTGTTAAACAGCTGCCACCTGCCACCCCAGAGGTGGCTGCACTTCAGCCTCCAGCCACTGTCAGGGGAGCTATTCCCTAAAGAGCGGCTTTCCCCAGCAGCAGGTGGAACATTAACCTAAGGGAGAGTTCCTCTGCCACAGATCTGATAAGATAACATCAACTGCAGGGCCATAAAAAGGATCTCCCCTGCCAGATAAAAGGCTCCTGCCCTGGGTTGCCACCGAGCAGCAACATGGCAGGGGGGCTGCAGAGACTAGATTAGAGCCGCTGGGTAAAATCCTTGCAAGGTGTCAAAGCAGTAGCTGCCCCAAAGAGAATCCCAAAGGAAATTCACTCTCATTTCCGCCCTCCCTTCCCTTTCAAGCTCCTAGGGGCTGCCGGGCAGGACTCAGATTCACCAGCGGAGCGGTCTGTGCCACTGGAGGGTGGCAGTGTTGGGGGGAGCCCAGGGCTGGGCTGGCAGGGGCTGTGGGTCGGGAGCAAGGGGCATTGGCAGAACTGGGAGCCCAGGGCTAGGCTGGCAGGCACTGAAGGGCAGACTTGAGGGACACTGGTAAAGCTGTACTGGGGAGCCAGGGCTGGACCAGCAGGGGAGCTGCTATGATTTCTCCCCCTGAGCATCCCTGGCATCAGCGCCTCCCCTACCTAGGCGTACTCTGGAGGACCCAGAGACCTCTCACGATGGGTCTGAGCAGCAGCATCTCCGCCGAACCTGCGCAGGGAGTGAAAGGACAAGAGATAAATGACTTTGCCTCAGACTCACAAACCCTGAGGTGCCCAAACTAGCCAGGCAGGGAGAGAGGGAGGGGGTTCTATGTGACATGCAACAGCTCTGCCCTCCTGCCACTCTCCTGGGGGCAGGTATCCCAGGCCCCCCGCGATGATCATCTGCCAGAAGGGTCCAGCTCAAACCCGAGCCCGGCAGCCAGGCGCCACATCCCAGAGCAGTCAGCAACATGTGGCTGGCTTGGGATCATCCTCCTCCTGACCCCACATCTACAAAGTAGAACTGGGCTGCTCCCAGCTGCTGCAGAGCAGCCAAACAGCACATCAACAGGAACCAGGAGGTCCTGGAAGCTGTTCAGTCAACAGGTGTAACAGGTAGCCAAGCCCAGCTCCACTGTGGCGGTGTTCCCAGCCTAGGACCGGTCAGGCCACGGAATAGGTTCAGATGCAGCCTCCTGGGTCGTATTTGCCTGGAGTTTTTAGGCCTCGTTTTCCAGTCCTGGAAACCCAGAGTGGGGGAAATAAACTTCCTCATACTGCTCCTCTCGTTTGAGCAATTAGAGGGATTAAAAACCCTTGGGGATGGGAGCAGGCCATGTCTCCTAGCAGGAACCATCCCTTCCATTCCAAAACCCCAGTGCAGGGACCATGGCACTGCACAGACCACCAGCAAGAACCAGCTGTGGCTCTGGATTTAAAGGCAGGAAGAAATTCCCCCCTTTCACCTTGTGTTCAAACATCTCCAGGGGGCAGGGAACTAAGGCACTGGATCTTTGCCTAGATGGAGAGGAGGCAGGTGGAGAAGTCAACACCCAGTTCTGGGCATCCAGCTGACTTAGGATCCATCCCAGCAGGAGGCAGATGCCCCATTGGGCCAATGGATGATGGAAGAGTGGGGGGATCTAGTGACAGGGGCAGTGATTTCTTTGCATCTGATCTAAGAATCAGAGTAAAGAGTGGCCTGGCTACAGGCAAGTGCCTGGATCAGCCCATGTCCGAGCTGGACTTGGCATCCCCCCAGGAGGGAAAGGAACCATTAAAGATTCACCAAATGCAAGTCAGAGAACAGGCCTGGAGCCAGGCTGCCCTGGGGTGAGGAGGAATTTGGACCAGCTGTGCCCAAATGGCCAGGCTATGCAGAGTCACCCCTTCCCAGAGCTAGCCCCACATACACCCAGGGGGGTGATGCCTCAGGGGCCATGTTCCCTCTTAAGTTTGTCCATCCATGGGTGGAATAAATTTTGTTCTCTGTGCCCAGGCAGATGTGCACCACCAGGAGGAACCCACCTGGGTGGCCACCCAAGTGCTCCGCTTATAGGGACACTGCCCCGTGGCTAGCGGGAGGGAAGGGGGCGGGGAGGGGAGTGTGTTTCTGCCACCCACCGGTCCCGAGCCAACCCCCAGCAAGTACCCCGCAGATCCCCCCCCCCGCGGGGTGCCCCCTGCAGCCCCCCCTGGAACTTCCCAGACGCTCCCCTGACGTCACTCCGCAGCCCCCCTCCCCCGCCGGAGCCTCACCTGTGAGCGCCGCACCTGAGACCGCGGGGGAACGAACGTCAGCCCGCCCCTGGCCCGAGCCTGCGCCTTTAAGGCCTGGGGGGCGTGGCCTGGGCGAGTGACGCCAGGGGAGGAGCCTGGGAGACGCCCCCAGGAGGGGGAAGCGGCGATTTAAAGGGCCAGACGCCGCGCTCGGCTGTGGCCAGAGCGGGGGGGGAGGGGAGGGGGAGCACGTTCAAGGGCAATGACCCCGCCCCAGCTCTGGGCTACGGGGGCGGGGCTGGGCAGGGCACCTGCAAACTCACCTGAGACCCCCACAGGCTGGGGGGAGGGGGAAGCAGGGGCCAGCCCAGCCAGCAGGTACCGATTGACCAGGGGCAGCCAGGCCAGGCCAGCCCCGGCTGGGAACCGGGCTCAGCACGGCCTCCCAGCCCCCCAAGGGGTAAAGGGTGTGAACTCTCTCCCCTGGCAGCCGCATGGGGCTCATGGCCACAAGAGGGAGCAGAGGCAAGGGCAAGGCCCTTTCTTTCCATCAGGAAATATCCCCATTACATTAATATAACCCCCCCCCTTCCCAGCCTAGGGACTCTCAGCCCTGAGCAATTCAATGCAGGAGTCCGAGGGCTCAGGTCCACAGCCAGCACTCCAACCCCCTGAAGGTAGCTCCCGGCCTCTGCCCCAAGGAGGTTCGGTATAAACTTGCCGAAAGGCATTACACTAGGTTGCAGACAGTGGGAGGGGTAAAGGCTCCCCCCCATCAGGGTACATTACAGCAGCCCTGAGACTGCTCTGACTTCCACTAGGAGCCAGCTGAGGTCTGTGCAGCCCAGGCCAGCAGTAGCACAAATACCAAGTGCCCAAGAAACTCTCCTGAGGTGTGGAATTAACTGCAGAGCAGCCAGAGCAAACCCAGGTGAGGGATGGCGCTAGAGGGGAACTGAGTCTGTGTCCTTAGATCTGCTGCTGAGGCAGCCTTCACTGGCAGGGGGAAAAGGATGGCACTAGTTATCACCAGGTGTAGGGACACATTTTACCGTGTAGATGCAGCCGCTGGAAACCAGAGCCCGACCCAGCAGGGTGACTGAGCAGGTGCAAACACCAGCACCCCAGCCAGCTAGCTTCGAGCTCGACCCCTCAGTGCCTGACTAGCAGCAGTCATTCCTGGAACCATAGCCCTGCCAACAAGGTCCACATGTAAGCAACCCCCTGGCAGCTGGCTGGGGCACCAATTTCCCCTCTCAGAGCCAGCAAGGGGGGGGGGGGGGGAGGAAAGAGATGCAGCGACCCACAACAGGGCATTTTGCCCCTCCAGCCCCAACCCAAACCACCAGGCAGTTCAGCCCTCCCTCCCCCTGAAATGGCTTCTGCAGCCTGAGGCAGTCCTTAATCCCCTGGGGTAGGGGAAGGTGCAGCTGCCTAGGGACTCCCCATCTATGAGCAACATGCCACTCAGTGGAGCTGGAATTGCCCTGCCCAAGGTGCAGACAGCCCCCAGCCCTGGCTGACAATTTGAGATAATGTTTATCCATGCAGTGCTGCTGCTAGTTGGGCAGATTCTATTTCCCACCCAGCCCCTGTTCCCCAGACTCCCTATCTTGGGCCCTACTGAGGGGGCAAACAAAGGCCTATGCTCATTACTGCTCCAGTGAGAGCTCATGGCACCATTAAACCTCCCTCTCCCCCCCCACCTGCTGGGACTGCAAAAGCTTGGCATGGAAGCAGGTAATTACAGCCCTATTAGCTTCCTTCCAGCATCAGCCCTGTGAGAACCAGCCAGGCTGCAGTGTCCATGACAAACAGGGCAGAGGTGCTCTGTGGGTACCTGCTGCCCTTGGGTAAGCAGAGCCTGGAGAGTGCCAGAGGCATACCCCAAAATGCCTCTTGGCACGTACCCTATGAGAATGGGCCCTTCCATCCAGGCCTAAGGCTGCCAGGCAGGAGGAGAGTTGGGACCAATCATGCCCAGTAGGAACTGGGATGAACCAGTTACAGGCCAGCCCAGAACCATGTGGGCACACAGGATCACCCCCTTTCCCCACTTCTGACCTGAACTCACCCCAGCCAACAAGCTCCCTTGCCTTCTCCTGGGACCCAAGCTGACCCCTCCTGTCACTCATTAACAGAGTAGTGCACCTGCGGATGTGGTCAGCCCAGCTCTTATCAGGCGGGAGCAGGTGGCCAGATGCAGCCCCGCTGCTCTGCTTTTAAACAGGGGCCTGCTACATTCACACTCCAGGCTGCTGCTGGGCAGAGGTGTTTGAGCCAGAGGCTGCTCAGGCCACTTGGCCACCTGCATCCTGGAGGAACTAGCACCAGACATGCCATCCCGTTCACTTGGGCCTTAAACTCGCAGCTCCCAGCTCCTGAGAAGCATGTCCTCAGCCACAGGCCAGAGGCAGTTTCCTGCTAGTCACACCCCAGCCCAGAAAGTTACCCCGATGTAAGAGTAGGTGGGGGCTGGGCTCAGACTGGCCCTGTGTGGGAGCAGCGGGTGCATGGATGGGGTGGGCTTTGCCAACAGGCACCTTCATAAATCCGGTGATCACCCTGAGCTGTGGTCAGGCCAGTTCCAGCCCTGAGCACCTGCTGACAGGCTGCTCAACTGCACCCTCTGCTGACCAGCCAGCCCCGGGACAGGCCTAACCCACCCAATGCTCCAGCCAGCCTCTGGCAGAAAGGCAGAGAACTACTTCAGGGAATTCTCACCCAGCTCTGTTCAGTGCCCCTCGCCCAGAGCCAGGCCTGGGCTCAGACAGGAAACTGCTTTTTCTAAACAGCGTTGGGGGTTCCCTTCATTCCCTTTTGCCTCCATGGCAGGGCACATGCCCAGTCCATTCGGATGGGACAAGGAGGACCAGGGCAGGGAAGTGAAAGTCTCAGCTGTTCCCCCACTTGTGCCTGTCACAAATCTACAGCCCAGGGGCTCGGGGTTTAGAAACAAGTCCTTTGCTACCCTCATCTGACCCCCTCGGGCAAATGCAAGCCAGAGCCAGGAGGGAGGGCAGGCCCTCTCCGTGTCAGAGGAGCCAACTCCTCCCCCCCCCCCCACCCCCAACCAGCTAGTGAGACAAAAGAAAACAGCAGCTTCACTTAATACACTGATTTTGTTTTACTTACATTAAATACATTGGTAAATCAGCAGTTGAATTCTGTTACCATGATTGTTATTTTAAATGCAATGTAGCTTTCTTAAAGCAGAAAAAAAAAAAGATTGATCAGAAAAAGATGCAAGCTGGGGGGAGGGGGCTTTTGAAAGCTGCAGTGTCCCAATTTGGTCCAGGGATTTAGTCAGAAAACACTCCATGGAAGAGAGGGTTATGGACACTGGTGAAGGCAGGGGACTCTGGGCGCCAGCTTTGCCAGAAGCCAGTGGGGCGGATGCTGCATGAAGAGCAGTGTTTGCTGGACAGGGAAGCAGAGGGGTGTAGACAGAAAAAGTTTTCACCAAGGACAGAGCCCCCCATGGACAAGTGAAGCCTGAAATCTGCAGCGGCGTCCCTTGGATTAGTGGCAGGGGGAGTTGTCACATCACTGTAGGGATTGGAGAAGAGATTTGAACACCCATGAGGCAACGCCACACTTCAGCCCTCCCAAAGTTGTCCTGGCCTAAGAAAAGCCCCCTCCCTCAGTCCCCCAAGTCAGTGGGCGGGTAGAGGGCCCTGAAGAAGCTAGCTCAGCCTCCCAGCCACATCCTGATCACTTTCCCACCCCTCTTGGGCAGAGCCTGGGGCTTCCCCTGCCTAGCTGTTTCTCTATTTTGACTCTGCTTGTCCCAGACAAAACTAGATGAAGACAGGGCCTGCTTCCACATACAGGAGGGTTCGGCTGGTGCTAAGGGTATCGCATCCCCCTTTTTGGAGCACTCGACCGGGGAAGAAATCTCTTCAAAGCCACCTCCACAGCAGACACCCAGGCCAGTGTCTTAGACCTGCTCTCCCCAGCACACAGGGGACACCGGATTTTAAAAATATGATTGAAGCGGTGAAAGGAGCCAGGACGGACAGCGCCCGAGGCTGTTTATGCAGAGGACAGGTGCAGGGGTTAGGAGAATCCCTTGGCCCGTGTGCTGTGCCCCTGCTCTGGGAGATGTCCACAAGAGGCACTGTTCAGCCTCCAAGCCACCCAAGGAAAGCCATCAGCTTGCACCAACTGTAGGGATGATTCTCGGCAGGTCACTACACACCCAAGGGGGACTCAGGTCAGTTCAGAGCCAGAGCCAAGGGACTCCGTTTCTCCCCACATCTGGGCAGGGCATCAGGACTGCTCTGCTGTCTGCACATTCAGCCACAGGGGGGAGCAGCTGCCTGGGCAAACCCCAGTAAGACAGAGCTGCTCCGAGCAGGACCCTCCTAACAAAATTACAGGGCACTGCTCTGATCCACAGGGGATCAGCTATTACAGAAGTGGCACCGTCGGCATCCCATGCAGCCCACCGGGACCAAGCGCTATTTACAGCCAAAACAACAAATGCTGCTACTTTGCAAGTGAGAGCTTGTCTTCCCAATGAGCCCTCAGCCGAGTTGGTTACACTGCATAGACAGGGACTGTGTGCAACAGGGTGGGTGCCTGTCTGACTGGTCAACGTAGCCAGCTGGGGATGGCCTTGGATCAGAGAAGCAAAAGACGCTCCGTGTGAGCACATGACAACCTGAGTGCGTGGAGAGGACACAGACTGGATGGTGCTCCGATGCCAAGACAACCTGCAAGGGGAACGGACAGGCCTCTAGGTAACCAGCATGTTTCTTTTCCAAGGGGAGGGGTTGCATTGTTGCTGGTGTCCCAGAGTGGGTAGGAGACCCTCCCCCCACTTCGCCCAAATTCTAGCCCATGTAAGACTCACAATGGAGCAGGCTCCAGCCTGGGGAAGGGGAGGTACAGAACACAGCCACTCCACTGAGGACCAGGAAGGCAGGCAGGTCCTCTACCCCTGAATGGCCTCTCATTCTCCTTCACCTCCTGTGTAACAGAAACTCCTGCTCCCATGTCCCTCCAGGAGCTCCCTAGATCCTTGGCTCGGTGCGCTCCTCACCCCTACTACAGGCAAAGAGCAGTCATCCCTGCTCAGTGACCGTCTTATGTCCTGTCCATTCTGAAGAGATCCTGGTCAGTCACTTGGGTCCAAAGGGCAAAGTAACAGACAAAGCAAGCCCAGTTTCCCTGCACGGAGCTCTGCAGCTTACATGACAGGAATAGCCTAGAGCCCAGGAAAAAAACAAAAACAAAAAAAACCCACACACAACACACTTTGGTGGGTTCCTCAAACCGAGAGCTTCTTAACAGAGGGAGCAAGCAGAAATCAGTAGATCCCTGCCTCCCAACGAGGCTCATGAGCCTTCCAGATAGCATCAACTGCACACAGCCCAATGCGAGCTTAGCCCAACTGGACAGATCGGAGATTAAAGTGCAAACCAGAGAACTCGCACGGCTGGTGAGAGGGGAGGAATAAACCCACAGCTCCGAGAGGACAGGAGCTTGAGGTGCGTGTCATTGCAAAATGCCAGCCGCAGCAGGAACTTTGGGGTACAGACCCTCCCCCCCACAAGGTCAGTACTAACAAAACCATCTGCCACACAGCAGTAGAACCTGCCCAGCACATGATGCTAAGTGCATCGGCCTGGTGTGACCAAGATCAATGGGATTACTTAGACTTATGGGACAGTATTTATACCTTATATTCATAGCGGCACAGTTCATGATTCTATTCATGCTACTGAGACTCAGTGGCACTTAGGGTCACCATCTATGTTCGTTTCACAGCGATCAACACTTGCAAAAAATCAGAATCCTGCTGCATCACAGGATCCCAACCCCTTGATCTCCTCCTCCCTCCCCCCAATCACTTCTGATCCCTTGACAAGAAGGCCACCCAGGAAGAAATTAAGGACACTGCAGCCCCTCCCCCACCCCCAACACTGAAACAGATGAAAAAACAGGAGAAAGAGTAAACCCACAAAAAGACACCCTCAGAAAACGGTGTTTTCTGTAGGTCCCCATTCAACTTAGTCTTCACAAAATAAACCTACAAGGATTAAATTCCCACCTCCTTTGGACCCCTCCCCCCAGCATTAAAAAAGGGAGAAGGGGACAGATGTTATGGGACAGAGAAGAGATTTACCAAAGCAAAGAGGAAGCAGGTAGGAAGGGAGGAATTATTCGGGAGATTGGGAATCAATCAGAATTAGGTAGCTATTTGCACCTATAATACAAAGTGAAGAGTTTGTTTTTTGGAAGTTAAGTCCCCGGTCGATCTATTTCCACGGTCACTGGAGTGGTGGTAACAGATGTCTGGTGGTGGTTCTGAAGCATTAAAAAGTGCAGTTAGAGCTCTGGGGAGGGATTCGGTTCAGACGGGTTTCGGTGTGCCGTTGTTAGGGGAGGCGAAGTGTGGTGGGCAGGGGTGGGAATGGAGGTTATATCTTAGCTCTTCCTCTCGCGCTGGCCTCTCTCGAAAGCCACCCTTTAGTTGCTACAACACTGGCCCTTGTTCTGCTGGGTCTGCTCATGAAGGTCCACACCTCGGTTTCTTCCTGCCGCGCCACTCGTGCTCTGGGGCTCGCTCTTTGGCAGCTTCTTGGCTGGAGGAAGGGAAACAGAAGAGTGAGCAATGCCAAAGGAGGGGGAAGAGTGACAGCTCCCGGCCTCTTCAGACCCCCGGGGAGCAATGTTCCTTCTAAATGTTTCCATCCGTGTGTGGAATAAATTTTGTTATGTACACCAAGGCATGCACATAAGTGCACCACCCAGAGCGAAAACATGCTGCCGGTCACGGGCACTTCGGCGCTCTGCTAATCAGCTGGGCGGCATCTGACTCTCTCCTGGGTGGCTGCCCAAGCGCTCAGCTTACAGGGAACACCACTGGGGACACAAGGACAGCACTGGCCACCTTCTGCCTTGGGTGGTTCTCACCTGGGCCCATTTTGGAGGCTCAAATTTGGATTTCAGAGACATTTCCCAGCTGCCCCCACTCTCCAGCACAAGTGTGCTCTGTGGGGAACTCAGCTCTTGCCCATCTGCATCCTCTCAAGGCCAGGGCCAAAGAACTGGCTGGAGCCGTTCCCTAGTCCTTCAGAGCTCTCACGCAGTTTGTGTTGTGCAGCCTGTCGTGACCAGCTCCATCTAGGCCAGAAGGAGCCAACTGAGCTCCCCCCAGGGCGGAGAAGGGAGTTTACAGGGCGTGTAGGGAACATCCCAGGCAACGCAGCAGCTCCAGTGGCTACTGTCTTCACAGATGGATTTAAAGCCACTGAAGACGGTGGTGCTAAAAGTCAGAATTAAGGTGGCCCTGGAGATGCGAGAAGTAGCCCAGGGTCCAGCAGGCTCCACGATCAAGTAAGGACACAGGTGGTGTCCAAGGACTAACTGCAAAGGTGAGCTGGGCACTTCCTGGCTGGCTCGCTCCGAGCCTTGCCCACTGCCTGCACCAATGCTGCTCCAGCTCAAGCAGCAAGCACATGCCGCGTCCACAGGCTCTGCCACCAGATCACTGCCGGCTTCCCTAAGGAATCGTCAGCAGTACAGCCCTTCCCCGAGACATGCTCAGTGGCATGGGAGCCCTGTGGGCCTTTTCAGCTCAGTGTCCTGTGGTGCTGGCGCAGGCCAGGACGGAGGCCTGACCATGGGGCTCTGGGCCTCCACAGCGACTGCACAGATCAACCTCTCTGCAGAGCTCAAGTGGGAACTGCCTCCTGTAGCCACGTGGTGTGGAGCTGGTACCCCGTCTGCTACAGTGGGGCTGGTGCCATGCAGCCCTGAGGCCTTACCTATCGCCAGGAAGAGATCGTTAACATTCATCGCTGTCTTGGCCGACGTCTCCATGAACAATAGGCTGTTGTCATCTGCGTAGGCTTGTGCCTCCTGTAACAGAGATGCAACCAAAATGAGGACAGGTCTAGAAAACATGACCCGTGAGGGACGGTTGAGAGAACAGGGTTTGTTTAATCTGAAAGAGACAGGGGTGACATGGTAACAGCTTTCAAGTACAGTAATTCCTCATTTAACACGTGCCCGCTTAACACGTTTTCGCGATAGCACGATTTTTTTTTTAGGGAATGTTTTTGGAATTACACGACCGTCCCCAGAATAACACGATTTCCCCAGCCGGCCCATTGCCGGTGGCTGTGCAGGGCTTCCCCTGCCTCCCTGAAAAGCGGCGGAGGGTTCTCCACTCACTGTGCCGTTCCCCAGCGACCCCCCCCTCGTTGCCGGATGTAGTGCAGGTCCCAGCAGACCCATCTCAGGGGCATACTCCCAACCTAATCCCCCTCACCTCTCCTTCCCCAGAGCCAGATACCTCCCGTCCCTGCAGTAACCCAGTCCCCTTTCTCCCCCAACCTTATGTCCCGGTCCCAACGGACACCACCGCTTGAAATGCAAGCCCCACCTTTTCCATTATTTTCAATGGGAAAATTGATCCTGCATAAGACGTTTTCACTTAAAATGATCATTTTCTGAAACATATCAATAGTGTTAAATGAGGAATAACTGTACCTAAAAGGGTGTTACAAGGAGGAGGAAGAAAACTTTTTCTCCTTGGCCTCTGATGACAGGACAAGCAGCAATGGGCTTAAATAGCAGCAAGGGAGGTTTAGGCTGGACATCAGGAAAAGCTTCCTCACTGTCAGGGAGTTCCATCATTGGAGATGTTTAAGAGCAGTTTAGACAGACACCTGTCAGGGATGGTCTAGATTAGTGTTTCTGAAAGCACTTTGAGAAACACAGTAACTGGCTGCCCTGGTTTTTCTACTGGCGCCGTGGCCAAGGAGCCTTGTAGGTCCCATTGGCTCCGTTTCGCTCTTTGTAGCCAAGCAGAGCCACAGGAAATAGCGTGGGCTGGCTCACACCGCTCCCCTCGGCTGCAAAGGATGAAATGGCGCCAATGGGAGCCGCGAGGCTCTTTGCCCGCAGCGCCAGTAAATTAATAAACCAGGGCGGCCAGTTCATGTGTTTCCCAAAGTTGTTTCGCGAAGCACTGGTCTAGATGGGGCTTGGAGGTTCCTTCCAGTTCTACAAGTGTAAGTTCCACCATTCAGGGAGGTTCACACCTGGAAGGTGAGAGAAGGGTGAGTGATGGCCAAACTCACCAATGACACCCTTTCACAATCATCCAGAATCCTGTGGCCACACAAGAGGCCTAGGTCCTCTGCTATGGAGCTAAGCCAGCAGCTCCAGAGATGGACCATTAATCTCCACTGGACTGGAGACAGGACGCAGCAAACTAGTCTTAAGGAGGCACGGAGAGGTTGCAGCAGAGAGAGAGAGAGAGAGAGAGAGAGAGAGAGAGAGGACACTGCTCAGGCTTCGCAGGGGCTCAGCTGTGCTAAACAGGCCTGGCTAGCTACCCTTTGACCAGCAGGAACGTATCCTGCTGGCAAGACGGAAGCAGTGACCCATCTCGAGGCACAGGGTGGAGACACCTCTGTGCTGGTCAGAGTAGCATTTGTCCAAGAGCTGCTTGCTGGCTGACCCCTGGCCAGAGCTGACAGACTTCCCAGCTGCTGTAGCAAGATAGCAAGAGGGTTTCAAAGGCCAGGAGCAGCAGTCAGGCAGCGCTGGGGGCTGGGAAGGCTCTGCCAAGGCTATCAATGCTGGCTACTCACTTCATATTCTACCATGCGCTTGTTGGCAAGGTCGGCCTTGTTGCCCGCTAGGGCTATGACAATGTTGGGGCTCGCTTGCCGCTGCAGCTCTTTCACCCATGTCTTCGCTCGGGCAAACGTTTCCTGGAAGGAAAGGCAAGAGACAGGAGCTTCAAGTCAGTGCCTTGCCTGATGCCGTGCCCTTAGCGGTCAAGGCGGACACAGAACCCAGGCTTCCCAGATCCTTGCCTCAGCCGAGAGACCATCCTTCCTCCTGGAGCACAACAGTTTCATCCGCCGCCCCGCCCCCCCCCCCCACGCTCCCAGCACCGGAAAGCAAAGGGAGAAAGCCAAATGTACCTGGTTGGTGATGTCATAGACCACAATGGCAGCTTGGGCCCCCCGATAATACATGGGGGCCAGACTGTGATATCTCTCCTGGCCGGCTGTGTCCCAGATCTCAAACTTTACTGTGGTGTCATCCAGGCAGACAGACTGTGTGAGAAACGCCGCTGTTGAGAGGAAAGGAGACAGTGGGATAGTAGCACTCGGCTCAGAGCCGTGCAGAGCGCACCCCTGCCCTGAAGAGCTGTCAATCTAAGCCGATTGACAGGCAAAGCCTGGGGAGGGAGCAGTGACTCACTCAAGGGCACAAAGCCAGGTCTCTAGGACCCTAGACTCTGAGCCAGCTGCCTCTCTAGGTGTAGGTCACACAGCAGCAGGTTAATCCTTTCAAGTTGGACCTTAACATTCACCTGCTACTGCTGAAGTCCTGCTGCTGTGCACCAGCTGCATGCTTCTTGGGAGATCAAGCAGCCAACCACAACCAAGAACCAGTCCTGTGTTGGGGAGGAACTGGGGCTCGTGGCTGCATTAAGGAGTTGGACAGACAGCTTCTCCCAACCCCCCGTGCGGGGCGGGGACAGCCAGATCCAAACTGGAGCAGCGTTTGCGCTCAGGCAGGGCAATACATCTCCGTGCGGGATGCAACACAAGTCCGTGCAGGACACCATGACCTCCTTTTTCAAAAGAGACTAGCAGCACATTAAAGGGGGCTTGGTTTGCAGAAGGGTGCACTATCCTTTAGGGTTAAGTTGGGGGCCCAAAGTCCTCTGGACGGCAAGCCTTCAAGAGCCTGGTTCCATTCCCTGCAGCTCTTAGGGCCAGAGTAATGAGGGGTGGGGGTGGGGTCTCTGCATCCCCCTTCAAAAAAAGGCTTTGCCCGTGACTTTCAAACCTAACTGACCCTTGAGTCCCTCTTGCAAAGGGAGAAAAAAAGGACACAGTGGGGTGGTATTTGGCCCACAGCAGAACCCACGTGTCTGGGCTCCCAGTTCCATGCACTAATCGGTGCCTATGGATTTGTATGGCACCATGAGGCACTATTGGTGTCCCCCACCATGCTAGGGGAAGACAGGTGGAGAGAAAGCAAATGCATTAAGAAGTTTCTACACCAGCCAAGACTCAGCGTGGTGGAGGTGAGCAACCCAAGAGTCAAACCACTGCTGGGCGCTGAAGGAGTCACAAATACGTCTCCTGGGGGATTCACCCCTGCGATGACTCAGCCCTCCTCTTTTACAGGTCTCCGAGCTCTCAATGAAAAGGGGGGGGGGGGCTATGAAGGTTTCCACATTATGGATGGGGCAATGGGAGGCACAGAGGGGACAGGGACTCGCATGTGGTCTGTGGCAAAGCCAGGAACAGAACTCAGGTCTCAACTCCTGCTTCAGTGCTCTAGCCACGCTGCCGCACCACCCGTTCTACGGACGTGCCACTTATGAATCCAAGAGGCATCTGGCCGTCTTGCCTCAGCCAGGATCCGAGAATTGGCTACACCACCGTCACACGCACTATGAGGTTCCTCCAGGAGCGCCAGCGAGTCACTGGGAGGCTGCAGGTAGCTCTGGAAGGAGCATGAATTCAGCAACATTTAGCCCCATGCTTTGGGCCCCTCTGAAGGCTGCCCACAGGGATAACAGGCCAGAAGTGACCAGCCCCAGGCGGCGGGTGCCCCGGTGGGGAGCAAGGGAAGCCAGGAGCTCCAGACAACCCGGGGAAGTCTATGTTTACCCGACATGCGCTCCCCCATGGTTCTTGGCGTTCACTTACCCCCAATGGTGCTCTCCTGGTACTCGTGAAACTGACCCTTGACGAAGCGCAGCACCAGACTGGACTTTCCCACCGCAGACTCGCCCAGCAGCACTAGCTTAAACTGACAGATTTTACTAGCTTGGGACTGACCATTCGGCCTGGCGGCTCCTCTGCTGGTCATGGCCTGGATTCTGGTCACACCCTGCGCCCCAGCGGATCAGAGAACCTTTGTGCCACTGACCAGCTCTTGTGAGGGGAGCAGCTGGGTTTGCAGTATCCTACTGGCTCAAGTCTCCTGAAACAGAAAAGGAGGTGAAGAATCAGCAGAGATACAATACTGCGGAGTTCACAGGGCTCCTAGCACTTTGGCCTCAGCCATCAACTCAGCTGAATGGAGCTGCTTTTCACACCACTAGTACAGAAGCAGAGAGCAGCCGGAAGAGGGGCTTATCCCCAATTTATGGGACCAGTAACTGCCTTGAATACCAGACACAGGGGCAAGTGGCACTCTGCTGATCAGCTGGGCGGCATTTGAATTTCTCCTGAGCAGCATAGTGAGGCATAGAACCCCGAAGTCTGACCTGCCCACTAGACCTACTGGGCCAGGCTCCCTTTCCTGCAAAGAGTTCCGATTCCCTGTACACCGAGGCAGAGAGGCCTTTGCTCCCCCAGCCTCACTGGCAGACAAGCTTTAAAAAGTAGAAAGCTGACAAGCAGAAATCAGTCCAAGGAGGGCAAGAAAACGCTGGCTCCTTAGAGCCGAGTGGCCGGTGCACCAGAGCAAGTGAGTCAGCAATCCTAGCAGATGTCTCACTTGCATTCCTGGAGACGTAGCCAACAGCTCCTGGATAGGAGCTCACGCTGAGCCATGTGGTACCGAGGGCTGGGGCGGAAGGGCAGCACCTCTGACCTACTCCAGGAGGAAAGGAGATTCAAGAGCTCTCCGTTACACAGCAACAAGCTCCGGCCCCATTTTGCAACCTGAATACATCTGTTCAGTTTGTTGCAAGTGGCCTGAAATTCCAAATCTGCTTTTCACCTCCCCCCAGCTCTCTGAGGGCAGGACAGAGGGATGGAACTATTTCAGGGTTGCAGTTCTGAAGGGAAATTCCTAAGCAAGGGACACTTTGGTCTGTTTTTGTTTAAGTATTCTGAGATTCCCCACTCTCACGTTATCCCACACAGGGGCTATAGGCAGACCATGTTCTCTTCCCAGCCTCCCTCCTCCCATTTTAAAGCTTTGCTGCAGATCTGTGCAAGAGCCTTTTCACAGGTAAGAGTGAAACTGACAAGACCCTGGTCTCTGTCACATAGCGACTGTCCATAACCAAAGATTCCTTCCCCCACCACAGGCAGTGGGTGAAAAAAACCCAAACAATCAAACCATATGGCTGGGAGTTCTGAGGAGGAACAAATGGGGAGACAGAACGCTGACTCTACATCCGGAGTTATTCTGGTTTAACTGAACCCACTTTTTCAGATAAAACACCAGTGTCTCTCCTGAAAGCTCATACTAGCTGCATGTTTTTTTAGTCTAAGGTGCTGCAGGACCATTCACTGTTTTTAAATTGTGCCAGAGGCTGTGTGAACAGCTTATTACAGTTTAAGTGAAGTCAACTAGGAATAGGTTTAAACTAAACCTAAATAAGCCACTGATACCTGAAGCAGCCAGAGGTTTGCAATAGTTTGACAGGTACGCGTTTAGATGAGGCAGGAGAGTCTAGGTTTGTCTGTATGCAAGTCAGAGTCTAGAAAGCGAGACCTGTTTTAATTCACAGCTGTACAATCAATAATAGAAGATTCTATTTCAAGTGTTGGCCACAAAGGGTATGGGGAAGGGGGTGCTAATTGAAATGGACAGCATCTGAAATAAGCTCCCACACATCTGCGTCCATGCATCAATTTGTGAACTACAGCCTCTTGTCTTGGTTCCAGCATGCCTGTAGCCAATGCCTTCCTTCTGCCAGTAGCTGAGAGTTCAAGCCCCTACGGTTTCTCAGGATTTCAACTAGGAGCCTGCAAGAGGAGTTCCTTTGACCAGACATGAAATGCATTTTAAGAGCTCAAAACACATGCATACTAGTGATGATTTCTTACTGGAATCCCCTTAGAAAGCAATGTAGCCAAACTGTTAATTCAAATAGCTCTGTCTGCTTTGGTACGTTAGTAACCGCAAAAAACACATATCGGGAGCAATGGAAGGCAACAGCATTAAACTCCAGAGTCTGTTTATTTCACCATTTAACGGATTAGTGTTAAGTGAGGCACATCTCAACCCTTTATTTCAGTGAGTTATTACCACCACCAATGAGCCAGGGGGGATTTAGCAAAACGTGTGGTTTGCCTACTGGCTGCTGGGATTTGAAGGATGAACTCTTCAAAGCCCATTTCTGGGTTCCACAGTCAGCACCGGTGACCGCTGAGCTGAGTTTCCCAAAGTACAGACAATTGGGCTGGTGGCTTTAGATCTTGACATTTCCCATTCCCCACATGCTTTGATACAAGCAGAGTAAAGGGCAAAAGATAGCAGAAAATGCTAAGTGTAACCACAGCATTGTGTACAAACCAAATGCTGGGCAGCCCCATACCTCCCAGTTCCATGAAGGTCACCATTTCATGTTTTCTAAAGCAAGAATCCAAGAACAACAGGAAAAGGTTTCAAAGCCCATGATGGCCAAAGCTGCCTGGTAGCAACCCAAGTACTGCGCATTCGGGTTTCCTGGAGCTGAGTTGGCTAAAGACAGGGAAATGCTTCCTTCCACTTTGATGACTTCGTTAACTATGTGAGGGGGAAATGATTAAGCAGTGACCTCATCCATATCCGATGGGAGTTTCTGAGGGAGAGTCCTGCCTGATTCTGGAGAAGCAGCAGTGATTCTGGAAAAACCCAGGCTGCATGGATGCAGGGTTAGAGCTTCAACTGGGCGAGGTCCAGGTTGGGTATTCAGAAAAACTATTTCACTAGGAGAGTGGCGAATCACTGAAATGGGTTACCTAGGGAAGTAGCAGAGTCTCCATCCCTAGAGATTTTAAAGTCTCGGCTTGACAAAGCCCTTGCTGGGTTGATTTAGTTGGGATCAGGCCTGCCTAGGGCAGGAGGTTAGACTCTATGACCTTCTGAGATCTCTTCCAGCTCTATGATTCATATAAGGACAAAGATTTAGACAGAGGGTGAAATATTAGTGAGTAGCAACTACAGTTGGGGCCAGATTTGAAAGTCCTCAGTGCCTCCTCCCACGATGAGCCAATCTCCTTTGGATGTCTAGCCTGCGGTAGCCACAGAATACCGGGCTTCTCCAACTGAAGACACTCCCATTACTTATCCCAAAGGGTGTATTGCTGGTCACCCCATCATCTCAACCTGCCAATCGCTAGTTAGTTACAGTGACCGGTACTGTGTCTGCTGGCTTAAGCAAGTCCCAAGAGGCTAAACATGAAGGAAACTTCAGAGAAAGAGGGAGTATTTGACAACAGGACCACCTCACTGTAAAACCCATCACCACAGATCCTTAGAGGGGACCTACAAAGGGTGGTTTGTTTGGGGTTTGCTTTTTTTTTTTTTTTTTTTTTTAAATGATTTCTCCGGCTATGTCTAGACTGCAGGCTTCTTTCAGAAGAAGCTTTTCCGGAAGAGAACTTCCGAAAAAGAGCATCTACACTGCCAAAGCACATTGAAAAAGCGATTTGCTTTTTCAAAAGATAGCGTCCACACTGAACAGATGCTCTCTCACATTTAAGCTGTGATTACTATGGGCCCCTAGGGCACCTGTGCTTTTTCCCCCCTCTTCTTGCGAAAAAAACTCCCTTTTCCCCATCCACACACGCCTTTTTCTGAAAGAGCTCTTCTGGAAAAAGACTTCTTCCTCGTAGAAAGAGATTTACCAACGTCGGAAACCCCCTCTCTGTTCTTTCGATTTTCTTTCAAAAGAACGCGACTGCAGTGTGAATACAAGTGTGAATACAAGTGAAGTTCTGTTTTTCCAGAAAAAAAACAACCCTGTAGTGTAGACATACCCTCCTTTGAAGGCTCCACAGAAATCAGGAATGTCTCCGGCTTTCCCTCTATGCTGGAGGTCTAAGCTGCAGTGCCCCAGTTGTTCCATCTTAATAAATGATTCTCTCCTCCCCCTGAGACTGTGCAGTAAGTGAAACACGGATGCTGTGACCATTCCAACAAAAAATCCCTTCTCCTCAATTGCTGCAACTTTTCACTTCCTTGTGAGGCTCTGAATTCATTAGTTCCCCAAAGCACCAGAGCTTTCCCGGAGAGGTGGCTAGGAGAGCCTAATCTAGGGACACTTTTCAGCTCCTAAGTTTATCTGAGCTTGTTTCAGCATCTTTGTGCTTAAGTGCCTACTAAATTGGTACCAGATAAAAGTTGTCCTCTCTCAACCACAGGGCCTTCCAGCCCCAGGCTCTCAAAGCCCTTCACCAGCTTATCTGAATGAAGCCTCCAAATACCCCATGAGTAGCATCTCCATTTCAGAGAGGAGGAAGGGAAAGCTCAGACATGAAGTGGCTTTGCCCTGGTCATAAAGCGAGTCTGGCAGAGCTGCAGACAGTCTGACAGCCCTGCATGTCATGCACAAGAACATTCAACCTGCACAATAGCACCTAACAGCTTCTTCGGGTTTTTTCTGTTACTCAGGTTTCCCTCCCACAAGACAACCTTCTTCAAAGCCTTTTGAAGTGAGGTGTGCACACACCTCACAAGAGCAGACAAACCAACACAGGCCATGAAGGCACCCAGTACTACTAGTGCCCAGAGACCACTGCTTGGCATGGGGATGGGAAGCCAAGAGCTATATCCACTCTTCAGACTATAAACTCCTTGGCACAGGGACGGTCTACTCCACTCCGCGGAGTGCCTAACAAGGAGGCCCTGTCCTTGGATGGTCCCTAGCCACCGCTGTTATAAGCACTATTAATACAATCCCAGGATAGATCCAAGAAGTCACCCCCCATCCAATCATAGGAATTCATTCAACTTCCCACTTGTATTTGCTAAATAGAAGCTTCCACCAATAGCAAGAATTAATTTCTTTGAATTGGAACCCTCCTCTGAAGCAAGGGGCTCCTATAGAGGATACAGACGCCTTTATTTAAAAGGCTACGAGGCATTTAGTCCCTCCCTTGCCCCCTCCACTTACTGGCATGAGGTATCAGATCCCTGACAGGCCAAAGCCCGTAGGTTCATTGGCTCTTCAATCTCCCAGTAAGTCAGTATAACCTCCTGTAGTTTCCTTTGGAGACTTTCAGAGTAATTTTATACCTGCATGGCTGATATTTAGCCTCTGTTAGAATTACAATCTGTTAGGAAAGGTACTTGCCGATCAAAGCAAAATGTTTTCAGTAAGCAACTAACAGCAACTGAGCATGAGCCTAAGTGTGGCTTTGATGACCCCCTAGGAATCCCACTTTACTCTGTGTCAGTCACTGACACATCAAAATCCCTCGCTTGCACAAGTTACAATAAAGGTGTCCTAACAGCAGGCAGCGCAGTGCCTGCCTGGCAGCAGACAAGTCAAGCTGTGCTTTGTCTCCACCGCCAATATTAAAGATTCACGAGCCAGTTTCGCGGACCATTTTACCACCACGAGAAGGGGAGCAGGGTTCTTCGACTGGCTGACGCCCTGGGCAAGTTCAACTGCTTTTTGGATGGCACAGAGAAAGAACTGGGAAGGAGAGCAACAGAGCCCAGTCCTTACAAACTCCTTGGCCCTGCTGACAGCACTGAAAGGAGGAACATGCAGCATACGGAGCTAGCTGGACATCTTCCCTTGGATCGTATCGTTCTTTCACTGCACTGACTTCAGTGGGGTCACGGCAGGGATTAACGTGATCCATTGCAGTTCAGTCTTTAGGAGGTTTGAGAGCAGCACTTTGTTTGAGGGAGGTCCTGTTCGGGAGATACTCCCAGGAGGAGTTGCAACAGCCTGTCTGGGTTAACTGCTTTCCTGTTGCCAGCGTTACTTTTCCTATGTCCTAATCACATACAGCATAAGCCACTGCCATCAAATCTGCATGCATGGGGTTAAGTCTGCCATCAGCCCTCTCTTCCCAGCCCTGTGTTATTATCAAGCCAGACAGCAAATAGCATGCGAGGTTTTAGAGCTGTTGCAAAACTGGATTCTATCCCGACCCGGCAGCGTGCAGGCGTTCCAGATACGAGCCCAGCACAGTCCCTAGTAGTGCCTTCTGCCCATGCAGGATCAGGTTCCTCGCAGGAATGAGAAGATAGAGCAGGGAGCACGGCTCGACTCAGAGATGTTCCTGAAGAGCCCAGGTGACACACAGTGAGATGTAGGATAACAGGAACACAGCCCCCATCCGTTTATTGGTAAGGCTGCAACAGATCTGCCATTTTACCCCATCCAGGTACGAGGCTGCTCAATAGGTTTGGGCCTATTTGTGGTTCAGACAAGCCAGGTTTACCTCCACAGCTAGTCTTCAAAGCACTTTCTTGTAGAGGCTGAGGATAAGCTAGTGAGTAAAGAGGCAGGCATCCTCCCCCCGGTGTACAGGTGAGAACTAAGACCAAGAACCACTTGCAAGAGGTGATGGGTTGGAAGGTTTTGTCTACATGGGGTTTGAAGCGAAGGCCACCATTCCTAGGTCCCAGTTCTCACCTCAGCTCCTTCCTCTGCATGTATCCTGGATTGAAACGAAGCGCTGCCAAGCCTCCTCTACCATGCTGGGTTCCAATTACAGTCACCAAACAGAGCTTTAAGAGTCACCGCTGGGATAATTAGCACATTTGTCTCAAGAGTATTTCCCATGTGAAGTCATTCCACACCACTGCTCATTAAATAGGTAATTCACATTGACTCACAGTACTGATATCCGGTGGATCAAGGGCCACCAGTCTTCTTTCTACTAGACGGGTTAGGAATATCCTGTACAACACCCGCAGTCACCCAGGAATGCCCCACTGGCCCCAAATAAATACGACACTGACTCAAAACTTGGGCAGCCACAGAGCTAGGGTCCAGCCCCTCCTGCTCCCACACACAGGTCCATTTCTGTGGGAGGCTGGGGGAGGAGAATCTCCCTTAGCTGTGCAAGGCCTATCCAACCCAGATGAGCAGTAGAAGGCAGTGATACAGAGATGGAATTCACCAGTACAATATAACAATTGCTTTCAGTGGGCATTGGGTGATGTAGCGCTCTAGGGAAGGGTCAAGCAGAACTTTGCAAAGCTGAATAAAACTTCTCATCCCAGGGCAAGCATTAGCTCTGCAGTCACCACAGTTGAGTGTTTGGAGCATGGGTTCCCAAACTGGGGGGCCTGAAGAAATTCCAGGGGGGCACGAGGCAACCCAGCCACACACCCCAAGTTTTGCTGCTTTTTTTGGGGGGGGCGCATGAGGGTTTCTTAAAAATCAAAAAGGGGGCGTGATGCCGAAAAGTTTGGGAACCACTGGTTTGGAGAGTAAGTTTTCATGCCAACCCTAAAAGGCCAGGCCTGCTGAAAGGAGAGTGGGGAGTAAAGGGGGCAACTGCCTCAGGGCCTGGCGATTCAAAACGGTCCGGAGCTCCCCACCACTGTTCTTTCAAAAGGGCCCCACTTTTGAATCACCACTGGAGCCCCAACATGGCGCAGACCGAGTGGCACTGAGGTCTGATGGGCCGGGGGGGGGGGAAGAGTGAGGGGCAAAGAGCAAAGCACCGTCTAGGTGGTGCGGAGGGCTGGCTGCCCCAGCCCTGTCCCACCCCTTTCAGGAGCACAAAGCCAACCCCCACACACCTTACCCAAGGGGCTGGCAATTCTAAGGGACGCGAGGTTTATTAAGGACCCTGCAAGAAAGCTGCCTCTTCTCTCTGAACCTGCCGGAGTCTGATTGTTCTCCGTGGCAGTCGCAGATGTAAAACAAAAAGGGGATTTGCTGTCAAGCACAGGCTGTGGCAGAGAGGTATGCACACTGCATGCAGCATGGAAAGCTCTGGTCCAAAGCTTGCTAAGGCTCTGGACATGAGACACCCTAATAAGCCAGGATATTTCCCGCCATGCATCAGGACAGACCCAATAATGGGCCCGCAAGTTGTCTTTAGCAAGAGCATGTATTGATTTCAAATACTATTTAAACTACAACGAGGGGACTTGAGTTAGTTCCCCTTGCCTCACTGGCTTGGCCCCTAACGTTGCTAAAGGGCTAATAACGACACAGACAGGTTCTAGGCAAGCATGGGGAAGTGACTAACAGGCACTTGTAAGGTTGAATAGGTCCTGACACAAAGGGGCATAAGTGTCCCTGCCTCTTTACAGATGGGCAAGTCACTTCCCCTCTATGCACCTCTATTTCCCCAGCAGCTCCCGAGAGTCCTAGCTCCAAGGCCTTTGCCATTAACCATGCAGAGTCTCTTCCTTTCCCTCCGTAAGAAGTCAGAAAAGCTCACGTAGGAGCTAGGCCTGTCAAACATTACTAAGCACAGGGAGGAAGCACTGCCACGTGAAGCCATTTAGAACACACAATATTTCTGAGACTGCATTGAAGAGGAGGAGGAAATTGAGGCAGGGATAGAGTAGAATGCATCAGTGACTAGGGATGCGAATGACTAGTTGACTATCCAGTAAGCAAATGCTTATTGGATAGTCGACTAGTCACTTCCCCTTCTGCCCTTGCTGCCTCTATTAGAAAGAGGCTGCAGGCGGGGGAGGGGAGGGGGGGCAGGAGGGGGGTCTGCTTCAAGGCAGCAGCGCCACATGGAGCCTGGAGCCAACCCTGGGCTCTATGCAATGCTGCCACTTTGAAATGCCACATGCAGCCTGGGGTCAGATGGGGAGCCCCCAGCTGGCCCGGTGATCCCAGACCCAGCATGAGTCAGAACTTTTCAACACTACGAAGAGCAGGGAGCCAGTGGGGAGCTGCCTGAGTCCCCTGCTGGCCCCGTGCTCCCCACAGCACTTTCACCTTTCAAGAGTAGCAACAGCCCTGGGGGTGGAGCTGCCTTTATCGACTATTCAATTAGCCAATTAATCTAAATTTAAGATCCCTACCAGTTGACCCTTATAGATTTCAGCACTGGGAGGGGTGAGCCCACTTGGCTCCTGCGAGAGCAGAAGATCCGCTTCCCCCATCACACTTAGAGGAAGTTGTTCGCTTTGTAAGCGAGGAAAATGGAAATAGCTGGGGCAAGGCATAGGGGAGGCAAGTTCTGCCTGAATATCAGGACAGGCTTCACAAGAGCCGGGGAGATCTGCCAGAGGATGGAACAGTCCCCCAGGGTGTCTCTACTAGGGATGTGGAAGCTTAACCAGTTAACTGGTGGGGCTGGAGCAGTTCCTCACCTGCTGCAGGCAGGGGGCTACTCCTACCCCATGGGGGCCTGCCACATACAGGGGCTGCTCCAGCACAGGCCCTGCCTGCAGCTGACCTGGGTGTTTTGTAAGCAGCTGTTCCGACCAGGATGCTAGAGCAGCCCCTGCTTGTAGCAGAGGGGGTGGGGGGGGGGGAAAGAAAGGGGCTGATCTAGCTGGGCTGGAGCACCCCCCCCACCCACTAGCTCCCTTTAGTGGGTTAACTGGTTACCCAATAGGTTTAACTAGTTAGCCAATTAAACAGGATTTTACATCCTTAGTGTCTACACTGCAATTAATCCCAGGGTTTGAACTCAGGTTCAAGCTTAACCCTTGCTTCCCTTTACTCCCAACCCAGGATCCAGAAGGTGTGGAGGGTCCAAGACTGAGTCAAGTCCAGACTAGAGATGTTAAATATCAGTTAACTGAATAGCCGATTAACCTCATGAATTCTTGTCGATTATTCTATAGTCCCCAGGCAGCCCCTGTCCGGGGGAAGGGGTCTGAGCTCCCAGACCCAGCATGAGCCAGAACTGAGCCGGGGTACCTGCCCACCTGGCTCCCAATACACTTTAAATGCAGAGCCATAAGGGAGGGGGGGGAGAAGAGGTAGGTCTAGGACCCAGTGTGAGCCAGGACTGAGCTGGACTGCTGTCCAGCCTGCTAAAAAATTTACTGGGGGGTGGGGGAGAAGAATGCCTGTAGTCTACAGCAGTGGTTCTCGAACTTTTTGGGCTCCAGAGCCCTTTACATGCATAAAAATTTATGTGGAGCCCCAACGGTCCACTGATTGTATGTGTTGTACCTATCAAGGTTTCCAGTTTGTCAGCCTGGCGGAACCCCTGGAGATGTCTCGCAGGGCCCTGGGGCTCCGCAGAGCACAGTTTGAGAAACACTGGCCTACAGCATTAACCTATAAGCTTTCGCTTATCAGTTAATCAACTAGACTATTACATCCCTAGCTTAGACCCCGGGCTCAAGCCTTATTGCTTTGCAGGGTAGGTGCAGCCGATGCTCTCCCTTTATCACAGTGTAGATGTATCAAGTCTCAGAGCCTGCATCAACTGACTCAGGCTCCTGAGGCTCAGGCTCCAGAGCTAAAAAGCTGCAAGCTGGGGCTAGAGTCCACACTGTGAGACCAACCCCTCACACCACAGAGATTTTAATCACAATACAGATGTACCAAGGGGGCCCACAATCCTACATGCTGACTTTTTGTCCTCTGGACAATCACTTCTCCCACACTGTACCACAACCTATGGGCTAGAATGGCCACTCTTTGGGAGGGTGTTAGAAGTCTGGGATATAGGCAGTTGGACTTGGGCCTGCCAAGTGAAACAGACTCTGGAGCTCCAACATTCTACCATTCCTAACCTGGAGTTAAAATGGGTATAAACACTGAAACCTTAGGTTAACAATCCTAAAGCCTGCTAATTCCAGTTCTACTTACTCCCAGAGAGAACTAGCAAAAGCACCATTAGTTCAGGAGATTTCAAACTAGACTGTATAAAGAAGAGACTGAAGGTAGAAATTAGATACTCATATAGCATGGACTTGAGGAGCTACAAGGCCTCCCCAACTTCCTCCTTTTCTTAAAGGACAGGCAAATGCTCAAGCATCCAATTTGACAGTCACAATTAACAAAAGCAAACTGCACTGAGGCCACCCCAGAAGGAAGAAGAACTAGCCTAAATACCAGGAGCCCTTGAGGCACTAGTGCCCTGGAAATAAACATTCAATCACTAACCTCACACTAATATGTCATCAGTGTAACCTCTACTTATGTTTGGTGAGGTCCATAGGATTCCAGCTGAGACACTAACACACAGTCCGGAGTGGATTCTGGCAATCAGCCCCCTTGATATGATCAATCCATGAGGCAACCTGATAACGTATGGTACACCAGGTTAACCCCTCTATCCAGCCCCCCTGTTTAGAAGAGAAGGTCTCTTTTTGCTCCCTTCAGCAAAAGAAATATTTATCACTTTGTCCCTCTGAGATCTCCTGTTGCAATGCATTTTTAATGGAGTTAAATTGTAAGAAGAAGATCAGAAGCACCTCAGGGCTGAAGGAGTGTATCCATGAATTTCTAATATGCCTGTCTTCACACTACCAGGGGCTAATTACAAGGATTAGTGGAACCATCAGCAATGCCCCACCAGGAGCATGTTGGAGGCTGAGTCGGCAGACCAGCCCTGGACATTAAATACACACTATGTGGTTCTCCTTGCACAAGTTTGCTCACCAGAACTAAACTACAACGAGGCCCTGTTTTCCCTCCACAAGTGTCTCTACTGTTCAATAGTAATAGAAATGTAGCATGTTAGTCTGGTGTAGCTGAAGCAAAATACAGGACTATGTAGCACTTTAAAAGACTAACAAGATGGTTTATTAGATGATGAGCTTTCGTGGGCCAGACCCACTTCCTCAGATCAAGTGTCTCTACTGTTAAGGGTTATAAGCTGCTGGCGCATGTGGCGGGCTGACCAGGGGGAGGAGAGAGAAGCATCGGTGCTGTATTATCCCCGCGCTTCTGATAAAAAAAACCTCCACATTAATAACAGGGGCAGATATGAGGGCCCAGCATGAACTGGGACAGGAGCATTCAGGTCCCAAGCAGCGGGGGAGACGGGACGGAACCAGCGCAACCCACCTCTGCAGCGTCTAGGGAGCACGGGCAGGGAGCAGGAGCACAGGGAGCTCGACAAGCCCAAGCCAGGAGGGAACAAAGATGCAGACCCCCCCCCCCACAGGGAGACACGCCCTGACTCCCCCCCCACGGGGCAGCCGTCCAGCCCATCCCCCCCCCCCCACACCCAGGGCAGCCTGAGGCTCTTGCTACCGCCAGGAACAGTCTTGCCCCCCCACTTCCTCCTAGCAACGGCCCCCCCCAACCTGCCCCACCCCCACCCCGCCAGGCCAAGGCCCCGCCCCTCACCCCCAAGCCTCAGGGGCCTTTCGCCTCCCCTCCCCCCACGGGGCAGCTACATCCCCCGCCACAGGCCCGGCCCTTCCCCCACTCGGCGCGACCGGGGCGGGGCCGAGCCGAGGCGCCCGCTGCCCAGCCCCTCCCCCCGGCCAGCGCGCGCCCACCCGGTACCTGAGGCGGCTCCAGCGCAATCTCCCCCCGCCGCGGGCCCTAAAGTGTCGAACACACAAACAGCTGCTCTCAACCAAACCCTCCTCTGGTGGGCGGGGTGAAGCGGCGGCTGGTCCAATCCGCGCCGGGCAGCAGGCGAGCGGGCACGCCTCCGACAGGCAACGCGCCCAATCACCGCTCCAGAAAAGGCATCGCCGGGCCACTCTCGCAGATTCACCAATAGGGACTCAGAATTGGCCGGACAGGCGCACAATGTAGCCAATGGAGACGGGAGAAACATGGAACTTCACGAACCAATAAACTGGAAAAACGTCACGGTAGGGCTGGCTCTTATATTAGCTGACGGTTCCTGAGACCAATGAAACAGCAGTAGTTCCGGAGGCTGCGGCAACAACAAATAAGGTGACCTAAAGGGGCGGCACTTTCCAGCTCCACCGTCCAATCAGAATCCGGAATCCCGTCCCTACTTTTCAATCACAGGGCAGACGGGCTCCATCTCTACCAATCACAGACCAGAGTGCTATGATTGACAAGCACCCCGCGGGCGTCGGTTAACTCCCCCCATCCAACCGAGCAAACGACGGCCCGCCTCCCCGCTAGCCAATCAGAAACGAGTTCGCGGATGATTGGCAAAGCGAGAAGGCGGGTGTAGGCGCGGAGGCCCCTGGGAATCTGACCTTTCACCTTATCATAACCCTTCCCTTAGCTTAATTGAGCTAAAAATAGGCAGAGGGTCTGGGGGGTGGTCTCAGAATCTGAGGGGCGGGGCCATGAGATACCTAGGGGGCGGAGCCAGGGTTAGAAAAGGGGGCTGACTGTGGGGCCTACAAGAGGGCGGGGCCTAAGATTAGGGGAGGGGCCTAATATTAGGGGCGGGGCCTGAGGGCCCAGCCCCCTAAAGGCAGGGCTGGGCCTGTGGCCCAGGGACAATGACCCATGGCAGGGGCTAGGTTCAGGCATGGAGGGCTGAGCATGGGCAGGGAGCCAGCAGCCGGGCAGGGCAGGCCAAGCATGGCCCATCACGCCTGTGGGGCACCGGGCACTGCGGGGCCATGGGTCTAACAGGTGGTTACTGTGACTCCCACCAGCCCCACTGTGACCCAGGAGAGGGCCTGAGCCTGTCTTGCCAGTCCCCCCCCCCCCCCCCCCAGTTATTGGCAGAGCTGCTATCCCAGTCAGCCCTCCCCACCCCCAACTGCACCAGGTGCTGTACAAACACACTCAAAAGCTAACCCGTGGGCCCCCCGAGAGCTCACACTTCAGTGAATACAGCAGCTGCTATTGCAGATAGGAGGGCAGGCTGTGGGTGAGGACTGAGGATCGCAGGGCTGGCATAACAGGAGGGCTGCCCATCCCAATATGGCCGGAGCTACTAAGGGGAGCTGTGTCCATTATCAGTACATCTACTGCAAGGTCTATTTCCCTCCCACTAAAATGGCTCCACTTTTTTTTAAAAAAAGGAAAAACTACTGACAAGACTCCAGGGATGAACTGCACTTTCCTAAATCAACTTAGTGGACCCTAGTTTAACTGCACATCTCATTGGTACTAGTCTGCTTATGCACTTTCATCTGTTGTTTTGTATTATAAGTTCTTTGTGGGAGGGACTGTCTCCATCTAGCACCATGGGGGCTTAGCCCATGACTAGGAACTCTTAAGCCCAGATCCTCAAAGGTTTTGATGTGTCTGTTGTTCGTCCATCGTATTTGAAGAGGACCTTGACATCTAGCGGGTTGTGGACTGTCCACGGTGTGTCCGCAAATGGCTGGTAAGGCCGATACGGGCACGGAATGTTCTGCCACATGTCGGGTAGACATGTGTGGGCACCACTGTTGCAGCTTTTGCAACTCTGGCTTTACGGAGTGCTCGCTTCTCTTGTGCTATGGTTGTCCTTCTGGCTTCAGATGTTTGACAGCCTTGGTAGATCAGCGTGTGCCATGTTGATCGGTCTTGTGCCAGGGTCTCCCAGGAGGTGGTGTCAATATCCAGGGACTTGAGAGAGGCTTTAAGCGTATCTTTGTATCGCTTCTTTATTCCCCCGTGCGATCGCTTCCCTTGAAACAGCTCACCATAGAAGAGCTGTTTAGGGATGCAATGATCTGGCATCCTTGCAACATGGCCTGCCCAGCGTGTCTGAGCTTTCATCAGCAGGGTGTAAACTGATGGCAGACCTGCTCTAGAAAGGACTTCTGTGTCTGGCACCTTATCCTGACACCAGATCCTCAGAAGTCTACGGAGGCAAATCGTGTGGAAGTGGTTCAGTTGCCTAGCGTGCCTCCTGTATACAGTCCAAGTCTCACTGGCATACATCAGGGTAGTTAACACTACTGCTCGATAGACTTTAAGCTTTGTAGCAAGGCTTATTCCACGGCGATCCCACACTTTGGTCAGCAGTCTGCCGAATGCAGACTCAAAGGTTTTGATGTGTCTAACACCCACTTAAATACCTTTGTGGATATGGGCTTGGGTGTTTTGCCCAGGCTCTGTAGCAGAGGTAGGAACAGAACCGGTTTCTAAGTAACCTAACCACTGGCTAGGACTTCCTCTCTCATCTAATAAAAGATATTTTCTTCAGTAGCTATTCAGCAATTCCCTGGGGGGAGCGGGGGGGAGGAATCACATTCACAACTCAAGTTAAAACTAAGAATATTTTTAATGATTTATAAACCAATCACAAAGTATCTTTAACATCTGGTAAGAAACAGTCTAGAAAGAATTACAAAAATCAAGGACAAATATATTCTAGGATTTGTTTGTTTGTTTTTTAAATATTCACTTCGAAAAAAAGTCCATGGTGCTTGTCTAATGAACTTTGTACAAATCCAGAACTCTGCTTTAAAACTAACACAGCCTTATAAATATTTCCCTACTTGTTCCAGTCTAAAAATATATATATATATATTCATGCTCCCCAATATTATGTTATAGCTATTAACCCCCTCCTCCATCGCGCTCTGTTTTCAATCATAAACTGGCAAGAGCATGGTTTTGGTGGAACTCTCTTCCACCCTGTAGCTGTAGGTTCTGAGATTCAATTTTCCCGCCCTCCTCAAACTGGTTCTCATCAGGCACTTTACATTGGTGTCCTAACCCTGCAAATTTTTTTAATCAAATAAGTTGAGAAAAAAAAATAGTTTGCTGTGGAAGGAAATGAGACAGAACCTTTCTGCTCTGCAGAAACTCAAGAGACAAGAGATCAAAATAGCTGTGGTAGGAACAGAACCATTCTGATTTTCAATCCTCACCACCTACTTGGTGGCTTATGAGCTAAATTCACCGATTCTCTTAAGGATCATTCCTCTCCTGGAATATTAATGTGTACCTCTAAAATACTTTTATAAACAACCCTTAAATATAAAACTTTACTATAAAATACACTAAAGTCTGTTTTTAAACAGCCTATTTATCTATTGTCAACTGATCAGTTTTGAGATAGATGTGATTCCCCCATCCTCTTTTTAAACAGACCCCCAAGAGGTTGGAAGTGGGCAGGTGATAGCTACCACTACATACACCATGGGATGTTTACAGATGTGGCAGTTTCTAAGGCAGTAGTCACGCTCCTCTGCAACTGACCGCATTACTGTGGTGGAGAGAAGCCCCTATCAATACTTGCTACCCGAGTAATCTTGATGATGGTGCTACTATCCATTCAAGCACCCAGTCTGCATTGCATTTAAAGGGAGCAGCTGCTGAACATCTGGCTGTTACCAAAGGCTAAGTGGTGGTGGCTACTTTCCTACAGAGTGTCCCCCTTCTCCATCCTCAAGGACCATCTGAGCAGATTGCACCAATCCTGACTCAGGAATCCCCCAGCTTCAGGCTGTTCTTTGAGGATTTCTAATCATATTCCTTGCTGGATGGCCAAAGCTGACCTTTCAGAAACGCAGGCATCACTGTGGCTGGAGAAGCTCACAGGAGAAGAGGAGGAGAGTTAAAAAAAATCTCAGGTTGGGTGCACAAGCTGGTTTCAGAGCCCCGATTCTCAGCTAGCGTAAATACCACTGCTCTTCTGAACTCAGGGGAGTTGCATCGGCCACAGCAGCTGGAGATCTGGTCCATGTGCCAGAGCCAGACTTTCCCCGGGGCTGAAGCACTTCTGGTATGCAAAGATCTGAGCCAAAGAGAAAGCGACAAGGAGTCCCCACCACTGGGAGACAGCCCTCCCCAGCGTGTGGCTGGCATGACTCACCTCGCAACAGCTGGTGTGTGTTTCAGGTTCTGGGGCCAGATCTGTACCTGGCATAAGCTCCATTCACAAATCAGTGGAACCACAGTGATCGACGCCCACCGAGGATCAGTCCCCTTGCATCAAGCTTGGCCATAGGCAGCACCAAAGACTGAGCAGCCAATGAGGCAGCAGGCAGAGAATCTGTCAGAGAGGACGGCAGCACCGTTGGGCCAGGGGCTCCACTGGGAACAAAGCCCTTCGGGGAGCAGAGGATCCGGTGGCATCTTGCCGGGAGGCCACGAGATGAGCCGGATGCGGCGGTCAGTTTCAGCTGCTGGGTTCAACACGCTGCCCTGCAGCACAGGGCGCACCCGGGCATCACGCTGGAGAGAAGGTTCTTGTGGGAAGGGGGGAATATGAGTGGAGGGTGCATGAAGGCAAAATGCTTCTACCCATGGGACATAAAGGGGGATTGCTAAGCTGTGGGGTCAGAGCCTGCTAGGAGAGGAGGGGAGCCGAGTGGGCCTGTGGGAGGCAGACTCCACGATCCAGAGAGCCACTGGGGATTGGGGCAGCGGGGGCAAGCTCGCAGCAGGTACAGGAGTTGCAGGGAGCATCCGCTGGAGTTCCCCCCAGATGCAGCACAGATTCCAGGGTGCTAGATGCGAAGCAGGCGGACCCTCCAAGGCTTCCTCCCATCGACGAGGTGTGGGGTGTCCAGGGGGGTTTGGAGCAGGAAATTGGGGGGGAGGGGCCTCCAGAGGACGCAAGACACCTCCGAAAAAAGTCCCAGATGGGGGCACACTGAGGGAGGCAAAAGGGGAAAGGTCGCAGCTGCAGCGAGGAATGTCCCATTGCTGGTGTTGGAATCCAAGCCCTCCAGGGAGGATCAGAGTCACAGACTGGGAGCTCCCACCAGGGCTATGGGGGCTGGGATGGGGGTCCCACCCCGTCAGTTCAGCAGCCGCAAGGTCGGGAGGCTTAAGTGCAAGTCCCCAGAGGCAGAATGAGCCACAGGAGCCCTGGGGCGGGCCCAGGAGCTGGATTCAGATACAGGCACAAGCCAGACGGAGCCAGTGCAGGGGCAGCAGAGGCCGGGCTGGCCCCCTCCCCAAAGCCACTTCACAAGCGCAGGTGAGGGACGGCCTTGGTGACATCCTGGAAGAAGGGGTGGGTCAGCGCCGACTTGGCCGAAATCCGCTTGTTGGGGTCATAGTGCAGCATTTGCTGGGGAGAAGAGGGATGGGCGGTTATAGGCCACTGCTGTCCTCAGCCGGGGCAGGTGGCAGAACAAGGAGTAATGGTCTCAAGTTGTGGGGGGAGGGGTCTAGTTTGCATATTAGGAAAAACTCTTTCCCTAGGATAGGGGGGCAGCGCTGGGCTGGGTTCCCTAGGGAGGGGGGGAGTCTCCATTCCTAGGGGTGTTTAGCTCCCAGCTTGACAAAGCCCTGGCTGGGCTGATTGAGTTGGGGTTGGTCGGATGAAATAACATGATCTTGGTAACTAATTGACCATTCATTATCAGTTAGAAATAGGTCAATGGAGGGATGATAGGAGTTGCTATAGAGAACTTTCTGGGTGTCTGGCTGGTGAGTCTTGCCCACATGCTCAGGGTTTAGCTGGTCGCCATATTTGGGGTCAGGAAGGAATTTTCCTCCAGGGTAGATTGGCAGAGGCCCTGGAGGTTTTTCGCCTTCCTCTGTAGCATGGGGCGCAGATCACAGCTGAAGGACTCTCTGCATGTTCGGGCCTTCAAAGTATTTGAAGGCTTCAATATCTGAGATATAGGTGAGAGGATTATTCTAAGAGGGGTGGTTGAGATTCTGTGGCCTGCACTGTGCAGGGGGTCAGACTAGATGATCATAATGGTCCCTTCTGACCTTAAAGTCTATGAGCCTATGAGTCCCAATTTGACCAGGGGGTTGGACTCGATGACTCTTCCAGTCTTAGGAGCCTATGGGGGAGGGAGGGGAAGGAGACTAGTCATTCCCATGACACCATCCATCATGAAGCACCAAGTTGGGACGCTCCCCCAGCTGGAGTGCAGCTGCCTCTGGGGCAGAGCATGGTAGGTCTCCCAACAGCCCCCGCTAAGGACAAGGAAGGAGAGAGAATCCTTGCGAACCCAACATCTCCAGGGCTTCGCAGGCAGGACTCCTGGGTTCTGGTTGTAGCTTGGGGATGGGAGCAACGTCAGCGGGGGGTCCTGGTTCTGCCCCCGACTGCACAGGCTGGACAAGCCATGGCCCAGTCATGTCTCAGGCTGCCCCAGTGCGGGGCTAGAGGGAGGAGGGGCACTTGCTGTGCACGTAGCAGGGGTGGAGAGCAAAGGAGCTTGGCTCTGGCTGCATGGCAAGAGGCGCCCAGTCCCCCGCTCCAGCCCTGCCCTCTCCCCAGAAACCTCATTCCTCTCCGCCACCCGCCCCCGAGCTAACAGAGCCGATCCTGGAGTCCCCCACTACTCACAGCCAAGAGCTTCCTCCCCTCCTCATCCAGGGGGGGCACCACCTTGCTGAAGTCCTGCCTGGCCCATTTGGGGAAGCTGGGCTTGTAATCGGGCATGGACGTGACCCCGGGCCACACAGCCTCGTCCGGGGTGCCTAGAGTCCGGAAGATGCGGAAGAGCTGGTCTATTTCTGAGTCTCCGGGGAACAGGGCTCTCCTGGTGATCTGAAGAGCGGGGTGGGAGGGTCAAACAAGATCTTGGCACAGCCCCCCCAGGGCGCTAAGCTGCGAGGGGGGGGCTTTCCCGTTACAGCAGCATGGCCAGCGCCTCCCACCCTCCTCTCTTCCCCGGGGAGCGATCGGAGGGCTGGGGACAGTCTCTGGCAGGGGCAGGGAGATGAACCGCCCAAGCCCGTGTGATTAGCCACTGCAACGGACTCCCCAAGGAAGTGGAGGAGCCGTGTTTCTTGATGTCTCCAGATCCAGGGCAGCTGCTTTCCAAGGCAGCTTTGGCCACACCCCAGTAACCGGGCTCAGCGCAGAAGGGAGTGGGGGGGGAGAGAGGAGTCAATAGCTTGTGCTCCTCAGCAGATCCCCCTCTCCCGCTGCAGCACAGCCTCCACCCAGAGGGGGTGGGGACGGCCTGGGCACAAAGGGTTAAGACCAGCTGGCTCCGGTGGCCTGCCCCCTGGCCCACCCCATGACACAGACACCGGCCCAGGCACTCCACATGACAACGCTGCCGTGACAACCCCTTCCCCTGGGGCAGGGGAAATACCAGGCAGGGCACCCCCCGGAGAACGCAACAGAGCCCTTTTATTTCCCGATTCCCGCTCGGCGGGTCAGCACCCCTCTCTGGGGCCGGGGCAGCGTCACCGAGCACATCCTGGAGCTGCCCCGGGCGGAAGAAGCGAGGCCCATCTGACACCATCAGCAGCTCGGGCAGCATGCGGGGGGCCCTTGATCAGAGCCCATCAGGCGAGGATCTGCCCCCGTCCTGCGTTCGCAAGCTTAACGCTGCCTCTCCTGCCCAGGGGAGACGAAGCAGGGAGGCGTGCGTGCCACGCACCAGGCGAGACCTGCCACTGCGAGGGTCCTGGGGCCCGGCGGTGGTTGGGTGCAAGAGGCAGGACGGTGCAACTCATCCTGATCGAACGTAACTCAGCCCCCGTCCCCAGCGCGTGGCAGGACGCGCTACAAACAGAGGGGAGCAGCATCAAGCAAGACCCCCCCCCCATCTCACAGTTGCCTGTCGCTCACCAGCACGCACACGGCTGTCAGGAGGGGCAGGATCAGGCTCTCAACATAGGAGTCATGCTCGTTTGGCTCCTCCACCCAATGGGGGAGCAGCACCTGGCCCCCAGGTCCCTCCCTTTCTGCAGGTCAAGAAGAACCACGTGTGTGCACGGGAGGGACAGGGGGAGGACATACCATCTCGGCAAAGATGCAGCCCAGGCTCCAGATATCCACAGCCGTTGAGTAGTACTTGCAGCCGAGCAGGATTTCAGGGGCCCTGTACCAGAGAGTCACCACCTGGTGAAGGGGAGGAAAGGGGAGATCCTTGTTAATTGTGACAGGGGCATCGATCCCCCTTTCCGCTCCACGGACCCCAGAGGGCTTTACTCACAATCGGAAGACGCCATAACCCCCATTCGGCAAATGGGGAAACCAAGGCACGGGACAGGCCGCTCACCCAAGGAGAAAGCGAATTTCTGGGGGAGTGGGGAACAGAACCCAGGAGTCTGAGCTCCCGGCCTTGTGCTGTAACCGTTACACACTCCAACCCCGGCAGGACTCCGACCCCGGAACAAAGTGGCAGGGCGAGAGGTCCTGGACCTGGGAGCCTGGTGCATGCCCAAGGGAAGCAGCCAGATCTCTCCTGCTCCCTAGGCCCTGTGGTGGCATGGCTGCCAGGTTCAGCCCTGGGGGAACCAGCATGGGCCGGCCATGATCACCCAGTCCCATCACATACATGCCGCAGGAGGCGGGATCAGCCAGCCGTTCTCAGCAGGAGTGGGGGGTCCTGGTGCAGGGAGGACAGGGATACTCCGCCCCATCAAGAGGCACCTACCCCAGAGAGGTGGCCCCCATCTCACTGCCTAGCCCCCGGATCCCAGCAGATGGGTGGAGGGGAGAGGAGCCCTCCAATGCACCTCGTGGGTGTAGGTCCGCACTGGCACGCCGAATGCCCGCGCCAGCCCGAAGTCCGCCAGCTTGATGGCTCCCTCGGCATTGATGAGCAGGTTCTGGGGCTTGAGGTCGCGGTGCAGCACCCGGTGGGAGTGGCAGAAGGCCAGGCCCTGCAGTAGCTGGAAGAGGTAACTCTGCAGCAGGAGGCAGACAGGGCTGGAGGTCAGAGGAGAACTGGGCTCGCGGGGGTAGGGGGTGTGAGCAGCGTGCCGGCCAGGCTGGTTACCTTGATGAGGGGCAGAGGGATGCCGCTGACGGAGGACGAGTCCATGAATTTCTTCAGGTCCTGGTGCAGGAACTCGAAGACCAGGTAGAGCTTGTTCTCGGTGTGGATCACGTCCAGCAGCCTGGTGAGAGGAAGGAGAAGACGTCACGGCTTCTGCCCTGATTAGAGGGCTGGGGGCATTCGCACTCTGTGCCCCATGCCCCTCTCGGCCTCTGCTGGGGCTGCCAACCATGGAAGTGGGCAGCACCAGCGTGACAAGCTTGCGTGCTGGGGAGCCGGGCCAAGACCAGCCATGTCTCACAGATGACGGCCACATGAAAGTCACGGATCTGGGTGCTCCCTCCCCCCCCTCCCGGGGGGATGAGGGCTCTGGATCCCAGCAGCCCAGCCACCCTCCTGAGATGTCAATAACACGCCCTCCCCCACTTACTTGACGATGTTGGTGTGGTTCAGCTCCTTGAGCAGGGAGATCTCCCGGATGGCCGTGCTGGGGACACCCTCCGTCTCTCTGCAGTGGGGGGGGAAGCCATGAGGAGCCTGACAAGCTCCATTCTGGGGCTCCATTCGGCCCCGCTCTAGTGACCTCACACCAGGCAGCCTAACGACTCTGTCCCAGCTCAGACCTGCCCTGCAGCCCACACAAGTGCCAACTGAGGGCAGCAGTGACAAGCCAAAAGCCCTTTACCCCGATGTACCACCATGGAAACTCAGCCACCTCTGGGGTAGAAGCAACAGCGAAGAGAGGGGGCAGCTTAGGACACAGGGAAGCAACTTCTGCTCCCCCTCGGGATCCTTAACATCGGTCCAGAGCCAACAAGGCCCTGCTTGGACTCCTGCCCCAATCACATCTGGACCAAACCAGCTGTCTGGGTCGGAACCTGGGAGCCCAGGGCTCTCCAAAGGCACTGCCCTGAGCGCTGCCCATCCACTCCCAGAAAGAAACTGACGTGCTCACGCCAGGGGCCAGAGCACCAGCTGCTGGACAGGGCACCAGCTGCAACATGCAGCAGAGCAGCCCTGGCCTGGGATACAGCCAGGCCCAACCCCATTGACCGAACAACGGCCAGTGACAGAGCATCTGCCACAACCCTTGGGCGCTCGTTCCAGTGGCGAATGACCCTCGTTGTTACAAACGTGGGCTTTATTTCCCAGACCAACTCGACCTCCAACTTCCTGCCACTGCATCTCTTAGACCTTTGTCCGCAAGACTGACAAGGCAGTGGCCAAATTCTGATTCCCCAGGTAGGGGCTCTTAGACCAAGGGCAGTCAAGGCCCAGGCTCCAGGGAACCCTTTTTCACACAGCGATGTATTGAGAGAGTTTGAGAGTCTGTCTGTTCAAGGACTCCTCCTAAATGCTGAGAGCTAGGACCACCAAGGTCAGTAGGCAGCTTCCTCTTATCATAACTTAAAGCCAGGTCAGGGGTTGTGCCAGGGAAATGGGATGTGTCTGGAATGGGACTGCTTCTCAGAAAACCGTACAAAAAAGTCAGCCACCAGGCAGGGGAAAGGGGTTGCCCCCCATGGGACTGCCCCAGCCCTGAGCCTCTCGCCTCCCACCCCCCAGGTACCCTTTAGGAAGGGAACTCCCCCCCCCCACACAATTCGTACGGGAACATTGCTGGCTGTTCCTCTTCATCAGGTAGCAAGGGGAAAATGCACCATTTGCTGCATTCCTCACTCTGGCTAGGGGGCGCAGGGGGCAGACAAACCTGGATCTGCCCCGGACGAGGGACAAGCACAATAATTAGGACCTGAGCAGCACCAGGTAAGTCTTCCAGCAATAAATAACGAATAAGTAAAGACAAAGATTTTGTGGCCTATTCAGAAACACCTGGTGGCCTGGACTTGGCTCGCGGTCCAACCTGTTGACTAGGCCGGTGACTGCTTACCCTGCTCCTTGTGAGGCTAAACGCTCGGACCTCCCTGAGTCTGTCCCTCCAAGGCGGGTTTTCCAATCCATTCATCATGCCCCTGGCATCTCCGAACCTCACCAAGAGACCCACACCCCTTGTAGGGTGGACACCAGCCCCAGATTCAGACTTAATTCTGAGAATGGCTGTTAAGCACAGCTACAGGCAAAGCCTAAGGAGTGTGGGTCTGAGTCTCTCCCCCCCGCCCCGTGACCTTTGTCAGGGCACCAGTGAAGAGTATGGGGCAGAACTCCCCCACTCACCAGAAATGGGGCTGTAGAAATGGTGGAGGGATGCAATTCCTGCTGCACCCATCACCCCACGGGTTCAGCTGGGTGGACTTAGCCCAGGGAGAACAGGAGCTGGGAATTGCTGGGAAGCCTCCAGCGCTCCCATGGAGAGGGTATGGGGTGCCCCCCCCCCAACACCAGCAGGGCTGGAACAAGTTTTATGGGGGGGGGGGGCGCTGAGAACCTCTGACCCCAACTGTAACGCCTGGATATAACGGAAACCACTTTAAGTGGGGGGGGGGAGCGCTGCAGCAGCCCCGCACCCCTACTTGTAACGCCCATGCCCAGTCCTAGTGCTCAGACCGCCCCACCTTGGCTGCACGTGGACTCAAGCCAAGTGCCCACTGACAGCCCGTCCCGCAAGGACCGGGGGGGGGGGGGGCTTTCTCCGCCAGATCTGCAGGCCCCGGGGCACCGCACTTCCCCCGGGGCGGTGTCCTGCAGAAGGCCCCGAGCCGGCCGGGGAGGTGCCGACTCCTCCCCCCAAAGCTGGAGCTACCCCATGAACGGGTGGGGGGGGGTACGGCCCCTTCGCGGGGGGGGACTCACGTATCCAGGCGGATCTTCTTCAGCGCCACCACCTCGCCCGTGGCTTTGTTCTTGGCCTTGTAGACAACCCCGTAGGTGCCCTCGCCGATCTTCTCCACCTTCTGGAAGTTCTCCATGGGGCCGGCCCCGGATCGGGCCCGGGTGCCGGGGATCGGGCCCGGCAGCGCGTTCCGCGTCCCCCGGCGGTTACCAGCCCACCCCCCAACTGGCTACAATGTAACCCCCGGCCCGGCTGCTTCCCGCGTTCCACTCGCCCCGCCCCACCCGCCGCGCCATTGGCTGGCGCCCGGAGGGAGGGGAGGAGCGCGCTGGAGGCGACGCGGGAGTCTCCTTAAAGGGACAGGCCCGGAGGCAGGAGCAGCCCTCCCCGCTTGTAGGGGCGGCCGGAGCCAGGGTGCCCCTAAGCCCTAGGACCCCCCCATGGGTGTCAGTGAGGGAGCCAGGCCAAAGGCTGCTCCCAGCTCCGTGTATTATTGGGGTGATTTCCCCAGTTCCCCTGCTGGATTCCTTGAGCCCCCTGAGCTGTGTCTAGGGGGATGCACCCTGTGCCCCTCCCCTAAGGAGACTCCCCCATTATTTAACTCCATGTGCCCCCCCTCCCAGGGGACTTGTCCTCTCTCCTGTCCCTCCTGCAGAGGCTCTGGCTGGGTCTCTATGAAGGGGACTCCAAGGGTTGGATTCCCATCGATTCCTTTATTATTTCAGTTCACGTGCCCCGGCTCGGGACCCTGTTTCTACACTGCCTAGGAAGCCAGGGCTGGGTTCTGCCCTGAGGACCTCGCTGGGAACCAGGACTTTCAGCTTCCTTTGAAACCACTATGAGCCAGCTCCTGAAAAGCATGGAGGCTCCAAGCTTCCTTGGAGGTTCTGCACCCACGGCCTCCTCTGCAGTGGGATTTTCAACCCTAGCAGCCAGCCAGCCACGTGACCCCCTTGCCTGGCCTGCCAGAGCCGTACTGAGCAGGGCAGCACGACAAAGCTGTGCCGCTGGTTGGTGAGATGCTCCTGACTTGAGCAGGGCCTAGAAGCACCTGCTCTGGGAACTTCAATCGGGCAGACAAAAGAGCCGGCCGTGGGAGGCCGCGGAGTTCCTGGGGAACTTGTTTTGTCCTACACTTTGTGAGCCTGCGTGCTATTCGGAGTGATGAGCTCATGTGTGTCTTGGTGATACGCTGCGCTTGCTGCCTGCCGGGGCTCAGCTCCTGAACGGGCACCCAGGGGGTTGCTGGTGTGAGGCAGGTTTATTGTTTGAATGGGCTCTCTTCATTTCCCTGAGCCCAGGGTCTCCTCACCAAAGGGTTCCAGGTTCACCAGTTCCAGGTGCCTGCCCAGCTCTCCCCCTCTGTGCAGTACACGCTCCGAGAAAGTCCATCATTATGGAGCTATGCACGAACCCTGGTTATCTCAAATGGAAATTCCTGACCACTTCAGTCCAAACACAGGGGTTTAGGTAAACAATCAAACCCACGTATTAACTACAGGAAGATCGATTTGAAGTGATGACAAAGGAATAAGGCATGAAAGTCAGAATTGGTTACAAAGAAATAAATGATAAAACACAAACTAATACTTTACTTAGTTAGGTGAACTAAGAGCAGCTGGATTTCTGTCACCATATTTTAACAGCAGTCTGGCTGGATTCCTTCCACCAGGACCCCTCTCCAGTTCACCGACACTTCCTTTGTCTTTGAAATATTGTTGAAACCCCCAGTACAGATGAAGAGAAAGATGTGATCGGGGTGGGGCCTCTGTTCCCCATTTTCCTCCTCTTTGAGAATCATCCCCAGCTGGGGTTCAAGTGTCAGCCAGCCTGTTCCTCTGTCAAGCCGTGAATTTCTTGTTCGCACCCTTCTTGCTAAAGAAGGGCTGCCTAACCAGGGAACAGTCCAGTTGGTTTTGCTGACTCCTGGCAGAAGCATCAGTTTGCCTTTTACTTACTGAAGAATTTATTTGTGCTTCTTCCCCGATTGGAAATACACCCGTAGTAACATCATCCAATGGAATCTTATAACTTTACATACAATGTGGCCACACCTATTTTAACAGGACAATAATGATCAGTGAATTATGGATTTTCAGATGATCACTCACAAGGCATATTTTGCACAAAATTTGTCAAGGGCTAATAAAAGTGGTAAACATAAGGGCACAAGGGAAACATGGGTTTATTAAACAGGATTTTGCTGATATGTCTAGTGTTTGGGGGGGAAGCGATGCAGCAATCACTTTCTTAGCAGGCTAATATCCTGAACACATGGGCCCAGATCTGCAAAGGAATTTAGGCACTTAACTCCCATTAAAATCATTGGAAGTTTGGCTTCTAAATTCCAATAACTCCTGGGAATTCTCTCTCCCAGTTTGTTCCTTTTATTTAAGGGACACAGACAGAGTGAGAATGATACATCTAGAAAACAAATTCCCTCCCCGGTGCTACTAATATCCTTTGCACCGCACATAATTAACGTGCGGAACTCACTGCTGCATGGTCTTGCCACAGCCAAGAGCTTACTGGGCTTCAGAACAGGATTTGGCATTCGTTCTGCTGCCCCTTTTGCTGAGCAGTAGCAGATTCTGGGGCCTTCCAGGTCAGTTTCTGGTCTGGAGCAGCCATGGGTGATGCTGTCAGGTATCTCCTTAGTGTGGCTTGTCTGTTTATGATGGGTACAAAGTTCCGGTTCCTTTGAACCGAGGTGGGAGCAGGCAGCAGCTTCCTGTGCAAACAGGGTGACAGCACATGCAGCTGTGCCTCTCATGCAGCTGTCTCCTGTGCCTTGCTTCAGGGAACCACAGAAAATCCCACAACAGCTTGATGCCACTGTTCCCAACTCCTCCTTTGGGGGCCATTCGCCACGCCCCAGCTCCCTGCGGTGCTGCCAGCTCTACTCATGGTGCTCTGTATGGGAGGAAAATAGGCTAGTCAACGTCCCGTTAGCCCCTTGTCAATTACTGGATCGCCCCAGGTTGCAATGAGCAATGCCATTTTGATTGGAACGTAGTGATTCACAGCAATCGCTCTAAGCCAGGCCTGTCCTGAACAAAACCTGGAAAATCAGGGGTCCCTTGATTTACATGCCCTTGTTCTACTACTGGCACCCCACAGAGCCAGGTAATCCAGCTTGTCTTTCCTTCCCATTCACAAGCTAACCGAGCACGCAGGAGTTGCACCGGTTTCATATACAGTGGTTTGAGAGTGGATTTAGTAACACCAGCCACCTCCCCCTCCCACTCCGTATGCATCTCAGTTAGTGATTTACTACACGGTCGATCAGCGTAGCTCACATCTACAAACACAGACACATGCTAAACCACTAGAAGGTGGCAGAGGGGTAGCCATGTTAGTCTTTAATATTAAAAACAATGAATAATCCTGTGGCACCTTAGGGTGTGTCTACACTGCACCCATACCTTGAAAGGGCATAATTTATTTCGAGGTAATTTCAAAATAGCTTATTTTGAAATTTGGCACCAACTACAGATCGCCAAATTTTGAAATAAAGCGTTACTCCGACAAGTCCCTTAACCCTCGTGGAATGAGAATAGCATGACCGTTATTTCGAAATAACGGGCGCGTTTAAAGACTCAGAATAGCTATTTTGGGACACTTCCAGTATCCCGAAATAGCGCCAATGTCTAGACATGGCCTTAGAGATTAACAAAATATACATAGTTTCATTAGCTTTTGTGGGCAAAACCCACTTCATCAGATGAGCTGGAGAGGGATAACAGAAACTCAGAATTCATAAGTTCTAGTGTTCTATGATTCTATAACAGAAAAAAAAAGGAAACACTTTATAAGGTGGGTTTAAATCCAGTTTCAAGAGTGTCCACAGACAAAGTTGCATGGGTTTAATTGGACTGGCTTTAAATCACCCCTTAAATTAATCAGGTGAAGTCTGTATGTTCACCGGGTCTAAGTCACTCGTGTTATAGAATGTTCCACTGGAAGGCATCTCCAATTTGATCAAACTAGTTAGCTTTTTTGCTCCACTCCTGCTGTCGGAAGGCTGTCTCGGGCCATCAAGGAGCTACATGTGACCTGCAAACACTGGATAGGACCTATGGTGGAGGAATCTACCTATCCGGTCTCTGCTATTTCAGGTGGAAAAGCAGGAAGTTGACAACTATGGAATTGGCTGCTCACAAAAGACATTTCTGCCTTGCCCCTACGAACAAGAGACTGGATCATGTTGAGAGCCCTGTGGGTTTATGGGTCTGATCCAACCCCCGCTGAAGTCAATGGAAAGTTTCCTTCGTGTGCCTACTTGGTCTATTTCAATTGTAAACTCTTTTGGGGGTGTGTGTGTGGCAGCTGTCTCTTGTACAGCATCTGGTACAGTGGGGCCCTGTTCTCAGCCGGGCTAACATCATACATACAACCGGACTGTATACCCATCCGCTTCTTTCTTTGTTTACAGCTGCTAAGTGCTTGGTTTCAGTATCTTGCAGCAGTGAGCTCCCTTGGTCAGTTTTCCGTGTGCTGCACCTCTCCTGTCTCCTGCCTGGGGAGAGGGTGGCTAGAAGCTCCGGCCTGCCAAGTGCTAAGTGGCACCTGCTTTGCTCAGCATCGAAGTGGCTTGTCCTTTCGCCCCCCAACCCAGCAGTGAGGTCGTATCATGGGTTCTGCGTCCCTCCTGCAGCTCCGTGGTAATTAGGCCCTTTCTTCTCAGAGCGGAAACCGGCCTCTGTTCTTCCCCACTGAAATTCCAGGGTCTGTCTGGAAGGCACAACTCATGCGGCCCCATTGTGCTCGAAACACAAACTTGTGACTGGCCATCACCCACACACCCCACTGCTGGAGGGAGGGGGGATGAGATTTTCATGAGGTCATGCCAGGAAAGGGGCGGGGCTAGGCAAATGAGGCCTCCTTCTTATACAGGGTGGCCGGGGTGCTTGGCTTCTTTCTGCCTTCGCGGAGGGGTCCCAGGGAGCGCGGGGCAGGTTGGGAGATGCAGACAAGCTGGTACTTGGTGGCAGCCTGGGCGCTTCTGGCTGCGGCGACAGCTCAGCACAGTGAGTAGGGTCCTGATCCTTGGGCTTGGGGGGTGGGGGGCTGGGTTCTGTAGGGTCCCATCTGACCCACCCCCAGCCAATTCAGGGTCAATCCCTGTTGCAAAACACTGGGGCTGCTGCCAACAACCCCCCAGCATCTCCACTAAAGTCCAGGGGCTTCTCATCAGCCTGCGGGGGGGGCACATTTCTCGGGGGGGGGTAGATGATTTTGGATGCAGTGATGCTAAAATGTGAAAGTCCTGTTCCAGGAGGGAACCAAATTGCTATAAAGTTGCCACAGAGCAATGGGGGGGGGGGGGGCGAGTGGGAATATCACATAGATCCAGATTCCAGACCTAATGTGGGGGGCTGCACCCCGGCAGAGGAGCCAGCCAGCCAGCCTCCCCTGGCTGGGTCAGCGCCTCCGGGTGGCGAGTGTGAGCAGATGGGGCCAGCCCGCTGGGACCCCTGAGCAGGAACACTCAGGGCCCGCTCCTCATTGTTTCTATAACCAAGACCTGGGTCTGCCCACATCTCATGCCCCCCCGTGGCATCAAAGCCTGTGGGTGCCAGGACGGCCGGGAATCCAACCTGCAGGGAGCAGCCCGGGCAACGCCCGCCCACTGGTCCCGAGTGGGACTCGTCTTCCCAGATCAATGGGGGCCGGGGGCAAAGCCGAACCACATGGGGAGCTGGCTCAGAGCCCCTGCTAATCCCTCGCATGGCCTGGCATCTGGGCTGGGCTGGGAGGCAGATGCTGCGCTGCTGGAAGGGCTGGGCCTGGCTCCTCGCATGCTGAGGGTTGAATCGGGCGGGGGGGGAACCCACCCAGCCCCGGACACTGCGGATGGAGCCTGCGGGGCAGGGGGCAGGAGGCGGGGGGCTGGTCTCTCTTTGCTGCTGCAGGTTGCTCTGCTGCCCCCTGGGGCTGACGGGGAAGTTGACAGGGCAGCAGCCCCCAGGGAATATCCGTACAGCTCCTTGCGCTGTGCCTGGCGTGGGGGGGGTTTCCCTCCCTCTCTGCCCCAACCTACTGCAGCGCGGGGCTCTTCCCCCCACCTCCCGCTGACCTCTGCAGCCAGGCACCTCCCTCTCTGCTGGTTGCCTCGCCCTGCAGCCCCCCACGGCCTCCTCCCACGCCGCCCGCCCCATGCCTAGAGCTAACACTGCGCCTGCAGCAGAGGGAGGCCTCCGCTGAGCTATCGGGGCCTGGATCCCAGGCCAAGGGGCCCACAAGCGGCAGGTTCCGCCGGGGTGCAGCTGATTCTCTGCCCTTAGCCCTTGCTGGTCTCCCCTGGAGCCTGTCTGCAGCAGGGAGCCATCCCAAAAGCCTCGCTTCCCAGCTGAGTGGCACTGTGGGGGGGACTGATGCAGCCAGCCCGTCTGGCTGCACGGGGGGGAGGGGGCGCTACGAGTCAGACCATTTCCCTGGGAAGCCTTCCCTCCCTGCCCAGGCATCCCAAAGTGCGTCACTGCCTCATGACAAGGCACTGACACTCCCCCACCCCATCTTCCTGCTGGGGAAACTGAGGCACGGAGCAAGATAGGGACCTGACGCTCATCATACCATGAATCCAGGCCCTCTGTGCTAACCGACTTGGCCCCACTCCTCTCAGAGCCCCACCCCTGCTCCAACCACTAGCCCCCGCTTCCCTTCACACTACCCAGGTATGCTACAGACAGGGATGCTCCCTGCCCCAGAGAGGCTGCCTGGGCCCATGATCTGGCCTCTCCCCCTTCTACTGACTGGTGCTTCAAAGGGACGTGGGGGGGGGGGGTGTTAACCCCGCGCTGGCTGGAGCAGCCTGCACCAGGGACTCAGCTGAGAGTCACATGCAAGGGCTCGGGGAGGATTTAGAGGCCCATGTGATGGGTTTTGCCTGGAGCCCCCGAGTCACATGCTCCCCATGCACCAGCTGGGGCTCTGGGCCATGGGAGAGACAGGGCCAGGCTGACTATGGAGCCCCATGGAGCAGGATCTGGAGCAGCCTGGGGGCAGGTTGGCTGGAATTGCCTGGGCTGTGCTGCCGCACAGCCAGGATGCCGGGTGGATGCCCAGGACTGCCGGGGCCAAGGGACCTGCCCCAGCGCAGATCCAACACCCAGGGCTGCCGGGCAGAGACTCTCTCTCTCTCCTCCTTAGAGGGCAATAATCCCGCCCCCCCCAGCCCGTAGCTGTCCCACCATGGATCTCAAAGCACCGCGCTTGATTGGTCAGGCCACACAAGAGCTGGGGACAGAACCCAGGAGTCCTGACAAAACCCGCCTCTGCCCCCTCCCCCTGCTCTAATACCCCCTAGTCTGGGGTTCCAGCCCCCACCCCCACTCCCCCCCTGGGAACAGCTGAGCTCTGTTCTAGCCTGATCCACCCTGGGCAGGGACAGCTCTTTGCACCTGGCCGGGGGGTTGGGCCAAGGGTCTGGTGCTGGCAGCTGGGCCACTGCCCCGATTCCAGCTCTGGATCTCCGCTCCCTTCTCTCCGCAGGGGCCAGCAGCAGAGGCCAGGGGAGCAACCGACAGAGTCAAACCTGGAACCGCCAGCCCTCAGCCTACAGGTCCTGGAACTCCCAGCTGTACCCCCGCTGGCAGGAGGGTGACCCCCGGCAGCAGAACTGCTGGAGAGGTAGGGGCTGGCCAGGCTGCTCTTCGTAGGACCCCTCTGAACCCAATGCTGTGCCACTGCGGGTCAGGGCACTGGCAGGGCTGGGGGGGCTGCGGGGTGGGAGTGAGGGGCACCAGCAGGGCAGGGAGAGGGCAGGGCTGGGCTGGCAGGGGTTGTGGGGTGGGAGTGAGGGGCACCGGCAAAGTGGAGTGTTTAGGGATGGAAGATTCACCCTGTGAAAAGCTGGAAACACCGGGGGGACGGGACGGTGCACCCCTCCCCCAATCTGCACCCCACCAGCTGGCCACCTTCCCCTCTTCCTCCCAGGGGGCACCGTGACCTTTGACGTCAGCAATGACGCCCCCACCATGATGGGGGCCAGGGCCACCTTCGCCATCGCCCTGCGCTTCCCCGGCAACCAGACGGTGCTGCCCGACGGCCGGGTGGTGTGGAGCCAGAACTGCACCGTGAACGGTGAGCCCCGGCGAGCGCTGGGCCTTTCTAGAGGCACCCTCGGGGGGGGGGGGGGCGGGCTGCTCCGGTGCTGCTGCTGCCCGGAGGTTCCCCGCTGTGCCAACCCCCCCAGATCTCCCTGCTCCGGTGGCCGACCCGTCTGAGGAGCAGCCTGCGGCCGAGTGGCAGCGCTAGGCTGTGTCCTGGGCAGGCAGCCCCATGGCTCCCCTGCTGCTAGGGGGCATGAGAGGCAGAGCAAAGGGGTTCTCAGGCCAGTGTCTTGGGGGGGGGGCAGGCAGTCAACCGGGCAGCTGCCCCCTCCCCTCCTGTGCGAATGGCGCGGGCTGCTGGAGGCAGGGGTGAGAATTCTGCCTGCTGCGTCTCTGATCAGCCCAGAACGCGGGGGAGGGGGGGGAGCGAATCAGAGACCCCCCCGAGCCAGGGATAGAACCCAGGAGTCCGGGCTCCCAACCCCCCCTCCTTCAGCAGAAAGCTCTAGCTGCAATTGCTCCCCCTTCCACCCCGGAAGGTCCCGGCTCAGGCCCCCGGGGGCCCCACCCGGCCATGCTGTGCTAACTGCCCCTTCCCTCCTGCAGGTACCCGGGTGAGACAGGGCGACGCCGTCTTCCCAGAGCAGCTGGACGGGGGCCCCAACGGTGTCTTCCCCGACGGGCAGCCCTTCCCCCGCAGCGCCTGGGGCAAGCGCAGCAAGTTTGTCTACGTGTGGCAGACCTGGGGTGAGAGCCGGCTCCCCTCCCGCCCCTGCTCATGGCCAGCACCTCCAGGGCTGTCTCCGCTGCCCTGCCCACCTGCAGCACCTGGCACAGATGGGGCACAGGGAGCCCTCTGTAAGCCAGGGCTGCAGCAGAAACCTCCACCCCATTGGCAGGGTTCACCCACAGAGCCCCACGGGCGGTGCTAGCCCAAGGCTGGCTCCCAGCACCCCATGGACAGGGCCGCCCCCCCACATCCTACACTAACTCTCAGCATCTTCCACCCTTGAAAGCCCCCAATTTTATCCCAAAACATCTCCCAGCGTTTCTAGCATTAGACCAGATGGGGAAACTGAGGCATAGAACGTGAGCCAGTCACACTCGCTGGCGGAACTGGGAATATAACCCCGGGTCCTGGGCAGGCAGCCCCATGGCTCCCCTGCTGCTATGGGGCATGAGAGGCAGAGCCTGGTAACCTGCCCTGCCCCCGCCCTTCACTGTAAGTAAGCCCCCTCCCAGAGCTGGGAGTAGAACCCAGGAGTTCTCGCTCCCAGACTCCCCCCGACCCGGGCCGTGCTGCAGAACCCGCCCCAGCCAGCCCCGGACCATGACTCCCCCCAGGGCAGTACTGGCAGGTGGTGGACGGCCCCTCCTCGCAGCTGACGGTGGAGACGGCCGACGTACCGCTGGGCTCCTACGCCATGGACGTGGAGGTCTATCACTACCGCGGGCGCCGCAAATTCATCCCCATCGGCAGGGCCACGTCCCAGTTCAGCATCACAGGTGAGGCCAGGTCCAGGGCACGTCTGAGCCTCGGCCCCAGGGCACTTGGTCCCCCTGGGCTCCATTCGGCCCCCTTCCGCCACCATCTCCTGCCTATCTGTGGCCACAGCCTCATGCCAGGGCTTGTCGGGGATTTGGCTCACCCCTGCCCCAGGGCAGCTCCCTGGACAGGATTGGGGGGAGGGGAGGGGAGGATGTTTGGGGCCTGGAGCCAGGTGAGCTCCTGGACCTGGGCAGGACCCCCGGGGTGTGGGGCCATTGGTCTGTGGGGGCAGGAGGCCCTGGGTCTGTGGGTGCTCGGGGGGTCTGAGTCTATCTGGGGTGTAGGGCCCTGGGACTGTGGGGACACAGAGGGGCCCTGGCTCTATGGGGGCATGGGACCCCAGGACTATGGTGCAGGGGGGCCCTGGGTCCATGGGATATGGGGACCCAGGACTGGAGGCTCAAGGGGGCCCTGGGTCTATGGGGGTGCAGGGCCCCAGGACTAGGGGTGCAGGATCCCCAGCACAAAGACCTGGAAGCTCCCTGACCCCCCAGACCAGGTGCCCTTCGCCGTGGACATCACCCAGGTGCTGGACGTGGACGTGGGCGACCGGCGCTTCGTGCGGAACCGGGCCGTGGCCTTCAGCGTGCGGCTGCACGACCCCAGCCGCTACCTGCAGGGCGCCGACGTCTCCTACTCCTGGGAGTTCGGGGACCAGAGCGGCACCCTGCTGTCCCGCGCCAGCACCGTCACCCACACCTACCTGGAGGCTGGCACCTTCCGGCCCCGCCTGGTGCTCCAGGCTGCCATTCCCGTGGCCTGTGGCAGCCCCTCGCCGACGCCCGTCGTGGATCCCACCGGGCATCCCACTGTGGCACCGGGCCCCTCGGCCCCCCCGGTGCAGCCCACCTCCGCCTCAGCGCCTGCCAGCCCGGTGCCCAGCGGGAGCCCCACGCCCACCCCGGGCCAGGCACTGAGCGTAGGTAAGTAGCAGCCGGATCGCTGGGGCTTCACGAGGGACGTGATCCCGGCACCAGCTGCAGCTCTTGCTCTTCGCCCGCAGTCCCCACGGCCACGGTCCCGCCAGCAACGCCCACGGGCCAACAGCCGGCAGCCTCCACCCCTCCCAGCCCTGGGGAGCCCAGCACCGCCACCACCCTGCCCAGCGCTGCCACCCCGGCCGCTGCCACGGCTTCCACCCCCAGCTTAGAAATAGGCACCGGGCCCGCTGCAGCCACCGTTGCTGATGGCTCAGACCTGGCCGTGGCTTCCGTGGATCCGCCGGTCCCTGCCTCCGTCTCAGCTGCTGGAGTTCTGCTGAGCGGCTCGTCGCCACCCCCGGCGTCCTCCGTGGCCAATCCACCGGCCCCCTCCTCGCCTCCGCCTGTGTCCTCCGTGGCCAACCCGCCAGCCCCCTCCTCGCCTCCGCCTGTGTCCTCCGTGGCCAACCCGCCAGCCCCCTCCTCGCCTCCGCCTGCAACCTCCGTGGCCAGCGCAGCAGGAACCGTGGCAGGTGGGAGCAGTTGGTAGATTCCAGCCTCGCATGGGCTGTTCCATTGGGGCAGCGTGGGCCTGCTGGCTGCCAGCTGGGCGCAGGGCCTTTGCCCGAGCTGCCTGGTCAGTGGCCGGAGCCTCTGCTCAGCCTGATATGGGGCCCTGAGGCTGAGGGCCACGGGTGTTCGGGAGGCAGAGGGCAACGGGTCGCAGCAGCTCCTGGGGCCCAGCATGGCGTTGGGCGTGGCCCAGGAGGGCTGGCCATGACCTGGGAGCTCGCCAGGCGGGCAGGGAGTCGGGGGCTGGGTCTTCTCTCTCTCAGCCGCTCGTCTCTCATCAGACGTGACCGTCGGCGCCACGGCAGCCGCTGCCACTGTGGACACGGCCCCTGAGGCGCTTGTGCTGGCCAAGCGGCAGGCGCCCGCCGACTGCCTCTTGTATCGCTATGGCACCTTCGCGACGGAGCTGGAGATCGTCCGTGAGTTGGGGGGGTGGCGCCTCCTGCTGTCATGGGGCTGCCCACAACTGGGGGCCCCAGCACAGCTCCCAGCCCCACTGGGCCAACCCAGTGAAGCTTTGTGCTCTGACGGGGCTGTCCCAGCCTGGCTGGTCTCAGGGCAGCCCATATGGGGTGTAGGGCCCTGGGACTGTGGGGACACAGAGGGACCCTGGCTCTATGGGGGCATGGGACCCCAGGACTATGGTGCAGGGGGTCCATGGGATATGGGGTCCCAGGACTGGAGGCTCAAGGGGGCCCTGGGTCTATGGGGGTGGGGCCCCAGGACTAGGGGTGCAGGATCAGGGCAGGGGGGTTGGCTGGGGGGACGACCCAGAGAGCTTCATGGTCCCTGGGGGTTAGTTGGCCCTAAGGCCTTGACCAAGATCAACTCAGCGGGGGGGGGGGGGGGGGAGGCAGGTCCCCCCCGGTTCAGTGCAGCTGGGAATGGGGCACATTGCAGGGACCCCCACCCCCGGGGCTTCCTGTCCAGTCCCCTCCCTGTATCTGGAGCAGCGGGAGGGGCGCCGGGTCCTGGGGCAGCCTACAGCCCCGCTGGCGCCCCCTGCCGCTGGGGCAGTTTGCGGGCAGGGGCTGGCGGGGGCAGGCTGTCTCCGGGGGTGGAGGGGGGCCCTTCTCTAACGCTCGCCCGTTGCAGAGGGGATCGAGAGCGTGGAGATCGTCCAAGTGGTGCCGCTGGCCCCGGCGGCGGGCGAGAGCAGCGTGGAGCTCACCGTGACCTGCCAGGGCAGGTAGGAGGCACCGGGGGCTGGCAGGCGGGATGCCTGGACCTCCTGGTGCCTGGACCTCCAAGGCTCCCTGGCCTGAGCCGAGGGAGATTCTCCGGCCCAGCCCCCCGCTGCATCTGCCGGAGCCTGGCTCCCAGGGGCAGCCGGCCCAGTGCCCCCACGGCGGTGCCCCGACCCCTCCCCCAGCCGTGTCTTACCTGCCCCCTCTGCCCCCCCAGCCTGCCGGAGGAGGTCTGCACCACGGTCTCGGACGCTGCGTGCCTCACGCCCCAGCAAAGCGTCTGCAGCCCCGTGCCCCCGGCGCCCGCCTGCCAGCTGGTGCTGCGCCAGGCCTTCAACCAGAGCGGCCTCTACTGCCTCAACGTCTCGCTGGCCAACCCCGCCAGCCTGGCGGTCGCCAGCACCACCGTCAGCATCCGAGGTGGGAGGGGCTGGATGGGGTGGGGTGGGTGGAAGGGGGACTGCAGGGAGTGGGGAGGGAAGAAGGGGGGCTGCATGGGGGGGCTGGGTGGGTGGAAGGGGGGCTGGATGGTGTGGGGCAGGCAGGAGGGGGAATACATGGAGCAGGGAGGAGAGCTGGATGACCTGGGGTGGTTGGGGGGGGGCGCTGCATGGGGTGGGGAGGGCAGGAGGGGGGCTGGATGGTGTGGGGCAGGCAGGAGGGGGAGTGCATGGAGCGGGGAGGAGAGCTGGATGACCTGGGGTGGTTGGGGGGGGGCGCTGCACGGGGTGGGGGGGCAGGAGGGGGGCTGGATGGTGTGGGGCAGGCAGGAGGGGGAGTGCATGGAGCGGGGAGGAGAGCTGGATGACCTGGGGTGGTTGGGGGGGGCGCTGCATGGGGTGGGGAGGGCAGGAGGGGGGCTGGATGGGTGGGGCAGGCAGGAGGGGGAGTGCATGGAGTGGGGGGGGGGGCTGGATGACCTGGGGTGGTTGGGGGGGGCGCTGCACGGGGTGGGGAGGGCAGTAGGGGGGGCTGGATGGTGTGGGGCAGGCAGGAGGGGGGCTGCATGGAGTGGGGAGGGGGGCTGGATGACACGGGGAGGGCGGGAGAGGACAAGCCTATCACGGTGGTTCCCAGAGCTTGAGCTGGAGCCCTTGAGCTCGGGGGCCCAGCGGTGAGGCTGGCTGGCCCCCTCCGGCTGGCCCCGAGCAGCCTGGGCGACCCAGGCCAGAGGGCGGCTCAGCCCCAGCCCCTCGTCACCGCGTCTGTGCCCTGCAGGTGCCGATCCGGCTGGGCCCAGCATCACCCTCATCGTGGGGCTCGTGGTGGTGGCCGTGGCCGTGGGGGCCGTGGCCTACTCCTACAGGTGAGACCAGCCCCTGCCTGCCTCGTACCCCGGGGTGGGGCTGGGCTGGGTCCAGGCCGTTCTCGCGGCTCTGAGCCATAGAGCTGCCCCGCAGCCTGGCCTGGCTTGTCTAGCAGCGCCGAGCTGCCCAGCTAAGATCAGGTCCCCTGGCTGCGATCCAGGCCCCATCAGGCTAGCCCAGCCCCACAGCAAGAGCCAGCTGCTGCCCTGAAGAGCTTCCCTGCTGCACACAGGTTATCAGCAGCTGGCAGTGGGCAGGGAAACTGAGGCACAGACTGGGCCAATCAGAGCTAACCCAGTCCCCTGATTTGGGGGTCACCCTATGAGGAGCCAGCCCCCAATGGTGCTGGGGGGCAGCTGGCCGGGTAATGACCCCCCCGCCTTCTCTCTCCCCCTTTGGCAGGAGTATGAAGTACAGCCCCTTGGGCACAGGGCCCACCCGCAGCCTCCTGCCCCGGGCCTGGCTGCCCGACCGGGCCGCCCTGCGTCTCTTCCTGCGCCAGGCCTTCGGCACCGCGCCCACCGGCGAGAGCAGCCCCCTGCTGAGCGGCAACGTGGTCTAAAGCGGGAGGTGCCCCCCAGGGACCCGGCACCGGAAAGCCCCTTCCCCCGGCTCCTCCTGCGCCTGGGGGTGGGGGCTGGGACACCCAGTGTGCCCAGCACCCCACCCCAGCAGCATGGCAGGAAGAAGGAGCCTCCCCTCCCCCGCACCAGCCCCCCACTGCGGGGGTGGTGTCCAAGAGACCTTGTTACCAGCTATTAAACACTCAGACTCCTGCCCACGGCTGCTTGGTTCTGCCAGGGACGATGGGGGTGAATGTGGGGGCAGGGCGGGCGGGGCACGGGGACCCTGGGTGAATGCGGGGGCAGGGCGGGCGTGGCACGGGGACCCTGGGTAAATGCGGGGGCAGGGCACGGGGACCCTGGGTGAATGCGGGGGCAGGGAGGCTGGGCACAGGGTGGGTGTGAGGTTGGAGGGGCTGGGTCCTGCTGCCCCTCTTGCCCCCGCGATAGGTCGTGCGTCGCACCCTCTTCCAGTGGGGAAAGCCATGCTGGGGGCAGGGATAGGCCTGCGGGCCCTGGAACGGATCCCAGGTGTCCTGCGATCCAGTGTGGACCCCTAGAACTGCCCCCCCCCAGAGACCGACCCCAGCCCAGTGCTGCCTCTAACCCCAGCCAACCCCCCCCAGGCACCAGGTTGCTGCCAGGCTGGAAGCTCCCCTGTACCCCCCCCAAGGAGGGGGAGGAATTGTGCCCTAGAACAGAGACAATGGGAGGGGGAAGAACAAAAACTCCAACCTTTATTAGTAAGATGAGGCACTTGAAATCTGAAGGGGGGGCTGGGCTGTGGGGCAATAAATAGGGTGGGACAGGAGGGCTGGAATGTAGGGGACGCAGGGGCCCAGCCCCCGTTGCCCCCCTCCCCACAGGGGCTAGAGATCCTCAGGACGGGCGGCAGGGGCCCTCTTCTCGCCCACCACGGAGCAGACACATCCAGGGGGAGGGGAGGGCAGGGAGCAGGGGCCAGTGATCTGCAAGGGTCAGATGTGGGGGGGGGCAGCTGGTACCCTACAGCTAGCAGCAGGGGGGCAAGCCATTAGACAAGGCCCCTGCTGAGCTGGCTCAGCGTCAGGCCCCGGCTCCCAGCCATGGACGGCCCGGGCTGGCAAGGGGCCCTGGCTAGTGCAGCCCAAGGCCCCTGCCCCCCACCCTAAGCCCTGATGGGTCTCTACAGGGCGCCCAGGCTGCAGCAGTGGGGGCCCCAGGCAGGGCAGGAGCCAAGCCCAACAGCGCCCCTGCGGCTGGGCGGCCCCGGCTCAGAGGGTTTAGAGAGAAGGGGGGCTGGACCCCCCCACGGGGCTGTCCTACTGCTCTTGGGGCCCCTTCTTGAGGCCGAAGAAGCTGGAGGAGCGGGGGGGCGGGGCCATGAGCATGGGCGCCTGGTTCTTGTGGGTGATCCTGATCTGAAAGAGAGAGAGCGAGGAAGGATGCGCTGGGGGGCGGGGGACATGCTCCCTGCACCTCCGGCCACAGAACCCCCACCCAGCTGATGTCCCCGTCTCCACCATGGCTCCTCCCATCTCTGGGACGTGGGCGTGGCTGACCAGGCCCCAGCCCCATGGCTCTGAGCAGCCCCACGCCCTGCCAGCCCATTCGGCCAGCAGCAAGGGACACGTGGGCACAAGCAGACTCTCCCCAGGGTGAGTGGGCCCTGGAGCAGACTGCCCTGCCCCGCCCCCCCCCCAGTGCCCGCTCCCTCTGCCCTGCAAGATAGATGGAGGGTCCACCGAGGCCGCCGGCAGGGGCTGGGAGAGCGGCGGGGGCTCTGATCCCCAGCCGGGGGGGGGGGCTGGAATAGCTCTGGGGAGGAGCCACCCCGATACGGCTCCTTACCGTGCAGGGCGGCTGCATCCAGGGCTCGCCGTCGATCTGCATGGGCAGGCACTTCAGGGTCCTGCAGAGATCCAGGCATGAGAGCAGCGCCGACGGGGCCCCGCGTGGCGCGTCCTAGGAGCGGGAGGCCAGGCCACAGCCTGCCCCCAGGTGACCCCCCCGCCCGGCACTCACCGCAGCGTGATCTCCGAGCACTTGGCCAGCCGCTTGCCCGCGCTCTTCAGCCCGGTGTAGATCTGCCCCATCTCGATCACGCCCTCCAGGCCCACCACTTCCAGCCGCTTGTCGCTCAGGTCTGCGGGCAGGGAGGGGGAGTCAGCGCTGGGTCCGGGGCAGCCGGGGTGCCCCCCCATGGGCTGGGGGACGAGCCCGCGGTGACCGTGGCTGGACAGCAGGCCCCAGCGCAGGAGGGGACAGGTGTGCTCTGGCCCTGGGGAATGCTCCCCACCTAACTCCAGAACCGCCTGGAAGGAGGCCTTACTGCCTCCATCTATTGGGTGGGGCCATGGCGAAAAAGGGAGCATGACCCTGTGTTAGCCTGACACATGCCTGGGGCCCCACCCCCACCCAGGACGGGGCCCCACCTCCGCTCTATAGGAGGAACCACCCCCCAGGCCTCTCTACCGCCCTGCCCCAGGGTCCTCCCCACCCGCCCCCCTACCTTGCACGCAGGTCTTAAGTGTCTCCGGGTCAGTGACAGCCTCAGCCTGGCTCGCGCCGGCTGCTTTCCGAGCCTCACCCAGCGGCTTCTTGGTCTCACCCCAGAGGTTGGAGCCGCCATGCATGCTGGGGATGTTAAGGACGGCGACTCCAGAGAGGGCTCCACTCAGGTCCAGGGGCTGCCCGCAGCACTGAGGAGGGGGGCAGAGCCCTCGTTACCCACCGGGGCCTCTTTAAACTTGCCCCCACCCAGAGAGGCCACCAGGAGCTCCCCCTGCAGGCAGCACAGAGAGTGCAGCAGCGGGGTAATTTGTGCACCAGCCTCTGCCAGCAGGGGGCACTGCCAGGGGCGGGGCAGGAGAAGGGAGCTCCCAGCAGGGGATGCTGGGGCGGGGCAGGAGAGGAGAAGGGAGCTCCCAGCAGGGGGTGCTGGGGGAGCAGGAGAGGAGGCGGGAGCTCCCAGCAGGGGATGCTGGGGGGGCAGGAGAGGAGGCGGGAGCTCCCAGCAGGGGGTGCTGGGGGTGTGCTGGGCATGGGGGGCGCCCCTCAGTCCCTCACCTCAATGGTCAGATATTCCTTGAGCTTTTTGCAGGTGGCGAAGAGGGTCTCTGATGTGGCAAATTCAAAATACCAGAGTTTGTTCTTCATCCTGGAATGGAACCAGAGCCCCCAGAGCCCGGGTGGAACACAGAACAAACCACAGCTGTGCCCTGCCTCCCAGCAGGGGGTGCTGGCTATAGGGGGGAGGGGCACAGCCCTGCTGCTCCTGTCCCCGCAGGGGCACGGGGGGGGGGGGGGAGGAGCAGATTGCTCCTGGTGGCTCCCAGCCCATCTCAGCATGAGGAGGGGGGAATCTCAGGGAGTTAAAAAACGTGATGGCCAACGTCCGGGCTATGAATCCACAGTCACCAACACCTCACGGGGTCCCCAAGGGCTGAATCAGCTTCCCTGAGCCCTGGGACATCAGACCCTGGAGCCCCTCCCATGATACAACACAGCCTGGCAGCTCAGGCCCGGTGTGCCAGCCCCAGCCCTACCCTGCCTGCTGCCCGCCTCTGCCCCCCTGGCCCTCGCTCACCTGCTGTTGAATTTCTCAGGACACTTCTCCCTCATGAGGTGGAAGCGGTGAGCGATGGAAGCATCCTGGAGACAGAGACACGGTCAGAGTGCAGCAGGAGTCCGAGGGGGGGTTCGAGGGGCTCCCCCCTGAGGTTCCCAGACTGGCCACATAGGGGTGACACTGAGCCAGGCTCCTGAATGTGGAGTGTGGGGACGGGAAGGAGGCTCTGCCCTGCCCTCTCCCATCTTCACCCCCAAGCCACACACCCCAGCTGGGCTCCTGCTCCCTTCCTCCCGCACCAGCCTAGCATCCTCCCCCACTGCCAGGGCCCAGCCCCCCTGCACCCAGCCTCCCCTCCCCCCTCACTGCCAGGGCCCAGCCTCCCCTCCCCCCCAGTGCCAGGGCCATACCACGCCGATGGAGAAGTAGTTGTTGATGATCTCGTAGGGGACGGGGTCCCCCTTCTCGGAGGGGTTCTCGGGGGTCACCTGCACCAGCCATCGGTCCATGAGCAGGACGCTGCTGCTCTCTATGTCCTTCAGGATCTTCCCCAGGTTCTCCCCGTCGTAGCCTGCGGGAAGGGGAGAGGCATCAGGGAGCCCCCGGGCACCTGGGGGCACCTGGCTGGGGGCACCTGGCTGGATGAGCCCATTGGGATGAGCTGGGGGGGGGGGAGGGGAGAGAGAATGTCCAGGATGGTTCGGCCCGTCGAACTATGCTCAGGGGTGTGTGACTGTCCAGGCTGGATGGGCCCATTGGGCTGAGCTCATGGGGGGGGGGGGTGAATGTCCAGGCTGGATGGGTCCATTAGGCTGAGCTTGGGGAGGGGGGGAGAGATATCGGGGTGGCTGGGCCCCCCATTGGTGTGACAGGCTGGTGATGGGGAGGGGACCCATGGGCCCAGTTCTCCTCCCACCCCTGGCTCACGGCAGGGAGTCACTCACCTCCTCCCCAGCGCAGACACCGTGCCAGGTCGTTGCCGGTGCCCAGGGGGAGTACGGCCACCGGGGGGCGCCGGGGCAGGTTGGCTTTATCTGCAGAGACAGGGGGACAGTCAGTGAGGGCAGGACCCAACGGGGAGCCCCCGCCGGCATCGCACCTCAGTCTGTGCCCAGCAGGGGTGCTAATGGGCAGGCTCCCCCTCCAAGGGTTCCCGTCGCAGCCCAGGGTGAATATCAAGCCCCATTTCCAGCCCTACCCCCCGTCAGCTTCAACCCACCAATGGCATCCAGGATCCACCCAACGGTGCCATCACCCCCACACACCAGGATCCGGAAATCTGGCACGTCCCGGAAAAAGTTCAGCCTGAAAAGATATGAAGCCAAGTCAGCACCGGGGCCGGGATTCCACCCGCCCCCCCCCACACACACACACACACACACAATTCCCTGCCACTTCTTCCCCCGGACCCAGAGAGTCCCCTACCACCAATCCAGTGCCCTTCGCTCCTGACATGCAGCCCCTGCCAGCTCTCCCCAGGCGCCCCCCAGCTCTGCCGGTGCCCCTCACTCCCAACCCGCAGTCCCTGCCAGCAATCCCAAGGGCTCCCGCCGGGCACCCCCCAGCTCAACTGGTGCCCCTCACTCCCAACCCACAGCTCTCCCAGCCCTGGGCACCCCCCTTGGCAGATGCCCTCTGACCCTGGTGCCACTGTGGAGCTGTGCCGTAGCGTTGCAGTGTGGGCAGGAGTCCACCAGGGGGCAGGGCTGAGACTCACTAGGGACGGCTGCAGAGCCCCTGAATTCTCACTCACCCAGGAGCTGGGCCTCCCTTCATCAGGTTGTAAACCTGCCGCGGGTTGAGGAGATACTGGAACTTCCGGAGCACCCTGGTCACAGAACGGGGAGGGGGAGAGGGGGTCAGACGAGCTCTAGAACTGACACTGGGCGGCACCATGGACTCCCCCCAGCCCAGATCATCGGTGGGTACAGGCAGCTGGGGTGGAAGGCAGCTGTCCATGGGCGCGTCCCTTACAGTGGGATGCAGCAATGACATTGCTGTAACAAGCCTCTCGCCCAGGTGCCCCGGAACATGTTCCATGGACAGGCCCTAACCCACCCGATCCCCTTCACCTCTCATGCGATATGGGGAAACTGAGGCACAGACAAGGAGAAAGATTTGCTCTGGTTCACACAGAGAGTGGGAACAGAACCCAGGAGTCCTGGCTCCCAACTCCGCCCCCAGCTCTATCCATCAGACCCCTACCCCCCTCATACAGCCAGGAATCCTGGCTCCCAACTCCGCCTCCATCTCTATCCATCAGACCCCTACTCCCCTCATACAGCCAGGAATCCTGGCTCCCAACTCTGCCCCCATCTCTATCCATCAGACCCCTACCCCCCTCATACAGCCAGGAATCCTGGCTCCCAACTCCGCCTCCATCTCTATCCATCAGACCCCTACCCCCCTCATACAGCCAGGAATCCTGGCTCCCAACTCCGCCTCCATCTCTATCCATCAGACCCCTACCCCCCTCATACAGCCAGGAATCCTGGCTCCCAACTCCGCCTCCATCTCTATCCATCAGACCCCTACCCCCCTCATACAGCCAGGAATCCTGGCTCCCAACTCTGCCCCCATCTCTATCCATCAGACCCCTACCCCCCTCATTCAGCCAGGAATCCTGGCTCTCCAGAGGCCCCTCTGCTAGACCCCTCCTCTCTTACCTCTCCCCCTGTTTCCCGCCACTCTTAGGGTTAACGAAGACCAGGAGGGGGTGGGTGTCGGGTACTGGGATGATCTACAGAGGGAGGGAAAGGGGAAACGAAAGGATGAGCCACGGGTGAGTCACAAGTACCAGCTGCAGTAAACCACAGACGAGTTCCAACCAAATGCCTGCCTGCCCGCCCGCCTGCAACAGTGAGGAGCTGCGGCTCGTGCCGGGAGTGGGGGGGGGGGGGGGGAGAGAGGAACGTGTAAGGCAGAGCCTGGGCGTGCACATGCCACCGCGAGTGTGGGAAGACGTGCAGGGGCTGGTATCTCTGTGTGCCCAAGGGCACCGGGTTGCACCGACTCCCAAACCCAATGGGCCTTCCAGCCATACCTGCTCAGGGGAGGCAGCTGCATGGTCACCTTCTGCCACCAGAGGGAGCCGCCATGCCCTGTAGGAGCCAGCAGGGAGAGGCCTCTGTGCATATGGACCAGGGAATGGGAGATGGCAAAGCCCAGGGCTGGGCTAGCAGGAGGCTGCGGCGCAGGAGTGAGGGGCATCAGCAGAGCTCTGGGGGGCCCCAGGGCTAGGCTGGCAGGCGTTGCGGGTCGGGATTGAGGGGCACGGCACAGGACAGGCATAGCTCACTGGGGCAGGGGGATAGCCTAGCTCCAGGCAGGGATAAACGTCATTCATTTTGGCTCCTTCTTATGAAATCCTGGTCCCAACCCTGCTCTGGGGCCATGCCCAGACGGGGCGTGTCCATTCCAGGCTGGGGTGTGTCCTCCCCACACCCATGCCCCAGGGGCTGCCCGGCAGCTCCCGCCCAGCCCAGCACCCTGACAGCTCCAGTAGGAGGCAGCAGTGACATGAAGTAACTGGGTTGCTCAGGGCACTGGCGCCCCCTAGTGCCCATGTCCCACAGGTACCCGCTCAAGAGCAGCCCCCCCTCCCCCGCACTCACCCGTAGTGCCTGGCCCTCGGGCGTGGTGAAAGGCTGTGGCGTCTCCTCCACGGGGGTCCCGCCGCCGTTCTTCTGGCTGTTCTGCCTCTCCTGGAACCCAGAGCCAGGGGTGTTACCCGAGGCAGGGCCCCCCGGGGTCACGGGCCGAGCTGTTGCTCTGGGTCCAGAGAGCCCCTCGCCTGCGCCATCTGATCTCTCCCCAGCAGGGGAAAGGCTCCCCTTCCCAAAGCGCACGGACTGGTCCATAAAGCCCTAGGCAGGAGCTCTGGGCTGGTCCCCGGTGGGGACTCACTCACCAGGACGACGGGGTAGATGGCCGAGGGGGGCAGGATGTGATCTCGCAAGGCCCCGCAGTCGCAGGTCTGGGGCACGCTGGGCTGGCACTCCTCGTGGATCTGGAGGAGACGGGGGTTAGCCCCATGGCCCCTGAAGCTGCCCCCCCGCAGCTCCCCAGCACAGGTCGCACCCACCTTGAGGTGGCACCAGACACAGTGCAGCCCCGTCAGGCTCTGGAAGCTCTTGATCTTCTTATGACAGCTGTCGCATTTGCTGGCCTCGCAGCCGCCCTTCACCCACACGTGGCTCTGCGCCTAGGGGCAACAGGAGCAGTGAACACTGGGGCTCTCTCCTGGCTCCGGCAGGGGAATGGGGTCTAATGGGGTGCTGCGGGGGGAGGGGCTCTGAATCAGGATACCTGGGTTCTATCTTGGGATGGGGGGAAGAGGGCTGGGAGGCAGGACTTCTGGTTCTAGTCCCAGAGTCTGCCAGCCTATCCACAGCAATTCCCTCCCTCGCTCTGTGACTCAGTTTCCCCACGGGCAGAGTCAGGCCAGTGAGTGCATGGGAGGCGTGGTGAGGGATCATGCCAGCAGGTACTTGAGGGCAGAGGATGGTTCTGGGGACCAGGGAGCATAGCGCTGGGATGGAGGAGATGACCAGACACGGGGGTCCCCTGCCCCCCACTCACACTGGTGTCCTTGCGGGACTTGGCGTAGGTGCTGATGCAGCTGGGGGGCGCCTGGCGGGCGCAGCGCTCATGAGCCGTGAACTTGCAGACTGGAGGCAGAGGAGGGCACCAGAGTGGGTTAGTGACCAGGAGGAGGCACCAGCTGGTCTGGGGCGGGGCTTAGCTGCTCTAGTCCCACCTCCATTTCTCCCCACATACACCCTGCCCTCCCCCGCTAAGGGCCCTGCTCAATGATTAGCTGGGCTGAGAGCAGGTCAGCCAATCCCATCAGGAGGGAGGGGCCACCAGCCAGCCAATGGCGGTTTGAGAGGACAACATAATGCTGATTTGCTTGTCTTTCATTGGCTGAAGGAGAGGTGGGCGGGGCCTTGCTGGCTCCCTGGGGTGTTCCATTCACCACCCCTCAGTAAAGGCAGGGGGTTATTCTCCAGGTCACCCCAGGCTGGACCCCGCCAGCCCCATGCTGCTCACAGCATCCCCGGGGGGGGGGGGCCCTTCCCCAGCTCGTGCCCATTTCTCCAGGGGCGGATCCCTCCCCCGCCTGTGCCCATGTAGGGGGTGGGGAGCAGGGGCCCCCCCACTCACAGGTGCAGCACAGGCCCTGCTTGCGCAGCCCGACCAGCAGGGTCTCGCAGACGTTGCAGTAGACGGGCCGGTTAAAGTGCTTTAGACGCCACATGTGCTGCCCGTCGTCCTTCATGTTCTGTGGGCAGAGAAGAGAGTCGGTGGGGCGGGGGCAGGGTGATGGGTTGGGGGAGGGGCGGGGCAGGTCGGGGGGTGTCTCACATGCCCCTAGGGTTCATGGGCAGTTCCTTATTTGTGGTCACCAGTGGGTGTGGGGGAAGGAAATTGGGGGTCATGGGGAGGGTTCCTGGGTGCGCAGGAAGGGTTAGGAACGGGGGGGGGGGGTGCTTCTCCCGCCCTCAGGCTTCCCCCAGCTCCTCCCCATCTTGCCCAACGGGGAATCCCAAATTCCCACACAGCTCAGAGCTGCCCACCTCCCCCCGGGATCCTCCCCGCCCCCCAGGACTCACCACTTCCAGGCCCAGCAGCACCAGCAGAGGGATGGTGGTGACCCCGCCGCGCAGCCACTCGGCCAGCGACACCGTGCCACTGCCGTCGTAGTCGATCTCTTTCATCATCTCCTGCAGGATCTGGGGGAGGGGCAGGAACATGGTTCTGGGACTCCCGAGGTCAGGTGGGTTGGATGAGCCCCCGCCCCTCCCCCCCCCGGACAAGGACCCGATCTCCCCCTCCACAGCTGCTTTACCCCCACCCCTGGGCTCGGGCAGCCCCCAACCCTGATGCCCCTGCCTCCCCACCCACCAGAGCTTGAGGCAGCCCCCCCAACACACACACTACCCCCTGCACTTCCCATGGGCTGGCTCTCCTGGCGGGAGGGGGTGAGGACAGGGCAGTCCCACCCACCCTACGGTGCCAGGGGGATGCCAGCCCCCTACTCACAGGTTTGAGCTCCGTGACGTCCCAGTCCAGGTACTCGGCCACTCGCATCATCTGCGTGATGATCCGATCCACCTCCTGGGGGGGTATTGGCAGGTCAGTACCAAGTCGGGGGGGGGGGGGGGTAGGGCAGCACCAGTCATGGGGGGAGGGGAAGAGCAGGGCTGGCTAAGTGGGGCAGCACCAGCCATCGGCGGGGGAGGGGGGTGCAGGGCTGGCTGAGCAGGGCAGTAACTGCCATGGGGGGGCAGGGCTGACTGAGCGGGGCGGCATCAGCCATAGGGGGGCAGGGCAGTACTGGCCATGGGGGGGCAGGGCTGGCTGAGCGGGTTCCCCCCTCCCTGGCACTCACCGAGCTGTCCAGCAGGCCGTTCCCATCCTTATCATAGAGCTTAAAGGTGACTGGGTGGGAGGAGAGCAGAGTCAGTAGGGCCCAGCCCCCCCATAGCCATACCCCCTAGTCCCTGCCAGAGGCCTCCCCCCCCGCCTGTCCTGTCCACTCCACTCCCTGCAAAAGACATTGACTCCTCCCCTAAACATCTCCCTCAGCCCCTCGCTACGCCACCCACCCCCAGCTCCCCAGGGCCACCCCGGCCCAGGCCCCACCCTTGCCCTCTCTCCATGGGGCAGGACCCTCCCCTGGCCATTCCCCCGACTCACACTCCAGCTTGTCCTCGGGGCGCCCCCCCTCCAGCAACGAGAAGTAGCAGGAGACATCGTGAACACAGACCAGGCCGCTGGCTGCAAAGGGACAGAGCCAGTGTGAATCCCACAGTCCCCTGCCCCACACGGCAGGGACCCAGGAGATCAGGCTCCAAGTCCCGTTCAGTCCTCTGCTTCAGCTACCAACAGAGGTGGGAAGAGGCGAGCAGCAACAGGAAATGGAGAACCCACCACAGCCCCCCCCCAGCAAGATCAGCTGCAGCCTCCCCACCCCAGGCAGCCAGTGCCCCATCTCACCACCTCCTAAGGCTGGCGGTCCCAATGCACAGGCTCTGGCTGCTGCAGCGAGCTGGCTAGAGACTGACTCCTGACTCCTTGGGATCAGAACTGTGCTGTGTGTCATATGCCCCGTACGGTCAGCATCTGATTGAGATTCTCCTCTGGATCAGCCAGGCTGATGGAGCAGACGAGGCCAGTGCACGCTATTACCTGGCTGCTCCCCTGGGGTCTCGCCGGCCGACGTTTGAAAGGACAGGAAGAGGCGCTGGCAGAGCGTGTCTGAGATCTCCGCCTCCAGGTAGATTTTCATAAACAGCTTGAAGCCCTCGAAGTCGATCGACTGGGGGAGGCAGCAAAGAGAGGGAGCAGTCAGGGGGCCCTGCTCAGTGTTTCTGCTGGGGGAGGGGGGAGGCAGCTCAAAGCAATGGGGCCAGATTGGGTTCTCCCCAGAGAGATGTGGGGAGGGCATCAGGGTGGACTCACATCTCCCTGCAGGTGCTGTGCCAATTCGCCATCCCCATAGAATTCCTTCAGCACGTCCTGGACCTTCTTGCTGCTGTCTGCGGGGAGAGGTGGGGGACGAGGGGGGGGGGGTCAGGATCCCAGGGCCCTCCCCCAGTCGGGATGGAGGAGCAACCCTGGTTGAGCCCTCCTCTCCCCCTCCCCCAGCCCCATAGTTGTGTGTGAACTCTGGGGGCAAATCCCGCTGCTTTACCAGCCCCACAAAACTTCCCAGCCTTATTGGGGGCCAGGCCAACCCCCAATCCCTGGCAGGAAATCAGCCCCTCCCCTGCAGGCCTGGAGCTGTGGCCCCAGGGCAAATCCCCAACACAGGTGACCCTCCCTGACCCCCCAGGTCCAGGGGGTGTTTACCGCCAACGCAGCTGGGTGAATGGAGCTGCCCTGTTCACCCCCCATACCCAGGGCCCCATCCCGTTTCTGCCAGAGAAGCAGCAGCCCTCCCCACTGGCCCCAGCGCCCTAGGACGAGCCCGAATTGGCGGGCTGGTGGGGGTGATGCTCCCAGGTTGGGTGGCCCCTTTCCCTTGGCCCCCAGGGCCTCAGGCTGCCTGAGACTCTGGGATGGGGGGAAACGCGGCTACTCACAGTCAATGTACTTCTGCAGATGGACAAACTCCTCGGGGCTCAGTGTGGCCCATTCCTTGCTCTCCGACATGGCGTCCGGGGGCCTCCGGGCCGCGGCTGCAGGGGGAGGAAGAAGCGGGGGGGGGGGTTAGAAACAGACACCGGGGTGGGGGGAGGGAGGAATCAACAGGGAGCAAGGCCACGGAGCCTGGACAAGAACGACACGGAGGGGGGTGTCCCCAGGCAGCCCCCCGCAAATCTACTGAGCTGGCACATTCCTCAGTTTGTTTCCAGAGCAGCAAGTGCCAACTGCAGCCCCCAGGCAACGCCAGCCGGCACCCCCGAAACCCCACAGCCCTCTGGGGTAACTGTGGCCAGGCTGGCACCCTTGGGGGGGGCAGATGCCACCTGCTATGCCCTGATCCACCTTTAGACCCTCTGCTGAGACCTCCCCCAGGCAGGCTCTTAAAGAGATATTACCCAATTACCGACTGGGGCAGACTGGCCGCCTGCCGAAAGACGGGAGCACCATTTGCCCCAGAACAGCCCCATCGCCAGCGCAAACCCTCCTGCCAGCTCCAGAGCTGCGTGATTCCGGAGCGGGACGCTCGGGAGCCGCACGGTACCACGGCCGCCTGGCACGGAGCCGCCAGCGCCGGGCATTTATACCTCTCCGCGGGTGGCCACTTTGCCGGCGCCACTAAATATTTAATGGTGCCAAGTCACGGCGGGGGGGGGGGGGGAGGTTTGTAGTTCTCCAATCGCAGCTGTGAATTCGGGATGGCGGGGGTGGGGCGGATTGTCTGATTCACAGACACGAGCTGGGGGGGCGGGAGGTGGGACTTGGCAGCAGGCTGGGTTTTGGGGTGCCGAGGTGCTCGTGGCAGTGCAGAACGCCCGGCGCTTGGCGGAGGGGGTGCGACGTGCACCAGGACTGGCTGGAGTCCAGGGCAACAACATTAGGGGGGCTAACAGCATGGGGGGGACCCCGTGACTCCAGGGCACCAGCCTGGTCCTGCCCCGAAGAGCCACCAGTCTCAGCAGCCGTGCACTGGGGCTGAATTGGGGCGGTACCAGCTGGTCCCTGACTTCAGGCGAGAGGGAGGCACTGACAGAACACAGGGACGAGTCCGTGGCACAACCGGGAATCAAACCGGCCTCTCCCACGGCGCAGCCGAGCCCCCATTGCACGGGCTGCGGCCACGGAGCAGAGAGGTCTCTTCCCAGCTTGGGGGTGTGGGCTCTAGTGGCTAGTGCTGAGGATGTAAACGCCCAGATGGCTGGGTTCCATTCCTGGCTTTGCTACTTACTGCCTGACTGCCCCTCCCCCCCGTGCCTCAGTTTCCCCGTCAGGGGAGAATAAAGCACTGAGCGCTTAGAGACCCTCCTGCTCAGTGGCAGTGAGCGGCTGTTGGCACCCGGGTTCCCCCCGCTCTGGGGCTCGAATTGTCCCCGTCGGCAGCACGTTCCCAGTGTTCCCCACCCGCCAGAGCCCTTGGCTCGCTCCATTAATCCTATGATTTATTCATGTTAATACAGATCTCGGCGTACACCTGGGAGCCGCCAGGCTGCGCTAAGTGCTCCCAGGTCTCTGCAGGGCAGGGAGAGGACAGGACGTGCCGCTCCCATTAACGCTAATGGGGCTGAGACAGAGCAAGGCCTCCCAGGGACGCCAGCCCCTTGCCGCCCGGACGGCGTCAGACAGCTGAGGCCCCTCACTCCCGACCTGCCCCCCAGCCCTGCCAGTGCCCCTCACTCCCGACCTGCCCCCCAGCCCTGCCAGTGCCCCTCACTCCCAACACGCAGCCTCTGCCAGTCCAGCCCTGGGCCCCCCCAGCTCTGCTGGTGCCCCTCACTCCCCACCCGCAGCCCCACCCCCCAGCCCTGCCAGTGCCCCCCACTCCCACCCTGCCCCCCAGCCCTGCTCTGGGCCCCTCCAGCTCTGCCTATGCCCCTCACTCCCAACATGCAGCCTCTGCCAGTCCAGCCCTGGGCCCCCCCAGCTCTGCTGGTGCCCCTCACTCCCCACCCACAGCACCCCCCAGCCCTGCCAGTGCCCCTCACTCCCACCCCCAAGCCTCTGCCAGTCCAGCCCTGCCCCCTGCAAATGTGGCCTTTCAGGATGCTGGTTGACAAGAGGCCAGCAGAAGGCAAGACAAGGGGCAGCAGTAACCAGGCTGGACTGAGTGGGAGCCCAGCACGGGGACAGCAGGGGGCTGTGGGTTGGGAGTGAGGGGCACCGGCAGAGCTGCTCAGGAAGGAGGCAGAACTAGGGGCACTGGCTGGGGAGAGGGGGGCCCAGAGCTGAGCTAACAAACTGAGGGGCCCAGCCCGCCCGAGCCAATCAAAGGAGCGTCCCAGCCCCAGCCCCAGCCAGAAAGTCTGGGAGTCCATGGGCCTAGGTAGCCTCCTTTGAGACGGATGTGTAGGACGAGGGACGTAAAGGGAGGCTGGGGGCAGGACTCATGGGTTCTAGCCCGGCTGTGGGAGGGGCCGGGAGTGGTCAGAGGAGGGAACCGGGGGCAGGATGCCTGGGTTCTAGCCCGGCTGTGGGAGGGGCCGGGAGTGGCCAGAGCAGGGAACCGGGGGCAGGATGCCTGGGTTCTAGCCCGGCTGTGGGAGGGGCCGGGAGTGGCCAGAGCAGGGAACCGGGGGCAGGATGCCTGGGTTCTAGCCCGGCTGTGGGAGGGGCCGGGAGTGGCCAGAGGAGGGAACCGGGGGCAGGATGCCTGGGTTCTAGCCCATCTGTGGGTGGGCAGTGGGGGCCAATGGTTAGCTCTGCCAAGACTCCTCCGCCCCAACTGGTGCCACCCCCGTCTCTTAGCACGTGTGCCCTGCCGTCAGGCCAGCCTTCCCCTCGATCCCAGCCCTGTTCACCCGCAGCACAAGACTACCTGGCCCCCCGGTTCACCTGCTAGGGCCAGACCAGGGAGCTGCTGCTCTGGGGCAGCCCAGCCAGGAGTTCCCCTGCCCCCACTCCATAGGGCCAGCAAGGGAGGGGCCGACGAAGCCCTTTAACTAACGACTTCTGCTTTCGGTGGATCCATTTTTAGAGCAGCGGGGGCGGGGGGAGGGAGTGCCCAGAGGGATCCCCCCGTCTCGAAATGATTCCCTGACGGGCTAAACACGGGGCTGTCCCGGGGAGAGGAACAAACCACAGGAGTGGGGCTAGTGGGGGGCAGGGAGCCGGTGCCCTCCCTCAATATACCCCCCACACACAATCCTCCTCTGGTGCCCCTCCACCAGCCATGCCCCAGCCCTGGGCCTGTGCCCAGCCTGCCAGGGGCAGGCATCCTCTCAGTGCCTGCTTGGACCCCCCACTTTCACACAGGGGGTTGGGCTTCAAAGACTCAGCAGCCCCCCCAGAGCCCCCAGGCAAGGGGGAGGTGAGAAACATGCCCAGAGCTGGTGCAAAATGCGGCCCAGGCTCCTGGCCTCAGTCTAGAGTCTCCAGCCAGCATCAGGGCTCCAGAGACCCCGGTGGCCTGGCTACTAACCCGCCCACCCCCAGCTGAATGGAGCCACACTAGGAGCCCGTGGGCCCTGCCTGCTGGAGCCACGCAGAAAGCCCTGGCCACGGCTCTGCTGGGGCCCAAGGTCCCGGGAAGGACTGGGCCCCCCCGGGGGGCAGCAGGGCAGGGAATCTGGCCTAGTGGCTACCACCCAGCCCCTGCTCCAACTGCTAGGCCCCACTGCCCAGCCATAGGCGGTGTAGCTGTGCTGAGCAGAGATGGGCTCAAAGTCAGGCTCCCCCCCAAGTACTCCCCATTTCAGCCAGACCCCCACCTGAAACCAGGCCCTGGGACAAGCTAAATGAGATGCTGCCGGGGGGTGTCATAAGACAGGGTACACATGCCCCCACCCTGTGCTCAGGGCTCCCCGGTCCTGCCAACCCGGGGGGGGGGGTCATTTTAACAACCCCCTGCACCCCTGCCAGGACCTCAGGATGAGGCTCACGGGAGTCACCTGCCCTGGCTTGGGGGCTGTTCTGTGCCACCTCACGGGACCCCGCTCTCAGCTCTGGGGGAGGGTGGGGCCTGGAGGTGGCCCTGCTGCACACCGGCGGGGGGGGGGGGCTACAGGCAACGATGGGGCTTCCTGGTACCTCTCGGGGAGGCTGCTGCAGATGCAGCCTCCCCATTAGGCAAGTTTGGTGGGTCCTCAGCTTCACCCTCACCTCTGACTGCCGGCCCCCCCAGCCTGACCAGGCCTCAGAGAGGGAGCCCGGCCCGGGGACAGTGCAGCCCAGTGCTACAAGGCAGCCGCTGCTGTCCCGAAGGAAACTCCTGCCTGACCCCAGCTGGGGAGCAGGCTGTGCCCTGGAGCATGAGGATAACCAGCCCTGGGTGGATTCCAGCCACGCTCCTCCTGCCAACCTGGCCTTTCTGTTGACTCACTTCCCCCTTTGCCCCCAGAATATCCTGCAGCAGCGAATTCCCCAGGGTAATCACAAGTGCGGGGGTGGGGGGTGGGGAACCACGAGCTTTGAGCCAAGCGTCAGAACCTGAGCAGGGGAGGGAGACAGTCACAGCCGAGATGAGGCGTGTACCCACCCAGCACTGGGGAGGGGCCCCCGCTGCATCTGACGACAAACTAAACAAACTGAGCAGCAGACCCAATAAAACCTGCTATTAATAGCACCACGGACTTTCTCAGGCACCTGTCAGCTGTGCTGAGAGCCCCCGCCTAGGATCCTGCTCCCCCCCGCTTCACCAAAGGGAAACCGAGGCACGGAGCAACACCAAGTGAGACAGTCCTGGCTCCCAGCCCCCCCTGTACCGTTAGCAGGAGGGCAGGCACTCCAGGCCCAGGGGAAGGGGCCCCGACTCCACCTGGACATATCCCAGCGCTCAAGTCCCACTAACTAGCTCACCAGCTCCGCCTGCCCTGGCTCCAGGAGCCAAATGGAACCACGATGCTGGGCGAAGCCATTTGGAGTTGGAGGCCAAAGCTTAACACATCGATCCGCACAGGATGCCGGAGCAGGGGGCGTGATGCCACCCTGCCCCCAGCGCCCCAGACGGGGCACCATCGGCCGGCCCTGCCCCGCACACGACTCGCACCCCCCCGCAAGTCTCAGAGACTCCTCGGCTCCAACTCAGCCCAAGTCCTAGCCTGGCTCAGCCTCCAGGCCTGCTCCCGGGACAGCAGCTGGCTACACGCACGGGCTCAGGGCAGGGAGCAGAGAAGAAACATGGGGGGACCCACACCCCAGCGAGGGCAGCCCCCCCGACCAAGGCCCATCCAGTCCTCTCACCCCCCAGCCCCCAAAATGCTGGACAGAGACCTCATGGCAGGCTAGCCACTGGCCAGGGGATCCAGGGAAAAGCGCCCCCCATCCTTTGTCAGGGCAGAATAGCATCTGGGGGGTCTCAGGGGGCACCCTGACAACTTCCCCCTCCCCAGGACACTGAGGGGGGGCTCTCCTCCCCCGCCCACGCCAGGCCCAACTCTCCCAGCGGCGGGAGCCAAAGGGGGTGCGGCAGCCCGGAGCTTTATCCCAGCACGACGGAGATTTCACGCTCGTGTTGCTGACAGACACCAACAAGTCCATTTCTGGCAAGGTGACTGTGTGCTCACAGCCCCACCCCACGCACCTCTGCAGCTCCCCAGCCTGGGAGGGGACAGCTCCCCCAGCTACGGCACCGCCCTCTCGCTACGGGCAGGAGACGAGACTGAAATCACCCCCCCGGCACCCCAGCAACCACCATGGTACCAGGGGAGCTGCACAACACAAGTGAGTGTTGGTGCAACTGGGGGGGGGTGAGGAGGGCTGTTCTCAGCAGGCCCTGATCTGCAGCCCCCCCACCAGCCCAGCCCTGGGCTCCCCCCAAGATCTACTGGGGCCCCTCACTCCTGATCTGCAGCCCCCCCACCAGCCCAGCCCTGGGCTCCCCCAAGATCTACTGGGGCCCCTCACTCCTGATCTGCAGCCCCCCCACCAGCCCAGCCCTGGGCTCCCCCAAGATCTACTGGGGCCCCTCACTCCTGATCTGCAGCCCCCCCACCAGCCCAGCCCTGGGCTCCCCCAAGATCTACTGGGGCCCCTCACTCCTGATCTGTAGCCCCCCGCTTGCCTAGCCCTGGGCTCCCCCCAAGATCTACTGGGGCCCCTCACTCCTGATCTGCAGCCCCCCGCTTGCCCAATCCTGGTCTCCCCCCAAGATCTACTGGGGCCCCTCACTCCTGATCTGTAGCCCCCCGCTTGCCTAGCCCTGGGCTCCCCCCAAGATCTACTGGGGCCTCTCACTCCTGATCTGTAGCCCCCCGCTTGCCTAGCCCTGGGCTCCCCCCAAGATCTACTGGGGCCCCTCACTCCTGATCTGTAGCCCCCCGCTTGCCTAGCCTTGGGCTCCCCCCAAGATCTACTGGGGCCCCTCACTCCTGATCTGTAGCCCCCCGCTTGCCTAGCCCTGGGCTCCCCCCAAGATCTACTGGGGCCCCTCACTCCTGATCTGTAGCCCCCCGCTTGCCTAGCCCTGGGCTCCCCCCAAGATCTACTGGGGCCCCTCACTCCTGATCTGTAGCCCCCCGCTTGCCCAACCCTGGTCTCCCCCCAAGATCTACTGGGGCCCCTCACTCCCAACTCACAGCCTCTGCCATCCCAGCCCTTGTCTCCCCCAGCTCTGCCAGTGCCCCTCACTCCCAACCCACTGCCCCTACCAGCCCAGCCCTGGGCTCCCCCCAAGATCTACCGGTGCCTCTCACCCCATCCCACAGCCCCTGCCAGCCCCTAAGATCTACTGGCACCCCACAATCCTGGCCCCAAAAAGCTTTGTAAACATGAGTCATTACTTTAGCCTCACAGCCTTCCTGAGATCGTCCCTGCTTTCCAGATGGGGAAACTGAGGCAGCGAGGGGCTGGGACTTGCCTACAATCACAGGACAACTCCAGCTGGGGACGGAGCCCAGACATCCTGGCTCCCACTGCTCTCCCTCTGGGCCAGCCCATCTTCACTGCATCACACGCACCCCCCACCTCCCAGCCCCGCTGAGCCTGTGCTGCCGGGTTTGGTGCCAAAGCAGGGAGCAGCCCGTGCTGCCGGAGGCAGGGGGCAGGAGTGCCGGGTGCCGGGCCCAGGTTGGCAGGCTCCCTGCCCACCTCCTCTGGGACTCCTGGCTAATCCCCTACCAATGGGGTCCCGCAGCCTGTAGACCCCTCCCTGCCGATGAGAGCGCAGGGGAAGTGGATCTTGGGGGACCCCTGCCTGGGGCTGGCTCACAGCTCAGCAGGGAGTCAACCAGCCCTGCAGAAGGAGGGGGAATTTCAAGGGGCAAAGGCCATCAGGGGCAGGAATAGCTCAGTGCCCTGCTCCGGGACCAGCCCCAGGCCCACAGAACCCAGCTCTCTGCCCCGCTCTGGTTAGCCCTACCTCTCCCCATGGACCATGGGCCCTGGCCAGGCAGGGCCAGCCTAGCTGCCAGGGGCTCCCTGGCCCCCACTGCCAGGGGCCTGAGCTGCCAGCAGGGCTCACTCGCTCCCTGCCCCACCTATCCGATGGGGAGTGGGGTCCCCCCCAGACTGGTGTTAAAGGGACGGCACAGGGAGCAGCTTTACAGAAGGTAGTTGAGCCGGGGGACGTGAGAAGGGGCTGGTGGCTAGAGGAGGGGGCAGGGAGCCGGGACTTTGGGGTTCCAGCCCCAGCTCTGGGAGGAGGTTAGAGGAGGGGGGCAGGGAGCCAGGACTCTGGGGTTCCAGCCCCAGCTCTGGGAGGTGGTTAGAGGACGGGGCTGGGGGGCTCCAGGCCCAGCTCTGGCAGCAACTCTCCATTTTAACTCACTCCCGCTAGACACAAGGCAGCGGCCTCACGCCCCCCCAGCAGAGGGAAAGTGGGTCTGAACTCCGCCTGGCAGCCTGCTCCCCACACGGCTCTTATCTCCCCCGCCAGGCCGTGGCTCTGAGGCAGCCCCCAGCCGGATCCAAACGCCACCGAGCTAAGGGAACAGGCGCTGGCGAGCTGGTCCACGCCGGCTATTGTCAGGCCGACACCTGCGTTCCCATCAAGCGCAGGCCTGTGCAACCTGCCAGCTGCAATTAAGGAAACATTCCTGCCCGGACCCTGCAAGGGGGCCGAGCCTGCAGGGCAGCACCCCAGGCCGGGGGGGGGGGGGGGCAGCAGAATGTAACAAGTAACTTTGGAGCTTCTGCTGGCTCTGGGCCCATCACCCCCGCATCTGACTCCAGGGGACCCTGTTTCCAGGTAGAGGGAAGGGCTAAGCCCTCACCGCACTGCCCAGAGCCTGGGCCTGGTATGCCTCCCGCTGAGGTTACAGCAGCCCCCACGGCGGCTCTAAGTGATGCGCTGAGGGTCTGGGGGCCCCTGGAAATGGGGACAATCACAGCACAGGCTCGGGGGGGGGGGGGGAGCCCTGATCCCGGGTTCCACGCTGGCTGGGGAGGCTCTGGGTTGGGGGTGGGGACTCAGCCACAAGCCGAGCATCACGGAGACCTCCCGGCCAGTCAATCCGGCTCAGCCCCGGGACCAGTCTCAGCCCTTGGCGTCCCCCGCAGCTGCCAATGGGGTGAACTCCCGGAACCTGGGCTGAGCCCTCACCAAACTCATGACACCCAGCAGGCAGCAGCCAAGGCCTCCTCCCACCTCACTTCAAAGCAACTCTTCTCCCCCTCCATCCCCTGCACCGGGAGCAGCTGGAGAGGCCGGTCTGATGCTCATGGGGCATGCACCTCCTTTGGCCATGGAGGGGTCAGGCTGCTTCGATCCTGCCCCCACCTTGGTACAAACAGAGAGTCACAGAGCCCCCTGCCTGCCCAGCTCTCCCACCCTTGCTCTCCCCCCCCCCCCCCGAATCACAAGATAACCCCCTTGTGCTACATCCGTGCTTGGGTGAGGGGCAGCCAAGAAACAGCCAGGAGCTGCCATTCCAATGGGGGCACTCGTCTTCCCTCTGCATGGGCCAGCTGTCCTCAGACCTAAATCACCTCTCCACTGGGCCCTGTCTAACCAGCAGCAGTGCCCCACTCCAGAGGTGGCTGCATCCCCGGGGCAGAAAGCGACCAGCCTACAGCCAGCGCTGCAGGGGGAAAGGCACTAGGGAGTCCCGTGTTATTCTTTGCCCTCCGCTCCGATCTTGGCAGGAAGTTCTTTTGTTTTCTTTAATTAATAATAACTCTGGTGGCAGCGTATCACCCCGCCCCCCGCCCTGCAGTGTTTCCCCAGGAGTGCCGCTCTGAGCCCTTGCGTAAACATGTACTTTGGCACAGGACTGCAGCAGGGCCCTTTACCACAGGCGGAGGCTGCCGCGGCCTCCCGTACAGGTTTGGGAGATTTGCCGAGGGCAGGACAAACCCTCCCCGGCCGGTCTGCACACCCACAGCACCGGCTTCTCACCATGGAGCGTTCCAGGCGCTGGAACAGACTGTCAAATCAAACCAAAAGACCAACTGCAAACCCCTAATCGGCCCCAAGGGCGCATGGCCCGAGGTGGACAGAGCTATGCACGGGTAGGACTCGGAGCCAGGACTCCTGGGTTCTATTCCCCCTGGGCTCACTTGGCTCCTTGGCCTTCCCAGTGCTGAAGAAAGGGCCAGGCGTGTCGCGTTCGGGGCAATTTCTGCCCCAGTGGCCAGGGAGCTGGATTGGCCAAAGCCCCTACCCAGCCTGGGAATGTAAAATAGAGCAGGATGGTGGCGCCTTTGTTCCCTGAGTCGTGGGGGCTGGGTTTCTCCCGGGCCAGAGCATCACACGCGGAAACCTGCCTCTGAAATCCCACGCGAGCCTGAACCCACTAAAAACTCCAGGTCCAGGAAGCTGACCCTCCACTTGGGGTCACCCATGAGCGTCACCCCACCGAGCGCCAGGCTCAGCCCTGTTCGCATAACGGAGACTTGGCCGGGTTCTTTAGGCAGCGGATCCAGATGTTTGATCCCAGCTGGATCAGTCCTTGGGGGTTAGATACACCAGCCGTGCCTGGAGCTCAGCACCCGTTGGGTGCTTCACTGGCTGGAAAGTCTGGCGGGGCCGGGGTCTTCCGCTGTGTCTCCTGCTCAAAGCCCTGCCCCTTACTGCACTGCCCACGGCCTGCCCCACTGTGTGAGTGCTTGCTTCCTCCCCCCTCCCCTCCCAGCACACCCGCCAGCAGCGTGAGAGCCCCTGTGGGGCACGTGGGGGAAGCTGTCACCAGCGGGTCCAGCCTGGCCCGTTTCTACCAGGCAGGGAAAGCCATGGTGAGCTCTGTGTGAACCTGGGCATGGCTCTTCCAGCCAGGCAGGGGCTGGGGACTGCAGCTTACTTGGGCCAGGGGCTGGGAGTAGGCGGGTTACAAACGCCCACTCCAGGGAGGAGCAGGGGAGCCCTCTGGCCCTGACCGTGCAGGACTGGCAGATCTCGTCCCTCCTGGCCAGGCACTCTATGGATGGGGGCATGCCCCCCCCACCCCCCACCCGGCAGCACCACCAGCTCAGTCCCTAGGGTCACGCAGGTGCCAAGCCAGGGGGCAGAGAAACCCCTTCCCCTGCCCAGCGCCTGGCACAAGGGACAGACCCTGCCAGGCTGGGGGGGGGGGGGGGGCAGTGCCTGGCACAGGGGACAGACCCCACTTGGCAGGGGGAGGGGGTTGATCCTGCCAGCTCGATGCCAGCGCCTGGCACAAGGGACAAACCCCACCAGGCTGGGGGGGGGGGGGTTCAGCGCTGCTCGGGGGGGGGTTCAGCGCCGCTTGGCTCGGGGGGGGGGGGGCAGCGTCTGGCACAAGAGACTGGCCCCGGAGGCGGCACTGCAGCCGCGGGGCGCTCCCAGAGCCCCACCGGGCACTCCCCCCATTCGCCCGCGCGGGGAGCGTCCGGAGCCGGGACACCCCCCGGGGCCGGAGCCGCGGGGCCACCCCGGCTCCCTCCCTGACGCTGCGGGAAGAGGAAGACCCGGGACCAGCCCCGCCCGGGACTCCGCAAAGTTTCGGGGCCGGGCGGGGGTCGCGGCTCGGGGCGCCCGGACCCCGCAGCCCCTTCCCCCCGGGCGCGCCCTACCTTGTCTGCAGCGCGGCGAGCTCGGAGGCAGCGCGGGGCGAGCCCGGGGCGCCGCCCGCCCGAGCCCTGCCCCGCTGACATCACAGCCCTCCCCTCCCCGCGAGCCCCGCACCGAGCCCCGCACCTTCCTGGTCCGGCCGGCGCTGGAGCGAAGCGGGGCGCCCGGCGGGCTCCGGGCGCGCACGGACCCTGCAGCTGCCGGTGCCGCAAGCAGGGCGGGGGCTGGCCCCGGCGCGAGCTTGCGACGCCCCCTCTCGGCGCCTCTGCAGAGCCCGGCCCGCAGCCTCTTGCACCAGCGAGCCCCGGGCTCCCCGGGGGGGGGCGGGGGGGGCCACATTTAAAGCGACAGCGGCTCACTGCGCCACTCTGCCCTGGCCGCAAACCCCGGGGAACCCCCTGCGCCCCCGGATCGGCCTGGCCTCCCCTGCCCGTGTGCAGGCCAGGGGTTAACTGGGGGCGCTGGCAAGCGCCAGCAGGACTTTTCTGGGAGCTGCAGCCCAGGCCGGGGTGGGAGGTGAGCCCAGGGAAGGCGGGGGCTGCCAGGCAGAGCCCTCCCCGGCTAGCCATCGCCTTGGCCTTGAACTGCAGGGCTGGGACGAGGGGGGCTTAGAGGCCAAATCCGGGCGTGGTGTCAACTCTCAGGTCAGCACTGCCCGTGGGCACGTTTGTGGGGGGGTGAGGCGGAGGGTAGGACTGGACGGGGCCTCCAGGGGTCATCTGGTCCCTGCCCCCTGCAGGTCCTAAGTGCCATCCCTGGCAGGTGTCTGTCCAACCTGCTCTTAAACCTCCCCAGTGATGGAGATGCCACCACCTCCCTGGGCAGTGTCCGCAGGGGTGTAAGCCAGGTGCACGTGTGTGGGTCTGGGTGTGTAGGTTTGTGCACACAGTCACTCTGTGCGTGCTCGCTCCCCCCCCCCCCCCCCCCGCGGGGTGCCTGGCGGTCTTTCTGCTCCACAAGCTCGCCGTGAGTGCTGGGCCCGTGTGGGCACTGAGTCCTGTGCACGGCCCCGTGTGAGGCCTTCATCTCGCTGGGCGTGGGGCATGTGTGCGTCGCGGGGGTGGAATTGGCCTGGATCACTGCATGCGCGTCTGCTTCCTCCTCCCTCCGCAGCGATCCGTGGGTGTGCCAGAGCCTGCCTGGGCAACCCTGCGCACATGGGCCTGCCCAAGCCTGCGCTCTCTGGGATCGAGGCCAGGCTGCTAGGTGTGAGGGGGTGGTGCTGATCTAGAAACTCATAGACTCATAGACTTTAAGGTCAGAAGGGACCATTATGATCATCTAGTCTGACCCCCTGCACAATGCAGGCCACAGAATCTCACCCACCCACTCCTGGAATAATCCTCTCACCTAGATCTCAGATATTGAAGTCCTCAAAGGGTTTAAGACCCCAAGATGCAGAGAATCCTCCAGCTGTGATCTGTGCCCCATGCCACAGAGGAAGGCGAAAAACCTCCAGGGCCTCTGCCAATCTACCCTAGAGGAAAATTCCTTCCCGACCCCAAATATGGGCCACGGGCAGGAAACTCCACCCACTGACCACTGAGTCATTTGTCACCCCCTCCCACGGCCTGCTCTGTGGTACCCATGTGCTGCGAACTCCTGTCCCCTCCCCCCTCAACCCGCCTGGGCCCCAGCCAGCCCTTGGCCTCTCTGTGGAGGGGGCTGCTCACAGCCATTATTGTTGGTGGTTGAAGGGTCCCACCTAGGAACTGGACTGAGACCCAGCCAATTCACTACACACCAGCCATCAGACAGCCCTCACAGTCTGCTCAGGTGAGTCGTGCTCTCCAGAGCAACTAGCTCAGGTGCACAGGACTTTGCCCCCTGGGCTACCAGTTCAAATCCAGTGCAGTGACCATAAGATACTGGCATGGGTGGGCCCCCTCCCAGCCCGGTTTGGGGGAGAGGTCAGCACTGAATACACCAGGGAGACTTGGCTTGGGTCTGTTGCTGCCTGTAGACAGAGGACCCCAGTCGGGCAGGCGGAAGTACCATCTGCCATGTCCCACGGTTGCCCCACGGCGAGGCACAAACTCTGCAGCTGGAATTTCCCTTTTTTGTCTAGCAGATGTTTTCTGTGCCGGCTGAGTGTGTGTGTGGGCGGGAGGTGCGAGTACTGCGGGGAGCCGTTTCCACCTCATGTCACCCTCCTACCCTCATTAGTTAATTAACCCAGGGCCTGTTCCTCGGCTTTGTTTGCAGAGGGGGACAGGGAGGCGGAGAGAGGAGAAAGGCCTTGCTGAAGGTTGAATGATGAGTGGGTGGCAGTGCCCAGAGCAGATGCTGGGCAGTTCCTGGCCCCCTGCATGGAGACACGAGGCAATGCTGCCCTCCTCAGAGTGCACTTTGTCTTCAATGCAGCAAACCAGTCGGTGGAAGGGGGAGCGCTGGAGTCGTGTGCTCTGCTTCCCCCCCGTTTAATACAGAGCCCAGCAAATCCTCTAGCAGCTCCACCAGGCCACTGACACTGGGAACAGAACAAGCAGCCCCGCGCCCTCTCCCCTAGGACCATGCACATTGGCAGTGCAGCGAGAGCTGCAGAAATTCCGGCCTGTCACTCAGCCGCAGCAGAGCCGGAAATAGGAACTGAGCAACAAAAGAGGCTGAAAAGTGATGCTGTTATCTCCCCTGAGGATCTACAGCCGTTGCTGCATTGTGTGCACACCGTGCAGGGGCAGGATGTGCCCGCACTGAGCCCCGCCTCGCCCCTGGAAACCGCCCCCTGACATGGGGGGGAAGGTCGTGGCTCAGCGGAGCTGCACATGGTGCCGGAGATAGTGCCTGGGCTTTGCAGGGAATGAATGGAGCGGTTGTGCATGTGAGCATGTGTGTGCATGCGTGTACCCGGGTGGAAGCGTGTCTGGTCGGGAAGAGACTACTGAGGTGAAGGGAAGGCCACACTACTGAGCACGTGGCGAGGGGGGATTTCGCTCCTGGGATTCCCAGTGTGGAAGCCACCTGGAAAAGCCATTCCCACCAGGCAGCCTGTATGGGCTGCTGGGTGCATGGAAAGTGTCCCCACCATGCCCCTGGCACGCTGAGCGGGCCCCTGGGTCGGTGGGAAGGCCCGGGATCTAAGAGCATGGTGATGGAGCTCAGAGAGGCGGGGATCCAGCCAGCCTGGGGCTTGGGCGGTGGGTGGGTGGAATCTCACTCTGCGGTGGCCCTGGCTCTCCGATGGAAGCAGGCGCCGTTCCCGGCCCTGCATTCACTCACACGACTGGCTGCCAATAAGGCTGGAGAATCTAAATGCCAGCTGGGATGAATCACAGCCGCAGCAGTGACAAGAGCTGCCATGGGCCGACCCTGCTCCGGCTGATTAATTCTTCGAAGGCGGCTAGTTCGTCAGGCTTTCAAATGACAGACAGGGCGGGGGAGGCGCCTATTGCGAAACTCCAAGGGACTGGAGTGGGGGACAAGTCAGATTGGGGGACCTGAAAGTCGGGGTGTCCAGGAGATGCCTGGCCATGCTGAGTAGTGGGTGAAGGCCTCTGTTTGGAAAAGACGGGGGTGGGGACATACTAAGAATGGGGCATTTGGGGGTGTGAACCATATGAATGACCATTTTGGGTTAGCCCAGTGCATCCCCCCCAGTGTCCCATGTGCAGGGCCCAGGGCAACCACCATCCACTGGTCCTGCCCCCCCCCCTCCATCCCTTCACCCAAGACCCCGCCTGCTTCACCCGCACCTTGTTCCTACCCCCTTGCTAGCCGTTCTCCCTTGAACAATATGAGCTGGGGGATTACCAGGAGCCTGGCATGGGGCGGGGGGCAGTAGAAGTCAGCCCCTCTCCTGCACTCACCGCAGTGGCAAGAGTCAGAGCAACTCAGCAGCCTGCTCTGCCCTGCACCATCATGGTGCCTTCTCCCAGCCCATTAAGTTAGCTTCTCCATGGCAGTGGCAAGCAGAATGCCCTGGGGCTGAAGCGCTCTGCTTCCTGCTGCCCAGTTGAAGCTGAGCTCTGGCTGACAGTTGCTGATATCCTGCGCTTCAGAGGGAGTGAACACAACCAAGCAACTATCAAGTGATCCTTTCTCTGTCATCCAGTCCCAGCTTCTGTCAGTTGGAGGCTTAGAGACACCCATGGAGTGGCTCAGCAGCATTGACCATCATGGCTCCGTGAACTGGTCTAGTCCTTTTTTGAAGCCCGTTATAGTTTTGGCCTCACCACCTACTGTGGCAAGGAGTTCCACAGGTTAACGGTTTGTTTGAAATACTTCCGTCTGCTCATTTTAAACCTGCTGCCTATTCATTCCACTGGGTGATGCTGGTTCTTGTGTTACAAGAAGGGGTAAATAACATTCCCTTATTCCCTTTTTCCACACAAGTCATGATTTTATAGAGCTGTCATGTCCCTCCCCAATTCTTTCTTTTCTTAGCTGAACAGTCACAGTCTTTAATCTCTCCTCAGATGGCAGCTGTTCCATCCCCCTAATCATTTTTGTTGCCCTTCTCTGTACTTTTTCCAGTTCTTCTAATATTTCCGAGATGGGGCGACCAGAATTGCATGCAATATTAATGGTGTGCGTGTAGCGGGGATTTATATAGAGGCATTATGCTATTTCCTGGCTTATTATGTGTCCCTTTTCTAACTGTTCCCAACATTCTGTTTGCTTTTTTGGCTGCTGCTGCACCCTGAGTGGATGTTTTCAGAGAAACTAGCCATTAAAACTCCAAGATCTCTGTCTTGAGTGGTAACAGCTAATGTAGAACCCATTACTTTATATGCATCGCTGAGATTACGTTTTCCAGTGTGCATTACTTTACATTGATCAGGGTTGAGTTTAATCTGCCGTCCTGGCGCCCAGTCACCCAGTTCTGTGAGGCCTCTCTGGAGCACTTCACAGTCTGCTTTGCACTTAACTCTCTTGCGCAATGTTGTATTATTTGCAGACTTCGCCACCTCACTCTTTACTTCTTTTTTCCAGACCATGCAAGAACATATCTAAAAGCACTGGCCCCAGAACTGATCCTGGGGGGACCCCACCAGTGTTCCCTCTAATATTTTCCATCCATGGGTGGAATGAATGTTGTTTTGCACTGAGGCATGTGCGGATGTGCACCACCAGTAGGAACTCACACTGCCGGCCGTGGGCACTCTGCTAATCAGCTGGGCAGTATCAGAATCTCTCCTGGGTGGTTATCCAAGTGCTCAGCTTACAGGGAACACTGGACCCTACTACCTAGCTCTCTCCACTGTGAAAACTGACCATTTATTTCTACCCTTTGTTTTCTAACTTTTAACCTGTTCCTGACCGGTGAGGGCACCTTCCTTCTTGTCCCATTACTCCATACGTGGCTGAAGAGTGGCTGAAAGCCCAGGATCACTAGTTCCACTGGTTCACATGTTTGTGGAACGCTTCAGGGAATTCTAACAGATTAGTGAGGCATGACTTCCCTTGACAAAAGCTGTGCTGACTCTTCCCCAGCGAGTGATATTCATTTGCGTGTCTGATCACTGCCCACAAACAATGCATGCCCCTACCATGCACCCTAATGCAGGTCAAATCGGGGGGATGGGACAGAGCCTTTCCAGCATGCTTTGCAGGCCGACAGCCTTCCCAGGCGCAGACAGGAAGCCCCATCAGGTTGATGAGCAATGACCACAGCTTGCAGGAGCCAACTTCGAGCCCCAGAGACTGCAAATGGAGCAGCGCAGTTTGCGCCTGGGAAGGCTCAGCCGTGTTGGGCCCAAGGCAGCAGAGGGAAGAGAGTGGGTGTGGGGAAGGCAGAACAATCAGGTACTGGAGGAGCAAGTATGTTCCTGCCCCAGAATGAGTCATAGGTGGGGCCCTGCCCACACGCAACACCCACTTCCCTGTCAGCCCCGGTGCCGCTGCCCACGTCTGAGTGTGAGCGAGAAACCGCCAGAGAACAAAGAGAAAGGAGGAGGGGGGCTTGCTCGAAAACAACCGCGCCGTATCTCTGCAGAGCTGATGCCACAGCAGACAAGCAGAGCTAGAACCCAGGCGCCCTGACTTTCTGCTTCACGGTGCTCTAACCACTAGCCTGCACTCCCTTCCAAAGCTGGGGCTAGAACCCAAGAGTCCAGATGTTAGGCCCGGCTCTAGCCACTACACAACACTCCCTCACCCAGAACTCCCAACTCCCAGGTCTCTACACTCCCCACTAGACAACACTCTCTTCTAAGCCAGGCTCAGCACCTGATTCCCAGTCTTCTCCTCCAACCACGGAAATTATTGAACAAGACTAGTATGGAAGCAATGTGGGAGAGCGGCCAGGTATTTGCCTCGCTTTGTCACTCATTGGAACACACCCAAAAGAGGGAGCGGAGCTGCTGGTTTCCCAAGGGGTTCTGGCGATAGCGACCCGCTGCAGCAATCGGACTTTGCTAACGGGAGCCCTGCAAGCGCCAGCCTGGGAGCTCATCAGTGCTGCCTGATGGCGTGTGGGAACTTGTAGGCACCATCTGCTGCGGATATTGGCTTCATCAAGGTCTGTCTCCCCCGCACCTGCGCGATGGAGGGGGGACGTGGCAGACTGGAGGAACGGAGCGAGAAGCAGGGAGGGGTCTGTGTGTTAGCACGCAGGGCCCCAGGGAGCAGCGCTAGGGAAATATGTGGACACGGACAGGCTGGTCAGACACGGAGATGCCCTGAGGCTGCTCTGATTTACGCTTCAATTCCTGTGGCTCCCTCTAGCCCTTAGGGAGCAGCCATAGTGCAGTGGGCTCTGCTCACACCCCGCTCTGCCCCTCTAAGACCCCCGTCAGGCCGCCAGAGCCTGAGGATAAGTAGGAATCCGGCCTGCTCCTCTGTGGCAGGCTGCTTTTCGACCGGCTCAAGGCCACCTTGCGAGTGTCCGAGTGGACCACATGGTCAAGCCCTCTAGCCGTTGTGCAAACCCCTCGCCCCCGTGCAAAGTCACGTTGGTTTGCACTGGCGTTAGTGATGAGGGAGTCGGAGCCCAGGGTAGTTCTGCAGGGGCCAAGTGCAGTTGTGTCCAAGCCATGGGTTCGGACTGACGAGGTGGGATGTATGTGGAGGGGCACTCCAGATGGGATCCCCTGTAAGCTGAGTGCTTGAGCGGCCACCCAGGAGAGATTCACCTGCTGCCCAGCTGATTAGCAGAGCACCCACAGCTTCCCACAGCCGGCAGCATGTCTTTCAATTGGTGGTGCACATCTGTGTCTGCCTTGGTGCACATAACAAAATTAATTCCTCACATGGGTGGGCAAAAATTAGAGGGAACATTGGCTCCAGACTGTCCCTGCCCTCTTTCCTGCAGGAGCCAAAGCCCCTTGCCCGGGGGGAATGATCAAGCAGAGGCCACACTGTCCCTATAGGGAGCTCTTCCCAGCGTTCACAGTGACACCTACTGGGTACTTGCTCCAGGGTTGTGGCGAGGGACCAGCACAAACAGACGGAGGGACTTTCTCCGGGATATTTGCTTTTTTCTGGGCTCCAGTGGGATCTGTGCATGCAGCTGCTCCAGGCAGCGTAAGGCAGACATTGATCAGCAGCGCTGCTTCCTCCCAGGCAAGGAGTGTGCATATCTCTCGCTGGCATCAGAGCTCAGCCCTGCTGGCAGAGGTTCCTTGTCTGCCGGCCACTTGATTGGTAAACCTCAAGTCTCTGCTGATAAGGATCACCCACAGAGACTGCTCTGCGCGTGCCCCGGGGAATGGAGCGTGGTGATTGAGTGCCGGGGCTGGCAGCAGAGCCCTTGTGCCAGGAGGCCCTCTGGTCTGAGATGCTGGCTGCCACCCCGGGGGAGTCCAGCCTTCCTGTTAGAAAGATGTAACCTTGCTGCAGCCTCAGCCCCTTCCCTCTTGACCTCACTCTGGGGGGAGAACAATTATCCCTGTCCTTATCACAGCCCTGAACATACCACAGCCAGGTTCCCCCTCAGTCACCTTCCCGCAAAACTCAGCGGCTTGGAAATCGGCTGGCATCCCTGGTGATGGGAATCGCCGTGGGCCTACAACATACAGGCTCCTCTTCGTGAGGCTTTCTGGATTGCCTGTCAATACCAGGTAGCTTCCCTAAAGAGAGCTGGCTCCAAAGCAGGCAGCTCAGCTTAGAAGGACTAGGCAGAGCAGAAGGCTAGTGGGTAGAACTGCGGGAGCCCAGGGCTGGGAAAGCAGGAGAGCTGTGGGTTGGGATTGAGGAGCATGGACATAGTTGCAGGAAGTTCCCTGTACCCAGAGGCCGGCCCTGCTGTCTATGACCCCTGGCTTTTGGGGTTCCGCTGGTCCCACTGGCTTCACCACTCCCTGGGATCCTGCCACTCCCTGGGATCCTGGCAGGCTCTGTTGGATCCTCAGGGTCCTGTCACACACTGCTCCTGCCCCAGCAGGGTCCGCAGCCTGCTGGCCTTGCTGGCCCCACTGTCTAGGCCAGTGGCCCTGAAGTCTCTGCTGCCCCACCACATGCCCAGGACTCTGACTCTCTCTCAGCTCAGTGACTGTCCCCAGCTGCGGCCCCAGCTTGGGACGGCAAACAGCTAGAGTTACTAACTCTCCTGGAACGGATGGACTGGACTTCATTGCTATGAATATGGTCCGGTCGTCCAAACCGGGAGAGTTGGCAACCACTGGAGGGGCACAAATGGGTGTAAGGGGGGGAGGTAACTCAGCACCCCCTCTCTAAAAATTGTTCCAGAACCAGTGAGCACCAGCAGAGCTGTGTGCTGGCAGCTGAAGGGAAGGGAGGGAAGCCCCCTGTCCCTTTATCCCTCATCGTCCACCCTGCTAACAACTCCTGTTAGAGGAGCCTAAGGGGGACAGGATAGAGGTCTATACAATCATGACTGGTGTGGAGAAAATGAATATGGAAAAATTATTATGTGTTCCCATAACATAGATGCTAGGGGGTCACCATATGAAATTAATAGGTAGCAGGTTTAAAACCAAAAAAAGTAAGCAGCGCACAGTCAACCTGTGGAACTCCTTGCCAGAGGATATTGTGAAGGCCAGGACTTTAACAGGGTTCAAAAAAGAACTAGATCAGTGGCTCCCAACCTGGGGTGGTACTGTAAGGGGTCCATGGAAAGTATAGGAAAGGAAAAGAAAAGTAAGGATCAGGCCCACTGAGGGCCTGGGACTTTCCGCTGGGCGATTCTTGCCTGCGGCTTGCCATTTGCGACTGGCTGCGCGCATGCTGCCTCCTGTCCTCAGGATGGGATCTTGATAGCCCAGGAGGCACCATCTGTCTTCCCGCCACCAGCTGCGCTGCCGTTTATGCTCCACCCCTCTCCCACCTCCCTGTCCGACAGTGGGCCTGATCCTTACTTTTCTTTTCTTTTCTTTTCTTTTCTTTTCTTTTCTTTTCTTTTCTTTTCTTTTCTTTTCTTTTTCTTTTTTCTCCCCCAGGGCTCTATGCACGACCAAGGGCGGAGTGCCAGGGCAGGAGATGCCTTTGGCCATAAGAACCCCCTCACTGTATCCTCTCTGGATGGGCAGGATTGGAGGAGGCAGGAGCTGAGGAAGCAGCGCAGGCCAATGGACATGCTGGCCACTGCTTCCGGCCGGTCCCCTTGTGGGGGGGAGGTCTGTACAATTTTAACAGATTGAAAAGGGGTTCACATGCTCGACAGGGTTGGGAACCACTGAACTAGAGAAGATCATGAAGGATGGGTCCATCAATAGCTATTAGCCAGGATGGGCAGGGATGGTGTCCCTCGCCTCTGTTTGTCAGAAGCTGGGAATGGGTGACAGAGGAGGGACCACGTGACGATTCCCTGTGCTGCTCACACCCTCTGGGGCACCTGGCATTGGCCACTGTTGGACGACAGGACACTGGGGTAGATGGACCTTTGGTCTGACCCAGTCTGACTGTTCTTATGTTCTGTCTGTCTCCGCAGAGTTTGAACATAAAGATTTGCAAAGGGCTGGAGCTGTGCTGCCCACACGCAGGAACAGCAGAAAGGCACCAGATAGCAAGGCAGAGGTGTCTAGTAGCTACAGCAGGAGAGTCAGGTACTTGGCTTCAGTCCCCTGGGCTGTGTCCCGACTCAGGGGTTTTTTCGAAAAAAGTAGCCTTTTTTCGAAAAAACTTCCCCTGCGTCCAGACTCAAGCCGCGTTCTTTCGAAATTAATTCGAAAGAACGCGGCTTTTCTTTCGATGGCGGTAAACCTCAATTTACGAGGAAGAACGGTGTTAAGTCGTCCCCCACCCTCCTGGGTTTAGCTCAGTGTTTCTCAAACTTTTTTTTGTAAAGTACCCCTTTAAAAAAAGTCCCCCCTTTAAAAACAATAAAATTAGAAGTACCCCTAGTACCTACAGTTTTCAGACACACACAATTTTTTCTACCATTGCAACACATTTGTTTAAACAACTTAATCATAGCCGGGCAGGCAATGAAATTTTTGGGTATAAAAAGTACAAAAATAATAAAGTACTGTAAAACTTACAACAAAAATTCTGTTTTCTCCAAATTTCAGTTGTGTTGAAGTACCCCTCAGACTTCTCTTGAACCACTGATTGAGAAACATTGGTTTAGCTAATATAGCAATAGCAGTGTTAAGGCCCCCCCCTTCACCTAAAAGTCTTGCTAAGTATTGTAGCATACAAAGAGAGAGTGGAAGGGTGGAGCCTAGCCCACAGCCCCGCCCACAAAGCCTCTATAAAGTCCAGTCAGCTGCTTTCATTTTACCTCAATATGGCTGCTGCTGGAGATCCTAATGCAACAGGTGAGGGTAGTGAGTTCCCTGTAGCATGAGACTCCCATTGTTCTGAGAGGTGCTTCTCTGTTTAGCTGGCAGTGGGTGGAGGGGTGCAAAGGGGGTGGTTGGGTCCATAGGTTGGTTGTGTCTGGCCCTATGTGTGGGGAAAGGCTGGCCAGATGGCATTGCTGTTTAGAGAGTCTATTTTTAAGATGCTGTAACTCTAGTCCAGTAGCAGCTTTGTGGCTTTAAATGCATAGAGTGTGCCTGGGGTTTTGCCTAAATAAATTACGGGTGCTTCCTGCCTGAGTAGTGGCTCTAATTCAGTGTAACTAAGTTACCCCATGCTCTGCTAATTGGATTGATCACTGTAAGTTAATGAAACTAATCTTTTCAAACCAGATTATTTGCTGATGTGGAAATAATTATCTACTGACCTGGAGACTGTGAATCAAATCAGAGACTTTATTGTGACTCCAGGGGAAATTGTCCTTTCTTCTGCTGTATGGCCTTGCTTGCTAGCAGTTCCTAGCCAGCCCCCATGCCTTGTTAATGGTTGCAGGGAGGAAACACCATAGCTGAGGCGGGTGAGTGGCTCTTCCTGGTCACTAACTTAAAAAACAAAACAAGGCTAACCACAAAATTTCTTGGGACGTAAGCTTCACCCCTGGTGTTAATCAGAAGGTGGAATATCCCACGAGGTGTCAGCTCGGCCTATCTGCTCACTTTTTTGGAGAGACAGGCTGGTCTGATGATTAAGGTGCTGTCTAGGACTTGGGGAAACCCAGGATAAGTCCCTCCTGTGCCTTAGGGCAAGGTGAAGGCTGCCCGGCTGCGAGCTGCCAGGCCACGCAGTGCAGCCAACCATAACAGGCCGCCTTGGGGCCCACAAACTCTTTGGCTGGGCTTGTTCCTGTGCCCCAGGAGTGTGGTAGTGGCCTCCCTGTGCCAGTTCTCCCCCTATACAATGGGGCTGTTGGCACTTCCCAGAAGGTGTGTGTGAGGGGGGGGTTCTTACTAGCAGATGGGGCGGGGAGGGGTGCTGTGTGTGCGCCTAAAATGGGCAGCTCCGTGGGAGTGGCAATGCAGAGGGCCCCCACCGAATGTGGTGAGGCAGCAGCTGTGCTGGGATCACCCACTGGAAGGGCTTCGGTGTGGCTGCCTTGGCCTCCCTCCCCATCCGCCCGTGAGGCTGCCACGTGTCAGCGGGGGGGGCTGGCCGCTCGTGCGGGGGAGGCGCGTGGACGCAGAATTTCCACCCCACGTCTCCGGCCATCCCTGCCCGAGGCCCAGTGGGTCGCCTAGGGCAGAGCAAAGGCTGTTGCCTCCCCTCCCCCCATGGGGCGGCTCTGGAGAGCTGGGGGGTGCCTAAGGCAGCCAGGAGCCCCCCCTTGTCCCCTGCCTGTGGCCCCCGGGTTTGAACCCATGACCCCTCCCCCACAGATGCCCCCCTGGGGAGGCCTGTGACACTGGGGGGGGGGGTTGCTTAGCCTAAGCTCCAAAGGACTCTGGGAAATTCTCCTCTCCCCCTCCCCCCCGCCCCTCGACTCCTGTGGCAGCGCCTGTCTCTTTAAAAACAAGATGGCCGCCGAGCCTGCTCCTTCCCCCCCTTCCCGCCCTCGCCACTTCCGGGGGCGGGTCAGATCGGCCGGAAGTGGGTCGCTTTGCCAAGATGGCGACTCCCTATGTGACGGACGAGACCGGTGAGTGCGGAAGCCGCTTCCGGGAGGGGAGAGCCCCCCCCCGCCCGGCCCGTAGACCCCCGCCGCTCGCGCTTCACCCCCCCATCATGGCCCCTCCCCCATGGGCTCGGCCCCCCCATCATGGCCCCTCCCGCTTGGGCTGTGCCCCCTCCATCCTGCCCCCCCCCGCTTGGGCTGTGCCCCCTCCATCCTGCCCCCCCCGCTCTGGCCCCTCCCCCATGGGCTCTGCCCCCCCATCATGGCCCCTCCCGCTTGGGCTCTGCCCCCTCCATCCTGCCCCCCCCCCGCTTTGGTCCCTTCCCCATGGGCTGTGCCCCCCCGCCCTCCTGACACGGCCCCTCCCCCATGCTCTGTATCCCCTGATGCTGCCCCTTTGGCTCCCTTCCCCTCTGTGCCTTGGTGTCGTGCAGCTCCCCGCCCCGCTTACACTGCAGCCGCGGGGTCCAGGGAGATCAAGTTAAGGGCTGTGTCAGCCCTGCCCCTCTTTGGGCCCTGCCCTGCCCGAGGAGCCCTTTGCTGACCTGGGGCAGACTGGCTGGTGCAGTGGCGATGGAGCCAGCCCTGGGTGCAGTGGACCTCAGTTTCCCTGCGGTAGGACGTATCACCAGTAAAGGATCTGGAAGCTGCCAGAGAGAGAAGGCAGCTGGGATGATGCATCGTTTATTGGCCTAGCGTCTGTTGCTGGAGGGGGAGCGGGGAGAGATGCCACCCAAAGCGCCTTGTCAGGTCACTGTTGGGTTACTAGTTAACAGCCTGAGAGTGAATATTGACATCGCTTTTTCCCTTCCCCTCTTTAAAATATGCAGTCACAAAGATGCTTGTAACATTTCAGGGAAGTACATTGCCTCCACGCAACGCCCTGATGGGACCTGGCGGAAGCAGAGGAAGGTGAAGGAGGGATACGTGCCCCAGGAAGAAGTGCCAGTGTAAGTCAAATTCTGGTCCTTGCTGAACCTCCAGAGAGCAGGGGAGGGCCATTGTGGCTGGGCTGTTACGCAGTTCAACTCCTCCCATCTGCAAGCCTTGACAGCTCCCAACACTGAGATTATTTGCTTCTGTGGCTCCAAATGAGCACATTGTGCCTCAGCCCGTTCCACAGACAGGTAGCCTGCTTCCTCAGAGGTGGGCTAGGCAAGAAAGCGGCACTGGTTTCATTTAAGGTGCGACTTTTCAGCTGGTGGGAACTGCTGTATGCGCAGCTCCTTTGGATTCAGAGCGGTGTCTCTTCGTTTAGGTTCAACCTGTTCTTACAGCCGTGAGCTCACTTGAAGTAAGCCACTCAGAGAAATGTCCCCGTGGGTTTGCACTGGTGTAGGTTAAAATGTGGCAACTTCTGTATGTAGGCCTGAGACCCCTCCCTCCTTCCACTGGCTTCCCTTTTGGGTAAGAGCATCTCTTGTGATCAGCAATCCTCTCCTGTTCCACCTCTTAGCTGGGGGCAGCATAATGAGCCAGTCAGACATATGTTTGGGGCCTGCTCACTGATTGGGGTCGCTTTCCCCAGAGGATCCAAGAGGCCTTGTGGTCAGGTTAGAAACATGTTTAAAAAAGAAAAAATACAGCTTGGTGCTCTCCAGATCAGGCTAGGTGATCTCAAGGATGTTGTCTTGCTGCAAAGTTACGAATCCTTTGGATCTGCTGGTACAAGCCAGGCGTTCCTGTCAACTCTTGGAGTGCTGATCCCAGCTCTTCTCCCATGGCAGAGCATGTTCAGCGAGCTCCCAGGGCATTTGGCACAACTGCAGAAATCCCATGTTCACAGGTTGTTAGTGAGCATGAGGTGGGTGGGTTAGACTCCACATCAGGATGGGCAAAAGGCCCTTTGCAGGCTGGATCCAGCCTACCAAGTGGGTTAATCCAGCCCACAGAGGTCCTGCCATTCCTTTGCCTCTAGGCCAATCAGGGCCTAGGGAAAGGGGAGCGCTCGGTGCTTAGTCAGTCCTGGGGATTGACTCTAAGCACTGTGTGGCAGACAGTAGGGAGCAAGAGACTTTGTCCCCCTCTTCCCCCCCCCCCCCCCACCCTCAGGCCAATCAAGACCTGGGGGGGAGGGGAGCATGGAAGTGTCCTGGCCCCACCCCTTCTGAGGGGTGGCCCCTTCTGGGGCCACCTCAATTTCTGAAGTGGCTCCTGGTCAAAAATTATTGCTCACTCCTACTCCACATGGTGTTGTGGATCTGCCAGTCCTGATGGGAGCTCATTGTCAGAGCTGGGACATGTCTCCCTCTCCTAGCTTTTACTAGAGCCTTGCATGGTTGCAAAATTGCAGAAGCAAGTATCTGCAGAAGCAAGTTGCTGATATCTGCATCTGAGTCTGTGGGTATAAAGTAGGTATCGACAGATTTGCAGGGTTCTAGATAACAAATGTGTTCACCTGCGTGTGAATTAGCTGGGGATGTCCACATTCACATCTGCGGGTGTGGATATCGGCAGATTTGCGGGTCTGCAGCTATAATCGATCACTAATAGGCTTGTCAACTTCCTAGGCCATCTTACTGGGCCACTCAGTTGTGGGAATGTGGCTGTTGGTGTACAGGTGGTAGGTTCTACTCCCCTTGGAGCACTAACGATGGCCTCCCTGCGCTCATCTCCCAAGGCCTTAACCTGCCTCAGAGGGCGCCCGGAATCTTTCTAAGAGTTTTCAGCGAGGTAGTGCCGAGGGCTGCACATAGGGCCAGCTTCCCTGCATGCAGTTCTTACACACCAGACGTCCTCCCTCGCTGGCCCAGCGTGAGTCATCCTGTTGGGCCACGTCTGTCAGGAAATGATCATGTCCCATGATCCCAAATCAAGCCCCTCGTGCCCCAGCGCCCCTTCGGCTGTAATGATTTATAACCATGTGTATGTACTGTTGGGTTACATCGTGAGATCTGAGTCTTTTTCCAGGTGCCTGACCAACTTTGACCCCCTCTTATACACTACGATGTAACCTGGCGGTATGTATTAACTCCCCTTATAAATCATTCTGGTGGGGTGGCTTCGGCAGGGCTCTGACTGTGTCCTAGCTGCGAGGATTACCTCTACCAGCATTTTGCTAGTCTCAGGCATAGCGCTTAGGTACTTGCAAACTCCCAGGGTTTTGCCAAAAGAGTCTAATGTTCTAAGTGCATCTGGTACATGGAGGCTCGCTCCTCTGGTCTGGGCATCTCCTCCCGCCCTGAGGGTGGGGGTGTCAAATGCTGGGGATTCCTTTGCCCTTTAGAGTTGTCACTCAGTGATGCTGCTGTCCTGAGGTGAGGTGCTGAACACTTGGGGCTCAAGGGGGGGCTGTGACTGGATCAGTGGGCTGGGTGTACAGCAGCACTCCGGGTGCCTCCCAAGTGCCGCTGCAGTGGGTTTAGGGCATTTGACCTGAGGGCTGTGGCTGTACCAGTTGGTTGGTTCCTGTGGGCTGCGTGTGAGAGAGGGAGAGGAAAGTCCTGATGGGTTTTGTTCTGCGCAGGTACGAGAATAAGTATGTGAAGTTTTTCAAAAGCAAACCAGACCTGCCCCCCGGTCTGAGCCCTGAGGCCAACATGCAGCCAGGCAAGCAGGCCGCCAAGGCGGAGAGCAGTGAAACAGGACTGTCCAAGACAACCAAGAGGAACTTGAAACGTAAGGAGAAGAGGAAGCAGCAGCAGGAGAAAGGAGAGAGGGAGACGGACGAACTGATCCAGTCACTGGAGAAGACCACCCTCTCGGGGGGCAGCAGCCGGGAAGGGGGCCCCCCGGGGGATGGTAAGTCAGCCACACAGCAGCCCTGTGGGGGGAAGGCCCTGGGGGATGGGGACTCCTCAGCCTCGGAGAAAACAAAGAAGATGAAAAACCTGAAGAAGAAGCTGCGGCAGGTGGAGGAGCTGCAGCAGCGGCTTGACTCTGGGGAAATAAAGCAGCCGACAAAGGAGCAACTGGAGAAGCTGGCACGGCGGAAAGCGTTGGAGGAGGAGCTGGAGGATCTGGAACTGGATTTGTGAGGGGGGGCTGGGAGGGGACTCTGACCCAGACACGGTGCGCACAGGGTGAATGAATTCTGCCACCTCTGGCCACCACAGCCCCAGCTTCCTCCTTCGTCCCTGGTGGGTTTTGTCGACTGCTGCCGGATTTTTAAGAACAATTTTCCCAGCTCTCGATGTGTTAGACGTACGCTGACTTTTCACATACCTCTCTCCTTTTTTATTATTTTATTGGGGGGAGGGAGGCTGGGGGTGTCATGGGGAGTGGTGGGCGGGGAGAGCATCCCACGGTGGCAGGGTGGGAGCATGTGTGTTTCCCGAGCCCCATAGGATTCTCAGATCCTCTGTTCTGTGTTCCAGCCACTCCTCCTTTGATTTTTAAAAATGACGCAATAATAAAATTGCAGTAGTGACCTCAGCGTCTGGGACTTTTTTCCTTCTTTGAGCCATGCTGCCTTCCAGCCCCTTCCAGAGTTGCTGGCTTCCCTAGAGAGTCTGCTCCGCGTGCTGCAGGGAAGGCAGAAAAAGCTGAGGAAAACACTCAGCCTCTGCCTTGCAGCCCCCTGCTTGGTGTGAACCTCCCCAGAATGCACGGCACTTCACTCTATCTCATGACCTGCTGAGCAGAGAACTAGTCAATGGTTCTGGCCTTTAACCTGTCCTCACTGGCTTTGAGATCGTATCCGTTACAATGACCCTCCAGTGGATTTTTTTTTTTTTCAGGCTCTCTGCGAACTCGGGAAGGGGCTGCTCCATCGGTCCCCATGTTCCAAGTTTTTTCCTTTACAAATCTCACTTCTAGAGCCTCTGCTAACTGAAAGGACAGTCGGTGGGGAAGGGGGCTGGCTGTGCACTTGGCTAGCCCAGGAAGGGGAGGACAGTACCTCATGGCTACATCTAGACTGGCATGATTTTCCGCAAATGCTTTTTACGGAAGAGTTTTCCGTTAAAAACATTTGCGGGAAAGAGCGTTTAGATTGGCACGGATGCTTTTCCGCAAAAGCACTTTTTGCGGAAAAGCGTCTGTGCCAATCTAGACGCACTTTTGCGCAAAAAAGCCCCGATTGCCATTTTCGTGATCGGGCCTTTTTTGCGCAAAACAAATCTGAGCTGTCTACACTGGCCCTTTTGCGCACAAGGACTTTTGCCCGAACGGGAGCAGCACAGTATTTCCGCAAGAAGCACTGATTTCTTACATGAGATCGTCAGTGTTCTTGCGGAAATTCAAGCGGTCAGTGTAGACAGCTGGCAAGTTTTTCCTCAAAAGCAGCTGCTTTTGCGGAAAAACTTGCCAGTCTAGATGCAGCCCATGTGTGGAGGGTATGTTGGTGTAAGAGTAACTGGCTTGAACCCTCTGTAAAGAGACCTGTTCTGACTGACACTGGCCAGCAGGTGGCTCTGTAGAGACAGTCTAGGCCCTGGAGTATGGTGGGCAGTGTTGCCTTAGATGCCTAGGGATCGGTTAAAAATGAGAATCTTGGTACCCGTTCTAGTGAGGCCTGTTCCCCTGCATTGTGGGCCCAGGTTGCCCTTGGGAGCAGAATCTGCAAAGCTTAGCCAAGTTCTAAGCTGTGTAAACAGGGTCTTATCACAGAAAAGTTTGTATAACCTTAATAGGGAGTACTATTGGCTCAGGCACGGTGGCTGGCTGCTGTTGGACAAGGGAGACTGGCTTGGATGTGAGTCCAGGACCGAGATCCCTCCGTGTGTTTGGCGTTCTCCGTCTAACTGTCTTGAGTGCATGGATGCTCCTGGGGGGCAGGATTCTTCTGTGTTCATGCAGCATCCAGCATGCTGGGCCCCACATCTCCTCTGGCTGCTATTAGTATGTAAATAATACAGGGCAGAGGCCTCTGCAAGTCAGGGCTCTGCCCGTGGCTGCCTCCTACTGGCCAGCCCCTGTAGGCTGGTTCTGAGATGACATTGCTCAGACCCCTATGCAGGGCCAGGCCTAGGGTTGTAAATGGTTAACCAGTTAACACATAAGCCTCATCCTTAATGGCCACAGCTGTCCAGCTGTTTGAGAGCAAGGCAAAGTGCAGCAGGGGCCAAGTTCTGGAGGGCCCAGGCAAAGGGATGGAGGCTTCACTGCCGCAGAACCCAGCAAAGCCACTGACAATCCCAAGAGTTTTGTTTAAACCCTTTCGCACTCCCTCCTCTGCACCCCCCAGTGTTCCTTAGAACATAAGAACGGCCATACTGGGTCAGACCAAAGGTCCATCTAGCCCAGTATCCTGTCTACCGACAGTGGCCAGCACCAGGTACCCCAGAGAGGGTTGACCGAAGACAATGATCAAGCGATTTGTCTCCTGCCATCCCTCTCCAGCCTCTGACAAACAGAGGCCAAGGACACCATTTTATCCCCTGGCTAATAGCCTTTTATGGACCTAACCTTCATGAATTTATCCAGCTTCTCTTTAAACTCTATTATAGTCCTAGCCTTCACCGCCTCCTCTGGCAAGGAGTTCCACAGGTTGACAATACGCTGTGTGAAGAACTTCCTTTTATTAGTTTTAAACCTGCTACCCATTAATTTCGTTTGGTGTCCTCTAGTTCTTCTATTATGGGAACTAATAGATAACTTTTCTTTATCAGCCCTCTCCACACCACTCATGATTTTATAGACCTCTATCCTATCCCCCCTCAGTCTCCTCTTTTCTAAACTGAAAAGTTTAATGGGTGAGGGTTACTGCTTCAGTTACTGGTAGGGGCTGGCGCAAGTCCTTGCCCACCCTGGACATGAGTCTGCTCCAGCCCTGCTGGGGCCCCCCACAGAAAGGGGCTGCTGTGGCTGGCCGGATCTGCCCTGTCCATGGTAGGCCCAGCTAGGGATATTAAATTGATTCATCATCTAATGGAGTAGTTGATGGAATTTCCATCAACTAGTCAATAACGGGGAGGTGGGGCATTCTATCCCGGCTGCGCCTCAGCCTTTTCAATGTAGTAAAGGCTGTCTCTGTGGCCCTTACTGCATTGAAAAGGCAGAAGAGCAGCGGGGACCATGGGGCAAGTGTGTTCTGACTGCAGTGCTACAGCCCAAGGGGCTCTTGCTAGGTTTCAAAAGCAGAAGCGCAGCAGACAGAACCTGGCGTGAGTGCCGTTTCCCCTCTGCTTCTGCCCCTTCCCCGGTCCTCTGTGGAGATGGTGGTGGGGAGAGCCAGCTTCCTCCAGCACCTGCTTGTTCCCCCCCCTCCCCCACAGAGGGGTTGGGGTGTGGGGAGAGCCAGCTTCCTCCAGCACCTGCTTGTTCTCCCCCCCCACATAGAGGGGTTGGGGTGTGACTAATGTTGTCACTGCCTCAGGTTACGCACTGTCCAGCCCAGCTCCATTGCCTCAGGTTACATGTTGGCTCCCCGGGAGTGGGGGCTGGCAGTCCCTATTGACCATGTTCCCAGAGAGGCTTGGTTGTGGGCTCTGTATTAAGGATGTTAAATATCGGTTAACTGAATAGTCGAGCAACCTCATGAATTCTTATTGGTTAGTCGACTTTTCTATAGTCCCTGGGGGTGGGATCAGCAGCCAGTGCACTCCAGCCTCACTCCTGAGAAGACCCCTGTCACTCTGTGCTGGTGCCTCTGTATCAGAGGCTACATCTAGACTACAGGCTTCTTTCAGAAGCTTTTTTTGGAAGAGAGCATCCACACAGCAAAAGTGCATTAGAAAAGCAATCTGCTTTTTCGAAAGAGTATCCCAACTGAATGGACGTGCTTGCATGTAAGCTGATATTACTGTAGACGGCGTGGCCGCCAGGGCACCTGTGCTTTTTCCTCTTTCCTCCTCTTCCAAAAGAACTCCCTCTTCCCCGTCCACACATGCCTTTTTGCGAGAGAGTTCTTTGTAAAAAGGCTTCTTCCTCGTAGAATGAGGATTACCAATACCGGAAAAAACCCTCTGTTCCTTTGATTTTTTTTCTTGCAGAAGAATGCAATTGCAGTGTGGAGTTTTGTTGGAAAAAGACTATTTTTCTGACACAACTCTGTAGTGTAGACATACCCACAGCCAGCAGTGCAGGGTGCCACCTGGGAGCTGGTTGGTGAGGGGAGCCAGTTTAAAAACTAATAGAGGCAAAGGTACGGGCTGGCAGCAAAGGGTGGGTGTGAGCTGCTGGCCCCAGTGCAATCTGCAACCGAGCTGGGCTGCCTGCCTGTGCGGGTCCTAATATGCTTTAAAGGCAGAGCTGCAGCAGGGGTAGGTCCTGGACCCCTCGCAAACCAGGACTGAGCCAGGCTGCTGGCCAGCCTGCTAAAAAATGTACTGGCGTGTGTGTGCGCGTGTTTGGGGAGGGGGACAAAAAGGCATGTTTGTTGGTTAATCGGTTAACCGACTACTTTTACATCCCTACTCTGTATACAAGCTTTGTACTGCAGAGGTTTTTAGTGGTTACACAGTTACATTTTTTTAAACCTCCTACTTCTATCCTGAGCCAGGTCCTGGGTTCACTTCTGCACCACAGGTCCTTGGGCCAGCTTGATTCCAGGACAACTTTGTGGACCCACTGGAATTGGGTCAGCATCTCCCCTCTGTCTGCTCCTGAGGCCAGAGCAGCACAGCAGCTTGTTGCACTGATGCAGCTGGGCGTTGCATGAGCTCATGACAAAGGCTCCAGCCCCATGAACGAGCTGTAAGTGGCCTTAGAGCGGGCTCAATGCCAGTGTCTGAAGAGGGCGAGTGGGTGTAGGTTGCCCAGTGGGGGAACTGGGGTCCTAGTGGCAACTGTGCCCTGGGACATGTAGGGCAGGTGACTTGATTCTCAGTTTACCCTGCTGTGAGGCCGAGCCAGCCTCCACCTTGCCCTGTCTCTTCGAGCAGAATCCTGCAAGTGTAGATGTGGGGTTATCTGCCCCTTTACTCTCCTCTCCGCTCCGGTGGCTGGGAAAGGGTCGTGAGTTATGCAGGCCATGTGGTCTCCTGCCAGTACTGCCCATGGTGCCATCCTGCCCTGATGTGCCTGAGCATGGGGGGTGGGGGGGAGTTGCCAGAGCAGCAGCCCCCAATGTTTCATGGTAATACGTCATTGCCCTCCCACGCACCCCCCTGATGACTCTGTCATCCCTGCAGCTGTGGGTCATACCAGGCCCCCCGTGTGTGTCCCAGCCTGGCGGGTTAGTGGGTAGCAACGGCTTTCAGGGACCGGAATGGGTGACTAAAAGCTGCATCGAACACTGCTTGGCCTGTGTGTTGCCATAGCGACTGGAGCTTGACTAAGTGGGAGAGATGCCAGGCCCTGAGCAATGTCACTCTGTGGTGGGGCCATAAGGGGCCTGGACAGTGGGGGTGGGAGTAGAACCCAGGGGTCCTGGCTCCCCCTCTCCCTGGGGTGACCCTGGGGTGACCTCTAGGCAGGCCCCTGGTGGCCTGGGGCCACTGCCAGGGGGAAGCAGGGTCCTACCTTCCTTGCTGCTGGCAGCAATGATGTGTCCCTGCCATGGGGCTGTGGCTGCGGACTTGGGCCTGCTGCTGTGTAAATACCGGCCCATGGGGCATAGACAGTCCTCAGCCTTTCCTCTGGCCCCGACACACACAGGGCCCGTGGCTCCATTCCCGAGCTGGGCCCTGCCCTTGGAGCTGTCGCTGTGTCTATTCACCCGGAGCTGCTGTCGCTGTGGGGGTTGTAAACCCCTGCCCAAGGGGAGCGCATGAGACCTGCGGACACCTTGCACCCCTGGTGCAGGCAGAGAATCCCCTGATCTTACCGTCTCTCTCAGGGTGGAGGGGGGCAGGGCTTAACCTGTCTGCTTGCAGCCCCTTCAAACAGTGGGAAACTATTAGTATTAATTATTTGGAGAGTTGGGGGGGGGGGGGGTGAAGGCCTTGGGCTGGGTGCTGGGCAAACATGATGCCGGTGCCAGAGCCCTGTCCTGCGGAGCGAAGGGCACAGACTCAGGTGGGGAAGTACCACGCCTGCTTTTGCAAGGGGAGAAACTGAGGCAAAGTGTTGAGACAGTGACTTAGTTAAGAGCACTAAGGGATCTGGACTTCTGCCCTGGCGCTCTTGAGCACTGGCCAGGGCTGCTGCAAGTGGATGGGAGCAGGGGCTTTGTGTGAGCTGAGAGCCCGCGCACTGCAGCAGGGCTACCACTGCTGTGTGGTCCCCCAGCCTGCTCCCTCTCTCAGCTTTGCTCTTCCACTTAGGGCGCCCCCCCCGGCACTCTCCTGCCCAGACTGTCAGCTGTGCCAGGCCATTGCCCGCTTGGAGTTCCTGGCAGTGCTGGCTCACTCGCTGCGCAGTGCGGGGGCGAACCGCAGGGATCAGACCAGCCAGGAGTGGGGGTGGGGGGTCTTGTGCAGCTTTTGTACTTGAAGGTTAAATTGTTTCCAGGGGGCCAGGCCGGAACTGCCTCCCCTTGCTGGGCTGGGCAACTGCCCCAGGTGGGGTGGCGGGAGGGGGTACTGCCTGGGGTGGCTGGGATTCAAGGGTTCCATCCCCTGCTCTGGGAAGGGGGGGTTTTGTGGGATTAGAGCAGAGTGGGGGAGCGGTCCTCAGGGCTCTTCAGTTCTGTTTCCAGGAGTAGGGGATGCCTACTGGTTAGAGTGGGCTGGGGCCAGGTTGGTTTTGGGGTTGTCTGTGTTTTGGGGGAGGGGTATGAGTGAGCTCTATCAGGGAGCTTATATAATGTTCTGGAGGCTCAGGGGTTCTTGGGGGCCCAAGCCTAGCTCCCATCACTGACTCTTACTGTGCCTCAGTTTCCTTGTGAACACAGCGTGGAAAGGTTGCACCTCGGCCAGGGCTCTGGGCTTATCACTAGGCAGCTAAGTGGCTCTACAGCTCAATTCTCCATCCCCTTCTCTGCCCCCTGAGCAGCACGGCCCTTGGTACATCCCTCTTCAGCCTGCAGTGCCCTGATCCCTGCCCCATCCCTCCTTCCCATTAGCCCTGCCTAGTTGGTATGGTGCCGGATGCTGATCCCCCTGGCCAGGCCTTGTCTCCCCCTCAGCCAGTGATGGCAAAAGCCCTGGAGCCGCACCCGGATGGTTTTCTAAGCTATGGGTGTTGGCCGGAGCCAGCAGCATGGAAAATACCCGTCGTGCAAAACAGAGCTGATGTGGGGCAGCAGGTGGGGCTGGGTGTGGAAGCCAGTCTCTTGGCCTTCCCATCTGTCTCCCTACATCTGTTTTTAGCTTCTCTTGGGGACGTGGGGGTCCGCTTCTCTCCCTGCTCTGGCTCACGCAGCGCTGCTGTGTAGTTATTAACAGCTCCCTCGTTCCACCCCAGAGGTGGCTGCATTTCAGTGATGGGGGAACTGATGGCTATGTGGAATCATTGGTGCTTGCAGCTTTTATCCTAGCTAAGTCTTCCTTGGTCCTATAAGTATCTAACCCCTTTTAATTGTATGTCTCTGTGCTATCCTGTTGCAGTGAGTTATCCAGGTGAATTACCCATCATGCCCCAATTTCTCCCCCCCCTCCACAGGTGAGCAGAGGGGGAGCTCCTGAACTGCCTGTGGCAGCAGCTGCCTTGACTCCCTCCCCCAACATGTCATGAAAGGGGGAGACCGCTGAGTCAGGCGGCGCCGGCCTGCGTGGGGTGCTCACATCACCATGGCTGTGGCTGATTCACTTTGGCCCAGTCCCTGGGGGGTCAGAGGGAAGTGGGGCCGGAGACAGAGAGAGACTGATGACGGCTTGTCCTGATGACGGCTTGTCCTAAGGGACAGAAACGGGCCCCTGCTGGCAGCCCTGGTCTTTTGCTGCCAGTCGCCAGGCAGCTGTTCTAAGGGGTGGGGTTTGCTGGGCGAGGATCGAGTCTCTGGGAAGAGTGGCCATGGGCACTAATGGGGTCAGAGCCCAACTGGCATGGCCTGGCCTGCATCCCATTGACTTCCCCAGTTTTGCACCCCTGGGGGTGGGTCCCAGCCAGTTCCTAGGGGGCCGTTGTGTCCCGCTGGAAGCAGTGGGGCTGGAAAGATCCTGCCTGGAGCTGTGTCGTCTGTGGACTGTGGGTTAATTCCACAGGCTTGTCCCACAGCGCTAGGCAAGGAGGGGCTTGGGTAACCCTGGGCCGGTCTCCCAGGGACAGTGTATGAAGAGAAACTGAGGCCCCTGGGGTGGGGCCTGGTCACGCAGCAGAGCCAGGATTAGAACCCAGGCGTCCTTTGCATCCTACTCTGGCCCCCTAAACTGCGCGGGGCAGGGCAGTCCCACGCTCTTGTCTGTACAGGACCTGACACCACGGGTCCCGCACTGGGTTGGCCTGTCATGTAGACAACAAAAGCCAGCCCGCTGGACTGCAGGCCTGAAGCTGAACTTGGCCCACTTGTGGAAGGGGTTAACTGTCCCCCTCCCCTCGCCCCAGGGGCTCTGGCCTGCGGTTGCAACATGGTTTAGTTTGGAATGAGTCATCTGTGTTCAAGGTTTATAAACTTGGGAAAGAGGGAGGGAGGACTGGAGAGCAGGGCCGCCGGGAATCCGGACCGGCGGATAGGAGGGGACGAGGGGCCAGGCCCAGAAAGACGGTTTCCAGGGGCTCGGAGGAGCAGCTAGCGCCCCCCCTTAGAAACCACCACGGGCTGCTGCTGCTGGGGGCTCCAGTGAGGATGACAGGGCTGGAGCTGCTCTGCCAGGTCTGCACCCTTGCCTTCTTCGCCAGCGCCGCTGCCAGCCGCCCCTCGGAGGAACAGGAAGCTGTGGTGAGTCGGAGCTGGGTCCCAGGCCCCAAAGGAACGCCGGCTCCAGAGGCCCAACTGGGATGGGGCTATGGGGAGCCAGGGACAGGCGGGCTAGTTTGCTGATCCAAGTGAGGGGGAAGTGCTGAGAAACCAGCCAAAGGCAGCTCTGCCGGTGCCCCCCATGGTCCCCTGCTTTCCCAGCCCAGGGCTGCTCCCCAGCTTTGCTGGTGCCCCTCGCTCCTGATCCCCTGGTATCCCAGAGCTGGAGATGGGGGCTGCTCACAGCGACCTGGTTCTGACCATCCGCTAGGGTTCCCCTTCCGCTGTTCCCCATCCAGCCCCGAGACCCATTTCAGTCTGTGCTGGGGAGAGGAGTGATCTGCCAAAGCAGGTCCTTGCCCATGGGCCAGGGGCCTGGGAGCACAGCTGGTCTGTGGCCATGGCAGTGAAACCCTGCTGGACACCGGTTTCTCCCCAGCCCGGGGTGTCCATCTGCCCCGTGCACCCACGTGGCAGAGGGAGGCTGGCAGCCCTGGGAAAGGGGCCACTGCGCCGAGCCGGCCGTGGGGATTTCCTGTCCGCTCATTCGCCCAGCTCTGTTGGCCACGCAGGGTGCCTGGGCTGTATCCCTGGGGGGAGGCAGGACTCCTGTGTTCTGGCAGGGAAGTGAGGTGTAGTGGCTAGAGCAGGAAGGCCTGGGAGCCAGGTTGGTGGGGTTCTGTCTTTGACTCCGTCTGCGAGCTTAGGTAAATCTCGTCCCCTCTGCCTCAGTGTCCCCACCTGTGTAATGGAGGCAATGATTCCCCCCCCCCCAACCCTGGGTGGCGGGGAAGCTTAATTAAAGGGACAACATTTTGAGCACCTCAAAGCTTTATGGGTAATGCCAGCCCCTACGTGCCCAGCGAGAGCTCCCGCAGCTCCTCTCGTGCCAGGCCCGCTGGCGGTGCCGTACCTGTCTGGGCAGGGCCCTGTTTTCCACCTGCATAGCGATGCCTGGTGTCCCTGGGCGACCAGCGTGGGGGGGGGGGCTGGCCGTGTCCCGCTGACCCCCATCCCTTCAACCCCAGCGTTACCTGCTGCAGTTCGGGTACTTGCAGAAACCGCTGGAGAGGCTGACAGATGATTTCACCGACGCCGAGGTAGCAGCGGCCATGAGGTAACACGGGCGCCAGGTGCCCTGTGAGGGGCGGAGGCCGGGCTGGGCACATGGGCACAGCTAGGGCGTGGCTGGTGGTCAGAGACCAGGGCAGGGCTGTGTGCTGTGCCATGCATGTCGGCCAGGCGGTCGCACTGGGTGGACTTGGCTGCGCCAGACCCAGACGTCCCCCGTGTCCCCAGCCTGCGCCATGGGGGATCCTCTCTCGTCAAGGCTGCATGTGGGAATCCCCCTGTGAACCCACCATCTGTGCCACCCCCTCGCCCCCCGCCCAGGTCCTTCCAGCTGGCCTCCGAGCTGCCCCCCACCGGCCTCCTGGACGCCGCCACGCTGGAGAAGATGAGGCAGCCGCGCTGCGGAGTCGAGGACCCCTTCAACCAGAAAACCCTCAAGTACCTGCTCCTGGGTGAGTCGAGCGAGGGGCTCAGGGTCTGGAGCTGGGCAGGCGTTAGGGGGTCGCACTGGGGTCAAGGGTTATGGAACAGGCTCAGGTCAGGATTATGGGGCTAGGCCCCTAGCAGAGGTCAGTGACGGGAGCACGTCAGGGTGTCCCTTGCACACGCTCCTGCCGCTGGGGGGGCTGGGTCCTGGTGTTCCCTGTGGCCTCGGAAGGGGCTGGTGGCCCCTTCCCCCCTCCCCGAGTGGCACAGCCACTCTCCTCCCTCTGTCCCCCAGGCCACTGGCGCAGGAAGAACCTCACCTACCGGATCTACCGCTACGCGCCTGACATGGCGGCCAGCGCTGCCCGCAGGGCCATCCAGGCCGCCTTCAAGTACTGGAGCGACGTGGCCCCGCTGAGCTTCCGGGAGGTGCAGCACGGCCCAGCCGACATCCGCATCTCCTTCCACGGCGCCTACTCCTGGATCTGCTCCCGCCCCTTCGACGGGCCCGGTAGGTGCAGCTGCCCGGGTGCAGGAGATGGGGAAAGGCATCCCAGCCAAGCAAGGCCTCCAGCTCCCGGGCACCGTGTTGAGTGTCCAATGGGGAGCTCCCGCTGGCAGGCCGTGCTGCTGGGGCAGGGAACAGCGGGAGGGGGGGAGCTCAGTCAGGCTGGGGGGCGCCCCTCATTGTGTGCCCGCCCCGTCTCTGGGCGCAGGGAAGGTGCTGGCTCACGCCGACATCCCCAAGGAAGGCACGGTGCACTTCGACGAGGACGAGCTGTGGACGGAGGGAAGCTTCCGTGGCGTCAACCTGCGCATCGTCGCGGCCCACGAGATCGGCCACGCCCTGGGCCTGGGCCACTCCCGCCACCCTGCCGCCCTCATGGCCCCCGTCTACGGCGGCTACCGGCCCCACTTCCGCCTCCACTTCGACGACATCAACGGCATCCAGGCCCTGTATGGTGAGGGCTGTTGGGGCTGGTGTGACAGGGTCTCCCCCTCAGAGCCCTGGTGGGCTGGGCCCTCCTCTTCCCCCACCCCACATCCGCCCCACCCCCTCCTGTATTCCACAGGGGGACCCTACGCCACCCCTGCCATTTCCTGCCCCATATGTCTCCCTGGCTCTGGGTCCTCCTCCCCTTCCCCACCCCCGTGCCCTCCTCCATCCCTAGCCTGGTCTGTAGCAGGGCCAGAATAATCCCCATCTGGGGCTACTTTAGGCAAAAAGACTCTGCCAGCGACGCCGGTCGGGACCCTGCCAGGCCTTCAGCCCACCTCCCCCAGCCTTCCGCCGGCCAAGGTGCCTGACCCCTGCACCGACAGCTTGGACGCCCTGATGTTCGGTGAGCTGGCTCTGGCTTTCTGTGTGGCACTTCCCAGGGGCACTGAAAGAGAAGGAAATGAAGCCCCTTGAATTCTCTGGGGTTGATGTCTGGGGCGGGGGTGGATGCCGGGCACTAGGAGAAGCCTGCGAACGGCCAGGGGTGGGAGAGAGCTAAGCAGCCAACGGGCATCGCGAATGGGCCACTCACTGTGCTGCTGTCCACAGCCCCAGTGGAGCTGAAGCCTTTGTGGGGAGGGGGGGGTGTTGGGGTCACGTGGACGAGCGGTACCGTGATGGGAACGGGGCCGACCAAACCATCAGCCTCTCCCCCTCTTTGCTAATTACCCATCTTCCCCAGTGCCGCATCTCTGGTTCTGCGGCCAGCACCCAGCGTGGTCTTAGACCAGGTCTTGAGCCCTGTGCAAACACCATGCAGCGTTCGCCAGCCCTGTCCCGGGAGAGAAACCACAAGCACAAACCAGCCTGGCCTAGGTCCCTTTTGCAGCAGGGCCTGGCCCGTGGCCCCGATTTCTCTGTGTGGGCCCGTGGGATGCTGGAATTGATTTTAGTCGTGCCCCACCTCTGCATAAACATGAGCACGCGGCCATCGCTCCAGCTGCCCCTCTTCCCCCAAGCTGAGCCCCCAGCTCCCCACATCCATCCCCCACCCCCATGAGGCGTTAACTCTTTGCTCCCCTCTGCCTCCCAGGCCCTTACGAGCAGACCTACGCCTTCAGCGGGGGCTATGTCTGGACCGTGACAGATTCTGGGCCCGGGCCCCTGAAGGAGATCTCATCCCTGTGGAAGGGGCTCCCAGCCCAGCTGGATGCGGCCGTGCACTCTCCCCGCACCAAGAGGAGCTACTTCTTCAAAGGTGGGGGGAGGCCAAAGGGGAAGGGCTGAGAGGGGAGCGGGGGATGTTAGAGCAAATGGAGGCTGGAGGGCTGCGTATGGGCGGGGGCTCCTGGCCACCACTTTGGGTGTTGCTGAGTCCCCGCCCTTCTTGCGCCTCAGGTGACAAGGTCTGGAGGTACCACGGCTTCCAGCTGGATGCTGGCTACCCCAAGCCTCTGACCCGCGTCTCCGCCAAGATCGACGCGGCCTTCTACTGGCCAGTGAACAAGAAGATCTTCCTCTTCAAGGTAGCCACCAGGGCTTGGGTCCTGCTGCTCTCACAAAAGGTCCCCGACCTGGGCACCCCCCAGTGCAGGTGGCCTTGGGGCACCCCCCCCTTGCCCAACTAGCCCCTAGGGGCAGGGAACTTTTGGGACCCGCCCCTCAGCTTGTCGTCATGGCACCCAGCAGCCTATCCTAAACTCTGGTTGGCTGGCAAAGATTCCAACAGGGAGGGTGTAAATACTCAGCCAATGACAACGCAGCCCTGCCTCATGGGCTATAGAAGCCAGCCCGGGCCAGAACATTCTGGGAAATGTAGTTTGCATCCTCCAGGGCCCTGGAACCATGTGACCATTTCAGGGCCTGGCCCCAAGACCTCCCCTCTCAGCATCCTGCTATGGGCCAGGTGCATTCTGGGAGAATCCTCCAGGTGCATTGATGGACCTTGTCTTACAGCCATCAGCCAGCACTGCCTGGCAGGACCAGGGCTGGTACCCAGCGTGAGGGAGGGGACTTGGCTCTGCCAAGCCTCCGCTATGCTTTGCCTCCCCCCACAGGGCACCGGCTACTGGCAGTGGGACGAGCTGGGCTGGAACAACCTCAGCTCCTACCCCAAGAAGATTTCCATGCTGTTCTCCGGGGTGCCCTCCCACCTGGATGCTGCTGTGGCCTGGGAGAATGGCCGGGTCTATTTCTTCAAGGGGGGGCAGTACTGGCGAGTCAACGCGCAGCTGCGGGTGGAGAAGGGCTACCCACTGAGCACAACCGAGCGCTGGATGCACTGCGAGGCCTAGGTGCCCCCGCGGGACAGGGCCGGCCTGGATGCACCTGCATTAGGGCCAGTGGCGATGGAGGGGGCAGCGGGGTTTAATTGGCCAGAGAAGCCACCTGCAGGCGGTTGGCATGAAGGGCACAGGGAGAGGACAGTGAGGGGTTGGGGAGGGGGAATGGGTGTTTGTACTCCTGGGAGGCCTGCTCCCGCCCCATACAATAAACCCCATCACCTGAACATGGGTGGGGCGCTGCACATCCAGCTCTGAGGAGCAGGGACCCGGCCACTGTCTACCCCCCCCCCCCCCTCGCCACACCAGACAGCCCCCGCCCTGCCACACTGGCTGTGGGCGGCAGAAATCCCACACCGCCAGCAGTTGGGAACCTCACTGCTCCACCGCGGCGCCCCTGCAGACAGACACACGGAGACCCCTGGCCAGAGCCGGTCGGTAACGCGGTTTAATGTGCATGCGCCCTTCCTGCCGTACAAAGCTGACCCCTCCCCCCCCCATACAGTACATAGAGTATAAATGGGGAATGGCTCCCTCACCCTCAGGAGCCAGGCTGAGATGTGGGGCCAGAGCCCCTGTGGCCAGCGGGGGGCTGCCGGAGCCCGCGGGTTAGAGAAGTACAAAAGCAAAGTGCTGCTAGAAGCGTTAGGCTGGTGGGGCTATGGCTGTTGTCCTTGCAGGCTGGGCGGGGGCTGGGGCTGTCGGGCTGGGCTCGTCTGGGCAGCTGGTAGCAGCAGGGGGGATGGGGCTCACCCTGGCAGAGCACCTCCCCCTCCTCCCCTGCATGTTCAGTGGCTGCACTCCTGTGCATACGGATCCAGCCCCGCTCACCCTAAGCTCCTCTTGTGCCCCCCCGGCTTGGCTGCCAGACTCTGGGCTCAGGCAGGGTCGGCTGCTGGCTTCTGTCCTGCAGCCTGTTATGGCTGCTAATTTCCCATCATGCTCTGTGCTGCCCCACGGCCAGACCCCCAGCAAAGGGCTCCAGGCCAGCCCCTCCCTATGGCATCTGGGCCACGGTGCTGCTGCTCCATCCCCAGCCCCACCTGGTCTTGGCAGAGCTTTAACTCAGGGCCCCAAGGCAGAACCCCCAGCCAGGGGGCAGGAGTTTCTGTCCCCACCCCAGTGCCAGCGGGAAGTGCATGGGGGAGCCCATGGTGAGAGTCTCCCTGGGCAGGGTGGATGTTATGGGGGGAGCCCAGAGCGGGGCCCCAACCTGACCCTGCAGAGGGTCGAATGGCACCAGCTGGGTCCCCGGCTGCTCCGCCTCCTCTCTAGACTGGCCAATAGGGGCTGGAGAAGGCAGCTGTGTTGAATATTTAAAAGGCGGGCAGGCAGGCACCCAGCCCACCTCGGGCGAGGCTGCTGGGCTGGCAATGGGGGCAACCGGGGGGGATCAAGTGTCACCAGCGAAACCCCCCCACGTGCCCCCCAGCGCCACCACCTCCCCTTAAGGCACAAGTGGGATGAAGCGATGCCCCGTCCGTCAGAGGCGCCCGCCAGGCGTGGGGGCCGTCAGGGGCACGGTGGAGCCACAGTCGTAGTCCAGGTCGAGGACGGTGTGGGCGGCGGTGCCGGGGCCCTGCTGGCGATCCCGCAGGCTCTGGATGTAGCTCTGGGTGCACAGAGGGGACAGATCAGCACAGGGCAGGGGGAGGCTTCTGCTTCATCCCACGGTGCCAGGACCCCGAACCCTGGCTAGGCTGGGCGCCGCTTGCAGGAGAGCCCAGCATTCACCCCATCTGCTGGCTGCGGACGTCTCCCCACTCCTACCCCTCACCCGCTTACAGGGGGCGGGGCCTCTCTGCTGTCCAAACCCGGCTGGCTCTGGGGCAGAGCGTGGCAGCCGAGTGGAACGCGGATCCCAGCTCCGCTGCTCAGCCGCCACCCAAGGGAGCGGGGCTGCATGACGGCTTGGGGCGGGCGGCTCCCCACTCACCGGCGCCAGGACGTCGCCTGCGTAGCGCTTGACGGGGTTGGGCTTGCGCCGGTAGCTGCCCTCCTGCGGGGGGAGGCTCTGCCGCTTCTTGGCTTCCTTCTGCCGTATCCGGAGCAGCTGCAGCCGCTTCTGCCGCCGGCTGATGATCACTGAGAGGGTGAGCCAGGGTGAGCAACGCGCCAGGCCCCCTCCCGCTCCCTGCACCAGGCACTGCCCCTCCCCCAGGCCACAGACATGAGCAGCCTAGGACTAGCTCTTTCGGTGTGGCAGGGAAACTGAGGCACAGGCCAGGCAAGGGACTTGCCCAAAGGAGGGTCAGTGGCTGGGAAAAGAACTCAGAAATCCTGGTTCCCTCCCCGCCACTCTCCCAGGGCTGCAGCCCCCTCCCTGCGTGTGGGGGAGAACCCGGGAGTCCTGGTTCCTAGCCCCTCCCTGTTCTGACCCCCCCCCCAGGACCGAGACTGACCAGGTTTAACAGGCCGGGGCGGTGAATCTCCATGCAGATAGGGCCGGGGAGGGGGGGCAAGAGCCAGGGGTAAAGGGAGGTCAGGAACTCTATACCCCCCCCCCCCCCCGAAGCCTGACTCCCTGCTGCCCAGCCCCACTGCTCCCCCTCGGTTGTTCCACTGGCTGCTTTGCCCTGTAGCCCTGGATCCCCATTCGGGCTCTGTCCCTCTCCTCCCCCCCATGTCCCCAACTCACTGTCCAGCCCCCCCCCCCCCATTGCCCTGCCCCTCCCCAGCCCTGCTCACCGTCCGTGTGCGAGTAGCCCTCGGCCGTGAGTTTCCACTGCAGCAGGAGGCCCAGGAGGCTGAGGGCCGGCCAGAGGGCCAGCACGGCCCAGCTGTGCCAGCAGAGAGGGGGCGTGGGTGCCAGGCGCAGCCGGTCGTACACATGGTGCAGCAGCGCCAGCAGCTCCACGAAATAGTCCACGCACAGCACGATGATGGCCGCCCCGAAGACGGCCGTGGACAGCACGGTGAGCGGCTTCTGCCAGCGCAGGGCCAGCAGGGCGCAGAGCAGCGCCAGCCCCAGCAGGCTGCCCGCGGGCACCCACAGGCTCTGCGGCTGGTAGATGGGCTCCGTGGCCAGCAGAGCGGCCGTGGCCAGCAGCAGCCCCAGCAGCAGGCCCGTCATGAAGAGCCCCACGCTGTGCACCAGCATGGTGACCAGCCCGCACAGCGCCCCGATGCCCAGCGCGATGCCCGCGCTCACCTCCAGGCTCAGCTGCGTCTCCAGGACCCGCTCCTTGTAGCACAGCAGGAAGATGACCAGGGAGCCGAAGAGGAGCCCCGAGAGGAACATGATGGCTTTGAAGCAGCGGTAACCTGGGAAGTGGAGGAGGGGAGAGACCTTAGCAGGACCCAGCATATGGGGGGGATGGTTCTGGGGGGGAGGACTGTAGGAGACAGGGGGGCTGCAGAGTGAGGGGCATGAGCAGCTCTGTGGAGGAAGCTGCTTTTCCACTTATGTGCAGAATAAGTTTTGTCATGTGCACCGAGGCATGTGCAAATGTGCACCATCAATAGAAAAAAAAAAACTGGGGGCACTCTGCTACTCAACTGGGTGGGGCTGGACTCTCCTCAGTGGCCGCATAAGCCCCCAGCTTACAGGGGTCACTGCAGAGCTGGGGGGAGCCCAGGGCTGGGCTAGCAGGGGCTGCATGTTGGGAGTGAGAAGCAGCAGAAGTTGGGGGGGGGGTGTTTCTGAGCCCTCCCTGCCATGAGATCCAGCCCCCATGTTGCCCCGCCTGGCCCGCTCACCAAAGCAGCTGTAGACGACCCCAAAGAGAAGGCAGAGGGCGCAGATTGTGGCAGGCACGGCTTGGTAGTTACGCTCCGGCTCCCAGCTGCAGGGGTCCGGGCCAGGGGTACCTGGCCCCAGCTCCGAGGCTTGCTGGTTAAAGCCCCAGGGCTCAGCAGTCAGGACAAGGGGCAGGAGGTCGGGCTCCATCCTGGGTATGAGCCAGGGCCCTGCAGCTATCCACAGCCGGAACCTGCAGGAGGAACCAGGGGGCAGTGTTAAGGTGGGGAGAGGGGTGTCAGATCTCCAGGGCCGAGTAGCTGGCTTCCCCCCCATCCCAGGGCCACCAGAGAAAGTCACGTTCCACCCTGTGTCTCCGCCCACCCCAGCCCTTCCTCTAGCTCCCACCCCACAGCCCAAATCTGCCCCCAGCACCTCCTTCCTGGGGTCTGATCCACTCCTCCCCAGGAGAGGCTAATCTCTTCTCACGACCGACCGACCGACCGGAGCATGGAAAAGATGACTAATTCTCCCCAACAGCTGGAATCGACACAGAAAGCCAGCCCTTCCCCCCCAACATCTGGTGGCTACTCCTGAGCCAGGACATACGGACACATCTGGCAGCATCTCCTAGCTCGGGGAGGGGCCAGCATGCGGAGACCAGAGGAGCATAAGGGGGATTTCCCCAGCTGCTCCCTGGGAGAGCCTGTACTATGCCCATCCCCATGGCTTCCCGCCTGCACCCTTATCTCCCCTACACCCCCCATTCCATAGTGAGACACTTCCCCATCCTTCTCCCCCCTGCCCTAAAGTCCCCCATCTTGCGGGCTGACCCCCCCAGCTAATGTCCATGAGTTGCACTAGCTCCCCAATGAGTTAAAACCCGTAAGCCTGAGTTGCTGCTCTCAGATCCTCTCCCCCCCAAAAAATCCAGGGGCCGGCAGCCTCCTCATCCCCCCAGGGCAGGGTCTCAGGCTGGCAGCCTCCCCTCCCCAAGGGCAGGGTTCCTGCAGAACACAATGGAGGAACTGGGTCAGCTCCTCCCAACTCCCCGACCCAGTGACCCCAGCCAGGGGAGACAGAGCCTGTGAGCAGCAGGGCGCGTTTCTCTGCTCTGTGTTACCTGCCTGCCCTGTTGGGGTGTCACGTGACTCCCTCACCCTTGACTCTGCTTGGTCTAGCCAGGCCCAGGCAAAGCCCCCCCCCGTACCTCAGTTTCCCCATCTGTGGAATGGGGCTCCTCTTCCTGTGGGGGTTAATCCCTCCACGGAGTGTCCCCGATGGGCAGGGGCTTCAACCAGGCAGGGGTTGGAGAGGCAGGGACCCCACTATTCCTGGAGCAGGTCCATGGGGCAGGCTGCCCCCAGCTGGGAGGGGGGTGAGGGTGGCAGGCTCCTGCATACGCCAGGGCACAGGGAACCCGTGAAAAGAGGGGGGGGGCGGGTTATTTGATCCCAACCCATAAGCCTGTCCTGGATCCTGAAGAAGCCTCTTCCCAGGGTACCAGGAGCAAACGGGGCCAGAGTGGGGGTGGGGATGGGCTGCTCTTCTCTCTGCTCTGGGTCCATTTGTCCCCCCAGATGGGAAAGGATCAGGCAGCTGGGGGAGGGGCGGGGTGTCCTGCCCAGAGGAGGGACAGGAGGCCTGGAGCCCCAACATCCTAGTTTCCCTTGATGGGGATGCAGGGACCTTAGGACACCCCAGATCCCTGCTGTGCTACAGCCTGGCCTGCAGGGGGCCGAGCCCCTGCTGGCTGTCTCCACACAGCAAGGGATGGGTTAAACCACCCAGTGGGGACTGGACTTGCTGCTCTCTAACCCCTGCTAGCCCAGCCCTGCCAGTACCCCACGCTCCCAACCTGTAGCCCCTGCTAGCCCAGCCCTGACCCCCCCCCAGTTCTGCCCCCTCACTCCCAACCTGCAGACCCCTGCCAGCCCAGTCCTAGGCTCCCCCCCAGCCCTGCTAATGCCCCTCACTCCTGACCCGCAGCCCCCAGTTACCCAAGCCCTGCCCCCCAACACTTCCAGCACCCCTCATTAGGCATAGCCCCCTGACAATCCTGCCATGGGCTCCCCCTAAGCTCTGCCAGACCCCCCTACTCCAGATCCTCACCCCCCCCCACTAGCCCAGCCTTGTCCCTCAGCGCTGCTGGCACCCTTCAGCCCCGGCCTACAGTCCCCAGATAACCTTGCCCTGTGCTCCCCTTCTCCAGCTCTGTTGCTGCCCCCATCTGCGACCTGCTAGCCCTGCGTTAACCCCCCTTCCAGCTCTGCCAAAGCTCCCACTCCCATCCCACAGCCCGCTCTGCTGGCAGAGGCAGCCAACAGAGAAGTTTAGGAAACAAATCAGTGCAGGCTCAGACTTAACTAAACTCATTTCAGGAGTGAGCGGGAGCTATGCCTGGGGGTCCAGGCCCAGGACTCAGGCTTTGTGCACTAGCCCTGGCCAGGTGGCGGGTACTTGTGGGGGTGTCGCTGCTCTGCAGGGAAAGGCTGCAGGATTGAAGGTCAGGGGGATTCAACCAAGAGGGAGAGGGAGACATTCCACAACAGAGCAACAGGGCCAGAGAACCGGACCAGTCCTAGGAACTCCCGGGACGGGTCTACAGTGGGGACAGCAGGAGCTGCGGGCATAGGGATGGGGGCTCGGTCTGGGAGCCGGGGGGGGGGGGGGACCACACGGGTGGGGGGCTCGGTGAGGGAGCCGGGAGAGAGACACAGGGATGGCGGGGCTGGATCTGGGAGCCAGGTGAGGGGGGCACACAGGGTGGGGAGGGCTCAGTGCGGGAGCGGGGGGGGGGGGGGGGGGAGGGTGATTCCCGATACTTCAGGGTTGTTTAGAAGTTTTAGGGGTCCCGAGTCCCCCACTCTCTTCGGGACTTTGTTTTGCTGTAACGCTTCCGCGGGGCCCCCCCCCGAGCCTCCTTGTCCGAGCTGGGGGCGTCCCACGAATCCCCACCTCTTTACTGCCCCCCGAGACCCGATCCCCCTCCAAACTTCTCCGAAGCGCAGGAAACTCCAGTTCCGAAGCGGGGGCAGTTTGCACCCCCACGATCACAGATACACACACCCCCACACACACACCGCCCCCCCACCCGATCACACACACACACACCGCCCCCCCACCCGATCACACACACACAGCGCCCCCCCACCCGATCACACACATACACACACCGCCCCCCCACCCGATCACACACACACCGCCCCCCCACCCGATCACACACACACACTGCCCCCCCACCCGATCACAGATACACACACCCCCACACACACACCGCCCCCCCACCCGATCACAGACACACACCGCCCCCCCACCCGATCACACACACACACACCGCCGCCCCCCGATCTCACACACACACACCGCCACCCCCCGATCTCTCTCTCTCTCTCACACACACACACACACACACACACACACACACACAGCGCCCCCCCACCCGATCACAGACACACACATACACACCGCCGCCCCCCCACCCGATCTCACACACACACACACACGGCCCCCCCACCCGATCACACACACACCGCCGCCCCCCCGATCTCTCACACACACACACACACCGCCCCCCCGCCCGATCACTCACACACACACACACGGCCCCCCCACCCGATCACACACACACCGCCGCCCCCCCCGATCTCTCACACACACACACACACACCGCCCCCCCACCCGATCACAGACACACACATACACACCGCCGCCCCCCCACCCGATCACACACACACACACACACACACACCGCCGCCCCCCCGATCTCACACACACACACACACCGTCCCCCCGCCCGATCTCACACACACACACACACCGCCGCCCCCCCACCCGATCACACACACACACACACCGCCGCCCCCCCACCCGATCACACACACACACACACCGTCCCCCCCCGATCTCACACACACACACACACACACCGTCCCCCCCCGATCTCACACACACACACACACACACACACACACACACACACACACACACCGTCCCCCCCCGATCTCACACACACACACACACCCCGCCCCCCCCGCACTCACCGCCGGCCGGGCTGCCGGGGGGGCTCCGGGGCTAGCGGCGCATCCCGGCCGGGCCCGGCGCGGCGGCTCTTTTGTTGCAGGGCGAGTCCGAGGCAGGGGCCTCAAGGCGCCGCCAGCGCAGCGCAGCGCAGCCCGCCCCCCGCCCGGGCCCCCCGCCCGGCCCGCTCCGGCTCCGCCAGCGGCTCGGTTCTGCGACAGCTGCGGGTGACATCAGCCGCCACCGCGTGGCCGGGGCAGGGGGCGGCCGGGGGCGGGGCAGGGGGACCCAGGGGTCCGACCCCCCCCCGCACTCTGGGAGAACGACGGGGAGGGGCCGCTGCTGGCCGGGGCGGCTCCTGCGCTCCCCCCGCTGGCTGGATGCGGGGCTCCCAGCTCCGGAGACTGGCCGGGAATGGGGCGGGTGTGGGGCAGGGGCTCCCCGCGCCTACAGCCCCTTCCACAGGCTGCAGGGGCCCGGGCCCCTCCGCCCTGCCTGGGGGCTCCCCCTGCGAGTCTGGGCCAGGCTGGTCTCGGTTCCACTTGGGCAGGTCCAGCCGGACTGTGAGGCCCATGTTGCCTTAACACAGCAGCCCCCCCCCCCCCAAGAACTAAGCCTTTCTACTTCCCCTACCTGTGGGGGGGGTGTCAGGACTCCTAGGGCCACTCTGTGCCTGCCCCCCATCTGTAACAGGGGGCTCTAGCCCTGGCCTGTGGAGGGGGGCAGGATCTGGGTGACATCCAGCCAGCATGCCGAGCACCCAGTGTGGCAGGGAGCTACTATGTGTCTATTCTGCAGAAGGGGAAACTGAGTCGCAGGGTGGGGCTGTGATTTGTTCAGGGCCAGACCAAGAGAGCAGTGGGAAGCCCTAGAGCTGGGCTGCAGGAGCTGTGGCTCAGGGGGCACAGGGCTGAGGGAGTGCTGAGGGCCAAGGCAGTACAGGGCTGTGGGTCAGGATTGAGGAGCATCAGTAGAGCTGGGGGAAGCCCAGGGTTAGGATAGCAGGAGAGGGGAGCAAAGTGGATCAGGCAGCATTGTCTAGTGGTTGGAGTGTGGCACCCCTGGCTGTAGTCCTGGGGTCTTTTGTCCAGCACTCTGGCTATTCTGGTCTAGTGGCCTGGCTGTGTCAACGCCTTGACTCTGGATTCGGGGTGTGATAGCGGATCCCCTGGGAAACATAGAGCCATGTAACTGCCCATCGCTTCCCCTGTGCCTTGCCTGCCCTGCTGCTCCCTGCACTCCTGGGGTCTAATCTGGCTACAGGGCAGTGGGGACTAGTGGCTAGTGCAGGGAACACGGAGCCTGCAGGTGTGGAGCTGGCTTGTCAGTGTCCCTCCCTGGAATGCTGAGCTGTCCTGGCCGGCCCTGCCTCTCCCTGGGGGGGCTCGGCTGGAAACTTGGTTGCTGGCCGCCTGCCCAAGCAGGTGCCTGAAGCCACGCCAGCGTCCCAGCAACCGGCCAGACGCCAGCTGGGCTGTAGGAGAGGGGCCCCTCTGTTCTGTGGGGAGGGGGAGGCCTCATTAGGTCAGGCAGCCCTGCTCCCTCCCCCCTCCTTCCAAGGCCTGGCCATGGTGGAAACCATTCTGTGAGAGAACCCAGGCGTCCTGCCCCCCCCCCCGGGAGCTGGGGGTAGAACCCAGGCGTCCTGCCCCGCCCCGCCCCCCCCGGGAGCTGGGGGTAGAACCCAGGCGTCCTGGCAGGCTCTCCTCCCCCACTGCAATCAGCTCTGACCCAGCTCCAGCTGTGGGGACAGATGGTGCCAGCAACAACCAACAGTCACTTGGAACCTACCCCCAGGCCCTGCTCTGCCCTAGGAACCACTGAGCTGTGAGGGGACCAGCTCTCCTCCCCAGCCTGGAGGGGCCTGAGCATCTCAGGCACTAGGTTCAGCCCTAGGGGCCACCCTGCCCCTGCACTGGCTTTTCTCCCACTGCCCCCGCACCTCTGGGTGCAGCCCATCCCCCAACACCCCTGGGTGCAGCCCATCCCCCTCCATACTTCCAACCTCCCTCCCCACGGGTGCCGCCCATACCCCTGCTCCGCAGCTCATTTTCCCACAGGCAGGTTATTCTCCTGGGTGTCCCCAGCCCTTCCCCCTTAGTTCAGCCTGCCCTTCCCCCCCAGTGTTCCCCTGCCTGTTGGGGGGGGGGGGGTAGAGCTGCAGAGGAGCAGCGCTGCCTATTCACAGGAGGCTGTGGGAGCCTGAGCGGCAGCCAAAGCCTGGCTCTTGGCAGCCGGATTTTCTCACCCTCTCCCCAGCCACCTCCCCTCTGGCCAGCTGGGCTTGTCCAGTCCAGCCCCCTGCTTGTGTAGTGCCAGGTGCCTGCAGGGTCCACAGAGCACTGACTGGCCTTGGGGGAGATGCCGGGAGTCTCTTGGCCATGAAGGTCTGGGGGAGTGGCTGGATCTCATTGTCCTCCTTATGGGATCCCCGGACTCCAGGGTTCCCCTAAAACTGCTCCCCAGTTCCCCCATGGGCCCTGACTCCTTTGGACTTTGCTTAGTGAGCTCCCCTTAAAGTGGGGAGGGACTAGGACTCACCTGGACCAGCTCTCCTGGGGCGAGCACAGGGGGGAGCTAGGCCAGGACAGCTCCTTGCCCACTGGCGTAGTTTGGGGCTGGAACCGGTGCCCCTCCTCCCAGGATGAGAGGGACAGGCACATGAAGCACCAGCTGGCTGGACCATGTTATTTCTGTTAGCGATGCCAAAAGGATCAGGGTTGGAGCCTCGCCCCTCACATGGCACAACCACCTCTCCTTCCTGGTGGGGTCCCATAGCCCTGGGCTTCCCCCTCGCAGTCTGCCCCCCACCTCATTGCCCCACTCCAGAGCTGACCCCTTGACCAGTGCACTCTGCTCTGGCCCCCTCCCTCCCATTAGCACCCTCCCAGGATTGAAGGGCTGGGAGAGCAGTGGGGCTGTGGGTCAGAGACCTATCAGTGTCATTGTTCCTGTTCCCTTGTGGGGAAACTGAGGCACAGAGCAGTTACGCTGGGACTAGAACCCACGAGTCTTGACTGCCAGACCCTTAGTCTAACACACTCCTAGGGCTTGCTGTCACTCACACCCCACCCCTTGGGGGAGCGGGAGGCCTCGTCTTGGAACAATACAGAACGGCACCCCTCCCCCACCCGCCCCCTCTTTCCTCTCCAGCACAGTGGAAGCTCTCAGGCCCTGAGACTGTAGACAGAGGGAGCTTTGTGTCTCCCCAGCGCTGAGGTCGAGGGCGTGCGGCACATGATCCGCCAGGCGAGCCCCGCAGAGGCTGCGTCAGCCAGAGCCAGGGAGCGGGCACCTCTTGGGAGAGGGGCTGGGGCAGCCAACGGGGCCTGCCCACCGCCTGCCCCGCCTTCACGGGCAGCCTCCTCCTGCTTTGCGCTGACAGGGCCTAGCAGCTCCAGGAGGGTGGCACATGCCAGCAACAGGGACAGCAATGTCCCCTGGCCACTGCAAGGAGGTCAGTGCAGCAGGGACTGGGGTCGAGTTCTGTCCCCAGCTCTGGGAGGAGTCAGAAGCCTGGGGGGCTGGAAGCCAGGGCTCCTGGGTTCTCTGCCTGGTTCTGGGAGGGTTGTAGGGCTGACTGGTTAGAGCAGTGGAGGCTGGGAGCCAGGACTCATGGACTCTAGCCCCAGCTCTGGGAGGCCGGGGGAGTGGGGTTTAGCACTCCCAGCAGCCTATGCCCCATTCCAGAAGTCAGATTATTTCTCTGATGCTACTGAGCTGCTGCCTCATTTATTTACAGCCCCAGGGCCCCACGCACCCTGGGATGGCAGCAGCCCCAGCTGGCGAAATGGGGCAGAGCAGGAGCTCAAACCAGTCGCTACCCTAGGCAAGAAGCTGCTAAGACCGGGGCTATGTAAATGAGGCTAAGCGCAGAATATCGCCGAGCCTCATTTGCATATCTAATGAGCCGCCATTTTTGCAGAAGAGGCTCTTGCGCAAGAAGGAGCTGTCTACACTACCCCTTCTTGCGCAGGAAAAGCCCTCTTGCACAACGCTGTTACGCTGATTATTTTCAGGAAGAACGGCATTGCACGAGAGGGTTTTTCTTGTGCAAGACGGGGCAGTGTAGACAGCTCCTTCTTGCGCAAGAGACTCTTCCGCAAAAATGGCAGCTCATTATATATGCAAATAAGGCTCGGCGATATTCCACGCGTAGCCTCATTTGCATAGCTCTGGCGCAAGATCGCGCCAGTGTAGACATAGCCCGGGGGAGTCAATTATAGCTTTTCAAGGTCCAGCTGCCAGAGAAAATAATACAAGATAACAGCAATGATGATAAGTAAATAAACAAGATTTTGCAGTTTGCTCAACAGAGTTGGGTGCTCTGTGTTTGGATCCTGGTCTACCTGTTGATTGCCTCTGTGCTAAGGAAACACGAAGAACCTCTGATATCATCTTCAGCTCCTTTCACGGAGGAGCCCATCATGTTTTACAAAATATCCATAGCAAGTGCGTCGCCCAAGAAAGTGCCACTTCACAAGGTCCAACACTGCAATGCAGCTGTCTCTTGGGTGGAGCACTCTGGGCTGTTTAACAGCAGGCAGCAATATGATGCACGTTGTAGTAGAAAGGAATCCTAGAATAAAAGAACTGGAAGGAACCTTGAGGGATCAATAAGTCCAGTCCCCTGCCCTCAGGGCAGGACCAAGCATCATCTTTTATCCCATCCTTGACAGGTGTGTGTCACCTGCTTAACCACCCTGACAATGAGGAAGGTTTTCCTAACGTCCAACCTAAACCTCCTTTGCTGCAATTTAAGCCCGTTGCTCTTTGTCCTATCATCAGAGGTTAAGGAGAACAATTGTTCTCCCTCCTTATAACACTGTTATAGGTACTTAAAACTGTTACTATGTCCCTTCTCAGTCTTCTCTTTTCCAAACTAAACAAGCCCAATTCTTTTAGTCTTCCCTCACAGGTCATATTTTCTTGACCTTTAATCATTTTTATTGCTCTTCTTTGGATCTTCTCTACTTTGTCTACCTCTTTCCCGAAACGTGGTGCCCAGATTTGGACACAGTACTCCAGTTGAGGCCTAATCAATGCTGAGTAGAGCGGAAGAATTATTTCTCACATCTTGCTTAAAACACTCCTGTAAATGTATCCCAGAATGATGCGGGCTTTTTTCTTTTGCAAGATTATATCCAATGGAAACAATGGGAACCGAGGTTGGTTAAGTCAGGTTATACACGGTGGGAAAGGATGCATTGACTTTGGGGTTCCTTCTCTGGAAGGGGTTGATTCAAGGGGGTATGAGCCAGTCCAAGGCTTGGTCCCTCTCTCATTCAATTGTCAGGCTAGTTCCTGGACCAGTTAACATGGGTTTAAATCCACACTGGCTCCAATGGAGAGACCATGGATTTACAGAAGGACAACTGAGGTCAGGCAAGTCTAGTATTTATCTTTTTGGGGACTTGAAAGAAAAGTGCTGAAGTGGGGGAGGAAAGGGGAGGTTGGGAGATTAGAACGCCCTGGTTTGAGCCCATAAGGGACGCTGGGCCAAATTCATACTTGGCGGAACTCAGTTGGTCCCAGTGGAGTTATTCTAGGGAGAAGTTTGGCCCCATCAGCGGGGGGTAGACAGCTGCTCCTTTACGGGTTCCTTTGCCTGTGATCCAGCGGCAAAGGCTCTGAGACTCTCTCAAGTGCCTTCTCTGCCACCTTGAGTTAAGGGCTCTGCTTACAGTCACTCAGGAGTCGGGCTCGGAACCAATTTGTCAGCGGCATTGTACAGAGGCATTGAACCAAACTGTAATCCCTGAATGATGGAAACCACTTCAAGCCAAAGGGAGCGGCATACCCTCATCCACTCCTGGTTCCAGCACCTGTGCTCAGAACACCGCACCCCCCCCAACACAGATCTGCTTTGCATCTAAGTAGCTGGTCACCTCTTTCTTTCAGCCAGCAGATATCCCTATGCTGGCTGGTGCTGCATCCCTACTGGCAGGTTGGAGCGGGGTTTGAAAAAACACGTTGCTCTCTTCCTGGGGCCTTCCAAGCAGAGCCCACGACTGGTAGGGGAGAGCAGGGGAGAGCGGCCTTCTCAACCAGCTGTTATTGCCTGTCTGTGTCATGGGAATGTCGGTCAGGCACTGGTACCCCCCTTCTGCCAGGTGCTGCACAGACCCACAGAAAGAGCACCCCTGCCTCACAGAGTGGGGCTACGTCTAGACTGACATGATTTTCCAGAAATGCTTTTAACAGAAAAGTTTTCTGTTAAAAGTATTTTCGGAAAAGCGCGTCTAGATTGGCACAGATGCTTTTCCGCAAAAGCACTTTTTGCAGAAAAGCGTCCGTGGCCAATCTAGACGCGCTTTTGCGCAAAAAAGCCTCGATCGCCATTTTCGCAATTGGGGCTTTTTTGCGGAAAACAACTCTCTGCTGTCTACACTGGCCCTTTTGTGCAAAAGTTTTGCGCAAAAGGGACTTTTGCTGGAACGGGAACAGCATAGTATTTCCGCAAAAAGCACTGATTTCTTACAGTAGGAAGTCGGTGCTTTTGCGGAAATTCAAATGGCCAGTGTAGACAGCTGGCAAGTTTTTTCGGAAAAGTGGCTGATTTTCCAGAAAAACTAGCCAGTCTAGACACAGCCAAGGGATTGGTCCTGCCTTGGGCAGAGGGTTGGATTTGATGATCTCCCGAGGTCTCTTCCAGCCGTGGGATTCTAACACTAACAGCAGCACCAGCCCCACTGAGCTCTGTTCATCAGGTATCTTGCAGCATGTCACAAAGTCATTATCCCCATGTTACAAACAGGGAAACTGAGGCACGGAGTAGGGTCACGACCTGTCCAAGGTCACCCAGCAAACCGGGGGAGGGCAGGGAGCGCTGGAGGCAGAGCTGGGAATAGATCCCAGGAGTCCTGTCTGATTCTTTATACATGGGGGTAGCTGGCTCAGGCCGCAGGACGGGGAAAGAAACGGGGCTCGGGGCCGAGCTGGGGCCTGATTCAAAGCCGCTGCGCTGGGCCAGCCCCCAGCCGGGGCCTAACGCGCTCAACACGTGGCGCAACCTAGAGCGTGTCCGGGCGCTGGCCCTTTAAGGCGCGGGAAGGGCGGGACGCTCGTCAGCCCCGCCTTCTTCCCGGAAGCGGAAGCTGCCGCGCGGGCACAGGCGGGCGGAAGGCGGAAGTGGCGAGAGACGGGAACCCGGGGGGGCAAGAGGTGGAGGAGACACCCCCCCCGGGCACCGGGAGCAGGTGAGTTCCCCCCCCCCGCACAGCCCTGGGGGGGAAGCCTGGGCCCGCCCCCCCCCCGCACAGCCCTGGGGGGGGGGAGCCTGGGCCCGCCCCCCCCCCCCGCACAGCCCTGGGGGGGGGAGCCTGGGCCCGCCCCCCCCGCACAGCCCTGGGGTGGGGGAGCCTGGGCCCGCCCCCCCCGCACAGCCCTGGGGGGGGGGAGCCTGGGCCCGCCCCCCCCGCACAGCCCTGGGGGGGGGGAGCCTGGGCCCGCCCCCCCCGCACAGCCCTGGGGGGGGGAGCCTGGGCCCGCCCCCCCCGCACAGCCCTGGGGGGGGGGAGCCAGCCTGGGCCCGCCCCCCCCGCACAGCCCTGGGGGGGGGAGCCTGGGCCCGCCCCCCCCGCACAGCCCCGGGGGAGGGGAGCCTGGGCCCGCCCCCCCTGCACAGCCCCGGGGTAGCCCCCTGCCCCCGTGGAGTTGCCCGCCCCCGCGTGCGTCCCCTTTTTGTGGCGCTGTCCACGGAGCTGCCCCCCCGCGGGCGCCCGTTGGCGGTGGGGCCCGGTCGATGGGGTGTCTCTCTACCAAACCCGGGGCTGTGCAGGAGACGGGGGGGGAGCAGGGAGGGGTCCTGGAGGCCTTGTGCCGCGTCGGTCCCCATCTCCGCCCCGTCCCTGCAGGTTTTACAGCTTCTCCCCCCTCCCATCAGCAGCCCAAGGGGTGGGGGCTGGGCTTTCAGGTAGACGGAGGATTGCCCCCCCCCCCCCCCCCCGCCCCGCACTGCCTGCCAACACTCAGCAGTCTGTGGCTTTTCTGCAGAAAGCGCCGAGGTCTTGTGGTGGAGAAGAACATGACCTGGCTGCCTCTGTCCAAGCCACCTGTCTGGCCCCATCCCTGTGGGAACTGATCTCTGTAGCCCAGTGAGGTGGGTAGTCCTGGGATCCCATTGTATGGGGTGGGCAGGGGACGTGCAGGGGTTGGAACTGAAGCCCTAGGCGAGTACTCTGACCTCCCTGCTATCATCTGTAAGCCAGCAGCAAGTAGAAAGGACACGGGTCTTTGATCTTAAAAACCTCATGATTTTTGAAGCCAGCCTCACAACTGGTTGGGGCCTGACTCGTGATTTTTGAATGCAAGCTTGGAAAAACGGGAAACAGGCTCTGTCTGGATGAGAGATAGCTAAGCTCAAGGAGAGCCCAGATGCTGTGGTGAGAGGCTCTCTAGAAATAGGAGGCTGGGACAAAGCTGCCACCACACGATTGGATTCAGGTTGTGGTTACGGAACACCAGACGTGAGAGGGACGTGATTCAATAGTCAAGACTTCGGTGAGAATTCCAGGGCCACTGAGCCAGAAAGCTAAAGCTTGTCATAAAAGCGCCTGAGGGTGGGGTGAGGAGAGCATGAGTTTAGTCTCCCATTTCATGTGGATTGTTTGTAATCTAGAGTCAAATGATTGCACTTTATTATCTGTTCTTCCTATAGGCACATGTACTGCTGTGCTTTTGTACTGACCCCTGCTGGCTCTAAGGAACAGCATCAGAGGGGCACTTCTGATTCTTGGGCCTGGGCAGAAAACCTGGTGATTTAAGTGGTGGATTTCTCTTCACGTGCTGATGAAAGCCATGGGAAGTGGCATACCCTCGAAAGGCAGAGGAAGTTCTGCATACCCATGGCTAGCACTAGAGTCAACTTCCCATGAACGCTGTGGGGTGAGAGAGGGGAATTCACTGATAGTAAAACTTTGAGAGCTAAATATCTGGGATCCGGACTATGGCCATCGACCGATCTTAGGAGCTCCTCCACAAGCAGCTGTGAGGTGGTTGATTCTTTGGGCTCTGTCTCCCCTTGCAAGGGCTACCTGGCCATTCTGCTATCACTACAGCTAGGGTGTCAGAGAGGATAGGTACAGCCACGTGGACTGTGGATTTGAGAACAAGCCTTGGAGGCCACTTTCAGTTCACAGTCAGCAGCCTTTTGATCCCTCAAGCTATGAATTCTTGGCCTTGGGCCTGGTTCTGATGCCTCGGTGACTTTTTTTAATTTAATTTTATTTTAACTTCCAGGATAAAGGCTAAAAAAATGATGTCTGTAACTTAACTCTTGCTGGTCCAGTACGGCTTTGGGGGCAAGACAGCGGGAAAACAGATGTCAAGAGGAGGAGGAATGTGTGAACCCAAACTGGATGGTTCCTGTAGCTGGAGTGGTGAGATTTCTGAAGACAGGAGCATGCCAGGTGCCAGCCCTTGTGTGAATAACATACCTTGTTCTCAAGTTTTGGGGATCTGGGAAACACTGTGTCTAACAGCTACCAGTTCTTCCAAGAATGCTGTGGTTCTGAAGGCCCAGAGTGTATGTCTGCGAATCAGAGCTGGGCAAAACAACTCCCCAGAGCCTCCGAAGGCTTGCAACCGATGGAGGCTCATGGGGCAGCTTTTGCTGCTGGCGAGACTCCTTGCGCATGGGAGCGATTGCTAGCTGAACCATCAGACCAAAGGGTCAGGAAGGGGGAGGAGGCTGGTCGTTCACCTCAGGGCTGTCCAGAAGGCGATGGGCACCGGCCCACCTGCACTGCAGAGGAGGATGTTAGTTGGAATGGAAGCTGTGCCCAAGTTCCGACAGTACTGCCCGAAGAGGACAGCTTGCACTTTGCTGAGTTCAGTGCCCCCGACTACTGTCCTTCTAGTTATGAATGTTCCTGTAGCTGTCGCAGGGAGAGTTTGGATCTCTCCAGGACTTACTTGGAAAAGGGGAACAGCTCATGTAGTTTCACCTGCCAGCACTGGACTTCAGAGTCCCCTGGAGTGGAGGATGAAACCTTTAGTCCTGATTCAGCATCGCTGCATCAGGCCCAGGAGGAAGATGAGGAAGATTGCGAAGTGTCCAAGGCCAGTGACGATCCTTACGAGTCTGGCAGGGCACTTGGCGGCAGGAAGAATGGGAGACGCCAGAGGTACCGCTCTGGTACAAAGGACAAGGGGGAGGGGAAGGAGAACGCCAGGCGGGAGGGCAGATCTGTGCCAGCTGGCGGGAAGCATAAGCAGGCCAGGAAGAGGAGCCACATGGACAGGCGGCGCCACCTTAAGGCTGACGTGCCCAAGCAGCTGGAGGAGATGACTCGGGTCTGCATCTCCCGTTTCAAGAAGCTTCTCAAGCTGGTGCTGGTTGTCACTCATGAGTGCCGCGAGTACATGGAAGCTGGCGGGAGACTCCTCTACTCCTGCTGTCAGCTCAATGCTTGGGACCTGGGCTCAGCCCTTGGCAGCGTGAGGATGTGGTGCCAACGAGCCAAGAGTGACTCCAGGAAGGCAGCCCGGTGGCTGTATTCCTGGGGGAGTTGGTTGGGCCAGCTGCTCAGAATGTTGGGGGCCCAGCTCTTCTTGGTGTTCATGCTGCTCCTGGGTAGCCTCTGGCTGTGTTGCAAAGTCTCTAAGTCCCTGTTCTTTGCTGGGGCAGGAAAGCTGGGCAGAACCCGCTGCATGGCCTGGCTCCCCTTGCTCCTGGACTTGCCCTTCCCCCGCAGAGCGTGGGCTGTCTTCAGAGAAACCAGGACTTTCAAGTACATGTCACGCTGGCTGCAGTGGTGGAGAGGGCTGCTTGGGGCACCCAAAGGGCTAAGGACCGATGGGCTGGGAGAGGCTGCTGCTGGCCCTGATCCTAGTGCAGGGAGGCGCTGCGAGCCCAGCCAGGAGGTGGCACGGCTGCTGGCCCTGGCCGATGTGCCCGAGGAGGAGCTGAACCCCTTTCAGGTACTGGGGCTGGAGGTGACTGCGTCGGACACAGAGCTGAAGAAGGCCTATCGTCAGCTGGCCGTGCTGGTGAGTGTGCCCTGATGTGGTGGGAGGTGGATGCCGCACCTGCCCCCATGACACCCAAGCACCTGGGGAGCATGAGGCAGAAACTGTGTTCAAGCTGCATTGCCCTTTAAGGGGCAGAGTGAGAGCCACTCTGCTCTAGCCACCTCCCACTGAGGCTCAATTCCCCCCCCCCCCGCCCACCAGCTGCTGCTCCCATATCACAGAGGGGTAAACTGAGACAGGCGTAGGTGGGGTCACCTGTCCAAAGGTCACATAAGGTGTCTTTTTCAGAGCCTTCCCCGAGTTCCTTGCTTTGGCAGATTCACGGCAAGGCCTGTCTGGAGGCGTGGGAATTGTCTTTAATAGCTGGTGCCAAAGGCACTGGCAGTAGCTCCTGCGTTAAGCTTGTACTGAGCCTGGCCCAGGCTGCAGGACTAACCAGCTGGCTGATTCTAGTCCCTGGAGCTGCCTGGTGTTTGAATGGGATGTCCTGGGCCTTTGGCATCCTTTATAAGGTAAAAACTCTGCATGTTCTTCCTGTTTCCCTGGGCTCTTCGGAAGAGTCCCAGGCCAGCCCTCGCGAACCTTTCCAGCCTCTGGAGGCATCTGTCTCCTCCACTGGATCCTTTAAGAGGAACTGCTCAGAGCTCTTAGGCTTGTTAAAACGGTTAACTGATTAACGATAGTGCTTAACCAGGGAACCATTTTAATTTAGGTCCCATGGTGGCCATGGGGTCGGCTGCCCGGCCCTGCTGCTGCCCGGGCCCGGTGCAGTTGGCCACTACTAGAGTTAACTGGAGAGGGCTGGTTAACCAGTAAACCTCATGCTTACCGGTTAACATTCCTGTCAGTTGTGCTGACTGTCCCAGCTTGGGTGAGGGGGGATGCCGCACCTGCTTTAGGGAGAGGTGGGGACCTGTTGGGGATGGATAGCGTGAGTGGGGTGGAGCCTGATGGTTGCCCCCTGGCGCTGCTCTTTGGCAGGTTGGAGCAGCAAGCTGTGGAGCGCTCTCCCATCCGGGGCCATCCTTGGGGTAGCCCCAAATGTTAGTGGTACCCTATGCAGCTGCATATGTTGCGTATGCCTAGGACCAGACATCAAGCAGGAAAGGTGGGCAGTGCCAGCTCTGGCAGCCCCCTACCCCAATACCCTGCATGCTGTGCCCAACTGCCACTCACCCATGTTTCCCCTTCTGCCAGTCTCCAGCCAGTTGCACAGCAGCCCCTGGCTCCACCTCCGGGTCCACAGCTCTGCCTGTGCCACTTCCTGCTTGGTGCCTCCCTCTGCCCCCCTGCAGCCTGTGGAACAGCTGTGGGAGTTGTAGATGCTGGGGCTGCGTAGGACACTAAAATCATAAGGACAGCCCAGCCCTGGTGCTTTGGAGCAGCTTTGTGAGTCGCAGTCACTATGTGAGCGCCATGGTGGGGGCCACACTGGAAGCACTCGATGTCTTTGAGGTTCCCCTTGGTGCTAGTTGTCCTTTCTGCCCCAGCTCCTTGGCTGGACACCCCCTTTTGTGTGCTGGACTCTATGGGGAGCCCTCTTGCCTTTGTCCGTCTGTGTGTGCTGGCTGAGAAGGAAGGCAAGGAACTGCCATCAGGTGTTGGGACTTCCAACGGGTGACACTGGCTAGTTCAGCAGCCTGACCCTAGCCAGACTAGCGTGGACCAATTGGCCTTGTCTGAGGACATATAGCCACACAGCCCTTCTCCCCCTGGGCCCATCTGACTCTGCTGTCCTGGACAGGAGCACCTTCCTGGCCAGACCCCAGCCCTAGATGCGGTCTGTGCTGAAGAGCCTCTTGTTCTCCGGTTCCTGTGTCTTCCTCTGCAGGTTCATCCTGACAAGAATGCTCATCCCCGGGCAGAGGAAGCCTTTAAGGTGCTGCGGGCTGCCTGGGACATTGTGAGCAACCCAGAGAAGAGGAAGGAGTATGAGATGTGAGTCGGGGGCCCCTTCCTGCCTCCTAAGGCAGGACTGTTCGGGGGGGGGAGCACCCGCCTTTGCTGGCGGCGGATTAGAGCATGTGGCCATCTCAACGTACTTGAGAGGCGGGCGATGGGGAGGGACGTGGGCTGGGCTCTTGGGCTGTGCTAGTCAGTCACCCTGTGACTCGCTGATCTGAGCGGCCCTGTGCACTGGTGTCAGGCCTGGCCTAGCACTGCTACTTCCTCTGCTGACTCAGGAAGGAAGGGTGGCATCTTTGGCTAGGTTCAGCAAGCGGGACTGATTCTTCCAGCACTTGCTGCTGCGAGACGTTGCTTCTGGGCCCGAGCGCGGGTGAGGATGCAGCCAGGCATTCCTGAGTGATGCACCGAGGGCTTCTGTGGGGCTGTAGGTCATTAGAGCAAAGGCAGAGCACAAGGGCTTTAACAGAACCATAAACGCCCATTAAAAGGCGCTTTTTAGGGGGTCGGAGGCTGTCCAAGAAGTGGCATTTAAAGTCACTTACGTCCCTCGTGGCACGTGGGAATTTCAGGTGTCCCAGTGAAATCCCTCAGGCTGCTGCCCTCTCACCTGTGATCGATGTTAGTCTGGCCCGGCTGCCCTGGTGGGTGCAGGTGCCGTTGTGCTAGAAGCTGCACAAATGCCTGAATTACTGAGGAGTTGCCAGAGGTGATGGGAGCCGTGGTGGTGGGGACCGTGCTGGAAGCACGTTGGCGAGTGGCACAGCATTGGAACTGGGCAGTAGGAGCCCAGCTGAGGCTCTTCAGGCCTGTCCACCCAGCGCAGTGGCCTCCCTCGTGCTGTGGTTCTGATCCCTGTCTCAGCCAGCGACGCCTGGGGAAGTTAGAAGGGGCTGCAGCAGGACCCTCACGTGACGCCAGCCCAGCAGGGAAGGGTGTGGGCTGATGGCTGGGTGCAGCTGTCCTGTGCTGTGAGCCTCACCCCTGGGCCATTGTGATTGCAGCAAGCGGATGGCCGAGAGCGAGCTGACCAAATCCATGAACGAGCTCTTTGCCAAGCTGCGGGACGACCTGAAAGAGGCCATGAACACCATGATGTGCAACAAATGCCAGGGGAAGCACAAGTAGGTGCTGACGTGCAGCAGCCGCTTTAACCCCTTGCTTCTGGCTCTGGTGCCCTGCTCCTCTGGGACACTGAGCACTACCCCTCCACGGAGCCTGGAGCTCAGGCGCAGACCTGGCCCTCTGTGAGTGCTGGAATGGACCAGGCAGCCCATCCTGCGGCGCCTGGGGTGGTGTCCAAAGAGCTGGGCCAGGACTACCTCAATACAAGTGTTCTCTGGCGCTGTGTCCCCCAGAGCGTCCTGGGAGCTCGGGGCACTGTAGGAGGGAGCATGCATCTCTCTGGGATGGGAGACGGCAAAGCACCCGCTCTGCCAGCATTTGAAAATCTCTCTGCCGCTCTAGGAGGTTTGAGATGGACCGAGAGCCCCTCAACGCTCGCTACTGCGGGGAGTGCGGCAAGCTGCACCCTGCCGAGGACGGGGACCTCTGGGCCGAGTCGAGCATGCTGGGGCTGAAAATCACCTACTTCGCCCTGATGGATGGGAAAGTTTATGACATCACAGGTAGGGGGTTCTCTGGGGCCAAGACCTGCTGGCTGACATAGTGCCCAGAGACCAGACAGTGACCCTGACCTGCTCCCAGTGGGTCAGGGGCCAGCACTCCTCCCTTTGGGATCCTGGCCCCACTGAAGAGGCACCAGCCTGTGGGTGCAATAGCCGCCTGGCATCGCTGCTCCTGCACGACCTGCGGCCGGGAGGCGTGATGGCTGGGGCTGCTTCCTGCGCTGGGCTAATGTGGCCTTGTTCCGCCAGCTGACAGTGTTGTGTCCTGTCTGTCTCTGCAGAGTGGGCTGGCTGCCAGGGGGTTAGAATCCCTCCCGACACCCATCGTGTCCGGTGTCACATATCGTTTGGGTCAAGGAGCTCTGGCGCGGGCAGGCGACAGAGGTTGGTACTGGATGTCCTTCTGGTTCCTTTGTCCTTCAAAAAAAGAGCTAGAGAAGTTGCTGGCCCTACCCTCCAGGAATGGCCATCATCCAGGATGGACAGGGATGGTGTTCCTAGGCTCTGTGTGCCAGAAGCTGGGAATGGGCGACAGGGGAGGGTTCACTTGGTGATTCCCTGTTCTGTTCATTCCCTCTGGAGCACCTGGTGTTGGCCGCTGCCTGAGGACAGGACACTGGGCTAGATGGACCTCTGGTCTGACCCAGTGTGGCTATTTTTATGCTCCTGCCTTGGTCTGAGCAGTTGGGGATGTGTCAGATATTAGATCTTGAGCACTTCCTGGTTAGCCACAGCTCCCCTAGAGTTCCCTCTGGGATCCCCCTTCCCCTGCCCCCATCAGAGGGCTGCAGGGAGGGGCAATCAGTCAGCATGGGCTGGGAGTCTTTTTACTGACATGAGGTGACCCCATCTAAGCTCTCTCTTTTCTTACCTTGCTACTGCTGGGCCCTGAAGCAGTGCCCCTTGTGGCAGAGTACTGCACTGCTGTGGGAGTGCGTTAAGCTGCTTTAAACCATGTGGACCAAGGACGGGTTACTCTGTGCAAACACAAATCCCCCGTCCTGGGGCTTTTGGGGGAACATCCCTTCCCACCCCCACGTCCTTGCAGATGTGCTTTAAAATGTCGCTGGCCAGCGAGGCAGCTCATGCCCAGCACCTGGGACTGGCCGTTACTGGGCATTCTGTCAATTTGTCCCGTGTGTCCAGCTGCCTAGGATCACAGACGCCTACTGATCCCAGAGACCCATTGCTGAAGTCAGGTCTCTGTGCCCCGGGCAGGATCTGGCCCCTTAACAAGCTTCGCAGTGTGAGGGTTTTCCTTGGTGAGGAAACCAGGACTCAAGTGACCCGAGAACCTGTAACACAGCTGAGAATAGAACCCTGCAAACCCACTTAATCCCCTACTGTCTCCCTGAGGTGGGGACAGGACCCAGGAGTTCTGACTGCCAGCCGTGTGCTCTAACCACTAGCTCATGCAACCCTCTCTCAGCTGGCTATCGAACCCAGTAGTCCTGACTGCCCGCTTTAACCACTAGACCCCATTATTCTGACTGACACCCACCAGTTACATGTGTACGTGCTGTGTCTATAAGCCCTTGTTCTCCCCCAGAACCACCTCTCAAGGCAGCCCTGCCTCAGCTGCAGACCTGCAGGACTTCTTCAACCGCATATTTCAGGGGACCCCAGGGCAGATGCCCAATGGGGGTTTCTTCAGCCCACCCTGCTCCCCGCAGTCAGCAGCTTCAGCCCCCAAGACGGAGAGTACAGCCTCAAAAGGGGACTCGAAGCCGAAACGGCGGAAGAAAGTGCGCCGCCCCTTCCAGCGCTGAGGATGGGCGTGTCCAGCGCGGGAGAGTCGCTTTGGGCTCGGCCTGGCAGGAGACCACAAGCGCTAACAGGGAATGAAGATCCATCCTGTGTATGTTTCAGCAGGCAGCTGGCGTGTCCCAGGCTCTAAGTCAGGCACTACAAGGGCTCTTTACAAGAAAAAGAATCTGTGTTTTTTCTTTAGCTGTTTAAAAGTCAACCAGGCATTTGGGGAGTTTCTGGTTGAAGCCGTTAACTTCTAGTGTGAAGACTCAGACCCAGTGATACCAAAGAACTCCAGCGGGGGTGCCCTGCAGGGATCCTGGAGACATCAGCCCTGTGTGGGTGGAAGGAGGGTCTCTGGTTGGGGGGGGCGGGCACACGCTGGACAGAGCCATGGAATCTCTTCAGGGTTACTTGAAAAATCAGGGGATGTTCTATTTCCAGCAAGGCCACAGTTGGGATCCATTGGGAGGCAGCCATGACCCTTCCATCCACCGGCTTCCCTTTCTCATTCACGGCTCCTTTTCATCCGCCCGCCCATTGAAGTCTGCGTCCGGCAGCCCGTAACTAGTCGAACACAGCAGCTGAGCAGGATCCCTTACAGCTGCGTCATGATTTGGCCTAAAGCTTCTGCACCAGATCGGATTGTTGATGCACCTTCTCCCTCCCCCTCCCCCCTTTCCCCACAGATTGTCACCCTAGAAGACCCGAGCCAAGTGTTAAACCCTGGTGCTGAAGGGCAGCTTGTTCGCTTCACAGCTGACTGGAGAACTCTCCTGGGGAGCAGCCTGGCTTGGGCCAGGATGCTGGGTCCTTTGTCTAGCACTTGCAGGGTGTTCTCCATTCCACCTCCTGCTGGCCGTGCTCTCAGCAGAGCGAGGGGAAGCCTGTTGCATCACTGAGGAAAGGAGGCCTGGGCAGGTGCTGCTTGAGGTGTAACTGGTTCCCTTCCCTCTGGGCATGTAGCACATAATGCCCCCCAGTTTGATGCTTATTGCATCCCCCCCGGGACTCCTGACCCTGCTTTCCAGCCTGAGCTCAAGGGCACCATTTTGGGTGTGTGTGAGGAGGGGAGGGGGCAGCAGCCTCACATACTAGGCCAGGGCTTGCTTTTCTTCCTACTCCCCTGCCTGTCAGGGAGCGAAGGGAAAGTACTTGGATTGCGTGAATTGCACCTCGGCTCCCTCCCTGCACCAGCCAGGAATGAGAGGTCCGCACAGAATTTAAGCACTTTCTCCTTGCGCCCTGATGGGGGAACAGGGAGAAAAGCAAGCGCCGCTGTCCTGACATGGCCCCCTTGCCTGAGCTGTGAAATGCTTTCCTGGCAGAGGGGCCCCACCGTAGTCCTGAGAATAGGCAGAAGGGTTCCTCAGTGGGTTTTCTGGGAGAGCCGTTGAGGTGCTGCTATCGAGTCTCCTGAGCTGCGCCGCTCATTTACCGTTCCAGGGGCTGCTGGCCGGCACCAGCTGCTCACATACCTGGGATCAGACTTTCCAAAGAAGCAAGGCTGAGTCTGAACCTCGTCTGGTTCTGCTGGGCCATGCAAGCTCTTGTGCTCCCAGCAATTAATCAGATGGATCTGTAACCATCTAGCCTCTTCCTGAAGGAGACAAAAAGTCCTGGGGCACCTTATAGACTGACATGTACGGGAACATAGGCTTTCGTGGGCAAAGACCCACTTCGTCAGATGCATGTAGTGGAAATTCCAGAGGCAGGTATAAATATCCAGACATAAGAAAAGAGTACCAATCAAGAGTAAGGCTAGAGGTAACGAGGTGAATTCAGTCAGGGAGGATGAGGCCCACTTCTAGCAGCTGATGTGGTGGTGTGAACACCAAGAGAGGAGAAACTGCTTTGGTAGGTGGCTAGCCATTTACAGTCTTTCTTTAATCCTAAATTGATGGTGTCCAATTTGCAGATGAACTGTAGCTCAGCAGTTTCTCTTGGAAGTCTGTTCTTGAAGTTTTTTTTGTTGCAGGATGGCTGCCTTTAAATCTGCTACTGTGTGTCCAGGGAGATTGAAGTGTTCGACAGGATTTTGTATATTACCATTCCAGCAGTGCTCCTCTGCTATATACATCGGCCAAACTGGACAGTCTCTACATAAAAGAATAAACAGACACAAATCAGATATCCTCCCTGACTGAATTGACCTCGTTAGCTCTAGCCTTACTCTTGATTGGTACTCTTTTCTTATGCCTGTATCTTTATACCTGCCTCTGGAATTTCCACTACATGCATCTGACGAAGTGGGTCTTTGCCCACGAAAGCTTATGCTCCAATACATCTGTTAGTCTATAAGGTGCAACAAGACTTGTCATTTCTGTAGATTTAGACTAACACGACTACCCCTCTGATACTCTTCCTGAAGGATTATTCTTGGGGGTTTTTTTACAGCAGATTCCTCTTTGTACATAGCTCTGTTGACTCCCACGTGCGATAAATATACCTGAGCGTAGAGGGGAGAGTGTGCTCCTCTTCTCCCAGGGCCGTGTCAGTCATTTCCATGTATTAAGCCTAAGCTTTCCAGTAGGCACGTGCTGTAACCTCCTTAGTTTTGCTCTTCCAGTTGCGCTCACGCAGCCAGCTCAGAGCTGCTGAATTCCTTTGACCCCAGCTAGGGTAAAGCTGTGTTAAAGTTATTCCAGGAAATAAGACTTGTTTGTTTTGTGAGATGGTTTGTCATTCTGCAGCTGAATTTCCAAAACAAATTGGATTTAGGGTAGGGCCTACACAAACAATGGGGTGGGTGTGGGCAGAAAGTTCTGCTTTAGGATTAAACTGGTGAGTGTATATGGAAAATGTACCCATCCCCTTGCAAAATAAACCCCGGGAGGATGACACAAGTGTTCTCTTCACTCCCAGAATGTGTACAGACCCCTCCCTGGTGCAGGTGTGTATAAGAGGGACATAACAAACAGGAGGTGTGGCCCCTGCTAATGCTGGATTTCCGGCTAGGGGAAGAAAAGCAGGTAGTATGCAAGGGTTCATCCTCCTTGGTCAGAATTGGCTCAGGAATAGGGGACAGTGGGAGCTGAGCTGGGGCTGGACCAGTGCCTGTGAAGTGTTCTGTCCGCTTGGGTATAGTGCTGCTATGTGCTGCCTTTGTTAACAATTGCCTAGGCTGCCGTGCGGGGAGGTCAGCTATTTCTTCATCCCCCTCCTTTGGAGACTAATTGCTTTTTCAAAAAGCAAGGCCTCCCAGCTCAGCCTTCCTCTAGGGCTTGGGTGTTTGAGTCCCTTTCCCGCTAGGAGGGGTGTGATGGGGACTCCCTGGCTGGCACCTACCCCCCCCCCATGTCCTCTTCCCAGAGCTGAGCAGGGAGTGAATCGCAGCATTACATGGCTGTGGGGGGCCTTTTGTGACACGCATCGAGGGACTTAAGTGGGTTCCTTGCAGATGGGTGTCCATGTCCCAGCTTGGAGTCTCTCTGCCAGGGCTTGTCCGGGGCTGCAGGCTCACCTGTCCCCTCTTACCTGAGTTCAGTTCCCTTGAGTGAAGCTGGTGGGAGGAGGAAGCAGTATTTTAACTTGTGGCCACTCAGTCACTGAGGCCCAATGGATGATGTAAAGCTGTGTAATCCTGCGGTGCACCCAACTGATCAGTTAGCAGGCAGGGAGCTAATCCTAAGAATGGCCCTAGTGGGTCAGACCAATGGCTCTTCCTTTGGATGGGGGCTGGTGCTAGATGCTTCAGAGGGAGTGAACAAACAGCAGGGCAATCACTGAGAGATCCAGCCTCTGGCCTAGTTCCAGCTTCTTGCAGTCAGAGGTTTAAGGATACCCAGAGCAGGGGGTTGTGTCCCCAACCATCTTGGCTAATAGCCATTGACGGTCCTGTCCTCCCTGAAATTATCTAGGGTTTTTTTTAATCCAGTTATACTTTTTGGCCTTCACATACTCCCCAGCAATGAGTTCCACAGGTTAACTGATCCATTAAGATCCAGTTTGTTTTAAACAGGCTGCCTCTTAATTGCATCAGGTGAGGCCTGAGTGGGTTATGTGAGGGAGTAAGTGTCACTTTCTTCATGACTTTATAGACCTCTGTCATACCCCTTCCTCCACCCTCCACCCATCTCTTTTCCATGCTGAGCCATCTCAGTCTCTGTAATCTCTGCTCAGCTGGATGCTCTTCCCAATGGATATCCACCTTGAGCTCTCGCCCAAGGAGTCCCAGGGCTGCTGGGATCTGCACTGTAGTTCTCCACTACAAGGGACACTTTGGCTCATCCAAAGATGTGTAGTAAGGGACCTTGGAAAGATTCCAGCAGGGAATCCCTTCACCCAGTAATGTGCTAGCTGAAATTGTATGGGGCACAAAATGAGGCAACTGCAGCATTGCACTGTCCCAGCCTAGATGCTCAGGGCTGCTAGGGCAGCAGCCACCTTGCTGCTTATGGCTGAATATTTGAGCTGGTCCATGCTGACTCTTCACATTTAAGGGGGAGTTTGTCTACTGCTGGGCTGCCAGTCTCCTGAGCTTGCTCCTCGTCCACTGGCAACTCCTTCCCCTTACAAGCTGTACCCCCCTAAACTGGGACTCTGGGCTGGCAGGACCACAGATGTTCTTGAACCAGAGAGCCCAGGAGCAGGGAAGCCAGAGGTGGGCCGGAAGCCCTGCAGCAGGGGGGCTCTGGTGGCATGGAGTGTCCCAGAGCAGAGGGGTCCAGCCAGGGGCAACAGCACAGTTAGCTGAAGGCAGAGGGGGGCTTGTTGGGGTGGAAGCAGAGTTGGTAGGGGCCCTCCCCTAGTGTGGCAAATTCCCTTGTTCGGGACCAGTCAGATCTCGAGGGTGCTGGACCACAGAGATCCAACCTGTACCTTGAAAGCCTAGGTTCCCTGCTGCAGCTGCTGCTTTGAGCTCAGCATACACAGGACGCAGCAGAGCAGCTATGCACAAGGAGACCTGCCTGTAGGTCCATGAGCCACGGCCTCACCTTGCTCTGTTCTTTGCTCCCCTGAGTTTGTGTGGCTACTGCTGCTCTGCCATCAGGGCTGCCTAACTCCCTTCAGGACTGAGGAGCCAGAAATCAAGGTGTAGGCATGTTCCCTCCCTGCCCTGAGCTCCCTTCGATATGCATCTGCAGCCGCTCTGGGCTAGGGGAGGTTTGGGAAGCAGCCTGGCTGGAAGCACATAGGCTGTGGGAAAGACCTGCCTTACAGTGCTTAAATGTTTTGCAAGGGAAAAAAGGACAATCAATCATTCTTCCTGACCTGTATTGTCATGCGAGTGTTTGATGGTGGGTGTCTTCACCATTCATCTCCTTTATCCTCAGAGCACGGAGGTTTTTAAGATGATTGTGTATCTCTTTCTTAACACTTTTGTTAAATTAAAATATGATTTGGAGAAGTTTGTCTCTTCTGCAATGGGGGGAGAGGCACAAGCAGCAGAGTGGGATCCACTTCATATCCTTTCCCACCAGTGCCTCTCTTCTGTTCTTTACCAGCACCCTCGTGGATTCCTTTAAGCCTAGGGCTCCATTGCAAAGCCACCACTCGTGTCTCCAAACCATCTTTATTATGTAGACATACATAAAATACAAGGATGGGGAGGATGCAGAGACTGGCTGTTTCCCCACAGCTGAGCACATTGTAGTTAGGAGCATTAAGACAGCTGACAAGTTAACTCACATGACGTTTAGACCTGCTCCCTCCTCACAGTTCAGTTGCCTCTCCCCACCCCAACAAAAGATAAAGCCCAAGTACCGATGATTATTAGGGAGAGTAACTTAACCCCCTTGCAAAATAATCCCCACAAAGTGGCTCAAACAGCACCTGGTCCCTCGGTTGGATCCCCTGCTCTAGTTCACGCTCAGGACAGCACCTTCATGCTGGGCTCGATAATCCTTTGCCCTCAGACATTGGTAGCCAGAGCAGACGGCTATTGGAACAGGCCCGCTCTTCCCTTGCAGCTGGCTGGGCAGTGCTGGCTCGCTGAGCCTTAGTATTTGTTGATGCCAAAGACACGCACGCCATGGAACTGGGGCAGCTTGGGGAGGAGGACGCTGAGGAGGGAGGTCGTGTTGATTAGAAAATGTGCAGGGTCGTATTTGGTATAAAAGCTGGTGAGGAGGTAACTGGAAGAGAGACGGAGGCAGGGTTAGTTCTGCAGCCATCCAGTCCTGCCTGGGGTGACAGCACACAAAAGCAATTTCTGAGGCTGGATTGGCAGCTGAAGACTGAAACCCTCCCTATAGTGGTGGGGGGGAGGGGTGTGATGTAAGATTCCCCAGCCAAAGCACCTTACCCATGCCACAGAACCATTTCCCCTGCATGGCCAGAGTCCAGTCACTAGAGCCCATACTGCCCTGGGTGCTTCGGTGGTGCCAGCCAAGGGGCCAGCTGCTAGCAGCCAGGGTGCTCTGTGCACAAGCTAGCCAAGGACTGTTATGATACCCACTGGTTTGTTTCAGGCCAGAGAGCTTGTACCCTCTAGATGCAATAGTCAGAGGGCAGCCACGGGGCTCTGGCCAGTTCCACCAACAACCAACGTACTCTATAGCCGAGGTGGCTTTCCCTGTATAGGAGAGAGCCCAGCATAGGCTAGTGATTCAGTTTGGCTTCATGCAGACTACAGTGGTCCCATCCTCTCCTCTGGGCCAGTCATACCTGCTCAGCTAAAGCTGGGGCCCTGCCTCGTGAGGTAGAGTCTTCTTGGCCTACACAGGGATACTGGAGAGGAGGGGAAATATAGGTAACCCCACTGAATGCCTAGGTGCTGTCACTCTGGTTTGGAGCACTCCTACCATAGGCAGGTCCCAAAAATGAAATGCCACCCGGAGCTTTACAGATGATCTGCCACAGCAGGAACAAACACTTACAGGACTACCGGCGAGATGCTGAGGAATTTGCGGGAGGAGGTGCACTGCGTCCCATAGTCTATCTGTTCCCAGTGTGTGAGGAGGCGATCCTTGCCCTGGTCCGGTGTCTCAAACGGGGTTCCTTTCACAGTGTGAAGAAACCAGTACATAACCTGCAATTTCCACAGGAAGGGAAGGTGTAAGGAGAGTGGCAGTCCTTCTGCTGTTGTACCATTAGCACACAAGTGGGGCAAGAGCGGACAGGACCCAAAGCTAGAGGGCAGCAGATCTATGGAACTCATTGTTACAGAAGACTAGAGTCAAACAGCATGTTCAGTTTTAGAAAAGGTCTGGCTGGGGAGACAAGTTCTCCTTTTGTAGAGGCAGCAGGGGGGGCAAAGAGGGGCAGGGGGCCTGTGGAGCCAGTGCTTGGGGGAGCCAGCTTTTAAGTGGGTTCCCCATAGCACTGGCTCCTGCCTGTCCTGTCCCCCCCATTGCCTCTGAAGGAATCAGCAAGGTGCAGAGGCAGATGGATTCGCAAAGCTGGCACACACACAAAGCCAACTTAAAAGCTGGCTCCTGCCTGCTTCCCCTCCACGCTATCAGAGGCAGAAGTGTGGGGGTGGTGGAGCAGGTGGATCCGGTGCTTGTGGGGAGATGGTTTAAAAACCAGCTTCCCATGGAGACCGGCTCTCACCTCCCCCCACTTGCTGCCTCTGATACAGAGGTAGCAAGGGGGTGGAGGGCAATGCACGTAGTCAACAGGATTAACCAATAAGCCCAAGCTTGTCGGTTCATCTTGTAGTCATCTACATGTTAACATCCCTACTTTCTAGCAGTGCAGGAAGACACGCTGGGAAGCTGAGCTTTCACTCACCAGGTTGTGTATAACATTAGTAAGGGTCCAGACCACTGGAATGCTGAAGAATGGGATGCTGAGGAGAATCACATGGAGAACTCCCACCGAGATCATGTAGGCCAGCCAGATGCCACGGCTGTTCATCACCCGGGTGTTGGGATTCACCTCACTGTGGGCCACCCCAACATTCATTCTGGAAGAAAGAGAGACAGTGGTGGGGAAGTGCAGTCAACATTACTCAAAGACTATGATGTTTTCTGATTCCAAGACGTGCCTGATGTTGTCCTTCCTTAGGATCCTGACTTTTTGCATATGCGCATTCCAGGTTCCTAATACTTATCTTTCTGTAACATCTTCCAGGCCAGTGCCCCCAAATTCTTTATAAATATTAATGCATGAATCATCACAGCCCTCAGGTGGCCACAAACTGAGGCAGCAACAGTTAGAAGTGGGGCCCAGGTGTAGCCTCCTCATATAGCCCCTACTTCCTGCCTAAAGCTGGGGAACAGAACCCTGGCATCCTGACTCCCAGCTTCCTCCTTTCCCTTTACCCCTCACTCTAATCCATTAAACAGCTCATTAGTGACTTTGTAAGTCTCTTAAGCAAAGCTGAAATTGCAAGACCCTAAGAGCTGCTTTACTCTGTAATTCAGGTCTTCATTTCTCCCCCTTGTTATGGCTGTGCAGCCTCCCCATACCCACTGCCCCTTCTCTTCCTCCACGGCTCCTCTTCCCAGCCCTTGTAACTGTGGTATCCAACTAGTTCTATAGCCAACTAGCCACACACAACCAGCCAAATAGCCACACGTGGATAGTGGCTAGCATGTTGGACACCACGGCCAGGCTTATCCCACCTCATCACTCCTCCTAGGAGAGCAGTACCACCTAGCTCTCTCAAGAGTACGTCTCATCAGTGGCTCCAGAAGCTCTTCACAAAGGAGGGCACTATCAGGCCTTCCATTCTACCAAAGGGGAAACTGAGGCACTGAGCGGGGAAATGACTTGCTCAAGGATGCCAAGCAGGCCAATGGCAAGGCTGGGAACAGTCCCTCCTTCTTCTCCTCCCCATCCCCCATCCCCCACAGGCTGCCCCCTTTCCTCCTCCCCATCCCCCACAGGCTGCCCCCTTTCCTCCTCCCCATCCCCCACAGGCTGCCCCCTTTCCTCCTCCCCATCCCCCATCCCCCACAGGCTGCCCCCTTTCCTCCTCCCCATCCCCCATCCCCCACAGGCTGCCCCCTTTCCTCCTCCCCATCCCCCACAGGCTGCCCCCTTTCCTCCTCCCCATCCCCCATCCCCCACAGGCTGCCCCCTTTCCTCCTCCCCATCCCCCATCCCCCACAGGCTGCCCCTTTCCTCCTCCCCATCCCCCACAGGCTGCCCCCTTTCCTCCTCCCCATCCCCCATCCCCCACAGGCTGCCCCCTTTCCTCCTCCCCATCCCCCATCCCCCACAGGCTGCCCCCTTTTCTCCTCCCCATCCCCCACAGGCTGCCCCCTTTCCTCCTCCCCATCCCCCACAGGCTGCCCCAGCCTACACGTGCCCCTCCTCCTCACCCCACAGATTATTTGTCCCCCTACACGTGCCCCTGATTTCCCACCCAGGCCGCCCCGCCCCCCACATGCTGTCCCCCTCCCCCACATAGGTGCCCCCCCCCCCCCCATCCGTTTCCCCGCCCTTAAGGGGCTCCCATCCCTCACTCACCTGTCGGCAGTGGCTGAACCTTCCCTAGCTCGTCTCCAGGAAGTGCCAGCGCCCACCCCCACAGCCGCCCTCTATTGGCTGCCCACCTTTCCCTTCTAAGCGCTCATTGGCCTGCGTGGTTGTCGCTCCTCTATGCCCCGCCCTTCCTTCCAAGGCAACCAATAGGAAGCCACCGGGCTGGGGAGGGGGAGGTGGCTGGGCTAGTGGCAAGGCGCGCTCTTGAGCGGGTCGCGCTTGGGGCGCCTGGTCAAGAAGAGCGGCTGCCATTGGGCGGCGGCCCGTCCGGGGTGGGCGGGGCCAGGTCGCCGCGAGCTGAGGGGAGGCGGCAAGATGGCGGCGGAGACCGTGGAGCTGCACAAGCTGAAGGTAGCGGAGGGAGGCGCGCGGGCTCCCCGTCCCCATGGCGGGTGGGGCCTGGCCCCGGGGCTCCCCCCGCCTCTGGGCGCCTGCGGGGCCGGGCGGCTCCCCCCTCCCTCGGGGTGGGCCGAGGCCTGAGGCCCGCTACGGGCTCGTCCGGCCCCGAGCGCTGCGAGCCCCCGCGGGCGGGCGCGTGTCCCGGGGGGGGGGCGCGTGTCCGGGGGGGGGGGTCACGAGACGCTCGCACCCTGCTGGGCCTGGCACCCGCTTCCAATGCGGCTTCCTCCAAGGACACCGCCCCCCCCACCCCGGGGAACTGCGGCCCCCCCCCCACCCCGGGGAACTGCGCCCCCCTCCGCCCCCCGGGCGCATGGGATTTCCACTCTGCGCGCGTGTCGTGGTGAGCCCCCCCCCGCCACGAGGGGGTGCTGGCTGTTGCACGCTCGCCTGGCAGCGCCACTGCTCCACGACCCTTCACTTACGCCTCCTTGCACGCCAGGTCTGTGTCTATCCACCTCTGGGTTTTCTCCGCATCCTTCCCAATCCTCTACCTCAGGAAGAAGCATCGCCACGCCTGTGTGCTGCACGGAATAGGCCTGTCAAAGCTGCAGGGGAAGAAACTTGCAGAGCAAGGTTGTGGCGTGTAAAATAGTCTGGCAAGGATTGCAGTGGCGGCCAGTATTTAGTTTTTAAATGAGCCTCGGGACAATACTGAAAAGAGTTCACTAGGGCCCAGGCAGATGGACTGGATAGTCTGTCTCTTTTGTCTCTAACATCTAAGGTTTCAGTAACATGACTGCTGTGTCAGACAGAGGGACCTTTATCTTAATTTCTGGCAAACAGTCGGACAGGGACGCAGGTATTTTTATTTCTTCCTTTTTTTTTGGCGGGGGAGGGGAACAGATCATAAACAGAGGAACTGACTTGTCCAAAATACAGGACTGTGTAGCACTTTAAAGACTAACAAGATGGTTTATTAGATGATGAGCTTTCGTGGGCCAGACCCACTTCCTCAGATCAAATAGTGGAAGTAGGTCTGGCCCACGAAAGCTCATCATCTAATAAACCATCTTGTTAGTCTTTAAAGTGCTACGTAGTCCTGTATTTTGTTTCAGCTACAACAGACTAACATGGCTACACTTCTATCACTATTCTACATCCTGACTTGTCCAAGGCATCAGTAAATCATTGGCACAGATTAATCTATCTTCATCTGAATCTATCTTCAAGAAGTCTTGGCTCCTAGTTTCCTGTGCTAACAACTGGAACCCATTCCTTCCAAAACCCAGCAGTCATTACTCCCAGATTCTTGGCACTAGGCATTATCTCCTCTATGCGCCTTCAGAATTTTCAGTTGACTGTTACCATAACGCTAATGGTAGCAAGTAGCAATTGGAAGTTCTTCATAACTTGGGTATTTTGGGGTGAGTAAGGAGGTGTAATTATACTTAAGAAGTGTGATTTAGTGAGGTTGTTCTATAGCCATGGTGTCCAACCAGTTCTGAAGCAGTAGCTCCTATACTGGCTAATGCTATAGAGCAGTGTTTCCCAATTTGATTTGGCCATGGAACCCTTATAAACTCGAAAGAATTTTGCAGAATCCCAATAATAGTCTTATATGTGGAGCTGAAAAAGTAGGCCTCAAATAAGTAAGGGTAATAATAAACAAATGCTAAACAAGGTCATGAGATCAACATTTTGTTTAATTGCACATATTTAAAAACAAAAATCACATTTAATGTGTACAAAAAATAAAGCTAAAAAACGAATCTGAATTATATTTACAGCGGTTTGCAGTGGTATTTAATAGGCGATTGCAGTACTGACTGTGTGCGCAGCGCTGAGTAGTGACATTGTCGTCCCCACTCTCTGGCTACGCTGGCATTACACAGGGACACTTACCTTGGCAAACACAAATGAAAATTGTTTTCAATAAAATTCATAAATGCTTAAATATTTTTTTAAAATCACAAAATGTTATTGTAATGGAATTTTCTCGCGGAACCCTTATTTTCACTTCGTGGAACACCATTTGGGAAACACTGCTATAGTAAACTAGCCACACTCAAGTGGCCAAATAGTCACTAGCTTTTTGGACATCACAGTTCTATAGTAACAACTAGGGGTGTTAAATTGCAGTTAGTAAGCTAATCGAGTAGCTGATGGAATTTCCATCGACTACTCAATTACTTGATAAGGGGGTTAGCTCCAGGGGCAGCGCAAGTTGGGACTGAGCGAGGGACTGCCAGGCTCTTACTGCATTTAAAAAGCAGAGCCACAGTGGTCTGGGACTGGGTGCAAGCTGGGACTCATCTGTCCCTGCTCATGCCAGGTCCCCCGCTGTGCCTCTGCCTCACATGGTGATGGTCCTGGGGAGAACTGGCTCCTGCTCCCCATCCCCCTTGCTGCCACCTCTGATACAGAGGCAGCAAAGGTTGGGGGAGAAACTAGTTGAGTAGTTTGTCTCCCCACCCTTGCTGCCTCTGTATCAGAGGTGGCAGCAAGGGGGAGGGAGAGTAGGAGCTGGTGCTAGGGAGAGCTGTAACAATCCCTAGTAACAATTTACATTTTTCTGCTACTTTTGCTTAACATGTCTGCAGTTTCATTTTTGTTCCAGTCCCCAGAGCAGCTCAGAATCTGCAGGATGTAAATCGCTTTTCAAGGGGAGCACAGACTAGATTCAGACCCTCTATTAATATATCTTTTGTTCTTCTCAAGCTCTGTATGTTCAAGACAGGTGCTTTGCAATCCTATCTCAGAGGGATTAAGGCAATTTACAAATGGGAGAAATGGAGGCACAGAGAGAATTACAGAAATTGTAATGGAGAAATTCTAGTAGATTATCTGACTCCCTTCTAGTATAGCACTGTTCCCTTCCACAGGTTGAACTCTTGGGACCTGACTGGTTCCAAACAAGAGAATTTTCTGTACCGTGGGAACTTTGGGCAGGGGGTTGGACTCGATGACCTCCTGAGGTCTCTTCCAGCCCTAGGTTTCTATGATGCTAGGTCAGTATTGTCTAGCAACATTGCCAATGCATCCACTGCTTACGGGACTGTTAGAGCACATTTAGAGGTAAATCAGAGCTAAAAAACAGCACAGGACATGGAGCACTAGGACTGGTGGCTGTAAACCAACTTTATGGGACCATGGGAAACTTGACCGCACCCATGAAAAGTGAACATCTGTCTAACTAAAATCATTCCAGATGATAGATGTTTCTGGATGAGGGAGTTCTGGATTAGAGAGGTTCAACCTGTAGTACATTTTCTGTGGAATCCCAGATGTCCGGGGTAAAATAAATATTAAGGCTAAACAAAGGGAGCCAATGGAGAGGCTGGAAAGAACCCAGTCCTTTACTCCTGGTCCCTCCAGCTCTAACCATTAGACTTACTGTCTTTTCTTTTGTCAGTGCCAACCCCCATGGTTTATCTTATCTGATCATTGTTCACTTCTTTTTATCCTTTTGCTTTGGTGGTATTCCTCCTGTTCTTTGAATTAAGTATGCTAATGGGAAGTCTCTTTTGGTATGCAGCTTGCTGAACTGAAACAAGAGTGTCTTGCCCGTGGCCTAGAGGTGAAAGGAAACAAACAGGATCTCATAAACAGACTCCAGGCCTACCTTGATGAACACGGTGGGTAATCTATTACTCTGGAACAAGCTTTTTAGTTTGAACGTCCCACTAGCAAGGTTGATTCAGGGTCCAACTTTGTTTTTTGGCCTCTTTCTTTTTTACAGGAATTTTGAACTCTCCCTATCTGGCTCCTTTTTATAGGATCCTAGCTGTTGTGAACTTGGGCTTGCAATAAGAGCAGTCCTGTGGCTGCAGCCCCTGACAGTCTCCTTGATAAGACAGTCCTTAGAATTTTCTTGGTGATAGGCCCAAGTCAGCAGTCGTTCCTTATCTGGAGCTCCAATCCTACTCCAAGAGTGTATCAAGAGTGATTGTAATATTGAGTAATTCAAGCTGTGGGCCTGCTGTAAGAGCCCGATTAGAATCGGTACAACATGAACTTTCTGACTAGTGTGAAGAACACGAGCTTTTTAGGAGTTAATATCTCAGGCTCTCAGGCTGGACAGGTGATTTGCAGTAGCAATTGATCTGTGTGGATTTTTTTTAACATTCTTTTAGCTGAAGAAGAAGCAAATGAAGAAGATGTTTTGGGAGAAGAAACAGAGGTAAGTGCTATTTCTGTTACCAGATTATCATATTGTGAGTCTATGTAAGATGTTGCTGTGTACCAGTTTGCCTGATGTAGTTTCCAGCCTGGTGGCAATGAACAGATTAGTGCCTTTATAGCCACAGGCATGGCTAAGCTGTGGCACATGAGCTGCATGTGGCTCTTTTAAAATTAAAGTGTACCTTCTGGGGAGGGGGGGTTCCACATACCCTTTCTTCCATTCTCCACCTTTAAGACCGAGCAGGGGGAGGTAGGGGCCTGCTCAGTTTTGCCCTGTGGTGGGGCTAGGGGGCTTCTGTCCTGCAGTGAGGGGGTCTAGAACAGTGTTCCCTCTATTTTTTCATCCATGTGTGGATTTTTTTCCATCCATATACAGAATAAAATTTATGTGCACTGAGGTATGTGGGGCTCTGCACCACCAGTAGAAACAAAAAAAAATGTAGCCACGGACACTCTGCTAATCAGCTGGGTGGTATTTGAATCTCTCCTTGAGTGACTGCACAAGTGCACAGCTTATAAGAAACACTGAGGGCTTTAGCCCGGGGTAGGGGGAGGCGTCAGGGAAGAAGCCCCTTGCCCCAGTAGATGCTGCCTCCCAGGGTAGGTTGTGTACATCTTATGTCCTTCAGGCATCTAAAGATTATTGTATGCTCCTTTTGGGGGGGGGAGGAGGGAGTGTCAGTAGGTTTGGGTATTCCTGCTGTATCATGTCAGTCACTGTCGCAGTTGTGGGGAGCTACACAGTGCATGAACGGTAGTGTATTTGACATTGTTACTGATGGGTTTCTTGGGGATTACATAACCTTGATGTGTGGTGGACATTACATTCTTTTAATGCAAGCCCTAAGTGTGTTGTAAATTGAGTTTGCTTTAAGCCCGTGTCAGTCACTGAAGAACAGATCTTACCACTTGGAAAATATTGTGCTTAAGAAAAAGCGGAAAAGCCCAGGTGCTTCACATAGTGTTGTGAAAGTGAGTGGGCACAGGCATTCATAGCCAGGTTGCCTTACAAAGTAAGATTCAGAACTAAGAACTTGCACTCCAAGGTAGAGTAAAGAGCTCAACCCCAGAAAGACTAGTTAATGTTAGGAAAACTAGTCTCTGGTATTTCTATCTGTTCCCAAAAATCATGTTCCTTACTACAGGCAGTCCCCGAGTTACGCGGATCCGACTTATGTCGGATCCGCAGTTACGAACAGGGATTTTCTCACCCCGGAGGACTGGAGCGGTGGGACGCCTGGTCCCGCCGCCTGCCTCCTCCGGGGCGAGAAAAGCTGCTCCCCATCTCCCTGGTCTGCTGGGGGAGCCAGCAGACCAGGGAGACGGGGAGAAAAGTGGCAGAGGACCCGGTCCGGACCCACAGCGCTTCCAGCTGGATCAGCTGAGCTGGATCAGCTGGAAGCGCCGCGGTCTGGCCCGGGTCCTCCGCCGCTTTGCTCCGCGTCTCCCTGGTCTGCTGGGGGGGGACGCAGCTAGTGCCCCCCCCCGCAGCAGACCAGGGAGACGTGGAGCAAAGCCCGGGGCCTGTGGTAGAGCAGGTGGGGCGCTGCCGGTTGGTCCCGCAGCACTGCTCCTTGGCGCTACTGGACCAACCCGGCAGCACCCCAGCTGCTCTGCCCCAGGCTTCCTGATTCAGCTGCTGCTGATCAGTTTCAGCAGCGGCTGAATCAGGACGCCTGGGGCAGAGCAGCTGGGGTGCTGCTGGGTTGGTCCAGTAGCGCCGAGGAGCGGCCACGCTACTGGACCAACCCAGCAGCACCCGAGCTGCTCTGCCCCAGGCATCCCCAAGTCAGCCGCTGCTGAAACTGACCAGCGGCTGACTACAGGAAGCCCGAGGCAGAGTTGCTCTGCCCCGGGCTTCCTGGAATCAGCTGCTGATCAGTTTCAGCAGCAGCTGACTTGGGGACGCCTGGGGTTCTTAAGTTGAATCTGTATGTAAGTCGGAACTGGTGTCCAGATTCAGCCGCTGTTGAAACTGATCAGTTTCAGCAGCGGCTGAATCTGGATGCCAGTTCCGACTTACATACAGATTCAACTTAAGAACAAACCTACAGTCCCTATCTTGTACGTAACCCGGGGACTGCCTGTACTAAGTAAATAGATCCTTGTGTGTGAATGTGGATCTTTGTGGGTTTAAGTAAATTAGAAAACTATTTAGGTGAAGAAGCTTAGTGCTGGGTTTGGATTGTGCATATTGTGTAGTTCTTGTGTTCTTTGCCAGCTACCTCGGTGAGAGAGGGTAGGCTATAGTACCCTGGAGAATGTTCTCATCCCAAGCATGTTTCCTGTATCCTCAGAAAAAAGTATTAGCCTTGTCAAAACAAATATAAACTGTAAATAGCTATCTCTAAAATAGACTATTTATCCTGGCACTTACAAAACCTAAGAGTTCTTAACAAGACTCAGCATTAATAATATCCTTGAGCTTGCCCACAAACCCAGAGGAAAAGTAGAGCCAAAAAAATCTGTTGGCAATGTTGTTAAATTCGGACCTGACATGTGCAGGCACATCTTTGCTGGAGTCAAATCTGCATGCATCATCTCTCGATTTGACCCCATGTCTGTATTTTTAAATACATTGTGATTTAGTTGTTAGGCACTTTAAAATACAAAGTTCAGTAAAGAATTTTTTTATATTAATACTATGAGTTCAGGTGTGTGGGGGGGGGAAGCCCTCTTAATCCTGCAAGCACGTACGGAACTTTATTCATGTGAACGGTCTCCAGGGTTGCAGAATCATGCCCCAGAATATTACTGTATGCAGAATCCAGGGTATATCTTATCCCCTTATATCATTCATTGTTAGGCTAAGTATTTCACAACTGCCTTACTAATTTGCAAAATAAATACCCAGAGTAGAATCATAGAACCATAGAGCTGGAAGAGACCTCAGAAGGTCATCAAGTCCAGCCACCTGCCCTAGGCAGGACCAATTCCAACTAGGCATTTAAATAAATCTAGGCATTTAAATAACACCGTATGGTAACTCCAGATCGCTATAGTGATTACAGGAAGTGCTAAGTATTGTCTTTATATAGAAGCTTTCAGCTGTTTCACTGTATCTGTCTTCACAGCACCCTTCATGCAATAGTGTTGTCTGTAGTATTATCTCTGTTTTTACACATGGGGAAAGGTTAGAGGTAAAGCGATTTGTCTCGAGAATCAAGGAAGGCTGTTCCAAAGTCAGAGACGCAGGCTTTGCACTGCCTGTTAAATGTCAGTGGTCTGGTCCTAGAGCAGTGGTCCCCAACCTTTAGAGGCTCCCAGGCGCCTGGGAGGTGGAGCTGCGCGTCCGGGAGCACACCAGAGGACTGGGATGCCCTTGCACCCGGCGCCGGCATGTGCCATAGGGCCGGGGCTGGGGCCGCCTGAGCGCCTTGTGCTGTGGGCCCGGGGCCTGCGCTGCCGCCCGAGCCGCGCGTCTGGGGCCGGCACTCGGGTGCCGCGGGCGGGGCCGGCCCAGGTTGTTGGCGGGTGCACACAAATGCCCCGGTGGGCGCCATGGCGCCCGCGGGCACCGCATTGGGGACCACTGTCCTAGAGTCTAATGTCTAGGCTACAGTCCCTTCTAATAAATACTAACAAAGCTCTTGCAGTAGACAGCAGTGATCCCCCAGTGAGGTGCTCTTTGGCCAGGCTCCCCGGATTTCTGTGCTGCCTTCTGAGGAGAATGTCCATGTGGGATGGCAGCCCAGCAATTTTAGCTTCTGGTTTAAGGCTGAGGGTTTGTTAAATGATCAGGAGGAAAGTGCATTTAGAATGAGTAGATAGGGTCTCTCTTGGGCCTCTTAACCTTCAGAGACTTTCCTCAAGTGTTGCCAGGGCAGCTGATGAGATGTTGCAGTTGACAGCTCTGTGGTGTAAAAGAGAGAGCTCTGGAGACACGGGGCTCTCAGTTGGGTTCATTTTCTACTTGGTTTGCCAGAGCCTGAGAAAGTTGACCTTCAGAAGACATTGCAAAGCCTGTCTCTTTCCCAGGGGCTGGGTGTGGGGGAAAAGGTCAGATCTGATGTGCAGAGATTTAGGGGGAGAAGAGCGCGCTGCCTAGGGCACTGCCTCCATTTTAATTCTGTATATAACACGGAAAAGCTGTTTCCAAGCACTTAATGCCCTGGGTAGATGTTTGTAAGTAATCAAAATCTAGAAATGTTGGTTGTGCCTCCTTCTATTCAGATGGCTGGTGTATTAACCTGACCCACTTTCTCAACTGATTGAATTGCAGGAAGAAGAACAGAAGCCGATAGAGCCTCCCCCTAAAGAAGAAGAGCCACCTGAAAAATCAGCTGATGTGTAACTATCAATTCCTATTTAGGTCAAAGCTTGTTTCTGGGGCTGTAACTGAGGGGCATATGTCTGGGTGTGGAGACGGTAGCACTGTATGAACATTCACTAGTTCCATAGTACCTACTTCAAAGGAGCTGAAATCTACAAAGATATGTATCATAGATGTGTGTGTTCGGGTGACCTGGTAGAATGAACATCAGGTGTGCAGTGCCCTGGAATCCAAGAATCACAGGTTCACATCCCAGGAGGTTAGGCTCTGCCCTTCATTCTTCCCTAACAGATAAACTGACTTCTATGCAGTTTAGTCAGTGTGGATCTTCTGGAGGAGATTTTGAAAACCAGGGCTCCCTCTGCCCTGTGTGAGCACCTAACATACCTGACACTTTCTGTGAGAGCAGAATTCTGGCCTGGTGTCCTTTGCCTCACCTGGTTGTTGAACTGGCTGCTGCTGTCCACCTCTGAGGTGGCTGCATTTCAGGAAAGCTGTATATAGTGTGTGAAGGATTTAGGGATGAAAGATGCTATAGAAATGTAAAATATTAATCTGACTTGCAGTCACTTGGCCTAGTTGTCCTCTTCCTTCTCTTGTGAGGATATCTATGTTGTATCTTTCCTGGCTTGTTCCAGTGATCCAGTGTTGGATGGAAGGGAATCGGTAAACTAGTAAATTAGTTTCCTTGCATTTGCATCTTGTCAACAGGTCACAGCGCAGAAGGTCTCTTTCCAGGTTTTTTCCTTTCATGGTGGTTCCTAAGCATTTGCCTAATGGCACTGAGTTGAGTTTCCTTAGTAATCTATGGACAGGTGTTTGCAGGGGGAGGGAGGAAGGGCGCTTATCAGAGGGTTTTTTGCCAAAATGGAAATATGAAACAAATGTCCAATTTTTGTTCTTGTTTGGATCCGAGAGGATGCATCATGTCTGTGTGAAGAGACCTTCTTTCAGAGAAACTGAATGCTGGAGGTTAAACCCCGGTGCGTTCCTGCTAGTAAATCCCTGCAACACTGATCTTTTATGTGGTGCTCCTTGTCAGGCAGGGAAGTATTTCTCCTTATTTTTGTTGGATGGTAAAACCAGGGTGTAGAGAGGTAAAGTGACTTTTCCAAGGCCACAAAGGGAGTTATTGTCTCTGCTGCAATTGGAAATCAGGAGTTCTTTCCTCCCAGTCCTCTGCCTAACTCTCACCCCTCACTACAGGAGGGTGTCCCCAGCATGTGTTTTGTTACCCTGTGCAAATAGTTAACAAGAGCTTGTTAATATTGCCTTCTTGACATTCAGTCCTGTGCTGTGTGTCAGAACAAAGCCTCACGTAAGCTGTTGGGATAGCACATAAGTGGTGCAGAGGCCTGGTCTTTGAGTATTTGCTTGCATTATTGCTGTCTTACTGGTAGTTAAATTGTTACTGTGAAAGACATGAGAGAATCTGATAGTGGCTGCTAACGTGGTAGAACTGATTCAAGCTAATTTGAGTTTAGTATTTAATTTTGAACAGCAGGGGGCGTCCTTTATCTGCATCCCAAACAAGTAGGCCAGGAGGTGGCTGGAGAGTAACAAGTCCTGGTTCCTGTTCTGAATTGCTTCCTGTGAAAGTGTAATTAAACCATTACTACCTTTCAGAGCATAAAATGGGAAAACTGTCCAGGGATCTGGAACAAAGGCAGCACATTTCTCTAAATGGGAGACCTTAATGAGGCTGGTTATGATCCACTGGTTTATGGGAGTTATTTGAGGGAGGAGGAACCTGGGAACTTCCGAACTTTGTCTTTTCCTCCTTTGTTTTCTCCCTCAAACCTCACCCCTATTTTTAGAGCATAAACTTGGGAGTACGCCCACTCCATTATATTTGTGTTTAGTCTCTGTGCCGATCTTCACTGTAGCCAACTGTGCATTGTTAAAGAAGCGTGCATCTGAATTATCCCCTGAGCTGAAGAAGCTGGTGCTGATCTGGGGGAAGTAACCTGTGGCTGTGCTGTGAACTGGAACAGAGCAATCCTTTGTAAACAAATCGCTGTAAAGGGGCACGTGGTCCAGGATTTGGGCTTCTGATGGGAGCTGAACATTACAGTTGAGAGCCTCTGGGAGATAGGTTTTCTTGGGTGTGTGCAGGAGGTTATTCTTGGGTGTGTGCAAGAATGGTTATACTTCACATTTCTGTATCCCCTCTCAAGCAAGTTTCTCAGAGTGCTCAGAGTTTCCCCTTCCTGCTGTGACTTGGGGAGCATCAACAGTTTGCTCCAAGGCAAAGAGCCTTCCACCCTTTTGAGGTTGCATCGGTGACAGAACTGGAGTAGAATTCAAGAGTGCTTGAACCCCTGGATCTTCTCTGGCTACTAGGCCATGCTCCCTGGCAGAACCCCGAATGGGATATAGGAATCCTGGCTGCCAGGTCCAAGCCTACCCCACTAGTCACACTATAGGTAGGACCCATGTGGCTTCACGAGGAAAGTCCTTCCCTCTCTGTCTTGCCCCTAACCTTGGGTAAGGATTGTATTTCCATCCCTCACGTTCTCTTTGGTGCCTAGATGCCACATTACAAAGGTTTGCCTTGCAAAGGGCTGGAGGAGTGTTTGTGTCTTGGGGGTGATGGCTGAGGGTCCTTTCATTCTGTAGATCATGAATCCAGTGATGGTTGGGGTGTGTTGCTAATAGCAGAGGTGGAGGGAGGTAACCCAGTATCTTTGCTACTGGGACATGCTATCTTAAACTAATAGGAATTCTTTGTTTGGAAATTAGAATGGTAAGTATAGGTTCCTGGCTCTGATCCATCTCTCCCTTTCCCCCCATCTTCTAGGAGTGCGGAAAAGAAAGTGGTGAAAATAACATCAGAAATACCACAGATGGAGGTAAGGTTCCTGTCTTATTCCCTATCCCTTCCCTCCTTTCAGGAGTACCTGTTTTAACCTGTGTATATGTTTTCACATTTGGGGAACCTTCCCTTAACTTCCCTATCAGAACTTCCTTTGTAAACCCCCTGTTCAGCTTTTCAAGGTTTTATACTGTGATTCTATGTTGCTTTAGGCTGCAGATTGTTTTCAAGAGATGTTTGAACTCTTGGTGCATTTTATTTTGACACCAGATTATTAAGACCTGTTTTTGTCAGTTGTCTGTTTGCATCCATTTCCCTCCTTTCTCATGTCTGCCATTATATTCCATGCACCTAAATTCATCCCTAGGTTGTGATTGTATTGCAGTCAGTGGAAGAATTCCATCCATAGTGTCCTCTAACGTGAGTTGGCGGAGGGGGTTGCTAGAGAAGGACCCAAAGACAAACCTCCCTTCGTTACCACAAGGGTGTATAAGCTGCATTTCTGTTCCTGATGTCTCTAGGATTTAGAGCCTTATCGCTGGACGGCTGTTGCCAGCTCTGTTAGGCTGTGGAATATCTTGGATTCCTTGAGACATGTCCAGCTGGAGAGGATAGAGAATATGCTGTCGGGAACTTTGCTGTCTTGTTTCTTTTCCCTTCTTATTCTCCATAACCAGGTCTGAAAACTCAATTCGTGTCTCCCTGCTGTTCAGCCACCACCTTGAAGTTCTAATCTTCTGTTTGTGACACAAACAGCTCCACAGCAACCAGGGGGTGATGTCGCAAATGGAGGATTATGATTTCAACTTGGGGAATAATGAGGGAAAATACGAAGAAACTGATCTGAGGTGGAACTGGAACAAATCAGAAAGGAGGGCTGTCTTGCTTGCTTTGTGCGATGCCTTTGGCATTAGCTGCTTAAACAGCTCATTAAATGCATTTGCTGACAGCATACCTACATCCTTGTTTTCAGTTCCAAACTCTGCCAAGACCAGTTCACAAAGAAAACCTGTATTTATCATGTAAACTTGTTTCATGTACCTTTTTAATCAAGGTGCGTAGACACCAACTGGAGCAGATCTATGTAGAGTGGCATCCCTCTGAAGTTTCCAGGACTCCTGGGTTCTAATCCCAACTCGGCCACTGGCTTGATAGGTGATCCAGTGCAATTCATTTCAGCTTCCTGGGCCTCATTGGTCCAAACAAATGAAATGCAAAGAAATGTAAAGTACGAGCCTAAGTAAATCACGTTTTCTAAAATTCTGTTTTAATACCATAAGGAGCTTAGTGTAACAAAGATTTAGTAAGTAGTTAAGAACACAAGCATTGCCTGGATCAAACCAGTGTTTCGTCTACTCCAATATTCTACCCCCAGCAGTTTCCAATACTAGCTGTTTCAGTGGTAGATGCAAAAATATGCAGATAAATTCCCCCTCTCCTAGCCCATAATACCCAGGCTGGCATGTGCCCAAAAGCAGGAGGGTGTATAGCCCTTCCAAAGCTCTTGTCTGTAGTTTCATTGTTTGCTGTAACAACTCTGGATACTCTTATTGTTCGTATAAATGGCTAGTCCTTTTCTGAACCTTGCTAAGTTTTGGCAATGAGTTTATCAGGCTAATGCATGAACAAATATTTCCTGTTACCAGCTTTAAACATGCTCCCTTTGTTTCACTAAACATATTCTTCTTGTGCTGTGGGAGGTGAGTTGCAGAGCTTGGTCTGGCTTTGCTAGACCATGATTTTGTATACCTCTTATCACATCCCCTCTCATGGGTATACAGTCACATACGTTTTTCCATGCTCGATGCTAGTTACTTCAGCTACTTTTTAGTCCTTGGCACTAAAATTCCCAGTTCTTCTTAACTGTAAAGCACCAAATTAACTTCATGGTCTTGTACGAGTAATAATAAGGCACTGATTGGCTGATCAAATTTATCTTTGTTTAATTGTAAAAATACTTAAATGTTATAAGTGTTTGTGAGTGTATATAAACATACAAGCACCCTGTGCTTTCAACACTTTCATCTTTCGCTACTTTCCGAGGGAGAATGTGCATCTAGGTCCAGGAGAGCTTTGTCTGTGGGGACGGGATGTCAGGCTGGAGAATTTCAGCATGTATCGTATTTTCACTAAGTGATAAACTCCCCTTGAAAGGCTGAGCCAGGCTGTGTGAATTGTGCCAGTCACCCTCCAAGACTTGTTCTAAGATTCAAGGAACAATGAATAGCCCTTCTTTTCCTGCGTCTTTCTCCTTCGTTTCACTTCTTTAAAAACAATTTTTTTGTTTGCCTTTTTTGCAAATCAACTGAGGCCTGTTGAACCTGCTGCCGCCTTTGTAGTCAGTGCCCAGGCTGCTGCTTATTTGCAAGAGGTTCTCCATGAATGAGATGTGCAAGGTTCTGTCTCGCTGGCTTGGCATTTCGGTCTTCTGCCCAAGCAGCAGATTTGTATGGTATAATAATAGGCAATCTCCATTATTATTATTATCTCCTAGAACTGGAAGGGACCTTGAAAGGTCAAGTCCAGTCCCCTGCCTTCACAGCAGGACCAAGTACCATCCCAGATCCCTAAATGGCTTCTACAAGGATCGAACTCACAACCCTGGGTTTAGCAGGCCAATGCTCAAACCACTGAGCTATCCCTCCCCCTAAGCTAAAAAAGAAACAAGCCCATCCTTTTGCCTCTGGGTCAGCATGCTAATCTCTCACCTTTGGCAAGTCCCTTTCCATACAGATGTGACCTGCTCTGGCCAAGTGAGGTGCCCAATGCCCTTGGCTCAGATTTGAAGTTGGGGAGCTGCAGGTGCCCAGGACTTCACCAGAGAAAAATGTTCTTTGGGATCAGATAAATGATGATTATGTTGTTCAAGGCCATAACAATGTATCTCCTTTATTTCTGGGCCTGTATCTCAAAAGTTTAAGGAATTGCCATGATCCAGATCATGCAGTAGCTTCTCTCTCCCTCTGGGCTGAGGGCAAAGCCGGTCAGATGCAGGTCTCTCCTCTATCACTCTATTAAGGCAGATCTGAGATGATTTTACACACCTTTAGTATGGTTTTCCTCCTGTAATGCCTTCTCCAGGATCCTTCAGTCCTCACAATCCACCTTTGAGGATGGGAAATCACTCTGCTTTAAGCAGGGAGGAGGAGCTGAGGCACAAAGAGGTGAAGAAACTTGCTTGTCATAGTGAGTTTCTGGCAAACCTGGGAATGGAGTGCAGGAATCCTGACCCCTTTCATTAAATTATAGGCCACAGATTGAGTGGCCTCTTGGCCCCCTTGCTTGTTTGGTAATGCTTTTTTGGAAACCAAATGCAGGTGCCCCTGCTTTGAGAGGCATCTCTGAACTGGCTATCCGTGTCATTGGATTAAGCCTTGCCCTGTTTCTTCACCCTGTTTCAGAGAATGCAGAAACGAGCTGAGAGATTCAATGTCCCCGTGAGCTTGGAGAGTAAGAAGGCGGCGCGAGCGGCTCGGTAAGTCTCTGGGTGGAGCGCTGTCACCTTTCCTGATTTAGTGTGAGGCTGCTGGTCTCAGTGATAGGTCTTAGTGATAATTTAGTATGGATTCTTGGCACCACAATGTGGGGCCTAGGACAGTTTTGGGGGTTGAAAGTCTCTGGATTTTTGATGTGCATGGAAGGAGAAGGCTGCTGCTTAATTGGAATGCCTTTTGGAAAGCTGCTGACCTGCATTTCTGAAAGACTTTGCCCACTTTATAGTCCTTGATGCTTGTCCTAGTATGCTGCACTTGTCAAGTATCAACGACTGATGCCTCACAGCCCCTGCATTGGTGCCTTCCCCCTGGGACAGGGAAGTCGTTTATCACCACTTACAGATGGGGGAAATTGACCCATGGTGTGCAGAAGGGACTTGATCAAGATCATTATTGGCAGAGCACAGAATACAAACTGGGAGTCCTAGAGCAGAAGCCTGAGTTGTAACTGCTAGGTGACATTGCCTGCCTGCCCTCCTGAGTTTCCCAGGTGGCTAAGGCAGGGGAAGATGCTGCTCAAAATATGAGGCAAGTGTTTGGTATTCGGCACCTGGACTGTACCTTTAAACCTGATTTGCTACCGCTAGCATAGCACACTTTATCTGTGCCACTGGCCCTGATCCTAAACCACCAGGAATGTTGCGTTCTCCCTGTGATATGGAGTAGCAACGGAAATGTGCAATGTGAGGGGTTTTGAGGCTGCTTTATGGAACAATGGCGATGATGCCATCCCTGCAGGTATTTTCATTTTGCCCAGAAAAGACAGCAGCAATCACAACAGCTGTAGGATTCGCTGGAGTGTCGCCAGCTAACCCCACCCAAAGGCCAATTTGTCTCAAGTGCTCTCATGAAGAATTTTTGACGGGAAAGCTCATGCTACATCTTATGCTTGGCGAGTCTGATGCTTTCTTACCCTATCTTGTAGCTCTGAGTCTGACGAAAATCTGTTTACTTTCAACAGCTTTGGTATGTCCACAGCTTCGACTAAAGGTAAGCAAGTCAAGTGCTAGCCTGTGGAATTGCCCTTCAGCAAATATTTAACACTTCCTATCCAAAGTGAGTCAAATGGGCTCTCGTGTTCTTCCTACTGCTTTTAAGTTCCTTTCCCTAGTGATCACCAGAATTAGTGGGCTGGATGAACACAAGATAGAAAAATGGAAGCACACCATTGATGGTTCTTTTTCAGAGTGGCTCCGAGCTGCCCTATTCCAGTGTGCCTCTTACTTGGGCCTAAAATTGGCTGGACACTAATAGCTAGATCCTTGCTTAGTGCCCAGCTGCCATGTGCAATCAGCAGGAGCTGGTCGTCTTGGAAAAATATAACTCAGAATTGTCAAACTCCTCTTGTGAGGTGGCGGAGGGCTATATGTATTTGTACAGATGGGAAAATTGAGTCTGGGATGAAGTGACTTTGCGCCAGGGTCACGCAGTGAGATCGTGTCAGAGCCAGGATTAAAATGGACTTCAATTCTTGGCTCTCTGACTTGTGTTTCTCCCTCACGTTCTAGTGAGCTACCTAGCTAGTTCTGTTCAGTCATGATTCAGTGGCGATTGTTTAAACTACACCGTTGTCAAGGAGGTCAGAGAACTCTGTGTAAAACTGTTCTTGTCATTTCTGGTCACTAACTGTTTCCTCCCCTTTCCTAATCTCAGGTCTGTCTGCAGACGGCAAGCCTACGGTAAGGAATGCATGTTGCTTATAATTATAGCTGTTCATGTCCCCTAAACACAATGCCAAAGTGTTTAGCTTGTTCAGACAAGTCTCCATCCCCAGGAGTAAATAGTACACCCCCAAAATAAACCAGGTAGGATATGCATGGGGTTGCTTAAGGTTATATGAGCATTAAGCTTGCTAGGATCCCTCCTTTGCAATATTTGGCTGCCTCTCTCAGCTGACCGCACTCATGGATAAGCTGGCTTTAGAACTAAATGCCTGAAGGAATAAAGGCAGATATTTTATTAATATTGCATGCGAGCTTCTCGCTTGTGTGCCTTGTGTTCTGTGTTTGTCCTTTTTGCTTGAATTGATTGTGTGCATTGCTAGATTTTGTACAGCCTGCTATTTTCCTACAGTAAATGATCCTTCTTTTCTAAGGTCCAAATGGTGCACTGTTCTACCTCCAGATATTGACTGTAATGTAAGGTATTAAAGTACAGGGAGGGCTGAAAGTTATGTGCAGCCTGTACTACCACATAGTACCTTTGTGTTTGATCATGATGAATTGTTGCAGGATGCAACAGAAAGCTCATTTAAGCAAGATTTTTGTCTAGACCAGGTTTCTCTTGTGCTGAGTGTTTTTGGAAGATGTTTTGCAAATTCTGCTCATAAGAAAGTTGGTATCAGGCACTTCCGTTTCCTCCATGGTGCTACATACTGTAGAGTGAAAGCCAAAACTGGGCTTCATTGGACTGTGTGATACTTCCCCCAAGGGAAACCCCATTGCTTGTGACCTGGACAAAGTGAGGGGCTTGACTAGCTGTGTCCTAGTAGTTCCTGAAGAGTAAGAATGAAGTGTAGAGGTTACTGCAAATGGCCGGAGCTGGAGAGAGATGGCTGGTGTGTTTGTCCGAGAGGCAGTGTTTCATTCCGCTGAGTTAATTGTATCTGGCTGCTGAAAGAAGAGAATGAAGTGCATTCGGTTTACTGTGTAAAGATGAGGAATCTGTTAAAGTTGCTGAATTCACCCTCTGTAGCATTATCCTTTGGGCCAAGTCTGAAGCTTTAAGACATGCCTGTTAATGAAGCATGGGAGCAGAATACAGCTCTCTGGAAGTTTGCGGCCGCTTTATTTGGGCCACTGTTTCCTGCCTTGTGGATCCTTTCCCCTTTTCAGCTGACAGGTGTCGCTGCTGAGTCTGCGGACCTAACACAAAGAGGGAGTGCTAACAGGAGTGTTGCTCCACCAGGTTTTCCACACACCCAGCAGAATGGGCTGCTGTCTGCCCTGAGACCCGTCTGCCACGAGCTGCCCTCTCCCAAGCACAGTTTTTCAGCTTCCCTAATCTTACAGTTGAAGTGACAATGACTTAAACGTTAAACTCTTTCCTGTGTCTTTGTAGGTAAACATGGATAAATTAAAGGAAAGGGCTCAAAGATTTGGTTTGAATGTCTCTTCAGTCTCCAAGAAGGTAAGGTGCATTGGCCTCTAGGACACTGTCTGCACCTAAAGATTAGCATAGTGCACAGAATAGAGACAATTCTAAGTCGTCTTGCCTCCTGAGACTTTGCCTCCCGTCACTGATACCGTGCTCCATGTACCACACCCCCAGGGGATTCTTGTCAGTATCATTTTCCTTACACCAAGACCTTTCTTCTATTTGCTTGGGTTTAATTTTGTTGGGTTTGAGGAAGCCTGACTGCCCAGGTTGATAGAGGGCTCTGTTCCGGGGCTGTCCAGATGAGCTCCTCATACAATGTGGGAAGCAGGAGACGGTGGAGGAGGCTTATAACAGGATTGTTCTCAGACATTTGATTTGTGTTGTATAGGTGGATAGACCTGATTCAGTCTTCACAGCTGAACTTTTTCCCCACAGTAACGTCTTCTCCTGGGATGAGAGGATAAAGCTCAGTTTGAAAAGTGACTCAAAACTGTAATGCATCAAATGATTGAAAGTGCTAGACAGAGTTGTAGGTCCCCTGCACCTTCAGGCTCAAACGTGTGTGCGTGCGTGCACTCTGATTGGAAATACAGCAAAGGATGCACAATTCTACTTTGCCTGGAGTGCCCAGAGCTCTTTGGAGACAGGATGGCATGTGAGCTGTCACCCTATAAATGTAAAGAGGGAAAAGAAGACTATGGGAGCACAGGCATCCTCATCAGTACGACAGTCCCCAGGACAGAAATGCTCTTCAGGAGGAGAGAGTAAAATGGATGGGTGAAAAGAGTTGTATCTGGTCCTGTTTGGGGGAGGCAGAGAGTAAAGGGGGATCAAGAATACGCTCTTACATTGACATAGCAGCTCAGGAATAACCACCTCCTCTGGGCTGAAGGGCAGCTGTGATTTAACGGTGCACGATGACACCGCACAACACGTTAGGGCAGTGAAGAAAAATCCTGCCTAGTTGCAACGGCTGTGCTAGTAGGATTTGGAAACCCTCTTTGAGAGGGAGTGTAAGGGAATAGGTTTGTCATCTTCCCTCCGCCATTGAAATAAAACCCCTCTGCTCCCATGGGGTTTGTCCCGTGGACATTTTAATGCGTCTGTTTCTTCATCAAGTCTGAATGAATTGCCAGGCTCGGCAAATGTGGAGCCAGGAAGTTCAGTGATGTAGAAAATAACTGGTGTTGGAGGCCACTGTTCCTCCCCCTCCCCCATCCCTTTAGGGATGGGAGAATCAGGCAAGTGCATTAAAGCTGGAATATGTGGAAGGGCAGGTCAGGGTGAGAGGCTGCTCAAACATCATTAACCCTGTCACTAGGAGCTGTCGTTTCTCAGGAAGGATATATGCCTTGTCAGCATTCATGGCTGCAGCTTGCTTTGGGTGGAGTAACAGCACTCTGCATTTCTTAGAGGGCCTTCAGTGACTGCTCTTTGCTCCAGGGTCTTGAAGAAATCCAGAGCAGCCAAGTGCTGAGTCGGATCTGAATGAGTGCTTTACAAATTGAAATGTCAGGCTAAGTTCATTTACAAACTGATTCCCTTCTACAGATGGTGGCTTACCAGGAGGGGCAACACCTCGCCTAAGGTCACAAATCCATGGCAGAGCTGGGTCTAGCAGCCAGTTTGCCTGACTTCCAGGCTTGTGGTTTAGCTCCAAATGTTGTTGTTGTGCCAAAGTGAGGTGTCCAGTGGTAATGGCAGCCTTTGCAGCAATGCGTCTCTTTTTGTTTGTTTGTTTCTGTTCCATCAGGAGGCTGAGTTCATAGGCCTAGCAGTGACTTCTCCCACTGAGCGGAACACTCTTGCATTCCTGTGAGGAATATTATTGGTTACTTTAATTAGCCTGTAGTATTGTGCTTCCCACCTGGGTGTTCTTTATAGCTTTTCATTACAGAGGATCCTGGCAGTTGCTAATGTTTACATGCATCTTGGCAGGTTCTTATACCCTGTGTCACAGCAAAAACTTTACAATAAACCATTGTCTCCATAAAGCCACACTTCATTTCCTATTCAAATTTGTTTGGGAGAAGGGGGGTTGGGGTGAGAGAATCATAACTTAAGGCGGGGGGGTTGGCTCAGACCTGCTGAGAGCAGGGAGCAAATGCAGAGCTGCATTAGTAGCTGAGAACTCCTCTGTAGCTTTGAACCCCCTGACTAGCCCTCTGGGGTGAAATCTTTGAAGTTTAAAATCCTTTCTCTCCACCTAAAAGGGAGGAAGGGCCCCCGTTGTTCAGAAGGGACTTAGCAGAAAAAGGTTGGTTTTGTCAAAAGAGGTAGGTGCTTGTATGTGTCTTAGTGATACATGCCCCATCACATACATTTTTAAAATAAAACCAAGCAAATGTTCGTCTCCCCCTAGTATTAACTCGCCGTCCCCATAATCTCTTTTGAGGCCTCATGTTAACGCACATTCTGTGACCTGAAGCCCTCCCTTGACACCTGCTTCCCCCATACACATATTTGTAAATTTCCTTCTCCCTATAATGCTGAGAGGTCTTGGCTCCCGGGGGCAGGAGTGCAGCTGCATGTTTTATAGGTAGGCTTTGTGGTAGTTTGTGATGCAGAAGCATTTCTCCAAGGGCTTGATAAAATAGCCTTGTAAGTCTCCTGCTGGGGGGGTGTCCACCAAATGGAAAGCCAAAGCTCTTGGGATAACATAAAAGCCCGAAGGCCCCCTCCCATCCTGCACTGCATTATCAAATACCTTTCCCTATCTGAAGCAGATGACCAAAATAATTGGCTTTTATGTCTCCTCTTTAATGTGGCGTCTCAAACTGCCTTACTGACAGTTGGCTGATTAACCCTCAGCACCATAGATGTTGAGATCAGAGAGATGAAACAACTGTGCTTCGAGATCAAGCATTGATTTGAGGCAGGATTGCAAATAGAATCCAGGAGTCTTGGATCCCAGTTCCTACCCACTGGAAACACTCCCAGAGCTGTGAATGGAAAAAAGAAGTCTATTGAAGTGTGCATGTACGTGCATACACGTTGGTTTCTATCCCATTACCTCAGTGATACCTCATGTGGGAGTGGCGGTCTGTAGTACAAAGAGTACTGATATATTATGTCAAACCAATCCGATAGCTTTCTTTGATAATCAACCCTGTGGATAAGAGAAAAGTGGAGGACGTGATATACTTAGACATTAGTGAGGTATTTGACATAGTCTTGCATGACCTTCTTATCAATAAACTAGAGAAATACAACCTAGATGGGGCTACTATAAGGTGGGAGCATAACTGGCTGGGTAACTGTCCTCAGAGGGTAGTTAACGGTTCACAATCCTGCTGGAAGAGCATAACAATTGGGGTTCCGCAGGGGTCTATTTTGGGGCTGGTTCTGTACTGTATCTTCATCAGTGATTTGGATGATGGCATAGAGAGTAAGATTATTAAGTTTGAAGATGATACCAAGCTGGGAGGGGCTTCATGTGCGTTGGAGGATAGGGTCAAAATTATCTGGACAAACTAGAGAAATGGTCTGAGGTAAATAGAATGAAGTTTAATAAGGACAAACACCACTTAGGAAAGAACAATCAGTTTCACACATACAGAATGGGAAGTGATTGTCTAGGAAAGCATACTGCTGAAAGTGATTTAGGGGTCATAGTGGATGACAAGTTAAACATGAGTCAACAGTGTGACACTTACAAAAAAGGCAAACCTCATTCTGGGCTGCATTAACAGGAGTGTTGTGAGCAAGACATGAAAAGTCATTCTTCTGCTCTACTCTGTGCTGATTAGGTCTCAATTGGAGTATTGTGTCCAATTCTGGGCACCACATTTCAAGAAGGATTTGGAGAAATTGGAGAAGGTCCAGAGCAAAGCAACAAAAATGATTAAAGGTCTAGAAAACATAACCTATGAGGGAAGACTGAAAGAACTGGGCTTGTTTAGTTTAGAAAAGAGAAGACTAAGAGGGGACATGATAGCAGTTTTCAAGTATCTAAAAGGGTCTTATAAGGAGGAGGGAGAAAAATTGTTCTCCTTGGCCTCTGAGGATAGGACAAGAAGCAATGAGCTTAAATTTCAGCAAGGGAGGTTTAGGTCAGACATCAGGAAAAACTTCCTGCCTGTCACGGTGATAAAACACTGCAATAAATTGCCTAGGGGAGTTGTGGAATCTCCATTGCTGGAGATATTTAAGAGTGGGTTAGACAGACACCTGTCAAACCATCTAGATGGTGCTAGAGACTGAACTCGATGACCTCTCGAAGTCCCTTCCAGTTCTAGTGTTCTATGATTTTGTCCAAAACACCAGGTTGCGAGACCATCAAGTGAGTTAGGCAGGAAGAAGCCAATTGCAAAGAAGAGTGATTTTTTTTTTTTTTTTTTTTGTATTATACATGTCTTAAGAGATGATCTCATCAGCTAGTTAGATTGTGGAGAACTAGGAGGCAGGACTTCTAGGGCCCGTTCTCTGCACTCACATGGACTCAGGTGATTTTCTCCACCTTTGTGTCCGTTTCCCCATCTGTAAAATGGAGTGCAAACTTGGCCACCTCTCATGGCTGTTGTGATGTTTCGGTAATGCCTGTGCATTGCTTTAAGAACTCCATAGACTTGCCTATATGGTTACTAATCTGCAGTGATGGTAGGTAACATGTTTTGGTGGAACAAGCCATCTTTGTGGTGAGGAAGAAAAAGCAATGTGGTCGCTGCTCCAAACGAATGCTGGTTTAATTATCTTTAATGAGGGTTTGTTTTACAAGTGGCAGATGAGAACCATTGCACTTATCATTTGAGATTAGGTGGACAGAGCTGGCAGGCTGATTATTTCATGACGTTTGTGTGGTATTGAGGGAGAGCAGGGGTCAGGAGCCCAGCAGAAATGTTGTGTGTGCAAAATATCTAAATGAGAGAGAGAAAACAATTGGTTTAATTGTTTGGCTTCCAACAAGCTTATAATAATGTACCGAGGAGGAATCCTTTTCCTGGATAATTCTTCTGCCTGCAGTCTTTTCAAGCACCCCCCGCCAATGCCGGATGTGAAAATATTAACCACCAAAGCAGCAAAGTGCTGATGTTGGCAAGTCAGGAAGGAGAAAACTCCCTGAAAAAGAAGTCCTTTTCAGCAGCCAACGAGGGATTTACATTTAATTTATTATAATAACCAATGTGTGCTCTGTGATATTGCTGGTAACTGCAAATGGCTTATACTGAGCTAGAATGGTGTCAGGACAAGAGCTTCGTGTTGGTATTCCTGTCTGAGACTTCCTAAGCCTTCCATAAATTTAGGTGTCATGTGGAAAGTGAAGCTTCCTCCCTGCCTCTCATATGGAAACAGCTATAAATCCACGAAGCATGGTCTTCGGGTGCTCTTTAGTTGGTTCAGGAGATATTAGGACTGGTTCCCGGCTCACTGTAGCAGCAAGTACCATTCCCTGTTACGTCTTATTTTTAAAACTTTCTGTGGACTTTCTAGCTGCTTCCTAGACCTTGTTTCCCTCTGCTTATGTTGTAGACCTGTCTTACCGTCCCTTCGCAGAATTGCAGCTCTCTTGGTACAGCAGCCTTTTTTTGCTACAGCAGCTGGAGAAGTTTTAAAGGGCTCTCTCCAGTTATACCTTCTATCTTTTTCATGCTTAATTTCTGTCCCTTTGCTATTGTTTTTGCCCTCCATAGTGCCCTGTTGTACAGTCTGTATAAAAGGTGCTGCTGGGGATTATCTTCACTCTGTGTGCTCACGTATGTATGTACGTACATAAACACATCCCTTCACCATTGTGGTGTTTGGATCCATATAATTTGTGTATATCCTGCATCTTTGAGCAGCTCCTTCATGTTCTGCCTGCTATCTCTTCCCCACCAAGACTGCTTTGAATGTGCCAAATAGCTGAATAGCTTCTTACAACTGGGAATTCTTAAAAATCAGTCTGCCGCAGCAAGGCTTTTTCTCCTCAGAGTAATGCTGAATTGAGGTTCAGCATGGTCGTTACTGTTCGGTCATAGACCACTACAAGATATCTTGTACTTTGTGACGGGGTGGGCTACAAACTGGAGCTCTACATTTGGAAAGGAAAGCTTTCTAGGGGCAAGTGTACAGACTTTTTTTTTTTTTCTCAAAACTCCCGTGATACTGGCTGGTTTCAGTCTTAGTGTTTTTAGGTATTTTTAAAACGTTGCTCTAGATACTTTGTAGAGGATTTTATGTCTCCCTCTGAGTTATGTGCAGTTGGACTAACAGTAACTAGAGCATTCAGTGGTTTCCAACCTTTTCCAGATGGGGACCATTCTGACAATTCAGGAAGACTTGGTAACCCAAGGTAATTCAAAAACGGGGAGAGGAAGGGGGGCAATGCCACCTGGGGAGACACTTGGCGACCCTTTTGAAATGTAATGGGGACCCAGATTTGGGTCCCCGACCCATAGGTTGGGAAACTCTGATCGATCAAGGGTTGGCAATGTATGGCACATGAGCCAATTTTGAGTGGCACATGGCCTGGTTGGCAGGGCTGTGTGGCAGGTGTCTGCCCCATGTACTGTGACTTGAGCTGGGTCATGGTGAGGCTGTCCCTGCTTGGGCAGTCTCACCACGGCCCCAGTTCCTGCTCTGCGGCAGCCACTCAGGCTGGGCTGTGTGGCCAGTGGCTGCTTCAGGGGCAGCTGGCCACATGGCGGAGTGGGGCTGCTCGGAGGGTGACTGGACCATGTGGCAGAATGGAGCTGCTCCGGATGCCTGGGCTGCTCCAGGGTGGCTGGGCCATGTGGGGGAGCAGGGCTGCTCCGGGGGTGCCTGAGCTGCATGGGGGAGTGAGGCACCCCTGAGCCAGCTGCCAGGGGCAGGCTGGAGTCAGGCTGGGGAGTGGCAGCCCTGGGAGGAGGGGAGCTTGCTCTGGGGCACAAGTGAAGGTGAGTGCTACCTGGGCTGCGGCTCCAGGGATGGGCAACAGTAGAGGTGGCTGAGGCGAGAGGAAACCGCTTGAGGGATCCCCCTGCCTCAAAGCCACTTTGGCCCCTGGATGCCTGGGTTCCTGGCAGGAAGGTGAGGATGCTATGGATCCCACCCCCATCAGGGCTGGACACCCTGGGGTCAGCCGCCCACCCTTGCCTTGCCCATTTCCCCCCTCAGTCAACCTGATCCCAGCCTGTGCTGGCGATCCAGCATCCTGCCCCCCACAAGATTGGAGCCAGCGCTAGCTTCCTGCAGGGGTGGGAAGCCCTGAAGCTCCACACCGCATCTGGCTTCCGGGGAAGTGCGCAATCTGCTTCTCTCACCCTTCCCCTCCCCCAGGGAAAGCTGGAGTGGAGCCTCCCAGGAAAGCGACGCAGCCCAGGGCAGGAGGGTTAAATCTTGGCGTGCCAGTTCAGAAAGGTTGCCGATCCCTGATCTAGATTTACAGGTGGAAGGATTAAAAAAGCCCCATTTTTAAAAACAGTTGAAAAATACTTTGCTGTAACACTCATCATGTAAGGACAGTGTGTTGGTGTGGCATAGAATGTTGAGTCCTCACTTGGGTTGACCGGTACAACTTATTTTTGTGAATGATACGGAAGAGTCCCAAATCCATGCTGCTAAAATTCTTTATTACATCATGTGTATTAAAAAGGAACCTCTGGCATCACAGTGTATAGACCTTAGGGGGTATCTCTCTAAATAGCCTGAGAACCCAGTACTGGCCCTCAACGTCTTTAGAAGCCATTAGAGCCCTGCCAGAGCGGCAGCCTGTACCTCATTAGTGCTTGCATGTCATTTAAAATAAACGTTGTAATATCTGTCCAGTGGTGCCCCTGTGATCCCTTTGACTTGGGATGTGTCACTCTGACAGGCAAAGATGAATGTGGGCACACCTTTTCCTAAGGCAGGGGTTGTGGCTACTCCTAATTTAATAGTAGCAGATTGTCTTAAGTTTTTTGAGCATATGTATGCCAAGCACTAATATTTGGAAGCCTTAACTCCCATGTTTGTTTCAGAAAGCTGGAGCAGAATACCTGCATGACTCAGTATTCAACTGTGTGCGTGTCCCAGAGAGAGAGATGCATTTGCATCTAGCAGCCTGGTATGTTTGCTCCCCTTGCGGCTGCTGCTCCTTCCCCCATCCCCTTAAAAACCTACCTCCCCTCTTCTAACTTGAGTAGCTGTGAATACAGGCCTGTTGGCTTAGGATAATGGGAAGTGACAAGGTGAAGAATAGTGCTGGCAGTCATGGCGATTTTAACCCAAGGGTGCTGCCTCCTCCCCCTCCCACTGGGTTGCTGGGGACAGGAGTTTCTCTACCTAATGGCCTGTGCGTGTCTGTGTTGATGGCACAGGCTACTGGAAAGGAGGGCTGGGAGTGGGAAACATGGATTTGTTTTCCCTTCTGTAATAAGAGTGCTCAAGGCTTATGTCTCCTCACTTGCATGCCCACTCGCCTTTCAGTTCCTTGGTCTCAATACATATGAGGATTGTCTTTCCTAATTACAGCCCCCTCGGTGTGATTATTAGTGTGTGGTTTTTTTTGTTTTTGTTTTTTTGTAACACAGACCTGATTTGAAACTGGATTCAGAAATGGGGGGAGGGGTATATTTTCACTTATTGGTTTGCTGCTCAGTTTGGCACTGGACCCCCTCTTGCTAGAGGCTAGTAAGAAAGCTGTTAAATGCAGGCTAATGCACTGTGCTTACAAAGAAATGCACGCTCTGATTTAGGCTGCTTAAGAATAGGGAGGGACTGCTCCTGATGTGGGCATGAGAGAAAACTCAGTAGAGCTAGCGTATGTGTGACTAATGCACTGTTTTGCCTGAGAAAGAAGCCCAATATTAGTGGAGCTATACTCTTCGGGAAACCAGTAAGTGCCTACATGTAAGGTGTGAAGACTGAAAAGATATTTATAGCTGATTTTCCCCATAAAAATAGCAGTCTCACAAAAGGGGGTATGTGATGAGGATTTGGGGAGGGAGCAGGATATGAAACTGGCATTGAACATTGTCCACAGGGGGAAACTATAACTTCCGGAGGTAAATAGAATACATCAGAGGTACTCTGGTAAATGTCACACCAGTCCTCAGCCCCTGACTGGCGCTTAGAACTATGGAGGAGATCTGGGTAAATGAGCGTTCTCACGTGTCTCCCATTTGAAAGCTCCAGCTAGGAGAAAAGGGTGTCTGCGTTCCATTGAGCTACTGGCCAATTAATGCAGGAAGCAAAAGTGAGAAAAGGCAAAATGTCTTTGAATGGAATAAACTACCAGATGCTCCCACTGCAGACCTTAAAAGCTACATTAGTAGGTGTTTGGAAGAGATGTGCTTTGGGTCACAGCTGCTTTACCAAGAAGGCTCAGGCTGACTTCCTGGTTCATTCACCCTGAGATGCTGTTGTACTCAATGGATGTCGAAGGCATTCAGCCAAGGCTGACCTTAGGGAGGCATGGAGCCCAAGGCAACTCTCCACCCCCACCCTAATGCAGGCCCCACTCATGCCCTGCCTCTGTTCCACCCCTTCCTGCCACTGCTCCTCCAAGCAGTGCAAGTTGGGGTATTACTGGGGGGCATGATCAGGGCAATAGCAGGGCTCCCCCCCCCCCCCCCCGCACTCATTGGCGGTGGCAGTCGGAGTGACCCAGCAGCCTGCTCTGCTCTCTCTCCCACTGCCCTCTCCCAGCCCGCTGCCCTTGACTGTCTGGGGGTGGACAGGTCTGTGTATCGGGCAGAATTTCTTTAGTGGATCGTAAACTTGTGACAGACCGCCCTGACATGCAGTTGCTCTGAAATGCACCCAGCAGGCTTTTTGGGTTTCACAAATTCTTGAGTAGGAGTGGTTGGTTGTGACTAAATTATCCCCTCCCTAGCTCTCACTGTGCTGACTTAAGGTAACAGTATGGTTTACCTAGGCAAAGCTGCGTAGAGCTGTCTACATCTGAACTTGAGGTGTAGGAACTGTGGATAGAGCCATTACTAGCTCTGATTTGTGAGAACAGAGTTCTTCCACAGAAGGAAAAATAATCCTTTCCCTCCTGCCTGTAGCATTCTTGTTGCAGAGTTTTTAAAAGGACACCAAATCCTATGCACAATTGCTGCTTGAGGTGTGAATGAAAATCTGTTGTAATTCAGATAGCACTATTCTTTTAAGGTGTTGTAGGTAGGTTTGAACGTTGCTGATTCTTCACCCTTGCCTCGTTTTTATCTAAAACCAGATTTTAAAACATGCCCAAGGTTAATCAAAATGTAATGGGAGATGTTTGACACAGGACTGACTATCCCCTGAAGAATACTTATGTGTATGAGCTCCAGCATGGAATTCATTATTTCCTCATGGCTAAAAGCGAGAGACTAATATAAAATATTAGGATGAAGTTACTTTTCTGTCATTTTGGACTTCTATAATCCATTTACATTTTGAACAAATAATAATTTTATTCTAAGATGTGTTTCTATTTTTAATTTCCTTTGCGTGCAGAAATGTAACTTTTTTAAAAAATTGGAAATCTCTGTATTTGAAACTGTTTGTAAACCTTTTTTGAAAAGTAGTGTTTCTTTGAGGGATGCTGAGTGTTTTGTAATGACACCGACCTGCCTCTGTCTCTGGGTGTGAAAATTAGTTGAATAGTTTTCATCTCCTTTGAAGAGGCCATTCTATTGTCAGGGCATTTTAAAGAGGTAGGAACCAGTAAAAAGTTGCTCTAATCAATTTGAAATCTAATAAATGTAAACAGTTTAAAGCAGCTCCAGGTACAACACCTTTCCCCATGTCCCTCTAGATTTTTTAGTTTAACAATCACATTTTCTTGTTCTTTTAAATGTTTTTCCTCACCTCCTTTGCTTTATTGAATGAACCGCTCAAATGGGAACCAGTGAAGCTGATGACGCGAGTGCAGTTAAATGCACAATGTGTTAGGGCACTTAGGTGTTACTTGTAACAAATTGTTCAGAGTGGTGTGATATTTGGACTCTGCTCCTTCAAGCACAGAATCACAAACTCATCCCATTGTGGCTATAACTGCTCTGGGAATGCTGTCTCCTGCTGTCTTTAGTACAGATGAAGGTGCTTCCTAGGTACACTCCTACAAATGTATCGCCCTAATGGGGGCTAGAACTCAGCCTGCTGTTCTGTAAGCCTGTTTATTATGGGTTTTGTCCAGTTCGCTCTTCTCTTGTAACAAGATTACCAGAGGAGGTGGCAGCCATTATTCAGACACTCAACAGATCTACATTAGATGAGTGGCTGAAAGCGCTCTTTGAACATAAGAACGGCCTTACAGTGTCAGACTAAAGGTCCAACTAGCCCAGTATCCTGTCTTCCGACAGTGACCAATACTAGATGCCTCAGAGGGAATGAAAAGAACTGGGAATCAAGTGATCGCAACTGTTGCCCATTCCCAGCTTCTGACAAACAGAGGCTAGGGACATCATCCCTACCCATCCTGGCTAATAGCCATTGAGGGACCTAACTTTTATGAATGTATCTAGTTCTTTTCTGAACCCTGTTAAAATCATAGTCTTCTCAACATTCTCTGGCAAGGAGTTCCACAGGTTGACTGTCCATTGCGTGAAGAAATGCTACTTTTTGTTCGTTTTAAACCTGCTCCCTATTAATTTCATTTGCTGACCCCTAGTTCCTATGGGAACAAGTAAATTTTCCTTATTTACTTTCTCCACACCAGTCATGATTATATAGACTTGTATCATATCCTCCCTTAGTTTCCTCTTTTCTAAGATGAAAAGTCAGGTTTTTTTATTCTCTTTCTATATGGCAGTCATTCTAAACCTCTAATCATTTTTGTTACCCTTTTCTGAGCTTTTTCCAGTGCTCAGGGTGGTGGGTGGTTGGTTGGTTTGTTTTTGAGAGGAAGTGACCACATCTGCACACAGTATTCAAGGTGTGGGTGCACCATGGATTTACACAGAGGCAATAAGATATTCTCTGTCTTATTCGCGATCCCTTTTTCAATGATTCCACACATTCTGTTTGGTGGTGGGTTTTTTTGTTTTTGTTTTTTTTACTGCTGCTGCACATTGAGTTGGTTGCTTTCAGAAGACTATCCACAATGACTCCAAGATCTCTCTCTTGGTCGTAATAGCTAACTTAGTCCCCATCATTTTGTATGTATTATGTTTTCCAATGTACATTACTTTGCATTTATCAGTATTAAAATTCATTTGCCATTTTGTTGCCCAGTCACCTAGTTTTGTGAGATCCTTTAGAACAGTGGTCCCCAACCTTTTGGGGCTGCTGGGCGAGGGCGGGGCCATGCATGCGCCATGCGCCTGGGGGAGGCACTACGCATGCACCAGGCACCCATTGCACAAGAATGGCTCAGACCAGCCCTGGTCACTAGGTGGATGCACATAAATGCCCCGGCGGGTGCCATGACGCCCACGGGCACTGCGTTGGGGACCACGGCTTTAGAAGCTCTTCAGTCTGCTTGGGTCTTAACTATCTTGAGCAGGTTTGTATCTGCAAATTTTGCCACCTCGCTATTTACCCCTTTCTAGATCATTTATGAATACGTTGAATACGCTTGTTCCCAGTACAAACCCCTGTGGGGTACCACTAGTTATCTCTCTCCATTCTGAAAACTGATAATTTATTCCCACCCTTTGTTTCCTATGTTTTAACCAATTATCAGTCCATAAGAGGAACTTCCCTCTTATCCCATGACAACTTCCTTTAGATGACCGGGGCAAAGGTCCCCAGATTCTCAGTCAAGCCCTTCCCTTGCAACCGTGGTGTTGTCTTTTTGGCTGGCTCCTTCACATTCCTTCTGCAGTAAATCTTGTTCCTCTGTTGTGAGCTGCTACCAGCTCTTCCTCCAGCGTCCCCTCTCCATGATGTCCAAATTCTGCCGTGATCACTAACACTTCTCTCAAACCCTGTTGCTGGCTTCCTTGCCTTCTACATCCATTTCATGCTCTCATTCCTTCACTCTGATTTTAAACTGCTTCTTTCATATGTCCAATGCTGATTTAACCATGGCACTGCCACTGAATAGTGCATCAAAGGCTTTAGTTAAATGCAACTAAATGATTAAGGGTTTGGAACAGGTGCCATATGCGGAGAGATTAAAGAGACTAGGACTTTTCAGCCTGGAAAAGAGGAGAGTAAGGAGGGATATGATAGAGGTCTGTAAAATCATAAGTGGTGTGGGAAAAGTGAATGAGGAAAAGTTATTTACTTGTTCCCATAATATAAGAACTAGGGGCCACTAAATGAAACTAATGGACAGCAGGTTTAAAACAAATAAAAGGAAGTTCTTCACACAACGCATAGTCAATCTGTGGAACTCCTTGCCTGAGGAGGTTGTGAAGTCTAGGACTATAACAGGGTTTAAGAGAACTAGATAAATTCATGGAGGTTAAGTCCATTAATGGCTATTAGCCAGGATGGGTAAGGAACGGTGTCCCTAGCCTCTGTTTGTAAGAGGGTAGAGATGGATGACAGGAGAGAGATCGCTTGATCTCGCTTGAACCTGTTTGGTTCAGTCCCTCTGGCACCTGGCATTGGCCACTGTTGGCAGACAGGATACTGGCTTGGATGGGCCTTTGGTCTGACCTAGTATGGCTGTTCTTATGTACCAGTCTCTAGTTTTATCTCTTCCGAGAGCTCATTCCACCCTTGTGTGTTCAGTTAGGCCACTTCACATTGTGACCTTTCAAGGCAGGGAGGGTGTCCAATTCAACCCATACCCAAGTGTGTTATTTAAATCTAGTTCTGAGAACTAAGGGACCAGAGCTCCACAGGGGGCTTGCTTTCCTAAAGTTTTAGGCGCTACTGCCTGGAAATCAAGTGTCTAGGCTAAGACTTTCCAGCTGTATTAGTATTTTTACTCTTTGTCTGTTTAGTATGTTAGTCTTTTTCTGAGTTGCTGGCATACAACTTGCCAGCAACTCAGAAAAAGACTAACATACTTGTTGTTTTTTCCTTCTCTCTTGGTTCTCTAACTCTTTCGTAGGGTAGACATTTGAGAGAGTGGGTCTCATGAACTTCTCTTGTTCTGTTTATTTTGCATCCTTTTGGCAACTCCAGCACTGGGCAATTTACATGGAACAATAACAATAGGAAAGGCCTGATGGTATTTGTGGCTTTGGAAACATTTTAGAAGCTGGAAACCAGGGGGCAGAGCCAAGACTATGTGACCAGCGAGTGCTCCAGGATGGGATGGGAGGATGGAGAACCACTGTCCTATTTGAATTTGTGAGCATTTTTCTTCCTCCCGCTTCAATGGAAAGTCTTTTAGTCCCTTGTGATAACTTTAGTTTCTTTTTCACTGTTCCTCAAATTTTAGACATTGGACAGTAAAATCCGCCTGCCTTGGGTCATCAGGTTGACAAGAGAAACAATCTGTTTTTTGTCTTATGTTTTGATTACCGGCTCGTGAGTGGTTCTCATGGAGGGTTGCATTTCTTCTCCCATCCCCCAAACAGTGCACTCTAAATAATTTCACATGTTGTTTTTTTGCTAGACATGGGCCAAACCAAAACCCTGCATGGAAACAATCCATCACCTTTGCTGTGTTCTCAGTCCAAATCTGAACTAGGCAAATGCCCTTTCTCTAATGGACTGGACCTACTCCTCTTTTCCAGACTTCTGTGTGTTTTGCATGTTTCAGTTTGGAACACAATTTCCAAAGTATGCTTTGATTACTGATTCATGACAGGCTGTTTCCCCAAACAGTTGCCAATCTAGGAGAGGGGAAGAAAGGCACGAGGCTTTGGTGAAATCTACAAATACAGTAATAGAGTGATTCTGATGGGGATATTCCGTTTTTTTTTTGGTTCTTTTGCTATACCTCTCCCCTTTGTAACGGTGTTAATGTTCATTGCATTGTCGTGTTTACAGTTATTCCTTTCTTCGTGTTTATATCTTCCCCCTCCCGTTACCTCTTTGCACACGCTGGCACACACACACGATGTCGTTTTAAAAATAAATGACGAGGAGCTGAGAGGGGTCAGCAGGACTCCTGATCTTTTATTTATCCATGGTGCCATTTGAAAAGGATTTGCGTCCCTAACAAACCTTTAGGGAGTGGGGATGGGGCTGCTTAAAGGGAAGACAATGCTGGGGGGGACTCTGTGACCTCACTCTGTCCAGTCATCTGGTTCTTCATTTGTCCCTGCTGTGAAACAGAACTTATCTTTTGTCTGTAACACAAATACATCTTTTCCCCACTCCCCCTTTCCCTTCTATTATGGTTCAATCAATGATGTCATTATGCGTGCCATTCAGGGGCTGTTGAACCACTTGGCTGCAGGAATTTGGAGGAGCGACTGGGGAAGAATAGCAAACTGTGCTCTTGCTCTTAGCCTTCAAGAGTCTATTCTAATTTGAAGGAGAGAAACGAAGTCAGGTTTCTCTTTAACCCCTGTGCACCAGGAAAGACCAAAGTTGTATGGTTGGTTTGTTTGTTTGTTTGTTTTTTAAACCCACCCATATTAAATGAGAGAAAGAGGTGGCAGTATGAACTGCTAGGACTTTCTTAAATGAAGGCCTTAAGCCTATACAAGTTCTGTTGATGGTATCACCCTCTGAATTTTTTAATAAAGATATTTAAGAAGTTTTCTCCGTTGCTCTTAACCAAACCGTCAGACATCTCTGCTAGTGCTAGTTGGTGTTACTCCATTCCCTCATTAGTTAAATTACTTTTTTTCCCCAACATTTTTCTGAGAGTACTCATTACGGGGGGGAATGCTGTGTGCTTGGAAACCTACGATGCAGTCAAATTAATACAGTTTCAGTGAGTTGCTGTGACATTCGATTTGGAGTTGGAATATCCTTTTTGCTGCAATGGATTTACTTTTTTAGCAGTGTCTTGCAGAACATTGTGTCACTAATTTGACTTACTCAAAATGCATTAAATCAATGGAAGACTCCATTGGGGCTTTTGATCAGCCCCATGTTGTCATACAAACTAATTCAGTTTATAGAAAATGTTTAGTCTGACTTCACTGGAAACCTGCTTTGATTTAGTTATTTAATAAAGGAAAAAGGCTTTCCTAACTTTCATCCCAATTCAAGGCAATCTCGTATTTAAATAATGTTCTGTGCTTCCCGGAGCTGGGTCAGAGCTGCAAAATTGTGTCAGCTTTCTTACCAAGGAGTCCCACAGTAAATGGCTGTGTAAACCCCTACTACTCTAGACTTAAAATGGTTTTAAATGTAATACTAGTTTAGCTTTAAGGGATTCTGATTGACCTGTCTTTTGACTAAACATATTGGGGTGTTATAATTCTATATTTAAAACAAAAAGCAGCAAGTCTTTTGGACTGAATATGAGAGCGAGCTCAGACTCCTAAGCTTGAGGGTATTATTGGAAAAGTGATTTGCATTAAGATCTGGGATTTAACCTCACTTCTGTCACTAATAATTTGGAAATTCTTAACACATCTGTTCCTTGCTCTGGCCATGCCCACTGGTGAAAAGGTATGCCTTCTGACAGAAGGAACACTGAGGATCCAAATACTAATGGAGGAGAAGTTTTTAGAGGTTGAACTGTCTTTAGTGTGTGGCCAGTATTTTTTTTTTTTGCTCTGCATGTGATCTAAAGTCCCTGAGAATGTATGTGCATATATTAAATTAGCCAAATTTTTAATCTTGACAAAATATTTGCAAAAAAACTGTTCCATCGTTGACCTGGCCATCTTCCTGGCTTTGGGGGCTGCTTCTGTTGGCATCACAGAAACGTTAAGACAAAGAGTGAATTGAAAAGGACAAATACTAATTTTTTCAGGGTTTACTTCTACCGCCTTATTCCAAACCAGAGACACACTCCTGCATGCTTGTAAGGCAGGGGTGGGCAATAATTTTAGAAGGGGTACACTTCAAAATTTTTTAAAGTGGCCCTGGGCTGCCCTGGAAGGGGTGGGTTCAGGGTACTTCCGTGTCTTCTCTCCTCTTACCCCTCCTCCCCCCGCCCACAGACCCTGATTGGCCTGGGGGAGCAAGTGAAGTCTTTGCCCCTACCCCCCTCTAGAGAACACCAGTTGTTGTTTTTTTAAAACCACAGGTACAATTAAAGAACGATATAAAAATGGCCCCCAATTACTCCCAATCTGTGCCCCCATGTACGGAGTCGGATGGATCCAGTCACTTCATTGATATTGACAAATTTTCATTTATTGTTTATTCTGTGGAATGAATGTACTAAGTCTCTGTGATACCTAGGACCGCGAAGCCCTGTGGGGGCGCACAGTATCACTACAGAAGAGTAAAGGAGATTCTCTTTGGTCTCTGTCTAAATCTGTAGCTCAGTCCTGATTGAAGAATCACTTACTGTTGAGGGTCACAGTTGGAGAGAGCCCAGCTGTGTTTCCAGCTCCCAGGGGAAGCCTGTGAGGCCTGCAGATAGATAGAACCTTCATTTGACTTGTAAACTGAGCCAGTTTGATCTGAAATCCTGGAGGGGGAATAAATCTAGGAGCCCCGCATGGCCCCTTTTACACATTTTCAGCACACTAAGATTGTGATGTCAATTTCAATGAGCAAAGATGCATCCTGATGCTTTCCCCTGTACTTCAAATTCACTAGCGTTCCAGTGCCTTGTAATCTGGCTTGATTCCCAGTTTATCACCACTTTAAGTAGCATGCATTAAAATGTAGTTGGGAGAATGGCTAGTCATATTGGCCTAAGCTGATAAAATACAGCTGAAATATGATCCACTTTCCCGAATAAAAAAGTTCCCCTGCTTGCAAATAGAGTTGTGAGTGGATGTAAACTGTTTCCATGCATAGGAAGGGTTAAAGTTGCTGTGATGTGTTGCTGTTTTTGTGCTTGTTGGCTTTGAATAGGGTGGATTAAAAAAAAATCTGGGTGTAGTGTGCAATTCAAATAGTGTTTAATGATCGCCCAATTACTCCTTTTTAATAACAGCTGGACTCTTCAAGAAAATCTTTCTCTGAGCCAAGTAGCTTTAACTTGAGATGGTCTCTTGTTCACCATAAATTCCGTAATGCCTAAATATAATTTTGTTAAGCAAAGATCAGATCAGTGGAGATTCTGTACATTGTGGGCTTGTTAAAAAATTTTGTGTGGTAACTTAAGAAACAACCTCTGCTAAAATACGTTTATGATGCTTAAGATGCCATTCTTAAGGGATTGTGAAGATGCTTCTTAACCCGTTTGCCTTGCCATGCACCTGAGATGTCTCTTTCACTCTGCCATGTGGCATTTCTTACGTGTTTCTTTCTTCCTCTGACGTTTAGGTCAAAGAATGCTTTTCAACTTCAGTATTCCAGCTCCGGGAGAGCTGCAGGTGTACTCTTAACACATGGCTGTGACTTTTGTCTTCCTCCCCTGCTGATTCCATTTGGAGAGAGCATAAACTTTTACTGTTAAGGCCTCAGTATCTTGACGCAGGAAAAACCTCAGAACTGCCAGCTGTTGTAACTTTTGCCCTCTACCAAAGCAAACATCCAAAAAATATGCTAGCAAGATTGCTCTATCCTTCCCTTGTCTGTTCTGTCTCCTGGATATATGCTGGTAAGAAGATTTGGGGATAGGGAGAGGACCTCGAGAGAATACTGCAGTCACATTAGTTATAAAAAAGTATCATAGCAGGAATTTGCTTACTGTGAACCACGAAGTTGCTGTCTTGACATCCAGGCCTGCAATGATCTTGCCTGTACTACATTTACATTTCACTAAGTTGAAGGAAGGTGCGCTTGGTTCACACCACTGTCCGGTCCGAATCAGGCCCCTGCCCACAGACCTTGATTGGCTTGGGGGTGATGGGACTGTGTGAAGTCTTAGCCCCTGCCTCCCAGTGCCTAAAGAGGAAGAGCAAGGGAGGGGAAAGAAGAGGGGGTGCTTCAAAGTGACAGCACCGCATGGAGCCCGGGATCAGTGGGGCGTCCCCAGCTGACTCCAGGCTCCACGTGGCACTGCTGCTTTGAAACACCATGTGCAGCCTGACACCAGGCTCCCTGCAGCATTTCAAAGCAGCAGCATCACTTGGAGCCCGGGGTTAGTGAGTCCCAAGTTGACCACAGGCTCTGTGTGGTGCCGCCGCTTTGCTCCCCACGGCATTTCATTGGGCCAGCAGGGGAGTGCCCTGCTGGCCCCGTGATCCCCGCAGCGCTTTCGCCTTTGAAGTGTAGCAACAGCCTTAGGGTTGCTACACTTCAAAGGCGGAGGTGCCCTATTGACTAATCGAATAGTCAATGCAAATTGCATCAATTATTCAATTACTCAATCAAAATTTAACGTCCTTAGTTGTGACCTAGAGCAAGGGACTGTGGTGCAGGAAGTGGTGCAGGGGATTGTGTTGTGACCTGGGGCAGGGGTTTGGGGAGTAGGTTCTGGGAGGGGGTATGGGTGCTGGGGGAATCTGGAGTGAGCCATTGGAAAAATTAAGATGATGCCCACTTCCCTTGGGGATGCACATGAATAATGCTGGCAGAGTGCTGGGAGACCTTCTGTGTGCATCTCTTAGGTCACTGTATATAAATCAGACATAATCTCTCCCTCCAGTCTGAGAGGAAAGGTGATACAAAAGAGCAGAGTCTTTCTCAGTGAGCCATGAAACAAGTCTGTCATGAATAGCCCTTAGGTAGGTATCTCATGAATGCAGGTGAAAAGGTGAACATTAGTCAACATTTGAAGCTAGTTACAGGGAGACTTAAGACACAAAGCGAGTGAACCTTACAGTGTTTTATGTACCTTGATTTCACGAGGTTGGAGGTAAGAGCCATATTGACTTGGGTTGAAAAGGACAGCTTGAAAACAGCCAAGTGTTTGTAGCTCTCTTGTGGGGAGCGGAATGGGGTTTGGGAAGTGGAGTCTAGAAAGCCTGGGTTATTCCTGTAGGAGTTCAGTGTGAAATGGGTTTTGCATGGTGATAGCTATGTGGCAAGGCAATCTGGGGATGCTAATTGAAAGGTAAGCCATATGAGGCATGCTTATATAAAACCTGTGGGACTTCCAGTTGTTTCACAGCCCCTGCTAAAAATGTGCTGATGTACATTAGTTTATGAACTCCAAATGGACTCGGAAGCTCTTGAATGGAGTCTGCAAGGTGAAAGAGCCAAGAGGTATAAATACGTTGAGATGCATTTCAGAAGGGTGGTGGGTGACAGCTGTGCGTCCCAGCATTGGAGTGTTTCTGAGAATAAAACCATCAGTTGCTGTCATTCACGCTCTGGATATGAAATTGGAAGCCCAGTTACCCTTCAGTGTTTCATAACCTTTACCTTTTTGAGGTCAAGGCCATGTCATCATTAATCTACCATCGCCTGAAAGCCTCGGGGCTCTGCTTTTCATCCTGCCATCCGTCATGTTGCAGCAAGATACAGGAGAGGAGATGACCAGAAGGGTCCATTTTTATACATACATGCATGTGCACACCCGTTCATTCTCTCAGAATGAAAGCTCCAAGGATGAGATTACGGAGGGTTGGGTCTGTGTGTGTCTACATTTGTGATTAGAATTCCTCACCAGTGCTCCAGAAATTCAGACTCCTTTTCTCCAGGGGACTCTTAATCTATAGACCAGGCATCTTTGCCCTATAATACTATGAGGCTTGGCTTTCAGCAGTGTGATATATTGTATCATGGCTTGTCTGTAAAGTCTAGGATTAGTGGAGAATCTAGCATGCCCTCGAGATTACTTACCACATTGACCATTTGTGGTCATAGGCAAGATGAAAATATCAGCAGGTTCATCAGAGTATAGCCCCTTCTCTCATCACTTCTGTATCCTTTACTGAGCCCATCACCCGTCTGCTGCTCCTAAGGAGAGATGTGTGGTACATTCATTTCCATCAATCTGACTTATTTGCAATGAGCTCTGTGTTGTAACCTGTAGGTGTCATTCCACAGCACCTACACCAGGGTCACTGGCATGAAATCTAAACAGATGAGGTCTAGGATCGGCTGCTGCATCACTTGCTTGTGCTTCCTGGGTATGCAGGGCCAAAGATAGGGAGAAATGGGTGCTAATACATGTTCCCATCTCTTAGGGTGTGTCTAGACTACATGCCTCCTTCGACGGAGGCATGTAGATTAGCCAGATCGGAAGAGGGAAATGAAGCCGCGATTAAAATAATCGCGGCTTCATTTAAATTTAAATGGCTGCCCCGATCTGCCAATCAGCTGTTTGTCGGCAGATCGGGGGAGTCTGGACGCGATGCCCCGACAAAGAAGCCTTTCTTCATCGACACAGGTAAGCCTCGTGAAACCAGGCTTACCTGTGTCGATGAAGAAAGGCTTCTTTGTCGGGGCATCGCGTCCAGACTCCCCCGATCTGCCGACAAACAGCTGATTGGCAGATCGGGGCAGCCATTTAAATTTAAATGAAGCCGCGATTATTTTAATCGCGGCTTCATTTCCCTCTTCCGATCTGGCTAATCTACATGCCTCCGTCGAAGGAGGCATGTAGTCTAGACACACCCATACTGTCCCTTCAGAGGCATCCCTTTGTTTGCAGAGTCCTCTCATCGGTCGAGATTGTTCGTTAGACCAGTGTTTCTCAATCTTTTCGATACCAGGGACTAGTGTGCTGCCTTCCTGAATTGGGTCGGGGAGATCTCTGGGACAGGCGCTGGTCCTGTATCAGCACACGGAAGCTTGAACCTGGTCTATGCCTTAAACTAAAGTCAGCCCCTAGCTTCATTGTTCAGGGGTTTGAAAAGTTCCACCCGGTTCTTCTATAGACAAAACTTGTTTAATGGAAGAATTCTTCTGCTGAACTAAATACCACAGTGATAAGAAACCCCCCCCCACAGGACAGTTGCTGAGGCAAGTGTCTCTACTAGAGAACTACAGTGGGGTAGTTGTGTAGCCATAGCCATAGCAACTGGTAGGGACATTGCAGCTGATGTGCTCCCTCACTCCCAACATAGAAGACACCAAGGGGTTTCACTTGTACTGGGATCAGCTGCGGGAGCTGCCGCACTTCACGATTCTCCCTCACTGGGGGAGAGAACAGGGCTTCTCCTGTTGGAGTAGAGCTGACACATGCCATTGTTGCAGGGAGCTCTTGCGTGTCGTTTAAAAAGGTAACCAGCTGCGCCCTCCCCTCCCAAGCTAAAATCCAGTTCTGCTTGCAGGGATGAGGTTAGTACCAGAGCGGCTCCATGCACCATGGAAACCAAGACTTAATGGCATTTTGGCATTCACCCTTCCAGCACTGAAACTGGCAACTTGCCCACTCTGTGGGGTGAGGGGAATGAGCTGATTTTTAAAAGGGTCCTTTTCTCTTTTGAGCATAAACGAGATACGGAATGAAGGCCAGCTGCATTTGGGACTGATGAATTTTCACCAGCATTTTTAAAATCTAGAACTTTGCTGTCCACGCCTCCTCTGTGGGCCGCTGCAGTGGCCGTACGTGTTGGGTTTGCCCACTGTCTCCACTGTGTGTCAGTGTTGCTTCACGAAAAGATTGCTGCTGGCCTATTTGTCTGGCTGCAGTAAACCAGGTCTTTTAAAGCTGCTTTGGGGATGTGGCCACTCTAGATGGTCTTGTTCAACTGTGGAGCACCACTTTCTGGGGCTTTCCAGAGAGACTGAAGAGCTCACTCCAGTTAATGTCCTCGTCCTCCTTTCAGTCCCTGTCCCAAGATGCTTACAGTCTCCAGATGTAATCACCCCTTCTGCCTGGCGCTGTGCCGAGCTCCAGCCCTTCCCACCGAAGTAATTTGGCATAGAGGGTGCTCAGCGTTATGCAGGCCTTAGGGCTTATTTGAAGGTTCACTGACAGTTCAGTTGCTGGCTATAGGAAACTGGCACTTAATAAAGAAAGAGCCAAAATCTTGAAGTGGTTAGAAAAGAGCCTGAGGAAGATCCGTGCGGCGAGCTGACGTTCTTATTGGAGCTGTGAGATGGCAGCCCTGTGGGTGTCCAGACTAGCCTCTTATTTCATTCAAAGGGACAGGGCAGGGCTAGATTGAAAGCAAAGTGCTGCAGCTAGTTGTAGCGCAGTAGAAATGTGTAAGTTGCGCATAAAACCCTGCACACTTCCCCACTCCCATTGCACCGCAAACGGTTTTAAATCTGAGGCTCTGGTCCTTCATGGAAAGCCCCTTTTCTTAATACAACACCCCCCCCCCCTCCTAGAGTGAGTGCAAAGGGAGAAACCCTAGTAACCGTCAGGTTAGAAAATTCGTCCAGTGCTGTTGGAAAGGTCAGCTTTCCCTGCTGATGCACATGCGCCCACTTCTATACTCCAGCATGGCCCCGGGGCTTGATAAATGCAGAGTGCGCAGTGTTTTGATAGAGGTAATTTTCCTCAGATGGGTTTCAGCACCCCATGAATCAAAACCTGTCAGCGAGGAGCCAAAGATGGAGTGAAGTTTATTGTAAGCGTGTTTGCATCTGACACTGTTGTGCTAGGGGGTCAAGTGAGCAAGATCATTAGAACAGTGTTGATTTAGTGGGACTGTTCTACTCTTTCCCTGCAGGGCCACAATTGGGGGGGGAGGGGTTACCGAAAAAATAAATAACCCACAGCTCTGTGCAGTTTCCCAAGAGACACTCCCTTGCTTCCTTTTAAAGACACAGTGCTGCTCTTTCTTCTGAGGTTGTATGTGGGCCATTCCCTAGCTGGTCAACCATAGCAATCTAAGAGCGTGTTGTAAATAGTTAAATGAGCCGATTTGAATTGGATTTTTTCCTACCAGCATCAGTGCATGCATACAGATTATACATCTCCAAATGGGGTGTTTTTGCAGGCCTCATGATCCCCAAATAAGCATAATTCTGCCCCACCGCTGGTGGCTCCATGGATGCTACGCTTCACAACTGTCTTTCTAGGGATGTAGGAGGTGAGGTGCCTACATTTAACTTCCTGGATTGAGACACAGGAAAACTGGGTTCCGTTCCCTGCTCTACCACAGACTTCTTGTGTGTCTTGAAAAGGTCACTTAATCGGTCTACTTCTCTCTTCCCCAGCTGTAACGTTTCTTTTCTCCAACTCTTTATGTGCCTTGTCTAAAGTTCTTTGAGGGCGGGGAGGGAATGTGGGTTTGATCTCAGCTAGGGATGTGAAGGACTAGTCGACTATCTGATAAGCAAATGCTTGTTGGCTAGTCGACAAGATAGTCAAATAGATGCTCCCCCCCCCCCCCCTTGCTGCCTCTGTCAGAGGCAGCAAGCGGGGGAGAAGAAGGGGTATCTCAAAGCGGCAGCATCCCTTGAAGCTTGGGTTCAAACCCCAGGCTCCAAGCAGCGCTGCAGCTTTGAAATGCCGCGGCGCTGTGTGGAGCCCGGGATCAGCTGGAGACTCCTCAAGCTCCACTTGGTGCTTTTGCCTTTGAAGTGTAGCAAGAGCCGTAGGGCTGTTACTACACTTCAAAGGTGGAGGCACCCTATCGACTAATTGACTTAACATCCTTAATCTCAGCATCTCTCTAGATGCAATGGTAATATGCAAATGGGCCCCAAATCCCAGAGTGCTAAAAAGTTGTGCCTGGCAAGGCATTGTGCTGGGGCTCAGGCAAGAAACTAATAAGTAATCGTGTCAGGAATAGAGCCCAGCCCCTGCTACTCTGCTCCCTTTAAGTGGCTGTTTATCTGGGGCTCAGGAGGCTTTCTGGAAGGCACGTTAGAGACTAAATCATGGCGCATCTGTGGGTGCTCAAGAGCTAAATTGGATCCTGGAACAAAAGAGAAAAGTAGCCGTTGTATTTAGCAGCAATCTCTAGAGATGTTAAAAGTCGGTTAAATAGGTAACTGTGTAATCGCTGAAAACGTCATTGGTTACATGCTGCAGGCTCGGCAGGATGAAGCTTAAATAAGCAGAACTTGCAGCAAAGCCTCCCTGAGAGCAGGGCAGCCAGCCCCCACCAGCCCCGTTCCTGGGGAGCAGGCTTCCCTGCCGCAAAGAAGCCTCCATACTGGGAGCTAGGTCAGCAGGGGCTTCAGGCTCCGCTTCTGGGTAGGAGGCTTTCCTGCCTGCCTGCCTGCCTGCCTGGTTCCCAGGGAGGATGTGCTGAGTGTAACAAAAGCTTCAGAGAGGTAGCTGAGTTAGTCTGTAACTGGAAAACCAACAGTCTAGCAGTATGTTAAAGACTAACCAAACATGTACCCGGTCTCATGCTCTTTCGTGGGCACAACCTATTTCTTCAGATGAAGTGTAACAGACACTATTGACTGATAAGCATCTGCTTATCTAATCATTTACACTCAGTCATCCCTAGTAATTACTCCGGTGAAGAGTCCTAAGAGCACAGGAAGAAATGAATGGGCCACTTGGGCCAGGACTGCGATGGAGTCAAAACTCACAAGAAATCGCTGAGTTTTCAATTAACACTTTTCTGTCATCTCTGTTGCCACAGCACATGGCGATACCATAATTAATAATGCTGAGCTGGTTGCTATAGTGTCACTTATGTACGGTATTGATATATTGAAGTTTGTCCAGCTGCTTGCTAATGGTGTGTCAAGTGTCACTTTTGTCATGAAAATTGGCCACAGCACTGGTGCTGTCAGTGGATCTGTTTTGCAAGCTTGCATTTAAATGGATCTTTTTCTGACTGTCCATTGGTTTCTTCTGCGTGGCTGGCTACAGTCAGTTTGTCAAAATGGAGCAGTAGGGATGCAAAGGTATTTTATTACTAATATATTATTTCTGCTATCTGTAGGCAGTGGGCCCTCCTGGGATCTTGTTCTTAGGTTTTGCCTTTTTAGTAAGAATGATCTATCCCATTCATACCCATTTCCCTGGGATACTTGATGGATGTGGGAAGTTGTGTGTCCAGTGAGGAGTTCCAGGCACCCACTATGTTGGTGATGGTTTCAATTGGTTTCATCTCTTACTTGAGCCATCCCAAGGATGGCTCTGCATGCTGCAAATGAATGCCTTTTAGTGCCTCTATCAGACCACACTCTCCCAAATCATGAAATGTAACAAATGGTATGGGGGGAGGAAGAGGCGAGGACATGAAATATATTTCGTGACCAGGGACAGAGGAGAAATTATGGGAGTGTAGCAAGGTAATTGGACAGCCTTGGTTGACGAAACTGGCTAAATGAGGACTGAAATAGCCAAAGCTAGAAATAAACCCATTGAAAATGGATGCATTGAGGCTTTTAAAGGGTAATGATGGCCTTGGTTATTACTGGCAGTCAAGATAGCCGTGTAGGTAATGGCAGTGGAGATAAAAGCCATCTCTCAAAATGTAGGGACGTGGCGATTTTGAGAAATGTCAGTAAAATTGTGTCCATTCAGACCGCAAATAGCTGAAATGGACTTTGTGATGGTAGCTGGAATGCTAAGGTGGTCATATCAAAATGGAAATGCTTTTGAGAGCAGTGGTGGCTAGTGCACTGAATAGAAAAGGACGAGAGGAGCTGGGGAGAAAGAGACCTATGGCTAGTAGTGAAATAGTTGTGTGGCCTATCAGATTGTCTCCACTGCCACTTGACAGCCATTCGTTGATCGGCTCTCGTATCCTGCCAGTGATAGCTAAATGTATCATGTCTATAGCAAGAGATGCCACTGGGTGTGCCTGCTTGACCCTCTGCTCTCACTGAAGGAGCAGGGGAGTGAAGAGGGAAAATAACCTAATCAGAAGCATTCTCCCCCTCCCTCCCCCCCCCCCCCCATGGAAACAGTTGGGAGCACAAAATGAATGTCAGCAAACGAATGGGACCTCCTTTCTGATGCATAGTCCAGAGCATTAGATAGCAAGCTAGATTTTACCTGTGTGGTTTATTGAACCATTGCTAACAAATCCAAGGGCACCACAGCAAAAAATTCAAAGGAAAGCTGCCTTCATATTTAATGGTGTAGAAAAATACCACTTGACAGGTTTGTGAGACCTGCCTCATGTGATCCTGGAGGAGTAGCAGCTGTCGAATTTTACAGTGAATTATAGGCCTGGTCTTTTTCATCTGAGGCTGCCATTGACTTATGGGGAGATCTTACTAACGATCTGCAGGAAAGAGCACTAAGCTTGTAAGTAAGTGGTGAGGGTGTAGAAACCCTTAACAGAAACAATCATGATCGAGTTAAAATATTCCCAGTTTTAAGAGGTGTATATTTTTTGTGAAGGCTTCAAACATTAGGCACCTTTCACAAAACCCCCAGTGACCCCATGTACATAGTTTACTTAATATAATTAACACAATAGGACCACAGAGCCTCCTCGTCTGTTGTCAGTGTGAAAGGTTAGGGTGCTTGGTGGAATGGATTATTTATCACATCAGTTTGTAGGCATTGAAATGTGCAAAACCAACATCTATGCTGTCTCTCTTGCCTGCTCTCCTGTGCAGATGTACACAGGATCGATACTGAAATGTCCTCTTGAGGCTGAACCAAAGGTCTTTGGTGCCTGTGCTAACACTTTGTGTCTAGATTGAGCCTTGGAGGGATTTTTAGGATTGTTTTATTGCACTGAAATGCTGCCTTGCAAAAAAAATCTCTGCCTTGACTTATAAAGGACACGCTGACAGATAGCAGCATCCTTGGTGTCAGTGGGCACTGCTCTGAATAGGGGATTAGAAAAGGCAAGAAATTGAGTGTTGGAAAGAATCTACTATATATTGTAGAGAGTTTCTCTCTGTTCATCTGTCTGAATCTGTTCAAGAATTCTTCCTAAACAATAAGAACTAAGACCCCCCCCCCCCAAATTTGGTAGGCAGCTTCCTCCTATCATAACGTAAAGCAAATTCAGGATTTGGTTGTGCCAGGACAATGGGATGTGCCTGGAATGGGACTGTTTCTCTTCAAATGGAAAGGGAGGGCTGTGAAAGCAGGGACAGTTGTACTCCAGGATGACTACAAGGGGGCAGCAAGCAAGAGCCCCACTGGCTGGGCAGCATAGTGTCCACTGCCCCGGACCACCCCTGGGGAACAACACTGCTAGCTGCCTTCACTCCCTGCCCTGACCCCTGTGTCCCCCAGCCTTGAAGGACCCAAACAATGCTGGGTAAATTTTCTAGTAATAAAATAAATCCACATGGCCATAAAAATCGTCCGTGGAAGCAACATTAGTCCATTAGGTAATTTCCTGGTGTTACTGAAAAGTCTCTCCTAATTCCCTTCTGAAGTTACCAGTTCTTTTGGTAAAAGTTTGGAGACCGTCATTATGTTCTATGAAATCTTCAACGGCAAGTGGGGAACTTTGTACAGCTAATCTCTAAAGCTCGGGGTCTGTCACTTGGGCAGGCATGAGAAACTATTTATACAACATAAGCACCTGGGGAGTACAATGGCCTCTTGGTTTATAATGAATGTTTCACATAGTCCTGTAGCTGTTGTTCATCTGCTCCTATAGAGAGAGCTGTCATGTTGCAAACGTGATGCTATGGTTTCACCACAGGATCAAGTATAAGATTAAAAAGACGGCCTTTGTTCATTTGCAAAAGAGATGATTGGAGGGGAGGGGGGAGATAGGATGGTCTATAAAATCATGAATCATATGGAAAAAGGGAATAAGGAAGTGTTACTTATCCCTTCACATAACACATGAACTACTGCTTCACACTGTGCATGGTCAGCCTGTGGAACTTGTTGCTAGGGGATGTTGTGAACACCAAAAGTATAATTAGGTTTAAAAACAACAGGAGAAGATCAAGGAGGCTGGGTTCATCAATGGCTGTTGGCCAAGGCATAATCAAGGAATAATTTAGGAACCCCCTGGCATGAGGTTGCATCAAGGTGCTGGGGGATGCAACCCCATGCCAGGGGTTCCTAAATCTCCAACTGCTGGGAGCTAGATGGGATGACAGGATAGATGAGTGGATTCCCTTTGTAGCCTCTGGCACGGGCTGCTGTCAGAAGACAGGGTACAGATGGCTGGATGGACCACTGGTCTGACCCTGTCTGCATTGTTCTGAGAGTACATCCTCTGTATCATTAATTTCTAAACGAGGAAAACCATGCAGCAGTCAGGTGGGTGTTTATAGTGATGCTCCTGACCGTCCCCCGTCAAAGGCAATTGGGTTCTTCCCTTTTGCTCCTAGTTTCACCTGAGCTGTTGGAAAGTGTTTATGCCGTTCGGTGTTTTTGCAGTCATTGTGCAGAAGTCACTAGCTGCGCTTTCTGCTTCTAGTGCAGCTTCTCTTCATGTTGCAGACTCTGTGGGGCAGCTTTTAAAACCATTTCCATTGGAGCACTTCGTCATGGAAACGTTTTGATTTTAATGTTAGCTGTTTTAAATCCTCAACGTTGAGCCTCCACTTGGGTTGGTAATAGGGATCCAGAGACTTTCATTGCTAGATTCCTAACTAAAATCCAGCCCCGGCCTGCTGTTCAGTGCAAGCTCATAGGTTAGTTAGCCATTTAGCCATTATTCCCACAAACTCCATGAACTTCACCACTGTACTCCAGAAAAATTGGTTTCACTTCTCCATGGAGGGAGAGCAGGTTTTGCTTGGAGACCTATTTATCATCATAATTGCTCCTCAGGAGATTCTTTTGTAGCATCTGTTCAGTAAATCCCTGTGGACAGTGCGCCTAACTTTGCTAGCATGATGCCTGCTCACGTGTATGTTCAGCTCTGCACTAATTCACAAGGACCCCAAAATCATCTTGCAACTAACTCTCTTTTCCAGCAGCTGGACTTGAGCTAAAAGCAGGAAGATTTGGGTGCAAGGCAGGGACCCGTATCAGCTGTTAAAATGATTCTTCTGGGCCTGTCTCACAAACTAACTCGTCTCTCCCTTCTTTCCGCACAGAGCGAGGATGATGAGAAGCTGAAGAAGAGGAAGGAACGGTTTGGCATTGTCACTAGCTCAGCTGGGGCTGCAGCCACAGAGGACACAGAGGTAAAATGCCAGCCCTGCAAGCAGAGGGATATGTGATGGGAAGTTTGGGAGCGGGAGGGCAGCCGAGAGCACTTTCCATGCTGAATTGTTTGGGGGGTTGGCAATCCCAGAAGATGGCACTGTAACTCTTTGAGCATGTGAGATCTTGCTACTCAAGTGGATCTCACTACTGGTCCATATGGTTCAGTCCCTTCAGATATACCCCAGGGATGGCAATGAACAGATACAATCTCCTCTTTACATGACTGATCACCTATCTCTGGACACATATCCCACCTGGGGAGCTTGCCAGACTGGGTTGGATTGGCTACAAGATCTGGCCAGCTCAGCCTGATGTGGCTGAGCTTTTAGTCTTGCAAACTAAACTGCAGAAAATTAGGAACAATAGTTCTCCTCCAGTTTCCTCCACGCTGCTCCCTTCATGCCTTGAGTGACCTAGAATACCACCTCCCCTTCACACCTTTCCTTTCCACTGCCTTTATCCAGGAAGCCCTTGGATTTTAAACTTGCCTCATGCCTTTCTTCATAAAATCCGTGTAATTTCACAACATTAAAAAGAAAGGAATCCGTAAAGATTGAAAAATTGACCACATTCCTCACTTTTCTCTCCATCTTTTATTTTAACACTTCTGTCCTGCTGTTAATGCCTTTGGTCTGATTTTTTTAATTTGCAAACTCTGCAAGGCAGTGACTTGCCATTTTACTTCTGGGGACTAGGCCTTGCTGTGTGGTACCTGGTACCAGAGATGGTCCCTTGATCTGATGTGTTGTGGCAGTTCCTGTGATGAGTACCGTGCACACCTGTGGTGCTGCGTAAATAATACTCTGGCGCATAAATCAGTGAGAGCTGAGGCCCCATCACTAGCCACAGAGGGCTGCGGAGATGTGGATTTTAATTTTAACAATCAAATGGCAAAGGTTGCGGGAGGGTGAGCTGTGGAGGTCTCAGAAGCTACTTAACCAGATGGCTTCTGGATTCAACGCACAAGAAGTGGTGTTTTGTTTGGCTCTGAAGAGTGAGCTCAGCAATTCAGGTGGGGTTTGGGGGCTTTTTTGTTTTGTTCTGTTTTTAGCTTTTTGATAAACGCTCCCCTCGAATGAAATGGTGCATGGCATTCCCAGCCTCCGGCAAGCGGCACTGGAGAAGGAGCCCCTGTTCAGTTCAGCAGAGGGGGTGGCTGGGGTTGAGGGATTCCATGTTTTTCCGTTAGGTCACTTATAGATTCTGCTTGGAACAAAAAGGTCTTTTTACTAGTATTGTGTGCACTCAAATGCACCTTTCCCCTGGAGATTCTTGGTTCGGGCTTCTGTTGCCCCCGGCTATTTATCCTGCTAAAAATTAAGATTTATACGCCCCTCGTGTCTCAAGTTAAAGGCATATCTGAGACGCGCAATAGAATATTTAATGCAGTTTAGTGTGTCCCTCTCACCTTTTCCATGAATAGAAGAGTGTTAACCCTTTGCCCTTTTAATTTTCCCACCTCCCCATTGCCTGGAAGGCTTTCCAGGCCTCTCAAGTAGGCATTGTTCCCTTTTGTAGCACGTTGCCAGCGAGATGAAGTGACTTTAGCAGCACTGTATCTTGGGCACTGTATGCTTTGCAACTTGCTCTCAGACTCCGTTTGTTCAAATGCTGGACAAAAATCTTGTAGCTCCTTGCCAAACATCAATACCGAATAACCTCCTGAACTAACCTTGTGCTCCCATGTTCAGAGCGGGGCCGGGTCAGCCATGCACTAGTGCCACTAGCTACCATCGTGTGGTGTTTTTAAGTCTTCCTCCAAATGGATGTGGCGGGGAGGGGAGGAGAGGGGAGGGCTAATTGTGACTGTTTGTTTCTTTTTGGTTTTGATTTTTCTTTCAATCCCTTTTGCAGGCAAAGAAGAGGAAAAGAGCAGAGCGCTTTGGGATTGTCTGATGTCTGTTCATTTTAGGATTTTCCTGTTGGGGGGAGGAGCATGCTCATGTGTGCGCTCTCTCGCTGTCTCCCTCTCACCCACACACACAGTAGCACTAGTAAGGAGTGTAGACTCTCTTCCCCACACAGGACTCAATAGAGAATCCCTGACAGCTGTACTTTTGTGCTGCTTATTTTTTCAGTTGTTACGTTAAAAAATACACAGCGCAAAGAGCAAAAATGTTCTTAGTGTAACTGCCGTGATTAGGAACCCCAGTTCCCGGTTCTCCATTCCCCTCCCACTTGTATAGGTATTTACAGCAGTGCAGAGTAGGTGGGTAATCTCACCACATCAAAATTGGGTGTTACACCCTCTGTGCACTGGCATAAATGCCCACACAAGGGCATGAGTTGGGCCCTCGGTCTATAACCCAGCTAGTGGGAAGGAGGACTGGAGTGGCCAAGCATCTACCAGATGTAGGATGAGGAAGGGAAGATGCCATTGAGGGGTAAAGATGGAGAAGGGTTTGCTTCCCTTGCTGTGCCCTGGGGAGTTTCACTCTTGGGTTGAGGGGAAGGTTATGCCACTTAAAACAGGAACTACCTGGAGCCTCCCTTCTATTTAAACCTTGCTGTCTTGTTATAGTCTCCTATTCATTGGGCAAAGGAATCACCCTCTCCCTTCTTCGCCCTGAGGAAATTACTCCTAAAGTTTGGCTGTATCAGGGTATATGCACTAACAGCCTAACTAACACATGCTTCAGCTCGAGCGCACCATGCAGCTCTACTTAGGTTGTGCTGTGGATCCTTGGCTTACACTCGGGTTTCCCCTCCCAACCTGCAATATCAGGTTTGCTCCCTAGCTGGCCAGACAAGGGTCTCTAGTATATTAACTGACCCTGCCAAAAACCATAGTAAGTCTTGTCTCAGATGGGCTTTAAACGTCACTAACCACCCCATAAGGGTCTTCCTCTGCTCCATGAGGTGATCTAGTGGAGACTGGGGTGGAGCAGGAGCTGGTGTTTGATAGTAGATCAAAGCCAAAGCCCCAGAATAAAGAGGGAAATACCAGAATATTTACAAATTAAACCCACTCAGATGGCTCCACTTCACCTGCCTCTAGGGGCTGTTCTGGAGCTTGTGGCATTTCGTATCAATGTTCGTGAGATTTCTCCTGCCTTTTAGAAAGAGTCCTTTGCTCGGTTTTTATTCTCAGGTTGGATTTTGTGTTGTCCTCATCTAACAAGCAGAGTAGCTCAGTCAGATTTAACTCCTTTCATGCACCCTCAAACCAGCCTTCCTTCCTCACCTCTCGCCCCCTCGTCCCGGGAATGCTTGGCTTGAAAAGACGTTGCAGTGAATTGACTCTGCATCTGAGCTGCAAGGGATTTCCCCCATTTCCACATTAACTCCTCCGTCTTCCCTGCGATGTTGTTTTCTCAGGCTTAATGTGATGCTTGACACAGGAGTGAAACACGGTGTGGCTGCACCTTTTGACTGGTTAGCCTATCGGATGGCCCTGTCTGTTCTAAGGGATCTGTAGGAATCAGTTCTCCATGTTAACTTGTGTAGATGGAGCAAGAGTGTTCGCTAATACCGAGAGCTCTGGTCCTATGCTTTGCTCTAGGGCTCTGAGGCAAGTCGGTACATAGCTAGCAGCGATTCAGTAGAAAGGGAAATATGTATGGGCCTTTCCTCATCACTCAATAGGTTGTTTTACACACACATTCTTTGTGTGTCTAACATCTTATGAATCTTCACCCTCAAATTTATATCAGGGTCCCCAGAAAAATAACACCTGGACAGATTGCCCGGTATATTGATCTTTGCTTTTAAATGTCCTTTTTGGTTGGTATGCGCCAATGCTTCAGAGATTTGCATCCAGGGATTGTTGCTTCTACCATATCCTCTATTGGAGAGATGCCTGCACTGGTCACACTCGGGTCCTTCAGATACCAAGAACAACAGCTGCATGTGTACAGTAGGCTGAGCAAAGGTGTCATCCTGACTCTTGGAAAGCAATATGTTTTTCGAAATGCAGAGGTCTTGAAATTGCTTGTGCTCTGCACCACTGATGCACGCAGGCTGTATGCCCCCAGTGAGCGTAAGCAATATCTGAGATGGATTTGCTTGCCCAGCAGGTGTAGGATCCAAGCTGCATTGTGTGTGTCTTGGGGTGTCAGTGATAGAATGAGCTGAAGCCCCCCCAAATCTCCTTCCAGATTTAATAAAATCTTATTCTAATTTTTTTATGTCGGATTTTGTAATATGTATTTTCTATTCTGCTCATGACTTTTCGCTGGTTATTTGCTTGAAATGTTTAAGTGTGCCAGGACAAACACTGCATTTCACTCTTGGTTTCATAATAAAACTGCTTCTTCAAGGCAATTCCTGTAGCTGCCGAGTTGGTGTGTGGTGTGACAGTGCTTTTCCTGTGGCATGAGGGTTGGGCAGTGCTAGTGTGGGGCCAGAATCTCTCTGGCTCTGCATTTACACACAGGCACATCAATCTCGTGGCCAAACCAAAATGTTATTTACATCCATTCCGCCCTGCTTGACTGTATCCGCGCCTTCGACTGAACACGGAGGTCCTGAGTGCTTGTAGTTATGGAAGATCACATGATGCTTTCCCCAAGATTTAGCGCTGCTAAGCCCTGGCACCCTGGACAAACCTAACTCTTAGCCCCATCTGCCTCCCTAAATCTTCCTTAGAGTTCCACTCAGATACGGAATTCCTCGTCACTGCCCGTTGTCCCCATTCAGCTTTGCAAGCTCTCCGGAGTAGGGACTCTGCTTTTAATTGTCCTGTAAAGCATCCTGTGCATGCAGGGTACCGTGTGTAAAGTGCCCAGATCACCTTTGTTGTTTGGTGCTGAGAAGTCTGATGCTCTCAGTTCTAGCGATTTGCTTGCAAAGTGCAAATGTCCCTTGCTGTCCTTGGCTGCTTTATTTTTGGTCACTTTTTCTGTTTTTCCATATACTACCCAGGTAGCATAAATGATCAGCTGTTTGACTGTAGGGCAGGTGCAGGGAGTTTGAGTACTGCCAGTTTCCTCCCCCGCTTGTTAGCCTGGAGCAAAAATACGGTAAAAGGACGCAATCCACTTAAGGTTTTACAGCAGAGTTGGATGTAGAACCCAGGAGTACCAATTTCTGCGCTTCTGATTATGCTTCCCTTCCTGAGGCAGGAACAGAGCCCAGGAGTCCTGACTTCAGTCTCTTCTAACTAGTCAATGGTTTCTCTTCCCTGGGCTGGGAACAGAAACCAGATAGCCTGTCTTGGTGTCCTATTTGACTCCTAGAATCTATTGCTTCTAGGAACCGCACAGCCAGCTTGTTCGGTCTCCCGTGCGCGTACGTTCTCATTGGGACAGTGCCGCTCTGCTGTTCTAAATCTCTCCCCATACTTTAGAGGCATCCTCTGCCCCTTCCTCTCCCCAAGCATCCTCAGCCTGATGGTTACCCTGCGCTCGAATAAAGCTGGGGTGTCTCTTGCTTCTTCGTTTCACCTCCCGCCCCTTGTGCAGGATGCATTTCCTTTGGCCCATGGTAGCACTGGGTCTGCTCCCTCTCTTCCTCTTTATTCGTCACTCTCTCCCTTTGCCTGCATATAGGCACTTTCTGTATTCCCTGCCTTGGTCCAGCAGCTGCCTCCAGCAGCCGCTTCCACCAGTGCTATAGGGTACGTCGCTGCCTGTAGAAATCTCCCCTCCCCTTTCTCCCCCCTGCTTTGCTTTTTTCCGCTTGGTGGGAGTTTATGTTATAGAGGACACTGCATCTTTTAAACGCTGGGCTTTCCCCTCTGTGGTGTGGAGGGGGGGGGGGAATCATTCTAATCACACTGTGTTTAAAACACCACCTAATTTATTTTTCCTCTCCAAGCTGGGAGCTGCTCGTGACTAATTTGGGCTGAATAGGTGGAGAAAAAAAGCAGCAGGCACACAATGAGCGGGGGAAAGTGTGGGAAAGCGAGCGAAAGAAAAGGAGGGCCAGGGCTTGCAGCGTGAGAGCTGGTAACGCCGCGCAGCCCCCAAATTCAGCATGAAGTCACTTTTCACAGCCGACGCTTGGGCTGAAAATGCAAGCGGGACTATAGGTCAACCTGGCAGGAGGAGCAGTGGGGGGGGGGGGGAGAATTGGAGCTTGTGCAATGTGAAGGGAAAGAGGGTGAGGGAAGAGATGGGCATTGCGTGTGTGCGCACGCGTGCGTGCCTGCCCCTTCACAAAGAAACACAAACACACGTTCTTCCCGCTTGCGCTGTCCCCTTCACCCCAGTGGCCTCCTGCCCCAGCCTCGTCTGTGGCTGGCTTGGAAACTTTTCTGGATTTCAACACAAATCAGCAATACACTTTTAGATTTCTTCTCCCCGTCCTCTTCTCCTCTCCCCCCCCCCATTCTAAATGGCTTCTAGCCCCACACTGCCAGGAGCCACCTTGGAACAGATGGCAGTTAAAACCCCTTGCATGAAGTTCTACCATGTTGAAATTGACTTGGTTAGAGGTCATTCTTCACCCCCCCCCCCCCGCCCAACCTCTCAGTTTTTACAAGAGCTGGTTTAACAGCCCCTTTAAATCTCCAGCTACGGGGCAGAGTCCCGCCTTCAGCCAAACCCACGGGATGACGCCCCCTCCCACGGCGCACAGAGGCTGCTGCGCTCCTCCTCCAGGGCCGACACCAGCACACTGCCGGGTTTAGGGCGGGGGGCCCGATTCGGGGGAATTGGGTGAATTGGCCTAAAGCCGGCCCTGCCTGTTGCTTCTCTTCTGCTGAGACAGGAGCGCCCAGCGGGGAGGGTCAGATGTCACATGTTCCCCAGTGACTTGCTGGGGTCTCAGAAGGAGAGACCTAGTCAACTGGAGATTCCTCCCAGGTTGTCTCAAGTGCCTTGGGAGCTAACAGTGAGATTTATCGGCAGAAGAGCAGCTGGGGAGGCAGGGGGCGGAGCGGGGACCTTTATTCTCGGCACAGCCGTGTGCCTACTGTTCTGCCTCTGCCACGGCCACAGCAGCCTCAGGCCGGGCTGCCTCTCTCCTGTGCTCCCCGCCCCGCCTGGCCTTCTGCCAGCAAGGCCTGCTTATCCCAGGTGTGAAGCCAGTGGCAGACGCGCTTGTATGTGGATCCTTCGCTGGGCTCCAGAGCTAGTACCACGTCCATCGCTGCATCAGCCATGCAGAATGGGAGGCGGAGGCCGTATAACGAGCTGGCTGGTAGGGGAGAAGCAGTCAGGACTGTTGGCTTCTGTTGAAGCCTTGAGACAGTCCAGCTGTCCCGGAGGAGCAGGTGGTGTAGGGCTCGACCATCAGCTTGGAACTGCTCTGGAGTCTCCGGTCTGAGTCCTAGCAGGTTTGGCTCAGCCCTTCCTTCCACCATGGGTCGTGTGGCCCACTGGCTGTGGGCTGTGCCCATGAGCCCTGGGGCAAACCAGGGCCATCCCACAACTGCGTGGAGGCTGGGCCCATTGCATGAAAACTGCCCCAACCACCCTGTGCTGCCTTAGGTGGCTGTTTCATCCTCGCTTCACACGTAGCGTTGGTCTCTCCTGCTGTGGCATCAGCAGGCTCAGTGGATCCCAGCCAAGCTCCTGGCCTGCACCTAACATACGGTCTTGTTAGGCAGCAGCAGGGGAAGGTTAGGAGAGCCAGATTAGGGCATAGCTGGCATGGGACTGTCCCCCGCTCCTGCAACACGACTGTGGGTGGTCGCCAGTGTGGAGGTAACTAGCTCATCCCCGTCCTCATTTGTCCACCCCTGGGCCTGAAGCCCCACTTCTGCGTGGCTACACCCTCAGTCTCTGAATTAGGCCAGGGAAAGCAGGTGCTGCAGCCTCAGGGGAGATGTGACTAGAGCAAAGGCGAGTGCTGGGTTAATCTGACATTGTCCTGCAGTTCAAACAAGCCTGGCCTGGCCCCACGTGCCCATTGCTGCTCTGGAACCAAGAGGTCTAGGTTCCAGCTGTAACTCCAGATGCTCTGCCAGCTGCCACCAGCTGCCTTTGCCTCCAGCTGCGTGGTAGGGGGCAGCTTAGAGACAGGTTTGATAACGTTAGAAACCCTTTAATAACAACAGGGGGGAGTTGCATCCAGTATATCCTGGGGAGGGCGGGGTGGTGGGTTCAAGTTGTGCTCACCCAGGGAGAGGCAGGATAAGGGATGCCCTGAAGGTGACATGGTGGGATGGTTTCTGCCATAGTGTAGGCGGGTATAGGGTGTTCCTCAGCTGGGAGCCTCGGCTCTGAGCAGTTCAGGCTTCTCTGGCTCAGGTACTGGGCGGATGCTGTGGGGACAGGACCAGGTCCGTCCAGGCCTACCTGTTTTTGCAGGTGTCTACAGCACCTGGCACTAGGGTCATGGTCCATCACGGGGGCTCTAGGTGCTACTCTGCACAGCTAACAAATATCTCAGAGATTCTGCCCCCATCATGGTGTTGTCATGCAACCTCACAACTTGTAATGCATTGACCCTCAATGCCTTTGTGAGGCCAGACTGGGCTGTTATCCCCATGGTACAAGTGGGGATAGGGAGGCACAGAAACTAGGTGATTTGTCCGTCATCCAAGAAGTCTATGGCAGAGCTAGGAACTTGAACCTAAGGTTCTCAGCATCTTGTACCCTCCCAAAGTTGGGCCAGCTCTGGGCCGCAGGAGAGAGGAGCTGGCGGGGGGAGGTCACTTTCCTGGCTCCATGCTCCAAGTACAACCCGGTTTCCTTTTCGCTTCCCCTTCTGCCGTCCCCAGAAGCTGGCTGGGCTCAGCCTCTTTGAAAAGCATCTGCACACACCTTTCAAACACACAACCCCAGCAGTGCCTTTGCTGGGCATGCTGAAGCGACAGCCACAGGGGGTGGCTGCCAGACTGGCTTCCCTGTAGCATTAGTCCCGGAGAATTCAGTGTCTGCTTCCCGTTCAGCTTTCGCTTTCCCTTCAGAGGGTTGACAGGAAAGGTAGCTAACAGCGTGCTGTGAGCTAGGGGAAGGTGTGGAACGTACCTGTCCAGAAAGAGCTAACCTGAGCCCATCCCCTCTTATCACACTAGGCAGCTGAAGGCTTTCGCATGGCCACAGCTCAAAGACAGACCCTAGGGAGAGGATCGAATCCTATCCAGGCAGGTTCTGCAGAGGCGGAGAACAGCAGCCAGGACAGATCCAGTGAGAGCCAGAGCAAGGTACCCTGCACAGCAGGGCTGGCAGAGACACGGGTACATTCCCTTCAGAGACAGCTGAGCCCTTGGCCTTGCCTGGGAGAAGTGGCTGGTCACAGCAAGGTCACTCCACAGGGGAGATTTTGGATGAAATGGACCCAGAATTGGCCCAGTGGGAGAATGGGCCAGAAAAGCAGAAACGGGGGCAAGGGAGAGCAGAGCTGGAGAAGGGACGAAGCAACTTCATGGTCGAGGGAAAGAGCAGAGGAAAAGATGGTGCAGATGCCACTTAGGGCAAAGGTCCCAAGTGGATCCCAGAGCCGGATGGGAGAGAGCTGGGGAGACCCCCAAATAGGAGCCAGCTGATCACGAAGGGGGCTGGTACCCACGCTGGACCCTGGAAGGAGCTCAGGGGTTGGCATCGGGAAGTCCATGTGTTGTTTGCACTGAGATCTCTAGGGGCTGGTCCATGCTTGAGCCAAGCTGCTTACAGCCCCACAACACTTCCCTTTCCCTTGTCCCACGGGCTACGCTAGCAAATGCCTCCTTCCCTCCATAAGCCTTGGGTCCCCCAGCCTGCTGGGGCATGCACACTTTCTGGCTTATGGGCCAGCAACCCAGCCAGCCTCGGGTTGGTTTCATGCCCATGTGTGCACCCCCTTTGTCCCCCACCGCCTCTGATCACAGATGTAATTAGCTGCGACATTCTCGGCATACCTGCCAGCTCCTAATGAGGGCTCCATAAAAGCTGCCGTGATCTGGTTTCCTCTGGCACTTCAGGCCAGTTGTAAATCTCAACTTTACAATTTTGAGCTGTGCTTGGAGGAAGCAGCCGTCCGTGTGAAGCCAGGGGGTGGGGACTGGAGTATCCCAGTGCGTATGAGGGAGCATGTCTCTGTCATCCGCCAGGTTTGGAGTCCGAGCAGACGGATCAAACCGTGCTGCTCTGTGTACCGCACGTTACACTGTGGATCCTTCCCACGCCTGCCTAGGCGGGCTCCACGGTCTGCTTGGCTTGGAGCGTTACTGTGACGGCAGCCCACCAACATCACGTGGCTGTGGCAGCCGGCACCCGCCTTGGTCACGCCAGCTGCCACGGCCAGCCCTCTTGTTGGCAGCTGGGGTTTGGCCCTGTGCTGGTAGCCCACTGACCCATGCTGCCTCCTGCTACGCAACTGGGATTGGCCAGAATGGAGACAGACAGGCTGCTCTCCCTCCTAGCCCCACAGGGGAGGCTGGAGTCCTGCCCCCTAATTAGCATAGCCCTGCCTGAATTAGCATAACCGGACCCAGTGGGGAGGGTTTTTCTCTGTGTGGACTGTCTTCCCTTTTGTTTTTCCTTCTGGCCCCAGAAGCGGGGGCGAGCAGCTGGCAGCCAGTGGTTTGGAGCCAAAAGGCCGGGTACGGGGGATGGCTGTGGTCAAGGCAAGGTGCTTGTCGGCCTGGATGCCCGTTGATTGCCATAACCTGGGGCCAAGGTGAGCATCTCGCATACTCGCCTGCCCGTCTGCTTCCTTCCATGCAGTGAGGCTGCATGACCTGTCCAGCCCATGGCCCATCCCACCAAGCAGGGAATGGTGGTTTTCAGGAGGAGGAGCTGGGCTGAGACCCACCAAACTCACTTCAGCCAGAGGGGAGCCACTTGCCACCCTGTGGCAGGGGGCAGCAGACAGTCCCTGGTGAGCCAGCTGGCCAGGGCTCTACGTTGCAGATTTGGGGTGCTGCTTGTGCCCTGGCATTTGTAGCCAGCAGGTGCCTGCGAAACCTCCCAGGCCTGTTCAGAGTATGGGGGATTCTTTAACGTCCCCCGGGGGCGGTCAGATAATTTAACACCTGCCCTGCTTGAGTGCTGCCTCCTGGCGGGACCAAGCCATGTGGGGTACCACCCCTTGCACAGGGTTCCCCATAGTGCGGGATGTGCCAGCCAGGACTTGCTGGAAGGGGACAGGCAGGCATCCAAGGGGAAGACCCTTAACCCGCAGTGTGTGCGGGAGGCATCGTTGGCTTCATGCCGCGTTCTGCCCATCTGTATGCATCGCCCAGGCTTGGGGGGGGGGAGTCTCTCTGCTCGGGGTGCAGTTGGAGCTGCAGCGCTCCTTCCTTCCCTGAGCTCACAATGTGCTCAGGGCCACTCCTAGCCCCATTTACCCCCTGCAGGATCCGTGTAGCCAGAACCCGCAGGACCCTGCTGGCCCACGCTAGCCTGGAGTCCATCTCCTGGCCTTGCTGTGCTCTGCAGGCTTGGTGGCGTCTGGGCCGGGCGGGAGAGCTGCCCGACGGCCCTGAGAGTAGTCCCGGGCCAAGCTGACTCAGTTCAGTATGACTGATGCCATCTGCTGGGGCACTCCTCTGCCCCCCATTGCCTGGTGAGGCAGTTTGCTGGGCAGATGGGAAACTGAGGCCCAGCGACTAAGGGCTTGTCCGCCTGAGAAAGTCGCGCTGGGTTAACTCCTGCCTCTCCGAGCAGAGCTGTCGCGGGAGGGCTGTTTGTTGCCACCGCAATCCCAGTACAGCCCTTGGTGTGCATGCTGCGAGGGAGGGTTCTTCTGTGGGGGTCGCTAGCAGCTCTCCCTTTAGACCTGCGTCTGCACTAGGTTCATTGTCCCGTTAACAAGAGCAGCCGAGTCACAGCTGTACAATTGGGCATGTCCAGAAACGGCCTTAAACTGGTGCGGAGCCCTGCAAGGACAGTCGTATCACCGGGGGAGCTTCTGGTTTGGGGCTCACCCCCAAACTGCTCACCCCCACTTCTGGGGCCTAGTCGAACCCTGCTCCCAATGAATTTAAGCTCAAGAGAAACCAGCAAGTCCATCTAGGGGTTGCTGCTGTTTACATTCACACCTGTGACGTAAATTGGAACCACTTGCTCCTCTCGGCTGCCCAGGGTCACACAGGCAGACTGCGGAGGAGTAAGAACCGCAGCCCGTCTCTTGAGTGCCGGGTGAGCTCTCTGAACATCTGCTGAGACGGAGGCACCTTCCTTCGGCCGCTGCAGGAGCGGCTTTGCTGGCAGGGCTGCTTTTTTGTAGAGCTGGGTGCATTTCTGCCTTTGCATTGTTCAAATTACAAAGAGCAACAGCTACAGACAGAGGCTGCGTCTAGACTGGCAAGTTTTTCCGCAAAAGCAGCTGCTTTTGCAGAAAAACTTGCCAGCTGTCTACACTGGCCGCTTGAATTTCCACAAGAACACTGACTTCCTGCTATCTGAAATCAGTGCTTCTTGCGGAAATGCTGTGCTGCTCCCATTCGGGCAAATGCTTTTGCACAAGAGGGCCAGTGTAGACAACGCGGTATTGTTTTACACAAAAAAGCCCTGATCGCGAAAATGGCAATCAGGGCTTTCTTGTGCAAAACTACATCTAGACGCTCTTTTCCGCAAATGCTTTTAATGGAAAAACTTTTCCGTTAAAAGCATGTGCGGGAAATCATGCCAGTCTAGACGTAGCCAGAAGGTTTATGAACGGAAGGAGAGAGAGACGGTTTGGTTTGACTGGCATATAAAGCAAGAATGCCAAGCAGCTAGAAAATCATTCTGGGCAGGGGGTTAAGGCTGGATTCCCTTCCCCCCATGCTCGTGGTGGACTGGTTTTATGGTTTGCATCAGCGAGTGTGCGGGGAAAAAGGAACCGTAGGAAATATATTTTTGGAGTTGGTCAAAACTGGGGTCATTGAATCCAGCCAAAGTCTCTTGAGGGAGGAGCTGTCCAGGGGTGGGCAGAAGGGACTGGACGTGCCAGCACATGTGGGTTTGGAAGACTCGGAGGGTGTGTAGACTCAGCTGCAGTGCTCAGACTCTTTCCAGGGCCCATCCCAGTGGGAAGTGCAGGCCAAGGGTCCGATCCTGCAGCCTGCTCCCCACAGAGCCCTGGGGATCAGGTCACACAGACCAAGACACTGGACTGTGGCTGAAGTTGCCAGGCTGTTGTTGGATGGCCTTGCCTTGCCCCCCAGGATATTTGTGAGCCTGGAGTGATTTATGATGTGCTTGCCCATATAGTCTACAATACGTCTCCTTCCAAAGAATCCCACAGGCCTTCGCCAGCCAGGAATAACTTCCCCTCCCAAGCCAAGATCCCAAAGCCTGTTGCAAACAGGAATTCAACTCCCCAATGTCCCTGGAGAATAACTCCAGAGAGAGCAATGGAGACTCACGGTGACTGACCCAAGATCATACAAGGAACACAGAATCCAGGAGTACTGATTCCTAACCCCTACCCCGCTCCAGTGGACCTCACTTGTCTCCCAGAGCTAGCACTACAACCCGGGAGTTTATGGATGGGTCAAGCAAGAGATACCACGAAGCAAAGAGAAAGTAAATCTAGCTCTACTATCAGAGTTTCTAAAGCCAACCAGCTGCAATTTGGAGACTAGAACTCCTGAGTTCTGTGTTTTGCCTTATGCGCTGAGTGGTTGTTGTAATAAAGACAATGGAAGAAAAGAGTCACCAAAGAATAAGGCAACAATGCACATCCCAAGAGACTCTTTCCTTTTTCCTTTTTTGTTTTGTTTTTTGTTTCGCTATATAATTTTTATTGTACAAAAAAAGTCTAGAAAGAAGGAAATTGGGACAGAAGCAACGGTTATAATATATACACATGACTAAAGCTTAGTTTATACAACATGGAAGAGAAATAACAGGCAATCACTGATTTCTTTTTTCCTTTTCTGTAGCTTTTTCTACAACGGTGTCTGAGAGAGAAGCTTTAAATCCCTCTTGTTCTGCCCTGTCTCGTCATACATGTGAGCTTCCTCTGAATTTTTATTTCTTACATTTGTATGCACCAGAGTTCTCTGTCGTTATTCTTTCGTTGATTGCATCCGTGTGAAATATGCCCCCCGAGTGAGAATTTTAAACAGGAATATTTACTAAGAACTTTTGTGAGCTGGAGGGAGATGATAATTTGTTTCTTAGAGGGACATTTTATATAAATCATATATAAGAACCCATCTTGGTTTTTCCCAGAGCCTGTTAAATGGGATGTGGCCACCTCCCGCAGCGGGTTCAGCTCGGAGAGTAGTTTCAGTGTTGCTGTCAGCTCAGCAGGGGTTGTGTGGTAGACGAGTGAAGCCCACTCATGTTTTTTAAATGGCAAAGCCAACTGACCCACAGCTAAAGAAGTGGCTGCCAGGAGCAGTTGGAATCTCTGGTTTAAGACTCATTTCTGTGGGGCATGTGGGAGGCGAGGGAGAGGATGTGATGGACTTTCATTTTCCAAGATGTTCTATGAAAAACCCCATCACCCCATCAGCATGTTCTCATGGCTTTGCCTCACACGCTGATGGCGCCTCACACCACCCTGGTGAGGTAGGTATTGTCTTTGTTCTACTGAGGAGGAACAAAAACGTTTGCTCAAGGTCAGGAATTCCGATTCCCAGATCTAACCACTATAGCCCACTCCCTTCCCACGCTGGCGTTGTGAAAGAATTTAAAAAAATCATGGTTGCTCCTTAACACATGGCCACCACTTCCCTGCCCTTTCCAGAAGGGCTCTGGAGTTTTTCATGAGCAGTGGGCAGGTGGGTCTCTCTTGTGGGCTGGAACACAGGGTATTCTCCAGCAAGACACCAACACGGAGCCCAGTTTCTTCCCCTGCTCCTGAGCCACTTATCATCTGGGCAGAGTCCTCTACCTGGTCCCAAGTGGGATCAGGGGACTTTTGGGCTGTGTGCCGGGGAACCAGAATTGTCCCAGATGCGCCGAGAAGATCGGTGGAAGATCCAAGAGCCAGGGCAATTTCACACGTTGCAAGCTGAGCTCAGCGATGCTAGCCATTACAAGCTGCCATCTGGAGTCAGTCGAGTATCCTGTGCCCAGCCTCTGGCCACTCGGATTGCACAGACAGAGCAAGGCAGAGGGAACCATCTCCTCCGGCAGCAAGGAAAAAAACATCAAGACGCATACGCACAAATCCTCACGCACAGCAACTACAAGAAGAGAAAGCACAGACATAACAGCATCTCCTGTTGAGCCCTTGGTGTGTCACAAAGGGAAACCCCATACTAGTCTCTTACATTTTCTTTAAACTTCCATAGTGCAAATGGTATCTTAGCCCAAGTCTCTCAGTACAGAATTTTTTTACAGTGAACATTCGGCGTTCACGAGTCAGACGCTTTGCCTCACTCCTGCAGTTTGGGAAGAATCCAGTCTCCCGTTGCCACCCTCTCTGGGCTTCCAGAGCATCCCCAGAGCTCACGCAGCCTGTCGCCACCTGCGTGGCTTGAGGGTTGCCCAGCGAGCGGGAGCAGGGCGGCGGCACGACGCTGTCCAGCGGGGGTGGATGGGTACATCAATAAACGTCCCGTGGATTCTTGCAGGAAGCCTGGTGATGGGGACCTGGAAATCAGCGGATGGAACAAAGTTACTGTAGGGTGCAGCTGCGGCTCCCCTGGCCAGTGCCTGAAAACCCAGGGCCGGGCCCTGCTGGAAAAATCCATCTTGCTAGGAGTACTTGGGCCTCTCATTGACCTGCCGGCTCGGGCTCAGAGCGAGTGTGAGTCACAGTGCAGGGCTGGAGCGGAAAGCTCTGAACTCTTTGATTTTTTTATTATTATTATTTATTTTTAAAATATTTTTATTTATTTATTTCTTTTTGATGTTCAAGTGCTGTGTTTGGTCATGTGATTAAAACAACAACAACAACAACAACAGTGAAAAAAACAACCCAACCAATAAATGGCCTTTTGGTCATGTGATTAACGTAAAAAAAACAAAAACCTCCCCACCCCAACCAATGGCTTCTTTCCTGAGCCGCCATCCTCGTAAACTCTTCATCGTCAGATGCCCAATGAAAAAACAGACACGAGCTAAGACATTACGCACAGTAACATACACAAGTAAATCATAAAATCCTCGTCGGCTGATCTGTACACACACATGTGAAATGGCATCTGCCTGCCCTCGGCCTGCCAGATTCCCCTGGACAACGCACAGAACCACCATGAACTGAGTCGTTCCCCGTTGCTACCAGGAGGTCTGTTCATCTCCAGTGTCACCTGGCTGTAGACATTTCCCCAAATTTCTCCATGCCCCAACCAATGGCAGGTGAGAGCTTCCGTGTTTGAGAGGGAGAGAAGGGGCCGGTCTGCCAGATGTGTGTATCGAGGAAGGGTTGTGTATTTGCAGGGAGGTGGGCTGCAGGATTGTGTATCGAGGAAGGGTTGTGTATTTGCAGGGAGGTGGGCTGCAGGATTGTGTATCGAGGAAGGGTTGTGTATTTGCAGGGAGATGGACTGCAGGATTGTGTATCGAGGAAGGGTTGTGTATTTGCAGGGAGGTGGGCTGCAGGATTGTGTATCGAGGAAGGGTTGTGTATTTGCAGGGAGGTGGACTGCAGGATTGTGTATCGAGGAAGGGTTGTGTATTTGCAGGGAGGTGGGCTGCAGGATTGTGTATCGAGGAAGGGTTGTGTATTTGCAGGGAGGTGGGCTGCAGGATTGTGTATCGAGGAAGGGTTGTGTATTTGCAGGGAGATGGACTGTTTGCATTTTTAACTTCCCTGATTTAAACACCACCAGCTGGGGGGAGGGGAGTGTCTCCCATTGACCAGGAGAACTTCAACCCGCCTGGTGAAAGCACTAGGATATTCTCTGTAAGGAATGAAGGCATTAGAATAGATGAGACCTAAGGGCTGTTTTTCAGAGCTCAGTCTCTCCTGGGACAATCTAGGCAGTTTGTCAGTTACTGTAGCCACTAATAAGTTCCTGGTAATATTCTCTCTCCTGGCCCACCTCCTGAGCCAGTAGCTACCATAAAGGACTGATCACAGCCGTAGTTAGAAGCTCGCTCAAAGGACTGATCACAGCCGTAGTTAGAAGCTCGCTCGAGAGCTCCCTTCACTGCTGTGAGCAAGACAGAACTGAGCTATTTCTGGGAAGGCCCTTTGCTCAAAGCCTTTCAAAACAGCCTGGGTGACGCATTAAAAATGCCCTGTGGGGACCAGTCCTGTCCCCAGGGAGCTAACTGGTCTTTTCCATCTCTGAGCTCTGGGATGACGTTTTCTTCCTCCGAGTCTGAATGAGGCCAGCAACAGGAAACTGTACTTAGAAACAGCCTCCTCGTTCCCGCCACCTCCCTTCGGCTCCCCCGTGGGGAAGGGCCACACGTTGGCAAGTCGGTGGCCGGGCTCCATTGCTCAGGTCACTTAAGAATGTTTCCATCTCAAACTGGAGGGGGTTCAAGTACGCAGTGATCATCCAATCCCAGGCTGACCTGCCAGGGTTCTGGGCAGAGGTGCTGAGCAGATCAGCTGAGCTGGCTTGGGAAGGCGTGTTCCCCAGGCACGCTGGCAGGACTGTGGTGAGAAGCATTTTGCTGTCCCAGGGAGGGCCAGCCAAGCTCCAGGAGAGCGAGGGGCTTCTCATGCCGTGGCAGCGTGGTCACCCTGTGTCCAGCGCTGATTTGCTGTGCCCAGTGACAGTGCGGGGAGCCCCGAGGCGCTGCTGTGTTCAGAGCCCGGGGGAAGCGAGGGGGATGGCAACTAGAAAAGGAACCGTCTCCGCATGAGGCGAGCAAGCAGGAGCTGGGATCGCTGCGAAGGAATAAAACCAGGGACCTGCCAGGTTAGGGTGAGCGCCTAGGGTAGGGCCTTGTAGGGACAGCACAAAACCAGCAGTTCCTGGCTCAGTCACTGACTCCCTGTGCGACCTTCCCTATCGCTGCTGCCTTTTCCCCACAGGCTGCGAGGCAGGGGTGAGCACCCTTTGGTACAGGGGAGACTGGCTGCAAATGGGGAAGCAGCTCCCCTAAAAGACAGCAGCAGAGAGGGAATCGGATGCTGACTCCCAGTCACCCGAGACTGACCGCTAGACCCATGTAGTCTAGGCCTTTCTATGCTGAACGTACCTCTCCCCCGGGCTGTAATATCTCGTGGGTCCTTCAAGTTGGGCACCCGTGTCAGGGGACGGGTACAAAGCTGCTCCGGTCCCTTTGTGCTCAAGCCATGCAGTTCTGGAGCAGCACAGTGTAGCTCTGTGCTGGTAAGAGGAAGCGGCGCGTTCTTCGACCCCAAACTGGGGCTGCCTTCCTTGCCCGGGCCCGGAAGGAGGGTCCCCAGCAGCGGATTGGACAGAGGACCAGGGGCTACGTCCTTGTCACTGCTTTGGCTGCCAGGCGGGGGGAAGCAGCAGGGAGCATGAGAACGGGCCTGTCAGATCCTGGTTTCAGTCGGCTGCTGCCACGGGGGCTCCGAAGGCTCCTGGCAGGTGTCAGTCCCTGCGCTGCCACTGTGAGAACCCATGCCGCACCCTGGGGCTCCCTGACTGCTCGCCGGCCCAGGGTCCGCCTCGTCGCCTGTCGCCCCCCTGACCCTTCCTGTCTCTTTGCCCCGGGGTCGGACGGGGGTGGGGGTGGCTGCAGCGACGCACGAGACAGGCTGTGAATCCTCCTCGCTCCTCCCCAGCCGGGCTGTGTGGTCGTCCCAGTAGAGAAGGGGGGCAGGGATGCCAAGGCAGATGGTGCCACTTCAGCTCACAGCCACGTCGGAGGGACAAGTTCTAACAAGCTTCCGATCCAGGGCTCTCTGCCACTCAGGACTTCAGCATGAAAAGAGGATCTCTGGGTTCCTGGCGTCCTATTGCTTGAGGGACCCCTCCTCAAAACCAGGCCATAGTCTGACCCTGCCAGGCCTCCCTGGGCCGGGGATGGAAGAAGCGTGTTCCACCGAGAGCGCAAACTGCAGCCCCGAGCTGGCTGGTGCACTCCAGGAAAATGCCACCTGTTCCAGCACGGGGGGGGGGGGGGGGGGGCACAGCCAGGGAGGATGGAATACAGTGGGTGCCTCAACATGGCAAAGGCTTGGGGTTTCCTTCCCTTCTCAAGGAGCAGCTCAGCCTGACCCCTTGAGCTGCCCGTCATTGGCCTCAGCTGGCAGCCTGCCTAGGGTCCAGGAGTAGGTGAATCCATGAACAGTGCTTTGAACATGTAAAGCGCTACAGTCTATAAGTGCTAAGGAGCAAGGCGGCAGGCCAGGGCCAAGGCCCCCCACCGGGAAGCCCTGAGATCTGTGCCTGGCTCTGCCATTGGCTCTTGACAGTGGCGTCCTCTCTCTCCGCCTCAGTTTCCCCTCTGTCGGGCGGGGCCCTCCCCTGGCTAAAGCGCTTTGAGATCCATGAGACAAGTGCTAAGTCCTGCGGGGCCGCCTGCTCCCTGGGCCAGTCGCTCCGACGGAGCAGAACTGATCTCTCCAGCAGTGGCAGAAAGCAGGACCACAGGGAGCTATGCCCAGAGCCTCTTTCAGCCTGGCCCACCCCTAAGTGCTTTGTAGGGTGTATGCCTAGAAGCAGGCAGGCCCCAGCCAAGGGGGAAAGGCGGAGCCACCTTTGCGCTAGGAGCTGCACACAGTGTCTTGGTAGAAGTGGCTCCAGCCAGCACAGAGAAGCCCCTGTTGGAACTCGGCTAGGACACTGGGTTCAGCAGCCCCAACTCTTGAGATAAGTGCTAAGGGCAGGGACTCTGGCCCTTCCCTACAAGTGGGCCCCACTCACACAGACAGCGTCTCTTCCCCAGCCTCACCCTGCCCACTACAGCTGATGCTTCCCTGGCAGAGGGACGGGACGGTGTGCAGGGACTTTGAGCTTAACCCTGTGCCGGAGCGAGCAGCAGGCTGAGAGCAGGTCTCTGCAGCCCCAGCGTGGGAAGCCTGGCACTACAGGGTTTTAATGACCACGAGGCATCAGGGACTTGGTTTGACGTCTGCAGCGGAACATCCTCCAACTCCCCCGCGGGCCATCCGCCCGGCGCCGGGGACGTCGCCCCCCAACAGCTTGGAGAAGGCAACCCACGGAGCTGTTTGCAGCCTCCCGCTGGCGCAGGCGGGGGGCGGCCCCCGACAGCAGGAGCCAGTGAACTCTTGAGACATGAGGATCCTGTTTTTGTACAAACGTTCTTCGTAATAATCCAAACATCCAGGGCAGAGTGGGGCGCAAACGTGCTGTGTCAGCGGAGTTCTCCGTAGCCAGGGGTTCTGGCCAAGTCTGCTTTATAGACAAGCCCGAACCTTGCATCCGTCCTGCCTCCCGCCCACAGCAAACCCCAGGCCTCCGCTGGGGGCAGTGGGATGTGGCTTCCTGCTTTCCTTCTCGAGCCCGTGGAAGCCCCAGACTGGCTGAGCTTAGAGGAGCTCTCCCTCCATGACCTCTCTGCAGCAAAGAAGCTGGTGAATCCCGACTGTAAGGCTGGTTTTCCCACTAGGGCTCCCTGACTCACGTCACGTCATGGTGGGGGCCGTTCGGGGGGACCAGGTCTGCTCCTTGGGCTGGATACAAAGCAGCGAGCAAGAAGCCAGGCGTGGGCAGCCTGATGTCCTGAGCCAGCCAGCACAGAGACTCGCTCCATAACCGCCCCTCTGCTAGGAGCCAGGTCGAGATCCACAACAGGGCTCGTTTCCTCCTAGTACACAAGCCACTGAGCCGCCTGCGCTCAGCTCTGCTGCTGGCCCGGCTCCCTTGGCTTTTGAGACCAAGATCACCAGAAAGATGGGGGCCGGGCCCGCCCCTGGCGAGCAGCAGGAGCAGCCGGCCGATGGACGTGCCTTTGCTCCACGGCCCATTGCAAAGCACCTTGAGCCTTGCTCATCCCTGTGACTCTTCCCAGAGCTCAGTGACGGAAAGGCCCCCCGAGATCCTGCTTAGTGCATCCAAACGGCTCAGTCAGATCCCACCGGCCCTACGGCCCTACGGCCACGGCCGGATTGTTCCCTCCAGGCTGTTCCTACACAGCCTAGGGGACAGCACTTCTACAACTTCCCTTGGAGAGAGACTCCGCAGCCAGACAGCCTGCTGCTGGCCTCCCGCTGGCTGGGAAGCCAGTGGAGTCCCTGGGAGCCAGGGTTCCCCATCCCTCCCATGCCTGCTTGGGGCTAATCACCTCAGTCTGTTGCTAAGCCAGGCAGGCTGGACAGCCCGGTCCCCGGTGGGCTGTGGGGTGTGGCGCAGGCTCGGCAGGGGCGGGGCGCTACTTAGTGATTCCGAAGCCAGAGCAAGATAAGGATTTATGTAAGTGCATTAAAAACCACAGCCATTCGCTGTCTGGCAGGGGGCCCCGGGGCCCATCCGGGGACCCGGCTCCCGGTCAGCAGCTGTGGCGGGTTCGTGTGAGTGCTGCCCTTTGGCTGGCTGCCTGTCCAGGTGAGGGGGGAGGCCACATGCGTTTCCAGTGCAGTAGCCCGGCCAACTGGGAGCTCTCGTGAGGAGCGTAATTAATAAATAAATAAGTTATTACAGGAAGCTGGCTCCTCCCGGGCCAGGCCCCCCGGCGGCCAGCATTCTAGCAGGACCGAACTCTGTGGGAGCGGGGCCCCGGGGGACGGGCTGGACGCCTTGCACCTGCTCCTGCAGTCCTCTCACAGGCAAAACCTCCCGGGGCTTTCCTCACGCGTTGGGAGCTAGAACCTGTTGTTCCTCCCAGCTCATCGCTAGCAGTGCCATGGGACCTGGGAGGCTGGGGCATGGGGGATGGGGTACCAGGTTGGAAGGATTTGGGGTGAAGTGGGACAGTAGGGAGTTCAGGGTGCACAAGGGTTAGCAGGGTGGGGGTGCGCAGCAGTGGTGGAAAGGGAGATTGGGGTGCGCTGTGGATGATGGGATGGGGGTTCAGGCTGCACAAGGGGTGCCGGGGTTGGGGGGTGTAGCGGTGGTGGAAGGGGAGATTGGGGTGCGCTGTGGATGATGGGATGGGGGTTCAGGCTGCATGTGGAGTGCCAGGGTTGGGGGGTACAGGGGTGGTGGAAAGGGAGATTGGGGTGCGCTGTGGATGATGGGATGGGGGTTCAGGCTGCCCGTGGAGTGCCGGGGTTGGGGGGTGCAGGGGTGGTGGAAAGGGGGATTGGAGTGCACTGTGGATGATGGGATGGGGGTTCAGGCTGCCCGTGGAGTGCCGGGGTTGGGGGGTGCAGGGGTGGTGGAAAGGGGGATTGGGGTGCACTGTGGATGATGGGATGGGGGTTCAGGCTGCACAAGGGTGCTGGGGTTGGGGAGTGCAGCGGTGGTGGAAAGGGGGATTGGGGTGCACTATGGATGATGAGATGGGGGTTCAGGCTGCACAAGGGGTCCCGGAGTTGGGGGGTGCAGAGGTGCCAACATCAGAGAGCCTGACCATTATGTGGGCTCATGGCACCTACCCTGGCCCAGGGCACAAGGTCAGATCAGGGTGTTTCAGCCCATGTTGGACCCACAGGGGTCAGACTTTCTCCCAGCCCTCCGAGTGCCCCACCTGCCACCAGCTCCATCCCCTCCTGGCTCTCCGCAGCACATGCTGGCTCCGGATTGCCAAGCGAGCCTTTCTTTGGAGTCCTGCCAGGGGAATTCTCTCTCTCAAAGAGCAGGCAGCTGAATTCCCCCACCCCCCATCCCCCGTCCAGAAACAAAACCGCTGGGAAGAAAAGGCCAGTGATCCAGGGTGTCTTTCCTTTGCACCAGGCCGCTCTGTTCTTCGGGTCTTCTCTCCCTCGGTGCAAACATTCGGTGTGTTTCCATGAACGTGCCAGCTCCATACAATGGTTTGGTTTTTTTGTCTTTTTTTGTGTTTTTTTTTTTTAACTTAAACCCATAGAAAGCTTCCACTCCTTGTAAACGGTTGAAGAGTCACTGTCCTGCTGTCTCGGCGTTAACCATTTCACTCCCAGGCCGCCCAGGGACTGGCTAGCCCCCCAAGAACCAAACTCCGGTAAGAGACGCCTCTCTGACTGAGATGCAGCTGGCTCATGATGCCGATGACCGGGCGGGGTTGGGGGGAGGGGAGGAAAGTGGTACCCCAGCTGGGCCTCCCCATGTGGGGACGTTAGCTTATTGCACAGTGCATGGCGAAGCGCAGGAGAGTTTGGGTTCTGTTCGTTTTTCTGGAGGGGGGGGATTCTTTCTCTCTCCCCTCCCCCGACATTCAAAAAAGCATTTTCATGTTCGTTCTTTTTATACCTATAAAAAAAGGGGAAGCGAAGATGAGGCTTGGCGACTGGCCGGGAGCGGGGCTGGGGCAGCACCCGCTGGGCTCTAAGAGCAGCCACATCTGTCGACCACCATGCCTGGGATCTTGCCATAGATGATCTGCTGTTTGTCATTGAAGTAAAGCATGTTGATGGGGGACATCTTGGTGGGGGTGCAGCAGGGTCCGGCCGAGCCCCGGGGGTTGGCCTGTTGCACCAGGTGGGTGTGCGGGTACTTCTGCATGAACATGTACTCGCACTGCCCCGAGCAGTAGTTGGCTTTGTACCGCTTGGGGGCGATAATCCAGTCCCAGCCGAAGGCCTCAAAGTCAACAGTCAGCGGGTAGCGGCAGCAGCGGGACTCGGTGGAGTGCTCGTCACAATCCAGCCCCAGGTTCCGCCGCGAGCGCTTGTTGTTCTCCAGCACGCGGAGCTCCATGAAAGGATGCTGGGGGGAGAGAGCAGGCAGCTGAGCGATGGTCCTTCCCTGGCTGCCCCGGAGCAGCTAGGGCCAGCCTTCGGGGGATGGGCAGATGCGTCAAGGAGCCATCCCATCATTTCCCCTAACCAGCCATGCATGTCCGCCATCCCCGCTCCCTCCCATCCTTGCACAGCTATCTGTTCCCCCAGACGTCCCTTTCTACCCCAGCCCTAGCCCCCATCCGCCAGCCCACGCTGCTGTAGGGAACAACCTCTGTATCGATCTGTGCACCCAGCCACCCCATCCATTTCATCTCCTCCTGCAGCCCCATCTGCCCTCAGCTACTGATCTGTGCACCCAGCCACCCGTCTCTGGCCACCCCATCCATTTCATCTCCTGCAGCCCCGTCTGCCCTGTGCTGGCCTCAGCTGAAATATGGGGAGAGTGTTACCCTATAGGTGGGGGCCAGGCAATGCAGGCCATGGTCTGCTGCACTGCGTTCTGTGTCACTAGGCTGAGAGTGTCCCTCCCTCTTCCCAAGTGTTCAGCCAGGCCCTGCATCAGGCTCCAGCATTTGAACCTGGGGAGCCATATATCCTGCCAGCAGGAGCGCTAGAAGGCTATGAAAGGGTGCTCACTCATTGGCTCCCCCCAGCTTAGTTGGTGCCCCTCAATCCCAACCTGCAGCCCCTCTTGTCCCAGCCCTGGGCTCTCCTCTGCTCCTCCTAAGCAGAGTTCACCCAGTACATCAAAATGGGCATAATTGTGTAGTGTGTTGAGGAGAGCCCAGTGGCTTGCTGTACTGTGGTCAGCACTGACTGCCAGGGCATAGCGCCCCCTGCTGAGCCCCCCTTTCAGCACAGCGCCCCCTAGTGCCACCCTGGGACATACTGGGGTCAGCACTGACTGCCAGAGCACAGCGCCCCCTGCTGAGCTTCCCCCCTGCAGCACAGCGCCCCCTAGTGCTGCCCTGGGACATGCTGGGGTCAGCACTGACTGCCAGAGCACAGCGCCCCCTGCAGCACAGCGCCCCCTAGTGCCGCCCTGGAACGTACTGGGGTCAGCACTGACTGCCAGAGCACAGCGCCCCCTGCTGAGCTTCCCCCCTTTCAGCACAGCGCCCCCTAGTGCCACCCTGGGACATACTGGGGTCAGCACTGACTGCCAGAGCACAGCGCCCCCTGCAGCACAGCGCCCCCTAGTGCCACCCTGGAACGTACTGGGGTCAGCACTGACTGCCAGGGCACAGCGCCCCCTGCTGAGCTTCCCCCCTGCAGCACAGCGCCCCCTAGTGCTGCCCTGGGACATGCTGGGGTCAGCACTGACTGCCAGGGCACAGCGCCCCCTGCTGAGCTTCCCCCCTGCAGCACAGCGCCCCCTAGTGCTGCTCTGGGACATACTGGGCTCAGCACTGACTGTGAGGGGAGAGCTCCCCTGCTGAGCCTCCCCACCCCGCTCCCTGTAGCACAGCGCCCCCTACCTTTGCGCTGGGGTATTGGGCTCAGCACTGACCCAGGGGAGAGCTCCCCAGTGACCCTTACCAAGTCAGGCAGAGCCCTGTAAGTGGCCAGGGAGGGGGTGGGGGCCCCGTTCCCACCCTGAATGTTTACCTACCAGTCCTTCTGCTCCGGGGCCAAGGGAGGTGACTGCCAGGTCGTTGCCATTCGGGTCAAAGGCGTTGATCTCGATGCCCCAGTTGTTCTGCGGCTGCTTGAACCAGTTCTGCAGCACGTGCTTGAAGTCAATGCTCTGCCAGTGGCCGATGCGGGAGTTGAGGTCGATCTTGAGGGAGCGGATGCGGATGTGGCGGCTGCCCTCCTCGGTGACGGGCTTGAGGCGCAGGATCTGCAAGTAGACGGTGGAGGTGTGCTGCACGGGCCGCAGGTACACCCACAGCTGGGCCTTCACCACCTTGGTGAACATGATCTTGGGGCTGAAGTTGAAGTAGCAGCAATGGGGGCTCCCCTCTATCTGCACCACTGGGTCCGCTGCGGTGGGGGGGGAAAGCACAAGTGAGCAGAGCTGCCTCCCGGCTCTGGACACCCCGCTGCCCAGCCCCCAGGAGTCAGGCCTTCCCAGAGCTGCGGCCGGGGCCTGGTGAACCCCTCCGGGGTCGTTAGGAGGTGAAGGTCGGGTCATAGGTCATTAGAAAGGTCGTTTTCCCTATATCTGCAGTAGGGCTTTGCATCTGGCCTCTGACCCCAATGCCATGAGGTATTAATGATCCCCCTGCAGATATTACACAGCCCAGGATCGAGATGGAGCTGCAGGGTGGGATTGAGGGTCGGCGACCGAGCTGGGGGGATCCAGCATTGGAGTAGTGGTGGGGCACTGAAAGAGCCGTGGGTAGCAGGGGATGGAGCCGAGTGGCAGGGCTATAGGTCAGGGAGGCCAGAACCTTGCAGGACCAGCCAGTGGCCCATGTCTTCCAAGCTGCCTGTCACTGATCCCCATATGTTGGAAAAGCTGCCCCTAAGCAACCCTGTACTAGGGGGTGCAGGAACCCTGAGTCCCCCACACTCCACAGCAAGGGAACTGGCGCCAGCCCATGGCCCGGCCAGCCTTTCCTCCTGGGCTGATCATGGGGCCTCTCAGGTGCACCCCCAACAGGAGCCATTCCCCTGCAGAGCTGGACAGACCCCAGACTGGCTGACTCACTGGGTCGTCCCTGGATTCCAGTCTCCTTCCAACACTCAGCCCCGAGTCGCTGGGGCCTGGAACCCAGGAGCGCTGAACTTCGGGGCTGAGCCCTCAAACGTGGGCAGAGTTTAGGGTGAATCCAGGTGGAGGTGTTTGGGGGATTCCAGGACGCTGTTTCTGCCCCCACACTCATATTTTGCAGTCCCTCTCTTTTGTTACCAAAACACTTCTGCCAAACACAAATAACCCCTGCCTGCCCTCGCTTCCTCCACCCGAGTCACACCTGGATCATCCCACCTGGCCCTGAAATGCAGCCACCTCTGGGGTGGCACATGCCAGCTGTGGAACAGCTCCAGCAAAGCTACACGTGCGTGTAGATGATGAGGGGAGAGGAATGGAGAGCGGCAGCGGAATAAAAGTGCCACAGCCGGGATTTGGCCAGGATTAACACCCGGAGCCCTTCGAAAATCGCTAGGGACTCTAGAAACCACGGCCACCTCTGGAGCATCACTTGCCAGCTGTAGCATAGTGCCGTGCCGAGCTCCCCTCCCCCCCTGCAGGAAAGGCGTGGTTCAACTCTGCATTGATTTGTGGGTCTCTGTCGTCAGGGTGCCCCAGGAAGGGGCAGGGTGCCGGTCACGGGAGGGTCCAGTCAAGTGGAAAAGGACAGTAGGGCGGCCAGCGGGGAGCTGCCACCTTTCCCAGGTGCTGTCTGAGCGCTGGCAATGGAATGAGCAGGGGTGCTGAGTCCTAAGAAACTCATGCCACTGGTAGTGTGAAGCAGCAAGGCCCCTGGCAGGGAGGTCTAGCTCTTGGAGGAACTCCCTAAACTTAGCCCAGCCCCAAAGCTGGGAGCCAGGGCAGCTGCGCTCACCACGTCTCCCATAACTTGTTTGTGTCTGAGGGCAAGTGTGCACCTTCCCTGGAGATTGGCGGGGAAGAGGGGATGGGGAATGCAGCCAGGAACATGCTGGCACCTGCCAAGGGAAACATTTATCCAAGCCGAACCAGCACAGCAGACGGGGGGTGGCAAGCACATGTCTGGGCCTTGGAATCCCAGGAACTCGGCAATTCTGCAGCACTTAGCTGCAAACAGAGCAAAACAATGGGCCCAGAGAGAAAGGCAGCCCCCCCCATGCCACGGGCCCATGGCAAGAGCCCCCAGGGCTGTGCTGAAGAGGGTTGGGCAAGAGCTTTTGCCCCTGCCAGCAGGAGCAGTGTCAAGGCTGGGGCTGCGTTGGGATGGGAACCCCTTAGAGCTAGGGACGTGCTGCCCTCTGTGCCAGCAGGAATTGAGGGCTGGGGGCAGGGAGGCTGCGCAGCTCTTTGCCGGGGCAGTCAGCACATTCTCTGGGGTTGCAGCGGCACCAAAACCTCCCAGGCCTAGCCCTGGCTCTGGTCCATGGTCACAAGCAGGACCAGGCCTGTTGAGCCATTTGGAACAAAGCCTCCGATTTCCCCTCGGAGCGGGGGAGTAGCATTACGACAGTGCTTGTCCAGAGCTCAGAGAACCTGAGGTGGAGGAAATGGGGAACCCGGATTCCTGGGTTCTCTGCCCGCTCCTGATACTGACTGGTCATGTGGCCTTAGGGTGAGACCTGGCTCGTCTCTGCCCTTCCTGTGAACTGAGTGTCGGAGCAGGGGGTCAGGCACTGCGGGTACTGTCGGAGCAGGACTGGGTGCTGTGGGCACCATCGGAGTGGGCCAGGGTGCCACGGGGCCGGGTGCCACAGGTACTGTCAGAGCAGGGGCCAGGTGCCGCAGGTATCGTCAGAACAGGGCCGGGTGCCGCAGGTAGCGTTGGAGCAGGGGCTGGGTGCCGCGGGTGCTGTCGGAACGGGGGCCAGGGGCCGTCGGAGCAGGGCCAGTTATGGGCGTCTCAGACAGTTGCGAAGTCATTGGAGGAAAGAATGGGGTGCCAGGACTCATGGGTTCTCTCCCTGGCCTTGAGAGGGGAGTGGATTCTAGTTCGGGGGCACTAGGATCCAGGCCTACAGGCTCTGTGCCCAGAGCTGGTGGCAGATTGGGGCCTAGTGCTTAGAGCTAGAGGGACCTGCCTTGGGGCCAGGACTGCTGGGTTCTACTCCTGGCTCTGGGAGGATCTGCTGCCCATGCGTCCCCATCCCCCTCCTTGGCATGAGTGGTGCTGGGGGAATTCTGCATTCATTGCTTTGGAGCCACAGCAACATTGCAGAACTCCCCCTGGACGGGTACCGGGAGCGGGCATGTTCGTTCCCTGCTGCCGTTCATTTCCTGCTGGCGGGTTGGGGCTGAGGGGACCCTTGTCTGCAGCTAGTGAGCAGCAGCTGGGGGAGCCGGGAAGCTGGGGCCCAGTGGCAGGACAGGGGCTTTGATGGGGACGTGGTTATTTTATACCCCACTGTACAGCCCTGGGGATGTCCTGGTGGCCGCATGCCCACGCATGGCAAGGGGGACTCTGGTACCCTGCCCCACCCCCGACAGTAAGACAGCTGGGGCCAAAAAGTGCGTCTGAGCCGCTGGTTAGAAACAGCCTCCGGGGACCATCCGCTTCCAGTGCCCTCTCCCTCAGCCCTGCCCCAAACTCATCCTGCTGGTGGGTCCCGGGGGCCGTGGCCCCAGCTCACACCGAGCTTTCTGGTTTAAAGTCCCTGCCCATCCACAGCCCTCTAGCCTCATCCATGGCCATGTGTCTGGCCGTCCAGCCCTCCTTCCCCAGCACGTACCCGTCCATCCGCATCCTTGACCCCCTGCGTGTCTATCCTCCCGCTCCCCCACCCTTCCCTGCCCATGTGCACAGCCCCAGCTGAACAGTCCTCTCACCAGCGAGCCCCATGCCCCTTTCTCCCTCCATGCAGCTCGCAAGCAACAAGCAGCTGTCTGTGTTTGCAGGGGCGGGTCAGGGGCTGAGAGCTGGAGGAGAAAGAAGGATGGCGGGGGGGGGGGGGGGGGCAAAGAAGGACCCAGATGCAGATGGAGCCTGGTTCCCAGAAGGAGGGAGCCTGGACCTGTCGGGGGGGGGGGGGGGGGAGGGTGTCAGGTGGAACCTCCAAAATTGCTTCTCACCTTTGACAAGGAGCTGGTGTGGTAGAGTGGGGGGGAGGCGCTGGGAGAACAGGAATTGGGGGAGGCGCTGGGAGAACAGGAATTGGGGGAGCTGGCTGGGGGGCTGGGAAAGGGGGGAACTGGCCGGGGGTGATGAGGGGCTGCGAAGGGGGGGCAGAAATTGGGGTGGGTTGCAAGGAGGGGATGATGCCCTCTGACCTCTTCCTTGCCATACACATAACACCCTGTGCACACCCATCCCCCAAAAGTGCCGCTGGCTCTGACCCTCCCTTTTGGGGAAACATCTGGGTTGAATTGAGCAGGGAATTTCTCCCCCGTCCTCGCCCAGTGCCCCCCCCCATGCACCGGTCAGGTTTAATAGCACCCAGCTGCAGCGTGGGGCCATTTGCTGTGAACCGAGGCCTCCACTAACAGATCGGGGTCATGACACCAACCGGGGGCCAGGAATGTCACCGCACGGCCCCCCGCGCCCACAAGGGGCTCCCATAAACCAAAGTGACAGGGGCCGGGGGGCCGAGGTGCTTTGCTAACAAACCCCTCCCAGCAATTTGCTGAGCACAAGCCCCCTATTAAACCCACTCTCCTGGGAGCAGCCCATAAAAGTACTTTCCTCTCTCTGCCCCTTCCTCTTCCCCTCCTAGGCAGCTCTTAAAGCCACAGCTCGGCTCTCTGTCTCCTGGCCCTCCCTTCCCCCCCACAGATCCCAGGGGGGACTCAGCAGCTGGGACAACCTTGAAAGGCTCTTGGCTGGGGTCTCCCTCAGTCCAGCTCTGGTTTTTAGGGGGGCTCTCTACTGTCTTGGGGGCTAACCAGCCCCTCTGGTGGGAGACTGTAACACCAGCTTGCTCCCTGAGTGGAACAGGTTGGGTTGCTATCACAGGTAGAGCCCGGAGCTTCTTGCGCCGGTTGTTATGGCAGGGTCTCTTGGCAGCCCTGGGCTGTGCGCGCCGGTTGTTGTGGCAGGGTCTCTTGGCAGCCCGGGGCTGTGCGCGCCGGTTGTTATGGCAGGGTCTCTTGGCAGCCCGGGGCTGTGCGCTCCGGTTGTTATGGCAGGGTCTCTTGGCAGCCCGGGGCTGTGCGCACCGGTTGTTATGGCAGGGTCTCTTGGCAGCCCGGGGCTGTGCGCTCCGGTTGTTATGGCAGGGTCTCTTGGCAGCCTGGGGCTGTGCGCTCCGGTTGTTATGGCAGGGTCTCTTGGCAGCCCGGGGCTGTGTGCGCCGGTTGTTATGGCAGGGTCTCTTGGCAGCCCTGGGCTGTGCGCGCCGGTTGTTATGGCAGGGTCTCTTGGCAGCCCTGGGCTGTGCGCGCCGGTTGTTATGGCAGGGTCTCTTGGCAGCCCGGGGCTGTGCGCGCCGGTTGTTATGGCAAGGTCTCTTGGCAGCCCGGGGCTGTGCGCTCCGGTTGTTATGGCAGGGTCTCTTGGCAGCCCGGGGCTGTGCGCACCAGTTGTTATGGCAGGGTCTCTTGGCAGCCCGGGGCTGTGCGCTCCGGTTGTTATGGCAGGGTCTCTTGGCAGCCCGGGGCTGTGCGCACCGGTTGTTATGGCAGGGTCGTGTGGCAGCCCGGGGCTTTGCGCTCCGGTTGTTATGGCAGGGTCTCTTGGCAGCCCGGGGCTGTGCGCACCGGTTGTTATGGCAGGGTCTCTTGGCAGCCCGGGGCTGTGCGCTCCGGTTGTTATGGCAGGGTCTCTTGGCAGCCCGGGGCTGTGCGCTCCGGTTGTTATGGCAGGGTCTCTTGGCAGCCCGGGGCTGTGCGCTCCGGTTGTTATGGCAGGGTCTCTTGGCAGCCCGGGGCTGTGCGCTCCGGTTGTTATGGCAGGGTCGCGTGGCAGCCCGGGGCTGTGCGCTCCGGTTGTTATGGCAGGGTCTCTTGGCAGCCCGGGGCTGTGCGCTCCGGTTGTTATGGCAGGGTCTCTTGGCAGCCCGGGGCTGTGCGCTCCGGTTGTTATGGCAGGGTCGCGTGGCAGCCCGGGGCTGTGCGCACCGGTTGTTATGGCAGGGTCTCTTGGCAGCCCGGGGCTGTGCGCTCCGGTTGTTATGGCAGGGTCTCTTGGCAGCCCGGGGCTGTGCGCTCCGGTTGTTATGGCAGGGTCTCTTGGCAGCCCGGGGCTGTGCGCTCCGGTTGTTATGGCAGGGTCTCTTGGCAGCCCGGGGCTGTGCGCTCCGGTTGTTATGGCAGGGTCTCTTGGCAGCCCGGGGCTGTGCGCTCCGGTTGTTATGGCAGGGTCTCTTGGCAGCCCGGGGCTGTGCGCTCCGGTTGTTATGGCAGGGTCTCTTGGCAGCCCGGGGCTGTGCGCTCCGGTTGTTATGGCAGGGTCTCTTGGCAGCCCGGGGCTGTGCGCTCCGGTTGTTATGGCAGGGTCTCTTGGCAGCCCGGGGCTGTGCGCTCCGGTTGTTATGGCAGGGTCTCTTGGCAGCCCGGGGCTGTGCGCTCCGGTTGTTATGGCAGGGTCGCGTGGCAGCCCGGGGCTGTGCGCTCCGGTTGTTATGGCAGGGTCTCTTGGCAGCCCGGGGCTGTGCGCTCCGGTTGTTATGGCAGGGTCTCTTGGCAGCCCGGGGCTGTGCGCTCCGGTTGTTATGGCAGGGTCTCTTGGCAGCCCGGGGCTGTGCGCTCCGGTTGTTATGGCAGGGTCTCTTGGCAGCCCGGGGCTGTGCGCTCCGGTTGTTATGGCAGGGTCTCTTGGCAGCCCGGGGCTGTGCGCTCCGGTTGTTATGGCAGGGTCGCGTGGCAGCCCGGGGCTGTGCGCTCCGGTTGTTATGGCAGGGTCTCTTGGCAGCCCGGGGCTGTGCGCTCCGGTTGTTATGGCAGGGTCGCGTGGCAGCCCGGGGCTGTGCGCTCCGGTTGTTATGGCAGGGTCTCTTGGCAGCCCGGGGCTGTGCGCTCCGGTTGTTATGGCAGGGTCTCTTGGCAGCCCGGGGCTGTGCGCTCCGGTTGTTATGGCAGGGTCTCTTGGCAGCCCGGGGCTGTGCGCTCCAGTTGTTATGGCAGGGTCGCGTGGCAGCCCGGGGCTTTGCTCACTGTTATTCCCTACTTCTTCCTTCTCACTCTGCAGTGACAAACCGCTGCCCCCTTGGTGGTGCAGAACTGCAGCCTGAGGCGTCTTGGCCTGCAGCTCAGTGCTAGGCAGGGTCCTCATGGAGTTACTTCCTGTCCGCCCTTGGGGGAGCCGCAAGGCCAGGCTGGGGGCTGAGCCATGGCCAGTTGCAGCCACAGCACCTCTCTGTGGCTAATCTGAGGAAGGGTATGAAGTGGCCCCAATAGGGCAGGAGGGTGGGAGTGAGAGAATGGAGCTCCCTCAGGCTCTGGGGCACATGGGACATAGGGGGACCCCACTTGCTGCCGACCCCAGATAGGAAGAGGGGACCTGGGGAGCCCAAGAGAGGCCCTTGTCAGTGCTGGGCTCAGGCAGGGATGCCAGGGGAATGTCAGCCACTGCCCCACGCCAGGCGCAGGCCTCCGAGCCCCATGAGCAGCAGGCAGTGGCTCAGCACAGTGCGGGGGAGGCCGGGCAGACGGGCACCTGCACCCATTCCTGGCCTGGGCAAGGGCCGAGCAAGCACGGCCTGGCCTCTGCAGCCCACTGAGCTCTGAGGCACCCCAGGGCCTGGCGTGTGATGGCTGCACTGGGACTCAGAGCTGGGCCCTCGTCCTGCACTCAGCCAGCACCACGGACCGTGGCAGAGCCAAGATAGGGTGGCGTGTGTGGGGCGACAATCTGGGAGAGAAGGGAGCCAGGCCAAGCATGGCAGATACAGGCAAGTTTACCTCTGCTGCCGGTGCCCCTCGCTCCCGACCCGCAGCCCCTGCCAGCCCAGCCCTGGGCTCCCCCAGCCCTGCCGGTGCCCCTCACTCTCCACCCGCAGCCCCTGCCAGCCCAGCCCTGGGCTCCCCCAGCCCTGCCGGTGCCCCTCGCTCCCGACCCGCAGCCCCTGCCAGCCCAGCCCTCAGCTCCCCCAGCCCTGCCGGTGCCCCTCACTCTCCACCCGCAGCCCCTGCCAGCCCAGCCCTGGGCTCCCCCAGCCCTGCCGGTGCCCCTCGCTCCCGACCCGCAGCCCCTGCCAGCCCAGCCCTGGGCTCCCCCAGCCCTGCCGGTGCCCCTCACTCTCCACCCGCAGCCCCTGCCAGCCCAGCCCTGGGCTCCCCCAGCCCTGCCGGTGCCCCTCGCTCCCGACCCGCAGCCCCTGCCAGCCCAGCCCTCAGCTCCCCCAGCTCTGCCGGTGCCCCTCACTCTCCACCCGCAGCCCCTGCCAGCCCAGCCCTGGGCTCCCCCAGCCCTGCCGGTGCCCCTCGCTCCCGACCCACAGCCCCTGCCAGCCCAGCCCTGGGCTCCCCTCACTCCCGAACTGCAGCCCTGGGTGAAACCATGAAGCTTGTGTCACTTGTGGCCTTAGGTAGATGTGAGTCCCGTCCTCTGGAGGCCGATGGTTTGTGCCCGAGCTCCCTTCGTAGGAACAGAACATGAGATCGGCTGGACTGGCTCAGGCCTAAGGTCCATCTGCCGGCAGTAGCCAGGGAACCATCACGTGATTCCTCCCATCACCCAGCCTGACACCATCCCTGCCCATCCTGGCTAACAAGTCTCGTTGGACCCAGCCTGCATGGACTTATCTAGCCCCTTTCTTAATCTTCCCACTCACTCTTTTCAGGACTCCTGCATCCTCAGCCTCTGGGATGTGGGGCAGAAATCTCCCTCCCCACCCCCTGCTGGGCTGCCCCCCCCGCATGCAGCTGGCTGCCACTGCTCTTGGCAAGTTGGCCACGCTTGGTGCCAAAATGCTATTCCTGTCTCCCTGGCAACCAGGGGCAGAAAGGTTCCCGGGACACTGGCTGCAGCTGAAGATCTGTGTGGTGGGGAGTGGGGGACAGAGGGATCTGTTCCCAGCTCCTCCAGGGACAGGGCTAGCACAGGGCAGTGGCAATCGATGCTCTCCTAGAGTCAGGGTAGTTCGAACTAGCGGGGTAATGTAGGCATACCGCAATTGCAAATGAAGCCCGGGATTTGAATTTCCCGGGCTTCATTTGCATAAGCCGGGCGCCGCCATTTTTAAATCCCCGCTCGTTCGAACCCCATGCCCGTGCCTCATTCCACGAGGAGTAACGGTAGTTCGAACTAGGAAGCCTAGTTCGAACTACCTAGTTCGTGCCGCGTGTAGCCACGCGGCACGGGGTTCGAACGAGCGGGGATTTAAAAATGGCGGCTCCCCGCTTATGCAAATGAAGCCCGGGAAATTCAAATCCCGGGCTTCATTTGCAATTGCGGTATGCCTACATTACCCTCCTAGTTCGAACTAGCGGGGTAGTGTAGACATACCCTCAGAGAGCTGGAAAGAACCTTGAGACCCCTGTACCTATAGCAGGACCAAGCACCATCTTGCCGCTTCCTGACAGGTGTCTGGCTCACCTGCTCTTGAGTGATGGAGATCCCAAAACCTCCCCAGGCAATTTATTCCAGTGCTTAACCCCCCTGACAGGCAGGGAGTTTTCCTAATGTCCGACCTAAACCTCCCCTGCTGCAATTTAAACCCATTGCTTCTTGTTCTGCCATCAGAGATTAAGGAGAATAATTTTCTCCCTCTTCCTTGTAATAACCTTTTAAATACTTGAAAGCTGCTCTCATGTCCCCTCTTGGGCTTCTCTTTTCCAGACTAAAGAATCCTAATTCTTTCAGTCTTCCTTCATACGGTCGTGTTTTCTAGACATTTGATCCTTTTTAAGGCTCTTCTCTGGACCATCTCCAGTTTGTCTACATCTTTCCTGCACTGTGGCACCCAGAACTGGACACACTCCTCCAGTCAAGGCCTAATCAGGGCAGAGTAGAGCGGAAGAATGACGTCTCGTGTCTTCTTAAAACACTCCTGTTCATGCCCCCCAGAATCACGTTGGCTTTTTTTGCAACCGTGTCCCACTGTTGACTCATATTTAGCTTATGGTCCACTGTGACCCTAGATCCCTTTCCACAGGACTCCTGCCTAGACAGTCGCTTCCCATTCTGTATGGGTGCAACGGATTGTTCCTCCCTAAGTGGAGCCCTTTGCATTTGCCCTTGTTGAATTTCATCCTGTTTACTTCAGACCATTTGTCCAGTGTGTCCAGATCATTTTAAATTCTAACCTTGTCCTCCAAAGCCCGTGCAACCCCTCCCAGCTTGGGATTAGCCACAAACTTTAGGGCTACGTCTACACTGGCCCCTTTTCCGTAAGGGGCATGTAAATTTCACCTATCGTCGTAGGGAAATCCGCGGGGGATTTAAATATCCCCCGCGGCATTTAAATAAAAATGGCCGCCGCTTTTTTCCGGCTTTTAAAAAAGCCGGAAAAGAGCGTCTAGACTGGCCCCGATCCTCCGGAAAAAGCGCCCTTTTCCGGAGGGTCTTATTCTTACTTTGAAGTAAGAATAAGACCCTCCGGAAAAGGGCGCTTTTTCCGGAGGATCGGGGCCAGTCTAGACGCTCTTTTCCGGCTTTTTTAAAAGCCGGAAAAAAGCGGCGGCCATTTTTATTTAAATGCCGCGGGGGATATTTAAATCCCCCGCGGATTTCCCTACGACGATAGGTGAAATTTACATGCCCCTTACGGAAAAGGGGCCAGTGTAGACGTAGCCTAGAAGCGTACTCTCTAAATCATTGATGAAGATATTGAACAGGACCGGGTCCAGAACTGACCCTGTGGGACCCCACTTGTTATGCCCTTCCAGCATGACTCCCTACTCTCTGAGAACAGTTATCCAACCTACCTTACAGCAGCCCCATCCAGGTTGTATTTCCTTAGTTTGTTAATTTGACAGTCATTCAGCACTATCCAATGCTTTACTAGTCTCGATATACTGCGTCTACTGCTTGCCCCTTCTCCACAAGGCGTGGTACCCGGCCAGAGGGCTCTCAGGAACCTGGGCTGACACTGCCTTCCTTCCAGCCTGCCTGTTTGGGGGTTCCCCACCCGAGAAGTTGTCACCCTTGGGGCTGATTGTCCTCAAGCCTGCTAGCGCTGGCTCCCAGACCGGCAGCCAAGGCTGCTGCGGGGAGGTGGGACACTGTGAGCTTGGCTTCAGCCCAGCAGCAGGTGAGGATGAGCCCTCGGGTGCCAGCACCCACAGCAGAGGGATCGCGTGGGCCTGCTCTCAGGGGCTGAGTCCTTGGCAGCTGGGCTGAGTCACAAGGGCCAGCAGCTGGGGCCGCAGCTTCGGGCGGCCTGCAGGACCTGGAGTGGGGGGACCCAGTTCTGGCCTGGAGATGCCAGCCCCCAGCAGGCCAGAGCTCCCCTCCCCCAACAGGGGGGTCCAGGGAGGAGCAGGGCTGGGGCGCTGCTGATCCAATTGCTGCTAACACCCAGCCCTGAGATGCACACCAGCCAGCCAGCCTGTGCTTCTCCTGCTTGGGTCCCCCAGTCCTGCCGGTGCCCCCCACTCCCAACCCGTAGCCCCTTCTAGCACAGCCCTGCCCCCCCAGTCCTGCCGGTGCCCCCCACTCCCAACCCGTAGCCCCTTCTAGCACAGCCCTGCCCTCCCCCCAGCCCTGCCAGTGCCCCTCTTTTGTAATTTGCTCTGGCCTCCGTGGCACCCCAATGGTGGGATGTCAGAGTGAGGTGTGCTGGGTTTCACACTGTGCCCCCCCTTAAACTCCCTTCATTAACTTCCCCTCCCCCCACCCAAAGGTCAGCAGGGTCATGGGTAGCCAATAAATGGTTTTAGGACCCAATTAACCTTCCCTAGTTTCTTGTGCAGTTAAAAAAAGGGGGGTGGTGCTGAGGGGCGGGGTGGGGAGGTGAGGAGAACCCGAGGTTTATGGGCCTTGCAGCCTATAAAACCTTCTCTTCCTTGTGTTCAGGAACCATAAAAACCCACCCGCGATTGCCAAGCCAACCAGAGGAGGACATGGGGGGTTGGTGCTGGAATTGGGGGGTTACCTGTCCTAGGGGCCCACAAGCCTGCCCTTCTCCTCCCCTGAGAGCCCCTAGCAGGGCTTCCTGCCCCACTGAACCGGGCGTGGGTTTGGGGCTAGACAGTGGCTACGCCCCCTCCCCCCTCAGCAGGTAGGTGGGGTGGGACGTGGGCTCTGGTATTCAAGGGGTGGGCAGGCAAAGGGAATGGGGGGACTGGTGGGGAGCAGCAAATGTTAACACGGGTGAGGAGCAAAGCCCCCAGCATGTTGTCAATTTTATGGGTAATAAAATTTCAAAGCCGCCCAAGTCTATTAATGCTCCAGAAGGAAATTTGTCAATGAGCTGCTGGAGGGAAGTGCCTGGCCCTGCCATTCCTCACCCCCCCCCTTCCGCTCAGCCTTTGCACCCCCCTCCACCCTGGCCAAATGCCCCAGCCCACCCTCCCTCCCAGCGACACTCCGGCACCAGAGCCGGCCCCGAGGCTCTTCGCCATGGCCACGGCCTCCTCCCAGCACCAGGGCGTGCTGAGCCCAGGGCTGGGGCTAGGGCGGAACAAGCCAAGCCCCTGACTCCGGACCAGCCCCGGAGAAGGGCCCAGGAGCGGCTCCGCAGGAGAGGGGAAGGCAGGCAGTGTTTCCCGGTGAGGCAGAGCCCGCAGCCCAGGGAGCACCGGGAATAGGAGACTGGCTAGGAGTTCATTACCCCAACCAGAGCAAGGTTGTGTCAGACCTCGCTTGTCAGCTGCCCAGCGCAGTGGAACCTGGGCCTCCAATGGGGGAGGGTCCGCAGGGACATGAATAATGACAAGCACTGTCCCCGTTTCCATTGCTGGGGAAACTGAGGCACCGATTGGGCTATGACTCGCCCAGGTTCACACAGAAGGTCAGTGGCAACACAGGCAGCAGACCCTGGGCCCCTGGCTGCCACCTCCACCTCTCCGTAACCTAGGGAGTGAGTGGTGAGCAGCCACGTGAGGGCCCGGAGCCATGGCTGCAAAATCCCTGCAGCGGCATCTGCTCTTGCTGCCCCCAGGCGGTGCCGATCTGGCCCCATCCAAGCAGAAAGGCCGCACGTTTCCAGGCCCAGCTGCCACCCCCCTGCACACGTCCTGCTGGAGAGGTGGGAGACTCGGCACCACCCGCCCCCGGTGCCTGGCTACTTTGCTTCTGGTTCTTCTGGGTTTGCCTCACCCCCAAGCCAGGAGCGATCCAGAGCCCGCGGTTCTCTACAATGTGGCCAGGGTCGTCGGGGCTTGGCCAGCGATGGGACAGGACTGATTGTCTCTGCCCTATGGCACCCGTTCCCTCAGCTGACCCCGAGTACCTCCACAAGTCGCCCCCTTGGACCCGGACTCCTTCCCAGCCCAGCAGAATGGGGACCCCCAACCCCTCCGGAAAGGACGGGCCCAGAGGCCAAGAGATCCAGGACACTGAGTCCCAGAGTGGACGGTGCCTGTTCCTAGGACTGCTGGCTCAGCGTCCCACCTGATCACATCCAGCGAGGTACAAGAGGCCTCTCGGGGAATGAAGCCATGGAGGGCATCCCCACATGTTGCCCGGGGCACTGGGGCTGGCTGCCTTCTGCCTGGCCCCTCAGGCCAAGAGCAAAAAAAGATGCTGCATCTAGCAGCGATGCGGTTGCTGGGTGTCCTCCACGGGTCGAAGGCCGGATTGGATGGGACAAGGGCCAGTGGCGCAGGCAGGAGGGAAGGAACGAAGGGGGTTAGATAGGGGTGGAGGGAGAGAGGAAGCTGTGGTAGGTAGATGGGTAGACAGATGGGGGGTCTGTGAGGCGCTAGGTAGCTAGAATAATTAGACAGTCCATGGAGTGAGGTCCCTAAGCCCAGACACAGCAGTGAGTCGGAGAGGCCCCGCGGTAGCATCTGTTCAGCGTGGTGGCTTGGCCTCCCAATGAGCTGGTGTTGGCGACATCTGCTGTCCTGTAGGGCATGGGATAAAGCCACATGTGTTTGCTGTTCCTGACGGCAGGGCGCAAGCCCCAATGGCGGGGAATTCTGGCCCGTTCTGCGGGAGCTTCCCCTCTTTGCTGTGACAACACACACTGCAGAGACGGTTCCAGGCGGGACAGTCACTGGCCTGTCTGCAGTGGGCTTGGACTCGCAGCTTAACAGTCCAGTGCTGGGGGGCAGGGTAGGTTTGCAGGGGGCAGACAAGAGCTGATGTTGGATGTATCCAGCATCTTGTGGTTGGGATAATTGACCTAGAAGGTGACAGCTCCAGACAGGGCCTCTCTGACACTAGGAAGTTAGCTCTAACAGTGTTGGCGTGTTTCCATCTGCCACTCAGAACTCGCTCTGAAGGGTTTGAGGTGCTGCTGGGGGAAGAACACAGGCCGTTAAGCAGCCAGGATGACAGTGGAGGGGAGACCATCTCAGAAAAAAGGCTCCATCCAGGCAGGTTTGCCAGAGAGGAAGGAATGAAAGGAGCGAATTCAACAAGAGCACGACAGCCGTAAAAGCTGTCCCTGCAATGACATGCAGACAGGGAGAAGGAAGGTAAAAGATCAGCCAGAAAAGATATGAAAACAGCGAGAGAAGCTGGGAGTGGGGGTGCACAAGAGAGGGGATTCTCAACCCCTTTCCCTGGTACCTCACAAGTCTGGAACCTTCCGGGCATTGGGAAGACCTAAGATGGCAGGATCTTCCCCAGAGGAAGAGGAGAGAGTCCATTGGATGGAGCCTTTTCCAAGCTGTGCTCAGCCAGCCAGAACCACTCAGGCACGCCGAGAGATGTGAAGAACTAGCAGGCTTACCTATGTCACTAGAAGCAATCACCTTTGAGGAAGTAACTAAGGCCATAAACCAATTGAAGAGTGTGAAAGCACCAGGCTGTGTTGAGACAGATGCTGACATGTGGAGGGCTGCAGAGGAAGCATGCAGGTAGGGCAGAAGTGTTTGGGGTAAGGAAATAATAATACCTGAAGATATACCTATCTCAGAGAGCTAGAGGGGACCTTGAGAGGTCATTGAGTCCAGTCCCCTGCCTTCATGGCAGGATCATCCCTGACAGGTTTGCCCCAGATCCCTGCATGGTCCCCTCAAGGATTGAGCTCACAACCCTGGATGTAGCAGGCCAATGCTCAAACCACAGAGCTATCCCTCCTTCCTAGCCTCTATGCTGGAGAAGACGTGTCATTGGGGGACCAGCTTACTCGTGCCCGTGAGAGAGGGATGAGCCTCCTGTCGGTACCTGGAAAAGGGAGGAAAATAGCTGCCGGTGGAGAACAAGCTGGATTTTGACCTGGTAGGTTGTACTGTATTCGAAGCAGATTATTGCTTTGAGGAGACAGAGAGGCTCAGCATTTCAGCAGAAGATGGTTTTTAACTTCCTGGGTAAACTCTGGAAGATCCCGGGGGCTTGTCTACACATTCAGGACCGTGGCAGTGCAGCAGCAGCACTTGGTGAAGATGCCACCTGCACGGAAGAGAACTCCCATCAGCACAGGTACTTCATCTCTCCGAGAGACAGAGGCTGTGCCGACCGGAGACGTCTGCCCCAGGAGTTCAGCTGCTGACTGCATCGCTCCGAGGGGTGGACTCTCAGGGGTGAAGGGTGCACTTAATGCGGACATCAAGCTGCAGCGTAGACCAAGCGGGAAACACGGAAAGCCCAGCTGAGATGGCTCCTTTGAGAAAAGCTTTGTCAACAGAGCCTGCATCAGGACAGAGCGGGGACCCAGAATGGTTTCATATTGTTACTGCTGTGAGGCAAGGCAGCTCCCCTTCTGCACTGCCACAGACTGCTCAGATCCTGTGGGCCAGGGATGAGCTATTGGACTCTGCTTTTCCTGATGACACAGTCCAGGGTCATACCAACTCGGACAGAACGGAAACGCATTGAGCAGTCCCACCAGTGGGACTTGGTGTCAGTACGTGAAAGCCCACGAGCGCGGAGACAGAGAACGCGGCCAGCGCAGGCGGGGGTGTGGTGGCTGGAGCAGCGTACAGAAGAGTCGATTACTTTGCCTTGGAAGCACAGTATCTGCTAACAGCAGCTCACCACAGGGAAGACAAGAACTGGCAAAGCCTGCGGCTCATTCTCCCCTTTGTCGAACATCTGGAAGAGTAAGAAGATCCATCTACACGCTACGGCAAGATCACGCCTGCGGCACTGTACACCTCGGAAAGGTGGGTGGGGGTCCAGTTACCAACAGGATGCTGCATGCACCCCGCCAGCTGTGTTTAAGAAGAATCTTGGGGATGACCTGGGGAGAGTGCATCCGGCCTAGCAGAGCTGCATCTGGTCTCAGTAGCTAGAGAGGGGGACAGTGGCTTGGCCATGTCATCTGGCTACCCTGCAGCACAATCCCAAGGACTAGCTTAGATTGGATTCCTCCCGGAGGGAAGACACGGTGCGGAGGACACGGAATGGCCTATCCCAGTCGGGTCGGAGAGAGGCGCCCCACACTCCAGCCTACGTTCAGCTGGAGGGAGAGTGATTTCCTGAGCTGGTATTTCGCCTTGGCACCCTGAATCCCAGAGGCCGCCTCCCAGGGGAAGACTGGAGACCATGGGTGGCCGGGAGCTTGGTGGTGAGTCTCAATCAGAAGAGATGCTTCCTCCCTGCACCCACCTGCCTGCCATGCTGTTATCCAGACACCCCGCCCCCCGCCCGCAGACTGCACTGTGGGTGACTCCCACCCCTGTACTCACTGGGCTCAGGAGCAGTCCCAGCATGGAGAAGAGGGGTCGTGGCCAACTGAGGGATGAGCAGCCACCGTGTACCAAGCTAGCAAGTTGGATCGCTGTGGGCAAAGCCACGGGGGCGGGCACTTGGTGCTCTGTGAAATTCCCTGGAGAGCCGAGACCTGGAGACCAGCGACGCATTGGCCACTCGGGCCTTTGGACAAGGAGGGGACAGAGACGCGGACGTTTCGAGGGCTGAAATCCCACAGTCACTAACCCTGCAGCCCACAGAGCCTGCCTCCCTGCACTCCCACCCCTCAGGGCACCTTAACCCTCCACCCCCTTGGTCCCCCAAGACAGGCTGTTTTCGGAGAGTCATGGCCAGGCATCTGTGTCACTACAGTGCAACCCCTCGCACCCGTGCTGTGTCTGAGAGCTCCCTGCACCCACCTGCCCCCCGACCCCCTCCCTGCACCTCCCTGCCTACCATCTTGCCCACCCCTGTTCTCTCTCCTCTGCTTGCTGCCCTGTCCCAGGCTGGCCGGGGGGTCGGTGTTTGGCCGCAGCTTGGTGGTGGCAGCGCTGTCAGGGAAGGAGGTTGCATTGACTGCCTTGCCTTGGAGACAGGCCCGCCCCCGAGTTCAGGCTGTGGGTCTCTGTTACTGGGTGACAATGACAGGCTGGGACCCCTGGGCATCCCTAGGATGAGTCCAGCCCAGCCAGCAGCAGCCTCTCCCCTGCCCCTAGGGCAGCTGCAGGCCAGGGGAGCTCAAGCCTGTGGGCTGTTCGCTGCCTGGCTCTGGCCGGGGGCAGCAAAGGGCCCAGCTGGTGCCAGGAGCAGAGAGATCTCACAGTGGCTGCTCTCCAGTGACCTCCAGGCACCTCGCCTTTGCTAGGCCCCAGCCAGCTCTGCACAGCGCACCAGCCTGGCTGAGGGGGGAGGCCAAGGAGCCGAGCCCCAGGACTCGGGCATCACCCAGCTGCTGTCCAACCTCCCGCTGCTCCCACGGCAGAGGCCTTCAGGCTCCAGCGCTCGGGCGGGCTCCTTTCACCCCAGCTGCGCTTGCTGTTCCACAGCGGATAGACTCCCCAGTCACCCCGCTTGGCTCCCCCAGGCCAGCTCTGCTAGGGCCCCTCACTCCTGACCCACAGCAACCCCCTTCTGGCCCAGCTTTGCCGGTGCCCTACCCTCCTGACCTGCATCCCGCTCCTCACCCAGCCCTGGGCTCCCCAGCTCTGCTGAGGCCCCTTGCTCCCGCCTCACAGATGGGGAAACTGAGGCACAGGGCGGTGACATAACTTACACAAGCTCACACTACAAGGATTGCTTCCTACACGTCCTGGCTTGCAGCCCCTCCCGAACCAAGACTGGCACCTGGCTGCGTGTCCTGCCAGCCGCCAGGCCCTCATTGCTACAGCGCAGCCTTGCTCCTGCATGGGCAGCACCTTGTGAGCCCAGGGCCTGCCAGCCCGGACTGAGGCGAGGCTGTAGGCTGGGCATAGCACCTCTCAAGTGTGGTTCACGGTCTGTTCAGGTTACTCGCTGTGGGGCAGCTCCCTCCGCCAGGCACCCCATCCAATCAGCCACACGGCCACCTGCCCCATCTCCCCACATGCACGCCACATACCCTCAGTGCCACCTGTCCTATCTCCCCACATACCCCCACCTGTGCATCTCCCTGCCCCACCCGCATGGACCAGCCAGCACAGGGCTGGGATACCCAGAACGGCCTTGTTCGGGGTCTGAGGGTCTCCCCTGTGCAGCCAGAGAGGCGAGACCCAAGGTGCCACCTTCAGAGCCTGGCTGCAGCTGCCCCCAGCCACCCAGGAGGGAGAGCGGGTGCCTGGGATCCGGAGGAGCCGAGACCCCAGCCCCTGCCAGGCACCAGCTCTCGCTGGGCGATGCTTTCAAACAAACTTTCTCCCTCGGCCAACTGGAGCACCCCCCCCCCCCATCTACTTCCCAGGAGCCAAGCGGGGCTGTGCCCGGAGCCCCCAGCCAAGCTGCCAGCCCCCCCCCCCCCCGCAGGCTCAACGCCCCCCAGGCTGGGCAGAGCGAGTCCCTGGCGAATAGCGGGGGGGGGGGGGGCCGCAGCGCTCCCGGGGCCTGGGCCGCTGGCGGAACCGGATCAAACTTTCGCAGCTCGCCCCGGCGGCAGCCGCTTTGCCGGGCACAAAGCGAGCCCGGCCGCAGACAATGCCGGGCGGCCCGCAGCCCCGCGGGGCGCCCGGAGCGGCCTTGGGTCCCTGCCCGCGGGGGCGGGACCCTCGGCTTTGCAGGCGCCAGGTTCCTCCGGCCTGGGGGGGTGGGGGGCTGCAGCCAAGAGCCCCCCCCCCCCGGGAGCTGCACCCCCAGCCCCACCCCCGATCCGCACCGCGCGTCCAGGGGCGCAGGCAGGAGCCCGCAGCTCCCCCCGCTCGCGGCGCGCAGCCGGCTCGGGGGGCCCCCGAAGTTCGCCTCGGCCCCCCGGCGCTAACAAAGGAGCCACCTACTCTGCTGGGCCATGCTGATGACAGTCTCGGTGGTGGCGTGGTACTCGTCCTCCTCCAGGTACTCGTCCTGCGGGAAGGCGTCCCCCTGGAAGTCGTGCAGGTCCAGCAGCTGCTGCAGCGGCGGCGCCTTGGGCAGCAGCTGGTTCACCACCTCGCGGGTGATGTTGGGCGCCTCCTTGAGCCGCAGCTTGCTCAGGATCTGCGACTTGATGCTCTCCAGCCGCATCTCCTTGCTGTGCCGCCGCCACAGGCACACCGGGCAGCCCGGCTCCTCCGCCTCGGGCCCCGGGGGGGGCTGCCCGCCGCCGGCCCCTTTCTCCACCACCTCCCCCGGGGCCAGTGCCACGGCCAGCGCCAGGGCCCAGAGGAAGAGCGAGGACCTGCGCCCCGGCATGGCTGGGCGGCCGGCTCCCCTCCTGCCTCCCCCCGCCTCGGGACTCGGAGTCGGGCCGCGGCTGGCTGCGAGGCGGGGGGGCCGGGGCAGAAGTTGGCGGCCGGTGCGCGGAGCCGGCGGGTGGCGAAACTAGTGGTGCTGGCCGGGGGGGGGAGGCTCGGAGGACTCGGGGTTTTATATCCCAACTCCACTGTGTCGTAAAAAGCCTTGATTGGCTGCGGGCGCAACAAAAGAGCCTCTGGCGAAAGGGCTGTCACCGGAGGAGAACCAGGAGCGAGCCGAGCCGAGACGGCCCGAGCTCGCCAGGCAGCGGCTCGCCAGGGGAGGGGGCGGCCGGGCAGCCCCTTAAAGAAACAGGCGCCCCCGCCCCCACTGGGCTGCCGGGCCGGCCCGCCGCACCCGGCAACTTCGGCCGCCCGCGGGGGGGTGGGGGCGGGGGGCGGGTTGCGCTCCGGGTTTCACAGCGCCCGGCGCGGCCGCCGAGCCCCCTTCTCCCCGGCCGGCTTCAGCCTCCCCCCGAGGGCTGCTGCGGCCCCCCCGCTGCGCTCGGCATGTGGGAGCTGCCGCCCGGCCCGGGCACGGGCATTCCCTGCCTTAGCCCCGGGGCCCGGAGCACGAGCGGCCAGCGCGCGGGGAAGGGACCCCCGCCCCGCCCCGCCCGCTCCCGGACCCGGCGAGCCCAGGAATCGCCCCCCGCTTCCCCGCTGCCACGGGCAGGGCCGGCCGGTGAGACGCGGGCGGCGCTGTGCGGTGGGCGCTGGAGACGCTGTCACGGGTGACAGGCCCGGGGCGATGCGATGCGCCGCGGAGGGGCGCAAAGTGCAGCCAGCGACTGACTCCTCCCGGGGAAATCCCCAGGTCTCCCAGCCCGGCTCTTCTCGGGGAGGGGCGGAGGGGAGAGAGATAGAGACGGGTAGAAGGAGAAGGTGTGTGTGGGGATGGCCGGGGTGTGTGTGTGGGGATGGCCGGGGTGTGTGTGTGGGGATGGCCGGGGTGTGTGTGTGGGGATGGCTAGAGGAGTGTGCGGGATGGCTAGAGGGGTAGGGGGGATGGATAGAGAGGTGTGGGAGGATGGCCGGGGTGTGTGTGTGTGAATGGGGTGAGAGATGTGTGGGGATGGCCGGGCTGTGTGTGTGGGGATGGCTAGAGGGGTGTGCGGGATGGATAGAGAGGTGTGGGAGGATGGCCGGGGTGTGTGTGTGGGGATGGCTAGAGGGGTGTGCGGGATGGATAGAGAGGTGTGGGAGGATGGCCGGGGTGTGTGTGTGGGGATGGCTAGAGGGGTGTGCGGGATGGATAGAGAGGTGTGGGGGGATGACCGGGGTGTGTGTGTGTGAATGGGGTGAGAGATGTGTGGGGATGGCCGGGGTGTGTGTGCGGGATGGATAGAGAGGTGGGGGGATGGCCGTGTGTGTGTGGGGGGGGATGGTTAGAGGGGTGTGCTGGATGGCTAGAGAGGTGGGGGGGATGGCCGGGGTGTGTGTGGGGGGATGGCTAGAGGGGTGTGCGGGATGGCTAGAGAGGTGGGGGGATGGCCGGGGTGTGTGTGTGGGGATGGCTAGAGGGGTGTGCGGGATGGATAGAGAGGTGGGGGGGATGGCCGGGGTGTGTGTGGGGGGATGGCTAGAGGGGTGTGCGGGATGGATAGAGAGGTGGGGGGGATGGCCGGGGTGTGTGTGGGGGGGGATGGTTAGAGGGGTGTGCTGGATGGCTAGAGAGGTGGGGGGATGGCCGGGGTGTGTGGGGGGGGGGATGGTTAGAGGGGTGTGCTGGATGGCTAGAGAGGTGGGGGGGATGGCCGGGGTGTGTGTGGGGGGATGGCTAGAGGGGTGTGCGGGATGGCTAGAGAGGTGGGGGGATGGCCGGGGTGTGTGTGTGGGGATGGCTAGAGGGGTGTGCGGGATGGATAGAGAGGTGGGGGGGATGGCCGGGGTGTGTGTGTGGGGATGGCTAGAGGGGTGTGCGGGATGGATAGAGAGGTGGGGGGATGGCCGGGGTGTGTGTGGGGGGGGATGGTTAGAGGGGTGTGCTGGATGGCTAGAGAGGTGGGGGGGATGGCCGGGGTGTGTGTGGGGGGGGATGGTTAGAGGGGTGTGCTGGATGGCTAGAGAGGTGGGGGGGATGGCCGGGGTGTGTGTGGGGGGATGGTTAGAGGGGTGTGCGGGATGGATAGAGAGGTGGGGGGGATGGCCGGGGTGTGTGTGGGGGGATGGCTAGAGGGGTGTGCGGGATGGATAGAGAGGTGGGGGGGATGGCCGGGGTGTGTGTGTGGGGATGGCTAGAGGGGTGTGCGGGATGGATAGAGAGGTGGGGGGATGGCCGGGGTGTGTGTGGGGTGGGATGGTTAGAGGGGTGTGCTGGATGGCTAGAGAGGTGGGGGGGATGGCCGGGGTGTGTGTGGGGGGATGGCTAGAGGGGTGTGCGGGATGGCTAGAGAGGTGGGGGGATGGCCGGGGTGTGTGTGTGGGGATGGCTAGAGGGGTGTGCGGGATGGATAGAGAGGTGGGGGGGATGGTTAGAGAGGTGGGGGGATGGCCGGGGTGTGAGTGGGGGGATGGCTAGAGGGGGTGTACGGTCAGAGAGATGGATGGGTAGTGTCTGGGGACAGCCAGCCAGAGGGGAGTATCTCGGGATGGAGGACAGACTAGAGAAAAAGAGGAGTCCCTGTCAGCTTCCTTTGGTTTGGGGACAGGCTGTCGGACAAGCTGTGGCGGCCAGGGGGCCCCAGCGGAGCAGTCTGAGGGCCCTGGGGATGGACACGGTCTGAAGCAGAAACTGCTGGGTTACCAATCAAACATTCACACCATCCCCAAAGCTCCTCTCCCTGGCGCCCAGCAGGACTGGCAGGTCCTGGGATCCACTCCGCTGGGGCAGTGGAAGCACATTGCTCCTTTCCCTGGGGGTGACCACTGAGCACTTCTACTTTCAGGGCCTTTCCCTCTTGTCTTAGCTGCACCAGGGCAGAGAGGCCCTGGCTGGTGGCGGGGAAGGGGAGGGGGTGTCTTTATTTGCCATTATTATTGGTACTAACCCACCTGGGGGTGGTGAGGTAGGTAACCCACCGTTTGGTCCCCGACGTTTATCCACTGTTGTAACAAGCCCGCCCAGCCCTGCTGCACAGCTGGTCCCCGCCTGGGAGAGCCAGGGGCAAAGCTACCTGCTGGCGCGATCTTGCTGGATGTTTCAGCACATCTGGTCCAGGAGAAAGCAAACCCAGGGCCACCTTTCAGCATCGCCTCGAACGTAGGCTAGGAAGGGTCCCACCCTGAGCCATGGCTCCAAAGGCCCGGGGCAAACGGACACCTGTCTTGGATTATTAGTATCCCATATATGGCCCAGCTGGAAACCTCAAAGGGGCTGGGAACACCAGCCAGACCCCCCACCTCGCATCCCCTGCCCCCATCAGAACCATGGAGAGAGAATCAGCATGGCACAGACCTACCTGCCTGGAGCCACGTGCCTGAGGTGTGGAAAGGGCCTTCCGATAGCTCCGCTCTCTGGAGCCGTGAATCCCTGGAGTGACTCAGCCTCTTGCCCTGGGAGTACCCAGGCTCAGTGCCCTGCAGCGTGGTGCATGGGAGTCACGCGGAGACGTCCATCCAAATCACAGCCCCAGATCGTACCAGAAGGCCCCATTCATTTTGTTGTGCAACACACAGGCCATGCCCCTCTGCCCCGAGCCCAGGGGCTGGCTACAAGGCCTCCAGCCTGGCGCTGAAGCCAGCAAGAGCAGAACCTGCCACGTCCCCTGGGAACCGGGCATCGCTGAGTAAAATATCCCTTGGTGGGCGATGAATCTGGCGCCAAGGCCTCACTCAGCCTGGTCTCCCAGAGGACTGGGCCTGGCTGAGGGAGCCTTGGCCTGTCCCTGCTAAGGCCTTAGGGAGGGGAACTATCTGAACCTAAGGTCTTACAATAGCTTCAATCCAGCCGCCTATGAGCTCCAGCGCCACGAGCCAGCGGGCACCAGCATCATTCATTCCGCAGGCCAATGCAGCCAGGTCCTGGGGGCCTGGAGCCGCAAAGATGTTCAGTGGCAGGAAAGGTCCTGCCCAACCTAATGGACTGACTGTGCCTGCGGGTGTGGGTCTGTCTGCTCCCTCCTCCTAGGCCTGGCTGCTTCGTGGGCCAAAGGCCCCACAAGGCAGACGTGAGCATCTGGCTGTTCGGACTCCACTGCCACAGATGCAAGGTGGCCTGGGGACGGGGGCCCTTTGCCTGCACTGGGTTATCCCGTGCGTCAAGCAGAGGGAGCTAGACAGACAGAGGGAGATGAGGGGAGAACAAGCAAGAGACGTGGACGGACGGACAGACACAGCTTATGGGGCTGGATACATAGATAGAGGGGGTGCATGGGCTTAGACAGACAATTAGGTTAGTGCTGAGCTGTATTCCATCTCCTGAGACGTTCCCAGCTAGCCTGGATACAGGTGCCCAGACCAGCACCAGCCAAGGACAGACTATTGGACCCCAAAGGCTCCTGTCCAGCTCTGTCATCCGGGATCTTGTCTAACCCTTGCCCCCCAGCCTCCCACCTCCACCCAGAGCTGTCCTGCAGACGTGCCTGGGGCAGGAACCTGCAGAGACTGAGGCAGGCGCCTGGGGTGAGGAATGAGGGCTGCACATGAACCATTCCCAGCCCAGGCACTAGCCTTTTACATCCCAAATCGCCTGAGACGTAAGGCCAGGAACCGAGCGCTGGGCAAAGGGTCCAGGGTGTGTCCTGAGCTAAAAGACTCCCCAGCTGGGGAAGGTGGCTCCTAAATGTCCACAGGGGCTCAGGCCAGCTCCTCCTCCCCATGGGTCTTTCGGAGCCAGGCGTGGGCCATGCATTACCCTGGAGAGCAATCGCCTGGGGCCTACATCAGCAGACTTGGCTTCAGCAAGGCCCCGCCGGATGGACACCCAGAGCCGTGTGCGGTGGCTGGACCTGGGGCAGGCCGCAGCTGTGGATGCCGTGAGCAGGACAGAGGGCAGCCGTGGAAGGGAAGGGCTGGGATACGCAGCATGGCGGGGGACTGAGAGCCAGATGTCGTAAAAGCAGGAACAGGCCCTTTGGAAGCGGCTGAGCACGGCCCCGTGCGTTTGTCCAGAGGCAGCTGGCTCACGTCTCCGCGTGCCCCTGAGGCCATGTGAGCTCCCAGGGCTGAAGCCAGACTGGAAATAAGGCGCCGTTCTCCCAGAGCCAGCACCGGGGCGGGTTCTCCAGCTCAGCTGGCGCCAGGGCAAGGGGGGGTGCATGCTGGGGGCAGATCTCTGGCCTGCGCTGCCCAGAAGGGTGACAGACAGTCCCAATGGCCCAGTGCAGGCCTCACAGTGAGTGTCTTTTTGGCTCCTCAAGGAGCCAGCATGGGGCAAGTAGGCCTGGCTCTATCCTGAGGCTTTGGGCCTAGGCTGAGTGACCTTGGCCAAGTCCCTGCACCTCAATGTGGCTCAGTTTCCCACCAACAGGATGGAACTAAAGCCACTTCCTCCCCCGTAGAGGGGTGGTGAGGCTAAACAAAGCCACATCTGCAAGTGGCCAAGGCTGGAGGTCGAGCTATGAGCATGGCTCCCCGGGGGAATTAGCTAAACCCTCCAGCAGGTTCCATGTGAAATCTGGACTTGTGGGTGCCCTGAAATATTCCAGGTGGCCCCAGCCAATTCTGGAGCTGCTGGAGCCATTCCTTAGCCAACCACGTCGACTGCTGGGCCAGATTTTCACACATTCTGGTCCTTTTCTCCAGCAGCCCAGAGGCTTTGCTTTCGGCCTGGAGGTTTTTCCTGTTTGAAGCCACCCCGGCCATGGGCAGTAGCAGCTAGAGGTGGGCTGCCATAGCAAAGCGATTCCTGGGGCTCTAAAAGAGATGTCGTGATTATCGGCGGGGAGCCTGGCAGCCGGAGAGACAGTGGGAAAGCAGAGATGTGCAGCTGGGGCCACTGGCTTCCCTGCAGCGCGGCACAGCCAGGCGTGTGACTCTGTCAGCTCCTCCCCAGCCTCAGGCGCAAGGAGAAAGTCAGTTAACTTGTGTGTCAGTGTGTGTGCGTACAGTGGGTGAGGGTCCATCAGGAGCTGGGGGCTCTGGATTCCTGGGTTCTCTTCCCAGTGCTGTGTGTGCGTGAACTCGTGGGAAGTTCAGGGGTGGAGGACTGGGAATTTTCTCTATGACCAGCTCTGGAGAGCACTTTGGCAGGGCAGTTGCAGTGAGAAGCAGCATGGGGACATGGGAAGAGGGACCAGTCGGGCTGTGAATGGGTTAGTGTAAGCTCTGTACGTGGCAGGTCAGTTTCATTAGCCGTTAGCAAAGGTCCCACCGGATTCTTGAGGGATTGGCTGGTTTTTGCTTGGGGTGGGGGGAAGATTTTTGTTTTAAAAGAGATTTATTTGCACGCTGAGTCCTGTGGGCTGCATCCGGCGGTGTCACAGTTTCCCTGCTCTGTACGAGGGGAGGGGAGTTGTAGTCCGGCCTGGAGCTTGTGCTGCATCATGACTGTAAAGGGAGCAGAGATGGGGAAATAATGACCAGCAGTTGTTTTAATGCCTGACTCTTTGGGGGAGAGTCCCCCTAAGGAGCACAGCCGCTCTAACCATTGCTCCGTGCAGCCCACATCGAGACAGCTCTCAAACTGCAGCTGTCCCTGGGCATACCCACGGTCGCCGGAGTGGGGCTAGATCATTAAAACCACGCAGCTGTTCCTAGGTGTGAAAGCCTCAGAGTAAGCCCAGTAACCCTGTCCCACCAGCACCACAGGGACAGTGTCTCAGGAGCCTCTTGCTGCTGAGCAAGGCAGGCTGGGCATGAAAAGAATTGGGACTTGGTGCTGCCTGCCCAGCCTGATGCAAACTCTGTGCCCATAACAAAGCAATACAGGCTGACAGCAACTAGCTGTTCCCCCAGGCCAATCCTGCATCCACCCAGGGCTGCCAGGTTCCCTGCCCCCAGCTTGTGCTTAAAATTGTGCAAAAGACCCCCACCCCCATGCCTGGGAAAGCCCCTCCGGGCCAACTGGAGCCATGTCCTCTCCCCACCTTGCTTGTAGCTAGCTGAGCTGGGTGCCGGATGCTGTTGTTCGGGGTCCTGGAGAGGGCATTAGTGGTATTTGGCAGTAAACAGGGAGAGGAGTGCATGGCAGCTAACGGTCTGCACAAGGGGCAGGATCAGTTTAAAGGGGGGAGTCATTTGGATTTAGTGCAAATTGGGAGGGATTAAGCCCTCATATTTCAATCCATTCCAGTCCTATGGCTGAGACCCCAGACATAACAGCTTTCAAGGGCACAAGGAAGAGGGAGAAAAACTATTCTCTTTAACCTCTGAGGACAGGACAAGAAGCAATGGGCTTAAATTGCAGCAAGAGAGGTTTAGGTTGGACATTAGGAAAAACTTCCTAACTGTCAGGGTGGTTAAACACTGGAATAAGTTGCCTGGAGAGGTTGTGGAATCTCCATCGCTGGAGATATTTAAAGGCAGGCTGGATAGACATCTATCAGGGATGATCTATGGTGCTTGGTCCTGCCATGAGTGCAGGAACTGGACTTGATGACCTTGCGAGGCCCCATTCAATCCGAGTATTCTATGAAATCAGGAGACTGACAAAAATATGAATCAATTTGGGTTTCTCTGTAGTTCCCCCTTTCTGGTTTCTGAGCATTTAGGTTCCACTCAGCTCATGTTTCCAGTTTTTTCTGCAACCCAGAAAGCTAACGACTGGCTGGTTTTCTTTGAAGAAAATGAGAATTTTCCTGTGAGAACATGACTATGGGAGCTGCAACTTTCCCCAGTAATCACCCAAGAACCCCAAGCGCATACCCAGCACTTTTCATTAGTGTCACAAAGAGCCTTACAGAGCAGCTCAGTATGTGCACCCCCATCTTCCTACTGGGGAAACTGAGGCACTAAGCAGGGCAGTGACTTGGCTATGGGTCATTCTGCAGGCCAGAGCCTCTGAGTGTCCATAACAGCTGCATGGGGAGGGGTGATGGCGACTGGTGATGTCATGGCTTACAGTGACTGGTGTTTAGACACTAGTTCTTGGGGGCCAGTGAGCCAATGCAGAATCCCAGTGGAGTTAAAAGGAGCAGGCACGTCTTCTGCAATTTTTTTCCTGCATAAACTTTTGTTTTCAAATGACATACAACAAGCTCCAGTGCAGGCTCTCGCACGTAGCATCATGTGCGTCCAACTTCAGCAGCTCACTCACTAAGACTAATTATTCTCTTTGCATCAAGGTGTTGGTGGGGGGCTACAGGCCTGGCCCTGCCTCCATTTGCGCCAGGTGCTGGACAGACACAGAACCCCAAACTGGTTGCTGAGCCAAACGGCTCCCAACGTAAGCCCCGAGCTGTGTCGGGCCTGCGCCCCTATGTCACATGACTGTGGGAGCTCTGTGGATCACAAAGTATCAGAACTAGGGAGCATTTTCCAAAGCAGCCAGGGAGTGGTCGGTGCCCTGGTTTTTCTGTGGGCGCCCCCAATGGCTGAGAACCTGAGCCTGGAAGCCCGTGGAATTCAGTCCGAGATCAACATCCCTTAGTGCTCTGGCCCATCTCAGTCATGCAGGCAGGTTTCTTTTAGCAAACGCTGTGGCCTGGATGGACTCAGAGATGTTGGGTGCCAGAACAGCTCCCCAGTTCTTAGCCAGCCAGAACAGACAGAGCCTCCTCTGGCTGGCCACTTGTCCAGATTAGGGTTCGGAGCACCACCTAGTGGCGGTGGAGTGTGCATCATCTCTTGTCTCCCCTGGCTGGGCAGAGCAGAGCCAGCCAGGGAGCTAATGGCCAGGCCTAGCAAGTTGGCATGGCCCAGCACAAAGCCCCTTTTTGCTTTGTGTAAAGTCTTGTCCTCACCGGCTCCAGAGAGACAGCGAGACGCCTTGGAGGTGCAGGGAGCCAGGGCTGCAGGCCGGGATTGAGGGGCATGGGCAGCACTGGGAGGGGAAGCCCAGGAACAGCAGGGCTTTTGTATCATGATGCCAGGCTATGGCTGGCTCCCCATCCCCTTCTTTCCCTGGCAGCTCTAGGCCACCCTGCTCCGGCACCTGCCCCCGCGAGGAGCTGCCCTGGTGGATGCTGCTCCTGCCACAGGGAGAATTGCTTCTTCAAGGGTGCTGGGTCCTGCTTTGGCTGGTCCATGGATTTATGATTCTGTGTAAAGGCCCAGCCGGCTTCCTTGGGCTGCGTCCGTCCCCCCCCCCCCCAAGGTATCTCCTGAGTTTCTGGGCTCAGCTCTCTTCCCTTAAGGGAGCAGGGGCGAGGACACAGGTGCTGCTGGGCACCGCTCCAGAAGCCTGATGCCCCAGGGGTGGTGAGAGGCGCATGCCCAGGAAGGGAGCAGGCCCCCGCATGCAACGGGGAGACTCCTGGGTTGTGTTCCTGGCCCTGGGAAGGGGGCTGGCGCTCTGGAGGGGGGAAGGGAGGGGTCCCGACACTCCTGGGTTCCATTCCTGGCTCTGATTGGCTGGATCCCCTCCCCGTGCCTCGATTTCCCCAGTGGTGACGCCCTAGGTTGTACATGGGGGGGGGGGATTCAGGCTGAGCAAGGAAGGTCGGTCGGTCTAGTGGTTACAGGGGGGGACGGGACTGGGAGCCAGGACTCCAGCGCTGCGTGCTGCTGACGTGTCCGCCTCCCTGCCTCAGTTTCCCCTGTTGCGCAGGGGGGGCTCCCACATGAACGCGGGTGGGAACCGGGGGACGGTCGGTTCCTCTTTTACTGACCTGACAGGACTTGAACTCGGGGCTCCGCGTTTCGCCATGGCAACCGCTGGTGACATCACCGCGGCCTTGCTGACGTCACCAGCGGTTGCCCGGGAAACCCAGAACCCGACATTCGGCCGTGGCAGGTTGGAAACATGGGCGGGCCCGATCCGGCCGCGTCACGGGCGGGGGGCGGAGCCTGGACTCCTGGGTTCTGCGCCAGGCCCGGGAGGGAGCGAGGGAGGGGCCTCTTGGAGGGGGCGGGGCTTAGCACTGGGCTCACTTCCTGGCTCTGCGCTGATTGGCTGGACACTTCCCCCCGTGCCTCGATTTCCCTAGTGGTGACGACTGTGACGCCAGCGCGCGGAGATGGGGGCGCAGCAGCTCGCGCCGGGAGCGGAGGCTCCGGGTCTGACCCGGCTCCTCCTGGGGCGGGACGCCCGCCCCGCCCCCGGGGGGGCTGCCGGCGCCGGAAGGGTTAACCCCGCGGCGTCACGTGGCCGGGCGGGCGGGGCCCCGCCCCTCGCGGGGTGTCGGCGGGTCCCACCCGCGATCCGCCAGCGCCCCGAGCGGCCGCAGCATCCCTGAGCCCGGCGGGTACGGGGGGGCCGGGACCCGGGTCCTGGAGAGGGGGCAAGGGGGGACCCCGCCCCCGGGTGTGTGTCTGCGAGGGGCTGCCCCACGGGGGCCCGCAAGGGGGCGGGGTACGGCTGGGGGCTGGACACAGGCTCTGGGGGGCTGACCTAGGGCGGGGGAGTTCACAGGCTGGGGGCTGGACACAGGCTCTGGGGGGCTGACCTAGGGCGGGGGGGGTTCACTGGCTGGGGGGCTGGACGCTGGGGGGCTGGACACAGGCTCTGGGGGGCTGACCTAGGGTGTGGGGAGTTCACTGGCTGGGGGGCTGGACACAGGCTCTGGGGGGCTGACCTAGGGTGTGGGGAGTTCACTGGCTGGGGGGCTGGACACAGGCTCTGGGGGGCTGACCTAGGGCGGGGGGAGTTCACAGGCTGCAGGCAGGACACAGGATCTGGGGGGCTGACCTAGGGCAGGAGAATTCACAGGCTTTGGGGTGCTGAACTGGGGTGGGGGGAGTTTACAGACTGGGGGGCAGGACACAGGCTCTGGGGGGCTGGATACAGGCTCTGGGGGGGCTGACATTGTGTGGGGAGAGTTCACAGGCTGGTGGGCTGGACACAGGCTCTGGGGGGGCTGACTTAGTGTGGGGGGAGTTCACAGACTGCAGGCAGGACACAGACTCTGGGGGGCTGACCTAGGGCGGGGGAGTTCACAGGCTGGGGGGCTGACCTAGGGCGGGGGGAGTTCACAGACTGGGGGGCAGGACACAGGCTCTGGGGGGCTGACCTAGGGTGTGGGGAGTTCACAGGCTGGGGGGCTGAACACAGGCTCTGGGGGGCTGACCTAGGGTGTGGGGAGTTCACAGGCTGGGGGGCTGAACACAGGCTCTGGGGGGCTGACCTAGGGCAGGGGAGTTCACAGGCTTTGGGGTGCTGAACTAGGGTGGGGGGAGTTCACAGACTGGGGGGCAGGACACAGGATGTGGGGTTGCTGACCTAGGTGGGGGGACTTCACAGGCTGGGGAGCTGGTTCAAATTGGGGGGCAGCTCACTGGCTGGGGTGGCTATTGCTGTTAGGCTTGGCTGCAGCCGGTGCCTGGCACTGGGGGGGCACCCCTGGCGGGAGGCCGAGTGAAGGTGCTGTATGTGCTGGCGGCCCTGCGTGGGCCAGGGGGAGCGGCTGGTGCAGGAGCAGCTGGCACGGGCAGAGAGCTCGGTGCCTGGACCAGTGGAGATGCCTGGTTCCAAAAGGGCCCTACAGATTGGGGGGGGGGGGTTTCTCCAGAGGTTCTGTGGGGCAGGGTGCAGCCCCCCTATGGAGCCCTGGGTGACGCCGGTGGGAGAAGGCCAAGGCAGGCTGCCCTCCTGCCAATTCTCTTCTCCTCCTGCTGGCCTTGGGGGGACCCTGTCTCCGATGCAGCCCCTCAAGTCAGCGAGGAGGACAGCCCATATCTGGGAGGAGGGGGTGGATCAGGGAAATTGCCCCAGTCCCCTCCCCCACACGTTGCCAGATTGGCCCAGTGAGCCAAGCTGGAGCCTGTGTGGCACCCCCCCACCAGCCCAAACCCCCTGTCGCAGCTCCCCCGAGCCAGGCCCAAGCCGCCATGGCTGCACGACTCGGGTCCCCTCCCCCAGGCCAGGCCAGGCCGGAGCCCTCGTGGCATCTCCCCGCCCTATGGCTCTCGGCCGGGCCTGTCACATCTGGTAGCAGTTTGAGTTAATTTTGGCATGTGCCATAGAGCCCTCTGGGGCTGGGGGGAGCCCTGGCAGGCGGCTCCCCCCTCAGAACACCCTCGGGGCCTGCAATTAGCGGCAGCTGCTTTTGGCCCTATTTTGAGATGGGTTTTGTTAACCCCTTCGGCGCCGCGATGGCGGGCGATGGACCTGGCCCCGCTCCCGCCTGTCTTGCAGCTGGAGGATGCTCTGAGCCTCAGCCCCATGAAAGGGGGCAAGTCTCATCCCACCCCATTTCAGAGGGGAAACTGAGGCCTGGAGATAGGACTTGTCCGAGGTTGTGCAGCCAGTCAGGCCCAGAGCTGGGCCAGCCCAAGAGTCCTGGCTCCTGCCCCCCACCCCCAATGTGCCTGGGAGCCCCAGTCCTCCCCTCTAACCACAGACCTTTTCCCTGTCTGGTGGGTTCTGGTCTCTCCTGGCCTGGGGGAAGGTGCAGGGAGACACAGGGTGCATCTAACCCTCCCTCCCTTCCCGACCCCCACTCCCCAGGGGCCCTGCTCCCCCATGGCGGCCCTCCTGAGGAGCCTGGTGGGGGCGTCGGAGAAGTCGGCCCGCATCGCCCAGCTGTGCCGCCAGGAGGAGGCGCTCTTCCAGCTGCTCATCGAGGAGAAGACGGGCGCCGACAAGAACAAGAAGTTTGTGCAGGATTTCAAGACGCTGGCGGACGTGCTGATCCAGGAGGTCATAAAGCACGACGTGGGCACGGAGGTACCGCTGGGGCCTTTCCCGCTCGCCTGCCGCGGGCGAGGGCGGGTGCCTAGCGGGGGTAGGGGAGAGGGCATCTTAGACCCCGAGGCAAGGCGCTGCCTAGGCCCCCATCAGGGCACGTCCCCACCCCTGGGCAAAGGGAGCGGGCGTCTCGCGGGCCTGAGACGATAGTTTGGTGCCTGTGAGCCTCCCCCTCTCCCATCTCTTTCAGTTCCCGGAACTGCACGGCCACATCTGCGGGGAGGAATCCAACAAGTTTGAGAACAGCCTGGGTGAGTGACTCCAAGGCACGGAGACGGGGGGCGCTGGGCAGCCTGGAGGCCGGGAAGAGTTTGGAGGACGGCCTAGGGGCCGTGCTGGGGAGTGGGGAGGGCTCAGGGCAGTAGGAAGGCCCAGTGCAGGGGGCAGGGAGTGAGCTGGAGGGGCATCCCTGGTCAGGGACATGAGACAGGAGGGCGTCCCAGGGGAACAGCTCAACCTGAAGGCAGGTGATTTCCCTGACTCCGCCCCTGAGCCTGCCCTGTCCGGCTAAGCCCATCCCCCCCCCAGGAGAGACCTTGGTGGTGCAGGTGTGCGTGACCCAGCAGGACACGGCTGCGCTGCTCTTTAAAGTCCTGGACCGGAACCAGCCGGCGGCCGAGCTGCTGGCAGCGGCCATCCACCAGGAGGTGGTGCTGGAGGACCCGGCGCTGGAGAGCGTGGTGCTGACAATCCCCTCCGAGAGACTGGCTATCTGGATAGACCCCATCGGTAAGGGGGGGCCCCCCGCGGCCATCCCACAGCGTGACACCGGGGCCACCTGCAGCTGCCAGCCAATCACACCCCTAGGACAGGCTGGGAAAAGGCGCTGAGCCCCTGCCCGCTACCCCCAAGGTGGCCCCTCCCTGCCCCACACCCCAGCTCTAGGGCTGAGGCCCCCACTAAGGGGCCCCGTTAGCGCCAGTCAGGCTGAGGCCCAGCAGAGACCTTGCACAGTGGCCAGCAAGGGGAGGACCAAGGGAGCCATGTGGCGCGGGCTGCGAGGGGAAAGGGGCTGTCCCCAGCAGGGCTTGGTGCCTGGTCCTGATGTCGTGCTCTCTCCGGCAGATTCCACCAATCAGTACATCCGTGGCCAGGCCAACGTGGCGCCCGTGGATGGCATCTGCCCGTCCGGGCTGCGCTCCGCACTGGTGCTCATCGGGGTGTATGACCGCAGCTCGGGGAGCCCCGTCCTGGGGGTCATCAATGAGCCGTTCTTCCGGGAGGACCCCGTTACCCACAGGTACCTGCCCCTCCCCCCGAGCCCTGTCCTAGGATGCCCTGAGCTGGGATTGTCGGCAGGCACCTGGACTTGACCTTGCTGGGGAAGCCACACGGGGCAGGCCACTAGGGGGTGTCCTTGGCCTGCACCAACCCCCTCCTCCCCCCGGGGACTGGGGCAGAGAGAAGGGGGCTGGGGAGGTCACTTTGCCAGCGCCTCTGAGGCTCCTGGTTACCTCTGATCAGCTTCCATTCATGGCAGGAATCCCTGGGGGGGGGAGGGGAGACCCTCTGCCAGCACCCCGCCCCTGCCAGCCCCTGCCAGCCCAGCCCTGCTGGTGCCCCCCACTCCTCACCCCCTGCCAGCCCAGCCCTGGGCTCCCCACAGCCCTTTTGCTGCCCCTCACCCCCAACCCGCAGCCCCTGCCATCCCAGCCTGGGCTACCACCAGCCCTGCCGGTGCCCCCCACTCCTGACCCGCAGGCCCAGCCAGCCCGGCCCTGGGCTCCTCTCCTGAGCAGCTGCCGTCAGCACCCCCGTTCGGCTCCCTCCGTCGCAGCTGGTGCCATCCCCATTGACCTGCCCTGTCTGCTGCTCTCCCCCAGGTGGCAGGGCAAGTACCACTGGGGCGTCTCGTACCAGGGCACCCGCCTGTCCTCGCTGAGCCAGCCCCCGCTACAGCCCGCGCCCGCCGTCGTCCTGAGCAGCAGTGAGAGGCCGGCGATCCAGCGGGCGCTGCGGCCCTTGTACGGGGAGCGGCTGCGCTTCGCCTCGGGCGCTGGCTACAAGATGCTGTGCGTCATCCTGGGGCTGGCCGACGCCTACGTCCTCTCCGAGGGCAGCACCTTCAAGTGGGACTCGTGCGCCCCCCATGCCATCCTGCGGGCCCTGGGCGGTGGGATGGTGGACCTGGAGGCCGCCCTGCGGGCCTGGCGCGCCGGCCAGCAGGGGGCACTGCCGGAGCTGACCTATAACCAGCCTGCAGGGGGCGCTGTGGGGGCTGAACGCTGGGCCAACCGGGGTGGCCTGGTGGCCTTCGTGCACCGTGAGCACCTGGAGGAGGTGCTGGCTACGCTGGCTGCCGCTGCCCTTTGACCCTCGGGGGGCTACCCAGGGGGCGGCCTGGCTCCGCCTCTGCTGCAGCGGGGATGGGGCTAGCCCCTGCCGGGTTGACGTATGGCACGGGGCAGTTGGGCACCAAAAGGGCGGGGCGGGCAGCACCTTTTCGGGAGACGGGGCTGCAGGCGGCCACTGCTCCCCTGTGGGGTGCCGCAGGCCTGGGCGTCTGATGGGTGGGCACAGGCCCCATAGAGGTGCCCCTCCTGGACCCTCCCCGCCCCACCCCCTGTGCTGGTGCTGCCTTCGCTGAGCTCGCCCGGCTCCACGGCCAGCCTCAGCGGGGGGCATGGCTTGGCTCCCATTAAACAATGCTGCTTCGCTGGCCCTCTCGAGTTTCATTTGTTCTCCCTCCTCCCCGCTGGGCCAGGCCCTCGCCCCCAGCCAGCCCCATCTGCTGCTCCCGGGTGCCGAGTGCTACCCTATTCGGGGGCAGCGCGCTCGGCCTGTGGGCTCTCTCCCGGCCCCACACCCTCCGGGCTCAGCTGCAGGCTCCATGCTGCACTGCCAGCCAGAGCCAGCAGGAGGCAGGAGCAGCCCGGCAGTATATAGCAAACCCTGCTGGGCAGGAAACTTTTCTCCTTGGCCCAGCCAGGGAATCCCGCCTTGGGCCAGCAGGGGGCATCGCAGAGCCAGCTGCTGATGGGCTTGCCCAGGGCATGGGTGCCAATTCCCCCAGCAGGACCCTGCCAGCTGGGCAGGGGCTCAGGGCTGTGGGGGATCCAAGCCCCGTCCCTGGCCTGGGGCTCTGCTGCGCAGACTCTCCTGCCTGCTGTCCCAGGACCGTTGGTGTGTGCGATGTGCCTGGAGAGGCCAGCCAGGGCGTGGGGTGGCAGGGAGCATGCCATGGTCACTGGCTCTTCCCTCTGGGGTACCCCCCAGGAGCCGCTGTGGGAGTGTCCTGCTCCGGGCCCCTGGCTCTGGCCGACTAGTGTGCCAGGAGCTGGACACAGAGGAGGGAAGGCTGCCCGCTGGGCTGAGCTGTCCAGAAGTGGGCAGCCGGGTGGGGAGAGAGGCACAGGGAGAGGAGGGAACCTGCCCTGGATGACCTATCTGTGTCAGAGGCAGGAGTCCCAGGGGATCCCCTAGCAGCTGAGCTGCCCCTGGACAGGAGCCAGGAACCTCAGCACACCTCACCCTGCTGCTATCTAATCTGGAGTGACGGGCAGCACCTCTCCCAGGCGTGACAGCTCTGATCCAGCCGCGTGCCAGAGACTGGGTGGCTCAGTGGGGCAGGGAATGGGGCACGAGGCCTTTCCCCGCGAGGGGGGCGCTGTGCCCACATCTGCCTCCTGACATGGGGCCATTTCTGAGCTTTGCACCTCCCTGAATTACCAAATCTCTCTGGGCCTCGGTGCCCTGATCACCTGGCCTGGCTGCTGCCCTGTTGGGGGTCAGGCTTTCAGGGCTGGACCCGGCTCTTGCTCTGCCTGTGCTGGGCCGAGTACAAGGGGGCCCCCTGTCTCGGGGGTTTGTGCTGGGCCAGGTGCAAGGGGCCTGATCTCACTCGGGTGTCCATGCAGGGCCTGGCATTCACGGGCCCCTGGGCTTGGTTGGGACCCCTGCAGCTCCAGCCCCTCGGAAGGGCGTGCCTGGCCCGTGCCATGGGGTGGCTGCTCCCATAGGCCACGTACCACGCACTGTTTGCTTTTGGGTGACTGATCTGTGGAGTTCAACATCCCGGGTGTTTCCCTAGAAACAAGCCTGGTCTAGGCACGGTAGAGTCAGGCTGCCAAGTGCCCTGCAAGGATCCAGCCTTGGCACTGACGCAGCAGGTGTGTGTGTGTGTTGTGAGGAAATGGAGAAGTGGCAGGGGCGGGGGGGGGGGGCAGGGCTTGCCAACATGGGAAATTGGAGCAGAGAATTGCAGGGGAGTGGCCTGTGGGAGCAGTTCCCATTTTGGGCTGTTGTTCCCAGCCTCAGTAATTCCCCACCACCATAATTGACACTGCTGCTGTGTTCCTCCCCAGAGGTGGCTGCATTTCGGTGGTGGGTGGGCGGTCTCTGTGAGCCTCGGGATGGAGGCTGTAAACCACATTTAAAACAAAGGTTCTGCCCCGGCTCACAGCCCCCCGTCCTCCCAAGACTGACCCGGGCCTGCGATTGCAACGTAGCCGTAAAGGAAGGTGTGTCCTTTCCACGTTGACGCCAGCCCAGCAAGCCAGGGATTTTCCTGGGTAAAATGAAGTCACGTTCCACAGCAGCGCAACAACCAACAGACATTGTCTGCAGTCCCCAGAGGGGGAAACTGAGGCACAGAGCAAGCAAGTGACCTGCCCAGGGTCACAAAGCGAGGTGGGTGGAGCCAGCAGCGGCACCTGATGTCCAGCCCCCTGCACTGGCCATAGGGTAGAACCCAGGAGTCCTGATGCCCCCTCCTCCCGCCCTTCCTTCCCACACAGCTAAACTCAGCTGGATGGACGGGGCGGGGCTGCTGTGCCTGTCACTGGCCCAGGGCCCTCAGCTCCTGAGCAGGGGGGCCCGGTGCTGTCGGTTCGTTCACCTGCCGCAGGCCGCTGTGCTCCGGACCACGCTATCTGCAAGGGAAACCAAATCTGGCTCTCAGGTCACCTGCTTCCATGCCGGCGGAGCCGCGATCCCTGGGAAGCCGCCAGCCCAAGACAAACCAGGTCCTTTGGAATTGGCTGCCCCCTGCCCCGCTCTGCCTGGGGGGCCGGGGAGAATCACTGGGTCCCAGAGCAGAGCTCCCTTCGTCAGTTCTGGGCATGGGTCCGGAGGGGCAGGACGTGACCCTCCCAGGAGGTGCGGAAAGGCCTCACTAGGGGTCCGGGCTCACCATTGCATTGGGCTGGGAGGAGGGATTTGGAGGGTGCCCTTCTACTGCCGTGCAGGGGCCTGAGTTCCCAGGTTAAGGTCACAAGAGCAACCATTGGATCCTCCAGTGGGGCCTGGACGCAGCTGATGCACTGCTAGGTCAGAGGCTCCCCCTGGCTAGGTGGGGTTGGAGTTAATCTACCCCTGCCCCTGGAAACAATCTGGGCCTAACTTCTAACTGGAATGTGTCTGGGTCGGCTTCCAGCCAGCAGCCTGCAAGGACCCAGCGTTCAGCGACCTTCCCCCGCCAGCGCTAACTACACCGCACAAAGCCGCCGGCTCCAGCCAGGACAGACTCAGCCGGGGGCCGCTCGGCTTAGAGAGGAGCGAGGGGGGGATGTGAGAGAAAAGCAGGCCTGGGGCAGGGGGCTGTCTAGGGAGACATTTAAAGTGAGGTTGCCCCATGCTATTACAGGCCATCCTCCCTGTAAGTCCAAGATACGTTCCAGAAAACTTGGGCTTATAATGAAATAACTTAAAACAGGGATTTTTTCCCTGTGGCTGACTGGCTGATTTCCAGTTGAGCAAATTGGGTTTGGGGGATTTTTTGCCACGGCTTAAGAGGGGAGAACAGGAAGACTTATAACCCATCAGTTCCTACAAGCGTCAACGACTTTAGTGCAGAACCGCTGTACACCGGAGCGACTTAGAGCAGCAAGCCCTGTAACAGGCGGTGGATTTCATACCAAGGAGAGGCAGCCTGTTTTCATGCAACACAGTTAACCTGTGGGACTCACTGCCAGGGGATTTGTAACAGCCCAAAATATAACAAAAGGAGCCAGTTCATGGCTGACAACTGAGACTGTCAGGGCCGCAGCCCCATCTCTGGCCAACCTAACCCAATGACCGCCAAAGGCTGGGGCGGGGGAAAGTGGGGGGGGGGGGGGTCGCTGGTGGCTCATCCAGCAGCTGGTGGGGGCTGGATGGACCTTGGTCTGAGCGGTGCCCAGCTGGGTGCTTCCCACAGAAGCGGTTTCTAGAGTTGAGGAAGTTGCTGTTGATTCGTGGGGGACATTCGGGGGGGGGGGGGGGGGCGAGAGATTTCCAAGGGCCAAAGCCAAACCCGAGCGCGGCCGGGACCCACTGAGAGCCCAGCAATGGTTGGCTGCCCCCCAACTGTGTCCTCCAGCTTTGCAGGCCAAAGGGGCCGCGCGTGGGGGCACATCCCGGCTCTGTGGCATTCGCGTGGGGGGGGGGGGGGTTTGCAAACCAGCCCGGGGCGGGGCCGGAGCCGCCCACTCCCACGCCCACGCGTGGGTTTCCTGTTGACTCAGAGGGGTCACATGGTGCCGCCGGGCCCCTCCTGCTGCCTGCGCGGAGTTGGCGGAGCCGAGCCAGTCAAGTGACCCGGGAGCTGCGCTGCGCCCCGCAGGGAGGAGGCAGGAGACAGCTGGGCTGCGGGGAGGGGGCGCTGCGTTCCGGGAGCAAGACTGCGGGTAAGGGGGGCTCCGGCGTGTCTCGGGCGCTTTAGAAAGGGGGGAGCTGGGCGGGGGGCGAAGGGCCGACGGCCTCGACGGGCGGGGGAGAGGGAAGGAGGAGGAGCCCTGGCTGGGGGGGTCCTGCAAGGGAAGATCCGAAGGGAGGGTCCTAGCGGCGGGGGGGGGGGGGGGATTTCGGCGGGGGCGGGCCCCGGAAGGAGCAGGAGGTCCTGGCGGGGGGGGGGATTTTGGAGAGGAGGGGCCCCGGAGGGGGGAGCCGCGAGGCACCAGGCTGGGGGGCTGCAGGGTCTCCTACTTGCAGGAACGTGGGTTTGCCCGGGAGTAGGGGCCGGGGGTGCCCCCTCTGTCCCCCCGTCCCGCGGCTCTGAACTCTGTGTCCCCCCCCCCCCCCCCACCGCAGGCAGGCGGCGGCGCGATGGCGGTGGAAGGCTGCATGAGATGCGTCAAGTTTCTGGTTTTCTTCTTCAACTTCTTGTTCTGGGTGAGTCGGGCCTGGCGGCCCCCCCTCCCCGCGCTGGGGGCCCCGGGGAGGGGGGAGCCCCCTTGAGGTGACCCGAACTAGCTCCTAGGTCCGTCACCCCCTCCCGAGTGCCCCCAGACTCGCTGGGGGGTCCGGCTGACTCAGCAGTGGGCAGGGAGGTTCCAGCTGGGCTCTGGCTGAGGGGAGGGTCAAGCTGGAAAGTCCCTTGGGTCAGCTGCAAAATGTGACCCTGGAAGTGGGGGTCCGGTACCTCCCACACCCACACCCAGCTGGGCCTGAGCTGGGGCATGGCTGGGCAGCAGGGCTTGGGGGCAGGTTGTGTCCCAGCTGCCCTTGTAGCAGACCAGAGTCCAGGGTAGATGGGCCCAGGCTGAGGGCGATGTGCGGGGCCGGTTTAGCTCATTACAGACCAGAATCTGAGCCATGGGGCCCAGCTCCAAGTGAGCCTCTTTCCTTTGGGATCTGCGTTGGGGGTGGGCCCAAGACATGGGGCTGCCCCCTGGCTCCGGTGGGCTAATCGGGCTCCAGTCAGTCCTCCAAAGGGCGCTAAAACGCACAGAGCATCACTACTCGTTTTGCCACGGGGGCTAGTTCAGCATATGGGGGGGGGGGATCATGGAGGTGAGGAAGTTGGCTAGTGTTGTCGTGAACCTGCTGCCACCGAGTCACCCGGGACCAGACTCCCTGCTGTCCCAGCAAACTGGGACTCTTCCCCTGCAGTATAAGGTCTATGACAAACAGACTTGGGGTTGTGCAGAAGGCATAGTGTCACTCCCTTGGCGAGTGATGGCAGGCGGCTTCTCTGGAACACGTCCACAGATTAAAGGAGTTTCCGTTGAATGTGTCTGGAGGGTGAGAAACCAGTGCAGGAGTGGCGACAGGACTTTCCCCGGCCGCCCCCGGCTCCCTGCTAGGGTGAGGCACAAGAAAAGGCTGGCTGGGCCACAAGGCTTTTTCTGGTGCTCCCGGGCAGGAAACCTGCAAGGTGCCTGCTTGGAAATGGCCGACTCATTTGGAGGGTGTGGGTTGCAGGGGGCAGGTAGCTATCCCTTCTTAGGAGTCAGATGGGGAAAATGGGGTATCCTATCCCCCCTTCCTGAGGAGCTGGTGATTTCCTGCTAAGAGCCCAGCAGCTGCTCTGTTGATCTATGAGCAGCCATCATTAGGTTCCAGGGGCAACACCCCAACGAAGTCAGTGAATCACACCCAAGAGTGGCCACTGGAGACCTTATGCCTCAACCACATCTTCATGCCTCTTGAACTGCCCTGCAGGCAAATCCCAGAGCAGGCCTGGGGCCCTCACCTGCCCTGGACAGGTGCCCCCGCCTCCTGGGCAGCTGGGCCTCTGTCCCCTTGGCATCTCTGCTGGGCTGCCTTGGCCTGTGTGTGACTCAGTGTCCAGCGTCCCTGGGGCTAGGCTGGGTGCTAAGGGCCCCAGGGTGCTGGAGGGGAACTGCTGAGGTGCTGGGCCCCCCCACCCGTGAGATGCTATCACAGCCCCAGGCACGTGCCACACGGCCAAGGGGAAGTGGCTGGTGGGGAAAGAGCTGGATGGCCAACGGTTCTGGGCTTTGATTGTAATCAGGCCACGATTGGCCAACAGACCGGGCTGGAGGGGAGGGGGCCGCAACTGCCCCCGTCTCCGGAGGGGCTGAGTCACCCCTCACAGGCTGGCCAGGGGCCCACTTGCTCAATGGCCGGAAGGAGCCAGGCCCTGTGTCCCAGCCCCACCCAGCCAGGGAGGAAGGACCTTGGCTGTGAGGCGGGGGGCGTGTGCGGGGACCCCGGACCCAGTGGCACTGGGGGAGCAAGGGGCGGCTGGGTCCGTAACTCCCCACTGCCCTGCATGGACACTCCCTGTGGCTTCTCCCTGTGCCTGGTAACCTGACCCGCCCTCGGGGAGGGGCTCCAGGGAGCAGCCTGGTGCTCTGTTTATCCTCCGCCCATGCTCCCTGGCAGGTAAACACACCTGGGCCCGAGCGCCAGACTTTCCCCGGGTGCGGATCCCTGGGCCCAGCTCCCTCCTGATGGAAGGACCTGGCTAGGGGGTCTCTGCCTGGCGCCCCAGCTCCCTTGGCACCAGCCACCTCTGCTCTGACCACTAGTCATCACTCTCCTCCCGGGGCCTGGCTCCCTGCACCCTCCCCACCGTAGCCCGCCCCAGGGAGGTGGGACGTGGGGGCCAGGCCTGCACCCCAGGGCTCCCGGCCAGCAGCAGCCGGAGGCGAATTGCTGCAGGACTCTCATCCTTGGTGGGGGAGGGGGGAGGTTGAGGCTAACGTGGCATCTGCCCAGCCCTGTGTGACGGAGCTAGTATCCTCCCTGGGATCCCAGTGTGCCGGAGCCGGTGTCCGCCTGGGATCCCGGGCAGGGGGAAGGGGGGTGTCGTCCTTGGCATTAGCCCCTGTGGTGGGAGAGCCGGTGCCAGGATCCTCTCCCCTCTGCGAGGCCCCAGCCCTCCCCCCGCACCGCGATCAGGCCGGAAACCCAGACTGAGCAGACGGCGTCACTAACCGCCTCCCCCGTCCTGCCGCGGCTGTGCTGGAGGGGGGCAAGGCGGACGGGCTGGGGGGGTTATTCCCCGCTTAGTGACCCCAGGCCGTGTTGGGGGGAGGCCTGTCCTCCCATAGGGTTTCTCTTGTGGTCACATGCCCCACCCCTGTGGGTTCCAGCTGGTCCCGGCCGGGGCTGAGCAGGAAGCAAAGGGAAGCCCTGGATCACGGTGTGTTGTGTGTTGTGTTGTGGTGTGGGGTGTGTGTGTGTGTCTCCCAAGAGGTTACAACACTTAGACCTGGGGGGGGGGGGCAAAGGCTGGGTCCCTGGCCCCTCAGGCTCTGCTGCCCCCAGCTCTCTCCTGCCGGTACCAAGTTGCCCCCAGATCCACCAGATGGGGGAGGGGCCTATGATCCACCTTTGCCCAGCAGAGAGGTGTGGGGCAGGCCCCCTGAATGCCCCCAGGGAGTAGGACCAGAGCATCTTGGTCCCTGTTTGCTTCTGCCCAGAGTGAGTCGTCTCTCCCTCCTCCCCAGCCATGCGTCCAGGAAATGATCCTGCACAGCCTCTCCCCCCCAGCCCCGGCCTCCCCAGGGGTTGGCATCTCTACCCCTCGATCCCAGCTGAGCGGGCGGCAGTGGGTGGAGTCTGTGCAGCCGCAACTGGGTCTGAATTCCTTGGGCGGGGAAAGGTAAATAGGCCGGGCAGGGCTGTTTGGGAAGGAGGTGGTGGCTGTCAGGGGAGGGGGGGGTGTTCTGGGGAAGGAGAGCACATGGGGGTGAAACTCTGAGTTTGTGCTTTGAGATCCGCTGGCTGGATGGGGAGAGGAGGAGGCCGCAGGGCCTGGGTCTGTCTGTGGGTCTCTCTCTGGGGCCGGGCAGGGCTTACCTGGCACGTCTCACCCCTCTCCTTGCTCCAGCTTGTTACCGAGGGGGGAGAATCTCTCTGCCCGCCCCCGTCTGGCGTCTGAGATGCCACCCAGGCAGCTACTGGAATCCAGGGTGTTTGCCTGGCCTTGCCCAGCATGCCTGGGGGTTGGGGTGTGAACCCCAGTGTCCTGGCTGCATTCCGGCTGCGGGGAGAGGTATCCCCAAATCTCCGAACCCAGGAGGAGGGGATGCTGGGCAGGCCTCCGGGGAAGGGGACCCCTTTCTCCAGCCCACTTGCTGTGAACCTGCCCCTCCTCAGAGGCTCAACGTTTCTGCCTGGCGGGTGCCTCGGTGTCGTTGAGGAATCGTCAGCTCTTGCAGCAAAGAGAGGAGTTCCTTGAGGATGGCAGGAGTGGCATTTTTCCACAAGCCACCCTGGCAGCAGGTGACTCTCCATCTGCCTCCAGCAGTACGGGGCTGTGACACGCAGCTGAGCAGGTCAGGCGCCATCCAGCAGAGATGTAGGCAGCACGTTCTTGGCTCTGGTGGGGTCTGGGGCACTTGTTTACTGGGTGTGGGAGGGGTGGGGAGTGTAGGGGTGGGGCATGCCCCCAATGGGACCCTGCACCGCACTGACCTCCCTCCCCCCCACCCCCCGTTTCTCCCCCCAGCTCTGCGGCATCGCCCTCATCGTCATCGGGATCTATGTGCAGATTGAGCTCAACAACACGCTGATCATGAGCAGCGCTTCGGCCTCGGGCGCCCCCATCGTCATCATCGTTGTGGGGGTCGTCATCTTCTTCGTCTCCTTCTTCGGCTGCTGCGGGGCCTGGAAGGAGAGTTACTGCATGGTCACCACGGTGAGGGAGGGGGCACGGCGATTGGCAGAGCTAGGGGGGCGGGGAGCCCAGGGAGGGAGGGAGGGAGGGGCAACACCAGGGCATGGGGGTGGGGAGCCCAGGGTGGGCGTGGGGGGGGCTACAAGTCAGGAGTGAAGGACAACACCAGGGCATGGGGGTAGGGAGCCCAGGGTGGGCCTGGGGGGGCTGCGGGTGGGGAGTGAGGGGCAACACCAGGGCATGGGGGTAGGGAGCCCAGGGTGGGCCTGGGGGGGCTGCGGGTGGGGAGTGAGGGGCAACACCAGGGCATGGGGGTGGGGAGCCCAGGGTGGGCGTGGGGGGGGCTACAAGTCAGGAGTGAAGGACAACACCAGGGCATGGGGGTAGGGAGCCCAGGGTGGGCCTGGGGGGGCTGCGGGTGGGGAGTGAGGGGCAACACCAGGGCATGGGGGTAGGGAGCCCAGGGTGGGCCTGGGGGGGCTGCGGGTAGGGAGTGAGGGGCAACACCAGGGCATGGGGGTAGGGAGCCCAGGGTGGGCCTGGGGGGGCTGCGGGTGGGGAGTGAGGGGCAACACCAGGGCATGGGGGTAGGGAGCCCAGGGTGGGCCTGGGGGGGCTGCGGGTGGGGAGTGAGGGGCAACACCAGGGCATGGGGGTAGGGAGCCCAGGGTGGGCCTGGGGGGGCTGCGGGTGGGGAGTGAGGGGCAACACCAGGGCATGGGGGTAGGGAGCCCAGGGTGGGCCTGGGGGGGCTGCGGGTGGGGAGTGAGGGGCAACACCAGGGCATGGGGGTAGGGAGCCCAGGGTGGGCCTGGGGGGGCTGCGGGTAGGGAGTGAGGGGCAACACCAGGGCATGGGGGTAGGGAGCCCAGGGTGGGCCTGGGGGGGCCGTGGGTGGGGAGCGAGGGGCACCGCTCACCCCACTCTGCATTCTCTCCCCCCCCACCCCCCCGCAGTTCGCCATCTTGCTCACCATTATCTTCCTGGTGGAGATTGCAGCTGCCATTGCCGGGTACATCTTCAAGGACAAGGTGAGCGTGTAGCCGCGTGTGGGCCCCACGATGGGGGGGGCCTTGCTTGGCGCTGCTGGGGGCAGGGGAGCCCACAAGGGGGCCGCCCTGTCCCAAATCCTCCCTCTCACTCCCCTCCCGCCCCCAGGTGCGCACGCTGCTCCATGACGGGCTGGAGGACGGGATGAAGAAATACAATGACTCAGTTGTCCGGCAGGCCATTGACGACCTGCAGAAGGAAGTGAGTGGGGCCAGGCGCTGCGACCTTTGACCTCTGCGACCGGTGGGGCGTTGCAGGCCCTGGTTCCAAATGCTGGACCGAGTTTTCCCTCTCCCAGCTGGGGAGGAAGCCCAGGAGTCCCGACTCCCAGGAGTCCCGACTCCCAGCTGCCTGATCTAACCACTAGACCTTGTGCCCCTTGACGTGCCAGGGTGGGGCTGGGTAGCTCCTGTTTGCTCTGACGTGCTCTCTTCTTTGCAGTATTCCTGCTGCGGGGTCAATAACTACACAGACTGGTTCTCCATCCCCCCGTTCAAGGCCAACAACAGCGTCCCCAGTTCCTGCTGCTGGGCGAACGCTACCTCCCTCGACACCTGCGGCCGTAATCCGCCTCAGTCCATCAACACCGGGGTGAGTTCCAGCCTAGGGCTGCAGGGGGCTGGGGCACACAGGGCGAGAGCAGACGGGGCAGGAGCCCTGAGCTGCCCCTCTGTCTTCCCTGGCAGGGCTGTGTGAAGAGCATCGAGGCCTGGCTGAGGAAACACATTGTGATCGTGGCGGCCGTGGCGCTGGGCATCGCCTTCTTTGAGGTACCGAGCACTGCAGAAGGCAGCCTGGGGGGGCTGCGGGCGGGGTAATCCCCTGCCCGAGACCCTCCAGCTGGGCTGGGCGTGCAGCTGGGGGGCCAGTCAGGGAGCTTGGAGGGTGAGTGAAGGGGGGGGCAAAAGTCACAGGCTCTGGGGGGTGGGAGCAGGAAATCCTCCCTCGCTGAGAGGGGGTGGGAGGCCTGGTGGGGTGGGGGGAGGCACCGATCTCTGCCCCCGAATGGCAGTGTCCAGGCGGTTGGGTGGGGGCTGCGGCAGGCCGAGGGTTAAAGCCTGGGGGTGCTGGCATTGCGGTTGGCTGACGTGCTGTCTCCGCTTGCAGCTCCTGGGCATCATCTTCGCCTGCTGCCTCATGAAGGGCATCCGCAGTGGCTACGAGGTCATGTAGCCAGCCGGCCGGCGGGTCCAGTCCCTCCCCAGCCAAGGCTTCCGGGGTGCTGCGGTTTCCTGGCTCGGGGGTGGGGCGGGGTGAGGTGTCTGCCCCTTTAAGCCATCAGACCCGCCTTCTTTCCAACGCGCCCCCTGGTGGGCAGCTCCTGTCTCGCAGCTGGTACCGTATTTCCTCTGACGGACGGGCAGCAGGTGCCTTAAACGTTTGCCAACCCCTCCCCTTTTTTCTTACTTTAGCTGTCCCTCCCTCCACCTGCCTGGTGTTGGGGGAGGGAAGCCTGGGGGGGTCTGTCTCTGGGGGATGTGGTGGTGGGGGCTGGGGGAGCTGTAATATTTTGAAAATAAAGAGCTTCCCCGGATTGCTCTGTTCTGCTGCCTCTTGGGCCCATCTGGTTCCGGGGTCCTGCGGTGGGGGGAAAGCAGGAGACCTGACCTCATACGCCCCCCACTCCCCACCCTCTGGTTTCAAAGTCTGCGAGGATTCTCCCCCCCCCCCCCCCCCCTCCCTTGAGAATTTAAAGCCAAAGCAGCCCCTGCAGGGCAGATTTTTTTTTTTTTTTTTTTTTTTTTTTTTGCTGGGGCGAGGGAGGCAGGTTCCTGCTGGTGCCATGGCTCTAAGTGCCCCTGGGGCAGAGGATGTGGAGCTCAGTGGGGTGGGGCTGGGGTGGGGTTGTGGGTCAGGATTGAGGGGCTTCACAAGGGCTTGGGGAGGGGGCAGGGGACCTGGGCTGAGTGCGAGCAGTGCCTCCACCCAAATGTTAACTGCTGCAGTGCAAGGAGGGGAGGAGCTGGCGGCAGGGCTTGAGAATTCCCGAGGGGGGGCTCCCCTGGTCTCTCTGACCCACTGAGTCCTCAGCCTCCCAGCCCCTGCTTGCCCTTGTAGCCCAGGCCAAAGAGGGAGCTGAGATGAGCGGTGACCGCACACCAAGAATCAATCCCCTGGGCTGGTTGATTCTGTGTTTCACGGGTGGCACCTCCTTGGAAGCATGGTGGGAGGGGGCTGGACTTGTTCCCCACCCCACCCCCAGTGTCAGACTTTTCAACCCCTGAAGGTCTCTGGCAACTGTTGCCATGGAAACTTGTCCTGGCCACTCCCCTCAGGAAGGGTCATGCTTCCTTCAGCAGGAACAGTGCGGGGGGGGGGGGGGGAAGCCAGCGGGGGCCCCCAGGGGCTGGGTGGAGCCCTGCTGTGAGAGCCTGGCCCCATACATGCCAGTTGAAGCCCTGGGGCTGTGGGGGCCCCGTGGGGTGGGACCCGGGGCAGGGGGTGAGGAGTCCCTTCCACCAATGGCTCTGCTGTAGCTGGCCCTGCCCCCAGCCCTGCTGGTGCCCCTCACTCCCACCCCACAGCCCCTGCCAGCCCAGCCCTGGGCTCCCCCCAGCCCTGCCGGTGCCCCTCACTCCCCACCCGCAGCCCCTGCCAGCCCAGCCCAAGGGCTGCTGGCTGTGCAGAGACACTGGCTTTGGCTCCTCCACGCTCGGCTGTGGTGCAAACAGGAAATTGGCTCTTGTCTATCCCGGCCCAGGGCTGGCATCACCTGGAGCAGAGAGGACCTGCCCCTGCAGCAAGGGGAATGTGGGTCTGGGGCACCCTGCCAACTGGAGGTGGGGCTCAACTTTTGCCCCCTGTGCCCCACAGTGTCCCCTCGGCCCCCCCCAGCCATAGGGGAGGCCCGGCCCTGCTCCAGCTCAGCACCCCCTGCCCTGAGCTGTCCCATAGCTTTGCCCCCCTTTGCTCATGGTCATGGGCACTTGGCTTTGCTTACTTGGCTCCCCCCCATGTGCTGGGGGTGGTCGCTGAGGGGTAAATGACATTTACTCTCTCCCAGCTGGGCCCCCTGCTGGTCAAATGTGGGGTTGCAGGGCAGGCAACTTACTCAGTTCTCAGCCTTGCTGGTGCAAGGCCCAGGGCTGGGGGCCAAGTTGTGGGCCTGGCCTTTACCTGGGACACAGCCAGTGGCCTGAACAGTGCAGGCACCAGTCCAGGGATCCGCTGCCCAGCCAGGGGGTGGGACTCTGTGAAAGCTCCGGGAGGCGCCCAGCCTGGGGTCCTGCTTTCTGGGGTCCCAGCTGGGCTGAGAACTTTGGACTCCTGATTTTCCCCCTCGGAGCAAGGGCCTAGCAGGAGGCCGGGAACAAGAGCTGAGGGGGCCAGGCCTGGTGTCCCTGGGGGGGCTGGTTTATTTCCAACAGGCGTTGGGGGGCCGGATCACATTCCTTGGGCTAAACCCCACAGATGGTGCCCTCCCCTCCCCCGCAGGGCCAGGGCTAGCGCACGCGGTGGGCCGGCTTCGGCAGGATCGTGGCCAGCACGAAGTCCACCACGCAGGCCGGGAGGTAGGAGGCCGGCAGCCAGAGCAGCTTGGCGTCCCAGCCGGCGCTGTAGCGGGTGCGCGGGTGCTTGGCCTGCAGTGCGTGCTCCATGCAGTTGGTGACCTTGCTCAGGTCGGGGTCGCAGATGAAGTTCATGATGAGCCGCTGCACCTTCAGGTCTGGGAAGGAGGGGGCTGGTGAGGGGCAGTGGCCAGGAGGGGGCAGGGCTGCACTTAGCCCTTTCCCCATGCACAGCTTCCATTCCTGCCCCCTGGGCCAGTGGCCACATGCCTCCCTCTTCTGCCCCCACGGGTGTTCCCCACTCCTTGTGTTACAGGATGCTCGCACGGGGATGGAGTCCCCTCCGAGTGAGTTGCAGCCACCTCTGGGCTGGGATACGGCAGCTGTTTAGACAGGGAGCCCTTGCCTGGCACTGGGCATTAACCGCCTGTGCGTGTGGTAGGGGTGGGAGGTGTTAGCTGGGCATGGAAGTTTAGGACAGGAAGTGAAGGCAGCTCCTGTGTCCAGTGCAAGGCATAGCACTTCCTATCTCATCAGGGCCATGATTTTTCTCATGTCCCCCTGCTCTTCTCCACTTCTCTTCTGCACCATCAGGAACACCCAGTGGGGGCCCCCCCCAGCAGTTGGGAGGGGTTCCCCATTTGGGAGACCTGCCTGGTGGCTACAGAGGGTGGACTGTGACAGATGGAGGGGCCACTGAGCAGGCACAGCACGGCTGACTGTCTCCTGGGTGGCACCAGTCCTGTTCTGCAGCTGGGGAAACTGAGGCAGGGTAGCACGAAAGTGACTGGACTGGGGATTAAACAGAGTGAAGGATGGGAAGGAACCAGGCCCCCGTTCCTGGCCTGTGACCTGCACACCCCAGCACAGGAAGCCGGGGGATAGCCGGGGGGGCACCCGCTGGCCAGCCCCAGCACTCACACTGCTTGAAGAAGTCCTCCCCGTAGCTCTGCCGGGCCTCCGGTGTCATCTGGTCCCACAGCTGCTGCAACGATGCCTCGATGGTGTCCAGGCTGGTCACGGCCGTTTTGAAGAACCCGGGTTCCACGATGGAGACCCGCACGCCGAAGTGGTACATGTCCCGCCTGCGGAGCACAGGAGTGAGTGGGCCTGCTGGGACACGCCCCCGGCCCTGCGACAGCCAAACCCAGGGTGTTAACTCTGTGGCCAGAGCAGAGAGCCAACTCTCCGGAGGGGCGTGATGAAGTGGGGACTCTGTTGGCTCCGTCGTGTTGCATGGGATTTCTACTGTCCTGTAATAACCCCAGATATGTGTGTGCCTCAGTTTCCCTGGCCACTGCACCAGTACCTAGATGGGGATGGGAATTTCGAGTGTGACTCCCATTGAGGGACACAGTGGCTGATGCTTCCTGTAACCTGAGCCTGGGAGGGGAGCATGACCAGGTGACCTGCTGCTCACAAACAGGGTGGATCTAGTAGGGGAAGTGGATGTGTGTGGCAACCTGGATAACAATGACCATGAGACGGTTGAGTTCAGGAAGAAAGGAGAACAGCAAAATACACAGCCTGGACTTCAGAAAAGCAGCCTTTGACTCCCGCAGGGGACTGATGGGCAGGATCCCCTGGGATGCTAACATGAAGGGGAAAGGAGTCCAGGAGATCTGGCAGTATTTTAAACAAGCCTTATTGAAGACACAGGAACAAACCATCCCGATGCGCAGCAAGAAGAGCAAATATGGTAGGCGACCAGCTTGGCTTAGCAGGGAAATCCTTGGTGAGCTTAAACACATAAAGGGAGCTTACAAGAAGTGGAAACTTGGCCAGGTGGCCAGGGAGGAGTATAAATATGTTGCTCGAGCATGCAGGGGAGCAATCAGGAAGGCCAAAGCGCAATTGGAATTGCGACTGGCAAAGGATGTGAAGGGGAACAAGAAAGGTTTTTACAGGCATGTTAGCAATAAGAGGGTGATCAGAGAGGATGTGGGGCCCTTACTGGAGGAGGGAGGTAACCTAGTGACAGATGATGTGGGAAAAGCTGAAGTACTCAATGCTTTCTTTGCCTCTGTCTTCACAGACAAGGTCAGCTCCCAGACTCCTGCACTAGGCAACGCAGCTTGGGAAGGAGATGGGCAGTCCTGGGTGGAGAAGGAACAGGTTAAGAACTATTTAGAAAATCTGGACACACACAAATCCATGGGTCCGGATTTAATGCATCCAAGGGTACTGAGGGAGTTGGTAGATGTCATTGCGGAGCCTTTGGCCATTATCTTTGAAAATGCGTGAAGACCGGGAGAGGTCCCGGACAATTGGAAAAAGGCAAATGCAGTGCCCATCTTTAAAAAGAGAAGACAGACAATTCAGGGAATGACAGACCAGTCAGCCTCACCTCGGTCCCTGGAAAAATCAGGGAGGAGATCCTCAAGGAATCCATTTTGAGGCACTTGGAAGAGGGGAAAGCGATTAGGATGGATTCACCAAGGGCAAGTCATGCTTGACCAATCTAATCAGCTTCTATGATGAGGTAACTGGCTCTGTGGACATGGGGAAGCCAGTGGATGTGATATACCTTGACTTTAGCAAAGTTTTTGATATAGTCTCCTACAGTATTTTTGCCAGCAAGTTAAGGAAGTATGTATTGGATAAATGGACTGTAAGGTGGATAGAAAGCTGGCTAGACTGTCGGGCCCAATAGGTAGTGATCAACAGTTTCATGTCTGATTGGCAGTCAGTTTCAAGGGAAGTGCTCCAAGGATTGGTTCTAGGGCCGGTTCAACATCTTTATTAATGACCTGGATGAGGGGGATGGATTGCACCCTCAGCAAGTTTGCAGATGACACTAAGCTAGGGAGAGAGGTAGCTACACTGTTACAGCCTAGGGACCGGCTGGCTAAGCAGCAGTTCAGCAGAAAAAGACCTGGGGATTCCAGTGGATGAGAAACTGGATATGAATCAACAGTATGTCCAAGAAGGCTAATGGCATATTAGGGTGTGTTAGGAGGAGCATTGCCAGTAGATCTAGAGAAGTGATTATTCCCCTTTATTCAGTATTGCATCCAGTTCTGGCTCCCCCCACTATAGAAAGGATGCGGACGCAGTGGGGAGAGTCCAGTAGAGGGCACCCACAGTGATGAGGGGGCTGGAGCACATGACCTACATGGAGACGCTGAGGGATTTGGGCTTGTTTAGTCTCCTGAAGAAGGTTCCAAAGAGGATGGAGAGAGGCTGGTCTCAGTGGTGACAGGTGACAGTATGAGGAGCAATGGCCTCAAGTTGCAGAGGGGGTGGTCTAGGTTGGAGATTAGGAAAAGCTATTTCCCTAGGTGGGAGGGGAAGCACTGGGCTGCGTTCCCTAGGGACGGGGTGGACTCTCCATCCCTAGAGGTGTTTAAGTCCCGGCTTGACACAACCTTGGCTGGGATGGTTTAGTTGGGTTGGTCCTGCTTTGGGCAGGGGGTTGGACTTGGTGACCTCCTGAGGGCCGTGCCAGCCCTAGGACTCTCTGACACCATTCCTCCAGGACACTGGACCAAGGAGGAGGCAGGGCTGGCTGCCGGGCAGGGACCGGTGAGTGTGAGGTAGCCTGGGCTGGTTTAGGATACAGGGAGGTGGCCCAAGCTGGGTTGTACTGACAACCCCTGGTTCCTGCACTGACAAGTCTGTTCTATGCTGCATCCCCGCGGACTAAGAAACCTTCTCTTCTACCTGCCGTCCGAGAGTCCCATCTGGCTGTGGAGGGGGTGCAGGGCCCAGTGACTCCCCACACCTTGGTGATAGGGTGCCACAACAAGGAAGGGTAGAGGGCAGGGTTATAAGCCAGGAGTCCTGGCTCCCGGCTCCCCCTGCTCTGTCTATTGAACCCCACAGCGAAGGTGGGAATCCAGCAGTCTTGGCTCCCAGCTGGTCCCGCAGCAAGGCATGGGGGGTAACCGTGGTCTGTTCTTAGGGGGCACCTCCCTGCGGCCTAGGCCAGGGGCAGGGTGGGGCTCACCGCAGGCTGTCGGAGAAGGCCTCCACGGTGTACTTGGAGACGCAGTAGCCGCCCCCGTTGGCCGAGAGCCGCCCCAGCACGCTGGACGTGTTGACCACGCGGCCCCGCGCCCGCTTCAGCAGCGGCAGGAAGGCCAGGGTGACCTCGATGAGGCCGAAGGTGTTGACGGCCAGGACCTGCTGGAAATCCTGGATCCGCATCCACTCGGTGGGGCCGATGGGGTTCGCCACCCCAGCGTTGTTCACCAGCCCGAAGAGGCCTGGAAGAGAAGCCGGGCTGGAGTAGCCGGGATCTTCCCCCTCAGAACCCCCCACCTGAGCCACCGCCTTGCCCCCTGCAGAGAACCCCCCAGCCAGTGTCCCTGTGCCCCCCGGCACCTGCTTCTGAGAGCCCCCCCAATCTGTGCCTCTCCAGCTGGGAGCCCCCAGCCAATGCTACTGCTCCACCCCCACAGTGCACCCCCCCAGCACCTCTGCCCTGCTCCCCACAGCACCCCCTTCTGGGAGCCCTGCCAGCCAGTGCTCCTGCCCCCTACTGCGCCCCCTGCTGGGAGAGGCCAGGGCTGGAGTAGCAGGGCAGCCCCTTCCCTTCCGCCTCCCTCTGCTCACCTTTCTCCCCCACCTCAGCCCGCACCCACGCCACGGCGCGCTGGATGCTCTCGGAGCTGGTGATGTCGAGCAGGGTGGCGCGCAGGCTGGCGGAGCTGGCGCGCTGCAGGTTGTCGGCCCCCTTCTGGGTCAGGCAGCCAGCCAGCACGCGGAAACCCTTCCGGTCCAGCCGCCGGGCCAGCAGGTGCCCGAAGCCCGAGTCGCAGCCCGTGATGAAGACGTGCTTGTCATGGACGCTGGCCAGGGTCTGGCGGTCCCGCAGGTACCAGCCTAGCGCCCACACTAGGGCCACCAGGCCCATGTAGACCCACATGGCTGGCACCTGCAGCCAAACACACTAGCCTCAGAACTGGACTGCTGAAGGGGTAGGCCAAGGAACCTAGGCATCCTGGGGGGGGCCTCCCTCTGTTGCAACCACTAGACCACACTTCCCCTGCCTGGGGCTGAGAAGAGAACCCAGGAGACGGTGCCAGTCACGGTTGGAGACTGGAAAGGCCAGGCACCTGCCTACTGGCTGCACCTTGGCCTCGCGCCCTGAGCCAGGTGAGTTTTTATGGGGGTGGGCTAATGTCCAGTGGGCAGGGGGCATCGTGGGTCTCAAGGAGGTGGGGGAGGTGCTGAGGCCCTTGGGGTCCAAGGCTGTGGGTTGCTGCTGGGTTTGGAGTGAAGGTGCTGGAGCTACCTGTGAGGAAACAGGGTGGGGGGGGTTGCCTACATTGGGGCTGGCACCGGCTGGAGGGAGACTGGGGGGGTCCTGCCCTGCATGGGGGCTGGCACAGGCTAGGGGTGGGGACTGGCTGGAGGGAGGCTGGGGGTCCTGCCCTGTGTGGGACCGGGCACGGAAGTTGCAGGGCAGGCAGAGGGGGCAGGGTGCGGGCTCCAGGCCTCCATTCCTGGCACCATGCTCCCCGGCAGGTCCTGGGACCATCGCTGGGGTCCTGGGACCATCGCTGGCAACATGGCAGTACAGGAACCCCCCCCAACGTTCCCTTCCCCTGCCAGTGACTCATGGCTCAGTCCTCCCCCCCACTTACAGCCACCCTCCTGGGAGGAGCCCAAGAGCCCCCCCCCGCCACAGCTCCCCCTTACCCCCCACAGGGCCAGTCTCCGTGACAACCTGCCTGAAGTAGGACGGGCATGGCTGGGCCGTGATGGGGATTAGCTGGGATCAGCGCGTCAGAGGCTGACTGGCTCCCAGCTCCCATGGGGAGGGGTAAGCGGCCTGTTCCAGTGATGGGGAAACTGAGGAACAGCAGGGCTGGCAAAGTCTGAAATGGTTCCCAGCCACCAGGAGTCAAGGGGCAGGCTTGACCCCCCCCACGCCCCCAGCTCGGCACAGAGCAAACCTGGCCACTGGCTGTCAATGGGAGTGTCAGTCCCGGCCGCCCTGGGCTCGCTAAACCCGCTGGACTCCATATGGGGCAGGGAGGAGGGTGCCCGGCTGCCTCTGCTAATCCCCAGGCTCAGGGTGTCAGTACCTGGCCCCGTGTGTCTCCTGCTCCCCGTGTTGCTCATGTAGGTGGCCTGGAATGGGTCTAGCAGAGCCATGTCGGGTGCTTAGCTCCCCCTGGCCCAGGGCCCTGCCACCATGCCGGGGGCAGAGGAGGGAAGCCCAGGGCCCCCGTGTTTAGAGGCCAGGAAAAGGCTGGGGTAAGCCCCCAGGGACAGCCACTGTGGGTCAGTGCACGGGACCAGTCACTGCCAAAGGCTGTAAGATCCCCATGGCAGAGAGAGGGGAACCGGGCTCTGGAGGGGACCAGCACAGGGGGGTTACTCTGGAAATAGGACCCAGAAGCCCTAGCACCCCATCCCCATGGGCCCACTCTAGCCCCCGGGGAGCCTGCCTTGAGCTTGGGAAGGACCATGGGGTACAGCGAGATCTGGGTTCTGCCCTGGAGGCACCGGGCGGGGGGGGGTGGGAGGCTCCCTTGTCCCCCATCACTGAGCCTTGCACCCCTCGCTGCTGCTGTGGGGGGGGGGGCATGCCCCACAAGAACCCAGGTTCTACCCTGGGCTGCAGGTGGTGGGCGGGGCTCCCAGCAGAGGGGCGGGGCTCGCAGGCGTAGCTAAGGGATGAGGGTTCCCCCCATTCCCTGGCTCCGGGGGCAGAGCTGGGCCAGCTGCCCCATGCCCTGTGGCTGGGGGGGTATTACCAAGGGGGATTAGAGCTGTGTCCCTGAATCCCCTTAACAGCGAGCAGCCCAGCCTGGGAGGAGGTTTCATAACCTGCGGGGAGCTGGGTGCGTCTCACTGGGAATGGGGTTGGGGCTGGCCCAGGGTGGGCTGTGGAGTTCTGCACCTGGGAATGGGGGGCTGCAGCCAGGTTGTGCCCCCCACATTTCCCTGGTGTGTGTGTGTGTCCCCGCCCGCCCAGCAGTCACTGGTGGGTTATTTTCCTTCGCCCCAGGGGGAGCCCAGCCAGGGTAGGCCCGGTCCTGCCTGCTCCCAGCATTGGAAAGGTTAACGGAAGGGCAGGCCCTTATCCAGGGGCCCAGCCTGGCTGGGACCCACCACATCTCCCGGTGGCAAAAGGACCCTGGCTCGGCCCCGGCCACAGGCAGCAGGATGCGGGAACAGCCAGCCCCCTGCTCCTGGCTGGTACAGCAGGGATACACTTGGGGGGAGGGGCCACTCACTCCCAAGCTCCCCCCTCCAGCTGTGCCCATCCATGGCCCAGGGAACACATGGGGCCAGGTGCCACACAACAGGCTGGGTAGCGAGATGCCCTTCCACCGTAGTTGCCAAAGGGGGGTGCGCATGTTGTGTTCCGGGGGTAAACTGAGGCACACAAGGGGGGAGGCTTGTCCATGATCCCAGCTCAACACCAGGAGTCCTGATGCACCACCTGGGCTTCCAGCCCATGCACAGCCCTGCTAGTGCCCCCCCCCCCCATCAGCTTTGCCACCCTGCAGCCTGAGTGGGGATTCACAGGGGGAAATCCAGGCTAAGCCCCTCACCCTGTCCCTGACCTCATCTGCCCCCTAGGCCCTGCAGCCCCCAGCACGTGATGGCCCAGCATCACCCCAGAGTGGGGCCCTTGGCATAGATCCAGCTGCCAGCCCCCACCTGCCCAGCCTGGCTGCCTCCTCCCTCCCCCGCCGGCCCTCCTGCTGCCCCCCACAGCCTGCCCTGACTGGCCTCCCCACCCTGCCTTTGCCTCACATACCTCCCTGCTGTTCAGATCAGCCCTGAGCTGGTGCCGTGGAAGTTGGGGCTGGGTCCTTCTGCGCGAGGCTGAGCAACAAGTTCTGCTCTAGCCAAGTGTGGGGAAGGGTGGATTTTCCAGCCCTCCCTCTTCCTCCCGCACAGGGCGTGTCCTGCGAGCCCAGGGTTAACCCCTGTGGCCCTGCAGAGCCCCCCAGCAGGAGTTGGGCACAGGGGGCAGTGCCAGGGCAGGGGTGGCTCTGTGTCAGGCCAGGAGGCAACAGTGGGGCCCTGCACCCACATACCATGTGCGCCCCCACGCAGGCAGAGAGAGGGGAACCGGGCTCTGGAGGGGACCAGTTTGCCCAGGCCAAGCACAGGGAGTGTGACTGAAGGGGCGAAGGGTAAGGAGAGGGCTGGACAGGAGATGCCAGGAGCCTGCCATGTTGTACCCACTGTTGGGGGGCTGTAAAGTGACCCTGCTTATTGCCCCGGGTGTGCCCAGCCAACGAGGGGGGTGGGAAGTCAAGAATGGTGGCACCAGGCTAAAGCACAGGCCTGGGGTCTAGGCCTAGCAAGACTCTGAGGGTCTCTCCTAGCACTGGGAAGGAAGTGGGGACTAGTGGTTAGAGCAGACAGCGAGGTTCTGTCCCCAGCTCTGCTCTGCCTCCAAGCACAATCGCTCTGTGACTCAGTTTCCCCTCCGGTACAGTGGCCTCTCCAGACTGGAAATCCTGCTGCACGGGTGGGGGAGGAGCAGCTGCCCCCCCGCCAATGCATGTGACAACGATGAAGACAAGCCAGGACAGCCTGGGGCTCCAGGCGAGTTCCTTTCAAAGGGGACTATGGGGATGGAGGGGTGGGAAGGGGGCCCCAATGGCTGGGCAGAGCAGGAACTTCCCTGCCCAGGGCCCCAGGCCCAGCCCAGCCATGCAGGGGGGCAGACCCTGCATGCCCAGAGCACATGCTGAGCATGGGGCTGGGGCGGGATTAGCGGGCACCCGGCTCACACGGCTCCTTTGTCCAGGACTCAAGGCGCCTCAGAGGCGGATTTAAGTGTGAAAGAGGATTTGGGGGGCGGGAACTGAGATCCGGCATTAACTCCCCCTGCCCGCGGGGCAGGCTCCGGGAGAGCCAGCACTTCTGTTCCCCCCCCAGCTCCCCCGCTGGCAGCTGCCTCCAGCCAGCGCTCCTGCCCCGTTCCCCCCAGCACCCCTGCTGGCAGCTGCCCTCCTGCCAGCACCCACTCCCCACAGTGTCCCCCACTGGCAGCTGCCCCTAGCCAGCGCTTCTGCCCCATTCCCCCCGGCAGCTGCCCCCATGCTACCCCCTGCTAGCTGCTGCTCCTAGCTAGCATTCCTGTCCCATTCCCCCTGGCCAGTGGAGGGAACAGCTGCCCCCAGCCAGTGCTTTGCCCCATTCCCCCCAGCACCGCCTGCTGGGAGAGCCTGGGAACCCCTGACCCCATCTCCCCTGCTTGACAGGCAGCCTGGTCTGGTTTAACTGATGTGTTTTATTCCATTCCCCAGCCTAGCCCCCATGCAGTCCCACACTGGGGCATTTGCTGGCCCCACGGCAAGGGGGCACAGGCTCCCCCTCCTATCAGAGTGTCCCTCCCGAGCCAGCCACCCCCTGTGGCAAGCCACTTCTCTGGGCCTACAGCCAACAGCTCCCTCCGTGGCCGGGCACCAGATGGCCCCGCAGCCACCGGGTGAGAGCAAAGCCCCTGTGGCTGGCAGGATGGCAGAGGCTCAGCAGCCGCAGGCCATGGCTCCCCTGGGGAGGACAGTGCAGGGGACAGCCCTCACCTGGGCTCAGGGGTGTGTGTGATGCAGGATGGGTCGTTTCTCCCTAGCTCCCCCAGCACAGGGAGCAAAGAGCTGGGCCGTTACCACTGTCCCTCAGCGTCAGGTGAGGTGCTGCCCAGGGGACCCCTGGGATCTTGCCTGGGCTAGCGAGGAGGGGGGAAGAGGCAGTCCAAGCGGTGGCGGAGAGCGTGGCAGCAAGGCAGAGGCAAAGCCCAGCTCCTGCCTGGCTGGGGGCCTGGGCCAGGGCTCAGGAGCCAGAGGGCTGCAGCTGCCCCTTGCAGACGTACTCCAGGGCCGTGGCGATGGTCCGCATGTCCATCTCGATGCTGCGCGCCCAATTCTCCACGTCGCCAATCTCCTGTGGGGCAGAGGAGACCTCAGGGCCCTGCTTGTCGGGATACGGTGGGGTCCACAAGCAGCAGGCTGGGCTGTGCATGCCCTGGGTGCAGTTTCCCTACCAGGCCAGCAGGTGGCGCACGTCCCTCATTTATATTAGCACCAAGTGCAGGAACGAGGTGACCAGCAGGGGGAGCTGCAGCACCACAGGATCCACCCCCCCCCCCCCCGCAGGTGCCCCTCACCCCCAGCCTGCAGCCCGTGCCAACCTAGGTCTGAACCACCCCTTCTTTGCACCCTGCCAGCTGAGGCTGCTCGACTCGTGGCACCCTGCAGTGCACAGCGTGAATGGCACAGGGGCCCTGGGCCAGCAAAGGCAGGATCCGGCCAGCCTCGCGCTGCTGGGGGCACCCCTGGCCTCGCCCGCGCCAGGCAGACGGGCTATCTGGCGCCCAGGCCGCAGGCGGGCGAGGCTGAGGGGGAGGTAGTGCTGGGCACACGGCCATGCCAGCCCTGCAGAATGGGCAAAGGGGGCGCGTGGGGTGGCTCAGCCTTTGTGTGGCGAGGAACGCCGTCCCGCCTCTCCCCACAGCCGCCGGGCACAAAGCCGGCTTTCAGGGCTCCGGCCAAGCCAGGCTCAATGGGCCAATTCTCTTGGAGAGTCTGGTGCGGGCAGGCCAAAGGGAGAATAAACCCTGAACAAACGGCTCTGACTAGCCAGCGTGGGGGGAGAGCGGGGGCGCAGCTCCAGCAACGCCAATGGCCACGTGACGGGGCATAGGGAGATGGGCAGGGCGCTAGGGGGTCCCAGGCCTGTGTCACCAACCAGCTATCTCCACCCTGCTCCACACCATTCCCGCACCCTACAGCCAAAGGATCCTGGGAAACAAGCCCCTTCCCAGCTGATAGACCTATGCTCCCCTCTGGGGGCCATTCCCAGCCCCGGGCTGGAAGCCAGAGGGGGCTGGGTGAGGGAGGTTTCCTGGAGGTTTCTCCGCCCTCGGGGAGGCAGGGCAGGAGGTCGCCCACTCCGCTGCGCGTGTCCTAGGCAGGGCAGGGTGGACAAACCTTGAGTGCCTGGTTGAAATTTTCCACCATGCTGATCCACTGGCCCGTCTGCTTGGCGAACTGGGCAGCTTGGATCTGCAGCGTCTTCACCTCCTGGTCCAGCTTCCTCTGGTTCACGTAGGCCTGGGCCACCCTGCGCAGGCAGGAAGGCAATTGGTTCCCGGCAGGGCCCATCCCAGCCAGCCCCTCTACACCCACCTCCGTGCCTCCCCCTTCGGCCCCCGCAGCGACTGGCCGGGGTCCAGAGGCCCAGGATGGGGCAGACCTCGGGGGAGCTCGCCCGGAGCGGGGCGGAGGCAAACGCTGAGAGTCTCAGGCTGGGGAAGTTCCCAAGCCGGAGCAGCTTAGCGGCTCGCAGCATCTGGGACCCATTAGCAGGCCCTGGGAGCATCTGGTTCTCATCAGGCCAGGCAGCACGGGCAGGTGAAAGGCAGCACACGGGCCACCAGGTGAGCCAAGAACACAGCAGGGCCGCTGGAGGGAGGAAGGGATCCTGCCAGGGGCATGCCAGGCAAGTAGACCCAGGCCCTGGGGGAGGCACGTGGCCTGGGCCAGCTTCAGCGCTCATGGGCTGGATGGCAGAGCAGCCCCCTGGCAGGTACACGAAATGGACTCGCAGTGGTGAGGCTGGGAATGGGACCAGGACTCCTGCCTCCTAGACACCCTGCTCTAGCCACTAGCCTCTGCAGCTCCCGTCTCTCCCCAGGGATGCTTCAGCCTCTCTGCTCGGGGGTGGTTAGCACTGGGGGCCCTTTCCATGGAGAACAGGGCTAGCCAGCTCTTATTGTCCCACCTGGCCCGCGGAAGCCAGCAGGGCTGCCCTGGCATCTCAGGCACAGGGGCTGGCAGGCGTGGCCCACTCAGACAAGTTATTTTCCCTAGGGACTAAGAACAGGGAGCTCCAGGCCTAGCAGGGGAGGAGCCTGCCTTAGAGGAGTTTGTGTGGCAGGGAGCGCTTGGAGACCACGTAACGCCCAGCCCAAGGGGCATGGAGTGCTGGCAGCAGGGCCCCCAGCTCTGCAGCCCTGCGCGGCTGGCAGCAAGCCCCAGATCACTGGGCTGCGGGTGCCCGGAGGGCTGGCGCCTTTGCTAGGGTGAGAGCCGAGGTCATGGTTGCAGGGGTTCAGCGAAGGGGCAAAGAGCCCAGCTGCCTCTCGGAGCCCCCCAGGGAACCCGCAGCATGACGCTGACCAAAGCCTTTATACCAAGCCCTTTGCTGGCAGGGAGCTCAGGGGCTGTGTCCCTGCCCCGCAGGGGAGCCCCTTGGCCAGGTGCCCACGGAGGGAGCGGCTAGCTGCCCAGAACCATGCGGCATGTGCCCTTCCTGGCGCAGGACTCGCTGCCCTTGGCACATTGCTTAATGCAGCCGAGCTCAGAGCGTGGCTTCGACGTCCCCTCTGCCAAACTGCTTCCTGCACTGGTGGGGGAGGGGGATCCGGACAGGGAAATGTCCCATTCAGAAGGCTACACAGGCATTTAGCCCCCAGCCCCAGCGAGAACCATAGGGGGCCAGAGAGGACCCAGGGGAAATATGCCCCCGAGCACCACACAGAGCGGGACCCCACCACTCACCTGGGCCGGAAACCCAGAGCATGAATTTTAGTGCTGCTCAGAGATTCAAGATTCACAGCCCTGAGACTTACCCCCCTCGGGGCTGTCCCCGGCCTCAGCCGACCAGCTTCCCCCTTCCCTGGGCAGAAGATGGGGACCCGGACCCATGTATTCGTCTGGCTCTGTGATGTGAAGGGGTCACGTCCCAAAAGCACATCGCTATCCCCACTCCGTGGTGGGCAGAGGCCTGCAAACTCATGACACCCAGGCCATTAAGCAGCTTGGGCAAAAGATTTCACGTCCCATCATGACGAGCAGTACAAGCCCCGCTCGGGCCATGTACCCCACCAGACCAAGGCTTTCCCGTTAAGAGATGGGCAAGTGCCTGAATTCAGCTTAATTAACCAGGTAACGCCATGACGACGGGCTCCTGGCCTTGCCAGCTCTACTCCATTTGCTCTCACCACCTGATCCTCTGGCCTCAGAGACACCCTCCCCCAACGGCCTGCTAGTGCTGACTCCAGGGCTGAAGAGGGGCACCCAACAGGATGGATTTCCTGCCAATGCCGGAGCCAGCTGGCACCAAAAGCAGGGCAGAGCACAGGGTGATTTAAAGACGGGTGTTGTGGAATGAAACCCAGGCTTCCTCCAGGCCCCCCAAGCAGAACCAAGCCCCGTGGAGAAAGTGAGAGTGAACCACCCCCCGCCCCTTTCATTTACAACAAAGGTTGCTAGGCTGGGCGTCCCCTATACAGCTGCAGAACCAGGCTCCCTCTGACCATCACCCAGGAGACTAAGCACGGTGCGTTTCAGTCACCATGCCCCAGCCAAACCTTTGGCCTCCCAGTGCAGACTGCCCACGAAGTGCCAGCCGAGTGGGCACTGGACTGAGCCCTGCAAAACTCATGTCACGTAGCCCACTGGGCAGACCAGAGACAGCAACGGCTTTCACTTGCAGTTTCCCGGGGGGTTCCTGGAAATCCCATTCCTGTCCCAGGGCTGCACCAGTGAAGTGCCCATCACTGTGTCCCAGGCAAGACATGCTCCAGCCTTGGCTGCACCCAACACTGCTGAGGGGCCGGGCAGCTTTGCCACTCACCCTACGTTCAGGTGGTCTGTCAGGGCCTCGGTCAGGCAGGTTGCTGCAGCAATGGCCTCTCGCCGTCTCCGCTCTGCAAAGGAAAGGCTCCAGCTCCTTAGAATGTGTGCCGAGAGGAACCCCAAGCCCCCTGGAGCTTTCTAGACTAAGGCATTGAGCTAGTTCTAGAGGGCGAGGGACCTGGGGCCAGCGTGTGGGTGCAGGGTGGGCTCCATCCCCGGCTCTGGGGGGCCACAGCCAGGACGCCTGGGGCCGGGGCCAGACCAGGGCGTTTTGGGCTGATGGGGGAGTCCTGGGTTCTGCATCCCTGGGAGAGCAGCGTCCCGGCGGCGTGACTCAGTTTCCCCACCCGCAAAGCAGGGCCCAGCCCCGCCCCGCCCCGCCCCCTCCAGGCAGGGAGCGGGGGGGGGGGGCGGAACCAGCTGGGGCTGAGTGACAGGCTCGGCCTCCAGTGACGTCACGAGAACACTAGCGGTGTCAGAGCAGCCTCGGGGCGGGGCACCCGCGAGGGACCCAGACCCGGGCTGGGGAGCGGCGGTTGCCATGGAGACGGTGGGGGGGGGGGTCTCACCTTGCAGCTCGCGACGCTCGCTCTGCTTGGCCTGGTGCTCGCGCAGCAGCCGGGACAGCATGGCCGGGCCGGGCGAGCGCGGGCACGTGACCGCGCCGCCACGTGACCGACCGGGGCGGGGCGATTGGCTGGGGTGGGGGGGATGTGATAGGGAGGGATTTGGGCGATGTGGTGGGAGGGGCATTGGGGGCGATGCTGCGGGGGGGGGTCATGGGGTGGGAGGGGCATTGGGGGTGATGCTGCGGGGGGGTCATGGGGTGGGAGGGGCATGGGGGGGATGCTGTGGGGGGGGGTTATGGGGTGGGAGGGGCATTGGCGGGTTGCTGCGGGGGGGGGTCATGGGGTGGGAGGGGCATTGGGGGGGATGCTGTGGGGGGGGTTATGGGGTGGGAGGGGCATTGGCGGGTTGCTGCGGGGGGGGGTCATGGGGTGGGAGGGGCATTTGGGGGGGATGCTGCGGGGGGGGTCATGGGGTGGGAGGGGCATTGGGGGGATGCTGCGGGGAGGCCATGGGGTGGGAGGGGCATTGGGGGCGATGCTGTGGGGGGGCGATGGGGTGGGAGGGGCATTGGGGGCAATGCTGTGGGGGGGGGTCATGGGGTGGGAGGGGCATTGGGGGCGATGCTGTGGGGGGGCGATGGGGTGGGAGGGGCATTGGGGGTAATGCTGTGGGGGGGGTCATGGGATGGGAGGGGCATTGGGGCGATGCTGTGGGGGGGGTCATGGGGTGGGAGGGGCATTGGGGGCAATGCTGTGGGGGGGTCATGGGGTGGGAGGGGCATTGGGGGGATGCTGCGGGGAGGCCATGGGGTGGGAGGGGCATTGGGGGCGATGCTGTGGGGGGGTGATGGGGTGGGAGGGGCATTGGGGGCAATGCTGTGGGGGGGTCATGGGGTGGGAGGGGCATTGGGGGCTTTGCTGTGGCGGGGCGATGGGGTGGGAGGGGCATTGGGGGCAATGCTGCGGGGAGGCCATGGGGTGGGAGGGGCATTGGGGGCGATGCTGTGGGGGGGCCATGGGGTGGGAGGGGCATTGGGGGCGATGCTGTGGGGGGGTCATGGGGTGGGAGGGGTATTGGGGGCGATGCTGTGGGGGGGGTCATGGGAAGGGTATTGGGGGCAATGCTGCAGGGAAGCCATGGGGTGGGAGGGGCATTGGGGGCGATGCTGCGGGGGGGATGCTGCAGGGAGGTGGCAGGGGGTGATACGGTGGGAGGGGCATTGGGGGCAATATCCCTGCTTCCCTTGGGACCTGAGCTGGCAGGGCGCATGTGACCCCGGGGCTGGTTCAGTGCTGGGGTGTTTTGGGGCAATACGGTGATGTGTTTAGCGGGGGCATCGCTGTGACCTCACCTAGTGCACGCTGAGGCCCTGCTGCTGGGGTGGTGATTTTTGCCCTCTCCATTCTGCCCTCGCTGAGCACTGGGATACGGTGACAGACTCTGGCCTGGCTGTCCCCATGCCACCCCTGATACAGAGACAGTGTCATGCCACCTCCGGCACATCCCCGTGCTAGGTGCCAGCATTGCAGACCGTGCCATGGCCTGGGGATGTTCTGACACCATGAAGTCGTGGCATGACTGTGATTTGAGTTGCAAGGTGTGGGTGCAGCACCTTTGCTTTGTACTGAAACACTGCTGTGGTGTTTTGCCCAGGTCAGCTAGTGCCGGTGAATTAATGATTAGTGTACATGCCACAGGGAAAGGACCCAGAATAGGTGCAAAGAACATACATACTAGACGAGAGAGAAGTTACATACTAACTCTTGTGTTCTATTTTAGATTAGATCACATGAGCATGAGAGCCAGGTTGGAATGCAGCGGCGCTGAAATGCAGCTACCTCTGGGGCAGGATGCTGTTTAACAGCACGCAACGCATTTAGGACAGGAAGTGGAGGCAAATCCCGTCTCAGTTTGACTCTTCAGGAGGATGCTAGGAAGGCAGAATGGAATTAACCAAGTTGAAATTAGGTCAAGACAAATAGGGCTAAGACTAAGGCACTTGTTTTGTCTTTAAATTCATGATACCCTTGTACCGAGGGGGAGGCAATGCCACTAATCCTTGGCTTCTAAGCCCAGGACTCTACAGCCAGGGGTGCATACCCCTAAATTGATCAATCACCGCAATACCAATACCCTCACGTTGAGTGAGGGGGGAGGAAGGCCCCTAATCCTGCTAACCTGGGACTCTAAGTCTGTGGGTGCATACACTTTAATCAATCAATATATCAATATTTCTTATTTTATACTGCAGTTTTATTTCCTTTTGATATTGTCCAACAAGTTTGGCGTGATGTCTCCCAATTCTCCACCAAAATATTATGCTTAAAAGAAGCACACAGGATCTTTTTCAAGGGGATAAAGCCACAGGCCACACATATTGATAAAAGACACACACACATACACACCCCGATGGAATAGTTACCATTCTGTTGCTCGACCCAACTTATTGGCCAGATAAGTTGCGTAAGAGGGAGGAGCCGGGTTCTTGTCAGTCCAGACTGATGCTCCAAGTCGTAGCAGGACAGAACCCAAAGAACCATACAAGACACTCCATCCTTTATAGGATTTTCCCTTCCATACGAGTCTATTCATTTTGCCTTGTTATACCTTAATCAGTCATACAGCCTCACAATCAGTTTTTCTGTGACATATGTTTTGTTCTCACAGTCATTTGATATCAGTGTGCTGACAACCCCTCCTGGGTGTTGTCTTCTGGCAAAACTTATTGGTCCTCTATCAAGGGTGCTTGCCACTAACTTCAGGGCTCGTCAATCTGCCTAGGTCCAGTTTGCGTCTTCAGTGTGCTGTAGCTTAGTTGATAAGTATTTGGTGCTTCTGAGTCTCCAGCCCTTCTTCTGACCATTTGGGCCTACAGTGGCCTTCACGCTTATCTCTCCCAAAACATTCTCTCTCTCATTCACACAAACAATACATTTACACAATTGCAGCATGGAACCAAGTGTATTTCTAGTCACTTGAACAAAGTTACAAAGTCTTTTAACATTAAACTTCTTTCTGTCTATTACAAGACTTAGTCTAATACCAACATCACTATTCATTACGATATTCCATCCCTTCTCTTTAACATCAGAACATGCTAACATCAAACAGAGCTGGAGTTAATTTAACAAAGCTGCCTGGCCTATTTGAGGCCTACATCTTGTGTTTAAGTTTAATCCAAACCTTATGCTATAACATACATTCTTTATAAGTAACTTATTACCTACAAAATTACAAGGCTACATTGTCTCTCTTTTGACCCCGCAAGAACAATTCTTGAGTGGTCACATTCTTAAAATTTTTGTAACTGTTTCATGGCAATGTATTGAGACATTACATAGGCTTGTGGTTTCAGTTTAACATATCTTCTTTTGATCCAACAATACATACAACGCATAATGATAAACACAATCACTGTTAGTACTAATACAATAATCATGGGGTGTAAGACTATATTTAAAGTCGTGGTCCAGGTAGGCGACCATCCTCTAAATTAGTGTTTCCTGATTTTATTTGGCCATGGAACCCTTTTCAGCCTAAAATAATTTCAAGGAACCCCTAGGGTTCCCCGAGTAAAATTTGGCAAGCAAAAAAAAAAAAAAAAAAAAAAAAGCCCTGCCAAAATTGGTTGAGCAAAAAAACCTTGCAAAATGCTCTGTCTCTTTAAGAGGGGGCGGGGCAATGCCACGTTCTCGCGGAACCCTTACTTTCGCTTTGCGGAACCCTGGGGTTCCACGAAGCACCAATTGGGAAACACTGCTCTAAATACATCATACCAATGATGAACACTTAATTTTTAAGCATGGTCCCCTATCCTAAGTATTTCTTTTCATTGATGGCCATACTTCTAGCTTGAATTTTTGTCGTGTAGTTTTAGTTAATTCGCTGATCTGCTGATTTGTATAGACCCATCCATACAATTCGGTTCAATCTATTCCTAAGGAGAAATCAAAATCTAGAATGTTAGTAGCATCTATTTCAATTTCCTTTCCCTTTCGCATTGGAAAATAATATACTAGCTCAGTAACATATTTGGTGTCTTCTGCCCATTATGTTCAGTTCATGTAATTTCAGATTGAGATGTTGAATTCAAAGGTAAGGTTGCTGGCTCCAGTAGGAATGTGGATGCCCTCATTTCAATTTGGGAGTATGATGCTGGCAAGCTCTGGTCTGGGTGAACCCGAATACAGCCTGTAACTCCAAAGGTGACATTAGAGATGCTGTCAGTGGTCGAAGTTACCCGATCTGTAGCTGGTTGATAATAGAGGAGAGTGGTTCTTGCCCCATACAGTATTTGAGCCATGGGAGGACAGGTCAAGTTGACAGATATTTCCCCCTTTTGTCAGCCAATTCTTGTAGATTTCCATTTAGCTGTTTTAATCTTTGACATTTGTTTCTTAAAATTACTGATTGGCTCTGTGTACCATTGCAAAGTACCTTCCATTTTTCTAATTCCTGGCAAGAAGTTGCAGTTTCATCCTTACAGCTTGCGAGGCGGTAAAAGGTTTCATTACAAGCCTTCCACAATAACCAAAGAGCAGCTGATTCTTTTTTACTGGCTGTGGGTGGTTTATATACCAGGAAATATTTGGCCAATTTATGTTGTAACTCTGCAATGGTATGGACATTGGCAGGGCTCGACAAATAATACAATCTAATTGCCAGTGACGAGTAGGTTACAACCCGGAAGAGCTGGGTCCAAAATTGGCAAGGATTATGTCCAAATTTGTGCAGGATTTGTTTAAAAGGGGTACTTTCTTTTACAAATTCCAATTTTTCCTCCCTCTTTGCTTGTACATTTTACTCGGTATCCTAGTCTCAGTAACCAGTGATGTACCAAAAAGTCTTTCAACATTAAACTTCTTTCTGCCTATTACAAGGCTTTGTCTAATACCGACATCACTATTCATTACAATATTCCATCCCTTCTCTTTAACATCAGAACATGCTAACATCAAACAGAGCTGGAGCTAAGTTAACAAAGCTGCCTGGCCTGTCTGAGGCCTACATCTTGTGTTTAAGTTTAATCCAAACCTCATGCTATAACATACATTCATTATAACTAACTAAATTATTACCTACAGAATTACAAGGCTACATGTGGCTATCCCTGGATACAAGGCAGATACCTGCAAATGTGCAAGGTTCTAGTTACAACATTTGTATCCGTATCTGCAGAGCTGAGTTGCAGATATTCACATCTGTGGATCTGCAAGACTTTAGAGCTGGGTGCTGCGCTAGGCCATCCTCACGTCAGCCTCTCCTGCAACTAGGGATGGGCAGCTGGGGCTGGACTTTCTCCACCCTCGTTCCTTCCCATACCTTTGTTGCTTCCAGCCTTGATTCTTACAAGACCCAGCTCGGGAGCTGCATTTCATGGTGTGTCCTGGACTGGAAGCCCCACCAGTGTGGTGGCATGTTGTGACGTGACCTGGTGCATGGCCACAGCATGTTGCGATGCAGAGATCCTGCCTGCATCCGCAAGGTGACAGGAGATTCGGGGCAAAGCTGGGCGATGGGATAGTTCTTGAGCCCTCCACAGCAATTTAGGACAAGTGGCTGGACATGGCGCCTCACTCCCCTCTCGAAGGGGTCGTCAGACTTCATTCCGATGGAATTACTCCTGATCTACACCAATATAAGCACCAGGAGACTCCGATCCTTTGTGACTGCAAGTGCTTTGAGAGCCCCTTTGCCTGTCTATATACAGAGCCTAGCGCAGCGGTGATCTCCAGGGCCGGCTTTAGGCCGATTCCCCCGAATTGGGCCCCGCGCCCTAAACCCGGAAGTTTGCTGGGTGCGCTGTGGGAGGGGGCGTTGGCTCTGGAGGAGGAGCGTGGCGGCTTCTGTGGCCTGTGGGAGGGGGAGTTGGCTCCTGGGTTTGGCTGGAAGGCAGAACTCTGCCCTGTAGCTGGGGATTTAAAGGGGCTGTGACTTGTTTCTTTGGCTTACAGGAGAAATCCTCGGTGAACTTAAGCACAAAAAGGAAGCTTACACAAAGTGGAAACTTGGACAAATGACCAGGGAGGGGTTTAAATGTATTGCTCGAGAATGCCGGGGGGTTATCAGGAAGGTGAAAGCGCAATTGGAATTGCGACTGGCTAAGGATGTGAAGGGGAACAAGGAAGGTTTCTACAGGCATGTGAACAAGAAGAAGGTGATCAGAGAGGGTGTGTGGCCCTTACTGGATGAAGGAGGTAACCTAGTGACAGATGGTGTGGGGAAAGCTGAAGTACTCAATGCTTGGCAAATGTCATTGCGGAGCCTTTGGCCATTATCTTTAAAAAGTCATGGAGATAAGGAGAAGTCCTGGATGATTAGAAAAAGGCAAATGCAGTGCCCATCTTTAAAAAGGGAAGAAGGACGATTCAGGGAACTACAGACCAGTCAGCCTCACCTCAGTCCCTGGAAAAATCAAGGAGGGGATCCTCAAGGAATCCATTTTGAAGCACTTGGAAGAGGGAAAGTGATCAGGAATAGTGAACCCTTGGATTCACCAAGGGCAAGTCATGCCTGACCAATCTAATTAGCTTCTATGATGCTCTGTGGACATGGGAAAGTCAGTGGATGTGATAGACCTTGACTTTAGCAAGGCTTTTGATACGGTCTCTGACAATATTCTTGCCAGCAAGTTAAGGGAATGTGGATTGGATAAATGGACGGTAAGATGGATAGAAAGATGGCTAGAAGGCCGGGCCCAGTGGGTAGTGATCAACGGCTCGATGTCAGGATGGCGGTCAGTTTCTAGCGGAGTGCCCCAAGGTTCGGTTCTAGGACCGATTTTGTTCAATATCTTTATTAATGATCTGGAGGAGGGGGATGGATTGCACCCTCAGCAAGTTTGCAGATGACACTAAGCTGGGGGAAGAGGTAGATACGCTTGAGGGCAGGGATAGGGTCCAGAGTGACTTAGACAAATTGGAGGATTGGGCCTCAAGAAATCTGATGAGATTCAACAAGGACAAGTGCAGAGTCCTGCACTTGGGACGGAAGAATCCCAAGCATTGTTACAGGCTGGGGACCAACCAGCTAAGTAGCAGTTCTGCAGAAAAGGACCTGGGGGTTACAGTGGATGAGAAGCTGGATATGAGTCAACAGTGTGCCCTTGTAGCCAAGAAGGCTAATGGCATATTAGGTTGTATTAAGAGGAGCATTGCCAGCAGATCCAGAGATGTCATTATTCCCCTTTATTCGGCTCTAGTGAGGCCACATCTGGAGTATTGTGTCCAGTTCTGGGCCCCCCACTACAAAAAGGATGTGGACACATTGGAGAGGGTCCAGCAGAGGGCAACCAAAATGATTAGGGGGCTGGAGCATATGACCTATGAGGAGAGGCTGAGGGAGTTGGGTCTGTTTAGTCTGCAGAAGCGAAGAGTGAGGGGGGATTTGATAACAGCCTTCAACTCCCTGAAGGGGGGTTCCAAAGAGGATGGAGAGAGGCTGTTCTCAGTGGTGACAGATGGCAGAACAAGGAGCAATGGTCTCAAGTTGCGGTGGGAGAGATCCAGTTTGGATATTAGGAAAATCTATTTCACTAGGGGAGTGGTGAAGCACTGGAATGGGTTCCCTGGGAAGTAGTGGAGTCTCCATCCCCACAGTCTCGGGCTGACAAAGCCCTGGCCGGGTTGATTTAGTTGGGATTGGTCCTGCCTAGAGCAGAGGGCTGGACTTGATGACCTTCTGAGGTTTCTTTCAGCTCTATGATTCTATGTTTTTTGATTTTTTTTTTGCTCAACCAACATTTGCGTGTGGGTTTTTTTTTTGGGGGGGGGGGGGGGTTAAAAAACGGTTCAAATTGGGCCCCTCAGTTCCTAAAAGTGGCTCTGGTGATCCCGCTCTGCGACTGGGGTTCCTAGCCACAGATAATGTCATGTGGCCCCATCCGCGTTGTGCCAGGTCCCCCTCCCACCCCATGCTGATGATCCCAGCTGCCTGGATACTGTGCTCCATCTCAGCGCATGATGGATCGGGGTGGGGGTGGGTGCATGAAGCATCAGCAGACCGGGAAAGAGCTGGCTGAGCTCCGAAGATGGGAACCTGACCATTAGCCAAGAGCCAGGAGCACTACGGAGATGAAATTAGCCTGCAGTGTACTCCAGAAGCAGCATAACTCCCGAAGGGTGAGTTGGCAAAATAGCACATGGTGTCTGACCTCACTGCGTCCGGCTGGATTTAGCTCTGATGGAGCAGAGCCTGTGATCTCAACAATCTAGCATTGAGTCACTGAGGGAAAGCAAGGTGGCTGGGCAGCAGCGGCTGGCTTGGGAGGATCGTGGAGTCCCTTGGACGTGGAATGGGGGGGCAGGTTGGGAAGGCACAGGAAGGGATCTGGAAAAGGCTAAGAGGAAAAGCTGAAAGCAGGGACATGTGCCTATTCACTCTTTCCCTTCAGGCGGCTCACAGCCTCCTGCGTTGGTTCTTTAGCCCCACAGCAGCAGAGAAAGACGTGGCTTGGAGTCCCAGGGCTGGTGGTTTGGGTACAGAATGTGCAAAGGTGTATGCCCTGCAGTGGCGGAGTGGGGATTAGTCATTTTGTGTGAATATGGTGGGTGCCTCAGTTTCCCCTAGAATGGTTGCATGGTTAACTAGGTAGTTGGAAAAGGTTGTTTACTCTGGGCAGAGCTCCAGGTCTGACTGACACCTGGCTGGGGCCTTGGGGAGTCCCAGAAGACAATAGACACTCCAGTTGCACAGACATTTGGATCCTAGCAACTAACGGCCATGGGTGAACAGCGGAGAACAAAGGGCTAAGGCAGCCAGCCAGGTGACAGTGTTTTCCTGGGAACAAGAACAAAGGACTGAGTTGGGGCCCCGTGGGGCAGTTAAGTGTGGGCTGTGGGAGGAAGGATTGACTTGGTCCTGGGCAGGGACTAGAGAGGCTTTGTAGTCCAGAAGGAGTTTGCTGTAACCTTCTGTTCTCTGTTGTGTGAACTACGGACTTTCTGTGCTGCGTCCAGACAGCTAATCAACCCTCTGCTGCTAACCTGCTGGCGAAACACCACTGAAGAGTCAGGAAGCCGGGGTGCATCGTTCCCGTCGGGTGTGTAAGTCCCCCACAGGTGGGTCCATGGAGATCACTGGGGGGGAGGGAGGGGAGAGTGCTGAAAGCTCTGAGGTTCAGTCCCCAGAGGCAGTAAGCCTGTAGTAAGATGAGAGCCTGCCACAGAAGTCCATGTATCACAAGCCTGATTTGAGGCCTGAGGCCTAGCTAACAACAGACAAACATAGCTAATAAAAAGCAAAGCTAAGCCAGGAGCAAGAGGCAGGCCCCTGGCACGAACAGGGCCGAGAGTGCAAAGCAGTAACTGGTAATAGGCCCAGGTGTAGAACAGTCATTGGCGCAAGGTGCCGACTGTAAAACAATCATCGGTACTGATCACAGGTTGAAAGCACCTTCCAAAAGGATGGTACCACCCGCTGGTTAGGAAAGCCCTTGGTCCCCACACTCCCCCAGATACTCACCTAGGTTCAGGAAAGGGTCTAAATGGACAGCGTGATGGATAGAGAAAAGTTCTGATTGAACCACCAGGTGTAGGGTGGTGGGTGGTATCTAAGGAGTGTCAGAGGGTGGTAACCTGACATGTCAGAAGTGAGGTGTCTCTAAAGTGGTGTCTTGGAGGGGCAGTCTTTGTCTGACCTAGGAGGCAGTGACGGATTCCCATATCACCGCCTGCGGTCTATTGTTAGGGGGTACATGTGCATAGTGGTTCTGTAGAGTCGACCTTCAATGATTGTTGTGCTTTGTTTAACAATAAACCTGGCCGGGCACCTTCGATCCTTATCTCATTTGTGGTCTTTGGAGGCTCTCTTTGTGTTGATTCCTTGCATGAGTCGACACAGCCCACATGACTGAGCACACCCGCATGCAACATCATTGACGGAGCAGGAGACCTGTCAGGACAACATGCCAGTAAATCCTGACTACTACAAAGCTGAGCGGCTGACCCTAGTGAGCGCATGACCCTGTGGGCTCCTCCCAAGAACTGTTCCAGAGCAGGCCTATGGATCCTGCTGCCTCTATACTGCATAGCGGCAGGATCCCAGAGGACTCTAACAATGCTGTGAGCAGGGATCCTGCGCTGCCATGCAGCCATTTCTGGGGTGGGGCTGTTTCACACCAAACAGCAACCCTATGGCACGGCCTGGGACAGGAAGGGAAGCAAAAGACCTCATCCAAGGGGACAGATTTAGAAAGAGAGTTTGCCCGGGATCACAGGGTAAAGACCCTGAGTTATGCAGTAAGAGCTAGTGTTTCTCAACCAGTGGTACAAGTACCCACTCGAGAGAAGTCTGGTGGGTACATCAACACAACTGAATTTGGAGAAAACAGAATTTTTCTTTTAAGTTTTACAGCTCTTTATTATTTTTGTACTTTTTACACCCAAAAATGTCATCGCCCGCCCGGCTACAATTAAATTGTTTAAACAAATGTGTTGCAATGGTAGAAAACCATTTTGTGTGTCTGAAAACTCTAGGTATTGGGGGTACTTATCTTTTTTTTTTTTGGCAAAAGGGGTACTTTATTAAAAAAAGGTTGAGAAACACCGAACTAGCCCATGGGATGGCTTTATTGCCATGAGGGGTGTGGATGGCTGGCAGTAGCTGACCCGCAAGATGGCACCTCTAACAACAGAGCTGGTTTCTCAGTCATATCGTTCACTTGGAGCCTTTCTGACTCCGCTCCAGAGATGAATTTATCTGCTTGGCCTGGGGCTGTGGACGTGACCTGGAGAAATGGGGACTGGCGCTACCAGCGTCACTTGGCCCATAGTTAGCTCAGTGACCATGTAAAAATAGCCCTGGCTGCCTCCCCGTGCACCTGGCTGACAGATCTCCTGCCTCCCACGACACAAACAAGTTTTCCCAGCCACCCGCCTCGCCGGAGCCCATCCAGCCATGGGGGCCGGGAGCGGGGAACACGAAGGAATTGAGTTGCCTCTGTTATTGGCGGAGTCACAGCTGATTGGGTTACTGTGGAGGCAGAGAGCTGGGCAGGGCATGCCATCGGGGTTCAGCTCCACCTGGGAACCAGGCGTAGGGTGTCTCAGGCTGGGGTCCCCCAAATCAGTGACCAGTCCTGAGGGGGTGGAGTGGCCCACAGCCAGTGGCAGAGCTGGGAGCGGGTCACAGGAGTCCTGTAGCCGAGCTCCGACTCCAGAGTCGCCCTGTGGGCCTGGCTGGCTGTGTCCCAGGCGGATGTGCATCGTGGCTCATGAACCACTGCTGGGCCCTCCCCTTCTCCCAGCTAGCACCCGAAAAGACCCTGCCTGGTGTCGCTGCGCAGCTCTCTCTCGCAGGAGGGTCGGAGGTGGTAGCCGGGCTGGCATGTGAATGCTCAGCAGGGGGAGTCTGAGTCCGCCCCTCCCTGAGATGACAGGGGCCGTGCACACTCCTGTGAGCTATGGGGCCAGGCTCTTTGCAGACACAGGCAGGGGCAGCTGTCTGGCTCATGCCCAGGGCACATCGTGAGGGTTCCTTGGCCGCTGTAACTGCAGCTAGATGTGAAAGTGGAGACTGGAGGCGAGCCGGCTGCTGCAAGGAGGTGCCAGGCGGGTATATGGGCATGGACCAGCTGGTTCTGGGCCATGTCATGTTACCATCTGGCCTCCTCCTCTACACTCCCGCTTCTTCCCTTTTCTCTGCCATCTGGTGAAGGATGCTCCCTGGGGGGGCTGAAGGACTTCGCCCTGGCCAGAGTTAATGGAGAAGGGTTGGTTCTGCTGCTTTCAGGAACTGGAAGGCTGCTTGGGAGCGGTTCCCTCTCTGGGTGGGTCCATCTGTAGAGGCCAAGGCCCATAACCCCCTGTTCTCAGCTCTGCTCCCAGCCCTCTGGCTCCAGCAATTTTCCCCACCCACAGAGATTCCTCTTGCTCTGGCCTCGCTTTTTTGCCAGCTCCACCCACGGCCCCCAAAGCCCTCAGGGGACTTTTCTGGCTCTGAAACTGAGGCCGGGGCTTCGTGCTGCCCTAGAGGCCCAGCAGTAGCTCTGGGAGCCAGAGCCAGCCAGCTCATCTCTCCTCCCCGTCACGTGGTCTCTTGGCTTGGCTGAGCTGGAAGGGGCTCTCAGAAGCTGGTGGGAACTGAGGTTTCAAATCCAACTGAGTCTTTTCAAGACGGGATGTTCCCCTTACACTCACCCTCCCAAGCTGCTGCTCCCCCCCTCCTCATTTTTCACACTCTGATCTTGGTCAGCGAGAGAGGCGGTGTTGGGTGAGTTGCAGGAGGTGCGCCCTTGAACACTGAATGTGGAGTTGGCACCTGTGTGAAAACAGAACACACACTCCCAGTCACTGCTAAGGTGATCACAAAAACAAGCAAAGTGATTCCAGAGAATACACACACACACACACACACACACACACACACACACTTCTAGTGCTCTCTCAGCTGCAGACCACCCGCCATTTACATAACACCGTCCACTAACTAAGCAAACGCCATGCAAAGCCAGCGGCTGAGGCTCAGCTGGCCATGCCCTTGCACAGAGCAACTGGCATGTGGCTGCTCTGTCCCAGGGATGCAGTTTAGGACAGGAAGTGAAGCGGGATCTCGGATTCAGGTGGAGAGGCTGACGGATGCTGCGAGGTGTTCTCCCAGCAGGCTGGGCCTTCTACCCTACAGCCCAGAGGTTTGGCTGGGGGTGAGTAACAAACTGCCCAGGGATGGGGCGGCTCTGCCAGGCTTGTGCCTTTGCAGCCAGGCTGGGTGCCTTTTTGGGAGACGTTTGACCTGACAGGGGTTGCTGGGCACAGGAAGTGGGGGGTCACTCTCTGGATTGTGACTCAGGAGGACAGGCTACATGATCTGTGAAGGGGCTGTTGGCTGGCCAACGCTGTGACAGAAATCCAGGTGTTGATCTCCTTGGGTGCCGCCCACCACGGTCAGAATTGTTCTCAAGGCCCCAGCTCCAAGAGTCCTGCGATGACCTAAAACCTCCAGCCTTCACTGCAAAAGCAAAGGCAGGTTCTAGCCTCTGTGGGTGCAGAGAGAAGTGACACCGCTGGCCCGAGAGAGATCCAAAAGCAGCGCCCCCGATCGTTGTTTTTCAACATTTTAAGCCAGCCTCCTGATCTTGGGACCCTTGCGGACTTCGGAAACCTGGGCTGGGCAGGGGTGAACGTAGCCGGCCCAGGGCAGTTCTACCAACCGCTGCGCGTCCCTGCAGAAGAGCCACGGAAGCAAGAGAGGCCAAGAGCAGCTTGCTTCACTCACCCGGCTCTGGGCCCCACTGAGGCTCCAGTAGACAGATTGCCGAGTGGCCCCCTCTCCACTGAGGACATCCCAAGGCTCAGTTTCATTTACACCAGCTGTTCCTCTCCTGTCCCAAGCCCCATTGCTTCCGAGACTCTCTGTACCCACCTTGCCTGCATGACAGCAGCCTCCTCCCACCGGGCCAGGTGGAAAGATGCTGCTGAAAGAGCGGGGTGGGAAGGGGTGGGGGATTTCTGGGGTCTGATCTCAGCTCTTAGGTCTGGCACAGAATGTTTGGGGTGGCAGGGCCGATGTGCAGGGGGACAGAGGCGAAAGCCCTAGGCGCCCTTGGGACAGTGGATGGAACTGGGTCCATTCCCAGGTGGCCCTTCAGAGAAGGAATCATCCATTCCCAGTGCCAGCCAGGCTATCCAAGGGGAAAGCACTGGGGAGGGAAAAGCTCCGAGGGCCTGTTTGCCATCAGGCAGATGGTCCCACAACCCGGCTCTGCAAGGGGCAGGGTCACCCCATCTGTCCCCCACTGCCTTGGGGGCAGAATGCAGGAAAACCAAAGTGAACCGACCAGGGGCAGGAAGGTCGAGAGTCACCTGACTGTTGCGCGGCTGCATCCGGCATCCGGGCTGCAGCCCGTTCACGTGGATGCAGCAGCCCTGCCAACTCGCAAATCTCTTGTGAAGCCCTTGGTGAGCGGGAGCGGTTTAAAAATAGCTGGTGTGCTGGAAAATGTGACGCCCCCACGCTCCCGTTTGGGGCCAGGCCCGCGATCCACAGGCGGCCGTTCACTCTCATTTGCAGCCATCCTGCCCCAACAGCAGCACCGCGTGCCATTCCTCCCTGGGCCGGGAAACCTAGCAGGGGCTCACTCTGGCCCACTTTTGCAAGCTCCCTGCAGCCCAAGCTATGCAGCAGAGCATGGGCCAGCGTGCTGGCAAGCTGGCTGCTAAGGACTGCTAGTTTCCAGTTCCCTTTTCCCAGCCTTTCCCCGCAGGGGGCGCTGGAGGGCGAGGGGCAGGAGCACTGGCTGAGGTTACATGTCCCAGCCTCTTCCAGTAGGGGGCGCTGGAGGGCGAGGGGCAGGAGCACTGGCTGAGGTTACACCTCGCAGCCTCTTCCAGCAGGGGGCGCTGGAGGGCGAAGGGCAGGAGCGCAGGCTGAGGTTACAAGTCCCAGCCTTTCCCCGCAGGGGGCGCTGGAGGGCGAGGGGCAGGAGCGCAGGCTGAGGTTACACGTCCCAACCTCTTCCAGCAGGGGGCGCTGGAGGGCGAGGGGGCAGGAGCACTGGCTGAGGTTACACCTCGCAGCCTCTTCCAGCAGGGGGCGCTGGAGGGCGAGGGGGCAGGAGCACTGGCTGAGGTTACACGTCCCAGCCTCTTCCAGCAGGGGGCGCTGGAGGGCGAGGGACAGGAGCACTGGCTGAGGTTACACGTCCCAGCCTCTTCCAGCAGGGGGCGCTGGAGGGCGAGGGGGCAGGAGCACTGGCTGAGGTTACACCTCGCAGCCTCTTCCAGCAGGGGGCGCTGGAGGGCGAGGGGGCAGGAGCGCTGGCTAAGGTGACAATAGCCCAGCTCCAGCCACTCTCGGTAGGGGGCGCTCTAGGAGTTGAGGGAGGCCGGGGGCGGTAGCCCCAGCAGGAGGCGCTGTGGGGAATAATGCAGGGAGCTGGTTGCGGGGAGTTCCCATCCATGGGCCGCCAGAGGAGAGAGGGTCTCTTACAGCTGCAGTGGCGGGTATATCGCATGTCACCCCAGCGCACCCCCAAAAGTGCCTGGCGCTGGGGTGACATATGTTGTTTAACTGGGAGCAGCAGCCCGGCACCGAAGGATGCTCGTTCGAGCACGGGAGCGAGGGGCTCAGGAGGCTGCCTCGGGTCTCCCCCGAGCGGAAAAAGTTCCTGGGTGAATCCAGTGTCCTGAGCTCCCGCCTGGCCAGGGCGTGAGGCACCGTGGGACTCTGCCCTCGTGCAGCCCGGTGTCCTGGCCGGCTTCCACCGGAGACCTGGCGCCTCTTTCGCAGCCTGCCCGGCCGCCCCGCCCCAGCAGGCAGCTGCCGACTCCCCCCAGAGGTGGCTGCATTTCAGCGCCGGCCAGAGGCTGCTTCCCCCTGCAAAGCACGTGCACGGGAGGGGGCGGCGCCCTAGGCAGTGGCCGGGTCCGGGGGCCGCTGCCAGAACAACCAGTTTCTCACGCTCCCCGTGCCGGGTTCGGGGCCAGCACCTGCCCTGCTCCGTGCGGCCGGCGGGGAAGGGGCGTGTCCGGCGGCCGGGCCCGGTCCCCTGTTAGCGCGCGGAAGAGCGGAGCTGTGGAGGCTGTTCTGCCGGCAGGATGCGGGGAGCGCTGGGCGCCGGGCTCTGCTGCCTCGGCCTGCAGCTCCTGACGGGCGCCGCCTTCAACCTGGACGGGACCCACACGCTGCTCAAGGACGGGCCCGGGGGCAGCTTGTTCGGCTTCTCTGTGGCGCTGCACCGGCAGCTCCGGCCCGAGCCCGCCAGCTGGTGAGCGCCGAGCCGGGGACCCCGCTCCCCCAGCCTTCCCGTGGGGCGGGGGACGAAGAGCCGGGAGGTCCCGTGGGGAGGGGGGGTGTCAAGTCTCGGGGTCCGCAGCGGCGCGGGAGGCGGGTTCTGCACCCTTCGCCGGGCCGGGAGGGGAGGGGAGAGGAGAATCTGTAAAACAACCCCCCCCCCCCCGTTACTCCGAGCAAGTTTCAGGGGGTGGGTAGCAGCTCGGCCCCCCCCCCCCTCCCTTGGCTCTAAATAACTGCGCAGGGTAGCAGGGTGGGGGGTATTCTCCTCTCGCCGATCCCCGCGGTGTGTGTGTGTGGGGGGGGGGGCAGGGTCACATCTGTTACCCCTTCCGCCTGCCTCGCCCTGCGCCCCTCGCCCCGCTGGGAACTTCCCCGACCCGCCGAGGCGAGGCAGGTTCCTTCTCGCCTGACCCCTGGATTCTCTCGGGTCTCCTGTGCGGGTCCAGATGCAGCTTCCAGTGGGGAGCGCTGACCGCCCCCCCCCAACATCTGTCCAGAGACAGTGCGGAGGTCTCCCCTCTCCCATGGAATCTGCCCCAGGGCGGATCCGAGTCTAAGAGCCAAGCACTTGTGAACAGCCACAGCCCGGACTCCTGGGTTCTTTTCCTGAGTCCCTGGGTGGCTTCGGGATGTACCTGTCAGCTCCGGAGCTTTTCCCTGGGCACGATTTTGGCACCGATTTGCGACTTCTCTGGGACCCTAAAAGCAGCAGCTCTGTCCCCTCGGGGGAGGGGCACATTTGAAGGCAGCTCTGAGTTGTACAGGGACACCGGGGGCCTGATCTGCCCCCAGCTGCACTCCAGGCTCCTGACAGAGCCATATCCTCTGTCCCCCACCCTACGGGTGCCCCAGCGGCCAGAGGGGGGTGCTGTCTGGAGCAGCCAAGGCTCCTCACCGATGGGAGCAGATGCCCAGCTCTCTGTGGCTTGGGCTGGGGAGCTTGTCTCACAGCAGCTCCTTCCTCTTCCCCCTTCGCTGGGGGGCGGGTGTGCAGACCTGCTGGTGGGAGAACGTGTGTGAGTGGGGGGGGGGGGGAAGAGTGCTGAGCTGTATAATAATCCCCCACCCCTGCCTCTCAGCAGAGCTCCCCGCACAAGACAGTGTCACTGTCCCCATAGTGCAGGCAGGGAAACTGAGGCATGAGGTGGGGCAGGGACTTGCCTAAGGTCGCTCTGTGGCAGAGCCGGTCCCAGTGCTGTGCTCCTGCCATGAGGCCCCTGCTGCCTTCATGTACGTGTAGTGAGGTCGGCAGTCGTGTGCCAGGGCGGGTGATGCCACATGTGGCCAGGGTGTCACTGAGGGTTCGGTGGATGGTGGCTTTTTCAGCACTTTGTGATCCTCAGCTCAGCAGTCCCACTCTGGCTGTGTCTGCCCGGCACGGCTGGGCTCTCTTTGGGGGCAGGGATGGGGCTCCCTGGGGCAAGGGATGCTGGCAGCTCCCAGCTGGCCCAGTGTGAGCCCTGCTGCTGGCTGGGCTGAGCTAGGGCTGCAAAGGGTTAAATAAAGCTCTGATGAATATTAATGAGGCTGTGGGCGCAGCTCAGAATCATTAATGAGCCATTTAGGTGAGGGGCCCAGACACTAGAAGCCATCAGGGCTCAAATCCCTGCATCCCCTCCTTGCCTCCTCCAGTGGTAAATTATTCAGCAGGGACGGGAGCTGAGCCAGGAGAGGAAATCGATAGTGCGGACCCCAGGCTGGCTGGAGCCATGGGGGTGAGAGGCTGAGATCCCCCACGGCCTGCCCCAGCAGCAGCAGTATCAGTCCCATGCCTGCTCCGTGGGAGGTGGGCATATGGTGCTTCTCTGGGCGTGTGTGGCCTGGGACGGCACTACCTCTGGGCTGGGGTGCATTTAGTGCCTAGAGCAACAGCGCAAGGTGGGGGGGAAAAATGCAGATGAGGCTTGTGATCTTATCATGCTCCCCCCCAGGACTCTTCAGTGCCCCCCAACGAGGGAGGGGGTGAACTGGGGGCTCCTCGCAGCTGCTTGAGGCCAGGCGAGTCATGGCTGGCATTGCTGGTGCCCCCTGCTGAAGGTAACGCAGGGCTGGCGTGGGCGCAGCTGCAGCCCGGGAAATGTGCTCTCCCTTGGCACGCCCCCGGTGTGATCTTTGCTGGCTCCCGCCTTCTGGCCTGTCACAGTTGCTGCCAACGCTCACTTGGATTCTGGGTTGGCGGCTGGCTTCTCACAGCAGAGCCGACCCCAGCAGCTGGAACTCCGGGGGCAGCAGCTGCTGGGTCCCTGGCAGCGGGAGCCCCTCCTGGTACCCTGGTAGTGCCCAGCTGCTGGGAGCATCCTCTGAGAGCGCCCTCACTGGGTCCCTGTGCTGAGAGCCATCTGTCCCTGGGGGGGTCTGCTGCAGAGGTTGCTGCCCGGAGAAGATAAAAAAACTGTCTTGTAAAACAGAATCCCTTTGGCTTCAGCTAGAGCAAAGCCCGGTCTGGCTCAGTCCGTCTGGGTTGTGAACAGGTGCTGGGGGAGCGCTGATCTCACGCCCTGCCTGGCGCTGGACGGGTTCCCATATGCGACTGTCTGTTTCTTGCGGGGGAGCTTTGGTCACGTTCCTTGTTCTCCATGGCGAAGCCTGTCAGACGTTCCCGGAATTCCTCCCTGCGGGGGGATTTGCTCTGGCAGCTCGGAGCCACCCTGGCGTTCGCGCTGACGCACCACGGACAAAGCGCTGGGCCAGTGCAAACAGTGGCAGGGCTTTCGCACGCTTGTGGAGGCGGCTGGGGGCAGGGAAGGCGGCTGGGAGACGGAGCCATCCTGCCCTTGGCACGGGGGCCTTTCTGGGGTCCATCTGGCATGTTTCTCAGTCCTTTGGAACCATCAGCATTGGTTCTGTGCCTGGCGGCTTACGCAGCACAAAGGGAGTGTGGACGGTCGAGCGCTGGTCTGGGACCATCATGCAAACACGGGGGTGGCGTATATGGCTGCAGTGCTCAGGGGACCCCCTCCCCCACAGAGATCGGGGCCTCCCTCGTGCCAGATCCTGCCCCAGCTGAGTCCAAGACCTTCTGCGCTCTGAGGTGCTCACAAGCTAACTAGAGAAGACAGCCCAAAGGCAGGAGGGGAAACGGTCACGCCGAGGTGCTGGGGCTTGCCCAAGGTCAGCCAGCTGGTCAGTGGCAGAACTGGGAATAGAAAGGTTCTGCCCAGTTCTGGGCCCCAGTCTTGCTGCCGAAGGGTGTTAGCCATGTGTGGCTAGCAGCCCCGGGGAGAAGCAGGGACTGGCGTCAATTCCTGCGTCCATGAGGCCGCCTGGCCTTCAGGTTGCCAAGGCTGCCTGGCCCTGTCGTGAGCTTAGGTGCTTCTGTCACCGGGGGACAATCAGGGCAGGGAGTCCTTGGGGGGTGTCCCCCGTTCCCCCAGCACCAGCCCAGGCTCGTCAGAGTGCGGCTCAGATCAGGCGCTGGGAGGGATCCTGGGCTAAGCCAGGACAGATGGGGGGGCGGGGGTCCCTGACTAGACTAGTCTGGGTGTCTCGTGGGGTGCAGCAGCTACTCTGGTCCTTCCAGTTCTGGTGTCTCCCTGCAGGGAGTTTCTGTTGTTCCCGCCTTGGCTTGGGTCCCAGGGGTGAGGAGGGTGCGTGCTGGGAGTGGTGTAGGGAAGGGCAGAGGGTAGCTGCAGGGTGCTGCTGTGCTCAGCCCCTCGTACCCCCCGGGTGTCTGCCATGGTGCCTTGGATCAGCACAGACACTCACAGGATCGCTCTGGTCCCGTCCTTTTTTGGGCATGTTGCTGCTGAGTTATTTGGAGTGAATTCCAGTTTATTTTTACCGGCTCCGTCTCTATCTCCTCTCGCAAGCTACCCGGCCTCTTTGGCTTCTCGGTCCCCTCAGGAGGGGGCAGGAACTCTGGCTGGGGGTGCTCCCAACAGGGGGTACTGGGGGGAACTGCTCCTAGCAGGGGGTACTGTGGGGGGCAGGGAAGGAGCACTAGATGGTCGCGAGGGGAACGGGGGGGTGCAGCAGGGGTGCTGGCTGAGGGAGAGCGCCCATCCCAGCAGGGGGCGCTGTGGGGGCAGGGCAGGAGCACTAGCTGGCTGAGGGGGTACCGGGGGGAGCGAGGTGCTGGCTGCGGAGGCTGCATAAGCTGCTCTATTGCTGGCCTGGTTCTAGTCTGCGAGTGGGCCAGCTGGTAACGACTGTGGGACTAAACCAAGCCCCTAGTCCTGGCCTGCTCTGGGGCCTTTCCCAGCCCAGCTGCTCTGGCAGGGCTGCAGGGCCCCTGTCCCCACTCAGTGTAGGGCTGAGCCGGGCCAGCGGCGGTGGGGCACTTCGGTCTCGGCCCAAGCCCGTCTGGGCTTCTCCGCCAAGGCAGAGCCAGGTCCTGCTGCAGCTTTAAGGCAGGATCCTCCGCCTCACTCCCTACTGGGGCTGGGGCCTTCGCTGCCTGCAGCTGGTGCCTGCGTGGGCTCCTTGCCCTCTCCTGGCACCCTGGGCACTGGCCATGCTGCCCACGGGGTCTCTGTGCGTGGCAGGAGTCTGCACCGCTCAGAGTGGCCGGCTGCAGGGGGCTGCCCATCCCTGGCTGCGTCCTTGCTACCTCTCCTCAGCGAGGCCTGGCCAGTCGAGAGCGTGTCCGGGGGCAGGGGCACGGAGCTGGGAGCGTGCCCAGCGTGCTAGGGGAGGAGGCCTGGGTGAGGGCAACTGTGATTCCAGTGCCTGGGAGTAAATGGGCACGTGCCAGGGTGTGTCTGTGCCTGGGGGTGCGTCTGCGGGAGAGGCGAGGGGAGTGGTCGTGCTTGTGGGAGCGTGCGCTGGTGTACAAGGCAGCAGCGTGCAAATGGCGTGTGGTGTGTCCAGGCTGCTAGGTGGCCAGGATCCAAGTTCTGCCCATCACCTCAAGCCCTTCCTGTGAGGAGCCGGAGGCTGGGAGGCTCCCGTGGGGTGGGCAGCTCCGCCTCAGTGCTGGGCGTGTGCCAGTGGGTGAGGGGCCCGATCCCCTTCCCTGGCTGCGGGTCAGTCCAGGGCAGCAGCACCATTCACAGCCCCTGATCTCGGCGGTGGGGAGCAGAGCCCCTCCTACTCCCTCCCTCCTTCCCAGATCTCTGCTGCTGCCCCTGGTGCCTCGCCCCGGGTATTAATTCCTGGTGATTAATGCTGTGACTAAGCGGCAGCTTCTGTCCTGGTTATTTACGTATGTCTGCCACTTGGCGTCGCTCCAGGCTGTTCCCATCAGAATCTGCCCCCTCCCCATGGTTGGTTTCATCGTGTCTGTCTTGCTGCTCTGGCTGCAGCCTGGGGGCAGATCACGGCTGGGCCCCCCATCCCACCAGTTAGCTGTGTGGTGTGAGGGTCCCCCCTTCTCCCTGCCCTGGCTGCCCCATCACCGGGGTTCCTGTGGGGGAGGGGAGCAGCCTTGCAGACACCGGGGTTGGATCCAAGAAGCTTTCTGTGGGGACTGAGTGAGGCTGAGGCCAGGGCCAGCTGCTGAGCCCGGAGTGGGACCTTGGGGGGCTGAGGCCACCCTGGCTCCCCCCCATCCTCCAGTTGTTGCATCTCAGTCAAGAGCAAACTCAGTGATTCACGCTGTGTGTGTGTGTGTGTGTGTGCGCGCGTGTGCGCACGTGCGCATGCAAATCTGCCTGGGGGCTGGGAGCGTGGCCCATTGAGTTGTGTGGGCTCTGTGTGTGGAGGGGGATGTGCACAGGACTCTGCAGATGTGCGTGTGTGTTTCTGGTTGTGCAGGGCAATGCACGAGACTGTGTGTGTGTTTCTGTGTGCGCAGTTGTGCAGGGTGTTGTGCAAGGCCCTCTGGTTGTGTGTCGGGGTGGTTGTGCGGGGTGTTGTGCAAGGCCCTGTATATGTGTGGGGTTGTGTGTCTGGGGGTGGTTGGGCAGGGTGTTGCGTGGAGCTGTAGGTGTGTCTCAGGGTGGCTGCATAGGGCTGTGTCCGTGTGGGTCTGCGTGTTGTGCATACGCCCGTTGCTGCCCTGGCGCTGCCCTCACATGCAGTCTGAGACCCCAACGGCCCCGGCTCTCTGGCCCATTGGCTGCCACCAGCCTGGCCTCGCCCGGGTGTGTCAGGCAGGCAGCAGTAGTTGCTGCTGGGTAAGTGCCCTTCACCCCAACCCCTTGGCTGTGACCTTGCAGCTGGCCCCAGGGGTGTGAGGCAGGGTGCTGGGCACAGGCTAACATCTGGGGGCTGGGGGGTCCAGTGGTGGGTTGCTCCCCGATAACGAGTGTCTGGGACAGCTGAGAACCCCTGGCCTGGAGCTGGCTCCCTTGGTGACTCCCAGATGGGACTGGGGCCCCCTCCAAAGCTGCCACTGTTGGATGCAGTGGGGGTTTGCTGCCCCCTCCCACCTGGGGCCACCTGTGGATCCCCTCCCTTTCCCATTGTTCAGTGGGGGATGGGCAGGTGCCTGTTGCTACCCAACCATCATCCCCTGGAGCCCGGGTACCAACCTGCTGCCTGCTTCTACTCCCATGCCAGGACCTCCAGGGAGAGCCCCCTGCTCCCCGTTCCCAGCCCAGCTCCCTGCCTCGGCCACTTTGTGCTGAGTATTTGAGGGGCCACGGATTGGGTGGGGTGCCCCCCCATGTCTCCTACACCCAGGTGTTTGATCCTTTAGTTTGATTTTTGGAGGTGGGAATGGCTGGGGGGCAGAAGGCAGGAAATAGGTCATGGGGCCGCTCTCCTCTAGAGGGTGCTAGAATCATAGACTCAGAATCCCAGGGCTGGAAGAGACCTCAAGAGATTGCCAAGTCCAGCCCCCCTGCCCAAGGCAGGACCAACCCCCACTCAATCAAGCTAGCCAGGGCTTTGTCAAGCTGAGACTTAAAAACCTCTAGGGATGGAGCTTCCACCCCCTCCCTAGGGAACTCAGCCCAGTGCTTCCCCACTCTCCTAGGGAAATAGTTTTTCCTAATCTCCAAACTAGATCTCCCCCACTGTAACTTGAGCCCATTGCTCTTTGTTCTGCCATCTGTCACCACTGTGAACAGCCTCTCTCCATCCTCTTTGGAACCTCCCTTCAGGTAGCTGAAGGCTGCTCTCAAATCCCCCCTCACTCTTCTCTTCTGCAGACTAAACAAGCCCAAATCCCTCAGCCTCTCCTCGTAGGTCATGTGCTCCAGCCCCCTCATCATTGTGGGTGCCCTCCGCTGGACCCTCTCCAGTGCGTTCACATCCTGTCTATAGTGGGGGGCCCAGAACTGGACGCAGTACTCCAGTGGCCTCACCAATGCCGAATAAAGGGGAATGATCACTTCTCTGGATCTGCTGGCAATGCTCCTTCTGATGCACCCTAACATGCCATTAGCCTTCTTGACTACAAGGTCATCCTGTTGATTCATATCCAACTTCTCATCCACTGTAATCCGCAGGTTCTTTTCTGCCGAACTGCTGCTTAGCCAGTCGGTCCCCAGCCTGTAACAATTCTTGGGATTCTTCCATCCCAGCAGCAGGACTCTGCACTTGTCCTTGTTGAACCTCATCAGATTTCTTTTGGCCCAATCCACTAATTTGTCTAGGTCACTCGGGACCCTATCCCTGCCCTCCAGCGTATCGACCTCTCCCTCTAGCTTAGTGTCATCTGCGAACTTGCTGAGGGTGCAATCCATCCCCTCCTCCAGGTCATTAATGAAGATGTTGAACAAAACTGGCCCTAGAACTGATCCTTGGGTCACTCCACTTGAAACTGTGCGCCAACCTGACATTGAGCCATTGATCGCTACCTGTTGGGCCTGACAATGTAGCCAACTTTCTGTCTACCTTACAGTCCATTTATCCAATCCATACTTCCTTAACTTGCTGGCAAGAAAATTGTGGGAGACTGTATCAAAAGCTCTGCTAAAGTCAAGAAATATCACATCCACTGACTTCCCCATGTCCACAGAGCCAGTTACCTCATCATAGAAGCTAATCACATTGGCCAGGTATGGCTTGCCCTTGGTGAATCCATGTTCACTATTCCTGATCACTTTCCCCTCTTCCAAGCAGGGGCGGCCCGTGAGCCTAGGTGAGCTAGGCAGCTGCCTAGGGCGCCGCTGAACCGGGCGCCCGATGATAACGTCACAGCCATTGACAGCTGTGCAGGCAGGGGCGCCGATTGCACCACCCCGCCTAGGATGCCAGCTGTTGCAGCCGGCCTCGGGCCTCTCCTGCTTCCAAGTGCTTCAAAATGGATTCCTTGAGGATCCCCTCCATGATTTTTCCAGGGACCGAGGTGAGGCTGACGGGTCTGTAGTTCCCTGAATTGTCCTTCTTCTCTTTTTAAAGATGGGCACTGCATTTGCCTTTTTCCAGTTGTCCGGGACCTCTCCCGATCTCCACGAGTTTTCAAAGATAATGGCCAAAGGCTCCACAATGACATTTGCCAACTCCCTCAGTACCCTCGGATGCATTAAATCCGGACCCATGGATTTGTGTGTGTCTAGCTTTTCTAAACAGTTCTTAACCTGTTCCTTCTCCACCCAGGACTGCCCATCTCCTTCCCAAGCTGTGTTGCCTAGTGCAGCAGTCTGGGAGCTGACCTTGTCTGTAAAGACAGAGGCAAAAAAAGCATCGAGTACTTCAGCGTTTCCCACATCATCTGTCACTAGGTTCCCTCCCTCCTCCAGTAAGGGCCCCACATCCTCCCTGATCACCCTCTTATTGCTAACATGCCTGTAGAAACCTTCCGTGTTCCCCTTCACATCCCTTGCTAGCTGCAATTCCAATTGTGCTTTCACCTTCCTGATTACTCCCCTGCACTCTTGAGCAATATATTTATACTCCTCCCTGGTCACCTGGCCAAGATTCCACTGCTTGTAAATTTCCTTTTTGTGTTTAAGCTCACCAAGGATTTCCCTGCTAAGCCAAGCTGGTCGCCTACCATATTTGCTTTTCTTACTCCACATTGGGATGGTTTGTTCTGTGGCCTTCTATAAGGCTTCTTTAAAATACTGGCAGCTCTCCTGGGCTCCTTTCCCCTTCATGTTAGCATCCCAGGGGATCCTGCCCATCAGTCATAAGAACATAAGAATGGCCATACTGGGTCAGATCAAAGGTATCCAGCCCAGTACTCTGTCTGCCCACAGTGGCCAATGTCAGGTGTCCCAGCGGGAGTGAACTGAACAGGGACTGATCAAGCGATCTCTCTCCTGCCATCCATCTCCACCCTCTGACAGACAGAGGCTGGGGACACCATTCCTTACCCATCCTGGCTAATAGCCATTAATGGACTTAACCTCCATGAGTTTATCTAGTTCTCTTTTAAACCTGGTTATAGTCCTGGCCTTCACAACCTCCTCAGGCAAGGAGTTCCACAGATTGACTATGCCGTGTGTGAAGAACTTCCTTCTTTTTGTTTTAAACCTGCTGCCCATTAGTTTCATTTGGTGCCCCCAGTTCTTATATTATGGGAACAAGTAAATAACTTTTCCTTGTTCACTTTCTCCGCACCACTCATAATTTTATAGACCTCTATCATATCCCCCCTTAGTCTCCACTTTTCCAAGCTGAAAAGTCCTAGTCTCTTTAATCTCTCCTCATATGGGACCCATTCCAAACTCCTAATCATTTTAGTTGCCCTTCTCTGAACCTTTTTTAATGCCAGTATATATTTTTTGAGATGAGGAGACCACATCTGTACTCAGTATTCAAGATGTGGGCGTACCATAGATTTATATAAGGGCAATAAGATATTCTTCGTCTTATTCTGTATCCCTTTTTAATCATTCCTAACTTCCTGTTTGCTTTTTTGATTGTTGCTGCACACTGCGTGGACGTCTTCAGAGAACTATCCACGATGACTCCAAGATCTCTTTCCTGATTAGTTGTAGCTAAATTAGCCCCCCTCATATTATATGGATAGTTGGGGTTATTTTTTCCAATGTGCATTACTTTACATTTATCCACATTACATTTCATTTGCCATTTTGTTGCCCAATCACTTAGTTTTGTGAGATCTTTTTGTTCCCCCCCCGAGGGAGTCAAAGGCTGCTTTTCTGAAGTCCAGGGTGTGTGTTTTGCTGCTCTCCTTACTTCCTTTGGTCAGGATCCTGACCTCGACCATCTCATGATCACTGCTGCCCAGGTTGTCACCCACATCCACTTCCCCTGCTAATTCCTCCCTGCTTGTGAGCAGCAGGTCAAGCTGTGCAGAGCCCCTGGTCAGTTCCCTTAGCACTTGTACCAAGAAGTTATCCCCAACAGTCTCCAAAAGCTTCCTGGAGTGTCTGTGTCCTGCTGTATTGGTCTCCCAGCAGATGTCAGGGTGTTTGAAGTTCCCATGAGAACCAGGGCCTGTGATCTGGAAGCTTCTCTTAATTGTCTGAAGAAAGCCTCCTCTGCCTTATGCAGCTGATCTGGTCTAGAGCAGACACCAACCACAACATCACCCCGTTGCTCCTGCCTCTAAACTTAACCCAAAGACTCTCAACAGGCTTTTTCCCCCTCTATTTACTGGAGCTCTGAGCGATCTCTGGGTACGTCTACACTACATGCCTCTGTCGGCAGAGGCATGTAGATTTGTTTGTTCGGCAAAGGTAAATGAAGCCGCGATTTAAATGATCGCGGCTTCATTTACATTTACATGGCTGCCGCGCTGAGCCGACAAACAGCTGATCAGCTGTTTGTCGGCTCGCCGCTAGTCTGGACGTTCCCCCTGTTGACATCAAAGCCCTTTGTTGGCAGCCCCGGTAAACCTCATTCCACGAGGAATAACGGGGCTGCCGACAAAGGGCTTTGATGTCGACAGGGGGAACGTCCAGACTAGCGGCGAGCCGACAAACAGCTGATCAGCTGTTTGTCGGCTCAGCACGGCAGCCATGTAAATGTAAATGAAGCCGCGATCATTTAAATCGCGGCTTCATTTACCTTTGCCTACAACCCAAATCTACATGCCTCTGCCGACAGAGGCATGTAGTGTAGACACAGCCACACTGCTCTCCTACATACAGTGCAACTCCTCCTCCTTTTCTCCCCTGCCTGTTCTTCCTGAACAGTTTACACCCTTCTGTGACAGTGATCCAGTCATGCGAGTCGCTCCACCAAGTCTCCATTATTCCAATTAAATCATTGGTCTTTGATTGTGCCGGGGCTTCTAATTCTTCCTGTTTGTGTCCCAGGCTTCTTGTGTACAGGCACCTTAGAGAACTAGCTAATTGCCCGACCTTCTCCATTCGAATCAGGGCCCCTCCCTAGGACAGGACTCCCAAGGTTGCTCCCATCTGCTGCCTGGGCACCACCAGCTTGATTTTGTTGGGTCTCAGCCCAACGATCCACCCGAAACACCCAGGCAAGGGAACCCTAGAGCCACAGCCCCCTTGTTCTAAGAACTGGGGTGCTGGCAGCCCGAGGGCATGCGGGGCTGCTCTGGCACCACCCTACTCCTGGGGGTCACGTCAGCACTGCCATCTTGGCAACTGCACATGGCTTCCCAGGCTGGACCCTGTCGCAAGGGCCCAGGTTGGGAGGGGTGCCCAGCTGCCTCCGTCTCCCACCTGATGCTTCCTCATCTTCTCCCAGGATGCTGGTGGGTGCCCCGCAGGCGGCAGCCCTGCCAGGCCAGAGGGCGAACCGGACCGGCGGGCTGTACGCCTGCCCCCTGACGCGCGAGATCGGGGACTGTTGGCGCGTGCCCATCGACGAGGGAGGTACGGGCACAGCAGCGGGGGACACGGGGGTGGGGCCGAGAGCTGGCACCCATGAGACTCTGTAGTGGGGGGAGGGACCCTGCCCCGGGTGACACGGGGGTAAATCAAGGTGGCTGTTGGCCAGGCTGCCTGTAGGCTGGCGCTTGGCACTTTCCCATGCAGGCGGGTGGGAATCCTGGGCAGGGGGAGCTCTGCAAGGGGAGGGGTAGACACAGGGGGAGGGGCTGTTGGCATGATGCTGATTGTGCCCCCCCCCCCCCCGCCCAGTGAACCTGCACAAGGAGAGCAAGGAGAACCAGTGGCTTGGTGTCAGCGTGAAGAGTCAAGGGACTGGCGGCAAAATTGTGGTGAGTGGCTTTGCACCCGGGGTGGGGGCTGGGGGGAGACACTGAGGGGCGGTGCCCTCTGCTCTGCAAACTCCTTCAGGCTGCAGCGCCCCTGGGCTGAGCTGGGGATGCTGGGAGCCCGGACTCCTGGGTTCTGTTCCCAGCTGGGGGCGGGGACAGAGACTAGTTGGTTAGAGCTGGGGAAAAGGGAGGAATGGGGGGGCTGGGCATCTGGGGTTCCATTCCCAGCTCTGTGGCCAACTCGCTTTGTGGCCGGAAGTGCGTCGCTCCCCAGAGTCAGCAGCCGCAGAGTCAGGGCTCCCGCACCCAGCCTCCCTAAGCAGCGGGGCCCAGCGCAAATCCTCGTGTTTCACGAGTGGTTGTGCGAGCCTGGGAGAGGCGTCAGACACGTTGGGGGAGGGGGACCCTCTGTAACCTGCCCCACTTGTCCTGCCCCTGGCTCCGTCCCAGACCTGCGCCCACCTCTACGAGGCGCGGAACCGGGTGGAGCAGCTGCTGGAGACGCGGTACGTCATCGGGCGCTGCTACGTGCTGAGCCAGGACCTGACTGTGAGCGAAGAGCTGGACGGGGGCGAGTGGAAGTTCTGTGAGGGGCGTGCCCAGGGCCACGACCGCTTCGGCTTCTGCCAGCAGGGGGTGTCGGCCGGCTTCACCGCAGACAGCCACTACATCCTCTTCGGGGCGCCCGGCACCTACAACTGGAAGGGTGAGCCGATGAGGGGCAGGGTCACGGAGGGGCGGGGATGGTGTGGGTAGGTGGGGGGACAGGGGCATTCCCTCCTCTCACCCCCTACCATCTGCATGGGATCGGGCAGCTATCCTGGGACTGGCAGTAACTTGTGGGGGAAGGCGTCTGTGGTGGGGCGGAACAGGGTGGGGGAAGGGGGTCTGTGGTGGGGCGGAACAGGGTGGGGGAAGGGTCTGGCAGGGGGAACAGGGTGGGGGAAGGGGTCTGTGGTGGGGCGGAACAGGGTGGGGGAAGGGTCTGGCAGGCGGAACAGGGTGCGGGAAGGGGTCTGTGGTGGGGCGGAACAGGGTGGGGGAAGGGGTCTGTGGTGGGGTGGAACAGGGTGGGGGAAGGGGGTCTGTGGTGGGGCGGAACAGGGTGGGGGAAGGGTCTGGCAGGGGGAACAGGGTGGGGGAAGGGGTCTGTGGTGGGGCGGAACAGGGTGGGGGAAGGGTCTGGCAGGCGGAACAGGGTGCGGGAAGGGGTCTGTGGTGGGGCGGAACAGGGTGGGGGAAGGGGTCTGTGGTGGGGTGGAACAGGGTGGGGGAAGGGGTCTGTGGTGGGGCAGAACAGGGTGGGGGAAGGGTCTGGCAGGGGGAACAGGGTGGGGGAAGGGGTCTGTGGTGGGGCGGAACAGGGTGGGGGAAGGGGTGCACCATTTTTCTCCTCAGGGAATGCGGTTGCCTCAGTGCTGGAATCTGCCCCCCTCCTCCCCATTCCAGGCAGAGGACCCAGGACTGCCCCCCACCCCTCTCATTCTCCTGTGCGATTCCTGCCCCCCACTATGTGCCCTATGCCATCCCTCTGCCCCTACCCCCTGTACCATCCCTGCTCCTAATCCCTGCCTCTTCATTTCCCCACTCCCGTGCCATCCCCACTAACTGCTCTCTGGTTTGGCAGGGAACCTGCGCGTGGAGCTTTTTAATCAGAGCTCCCTGGAACTGGGTACCTATGACGACGGGCCCTACGAAGCCGGGGGGGAGAAGGACCAGGACCCCTCCCTCATCCCTGTGCCTGCCAACAGCTACTTCGGTAGGCAGCGCCCGCCAGGCCTGCGGGCAGGGCAGGGGCAGGGCGCCCGCTGGCCAGGGACAGGAGCTAAACTCTCCAGCCATGTAGGCATCCGTAGCTGCTATTCCATCGTCCTCCCCCCCCACCCTAGGGCATGTAGGGAACGAATTCGGCAAAGGAAACTCGAGGCAACTCCTGCTGTCCGGGGGGCTGACCCCTCGGTGCCCTCACCCGGGGCTTCCTGCTGCCTGGGTCGGGAGGGGGTCTTATCCTTTAACTCTCTCTCTCTCTCTCCCCCCGCCCTGCCCCTTGCCCCCTCCTGCCGTGGCCCCACAGGGCTGCTGTTTATGACAAACGTTCATAGCACAGACCCCGATCAGCTGGTGTATAAAACGGCAGAGCCCGGCGAGCGGCTGCCCGGCACCGTCGGCGACGTGGCTCAGAATAGCTACTTAGGTGTGTAACCGTGGCGGGGTGCCAGCAGCTGGCCAGGACCCCGGGCCCCCCACCCCCAGCTAGTGAGTGTTGGTGTTTTCCTCTTGGCCTCTGGAGATGGAGGAATGCCAACACCTTCCCTCTCCTGGACCAGCAGGGGGAGGGGAGGGCACCATGCCCGGCTCTGGCTCCTGCAGCCCCATAGCCTGGGGGGGAACGTGGGGCATGGGGGAGGAGGGGACTGCCCCTCCCTGAACACATACATCCCTGCATGCCCATTGGTGCACACACCCGTCCCTCCCTGCACATGGCCGTGGCACAGACCCCTCCATTCTTGTGCATGCACCATCACCCCCACACACGTGTGTACACGTGCACACCCCCTCGCCCCCAGGCCCCTTTTCAGTTCCCTCTCTGGGCAGTTTGCCCCCTGCTGGTGCATTGCCCACCCCCACCCCTGCCACCAGGCTGGGCTCCGGTGCTGGGTTCTGCTGCCCTTTGCTGGCCGTGCAAGCCCTGGCACTGGGCAGAGGTGTGAACCCTTCCCTGCCCAGTGGGCAGCCAGCTGTCCCCAGGCCCGAGGAGGGGGGGACCCGGGAACACCCACTTAGGGCAGCCCCCTGCCCCTCTCATCTCCAGGTGCCAGCACCAGCCCCGACCCCAGGGTGCCCGGGGGAGGCCAGCTCTGCGGCTGTGTGAGCGTTTTGTGCCTGTGCTGCCGGGGACTGTTCCAGGCTCCGGGGTGTCTTCGGGGAGTGGGGTGGGGTGTCCTGGTGGGCTGCCCAGGGGGGTCAGCACTGCTCTGTCAGTGGCTGTGGTGGGCTGGGGATCCGGAGCCTGGCAGGGTCCCCAGGGCGCTGCCTGGGCTGTGTGGTGCATGTGGTGTGTCGTGGGCGGGGGGGGGTTTCAGTCCAGGGGTGCATGGCTCTCCCCAGCGCATGCCAGCAGGATATGCCCTCCGCCCCCCCTCCCCCTGGTCGCTGGGCCCCCCCAGACCTTGCTCCTGTCTGCTGGGAGCTCCCATGCTCTGACTCGCTAGCAGCCGGGCCCCGGAGACACATGGAGCAGCACTTGGGCCGTTCGGCCATTGCCTGGCCTGGCCTGATCCCGATCCCGGGGGTGCTCATTGGGGGCTGGCAGGGCCGTGGCCATCCAGGGAAGCCAGCTTGGAAGTGGGGCAAGAGCCTAGCAGCTGCTCTGTGATCACAGGCTTCAGCTCCCCGAGCGGAGGGGACTCTTCCCTGGCTGTCAGTACGGGGCCTATGACACAGGCTGCAGCCAGAGGAGAGGAGTGGGGGGGAGGGGGCAGCCCATTCCAAGGGGGATCAATTTATCTGGGCTGTTCCACCCCCTCTGCACCCCCCTGCCCCGGTCAATGTCCCTCCACCTGAGGCCCATGTCTCAGCTGGCTCCTGCTGTTTTCCTGTCTCCCCCATCACTATGGCTGTGCCCACCCATCACAGCCGACCCTGCCTGCCACCTGAGGTGGTCCAGCATCACGTGCTGGGGCAGGGGAGCATGTGCTCCTCGTGCCCACCTGCCTGGCTGCTCCCAACTCCCCTCCCCCGCAGCTTTGGGGCACATTCCTGCAGGGGGTAGGAACAGTTTTTATAGTGGGGGCGCTGGGAGCTGTTGGACCAAACTGCAAACCCTGTGTATAATGGGCACCACTTCAAGCCGGGGGGGTGCTCCCTCCCGCCCCCCCCCCCCCCCCGGCACTCCTAGTTCCAGCACCGATGTGTTCGGGGCCTGCCTCTGGATGTGAGCTTCACCACTGGGCCAGCCACCCCCGCCTCAGGAATTCCAGCTCCCCCCACCCCTGCCCCAGGAATCCCAGGTCTCCCCAACTCCTGCCCCCCTCCCACCCCCCATGCCAGCATCCCCACACCATGCCCCTTGGGATCCCAGTGCCCCTGATCCCCAGCCCCCACCCCCTCTCCTAGCTCCCAGGACACTTTGTGTGGGGGTGGGGGTTGCTTTTCAAGGCTCCGGCTGCTCATGTGCCTCGGGGGATAAAACCTGTGGAGCTGAGCCACTGGCCCTGGCCACCGACCAGCCAAGCTGGCAGGACCCTCAGCACCCGGTGGTGCTATTACAGAGCACAGCAGGGAAGCTGAGCAGCACTGGGGGCTCCCCCAGCTGTTTCTTGTGCAATCCTCCCTCTCCCTCTGCCCAGCCCTGCCCTGCCCGGTGTTTGCTAGCTGGGCCTTGCCCCTGGATTGCCCCCGGAGCTGGGGGACCAGGCGGGGACTCTGGTATCTGAAATATGAGGCGTGCCCAGCTTCTCAGCTGCTCCCCAGGGCCCCGGCATCTGCCCCACAGCTGTATCCTGGCTGGGGGGCCGAGCAGAGAAGGACAGACGGACGGAGCAGCAGTGGGGCTGGATGCTGGGGATCACTGCGTTGTGGGGGCCTGGATTTAGGCCATCCTGGGGGTTTAGGAGGAGAGGGTGGACTCCACATCTGGTGCCCCATAGCCCCCCCCCCCCCTGCTATGTCCAGGCTCGGCTGATTTTAGCCAGGCCTCTCAGGAGGGGGGAAGCTGGAGGGGGGGGGGGGGCTGTGGAGTCTGGCCAAAAAAGACTTTGGGTGTGTGAGGTTCTGCCGCAGCTCGTGGCCCAGCCTCCTGTGGCCATGTGCTGGCTCTGAGCCCTTGGCTCAGTGGGAGATGGGTTTAGGTCCTTCCAGCCGAGCCCTGCTGCTGCAATAAGGGAATCCCCACTAGCTCTCCACAGTAGAGAGCCTCTGACACATGCAGGAGCCATGCTGATTCCATCCAGCAGGGGGCAGCAGGCCCAGTACATCTATGTGGTGTGGGGCCCCATGTACCCCCGGTGGCAGTGATGGTGTGGAAAGACCGCCCCCCCTAGATCTAGCAGCAGGGGGCTTATTGTGTGCGGGGGGGTGGGGGGGAGGGCCGGTCTCCCCAACCCGAGCTGAGAGTAGGCCCAGGGCAGCCCTGCTCTTTGGGGCAGTGTGGGGGCTGTGGGATTGGTGCCCTCCCCAGGAATGGGCAGCAGAAGTGGTGAGCTGGGGAGTCCTGGATGAGCCACGGTGGCACCTGGAGGCTGCAGGAGACAGGGCGGGGGGGGGGGGTCCCCACTGCTGAGCCATGAGCTGCAACACCCCCCCCCCCCCCATTGCTCTGCCCACTCTCTAGGCTTCTCCGTGGACTCGGGGAAGGGTCTGACCCGGCAGGACCAGCTCAGCTTCGTGGCGGGGGCGCCGCGGGCCAACCACACGGGGGCCGTGGTGATCCTGCGCCGGGACAACGTCAACCGCCTGGTGCCGGAGGCCATCCTGCCCGGGGAGCAGCTCACCTCAGCCTTCGGCTACGCCGTGGCCGTGCTGGACCTGAACAGCGACGGGTGAGCCAGGCCGGGGGCTGCTGGCCAGGGGGGAGGGTAACACTGGAGCTGGGGGGGGACACGGGCCTGACCCCTCTGTCCCGCCCAGCTGGATGGATCTGGTGGTGGGCGCGCCCCACCTCTTTGACCGGCAGGCGGAGATCGGCGGGGCAGCCTACGTCTACATCAACCAGGCGGGGCACTGGGAGGGGACCCGCCCCGTCCGCCTCAACGGCACAGCCCACTCCATGTTCGGCATCGCCGTCGGCGCCCTCGGAGACCTCAACCAGGACGGCTTCCAGGGTGAGGGCTGGGGGGGCTGCCCAGGGTGGGGAGGGTTGGGGGGGTGTCTACTTAGGGCGGAGTTGGGGGTCTGCGTGGGGCAGGGGAGCTGTGGGCCGTGGGGCAGGGGAGCTGTGGGCCATGGGGCAGCAAAGGCAGGGCAGAGGCAGTGGGACTGAGTTCTGGGGGAGTCGGGGCCATGCCTTGGGGGGCTCCGCTTGCGGGTACGGGCTGGGGGGCATTCACAGCTCCCCTGCTCGGATGGGTTCTGGGGTTTGGGAAGTGGAGTTGCCCCCATAGGAGGGGAGGGACCCCCCCCATGGAGTTGCCCCCATAGGAGGGGAGGGACCCCCCCCCAGCTGTCCCTAGATGCAGATGGCAAGGATTCAGCTCTGGGTAGGGATCTTCCCTGGCTCCTTGGCCCTGGTGCCCGGGGGGCCCCAGAACCGCCTCTTGTCCTGCTCCGGCCCTATCCCTGTCCCCACAGACCTCGCCGTGGGCGCCCCATTCGACGGAGCTGGCAAGGTCTATATCTACCACGGCAGCAGCCTGGGCATCGTCACCAAACCAGCCCAGGTGAGAAGGCTTGGGGGAGAGGGTGGGGGGGGACCAGGGGAGGGGTGATCACTGTACTGCGGGGATCCACTTGCTCCCCCCCCCAGCAGCCCAGAATTCTCCTTCACTTCCTGTCCTAGACACTGGGGGCTCTGCCCCTAAGAGGCAGCTCCTGCGGCTGTTTCCTCTGCTCCCGGCTCTCTTGTGCATCCTTCCGTCCGTCTGTCCCGGCAGGTCCTGGATGGGGAGGGCGTTGGGGTCAGGACCTTCGGCTACTCCATCTCTGGGGGCCTGGATGTCGACGGGAACCTCTACCCGGACCTGCTGGTCGGCTCGCTCTCGGACAGCGTGGTGCTGTACAGGTGCGGCGTCGGGCAGGGCACGGCCTGGTGCAAGCCCCCCCGGGCTGGGCGTCATGCTGCACCCGGCCGGAGCAGCCCCGTGGGGGCGGCCAATGACTCCAGCTGTGCCCGGCGGGCGGGAGGGGCAGGGTTGGAACATGCCGCGAGGGAGGGGGCGTTGGCCCCTTTGTCAGCAATTTCCCCTTTCGCCCTGCAGAGCCCGGCCTGTCGTCCATGTTTCCAAGAACGTCTCCCTCTCCCCCCAGAACATCGACCTGGAGAGCAGGACCTGCCTGCACCACCCGGGCATCTGGTGAGAGCTGCCCCCCCTCCTCTCCCCCCAGTTCCCCTCAACACCCAGAGGAGCCCTGCTGGCCAAGGGACACATTCCGCACCCAAGGAGAGAGGGAGGTTGAGTGGGACTCCTGGGTTCTGTCCTGGCTCTGGGAGGGGAGCAGAGTCCAGTGGTTAGAGCAGGTGGGCTGGGAGCCAGGGCTCCTGGGTTCCTTCCCAGCTCTGCTACTGACCTTGGGCCAGTCCCTGCCTCAGTTTCCCCACAGGCTCCACCCAACTTGAAGGCAGTGGTGCACTCTGAGCCTGACAAAAGGGGGAAATTCCTGTTTCCAGCAGCTGCTCAGAGCCGCAGGGGACCAGCCGGCCCTGCTCCTCCCCCTCCCCAGAGGGCGGGGCGCCGCTGAGTCTCCATAGCGAGGGGGGGTTAAGTCTGCTTTGACGTCGGCCCCTTTTCAGACTAAGCCTTTGTTTCCCTGTGCAGCGTGGACGTGCAGGCCTGCTTCAGCTACACAGCCAGTCCTGACAGCTACAGCCCCCGCCTCAGTGAGTAGTGTAGGGCCGGGCCTCGTGCTGCCCCAGGCCTGGGTGTGCCACACTGGCACGGGGGAGGGATACTGCATGAGAGTACCCCCCTGTGCATCAGCCTTGCTCCCAGACCTAGCACAGGGGGGTGCCCACAGCTGCCCCACAGCTGTTCACTGTGTCCCAGACTCCAGACAAAACCCAGAGCAATCCTGAGGGTGCTCTAACCTACCTGAGCAGCCCCACCCCAGAGGGGGCTGCATCTCAGCACAGGGTGAGAGCGCCCTGTCTAAACAGCTGCCGTGCCCCACCCCAGAGGTGGCTGCATCTCGGCACAGGGTAAGAGCGCCCTGTCTAAACAGCTGCCGTGCCCCACCCCAGAGGTGGCTGCATCTCAGCACAGGGTGAGAGCGCCCTGTCTAAACAGCTGCCATGCCCCACCCCAGAGGTGGCTGCATCTCGGCACAGGGTAAGAGCGCCCTGTCTAAACAGCTGCCATGCCCCACCCCAGAGGTGGCTGCATCTCAGCACGGGGTGAGAGCGCCCTGTCTAAACAGCTGCCGTGCCCCACCCCAGAGGTGGCTGCATCTCAGCACAGGGTGAGAGCGCCCTGTCTAAACAGCTGCCATGCCCCACCCCAGAGGTGGCTGCGTTTCGCTGCAGAGGGAGCATTTGCCCTGGGAATGGGAGACGCCACAGAGCCCAAGACTTCCCTCCTTCCCCAGTGCTCGCGTACACCTTGGACGCCGACGTGGACCGGCGGAAGCGGGGCCAGGCCCCCAGAGTCGCCTTCCTGGACGGGAAGACCGCCGACCCCGAGCACCAGTTCACAGACGTGGTGGAGCTGCCCCACCAGCACGCCCCTGTCTGCGTCAAGGCCACTTTCCAGCTGCAGGTGGGTCCTGCTGCCCCTGCCCTGCCCCCCGGCGTGCCGCGGGCTTAGCCCCCTGCGCCCTCTCGTTGCAGGACAGCATCCGGGACAAGCTCCGCCCCATCACCGTGGAGCTGACGTACAGCATCAAGCGTGCCCGGAGCAAGCGCCAGAGCCAGGGCTCCGCGCTGCCCCCGCTCGTACCCGTGCTGAACGCCCTGCAGCCCAGCAGCCAGAGGGCAGAGGTGAGGCAGGGCCCTGGGGATGTGGCCTGGTTCACAGACAGGAGACCAGCAAGGAGCAGGTGCTAGCAGGGGCTCTCCCTGCCTGGACCCTGCGAGCGGCTCCTCACACCTCCGGGTGCTACAATCGCCTGGCACCTTCCGTCAGGGTCCCTGGCCGGCGCCCAGTGCCAGGGACTGTCCCACCCCTACAGGCGGTTTCCGCCTGTGCAGGAGGTTGCCACTTGCTGCAGGGCAGGGGCTGGCCCTGCCCCAGAGAGGGGGGGTATCCGCAGAGCTGGGCTGTGGGCTGGCGAGCGCCGCTCGGGGAATACTCGAGGGCACGGACTCGGGGAATAGTGCAGAGCCCTTGCTGGGAGGGGGGGGAGCTGTGTGGAGCGGGGGAGGGGCACTGCCATGGGGGCCCTCGCAGCTGACCCCTTCTCCCCCCCGCCCCCCCAGGTGCATTTTTTGAAGCAGGGCTGCGGGGAGGACAGGATCTGCCAGAGCAACCTGCAGCTGCATTACCAGTTCTGCTCCCGCCTGGGCGACGCCGACTTCCTGCCCCTCCCCCGGTGAGGGGGGCAGAGGGGCCGACACTGAGCCTGGGGGGGGGGTCCCAGGGTGGGGGTGGGGCTGTGCCCAGGTGAGGCGGTGCGGGGGATGGCACTGATCCCTGGGGGTTCTGGGGTGGGGTTGGGGCTGAGCCCAGGTAAGGGGGGCGGGTAGGGACTGGCATTAAGCAGGGTGGGGGTAACAGACACGTACAGTGCTGCCCTCTGCTGGCCCCCTTCAGACCTGCTCTCCTGCCCCAGCTGGGTGGGTGGGGCCAGTGGGGTATCAGGCTCTATCCGAGGATGGGGGGATAGTGTCTCTGGGCTGGGTGGGGCCTGCTGGGCGTCCCCTCCCCTTTCTGGGGCGAGATAGGGCCCGGGGGTCTCAGCGCCGATGCCCACAGGGGCCCCTCACCGCGGCGCCGTGCCGGCCTGTCTCCGCCGCAGGGGCGCCGATGGCACGGCCGTCTTCGCCATGAGCGACCAGAAGTTCGTCGCCTTGGAGATCCAGGTCACCAACCTGCCCTCGGACCCGGCGGTGCCGCACCAGGATGGAGACGACGCCCACGAGGCCCTGCTCACGGTCACCTTCCCCGAGGCCCTGCCCTACGCCGGGATCCGGTCACACGAATCCTGGGCCCTGCCCGGCCTGGTACGGGGAGGAAAGGGGGCCGGAGGGGAGGGGCCGTCGCTCCCAGTCTTTGACGTCTCGTCCTTTCCAGGAGAAGCAGCCCTGTCTGCCCAACCTGAATGCCTCGCAGGTGCAGTGTGAGCTGGGGAACCCCATGAAGCGGGGAGCTCAGGTGGGGATCAGCCAATTCCTGCCCCCGTGACATGCCCCCCCACGCTGTGCCCAGATCTCCCTGTCCCCCCAATTCCTGCCTCTCTGTGCCATGCTCCTCCACTCCCTGCCCTCTGTGACATGCCCCCCAATTCCTACCCCCTCACGCTGTGCCCAGACCTCCCTGTCCCCCAATTCCTGCCTCCCTGTGCCATGCTCCTCCACCTCCCTGCCCCCAATTCCTGGTCCCCTGTGCCATGCTCCTACCTTGCTGCCCGCCAATTCGTCCTCCCCCCGCGCCATCCCCGGATCTTGTTGCCTGCACCCCCACCCCCGCGTCACACTTGGACCGTGGTGTGTTGCGCTTCTAAAAAGCGCACAGATCTTTTTCAGGGAAAAAGGCAATAAGCCATATTTATTGAAAACTAGCAGATGTCCCCAGTCCTATAAATCAATGATAGATTTGGTGGTTTTTTTAAATAAAAGGAAATGTACATGCTTTTTTAAATTATTGTATTTTTCAAAAATACGCTGTTATTTTTATGAAGTTAATTTTTAGTTCAGGTTTAGTAATTTTTTTTAACAATGGGAATTCCATCAAGTGTCTCTTTTGTCTTGATCGCTATAAACTCTTATCATTCATTGTGTTCTAAAAAAAAAAAATAAGGGGGCTATAGTCAATTTTGTTTCCAATAACATTTTCTTCTAGTTTTCAAACATTAAGCATTGATTTAGCGGTGCCAAAACAAAATACTACTCCAAATGTCTGTGGTGTCTCCTTTCTGTAAGGTTCATTAAGAAGCAACCTTCTTCCAGGTTCATCCTATTTTTCTTTGTTCCGTTTCTTTCAACATTTTCTCAGTTATGCCAATTTTGAGGACTAGTTCTTATCATTTAGAAGGAAAAACTTAGAAAGCAGCATATAGTCCTGCAGCACCTTAGAGATTTAACAAAACATGTGGCTGGGATCATGAGCTTTCGTGACCACAGCCCACTTCTTCAGATGAAACAAACTGCCAAACTCCCCGCAGTATATAGTAGATACTGCTCTTCGCAGTGTATATGCCCGCATGTGCGTGCGTACAGTCTGTGGCTCATTAGATTGAACATGAGTGAGGAGCTGGTTTCTTGGTCATGATCTAATGCTCTGCAGGATTGAGAGCCAAGACAAAACACCCCATCTTTATTCTTGTACATTTCCATTTGAGTCTCTGGGTTTTGCAATGTCACGCTGCCATCGCTAATCCTTAAATGGTGCTAATCTTGGAGTTTTCCACCGTTATCCTTTGATGGCTATTTTCAGGATTCCCCTCGGGGTGTCTTCCTGTCTCCATGGTTTGTCAGTTCTGCTAATTCATTTAGCATCCGAGGCAAGGAGGCTTCCTTGTTGTTTCTCACCCCTTCTTCCCCCTCTGGACATTCGAGCTGGCTTTCACACTTAAGCCGACCGAAGACGCATCCTCCGCTCTGGCCAAACAATTGTACCGAGACGTTCAGACCAGACTGTATAGTTACTTGTGACAGCGCGTTGGGGTTTTCCCGTCTCCTGGCATGAACACACTCTGCCAGCCAGTGGCATTGAGGGAGTTTATTGCTTCTCCAAGATACAGCCCAGATGCAATCTGGTTACAGGAACTGGAGCTAGGAGGCCTCAGAGATGTAATCTAGTTACAGGGCCAGGCCTAGGATGCCTCAGCCCCCCTTGAGATGGGGGAGACTGGGCCCCTAACTCCCAGCCCCCTTGCTTAGGCTGCTTCCTCCTTGAATCCAGACAGAAACTGCCCCACTTCCAGCCCTGCCCCCCAGCCAGGGGCTGCCCTCTGCCTTCTTCCCTTTGTTCCTCTCAGGCCGTGTCCAGACTCAGGGGTTTTTTCGGGAAAAGTAGCCTTTTCCCGAAAAAACTTCCCCTGCGTCCAGACTCAAGCCGCGTTCTTTCGAAATTATTTCAAAAGAACGCGGCTTTTCTTTCGATGGCGGTAAACCTCATTTCACGAGGAAGAACGCCTTCTTTTGAAAGCTCCTCTTTCGAAAGAAGGCGTTCTTCAATGTAAAGAGGCCGTCTTCGAAAGAGAGCATCCAGACTCGCTGGGTGCTCTCTTTCGAAAAAGCGGATTTCTCTTTCGAAAGATCCGCCTGCAGTCTAGACGCGATCTTTCGAAAGAGCCTCTTTCGAAAGAAGCCTGCAGTCTAGACATAGCCCCTGGGAGGTAACTAGTAAAACAGGTGACCTTCCTGATCCATCAGCTACTCTGCTGGGCCGTGGTACAGACAGCACCAGTGGGGCTCACCCACAGCCCAGCAAGGTACCAACACTACATCACATTACTAAAGAAGTAACCAAAGGGCCCTCCGCAGGTTAGTTTGCCATGCCGACGAGACGTACGGCTTCATAGCCAACACCGTTCTAATTCTGTGCTTACACCCCCACTAATACACTACGTTCTGGCTAGGGTGCCCCTAAATTCCTGCCCCCCCCCGTTCTGCGCCATTGTGAGACCCCCCTCCTGCACCGTGCCCTGATCTCTGTGCACCCCCAGCCCTGACCTCTCTGCCCCCTCCTCCCAGGTGCGATTCTATCTCATCGCCAGCACCTCGGGCATCACCATTGAGACCCGGGAGCTAGAGCTGGAGTTGACCCTGAGCACGTGAGTGCCCCCCTGTTGGGCCGGGCGGGGGCAGGCGATAGGCTGTGGGCAGCAAATGGGTGACAGGGGTGGGGGCTGGGCAGCAGCTGGGGGGGGCAGGGGTTGGCTGCGGGAGGGGGGGCTTGCAGGTGGTCTCTGGGGCTTGCAGGGAGAGTGCGCTCATGATGCCCCCTCCCCATCTTTCTCCCAGGATCAGCGAGCAACCGGGGCTGCAGCCGGTGACGGCGCGGGCGCGGGTGGTCATTGAGTTGCCCCTCTCGGTCACGGGGTGAGTCCCCCTAATAGGGAGTGTGGGCAGGGGCAGGGCTGAGCCATGGGGATGGCTACAGGGGTGAGGGGGAGTCATGTGGGGCCGGGAGCAGGGTAAGGGCAGATAGAGCCACCTGGGGGCGGGGGGTGGAGGGTGGGAGCTGTCTGGGCCTGGTGTGAGACCAGGGGTGAGGCTGGGGGGAGGGGGAGATGTCTGGGGGCAGAGGTGGGTAGTGGGAACTGTTTGGAGTGGGGGGGGGTCTGTTGGTGGAGTGAGGCTGGGGGCAGGAGGAGAGCAGGGGGAGCTGTCTGGGGGGGGTGAGGCTGGGGACAGGAGAAGAGCAGGGGGAGCTGTCTGGGGGGGTCTGTCAGGGTGGGGTGAGGCTGGGGGCAGGAGGAGAGCGGGGCGAGCTGTCTGGGGGGGTCTGTCAGGATGGGGTGAGGCTGGGGGCAGGAGGAGAGCGGGGGAGCTGTCTGGGGGGGGTCTGTCAGGATGGGGTGAGGCTGGGGGCAGGAGGAGAGCGGGGGGAGCTGTCTGGGGGGGTCTGTCAGGGTGGAGTGAGGCTGGGGGCAGGAGGAGAGCGGGGGAGCTGTCTGGGGGGTCTGTCAGGGTGGGGTGAGGCTGGGGCAGGAGAAGAGCAGGGGGAGCTGCCTGGGGGGGTCTGTCAGGGTGGGGTGAGGCTGGGGGCAGGAGGAGAGCGGGGGAGCTGTCTGGGGGGGTCTGTCAGGGTGGGGTGAGGCTGGGGGCAGGAGGAGAGCAGGGGGAGCTGTCTGGGGGGGTCTGTCAGGGTGGGGTGAGGCTGGGGCAGGAGAAGAGCAGGGGGAGCTGTCTGGGGGGTCTGTCAGGGTGGGGTGAGGCTGGGGGCAGGAGGAGAGCAGGGGGAGCTGTCTGGGGGGGTCTGTCAGGATGGGGTGAGGCTGGGGGCAGGAGGAGAGCAGGGGGAGCTGTCTGGGGGGAGTGAGGCTGGGGACAGGAGAAGAGCAGGGGGAGCTGTCTGGGGGGGTCTGTCAGGGTGGGGTGAGGCTGGGGCAGGAGAAGAGCAGGGGGAGCTGCCTGGGGGGGTCTGTCAGAGTGGGGTGAGGCTGGGGGCAGGAGGACAGCAGGGGGAGCTGTCTGGGGGGGTCTGTCAGGGTGGGGTGAGGCTGGGGGCAGGAGGAGAGCAGGGGGAGCTGTCTGGGGGGGTCTGTCAGGGTGGGGTGAGGCTGGGGCAGGAGAAGAGCAGGGGGAGCTGTCTGGGGGGTCTGTCAGGGTGGGGTGAGGCTGGGGGCAGGAGGAGAGCAGGGGGAGCTGTCTGGGGGGTATGTCAGGGTGGGGTGAGGCTGGGGGCAGGAGGAGAGCAGGGGGAGCTGTCTGGGGGGTCTGTCAGGGTAGGGTGAGGCTGGGGGCAGGAGGAGAGCGGGGGAGCTGTCTGGGGAGGGTCTGTCAGGGTGGGGTGATGCTGGGGCAGGAGAAGAGCAGGGGGAGCTGTCTAGGAGCAAGAGCGAGGATAGTTGGCTGGGGCAGGACTATGCGGGGCGCCCAGCCACCCCCTCACCCCGTGCCCCCTGCAGCTTGGCTGACCCGCGGCAGCTGTTCTTTGGCGGCAGGGTGCTGGGCGAAAGCGCCATGCGCAGCGAGGGCCAGGTGGGCAGCGCCGTGCGGTTCGAGGTGACGGTGAGTATCCCACCCGGTTCCCCCCAAGCCCCCTCCCCGTGGCCTGGCCTCACAAGGAGCCTCCCTAGCAACTGCCCTGCGCGTGGATGGGGAGGGGAGGGGTCTCGTGCGGAGAGAGCGTGGGGGGGCTGGGAGTCAAGATGCCGGGGTCCATTCCCAGCCAGGGCAGGGGAACAGGGCGCAGTGGTTAGAGGAGGGCAGGGCTGGGAGTTGGGACACCCAGCATAGCTTTTCCCCATGCAGTGCCTCAGTTTCCCTGCCTAGGTGGAGCGGTGGCATTTGACCCTGCCCCTCCGACTCAGGCTAGTGCTCCGTGGCATCCCCCTCTCTCGTGCCCGGAGCCAGTGCTCCCCTCACCCTCCGAGGGGGGGCACCTGGCTCAGCGTCCCTCCCCCGCAGGTCTCCAACCGGGGCCAGTCGCTCAACACCCTGGGCTCGGCCTTCCTCAACCTCATGTGGCCCCACGAGATCGCCAACGGCAAGTGGCTGCTCTATCCCCTGCGGCTGGAGCTGGCGGCCAGGCCTGGGCAGCGTGTGGCCTGCAGCCCGGCGGCCAACCCTCTGCGGCTGGAGCTGGTATGTGACCGGGAGGGGGGGCGGTTTGTCTCTGGCTCTGAAGCCACGGGGGGGGAAGAGGCGCTGGAGCCCCCAGCCGCAGGGATGGGGATCGGGGCCCTGGCACACACTTGGCAGTCCCTGTTTGCCCCGTGGGCAGAGCCGCCGCCTCCCCAGGGGGGTCTGGCATGGGGGGGGGGGTGGCGGAGGGCATGGGGCAGCGCTGGCCAACCTGTGACCTCTCCCGCTGCCCCCCAGGAGGGCCACGGCCATGGCAGGAGCCGGAGGGAGGCGGAGCGTCCGGAGGTGCCCAGCGCCGGGCCCTGGTGGCAGCGCAGCCCCGGCGAGCGGAAGAACGTCACCTTGGTGAGAGCGGCGCTGCGGGGTGGGGATCCTGGGGGGATCTCTGCTGGGCTGGGGGGTGGGTGCCAGGGTGGCAGTCCTGGGTTTCCCCCAGCTGGGACTCTGGGTGACCCCATCTGGGGGGTGGATTTGGGGGGGGTCACTCAGGTGTGTTTGGGAGGGGGTGGGAATCTCTCCGCCCCATGCACCCCAAAATACTCTCCGGCCTGGGTACCATGGCTCACCCCTACAGCCCCCTCTGGCCCCTGATCACTGCACCACACAGCAGCTAGGGAGGGTCATGTCTCCCCCTACCCCTGCTGTTTGGCTGGGTCGTCCCCCCCCCCGCACCTGGAGCCCACTGATCCACTGTCTCCCCTTCAGGACTGCGCCCGGAGCACGGCCCGCTGCCTCGTCTTCCAGTGCCCGCTCTACAGCTTCGACCGCTCCGCTGTGCTCACCGCCTGGGGGCGCCTGTGGAACAGCACCTTCCTGGAGGTGAGCCGGGGCCCAGCCCCCCGCGGCCACACCGCTCTGGCCTCCCCTGCCACCAGGGTGCAGCCAGCTCTGGGGTGGGGCGCAGGGGCTACCCTGCCCATTGGGATGAGGGGGATCTGCAGGGCACCGGACCCAGCAGGCATCGGGGTTGTGCCGTCTGTGTCCTGGCTCAGCCGGCTCCTGTGTGAGGCGCGGGTGGGGCGCTGGGGTGGGCACCAGGTTGATCCCTGTCCCTGCCCCAGGAGTACCCGGCCGTGACCTCAGTGGAGCTGCTCGTCCGCGCCAACATCACTGTCAAATCCACCATCCAGAACCTGGTGCTGAAGGACGCCGCCACGCAGGTACCCGATTGGCTGCTCCCCTGCCCAGCCCCGCCCTGCCCCCTGCTGCGCCTCCCAGCCCTGATCCTGATCCTGATCCTGATCCTGTTGATCCTTCTCTCCCAGATCCCCGTGACCATCTACCTGGACCCGAGAGAGGTGGTGGCGTGGGGCGTCCCCTGGTGGATCATCCTGATCGCGGTGCTGGCCGGGATGTTGGTGCTGGGGCTGCTGGTCTCCATCCTGTGGAAGGTGAGAGCTGGGGGGGAGGGGACATGGGCTCCCCCCAGCTCCTGTCTCTGCTCTAGTGAGACTGGGACTCTGGGCCCTTCCCCTGCCCCCCAGCAACATCCCCTGCCTGTTGGGGGAGCAAACCCTGAACAGGGACCCCCTTGCCCCGAGACCAGGAGTCCCCTGTCATCTTCAGCACCCCAGCCCCCTCCTTGCACCTATCCCAGCTCAGTAATTAGTGGCCCATCTGCATCCTGGAGTCCCCTGGGTCCGGCGTTCCGGCCCGGGCCTGACGCTCTCGCTTGGCATCACTTCCTCCCCAGTGCGGCTTCTTCCAGCGGACCAGCCAAGGGGCCCCCTACGCCACCAACTATTACCGGGCCCGGCTGGCCGTGCAACCCTCCGAGGCAGAGAAGCAAGCTGGGGAGGCGTAGCGGTAATGGCTGGCTCTGCCCCCCCCATTCAGTGGGGGACGGGGCGTGCACGGGTGTGAGAGAGCATCTGTAGCAACTGTGCATGAGTGTGCGGTGTGCCACAGCACGGTGTGTGCCAGGAGCGGGCGCCAGGCTGCATGCCCCTGTGCTGTGTGCCCTGGTGTGGGGCTGTCTGCGGAGACGTGTGGGGCTGAGCCAGGCACAGGCCTGCAGGGGAGCGGTGGATTTTTGCCTTGGCTTCCCATCGCGGCCGTTGATCCATGCTGCAGCCAGGCGGGGCGCCCCTGCTCCAGCCAAGTAAAGCCTCTGTCTGCCCGGACCCACCCTTGGCCCCAGGCTGCATGGAGGTGTGAGGAGTCACTGGGCCCTGCTCCCCGCATTTGCAGCCAGATGTGAGTCTCGGACGGCAGGTAGAAGAGAAGGTTTATTAGTCCACGGGGACCCCACGTAGAACAGACTTGTCCGCACCAGAACCAGGAGCAGTCAGCACAGTCCATCCTGGGGAGAGCAGGCTCAGAGCCAAGAACCCTGCCCCCCATCTCTGCTCCCCAAGCCAGCGAGACCCTCCCCCCCTCCCAGAAGCCAGCCCCAGCCTTTATCCAGCCTCCTGGGGAAAAAGGTGCCACCTGGTTACACCCCCCCTCCCAGGATCAGGCTGCAGAAAGCATCAGCCAGGGTGTACGTGGGGGAGAGACGCAACACAGAAATCCCCATCCCCATCCAGGTATTGGTGCAGGGCCACTTTGCCTGTGGCCTGGGGAAGATCAGACCCCCCGCTCTGGCATAAAGCATCTGCTATAAGATTGGCACTCCCCTTAGCATGGATCATGTCCAGGTCGTAATCCCGCAGGCGCATGCTCCAGCGCAGTAGCTTGGCATTAGCCCCTTTCATTTGGTTCAGCCAGGTCAGGGGAGTGGCTGGTGTACACCTCGAAATGCCTCCCAAACAGATTCAGCTGCAGCTTTCTAAAGGCCCGCAGGCATTCCTTCGCTATGGGTCCGTCTACACAGCAACGTTATTTCGGAATAACAAAGAGCGGCTCCACGCAGCAAGCTGTTATTTCAAAATAACAGCGAGTTGGAGGACTCCTGTAACCCCCATTTCACAAGGAGTAAGGGCCGTCGGAGAAAGTGTTCTCCCTTTGATTTCTTGCTGTGCAGACAATGCCAGAAGCCGAGTTACGCTATTTCGACTTTAGCTACCCAATTGACGTCGCTGACGTTGTGTAGCTCAGTGTTTCTCAACCAGTGGGACGAGTATCCTTAGGGGTACTTGAGAGAAGTCTGGGGGTGCGTCAATCCAACTGACATTTGGAGAAAATTGAATTTTTGTTAGATTTACAGCACTTGATTATTTTTGTACTTTTTACACCCACAAATTTCATTGCCTGCCCTGCTACAACTAAGTTGTTTAAACAAATGTGTTGCAATGGTAGAAAAAAAATGTCTGAAAACTGTAGGTATTGGGGTACTTTTTTTTAAAGGGGTACTTTATTAAAAAAAAAGTTGAGAAACACTGGTGTAGCTTACTTCGACTTCAGCCCTGCTGTGTAGATGTACCCTATGGCTGCATAGTTCTGTTCCTGGGGCAGCAGCCTTTTGCTCAAGTACACAATGGGGTGGTGTTCCCCTTTTGTCATCTCCCTGCATTAGCACCACACTCGGCCCTGTGTCTGAGTCATCGGTGAACAACATAAAGGGCTTGTCACAGTCTGGGTTTACCAGCACTGGGGCTCTGCCCAAGGTCTCTTACAATGCGCAGAGAGCCCTCTGGCACGGCTTGGTCTCACCACCTTGTCTGGCTTCCCCTTCTTACGCAGCTCAGTGATGGGGGTGGCGATGGAGTTAAAGCGGGGCACGAACCTCTGGAAGTGCCCTACCGTCCCAACAAAGGCCTGGACCTGCTTCTAGGTCTGAGGGTCTGGCCAGCCTCTCATGGCCTCCACCTTGGCTGGCTCTGGCTTTACGCAGCTGCTCCCCACCTTGTGGCCCAAGTAGGACACCTCGGTCATCCCCTCCTTGCACCTCCAGCCTTTAGAGTCAGCCCAGCCCCTGCAGCTGGTCCAGCACTTGGCTGACCTGGGACACGGGGTCCTCCCAGGTCTGGCTAATGACACAAATACCATCCATGTAAGCCAGGGTAAAACCCTCCATCCCACCTCATTCAGCTGCTGGCTTGAAGGGGCCGTCCCAGGCTGCTTGCAGCTTGTTTTTCCGCCGGGGGATGAGAACCATCACCTGGTCCCCAGTGGCTCAGGTCATTACCAGACCGCCTGCTTCCTTTGCACCCTGCCTACATTCTCCCTGGCCAGGCACCCCTCCTACAGCCAAATGAAGCCTTCGTCTGCCCTGGCCCAGCCCTTCCCCAGGTGCCCCCCATGAGCCAGAGGGCTGGGCACTGACTCTGTTTCTCTGGCATCTTCCCAGCTGGGCTTCTTCAAGCGCACCCGCTACCAGCCGGCCGCGGTGCCGCAGTACCACGCTGTCAAGATCCCCCGGGAGGAGCGCCAGCAGTTCCATGAGGAGAAGACGGGCACCATCCAGAAGAAGGAATGGGTGACCGACTGGAGCGAGGGCAGCGACGGCCACGTGCCCATCTCAGCCTAGGCAGACCCACACGAGCGCCCGCTGGCTGGCACCGGTTCAGACCTCGGGGTGGGGCCGGGGCCCAGGACTCTAGGGGCCCCGGAGGGGGTTGTGGGGGCTCGGGGAGCACACGCAGCCGGGGCTGCTGTTCTTGCCGGACGCAGCAAGCAAGGCAGATGTCGGACTCCAGAGCCGAGACGTGGGACTTTGTCTCCAACGCAGCCCCAAAGCCCACAGGACCCGGCTGTAGCGCTGCCCCCTGCTGGATGGGGCCGGAGCTGCTCAAGTCCATCAAACCCTGCTGCTCTGGGAGAATCCGGGCCCCATGGGGCCCCAGACTGGTTCAGGCCGTAAGCCAAAGTCCAGGGGCATGACTCTGCCTCCCTTTCTGGAGCGATCCTGCCTTTCTCCAAGCAGAGCCCAGCTCCCACCGCCAACCTTCCCTGTGTGATGGACGCCATGGTCCTGCTGGTCCCTCTGGCTGGGGACCGCTGATGTTTGAAAAAGGCTTTATTGTTATTAAAGAGATGCTGTGGGGAGAGAGCCTGCTTCCCACCTCGACCTGCCCCTACACGTTACTCCCCCTCCCTCCTCAAACTCCTCCATTGAAGATGTTGTCTAGAGGGCGGGTTGGGGCCGGAGGGACTTGAGGCTCACCAGAGCCCCGCCGAGAGTTTTTCAGCATGTGTGGCCAGCGCCCAACCGTGGGAGCCGAGCAGGGGGGAGATGGGGCTGGAATCCCCCCCCCCCCACACACACACCCCTAACTTGAGTCTAGTTCCTAAACCAGCAGGGTCACAATTCACTTCTTCCACTGCCCCTCTGACCACAGAAGAGAGATTTCACATGGGAAAATTGTGGGGCTGGGAGCCAGGACTCCTGGCTTCTGTTCTAGGTGCTGCTATGGGCTTGCTGTGTCAACGGTGGGGCATCACAGCCTGCCTCTGTGCCTCAGTTTCCCCAGCCGTGGAAAGGCTCTGGCCTCACTTGACTCCTGGCCTCACTTGACTCCTGGGGAGGGGGTCTGGGTTAATTGGGGCCTACAAAGTGTGGTGCAAGCTTGGGAGGAGGGGTTGATTTGTCTGGGTCCTAAGGCTGACCCCTCTGCCCTCCCAACCTCTACATGGCCACCTTCTGGGCAGGGACTGGGCCCCAGGCACCATGGTGACAAGTGTGACCTATTCCGGGAAGTCCGCATTGGTGTCCAGGTCCCTGAAGAGCCGCTCTGGGGTCTCCGGGTCAGGTGTCTCCAATGGGCCAGAAAGAGGGAATTCATTCCCTTGGGGGGGGACTGGCCTCAGGGGCAGGGAATGGGGCACAGCAGCACCCCCCCAAAGGCCAGTGGGGCTGTTTGCCTCTGGCACAGGCAGCACCAGCCCCCAGGGGAAGCCAGCAACATCCACTGCCCCTAGGCAATCCCCACCTCCTTTGCTGCACTGTGGGGCTGGGTGTCCCCTTGGCGCAGCCTCCTTCTGCTGGCGCTCCCGGTCACTCAGCATGGGGGTGCTGGTGAGCAGTGCCTGCCCCAAGGCTGCCAGGGGATGGGCATCAGGACCGGGCGGGATTCCCTGGGGGGCACCATGCGGGGACTAGAGAGGCGGAGCCAGGGCTTGGTATCAAGGGCACAGCTGGTTCCTGCACTCAGTGCTGCTGGGCCCTTGGCTGCTTTAGAGCACTGTCCCCATGGGGGGGGGGAATGAGGGACAGGCACTCTTTGCTGGCCATATGCCTCAATGCACTTGCCTCCATGCCCTGCCCCACCCTATGAGCATTATGGCCCAGCCCCCCCTCCCCATCTGCAGGAGACAGCGGTGCAATTACGTGGTGAGGGTGGGATTGCAGTGGGGCTGGAGAGTCGCAGCCTCCACCTGCCAGGGAGTGCCCTCCCCCGACAAGCTGTGCCTTTGCCTTGCATTAGGGCCCCTGACCGGGCTGCAGTAGAGCATGGGGTGGTCTCCATGTCTCTCAGCCGGGCCTGCTGCACAAGGCTCCGGCTCGCGGCTTGTGCTTTGGGGGAGAGGGATGCCCATCCCCCTTCTCCAAGACCTGCCAAACTCATCTCACCCAGGGGCTCTTGGGCACCAATGACTCCGGCTGGATTTGAACCTGGGGCTTGGTTTTCTTGGTGAGAGGAACCCCCGCCATGCGCCCTGCTCCTCAGCCACCCCAGCCCCCGACAGCTCAACCTGCCTGCCTGCCCCAAGCCCCCACCCAGCTCTCACCCCATCCCCTGGTCAAGAGCCAGCTCTCACCCCATCCCCTGGTCAAATCAAGCGCTGAGGGTGGGCAGGGCAGCTCTGCCTGCATTGGTGACTCATGGCAGCACACGGAAGGAGCACTGCCCCCCTATGCCACTGCCAACATCTTAACTGCTAAACGGAGTGCTCCTTCATGCCCCTGTTCCTCTGGGTGACCCTCCGCTGCAGGCACCACTTGCCTATGCCTGGCTGAGACGGGAGGGGAGGTCTGGGGCAGGCCGTGGCAGCCTGAAGTACCTGTTCAGGGGAGAAAAGAAGGCACCATTTCTGCAGAGGCTGTAAGGGGGAGCGAGGGGGGTGTTCCCGGCTATCAACTCCCCTCTGCTCCAAAGGGGCTGGTGAAATGAGTTTGGACTGCTTCACACGCCACTTCTGTCTGCCCCTGGCAGACACTGAAGACTCACTGGGGATCTTGCTTGCTCCTTCCTGTCTCTCCAGCCCACTCTCTCCTCCCCAGAGGTGGCTGCATTTTGGTGGGGCCAGGCCAGGCACTCTGTGTAGACACTCAGAGCTCCCCGGGCGCTGCAGCTCTGCTCCATTGCCAGCATGTCTGAGACAACGCTATGGCAGAGGAATCGCGACTCGTCTACCATCTTCTTGCACTCTAACAACTGGCTGCACTACGGCTGAGGCCTCGCTTCAATTACTCTGCAGCCACCCCGGCCACTCCAGAACCTGAGGGCGACTGCATCTGGCCTGAGTTTCAGCGAGCACTGCACCTTGGCTCTTGTGTTTAACACTGAGGAGGCTGGTGGCTTCTGTGGCAGGCAAGACAAGGAGGCTAGACACCCTGATGTGGGTGCAGTATCGGATCATAGAACTGTGGGAGCAGGTCACCATAAGGCAGGGGTAGGCAAAAGGGCCTCGCAGGCTGGATCAAATGGGTGGATCCGGCCTGTGGAATCCCCACTGCTCCCCTGCTCCCAGGCTAATTAGGGCCTGGGGGCAGGGAAGCATGTGAAGCCTCCTCCCGCCCTGCCAGGAGCACACGCTGCTCGGAGGGTGGGGACAGAGCGACGGAGGCTTCGCACACTCCCCCGCCCCCAGGTCCTAATTGGTCTAGCGGCAGGGGATCAAGGGAAGTCTCCTCCCACACCCAGGGGCATAGGCACCTTTGGGGAACGTGGGGTGGGGGCAAAGGCACTCCCTCACCCCCAGAATGATCATTGACTGGAGGTGGGGAACCCAAAATATCTTGGCCCCTCCCTTTCTGTTCAGTGACCCGTCCCTTCCGGTGTGACCCGGGGACACTTCAAAAATTCCCGAAGTGGCCTCTGGCAAAAAATTATTGCCCACCCCTGCCATATGGCCTTGCTAATGGCCAAAGGCCCCAGAGCTGGGGATACAGTGTCCCGGGAGAGGGTGGATGGAGGGGTGGGAACTGGTGCAGGCCTGGAATGGGCAGCATGCTGCAGCAGAGAGGACACTGGGCCTCAGGCCGCCTGAGCTCTCTGGCCTGCAGGGGGCCTTGGGTGTATCCCTTGCCCAGGCTCTGAGGTCTGGTCTGTGCAGCACCCACCTGAGGGGCTGGGTTGAGGCATGTCTGTGACACAGGCTGGCTGCCACAGCAGGGGTCCATGAAAGTTGGCTAGTCTGGGGCTCAGAGCACTGGGCCAGGCCCACCATGATGAGGGATGCTGAGCCTGTCATAGCAATGGGAGCAGGTTTGATGGGATTGGGTGTCCCACTGTTGCATAAATTGCTGGTTTCGTCCCCTTGGAGGCTAGTCTGATTTACCCCAAGAAGAGAGTCACACTTTCAGGCTGGGTCCAACTCAAGTTTATTGGTTGCAACCAAGGTACGGCTAAGGAACTCAATGTTCAAAGCAGAGCCGACCCCTAACATCTCATAGGCAGGGGTTTTTATAGGGTTAACATCCTTCCTGGTTTAGGTGCCTTAACATGATAGGTTACTTCATTATTGACATTTAGCATTCCTATAGGTCAGGTTAATTTTCTAAATGAGGTTAAATACAATGCCTACTTGCTGACTTTGCGGTTACAGCTATGTTACATTCATTCAGTTTTGCTGAACAATGGGCGAGCCATACTTCCCTTTTCCCTTTCCTGCTTGAGCCGGTCACAAGTTTAAAGGATGTGGAATCTATCCATATCTCTACTTAACAGAAGACTGGTTTCACTTCCCCTCGTCTCCTTATTATAAGTTATTACCTGTGACAGGCCTTGACCTTTGTCATGTCTTACTCCTATACAAATAGCAAATATATCTAAGCATTAACAATGTATGTATATTGTACGTGCCCCTCATAGGGGAATCAATAGCTCCGGGGGATTTGATTTCCCTTTTACACATCACCACTGCCATAGCGATGAGCTTCATGGCACCACCTGTCACCAGGGCACAGTCTTTATTTGATAAATGGGAGGACCTTTTCTGAACATCCCAGCATTTGGTGACTAAAGGGTGAAACTCAGGTAACTAGGGGGTGTTGGCAGGGAGCCAGGAGAGCCAATGGGAGAAGGTGTTGGGATCTGAATTGGAAGATATACCTGCCTGCTGTTTTCCTTTGTGTGAGTTTAAACCAAGAGCTGGGGGAACAATATGAATTGAACCAGACAGAACTACCATGCCTACAAAGAAAACCTCACAGGTCCTTGAAGCACAGATTGTGAGTAGCTAAGGAAATGTCTATTTAGATGCTGTCAGGTTATTTTCTTTGTTTTGTTTGGTTAAACTTCTCTGGGATAAAGCTATATGCCCCCCCTCATACACTGTAACTTTAAGCTGTATCCCAGAGATGGAATTTCTCTGTTTTGAAATTGTTCTTCTCTCAGTTGCTTTAAAACTCCTAGTAACCAAGTATGCTTTACCAAGTATATCTTTTTGTTTTATTACTAAAATCATTTTTTGTTTTAAGGCGATGATTTGATTCTTGTGTCCTGGAAGGTAATAGGAGGTCTGTGTATGTGGATGCCTAAGACGGAGAGGTCAGCTATCAGAGATTGCAGTTTGTTTTCTCTATTTTTCCAAGCTCTCTTGTGGGAAAAGAGCTTGGGGGTGCCCCTCTGGAAGACGTCCAAGTGCTTCTTCCTGCCTTCAAGAAGAAAGGGGTTTTTCACTTGGTGGTGGCAGCTACTGCCCAAGGCCAGGGAATCTGTGACCCGGAAGGGGGGGGGGGGAGGCTTTTAAGCAGAGCTTATAGAGTAGGGTTGCCAGGTGTCTGGTATAGAACGTCGCAATTAAAGGGGCAGTGACTGCATTTCGGCCTGACCTCCCGAATCCCACCCCCCACAGGTCTCCCTGGTTACTCCCTGGCACTTTTTTTTTCCTTTTGCTTGACAAATTTTTATCAAATTTTTGTCTGTTTTTTTTTTTAAACCATCTGGCAACCCTACAAAGAGATACGCTATTTCTAAGGGTGTCTTGGGGGGCACCCCTCCTCTGCACTCGGAGTGCCAGAGTGGGGAACAGCCTCAACACCCCTTGCTACAGCGTTGCTGTGGCGACAGGCCCCCCCCCCACTGCCATGGTGCCCAATTGCGGGCTGGCCTGGGAGATGGGGCAGTCATTGGAGGGGGCGGCCCCCTCTCTGGCCCCTCCAAGTAGGGAGTCCAAGTGAGGTCACGATCACGCCCTTCACCAAGATGGCGTCCCCTTCACCAAGATGGCGGCGCCCTCCACCAAAATGGCGGCGCCCACAGAAGCGCCCCGCCTTTTGACCCGGAAGCAATCGCTCCCTTCCGCGGAGGCTCGCGGAAGTTACCGAATCCCCCCGGAAATGATTCTCTATGGAGGCTCCCGCTAGACGGACGCCACCGCGGAGCCGACGGAGCCGCCGCACCGGGGAATGGTGAGGCCACGGGGCCGCCGCGTCTGGCGCGCGTGTGGGGGGAAACCTCCGTGCCCGGGGGAGACCTCCTGGCCGTTGCGAGGCGACTGCGCACGCGCGGCTTGCGGGGGCGGGGCGGAGGGGAGGAGGAGGGAACGGAGAGACCGCCTGCGCATGCGCCTCAGCAGTGCCAAACGCGAGGGCGTGTCCGAGCCCAGCGCGGGGCCAGGTTGCCATGGAGACAGCCCACGCCTGGAACCCGCCACAGCTGCGCTGCTGACTCCTGCATGCTCGGGGGAAGGGGGTTGCCCCGTGCCTCGCCGTGCCTCAGTTTCCCCTTCTGAAGGGGGGTGCCTGCTCTCGCCTCCCCGGGGCGCCCATCGCACTCAACCCGCGGGTGCACTGGGAGCTTGCACTGGTCCTGCCTGCCTTCCCCTGTGTGCCCCCGCCGGCCGGTTCGGGGACCCCCGTCCCTCCGGGTACTTCCACCCGCCAGGAGCATGGGGGTCTCCTCGCAGGGGTCCCGTCCTGCTGCAGGCGCTGCCTTGTCCTTCACAGGAGCTGTAAACCCAAGTGTCCCTGCGGTCCCGGCCCCGCTCCAGTCTGCTGGTTCCCTTCTGCTTTGCCGACAGCATCTCCCACGGCTCCACCGGGGTACGGGTGTTTCTGTTGCTTCCTGTCCCGGGTTGCAAGATCTTCAGGGCAGGGTCTGTCGGTGTTGCTCCAGGTGCCCCAGCGCCTTCTCCGACAGGGCCCTGATTGACCGATGTTGGTGCTCCCACAGTACGGATCATAATCAGCCCTGCAACATTGCTGTGAGCAGCCCTGTGTTCCTCTGCAGATTTGGCTGCATTTTAGTGGTATGTGACGTGGGCACTGTACCACATCCATGTGCTGCCGTCCTGATCTGGGTGTCTCCCTCACTGGAGTTCTGGGGAGCTTTGCATTATGAGATCTGTGGTCTCAGAGGCTTTTTGGCATACAAAGTATAAGGTTTGCCCGCAGCCACCTGCTCCCTGGTATTGGGCAGGCTGGCATTAGGAAGCATGGGTTCTCTGATGTGGAGGATTGACGGTCTTGTCTCCTTTGTTCCTTGGCAGACGTGGTGGACTCCGGACTGATGGCGTCAGGCACGGCGAGCCGCTCTGAAGACGAGGAGTCGCTTGCGGGACAGAAAAGGAGCTCGTCACAGGTCTCAGGTGCCATTCCCAAACGTCGGAGCTCCTCCAGGTACCTGGGAAGTGCCAAGGACAGTGAGGAGGGGGTGGGGTCCCTTGCATCATGGAGGAACCCTCTCTGGCTGTAAGGATGGATCAGTCCAGTGCAGGCCCAGAGAAGGGAATGAGACCTGGGGCTCCTTGATACCTGGTGATGAACCAGGTGCTGCAAACTCAGCACTATTCCTACAAGCCTGTGTCAGCCCTGGAGCATGGAAGAGAAGCTCTCTTGGCTGCAGTGATGGTCAGCCACAGGGCACCAGAGGGCGCCCCACCCATCTTGCAAGCTGTTTGGAGGGGGGGCTGACTCCAGGTAGCTAGCTGTGCAGCTGGTCAGCAGGTGGAGGGGCTTTACCTGAGGCCTGTTGCGTTTTTCCCACCAGGTTTATCAAGAGGAAGAAGTTTGATGATGAGCTGGTAGAGAGCAGCCTTGCCAAGTCCTCCAGCCGAGCCAAGGGGCCCAGCGGGGTGGAGCCAGGCCGCTGCTCGGGCAGCGAGCCCTCCTCCAGTGAGAAGAAGAAGGTTAGGGGGAGAAGAGGGTGGGAAGCGTTTGGCAAGGCCTGGTGCCCAGTGCAGAGCAAGCCCCTAGTCCCGCTGCCTGGCAGCACCTGATTCTGGACGTTGGGGAGGAGACACTGTGCTGTGGGAGGGGGGTTCTTCCTGACCTGCAGCTGGAAGTCAGCCCTGAAGCCTGAGCATGGAGAGCTTGGGTGGCTTGATCCCTGATGAGGAGGGGAACAGAGAGCCGTCATCGCTCAGTAGCTCCTGCAGCTTCCTTGGGGGACGAATACCCTGTTCCTCTTGCCGGTGGATGGCAGAGCCGGGCCCAGTCAGTATCATTCGCTGCCTGCAGCCAATTCGCTTCCCAGGCCCGGGTGGCAAAGCACGGTCGGTGCCCAGACGTTCATTCCCTGGTCGTGTCCTGCTGAGGAGCTGGGGCAGCGAGCCGCCTGCTGGAGAGGGGCTGGCTAGGCCGGGTTGGGAGCTGTGAATTGCAGCCTCCCCTCATGGTCTCAGCACTGGGCCCCACTGGCCAGTCACATGGGCGCTCTAAGCTCCTTTTCCGGTTCATGCAGGTCTCCAAGTCCAGCTCCGCTCCCGTCCCGCCGAGCCCGGTCCCGAACCCCAGCCTGCCCAAGCGGATGAAGAAAAGCAAACAGCCCCTGCAGGTGACCAAGGACCTGGGCCGCTGGAAGCCTGCGGATGACCTGCTCCTCATCAACGCCGTGCTGCAGGTGACACTTCCGCCCTGCCAAGCCGGGCCAGGCCGCCTGGTGCATGCCTGGGAGACATCCCAGCAGACCTGGCCCTGTGGCTCTGGGGAGACTGTTCTGTCAAGGTCTGGCCACCTGCCGCGGCACCCAGAGGTGCTAGTCCTGGTGTCTTAAACTCCAGCCCTAGCTGAGGGCATGCCGCTTCCTGCACACCTGCGCTGTCCTCGCTCCGGTTCAGTCGTGCCCAAAGTGGCCGCATGACACCGCAGTGCTGGCTGCTTAGCTGTCAGGGTGTGTTTGGAGCTGGTTCCCCTGGCTGTGCGGGGGTAGGGGGAGTGTGAGGACACAGCCCTAAACCTGGCCTCTCTTTGGGCCCCTGCAGACTAACGACCTGACCTCGGTCCACCTGGGTGTGAAGTTCAGCTGCCGCTTTACCCTGCGGGAGATCCAGGAGAGGTGGTACGCGCTGCTCTACGACCCGGTCATCTCCAAGTGAGTGCCAGGCCCTGGGCCGCTCTCTGTGGGGCAGTGGGGCTGTGTCAGGGCAGGCTGCCCCTGGGCCCCATTATGAGGCAGCTGGGCCTGCATGAAATGGGGCTGATCACCCACCCAGAGGGGGGCTGGGGAATCTCCTCCCCCCCATTGCGGCTCCGGGGAGCAGTGAGTCTGAGTCGGTAGCTGACGTGCTGTCCCCGCCTAGACTGGCCTGTCAGGCCATGCGGCAGCTGCACCCCGAAGCCATCGCCGCCATCCAGAGCAAGGTGCTGTTCAGCAAAGCCGAGGAGCAGCTGCTGAGCCAGGTGGGATCGGTAAGGCCCGCCCAGCCCCGCCCCGTGCGCAGGGCCTGCGACACCCGGACGCTGAGCCAGGTGGGGTCGGTACAGTCCGCGCAGCTGGTGCCTACTCAGCCCCTTTTCCCCCAGATGTGATATCCAGATGTGTGTTCTGGGGGAAAGAGAATTACTCAGGGACCCCCGAGTCCCCTCCCTGCCAGGTGGGATGAAAGTCCGTCCTCGGCTCTCTCCACAGTGTCCTGCCGGACGTCCTTCGCCATGTGCCGGTGCCCGGGAAGCCCCATCATGCAGGAGTTGCACAGACCTGACCCAAGGCCCCTGCAGCGCAGACTCCCCGTCACCCGGCGCTCCTGCCCTACAGCTCTAGGTGCTGCCAGCAGGGAAATCCCCTGGCACAGAAAAGCCTGGAAGAGTCGCCAGGCCATGAGCCCACCCCATGTCAAATCCTGGTCCCTTGTGGGCTGCCTGAGGGGTGGCCCTGGAGAGCCCAGCCCGCCCCCCCTCCCCTCCCAAGCCATGGCAGCTGGCATCAGGATCCTTGCAGACGCTTGTCCCCAGGCCTTGGCCTCCAACTCCCCTCACCTCCCCCCCTGCTGCTTAGGGTCCATCCGGCCAGTGCTGGACCCCGGGGCTGTCCTGCCCTCTCCTGGTGCTTTACCAAGCACACTGACTCGCCTGTCCTTCCGCAGACCAGCCAGCCCACGCTGGACACCTTCCAGGAGCTGCTGCACAAGCACCCCGAGTTGTTCTACCCTTCACGCACGGCCAAGGCCCTGCAGGTTCACTGGCAGCTGATGAAGCAGTACTACCTCCTGGACGACCAGACAGGTAAGGCCTGGCCCGAGCCGCAAGCCCTGCTGGGAGCCCTCCCCGTCGGCTGGGCCGGGCACGGGAGCCCGGGGCCTGACCCTGAGTCAGTGGCCAGTGTGCGTTAACCCTCCCCCACCCTCTGCTTCCATTCAGTGCAGCCGCTGCCCAAGGGGGACCAGGTGCTGAACTTCTCGGACGCAGAAGACATGATCGACGACAGCAAGCTGAAGTGAGGGTCTGTGGGGGGCGGCTGGCCGGGGGGTCCTCGCACCATAGGCCCTGTGCTGTCCCACTGCACAACAGCCGGCCCCTCCCCTGGTCCAGGCAGCCCCTAGCTCCCATTCCTATCTTGCTGCTGCCCAGCTCTGCAGTACCAAGCGCCAGCTGGCTGGAGCTTCCCCCGGGCCCCAGCGCTGAGCAGGCCCGACTGGCCTTGGTGCCCTGTGGGGTGGACATGGCTGCAGAGGGGCCATGCTGGGGCTGGGTCCAAGGGCTGACGAGCTCCGTCCGGTCCCCAGAGTGTGCCTGCGAGGAGGGCAGCTGCCTGACTCCTCCCTTGTCCCTTCCCTGCAGGGATGTGCGGGACGAAGTGCTGGAGCATGGTGAGTCTGGTGGCGCTTTCGCTCCACTCCCCCCTCGGGTGCTGGGCCGGGGAGCTGAGGGGTGTGCGGGGGAGGACGCCCTGGTCTCTTGCAGGCTTGGCTAGTGCTGACCTCGGACCTGTCACCACAGCCCTGTCCAGCCAGCCGCGGCTGCAGCTGAGCCTGACAACCCTTCTGTCCCGGGGCTGGGTCATGTCCCGTTCCTGGCCCTCCTGAGCCACCCAGTCCCTCCACCTCAGGGCCACTGAGCGCCTGCCTCCCTAGAGGGGATAGGTTGTGTGCCCCGTTCCTACCCCCCTGCGCCAGCCAGCGCCCTCCCCCCCATGGTGCCCCCTGGAGGAGAGAGGCTGCATATCCCTTCCCCCCCAGAGCCGGCCCAGGGTACGGGCCAACCAGGCTACTGCCCGGGGTGCCCATTGTAGGGGGCGCCGAGTGGGGCTGCTGGGCCGGGCGGGGGCGGCACCGCGCATGCTCTGCGTGCCCAGGGTGGGGGCCCGGGGGCAGGGACGTGCATGTGTCGCACTCCTGGGGATGGCGGCGCGCTCCCAGAGCACGCGAATGGGTCAGGCCGGCCCTGCTTCCCCCGATTGGCCGTCACCAGCAGAGAGGCCTGTGGCAGGTGTCCAGGCCGCCCAGAGCTGCCCCCTGTGCTTCCCTCCTTGCAGAGCTGACGGTGGCTGACAGGCGGCAGAAGCGGGAGATCCGGCAACTGGAGCAGGAGCTCCACAAGTGGCAGGTGCTGGTGGACAGCATCACGGGTGAGAGCCGCGGGGCTCTGCGCTGAGCAGGCTGGGTGGGGCCTCAGCCTCCAGCGCTCAGGGCAGGGGAGGGGTCGCTGAGCTCTGGGTGTGGGGCCAAGTCCCAGTGTCCTCCGGGGCACTGAGCTGGTGCCGGAGCAGCCGTGGCTTCCTGGGAGCCATGATGCAAGGGAGAGGCTCTGCCTGGCTGTCCCCCATGGCGGGGCTCTGTCGGCTGTAGCCATGGGGGAAGGGAGACTGTCTCATCTCTCCCCTCCCGCCCCCAGGGATGAGCTCCCCGGACTTCGACAACCAGACGCTGGCGGTCCTGCGGGGCAGGATGGTGCGCTACCTCATGCGCTCCCGAGAGGTGAGTCCATGTCGCCCCGCTCCTTGCCCAAGCCAGCTCCCTGGGGGCTCACCGCAGCCTCCGGTTTGTCAGCGGGCAGAGCAGAGGGGCCTCGCTGGGAGGCAGGGCTGTCTGGTGCTCCCAGCTGCTCACGCCCTGTTCAGAGGGTGGGGGGGGACAGGCGGGCAGTGGGAGGGGCACCTCGCTAACAACCCCCCTTCCAGATCACACTGGGCAGAGCCACCAAGGACAGTCAGATCGACGTGGACTTGGCGCTGGAGGGCCCCGCCTGGAAAATCTCCCGAAAGCAAGGTACGGGGGGTGGGGCTTTCTCCCAGATGTGGAGGGGGCGGGGCTGTCAGCACTTGGGTGGGGCTATCGCGTGGGTCTGCCCGGATTGGGCTCCAGGGTTGAATTGCTGGGGTATGGAGCGAAGGGGGGGGGGAGCGAGGAGCTGGCCAGGGCTCCAGTTTGCTGGCTGTGAGCGCTCCCCACTCCTGCTGGTGGAGCCAAGGGCTGGGACCCTGGTGACTGGGCTGAGGGTGGGGTTCCTGGGGGGGGTGCAGGGCTCTGCGCCCCCTCATGCCCCCGCCCTGCTGTGCGTTGCAGGCGTCATCAAGCTAAAGAACAACGGGGATTTCTTCATCGCCAACGAGGGCCGACGGCCCGTCTACGTGGACGGGCGCCCTGTGCTGGGGGGCAGCAAGTGGAAACTCAACAACAACTCGGTGGTGGAGGTGAGAGCCTGGCCCTGCTGTGGGGGGAGGGGGACCGGCCTTGTAGGCACAGCTGGGAGTGCTGAGCAGAGCTGGGGCGCTGGCCGCGGGCCCTGCCTGCTCTGACCTTCCCCTCCCCTGCAGATCGCCAGCCTGCGCTTCGTCTTCCTCATCAACCAGGACCTGATCGCGCTCATCAAGGCCGAGGCTGCCAAGATCCCCCAGCAGTGAGGAGGGGGCCGGTTGCTCCATGGGGGGGGCCTGGGGCAGGAGCTCGGGGCGGGTGCTGCAGCAGCTGCTTGCAGGCTCCCAGTTCCCCCTGCTCTCCCAGGAAGCTGGCCCTGGCCCTTCCCCTCCACCGCCGGCCCCTCTCGGGCTGGGGCCAGGGCCTGGCTAGGGCAGAGGGGACGCAACCAGCAGCTGTGGGTCAGAGGCTGTCACAGGGCTTGGCGCCCAGCAGTGTTACCATCCAAATAAAATGTGCAACCTGGTGCTGGTGTCAGGCCTGCTGGCGTCAGGGAGGGGCCCTGCCCCGGAGCAGGGAGTGGGCACCGGGCCCTGTCCTGCTGCAGTCAGTTCCCCTGTTCACAGGGCGCTCCCCGCCCCTCTCTGTGCCCACGGGACCGGTTCCTGCCCCGCCCCGCGCTGCAGTGAGTGCGTGTGTAGCAAATAGACACGAGACCGGAGCTCAAAATGCAGCAATTTTAATGTAAAAAGGGGGGGGGGGGATCCCTAGGCCCCGGGAGCTCCACTGCCCTCCCCCGGCGGGAGGCAAGGGGGTCCCTCTGCTCCCTCCCCACCATTACACAGGCCGGCGGGGCCCTGCCCCTGTTCGCTGGGCTGGGGCAAGCTGTGCCCGGGGGGGTGAGTGGAACCAAGTTCTGGGCTGGACCCTCCTGTGGCCCCTCGCCCTGCTGCGCTCAGGAGTCTTTGAGAACGAGGCCTGAGCCCGGTGCCCAGGGGGCTCCCTATTGGGGCTGCGCAGCCAGGCCCCCTAGTTCTCCAGGAGGTGCAGAAAAATCCCAGGTGGTGGGGGGGGGGGGTGGTTCACGCTCACATGCCTGTGCCCTCCTCCCGGGGCCAGCAGGGGGCACTGTGGCAGCCCAGCAGCACCATCTCCAGGCTGGGCGGGTCCCAGGGCACAGGCAAAGCGGCTGGAGCTGGAGGCCCTTGAGGATCCGTCTCAGCGGCTGGTGGAGCCTGCGGCGGGTTCGTGGCCCCGTGGTGTCCGTGGGGGGCAGGGGAGACCGGTGCTGCCACGGGAGCAGCGTGGTCCCTTGGGCCGGCAGCTGGCCACGTGCTGCTAAGCTCCCCCGTGGCAGGGGCCTCGTTAGCCCCGAGCTCTGCATCTGTCCCCCCAGCTGCAGTCTGTGGGGTGCTGGGCCGGGGCCAGGGGGAGCTGTGGGTGGCAGGCAGGCCCCACGCCCATGGGGGCGCAGGCCGGGCACGGGAGCAGGCTGCGTTGAGGCACGGGCCGGGTGCGGGGCTGTGCAGGAAGAAAGCCGGGATGCCCGTCTCCACGCGCAGCGGCTGCAGCAGGGTGGCGCCGGGAAAGGCCGAGGCGGCAGCCGCGTAGGAGGCCGCGCCCTCGGGACGGGCGACCGGAGCCGGCGGCTGGGACAGCAGGAAGAGCTGCAGGGCCTGGCGCAGGGACTGCAGCCCCTCGCGCATCTGCAGGACCTGCCCCGATAGCTCAGCCACCTGGGGACAGAGAGAGGGTGAGTGCTGGGGCCAGGCTGGGCCAGCACCCCATGGCAGCGTGGAGCCCATGAGCCAGGCAGGAGACCCACACTGGGGCTGCCTGCCAAGGCTCTCCCCCACCCCCAGGGCCCCACGTAGGGCAGTGCTGCCCTCAGCCCCCCCATGCTTACTGTCTGCTGCAGCTTCTCCATGGCATCAGCACCCACCAGCTCTGCAGCACCCAGGGAGATGGTGAGCAGCCCGCTCTCTGGGACAAGGGGAGACAGCGGGTCAGCGCCCAGCCCTGCCCGCACAGGGGGGAGAGCCCAGGACAGCCCCCCCCACCCCAGAAAGAGCCCCGGCTCCCAGCCCCTTCCCACGGTGCTGGTGGTACCTGGCCCAGGGGAGGGGCTGCTGCAGTCGGGGCCCGAGGGGCCGACCTGGAAGCTGAACACTGGTGTGTCCGAGCCGCAGGCGTCTTCCTCGATGCCATCCACCACCCTGCAGTGGAGAGCGGCGCTGTCACGGGGGGCTCCATCCCCCGCCAGTCAGCACAGGCCACCCGGCCCAGCTCCCTCCCACCGCCAGTCCTGGGGTGTCTGGCAAGGCTGGGACAAGTAGGGCTCTTCTCCCCCGGCCCCCCCACTATTAGCCCAGGGCTGCCTAGTTGCGCATCTCTGAATGGCTCAGCCTCGGGGCCACCCCCCACAAACCTCCCCGAGGGGTCGTTGCCTAAAGCCACGTGGGCAGGGCTGAGCCGCATGCCCAGGAGGCCGAGTGCCCATCCTTGGGGTAACCTCCAGGAAACAGCCCCCGCCCCGGCCTCAGCAGCCCCCTCCCCCCCTTACCTGGGGCTGAGGTCAGGAGGCCCCATCCAGGGCAGGCTGTGGAGCTGCAGAGCCTGGGGACCGGGCACCGGTGGCAGGCGGCGCAGCCGGGGCAGGGCACCCCGCCTGGGCGACAGCAGCTTGGGGACGTGGCCGGGGGGCAGCTGGGGGCTGGACGGCGCCTCTGCGGGCTCCAGGGCTGGGCCGGCCAGCGAGCGAGGCGGGGGCACCGGAGCACCCTGTGCAGCCTCAGCTGCCTTCTCCAGCGTGGCCAGCCGGCTGTCCTCGTCGCTTAGTGAGCCGGTGTCAGCCTGCGGGGCAGGAGGGGGCAGCGCTGGGGGTGGGGGGCAAGCTGGTGGGGGGGCCTCCCTGCCCCCACCTCCCAGGGTGCACTGGTCTTCCTACCCCCCCAGCTTGTGGACCAGGGCCCTAGCCTTTCCCCAGGGGCCTTTGCTCACTGAGGGCTTGGGGGAGGGGGCTCCCATTTGCCCAGAGGGGCACCACAGCCCCCCTGCCTGGGGGGTGGGGGCAAGAGCAGCACAGCAATGGGGGCAGCACAGCGGGAGCTGGACCCCTGCCCCAGATGTCCCAGCTTGTTGCCCAGCCAAACACTGGGGGGCGCTCTGTGTCAGGCAGGTCAGGCCCCGCCCCTGGCCCACAGGCCCTGCCCCTGGCCCACAGGCCCCGCCCTCGGCCCCGCCCCTCACCTGGGTCCCGGCGCCCCCGCCCAGGTTGAAGCTGAGGTGGGCGGGGATCTCCTGGCGGAACTTGCAGGCGAACTCGGGGTAGAGGGCCATGCTCTCGCCCAGGCCCCGCAGGCTCAGGCACTGCAGGTCGCAGTAGGTCAGGCCCTTCACGTCCGCGTTGGCCTTGATCACGCACTCCTGGGCTGAGAGCTCGCAGCCGAGCAGGTCCCCCTTCCCTAGGACAGAGGGCGGGTCGCTGATGCCCAGCCTGGTGCCTCCCCTGGGCGATACAGCTCTTCCGGGGCACAGCCTCGGCCCTGGGCTCGCTGAGACCGCACAACCCCCCCAGTGGCGGCACTCGGCCCCATCCCTGTACCACACAGCCAGGGCTGGCTCAGCAAGGGGATGCAGAGCGACAGTGAGGGGCACGGGCAGGGCTGGGGGGGCTGGGCTGGCAGGAGCTGCGGGGCAGGAGTGAGGGGCACTGGCAGGACTGGGGGGGCTGGGCTGGCAGGGGCTGCGGGGCAGGAGTGAGGGGCAGTGACAGGGCTGGGGGTAGGCGTGTGGGGCACTGGCAGGGCTGGGGGGGCTGGGCTGGCAGGGGTGCCGGGGGGGAGTGAGGGGCGCTGGGGGGGCTGGGCTGGCAGGGGCACCGGGGGGGAGTGAGGGGCACTGGCAGGGCTGGGGGGGGGGCTGGGCTGGCAGGGGTGCTGGGGGGGGGAGTGAGGGGCACTGGCAGGGCTGGGCTGGCAGGGGCGCCGGGGGGGGGAGTGGGGGCACTGGCAGGGCTGGGGGGGGGCTGGGCTGGCAGGGGTGCTGGGGGGGGAGTGAGGGGCACTGGCAGGGCTGGGGGGGGCTGGGCTGGCAGGGGCGCCGGGGGGGGGAGTGGGGGCACTGGCAGGGCTGGGGGGGGCTGGGCTGGCAGGGGCTGCAGGGCGGGAGTGAGGGACACGTCCCCAGTAAAAGGTGCGGCTTAGCTGGCACCGTGCCTGGGAGCCCTTCCCCGCCCCGTCCTCCCCTCCCCTCGCCCAGCAGGGCTCAGACCTAGGATGGCCAGGACGGTGTCGTCCCTCAGCACCTCCATGGAGCCCGAGCCCACGAAGTAGAGGGCCTGCAGGGCGTCGCCCTGGCGGATGAGGAACTCGCCGGGCGTGCAGAACGCGGGCTTGATGCTGAGCGACAGGGCGCGCAGGCAGCCCCGGCTCGCGGCCTCGAACACCGGCAGCTGCAGCAGCTCCTTGTTCAGGTGCATGGCGATGTCGGCCCGCAGCTCGTCCGGCAGGCTCCGCAGCAGCTGGGCGGGCCGAGGGGAAAAGCAGCGTGAACGAGCCGGGCAGGGGTGAGGGGGCCCGACTCGAACTCAGGCCGCCCTGCACCCACCAGGCCCCCGCCTCCTCCCCTGGCCCGGAAAGCGTGCTCTGCTCTGCTCTGCTCTGCTCTGCGGGCCGGGGAGACGCCTGAGCAACAAAAACCCAACCCTGGGCGAGAGAAAACAGGCTGCTCCCCGGGGCCTGACTCCCCCCCCCCCCCTTGCTCTAGGCCGGGGGGCCCTGCACGCAGGGGGTGGGGAGGGCTGGGGGGGGTGCTCTGTGGCCTGGCTGGGGAGGAGCAGGATGATGGGGGTTGGGAGGCTGTGGGGCCCAGCATTGGGATGGGAGAGGGGTGAGAGCCAAGGAGAGGCTGGGGGGCCCAGCACCCTGGTGGAGGAGGGGAGGAGGTGGTGAGGGTTGCGGCCTGGCAGGGGAGGTGTGAAGGCTGAGGGGGGGAGGCTGCAGCCTGGTGAGGGAGGGTGAGGTGGCGGCAGGGTGAGAGGGTGGTCGGGTGAGAGAGGAGCGGGCCAATGGGGTGGGGAGGGATGAGTGGCATCAGGATGGGGAAGGAGCAACATGGGGCGGTGGGGGTGGTGGCGGGTGAGGGGTGAGATGGGGGAAGGGTGAGATGGGGGTGGGGGAGGGATGAGAGGGGGCAGCGGCTGGGGAAGGGTTGGGTGGCGGGATGGGGGAAGGGTGAGATGTAGGGATGGGGGTGGGCTGGGGGAGGGGTGAGGGGGGCAGTGGCTGGGGGAGGGGGTGAGATGGGGTGGTGGGATGAGGAGGGGTGAGATGGGGGAAGGGTGAGATGTAGGGATGGGGGTGGTGGCGGGCTGGGGGAGGGGCGAGATGTGGGGGTGGCGGGCTGGGGGAGGGGCGAGACGTGGGGGTGGCGGGCTGGGGGAGGGGTGAGATGGGGGAAGGGTGAGATGTAGGGATGGGGTGGTGGTGGGCTGGGGGAGGGGTGAGATGTGGGGGTGGCGGGCTGGGGGGGTGAGATGGGGGGGTGGCGGGCTGGGGGAGGGGCGAGACGTAGGGGTGGCGGGCTGGGGGAGGGGCGCGACACTGGGGCGGACGGCGCTCACCTCGTGGGTGTCGATGCCGTTGTGCAGGGCCCAGCTGGTCTGGAAGAACTCCAGCATGCGCTGCCGGAGCGGCTTGGGGATGCGATGGATGCGGATGAAGTCGTGCAGGTCGCGCGTGCGGCTGTGGTACAGGAAGCGCCGGGCGTACATGCGCTGGATGATGGCCGTCACATTCCCAAACACCACAGCGTGCATCAGCGCTGTGGGGAGAGTGGGAGACTGTGCGAGGGGGGCCGTGCAAGGGGAGCAGGATGCTGTGTGGCTCTGCCGTGCGAGGGGAATGGGGTGCCTTGTGAGCGTGGCTGTGTGAGAGCTAGCGGGATGCTGGTTGTGCGAGGGGAGTGGGATGCCATGTGATGGTGGCCCTACGAGGGGACTCAGAAGCTGGGTGTGAGTGGCCGTGCGAGGGGAACAGGATGCCGTGTGAGGCTGGTTGTGCAAGGGAAGTAGGAAGCTATGTGCGAGGGGCGCAGGATACCGTGAGGCTGGTCGTGCGAGGGGAGCAGGATGCCATGTGAGGCTGGCCGTGCGAGGGGAGGAGGAAGCCGTGTGTGAGTGGCCGTGCGAGGGGAACAGGATGCCGTGTGAGGCTGGTTGTGCAAGGGAAGTAGGAAGCTATGTGCGAGGGGCGCGGGATACCGTGAGGCTGGTCGTGCGAGGGGAGCAGGATGCCATGTGAGGCTGGCCGTGCGAGGGGAGGAGGAAGCCGTGTGTGAGTGGCCGTGCGATGGGGTCAGGAAGCCGTGCGAGGGGAGCAGGATGCCATGTGAGGCTGGCCGTGCGAGGGGAGGAGGAAGCTGTGTGTGAGTGGCCGTGCGATGGGGTCAGGAAGCCGTGCGAGGGGAGCAGGGGTGTCAGTGTGGTGGGATGGGGCCTGGGCAGGCTCCGTGCAACATGGTGCTGGCCTGAGCCCGTGCTCCAGGGGCTTTGTAAAAGTGACGCCTTTGGGGGCTGCGGGTCGGGCGCGAGGGGCACTGACAGAGCTGGGGGCACAGCGGGGGGGGGGGCGATGCCTGCGGCTAGCGAGCCCCTCGGAGCGTCTGTGGGCGAAGCCCCCGCCTGCCCACCCACTCACACGCCAGGCGCTCACCCGTCTCCATGGCAACTGCCCATGGCTCTATCCAGAGCGCGAGTCAGCTTGTGGGGATGGGGTGGGCGCAGGCCTGCAGGGGTGGGGGCTGCATCCCCCTGAAGCCCCATTTCCCCAGCCCCCCCCCCCCCCGCGCAAGCCCCTGCCCACCTTAGGAGGCAGGGATACAACGTGCCCAGGAAACAGGGTCACTGGGACCCTGGCACAGAGACCGGGGGGGCGGGAGCCGGACCCTGCCTGGTGACCTTCCTACACCTCTCCCTCCCCTTGCCCCCACACAACCACCCTGGGCACCTCCCTCACCCTGGTACCCTCCCTCACCAAGCCTGCCTCCACCCACGGTGTCAGCACCCCCCACGGCCTCAGAGCCCAGCGACCCCCAATACCTACTGATCTGCCTCCCCAGTGCCCCCTGCTTTGCAATCCCCCCACTCCAGTGTCCTGCCCCCCTGCCCGTGCCCTGTTTCCCTGCCCCCCTCACCCCCGATGAGCATGGTGCAGATGGAGAAGAGCTTCTCGGTGTCGGTGTTGGCCGAGACGTTGCCGAAGCCCACGCTGGTCAGGCTGCTGAGGGCGAAGTAGAGGGAGGTGAGGTAGGAGCTACGCAGCGTGGGGCCCCCCAGCAGCTCCCAGCCGCTGCCGTTGAGGCTGCAGTTGGCCCCGGGGGGCAGCGTCGGCCCCGTCCTGTTGGCAGGGGAGCTGCAGCTCTTCCGCGCCAGGTAGTAGGGGGTCTCCAGGCGACGCGCCAGCTCCTGGAGCCAACCTGGGGTGGGGGAGAGGGATCAGTGCCTCCCAGGGAAGGGCAAGACCAGACCCCAAGCTGGGGGGAGTTCAGGGAGGGGCCGAGGGAAACGTTTGGGGGAGAGGGCTGGGCCCTCAGCCAGAGGGACGCCTGCCTCAAAGTGTGAGCAAGGCCAGGGCAGGCTGGTAGGGGAGGAGGGAGATGGGCCTAGTAGGGGAATCTTAAGGTGTATGATTGTGCGTGTGTCTGGGCAGGCACATGCGTGTGCGTACTGACACGCTCAGGCTGGGGGCGGGGTGTCCGACCATGACACACGGCCATGGGTGCTGGGGTGTTGTGTCCCCTGGGGGCTGGTGATACCCAACAATGTGGGGGCACAGACAGTGGCCACGACACACTCACCAGACCACACACACACGTGCGACTGCGGGCGCTGGGTGCCAGACTGTGTGTGCAGCCCAAGTAGCGCCCGTTCCGGGAGGGAGATGTCAGAGACAGCAGGATGTGCACACAGGTATCCATGCACCCCTGCATGGGCACGTGTGTCACAGGAAGGTGCACACATGTTACAATTGGGTGGGAGACCACAGACGTTGTGCAGGTGCAGGCCTATTGTGATTGTGCATGTGCCGTATAGAGCAGCAAGGGCGCACGTGTTGTGACTGAGCATGCAATTGCTCCTACGTGGTGCATGCCTGTTGCGACTGGCTGTGCGATTGCACCCGTATTATGCAGCATGGCAAGTTCACACCTGTTGTGGCTGGTCTGTTGTGACTGGTGTGTGATTGTGCATGTGTGGTGCAGAACACTGGGTGCACGCCTCTTGTGACTGGGCGTGCGATCGCACGTGTGATGTACAGTGATGGGTGCACCCGCTGGGGGCGCGCAGGGGTACCCATGCCCCACACACCGATCTCTGGCAGCTCCGCGCGACTGCTCTCGATCTCCAGGCGGCCGATGAAGAACCAGACGCAGGCGACCCAGTGGGCCAGCAGGGCGAAGACGATCATGAGCAGCGTGAGCACCACAGCGCTGTACTGCGAGTACCGGTCCAGGTTGGGCAGCAGCCGCAGCAGGCGCAGGAGCCTCACTGTCTTCAGCAGGTGAGCCCCGAAATACTGCAGGGAGAGAGCGTGGGAGAGTCCCACCTGTGCTGCCCCTCACGGGGGAAGGGCACTGCAGGGGGGGGGCTGCCATGGGGACCCGGCTGGGAAGGACTGAGGCCAATACAGGGCCAGTGCTGGTGGGTGGGAATCATTGTTCTGTGCTCGCAGCAAGTCCTGTCCGACGGGGGCCAAGCGAGGGGTGTGTGCAAGGCCCGTGCGCGCTGATTCCAGTTGTACGACCAGGTGTCATTTCTGCTCCCCACCGCCTGGGCACTGGCTGTGCCCGTATTTTAAACGTGAGCTGGAGTAACACGCCCCCCCGCAAGGCGTCAGCCAAGCAGCCCGGGGGTGGCTAGTAGATCGAGCGGCCCATCAAGGGACAGTCGATGGACAACGCAGCGTGGGAGGCACCGCTGCACTGAACGGACTTTCCTGCGCTCTGGAAGGCGGGCTTGGGGCAGGTCCCACATCGGCAGGCGACCTGCTCACGTGACCAACCCCATCTTGGGATGCACCTTCACACAGGAGAACCGTGGGAGTCCCTGGGCGTGGCCGAGGACAGATAAAGGGCCCTGGAGGTTCCCCCATTTGGTCTTCAGGCCGGCTTCTCAGCTCTGTTGCTACGAACTGAAGCTCTGAACAAAGGACTGAACGACCCATCCCAGCTGTGGACTTCACTTAAGTCGGCAGTTTTTTCCATCCCCATTTCAAGCCTGCACCAAGAACTTTGCAGCTGATGCGTGTATTTGATTCCTTTAACAATTTTTCCTTCCTTCCTTCCTGTCTGTAGCTATTGGATTCTAACAGGTTGGCACAGTGTGCTTTTGGGGGTAAGATCTGCGTTATACATCGATCTGGGAACATGGCTGGTGCTTTGGGACGGGACGAACCTGTTCGGATTTGGTGCGATTGACTGTCACAGCCTCTCATCTGTGTAAGGTGGGAGCTGGCTGTGGCACAGAGAATGGGAGTGTCTGAGGGAATTTCTGGGGAGACTTTGCTGCCCAGCGTGGCAGACAGAAGTGCTCCGCGCGACGGGCTCGGGGTGCCTTGTAGTGGAGGGCCCCCACTTGCGGGCTGCCCGTAGCCCTGTCTCTTAGCAGTTCTCCCTGACTGGACGCTCTCAGTGCTGCTCTCCAGCCCCCGTGTGACAGTGGGGCCCAAGAGATGGATGGGGACTGGAGCGGGGTCTGGGGAAGGGCTGACTCTGGCCCAGGGGAGCCAAATTCCTGGCTCTGCTGGCAGCCTCCCTGCCTCCTGCAGGCTGTGACTCCCAGTCCTGGGGTCCCCCTCTCTGGGTGGGTGCCAGCCAGCCCACGCCTGCGGGGGGAGGGGCTGACTCACCACGTTGACCTTGAAGGCGTAGAGCAGGTCGAAGGGCAGCGCGGCCACCAGGTCCAGCAGGAACCAGCCGGTGAGGTAGTGCAGGGAGATGGCGTGCGGGTCGAACACCACCTGGCCCGACTTGCTGACGAAGGTGGTGCGGAAATTGAGCACAATGTCTGCAGAGAGCACAGCGCACGCGGGGTCAACGTCACCAGTGAACCGAGCTCAACAGCCTCAGCGTAGCTCCCAGGGGGGCGGGGTCCTGGCTGGTTGCCCCGCGAGGAGCACGAACCAAAGAGCCAGGCCTGGGATGCCAAGGGGCTGCGGGTGGGGAGTGAGGGGCACCAGTAGAGCCAGGGCCGGGCTAGATGGGCGGGGGCCTGGCACCCGGGGCCCTTACCCAAGATGAAGAGGATCTCCACGCACAGGTCACAGACGCTGGGAGGCCCGCGGGCGGCCGGGAGCCCCTCGTCAGAGCCGGCGCCGACACAGACGCTGTAGGGCACCGTCACGGCCACGTAGAGCGTGGCCAACAGGATGAGCCCGTCCCAGCCGGCCCGGAAGGCGCCGTAGTGCAGCAGGATGAAGGGCGACTTGTGGATCGCAGCCACCTTGTACTCGGGGAGCGACGGCTTCTCGCCAAACACGCCCTGGGCCAGGAGCTGGGGGTCAACATGGGGGGCAGCCCCTGTCCCAGAGGACCACCCACCAGCCTGCTCTCCTGTGACCTGGGCCTGTCTGACCCAGGCAGTCCCCCTGCTCTCCCCTAGCTCCCTCTGACCCAGGCAGCCCCTCTGCCCTCTTCAGGATGCCTCCAACCCACAACCCCCTGGTTTCCCCTGGGCCCCTCCAACCTGCCACTAGCCCCAGCCCCCCACTCCCAGCCCAGCGCCCTCCATGTACCTTGTTGAGCTTGTGTTTGTTCTTGCCCTGTTTCTGCAGGTGCCCGGAGAGGTGATAGAGCACCGCCCGGCTCCGGCGCCGGTTGGCATTGAACCCTTTGGCTCCAGCCCGGCTGAACCGGCGCTTCCCACCTGCTGGAGAGAGAGAGCAGCCAGCAGTTATGGCCCCTGGGGGTGGGGGCGGTCCAATGGGAGGGGGTCAGTGTCCATCTGTCCCGCCGCAGCCCCTGCCCTCTACACGGCAGAGCTCTGACTCTGTGCAGCCAGGCACCGTCACACGCATGTGTGCGTGTGCTGCCGTGGCACCCCATGCAACGTGCAACCCCCGGATCCAGCCTGGGCCCTTCTCCGCTCAGAGCGGGCAGTGGCAGCGCTCCATCAGAGGGCAGCAGTAGCAGGCTGTCACCTTGCACGCAGCCCAGGCTCTGAAGGGCCCACAATTTGCTTAGCCAGTACCTGCCACTGTCTCTAAGGCCCATTTGCTATGGAGATTGCCTGCAGACCCCCCCCAGCATTGCTCCAGACCCCGGCCCCCCATGCACCTTCCTTCCAGCTCTCGGCGCCCGGCCGGCTCTTGCTGTCGGTGATGTCCTTGTGAGAGACCAGGAACAGCGCCACCTCTCCCTTCTCATTCTTAATGGGCACCACATCCAGGAGGCACCAGAACGGGGCACCTGTGGGACAACGAGGAGCTGCTAACGGCCCAGAGTGCTGTGCATGCCCCTCCCTCCCCCAGACCTGAAGGGGAAACTGAGGCACAACACAGGCCAGGGACTTTCCTCTGAGTCTGCGCAGCAAGGCAGAGCTGGGGAGAGAACCGGGAGTTCTGGCTCCCAGCCCATGCCCCCCAACCCCTCCCATGCCCCCTTGCCCTGTAATCCCTCCCATGCCCCCTTTGCCCTGTAATCCCTCCCGGATCTGGGCAGAGAACCCAGGCATCCTAGCTCCCAGCTGCAGCTGCAAAGGCTGCGGCCACGCCCTCACCGCTCTTCCTATAGAGGATCAGCTCGGCCTTGAACTCCTGGTGCTCGTCCAGGGCCTTGCGGATCTGCTGGCGGACGCGCTCGCTCGTGTCGGGCCCGTAGAGGAAGGGGCAGGCGCAGCAGCGCTGCATGACTTCGGCCCGGGAGAAGCCGGTCAGGTCGCAGAAGCCGTCGGAGCAGTACACCACCGGGAAGGCGCTGCGCACCTGCGCGTTGCCCAGCACAAAGTTACTGTCTGCAAGACACGAGGGGGCAGCATGGGGATGGGGCAGGGCCGGGAGGCACCAGGGCAGGGTGTGGGGAGCCCGGCCAGCGGTCCCGCTGCGGATGGGGAGATGGGAAGGTCGGGGAGGGGCTCTATGGCTCCTGCTCTCTACTAAAGAGCCGCTCAGCAGAGGCCGGGGGGCATCGGCTGCCCCCGCCCCCCATCTCGCCACGTGCCCGGGGGTGTCCGCAGGCCCCACCCTGGCTATTTTTACCCCGCTGCTCCCAGTTAGTCATCGCTGCGCCATTTGGACAGAGCCCGCCTTGCTGGCACCAGCTGAGAGCGGGAGCCCACTCTGAGCCCTGCCTCATTTGCATACATTTGCATTTGAACAGTAGCAAGGGGGGGGAAATGCGAGCGTGGGGGGGCGGTGGGGAGAGAGAAGCCGCTTTCAGCCTGACCCCCACCCCGAGGTGAGTTTCAAACCTGGAGCCCCCCAACCCCTGCCCCACACCTCGAGGATCTTGGCTTTCTGTGGGGCCAGCGTTCGGCCCTGCTGGGGCATGTACCGCGAGCGCCCAAAGCTAATGGGGATATTGCAGGAGGGAGCAAAGAAAAGTCCTGTCCCGGGCCCCTGCCCTGTCTGATCAGACCAGCAGCCGCACATTAGCGAGGCAGCTTCTAAATCAGCCAGGTAACAGCCCCCCTCCCCCCCCCCCTCCGGGGCAGCGCCACCAGCTAATTGGGCTCAGCTGCCGGAGACGCTCCCCTGAGGCTGCTGCACCCCAGGCTGGCTGAGCCGCAAAGCCCAGATGGGCCCAGCGCCTCAACAAAACAATAGCTGAGAGCACTTGGCACGGCCTCCGTCCCCTGCCCACAACAGCAGCTGGGCTGCAGCCTCGTTTGGATCCAGGCACTGGGCCGGGCCGCAGCCTCACTCGAACCTGGGCGCCGGGCTTGGGTGCACTGGAATCAGGGACTTGCAGTGGCCCGTGCCAGCCTATGGGGAGAAAGGGGAGGGGGGCTGTGCCGTGGGGCTGTGTCAATGGGGGGGCTGCAGCGGTTTTCCAGCTGGGCTCGCTGGCTCTGGGCCAGTCACAGGAAGAGGCTCACGCCTTGGGAGAATGGGAACAGCGGGGAGGAGGGGTGTTAGTGGGTGGCTGGGCCATGGGATGTCCCCCAAATTGACCCCCATGCACCTTGGGGCTCAGCCCAGGCTCTGCCACATCCCTGTGGCTGGGGCGCGCCTTGAGCGCAGGGGAGACGCTGTGGGCCCCTCGGGCCCAAACTCCCCTGGGCAGCTGGGTGAGCAGTGCCAGGCTCGTGGACAAGGACCCACACACGCCGGCTGGCTGCTCCCCCAACTCCAGACCCCGAGGGGATCACTCAGCCTGTGGCTCCAGCCCCCAGATCCCGGGCGGGCCCAGCTCTCTGAATAAGAGACGTGCTCCTTTCGGGCTCTTTTCCAAGGCTCAGCCTCTCCCTGCCCAGCCTGGCTCTGCCCCCAGGCACCACAGAGACAGCAGGTGCCCAGGCGGGGAGACTGCCGACGAAGCGTAAACCGCCCTGAACTGCAGACACCTGGGCGGCCTGGTTACCTGCTGCTCAACAGCTGCTGCGTCCCACCCCAGAGGCAGCTGCAGTTGGGGGCTGAGCAATCCCTGGGCAGCGTTGCCACTAGCCCTCTGCTGCCTCCTGCCTCCAAGCGCCCCCTTTGCACCCAGACGTGGGGCTCAGAAGGGCACAGGGAGAAGCCCAGGGAGCCCGGCATCAGGCCTCGCCACGCGGATGCAGCCCCAGAGCCGCCTGGTCACTCTGCCGTTTGCACCCCGCACCTCCCCCGAGGAACCCGCCTCTGCCGATGTGAGCCCCCATCCCGAGCCCCTCCCCCATTGAAACCAAGGGGCTTGGAGGCCTGAGTCCCCCGGCAAGTCAAAGGGAGTTAGGGAGCAGCCAGACCCTCGCTGCCCCCTGAGCACGCCAGGCTGACAGCTGCTCTCAGTGCTGCAGGCACCCGGGGGCAGCCTGGCTGGGGCCGCAGGCACTGGGGCCCTGCTCTGTAATTTGCCTGCTGCTGTTACTCACTGCAAGCTGGGGAGGGGGCGGGGGTGGGTATTTATAGCACAGCAGCTCCCTGAGCAAGGACTGTCCCCCCATTCCCAGGGAGTCGGGCACTTAGAGACACAAGCACGGGGGAGGGGGAATTAACCCCCCATTTCAAATATGGGAAACTGAGGCAGGGAAGAGGCAGGATTTGTCCAGCCACCCAGTGGAGCAATGCTGGACTGGGAATGGGCCCTACATCTCCTGCTCCCAGGGCTCTGAGTGCTCCCCTCCCAGAGCAAGGCCTAGACCTCCCATGTCCTGGCTCCCAGCCCCTCCCTGCCCCAACCAGACACCCCCTCCCACCCCTCCAGCTCTGAGCTTTGCCCCAGGGACAAACTTAGTAGAATGGGGCAGGGCCGAGGTCATTTCCTGGAGCTCGCAGGCACCTGGGTGTAGGACAAAGTGACCCCCAATCCCCCCAGTGACACTGGCCTGGCTCCCCTCCAGCCCACCCCGGCTCAGCCCCTGTGCTGCCCCATGGCGTGTGACCCCGTGCGAGCAGCACGCGTGTGCGTGTGAGCTGGCATGTGCAGGGGGCGCAGGGCGGGGGGGGGACAGTCACGCAGCCTCACCCGCCCCCCAGCTCCTGCTTCCCTAGGGCCCGGCCCCAGCACAGGTGGCAGAGCTATTGTTCTGTTCCCAGCGAAGGCTATTTATACCCGGGGACACCACGTGCTGCTGTCTATAACCGTATCCTTCCGCCTACTCAGGGAAAGTAGTCTGTCTGTAGAACCAACTCGGGGCGAGCGCTCGCTCACGGCCGGGGCCGTGCTGGTCTCCCCTCAGTCGTGTGCCCTGTAGGGGGTACGACCCAGCCCATGGGGGTAGCTCTGCATGGGGGGGAAGGAGGGACCAGGGGGGCAGGTGAGGGTTAGAATCCAGAATGCAGCTCCCAAACCCAGCCCCATAGGCACAGGGACGAGGGATGCCAGGGGCAGGAGCCTGCGCAAGAATGGACAGGACACTGTGACACGGCTCATCTGAGAAATGGCACCTGCCTAGTGAGCCCCCCTCCCTGCAGCACAGCGCCCCCTGCTGAGCCCTTCCCTGCAACACAGCGCCCCCTAGTGCCACCCTGGGAGATACTGGGGTCAGCACTGACTGCCAGAGCACAGCACCCCCTGCTGAGCTTCCCTGCAACACAGCGCCCCCTAGTGCTGCCCTGGGACATACTGGGGTCAGCACTGACTGCCAGGGGAGAGCGCCCCCTGCTGAGCCCTTCCCTGCAGCACAGCGCCCACTAGTGCCGCCCTGGGAGATACTGGGGTCAGCACTGACTGCCAGGGGAGAGCGCCCCCTGCTGAGCCTTTCCCTGCAACACAGCGCCCCCTAGTGCCGCCCTGGGAGATACTGGGGTCAGCACTGACTGCCAGAGGAGAGCGCCCCCTGCTGAGCCCTTCTCTGCAACACAGCGCCCCCTAGTGCCGCCCTGGGAGATACTGGGGTCAGCACTGACTGCCAGAGGAGAGCGCCCCCTGCTGAGCCCTTCTCTGCAACACAGTGCCCCCTAGTGCCACCCTGGGAGATACTGGGGTCAGCACTGACTGCCGGGGAGAGCGCCCCCTGCTGATCTCTGCACCAAGGCTCATGCTGCACTGGGCCCAGAGCTGACTGCCAGAGGAGAGTGCACCCTACTGCCATCTTTGGTTCCAGGGGGATTGTTCCGTGGGTTACAGTAGTACCTTGAAGCCCCACTGGGCACTGAGTAACAGACCTGGAGAGGGGAAACTGAGGCACAGAGTAACAGACCCGGAAAGGGGAAACTGAGGCACAGAGTGGCAACGTGTCTGTGGCAGGGCTGGGAACTAAATTCAGTCTCCCTGGGGCTAATTCAGTCAGACCCATGTGTCCAGCCTGGATGTTTGCTGGCCCCAGGAACAGCCAGCCAGATCCACATCCGGAGCCCCCCAAGCTCACAGGGAAACTCGATTCCCAGTAGGGGTATGAGAGGCCCCTGTCCCCAGCCAGGGCCTCTGGCAACACGGATTGGACCCACGGGGCTGGAGTGAACCCGGGGTGCTGGCCAAGGTGCTGAATTTATTCGCTCCTCTGCAAAACACCTGGGGGAAACTGCAGCTGGGGAGGCCCTGCCGGGCACTGGCTGGTGAGGTGCCAGTGCCCATCAGAGATCGACACAATCGGGAACCGACTGCAGGACTGTGACAACAGAGGAAGGGCTGACAGCTTCCAAGTGCCCTGAAGGACTGGACAGTAACCCTAAAACCACCCCTTCTATGGATCTCAGTAGCCATGTTAGCCTGTGACTTTACAAATTAGGAGTCCTGTGGCACCTTAGAGCCTAACCAAAACATACAGACGCATGAGCTCTCATGGGCAAAACCCACTTCATCAGATGAACTGGCGTGGAAATAGCAGAAACCAATCAATATCTGTAACTACTGGGGATTCGAAGGTTTAACCAGTTAACCTGTAAGCCTCACCCTTAATCAATGGGGCTTGGAGCAGGTCCTCACCTGACCCCCCCTTTAATCAGTGAACCAGGTAATCAGTTAGCCAAGTCAATGGGCGTTTACATCCCTAGCCCTACCCATCCTGGCACGCAGCACCAGGAAACATACCTCCCCAGCCCATTGGCACAGGGTTGGCTGACACAGCGAGCCCCCCAGCTGTGGTATCATACCCCCTCCTTGGCACCCAGACCCTACAGCAGCAACCTGGGCACGTCTGCGCCCGCTCTCCCAGCCTAGCAGCCATGCTGGTGTGATCTCTCGCACATGCACACCCACGGGAGGGAACTGGCTGAGGGCCATGTGAAGGCTGACGCAGCAGCACCGGGCACTGGAAAGGCCCGGGGAGCACAGGGCTTCTGCGGGAAGGAGGGAGACTTTAGCTGGACAATCTTTGCCAGACCCTCTCCCCAGCCCATGGCAATGGGCAGGGCCCAGAGAGAAAGAGGCAACAGTTGACTGTTTGTATCCTGCTCAGTTAGCAGCTCCTGCTGTTGTTGGCTGCTCACCCTGCAAGGAACAGACTCCATTTCCTCACAGTCTCACCTCGGGTGCCCTCGTCCCACCAACAGCCCCGATCCCCCAGGGACAGCTGGGGACACAGAGACTTGCCCAAGGCCACAAAGGGCAGGAGTGTCAGAGGCAGAAATAGACCTTGAGGTGGGGCTCATTCCTCCAGGCCCCATGGCGGCCCTCAACCGGCTGAGGCCGGGCACTGCTGCCACCAGGCGCCAGCTGTCTCACATCAGACACCCAGACCTGGAGGCCCCTGCCGGGGGCGGGGGGGAACCCAGCCCCTACCACTGTTTCTGCAATGAGTGACATGCCCAGCGCCGCACAGGGGGCTGGGGGCTGAGGCCAGGGGCAGACTCCAGCTCTGCAGGGCAGCATCCAACTGGCAATGAGACCCTCCTGTCCTTTCCTGCAGCTCCCTGCTCCATTCCCTGCAGCCCTGCTGGCTCCAGAGTCAATGAGGCAGGGACCCAGCCCTGCAGGGCCTGCTTCACTCTGGGGTACAGGCTGCCCAGGCCACTGAGCCTGCCAGAGCTCCCTTGGGGGGAGGGGTGGGCTGCATTTAAGGTTGCCCCGGGCCTCGGGCATTTCCTCACTGCAGAGTGCTTGGCCTGGCCACGTCAGGGGTTGGGCAGAGCAGGTTTGTGTGTAGTTTACGTCTGGAACATAGACACATCGACACTGTGTGCATGTATGTGTGCGTGCATGTGTGTGTGCACAGTGTGTGCGTGCGCGCGCGTGTGTGTACGCACACTGTATATATGACACAGGCACCCTGGTATCCCTGGACTAGGAATATCTCCCTGTGAGTACCTCAAATGACTTCCAGCTCAACGTGCACACTCAGCACAGAAACACACCTGTAGCAAGAGCTCACCGACATGCACGAGGGTAGTTACGGCGTGTCGGCTGATGACACCTGATTACAGCATGGTGCTGTGTCGCATCTCGAGATGCACACGCTCATTTAGCCACGTTTCGCGCACACACACAGCTCTCCAGCATCACTCTTGTGGTACGTAGGGGCCTGGTCTATATTCGCACACAGGTACAGCTCTCACACCCAGGAACAGAGGTGTGTGTGGGGGGGCATAGCACAGGCCAGACACCTGCTGTCCTAAAGCAATTCCGGGGCCAGCCTGTCTTGATCTAACACCCCCAGGGGCTGGAGCACCCCAGGGTCTGTGTGGGGATGCAGATCTGCTCTCCGCTTTCTCCCCAACCGCAGGAGAGAACCAGCTTCTTGTATTCCCAGGGGAGGGGAGCCAAGGTTGTTTCTGCAGCTCCAGCAGATCTCTGAGAAGAGGGAGCAGCCTGGGGCCGACTCCGTGAGGATGGTGTGTAGGGTAAGGGTGTCTGGCTGGAGGGATGCACCTGTTCCCAGGCCATGGGTCTCCCAGGCTGGTTTTATTCCAAAAAGAAAAGAAAATAGCCCCGGTCTTGGGTGGAAACTCATCATCCCGGGAGTTTTTCTAGAAGGCCAGCAGCAAGCGGTGGCAAACCAGCCCCCAGGAGGGCTGTGTGTGAGATGTGTGTGTGTGTGTGTGTGTGTGTGAGAGAGAGAGAGAGGGGGGGTGTGAAAGAGAGAGGGGGTGAGAGAGTGGTGAGAGGGGGTGTGTATGTGAGAGGGGTCTGAGAGAGGTGTGTGTGTGAGGTGTGTGTGACAGAGGGGTGTGTGTGTGAGAGAGAGGGGTGTGAGAGAGGGGTGTGTGTGTGAGGTGTGTGTGACAAAGAGGGGTGCGTGTGTGAGGTGTGTGTGAGAGAGGGGTGTGTGTGTGAGGTGTGTGTGACAGAGAGGGGCGCATGTCTGAGGTGTGTGTGACAGAGAGGGGTGTGTGTGTGAGGTGTGTGTGTGAGAGAGGGGTGTGTGTGTGAGGTGTGTGTGACAGAGAGGGGTGCATGTCTGAGGTGTGTGTGACAGAGAGGGGTGTGTGTGTGAGGTGTGTGTGACAGAGAGAGGGGTGTGTGTGTGAGGTGTGTATGTGAGAGGGGACTGAGAGAGGTGTGTGTGTGTGAGGTGTGTGTGACAGAGAGGGGTGTGTGTGTGAGAGAGAGGGGTGTGAGAGGGGGTGTGTGTGTGAGGTGTGTGTGAGAGGGGTGTGTGTGTGAGGTGTGTGTGACAGAGAGGGGCGCATGTCTGAGGTGTGTGTGACAGAGAGGGGCGCGTGTGTGAGGTGTGTGTGAGAGAGGGGTGTGTGTGTGAGGTGTGTGTGACAGAGAGGGGTGTGTGTGTGAGGTGTGTGTGAGAGGGGCGTGTGTGTGAGGTGTGTGTGACAGAGAGAGGGGTGTGTGTGTGAGAGGCGGTGTGAGAGGGGCGCGTGTGTGAGGTGTGTGTGAGAGAGGGGTGTGTGTGTGAGGTGTGTGTGACAGAGAGGGGTGTGTGTGTGAGGTGTGTGTGACAGAGAGAGGGGGGTGTGTGTGAGGTGTGTGTGACAGAGAGGGGTGTGTGTGTGACAGAGAGAGGGGTGTGTGTGTGAGGTGTGTGTGACAGAGAGGGGGTGTGTGTGTGAGGTGTGTGTGACAGAGAGGGGTGTGTGTGTGACAGAGAGAGGGGTGTGTGTGTGAGGTGTGTGTGACAGAGAGAGGGGTGTGTGTGTGAGGTGTGTGTGACAGAGAGGGGTGTGTGTGTGAGGTGTGTGACAGAGAGGGGTGTGTGTGTGAGGTGTGTGTGACAGAGAGGGGTGTGTGTGTGAGGTGTGTGACAGAGAGGGGTGTGTGTGTGAGGTGTGTGTGACAGAGAGGGGTGTGTGTGTGAGAGGGGGTGTGAGAGGGGTGTGTGTGTGAGGTGTGTGTGACAGAGAGGGGTGTGTGTGTGAGGTGTGTGACAGAGAGGGGTGTGTGTGTGAGGTGTGTGTGACAGAGAGGGGTGTGTGTGTGAGAGGGGGTGTGAGAGGGGTGTGTGTGTGAGGTGCGTGTGACAGAGAGGGGTGTGTGTGTGAGGTGCGTGTGACAGAGAGGGGTGTGTGTGTGAGGTGTGTGTGACAGAGAGGGGTGTGTGTGTGAGGTGTGTGTGACAGAGAGGGGTGTGTGTGTGAGAGGGGGTGTGAGAGGGGTGTGTGTGTGAGGTGTGTGTGACAGAGAGGGGTGTGTGTGTGAGGTGTGTGTGACAGAGAGGGGTGTGTGTGTGAGAGGGGGTGTGAGAGGGGTGTGTGAGTGAGGTGTGTGTGACAGAGAGGGGTGTGTGTGTGAGGTGCGTGTGACAGAGAGAGGGGTGTGTGTGTGAGGTGTGTGTGACAGAGAGGGGTGTGTGTGTGAGGTGTGTGTGACAGAGAGGGGTGCGTGTGACAGAGAGAGGGGTGTGTGTGTGAGAGGGGGTGTGAGAGGGGTGTGTGAGTGAGGTGTGTGTGACAGAGAGGGGTGTGTGTGTGAGGTGCGTGTGACAGAGAGAGGGGTGTGTGTGTGAGGTGTGTGTGACAGAGAGGGGTGTGTGTGTGAGGTGTGTGTGACAGAGAGGGGTGCGTGTGACAGAGAGAGGGGTGTGTGTGTGAGGGGGGTGTGACAGAGAGGGGTGTGTGTGTGTTGCTAAGTATCACACAAGAGAGCCGAGTATTTATAGATTCTCGCAGGGTGCAAACGCATCCCCAGTGGAAAGGCTCCTTCTGTTCCCAAGCCCCTCACAACCCACGAGCGCTGGGGAATTTCTAGCGTTTTGGGGCTCCCCCCCCCCTCCGGACTTGGCCTATCGGGGGGGGGAGGGCGCCACTTCGGGAGCTGAGCCCCAGGGAAATCAGCCCCCCCAGCAAGGGGAGACCCAGGGCCTGGCCGGTGGAGCCTCGTGGCTTTTGCAAAGACCCCCCCCCCCCAGCCCCCCTCCCGGGAAGCGATTGCGGTCTCGGCCCGGCCGCCCTGCGCCGGCTCCCACCGAGGTAACTTCCCTCGCTCGGGGCGTGAACGAGACACGCTCGGAAACAGCCCGATTTCCACAGCCCCCCCCCCAGCCCCGCGCGCCCTGACGACACCCCGGGTGGGGCGCCTCTGGGGGGGTCCGGGGGGATGGCGCCAGCCCCGCCCCGCGTCCTAGGGAGCAGCTGCTGTCAACGGGTCCGGGCGGCGACCGGGCCCAGCGCCCCCCCCAACCCCCAGACTGGCTCGGCCGGGCGCCGCGCTGGGGAGGGCCCGAGGGCCCCAGGACGGGCCGGTCAGGGCTGGAAGGCGAGACCCGGGCACAGCAGGACCCCGAGCCGCGCTTTGCCTCCCCCTCCCCAGCTGGGCGCCCGGGGGCAGGCCGGACGCGCGGGCGATGGGCGCAGGGCCCGCGCGGGGGCCACTCACGTGTCCCGTCGAAGCGGGTGGCGATGGTGTCCAGGAAGGTGTTCTGGGGCGCCAGCAGCCCCCGCATGGCTGCGGGCATGTCAGGCGCGGGCTCCCGCCATCCGCCCGCGAACCCGCCTGCTGAGCCGCCCGCCCGCGGGGCGCGGATGAAAGAGCCCCGCGCCCGCCGGCTCCTAGGCGGCCGGACCCCGGGTGCCCAGCGCGCGGCTGCCCCGCGCCGCTCGGTCCCCGCGCGCCGCGCTGACTCCGGAGCGCTCCGGCCCCGCGGAGCCGCGTGTAAACGCTCCGCCGCCGAAGTTGCTCCGCGTGGCCGCCCCCGGGCGCCCAGCTGGGGAGGGGGAGCCGGAGCCGGAGCCGGCGCTCTGAGCAGGGGAGGGGCCGCGGCTACCCCGCAGCAACCTCCGGCAGCAGGTCCCAGATCAGCGCCACCCCCGGCGCCGCCTCCTCCCGGGGCAGAGCCCCCAGCCCTGGGACGGGCACCGGCATCGCGCTGCCCGGCCAAGCGCTCCCGGGTCCAGTCCCAGCTCGGGGGCGCGGGGCCGGGCCGGGGGAGGGGCTGGAGTCTGGACTCCTGGGTCCTCCCTTGGCTTTGCTAGGGGGGGGGGGGGGCGAGTCCACAGCCGGGCCCAGGGGCCCGCTCTTCTCCCTCCCCCCTCCGCGGCACCAGGGGCCAGGCCAGGTCCGTCCCCCACCGTTGAACAGAGATAGGCCAACGCCCCCAACTGGGGCGCCCACGCCCGCCAGGGCCTGGCCACCCCCCACTCCGCCCCGCTAAGGGCCCCGGGCCAGGCCGGCTCCCCGAGCTAGCAAAGGGGCAAGCCCGACCCCCTGGCGGGCTGCTGCCTGGCTGAGGTCTCTGCGTCTGACTCGGGGGCGGGGGAAGGCAGAGAGGGAGGGGGGCGGTGGATTTATCACAGGCACTTGGCGCAGCAAAGTCAGAACCTTCTGCCCAGAGCCCCTGGCAGGATGGGCAGGGACACGCTGCAATGTCACTGGCAGGACGGGCACTGGACACGCTGTAATGTCACTGGCAGGATGGGCACTGGACACGCTGCAATGTCACTGGCAGGACGGGCACTGGACACGCTGCAATGTCACTGGCAGGATGGGCACTGGACACGCTGCAATGTCACTGGCAGGACGGGCACTGGACACGCTGCAATGTCACTGGCAGGACGGGCACTGGACACGCTGCAATGTCACTGGCAGGATGGGCACTGGACACGCTGCAATGTCACTGGCAGGATGGGCACTGGACACGCTGCAATGTCACTGGCAGGACGGGCACTGGACACGCTGCAATGTCACTGGCAGGATGGGCAGGGACACGCTGCAATGTCACTGGCAGGATGGGCACTAGACACCTGCAGGGCTCCTGGCAGGACGGGCACTGGACACGCTGCAATGTCACTGGCAGGACGGGCACTGGACACGCTGTAATGTCACTGGCAGGATGGGCACTGGACACGCTGCAGGGCCGCTGGCAGGATGGGCAGGGACACGCTGCAGGGCTGCTGGCAGGATGGGCGCTGGACACGCTGCAATGTCACTGGCAGAACGGGCACTGGACACGCTGCAATGTCACTGGCAGGACGGGCACTGGACACGCTGCAATGTCACTGGCAGGACGGGCACTGGACACGCTGCAATGTCACTGGCAGGATGGGCACTGGACACGCTGCAGGGACGCTGGCAGGACGGGCACTAGACACCTGCAGGGCTCCTGGCAGGACGGGCACTGGACACGCTGCAATGTCACTGGCAGGACGGGCACTGGACATGCTGCTGAGGGTGGGGTGGGGGGCAGGGGCAGGCTGCAGTGCTGCTGGGGTGGGCATCTGCCCAGTCATGCCCGCTGTGAAACACGGGGCCTAATGGCCGAGAGGCTGGGAAATCCGGCACTGAGCCCCCCCCACCAACGGTCCCTCTGCTCTTTTCCATCCATGTGCAGAATAAGGGTTGAGGTCCCTGAGGTGGGTGTGGACGTGCACCACCCGTGGAAACAAAACCTAGTCAGGGCTCTCCGCTAATCCCCTGGGCCTGGCGCGTTTGAATCTCTCCTCAGCGGATGCTCAAGACCCCAGTGTACACTGAGCTCTGCCCCTCCCCTCTCCCCTTGCCCCCAGTCCTGGCTCTGCTTTGGGAAGAATGCGAACTCCAGGGGCAGGGAGGGGCCTGCACGGTGGCCAGGCCAGGCTCAGGCCTCCTAGAGCTGGGGTCACAGCAATGCACCTCTCCCTCCTCCTGCAGCTGGTGCTCTGGCAGACCAAGTTCCTCAGGGCAGGACTGCTCCTTCCCCCATCTGTGCAGCCCCTGGCACAGCCAGCAGGGCCCTCCTGTGTCCCCTACCAGGAGCATCTCCCCTCCCCAGAGCACTCGCCCCAGCCAGGCTGTAGCTGGGCACCTATTTTCCACCCCGCACTGGGCTTTCCTGGGCTGAGCGACGGTGCTGGACTCCTCCAAGCCTGCAGGGTGAAGCCAGGGCAAGCCAAATGCGGCCTCCTAGACCTTTGTGATGGCAGCTCCCAGGCCCCTCGCTGCAGGACCAGGGACTGATTCTGTTACACTTGGGTTCTGGTGGTGAAGGGGGGCAGAGGCAGGAGGGTGGGACCAGGCAGGAGGGTGCTACCCAGGCCCAGAGGAGAGAACTATCAGTGTAGCCCCAGGGCTGCTCTAACCCACCTGGGGGGCTGGGCAGCCCTCCACTCCCCCCACCATCAAACACAGGGATGGAGAAACTCAGAATCAAGGTGGTTTCCTGGCAACAAGTTACCCAGGTGATCTTGGGGAGAAAGGAGGCTCCTGTCCAAACCAGGCTTGGTGCCAAGCACTGGTCCCCAGGGAGCACTGAGGCTGCTGCACACAGAGCCATGGGCTCAGGTCTGGGATTTCTTCACTTCTATGAGCAACAGCCCAAGTATTCACCCACTGGCTGCCAGCACCTGCTCAGCCTCACACCCTGCCCCCCTTAACTCTGCCCCTAGCTCAAGATCTGCGCTTGGGCAAAGGGGCCCTGCCGGTCAGCACCTCGGACCTAGCAGGGGAGCTGGCAGGTCTCTCTGCTGGTGAAGCACCAGATGAGATCAGAGGAGGGGTCCACTGCATCCAGCAGCTGGGCTTGAGCACCCCGGCTTCAGCGGCAGCCACAAAAGCCCCTTAACTAGCTGCGATGGAATCATCTGCCTCCAGCTGGCCTGTGGCATTCACGGCCACAAGAGTTTAGCAGGATGCAAAACCCCAGCCAGGACGAGAGGAGAACCCGTCCCCTGTCCCAGGAGGTGAATCGCCCAAGGGTCGGACCCCTGCCATGTTACTAGTGTGTGTGTGGGGGGGGGGGGAGTAGAAAGAAGTGCCCTGGGTAGGGGGGCAGGTCAGCCCTGGCCTTCCCTCAGACACCGCCTTTGGAGCAGCTGGGGAGGCAGGATCCCAGGCCCCACTGGGAGCTGCCGGGCCATTCCTGTTTTAACAAAGGCCTGATTGGCGGCCAAAGTGCAGCTTCTGCCACTGCTGCCTCTGAACCCGGCCCGGTGGCAGATTAGGGGCCCTCAGCACCGTTACCGACCCACGAGCCCCTTTCCACCTCTTCTCCCAATCTGCCCCTCTCCACCGCACGCTAAGGCCGCAGGGCATCAACCCCGCCCCACAGGCCTGCAGGGACTTGGCATGGGCCCGGTGGTAGGATCAGGACCTCACACTGGTTGCAAAGGGCAGGACCCTGGCACAGCTGGAAGCCCGAGGCTCTAAAGCAGGATGCTGAGCAAGGCAGCAATCAAAGCCCAAACGTTACTGGGCTCAGGGCAGGAAGAGCTGAGGGCGGTTCTCCGGCAGGCGAGCACCCAAGGGCGGCTCCCGGCTTTCAGGGCCGACACCGTTCACAGTAGCAGACGAGCCCTGCCGGTGGGTCCAGGCAGCAGCTTTTTGCAGCCCCACAGGGACGAGCCAGGCCAGTGCGCTTAGGTCAGTCTGTGCCAGCGTGGAGGCCAGGCACAGCCAACCCTACTGCTACCTGCTCCCCGTGCCACTCCCTGTGGGCGTGGGCGGGCACCTAACCTTTGGAGAAAGCGCATGTCAGCCGGCACAGGCTGTGTGGGCTGGCCCGTGGGCGCGCTATCTAGGCCGTGAAATGGGAGAGAAGAAAAGGCAGTGCCAGGAGCTCCCGGAACCAGGCAGCTGGTGTCAGAGGAGGCGCAGGAGGGTTGGGGGGCAAGAGGTCTCAGCACCAACTTCCAGCCCAGCTGTGCCGGCACAGGACCCCTGGGAGGCTCCCCAGATCTCCCCCTTGCTTCATTCAGACATTAAATGTAGAAGTTCAGAGATCCCTAAATGCAGGCACCAGCCTCCCTTGCTCCCACCCCGGCAGCCGCGGGGGGATATCCCCAGAGAACAGGGCAACAGGCCCTTTGGCATCACTCTGAGGCTTACGCGGCCCCGGGGGCCACAGCTGCACCTGGAGACCTCTCGAGGTGTGAGATGAAACCAGCTGGGCTCCCTTTTAAACCATGGACCCTGTCAGGGGGCGCATGATCCCTCTTCCTCCCCCAAAAAACACCCAGAGAGTGCTGGGAATGGTGCGTCCCGGGGTGGGCGCTGGGTGCCGCAGGAAGGGGGAGGGAGATGCTGGTGTGAGAAGCGAGACAGAAGAGCGAGATGGTCACTTTACTGAGACTGAGCCCAGCATCTCCGGCATCAGACTCAGGAGCCATGTGACAGTAACTGGTCTGGGAGTCCAGCAGCCAGTGGGCAGGGATTTCTCTGGGGCACAGACGGGCAGCACAGTCCAATAGTCAGGGCACACGCCCGGTGCTCAGAAGACCTGGATTCTACCCCTGGCCCATCCCACCTTGCCACCCAAAAACCCGCAGGGCAGAGACGGACCGGTCAGCCCCCATCCCAACGGGGCCCGGATCTGGGTTGGGGCACAGTGCCCTGCCAGCCAAACGGGCTACGCCCAGGAGGAGCAGAGCCCACTGCTTAGGCAGCTTTGCAGGCTTTTACAAACCCAGCGAGGAGCAGGAACGCTGAGTTTCTTTGGACACCCGGAACCCATGAGAGCCTGGAAGAGCGCGGCAGCTCTTGCTGGTTGCAGGTGGTGACTTGAGGGCAAAGCCCAAAGTGACTTGGGGATGAAAAGTGAGATTTTGTACAGACCTCGCCATTCCCATAACGGAAGGTGGGATTAGTAAGCAGAAAGGCCAATTTAGACTCCCTTAAGGAACAGAACAGGGATTCAGCTGGTGTTCAGGCTATTCCAGGCATTGATCTTTGGGCAAATCGCTTGGACTCTGCCCCTCAGTTTTCCCATTTGTAAAATGGGAACAAGCACTGTGAAGTGCTGAGGCCAGCAGAAACAATCTGCAGGACAGCTATTAATGGGATTTATAGTGCACAGGCCCTGCCAAGGGAATCTTCCCTCCCTACACCCCCCCCCAAAGGGAATCTCCCCTCCCTCCCCCCCCCCCCCCCCGCCAAAGTGGTTTTTACCCACAAACCCTCATGCCCAAATAAATCAGTCCGTCTACAAGGTGGCACAGGACTCCTCGTTATTTTTACAACTCACTGAGGAAGAAAATTAAAAGCCTAATGTGTTGCAGAAACCCCAGGGGCATTTGGGGGCTTTTAAGTGCAGAGAGGGGGGTTTACGCTCAGGTTCTGAAAGCCTGATGCACCCTCCATTACTCTGGTGATTAGACAGAAGAGTGGCAAGTAACTGCACAAAAAAAGCTGCTTCTACAAACACCCGATCCAGCAGTGTCCTTGGTGACTGAGAGCACGGTGATGAAAACCTAGCGAGCTGATTTAACTGTGCTCATGCTCTGAGCTCCAAGCAGCCTACGGGATCTTTGGTAGAGGCCTGCGTTTATTTCCAGTTTCTCAGGGCACCCCTGAACCCCACTTTCCTATTGCAGTGAAGTGCGTGTCGCTGCCACCACCTATGCCAGCAACAGCCTCCTCAGGGCTAGGTCTGACCAGAAAGACCAATCTGGTGGATACCTGGGAAACCTGAGCTTCTGTTTTTTAAATATTTTGCACATAAGGGGTTTCCTCTACGGACAGGCCTTCCGCAGCTGACAATCCCACCGTTCCCTGTTTGCACAGACGCGGCCAAGCCAGCTCACCACATTTTGAGAGTCAGCACGTTTCTTGGAGCAGACAAGGCATAAGTGCTGTACGCAACCAGCTCACTCATCCTCATTTTCACCAGGAGGGAAGCGGGAGCAAAGTGAGACTGCTGAGGCTCCCGGTGAGTCAGGGAGAGGGGCAGGGAAGAGAAAGGAAGGGAGAGAGGCTGCACTAGACACGCTGCCCTGCCTCTCAGAGCCCTCAGCCCAGGCCTGAAACAAATCATTAGACATCCCTTTGCAGCAGCTCCCCCCGCAGTGACTCACGGCTGGGAGAAGGGGAGGGTGTGGCTGTCATGTTCTCTCCAAAATGCCAGTAAAGCCACTGCAAGCAAAAAGCAGCATTAGCCCAGGAGAGAGCGAAGAATGGACCAAGGTAGTGAGTGCTTTGGGGTTTTGCATGACCAGGGTTTGATTGATGGAAGCTCTCTGGGGCAAGGGGGGGAGGGATCAGGCCTTGGAGAAGGGCAGAAGGCAAATGGGATTTCATCGGCGCATCTCAAACTCTCTGGAGCTAAGGGGCCCCCGTCCCGTTCACACATGGCGGAATGGGGACTCTGTTCAAATATTGACTCTCACTGGTCACAGAGGCATTCTGCAGCTGACCCCAAAGATGCTGCCCCCTGTCACAGAACCCCTTCCTGGTGTCTCTCGCTGCCTTGCATTTGACTGGGTGGACTGTGCCAAGCAGGGGCGAAGCATTATGTAACAACTACACACAGAGCCAGCAGCTCAAACCAGGCAGTAACTCACCCCCACCCATGCCTCGGCGCGGAGAAAGTTGCAGTGGCTAAGCCAAGATAGGAGCAAGGCGGGTTTTTAAACACATGGAGACAATGCAGGCTGATGGCTTGTGGCATGCCACAAGGCTGCTGCACCCGTGCTCCATTTACAGACACATTTAACGACACGCTTTCAGGCTTCGCCCAGTGACTGGCACTGAATAGCCCGGAGGAAGTTTTAGAAGCCAGGGGATTATCTGATCACAGATGACACCTGAACTTTAGACACTCCACCACCGAAGGAACGCGAGGATGTTCTAGACACCAGGAAATAAGGACTCAGAAGAAAATCACTCCCCAGAGTGCAATCACCACCCAAGCTGGGCTTCATGCACTAATTTGCAGAGTGGCTTTGCTGCTAGGAGCTTATTCGTTACCCAAATGGTTACACACCAGCTCCCGGTCCGGCTTCCCTCCCACTCCCAGGGAGCTGGCTGCCACCCCTGCTGCAGACTATCATTCAGAGGCAGCAGTGTGGGGTGGCAGCCAGCTCCCTGGGAGTGGGGCAGCGGGTGGAACCTGGTACATGCCAGGAGCTGGCTTAAAAGATGGCTCCCTGGGAGCCGGTACATGCCGGAAGCTAGGTGCCACCACCTCAGTATGAGTCTGCAGCATGGGGCAGCAGCCAGTTCCCCGGGAATGGGGCAGCAGGCGGGAACTGGTACGTGCCAGGAGCTGGCACAAAACATAAGAACGACCAGACTGGGTCAGACCAAAGGTCTATCTAGCCCAGTATCCTGTCTGCCACTGTGGTCGATGCCAGACGCCCCAGAGGGAGTGAACACAACAGGTAATCCTCACGTGATCCCTCTCCTGCCATCCATTTCCAGACAGGCTAGTTACCCATTGATGGACCTAACCACCAGGAACAGTGCGCTGGAAGCTAGGTGCTGCCCCACGCTACCCCTCTATGTAAGAGTCTGCAGCATGGGGCAGCAGTCAGCTCCCTGGAAGTGGGGCCAGCAGCTGGGAGCCACTGGCTGCTGCCCCCGACCCCGGGAAGCCAGCGTGCAACCGCTAACATTTTTAGCGGCTACTTGATCACAACCAGCGTTTTTTAACATCCCTATTTTCTGCTATCGTCATTTACCTTTGGGGTGGGGGCTGCCAGCGTAACCCAACATGGCCGCCACATGCAGTCCCAGTTCCAAGACTCAGAAGTGATTTCTCACTCCACAAAGCCCCGGGGACTCCAGGCCAGCGGAGATCTCCAACGGGAAGGGAGCGGGGAGTTCCCAGGCACTGCAGCGCCTCAGCTCCGGTTTTTCCACAAGCGGGTGAGGGAGGAGGCCTTTTCAGCCTTCATTAAATTCTAGGCCCTTTACCTCAGACCCGCTAATGGCCCCAGACAGCTCTGGGACGACAGGCCCGCTGCCGTCACTGCAACGCCCGCGGGGCTTCCGCTGTCCCTCCGAATGGCTGCTACCGAGTCACCCGAGTGGAATTTTGTTTTGTGTGAGGCTGAGAACAGGGGTTCAGAGACCTGCATTCAGTCCCCACCCAGCACCCAAAAGGGAGAGCTCCAGTCCCAGCCCCCGGGGGAGCTCAGGAGCGCTCCAACAGTCCCTGCTGCAGGGAAGCGCAGACAGTTCGGCGTGTATGTCGTCAGCATTATCTTTATTTGTACAACTATAAAGAAAGATGGGAGCAATTTCTGACTGGCGTTACCTAGGATTAGCACTGCTAATTTAGAGACTTTTAAATTTAGTTTAGGGACAAGATGGGGTTGGGATGGGGGTGGGGTGTGAATAAAATAGAGAGACACCCGCCCCGAACATTAAAAATAGGGAACATCTAAATTTGTACAAGAACTGCAACATGGCTCCAGCTAGCAAGGGTCTGGGACACTCTGGTGACCAGTTTCATTCTGGGCTGCAGCAAGGCTCGGGTGGCCGCTGGGATCTGGAGCAGCTCCGGGGAAAAGGAGGCTTTCGCCCATCCGACCGGCTCCCCAGCACTCACAGTTCACAGCAGCCGTCTTCACTGCCAGCATGAACAGTGTGGGATTTCAAGTGGGAGCTGGCTGGGAGGGGGAAGGAAGCTTCACACCTCTGGGTGTCGGGGCCAAGGAGGGCTCCGTGGAAGTTATTTTGCGCTGTGCCCAGGCCTGCAGGAAAAGATGCCTCAGGATACTTGCAGTCGCCTGGGGACGCAGAAGATCTAACGGCAGCAGAGTGTTCTCAGGAAAACCCAAACCCGCCCCACTGCAGTAACATGTATGGAGGTGCTGTCAGCAGCTTCCACAAAGAGCGGGCAGGGAAGGAAACGCACAGAGGAGGGGAGAGAAAAGGGGCCCCAGAGAGAAGTGTAAACGTCCCTTTGTTAATCTCTAGCGAGGAGTTTCCTACAGTCCCGTTCTCAAGCCGAGGGAAAGGCTCTGGATCGCTGCTCAGGAACTGGCCGCTTCCAGCTGCCTGGCCCTCGGCCTGCGTTGGGGGAGACCGACGGTTTCTGTGTCAGGTGTGGCTGGATGCGCCTGGGCCGAGTGGACGGTACCAGTTCCACTGGTTCCTGTGGAATGAGTCTGGCCAGGGTCATTAGCAATCCCTGCAGGTCGGCACTGGGAATTCTGAGACTTGGAACTGGGCTGTGCCCAAGGCCCGTTTCTGGACCGGTTCGTACTGTCGGGTCTTCCGGGATTGGAGGGGCCGGAACGGCGCTGGCCTTGGAGCCGGGAACCCTGGCCTCGTCTCCTGTTACCCTGGAAGGCCTGAAACAGAAAGAAGGGCTGGCAAGTGCCTGGAGAGAGACTAGCAGAGCCAGTGAGCGACATGCAGCAGAGATCTTTGAACCACCAGTGCCAAGGCCCTGGCAGAGCCACCCCCGCCCTGCCCAGCGCAACAGGACAGCCACCCTGCAAGCCCCCTGGGCTGGTGGCATTTCCAGGGATTGTCGCAGTAGCCAGGCGGGTGCTGGGGAGGGGCAGGTGATGGCTGACCGCTGCCATTGCTGCTCTCTGAGAAGTGAGCCAAGCCCTGCTCTGGATTCACGTTGTGCCCTCTGGCCTGGTGACCAGGGAACGAGAGACAACGCGCTTGGCAGGAGGGTTCCATCTGAGATCGAGGAAACAGCCCGGAGCTGGAGCTGAGGTCCCTGAACACTTCTCTTGCGAAGGCATCACCTACCTCTCGGTGAGGCAGGCATGGACGGCTGCCGGCGCTGGCTCCGGCTGCAGGTGTTTCTGCCGAGGACGGGGGCTTCCTGCTTGCAGGGGGAAGGCTGGGAGCAGAGGCACATGCCAGGGCGGAGGGATCGCTGGGGCTCGGGGGCACGGATGTGAGGGAGCTACACCGGGATCTGGTTGAGTAACTGTTCTTTGGATGGGACACTGAAATGGAAAACAATTCAGGGCAGATTCTGCTTCTAGGCCTCAAGGAACCGCACGCCCCTTCACACGCGCATGTGCCCCCTAGCCACACCCACCGCGGGCCTACAACACGAATGGATGTCCCATGGGGCTTACGCTACCACTTCACCTGCTGACTGACCTACGACCTGTGCGGAGCTCAGCTGGCCAGGGTCAATGCACCAGCCTGAGAACACCCCGAAGGGCCCCAACACAGACACCCCAGTGAACACAGAGGGTCCAAGTCGTGCTCCCACCACTAGACGTGATCCTCCATTCCCAGACTAAGCACATTCCAGATGGAGACCACTTAGCTCCTGCCAGACTTTTATAGCCTGAGTGAATTTACCGCCCTTCGAAGAGCCTCTGTCAGGTCTGACCAGGATCCGTCACGCCCCCCATTGTCAACGCTGCTCACATGCGCAGGGCTACAAGGGGGCCCCGGCAAAGATACTCCCCCACCAAACACAAAACACTAACATTACACAGCTGGCAGCCCACTACCCTCCCCGCCCTGGGCTCACCCCAAAACTCACCGCCCATTGCACCATGCTTCAAAGGTCAACAGAAAGGAAGCTCCTTCCAGAGCAGAGCCCCCCAATAGCACTCTTACCACTGGCCCCTAATTTAAACCCAGGAGCCCTGGCACCGGCACCCGACCCTGCCCGCAGCCGACCTGCTCACCTTGCCCAAATGAGCTGATGCTCTTCTTGACTGTGTCCAGATCACAGGTGAATCGTGCCACTCTGCCCAGGTCTTCATCGTATTTGCGTTCGCTGACAAAGTGCTTAAGGGGAAGGAACACATGCCCGGTGACAAACTGGCACTGAGACGGGAAACACAGACGAGGGTCTACCTCGCCTGGCAACAGCTGCTCGGGTCAGGCATGGCTCTGACAGCCGGCCAAGAAAGGCGACAGTCACCCCCGTGAGTCGCTCAGGTGCGGTGTGGCTCCCCTCCACCAGTGCAAACACACCAGTGTCGACAGCCTCCACCAGCAGTGGCATTTCAGGGTAACCCTGTGAGAGCAGCTGGATCTGCCTCTCACCCACGACCGGGGTCAGGGCGGCTCGTGAATCTGCTTTGGATGCTACAGTCCGAATGGGAGAGGACAAGCCCAGCTTAGGACCGATTGTTGCTGGGAGAACGCAGCAAGCCTGGGCTCGGACTTGCAGGCTGGATTTTAAAGCAGCCAGTAGATAACATTTTACTGACCTCTGGTGGTCAAAGTGCGTGCGTGTCTGAATGCAAGGGACCCAGTGGTCAGGTGCCTGCTGATGCTTGTGGAAGTGACAACTGCAGACTGCCTAGTTCAGCGCATCCTCTGATGCCCACCCTGCCAGGCCAGCCACGGAGCCAAGGCTCGCGAGGTGCCAGAGGCCTGTTCCAGGCCAGTCCAAAACAGCTTTGTTCCACGTTTAATTAAGCGCTGATAAGGATCAAAAGATCCTTGGTTGGTTCAAGTCAGAATTTTGGCTGTAAAAACGCGGAACAAAGGCTCCCGCAGCTCACCCGCCGCCATGGCCCACGCGCGGCTGGGAGCGAATGGAATCTGAGAGCTACTGTTTTATGCAGAGCAGAAAGCGAAACTTTACAGGCACGGGTGCCGCTCTGAATGGACACCGGGCAATGTCATTTCAGGTATGCACCCGGCTGGCTCCATTCTGAGTCAGTCAGCGAGCTGAAGCCTGCACTCCCTGGGCACAACCGACACTCGGTTACATGACACGCTTCATTCCAAACCCAGGAGTCAGCGCTCAGGTCAGTGCCCTGTTGTAACAGGAAGGAGGAGTAGAAAAGTTCACCTTTATGTCAGCTCTAAGCTCTACCAACTGCTCCTCTGACATGCGCACGGCAACATCAGTCATCTTCTTTAGAGCCCCAGCTTTCTTCTGTCGGCTGACCAGGATTTCCACTGAAATGCAGAGAACGGGAGACCAAAGCTTATGCAGAATTCATGCTGACGGAAGGGGTCAGTCTGTTGAAACTAGGGATGTAAACCACCAAGAGCTTATAGGTTAATGCTACAGACTACATGTATTCTCCCCCTCACTAGTATGTTTTATAGCAGGTTGTAGCCCAGTTCAGTCTTGGTTCACAGGGTGTGGGACCTACCCCTGGTGTGGCTCTGCAGTTACAGGGTATTAGGAGCCAGGTGGGCAGGCAGCCCGGCTCAGTTCCAGCTCACGCCAGATCTGGCAGCTCAGCCCCCCATGACAGGGGCTGCTGCCACCCTGCACTGCAGGGTGACAGACAGCCAGCCTACAAGGGAAGCTGGTTTTAAAACTGGCTGCCCTCACAGACTAGCTCCTGGCTGTCACCCCATGCTGCTGCTTCTGATACAGGGCAGCAGCGTGGAGTGGCAGGGGGCTCCCCGGGAGTGGGGTCAGAGCACACTGGCTACCAGCCCCACCCCAGGGACTATAGAATAGTCAAGTAACGAATAAGAGAATTCATGAGGTTAATCCACTACTCCATTAACTGAGATTTAACATCCCTCGTTGAAACTTAACATGCCTTGAATTCTGCTACAAAGCATCCCGCCGGCACACAGCCTGTTTAACCACACCCCCAAACGGCGAGTTAAGCACCGGAGGCTGCTGTGTCAAGAAAAGGAACATTAAAACACTGCCACAATGTTGTGTCAGCAACACTGCAGAGGTGAAAGCGGCAGGGACCGGCTGCTGGTACTGGCCAGCACACGGACAGCCCCAAAGCAGTGCCTCGGTGGCGCTTTAACTAAGTTACCCCTTCTGCTGCCCCCGTTGGCAGCGCTGCCACACCCTACCAGCAGAGCCGCTGATTGGGAGTGAGGGAGCAAAAAGACACAGCTGCTAAAAGGGCCCACAGCCAGCTGCTGCCACAACAGCAGCAGCCACGAAGGGCTGGCTTGGGACTTTGCCCCAGCCTCATCCCTTCTGCTCAAGGCTCCATCCCTTCCAGGAGCCCAAAGCTGCCGTCCCACCTTGCCGAAGACCCCAGCAGATACGGATAAATTCTGGCACTGACTTTCACCCCTGCTACACTGTCCAGACTGCAACAGTTTCTGACCACAAGAGCACCCCGCTAAGGAAGCCACTGGAAAGGGAGCTTAAGAACAAAGCTGGATTTTGTTTTGTTGAGGGTCAGTAGCACTGGCATGTGCACAAAAACCGAGCCCGTCTCTCTCACCGTTCCATTTCCTTCCTGATTACCCCAAACAGCCTGCACCAGCAGGCAGCTGCCCTCCTGATCTTCAGTACAGAACCAGGAACAGAGAGAGAGGGGACATCAAGAGGAATATGCGCCCTCAGCTTCAGCCTACACTTCGGGGGGAGTTTTTTACTTCCTAGCACAAAACAACCTTCGGTGTGTCACAGAGAAAGCAGCGATCTGGAGACATTAATACCCAAATAGCTTGTCTTTTGGCAAGTGAATTAGTCTAGTTAACAACAATTGTGTGTAACCAGAGAAGGTAAAGTCTTAGTGGCACGGCAAGTTCTAACTAGATTTAAACACAAATCTGGCTCAATTAAGACCCGATACAAAAACAGTGGTTATATAAAGGAAGGTTTAAATATTTAAAGGCACATCATCCGATTAAAAACATTTCCTTAGCTTTGTGACACCCAGCATTATTAAAATGGAAAGGATCTTGTAGCTACTTCACTGTGCATTTATGCTACTCATTTCTCGAACATAAAGCAGCTAGTGAATTTCACTTTATTCTTATACTGCTCTTACACAATGGTCAGACTGCAACCATGACAACGGGATGTTGGTTTAAAAGAAACCTTGCTCTGGAATAAGAACTTTTTACGGCACTGAAGCCTGACTAACTTCACAAAACAAATGCAGCTTGTGGCCAAGTTTGATTGGCGTCCCTTTAACGGCCACATGCCAGTCTAGCCGGCAGGGGGGGTGTGTGTGTGTGTGATTCGTTTACCGAGGAATGATGGAAGTTGGAAGTTTCACTAGACACTCTGCTCTCATGGGAACTGTGCCTGTGCAGCTCTGCTGGTAAAGCAGAATAGCAGCAGCTTTTAAGAAGAGGCATTTTATAAAAATAAAACGAGTCTTACTTGCTTCTGCTTTCACTTTGTCCATTTCGGCCAGGAGCGCTACCTCTCGGTCCATGAGGCTAAGAAGAGAAGGTGACAGTAAGAAGGTCTGATATCAAGAGCCTGAGTTCACAATCTCGATACAAATAACCCAGAATTCAAAGTTGCCAAAGGATTTTGGGGGGGGAAACAGACAGCAGCAAAAGCCTCCTCCCTTGACGTGGCGAGATGCACTCAACACAGACGCGCTTCAGTCGCTGTTGGTCAGTCAGCAGAGGACAGGCCAGCAGGTGGTGCCAGAAAGCACCTACGCCGCCGCAGCTCTTCCCAGCCTGGAGCAGCCGCTGGAAATCCCACACCCACCTTCATGTCCGCCCGTTCCCATTTGGTCTGGACGTGCCAGAGCTGTGTGTGACATCCAGTCCCAGTGCGGCCCACAGAAATCCGTGCTTGTGGCTGGGGCAGCCCCCCGGCACTGGTGCCATCAGCTTGTGACAGGAAGGGGAGAATGGCAAAGCTGCTGCAGGAAACCGTGTTTTGCAGGCCTGCATCAGCAAACCCCCCAGTCACAGATGAGGAAACCAGAGCTGAGAGATTAAGTGATTCGCACAAGCTGCAGGCTCAGTCTGTGGCAGTACCAGAAGTCTTGATGGCCAAGGCCTCGACCTTACCACTAGGTAACACTCCCTCCAGAACGGTCTCAGCAGGAGCTGAGCTTTGAGCTACAGCTGCAGCAGAACAGACCCGGGGACACGACTTTGAGTCTCTCATTGCCCCCATCTCAGTCTGTTACTTGGCCGTGTCAGTAACAAGCCTCGTTACCACCAGGTTGTGTGTGTTCAGGCTCTGGACAGGATGCACAGGCAAAGTCCACTTGGCTCGTTACACAACATGTTAAAATCCCCTTGGTTCTGACACTCACCGCGTAGCTGGCTTGAGGGAAGGCCTTTGAGAGGCTGCTGAGAAGGGTCTAAGACTTAAAAAAAAAAATCCCATCAAAGCCCCAAAGCCAACAGTTGGCAGTAAAGCTCTAGCGTTTCAAACCAATTCCCAGCCTTCCCCATGGCAAAATAGCAGATGTGGAGGGGTGGGGGGGAAGAGAAGGATTTTACCCTCTAATCCCAAAGGCTGAATGCTGATGCTTCTGCTCACATCACAGAGGCTCTTGAATAGCCGAACACACCTTGCCAATGAAGTGACAAGTCCCGGATATAAGAACACACACGTGACACTCAAGACTTCGACACTCTGGCCTCCGGTGGTCCCCACACACAGAAAGCGGCCCCCAAACACTGACGTTCATGGCCCGACCCTTAAAAAGCCCATGGTGACTATAGCAACTGGCCTGCAAGGGAGACCCCAAGAGGGTCACAACAATACCCCTCATATGCCTGTGAGCTGTACTGTGACTTGGATGCCTATCTGCTGCCAGACTAAATCCCCTGAGCCGGGCTGCCAGAGCTTCCAGTGACAGCCAAATTCAGACCAGAGTGAGCACTCTTCAGCTAGCTGCCTTAGCTGCTTGGCTCAGCCACTGAGGAGCAGACGGGGGGGGGGGGGGGAGGAGGGGGGGGGAGAGAGAAGGGGAAAAAGGAGATTGGCGGTAGCTGCTGATCCACTGAAGAGGCCCTTTGGAGAAGACCCTCGAGTAACCTGAGTCACGCAGACAAAGGCAAAGGAGGAAGGCCAGTGCCCATATTCTGGATTCTGATATATGTGGGGAGGGGCCCTCCTGTTCTAGAAAGCGTGCTCAGGTCTCCATCCTAGTCCTGCCGCGATTGCTGCCTCTGCTGTCACTCCTCCCTCCAGCATGTTTCTGCTGCCTCAGTTGCCCATCATGGTGCGGTTTGTATCCAGTGGCCCAAGTCACCAGGCGTGGTAGGCAGAATGCCAATAGCCAGTTCATGACCTTCGGCTCACTTCGCTTTCAATACCCAAGGGAGGGAGGTGGGGGGGTTCTGCCCTCAAGTACCCTACACTGGCTTCTCTGTAGTTATACTAATCACCTGTCACCTCCTTATCGCTCCCATGCCAAACGGGAAGGGGATTCTTTCCACTGCTCACTTGAAAGCGGGCACAGAGCATAGCACGCCCTGAATGCTCTTCCCGGTCTGAGAATTCGGACTGAACCACACCTTGTCGTCTCTGTTCACTCACCAGCGTGTCACGGTGCCTAACTAGGCGACACTCGACAATGACATGCGAGGTGCTTCGCGCTCAGGAGGGACAAAACCCAACGCACAAACACACAAGGAGGACCACACGTTAGTACTGCACGAACGCAGCTGGAAGCGACAGCAGACCACAACTTGAAGAGGTGCTAACAACGGGATGCAGTTGCTCAAAAGGCGAACACCGGGAGCTGTGATCAGACAAGACACAGGAGGGAACTGCCCCACTCTGCTTATCCCAGGTGTTGATGACCAACTGGAGAGTCCAGAGGAGAGCTCAGTAGCAATACAAAGTTCTGAAAGCCTGACCTAGGAGGCAAGGTTAAAAATCCCGGTACGTGTAAGTCTTGAGTAGAGACAGCCGAGGAGGGTGGGAGCCGAGATGCCTCGAGCTACATTAAGGGCTGTTAGAAAGAAGACAGTGAGCGGTAGCTCTCTGTGTCCACAGAAAGTAGGACAAGGGGTAACAGGCTTACTTTGTAAGGAGAGAGATGTGGAAAGATTTTCCAAATATCCGCTCTAACCATGAAGAGAGTTAGGAGCTAACAGGCATCCCACAGAGCTATGGACTCATTGGTGGTGTTTAAGATCAAGTCAGACCAGGGGTGGGCAATCATTTTTTGCCGGGGGCCACTTCAGAAATTTCTGAAGTGGTCCCGGGCCACACTGGAAGGGGTGGGGCCTCAAGTAGAAGAGGAGAGGGGGCCAGGATACTTCCCTGCGTCTGGGGGAGAATGAAGTGCCTTTGCCCCCTCCCACAAGGTTCCCCATAGGATCCTATGCCCCTGGCGGTGGGAAGAGACTTCACACGCTCCCCCTTCTGCCCCCAGGCCAATCAGGACTCAGGGGCAGGGGAGCACGTGAAGCCTCCTCCCGTCCCGCCAGGAGCACGTGGCGCTTCTAAGCACTGCAAGCTCCTCACAGGGCAGGGACAGGGGCAGGGCGGAGGAAACTTTGCGCAATTCCCCCCACACTCAGGCCCTAAATTGGCCTGGGTGTGGGGGAGCGGCAGGGCCTCTGCAGGCCAGATCCACCCACTTGGCAGGCTGGATCCGGCCCACGGAGGCCCTTTTGGCCACCCCTGAGTTAGACAGAGCGTGGTCAGGGATGGCTCAGGGTTCCTGACTCAGTGCAGGGATACATTAGACCACCTCTTCAGCCCTACATTTATATGACTAAGCTATTCAGAACAGACAGTGCATGTGCCTGCTGCAGTAAGGCCCTGACCCTGGCTAGACACTGCCGTAATACAAATACACAGAACACAAAAGCTCCTAGTGACGACTAGCACCGAAGTCAAATGACCCAAAAGTCACGTAGCTTTGCAAAGTTAAAGTTCCCAACCAGACCAGAACAGTTCGGATGGGCTGTGCGGTGCAGAACGTGGTCAGGAAGGGAGGATAACCGGTGACTGCACTCTGCTAACTCTGTCCCACCCCAACAGCACACAGCAATGACCCGGGGCTATCTCCGGGTGGAGAAGCAGCTTTACTGTGCTGAGATTGCGTGACCACCCCAGGGACTTATGCACCCTCCTTCCCCACACACAGACCTCACCCATGCTAACGCAGCAGCGTGCTTCTATCAGCCATCGCTGGCGGCGTGGTTTGATGGGCAAACCCCAAACACTCCTACCAGCCAGTGCAATCTCAGGCTTGTGTTGGTTTGTAATTGTTTACCCAGAGACGCTCAGCTGGAGCCTTTTAGCAATTTTACAGCTGGGCTGACTAAGGGGCAAAGGTCAAGTAGGTTGGAGGGTCATACACTGAACAGTGGTCTGTTGCGGTAAAATCCAGCGGCTTCTTGCTCAAGAAACAAGCTCCTTGTGCCAGGTCCTTTCAGGAACAAACATTCATTTTTTGACGGTTCTAAGTTGGGAGAGGGTAGGTCAGTTCACGGCAGAGACCGGAAGTGCAGGTTTAGAAGAGGGGGAAAAACCACGCCAGCTGACCGCTGCTGAAATTCAGGGGGAAACAAGGAAGGTGAAAGGATGCCAACCACACGGTTGTGATTTCACCCAACGTTAGAAGGGCTGACTCGAGCCGCAGCCCAGCTCAGGCAACCACGCCTGCAAGGCGTTGCTCACGGGCGAAGCGAGACAGCTACTCGGCTTTGCACACGCACTCAAAGGGGTTTGGCCCGATTTATTTCAGGGTTCAATAGAACTGCCTGACTGTACCCGGAGGGCGGGGCAGCTCCTCCGCAAGACAACGAAGGCAGCCTCTCGCATGTGACGTGCAGACGCTGAGGCCGACCTCCTGAATGCACAGACAACGTCCAACATTTGTGGGTCTCAGACTAGAACCGCATGCCCCACACAGCTCAACGCCACCTCGTGCAAAGCAGAGTTTGAGGCATCCTCTGCCACAGCAGACAGTGAAGCATTCTGGTCACCGTGTCTCTTCCCCCGTCGATCCTGCCAACCCGAAGACAGGGAGAGCAGGGGGAGGGATTTCAGAAGCTGAGGAGGCTGGATCCTACAGCACAGCCCCAGGAAGCACCCCAGAATGATTAGCCAACAGCAACGCCCACTTCATGGCTTTCTGATTGACCAGGCTGGAGAAAGCTCTGCTGAACTGTGCAAACTTCAAAGGCTGAAGAGAACTTTGAGTGCGGAAGGTGCCTTTGGCTCTTTCTGTGCAGAGACAGGCCTGGCATTCTGGGGAGAGTTTTGATCCCCCCGGACTGGCGCACAGCTACTGCTCCATGAAGTCAAGTGACAAGCACAGGTCAGTGCCTCGTGTTTGGTGTAAGCAAGTGTCCTTGGGCGATTAGTTTAGCACAGGGCCCATTTGCACGGCCTCTAAAGAGGCCAAACTTTACCTTTCACTCAATGCCCTGCTCCAAAGAACCAGCATTGGCACAAGCATTCTTCAGCCAGCTGGAGAGATGGCTCGGTGAGCACCCAAGTGCCAAGATCTCCTTTTGTGCCAACAGGAGTTAAACATACCAATTGTTCTTTGAAGCATGGAGCATAAAGGGAAGGCATGAACCTACTTCCCAACTGAGTAGCAAGTGCGTCACTTCTGGGAAAGGGCAGGTCATCTTTTCTCTAAAGTTAAACTGACCTGGTTACAGATCCATGGCTTATCAATCCTATATACACGGCCTCCCAGCAGGAAGCCGGTTCGCTAGGCATTTACAGAAGGAGGTTCCCGCTGGCTGCATTCCAGACATGTACTCAGCAGCCTTGCCTCACGGAACTGCGTTTCCTGGTTCGTGCTGGTTCGGTCTCTCAGCAATCAGAGCTTATCGGAGAAATGCTGCTCAACTGGACTTGAATCTTTACCCTTGCTGAAAACGACGTGAGTGTTTTATGGACTATAATCCAAAGGGCAAGGAATTACTGATACAGAACCAGACACTTTAGCAAAGACTTTCAGCTTTCCATTCTAATGAGAAGTTTTACAGAGATTTTTGTCTGGCGAGCCAGAGGATAAAGTTGCTGACAGAAAGACATCATAGCAATAATTAATATTAGCTTAACTCCCGCCACAGACAAAAATCTTCTGAATGAAATAGTATTAATTCCTATTAAAAAACATTAACCTGAGTTAAGATTGTAAATACCTGTTATTTATAGGGAAATGTCTCTGGAGAACTTTACTGGAAAGACCAAATTCCTGTTACACCAAGGCAACCCAAACAATCAGAAACCATGGCAACAAAGGTAAGGTGACGCAAACAACCTTAACTCTGCCCCCCAATTGGGCACTGATGTAGGATGCCTCACAGCTCAGCTTCAAATGCTACAGATGCTGCTGCAGTTTTCGGGATCTACGCACTTGATGATACAGGCCCCCATTCCCTGCAATCATTTACACACATGCTTAATTTTACTACAGGGAACAGTTCTAGTGAAATCAATGGAACATCTCACAGAAGCAAAGTTAAGCATTTGCATATTTACAGGACTGAGGACATGCTGACCACACACTGCTACAGCATTTTAACTGAGTTACAAATGCCTTCACATCACTACAACAAAACCCTCACTCTTTATTGAAGGCCACCTCAGTCACCAGACAGGTTTTAACAGCTCTGCACATTTGCCACAGAAATCTATTCTCATCCCTTAACATGATAGTTATGTATTTCTTCACCAAAACCAATCATACTGGGACCATCAGGTAGGACAATTCTTTAAAAATGCATGATGGACTCAGCACAGTCCATGTAATAGGTGTTGTCAGGTTAAGGGCAGTATTTCAAGTCCTTCATTAACAGATCTATTATACTTACACCACGTGCAAGTCTGCCCTGGAAGGGGGCAACGTTAACGTTGTGTGGGATGACCTCTCAGGTGTGTGACTTACCTTCTCCTAGATTCCTTCCCCACCACGTTACCCTTAGTACGGGATTACCAGCAACAAGTCCCAACATTTGTATTTTTAAAGAAACTAAAAGCATTTTCTCACCGTGTTTCGCCACAGCAATCGGCAGGGTTAAGATCATAAATACCTTAAACATTTTGCCTGTGAATTTCCTCAGATTAGCAGTGTCTAAAAGGGTGCGTATGTTGACCTGGACATCTGGGCAGCACTGGCTGAGAGGTGAGATTGTCAGGTCCAGCACCAGAGTGTACTGGGTGAACAAACAGAAACGGAACCTCTGCATACGGCTGTGGTGATTCTAAGACTCCCATGGGAAGGCAGGGGTACTAAGGCACATGAGCCTTAGGCCAGAGCTGGGAGATAAGCAGGCCAGATGCGGCTCGCTACAGTTAGCCCCTGGTGGGCCACCATGTGCTTTATTTACCTGTGCACCCATATGAGTGCTGGCAGCTCCCACTGCCATTCCCAGCCAATAGGAACTATGGGAAGTACTGTGTCATTTCCCACCCCCCCACACTGGCCAGGAACCAATGGAAGCTGCGAGCAGGCGTACCTGCAGACATGGAGGTAAATAAAATATCAGGTGGCCTGCCAGCGACTAACCCTAGCAAACTGCATGCTTAGTGCTCACCCCTGCTCTAGGCTGATACAGATGTTACAGATGCCAGCCCCTAGAATTCTTGTTTATTCCTTACAGACTTTGATAGGCAGGGTTCTGGGCAAAGGCAACTGACAAATGAGCAATCCATGAGCGAAAACATTCGATTTCCTAGTTACTCAGTTTGTTGATCCCACTGTTTCATGGCTGGATCTCTTCTTATTCTACTTACCAGCCCTGCAGTTCAGCAAAGGCCTGCTTCATTTTCTTAATGGAGGCATCCATCTCCTCTTTAACCACAACTCGATACCGTGCCAGTGAGACGGTGCAACGTTGGAGGTCCTTCACTGATTTCTCAATATTGGAACCTATGGACATAAAATAAAGTAAAATAAAAAACTCCAACCCGGCCAAGTATGTTGGCTTATAAAATCTTCCAGATTGCGATAAATCATAAAGGAGTCTCAGTTCCTTTCAAAACCACAGACTGCTTGGCTTTAAACTCCCCCTCTGCCTTTTCCTGTTGCAAAACCATCGGATTCTGTCTGGATAGCCGTGGAAGTTTTTTTGGGCTTAGAAAATCTCCTCCTTACAGCAAAGGACACAGACATGTCCCTGGATTTTCATATGCAGGAGAGAGCTAATGCATCTCCTGTATGTTGCTCCTATGCGACAGATTGGGAACTGCTGAAGGGAAGCCCACCTCAAAGAACCAACAACAAGCAGAAGCACTGGAAAAATTGCCCAGTTATACTGAGGAGAGAAATCATTCAGATGCTAAATCAAAGCCATGCAGAGCACTTCTTCCTCTGAAAGCAGAGAGAGACGAAAGCCTCGGCTATTTGTTACAAAGGTTAGTCTTCACACTTCAGATCTCCAGCGGAGCAGATCACCATGCCTCTGCAGCTCCCTGACTGCCATCCTGCCCGACAAGCTAAATTAGCAACAGCTCATTATGGGGCTCGTTACAGCAAAAAGGAGAACTACCAGCACTAGGGGCCGAGTGTTCACATTTCACTAAAGCAGAGGATAACGATGGTGTTTAAAATTGGGGTCTCAGAGGTCCTTCCTGCTGACGAGATGAGAGAACAGAGGTAGAGAAAGCAGAAAGAAATAAAAGAAGAGGCTGTCATGTCTTGTAACCGGGTCTCCTAAAATCTTTGGCTCCTAAACCAACTCACTGAGGAGGGGAAGAACATGCAGGCTCCATGACGGAGCACACAGAGAGTCAGGATAAGCACATGAAGCCTGACTTTCTGCTCAGCTACTACCCCCATGGTACAGATGGGCTTGGTGCTTCCAGCATGACAGCTGAACTGCTGCCAAGAGGAGGACAGAGCACTACAAGTCATGGGCTGGAGCATACAAAGGCTGCTAGTTTGCATCACAAAGGCTAGTGTGCCTTCCCAGCCACCAGTAATCCACTAAATCTGAGCTGTCCACCCAGAGCAGAGGCCAGAGAGCCCTGCAAGGTAACCCGCTCTGGAACTCAAGCACATGAGGCTCCTTGAGGCCTTACCTAACTTCTTGCTGGAAGAAGAAACCGGAACATCTTCCAGCATGGCTGAAGAGAAGGAAGCCGACATCTGGTTGCTTGCTGTGGACCTAGACTTGCTGGCATTCCTCTGCCCTGGCTGCGGCCTGACAGATGGAGGATTATGGGAAGAGTGCATTACGGGTGACTTTGGCTCAAAGTCCACTATTCCATTGTCTAGCTCAGACACTGCTGTAGAAAAGCAAGTGAGTTCAGGGAAACAAACAAATAAACAAACAAAGCTGAAACAGGGAGCACAGAAAGTATTCCAGGCTCAACAGCCCCCTTCCCACCCAAACTTAAACCAAGAGGGCGAGCCCTGCTTTCTGTGACAACCGCCACAGAGTAGAAAGCAAACAGAGCAGCTGCACCACCAAAGAGTTTGTGCTACTTACAAACACCCCCAAAACCCTCCGTATTCAGAACTGGCACAAAGAAAGGCAGCAGTAAGAGAAGGGAGAAAGCAGCTCTTTGAAAGCTTACAGAGCTATTCAAGGTCTGCAGTACTTCAGAAGGACTAACCTGTTCCATCAGGCATGTCAGGTGTGGCCGAGTCACAATCCTCTAACTCTCTGGCATCTATTGAAAGCGTATCCAAGCCTTCACTGAGCGAGTCCACAGACTCTGTGTCGTTGGCTGAGCCGTTGACGTGGTAACCATTAATCCCGCCCTTCTCCGAGGACGCTGCAGACTGTTCCCCTTCGGTGGATGCCAGTTTCCCAGGATCTGGGAGGCCAGCGCCTGCTTCAGCTGGAGGTTTGGGTTTGGTTTTCTTCTTTTTGTTCTAAGGATTAAATACACATCCCACAAAAACCAGGCTAAGCTTAATTGCTGAAGGGACAATTCATCTTGTGCTTGCTGCCCAGGAGTCGCTGAATAAAATGCTTTTTCAGCCAGACCCGACTGTTGGTCCTATCACTGCAGGGTGGATTGATTCAACAATAAAGAGACCCTGGTATTAATGAGGTGTGCGCACTATTCTCTCTAGTGGTGTGTGGGTGAAGCCAGGAACCAGTTACTAGATGAATGCTGCCTTTCACGTCAGTTACACAGAAGCAACATTTCAGACTACCTCCTCAAGGTTAGTCCTGCTGGGGACAGTGATCCACGAGGTAATACCAGATCCCCTGCCTCAGCCCATGCCCAACCCCCGTTAAGATGTGACTGAACTCAGTGCTAGAGGCTGCTCTACCCAAATCTCCCCTCCCACTCCCCCCCCCACGCCTTTTACACTTTCTGCCTGTCAGAGCTTTAGTCTTTGCTCCTTAGTGTCTGCTAGCTATTTATAAATTGCAGTTTGGTAGGATCATCGCTTCACTTCATATAACTGCAGTGTACTTCGATACAATGGCCTTGATCGCTAAACAAGAAGTGAAAACACCCTACATTAACTGCTTGGGTAGGGCTCTGAACAGATGAGCAGGCAAAACCGCCAAGGAGCAAAATGTGCGTTGCAACAAAAAGAGGCATCAAGGCAGAGGCCTCGGGAAATAAAGGCTGCTCCGCTCCAAGAGGTCGTGACGGGACACGCAAAATGGGCTGAACTCATACAGAGTCACAGAAGAGAGCCTTGCCACATGGCGGCGGAAGCCCAGCATGTCTCTGTGGTTTCACCACACCATAGAACAGGGAGGAGAATTTGCGGCCAAGGTTGTACGTTTTCATGGTGATTCTGCAAGGCAACGTCATCCATACAACACCATATAACTGACCCAATTGCTTTGTGGTGTTTTGGGAGGGGGAGTTTCAAACCACCTTTTGAAGTCATCAGATAGAGCATCCCACCTCAACTGTGACTTTAGACTAGGGATGTAAAACCCTGTTTCATCAGTTAACCAGCTAAACGTTATGTTCAACTATTTAAACAAGGTGGGTGGGGGGCTGTTCCAGACTGGCTGGGCTGCTGGTTAACCATAACCGGTAAGCAACACCCAGAAAGGGCAATGCTTACCAGTTAACCATTCACATCCCTAACAGGCTAGATGGAGCAGTGACTACCTAATTCTGTGCACAGCAATATATATTTGCCCCCTGGTTTCTTTCCTTCTTCCTCACGATTTAGCATGGAATTATAGAAAGTGCTGGGTCTCTAACGTGCTCTGGAACCTTTAAAGAAGCAAATGCCAGGGTAATACGGACCACAGCAAAGTAAGTGAAAACACATTTTTAAGGTTACCTTTTTCTTGCCAGTTATTGTCCATTCTTTCAATACTTCGCTGGCATTGCCTGAAATGAAACTTAAGATAAGCACAGGAAAACGCTTCCCACTCACCTACCCTTGCCCCACACAAGAACCAAGGCATGTTCATAACTAGAGCCAGCTGGACTATTTCCTCCAGCTAATGACGTAAAGAAGTTGAGTTTCAATTCTCACAGGTGCTGATGTAAAAGGATCGGTTTCAGTTTTGCTTTGGGAACATCCCACTCATCAGAATAACTCCTTCATACAATGCAGCTTCCAGGTAACAACCCTCTATTGACACTGTGATGCTAAAGACTCTGGCCATTTTGGAACTTTATACCCCCTACTTCAAGGCATTAGGAATAGCTGCACAACCCATCTGTTCTCTTAGGCATGTTGAGAGCGAGAGGGTGAGTACAGGAAACAGGCAAGAGGTGCACAAAGACAGTTTCGCTGGCGAACACCTCCTGTCCTACCAGGCAGGAATTCTATCAGCTACAATGTGCCACCTGATCCAGGGGCTGCGATTCATGTTTCAAAAGGGAGGCGAGAACTACCCCAAGGTTGCTGCAGACAGTTCTTTTCTTGTGCACAGGAGCAAGAAACACAAGAGTTAAATATTGAACGCAGGAGAGACCAAGTATCTTTTGATACAAAGTCATGGTCTTTTCTTCTTAAAGCCTAATGGGGCAGATGCTGAATTAAATGATGGGAAGGCCGAGAGGACTGTCCTTGGATTGGCTTTCAGGAAAGCCAACGTGGGAAGAGTCTGCACTTGGATAGTTTACAGAGATCTGACAGTGTCTCCCATCACAAAGGCTACAGACTATAAAAAAGCCTATAGTCATTTCCCAAAAGCTATGCAGTGACTGCTGAAGAGACACACTATTTCTAAACAAACCCCACGAAGAAAATGTCAGCTAAAGCCCAGTTTCCAAGATCATGGAACTAAAGATTGCTACCTTCCATAAAGGCCTGCACTGTTCTGTCCACACAGTTATCAAAGTGCTGTAGCACCAGAATGATTTCATTGTTGCTCTTGTTGGGGACCACCGCACGTACTGCGCTGATCTGGAAGAGAAGAACAAGGAGTCAGATGTTGGTACTTGCTTACCTTCTGCATGCCAACACTAAGCTTGCATCAAAGGGTACTGTACTGTACAGAACATGCAATTGCTTGGCTCTGGTATCACAAGGCCAGGACAATGCATCTTGGAGAAAAACAAAACTTTAGTAAGTTCATGTGTTCCCTGTGTCCTCTCACCAGCAGTTCCACTGCCAAAGAAAAGCCACAGAACACTTACCTTCTCCTTCATGTTTTCAAAGGTTCCTCCTTGGGCCATCACAGTGTTGGACTGCACATCAAAAATAAACCCTGATGGATCTGTAAAGACAGTGCAAGGTTGTGAGACAGAGCAACCTAAGGCAACCAGTTAGCTCAGAGGTTTGCCTTGCAGAGGCAAGAGGCAGTTTTCTGAAACTTCCAGTGACGGTGCAGCAGCAAACAAAGAACAGCAGGCACTACTAAAGAGAGAGATAGATAATGAGACAGACACTATCATAAGACCACCATAGAAATCCATGGTACACCCACACCTGGAATGTTGCATCCACTTCTGAACACCCCCTCTGAGAAGGGATCTAGTGGAGCTGGAAAGGGTTCAGAGGAGGGCAACAGAGATGATCAAGGTTACAGAATGGCCTCTGTATGAGAAGAGACTAAAGATCAAGGCTGGTAAGGGAAGAAGAGAGAACTAAGGTGGGAGACCATGGAGAGCTGCAGAATCAGGAATGGCATGGAACACGTGAACAGGGAAGGGTTATTTATCCCTTTCCACAACACAAAAACCAGGGCTCACCCATTGAAATTAACAGACTGCAGGTTTCATGCAAATTTTTTCTTCATACATTGCACAATTAACCAGTGAAACATGGCACCAGGGAATGTTGTTAAGGTTAAAAATAGAACAGTTCCAAAGAAAAATGGGTAAGTTCACAGAGGACAGGTCCATCAATGGCTATTAGCCAAGGTGACCAAGGATGCAACCTTATGCTCAAGGCATACAGAGGCCTGGAAGGGGAAGAGATGTGGGATCACCCCAACTGCCCTGTTCTGTATACTCTGCTAAAGCTCTGGCACCGGTCACCATCAGAGACAAGATACTGGGCTAGGTGGACCATTAGACTGGCCCAGAATGGACTGGCCCAGTATGATCGCTCTTACTGCATTACCTGCAAAAATATAATATTAATTGGCTAATTCTAACCATGCAATCAATGGAGGCAGCAGCACAGATTCACATACGTTATAGCCTCATCTAAGACCATGAGGCAACAGCAGATCAATCTAGCACACTTGACCCTACACCAAAGTAAAGATGTTAAAATGCCGTTAATTGACTAGTCGACTAGCCAATGGAATTTCCATTGAGTAGTCGATAGGCACGTCCACATTCCTCCTTTGAAATGTACAAGAGCCCCAGCAGGAACTCCACGTACAGCCTGGGCCAGCGAGAAATCCTGCTGATTCCTGGCTGCACTTGGCATGCCTGCTTTGAAATGCACAGGTGTTCCAAGCGGGGGCTCTTGTGCATTTCAAAGCCAGGGAGTCGAGGTTCAGCGTGGGACTCCCCAGCTGAACCCGGGTTCTGGGGAAGTGTTGCGCAGAGCCCGGGATCAGCTGGGGAGTTCTCAGCTGACCCCAGGCTCCATGGGAGCTGCCCCTTTGAAATGTGCAGAGGCGGCATTTTAAAGGGACAGCCGCCTCACAGCTGATCAGTTGTGAGATGGCTGCTCCTTTGAATCGCTGCCTCTGTACATTTCAAGGGGGCAGTGGAGCCTGGGGTCAGCTGGGGAGTCCCCAGCTCACCCCTGGCTCCACGGCTGCCCATTTGAAATGCTAAGGCAGCGTTATAAAGGGGCAGCTGCCACACAGCTGATCCGCGGGATCAGCTGTGCAGTGGCTCTCCCTTTGAAACACTGCTGTGGCGTTTCAAAGTGGGAGCCATGGAGCTGCCACTTTGAAGTACCCCTCCCCTCCCTTTGCTGCCTCTATCTCATGGAGGCTCCAAGGGGAGGAGGTATCGACTAGTCAAAAGACTATCCGATAAGCATTTGCTTATCGGATATTCGACTAGTTTTTAACATCCCTACACCAAAGTCAATACAACAAATGTAAGGGCCTCCAAAGGACCCTGTCTGGAATTAAAAGCCATGGTCGGGTCAACCAAAGTGAGAAGGTAAGTGAGAAGGTAGACTTGGCTGATTAAAGGTGTCCTCAACAAATCCTCACATGCCAATATCAATCTCACGTCAGCATGTGAACAGGAGGCAGTGCTGAAGGGACCACCATCCTGCCGCCAATAAGAACAGCTCTAACATCTGGGACACTCAGCTAAATTCTGAACTGCCCGTGGACTGGCTATTGCGAACAGTACATTTTCTTCATGAAAGACGACATGCTTGCAACATTAGAGAAGTCGACACCTGCTTGTCTTTGGTAACGTTTTCATAAAAATAATTTTGCTAAATAAACCCTTTGCAGTGTCCAACACGCCACGTCTAAGGTTGCTCCCTGCCTTGCCCCAGGGTGCAAAAAAAAAAAAAAAAAAAAAATTTTTTTTTTTAAAGTTTCACTTCACTGAAAAAATGAAAATGATTCAACATGTTAAAAAAAAAAGCAAACTATTTCAGACAGCTACATCTTTAATTACATACACAGTGAATTACAGTTTGTATTACAGCCTTTAACAAGTCATTAAATTTCTGATTCGTTCCTCAGCTCCGGGCCAACAGAAATAAAGAAAAGAGCACTGCCAATCACACAGCAAGCCAGCAACATTCACCACCACCAGAGCAGGTCTGACACAAACTAAAAACAACAAGCAGCCCTGTGGCACTTTAGGCTACATCTACACTGCAGCGCTATTTCGGGATACCGGAGTATCCCAAAATAACTATCCCACATCTTCACAGCAAGCCCATTATTTTGAAATGTAACAGGCTCACTATTCCGATATCCCTATAAACCTCATTCCACGAGGAGTAAAGGACATTTCAGAATAGCGGGTTGTTTTGAAATAGCTTATTTCGTACTTTATTTCGAAATAAGATCGAAATAAGAGATGTAATTTACGTAGCTCAAATTGTGTCTCTTCTTTCGAGCTACAGTGTGTAGTAGCCTTAGAGACTAACAAATGGATTAGATCATGAGCTTTCTTGGGTAAAACCCACTTCATCAGATGAGCTGGAGTGGAAATTGCAGAATCCAAGGTATAAGAGCAAAAGAAGTTACCTGTCAATTATAGGACCAGAATTAATGAAGCTAATTAAGTCAGACTGGATGTGTGTCATTCATAGCATGGGATTTGGAAATGCAAATATCAAAGGCTGGGAAGTTGCCTTGTAGTGCGCTAACCAGTTTAACTTTATTCAAGCTTAATTGGATAGTATTGAACTTGTGAATGAACTCCAGTTCAAATGTCTCCCTCTGAGACCTTTATATCATTTTATAAGGTGATAAAGTTATTTCGCATAGGCCTGCCCATTGTTTTTCAAGTTACAGACTGACACGGCTCTCCCTCTGACACAATATAATTAAGTTAATCCAAGCAGCTCAATGCATCTTTTGTATTTCTGTGCCTATTTTAGGAGAGCATGCTTTTATTGGCCTCAAAGAAGGAACTGCCAGCAACCGCACTCCCATAGCCTTTGTTCTGTATTTAGCAATTTCACCTACCTGGGAAGACAAACTGCAGAAGCTTTGATAAACAGGTCTGAAGAGCATCCAGTCACTTCTGCTTAGTGCTACTGTATCATCCAATTAAACACTTATTTTCTGCCTCCCATCGATCAAATATCCTGGACACATTTCCACTTCTCCACCCTGTGCTGCAAACAAGCTCCCCATCAGGATCCGTACGTCCTCTATCCGGGCTCCAATACTTTAAAGTGCAGACCTAAAAACAAGTCTGCAGCTGTTGACTCCAGCCTGACAAAGATGGCTACAAAGGATCTGATTTTATTGCAGACAAGCCATTAAAGCATGGTCTGATCTCCACTAGGTTTAGGTCCCATTAGCCAGTAAGGGTCACGCCAATCTACAGAAGGGTTCCATTTACCAAGACACAGCCTTATCAATGTCTGGCATGTGAGCCCCTGGGTGGGGGGCGGAATGGTCTAAATAGCAAGACTTCTGGGGACAGGTAGTTTTGTCAATTTGTTCCACTTTCATGTGGCATATTTCTTGTATGTATTTTAGTGCACGTAGCATCAGTGCGCATAAAAACAGCTGCTGGGGGTGACATTCACTGTGCTCTCTCACTTTATTTCAGCTCAAGCGTCAGCTGCATTGGGCTCTGGAGTCTCCGTGAAGTCTGACTTCCCAGTGAGGCTGTGCATTCCTGCTCTCGCCAGCACTGCCTTTGCAGCTGCAAAGACTTGGGGTTTTTTAAAAGCGTAAAGTAAGCTTTGAAAGAGGAGGTTTGCTCTTGTAGGGTTCATCCCCTACAAGGACTGAACCAGAGCGCACTGTCCTGACAGACTGCTGGTTTTCTCTGAAGCCTCAGATGGGCCTCCACAGTACTGGCTGGGTCTTACAGGAGTGAGGCACCGTCTGCTGAAGAGCTACACCCAAGCCAGTCATTGGCCTCTAGGTTTTAGTTCAACTGAGTTCCAAGTTGCTGACTTAAGCTCTCCTTCCCCTTCTCTAAATAAAACCCACTAGATTTGGAGACATCACATTGGCTTCACTAGCTCTCAGACACTGATGTAGCATTTAAACAGAGATGCCTCCCAAGTACTGATGGAAAGGGCAGCTGCTCAGTTAAGGACATGGTTGAATGGTTCTATCTTGCCTCACTCTGTTTCTCTTCCCATTCCAGCCTCATGAGCCAATTTCCCCAGATTTCCAGGCCTTGGAGACCAGAACCACTAACTTCCTGCTGTTTAACCCTTAACAGTCATATAGTTTAGACCAGTGGTCCCCGCCATGATGCCTGCGGGGGCATTTGTGTGTGTCTACCAAGTGCGTGGTGCCGGCTCTGGGCACACTGCGCATATGCGGCGCCAGCCCGGGGCGAGCAGCGAATTGGCCGCCCTGGCCCCAGGCATGTGGCAAATTGGCTGCCCCGCCCCCAGGCGTGCAGCTATGGGGGTTGCCAGCTCTGAGCGCGCAGCTATGGAGGGCGCCGGCCCCAGATGAGCGGCTCTGGAGGGCGCAGGCCCCAGGCTTGCGGCGACTGGGCGGCCTCGCCCGTGGCCATGCGGCGCATGGGGTTGCTGGCCCCAGGCACATGGCTCATGGGGGTGTGGTGTATGCGCAGCCCTACCCCTGGGCACGTGAATGTCCCCGCCCTCTGGTGCCCGGCAGGTGAACGGCCCCGCCCCCTGATGCCCGGCAGTTCCAAATGGTTGAGGACCACTGGTTTAGACCAATGAAAAAAAGCTGGCTGATAAAACCAGTGTTACTTATTCCCACAAAAACTCTTATTTGCAAAGAAGTCTTCCTATTTCCCCCACCCCCTAAGAAATGCTACACAGTGCTGAAATAATGGATTACAAAATTCTGCTGGAATTGATGCCATCATGGCCTTATCTCAAACCTGCTTACTTTCTTGCTTTAATGAACACAAGTTATTTTCTTGAATTTTATGTCCTGGCTAGATGGCTTTCTAGCACTCCCTGGTCTGTCTTAGGCAAGGAGGGTCTTTGCTACAGTGAACTTAAACTGTCAGAGGAAATGAGCAAGGAACTGGAGAGCAGCTATTTCTAGTATTTGTAATCCTGTTTTCACATGGTCTATTACAAACATGGGATCTTAAACTTTTTTTCCTTTCGGTGTTCTGCTGTTCCATTTATAGGATACAATGACTTTCTGAGAACCAAATTCATTATAAAAGTGCTGTTAGGACTATGTGAAATTTGGGATCTGAGCATTTCTTGTAGTGAAGCCAGACTATTTGATTTCCCAAAAGACATCAAGCCAGATCCTGCTGTCAGGCAACACCTATGTTAGAATACCAAAGTCAGGTTGCACAAGTGTAAATAAGGGTTCCCTTATGCAGAACGTGCTTTAACCATGTGAGTCAGCTAATGTAAGGCTCACGCAGGTGGAGTTAAAAAAATACAGTGAGTACTATTCACCTGGATTCACATAGCTAGAATCCAGTTTCTCCTCAATGGATTAAGGCGGCTGTCCTTGTGTTTGAATACTTCTTGCATAGGACGCTGGAGACTGCCTTTGCTTGAGCCATACAGTCTATATTTGTTATTGCTGGATAGCACTCCCAAGTCTTATAGAGCAGCGCTGGCTTGTGAAATCAACCCCCTCCCCCTTTTCTGCCTACCAGACTGAAAGGAAGGAGCACAGGATCTCTGACCTGTAGCAGGGTGGTGGCGGCGTAAGGGCTTCTGCCCAGTGGAGAGGGGAGTCATGGGGTTCCCGGCCAGCTAAGCACATCTGCCAGGGTTTGGGGATTCAACAGGATCAGGGACGAAGCCCCAACCCCTGGCAGGCTCACCACAGCTCTTGAACTTCTGAAGATAGTCTTACGCAGCTCAGAGGCTCAGTAGTTTTGGCATCTGTTATATAGGGTGGTTCCCGTGGAGCTGGCTTGAATGGTTGATACACATCAGAGAAGGGACAGCAGTTAAATTACTCCTCTCTATACCCTTCGTAAAATCCTGACTCCATTAAAAACGTTATCGCCACCTCAATGGATATCTTCCCCTCATGAGAGGACACACTTTTCCAAAGCTTGAGTTCCAAGTACAAAGAGAACACGAGTCATCTAGTGCAGAATAAGGTAGGCCAGATCTCTGCAGTGCTGAAACATACGCCACTCTGCAGCTAGCCCACTGATTTGGGGTGACAAATTCCAGAGGTGACGCTAACCATCTACACTGCTTCTTTGTTCGTAACCATGTCTCCTCTAGAGGGCAAATTAGTATAGAAGAGGTCATCACAAATCTAGTTCCATGCTTTTATTATACTGCTATTTATCATATAAATTAGCACTGGCTTCTTCAAACAGACACACTGAACTGATCAGAAAGAATCCACTCCATATGGCTTGTACAGTTTGCTCTGCTCTTACTACAACTCCAGTAGTTAGCCCCTTCAATGCATGGTACACACCTCAGAGCCGACAGGAAAATAAAAAGCCAGCTACATTTAACAAAAAGGCTAGCGTATAAGCTGCTGTACTAGTAGATCTGTATCTTTCCATTCTGAACTCAAACACAGTTGTTTCCTCTCCAATGCTTCTTTCTGTACACGTACCAGGAGCTCAGAGAGGTGCAGTAATCCTCATTTATTTCAAATCCCATTCCTGAGAGTATGATCAGCCACCGCACAAGAGACAGGACCATGTTCGACGGCATTCTGTAAGGATGGCTCACGCTACTCAACACTTCCTCTAATGCTCTCAATTATCTATTCATGATCACTGCTTAAGTGCACCTGAAATGTTAGATTACATACTATGATATTTATGCAACTGACAGACTTTTGCAAACCAAACAGGGCTCTCCACTGGAAAAACAGAAGACATTATCTACAGCAGTAGTGTCTATGTTAGGAATGTAAAATTTCAATTATTTGGCTAATTGAATAGTCGATGCAATTTGCATCGACTATTTGATTAGTCAATAATGGTGCCTCTGCCTTTGTAGTGTAGAGGGTTTTTCTTGCGCAAGGAGGGGCAGTGTAGACGCTCCTTCTTGTGCAAGAGCCTCTTCTGAAAAATATGGTGGCTCATTAGGTATGCAAATGAGGCTCGGCGATATTCCACGCTTAGCCTCATTTGCATATTACTCGCGGAAGAAGCCGCGAGTGTAGACATAGCCTAAGTATTTCAGTGCTAGGCATTCAGAGTGTTATAACCAACTACAAATACCGCTGGCTCATAGGGTCAGAAAAGTCAGAGATGGAGATGCGTACAATCGCCAATTCCTTATTGACAAACAAACCTAGATACTTCAGTTTTAAATGCCTCACTCAGCAGATCTGCTACAAAGGCATATTGGAGCCAACTTCTTATTCCCATTAGCCCTGGAGAGACAATTCAGCTCTGGAAGATGGGAGCTGGGTTCTAGTCTGTCCTGTAAAACATCACTAGATGTCAAATTCACAAGTGTAAGGTCTTCAGTAACAAATCAGAACACAGGTGGATTTTTAGATTCCACAGAGTTTGTGGCAGCAGCAGCTAGAAAAATTATCTTTTAACTTATAGGCCAAGATCATTAGTCCTGGATTCATTGAAGGAGAAAGAAAATGAAACCTAACTAATTCACTTTAAAGGGTGCCCATAGTGAGGGAAAAAAAGCTAGTTTCTAGAATCATTTTAGCAAGTAGAATGATCCAGCATCAACTCAACCAGACGGAAAGAAAAATTCCCTTGATTTCTAGAATCCTTGCAAGAGGCTTGTGAACAAGTTCAGATATTTCTTTAGCTTGTCACACAATTCTAGCCTTTTCATCCTCACGAAAAAAATTGGGACAAAAATTAACCAGACCATCTGTTTTAAGGAAAGTGGGTAAGACAGAAGTTACAAGACCATGATGTAGGCAATGAAAAGATTTTCCTCCCAGAAAAGTATTTCAGAAATTCTGGGAACTGAAGTACCTTCACCTCTGTGAAGTGGCTAAGTAATAGCTAAGAACATTTTACTGGGAACCCTTGATAGCTAACAGATGCCACATTAGATTACATCAAACATGTTCTGAAAATGGAGACCTGTCTTATCTACAAGATAGATTTTGAATGTACTTAAGCCAAAAATCTTTTTTCACATGGCTTGTCTGGTTACCATCTTGCCCTGTGGTAGAAAGCCACAATGCTACTTCCCAGAGCCTGGTGTGGCACACTAAGTTAACACTGGCCTCAACGTTACAGACTCTACCTATATCCCATTCTTACAACAGCTCAAAGGCTCAGTTAAGTAGTGTCATTTATTCAGTTAGGCAGACAAGAGGACAAGGCTTTTTTCAGTTTCTGGTGAAGCCACTTCCCACCCAATTGTGTGGAACATGGTTTTAATAAGTGGCAGATTACTGGGACAGGAAGAACAAAGACCCTAGTAACTGGCTAATTATGGGGAATTATATAGCATATATGCTCTAAATCTCACCCAACTTCAGCTAAACTATGAAACATCTATAGTCACCGTGGCTCATCAGGTATCTGCTCACGCACTATGGGACAATACATCAGATCTTAGCAAATTTGAAATAAAAAGCTATTTAAGAAATAGAATTTTACTGAAAGCTATGATCAGCTTGAATATACGCCAATTACAAGTTCTCTTCAGATTGTCTTACATCACAGAGATAATTTTTTGGGGAAAAAGATCAATGGTGGATACTGCAGAGAAGGCCAAGCCTGACTTATCATTGAGCACTATTTTCCGAGAACAAGTTGAATTTATCACCATAGGATTAGGCTGGTAAGAAAATACTACTACTTTACTATTGATCTTCTACCACTTCCTGTGATCCCTGAAAGACATGGAAGAACTATGAAGAAATAAGATCTCAAATTTGTGGCAAAAAAAGCTACATAAAACAACTCTCTAAAGTTTTAGAGAATAGTCCTAAATACCAAAACTGTTGGCTTTACCGGCACAAGGACTGGAGGCATCATGCTTTAGGAATGCACAATGTGACAAATCTATTTTTAAAAGATATGAAATTTGTTGTATTTCATATTTATAATTGTTTGTGAATTTTAGTATCTTGCTATGCTTCCCTCCTTGGTAGAAGTATTGTTTCCATTTTACAGAATGGGGACTGGAGTCACAGATGTGAGATGCCTTCCCCAAAGTTACACAGCAAGTCAAAGGCACAGTTGGGACTAGAATCTACATAACTGTCTGTTGTTGCTATAATCACAAGCAAGGTCCTTGCTCCCAGCCCCCCACCGCCATCACCAATAATACAGCACCAGAATAAACATTCATACTTTACCAAGACTGTGTATGTATTAGGTTTATAAAACATAGCTTAACCAAGGCATTTCAGGCTCTTGCATGATTTTTGCTCTTAAATGGCAATTTGTGCATTTCATCGTGGTCTCTGGGGAAGAACATCTTTTTCACACACCCCCACACACTCCCTATTCACACAAATAAAAACACTAAAATGGGATTTGGTTAAAAATCTGTATCAAATTACTCCTGCTGCCTCAAATCGCTTGAGTGTCGTCTGCTTATATAAAGAAATCAAGGCTTGAAGACTCAACCTGTTTCTATGGAAGTTACTTTTAACAGCACAAGGGCCCAGTTGTTATGTCACTGTATTGTCAGCCGACGGGGTGGGGGGGTGGGGGGGCGCAGACAGGGGGGAGGGGCGGCGCAGAGGGTAAGTGGCAGCTGCACACAAGGAGTCTGTCTAGACAGAAATATCATTTCTATTCCTTGAGTACTTTCTTTAAACATTTGTAATACATCTCCAAGTCGGATTCAGCCTCTATACAGTCAGAAATAAGAGTAAATGGCTATGATGGTTCTCAGCTTATCAAATTTTAATTAAAAACCTCTCACTGACAGTCTTGTACTCTCTACCACAGTGAAACCCATGTGTTGGGATTAAAAGATTCCTTCACATGGGAGCAGATTAAATTTGACCTTTAGGCGCCTCGAGTTTTGACACCTGTGAGATAGCCACAGAATCGATCAGCAGGCTGCACTCCCAGTGAACGGACACATGGCCATGGAAGAGAACAGCACTAGAAATATATTTTTAAAAAGTGTCATGTCCCCTTTCCAATAATCCAGCTACAAAGGGCAGGGTACAGCATTTCTGTACACCAATTAGTGTTGCAAGAGCATGTACAATGTTCAGCCACAGTGGATAGCTGAGGTACTTCGACTCTCAAGCCAGTCACTTCAACCTGACAAGGCAAAACACCCAGAAGAGGAAGGAAAAGCTGATGGTATGAAGACAGTGCTCTTAAGAGCACAGCACTTTCCAGGAGACAGGTGGGAACCATTTTGAAACATCTCTAATTACTCATCCAGTTATTACCTCCTGATTCAGTTTAGCAGTCCCTGGCTCACTACAACTTACCCATTACAAAAATAGCTTCCCCAATTATCACCTCTAATATCATTAACTCACAGACATTTACCTTTCCCCCCTCCCACCCCTCTTCTGTTCTGAAATTTGATTTGTACTTTTCATGTGTGTTCATTTTTTTTTTAATTGTATCCTTTGGTATATATGGTTGTGACAATTTTCTTCCACTATTTGATCTGAGGAAGTGGGTCTGGCCCATGAAAGCTCATCACCTAATAAACCATCTTGTTAGTCTTTAAAGTGCTACATAGTCCTGTTTTTTGTTTCAGCTACACCAGACTAACACAACTATATTTCTATCACTATTCTACAACTCACAGGTGACAGTAAGTCACAGCTGGCAATTTTAACCCAAATCCTGCACATCAGTTTGAATTAGAAAGTAACACAGCAAGAAAAATAGAAAAACCTGGCAGAAGCCTAAGAAAAATCAATCAATCAATCTAAACTGCAGAATTTTTACTTTATTCCACGTACTTCCCATCTGCATCTGGAAAATGACAGCAAATTAAATTACAACAGCACATTTCCAGCTATTTAAAGACAATGCTATTTATACCATAACATTCAGTGTACTGGAGTATCAACATATCCAGCAACTTCTTACTACAAGTCCCCTCCAGGCAGCATCTCCTTGAGTCAAATTCACTGATTACTTACAAGCCAAGTTTTTACTCCGATCAATGCTGGAAGAAAACGTTGAAAACTTTTGCCCCTTGCGAAAGTTCTGAGTTGAAGAGCTACTGACTATGTTACAGGCAGAAAGCACTCTGCTGAAGTATTCTGATCAGAAGTTCAAATTACAAAATGAGCAGTTTAAAAAGTGATCTTGATTTATAAATTGTAAAGCATTGCTGATGAAGGTCACCAAGAAAAAATTAATAGGAGACCCCCATAATAGGGTGTCAATTTCCTGCATAAACTGTACTTAAACGCTTTCCAGAGTACAGCAGTTTAATGACACGTCTGCCTTTGGCGCTCATACCAAGCAGCAGCCTGCATTTCTCTTTACTCCCAACCCAACAGGAAACAGCAGGGTAATGTGCATTAGCAGGAGCAGGCTGGAAAATGAAGGTGAAGGAAAGAGTTTGACTATACAGAGAAGGAGGCTATTATTTCAGGCTGCAATGAATCAGCAGAACCAAACTACGCAAAATATTTACTCAGACAGCACCACTGAGAGCATCTTTCCTTTGAATCTCTATGCAGTTCCACAGGGAATAAGTTAGTCACAAGTTTAAATGAAACATACCATAAAACCCAGACACAGTCCTACCTCTGGAGTCAAGTAGTCACATTTCAAATGGGGATTATATGACTGGATTAGAGTGCTGTGGTTTCTTCGCAGTACATATCTTTAAATAAAAAATAATTAATGCAGCAATATGCAAAAGGTATAAAGCGAATATATGCCAATACTTTGCATGCAGACTTTCAAAAGACTTCAAAAATATCCTTCTCGACAGTTCAGAGAAAAATTCTAGTCTCTGGTGCTTCAATGAAGAGAAACAGATGGACCCATGATTTGGTTTCAAAACTGCTGCCTTATTAAAAATAGTTACAGCTCCTCTGACAAATCTTTCAATAGTTCTCACTCAGGCTGTTACAAAGCACAGGTGGCTTTTTTCAGTGAAAAGAAACATAAAAATATCCAAGAATAAAAATAGTCTTTAACTACACTTTTTTTTTTTTAAATAAAGCAGTTAAAATATCTGTTGACTAAGTTAAGGCTATAAAACAAACCAATTAAAAATATGACTGAGAAGTCAATCCTGGTGCAAACTGACCCTGTGCCCTTGTTTGCTGTCCACATTTATGTTCATGGATCCTTTACTCCTCTGTAGCACTTAGTAAACCTCAAATACTCCTCTGTAGGCTCCCATATGGCCTCCTGCTGCAAACCCAGCTGGGGCACCTCAAACAGGCAACTGAAGCATGCTTCCCCCATTCAGCAAGGGACCTGCAGGCTCCCACAATTAAAGTTTCTCACAGATAACTACTTTCCTTACCCTTAATGCTCCCTTATAGGTTTACCCAGGCAAGCTCCCCCCATCTAGCTAGGTTAATTCCCCACTGCTATCTCCAGATGCATTTTTTTCTCCAAGTCTGTTCATCAATTTAATTGTACCATGTTGTTGCTGGCAGTGAAATTTAGCAGTCAAATCATTCATGACTCAGTATTTCAGCCCCTGAATGTCTATCATTTTGCAACAGCATTTTAAAAATTATCCAGGATTAACTTATGCAGTATTACAAACCTCTCTCAAAATCCTTGCATAGCTAAATCCTGACGTACAGATCAGATCCTTCTGACAGAAGACCATTTCAATGTAGAACAGGAGTGGGCAATAATTTTTTATCGGGGGGGGGAGGGGAGAGGGGGAAAGGGAAACATGAAGAATTTGGTAAGTGGTCATGGGCCACACTTTTCTCTGGAAGGGACGTGGAGTTTGGGATGGAGCTTGGCTGCAGAAGGGAGCTCAGGAAGTGGACTGGGGTGCAGGAGCAGGTGTGCAGTCTGGGAGAAAATTTGGGTGATGGAGGGGGTTGTGACCTGGGGTAGGGGATTGAGGTGTAGGGTCTATGGGGGATTGGATGCACAAGAAGATTTTGACTTGGGACAGGGATACAGAGGGGGTTCAGAAGGTTTGAAGTGTGACCTGGGGCAGGGAGTTGGGGTGCGGGGAGAGTGTGGGGTGCCAGGGGCAGGCTTTGGCTGGGAGGCACTTACCCATGTCAGCTCCTGAGGCAGGCTCCCTGCCTGCTGCACCCCACACATCTCTTAAAAGCAGCTGGCTGCTGGGACCAGCCTGTGTGTCTCTGCCACCAATAGAAGCTGTGACGATTGGCTGGGGGCGGGAGCAGCATGTGAGACATGGCAGGCACAGAGCCAGTCCCGCTGGGATATGGAACATTGGTGGCTCAGAGGATCATGGTGGGCCAGATCTGAAGCTTTGGCATGCCGCATCCAGGCCAAGGGCCACATTTTGCCCACCCCAATGTAAAAACTCCCAGGAAAATCCTCTGAGAACAAGAATTCCTTTCTTCAGTTAGAAAGCTTCCACTGTGAAATCCATTCACATTAAAATGTTCATTGATTAAATGACTATGGCAGCAGATGAATCGGTTCAAAATAAATACTCAGAAAATTGACAGACAGGATGTTTCAAAGATAAGAGGTAAATTTGTCAAGAGCCTTCAGGAGCCTATATTTAATTTTTAAGTGACTAGGGCACTTGAGCCTAAATCGCACAGAGTCAGTGGCGATTCTTCAGTGTCTAAATCACTTTTAAAGATGGGCAGCAGGCATTTTGGAAAGTCTTTACCCAAAGTTTGTAACTGTTTACATAACAATATTTGGAAGTGCTACTGTTCGAGCCATTTGAGTTATAACCATTCTCTTTCTGAGACAGCAGTTTGCAAAAGGTTTGAGAAAGAGTCGCTGTCCACGCAAAATTCCTTGACCAATTTCCTTAACTGTTCAGAAAACCGACTAAGATTCAAATCACAAGGACTGCTGTTAAAAAAAGGCTGAAGAGTATCCACAAGGCTTACATACAAAAACTTGTCACACACTTAATTGTAAAACGACTCTCAGTGCATCCACCAACAGTCTCAACAATTAACTGTTACTGCAGGTCCTGTACATTAAAAGATGGCCTCAGCAGTGTACTTGTTACAATACAGAGGTAGAACACCAAGGAAAGCAAAGACGAGAGAGAAAAGAAATAAAGGAGGAAGTTTATTTCCACCAGGAATCGTTAATATCTGGAATAAAGCTACTTAAAAGTAGTTACAATAGAGGAGTCTAAAAAAAGAGGTGCTAATTTAAAAGAAAAGGATCTAACAACATAGAATAGTTTAGAACAACAGGTACATGTATAGACTGAAAACTTTTCCGCTCTGGAAGTGCCCATGGCAACGTCAGGTGCTAGAAGTACCCTATCCTTTGGAACACAGGATGTGAGACTATCAAGTGTGGACAGCTGGGTGTGAAGCTGAACCAAATGGCTATTTGCATATTTCCGTGGTTTGTGAACGAAACACGCTTGCGTACATTTTGCGGCTATTACAGAGTGCAACAGCCACATCAAACATAGGCTACAAAACCCTATTTTTGCATCACCTGGAGGGGCAGATATGACTGGCAGGTCAAAAAGGGCATATACATAATACTGTAAAGCTATTTCTCTCGGTTCACAGCTACTCTAGACATAGCAAAGTGCAAGACGGTGTGTCATGGGATTGTTGTGTCCAACACACCAGGGCAGTGAGGGGCAACCTAGGCTAGTGACCAAGTCAAAAGAAGAACAGCAGCAGTTTATTTTTTCATTCACTGTTGAAATGGTGTAAAAATCCATTACAAGGTAAAAAACAAAAACAACCATCCAGACCACCAGCACCTCACCAACTCATTTCAATATCTTTGTAAAGGGTTGACTTTCCCGCGAGTGGTTACTATTTTTTTAGTGACCTCTGATCTCTGTGATACAAACAAATCCTGTCACAGAATGGCAATGGGCTAATCATTTTAAATGAGATGTTACTCACTATTCCGTTGTGGTACCTCTTTCCAGACATTACAGCAGCAGCTACTAACGGGATCCTAATTAAGGCGGTATTAGCATTTAATACACCCTGGAAAAATCGTGTAATTTAGAATTAACATTTAGGCAGAGTACAGAAGTTGTCAAACTTTTTTCATAGGGTGGTCCGCATCTGTGATTGCACTCTAGCAGCTGGCAACAAGAGGAGTCCAGTCAGGATGGGAAAATGCAGTAGGATTAAGCTTGGTATGTAAGCCAGAATCTGAGAGCAAATCATGAACTTTGGAGCCACAGCCAGGTAGAAAGTCTTTCAGGAATAGTGGACTGTAAAAATGTCCAAATGTTTATTATACTTTTGGATCCCATGTCAAACACATATTTAAATGGTTTCTGGTTTGAATCTAGTTCAGGGAAGGGGTGACCAAAAGGTGGTCTCACGCACCATCTGGCATCTGTTCAATGCCTATAAAATAATTAGGTGGTTTCAAACTGCCCACAGCTACAAACCACAATGACTGAATCCACGTGGAATTCTAATTAGTAGGTTCAGGAAAAAAAAAAAATCACCTATACATTCTTAGGACATCTAGCCTAGTCCCTGGATTTTGGTATGGAGACCAACCTACTTTACCACTGCTAGAAGTGATCCCTAGGGCAAAGGGGAAAGGGTTTTACAATGGCAGTACGAGAAAACTTGAACGGTCATTGCTACTCCTTTGGAGAGAATAAACTGTGGTCTTGTGTCACCAACCCAGAACCTTTAACATGGACAAAAACTTGAGACTAGAATTTGGTCTAACCATTTATGAAAGAAGCTGGAAAAGAGAAATATTGGAAGGGTCATTCAACTTAAAAATAAATAAATCAAACCTCTGTCAAAACATCTTTACTTGTATACAGAAGATCCTGTTCCTGCAATGTTATGCATGCAGACGGACCCTACGAGATTAGCCTGTGTGCATCTCACTGCAGGATCAGAGCCTAAGATAGTTATGACTGAAATATTAGAGAGAAAGTTACGTTTCTCTAGGATTTCAGCTTGTTTACTTTGCACATTTGACAGCATGCTGTAGCTAGTCATTCCCACCATTTCTCTGCTGTCTTTCACAGAGCAAGAAAAGAGAAACATTTCAAAAAGAGGGCAGCAATTTTAAAGACAAAAACTGGCAGGACAACTTGAAGGAAGGTGGTTTACCTGAGATGAATTTTAATATTTAAGTACTAGATTCCAACTTGACAGCACCCCTTTAACTTTGAGATGTTTTTATGCATATGGAGTCAGTTTTCACAAGTATTTTAACTGCACACAGAGCACAAGACAAAGGCACCACACACCTTTTGAAAGGAAGCAACCTTGGTAATCACTTTCAGAGTGAAAGAATAATCATACAAAATGCTAAAGAATCAGAGAACACTCATAACTTCATCAAGTCCAATGTGTACTTCTGACAGCTATTCAATCACACACATGCAACAGCAAAACAGTGTTTTGCATTAATGCTCTTGGGTGTCCGCACAAGAGATTATTTTGGCTCTAGAAGATCATAACTATCAAGCCAACTCTCTGATCTTATTTCCAAAAACCAAGCAACAATCACACTGCCCTGGAATTGCCTGGAATCATATGCTATCTGGATTAACAACTGAAGTTTTAATGGAAGCAAGACAAAAGCATAAAATATATGGAGTCCATGAAAGTAGTGAACAAGCTGACAAGTTAGGTTATCAGATTTGCAAGGAGACAGGGAGGACATGTATCCTCCAAAGCTGTCAAAGTTTTTCGAAAGTGAATGCTTCAGGACCAATAACCACATGAACCGAAGCACAATCCAGCCTGCCCCATGCATGCCTCATTGACATACATTCTTACCTTTCTGATTTTGTTTCTTAGACATCCCTGCGTATTTGTTGTTATGGTCAGTTATACGAGGAAAAGGTAGTCCTCTCCCTTGAAAAATATGGCTGACAGCTGCAATTCACGAGTCGTCTCGTTTCAAACAGGAAATGGCAAATATTTGGTTGGGATGGCAAACAGGAGCTAGGATCCTCAGAAATTCTGCTGACTGAACAGCAAGGCACTAACTGCTTCCTCTCAACACCAACTTATCAGGACGCCTGAAGGCAGCAGCTCACATTGTCCTTTTCACAGATTCTGAAAGTAAAAACCAAGAAAGGAAATAAGTTAGAAAATTGCTGTATTAGCCATGTCTGCCCAAGAACTCACAGGTTCCTGGGCTCTTCTGGGCAATGCATTTTAAAAACAAAATTTACTTTATTGCTTAAAGGGCATTAAAAAGCTCTCAGAAAAAAAAGTGTAAACATAAAGCAGCAAGACGCCTAAAGATTGCATGTCAGCATCTTGCAGTTCTGGAATTCACTCAGTGTAGCCTTTACAAGACCATTTTACTGATGCACAAAAGCACCGCAGCCAATTTATGACCCGTTATAAAAACAGCTGTCTAAACAGACACTAACATGAGAATTAAATTTCTGTATGCAGGGATCATTATGCAAGGGACTAAGAGGCCAAATGTATTTATCAGACAGTAAAATGTAGCAGAAGTTTCATTCTTAATACTATAGCATGTTCAGTTTGAGCATAGAAAATTACCTTGCTTTGTTTTGTCTCTTACCACACCCATACCTTTCTGCTAGTTTATTCCAGCAAAGACTATGACAGAAACTGACTAAATGAGGAACAGTTCTCTCTTTGCATTGCATTTTCTTAAGGTGAGGAACTGAAGAAGTCATGTATGTAATTGTTCTCTGTTCCATTAATTAGTGCAGGAGCGTTGATAGCAGTCACCACCGTCAAACATGACAGGTGAAACAAAACAACAAGGTACAAAACAAACAAAAAAGACTAATAAGGAATTCTTTGCCATTGTAAATTGGCACAGCTGCACTGAACAATCTGGCCTACTAAAATCTTAGAGCCACATTGAGAAGGAAATGTAAAAACCTCAAAAAGTGGCGATTTAAATTGTGTTTCTAAAAAACGAAAACCAAAGGCATGAGAAGTGTCTGAAAAAACCATCTACATTCCTAGAATCAGTACATTCTTGAGCATGAAGTTACAGTTCCTAGTACATTGTTTAAAAAGAAAAAAAAACTGTATCCACTTTACTTGAGGCATAATTAAGAGGCAACAATAAACCCCTGCTTAGGCCCATATTCTAAAGGCATTCCCAGGATATGGTTTACACATCTAGGGAATGCAGCAACACTAACAGGATACAAGAAACTAGTAACATTGGCCAACTGCACATTAGCAGATGCATTTGATTTACAAATGGCGTATTTGCTGTACATTAAAACTTTCCAAGCTAAACTACATAAGTGGCCAAAATATGTTTCTTTTCTAGTCCCAGAACCCAAATATAATTTTACAACCATGAGAACAAAAGCTCTGAGAGACAAGAATACAGAAAAGCTCAGTGTGTTTTGAAAGCTGCATGCCTAAGAGAGCCTTTTTACCTATCGGAAAACTCTTGGAGGAAAGGTAGGAACATAAACTCCTGTCTTGCTGCCTTCGGCTCTTGGAATTAAATAACACAACCGGTTAGGTTTTAGTGCCTTGAGGCGCATGCCACCCATTAAACTTGTGGTGTGTCAAATGAAATTCAGAAAATAAAATGAGAGGCCGCAGAAGCCAGGAAATTTAGTGAAGGACTAAGTCTCCAATATCTAGCTAGAACTAGAAAATCAGCTCAACTTTTTCCTATTGCCAGGACCTTCAGAAAAATCACAGCTTGCAGAAACACCCTCAATGCTCAAAACAGATGTGTTCTGGATGATAGGCATATGAATAAGTTTCATTTCCCCACCCTTCTGCCTGCTTCCTGCCAGTACCCTGTAAATGATACAGGAATCCTGCTGTTAGAAATGCTAGAACCTAATTCCTGTGGACTTCAAGATAATGCTTGTTCAGGAGAAGGAATGCGGCATGTGCACACACCTGTGATCACAGAAATGGGAGTGAGAAGTCTACTTTTCTTACAATCTTTCAGAAGCGTAAGTATAATGTAAGGTCTGATGCAACATTTACTTTTTGGAAAACAAAACAACTTCTGTGATTCAGAGCACTGTGTGAAAGTATATAGGCAATTTTAAATACAGACAACATTTTATCTGCAACACTGGACCAAGGGCAAATTAGGGGTTTGTGGGGCCCTCAGCAAGCGTGTGTGGGGGTGCCCTCTGCTTCCCCCCAGTGCTCCTGGCAGGGAGCTGTGTCAGGAGGCAGAGGCCTGCCCTAGCCCACACGGCTAGCACTGCCAGAGAGCAGGGTCGGGGTGCAGGGGTTTCTCCCGCCCCCTGGAAAAGACCAGAGCAGGCAGGCAAAGTGGAGCAAATCCCAGCACTTCTACCCAACATCTTGGCAGAAGCACCAGATGAGAGGAGCAGGACAATCCCTGCACCCTGACTTGGCTCCCCAGCTGGTGCGGGTCAGGGTGATGGGGTTCCCATTTTTCTGGGGGTCCAGGGCACGGGCCCAACAGCTCATCCGCCACTGCATCTGACTGTCCCTTTAACTGAATTCCTTTGTTTTATGGGATTGCCTTAACCTCAATAAAAGCAGTACTTTTGACTACGGATTTTCTGTGAATGCAAATTCTTGGATAGTAAATAAGCTAGAGAGATGCCTCATCCAGACAAAACATAGCAGCAATACGTTTAACTAGTCTGATGTATTGCTCTTCATTAATACCTTTTATCTGAGAATCTCAAAGCCCTTTTGCAAAAGTTAAACCTCTTCAACCCTAAGGTAAGTTATACAATATCTTCATTTCAAAGAGTACATTAAAATAACTGCAGCAATTTAGTATTGGTAAAAACAAAGGCATTTACCAGCAATTCTAAGTTATTGTCAGGCTTGGTAAAGAACAGAAATGATCCTTTGATCCATTACTTAAGTAATATAGGCCCTGACAAATCTGATGAGAATATAAAGGCCTGCCGTGTAATGCTTAAGGATGGAATCAATAGGATATTATCATCTGAAATGGCCAGGGTGGAAACATAGCTTGGAAAGATAGACACAACTTCATCTTATGTTAACACCCAGTTCCACGAAGCTGTGCAATGTTCACAACCAGATGCTTTGTAAATAACTGACCAGCAGAGAAACTGCAACATGGTTGTTAGATGAAAGGCTTAGATAAATAACTTATTTTAGAGGAAGCATCTCTTTAAAATAACGGAAGGGTATTGTAAGTTTTTAAAAAATTGCAAAAGATAGTGTATTTGGTCAGAAAAGATATCACTAATGTCTCGCATATTGTATGGTATACATCAATAAAATGGATACAAAAACAAATATTAACCTTTTAAAAACAGTAAAGAAACAACTTGAAAACAAATATTTGATTTGTTGGATTTTAAACAACTCCACAATTACATTTAAACCCACAGATTATGTGGAATCTATAAAGAAAAAACAATAATTTGTGCTTCTTTTTCTGGCAGTGCAGCAATTAAGCTACTCCCAGAGCTGTGCAGTCACTTAGTAGATTACATAAAATAAGATGTAAAAAGGAAAAAATTAGTGTTTCTAAAGCAGATTGAAATTTAGAACTTAAAAACAAAGTTCACAATGTTTTCCAAATGGAGTAACAAAATGAGCAAGAAAATATTTTCAATCATTGTGCTTTTATTGTAGGAAGTACTAGGTATGTGAACGACTAGTCAACTAATCGACTATCCGATAAGCAAATATATATCGGATAGTCAACACGCTAGTCGACTAGTCGCTTTCCCCCCCGCTTGCTGCCTCTATCAGAAAAGAGGCGTGGAGTCCAGGGTCTGCCGCTTTGAAATGCCGCATGGAGCCTGACATGGGGCCTCTGCAGAGTTTCAAAGCCGCAGCACTGCATGGAGCCCGGGGTCAGCGGGGGACTGCTTGAGTCCCCCACTGACCCCTACTCCCTGCAGTGCTTTCACCTTTGAAATGTAGCAACAGCCTGGGGGCTGTTGCTACACTTAAAGGCTGAGGAGACCTTATCAACTAATTGAATAGCCGATGCAAATTGCACCGATTATTCGATTAATCTAAATTTAACATTCCTAGGAAGTACCAACTTAAAAATATATATTTATCCATAGTCTGTTTTAAGAATATTAAGATAATAGCCTAGAATTGACAATTAGTCAATATTTAAGCTCACTAGCTATCTAATGTTTGCCAGGAGAATAAGTTATCTACCCAGTGAAAGCTTTGCCTGGGTTATCTATTAAATAAGCTACAAAAATTGCTTCTGCTGCTGCTATCCCGAAGCCTAAAGAACAAATCTGCTGCTTAAAAAGGATTTTTACCATTTTCATGCTGATATTTCAAACTAGTGTTTTTTGTCTCTTGAACTTAACATAGTTCGTGTTGTACGGCAGCATCTGGCTAATTGGCTTTTGAGTAAAGTAGTCCCTTACCAAGCTATTTTAATCTTGTTGATCAAGCACACAGAAAGTCTTTGCGATTCTGCACACAATACCATTTCACTAGGATAAATCTTTCCATTTGCAATTTATAATCATTCTAAAAAAGAAACTATTGCCAAGATACCAGGGTGACTACAATCAGCAGAGGCATCAAACCATGTTTATCCAAAATATTATGCACCCTGCCTTTGTAAGGCATAGGCCTAAATACTGAATTAAAGACCAGGTAAATACCATCTACCAGAAGTGCCACCAAATTAACCTAACAATCCAACAAAATATTGTATTGTGTCTTACCACACGAATACTTAGAGCAGTCACAGGTTTCATATACCTGGCTAGGCATAGGAATACCAAGAATAATTAAGAACACAAAAAAAATTAACTTTTTTTTTTTTTAATTATTGTTGTGTCTGGCAAACCCCCCTGCTTCACAGCGGAAAGCATTCACTTTGTCAGCCTGCACTGGATCTCTGGAAGGACACTTGCTCTTTAAGCAAAATCCAATTAAGCCATAGAATTCCAACTGTCAGCATCATTAAAGCTTGACACAACCCTCCATCACTCCTCTTTGAAGACTTTTAGCTTTTCTCCTCCAGAGCAGATTTAAACCTGGTTCACAGGCTAGTGAGCCTAAATTGAATATTTGCATAACAGCAGGTTGGCTTTGGTACCTTCTGTCAGAAGAGGGAACTGAGGATGCCCAGGGATGCTGGAACAATGGAGGTGCTGAGAGCCACTGAACTAAGCTGTAAACCCTACAGGTGATGGAAACTACTTCAAGCCAAGAGTGAGTCCAGAGCCCATGAATATGCCATACAGTGGTAAAAGCTATTAGAAAAGTATGACAGGAACGGATTTTGAATCTATACAATCCGTTTCAAACGCTTATCTGAGGACAAATGCACATTTAATATACAGTGCTAATAACTTGACATGAGAAGGGAAGGGGTAGACGGGAATGTTTACACACTGTGTACAACTTGGTTTTCTGAGCAGAGGTCTGAAAGTGTCTCCAATACCATTGGCCCTAAGGGAATCTCTGATAGCATAAAGCAGCTTTCTTCCCCCTACTCCAGACTAATATTTTGCTATTTCTAGGACTCATAGACTTTAAGGTCAGAAGGGGCCATTATGATCATCTAGTCTGACCCCCTGCACCGTACAGGCCACAGAATCTCACCCACCCCCTCCTAGAATAATCCTTTCACCTATATCTCAGATATTGAAGCCTTCAAATAGTTTGAAGACCCCAAAATGACAGCAAACTCATTTTGTAAAAAAGAATCTTTTTAATCCTTACAAAACATTAATTTTCTAACCCATTCGAACTTTTATTCAGGATTTCCCCATATTGAAGACTTGCTCTGATTAATTAAATGAATGGAATATTTAAACACAGAGATGTCTATCTATAGTCTCCTTAAATCCACACCTGTACTGTTCTTGCAATGAAAGCATTATGCTTAGCTTGTCCTCTGCATAGATATTCTAGAACACACATACCTTTCACAATCTAGTTTTAGAATATGCAAACATGGCTTAGAACTCACTGCACCTCATCGATTATTTGTTGCACAAAACACGCGTGCGCACATGAAGATGCAGTGTACACAGAGGTAAAAAGCAAGAGACAATCATTTTGCTTTTCCATACATTTCAGGAGACCACATTACTCATGACTACTAGTAAATAGCGTTATATGGTGTTTTATCAATAGGAAAGTGAACGAACTCCATCTTGTGTAGGATTGTTCTTAGAAGACTTTCATTGTTTTAAAAAAATTGTTGCAATCTAGTGACTAAGAACTCACAAATCCTAATTCCAGCATTGTCACTGATGTGTTATGTAACTTCACTTCACTTCACTTCCACGTGCCTACTGTAATGTGGGGATAATTCACGTCTGTTGCAAAGTGTTTATACAGGTGCAAAGTGCTGAGTACGCTGGTCTTCAACTGTTTCATTACAAGGGAGGCATGTGTACCACAGACAGCATTATTAGGCCCTGTACTGAAAGAGAACCTCTCATGCTCTAACAGCCATTTTGCATGGGCCTGCAACCATCTGAAATTGTCCAGAAAAATAAAAGGGCCAAATCAGAGTGCGACAAAAACTTTGCATATTCATGTGAAAAAAGGAGACAACAGATAAGGAGGAGCTGAGTAAAAGGAGCAGAGACTAGCAGAAGTATCCAGGGCCCTATTGGAATAGAAAACAGAGAGGGAAAGAAGGATATTCTTGTCCCAATGATATTTTAGTGTCTCTTACAACCAGCTGTGAAACTTTAAGGCATACTTTGGACTGCAGCTAGGTGCACTCTGTCAGGTGTTTTGGGCCATGTTTAAGTCCACTGCCACCACTATTGGTTCATCAAATTCTTACTTCCCTATTGCAAAAATTCCTAAACTCTGCATTCTATGAAGTCTTCCATTAGAGATCTCAAAGCACTTTGCAAGCATTAAATAAACTTCAGGAGGGTGCCCCAAAAAGTAATAATGGACATGAATTGTTTGTTCTTTAGAGGTAGCTTGTTCATATTATTTACTGCAACAGTTTTCACACTTTTTTCCCTCATGACCCAGTGGAAGAAAATTGTTGATGCCCACGACCTAACAATTTGACTAGAGCAGAGGTCTCCAAACTTTTTAAGACAACCTTCACTTTTTGAATTTAAGTGCAATCCAGGATCTTCCTCAAACCCAAACACCCTCGACCCACCTCCTTCCTGTCCCTTCTCTGAGGTCCTGCCCCTCTTCACTTCATCCTCCAGTCTCACTCACTTTCACCAGGCAGACGCAGCGGGCTGGGGTACAGGCTCTGGCCTAATCCTTGTAAGGGATTTGGAGTGTGAGAGGGGCTCTGAGCTGAACCTGGGGAAGGGGTTGTGGTGTAGGAGCGGGTTCAGGGCACAGGCTCTGTAAGGGAGTTTGGTTCCAGGGGGCTCAGGGCTAGTGCAGGAGCTTGGGGTGCAGGAGGGGCTTCATGACTGGGGCAGGGGTTTGGAGCTGGCTCCAGTTGGGTCCTGCTTACCACAGGTGGCTCGTGGGTGGTGGTGTAGTGGAACTAAGGCAGACTCACCCCTGTCCCAGATCTGCACCACTCCCAAAAGCAGCCAGCAAACTCCATCCTAAGCCCTGTTGTGCCCCCCCTCTGCTCTGTGGAGAAAGGATACAGAGTGGAAGGGTGCACCTTGACATCAGTGCCCTCTTCTCCCTCCCCTCCCCTGCACAGCAAGCAGGGGGCTCCCCAGGGGAGGGGCAGCTCCAAAGTAAAGGGCAGGAGATGAGCAGCAGTGGGGGAAGGGGCAGCTGAAGCACTGGCATTTGATAACCTCCTAGCCAAACCAGTCAGAATCACCTGTCAGAGGCTCCAAGATCTACCAGTAGATCCCGAGCTACTGGTTGGTGATCACTGGACTAGAGTGTGGGCTCCAGAGTGAGGCTGAGGGTGAGCGCTCTGAAGTGTAGGAAGAGGCACCAGCTTTGGGGGTGTCAGAGTTGGGGCAGGAGGGGCTTACCTTGAGCAGTTTCCAGTTTGTGGTGCAACCGGGATGCTAAGGCAGCTTCCTGCCTCTCCTGGCACCACAGACCATGCTGCACCCCAGAAGCAGCCAGCAGCAGGTTTCTATCCAATGGGAGTGCAGAGCAAATGCATGGGGCAAGGGCAGTGCGCGGAGCCTTGTACGGTCTCCTCCCCATCCCCCACCTAGGAGCTAGGCCTGCTGCTGGCCATTTCTGGGGCGCAGCGCAGTCTGCGGTCAGTGCCAGGACAGGCAGGTAGCCAGGCTTAGCACCCCTCACCGGTCACCTGATTGCCCTGCAGCAATGAGACTCAGTGCCTGACATTCCACGACACAGTACTGGGTTGCGACCCATAGTTTGAAAACCACTGATTTACTACATATTTGAGAAACTGTGTCAGTGTGTCTGTCTGTTCATTAAAAAACTCCTTCTAAGCAGTAAGAGCTAGGACCACCAAATTCAGTATATAGCTTCCTCTTATCGTAATTTAAACCAAGGTAAGGGTTTGGTTGTGCCAGGAAAACAGGATGTGCCTGGAATGGGACTGCCTCTCATAAAGCTAGAAATGAGACAGAATCGCTAAGCAGGTGAAAGAGCTGGTTGAGATCACCCACCCATCCTGCATCCAGCACAGCCCTAGGACTAAGCCTTCCACCCTCTAGGTGCCCTTTAGGAAAGGCAGAGGGGGCTGAAGCTTGCATACTCATCCCCAGCCCCATTTAATTTTCCAAAAAACCAAAAATGAATTAAGGACCCAAGCAATGCTGGGTAAATCTCCCAGTGTATATACAGGAAACCTCCAAGTTGCAACCGCTTGAGTAGGAACCCCCTGCACTTACAACTATTTTTTAAAGTGTGGAAGGGGCCAAAAACCCGCATTTATGACAGTGCACGGTGCCTATCATCAATGAGGCTTCGAAATACGACATCCGACTTGTGACGCTTCCCCGGGAACCAATCATGTCGCAAGTCGGGGGTTGCCTGCCCACATACATGTGAGTTTCTCTCTCTCACTTGTTACACCACAATGACTATTTTCAAATAACTTTATGGGTTTGAAAGACACAAAAATAAGATTTTTGTTCAAGTGACCAACGGGTTTGGTTTTTTTAAAAATGAGTTGTCTTTTTTAGCTATTCTTTTTAAATAATCTGTAAAAGTTATTTGAACTTTTTAAAAGAAATAATCAGAAGAAAAAAAAACTCATGGAAGAAATTAAAGAAAACTTACTAGAAGTCTCAGAAGATGTGTGCTGTGAGATCTCCTGCCTTAATAGAAGGGGCAAAGGTGTTCAGTCTTTGAGAAGATCTCTCTTCTAAATAGCAGTTAAAACAAACCAAAGATGAATTTTAAGATCGAAAGTTCCTTTCTCTCAGAGGCAGCAAGGTGGAGGGAGAATGTGAGTAATCGACTACTTGCTTACAACCCTGGAGCCCAGGCTCATCAATTAACTGTGTACAGTTACACTTTCACATCTCTAATTAGCATAACACATCAAAATAAGATGTGAATGTTTTTGAATTGCATTATTGAGAGATAGATCATGAATACTGAATAGTCAGGAATACAAGAGTAATAGGCTTAGAATGGATTAATATATAGGCTTTTATGCTGGAAAACCTAGGCTGAAATAGATCACAAGAATGAACCTTAAATTGAGGTTTGCCTAATCAAAAAAGCTACTGCACAATTTGGAAGGACTGCTAAGGAAAGAACAAGATTTGAACTAAACAGGGTGCTGGAAGTGAGGATTCACCTACATTGACAAGAGGGAAAGTAGCACAATCCCTCATTTCCATGAATACTAAAACAAAACTGGAGAAAAGTGAGTCCTATGCTCCCCTCCAAAAAGCTGACTAGAAGTAGTGAAATGTCAGAATTGGGCTTTGACTCAAGAACAATTTTAGTGAAAAGTACATATTTCATCGAAAAAATATTTTATTGGGAAAGTAAGTTTTCTGACTTTTCATCAGAAAACTGAAAAAAAATTCAGCTGAAAATGTACACAAAAACCAAGCATTTTGATTTTGTTGAAGTTTTCAACCAAAACCAAAACAACTTTTAGCTCTGGCTGTAAAATATTAGACTGACCTGTAAAGCATTCGCTTCCCCATGGCTGCCCAGCAGATTCTTAATTAAATGTTGTGTGTTAAATGTTTGGCAAGTCAGGGAAACCATGCCAAAACCCTGCTGTTTCCAAGTAGTGTCCTCCCCATTTTTCTCTTCATAGTGCTGCCTCCTTTCTAGCCATCATTTTGTTACTTGTACAAGTGGAACGCCTGCAGAACCCAGTGGGAGTGGGTGTCCTATCACATCAGGCACCACCTCTACTCCTTAACAATTTACAGACCAGGATGTAAGAAGTGGGTGTAACATACAGACAGGGAGTAGGCAAGGACACTTGGCTGTATATACGCACAATTTGCAGGATAAACCATACATATTAAAGACCTTGCCCCTTGTCACAGTTGACACCAGTGTCCTCTTCTATATTTCCCCACCCTGCCACGGTACGTCTTCCTGTTAATTCCCATCCACCCAGTTTCCATTACTCATTGATCAGTTGTCCACCATTTCTCCCACCTCTTCCCACTGCCTAACCAGCCTTCCACATTCCCCCCATCTCTTTCCCCAATCTCAGGCTGCTATCAGCCCTGCACCACCCCCATCACCCGCTTATCATCCCCTCCATCTACTTTCACTATTTAATTACTCAGCCCCACACCCTTCCTCCCTCAGCCCTCGGCCCCATCACAATTCCACTGCTCTCACCAACCCCTATGCCTAGCCCCGGCTTTGCCCCTGATTGTACCCCACCCCACCCCCGTTAGCCCTCACCGACTCCTGTACCTGCCACACTGCTCTTCCCTCCCACTGCCAGTCCCTCCCCCCTCCCACTGCCCCCCCTCCCACTGCCAGCCCCTCCCCCTCTCCCACTGCCAGCCCCTCCCCCTCTCCCACTGCCCCCTCTCCCACTGCCAGCCCCTCCCCCTCTCCCCTTGCCCCCTCTCCCACTGCCAGCCCCTCCCCCTCTCCCCTTGCCCCCTCTCCCATTGCCAGCCCCTCCCCCTCCGTCCCCCCTTCATACTTACCCCTCCCCCGCCCATCTTCCACTTATTGCCCCTCCCCCACTGATGCCCCATCAAATATTCACACCCCCCCCGGCACGGACCCCTCCCCCCCTCATGCAGCCCCTTCGCTTCCCCTCCCCCCGGGCTCACCGCGGGCGGGGGGCTCGTTGGCCGGGCCGGGCCGCTCCCTTCAGCCCCCGCCGGCCCCTTTGCCCGAGGCTGGGCCGGGCCCTGGCCGGACGCCGCAGCCGCCCTCACCGTCTCCTCAGGCCGCCGCTGCCAGGCACCGGGGAAAAGGGGGGCGGGGGCCCGCACCGACCCCGGCAAGAGCCATGGAGCCCGCCCAACCAACCAACCAACGAACGGGAAAGCGCTCAGGAGCCGCCTCCTCCCGCCAGCCAATGGCGAGCGCTAGAGACGGAAACCCCGAGCGTGGACAGTGAAGCCAGCCAATGACTGCACGGGATGGCGCGCCCCGCCAGCCAATAAGGAGCGGCGAGAGGTCGAACCAAGTCGCACCGGCCAATAGGACAAGAAGAGTCTCCTTCGAGGAGTCGCCTGCGCGCCGCAGCCAATGGGCGAGTAGAGCGCGCGAGCCAATGCGGGTAGCGAGGACGCTCCGAAAAAGGGGCGTGGCTAGGAGCGGTTGAGGGCCAATCCCACAGTGTCCAGGGGAGACTGGCTCCGCCCCCTTCTCGCGCCGGCAATCGCCGAGTCCGAAGAACGGATAGCCGAGCCTAGTCGGAAATCATCGAAGCCGCCATCGCTGGTCTGGCGGAAAGAGCCGAGCTCCTTCCGGAAAGGGCCGAAGCTGGGAGCTGGCCTCAGCACCGGTGTGCCAAGGCTGGAGCATGGGCGTGGAGGAGCCGGAGCGGGGCAGCTCCAGGGGACTTCTGGGGTCACTGGCCTGGGGGGCCTCTGGGTTCCCTGGTTTGGAGGGGTTCTGGGAGTCACTTGTGCAGGGTCACTGGCCTGGGGGCCTCTGGGGGTCCCTGATTCCCCACCTCCAGGATCCCACCCACTCAAGAGCCCCTCGCACTAGGATCCCTGGTCACATTCAGGGTCGCTGTCCCATGCACGGTGCCTATTCCCATGCGGGGCCCTTGGCTCGGGGATTGCTGGCCACTCCTCTCTGCATCCCACGCAGAAATCCTGGTGCCCATCCAGGTTCTTTCCAGCGAGCTTTGGCTCTCAAGTCTCTGTTCTGCCAACACGAAGATCCCACATCCCAAATAGCCTCCCCAGTGCCACATTCTGCCCAGATTCCCCCCCACAGGGCCCCACCTTGTTCTCCTGGCAGCTATCAGAGTGGGACAACAGCAGGCCCTTCCTATCTTGGGCTGAATTGGAACCGGTGATCCAGCAACCAAAGGCTTCGTCCCCCCACCAGCACTTCCCAGTGTCTGGCTCAGCCTGTCCTAGAAGCATTTCAACAAAGGCCACCCTAAGCCCCTCTCTCCTCCCTTCTGCTCCAGATCTGCTGCCCTCTTATTTCTTGGAGCCGAGTTAGCCCAGCTTAGGGTTTTATTTCTGGCTCTCGTCTTTCAGCTGCAGCCTGAGGCTGACACCTACTGGGCACCCCTGGCATTGCAATGATGTCACATATCAAGGTACAGTTCTCACATTCAGCCCAAAGTGCAACACTGACAGTTTATTGGTAGGACAGGCAGCCTGTAGGCCCCAGAGCTGAGCTCAGTGCTGTACAAACAGGGTAAAGGACAATCCCTGCTCTTCTTAGTGCCTGCAGCAGCCTCATCAGCAAAATGCAGAACCTGCAGGCTACCACCAAGTCTGGTGCAAGGGCAGTCATCAGTGATATAGGACATTGGTGGTGTTAGGCCCCAGCCACATGTGGGGCAAGCTGGCTACACACAGACCCTGGCCCTTGGAACAGTTCAGAAGGGCCCAGAGTGGGTGGCAAATCAAGCTTGTGCACATGGGATCAGGTCAGTTACAAACCACTGCAACTCAGCCGTGAAGAGCATTCCATCTAAACAGCCAAGACTGGCACAGGGTGGGGGGATAGAAACAGGGACCAAGTGACATGCCAGGAAGATCACCAGCAGAGCAAGGACTAGAACCCATGTTCCTGACCCCAGACCAGTGCTGCAGCCACTACCATATGCAGCATACCTCCCTCCCCTCCTTAGAAAGCAGGAGGTGGGAGAGTGCACCATGAAAGCCTCTCTCTTGCTGCCCCATGCAACGTGCCAGGCTTGGGGCCTGTCTGTTCCTGCCGCATCATCCGGATGGAAAGGGAAGCCATCACACCACAGAAATACATCACATCTGAAAAATATTGCCCCCCACTCCAAGGTTACTGCTACTCAGCCAGGCCGGTTTCCTTTGCACCTGGCTCACTGGTTTGCATTTCACTCTGCTTGTGAGAGCAAACCTGGCCTGGTCAATTTCACTTCCTGGTTCTCATGCCCTTCTGTGAACCATGCAGCAGGGCAGGGGAAATCAGGAAAATTCTCGAAAGACTCTATTGCAAAAACAGTGGGAGGGTGTGGCAGCAGGTGGTCTCCCGCACAAAGGCTGCTGCCCATCACGTGGGTTTGGCTTTCTTCGGCTGCATGAGGCTCTCATAGGCTGCCTGCACCTCGATGAACCGTCTCTCGGCCTCCTCCACCTGGTGGCGGTTGTGATCTGGGTGCCAAAGCTTCACCAGCTCCCGGTACTTCTTGTGAATTTCCTCCACCGGGGCACCATCCGGGAGACCCAAAACCTGAGAGGTTGTAAGGAGAAATGACCCCACTGGACTGGGAGCAGGATGCACCAGGTCTCTGAGCTCTGGGGTCTTCCCTCTAGGGGGCTGGGAGGGGAGCTAGAGACACTGGAGACCCAGGGACCACATCCTGCCTGAAGACTGTGCCTTGGCAAAGGATGGCAGTGCTGGTTCAGTGTCCCAGTCAAGGCACAGAGCTGAATAGTGCAGGAGTCCCCCTGTAGGAGGTGATCATGTGAGCCTGCAGCCTCTTGAGCTCAGCATGGCCCCCAAAGTTTGGGAATCTAAGCGCTTCTGCTCACCTGCATTTGCTTCCCCTGGAAGGTGTGAGCTGAAAGATCCCTACCCCAAGCAGCTCCATGCCACCCAGAGTGGAAGCTGCTGCCTTTTCAGTCCCAATCAGGTCCCAAATTGAAAGCAGAACAGAGGGGGATGGATCCCCAAAGCTCTGGTGCCGCTATTCCTGCTGCTCTAACCCTCCTCTCCAGGTAGGAATAGAACCCAGGAGTCCCAGCCCGCCAGACCTTGCACTAATCACTAGCCCCCATTCCCTCTCACCCACCTCCTTTGTCCACATTTACACTAGTGTGCACCCTCATGCAGTGACCTGACGTCCCCCTCCTGGACACCCATTCCCCCCCTGCCTGCCTACCTTGTATGCTAGCTGCTGCCGCTCAGTCTGGAAGCTCTTCACAAACTCATAGACTTTCTCCCACTCCTGGAAGGAGCCGGCCCAGATGCCTGTGCCATCCGTCAGCAGCCTCCACGCACGGTAGGGCAGAAGGAGGAGCTGCTCCAGAAAGCTGCCCAGGGAGGGGAAGAAACTGAGCCAATCCAAGAGGGCGCCGATGGCGTCGGCCACGTAGTGGACAGTGGCAGCCGTGTTGCAGAAGGCACAGTAGGCCAGAGGGGTGGTGAAGGCCAGGTAGGCCAGGCCCAGGCGGTACAGCCGGGCGCTCAGTGTCTCTCCAGTGTCCCGGCGGGGCTTGTAGCACCGGTACTGCTGGGCAGTGATGCTGGCAGTCAGGCTGATAGGCAGGATGGCCAGGGCGCGGCCGTAGAAGACAGGGGAGGTGAGGAAGGCTGCCGTCAGTGTGTTCTTGAGATCTGAGGTCTGCTCTCCCACGCTGGACACCACATGCACCCCCAGGCCCACGGCCAGCGGCAGGGCCAGCAGGGCGAAGCCGGGCAGGGAGGACAGGCCGATCAGTGCCACCAAACCAAAGTAGATCCCCACCAGGACCTGGCCGAAGAAGCGCACAGGGCTGAGGGCCGGAGGCTCCGGGCTGCGAGGGTGCGACTCCTGGGTGGCGTTGGCTCGGGCCACCCAGCCAGGGAGCTGCCAGAACTCCCAGAGCCAGCCCATCCCGAGGCCCCCCAGCGTGAGCATCCACAGCAGAGCGTGGCTGTCCCGGCCCAGGTAGACATGGTGCAGCCCGACAGGGCCCCCCAGAGCCCAGAGGGCATAGGCCACCAGGAGCCTTTTGGCCATCCTGGCGGGGGTGGGGTGGACGTTGGCTCACACAGGCTCCAATACCGGACTAGAGGGGCGGGGCATCATCCTGCTGGGATGCCCCCTGCTGGCTGCTGGGAGAACTTTAGCTGTCCGTTCACTCTGAAGAGGAGAGAAGGATAAATAGATCATTGCATGGCATGGGGTGGGGGCCAAAAATCCCTCCTCCGGTGTGGCATAACCACACCCCATGCCGGTGCTGAGAGGGGAGACAGGCCCAGGGCACGGCCCCATGGATCCGTGCTGTCGGCTGTCTCCCAAGCCAGGCAAGTGGCCCTGATTGCCCTCTTCCTTCTCCCCATGCCGGCTGCCCCCCGCCACAAGAACTAGAGATGCCCCCCAACCAGGTATGCCCATGGCCCCAGTATTCGCAATCCCCAGACTAGGTCTCTCTCCACCCCATGTGCCCCTGGGAGACTGGGGACAGTGCGGGGGTGGAGATGCCTAGGGTGAGCTGGAACGGAGCACCCGGTGCCTGCAAAGGCCAGAACAGGGACAGAGCAGAATCCACCCCACCCCCATCAACCCCCAGCCTCATCCCAGAGCCACCCTGCGGCACAAACCTCTCTGCACATGCCTGGCGGGGCCCCGGACGCAGGCTGCGGGAAGGGGATGGGGGCTGAGCCAGCAGGACTTTGCTCCCCCTGCTGTGTTCGACTTTGCCCATGTCCCATGGGCCCAGGCGCTGACTCAGGGGGCTGGATTCTGGCTGCACCAACATCCACTGGTCAAAGGGCACCGGCTTTCCCAGCAGCCTCTGCAGCCCTGGGGCGCAGCTCCGTTGGGGAACGGAAGAGGGTCTCCTTGAAGCCAGCTGGAAATGTCTGGTGGAAGGAAGGAGACTCCTGCCCCTGCTCCTCTCCCTAGGTGCCAGCTCTCACTGCAGTCCTGCCCCAGACCCTGAGCCACGGGGCCCGCCTGATCCCCAGCCCCCATGCTCTGGTGGGGTGGGATGTAGCAGCTGTTTCAGAGCCCCCGGGTGGGTGGGAGTCAGGCTGCCTGTCGTTTCCTCCCTCCGCCCACATTTTCCATGCTGGGGTCCTGAGCCTGGGCCTGGTCTTGCAGGGCCTTGTACTCCGGGCTCTGCACCAACCCCAAGGGGCAGTCGAGGCGCCATTGGGTTCCCCCATGCTGCAAAGCCCGGGTTGTTCTCCCCCGGCTCCTGGACCGTCTGCCCCGCCGGTCCGTGGGATCCCCAGGCCCTGCTGTGGCCGGGAAGCAGCAGAGGGAGCTCTCTGCCTTCTAGCGGGAAGCCAGGCCGGAGCCCGACTGCTCTCCAGCTGCTCCCCTTCTAGCCAGGGCCGGGCACTTCCCAGGTTTCTGCACAAAGCCTGCAGGAGAGCGCAACGGGGAACTGGGCGGGGGGTGGGGGGCAGGGTAAACTCAGGCCAGCACCCCCAGCTCGGAGCCTGCGGATGGGGCAGGTCTGCTACTGGCCTCTACACAGCCCCCGGCTGTCCTCTAGCTACAGAGCCTGGCCCTCCCCAGCAGCTGATCCCACTAGGGGGGCCACAGTGCCCTGCCCTTGTGGGACTGCCCCCACCACTGAAATGCAGCCACCTCCGGGTGCCACAAGGCAGCTGTGTGGTGACCGCCGGGGTGTCCAGAGGCCCCAAATTGAGGCTTCCATCGTGCTGCACAGACAGGGAGGGGAAGTGTTTCCCCCGAGTCAAGGTCGGGGCAGAGCCAGGTGTCTTGAGTTCTAACCACTAGGCCTGGCTGCCTGTGCAGCGGCAAGAGGGTCACCAGTGGGAAGGGTAGGCGTGATGTGAGACAGGGTGCTGGGCCCAGCGCAACAAGCGATGGTCCAGAGACACCTGCACGGGGGCCGGAGCTGGCTGAGTGTGTTTATGGGCTGGACAGACAGATGGACACTGCAGGGCTGAAGCGTAGGACAGGGCATTTTCCCAAGCCTGGGGCCTGGCCTGCTGGCTTTGCTCCCCCCTCCAGCCTCCCTGGGTCACAGCCAGGCCAAGCAGCACCAGGCGAAGGTTGTGGAAAGGGGAACAGATATGATGGGAGAGGGGGAAAGGATCCTCCCCTTCTGGCCGGATTCTGGGAAGGGCCAAGAGCCCTTCTAGCAAATGGGGGAGGGAGACCATCTCGGATGCCTAGCAACTCGGGCACGTGGGCCCAAAGGCCTCACAGCCGGGACCCACGCACTGCGTCCTACATTGACGAGATTGGGGGGGATTTCTACTGGAGGGGAACAGACAACTTCTCACGTGGCTGAGCTGAGCTGAGATCCAGGCCCTGGGGGGCGGGACCTGCCAATCAATCATCAGCCCCCCCCCCAGCATCCCTAGTTTATTAATCCCCCCAATTTTCCTCCACAGTGTGGCCAGCGGACGTAATAGGCTGGGCCTGGCAGGCGCCTTGCAGCCCGTCACCCCCACCCGCCTCGGGAGCCGGGTGCTCTCCCCCCCAGACTCTAGTTTGCACAAGGCCGGGCACCCTCGCCTTTATTTACATGGATTAGCAGGGAGCTGGTCGCCAATTTGCTCTAATTCATTATTAATCAGCCCAATCTGCAATCTGTTGACTTAGCGGCCTGCCTCTCGCCCCCATGCAAATGGCATCATAGCGGGCTGGGCTTTAATATTCATTCTTTGCTTTTGTTCTGCCCCTCCCCCAGGCTGCGAAAGGGGGTGGGCGGCGGGGGGTTAAGAGCCTTGTGGGGGACTGAGATGCTGAGGGCCAGCCGGCCGGCTCAGGGAATGGGACACGGGGCCTTCTGCGCGCTTGGCCCAGCTCCGAGGGGCGGGGGGCTAGTTGTTACCACAGGAAAGTCTCTGCGGTGCTAGTCCCAGCTCTGACCCCCAACTGGCTGTGTGTCCTGAGGGGGGGAGGGCGCATGGTCCTGCCTCAGTTTCTTCAGCTGTGTTTCTGACCCCTTCCCCCACTCTTCCCCTTGCCTCGCAGACGCTCTCCTGGTGTCCCCCTCAATCCAGGTCCCACTCCCTGCCATGGAACTAGCAGTTTGTCAAGGAAGGGGGGGGGATTGAACCACTGGGGCAAGCAGGGTACTAAAGAGCCTTAGGGGCTGGGGTGGGATGGAGCAGTGGGTCCAGGTAGGGTGGATGGAGCAGGGGTGCTGGGAGAGCATGGGCGGGGAGGGGAGCTGGAGGAGGGACGTAGTGACTGAAAAGCTCAAGGAGCTGGGGGGAGGATGAACAGGGCAGATGAATACTCAAGGGGAGCCAGAGCCCCACGGTGCCCAGGGCGCCAGAGAACTGGGATTGGCAGGGAGTCAGCCACCTGCCCATGTGCTGCCATTAGGGGCACAGCCTCTCCCCTCCCCTCCCTTCCCATAGACTGGGTTGCAGCCCCCCATGTAGCAGCAGGCAGCTGTGGGTGCCGGAGAGCCAAGGCCCAGCTAAGAGTCAGGGCTCCATGGTTCCCAGTTCAGGCAGGTCAGAGTAGTGGTTAGAGCAGGAACTAGGTGAGTCCTGAGCTCCCAGCAATGGCGAATTTCCCCCAATCCTGGGATGCTGGGCCCAGATCTGAGTTAGGGGTCACCCACTGGAGTGGAGGGAGACTATGGGGTGTAAGTATGGGAATTACAGGATGGAGGAGCTATAAGGCAGGGAATGCACAGAGGTGACTGCTGAGGGGAAGGGGATGCTCAGGGATGACCGGTGGGGGCCACGGGGTAGGAGATGTGCAGGGTGACCAGTGGGGGCCATGGAGCAGGGGATGCACAGGGGTGACCGGTGGAGGCCATGGGGCAGGGGCTGTGCAGGGTGACTGGTGGGGGCCATGGGGCCGGGGATGCGCAGGGGTGACCGGTGGGGGCCATGGGGCAGGGGCTGCGCAGGGTGACCGGTGGGGGCCATGGGGCAGGGGCTGCACAGGGTGACTGGTGGGGGCCATGGAGCAGGGGATGCACAGGGGTGACCGGTGGGGGCCATGGGGCCGGAGCTGCGCAGGGGGCCAGTTTCGGGGCTACGGGTGACCAGTCAGAGGCGTGTCTGTGTCTTGCTGCCGCTCTGTCCATCGGGGCAGGAATCTGGCTGCCTGACAGGACTCTGCATGCTCCCCCCGCCCGGCCTGTCTTATTCCATGACAGCAGCGTCTGCGCGGCAAGTCCCACTGGGCAGCGCGGCCGAGAATCTTCCAGCGCTGCGGCCCAACGCTTGGCTAGCTCCGAGCGCAGCCACCCCGGGGGGTCCTGGGGGCAGCCAAGGATGGAGCCAAGCGGAGCGCAGCCCAGCTGGGCCACAGGATGTCAAGCGAGGAGCCTCAGCCTGGGAACAGAAGGGCGGGGGGGCTGGGCACTTAGGGCTGTATTCTGCCCCTCACTCCCGGCCTGCAGCCCCCAGCTACGTCAGCGCCCGGTCTAGCCCCCTGGATGGTTCTCGTTACACACACACACACACACACCCCCTTCTGCATCTGCGCACTTGGGCACATCGATCGCCGCAGGGCGGGGGGGTGTCTCCTGTGTCCCTATTGATTCTTTTAAGTATCTGGATTTAAAAATGTCAAATTTGCCGTTTCCATGCGGGGCCAGATCTAGCGTCTGGGAATGAAACACAAAGGGATCGATGGAGCTGTGTCCAGAATGAGAAAGGCCTGCTTGGCCTGCACGAGCCCCCCCGCCCCGCCAGCCCACAGCTGCCTACCAGCCCCCTCCCCACCCTACCATCTCCCCACCCACTGCCCCTTCCAGCACCCTACTAGCGCCCCGTGTCAGCCCCCAGCACCTTACCAGCTCCCCCCGCCACTACCAGACCCCCCCAGCCAGGGATAGAACATAGGAGCCCCCCCCCCCATTTGGGAAGAGAGCTGGCACATCCTTGCCAATCCTGCCAGTGCAGCCGGCCGGCCCAGCACACAGCAAGTTAACCCCCCCCCCCCCAAAACCCTTCCAGGGCAGCTCCAGCCCTTTCTACCAGGCACGGTTTGTGAGTTGTCAGGGAAACGTGGATTTGGCATTTCTCCGCTGCCTGCAGACAGGTGTCTGACAGTGCGGGGTGATGGGCGCAGCCTGGGACCCCCCCGAGCACAGCTCCCCACTCAAACCGCAGTGTGACGGGGGCTGGGCTCCTGCCTCCCCAATCATACCAATGGGTTAGAGCCGAGAATGTGATTTGAGGTGCAGGGGCTGCCCCAGGGGGAGAGCCAGGGGTGTGATTTGGGGTGCAGTGGCTGCCCCATAGGGAGAGCCAGGGGTGTGATTTGGGGTGCAGTGGCTGCCCCAGGGAGAGAGCCAGGGGTGTGATTTGGGGTGCAGTGGCTGCCCCAGGGGGAGAGCCAGGGGTGTGATTTGGGGTGCAGTGGCTGCCCCAGGGGGAGAGCCAGGGGTGTGATTTGGGGTGCAGTGGCTGCCCCAGGGAGAGAGCCAGGGGTGTGATTTGGGGTGCAGTGGCTGCCCCATAGGGAGAGCCAGGGGTGTGATTTGGGGTGCAGTGGCTGCCCCATAGGGAGAGCCAGGGGTGTGATTTGGGGTGCAGTGGCTGCCTCAGGGAGAGAGCCTGGGGTGTGATTTGGGGTGCAGTGGCTGCCCCAGGGGGAGAGCCAGGGGTGTGATTTGGGGTGCAGTGGCTGCCCCAGGGGGAGAGCCAGCGGTGTGATTTGGGGTGCAGTGGCTGCCCCAGGGGGAGAGCCAGGGGTGTGATTTGGGTGCAGTGGCTGCCCCAGGGGGAGAGCCAGGGGTGTGATTTGGGGTGCAGTGGCTGCCTCAGGGAGAGAGCCTGGGGTGTGATTTGGGGTGCAGTGGCTGCCCCAGGGAGAGAGCCAGGGGTGTGATTTGGGGTGCAGTGGCTGCCCCAGGGGGAGAGCCAGGGGTGTGATTTGGGGTGCAGTGGCTGCCCCAGGGGGAGAGCCAGGGGTGTACAGTAAAGTTTGGGGGCAGGAATTCATCACTCTCTAAGCCTGGGGGTTCCCTTGACGCTGTTTCTGAGCTGGGGGCTGAAGTTGGGGTACAGGGAGGGGGAGCAGCTGGTGGGCAGCTCCCCACAGGTCACATCACAGCCAGTGCCCCTCATTGGTGTTGGCATCCCCGAGGGAAAACTTCCAGGCTAAATGGCTCAGGTGAGCAGGGAGATCACAGTGCATCCCAGCGGGTTGGGGAGGGGAAGCCTGGGACATGGGATGGGGTTTCACAGGGGGCAATTCACTCACTCCCATGTCCCCTGTTCACTCTGACCCACAGCCCGTCTCATACACGCTCCCACTTTAAGGGCCCATTGGGATCAGCTAGTCCAACCCCCGGCACGATTCGCAGGCCACAGCCCTCCCTCCCCGCACCCTGGCTGAGTCACAGGTGCCCTCACACCAGGAGCAAAGCCACCAAGTCCCAGAGGATCCACCACGGACACGGGGCAGACCTGTCAGTAGCCCGTGTCAGGCAACACCCCCGCTCCTAGGATCTCAGAGCACTTTGCGAACATTCATTAGTGAACATCCCACAGCCAGGGGGCAGGTCAGCACCAGCCCCTCTGCACACACAGGGAAACTGAGGCATGGAGCGACCAAGGGACTTGCTCAAGGTCTTAGGGAGTCAGTGCCGGAATAGAACTTGGGAGTCCCAGCTCCACTCCCCGACTCTAACCCCTGGGCCCCACTTCCCTCCCAGAGCCAGGATAGAACCCAGGAGCCCTGGCTCCCACCAACCCCTGCTCTAACCATTAGCCTTGCATTGACTCCAGGAAAGATGACCTGGATTATGGCCCTGCATGATCTGCAGGGGACAGCCATGCCTCCCACCCACGTGCCCATCCCTCACGCCAGCAGTCGGGTTCTCCCCATCCCGGAGCTCCTACTGCCCTGCTGAGGGCAGCTCGGGAAGACCGCGGTGGCCGGGCGCGTGGCTCCTGACACCGATCAGACGCCTGCTATAAGCCATAATTGGAGCCATTGATCAGTGCCGGCCACCAGCGTTTAAGGCATCGATTTTTGGAACCTTCCTGCTAATTGAAGCATTTGTCACCCCCTTGTTCCACAGGGCCCGCTCCCAACAGACCCGCAGGCTGGGCACACCGCGGGGGAGCAGCTGTGACAGAGGCCTGGGCTTTGGCACAAGCAGGTGCAGCAGCCTGGGGCAACGGGGCTCCAGCCTGACCCACTTGTGGCTCTGGAGGGCAAAGGGGGCTAGTGGGTTAGAGCTGGGGGGGTCAGGGAGCCAGGACTCCTGGGTTCCATTAGTGGCTTTGCGCTGCACAGGCAGGATGAAAATCATTGTCATCGGAGAGATGACCCAAAACACACCTGCACCCCCATCCTGGCCTCATACGTCCCACGATCTTGTGTCAATACTGGTGGCGGTGGGGCCGGTCCGGTCCCAGCACTGGAGGCTCATTGATTTCTGCTGAGGTCCCTGGGCCATGCAACGGGCACGTCAGTGGGGCCTGCCCCAGTGTTTCCTGTAAGCTGTGAGCTTATGTGGCCGCTCAGGAGAAATTCCAGTGCTGCCCAGCTGATTAGCAGAGTGCCCCCAGCTAGGTATTTGGGTCTACTGGTGGTGCACAACCGCACATGGATGGAAAAAATTATTCCGCACATGGATAGAAAAGATTAGAAGGAACGTTGGCTGAACCCCAGGAGCTCCCAGGACAGATGCAGGGAGATCAGAGCCAGCCCCAGTTGCCTGGAGGACATAACCCTATGGCTGGAAGTAACACATCTGCCTCTGCATACATCCATCCTCTTACAGGCTGCCCACCCTGATAGGTGTGCATACACACTCGGCCATGCACGGGTACACACATGCACTTTCCTCTGCACACGTGCGCCCTCACACACACTACCTAGAAAGGATCGGGCAGGTGGCTAGATGTACACACTCTTACACGCACACAGGGACACACGCACACACAATGCCATGTGCACCCTCTCTGTACACGGGCATGCTCACACATCCAGAGACCCGCATGTGCCTGCATTCACATGCATGGAGACCCCCCCCCCCCACACACACACACCAGCATGCAGGGAGACGCGCGCTAGCCCCACGCAGCTTGTGGTTCCAGGAATTACAGACGAGCTGGTTAAAGGAATCCGGCGCCTAATTCTGAATGTCACGTTGGCTTGTCAGTTGGCTGGTAATTAATGCGAACTCTGGGTCTGCAGCCCCTCTGGAATCGTATATCAATGCCAAATCCGGCGCTGCAAAGCAACCCTTTTACCCAAGTGCTGTTATTAGGGGAATTTTATATGTATTAGCTGTTGATGCACATTAATACATTAAAAATGTCAGCCGCGGAGGCCAGCTAATTGTCTGATTTAAATGTCTATTTGTCAGCGTGCGGCTCAGGTGGGCATGAGGCGAATCTGCAATGAGGCACGGAGCCTGTCACGGAGAAGGGAGTGGGGCTCACTGGCACGGTGGGGTGATCGATGGCACAGACACGTTCGCTTTTCTTCTGAGCTGTCTCAGTGAGGCGGGGAAGACGGCACCAGGAGACAGCTACTCCAGCGCCGGAGTCTCCAGGCAGGGGGCGCTATAGGGTGCGGGGGCGGGAGCAGCTTGCAGATTCCAAGCCACTCCCAGCAGGGAGCTCTGTAAGGTGGGAGAGGAGCAGCCTGCATTCCCAGCAGGGGGCGCTGTAAAGCAGAGGGGGGAGAAGCCTGCACTCCCAGCAGGGGGCGCTGTAAGGAATGGGCAGGAGAGGCCTGCACTCCCTGCAGGGGGCGCTGCAACGCAGGGTCAGGAGCAGCCTGCATTCTCAGCAGGGGGCGCTGTAAGGCAGAGGGGGGAGAAGCCTGCTCTCCCAGCAGGGGGCGCTGTAAGGCGTGGGCAGGAGAAGCCTGCACTCCCTGCAGGGGGCGCTGCAAGGCAGGGGCAGGAACAGCCTGCATTCTCAGCAGGGGGCGCTGTAAGGCAGAGGGGGGAGAAGCCTGCACTCCCAGCAGGAGGTGCTGTAAGGCATGGGCAGGAGAGGCCTGCACTCCCTGCAGGGGGCGCTGTAACGCAGGGGCAGAAGCAGCTTGCACTCCCAGCAGGGGGCGCTGTAAAGTGGGGGCAGGAGCACTTCTATCAGTCAGGAAGGAACCACTTGGTGCAGCTGGTCAGGACAGGAGAACCCTGGAGTCTGCAGAACGACATTGCAGTGCAATGCAGGGAAAGGCTGTGACCCCAGCCGTCCATGCCCCGTCGGGACCTCAATCCATCTGCCCTGATCTTTAGCTGCCCGCCTAATTGCCAGCGGGCCAGGATGGATTTCTCCGGCCGACATCCTCTGAATCCTTAATAAATGCCGCTTGTCCAGAGAATTAATTCAGGCTGCCCTGCAGATATCCATCTCGCCAGGCGTTGGCATGCCGGTGATCTACAGCCGCGTTGCCATTTGTTAGGACAGGGGCCAGGGGGCTTGGGAAATGACTCATTTGAAAGGGGGAGGCGCACAGTGGCTAGTAAATCCCCGCTGGAAATACCAGGGAACAGGATCAGGCAATCCCACGGCGCCCCATGCAGCCAATGAAAGGGCCCATCTCCTGGAACCCCCCATCGCTGTTGTAAATATCAGACATGGGGAGACCCAGCAAGGGGTGGGGGCAATGCAGAGTGACGGCATGTGACCAGCCACAGAGGGAACTTTGGGACATGTCCCCCCACTGGCAAGGGAGCTACAGCATCTCCTTGGGAAGGGATGGGAGCCCCACGACTCACACTGGTCATTGGCTGCTTGGAGCTCTGTGGCAGATTCAGGCTAGAGTCCAGGCCTTTCAAGCGCAGGCTTCTGCTCTGCCACTCCAGCTGAATGAGAATCCCCAGTGGCCTCTAGCAGTACAGGGACAATGGCACACCTGTGAGCAACTTGTGTCCATCCACTAGAGGGCAGTGTTGCACACACTCTAGCACCGGCAGCAGCTTGAGCTGGGGGCAGGAAGCCAACCTGTCCTGGCTTGGAGCGATGCTGGGGGAGGATCTCCGCTGAGGGGTTATTACCAGCATTGTCCAGTCACCCCAGGTGGGATCAGGCCAGAACCCCTCTCACATGCCCGTCGTGCCCTGGCCAGAGCCTCACCCAGCCACAGTCACTCGATTTAGGTCTTCCTCGGGAGCAGGCAGTGCAGGGGCTGCTGGAGGCCACACTGGGACCGAGCATCCCGCGGACTCATCCTGCAGCTGGGACAGGGGCTCATCACCTACTGAACAGGATGCTGGCGCAGGCCCATGAGATGCCCGAAGCTGGGCTGTGCAGCAGCCAGGACATCAACCACTCTCCTGTCCCCGAAACTGCTCCAGAATCTCCCACGGCTCCGGGGAGTTCCCAGAGCTGCCTGCATCGGCGGACAGGCCCCCAGCACTGGATCCCCATGCGTAGCTTTATGGCCCATTGGGAGGCAGCAAGCACCACGGGCCCTTATTAGCACCCGCGGAATCGGCACAGAACAGCCACGGAGCACAGAGGGCTTCGGGCCCGAGTGCCCAGGGGAGAGGGCCGGAGCGATTCTGCAGGGAAGCGCTCCCAGAACAAGGCAGGTTCAGGAATGCTGCCGCTAACGCTGTTCCCAAAGCTGGGACAGGAACCAATGGGATTGTGCGCACACACGCGTGTGCAAATGCAAGCAGGCGGGTGTGCAATCACCAGGCTTTTCAATGCCAAGCCGCCTCTCCCGGGATCCAGGCACCATAGGCTAATTCCACCCTGGCCGCTGCTGTGCACGTGTGCCGTGGGGATGGGCCAGCCCCAACGCTGGAGGCAGAGAACATGCTGAGCTCAACTTCGGCCCCAGACCTGCACTGATCAATCCCTAGCCCAGGTGGGACCCTGCTGCCCCTGACGGCCCTCTCACTAGCACAGCTGGGAGAGGGGCAGGGCGGAGTGCTTTGCATCTGCAGGACAACAGCTGCTTCCATGGCACTCTGGGTTGGGGCTGGAGAGGGGCTGCCTCTCGGCTGGGTTATATCAGGACTGAGACCCCAGAGTTCATCTCATGGAAGGGCGGCTGTTCTGGGGCCCCTCTCAGGGCTGCCTCTGCCTCTTTGATCCAATGGAGACCAGGCCCAGAGGCTGAGGAGTTTGCTTTATAAACCCAAGGCAGCGAGGGCTCCCCCATGAATCAATAACTACGTCTCACTCGGCATTCCTACCTCCGCGGCCGCCTGTCCCGCTCACCGGCCCCCAGCCTGAGTCTCCACAGCCTGGCCCCTGGCACCAGGGCAAGGCATTTGCCATTCCGATGCGGTAACGCTTTACTCAGGTCCGTGCCTGCCTTGGCGGGGAAACTGAGGCACGGAGCAGGTGAGAGGGACACGCAGAAGCCAAAGGGCAGGGCAGGGAATGGAAACTTTCGCCCGCCCCCAGCTGGCCCTCTGGGAGGACACGGCTGTGGAGTCCGGCTGGGGGCCTGGGGAGAATGAAGATGGAGCTCATTGTGGGGTTAGAACAGTTTGTACAGTGGGGGCGCTGGCAGCCCTGTCTGCCATGGAAACCTCTTCCCTGAAGGGGGTGCGGCAGCTCAGGGGAAACCCCACACAGCGCTCGCAGCAGTGCCAGGCCTTGGGACCCCCTGCCTGCGATGCTCTCACCCAGCCCCTTCCATAACCCACCGGGTCTAATTGCACCGGCTCTGGTGCCCACGTCTGTCTCTGAATCCAATATCCGTCCCCGCGCCGAGCCGGCGGCAGGCAGCTGTCTGTCACCAGCCAGGCCCTTCAATATTTCATTAAGCAGAGGAGAGAGGTGACTCTGCACGGGGGGGGGGGGGGGAATCTCCTCCCCCTCCCATTGGTGCTTTGGCGCTGACGGGCGGCTCGCTCACCCCGGCTGTCGCTTTTGCTCTCATATTGCCTGGCTGGCAGGCGACAGGTGCTGGAGGCCGGCGTGACAGCCTGTCTGCAGCCCAGAGTTCTCTGGGGGAGCCGTGCACCCCTGGGACAGGAGGGTCAGGGTCGGTGCCATGCCCAGCAAGGGGGGAAGGCCAAGCACTTCCCATAGAAGTCTCTTCCCAGTGCTGAGATGCAGCCACCTCTAGGGTGGGCCATGGCAACTGCTTATACATCAATGCTGCGGAGCAGATTGGAGCAGGTGTCTGCCTTAGAGCTGGACTGGGTTACTGGGGTCAATGCTGTCTGCCAGGGAGAGCGCCCCCTACTGAGTCCTCACATCCTGTCCTGCAGCACAGTGCCCCATAGCAGTGACTTCTGGGGAGAGCGCCCCCTACTGAGCCCCCGCCTTGCAGCACAGCACCCGCTAATGCCCAACACTACCAGGGAGAGCGCCCCCTGCTGAGCCCCCACCTTGCAGCACAGCGCCCCCTAGTGCCCAACACTGCCAGGGAGAGCGCCCCCTGCTGAGCCCACGCCTTGCAGCACAGCGCCCCCTAGTGCCCAACACTGCCAGGGAGAGCGCCCCCTGCTGAGCCCATGCCTTGCAGCACAGCGCCCCCTAGTGCCCAACACTGCCAGGGAGAGCGCCCCCTGCTGAGCCCCTGCCCTGCAGCACAGCGCCCCCTAGTGCCCAACACTGCCAGGGAGCGCGCCCCCTGCTGAGCCTCTTGCTGCACAGCGCCCCCTAGTGCCCAACACTGCCAGGGAGAGTGCCCCCTGCTGAGCCCCTGCCCTGAAGCACAGCATCCCCTATTGCCCAGCACTGCAGGGTGAGGGCTTAAACGTGCATGGGGGAACTATGCCTTTCCCCAGGGAGCAGCGCCAGGCTTGGTGTCTTGCTCTCCCACCTCTCCCATCCCCTCTGGGTAGCTGCCCCAGCGGAGTGGCAGGTGAAAATTCTGGCCACCTTGTATCGGCTGCAGCCGCCCCTGTCAGGAAATGCCGGGAGCAGCTTGAGATACTGAGGGCAAAGCTGCCTTTGTGGCCCCAGGGAATCTCTGCTGGGCAGCTAGGAGCCCGCAGGGGAACCCGCCGCACATGCGAGGAATTGCCAGGCAGCAGCCTTGAACCCCAACCAAGAGTGGGGTCAGAGGGCACCCTGTGCGCGCCCATGTCTGCCCAGCAGGGGGCACTGTTGGGTGCAGGAGAGCCCCTGGATTATTGGCGGGGGGGGGGGAGGGCCCTAGCAGGGGCGCTGTCTGTGAAGGGAGGGGTGCCAGCCTAGGGGAGCCCCCAGCTGCTCCGTACCAGGGTGCTGCTCACTATCGACCCAGCCATCAGGCAACCGGCTCAGCCGGCCCTTTGCCCCCCGAGTCAGCTGCCTGCCCTGACACTCTTTAAATTGCTTTCTGCCAGCCCAATTTAGCCGGCGTGAGGAGACTATAAAGAGGGGCCGGCCTGACAGCTCAGGGACCTGCCTGCTCCTTGGGAGCCCTTAATAAAGAGAAACCTCCCCGAATGGGGGATGGGGGAAGCAAACACTGAACGTGCCGGCAGAGCGCCGGGAGGGGCGGGGGAGCCCCTGGTGCTGCGCGGACGCTGCTAATTCCCCCGCGCGCCTCCAGGGAGCCCCAGCTCCTGATCACCAATTAGGGGTTGCGCTTTAATTGATACTGAGCAGCTTGGGAGAGGCTGGAGCACGGGACAGGGGGTGGGCAAGGTGGATGGGCATGCCCAGGGGGTGCTGGGGAAAACACGGGGAGGAGGGATGGGGAGCAGGGTGGGCTGCCAGGGACCTGGCTGGTGAGCATCCAGCCCTCCTGGGGCAGGGTGTGGGTGGGACGGGATGCAGTGCCCAGTCCAGCCGGGCAGATGCACCCCCATCTACTCCCACCTGCACGAGGGGGGATGGGGCACACCCACGGTGCACGCGGCTCGCACGTGGCTCACACGCAACTCACACGTGCTCCCCCTTTCAGCCTCCTGGTTGTTTTATGAGCCCGTAAAACTTGTTGAGCATCATCACAAACCCTCTCCCCCCGCTACCGTCCCCCCCTCCGTAGCAGCCCACGAAGCCGCCAGCACCCCTCTTGGCTAGCCCCCGGGCGAGCAGCTCACTGGCATGCCAGCGGCGTTGTTGTCAGCAGCCCTCGGGGGCCCGGTTTGTGATGTACGAGTCCACCCAGGCGTGACACTAACAGCTCCCAGCGACGGGCGCTATTATGCTAACAAATCTATTACTCCCCGCTCGTTCCGGGCCACGCGCCGTAATCCCGACAATCGAGTCAATTTTCATTTCAGCACAGCCCAGGCTGCTCCCCCTTTTGGGGTCTGCCTTGTTGGCTCACCTCTGACCGGGCAGACAGCTCACCAAGGGTCTCCAGAGGGGCCTGGCCCCCTCTCCACTCCCCCTGAGCCAGGCCCCGCTCCCCCCCCCCCCCCCCGCTCTCCCTTTATTGTCGCCGCTCAAGGACAATTTTCATCCAATTTAGGCCCCAGCCCGGCAGTATTCGCTTTATTGCAAACATGCCCTGGATTAAACGGCGTGGCGGCCCGGGCATGGTGGTCCATCTGTATTCATTTGCACAGTTCTCCTGCCAAGCCCACTCCAGCTGCTGCTGACAGGCCAATTTGTCTCCAGGTCCCGGCACAGCAGAGTAATTGGGAGGGAATGGGCCAGGCTGGGCCCTTAGAGCGAAAGGCTCCACTTCCTCCCACCCGCCTGGCTCTGGGGTAGGGAATGGGGGACAGGCCTGCCCCTTTGGGAGGTGCTGGCTGTGGTCCAGCCATAAGGCGAGGCACTGGCTGGCTCAGGGGTCAGGGAATGGGGGACAGGCCTCAGCGCCAGCCAGTCGTCATAGCAGGGACAGCACCAGCGTGCGTGAGCTGAGTTGGTGGGTTCTCAGCCCAGCGACTGGGCCTGGCATAAGCAGGCTCAGTGGACAGACCAGGATGGGGACCCAGGACAGGGCCCCTACCGGACGTTCTGTAGCCATGTAGCTAAACTATAGCTTTATGCAAAGCAATGCGCCTGAGGGTATGTCTACACTGCAGAGTTTTTTCGGAAAAGCAGCCGTTTTTCCGACAAAACTTGAGGAACGGCCACACTGCAATTGCGTTCTTCCGCAAGAAAATCGAAAGAACAGAGGGGTTTTTCCAGCACTGGTAATCCTCGAGGAAGAAGCCTTTTTGCGAATGAGCTTTTTCGGAAAAAGGCATGTGTAGACGGGGAAGAGGGAGTTCTTTCAGAAAAGAGGAAAGAGGAAAAAGCACAGGTGCCCTGGTGGTCATTCTGTCCACAGCAGTCACAGCTGACATGCGAGAGAGCAGCCATTCCATCTTTCGAAAAAGCAGATCGCTTTTCCGATGCACTTTGGTGGTGTGGATGCTTTTTTCAGAAGACTTTTTTTTTTGGAAGATCGCTTCCGAAAGAAGCCTGTAGTCTAGACGTAGCCTCAGTGTGCTCCGCCAGTCACCCTTTCTGAAAGCAGAAAGGATCTTTACCTTGCCATTGGCAAAGGTGCACCAGCCAGAGTTTTGTGTCGACAGCTGATTCCAAGGCAGGTGTGACGTAGTGGGGGTAACTTGCTAGGGCTGTGGGCGACCTCTGCTGTCTGTAGCACGACCCAGCAGGACAGGGGATGAGTCATTATGCAAAGGGGGCTCCAAACCTGTCTGACCAGCTACCCCCCAAGGAGAGAATCAAAGGAAGGTGGAATGCTGCCCTGGCTGGGGGGACAGGGCTGGAAGGGCGTTAGTTAGCTTTCTGTCTGGGAGCATGGAGGAGCAGCCTAGGGAAGGAGCTGGGGAGCGGGCTGGGATTGTAGGGCCCAGCCACCCCCCATCTCAAAGGAGGGCACTGAGGCCTCTTAGCCGCAGTCCTGTAACCAGATGACAGATGCTGTGCTGTATCCTGGAGAAGCAATAAACTCCCTCTATTCTACTGGCTGGTGGAGTCTGTTCGTGCCATTTCGGGGGTGCAGGAGACGGGAAAACCCCAACGCGCCGTCACAGCAGGGATAGAGTCTTATCATTTTGTTTTACGTTTTAAAATTAGTTTTATGAAATAAGTAAAAAGGGTTCAACGACTGGGTTGTTTTTCATTGTAATTTGATGTCCTTGTTCAAATGTGCATATTGCTTCTCTGTAATTAAGGTTACGTCTACACTGCAGCGTTATTCCGGAATACCAAAGAGCGTGCCTACACTACAAGCTTTTATTTCGAAATAATGTTGAGCTGGAGGACTCCTGTAACCCCCATTTCATGAGGAGTAAGGGAAGTCGGAGGAAGAGCGTTCTCCCTTTGACTTCCTGCTGCGCAGGTAGCGCCAAAGGCCGAGTTAAGCTATTTAGCTTCAGCAACGCAATCGATGTAGCTGAAGTGGTGCAGCTTAATTTGGCTTTAGCCGTGCTCTGTAGACGTACCCAAAGGCTGCTTCTCTGTTACAAAGAAATCCGCCTTGTTATGTGTGAGAGAGTGAGGAATGTGTGAGAGAAAAGCGTGAAGGCCACCGGACCAGATGTTCTAGGAAGAAGGCGAGAACAAACGTAAAGACGCCAAAGATTGCTGTCTATCCCCATCGAGATGGAAGCCAATCGACAGCTCTGAAAGAGGGTGAGCATTTATCAATTGGGATAAAAAATCTGTGATCGAAACCAGCTTAGCGTGGCAGAACGAGGAAGATACGGAGCAAGAGAAACAACTGGAGATAGCAAAGTTTAGTTAGAAAAACAGCCTGGCAATGCAAAACCCACTGATCTCGATGGCTGTGTCCAGACTCCATGCCTCCGTCGACGGAGGCATGTAGATTAGCCAGATCGGAAGAGGGAAATGAAGCCGCGATTAAAATAATCGCGGCTTCATTTAAATTTAAATGGCTGCCCCGATCTGCCGATCAGCTGTTTGTCGGCAGATCGGGAGAGTCTGGACGCGATGCCCCGACAAAGAAGCCTTTCTTCATCGACACAGGTAAACCTGGTTTCACGAGGCTTACCTGTGTCGATGAAGAAAGGCTTCTTTGTCGGGGCATCGCGTCCAGACTCTCCCGATCTGCCGACAAACAGCTGATCGGCAGATCGGGGCAGCCATTTAAATTTAAATGAAGCCGCGATTATTTTAATCGCGGCTTCATTTCCCTCTTCCGATCTGGCTAATCTACATGCCTCCGTCGACGGAGGCATGGAGTCTGGACACAGCCGATGGGAAAGAACTAGGATAAAAGGAGAAGTGATTTGCCTTAAGAGCAGAGACGTCCTGTCAAGACTGGAGCATCGGTCCAGACCGACAGACATGCCTGTGATCGACCCATGGGCCATGCACTGGTAAATATAACACTGATTGTGTGTATGACTGTCTATGTAAGCACATGCTAACTGCTTTGCCATTGTATTCTCAATAAACGCCTTTTCCCCCCATAAAGATCCCGTGTGCTTCTTATGAGCATAATACGCCTGGGTCAGGCAGAGGCAGAGTGGCTGGGGCAGGTTGTGCCGGGAGCCCGCATCCTGCCAGGCAGGGGTCCCCCACTGCACCCAAACTGGGGTGCAGGGTCCCCGCACTGTGGGAGAAGAGGGCCAGTGGTAGCCTTGGCTTATCAAGCCAGTGGCCAGCAGTGGAAAGTCCCACCCACAGGAACAGCTGGGGACCGAGGGGAGCAGTGCTGAATCTCAGCTCTCCCCACTGGAGCTCAGCAGCCAGAGGCCAGGCCAGACACATGTGACATGTGAACATACATGCAAAGGCGTGTCCTGGCACACGCAGACGTCATACAGCTCTTTCCAAATTACCCGGCCACTTCCCCAGAACCCCCACCCGGTGCCAACTGCCCTGCCCCTGCCCCAGTGAATGCCTGCCCCATCTCATACTCTCCCAAGGCAGCCAGCCACTGTCATGTCGTGGCCTGGAGGTGCTGTGTGTTCAGTGGGGCTCATTCCCTATGGATGGAGCAGTGGGATGGGGCTGCCCAGGGACTTCTGTCCAAGCTGCCAACCTTCATCCTGCATCCTGCCCTGGTGCCAGCCCTGACCCACAGGCCCAGCCCTCCCCGGAGCAGCTCTCTGGGGACCCCCCCACCTTAGACCCAGGCTGCTCCGGTCCACATCATCCGCCCACTGCTCTGCACCTGCTGTGGGCTGAGCTACCCACCGCAGTGTCCCCAAAAGGCAGCCAGTCCCCATAGGCAGGAAGGATCAGACGCACAAGGAAAATGTGAGTGCTCCACCCAGCACGCGAGGGACATGCATGTATGCTCAACCTGACATGCCAGGAACTCCCCTTGCCCCCTCCCCACCTCCCTTCCCAGAAGATGGAGGTGGCTGGCTGGCAGCAGGGACTGCGCGGCCCAGCCCCCCCCAGCACACAGGAAGGGGGCGGGATGAGATAATGCTCAGGGCCAACACTCCCGGAGGAGGCAGGGCTGCAGCTCGCCCGTCCAGGGAAAGAATTGGCCTCTACGGGGCTGGAAGCGACTGGTACAGTGGCAGGGAGGTGGGCAGCGGATCTGGTACTGGGAACACAGGAGCGACTCTGCGTCCTCCCCCCGCCCACCAGCTGACCCTGGGCTCAGGCTCCTGCCAGGGCCACTGGCCTCCCCAGCTGCGAGTCCATGGAGCATTTCCATTCCGGGGGAGGGAAGGCCAGAGGCCACAGTGATGGGCACATTAGGGCAGGCAAGAGGGGACAATGCCCGGCTGTGCCGGGGAGCCCCTCACTGTGTCTGTGCAGCACCTGGCATGCCGGAGCCCTTTAGATCCTGCAGGAATCCACATGGACGGATGCACCCAGGGGCAGGGCACACCTGGAGCCCAGAGCCAGCTGTGCAGGAGGAGCTGAGGGGAGCCCCGATCCAGCTCCCATGGAGGGTGCAGGAGGTGGGGAGGGACACCCTGCAGCTGGGACTAGGCCTGCCTGTAGGGCCGGGGCAAGGCAGGTCTTCTGGCCCCAGCTCCTCTGGATCTGACTCAGAGCAGATCCCAGCCCCTCCCTCCGGGGAAACAGCCGGGGCGGCATCTCCCCATGAAGTGAATGAAACCCAGGAGTCCTGGCTCCCAGCTGACCTGCTCTAAGCCACCCCTCCCCTTCCCCAGCCCGGGGGAGAACCCAGGAGTCCTGGCTCCCAGCTGACCTGCTCTAAGCCACCCCTCCCCTTCCCCAGCCCGGGGGAGAACCCAGGAGTCCTGGCTCCCAGCTGACCTGCTCTAAGCCACCCCTCCCCTTCCCCAGCCCGGGGGAGAACCCAGGAGTCCTGGCTCCCAGCTGACCTGCTCTAAGCCACCCCTCCCCTTCCCCAGCCCGGGGGAGAACCCAGGAGTCCTGGCCCCCAGTCCCTGGTCACATTCGGTGGGTCTCATGCACCATGTAACCCACACTTCAGAAGCAACAACCCAGACTCAGCCTGGCTCCTATTCCCACATGCACTGGCCAGTCCCACAGAGCCCCCCCCCCGCCGCCCTGGGCCCCTCACTGCCTCTCAGTGCCCCTTTGGCAGGGAGGAGGCAGCAAGCGCCTCATTTGTCGGGGGGTGGGGGACGCAGAGCCCATCTCCTGTGCAAGGGTGAGCTGCCCCGGGGTCCCGAACCTGCCGCCCTGCGGGATCAAAGCATTTCATGCCTGAGGCTTGGGGGCCGAGCCCAGAGAGGAGACAAGCAGCCGCCCACTTCTTACTTGGCTGGAAAGAATAAAACCATTGTCGGGAGGACCCGAAAATACATCATCGTTATTCCCCCCCCCCCCCAAGTGGGGGGGACCCAGCGCCCCAGGCTGGCGAGCGAACGCGGGGCATGAGGCCGGGCAACAGCCCGGAGCACTAGTCACAGCATCATACACATTCCAGTCAAGGTCTCCGTCAACGCTGGTCTCGCCTTCCCGGAGGGGGGTGCGGGGCCCGGCAGGCAGTAGCTGGTGAATGTGTAATTGGCGGGCGGCTGCCTCTGGGGGGCCTGTGATGGATAGCTCAGAAGCACCAGTGCAAAGGTTGCTCTGTGAGCGATTCCCTTTCCCAAATCCAGACACACACACACACACACACACCCTGCATTCCCCCCTTGCCACACACACACACCCACCCCCCCCCACACACACCCTGCATTCCCCCCTTGCCACACACACACACACACACACACCCTGCATTCCCCCCTTGCCACACACACACACCCTGCATTCCCCCCTTGCCACACACACACACACACACACACCCTGCATTCCCCCCTTGCCACACACACACACCCACACCCCCCCCACACACACCCTGCATTCCCCCCTTGCCACACACACACACACACACACGCACACCCTGCATTCCCCCCTTGCCACACACACACACACACACACGCACACCCTGCATTCCCCCCTTGCCACACACACACACACACACACGCACCCTGCATTCCCCCCTTGCCACACACACACACCCACACCCCCCCACACACACACCCTGCATTCCCCCCCTTGCCACACACACACACACACACACACTGCATTCCCCCTTGCCCCCCCACACACACACCCTGCATTCCCCCCCTTGCCACACACACACACACACCCTGCATTCCCCCCTTGCCACACACACACACACACCCTGCATTCCCCCCTTGCCACACACACACACACACCCTGCATTCCCCCCTTGCCACACACACACACCCACACCCCCCCACACACACACCCTGCATTCCCCCCCTTGCCACACACACACACACACCCTGCATTCCCCCCCTTGCCACACACACACACACACACACACACACCCTGCATTCCCCCCTTGCCACACACACACACACACACACCCTGCATTCCCCCCTTGCCACACACACACACCCACACCCCCCCCCACACACACCCTGCATTCCCCCCCTTGCCACACACACACACACACCCTGCATTCCCCCCCTTGCCACACACACACACACACACCCACACCCCCACACACACACCCTGCATTCCCCCCCTTGCCACACACACACACACACCCTGCATTCCCCCCCTTGCCACACACACACACACACCCTGCATTCCCCCCCTTGCCACACACACACCACACACACACACACACACACCCTGCATTCCCCCCTTGCCACACACACACACCCACACCCCCACACACACACCCTGCATTCCCCCCCTTGCCACACACACACCCCCACACCCCCCCACACACACACCCTGCATTCCCCCCCTTGCCACACACACACACACACACACACACACACACACACACACACACCCTGCATTCCCCCCTTGCCACACACACACACCCACACCCCCCCCACACACACACCCTGCATTCCCCCCTTGCCACACACACACACCCTGCATTTCCCCCCTTGCCACACACACACACACACACACCCCCACACACACACCCTGCATTCCCCCCCTTGCCACACACACACACCCTGCATTCCCCCCCTTGCCACACACACACCCCCACACCCCCACACACACACACCCTGCATTTCCCCCCTTGCCACACACACACACACACACACCCCCACACACACACACCCTGCATTCCCCCCCTTGCCACACACACACACACCCTGCATTCCCCCCCTTGCCACACACACACCCCCACACCCCCCCACACACACACCCTGCATTTCCCCCCTTGCCACACACACACACACACACCCCCACACACACACCCTGCATTCCCCCCCTTGCCACACACACACACCCTGCATTCCCCCCTTGCCACACACACACCCCCACACACACACACCCTGCATTCCCCCCCTTGCCACACACACACACACACCCTGCATTCCCCCCTTGCCACACACACACACACACCCTGCATTCCCCCCTTGCCACACACACACACCCACACCCCCCCACACACACACCCTGCATTCCCCCCCTTGCCACACACACACACACACCCTGCATTCCCCCCCTTGCCACACACACACACACACACCCTGCATTCCCCCCCTTGCCACACACACACACACACACCCTGCATTCCCCCCCTTGCCACACACACACACACACACCCTGCATTCCCCCCCTTGCCACACACACACACACACCCTGCATTCCCCCCCTTGCCACACACACACACACACACACACACACCCTGCATTCCCCCCCTTGCCACACACACACACACACACCCTGCATTCCCCCCCTTGCCACACACACACACACACACACCCTGCATTCCCCCCCTTGCCACACACACACACACACCCTGCATTCCCCCCCTTGCCACACACACACACACACCCTGCATTCCCCCCCTTGCCACACACACACACCCTGCATTCCCCCCCTTGCCACACACACACACACACACCCTGCATTCCCCCCCTTGCCACACACACACACACACACCCTGCATTCCCCCCCTTGCCACACACACACACACACACCCTGCATTCCCCCCCTTGCCACACACACACACCCTGCATTCCCCCCCTTGCCACACACACACACACACACACACACCCTGCATTCCCCCCCTTGCCACACACACACACCCTGCATTCCCCCCTTGCCACACACACACACACACACACACATACACACCCTGCATTCCCCCCCTTGCCACACACACACACCCTGCATTCCCCCCCTTGCCACACACACACACACACATACACACCCTGCATTCCCCCCTTGCCACACACACACACACCCTGCATTCCCCCCCTTGCCACACACACACACCCTGCATTCCCCCCCTTGCCACACACACACACACACACATACACACCCTGCATTCCCCCCCTTGCCACACACACACACACACACATACACACCCTGCATTCCCCCCCTTGCCACACACACACACACACCCTGCATTCCCCCCCTTGCCACACACACACACACCCTGCATTCCCCCCCTTGCCACACACACACACACACACACACACACATACACACCCTGCATTCCCCCCCTTGCCACACACACACACCCTGCATTCCCCCCCTTGCCACACACACACACACACACACACATACACACCCTGCATTCCCCCCCTTGCCACACACACACACCCTGCATTCCCCCCCTTGCCACACACACACCCTGCATTCCCCGCCTTGCCACACACACACACACACACACCCTGCATTCCCCCCCTTGCCACACACACACACCCTGCATTCCCCCCCTTGCCACACACACACACACACACACACATACACACACCCTGCATTCCCCCCCTTGCCACACACACACACACACACACACCCTGCATTCCCCCCCTTGCCACACACACACACACACACACCCTGCATTCCCCCCCTTGCCACACACACACACACCCTGCATTCCCCTCCTTGCCACACACACACACACACACACACCCTGCATTCCCCCCCTTGCCACACACACACACACACACACCCTGCATTCCCCCCCTTGCCACACACACACACACACACACACCCTGCATTCCCCCCTTGCCACACACACACACACACACACACACCCTGTATTCCCCCCCTTGCCACACACACACACACACACACCCTGCATTCCCCCCTTGCCACACACACACACACACCCTGCATTCCCCCCCTTGCCACACACACACACACCCTGCATTCCCCCCTTGCCACACACACACACACCCTGCATTCCCCCCTTGCCACACACACACACACACACACACCCTGCATTCCCCCCCTTGCCACACACACACACACATACACACCCTGCATTCCCCCCCTTGCCACACACACACATACACACCCTGCATTCCCCCCCTTGCCACACACACACACACCCTGTATTCCCCCCCTTGCCACACACACACACACCCTGTATTCCCCCCCTTGCCACACACACACACACACACACACATACACACCCTGCATTCCCCCCCTTGCCACACACACACACACACCCTGCATTCCCCCCCTTGCCACACACACACACACCCTGCATTCCCCCCCTTGCCACACACACACACACACACACACACACATACACACCCTGCATTCCCCCCCTTGCCACACACACACACCCTGCATTCCCCCCCTTGCCACACACACACACACCCTGCATTCCCCCCCTTGCCACACACACACACACACACACCCTGCATTCCCCCCCTTGCCACACACACACACCCTGCATTCCCCCCCTTGCCACACACACACACACACACACATACACACACCCTGCATTCCCCCCCTTGCCACACACACACACACACACACCCTGCATTCCCCCCCTTGCCACACACACACACACACACACCCTGCATTCCCCCCCTTGCCACACACACACACACCCTGCATTCCCCTCCTTGCCACACACACACACACACACACCCTGCATTCCCCCCCTTGCCACACACACACACACACACACCCTGCATTCCCCCCCTTGCCACACACACACACACACACACACCCTGCATTCCCCCCTTGCCACACACACACACACACACACACACACACACCCTGTATTCCCCCCCTTGCCACACACACACACACACACACCCTGCATTCCCCCCTTGCCACACACACACACACACCCTGCATTCCCCCCCTTGCCACACACACACACACACACACCCTGCATTCCCCCCTTGCCACACACACACACACCCTGCATTCCCCCCCTTGCCACACACACACACACACACCCTGCATTCCCCCCCTTGCCACACACACACACACATACACACCCTGCATTCCCCCCCTTGCCACACACACACATACACACCCTGCATTCCCCCCTTGCCACACACACACACACCCTGTATTCCCCCCCTTGCCACACACACACACACCCTGTATTCCCCCCCTTGCCACACACACACACACACACACACACACACACACACCCTGCATTCCCCCCCTTGCCACACACACACACACACACACCCTGCATTCCCCCCCTTGCCACACACACACACACCCTGTATTCCCCCCCTTGCCACACACACACACACACACCCTGCATTCCCCCCCTTGCCACACACACACACACACCCTGCATTCCCCCTTGCCCCCCCCCCCCACACACACACACACGCACACACACCCTGCATTCCCCCCCTTGCCACACACACACACCCTGCATTCCCCCCTTGCCACACACACACACACACACACACACACCCTGCATTCCCCGCCTTGCCACACACACACACACACACACACACCCTGCATTCCCCCCCTTGCCACACACACACACCCTGCATTCCCCCCCTTGCCACACACACACACACACACACACATACACACACCCTGCATTCCCCCCCTTGCCACACACACACACACACACACCCTGCATTCCCCCCCTTGCCACACACACACACACACACACCCTGCATTCCCCCCCTTGCCACACACACACACACCCTGCATTCCCCTCCTTGCCACACACACACACACACACACCCTGCATTCCCCCCCTTGCCACACACACACACACACACACCCTGCATTCCCCCCCTTGCCACACACACACACACACACACACCCTGCATTCCCCCCTTGCCACACACACACACACACACACACACCCTGTATTCCCCCCCTTGCCACACACACACACACACACACCCTGCATTCCCCCCTTGCCACACACACACACACACCCTGCATTCCCCCCCTTGCCACACACACACACACACACACCCTGCATTCCCCCCTTGCCACACACACACACACCCTGCATTCCCCCCCTTGCCACACACACACACACACACCCTGCATTCCCCCCCTTGCCACACACACACACACATACACACCCTGCATTCCCCCCCTTGCCACACACACACATACACACCCTGCATTCCCCCCCTTGCCACACACACACACACCCTGTATTCCCCCCCTTGCCACACACACACACACCCTGTATTCCCCCCCTTGCCACACACACACACACACACACACATACACACCCTGCATTCCCCCCCTTGCCACACACACACACACACCCTGCATTCCCCCCCTTGCCACACACACACACACCCTGCATTCCCCCCCTTGCCACACACACACACACCCTGCATTCCCCCCCCTTGCCACACACACACACACACACACACACACATACACACCCTGCATTCCCCCCCTTGCCACACACACACACCCTGCATTCCCCCCCTTGCCACACACACACACACCCTGCATTCCCCCCCTTGCCACACACACACACACACACCCTGCATTCCCCCCCTTGCCACACACACACACCCTGCATTCCCCCCCTTGCCACACACACACACACACACACACACCCTGCATTCCCCCCCTTGCCACACACACACACACACACACACCCTGCATTCCCCCCCTTGCCACACACACACACACACACACCCTGCATTCCCCCCCTTGCCACACACACACACACCCTGCATTCCCCTCCTTGCCACACACACACACACACACACCCTGCATTCCCCCCCTTGCCACACACACACACACACACACCCTGCATTCCCCCCCTTGCCACACACACACACACACACACACCCTGCATTCCCCCCTTGCCACACACACACACACACACACACACCCTGTATTCCCCCCCTTGCCACACACACACACACACACACCCTGCATTCCCCCCTTGCCACACACACACACACACCCTGCATTCCCCCCCTTGCCACACACACACACACACACACCCTGCATTCCCCCCTTGCCACACACACACACACCCTGCATTCCCCCCCTTGCCACACACACACACACACACCCTGCATTCCCCCCCTTGCCACACACACACACACATACACACCCTGCATTCCCCCCCTTGCCACACACACACATACACACCCTGCATTCCCCCCCTTGCCACACACACACACACCCTGTATTCCCCCCCTTGCCACACACACACACACCCTGTATTCCCCCCCTTGCCACACACACACACACACACACACACACACACCCTGCATTCCCCCCCTTGCCACACACACACACACACACCCTGCATTCCCCCCCTTGCCCCACACACACACACACCCTGTATTCCCCCCCTTGCCACACACACACACACACACCCTGCATTCCCCCCCTTGCCACACACACACACACACACACCCTGCATTCCCCCCCTTGCCACACACACACACACACCCTGCATTCCCCCTTGCCCCCCCCCCCCCCCCCCACACACACACACACACACACACCCTGCATTCCCCCCCTTGCCATGGGACGCGCCTGGCTCCCTTTGCTGGGCAGGGAGCCAGGCTGGCCAAGGGGCTGGGGAGATGGTAAAGTTTCATGCATTTATTCAGGTCTGCTGCCCAGCCCCCTATGTGGGGAACAAGAATCCAGCCAACTCCTCCCGTTTGCTCCCCACTCCTCCAAGCCATGCTTGGGGGGGCACCCAAGTTTTCCTTCGGGGGGGGGCAGAAGAGCCTGGCTCACCATCTGGCTGCCACAGAACCAGAGAGATCCAAGCTGCACAGCCCCGCTCTGCCGGGGGAGGGGAGATGGTGGGGGGACGGGTCGTGGGACTGTGGAGATCGGGGTTCAGCTCCCTGCCACTGACACGCTGCGGGCCCCACAGCCTCCCCTCGCCTCTCAGGCTATGACGCCCCCCCAGTTTAAAAACTGGGACAAGGAGGAGCCTTCCTTGGTGTGTCAGCCGGAGCTCACTGGGCCCCCGGGGGTCTGCACGGCACTTGGCACAGCAGGGCACCAGTCTCAGCTGGGGGGAGGTCTGTGCAGCACCGAACACCAGGGGGAGCCCTTGATCCAGTCATGACCCCAATACGACTAACTCAGAACCCCAAGGCCCTCCCCAAGGCCCTGCCCACTCGCTGTTAAGCCCATTGGCACCAGGACTTTATGCCGCTGGCAACAAGTATGACAGTGACCCGATGTGGAAAAGCAGCCGGTGCCTGAGCATGGCACACGGAGACCCCAGCGCTGGGCTATCCAGGTCCCACAGCCTGATCTCTGCTCTCCCCAGACTCCCCACTGTTCCCCTGCATATAGGATGCACTAGTGTTCCCTGTAAGCTGAGCGGTTGGGCGGCCGTCCACGAAAGATTCAAATATCACCCAGCTGATTAGCAAAGCACTCACAGCGCCCACTGCCGGCAGCATGTGTTTCTACGTGTGGTGCACATCCACGCATGCCTTAGTGCATGTAACAAAATTTATTCTGCACATGGATAGAAAATTAGAGGGAACATCAGGGCACTTGCCCAGCCGACGTGCAGGCTGCAATCCTGTACTGGGCCCAGCACCCCAAGTCTGCCGTTTTCCCCGGACCAACTCCCACCCTGCTGTTCTCAGCCCATCTGTCTGGCCTGGGCCCCTTTGTGCCCCTGGCTCACCACACACAGATCTCCAGGGACACGGGAAGTGAATTTCTGCTGCAACAGCTCCAGCACACTGTGCAGGCAGAGAGGGACACAGGCCCTGCCCCGAAAGAGCTCACAGGCTAACCCAGCAACAGGCACATCCCCGTTTCACAGAGAGGGAAACTGAGGCACAGAGCAACTTCAGAACGTGATTTTCAATCGCATATCCATCAGCCACCAGACCTTGCGACCAGCCCAGGGATGACCACTGGCCTCCATGACCCACCCAGGAACAGCCAGCTGCTCCCCCACCCCCAGCCTGGCCTGGCCTTTCCCCCCATGGCTGACGAGTGGATTGTAGTCTGGCGAGGGCGGGGGCGGGGATCTCTTTCTTTTTCCAGGCATGTGATGTTTTTGCATGTGGTCAGTGAGGGTATGTCTACACTACCACCCTAGTTCAAACTAGGGTGGTAGTGTAGACATACTCTAAGGGAGTTGCCCGGTGGCCCCATGTTGGGATGTGTGAGCCCCTCCGGTTCTGGGAAGGCGGCCCTGGGGGGATGGAGCCAGCCCGAGAGAAGCGAATGCAGGCCAAGATTCGCACCCACCCCACGTGCGTTTCTCCCCGTGACACACGAGCTGAGATCCCTGTCCTGGCTTGAAAGCACTTGGGAACCAGCAGCCAGGTTCCTAGGAAAGCCAGGCCAGGAGCTAGGCCCTGCAAGTGACGCCAGGTGCCCAGTTCTGCCCGGCCCAGGGTGTCAGACCCAAGCCAGAAGCTTCCATTCATGGCTAGGACAGGCCACGAGCTCCCAGCCGTTTTGGCCACCTGTAGCCAGCCCATCCTGCTGCGACATAAACCCTGGAGCTGGAAGGGCCCTCCCCCGACACAGCCCCAGGCACCAAGCAGGGGTCATGCACGGGGGTGGCTGAAACCGGAGCTTCTGCAGGGCCTCCGATCTGCGCAGGAGTAACACCAAGCAGCCCCTGCCTTGGAGAAAGCCCCCCGGAGCTAGGAGCCACACAGCCAGGCTACAGGGAGCTGCAAGTGCTGGGGACGGTCAGTACCAGAGAGCCCGTGAAGCGGCCGCACTAGTGCACCTCTGGGTGTTGGTGTCTTAGCTCACCGGCTGCTGGAGCCCCAGGCCGAGTCTGCAATGAGGGAGGTTCCCAAACGCCACCTCGCGGCTGCAGGGGAGGCTGGAAGATGCAGCCCCAGGTGGAGAAAAGGGGCCGCCTGCGGGTCGCGGTGAAGCCAATCTCCTGCTACTGGATTGTGAGTTTCTGAGCAGCATGGCCGTGTCGTGCCAGGAGCCTTCGCGGCTGGTAACGGCAGACATGGGCGGCGGGTAGTATAGTCAAGGGAATTCACTGCCTTCCCAAATCAGCCTGGGAGGGCAGCCCCGCCCTCCAGATGGCCAGGAAAGATCAGGCAGGGTAGGCGGGGCTTGGCTCCAGGGGAGGAGTCTCCTCCAGGGGAGGAGCCTCAGGCAGAAGGGGTGGGGCTTGGGCTTGCCTTCCCCAGCTGGGCCTTTACCCGCTGCCCATGGCAGCAGATTAACTGAGCGCCAGTGAGGACCCCAACACAGCCCCTCCCCCCTGCCCATCCCAGGGCGAAGGTGCAGCCTGAGAAAAGAGCGATTTTAACCCCTCCCCAAGAACGGTCCCCACATCACAGCCTTCCTGCCTGCACCCCTGGGAAGAAAAAGAAAGGAGCCACCTGCCAGCGCCAAGTGCCAGTCCCCGCCCTAGACTGCTCAGATGCCAGGGGAGGGGCACAGGAGCAGAACCAGGACTGGGGAGCGAGGGAAGGAAACCGTTCACCCCAAATGCCCGCAGAGGCCACCTGGGGCATCCAGCCAACCCGACATCTGCAGTGACACCTTGGATCCAGGGTCCATGGGAGCAAAGACCCAGGCAGGGGGTCAGACACACCCAGAAAAGGGTGAAGATCCACTCAATGAGGATCTCTTTGCCTTCTGGTCCTGGGACAGTCCCCACTTAGACCTTGGAGCCCCCAGCCCAGGAGTTAAAGCCTCCTCCCCACAATGCGCTGCAGCTGATGGCAAGTATCCCATTCCCTGCAGGTCCCCTTTCATAGCGGAATCCAGAGCACAGCTGGCTGGGTGTGCCAAGGCAATGGATTCTGGGAGGTGTAGTTTTCCAGGGCAGCGGCGGGGCGCAGGGCATATATGGTGGGCGGGGTTAGGTCTTTGTATCCGCCTCTTTGTCATCCACTTTGTTGGGCGGGGGTTACAATAGGGGCTTCAGTCTCCTTTTGGGATTTTGAACCCTGGATGCACTGAGGTTGCTTCCTCCCCGGCCCTTTGGGCAGTGGTTTCCAGGAGGACACAGTGGGTACAAAACGCTGCCATGCCAGTGGGCTCTTTGCCCTGGGACAGGGGAAGGGAGAGCAGCCAGCAGCTGCGATCTCACCATGGGGCCCTCTGTGCAGCTCCCCAAGGTGAAATAAAACCTTGCTCAAAAGCATCAGCTGGGCTCAGATCCCAGCCTCCCTGCTGTCAATCCAGAGTCACTCCGGGGCAGCCTAGATGGAGTCTAGATTGACTCTGGAGGAAACGAGAGCAGAATCTGTCCCTGGCCCCACTGCAGCCACTAGCTGACTCTGCATTTCCCCACAGGGACAGACAGCAGAATCCAGCCCCAGCGCTCAGCACCCACCTCTCCCCCCTGCCGGACGCCCCTTTTTCCCACCCCCTGGGCCCAGCCTCTCTGACTTGTTTGTTCACATGATTTTTCTTTGCGGCTCTGACCTCGCTCTTTTCTTCTGCTTGGCTTTTACCATCAGCATTTGCTGTTCCCTTCTTCCCCTTCCGCTCTCCATCCTTCCCTTCCCCAGTCCCGCCTCCAGGTTGGAGCGAGGAGGGCGGTGAAGCCAAGACTCCTGGGTTCCATCCCCAGCTCTGGGAGGGGAGCGGTGCACAGTGGTTAGAGCTAGGAAGCAAGAGGTTCTATCCCAGGTTAGAGAGGGATATAATGGGGGGTGGGAAGGGAATCAGGACTCCTGGGTTCTTTCCCTCCCTCTATCTCGCTGTGTAACTAGGCAAGTCAAATCCCCTCTGAGCCTCAGTTTCTCCATCCCTGGGGTGATCACCTGAGCATGACCAGTGCCACTGGCTGGCGGTCTCTGCCCGGTGCCATTCGGGGGGCAGATGAGACGACCAGCTGGCTTTTTCTATGACCCTGTGCTTCTTTGCTCTCCCAGGCCAGGGGAGCAAGATCTTCCCGGATGCGGCACAAAGTCTGAAGCTGATGCGGCCAGGGCCCAGGGAAGCCAGCCGGCAGCCTGCCCCTTGTGCCTCCCTAGTGAGGCAGCCAAGCAAACCCCTCCACTGTGCTCCCTTTGGGCCCGAGGACAGCGCCCCCCAGCAGTTGGGCAGAGATTACGCCTTACTTCGGGGCACCAGGATCCTGCCACCGCCCGGCCAGGCTGTGTAGCTCCTGTTAATTAGCACACGGCTCCTCCGGGCTTCCCCTTGTCCCGCTCGCTAATTAATTCGCTGTTGCTGCTCATTAGGATCAGCCGGTGAAATGGGCTGGGGCGACAGGACCTCTGGGCTAGGAAGGCAGCAGCTCCAGTGGCCCAGGGAGCAAGCGCCCACCCTCCCCTGACCAGGGGCTGCTGTAGCTCAGCCAAAGCAGATGTGGGGGGGATGGACAGAAGGACCCATCTGTGCAAGGTGGCGAGGAAGAGCAGCCAGTTGACTGGAGCACCCCTCCTCCCCCCGGAATCTGTTCCTCTCCCTGCCTGGGGGGAGGGGGGCGCTGTGCCCGCGGCTGTAATTTGTTGCACAAACATTGTTTGAATTTTTTTTTCAGAATTGCATTGATCCCGCTGCATAAAGCGCCCATAAATCCATCTAATATCCCGGCTGATTGATTATTGCCCTTTGGAAGGGGGCTGGCCCGGCCTGCAAATTAAAAACTAGACGGCGAAACGACCCAGCGCAGTCGCAAGTACTGGTGCGGCACCCGCACCGGGGTGCGGGAGGGGTGGGTGCACCTAAGCCAGAGGCCAGTCGCAGCAAGAGAGACTGACGGAGACACCTGCAGGTTCACGCCAACCCAGATGCCCAAAATCACACAGCCACATAAATACACAAAGCCATGGGGGGGGCACGCTCAGAGACACACTGACAATCACATCAACCTGCCGCGCACACGCACCAAGGCAAGACCCAAGACCGTCTCACATTTCAAACCCCATTAAAAGTGACTGGCTGTTGCCAGCAGGTCAGTGCACGGAGCGGACAAAGAGAATCCCCATAGAACGTCAGCCCCATTCCCAGCCGGCCGGCTGATCTGAAAGGGAGCCGGTGTCAGGAAAATCCAGAGGTCACTGCTCTGGAGAACCAGCCATCCGTCTGCACAACTTTCCTTTTTTTCCTAATTGCTCAGAAAATGCAGATTGGACTCTCTCTGGACGGCGAGTCTCCGGAACGAGCCCAGCTCCCCGGAGCGCGGAGGGCAGAACTGCGTTTTGCATAAAAGGAGCAAATTCAGGAACGGTTCGAAAAAAGCCACTGTAAATCAGATCCCAAAGCACACACCGTCCCCTGCTCTTCTGCGGAGACGAATGTGAGGGACAGCGGCTCCGGGCCCATAGACAGGTCACTATTGAGACGTATTGGCACAGCCAGATCCTGGCTCGGAGTTTGGCCTAAAAATTAACGGCAATTCCCAGGTCAGGAGTGTGAGAAGAGAAAGGGACCTAGTCTGGGAAAGGTTTTGTGTACATAAACAACTGCAAACCCTAACACACACACACACACGCATGCATGCACACACTAACAGACAGTAGAGAGAGACACTAACACACGCAGACTCACAAACGCACACACACACGGGGCAATGCTACCACACACACACCCACGCACGCACGCACACACTAACAGACAGTAGAGAGAGACACTAACACACGCAGACTCACAAACGCACACACACACGGGGCAATGCTACCACACACACACCCACACACGCAATTTTTAATCCTCAGTAACTTGATTTTTGTTCCCAGGATTGTGCAGCCAGCTCAGAGCGGACGGCTCAAGACATTACACTTGCTTATAGTCACCTGAGGCCCCTCAACATGCATTTTAATGGGAGGGGGGGTGATTTTTTTGTCCAGGGAACGCAGTGGAGCAGAATATGTATCCAGCTCCAAAAAGCAGTCTGTGACATTTCTGGTGCTGCTTGCTCACAATACCTGTCGCTGGGGGTGTAAAAACCCACTGAAAGGGCTTGTTCTGCATTCAGCTAGTGGAGGGGCTATACCCCAAGAACCAAATGTGGCAGAGTTGTCGCTCGCTCGCTCTCTTTCACACACACGCACCGACACACATGCAGCACTCGCCCTGTTCATATACAGGATTTTCACACCCTCTTAAACATACAGTGGTCTGGCTCTTCAGTTACCCTGCTGCGTTACACACCCTCTCCACCTCTCACTCCCCAAATAGCTTTGCACCCCCCAGACAATTGCTACACAAAGGTCTAGTCAATGGATGTCGCAGTGGTGGTGCTCCCACGCATCTCCAGTGTGTAGCTAATTCACACCTGAGTGTGAGCCGCAAAGAGGAATGTGTATAATAAATAGGTTTATACTCTCTTGCACGTATGCACAAGAAAACACGTGTGAGCACACACGCATGCACATGCACAAGCATTCGCGCACGCGTGCCGGCACGTGCACAAGCACACACGAGCATGCACGCACAAGCACACAGACGGTCTGGCCAAGATTTCCAGCAGGAACTAGCGATTTCCAGGGGCTTGGAGTATGGGGAGTGTGTCTCCTGCTCTGGAGAATGGTCCCTTGCAGGAGGGACAAGCAGGGTGTGTGAATATGAAGTCACCCAGTCGTGCTGGCCACTCGGAGAGCCAGCACTAGGTCGGGCAGCCAGAGAACAGCTCCGGCCGGGATGCGAGTGTGGATCACTCCGAGGCCACGACGCTCTGGCTTGGGGAAGGGGCAGTTTTGGGTGCACCAGCTGCAGCTTCACGATGACGGCTGAGCTGAGTTCTGCACATCACGTGGGGCTCCGGCCTCAGTGCCCCTCACTCTGCACAAATGCACGGCGGAGGCTCTGCGTGGGAGACAGGCACTGGGCCTCAATGGCCTGCGAAGCACATACACCTGTCCCTCGTGTAAATGCGCGTGCGGCATAAACGCTCACACGTCTGGCTCACACGCTGGTGCGTGTTCGTTTACACGCAGAGCCCTGCCTGTCACGCCGGCTACAGTGTCTGGCAAGGTTGAGCGGCAGGATCTCTGGATGGGGGGGGGGAGGTAATTGATTAATTAATGACTGTGATGGTTTGCAGCCCCTGTAGCTGATCTGTCAGCTGTTAATCAGTCTCTGCAGACAGAGGCCGGGGAGGCACCAAGGTAAAGTGCTTTAATTGCGCAAGGGAATGATACAAACCCAGCATATAAAACACAGCCTTCAACACGACTCCAGCTGGGGCGGGGGGCCGGAGCAGCCGGATTAGCGGCCCAGAACGAGGGCGGGGGCGAGGGGGAGGTACGGAGCAGTCACAGGAGCCAAATAACACCGGTGCCCAAGGGGCCCAGCAGCATGAGTGCGGAGGGGTCACCCATCCGCCGGCTCCGCGCCTTATCGGAAGAGACGTGATGTTTCCATGCATGAGCCGCGTCTCCCCCCCAGCAGCACTGGGGGACAATGCCCTCGGACCCCCGGCCTCTCACTCCTGTGAATGCCCAGGGAGCCAGCCGGCTATGGATGGGATCCGACACGCTACGGCTCCAGGCACCCGGGGCTTGTGCCGAGCCTCGGCTCCGTGCCTCCTTCGCCAAGCACCCGAGGTGGCTCTGGTTGTCTTCGCGCACCCGTCGGCCTCTCCCGCTCCTCAGACCTGCCTTCTTGCTCCCTCCCTGCTGAGCACCGGGAGTGGGGGGTGTCGGGGAGGCGGGGAAGGGGGGAGGACCTGAGGTTGGGATCCCTTCCCGCTGGTGTCTTGCTGCACCGAGATGATGCCCATATGATCTGGCACGAGGAGAAGCCTGGAGCTGCTACGGTCACCAGCTGGGTTCTCAAGAAGACAAGCAGGGAAGACAAAATATATAGAGAGATAGATCTCCGCACACACTCACACTCCTCCCAGCTAGCTCCGACCCCCCCTCCCCGCTCCGGCTGCTGCTGCTGCTGCTGCCGCCACGGCCAGTCAAGTGCGAGCAATCCAAAGTGTCTCCTGGAAAGGAGCGTGTGTCTCCGGCAAGTGGAGCGCGTGGTGGGGAAAGGTGGCGAGGGAGGCAGAGAACACGGGTCCCTCGCTGCCGGGCAACTTGGCAGCAACTTTCCCATCTCTCGGTGCCGAGTCCACAAGCGCGGAGGCCGTGGGCAGAGCAGGGCGAGCCAGAGGGCACTGCTGGGCAAGCTTCGCGGGCACCGCGCCGGGGCCGTCTCTCCTCTGCTGACTCTTTGGGGGGCCCCGGATCCTCCTCCCCGCCTTCCCCCCCCCAGCCCGGCTCTGTCTCTTGAGAAGCTTCCACCATTACTTCCAAAAGCGACGACGACTTCCTCGCCCTGGCCGCGTCCAGGCTGAGCCGCAAGAAGAGGGTGATCGGCGCGGCCATCGGCGTGGCCATGGTGCTGGTGCTGCTGGTGGCCATCCCGCTGCTGGTGCACAGCTCCAAGGCCACTGCGCAGTACGAAATGCTGGGCAGCTGCCGCATGGTCTGCGACCCCTACACGCCCCAGACCCACAGGGCGGCCTCAGCTGAAGCCAGCCAGGAGCTGGCCGTCATCTCCCCACCCCCGTACCTGCCGGGGGGCAAAGGGGACCAAGGGAGGAAGGGCAAGTCTGGGATCCGGGGCCCCCCGGGCCCGCCAGGACCGCCAGGGCCACGCGGGCCGGCAGGGGAACCAGGCAGACCGGGGCCACCGGGGCCGCCGGGGCCCGGGCCAGGGGGTTACATCCCGTCGTTCTACAGCCCCAAGATCGCTTTCTATGCCGGGCTGCGAAAGCCCCACGAGGGCTACGAGGTCCTGCGCTTCGACGACGTGGTGACCAACGTGGGGAACTACTACGAGCCGTCCAGCGGGAAGTTCACCTGCCCCTTGCCCGGCATCTACTTCTTCACCTACCACGTGCTCATGCGCGGCGGCGACGGCACCAGCATGTGGGCTGACCTCATGAAGAACGGGCAGGTAGGAGACAGTCCCCACCCCGCCCTGACGCCTGCTGGCTCCACCCACCCTACTAGCCCCGCCCACCCCACCTGCAACCTACCCCCTCTCCTCTGGTTCCGCCCAGCCCACCTGCAGCCAACCCCCTCCCTCTGGCTCCGCCCATCCCACCTGCAGCCAACCCCCTCCCTCTGGCTCCGCCCACCCCACCTGCAGCCTACCCAGTCCCTCTGGTTCCGCCCAGCCCACCTGCAGCCAACCCCCTCCCTCTGGCTCCGCCCACCCCACCTGCAGCCTACCCAGTCCCTCTGGTTCCGCCCAGCCCACCTGCAGCCAACCCCCTCCCTCTGGCTCCGCCCACCCCACCTGCAGCCTCCCCTCTCCCCACTAGCTCCGCCCATCCCACCTGCAGCCTACCCCCTCCCCACTGGTTCCATCCACTCCACCCAGCCCAGCTGCAACCCCCAACATTGTCTCCTTCCACCTTATCTGAAACTCCCTTTGACTCTTCTCACCTCCCCCATAGGTCCCAGCTTCTCCCAACCCCCCCCCCCCCCAAAAAAAGATGATGGCTTTACCTGCACGCTACCTCCAAGCACATGCCCCCCTGGTTTCACCCTGCCAGTGTGCACACCTGCACTCCCCCCCTGCACCCAGCCTTCCCAGAGCTCCGCTGGGGATGGAGTCAGCGCTTTGGGGAGAGGAAGGCCAGCAGTGGGTCCCGGAGGGAATGGCCGCACAGCCCCTCCAGACCAGTGCAAACAGGGCACTTTCTAAATTCCAGCCATTACCCCTGTGTCCCAATAGAAATCACACCTGTGCACACACCGGGCACGACCCCTTCTGTTCCTAACGGCCTTGCCCTGTTAACACGGGTAATAGCAACATGCATTTTCTGCAATGCCCAGGGATTATTTTGAGACAGGCACTAACTGTGTGGAGGGTTTTAAATGATAAAAATGTATTTCACATCGCTGGGGGGGGGGCAGCGGCGGGATGGGCAGACGGATATTCCTTTTGAAAGACAAAAACAGAGTTGCTAAAGCCTGACATGCAAACTAGATTAATGTTCCTGGGATCCTTCCGGGTCCAGAAAGTCCCTTTAGGTTTGTGACCCTGTGTCGGGGGTAGGATTAGCCACCAGCTGCTCATCCAGGCACCTGGGCCTGGGATCTGACCTGTTTGTTTTAATTATTCCTAACGGTAACATTTTGAAAACAAGACAATCCGGGCAAAGCAATTCATCTCCACTCAGCCCGTCAGAACGGAGGGGCAGGGTTCCCCGTTCCTTTGAAAAATGAAAGCAAACATCTCAGCATCTGCCCCAGAGGTGTTTATTTTTAAGTTAGCCTGGAGTTATTTTATTTGTAAAATATTGTGTTATTAGAATCAGGGCAGTGAGGAGTGGAGGAAACCGTCTTGTAATAATTATTAGAAGAAAAATAGATTTCCCCCCACTGCCCCAAAACAGCACAAAATAATAGACACACACCAATCAAAGCAACTCCACAAATAAACACACACACCCGGTCAGAACGCAAAGCGACGGGTTTGTAAAGTTTAATCAAATGGGAGGGGTGCGGTAGGGAGAAGTGGTTCAATTTTTATTTTATTTTTTCAAATTTAAAGGAATTGGAATAGTGGAAATGGGTTTTCAAAATATGCTCTTTGTTGAGCAAAACCCCCCCAAAAACTAAGACATAAAGCTGAATCTGCCTTGATGTTTTAAGAGGAGAGATATTATACGAGTGCAAGTGGTGATTCCATGTGTGTGTGTATGTGCAAAGTATATTTTAATATATAGGACATATGAACGTTTGTGTGTGTAATATTTGTTAAAACATACCAACGATGCACAGGGAAATGTATACATCCAGCGGTGATATTTATGAAATATTCATTTTGTGTGTGTATGTGCAATATGGAATGTACATCAAATATTTGTATAGAGCAGTATATAGTCGAATATATTCTATGAAAATTATTCTGTACACAGAATAATTAGAAACACATCCCCACTGTGTGTTGCTGCTGCATTACACTGTCTATAACCTAAATACTTTACAGGATGCTTATATCATATTTATAATAGTTGAATGGGGTGTCTAAACATAATTCTAACAAACATTTTATGCACCTGTATTGCACAGATTGTATGATGCATAATACTTTGTTGAGCTGTGTATAAAATCTACGTGCATAAAATGTTTAATAGTTTATATGCATCTCTATAGCACTAAATACTTTACACGCATAGACCTACTGTAGTGATATGTTTTCCGAGTATGTTTATAGATACGTATGGATGACAATAGATACCTGCTCACCATGTTGACAGATTTATACTCACAAAATTTCCTCCAAAATTTCCTGTCTCCCCAACAGGAGGGATAAAAACCTGAGAATTTTCATCCCTGGAGAATCATTTGTCTTTTTCCCCCTTTCTCTCCTATTCAGCCTTCAATAAACTCAGATCAAATTTTCTCCTCCCTTCCACATGTTTTATTTAGCACCTTCTCCAAAAGAAGCAGGTGGGGTCAGGTGCTTAAAAATCTACTACCTTGAACCTGGCCCAAAATCAAACAAAAATGCCCCGAGAAATCCTGTTTATTTCCCATTTTGTTGGGTTGCTTTTCCAACGCCCAGCGAGCCCCGCAAAGGCCGGGCTTAAAATATTTAGTATCGGGTGATGCTTTTCTTTTGTTTTCACTAAAGAGAATAACTAGACAGTGGAGCGAAAACGTAAGCGTTTCAAATCTCAACCTGGATACCCTCCATTTATTAAAGATAAATCAACCATTGATCTCAAACTTTAAATGCATCCGCCTCACCCTCCCACCGGCTGCCTCAACTAATGAAAGCAGCACCTCGGAGAAGCCCTCTGTTGTGTCTCTCGAGCGAATCAATAGACATATTTACATTTGATCGCCAAGCGTCTCCACAAATGCTGTAGCCGTGGGATTAGCAGGCACTAACGCCAACCCCCCCACCCCCGGGTTATATAGCAGTAACTTCTTTCCATATCTATGCCGGTGCCGAGCGTAGCCCGTGCGCCTTCTTTGCTGTGTGCAAATCTTTACACCCAGGGCGAAATGTGGCCATAGACTCATAGACTCATAGACTTTAAGGTCAGAAGGGACCATTATGATCATCTAGTCTGACCCCCTGCACAGTGCAGGCCACAGAATCTCGCCCACCCCTCTTAGAATAATCCTCTCACCTATGTCTCAGATATTGAAGCCTTCCAATACTTTGAAGGCCCCAACATGCAGAGAGTCCTTCAGCTGTGATCTGTGCCCAATGCTACAGAGGAAGGCGAAAAACCTCCAGGGCCTCTGCCAATCTACCCTGGAGGAAAATTCCTTCCCGACCCCAAATATGGCGATCAGCTAACCCCTGAGCATGTGGGCAAGACTCACCAGCCAGACACCCAGAAAGTTCCCTATAGCCAGAATTGGTACATTTCACATCCTCCGTGCAAAGTAGACATGGGTGCAAGGGGCCGGGCAACGGGGAGCGTGGCCTAGTGCTGGGGCAGTCGGGGGCCGTACAATTCTTCTCCCGTGTCTATTTCAGCAGGCCTCCCCGCCCCGTGTCACAGCAGCCAGCTCTGCCCTGGGGTGGTGGGAACGACTTTCCTTCCAGCTGCCACCTAAAATGAGTCTGATGTGAGACGTTCCCATTTGACTCACCCTGTCCCCTGCAATCAGCCCAAGAACCTGGCTGCGAAAAGCTCCTTTGAGGCTCCCTGCCAGAGAATCAGGACCCTTAGTGCGTATCCAGAGGGCACCTTGATTAGGTAAAAGGCTCCCGATAATCAATTCCGAAAATCACTTCCAGAATCGCAGCTGGTGTAAAGTGACACAGCTCCTTGAACTTCAGCGCCGGGCCGGACTGTAACATAGTGAAAAGCCCCCTCTTAGGACCCCCCCCCCCCATAGAGTAGGACCTCCTAGCCTTGTCCGTTCTGTTCCTCGAGTAGAATGAAAGCGGGGGGCTGGAAATAGCTCGGATTGAAAACTGGCCCCAAAGTTTGGGTTGATTTTGTTTAGCGAGATTAACGGTGACATTTGGGGGGGCACATGACACTCCTGGCTCCTCGCCTCTTTCCCGCCGCTTGCCAACAGGAAGAATCGCCTGTTTATTAAATAATAAATGTCGGGAGGGTTAGAAACGGACAGCGCAGCCAGCGAGATCGGTTCGTTCGATGAGTCCCCGGGGACCTGTTTGCAGTCAATTTGTCAGTGAGGTTTTTTTTTTTAATTTTATTTTTAATACCAAAACACCCTCCTGTCAAACAAGATCAGACAGACTACATCCCCTCCCTCACACACAGCCCACCCGTCCATCTCTCCTAGGTCTAACAAAGCCCTTTTTTTACTTTTTATTTATGTTGCTTATTTTACCAGGGAATTAGAACCTTGGTGGTATTTATGTCCTATCAGCAAGACAGGGCGGGCGGGCAGCTGTTATAAATCCACCCTCCGGCGGCCGGATTTGGGTGCTGATGGGCACTTAGAGAGACTCACAATAAAATATTTTTATCCATTGTCCTTCACAATTTCCCCCGTCCAGCACTGCATCCCACAGGATTAGGACAGGGAGACCACAACTCTTCCCAGCTAGGATTCCTTCCCCCCACCAGCAAGACACAAACTCCTTTTCCCCTATAAAGCCAGGAGAAGATCTGCCCCCCCCCCTCCCCATCCGCATCCTGTCCTCCTGGAACCCACAATTTTCAGTACACCGACTGCACGGCTCATGAACATGCAGGACAGGTCAGTGCACCCCAGGAGTGGGAGACTGGTGGATTTCAGAGGCAATCATGCCATGCCAGAAAGTGTTTCAAGTTCACACAGAACACACACACACACACACTTTTAAGTACAAGGGGCTAGGAATCACACACACACACACACTCAAGTGCAAGACGTTAGGAATCACACACACACCCACACACACAAGTGCAAGGAGCTAGGAATCACACACACTTTTAAGTGCCAGGGACTAGGAATCACACGCCCACACACACACACACTCAAGTGCAAGGCACTAGGAATCACACAACGAACACACACACACACTCAAGTACAAGGCGCTAGGAATCACACAACGAACACACACACACACACTCAAGTGCAAGGCGCTAGGAATCACACAACGAACACACACACACAAGTACAAGGAGCTAGGAATCACACAACGAACACACACACACAAGTGCAAGGAGCTAGGAATCACACACACTTTTAAGTGCCAGGGACTAGGAATCACACACCCACACACACACACACTCAAGTGCAAGGAGCTAGGAATCACACAACGAACACACACACACAAGTACAAGGAGCTAGGAATCAAACACACACTCACGCGCTAGGACTCACACACACACACACACTCTCAAGTGCAAGGAGCTAGGAATCACACACACACTCACTCTCACACACACACACACACACACACACATTCTTAAGTGCAAGGGGCTAGGAAACAAGCCGATTGGAGACGCCACCTTGTCACGGCAGGGCTAGGTTTGGGCAGAGGATCCGGGCTTGGGGGGATCCTGGTGTGATTCCCAGGTGTTGGGACAAACTCTCCCTCCCAGGGTCCTCCTGACTAGAACTTGGAGCCCGGGCCCCCGTTTCGGCACCTCCGCCGCCAGCTCCCAAGTGACAGCCGCTTGGCCCCGCGCGCTCCCGAGCCTGGTGCTGCCGAGCGCTGACAGTCGGAGGAGTGAGATTTCAAAGTAATTACTAGCCAGCTCCAAGATGCCGTGTTGGGAGGGGGCAGGACTCGGAGCCGGCCGCCCCCTGGGCACCCGCTCCCACCTGGTCCCTGTCTGACAGGCATGGGGACGAGTTTGCTGGGCCTCAGCTGACCTAGGAAGGGAGGCAGCTGTCCGGGCTGGTGCTAATTGGCAGCTGCAGCGAGAGGCCAAGGATTAAATGGGCCGTGGAGATTGCACCCTGATCCTGCCCCTCGCGCGGGTCTCTTGAGGTCAGAGGGGCAGGCTGCCGGCACAGCTGTCCCCAGGGTGAGTAAATAGGCCCCCATCCCTCTCGGCCGCTGTCAATCAAGTGGGATCCACCAGCATGAAAACCACTCAACAAAATAGACGGCTGGCAGCAAAGCCTGCATCCTGGGGGAGGGTCTGCAGAGGAACATGGCAGCGTGGCCTCGGGACGGAGGCGTCTCGTGCCCCCAGCCCACTGTCTCCCCCCGGGCGGGAGGGCACAGGCCACGCTCAGAGCAGCCCTGAACCGCGACACGGCCCCTTCCTGGGCTCCCTAGCGTCGGCCTTCATTTTACAAAGGAGGAACACAACACGAGGCGGCTGGTCGAAGGTCGCGCATGGAGCCTCTGGCAAGGTCTTTGCTCCCCTCAGCTCTAACCACTAGACTCCACTCCCTGCCGGAGTGAAGAGAAGGACTCAGGAGTCCTGGCTCCTAACCCCTGCCTCGGCGCCGGATTTATGCTGATCTCTGGCAATGCGGGATGAAGAGGAGACCACCAAGGCAGGCTCCCTCCATCTCACCTGGTACCGGCCAGGGTCAGAGCCAGGACGCTGAGTTACGAACCTGGGGCCTGCACCCAGCTGACAAGTCGGCTTAGATCAGAGCCCTGGAGTAAAGGAAAAAGCTTTCTCCTTTTGCAGAGGACATGGAACTATGATCTATTCCCCCCCTTCCCCCAGCCCAATTCTGCCTCTAATTGAAATCTGCCCCAGGAGCGCTTGGAAGCCGCATTCCTCACTCTGTCTAGGTGAGAAAACGCTGGAGGAATTAGTCAGTTCATCAACAGGCAGCAATCCCTCCCGACTTCTCTCCAGAGGGATTCTGCAAGTGCCGCATCGCACTCAGACTCGCTGGCGTGCACCCCCTCCAAGTCAGCCGCCCTGCCAGCTTGGGCTGCGAGCCTGTCAGCTCAGCCTACCTCAGCCAGCTCGCTAGCCGGGTGGCCGGGGGGAAAACTGGGTGAGGCAGCAGGAGGCGCTCATCACCCGCCTAGACAGCAGCGTCTCTCACCAGCCCTTCCTGCCTCCCCAGAACAAGGTGACAAGCCCTGGTCCACACCCGGCCGTCATAAACAGCTACCGGGCTCCTGTAACATGGGGGTGGGGGAGCACTGCTGAGAGTATCGATGCAGGGCACATTGCTCAGAGCAGGGCGACTGACAGCCCATGACTGCGGGCCCTCCAAACCAGTCACAACGCGCACCGCTGGTCACCACACTGGCTAACAAGCCACCGGCCGTACCACCCCCTGCAGACGAGAGGCTGTGAAAGCCAGTCTCACCAAATCAAAAAAGGGTCTTCTCATCCCACAGGACCAGCCACATTCCCAAGTCAATTTATAACTTGGAGCTTACCCCAAAAGCACGCTGTGCCAACCCCTCAGAGCAGGGCTCCTCAACTTTGGAAGGCCTGGGGACCACAATGATACTCATGCCGAAGGCCGCAACTTAAATGTGGCTGCATATACATGCAAATGCAAATCGCTTCATTCACACCGATGAGCATGAATACAAAGATGAAGGCGAGACTACACAACACACAGGCCCCATTTAAGTCAGTTCTGCTGATATTAATAAAATGCAATATTTACCTGATTTCTATCCATATGACAGCACTTTTAAGAAGCAATGACAGTCCAGGAATTTAACTACTAAAATGAATATCAACAGAAGACCATTATATTGATTGCTTTTTTGTTTGGGCTCCCACTTGTGGGGTGCAAACAAACCGGCCGGGGGCTGCATGTTTAGTAGCCCAGCTTTAGAGTCCAACATTCACAGGTTTATCCATAGAAAGAAAGAAAGAAAGAAAGAAAGAAAGAAAGAAAGAAAGAAAGAAAGAAAGAAAGAAAGAAAGAAAGAAAGAAAGAAAGAAAGAAAGAAAGAAAGAAAGAGTTAAAATTGTTAAAGGAATCACATACATGCACCAGCAGCAAAGTTTGCCGGCTTAAGTCAAGTCGGTAGCCCAGATGGGTCGTTTGTTCAATCCTTTGTTCAGAGCTTCAGTTCCTAGCAAAGCTTCTCCAGAGGTGAATCCTAAGATGGAGTCTGGAGTCACAGGAGCAGGTCTGTCCATGCCGGACTCAGTTCTTTGCATGCTGTGGCTCCTATGCTGGTCTGAACATACACAGAAAAGCTCATCAGCTGTGGATTGGCACCTCCCAGGGCCTGTTGACAGCTAAGTGCCCCTGTTCCCTTGACTAACAGCCTCTTCGCAACAGGCCGCCAGTGAGTGTCTCCCAAAAGCAAACATCTGAACCACAAGCACGAAGCCGAGACTCATCACATCACCTGTGGAACAGTATAACCTGCACCAGCGACTCCTCAGCTTTCCATAGACACCTCACTTGGCCCACTTTGTGCACGATTTGTTGCAAACACAGAACAGTGGTTGCAACAGTGCGTGGTGGGCTCATATCCCAGTCTGACAAGATCACACACACCCCAGGTGTGGCTGGGTTTCTTCCTGGCGCATGCTGCTTGTCACCGTTAAAGAGTTGCTCTACCCCACCCCAGAGGCAGCTGCAGGTCAGTGCCGGCTGAACGTTGTCGTCTCTGTGTAGGTCTGCTAAGTGCTCAGGGGTTCGAGGGGCTGGACGGGAATGCACAACTGGCACTCACGCCCAGGACACAGATAACTCGGGGAGCTTGTGAAGAGCCAAACAAGTGGCTCTATTTGTGAATGGGATGTTGGATTTCAGCCAATCACTGATGCCCTCTGGTTTCAGGTGCCTGTGTCTTGGGGTGCAGATTTGCAAGGGGCTCTGCCCCGGACTGAATGCGACCTCTCTAATCCAGCTTCTGTCTGGGCTGTATTGGATCCCCCTGCATCATTGCGGCCTCTGGGCATCTCCAAAATAGTAGCATGAGGCATTAGCCTGTGCCCACTTGTAATGACTGAGGAAGGTTAGGAAGGCAGACGGCAATTAACTAAGCTGGAATGAACCCAGCACTCTAGGGTTACATCCCCAGGTCTGCCAGCCAGCGCCCGGCCCAGGGGCATGACGGTAGCTCCTGCAGTGCAGCGCCCCCTAGTGGTACGCTGGGGCAGTGGGTTTAGCATGACCCACATGGCAGAACACCTCTCACGGAATCAAGGCATGCGCCTCCCGGGTCTCCTGTCCAAGTACTGGCCCTGGGACATGTGGGAACTGACGGGTTCACAGCATGGGGGGCTGAGAGGGGTGAAGCCAATCGATTAGAACCGGGGAGCTGGAGCCAGGATGTCTGGCTTCTGCTCCTGGCTCTGCAAGTCACTGCCTGTCTCTGTGCCTTGGTTTCTCCATCTGTGCAATGGGGATAATTATATGGCCCAGCTTTGGCTGCAGAGCAAATTCATTAAAGTTGCTTTTTGCGGGGGGGCTTTAGCCACATAACCCCCAGCAGCTCTAAATGATAAATAGCCCCCAATACCCAGCTCCCCCCCCAAGACAAGTTCCCCCCCATTCCAGTCTGCTCCTCGCTTGGCTTCTACCAGCTGAATCCCAGCATGGGGAAGAGGGAAAGGACAGCTCCAAGATAGACAGAGGCACCTGATTTGTGTGTGTGAGGGGGAGAGAGCTGGGGTATGAGTCTGTGCGTGTGGGATTCCGTGTGTGTGAATTTGTGTGTGTGTCCCGGGATGTGAGGGGGCCATCCAGGCTGTTGCTTGTGTATTTATACTAAGCTTGCCCAGCCCTTTTCTAGTTCTTTCCAGCAGGCCTCAACAATGCTCTACAAGGGTCAGTGTCATGGTTCCCCGTTGTACAAGTGGGGAAACTGAGGCATGGGTATGCCATGCGACAGTTAGCCAGCAGGCCAATGGCAGAACCGGGAACAGAAATTATATTTCCTGAGTCCCAGCCCAATGCTCTGGCCACTAGGTCACACTCTGGACCCCTGATGGGGTGGGCAGAACATGGTGACGCTGGCATCAAACGGGTGTTTGGGAGGGGGCAGATTTAAGTGAAAAGGAGTTTTCCAGGTTTTACCAAAACGAGTAGCATCTGCTCATCGCTGCCTCGAGCGGCCCTTGGAATCTTGGAACAGATCGTGTGGCATTTGCAAGTGATCCAGTCAGACACACACACCTTTGAGAACTGCTGTTGCATCACGCAGAGGACTCGCACTGGGCAAAATTTTTCGGCAACGTGTTTGTTGACTGAAAAGCGCAATGTCGTGACAAACTCAGCCAATAATTTTGCTCCAGGGTGGGGATTTCTAAACCGTCCAACAGTTTTTTCGTGTTGCCATTTTCAAAACAAAACATTTTGACGTTTTTTTGTTTCCAAAGCACAGTGTTATTTTGAAATGTCCCTGGAGTTAAGTAAAAATCAAAAGGTTTTAAAAAAAATCCACCTAAAAACTAAACAAAATATTCACCCTGGACTACATTTCTTTTTTGGATTTTTTTTTTTGAGCCACTGAACAAAAAAACCCCAAAAACAATGATTTCTTCACTTCCTCACGGGCCCCGCAGTGACTTTGTGTGGGTCTGGCGAAATGTTACCATCCATGGATTATAGGGGGTGTCTGTAATGGTGCTACTAGCATCTTCCTGCCACCTGTAATGATGTTACTCTCTGGGTGCAAAAATGTGCGTTGTTTAGTGAGCCAGCGTCTGTGTGTGTCTGTGTGACTGTCTAGCTGTGGGAGCAGGCGAGTGTGTTCTGATATTCACTGTGTGTGTGTGGTTATGCTGGTCCCGCACCCGGTGGGCAGATGTGCGTGTGTTGTGTTACTGAGTGTGTGTTTGTATGTGAAGAGGGGGTGCAGAAGCCCATGGTATTTTTCTCAGGGTGGGGGCAGGATCGGTGTATTTGCACAAGGTAAGGCGTTGCCTGTTGGGCTGTCATGCAAGGCTGTGGGCTAGGGACCCACTGGGGTTGTGGAGAAATTCCAGCTGAACCCCAAGAATCAAACCCTTTCTTCCTTTTGCAGAGGGGGATTCCGGGGTGGCAGCAGCAGGCAATTCATCTCGGCCTTGCAGGAAACATGCCGGGAGGACGCTGCGATGGGCTCTGACTATTTTATTTTCAATTCTTTGGGGGGGGGGGGCGGAGGTGCCAGGTTCGGGATCTGCAGGGAGTTTGAGCAAATGGGGTCTGATGGGGCAATCTAGAGACTTGTCATTGAGCCAGGACAGATGGGGTGAACTTTCCACAGGCCTTTCCCTGCACCCCAGTGCTACCCCAGGGGTGCCCTGATGCAGGGAGTGTGGGGCTCAGACTGTGGGGCAGCAGCTCTGCCACCAATTTGCTGTGTGCCCATGAGCGGGTCACGGGCCTGCTTCGTGCCTCAGTTTCCCCCCTGTTGTGAAATGGGGGCCCTGCTGCTTGCCCGTTAGGAGCGCACTTGTGAGGCACAATTCCTGGATGTTGAGCAAGGCCTGGGCTTGCAGACCTTCCCAAGTCTGGTTCAGTTCACAAAGGACTCCCCCTCTCCACCACCCCAGCACAGCCTAGAGGCCAGGCGGATGGGGGAGGCTCAGTTTGGAGCCAGCTGAACGGGTGGTGGGAGTGGAGGCCTCCGGGCAGAGACGGATTCAGAGAAGGGGCCCTAAATCTGCTCCGCGAAGCCCTGTCCCTCCCAGGCGGTGGCTGCCCTCTGTCCCCAGCAGTTTGATCCTGTTCAGCGCGGTGACAGGCAGCCGGCGAGCAGCCGCATCAAGGCTTCAGCCCGTCGTCAGAGGTTTTCCACCAGGGCTCGGGGAGGCCGCTGAACCGAGAAGCTGGGTGCCGGGCGATGCACAGCCCCTGGCTGGGGGAGGCAGCGCCAGGCGCTGGAGCACTGACCCCCCCACTGTGCAGTGACGGCTGGCCCAGGCCCCAGCAGGAAGAAACGGGAAGGGAAACATCGCAGCCAGCATCAGGAGCCAGGGAGGAAAAAGCCGGAGAGGGGGACTGGCAGCTGCAGTGGTTAAAACCAGGCTCACACCCATAGATGATTGGCAGGAGCGCTCCGGAGGGGGCCCTGCCCCCTATGCTCTCGCCTACATTTTAATTGCTACATGGGGTGCCCCCACATGCCCCCCCCGTGCCTCCTCCTCCCACAGGCACCAGCTGCCTGTGGTCACACCTGCCTGCCCACTGCCACCCATTCGGCAGCACCCCCAAACCCAACCACGCTCACATGGCGGGGGCCAGGTCAGCACCCCCAAACCCAACCACGCTCACATGGCGGGGGCCAGGTCAGCACCCCCAAACCCAACCACGCTCACGTGGCAGGGGCCAGGTCAGCACCCCCAAACCCAACCACGCTCACGTGGCGGGGGCCAGGTCAGCATCCCCAAACCCAACCACGCTCACGTGGCGGGGGCCAGGTCAGCATCCCCAAACCCAACCACGCTCACGTGGCGGAGGCCAGGTCAGCACCCCCAAACCCAACCACGCTCACGTGGCGGGGGCCAGGTCAGCACCCCCAAACCCAACCACGCTCACGTGGCGGGGGCCAGGTCAGCACCCCCAAAGCCAACCACGCTCACGTGGCGGAGGCCAGGTCAGCACCCCCAAAGCCAACCACGCTCACGTGGCGGGGGCCAGGTCAGCACCCCCAAACCCAACCATGCTCACGTGGCGGAGGCCAGGTCAGCATCCCCAAACCCAACCACGCTCACATGGCGGGGGCCAGGTCAGCACCCCCAAACCCAACCACGCTCACGTGGCGGGGGCCAGGTCAGCACCCCCAAACCCAACCACGCTCACGTGGCGGGGGCCAGGTCAGCATCCCCAAACCCAACCACGCTCACGTGGCGGGGGCCAGGTCAGCACCCCCAAACCCAACCACGCTCACGTGGCGGGGGCCAGGTCAGCACCCCCAAACCCAACCACGCTCACGTGGCGGAGGCCAGGTCAGCACCCCCAAACCCAACCACGCTCACGTGGCGGAGGCCAGGTTGCACCCCGGCCAATTCCCCTGGATGCCAGGCAACCGAGTGAGTCCCTGCGCCACACCCCAGCAGCCTCCTCCACTGTCCATCAATGTCACAGCTGCACCCAGACAGGAAGCATTTGCGGGTCACCCGCACCCCAGGAAAAGGTGACGACACAGAGAACAAACAAACAGCAACCCCCTTCCGCCCCGGGGTCGGATCCTGCAAGCCCCTGAGCACCGAGCGAGTGGGAGTTAGGTGCCTAAATCCCTTTGTGGCTCAGAGCCAAGCAGGTGTAGGATCCTCTACGAACAGCCCCATTTCTCCTTCCCCCTCCCTCGCCTGGCTAGTTTTAGTTTTAAATTCCACAAGCCGCATCATCTGCACTAGGATGAAGCGTGTGTAAAATCTATTACTGGGAGTGATTAATAATGAAAATATGACAATGATCAAATACAATTATCAACAGACCTTAATTATATTTCCTATTAATATCCTAATGGGAAAAAGTGACCACTGACCCGAAGAAACGCCTTGAAAAACAACCCCTCCCCTGTCACCCCGGCTGGGCTCGAGGTTCTCCTCCCGGCGGTTTTGGGCCATGTGCCGTGGGTTGCGTTGGGCCCCAGGATGTCAGAGAGCGCAGGTGGGTGAGGTCACGTCATCATGCCTCGTGGTGGGACAGGCAGCGGCAAGGCGCCATTTCTGAAAGGACCTGTTTAAAATTCATTGTCACACACGCTCATGTGCCAGGCCCGGAGTCCCCCTCCCCGGGCTGGGCACCGAAAGACACGCTGCAGCCGGGGGGGGGATGCCGCTCTGCCATGTTCTCCAAACATAACAAAGAGGTCGAATCTCAGCTTGGAGACCAAAGCCTGATGCGTGCTTAAGCAGGGCGCTGCCAGGCCAGGATTTTGCAAAGGCTGATGTCAGCTTAAATTGGGGAGGATCCGGCCTCAAATGAGTAATGTACATGCAAGGTGCATTTGTTATTGCTGTGAGCCCCAGCTGTGCTCGCCACCTCCCTCCCCACGTCCCTGGAGGGACAGGCACTGGCCACGGAGCTCAGTGTGAAAACTGAGAAATCGGGCACGCAGGGCTGGAGAGATTAACGGGACTTTCCCGGGTCTCTCTGGCAGATCTCCTGGGTCCCAGTGCAGAGTCTTAGGCAAAAGCTGCCGTATCTTCCCACATGGCCCTGCTCTACGGCCGTCGAGCCCCTGGGAAGTAAGGCCCTCGCAATATCAATACTTAACGCTCCTATCAAAGATCAGGCAGGCTCCAAGTCATGCCAGGAGCAGTCCTAGGCCTCCCCGCTCATTGCACTGCAGAGATTCCCTCTGACAATTAATTCCCTCTGCACCATTAGCACCTACTCCGGCACGTTGGATACTCCAAAATTAGCCGCGTAGAACCATAGAACACTAGAACTGGAAGGGACCTTGCGAGGTCATCGAGGCCAGTCTCCTGCCTTCATGGCAGGACCAACCACCGTCTAGATCATCCCTGACAGGTGACTGGCTAACCTGCTCTTAACTATCTCCAGTGATGGAGATTCCACAACCTCCCCAGGTAATTTATTCCAGTGTTTAACCACCTAGACAGGAAGTTTTTCCTAATGTCCAACCTAAACCTCCCCATGCTACAATTTAAGCCCACTGTGACCCTAGATCCCTTTCTGCAGTGCTCCTTCCTAGACAGTCACTTCCTATTCTGTATGTGTGTGACTGATTGTTCTTTCCTCAGTGGAGCACTTTGCATTTGTCCTTATTGAATTTCATCTTATTTACCTGAGAGCATTGCTTCAGTTTGTCCAGATCATTTTGGATTCTAACCCTGTCCTCCAAAGCACGTGCAACCTCTCCCAGCTTTGGATCATCTGCAAACTTAATAAGCGTACTCTCTATGCCATCATCTAAATCATTGATGAAGATTTTGAACTGAACTGGTCCCAAAACTGATCCCTGTGGAACTCCACTTGTTATGCCTTTCCAGCATGATTGTGAACCACTGATAGCTACTCTCTGGGAACAGTTGGCCAATCAGTTATGCACCCACCTTATATTAGCCCCATCTAGGTTGTATTTCCCTAGTTTATTTATAAGAAGGTCATGGGCCAATACTATATCAAATGCTTTTCTGAAGTCTAGGTATACCACATCTACTGCTTCCCCCTTATCCACAAGTCTTGTTTTCCTATCAAAGAAAGCTCTCAGGTTGGTTTGACATGATTTGTTCTTTACAAATCCATGCTGACTGTTACATATCACCTTATTATCGTCTATATGTTTGCAGATGGATTCCTTAATTATTTGTTCCATTATCTTTCCTGGCACAGAAGTTTAGGTGACTGGCCTGCAATTTCCTAGGTTGTCCTTATTTTCCTTTTTATAGATGGGCAATACATGTGTGTAACACCAACAGGCGGAATGGAACCTGGGACCTCTGGAGCTTAGTGCATGATCTAAAAAGCCAGCTGGTACTCAGCTAAGGCTGGAGAACAGACTCATTATTCCCTCTGTAAGTGGTTTTGGTGCCACCAGATGGGACAGTGCAACACCCCCAGCAGGTGTGTGGGTTTCATGTGCCCTTTTCCAGTCTTTTACATTCATAAAGAGCATTCTGACGGTGCTGTTCAGGACCAAACACGGCTGACTAATGGCCTGCAGCAGGGGGGTTGGTTTTCCAGTTGTGGTGTTATTGGATTCTCAGATGAACATGCAACATATTGTTGCAACCCCTGTTCTAAGTCTGCACCAAATCTTGTACAAAGTGGGCCAAGTCAGGTGTCTATAGAAAGCCGATGATTCATTGATTTTGTTTATACTATTCATATGCACATAACATTTTTTGTACATGAAGTTATGAGTATTGGCACTTGTATTTAATATATTTGCTTCTGGGAGATGATCAACAGGCTTCAGTCCACCTAGCTTGAGAGGGTTGCTAGTCAAGTGGATCGGAGTATTTTGACAATGGACCTTAAGTGGTGCCAATCCACATCTGAAGAACTTTGCTGTGAACGTTCAGACCAGCATGTAAGCCACGGCTGCTTGCCTAAAAAGGATTGAATCAGGCATGAACAGGTGACCTGCTCGTGCGACAAATTCCATGGGGGGGTACTTTTGCACAAGAAGAACCATGAGATTTCCTCTGCATGAGCTAGGCTATAAAGAGGGCACTACGGGTTCCTCCAGTTTTGTCTTCATTCCTGTCTTCATTGCAGCTCATCATTTCAGGAACATCTTTGCTATGAATTGAGCCCAGCAGGACTGATAACCCATCCTAACAAAGGATGTGTTCCAGAGATTTATAAGACAGCAGATTAATCCATTTCTGCCACAAGCCTGCACCAAGAATTTTGTAATTGGTTTATGTGATTTGAGTCCTTTAACAATTTTACTCCCAACTTTTCCTTTTCCTTTTCCTTTTCTTTCTTTCTTTCTTTCTTTCTTTCTTTCTTTCTTTCTTTCTTTCTTTCTTTCTTTCTTTCTTTCTTTCTTTCTTTCTTTCTTTCTTTCTTTCTTTCACCTTTAGATTTTAGATTCTAAAGGGTTGGCACAACGTGCTCTTTTGGATATGATCTAAAGTATAAATTGACCTGGGAAAGTGGTTGGTCCTTTAGGATCAGAAGAATCTGTTCGCATTTGGTGAGATTGGTTTTCATAACCTCTCCTCTGTGTAAGGAGTGGTACAGGTTGTGGCATAGAAGAGCTAAGGGGATTGTTTGGGTGACTTCTTGCTGGCCAGTGTGGCAAACGGCAGGGCTCTCTGTGACTGGTTGGGTGCTGTATATTGGAGGACTCCCAGTCTTGGGCTGTAAGTCAATTTGCTCAGATTTGACCCTCTCTGTGGTGACCCCAGAACCCAACTATATTACACCCGTGTCTTGCAAGGCAAGCAGATGGGGCTAGGAATAAGGGTTTGTATTAAGGCAGGAGCCGGAGGAAGCTGGGTGAAGCCATGTGGCTCAATGGAGGTGTTGCCGGAGGCAGCGCTGAGCCCCCTAGGAGCACAGAGTGGGTCTCACACCATTTGGTGTGTTCTTGAAAGCAGCTCCAGCCCCAGGAGACCAGAGATCTGGCCCTGAGCCTCCATTTGAGCACCAAATGGATGTGACCAAGGGGCGGGGGGGGGGTGTCCTGAGCTGCTCATTCTGTTGCACGCTCACAAATAACTCAGGTGTGCGTTTGTGTGGTTCTGTTATTTATATTTAACATACTATGTAATTAGTGAATTAACAACCAACAATATCATGAGGATATGATAGTTATAGGAAATATTACATAATTCATAACATAGTGCTGTTAATTATTATTATATAGTGTGGTATATTTTAATACTATACTGCATAAATGTAATGACTGTGCCCTGCTAATTACGAATTAATAATATAATTGTATTCATTCTCTGCTTAGCTTATTAATGATTCCTCTCTAGATAGTAACAATATAGAGGTGATTCACCCTCAGGGCCCCAGCCAGGCCCCGAGACTGGCCCCACACCACGGGAGGTGTTTAGTCAGTCCATTGAGTTGTGGTGACGCTCCCGATCTCCCAAATATATCGAGCGCAGTGAGTTCAGCCCCCACCCAGCTTCTCGCCAAACCCCTCCACAATCCATTCAGAGCCCCCCAACTGCCCCTCCCACAGCCCAGTGATGACTCATGCCCCCACATAAATTCTACCCCCCTCCCCCCCGTCACAACCTCTGCTCCTTCTGCAGCGACTGGGTCTTTACCCCCCCTGCCAGGCCTGGGGCGTTGGGAGGGAGCGCCCGGGATTCCCCCCCACCTGGTATTTCAGGGAGAAAAAGAGTCATGGGGGGGTCACAGAATGGGAGGGGGAAGCCGAGCAGCCCTGAGTGGCTGGGATCTTTCTGCTCCCTCCCCCAACCCAGAAGCCCCTCCTGGCTCCTGGGGGAACAGGGGAGCTCAGCCAGCTTCCCCAGCAGCTGCTCTGATTGGCTGCTCATCCCCAGGGTGCGGGACAACGGAGAAGGCAGCCAATCAAATGGGGGGTCCTGACCCTCAAGGCTGAGGCTCCCAGGGGGCTGGAGTTCCCCGGTGCCAGGGCAGCTGCAGCCAGGACACATGCACGAGCCTGGGAGCAGAGTGGCAGGATCGGGGGGGGGGGGGGGGGGCTGTAGCTGCCAGTGGAAAGTTCACCTGTCTTGACCCAGGGATGGGAGTGAGTCACCCCCCCCCAACCTATTGCCTGGGGTGGGGGCAATTCACATACCCCCATACCCACTGCCTGGGGCAATGCACCCCTCCCAGAGCCACGGCCCAGGGGCTATTCACACCCTCTACCCCAGACAGGGTGTGATTCAAATACCCCAGACCTGCTGCCTCCCTGGATTCTCCTCTGTGGGGAAGTTTGAACTCGGGGTGGGACCCACACTAATTGGGCCCTGGCGCTCAGCCTCTGGCCTGTGCTAGGCCAGGCTAAGACAAGACCACCCCAGCCCCCAGCCCTCCCCTACTAGGCGCCAGCTCTGCAGCAGAGAGATGCTTGAGGCCAGGAGTGCAGCTGTCAGGCCCCCAAGTTGCTCAGGGCCAGAGACCAGTGGAGAGGCTGGGTCCCTGCTGTGGGGCTCTGGCCATCTCTGCCCTCCCACACCCGTCAGTGGCTGCCGTGCGGTGAGGGGTGGCTCGCCGGAGCCCTCCCGCGTGGGAGCGGGTGCAGGATCGGGGCTCACCCCACCCATCTGTTCCAGGGGCCAGAGCAGGGTGCCTCTTTCCTAGCCCTGTCTGGCTGGAGACCCAAATTCCCAGGCCTTTTAACACCTGCTGGTGCAACTTGCCTCCCGCTCGAGGGGCAGCCAATTAATGAGGGAGCCAGGGCACGGGGCTGGCCAGGTCCTGCCATCCCCGCCAGCTGGTCGATGCAGCAAAGTCCAGGGAGGCTGCAGGCTTCTGTGACGATGGAGCTGCGTGGGGAGGGGGGATATTCAGGGAGAGGGGTTGGCGTGTTTGTGGATTAGCACCTGGCAGGAGGCGGGGGGTTAGTACACACGGACGGTAGCCAGAACCCCTTCACCTCCCTTCATTGTTGGCTTGTGGCTCCATTTCTCTGCTGGGACCTTTGGGGCCTGCGCCATCCCACCGCCCAGCCCCATGCAGGTGCTGCAGAGCTGAGCGAGGGCAGGGTGGGGTGCAGACCGGAAAGGGTGGCACATGAGCAAGGTATGGAGGGTGGGGCTGCTTCGTATGGGTTGTGTACCTTTCAGATGTAGCGCTGACTACCCCAGGCTCCACTAGGGGGCACTGTGCGATAGGCAGCAGGGCATGGGCTCCACAGGGGGCATTCTCCCCTGGCACACAGGCCTGACCTGTATGTGCTCCTAGGGGGCTCTGTGCTGCAGGGGGCCAGCAGGGGGCGCTCTCCCCTGGCAGTCTGTGCTAGGCACTAGGGGGCGCTGTGCTGCAGGGGGCCAGCAGGAGGCGCTCTCCCCTGGCAGTCTGTGCGAGGCACTAGGGGGGCGCTGTGCTGCAGGGGGCCAGCAGGAGGCGCTCTCCCCTGGCAGTCTGTGCGAGGCACTAGAGGGCGCTGTGCTGCAGGGGGCCAGCAGGGGGCGCTCTCCCCTGGCAGTCTGTGCGAGGCACTAGGGGGCGCTGTGCTGCAGGGGGCCAGCAGGGGGCACTCTTCCCTGGCAGTCTGTGCGAGGCACTAGAGGTCGTTGTGCTGCAGGGGGCCAGCAGGAGGCGCTCTCCCCTGGCAGTCTGTGCTAGGCACTAGGGGGCGCTGTGCTGCAGGGGGCCAGCAGGAGGCGCTCTCCCCTGGCAGTCTGTGCGAGGCACTAGAGGGCGTTGTGCTGCAGGGGGCCAGCAGGGGGCGCTCTCCCCTGGCAGTCTGTGTGAGGCACTAGAGGGCGCTGTGCTGCAGGGGGCCAGCAGGGGGCGCTCTCCCCTGGCAGTCTGTGTGAGGCACTAGAGAGCGCTGTGCTGCAGGGGGCCAGCAGGAGGCGCTCTCCCCTGGCAGTCTGTGCTAGGCACTAGGGGGCGCTGTGCTGCAGAGGCTGGGGGGCAGTGTTTCCTCTAAGATTTCCCACACATGAGTGGAATTGTGTCTTATGTGCCAGTATTGAGTCCCTGGGCGCTTGCTCGGATGTGCCATCCTGGCACCCAAGTTATTCATAAATATCTTATCGATCTCCCCCTTTTCCTTCTGCTGCCATGTCTCCCGCCCTCCCCTTGCCCCATCTGCTCCCCTGGTGCCTGCTGCCCCCCACCCCTCACCCTCCTCTGCTGTCCTAGCTTCTGCCCTTCTCACTCCCCTCAGCTCTCCTGGGACCTGCCCCCCTCCACTGCACCTGCCCTTCTCTTCCCCCTGTGCCCCACTCTGATCATCTGTAGCTACCCCTCCCCATCCCCCCTCCTAACACCTCCCTCTACCCACCTGCTCTGCCTCTCTCTGGTGCTCGTCCCTCCCCCTCCACATGTCTGCCCTTCTGCTTCACTCCCACAATCCCCTGGCACCTGCACCTTCCTGGTGCCTCCCCCTTCCCTGACTGCCCCTGCCCTGCTTGTTCTCTTTCACCCTGGTGCCCACCCCTCCCCACCCTCTGCCCCAGTTCTCCTCATGCCGCTCTATACTCTCACCCATCACTTGCTCCATCCCCTGCCTTCCTCACACTCACCCCTCCTGTCACCCCCTCTTCTCCCAGCACCCACTGCTCCCCTCTCCTCTTCCTCCCTCTTGCCCCCATTGTCCCTCCCCTTTCCTCTCCCAGCATCACCCTGTCCCACCCACAATTACACCTCCCCTCCCCTGTTCTGCCCTTTTCCTCATTGTCTCCTCTTGGCCCCCTGGCATTTGTCTCTACTCCACCCTGCCCCTTGGGGCCTTCCTCTTTCTTCTCCTGCCCTGCCCGCCCCAGCACGAGCCCCTTACTCTCCTCATACTCCTTCCCCTTAGTTCTCTGCCTGCCCCTTTCTGTCTTTGACGTGGAAAGCAGTTTGTGGGGATGGAGCTGGGGCTGCAGTGCTATTTTTAGTACCTCAGTCTGGCCCCAGAAGCCCTGGCCCCAGCTGCTCCCAGGGCAGGACCGTGTGCTGGGGCTGAAGCAGAGGCTGTGTGCGGTGCTATTTTTAGTACCACGGTCCCAGTCCCTGCGGGCGACCCTGGCTCCAGCTGGAGTCAAGCGGCAGCCTCACGAGGCCTGTTCCAATTGGAGCAGCCTCACCTCATGCACCTTGGCTCCAGGCAGAGCAAAAGGGCAGCCACCTGCCACCAGGAACCCGCCAGCCACCGGCCACCGCCACCACTCACCTTCCATTTCAGCAAGGCGGGGAGCAGTGAGCGCTGTGACGTGGCTCTTAAAATGACGTGTAAGGACCTAACGTTTTTAGTGCGCAGCCCCACAGGTGCGCAGCTTAGAGGGGACACTGGGGGGTGGGTCAGCAAGGGGCACTTTCCCCTGGCAGTCTATGCTGGGCACGGTGCTGCAGAGTGTGGGAGGCTCAGCAGGGGGCACTGTCTCTGGCAGTCTGTGCTGGGCACTAGGGGGCGCTGTGCTGCAGGGGGTGGGGGACACAGCAGGGGGCACTGTCCCTGGCAGTCTATGCTGGGCACTAGGGGGCGCTGTGCTGCAGGGGGTGGGGGACACAGTAGGGTGCACTGTCCCTGGCAGTCTGTGCTGGGCACTAGGGGGCGCTGTGCTGCAGGGGGTGGGGGACACAGCAGGGGGCACTGTCCCTGGCAGTCTATGCTGGGCACTAGGGGGCGCTGTGCTGCAGGGGGTGGGGGACTCAGCAGGGGGTGCTGTCCCTGGCAGTCTGTGCTGGGCACTAGGGGGCGCTGTGCTGCAGGGGGTGGGGGACTCAGTAGGGGGCGCTGTCCCTGGCAATCTTGCATGACCTCCATACACTGCAGGCTCCGCCCACTCCACCTAATGCCGCGTTTCCCCCCAGGTGCGGGCTAGCGCCATCGCCCAGGATGCCGACCAGAACTACGACTACGCCAGTAACAGCGTCATCCTGCACCTGGACGTGGGGGACGAGGTCTTCGTCAAGCTGGACGGGGGGAAGGTGCATGGGGGCAACACCAACAAGTACAGCACCTTCTCCGGCTTCATCATCTACCCGGACTGAGCCCCAGGGCCCTCGGACTGACCCCGGCTGCATCCCTCAGCCCTCGCCCCGGGGCCCTCGGACTGACCCCGGCTGCATCCCTCAGCCCTCGCCCCGGGGCCCTCGGACTGACCCCGGCTGCATCCCTCAGCCCTCGCCCCGGGGCCCTCGGACTGACCCCGGCTGCATCCCTCAGCCCTCGCCCCGGGGCCCTCGGACTGACCCCGGCTGCATCCCTCAGCCCTCGCCCCGGGGCCCTCGGACTGACCCCGGCTGCATCCCTCAGCCCTCGCCCCGGGGCCCTCGGACTGACCCCGGCTGCATCCCTCAGCCCTCGCCCCGGGGCCCCTGGACTGACCCCGGCTGCATCCCTCAGCCCTCGCCCCGGGGCCCCTGGACTGACCCCGGCTGCATCCCTCAGCCCTCGCCCCGGGGCCCCTGGACTGACCCCGGCTGCATCCCTCAGCCCTCGCCCCGGGGCCCTCGGACTGACCCCGGCTGCATCCCTCAGCCCTCGCCCCGGGGCCCCTGGACTGACCCCTTCTGCACCCCTCAGCTGTCACCTCAGGGTCCTGCTGCAGGGGAATGAACTAGGATGGACCCCCTAGCTCCAAGAGGAATGGGGGTGACTGTATCTAGGGGTGCAGAGGGAACTAGGGGCTTTAGGGCATCTGCTCTGGGACCCCCCCAGACATTCCCAGTCCCCTGATGACATGGGGGGGATCCTGGGACGGAAAGGGTCGGGTGTGGAGGGGGGCGCTGGGCTGTGAGGCTGCAGTTCGGAAGGGGCCCTGCTCCCCCCAACCTCGGGGTGGGATCCACAATGGGATCGGGGGGCTGACACTAGCAGCCTGGGCAGAAAATCTCCCCCTGCACCCTCCAGAGCCTCCCAAACTCCAATGATTTGACCCATGCAGTGACCCTGCCCAAGGCTGGGGGCAGGGCAGGGACGGGGGGAAAACAGCCCCCCAATTCCTCCTCAATGGCTCCTGTGCTTTGCTCTGACTCTCTCCCCCTGCACCCCAAGGGCAGGAGAGAGCTGCCTGCCCCCTGGCATTGGGGTATGAATTGGGCATCCCAACACCCCCTCCTCACAGCTCACTCCCTTGTATCCAGCCCCCTTCCCCACCCTCCAAAGCGGGGAGAAACCACCTGCCCCTCCTCTCTTCTGCCCCGTACTCAACCCCCATCTACACCCCACAAGTCTCTTGCATGAAGGGTTGTGGGGCAGTCCTAAATATTGCTTTATATAGACTCAGGGGGGTGCCTGAGGGATGGTCCCATGTCCCATCATTCGGCTGACTGGCACCTGTCTGTATATAATCTCACCACTGCCCCCTGCTGGAGGCCATTGGAGTTGCTTGAGCGCGCAACATAGACCCTGTAGGACCAGGAGACGATGGAGAGTCTCCCTCCCAGCCAGCCTTTGGGAGTGAGAGGATCTGAGTCGCACTGGGGAGCCCAGCAAGCCCTGGGATGGTCATAATAGAGAGATGGGTCTGGCTGCGCCAGGGTCTCCCTCATCACAGCTGCCTGCTGTAGTGGGCTCCCTCCACCCCCAGTGGATACCCATGGCAAGGGGGTGGGCAGTGACGTGAGCCACAAGAAAAATGTCCAGCCTCTTCCCAGCGACCAATGAAAGGAAGTTGGGTCTGAGCCGGGCCATGGGGACCCCCGAATCCTACACTGCTGATCCCCTCCCCCATACAAAACAGACCCTGCTACACCACAGCCCCACACCGCCATCCCCTAGCACCTCTCCCTGCCCCACAGCCCTGCACCGCCATCCCTCAGCACCTCTCACTGCACCACAGCCCCACACCGCCGTCCCCCAGCACCTCTCACTGCACCACAGCCCACACCGCCGTCCCCCAGCACCTCTCACTGCACCACAGCCCCACACCGCCGTCCCCCAGCACCTCCCACTGCACCACAGCCCCACACCGCCGTCCCCCAGCACCTCCCACTGCACCACAGCCCCACACCGCCATCCCCCAGCACCTCTCACTGCACCACAGCCCCACACCGCCGTCCCCCAGCACCTCTCACTGCACCACAGCCCCACACCGCCGTCCCCCAGCACCTCCCACTGCACCACAGCCCCACACCGCCATCCCCCAGCACCTCTCACTGCACCACAGCCCCACACCGCCATCCCCCAGCACCTCCCACTGCACCACAGCCCCACACCGCCATCCCCCAGCACCTCCCACTGCACCACAGCCCCACACCGCCATCCCCCAGCACCTCTCACTGCACCACAGCCCCACACCGCCATCCCCCAGCACCTCTCACTGCACCACAGCCCCACACCGCCGTCCCCCAGCACCTCTCACTGCACCACAGCCCCACACCGCCGTCCCCCAGCACCTCTCACTGCACCACAGCCCCACACCGCCGTCCCCCAGCACCTCTCACTGCACCACAGCCCCACACCGCTGTCCCCCAGCACCTCTCACTGCACCACAGCCCCACACCGCCGTCCCCCAGCACCTCTCACTGCACCACAGCCCCACACCGCCGTCCCCCAGCACCTCTCACTGCACCACAGCCCCACACCGCCGTCCCCCAGCACCTCTCACTGCACCACAGCCCCACACCGCTGTCCCCCTGCACCTCTCACGGCACCACAGCCCCACACCGCCGTCCCCCTGCACCTCTCACTGCCCCACAGCCCCACACCGCCGTCCCCCAGCACCTCTCACTGCCCCACAGCCCCACACCGCCGTCCCCCTGCACCTCTCACTGCACCACAGCCCCACACCGCCGTCCCCCTGCACCTCTCACTGCACCACAGCCCCACACCGCCGTCCCCCTGCACCTCTCACTGCACCACTGCCCCACACCGCCGTCCCCCTGCACCTCTCACTGCACCACAGCCCCACACCGCTGTCCCCCAGCACCTCTCACTGCACCACAGCCCCACACCGCCGTCCCCCTGCACCTCTCACTGCCCCACAGCCCCACACCGCTGTCCCCCAGCACCTCTCACTGCACCACAGCCCCACACCGCCGTCCCCCTGCACCTCTCACTGCACCACAGCCCCACATCGCCGTCCCCCTGCACCTCTCACTGCACCACAGCCCCACACCGCCGTCCCCCTGCACCTCTCACTGCACCACAGCCCCACACCGCCGTCCCCCTGCACCTCTCACTGCACCACAGCCCCACACCGCCGTCCCCCTGCACCTCTCACTGCACCACAGCCCCACACCGCCGTCCCCCTGCACCTCTCACTGCACCACAGCCCCACACCGCCGTCCCCCAGCACCTCTCACTGCACCACAGCCCCACACCGCCGTCCCCCTGCACCTCTCACTGCACCAGAGCCCCACACCGCCGTCCCCCAGCACCTCTCACTGCACCACAGCCCCACACCGCCGTCCCCCTGCACCTCTCACTGCACCACAGCCCCACACCGCCGTCCCCCAGCACCTCTCACTGCACCACAGCCCCACACCGCCGTCCCCCAGCACCTCTCACTGCACCACAGCCCCACACCGCCGTCCCCCTGCACCTCTCACTGCACCACTGCCCCACACCGCCGTCCCCCAGCACCTCTCACTGCACCACAGCCCCACACCGCCGTCCCCCAGCACCTCTCACTGCACCACAGCCCCACACTGCCGTCCCCCTGCACCTCTCACTGCACCACAGCCCCACACCGCCGTCCCCCTGCACCTCTCACTGCACCACAGCCCCACACCGCCGTCCCCCAGCACCTCTCACTGCACCACAGCCCCACACCGCCGTCCCCCAGCACCTCTCACTGCACCACAGCCCCACACCGCCGTCCCCCTGCACCTCTCACTGCACCACAGCCCCACACCGCCGTCCCCCTGCACCTCTCACTGCACCACAGCCCCACACCGCCGTCCCCCAGCACCTCTCACTACACCAGCCCCCCGTGCACTCCAGTCCCACACTGCCGTCCCCCCTGCATTACCACAGCTCTAACATACACATACCACATCCCCGTCTGATCCTCGCAGGACCACCGCCCCCCATTGCCACCCCACACCTGCTCTCCCAATCCTCCCCACACACATCCACCATCGAACCGCCAGGCCCAGCCTCCCTCCCTGTCCCTGGAAGAGGGTCCTGGCGGGCCTTTTGCACCCCGTGCGTGCCACAGATGTGTGCGCAACACGTGTTTTTTCACACATCTCCAGGCATGTGTCCCAGCACACACACAGATGTCCACACAGGGATACGTGTATGCTCGTGTCTGTGCGTGCACATTTGTGCACGTGCAAGTATCTTTGCACGTGGATGGCGTGTTCTCCAACTCCACTCCATCTTCCCCCCATCCCAACAACCCCCATTTGTATCCTCAGCTCTCCTTCCCGTGCTCCCCATCCGGCCCCGGGTCTCTTGCACATTCAGTAAGGCCACCCCCTGGTGGAAGCTGCACCCCACTGCAGCACCCCGTGCCCTGGGGCACCATTCTACACACACCCCCATCGTCCTGCCCCCATTGCTCACAGGTCCCAGGAGGAATTGTACAGTGGCCTGAGTGTTCTGTCCAGATGAACAAACGCTGTAGCGGGTGCCGGGGACTTCACCGCGATCACCCTGCCCGGCTCCGGGCCCCAGGGGCCCCGCACACCCGTGTCTCCGATCGTCAGGCTCTGTGTTTGGTCTGCCATTAAAGTACTCTGGTTCCGGGCCCGCCCTTGGAGGAGTTTTCTCTAGTGCATAGAGAGTGCACAGGGCTCCCCCTCCCCATGCCTGATCTGCAGCCACCTCTGGGGTGGGGCCCGGCCGCGGGCTAACAGCCGCCTCGCAGTGCTGCCCAGGAGTTCCGGCCTGGAAGCAGAGGAGAATTTCCAGAGCTGGGATCTGGCGGGGGCGCCGGGTCCCAGCCCCGCCCCTTGGAACCAGCTGGAGCACAGGACCCAGGACGGCGCTAAGAGAGTCCCAGACCAGGGCACCATTAACCCCTTCCTTGCTGCAGGCCTGTTCTCCCCTCGCCCAGTGGCATGTGACCAAACCTCTGCTCCAGGATCCTGGCTCCTTCCCCCTGCAAATGCTCATGGCCCCTCAATACCGCCCACCCCGAGAGGCAGCTACTTTAATGCCTCCCCTGCCAGCTCCAGCCAGGGGCTCTCCTGGCTTCTCTGTGTGCAGGGTGGGGATCCCCAGGGAACCAGGGTGCCCTACCTGCACCTCCCTGGCTGCTGAGGTATCCTCACCAAGGAGCAACACATGCGCTGGGAAGGGCACTGCTGCGGGGAAGCTCCCAGTGCTGGGTTCTCACCAGGGCACCGCGCTCAGGGCAATCACAGCTGTAGGAAATCTGTTCCCATCCCCCTCTCACTCCAGCTTCTTGGCTTGGCCAGTTAGTGCTAGTTAACCACAGCCGTCCGTGGAAGGGTGCGAGCGTGGCTCTGCACGTGGGCTGGTGGTGGTGCATCCCCGTGCAGGGCTCGCTTGCCCAGGTTGGGGAGTGGCAGCTGCCTTGCACGGGGATGGGCGTGTGTTTCACCAGGATGTTCTACACAAAATCCCCTCCATACCTCTCTTGAGCCCCACCCCTCCGCTAGATTAAGGGAAAGCCATGGGGAGGGGCTTTGATAACAGAGAGAGGAGAGGCGCAGATTCAGGGGGTGCATGACTCTCCCCAGCCCCCCCACACACACACCCATTTTGCACTCCCAGCGCCCCCGAGCTCTGAGCCCCATCCTCCTCCTACCCCCCCGCTGCCAGCTGCCCAAAGAGACACAAAGCAACCACCCCCCCCCCCCCGCCACCCAGCCCAGTGGTGCAGCCCCTCTCCCCCTCCCACTCCTGCTAGGAGATTTCAGGTCCTGCACTAGTAGCTGGCCCTTGGGCGTGCCTACCCTGTGCAGGGGGGGGGGGGAACGACTGCGTGGCCATGTCCCAGCCTGCACTGCACCCTGCATGCACACGCTTGTTTGCATGTACATAGCATGACCTGGAATTCTGTGCCGCTCCCAGCCCTGCCTTTGCACACATACAATGCGCCCCAAGCAGCCTCCAAGCCGGCCCCAGAAGCCACAACAGCCCCCTGCAGGCATTTCTGTGGGTCTGTGCCCCAGAGGGACGTGCCTGCCCCTCCCATGGCTGCAGCACAGCCCATGCCAGGAAGGCCCCGCTAGCTCTGCCCTGCCTGCAGCCCTCCAGGGGCCTCTGTGTGGTGATGCTCTGGTGGGTGCACACACGTGTGCCGCAGGGAGGCCTTGTGCACACACAAGCCCCGTGCCAGCCCCCTCCCGTGTGCCTGCACCGCAGCCTTGCTGGCTGGCCCTGTCACAGCGCTGATGGCTGCCGAGCAGAGCCGGCCTATAATGAGCACTGGGAGGCTGGTAATTGGCAGATGGGGCTGGGAACGCAGCGTGGCCCAGGGCCCTGCAAGGCCCCACTGCCCCCGCTGGGCCAGCCGCCCGCCAGGAGTTCACTCATCCGCTGCAGCATTGGGGGGTGGGGGGGGGGGCTGAGAGATTCCCCCTCTGCTGTCAGCTTGTCTTGTCATGGCTGGTCCCCCTCCCCTGGAACTGCTGGCACCTGGGGGAGAGGAGGCAGAATAGATCGGGGGGGGGTGCAGGGGTGCTCGCCCAGCGCGGCTGATACTGGGGTAGGGCTGCTCTCTGTGCTGCATCCATACAGCTGCAGTGCACACAGGTCAGGGGCACCTGCAGTCGGCCAGCCCCTCCCCCCCATGCACTCCGGGGTCACCCCAGGCTGCTTCAGAGACTCTCTGCAACATCCTTCCCCCCACCCCACCAGGGACCACATGGCCCCCAGGGGCCTGTTTCACCTCAGCTCTGGGGAAGCTGCACCCAGCCCCCCCCCCCCCGTGAATCTGGGCTCTTGCGCCCCTCCTGTGGGGACAGGACACAGGGTGGCAAAGCTCCGATAGGCCCAACCCCGCAGCAAGCAGGCACCAGCAGCGCCTAGGGCCCCTGAGCCTGCATGCCCTCTTCAAGGAATTCAGGGCCTCAGGTAAAAGATGCAGCCAGAGCCCAGCCCAGCCGGGCCCTGTGGCCCACACGGATGTATCACAGCTCAGCTATCATCTCATTCTGGTCTCAGACAAACCACTGCACTTCCCTGCCTCAGTTTCCCCTCTGGGCAGAGGGACGACGTGCACCCAGCTCCTGGCGCTGCGTGGGAGAACCCCGGCTCATTTTGCACCCTGGGGGCAGGGGCAGGATCCTCCCCATTTTAGAGCTAGGAAAAGTAAAGGCAGAGAGAGGCGGGGAGGGGACAGGAATTGAACACAGGAGTCCCAGGGCCTAGGTCACTCTCCTACCCCCTCCTCTGCAGCACAGAGGCAGGGCGCCACACGCAGCCTGGGCTCAGCATGGTGAGCTGAAGCCACTGCCAGCCACGGGGTGGCTGCCCTGCCATCCTGGCAGTAACTATGCCAGCTAGAGGCCTGGCTGGCTGGCCTGTGCTGCCACCCTGTGGCCAGGGACTGCTACAGCAGCCCCCTTCTACAGGGAATAGGGCCACAGCGAGGGGCTGCACCCAGAACGCAGCAGAGGGACCAGCTGTCATCTCACTTCCTTCTGCCTCAGCCCCTGCTTTCAGCAGCAGAATACTCCACCCCAGAAGCAGATGCTGCAGCCCCTTTGGCCCAAGGGCCAGTCTGGGCTCTGGCTACAAAGGCACTGGAAACATAAGGGATTTAGGTAGAGGGGACAGACACCCCGGGGGTCTCACCTAGCATGGCCCAGGCAGACCCCAGCCTGCAGCAAAAGGGAGCAGGGAATGGGTGAATCCTGCCCCTGCTGCTCCCAGGGGAATGCCAGAGATTGCTCAGGGTCCTGCTGCAGGCTGTTCCACAGGTTAGTGCTTCTGCAAGGGGGTAGGACTGCAACAGACCAAGAATGTAGAGCTTGGGCCATACCAAACCTACCGCCGTATCCAGTGCATGGCTGTGCACCAGGAGACCCTACAATAACTGCCTTATGTAAACAAGACTTTATTATGGTCCCTAAGTAACAGAGACAGCTCGTCATTAAAAACACTTTGCTGCTTCCCAGCCCACGAGGCGGTTAATAAATAGAGAGAGGGACCAAGGAGGGCTGGGCAGAGGAAGGTGCTGCAGATGACAGTGAAATGCCCACTCCAATCGCACAGGATGGTGGAGAGTCCCAGAGATCCAGGTTGTGGGTGAGGACGGGCGACGGGGCAGGCTCCAGGTTAGTTAGAGGCTGGTGGCTCCAGGCCCAGGCTGACTTGAGAGCAGCGCCAAGGGGCTGTGTAAGCTTCCTCCTGTACCAGCATGGCCCCGCAACAGAACAGGAGGGGCCTGCCTGACCCAGCCCTCGGCAGCTGACCCGGGCAGGAGGCAGGCCAGGCCACGGCGAGCCTGGCCACGGGTGGGTGTCCGTTCTGAGTAGGTCTAGTCCCACGCCGTCATCTCAAGGGCTGCTGAGGCAGGGCTGCCTGTAGCGAGCTCCCGGCTTCCTGCAGGCTGCCCCCCGGCTCCGGGATGGGGATAAAGTACTGCAGGGGAGAGGGAGGGAGACAGGGCTGGGGGCTCCCCTTGTGACACGCTGCCTTCCCAAGCGCACAGCCGGGAAGCCAGGAGTTCTGCTGTCCCGGGCTCTGCCCTGCCACTAGAACCCACGCCAGGGTGGCCTGGAAGCAGCGCGGCTGCTCTGGAGAGTCCAGCGCTGCCCAGCAGAGTAGCCCCAGCCAGGTTTGCCTACTGGGGTGGTGCACTTCCTCACATGGCTCAGTGCACAAAATGTATTCCGCACATGGCTGGAAGGTGAGAGGGATCATTGCTCCACAGTCCCGGCTAATGCTGGGAATAGAGCCGGGCTCGCAGCATCCACCTCCCTAACCACTAGCTCCTCCTCCCATGGTCGGGGGCAGAATCCCGGAGCCCTTCTCCCCCCCAAAAAAGGCTCCCTAGACCCTCCTCCTCTCCCAGAGTCTGGGAGACCCCAGGAGTCCGGATTCAGCGTCTCTCCCCCACATCCGGCAAGCTTGGCCCCTCCCTCCCCAACGCAGGAGGCAACAGGGAACCAAGGCTGGGGGGAGGGCCCCCCCAGTCCCCAGACTCACCATGGATTCCTGGGCCTTCAGCAGCCTGGCCATGGGGTCCGTGCAGCGGTGGGGGGCGCAGGGCTGGCTGCTGGGGGCCCGGCTCGTGTAGAAGGCGCACTCGTCGTCCAGGCAGGCCTCCTGGAAGCGCTGGGGGGCGCTGAGCAGTTCCTCCAGCCGCTGCTTCACCAGGGCCACGCTGGAGGGGGCTGCAGCTGGGGGAGCCCCGGCCCCTGCAGGTGGGAGCGTAAGGGTGGGTCTACACCCAGTTATTCCGGAATAACTAGGCCAGCGTCCACCCAGCCATGCCGTTATTTCGAGAGACTCTCGAGCTAACGGACGGCGTATTCCGACTTCGGCAAGCCCCGTTGGACGAGGAATAACGCCTCTTCCCAAGTCGCTATTGGGAATAAGGTGCGGGTAGACCCCCCCACTGCTGCTATTTCGAGTAGCCCCTCCCCAGGGTCTCCCTGCTATTCCTCCTCGGGCTCACTGGGAGGCTTCCCTGCCGTGTAGCCTGCGATTTCGGAATCACTATTCCAGAAGAGCCGATTCCAAAGTAACTGTGCAGTGTAGACGTAACCAGAGCGACCTGCCTGGGGCCTACTGTGCCCCCCGCCCCCACCCATGGTCTGGCCAGCCACAGGGGTTGCAGCACGGAGACCCGGCTCTGGGACAAGATCGTAGTCAGCACCCTCTAAAGGGGCGGGGGGGAAGGCCCAGGTCCCTCCCCCACCCTCTTGAGCCACCCAGCCCTCTCTAACCAGTGCGGACAGGAGCTGGCGCCCCCTAGAGGGGAAAGGCCCCCATCCCAGTCCCCCATCACTGAGGGCCCCCACAGGGCACCCAGGGCAACATCCTACCTGCCGCGCCCCTGCCGGCGGCGGGGGACTTCAGGGAGTGGATGAGGGGGCTGGAGCAGACGGGGCGCTGGGAGGAGAAGGTCAGTGTGGTGCCGGCAGCAGGGAAGCTGGCGGAGCTGGCCGGGGGCACTGCTCTGCTGGCAGGGTCTTGGCACGAAGAGGGGGAGGGGGGTTGCTGCTGCCCGGCCCCAGCTGCTGGCAGCGGCCGGGGGGGCCCGTGGGGCAGGGGGCTGGGCGACGGGGCGCAGGCAGCCAGCAGGCTGTGCAGCTCAGCCAGGCTGGAGTCGCCGGCCGCCCCCTCCACCTCCTTCTGCAGGAGCTGGGCCAGAAACTGGATGCGCTGCCAGGAGAGGAGAGGAGAGGAGAGGAGAGTCAGCAGCCGACCCCTCAGCCCAGCCCCCCGAATATCACAGGCCTCTCGGGCCAGGCTGCCCCTTTGGAGACGGGGGGCTCCCTCCCCTCCCCTACCTGCAGCCAGGAGCCCCCCCTCCTTACCTGCGCCTTGGTGGTTCCCTCAGCAGGCTGGGTGAGAGCTTTCCTCACCGATGCCTCCGCGGCCGCCTGGCTCTCCCCGTGCCCAAAGAGACGCACCACGATCTTCTCCTGGGGGAGGCACCGTTAGGGGCATGGGACCGGAGCCAGCAGGGAACCCAGGCAGGGGCCCCCCAATGATCTTCCCCACAGACATTACAGGAGGTTCGATTCAAGCCCCTTTCCTGCTCTGCTGCACAGGGGGGAGGTCTGGAGCTCAGCTGGGGTGGGGGCCCCTGCAGGGGCTGATGCTACATCGGGCCTCACCCCCCTTGGGGCTCCACCACCCATGACACTGGTCAGGCCCCATTGCAGCTGCCTGCCCTCCCGGGGAGCAGCAAAGGAAGGGACTCCCCCCTCTGGGAATGGCCCCAGCTCGATAGAGTCTCCTCCCACCCTCCTCACCCCCACGGCACTCACCCAGGGCAGGGCCGACTCGTCGGGGTCAGAGCTTCCAGGCTGCGGGGAGAGGCCACCGGCCCACCTGGCTGGGGTCTAGAGATGGGAACGTGGTGTCAGAAGACTCGCCGCGGGACGTAGCCACCCCCGCACACCTGCGGCTGGGAACCAGCTTCTTCCGGGGCTCGGCTCCGGGGTGGGAAGGGCTGGCAGAGCCCGTCAGCAGCACACCCCTCAAGGCGGCAGGTCCCCAGCACCTGGGGCCCTTGAGCTGCCTCTGTTCCCGCCCCCACCCCACCCACCTGCAGAGCTCCCCGGGCCGAGCGCTTCTCCAGGGCCTCTCTGGTGCGAGGGAAGACGGGCAGGCGGCGGGAGGAGAAGCAAGCGCTGCGCTGCAAGGAGAGAGGGTTTCACAGGGATGGCACCCAGAGGGGCCTGACCAGGACTGCCAGCCCCCAGGGAACAGACCCTGCCTGGACCGGCTGCAGTGCAGATGCTCCAGAGTCCACCCTAGACATGTGGCCACAGCCCCCGGACAATGGTGCCTGAACAGGGCCTGGCCTGGCAGCCCCCTGCCTTGCAAACAGGGGGCGACACTGAGCAAGGCACAGTCCTGGAGAGAACCCAGGAGACTTGGCTCCGAGCCTCCCTCCCTCATCTCCAACCCCAGATATTGGGGGAACATTGGGGGGCGAGGGCCAGCGGAGCGGAGGGTGATGCTCTGATGGGTCAGGGCACTGGGGGCTGCAGACTGACCCCTCCCTGACAAGGGTCCCAGCCCTGCCCCACCCGAGTGTACGAACCAGGGACTGGGGCTGCGTGATGGGCACCCTCCTGGCGGAGCCAAAGGGCGAATCGCGTCTGCTCTCCGGGGTCCTGAGCCTGCCAACCCGGGGACCATCCGGGGCTTCGATACCTGCAGAGAAGAGGAGGGCAGTGAGCCCTGCCCAGCCCTGCAGGCGAGGCCCCACCTGGCCAGGTATAAGCAGCAACCTCCAGAGCCCAAGCCCAGACTCTCCCCGGTACCTTTAAGGCCCAGCACCGAGCGGCAGGACACGCGGCCGAAGTTTCCCTTCGGGGGGACGCTGACCCGGTTCCCCAGCAGCGAGGTCCTGCTGTCCTGAGGGGGAGGGGAGAGAAGGCAGCCTCAGCCGCTCTGCAGATGGCAAGGGCAGGGGCACACTGAGCCCAGCCCCTGGGGGTCAGTGCCAGGCAGCCCAAGGCCCCATGGGCAGCAGCCAGAGCTGCACCCAGCCCCCATCACTGCAGGGCTGACTGGGCCACAGTACCACCGGTGGGGCCTGCCCCGCTGCCCAGTCCCCCAGCTTGGGATCACACAAAGCGCTGGGCAGAGAAGTGCCCCCAGAATCAGCTGCCCCCAAGGCTCCAGAGGGGAGACAGGAGCCTAGCAAGGACCAAGCCCCGGCTTTGAGACCCCTGCGCAGCTCACCGTGGGGCGCCCCCCGACCGAGGGCTGCACGTTCCGCAGCCCCTTCACCGGCACCCTGCGAGCCAGGCCGAAGCTCCCCGTGGGCTCCAGGGCGGCGTGGCTCAGCCCCACGTTGGAGAGGATGCTGGCCAGGGCAGCTGGGTCCGGCACAAACTGCTCTGCGGGGGTGGGGAGAGGAGAGGACAGTCAGCAGCTGGCTCGGCAGGAGCCCAGTGTCCTGGCTCCATGAAGTGGTTTCAACGTTTCCCGTGAGGGAGCCACTTGGTGCTGCAGGGGCGGGCGACGGGGGAGGGGGAGGGCACCCAACAGCGGAGCAGCGAAGACGCGCGACCGCGGCCGGCGAGACTGACAAGTCCGAGCTCTCGCGCCCCCATACGAAGGAAGGTCCCGACAGCGGCTCTCGCTCAGCCGGGCTGCACGGACACGGACCGACAAATCCAACCCCGGTCACCAGCCATGGGGGGCAGGGGGGTGATGGGTCGAGTCTAGGGGGAGGGGCACCGCCAGGGAATTGCGGAGCCTGTGGAAATGCCCGGCCCGGCTTTGCTCATAAGGCAAGAGGGAACTGTGCGGGGGGTGGTCTCCCCCAGCTCTGGAGCCAGGGTTCTAGTCCAGGCAAACGGGACACGGCCACTTACCGGTCTGTGACGCTCCCATGGGGTCCGTCCTCGGGGGTGAGCCGCCGCTGAAGGGAGAAAACCCACAAGGGCTGCTCATTCCCCCCTTCGCTGGCCAGCACGGGAAAGGGCTGCTTGTTTGCCACCCGAATCCCAGGGCTTTGCTTATGGCCTCCCACTCCCTTTGGGTCTGACCCCAGCAGGAGACTTGGGGGGAAAGGAGAGAGGTGGATGCGTAGCGAGTTGGCCAGGTCTCAGCACACAGGGCCTGGTACGTACACAGCCAACCGTGACCCGCCTGCAGACGGGACTATGGCACAAAGCACCCAGGGGCAGCGCTAACGGCGACATGCCCTGGAAATGGCAGGTGCGCGCGCGTGCGCACCCACACCCCCACTGCAATGGGTGATGAATGGTATGTTCCTCCCCCCTACCCATTAATGGTGCATTCCCATCACCTGTGGGCTGCGCTCTGGTGCCCCGTGGCTTTGCCATGGCTTGGGGATCCCGGCCTGCCATCGCTGGGCTGGTCCCCTGCTCCGGTTCGGCTCCCGGCTGGGTCACTCTGTGCTGCTGTGGCACTGGGATGCGGGCGTCCCCGACATGCCTCCTTCGCCCCTGCGCCCACCTTCTGTCACGCGGGGCGCCATTTGGGGATGGAAAATCCCATTTAAGCACTTGAAGGGGGGCAGGCAGGGAGCTGCTCCAGCGCGCCCCAAGCTGCCCCCCAACATGGATGGGAGCTGCTTCGGCTGGGCTAGAGAACCCCTCACCCTCCAGCCCAACCCCAGCTGTCCCCCACCCTCCAACCCCCTGAGCTGCACCCCAGCCGGGGGGAGGGGGAGGTAAGGGAGTTGCTCCAGTGGTGATAGCTTAGCGGGGCTGGAGCCGCTGGTTAAACTGGAATTAGTAAGCCTCCTGGGCAGTTTACTGGTTAACCATTCATGTCCCTAGCACCAAGAGAAGGCTAGTTCAAGGGGGGCAGGGCAGGTGTAAGGTTCCCACAGCTCCCTGCCCTCCCCTCACCCCAATCTGTAGAGACTGCGGCATCGGAGCCAGGCACCGCATCACCTGACACCCAGCCCCGGTGACCCACCCTTGGGGGCCGTGGAGCAGCGTGAACCAACTGCCGGGGTACAAAGGAGGCAGCCAGGCGAGGCAGGGACGTGGGCAGGTTCTCGCGGCAGGGAGCCAGCCTGGTGCTGTGCAAAGAGCTGGGGTCCCAAAGTGAGTCCCCTGCAGCCTTCCCAGCCATTAGTCCCAAGCTGGCTCCTGAAGCTCTGGAGGCCACTAGCCCCGCTAGCCAGAACCAGGCCCCAGTGCCAACCCAGGCGAGCAGCCCCTCCAAACCCAGGGCTCTAAGACAGCATCTGCAGCCCAGCCAGAGAGGGGGGCTGAAGCCAGCCCGCACAGACAGCACTCACCACGGACTGGGCACGGGGTGCCAGGTCCCTCAGCGCCACGGACAGAGTCTGGATCTGCTGAGGTTTAAGGAGCAGGCCACGGCGCTGGGTAGGGTCCTGCAGGGCTCGGCCAACTGCATCTAGGAGCCAGAGCACAGAGGGTGGGAGTCAGGCAGCCAGGAGGAAGTGGGGAGAAGGGGGGGCGGGAGAAGAGAGCTGAGAGCAGGCCAGAACTGATGCTACATTCATGATACCAAAGAGTCAGGATCAGCTCCTGCTTCCCTAACCCCTCCCCGGCTGGGGCCTGCACTGCGGGGTCACTGTCCTGGGAAGGCTGCTCCCCCATTGCTCCCTCCGTCGCAACCAGAGCCCCCAGCTGGGTCTGTACCTTTAGCTGCCACTCGGGAGTAGCAGGAGGCACGGGCTGGATTCAGGTCCAAGGCTGGGGTTCTCGAGGCCACGTACAGGGAGACGCTGCCGTGCACAGTCTGGGGGAAGAGAGACGCGATCAGCCAGCCCCAGACCGGCCCCTTAGCCAAGCCCTGCTGGGAGGAGGCTGCGAGTCAGAACTTCCCTGGGCCAGCAAAGCCATTTTACAGACTTACCCGTGTGTTTCCACTGGCATGGACCACATTTCCCTTGCCCCCCCTCGGAGGGGCTGAGCAGGCCAGGTTGGGTTTCCTGGCCACGCCCAGCATGCTGTTTGCCATCCTGGAGAGGTTGCTGGCCACAGCCACCGAGTCCGCCACAAAGCCCACGAGGCCAGCTTCTGCAAAGAGACCATGGGGGTCACGAGGCTGAACCGGACCAGTAAGCCCTACGTAGCTTTGCCCTCCACCCTGTGATGTAGGGTCTCTTTCATCCTGGAGGAGCCCAATGCTTAACAAGATCAGCCCACACTGAAATGCGGCTACCTCTGGGGCAGAGTGCAGCCATCCGTTCACAGCGCACAGCAACACGGCAGGACTAGACGCCAAAGGCAGCTGACACTGCAAGGCAACGAATGCAGTTACAGGACACGTGGCCCAGTGCTCAGTGAAGTGCCAGGGCTCTGGGCCCAGGCATTTGGGAAACGTGCCGTGGCATTGTCAGATGGCAGAGGCAGCCAGTCCCTGGGCTTTACCATTCCTCAGAAAGACGATACTCCAGCCGCACAGAACCGCCCAGCTACTGCGCTCATGTCCTAGCCCCTCATGGGAGACCAGAGCCAGGACTGGGCAGGGTACCAAGAGTTTCATGAGGTTGTCCCTCCAGGTCTCCCATCCACACCCCATCCAGACTTAATCCTGCTTAGCTTGGGAGAGGAGAGCCTCCCAGCAGAAGACCCTGTGTCAATAAATGAGCTGTCTCCCTGGGCCTGTGGGTAGAGGCTGGGGCTGCACCAGCAAGCGCCATCCCTGCCGCAGTACCTTTGCCACTGGAGCGGCTGCTGCTCCCTGGTGTTTTCTTCTGCGCTGCTGCCCACTGCTGAATCTCCTCCAGGGGGGCTCTGCTCAGCAGACTGGGGGATCCCACCAGCAGCTCCGCGGCTGCAGCCACATCCGCGCAGGGCCCAATGGGGTGCTTGTCCCCTTTGCAGGTCGGGCTAAGGGCACAGGACTTCTTGCCGGCAGCCTTCCCCTGGGCAGGACAGAAAGACAATCACCCTGCAGCAAGGTACAGACACTTCCAGTGGCGTGGGAAACATGCCGCCCACCCAGCAAGCAAGGCCTACGAGATGCAGCCATGGCAAGAAGCAAGCCATGTACACCCCATCCCCCCAGGCACGTCCCCTACATGGCTCTACCCACCCAAGTGGTGCCTCCCACATGCGCAGAGGAGCTGCTGGAGCCTTTCACTGCCCGGCAGCCACCAGCTTGGATGTGGTGGCCCGTTCTTGGCAGTGTGGCGAGCCGGCCTGGGCTTTACCTGCTGCCACAAGCATAAGTAGGAAGAGGCACATCCCTATGGGGAAGGGGGAAACTGAGGCACTTAGAAAGGAAGCAACTTGCCTGACATCACAGAGTCACTGAGGTGGGAATGGAACCCAGGAGGCCGGATTCCCAGTGCCTGCCCTGAACACCACGCTCTCTGTCCTAAAGCCAAGTACAGACCCCAGGGGTTTGCCTCCCTCCCTCCTCTCCACACAACACCCTGTTCATTTCAACACAGATTGTAGACCCATCTCTCTGACACTCGGAGCACTCCACCAGACCATCCATAGCCCTGAGGCTGTCAGGGCAACAGGGAAAAAATCACTCAAAGCTGCAGCACAACAAATGTGGGCTATTTTGTGCCATGGAGCCCAGCACCCCAGCAAGAGGGAGAAGAGGAGGGGCTTGGAACACCCTGAAAGCTGATTGGTCTCATCTCTGCCAGAGGATCACAGCCAAAACACAATGATCCAAAGAGGGGACATCACAAAGAACACAGGACCAGCCAGACTCAGGTGCACCAGTTGGATTCTCTGCTAACAAGTGCCCCAAGGGGCATTTTAAGCTCTGATCAACAGCTAATGTGCTGGACAGTTAACACTTCACTCTGCCCTTCCCTGGCACCAGAGTTTGGTCTGCCCCAGTTAAGAGGGGGTCTGTGACTCAGTGGTGGTAAGGAGGCACCAGAACCCGGTTTGGGAAGCCAGCATGTTGCAAGAGAGAAGAGGGTACCAGCTCCCACCCCCAAGCAGGATAAGTGTGCCTGAAGCCTAGATCCTCATTTGCCAGCCTGGCGGAGAGGCCCCTGCGGTATCTCAACCACGCCCTAAGTCTGTGTCTACACTGGCACCTTTTTCCGGAAATGCTTAAAACGGAACAGTTTTCCATTATAAGTATTTCCGGAAAAAGAGCGTCTACATTGGCAGGATGCTTTTCCGGAAAAGCCCTTTTTCCGGAAAAGCATCCGTGGCCAATGTAGACGCGCTTTTCTGGAAAAAAGCCCCGATCGTCATTTTCGCGATTGGGGCTTTTTTGCGGAAAAGACTACTGTGCTGTCTACCGGAAAAAGGACTTTTGCCCGAGCGGGAGCAGCATAGTTTTTCCGGAAAAGCAGCTGATTTCTTACAGTAAATCGTCACTGCTTTTCTGGAAATTCAAGGGGCCAGTATAGACAGCTCGCAGCTTATTCCGGAAAAGCGGCTGCTTTTCCGGAATAAGTGTCCCAGTGTAGACACAGCCTAGGTGTTTTCCCTTGATGCTATCCCCCAAGCATAGGGAGAGCCAACAACTTATGCTCTGCGGCTGGTCTACGGTAGGGCTCCAAACCTTCCCCCTCACCCGCCATTCACCTTCTGGCTCTCCCAGGTCTGGTGCAGTTGCTGGAAGTCTGGGGGCAGGCGGCTTTTGGCTAGGACAGGGATCTTGCTGCAGCTCTGTGCACCTGACCCATCCCAGGCAGATGGTTCATTCTCCTTCCCTGGCTGTGGTCCGCTCCTGGCGGGGGAACAGCTGCCTGTCCACTTGCCCCGTGGTGGGCGGGCAAAGGAAACCGCTTCTGGACCCTTCCCAATCTGCGCCATTTCTGACAGCTGCACCACTCAGCACTGCAGCACCTTTCCTGGCATTTGCACCTGGAGAAAGAGATGCTCCCAGGAGATGAACGGCCTTGCAATGCAACCAGAGTGCATCACCACCTCCCCACCAGGCCAGAGGAGACCCCTTCGCAGGTTCTTCAAGTCAGGCCCCGTGGCTAGAGCTAGGCTGGCAGCAATAACCAGCGCGGAGTCCCTCCGGAGCTGGCTGGGGGACTGGCTACAGCCCAAAGCAAGGAGCCTGCATTTAACACTGCAGCACAGAGCCCGGATCGCTGGGCCAGCCAGGGAGCGACAGTAGTGAAGGTTCGGCATCAGTCCCTGGCTCTCTCCCTGGCATTTAACGCCACAGCCCCTAGGGGAGACTCCCCCACTCCCCAAGGAGCAAGGCCAACAAGGTCCTGGAGTCTGCACCCCCTCGCGATCTCCGCCGCCCCCCAGCCCGCTCTGTACTGCCCATGACTGCCCACAGCCTTTTCAGCACCCCCCCCCTCCACTGGGCCCCAGGGACCCACCTGATGAGCCACAGCCTGGAGACACACCCAACCCCAGGGCTGTCAGGGAGCTCAGCAGCACCCCGCCCCACAGGGGCCCCCCAACCCCTACAGACTCACCAACACCCACACATCCTCCCCGGGGTGCGTGCCCCACCATCCCCCCAAAATCCTAGCCCATCACCCATAGGAGCACCCCCCCCCGGAGCCTCCCCTACACCCACACATCCTCCCCGGGGTGCGCACCCCATCAAGCCCCCCCCAAATCCTAGCCCATCACCCATAGGAGCACCCCCCCGGGGTCCCCCCCTACACCCACACACCCTCCCCGGGGTGCGCACCCCATCAAGCCCCCCCCAAATCCTAGCCCATCACCCATAGGAGCACCCCCCCGGGGTCCCCCCCTACACCCACACATCCTCCCCGGGGTGCGTGCCCCACCATCCCCCCAAAATCCTAGCCCATCACCCATAGGAGCACCCCCCGGGGCCCCCCCTACACCCACACACCCTCCCCGGGGTGCGCACCCCATCAAGCCCCCCCAAAATCCTAGCCCATCACCCATAGGAGCACCCCCTCTGCGCCCCCCGGCCCCCCCCAGCCAGGGACCCCTCGGATACCCTCGCGCTCCCCCATTCATAAGCTCGCCCGCCCCCACCTGGGCTCAGTCGCATCCGCTCCGCTCGGGGCCGGGTAAAGCCGCTCTGCGGGTCGCCGCCGGTTTGTAAAACACCAAGGGAGCTGATTGGCCACCTTCCTCCAGCTGGAGGCGGAGTCGGCGGAGAGAGAGCCAATCGGGAGCAAGGGAGGCGGGGCCCGGGCGACAGCCGGAGCTGCGGGGACGGATTGGTCGGCGCTGTCCAAAGCCGCTGCCTGTCATCGCCCGTGTTGCCCTATCAGGCGCGGGGGAGGCGGGGCGCACTCGCCCAGCTGAAGTTGATGTCTCGCGAGATCTGAGCTGAAGGGAGTTATGGGGGGGGGGGGTGAGGCTAGACCATAGAGACGTGCATGGGTAGAGCGGTGGGCTCATGGGCTGGGGGGGGGGAGGGGGGAGTCCTCCGAGGGTGGGGGGGCTGAAGACAGGAGCTAAGCTGGGGAAATTCAGCCCCTCCCCTGAGGGCCCTGGATCATGCCCCCCCCTCACCAGCTGGAGTCAGCCACAGGTGCCCCCCCCTGCGAGGGCTCCCCCTAGGGTACCACGTCAGACAGCAGCCACGTGCCACGGTGCCACGTCAGACAGCAGCCACGTGCCACGGTGCCACGTCATGCCGTGGTCCAAGGTCTTGCCACCCAGGCATCACTTTACTCAGCCCCACGGCGCTGCTGTGTCCACAACTCCCTGTGTTCCCGCCTCCCTGGGCTGCAGGGTTACAGCTCCACCCGCCTGGACGCCTTCCTCCCCGGAAGTGGGGAGCTGGCCCAGGACGAGAGCAGAGCGGAAGGGGCAAACAGGCACTCGTGCGCATGTAGGCAGCAGTTTGGGGGGCCTAGTCTGAAGCCAACCTCTTCCCACCCTTACAGGCACAGCCTGGACAAGCTCCCCCTCACCCATTACCCCCAGCACCTTTTCGAAGGGACAAGCAGGGCGGCTGGCCGCCTCCCAGTGGGAGGTTTGCTAGGTCCAAGCAGAGTGAGGTTAATTTGGATAGCCCCCCTTGTCCACTAAGGCTAAGAGCCGACAGCTCAGCCCTCTGGTTGGCACTGCCAATGAGGGTCGAATTTGAGGTCTCTTCCCCTGCCCTCCCACCACACTCAGCCACTGGAAGGTGGAGATCTCAGACGGTGGGATAAGGAGGCATAGATGAGAAGCAGACACGCACATTCCTCGCTATGACCTTTAGTGGCTGGAAAAGCAGGACAGGACACATTCAACACCATGGCCGAGCACTGGGCCAGTGTCACCATTCAGGCAGATCAGGGAAGACCCAGGAGCACCAAAGCAACTATGCTCACAGCCTCCCGTGTGTCTTGGTCCAGCAGGGTGAGAGATCCTATCGCAGCCCCCTGGTTAACGAAGGCAGAGCTAAGGCAAGGAAAGTGGGTCTGAAAGTCAGAGGCACTGCGTGGAGGGAAGGCGGCCAGAGGACAGAAATGTGGGAATGATAGTGGAGCACAGTCTTTTAGGACTTGCCTGCTTAGAAGCAGGGCTGAGTATCAGCAGCCAGTATGGGGCTCAGGACTCTCCCCTGAGCTGGGATAGCAGCAGGAAACATCATTCCACACATCTGTTCCAGCAGTGGAGCCAGGGTTGAAAGGCCCCAGAAGAAACTCTTTCCCTCTCAGGCCCTGACAACTAAGCATGTGTCCAAAAATCAAAGCAACACAAGTGCTAATGGACAGGCGGGGATCCCTATCAAAATGAGAATGGAGACTCAGCACCACAGCAGGCCTCCTTAGGGAGAGACACTCCAGGACAGGACTGGGCTGTCACTATTAGACTAGTACCCTGGGCACAAGGGCCTTCACCCTCAGCAACTGGGCCTAGGTATTACTCACCCCCTTCATCCCCAGGCTCACTCAGCCCTGTTGTCTAGAGCTGATGGCAGCTCTAGGCAATGCCAGAACAGGATATGCTGCAGCATCCAGGAGAATTAACACTAGAGACAGCAGCACTGGGACTAGGAACAGCTTCCCCATCTGCCAGGCATACTGGGATTGTACCCAGGGAGCAGGAATCCAGGCTGCAAGTGCCAGGGGTAGGAATCCAGCCCTGCTGAGCAGTCCCTGCAATTCGTTTCTTCTGTACTAAAACAGAGCTTTGGGAATCAGGGGGCCCGGCTGTGTTTGGGCTGGAGACCAGCCAACACAGAATTGCAGTCAGATCTTGGTATCACCACTCCAACAGGCATCTCTGCTACTAGGAGCACTGCTGGGCAGCAGCCCGAGGCACAGCTGCCAGGGGCCAGCATCCTGCTTTGGTAGTGGAACGAGGACAACTCCTCTGTGGAGTCCAATTCAGGAGCAGACTCCTCTTTGGTACCAAACTCAGGCAGCCTCTGCCTTGGGGCTGGAAACATGATGGGACGGAGGAGGACCGGTTCTGCGGAATGCTCACAGCAGTTGCTCTAGGGACGTGGGAGTGGTCTTGGGATCTGTATAGGCAGCGCATGGCCTAGGCTGTAGCTGGAGGGGGTGTAGGATCCTACTCTGTTTAACCACAGCCCTGTGGCTCAGTACACGTAGTCTGGGAAGGTCAGTCACGCCCAACGGTAGAGCAGGGAAGGAAAAACCAGCCCAGAGCCAAAAGCACAGGATGGGGGAGAGATCGGGGAAACAGCATGCAGTGAGAGGGCAGAGGGATGGGGAGAGCTGGAGGCAGGGCCCCTCTCCTCCTTGCCCTGGGCTGTGAGTGGGTATTGCTGTGCTCTCGGTGCTCTGGGCACACCACGAGGGTAGGCGGGCTGGAGGCACGGGGCAGTGCAGCAGAGCTGTCAGAGGTATCTGTAGTAATAAGGCCAGTGTGGCTGGGGGGAGGGCAGGTGCAGCAGGGGTCTCGCAGTGGCTTCTACAAGTCAGTTTCACACTGTCGCCTCGGTCCAGGGCAGCGGCCCAGCACCAGGATCACTTCTCCACATCAGTGCTCTGCTCCGTACTTGACTCAGTCACTACCTAGCGGGGCGGGGGGCAGGATGGAACAGAGAGCCCACGGTTAGATCCCATTCAGCCCATGCCTGGCTACATTCCCTGCCATGGAGGATCTTGGAGGCCTGCCCACAAGCCCCTGAGCCTGCTGCCCAGCACAGAGGGGCAGGGGTAGGAGCAGAACCCCGCTCTAGCCACTAACCCATGTTCCCCCATAGCTTTGTACGGAACCCAGGAGTCCTGCCTCCCAGCGCCAACTGCTAGACATCACTTTCTCTGCATGCTCCTGTAATGCTGGGTCTGAATGACAGCTGGACGCCCCGGGAACCTTCACAGGCCTAGGCATGCCCTGAGCTTCTCCCCCAAGCCCCCGCTACCCTAGGCTTGGCACACTCCAGGCTGACTACTCCCTGTTCTTCTCTTCTCCTCACCCCCATGTCCCAAGGGGGGGCAGGGAGGAAACTCACCTCTCCATCCCGGGTCTCAATGGTTTTGATCAGAACGGTTTTCCTGGTGTGGCTCTCCACAGTCTGCTCCGGCTCAGGTGCTAGCAGGGGGTACAGGAAGGCCATGAGAAGGGAAGTGGCTGCAGCCACTGAACCCCCAATCCCCAGGTGAGGCCTCCATGCCCTGGGGTGGGTGTGCCCCAGGACAATAGACTCTGGTCACAGCAGGGGTCCCCCAGGGAAGATCCCCCAATGGGCTGTACTGCTGGCCATATGGATCTGCCGCAACCCGTCAGTTCCCAGGCCAACCCCACACAATGGCAGAGGCCAGCAACTCCCCAGGTACCTAGGGAGAGATGTGGGGAGCCCACGACAACTGACCGGGGAGGGGTGAGACTCCTGGGGAAGGTACCCACAGGGGGATCCCCCCCTCCATATCTGGCACGCACTTACCTGAAGTTTTCACACTGTAGGAGGCCAGCGAGTGGATGGGGATCGAGATCCTAGGGAGGGTCAAAAAGTACAGTGAGTGGTAGGACCCTGCTTATCCTCCACTCCCCAGCCCTCCCCGGGGGGATGGGAGGGGGGGCGGGAGGGGGGGCGGGAACAGCCCCACCCTCTCGCAACAGATGCTGGGAGAGCTGTGCCCCCAGCGCTGCACCCACCGGCTCTCCTCGCCCTCCAGCAGCTTGCGGTACGTGGCAATCTCGATGTCCAGCGCCATCTTGACATTGAGCAGGTCCTGGTACTCGCGCAGGTGCCGCGCCATCTCCTCCTTCATGTGCCGGATCTCCTGCTCCAGCCGCCCCACCGTGTCCTGGTAGCTGCCGAGCTCCACCCCATACTGGTCCTCCAGCTCCCGCATCTGGCGCAGCAGCGCCTCGTTCTGGCCACAGCAGGGAGGGCAGGTGTCAGACTGGCTCCAAAGGGGGCTGGTCTCTCCCTGCTCCCCCTACCACCCATGCTGGTCCAGCTGCTCCCCACCATGGGGAGCTGTGCCGCACGAGGCCGGCTCGGCTGCGAGTCCCTGCTCAGGCCCTGGCAATGTAACTGCTTGCAGGGAACAACGGTGGGTGCTTCACTAGGGAGCACTCTGCCCCAGGAGCAGGGCTGGGGTGCTCCCCCCCTCCCCCCGGAGAATGATACTCACGGTTCCCCTCAGCCCGTCCACCTCGCAGGTCAGGCTATTGATCTGCCTCCGTGACTCGTTCATCTCCTGCTTGGCCTGGCGCAGGGCCTCGTGGTTCCGGTTGGCTGCATCCGACAGGTCAGCGAACTGCAGGGAGAGGGGGTCAGCAGAGAGGCTGGTGTTAGCACCCCGCAAATGCTACCCCAGCGAGGTGCAGGGGGAGCTCCCCACAATCAGAGGGCAACTTCCCTAGAGGTCAGGTTATTCCCCACGCAGCCATGCCCCATCTGCCCACCCTCCTGGCACAGGCAGCACAGAGGGTTCATGCGGGTCCACACACGGGGCCAGTACCTTGGACTTGTACCACTCCTCAGCCTCCTGCACGTTCTTCACCGCGATGCTCTCATACTGGACGCGGATGTCACGCAGCGCGGCCGTCAGGTCGGGCTTGATTGTCTCCATCTCCACCTGCACCTGCTGGCTGTGAATGCTCACCTGCATGTCACGCAGCTCCTGCACATGCCAGCCACACGCACAAGGACAAAAGAGCATGAGGAAAGGTCTAGAGAACATGAGCTAGGAGAGAGGACTGAAAGAATTGGGTTGGTTTGGCTTAGAAAAGAGAAGACTGAAAGGGGACAGGGTGGCAGTTTTCAAGTATCTAAAAGGGTGTTACAAGGAGAAGAGAAATATTGTTCTCCTTAACACCTCTGAGAATAGGACAAGCAGCAATGGGCTTCAATTGCAGCAAGGGAGGTTTAGGTTGGACGTTAGGAAAAAGTGCCTGTCAGGGTGGTTAAACACTGGACTAAATTGCCTACAGAGGTTGTGGAATCTCCATCACTGGAGATATTTAAGAGCAGGTTGGATAGACATCTACCAGGGATGATCTAGACAGTGCTTGGTCCTGCTGTGAGGGCAGAGGACTGAACTTGATGACCTCTTGAGGTCCCTTCCAGTTCTAGTATTTTATGATTCTATGAGACGCTCAGAAATCTGCATTTTTTGGGGGGTTCCTGTCCTGGGGACCCCTTCTGTGCCAGTTCCACTCAGAAGTTTAAGTGTGAGCCTAGTTCTGAGGTGCCCTGTCTGTTCCCCCACCCTTCACCCAGGTACCCTGCAGCCTGGCACAGGGTGGGGCTGTACTGCAACTGCAGTTCTGCTCTTCCCCACTAGGAGGCAGAAAGAGAACTTGGCCACTGTAGCGGGGTCTCCGGGGTGGGGGAGAGTGGGATGGAGCGTCAGTTATCCCCCATCAAAGTGCCACCTGAGCCAATGCTGCCCCCTTCCCCCTCCCACTCCCAAATCCCTTCCCACACATCCCTCCCTTTGCTCTGTGCCTCCCCATGCGCCCACCTCCTCATGCAGCTTCTTCAGGAACTCGATCTCATCCATCAGAGACTCGATCTTGCGTTCCAGCTCCAGGCGCGAGAGGGTGGCATCATCCACATCCTGGTGGGGAGAGGGAGCTGAGTGCCAGCGACAGGCCTACGGGGTGCAGAGGGCCATGCAGCCCACAGATATCCGGCCTGTCCCTCTCCTGGCACTGAGGAGACTTTGCATGTGCCTGTTTGCACATGTAGGGCTATACAAGCGCCTGTATGGCCACGCAAGGGCCATACACATGCAGCCACGTCCCTTCTGACTCACGAGTGTATGTAGAGATGTACATGCCTGGGTGTATGCACTAAGCACACGGATGTGTTCGTGGGTGCCCATACACAGGCCCATGCATGACTGGACAGGGTGCAGCACACATGTGGGCAGGTCTATCACAATCTTCCTCCCCATTCCTACAGTCTGGGGCAGCCAGCGGTTGCTAACAGGGAGGCCAGGGCAGAGCCAGGATCAGGTCTTGACACTGCAGGGCTCTGGATCACACGGATTTGAACATGCATGTGTGCAGGGAGACAGTTGGCTCTCGGTTCTGCGTGTCCTAGCCTGGTGTGGGGGGTTGGCACTGCATCGACATGACATGACAATGAGAGCCCATTAGCTCCAGGGCGTGCCGAGCGAGTCTGTGTGAGCAGGCGCCTGGCGCGCAGGAATGAATGCACCTGTGAGGAGATGTATGGGTGTGAGTGCATGTTTGTGTGCACGGTCAAGTACATGTGTGCACATGAACAAGAATGCATGCATGTGTCTGTGTGCAAGTGTGCTCATAAGAGGGGGCAAATGAACACCCCCCCCCCAACACACACACACCTTTCGGAACAACACCAGGCTGTTTTCTGCATCCTCACGCTTGTGTGTCTCCTCCTCCAGCCTGGGGGGTGCAGACAGCAAGGTGGTCAGATGCAGACAGGACACACCTACACGCTGTTCCCCCCAACCCCTGCTACGCCCACCCCTGCCCTCCTCTTGCTGGCTCTCCCCCAACCTGCTCCCCCCATTCCCATGCACACATTGGGAATGTTCCCTGAACATCCCGGCATCCTCCCCCAGCCTGGTCCTCCCTTTCCCAGCAGCTACCTGCCCCTTACCCCTCGGAACTAACACCCAGAATGCTCAAAGTGCCCCACCCTGGGGGAAGTGGCCCCACCCCCACCCAAACCAGGGGAACATATCCTGTGCTGTACTGGAAGAGGTGGGGCAGTGCCAGGGAGGGAACCATTTAAACAATCTCTGCCCTGCCCTGCCCCCCCCCCCCACACACACACATCCCAGTGAGGCAGGGGATTTTCCAGCTGCACTCCACATTCTAGAGCCACGGACATGAAGCCCCCCAGCCTGTCCGGCAGGATGAGGTGGTGCAGAGCAATTCTGGCAGGAGAGGGAGGCCAGCCCCACCCTGCAGGGATCCTATAGGTAAGGGCCAGTGGGAGACACACCCTTCAACTCCCCCTCCTCCCTCCATGCTGCCCTATTCTGGGCCATGCCGGGCTGCAGCAGCACAACGCCCCACCCGCTGCAGACTACCTTGGGCTAGGGCTTGGTGGGATGCTGTTCTGGGGGTCCCCAGACAGCAGCACTACCCCGCCCCAGAGGCTGCTGGGATACCACCTCCTCCAAAGCAGGCAGGGGCACCGCCATGTCACTGTAAGGGAGGTGCGCAGCCCACCCAGGGGGACTGGAACAATTGTGCGGCAGGGGTGCTGAGAACCATGGAACCAAGCGGTAACCCCTAGATAGGTTTGATGGAAACCGCTTCAAGCTGGAGGAGCCACAGCTCCCCAGGCCCCTAGTTCCAGCACCTACGGCCCCACCCACCACTGCCTCGGTTACTCTCGAATCCTCATCACAGCAGAGGGCAGCAGGAGCTGCGGTCGGTGGGGCCCAGAGTTGCTGACTTCTGCTCCTCCTGCCCCCCATGCCCAGGGCCAGCTCTAAGCACCAGCAAACCAAACACACACACAGCACATCTGTGTGGCAGCACATCTCCGGGGCGGCATTCCGGCCAGCCTTACCGCCCGACGTGGGCCTGCCAGCGGGGGAGCACACGCTCTTGCTGCCCCACTACTGTGTCCTTGGGAATTCTGTATTCTAGAATGTTTGTACAGACTTTTTTTTTTTTTTAAAGGGGCTCATTCCTCCTCAGTGCTTGTCCTGCAAAGGGGGGAGGGCGCTAAAAATTTTTTTGCTTGGGGCAGCAAAAATCTTAGAGCCGGCCCTGCCCGTGCCCCCCACACAGGCTGCTTGTACCTTGGCCCCTCATCCACCCCACACCAAACCCTACCCCTTCTCTTTGTACTGCCGCCCTTCCTTCCCCGGCCATCACCTCTTCTGGGCAGGCAGCGTGTGGCCCCCAACCCCTAAGAACACTTGGGTGGGAAGAGTACAGGAGGCAGGGGGTGGAGCTCAGCAGAGACCCTGCCCTGCACCCCTTTCCCTTCCCACAGTACCGCGGGCAGCATCTGGCACCCCATTCCCCTCCCAGATCTGCAGACAGCACCCCTAGATCCCTGCAACCCACTGGCCTGTACCCTGCCTCCCACGCGCCTCCCCATCCGGCCCCCTTTCTCACTTACCCCGTGCCACATTCCCCACCCCTAGCGCGCCTCACTTCCCCTGCAGCCCTCCCCATCCTTGCACCCTCCCCTGCAACCCGCCCCCCAGCCCCGCCCTGTCACCTTAGCTTGAGCGCGGCCAGGTCCTCGGCCAGGTTGTCCCGCTCCACCCGCGCGCGGTCGCGCTCCTGGCCCGTCAGCTCCAGCTGGCGCCGCAGCTCGCGCAGCTCGACCTGGCACAGGTCGGCGGCGCGCGCGGGCTCGCGGGCCTGCGCCTGGTCCAGCTGGGCGCGCAGCGCCGCGTTGTGAGTCTCCAGGGCGCGCACCTTCTCGAGGAAGCTGGCGAAGCGGTCGTTGAGCTCCTGCAGCTCCGCCTTCTCGCTGCCGCGCGTGGCCAGGAACTCCCGGTTCAGCGTCTCGGCCAGCGCCCAGTCCAGCCGCTCGGCGCCCGGGACCAGGCGGGCCGGCGGCGCGGCGCGCACCGAGCTGCGCGTCCACTGCGCGCTGCGCGCAGCGCTCGGCGAGCCCAGCAGCCGCGCGGTGGAGAAGCGGGAGGAGGTGGAGGAGCCGGGCGAGAGCAGCGGCGGCCCGAAGGTGCGGCGGTACGAGGTGGCCCGGGCGGTCATGGCTGCTGGGCGGGGTCCCGGTTCGGTTCGAGCTTGGCCTGATTCCGCAGCTGGCGCTGGAAGGAGCTGCCGGCTCCGGGATGCTGCTTTATAGCGCCCGGGAGGGGGTAGGCTCCGCCCCTCTCGGCCGCCGGCCAGAGCCCGGGGAGCCCGGCCGGATACGTTGGGGGGCTGCGGGACTTGGGTCTCCGCGACGCAGTCCTGGGGCTGGCGAGGGAGCCTTAGTGGGTGCTGCTGAGGGGCGCACAGGTAAGAATGGACGGGGGGGCTGGCACCCTCTGCCCCCCCTAGTATCAGACCCCATAGACCTGCAAATAGAACCCAGGAGTCCTGGTTCCCACCTGCCCCTCCCCAACCACCAGACCCGGCTGCCTCCAGGGCTGGAACTAGAACCTGGCCCCCTGCTGAAAATGTTCTCCCCACTTCCCCGCCAGAGAAGGGCTCCTGCGCCCCCCACCCCCGCCCCACAGTACTAGATCCCAGTGCCCCTCCAGAGGCAGGGGGTGCAGTGGCCAGGGTCCTGCCCCTCCCGCAACTGCAGCAGAGAGCAGCAGCATCACTGGGTAGAAACTCCCTGCGTGGCTGGCAGGGTGTTGGCTTCTCCATAGAGGCTGTGCCCGTGGCCAGGAGTGGGGCTGGCAGGATGCTGAGCCAGGAGCCCTCAGACTGGGGCCATGCACATTGGTCCGGAGCTGGCTGTGGGCAGCACCAGGTGAGTGAAGCTTGGGGGGCTGCCCCGCCCCAGCTGACTGTCCCCCGGGCAGTTTGGTGAATGGACCCCCCCCCCCGCTCCCCGCAGGAGATTAGTGCTGCTACTGCTCCACCCGTTCTGATGCCTTCCCAGGGGCAGCTGGGTGGGTCCAGTCCCCCTGCAGACCCGTCCTGGCGCACACATTCCAAGCACGTCTCCATCTCTCTTGCCCACGCCTCATAAACACCCATTTGCCCCTCCCATCTCAGTTTCTTAGCCCTCTGCAGCTGCGTCGCCATGGGTGGGTGGGTCTCCCCCTCTCCCCCCCCCCCCCGGAGTGGGGTGATGTTTGGGTGTAGATATCTCTGGGAGCGATGCAGGCAGCCCTGCCCCAGACGGGACACAGCCTGGCGCTGCCAACCCGCCCCGCCCTGGCTAGCCGTCTCTGTCTGGTGCAGCCGGAGGCTCCCCTACCCGCACGCTGGCGGGCCCATCAGTAACAGCCAGAGCCTCTGACGTGCCAGGGAGCTGGGTGCGGTTAGGAGCGATCTGCCCCCTCGAGGTTGTTGCTGAGCCCCCGCTTAACCCTTCCATTACTGGTCCCACTCAAGAAGAGGGCACAGAGCAGAGCCACGCCCTGCAGCCCTAGAGCAGGACATGGCACCCGCCTCCATCGCCACGGCGACCCCCGGCCTACTCCTTGGCCTGGCCAGCTCTGGGCTGAAGCTGCTGCTTAGTGAGACGCAGTCTCTGGGGCACCAGGCTGAGTCGGTGGGGAGGCTGCTAGTCAGACAGCATCAACCCCTCCTTCCCCCCCCCCCCCCCGCTGCATTAAACTCAGCCCTGCAGAGGGGCTGAGCAGCACCCTCCCCCCCCCCAAACCATGCAGCACCCAGGATGGAACAAAGGGAGGAGCTGAGACTGGGGGAGGTCACTGCGGGGCGCCCCCCCCAATTCTGCCTCTGTCCAACAGGTGGGAGCGGAGGCTGCAGACAGCCCCTCTGAATGCCATAAGCCCACAGTCAGCCCCATGTGCTGACCCCACAGGGTTTGGTGCCCAGCCGTAGCCTTGGCTGCGGAGCGCTGGGGCGAGGGGGGATGTGGACCAGCCGACCTCAGCCTGGATCCCTGGGGAGGCTCTTGCAGCTCAGGGCTATTAGGGATAATGGAGCTGGGACTGGCTAATGGATCCTTCCTTGGCAGGAAGTGTGGAGCTGCCAGCCCAGCCTAGAGCCAGCCTGAAACAGCCCCATCCCCCTACTGTCTGTGTCCCCAGATGTCCCCCCCCCCCCCGCACTGTTCCACCAACCATGCTCTGCCACCCCAGTCCCCCTGCAGGCTCCCAGGCTCCCCAGACACCTTCCCGGCCCCACTGCAGGGTGCAGCTTGCTCAGTCCCCTGTGGCAGAGGAGGGGACTTCGCAGCAGTAGCTTTGTCCTTGGCTGGGGGCTGCTGCCCCCCCCCCCCCACACCCACACCCACTCACACACAGAGTGGATGAGAGGCCCCACCCTATAAGAGACAATCAATGTAGCCCCAGCTATTAGGCAGGCAGGCGCTGGGCTGGGGATTACGTCCTGGTCCCATCTCCAGCTCTGGGGACAGTGGGGCTAGTGGTTAGAGCAGGAGGGACTCAGGACTCTTGGGTTCTTTCCCAGCTCTGCCATGACCTACTGTATGACCTTGGTGATGTCTCTTCCTTCGTCTGTCTAGCCAGAGAGGGGCCTAGGGCAAGAAGTGTCGAGCAGTGCCCTGCTGGGCGCTGCAGGCACGACTGTGCTACAGCCTGGAAACGCAGACCCACCGCATCCACCCCTTTTGACCCTGATCCCCATCTCCCAATGGGTGGGAGATGGAGCACAGCAGTCCCATGTGCCCCAAGCCACATCCGGCAGCCCCCAGTCTTGTCATGATCCTCTCCTATTCCTGGCTTCCCTCCCCCCCGTCTGCTCATATGTGGGGGGGTTGAGAAGTCAGTTTCCCAGCCCTGGGGCGAAGCCTGCACTCATCCTCAGGGGTTCTCCTGCATCTCTGACCTGAGAGATAAGGCGGGGTGGGGAGGGAATATCTTGTCTTGGGCCAGTCTCTGCTGCGGAGGGAGACGAGGCTTGGAGCCACAGAGTGGGCTGAGCAGACAGGCGATGCTGATCTAATGGCCTTTAAATGGCCCCTTACTGATGAGCATTTCCCTGCCAAGCCGTTTTCCTGAGGCTGTTTCCCCTCACCGCTGGCTGAAGGTTTGCTGGGGGGTGGCGCGGCAGCTTACGGGAACCTACATCGGTTTGCATGTGCGCCCAGGGACCTTGCGGCCTCATGAAAGGCGAACGAGGGAGACGTCAAATGAGCAGCATTGAAATGCCGACGGCGTTGGATTTCCAGCCTTAGTAGATCTGGCAGTTGGTGGGGGCTGTCTCCTTGGCAAGGCAGCAGCTGACATGAACCCCGTTTCCAAAGGACAAGTCTCTGCTTTGGAGGTAGCCAAAGATCTCCGCTCAAAGGGAGGGATTCCTGGGAAAACCAAACAGGGCAGAGGGGGCTTGGCTCTGCTGTGATAAATCCGGTGCCATCTTTGGTCTCACCCCAGCTTTATGCCAGGACCAAAGCAGCATCTAGTCCCATTTGTCTCTCTCGCTCTTTACCTGGGTTATTAATGTCACCTGAGCTGATTAGAGCCCAAGGAGAATGTTTTCCCAGCCTAGGGGAGTTAGGACCCACTGACAGATTTTGGTAAGTGATCAAGGGCCTCACTTTTCTACGGAGGGGTGCAGTATCTGGGACAGAGCTTGAGTGCAGTAGGGAGCGTAGAGTAGAGCACTGGGGTGCAGGAAAGAGTGTGGGGTCTGAGAGGGAGTTTGGGCGGATGGGGTTGTGACCTGGGGCAGGGCCTGGGAGGGCGTGTGGGAGCAGGAGAGGATTCTGGCCAGTGGGTGCAGGGTATGGGAGGGAGTTGGGGTGTAGGAAGCAGTGGGGTGCCAGAGGCGGGCTCTCTGGGGGTTGAGAGGGGAGGCTTTGTGTGCTGCCCCTGCCCCAGCACAATCTCTCAGCTTGTATTAACTAGCCAATAGGAGCTGAGAGATTGTGCTGGGAGCAGGGGCAGCATGCAAAGCCTTCCCCTTGAGTGGTGCAGAGCACCCCAGGGAGCAGCCAGCTGCTTTGAGCAGTGTGCAGCTGCTCCGTATTGCAGGGGCAGGCTGTGGGCCAGATTAAAAGGCTTGGAGGGCCAGCTCTTGCCCACCCCCACCATAGTCAGTTTCCTTTTTTTCTGCTTGGTGTTCCCAGCTGGGAAGGGGCAGTTTTCCCTGCAGGGTTGGGAGATGCTGCCTAGCTAAGGGTTTCACTGGGACTGCAGCATGAACCCAAAGCTCCTGAAAATGGTTCCGTACTCAGATGGGGGTAGGGTGGGGGAGTAGGGGGACAGAGAGACAGAGATGGATGGATGGATGGATAAATCAGTGGTTTTAAATCTGCCTCAGTGATTTGGGCAGCCGTATTCCTTTAGCTCCTTGCTATTTGCAAGAGGCGATTTCTGCCCAAGCGGCCCCATGCCAGGTGGCAACTCTGTGTCTCTCAGTCTACAGCCCCTTGTCAGCCCCACTCTAAGCCAACAGGCCACAAGGCCCAGGAGTTAATGGAAGGACCCTCATGAACTGCAGTGGCCTTTGGATCAGGTCCCAAACAGGACCTGCATCCTTTCCTTAGGGCAGTGGTCACCAACCAGTAGATTGGGATCTACCGGAAGATCTTGGAGCCTCTGACAGGTGATTTTGACTGGTTCGGCCAGGAAACTCTCAAGCACTGTCACTTCAGTTGCCCCTCCAGCCACTGTCCTGCTGTTCCTGTCCTCTCGCCTTGGAGCGGCCCCTGAGAAGGTCAGAGCAGGGGTTCTCCACAGGCTGACCTTGCCTGTGGACACAACTCCTGCAGCTCCCATTGATCAATGATGGAGAACTGGGGCCAGTGGGGTTGGTGCCTGTGGATGAGGGGCAGCACATGTGGCCATTGCTGAACATAACAGCTGCTTTTGGGGGTGGGGCTGCTTTGGCTCTGCTGCTCCATCCTTGGGGCAGCTGTCCATCTGCTCTCAGGGTGGGCAGGACTTAAACCCACCACTCCGTGCTCCCCAGGCAGAGCCCCATGTCCACTTCAGAACCCCCCCCCCCCTCCCTATCTTCAGAGGGTCCCTTTTCCTGTGTCTGGTCACTCCCAGGGTGGGTGGAGGGGGTGGCTTGACAGTAGGGAGGTGGACTGGGATCTCCAGTGAACTTGGGGATGGGCATTAGCCTCTGGAGCACTGGCTGGTGGGTTCGAAACCGTCCCCCTCCACCCGTTCAGGCAATGGTTGGACTTCCCAAAGGATGGGCCTGTCTCCTGTATTAGGAAGGCAGGATAAGGGGCCTGCTGAAGGGAGGGTGGGTTCTGGAGTGGCTTAGGAAAGAGGCACACATGGTGGAAGGTTCAAGCCCCACACTCGCTAGGCAGCCCAAGCTCCTCCCACCTCCCCTGGGAGCAACAGGACAAGGGACCCCCTAGGAGGTGGGGAGATGGGGTGAGCCCTTGAGTGGACCTGGAGATACAGCACCTGCCCAAAGAGGACGGGGTTGTGAGTTTATATTTCGAAACCGGGGGGCACAACCTGCCCACTTCTCAAGGTCCCTTCCTCAGCCCTGAGGGAGGGACGACTAGACCCAGGGTCCAACTAATTCCGGGGGGCAAATAATGAAGACCAAGGTCAAGGGGTGCAGATCACAGGATTAAAACAAGGGAACATTGAGCAGAGAACGCCGGACTGCGCCTGCTGCTCCTCAAAGCTGTTGATGGAGCCAGTGGACTCTGCCCGGATACGTGACACTACGGAGGAACAGAAGTAGGCCCCACAGTCGCAGAGAACCCCCTTGTCCAGCATCCTCCGCCTTGTATTGTAGATGGCAGCTTTGGCTAAAGCCAGGAGCAGGTTGACAAGGAAGTGGAATATATGTTGGCCCATCAGGGTTCCTCACCCTCTGCAGGGGTTAGGTAGTCCTGCCACTTGGTGTCGGGGGGGACACAAGGGTGGAGAAATGCAATGTGGGGAGCACGAATGGGTACAGATGTTTTCTTGGCACAGGGTTGTGAGCCTAAGCCCCACCCACTAGACAACCAGACAGCTACCACAAAACGCATCAGAGGTGGGTGGGCTCAGCTCTCAAGTGGCCGAGGGGAGAACACATTCACCTGGAGAGCACAGGGTGCCATGGGTTCAAGGCCTGGGAACCACAGGAAGCCAACTGAAATTTGAAAAAGCTGATTTTTTGTTTTAAGTTTTTCAGCATTTGTATTATTTTTGTACTTTTTACACCTAAATATTTCATCACCTTCCCAGCTACAATTAAGTTGTTTAAACAAACGTGTTGCAACAGTTTAAAAAAAAAAGTGTGTGTGAAAACTAGGTACGGGGGCTCCTTATACTTTTTTTTTTAAAAAAAAGGGGTATTTTATTTAAAAAAAAGTTGAGAAACACTGGCCTAGGGTATTTGCCACATGCCCAAGCCTACAACCTGCACCTCTACCCCAGCCTGATGAAAGTGAATGAGATTTGGGGAGGAAGGGCAACAAAGTGAGCAGGGTGAGGCCTCAGAAGAGGTGGAGCAGGGCCCCAGAGAAGTGGGGAAGGAATCCAGGCAAGGGCAGTTGGGTTGGAGGTAGATCTTACATTGCACTTAAATTGAAAAAGTGATGGTGTGGTTAAAAAGGTTGGAGACCCCTGCCTTAGGGATATCAGGCCCAGACTGGTCCTTAGGCATTTCTGGGGTAACATCCGAGTCCCACACTATCCCCAGTGCATCCAGCAGCTCCCCCATCTCCATGCCCCACCCCTGACCCAGGGCCTTCAGTCCTGGGGTTGAGGAGGCCAGCCAATGGGGGCCCCAACCTGCTTCGAGCTGGGCAGAGAACCAGCAAACTTGCTGCACAGGGAGGGATCTCCGAGGAAGCCCTTGGTCAGGAATTGCATTGGCCACCTCAAGCCAAAAGGCTCCATAACCCCCTTCCAGGGGGCCTGGGCCCCCACGGGTATTGCAGCCCTGCAGTACATGACCCCACGCCCAATGCAGCCCTGCTCCCAGGGAAGCACAACCCTTCTCCACCCCCCTCCCCCAATCTCATACCACCCATCCCCCCACAGCTGAGATTCCATGCCAGAAAATCCTGCCATTTCCCCGCCCACTCTCAGCAACCTGAGAGTCCCCCGGTGCGGAGCTGTGCATGCAGCCATGGCGCCAGGGCAGGATCCATCAAGCCCCCCCAGATCAATGACCCTGGCAGCTTGAATTTGCCGTCTCTCCCCAGCCTCCCATCTTCATGCCCTAGTTGACCTGTTTGGTACCAGCTTGTCCTGAGGGGCTGCAACTGCCTGGATCTCCTGCTAACTTCCTCCTGGCAGCTGCAGTCCCAGTACAGCAGTGGGGGGGGGGCGGGGGGTGCTGGGCCAACACAGGCATCATCTAACATTGGGGCTCTGGCCCTCCAAGCCCCCACCTCTGCTCCAGCCCATCCATCCTCTCCCTGTTGTGGCAAGGATCCTTCTTCCCTTCCTAGCCTATGCTGATGTGCAGCATGGCTGTTAAAAGGGCTGCCACGCCCCACCCCAGCAGCGACCGCATCGCAGTGCTGGAGCTAGAGATGGTCTCTGTATGCAGGGCACCATGAGAGCCCAGGGAGCTGGGGCAGAGCCAGGGACACGGGGAGGGAATAGAACAAGTTCCTGGCTGCTCCTGCTCCACGACTGGCTGAGGGAGACGTTGGCTCTGTCCTCGCTCTGCCTGTGCCCCAGAGTTCCAGCCCACCCCTCTGCTGAGCCCCTAAACCCTGCTCCCTCCCTGTGAGCCTTGGGCCAGCCTCCTCTCAACAGGGCTCCTCTGTCCTTAGCCAGAGCATGGGGCTGGTCTGCAGCATCCCCCCCCCCCCAGCCCAGGTGACCTGCAGAGGCCACGTTCAGCCCCCTGCTGCACCTCCACTCCCACAAAGAATACATCCAGGGCCCTTCTGCTGGAGAGAGAGAAAAGGCTGGGGGCTGCCCTGCACCCCACTGACCAGTGGTCTGTTACTGCCACCTGCTGGCCCACAGGCCCCATTGCTCCCTCAATTCCACCCCCCCCCCCCCCCCCCCAGGATCTGCTTCAGGGGGCTCACAGGATGGAGCCAGCCCCTACATCCCTGGGAGCAGACAAGCTGGGTAATACTTCATGGGGGCCCACCCTCAGCTGCACCAGCAGGGCCCAGCCCAGCCCCACCACTGAGCCCTTTCCTCCCAGCTGCTGGGGATGTTCTACAGCAGTGGTTCCCAACATCATGCCCCCTTTTCGATTTGGAAAACCCTCACGCACACGCCTCCCCCCCCCCCCCCCCCCCGATATAGCAGGAAAACTGAGGAAAAAAGGGAACTGACCAGGGCCAAAAAACAAAAACAGCAGCAAAAGTTTGGGGGGGATGGTGGAGGAGCTGGGTCACCTCACCCACCCCCAGTTCGGGAACCCATGTTCTACAGGAAAACCTGCGGGTCTGAGGGGCATTCAGAAATCCAGCCCAGGTCTCTGGGGCTGGCAGAGCACAGCAGGAAAGGCAGGTGGACACAATCTGGACTAAGCCAGCCCTCACCCCATCTGCTACTTGAACAGCCACCCCTCCCCGCACCTGCAGCTCCTCCAGTAGCCAACCCTCTTTGCCCTGGGAGGGCAGCATCTCCCTCCACCTGGAGCAGGAACGAGGCAGCGTCCTGGCCAAGCTCAGCCCCTTGGGCTCGGCTCAGAGCCTTGCTCAAGCCACTTGCCTAAAGCCCTCCCCATGGCTGAGCCACAGGGACCACCAGCAGCATGGCAGGGCTAGCCTATGCTCTACCCCCCACCCCCAGCATGCTGCCCCACCAAGCAGGCAGAGTACAGGCTGGGGGTCCCCAACAGCCAGTTTGAATCCTGGCCAGGAAGAATCTCTTTCCATGTGGCTTCCACAGCTGGAGGGGATGAGGAGGATGCTCCAGCAGGAGCTGTTATGGTACAAGGATGGGGAAAAGGACCTGCCCTGGGCATGTAAGGGGACTGGGGTGGGAGGGGTCACAGCCCAGAGCTGTATTCTCTCATCTCAGCCCTGGTTCTCCCCCCCTCCCCCCGGCAAGGGGCATTTCTTCCCTTCTGTAACATGGGGGTGACCCTAAGAGCCCCTCAAGTGCTCAGGGGAGGCATTAACACTGGGGGGGCACCTGGGTTCTCCCATCCAGCTGTGCAGCCCAGCCTGGCTCCTCTGAGCAGAGCAGGCAGCTGTAAGCTAGAGCCGGCACCACAGCAGGCAGCCTGCAGGATCGCTGCCCATCCCCTGGGTGGCAAGGAGCCAGGTGGCTCCAAGGCCAGGCATGTGTCCCACCCCCACCGCAATGTCTGGCTAGCCGCAGGCCTGGGGCCCTCCCCACTGTGTGGCAGGCTGGGCCAGCAGGGAGCACTTTGGACCAGACTGTGGTGTCCGAGTCTCACCCACAGCCTTATGAAGCAAGCACCCTCCCCCCACCCCACAGCACACCAGGCAGTCTCACTGCAAGTGGAGGCTGCACTCAAGAGCTACAGACTCAAGCCATAGCAGAGGGCAGCTGCCTTTGTGTCTCTGGGAGGAAGCCCAGTCCCCAACCCCTCACTCAGCACGGCTCCATCAACCAAGCAGCCTCAGAGAGGTGCTGATCTGCCACCCTCTGGTCACTGCACCTAGCAGTGCTGGGAGAAAGGCGGCTTTATTGCAGGCCAAGGACAAGAGGGCCTAGAGCCAGGGCATTCTGCTTGGGGAGGAGCAGAGAACAGCCCCGCCCTCATTGTTCAATAGCTGGCAGCCCCCCGGCACATCCCCAAGGACTCAGCCGGAGCCCACAGTACATGGGCTCGGTTTGATCTGAATAAACGAGATGCTCTGAGTTGGAAGAGCACTTTAATGACAGCTGGGTACAGTGGAGAGTTTCACAAGAACAGCAACAACAGAACAGACATGACAGCACAGAGACAAGTTAATATTCTTCCCCTTCATCCTCACCCTCAACGCTATCGGCCCCCACCTCTTCATAATCCTTCTCCAGGGCAGCCATATCCTCCCGCGCCTCCGAGAACTCCCCCTCCTCCATCCCCTCCCCCACATACCAGTGAACAAAGGCACGCTTGGCATACATCAGGTCAAACTTGTGGTCTAGACGAGCCCAGGCCTCAGCAACAGCTGTGGTATTGCTCAGCATGCACACAGCCCGCTGCACCTTGGCCAGGTCACCGCCAGGAACCACTGTGGGAGGCTGGTAGTTGATACCAACCTTGAAGCCAGTTGGGCACCAGTCCACAAACTGGATGCTACGCTTGGTCTTGATGGTGGCAATAGCAGCATTGACATCTTTGGGAACCACGTCCCCACGGTACAACAGGCAACAGGCCATGTATTTCCCGTGGCGAGGGTCACATTTCACCATCTGGTTGGCCGGCTCAAAGCAAGCATTTGTGATCTCTGCTACAGTCAGCTGCTCATGGTAAGCTTTCTCAGCAGAGATGACAGGGGCATAGGTGGCCAGAGGGAAGTGGATACGGGGGTAGGGCACCAAGTTGGTCTGGAACTCTGTCAGATCTACATTCAGGGCACCATCGAATCGCAGGGAGGCGGTGATGGAGGACACAATCTGGCTAATCAGGCGGTTCAGGTTGGTGTAGGTTGGGCGCTCGATGTCCAGGTTCCTGCGGCAGATGTCGTAGATGGCCTCGTTGTCCACCATGAAGGCGCAGTCAGAGTGTTCCAGGGTGGTGTGGGTGGTCAGGATGGAGTTGTAGGGCTCCACCACAGCAGTGGAGACCTGAGGTGCTGGGTAGATGGAGAACTCCAGCTTGGATTTCTTGCCATAGTCAACAGACAGACGCTCCATCAGCAGGGAGGTGAACCCTGAACCAGTGCCACCCCCAAAGCTGTGGAAGACCAGGAAACCCTGGAGGCCTGTGCATTGGTCTGCCTGTTAGAAGAAAAAAGTTACAAGCTGCCTCTGGAACCAGCAGCATCCCAGCACAAGTGCATCTGTTCCAACTCCACGGAGATCCTGATCTAACAAGATCCCTGAGCCAGCCCTGCTCTGATGGATCAGGGACACTTAGGTTTGGAAGCCACCCACATTGGCATGTACTGAAGTCAGGAAAGGAGCATCTGCCACCAAGGAGCCTTTTGGCCACAAGATCAGCAGTTCATCTCCCCTCCGTTCAGAGCGGTCACGTGCAACGGTCTGAGCCAGCTCCAAACCTTGCCTTGTTTCAGAGACACTGTTCAGTGCTCCAGGTAAAGCCTCCATCCATACCCATTACCCACAGTTATCTGGCTGGGGAAAGGAGCAGAAATGCAGGCAGCTTTTCGGCCAGCCTCACAGGGCACATAGCCCCAGCCCCCCGCAAGGAGTTGAAGCAAAGCAAGTCCAGTCATGCCTGCCTGTTAGTCTAGCTAGCATGAAAACCAATCACTCAGGAAGATGAGACATGAAGGCTGAAACCAAATGGAATACGCCTTTGTTCCATTCCTGCCCCGCCCCAGGGGGAATCACTGTTCCTGCATTCCAAGCCAGACAGCCAATACTTGTGACATGGGTGCAAACACACCCTGCCCCCCAAAACTTTCCCATCAAGGAGCTCAGAGATTGGCTATTCACTGTACCAAAAGGGCTCATCTAAGCCAAAAATGTTCACACCCCTAACCTCAACCTGATTCATCCCCTCCCAGGGACACTGCAACGCCTTGGAGCCAGGGTCCAGCCATGCTGGGAAAGACAAAGTAACTCCCCAATGTGGATGGTGTCAGACAGAGACCTGTCCATAGCCCACTTTGCCCATATGCCAGTTACAGCACATTGGCCTAGCTGTCTGGGGCTCCAAGGCCTCACTCCCTCCCAGCTGGGCAGGAAAGGGGCTTTGTTCCTGTCCAGAATAAGTCGTTTGCCCAGGAGCCAATTCTGGCAAAATGGGCCAACACAAATGCACATCAGCACCATTCTGCGCCAGGGTTGGCACTGCAGACAGTACTGCTGGCTGGCATGCCCCGATCAGCCTCACCGGCGAGACTCACTCACCAACTTGCGGATCCTGTCGAGAACCAGGTCAATGATCTCCTTGCCAATGGTGTAGTGCCCACGGGCATAGTTGTTGGCAGCATCTTCCTTGCCGGTAATGAGCTGCTCAGGGTGGAAGAGCTGGCGGTAGGTTCCAGTGCGCACTTCATCTGGGGAGAGGAAAGGCAGAGAGTCGGTCTCTCCCCACCGTCCATGCACAGTAGCTGTCTGCACATGGGCTTACAGGGGGAGTCCAGAAAGCAGTTAGATGATGGCTTTGCGTACTCACCTATCACGGTTGGTTCCAAGTCCACAAAGACAGCCCTGGGCACGTGCTTGCCGGCACCTGTCTCGCTGAAGAAGGTGTTGAAGGAGTCGTCTCCTCCACCAATGGTCTTGTCACTGGGCATCTGGCCATCCGGCTGGATCCCATGTTCCAGGCAGTAGAGCTCCCAGCAGGCATTGCCAATCTGGACACCGGCCTGGCCGACGTGGATAGAGATGCACTCACGCTGTGGGGAGAAAGGGGCATTGAACAGCTGTGCAGCTTTGCACCCAGAGTCTCCAGGGGATGCTGAGACAGGGAGGTGCCGGATTAGATTTATGAATTGTCACATGACCTGCAATGCCCACACCTCTAGGAGACAAAGTCCCTGGCTTCTCTTTGGCCTAGGAGGAAGCTGCCAGTAGGAAGGATGCAGGCTAAAAATAAAGCAAGATTGTGGCCAGCCAGGTACCACTCTCGGAGTAGATAGAAAGTTGCTGCCTTTTAAGGAACCACTTCTTTAGCCAAGGAATCTACTAGCACACACAAGGCTCCTGAACCAGGCCAGAAAAGATTTCCCAGACCACAAAGAAGCCACAGTGAAGGGTGGCTGAGCCTTCAAAGCAGCTCTGAATCACTTCAGACCTGTGATGAGACAGCAAGTTCAGCTGCAGCCTAGTAACCCAACTGTTGCTTCCCACTGGGTCCCACCAGTTTCTATAGCTGCAGGCTAGCCTTCAGCGCCAGGGAACATTCCTGACCGGCCCCATGGAAACATGCAAATTCCCCCTTTCAGTCCCTGGTCGGCGGTTCCCCAGCCATTGTGCAACAAACCCCCACTGAGCTAATGGGCCTCTGCTTCTATTGTATTCTTTCAGTAGCCCCCGGCCCCACCCCCCAAGCCAGATTAAACCAGCAAGCTCCGGCCCTCTGACAGTGAAAAAAACACACCACATAAGCTGCTACAAGAGCTGTAGCTTTCAGGGCTCTGGTCAGAATTTTAACCCTGTAGGGGAGGCCATACCTTGGCCAGGCTCTGGAGAGCACAGCCAGCAGCAACTTCTGGGAACCCCCTTAAAGGATTCTTCAAGGCCCCCCCCGGACTGCGAACTTATAGGAGCCGATGGAAACGTTCCACAAGCATCTTAGAAGCTTTTCAAAGGTCTCTACACGTGTTTCCTTTGCTGATTTGGCTTCAAGTCCCTGCTGAAACGCGCCCACCCACAGAGCAGGGCTTGGCCCGGCACGAACCCAACGCCCTCCCCGCCTGCAGTAGCAGTTTTCCTCCTGTTCCAGAGGGGAAACTGAGGCACCCGGCTGGCAAAGGCCACTCGGTTCACCTGAACTGGCCCGGTAGGGCAGCCAGCTTCCGAGAAGGCAGCCGCCTTAGTCCTGCTGACTAATGCAGGCAGGGACCCGGGCGTGACCCGTCTCTAGGGCAGCCCCACTGTGATCCCCGGCAGGCCGAGGATGACTCATCCCCTTCCGACTCCTCCGAGCCCTGGGAGCGACTCGCGTGCGCCGGGCGCTCAGGAGAAGTTACAGGGACCGGCGCGGAAGTCTGGGCCTCACCACGTGGGCAAGTGCCCCGGGCGCGCTTATTTGGAGGCGAAGCGACGCGAGGCGGCCCCTCCCGAGCCCGGGTCCCCCTCGCGTCACCCCGCACCAAGCCCGACCCGAGCCACAAGTGGCTGCAGGTCTCAGCTCCCTCGGATCCGCGGCCTTTGCCGAGCTGCGGGGCCCGGCAATGTAGCCTAGTGGTTAGAGGAAGCAGCGGGGAAGTCGGGCTTCCCGGCTGCGCCCATGACTCCTGGGTCCGGCTCGGAGGAGTCACCGCCGCGGCGGATGCCCGTGGCAGCCCCCCCTCCAGCCCCGTGGGCGTCTGGAAGCCGAGCAGCTCCTGTCCCACGCGAGTTTTCTACCGCCACCCCGAAGGCCAGAGTCGCGGGGGAGGGAAAAGGGAGGACAGGCGAGCTCAGCGTCACGGGCCAGCTGCGAGGCGAGCTCGGCCGCTTCCGTCCATCCCCCCCCCCCGGAGCGAGCTCCGCATCCGGCCATCGGCCCGCCCCGCGGTGACTCGGCCTCGCGTGGCGCAGCAAGGAGCTGAGGGCGCGGCCCAGGGATGCGCCGACCGGGGCAATGGAGGCTGCCCAAGGTCACGGGGAGCTGGAGCCGGCCCTCGGCTAGACACACTGCGAGCGCCCCAGGCAGCGCCGTCGGGGCCACGCGCGGCCGGGGTACGCAGCGTGGGGACCCACGCGTGCCAAGGGGTCGCGGCGGCCAGGCTGCCGCTTCCCCCCCAGCTCGCATGCCGAACTGTGGCTACCCCAGGGCACCCCCCGCACCCGCCCGGGTACAACGTGACCCGCCCGCTCTGCCTCCTCCCATGGTTTCCGCCCGGCCCCGTCCCGCCCTTCCCCCATACAGTGGCCCCAGGTCCATGCGGGCGACTCCCTCCCCGTCTAGGTCGCCTCCCCCCCAAAGTTCACAACGTCCCGCTATAAAGTTGCCCGGAATAGGAGCAGGGCAGGAGGGGGGACTCGAACCCGGGCCCCGAACTCACCATTTCGTCGTTGGGGCAGCGAGTCTCTCACTATCCGACCCTTTAGGGAGCCTCTAGTGAGAAGAACTTTGCGCTGCCCTCATGGGCGGGGCCTTATATAGCCACGGGGGCGGGGCTACGCAAGAAGGGGCGGGGTATTGTGGCCGAGACCCAGGAGGTAGGGGTGTGTCCCGCCCCTGACCCAGCCTCTCCCCTAATTCCCGCCTCCCGAGGTGTCCTCATTGGCAGGTTTGAAAGTTTGAACTCGCACGTAGAAGGTGACGGAGGCAGAGTGGAATGTGGAGGGAGGCGGGGTGGGTGGGGGATGGGTGGGGGAGAGGGTCTGGAGAGACGGGGATGGGCTGGGGAGGCAGCAGCTTTGGGCTCGAATGGAGGGGCCGGAGACTGGGCTGGGGGAGGTAGGGAACCGGAGAGGCAGGAGGATGGGATGGGATGGGGGAGGAAGGGAACCGGAGAGGCAGGGGGATGGGATGGGATGGGCTGGGAGAGGTAGGGAACCGGAGAGGCAGGGGGGATGGGATGGGCTGGGGGAGGTAGGGAACCGGAGAGGCAGGGGGATGGGATGGGCTGGGGGAGGTAGGGAACCGGAGAGGCAGGGGGATGGGATGGGCTGGGGGAGGTAGGGAACCGGAGAGGCAGGGGGATGGGATGGGCTGGGGGAGGTAGGGAACCGGAGAGGCAGGGGGATGGGATGGGCTGGGGGAGGTAGGGAACCGGAGAGGCAGGAGGATGGGATGGGATGGGGGAGGAAGGGAACCGGAGAGGCAGGGGGGATGGGATGGGCTGGGGGAGGTAGGGAACCGGAGAGGCAGGGGGATGGGATGGGCTGGGGGAGGTAGGGAACCGGAGAGGCAGGGGGATGGGATGGGATGGGGGAGGTAGGGAACCGGAGAGGCAGGGGGATGGGATGGGCTGGGGGAGGTAGGGAACCGGAGAGGCAGGAGGATGGGATGGGATGGGGGAGGAAGGGAACCGGAGAGGCAGGGGGGATGGGATGGGCTGGGGGAGGTAGGGAACCGGAGAGGCAGGGGGATGGGATGGGCTGGGGGAGGTAGGGAACCGGAGAGGCAGGGGGATGGGATGGGCTGGGGGAGGTAGGGAACCGGAGAGGCAGGGGGATGGGATGGGCTGGGGGAGGTAGGGAACCGGAGAGGCAGGGGGATGGGATGGGATGGGGGAGGTAGGGAACCGGAGAGGCAGGGGGATGGGATGGGCTGGGGGAGGTAGGGAACCGGAGAGGCAGGGGGATGGGATGGGATGGGGGAGGAAGGGAACCGGAGAGGCAGGGGGGATGGGATGGGCTGGGGGAGGTAGGGAACCGGAGAGGCAGGGGGATGGGATGGGCTGGGGGAGGTAGGGAACCGGAGAGGCAGGGGGATGGGATGGGCTGGGGGAGGTAGGGAACCGGAGAGGCAGGGGGGTGGGATGGGCTGGGGGAGGTAGGGAACCGGAGAGGCAGGGGGATGGGATGGGCTGGGGGAGGTAGGGAACCGGAGAGGCAGGGGGATGGGATGGGCTGGGGGAGGTAGGGAACCGGAGAGGCAGGGGGATGGGATGGGATGGGGGAGGTAGGGAACCGGAGAAGCAGAGGGATGGGATGGGATGGGGGAGGTAGGGAACCGGAGAGGCAGGGGGATGGGATGGGCTGGGGGAGGTAGGGAACCGGAGAGGCAGGGGGATGGATTGGGCTGGGGTAGGGACGGGGACGGAAGGTGGGTGCAGAAGGAAGTGAGCTTGGGGAGAGTAGAGGACAGTGCATGAGGACAGGCAGAGTGGGAGCTGGATGGCCAGGTGGCACCTCCCTGGGGAGGGGAACGAGGGGGCCAAGCAGATCACAGGCAGAGCGTGAGGAAGGGGCAAAGGGGGTAGGGCCACAGGTGGGTGACATGAGCGGCAAAACCCGGTGGGTGTCTCCCTGGAACAAGGGGCCTCCTGCCCCCATGGGGAACATGGAGGTCTGTGGGCACAGCGCCCCAGCCACATGCTCCGTAGCTGGGTTCTGCATGCAGGGGTGGGGTGCTAGCTGTGGGCAGGTCTGTAGCGTGTGCAAGGTCTGGGAGACAGTGTGTAGCGATGGGGAAAGTTGTCTCCAGGTGCCACACTAGGGGGGGTGCCAATTTAGTCCCCTTCCACTTCTCCTGTCATCCCTCTGCTTGCCTGCTCCTCCTCCGGAGCCTCTTCTCCACCCCCAGACCGACCCTCCTCCGTCTCCGCTGGCGGGTTAGTGTATGCGGAGGCCTGGCCCCAAACTGGAGGAGGTGGGAGAAGATGTGGTACAAGTCCGTCCCTCCTGCCTTCCTCCCAGGGTCAGGGCCCCGCCGGGGGAGCTGGCACAAATTTTTCCTTTGCCCCGGGCGCATAACACCCTCGCTACGCCTCTGCTGGGAGACCAGATTTCCAGGCCAGTGGTGACCACGTTCATGTGGGCAGCCATCTGATCTGGTGCAAGGGCTCCAGATCACCAGGTGCCCCGGAGCGAAATGCCAGGCCCAGACTTGGCTTTTGAGGCGTTTCCCCAACCCTCGCCCTGTCCACCAGGTGCTCTGTCTCACACAGTGGCACGCCCCTGTGCTGTGCTTTCCCCTCCCTCGAACTCTCAGATCTTCCCCCCTTCCAAGTAGGCAGCCCTGGGGCTACCCTATTTGGAGTCTCTAGCTCTGCTCCCTAGCAGGACATGCCGGGGAACCCCTGCTGAGCAGGTGACATGTTCTGCATGGGGCAGCAGGGGTGAAGGAGTTAATTGTCCGCACAGATCCATTGCCTTGGTGGAGAAGAACAGTGCGTGGTGCTAGTGGGCCCTCGTGACTCCCTGAGGAGGCGGATGTTATCCCTGCTAACCAGACAGCCAAGTGACTGCCCCAAGGCTCCTCCTGGATTTGAACTCAGCGCCGTCTCCTTGTCGCCTGTGGGGAACATGTTATCTAGGTAACACGCTGTGGGGAGAAGGAGAGACTTTTCACATGCATGATGCAGGTAGGCTTCTACTGGGAGCTTGTGTTTCTTTCTGCCTTTGTCACCAATAGAAGATATGACCTGCCACCTTGTTTTTCTACCAGCCTGGCACCCACAGAGCTATGACACTGGGAACATCTATAATGTGTAGTGTGACAACTGCACTTTCCAATAGTCACTGGTCTAGCTACGGGGCCAGTAACCAGCTTGCTTTGCAGCTTAGTCAGAACCACACAGCAGGTTCTGTACGTCTCTGGCGAAGGCAAGGGGCCGCTTGCCCTGAGCAAACCCCTCTCCCAGACTCTATCAATTACAGCTACAGAGGGATCTGGGGCTAATTAGTCATAAAAAAGATTGCGGAGACATTTTGACAATCACATGGCCGGGGAGGGAGAGGGGGGTTCCTTAGGGCAACACCACTCCCCAGGATGGGGGAGGGGTGGGACAAAGGCAAATCAAATCAGGAATTATTTCCACTAAAGTAATCCCCTCTGGGTGAGTAACAGCTCTAAAGCCCGTGATGGCATCATCCAGGCACTGGATGCCTGGGTCATTGGGAACCACGTTCCTGCCCAGGCTGCAACTTCTTAGCTGGTGGAAGCTGTTTGGTGTCCCATATTAATTGAGCAGGGGTGTCTTAGCCCACCTTCCAATGGAACAGGAAATAACGGCTGCTAGTGACCCGGCTGTCTGCCACATCAGCAGAGAGGCCAAGCACTAGGTGGACCAGGAAGGCCGACACCCAATTCTCAGTTACTTCCTTTCCAAGCATGGGGCAAGGGCCCTACCCTGTGGGGCCCAGCAGATGCTGACCCCTCCAGGTCATTCCATTTCCTATTCTGCTCGCCATGCCCCCTGCCATCCTCCCGCCCTCCCCACCCCCTTTATGAATATTGGTTTAAGAATATGAATATGCCTAATTCAAAGATGCTTTATGCAAAATGCATCATGTAACATATACATTGCACAGTTACAGTCTCCTGAAACTGTGTATTAGGAATGTCCAAATGTGTGTAAGTAAGTAGCTATGTAAGGGGAGGCATGCCGAGAGCCTGCATGTAACCATGAATGTTAACTGATAAGCCAAACCTTATTGGTTAACCACTTACATGGTTAAACTTTCACATCCCTACTGTATATCCTATTTTTGTTCATATATCATTCTTGTATGTCAAGTTAGAAATATGAAGTGTGAATCTGGTTTTAATGCTGAATGTGCTAATGAGAGCCATTAGGGATACTTCAGGAATATAATGGCTCAGTACTTAAACAAACCACCTGTGAAGAAAAGTTTCAGAGGGGTGGCCAAGTTAGTCTGTAACAGGAAAAACTTAAGAATTTGCATGTAACAAGTTTCTTAGTACTGTCTATTAGAATTAGCTGGTGTGTTTTTTATTTTAACTAGTGACTTTCTTTTATCTATTTTCACTTGCAATCACTTCAATCCTGCTTTTCATACTTAATAAAAAACACTTGTTGATTATCAAGGCCAGCGTAAGTCATTGTTACCTGGGGGAACAAGCACTGTGTGTCTCTCTTGCATTGATATAGGAAGCGGACATCTTTGTGTAAAACTTTTGTTCCTGGATGCTGAGCTGAGCCCCGCCCAGAACCACACATCCGGATTGCTCTGCAGAGGGGTGGTGACCCCTTGGCTGGGGGAGACCAGAGGTCCTGGCCCAGCAGGGCAGGGTAGTGGGGAGCCCCAGAGTGCAGCCAGGCAGCATACTGGAGGACAACTCCATGGGGACTTCTGAGAGCCAACCCACCATCTGAGTCATCTGCTGGGTGCAGAAAGTCCCATTGCAGCTCCTTCTGGGTGATGTGTGTATCCTCTGGCTGTATAACCCCTTGCAGTTGCTGATGAGCAGGGCAGTGCCAGGTGAGCATTTCTTCAGGGTGTACATGGGGTGCTCACCCTGCTGCTGTGTTTGGGGATGGAGGGCTCCAGTCCCAGGGCTGTTGCTGTGATCTGGAATTCACATGAGCACATCCCAGTGTGTTCACCTCCCTGGGCTGTTCTTGAAAAGGGCTCCCTCCATTCTTGTGAGCCCCTGTCAGAAAGAGGGAAGCTGGCCATTGTGGGGTTTCCTGACTTGGCACCTTGTGACTGTGGGTCATGCAAAGCACAGCTGGCTTTGCCCTGGCTCCGGTTTCTCTCCTCCAGGGGCTGAGAGGCAGGACTGGGGTCTCCCCAACCCTGCCCCAGGCCATGAGCACAGGGGCCCGGTCGCATGGGGTGAGAACCTGCCACTGACTGATGGCCTCCCAGCTGGTCCCTGGCTGTGTGCCCCCCTGCCTTCCTACCTTCAGGGCCCCCTTTGTCTGTCCTATGCCCGAGAGGTGCCAGGTCCATGTTGCTTGGGGTGGGGGCTTGAACCCTCAACCTCTGAGGGCAAGTACCTTAGCCACTGCCACTGGGGGAGCCCCCAACTGAACTACAGTCTGGACCCCGCCCTTATCCTTCCTTAGTTCCAAGGGTTCCAGGGGCATCCATCGCCAAGCTCATGTTGGGTGACCCAGTGGTGGGCAGGTTCTACACACCCTGCTCAGCAACATAGCTGGTATTAGGCAGGGGCAGCAGGCATTTTGGTGATACCGCATCACTTCCCACAGCTGCCCAAAGCTCTGGGAGAGAGGTCGAGCTCTGGGTACAGGTTCTGCGCTGGGGCAGGGGACTGGAGTACAGGAGTGGTGGGGGCGGTGAGACGAAGGGAGGCAGTCTAGGGTGCCTAGCAGTAGCTCCTAGGCAGGTGTGCTGGAGGTCTCCACGCACTGCTGCCCACAAGCACCACCCCACAGCTTCCTATTGGCTACAGGGCACTCAGGGTGCTTAGGGTGGGGGCAGTGCACAGAGACACCCCCCACCACCACCACCCAGGGGCCGCAGGGACAAGCTGGCAGCTGCATGGAGCCAGTCGGCTGGAAGCTGCTCTAGCCCTGCTCCACTGCTGGTGCTGGTGGTGGGGGCCCCAGCCCATTTTAAGTCACCAGAGGATGCACCAAGGGGGTGTGTTCAGGGGCCACAGGTGGAGCCATGGGAGAGACCCGGCCCTGAATTTTGCTGGAGCCGAGTACCACAGATCCATAGAACCCACCGCCCGTGGTAAAGGGGGTAAGGAAAACCAGCATTAAAGCAAAACAGGAATGAAAAAGGACAAACACGGGCAGGAAAAGAGGAAATCACAGGGCGAGGGGTGGGAACGTTCCGGTGGGAACTGCCCTTCTCCCAGTGGGGAACTGGCAGGGGCTCGCAGGCATGCTGGGAACACCTAAAAATAGGGAAGTTGTATTAACAAAACCCTGCTTTGCGCTGAGAATGTTAATCCTTGTTTTGCTGGCATTTGCCAGTTGAATAAAGCCAACAGCTGACTGTCCAGAGTTGGTCCCATCCTGCCCACCCAGGGGGAAGCAAGGGGCACTCCCTTGTTTCCCCCTTGGTGGGCAGGATGGGATGTGGAGTAGTCCAGTGTTTCTCAATCAGTGGTACCCTTAGGGGTACTTGAGAGAAGCCTGCGGGGGTATGTCAACACAACTGAAATTTGGAGAAAACTGAATTTTTGTTTTAAGTTTTACAGCGCTTTATTATTTTTGTCCTTTTTACACCCAAACATTTCATCGCCCGCCCAGCTACAATTAAATTGTTTACCCAAATGTGTTGCAATAACACACACAAAATTGTGTGTCTGAAAACTGTAGGTACTGGGGGTACTTATAATTTTTTGAAAGGGGTACTTTATAAAAAATAGGTTGAGAAACACTAGAGAGAAACACTAGAGTAGTCCATAGGGGGACACGTTAACAACTTTGAAGTACCTAAAAGGTTGTTACAAGGAAGAGGAAGAAAATCTGTTCTCCTTGATCTCTGAGGACAGGACAAGAAGCAATGGGATTAATTGCAGCAAGGGAGGTTTAGGTTGGACTTTAAGATTCATTTTTGTCAGGGTGCTTAAACACTGGGATAAATTGCCTAGGGAGGGTGTAGAATCTCCACCATTGGAGATGTTTAAGAGCGGATTAGACAGACACCTGTCAGGGATGATCTAGATTCTAGATTCAGGGTTTCTTAAACGTTTTAAGACCAAGGAACACCAAACAATACATTTTGTTATGGGGAACACTAAGGACTTTTTGTTGAGCCGAAAAAAAAAGGTCAGGGGGAAAAGGGTCAGGGGGGGGGGGGGAGTTATTGAGAAAAAAAAAAAAAAAAAAGTCTAAGGGTGGCCATTTTGAATTCTGTTGTTCTCGGCGGCACACCGGTGTGCCACAGAACACAGTTTAAGAAACACTGTTCTAGACGGTGCTTGGTCCTGCTTTGAGGGCAGAGAACTGGACTTCATGACCTCTTGAGGGCCCTTCCAGTTCTGCTTGTCCAGTGGTCACCACCCAGTAGATCGGGATCTACTGGTAGATCTTGGAGCCTCTGACAGGAGATCCTGATTGGTTTGGCCAAAAGGCTATCAAGTACAGACACTTCAATTGCCCCTCTACCCACGTGAGGTAAGCGGTGCCCAATCAGACCCCACATCCCAAAACCCTACCCCAGTCATGAACCCCTTCCTACACCCCTGCCCTAGCCCTGAGCAGCCCTGCATCCAAACACCAACCCAGAGCCTGCACCTAGAACCCCCTCTGGTACTCCAACTGCCTGCCCCAAGCTCAGCTCAGAGCCCCCCTCACACTCCAAATCGCTTAATCCAAGACCAGAGCCTGCACCCCAACCTGCTGCTCCAGCCTGGTGAAAGTGAGGGAGGATGGGGGACGAAGGGAGGGAGGATGGAGTGAGCAGGGAAGGGGCACAAAGGAGGCGGGGCCAGGGTATTTGGGTTTGAAGTAGATCTTGGATTGCACTTAAATTCAAAAAGGGTTCTCATGCTTAAAAAGGTTGGAGACCCCTGTGCTAGTCTATGGTTCTATGGGCAGCTGAGCCATAGGAGCTCAGCAAAGACAGGAGGCTGGAGAGAGATGGGCCCCATCTCTTCAGCCTCCGGCCCTTTCTGCCTTGATTGGGTTTGGCGGGGCACCAGAAACTCAGGGGGAGAAATCTATTTTACTCCTAGCAAAAGACATTTTTCTTTACCTTAACTCAGTGGTCTCCAACCTTTTTAAGCACAAAATAACCTTTTGAATTTAAGTGCAATCCAGGATCTACCCCAGACCCAAACACCCTGGCCCCACTTCCTTCCCATCCCTTCTCCGAGGCCCCAACCCCTGCTCACTCCGTCCTCTTTCCCTCCCCCATCCTCATTCACTTTTATCAGGCAGCAGACAGAGGACTGGGGTGAGGGGAGGGGGTGTAGGCTCTGATCTTGGGCTAAAGGATTTGGAGTGTAGGAGGGACTCTGAGCTGAGCCTGGGGCAGAGAGTTGAGGTGCAGGAAGGGGGTTCAGGGTGCTTACCACAGGTGAATTCTGGATGGTGGTACAGTAGGGTAAGGGTAAGCTAAGATAGGCTCACCCCTACCCTAGCCCTGCACCATTCCCAAAAGCAATCAGCAAACTCTCTTCATCCCTGTCCCCATTCTGCTCTGTGGAGATGGGTAACAAGGGGGAGGGTGGAGAAGGGCACCCAGATATCAGCAGCACCCCCTCCTCTTCCCCTGCCCTGCACAGCAAGCAGGAGGCTCACAGAGGGTAGGAGGCAGCTCCAAGGCAAAGAGCAGGACCAGCACGTCAGTGCTGAGAGGAGCAGGTGAAGTGCCGGCCTCCTGGCCAAACCCGACAGGATCACCTGTCAAAGGCTCCAAGATCGACCAGTAGCTCCCAATCTCCTGGTTGGTGACCACTGCCTTAAGTATTCCTAAGACGTATAACATAAAGAGCTTGATACAACGTTTCTATGGAAAAGACTGAATAATACAAGGGATTCTATAAGAAGGCTTAACATAAAGATGTATCTAAAAGATTGTATCTATAAAATCTCTTCATAGGAAGTTATAGGAGAATGATACATGGTTCTATGGAAATGTTACAGAGCTTTATCCACACGTCGGCTGCAGGGACAAACTGGCAGCTGCTTGGAGCGAGTGGGTGGTTAAGCCGCCGTGCGCCGCCCGCCGTGCTACCGCCTCCTGGCGAGGTGGGTTACCTTGGCTGGTGGGCAAACCCCTCCACCAGTGCAAGTTGTGTCTGCCCGGACAGGCTGCACTAGTGCCAGCCATTCAGTGTCACCAAGCCCTCGCTTCCCTGCTGGAAAGCCCCGTGGTTTTACCCTGAGGAGCGGGGTCTTTCACTGCTGAATGACTAAGAAGCTGCCAGTGGCAGGATGCCAGTCTCACCAGGGCGGGGTGAGCCGGGGGCTGGCTACAGCTTCCCACTGGGTGGCTTTTGCTGCAGGCCTGCGCCCTTCCTTTGTGCTGTTGGTGCACACTGCTTCCGGCAGGTGGCGCCGCTAGTAAATTTTCCCTTGGCCACAGGCCTGGGATTAACCGGGGAAGTGCCAGGCAGATTAGCTCAGTCTGGGAGCGCAGACCAGCCCTTTGCTTTACCCCGCATGGGGTCAGTGGATGCATCATCCAGGCAGGCTGGGCTGCCGGTGCTAACCAAACCGAATCAGGAGCAGTAGGTGTTTCTTTGGGAACCCTTCTGCGGTTCAAAGTGCATGGGAGGAACAGTGTCCCCATAAGCTCTGCGCTTGCGTGGCCCTCAGGAGAGATTCAAATGCTGCCCAGCTGATCAGCAGAGCAGCCACAGCTAGTATTTTTTTCTCTTGGTGGTGCACATTCGCACCTGCCTTGGTATGTATCCAAAATTATTCCGCACATGGACAGAAAAAATCTGCACGTGGATGTAAAAAATGAGGGGGAACATTGGGGAGGGAGATTAATGATTTTATTTTCTCCACTTGCCAGCTGTGGACACGAAAGACGGCGAGGAAGATTTTTGAAGGCGCTCAGCCCCCACTGAGACAAACAGGTGCAGCAAGGCCCCTGTGGGAGTAAAGCGAGACCCACCGAGGCCTGGGGACAATGCCGTATGCAAGTGTCCGACTCATCGTGTTGTCCTGACACCCTCCTTCCTTTCTTGCACTGCTGGGGTTAGCCAGAGATATTATTCGTCGTGTTCTGAGGTGGAATTTGAACATGTGTTGGAAGAACCTTTGGATATTGTCAGGAATGAGCTGGTGCATGTGTGTGTGTGTGTGTGTGTGTGTGTGTGTGTGTGTGTGTGTGTTGCGCTGCCTTGACTAGATGGAATTACAGTGGCTTGACTGTGGGACATAGGCCCTGCACTGCTGAGGAATCTCCTTTGGCGCACATGGGTGGGAGCTAAGTTTTAGAGCAGGCTGATCTCCATTCCGGCTGCCACCCGGCCAGGTTTTCCCAGGATCATCCCTTTTGTAAGGCAGCTGGCCTGGGAAATCTGCCCCGGGCCTCAGTACGTGCTGCCCAGCTTGGTAGGCTCCTGACCATCCTGAATGTCCTAGTTTCTGTCACCTCCGAGGGGGCACTCCTACTCTGAATTCCAGTGACACCCTGGAGCTCCTGGGGGACAACAGAATTGTCTGTGCTTCCAGCTCCCAGGCCAGGGAAGGGGTTAAACTTTGCCTAAGCAGCCAGACCTTTGGGAAATCAGCCCCCTCCCAGCAGGGCTCACCCCCATTCCCTTCAGCCCCCCCACGTCCCACAGTGTAGGGAGAGAGGCCCTTGGCCTGGGGGGCTGGTGTCAAGAAAAGATGAGTCTGAACTGGACCTGGATTTTGAGCACCCCAAACCATTGGGGGCAGGGAGATTGGTTCTGGGGATCGGGCCCGTCTCTATTCGTAATAAGCCCTGGCCACTTGCAATGCCTTGCACAGACATTAGATGGGAGGGAGGCGGTTTCAGGGACTGACTTGTGCTGTGTCTGGCACCACGGGGTCCCACTGCAATGCACACCCCAGCGCAGCCCCCAAAGGGTGAGCTAACACCCAGCGCTGCAGCGGCACAGCCCATCCCATTCCTGCAGGAGACGCCTGGCCCCCCACATCCTGCCCGGGCGGGGTCAGGCTGGAGCAGCTGCTCTCCGGGAGGGCTCAGCAGTTTGTGCCACTGGCCCTCCCCGCCTCTCCCTCGGCCAGAGCGCATGCGGCACAACGGGGCGGGGGGCACTGGCACTGCAGCTGCCTCCCCTCCCCACCGTCCCCTCCCCGGCTCCATCCCCGGCTTTGCCGCAATGCGGTCTCCGGCTCCTCCTCTCCCCTTCCCAGGAACCAGTGTCTGCAGCCAGGGTCCCCCTCCCCCACCCTGCTCCTCGGCCACTTCGCCCACAGGCCTGAGCCAGCTGCTGCGAGCCAAAGGCGCTTCCCATGCGCCCGGCTCTGGGGCCCTGCCTTAGGTGGGTCAGTGCTGGGTCGGGCCCGGGGCATCGGCCTGTCAGCTCCCCAGGACTATGCGGGGCTCCCCCACTCTGACCCTCCTCAGACAGGCTCCTCCTGGCTGCCCTCTGCCCCCGCTGCCACTCAATCCACCTTCCAGTGCCGGGGTGCTTGGTGCTGAGCTGCTCTGCCCAGGCCGCCTCAGTCCCCGGCATCCAGATCCCCAGGGGCGAAGGGTCTTTAACCCCTACAGCGGTACGCCCTGGGTGGGTGGGTCTGGCTCTGCAGTGCGGACAGCCGAAGGATAAGGGGTCTGTCGGGGCAGGGGAGTTACCTGAACTAGAAATCCAGTCACCCCCCCCCCCCATGCCCAGACAGACAGGCCCCTACAACAGAGCAGGAGTCCTACGTCTTCCTTCCCAGCATCTCGGACACAGCCCCCAGCCAGCCGGACACGCTGCCCCTGCCGGGCCTTGGGGAAGGGAGGAGCAGGGCGGCAAGTGGGAAGGGAGCGGCTGCCAACGTGTCCTCCCCTAGGAGCAGCCAGCTGGTGTGTAGATCCCTCCAAGCGCCTCCCTCCCTGCCACAGGGCCTGGGCAGGGGAGGGGCGCGCAGACAAAGGGCAAGGGGGCTGCCGCGGAGGGAGCTGGGCCCCTTTGTCCTGCCGCAGCACAACCCCCTTGTCCAGTGCTTGTCGGGACCTGAAACCAGAGCGGCGGGGGGGGGGGGATCCTCACTCCGGGGTCACCCCCAGACCTCAGCGGCTCCTACAGGAGATCAGAGCGGGGCTCCTTGCACTGTCTTGTCCCTGTCTTGGGTGGGGGTGTCAGGCAAGACCCTCCCCAACTGTCTGTCCTGCAGTGCGGGGGTAGGGCTCTCTGGAGGTGGAGGAGGGGATCTGAGACCTTTCCAAAGGCCCCTCCTGGGGGGCGGGCTCGGCCCTTGGTTTAATTGGGTCCCACCAGCCCAGGCTCTAGCTGCTGTCTACCTGGAGCCCTGGTCACTGCAGTGCTAGCCCCTTGGCCCTGTTCTATGCACCAGCCTCCCAGCGCCCCAGCCAGGCAGGGAAGGGTTAGCCTTGGTCACAGACCCGGGATGGGACAGAGGCTGAGTTGGAAGCTGCGCCCACTAGGCCGCCCTTCCTCAGACTTGGCAGCCTAGTGACCTGGTTTAGGGACGTGGCTGAACCGTGGTTAGTTCCTGTGGCCAGGCCCAGAGCTGAGTTTTAACCCAAACATCCCTGCAGCGTCCAAGGGGAAGTGAGAGTGTAGCCAGGCCTTTTGAGGCTGGCACATGAAGCCTGCCTCTCTCTTGGTGCTGGGCACTTCGAGTGTCATCCTACAGCTCTGCCCCCAGACCAGATCTCACTGAGCCTCCCTCTGCAATGCCAGCCCACCCTGAGAGCTCACAGCACATGGGCAGAGCTGGCTGTGCCCTGGAATCTGCCCCCCCCCACTCCGTCCCCTCCTAGTGCTCCTCTCCTGAGAGTGCAAAGCATTTTACAAAGTGGTGAGTTAAGTGCCACAATTCCCTTTCAAACCCCATGGAGAAACTGAGGCACAGGGCAAACCTAATTTGCCCAGTCAGTGGAAGACATGGGACTAGAGAGTCTAAGTTAATTGATGGCCCATCTTCTGCTCCAATCCCTACACACAACTTTGCTTACAAAAGAAGACCGGTCTGGCTCTGTGTTGCCATTGTAAATGGAGGTTTTCAAGGATTTTAACTCGGCACTGAAAGTTCCTTGGGGTTAGAGAGGCAGGGGGAAAGGCTGTCTTTACCAGAGCTCCAACTGTGCGAACAGCCATTTTGGTGAATACCGATTGTCAAGCACAGAAGTGCTTCCTCCCTGTGATGCTTGTTGCTGATATGGTTGTAGTGTGGTTTCACCGTTGGCAGTGGAGCAAGATACATGATTTAACAGCCATGCTGGCGAAAAACAGGTAACCCATACATAGCTCTGTCTGGGGATAGCTAGCTACATATATAAATAGACGGGTCTGTCAGGGGATAGCTAGCTAGCTTCACACATAGACAGGTCTGTCTAGGGATGGGGATAGCTAGCTAGCTACACACATAGACAGGTCTGTCTAGGGATGGGGATAGCTAGCTAGCTACACACGTAGAAGGTGTGTCTGGGGATGGGGATAGCTAGCTAACGACACACATAGACAGGTCTGTCTAGGGATGGGGATAGCTAGCTAGCTACACACATAGACAGGTCTGTCTAGGGATGGGGATAGCTAGCTAGCTACACACATAGAAGGTGTGTCTGGGGATGGGGATAGCTAGCTAACGACACACATAGACAGGTCTGTCTGGAGATGGGGATAGCTAGCTAGCTACACACAGGTTAAACCTCCTAAATCCAGGACTTTCTGGTTCAGCAACATCCATGGTTTGGAAGGATCACAGATGTGGCTGGACCAGAGAGCCGCGGTGCTGGGAGTGTGAACCATCTGGGAGTCCAGCAGTGGAGAGCCCCAACATTGGGGCCAGTGGCAGCTGGGAACCCTGTCCCCAGGGAGCCCTGTCAGGGAAGGGCGGCAGCAGGGCCACCAGCAGCCAGGGAGCCCTGTCCTGGGGTACCCTAGCTGGGTGGAGCAGCAGCAGGGCCACGACAGCTGGGGAACTCCGTCCCGGCAGAGCCCCAGCCAGCCTTCTGTGCCCGAGACCAGGCCAGGCAGCAGCGGAGCTGCAGCCCAGTGGCTGTGGGGCTGGAGTGGAGCCAGCTACCAAGAGAGGCAGAGAGCTGGGAGGCCGGTGGCAGGGGACCTCCCCTGATCTGGCAAATTCCCTCATTCAGGACCAGTCGGGTTCCGAGAGTGCCACCAGACCAGGGAGGTTCTCTCTGGAGATAGCTGGTTATCTGTATAGCTAGACAGGTCTGTGTGGGGATAGCTAGCTTAGCTATATAGCTAGATGGGTCTGTCAGGAGATAGCTAGCTACACACATAGACAGGTCTGTCTGGGGATAGCTAGCAAGCTAGACATGCACTGGAAGGTTTTCGGGTGGAATGGGAATCCAGGAACTGGATCAGGCCAGTGGAATAATGTACCAGCTAGACACTGATTTTAAACTAAGCATAAGAATCATTAAAACACACTGGTGCCAGGATATAACAGGCGTGTCCAGTGCCGCTGTACACTGCCTGAATAGAAACCACAACGTCGTGTGTGCTGCGCTGTTTCCAAAGCGTCCATCTCCATGGACACACTCACACACCGGTTCAACGTGCTTGGGCCCCGTGCAGCCTCACCTGCAAAGCAGAGCAACCATGCACGGGGACCCATCAGCCTCAGCTGTGACACGCACACTTAAAAGGATGCAAAGGGCTTGAGCTGCTAGCCCTGCCCCCAACCCGCCGTGGCACAAAGCAGCTTCCTTCCCCGAAGCCTGCCGTCTTGCAGACACGCATTTCCATCTCCTCACCATCCTGCCCTCGCTCCGCTCCCCGCATGCACACCGGTTAGCTTGGGGAGAATGGTTCCCTTCTGCACCATTAGGTTAGCTCAGAGGCCAGGACAGCAGCCAGCAGAACTAACCCGGCCAAGCGCAATTCACAGGATTCCTGGTCCCTCTTCTTTTCTGGTCCCATCAGTCCTGACCCACACTCCCCCTTTCCTTCACTAGCCTGTGGCTTTTCCTGCTGTGGGACCTGAAAGGCTACCCGTGAGCAGGGTGAGGAACACCTTTTATTGCCTTGTTAGCCAAGGTTCCTGAAGGATCCTAAAGCACTTCACCCTTCACCAGGAGGTTAACTCCCATTTCACAGAAGGCAAAACAGAGGAGTGGTGTTACCCAGCAAGCCAGGGCTAGGACAGGGACCCAGGAGCCCCTGGCTGAGCCTCATGCTCCAGCCAAGGCAAGGCCCCTCTGTATCAGGGGACTGAAGCCTGCCCTGTCTCTGATGGGCTAACTGGTCTTTGCCATCTCTGTCTGTGAGTAGGAAGGAAGTGGCCCGGTGGGATGAACACTGGCCTGGCCTGGGAGTCTAGTGGGCTTCTCACTTAGTCACAGACCCCCATCCCACCTTGGGCAAGTCACAAGTTCTGCCTCGTGCCTCAGTTCCTCAGCCATGCACTAAGGGGGATGGTGGTGCCCTGACTCAGGACAGAAATCCAGCATGGGCCACATGCGTGGACCAAGACAGCTCAGTCCTCAGGACCCAGCCCTACTGCAGAGATCACCAGACTGAAACTCGGGGTGGGGGGTTCAGCTGTTGGTGCTCTAGCTGGAATCTTCCCCAGCTAGACAGGCAGGCTCAGACCATGTTATAAACATGACAGGGCTGGGGGGGAAGGGGGGCCTGTGTTCTTTCTGACGGTTCCAGTGTACGATTAGAACATGTTTAACTTCTTTTCCCGTAGCCGCACAAGCAGAGGGAGGGGAATCCAAACAACCCCCCAGGTTTAAGCATGGTGTGGTCTGGGAGCACAGCCGTCCTGTCCATAAGATGGTTCGGGGCGGCTGCCCTAGGCCCCACACTTTGTGGTGCCCCCGTGACGGCACGTCGGGGAGCCCCAGACCCTGCACCCTCATCCACAGCCAGGTGTGACTCTCCGCAGCCAGTAGAATAGAAGGTTTTATTGCTTCTCAGATCTACAGCATAGCACAGGCTCCATGTTGCCATAGGAGCCAGGGCAGACAGCCTAGCCCTTGTGGGGGAAAGGGTTCACAGGCCTCTGAACCCCCCTGGACAGGACTTAGTCTGCTCGCTTCATGCTTCCCCCCGCCAAGACTGCCCCAGCCCCCAGCAACCATGCCCCTTGCTTTGTTCAGGTAGCCTCCACCTAGCCCAGGTGGCAAGTGGCTGGGTCAAGGGGGCCTCCCCTCAGGGACCATCCCCCCCACGGGGCACTGCGCACAGACACACACTGTGTCTCTGCAGACCAGCTAGGGCAGTAGGGGTCACACCCAGCACAACACAGCAACCGGAGTGGATCCAGGGCCATAAGAGTGAACAGCCCCCCCACTATGTCACACCCCCATAGCAACCACCTCCAAAATCCTATAGACGGGCGGCCCGGGGCATTATCTATGGGGAGGGGGCTGGTGTGGGGTGGCAGCCCCTCCTGCTCTCACCACAGTGGCAGGAGCCTGAGCAACCAGGAAGTCTGCCCTGCCCCACCGCTGTGCTTGGCTCCACCACCGTAGCAGGAAGCGGAGCACCCAGCGGAGAAGCGGAGCGCAGTGGGCTGGGAGAGGCAGCAGGGGGGAGCGGAGAAGGCTGCCAGGCCTCTCTGGCCCCCACCGCTGGGGTGAGTGTGAGGGAGAGTGACCCCTGCTGCCCATAATCTTGCTGTTCACGTTGTTCGGGGGAGGGGTGGGAAAAGGGGGAGGGGGGCTGGAGCAAGGGAGGGGGTGGGGCCTGGGCCCAGCACCTGGGAAGGGGTTGCCCCAGGCCTCCCCAGGGACAGCCCTGTTTGTGAGTCTGTGCTGGCATCCCCAGCAAGTGCTCTGCCCTCTTAGGCCAACACTGATCAGCTGCCCCCCATCCCCTACCCTGCTCCAGCCCCACTCCCCTGCCTGTGCTGCTGTCTGCAGCAAATGCTTTCTGGTCACGAAATCACGGGGCTGGGGCTGTCTGCACTGGAGTGCAGCCACCATCAAGGGGGCGGCTTGCATCTGGCTGTAAATATGCGTGTGACCGTGGGAGACAGGAACTTTGGCCCCTCTGGATGGTCCTGGATCCAGCATCTGGAAAATCTGATTGCTCCTGAAGCTGCACATCTGGATATGGAGGGGGTGGGGAGGGAGGGAAGAGAAAGAGGAATTGCTGAGCTGGAGTTTGTGGAAGGCCCGGCACTCCGCCAGGCTCTCCCTACCCAGGGCCGCTGTGCAGGAGGGAGCCTGGAGAATCTCTGCTTTAAGACGTGGGTGATAGATGATCCCCCTGCAGGGAATCAGGACATCTCCCCGTCTATTGTGGGGCTGGGCATGTCCCTGGTTCCTGCGTCTCTATTTTACGTCCTGCACCCTTAAGTAGGAACCTGGCTCCATCCACCGCTCCCTTCATTTCCTTGCCAAACCCACCAGTTCTGGAGGCATTACCTTCCCCATCCTTCTGCACCAGGGCTGGGGACATCCTCCACTGCTCTCTGGGGGGATTCCCCCTTGGCTTCCATGGGGCGCCTGAGTGCTGCCCCACAGCTCCCCCTTGCCACACCAAGCAGCTGGTACTCGCCAGGTAGGGCTGGGATGTGGGGGGTGTTTGTGGAGGGAGAGCAGGGAATAGCAGTGGGAGGAGCTTCATGAAACAGGAGGAAGCTGGGGGGGCTGATGAGGTTCTGGGGGGCTCCCCCAACCCTGTTGTTTGTTTATTTGTTATTTATTTGAGATGTTTTCAGTCTGTCAAACAATTGTGGCCTTTGCAGCCCAAGGACACAGGTGGCTGGGACAAAGCAGGGCAAACAGCAGGGTCCAGCGCCCTGCAGCATGCGTGCAAGATGAGGCTCATGACTAGGGCCAAGTGCTCTGGGTCTCTGTGCGGAGAGACTAGGAAGTGCTGCAAGCACCAGCCCTTCTGTGAAAGCACTAAGGGAAACAGTGGAGGGGAGGAGCAGAGCTGGATCCCAAACCCAGGAGAAGCAGCATGCAAACAGATGGACCAATGTTCCCTGTAAACTGGGTGATTGGGCAGCTGCCCAGGAAAAATCATATGCCACTCAGCTGATTAGCTGAGCACCCACAGCCAGTAGCGTGTGTTTCTACTGGTGGTGCACATTCACACATGCCTTGGTGCACAGAACAAAATTTATTCCACACATGAATTGCAAAAAAACATAGATAGAACATTGTTGGGCACCCTCAGTGCCCTTGTGGAGCTTTACTGAGGACCTCCCCCCGCTTGGAGAGAAGGGAACTGATATTTTAGTCCATGGAGGCAGCTGGATCCTTCCATTAGAGTTAGGAGCATCTCTGAGGTCCAATTTAATTGTGCCTTTTAGTCTCTTAACAGGAACAAAGGATTTTATGAGGAGCCCAAACCTCTGCCCAGGTTCCAGACATGGAAGCATCAGGGTGGATCCTCCTCGTCAATGGAACAAACAAGAACCTTAGACCCAGATCTATGTTCCCTCAAATCTTTTCCATCTGTGTGCAGAATAATTCGCACTGAGACACGTGCGAATATGCACCCCCCCGCAGAAACATAAAACCTAACTGTGGGCACGCTGCTAATCAGCTGGGCAATATTGGAATCTCTCCTGAGCAGCTGCACCAGTGCACAGCTTACAGGGACCGCTGCTCCCGATCCAAATTTGCTAGCCCTCTGGGGTCCCGGTCAGTGGATACTGCTCTGGTTTCTGGCTCAGCAGAGCCCCCAGGAATATTGTAGAAGGGAAGGTGGAGGTTGGCTGGGTTGGAGCTGCCAGGTCTGGGGATCTCTGCTCCCAGTCTCACCCCATCAGGGAGGCCATGGGGAGGGGCATTGGTACCCACAGCTGTACAAACTATGCACAGAGCAAAAGGGGGGCAAAAAGGCACTTTGCCCTACACCCCAGTGTGGGAGAGCACCCGAACCCAGCGTCATCACAACCTGGTGTACTAGGTTGCAACCCTGCATGCTGCCATTCGCCCCCATGGCTTCTGCGTCAGGGTGGGAGGGGTGACTGGGCCAAACCTGAGGGCAGTGGGGCTAAGTTCACTTGCACGTACCCCATGGAAAAGTGCTGGCATGCAAGGACTTGGGGCACATGGGAACTGGGATGATCTTAATCCGGATCCTACATGCCCTCGATCTGTCTTTCCCCGTTAAATGGAGACCCTCAGAGAGGGGAAGATCCCCCACTGGCAAGTAACCAACACAGCCACTGCTCTCTGTCCCCCCAAAGCCAGGCTCTGACTGAGCCTCCTGGGAACCCCAGGGCACAGAGCCGGTTTTCCTAGCCACTTGCCTCCTCTCTGCCTTGCGGGACCTTGAGCTCACTCTTGAGTGATTGGTGAGGCTGGTACCCACTGGGAGCTGATGGAGACACACCCTCCCTCCCTCGTGTAGGCCAGGGGCCACCCTACAGCCACTAGTTGTTGAAACTAGCAACCTAGGGTGAAAGGCTCTGGACCCAGCCCAGCCCTGAGCCAGCTGGACCCCACTTCTCCAGCTCCGGTTAGACCAGCGCTAACTGTCCAGAGCTGCTCCCTGCACGTTGCACCAGGTCTGTAAGCAGAACTCTGGAGGAATTGCTGAGGTTTGGGGCTACCCTCCTTGGCCAGGCTTTGGTGCTCCCCTCCCTGGCTGCGGTTTGGGGCTCCCCTCCACCTGCAGCAGCCTTTCCTTTCTGTGTAACTCCCATGCATTGTCTGTCTGTTTGCCACATGGCCGTTGGGGGGTAGCCAGTTCCTAACAGCCCTGGACGCGTTCCTCAAGTGAGGTTTATCTTTGCCTTACTGGCATTGACCCCGTCTGCCTACAAACACAGCCAGAGAGGCCAGGCAACGGTCGCTAGGGAGCTGCTGGTTGCTACCAACAAAATACAAAATGCAGCCAAAAAGGAAGCTTGTTCTTTCTAGTGGGGATGTTGGGCCCATGGTAATGTCCAGAGGGCACAGCAGAGTCAGGGGGACACCTAGGGACACAGTGGGACAAGGGCTGCGTGTGCTTCTGTTCTGCAAGGCCCAAGGTGAGGAAAGTGGAGAGCCCCGGGCTGAGGGGAACAAGAGATCCCCATGAGGCACAAGAGAAGTCACTTCTCCAGGACTCCAGCTACCCTCTGGAGAGGTGCTCCAAGCACCTGGCACAGGGGCAGGCCTGGAACCTGGGGAACCACATGGGCAGCTACAGCTGAACACAAGAACATAAGAACGACCGTGCTGGGTCAGACCAAAGATCCATCTAGCCCAGTAGCCTGTCTGCTGACAGTGGCCAGCACCAGCTGCCCCAGAGAGGGTGGACTGAAGACAATGATCAGCGATTTATCTCCTGCCATCTCTCTCCAGCCTCTGACAGAGACCAGGGACACTACTTCTATCCCCTGGCTTATAGCCTTTTATGGACCTAACCTCCATGAAATTATCTAGCTTCTCTTTAAACTCTGTTATAGTCCTAGCCTTCACAGCCTCCTCTGGCAAGGAGTTCCACAGGTTGACTACACACTGTGTGAATAACTTTCTTTTATTAGTTCTAAACCTGCTACCCATTAATTTCATTTGGTGTCCTCTAGTTCTTCTATTAGTTCCTACCTCATAAAGAAAAGTTATTTATTAGTTCCCTAAATAGAAGAACTAGAGGACACCAAATGAAATTAATGGGTAGCAGGTTTAAAACTAATAAAAGAAAGTTCTTCTTCACACAGTGTGTAGTCAACCTGTGGAACTCCTTGCCAGAGGAGGCTGTGAAGGCTAGGACTATAATAGAGTTTAAAGAGAAGCTAGATAATTTCATGGAGGTTAAGTCCATAAAAGGCTATTAACCAGGGGATAAAATGGTGTCCTTGGCCTCTGTTTGTCAGAGGCTGGAGAGGGATGGCAGGAGACAAATCGCTTGATCATTGTCTTCGGTCCATCCTCTCTGGGGCACCTGGTGCTGGCCACTGTCGGCAGACAGGATACTGGGCTAGAAGGACCTTTGGTCTGACCCAGTACGGCCGTTCTTATGTTCTTATGTTCTTACCTCCTGGCTGCTTCAGTCAATGGTACAAGGCAGCCTGCCCCTGCCTTGTTCAACCTGCTTTGGGTGGCCCCCACCCCCACCCCCTGGCAAGGAAAGGGAGTTCACTCCCAGGCTAATGCACTGAAACTGCCTGCAAAGGGGCCAGTCCCTGCTAATTGAGATGTGGGCACTTAACGGGAGCTGGGCTGAGATCCACCAAACTCCTTGTACACGGGCCATGGCCTGTGAGTCACTGCTGCCCTGCCATGAGGACTGAGGGGGTACGCACACTCATGGGTTGGAGAACTGTGTGCAGAACGCCGCCTGTACGCTTCTGAGCGTGGCATTGTCTGGGTGTGACAATGAGCGTCTGTCTGTCTGTGCCTACCGTTGCCTCGCTAACGTCACCACGTTCCCAGCTGGGAACAGCGTTAGCCTGTGCTGTGATAACCCTTCGAGACTTGCTCCCGGGTCTGACTGGCATTCCAGTCACATCAGTCCCACCGAGCTCTCTTGGTAGGAACGTAGGTGCATGCGGCTCCGCTCTGGATGCGCCTCCTTCTTTCTATCCCCGGCCTCTTGGCTTTTGCGCTGGAGTCCCCAGACTGCAAGAGAAAAGCAGCCTCAGCAATCCATGATGGGGGTGGGGCTGAGAAAGGGACCAGGCCCAAGAATGTGTCTGGAGAAATAATGTGACCCCCTCTTGCCAAGAAAAGAAACCCCCTGGATCTGGCCTGTCTTATTAACATCTGAATGTCAGCCAGCCAGGGGGGGACAATTGCTTTCTCATGGGGCCCCCCTCCCTGTTTCCCCAGCTGTCTCTCTGTCTTCCAGGCTTTTTCTATCCTCATCTCTCCCCAGCCTCTCTCCTCCCTCTCCCCTTCCCAGGCCAGCTTCTCCTGGGGCTCAGTCATATGACTTGCAAGGTGATAAAGGAAGACCAAATGCCACCAGGGATTCCTGTTCTGTCTCCTAGCAACTGAACAACTCGTTGCCTAGCAGCGGGTGAGCAGGGCTCTGTCTTACAAACCTAATTAGAGAGCAAGCACCTCTGAGGCGCCTGTGTCCTTGAGATGGAGCCATTGATTTTATTCCACAGCGCCCAGGGGATAGTTCATTGATCCCTCTGCTGCATTGGCAGAGCCATTGCCTCTTGCTTTAATAACAACCCTCTGCCCTGCCCTAAGACCTTCCACCCAGGATCTAAAGACTCTTCACAGACTTTCGTGAATTGCCTCACAGCTCCCCTGGAAGAGGAATGAGCGGTACAACCCTCGGCTACGTCTAGACTGGCATGATTTTCCGCAAATGCTTTTAACAGAAAAGTTTTCCGTTAAAAGCATTTGCGGAAAGAGCATCTAGATTGGCATGTACACTTTTGCGCAAAAGCATCCGTGGCCAATCTAGACGCTTTTTTGCGCAAAACAAATCTGAGCTGTCTACACTGGCCCTTTTGCGCAAAAGCTTTGCGCAAAAGGACTTTTGCCCAAACGGGAGCTGGCAAGTTTTTCCACAAAATCAGCTGCTTTTGCAGAAAAACTTGCCAGTCTAGACACAGCCCACATGTTACAGGTGGGGAAACTGAGGCACACGGTGATTTGGTGACTCACACAAGGTCACAGAGCAGGGCAAAGGACAGAACCCAGGAGTCCCAGTTTTTTCTTCCTCCTAGAGCCTGGAAAGGAACCAAGGAGTCCTGATTGCCCAGATCTCTGCTCTAGCTCTCTCCTGAAGGCTGGCGTTATCAGCAGCAACACAGCGCCCCCTAAGCTGCCATGGGAATGAAGCCATGCCAGCTCCTTGCATGAGGCTGGCACAGGGATTGATCTTGTGGGGAAGGCCCTGAATGTGTGGAAAGAAGAACAGTGTCCTCTCCCATCAATATAGTGGGAGGTGTCCCCATGCACCCAAAGAGATGCTTCATGCTCCACACACCCCTCAGGAGACACACAGCACAGCTGGAAAAAGCAGCAGGGCACAGCCTGGCATGCCTGAGACGGGGTGGACAGCAAGGCTTTCTATAAAAGGATCTAAGAGCCGGCTGTCTGCAACCTGCCCAGCCAGCATGGAGCCAGGATCAACACCCTTGTTAACCCCCGCCTGACCCTCCCCGGCTTCTATATCCAGTCGCTGTGCTCTACCCTGCCCTCATCTTAAGCAGGGCTAAGCAGTGTTGTGCTGCGCAAGCTCCTGTGAAACCAGATGGGCTGGGGTGGGGGAAAGAGGGGAGGAGGAGCTGCTGCTGTGAAGGCCAAGTCTGCTTCCTTGTGCATTTCAAGGCTAGCATTCACTTAGGCAAGTTCTGCCTCTGTGCTGGGCCTGAGGATGGTCAGGGACCACAGTACTGTGCCCATATCAAACTCCTTCCACTCCAGGCTCTTAAAGCATTTTGCAAACATTAAGGAATTAAACCTCACCAGCTTTCTATTATCCACCATTGTGCAGAAAGAGAAACTGAGGTACAGTAGGGCTCATGAACTTGCCCTGGAGATCCTAAGTCTCTTGATTCTTAGTTTTGTGCCTTAACCACTGAACAATACTCCCTCCCTAAATACATCCACTGGGCACCTCTCTGGCTCACAAAGGTAGGTTACAGTAGGTGTAGCTGTCCCAGTGCAAAATCCTAGAGGAAGCTGCTATTTTCACGGATGGAACCAGGGCAAATTCTTGAAAGGTGTGAATTGGGACCAGCTGAGAGTCTGGTCCCTGGTGTAGGTAAGGCCATAGATTAGAGTGAAAAGAAGGAAGTCAGGGAGGAAAAAAAGGCCAGCAGCATTTCCTGTGCACCAGCCCATAAACATGTAACTGATTTTGGTGAGTGTTCAAATGGATGATTGAGTTTCAGCTCGGGATCTTCCGGTCACTAATGCACTGCAAAGCCCATTTACAAACTAGAGTAAAATGACCCTGAGAACTTGACAGGTCTCCACAGGAAATTGAATTTCCTGAGCTCTCCTCCTCCCCCTCTCCCTCTCCCTGGAAGAGGTATATATATCCAGTAAGCAGCATGTTGTACTCTAAGCTGCTGTACATGTAAAGGTAAATGTAGCATTTTGCTGTGTCCTGGAGTATAACTAGATGGCTCTCTATGTAGTGCACAGGCCAGAGTCCAGGGCAGGATCACAGGCTGTTGTTTCTATTTGTTTCGCTACAATGTGGTTAGAAATTTACAGGTCTCTGTGGGTAGACAGGAACTTGACGAAAAAAACTCAGGTCTGAACATGGCCAAATTGCAATGCTAGCTATCCACCTCTTCTTTGAGCAGCATCCTCCACTGGTGTAAATCAGTGAGGTACCACTGAAGTTCATTTTCACCAGCTGAGGATTTGACCATCTGTTCTTCAGAATGCCCCAGAAGTTCCTTTGTTCAGCTGTGCCTATGGAATCCTGGAGTCTCTTTGTACCTCATCAGTTCCCTGGGGAATGTAGGTCCTTTGTCCTTTTATGATTCAGGAGCAACTCCAGATACAGTCTGTATGTGCTGTCATGCCACAGGGGGCCAATATTCACAGGGATGTTAGTGCAAAAAAATAGCCAGGGGGCTGGGGCTACTTTTCCTGCCTGTTAGAGAGAAATGTGTCAAACTAGTAGAAGCATGGGAGCAGGAACCCAGAGCAGGCTGCAGAATATGGGAAATGTGTAGAAAATCGTGATTTCTTGTGAGGGGGATTGAAAATGTTGCTCACCAGTCTGCAACAAAGCAGCCAGTCTCACAGCTCCACCTGCAGCAGCTGCTGCCTGTCCCCTCCCCACCCCCTCGCCTCAGTTGCCAGCTCTGCAGAAATGGAGCTAGAAAGGCACCTCCGGCCCTGGAAAAGAGGATCTGAGCTCGCCCTGTGGAAAAGGGGGAAATTGGGGATGAGAGACACCTCCCTGTGCTAGCCTCCCCTTTGCAATCGGGTGTAGTGGAACAATTTGTACAGTGTGTGTGGGGCGGGAGGGGAGGAGGCTGGGAGCCATTGAACAGAACTGCAAACCTTGTATATGATGGACATTATTTGGAGCCCAGCAGCTGTGCTGGCCAAGCTCTGGCAGCACACTCCTGCATGCCCTGAAGGTGAGGTCGGGGCTCTAACTCTCAGCTCACGGTTGCTGTAAGTTGGACCAGCCATGACACTCACTACACACCAGCCTAGGGACAGACACTTCCCATCACAACCCTGTGGGGTGGGAACAGCCAGCTCCATGGGGTGGGCCGTGGGCGGTTCTCTGAAGATGGGGATGCATGACTGGAAGGGTGATCTGGTACTTGCAACCCTATGCCCCCACCCGACCCTCCCCTGTATAATTCTCCCATGGCCAAGATGCCAAGTGCTCCCTACAAGCACAGCTGCCAGACCAGCTGTAGCCCAGGTCAGGAACCTCCCCAGACCTAGAGGCTGCTAAGAACCCTTGAACCAAAGTGCAAACCCTGGAACTGATAGGAAGCACTGACTCAAGTCGGTGGGGTGGCAGCCCCCCCAGTCCCAGCCAGGCTCTTCCCTGCTGCTGGGGGGCGAGGTGAGTGCGGGATCCCGTGGGTATTTCGGGGGACGACGACACAGGGAGCAGGGGCTGGAAGTCACTTGCATGGGAGCACCCCACCTGGCAGAGAGCAGGACTGACCCTAGACTATCTCCTCGGGGGTGGGAGATCCCTGACAGCCCAATTCCATGTGGTACCAGTCAGGAGCCCCGAACCTGCCTCACCCGACCCTAAACTTAGCCCTCGGGGAGGAGGGGGCTGGATGACCATGTACTTGATCCCCACACGCTCTTGGCTCATCGGGGGCCCCAACTAAAGGCTCTTCCCTTCCGGTGTCGCCCCAGCTTTCCCCACACAATGCGGCGCGAACCTGGAGGCGGGGGAGGGGGTTCACGCACGCTCCGGATCGGGGCTGACTGCAGCATCTAGCTGCTGCAAAGCCGCCCGCCCCGCCCGCTCTTTGTCTGCAAGCTGGGGGGCGGGGCCATGACCTCATCCTGAGCGCTCCGCACCAATCGCCGGGCGGAAACGGTCGAGGCGGACCAATGGCTGGCAGCCCAGGCCCGTCGCCATGGTGACCGAAGGGTATAAAGGAGGCGGGCCGGCGCGCACACCCTAAGTTCTCTTACAGCGATCCCCTAAGAGTCGCGCGGTAAGAAAGCGGCCAGCGCCCCGCCCGCAGCCAGCATGGTAAGGGGCGCGTGCGGGGCTGCACGCCACGGGGGGCGCGGTAGAGCAGAGAGGAAATGGGGCGCTAAGGGAGTGCGGGGGGGGGCGCGGCTGTCCCCCCCGCTGGCTGCAGGGCTCCCGGGGGGGCGCGGCTGTCCCCCCCGCTGGCTGCAGGGCTCCCGGGGGGCGCGGCTGTCCCCCCGCTGGCTGCAGGGCTCCCGGGGGGCGCGGCTGTCCCCCCGCTGGCTGCAGGGCTCCCGGGGGGCGCGGCTGTCCCCCCGCTGGCTGCAGGGCAGGGCAAATGCAGGCGCTTTTCAAAAGCTCCCAATCTCCCCGCCTCGCTGGCCGGATCGCAGCCGGCGGCTCTGCTCCGCCTTCCCCCGTTCCCCCTTTGGGCGGAGGCACCAGCTGGACTGCGGGAGGGGGACGTGCCAAACCGCCGGGTCCCGGCTGCAAAATCCTTCCCAGCAGAGCAGCCGTGGCTGCCCGGGCTAGCGGGGGATGGAGGGCCACGCCCTGGCGTCCCAGAGGAGGGCGGGCTGCCCGGCCCCCTGCCCACAGAGCAGCTGAGCCAGGGGCTGGTTTCCCACCGAGGTCCCATTTCAGCATCGGGCTGGGCTGCACTGACCACGCCTCTGCTCCCCACTCAACCCCCCCCACTAGCTAGCGCAGGGGAGGGGGCCCTGACCCAGCAGACAAAGGGGGAGGGGGCCTCAGGCGCTTGGGTCCACACTGATGGTTCTGGGGCGCAGGAGGCAGCTGCCTGGATGGGGCTTGGGAGGGAAACGTGCCGTGTAGGCGACCCGCATATCCCTAGTCCTTGTATCGCTGGGCTCGGTGCACGAGGGCTGCATTTTAGCGCCTCGGCAGCATCCCCAGGGCGATGGTCGAGTTCGCAACTCCCCGCTCTCTGCGCACTAAAGGCGGAGCGTCGGGGCTGGGGAATGGCAGCCAGCCCCTTCCCGCAGATGCTGGCTTGCTTGGCATGTGAGTTAGCTTGGACTTTTGTTCTGGCTGATCCATTGATTGTCTCCGCTCCTAGGCGGGTCTGTTCCCAGATGAGGTCAGCGGAGGGGAATTGGCAAACCAGTCTAATGAGATCATGCTGGAAATAGACCAGCCAGTGCTAAGCCAGGGCTGTCCGCACAGACTCCGGCAGGCATGGGGCAGAGGATAGTTAATGGTCTCTCAGTTGCACCAAATGAGCCTGTTCCCAGGCTGGGTGTGGTAGCTCCATTCATTATTCCCTAGGCTAGCCTTCCTGGCTGGGGAAGAGCCATTGGCATGTGGGAGGGAGGGCCAGGTACTGGGGGCACAGAAAGCAAATCAGTAGTTTGGAGGGTGAACTTACCAACTGCTGAGCACCTGCTGGGAAAGGATTCAGCATCCACAATGGGGCCAATTTCTCCATGAGGCACCAGAGTTGTGGGGGGTGGAAGTCTGGCTTGCCTTGTTTTGTAGACTGGGATTCTTATTCATGAGAAGTCCCATCCCAATCCTCTATCCAAATCAGTTTTGCCAGTTCTCTGGGAGAAGAATCAGGCCCTACAGATAAAAAAAGGGCGTGGCAGGTGGGCACATTTCAAGAAGTGTGATGCTGCAAAAGGGTTTCCAGTTACCTCCTACCTGTCTGGGTTAACAAGTATTTTCTTCTCTCTGTACTCTTCCTTTGCCCCCCTATTTTGAGAGCATATGGTGGTTAGACCATGTGGTGTTAAACAAAGAGTTAGCATCTGTGTGACTGTGCTGCTGACTCTTCAGAGCATGCCCCTCTCTAAAGCTTAACCCCTGATACTGCTGCTACAGTTATAAGCACTGAAGAGCCAAAAAAGGCAAACATGGGAGTGTCAAAGGGATCTTCTAGAGATACCTCCATTGCTACTTATTAACATGCAATTGCAGACCAGGCCAATGTGTTCACATCTCTTCCCTGCCTCCCATTCTCTTCTCCACAGCGTGAGTGCATCTCTATCCACGTCGGCCAGGCTGGTGTCCAGATCGGCAATGCCTGCTGGGAGCTCTACTGCCTGGAACATGGGATCCAGCCTGATGGCCAGATGCCCAGTGACAAGACCATCGGTGGAGGAGATGACTCCTTCAACACCTTCTTCAGCGAGACAGGCGCCGGCAAGCACGTGCCCAGGGCTGTCTTTGTGGACTTGGAACCAACCGTGATAGGTGAGTATGCAAAGCCATCATCTAACTGCTTTCTGGACTCCCCTTGTAAGCCCATGTGCAGACAGCTACTGTGCATGGACAGTGGGGAGAGACCGACTCTCTGCCTTTCCTCTCCCCAGATGAAGTGCGCACTGGAACCTACCGCCAACTCTTCCACCCTGAGCAGCTCATTACTGGCAAGGAAGATGCTGCCAACAACTATGCCCGTGGGCACTACACCATTGGCAAGGAGATAATCGACCTGGTTCTCGACAGAATCCGCAAGCTGGTAGATACCATCTCCTTTTAGCATAATCTGGGCAGGTTGTGAATAGAAAGCTGATTGAAGAATGTAAATTCACTGCTGATGGATTTTCCCCCATTTCCAATTCCAGATAATCATATTGTTAATGTTTTTATTGCCACCATATTTGTAGGTGGTCCCAAGGTGAAGTTAAAACTCCTTTGGAATAGAGTAGTTACTCAGAGCAATCTTGGGATAAGAATACCAGACAGTGAATACAGACAAGAAATGTTTTAAGAGATAAATTATTACATTGCTTCCAATTGCACTGGATTTACACTGATGAAACTCCTCTAAGAATGATGGAGTGGGCCCAGATTAATAGAACAGAATTTGGATTCTAAGAGGGGGAAAATGTCTAGGATGGGAAGAAAGTAAGAACTCTTCTCTCTTCCCCCCCCCCCCCCCCCCCCAAGAAATAACTAATCCAGTTCAATGATCCAATCAGTTGACAAAACTAGCAGGCAGCAGGTTTAAAACAAAAGGAAATGCTTCACACAGCACAGAGTCAAGCTGTGGCACTCTTTTCCTGGGGGACTGTTGTGAATGCCAGAATGATCACAGGGCTCAAAAGAAATCTAGATCATTAAGAATAGATCCATTGGTGACCATTGGTGACAATTAGCTAAGGTGGTCCAGGATGCAACTGGATACTTGGTGTTGCAAAGCCTCTGACTGCCAGATGCTGGGACTGGATGACAGATGGATCACTCAGGAATTGCCCTTTTCATTTCCTCTGAAGTACTTGGGAGTGGCCACTGTTGGAAGAAAAGATACTAGGCTAGATGGACCATTAGTCAAACCCAGGATGTCTGTTCTTGTGTCTTAACAATAGCTTCCTTTGTGTTTCCACCTTCTCTCAGGCTGATCAGTGCACAGGTCTCCAGGGCTTCCTGGTCTTCCACAGCTTTGGGGGTGGCACTGGTTCAGGGTTCACCTCCCTGCTGATGGAGCGTCTGTCTGTTGACTATGGCAAGAAATCCAAGCTGGAGTTCTCCATTTACCCAGCACCTCAGGTCTCCACCGCTGTGGTGGAGCCCTACAACTCCATCCTGACCACCCACACCACCCTGGAACACTCTGACTGCGCCTTCATGGTGGACAACGAGGCCATCTACGACATCTGCCGCAGGAACCTGGACATCGAGCGCCCAACCTACACCAATCTGAACCGTTTGATAGGTCAGATTGTGTCCTCCATCACTGCCTCCCTGCGATTCGATGGTGCCCTGAATGTAGATCTGACAGAGTTCCAGACCAACTTGGTGCCCTACCCCCGTATCCACTTCCCTCTGGCCACCTATGCCCCTGTCATCTCTGCTGAGAAAGCTTACCATGAGCAGCTTTCTGTAGCAGAGATCACAAATGCTTGCTTTGAGCCAGCCAACCAGATGGTGAAATGTGACCCTCGCCACGGGAAATACATGGCCTGTTGCCTGTTGTACCGTGGGGACGTGGTTCCCAAAGATGTCAATGCTGCTATTGCCACCATCAAGACCAAGCGCACTATCCAGTTTGTGGACTGGTGCCCAACTGGCTTCAAGGTTGGTATCAACTACCAGCCTCCCACAGTGGTTCCTGGCGGTGACCTGGCCAAGGTGCAGCGGGCTGTGTGCATGCTGAGCAATACCACAGCCATAGCTGAGGCCTGGGCTCGTCTGGACCACAAGTTTGACCTGATGTATGCCAAGCGTGCCTTTGTTCACTGGTACGTAGGGGAGGGGATGGAGGAGGGGGAGTTCTCGGAGGCGCGGGAGGATATGGCTGCCCTGGAGAAGGATTATGAAGAGGTTGGTGTGGATTCTGTTGAAGGGGAGGGTGAAGAGGAAGGGGAGGAATACTAAAGTACAATGTCACAACGGTGCTGCTCTTACAGGGAGCTTAAACTATTCTAAACATTCAAAATGTTTGGTCCGATCAGTTAATTTGTATGTAGCAGTGTATGCCCAATTGTGTGTGTTTGCCGTATGGTAACTGATCTGTGCTTAAAATCATGGAAGTTTTTGTTACAGACCCAAACCATCCACTTCTTGTGGGTTTGAATAAAAAAGCATTCCCTGTGTTAGAGGATCTGTCTTGTGTATTTTACTCAACGTGCTCCTTAAACAAAACAAAACGAAAAAAAATCAAGTCTTAAACCTCCACAGCACTGACAGGAACATGTAGTTGAACACAGTAGACCCAAGATAGTAAAGTTGCCCTCTGTAAAATCTAAAACTGCACACATCTTATCAAATTCAACACACAAAGCTGAATTTGAAAACTTATTCTTGTAAGTTTTTTTCAATGGCTGAAGGCCGTGCCTGTAGGAGAGATCCAGCTGCAATGGTTGTAAACCATCACTGCTTCCTTGTGTTTGAACTGTTTGCATATTAGCATAGTCCTGAATCTGCACCAACTTGTCAGGAGTACAAGGAGCCACTGGGGCAGCTTTGCTGCAGGGAAGACCAGCTCTGCCCCTGTCACATTCTGTAAGCTTAAGTCAAAATATGAACTAGGCATGGAAACTGGCCTGTATTCACTGCAGAGCTGGCTTAATGAACTTTCAATTGTAGCCATTTGGGGATGAGAAGGGTTTCAGCCTAGCCTATCATTAACACAACATCTAAAGTAACCAAATCCAAATTGTAGCATCTTATTTCAAGATGACTAAGGGACACTCAGCCCCTCACCCTCAATGAGAAGCTTATAATGAAAATCATGACTTGTTACCAAAACTACAGTGCTAACCAGGTGACACTGACATAAAATCATAATACTAGAACTGGAAGGGGGACACCAAGAAAGTCCAGTCCCCTGTGCTCATGGCAGGACCAACCACCATCTAGATCAGGGGTTCTCAACCTGGGGTATGCATTATCAAGGGGGTACAGGGAATATTTGGTAAATAACTAGATTATCCTAACTGAAATATTCCAAAAGTAGTAGTGTTAGTGAAAAAAGCTGTGGATTCTAGAGTCTAGAATTTATTTCCTTTCATATTAAATAAGGGGCATGGGATCGAAAAAGGTTGGGAACCCCTGATCTAGATCATCCCTGATATCTAACCTGCTCTTAAATATCTCCAGTGATGGAGATTCCACAACATCCCTAGGCAATTCATTCCAGTGTTTCACCACCTTGACAGGAAGTTTTTCCTAATGTCCAGCCTAAACCTCCCTTGCTGCAATTTAAGCCCATTGCTTGTTCTATCATCAGAAGCCAAGGAGAACAATTTTTCACCCTCCTCCTTGTAACACGCTTTTAGATACTTGAAAACTGCTATCATGTCCCCTCTCAGTCTTCTCCTTTCTAAACTAAACAAGCCCAGTTCTTTCAGTCTTCCCACATAGCTCATGTTTTCTAGGCCTTTAATCATTTTTGTTGCTCTTCTCTCCATTTTTTCCACAGCTTTCTTGACATGTGGGGTCCAGAACTGGACACACTACTCCCCAAGTGAGGCCTACTCAGCGCAGAGTAGAGCAGGAAAATGACGTGTCTCTCACAACACTCCTGTTAATGCATCCTAGAATCATGTTTGTGGGGTTTTTGTTTGTATTTTGTGTGTGTGTGTGTGTGTGGGGGGGGTTGTTTTGGTTTTTTTTGCAACAGTCACACTGACTCTCATTTAGCTTGTGGTCCACTATGACCCCTAGATTCCTTTCTGCAGTACTTTCCTAGACAACCACTTTCCATTCTGTATGTGTGAAACACACTGTTCCTTCCTAAGTGGAGTACTTTGCATTTGTTCTTATTAAACTTCATCCTATTAACCTCAGACTATTTCTCTACATGTAACCTAAGACACTCATTAAAAGCACCCTGGTCAAATTTGCCCCAAAATCTAAAACTCAATGGATATTTATAAGAGAAAGATGCCTGGAAGCATTTCCATTAAACTACTTTCTTTGACTAACAAATATTCCCCCTGTAGTATCTGCAACATTGTCCTTGTGCATGAGAACCCAAGAATGAAACTGAGTAGAAACAAATGGAAACAGTCTCCATTGGCAACCACCTCAATTTGACCAAAAGCAAATTAAATCTTTCAAATACTTTGCTTTAGCCATCTAAGCTGTGGTTTGTATCATCCAGGGCAGAGAATTTGCTAAATGCAGGTTTTAGCATGGCAGTGACACTTAACAAAGGGCAGATGCTTGCAGTCATGAAATAAAAGCACCTTCTCAGCTGATTTTCTGGTAATTGTATGTTGCTGTTTGCTCTTACATTTAAGAGACTCTTTCCATTTTCATTTGCATTAACTGAACCCTGAGGGAGAAGAAATTAAGAAGGATTTAAAGTTCATGAATAAAGGATAATGCAGGTGATCTTTAAAAAGGGTTGGCTAATATCTTGAATGTTTTTTCTATAAATGGGAGTTCTCTGAACCATTTACCCTTGCACATAGCCTCTAGCTGCCACTAAAAGCCACCTCATGTCATGCACTAGGGGCAGAGGGAGAAACAGACTGAAGACAGGGTGAAATCCTGGCCCTACTAATAAAACTTCAAGGGGACCAGAGTATCCCCCAGAGGTGGGTTTGGTCATTATCAACAAATACTAAAAGTGGGCCCTGGACCTGTGCCCATTGAAGTCACTTTCCCTCTTGGTTTCATAGAGATCCCAGAGCCTTCCCTTATTCTGGGCGTACCTCTGCCTGCAGAATTAGGCACTGTGTACTATGCCCCTGCCTTAGACATTTGCCTCATGAAACATTTACTTGCCATCTATATTTCAGACTAATTACATACAGGCTAATGCCAGTGCTGCAGTGAGGGTTTTGGTAGCAAAGTAGGAGTGAAGCAGTGACTAGGGATTCTAAGTTTAATTTCTTTGTTTTGTTTCTATGTTTCACTTCCATAACACAGAAGAGTAGAATTTTTAAAAAAAATCCCTTATTGTTTTTGCAAAACCTGCCTGGTCTTTACAGCCCTTTACACTCAAGGGGAAGACAATTTCTCAGTAGCAGCACTGCAATATTTGCATCTTGTACCTTTTTGTCAAATAATACTGTGAGCCAGTCTACAGCATTGCCAGCCCCTACAGCCTTCCCTCCTTCCAAACAAACCCTACCAGTTAAAGAGAAGAATGCTGCCTAAAGCTACATTCAGTTAGAGCCACTTGCACAAAAAACCCTTTTTGGGTTGAAAAATTAAAAAAGAGGCTGCTTAAGGGACATAATGTCACACCTTTGCTATTCCATCTTTGCTCCAGAAGTCGAATAAATAATGGAAGTCAAACAAAGTGAAATTTGAGAGGAGAGAAAGAGTAGCAGGCCCTTGTCATGCCTTTGAAAAAAAGCTCATATTCGCAACAAAAATGGTCTCAGGGAAGCTACTGAATGCAATGAACACAAGGCTCTGTGTGTTCCCAGCTTGAGAAGAATTAATTCTATTCAGGCATGCCACTTTGAATACAGCATTTTGTAACTGCCTGCTGTCATTTAACTGCAGCTTATAAATGAGTTCCCAGTGTGATTGAATAGTTACTATCAGAAGAACTTTACTGTGTAGAGATGCAGCATTTTGTTTCTGTATTTAAAGCACTAAAGCACTTCTGAATGTTTAATCAATACGAGAATTACAACTGGAGGTCATCTAAAGAAGTGAGTTGTGTCCACAAAAGCTCATGATACCATCTATATGTTTTGTTAGTCTTTAAAGTGCTACTAAACTATTTGTTGTTTTTAAAGTTTTAAGTGGAGGACAGTCACTAAAAGACTTTCTCCAGTATTCTTGTCCAGCAACATAGCCACCAGAGGCGAGTCAGAGATGCCAGATGCAATGAAACATAAAGTGCCAAATTCTTTGCTGGAGCTGGAATAATTTGTCATGAGTCTAAAGTTACTAATTCATGCATGCACGGGAAGCATGCTTCAGGGAGCTGTTCAGATGCACCTATGCTGTCCTCCAGTGGCTGGGCATGGAGACAAATATACATGATCCATACAACTCTTTCTATGAGTGGTTGTAGAAAGCAATTACAGGCAGTCCCCAGGTTACATGGATCCGACTTACATCGGATCCCTACTTACAAACAGGGTGAGGCAACCCCACACTAGCTGCTTCCCCCCAGCAGACCAGGGAGACGCGAAGCTAGCGCCCCCCCCCCCCCCCCCCCAGCAGACCAGGCAGACGCGGAGCAGCTTTTCTCAGCAGACACTCAGCTTGAGAATAAAGGACTGAGGGAAGTGAGGTGTGGGAGAATAAAACTGAGCTCTGGAGAAATGTTTGGCTAGAGTTTCCCCTACAATATGTACCAGTTCCGACTTACATACAAATTCAACTTAAGAACAAACCTACAGTCCCTATCTTGTACGTAACCCGGGGACTGCCTGTACTCATCAGGACTGAGTGGATGTTCATTCCTGCAAACATCTAATCTTTGGCAGGTTTGCATTAACTGGCCCCCTAACAAGTTTCTTAAAAACACGTGTGAATTTCAACTTCCCTTTCTGCTGATGTGTCATGAAGGACGTCAGTTTACAGCTTGAAGCATGAGATTATTATGTACCTTGTTTTGTTAATGTTGTTGATCAGTCAGTTATCCAGGCCTTTATAAAATCTATCAGTTCCTTTGACTTGGTTTACTATGGCTGTGAGTTCCACCGGATAACTAAAGGGTGTACAAATTAGTGATTTTCATTGATTTAATCTAAAGATCTTTTCTTCCTATACCCTAGGACAACATAAGGAACTAAACCATTTTTACTATACCTACTCCATGTAGTTTGCTTTTGCTTGCAGGTAAAAAGTGCAATCCAGTCCTCCTTTTGTGTCTTGTCCACATGGGCAAAAATGGAATCTGGAATACTCCAACCAGGGGTAGTGATGTTAGAGGTAGCAGTGGAGCTTAGAGCATGGTAGCTGATGGCATAGTGATAAAAATGTACAGACTAAGCTGAGCCCTGTCTATGCATCTCAGTTTCACCAGCAGTACTGCAGTAGTAGGGTGGGGGTAAAATAGGGGGTCCCAGCTTTGCCAGTGTAGAAGCAGCCATTGTGTGAAAACAGATGGTTCTTTGCAGCTGGTGGTGAGAGAGCACTGAGGGTATTCATAAACCGCTCTGAAAAAAAACAACAGGAAATAGGATCAGTTAGACTGAGCAGTGTAAGAGATTAGATCAAAACACATTTCAGTACAGAGGCGGCCTGGATGAGAGAGGAAAAAGGGTTAAAGTGTTGCCCGAGTGAAAAATGGACCATTTTGGTTTTATAAACCACTGAAAGGATGGTGGCCTCCCCCTTCTTTTATTCATTGCATAAAATGTAAGTAAAATAAGAGCACATCTAGCGGGAGCCATTTGCAGATTCCGCGAGGGAAGGGAAAGCATGTTGATGTGATCAAACCGCCAGCCAAACACATTCACATGATTCTATGGCTGTCTCTGCACTAGCCTTGTTTTTTCCCTTCAAATCCTCACAGCTGCCTGCTGTCAATGCCCTTCCACAAGTCACAGCAACAGTGGGAAATTTTAGGGAAAAAAACCCCCATTATTCAGACAAGGCTGAGCTATGGGACAGAAAAAGCCCTTCAAACTCTGCATAAAAGGGGAAGGATATGGTTTCCTTTCTGTTGTCCATTTTCCAAGCCTTTAGAAGGTAACATGACACATAGCAAACAGGGCTTCTACTGACACAATCCTCTCTGTAGCTACAAAAACAGCCTGCCCCATTTGGAATCTGAGCAGTGCACATCTCCAATAAGTTGCCTGCTGCTACTGCACCAAGCAAGTTCTCATTTCTATTAATAACCTTGGGGGAAAGCTCCACATCTTACAACAAACACTAAGTCATTGCTACCAAGGGATCCTCCTTGTCAGGGGCGGGAGAGGCAGGAGGAGAGGGGGAGCAGAGAAAGCTTTGCATAGCTCAACAGTGTCTCCTCTGGCTGACTGAAGAGTGACATTGACAAGTTTCTGGGAAGACCCACGTCAGAAGACCTGGAAGGTAGGTGGCTGGGCAGCTTGGGGGTAAGGGCAAGAGATTACAATGGGGGTGACACAGAGCCCCCAGTCCAAGTTCCAGAAACAAGCAGTGATTAAATGTCTAGAACAAGTGCGCATGCACACACACACACACACACGGTTTTGGGCTGTGTTTGTGGCCTCCTTTGGGAGAAAACGGTTGTGCCAATGACAGCACAGATTGGTAGCCCTTGCCCTCCCCAGAGTGTGCCCTAGGTGAGCGTGGCCCCGCTGAATGCAAGCAGGATGCTTTTTACATGTGTCAGGCCCATGATCTTCAGTGTAGAGCAAGGCCCATCCAGTGCCATTTGGCTTCCTTGTATGGAGGGGGCCTTTCCAGATGGGGGACATAGGTATTGGGTTCTAGCACCACTGCAGCTTGCAATTTTTTAAAAGGCCTGCATTGCAGCCATCACCCAATACCCAGGCCTGCCTTGCAGGGTCACTCCCCCTAAAATCTTAGGTAGATTATAGGATTTTGGCACTGCAGATATCTGTCATATTTGCAACATGCCACATGTCAACATGGAAAAGACTCACGATAGTGCTCAGGCAATAAAGAAACTATACCATGTAGCCTCTTTTTTAAACCAGGTTACTATCGGTGCCTATGAAATCCCCCTCTCCTATTGAAGGGTCACAGGGAGACGAGGGACTTTATGCCTGCTCCTTGTTCCTTGGCTTCTGGGTGGACTCCGTGCAGCACAAGGAGGGGAAGTGGGTCACGCCTGCGCTTTGCCTAAGGCAGTGGTCACCAACCAGTAGATCGGGATCTACTGGTAGATAGTGGAGCCTCTGACAGGGGATCCTGATTGGTTTGGCCAAAAGGCTATCAAGTGCAGGCACTTCAACTGCCCCTCTACCTAATGCTGCTCATCTCCTGCCCTTTGCCTTGCAGTTGCCACCCCCATCCTCGGGAACCTCCTGCTTTCTGTGCAGGGCAGGAAAGGGAGAGTAGGGGTGCTGATGTCAAGGTGCACCCTCTCCCATCCTATATCCTATCTCCAGAGCACAACAGGACTTGGGATGGAGTTTGCTGGCTGCTTTAGGGAGTGATGCAGGGCCAGGGCACGAGTGAGCCTGCCTTAGTCCCACTGCACCACCACTTAGGAGCCACTTGAGGTAAGCAGTGTCCAGTCAGACCCCAAATCCCGAAACCCTACCCCAGTCATGAACCCCCTCCTACACCCCAAGCCTCTGCCCTAGCCCCAAGCACCCCTGCACCCAAACACCCAGAGCCTGCACCTAGAACCCCCTCAGGTACCCCAACTGCCTGCCCCAAGCTCAGCTCAGAGCCCCTCTCACACTCCAAATCGCTTAATCCAAGACCAGAGCCTGCACCCCAACCTGCTGTTCCAGCCTGGTGAAAGTGAGGGAGGATGGGGGAGGAAGGGAGGGAGGATGGAGTGAGCAGGGGTGGGGCCTCGGAGAAGGGGCACAAAGGAAGCAGGGCCAGGGCCTTTGGGTCTGAGGTAGATCCTGGATTGCACTTAAATTCAAAAAGGGATCTCATGCTTAAAAACGCTGGAGACCCCTGGCCTAAAGAAATGGGAATCGAGGCAACACTGGCAGGCCAGACTGCTGAAGTTGTCCTGGTGGGCACAAAGGTAAACAACAAACCCGCCATGCTGGGGCTACGGTTCCCCAAAGGAAAGAAGGGGTGAGGAAGCTAAGCTGCTCTGGGGTGCAACAGAGGAGGTGGAGGCTAGAGGGGAGCTCTGCCCAGGAGTCAGACCAGGGACAGCAGGGGAGGAAGAAACAGGAGGATGAAAAAATACTTTATATTTGAAGGGGGCCAGTGTTTGCAGGAGGATCTTTATAGGATGTACTCCTGGCTAGAGGGGCATGCTGCTTCCTGGCGTGCTCTTGCCAAAGGGCAGAGGTTATAGGGGGGTAGGGTCAGTGCCACAGCACGTGTCTAGCAGGTGGTGGGTGCATGCACCTGAACTGGCAGGGATGGCATTTGGAGAACCACTGTTTCCCCTTTCTCTCTCTACCTAGATCTTCTCCCCCTCGAGCTCCAGGAGGCCAGAGTGCTAATCCAGAGTGGTTCCCACAGAAATAACCAGGTATGAGCCCAGACTCAGCCATCCTTGCCTCCCTGCTGGCACGTTTCTTTGCGCATTTTTTTCCTCCTCCCGCCCTGCCCATGGGAACCAGGCAGAGCCACGTCTGTTCCTGCTGCCGCATTTTTTCTCTGCAGCCTGAAGCCGCAGTCCCAGTCAGGCGGCCTGGCCCAGCTCTCCCTCTGTATGCACACTGCTCTGCAGCTTGCTCCATTATTGATGGCATCCGGGAACCTAGACTGAGCTGCCCTTCCTCTTCTTCAGTCAGTCTCATCCTCTGCACATGACAATGCAGTTTTATTGGTTTGATTTTAAAGCCAAGAACAAAGGCTGGCTGAGCTGCCCCGGCTGGCATCACAAAGCACCTCCTAACTCAGCAGCTGCAATTTTGTATCTAGGAGCTTTACAGAAGCTTGCAAAGTTGCATTTTTGTCTGGTCACCCTGAATCTAAGTTGGTATCTACAGGGAGGAGGTGGTCGGAGACTGGGGGCTGGAGTTAGAGTTTCAGCTGTGGCTCAGCCTGAAACTATCTGAGTTATTTGGAGGCCAAATGTGCAGAAAAGCCCTTGGCAGCTGCCAGACATTTGTCTTCCCCCACCCACATGGAGTCAGCAGCATCCGCAGAGCTCGCAGTGATCTATTTAAAAAAACCCAACCCACTCCGTCCTGTAATGAAAGGGTCCTTTGTTATTTGTTCAAAGTAACCGTTTTCGGTCTGTGGCCTGGAATCCCTGGTCTGGGGGTCTGTGGACTAAGCTAAGGGGTCCCCCCAAGGTTGGCATGACCATAGACCGGCGGGTTTCCCCAGGGGGCCTGCAGATTAGTGCCACGATTAGGAAAGGGGGCTGCCCCCCTCATTCCAAGCGCGTCGGGGGTGCAGATGAGCACGGCGAGAAGCCCCGGTGCACGCTCCCGCAGCCACAGGGCAAACAGCCCCCCATGTTCGCACTGCGGGGGGAATGCAAGGGGGGGTCTGCTCTGCAATATGGGGGCACTGCCTCTGACCTGCCCTCTGGCTAGGGGGGCGCCCTGAGCCCCCTCTCACCTTACCTGGTGGGTCAGGGGGTGCTGGCCTCTAGGGGACCCCCTGCCCTGCTCTGGGGAGCCCCCGCCTCTGGGGCGCAGGGGGGGCCGGATGACTCGATTGGGGGGCGCCCCGAAACTCAGACTCTTTGACTAATTGTGGGGGCTCACTGGGGGAGGGGCCCGCGAGGGGTGAATGGGGGGGGTCCCTCCAATGGGTGCAGCAACGCCTAGCAAAGCGCGCCCCCCCCGATGGTGAGCTCACAGACGGACAAGCCCGCCTGCCAATGGGAGCCGGGATTAGGTCTGACGCAGGCGGCTAGGCCCCGCCCTCCGGGGGCGCAGATATAAAAGGAGCTGCCGGCGGCTGCCCACCTCACTCGGTTACTTCCAGCGACTCTTCACTTGTCGGGAGAAGTAACGGCCCCACCGCCCGCCCCGCAGCATGGTGAGGGGAGAATGGGGGGCGCTTGCGGGTTACAGGAGGGGGGAGGGGCGGTGGCGGTGAACGCATGTAGAGGGCTGAGGAGAGCGCGTTGGCGCCAAACACCCGGGGGGGGAGGGGGAGGACGCGCGCGCGCAGTTCCCATTGGCGCCTCCTTCCCGCCGGCCGTTACGTTTTTTCCCGCGCGCGGGGAGGTACGCGGGCGCGTGGCGGCTGCAGCAGCTGGGTGCGCGCGCACTCTCCATCCCTGCAAAGGGCGGGGCCTTGTAAAAGGCCACGTGTCGTGCCCGGTCGGTGCGTGCTTGGCCACGCGCACCCCGCTACTGCGGATAGTTGCGCAACACGTTGCATAACCCTCTACCGCCCCCCCCCCCCCCATGCAGTCCAGTCTGCCCAGCCTTAGGAATGCTTCACAGCCTCTGGTGCCGCCTCTGCTCGCTGCAGATTCTCCCCCCCCCCCCCGTTGGTGCTGCCTTCATTCCTGCAATGTCTCCCGCTGCGCTGCCTGTTTCAAGCCGCGTGCCGTTCCGTGGGTTGGGAGGAAACAAAATGCTGGGAAAACGTAACGAAACATAAGATCTGGCTCGAGTGTGATGTTGAGGCACGGGGGACACAGAAAGCAGGCTCGCTTCCCCTTGCGTGCTTCGCTAAGATCCCTCTTCCTCTCCGCGAAAGAGAAATAGTCATTGGGCAAGTGGTGCAGCGGAAACTTAAGTGCTGCATTGGGGAGGCTTATTGGATGCTGTGAAAGCAATAATTCCCTTGTATTAGATTGGCTAAAGTCCCAAAAGGCAGTAGCATCTGACACAAGTGCCATCTGTCCATGCTGATTCTTTGCAAGACAGGCATGCATTAGAGCAGGTGATGGAGGGGTGTGTGTGTTTGGAATGTAAGTGGATTGTACTAGGGAATGATGTAGGCTAAATCTAGGCCCAGGATAATCCTATGAAAGGGCTACTGGTGGCAGATGTTCCTCTCCCTACACATAGATTTATTCTCTGTAGGAATAATTTGTTTAGACCTTTCTGCTTCGCAGATCAGGAAGCTGACTGTATCCGTTCTCTCTTTCTGGGAGGGGGTCAGCTGATGGCTTGCAAGTGGTGTGATTGCGGTAAGCCACTCAGGCTGGCTGCAGACAGTGCAGTTGTCGCTGTATGCTGAAATGCTTCTTCATTTTTCACTAGATCACAGAATGGAAAAATCCATTGCCTATTTCCTCCTTCTCTGACTAAGACTTTCTGTGCTATGAGAACTGTGATCATGCCATGAAATGCCACATTCTTTATTGAGTTACATAGAGAAATCCCCTCCCTTGGGAAAGGGGACACATAGTATCTTGATACAAAATGATGATCCTCTCCCAATGGGTGTCATGGAAATCCTTTCTAGAGTTCAAGAAATATGGCCAGAGGCTAGTTGACTAACAACTGCAGATCCAAAACTTACTACTTCAGGATCCCAGAAATTCAAAGGCCATGTTGGGACTCAAAAGATCTCTTGCTGAAGCATTGACCACAGGCTACTTAGATTGGGACAGGGCCTTGATAACATGAGCACTGTAACTTGACAAGGGACAATCTTCTATAGACATTGAAGGTGAATATACCTAGAGGAAATGACAATGTTTGCGACTGGGGAAACTGAACGGAATGTGGTTCCCCTCATTCCCACTGCAGTACTTGCCAGTTGGACCATGTTACTCTGTTACCCTTGTCACTGGTGTCTTTAGACACAGCCGGAGATCATTTGTGCCTTAGACCATGCTCTTTGCGTCGCAGTAAGCTTTCAGGGACTCTGTAAAGACAAGACATGTCATAAACTGGTTCCTTCACTTCCTCCCACAGCGTGAGTGCATCTCTATCCACGTCGGCCAGGCCGGTGTCCAGATTGGCAATGCCTGCTGGGAGCTCTACTGCCTGGAACATGGGATCCAGCCTGATGGCCAGATGCCCAGTGACAAGACCATCGGTGGAGGAGACGATTCCTTCAACACCTTCTTCAGCGAGACAGGTGCTGGCAAGCACGTGCCCAGGGCTGTCTTTGTGGACTTGGAGCCAACGGTGATAGGTAGGTATGCAAAGCCATCATCTAACTGCTTTCAGGGCTCCCCTGTAAACTCACATGCAGATAGCAGACGCTACTATGTATGGATGATGGGGAGAGACAGACTCTCTGCATTTCCTCTCCCCAGATGAAGTACGCACTGGAACCTACCGCCAGCTCTTCCACCCTGAGCAGCTCATTACTGGCAAGGAAGATGCTGCCAACAACTATGCCCGTGGGCACTACACCATTGGCAAGGAGATCATCGACCTGGTTCTTGACAGAATCCGCAAGCTGGTAAATAATGCTCATAAGGGATTTAATTCTGTATCTATTGATGTGTGGTAGGGAAGGGAAAAATCTGTAACACCCCTACCTCTGGTTACATTTTTCAGGGACAGCTGCCATGTCAGAGGAGTCTAAGGGCCTGCTGCTAGCTCCCCCTTTTTTTGGAGGGTTAGTCTTGTAGTAGTCAGAGCCTGGGGGTGGCTCTGAAGGAATGTCAAATATTGGTTATGTGGTGTTTACATTTGGTGGAGGTCTCTGCATGTTCTAGTACTGAGGTGTCTGATGCTTAGGTCACTCAGTATTTTCGTGGCTTGTGACTTATGATTTGTCGAATCTAAGCCTTTATTAGAATAACTTCCTGTAACCCCTGGCTGTAAACCAGTGCAGTGTAGACAAGGTAGAAGAGCAGCTCTGAAGTGAGGAACCCCTCCATGCACACATTTCTAACTACCCCTCTCACTGGGCAGTAACTAAAAATCTTAACAGTAACATCTTACCTGTGAAATAGTCTCATTCCTGAGCACTCTGATATTGGAGCAGCATGGGAGTGACAGGCTGAAAGTGGTGCAGTCAAGGAGATGGCAGAGGAGAGGCAATGTAAAGGCAGGGAAACAAGGAGATACACTGTAAGTGGTGCACATCGTCCCAACTGAGTTCAGTGAATACTGAGCAGATAATTACTGCATTCAAGAATCCTACTACCCTTGGTTTCTGTGCAGATCTCCCATTGACCTTCTTTACCTACACAATGGAAATTTGACCCCCCTCAAAATGTCTGCTTGCCATTCATGCATCAAATGTTCCTGGAAGAATGAGACCTGATATTTAATGGGAGGGAGAACTGGTAATTCTGGGTGATCTTGCTAATGATTCATCCCCCTTCCTATGGCATCTGATGTTCTGTTTGAATGACTTGGCTTTCCTAAACAAGAACTGGGTGCCACAACTAAACTATCTGCTGTGGCCCTACTAGGACTGCTGCCATAGAAGGGACTTTGAACAGATGTGAGGCTGTGAGGGTGTCTTCTGTGTTCAGGCTTCTGCAACCTGTAGTTTTTGAAGTAGAGTTACTGTGCACTTCTGTCTCATTCCCTTCTGGGAATGAAATTTGCTGGCTACCCTCTAGCAGCATTGCTCTGGTAAATCTTGCACAGTATGCAAGTGGAGGGATTTAGAATTAGGAGGCGTCTTCCATGCCTTAGGGTGAACGTTAAGGATGTTAAGGACTGGTTGACTATCCAATAAACAAATGCTTATCGGATAGGATAGGAGTCAACTAGTCCATTCTCCTCCTTGCTGCCTCTTATCAGAGGCAACAAAGGGGGGGGGGCAGATGGGAGAGAGGGGACTTCAAAGTGGCAGCACTGTACAGAGCCCATACCCAGGTGCCATGTGGTGCTGCCACTTTGAAACGCCACCTCAGTGTTTCAAAGCAGCAGTGCTGCACAGAGCCTGGGTTCAGCTGGGGACTCCCTAGCTGATCCTGGGTTCCCATGAACACTGCCTAGAGCCTGGGGTCAGCGGGGGACTCTGAGGGTGTTTCCATTTTGAAATGCACAAGAGCCCCTGCTGGAGACTCTTGTACATTTCAAAACTGGCACGCTGCATGCAGCCTGGGGCCAGTGGCAAGTCCTGCTGACTCCAGGCTCCACGAGTGCACTTACTCTTTGAAATGCCCAAGGACCCTGTGGATTCCAGAGTCAGTAGGACTTCCTGCTGGCCTCAGGCTGCAGGCAGAGTTCCTCAGTCCTCCTTTGAAATATACAAGAGCCCTGGCTGGGGCTCTTGTACACTTCTTGGGAGGAATGCGGCAGTGCCTATTGAGTAGTTGATGGAATTTCCATCAACTACTCGACTAGTAAACTACTCATTAGTTAACATCCTTAGAACTTTCTACAGGGTGTGAATTTCCACCTGATGTCATCTAAGAGGGGCAGTATGGCCTCTAACTCTACGCTCAAGTGTTTGAACAGAGTCATGATATCCCTGATACTTGCCTGCACCCCTTATCCTGGAGTAATAGTGAAGTACCAAGCTCACTGGGAGTGCATGGCTTTTGGCTGCAGGCAGGGCTGTGAGATGCTATCCGAAGCCATCTGGGAAGCCGAGCCTCGCTGAGAGTGAAGCCATGTCTAGACTTACCTGGAAGGTCAAATTAAGATACGCAACTCTAGCTATCTTAGTTTTATAGCTGGAGGTGGTCATGTATCTTAATTTGACCTTTGGCGCCATCTCCACAGTGGGAGCAAACATTCCTGTTGACTTCCCTTACTCCTCCTAAATCGAGGTGTATGGGCATCAGCGAGGGTGGGAGCCTCAGCATTCAATGTAGCTGCTCTTTACTAGGGATGTAAGAATGTAGCTGTGTGTAACTGGTTACCCAAACTCCCAAAGAGTGCTTGCCATAACCACTGCCTGTGTATCCATGGCAACAGCATGGGCAGGTCAGAGGAACTGGCTTAAAAGCTGGTTCCTGGGGAGCTGGCTGCTGCCCCATGTGTAACTGCTGGAATTTTCAGCAGTCGTAATTAATTATCCACACTTTAACATCTCTAGTATTTACTAGCTGAAACAAAAGACAGGACTATGCAGCACTTTAGAGACTAACAAGATGGTTTATTAGGTGATGAGCTTTTGTGGGCCAGACCCACTTTTGTATATATGGTCGTGACAATTTTCTTCCACATATTGATCTAAGGAAGTGCGTCTGGCCCACAAAAGCTCATCACCTAATAAACCATCTTGTTAGTCTTTAAAGTGCTGCATAGTCCTGTCTTTTGTTTCAGCTAGACCAGACGAACACGGCTGCATCTCTATCGGTATGCAAGTATTTACTACTGGGAGAATTGATGCTGTAGCATTCAATCTTCCAGGGTTCGATTTAATGGGTCTAGCAAAGACATGCCCTTGGAGCCCAAATCCAAATGGAATATGCTAACAATCATAACTATATGCTGCTGCACTTAAAGGGAGACAGTTACCAATCCATGAGAAGACCTTCCCTCTACCCCAAAGGATCATAAGCGAAGTTATCTGTCATGCGATAAGAGGGAAAGTCCTCCCATGGCTTGGTAACTGGCTAAAAGGTAAGAAACAAGATAGGTATAAATTGTCTGTTCTCAGAATGCAGAGAGGTAAATGGTGGTGTCCTCAGTCTATACAGGGACAATCCTAGTCCACATATTAATCTAGTCTTGAAAAAGGGGTAAATGGTAAGGTGGCAAAATGTACCAAATATACAAAACTACTCAGATACAGTAGTTAAGTCCCAGGCAGATTGCAAAGAATGGTGGCAGATGACATTTCATGTTGATAAATGCAAAGTAATGCACACGGGAAAAACTATACGTATAAAACGATGGGGTCATCGTTGTGCAGTGGCAGTCAAAGCAAACAGAATGTTGGAATGGAATAGAAGAGAAGAAAACCTAATGCCTCTAAAATCTATGGTATGTCCACATCTTGAATACTAATGCAGATGTGGTCACCCCTTCAAGAAAGATATAGTGGATTTGGGAAAGGTTCTGAAAAGAATAACCAGTATGATTGGGGTAGGGAGCAGCTTCTGTGTGAGATTGGAAAAGCTATTTTATTAAGCTGAATAGTCTAAGTGGATATGATTGAAGTCTATAAAATGAGTAAGGAATTACTAGTTACTCTGTACATGACACACAAACTACGGATTACCAAATACAATTAATATGCTGATAGTTTAAGAGAAGGAAGTTTTTCTTTACATAATACAGTTAACCTGTGGAACTCTTTGCCAGAGGATGTAGTGAGGGCCAAGACTACAACAGGGTTCAAAAAAGCTAGATGGCCATTGATGGACCTAATGTCCATGAAGTTATTAGCCAGGATGAACAGAGATGGCGTCCTTAGCCTCTGTTAGAAGCTGGGAATGGATCACTGTTCTGTTTGTTTATTCGGGTGTAACTGTCCAAAGACTGGATACTGGGCTATATGGACCTTTGATCTGGCTCCAGCATGGTTGTTCTTATGACTAGCAGTTAGCACAAATGTCATCTAAAGGACGTGCCATCCTCCCTACCTGTAGAAATGGGAGATGTGCATTACTTAGATGGTGAGGTCTTTGGACAGGTCATTTTTGGTGCTTTTTACAGTACCTAGCACAATGGAGGACTTGTCCAGGACTGGGGCTTTGATCTACTCTGGAGTATGCGATAACATCTTGTGTAGATGGCAGCATGGCTCTCGCGCTCTCCCTGTGGTGGTGCATTCCAGAGTTGTAATGGCCTCAAGGCTTCACAGGCTCATGTTTATGGGGAATACACGAGTGAAGTCTGACAGTGCCACTGTATACTAGTAGCTTAAGGATCCATATTGGATAGATCTCAGGGATAAAAGGCAGATGGGCAGTGCATTTAACTGACTGGGGACTGACGAGAACCTGTCCACAGCACTAACAGATTTAAACTCTGCTGGGGGAATAGTAGATACTTTGTCAAGTCCTAAATGTAAGCATTTACTGATGAGATGCCTTACATTTGGAAGAAAATTATCAGTGACAGATGGGAGACCACTTTTTTCCTCATTCCATGTGTGCAGCATGACCTCTACTATATCCCTCTTTTATTTATTTTTTTAATCTCATTTCTAATAGGCTGATCAGTGCACAGGTCTCCAGGGCTTCCTGGTCTTCCACAGCTTTGGGGGTGGCACTGGTTCAGGGTTCACCTCCCTGCTGATGGAGCGTCTGTCTGTTGACTATGGCAAGAAATCCAAGCTGGAGTTCTCCATCTACCCAGCACCCCAGGTCTCCACTGCTGTTGTGGAGCCGTACAACTCCATCCTGACCACCCACACCACCCTGGAACACTCTGACTGCGCCTTCATGGTGGACAACGAGGCCATCTACGACATCTGCCGCAGGAACCTGGACATCGAGCGCCCGACCTACACCAACCTGAACCGCCTGATTAGCCAGATTGTGTCCTCCATCACCGCCTCCCTGCGATTCGATGGTGCCCTGAATGTAGATCTGACAGAGTTCCAGACCAACTTGGTGCCCTACCCCCGTATCCACTTCCCTCTGGCTACCTATGCCCCTGTCATCTCTGCTGAGAAAGCTTACCATGAGCAGCTTTCTGTAGCAGAGATCACAAATGCTTGCTTTGAGCCAGCCAACCAGATGGTGAAATGTGACCCTCGCCACGGGAAATACATGGCCTGTTGCCTGTTGTACCGTGGGGACGTGGTTCCCAAAGATGTCAATGCTGCTATTGCCACCATCAAGACCAAGCGTAGCATCCAGTTTGTGGACTGGTGCCCAACTGGCTTCAAGGTTGGTATCAACTACCAGCCTCCCACAGTGGTTCCCGGCGGTGACCTGGCCAAGGTGCAGCGGGCTGTGTGCATGCTGAGCAATACCACAGCCATAGCTGAGGCCTGGGCTCGTCTGGACCACAAGTTTGACCTGATGTATGCCAAGCGTGCCTTTGTTCACTGGTACGTAGGGGAGGGGATGGAGGAGGGGGAGTTCTCGGAGGCGCGGGAGGATATGGCTGCTCTGGAGAAGGATTATGAAGAGGTTGGTGTGGATTCTGTTGAAGGGGAGGGTGAAGAGGAAGGGGAGGAATAGATTAACCCTCTTAAATCCCTGCAGCATGTTCAGTGTCCACAAAACTTCATCTTAAAACACTTAGCTTGCTTGTGAAGTAGGGATGGCACCACATTGGTATGAACAAGCCTTTAAGGAGTACAGCAACCTGACTAGCTTGTCCCACAGTTTCACAACGTGATCATGTCAGTTTTTCATTTGTCTTTGTAAACAATCATGTCTGTGAAATAAAAGCTTTAAAATACTGTAGTGTGTGTGCATTTAGAGTTTAAACTGTAGCTCATAGATCAGTTGGTAGAATCTGCAGTGAGCACCTTTGGCCAATTAGTTTATAATGCCTCTGTCAGGTTAGCTTCCTTCAAAAACTAAACACAAACATGAGCCTCCTGTTCCTCATTGCACTAAGAGCCCCTGCGTGTGAATGAGAATCTTTACTATAAACACATATCCCTCAGGGATAGTCACAGGTCCAGTTAGTCAGAAAATAGCCTCAACTGTTCTGCTCCGCAGGTAGTGTTCCTGGCAAGGTAAAACATGGACACAAGGCACTGCATTGTGACAAGGGCCTTACATGCTCAGTGACATAAAGGACAGGGTGGAATGTTCCTGTTTGAAAGCTAGGCTTTACCAGGCATCAATCCATCCACTGGATCATGGTGTAGGCATAAGAGGCCTGATCAGGTGCCTAATGAACCTGCTTATGGCTGAGTTTTTTTTTTTTTTTTTTTTGAGTGACACAGCTTGTTACAAAGTTCTGGAGATCAGCTTATTGAAAGCTAGGATTTAACATGCTCTTAAAGCAAGCTTGTGTTCAGCACCTGCAATAGCCCAGCAGGACAGAGCTGTGGCTGCATTTTGAATAAACCCAGTCAAGGCAACTACACATTTTTGAAGGACAACTACAGTTTCTGCCTCTTCAGGCAGGGGGAGGTAGACTGGCTTACAGCAAAGGCTACTACTGCACAACTCCAAAGTGAGGCTCAGTTTCACAGCTGACATGATCAGGCCTAGAGATTCCAGTCTGCAGTGATTGGTGTTGGCAGAAGAAAGAGATGGGTCTGGCAATTCCTGACCTGAAGGGTTATGCAGTTGCTCAGTGGCCCCACACTGTTGCCTCTTTCTGCCAAGATGGCCCGGTGGGCTGGAATTACTGTTACGAACAGATTAGAACAGCATCTGAAAGGTTAATGGGTCTCTAGCAACAATACAAAGCTTGTAATTCCTTGTTGCAGCTCTTCCTTCTCTGGCCATCTGAATCATCACCTGATTTGTGTTCCTCTTGTGTGGTGCACCAGCTCTTGCTGCAGCTCCAAATACCCCCCATTTACATGGAGACTAATGAAAGCCCTAGGGCCTTTCTGCTTTAGGAAGCTCTAAACCCATGTATTTCTGTTGCTACAGCTGCAAGTGAAGTTTGTTTTAAGTGGGATCTGCTCTGGTAAGCTAGTGGAGCAAGCCCCTTATAGAATGCTTGCTCATGTCCATTCCAAGTTTGGTATGTACCATGTGCACCAGTACTAGAAGCTTATCCCTTAGCAGTACCTGTGGGGCAGGGACTCTTGTGACCCCTGGAGTGGCACCCTTATGATGGGGTGTAAGGGATGCCATATACTCCCCTCACCCTCAGTTTCTTCCTACTGCCAGTGATGGTGCATTGATTATTCTCTCCTGCTTCAGCAGTTCCTTTTCCTAGTTACTGCTGTGAACAGTGTTGTAAATAATTTTCTTCTCAGAGCTGGAGTTCAGTAGACCTGCCCTGAGTCCTGGGGTTTAAGAACTGATCCGTATAAGAAGCCAATGCTGGTCAGTGACACCCCACCCTGATACTCCTGGCTTACGTTGCCTAGGGGATACCTACCTTACAATAGGTGTCAAATTTGTAAGAGCTTTAAGCCACCTATGGGAAAAGTGAGATGTTAGACTGGAGGAGCTTCTTATGGGATCGGTGCTGGCACTGGAGTCGGACTCTGCAGGGTGCTGTGGCCACATTGCCCAGCTGTTCCCACTTTTGGAACCCTGATGATCCACGTCCCCAGCACCATCTGTCAGAAGACCTGGAGAGGCTGGCTTCCTCCTTGTGAGGGTAAGGAGAGGGCAGGAGGTGAGCTTAGACCCTTGCCTACAAGGCATTGCGTCTCAGCTTTGGTCAAGCAGGATGGTGGCACTGGAGTCGGGCACCTGGAAATGCTATTGAGCCTGGAGGCCCTTGAGTGATGCAGGTTGTATAGTCCCTACCAGCCACTTGCTTGCAGTTTTCAGCAGTGACTGAGCAAGAGGGGCAGGGACAAGCCACTCCCCAGGAGGCAGGCCTCTTGAAGACTTCATTCATCAGTGAGCCTACAGCTTAGGGTGGCAAGCCATCATGCTCTATTGGGCTGTTGTGATTTCAATTTCTGGCACTCTGTGGCCAAATGTTTCCTCCCTCCCCAGGGTCCCAGGAAAGCATTCCAAGTCCTGGAAGAGGGCCAAGGAGTGGCTATGGTGGCTTTACAGACAGCTTTGGATGCTGCTGACTCATGGCAGAGGCCATGGACCGTGCCACTCACTATGGGGAGGGTGACGTGGCTCCAGTCCTTAGGAGTGGTGGTAAGGCACAACTCTGTGGGGCCTCCCCTCTGATGGCCTGGCCCACGTTTGCAGAGCAGGAGCTGCACAGGTTTGGACTCGTGTACCAAACTTAGGGTCCTAAGCATTTATATCCCAGGGCAGGAGAGAAAGTGGTAAAGCTGCACCCAGCAGCATAGTCAGCCCAGGCAGGACCCCTTCCACAGAAAGGGGAAACCCTACAAGTGCCATCAGGGTCAGCAGCCCTCCTCTCAGCACAGGTGCCTTACTGCCTTCCACATAGCTCCAAGGAGGCATTTTCAACCTCAGGGACAAGGGGTTCTCATGTTACTTTCTAATCCCAAAGGCCAAGGGAGATCTACTCATCCTGGATGGAGACTATCTCCACAAAAAGCTCAAGAAGTTGAAACTTTGTATGGCCTCCCTGGATCCAGGAGACTGGTATGCTGCTCTCAACTTGAAGGCCTCTTACTTCCACATAGCGCTCTTCCAAGGGCACCAGCACATCCTCCATTTCATGGTGGGTCAAGTGCCTTACCAGCTTGCTGTGTTGCCATTCAGCCTAGCTATGGCACTGGGTTTTTACAAAACGCAAGGCAGTGATTGTGGCCTACTTCAGACATTGGAACATCCTTATCTATCCATTCCACAATGACTTGTTGACGGGTCACTCTGGGTCTCAAGTCATGGACACAGTTGAGATGTTGCAGTCCACATGCAAATGGATAGGCCTGTTGATAAATGAAGAAAAATCAACGTTCGCCCCTGTTCAATGGTGTGAACCTAGATTTTATACCAGGGTGTGGGCTTTTGTGCTGCTAAGCAGGTTCTAGGCATGGATCTCATAGTTGGAGTTTCCACCCACACAATCAGGGTCTCAGACGGCTGGGCCATGTTGCAGCGTGCATGGGTGTGACTGTTCTGGCAGTGGCTAGTGGTGGTCTATGTCTCATTCAGGGATCACATGGTGGACAAAGGGATCACTATTCCACTGGCTGTGCACAAATGGTGGACAGACCCAAAAATGGTCTTCCAAGTGATACCATTTGACCGCCCCCATCCTTCAGTATCCCAGAGCTCGGATGCCTTCGATATGAGGTGCACCTTGGAGAGATGCAAATGCAACGTATGTGGTACCCAGAGGAGCTGACATTGCACATAAACAATGAGCTCAGGGCAGTTTGCAGAGCCTGCACAGAATTCTGCCCACAGCTGGAGGACTGTGGGGGCTGAGAGTGTTGACAGACAACGTGGCCTCCATGTTCTACATCAGACAAGCAGGCGTGTGCTCTTCAGCCCTCTGCAGGGGTGGGGAGCCACATTTGAGAATCCTCTATGCAACACACGATACACCTGGAGATGTTTCACCTTCCTGAACCCATTGGTGGATTTCCTCAACAGCTCCTTCTTGCCTCCCTATGCGTGGTCCCTCCACTCAAAGATGGTTGAATGCTCTTCAGAGGTGGGGGGACTCCCCAAGTGCACCTGCTCCTCATGCAGCAAAATGCAGTGTTGTCAGTTAGCTCTGCCACTGGGACTCCACAGGGAGCAAATCTCAGATGCCTTTCTCCTGTCTTGGTTGGAGACCTGATGTCCACATTCATGCCTGTTCCTCTGATCAGCAGAGTCCGGGCAAAGATTAAACCCAAGGCCCAAGTCATCTTGATCATGTGGGTGTAACCATGCCAGCATTGGTTGGCAATGGCATGCTCTTGGACTTGGCTATAGCCCTGCAGAGGTGATTACCTGGACTGCCTGTTGCAGGACCATGGTCATCTCCTGCACTCCAGCTGCGCCTTCCTCTACCTCATGGCATAGCTGACCCTGGAGGAGCAGGCATGCTCTAGGGAAGGACAGGAGATAGTTAGGCAGCAGGAAGCCCTTCCCTAGGGCACTGACATGGCTAAATGGGCAAGGTTCTCCCTTGGGGTGATGGAGCTGAGTATCTCCCCCATAGACTCATCCTTGTAGGCCTTACTGGAATACCTGCTTCTCCTGGCAGGGACAGGCCCTGATTCTTCCTTTCAGGTTTGTTTAGAGGCCATCTTGGCACTCCACCCTCTGATTCAGGGCAGGTTGTTTTTTTTGCATAAGATGTTGGCTTGGCTCTTGAAAGGCTCTTCCCTCTGGTCAAGAACTCCATTCCCCAATGGGACCTCAATCTGATCCTCTTTAGGTTGCTGGCTGTGGAGACTCCTGGAATCGCGCCTCTTGGGTGCTGCGTAAGGGGCCCTTTTAGCCACTGAGCTCACGTTCCCTGGCTCACTTACCATGGAAGGTTGCATTCCTCATGGCAGTGATGTCAGAGCTTAAAGTGTTGACTTCAGAGCCATTGTTTTAGTGTTTCATAAAGACATGGTCCAGCTCTGACTCTACCTGGCCTTTTTATGAAAGGTGGTATCATCCTTCCATTGTATTTTACCCTAAGCCACACAGCAAGGAGAGGAGGCTGCACATGCCAGGCATCAGATATGCCCTGTCCCCCTCTTTTTAAAAACCTGCAGCATACCAGGCCTTTGGGGAAATCGTCCAAACTCTTCAAGGCGGGTTAAAGGGCCTTCTAGTGTCTACACAGAGGGTCTCCAGTTGGATCACCTCCTGCATTATGGCATGCTACAGCCGGCAGTGCGTCCTGTCGCTGCCGGTCTCACTGGACAAGGGCGCTGACTTTGTTGGCTGCATGCTGTGCTTTTGTTCTGAAGAGTCACAGCATGGCCTTCTGCGCACACATTCGTGACCAGCAGGGGGCCCTGCGGTGGCTGTTCTCAACCATCTTGTGGACAGGGCCTAGGGTGGCCCGAGTGATTACAATCTGGCACAGGGTGGCAGCAAGGACCCCCGCCCCTACTCAGTGTGGTGCCTGTTCTGCCCCAACCCCTCCCTATGCCCTCTTTTAGCATGATCAGGGTCTCAGACCCTGATGACAGGAAGCCGAGCACGGTGGGCCGGGAGAGGGTGATAGAGCAGGCTGCTGGATCACTCCAGCTCTTTGTTACGGTGGGGAGGCAGACCCCTGCTACTGCCCCAGGCCTCCCCCCACCCTCACAGTCCCTTAATATGTGTGGCTTGGCAAGAGGGCTTTGGGCAAGGAGATGGAGCAGGTATGGGAAGGCAGGCAATCTGTCGTCCTTCCCCGGGAGTCTCTGACCAGAAGGAACAGGGGATGGGAGGAGAGCATGGTACCCTTATGCTGCGATACAGAGATGCTATTCCAAGGGTCACGAGAGCTGGTCCCCTACAGCTACTGGTAAGCAAAAAGCTTCTGGCACCTGTGCAGGGGATGAAACCCTTCCCACACGCACCCCTACCTACCTACCTACCTACCTCTAACTGGAAATGGACATGAGGAACACATCTCGATGCACACCTGTTACAGAGCAGGTACCTGTCAGGGGATTAAACCCTTCCCAGACGCACCCCTACCTACCTACCTCTAACTGGAAAGGACATGAGGAACACATCTTGATGCACACCTTAGTTACAGAGCAGGTACCTGTCTTTTCCACCATCTAAGCACCTCTGTAGCTAGATGTAAATAGACTCCAAAGACTTGCTGTTGTCCACAGTCACCTCTAGCTCCATCCAGCCAGAATAAAAAACAGAGGGAGTGCTTCCCCTCCCCCACATGCAGTGTTTTAGAAATGCTGGGGTAGGCCCTGGGCCCCAAGCATAAACTGGAGCAGAGGAGGTTAGCGAGTCATTTTTCCATCCACTAGTCCTAAATATTCAAACGAAATGTACAATCTTTCCTGTTAAGGGGATTGTTAACTTAAAAAAAATGCCCTAGGAGCTAACTTTCTGGTGTAAATACATTTTAAAATGGGGCTTTAATATGCAGAATACTATAAAATGTTTTCTAATCTATAAAGCTCATGACAGCATCCACCCATGCTCTTGTGGGCTGGAGGCAATATGCTTTACTAGCTGTACAACTGATATTTGTTGAGGGTTAGCACGTGGTCTAAGGGGCTCAGATATTTTCACTCCTGCCACCTCTTACCTTGCAGGGAACTTCAGCAAGCACAGTCAGCATGTGATTGGGTGTATAAGTACAATCACATGCTCCCTGCCTGAAAACATTAATCGGCTTCAGAATAGTCTGGCTTTGATATCATGGTGTATAACGTTCCTGGAAGAAATGCTTCTCCCACAAAGCAAGAGAATGGGAAGGACGGAGGTATGTTTTTGGGGTATCAGGAGTAAGAGCAACCTTATGGGTGGTGGTGTAGCAAGAACACAATATGAGAAGCTTGAAAACAAAGATGAAGGTGGAGAGAGCAAACTGGTCCTGGAATTTGAAGTTGAGAGAAATCTGGAGTGGCACAAAACTGGCCAGTTTGCATATGAAAGTGTTCTCAGTTCTTACGTAGTAGGTGAGCGTTCTGCGGAGGCGCTGCCTGTGGTTTGTGCGTGCACTGCCCCTAACCAGACACTGGGTCAAGAGAGGGACTCCAAGGCATGGTACAATACGCATACATAAAGTTGTGTGTGTAATCCCTATTCAGTAACAAAGATGGCATCAAATCCACTTGTCCTGCACGCTGTAGGTGGGGGAGGTCATTCCTATTTATGCGACCAACATCTGCTGCGGGAGTGTGGGGGTCAGCGTATTCCCCCCCCCCCCCCCGTACCTTGTTGTCCGTCGTAGGTCTTTCACTAATCACGCTACTTCAGTCCCGCCACAAAGCATAGGATGTACCAGAGACCTGGCTTGTGGGAGCAGGGGGGTCCGGGCCCACCCTCGCTCCCCAACCCCAGCCCAGGGCCCTGAGGACAGGTTCGCGGGGACTTGTCCAACCGGTGGGGCAAGCGCCCGAAACTCACCAGTTCACTGGCTCCACGCCCTGCCCTGGGCTACTTCCTACCCCCTTTACCTTCCTTCCATACTCCGGTCTCCCTGTGACCACTGACCCTAGCTCAGCCTTCCCAGGCGTGCCCTCTCCCCATCCCTGCGGCCACACTTGCGGGCTCTCACAGTCTCTCTCCTCCCCTCTCTGTCTCCGCTGCCTCCCAGCCTCCGATGCCTCTCCTCCCTGCTCCAGGTTTAAATGTCCTATGCCGGCGTCCGGAGCACATGACGTCAGTCGCGCGCACGCCACGTGCTCCGTCGCCCCTGTCTGCTGCCCGCGTGCCAGCTGATGCCCTGCACCTGCCGCTTAGCTGAGCGGCGGTGGCAGTGCAAGGACCGCACGCCAATTGTGCCCCGGGCTGCCCCCATGAGCGAGAGGGCAACCGTGGGATCAGTGTGGGGCGGGTCCGCTTCTGTAGGGTGGAAGCGGCTCGCCCCATCACATGGGGAGAGACAAGCTTTTGAACCACAGAAAATCTAAAGACAAGCTCCGTGTAAGCTTGAACATTTTTGTCTTTCACCACCAGCAGCTGGTCCAATCCCTCACCTCCCTTTTCTCTCTTAGCCAAGTCCACCCCAGCTGCTCCAGTATTTACTGTTCTTCTACCTCTTCCTTGGCCTGCAGATGGTGCTATTTGCACATGGCTCTTTCCAATGGAAAGTCAGATTTGGATCAGGGCCTGACACGGGTGAGGGTGTGCTCTGATCTGGGCATTGCATCAACTCTGACTGGTCATCGGAAGAGAATGAAAACAGGATATTCTGGCAGCTGGTCCTATGTTGTTACCCTGCATTAGATAAGTGCGATCTGCATTTCTGCTGGGCTTGATACCTCCCCTCATTAGGTGACATTACATATTGTAGAACAGGGGTGGGGAACCTTTTTTAGGGCGGGAGCCACTGCCCCACAGAAAAATCAGTCAAGGGCCACACACAAAACCCCCTCTCTGATGTGGCGCCCAACTGAGAAGGAGAAAGACAGTCTTGTCCGCAGTCTTGTCGCACACCTAGGGGATCTCCGCCTGGTAGATTTTGTGCTCTCCAGCCCTGTGGTGGGGCAGCGGGAGGGCTGGAGCATCAGCAAAGACTCCCTAATGCTGGCGGGAAGCGAGCCTCAGGGGCGTCCAGCCCTCGGGCCTGCGGTTCCCCACCCCCGTTGTAGAACATGGATCTTTACCAATATGGTAGCAGTATTGCCTAGTTTGAAGTTTCTGGGGAGTTTTTTCTTCCCCAAGTTTGTTTTTTAAGAAGTAATAGGCAAGTGCGACACCTTTGTATTAAAAAAAATCAATTGTGTGTTCCAAAAAAATCAAGAGCCCTGTTTACACGTCATGAAGATTGTAATAACAGCTGTGGTCTTTTGATTTGCATTTTTGCTGCTGTAGCTTTTGGAGTTTATTTTTCCAACGTTTTCTGCCCTACCATGCAGGCTAGTAGCTGTCAGTGAACGAAGGCTCTCCTCACAATGATGTGCGCAGGGGTACCGGGGCTTTATGAAAAGCACCGAATATTGTGCTCAAGCTAGCAATAAAAGCATGAGGCTTGTTTGGGTTTTCATGGGTGCATCTGGTCCTGGGATGAGCACCTAGTAAGATGGGGGCAGGAGTGGGCAGATTCTGTGGGCCTGATGACATTGTTTGTGGCCAGATTTTCCCACTGAGGCAGGGAGTAAATGTCAGGCACTGGCCTAATTGTAAGAACTATAAAGGATTCTTAGAGGCTGCCTTAGGGAAGGGGGGTTGTCACTTTGAACCTCCAGCCGTTGTCTCCAAACCTTCGAAGCACATGATCACTTTTTGACTTTAAGTGCAATCCAAAATCTACCTCAAACCCAAACACTCTGGCTCCGCCTCCTTTGTGCCCCTTCTCTGAGGCCCCACCCCTGCTCACTCCATTCTCCATTCCTCCCCCACTCTCCCTCACTTTCACCAGGCTGGGGCAGAGGATTGGGGTGCAGGCTCTGGTCTTGGATTAAGGGATTTGGAGTGCGAGAGGGGCTCTGCGCTAAGCTTGGGGCAGGTTGTTGGGATGCCAGAGGGGGTTCTAGATACAGGTTCTGGGAGGGCATTTGGATGCAGGGCTGCTCGGGGCTAGGGAAGGGGCTGGATTGCAGGAGGGGGTTCATGACTGCAGTAGGGTTTTAGGATGTGGGCTCTGCTTATCTCAGGTGGCTCTTGGGTGCAGTGGGGCTAAGGCAGCTTCAGCCCTGCTCTGGCCCTGCACCACTCCCAAAAGCAGCCAGCAAACTCCATCCCAAGCCCTGTTGTGCCCCTTCTCTGCTCTGTGGAGACAGGATACAATGTGGGAGAGGGGGTATCTTAACATCAGCACCCTCCTCTCCCTCCCCTGCACAGAAAGCAGAGGCTCTTGAGGGACCAGCTCCAAGGTGAAGGGCAGGGGAGATGTGCAGCAGTCTGTGGGGGGCAGCTGAAGTGCTGGGCTTTATAACCTCTTGGCCAAATCAGTTACGATCCCCTGTCAGGGGCTCCAAGATCTACCAGTGGATCCAAATCTGCTGATTGGTGACCACTGCCCTACAGGCTGGTAAGGTGCCAATGAATACAGCAGGACACTAAACTGTATCAGAAAGCTGTAGGAGCTACGACCTGGGCTCTGCCCCTTGACTTGGGTTTGGTTCTGCACCAGATTGCTACCTCTAGTGCTAATCTGGGCCCATTCAGTGTTTTCCACAGGAGCTAAATGTATGGGGGTATTTAAATTTAGAAGGGGGGGGTTGAAAAATGACTAAATGGGCAACATTTAACTAGTTGACAGCGGCGAGGGGGTTGGGGATGCGGGGACATCTGCTCTCCGAAGCACGGCCAGGCACTTGCCTTCACCCCGTGGTAAAATGGGAAACTGAGGCACACAGGGGCCAGGTGATTACATGAGAACATAAGAACGGCCGTACTGGATCAGACCCCTTGGTCGGTCACGCCGGAAATATGGGGCAGCGCCCTGGGTTAGTGGGCAAAGACGGGACCATCCCCGGGCTCCGAGATCGGCCCCCCCAAGTCTACCTCTAGTAGCAGCCGGCAGGGGTCCTATCCCGGCTCCGGGCGGAGCTGCGAGCTCGGCCTATCGAGTACCCCTCCCGTCTCGGCCAATGAGAAGCGGGCCCATTGAACCTGCAGCCAATGAGCCCTTAGCACGGTCGATTGAAGGCGTGGCCCCGCCCCCGGCCCGGCCCCCTTGCCCGCGGGCGGGGGGGGGGGGGATTTAAGAGCAGAACGCGGCGCTCCCTGCGTGGATACAGTGTAGCGAGCGCAGGCGGCGCGTTAAAGGGGCCGCGGGGACCGAGCCGAGGGGTGCCCCGCAAGTCCTGCCCCAGCCATGCGGGGCGGGGAATGGAGCCGGCGGAGGTGGACGTGCTGGGGCTGCAGGAGCAGCTGTTCCACGAGCGGGTGCGGGAGTGCCTGGTGAGTGGCGGGGGCTTAGCTGCGGAGGGGGCGTTGAGGGTGCGGGGCGGTGTCACGGTGATGGGCGCAGGATAGGCAGGGCCACCCTCCGGGGGTCCGCCTCTGCTCCCGACAGGGCACGGTCCGGCTCGGCGGTTGGGGGAGCTGGGCAGAGAGAGGGAAGGCCTGAGGGATCTCAGCGCACCTCTCCCCCCTTGACTGAGCCCTGGGGCAGCAGGAGTGGGGGTGCTGGCGTTTGCCCTCGAATTCTGCTCAGGGGTTCAGTTGCTGGGCCCAGGTCTATGTGGGGGCAGCGCTGACAGAGGGGCTGGGTTGAGCTGGTGATCAGCACTTGAGCAAGAAGAACAAAACTCCCCCCACCCCTCTTCAGCCCTCCAGCTGGGGCGCTGTGCGGAAAAGATCCTTGTTTGGGCATTCCTAGCAGCGTGTGCATGTGTAACGCATTTCACCCCCACCCACTGCACAGGCCTGCTTGTGAGCTGCTTTGACCCTGCTGCTGAAATGCAGCCACTTCTGGTGCGTGGCAGGGCAAGACCCTCCTTGAGAGCTACATACACTTCCTGTCCCACTCTGCCATGTTTCTGCTCTCACCCCGCTGTGCCCCAAGAAACCCATTAGGGAGCTTTGGAGCAGGGAAGCAGCCTGGTCTGAGTAGCTGGGCCCACTATGGGCCTTGCCTTTGGCACCCACCCTGTGTGATATCTGTCTTTGGGTGCCTTGCTCTTCCATTGCTCATATCCATTCTCCCCGCACTGGATACCCATCCCTCTCCTGGTGCCCTGCTTATCTCTTCTGGAGCTGTGTTCAGCTACAGCTAGCTGCCTTTAGAGATTGTGGCCTTTTGGTGGCTGCAAAGCCATTTCCCCACCCAAGAAGGGCTGTCATCGGGATGCAGCCAACACCTGTGTCGGACTATCATGCCTGGCCACATGTCAATGACGGCCAGGCTGTGCTTGGGCGGAGTGGGTCTGAGTGCAGAGCAGGCTGCATCCAGACTGCATCAGCTGTGGACTGTGTTTTGACACCCGATGCCTGCAGTGGCTCGGTTTCCCAGTGTCAGCTAGAAACGGGGGCATCTGGCGAGCAACTTGTTTTCGGCCTGTGCCTGTGCCCAAAGACAGCTGTCCGGCTCGTCTCTGTGCCACGGTGCTCGGAAGGTTTGGCAGCGGGAGAGAGGTTCGTCCATTGGAGCCGTTTGCTGTGCTCTCTCGCCCTCTGACCCTTCCATATGCCAGCCACAGGGTGGCTGGGCGGGGGCAAGGAGCATCTGGGAATTCTGGGGCACTCTGCAGGATGCCTGCCTCAAACTCCCCTCTCTTTGCTGGGATGGGAGCTGGCCACCGAGTCTAGGAACAGGCCCTGTTTGCTGTCAGGGAAGGGAACAGGCTAGAACCTTTTGACACCTGCACCCTTGCCAACCCACCGTGACTCCAGCATCAGCTGGACTGTGGGTTCGAACCCTTCCTCCACCAGCATTGGCAGCTCTGTGCCATGGGGCCTGGCTGTGCTGTGAAACAAGCTATGCTGGGGCGGGTATTTGGGTGCACACGGCAGCCCGCTGGTGCTGTCACCCCTGGCTCAGGCTTGAGGTGTGCGTGGGACTGAACCCAAGATGGGCCTGGCACAGCTCAGGGATGCAGTTCGCTTGCTTGTTCCCAGGGTCGTGCTCAAGCTGAGCCGGGGTTTTCTCCATGCTGCCGGGGCCGTATCCTGCTTGGCAGGCTGAGGGGGCCAGCAAGAGAAGCTGCTGAGCTTGTTTTTCCTGCTGAAGTGACATCACTTAAAGGGTTCAGGAATTTCCCCACCCCCCTGTTCGGGCTGATCTGTTTGCACGCAGCTGTGCCTGAGCCCATCTTGGTTGGCCTGGGAATCCGCATGGCTGATGCTCCATGGGGGAGGGGTGCTGTTTAGCTGGTTCCTTCTCCTCCTCCCAGGCTGGTTAAATGATGTCACTTAAGACTGAAGCACCCCCCAGCAAAAGTGGGCTGGAGTCAGCCTGATTGGTGGGGGGCACAGAGCCACGGACACAGTAGGGGGTTGATAACCCAGGAGTTCTGGTCCCCTGTCTTGTGCTGTAGCTGGGTAGTCACACTGGTGCCTGTCAATCAGGGGTCCTCCAAAGAGGAGAGTTGGCCGCAGGCTCTTGGAGGTAAAACTAATGGTAGGAGCCAGATTTTGTGTGTGGGGGGGAGAGGGGGCAAATGTAGGGCCCCACCCCATAAGTCCCTATACTTATGTATGTGTGTGTGTACCCTGGCATGGCTTCTCTCTGACCAGCCAGCTCACACTGGTTGTAGGGGTCCTGGCCGTGATGGGTGGTTGTGCTGGTTATGCCACCCTCTGCTGCAGGCAGTGGCCTTGCTGTGGGTTTGCCCAGCTGGAACTGAGGTCAGAGTTTGACCTATGGGTGGATGATCAGTGACTCCACCCATCTGACAGGGGGTTGGCATAGGTGGATGTGACCGCTAACGCAAGGCAGTGGCCTCAAGACACTGTTTCCCAGCTCTGCCACTCACTCACCGTGTTACCTTGGTTGGGTCACTCATCTCTGCAGGAAGGGGCTGAGAACCGGGGATGGGGTGAGACCAGGCTGGGGTTGCGGAGAGACCCTGGGAGGAAGGAGCGATGCTGCTGTTCCTCCTGGCCTGGGGCCTGTGTCAGAGAGGAAGGGGGAAGCCAAAGTCCACGACCTGCCCAGCCCTGTCTGGCTGTGCTGCTGGGGCGGCAGAAACGCCTTTGCTTGGCGCAAGCCGCGAGGAGGTAACTTGAGCATCCAGCATACGCACGCTCTGGCTTGCGTAAGGCTTTACACAGCAGTGTCGGGAGCTCTCCCTGCTGGGGATGCAGGGGCCTTGCGGAGGGGCTGGAGGACTTTGCACAAGGGTCTGTGCTCACAAGGGGAGGCACAGGAGAGGACCTTGTGGCCACAGGTAGTTTACCTGGGGCTGGGGGAAGACTGGAAGCCCCTTTATTTCCCTGCTGAATCCCATTAATTTCTTTCCTGCCTGGCCTTCCTGGAATTCCCAACTGGGCAAGTTTTAACTGGGTCCCTCCCCCTCTGTCATAAGGGCTAAGGCTGCAGGATAAGGTGGGCTACAGGCTGATGCCAGCTGGGCCGTGTGGTCCAGCAGCAGGCCTGGCCTTTGGGGCTGGGGCGGGGGGGAGGGATGACACGTTTGTAGGTCTGGGAAGGGGGTATAAAGAGCCACTCAGAGCATTAGCTTCTGCGGGTGTCGGGGAGGGGAGGTGCTGCTCAAGAATGAGGTCACGGCCATTCAGTGCCTGCGCCCGCCTCCGAGAGCAGTGTGCTCTGCGCCGGTCCCATCCTGTGTTCCCTGCTGGATGTATCTTCTCCAGGGATGCCTGTTGGGGGTTGGAGATTGCTGGGGTGGCAGTGGGCTGCGGAGCTGGGCAAAGAGATGAGGGATCCTCCCCATCTGGGTTGCTCCAGTGTATAGCAGAGAGGAGGGGCCAGATGTGGGTCAGAAGGGGGAGCCCGGGCAGCCTTCCTTTCAGGGAAGAGAGCCTCACAAATGGGCCCGGTGTAGGGGCCAGGCCAGGAAGCTGAGGCCCAGCTGGCTCTGTCTAGCCCTCTGGGAAGCCCCCGTGTGACCACCCCTGTGCAGGATCCTAACCTCTAGAGTCTTGGGCACAGCCTGGTGAGAAGGCTCTAAGCTTCAGTCGTGCTGGAAGAGCATAACAAGTGGAGTTCCGTTATTGAACAGAACCGGTCCCAAATCCTCATCAAAGATTTAGATATGGGCATAGAGGTACACTGATTAAGTTTGCAGATGGTCCCAAGCTGGGAGGGGTTGCAACTGCCTTGAAGGATAAGGTCATAATTAAAATGATCTGGAGAAATGGTCCGAGGTAAAGAGGATGAAGTTTAATAAGGACAAATGCAAAATACTCCACTTAGGAAGGAACAATCAGTTTCACGCATACAGGATGGGAAGTGATTGTCTAGGAAGGACAAAAGGGATCTAGGGGTCACAGTGGACCCCAAGCTAAATGAGTCACCAGTGGGACACTGTTGCAAAAAAAGCAAACATGATCCTGGGATGCATTAGCAGGAGTGTTGTGAGCAAGACATGAAAAGTCGTTCTTCTGCTCTACTCTACACTGATTAGGCCTCGGAGTATTGTCCTGTTCTGGGTACCACATTTCAGTAAAGATGTGGAGAAATTGGAGACGGTCCAAAGAAGAGCAACAAAAATGATTAAAGGTCTAGAAAACATGAGCTATGAGGGTAGAACTGTGCTTCTTTAGTTTAGAAAAGAGAAGGCTGATCGGGGACGTGGTAGTGGTTTTCAGGTATCTAAAAGGGTGTCACAGAGAGGAGGGGGGAAATTGTTCTCTTTGGCCTCTGAGGATAGGACAAGAAGCAATGGGCTTAAACTGCAGCAAGGGAGGTTTAGGCTGGACATTAGGAAAAACTTCCCAACTGTCAGGGTGGTTAAACACTGGAATAAATTGCCTGGAGAGGTTGTGGAATCTCCATCATTGGAGAAACGTAAGAGCTGGTTAGACTGTCAAAGATCATCTGGTGCTTGGTCCTGCCGTGAGGGGACTGGACTTGGTGATCTCTTGTGGTTTCTTTCAGTTCTAGTATTCTGTGATTCTACGATCCTGTGGCAGTGAGTTCCGCAGGCTAAGTATTGTGTGATTAACAGATTTCCTTTGTATGTGTTGAGCTGCCCCTGCCCTTTAATTGCTGAATCCCTCTGTAAAAGGGAATCTGTGTAGGTCTAGGCAGCAGGGCCCACTGGGCCTCCCCCCTGCCTGCTAGTGGTGCTGGTTGGCTCCTTCCCAGCAACAAGAGAGGTCCAATGGTTCTCGGCTGGCTTCTAATGCAGACCTACTAGGAGGACTGTCCAAGTGGGTGTGACATCAGAGCCTTCAGCTAGGTGAGGCCTTTGAGGGGTTAACCCTGGGCCAGCGCCTAGAGAACCCTACATTTAAACCACCCAGACCTGCCGAATTGCCCATCCCCAGCCTGACACCAGCTCATGTCACGGCTGCCTGTCCCCAGAGGCATTTTCTTTGCCCAGGGATGCAGCACAGCGGTGGGGAGACCCGACCTGGGCTTGCTCCAGCAGCTGAGCTCTTAGCTGCCATTGGCCTCCATTTAATTGAGATTTAAACTCCTTTGCCCGTGTGCCAGGCTGTAGGAGGGACTGGGCTGCCAGTGGGACGTGCCACTTCTGGAGCAGTTCTGGCTGTGCTGATGTGTAAGGAGCCTCCTCAACCACAAGGGCAGGGTCCAGAGCCCAGTGGGAGGCTGCTGGCGCTCTCCTGGACAGTCTGCGCCCCTACAGGCAGGCCTCAAACTGACCTGGGGGGACAGGAGCGAGCAGGGTGGGAAGGGCAGTGAATTGGTGCTGATGCAATGAAGCCAGTGGGTTCAGATTAACCTTTGCGCCCCGCCTGTCTGACACGCGCCGCGAGGGAGCAAAGGTCCGTGCGTTCTTAAAACGTAGCCGGCTTTGCTTGGACCTCGGAGTGCGGCTCAGCGCGGGTGAGCCATGTCCCACTTCTCTGGGGCTGCCTGCAGCTCTGTAAGGGGCTTGGCCGGCTTCCTTCCAGTCACTGCCATGGGCTTAGCGCTGGTGGTAGGCTGGATTGTCAGCCCTGGGCCCTCGCGTACATCAGAAGGTCCTGGGCATGGCCCCTTCTCAGCCCCCCCACAAGAGGCGGATGACCGAGTGGGGGTGTTCTGTGTGGCTGTCGCTCACCCTCCGGGCTGGGACCTGCTGAACTTATCTTGCGTCTGCTGCCAGGTGGTGGCTGCTTTCTGTCCTGCTTGGCATGGCCTGGCTTGGACCCGGCAAAGAGAAAGCGAGCAGCCAGCCTGGCTGCAGTGTCACCGTAACCCAGACCCCAGCAACACAAATACCTTTGTGGGCCGGGGCCAAATCCGCTCTATTTGTTCAGAGACTGATTCCTCCCGCTTGCCCTGAGAGTGACACCCCTCCCCCCGCTATGCCCTGCTCCAATTGCACCTGCAAAATGCAGCACCCCCCCCCCACACACACACACAATCCCTTCCTTCCCTGCCCCTGCCCCATGGCTGTCTGCAGCGATTGGGGGGGGCGGATGGCTTGGTAGCTCCCCTGTTGACAGCCCTGCCCCAATCCGCCTAATGTGTGTTGCTGGGTGTTTCTGCCCTTCAGCTGCTCCCATCCTGGCTGGGGGGCTAATACAACAGCTCCCCACAGAGCCACGCTGGCTAGAACAGGAACCCAGCAGATGGGTCTGTGCCCACTGCAAGCTCTGCCCTGTCCCACACGGGCATCATGGCATCCCTGTGCCCCAGGCTGGCAGCTCTGGGTTGATCCTAGGGGAGGGTGTCTTTAAACTGGAGCCGCATGCATCCCACCCTTCTGCGCTGGGCAACATCTGCAGGGGCATCTCCTCCTCCATGGGGATGCTGGGCACATCTGGTTGGGAGCTTGGCAGGGTGCTGAGTCCCTCCCCTGGATTTCTGGACATCGATCTGGAGGGCACTGATTGTGGGTCCCCTGGTTTTCTCCAGCTGGGGTTGGCAGTGTTAGGAGCAGAGAATTCCTGCCTGAGACATTAACCCCTCACCATCCATGGGCATGGCAAAGTGACTGGTTTGCCCCAGGACAGTGCCCACTGCTAAACCTGTAAAGGCCTGCAGGCCTCAGGGCTTCCTGTTTCCAGCTGGGATGGGGTCAGGCAGAAATGGGCATAGAAACTGCCCCCTCCCCCAGAGCAAGGCTGGGTATCGTGTGGTGGGCAGGCCAGGGGCTTGGAGAGCAGAAAATGTGTGTGGGGGGAAGGGGGAGGAACTGGGGGGTGAGGAGAATCCATCTGCCTGGGTGGCCTCTGACCCATGTGTCTCCCTACAGATCTGCACACTGCTCTTCGCCAGCCTCTACATCCTCTGCCACTTCATCATAACCTGCTTCAAGAAGCACACGGACTTTGCCACAGGTAACGGACTGGGCCCTGCTTCAGGGCGAGGGCGTGGTCCGGAGCCCAGCCGGGGTCTGCCAGTGCCCTCCCAGCCCTGCCCACCCCCACACCTGAACCCCTGGGAGCTGGCAGGCCCCATGAACTCTGGCTTCCTTGCTCAGGTCACTGCATTCAGCCACAAGAGCTTCCCTCCCCCAAACTCCTAGCCTTCCAGCAGCCCCCGCCACGTCACTCCCCTCACTCCCGACTACCCGAGCCAGGAGCTGAAGCTCCTGCGGCAGCTTTGCTGTGTGTCTATTTGGCCCACCCCAGGGGAGACCCCATCCTGCTTGGGAGGGCCCCTCTTGGTTTGTTTACATGGCTGCTGTGTTGCAGTTGCCATGGGCAACCCCCCCCATCCCTGGGAGCTGGGCTGGGAGACCAGCCTCTTCGAAGTGTTGCCTGGTTCTGTCGCTAGGCACGGTGTCATCACCACGGTTTCCTCCCGGGGCTCTGCAGCGAGCCCAGAGCCGGGTGTCAATGGGGCTGGTGGGAGACGTGGGGAGATGGGAACTGAAACCCCAGGCAGGGCCTATGGCAGGAGAGGCATCCTTGTAGTCCAGGAGGAGGTGTCTCACCCCTCCTGTCCTGTCCCTGGCGTTCCCCTCACGGTGCTGGGGGCTGCATGGGATGTAGCTGGTCTACCCAGCATCCTGTGAACTAAGGTGGGCAAGAGCCAAGAGGGGGTCTGGGCACAGAACAGGGTGTGGCCAGAAATGAGGAGAGGGATACTGGTGAGAGCCCAGGAAGGGAAAACCCTCTGCCCCATAGCACCCTGCATCTGCACCATAGCACCCTCCTCTCCACAGGGGGCATCAGCAGTGAGGCTGGCACCAGCGTCTTCTGGTCTGTGGCTGCATCAGTAGCCTTGGCCATTCCTGGTGCGTTGGGGCGGGGGCCGTGTTCCCTGCCAATGGGCCCCTTGCATGCAATTCCCCTGGGGGTTCTGTGGATCCGTGGATCTGCCCCCACCCCCCGCTTTCCCATTGTCTCCTGTGCTGAGGCCAGGTCTTGGCTCCTGCTGTGCCCTACTGGCTTGGGGACCTGTCTCTCCCAGGGATTCACCAAGGGCCTGCTGGCACGGCCATATCTATGCCCTACCAGATTCACAGCCCTGCAGAACATGTGAAATCTGGCCTTCAGCACAGGGTAAAAGCAGATGTACAGAGTTCCCAGGGGAGACCAGGGTTTCTCAAATCGGGGACCCAAAAGAGTTGCAGGGGTCACAAGGTTATTTTAGAAGGGCCACGGTGTTGCCACCCTTATTGCTGTGCTGCCTTCAGAACTGGAGAGCGGTGGTGACAATAGAGCCGGGTGCCCAGGTCTGAAGGCAGCACCCTGCCAGCAGCAGCGCAGAAGTAAGGGTGGCAGAACCATACCCATGTCTCCCTTACTCCTATACTGCTGCCTTCAGAGCTGGGCCACCAGAGTGGTGACTAAGGACCAGCTCTGCAGGCAGCAGCACAGGAGTAAGAGGGCGACACCGTACCAGGTGATCCTTACTGCTTTGTTGCTGCTGCTGGTAGCTCTGGCTTCAGAGCTGGGCTCCCAGCCAGCAGCTGCTGCTCTCCAGCTGCCCAGCTCTGAAGGCAGCACCATGGCCAGCAGCAGTGCAGGAGGAAGGGTAGCTGTACCGCAACACCCCCCCCCTCCCCAACTCCTTTTTGGGCCAGGATCCTACAATTACAGGACCATGACATTTCAGATTTAAATATCTGAAATCATGAGATTTTAACATTTTAAAACCCTGTGGCCATGAAATTAACCAAAATGGACCATGAATTTGGTAGGGCCCTACCTATCAATAAATGACTTAGCTCAGAGTCCCTCCTGCCCCATGCACATGTTGACAACCTGGTTCTTCTGGCTACGTGCTGACCTACCCTTCCCAACTCTTCTCCTTTCCCCGCCCATAAGCCAAGGTGAGTGACTCAGGGCCCAAGCATCTGGTCTGCAATCCAGAGACACCCCCACCACTGGGTTCCTATCCCAGCTGGGCTGGTGCAGCAGCTCGGGCTGGTGAGAAGAGGTTCAGAGTCCTGTCCCCTTCCCCCCCCCCCCCCCCCCCAGCCAGTGCCGGACTGAGCCATATTTGCGCTGCGAGCGCGTGGCTCATGCGCAGCCCGCCCCCAGGTGCATGGCGCCTGATTGACATGGTAAGGGGCGCTGCGACCCCTCCCCCAGGCGCCAACCTATGGAGGGGCACCTGATTGAAGTGGTAAGGGGTGTCGTGTGCCTGGGTGCAAGGCGTATGTGTAGCCCTGCCCCCAGGCATGCTGCACCCCTCTGCCACTTCAATCAGCCCCCCCCCCCCATAGGTTGGCATCCTGGGCAGCTGCCCAGCTAGCCACTCCCACCACCCTTAATCCGGCCCTGCCCCCAGCCCTGTCTACACCTTTCCAACTGGTCCCTTTCCCAATTGAGTGAAAGTCCTGTCTGGCAGCCCCCTGCATCTGAATGGGAGTGGGGCCTAGCTGGGGGAGGGGGAAGCCCCCTGGGTGGGAGGTCTGCTCTGGGGGTCCTTGCCCTTGCAGTGACCCAGCTGAGAGCTCGACTCCCAGCCCGTTCTCCGCAGCCTAGGTGCGGTATGGATGGGGGTCAGCGTGGAAGAGGTTCAGTTGCGCTTCCCTCTGAGCGGATCCTGCCGCTGGGGAAGGGCAGGACCCAAGCTCCTGGCCGGGGGGCGAAGATGCCAGGACCCATAAGTCCGTGTCTTGAGCCCGACTTGCTGACCAAATGTGAATCCTGGCGGTGTGAGTGGGTTGGGGGGCGGGGGGGGGGGGGGGGGGGCACAGTGATGTGGGTTGTTCATCAGAGGCCGTGTCCTGCCCCAGAGGTGGCTGCTTTTCAGGGTGGGGGCAGCAACCCCTTACCTGCAGTGTACTGGAGATGTGGGGCTTAACTGGTATCTCTAAGGGGCTTTGGCACCTTTGAATGAGAGGCGGGGGACTGGCAGTGGTTGGGGGTGGGTGGCTGAGACTGCCTGTGTGTCCCTAGAGCCCTCCTTCCCCACCACATCGTCCTCAATGCCCTTCCCCCTCCTCTGCGCTCACTGGCTTTTTCCACTGGCGTTGCTACCCCTGAATCGCTTTCCATCCTCAGCCGGGGTCTCTGGGTGCCGTGTGGGACTGGCTGGCCCGGGGACTCCTGTGCTGATATAAACAGCTGGCGGGGGTGAGCTGCTGCAGGGAGGGGGTGACGGTGCCCGGCTTTTGCCCTGATGTGCTGAGATCTGCCCGCATGGACACACCCTTGGAAATGCAGAGCGGGGCCCAGGGCTGGAGCAGGCTGGAGACACGCCGAGGGTGGCGAACGGAGGGGACAGTCAGACAAGGAAATGCAGCCTCCCGGTTCCCTGCCCTGCGCTCTGGCCGTGCCCCAGGCTGCCTTTGTGGGGTTCTTTGTGCAGCATTTCCTTAGGTCTCCTTGCTGCCCGGTGAGCGGTGCTGGGGTGGAAACACCCTTCCAGGCTCTGAGTTGCCTGCAGCAGGGAGGGCTCCCAGGGTGGAAGGAACAGCTGGGGCTGGGGAAGGGGGGGGGGGGGCTTGGTGAGCATGGTGGGGGGATGGGAACCAGGCTGTGAGCATTCATGCTGGCAGGGAGCCGGGTGGGTCGGGCTGAGGGAGCAAGGGAAGAGGAGCCATGTGTGACCTGAATACAGATGGGAGGCTCTGGCGGCTTGGTAGAGCAGGGAGGTGGGGGGGGGGAGGCGGCTGAGCCCTGTTGAGTGGTGCTGTCTTCTGGGGAGCCTCTTCCTATCGCTCAGCCTCTCGGAAGCAGTTTGATTCAGTGAGATCCAAGCTGCACAGGACAGAGCTGTCCCCTGCCCCTGCGGCCCGGCCCATGTAGCTGCCCAGGCGATCAGCTGTTAGCAGGAGGTCTCTGCACACAGGCCTTGGAGGTGTCCACCAGCTTGCTCATGGTCCCTTTCCCGCTGTTTCTCCTCTGTGCTGAACCCGCGGGGGGTGCCACTGATAAAATGTCGCGCGGTCCCAGGTAGCCAGATGCCCTGGCCGTCAGATTCGTTGGCCCAAACACGAGGGGCTAACTGCTGCCCAGCACCATGGAGCCAGGGGTCCAGCCAGCAGTGTAATGCTGCCGGTGTGTCTGTCTGCCTGTCTACGCACACGTGCATGTTACCATGGGCCCAAACTCCCCCAATTACTGTGCCCTCTGACCCCAGTGCTCCCGCACACTCGGCACTGACTGTCCCAGCCTGCCAGAAACCCCTGCCAAGCGAGCGTTGGCAACAATCCTGCCCGTTCGCATGGGCATGCACCTCAGATGTTCTCCGTGTGCCCCGAGGACACAGGCGGCCTGGGTGGAATGTGGTTTCGGACAGAGGCAGGGGATGGAAGCCTGGTTTCCCTTAACACCACGTAACTTGGCTGAGTAATGCTGGTCCCAGCAATCTCCGGCCCTGTCCCCTCCAGCCTGTCCAGGAGCAGCGCAGCGAGGGAGGATTGGACTGGGACAAGCTGCTGGCCTGGGAATTCCAGCAGCCCCCAGGTCAAGCTGAGACCCTGCCCCAAGCGGTGTGTTTCCAACGGGCGAGCAGACAGAGGTGCCTTCTCCCCATCATACAGCTGGGGGGCAGAGGGGCTGCGCTGGGAGTAGCTAGCAGAGCTGGATGCCTGAATCCTGGCAGCCCTTGAGCAGCAAATCCCTGCTCTCCCCACCCCAAACCTTGCTGCAGCTCCTAGCCGGAGCTGCCCCGACTCTGTCCCATGAGAGGTAATGAGCATGAGTCTCAGCTGAGCTAATGGGGTTTCTCCCCCTCTCTCTGCAGTGGAGGATGACGAAGATGCTGCTGTCAACAGAATTGCGTAAGTGCCTGGCTGTCTCTTTTTCCCCCTTCCTGGTGTGCTGGGCCAGGTCAGGTTGTGAAGTGGTTAGAGCAGCCGGGGGACTCAGGACTCCTGGGTTCTCTCCCTAGCTCTGGGCAGGGAGTCCAGTGCTGAGAGCGTCTCCCCCAACGTGCTGGGGGTCTCGGTGTGAGGTGTCTCCTGCCCTACCGGCTGGGGGGTGGGAGGAGCCTAGGGAGGCTGGCGGGGAGGGGGGGACAGAGGGTCTGGGTGGGGGCAGGGTGAGACTCATGCCTGTCTGCCCCATCCCCCAGGCTGTGGCTGTGCACCTTCACGCTGGCCGTCTCGCTGGGGGCCGTGCTGCTGCTGCCCTTCTCCATTGTCAGCAACGAGGTGCTGCTGCTCTTCCCGCAGAACTACTACATCCAGTGGCTGAACGGCTCGCTGATCCACGGTGAGCGCCGCCCACCCCTCAGCCCTACCCAGCCGAGGGGCTGGGCCTGCGCTGGCCTGCAGAGAGACCGGGCTGAGCCCATGCCAACCTGCCTGTCTTCCCCCAGGCCTCTGGAATCTGGTCTTCCTCTTCTCCAACCTCTCCCTGGTCTTCCTCATGCCCTTCGCCTATTTCTTCACCGAGGCCGAGGGCTTTGCGGGATCCAAGAAGGTACCAGCTGCCCAGCCTCTGTCCCCCCCTCCTCCCCCCCCGGTGCCGCCAGTACCATGTTAAACTCTCCCCTCTCCCTACAGGGCATTATGGCCCGAGTCTACGAGACCTTCGTGGTGCTGCTGCTGCTGACGCTGCTGGTGCTGGGGATGGTCTGGGTGGCATTGGCCATTTTGGACAACGACACGGCCAGTCGGGAATCCCTGTATGGTGGGTGCCTGGGGCAGCATGAGCCGGCTCTGTGGGGCCTCGCGGGGGGGCGTGGTGGTGCAGGCTCTCAGACAGAGGGGTCTGGACTCCTGGGTTCTTTCCCCAGCTCTGGGAAAGGGGAGCGTGTTCCGGGGGCTAGGGCTCAGACTCCTGAGTTGGATTTTCATCTCTGCGCTGCTCTGTGCCTCAGTTTCCCTGTGTGCAAAGTGGGGTGCTTGGTTCCCACTCATCCCCTTGCTGTGATGCTCTGGGATCAAAAGATGACACACCCTGTCAGAACTGCCAGTCCCTGTCCTCCCCCACCCTGCTCCGCTGGCAGGGGATGTCACCCGCTGCGCCCCAGGGAATCCAGGCTAGGCACCAGGGCTCTCTCAGGCCCCATGGCTAACCCCATCGTGGGTGTAACATTAACCCTCTCCTCTCCACAGACCTGTGGGAATACTACCTCCCCTACCTCTACTCCTGCATCTCACTGTTTGGGGTGCTGCTGCTGCTGGGTGAGTCACAGGTTTGATTTCTTTGGACCAGGGGGTCCAGGCTGAATTACCAACCAACGCAGGGGGGCAGGCTGGCCATAGGGTTGGGGTGCTGGGCTTCTGTTCCCATCTCCAACAGCTGCCTGGCAGACCTAAGGAGAGTGTCTCTTGCTCTGCCTTTATGAAATTGTCTTGCGCAGTTAGATGGGGAGATTTTGGGGGCAGGGCTGTCTGCCCCCTCACCCAAACAGAGGCCCGGGCAGGCTGTTGTGGCCAGACGCAGCCTCTAGCTCTGGCCCAACCCGGGGAGGGGCTGCATGGGCTCGGTTGGTGGATGTTTTCCAGGAGCTTCTGAGCTGGCTCTGGTCCAGACTAGCCCTGCTGTGAAGGTGGAGGCTGGAATTCAGGATTTCCTCTTCCTGCCTCACCACCCTGCCGACCTAGAGAAACTCTGGGTGGATTTTCCCTGCCCGTCCCTTTTTGATTTTAGGGTGGGGGCTTATTGTCCTAGCCCAGGGCTGTCTTTCCAGTTCTGGGTGCCTGTCCGTCCCTCCCGTGTGCCCACACCGGCTAGATCCTGGCCCTGCCAGCTCCTCTCCGGGGATGCGCTGCCAGGGGGGCCACCCCCCCTTGCATGAGGAGGTCCAGGGCAGAGTCTCTTATGTCCCAGCCCCAGGCTCGGACCCGTCCTGCTGGGAGGCAGAAGGGCCCGATCCCTGTGGGCCCTTTTGCTGATGGCACGGCGCCACCTGCTGGCAGAAGGGGGCAGGGCTGCCTGTTCTCACCCTGCTCCTTTGCTCTGTTGGCCCCGCAGTGTGCACGCCTGTCGGTCTCTCGCGCATGTTCACGGTCACCGGGACGCTGCTGGTCAAGCCCAGGGTAAGGCTCCCACATCCTGCCTTGCCGCTGCCCCATCTCCCACACCCCCCACCCTTGCTAGGGGGCTCTGAGCGAAGACTAACTCCTGGGGTCAAGCCCCTGCTGCAGCGCCTGATGGTGGTGCCTGCGGCTGGTCTAGTCTCTTCCTATGCTACAGGGGAATCAGTGGGGGTTGGGGTGTCTGTGGGTGCAACCCTCAGCCAGGGAGGGGTAGGGTGTTGCTCTCCCAACTGCAGGTGACTAACAGGCGGTGTGCTCTCCCTCTGCCCCCCAGCTGCTGGAGGATCTGGACGAGCAGCTGAACTGCACAGTGTTTGAGGAAGCCGCCCTCTCCCGCAAGATCTGTTCCAGTGAGTGTCTCCATCCCCCACCCCGGGGGGGAGGAGAGTAGGCAGCAGGCTGGCAAGATCCCGGCTTGCTCCAAGGGTTCCTTCCCCCTCCCCGGAACGTCATCCCTCCCGGCCTTTCTCCTTCCCCAGGTACAACCTCCTGCTGGCTGAACTTGAGTGTGGCTGTGCTGCGGGAGCGGTTCCTGGCCATCCAGAGCCGGAGACTCGCGCTGGGTAAGGAGTGGGGGGAAGAGGGGATGGAGCTGGACTCCCGGGTTCTATTCCCGGCCATGCCGTTAGCTCGCTAGGCGGTGAGATTGGTTTGATGCTTTGATCCAGGTGGGGGAGGGGCAGTGTTCATTCCCAAAGGGGAAGTTCCGGAGGAGCAGGAGGCTGGTGTTGGCTGGGGCAGGGGTGGAGCCTCGGGCACTTGCTCATCCGGGGCCTGTCCTGTGCTTCTTGGCAGAGCTGCGGCGCCGGGCCTCACCTTGGCAGCGGAACCTGGGCTACCCCCTGGCCATGCTGTGCCTCCTGGTGCTGACGGTAGGTGCTGGGTGGGGAGGGAGCCATGCCTGACACCCATGCCTCAGTTTCCCTGCTGGTCTGGAGTGGGAGGGGTGGTCCCTGATGGTGCTTCCTGACCTACCTCTGCTCCTTCGCAGGGCATCTCTGTGCTAGTTGTCTGCTTCCACACACTGGAGCTGCTGCTGGATGATGCTGCAATGCCACGGGGTATTCAGGTACCACTTGAGGGGGGGGGGGGCTCTGAGTGGAATCTGGCCCTTCCTCTACCCCCGCCTTCCCCATTTCTGCTAAGGCTGCTCGGGCCCATGCATGGAACAAGTTTGCTGGGTCTCAGACCAGCTCCCATCAGCACCAGGGTGACCCAGCTTTTTAGCCCCAGGTTGTGGGAAGGAAGGGGGAGAGTCACCATGCACTGTGTAGGCAGTGCTTGCCCCATGGATCCATGGGGGAGGGGTGCCGGGATGTCCCATGACACAAACCTAGAGCTGGCTGGTTCCTGCTCCTGACTGCCCCCCACCAACTGCCTTCTCTCTCTCTCTCTCTCTCTCTCTCTCTCTCTCTCTCCTCACAGGACGCACCCCTGGGGCAGGTCTCCTTCTCCATCTTTGGGTCCTTTGGTGCTGCCATGCAGGTGGTCCTCATCTTGTATCCTTGTGGGGTGCAGTCCCACCCCCTGTGTCTGAGCCCTGCCAGGGGCTGCTCTTTCTAGGTCCTCTGCCAGCTGGTAACTGCCTGGCCAGTCCCGCCCCTCCTTCCCTGTGCCCGCGTCCCCATCCCTGCACCAGCTCCCTGGGTCCAGCACTTTCCTGGGCTTCCTCCTTAACCCTGGGCTCAGCTACCTGATGGTCTCCTCCGTTGTGGGCTTTTACAGCTCCCCCATGTTCATGAGGCTGCTCCCTGCAAGGCAGGATACCCCTATGACCAAGGTGAGTGGTACCTGCCCCTTGGTTGCCTGAAGCCCCGTGCTGGGGACACAGCATCAGAGCTGCTGACACTGCTGGCCACTAGGGACCATGGTGGGGTGGGGGACCGTACCCAGGATTCCTGGGTTCTATTCCCCAGCTGGGCCACTGCCAGAGGCTGCATTGCATTGTCTCACCACACGAGGGTGCAATGTACCTGGTGCCAGGCTGAATGGGGGAAAAGCCCATCTAAGTGGGGGACCCCATCCTGCTGGGGTTCCCTAATTCTAGGGGTGCAGCTGCTGACCCTGGCCAGAGGGGGGGTTGTGCGTGGCTTGTGGGAGGGAGGAATTGCTGTGGTGTTTGGGGGGGATCAGGTCCGGTGCCTATACCAGTGTGCACCACGGATTTGGGCAGGGGTGGATTCCAAGTTTCAAGGCCTTTCTCTCCCACCCAGATCATTGGGAATTGTGTGTCCTTACTGGTGCTTAGCTCCGCGCTGCCCGTCTTCTCCAGGACGCTGGGTGAGTTTCCTGGGGCTGTGCTGCACACCCGGCACCCCCAGGGTGGAACTGATGGGTCCCAATACACTCGGGATGGGCAGCAGAACTGGGCCACTGGGGATGTCCTGCCCCTTGGAGCACTGCACAGGGACTAAGGGACAATGTCAGAGCGTCTGTGTGGGGGTGCCTGGGGCTGGGATGACCAGGGGTGGGGGGCCAGGAAGGAGGGGCATTGGCAGGGCTGGGAGCAGTGGAGCCCAGCCCATGGAGAGGAGCGCTCAGCCTGTTTCTCTCACAGGGATCACACGGTTTGACCTCCTGGGCGACTTTGGCAGGTTTAACTGGCTGGGAAACTTCTACATCGTCTTCCTCTACAACATGCTCTTTGCGGCCCTTGCCACCCTGTGCCTGGTGAAGAAGTTTACATGGGCCGTTCAGGCCGAGCTCATCCGAGCCTTGGGTGAGTGGCCACCTGTGCCCACCGGGAGCCAGCCCTGGCAGCTGTCCCACCGGCCTGCAGGGGGGGTGATTGGGTGGGGAGCTGGGGCTGTGGGTGAAGGGGCTCTTGGCTGCCGGCAGGCTGATGGGCACGGAGGGGAAATGTAAGGGCAGCCCCTAATCTGTGTCTCTCCCCCAGGTTTGCACAAGCTGCCCCTGCCTGTGACACGTGCCCACCAGCCCAGCAAGCTTGGCTAGGATGCTGTGGGGCCACCCGATGGAGGGGAGCTGGGGGATACTGCAGCCCCACCAGACCAAGGAGGGCAGCTCTAGCTCCAACGCGCTGGATTTATTTGTCTCCTGCATTTTGAGCCGAAGAACCGGGGAATCAGGGACTCCCTGCCTGGTGGAAGGGATGGGGGACCTGCCTGACGCCACCCTCCTGTTTTGGACCAGTGGCCTGCTGGCGAGGAAGGGGCCAGTGTCTTCCTGGGGTGTTGATGCTGCCCAGGTATGGGGGGGGGGAATCAGCCCCCCCCCCCCCCCGCTGGAACTGCTGCTGAGCAGGGCTCCCTGTCCCCGTTCTCCTCCTTCCCCTAGCTGGAGGCCTCAGGCACGCTGCAGGATGATCATGGGAGCCGATGGCCAGCTGGGGCCCCTGCAGGGCACAGAGGGGGCGCTGTGCAAGGCAGGGGTTTAGCAGGACCAGAAGCTGCCTCACTACAGTAGTTGCTGAAGCTCTCTGCTCGCCCCTGGGCTGGCCCATGCAAGCAGGCCCGAGGCCTGGTTCCATACCTCACTCAAGTGCACCAGGTGGCCACAGGTTGTGCCTCCTGGCTGCTTTGCCAGCTGTTTTCCGGCTGGGTCTTTGTCTTTTGTGTTTGGTTTTTTTTTTTTAATAGCTGCTACCCTAGTATTTACTTGTGAAATACTGTCCCCCTTTTCTTCCCCCCCCCCCCCCCAGCCCTGGGCTACTCCTTTCTCTAGTGACTTAACTTGGGTTAAAAGGAGTGGGGCTCCAGGCAGGGCATGGAGCCAGGGAGGTGTCTGTGTGGTGTGGGAGGAAGGGGGGCTCCTTAGTCTAACACTTTAAAGATCCTCTGCTGTCCCTCCTCTCCCGGGCAGGGCCTGGGCATCTTCTTTCTTGCACCCAGGGTGCTGGGGGAGGTTGGGGAAAGGAAGGAGTGCTGCCTACACACCCTCCTCCAGCTGCTGGCCAGGCTGCTGTCTGACCTTGCGGTGTGTGTGGTGTCTATACTGCAGCTGCCTTCTGCAAAAGCTGATGCAAATGAAGCACAGAGTAGAAGATCTGTGCTTCATTTGCATAATTAACTAGCTCTTTTTACAAGAGGCTCTTGTGCCAAAAGGAGTGGTGTAGACAGCTCATTTTTTCAGGAAGACCAGCTCTGGCACAAGAGGAGGTTTTTTGCACACACAGGAGCCGCCTATGCTGCTCCTTCTTGTGCCAAAAGCCTCTTGTGTAAAAATGGAAAATTATGCAAATATTTTACTCTGCTTCATTTGAATAAGTTTTTGTAGAAGAAGACTGCAGTATAGATGTAGCCTGGGGGGGATTACAGGCCTTGGGGAACACCTGGGAGCTGGGGTGGGATCCTCTGTCTTTCCTGCAGGAGCTCCTAGAGCAAGCCTGTGCTCAGCCCTGCCCTCTAGCACACCTGGGCTCCTTTGCTGATCTAGTGCGTGTGTCAGGTCTCAGCTCATCCCTGTTGTCACGGGCAGCAGCCCAGGGCAATCAATTGCTGTGTTGTTTTGTTTTTATTTAAATAAAAAGTGTCTTTCTTTTTTTAAAATAGCTGGTGGGTAGCCAGCAGCCTGCAAGTTAGGTGTTCCTTCTGTTCAAATCCCTGATGGATGTGTGGTTCCCAGCCCCTGGGCCACTGAATTCCCCCCTCATCTACCCTCCCCCACCCATCTCTGTACCAAGCTACCCCCAGCCTCACCTGCTGCCCCTGAGCCCCCTGCCTGCCCTTGGTTCCCTGCTTCTCCACCTGGGTACAACTTCCTCTCCTAGGTGCTAGGACACATGCTAAGCTACAGGCAGACAAACACCCCCTCCCAGCTCTGGCCCTGCTCTGGTTGCTGGGGGGCCTGCTGGGTGCTGTTTGTAGCAGCAGCCTAGCTGCTCTTTGGCACATGCATCTTCCCACACCCATTTGCATACACAATCTCTCCTCCTCCCCCCCCCCCCCCCCCACTTTTGCCTGTAATTACTCTTTTTCCTGACTGTAGCTAATGAGCCTTTTCCGGTCCCTACACCCCCAAATGAGCCAGGGCAAAGGTGAGGGTTGGGCAGCTGGGTAGGTTCCTGGCTTTGAGGGGCCTATTTTCCTCCCTTCCCACCTCCCCGCTGCCCACAAGCAGCATCATGGCAGACTTCTCAGGCAGCAAGGGCCGGGGCTAGCTGTGCTGGGGCAGGGGAGCAGGTAACCTGTGAGCTGGGTCGTGCTGCAATGGAGGGAGGGCGTTGGGCTGAGTCAGTGGCAGAGCAGAGTGGGGAGAGGGACCCAAGGCTGGGAGAGCAGCCAAGGTGACTTGTTTGCTTTTTCAGCCCAGCTCTACTCTGATCTATGGGCCACCTGGGTTGCTAGTTCTTCCCTGCACCAATGAATACAAGAATGGTCAAAGATCCATCTACCCAGGGTCCTGGCTGCCCAGCATGGCCCATGCCAGGTGCCCCAGAGGGAACAAACAGAAAGACCCTCCCCCCCTGCTCCTTCCCCCCTCACCCATTCCCAGCCTGGGGCAAGCAGGTGACAGCTGCCACCCCTGCCCATCCGGACTAGTAGCCATTGATGGATCTACCCTCCATGAGCCCTGTGGTAGGCTGGGCCTTCCCACCAAGCTATAGCATGGGGGGCAGTGACACGTCCAGCCTAATCCCCTGTTTCATGGGGTGTTTGTCACTCTGAGCGGGGAGGAAACTGGCCTAGTGCCAAACATTCCCACCCATCCTGCCCTGGCTCTCCGGATGGGGAGTGGCCAGAGGGGGCTGGGAAGTGGCCCGCCCTGGCTGTCACAGCTGGGAGTCAGCGGCCCCCCGTTGCCCAACCTCCTGTTTTCACAGGGGCTGATCAGGAAGCTGGGTGGGTAGGGCAGGAAATGTGGCCAGAGCTGTCTGGTTTCCCTGGAACAGGCTCTGCTCCCAGCTGCCCCAGCCTGGCAGTGGGACACCCCCCCCCCCCCCAGCAGCAGGCACTGCCGGAGCCTGCATCTCTCCTGCCTAGGGGCTGGTGGCACGTGGGGGGAGCCCAGGGCATGGGCCCTGGACCCACCCACTGCTGCATGGGGCCCCAGAGTAGCCCGGGGGAGCAGCTGGGGTGCGGGTGCCCTGGGTGCAGGTCCTACTGGCCCTGGGCTTGGCAGTGCGGGAACCGGGGGCAGAGGATGCTCTGCGCTGCTTTAGGGTGAATTTATTTCACTGTGGGCCCCTTTAACAGCACCTAGAGCCAAAGAGATTGCGCGGAGCCTGCCCTCTGCTGGCCAGAGCCGGAACTGCTGCAGGGCACGCACCGACATCCCCCCCCCCCCCCCGTTGGGTGGTGAATTTTGGGGAGCCTCACCTCCCCGGAAACTGCAGCTGCGCCGCGCGCCGGGCCTCTCAGCAGCCGCTAGGACTGGAGGGGACCCCTGGGGACGGCCAGGCTGGCTCAGCGCAGGATCCAGCCGTGCTCGCAGCCAGCGGCTCCCGCGCAAGGCGCACCCTACCCCCCCATGCAGTCTGGCCCCCAGGCCGGGGAGGGGGTGTTATGGCCCCGTGGGGGAGGGAACCCCCGCTCAGCTGGAGTGCCCGGCCCCCCCGGTTGAGGTTTGGGGGGGCTAGATCTGCAATGGGCCCCCGGGGGGGGCAGGCAGCCCCAGGGGGGCGGGGGTTACGAAGGAGCGGCCGCGGGTTGGGGTGTTGGGAAGGGGAGGCGGGTGCAGGGGGAAGCCGTTGGGTGGAAGCCGGAGGGGGGGGGGCAGGGAGTGGGGTGCGAGGAATCGGGGGGCAGGGAGTGGGGTGCGCGGGGCTGAGCCTGGCTGTGACAGGAGTAAGGACACCTGTTGGGAGCGCGCGCTCCCGACAAGGGCAAAGGCGCGTTCCCGCTGGAAGCAGGTGAGAGCGCGCGCCTGGTTGGAATCCCGCGCGGGAGCGCGTCGCCAGAGCGCGCTCAGGTGCCCCGGGGTTGGCAGTCGCGCATGCAGGGTCCCCAGGAGTCACGCGCGGGGGGGCACACAGGGTGCACGGGGACACGCGCTCGGGGCTCGGTGCGCGGCGCGCCAGTGACCGCTGGCCGGGGCTCCGCGGGGGCGGCACCGTGACCGGGGGGATGTGGCCGGCGCTCCTGGGGGCCGGACACTTAAAGGCGGAGCCGGTTGCCTGGCCCGGGCAAAGCAGCGGAGCTGGGGGCTGCCCAGTGCCTGGGAACAGCAGGGGAACGCTGCCCGGGGCGCAGCCTGGCACCCAGCGTCCCTGCGCATGGCGGTGCCAGGAGGGGTCCCCAGACCATAGGGGCGGCGGTGCCAGGAGGGGCCCCGGGAGTGCCGAGGGGACTTGGCTGCGAGCCGATGCGGGGCCGCTGAGACCGAGGCAGGAGCAGGACAGAATTCCGCGATGCCCGCGCCGGCTGCCCGCGCCCCCGGCCCCTGAGCGCCGGGGTCTGGCCCCACGATGCCCTGGCACCGGCCGCTGGCGCTCTGCCTGCTGTGCCTGGCCTGCTGCCTGCTGCTGCCGGGCCGGGGCTGCGGGCCGGGCCGGGGCCCGCCGGGGCGCAGGCGGCCGGGCCGGAGAGCCCTGGTGCCGCTGCGCTACAAGCAGAGCGTGCCCGGCGTGCCCGAACAGACCCTGGCGGCCAGCGGGCGCGCCGAGGGCAGGCTGGGCCGCGGCTCCGAGCGGTTCCGCGACTTGGTGCCCAACTACAACCCCGACATCATCTTCAAGGACGAGGAGAACACGGGGGCCGACCGGCTCATGAGCGAGGTACGGGGCGGGGCGGGGCGGGGCGGGGCCCCTCTGCCTGCGCCCTCTGCCCCATTAGCCCGGCCGGGGCCCGGGGCTTCACAGGGCGAGTCCAGCCCGATCCCTTCTGGGAGACCGGGGCGGGACTTCGCGATAGAGACCTTTGGACCCGGGCGGCTGGGAATGGGGAGGGGGATCGGCTGGGAATGAGGGGACCTGCTGAGAACTGGGGGGGGGGGAGAACCAGCTCAGAAGGGGCCTGGCTGGGAATGAGGGGGACCTGCTGAGAACTGGGGGGGGGGGACCAGCTCAGAAGGGGCCTGGCTGGGAATGAGGGGGACCTGCTGAGAACTGGGGGGGGGGGGACCAGCTCAGAACGGGGCCTGGCTGGGAATGAGGGGGACCTGCTGAGAACTGGGGGGGGGGACCAGCTCAGAACGGGGCCTGGCTGGGAATGAGGGGACCTGCTGAGAACTGGGGGGGGGGGACCAGCTCAGAAGGGGCCTGGCTGGGAATGAGGGGGACCTGCTGAGAACTGGGGGGGGGGGGGGACCAGCTCAGAACGGGGCCTGGCTGGGAATGAGGGGGACCTGCTGAGAACTGGGGGGGGGGACCAGCTCAGAAGGGGCCTGGCTGGGAATGAGGGGGACCTGCTGAGAACTGGGGGGGGGGGACCAGCTCAGAACCAGGCCTGGCTGGGAATGAGGGGACCTGCTGAGAACTGGGGGGGGACCAGCTCAGAACGGGGCCTGGCTGGGAATGAGGGGACCTGCTGAGAACTGGGGGGGGGGGGACCAGCTCAGAACGGGGCCTGGCTGGGAATGAGGGGACCTGCTGAGAACTGGGGGGGGGGGGAGAGAACCAGCTCAGAAGGGGCCTGGCTGGGAATGAGGGGACCTGCTGAGAACTGGGGGGGGGGACTAGCTCAGAACGGGGCCTGGCTGGGAATGAGGGGACCTGCTGAGAACTGGGGGGGGGGGACCAGCTCAGAAGGGGGCCTGGCTGGGAATGAGGGGACCTGCTGAGAACTGGGGGGGGGGGGGACCAGCTCAGAACGGGGCCTGGCTGGGAATGAGGGGGACCTGCTGAGAACTGGGGGGGGGGGACCAGCTCAGAAGGGGCCTGGCTGGGAATGAGGGGACCTGCTGAGAACTGGGGGGGGGGGACCAGCTCAGAAGGGGGCCTGGCTGGGAATGAGGGGACCTGCTGAGAACTGGGGGGGGGGGACCAGCTCAGAACGGGGCCTGGCTGGGAATGAGGGGACCTGCTGAGAACTGGGGGGGGGGGACCAGCTCAGAACGGGGCCTGGCTGGGAATGAGGGGGACCTGCTGAGAACTGGGGGGGGGGGACCAGCTCAGAAGGGGGCCTGGCTGGGAATGAGGGGGACCTGCTGAGAACTGGGGGGGGGACCAGCTCAGAAGGGGCCTGGCTGGGAATGAGGGGGACCTGCTGAGAACTGGGGGGGGGGACCAGCTCAGAAGGGGGCCTGGCTGGGAATGAGGGGACCTGCTGAGAACTGGGGGGGGGGACCAGCTCAGAACGGGGCCTGGCTGGGAATGAGGGGGACCTGCTGAGAACTGGGGGGGGGGGACCAGCTCAGAAGGGGGCCTGGCTGGGAATGAGGGGGACCTGCTGAGAACTGGGGGGGGGACCAGCTCAGAAGGGGCCTGGCTGGGAATGAGGGGGACCTGTTCCCAGACGGGAGCTGCTCTAGGGCTGGTCTCCTCCCCCTCCCTCCCTGTCGATTTTCTGCCCCTTAGCTCGGAGGTTTGGCTGGGTTTAAAACACCAGGAGGCTGCCCCCCCTCCCAGACCCGCACCACCAGCCCCAAACCAGTGGCCTGAGACACTCCCCCTCCCCCCAGCAACAATGGGCACGGGAGGCTCCCGGGAGGGGTCCAGCTGGGGGGCGCTCAGGCCACCCCCCCCCCCCTTTGCTCTCTGAGCCATAGAGGATCAGGAACCAGCCACAGGCCCTGGGAGCCCCGGGGAGGGGGGCAGGGCTGGTTCTAGTGATCCTTTGATCCTTGGTGCCTTGGAGCACCCGGGGCTGGGGAAGCACTTAGCAGGTTCCAGTTCCCAGTTTCCAGACTCACTAGGGCGTCCTCCATGTCACTGACAGGGAAACTGAGTCCCGGGTAGGGCTGCTAGGCCCAGGCACACCGCTTCCCAGCCCTGCGCTGTGGCTTGGCACCTCTGTGCTAAGGGAAGTGCTCAGTGTCTGGGGGGAGGATGCCTGCCACAGAGCTGGGCAAACCAGGGTGGACCCCTCTGTCTGTGCAGGGTGCAGAGCTCTGATTCCCGCCCCTCCCCAGCCCAGGGACCCATTGGAGCCAGTGGGGCAGAACTGGGATGAGAAACACTTATTGGAAGCAGTTCATGCCCCTTTTGGGGCGACTGGCTTGGTGCTGGGGGGTGGAGCTGGTGAGAAGGGGAGGTTACAGCAGAGAAGCTGGAGTCTGGTTCCAACTCTGGGAGAGGAGCAGGGATGCGGGGGGACAGGTTGGGTGTGAATCTGACTCTTGAGACCAGCCTGGTTTTACACCAGAAGAAACCTGGTCCTTGGCTTAAGCATTTGACATGGACCCTGCGATGTTTGGCCCTTTGGCCACTTTCTCTTTGGCAGCGTATGTGTGTCTGTGCGCGTGCGTGTCCTGCTGTCACCCCTGGGTGTGTGCTGTCTTGCTGTCAGAGCCCGGTGGAGACAGGGCCCAGGCAGCTTTCCCCATGATGCAGCCAGGACAAGATACACATGGCCAAAGAGGCAGCTCCTTGGACAGGGTGGGAGTAGCAGGGGGAGCAGCGGAGACCCAGCCGCAGAGCAGGCAAGGAGAGCGAGGGGGGACAGGGATGTCCCATCCCACCTCATCTTCCTGCTGAGGCTTGGCCTGGCTGAAATGTGCCAGGAGCCTGGCTTACAATGAAGCCACTGTTGGCCCCTGCTAACTGGGCTCAGGCTTGCACACTAGGGCTATGTCTACACTGGCGGGTTCTTGTGCAAGAACGGCCATTCTTCCGCAGAGCATCCACACGGCCCACCTGCTCTTGCACAAGATTTACAGTAAAGCGTGGTAAGAGGGGGTTTCTTGTGCAAGAGCTATGCTCTATTCTAACAAGTGTAAGCTCTCTTGGACGCGCAGCAGAGCTTTCTTGCGCAAGAGAGCGTCCACACTGCCATGGATGCTCTTGCGCAAAAGCACATGGCAGTGTGGACGTGTTCTTGGGCAAGGGTTCTTGTGCAAGAACTCTTGCACAAGATGTTCTTGTGCAAGAACCCACTAGTGTAGACATAGCCTAAGATAGCACCCAGGAAACCTTTGCCTGGGCCCATTTCCACCCCTCCCTGGATGTGTTCTCTAGGCTTTTGAGACTCGGGCAACCCTGGAGACATTCACGGAGGACTGCTGTGTTGCTTTGGTTTGTTGCAAAGGTTAAGAGGATGCAACTAGGCCAGTGGCTTAGCCCCAGGAGACTTGGGCTCCAGTCCCAGCTGTCACGCGGCTTCTTCGTGCCTCACTTTCCCCATTGCACGAATGGGGATAACAGCCCTGCTCTGGCTGCCCAGGAGGGTGGGGAGGATAAACATGTGAATAGTGAGATGCTCGGACATTAGGGCAAAGGGGGGAAGAAAAGTCCCCTGGACAGCTGAATCAGTGCCCCCAGCAGGGCTGTTTGGGGGGGAATGGCTGCTTGGTGGCTGAAGGCAGTAGGATTGAAACATGCACAAAGCAGAGTTTCAGGTCCCAGCACAGCTGTCTGCGCTTTCTGTGTCCAAAAAATCTGCCTGCCAGAATCCTGGGGCGGTGAGTTCCACAGGTTAACACAGTGTTAGCAGCAAGTAGTTGAGTTGGCTTGATTGTGCCCCTTTGCTCTGACGGTTGGTGTAACCGCCCCCAGGGTGCCCTATGCCAGGTCCAAGCTGTGCCAGGGGAATTCTGGCTCTCCGGCTGTGCAAGCCAGTGACATTTCTGCCTCTTGTGTGCCTGTGGGTGGGCATATGAACTGCATCACAGATTCATTTCCTCCTGCTGAGTCACCCGATGCCCGTCGCCTGGGCGAGGGGGTGGCTGGCAGCCAAACTGGGTCTGGATGGCACGGGATGGTGGGCGTGGTGGGTCTGGAAAGAGAATGAGCTGGCTGTGTTAAAGAAGAGACAAAGAGGTGGGGGGGCATGGAGAGCAATGGGAACCAGTCGCACCAGGGTGAGTTTCTTGCCACTCATGCCTTGATGCTGGGGCGAGGAAAGTCTGCGCTTTGGCCGTTCTGCTCTCTAGGGTGAGGGGGCTGTTCTGGGGTGGGACTGTCCCTCACAGGGACGAACTGGACACTGTGATATTCAAGCCTTAGCTTGATGGGATATGTCTGGTGCTGGTCGGCATGGAAGCCAGGACGCCCAGGTTGTGTTTGCAGCACTGGGAGGGGAGTGGGGCCTAGTGGGTGGAGAATGCTAAACCCCGGAATTGGACAAACCCAAGTCCTTCTTCCTGGGCTAAATGCCAGCTCACTTCCTGGGCACGTTCGTGTGTTACAGCCACTCCTCGTCTGGCCAGTTCTGCTTCATCCTTGGGGTTGGCACCCAAAGGCCCTGCGCTGTATCACCATGGTGCCAGAGGCTTCTGTGGGAGTAAACTAAGCAGGGCAGGTCGTGAGCGATCCCTCCCTGTAGGCTGGGCCTTTGGTGTCCTCCCTCCGGCGCTGTCCAGCCCCTCCTCCAGCGTGTTAATAATGGCTGGCTTCTGTCCCTGCCAGCAGCCTGGGTTCACTGGCTAGCTCCTGCCCTGCTCTGTGCCTCAGTTTCCCCAGCTCTGAAATGGGGATAAGCTGGTACCCATATCCCAGGGCTGCTCTGAGGCGTTGGGACTGTGCTAAGAACCTCAGATGAGGGGGAGCTGGCAGGTTACTGGATACCTCTGGCATGTGAGCTGCACGGGGTGGGGTCTGCGCAGTGCCCAGGCTCCCCGCGCCAAGGGTTTTGCAGTTAGGGGGGTCACTCCCCCCTCCTCTGCCCTGACAGCACTTTCTGCTTCTCTTGGTTTCCCCACTTCAGAGGTGCCTGAAAATGCCCCTATTCAGCTGCTCCGGGACCAGGCGCCTGGCAGCCCTGGCCTGGCTCCACAGCTGTGACCGGCAGCTGCCTCCGCAGGTCAGGGCTCCCGTGGGCGCAGCTGGGGTCAGCTGGCTGCCACGGGGGATGCAGGGACTCGGAATAGAAAGTGAAGGTCACGGGCTCCTGCTGGGGCAACAGGGGGCGGGGGGCCTGTCTGGGGCTCCCCATCCGGGGCTATGGGGCAGCCGGGGGCGTGCTCTTGGCTGCATAGAGACATGGTAAGAGAGGAGGCTGCCCCGGGTTCCCTGGTCCAGGCTGCTTGGCTCTGTCTCCATCCTCTGCCCATCAGCCCTGCTCCCTGCCTCTCCTTCCTTCAGCCATTCTCCTCTGCCCCCTTCCCTTGTTCCCCCGCTCCAGTGCTCACTGCACTGCCTGTCCCTCTCTCGCGCCTTCCCATGCTCCCGCTGCACCAGCCTCGCCCTCCTGGTATGAGAATGTCAAGGCTGTTGGGAAGTGGTTACTTGTTTCTTTATTTGATTATTCCTTTAGTGATAAACCTCCTCTCCCAGCCTGGGCTTGCTGGGGTGTGTGTGTGTGTGTGTGTGTGTGTGTGTGTGTGTGTGTGTGTGTGTGTGTGTGTGTGTGTGTGTGTGTGTGTGTGCGCGCGCGCAGCTGGCATGATTTCCCCTCCCTCCTGTCTTGCCCTCTTCTGGGCTGTTTCTCCCTAAGGCTGCCATGCTGGGGCAGGGAATAAGGGTGTCTTGGGGAGGGTGGAAGGAAGCCAGGTTTCAACAGCCCTTAACTGCAGCCTGGGGGTCTGTGGGAGGACTTGGAGGGCAGCCCTCTCCCCTGCTACTCCAATGCAGCCACCTCTGGGGCAGAGCACAGAAGCTGCCCAAGAATCATGCAGCAAAGGGGCTCCCTTGCCCAGCACTGAGATGCAGCCTCCTCTGGGATGGAGCGTGGCAGCTGGCTAACAGCAGTGGCTGTGTAGGACACATTTTATCCTGCTGGAAGTGTGCGGGCAGGTGGTGCTGAAGGCTACCGAATGGAATTAGCTACCTTGAAATATGGCTGCTGCACCCTGACTTTTATGGGATGTTTGGCCATGAGGGTTCAGGGTCTGGGGGTGCATCCATTCTTTGGCTGGCCTGGGTATCCCAGAAAGTGCACCCCCATAGAGGGTGCAGGCTATGGGGTGGGGGAGGATCCCCAGCCTGGCTGTGAGGAGGGAGGGGGAGTCCGGCTAAATGGATCCCCCAGATCCTCAAGCACTTCTCCCCCCATGGGATACTCGACTCTTTCTCCAGCCTGATACCCCCAAGCAGGTGGCTAGCTCAGCAACCACCTCGTCCCCTGCTCCAGCCCCCCCACCCTTGCAGAGCCCAGATCCTGGTCAGTAGCTGCTCTCCGTGAAGGGGGGAGACTGGCCGGAGAGTGGGGTCCCATGGCTGCCCATCCCATAGAGCACTTTCCCCCTCGCTGACACCAGCCAGGGGGTGCAGAGCCGCTGAATGGGCCTTTTGTGGCAAAGCTGATGACTTTGCTGTTATTTCCCTGTTGAACCGGAGGGTTTGAAATTCTCGCCGAGTTAAGTAATTCTTGGGCTGGAAAACAGCTATTGTGCTGTGAGGCGCGAGGCGCTGGGATGCGCGGCACATTCCTCCTCCGGTCCTTTCCTGCCGCCCCTGCATGCCATAAATCTGACTTTGTTCCCTTGGCTTAAATGCCACCCGTGCCCACCAATGTTCCCTCTAATCTTTTCCATTCGTGTGCAGATTTTTTTCCCCCAGCCATGTGTGGAATAAGTTTTATGTCCACTGAGGCGCGTGTGGATGTGCACCACCAGTAGAAACAAAGCCTAGCTGTGGGCACTCTGCTAATCAGCGGGGCGGCACTGGAATCTCTCCTAAGTGGCCAAACACTGGCTGCCCACCCCATCTCTCCGTTTGCTCCTCTTTTGTTCCTTCCCCTCACTCCTCCCTGCCCACCCCATCTGTCCCCCAGAACCTAGCTCTGCAATCTGGCTGTAGGACTTGGCCCTACTGCTGGGTGCTGAAGGGGTCAGTGAAAGGAACCCGGGAGCGGGGAGCGGATCGAGTGGGATTCTGATTTCAATCCACTGTTTTTCAAAAAAGTGGTTGTGCCCTCTCGGTGTTATACTGAGCTGCTCTGCCTCACCCCAGAGGTGGCTGCAGTTCTCGGAGGGAGGAATGACATTCTAGCGGAATAACCTGGACATTGGTTGAAGACAAAGTGTCCATGGCCTGTAGCAGGATGGATGTCTGTCCAATCCAGAGATTCATGGCTTTGTCTAGGCGGGGAAGCTTGGTTACCCCATTCCTACACTGCCCCTGAGTGAGTGGGGATGGGGCTAGATCCCCAGAGTCTTGGCTCCCAGCCCCCTGCTCTAGAGGGAGCCGCTTCAAACAAGTATCCTCCCATGCTCCTGGAAGGCGGATTAGCCATTCCCTCTGGGCCTGACCCGAGTTAATTAATCACCAATTAAGGAGCGGTCTGGGGGGAGCTGGTGAGCGCTGGTTTAGACTGTTTCCATGTGGCTGCCCAGGTGGGGGAAGGCAGGCCCAGTTTATTCCTCTTCCCCCCCTCCCCTCCTCTCTGCTTTGGTTCTGCAGCCAGGCCAGCCATGTCCCCTCCCCGCGCGGCTCTGTGTGCCCACAGTGTCCCTGCCCAGGGGATTTCAAAACCGCCAGCCTCTGACCACAAGCCAGGACTTGGAGAAACGGCCTCCCGCCCCGGGTCTCACTGGAGAGCTCAGAACCTGACCCAGTTCAGCCCTGGGGGCCTGGCCCATTCTGTACCAAGGCCCATGGCATCTCCTCGCCGGGCTGGGGGAGGGGACCCTTGGGGTAGGCGGGAGGGGTCTGCTGAGAAGGTGAAAGGAGGGGGAGCAGAGGAGGGGGGGGGAGGGTGCTGGTCCCCACTAGCCAGCAGAGAGTGAGTGCAGCCATGTGTGGCTTGGGGGGGGTGAAGCATGGAGTGGGGCTGCAGGTGTCACACCCCTGGGGCCCGGGTTTCTGCTGGCAAAGGGCCAATGGAAGCACCGGGCAGGCATGGGAAAAATCGCCCCTCCAGGCTTGCGCTGCAGACTCAGCTCCCAAGCTTGTGGCCTGTGGGGAGGGTCACCACAGCCCCCGGACTTTTGTGCCACGCAGGCATTAGGGGAGCCCGTCGGATGCAGAGGCCAGGACTCCTGGGCCCTGTCCCTGGCAGTGCTGTGCCCTGGGGCAAAGTCCCTTCCCCTTGTGTTTGCCTGCCCCCCGAGTTTGTCTGGCCCATGGGCCAGGGCTCCACTGCAGAGACAGGTGTGGCCTTGGCCCAGGCTGGCTCCAGGAGACCCGTCTGCCATGCTGGGTGGAAGCTACCCACTGCCCCACCTCTGGGTGTGGAGGGCACTTTTCATTTCCACAAGGCATTCACCACTGGGGTGCCAGTGTCTATGCAGGGCCCAGCACGGCCGAGGCTCCATCTCTGCTGAAACGCCCCTGGCCTGCCAGCCCCTGTGAGTCCCCACGCTCGGGGGCACCAGCTGACGTTCCCGTGCGTATTGCTCTTGGAACGCCAACAGGCGGAACCGAACCTGGGCCCTCTGGAGCGCAGCGCATGAGCCTCTACCGCATGGGCTGAAAGCCAGCCGGCGCTCAGCTCAGGCTGTGGACCAGACTCAATCTCTTTCTCTGTAAATGGTCTAAGTGCTACTCCATGAGACAGTGAACTACTCCCAGTAGGTGTGTGGCTGGCACGCGCCCGTTAACCAGCAAGCCTGAGAGATCAAGGGGGCGCAGCTCCCTGTGCCCTCCCGTCTCCCCCGCTCATTGTGGCGGTGAAAATGGCCAGCCCCAAGGAGTTAAAAATTCACCAGTGGCCTTTGCGCCTTGCCGCAGCATCCCCACCATCCTCCATCTGGACCTCCCTCAGTGCACCCAAATCTGCTAGCACATCCTTGGACCGTTCCTCCTCTCGTGTCAGTCTCCTGCCCTTGCAGTCCCCGGTGATCTGGGAATTTCCCTCCGCTAATGCCAGCTCCCTTCCATCTACCCCCTGCCTCTCCCGTCCCTCCGGAGCAGCAAGGGTTAACAGCCCCCTCTCCCTCGCCAGCGCTGCAGGGACCGTGTGAATGTGCTGGCTGTTGCCGTGATGAACATGTGGCCTGGCGTGAAGCTGCGGGTGACGGAAGGCTGGGATGAAGACGGGCACCACCTGCCTGACTCGCTGCACTATGAGGGGCGGGCGCTGGACATCACCACATCTGACCGTGACCGGGAGAAGTATGGCATGCTGGCACGCCTGGCCGTGGAGGCCGGCTTCGACTGGGTCTACTATGAGTCCAAGTCCCACATCCATGTGTCGGTGAAAGCAGGTACCTGGAAGTGGGGTGATGACGTGGGGGGGCAGGCAGCCCCCGTGCCGGATACCATGGACCCATTGCCTTGGTTGGTGGGTGTCTTTAGGCTGACGACCCTTTGTGCAAATTCAGAAATTTGCTTCTGCTCACATGTAAGAGTGAAAACTGTGCAGCTGCTGCCACCGCCCAGCTGTATGATTGCGCAGAGGCTGTGTCCTGAGTGGGGCACAGCGCATGGCAGAGAGTGTGGGGGGCAGGAGAGGATGGATTTGCTATGTCTTCATTTGAAATCCCTCACAACCCCCTCGATAGCCTTTCATGCCCAGTGGGCAGAGGACTAGGTGTGGACTGTGGGTCCTGGGTTCTAGTCCTATCTCTGCCAATGACCTACTTTGTGACCTTGGGTAAGTCTCGTCCCAGCTCCATGCCTCAGTTTCCCTTTCTACCATTTGTCTATACAGACTGTCAGCACCCTCTCTTTGTAGGGCCCAGGGTCCTGATCTTGCGTGGTGCTTCTAGACACTACAATAATAATTGCAGCTGAATTCCTTACACCTCCCTCTACGGTTAAGGCCTTTACAAAATTCTAACATGAATAGAATCATTCTTACAACTTCTGTAAAAAAAATTCCATGCAAGAAGGGCTCTTAGTAATTGTTAAAAAAAAAATCCTAATAATGTATTTTTTTAAATCCCCCCTTCCCTTCCAGCAGCCCCCAGAAACCCAGCTAGACCCTGTGCCCGAACCAGCCCGGGATGAGAACTAAAACACACCCATCAGCACTGGAAAGTCCTCAGGGCTATTACTTGATTTCAGCGTGAACCATTTCAGGTGTGGTTAGCGACAGGAGTAGAGCTGCTCCGTGTGGTGTGTTTGCCGCTGTGGTGTGTTTTAAGCGTGGGCTTTGTCACTTAAGAGCTAGTTTGTGTTTGTGTCATTTTGTGGCCCATTTCAAACCACCCTTCTCTATGGCAGATTGGCTGGATCCTCCTGCACACACTGTTCAGTTCCTTGTGAACAGCAGGCAGGATCCTGCACGGCCTACATACACGGGGGCTGTGGTTTGGGTCCTGATGCGCCAGTGCGCGGCACCTTGCCTTGTAGTTTCTGCTGGCGCCAAGTGGAGGTAGTGGCTTACAGGGGAGTGTTGTGGACTGGTGTGGCCAACACCCAGGCTGCCACCCAATCATGCCTCTTGGTTTTAACCTCCCAGGGGCAGAGCTGGGGGTGTTGTTACATCTCAAAATTTCCCCACTGAGCAGCCGCACTCCAAGGCAGGAGGGGAGAGAAAACTCTTGGATCCCTTTGGAAGTACCTTGTTAAGCGGTGGGAGAGGGGGGGGGTTCCCAAGCACGGGGCCCCACTAGCCTCTTTCTGGATTGATCCTGGCAGCTGTGAGCTTGACCAAACCCGGACCACAGAAAGCTGCAGGCGCTGCTCTGCCCCCAACGTGAGTGCACCACATGGAGCCTGACTGGGCCGGGTATTGGGCTCTCTGCTCCAGAGCAAACCCCCATACAGTGTGTGTCAGGCCTTGTGCTGGATTAAACTGCCCCCGGGCGAGCCCTGTTATAACCTGGTGCAGCACTTCTGCACGGGGGAGGTCGTGCAACATCCGAGCGAGGCAGCGGCAAGTTCCCCATGTGGACAGGTGGCGAGCAGGGTGCCGACACCCACCTGTGCCTCCCCGCGCTAACGGCAGCCTCCGTCTTTCTGCAGATAACTCCCTGGCCATCCGGGCCGGCGGCTGCTTCCCGGGCCACGCCACGGTGACCCTGCAGAGCGGCGAGCGGAAGGGGCTGTCGGCGCTGCGCCGAGGTGACTGGGTGCTGGCCGTGGACCGGAGCGGCCAGGTGGTCCCCACCGAGGTGCTGCTTTTCTTGGACCGCGACCTGCGCCGGCGCGTGTCCTTCGTGGCCATCGAGACGGAGAGCCCCGCCCACCGGCTGCTGCTCACTCCCTCCCACCTGGTGTTCGCGGCCCAGGCCAACGGCACAGCCGGCTTCATGCCCGTCTTTGCCAGCCGGGTGCAGGCGGGGGACTCGGTGCTGGCCCACCGCTCTGGCAGAGGTGGGCTGCAGCCAGTCAGGGTGCTGCGGGTGTCACGGGAAGAAGGCGTGGGGGTGTACGCCCCGCTGACCTCCCACGGGACCCTGCTGGTCAACGGGGTGCTGGCCTCCTGCTACGCCATCCTGGAGAGTCACCGCTGGGCCCACCACGCCTTCGCCCCCCTCCGGCTCTTGCATGGCCTCCTCTCGCTGCTGCCCTCCGGTGGCGAGGCCAAGAACTGCAGTGTGCCGGAGACTGGCATGCACTGGTACTCACGCCTGCTCTACCGGCTGGCATGGGGGGTGCTGGGCCAGGACTCCCTCCGCGCCTAGCGGCCCCTCCCCCCCACATCCCTGACTCAGACAAAGTTCATGTAACAAACTGGACAAAAGCAGCTGCCAGGCTTTATTCCAAGTGCCTTGTGATCCCTGAAGGGGAACCCCTGGCCCATGCCGCCAGCAGGGCAGCGAGGGGGAACTGGCGTCCCTGCTACAGCCTCACAGGAAGTCTCAGCAGAGAGGTGTGCTGACCGGAGATGGGCGGGGCGGGGGGGGGGCTCTTTGCAGTCCCCCCAGCTGCGACTCCACCGAATGCAGCAGGTTGGGCCCGGACCAGCCCCTCCATTTGCTAAAACCTCCTTGCACCTCCCTCCCTCGTCCTGCAGCTGCCCCCCTCCCCATGTCCTGGCACAACCCTTCCCTCTGCTGCTCTGTGAGTGTGGCACCTACCTACCCACCCTCCTCACGTCTCCCCCATCAGCAGATTCTGTCCCTGCCGGCTCCCTGCTGCCCACCCCCCCCCCCCGCCCAGTGCGTGGGAGATCCTGGCAATGGGTACAGCCAGCTGGCACTGCTGCCCCCTGTGAAGCCTCAGGAGGGGGGGCACTGGGACCAGTTTGTGCCCTACCAAGGAGCGTGGGCAAGGCAAGGGTTGCACAGTGCCTGGAAGGTGGAAAGGGGAGGGGGTCCCTGAAGCCAGCTCCTACCGGGGAAGGCAGCCACCCTCCCCACGACCCTCTGCCCAGCTGCCGTTCTGGGCCACTCTGGCAGCCGCTGTGGGCTGTGCGTGCCTCCCCCACATCCCCCCAAAGGGGACTCAGAACGAGCTCCCGGGGCGGTGGGCGAGGGAGGGCTCCGGCGAGGGCTTCTGGCCCAGCAGCCCCACAACTGGGGCAGGAACTGGGCATCTGAGGGTTCCCCTGAGCTTTGAACTCCGAGGGGCCCCATTGGGTGGCGGGGGGAGGGGGAGTGTCATTGAATTGAAAAGCCAGACCCTGGCCAGGCTGCCTTGGGAACTGTGGGAGCCAACTACTGTGGGGCAGTGTGGACTAGTGGCTAGAGGCCCCTGGGTTCCAGGAGGAGAGTACAGGCTTGTGGTCAGATCAGTGTGGGGTGACCGGGAGTCAGGACTTTGTGTGTGTGTGTGTGTGTGTGTGTGTGTGTTAGCGTTAGCACTGGCACAGCAACGCTCATGTCTTAGCATCCTACCCGACAAGGGTGAGCTCCCTGGCAGCCTGTGCTAGGCTGAATTGGGCTGTTCCGTGTGGGCAGCGCCAGGCAGGGGATGGGTCTCTCCCAGCAGGGGGCGCCAAACGGAGGCAAGTTGTTCCCCAGAATGGGTGGGGCAGAGGGGGGAAGAGCTATTGCTCCAGATGGTCTCATGTGGGGGGGGGGGGGGGTGCATGTATCTTGGTAACAGGTTCATTCTGCCCTGCTGGGCCCTGTGGCTCTAACCCCGTAACTCCCCCCGCCCCGCTCCAGAGTTTTATTTTTCTATTTATAAATGGTAATATAATGTTGCACACGGTTCGCCAGGCCCTGGGCTGTCAGGGCCGTGCGCCCGGCCGGGGGTTAAAGATGCTTTAACTCTCTGGGGGTTTTTTCAAATCATATTTAATTTTTTTAATAAAGAGATTGTGTAGCCTAGAGAGAGGCCGCAGCAGCTGCATCCTTCCCCCCCATTTCCCCCCAGACATGGCTAGTTCCTCTCTGGCCCGGGGAGGTGGGGGAGCAGACTGGAAGTTGCCCAGATCCCCCGTGCCATGGGTGGCAACAGGCACAGGGGCACTCAGGCCTGGGTTTTCCATGTCTCCCCTACTGACCCCCATGGCACTGACACCAGGCACAGCTTGTGTCTCCCACCCCCCCAGGTCACACCCAGCACTGCTTAGCCTAGGGGAAAGCAGCCAGGTGCCCTGGACGCGCCCCTCACCTAGTCCTAGCTCCTGCCTCTCTGCCGCCCATGGGGCCCCAGATCCTGCCCCCAGCCCCTCCCCCACCAGCATCCCACTGCACATTCCTCGCTTCGCATTTGCATAGTGAAGGTCAAGTGGGTGCGGGCCTGTGAGAGCAGCCAGTGTTTGCGCCCAGGGAGGCTGGCTGGGCCTCTCCCTCAGGCCCTGCTCCCTTCTGGCTCCTCTCCTGGGGGCGAGCACACGGCCAAGTGCCAGCAGGGGTGGGGCTGGCGTCACTGGAGGAACAGCAGCACCCTACGCCCTCCCCAGCCTGGCTGGCATCTGTTCCACCCCAGGTGCCTTTTCCCCCCTTACACTGAACCTCCCCCACCCCCGGCACCGGCACGAGACCAGCCCCTTCCGGAGCACCAGCACCATCCTCCCGCCGGGGGAAGGGGCGACTCGTGTGGCCACCCTGGAGGGACCAAGCCCGGAGCTCTTTGCCGTCTGGGCCGTCCTGAAGTGTGGAGATTCTTGGGGAGCCTGAGGGGCGTTCTAGGCCTGGAGGCAGGGGGCTGGATTTGGAAGGCCAGGGGCTGCGTGCAGAAGGGAAATGCGCCCTTCCCCCCCTCCCGCTCCGCAGCACCTGAGCCATTTCCACGTCTGAGCCCCTTTGAGGAAATGATGCAGGAGAATGGGGGTGGGTTAGGGTTGACCAGGTGGCTGGACTTAGTAGAAACTCCCCCCCCCCCCCATTATCACTGTGAGCATCTTTAGGCAATGGAATAATCCCCCCCCCCATTTGCTGTCTCACCCCAGCCTCAGCCCAAAGCAAGCAAGGCCTCACCCCTGAAAGGAACAGCTCCTCTAGCCCCTCCCCCTGCATCTGTCCCCAGGACCCACTGCCACCCCGGGGAGATGGACAGGGTGGGGGAGGAGTGAGCTGTTTCATTGCCCCTTCTGCCCACCAGGCGGCTAGCGATGGGCCCTAGGCGAGCGGGGGTAAGGGGAGGAGGCTAAGCTGTGCCGGAATTGGGATAAAACGATGGGCAGACGGGTTCAAATGCACCAGGACAGGCAGAATCTCCCCTGCCCACACAGCCACTCAGCTCAGACAATGCCCCGCCTTCCCCTTCTCCGGGTGCCCCCCATTCACCGTGCCCCCTGCAATCTCTTCTCTCCCTGGTCACCCACCTCCCAGCCTGCCCATTACAGTGGTCCGCTTGGCACAGCCCAGAGCACATCTGGGGGCAAGGCCCCTGGCACCTCTGTCCGGGCTGCCCAGCGTGTGCCATGTAGGAGCCAGTCTGAGAACTTTCCAAACTCACCGCACGTGTGAACATACACAAAATACGTGGCCGTGTAGGGCTGTGAAAATTTGGGGCACCAAATTTTCAGGTGCTCCTACTCAGCTGTATGTGTTTGCCTGCCTATGTATGGCCCTATCACCTCGGCTGCAGCCTGCCTGGTTCCTCTCTGCCCACCACCCGCAGCTCCTCTCTCCTAGAATCATAGAATCCTAGATCTGGAAGAGACCTCAGAAGGTCATCAAGTCCAGCCCCCTGCCCAAGGCAGGACCAATCCCAACTAAATCAACCCAGCCAGGGCTTCGTCAAGCCGAGACTTAAACACCTCTAGGGATGGAGATTCCACCACCTCCCTAGGGAACCCATTCCAGTGCTTCCCCACCCTCCTAGGGAAATAGTTTTTCCTAATATCTAACCTACACCTCCCTCACTGTAACTTGAGACCATTGCTCCTTGTTCTGCCATCCGCCACCACTGTGAACAGCCTCTCTCCATCCTCTTTGGAACCTCCCTTCAGGAAGTTGAAGGCGGCTCTCAAATCCCCCCTCACTCTTCTCATCTGCAGACTAAACAGACCCAAGTCCCTCAGCCTCTCCTCGTAGGTCATGTGCTCCAGCCCCCTCATCATTTTGGTCACCCTCTGCTGGACCCTCTCCAATGCGCCCACATCCTTTCTATAGTGGGGGACCCAGAACTGGACACAATATTCCAGATGTGGCCTCACCAGTGCCAAATAAAGGGGAATAATCACTTCTCTGGATCCGCTGGCAATGCTCCTCCTAATGCACCCCAATATGCCATTTGCCTTCTTGGCTACAAGGGCACACTGTTCACTCATATCCAGCTTCTCATCCACTGGAACCCCCAGGTCCTTTTCTGCTGAACTGCTGCTTGGCCAGTTGGTCCCCAGCCTGTAACAATGCTTGGGATTCTTCCGTCCCAAGTGCAGGACTGATGCTCCCTGCCCCTCTTCCCTCCCCCAGCTACCTAGCTGGCTGTTAGTGAGGCTCCCTCCAGCCGGGCATGGAGTAAAGAGGAACTCACAACCTCCACAGCTCCACTCCGGCCCCAGGGAACCCCCCAAGCTCAGGTAGAAGCCATGGGGGGGGACCCCCAAGCCCCAGGCGGAAGCCATTCAGGAGGGGAGTTGAGTGGAAAGGGAAGCCCTGAGCCTCAGCAGAAGTCACACATGGGGGGGCCCATACAATGTAAGGACGGCTCTGGTCTCTGGGGCCTGCCATGCCCATCATACTAGCATGGAGACCGAGACCTACAGAAAGAGAGGGAGGGGAGTGCTTGAAAGTGGTTGAAACGGTGATAAAGAACGTACCTACCAGCCACACGGAGGACCAGGGTTTGTTGGGGAAGAGTCAACACGGCTTTTGTAAAGCGAAGTCACCTCCCCAGTCTACTAGAATTCTCCAGGATGAGGGGGGGGTGTCAGCAAATGTGTGGACAGGAGATACAGTGTGCTTGGCCTGTCAGAAACTTTGATACGACCCCTCATCAGAGGTTGTAAAGCCAAGTGAGCAGTCATGGGATAAGGTCCTCTCCTGGATCGGTGGTTAAGAGCTAGGAAACAAAGGATAGGAATAAATGGTCAGTTTTCACAGCAAAGGGAGCTCGATAGCGGGGTCCCCCAATGAGCTTCACTGGGATCAGTGCTGTGTGACAGATTCGTAAGTGTGCTGGAAAAATGGGTGCGCAGTGAAAAGGCAAAGTTTGCAGATGATGCCAAATTAGTGATTAGCACAGCAGACGGCCAAGGGATCTCAGAAAACCGGGTGGGTGACTGGGCGAGGAAACACCAGATAAAATTTAATGTAGATCAGTGCAAAGTAGTGCACATTGGAAAGCACGATCGCAATCATGCATACAAAGTCATGGGGTCTAAATTGGCTGTTAGCAGTCAGGAAAGAGATCTTGGACTCATGGAGAGTTCTCTGAAAGCATCTACTCTGCATGCAGCGACAGTCAAAATGGCTAATAGACTGTTGGGAACCATTAAGAAAGAGATAGATAAGAAGACAGAAAATATTATATTGCCACTATGTAAATCCATGGGATGCTCAGACCTTGAACACTCTGTCGTTTTGTTCACACGGTCTGAACAAGCTATATTAGAATTGACAGGAAACCTGAGAAGGGCAACAAAAATGCTTAGGGGATTGGACAGCTTCCATCTGAAGTGAGATTAAAGACTGGGACCATCAGCCTGGAAAAGTGATGACTGATGGGGGATACGATAGAGGGCTATAAATATATGACTGGTTTGGAAAAGATGAATAAGGATACATTGCTTATCCCTCCATGTCACACATGAATCATGGGCCACCCAATGAAATTAACATGCAGCAGGTTTAAAACAAACCAAAGGAATTACTTCTTCCCACAACACACAGCCAATCTGTGGAACTCCTTGCCAGGGGATGTTGTGAAGCCAAAAGTATAACTGGGTTGAGTCAGATAAGTACCCAGAAGTCAGCTACTGCAAAGACAGGCCCAACAAGGAAAATAACAGACTACCACTGGTTATCACCTGCAGCCCCCAGGTCAAAACCCTCCAATGCAGCATTGACAATCTACAACCTATCCTGGAAAATGATCCCTCACTCTCACAGGCCTAAGGAGACAGGCCAGTCCTTGCCTACAGACAACCCCCAACCTGAAGCAAATCCTTTCCAGCAACCACACATCACACCTCAAATACACTCACCCAGGAACCTACCCCTGCAACAAACCCTGATGCCAATTCTGTACACACATTTAGACAAGCGACACTATCACAGGACCTAATCACATAAGCCACATCAAGGACTCATACAACTGCACATCCTCTAATGTGATATATGCCATCAAGTGCCAGCAATGCCCCTCTGCCATGGATATTGGCCAAACTGGACAGTCTCCATGACAAAGGATAAATGGACATAAATCCGACACATTCATCTGGTCAACTTCGGTCATCTGAAAAAGCGAGCTGTGCCCATCAAAGCTCATGATACCATCTACATGTTTTGTTAGTCTATAAAGTGCTACCAGACCATTTGTTGGTTTTTACACATAAACATGTAAGAGAACATTTTAACCCACTCAATCATTGATTTAAAAGTAGCCATTCTTCTACAAAGGAATTTAACTAAATAACTACAGAGAGTCTGCAGAACTGGAATTTATTCACAGATTTGACACTGTTACCCTGGGCTTAAACAAAGACATTCACTGATTGGTGCGTTACAAAGCCAATTTGTCCTGCCATTAATATCTGCATTTCTACATCAAAAGCTATGTATGGGACACATCCAGCTCACTTAATTAGCTTCGTTAACATGGGTCCTACAATTGACAGGTACTTCTTCTGCTGTTTTATATTAGTTTCTGTTATTTCCACTCCAACTCGTCCGATGAAACTTAAAAAACAACAAATAGTTTTGCAGCACCTTAGAAACTAACAAGACAGGTAGACTAGATGAAGTGGGTTGTGCCTATGAAAGCTCATGATTAGGCAGGTCAACATTGCAAATGAGACAGGGATTTAAATATCGCGTGCCTAATTTGCATAAAAATGGCCACCACGTTTTGCCGATTCAGCACCTCCTTGCAGGAGGCATAAGGGATCTGTCGAAAAAGGTACACACATCCCCTCTTTCTAGGAGCTATGAAGGCACTGGAAAACTCTTAAGTTTTTTTAGCAGATAATTTAGCAGTTGGCTGACAGGAGCACTGTATCTAATTCCTATATAAAAGAAAGAAAATTAAATAAATATCAGACCCACTTAGCTCTAATACTAACATTGTCTAATACAGCAATTCCTCATTTAACACTATAGATATGTTTCAGAAAATGATCGTGTTAAGTGAAAATGTGTTCAATTTTCCCATTAAAAATAGTTGCGTTTCAAGCGGTGGTGTCTGTTGGGACCGGGACATAAGGTTGGGGGAGAAAGAAGACTGGGTTATAGCAGGGAGGGGAGGTGTCTGGCTCTGGGGAAGGAAAGGGGAGGAGAGAGGAAGGGGATTGGGTTGGGGGAATGCCTCTATGACGGGTCTGCCGGGACCCGCATTGCGTCCGGCGAGGGGGAGTCGCCGGGGAACAGCGCCGCAAGTGGCGAACCCTCCGTTGCTTTGCAGGGAGGCAATGGGCCGGCTGGGGAAGTCGTGTTATTCTGGGGACGGTCGTGTAATTCAAAAAACGTTCCCCCAAAAAATCGTGCTATTGCGAAATCGTGTTAAGCAGGCACGTGTTAAATGAGGAATTACTGTACTAACATGGTCTGTGCTCTTTATTTGAAAACTGGACTCCCTAAACTCCATTCATCTGAAGAAGTGGGCTGTGCCCACGAAAGCTCATGAGACCATCTGCATGTTTTGTGAGTCTCTAAGGTGCTGCAGGGCTATTTGTTGTTTTTTAAGTTTTTCCAGTTACAGACTAACAGGGCTACCCCGCCACCCCCCGAAACTAACATGGTCTGACATCTTCTCACAAGTCACTTAAGGGACACTTGCCAGCCTTAACATTTTAATATCTGTTCTTATTTTGTTACTAGATCTGTAGACAGAGAGATTGTCAGGACTCCTTGGCACTCAACTCTGGAAACAGAGTGGGGTTCAGTGCGTTATGGCAGGGGCCAGATACAGCTGGGTTCTATATAAGAACGTTAGAACGGCCATACTGGATCAGACCAATGGTCCATCTAGCCCACTATCCCGTCTTCCAGCAGTGGCCAGAGCCAGGTGATTCAGAAGGCATGAATAGAAGAGGCAGTCACCATATGATCCATCCCCTGTCCCTCATTCCCAGCCTCTGGCAAACAGAAGCGAGAGATACCATCCCTGCCCATTCTGGCTAGTAGCTATTGATGGACCTATTAACTTATTTTGTTCTTACTGGAATCCTCTTATCGTTTGGGCCTTTTTACCATCTTCTGGTGAAGAGTTCCACAGGTTGACCAGGAAGAAATAATGTCTTTTGTTTGTTTTAAATCAAAACATATAAATGTCTTTGGGGCAGCTTCTTGTGTTATGTTAGTGAAGGAATAAATAACATCTCCTTATTCTATTTTCCCACACTATTCATGATTCTTTAATCCTATAACATATCCCCCCGCCCTTTAGTCATTTATTTTCCAAGCTGGAAAGTCCCAGTCTTTTAAATCACTCCTCACGTGGAAGATATTTCTTACCCCTAATCATTTCTGTTGCCCTTTCTGTACCTTTTCCAAATCCAATAGATTTTTTTTTAAAGATAGGGCAACCAGAAATGCATGCAATATTCAAGATGTGGGCAAATCATGACTTTATGTAGAGGCAATATATTTTCTCTCTCATTACCTATTTCCTTCCTGATGATTTCCAATATTTGGTTAGCTTTTTAGATTGCTACTGCACACTGAGCAGATATTTTCAGGAAACTATCCACAATGATTCCAAGATCTCTTTCTTGAGTGGTAACAGTTATTTTAGACCCCCCATCATTTTTGTAGGCATAGTTGATACTATATTTTTCCATGTGCATTCACCTCACTGATTACCCCTTTTTCAAGATCATCTATTACATATTTGAGTGAGTTTGTCTGTCTATCCATCTGTCTGTTTGTTCAAGAGCTTCTCCTAAATAGAGCTATGACCACCAAATTTGATATACAACTTCCTTTGATCATAACTCAGAGCAGGGCTACTCAACTTTGGAAGACACAGGGGCCACAGTGATACTCACAGCACATGCCGAGGGCCACAACTTAAATGTGGTTGCAAATACATGCAAATATATATGCAAATATATGCAAATAGCATCTCACACTGATGGTTATGAATAGAAAGATTAAGGCAAAACGTAGGGCCCATCTAAGTCAGCTCTGCTGATATTAATTAAGTGCAATATATACCCAATTTCCACCCATCTGACAGCACTTTTAATGAGCAATGACAGTCCAGGAATTTAACTACTAAAACACATATCAACAGAAGACCATTATATTGACTACTTTTTTGTTTTGGCTCCCACCCATGGGCTGCAAACAAACAGGCCACAGGCCACATGCGGCCCATAGGCCGTGTGTTGAGTAGCCCTGACTTAAAGCAAGGTCAGGGTTTGGTTGTGTCAGGAAAATGGGATGTGCATGGAATGGGATGAATTGCGTCTCAGAAAACCATCCAGAAAAGAAAAAGAATCATAAGGCAGGTAAAAGGGTCTGGCTGGGGGTGCTTCTCCCTCCCCCGAGATTGCCCAAGCCTCTGCACCCTTTAAGGAGAGCAGTGGGCTGCTACAGGAACATTACTGGCTGTTCCTCTTTGTCAGGGAGCAAGGGGGAAAGTGCACAGCTTGCTGCATTCCTCACTCTGGCTGGGGAGTGCAGGGGGCAGATGAACCAGGACTCACACTCCTCCCCAAACAGCATGTGCCTGGAACAGGATTCTCATGAAACCAAACTGAAAAGAGACAGAATCACCAAATCAAGTACAGGCCTCAAAACTGACAAAACAGAGCAAATGTAGGAAATGAGCTCAGGGCAGGCCGAGGGAGGGTAGGGGCTCAGGGCAGGTATGTAGGAGCCACCTCTGTTTGCTGTCTCCAGCACAGGCTGGGTCTAGAGAGGGCTGTGCCTCCGCCCTAACTGTGGAGCTCTGTGCTGGAGCCAGGGGATGGGGGATGCCCCCCCCAACCCCAACTTCATCTGCTCCATGCTGGGACCAGAGGAGGGGGCACCTCTCCCCCAGCATGAGGGATAGCTCAGTGGTTTGAGCATTGGCCTGCTAAACCCAGGGTTGAGTTCAATCCTTGTGGAGGCCATTTGGGGCAAAAATTTGTCAGGGATGGTACTTGGTTCTGCTGTGAAGGCAGGGGACTGGACTCGATGACCTTTCAAGGTCCCTTCCAGTTCTAAGAGATAGGCAATCTCCATTATAAAAATATATATATATATATATATATAAAAAGCCATGGCACCCAACTGAGAGCTGCTACTGCCAGGGGACAGGTGGTCCTGTCCTTACATGGCCTCTCCCCAGATTAACTTGGACCTGCCCCAGCCAGGGGATTTGCACCCCTCTCCAGCTGTGCCCACTGAGCAGCCAGGGAGAGGCACTTCTCACCTGGCTCCAAGCTGCTGAGGTGAGAGAGGGCTGGGGTTGTCCTCAGGGCAGCCTGCAAATTGTCTCCCCCAGCCCAGAGAAATGATTTAAGTGAAGTGGGTACATTTTCAATTTACTTAAACAAAAAATTAACCTGAGCAAGGCTGGGTAAATCTTCTAGTTTATGAATAAGTTGAACAGCAGTGCTCCAGGAACACACCACTATTTATTACTACTCTCTCCCCCCCCCTTCTTTCAAGTGGAGTGCTTGGCAATGTTTTCATGATCATCTAAGGATCCCTCAGTTACCTGAAGGACAAGCCCTTTTCTCTTACTCAGCCTGCCTCCCTCTGCTTATAAACAAATTCCCTGCCCCCAAATACCAAGCTGGGAGCAGCACCAACTCTGGTGTGCTTAAGAGCTGCCTCTGGAGCCAGGGCAGGTGCCAGACCTCAAGTATGAAATCCAGGAGTCCAAACTTTAGGTGGGGCTACAGTCTCCCCCCTCCCCTGCTCCCCTCTTAAATGGCACCCTTGACGGAAGGGGGCAGATACACAGTAGGGCAGGGGGTAAACCATCGAGGCAGTCAGTGTGGAAGCAGCTCTGGAAGCGGTGGGGGTCCATGCGGAGTGGTGGTGGAAGAGTCAGGGAGTGGAGACCTCCCACGTGCTCTGTGCTTGTGTGTGTGTAGAACCACGTGGTCCCGTTTCCTTCCCTTCGGTTTAATGAATGGAGCCTGGCGCTCCCTGAGCGCATGCGCCGTCCCCGCTCTCCTCCCTCCTCGGAGTCGTCCCCGCCCCTCCGGCAGGGACGTCGGCCAATAGCAGCGGCGGCTTCGCAATGTTGTGGTCACGTGGGAGGCCGGGTGTTGTGGCTGCGACGACGGCCCCGCCCGGGCGGGCTCTTTATCGCTCTGGTTGTGGTGCCCGCCCTGCTCTGCCCCCTCCCGCCCCACGCGGCGTGGGCGCTGTCCGCACGGGCCATGCCACTGGTGCGCTACCGGAAGGTGGTGATCCTGGGCTACCGCTCCGTGGGTGAGTGGGGGGGGGGGTCTCCCTGCAGGACCGGGGGGGGGGTGCATGGAGCCGGCGGGGGGAGGGGGGCGATGCACGGGTCGCTTGCGGGGCCCGTGGGCGGGAGGGGCTCTGCAGGGAAGGGGGAAGCCGCGGGGGCTGGCGTGGGGTGGGGAGGGGCTGTGGCTCCTATGTGAGGTGGGGACGAGCAGCCTGCGCTGTGGGTTTCCGGCTTCCTGGCCCAGCTCTCGCACGCTTGGAGCTGATGAGCAGCATCTGTGGCAGGCGGGGGGGGGGGGGGGGGGGGTCTTGCTCAGCTGCCCCCAGGCGCGCCCCGGAGCTGGGGAAGTTATGGCCACTTTCCGGGGTGTGCTGCCCTCTGAGTCTTTGCTGTCTTCCCCCCCCCCCCCCCCCCAGCTGATCCTCCCTCGGGAGGAGCTGGGGGGGGGAAGGGGAGGCTAGGGGTCATGTGGGGTCAGTTTGCCATTCAACCACATGGCCTGCGAGGAGAGGGAGGAAATGACCGGGGTCAGAGGTCGGCCTTGGGAAGTGGCTCATTTCCTTAGATCTAGTTTCTAACATTCAGCTTTAAAAAAAAAAAAGTCTCAGAGGGATAGTCCTGTTAGTCTGTAACTTGTGTGCCTGGGTGCCCAGTCCTAAGGGCCTGCCCTGGGCAGGCAAAGGGGGGGGGGGGCTAGTCTGCTAAAGTCAGAAGCCCCCATCTCCAACAGTGGGTCGGCAGCATGGGGTTTGGGCGAGAGGGTTTAAATCCTGCTTCTGCTCAAACTATTGCCTCTAAACCCCTCACCCCTGACATGGCCAAGCAGAAGGGATGCCCTTAGTGCTGGTGTGAATTTGGAAGCTGAGTTTGGAAGTTCCCAGCACACCTTTATGGGGGTGTACACATGGGTGGCCTTGCCATGTTGGTCTCTGTGAAAGGGCAAGGAGGGGGCTCCTAGCAGCAGCAAAAGTTAAGGGCCTGTCCATTAGGCTCAGGCGGGGGCCCCGGTCTCAAGGACCCTGGTGTAAGGACCCTGGTGTACGTTGTAATTGACTAGCTTCTTAGCTGGCGCGGGCCAGCTGCAGGGGTCTGACTGCCGTGTGCGCTGTGCCTGCCGCATTCACAGCAACACGGTTTCAAATCTCTTCCCTCCAGGTAAAACCTCCCTGGCTCATCAGTTCATCGACGGGGAATTCCTGGAGTGCTATGACCCTACAGTGGAAAGCAGTGAGTCCAGGGCCCTTTTCAGGCTGAGTGAGCCTGTAGTGGGCATTGCATTGCGCTTATTTATCCCCATAGTGCTTAGGGCCCCCACCAAAACTGGCCTCCAGGGGAGGTGTTGTGGAGATTCCCCCCCCCCTTGTTTAAAGATTTGGGGGAATAGAAACACTGAAGTGGGGGGGAGGGGACTTGGCAAAGTGATGCAGCTGAGTCAACAGAGCCTTGTTCAGCACCCATCCACTCGACCAGCCTGCCGGATGCACACGCTGTGGTTCTTGGATAGGTCTAGGAACACGCGGTGTCTAGGGTAGAACTCACAAGTGCTCAGATGCCCATTAAAGTGCCAGCTGTTGGGGATGGGATATGGGAGAAAGTGACTTCCTTGCCTGGAATCCAGAGCCTTCTGCAGGAGGCAGGGCGGGTGGCAGGGTTACCTCCATCAGGGCTCCATCTCTAGCTTCAGGGATCAGCGACCGAGGGCGAGAATCTGGTTCAAGGGGGCCTTTAAGCTGAAAGGCCACGTGCTGCATGTGGGTTGGGGTGGCGGGGGGTGTTTCCTTTTGCGTTTGCTGCAAACCCCTCCCTCCTTCCTGCCCTTGGCTGTTTCTAGCCCCTTCCTGCTTTTCATGAGCCCTCCACCCCCAATAGAGCGAGGCGGTTGGGTGGGCGTTACTGAGGCTTGCCTGTTGTCCGGAAACGCAGCCATTCCTCCGGCTGCACTTAGTGTCTGTGGAGCAGCAGGTCCTGTGTGTGAAATCGCAGGAGAGCTGCTGGGTCCCAGCTAGGCGTAGAGGGTACCACAGGCCAGAGCTTCCCCTTAGCGCATTGTGGAGTCTCTGTGGCTGCCTCATGCTTGCAAATCCACTCTTGGTTGACATCCGCAGAGGAAGCTGCATCCCTTCTGGGGGGAGGAGGGAGGGCAGGATCCGCTGGGACTCCTCCAGCTCAAATGTTTCCAAGTTGGGCTTTGGTTCTGTGCGAAGCCAGCTGGGCAGGACAAACCCAACCGACAGGAGAGCTGATCTAAGCCTGGGGGGACTGGTACAGCCCCCTGGTACCAGCCCAGCAGGACCCACACCAGTGGGGGGAGCTGCATCCGACAGGCTGTGCGCAGAAGCCCAGGGGCTTGTCTCCTAGTCACTGCTCCTTCAGCAACCGGAACCCGGGGCGGGAGCGGATGCCCTTCAGGGATTGATCCTGGGACCTCTGGGTCCAAAGGGCCAGGCTGTTGGCTATGGGGAGGAGTGGACTTGTAAGCCTGTGCCTGGCCTGGCCACCAGAGGGCAGCAGGGAGCGGTCGGGCTGGGTGTGGGGACTGTTCCCTGTAACAGGTCTCTGCGATTGATTCCCCCAGCCTACAACAAAATGCTGATGGTGGGAAAGGATGAATTTCACCTCCAGCTGGTGGATACTGCAGGGCAGGTAAGACCTGGGGGGGAAACGGGTGTAGCTTTCCACATGGTGCTTCCTCCTGACGGGTCTCCCTCTCCACCCCCAAAAGGGATATATGATGCAGCCATCTCTGGCATGGAACCTTTCCCTTATCATGGCAGCCGTTTAGATCAGGAAGGGTGAAATCCTGTCTCAAGACCAGAAGGACAGTTAGGGAGGGGGGTAGAATTTGGTCAGGTCCCTCCCCCCTCCCAAAAATAACACCGTTTCAGTGGTTCTGTGTTTCCAAAGGAATTAACCTCCAGCAGCAGTAGTGTCCTGTAGCATCATGCTGGGGCACTAGCCACCTAGAGAGAAAAGTACCCCCCCCCCCAAAAAAAAACCCACCACCTGGGCTTTCTGTGGTCTGCGGGAGGGTCTCCCACCCATGTGCCAACCTGGCTCGATTCTGTTTAGCGTGGGCTGGGCTCCCGTGTCTCGGCAGGGTGGGATGCTGTAATAAAGTGGGGTGGGGGAAGAAGCTGTCTTGTCTATTTCTCACCCGCCGCTGTTCATGCGACTCTCTCCTGCCCACGGCGCCCCAGGACGAGTACACCATCCTGCCCCATTCCTTCAGCATCGGCATCCACGGCTACGTGCTGGTCTATTCCGTCACCTCGCTCCGAAGGTGAGGGCTCCCCTGGGGGGTGGGATTGGTGCTTGACTGTAGGGGCCGTGAGCTCCGTGTCCTAGGGGCCAGATCTCCAGATCGGAGCAGAGTCGGCTCCAATGGGTGCTGTTCCTGGAGTAGAGGATCCGGAGGGGCCCTTGGCTCCCATGTGTGACTCCAGACAGGTCTCGGGAAGACTGGCCCACCCTGAGCCTACAGGAGGGGAGCAGGGATGGGCTGAGTCCGGAGCGGCCCAGCCCAGGGGTGGAGCAATGCGGCTGCAGCTCTGTGGCTTCTCCTTAGAGTCTGCTCCCTCTCCTCTCTCTGCAGCTTCCAGGTGGTTAAGACCCTTCACAACAGGCTGTATGAAAGCAGAGGGAAAACCAGGTAAGAGTCGCCCTCCCCTGTGCGGGCCCCACCTGTGCTGAAAAGTGGGGAGAGGCTGGCTCCATGGGTGACCCTGCTCCATCCCTGGCTGCTGGACTCCAAACAGGGCATGTACCTGCACCACAAATCCCTCCTCTCCCCCCCCCCCCCCCACCTCCCGGTCCGTGGCTGACCTGGGCTGTTGCCTCGGGGCTCCTCCCAGGCGGGGCTGGGCCCCTGGTGCTCTGGGTGCGTGGGCTCTAGTCCACCTGAGCTGGGGAGGCGCAGGCCAGAGGCGGCAGGATCCCAGATCACTCTGCTCTCCTGGCTCTTGTGACCCTCTCTTACCCTGCAGGATGCCGGTGGTGCTGGTTGGGAACAAGGCTGATCTCTCCATGGAGAGGTAAGAAGCGGCTCTGCCGTGAGCTCTGTGACCCTGCTCCCCCTGCACCCCATCTCCCCAGAGCTTCCCACCAAGCTCTGGCTCCACCTGCTCGCGCTGCCACGTTCCTGGCGGGAGGGCAGCTCTGGCCTAACGGGGGAGGGGGGGGTCCCTCCTCGGCCGGCTCCTGTTCAACCCCCTGTTGTGTCTCTAGCCGCGAGGTGAACACAGACGAGGGCAAGAAGCTGGCAGATTCCTGGGGGGCCATCTTCCTGGAGTCGTCGGCCAAAGAGAACCAGGTCTGGTCTAGTTCACCTCTCAGCCCAGGCGCTTGGTTGGGGCGGAGAGAGGTGCTGAATTGCCCCGGGTGCTAATGGCCCGTCTTTGCAGGATCTCTTGGTACCTACAGGGGGAGGAGGATATAATCTGCCCATCCCCACAAAGCCGAGGGGTTGGGGGAGGGCAGGGGGCAGCCCCCAGGGGTAAAGTGACTGAATTCCACCAAGCTCTGCAGCCCCTGCCCAAATGCAGGCATCCTTGGGGCGGGGACATGGGGCAGGAGGCTGGCAGATGCTGGACCCTCATGCTTGAGGCGCAGGGCGGGTGGATCTCCTTGGGACTTCCCCTAAGGGGGCTCCCCCCCCCGTTATCCCACCCCGCAGGGGGGCCCTCCCTGCTCTCACTCAAACACCCCTCCCCCACCCCATCCCTGCAGATGACCCGGGGAATCTTTACCAAGATCATTGAGGAGATCGACCGGGTGGATAACTCCTACGGGGCCGAGCGCAGCTGCTGCCTCATGTGAGCCTCTCGCTGCGTCGTCCGAGGGGGCACCAGGAGCGAGGACCGTGGCTGCTCCCCTCCTCTGCCTGGAAGTTTCCTTGCCAGTGGAATCCAGCGCTAGACAGGGTCAGAGCTGCCTGGCCCGGCGATGTTACGGGTAACCCGCAAACACACTGTACCTCACTGCCTGGCCTATGCTGTCGGGGGGCAGGGCCTGCGTTTGCACATCCCCGGCTCGAAAGCAATCTGTTTCTGGTGCAGCACGTGTATAGAGGGGGGGCGTCCGGTGGAATGTATTTATGTTTTTTGGGCAGGGGGCGGGGGAGGGGGCTTTGGATATTTATAGCCGATATCTAAGCCTGCACGCACATGTTTACAGTAGTCTCTGCCCCGGCCCCCACCATGGGCTCAGTTCCCCTTGGCTGGGTCTCCTGGGCAGAACGGGACTCCGTTTATTTCTAATGCTGCTAGAACCGGAATCAGTTTTCCAGTCATCCTTCCAAGACCTGGTCCAGTCTCAATTCGGGCACGGCCAGCACAGCTGACCGCAGATCTGGCCAGGGATCTGCCCACCTGCCTCACCATCTATTGCCTTAGTTCTCCCTAAAACCAAGAAACTGTTGAGGCTTTCAGTCCGTAAGGGGGATCAGAATGTGGCGTCTTTCCTGATGTCAGAGTCTCTTCACCAAGCCCTGTTGAAAGGGCAGCACTGGTGGGAGCTGGGGGTGGTGTGACTGGAGGGATTAAAGTTTGTTTTTTGTATGCAAAAAAGAATGTTCTGGAATCATTGTGCTCAGGCTCTGAGAGAAATTGGGGGACGGGGGAGGATAGTGGGGCATGGCAAGCGTCCGCCAAAGCTGGGTAGCGATCTGATACCACAGTACTGGGTGCTATATGTGAAACTTGAGACTATCCAGGGGTGGGGAGGGAAAGAGGAATAATTGGCGGTATGCTTCGTCCACCATCTCAGCTTGGCAATAAAACAATGTATCATTAGGCTTCAGAGTTAACACCCACTGGGCTCTGCCTGGGATTAGTCCTGTCAAGGCTCTTAAAGTGCTTTGGGAGGGGTGCATCAGAATTATTTCTAGGTTAGGGAAAACTGAGTTAGGAGCGAGTAACTTGCTTGACAACACGCTGCCTGGGTTGGAACCCAGGTGTCCTGCTCTACCCTAGCGTGGGTGAAGAGCAAAGGGAAGGCCTGGGCCTCCCCTGTTCAGGCTGTTTAGTGGGAGGCCCATCACTCAATGGGCTGAGATACCACTGAGCCTGCTTTCCTGGGTGCCCCTTAACTGAGGCCTGCTGAGCAAGCCCCTTCCAGCTCTGCCACAGAGAGGGGGTCGCAGCACTTTGCTGGGATCCTGCACTTCAGCTCAGCTCTGGGCGGCTCAGCCAGCTGGACTTGCCTCAGCACCCAGATGTACAGACTCTGTGGGGCTGGGCTGGGCCCCCAGATGAATCTGTCTTGCTGTACACAAGGTAAGCTCCTGTTGGCCTCTTTCTGAGGGCAGAGAGAGAGAGAGAGAGAGATGTACTGTAACATAACATGCATAAGAACGGCCGTACTGGTCAGACCAAAGATCCATCTAGCCCGGTAGCCTGTCTGCCGACAGTGGCCAGCACTGGGTACCCCAAAGAGAGTGGACCGAAGACAATGATCAAGCGATTTGTCTCCTGCCATCCTTCTCCAGCCTCTGACAAACAGAGGCCAGGGACACCATTTCTATCCCCTGGCTAATAGCCTTTTATGGACCTAACCTCCATGAAATTATCTAGCTTCTCTTTAAACTGTTAGGCTACGTCTACACTGGCCCCTTTTCCGGAAGGGGCATGTTAATTTCAGAAGCCGTAACAGGGAAATCCACGGGGGATTTAAATATCCCCTGCGGCATTTAAATAAAAATGTCCGCCGCTTTTTTCCGGCTTTTAAAAAAGCCGGAAAAGAGCATCTACACTGGCCCCGATCCTCCGGAAAAAAAGCCCTTTTCCGGAGGATCTTATTCCTACTTCAAAGGGCTTTTTTTCCGGAGCATCGGGGCCAGTGTAGATGCTCTTTTCTGGCTTTTTTAAAAGCTGGAAAAAAGCGGCGGACATTTTTATTTAAATGCCGCGGGGGATATTTAAATCCCCCGCGGATTTCCCTGTTACGGCTTCTGAAATTAACATGCCCCTTCCGGAAAAGGGGCCAGTGTAGACGTAGCCTTATAGTCCTAGCCTTCACAGCCTCCTCTGGCAAGGAGTTCCACAGGTTGACTACACGCTGTGTGAAGAACTTTCTTTTATTAGTTTTAAAATTTCATGTGGTGTCCTCTAGTTCCTCTATTATGAGAACTAATAAATAACTTTTCTTTATCCACCCTCTCCACACCACTCATGCTTTTATATCCCTCTATCATATCCCCCCTCAGTCTCCTCTTTTCTAAACTGAAAAGTCCCAGTCGCTTTAACCTCTCTTCATATGGGACCCGTTCCAAACCCCTGATCATTTTAGTTGCCCTTTTCTGAATCCTTTCCAAGGCCAAAATATCTTTTTTGATATTTGATTACAACGATTGCTGTAACACAAGTGATTTTATTAAGCAGCAAAGGGGTAGGGTTTAAGAGGTGATAAGAGACAGCTGACAGAACAAAACCAAATAAACAATGCCCAAGTAAATAAAACAATGCACTAAGATCACACCAACCCGGGCACTTTACAAGACTTGTAACTTTCTGGCTCAAGGGTGTGAAAACCCCACCCCACCCCACCCTCCCAACTCAGCAAGTTGCAGCCCCATAAAGCCCCGGTGTGAACCAGGCTATGATGCTGGGAGTCCTGTTCCCAGTGCTGTGAGCTACTCCCCTCTTGGAAGTGGGTGTCACAGAGCACTGGGCTTTATGCTTTTTAAGTGTAGACAAAATCTTGGATGTTTCCAGCAGCCCTCTTCCCTGGTCAGCAGGGGAGTCCTGCTTCCTGCCTTTATATAGAATTTTGCCCAAGGCAGGAATCCTTTGTGTCCAAGATGGGCCCCAGCATCAGGTGACAGGGCCACTTGGTAGGAGCCCCCCTACCTCCTCCCAGGCTTACAGGACAAACAAGTCCATTGACCGGTGGGGGGGGGTCCTTGGTTGCTTGCCAATGGGCCATCAAGATCCTGAAGTACCATTAATGGCCCCACTTAGCAGGAGAACTTTTAACACAAGTTTGCTGTCCATGTTTCTAACTTGGAATGATGCTCCCACCCCCAGAGGGGATCCTAGATGACCTGCTCTCCACTGACCCCTTGCATGAGGCCTTTCGCATCGAACCTATTCCAATTAGGCCCCATTCTTTAGCATGTTTCAGGAAGTCCATGGAATGATCCATGATTGGGGGGGGGGGGGGAGGCAGAAGCCCATAGAATGGCCCATGGGGGGGGGGGGGGAAAGAAGTCCATGGAATGGCCCATGATTGGGGGAGGGCAGCACCTTGTCTCTGCACCACTGAGAGCAGGCCAGACAGTGACACCCCTGCATGAATCCCCTTGGGTCTGGCTGCTTTTTGCTGGGACGCCTTGTGAATGGAGCTGGGGAGAGGGGGGCTCTTGCTCTGTGGGTCTCAGGCTCCAGTGCAGACCCTCTCCCTGGGTGGTACGCTGGGGGTCTGGCCAGGGCTGCAGGGAGTAGCGTGGGAAGGGGAACAGGGCCCTCGTCAATAAGCAATTGCCTGGACTATTTCTAGGTGAGCTAGCCCCATACATGTGTGGGGAGGGGCAGGCCCCAGTGCTTAGAGGGCCGGGCTCTGTGCAGGGTGAATGCAGGGCAGGGCTGGCCTTACCATGAGGCGAACTGAGGCGGCCGCCTCAGGTGCCAGACTGTGGGGGATGCCACTAGGACCCAGAGAATTGAGACCTTTCAAAGTTTTGGCCCAAGTGAGGGGACATGGGGGTGTCATTTGAGCTCCCTGCCTTGGGTGCCAAAACGCTGTGGTCCAGCCCTGGGTGAATGGAGGACAGGTGGGCTGGCTGGTGCACTAGACACCTGCAGCTGGCCAGTGCTGGGCTCCCTCTGAGCTGGGGTCAGAACCAGCCCCCTGGCTCTGCAGGGTGAGTGTGGCCGGTAGCCTGTCCCTAAGGGGCAGAGAAGAGGGGGAGCGTATGGCAAATGGTGCTTGATCAGAGGAGCAGGGAGAGGGCAGCCAGGTGGAGTGGGGTGGTCTGGTCCAAGCATTGCACATCCTCACTAATTACCCCGACCCTGCTGTGAGCAAAGGGGCAGCATCAGTTGCCCCTGGTGGGAGATTATTAGCAGCAAAAGGTGCCCCCTTGCAGGGCAGTCCTATGGGGAGAGGGACTGGTCTGGGGCAATAGGAGCAGATGGATGTTGGAGGGTGGGAGGCCTCTCCTGCCTTGCAGAGCTACTGTCCCTGCTCTGTCTGGAACTCAACTGCTGCTTTGTGGTTGATGCCTGGGGTAGGTTTTGGGCACTATGAGCAAGGGGCCCCCTTGCCTGCTGGGAATTGGCATGGCCTGGCTACCCAGGTGAGTGCCCGAAGGCACAGGGAGCAGACGGCAGCAGCAGGAACCCATGCTTGGTCCTGTGTGGGTGTCACTGTGCCTCAGTTTCCTTTCTTATCAGGGGTAACTCCTTCCTGCCCAGGAAGAGCCCTGTCCCTTTGAGCTGGGGCTTGCCTGTGGCTTGGCCAAACTCCTGCTGGAGCAGCCGCTGTCCTGTTTTCTGTAACGTTTTTCAGAAGAGGGATCTTCCTTGCTGTGGAGTGTTAAACAGCTGCTGTGAACTTTTCTTCAGCCCCCCCCCCCCCCCCCCCGTTTTCCAAGGTCCCTGGCCAGGGTGTTTATGCTCTAGGGGGCTGGAGAGGGGAGAGATGGCCCCAATGGCTCCTGCCACCCCCGTCATTGTCTGTCAACCCTAAACAGGGAGCCCAGCCAAGTGCCCCAGACTGCCTGTGCCACTGCCCACAGACACGTGGCAGTGTCGGCATTTGGAGCTGTCTTCCAGTTCCCACTGCATCTTGGCCAGGGGCCTCATTGGACGGAACTCCCCCCTTGCTTCGGGGGAGGGGGCTGGGACCCTGACCCCCCTCCTCGCCCCCCCCCCCCCCCCCCGAGCCAGGAGTGGGGGGTAGACCTCTGAAACTGCAGGGAAGCATGAAAACTCTGCCCTCTCGTGGCTGAACTGGGGTGGTTCAGTTTCTTGCCTGGCTTGTGTTAGGGGCTGATCCGCTTCACAGACATGGTGAGGGGGGAGCCCGGCCCCAAGGAGCCCCCAGAGGGGCAAAGCTCTGAGTCGCCTCCGAGAGGCACGGAGGCGTTAAACCAGACAGCCTTGATGGGTGAGGCTTATGGGTTCTGGTTAACCGGTGGGGGCTGAAGCCGCCCCTGGGGCCCACCACTGGCAGGGGTGTTCCAGCTGGGCCCCAGTCTGGGTGGGGACTCCAGCCTGCCCCCTCACCTGCCCCATGTAATTGGTTAACTGGTTACATATAACCAGTAAACCAATTAAATGGGATTTCACATCCTTAGTGTGGGGTGAAGTCTGTGGGATGGGGGCAGCAGGGGCTCACTGGAGGGTTCCAGGTGTGACCCACCTACCTGCTGGGTGTGCTGCACTGTCCCAACTAGTGAACCTGAGACCACTTACGAGAGAATGAGTCTGTTTTGCAGCCCTAGCTACCAGCCAGCTGGCTTCTAGCTCATGCAGTAGAGGCTCATGCACCAAGTGCCGCAGGTTCCAGGCAGTGTTCCCTCTAATTCTTTTCCCATTTGTGTGCAGAATAAATTTGTTGTGCACCAAGGCATGTGTGGATATGCACCACCCCATAAACACCTGCTGCTGGCTTTGGGTGCTCTGCTAATCAGCTGAGCGGTATTTGAATCCCTCTACGTCTCAGCCTGGTCCTAGGTTCGGTTCCACCTGTTGGCGTTAGACAGGGCTGCGTTCGAAGTGCTGTTAAGGCAGCAGAAGCTGTCCAGAGGGTCTCTTCCTCAGACCGCTGTGTCAGGGATCCAGCACCCCAGGGGTGCAGAGAGCCAGGAGCTGTTTCCAGAGACGGAGGGTCGCAGAGCGAGACTGGTCCAGCTGGTGGGGGCTCCGTCGCTTAGTGCTCAAAGTGCAGCGTTAGTGCCAAGCCGGCATCCGAAACCCTGCATGGAGTTGTGATGTCCCGAGGAGGGAGGGGCACGAGGCAACATAGCTCAGCCGGGGATCAGGGTGGTACAGGAGCATCCTCTGCACAGCTTGGGTTGTCACTGACCCTTGTGCCTGTGCGACTCGCTCTGCTGGGCAGGAGCAGCGGACCTGAGCCTCGGGGCTGTGTGGATGCTGCTGGGAATGTAGCACAAGGACTTTGCACGAGTGTGGCTCACCTGGTGCAAGGTCCTCTTTGTGCCAATCTAGACAAGGCCTTGGAAGCAGCTGCCAGTGTGGGGTGAATCAGGGCTGCAGGGGGCGACTCAGCCACTGCCCTGCTGGGATACGTTGGGCAGAGACCCGCTCTGGGTCTGCAGACAGTTGGCTGTGGGGGGCAGGTGCTTCTCACCATGGCTCTGGGCAGTGCCTGGTGGGAGGGGGCCCTGATCTTGGCCAGGGTCTCTGGGTGCTGCAGCAATGCAAGTGAAGACAACACAGCCTATTGCACTATGCACTGCTCCCTTTGGCAATGGGAACAACTCCCTGTGCTGCAGCTAGTCACTTCAGAAAGAGCTGAGGAACGGCCCCTCTCTGTGCGCTGCAGCATGGCAGGGCTGCAAAATGTGGAACAGGCTGGGGCAGAGTCTGGGGCAGAGTCTGGTCATAAAGCGTTGTGAGTTCAGTGCAAGGAAAGAGTCTGGTATGAAAAACACGGGACAGGGAATGTGCTTACAAGCTTTTTGTTATCTAGGCTGCAAATAACCTGTGGAACTCCTTGCTACAGGATTCCAAGGCCAGGAGCGTTGCAGGATTCTAAACGAGGCTTGGGCGTTTAGAGGAATAATAGGCTAGCTGGGAAGGGCTTTTCTGTACCCCATGGAGGTTTTGTGGTGTTAACTGATACAGCAGGCGGGTTCCTCCTCTGAGCTAGGAGCCCTGGGGCAACTCACCCCACAGCCTCACAGCAACAGAGCCACTTGCTTTCTTGGCCTTGCAAACCTGTCATGGAAACAAACCAGCCCATGTTTGGTCACCTCAGACTGCGCCTGCCCGAGAGGAGAGGTCCTAGTGGGCAGGGGGTTGTTTTACTGCCTCAGCTGGGGGCAGCACTTTGGGGGCGGAGGTGGCATTGCCTAAGGCAGGCACTCAGCACTCTCGTTTGAGGTGGGGGTGGGCGTCACCCTTGCTTTGGTGAAACTGAGGCCCAGAGCAGGAAGAGGCTCATGCAGTGGAGTCAGGACTGGAACCCAGGAGTCTTGGGCTGCTCTAACCCCTCCCCCCGCTGGGAACAGAACCAGGTGTCCTGGCTTCCTCTGGCCCCCTGGATCAGGAAGGGGGGAGCCACGTATTAGCAGCCTCCCCCCCAGCAGAAGTCGTCCCAATAGGGTTTGGGGAGGGGGGGGGGAAGAGCCACAGAGCTGGTGAGGGAGAGGTGATGGCCCGGGAGTCTGCCTGCAGTGGAATAGGGGAAGCTCTGCCAGGGGTGGGTGGGTGCATCAGACACTCCAATGGGGCAGCCAGGGCCTCATCCCCAGCAGGAGCTGGCTCCCAGCCCACTGGGATCCACTCGTGGGGCTGGAAATCCCAGTGCAGCAGCGTCGGCAGATGGAGCCTGGGCTAATCCGGCAGGCTGGCAGAGAGAGCGCAGCTGGCTGTAGGCACTAATCTGGGCTCTAGCCGGCTCCCTGCTCAGCTCCAGCCCTGTGCTTTTCCCCTAGCCCCAGTGCTCTGCTTTTCCCTCAGCCTCTCCGCAAGCCACCCTGGGCCCATGTGTCCCTGCAGCCAAGTGGAAAGTGCCAGGTTGAGTCCTTACGCTGGGTTTCTGCTCCGGGGAGCGATTCCTGCTGCAGCTTATTGTCGTTAACTCAGGCCGGTTGGAGAGGGGAGAGGGGCTTTGGACAGCCCCCAACACTTAGGTGTTTTCTCCAGTCAGGCAGGAGCCCAGCCCCAGGGGCCCTGGGCTCCCTTGGTGCGACGCACAAGGAGCCAGCACTGGTGCAATCGTACTTTGAACACCTGCACAATCTACTCGGGCCCTCATTTGGCATTTTAAGTGGGCGGGGTTGTATAGTGGGCGGGGCTTTGGAAAGTATTTACCATTGTCTCCCTAATTCAACCCCTTTATCAGCCCTATCTGCTCTATGGATCCCGTACACACTAATCTAATCTCTGCTGGCACCCATCCCCTGGTCTCTGACCTCCCTCTGCAGTTTCGGTTGGATACAGGCTGATACTTCACATCCTGTTTTACACTGCTGTCAAACAGCTGCCCAATTCCACCCCAGAGGTGGCTGCATTTCAGTGGTGGGCGGAGCAATTCCTACGTACATCACTGGGTTTTAGGCATTTCATGTCTATTGGCTTTTCCTTGTCTTCCCTACTCTCTGGTAAAGAACAGGTGCTGATAATGGTGCCGCGATCTAGCATCAAGCAAAGCCCCAGGGCATGAGGTGGAAACTGGTTGTAAAAGAAAGTTTGTAGAGCACACTGTAATGTAGGTCAGTGGCTGGCTGTAGGGACTAGTGCCCCAGTTTTTGGCGTCAGGACTTCTGAGCTCTATTCCAGTCTCTAGAAGGGAGTGCGATCTAGTGGTTATAGCAGGTGGCTGGGTGCTAGGACCAGTGTTCCCTATTAGTTGGGCGCTTGTGCAGGAGATTCAAATGCAACCCAGCTGAGTAGCAGAGTGCCCACAATCAGGTTTTGATTCCACTGGTGGTGCACATTCACGCAAGTCTCGGAGCACATCAATATTATTCTGCACAAACAAGGAAAAAAATCTGTACATGGATGGAAAAGATTAGAGGAAGCATCGGCCAGGACTCTAGCTTCTATTCTCAATTCTTTCCGCGAGCTTAAGCAAATTAATGCTCCGTGCCTCAGTTTCCCTCTCTGTAAAATGAGGGCCATGGGTGTTCATTCCTTGTGCCGTACTCGCTCTCTGACTGAGAAGCTGCTTGAGGATGGCACAAAGCCTACGGTGCCACAACACCCATTCTTGTAAAACTATCTGAGCCATCACCACCTTCTGGGCGGGAGGGCTGGGTTTTTATTTTCCCCTGACTGCAGGTCTCCAAGGGGTATTAGCCTGGCATGAGCGAGCTGGGGCATTCTTCATCCTTCCATCCTCTCCCCCCCCATCCTGGATCAGTGTCCGGCTCAAGGCTTAGCTCCCTCAGAGATGTCCCTTCAGTGGGTGGGTTTGATCCTAGGGGGGGGATCCTAGGCTAGGGGGGACACTGGGGGAAGCGGTCTCAACCCAGTTCCAGCTCCACCCCAAGCCTCCTGCTTGCTCTCTATGACTGCTGGGCTCTGAGCTGGGACCCAAGTATCCAGGGGGCCACTAGCTGGAGTGGGGTGGGGAACTGAACCGGCTGGGGGGAATCAGCTGATGAGATCTACATCCACCCAGCAGCAGGAGAGAGCCAAAGCGACCACATCCTGTCAGTCACAAAGGGAAGGAGGCTTGGCTGGGAGTGGGGGAGGGGGGATCTGGCCAAAGGATTCACAGGGGACTCTTCCCCTCTCGTGAAGCCGCAGCTGCTAAAGGCTGCTCCCGGCTGAGGGCTGCTTAGTGAAATGCACTCGCTGCCTCCGACATGTGCCACTTCCTGAACCCTTGTCTGAGAGGCCCAGCACTAAGCGGGTCTCGGCCCTGCCTCCCTCTCGAACAGGGCTGCCCTTCTGCAAAGCGGGGGCCCGGCCTCCCAGCCATTGTATGTGTACAGAACTATCTGCCACGACCCCACCCCCATGCTACTTGAGACAGCTGAGGGCTTGGAGGGACCCCAATATCTCGCTATCGGCTGGGTACCACCGCCCTCTCCTGGAGGGAATCAGCACTGGCCAACTGCATGCTGCTCTATACCGGTAACAGCGGAAGGTCCGTGAGCTGGAAGATCGTGGCGTGGGAGCTGGCAGATCACTGTCCCTGCCCCACTCTTGCTGGGACAGACGATTTTGAAGCTGGAACCATTTTTTCCAAAGCCCTGTGGGAGCAAAGGGAACAAGCCCAGGTCCTTGCACAGCCGGCCCTGCCCTGGCAACCAAGGTGTCTTCCCAGGGATTTGCATTATAACAACAAAATCCTACGCCAACCCAAACCTGCCCTGGCATTATTGTACCTTCTGAGGCTGCGTTTTAGAAAGCAAGGCCCCGATCTTCCAAAAGCACCATGCAGCCTGCTTGGGCTGGGCCCACTGCAGGATCAGGGCCAAAGGCTGAGACTGCCAAGCCGTGTCGGGGATTTACACGCGGTTCCCTTCCATTTCAATGGGGGATGTGCACTGAAATCCCGCTAGGTGGCTTTGAAAAATCTCTGCCCGTGAGTGTCCTGGACTCTCCAGCTTCACTGCTCCTTAGTCCAAAAGGTGCTGAGCAACTGACTGGGGGGGGACACATTTCTGGCCCTGCTATAACCTGCATGTGTAGCCTAATTTATCCTTGTATGCAAAGAGAGAGAAAGCTATAAATATGGGGAAGATTAACCCTATTCTCCAAGAGGGGGTGACTCCTTGCTTTCAGGGCAGGACAGTCTGAAGTGTGACATGCCGTGTATACATCCCGTGCGCCCCCCATGTTCCTCTTTACAACTTTATGTTGGCAAAGCTCTGAGCAGCAGCTCCTGCCTTTCAGTGACGTCACTGTGCCCCGTTGGCACCACCTGCACACCTGCAGCTAGCTTGCTGCAGTTCCAAAGGGTTTCTTTCCTGCCATCAGCTCAGCCATGTGTTTAGAAGCAGGTATTTCTGGGTACCCTGTAACATGCTGCTTCCTGTGCAGCCCTGCCCTCTACTGGATGGAACCAGAACTGCTCAACCATGCATCCTAGATCCTATGCTGTTAACCTTTGGTGGAGATTCTCCTTCAGCTGGCATGGACGGGGCTGGGGCTTTTGGCAAAGGGAAAACTTATCTTCCTGTGCCAAAGGGGGACTCCATGCAGCTGGAAGGCTTGTCCCTTTCACCGTCATAAGCTGGTCCAACAAAAGATATTACCTCGCGGCCTGGTCTCTGCGGTACATTCATCAATGAAGCTGCGGCACCCTTGTGCATGAGCACTGCCCTCTGTTTTACAGGTGGGGAAACTGAGGCACGGGCAGACGCAGCGGCTTCCCTTGCGCTCACGCACCCAGCTGGGAACAGACGCCAGCTTCCAAACACACCGCGAGGGACAGATCTCCGCCACCCCCGCACCTGGGCTTTGCCCGAGTCTCCGGTCCAAAGGGCTCCCTGCTTGCAGCCGTGCAAACCCGGCTCCTGCACAGGCCTGCTGAAGGGGGGAAGCGGCAGCAGGTTCCCCGTCAAGCGGCGGGCTCCCACCGCGGGGGGCGCTGTGGGACGGGGTCCGCCCCAGCGCTCGCTGGGTCTACAGCGTCCAGAGCCATGTGCCTGGGGGAGGGCGCCCCCCTGGGCTTTGCACGGGAATTACACCCAGCCCAGCGTGGCTGGAGGGGGCCGCGAACCGGTGTCCACCCGGTGACCCGGCTTCGGGCCGCGCCCAGCCATACCTGCTGCAGGGGAGCGCGCGCGCCTGGCCCCCGGGCTCCCTGCAGGGAAGGAGCGCGCGGGCCCAAAGCCCCCGGGAGCTCGGCGGGGGGGGGGGGGGGGGAGGGGAGGGAGCAGCGCGCACAGCTCAGCCCACGTGCTCGCCACCAGCCGGCCCGGCCAGCGCAGGGTTAACCCGCGCGGAGGGATCCCGCGGAGCGTGCGCTCCGGTTCCGTACCGTCACATCCCTCCCTCCCCTCCTCTTGCAACGCTGCGCGAGCGTGTCCCTCCGCCCGGGCCCCCACACAAAATAGAGCCGCGGCCCCCTCCTCCGCCCCCCACCCCTAGAGAAGGGGGGTCCGGCGCGGAGCCCCCACCCTGCCCGTCCCGAGCCAGCCCTGCCGTGCGGGGCAGCCCCCGGCCCAGCGGCAGGGGAGGGGGCCGGTCCCCACGCGGGATCCCACCCTCCCCTCGCGGGGGGGGGGGGGGCAGCAAGCCCAGGGGGGCCCGGCAGGACTACTTTCCTCTCCGAAAATGGCTGCCTCGGCGGACACTTTCCGCTCCGTTTCCTGAAGCCCCGGCCGGGGGGGGGGGCAGGAGGCGATGCCCCTTTGAGCCCCCCCTTTATTGCAGCCGGGGGGGCCGGGGAGCAGCCACGAGGGGGGCGGGGCTACGCACCCCCCCTCCTGCCCCACTTCTACCGCTGCCCCGGGCCGGAGCAGGGGGCCGGGCCCGGGCGGGAGGCGGGCGGGGGGTCCCCGGGTGTTGCGCGTCTCTTGTGTCAATTTCCTTCCCCTCCCCAGGCCGGGAGGCTACAATGTAGCCAGGCCCGCGGCGGCCGCTCGCTTCCCCCGGGGCAAGAAACTTCCCGGCCCCTTCCCCCCCAGGCCGGGCTCGGTGCGCGGCCCCCCCCCCCCCCCCCACCGGAGGGAGCGGCCCGGCCTTGTCCCTCGGATGCGGGCGGCTGGGAGATCAAAGGCAAACCCGGAGCAGCTCCCTTTGTGTCTGCCCCGGGATCCGGCTCGCCCGCTCTCGGGGCTGGGGGGCTTCCCGAAGAGGCCGCGGCCGAAGGACGTGAAGCCCCCCCTCCCCCCGCCGCCCTTGGAGGAGGGCTGGGCGCAGCCCCCCCTTCCCCGGTGTTATCCCCGGATTTGGATCTAGCCTGCAACATCGTTTTCGGCCCACCGAATTCTTCTGCTTTCCGTGAACCGTGGGGTGGTTTTTTTTTTTGGGGGGGGAAGGAAAATCGCCTCCCCCCCTTTTGTTTTGTAATTATTTTGTGGACAATGTTTTCGGCGGCCGCTTGCCGGTGGATTTTACTGGGTGAGGATTTCTGGGCGGCCTTGTAAAGAGGTAGGTGGGATTCCCTTGATGTGGGGCCCCCTTTCTCCATGGCGGGTGGGGGGACAGCTGCCTGATTTTCCCGCAGAGCCCCCCGCCCTTCCCCGCTTTACGGGGCGGTCTGTGTGCGCGAGCGGCGGGGTTCTGGGCTGCCCGGTGCCGGTAGCCGGGGGGATCCGGAGGGGCTGAGAGGAAGCGTTCGGAGTAAACTAGACGGAGCTTCCTCCTGCTTCTAGGCCTCTGCCTTTCGCTGCTGCTCTAGATCAGGAGCGGGTCGAGAGCTGTCCCCAGGCCCCGGCGGACTGGACCCCCGCCCCCCGCTTCTCTCTGGCTTCTAGCGGAGTTGGGGGGCATGTGGGGGTGGGGTAGTGGGGTTCTGCTGCTCACCCCACCCCCAGGGCCCAGGCGGCGTTGGAGATCTCTTTGCACAGCCATGGGTTCTCCAGGAGGCTGGGGGTAGATTTGGGTGTGGTGGGGGGGAGAGAAGGGGAATTGGGCACGGGGGGAGGGCAGTCTGTAGGGTGGCCCTGTGGGGGGGGGGGGCTTTTTCATGTACAATTCCTGATTTTAGGGCCAAGTTGAGCTTTCTCTCCATGGGGCATGGGCACTGGCCCTGAATCACCCCTAAATTTTGCTGCATGTGGAGTCTGTGAAGTTGGGGCTCATTCCTGGCCCAAAGCGGGATGTAGAGAGTTTTATGGGGGGACTGATTCAACACTCACTCCCTTCCCCTTCTCGTTTGCAGTTTTTGGTTGTGCCCCCCCCAACATGCTGGCGGGGAGGAAAATGGGCTCCCCCTTTCTACAGCTTCTCCCTCCAACATTCCCCACACTGACCCTTTACTAGGAAGTTTATGCTGGGGAGCAGTTCCCCCCAGAAACCGTGTGACCCTCTGTGCGGCCTAGGTGGCCTTCAGCCATCCTCCTGGGATGATTGTAATCCCCAGTGGATTAGCAGGGAGTCCTAGGAGATTTGCTCCAACAGAAAGTGGTGGGATTGGGGGGCAGGGGGGGGGGAAGCTCTTGCTATTTCTTCCCCCTTTCCCAGGCAGAAATGTGGCTTTTCCAGGCTTTTGTTCCCTGGCAGCTTCTCTCTGATCCCTGAGCTTCAGAGAAGCAGAACCAACAGCCCTGGGTAGGCAGTTCCCACGCCTCCCCCATCGCTGGCATCCGACCCTTAAGATTGAGGGGCCCAGATTCTGTGCGTCTCTCCCCAGTTAAATCCAGCTCCTGTCTGGCTGAGTGTCCCCTGTGCTGTGGAATTGTGAATGAGTGTGTGTGTGTTGGGGGGGGGGGGGACGACAGGACACCCTCTGCCCCAGCAAATCCACAAACACTTTCTCTGTCTCGGCTCTCAGGATGCAGCCGCACCTGTTGCACTGCCTGTATGTGCTGGCCGTCTAGCTGTTCCCTGTGGGTGCCACCCAGCCGCTCCAGAGCTTCTAGGCCTCCTGCTGCCTCGCCTGTCACATGGGGGTGGGGGATACTGGGGTGGGGAGCACACACAGAGGGAGTAATGCTGGGTTTGCCCCCCCCCCCCATGAATAGGCCACAGCCAAGAGTCCCAAGGGCTGCTGTGTCAGAAAGCACAGCCTATGCTTGCTTAGGTTTAGCAAGATGAATTTGCTGCACATTTCACCTCCAGAGTCCAGGCTCAAAAGCGGACACCCCCCAGAGATAGATAAACAAACGCGACGTGCAGCTTAAATTAATGCAGGTTAAAACTGCAGCAGGCCGGGTTCTCATCTGCATCTGGAGCTACTCCATTGACGGTTTGTCGCTCCACATTTTTGCTGGGAGAGCTGGGGCAGAGGGGAGGGGAGGGAGAAGCAGGGAAGGGGTAGTGCTTGGGTCCCATCAGACTTCAGCGTTTTGTGTCCCTGCTGTCACAGTCCACCTAAACCCTGTTATTGGTTCCACTTTTACCTAATCCCTTTGCTTTGAGTAGGCATCTTGTGCATCTGGTTTACTGACCAGACGCCCAGGCCCTTGTTCCAACCACTGGACAACACTGCAACTAGAACACTGGAGTGTTGGCTCCATCCATTTGCCTTCCTCTCTCTCTCTATCAGCCCTACCCCCTGTGTCCCTATTGCTACCCAGCTCACATGAGCCATTTTTCTAGGTTGTTTTTTTGGGGGGGGGATCTCTGATTTGGTCATTTTAGGATGAGGTGTTGCAGGGCCTAGTTTAAAAACAAAGCCTTCTTGGGGTGAGGCCCAGTGGGGCACTGACTTTGCAGCTCGCCCCACGCTGATTCCTTCTCCAGGCCTTTGGTACTTGTACTAGAAGGATTCTCAAACTTCCTTGTGCCATGACACCCTTCTGACAACAAAAATTACAGCTGAAGACTGGGGAAGGGAGGGACCAAAACCCGAGCCTACTCAGCCCCCATGGCGGGTAGGGGGCAAAGCCTGAGCCCCATGGACCTATGTGGGGGGGTGGGAGGGACACAAAACTGATGCCCGAGGGCTTCAGGCCCAGCCAGGCCTGTAACCTGAGCCTTCTCACCCCTTGGGCTAAGCCAGGGGCAGTGGGACTCAGCCTTCAGCTTTGGCTCCAGGCCCCATTAAAACAGCATCACGCCCTGCAGTTGGAGAGCCACTGCGCGAGACTAGAACCCCTGTGGGAGCAGGGGTGATGTTCTGAGGGGGTTATAGAAAATCAGCCCCGCCACCGTCCCTTGACAGCCTTTCAGTTTTGGAGCCAGCTCCGAGCTGCCCCAGTTGCGACTTGATCTGCATCCTGGAGCCCAGCCCCCTGCTCACCCCCACGCTTATCCCATTCTACTCTGAACACTAGGCCTCGCTGCTTCCTACTGGACAGACTCCACAGCTGGGGTGGGGGTGGGGGCAGCACTCCAGCCCCATACTTGGATCTAGTTCTTGTCCTCTTCCACCATCATGGCTGGCATTCCTGGGTTGAATAAAGTTGCACTTAGCTTGCCCAGGCTGTGGGCAAAGGCCAGTGGGGGGTTTAGGGATCTTTGCCCCGTGGCCCACTCGGCCAGCACCTGCTCTGCCTCCCTAGGGAGATGGCGCAGGAGGTCAAGGCAGAGCGGAGGAGCTGCTGCGGCAGATTGGATCCATCTAGCCTGGTGTCCCATCTCTGACAGAGCCTGAGGCCAGCTGCTCCAGGGTCAGGGCAAGGAGATCTGTTAGGGGTACTTAGGGGGGATGTGGGGAGGGGTAATGTCCCTTCCCTATCTCTGGTTCTTCTTGTCTAATCCCTCCCTCTGGTGCTCTTGGTCTGCTGTCTGTGCAGCTAGCCCCTGCTGAGGGTTTAAAGCTTCTCAGAAGTTAAGCAGGGTCAGGCCTGCTCACTGCTTGGAAGGGAGACCAGTACAGATTGCTTTGGTGTGTTTGTGGGGGGGTGCTCTTCCCTTTGCTCCAGGAAGCTCTATCTCCTCAAACTGAGCTTACAGAGCAGTCCCATTGCACTCCTTACAAGAGCCTGGGGCAGGTCGCACGAGCACTTCCCTCTGAGCTGTTCAAAGATCTTTCCAAAACCCTGGGTGGGGGAAACTGAGGCATAGCTTGTCCAAGATCACACATTAGTGGGGGATGGAACCTGGGATCCCTGAGCCCATCCGCATGGTGTCTCAGCGATGCCTCCCCCCGCAGCCTATGAGCCAGCTGGGGGTGTCCACTCCTGCTGCAAGCTGCGCTGGCAAAGAAGGTGGCTGTAATTGAGGTCAGTCCAAGCAGATGCCTCAGGCCCCCCCTGTTGGGAGCACCCTGCCCCAGATATGCTGTGCCAACCCCTTCCTATTTGTGGGTTCCTGGGCCCATGTCTCAGCTTGATGCCAGTGGCGCAGGCATGGCAGAACTACATCTCCCATGATGCACCTGGACACAGCCCTCAGCTGTTCAGTAGCATTGTAGGAGAAGTGGGCGGCTAGGGTTATGGGGACAGGCAGCCATGCAGGCTGGAGAGGCACATCCAGTTGGAGCAAGGGTCCTGTGAAACGTGTACCTGAGCAAAGCCTGCTGGGACTGCTCCCACTGTGGTTGGGAGTTGCTTGCTGTCTGCGGCCCAGCTGATGAAGGAGGGAGTTGGTTCTGATTCGGAGGGGGGAGGTGTTAAGTGATGAGCCCAGAGGCACCGAGAATCTGCCAGGACTCCGTTCACATGCAAGGATCTCTTTGGGCATTGCCCGAGCAACAGGCAGTGAAGGGGACAGGGCTGCATGTGTGGCAGGGAAGCGTCTCATGTTGCTGCCCAGACTGCACTTGCTCTAGCTAAACAGAGAGCTGCAGGCTCCAGGCCTGTGGATCTGACACTACCCCAGGCCTGGTGCTAGCTGCACCACCTCGAAACCGAGATATGTTGTGTGACTCTTTGCTAATCAGGGAAGGAATAGAGTAGTCGATTAACTGATAAGCCAAAGCTTGTAGGTTAATGCTATAGACTACATGCATTCCTCCCTCCCCCCAACTGGTGTGTGGCCTGGCTCGCATTGAGTCTGGGACCTACCCCCACAATGGCTCTGCATCTAAAGTGTATTAGGAGCCAGGCGGCAGGCAGCCTGGCTCGTGCCAGGTCTGGGAGTTCAGATCCTGCCCTGGACAGGGGCTGCTGCCACCCCACACTGCTGCTTCTGCATAGGGCGACAGGCAGCTGGTCTGTGAGGGGAACTGGTTTTTAAACTGGCTCCCCTCATGGACCAGCTCCCACCTGGCACTCCACACTGCTGCTTCTGATACGGAGGCAGCTGCACAGAGGGGCAGGAGGCTCCTTGGGAGTGGGGCTGGAGGGCACCGACTGCTGGCTCCACTGCCGGGGACTATAGAATAGTCACGTAACCAATAAGAATTCATGAGGTTAATCGACTATTCAATTAACCGATATTTAATATCCTTACTGCTAATAATGCCTGTGGCCCTCCCAGCATCAGATGCCTGCTCCCACCCCCCAGTCCCTGCCCAATCCCCTTCTAGAAGTTACCAAATGAAAATAATACCTGGTTTAAAACAAACAAAATCAAGTACTCCTTCCTGCAATGCATGGTCAACCAGTGGAACTCCTTGCCAGAGGAAGTTGTGAAGGCCAGGACTTTAACAGGGTTCAGAAAAGAGCTAGATAAGTTAAAATAAATAAATTAATGGAGATTGCCTATCTCCTAGAACTGGAAGGGACCTTGAAGGTCATTGAGTCCAGTCCCCTGCCTTCACAGCAGGACTAAGTCCCATCCCTGACACATTTTGCCCCCAATCCCTAAATGGCCTCTGCAAGGATTGAACTCACAACCCTGGGTTTAGCAGGCCAATGCTCAAACCACTGAGCTATGCCGCCCCCCGTATGGAGACTAAATAAGTCCATCAATGGCTATTATCTGGGATGGTGTCCCTAGCCTCTGTTTGTCAGAAGCTGGGAATGGGTCCCAGGGGAGGGATCGCTTGACGGGTCCTAGTTCTGTTCACTCCCTCTGGGGGAGGCATGGTAGATGGGGCTTTGTAGGTGGGTGCGAAGATGGGGTCTCTGCCCCCAAAGGACTTAGCAGGGTGAGTGTTAGAGGAATGTGTGGAGTGGATGCGCAAGGTGGCGGGGTGGGGGCACATGGCTGGATGCTGAAGCCCTCCTTTCCTTTCCCTCTCCTGAGTCCCACATTGAAACATAGGACTGGTAGGGACCTCAAGAGGTCAACTAGTCCAGTCCCCTGCCAAGGGGGGCTGTCCTAACGGGTCACTAACCTGCTGGTGCCAGATGTGCTGCACCGAGGTGGAAGTGGCTTGACCAAGCACCCTTCACCCTGTCACTCGTTTGCAATAGTGCAACCCTGCGACCCCCCCCCCCAGCCAGTGCAGATAGGCCTTGTGGTTTGCACATGCTTGTGAGCAGACACCAGCATGGGGAGGACGTGGGGGGCAGGAGGGTTGGCTAGAGGCAGTCGGGCTGTGAGGCTGGTTTCTGTGACATGCTCCCTTGCCTATAGGGAGCTGGGCTGAGACCTAAAAGGGTTACAAGGAAGAGGGAAAAAGTTGCCGGGGGGGTTGTGGAATCTCCATTGCTGGAGATAGTTAAGAGCAGGCTGGACAGACACCTACCAGGGATGATCTAGACGGTGCTTGGTCCTGTTGTGGGGGCAGGGACTGGACTCGATGACCTCTCGAGATCCCTTCCGGCTCTAGTGTTCTATGATTCTGCCCCGCTCAAACAGCTGCTGCGACTGTCCCTCGGGCAGGCGGCTCCGTCTCGCAGCACCGGGTCTGTGCCACCCGCCGAGCGCCCGGCGTGCCGATGGGAGGAGGGTGGGACTAGTCCAGAGTCCGGGGCAGGCACGGTGGGCCAGGCCGTGACGAGTTAATGAGCTGACATGTCCCTTCCTCGCCGGGCAGGTCTCTCTGGGAGGGACGGCAGGAGACGGGATGGATGATCGGAAACCGCCCAACCAGGCCAAAGACTGTGAGGTGCCAGGTGAGTCTGAGGCAGTGAATGGAGCCAGACAGGGCATCGTTGGGGGCACCCATTGCAGCTGTGCTGGAGGCTGGTGGCTGCCCCAAGCCGGTGCCAGGGGCTGCATATGGCCTGACAGGAGTGCACTGGGCAAAGGGTTCGCCTTCTGGGGTCTCGTTGAGTTTGGGGGCACATGTCCCCACTTCCTTCCCACAGGAACAGCCAAGGGAGCCACATTTGACCTGGGGTTTCGGGGCTTTGTTACATGGGAATTGCCAGGTCTTATGCGGTCCCAGCTTACCTGACACACCTTCCCCTAAAGAGTCGGGTCAAGAGGTTAGAGCCCGGACTCCTGGGTTCTAGTCTCACTGGCAGTGCCTCAGTTACTCCATCCGAGCAATGGGTCTGAAGTTAGCCCAGCCCTGTCTCCAGGGGGCAGCGGTGAGCTGTGGGTGAAGAGCCTGGAGGGGCTGATGGAGGAACAATCCATGGCGTGTTGGAGACATGGCTGGTGAAGCAGGCAGCCCGCTAGGCATTACCCAGTCCTGATAGGGGCTCTGTGGGGCTGGGCTGTGTCCCGGGGGCTACCTGGGATGCCAGAGAGCTGTGGGGTGTGGTTACAGGGATTCCCCAACGGAGGGACAAGCCCCAGGAGCCCTGAAGGCACGAGGTGGTGCCTGTGCTGAGCCACGGCCCGGCTGGTGGCAGGGGCTGTCCTGTGCTGGCAGCGGGGGGTGATCGGTGTAGCAGTGGGGGGCACCGTTGCTGATGGGGCAGCTCTCCCGTTGCAGCCGACGGGGGCACGAGTTCAGAAGAGCGGGGCGGCGCGGAAGGAGACCCCCTGAAGCCCCCGGAAGGGGTCCCTGCTGCCCAGGAACCGGAAGCCAAGGAGCTGCCCCAGGCCTGCAGGTGCAAGCGGTTGGGGGATGGGACGCTCGTGATGCTGGGCGGGGCAGAGCCAGGGGTTGGGTGCTGTGATTTGGGGCAGGGGCTGGATGTGGGAAGTGGATCGTCCCACTTTGGGTATGGGGGGGAGGGTGCCACAGACAGGTCCAGCCTGGAGTTCAGGCCTCCGATCCCCTGTTTTGTAGGGAAGCCAAATGGATCTGTCCCGTTGGTGCTGGGACCCCAAAGCTCCGGGGGATGCTGGGACACCTCTGCCCCCGGGTGCAGGGGGACATGAAAGGAGCCCCCTGGCCTGTGCTTATTTGCTTTGGGGCCATGAGGGACAGGGGAGAGGGGAGTGTTCTGGAGGGGGAGGGGCATGTGTTTCTGGGGCCCCCTCCCCAGGCCCCACTGACTCTGCTCTCGTCTCCGCCCCAGCGCCCTGCCCAGGCGCTGCTGCGCCTTCTGCAACTGCGGCGAGCGGAGCCTGCATGGGCAGCGGGAGCTGCGGCGCTTCGAGCCGGCGCCCGACTGGGCCGAGCTTCCCTCCGGGCCGCCGGACAGGAGGGGCCCCGGTGAAGCCCAGGCCCCTGGGGACGACCTGTCCCTGATCGGCTTCTCGGAGCAGGTGTCGCCAGGAGAGCTCTTCGAGCCAACAGGTGAGCAGCGCGGGGTGAGCGTCTTCCTGCCTCGTGCACTGCAGCCCCTGCCCTAGGCTCTGCTGGTGCCCCCAGTAGCCCTCCCCAGCCACCTCTCTCCCATGCCGTCCCTGCCCTAGGCTCCCCACCCCCGGCTCTGTGGAGCCTCTGTTATCCTGCCCCCCATGCTGCTCCAGCCCTAGGCTCCCTCACCCCCTCGTTCTGCCAGTGCTCCCCCATCCTGGGGACACGGGTGCAAAGGCTGCTGTGAAGCTCAGGCATCTCTTTTCGGACGCTCTGTGCCCCTTGGGGCATCCCAAGACGTGTCTGTGGAGGACACTCCGCCTGCCAGGCAGAATTCTGGAAGGGGGACTCCTCCCTGAGCATGCCCCATTAACCCCTTGCCTCCCCTTACAGGGCACTGCTGGGCCCACCACTGGTGCGCGGCCTGGTCGGTGGGGGTGCAGCCGCAGACTGGATCCGGGCCGAGTGACGTGGGCAAAGCTGTTTTCTCAGGGATCTCGCAGGTGAGGGGGCTGCAGATGGGAAGGGGGGAGAGCCTGTGGGCCCCCTGGCATTGGGAGAGAGGTGACCGCTTGGGCTGTGCTCATGTTGGGTGTCTGGCTGAGCAGGGTCAACCTGGCATCCTCCCCCCCCCCTCCCCCGAGGAGAGACCTCTGAGGCGGGTTAGGGGCTTGGCACGACTCCTGGACAGACGCCCCCCGGGTGTTTGCGGTCACCTCCCTGACTATGCACAGCCAAGAGCTTCTCCTTCACTTCCTGGCCCAATCTGTCAGGCTGTGAATTTGTCCTGAGCCAGCTGCCGTGCCCCACCCCAGAGGGGGCTGCATCTCAGAGGAATCGTTGCCTCATGTGGCTTCATAGCTGTTAAGCAGCTGCTGCACCCCACCCCAGAGGCGGCTGCATATCAGGGCTGGTGGGTTCCCCGGCTGCGACAGTGGCTGTCCGTCCGTCTGCATCACTAATCGGGGGGGGGGGTCCTTGCTGCTTTCAGAAATGTGAACACTGTCAGAGGATGGGTGCTACCATTCAGTGCCACTCGGAGGGGTGTCCGCGGCACTACCACTTCCCGTGCGCAGCTGCCAGTGGCTCCTTCCAGTCCATGAAAACCCTCCGGCTCCTATGCCCGGAGCACGTGGCTGAGGCGGTGCAGATGGGTAGGTGCCACGGGGGTCTCTGAGCAGTGGGTGCCGTGAAGCACGAGGAAGGGCGGGGACGGGCTGCCTGGGGGCTGGTGGTGGTTGGGTGTGGATAAAGTGCACCTTAAGGGACCATGGGGAGTAGGGTCTAGTGGCTAGAGTGGGAGGGGCTGGGGCCAGGAGTCTAGGTTTTCTCCCAGCTCTGGGAAGGGAGTGGGGTTTAGTGGTAAGAGGGGGGGGGACTCTGAATCAGGAATCCTGGATTTGATCCCCGACACAGAGAGGAGTGGGGTTTAGTGGTTAGAGTAGGTGGGGGGAGGGGCAGGGAACCAGACTCCTGGGGGCTTTTCCTGGATCTAGCAGTGCTGTGCCGGTAGAGCTGGGGGACCGGGTGGATTTCGCTGTGAGATCCTGGAGGAGAGCTCTGGGTGGTGGGGCAGCAGGAGGACTGGTTTCTCTGACTCCCTGCCCCCACCCCCAGAGGACTCGCGATGCATGGTGTGCGACGGGCCTGGGGACTTGCGCGACCTGCTCTTCTGCACCAGCTGCGGGCTGCACTACCACGGCACCTGCCTGGACATCACCATCACGCCCCGCAAGCGCTCCGGTTGGCAGTGTCCCGAGTGCAAAGTCTGCCAAACATGCAGGTAGGTGGCCCTGTGTGACCTGCACTGGCCTGCCTGGTCTGGGGAGTGGGGGCTGGGATGGGCTCTCTCCCCAGCTCTGGGAGGGGAGTGGAGTCTAGTGGTTAGAGCGGGATGGGGCAGGACTCCTGGGTATTCTCCCCAGCTCTGGGAGGGGAGTGGAGTCTAGTGGTTAGAGTGGGATGGGGCAGGACTCCTGGGCTCTCTCCCCAGCTCTGGGAGGGGAGTGGAGTCTAGTGGTTAGAGCAGGGTGGGGCAGGACTCCTGGGTTCTCTCCCCAGCTCTGGGAGGGGAGTGGAGTCTAGTGGTTAGAGCGGGGTGGGGCAGGACTCCTGGGTTCTCTCCCCAGCTCTGGGAGGGGAGTGGAGTCTAGTGGTTAGAGCGGGGTGGGGCAGGACTCCTGGGTTCTCTCCCCAGCTCTGGGAGGGGACTGGGGTCTTGTGGGATAGAGTGTGTGTGTGCGGTGAGGGGGAGCAGGACTGGGAGTTCGGGCCCCTCGGTTTTCTCCTCAGTTGTGCTGCTTTGTCCTTGGGTGCCTCCATGTCTCTGGACCTGCTGGGAAGGTGCCCATGCCACGCCAGCCCTCTCCACAGGCTGTGGGTCTCGGGGGGGAGGCCGGGATGGTGCTGAGGGGCCTGGGGCTGGTCTGACGGCAGCCTGTTCCCCGCAGACAGCCCGGCGCGGACTCCATGATGCTGGTGTGCGAGGCCTGCGACAAGGGCTACCACACGTTCTGCTTGAAGCCGGCCATCGAGAGCCTTCCCACCGACTCCTGGAAGTGCAAGGTGGGCTCCACACCCACCCTGCCAGGTCGTCCCACAGAGCTGGGCCTGCTCGGCTTCACCCCATGCCAGCGTCCCAGCTGGAGTGTCTAGGGGAAGGGACAGGGACGTGTCCCCCCCCGTCTTTCCCACGCCTAATCGAGGGGGGAAGAAATCCCTGCACAGCACCAACCCTGAGCTAGCCAGTCGCCCATCCCTGCACTGGGGCCAGGTCAGAGCCGGGACCTGTAAGGCAGGGGTGGGCAAAAGGGCCTCCACGGGCTGGCTGTGGCCCACCAAGCTTGTTGAGCCAGCCCGCGGAGGCCCTGCTGCTCGCCTGCCACCAGGCTGTTTAGGGCCGGGGGACGTGCATGAAGTTTCCTCCCAGGAGCGCAGGGAGCTTAGAAGCACCATGAGCTCCTGGCAGGGCAGGAGACTTCACGTGCTCCCCCACCCCCAGACTATCCTGGCCCCGCCCCTTCCGCTTGAGGCCCCGCCCCTTCCGGTGTGGCCCCGGGGAAAAATTTCTGAAGCAGCCCCTGGGAAAAAATTCTTGGCCAGTCCCTGACCCTTGCAGCCAGGGTATAGCCAGGGCCCATAGAGAGGAAAGGCCCCATTCTCCACCCTGCTGAGCCAGCCAGTCCCCCCCGCTCCAGGGCCAGTGTCCCCTACGGGAAAGGTCGTGTGCCCCCCGTGCGGGCTGGCCCCCCCTGACTCGCTTCTCCCTCCAGAGCTGCCGGGTGTGCTCTGACTGCGGCTCGCGGCCCGCGGCGCTCGACCCCGGGTGCCACTGGTACGAGAACTACTCGGTGTGCGAGGGATGCCAACGCCAGCGGCAGCGGAGCACGGCCGGGGGCACCGATGCCGCGCGGTGCTGCCACAGCTGCCAGACGTGAGTTGCTCCTGGGTGCAGGAGGGTCAGGGCCCGGCCTGCCCAGTGCCACAGCTGCCGGGGAGGGGAGGTGGGTGTTGGAAGCGCTGGGGCTCAGGGAGTTTTCCAGCTGCTGCCCTGGTTTGGGAGCCCGGAGAGAGGGCTGGATCCCTCCTCCCCAGTCCTCAGCATCGCTGGCAGGGTCGGGGGCTCTCGGACACGCCTCACGTGGCTCATTCTCTACCCCCCCCAGGCTCATCCCCCCGGATGGCAGTGACACGGCAGGGGGTCCCACGTGCGTGGCTTGCCAAGCGCAACAGAAACATCCGCAGCCGGATGGGGCCGTGCCCCAGGAGGAGAGGCCCTTGGAGAGCGAAGCCAAACCATTAGGTGAGCGTCTGCCCCTCCCTGTGCTGGCCCCACAGCAGTGGGGATGCCCTGGCCTCGGCCTGGGCCTGTCAGAATTACCCCTGGGTGCCAGGAGTCTCTGGCTTCCTCTTCGCCACCAGCTGGGAGGAAGGAGCCCCGTGATGAGAGGCAAGGCATGATCCTCAGCCAACCCTTCCCCTCGGGCCTCAGTTTCTTCCCATTATAAGCAGGGGTTGTGTTTGCCTCTGTCTAGGTAGCTCTACCCCCCCGCCCCCACCCTGGGAGTGGCTGATGCTTGGGAGAGCCCGGGGAGGTGGGCAGGTGGGGTGTGGCGTTGAGGGACCCCCAGGCTGAGCCTGGCCCCTGTGGGAGGGGGTGGGGACTGGTGCTGCCTAGCAGGAGGCACTAGGTGGCGCTGCTCGGCCTGCAGTGGCTGGGCCCTGCGCTCGGGCCTGCTGATCCAGGGAGTGGGTGAGGTGGGGGGGAGGGGGGGGCCGCCTCCTGCTCCCCCAACCAGACTCCCTGCCCCGCAGGTCCCACCCCAAAGGGAGAGGAGACCGAGGAGGCGCCTGCCAAGGACGAGGTGACGGAGCTGACACCCCTCGAGACGGCCCCTGAACCACCAGCCCCGCCCCCTGCCGGTGAGGGGGTGCCCCACGGATGTCCCGGGGGGGGGAGGGTCTGTGGATTCTGACATTGTCTTGGGGGGGGAGGGGGCAGTGGGCTGAGGCTGCCCCAGAGCATTCTGGGAGTCAGGCCCTTCCCTTGGGAGGCTTTCAGCCACCCAGTGAAGTGGGGTGCGTGGGGGGGAGGTCCTGGGGAATCCGAGCGCCCCGAAAGTGACGCCCTCCTTGTTTCTCTCCCCAGACCCCGCTGCTGCGTCGCCCGCCTGCCCGGAGGAGCTGCCGCCAGGTGCCAAAGAGGAACCAGCCCCGGAGCAGCCAGCCGGACCCCCTGCCATCACCGCTACCCCGCTGGAGCCCGCGGGCAGCCCCCAGGCCCCCATGGAGAAGGAGTCTGCTGCTGCCTCCCCACCCCGGACAGAGACACCCCCCACAGCCCCTCCGGAGGCCAAGGAAGCCATGGAGTGCAGGGAGGAGGAGGAGGCAATGGAGACAGCAGGCGGCGAGGAGGGGTGCCCGGCCAGCCCTGTGGAGATGGACACTCTGCCCAGCCCAGGCCCAGCCCAGGAGGAGGAGGCGGCAGTGACCGGGTTGGAGCCGGCGGGGGACGAGGGGCGATGCTCTCCCCAGCTGAGCGAGGATGGGCTGGAGGAGAGCCGGGGGGCAGGAGACCCCGAGTCCAGCCAGACGCCGGTCAGCTTCTCCAGCGAGCCTAAAGGCTCCCCCATGCTGCTGGAGCCTGAGGAGCTGGGCCCAGCCACCCCGCTGGAGGCGTACGAGGCAGGCGGGAAGCTGCTGGAGCGTGGGGAGGAGGGGGGCCCCGAGCCTCCCGTCCTGCGGCCCCGCCCCACCCTCATCAAGTCGGACATTGTCAACGAGATCTCCAACCTGAGCCAGGGTGACACCAGCAGCAGCTTCCCCGGCTCGGAGCCGCTGCTGGGCTCTCCGGACCCCGAGGGCGGGGGCTCGCTCTCCATGGAGCTGGGCATGACGTCCACGGACATCAGCCTGCAGAGGGACGACGCCGGCTCCCTGCCCCACTGCACCGACTCGCTGGCCGAGACGGACGACTCGCTGCTCTTCGAGCCGGGCGCCGGAGCCAAGGGCGAGGGCGAGAAAGGGCGGCGGCGCAGCTCCCCGGGGCGCTCCCGTGTCAAGCAGGTAACTGGGGGGTGGGCTGGGGGTGGCAGGGGCACCAGGCAGGGGGTCGTCTCTCGGCCTCCGCTGCCATTGGGCCTGGCTCTTCGGTCCAGATAAATCTCTCTGGCGCTGGGCGCTCCTGCCAGCCCAGCCAAGTTGTGGGGCAGGGAGGGGGCCCTGGCTCCATCCCGAGCCATGCTGGGGCCCTGCCCCCACCTCCCCCCGCCCAGCTGTCAGCGCCATCCCCAGGTGGCTGTTTTGTGAAGGTGTTAACGGGCACTGGGGGGTGGGGTGTAGGGGAAATAGGGGCAGCCCCTGGCAGTCTCCCCGCGGCATGGGGGGATGCTGTGCCATCTCCTGGTGCCTCCCTGGGGGCTGCGCCGGCTGGAGCAGGTCCCGTGGCTCTGGGCTGCTTGGGCGTTGCTGTACCAGCCCCCTTCCCTTGGCCCTAGGGTCGCAGCAGCAGCTTCCCAGGGAGGAGGCGCCCCCGAGGCGGGACCCAGGGGGGCCGGGGCCGGGGCCGAGCTCGGCTGAAGTCAACCACCTCATCCATTGAGACCCTCGCGGTAAGGCTGGGCCGGGGGGAGGTGGCTGCATCCCAGAGTTGCCCCCCCACCGGCCCTTGGGAGCCGCTGCTGTGGGGCCTCCCACTCCCCTGGGTGGGATCTGTGGGGGCCCAGCCCTCTCCCGGTGTCAGGAGCATTGGGGTTGATGAGCGACCCCCTGGGGGTAAATCGGGAGCTGGGCCCTTCTGATTGGCTCCAACGACCCCCCCGCCCCCCCAGTGGCCCACACTCCGGGTAGTTTCTCTACCTTGGGTAGTCGTGGGATGGGTTGCGGGGGGTCCAGAGGCGAGCACTGACTCAGATCCCAGGCCAGGAAGAGAGGCCTCCGGGTGCTGGGTCTGACGAGCCCTGTGGTGGGTGGGTGGGTGGGGGGGCTGGCTGGGGTAAGAGGGGGTGCCTTGTAGGCTGGGGGGTGCTGCAGCGCAGGTATGGGCCCATTGTGCTGCTCTGCTTCCCTGCCCCAGTGTGTAAGCCACCCCCCCACCCTGCCTTCCAGGGAGGACCTAGTGCTCTCGGCTCTGCTCAGCCAGCTGGATTGGCACTGAGCGGCGTCCCCGGGGTGCCTGGCTCGGGGGGGTGACATGTTCTCACCCCGTCCTCTCCTGCTCCCCCAGCTGGCAGATATCGATAGCTCCCCCAGCAAGGACGATGATGATGATGAGGACGACACCATGCAGAACACCGTGGTGCTCTTCTCCAACACGGACAAGTTTGTCCTCATGCAGGTGGAGCAGCCGGGCCTCGGGCTCTGGACGGGGAGGGGAGGGGAGCAGCCCGGGTGGGGGAGGAGAGAAGCCGGGTTCCGGGTTTGGCCAGGAGGGTGAAGGGGGAAGGAGCCAGGTTCTGGGCTCGGCCGGAGGGGGAGGGGAGGAGCCAGGTTCCGCCTTTGGCCAGAGGGGTGAAGGGGGAAGGAGCCAGGTTCTGGGCTCGGCTGGAGGGGGAGGGGAGGAGCCAGGTTCTGGGCTCAGCTGGGTGGGGGAGGAGCCGAGTTCTGCATTTGGCCAGAGGGGTGAAGAGGGAAGGAGCCAGGTTCTGGGCTCGGCTGGGGGGGAGGGGAGGAGCCGGGTTCTGGGCTCGGCTGGGAGGGAGGGGAGGAGCCGGGTTCTGGGCTCAGCCGGGAAGGGAGGGGAGGAGCCGGGTTCTAGGCTCGGCTGGGGGGAGGGGAGGAGCCGGGTTCTGGGCTCGGCTGGGGGGAGCCGGGTTCTGGGCTTAGCCGGGAAGAGAGGGGAGGAGCTGGGTTCTGGGCTCAGCCAGGAAGGGAGGGGAGGAGCCGGGTTCTAGGCTCGGCTGGGGGGGAGGGGAGGAGCCGGGTTCTGGGCTCAGCCGGGAAGGGAGGGGAGGAGCCGGGTTCTGGGCTCGGCTCGGGGGGAGCCGGGTTCTGGGCTTAGCTGGGAAGAGAGGGGAGGAGCCGGGTTCTAGGCTCTGCTGGGCGGGAGAGGGGGAAGGAGCCAGGTTCTGAGCTTGGCCAGGGGGTTGGGCTGTGTGTATCTCCCCAGCCCCCCAACATCCGTCTCTCCCGGCAGGACATGTGTGTGGTGTGCGGCAGCTTTGGGCGCGGGGCAGAGGGGCATCTCCTGGCCTGCTCCCAGTGCTCCCAGTGCTACCACCCCTACTGCGTCAACAGCAAGGTAAGGCAGAGTGGGAGGTGCCAGATCCCGCAAGCTCCCCTGCACCCAGGTTCTCTGTCAGCTTCCATTTCACTTGGGCCTCCGTGCTGCTGGGCCCCCTGCAGCGAGAGCCCTGCATGGGGCTGGGTTCCCAAGCGCGGGCCCCACAGGCGGCGTGCCTGGGCCCTCTCTTCCCTCTCTGCCCCAGGAACCTGCTCTGAGCTGGGTGTGTCCTCTGTGCCATCGATCCTCCCCCTCCCCGTGCGGGGCCTGGCGGGGGCGGGTTCCCTCTTCCCTGCCCCTCACTGCGCCCGCCCCGCTGTGCCCCCCAGATCACCAAGGTGATGCTGCTGAAGGGCTGGCGCTGCGTGGAGTGCATCGTCTGCGAGGTGTGTGGGAAGGCCTCCGACCCCTCGCGCCTGCTGCTTTGTGACGACTGCGACATCAGCTACCACACCTACTGCCTGGACCCGCCGCTGCACACCGTGCCCAAGGGCGGCTGGAAGTGCAAGTGGTGAGAGCCGGGGCCCTGGCCAGACAGGAGCGGCGCCCCAGTCGAGTGAAGGGGGGAGCTGCTGGGCAGCCGCAGTGCTGGGCAGTTGTGGGGCTCGCAGAGGGCAGTGAGACCTGGGGGAGGGGTGGGGTGCGGCACGAGGGGGGCAGGGAGGGGCTGTGCCGGTGCTGACCCGTCTCTCTGGCAGGTGTGTGTGCTGCGTGCAGTGCGGGGCGGTCTCCCCCGGATTCCACTGCGAGTGGCAGAACAACTACACGCACTGCGCCCCCTGCGCCAGCCTCGTGGCCTGCCCCGTGTGCCGGGTGAAGTACGTGGAAGACGACCTGCTTATCCAGTGCAGGCACTGCGACCGGTGAGGCCCAGCCCCTTTTCTCCCCGCCGACACCCTGAGCTGGGGTTTGTCCCGGGAGTCCGGCCCCAGCCCCCTTCGTGCACTCTGGGCCTCAGCCCTGCGGCAGGTCCCTGGGTCTGGGAGCAGCCGCTAGGGATCCTGGGACAGCGTCCAGCGGAATATGCAAATGAGCGCCCCAGCTCTACTCGTCCCCGCTCCTTGGGCCGATGGGTGAGATTCGGCGTCCGAGCCACGGAGACGCCCAGGGCAGCGTTAGGTTCCAGAGTCGACGGCCCTCCCGAGAGCCGGGTGGTTTGTGCCTCCGGGCGCGGTCGTTTCAGGCTGTCTGTGGACCCTGACTCGGGGTTCTGCCGGGCGGGGGGGCGCCACGTGGGCTGCGCTGGCGGGGGGGTCTGACCAGAGTTGCTTGTACTGAGCTGGAGCCTGCAGAGCTCCTGTTTGGGGCTGGCCCCTGCCCCAACGGGTCACAGGAAGGGATGAGATCAGCTGGTTCCTCGGTGCCCCCAGCACAGGGAGCTGGGAGGGATCCCGGGGCGCTCGGGATCCACGTGGGGGCACCCTGCCCTCCGGGAGCAGCACAGCTCTGCCGCCCCGGCCCGATCCAGCGCCTCTGCTCGCCTGCATCAAAGGGCGTCCTGGAGCCAAGTGCGTCCCCGCGGTGCGCCCTGTCCACTACCTGACCCTCTTCCCCCAGGTGGCTCCATGCCCTGTGCAACAATCTCCTCACGGAGGAGGAGGTGGAGCAGGCGGCGGACGAGGGCTTCGACTGCAGCTCCTGCCAGCCCTACGTGGTCAAGCCAGTTGGTGCGTCCATGCCTCCCCTGCGCCGGGAGGCAGGTGCTGGGGCGGTGGGGAGGGGCTGGGCGGGGGGAGCGGTCCAGGAGCTCTGGGGACTTACCGCTGCCTGTTTCCCTCCCCAGTTCCGGTTGCCCCCCCGGAGATCATCCCGGTGAAGATGAAGGAGCCGGGTAAGCACGTGGGGGAGGCGACACTCGCTGCCCCATCGGCGTGGCAAGAGCCCCACACCCTAACCCCAAGGGGCTCTGGCTGAACCGGCCCTCAGCCCAGGGTGGGGTGAGGGGGAGGATCTGCCCTCTCCCAGCTGCCCAGCAGCCCCAAGTCCTGTCAATGCTTGGGATGGATGGAACGAGCCAGGCTCACTGGGGCTGTCTCCTTCCTGACGCCCAGAGAAGAGTGATGCCTAATGGTTAGGGCAGGGAGCCAGGACTCTGGTTCCGTTCCTGGCTCCTGGGGATGGGGAGCGTTGTGGGATTTCCTCGCCTTGAATTGCACCCGGCCCCAGTGGGATCGGACTGGCCCAAGGTTCCCCAGAGCCGGGAATAGAACCCAGGCCCCCTGACCCCCGGCCCCCTGCGGCCTCAAAGCGGAGAGCCTGCTTTCTGTAACGGCCGTCTGGCCCCGTTGCCTCCCCCGCAGAGCCCCAGTATTTCCGCTTCGAAGGCGTCTGGCTGACAGAGACGGGCATGGCCGTGCTGCGCAACCTGTCCATGTCCCCGCTGCACAAGCGCAGGCAGCGCAAGAGCCGGCTGGGTCCCCTGAGTGGGGAGGGCGGCCTGGAGGGGGGCGACGGCCTGGGCACGGAGGAGAAGAAGGACGGGGATCTGGAAGGGGAGGACCCGCTGAAGGGTGAAGGTGCGCTCCCCTCCGCCTCCGGCCCGCGAGTGCGCGCGGCCCCCGTTCCCTGCCGCTGGCTGGCACGGCGCCCCGGGGTGCTGCCCCCTGCCGCCTTCTTGGTGGCACCCATGCGTTCCTGCAGTGCCCGGAAGGGCAGGTCTGTGCTCAGTGCCTGAGGTCATTGGCGCTGTGAGGGATGGGCACAGAGGAGGGAGCCTTTCGCGCAGGAGGGGCTGTGGGGTGGGAGGGAGGGTCTCGTGGGGACTGCTCCCTTTAAAGCAGGGGTGGGGAACCTTTTGTGGGTCGGGGGCCACTGACCCACAGAAAAATCAGTCGGGGGACGCACACAAGTGAGAAGCAAAAAGATAACCCCCCGAACCCTCCCAGCTGTGGCCCCCGACTGAGGAGAGGGGCCCCACGTTCCCCTCCCCCACCAGAGCCAAGAGCGGCCTAGGCTAGTGGGTCTTGTGGCTCCAGCCCCGCGGGTGAGCAGCAGGGGGACTGGAGCACCTGCACGGACCCCCCTGTGCTGAAGGGAGCCCTGAGCTTTGGGGGCCATGCCCAGGCAAGCCGGGGACACATCCAACCCATGGGCCTGAGGTCCCCCACCCCTGCTTTAAAGGTTGGCCCTTTGGCAGAGCTGCGTGGGGTGGGGGTGGAGGGAAGCTGGTTGCTGTGCCCAGCTGGGTGGCTGCTGGCTTTTGGGGGGCCCTGACAGGGTGGATGCACCAGAGAGAGGGGTACCCTGGGGGCCCCTCTGTCACTGACAGGCAGAACCAGCTCCTCCAGGGTCGGTGGTGTGGGGAGAAGGGGCTTGCAATGTGTGGGGCCGGGTGTGGGTTGGGGGGGTGGAGTTCAGGGGGTCTGGATTGTCCGTTGACTTTTTCCCTCTGCCGTAGTGGGGCTGAGGGTTGTGGGGGGGTGTCCTGCTCTAACGTGTCCCCTCCGGTGCACAGTGGGCGTAGAGCACATGGAGTGTGAGATCAAGCTGGAAGCTGCTGCCAGCCCGGACCGGGATGGGGGCGCCGACGTGGACTCGGGGAAAGGCCTGGAGGATTTGGAGGAATGCAAGAAGAGGAAGCGGAAGCCCTACCGCCCTGGTGAGTGCTCCTGCGCCTGCTCGCGAATCAGCTGGGCCCCTCTGGGCCTCCGCCACTGAGCCGTCCAGACGGATCCAGCCCATCAGAGCGGGAAGCGAGGGGTGCTGGTTCCGGCAGCCTGGTTCTGTGGGGCGAAGCCTCCCCTGTAACTCCTCTCGCTCTGCTCTGCCTCCCACAGGTATCGGGGGGTTCATGGTGCGGCAGCGCAAGTCCCATACCCGCCCGAAGAAGGGCTCAGTGGCGCTGGTGGAGGCGTGTCGCGAGGTGCTGAGCGCCGAGGGGCACCCGGAGGACGGTAGGAGCCGTGTGTGCCCAGGCAGTGCCTGGCTCTTTGGCATTAACCTCTGTGTTGCGGCTGGGACAGAGCACAACCCTTCCCCCCTTAGCTCTGGGACTCTTGTGCAGGGAGGTGGGGCTGCACCATTGCTTGTGTGGGGGAGGCAATGGAGGCTTGGCTCGTTTCAGGAAGGCCCCAGGTCTCTGGGCTCGTCTGCTCCCCCCCAGGAGGGCAGAAGTAACAGCAGCTGCTGTTCACAGGTCCACCAGCAGAAATCCCCGTGGAAGGCGCGATGGAGCAGGGTGCCACGGAGGGGGACGAGAAGAAGAAACGCCGAGGCAGGAAGAAGAGCAAGTTGGAGGATATGTTCCCAGCCTACCTCCAGGTAAGCCAGGCTGTGGCGGGGACAGGGCTGTGTCCCAGCTGCTGGGGGCCGAGGGGTATGGGATGATGGGGGAGTTTTGGACAGAGAGCTGCGGAGGGGGCCTGGCTCCTCGCAGGGTGGGTGTCCTCCATTTGTTAACTCTGGCACGTGTCCCCCGTCTCCTCCCGCCCCCTTCTGTCCCCTCCCCACTCCTTCGGCAGGAAGCTTTCTTCGGGAAGGCACTCATGGACCTGAGCCGGAAGGCCCTGCTGGCTGCAGGGGGTGTGGGAGATGGAGCAGCTTGCCCGCCCTTTGGCCAGGGGGCTCCCAGACCCAGGGTGGACCCTGGTGTGCCTGGCGCACTGCAGAAGGCACCTGGAGAAGGGAAGGAGACTCCCACTCATCCGAAAGGTAAAGGATCTATAGAGATGCCCTTGGCTTCTGGGTGGAGGTTGGCAAAGTGCATGGCTTGTTGTTGGGATTTGGCCTGGTGGGGAGGGGTCTGAGGGGCTGGGCACGGGCACCTGGATTGTATGGGATGGGTGGTGCCAGGAGGCTGGGATTGGTGTCCGGGAGGGAGGTGCCATGGGCTGGCTCGATGTTCCCCTCCGTTGACTCCACAGGGGACGACAGCATGGACAGCAGCACCCTGGGCGCCCAAGAGGAGGACCTGAAAGGGGCAGAGGCAAAGGCTGAGGACCCAGGTGAGCGCCTTCTGCTGGGCTGGCCCACAGAGTTCTCCTGGCCCCTGAGAGCTGAGGGGTGGGGTGGCATCCGGGGCTGCAGAGTGGCCCTGCGGGGCCGGGTTCTGCACTATGGCAGGCTGGCACAGAGAGCTGGAGAGGCTATGCAAATGAAGTGGCCCTCTCCTTTGAATATGCATGTTCTCATTTGCATAAATGCAGCCAGCCTAGAGCGCCCCATCTTGTTGACCGGCTGCCCTGACCATTGAGATGCTGCCTAGAGTGTCCCCCCCAGTAGTCCCGGCCATGGAGCTGTGCCACTCTAGCTACAACTCTATGGCACCTTTCTGGTTGGTCCTGGAGGATTTGGAGTCTCTATGGTTTGGAGTCCTAGAGTGAATCTTTGGAACCATAGAGCTGTGGCCTAGAACATCACCCTCAGTTCCTACTCTTGCTGGGAAGGGCTCCTAGCCCCTGGGAGGATCAACCCACAGCCCTGCTGGGTGGGAGTGGGGGGGTGCAGCCTGGTGGACTCACCCCGCCGGGTGGGGGGGGTCACGACCCTACACACTTAGCCCTGCCGGCTGGGGATGGGGATCCTGGACAATGTTCCCTTTAATTTTTTCCATCCACGTGTGGAGTAAATGTTGTTTCGCGCACCGAGGCACGTGTGGACGTGCACCACCAGTAGAAACACAGGCTCCGCTGTGGGTGCTGTGCTAATCAGCTGGGCGGGTGCCTAAGCACTCAGTTTACAGGGAACACTGGTCATGGCCCTGTGTGCTTTGCTCTCCCAGGGGCAGAGGAGCCGAAAGGTTCTCCAGATCCCGGGGACACCGAGAAGCCGGCGACACCAGGCGAGGGTGCTCTCAGCTCCGACCTTGACAAGATCCCCACAGAAGGTCAGGCCACCTACTCCCCCTCGCACCTCCCTGCTTCCCATCCCTCAGCTCTGTGGTGACGCCAGCTGGGGCTGGTGAGAAGGGGGAAAAAGGGGAAAGTCGGGCCCCAATCTTGGGGAGACCTTAATGTCTGTCAGTGGGAGACGGTGGGGCCTCAGCAAACGTACTGGAGCCCAGAATGTGGCTTGCCGGCCTGGTGCCAGCTTCCCTGGAAGGTGCAGTGTCCTATTCGAAGGCAAGGGGGCTTGCCTGGGCCAGCTTCCCAAGCTAGAAGCTCCTAGGGATCAGAAGGCAAGTCAGATCCTGTGGCTCCCCTCTGCTGAAGCTCCTGGCTGTGTGGAGGGACCAGTCCCTGCAGCCATGGGCAGTGCATGAACCACCTGGCTTGGGGGAGTTTCACCCCCAGCCCTGCCCCTTCCACTTGAAACCTCCTCCCTTCCATGCCCCCTGGAATCCCAAATCGTTGTGCCCCCCCCCCACCCCCCCGCCATGGCCACCAGCCCCTGCCCCAGGCTTGCTAATGCTTGAAGCCCCCCAGCCCTGGAGCACCGGGAGGGAGAGCATGCAGCGATGCTACAGTCCCCCAGCCCCAGGTAGGCGGGTGGCGTGGCCCCAGCAGCTCAGCCAAAGTGGGAGCCTGGGGGAGCGAGTGTTGGTGGGGGCCATGCCTGACTGTCCGGGGCTCAGCCTCCCCTACCTGCCGCCCATTCCTGCAGCTTGTCACACAGAGCAGCTGCCGAGCAAGCAGGGGATGGTGGTGACTCTGTTTTGTCCAGGTACCTTTTCATCTGCTTGGAAAGGGCTCTGAGGGGGTGGGGTTTAGTAGTTAGAGTAGGGAGGGCTCAAGAGTCCCTGGCTGGCTTTGCCAGTTGCGTGCGGGGGGTGTCTCGCATCTTGCACCTCAGTTTTGCCCTGTAAGGTGGTGAGAATGGGATGGGGGTGGCTCTGCACACAGGAGGGCGGAAGGCCACCCAGCTCCCCAGCCCTGCGCTCACTGACCTTCCTCCTGCCCCCAGAGCTGCCCAAGATGGAGAGCAAAGACGTCCAGCAGCTCTTCAAGGACGTGCTGGGCTCTGCAGAGCGGGAGCAGCAGCTGAACTGTGTGACGGCTGGCCTGGAGGCCGGCATGGCAGGGCGAGACCCCAACCGGGCGCAGCTCTCTCAGCGGCCCTTCCTGCAAGGTCAGCTGTCTATCCTCTGCGTGGCGGGGGAGGCTGTGCTGCCTTTCAGGGCAGCTGGCTGCTAAATTGCACCCGCCTCCCAAAGCCCCGTGAAAGGGTTGTCCTCCAGGGGTGCTGTCTGTTACTGCCCCGTCGCCAGCCCCTTGCTGTGCAGCCTGGTTTAAGCAGAGGCAGAGTCGCCTCGGGGCTGGAGCACAGCCCTGGGGGACCTGTTTCCTGCATGGAAGTGCCATGTCGCTGGGGGCAGGCCTCCCCTCCCGAACCTTAGCTTCCGCAACATGTGCAATGAAGTGGGTGGTACCGGGCGAGGAGAGGTAGGCATTTGGATTCTTCAGGGGCCAGACAGCTGCCTGGCTTTGCTCTCCCTGGCCAGGGGCCTGTGGGAGGGGGGCTGGAGATGAGGGGGCTGGCTCTAATGCCTACTGCCAGCTTTGCCACATGTTTTGCCTTCCCTCCTAGGGAGTGTTTCTCTGGGCTCTCTCTCCTCCGCTGTCCCCATAGAGCCCTACTCGGGAGTCTGCCAGTCCCCGTTCCTCGATAACAGGTACGTTGGCGCCTGCCAGGCGGGTGGTGCTGATGCCCTCGGGAAGGACAGATCACGGCATCCTCCAGGGCTTGGCGATGTGGGTCCTCCAGGGCTTGGGGCGAATGTGGGTCCTCCAGGGCTTGGGGCGAATGTGGGTCCTCCAGGGCACGGGGGGAATGTGGGCCCTCTAGGGCTTGGGGCGACTGTGGGTCCTCCAGGGCTTGGGGCGAATGTGGGTCCTCCAGGGCTTGGGGCGACTGTGGGTCCTTCAGGGCTTGGGGCGACTGTGGGTCCTCCAGGGCTTGGGGCGAATGTGGGTCCTCCAGGGCATGGGGCGAATGTGGGTCCTTCAGGGCATGGGGCGAATGTGGGTCCTTCAGGGCTTGGGGCGAATGTGGGTCCTCCAGGGCATGGGGCGAATGTGGGTCCTTCAGGGCTTGGGGCGACTGTGGGTCCTCCAGGGCTTGGGGCGAATGTGGGTCCTCCAGGGCATGGGGCGAATGTGGGTCCTTCAGGGCTTGGGGCGACTGTGGGTCCTTCAGGGCATGGGGCGAATGTGGGTCCTCCAGGGCTTGGGGCGAATGTGGATCCTCCAGGGCTTGGGGCGAATGTGGATCCTTCAGGGCTTGGGGCGGATGTGGGTCCTCCAGGGCTTGGGGCGGATGTGGGTCCTCCAGGGCTTGGGGCGGATGTGGGTCTCGGAGCTGGGGGCGAATGTGGATCCTCCAGGGCTTGGGGCGGATGTGGGTCTCGGAGCTGGGGGCGAATGTGGATCCTCCAGGGCTTGGGGCGGATGTGGGTCTCGGAGCTGGGGGCGAATGTGGGTCCTCCAGGGCTTGGGGCGGATGTGGGTCCTCCAGGGCTTGGGGCGGATGTGGGTCTCGGAGCTGGGGGCTGCTGCAGCTGCAGTCCAGGGGCTGGAATCCGTCCCGGCTGGCATGTGCCCTTGGCGTTGCCCACCGCCCCGGGTGACGCGAGCTGTGGGCTTTGCCCCCCGTGCAGGGAGAGAAGCGGCTTCTTCAGCCCAGACCACTGTGAGCCCGAGAGCCCCTGGGCCAGCAGCTCGGCCGCCACCACCCCCTCCACGCCCACCACCCCCACCACGGAGGGTGAGGGGGATGGGCTCTCCTACAACCAGCGGAGCCTCCAGCGCTGGGAGAAGGACGAGGAGCTGGGCGAGCTGTCCACCATCTCGCCCGTACTCTATGCCAACATGAACTTTCCCAGCCTGAAGCAGGATTACCCAGGTAGGCAGCTGCCTGTGCCCCCCCCCGGGGGCGGGCGTGGTGCTAGCTGGGCTTGGTGCGTGGGGTTCAACAACCAGCCTGTCGTGACCCCCTTGGCTGAGTGGAGGCTCTTACCCATAGTCCTCTCCGGCGTGAGGGCCTCGTGTGCTTTCTCCGGGGTGGAGGAGTCCTTACCCATTGTCCTCTTGGCATGACACGTTCAAGTTGGCTAAGGAGCAATTTACCCCTAGAGCTCTCCGCACTGGCTGCACGCAGCCCTTCATGCTGCGTCGTGGGGAACCCGGGCTGGGGGCACGTCTCTCCCGCTGCCCTGATGGAGACCCTGGACTGCAGGAAGCTCCGGCTGGAGGCTGCCGGGGCTGGCGACTGGGGGGCGATTGTAACGTGAATCTCTGTCCCCCTCCTAGACTGGTCCAGCCGCTGCAAACAGATCATGAAGCTCTGGAGAAAGGTCCCTCCCCCGGACAAAGCCCCCTACTTGGTGAGTCTGCTGGGCGGGCCTGCGGGGGGCGGTCCCGGGGCGACGGGGTGTCTCATGGCTCCTCTGAGCGTTGATCTGTGTTTTGTGCAGCAAAAGGCCAAAGATAACCGGGCGGCTCATCGCATCAACAAGGTGCAGAAGGTACGTGCGGGGGGGTGCGCTCAGGAGCCTTCTCTGCCCTCCTTCCCAAGGCCCGCCTGGCAGAGACCCACTGGGGGGGGGGAATTGGAGTGGCTGGCCCCTTCTCCGACTCTGCCGGCCCCTCCCTTCCACAGCCCAAGGTAGGGGGGTGGGGGGCACTCTGACCTGACGCCCCCTGGGGCTCTGCACTGCAGAGAGGCTCCCGTGGCCCCCGGGGCACTGACCCTGTCCCGCACTGTCTCTGCAGCAGGCCGAGAGCCAGATCAACAAGCAGACCAAAGGGGAGGTGCTGCGCAAGCCCGAGAGACCCTCGCTGCACCTGCGGATCCCGCCCCAGCAGGGGGCGCTGCCGGGCGCTGCGGGGCAGCCTGTCTACATGAGCAGCCCGCTGGCCCTGCCCGGCTCTGCCGACGGGTTCCTGAAGCCCCCAGCGGGCGCCGAAGCCGGGGCTGAGTCCGGCGAGCTCTTCCTCAAGCTTCCTGCCCAGCCCCCCGCCCAAGTGCCTTCGCACGACCCCTACAGCATGGCCCCCGCCTACCCGCTGGAGACGCGCTTCCCTTCGCCCCTGGGCCAGAGCCCCACGGCTGCAGCTGCCTTCCAGCCCTTTCCCAGCCAGCAGCAGCAGCTGCTGCCTGCCTCCCGGCCCGCCCTGGGCCCCCAGCCCCCAGAGTTCCACCCCACCTCCCCCGGGACCCCCCGGCACCAGCCCTCCACCCCAGACCCCTTCCTAAAACCTCGCTGCCTCAGTGGCTCTCTGGACAACCTGTCGGTGCCGGGCAGCCCGGGGGCCAGGCCCCCCGAGCCGCTGCTCTCGCCCCCTCCCTTTGGGGAGCAGAAGAGGAGCCTGGAGGCCGGGGGGCTGCAGGTGAAGAAGGAGGAAGGGGGCCTGGGAATGTGTTCTCCGAGCTACGTGGCCGCCATGGGCTACGCTGACTCCCCCTCCCAGCTCTCCGCCGCCGAGCTGAAGGCAGCCAACGTGTTCAAAGCCCCCCTCACCCCTCGGGTCTCTCAGCTAGAGCCTCAGAGCCCAGGGCTGGCGCACCCCCACCCCCAGTCCCTGGCCCCCTCGCCCCCCAGCCACTCCGACCTCTACAGGCAGTCGCCCTCCGTGTCCTGCTACTCGGACCCCTATTCCCAGCCCCCCCTGACGCCCCGGCCACAGCCTCCCGACAGCTGCTGCCCTCTCCCCCCCAGGTCCCTGCCCTCCGACCCCTTCACTCGCGTCCCCGCCAGCCCACAGTCCCAGTCCAGCTCCCAGTCCCCTCTCACCCCCCGGCCACTCTCCAACGAGGCTTGCTGCCAGTCGCCTGTCACCCCTCGCTTCCAGTCACCTGACCCCTACTCCAGACCCCCCTCGCGCCCCCAGTCCCGGGACCCCTTTGCCCCTCTGCACAAGCCGCCCCGGCCCCAAATGCCCGACTCCGGCTTCAAATCGATTCCGGTCCCCCACAATCCCCCAGCGGGAGGGGGCTTCCCCCCAGCCCAGCCTAGCGACCCTCATTCCAAGGGGCTGGGGAGCCAGCAGCCCCCCTTCGCTCGCTCCCCCGGAGCCAGCGTCTTCCCTGGCGCCCAGGCCCAAATGCGCTTCACCTTCCCCCCAGCTGTCTCGGAGCCCCTGAAGGGTTCCCCCTCCCACCAGCCCCACGGGATGAACAGCCATTTCGCCTCCGGCCAGCCCATGGGCAAGCCCCAAAGCGCCAGCTACGCCTCCTCACCCGGCTTCCACCAGGCCGGCAGCCCCCTGGGGCCTGGCAGCTGCCCTGCTGAGACCTACAGCCTCTCCCCCCTGCGGCCCCCCTCCGTGCTGCCGCAGCAGCCCCCTCACCCCCAGCAGCAGCAGCAGGACGGCTCCCTGGCCTACTTGCCCCGAGCTGGGATGGCGCCGCCAGCTGACAAGCGGGACGAGGTGGTGTCGGGGGTCTCTGCTGTCCCCAGCCGGGAGCTGCCCGAGCTGCCCATCAGCCAGGAGAGCACCCTCAGCAACATCAGCCAGTCGGAGCTGGAGAAGCAGAGGCAGGTGAGGACTCGGCTCTCTCCTGAGCCCCCGGGGGTGGCTTGGCGCGGGGCAAGAGCATAGACGGGCACATGGTGAATCGGAGGTGGGACTCCTGGCTCCCAGCCCCCCCACTCTAACCGCTGCACTCCACTGCCCTCCTGGAGCCAGGCACAGGGGGCGGAGGTGGGGGCCGATCCGAGGGACTCGGTAATGACTCCTAGAGGATACGAAGTAGCGCGGGAGCCAGGGACGTGGCTCTTTGCCCTCTAATCCCCTTGCATGGCCAGAGTTCCGTGGCAAGTTCCCTCTCCCACTCTGTGCCTCAGTTTCCCCTCCCGATCTAGGCACACGTTCTCCAGGGAATGCTCTGTCCCCTCCCCTGTCCCTGGTGCTGTCCAGGGGCAGTCAGGGCCCTGCTGTAATGGTGCATCCCTTATCTCCCAGCGCCAGAGACTCCGCGAGCTCCTCATCCGCCAGCAAATCCAGAGGAACAACCTGCGGCAGGAGAAAGAGAGCGCGGCCGCCGCCACGGGCTCCTCCCAGGCTCCATGGAGCGCCGAAGCCAGCAGCCAGGCCTTCGAGCAGCTCAGGGGCCTGGCATCCTACCAGCCTGCACAGGTAGGGCAGAGGGGCACCAGGAGAGCCACACCTGAGCCATGTGGACCACATGGTGCTGGCCCCAGGGCTGCTGGCCTGACAGGTGGCGCCAACCCATGTGGCTGTGGCCGTCCACACTGGCCATCCCAGCCCTTCGCCAAGCCCCACATTCCCGCCAGGCCCCTCTGGGAATGGGATAGATGGCAGGGGCATCCCATAGCCTGTGATGGGGAGTCGTGAGCTGTCAGCCTCCAACCTCAACCCCACTCCCCTGCGCAATCTGATGTGACTTCCAAAGGGGAATCACTCTGGGGCTCCCCCCCACAAAAAGTGGAGAGCCACTGACTGCCCTGTATAGAGTAACGTGTGCTGTGACTCATGCCCTGTCACTTGGGGAACTCCCTGCAGCAGGATCTGTCTGGGCAAAGCACCTGGGGAGAATGGGATGGGGCTTATCCTCAACCAGGGCAGCAGGGGGGTTGCAGAGGAGCTCAGCCCAGGCTAGAGTCAGGAGGGAATTTGGGATCCCGTACTGCTGGAGTGGGGAGGGTCTGTAGGAGTCGAGATGCAAGCGGGCTCACTCTCTTTCCTTGCCAGGATAAGAACACCCTCGGGAACCTGCCTGCAACCCCCAGCAGTGGCAAACTCCCCGGCCCAGTCATGGTGCCCGCAGCATTCGCACCGGAGGAGCGGCTTTCCCGCCCGCCTCCCGCTGCCACACCCTCCTCCATGGATCTCAACAGCAGGTGCGTGACCCCCAGCTGCTGCAGGCAAGGCGTGCTGTGGACCCCACAGGCCTTGGCTTCTTGCCCTCTAAAGGGAGGGAATCCAGGGCACTTGGCTTACCCGGGAGGCCCTGCCCTCGTCTACGTGTAGGGAAACTGAGGCCTGCAAATAGAGTCCTGGAGGCCTTGCTCCCCTCTCCCGAATCCACAAGGGCGGGAGGGATTTCTGCGGAGGCCCCGGGTGGCAGGTGTGGGGGGGGCATCAGTGGGGTCGATGCGGATTCAGCCTGTGGGACAAGAGCCCCTCAGTGGGGGATGTCGTGCTGGCCACTTCCAGCCCCCCCAGATGCCACTGACTGGGGAGGGCGAGGTAGGGAGCTGCTTGGCTGTGACTCTGCCTCAGGCGGCCGGTGGCCCTGAGCCCCATGCTGGCCGGTCGCTGGGTGCCTCTCTGACTCTCTGTCTGTGTTGCAGGCCACCAGTGGGAGCCCCCCAGACCTTCTTCCCGCGCGGCATGTTCCAGGGGCCCTCTCCTCAGCAGCAGCTGTGGCAGCAGCAGCAGGCGGCCGTGCGGCTCCCCGGCCCTGCCCGCTTTCAGCAGCCGCCCGGCCATGAGCTCGGCCGGCCGGCACTGGGCGGCTTGGCCACGCGCCTGGCGGGCCCTGCCGAGCCGATCCAGCCTGCGCCAGGCGCCCTCGGGGCCCAGTTCATCGAGCTGCGGCACAACGCCCAGAAAAGTGCAGCCGGGGGCATGGGCGCCCCCTTCGCCCAGCAGGGCCTTCCAGCCAGGCCCCGCTTCTTCCTGCCTGGCGACGAGAGCTCCAGCCAGGCCCTGCGCGCCTCCGTCATGCCTCTGCCAGCCCCGGGCCTGCCGCCCCAGAAGCTCCCGGCCCCGCTGCCTCCCTCGGCTGCTTCCCCGCAGGGGCCTCACCTCAAAAGCGGCCCTTCGCTGCCCCCGCCGGCCGGCCAGGAGCTGCAGCATGTCCCGCCCCGCCCGCTCTCCTCCGGCTCCGGCCTGCGCCCCGACGGCCCCAAGGACGGCCCCGCCACGGAGCCCCCGCTGGCCCCGGCTCCGGCTCCCGGCAGAAGCCACCTGGCGCTGGAGGGGGGGCGGCTCCCGTGCGAGGTGCCGGTGGAGCCTGACCTGGACGACGACTTTGATGCCCACAAGGACCTGGAGGACGACGACGACCTGGCCAACCTGAGCCTGGACCCAGACGTGGCCAAGGGGGACGACGAGCTGGGGACCCTGGACAGCCTGGAGACCAACGACCCCCACCTGGACGACCTGCTGAACAGCGAGGAGTTCGACCTGCTGGCCTACACCGACCCCGAGCTCGACACGGGCGACAAGAAGGACATCTTCCACGAGCACCTGCGCCTGGTGGAGTCGGCCAACGAGAAGGCCGAGCGCGAGGCCCTGCTCAAGAGGGAGCCGGTGGGGCCCTGCCTCAAGGGCCCTGGGGAGACCAAGGAGCTGGGGCCCCCCGCCCCTTGCCCCTCCAGCACGGCACCAGCTCCACACCTGACCTGCAAGGCCCAGGCCAGCGCCCTGGGAGCCAAGCCGGCCTCCCTGCCAGCCAACATCCAGCCCAAGCTGGAGGAAGGCTGCCTGAAGACGCCCCCCTGCCAGTTCAATGCCAGGGCCTCCGACCGCCTCCCAGGCCCCATCAAGTCAGAGGCCCTCCAAGGGGCGGAGAAAATGGCGGCCTCTCTCGGCCTGACCCTCAAGCCCGGCCCGAACCTGCTGAGTCCCGGGGCAGGGCCTGCGCGGCTCGGCACAGCCCCCTTCCCTCCCAATGGCCACGCTGCCACCTCCGGCTCCGAGAAGGGCCCCTATGCCGCCCCGGGCCGCGGGCTGGCCCCCAGCCAGAGCGCTGCCCTCCTTGACCTCGATGGGGGGACCCTGGGCCTGGCCGGCGCCCAGCACTCGCCGCCCGACGACCTGGACAAGATGGAGAGCTCCCTGGTGGCCAGCGAGTTGCCCCTGCTCATCGAGGACCTGCTAGAGCACGAGAAGAAGGAGCTGCAGAAGAAGCAGCAGATGTCGGCTCACCTGCCCGGGGGCGCCCCGCACCTCCAGGCTGGGCAGCCCCCGCCGCCGCACTCCATGCTGGCGCACCCGGCAGGGCCGGGCCAGCCCCAGGATGGGCAGCCTCCCCGCCTCGTAGGGCCCCAGCAGCAGCTGCAGCTGGGCCTGGTGGCCCGGCAGCAGAACCTGATGACGCCACAGCAGCAGCAGCAGCAGCAGCGGGTGGTGGGAACCCAGCAGGGCCAGGTACTGGCCCCCCACATGGCGATGGCGCAGCCCCAGCCCCACGTCCTCGCAGCCCAGCACGGCGTCCAGCCGGCCCTGGCCCCGCAGCAGAGCCAGCAGCAGGTGCTGGTGCAGAAGCAGATGCCTGGGGTGCAGCCGGCGCCCATGGGCATGAAACCCCCACAGCTCCTCATGCAGCAGCAGCAGCAGCAACTGGCCAACAGCTTCTTCCCTGACACAGGTAGGAGCCAGCAGGCTGGGCAGGAGAGGGCCACACCTTGCTGCCCCACTCTGGGCCCCTAGCCGGAGGGAGCCGGGGTGACCCACAGGCACGGGGCCGCCACAGCTGGCCGGCCGAGGCTGAACGCGGGCGGAGGCTGAGTTGCTTCTCCACAGCTCGTACGGGGGGGAGCCGTCCTGTTTCCTGCCCCCCATCTGAGCAGGCTATCCGCGTGGGCGGCAGGGGCAGCCCGGGGCCCGTCAAGCAGACTCTTGCAGCTGGTACCCTCCCGCCATGCCCGTGTGCCGTGCGCGGGAGCTGCCCTTCCCCCCTGGGTTGGGGCCCCAAGACGCCTGCACAGGGGGCGGCCGTTCCTCCCATGGGCTGGGCGCGCTGCTGGGCGTTGGCCGGGGGAAGCAGCCTCACGCTCTCTCCTCGCAGACCTGGATAAGTTTGCTGCGGAGGACATCATGGACCCCATCGCCAAGGCGAAGATGGTGGCGCTGAAGGGCATCAAGAAGGTGATGGCTCAGGGCAGCATTGGGGTGGCCCCTGGGATGAGCAGGTAAGGGGGGCGCGGGCTGGGGGCGGGTGGGCGGCCGAGGCCGGGGCCGGGGCGGAAGCCGGGCCTGGCTCACTCCTCTCTCGCGCTTTGCTTCCAAAGGCAGCAGGTGTCCCTGCTGGCTCAGCGGCTCTCGGGAGCTCCAGCCACGGCCGAGATGCAGAACCACGCCCCACCTGGGAGCGGACAGGTGAGCGCACGGCTCCTGCCCAGCCAGTACCAGGGCGTCTCCTCCACCATTCCAGAGACAAGCGGGAGGGTCTCGGCCCTCTGCCCTGGGAATCGCCCTCACAGCTGGGGTGCACGGGCTCTGGCAGGAGGAGGTCAGAGTGGGGGGCCAGGAGAGATGTTGGGGGGGGAGCAGCAGGCAGGGATGCGTTGGGGGTGGGGGCAGCATGTGGCAGTGTGTGAGCGTGGGGGGAGGGTACACATGGTCACAAACATTCTCCACCTCTTCTAGGAGCGAACTGGCAACGACCTGTCCCAGGCCCGCCCCAACCCACCTACATTCGCTCAGGGCGTCATCAGTAAGTAGCTGGTGCTGGGGGGCCCCGGCCAGGTCAGGGGGCATGTGGAGGGTTGTGTGGGCTGGCTCTGGGCATAGCCCTGCCCTCCTGATGGCCGCTGCAGGGCGTGGCTGAGAGTGGAGAGGATGGTTTTTCTAGCTGGGGCGGGGGTGCTGGGGCTCCCTTCCCCCAGTGCATCTCCACGGCTCCGTCCTACCCCCGTGCCCCTCTCCACAGACGAGGCAGACCAGCGGCAGTACGAGGAGTGGCTGTTCCACACCCAGCAGCTCCTGCAGATGCAGCTGAAGGTGCTGGAGGAGCAGATCGGGGTGCACCGCAAGTCCCGCAAAGCCCTGTGCGCCAAGCAGCGCACGGCCAAGAAGGCCGGCCGCGAGTTCCCCGAGGCCGACGCCGAGAAGCTCAAGCTGGTGACGGAGCAGCAGAGCAAGATCCAGAAGCAGCTGGACCAGGTGGGGGATGCACCGAGAGGGCAGGGGTGGAGGCAGCCTAGAAACCACCTGGGGCTACAGCATTTGGAGGAGACTGTTAGGGTACGTCTAGACTACAGGCTTCTGTCGACAAAGAGCGTCTAGACTACATTGAGTTCTGTCGACAAAGCAAGCTGCTTTGTTGACATGGTAGTGCGGACGCAAAGGACAGTTTACACCTGTCGACAGAAGGCGTTATGCCTCGTAAAATGAGGTTTACCAGCGTCGACAAAACTGCTGAGTTCTGTCGATGTTATGTCAACAGAACTCAGCGGCAGTGTGGACGCAGATAGTTTTGTCAACAAAACCCTGTAGTCTAGACACACCCTTACAGTCCAGTGGGGGCAGGGAGGTGGGGCCCTGGGCTGGGACTGATGGGCAGGTTGAGGGCTCTGGGCAAAGTGGGGGGGAGGTAAACTGGTGAGTCGGGGACACTGTGCAGAATGGCTGGGCGGGGTGTGTCGGGCAAGTCAAGAGCACTGGGCAAAATGGGCAGGGTGGGATGTGTGCCAGTTGGGTCAGGGGGCACTGAGCACAGCAAGGGAGGGCAGGGTGGGCATGTCGGGGGGAGGCAGGAGGGCTGTGCCGGGCAGGTCGGGGGGCTCCGGGGAGGCGGTCGGGCTGTGCCGGGCGGGTCGGGGGGCGCCGGGGAGGCGGTCGGGCTGTGCCGGGCAGGTCGGGGGGCGCCGGGGAGCGCCGGGGAGGCAGGAGGGTTGTGCCAGGCAGGTCGGGGGGCTCCGGGGAGGCGGTCGGGCTGTGCCGGGCGGGTCGGGGGGGGGGTCTGGGGAGGCGGTCGGGCTGTGCCGGGCAGGTCGGGGGGCTCCGGGGAGGCGGTCGGGCTGTGCCGGGCAGGTCAGGGGGCTCCGGGGAGGCGGTCGGGCTGTGCCGGGCGGGTCGGGGGGGGGTCCGGGGAGGCGGTCGGGCTGTGCCGGGCGGGTCGGGGGGGGTCCGGGGAGGCGGTCGGGCTGTGCCGGGCAGGTCGGGGGGCGCCGGGGAGGCAGGCGGGCTGTGCCGGGCGGGTTGGGGAGAGGCGGGCGGGCTGTGCCAGGCGGGCTATGCCGGGCGGGTCGGGGGGAGGCGGGGAGGCCAGAGGGCTGTGCCGGGCGGGTCGGGGACAAGGCACATAAGGAGAGGGAAGGCCAGGCTGATACATTACTCGGCGCCCCCGCCCTTCCCCCCGGCAGGTTCGGAAGCAGCAGAAGGAGCACACCAACCTGATGGCAGAGTACCGCAACAAGCAGCAGCAGCACCAGCAGAGCTCAGCCGCCTTGGCCCTCAGCCCCTCGCAGAGCCCCCGGCTTATGGCCAAGCTCCCGGGCCAGCTGCTCTCCGCCCATGGGGTCCAGCAGCAGCTCCCCCAGCAAGCTGGAGCCCTAGTCGGGGCACAAGGCCTGGGCCAGCAGCCCAGCCAGCTGGCAGGACAAGCAAGCAACCTGCGCTTGCCCCAGGGTGGTGCCTCCGTGGCAGCCCAGCAGGGCCTGTCCTTCATGGGTCAGCAGCAGCTGGGAAACGCAGCCCTCCCCGGCCCCTCCAACAGCTTCTTCCCTGGGAACCCCGCGCTCCGGGGGCTGGCCACTGACACCCGGCTCATGCAAGAGAGGCAGTTGCAGAGGATGCAGCTGGCTCAGAAACTGCAGCAGCAGCAAAGCATGCTGGGACAGGTGTCACAGCAGCAGCAGCAGCAAAGCATGTTGGGACAGGTATCGCAGCAGCAGCAGCAAAGCATGCTGGGACAGGTGTCGCAGCAGCAGCAGCAAAGCATGCTGGGACAGGTGTCGCAGCAGCAGCAAAGCATGCTGGGACAGGTATCGCAGCAGCAGCAGAGCATGCTGGGACAGGTGTCACTGCAGCAGCAGCAGCAGCAGCAAGGCATGCTGGGACAGGTTTCGCTGCAGCAGCAACAGCAGCAGCCCCCTGCTCCCCAGCAGGGCTCTGGGGGGCAGCCCATGGGTCCCAAGCCGCAGGGGATCCTGGTCCAGCAGCTCTCCCCGCAGCCCGGGATGCTGGGGCACTCGCAGGTGTCCATGCTGCAGCACCAGGGTGTCACAGGCCACCAGAACCCCCCGAGACAGGTACTGCTAGCACCCCATCAGCAGAGGGTGCTGGGCTCGCCTCAGTTGGTGCCACAGACCCACAGCCTCATGGGCCACCGGCTGATCTTAACACCGCAGCAGCAGCAGCAGCAGCAGGCAGGACTTCTGGGCCCATCACGGACTTTGCTGACACAGCAGCAGCAGAACTCTATAGCACAGCACCAGGCCCAGCCGGGCCTCATGGGCCAGGGGCTGGCTGCCCAGCCGGGCCTCATAGGGCAGGGACAAGGGCAGGTTGCCCAGCCGGGCCTCGTGGGGCAGGGACAAGGACAGACTGCCCAGCCGGGCCTCGTGGGGCAGGGGCAGGCCACCCAGCCGGGCCTCATGGGGCAGGCTGCCAAGCAGCAGATGCAGCACTTTTCACAGCACGGGAGCCTGGGCCAGTCCCCCTCCCTGCTACACTTGAGTCAGGGAGTTCAGCCTGCCCCACAGGGTATGGCTGCCAGGGAGCAGCAGGGAGGGCCCGAGAGCTCTGTGCTGCCCCCAGAGGGCACCGAGGGCAGGGGGCAGCATCAGGTTCAGCTGACAGCCGCTGTGGGCGGGCTGGGCAGCCAGGACCTCGGGGGGCAGCCGCCCATGGGCGCTCAGGAGCATCAGGGCATTCAGAACCTCAACCCCTCGGCGCTGGCCAGCCAGGAGCAGCTGGCGCCCCTAGGCGGAGAGCAGCAGCCATCGAGGCAGCAGGCCGAGCAGGGGCAGCCGCCGCAGCACCTCCTGCTGCCCTCCCCACAGCCGAATGTTGTGAGCTCACTACCGCACCAGCTGCCACGCGCGCAGGGGGCTCAGCCACCAGGCACCCTGCTTCCTCAGCCGCTGCAGAGTGGCGGGGGGCTTGCGCCCGTGGGGGGCACCATGAGGCCAGAGCAGCCTCACCCGGACCCTGCCCAAGGGCCTCACTTGCTGGCCCCGCAGGGCTCGCTGCTGGCGGAGCAGCAGCAGCAGCAGCCTGGGAGCGTGACGAGCCAGGTGCAAAGCCTCATGGTCCAGCAGCCACCGCAAAGACTTGTGGGTCCGGTGCCAGCACAAAGCCTAGAGCAGCAAGCAAAAGGCCTGGCGGGCCAGCGGCTGCCGAGCCCAGCGGGGCAGCACAAAGCCGGGCTGCTGGGGCAGCCGCAGCAGAGCATGCTGGTCCCGCCCGTGTCCCACGCCCAGAGCATCCTCAGCCAGGTCTCGGCTCCGGTGATGGGCCAAATCCGAGCTCAGCTGCAAGGCGTCATCTCCAAGAACCCGCAGCTGCGGCACCTCACGCCCCAGCAGCAGCAGCAGCTGCAAGCCATCCTGGTGCAGCGCCACCAGCAGAGCCTGCTGCAGCAGAGCCAGGCGCTGAGGCAGGCCAGCCCCTTCTCTGGGCAGGCGCCGGCATCACTGGAACCGGGGCAGCACCCTCCCTCCGCCCCGCAGGGCTCCCTGGTGCGTCAGCAGCTGAGGCAGCCGGGGACGGTGTTCCAGGTCCGGCCGGCCGCTGCGGAGCAGATGCAGCCGGGGTTTGTCATGGAGCAGGGGCCCGCCGGCCAGCAGAGGGCGCCGCTGAGCCAGGGGCCAGGGAGCTCCCCGCAGCAGCCGCTGGCGGAGCTGGTGCACACGGCGCTGGCGGGACGCAGCCCGCAGCAGGGCGTGCTCAGACTCTCGGCCCCGCCGGCAGCCGCCCCGGTCCAGCCGCCCATGGGCATGGTCAGCCTGGGCTCTCTGCATCAGCACCCCCCGCCTAGCGAGGAGCCAAGCCCCCACGAGCCAAAGGAGGCCTCCCCGCCCATTGTGGCCAGGCCGCCCAGCGTGGCACCGAGTCCCGGGGTGCAGCCCGAGCATAGGCTGACGCCCACCCAGAACAGTCTCCTGGCAGAGCCAGTCCCCAGGCCACCGCCCAGCCAAACTGGGGAAGAGCCCTTCACCCGGACTCCTGGCCACTGGGAGCCAGCCACGCAGGGCCCCCGCTCCCCTCCCAGCATGGAGCCCACGGATGCAGCGCGCAAGCCAGCAGACCCAGGCCTGGCCGGGAGTCAAGTCAACGGGCAGGTGGGAGACAGGCCAGGCCCACCGGCCTCTCCTCCTGAAGTGGGTGCCCTGCCCGCTGAGGCCCCCGGGGTCAGCATCAAGCAGGAACCGAAGGAGGAGCTGGCGCAGTGCGTGCTGGGCGGGGGCCAGGCTGTGAAACGCGAGGCCAACGGCGAGCCGGCGCCCGCCCCCGCCAACAACCTGCTGATGGGCGGCTCGCTGCTGGCCGGCGCCCGCTCGGAGGCCGGGCACCTGCTGCTGCAGAAGCTGCTGCGGGCCAAGAACGTGCAGCTGGCGTCGCAGCGCTCTGCCGAGGGGCTGCACCCCGAGCTCAATGGGCACCTTGACAGCAAGCTCTCGGGGCTGGAGCAGCGGCTGCAGGCGGCTCCTCCCGGCAGAGAGGTGAGCCGGGGGGTTAAGTCCCAGGGGGGCGAGTGAGGGGTAAATGCAGTGGTGTCCAGAGCATGCGCCCATGCCCCACCGTGCAGGTTGGGGGGGGAGGGCTCAATTCCCTGCCCCCAGGTGTGGATTGGGGGATGGTGCCCGGGAGGTTGGGTGGGGCAAGGAAGCAAGGCAGGGGCACTGGCTGTGCCAGCACCACGACGACTCTCCCTCTCCCTACAGGATCCCTCTGCCAGCAAGAAGCCCCTGGCCCCGAAGCCCAAACGGGCCCAGAAGAGTGGGGAGCGGGTGGCTGCCTCCCGCAAGAAGCTGCGCAAGGAGGACGGGCTCAAATCCAGCGAGGCCCTAATGAAGCAGCTGAAGCAGGTAACGGCCCCGTTGCGTGCGGCCCGCTCCCCTCTGACATGCCCCCAGCACCTCGCGGAGCCTGGCCTGGTTCTGGGGGGGGCTCCCCGGCCTCAGTATAGGGGGGCGCGTCTGGGCCTCCTTTCTCCATCTGTCCTCTGTCTGGCGCGGGAATGCAAACGCTGGGGCCCCGAGCCCGGCTGGAGCCCGGCGTGGCGTGGGCGGTGATGCCCCAGCCTGGAGGGGTTAAGCTGCCCACTCTCCCGTGCTTTGGGCTGACGTTGTGACTTGCCCCCAGGAGCTCTCCCTGCTGCCCCTGGTGGAGCCCACCATCACGGCCAACTTCAGCCTCTTCGCGCCCTTCGGCAGCAGCCCCATCAATGGCAAGAACCAGCTGAAGGGGGCGTTCGGCAGCGCCGTGCTGGGGAGCAGCCCCGACTACTACAGCCAGCTGCTCACCAAGGTACCGTGCCGGGCTGGCCCCGCGGACCAGCCCCACCTGGGCAGGGTCCTGCCTCGGTCTCTCCATCTGTGGCTGTGCTAACAGCTGAGCCACCTGCTGGGTGGGGGGCGGGCTGGGGGGCGGGCAAGCAGGAGTGGGGGGGGCGGGGTTGGAGAGAGGGAGCAGGATGCTCCTTGACTGAGATGGATCCTTTCCTGGCAGAACAACCTGAGCAACCCGCCCACCCCGCCCTCCTCGCTGCCCCCCACCCCGCCCCCCTCGGTGCAGCAGAAGATGGTGAACGGCGTCACCTCCTCGGAGGAGCTGGCTGAGCAGCCCAAGGAGCCGGGCCAGGCCCAGGAAGCCGAAGGCCGGAAAGGTGAGAACAAGGGTGTAGCTGGGGCTGCCAGCCTGCTCCCTCCCCAGGGGAGCAGTGAGCTCTGGGGTGGGGGGGAGGGCTGCTTGTACCTCAGTGCCCCCTGCTGGCCAGCCTGGGCGAAGCACTGATGGGTTGTGGGAGGAGCTTCTTCCAGGGCTCGTGGGGGTGGGGCGGACTTGTAGGATGGGGGAGCGACCATGGGGGCAGGGCTGTAGCACTGGGGAGGTGGGGGGAGGGGCTGACATGCTGGGTCCCCGGTGCCAGGCCTTGGTGCTCCCTGACCCTCGTCCTCCTTCCCTTGCCCAGACACATCTGCCGTGGAAGTGAAGAGCCTGGACCTGCTGGCAGCTCTGCCCACTCCGCCGCACAACCAGACGGAGGATGTCAGGTGAGGGGCCCAGGCTGTGGGCGTGGGGGTGTCTCTGGCCTGGGGCTGTGGGGGAGGGACGAGGGGACCCTGAGGTCTCACCAGCGTCGTCCCTCAGGATGGAGAGCGATGAGGAGAGCGACTCCCCCGACAGCATCGTCCCCGCCTCGTCCCCAGAGAGCATCCTGGGCGAGGAGCCGCCTCGCTTCCCCCTGCTGGCCGAGGCTCCGCAGGAGCAGCAGGAGCGGGTGCTGTCGCCCGTCATCCCCATCATCCCCAGGGCCAGCATCCCAGGTGGGCACAGCTGGCTGGGATAGCCCATGGGGCGGGTGCCCGTGGAGCTGGGTATCGGGGGAGGAGGGGGCTGGGATATCGAGGGGCGGCTGGGGGCAGTGTGTGCATGGGGGATGGGGCTGGGGATCGGGGAGAGGAGGGAGCTGGGATATCGAGGTGGGTGAGGGGAGGCTGGGACCAGTGTGTGCATGGGGGGCCCTGCGGGCGGGCTGGGTGCCGGGGGAGGGGACAAGGGGGTGACCTCTCAGGGTGGCTGGCTGCTGGGGTCAGGGAGCAGGCGGGCTGGGTGCCAGGGGAGAGGACAGGGGGGTGACCTCTCGGGGTGGCTGGTTGCCGGGCTCCGGGAGCGGGCGGGCTGGGTTCCGGGGGAGGGGACAGAGGTGACCTCTCGGGGTGGCTGGCTGCTGGGGTTCGGGAGCAGGTGGACTGGGTGCCGGGGGAGGGACAGGGGTGACCTCTCGGGGTGGCTGGCTGCTGGGGTTCGGGAGCAGGTGGACTGGGTGCCGGGGGAGGGGACAGGGGTGACCTCTCGGGGTGGCTGGCTGCTGGGGTCTGGGAGCAGGTGGACTGGGTGCCGGGGGAGGGGACAGGGGTGACCTCTCGGGGTGGCTGGTTGCCGGGGTCCGGGAGCGGGCGCTGTGCACACCTGAGCTGTCTGTTCTGCTCTCAGTGTTCTCGGACACGAAGCCCCCTGAGGCACTGGAGCCCTTCGGGGAGCGCGGCACGAAGGTGGCCCTGGCCCAGGGCCTCGCCTGGGAGAAGGGCAAGGGCAGCGAGGTCTCCGTCATGCTGACCGTCTCGGCCGCAGCTGCTAAGGTGGGCAAGTCGTGCGTGCGGGGCTGGGGCTCCCTGCGGCCCCTGCCGACAGCCCCGGCTGGGGGCCCCAGCGAGGTCACGTCTCTGACCCAGCCCCACCTCTTCCCCCCAGAACCTGAACGGTGTCATGGTGGCCGTGGCGGAGCTGCTGCGCGTCAAGATGCCCAGCTCCTACGAGGTGCTGTTCCCCGGCACCGGGCCCGAGGCCAAGAAGGTGGAGACGGACGGGGCCAGTGAGTACCGGGCAGCCCCACGGGGAGGTGCCAGCCCTGGGACCCCCAGGGAACGAGGAGCCCTGTGGACAGAGGGTTTCTGCACCGCCCCCGGGTGCTGGGGGCCTGCAGTGCAGCCACGCGGACCCGCCTCTCTCGTAGGTGCGCTGGGTGGCAAGGACAAGGCGGCGCTGGTTGGGAAAGGCCCCGAGGCCGGCCCTGAATGGCTGAGGCAGTTTGACGCCATGCTGCCGGGATACAGCCTGAAGAACGAGCTGGACATCCTGTCGCTGCTCAAACAGGTCAGTGGGGGGGCGCTTCTCACGTGCAGGGCGTGTCTCTTGGCCGGGGGGGCGGGAGGAGAGTACGGGGCCGGCTGCGCTCTGGGTTGGCAGCGTCTGGCTCCGCGGGGCAGGGAGGCCCTGGGCCCGCCCTCTGATCCGCCCTCGTCTGTGCCCCCAGGAGAGCCCGGCGCTGGAGAAGGCCGCGCAGCACTGCTACGTCAACAACGTCTCCAACCTGGACGTGCGCCAGCTCTCCACCCTGCCCGAGGAGCCGTCCCCTCCCCTGTCCCCCTTCGTGCCGTCCCCTTCCAGCCCCGCCGACAGGGACAGGCTCCCAGAGGCAGCCCCCGCCCCGGCCCCGGCGCCCCCCCTCCCCGCCCGCCCCCTCCCCGCCCGCCAGGGAGGACGCGGCGCACTCGCCTCCCAAGCTCAAGCAGCGCTCCCGGCCCCCGGAGGACGGGGAGGAGTCCCGGCCCCGGCTCAAGAAGTGGAAAGGGGTGCGGTGGAAACGGCTGCGCTTCCTCGTCACCATCCAGAAGGGCGGCGCCCAGCAGGACGGCGAGAAGGAGCTCGCCGAGTTCATCGAGCGGCTGGGCGCCACCCTGCGGCCCGAGAAGGTGCCCCGGGACTTGCGCAAGTGCTGCTTTTGCCACGAGGAGGGGGACGGCGCCACCGACGGGCCTGCCCGCCTCCTCAACCTCGACCTGGACCTCTGGGTGCACCTCAACTGCGCCCTGTGGTCCACGGAGGTGTACGAGACGCAGGGCGGGGCGCTGATCAACGTGGAGGGGGCGCTGCACCGGGGCCTGCTCACCAAGTGCTCCCTGTGCCAGAAAACCGGCGCCACCAACAGCTGCAACCGCATCCGCTGCCCCAGCGTCTACCACTTCGCCTGCGCTATCCGGGCCAAGTGCATGTTCTTCAAGGACAAGACCATGCTGTGCCCGCTGCACAAGCTGAAGGGCCCCTGCGACCAGGAGCTCAGCACCTTCACCGTCTTCCGGCGCGTCTACATCGAGCGCGACGAGGTCAAGCAGATCGCCAGCATCATCCAGCGGGGCGAGCGCCTGCACATGTTCCGCGTGGGCGGCCTGCTCTTCCACGCCATCGGCCAGCTGCTGCCCCACCAGATGGCCGACTTCCACAGTGTCACGGCCCTCTACCCCGTGGGCTTCGAGGCCACCCGCATCTACTGGAGCCTGCGCACCAACAACCGCCGCTGCTGCTACCGCTGCACCATCTGCGAGAACAACGGGCGGCCCGAGTTCGTGGTGCAGGTCATCGAGCAGGGCCTGGAGGACCTGGTCTTCTCTGACTCCTCGCCGCAGGGTGAGGCTGCTCTCGGCTCTCTGCCGGTCGGGCTCCAGAGGATCCCTGTATAAACAGCTGCCGTGTCCCACCCTAGAGGTGGCTGCATTGGAGCATGGGGTGACCCGTCTCTGGCAGCAGATCTCTGGCTGCATTTCCCAGCGGTGGGGAGCTGATCCCTTGGGCTGGCCTGCCAGGCCACAGGGCAGCGCCAGGGGCGGTGGCGGACAGCAGGTCAGGAAGCCGGGTCTCATGTTTTTCCCTCTTCCCCCCAGCTGTCTGGAACCGCATCATTGAGCCGGTGGCGGCGATGAGGAAGGAGGCCAACATGCTGCGGCTCTTCCCTGAATACCTGAAGGGAGAGGAGCTGTTTGGGCTCACGGTGCACGCGGTGCTGCGCATCGCCGAGTCCGTACGTACCAGGGAGCTGCCCCCCTTTGCCCAGTGGGGGAAGCGGGGGGGGCGGCGCGTCTCCCTGCAGTGGGGGGTGGGAGGGACACAGCACCCAGCACTACGTTCAGATCCACGCTCCCCTGGGGAGTGGCAGGGCCGTTGGGTGGGGCCCTCTGGCCCAGCGGAGGGGCAGGTGTTGCTGGCGTGTCCAGGAAGCCCTCAGACCCTGCCAAGCCGGGGTGTGGTACAGGGGTCCCCTCTGGACACCAGGCCTGTGGCGCTGCCACCCGTCCCACGGGCTCTGCTCCGTCCCTCACAGCTGCCGGGCGTGGAGAGCTGCCAGAACTACCTATTCCGCTATGGGCGCCACCCGCTGATGGAGCTGCCTCTCATGATCAACCCCACCGGCTGCGCCCGCTCCGAGCCCAAGATCCTCACCCACTACAAACGGTGAGCGGGGCAGGGGGAGGCACTGGGGCGGGGGCCCTGGCCTGGGTTAGAGCTGGGATTACCCAGGCCCGGTGCAGACGGGGCCCAATTGGCTGGGCTCTCCTAGCTACGTTTGGGGCCTCATGTCCTGGCAGAGGGGGGCAGTACTGGACCTTCCGCCCCGCTGTGCCCTGCGCCCGCTCCCCTCTGCCCCGTGCCCATGCTCTCCTGCCTGCTGCAGGCCCCACACACTGAACAGCACCAGCATGTCCAAGGCCTACCAGAGCACCTTCACGGGCGAGACCAACACGCCCTACAGCAAGCAGTTCGTGCACTCCAAGTCCTCGCAGTACCGCCGTCTCAAGACCGAGTGGAAGAACAACGTGTACCTGGCGCGCTCCCGCATCCAGGGGCTGGGGCTGTACGCGGCCAAGGACCTGGAGAAGCACACCATGGTCATCGAGTACATCGGCACCATCATCCGCAACGAGGTGGCCAACCGGCGCGAGAAGATCTATGAGGAGCAGGTGCGCGGGGCAGCCTCCTGGGAGGGACCCATCTTCTGCCCGGGGGGCGGGGGGGGGGAGAGGGAGGGCATCCAGCGGGTGGCCCTATCTCCTGCCCGGGGAGACGGCCCAGGAAGTGGCTGCAGTCTCGGATCCTGGGCGGCTCCCGGGGACGCCTGTGCCTTGCGGCTGCGTAACTAGCTCTCTCTGCTCTTCCGGCTTCCAGAACCGCGGCATCTACATGTTCCGCATCAACAACGAGCACGTCATCGACGCCACGCTGACAGGGGGCCCAGCTAGGTGAGGGGCTGGGGCGTACCGGGGGGGGGGGCGCACTGCTTGGGGTAGTGTGGCAGGGCAGGGGACTGGTTCGGCTGAGGTGCTCTGCAGTCCCCAGGTCCCTGTCCTGCACGGGGCAGTGGCTGAGGGGTTCAAGTCTTGCGTGATCTGGGGTTGAAAGACCAGCTGCCCAGGCGCGTCACTGCCAGCCTGGCCCGCCTCAGCCCCTGAGCGGAGGGCTCCGGGGGGCAGAGTGAGACGGGGATTCGGCAGTGTCACCGCTGCGACTGGAACCCAGGAGTCCTGGTTTTGGCTCCAGCCCCCCACCCCATGTGTCCAGCACCTTTCCCTTCCCAATCCGCATGGGGGCATTGAGTCAACAGCTCAAGTCTTGTCTTTGACCCCCAAGCTGTGCCCAGCCACCTGAAGGGGGAGGAGAGAAAGAAGCACAGGGCCTGACCCCCCACCTGGGCTCACTCCTTGTCCCCCGATCCCTGCTCTGATGCCCTCCTCTCCGCCCTTCCCACCAGGTACATTAACCACTCCTGCGCCCCTAACTGCGTGGCTGAGGTCGTGACCTTTGACAAGGAAGATAAGATCATTATCATCTCCAGCCGCCGGATTCCCAAAGGGGAGGAGGTAGGGCACTGGGCATGCAGGGGGTGGGGCTTTAGGGCTGGGAGCCAGGGGCTCCTGGCATGCAGCTTGGTGCCCTGGGTAGGGTCCTCCTTGGCAGCGTCTGCCTGGCGCGTTACCCTGCCGGCTGCCCAGAGCATCTGGGAGAGATCCCCCCCGGGGGGAGCGCTGGCGCTTTGAGAGGAACTGGCTTCTGTTCAGAGGGGGCAGAGTCAGGGGCAGCCAAGAGGGGGATGGGGATACAGTGGGCCAGGAGCGGGACAGGGTTACACTGGGCAGGGGGAGGGGTTACACTGGATGTGGGGAAAGGGGGCTGCACGGGGCCAGGATGGGGCGGGGCTGCACGAGGCCAGGAGGGCAGGTGCACTGGGCCGGGGGAGGGCAGGGCTGCACTGTGACAGGAGGGGGTGCACTGGGCGGGTGGGGGCTGCCCTGGGCCAGGAGCTCTGGGGTTGGGGGGGGGTGAGGCAGCTTGGCAGCTGGTGGCATGACTGCTGGCCAGGTGACTCCGCCCCTGTCTCTCCCAGCTGACCTACGACTACCAGTTTGACTTTGAAGACGATCAGCACAAGATCCCCTGCCACTGCGGAGCTTGGAACTGCAGGAAATGGATGAACTAGCCGCTGCGGGGGCACCAGTCACAAGCAGCCCCTGGTGGGCAGCAGAGCCTGCTGCGAGGAGGCCTCTGTTGCAGGTTCTCCTCCCCCTTTGCCATGCAGGGGGAGGGGGGATCAGAGCTGGCCCAGGGGGAACGCCCACATCTGGAACCCAGGAGGCGAGGTTGGTGCAGGTGGGTCAGCCGGGGCCGCTTTCGGTTCCAACGGCCAGGGGGCACCAGTCCTTGCCCACCCCCAGCAGATGCCGCCCTCCTAACTTCCACAGGGAGGGCATATCGAAAGCACAGGGACCTTGGTTCTCTCCCTAGCCACTCCAGCCTGGCGCGCCGTGGCCCTGGCTCTCTGCTGGCAGCGTGCTGCTCTCCCCAGGTGGGCGGCTGCAGCGCCACAAGTGGAACTGATGAACTGGCAACTCAGGGTTTTCTTTGTTTTGTTTTGCGAGGAGGACGGGGCCTGTGGCATCAACAAAACCAGCTCTGTCCGCCTTGCTCACTGAAGCACCTGTAAATAACTGGATGGATGCGGGGCGAGTGGGGTGCTCCCCCTCGGATCTGGGGTGGGGCGGCCGCATTCTCGGACCCACGGGGAGGTCAGATCCAGTCTGTTTTTTTTTTTAAAAAAAAAACAAAACTAATAATATTTGCTCGCTAACTTACCAAGGTAACAAAGAGACTCCTTGAGCTTGACAATCCCAAAACTCCCAGCCCCGCTCTGCTGGGCTCTCTGGAGACAGACAGAGCTCGCTTGGGTTTCGGTTTATTTCTTGTTCTGTCAATGGAAGCACCGTGAGCATGTGAAGGAGGCGCCAGCTGCCAGAGCAGAGCTGGGGAGAGCCGTGTGCAGAAAAGTCCCCCCTCCCCCATGGACGCAAGGAGCATCTGCACCCAAACCTACCTCATTTTAAGTGTTAGATTCTGCTGTTTTCAATGTGACCCTCCCTCCGAGACTGACCACATGCAACCTTCCTAGTTCTGAATGAGAACTAGTGGCAGTGGGCGGAGCCTGGGGAATCCAAGGTGTGGCAGTGGGTGGAGCCTAGGGCAGCCTGAGGGAGATTGTAGCCTTGCACGCAGACCTGGAAGGAGAGAGACCCTAAAGTATCTCCATCCCCCTCCAGCTGGGAAGTTGAGTGTTTCAGGATCCCTCCCCCCCACCCCCCAAGAGCCCCCCCAGTTGGATGCTCGGGTGTTCCTGGCTGCTCTCCCACCATGCACAAAGCTGGGCACTCCGGAGAGGTGGCGGTTTGAGGCTTTACTTAGAATGTGCCAAGACCCTCCCCTTGCTTCCACCCACCTCCCCAGCATGGCACAAGCAGCCGCCGAGAGCCCCCCCAGCACTGAGCACCCTGTCAAGCCTCTGGGTTTGGGGGCCGAGCTCCAGGAATCCTCAGTTGAGGCAGAGAGCTGGCTGCCACCGCCGCACTCCTGAGTTTGGCTGTGGGGTAGGGGGGCTGTTCTGGGTCCTGCCCCAGCCACTCCGCTCCCCCACCCACCAGGCCCCCTTTTGCTACCAGAACTGCTGCTCTAGGCTGGCCTCTGGAGGCTGCCTGTGTCTGTCATGTCGGCATGGTATGGGGGGTATTTATCTATTTATACCTTAGCTTGTATATATTAGAATCTATGGGGGCTCTCTTCTGTGCTCTGCTTGGCTGAGATCTTGGACTGTGGGGGAGGGGAGCATGTCCCATAACTAAACTGGGGGAAGCAAATCTCTTCCCTGCTCGCTGTTCTTGTCTTGTTAGCTAGAAAACCCGTATGTGACAGGTCCAGGGGCCTCCTGCCAGGGGCGGACTCGCTGGGGAGAAGAGAGGATTGGTGGGCATTACAAACTGGGCAGCGCTTCTCCTGCTCTGGCCTTCCCCACCACAGCATCCTATTGCTCGTCCAGGAGGGCCCCTCAAAGACTGCTGTAAACCAGATGGGGCAGGAGGTCCTGCTCTCACTGCCCTTTTCCATTAAACTGTAGGGTTTGACATCTCTTAACGCACAAAGGCATGACACCCCTAGTCCCCCAGGAAAGAATCAGAAACAAACTTCTGAGCTTGCTCTTCTCTGCTCTCCCATGCCACGGCTGCTTGACTCAGCTGAGGAGGGTTCTGTTTTGTATTAAACTTCCTTGCTCTCTTGGAGTGTGAGGGGGAATGAAATGAAGTGAGATTATTTTGGGGGGGGGAATGAAATCTGGGGGCAGGGAGCCCAGGGCATTTTATGTTTTTAAATCAAAAGATTTTGAGTGAGAGAGAAGAGCTGTCACATTTTTAAAAAGCTGCTTCCGCAACTATTCAAAGCTGCAAAAGGTTTAAAATGAAATGTTAAAACTTGGGGTGAGGGCAGGGAATAATAAAATAAAAAATATACAAAAAATTTAAATTTAAAACTGTAAATAAAATGGGAGCTGTGTAGAGAAAAAAAAACGTTTTTACCAATAATAAAACCACTGGATGTTATTTTAAAATAAAATATGCGTGAGAGAGAAAAAGCCAGTATAACTTTTTGTTTTTTTTCCATTAACTTGGAAGGCTGTAAAGTGTATAAAATAAAAAATTTTAAAAAGTACTACAAAAAAGGATTAAAGCTGGGAGAGAGTAAAGAACAGAATATAGCAGGTTGTCTGACTTTTTAGACTATGGTTAGAGTATAAAATAGTTCTGTAGATTTTAGCTGGGGAGGGAGGAAAACCTATACAGTTTTTAATTTTTATATAAACTATAATCCAGTCCCAGAGCTGACATTTGATTTTTTTTAAAGTTCTCTGCTTGTAAAATTGCATTCAAAGCCTTGTCCAATACTTCTGTTTGTTTACAGTTGCAGATATTATATTTTAAGTTTTACCTTTTATGATCCTGAAATAACCATTTATTATTTTGTTGGTTTTTTAAAAAAAATAAAGTTTAAAATAAAACTATGGCAAGTGTGGACTCTGTGAGGAATCTTCCTTTGTGTTTGAGGTTTTATTTTGTGTGTGTGTGTGTATCCTGTACAGCGAGGTTGTCCTTCGTAACCAAGAAAAGAATGGAGGGGAAATAAAATTATTCCTTTTTTTTTAAAGAAAAACAACAAAAAAATGAACTTGTATGTGGCATGTTTTGTATTGGATATAATTTTGAAATGTATATAATTTATGTTTAAAGAGGCAAAGAGTGCGTTTCAAATTTTGCTTCTGAGTTTGTTTTTAAATAAAAAAATAAAGGTGCATTTTAAATACTGGGTGATCTTGGACTTCTGCTTGTGTGTGTTCTCTCCCCCACTTCCTCAGTTGAAATGTGGCTCAAGTTCCTGGCTCCTGCTTCCCATACGGTCTTCTGGGAAGAGATTTTGGAGACCGTCACTCTGGCCCAGTGCTGCATAGGCGCTGGAGGTGCCCAAAGGATCATAACTCTTCCCCTCCCTCCCTCCAATGTTCAGGACCGGTTGCTCCTTCCCTGCTGCTATAACAAGGGGCAGGTGCACCCGTCCCAGCCTGTGCCCAAGGCTGCACTCTGCAGGAATGCCTGGAGTTGGTGCAACACATAACCCAGGAACTGGCCCCTACCTGGGGGCCCCATACTACAGAAAGGATGTGGATGCATTGGAGAGGGTCCAGCGGAGGGCGACCAAAATGATAAGGGGGCTGGTGTGCATGACCTAAGAGGAGAGACTGAGAGATCTGGTAGCTGAGTTAGTCTGTACAGAAAAAAACCAACAAATGGTCTGGTAGCACTTTATAGACTAACAAAACATGTAGGTGATATCATGAGCTTTCGTGGGCACAGCCCGCTTCTTCGGTCATCTGCAGAAGCGGGCTGTGCCCACGAAAGCTCATGATACCATCTATATGTTTTGTTAGTCTATAAAGTGCTACCAGACCATTTGTTGGGTGTGGGGGGAGGGGGGTGCGCTGGGTTTGCAGAAGAGAAGAGGGAGGGGGGGTTTGACAGCAGAGCGGTCCTGAAGGGAGGTTCCACAGGGGATGGAGAGTGGCAGAAGAAGGAGCAATGGGCTCAAGGTGCAGTGGGGGAGGGGGCAGGTGGGAGAGGAGGAAAAATGATTCCCCAGGCGGGCAGGGCGGTGCTGGGCGGGTTCCCTAGGGAGGGGGGGAGGGACTCTCCAGCCCCAGCGGGGCCGAGGTCCCGGCTGGATGCAGCCCTGGCGGGGGTGACCGAGTGGGGCTGGTCCCGCCTTGGGCAGAGGCCTGGACTCGATGGCGCCTGGGTCCTGGGGTTCATAGACCTTAAGGTCAGAAGGGACCATTATGATCATCTAGTCTGACGCCCTGCACAGTGCAGGCCACAGAATCTCACCCACCCCTCTTAGAATAATCCTCTCACCTATATCTCCGATATTGAAGCCTTCAAATACTTTGAAGGTCCCAAGATGCAGAGAATCCTCCAGCTGTGATCTGTGCCCCATGCTACAGAGGAAGGCGAAAAACCTCCAGGGTCTCTGCCAATCTACCCCGGAGGAAAATTCCTTCCCGACCCCAAATATGGCGATCAGCTAAACCCTGAGCATGTGGGCAAGACTCACCAGCCAGACACCCAGAAAGTTCTCTATCATCCCTCCATTGACCTATTTCCCACTGATAATGAATGGTCAATTAGTTACCAAGATCCTGTTATGTTCTCAAACCATCCCCTTATCATAGAATCATAGAACTGGAAGAGACCTCAGGAGGTCATCAAGTCCAGCCCCCTGCTCTAGGCAGGACCAACCCCAACTAAATCAACCCAGCCAGGGCTTTGTCAAGCCGAGACTTAAACACCTCTAGGGATGGAGACTCCACTACTTCCCTAGGGAACCCAGCCCAGTGCTTCCCCACCCTCCTAGGGAAACAGCTTTTCCTAAAATCCAACCTGGACCCCCCCCCACTGCAGCTTGAGCCCATTGCTCCTTGTTCTGCATCTGTCACTACTGAGACCAGCCTCTCTGGACCCCCCTCCAGGGAGCTGCAGGCTGCTCTCAAATCCCCCCCCCCCCCCCCGCTCTTCTCTTCTGCAGACTGAACAGACCCGAGTCTCTCAGCCTCTCCTCGTAGGTCACGTGCTCCAGCCCCCTCAGCATTTGGGTCGCCCCCCCCCCCCCCCGCTGGCCCCTCTGCAAAGCGCCACGTCCAGTCTGTGGGGGGGGGGGGGGCAGAACGGGACCCAACGCTCCAGATGCGGCCTCCCCAGCGCCGAAGGAGACTTCGAGGCTCCTGCCCCGCCCCGCCCCCTGCTGGCCGGGGGGTTCCGCGGGGCCGCCCCGGCTCTCGTGAACCGGAAGGTCGTGCAGGCTCCGGAAGGGGAGGGGGGGCAAAGGTCACCGGCCTCAGGCGTCAATTCCTCCCCCGCGCGGCCTACTTCCGGTCACATGACCTCTGCGGGCGGAAATGGCTGAAGTAGATCCGGGCGGAAGTGACCCGGTCCCGTTGCTGCCCCCGGGCGTTCGGCGGCAGCGAGACGAGCCGCGGCTGGAGCGGCCATGGAGGCGGTAAGAGCCCGACCCGGCCGGGGTGGGGGGGCCCGGCGCCCCCGGGATCGGGCACCCGCGTCCCTTCCTCCGCCAGCCCCGGATCGGGCCCCGCCTCCCCCCGGATCGGGGCCGCCTCCCGCGTCCTCCGCCAGCCCCGGATCGGGCCCCGCCTCCCCCCGGATCGGGGCCGCCTCCCGCGTCCTCCGCCAGCCCCCGGATCGGGCCCCGCCTCCCCCCGGATCGGGGCCGCCTCCCCCCTTCCCTCCCGCGTCCTCCGCCAGCCCCGGATCGGGCCCCGCCTCCCCCCGGATCGGGGCCGCCTCCCCCCTTCCCTCCCGCGTCCCCCGCCTCCCCCCGGATCGGGCCCCCCTCCTGCGTTCGCCCGCCCGGATCGAGCCCTCCGTCCTCCACGATCGGGCCCCCCCATCCCCCGATCGGCCCCCCCTTCTCTCCCTCATCTTTCGACACCCCCCTGGATCGGGCCCTCGCTCCCTCCCCCCCATAGGGCCCCCTCCTGCGTTCGCCTCCCCCCCCCCCCGGATCGGGCCCCCAAAGGCCAAGCCGCCAGGAACCGAACAGGGCTGGGGCTGGGGCTGGGGTGAGGGTGCCCTGGGCCGGGCCAGCGCAGTGACCCCCGAGGTGGCCCTTGGGCTGCTGCGTTTCCCTGGCCGGCCACCAACTTGAGAGTCCGGGGTCAGGGCAGTTTTCCGACTGGGTGACGGGAGCTGGGTGTTTCTCTTCCTCCCTCTGCCGCCCTGGCCCGTCCAGCTGGCGGGGAGCCTGGACTTTCCTGCCCAAAGCCCAGTGCGCTCCCCGGCGCCTGTGTCCCCGCTGGTCAGCTGTGACGTGTGTGCGCAGCCCTGCGGAGGGGCTCTGGGCTGTCCCGTGCCAGTGAAGCGAGTGGCACCCTGGCGCTGTGCACGGGAAAGGCCCCTGCCCAGCCTCCGCTGTGTTCAAGGCCCAACTCAAGTATCGCCTGGATCCCCCATCTCCCACTCCTGGGATTTTGCTGGGCTGAGCCAGGCGCTGTGGACTCATGTGCCTCAGCCCAGCTTCCCCCGTGCCCCAGCCAAGAGGCTGATGCATGCCAGGTTCTGGGCTCCTGGGCTGAAAGCAGCATTCCTGGCCTAGCCAGGCACGGGCAGGGGGCTAAATTCCCAGCATGCAGCCCAGGGCAGCCAATGGAGGTTGGAGAGTACCACGCCGGGCGGGACTTGCTCCCTGTTCCTTAGTGCTCATTCCAGCCCTGCTGCTTGGCTCCAGACACAGACCTGAGAGGTGCTGGGGGAGCATCTTCTGACTGGCCAAGCTGGGCCCTTTCAGGCATCCCCAAGGCCACGCTCCTCTGCAGCAGAGGCCAGGTGTGTGGCTGAAGCTGGGTGCTGGGAGGGGCAGCTCCAGCTGTTTGTTTTGGGCAGGCTGGAGCAATGCCCATCTTAAAGGGGCAGAGCCCTCTGCTTAGGGGTGTCCGGGAGTCTGCAGTCAGCCCGAGTCCCAGCGAGGCGACCACCTCTAGGGGGGTTAGCAAGATTGTGGCTGAGCGGCCAAGTCTGGTCTAAGTCCTGCCTGTGTGAAAATGGCCATGGTGGGATGAGCTAACAGGACTGGGCCTAGAGCCGCGGTGGTCTCTGGTCTCCAGCGCATCTGTGCTGAGATGCAGCTGGCCTGGCCTGATCCAGGACTGGCCGGTTCCCGGGCCCCGCCCTGGCAGCGGTTCACCTGATGGGGCAATGCTGCCAGGACGTGGCCGCTAGGTGCGTCAGAGCGCTAGGCTGCCTGTCGGAGGCATGCGAAGCGATTCCTGGGTGCGGTTTGTGAAGCGTAATTGGAGAGGAAGTAAGGCCCGCAGCTTCCTCCAGAGCCTGGCCAGCCCTGGGATGGAGCCAAGTTCTGCCTCGGAAAAGGAAAAGTGCGGCTTGGCTTTCTCTTCCCCTCCGCGAGCTCCCTGGCTGAGTGGGCCCTGCCAGCCCGATGCGGGGGGCAGTTACTGTCCCAGCCGGCTCCAAGAGCTAACAGTGCACTGGGGAAAGAGCAGTTTAGAGCAAGGGCTGGGAGCCGGGGCCCCTGGATTCCTTCCTCTCCTAAGGCTGCCTCCCTGTGTGGGCAAGTCGCTCTCCCAGTCAGCTGGGCCCAGCAACCGCTGGTGGGAGGAGCGGGGCTTCCCCTTGGGAGCAGGCAGGGGAAGGGAACCGGCTGCCCTGCATCCTGCGCTCCTTGCCCTGAGCGGGGAGGGTAGGCTCGGGCATGGTGCAGAGGGTCCCAGTGCCACTGCTTCCGGGGGGGGGGGGGGGGGGGGGGGGCTTTCCAAAATCTCCTTAACAAATCATTTGGAGGTGCTGCAGCAGCAGGGCCGCGGGGGGGGGGGGGGGGGGCGGTTTGCCTGCAGCAGCGGGAGGGGGGGAGGCCGGTTTGCCCCCAGCAGCAGGGCCAGGGGGGAGAGGCTGGTTTGCCCACAGCAGCAGGGCCGGAGGGGGCTGGGGGGAGGCCGGTTTGCCCGCAGCAGCAGGGCCGGGGCGGGGGGAGAGGCCGGTTTGCCCACAGCAGCAGGGCCGGAGAGGGCTGGGGGGAAGCCGGTTTGCCCCCAGCAGCAGGGCTGAGCAGCAATTGGGGGATGCCCACATAGCAGGGCTGGGCAGGGGGAGGTCCCCGGGCTGCCATGCTCCCTTCCCAAAGCCCTGGGTCCGTGGTACAGGGCGGGAGTGCAGCTCGTCTCACGGCTCTGCTCTGCGGGAGGGTCTCGAGCTGGGGCGCAGGCCTGTGGCTTACCGGGGAGCCCCTGATTTCTGTGTCTGCAGGGCCCGGTTCCTGAGAGCGCTGCCCAGAAGTGCCCCCTGGCACCGGAAGGTGAGGGCTGGTTCCCCGGGGGGTGGGTTGTGTCGGGCGGGAAGGCCCCAGCCCTGTGGTATCCAGACCGGCCCTGGCAGGGCGATTTTTCAAGCCCATTGCTTCTTGCCCTGCCCTTGATGGCAGAATGATTTACCGCCCCCTGTGCCGGCCGGCGCAGTTCTTGGCCCCGGCTCCCCCCTCGGCAGGCTCACAGCCCGGGGCGCTCATGTCCTGGGGGCTGGTCTGTAGCTCTCCTGTCTCCCATGGGCCCTCCTCTCTGCCCTGCGAGTACCCAGGCAGGCTGGGAGCCTGAGCTAGGCCCGGGGTGTAGGGCCATGCAGCAGGGGATGTGCCCTGACTAGGAGCAAAACCCCAGGGCCCCCCATGGCCCCTCAGACTTTCCCCGCCGCAGTCATGGCTCCCCCCGCCCGGCTCACTGCTGAAGCAGGTCCCTGCTTTCCCCCCCCCAGAGGCAGAGCCGGGCAGTGGGGTCTACTCCTGCTTCATGAAGTCCCATCGCTGCTACGACCTGATCCCCACCAGCTCCAAGCTGGTCGTCTTCGACACCTCCCTGCAGGTGGGTGCGCGCCTGGGCGTCCTGTGTGCCACGCCCCAGCGTGGGTCCTCCACGGCACGGATGGGCATAGGCTGGGGGGCACAAGGCCCAGAGATGGGCTTCCCTGGGCACGGCCCCCAGTGCTCAGACAGGCACTGCCCCAGCCCCTCCCCCGGCCTAGCCTCCCCCCCCCAGAGCTCTGGCAAGCACTGATCACTCCCCACCCCCCTTGCCACCCCACAGCTCAGACAGGCACTGCCCCAGCCCCTCCCCCGGCCTAGCCCCCCCCCCCCCCCCAGAGCTCTGGCAAGCACTGATCACTCCCCACCCCCCTTGCCACCCCACAGCTCAGACAGGCACTGCCCCAGCCCCTCCCCCATCCTAACCCCTCCCCCCGAGCTCTGGCAAGCACTGATCACTCCCCACCCCCCTTGCCACCCCACAGCTCAGACAGGCACTGCCCCTGCCCCTCCCCCATCCTAGCCCCTCCCCCACAGCTCAGACAGGCACTGCCCCTGCCCTCTCCCACTCCGCCCCAGGCACTCTGACCGGTGTGCCCCCCCCCCCCCCCCCGGGTCTGACGCGGGGCATGTGTTGGGCTGCAGGTGAAGAAAGCTTTCTTTGCTCTGGTTACCAACGGCGTGCGGGCCGCCCCGCTGTGGGACAGCAAGACGCAAAGCTTTGTGGGTAAGTCCAGGCTGGGGTGGAAGAGCCGGGGGTGGGAGGGCCTGGGGCTGCCCCATTCACTCGCGCTCTCCCCACCAGGGATGCTGACCATCACCGACTTCATCAACATCCTCCATCGGTACTACAAGTCGGCCTTGGTAAGGACCCTGCCAGCTTCGTTCCTGTGGAGCTGAGGGCCCCCCCCCCACCATAACAGGGTCAGGCCCCTTGCTCCTGGCCACGTATTGGCCCTGGGGACTGCATCTGCCTCGCAGTCCCCAAGCCACGCCCCGGTCGCCTGACACCCTTCCCCCCTCATCTAGGTGCAAATCTACGAGCTGGAGGAGCACAAGATTGAGACGTGGCGAGGTGAGGGGGGTGCACGGGCCTCCGTGCTGGGGGGCGGGTGCAGTGGTGCCGGGTGTGGGGAATGGAAGCAGGGGCTATGGGGCGCTGCCAAGGATGGGGGGCTGGGATCCCCTGGGCGCTGCCGAGCCCCCTGTGCCGAGGGCAGAGCTGATCCGTCTTGGACCCTGAGCCCACCTGTCATGGCTCCTCCCTTGCCTGGGACCCCCCTGCACTACGGGCACCGTGCCACCAGCTCCCCCCCCCCCCACCCCCGGCAGAGGCCCGTGGGTCGCCACCAGCTCCCTCCCCCCCCACCCCCGGCAGAGGCCCGTGGGTCGCCACCAGCTCCCTCCCCCCCACCCCCGGCAGAGGCCCGTGGGTCGCCACCAGCTCCCTCCCCCCCACCCCCGGCAGAGGCCCGTGGGTCGCCACCAGCTCCCTCCCCCCCACCCCCGGCAGAGGCCCGTGGGTCGCCACCAGCTCCCTCCCCCCCACCCCCGGCAGAGGCCCGTGAGTCACCATCTCGCTCAGCACGGCTTCTCTCCCCACAGAGGTGTATCTGCAAGACTCCTTCAAGCCCCTGGTCTGCATCTCCCCCAATGCCAGGTAAGGCCTTCGCTGCTGGCGCCCCCCCGTGCCCGCTGGGAAAGGGGGCGATGGGATTATTTCTGTGCGTTGCCCTAGAGCCCAGGGTGCCGTGGGAAGGGGGGGGGCTCCTCGTGCTGCAGGGGCGGGCTGCTCTGGGGCTGCAGGCTGCTACCCACTGCTGGCAGAGCGGCCCCAGAGGCCTGCGCTGAGCTCCCGGCCTGGCCCGCCCTCGCTGGGAGGAGAACCCAGGAGTCCCGGTGGCGTTGCTGCCACCGACCCTGCCCCCTTCTGTCTCGCAGCCTCTTCGACGCCGTCTCCTCGCTGATCCGCAACAAGATCCACCGGCTGCCCGTCATCGACCCGGCCTCGGGGAACACGCTCTACATCCTCACCCACAAACGCATCCTTAAATTCCTCAAGCTCTTCGTAAGTCCTGCCCCGCCCGCCCTCCCCCTGCAGGGGGCGCCCCGGGCTGGGCCGTGCCCCATGGCTCACGGCTCCCCCCCCCCCCCGGTCCCCACAGATAGCCGAGGTCCCAAAGCCGGATTTCATGGCCAAGACGCTGGAGGAGCTCCGGGTTGGCACCTACAGCAACATTGCCCTGGTGCGTGCCAACACGCCCCTCTACGTGGCCCTGGGCATCTTCGTGCAGCACCGCGTCTCCGCCCTGCCGGTGGTGGACGAGTCAGGTGAGCGGGATGGGGGGGTGGAGAACATGGCGTGTCCCAGCTCAGAACCCGCTGCCCCCTTGAGCCTGTGGTCTCTGTCTCCCCCCGCCCCCAGGGGGCAGGTCTGGAGCCTCCCCTCGCGGCAGGATACTGCCAGCCCCTTGCTCCGGGGGGCTCTTGGGGCTGCGACTGATTCCTCAGCACGTTGGGCTACCTGCCAGCTTGTCCTCTGCCTCTCCTGGGGTGCTGAGCTGAGCCCCCCCCCCCGGGGGGCCAGGCCAAGCTGAGACACCCCCGGTGCGGAACCAGAGCCCCCCAAGAACATGCCGATCCTGAGCGCACCCCCAGACCAGAGCGTTGCTCCGTCTCTGCAGCAGGACTTTGCAAAGGGCTCTCGGTTTCCCGTGGCTCCCCAGGTTGGGCTGCCTGGCTGCTCCATGTCCCTCCCCTCCTCAGGCTGCAGGTGCCCCTCGCGGGAAGCTCATGATGGACCCGCACGTTCCTGGCGCTCAGTCTGGGCTCCCGGGAGCTGCCAGGCAACGTGGGGAGACCGCCATGGGAATTGAGCCGCCGTCGAGGTGCCGGCTGGCCACCTGGATCCCCAGCAACCTGCACTGCTGTCAGTCCCAGCCCACGTTGGCCCAGACACCAGCCAGCCCCCGGCCCCATAGTAGGGATGTCACAGAGCAGTGGAGTAACGTGAGTGTATCCGCGAGTGGAGTACTCGACCACTCGCGCTCCCCCCCGCTCCTCCCCGTCTTGCTGCCTCTCATACAGAGGCAGCAAGGCTGGGGACGGGAGATGGTGCTGGGGGGGAGCTGGCTTAAAAGCCAGTTCCCCCCAGCACTGTCTCCGTGGTGCCGCCTGCTGCGGAGGCAGCCGGGGCGGGGGGGCGAGGGGAGGCTGCTCCGGCAGCAGCTCCTGTTTGCAGCGGCCCGGGCTGGCTCACTCAGCGTGAGCCGGGACCGAGCAGTCCCAGCTCGCTCCAGCCTGGGACGCTGCACTTGAAATGTAGGAAGGACCCGGCATCTGCTGAGCTGCGGTGCGGGGGGCTGCCAGAGCTACCCTGCTGCGGCTCCGCAGAGCGGCCCTTCTCCAATTGTATCGACTACACAGTTCGCTGGTTAACCACAATTTCACACCCTTACCCCCCCCCCAACTCTGCGCTCCCACAACCAGGCCCAGCCCCCAGAGAGCCCGCAGGGCTGGAACGGACCCATCTGGCTAGGGGGAGGGATTCCCACCCTGCAGCCACTGTGGGGCAGGGAGGGGGGCCTGTGCTCATCTAACCAGTGTCTCCCCTCTGTCTTAGGTCGGGTGGTTGACATATACTCCAAGTTCGACGTCATTGTAAGTACTGGAGCTCCAGGGGTAGCCGGGTACTGACCCCAATGCAGAGCTTAGGGGGCGCTGCCTGCGTGGGCCAGTGGAACGGGGTGGGGGGGGCGCCAGGTGCTGGGAAGGGGGGGGCGTTTGGAGCACCTTGCCTGCGTGGGCCAGTGGAACGGGGTGGGGGGCGCCAGGTGCTGGGAAGGGGGGGCGTTTGGAGCACCTTGCCTGCGTGGGCCAGTGGAACGGGGTGGGGGGGGCGCCAGGTGCTGGGAAGGGGGGGCGTTTGGAGCACCTTGCCTGCGTGGGCCAGTGGAACGGGGTGGGGGGGGCGCCAGGTGCTGGGAAGGGGGGGCGTTTGGAGCACCTTGCCTGCGTGGGCCAGTGGAACGGGGTGGGGGGGGCGCCAGGTGCTGGGAAGGGGGGGGCGTTTGGAGCACCTTGCCTGCGTGGGCCAGTGGAACGGGGTGGGGGGGTGCCGGGTGCTGGGACAAGGAGGGATTGCAGGCTGGGGGGGGCCTTCGGGGCACCTTGCCTGCACGGGCCAGTGGAACGGGGTGGGGGGGTGCCGCGGTCTCTGTGGGGCAGAGTGAGGGGAGCAGGCAGGTTTTGCCCTGCCCTGGCTCACCCCCAGCCCCGCCCCCAGAACCTGGCGGCCGAGAAGACCTACAACAACCTGGACGTGACGGTGACGCAGGCGCTGAGGCATCGCTCGCAGTACTTCGAGGGCGTCCGCACCTGCTACCGACACGAGACCCTGGAGACCATCATCAACCGGCTGGTGGAGGCCGAGGTAACCTCCCCCCACCCTGGGACCCTTCATGGCCCTTCCTTTCCCCTGGGGTCCCCGTGGCCCGCAGGGCCCCTCCTGTAACTCCTGGGGAGGGACACAGCCCAGCAGCTTGGATGGGAGCCCGGGGGAGGGCCTGGCTGGGTGTGGCATTAGCTGCACTGTCCTAGCCAGTCCCCCGTTTGCCCCCAGCGCCTCCTCCCTGCACTTCCTGTCCCAAGGCAGCGTCCGTGCTGGGCGGCCGGCCTCTGGGTCTGCACTGCCGTGGGAGGGAGCCGTGGGCTGCAGCGCCCCGTCTGACGTCCGTCCGTCTGTCTGTCTGCGCAGGTCCACAGGCTGGTGGTGGTGGACGAGAGGGAAGTGGTGAAGGGCATCATCTCGCTCTCGGACATCCTGCAGGCGCTGGTGCTCCCGGGAGGCCCCCGGCCCTGAGGGCGGCCCCGTGCTGCCTGCAGAGAGACTCTTGCTGAAGTGGGGGCCTGAGTAACAGGGACCAAGGAGGCCAGGCCCCCCCACCCAGCCATGCATCACCTGCTGGCTCTGCCACGGCTCCACCAGCATCATGCCTGCCTCCTTCCCCCTCTCCCCCAGCCAGCGGGAGGGGGGGCGTCATGCCAGCCAACAACCAGCAATAAACTCAGCCCCTTCTCCGGGGCAGGCTTGGTTGCTCCCTCCACGGGGCATGGGGCAGGGCCGGGCCCAGCCCTTTCCAGCACCATGTGGGCGTTCGCCTGGGTGGAGCCTGGCCGGGCACCCGGTGGTGGTGCTGCCAGCCCCTCCTGCCTGGCCAGGGAAAGCCTCTGCGATCAGCTGCCCCCCAGCACCAGGCCTGTTCCCATTTCTGCACTCCGGGACCCTCGACGTTCCCATCTGGGAACTGGATCCGTTTCCTTATTTCCTCCCGGCCCCAGTGTGGGTCCTCAGCCAGCTCCTGCCCTGCAGCACTGCATGGCCGGTGCCCCTGGGCATCTGCCACGACCTTCCCCAGAGAGTGCGCCCGCGGTTTTTACTGAGCACCATTTTTGTAGCCTGTCTCCGGAGCTGGCTCGGTGTGGGCCGGGGCCTGGCTCCCTCTCTTCCTCGCGGGCCCAGGTTTGGAACCCATCCCGCCTGGCGTTGGCGGGTCTGGGCTAGTGCTTGTGGGGATTCTGGGGCGAGGAGCGTCTAGGGGCTTGTGTCTGGGCCCCCGCCCCGGCCCCCGCTGCACCCATCACTGTTCATTTATTGCAAGTCTAATAAAAACCAGGCCCTGTGTCTAGGAGCGGTTACTGGCCAGAGGCTGTTCACGTGGACGCGGCGTAGCTGGGGGGGTGCGACAACTCCAGGGATCGATGGTTCTCCGGGGCCACTGGAGCCAGGACCTGCAATGGGCTTCAGCCGCCTGGGGACTGTTTGGGTCCGGGAGGGAAATCCCCCGCTCTGGGTGGAGGTCCCTGTCAGGGCGGGGCAGGTTCCTAGCCCTACCCCCACAGCCCCTGCCCTGCACGTCTGTGCTGCCTCCCCGGGCGGGCGAGACCCCCAGCCCAGCTGGGGGGCACGTGGCCTAGTGCTCAGGTAGCAGGGAGCTGAGAACGGGAGGAGTAAGTCCCTGTATGGAGCGGAACAGAATCCTGCAGCCCCCAAGGAGGCTCTCCCCAGCTTGGCCTGTGCCCGCTCCCCAGCTCCGCTGCAGCCCCTTCTGGCCCAGCCCTGTGGGTCAGCCAGCAGGGGGCGGGGGGGGGGGGTTTGCTTTCCTCCCTGCCCCTCCATGTAACCATCCCTGGGACAGGACGCTGCTGAGCCTGCGCCACTGTCCAGCCGGTAAATCCCTGTTTGTTCCACCCGTGGGTTTTCTAAAAAGGCTGGAAGCCAGAGCGGCTGCCGGACCCCTCCCCCAGGCGCGGGGGCTAGAGCCGGGCTCCAGCAGCTCCTGATCCCCCTGTCTCAGCAGGGAGCCTCCGGCTGGGCGGAGAGAAGTGGCCAGGGCATCAGGGGCTGAGGGTGGCTGCAGGGAGGGAGCATGAGCTAGTGGTTAGAGCAGGCCCAGGGCACTTGGGCAGAAACATGAGCTGGAGGTAAGTGCCTGGCTCGTGCTCAGGACACCTAGGTCCCTCTGCTCACACGAGCCTCCTTGGGGCCCAGCAACCCCGCTCCTGGGCCAGTTCCCCCCCACGCCTCCCCCAACACCCAGGGCAGCAACTGCCAGTCTCCCCCACTCCCTCCAGACTGGACCCTCCTGTCGACTGGGTGGGGGATGGGCAAGGCTGGGAGCAGAACGAACTAATTAGCTGCTTGTGGAGGGCAGGACGATGCAGGGTGTGTGGGGGGGGGTCAGGGAGTGGCTGCAGGGCGTGGGGGGTGTAGCAGGCACAGACTGCAGGGGGGAGGTGATGGATACAGGCTGTGGGAGGGGAGTCAGGGAATGAGTGTGGGGGGGTAAGTGCCAGGCACAGGCTGCAGGGGGGTGGGGAGGGCAGGTGATGGGTCCGGGCTGCAGGGTGGGGTTCACCAGGGGGTGAGGTACAGACTGCAGGGTGGTGGGGCTGGGAGCAGGCTGATGGGTAGAGGGGGAGGTGTTGGGGTGGGGGCTGGGTGCAGGGGGGTGCCAGGCTCGGGTTGCAGCTCCCGAGGGGGGCTGACCCAGCTGGCTGAGGCGGGTCAGGGGTCTGCAGCTCCAGTGAGCGCCAAGCCGGGCAGCGCCGCTAACAGGCCTGCTGAGAACACGGGTCTCAAGGCAGGGGGGGGCTTTCGATCCCCCCAAGTCCTCTGGCATCTCCGTCCCCGGCTCCCCCGCCGTTGGCATGGCGCCGACAGCCCTGGCGCCTCCCCGGGCGGTGCTGAGCGAGGCACATTCCCTGCCGGGTGGGAGGCTCCGGGGGGCTGCCTAAGAGCACGGCCCGGAGCCGCCTGCTCGTCAGTGCGAAGGGCCCGGCTCCAGGGCCCTGCAACCCAGCCGGGGTTGGCGTCAAGGCCAGGTAGGGTGCCCGGGGCGCCCCAGGGTGCCGGCTCTGATCCAGCCCGGGGCGTGATGCACACGGGGCCGCTGCTGGGATGGGCGCAGGGGGCTCCCTACTTGGGTACAACCTCGTCTCCAGAACTAGGCCCAGCCTGGCACCTCTGTGCCCTGGGGCCCAGATCCTGCTCTGGCCCAGGAGGGAGCCCTGAGCCGACCCGCTCACCTGGGCGCTCTGGCCGCTGTGCTGAGCAGGGGCCGGTCAGAGCCCCGCCCTGCCCCCTCCCTGCCCCCGCGCCGCGGCTTTACCCAGAGGCACAACCCCCAGCCCCCTCGGTGCATCCCTTGCTGGAGCCCAGCTCCGGGACGGTTGCCATGCCGGCGCCTCGTTGCTAGGTTTCGCTCCGAGCCCGCGTGGGCTGCAGCACGTTGTGCCAAACCTTATAATTTGTGTGATTGTTGCATCTCTTGGGGCGATGTGGGGGGGTCCCTGTGCAAGGCCTGGGGTGGGTCTGAGCCCCGACCTCCCCCGGGTGTTTATGCCGCCACTCCCCCATGGCAGGCTCAGCTCCCAGCCTCCATGCACAGGCGGTGCTGGCCCTAGCCGAGGGAGGCGTCCCAGCCCCCTGCCCCCTCCCAGAGCCGGGAATAGAACCTGGCTCTAACCACTAGGCAGGCTTGCCTCTGAGTGCCCCCCCCCCCTCCATCAGCAGGCTGGGGGGATGTGGTGCCGGCAGGGCTGGGGGTCCTGTCTGCGGGGCCCCTTCCAGAGGCTGTCACAGGCCGCAGGTAACTGTCCCTTGTAGAGGCATCCGCATCAACGCGCTGAGCTCTGCCCGGCTGGGCTTGCAGCAGGTGCCTGTTGGCAGGTACGTGGGGGCAGCTCAGGGTCGGGGCGCCTGCAGGGCAGAGGGAGAAGGGGCCGTGCCAGGCGTCCTGGCTGATGCCGGGTTGCAGGCCCTGCTGGAGGGCTGTGTGTCTGCACGGGGAGGGGCGGGGGTGTGCGCACGCTGCGTGCCGTGTGCCTGTCTCCCCGTGTGCACGCTCTGTTCCGGCTGCTGGCAGGCTGGCACTCACCCGCCCGCACAAAGAGCTGCTCCTCTTGCCGACACAGCCCTGGCGCTCAGCTCCCAGGCTCACCAGCAGCCCGTGGGCACAGGCAGCCCCCATCCCTCCCTCTCCTTGCAGCTCTGCCTCGTGGGCACGCCCGGCTCCCTGCGACCGGACAAGCAAGTCCCCTGGCACCATGCTGGGCTGCTCGGCGCTGGGGGGCCCCGGGCAGCAGCGGGGACCAGGCCCTGGGCGCCTGCAGATCTGCAAGCGGACGGACCTCCTGGTGCTCGAGATTAACACAGTTTCTTGTTGCAGCCAGGGAAGCACCATGGACCCAGGGCACTGGCCTGTTCAGGCCCCCGGCACCCCCTGGATCTACCGGAGCATCTCGGGGGAGTACGCGTGAGTCAGGGCCTGTCTCGCTAGATCAGTCATCCTGGCGGGGGCGGAGGGCACCATGTTGCAAAGCTTTTCCCTATGCTTGCCTGGTGGGAAGTGGGGGGGGCACCGGCAGGGCTGGGGGCGCCCAGGGCCGGGCTGGCAGGGGCTGCAGGTCGTGACTGAGGGGCACCAGCAGGGTTGGGAGAGCCCAGGACTGGGCTGGCAGGGGCTGTGGGGCGGGGGTGAGGGGTACCGGCAGGGCCAGGCTGGCAGGGGCTGCGGGGCAGGGGTGAGGGGTACTGGCAGGGCTGGGGGCGGCCAGGACTGGGTGGGCGGGGCTGAGGGGTACCAGCAGGGCCAGGCTGGCAGGGGCTGCGGGGCACGGGTGAGGGGTACTGGCAGGGCTGGGGGCGCCCAGGACTGGGTGAGCGGGGGTGAGGGGTACCGGCAGGGCCAGGCTGGCAGGGGCTGCGGGGCAGGGGTGAGGGGTCCCGGCAGGGCTGGGGGCGCCCAGGACTGGGTGAGCGGGAGTGAGGGGTACCGGCAGGGCTGGGGGGAGCCCAGAGCTGGTCTAGCTGGGGCTGTGAGTTAGGAGTGGGGGACACTGACATAGCTGGGGGGAGCCCAGGACTCAGGTAGGATGGGGCTGTGGGTCGGGCTGCATCTCCACTTTCCCCGACATCCTGCCACACAGGGTGCCCCCTTGCACTGCTGGCCAACGCTTCCTTTTGCCTGACCGCTACAGACCCTTCACAGACTCAGCCAGGGCACCTCCACTCGCCCCGTGGGCCAGGAAAGCCCCAGGGCGTCTGCCAGGCTGGGCGGGGGTGGTGCCAGGGTCACCCATGTTCCACCCTTGCGTGGCGCCCCAGTTAGCAGGATCCCTGCCCCCACAGTGGCCTCTCCGTAGCCCCCCTTGCAGCCGGGCTGCCAGTGGGTGGTGTGGATGTATCCCCTGAGCGGCTGTCTCTGCCCCGCAGATGCCTGGAGAAGCGGTTCGCAGCGGAGCTGTGGCCAGCCCGGTCCCCGAGGCCCTGCGAGCGCCAGGACCCCATGTGGAGCAAGGCACCTCCCCAGCCCCAGCCGCCTTCTGGCTGTGACCCCCGGAGCCTGCGGCTGCTGGGCAGAGCAGCAGGAGGGCACCAGGCCGCCCCCCAGGAGAGAAAGCCCCGCAGCGGCTCTGTGGGCGGGAGGGGCCTAGGCTGGTCAGCTCCCCCGGAGAGACTGGGGGAAGCGGCATTGAAAGGCATGCCAGGCAGGCGGCGGCTGGCAGGGGACACCAGGGGGCCACTCCCGGCTGGGCCCCCCAGCTACGAGACCCACATGCTGAGGCGGCTCCGGGTGGAGCAGAGCAGCCGCAAGCCCAACGAACTGCGGCCCCCACCCTACATCTCGCCGCCCGCCTACGACGCGCCCCACCGCACCCTCCCCACCAAGCGGCCCCGCACCACCCCCAAGCCACCGGCTGCAAAGCGGGGCCGGGCAGCGCCCCGTGGGAAGGGACCTGCCGGAGGCAGCCCGGAGCCCCCCCGCTGCTCAGGAGCCCCCCATCAGCGGCGGCCCAGGCTTCCCCAGGAAGTCCTGAATGGCTGGAGCTACCACGCCGGGTCAGGCTCCCTCGGCCACCGCACTGGATCGGGGCTGGCGGGTGCAGCCCGGCGCTGCTCAGCCGAGTCCCTCTTCCACCCTCTGTCCAGCCCCGATGGCGGTAGCCACACGCTGCCCCGGGCAGCTGGGGGGTCTGTCAAGGCCCACGGCTGGGGGACGGCGGGGACCGGCTCTGCCCCAGGCTGGCAGCGGCTGCCCTCTGGCTGGGGGTTTGGCTATGCGCCCAGCCCTGCGGGCAGTGCCAGGAGCGGGCAGCAGGAGGGCTGGGAACAGAGGGGCCGGGCAGGGCCTGGGACGCTTCCCTCTCCCTGCCCCAGGCGGAAGGCGCCTGGCCAGTCCCCCACCACTCCAGGCCAACGCCGTCACGGAGGGGTGTTTGTGATCGATGCCACCTGCGTGGTGATCCGGGCCGAGTACATCCCGCCTCCCCGGCGGGAGCAGGTGCAACTCCTGGGGTCCCCCCCACCCCGGGAACCAGTCTCTCCTTGTCAGAGGCTGCTCCAGGCCAACCGGCCCCACCCTGGGGCCTCCGAGCAGGCAGCGGGGCCCCCACCCCCTTCGCCTGGCCACAGCTCCCTGGGGCAGCGGGCAGCCCGGATCTTGGGGCTCCCTGCTGCTGAACTAGATCTGGTGGAGCCACAGGAGGCCGGTGCCCTGCGTGGGACCCCTGGGCACTGGGGCCAGCAGGCAAAAGCAGCCCCTCCTAGCAGCCTGGAGCCATTGGCTGGGGGCCCCACAGCGCCTGGGCTGGCCTGCCAGGCCACTTCCCCCAAGCAGCCTCCTGGGCACCTGGGTGGCAGGGAGACCCCCAGGGGGCTCCTTGGGCCTGGGGCCAAGCCCCCCACGGAGCCGGGCCCCCGTTGCACTAGGGAATCTCCCAGTCATGGGGATCCGCGGGCCATGCCCCCCCATGCTCGGCCCTACGCCAAGCGCCCGGCGCTGTGCACCCATGATCTGCGCGAGGCCGTGTCCCGCATCCGCCGCCACACGGCGCCCGACTCAGACACGGACGAAGAGCCCGAGGACCCGGCCCTGCGTGGCCCTATGGCCCGGAGGCTGCGGCCGCGCCACGAGGCCTGCGCCTACAGCAGCAGCAGCAGCTTGGACAGCAGCGGCTCTGACACCACCGTGGTCCCTGCCGGCAAGGGGGGGCCCCCAGGGGTGGCTGCGGGACCCAGCCTGCAAGCCTGGGAGCTGGGCCAGGAGGGGACAAGCTGAAGCTGGGCAGAGACACAGAACTCAGACGGGACTGAGGGTGACGGAGGGTCCCCGCTCCTCTCCACTGCTCCTGCCCTCCTCTCTCCTCATTGGGGTCTGCAGGGCATGTCCAGGGCCTGGGGCAAACCCATGAGGGGCGGTCCCAGGAGTGGGTGGGGCCTGGCAGGGTGTGTCCAGAAGAGGTGAGGGTGTACCAGGGAGGAGCAGGTCCTGGCATGGCTTAGCTTGGGAGGGTGTGCCCAGGCTAAATACCATTTTGCTTTGGGAGGAGCAGGCCGACCCCCCCGAAGGTCTCCCCAGCCCAGAGAGCTGACTGGAGGGAGAGCCCGGCGTTCGACCCAAGACCGCCCAGCTGGGCTCCCTCTTCACCTCCTGCATAGTCTGGGGCGGGTGCACCTCCCCGGTGCCCATTCGGCACGATTCCTGGCATAGCCGTACCTGGGAATTTTAGCATCTGCGTGAGCAAGCTGGTTTGCACCCCTCCCCCCCCATCAGGCGGGGATTTTTTCTTCATCGTTTTTCTGCCTTTGCAGCTTTGCACCCTGACCAGCTGCCCTGCCAGAGCTCCAGCCCCTGGCGTGGGCAGTTAAAGGAGGGGTCTGTGTCCGTCCCCAGACTTATCTGTATCACTCCAACCTGCTGTAAAATGGTCTGCAGAGAAATAAACCCCTTGGCGGCCTTTGCCCCAGACTTATTGCTGTTTCTGTGAGCTTATACCTCACCAGCCCCTCACTACTTGCGGCTGCTCCGGCCCTGGATTCCGCTAAGAGGCTTGCCCCAAACTCCTGTGCAGTATTGCTGTGCAACAGCTGCGGGGCTCCCCCCCAGAGGTGGTTGCATCTCACTGCTGGGTGAGGGATTCCCTGGGCCTCCAAGCAGCTGCTGTGCCCCACCCAAGAGGCAGCTGCATGTAAGTGCTGGGTGCAGGCAGTGAGTGCTGGGGAAAGAGACTTTGGGCTCCTGTGATGTGAAAGCAGCACATGATTAGTGGCTGAGTCCCCGAGGGGCGGGGTGAGCGTCCCATCCCTGGTGCAAAGGTCAAAGCCAAATACACCAAGGGAGGGTAGGTGGGAGCCCCCCCCCCCCCAATAATTGGGAGGTGCCTTTCCCTGAACCGCCACTAGAGGGCATGAGGCACCCAATTTTCATCTTCTTTCTGCTACACACCTGGCCACAGCCCCCCACCCGCTGCACAAGGTGGGGGCCCTCCAAGGCCCAGCTGGGTTCCATGGTTCTATGTCTGCTGGTGCTTCACCCCAGGCCCAGGCGTCCCCTCAAGCAACCTGTATTAATAACAGGAGCCCTTGAGGGCTACTGCTCTCTCAGAGCTGGGAGAGAAACCAAGCATCCTGGCTCCTAGCACCCCCCAATCTAACCACTAGCTCCCACTCTCCTCCCAGAGTAGGGAGAGAACCCAGGTGTCCTGCCCCCCCACCCAACCAGTAGTCCCCAGTCCCCTCCCAGAGCAGGGCAAGAACCCAGGCATCCTGGCTCTCACCCACCCCACTCTAACCACTAGTCCCCAGTCCCCTCCCGGAGCTGGGAGAAAGCCCAGGAGGCTGGTACCCCCCACATGCTCCAACCCAACAAATCCCACTCCCCATCTAGAGCTAGAACCCAGGAGTCCTGGCCCCACCCCATGCGTGAATCCTGGGGTAGTATTTCAGTGCTGGGACTTTGCAACTCCCCTCCCCTCGTTTCCCCTCCGGCTAGTGTGGCTGGTGAGTGAAATGCCCCCCCCCCCCCCGTTTGGGTTTGGGCAGTGGCTGAGGGCTCTGACCTCACGGAGCACGGGGGGGGGGGGGGTGCTGCTGGGACTCCAGTGAGTGAGTCACCGGGGAAGGGGGGGAATGTGATGACAAACCCCCCTCCGCTGGGACAGCCACCACCTGTTACTCATGCTGCCCATGGGGCAAGGATCCCCCAGCTGGAAAGAAAACAAACCGCAGGGCTAATGTGTCCAATTTGCACTTTATTTAAAACCAGCTCCTCCCCCTCCCGCCCGCCCTGTCATTACCCGACACAGGTTTGCAGCGGCCGGGCTGGGAGTTCACGCGCAAGGGCAGCCAGGAGGTGCCAGGCATGAACTTGGACTCCAGGAGTCCTGCTTCCCCCGGAGCCAACCCGCTTAGCTCCCAGTCCCCAGGGAACCCAGGAGTCCTGGTGCCGGGCCCTTGTGCTCTAACCACTAGACCCCACTCTCTTCCTGTCAGTGGAAATAAGGTGTCCCGGGCCTGCTCCCAGTCATCCCCCTCAACCAGTCCGACGCCTCCCTTTCCAGCCCTGCATCCCCCCTCCGTCGCTGGAGCCCCTGCCTGGCCCTCAGCCAAAGGGCTCCATTCCAGGCCGCGGGCTCGCGGTGGGGACACGTTCGCTGTCCTTTAGCTAACCCCAGCCCACAGGCGGCCCCGACTCCGGCCCCCGCCGCGCTGGCCCAGATTCTGGGCAGGGTGAGCGCGAGCTGAGTCAGGCGGGTAAATAACCCACCCCCACCCCCACCCCCGGCGGGACCCTGCAGCCAGCGACTCACCGTTTCCTTTTTTAAGGAGCCTTTTCGAGGACTCCGCCCACAAACACAGAGGCCTGGCGCTGGCCGCTCGCCCGCCCCCTGCGGTGCCCGCCAGCCCTATTTCAGGACTGCGATGACTTTTCTCCTTGTTCCTTTTTAAAGGGACCCGGCAGGTTAAAAAAAGCCTATGCTCCCTCTCCCCCCAGCTGGAGGGCTCCCCGCTGGGGCCGCTGCCAGTCCCGTGGCCCCAGGGCCCCAGTGCAAAGTTCTGCTCAGCCTCGGCTCTGCGGGAGAGCTGGGCGCTCAATTCCAATTGTCCATGGCCCAGGCTGGGAGTCCCAGCTGGTGACTCTGGTCTCTGGCCCTTAGGGCCTGGCAGGCACCGCTTGGCTGAGCACTAGGGAGAACTGCAGGTGTGGGCTGTGCCCAGCAGCCCCCTAACGGAGTCCTGCCTCGGTCCTCCCCTGGGAGCCAGCCTCACACGTGGCGCCCACCTGCCCTTCTGCCCAGCATCTGGCTGTAGCACGGGCAGGGCTCGGTGCCCCCTGGACGGCACGTCCCACAGCACCTGTGGGCTGCCCCCTTGGCACGAGGCATGAACACAGCCAGCTGGGATGGAGGTGGAGTGGGAACGGCGCTGGCCCTGTGGATCGGGCTGGGTGTCGGGGGGGACACCCAGTAGGGCCAGGTCCCCATTGCACAAGGAGCTGTGCTGATTCCTGCATCACGCCCCCCCGCCTTCCCCAGGGGTCACTTGCCCTGGGGTAAAATGCAGCCCACAGCAGGAAGAACCCCAGAGGTGCAGGTGCTGAGTAGGGTTACCAGGTAGACCCCACCAAAAAACCGGACACACTTGATGGGGAAATCGGCCGGGAGGGGGGTGGGGCTGGCCGGGGGGGGGGGGCAGAGCGGGAAGCAGAGCTGGCGGGGGGGTCTAGCCAGGAGGAAGGGGGAGGACAGGAAGCAGAGTTGGGGGGGCCGCGGGGCTGGCCGGGAGGAACGGGCAGGGGGTCTGGGAGGAAGGGGGGCCGGGAAGCAGAGCTGAGGAGCGTCGGGGGCCATGGGGCTGGACGGGAGGAGGTGGGGCCCGGAGGAAGGGGGGCGGGTAGTGGAGCTGGCGAGGAAGGGGGTGCAGCCACTGACCGCAGCCGGAGTCCAAGGGGCCACGCCCCGGCAGGCACTCCCTCGAGTTGCTAGTGGAAGCCGGGTGGGGGGAGTGGCTGGGAGTCCCAGCCCCCCCCTTGACCTCCCCCCAGCTTTTGCACATGACTAGAGGCTCCTAGCGCCAATCGTGGCCCCGCCTCCCAGTCGCTCCCCCGCCTGGCTTCCATCCGGCACCCAGCCGGAAATGCAGAACATGCCGGACATTGCACATTGCACGTGTCCGGTATTTTCTGAATTTCTCTACCGGCAGGGCCTGATTGCAAGGCTTTGGCCACGCTGGGCCCAGGGCGCCTTCCTCTGCTGGGGCCGGGCAGGTCCAGCAAGGCGCTTCTGTGACAAGCTGAGACCCACCCAACTCGACTCACATGGGAGCCCCCTGCCAGAGCCACTGAGCAAGGCCTAGACTGGACCCAGCCACTCCCAGGAGAAAGGCTCCAACCACTGGCCAGCCTGCCTGGCCTGCTGAGCCCTCCCTCCACCGATGCGCCGCAAGGCAGGGGGTCCCTGAGATCTGCTCTCCACCCCCCCATGTTTCCTGTTGAGGCCTGTCCCCCATTGTCCCCAGGTTAGACCGCAGAGCCCAGGCGACTGGAATAAGCTCTACCCTCCTGTGGGTCATGAGCCCTGTAGTGCTGACGGTTAGGAGGGATTCTCCGCCAGTGGGAGCGGCCGGGGCAGGGACACTCAAGACGTGTGCCTGCGGTCTTGCAGTCATCCCAGGGATCTGCATTGAGCCAGGCAGCCATGGGTTTGTGGCAACACCTTGGCTAGCCCCACCTAAGGCTGGAGCAGAGCCCTGCGGGACTGGGTCAGCTCAGGGAGCACAGGGTGCTGGGCTGGGCTCGGTGCTGAACCAGGTGAACCACCTGGTGAGTGGGTGTGGGGGGAGGTGGAGCAGAGGGCCTGGGTGCTGTGAGCAAGGGGGTGTCAGGCCCCCTGGGGCTGGGGGTCCGTTGCAGTGGGCATGCCACAGACAGCGGGGGAAGGCAAGGCCGACGGTTTCCATGAGCCGAGTGCAGCCCAAACCCTCCCTGTTCCCTGCTGAGAAAATGGTTTTCTCAATCCAGCTCAGGCCCGCACCAGAATGTCTGCTCCCTCCCTGCGCTACCCCGAAACCCAGGTCCTGCTGCCTGACCTCAGCCCCCAGAGAGCGCCCCCGGGAATCACTCATTCGCCCTCCCGGGGGTCTGAGCATAGGCCAAGGGCGGGCGCTGGGTCCTCCCCCCAGCTCCCCCCATGGGACTGCTGCCCCAAACGCCATACCCAGGGCCAGCTCCTGCCCGCAGAGGGTGTGCCCAGGGGTGTGATCACGCACCTCCTCATGTGCGTGCTCGGAGTCTGCCCCCGGGACACACACATGGGACCCATGAACACACATGGTGACAGGTAAATGCTGGCACAATACACGGCTGTGGTGGGGGGGTGCACGCACACACTGGTGAGTCACGAGGGGGTGTGGAGAGATTGTGTGTGCACGGAGGTGGGTGAGCATATGAATCACTGGGGTGTGTATAGATTGCATGTGTGCGCGTGCGCATGTTGGTAGGTGAGTGTGCGCGTCACTGGGGCATGTGCATGGATAGTGTATGTGTGTGTGCATGCACGTTGATGGGTGAGTGGGTGTCATTTGGCCGTGTGCGTGGACCGTGCACGCGCGTGTGCACATCTTGGTGGGCGAGCGTGTGTTTGTAAGGTGCTAGGTATGTGCACGTGACACACAGTGTGGTGCCGCACAATACACCAGCTCTACAAGCCGGGCTGGGCCCATGGGCTCCCCTGACCCCTGACCCCAGCCATGGCGGAAGAGCGGGCGGCGGTGCCCACAGGTGGGCTGGGCGAGCTGCCCAGGGCCCCGGCCACGCAGCCTCTGACTGTGCCGGGTGACACAGGAGCTGCCCGCGCCCGCCGGCAGACCTGCAATTAGGACAGATCCCAGCTTGACCACAGGGGCCTCTCGTCTGGGATGCCCGGGGCAGCACAACGTCACTGGGTGGATTCTGCTGAGCAGCGTCTGTCGCGTTTCCACTGCAACCCCCTCCGGCTGGGAAAACTCCCCCTTCCTGCGGGGGTAGGAGACCGCGGCCAGGGCAGGAGGGGGCCCCATTAGGGAGAGGAAGGAGCCCCCGACTCCCCCATGTCCCAAGCCCCCTTTGTCCTGTTGGTCTGTCCAGCCTGGTCTCCTCCCCCCTTCCACCCCGCCGGCCCTAAGCACAGCACAGGAATCTCCGGCATGCCTGGCCTGGGTGAGCCATCGGGATTGGAGCCAGCCCAACCCAGGGCAGGGGAAATGGCCATCCCATGAGGTTTCGGGGGCAGTGGAACGGGGCAGCACGTCCCCCCCCCGGCGGTGGGTCCTGCACCGTCTTATGCCGCTTGGTGTGAACCGGGCACAAGCCAAGTGCTGAATTTCCAAACACACAGAAAAGCCGCACAGCCCTTTGGGTAACTGACCTGCTGCTCACTTCCCTACACCCCCAGCCAGTGCGCCTGCCCCACCCCCACAGCGCCCCCTGCTGGAAGGGGCCAGGGCTGGGCTAGTGGGAAACTCCCCATTCAGCCAGCACCCCCCACCTCACAGCGCCCCCTGCTGGTGGGAGCTGGAGCTGGACTAGCTGGGAGTTCCTCCTGCAGCCAGCATCCCCACCCCACAGCGCCCCCTTCTGCAAGGGGCCAGGGCTGGGCTAGTGGGAAACTCCCCATTCAGCCAGCGCCCCCACCCCACAGCGCCCCCTGCTGCAAGGGGCCAGGGCTGGACTAGTGGGGAACTTGCCCTGCAGCCAACCCCCCCCACCCTACAGCGCCCCCTGCTGGCACTGTGTTTTGCTTGCTGCTCTCTGGCTCAGCTGTATTTGAGTCTCTCTCTCTCGGCAGCACGAAAAACAGCGCAGCCAGCAGCCCCAGCCAGCTCTGGAGGGGAGGGGGTAGGAATGAGGTGTTCTGTGGTGAGACAGTAAGGGGGCTCCAGATGTGAACCCGCCGCCCGCAGAGGAGCGTGGCCGCCCGCCGGAGTGAGCGCCTGAGTCACAGCAAGCGGCCGCCCGCCCTGTTCCTGTAACGCCCAAGCTGGCCGGGCAATCTGCTTCCAATTTGCCTGGGCTGGCGCGTCCTCCAGGACAGACAGGCCGAGATAAATCCTCCTTCACCTGGTGGGTGGTTGGGGAGGGAGCAGAGGACTCTCAGGAAGGCCCTGCGCTTGGCCCAGACTCAGCTGCCTTCCAGTGCCCGGAGGTGGCCGAGACCCCCTGCCCCCACCCCTCCCATCCACAGGCCTCAGGCGCCGGCCTTGCCGCGTTTGGAGTGACGCGAGTTGTTGTCTGTCCCAAATGACAATTGTGCCAAGGCGGGTCCGTCCCGCCAGGCCCCAGCCTGCAATCTGGCCCTGATTACCAGAAGGTTGTGTTGTCGCGGCTGCTGCATCAGCTGCTGGACAGGTGGGGATCGCCGGGAGTCTGCTGCCAGGCGCTGTCCAGGCAGGAATCAGAGCCGGGCCCAGCAAAGGTCAGCCCACCAGGGTGAACGTTAGGTGCTGGCCCTATGGTGTGCATGTGCACGCTTGTGCACGTGTGTGCGTGCGCGCATACCTGCGAAAGCACGTGCACGTGTTTATGCGCGTGTGCATTAGCCCATGTGTACATGTGAGCATGTGCCTGTGTTGACACTCATGTGTGCACGCATATGTGCCTACATGCACATGTGTGTACATGCTCGTTTATGCATGTGTATGTTCACGCATGTGTGTGGGTGTGCGTTCATGGGTGTGTGCATGCCCACGTGTGAGTTCACACTTGTGTATGCACACATCCAAGCCTTGCACCCCTCTGTGTGGCCATGAATTCTGCACTCTGCCTCTGGATGCAGCGAGTCCTGGGATCGGGGTCCCAGCCATCAAGAGCCAAGGAGTCTGGCTGGGGAGAGGGCCGGGCCAATGTCTCCCTGCTGCTTTCCTGCAGGCTGGAACAGCTCCCCAGGCCCAGCCTCCTCCCTGCAGCCCCCCGGTTTGGGGGAGCCCTGACCTCCCTCCCTGCTGGCCACACAGGCTGGGGCTGGGCTAGGCCAGGCTTGGCCTCTTGCTGAACTGCCCAGTGAGAGCAAGCAGCCCCCACGAGCGAGCGACACGCCCAGGGCCCTGGCTCACCACAGCCGGGAACGGCTGCTCACTCGACCACAGCCACCCTCTGAGGCCTGGGGTTCGCTCCCAGCCCCACCCTGCTGGCCACCAGGCCTCTGCCACAGCATGGAGCCAGCTGGGCCCAATGCCAGCAGGGCCTGGCCCTTGGCAGGGGGGGGAGAAGCCAGCTTGCCTCCTGCCTGGCCAAGGAGGAGTGTGGTGCACAGTGGCAGGCTGGGGTCACAATACCAGGGTGATGGGCACGTTGCAGAGCGACAACCAGAATGATTCTGACAGTCCCAGAGCCTTGTGTAACCTCAGTGCCTGATAAACCTTGGGGAGGGGCTCTCAGTGGGGACCAGGGACTCCATATGCCTGATATTTATCCAGGGGCTGAGAGGGACGCAGACCTGTGGGGAGCTGGGCTGGGGGGTACAGAACTGCAGGGGACTGGTCTGGAGGGGTGCAGGGCAATGTTCCCTCTAATCTTTTCCACCCATGTGCGGAATAATTGTATGTGCACCGAGGCATGTGTGAATGTGCACCACCCATATAAATAGCCCCTAGCCATGGGCGTGCTGGTGCTCAGCTGGGCGGCACTGGAATGTCTCCTGAGTGGCCACACAAGAGCCCTGCTCACAGGGACACTGAAGAGGAGGCTGGGGGTGGGGGGTGGAGAGCTGTGGGGAGGGGAGCCAGGCTGGGGAGACCTTCATTGGCAGGCTGTCTACGGGGGGCTCAGCTGTGCTGCTGCTGGGGGACGCAGGTCTCTGCCGGGGAAGTTCAGGCTTTGGGGGCTGGTGCAAGGCTCCCGCCGTTGGCCTCATGCAGGGAGGTCTGGTTCCAGCTTCGCCCTGCGTGCAGCGATCATTGGGGGCCAGGCCAAGGAGCGCAGGGGGGAGGAGGTGGCAGGATTGCTGGGCCGAGCTGGGGGGACACTGGGTGTAAGGGGTGGTGGGTGTCAGGCCAGAGGGGGAGGCACTGGGGGCAGGGATCACTGGGGCAGGGCTGGGATACTGGGGGCAGGTCTGAGTGGATGCTGAGCGCCGGTCCAGGAGGCCCCACTGGGTGCCAGCCGTGGGATCCCTGGGTGCCAGCCCTTGAGCTGCATTGCTTGCTCGTCCCAGGCCCCACCTGCTCTGTGCAGCCCCAGGGGCCAAGGGCTAAGCAGCCCCCCCTCCTTGCTGCTCCATGAGCCTGACCCCTCAGGGATGGGGCCCAGATTCACTGCAGCTGGGCTGCCCTGGAATCCAATAACGTGCTGCAGCTAAAAGCAGGATCTGGCCCCTGCCCTTCCCCTCTCCCAGCCCCCGCCCTCAGGCTCCAGCTAGTCCCCGAGGTGGGATCTGGGGGTCCTGGGAGTACAAGACCCAGGGCTGGAGGGGGCTGTGACCCTGGGGCGATGTTAACACGGGGCTGCTTGGGGTGGCCGGATCCCTGGAAGTTCCCTACATGGAGGATGCTGCATTGCTCCTTCCTGGAGCCCCCAGGCCAGGCCAGGAGGGTCGGCTTCCTGAGCAGATGGGGCAGCAGCCCCTTCTCCTTGGGGCCCAGCTGGTGCTGGCCTGGCAAGGGGGGCAGCTCTGGGTAGGTGTCAGGCTGCTGCGCTGTGCTGTGCTGTGCTGGTGCCCAGGCCATGGGGAATGGGAAGGGGGCTCTCTGGGGGCTGCGGGCTCCCAGCCTGCAGCCGTGCCCCATAGACTGAGCAGCTGGTTAGATTGCCTCCTTCCCAGGCATGTAAACCAAATCTGGGGAGCGCCCAGAGCACCCATAGGCTGCTCCATCTCTGGCCCCCAGGGACACCTGTTTGGAGCCTGCCTGACTCCCCCACCAAGCTGCCTTTGCCCCCCTGCAGGGCAGGCGATGGGGTGTCCTGCTGGGCCAGCACTATCTCCTGCCCCCTCCCCAGCCGCAGGAGTTGCTGCCTCTGCTCAGCATCAGGCGAGGAAGGCAAGAGGAGCTGGGAGCCTGCCTGAGCTTCCTCCCTGCAGTGCCCTCTTGAGGCCTGAGCTGTGAGCTTCCTCGTGACAGTGCCAGGTGGGAGCCCCAGCACAAAGAGCTTGAGGGGGTAGGTGAAGGTGCACAAGTGTGTGTGTGTGAGACGGGAGGGGGGTGCGTGTGCAAGTGGACCCTGGCCCTGCCCGCAAGAATGTGCCAGACCCTCCCGGAGCCAAGCACCTGCCTGTGATCACAGGCCTCCCTGCCGTGTGCTGTGCCAGCCAGGCCACCCCGCTGCAGGGCAGCCAGGCTGGGAGCAGGGCAGAGGCGGGGGCCAGTGGGGTGCTGGTAGCTCCCTTCCCTGCCCCAATTCAGGGCCTGACAAGACCACCACTGTGGGGCTGGCAGGCTGCGCCGGGTGCTTGGCTCAGCTGTTCCCCTGCCCCTACCCCATAGCACCCTGCTCTCTGCAGCTGGGAGGGGGAGTCAGAGGGAAGATGGTGCTAGGCTGGGCTGTGACAGGGCCCCTCCACTTCCACACTGCTCCCTGCCCCCTGCCTGTCCCCACGGGGGTAGCACCTGGGCCGGCTGCTCCCCACCTTCTAGGCACCCTGTGGTGGGGACCCCCGGCTCAGCACTGTGCAGGCCAGCCCGGGAGGGGGCGGGGTGCTGGCCAGAGTGGGGAGGGCAGCAGAGGCTGGGGAGGGGGGTGGAGAAGGGGAAATAGAGGAGGGGGATCTGGGGGTGTGCAGGTGGGCAAGGCACAGGGAGAGCGAGAGCCCGCCTTCCTGGGGTGCGGTACCCATGGGTGGCCACAAGATGGCGCTGTGCAGTAGGCCAAGGCAGCACTACGGGGGGGGGGAGTCCTGCATGGGACCTTAGGGAGGTGAATTCTCACCCGTGCAAGGTGCGTGCAGGGGAGAAGTGCGGGGAGAACAGCCTGGGCACCAACGGGCTCAGATTGCTGCAGGATTGGCCCTGCCCTCCCCCCCCCTTAGCTACAACACCTGCTCTGGCAAGGCATGAGTGGCACCGGGGCGGGGCACTCACAATCAACACACCTGCCCTGAACCCCTGGCCCAGCATCTGGGCACACCAGCCCCCTCCCCCCGCAGGACTCCAGAGGGCTGGCAGCAACCTGCCCATGGGAAAGGAGCAGGCCTGTGAATCCGGGGCCTCCATCTCCGCCCCGCCCGGCCTAGATCCTCCTTTGGCTAGAGCCCGTTGCCCAGGCGGACTGAGCCAGCTGGGAGACCTCGCGCGCTCCCAGAGATGCCCGTGGCCGGACCAGGGGCTGCGTTTGCCCCTTGGCAGGCGCAGGGCCTTGTGGGCTGTTGCCGGCTCTCCCATGCTGCGCTGCGCTGCGGCCCCTCGGCTCAGAGGAGCTGCGTGGGGGGGGGGACAGCTTTGCGGCGTGAAAGCGGCATTGTTAGGCAGGGCTGGAGTCACAGATAATTACCTCAATTAGTTACAATGGAAGAGTAATAAATACAGGCTTAGTGGCTCCTACCCACTGTGGTTTCTCAGATTAATCCAGCCCGGCCGAGCAGACCTGAAAAGCATGATGGACAATTCATTAAACTCCCCAAATGCCACACAACCGTCCCATGAAGGTTTGTATTAGACCCCTGGGGCTCGCAGCTTTGTCCCTAATTGTTTCTCTCAGGCCTTGGTCACCTAACAGCCAGTAGGTGACGGGCTGCCTTCCCAGCAGATGCCGGCGTGCCCGCGGATTACTGCCGATCCCGGCCACGGTTGCTGGGGCGCATTGGCCCGTCGGGACAGGAATGCTCCCGGGGAGGGGGGAAGCGGAGAGGCGGGCCCGACAAGGTGGGGTATTCGCGGGACACAAAACCGGAGGCGCAAGGAGTTAATTAGAAGCCAGGCCAGGGGCTGGTTGGGCCACAATGACGGGGCTGCGAGCGGAGACGGCTAAATTACTTCCGAGGATTAATATGAACCGGGCTGAGCTAAAGCCGACATTGAGTAATCGGTGCAGGGGAGCGGCTCCTGGGTTCCCACCACAGCCCCCTCCCCTGGGCCAGGATGTGGCTGGGGGCACATGAACTAAACGCCACATCTGGTCTCTCCTCCCCCTCCCTGGTATTAAGGGCCCCGATCTTGCGCACCCGCTGGCGTCCAGGAGGGGGGTCTCCCTCCTTTGAGCCCCTTTGGTGATAGGCGTGATCCTGGCGTGAAGGGAATTTGCACCAATGTAGCTGAAAAGGTGGGAACCCCCCTGTCCTCCCCGAGAGAGAGGCTGGGTTGGTGCCAGCCACTCCTCTCGCTTCTCTCACTGCTGAGAGGCAGCCACCTCTGGGATGGAGCACAGCAGCTGTTTCATGACACAGTGGTGCCAGGCCTGGCTGGGGCAGGAGGAACCAGAGAGGGTGGAGCCCACAGGAGCAAAGAGGAACTGCCCACCCTGGGCTTTACGACGCAGGCTACCTTGGCTAGGCCCGTGCGACACCCTCTAGCTGCTAGTGCTGTACTGACAGGAGCTGCCCTGGCCAGCTTGGTAAGGGGGCTGGCTCGTCTCACACAGCCAAGCTCCCCTGCACCCTGATGGCAGGTACCCTTAACCCATCTCTCCCGAACCCTCTCCGAGTCTGTCCCAGGGCAGGCCTGGCTGGTCCCAGAAATGGCATCCCATGGGTCCCTGTGCAGGCCGCAGCTTCTCCATCCTAGCTCACCCACCCCCTATCTCGCTTGCTCTCTCCCTGAGCCGCTGGCCGAGAGAGCCCCCCCACCCCGGCAAACCGATGGCGCTCACGGCCCAACTTTTCCTGGGTGCTCGGGCCCCACCGCCGCAGCCTCCATTGCGCAGCACAAAGCTGAAGTTCGCAGGGAGTGTGTGGCACAGGCGAGGGCGAGTGTGCGTGACACCAGCACGCACGATTTCGTGCGCTGAAAAGCTGGCACGTTTCCTGCAGCGCTCAGCTCCCAAACCCCACCCTCCCCCAACAACAACAAGCCCTTCTCGAAAGTCCAGCTCCAGATGTGCGCAGCTTCCCAGCTGTGCTGGGCTTTCCACTGGCTGGGGAGGGCAGGGCGTGCATTTCCCAGCTCAGGCCCAGAACAGTGCAGGCTGGAGGAGGGGGCGGGGAGCTATATTTAAAGGCACCCGGTGTATTTATAAAAGCCCAGCTAATTTGCACCCTGCAGTCCAGTTGTGAGTGAGTGTGTCTATCTCAGGGGGCTTTGTCTGCTGAAGGTGCGATACGGCCCAGCAAGCCCGCTGGAAAAACTGAGTAACAGAGGTGACTTATAAGAATGTCATTATCTATATTCTTAACTCTCCACCGCAGGCAAACAGGGTTATTTTCATGCCCCGACCATGGCAGAATTTAGCAGAGAGATAGCTCCTGGCAGACAACGGGGATGCTACAGGAGGGTTATTTCGGGATGTGTTTCTTTCCAGTCGGGGTTTTTTTTTTCGTGCATTTCTTCAGGGAATGTTTTTACCTTGGCAAGAGAAAGGGACTTTTTTTCTTCTTTCTTCTTTCTAAGCATCAGCTTTTCCACTAGCGCCACTGGAAGGTATTTCTGGACCCGCACCCCGTGTCATTGCTGAGCGTTTGGTACTGTCCCGTGTGCGATGCTGCTTCGCTGGCTCGTGGCCTGCCTCCTGCTCTCCGTAGGGCTCTTGGGGGGGGCGGGGTGCCAAGTGCCGATCCCTGACAGAGATCAGAAGGGGACCAGGAGCAGCTGGAGCTGGCAAGACAGGGCAAAGCCACTTCCCTTCGGCGGTATCAGTGGGAAAAGGCCGAGCTTTTCTTCCAGCTGGCATTTGTCTGGTTTAACCACCAGTGGTGTGGCCTGGCCTGGCCTGCCCCAAGGGAGTGGGCCCAGCCCCTCCTGTGTCAGCAGCCTGGAGAACCCCTCCTGTTCTGCTCGGGGTAGCGCTAACACAGAGGGCCACATCTCACGAGCGTAGCACCCAGTGTTCTAGGGACTGTCTCCAGGACTGAAACCAATGGGAGTTGTGTACCTCCCTGTACCTGGGGCTGTAATGCTGGGTCAGGGTCGGGGTTCCCCTGCGAGTGGCCACAGTTAGTGGGTGCCCACTGGGCTTGGGGGTGAACCCACCAACCTGCCAACCACTACGGTGGGTTCACAGGCACCGCGCTCACTGCCCACCCTGCTAAAAAAGCCAATGGAAAATTCTGCCCAGGGAAAGGTGCAGGGTGGAGGGCCCAGGTCTGGCACAAGCCAGCCAGCAGCTCCTCCCCAGCTGGCCCCACAGAGCAGGGGAAAACACTGTCCCTAGAGGCCCTGCCCCAGTGGATCAGGCTCCATGAAAGCAGGGCACCCTACAATAACATCCCGCTCCCTCGCTTTGCTGCCCATGAGCTGTTGGCTCCTGGCCAGGGGGCAGCGTTGGCCAATGCTTATTCACTGGCTTGGCATCTTTTGCCTCCAGCGGTCGCTAAAACCCCTTGGCACCAGCCCCACAGCCCCAAGCAAATGCCAAAGGCCAGATCTCCCACTGTATCAGGGTGCCTGGATGGCACGGTGAGGGGCACAGGAGAACTGCTGAGAGACGGACAAGCATTATGGATGGATTAGGTTAGACCTTGAAAGGACGCATCATGACTGTGTGGCTGTTAACCAGCTACCCCCTCCACCACAGAGGGGGCTGCAGTCCATGGCGGGCGCGGTGACTCCTGTGTGCAGCAATTCTGGAGGAACTGTGTCTGGAGTGTCCTGGCTCTTCAACATCCTCTTCCCCAGGGCGACCAGCCAGGACTGGGCCAGCTAGAGCAGGGCCCTTCGTTGGCATCGCACACCGGGCAGCAGGGGCTGGTGCAGGGGTGTTCACCAGCATTGCACATTGATCACTGTGAGCTGGTGCAGGGGTGTTACCCGCATTGCACACCGGGCAGCACAGGCTGGTGCAGGGGTGTTCACCAGCATTGTGCATTGATCAGTGTGAGATGGTGCAGGGGTGTTACCCGCATCGCACACCAGGCAGCACGGGCTGGTGCAGGGGTGTTCACCAGCATTGTGCATTGATCAGTGTGAGATGGTGCAGGGGTGTTACCCACATCACACACCGGGCAGCACAGGCTGGTGCAGGGGTGTTACCCACATCACACACTGGGCAGCACGGGCTGGTGCAGGGGTGTTCACCAGCATTGCACACCAGATGGTGCAGGTTGGGACAGTGGCCTTAGCCGGCATTGCACATCAGGCAGCACATGTGCTTGCTTGTGGCAAGGAGTTTGACAGCATGTTGGCAGCCAGGCCCTCGGGGGGATGTGACGGTGGCTCCCTCCTCCCCACCCAGACAGTGCCCCAGCTCCTTGCCTGCTTCCACTTAGTGCTGGCTCTGGCGGGCGGTTTGCTCTCCGGCTGATCCCGCCCGGCGGGGGCAGGGCCTTGGGATTTTTCTTTCTCCCTGTCAGAAGGGAGCTGTGGGGTTGAGGCGCCTGGCTCCCTACGCACTCGCTTACGCTCCTGAAACCCCAAAGCCGGTGGGGAGCCAAGTGTGCCAGACCGGGGGCAGGGGACTCGCTATCCTGGGGGCTGGCTATTGGAGGGGGGAGCCAGGCCCAAGCGGCAAGGGCAGAGCACGTAGCCTCGTGGGCTCACAGCCACCTCGCGGCCTGCTCCTTGCTCCTGCTTTAGCCCCCAGGTGCAGCCAGGTCCCGCCTGAGGCTCCGGGATCAGGGCAGGGCGATGTGGCCCAGGAGCTGTGGTGCCTGGGATCCAGGTCTTCTGCATCCTGCACCGAAGCCAAAGCGCAGGGCGCGTGACAGGCTGAGCTCTGGGTGCCACAGCTCCCCTCTCGGTCTGGCAGCAAGGGGTGGGGGGAATGCAGGTTGTCTCTAGTGTAAAAGAAGGATCCCGCCCAATCCAAAGCTCATACCCAGCTAGAGATCTCCCAACCCGGCCCAGCGGAGAGAGTGTGTCTGATGCAGGCGGCTGAGAGGAGCCTGGGGGAGGGGAGAATGCAGCCACCTCTGGGGGGAGCGTGGCGACTGGTTCGCAGCCACTCGGCACAGCTATTGGTGTAGCGTTCATAGTTCTGTGTCAACGGCCCTCGTGAGACTCCCCACAGGCAGCGGGCGCCTGAGGCCAGTGGCCGGACGCAGAAGGGGATCAGTTCAACCTGGAAATAAGTCCCAGCGACCGTTGGAACCAGCTGTCCTGGGCGTGGGGTGGATTCTCCCGGTGGGCTCACTACCACTAGTGCAGCAGCTGTGGGAAAGTGCTGCTCCTTCAGGGTGGCTCTATTGTGCACTTTGCACTGGTGTTAATGCCACCACGGCGTGCAAATTAACCCCCCTTCCCCACATTAAGCTCCACCGGGTCGATAAAAATAATATCCTTTATTCCTCCCTAGCCCGCGGTGAATGAGATCCGTCACAAAGCATTGTTGATTATTTTAATTAGAAACCAAAAGGCAAGGGGGGGGATCTCTTTCTCCCCCGCGAGGAGGGGGACAGGCGAGGGGACCCCCTCCCGCCCCGGCCTGGGCTAAGGGACAGAAAACCCTTCACAATAAATATTCTATTTACAAAACCAGGCTGGCGATACCGACCACTTCGTCAGTGCACGTTCCGGACCAAGCTCCCCCGGCCTCTGCCCAGCTGGGACCAAGCAGGACTTCCTCCCGTGGCCTTGGCAAAATGCTCTGCCTCCGAGAAGCGGCCAGGTGGCATCGGTGAGAGTTGTAAACACGCGGGCGGGCGCCGGGCGCTTTGCGAGCTGCCTTTGGCCTGGCCACGGCGGCGGACGGAGGGCAGGTCACATCTGTGGGCACCCTCTCTGCCCAGGGCTGGGAGCAGCAGGGAGGAGGGGCTGGCCTTCCGCAGTGACGGCCCCCAAGTGCAGGGGCCCACCCCCACCTTCTGCGAGGGGCATCAGCAAAGGACCCAGGGAGGTATTTAGCCAGGGACGGGATCCAGGCTGCTGATCCAGATGTGCCCGGGGATAAGACCTGCAGGGTGGCACAGAGGGATCTCCGCCTCCCTGTAGTGGTCCTGGCTGGACGAGTTTGGAGGGGTCAGGGGATGGTCCCTCCCACCATGTCTGCCTGACCCTCCCCTTCCTCTCAGTGTCTTTATGGCCTCTCGGGATCTGAGCTCCTAGGCTGGACCAGGCCTGCGGCGAGGGAGCCAGGTCTGCCATTGGGAGCGGAGGCTTCAGAGCCACCCTGCACTTACAGGGGCTGCAGAATCCATCTTGCAGCGGGGCCAATGCTCTCGCTGGGCAGGGTGGGGGTCTTGATTTTGATCCCCCCCCTGGGGAAGTCAGTGGCCTCTGTCTCCCTCCTCCTGCCCTGCCCCGGCTCACAAGCACTCGTGCAACACTTGTGTGTTGGTGCAGTTCAAGCAGCTGACGTGGCAGCACCAGTGGAAGGTGCAGTTGCAGCGCTCGGTGACGCGCTGGGTCCGTGTGCGGTAGCCCCGCCCACAGCACAGGAGTTCGCAGCCGTCCAGAGCGGGGGAGGAGCTGTTGCAGAAGCGCCCCGCCGTGCCCGCCGTGCCCGCCTTGCCGCTGTAGGTGCAGAAATTGGGCGACTTCTCGAAGTAGACGAGGTCGTGTGGGGAGGGGGGCTTGTGGGCTGGGTTCTCAGGCTCCAGGTGGGGCCCCTCCACCCGTGAAGCCCGGTTGCTGCCCTTGTTGCCGTAGATGACGCGGGAGGCGCCGTCGAAGCGGTCCTTGAGGAAGTCGCCCACCGTGCGGAAGGTGGGGAGCCGCATCCAGCAGGTCTTGACGGTGCAGGAGCCTGACATGCCGTGGCACTTGCACTCCTGCCGCATCTCGGAGAAGACGGTCTGCAAGACAGGCACGGCGTGGTGAGCAGGGGCCGAGTGCTGTGAACCTCCCAGCAGCAGTGCCCTGGTGCTGTGAGCTTCCCCATAACAGTGCCCAGGTGGAACCCCAGTCCATCTTCCCTAGCCCGGTGCCCATGGCAGCCTCCACTATGTGCGCGCCCTCCCTGCCCATGCTCGCTCGTTAGCCAGCACGTCTGACAGCTCCGGCCAGAGGCGGTTTGCTCTGAGCAGAACCATTCCGCAGCCGCCGTCCCTGCGGCGCTCCGCCTGCCCCCACGCTGGAATGCCGAGGCAGCCCGCGGAGGCTCCCAGGGCTCCTGTCCAGGGGGGTTTTACTGCAATTAGAGGAATTGGCGTCATTTCCTCCCACATGTGCTGGATGCCGGCAGGGTCACGCGCGGCAGCACGCCTGGACTTGAAGCCCTGGCTTTGCCCATCAGGGCTGGCGTGTCCTGGCTCAGCCCCAGCCTTGCTCCACCCATCACGCCTCCACCCTCCCTTCCCTGGGCTCCCGCTGTCCCCTTTGAATGGTGTACAGTGTATGTCTGACCACACGGGCTGGCAAAGGGCCTCAGAGATGAGGCCTCCCCACATGCCCGGACATACACACCCGTGCACAGACACGCATAGGTGGTCTCCCCGCCCCTGCGGCAGGCACACCTCCGCGTGCCCACCCGCCCGTGCACACATGTGCCTCACCATCCTTCCCGCCTCGTTATTATGCAGGTTCATTAGGAAGCGCAGGTCCCGCCCCTTCTCACTGGAATCCACGAACTCGCGCCCAAAGACCCGGCCAAAGTCAATGTTGTCGCTGCAGCCGCCCCAGTGCCAGTCGGGGCCCCCGGGGCCGCGGCGCCGATAGTCACATGTGCAGGACTCGATGGAGCCCTCGGAGCAGGAGCGGGCCACGGAGTGGGTGACGCCGGCGCTGGTGATGGCGAAGATGAACGCCGTCTCTCGGCAGCCTGGGGGTAGGGAACAGAGGCTCTCAGGCACCAGCACTGTGTGGGGGCTAATGCAGACACCCCAGAGTGCAGGAGAGGGACTGGTCCCAGCCTGCTGGTGCTGCAGCCGGCAGTGAGCTAACCAGGAGCTGCCAAACCCCCACTGCACCCATCGGCCTTTTGGAGAGCACCCGAGGACACTGGCCAGCCACTGGAAGGGGGGGCAGAGATGACAATGGAGCAAAGGCGGGGTGGGGGGTGGCTGAGCCAGGCTGGGCCTGAGTCCCTCTGCCTCCCAGCTCTACCTTGGAGAAGTACCTGGCAGGGTCAGGTAACACACCTAGTGCCAGCTGGTGGAAGCTCCCCGCATCCTCTATCTGAGACGGGCCCAGGAAAGGTGGGTTCCCACCTGAGGCCAGGTTCGCCTGTATCCTGCGCTCCCTGGCTCCCCCTAGCGGTGGAGAGGGGGAAGTGACGGGGTGGAAGGCGTAGGTGCCCCCCAGCGAACTGAGAGGCCGGGGAGCCGCAGAGGCTGTTCAAGGGGGAAGGTGGGTTGTGACCGGGGGGGGGGCCCTATGCGGGGCGGAGGCTGCAGCCATCACGGGGGCTCGCCCCAGGCGCTCTGGGGTGGGGGCACCCCGGGACAAGGCCTGACCTTTGCCTGTTTTCCTTCTGATGGAAGAGTCTGGGCCCCAGGACTCCTGCGCTTGGGGGGGGCGGCTGGCAGGGCGGGATTTCTGCCTTAGAAAGGACCCCCCCCCCCCCCCCCAGGTCACTGGCCCTTTCTCCCTGGCGTCTCGTGGGGAGGGGACACTAGCACCGCCCTTTGGGCGGGCACGTGTTACCGTGCAGCCGGCCTGCACCGACCAGGCCTCCACCGGGGGCCCCCTAGGCTAGGGGAGCGGGACAGTGGCAGGGCAGAGCCGGGAGAGAACCCGGGAGCCACTGACCGAGGAAGGCGGAGGCGCTGGGGCTGGCACATCCCGAGTCTCCCCGCTGGCGGGCCGGGGACACGTGGGGAGAGGAATCCCCTGAGCACGTGTGGCGGGGGGGGGGGGGAGCGCGTCCAATCAGGGAAGGCGAGGTGACGTCATGTCACATCCCTGGCCAATTGTGTGACGCGCGGGGATGGAGAGGGAACACCCAATTTAGGCGGGGGGAGGGGCGTGTGACCCACGCAGGGAGAGGGGGCCGCGTGGCACATGGAGCCCCTGGGCCTGCCGCCCTCCCTGCCTCAGTTTCCCCCTCTCAGCCTCCCCCCACCCCCGCCGCCGGGAGCCCCCTGCTGCCTCACCGCGGTTGACGATCTTGCCGAAGATGTTGGGCCCCGGGGTGGTGGGACAGTCCCAGCGGCGGTTGCGGAACTGCCACTTGCACTCCTTGATGGCGCTCTGCAGGCCGCTGCTCACGCTGTGCAGGATGCCGGGGTTCTGGCGGATCAGCTTGCGCTGCTTGCGGCTCAGCAGCTGCAGGCTCGGGTCCAGCACCAGCTGCACGTTCTTGGAGTCCGTCAGGAGGTTGGTGGACGAGGCCACGTTGATGATGCCCCTGCGGCCGGCGGGGGCAGGGGATAAGGCGCCATGCCGCAAGCCGCAGGAGCGGCCGTGATCAGTGCAGTCCCCTCCCCTGCCCGCCAGAGACTGCACAGACCAACGGGACCCTGGGGGTCCTAGCGCCAACCCCCATCTAACACTAGGCATCACTCCCCTCCAGATAGAACCCAGGAGTCCTGGGTCCCAGCTCTAGCCACTGAACCTCACTCCCCTCCAGGTAGAACCCAGGAGTCCTGGGTCCCAGCTCTAGCCACTGAACCTCACTCCCCTCCAGGTGGAACCCAGGTGTCCTGGGTCCCAGCTCTAGCCACTGAACCTCACTCCCCTCCAGGTGGAACCCAGGTGTCCTGGGTCCCAGCTCTAGCCACTGAACCTCACTCCCCTCCAGGTGGAACCCAGGTGTCCTGGGTCCCAGCCCTAGCCACTGAACCTCACTCCCCTCCAGATAGAACCCAGGAGTCCTGAGTCCCAGCTCTAGCCACTGAACCTCACTCCCCTCCAGGTGGAACCCAGGAGTCCTGGGTCCCAGCCCTAGCCACTGAACCTCACTCCCCTCCAGATAGAACCCAGGAGTCCTGGGTCCCAGCTCTAGCCACTGAACCTCACTCCCCTCCAGGTAGAACCCAGGAGTCCTGAGTCCCAGCTCTAGCCACTGAACCTCACTCCCCTCCAGGTAGAACCCAGGAGTCCTGGGTCCCAGCCCTAGCCACTGAACCTCACTCCCCTCCAGGTGGAACCCAGGAGTCCTGAGTCCCAGCTCTAGCCACTGAACCTCACTCCCCTCCAGGTAGAACCCAGGAGTCCTGGGTCCCAGCCCTAGCCACTGAACCTCACTCCCCTCCAGGTGGAACCCAGGAGTCCTGAGTCCCAGCTCTAGCCACTGAACCTCACTCCCCTCCAGGTGGAACCCAGGAATCCTGGCTCCCAGCCCCCTCTTCTCTGCTCACTAGGACCCCCAGAACACGTGCCCTAAGCTGGCCATTAAGCCGGCTCATGGGCGAGGAATGACCCCAAAAGGAAGGCTCTGACAGCCCTTCCCAGCTCCGAGGTGCCAGGGTGCAGGATCTGGCTCCAGGCTGTGCTCCGGAGGAGAAGCCAAGTACCCCCCCCCCCCCCAGCCGCCGCCCTAAATCAGCCCGACAGGCCCGGACTAGGCAGTAATTAAAACAAGAGGAGGGCGAAGCCTTTCCCAGAGCCGGCCAGGGAGGGGAAGGAGCTGCCGCTGCCCCCCCCTCCACCCCCAGCAACCGCAGGGATGGGATAGTCCGTCAGACAAATGTGCCTCCACGGAGCCTAATGCCCCCGCGCACACCCGTACAGCACCGACGCAGCGGCTGTCTGGCAAGACACCTGCAGCCCTTGCCGGGCCCTGCGGGTGCGCGCCTCGCCGTGCGCGCGCAGGGCGGGATGTCCGCGCGGAGCGGTGCAGCAGGTGTCGGCCCGTCTAGCGTGTGTGGACAGACCCTTGGTGTCCGGCGCGGGCTCAGACGGGCCTTGAATGCGCCCCGCGCGTGCTGTGGGTCTAAACCGCCCGGGCTGCGTGGGGATGGATGGAGCTGGGTGTCTGGGGGGAAGTTATAGAAAGTTCCCTCAGCAATTCCCCCTCTCCCCGTGGACAGAGGGGCACAGAAAAGGGTTTGGTGTAATCGGTCTGCAGGGGAAAAGGCTGGAGGGGCTGGCGGGACTGGGGGTGGGTGAAACTGGTCCAGGCTCCTTGAAAGGCGCTTTTCCTCCTTCGAAGCCAACACCTGAGCTCCTATGGAGAGCAGCTGCCTGCACCGAGCTCAGCCCCCCTCTGCACTTGTCTGCTGGGCTCCGCTCTCCCTCCACCGGCCACGGGAGAACGCCAGAGCTCGGGGTCCTGAAAAGGGACCGAAATGCAGGAGCCGACACTTACCACCATCTCCCGCTGTTATTCACCGCCAGCGTGTTGGAAAGAGACGAAAATGCCAGAACCCACAATGTCTTCAACCCTACCATTAACGCCACAGGTCTCATGGCTTGGGCGGCAGGGCAGGGGCTCATAAAAATTTCCCCAGCCTAGTTTGTCTGGAGGCCAAAAGAAAATAAAAACGACCAAAGAAAATATCGACCTAGAAAGTCCTGCTGCGAGTAGAATTCTTGGGCTGCCTGGTTGCTGGGTCCCCACGGCGAGATGATGCATATGGCGGCGGATAAATCTATAGATCCATAAATCTATAGATCCAGGGAGAGACACTCCAAAAAAAAAAAAGGCTAAAAATAGACTCGAGATCAGAAGTGGTGTCCCACTGGAGTTCGCAGTAGCGTTGGCATCCCCAGAAGTATGAAAATGCTGGAGGAAAGGCTCCAATCTTCTGGTTTCTGGCAGCCACTTAGAAATGATTCCCCAGAGAGGAATTAAACCGCTAGGGGAAAGTTTGATGGTCTACGGCTGTGGAGCGCTTAGCATCCTCCAGCCATCTCCAGAGCACCCCAGCGCCCCTTCCTTCTTATAGAGCCGGCGAGGAGGGTCTCCGTGGAACGGGACATCTGTGTCGGACCCAGACAGCGCTCTCATGCTAACAATGGGAAGGGGAAGAGACGCGTCCCTTCTTATGGGGCAGCCCGCGCGGGGCTCTCAGACTGTCCATCACCCCGGGTCGAGATTAATTCTGTCAAGTGTCCAGGCTGTGTAAATCCATCGGGTGCTCCGAAATCCTTCTCTGCATGGGAGCAAATCCAGATGGGGAGGGGGGGAATGAATGTGAGTGTCTGTCACTCACACGCCCCCCCCTCACCCCACCCCCACCCTACCCCTCTCCTAGCCAGCTCCAAGCAGCAGCATCTGTTCGGCCCCGGCTGAGTCCAGGAGGTTCCCTCCAACTCATCCCCCCCCCGCCCTCCCCCCCGCAGCAGGAGAGTTCGGAATAAGGGCTTGCCCCTGGCGCAAGGGATAGCGGAGCCCAGAGGTGAGGGGTTGCGGAGGAAGGGGCCGCAGCTCGGATCTGCCGGCTGGACAAGGCTGGGGGCAGCAGACTGGGTCTCCGGGCTGGTCCAAATCCCCCTGCTGAGGCTGACCCGGGCTCAGGCCCTGCAGATGGTCCCTGGCTTCCTGGCGGGGTCCCGCCGCCTCCTGCTGCGCTTCTCCCCGGGGTGCTGCGCTCACAGGCAAGCCGGGGTCTCCGGTGGCCACATTTGGCTTCCCTAGGCTCTTGAGGCTTCTGCGGCCGCTCGGGTCCCACTCCGATTTCGCTCAGCGCTTGGCTGCGCCTCGCCAGACGTCATCCCGCCTTTGCGCTCGGCTTGGCGGGACCCGCTGCGGCCTCGCGTCCCACGGGGCCGGCGGTCAAGGCAGGCGCTCCGGGAGATCAAACCGGAGCGAGTCCCCAGCCCCTCCGAGCAGCTGTAGCGAATTAAGGGCGCAGCAGCGCGCGGGCTCCCGTCCCCCGAGGCCTCCCCGAGCGGGAGCCCCGGGCTGGAGAGGGGGTCGCCTAAGAGGGAAAGAAACAAGTCAAAGGCTGGCACGAAAGACGAGCGCTGCCAGGCGCCCTGCGGCCCTGCCCGGCCAAAGCGAGAAGGGCCGCGGGCAGGTGGCCAGGGCGCCCGGGAGCGGTGCCCCGCGCTGTCAGGGAATGGAGAACGGGGCATGGAAAGAGCTGGAGAAAGGGGCCTGTTCTTGGGCTGCGCCCCCCACCTGGAGAGCCCCCCTCTGGCTGCACCCCCCCCCTCAATCCCCGGAGAGAGAAGCCCCGAGGGGGCGCGCAGAGCCGGTGCCCGCCGGACCGGCTGTGGTCCCACGTGCACGCCGGAGCTTCTGCAGGCGGGGTGTGGGGGGCGGACCCCCGGACCGGGATGCTCCCCGCCGAGTGACTGGGGGGTCCATGTTCGGTCTCCGACGAAGCTGGACCGGGGCTCGCAGGGCCTCCGGGCGGGGTGGGCGCCGGGCTGGGGGGAGGTTCCCACAGAGGGGCCTCCTGAGCCCCCCAACCCCGCGCGACCCTCAGCGATGGGGTTTGTGTGTATGACCGGCCACCCCACGTGCGTCCCCTCAGGGCGGGAGAGGAGGCGGTTCAGGGCCCGGGGGCCGGACACCTTGGCCTTGTCCCGGGCCCCTGGTTCAGCTAGTCTGTGTGGGCCTTTGTGCCTGAGTCTACTTCCGTTCAAATCCAGGGGACCCCCACCCCCGCCGGCCGGATCGGGCCCTTTGACGCGTAGTGACTGGTCGGCCGAGGGGTGCGCAGATGCTGATGTCGCTGGGGGGCCTGTGGGGGCAGCGAGGAGGGGGCGACACTCCCAGCCAGGGGACCTCGCCGCATGCCAACCGCAGGCTCGCGTGGCGGGGATCCCCTGCAGGCGGCCCGGGGGGGCCCGAAGCTGTGAGAACGGGGCCTAAAGTGGCTGCGGTCCCGGGCTGCGCCGGGAACCGGCAGCGTTTCAGCAGCTGGACCCCAGTCCCGGTCCCCTCCCCCCCCCCCCGCCTTTTGCTGTCCCTGGTGTCTCCCTGTTGGCTGTGAGACCCATCCCGGCTGAGGCTCCGCAGTGACTCCCCTGGAGAACCAAAGGAAATAGACACACGCAGGCGCAGACACACACCCCTTTTATCGCTCTCTCTCTCTCACACACACAACCTTTTATGACCAGCCGATTACACACACACACACACACACACCTTTCTCTCTCTCTCTCTCTCTCTCTCTCTCACACACACACACACACACACACACCTTTCTCTCTCTCTCTCTCTCTCTCTCTCACACACACACACACACACACTTCTCTCTCTCTCTCTCTCACACACACACCCCTTTTATCGCTCTCTCTCTCTCACACACACAATCTTTTATGACCAGCCGATTACACACACACACACACACCTCTCTCTCTCTCTCTCTCTCTCTCTCTCTCTCACACACACACACACACAATCTTTTATGACCAGCCGATTACACACACACACACACACACCTTTCTCTCTCTCTCTCTCTCTCTCTCTCACACACACACACACACCCCTTTTATCACTCTCTCACACACACACAATCTTTTATGACCAGCCGATTACACACACACACACACTTCTCTCTCTCTCTCTCACACACACACACCCCTTTTATCGCTCTCTCTCTCACACACACACAATCTTTTATGACCAGCCGATTACACACACACACTTCTCTCTCTCTCTCTCTCTCTCTCTCTCTCTCTCACACACACACACACACACACTTTTATCGCTCTCTCTCTCTCTATCTCACACACACTCACACACACACAGACACACACACACCCTTTTATCGCTCTCTCTCTCTCTCACACACCTTTTTATGACCAGCCTCTGCAATGGGCCAGAAGGGTGCTGTTCCATGTCTGTCCAGCAGGGGCTGCTGCTGGCTTGGCTATTGCCATGGGGCATGCCGGTGCCAGGCCGGTGATGGGGGGCTGCGGGGAGGAAGGGGCTGCCAGGGTGGGATTCACCACCGGGGGAAAGCGCCCCCCGGCTCCCCCGCAGTGAGAGCGCCCAGGGGGCAACCCTCCCCCCACACACAGAGGGCAGGGGTCCGGGCCGGCATAGGCCCTATGGGCAAGAGGAGAGGGGCGGGGGTCGATGGAGCAAGCCCATGATGGGTGTAAGGGTGAACGGAAGAGATGGGTGGGGATGGATGAGGGTGGGGGGAAGGTTGAGGTAGGTGGGGATGAGGGATCAGATCAGCAGGAGCATGGGGGTGGATGAGGCAGATAAGGGGTTGGGGGGTGAGGCTGGAGGGTGGAGGAGATCACCAGGTGTGGGGGGATGGATAGTTGAAGCAGGTGAGAGGTTGTGGGGGGGTGGATGAGGCTGGCAGGTGTGGGGGGTGGATGAAGAAGGTAAGGGGGTGTGGGGCAGTGTTCCCTGTAAGCTGAATGCTTATGCAGACACTCAGGAGAAATCCCAATGCTGCCCAGCTAATTAGCACAGTACCCACAGCCAGGTTTGTGTTTCTCCTGGTGGTGTTCATTCACACATGACTTGGTGCACATAACAACAGTTATTCTGCACATGGATGGAAAAGAGAACACTGGTGTGAGGTGGTGGATGGAACTGGTAGGTGTGTGGGGGTGGCTGTGGCAGTTAAGGGAGTGCAGGGGGAGGCTGAGACTGGCAGGCGTGTGGGGGTGACTAAGGCAGTGTGGGGCAGTGGATAAGGTCAGTAGGGGCCTGTATGGGAAGTATAGACAGTGGCTGGCAGGGCTCTGTGGCAATGGATTATTTGATGGAGGAGTTTGTGGCTATCTCCCCCCGCAATGGTCCAGGGGCTCAGACACCAATTGTGCCCCCTCCCCAAGCCCTGCACCCAGAGCTGTTGCTCTGGGCCCCCTCCCATCCCCACGCTTGTCTCTAGGAGGTGCCAGGAGCTCCGGGCCACGTGGCGTTAGTTGGCTGTGAAATGAGCAGCACGCAGGCCCGGCTCTTCAGCGGCCTCCAGCCCCCCCAGGCCTAATCCCCAACACCGTGCGTTTCCCTGCGGTCAGTCATGCGCGGGATGGATTAGCCCCGCTCAATCCCTTTACTGCCTTGAAATGGCCCTTTCTTCTCCTGTGCCCAGAGAGGGGCATGTCTACATTCCATTAAATGGCAGACAAAGCCCTGGGGCTGAGCCCCCCGCCCCCCAGCGACCCTCATTTCCTCCTGTACAGGAAACTCCACTTCCCAGGACCTTCTGAGAACTCCCCCACCAGGGGCCCCACTCTCTTTAGCCTCATAGACACCCCCCATCCTCCTCCTCCAGCATCCTCACACACCACTGCTCCCCCCACCCCTCCAAACACGGGGGCCCTCAGCTAAGGCCCCCCCAGCATAAGGTGCTGCACAGGCCGAGCCCCCAGATGGGTTTGGGTGGGGTGGCCTGGGACCCAGCAGCCCCTCCCCCAAACCGTTGGTTGTTACAGGTGTGGGGGGTGATGGTTTAAGGGTAGGGTCAGATTCCTTCTAGTGCTATTCACGGCATTCGTGAATACAGACCCTGCCCCCTAGCCTTACAGCAGTATAGGGTCAGGTAGGACTTTGCCCCACCAGGGGCACTCAGGGTATGTCTACACTACCCTCCTAGTTCGAACTAGCGGGGTAGTGTAGACATACCCTCAGGGACGGCACCTTTATCTCAGGAGGCGGGGGCTGGTTTAGCACATGCTGTTTTGGAAAAGTATTACTTCCAGTGTAACCTCATCCTGGCGGTACTATGGACAACCTGAGACTTGAACCAGGTCTTCCCTGTGCTATGTTAAGTGTCTCACCTCCTAGATTAGCTTGCCTTTCACGCTGCCCTATCTCACTGGCCCCACCCCTCAAAAACATCCCCCCCTCCCACTCCATGCTAATCGCTGCTCCTTTTCCTCAGTGGCTGGACTGGCAGGTCCCTCTCCATAGTGTGGAGGGGGTGGGGGGCTATCCTGGACAGGCAGGGTGTGGAGACATTGCAGGGCCGTGAAGGCACCCAAAGCAGCCAGGACATTCATGGCTGGAACAACTGTTGCCTAGGTGCCGGAGGCAGTGGGAGGGAAGAGCTGGCCAGTGGGATGGGGTGAGATTTAATGTTTCAAAAGTATGAAAAATAAATGCTCAAATACTTTCTCAGTGCAGACTTAATGTTGCCCAATAGGCAGCGGGTTTAAAACAAACAAACAAACAAAAGTTTTTCTTCGCTCAGCGCACAGTTAATCTGTGGAACTCCTTGCCAGAGGATATGGTGAAGGCTAGGACTTTACCAGGGTTCAAAAAAGAGCTAGATAGATTCATGGAGGTTAGGTCCATCAATGGCTATTAGCCAGGATGGGTAGGAATGGTGTCCCTAGCCTCTGTTTGTCTGGAAATGGGTGACAGGGGAGGGATCACATGAGAATTACCTGCTGCATTCCCTCCCTCTGGGGAATCTGGTATTGGCCACTGTAGGCAGACCGGATACTGGGCTATATGGACCATTGGTCTGACCCAGTGTGGCTGTTCTTATGTAATGCTGCCACTGACGCAGCCTTTCCAGAATGTGGCACGTGGCTAAATGTAAATCCAGGAAATACAGAGTTAAGGGCCACACTAGACTTGCAACATCACCTTAACTCTGCCCTTTGCCCAGACTAGCCTGTTACAGAGCCCTGTGGGAGCATCGCCTGTGAGCGATGCAGGGGAAAGCCTAACACTGGCTCTTTGCTAAGGCCTCAGTGGATGTTGGCCAGTATCACAGCCCCTTGGCAGCTGCACCGGTGCGAAAATAACCTGCCTCCTGGCTGACTAATAAAGTCTGGTGTTAGCCTGAGGAACTCCTGGGCCTTATAAAAAGGACTATGAGCAGTGGAGTGATCCAGGAGCTAGCGCCAGCAGGCAGACCGGCCCATGCTGCTGAGGGCAGGCTCTATTGGAAGCCAGGGGTCCCTGGGGGAGGCAGTGGGGATCTGGCCTGGAGGAAGCAGTGCTAAGCAGCCAGGGCAAAGCCGAGCTCCGAGGAAGCCCAGGTGAGGCCCAGTAACCTTCCGGTGGCTTGACTTTCAATTGGACTCTTCTGCACTGGAAAGATGAGCTGGCCACTGAAGTGGGGGAAGTGCTCGGATGCTGGATCCCCCCTGTTCTCTGCCCATGGCACACAACAGTCTAGCAGCCCGTGGGCTGTTGGGTTGGGGACCGGTGCTGGGAGGTTGGACTTTATGACCTGGTGGGGCTCTTCTGGCCTTCAGCTCTATGACTGGGCACTGACGCAGGGGCTGCAGTGGGAGAACTCCTGCAGCGCTGTGCCCTGACTGTAGGGGGTGCCCTGGTTGTGTTTCCCCCTGTAGGGGCAGGAATAGAAAGGGGAGCTGCTGCCCCTGCCCGCAGGGTTCACCCCAGGCCTGTGAAGGATCCTCAGCCCTTGCTGCAATGCAGGGCAAGACCCCTCACACCTCTGCTGCAGCATGCAGTGCCCTGGAAAGGGGGGGCCGTGACCCCTCACGGCACGCACGCACCTCTCCTTGGCTCCCGCAGCGCAGCGCAGGCGGGCGGAACGTGTGCAGTGGGAGGTGGCCGTGCAGCTCCGTGGAACACGGCGGCGGTGTTCACCATGGCACACGCCTGCTTATTGGAGAGTCAGAAACTGTGGGGCTGGGAGTGGGGAGGGACAGGATCAGGGAGTTTGACCTGGATATTGCAGGCCAGATAATTTCAGCAACTTTCCCCTGGGCCGAGCCTAAACTGGGTTTGACTAAGCATCTTCCAGCCAAGCTGGAAGGCGGGACTGGGCCACACCCAGAGCCCAAAGCCAGTTCACTACCTTTTTTCCCCCTTGGACATGTTCTGGGATGCGGGTCTAGGCCTTTCTCTGGTTTTGGAGGCAACCCCGCCTACGCCTCTCCAACAATAATAACCCAGCCTGCATACACGAGCGCAGGCTGCATTTGGCCAGGCCCTGCCCCGCGTCTGTGGGACCAGGGCCGGCCCGAGCCATTTTGGCGCCCTGGGCCTCAGGTGCACAGCGCTGCCCCTGGGGTGCACGGCCCTGCCTCCAGGCGCATGGCGCATGCATGGGCCCACCCCCGAGGTGCGTGAGCTGACGTACGGTGCATGTGCTGCCCGCTTGGCCTGGCCACTGTCGATGGTGCACGGCCTGGGGCCACCCGGGGTGGGCTGCACCTGGCCAGGCAGGGCCCTGCGGCCACGGGGGGAAGGGTGCTGCTGGCCGGTGCTGCGGGGGTTAACACGGCCTCTGCCCCGGACGGCCGCTGCAGCCCCCACAGGTTGGTGCCTTGGGCAGCTGCCCAGCTAACCCACCCCTTAGTCTGGCCCTTGCGGGACGTAGCCATACTGGGAAAGGAGACGTCCTTTCTGTGCTGGTTAGGTATCAAGTCTTTACAGGCTTGCATGTTACCTCTCCGGGTTACGCTGCCTGCGCTGAGCCTGTCCGAGGCCCACGGGGGAAGAAGTGAAGCCATGCGGCAGGGTGGCAGGGACCGTAACTCATCGTGCCTGGGCTTCAGAGGGGTAGGGTTAGGTGCTCGCCATGTTGGGGGAAGGCACAGGGAATTGCTGGGCGACCTTGGCTGCACGAACTGACATTTGGGGCGGCTAATCGATTCAAACCTGGCTTCCGTCTCGTGTGAGATGCCCAGAGCTGGAGGAAACTGTGTCCCCTCTGGATCTCACTGGCCTGAGGCCACTACAGCCAAATGGCGGCAGGGCCCCCTCTGCTCTGCTGTAAATGTGCAAGGAGGTGGGACCAGGCTGCCCCCCTACCAGCTGGAATCACCTCTTGTCCATCCCCACTTTGCCCCTCCCCCATTCTCATACGCACTCCTTACAGCACCTCCTGCAGGCTGGGGCAGGGAAATGACTAGCCTGCCCCTCCTGCAGGATTCATTCCAGAGCCTGCCTCTGCTCTAGGTCATGGACTCCTCCCCCTGCTCCCCCCCCAGCAGATCTCTCCAAAGCGTCCCTCTTTCTGAACCGGTTAAGCATTAACGGCTCCCACAGGGCCTAGGGGGATTGCACGTTGGCCTAGCGAGTTCAGACAGATTCGTCCCAGCATGGGGATGCTTGGAATTCAGGAGAACTGGAGGCTTGCGCCTGCCCGGGCATCTGTCCCCAGAGGAGATCGCACATGCGCAAGCTCTTGTAGCTGTGTGGGGCATTGCGGGGGGAGATGTGGGGCATGGCAGGGGGAGATGTTCTAGGGACAGGCAGAGCATTTCTGGAGTGAGAGCCATGGATAAGCAGGCCCTGGGCACCCCACCTGCAGCACAGAGTGAGGGACCCCCCTCCCCAACCCCACCAGGAAACACACAAACCCACTCCAGCATGGGTCACAGCAAGCTCTGAACCCCAGGCCTTCCACCACCATCGTCCAGCCTGTCACCACTGCCATCCCAGCAGACGCAGGACACCTGTCCCACAATCAGTGGGGCCACTGGTGGATGGAAGTGCCAAGGGGGCTCTCAGGGAACACCAGGCGGTTGCAGAGACAAATCCTTTGCCTCCACCTTCATTGCAAAGGACGTGCGGGAGATTCCCAGCCCTGAGCCATCTTTTTAGGTGACAAATCAAGGGAGCGGTCCAAGATTGAGGTGTCAGTAGAGGAGGTTTTGGAACAAACTACTAAAGTAGAGAGTTATAAGTTATCAGGGCCAGGTGGGAGTCAGCCCCTCACTCCGAGCTACTCACTGGGGAGTGCGACCTGCCCTTTCCAAGCCTCAGAACCAGGTCGGGGGAGAGAGAATGTGATGCAGATTCTACTGGGTAAATTGGTAGCAACGAAAGCAGAGAACAAAATGACTCCACTGAAGGGAGGTTGTTAGGGAAGAATCAGGAAGTGGCTTGGGTGTGGATTTAAGGTCCTGGGTTCAAACCTGCTGAGAACCCCTGGATGAGATGCATGTGGAGGGTGGCCATGGGTAAGTTTTGGGGATGCATACAGGCGATGGACACTGTTGCCTATTTCTCTCCCTTCATGTCTCTATTTTGATTGCAGCCTGCTGAGTCCCACACAGCTTGCTCTGTGCATGTCCCTCAGGAAAGCAAGAGGGGCTCTGTTTGGTGTCATCAGGCAGGAAGGGGGTGCAGCAGGTTCCCTCTGTCATTCAGGGAAGGGGGCCTCTCATGCTCACATAAAACCTGGCTGACACCAGCAATGAGGCTGTCAGGTTCCCCCTAAGGCTTGGATACATACAGGGTAATAACCTACTACTGCCACATGCTAATGTGATTGCTCCTTTTCAGAACATAATAATGGTCATATTAGGTCAAACTAATGGTCTGCCTAATCCAGTGTCCTGTCTGCCAACTCTGGCCATGGCCAGATACTTCAGAGGGAGTGAACAGAACAGGGCAATTAGTAAGTGATCCTGTCCAGTTTCAGCTTCTGGCAGTCAGAGATTCAGAGACACCAGACGCATACGGTTGAATCCCTGCCCATCTTAGCTAATAGACATTGATGGACCTGTCTTCCTGGAACTGTTCTAATTCTTTTTTTAAAAATTCAGTTATACTTGTGGCCTTCACAACATCCCCTGTCAAGGAGTTCCACAGGTTAACTGTCCACTGTGGGGAGAAGTACTTCCTTTGGTTGGGTTTAAACCTGCTGCCTATTAATTTCATTGGGTGGTTGTATTATGTGAATGGGGTAAATAGCACTTCCCTAGTCCCTTTCTCCACATTATTTAAGATTTGTTAGACCTCTGTCATATCCCTCCTCTGTCCTCCCTTTTCCAAGCTGAATGATCTCAGTATTCTTAATCTCTCCTCAACCAGAAGCTGTGCCATCCCCCAAAGCATTTTTGTTGCCCTTTGCTTTACTTTTCCCAGTATCTTCTTTGAGATGGGGTGACCAGACCTGCAGGCAGTTCCCAGGTGTAGACGTCCCCTGGATTTATATGGTGGCCACAAGGTATTTCCCATTTTATTATTTATCCCACTCCCAGTGGTTCCTGACATTCCCTTCGCTTTTTTGACTGCGGCTTCAAATTGAGTGGCTGTTTCCCGAGAACTCTCCACGCCCCATGTGCTGGTATATGGGAGACCCATCTCGGGGGAGTGCTTTCTCCACCCCTTTGTGCCTCGATTTCCCTCCTCGGTGCCAGGAATGGGGAGGAGCCAGCTGTCTGGGCTGTGCCCCACAGTGCAAAGCTGCAGGCAGTGGGGGAACATGCACATGCACCCTGTCTTCCTGCCTTGCTCCTCCCTTTGGCTTTCCCTCCCTCTCCCTGGCCCCCCATGACAGCTGCAGATTCCTACCTGCCACCAGGGCCTGTCCCAGCCCCTGCTTGCTCCTTACAGCCTAGGGTCCTGAGGTGCTGCTGGGGCTGAGGGGGAGCAGCACCAGGAGCCCGGGGCCCCCCCAGTGCAGCAGATAGTTCTCGCCACTCGTCGCCCCGTGTCTGATCAGGGACACGCCCATGCGCATTCCAGCACATCACCCGCACGCCCTCCCCAGCACCAGCCCTGTGGCGCAGCCTTATTAGGAAGCCAGGTGTTGGCTCGGGTGGGGGCAGTTGGGGGGGCTGATGGAGCAGGGCATTAGTGAGGGCAAGGGGTTTACCCCACCTCCGCCACCCCACAGGGGTTCACGCTGCCAGCAGCAATGGGGCAGATGGACTGAGACCTTCCTAGACTTGACACAGGCAGAGTCCACAAACTCTCTCCCCCTCCCCCAGGCTGGCCAGGGAGCCAGGTAGGGTCCAGGCGCCAGCAGGCCCCAGGGCAGGGTCCATGCTCCAGCCCCATCCACCCCACCCCCCCAGAAGACAGCAGCCTCGCTGGGCTGGTGGGGAGGGGGCAGAGAGCAGCATATGTGGGGCATTACCCCCTGCTGTCCCCCACCCCTCCCTGGCTCCCACTGACCCCTCCAAGCCATGCTTTGCCATGGGGGGGGGGGGGGGCGAGTCCCTGGCACTGACTGTTTGGAAATCAAGCCTGCATGTTCTGCTCTGGGAACTGTGCTGGGCAGGTCTCTGGCCTTCGTCCCCCAGACCAGCCTGGGCGGTCGCTCCTCTTGGCCAGAGTCTGAGCCAAAACACACGAGCTCAGCACTGGGTAACTGGGACCTTCCCAGTCCTGGCTCCCCGCCCCTCCCTAAGCTGCGCATAGAACCCCGGAGTCCAGGTTCCAGTGGCTCCACACTGAGATCTAGAACCCTAAGAGAATCCTTTCCACAGTGTGAGGCCAGGGGCATGAACCCCCCAAAGCCTTAGGGTGTGGGGGACCCCCGGGGAACTGGGAAATGCCCCCATCCATCCCTCTGGGGCTCTTCTCTGGGTCAGCCCCTTAGTCACCATCACCTCTGGCAGTCCCAGCAAATGGAAGAGGAAGAGCTTGGGGGGGGGGGTGCACTCTGGGCAGTGGGGTTCCAGATGTGGGCTGAGGAGGAAAAAGCTGTGCTCTGGGTGGGGGGGGGCTATTCCCAATGAGGCTGCAGTTAGGAAGGGCGGGGCTTGGAAGGGGAGACAGAGATGGGGGGGCTGCGCTCCGGGAGGGGGCAGGGGTTGGAAGGGGAGACAGAGATGGGGGGGCTGGATTCCGGGAGGGGGCAGGGGTTGGAAGGGGAGACAGAGATGGGGGGGCTGCGCTCCGGGAGGGGGCAGGGGTTGGAAGGGGAGACAGAGATGGGGGGGCTGCGCTCCGGGAGGGGGCAGGGGTTGGAAGGGGAGACAGAGATGGGGGGGCTGCGCTCCGGGAGGGGTCAGGGATTGGAAGGGGAGACAGAGATGGGGGGGCTGCGCTCCGGGAGGGGTCAGGGATTGGAAGGGGAGACAGAGATGGGGGGGCTGCGCTCCGGGAGGGGGCAGGGGTTGGAAGGGGAGACAGAGATGGGGGGGGCTGCGCTCCGGGAGGGGTCAGGGATTTGAAGGGGAGACAGAGATGGGGGGGGCTGCGCTCCGGGAGGGGGCAGGGGTTGGAAGGGGAGACAGAGATGGGGGGGCTGCGCTCCGGGAGGGGTCAGGGATTGGAAGGGGAGACAGAGATGGGGGGGGCTGCGCTCCGGGAGGGGGCAGGGGTTGGAAGGGGAGACAGAGATGGGGGGGGCTGCGCTCCGGGAGGGGGCAGGGTTTGGAAGGGGAGACAGAGATGGGGGGGCTGCGCTCCAGGAGGGGGCAGGGGTTGGAAGGGGAGACAGAGATGGGGGGGCTGCGCTCCGGGAGGGGTCAGGGTTTGGAAGGGGAGACAGAGATGGGGGGGGCTGCGCTCCGGGAGGGGGCAGGAGTTGGAAGGGGAGACAGAGATGGGGGGGCTGCGCTCCAGGAGGGGGCAGGAGTTGGAAGGGGAGACAGAGATGGGGGGGGCTGCGCTCCGGGAGGGGGCAGGGGTTGGAAGGGGAGACAGAGATGGGGGGGCTGCGCTCCGGGAGGGGGCAGGAGTTGGAAGGGGAGACAGAGATGGGGGGGGCTGCGCTCCGGGAGGGGGCAGGGGTTGGAAGGGGAGACAGAGATGGGGGGGCTGCGCTCCGGGAGGGGGCAGGGGTTGGAAGGGGAGACAGAGATGGGGGGGGCTGCGCTCCGGGAGGGGGCAGGGGTTGGAAGGGGAGACAGAGATGGGGGGGGCTGCGCTCCGGGAGGGGGCAGGGGTTGGAAGGGGAGACAGAGATGGGGGGGGCTGCACTCCGGGAGGGGGCAGGGGTTGGAAGGGGAGACAGAGATGGGGCAGGGGTTGGAAGGGGAGACAGAGATGGGGGGGGCTGCGCTCCGGGAGGGGAGGTTGCGGGGATGGGGCTGTGTATTTGGCCAAAGGCACGTGCGGCTCCCCGCCCTCCGCGGAGCCCAGAGGGGCGGCAGGGCGGAGGCGCTGCGGGCCCAGTCCCAGCTCCAGGGAGGGGGCCGAGGCGCGCACGGGCCCTGCCCACCAACGGGGGAGATGAAACGCGCATCCCCACCCCGGAAAGTCCCGGCTGCGCTGGCCGCGCGCCAGCTGGCAGGCATCGGCGGGCCGCGCAGTCTAGGGCTTCCCCTGCTGGCGCAGCGGCCTCGGGAGCCCGCTCGGGCTGGGGCCGCCCAGTCAGCTGCCCCCCGGGTCCTACTGCCCGGTGCGAAGAGCTGAGGTAGCAGCGTCTGCGCCTGGTGTCCAAGCCAGGCCCTGCGCTCTTGGCGCGGCAGAGCGCAAGTGCTTTTCCGGTTGCGCGCTGGCTGAGCCATGACCCCGGCGCTGTGCCCCTCGCGGGCGTGGCGGAAGAGTGGGGGAACCTTTAGCAGCTGACCCCCTGACAAGAACCCCGGCCCTACGGGCCCTGGAATTGCCTGGGAAGCGATTACTTGACACCCCTTCGCTGCAAGGCAGCCACCTCTGGGGTGGAGCGCAGCAGCTGTTCGGCTGCGCACAACAGCGAGCTGTGGAGCTCGCTCTCCCAGCACTGAGCAGTCCGAGTCTGGGGTGCCGCAGCAGCACGTGGCAACAGCTACACAAGGCTTTGGGGGCAGGAAGCAGCCAACCGAGGGGGCAGGAGGTGGCAGTAAGACCTGACCGAGAGCGGGTCTGGGCCAGGACACCGGGGTTTGCCCCCTGAAAGTCACCATACGACACCCCATGATTTCTAGGAAGCGTAAACTTTGGGGACGTTGTCTTCATTAGCAGAGCACTGAGTCACGGTCACCAGCGCCTGCAGCTCCTGGGGGACAGTGGGTAGGAGTGAGCTCAAAGGGAGGGAGGGAGTGCGAGGGCGGAGGGGTGCATGGGGTGGGGGTAAGGATGGCTAGGTAGAGGGGATTGTGGAGTCAGAGAGGGGGTGAGCATGGAGAGGAAAGGATGGATAGCTAAAGGGTGTATATAGACACGGAGGTGCATGGGTCAGAGGGGTGTATGGGGAGGGAGGGTGACTAGATAGGGCGCATGGGGCAGAGGAGTGTATGAGGAGGGAGGGGTAGCTAGCTAGGGTGCACGGGGACAGAGAGGTGTAAGGGAAAGGAGGACTGGCTAGCTAGGGCGCATGGGGACAGGGGGTTATGGGGAGGGAGGGTGGCTAGCTAGGGCGCATGGGGACAGGGGGTTATAGGGAGGGAGGGTGGGTGGCTAGCTAGGGCGCATGGGGACAGGGGGTTATGGGGAGGGAGGGTGGCTAGCTAGGGCGCACGGGGACAGGGGGTTATAGGGAGGGAGGGTGGGTGGCTAGCTAGGGCGCACGGGGACAGGGGGTTATAGGGAGGGAGGGAGGGTGGCTAGCTAGGGCGCATGGGGTTGGGTAGGGGCCGCTCAGCGGTCGGGGCGGACGTTCTGCCGAGCTGGCTAGGCACAGGCAGGGGGAGCGGCCCAGGGAGTGGCTGCATCTTCCCCCCAGATCCAAGAAAAACTTGCGAGCGGCTCTGCAGGCGCAGTGTGAGTCTCCGATCCCAGCGGGGCCGCACCTGGGGTGGGGCGGGGGGCTGGAGCGAGCTCGCTCGCAGAGCCGGTGGGAGGGTGCAGAGAACCAAGTCGCCCGGCGGGGGAGCGAGCGGGAGCTGTCGAGCCCGGCAGATGGAGAGGAGCGGCTGAGGAGCCAGAGTGGAGCCGGCCGGGCCGGGCGGAGAGTGAGCAGCGGAAGGGAGGGAAGCGAGGGAAGGGAGGAGTGTGTCCGGCGCACGGCTTAGCTGGGAGGGGGGACCCTGCCACTGGGGGGACGCGGGGTGTCAGGGGGTACAGGGTGTGTGGGAGGGAGTTAGATAGACAGGGTGTGCGGGGGTGCATAGGTAACCGGACAGAGGGGGATGGATGGGTAAATAGACAGGAGGTGTTTGGGGATGGATGGATGGATGGATGATTGGGCAGATAGACGGGGGCATGGGGACAGACAAAGGAGGGGATGGGGATGGGCAGGCAGACAGAAAGAGGGGATATGGGGATTGATAGACGGGGGAGATATGGGGACTGACAGACACACGGGGATGGATAGACGGACATAGAGCGTATGGGGATAGATAGGCATGGGGGACATGGGGATGGATGGGTGGACAGATAGACGGGGGTATGAGGATGGACAGACAGGCGTAGGGGACATAGGGCTGGACAAAGGAGGGTTGGGGTGCACTGGTGGACAGAGTCGCTGTTAGACACAACGTGAGCCAGGAGGGAACGGGGGGGGGGGGCAGTGAACGGGAAAAGGGAAAGCAAATGTCTGAGGGCGCTCCGGAGTTGTGGGGAACACACGAGAGTGGGGGGAAGCAGAGGAGGAGGCGCGCTGTGGAGGACCAGGGTGCGCAGTGTGTGGCGCAGGAGGTGCGCAGTACACGTACAGTGGACTGTAGGGGGGTGCTGTGCCAGTACAATGTAGATGAGTGTGCAGTGAGTGTACAGTACGAGCTGGGGACGTGTGGTGCAGTGTGTGTGTGCAGTGAGGTGCAGGGGATGTACCATGTTGGCTCTGGGGGTGTTTAGAGTGCCTCATCTTTCCAGAAGGGACTGTCCCATCCCTAGAAGGAGGAGGGCAGGGCTGTGGTCAGTCTGCCCCGTGCGCTGCCAGGGAGATGCCCACTAGCTCATCCGTGTGCCCGTCAACAGATCCCAGGGCTTGGCCAACTCCAGGAGTGGGACCCCCGCCCCAGGACAGCAAGTCCATCTCACTCCGTCTGGATCCCCCTCAGATCCAGCGTCAACCCCCCTTTCCAACCAGTGCCCTGTCAGCCACCTGCCCCTTTCACACTCCTCTTGGAGCGCTTGGCCTCGAATATGTCACTGGAGCTGGGAGCCAGGACTCCTGGGTTCTCCCACCGGCACTGGGGGGTGCGGGGGCTGGGTGCCAGGACTCCTGGGTTCTCCCATCGGCACTGGGGGGGAGGGGGGGCTGGGTGCCAGGACTCCTGGGTTCTCTCAACGGCACTGGAGGGAGGGGGGGCTGGGAGCCAGGACTCCTTGGTTCTCTCCCCGGCACTGGGGGGGGGGGGGGGGGGGGGGCTGGGAGCCAGGACTCCTGGGTTCTTCCATCGGCACTGGGGGGAGGGGGGCCTGGGAGCCAGGACTCCTGGGTTCTCTCCCCGGCACTGGGGGGAGGGGGGCCTGGGAGCCAGGACTCCTGGGTTCTCCCACCGGCACTGGGGGGAGGGGGGCTGGGAGCCAGGACTCCTGGGTTCTCCCACCGGCACTGGGGGGAGGGGGGCTGGGAGCCAGGACTCCTGGGTTCTTTCCCCGGCACTGGAGGGAGGGGGAGCTGGGAGCCAGGACTCCTGGGTTCTCTCCCCGGCACTGGGGGGAGGGGGGGCTGGGAGCCAGGACTCCTGGGTTCTCCCACCGGCACTGGGGGGGGAGGGGGGGCTGGGAGCCAGGACTCCTGGGTTCTCTCCCCGGCTCTGCCAGTGCCCCGCCGCTGAGGAGATCCAGGCTCCGGAGCTTTCTCGGGTCAGTTTTTCGCGGAGCAGGCAGGACGCTGGGGAGAGGGGCCGGTCCGAAGCGCTTAGCTCAGCTTGTGGCTGGTTGGAGCTGTGGCTCCCCCAGGCGCGGGGCGAGGCCCCTGCGATCGGTTCCCTGCCCTGGCCCTTGGGGTCCCCACCCGGGTGGGGGCCCTGCAGCCTGGCCCCGGGGCAGGGTGGGCGGGCTCTGAACCCGCCCAGCTCGGCGATGCGGTCCAGGCTCCCGCTGCTTGGGGACAGGGAGGGGGCCGCGTTCACGGCCCCGCCCGGCGCAGAGCAGCAGGACGGGGAAGCCCCCCCAGCCGGACACCTTGGGGTGCGCGTCCCACCGCCTGGGGGGGAGCCTCGGGACCTGTGCTATGGGGGCCGGCGCTGGGTTCCGGGGACCCCCCCCCCCCCGTCCCTTCAAACCCGTTGGCTGTAGGAGCTGGGCTGGGGTTGTCCTCTGGGAACCCATTCGTGAGAGCGGGTCCGGAGTCCCCTGGCCTGCCTCAGTTTCCCTGCCTATACCGGGGTGAGGCCCCAGGGCTGACAGGAGGTGGCGTGGGGGAGGGGACTGGGACATCTCTCCCCAAAAAACCTCCGCCCTTTCCTGCCCCCAGCCCGCGGCTGCCCGGAGCAGGAGACGAGCCCTCTGGACCGGGACATGAGGGAGGAGGCGCCGCCCGGCCCGCCACAGCAGCCCCGGCGCCGGCCCGCCACTGCACAGCATGGGGCTCGCCCCCCTTCTTGCCCTCTGCCTCTGGAGCCGGTAAGCAGGGGGCAGGGGCTTGGGGGAGGGGTGGGGGGCCCGGTCCGGAGAGGCGACCGCGGCCTCGGTATGAGGTGTCTGGGTGGGGGGGGGGGGTTTAGAGAGCAGAGTGGGGGCGGGGCCGGGCGCCAGGATCCTTCTAACCCATCTGTGGAGGGCAGTGGGGCCAAGTGGTTAGATTAGGAGTGGGGCTGGGAGCCAGGAGGCGGCCGGCGACTGGATCTCATGGGAGGCCACGGGGCGTTGGGGGAGTTGTGGGGGGGCAGGTCTCCTGAGTTACGGGGCGTCCCGGGGGGGTCACGGGGTCACGGTCCCGCCTCACGGCTGGGAGCTTCGCTATTTCCCCTTCAGCACCAAGATGTTCTCCGCAGTCTCCGGGTTGTTCGTGCCCCTCCCTCCGTTGCCGTGGAAACCTCTGCTCTAGACCTGGGGGCTCTCGCATCGTCACGGGAACACCCCCCCCCCGTGACGCACCTAATCCTCACACCCCTTTCATCTGGTTCCAGGGAGCGGGGTGGAGCGTGAGGGGGGAATTTCCCCTGCAAACGGGGCCAGGTGCAGAGCTCCGGCTGGGGAAGGGGGGGGGCGTCCCAGGTTTGCACTCCTTGCACACGCGGGGGGGGCTGTCCCAGGTTTGCACTCCTTGCACACGCGTGTGATGCAGGCTGCACGTGGGTCCAGCTGCCAGCAGGGCTGGAGTGCGCATAGCACATTGGACTTCTGGTTCTCTGCCCAGCTCAGGGAAGGGAGTAGGGTCTAGTGGTTGCGGGGGTGACCAGGGCCCTTGGGTTCGGGGGGAAAGCAGGGTCTGAGTGGGGGGTGGGGGGGCAGCACTCTTGGTTTTCTGTCCAGCTCAGGGGAGTGGGGTCTAGTGGTTGCGGGGGTGACCAGGGCCCTTGGGTTCTCTCCCCAGCTGTGTGTGTTGGGGGGGGAGCAGGGTCTGGTGGGTTGGAGTGGGGGGGGGCAGGGCCCTTGGGTTCTCTCCCCAGCTGTGGGGGGGGGGGAGCAGGGTCTGGTGGGTTGGAGTGGGGGGGCAGGGCCCTTGGGTTCTCTCCCCAGCTATGGGGGGGAGCAGGGTCTGGTGGGTTGGAGTGGGGGGGCAGGGCCCTTGGGTTCTCTCCCCAGCTGTGGGGGGGGAGCAGGGTCTGGTGGGTTGGAGTGGGGGGGGCAGGGCCCTTGGGTTCTCTCCCCAGCTGTGGGGGGGGGAGCAGGGTCTGGTGGGTTGGAGTGGGGGGGGCAGGGTCCTTGGGTTCTCTCCCCAGCTGTGGGGGGGGAGCAGGGTCTGGTGGGTTGGAGTGGGGGGGGCAGGGCCCTTGGGTTCTCTCCCCAGCTGTGGGGGGGGAGCAGGGTCTGGTGGGTTGGAGGGGGGGGCAGGGCTCTTGGTTCTCTCCCAGGCTCTGGGAGGGGAGCAGGGGCTGGAGGGCTGGAGCCGGGGAGGGCTGGGCACCAGGACTCCTGGGTTTTCTCCCCTCCGCTCTTCTCCCCTGCTTCGCTTCCCTTCCAGGGCCCTGGGGAACACCGTTCTGGGCCCGAAGCAGCCGAGTGACCCCCTCCTGACTCCCAACACCGTGTGCCTGACGCTGCCGGGGCTCAGCAAGCGCCAGATGGGGCTGTGCGTGCGCAGCCCCGACGTGACCGCCTCAGCCCTGCAGGGCATCCAGATCGCCATCCACGAGTGCCAGCACCAGCTGCGGGACCAGCGCTGGAACTGCTCCAGCCTGCAGGGCGCGGGCCAGGTGCTGCAGGGCAGCGCCATCCTCCAGAGAGGTGAGGGCAGAGGGACCCCGCAGCCCCCGCACAGCACGGTCCAGGACTGGGCCCCCCCCCCCCAGCCACAGGGGCACCAAGGGGAAGGTGCCCAGGGGTGGGCTTTGCAGTCCCCGGTTTGGGCCTGTCTGCGGAGGGCATAGGAGCTGGGCTGGGGAAGAGGGGACCATCGGGGAGAGGCTGCCCTCTCCAGGGGTCTGGACTGACCCTCCCCGTTCCGCTTGGCACTGGCCCCTGCCTTGGATCCACGCGCGGCCCCTCAGCTCCTTGGCCTCCAAGCTACCCATGCCCTTCCTGCTGGCCCCTCTGCTGTGACTCCCCTCCTCCCCCACCCTCCGACTGCCGGGATGGCTCGTTGGGGCTGCCCCTTCCCTGCTCCCGGGACCTGAAGCTGCCTCTGCCAGAGGGAGAGGAGCTAATAACGCCAGGATCAAAGCGAGGGAGCTGGAGCCAGCTGGAGCCAGGCTGCTCCTGGGGCACAGGGCGTTTTGTGGGTCTCGGCTGGTGCTAATGGGGCAGCTTCCGCAGAGACGCCCCATGGCCCCAGCTCTGAGGGACTGGGAGGCATGGCTGGAGGGCTGGTCAGGGGAGCGTCCCAGGTCTGCTCTCCCGAATGAAGGGGAGACAGCACCCCCAGGGCAGCGCAGGGGAGGGGTTCCTGGCACCTTTAACCCTTTCGTGCCCATGGAGCGTGGCAGCCCAGCTGGGAGCAGGGGTCACTAAGGCTGTGGGCTCCGGAGACCTGCCTTCAAACACCAGTGCAGCTCAGTGGGGTTAGTGGTTTTTGTCAGGGGCCGAATCAGAAAAGGGTTAATAGGGCCCTGCGGGTCGGGAGTGAGGGGCACGGGCACCCCAGAGCTGGAGGGGGTAGAGCCTGGGTTGGGGGGCTGGGGGTCAGGAGTGCAAGGCAGCGGCAGAGCTGGGCGGGGGGGGGGAAGCCCAGGGCTGGGCTGGGAGGGGTTGTGGGTCGGGAGTGAGGAGTCTTTGATGACTCCCATTCCCCAGCTGGGTAAGCAGCAGCTGCTGCCTCCAGGGACTTTCCCAGGGACAAGTTGCAGCAGGAACATCAGGGGTCGCTGTGCAGGGGGAGCGATTGGGCGCAGCGCACAGGGCTGGGGCTGTGCAGTGAAGGTGGAAGGAGCAAGAGCAGCTGGAGACACTGTGCGGAGGGAGTCATTGGAAACAGTGCACAGGGTTGGGGGTGGGAGGGGATGCAGCGCTGTTGGGATGGGGGGCCATGCAGTGGGAGCGATTGGATGCAGTGTACAGGAGTGGCAGTGGGAGGGGATGCAGCGCTGTTGGGATGGGGGGCCATGCAGTGGGAGCGATTGGGTGCAGTGCACAGGAGTGGCAGTGGGAGGGGATGCAGCGCTCTTGGGATTGGGAGGCCACATGCAGTGGGAGCGATTGGATGCAGTGTATAGGGTTGGAGGTGGGAGGGGATGCAGTGCTGTGGGGAGCATGCAGTGGGAGCGATTGGATGCAGTGAGCAAGGTTGGGATAGGAGGGGATGCAGTGCTGTGGGGGGGCCATGCAGTGGGAGTGATTGGATGCAGTGCGCAGGGTTGAGGGTAGGAGGGGATGCAGTGCTGTGGGGGGGCATGCAGTGGGAGCGATTGGACACAGTGTGCAGGGTTGGGGGTAGGAGGAGATGCAGTGTTGTGGGGGGGCATGCAGTGGGAGCAATTGGATACAGTGCACAGGGTTGGGAGTAGGAGGGGATGCAGTGCTGTGGGGGGGCCATGCAGTAGGAGCGATTGGACACAGTGTGCAGGGTTGGGGGTAGGAGGAGATGCAGTGTTGTGGGGGGGCATGCAGTGGGAGCGATTGGACACAGTGTGCAGGGTTGGGGGTAGGAGGAGATGCAGTGTTGTGGGGGGGCATGCAGTGGGAGCGATTGGACACAGTGTGCAGGGTTGGGGGTAGGAGGAGATGCAGTGTTGTGGGGGGGCATGCAGTGGGAGCGATTGGACACAGTGTGCAGGGTTGGGGGTAGGAGGAGATGCAGTGTTGTGGGGGGCCACGCAGTGGGAGCGATTGGACACAGTGTGCAGGGTTGGGGGTAGGAGGAGATGCAGTGTTGTGGGGGGGCATGCAGTGGGAGCGATTGGACGCATTGTACAGGGTTGGGGTAGGAGGGGATGCAGTGCTGTGGGGGGCATGCAATGGGAGTGATTGGACGCAGTGCACAGGGTTGGGGATGGGAGGGGATGCAATGGGAGTGATTGGACGCAGTGCACAGGGTTGGAGTGGGAGGGGATGCAATGGGAGTGATTGGACGCAGTGCACAGGGTTGGAGTGGGAGGGGATGCAATGGGAGTGATTGGACGCAGTGCACAGGGTTGGGGATGGGAGGGGATGCATTGGGAGCGATTGGACGCAGTGTGCAGGGTTGGGGGTGAGAGGGGATGCAGTGCGCAGGGTTGGAGCCGTGCGATGAGGGTCGAAGGGGCAGAAACAGCAGGGGACACTGGACGGTGCAGCTGCGTCCCAGAACAGGGGGTCAGCGGAGCGGAAAGGATCCTGTGATGCTCTGGGAAAGCGCCCTGGTGAAATCTGACTCCAGTGACGCTGGGCCCTCTCCCTGGCCCTGTCCATTTCAGCTGGGTCCCTGGTGTCCCTACTTGGGAGGGGTCCGGCCTGGGCCCCAGCTCACCCCCTTGCCATGTGCTCCACAGGCTTCCGGGAAAGCGCCTTTGCCTTCTCCCTGCTGGCGGCCGGCGTGATGCACTCCGTGGCCACGGCCTGCAGCCTGGGCAAGCTGCGGGGCTGTGGCTGCATGTGGGGGGAGCGCGGCAGCCGGGACAAGCCGCGGGCGAAGCTGAGCCAGCGGCAGGTGCAGTCCCGGGGCAAGGGGCTGCCCACGCACTTGGCCTCGCTCCTGGGGGAGCCCAGCCCGCAGGACACCTGGCAGTGGGGCGGTTGTGGCCCCGACGTCAGTTTCGGGGAGCGCTTCTCCCGGCAATTCCTGGACTCACGAGAGGCGCCGCGTGACATCCAAGCCCGCATGAGGATCCACAACAACTGGGTGGGCAGGCAGGTACGGTGCCCACGGGGCATGGGGCAGGGATCTGGGGGACAGGGGCACAGTGCCTGCAAGGCATGGGGGCAGGGATCTGGGGGGCAGGGTCACAGTGCCTGCAAGGCATGGGGGCAGGGATCTGGGGGGCAGGGTCACAGTGCCTGCAAGGCATGGGGGGCAAGGATCTGGGGGGCAGGGTCACAGTGCCTGCAAGGCATGGGGGCAGGGATCTGGGGGAGCAGGGGCACAGTGCCTGCAAGATATGGGGGGCAGAGATCTGTGGGGGCAGGGGGGCAGTGGCTGCAAGGCATGGTGGGGCCAGCACCAGAACAGGGCATGGGGGTGCGAAGAGGAGGGGAGGGGTGTTTGGGAAGACAAGTATGGACCAAAAGGGACCAGGGTTCAGAGACACGGTGCTGGGGGGCAGGGCGCTATTGCTGAGGCTCATGGCAGACACCTCAGGCCTCAGTGCACCTGAGCGTGTGTGTGGGGGGGGGGACACATCTGGTGGGAGCAGCCAGTGATGAGCTGCAGAGGGTCCAGCAGCCTGTGGCTGTGGCAGTTGCTGTGGAACTGTCCAGTGGCAGGGAGTTCCACCGGCTCACCGGTGTCCCTGTTTCCCCCGGACAGGTGGTGACGGAGAACATGAAGCGCAAGTGCAAATGCCACGGCACCTCGGGCAGCTGCCAGTTCCGGACGTGTTGGCCGGTGGCACCCGAGTTCCGGCTGGTGGGTACGGTGCTGCGGGAGCGGCTGCAGCACGCCGTCTTCATCAACGCACACAACCGCAACACGGGCGTCTTCGGGCCGCGGCTGGGCCAGCGCCGCCTGGCCCGCGAGCTCGTCTACTTCGAGAAATCGCCCGACTTCTGCGAGCGCGACCCGGTCCTCGACTCCCCCGGCACCCGCGGCCGCACCTGCAACCGCACCAGCCCCCGCATGGACAGCTGTGCCAGCCTCTGCTGCGGCCGGGGCCACAACATCTTGCGCCAGACCCTCAGCGAGCGGTGCCGCTGCCACTTCCACTGGTGCTGCTACGTGGTGTGCGAGGAGTGCCGGCTCAGCACCTGGGTCAGCGTGTGCAAGTGAGCGGGGCGGCGGCAGCGCCCCAGGACTGTTCCCCCAGCCGCCCTGCCCTCCTATGGGCTGGAACGGAGCAGCCCCTGGCCAGCAGTGACTCGGTCCCACGCTCCGCGGCGTGCCAGGCTCAGAGATCCAGGGGGGGTTCCCCCTCTGCCTGACAGGGGGGTCCTTGCAGGCACTTCGGCCCGGGGCAGGTGCCCCAGGAATGAGCCCAGAGTGGAGGTGGCACCCCCACCCCACAGCTGGAGAGATGGGGTGGGGAGACATAGCTCCCAGGGCGCTGCAGGAAGGAAAGAAGAGACATGGGAGGCAGGGGCTGTAGCCGGTCCCAAGACGTGGGCAGGAGGGAAGCTATAGACGGGAGTAAACAAATGTAGCAAATGCTTTAAATGCTGCAGTGAAAGAGGGCACAGGGATCAGTGGGGGGGGGGGTACGGGAGATGCCAGGAGTCAGTGGAGTTTTGGGGGGGGCTGGGGGACTCTTGGAGAAACAATGGGGCATTAGGAAGCTCCAGGAGCAGAGAGGATATGGAGGCGCTGGCCCTGCACAGCAGCGCAGTGGGGTGCCTGGGGCACAGTGGGGTATCAGGGCTGGGAGATGTTCTGGGCAGCAGGGCTATGGGGAAGCTGCATAGCAGAGCAGTGGGGAGCCAGGGGGCACAGTGGGGTATCAGGGCTGGGGGAAGTTCTGGCCAGTGGGGTTATGGGGGAGCTGCACAGCAGAGCAGAAGAAGCTAGGGTGACCCAGTGTGGTATCAGGGCTGGGGGATGTTCTGGGCAGCAAGGTTATGGGGGGCTGGGGTGGGTGAGAGCACCGCAGGGTTAATTTACGGCTCTAGGGCAGGGTTACTCCACTCTCAGGGGTTCCCGAGCACAGTCCATGAGCGCCTTGTGCCCCCACTGTTGTCACCCCCAGCCCGAGGCATACCGCAGAGCAGCACCCCATGTTGTCACGCCAGTTACTACCAGTAAACGCATCTGCCTGGAGAGCCTCTGGTGAATTCACTGGTGCCAGGTCCCAGTGCCCTGTGCCGGGTGGTGACACGGAGCTTCGGCCCAGCCATGCTTCTCCGACACCACCTTTGCTACCTGCAGCTGGCGGCTGCCCTCTGCTGTGATGGGTCCCACTGCATGGACACTTTCACTGGGGAAGGACTGTGGGGCAGGGAGAGCCCTGGGGTAGCAAGTCCCAGCTCTCAGACCAGGTCCAGCAAAGAGGAGAGTTGAAGTAGAAGGAGGGCTGGGTACCAGGACTAGGAGGTTCTATCCTGAGCTCTGGCAGGGAAGTGTGGTCTAGTGGTTAGAGCAAGGTGGGGCTGGGAACCAGGACTCTTGGGTTCTCTCCCTGGCCCTGGCAGGGGAGTAGCGGGCAGGTTCCGGGTGATGCTTCATCTCATGGGGCCTGTGTTTGGAGCTGGCAGGGGAGCCCCAAGCGGACCCCTTCATGGTGTGGCCCAGGTTAGTAAGTGGCTCATTGCCAAGGAGAGGCATGTGCAGTGTGGGTACACACTGGTGTGTGCATGTGTGGGGGGGGTGTATCCACCTGATTCGGGGCAGCTCTTAGGGCTCGTAGGAACCAGGCTAATGAAAACAGCGGGCAGCCAGGGCCTATGCATGTACTGTGGCTGGGCGCAGCAACAGCTAGCGAGGGGTTGCCGGGACAATAATGGAAAGGTGGTGCCAGTAGCAGCCACGGGGGACTCCCACCTTCCTAGTGAACTCACGTGGCACGTGGGCGCAGGCTCGGCACTGCCAGGCCGTCTTCCCACAGCGGAGAGCAGTGCTGCGTGCGACCTCGCAGCAGTGCCCCCGCTGCTGTGGGACTCCTTGCGGACGTCTCATTGCGGCAGGGCTCCCAATGGGGCTGGGAGCTTCCTGGCAGCAGTGCCCGCACCCCACCCACCTGTAAGCTTCCTGATGGCAGTGCCACCAATAGGGCTGTGAGCTTCCTGGGGCCCCGTGGCTTGGGCAAAGCAGAGTCCCAGGGCCAGTGTTCCCTGTAAGCTGGGCGCTTGTGCGGCCACCCAGCTGATTAGCAGAGCGCCCACAGCCAGGTTTTGTTTCTGCTGGTGGTGCACATTCGCACATGCCTCGGTGCGCCAAAAATATTCTGCACATGGATGGAAATGATACGGGGGGACATTGCCCGGTGCCCAGGGGTGAAGGCTGTGGAAGCTGACGGATGGTCCTGACCTGGCCCGTGGAATAGCTGGTCTGTGTACGGGGATTTTATAGCAGCTGCTCAGGGATACAGGACAGGGAGCTGCCCTGCTAGGCTGCAGGTTCAATTCTCACCCTAGGAGGCTGGGGCTGGGTTACTAGCTCATTGTGAGGTGAGTTTGCTGGGGCTCTGCTCACCGCTCCCCACCCTGCCCAACTCGGCTGACCCTGAGAACAGGTGGCTCCTGGCTGGCAGCTCAAGGGACACACTCTCCCCCCTCCCCTAGTGGCTTTTGGGTGCCATGACCCAGAGGAGCCAGTCTGAGCCAAAAGCACCAGGGGGCAGAGGCAGTCCCAGCCCAGTGCAGGACAGGACACAGGGCTGCAGGCACCCTTTGGCAACCAGCCTTGCTGCTTTGCATTCCTTGCTGCAGCCTCCCTGCCCACCTACAGGCAGGACAACCAGTGTTGGTGCCTCCCCTCCCCCCAACCAGGGGCAAAGATGAAAGTTCCCAGGAGGTGCCTGCAGCTACAGGCACCAAATTAACCAGAGCCATTGGCCCAGGGAGGGCCGCCATCCTGCCCACTGACCCGCCCCCCTCCCAAGTGCTCTGGGTTCCCTGCACAGCCTCCCGTCGGCAGCACTGCAGGGCAGCGAATGCAATTGCGACCTAACTGACTGCCATTGGCGCCGTGTGCAGGTGACCAGTGGAACTCACAGCCACTGGGCGTTAGAGGGGAGCACAGCAAGGTGGGGTCAGGCTGTTGTGCATGGAGAGGGCGAGCAGTCAGCAGGGATAGATGCCCTCCTTCACGGGGAACGAAGCAAACCCCCCCTCCCCGGTAGAGCAGGGGCCTCCCCTCTGGGCCACTGGTTCCAGAGCTGACCGCTGTGGAGTTCCCCAGAGCAGCAGGCCCTGGGAAGCAGATTAGATGGGCGCTCCTGGGATCCAGGACCCCGAGTGAGGGGGCCCCCAGCGCATAGGCTGGCCCGAGGGCAGAGACCCTGATAGAAAGCGTGCTGGGATTCTGGGGCAGGTGAGCAGGGCACAAGGGGGCAGGGCATATCCATGGTGGGTCACGGAGTGTGGAAGCCATGGGGGGCTGGGAAGAGCCCCACCTTGATGCCCTGACATGAGGCTGAACCCCCATGTGCAATGAGGTTTGGGGGGCTCAGCCCCTGCTGCTGGGACATGCCTTCCCGTGCCCCCCTCACCAGCCTCACTGGAGCCGGGCTGAGGGGCGTCAATAGGAGGCTGAGCCTGCCCTAGGGATGCCTCACTCGCCAGCATCCTTCTCTGCTAGCAGTGGAGTGAGGACACTCCCTGGGAGTCGCACACTGACTCACGCTACAAACACACAGGCCCTGCCCTGACCTCAGCCTGCCCTGCAGCCCAGCCCAGCCTCCAGCCACACAGCAGGGCAGTGGAGCCACTGGGCGGGGGAGGGAGGGGTGTACAGCGTGCGTGCACATGTACTCCATGAGCAGGGCTCTGTGAGTGTACATACAGCTCGCAAGGCTGTATGTAGGCACATATACAGGGAGCATGGCTTTGTGTGTGTGTGTGTGTACAGTGTGCCAGGCTGTGTGCACACAGGAACAGTGAACAATGCTGTCTGTGTACAATGTGTGCATATGTATGCATATGTACAGTGAGCATGGGTCTCTATGTGTGTATACAGTGCGCACAGCTGTATGTGTGTGTGTGTGTACAGGGTGCCGAGCTGTTTGCACACATGTCCGGTGAGCACGGCTGTGTGTGTCCAGTGTGTCCAGTGAGCACGGTGCTGTGTGCACACATACAGTAAGTGGGATTCTGTGTGCAGTCACTCATGTATCAGGGAAGAAGGGCACCCAGGAACCCCGATTCCCAGGCTGCTGCACACCCCTTGCTCTGCAACAGCCCCAGCGCCCTGGGTCTCCCCCATCTCCCGTGTGAGCAGTCCTGGCCAGTGGAAAGACAAGCCTCCACATGGTTCAAACTCGGCGGCTGCCCATGGGCAGAGGTAGCCAAGCCCAGCTCCCAGGGCTAAGTTCATGTTAGGATGTGGAGACAGTGGATAGAGCTCAGAAGCAGGCAATGAAGATGATGAGGGGGCTGGAGCACGTGACCGACAAGGACAGGCTGAGGGATTTGGGCTTATTTAGACTAGGGATGTAATAGTATAGTCGATTAACTGATGAGCAAAAGCTGATAGGTTAATGCTATAGGCTACACGCATTCCCCGCCCCCCCACTTGCCAGTAAATATTTTAGCACGCTGGCTGGCAATCTGGCTCAGTCCTGGTTTGAAACGGGTCCAAGACCTACCCCTGCTGCAGATCTCCATTTAAAGTGTATTAGAAGCCAGGCGGGCAGGCAGTCCAGCTCAGTTCTGGCTTGCACTGGATTCGGGAGCTCAGACTCACCCTAGACAGAGGCTGCTGCCACCCTGCGTTGCTGCCTCTTTATCAGAGGCAGCAGTGCAAGGCAACAGGCAGCTGGTCGGCGAGGGGAGCTGGTTTTTAAAACGGCTCCCTGTGCGGACCAGCTCCTGCCTGGCACCCTGCACTGCTGCCTCTGTATCAGAGGGGCAGAGGGCTCCTAAGGAGTGAGGCCAGAGCGTACCAGCTGCTGGCCCTGCCTCCGGGGACTATAAAACAGTCGACTGATAAGAATTCATGAGGTTGCTCGATTATTCAATTAGCCGATATTTAACATCCCTAATTGATACTACAGAAGAGAAGAGTGAGGGGGGATTTGAGAGCAGCCTTCAACTTCCTGAAGGGGGTCCAAAGAGGATGGAGAGAGGCTGTTCTCAGTGGTGACAGGTGACAGTATGAGGAGCAATGGTCTCAAGTGGCAGAGGGGGAGGTCTAGTTTGGATTTTAGGAAAAGCTATTTCCCTAGGAGGGTGGGGAAGCACTGGGAGGGGTTCCCTAGGGAAGTGGCGGAATCTCCATTCCTAGAGGTGTTTAAGTCTCGGCTTGACACAGCCCTGGCTGGGAACACTGAGTTGGGTTGGTCCTGCCTTGGGCGGGGACCTGGACTTGATGACCTCTGATGGGTCTATATCACAGCCAGGCGAAAGGCGCCACCTGCTGGGGGAGAGCGGCACAGCGCACTCCCCAACACCCATGGGGTGCAGGGGCACGCTCGGAGCCACTGCACGAGGGAGATGTGCCCCACTCCCACTGCAATCCAGTCGATCAGTCCATGGCAGAGCTGAGACTAGGACCAAGGAGTCCTGGCCCCCAGCCACCCCTGCTCTAACCCACTAGCCCCACTCTCCTCCCCATGCTGGGGAGAGAACCCAGGGGTTCTAGCCCCAGTAATGCTCTTTAGCCATTCAACAGCCCTGCCATGGCGAGGGGTGAGTTCACTGCCTTCTGGCCAGCCCAGGAGCAGAAGGGTCACAGAGCCAGAGAAGGGGACAGCTCTGAGAACAGGGGGATGGGCTCCCTCCCATGACCCTACTCACCTGGCAGGTCCAAGTGGCTGGGCTGAGTGTAAGGCTGGGACTAATAATCAATACCCAGCTCTCATCTAGCTCTTCCACAGGTGGGGAAACTGAGGCACAGAGAAGGAACTGGTGCTTACTCCAGGCCTCCCAGCAGAAAGGGGAATAGAATCCAGCATCTCAGTCCAACTCCCTAGCCACTAGGCCACACTGTCCCTAGCAATGCAGCAGCACCTCCTGGCTGCTCCAGAGGGACCCCCAGCAGGCAGCACCCAAGGAGAGCCAGAGGAGTGCAGCTCCTACATGTCCCTCTGGCTGCGGTGTGTTGGACCCTGCAGGAGGCTCTGCAGTGCCTCATGGAGCCTGTTAAAATAAGCTGGGGCAAGCTACCTCCCCGGGGTGGGGTCCTGCCTTCTGCAAGTAGCGATGGGGCCAGGCCTCATCCCTTACTCACACAGCAGGGCAACCAGCTCCTATTGCATTGCACCTCTCTCCATGCACTTCACTCCCGCTAATGCAGCATGACCCCCATGCACACAGCCTGCTCATGCACCACAGCCCCCATGCACAGCCCCCGCTCATGTAGCATGATCTCCACGCACACAGCCTGCTCATGCACCACAGCCCCCATGCACAGTCCCCGCTCATGTAGCATGATCTCCATGCACACAGCCTGCTCATGCACCACAGCCCCCATGCACTGCCCTCCCCGCTCATGTAGCATGATCTCCACGCACACAGCCTGCTCATGCACCACAGCCCCCATGCACAGCCCCCGCTCATGTAGCATGATCTCCATGCACACAGCCTGCTCATGCACCACAGCCCCCATGCACAGCCCTCCCCGCTCATGTAGCATGATCTCCATGCACACAGCCTGCTCATGCACCACAGCCCCCATGCACAGCCCTCCCCGCTCATGTAGCATGATCTCCACGCACACAGCCTGCTCATGCACCACAGCCCCCATGCACAGCCCTCCCCGCTCATGTAGCATGATCTCCACGCACACAGCCTGCTCATGCACCACAGCCCCCATGCACTGCCCTCCCCGCTCATGTAGCATGATCTCCACGCACACAGCCTGCTCATGCACCACAGCCCCCATGCACTGCCCTCCCCGCTCATGTAGCATGATCTCCATGCACACAGCCTGCTCATGCACCACAGCCCCCATGCACAGCCCCCGCTCATGTAGCATGATCTCCATGCACACAGCCTGCTCATGCACCACAGCCCCCATGCACAGCCCTCCCCGCTCATGTAGCATGATCTCCACGCACACAGCCTGCTCATGCACCACAGCCCCCATGCACAGCCCTCCCCGCTCATGTAGCATGATCTCCATGCACACAGCCTGCTCATGCACCACAGCCCCCATGCACAGCCCTCCCCGCTCATGTAGCATGATCTCCACGCACACAGCCTGCTCATGCACCACAGCCCCCCATTAATACAACGTGCTCCCCCTTGCAGACCTCGCATTTCAGCCTCACCATCGCCATAGGAGCCCTCCATGCATTTCAGCCTCCCTACTCACGCTCCAGCCCCCGCGTGTTCCACCCCCACGCTGATGTGACCCCCCCCCCACGCATCATCCACCGGCGTCGAGCCTCCCGCCCCCCCAGGCACGCAGCGCCCCCCCCAATACTTCACACCCTTAGGTCCCCTAATACACCCCCATGCAGTCCTCCCTTGCACGTCCCCTCCCCTACAGGTGCAACCCCCCCATGCATTGCAACTGTTGCCATAGCGACCGGCTCTGATGTCGCGAGGTTTGCTGCCCCCCCCCCGGCTCCCCAGGGCCAGGCGAAGCTCTCGCGAGATCGCTGGTGCGTGCCCTGGGCTTGCTGCTTCCGGCCGGCGGGGGCTGGGTGCAGAGTCAGCTGGGGAGGAGGGGGCGGGAGGAAGAGCCCGAGCCGGAGCAGGTAGGCGCGGGGCGCGTCGGGGGGGGGCAGGCGCTGCAATGGGCCCGTACGGGGGGGGGGGGGGCAGGGCAGGCGCTGCAATGGGCCCGTACGGGGGGGGGAGCAGGGCAGGCGCTGCAATGGGCCCGTACGGGGGGGGAGGAGCAGGGCAGGCGCTGCAATGGGCCCGTACGGGGGGGGGAGCAGGGCAGGCGCTGCAATGGGCCCGTACGGGGGGGGGGGAGCAGGGCAGGCGCTGCAATGGGCCCGTACGGGGGGGGGAGCAGGGCAGGCGCTGCAATGGGCCCGTACGGGGGGGGAGGAGCAGGGCAGGCGCTGCAATGGGCCCGTACGGGGGGGGGGGGAGCAGGGCAGGCGCTGCAATGGGCCCGTACGGGGGGGGGGAGCAGGGCAGGCGCTGCAATGGGCCCGTACGGGGGGGGGAGCAGGGCAGGCGCTGCAATGGGCCCGTACGGGGGGGGAGGAGCAGGGCAGGCGCTGCAATGGGCCCGTACGGGGGGGGGAGCAGGGCAGGCGCGGCAATGGGCCCGTACGGGGGGGGGGGAGCAGGGCAGGCGCTGCAATGGGCCCGTACTGGGGGGGGAGCAGGGCAGGCGCTGCAATGGGCCCGTACGGGGGGGGGGAGCAGGGCAGGCGCTGCAATGGGCCCGTATGGGGGGGGAGCAGGGCAGGCGCGGCAATGGGCCCGTACGGGGGGGGAGCAGGGCAGGCGCGGCAATGGGCCCGTACTGGGGGGGGAGCAGGGCAGGCGCTGCAATGGGCCCGTCCTGGGGGGGGAGCAGGGCAGGCGCTGCAATGGCCCTGCCCGAACCAGGGAGCACCCTGAGTGGGATGGGGAGGCAGGGCTGAGCGTGCGGGGGGGGCAGGTCGTCTGGGGTGCACACACGTCAGTCGGGTCTATTACTCGGCGGGGAAGATGGGAGTCTGAAGCAGGGTGGGGGGGCAGCAGGCCTGCCCATGTCGTTGCCAGTAGGGAGCCCTGAGAATGGGGATGTCTCGGATCCAGCAGAGGGGCAGGACCCCAGGGTGCCATCCAGAGTGGGGTGGCTGGGGCTGTGCCCTTCAGCCAGAGCAAGGAGCCCAGCACGCAATGGGGGCAGCAGGACTCACCCCTGCTGCTGGGGGGAGCTATTTTTGGGGGACTAGATGCTGCCCCGTTCTCTTGAGTGTGCCCCCCTCAGCTCAGGGGCTGCCTTTCTCCCTGGGGGGCCCATCTTCCCCAGGCAGGGGGGCCAATGAGGAGGCTGAGGGACCTGTGCTCTTGCCCCCATGCTGACCAGAAAATACCCCCCCTATGGGTTTTCCTGCCCCCCCCCCCCATTATTCCATGTAAAGAGTTGGGGGTGGAAGGCAAGGACCAGTGTCCTTACCATTAGCCATTTTCCAGCCTGGGCCTTGCCTTAATGTGGGGTGGCTTGGAGCTCCTGGGGCCAGGGCATTCGGGCCCAGGGAAAGTCTGAGGGGGCCCTGGCAGGGCAGCATGTCAGCTGGAGATGCAGGCAGGCTGCCGTGGGGAAGGATCAGATGGCTGGCAGGGGGGCACTGGGATCTGAGGGAGCCAGAGGAGGGTGTGGTGGGCAGGGAGTGCTGCTACGCCGAGGCAGGGAGCGGCCTAAAACACCGACCCAAGGAAAAAGGGTTGGAAGAATGAGAGGCCATGGTGCTCCCGTCCCTTGTGCAGGGACCACAGAAAGGCCTACTGGCTAGTATGGGGGGAGCTGAGAGCCAGGACTCCTGGGTTCTGTTCCCAGCTCTGGGAGGGAAGTGGAGTCAGGAGTTTGGGAATTCTTCTGTTGACTCCTTGGCCTTGGGCAAGTCCCTGGCTCTTTGCCTCAGTTTCCCCTTCTGTGCAGCATGTTATGGCTGGTCTGGACTCTTCTCCTGGGGGCTGAGGTCTGTGTGCTGCGGGGAGGCCTGTTTTGATTGGCCAGCATGCAGTGATGGAAGGGGGGGGCCTTTCCCTACTGTAACCCCCCCCCATCCTGCATGTGCTGTTCCTTGCTGGCAGCACTGCTGTGACCCTGCGCCCATTGCCTTTGAGGCCAACACTCAATAGAGGCAGAGTGAAGGCTGCCGATCCAGCTGGCCGTGGTGGGCGCTGAGCACAGCCTGGCACAGCCGACCCCCAGCTCTGCCTTTCAGTATTGTGATGCAGGGAGAAAGGGCCCTTGTGGGACTGTGGCCCTGCCCTGGGCTCTGGACTGATCTGTCTCACAGGTTGCCTGCAGGTCTTCCTACCCCCCAGGCTGCGGGGCTGGGCTGGGGTAGCCTGGAGCCAGTGGGTCAGCAGCCCCCCACCTCCCCTCCCCTCCCCAGCCATCACCAGCTGCCCGACTAGGAAGGCCGGATAAGGGGCGCCCGAGAGGTGGGGCGGGTTCTTGAGTGGCCTAGGGGTTAGGGCATTGGCCTGGGGATGCCCAGGTTTGTGGGTTTGAGCCCCGCCCACCTAGGGTGCATCCTGAGGGCCAGCACCAGCTGCCCCATTAGGAAGGCTGGACAAGGGGCACCCTGGAGGAAGGGAGGTGGGGTTGGTTCTTGAGTGGCCTGGGGTTAAAGCATTGGCCCGGGGACCCCAGGTTTGTGGGTTCAAGACCTGCCCACCTGGGGTGCATCCTGAGGGCCAGCACCAGCTGTTGAACACATGGAGGTCTGTGCTGGCATAGAGCTGGGACTCAGGGCCAGACCCACCTTGCCATGGAGCTGAGCTTCTGGGGTGTGCGCCCCCAGCAGCCGGCTGCACGGGGAGGTGTTGTCCCCCGCGGGCACCAGATGCCAGCCAGCCTTGCCCTTCCTGCTGCCCAGGAACCGGCCTCGACGCCAGGCGTGCGCTGCAAGTGATCCGGCCCCAGAGCCCCTGCACTGCTCCCCGCCGCCATGGGCAACATCTTTGGGACCCTGCTGAAGAGCCTGATTGGCAAGAAGGAGATGCGTATCCTGATGGTGGGGCTGGATGCGGCCGGGAAGACCACTATCCTCTACAAGCTGAAGCTGGGCGAGATCGTCACCACCATCCCCACCATAGGTAGGGCTGGAGTGGGGCCATGGCCCTCGGGGTTCAGACCAACCGGACTTGTCCCCTCCTCCCCTCGTCGGTCAGGCTCACGGGACTCTGTTGTGACAGGCATGGGGTCCTGTCATGCTAGCCTGGGGGTGGGAGGAGAGGACTGTCTGACCCAAAATGGGCCTGGGCTCCGGCTGGTTTCGTGGGGCATTTGGCACCCCACAGAACACATCATTGAGGCTCCTGGGCAACGTTCGCTTGGATTTCTTCCATTCACGTGCGGAATAATTTTTGTCACTTGCACTGAGGCATGTGCAAATGTGCACCATCTGTTACACAACACCTAGCTGTGGGCGCTCTGCTAATCAGTTGGATGGCATTGGGATGTCTCCTGAGTGGCTGCACAAGCGCCCAGCTTGCAGGACTCGCTGCCTCTGGGTCCTGTCTGCATCACTGGGAGGCGAGTGGCGGGCGGGGTCCAGTGATTAGAGCAGATCTGGCCTGGGAGCCGGAACTCTCAGTTCTATGCCCGGCTCTAGGAGAGGAGAGGGGTCTAGTGGTTAGAGCAAGGAAGGCTGGCCGCCTAGATGCCTAGATTCTATCCCTGCCTCTGGATGGCTAGAGAAAGGGGGAGGAGGATGGATTGGGAGTCAAACCCCTGGGCTCTTTGCCCTGCTTTGCTGCCCTGCTGGAGGCAAGTTGCTGACTTAAAAACACATAAGGACGGCCACACTGGGTCAGACCGAAGGCCCATCCGGCCCAGTATCCTGTCTGCTGACAGTACCCAAACCCGCATGCCCCACAGGGAGTAAACAGAACAACCCTCACATGATCCCTCTGCTGTCGCCCATTCCCAGCCCCTGACAAACAGGCAAGGGACACCATCCCTCCCCATTCTGGCTAATGAGTGATGGATCTAACCTCCATGATGGACCGTCTGTGCCTCAGTTTCCCCATCTGTACAATAAACCTGACCTGCCCCACTGAGGTCCCCCGTGCTGTATCTCAGGCCAGTACCCAGAGACCCCGCATTGGCTGGTGCTGAGCAGTGCCCCTTGCTGACAGAAATGCCTGGGCAAAGAGGATTGAGCTCCCTGCCGGGCACAGGGCCAGACTGCGGCTAACCTCTTCCCCCATTGCAGGGTTCAACGTGGAGACCGTCGAGTACAAGAATATCAGCTTCACCGTGTGGGACGTGGGCGGCCAGGACAAGATCCGGCCCCTGTGGCGGCACTACTTCCAGAACACCCAGGGTACATCGGGCAGACACCCCGCCCCCGACTCCCTGTCTTCAGAATCCAGCATGGAGGGGGGGGGGGGTGTCCCATGCCCTTCCCTTGGTGGGGGCTTTCCCTCCCCCACCCAGCAGTAGTCCAGGCCTGGCTGAGTATATGTGGGTGCAAGGGAAGGCTAGAGGGTTTGTCGATTCCCACCCCGCACCTGCCCCGCCATGGTGTGAGTGAGTAGGGGGAGGGGAATTGGTGAATGACTTTGTGCGACCCCCCTTTCAGGGGTCGGGTGTGCCCGGTCACACACCCCACCCCACCGCAGAGTGGGGCTTCCTAGCTGGGAGTCAGCGGGTCGCACCCTTCCCCCCTCAGGGCTGATCTTCGTGGTGGACAGCAATGACCGGGAGCGGGTGAACGAGGCGCGCGAGGAGCTGATGCGGATGCTGGCCGAAGACGAGCTGCGGGACGCCGTGCTCCTCGTCTTCGCCAACAAGCAGGTGGGTTCCCCCCTTCTCCCCCCCCCCCCGCGTTCATCCCCAGAGCTCCTGCCCCTGGCTGGCCCCCTAACCAGATGGCAAGGTGCCCATCGCTGTGGTGTCTGGTCAGGCCAGCTTGTAACCCCTTCCCTCCCCGCAGGACCTGCCCAACGCCATGAACGCAGCGGAGATCACGGACAAGCTGGGCCTGCACTCCCTCCGTCACCGCAACTGGTACATCCAGGCCACCTGTGCCACCAGCGGCGACGGGCTCTACGAAGGCCTGGACTGGCTGGCCAACCAGCTGAAGAACAAGAAGTGAGCGAGAGCTGCCCCGTCCCACCCCCCGTGCTGCGAGGGGCCGGGCGGAGCCGCCTTTCTCCCCACCCCCTCTCAGGCTGGCGGGGCCCATCGGCTGCCCGGGCGGGGCTGTTTGGGTCTCTTCCCTCCTCCCCCTCTTGTTGGGTTTTGCTTTCTTTCCGGCACCGGTTGCTGTGGGTTTGATTTGGGGTCTCAGTTCTGGTCCCCCTGGGGTTTGCATGGATCTCAGTGTGTGTGCGTGTGTGATGAATATATAGATATATAAATATATATGGGGCGGGGGGCATCTGCTTCCAAGTGGGGCAGGCTCCCTGCCACCTGGGGGCCACAGGCTGGGGAGGGACCAGGGGGACACAGACTGCCCCATGTGTGGCAGTGGCCTTTTCTTTTGTGTTGTTTTTATGTTGTTCTTGGTGCCCTGTGATGTGATTCTGAACACGGAGGTGAATTCCTCAAGGCAGCTTTAAGTTTTGTGTAAGGGGGTTTAGGAGGGGGGCCTGCCCAGTCTGTGCTGGGGGGAGGATTTGGGGGGAATCTTTGGGGGGGGGGGTTGCATCACATTCCATCTTTTATCTCCTGGGGGTTGTTGAATTGCTTGCTAGGGCAGCGCTCCCTGCTGGCAACATGGCTCTTCCCCAGCCCTCTGCTGCATGTGCCCTGAGAGCCCCTGCCAGCCCCCACGTTCCCTCACCTGCCTTGCACCACCAAGCTGCAGACACGAGGGGGGGCCGGGTCGGCGGAGTCTCCATTCCAGGGAAGTGAACGTTCCCGAGGGGGCCAGAGGGGGCAGGGTGGGAGCGGTGGGGTGTGGATTTGGGGGCAGAATGGGGACCATGGTGGACATCGCCCCCCCCTCCTCCTCCAGGGTTTCAAAAGCTGCCAGCCCCTTAGTGCAGCTCCTGTGTAGCACCAGCAGCCGGCCCTAGCGTCCCCCTGCGGTTCCCTGCATCTCCCTGAAGGCCCCCACAGCTGCTAAATGACCCCTTCCCCCCAACCTCACCCAGAACAAAGCCAGGCTCAGTGGGGCCCCTCCCCCCATCATGTCGCTTCAAGAGGCTGGATTCCTCCCCCTCCAGCCGGCTCCCCCTTGTTCGTCCACCAGCCCCTTTTCTGTGTCAGTGGGGGGCTATGGGAGGGACCCCCGCTGGCCACTGGGGCTGGTCTATAGCAGAGGAAGGGTAGCCGGGGGGCCCCGTGTGCCAGGAGGAGAGCTCATTGGGCTCGCTTGTTAGGGCTGTTCTCAGCAGGCTGGTTAGCAAGGAGTGTATTCGGTTTTTCTCTGCCCCCCGCCCCCCAGCAGCCAGGCATGTGACTCCCCAACCCTCTCCCCCAAGATGGAGGGAAATTTGATCTCCCCTGCCCCGCCCATTGGGGGAGCCACCCCTAACCAGCTGGCAGGGGACAGCCGGCCTGCGCCTGGAGCTCCCTCCCTCCCTTGTGTGCAGCTCAATGATTGTATCGAACGTTCCCCCCCTGCCCCGTGGACGGCTGGCCGAGGGCTGTAGATCCTTGTACTGTAAGCGCCTCCCCAGCACATGTATTTATACCCCCGGTCTGTGCTTGGTGTGACATGTTGCCCGCGGTTCTGCCCTGGCTTCACCACCACCGCCCTGGGACATGGCCTGTGTGCAGAGCACCCCTGCTCCCCTTGGCTCTTGAGGAGTTGGATACACGAGGACTCCTGTACCCCCATTGAATATTAAACATGTTTTATGTAGAGCTGGCCCGGCCTCGCTTCTTTCCCCTCCTGGGGCGCCTGAAAATCTGAGCCACTCAGCTGCTCTGTCAGGTGGGGAGGGAGCCAGGACCCGTGGGTGTTAGCTCTGGTGCTGGGAAGGGAGTGGGGGCTAGAGGATTAGAGCAGGGGGGCTGGGAGGCAGGATTCCTGGGTTTTAGCCCCAGCTTTTCCACGGGCTCCCTTCAGAGCTGGGCTGAACCGGTAGGTGGCCTGGATCTGGTGTAAGATGTGCTGTACGCACCCCCTGCCCTTGAGTACCAGTGCAGCCAGGGGCCCTCGCTGGGCCGGGGGAGGGCTGACAGACAGGCCGGGGCTGACTTTAATTAGAAAGAGCTTAGGGGAGTGATGGCACTGAAGAGGCAGGGAGATCCGGCGCTAGAGAAGCTTTACACACACTCCCCCCGAGCCCTGTTTTTAAGGGGATATTGGCTGAAATGGTAAATCCCATTAGCTCTAATCCGGGCTGAGGGAGGCGGATTGTGCCTGTTCCGCACTCTGATTTGAAAGAAATGGAGGCAGGGGCTGAATCCTCGCCCCAGCCCTGGGCCGGCCCAACTTGGGGAGGTGGGGGCAGCCGGGAGGAAGGGTGCTACCTGCCTCTGGAGAAAGGACGTGGCAGCCGGCTCTGGAAGGGAGAGGGGCACCTGGGTCAGGACTCCAGTTCTGCTGTGTGATGAGCTGAAGTGGGGGCAGGTTGTGGCATTCACACTGCTCCAGCCCAGTCACCCTCCTCTTGCTGGATTCACCCCATTCCCCTTCCTGCGCCCTCCTGCACGCTGGAGAACTTATGCCGCCTCGGCTTGGCCTTCAGCCATGCAGCCTCAGCCCCCGCCAGGACTGGGCCTCCAATCCAGCATGGAGTACCACAGTGGGGCAGAATGGACGTTCCAGAGCGGCGCAGTTTAGATGGCAGCTGGGGTGAGCAGTGCTGCTGCCCCGGGAGACCTGGGGGTACAGCGGTGCCCCACCACTGTGTCATGAGAACACCCAGAGGGGGAGACAGGCTCTACCCGGGAGCAGGCACAGGGCCCTGCAGCAGCTGGGGAGAGCCAGTCCGTGCCCCAAGGCGCACTCAGAGGTGCTGTACAGACAGCCCCAGTGGCCCTGTGCCATTGAGGGCTGGTCCCGGCTCACTCACGGTGCTGTTGAGGGCTGCAGGTGCCAGCCCTGGGCTCTGCCAGTCTGAGCGAACCGGTGAATCCGCTGGCAGGGTCCAGCTGCAGACGTGGGTGTCTCCACGCGGCTCAGGCAGGTTCCCCACCTCTCAACTGTGCTGCTATGGGCACAGCTCAGGAGGCTGAACTGTGTCTGTACACGGGCTCTTCCCAGCCTCGCTATGGCAGTGATAAATGCACCCCTTGGCTGGGGCCCTGTCCCATTTCGCCAGCCTGCTCGCACTGCAGGGCCTTGCTGCACCGGGGCTGTTCAACGGGGCAACTTTGAAGTGCAGATGAGACTGAAGGGCCTTGGCCAAGCTCCGGTAGCATGAGGAGCTGGCACCTTCCCTACGGGCAGAGCACAGCCCATGGGTTCTGCTGTGCCCCACAGAGGGGCAGGGCTGGTGCCGGGGCAGGGCGTGAGAGGAAAAGGCCAGGCCTAAGCCCCTGGGTTTAAATGCCCCTGCCGGAGCCTGGCTACTCTGTTGCTGAATTGAGCCAGCGCTGAACCGCAGCTGAGCTCGTGCATGGCAGGCCCACGTGGGGGGCAGGACACAAGTGAGGGGCGGGGTGCATGGAGGGGGAGAGACGGAAGCCTCCCTCTCCTCCCACAAGACCGGGCAGTGGTGCTGAGGTGGGGGCTGCGGGCACCAGGCCTGAGCCCGGGGTGGCACCGAGTCGTGGGTGAGTGACTGAGTTGGGATGGTCTCTTAAGAACATCACATGCCTGGGCACAGGGCGGGGGCCACAACTCCCCCCCCCCCCACGCTCTCCAGAGCTATTGCTGCCCCTCGGTCCCCCGTGCGAGGAGCAGATGGTCAGAGCAGGGTGAGGGGGACTGAGGTCTCCTGGGCTCTGGGAGAGGAGAGGGAGCCAGGACTCTTGTTTTCCTCCCCGCGCGTCGGCCCGAGCCACGGCTGCAGCAGCTGAGAGGTGACGGGGCCCGATCCTGCATCCCATCTCTCGCCTTTGTTCAGGGGTCTGTTGGGGCTTCCCTCCCCCATCCCAGGCCGGAGGCTGGTGCCGAGTTCCCACCAGCCCGTCCAGTTCAAATTGTCTCTGGGGAAGGGAGGGGGCCCAGCCCCAAGTTGCCCAAGCCCCCATAATCCCATTAGAGCCCCATGGCCTGAGCCGCCAGCCCGTCTTCGCCACATCACGGCAACCGGGGCTGGTATGTCGGTGCAGGCGGCGGGGCTGCGGCCGGGGAATGACAGGCGTGGCCCAGACAATGGGAGCAGCGTCCTGGCGGGGGAATAGCTGGCATGCCGATCCCGTCGCCCTGGGAGCCGGCACCACGGCTCAGCCCACGCTCCCAGGACCAATCTGTCTCCCCGTGGCGCCTTGTGCTGCTGGGTGGCCCCAGGGCCCGTTGCTGCCGGGTGATGAGCAGGCTCCCAGCCAGCCGCTGACCCTGCCGCTGCTTGGCCTGGCGAAAGCAACATGCCCACAGGCCGGAGGGCCGGCCCACCCTGAGCCAGCTTCTCCCCCAGAGCCACACTCCGCCCGGGGCCAGGCACCGCTGAGCGGGACGACTGGGTGCTGGGGCTGCGAGGCAGCTGGAAGGGTACGTGCAGCTTCTATCGCCCTTCTTAGCAGGGCCTGGCTGGTGGCTACTGGGGTCGGCAGCTGTGCCCTGGGGTCGGTGCCTTCCAGCCAGTGGCCGGCGGCGACTGTAACCGAGCCTGCCAGGCTGTCCCACCCGCTGTGGCCAGGCCCTGTCACCGAGTCATGAGACGGGCCGATGTACTAGGGGGGACTGCGCACACCCTCCTGGCCCCTTCCTCACGCCCCAGCGCCCTGGTGCCGGAGCCTGCCCCAGCCCTGCAGGGGCTGCAAGACACTCGCAGCCGCCATGGCCCAGGCATCTGCCCAAACAGCCTCCCCCAGGGCTATGCAGTCCCGGGAGCCGCCTGGCTCTGCTTGTGCCTGACTCCTGCCTCCTCGCACTGATCAGAGACCGCTGGTGGGAATTTATTCCCTCAGGCTCCGAGCTCTTGGGGGCAGATTCTGTGTCTCCCGCTGTGCCTGGGCAGCACCGCCACGGCCTGGTCTGGTTCCCTGGCTGTGCTAGGGGCTGCCCAGACAGGGAGGGAGTCGCTGTCCCTGCCATGACCCAGCACCCCAACCCAGGAAGACGCATTAGCCCCATAGCACAGGGGTGGTGTCATGGCCCAGTGAAATGAACTTGTTTACCCAACATCTCCCCACGGGGCAGCCGCAGGGCCAAGAATGAACCCAGATGTCATAGAATCACAGAACACTAGAACTGGAAGGGACCTCCAGAGCTCATGAAGTCCAGTCCCCTGCCCTCACGGCAGGAGCAAGCACGGTCTAGATCATCCCCGAGTCCTCAGCCAGCGCCCCAAGCGCTAGATCACACCCCCCCTCCATTCTGCGGCTTCAGGGTGCTTGGGGCAGGGCCATGCCTCCATCTGGGCACCAAACAGCCTCCTCCAACACAATTCAGGTCCAGGGACCTTGAACATGAAATGAGGTTGACTGAGTCCCTGGCAAGTCAAAGCCTCCACAAGCATTAAGGGCCCCATTTGGACCATGCCAGCTGGGATGCTCATGTGGCGAGCTTCCCCCCAGCAGTGCCCTACGCGCACTGATAGGCGGGTCCAAATGGAACCGGAGGAATTTTTGATGATTTGCTGCCACCTACTGGGGTTGGGAGCTTGGTGCCCTTAAAGCCGGGCAGGACCTAGTGGCTCTGCTCCTGCTCAGGTCTGCCTGCCACTCTGGAAGGCTGGGTACAGAGCAGTGCGGGGGTGGGGACTAGGGAAGAGCAGGCACTGAACCCCAAGTGTCACCGCAGGGCAGGGAGCCACCGGGCCCTGCACCCCCATCCGCAGCCAGACGTGACACTCAGTCGGCAGGGAGAAGGAAGGTTTATTAGTTCACAGGGACACAGCGCAGCTCAGACTTGTCAGCACAGGAACCGGAAGCCAACAGCACAATCTACCCTGAGCCGGGCCTTGGCCTCCATCTCTGCCCCCAAGCCAGCCACCTAGCAGCATACCTGTCTCCAGCCCCACCTGCCCCTTTGTCCAGCCTCCTGGGCAAAAGGTGTCACCTGGTGTCACACCCCCTCCCGGGCTCAGGTTACAGTGAGCCTGGCCATTGTGTGCCTGATGGGCTGAGCATCCATCTCCAGCGAATCACACCCGAAACCCCCATCCCCATCTAGATAGCAATGCAGTGCCCAGGGAAACTGAGGCACACACAGACGGGGTTACTACAGGACAGCTGAAATCTCATGCGACGTGACATAAAGCAGAGTGAACACAATCCCCACTTCCTCCCATCTCTCCCCCCTGCAGCCTGAACCAAGCAGGGGCGCTTAGCCAGAGGCCTGGGGAAGTTCAGACCCCCCACTCCGAGAAAAAGCATCGGCCCTGCCATTCGCACTCCCCTTAACATCCATCACGTCCATGTCGTGATCCCGCAGGAGCAGGCTCCATCGCAGCAGCTTGGCCTTGGTCCCTTTCATTTGGTGCAGCCAGGAGAGGAGGCGGTTACACCGTGAAATGCTGCCCAGCCAGATAGGACTGCAGCTTTCTAAGGGCCCACTCCAGGGCCAGGCGTCCTTCGCTAGGGCTGCATAGTTCTGTTCCCGGGGCAGCAGCAAGTACACAATGGGGCGTTGCTCCCCTTTTTCATCCACCTGCATCAGCACCGCTCCCAGCCCTTGTGTCTCAGGCGTCGGTGAGGCCCATAAAGGGCTCGTCACAGGCTGGGTTTACTGGCTAATGACACAAACATTGGGGTGATAAGCCAGGGCAAAGCTCTCCATCCCCCTCAGCAGCTGGTCCACCAGGCGCAGGAAGGTGGCCAGCGCCCCCTTGAGGCCGAAAGGCAGGACCAGGACCGCTCAGACCTCCACAAGGATGATAAACGCCAATTTCAGTCTGGCATCAGGGTCCAGCAGTACCTGCCAATAGCCCTTAGTGAGGTCCATGGTGGTGAGGTAGCGAGCGCCCCCCCAGCTTGTCTAGGAGCTCATCAGGTCCAGGCGTGGAGTAGGCACTGGACACAGTGATGGTGTTGAGCTTCCGATAGTCCACACACAATTGGATTGATGGTCTTCTTGGGGAGCAGCACCGCTGGAGAGGCCCGGGGGCTGGAGGACGGTTGGATCACCCCTACGGCCTCTCTTTCTAGGTCCTGGGCCGTCTTCTCCGTGGCTCTGAATGGGGAGCAGCGCACAGGAGTGGGGTGCCTGTCTCTACCCAGTAGATGGTCAGGTTAGTGAGACGGGGCTTGTTGGAGAAGAGTTGCTGGTGGGAACGCAGCACCTCTCTGATCTCTGTCTGCTGGGCAGGTGTTACCTCAGGTGGGCAATCCTTTTTGACCGGGGGGGGGGGGGGGGGGGGGGGGAGCGGCCCTGAGCTGTTTCAGAAGGGGTGGAGCCAGGTGGAAGGGGTGGGGCCAGGATACTACCCCACCCACAGACCCTGATTGGTCTGTGGGGGGGGGAGCATGTAAAGTCTTTGCCCCCGCCCCACCCAGAGGGACCCGCCCTGCCCAGAGGGAGGCACCTGCACCAGGAGGAGACTTTGCACTCCCCTCCCACCCAGGGCCGGACCAAGCCATTCTGGCGCCCCGGGCAGACTGTTTAATAGTGCCCCGGGGTGGGGGAGGGCGCATGCGCAGCCCCGACCCCGCGCTGGAGCGTGGGGGAGGACACGTGGAGCTGGCGGCGGCAGGATGCATGGGCCCAGCCTGGGTGGTCCATGGGCCATGGGCTGCCCAGGGTGGTCCGAGCCTGGCCATGCAGAGCCCCGTGGCCGCGGGGGGGAGGGTGCTGCTGGCTGGCGCTGCGGGGGTTAACGTGACCCCCGCCCCAGGCGGCCACTTCAGGGTGGCCGCTGGGAGCTGCTGCAGCCTGCGATCCGGGAGCCGGGCACGTGGCGCCTGATGGCAGCTATAAGGGGCACTGCGCGCCACTTACAGCTACCATCAGGCACCCCCTATAGGTTGGCGCCCCGGGCAGCTGCCCGGCTAGCCCATGCCTTAATCCGGCCCTGCTCCCACCCCCACGTTAATCAGGGCTTGGGGGCGGGGGAGCGGCAGGACCTCCGCAGGCCGGATCTGGCCCATGGAGGCCCTTTTACCCACCCCAGTGTTAGCTGGTCAGAGAGGGGGATAGATTCCAGCAAGGAGTCAGCCCTGGTCCCAGGGAGAAGATCCACCTAGGGATCGTTTCACAGCCCCTCCAAGTGCCTACACACGGCCAGCCCCGAATTCTCCCTGCCCCGGTGCGGTTTGATCATATTGACGTGGTACACCCGGTGGCTGGGCGCCCGGTTGGGCAGCTCCACCACATAGTTGACCTCATTTAGCTGCTTGGCGACCTTGAAGGGGCCGTCCCAGGCTGCTTGCAGCTTGTTCCTCCGCACGGGGATGAGAGCCATGACCTGGTCCCCTGTGGCGTAGGCACGGGCCCGGGCGGTGCGGTCATACCAGATCTTTTGCTTCCCTTGGGCCCTGCCTAGGTCCTCTCTGGCCAGGCCCAGGAATTCACCGAGCCTTTCTCGGAAAGTCAGCACATACTCCACCACCGCATCTCCATCAGGGGAGGCCTTTCCCTCCCATTCATCTCTTATCAAGTCCAGGGGTCCCCTCGCCCGTCTCCCGTACAACAGCTCAAATGGGGAGAATCCTATGGACTCCTGGGGCACCTCTTTGTATGCAAACAGCAGGTGGGGTAAATACTTGTCCCAGTCCTGTGGGTGCTGGTGCATAAAGGTCTTTAGCATCTGCTTTAGCGTCCCATTGAACCTCTCCACCAGCCCACTGCACTCTGGGTGATAGGCGGAGGCCCAGGTGTGCCGGACCCCACACCTCTCCCACAAGCACTGGAGCAGGGCGGATATGAAGTTGGATCTCTGATCTGTATGCATCTCCTGGGGGAACCCCACCCTCCTGAAAATGGTCAGCAGCGCGTCAGCCACAGCGTCTGCCTCAAGAGAAGGCAACACCACAGCCTCAGGGGACCGAGTAGCCAAATCTACCACCACCAGGACGTATTTCTTCCCCGACTGGGTCACCTTGCTGAAGGGTCCCACTATATCCATCACCACCTTCTGGAAAGGCTCCTCTCTGATGGGCACTGGCCTCAAGGCGGCCTTCCCCCCCCTCTGGCAGGAGTCGCAGGACCGGCAGTACCGCTGGACAGCACCAAAGACCCCAGGCCAATAAAAGTTCTGGAGCAGCCTCTGCCTGGTGCGCTGGGTCCCCAGGTGTCCCCAGAGCGGGACGTCATGGGCCAGGTACAGCAGCCTGTGGCGATACTTTTGGGGAACCACCAGCTGCCGCTGAACCCCCCATAACACCACTTCCCCTGGAGGGACCCATTCGCGGTACAGGAATCCCTTCTCCCACAGGAACCTCTCCTGGCAGCCTTCCCCCAGGCGCTGAGCCGCACCCAGACCAGCCTGGTGCCTCCACTCCTGCAAGGAAAGGTCTTTCTGCAACTCGGCCTGGAATTCAGCAGCCGGGGAAGGGATGGGGACCGGTCCCCTCTCGCTGCCTGTGTCACTGCTGAAACCAGCCCCCTGGAATGCCTTGTCTGCTGGGGTAGGCCCCCGCATCCCCTGCCAGGTACCCTCCCCAGGGCCAGGGCAGAGTGCCTCCTGCCAGCTCTGGCTAAGGGTAACAATCAGGGCACTGGGGGGTCCTTCTGGCCAGTCCTCTAAGTCACCCCCCATCAGCACCCCAGAAGGCAAGTGCGGGTGCACCCCCATCTCCATGGGGCCCTCCTTAGCCCCCCATTTCAGATGCACTCTGGCCACAGGTACCTCGAACGAGGACCCATTGATGCCCTTCAGTTTCAGGTGGGTGTTGGGTACCATGTGGTCTGGCGCCACTACCTCAGGCAGGACCAGCGTCACCTCTGCGCCTGTGTCCCAGTACCCTGTGACCTTCCTCCCATCCACCTCCAGGGGAACGAGGCACTCACTCCGCAGGGGCAGGCCTGCCCAGTTAACCCTGGGACCTCTGGGTTTGCTCCGTCTGTCCTGGAGTTTGGGGCACTGAGCCTTCTTGTGGCCCCTTTCCCCACAGCGATGGCAGGTCAGGTCCCGTCGGTTCCCTCGGGCCGGCTGGGCCGCCCAGGTAGCGGTTGTCCCCCTAGGGAGGAGGTTGCTGATTCCTCTCTTCTGGGGGACCCCAGTGGGCACCTCCCCCTTTTGCACGGCTGCGAGTCGATCTCTCCGGGGCTCACTCCCGGGCCAGCTGTCTGTAAACGCATCAGCCAGCCGGCCTGCGCTGGGCAGGTCCTCCGGGTTCTTGTCCATCAGCCACAGTCTCAGGTCAGGGGGGCAGATTTCATAGAGCTGCTCCAGGACCATCAGCTTAACCAGATCCTCTGTGATCTGGCTCCCAGCCCCGACTACCCATTTGCAGACGTATCGCTCCATCCGGGAGACTAGAGTCACGTAGGTTTCCTCAGGGCCCTTCTGCGCTCTCCGGAATTTCTTCCTGTACTCCTCAGGGGTCAGCACGAATCTGTGCTCTAGGGCTTGTTTGAACAGTTCGTAGTCTCCCCCCTGAAGCCCACCATCCATTTGGCTGAGCAGCTCCATGGCCTCGGGATCCTGAAAGAAGAGGGTGAGAAGCCGGAACCAATCCATTGGGTCGAACTGGTGCAAATCGCAGGTTCGCTCAAAGGCACTCAGGAAGGCATCTACGTCCCCCTCTTCCTTGTTCATTTCAACGTTCCCTACAGTCCAGGCCCCCCTGGGCTCCTCCCTTCTCACTGCAGCCGGGGTCTCTCTGCCTCTCAGCTCCGCCATGGCCTGCTCATGCTGCCGCTGTCTCTCCTGGGCCTCCAATTCCTTTAGCCGCAGCTCCAGCTCCAGGGTTCGCAAATCCGCTGAGGAGGACCCCAGCCAGGATGAACTGCTGCTGGCCGAGCACCTCCTAGTGGGAGCTTTGTCCATCTGGCGGTCAGCCCCCTCTCCTTCCTCAGCCCCTGAAACGCTCCCAGGGGCTGTCTGGCAGCTCCCAGCTGGGACAGGGTCCTGCTCCCTGGAACGATCATTTTCTTCCAGCAGGGCAATTAGATGGGCTTTGGTGAACCCCCCAACGCGCAGCCCTCTCTCCTGGCAAAGCTCAACAATGTCCTTCTTAGGGAGACGGTTATAGGCCATCTCCCCGCTGCTCCCCAGGGTGCAGACTCTCAGGCCAGGGCTTGCAGCGCCCCACGACTCCCAGGAAGAACCCTTCAGAGTGCCAGGTTCCTTGAGGGTCACAGTTGCCCCTCCGCCTCCAGGGACCACTTCCCACAGTTCTCAGGGGAAACCCCTCTTCGGGGTGACACCCTTTTCGAGGATCACAATCGGGCTAAGCTGCAGGCCCCTCTGCTTCCTGGAACTGCTCCTCACTGGCTGTCAGCATGCCTGGCTCTTGCTCGTCCCCCTTCTTTGTGCTGCACCTCAGTCACTGGATGCTCTGTCCATGGGGTTCAGTGCCACCCCTGGGCCCTGCACCCCCATCCGCGGCTCTCAGCTGGCAGATAGAACAGGAGCTTTATTAGTTCACAGGGGTACCGGGCAGACTTGGCAGCGCAGGACCCGGAAGCCGTCAGCACAATCCATCTTGGGAAGACAGGGGCCCAGAGCCCCAGCCTCCATCTCTGCCCCCAAACCAGCCAGACTCCCTCACTCATCTAGCAGCATACCTCTGTCTCTAGCCCCGCCTCCCCCTTTGTCCAGCTTCCCGGGCAAAAGGTGTCACCTGATCACCCCCCCCCCCCCCAGGCTCAGGTTACAGTGAGCCTGGCCATTGTGTGTGTGATGGGTTGTGCATCCTTCCCCAGTGAGTCACACCCGAATCCCCCACTCCCTCTAGATAGCAATGCAGTGCCCGGGGGAACTGAGGCACACACTCGGGGTTACTACAGGACAGTTGAAATCACTTGCAACAGAGTGCCTACAATCCCTACTTCCTCCTTTCTGTGAGAAACAGAAGACACAAAGAGCAAGTCACTCACAGAGAACCCAGGAGTCCCCCTTTAACCACTAGGTTCCTCTCCCCTCCCAGAGCTCAGGGTAGAACCCAGGAATCCAGGCCCTGCCCCTGCTCTAACCACTAAGCCCCTCTCCTCTCCCAGAGCTAGCAGCAGACTCCAAGGGTATGTCTAGATTACATGTGACAGAGGCATGTAAAATAGGCTACCCGACATAGTCCATGAAGCGGGGATTTAAATATCCCCGGCTTCATTAAAATAAAAATGGCCGCCGCGCTGTGCCGGCTCAGCTGATCGTCAGCACAGCGTGGCAGTCAAGTCATGGATCCATCTACAGGGAACGCCTTTGTCAACTGCTCCCTTATGCCTCGTGAAACGAGGTTTACAGGAGCGGTTGACAAAGGCTTCCCCTGTTGACCGATCCGCGTCTTGACTCGCGCACTGTGCCGACGATCAGCTGAGCTGGCACAGCGCAGCGGCCATTTTTATTTTAATGAAGCCGGGGATATTTAAATCCCCGCTCTATTGGCTATGTCGGGTAGCCTATTTTACAAGCCTCTGTCAGCAGAGGCATTTAGTCTAGTCGTACCCCAAGTAGCCTGCAGTTTCCGGCAAGCTCCGGGCAGAGGGTGTTTCTAGCCACCCGGCTCCCCCAGGCCTGCTCCATGCTAAAGGTTAGGTGGGCAGAGCGGTGGTGCTCAGAGCCACTGAGACAGCTCTAGCGAGGCTGGTGGATGAATTTTCTTTGCTGCTCAGGATGGTGGATACCAACACTGAGGGAAACGCCCCTTTTGCCAGCTGCAGTGTGGCGGTAATGCCCAGAACGTGGCCGTGGCCACGGTGAGTGCGCTGGGGAATGGAGCCCGGAAGGGGCACACCTATGGAGAGGCGATTCCTCCAGGGCGGCCTGTTCCCAGCGAGGGGCACTTGTGAATGGTGGCCGGACACCCGGATGGTGGGAGCTATGGGCCGTCCGGGACATCAGCTGCAGTTGGGTCTCCACAGGCAGCTGGTGGTAGAGCAGGATTCCGCCCAGCTGGTGGCGAGAGACTGGAGTCCAGGAAAGGGAGCGGAGCTGAGTGAAGCGCCTGGAGAAAGGGCCATGACTCCTGTAGGACAACTGAAGGAGGGTTGGCTGTCTCTCTGCTAGTGCTTTTGTTTGTTGGCCTTTTCCTGGTTACGAAGGGGATACCCCAGATACCTGCAACCCAGCTTGGACTTGTTTGTGTCCTGGGTGCAGGGTAGTCAAGGTAGGGCGTCGGTGGTGCCCAGTCTGGCCACAAGAGGGTGCTCTGGGACAGCATGCACTGCCAGCTTGCTGGCCATTGGGGCCACTGGTACTGTGTATCAGGTATGGTCAGGCCTCCACCCCAGAGCACTGTGAGATGTAAGGCATGATCAATGCAGCATCTTCTCCCCCAGAAAGCAGGGGGTTGGTTTCCTGTTCCCTGGCCTTTCTGGAGGCCGTGAGCCAAAGGTGGAGTTAGTGCAGTTCAGCAACTGAACAGGAACTAAGGATGTAAAATCCCATTTAATTGGTTAACTGGTTAAATGTTAACTTTAACCACTTAACTGATTAAATGGGGGGGGGCTCAGTCCGGCAGGCGCTCCACCCTGACTGGTCTGGAGCTGCCCCTCAGCTGCAGATGGGGCCTGCTCCAGCCAGACTGGAGCACCCTGGGCCCAAGGTGAGTCCCGCAGGGCTGGAGTAGGTCTGTGCCTGCAGCAGGGGGCTGCTCCAGGCCCTAGTGCAGTGGTCACCAACCAGTAGAGCAGCTGCCTCTCCCCCCACCGATGCAAACCTCCTGCCCTTTGCCTTGGAGCTGTCCTTCCCCGGGAGCCTCCTGCTTGTGGTGCAGGCCAGGGAAGGAAGAGGAGGGGACGCTGATGTCAGGGTGCCCCCTCTCCCACCATATATTCTATCTCCACAGAAGGGAGCGGGGGGGGGGGGGGGCACAACAGGGCTTGGGATGGTGGGAGTTTGCTGGCTGCTTTTGAGAGTGGTGCAGGGCCAGGCCTGCCTTAGCCCCACTGCACCACCACCCAGGAGCCACCTGAGGTAAGCAGTGTCCACCTGGATCCAGCGCCGAACCCCTGCCCCAGTCATGAACCCCCTCCTGCACCCCAACTCCCTGCCCAGGCTTAGCTCAGAGCCCCTCTCGCGCTCCAGATCCCTTGGCCCAAGACCAGAGCCTGTGCCCGAACCCTGGCTGGTGAAAGGGACGGAGAATGGGGGAGGGAGGACGGAGTGAGCAGGGGCGGGGCCTTGGAGAAGGGGCACGAAGGAGGCGGGGCCAGGGTGTTTGGGGTGAGCAGGGGCGGGGCCTTGGAGAAGGGGCACGAAGGAGGCGGGGCCAGGGTGTTTGGGGTGAGCAGGGGCGGGGCCTTGGAGAAGGGGCACGAAGGAGGCGGGGCCAGGGTGTTTGGGGTGAGCAGGGGCGGGGCCTTGGAGAAGGGGCACGAAGGAGGCGGGGCCAGGGTGTTTGGGTCTGAGGTAGATCCTGGATTGCACTTAAATTCAAAAAGGGATCTTGTGCTTAAAAAGGTTGGAGACCCCTGCCCTAGTGATTTCCCATAACCTGTAAGCCTCACCTATTCACTAACCACTGAACCCTCCTGCCACCCACTAGCATCCTGCCGTGACCCTGGTGCTGTTAGTCTGTGCCAGTGATGTGGGGAAGGCCCCACTGCTTGGAGCAGGGGAGTGAGGGGACAGTGGGGTGCTGAATAGGCTGGAACATGCTTTGCACCTTGTGTAGCTGTTTGCATCTGGGCAAAGGACAAATGTAGGAGGAGCTGCCCAAGGGGAGGAGGAAAGGGGGACCTAGTCACACCCTCACCCCCAGCTCCCCGTCTCTGTTCTGCCCTAGAGGAGCCCCCAGAACCACCTTCACCAGCAAGCTGGAGTAACTCTAGGACTGATTTACACCCGCTGGGGATGTGGCCCCATAGGGGCAAGGGGGTAAGAATGATTTACATCAGCCTGGGTACCCCCTGCCCCTGTTAGAAGTCACTGCAGCACCCCCAGCTTGGCTCCCTTCAGCCAAGTGCTGCGCAGAGGGGCTTTGCTGCTGGGTGCTTATCTGGGGGGCGGACGGGGGGGGGGAGGGGTCTGTGACAGCCCAGCCAGCTTCGCACAGCTTGAAAGGGCTGAAGCCCCGGCTGCCCCTGGAGTTAGGGACAGGCATAGGGGACGCTTGGGGCTTTCTCCCCCTGGAGTTTGTCTGGGAACCTGAGGCCTGTGCCCAACCTCCAAACTCCTTCACAAACGGGGTGCAGCCGCCTCCCAGGAACTGGGTGCTGCGCATGCACATTAGGTGACTGCGTCTGGACTCTCCCCCTCCACGCTCATAGCTCCTCTCCCCCACCCCACCAGTGACCCGTCTGGAGCCAGACCAGCCCCCCACACCCTGAACTCGTCTTGCTGCCTGGCCCAGCCCCGCCCTAGGGCTCCTGAGCCGTCCTGCCCTTGGGGCCCCCAGCCAGCGGCTGGACAAGATGTGGGGCGGACAGAGGGCGGGGCTAGCGGGTGTGTTGACTTTCCACGTCAGTGTTAGTGCTGAGGGAGGGTGGGGGGGGGGGGGGGGAGCCACAACTGGCACGTGTCCCCTGTGCCCGGCCGGGGCGGAGCTGCGGCGGGAGGGGGGAAATGACGGTGTGGGAAGGCACCAGGCGGTGCTAGTACCGCCCGGGGAGGGGGAATAGGGCGGAAAGAGGCGGTGCTACCCCCCCCCCCCACACACACACACTCCTTGGTCAGGCACCGCCGTACTGACCATGCTGCCTCGGCTCCCGGCCGCCCCCCTCCTCCTCCTCTTGCTGCTGGGCTACGGGGCGAGGGGGGAGAGCGACGGGGACAGCCCGCCCCCCGCGCTGCAGCTGGAGACCCTGGTGAGGGAGCGGGGCGCTCCGGACCCGGGTGCGGGGGGAGGCGCCGGGCGGACCTGTTCTCAGCTGGGGGGCTATTGAGGGAAGGAGGCGCTGGGCTTGTCCACTGGGGGTGGAGGGCAGAGGGGGGGCTGGAGCCCGGGGTGCGGGGCGGGAGGGGACCCGGGGTGCGGCGCGGGAGAGCCCGATCTGTGACCCCCTCGCCTTGCAGGTGCCGCCCCCCGAGGACTGCGCGGAGCGCTCGGCGCTGGGGGACACGCTGCAGATCCACTACACGGTGAGGGGGGTGGGGCGGGAACACGTCAGCACGGGCGGCTCCTTCCTCCCGGGCTGCCCGACGGGCCCTGCCGCCGCCTGGCCCGCCCGGTCGGTCGGGGAGGGGTCTGCGGGCCGAGGATGTGACGGGGCCGCTCCTGCAAGCCGTGGGGGTGGGACAGCAGCGCCCCCGTGTCGGGACGCTGCTGTGTCTGGACGTGGGGCGCGCCAGCGTCCCTGTGTCGGGGGGGGGGCAGGAACGCTGCTGTGTCTGGACGTGGGGCGCGCCAGCGTCCCTGTGTCGGGGGGGGGGGGGCAGGAACGCTGCTGTGTCTGGACGTGGGGCGCGCCAGCGTCCCTGTGGGGGGGGGGGGCAGGAACGCTGCTGTGTCTGGACGTGGGGCGCGCCAGCGTCCCTGTGTCGGGGGCTGCAGCTGTGCCCCTTCCAGGCAGCCTCTAAGCCTTTGCCGAACAGGCGCCTTCCTTCCCGTTTCTGCGCCCAGCTCCGCCCATTCGCCTCACTGCCACTGCTACGGCCCAGCTGTCCCTTGCGGAGGCCTAGGGAGCCCAGAGGGCGTGGGGAGGGCTGGTGCCCACAACCGGGGTCCCTGCCCCTGCACTCACCGGAGGTGGCGAAGGAAGCAGAGCTGCACAGTCCCAGGCACAACATGGCCAGGGGTGCGGAGTGAGCTGGGGCCACATGGCTCAGCTTCCCCTGCCACTGGTTCCAGTGCTGCCAGTGCCCCTCTCTTGCACTGCTAGACCCCTGGCCTGGCTACGCCCCCAGGCTGCATCAGCTGGGGGAATGGGCGGGACTTGGGGTTGAGGGGGGTTGTCCCAGCTGTTCCCTGGGCTGGGGGGGGGGGGGGTCACATGGCTGGTGTGACGTAGTGGGGGTACCTGGCTGGTTTCTATGCTGCTGGCTCTGGGGTAACCCCCACTGGCTGCCGTGGGTCCAGCAAAACAGGATGAGTCACTATGCAAACGAGTATGGCCAGCCACCCCCCATGGAGAGGAACAAAGGAAGGTGGAATGCTGCCCTGGCTGGGGGGCAGGGCTGGAAGAGGGTTAGTGAGTTCCTGGCTGGAAGGCAGGGAAGAAGGAGCTGGGGAGGGGGCTGGGACCCCCCTATCTCAAGGGGGCACTGAGGCCTCTTAGCCCCAGTTCCTGTAACCAGATTACATCTGTGCTGCGCTGTGCTGGAGGAACAATAAACAACCTCCATTCTACTGGCTGGTGAAGTCTGTTCATGCCATTTCGCGGGGTGCAGGAGACGGGGGACCCCCAACGCGCCATCACAGCTGGTGCCCCCCATTACCCCTCACCAATCGCCCTGTCCAGGGTGATGCCCTCTGCGTGTCTGTCAGGAGTGCAGCAGCGGGAGCTTCCTTGACCAAGGTCCTGGCCCAGCTGGGGTAGCCCTGGCCTGGCAGCAGGTCCCATGGTGGGGTTCTTGGAGGTTACCCACGTGTCAATGTCTCCCGGCAGGGCAACCTGGAGGATGGGCGGATCATCGACACCTCGCTCTCGCGGGACCCCCTGCAGGTGGAGCTGGGTAAAAAACAAGTGATCCCTGGTACGTTCTCCTTGTCTCTAGTACGGAGGGAGGCTGGGCTGGGCCTCCACACATCTGGGCTGAGGTTCTGTCTTTGCCATTGACTGAATGCGTGCCCTTGTCTCAGGTCCTTATCCCCACCTGCGAGGGGCCGTGCCTTTCTCCTACCCTTTGCCATGTCTGCAGAGCAGGAGATCCTGGGGCACAGGCGGTTTCTCCCTTTGTACCAGTGCAGCGCCTAGCATGACTGACCCCCCTGCTCTGTTGGGGCCAGTGCAGCGCATGACATGATGGGGGACCCCCCCCCCGCAGTGTTGGGGCCAGTGCAACATCTGGCATGATGGGAACCCTTGTACTCAGGTGGGGCCTACAGTTGTAATTGGCCTCCTAAGTGCAGTGGATGTGCAGGAGTCTCTTCCAGCTGGTCTCTGTTGGCACCTGCTGGAACGCTCAGCTGTCCAACAAGCCCCCTGCACTGATACAAACTGGCTATTCTCTGGAACCCGCTGACACGTTCCCTGGCTTGTCCTGTCGGCAACCATGCAATGAGGGGCTGTGAAGGAGCCACATACCCTTGCCCTGGTATTTGTGTGACAGAATCTGCCCTTCCAACCAGTGTCCCCTCTAATGGTTCAATCTGTGTGGGATAACTTTTGTTATGTGCACCATCACACGTGCAGTGGTGCACCACCAGTAGAAGCATGCAATGGGTGCTCTGCTAATCAGCTGGATGGCATTTGAATATCAGCTGGGTGGCTGCCCATGCTCTCAGCTTAAAGGGAACACTGCTCCCAACCCCACCCCTTGTAGACATTCAGTAGAGCCTGGGTGGGGAATGGGACCAGCTGGGAGGGGGGAGTATTAGGAATTCCCTGGCTTAGCTCAGGCTCAGGTTTGAGAGGTTTCTGGCTCCCAGTTCCCTGGCCTGCCAGCCCACACTATTGCTCATCCTCCTGTGGTGCCACGAGTCTGACAGAGCTCAGCAGGGCCACAGGCTCAGAAAAGAGGCCTGCTGGGACCAGGGCTGGGAAGATGAGTGATCTCAAAGTGGCCCCGTCACCCAGGAGGGTGACAAACCTTTCTGAGAATCCCCCTGATCTGTGTCTCTTCTTCTGTGGTTTTTCCCTCCTCCCAGGCTTGGAGCAAAGCTTGCTAGACATGTGCGTTGGGTAAGTGATGCCCTGGCTTGTTAGCAAGAGCAGTGGTGGTGTGGCTGGGGAAAGGCATCCTGGCTCAGTCACTCTTAGCCAAAGCAATAGACAAGAGGGGGATCCCCCAGTGCCCCACCCCCGCTCCCACTATGGGGCTCCACATGGAGCTAGTGTATCGTGGATCAGCAGAGTGAGCAGGGGGGCTGGACACACACAGGCAATTCAAATCAGGTCAGAGCTTAGGACGGGAGCCAGCTCTTTGCTGTGACTGCATTTTCCCTCAAGGAAGCAGGGCCTGGGTCGCAGTGTGTGCTCATCTCCAGGCACAGGAAGGGCTCCCTGCCTGCCCTCTGGCCTGGGCTGCCTGCTGGGGGCAGGGCAAGGAGCTCCTTTCATGATGGGAGGTAGCCACGGGCCTGCAAGCTCTTGGAGATGAGTACACAGCTCTGATGTTAGACCTCCCATGGCTGGATCGGGTCTGGGTGTGGATGCAAAACTGCACAGGAGGCTGCTCTCAGTCACTGAGCCAATGTTCCAACCACCTGCCACTGGCCATGCTGCCTTGGCCCCTCTGATGTGCCCCTCTCTCTCTCTGCCTGGCAGGGAGAAGCGGAGGGTGATCATCCCACCTCACCTGGCCTATGGCAAACGAGGATCCCCACCAGCTGTCCCAGGTAACCGCCCCTCGCTGCCACCTCCACACCTGCCCATCCAGGCCAGCCACGGGATTGTTCCTTAGTCTGCCTGAGTTGCAGAGCCAAGCCCTCATGTCCCCACCCCAGGGCTAGGCTCAGGGCTGGCTCAAGCCGTTCCTGCGCCCTGGGCAGTGGGCACGGGATGCATGCGTGGCCCCGCCCCCTGGCGCGCTGTGCATCTTACAGCTGCAATCGGGTGCACAACGCCGGATTGCAGCTCTAAGGGGCGCTGTGCAGCCCCCGACCCCAGGCATGTGGCACCTGATTGCAGCTCTAAGGGGCACTACGTGGCCCCCGGCCCCAGGCACGTGGCGCCTGATGGCAGCTCTAAGGGGCATTGCGTGGCCCCCGGCCCCAGGTGTGTGGTGCCTGATTGTAGCTCTAAGGGGCGCTGTGAGCCGGGCGCGCAGCACCCCTTACAGCTGCCATCAGGCGCCCCCCATAGGTTGGTGCCCCGGGCAGCTGCCCAGCTAGCCCCCCCGCTTAATCCGGCCCTGGCTAGGCTACTGTTAGGTGTGTCTCTCGCCACCTCCCAGCCCTCTGATTACTCACCAACTCCTGTCACAGACTCCGCCCCCTGGTGCCAGGTTGCCAGACACCCGGATGTTGTGTCCCCCATGGCCCGCCAAGGAGGGAGGGAGCTTGGGCTCTGTAGCCCCTTTAGTCCTTGGCCTGCCTGGAGAGGCTGCAAGAGCTGCAGCCACCTCATTTGCTCTGGGCGTGGCAGCCTGGGGATGGCCTGCTCGGGGGACTGGAGCAGTACTGGTCCTGTGTCAGCTGTGCCAGAACCACTCCTGCCCCTGCCTTGTGTGTGGGGAGCTGAACTCAGGCACGTGCCCTCTCTCCCCAGCTGACGCCGTGCTGCAGTTTGACGTGGAGCTGGTCGGCCTCTCCCGCGCCAGCCACTGGCAGAAGCTGACGAACGACGTGCTGCCCCTGCTCTGCCTCGTGCTGGTCCCAGGCCTGCTGGGCCTGATTGGCTACCACCTCTACCACAAGGCCAGCACCCCCCCGGGGAGCAAGAAGAGGCTCAAGGAGGAGAAGAGAAACAAGGCCAAAAAGAAATAAATCTCTCCCCAGTGTCAGCACCTGCTCTGTGGCTGCTTGTCAGGCGCCTGTGGAGGAGGGGCCAAGGCAGCAAGATGGGCTTGAACCCTGCAGGTCAATGCTGGGGTGAAGCCAGCTCCCAGGGCTTAGACAGGGTAGGATGAGCGAAGGCATCTCGCTCACTCAGCTGCTTGGCAGGACCTGGCCTGCAGAGCTGCGCCAACCAGGCTGCTTGGATGATGCCCTCAGCTCCCCTACACTTACAGGCCCTCTGTGTGGCCCAGGGCAGCCCCTCACTGCCTCTGGGCCTGGAATCAGGCCTGCCTGGGTGGTGGGAGAAGAGATCCCTGCACCCACCTCTCACATCCCCTTTCTCTGCAGCTGGCAGAAGGGAGGCTGGGCTGGGTGTTTGCCTCGGGTTTAATGCTGGCGGAAGCAGCCAGGGTTTCCCAACCTATGGGTCGCCATTACATTTCGAAAGGGTCGCCAAGTGTCTCCCCAGGTGGCTCTGCCCCCCCTCCTCCCCCTGGTGTTGAATTGCCCTGGGTCACCAAGTCTTCCTGAATTGTCAAAATGGGTCCCCATCTGGAAAAGGTTGGGAACCGCTCTGGAGTCTGATTCCACCAGGCTATTCCCAGACCAGGCCAGTGGGCTCAGCTCCACCCCCGAGAGCGGAGGAGGAGTCATCCCTGGCTCAGACTGGAGATGTACACTTCAGGGGCCAGTCCCCTGGGGTGCAGCCGGCGCTGCCGTAGGCCTCACACCCATCAGCCACTGCAATCGGTTCAGCCCTTTAATGGCAGCTTCCCATGGCCGAGGCGTTTCCCCAGCGAGTGTGCCAGCCCCTCCGGGGAAGCGCTCGCCGCTCCGTGGGCCTGACTCCCAGCTGCAGGTGCCAGGCAGGAGCTGCTGCAGCTCGCAGAGGGCTCTTCCCAGCATGCCCCGGGCTGGCTCACAGAATGTGCGACACCTCGTGGGCGGCCTCAGTGATGTTGTAAAGGGGCCGTTTGCAGGCGGCTTTCCCGGCAGGCCCAGGCGCCTGGGGCTTGCGGTGGAGGATCAGCAGGGGGTTGAGCTGGCTGAGCACCTCGTCGCTCACCGAGATCCCGTCCAGGTACTGCTTGAGCAACAGGCGCAGCCTCTGGTTCTCCTGGCCCAGCGCCGCCTTCTCACGCTCCAGAGACAGCTGCTCCAGCTTCACCTTGTTGTACCTCTGCCAGAAGTGCTCCAGGCCCAGGTAGTGCTGCATCAGCTACATGTGGAAAGGACAGAGGGACCTGAGGGTGGCAGCACTGCTCGGGGAAGACTCCCCTCATGCACCCCATCTTGTGCTGCTTGTCTGCTCCACTAAAGGGCACATGGCTCGCAATCTCGCCAGCTGCCTGTCATGGCACCAGCTGTGCCAGCCTGTCCCCCGCCACCCCTGCCTTCCTCTTGCTGGGGGAGGCATGTACCCAGTTGCATCTGGGCTCCTGCCCTACTTCCAGTGCCCTGATGGGGAGGAGTCTAGGGCTAGGCCAAACGCTTTCACCCCTTACTTGGGCCAGTGGCTCCTCAGGCTTCTCCAGGGAGACTTGCTCCACCTGTTCCTGCTCCTCCCTGCTCAGCAAGGAGGCGTAGAATGGTAGCACCTTCTCCTCCTCCGTCTCTAGCTTCCGACACATCTCGGCCAGCCTCAGGATGAACTCTGCCTGCGTGGCAAGCAAGGTTGGGGACAGCTCAGCGTGCAATAGAGAATGGCTGTGTCCTTTGGACACCGGAGGGGGTACTTTTCCTGGGGGCTTCTGGATTGTGTCAACAATGCAGGGGAGGGAGCAGGCAGCAGAATTGTCTCCCTAGGACCAGGAGGGTTGGGGGGAAGTGAGTCTCCCACCAGCCAGGCCATATGGCACACGGGGACTTGTCTGGTACAGACCTGTTTCTGTCTGTACCAGACAGGCAGCTGGGAGCTGCATTTGGCAGGGCCGGGGATAGCAGGGTCCCTGTGGGCAGGGCAGAGGCCTCTCCTTCAGGGTTAGGGGAGTCTGGCCTTTACCTTTTCTATGATGCCCCTTAGTGTCTTCAGGGCAGTGCCGCTGTCCATGGTGAGCTTGGCCAGGTTGCTCCTAGCTTTGGTCCTGGCCTGATTCATCTGGCTCTTGAGCTTCTGTAGCTGCTTGAGCACGACCTCCTTCTCCTCACGCACATGCCGGTTCTGCTCCTCGGCCTCCCGCATGTGCGCTGCGATCTTGCCCTTCAGGACGGCAATGGAGTCCTGGCAGGGAAATAGCACCTGGTGCAGTCAGTGAGGAGCTCTGCACATAGGGAACCCCATGACCTCCAAGAGAGCCAGTTCCCTGCTTCAAGGGCCTGGGCGGGACAGCCTCACTGACCTGAATTTTCTGCAGCTTCTTCATCTGCATCTCAATCTCCTTGGAGCTCTTTTCATCCTTCAGCTTGAGGGCCTCAAATGCGATCTTCCGGTCCTCCGTCGCCTCAGTGTAGTTCTTCAGTGCCTGCTGGAACCGCTTCCACAACTCCTCCACTGTGCCCTCCAGCTGCATACGCAGATAGTGCTTCTCCTCCAGGTTCTGAGAGGGGAGACATGTTAGCCCCTCACCCACCCTGAGCCACCAGCCATGCCTGCAGAGCCCACCAAACAACACTCCAGGGCAGGAACCCAAGCAGCAGCCCACTAAGCCAGCAGAGGTGAGGGCCTGGTAGTAGAGATGGATTCTTGCCCATACCTTTGCCTTAGCAAGCCTTGCGCATATAGGAGTGTGGGGAAGAGGAAGAAGCAGAAGAAAGCTGGCTGGTGTCACCAAGTCCCTCCCTTACCCCAGGCTGACATGAAACCGCCTCAGCCCATACCTTGTTCTTGACATCATCCCTGGTGCTCTGGAAGTCCAGCTTGGCCTCGTACTCACTCTCACTGAAGTTCTGCTCCAGGGCCAACAGCACATCCTGCATATAGCGGCTCTCTTTGTCGTGGTGCTCAATGATCATCCTCCTGGGGAAGCAATAGTTGAGCCCAGGGCTTAGCCAGCAAGGCACGCAATGGGGAAGGGAGGGGAACTGACGGCAACCCAGAAAGCTCTGGGGAGCTGCTCCACAATGGGGCTCTACACAAGAGTCGTGAAACCAGGGATGAGGGCTCATGGCCCTGGGACCTCGTCCAGCTGCCTCCCCATCCCTGTGTTCATCAGCTGCCTGCCCGTGTCCTCTGCTGTACCTTTCTGTCTCAAATTCCTTCTTCAGGGTCTCCAGCTCGGTGGTGTAATCCTCATCCAGGTACTTCAGGCGACAGTACTGCAACTGCAGCAACTGGTCGATGTTGTGCAGGTGGCTGCACAAAGCATGAGTATACTGTGCCTCTGCCTCTGATAGGTCCCTGGCCAGTGACTGGACAGAAGACAGAGAATGGTCAAGTGCTGCAGCCCCTGCCCCGGAGCTGTTACCCCAGTGCACTCAGCGGCAGTAAGGGCTACAAGGGCTTCAACTTAGTCACTTGGTTTGCCCTCTGGCAGCAGGTCCTCCTGGGGGCATTGCTAGCCATTCTTTTGGTCCGGTTCAGGGGCCCACTGAGCTACATACCCCTCCCAGCTCACTCACCCAGGATCCCTGCTGCTTACCCGGATGACACTGTCCTTGCAGTCCACCACCCGCTCAAAGGTCTGGCTCAGGATCTCAATGTCTTTGCGCAGTTCTTTGGCCTTGACTTCCCGCAGCACGGTGCGCCATTGCAGGTTGATTTTATGCATGTTGAGGGTGCTGTTATGCTCCTCCTTGGCCAGCTTGTCCTGCCGGGTGGGTCACAAGCTTACATTGGTTGGCTAGAAGCACATGCCAACAACCTAATGGGATTTAACTGGCTAGATCGGAGCCTCTATGCCCCAAAGCAGTGCACAGGCTCCAGAGACTCAGCGATCTTCCAGCTCAGCAGCAAGACACAGAACTGACAGGGATACTTAGCACACCCTTAAGATGGGAGAGCATGGTGCATGAGGTGCAGTCTGTGTAGGGAGCCTGGCTCACAGGGAAGAACGAGACACCAGAATGACACATGCCTTGGGCACATGAGATACATTTCAGAAGCAAAATTGTAGGGTTTAGATCAGCGATGGGCAACCTATACTAGTGAGTGGGCTGCACAAGTGGCCCTCCTTCATCTCGGTGGGCCACAAGAATGTTGTAACCAAGATGGTCTCCCAGGATAGCGTAGTTTGGCTAACTGCACTTGTGTACCTGGCATTTGTGGGCTGGGCTGATTGCACTGTAGCAGAACTGTGACTGGATGCAGAGGGAGCGCACAGCTCTCAGGTCAATGTGGTGTGCAATCAGCTTGTACCTCATTTCATATGCCTTTGCTTTATGTGTGTGTCCCTTTAGTAATGCCGGTAGGAAAACAAAAACAAACAAAAAAATGCTGGTAGAAACCAGCAGAATCTAGCAACTCCGCACATGGGCAACAGTAAGCAAAATGACTCATGTGCCATACACAGAACCCCAATGGGCTGCAGGTTGCCCACCATTGGTTTAGATTTTTTGTCAAAAAGTTGACTCCCTCCCCCATCAGTTTCCTACTCCCACTCCAGGTTCCAGGGGAAATTTGCAGATGGTGCTAAACTGGGATGGGATGAGCAGCCAGACCCCGGCCCCCACCCTGCCTGCACCCTGGGCCTTGCCTTCAGGAACTGGGTGAGCATGTCCTCCTTCTTCTTGCTCAGCTCCTCCTCCGCCAGCATCTTCTGCTGCATCAGCAGCAACTGCTCCTCCTCGCTCAGGGCAGTCGCCTTGCGCCCCTTCTTCGGCATGGCGGCTGGGCTGGGGGGGAGCCTGGTGAGATGCTGCCCCGAGATGCACACCCCCACCCTGCATGGGATACCTCCCTAACACATGGAATCCCACCCCAGGGCCCCTTCCGCCACAGGCCCCTCCTCCCATGGTGCCCCCCGGATCCCTCCCCCCAGGGCCCCTCCTCCCATGATACCCCCCGAATCCCTCCCCCCAGGGCCCCTCCTCCCATGGTGCCCCCCGATCCCTCCCCCTAGGGCCCCTCCTCCCATGGTGCCCCCCATCCCTCCCCACAGGGCCCCTCCTCCCATGGTGCCCCCCATCCTTCCCCCCAGGGCCCCTCCTCCCATGGTGCCCCCCATCCCTCCCCCTAGGGCCCCTCCTCCCATGGTGCCCCCCATCCCTCCCCCCAGGGCCCCTCCTCCCATGGTGCCCCCCCATCCCTCCCCCCAGGGCCCCTCCTCCCATGGTGCCCCCCCATCCCTCCCCCCAGGGCCCCTCCTCTCATGATACCCCCCGAATCCCTCCCCCCAGGGCCCCTCCTCCCATGGTGCCCCCCCATCCCTCCCCCCAGGGCCCCTCCTCCCATGGTGCCCCCCCATCCCTCCCCCCAGGGCCCCTCCTCCCATGGTGCCCCCCCATCCTTCCCCCCAGGGCCCCTCCTCCCATGGTGCCCCCCATCCCTCCCCCCAGGGCCCCTCCTCCCATGGTGCCCCCCCCCCCACGCTGTTTCCCATGGATTTTCCCCCCACTCCTCAACCCCCCCCGCGTACCTCTCGCTCCTCCCCCAGCGCAGCACGTCGCGTCCCTCTGTCTCCTAGCAACAGCCGCTTCCGTTGCGCTGCGCGCGCTAACGAGCGGCCGCTGTGACAAAGAGGGAGGCTCCGGGGCGTGAGCGGCCCCTGGGTCTGGAGGACCCGCCGCGCCCGGAGACTGCGGGCAGGTAGGGGCGGGGTCAGTGGGAGAAGGGGGGATAGACGGGGGAGGGGTCAGTGGGGGGAGGGGGTTAGAGGAGGGAGAGCAGAGGGAGGGGTCAGTGGGAGGAGGGGGTTAGAGGAGGGAGAGCAGAGGGAGGGGTCAGTGGGAGGAGGGGGTTAGAGGAGGGAGAGCAGGGGGAGGGGTCAGTGGGAGGAGGGGGTTAGAGGAGGGAGAGCAGAGGGAGGGGTCAGTGGGAGGAGGGAGAGCAGAGGGAGGGGTCAGTGGGAGGAGGGGGTTAGAGGAGGGAGAGCAGGGGGAGGGGTCAGTGGGAGGAGGGGGTTACAGGAGGGGGAGCAGAGGGAGGGGTCAGTGGGAGGAGGGGGTTACAGGAGGGAGAGCAGGGGGAGGGGTCAGTGGGAGGAGGGGGTTACAGGAGGGGGAGCAGACGGAGGGGTCAGTGGGAGGAGGGAGAGCAGGGGGAGGGGTCAGTGGGAGGAAGGGGTTGGGGAGGTTGTCCAAGGAAACACCTCCTTGCCCTGACCCCTTACATACACAGCCTGGCCCACTGCCTCCAGGCCCCTCTCCCATCTGCAGGCTTCTGTGCACCTGCCATCCTGCCCTCCCCTGGATGCACAGAGCTGGACACTTCCCTGTACCCCTCCACCTGCCTCTCCCTTGGGATCATGCCTCTCTATTCCCCTTTATAGGTGGAGCCTGTTTCCATGGGGGACACTGGGGGCCCTGGTACCCCACTTTGGGGTGTCAGCACCAGCTGTTGCTGGACCCAGCCCAGTGCTGGGGTACTGCCAGCTTGACCATGGGCACAGAGGGCTCTGGGCCAGGGGAGACACCAGCAGAGGTTAAGGATCTACAAAGATCAGTAGTGGCCAATTCCAGGACATTCTGGTGGGCAGGAGCCTAGGCTAGTGAATCAGTGCCGGGATCCACTCCTTCTGGGTTCTACTCAACGCTCCACTGTTGACTCAGGATGTGACCTTGGGGGGATGCACATCCCCCTCTGTGCTTCACTTTCCTCATCTGACCAACCCCCTGGGGCGGGTGAGGTTCAGTCCCAATGTGGAGGCCCCGAGGTGGAAGGTGCTGGGGATGGACAGAGGATGCTGCTCATACCCAGTCCTGCCCCCAAGCTGAAGAGGGATAAGCGACTCTCACTCCCTAGAGGTGGCTCTTTGCTAAGTTCCACTGCCCCACACTCCCATGCTGCTGCTCTCGGCTCCACTCCCCTGTCCCAAGTCAAGTGCCCACTTTGGCATTGCAGGCACTTTGCAGCCAGTAGAGAGCGCTATGCCCATGCAGAATGGAGCCAAGGTGGGGGGGCTCATAGGCTTGGGGTGGGAAGAGTCAGGGCCCCAGGATGTCTTGCAACTGAGAGCCAGGAAGCCCAAAGAGGGAAGCAGGTGGGTTTGAGACCAGGGCTTAATGTGATTAATGCCAGCGGCTGCCTTCAAAGCGCTAGGAACCAAGTCTGGGAGTTGGGGTTACTCCCCTGTTATTGTTTTAATGTGGGGTGTTTTTGCAGCACTGTTGTCATGGTAACCGACATGGACTTAATTATATGAAGAGAGGCCAAATCCTCTCCCTCCCTGCATCATTGTATTCCCTCCCCCATCTGCCTCCCCCCATTTGGGACAGGTCCAATTCAGTCCGTTACTGGATCTGGGCCGGAAAGGTTGGAATCAAGAACTGACCTGGTGCTTGGATCCCACATCGGTGTCTAGGGCAGGATCCCGTCTCCCCATTAGACTCTCCAGAGCACAGGAGCCCGGAGCTTGAGCTCTCCCCCCACCCTGGCTGGTGTATGACGAGGGCTCGCTCTCCAGTACATCAGCATTTCCTCCTGACGGGAAAGACGTTCTCAGGAAGCAGCAGTCCTGGAATTTCTGAGCCGTCTGGTGCAACCTCTGGACTTCCCCCAGTCCCCCTCCCCCAGCTGCATGGCCCACTCATGCCTCTTCCTCCTTTTCCCACCCTGGTTACTTGCCACCAGTCAGCCTCACTCCTAGAGGCTGTTGGGATTACCCCAGCCTCATGGGCAGGTGTGGGGGAAGGAGAGAGGGGGCATTTGAGGAACGTGGCACAGGCTGCTTTATCCCCATCCCTCCTGGGGTGCCAGCCTGTAGCTGACCAGGGGCCAGCTTGGCCCAGGGCACCAGCACCTCCTGCTGGGGGAGACTGGGTCTACAGCAGCTGCTGGGCTCCTGCCCAAACTACTGGACACAGATGACTTGGAAGTCTTCACAGGCGCCTCCTCAGCCCTCATCCTTCCTGCTGCCCTATGTGACTGAGCAGATGGGCAGCAGGGGCAATGCTGCCCCCCAGTTGTGGGCGCACCACCCTGAGCTGCTATGCAGCATGGAATTACAGCACAGCAAGGCTAGATCTAAGGAAAAGGGAGGCTCGGGAGCTAGCCACTCCACAATAACAAACCAGAGTGCATGGTCCAGCTCTCATAGGATACATTACAGCAAACCAGGAGGTGTTCTCCCATGACTGAGGAGCAGCCCTAAAGTAACAAGTCCTCCTGGCTACTCCAGCCCTGGTCTCTCCCAGCAGGAGGTGCTGTGTGGGTATTATCGCACCATACACTGGGTGCTAGAACCAGCCAGCCCCTGACGTGTTCCAGGCCTGCAGTTCCAGTGTCTAGAGCAGGATCATTGTGGCCTAGGAGGGACCCCCTAGGGAAAAGCTTCAGAGGGGCAGCCGAGTTAGTCTGTAACAGGAAAAACTTTAAAAACAACAAATAGTCTAGTAGCACTTTAAAGACTAACAAAACACGTATTGTAGATGGCATCATGAGCTTTCATGGGCACAACACTCCACTCCTCTGAAGAAGTGTTGTTCTTTTAGTTTTTCTTTTAGGGAAAGACCGGGGGGGAGGGGGGAGTCAGATCTGTTCTGAACAAAAGCAGCCAACTTGCCAGCCCCAGAGAGAACTGCTTGGCTCTAGCTGCCCACTAGATTAGCTGCTGAGGAATTTGCATGGGTGAGTAGCAGCGGCGCTGTTTACTAATCAGGCTGGAGAGTACCAGGCAAGTTCCAGGTACCTCCCTCCCCTCTAGTGCTGTGGGAAAGTCCCAGACTCCCTTCCCAGAAGCCAGGCGGAACCTGGGATTGGAAAGTGCTTCCTCATCCAGCCTGCCACAAAACAGCATGGAAGCAGCAAGAGCCCACTTACGCCCTGCCAGGTCCTAAAGGAGCTTCAGGGTGTAGCCACGTTAGTTTGTTACAGAAAAAACCAACAAATGGTCTGGTAGCACTTTATAGACTAACGAAACATGTAGGTGGTATCATGAGCTTTCGTGGACACAGCTCGCTTCTTCTTCTTCATCTGCAGAAGCGGGCTGTGCCCACGAAAGCTCGTGATACCATCGACATGTTTCGTTAGACTATAAAGTGCTACCAGACCAGAGGTTCTAAAGAGTCAGAATAGTGATAGAGATGCAGCCTTATTAGTCTGGTCTAGCTGAATCAAAATACAGGACTATGCAGCACTTTAAAGACTAACAAGATGGTTTATTAGGTGATGAGCTTTCATGGGCCAGACCCACTTCCTCAGATCAAGGATTCTTGATCTGAGGAAGTGGGTCTGGCCCACGGAAGTTCATCACCTAATAAACCTTCTTGTTAGTCTTTAAAGTGCTACATAGTCCTGTCTAAAGGGTCAGAGATACTTCTTGTTCCCAACCTTGGGGCTGATTCTCTGGCTTCAGCCCCAGTCAGCCTTTTTGAGTATCTCAAAAGCACTTACCCAGCCATCAGTAGTCTGTTGGGGAAACGGAGGCACAGAGATGGCTGCAATGTGATTGACCTGTGATCACTACATTCCTGGAGTCCTGACTCCCAAGCCTCCACTCTAACCACTAGACAGCACTTCCCTCCCACTGCTGGGACCAGAATCCAGCAGTCCTGTTGTCTCCTTTAATCAAATGCCACCCTACCAGGGCTGGGAATGGAACCCAGAAATCCTGACTCCTCACGCCCCAGCTAACTGCTAGGCCCAGCTCTCCTTCCAACACTGCAAGTAGAACCCAGGAGTCCTGGCTCACAGACCTTCCCCCCCACACTCACACACTCTGTCTCAGACACTGACTCATGTCATGTGTTTGTGGCGGTCCTGAGGGGGGTTGTTATCAGAGCAGAGTCCGCTGTGACCTCAGCTGGCACTGGGATGTGAGCCTAGGAGGCTGGGGCAGAAAGGGCAGAGGACTGACTACTGGAGGATTTGGAGCAGCGCCTGTGGGGAAAGCCCAGATCCCTGCCGCAAATTCTCCAGGACATCCAGGCCTCCCTGCTGTGTGGGACCTCTGAGGTGGCAGAGAGGGGCTGGCTCCTGCACCTTGTGGGCACCCAACAATGAGATCCTTTCCCTGAGTTGCTCCCCACCCCCCGGATACTGCAGAGACAGGGTGGGGCCCAGATCTCTGATTTTTCTTTACACAGCATGTAGTCAACCTGTGGAACTCCTTGCCCCAGGAGGTTGTGAAGGCTAGGACTATAACAGAGTTTAAAGAAAAGCTAGATAATTTCATGGAGGTTAGGTCCATAAAAGGCTATTAGCCAGGGGATAAAATGGTGTCCTTGGCCTCTGTTTGTCAGAGGCTGGAGAGAGATGGCAGGAGACAAATCGCTTGATTATTGTCTTCGGTCCACCCCCTCTGGGGCACCTGGTGCTGGCCACTGTCGGCAGACAGGATACTGGGCTAGAAGGATCTTTGGTCTGACCCAGCACGGCTGTTCTTATGTTCTTTATTCTTCCCCTGCCTCTTTCTGGGCTCCGTTGAATAGCCCTGCCCTGGCGTGAGTCCGCAGAGCTGGCCCTGCCCATGGGCAGGCTGACACTGAGGGTCACAGGACAGGCTGAAAGGTTCCCAAGGAAATACCAGCACACAGTGCAGGGGACCCACCGCCCAGGCACAGAGGTGCCCAGCGCAGGGGCTGCTCCGTGCCAGAGGGAAGCTGGGAGGGGCATGGCCAGGTTTGGGGGATGGAGAGCGAGCTGGGAGCTTCTGCAGCTCAGTGAGAGGTTGGGTCCAGACAGCCTGAGCCCAACTCCCAGCAGGGGCCCCTTCCCAAAGGGGAAATTCCAACGCAGGCCGTCCTCTCCAAATAGCCCTAGCCTGGGTGCAGAGGGCATTCTGGGGTGTCTCAGGAGTGGGGGGGCGTGAGGGCAGAAGGGAGTTGGCTGGGGTTCTCCTGCCCGCCAGCTGTTCCCTGGATAGGGCTCTGGGGTGGCCAGCTGAGGCAAAGGCAGAGGGATGAACAGCGGGTGGGGGAATTCTAAGCAATGCCCGAGAGAGCCCAGACGCTGAATGAAGAAGCGTGCCCCTGGCTACCCTAGTGCCCAAGAGGTCAGGCCATTCACCCAGGGAGCGGTGTTGCCATCGCCATGTTAAACTTTAGCCAGTTCAGGGGCTGTCAGGCACTTCTAACAACCCAGCCAGCTGGACAGACGCCCCTCGCTGTTGGGCAGCCCATGGGAAGGGAGCTGGTGAGTTTGTGGTGCACAGAAGGATCACCGGGAGACAGCAACACACCCTATAACGGGCTGGAAAGCTCCCCCCCCCCTCCCCATGCAGATGCAGTTCCACTGGGGTAAAACCATAGCTTATTCCAGTTCAGGGAGGGAAATGAACCTGTCCCGAAGGGACGGCCTGCAGCCCAGGGCTGCCCCGGGAAAGCATCACAGCACCACAGACACCAAATGGGCCCTGCCTACGCTGCCAGCTCCTCCCCAGCACGTGACGTTTAAAAAGTATTTCACACAATTCAAATACAACCATCCAGTAGAAACCGCGGGTTCGAAAGCTTGACCAGCCTGTGCTCCCCGGCGGGGTGTGCAACCCACATACGGCGAGACGAAGACCGAGGGACAACGGTTCTCAAGTGGCCTCTGTGCATGGCGGTTTGTGGTGATCGGCCGTGTCCCACCCCGGAGGTAGTTGGCTCTCAAGGGCAAGTGACTTTATTCTGAGTCAGGGCTGGATCTTATCAAACCGTGGCTCCCAGGCTGTCTGGACTATGTGCAGGCCAGATGGCAAAGTTGGGCTGGAGACCGGACTGTGGGGTTGAGAGGCCAAGCAGAGTTCTCTCTCTCCTAATCACTGCCCCATTTCCTCCTGCCCCTCGCCAGCTCCCTCCCTCCGCCTTGGCCCCCATCTGTTCCTTACAGCCATGCCCCCCACCCCTGTTTTCCACACTTTCTCCCCAAGTCCTCATGTTTTCACCCTCATGTTCTCCCTCTCTGCTACCCTAGTCCTCTGCAGCCCCCAATCTACCTTCTGTACCCTCTCAAGTGCCTGCCTGGATGTCACTAAAGGGCACCTCTCAATTTTTAAAATTCGGGATCATCAGTAGACACATCTGTTTACTCAGGTTGGTAAGACACCTGCGGATAGACCATCCAGCTCCAGAGGGCACAAGAACAGCCAGACTGGGTCAGGCCAGTGGTCCCTCTAGCTCAGTGTCCTGTCTCCTGACTGGCGCCAATTGCTTCAGACGGAATGAACCCAACGGTAATTACCCAGCGATCCATCCAGTCGCAGCTGCTGGCAGTCAGAGCCTAGGGACACCCCGCGCAGGGGGCTGTGTCCCTGGCATGGAATCGGAGAGACGTTGCCTCTTTGATTTCTCTCTTGTGGGACTCTGAAAATCAATGGCTATGCAAACATCAGTCGGCTGATGCCAGAAGCTAAAACCCAGGGAGGTGCTGGGCACCTGGGGTTTGGTGCCTGGAATCTGAGGGGTGTCGAGGTGCCTGCCCCCATGTGCTGAGTCACGGCCCCTTACTACCACTCAGCACGACCTGCAATCTGAGAATTTCCAGCCAGCAGGCGGCCAGGCCAGCCGAAAGGAGGGAATCTCCCTCATTTCATTGGAACAGTTTTCCTGCATCACTGCTGGGGGCGGGGGCAGAAATCCTTGTAGGCCTGTTAATTGGCTGGTAATTAAATCAGCTAAAAAACCTCCCCACCAGTTCAACGGCGGGCACAGGCTCTGCCCTGCGACCCACGCCTGAGCGGATCCCAGCAGAGAAAAGGAAGCAGGGGAGTGTCGTTATCGGGGATTCAGTGACTCAGGACCTCTGCCATTGGCTACCAGGCAAGAGCCCTGCCTGGCCGATTGGTTAAGGAGAGACCCATTTCTGACTGTGATTGGCTGTTAAGTTCTATATAGGGGCAGCGCTTGTCCCTCCTCCTCATTCCTGCAGGGCTTCAGTGGAGTGGAGTGTGGTGACTTGGTTGGAGCTGCAGAGTCTCCTGCGCTGGGCTGGAGAGAAGCCAGGACCCCCACCCCACTTCACGCCCTCCTCATCATGCGGGAAAGGAGGAGTCCTCAGCCAGCTGTGGCCAGGTGTAAGCTAGTCCTGGTGGGGGATGTGCAGTGCGGGAAAACTGCCATGTTACAGGTGCTGGCGAAAGACTGCTACCCTGAGGTGAGTGCCTGGGGGCATCTGGCCTTGGGCTACCCAGGACTGGTCCCTATAGGCCCCCGATCTGCTGGGTGAGCATTCCTGGCATGCCTCTCTGAGCCTCTTTCTGGCCCCTTCCAGAGTGCTGAGCATGGACTTGTGGGCACTGATTTCTTGGGGGTCCCCTGGAAACCTCTGACACTCAGTGTGGGCTCTGGGGCTGGCATCCTTCCTGGCAGGGGTCTTTGTGCCTGAGCCAGCTCTGCCGGTGGCTCCCTGTAGCAATGTGGCAAATGGCTGCTCCTCTGCAGGGGAGGCCAGTGGGGGGTGTGAATATGGCTCCCCTCCCCGCACACATTCCGCACTGTCCAGCGGAGCGTGCCTGGCTCTGGCTGGCAGCTGGGCTAGTGCAAGATTGCTGGGCAGGTCCCAACAACCCCCTGAGCACCTAGGATGGCAGCATCCTCCCCTCAGGCTGGGGGCTCTGGGGCCTGGGTGGTGACAGGTGCCCGCTCTCCATCACAGACCTATGTGCCCACGGTCTTCGAAAACTACACTGCCTGCCTGGAGACAGAGGAGCAACGCGTGGAGCTGAGCCTGTGGGACACCTCGGGTAAGGAGCCCCCCAGGTGGGCGGGAGCTGGAGAGGTAATGGGGGTGGGGGGTTCTTTGCACATCCCCTCTGCCCCTCCCAGCTTGGAATGTGTTGGGTTCTGTCTAGGGGTGTGGGGGAGCTCCCGGTGCAGGGTGGGGACTGCCCACTGCAGGGAAGCGTGTGAAGAATTGAAGAGGGAGCTCTTTAAGGGGGTGGCCAGTTCAAGGCATGAGCCCCCCCCCTTAATTCTTTCAGTGGGGTGGGGGGGCTACCATTGCAGGGTCAGACTTGGCTTTACCTTGGGAAGCCCCCCTGCCCGTAGCATCTTACTCCCCCCCCCCCCCCCCCCCCTCCATGGGGATTGGCTTTCCCTGGCGTCTCTGAGCACTGGGGGCTTGGCTCCCGGCAGGGGGGAGGAAGGGACATGAGCCCGCTCCCACTGACCCCACCAAATGCAGCCAAGGAAACAATAGCAGCCCTGTTTGGTGGGGGGGGGCAGCCTGTCACCCCAGGGAACAGGGCCCTGCAGGGGGCATCTCTGATACTGGCAGAGGTGCTGCATCTCCAGACTGCTCCGATCTGCCTGCACCCCCTGGGACCAGCAGGCTCCCTGCAGCCTGTCCCCCCCCCCCCCAAGTCCCAGTGCCCAGGCAGAGGCAAACAGCTGGGAGGACAGGGCGTGCTGCTCCCCTCTGCAGCGCTTTGCTGCGGCTGTGCTGTGCTGTGGAAAGGGGCTGGGGGGGCTCACTGGAAATCCCCGGTCAGGAGGCTCCTGATTGTTTTAGCAGATTTGTCCCCCCCACACACACACACACTCCCCGAGGACAAAGGGGGCTGGAGGCTGTGGGGGTGGGGGAAGCCTTGGCTGTCTCTAGCAGCAGGGAGGTCACATCAGGGAGCCCCTGCAGCAGGGGTGCAGCCCCCTCCCTCGCCGCTGCAGTGTCCCCCCTCCAGAAGGGGGTCCCAGTCTCGCTTGGCTCCCCCTTGTTGCTATGGCGATGCGCTGGCGCAGGGAGCGCGGCTGTTTGCTATTCTGAGCACAGAGCGTCTGGGCTGCAAAACCCGGGGATGTTGCTTCCGGGGGTGGGGGAGGGCACCTGGGCTTTCCCTCCCCCAGTGCCCGCAGGGTGGGGGAGCACCTGTGCCAGCCCTCTCCCCCCACCCCTGCTGCCTGCATTCCGCTGCCCCCAGCTCCCTGGCTGCTCTCCTCTGGAGGGAGGCAGCTGGTTATATAAATGGCTCCTGGATGCTCGTAGCAGAGGGGCCGGGGATGCAGGGAGTGGGAGGACGGGGAGCTGCAGGGCCCTGGCTGTGCAGCTGTACCCAGTGGGGCTCAGTCAGCGCCACATGTGGGGGCTGAGGATGCTTAACCTGGGCCCCCAAGCAGTGCCCCCTGCCTGCGAGGATCCTGCTTCCCCACCGGACATGGGTGCTGGCGGAGCCTTGATTTCCAGCAGCTCCCCTGGTTCATGGGGCTCACCTGTGGCCTGCCCCCTTCTCGCAGGGTCCCCGTACTACGACAATGTGCGTCCTCTCTGCTACAGCGACTCTGATGCCGTCCTGCTCTGCTTTGATGTGGGCCGCCCTGAGACCATGGACAGTGCCCTGAAGAAGGTGAGGGGGGGCCCATGGCACATCTGAGCACTCATGTGGAGCAGGGGGCCCTGGGGCAGTTGGCCCCAGACAGAGATGAGGTGGTGTGCTTCCAGCCAGCAGTGACAAGAGCTGGTGGCAACCCTGGGGTGTTCTAAGGGCCCTGCCCCCCAGCTCTCCGCACTCGCATCCAGCAGGCCTTCCCCAGGGGTCTGACCGCAGGGGTGAGGTATTTCATACTGGGAAGGCCAAGCCCCTCTCATGGGGAGCCAAACACTCCTGTGCCCCCAGAGCCGTTCTATAGCTGGAGGCTAAACCCTGGGGGTGACCCCTAAATTTCCTTCTCCCAAGACTCTCTGCTTGGCTTAAACATGGGGGGGAGCTTCCTCTGCCCCACTGCCTGAGAGTAGCACCCCCGTCGCTGCCTGTGCTGTTCCTGTGGGCACCAGCTGTTTCTTCCCGGAGATGGGGGTGACCCTGGGGTTCAAACATGGGGTTGGGAGGGGAATGTTTCTTTAACCCCCTTTGCCAGGGCTCAGACCTGGGGTCACTGCCCAGAACGACCCGCCCACAAGCCACTCTCAGCTAGTCCTGGGGTGAGGTGGCTTGGACTGGGGTGATCGCTGCAGGATCCAGTGGTGGGGTGAGGTTCCCGACTGGGCTGAGCTGTGTTGTCACCAGGGTAGCGCTGTGGGGCCCACGCCCTTCCTGTGGCTGGGACCCAGAGATAGTGCAAGGGCTGGGCTGCTGATAGTCCTGTGGGCTGCAGCTGAGTCAGGCCAGGGGATTTAAGCCTGGTGACTCCAGCTCCAGGGCCTGATTCACTTGGGGTTTCTCCATGCAGTGGAAGACAGAAATTCTGGACTATTGTCCCAGCACCCGGGTCCTGCTGATTGGCTGCAAGACAGATCTGCGGACTGACTTGAGCACCCTAATGGAGCTGTCCCACCAAAAGCAGGCGCCCGTCTCCTATGAGCAGGTGAGTGGGCTCAGCTCGTCCCCCATCGGCCAGGACTGCTCCTAAAAGGGGGGTGCCCAGGCTCCAGTTCAGATCCCAACCCAGAGGGGCTGGCTTTCTGGTTCCAGCATGGCTGGAGCTCTGCACCAGAAGCTTGGCTTAGTGCCACAGCCCCAAACCTACCTGGCCAGCAGCTTCCAAGCTCTGTCTGGCTCTGTCTGATGGCTCTTTCCTTGGCTGGCTTACAGGGCTGTGCTGTGGCCAAGCAGCTGGGAGCAGAGAGCTACCTGGAGTGCTCCGCCTTCACATCGGAGAAGAGTGTGCACAGCATCTTCCGGACAGCATCTGCCATCTGCCTGAGCAAGGCCGGCCCCCCGGCTCCCAAGAGTCCCGGGCGCAGCCTCTCCAAGAGACTCCTGCACCTGTCCAGCCGCTCCGAACTCCTGTCTTCCACCTTCAAGAAGGAGAAGGCTAAAAGCTGCTCCATCATGTGAAGGGGCCTGGCCCCGGGGCAGGGACGGACAGACCAAACCCCAACTCTGGCCTCTGGATGTTCTCGAGCCGATGCTATGGGGGAGGGGTGGGGGGCTGCCTGGTGGCCCAGGCCAGATGGGGCGGTGACACCTCAGCCTGCAGAGAGGCCTCTAGTTCCCGACTGGCCTAAGCAGCCCCAGGATTGGCCCTTCACCATCCCAGTGCTTCCCACGCTGACTCAGCACGCGTTCTCCGAGGAAGAGAGAGTCGGGTGATGAGCGCCCCGGGGCGTCTCGATGCAGAAGGACCTTGGCAAGCAGCTGCTCTTGACACGTGCCCCCCCCCCCCCCTTGGAGCAGGGGGGAGGGGGAAATCCATCCATTTCTTTGAATGCCCACTCGGTGTCTGGCTGTGACGCATCCCCTTCATCTGCTGCTTGTCTCTGGAGCCGGCTGCTTCTAGGCTCACGTTACCCGCTTCCCGCGCGGGGGCGGCTCCACCTTTGCCTCTGGGGGGGCAGGAGGCAACTGGTTTATAGACTTTGGGGGGGCAACTCGTCAGTGTTCAGTGTTATTAAAAAGCTTATTTATTATGGAAAATACACTGGCTCAGCCGTCAGCGGCAAGGGCGCCTCCTGTGTCTGTCAAAACACCTTCCCCCTTCCACCACTGCAATGCCAACCGTCTTCCCCGACAGGGTCACTAAGGCGCCTGTGGGCAGGGACTTGCCCCAGCTATGTGCAGACTGACCAAGCTGGGAACAAGCCTGGGAGCCAGGACTCCTGCTAACCACTGGTCCTAGCTGTGGGTATCCACAGGGCTCTTGCCCCTCCCTTCAGCCACATCACCTCCAGCAGGGCTACTGTGGGTGTGGAGGTGACGCCAGCTCCTGTCTCTGTCTGGTTGAGTGAGCGTCCGGTGGGCCACTCAGCCCTGGAGCAAGTGAGTCACTGTCCTAGCAGTGTGAGTCTTAGGGCAAAGTCTGGCCAGCGGAGGCAGGGCCAGATTCCTGGTGCTCTGTGTTGGGTGCAGCACCCCCGTGTGGCAGAAACAAGAGGGGACTTGGCTTTGAGGAAGGACAGGAGCTTAGTTATGGCTGCACACAGACCCCCTGCTTCATGCTCTGCCCAGGGGAAGGGGCTGGTGAGGGCTGGGATGAATTTCAATAGATAGAGCCTATTTCTGGCTGTAGTGAAACAGTTGCTGCCCCTTTGCCCTCTTACCTGCATGGTGGTCCCTGGGCCGGTCCCTGCCAGGACAGCAGGGCCGATCCCTGCCAGGACAGCAGGGCTCTCTCCTGAGACTGGTGGAACTCAACTCTGCTAGGGTGCAGAGAGAGGCAAGGGGATGTGATCACAGTATAAGGACCCTTCAGGCCACAGTGACTATGGGGTTCTGGTCCAGGCAGTGGGGTTGGTGTCTAGGGCCAGCCTGGCCCTGTAACTCACAGCAGCTCCTTCTGCTGTGGCAGACAGTCGGGAGGGAGGTGGTTTGGTTACAGCTGTCCTTCTCTCTCCTCCCCTGCCCCCTCTTCAGCCCAGCCCCTTCTTCACAGCAATCAGTGGGGCCATGAGCTTGGCCGGGCCAGCCCCAGGAAGTCTCCCATTGCCCCTGAAGCTGTGACTGCAGTGGTTCTAACATATTGGGGGGACGAGGGGGGCTCTTCAGACTGGCCCCAGAGGGCTCCCTGTCCTGGAGATTCTGAGCCACCGGCTCACAGCGGGCCAATAGCCCCGTGGGCTGACACTCTCCCTTGGAAATGTTGGGCTGCAGAACCAGCTGGCTCAAGAGAGCTGGAAGCCCTGGGTGTTAAGCTAGTGAGATCCTGGTGAATGAAGTGGAGGAGTCTACCCTGGCTCTGGCTGCCGGGTTGAGGAGCGTCCCCAGGGGCCGTGCTGCTGGTGGGGAGAGGAGGAGCAGGCTTGGTGTCTTCTGCGGAGCCCAGCTGCATGGGAACCCAATGCACAGAGGCTGGATGGGTGGGGGCAGGGCTGGGTGCACAGGAGGAACTGGAGCAGGGGCGGTGAGGCCAGAGGGCGGTGTTGGGGGGGGGGGGAGAGGGAGAAAGAAGCAGCAGTGAGGCCAGGGCCAGTGATAATGAGGGTGGGGGTACAGGCAGGAATGGGGGGAGGAGGAAGGGCAGTGATGGGATTGGTGCTGGTGCAGCAGGGCAGGCTGCTGCCAGCAGTTGGGGGGGGCGGTGGCAGGGCGCGCTGGGGCAGCAGGGGGCGCTGTTTCGGACTCAGCGCCGGGAGCGACCTTCCCTAGGATGCCGGCGGCGAGCCGCGCGGTGCCTGCTGGGAGCGGTAGTTGCTGCGCTGCGGACGCGGTCGCCGCCGGCCGCCCAAGCCGGCCTCGCTTTCCCGGCATGCCGCGCGGCGTTGCGACAGTGTCGCGCGGGGGCCTGTCGTAAGATGGCGGCTGCTGCGCAGGGGCTGTGAGGCCTAGTAGGAGGCGCGGCGCGGGGTGAGTGCGGCGCTGTGGGGCCCCGGAGCGCTCTCGGGGGGAGGGGAGCCCGGCTCTCGGGGCAGCCGGTCCTGCTGCTCCTGGGGGCAGGGGCTCGAACCCGCCGCCCTGCGCCCCGCAAGCCACAGCCGGAGCCCGGGCCCTGTTGTGTCGGGGGGGGGGGCAGAGCCTGGGCCCCCTGGGGTCTCGGGGGGGGGGGCAGAGCCTGGGCCCTGGGGTCTCGGGGGGGGGGGGGCAGAGCCTGGGCCCTGGGGTCTCGGGGGGGGGGGGCAGAGCCTGGGCCCTGGGGTCTCGGGGGGGGGGGCAGAGCCCGGATCTCTGGGGTCTCTGGGGGGGGGGCAGAGCCCGGATCCCTGGGGTCTCTGGGGGGGGGCAGAGCCCGGATCTCTGGGGTCTCTGGGGGGGGGGCAGAGCCCGGATCCCTGGGGTCTCTGGGGGGGGGGCAGAGCCCGGACCCCTGGGGTCTCTGGGGGGGGGGCAGAGCCCGGATCCCTGGGGTCTCGGGGGGGGGCAGAGCCCGGATCCCTGGGGTCTCGGGGGGGGCAGAGCCCGGATCTCTGGGATCTCTGGGGGGGGCAGAGCCCGGATCCCTGGGATCTCTGGGGGGGGGGCAGAGCCCGGATCCCTGGGGTCTCGGGGGGGGCAGAGCCCGGATCTCTGGGTTCTCGGGGGAGGGAGGGGCAGAGCACGGACCTCTGGGCAGTCTCGTGGGGTCAGGACAATGTTCCCTCTAATTCCTTCCATCCATGTGCAGAATACATTTTGCGTGCCCTGAGGCATGTGTGAATGTGCACCACCAGTAGGAACAAAAACCTAGCTGGGGGCGCTCTGCTAATCATCTGGGTGGCATCTGAATGTCTCCTGAGCAGCCGCACAAGCGCCCAGCTTAGAGGGAATAGTCTGGGATGCGGAGGAAGCCCCCTCTGCTGGGTTCTCTCGCATGGTTGGGGAAGAGGCGGAAGGGAGTCTGGGAAAAGCCCTGCAAATCCACAGATATCTGTGGGTGTCCCCACACGCGGATGTGGATGTGTGTATCTACGGCTCATTTGCGTGGATGTGGTTGCAAATGTTGGATCTATAACACTGCATATATTCTGGTCATCTGTGGATGACCCTTTTATACCCACAGGTCCTGCTTGGATACCGCTGCTAGGGATGTAAATATACAAAGTGAACTGGTTAAACGATTTAATTGTAATCAATGAACCGGTTAACTGTATTGCTGGGGTCTGGCCATCCTGCTGTGGGGGGGGCTCTGCCCTCTGTGTGCGGGTGGGGGACTGCTCTGGCCAGCCTGCTGGGGTTGCGCTGTGCTGTAGATGAGGAATTGCTCCAGTTGGCCAGCTGTGGTCACGCCACGCTGTGGACTGCTGTGGCCATCCACTTGGGGTCGCACTGTGGGCGAGGGACTGCTTCAGCCAGCCCACTGGGGTTATGTCACGCTACGGGTTGGGGACTGCTTTGTGTTGTGCTGCGGGACTGCTCCAGCCAGCCCACTAGGGTCAGGCCACGTCACAGGTGGGGGGGCTGGTCCAGCCGGTCAGCTGGGGTCGTGCCATGGGCGGGGGACCACTCTGGCCCACGGGTTCCTGTCAGCCGGGCCACAGCAGATGGGGGACTGCTTCTTCCCCCCCCCCTCCGTTTAACCAGTTATCTGGTGAGCATGCTAGTATGGCTAATGCTTACAGGTAACCTTTTACGTCCTTAATGGATGCGGATATCCGCAGCTCACTTTTGCAGATACAGATGCAGGTACAGAACTTTGTGTCTGTGCAGGGGTCTATTCCTTGGTTCTTTCGTGGAGTTGCGGGGGAAGTGGACTCCTGGATTCTCTCCCAGGGTTAGGGTCATGGGTTTACTGTGGTAACCCTGTATTAAAAAGGGTGTATGTCCTGTGAACTGCCCAGACACCCCTGCTGCACCAAGGCCAAAATAGGGAATCACCCTCTTCCCTTCCCCTCTGCCCTTGGGCCAATTCTGGATGGGAGTCAGCGCCCCCCAGAGGGGAAGATCCTCATTCTCTGCTCTCCCCAAGCCAGCCCGCACCTAATGATGTGTCCCGTGTATTTTTTTTTGGGGGGGGGGGGCAGTGCCAAGCTAATGGAAGCTCAGTTCCCCTCTCACACCCTCCACACCCCCATTAACAGCCTCTTACTGCCCTGCACAGATGGCTGGTGACGTGCCCGACAAGAAGGAGCGGGACTTGTCACCCCCCAAGGAGGAGAGGAAACGTGCGAGCTCCCTGGACAGGGACCGTGACAGGAAGCGACACAGGTCTCGGGAGAGGAGGCGGGGCAGCCGATCAAGATCCCGCTCCCGTTCCAAGTCAGCTGAGAGGTAGCAGCCTCCAGGCCTAGGGGTGGGGGGCCGTGTGGTTGGCTCTGACAGGCTGGTAACTGATCCCCCGGCTCTACCCTTGTAGGGAGCGGAGACAAAAAGAGCGTGAGCGGAATAAGAAGGATCGCGAGAGGGAGAAAGATGGGCACCGGCGGGACAAGGACAGGAAACGCTCCAGGTAAAACCTTGCACCCCCACCTCTGCCAGTGCGTACAGTGTTATGGGAGAGTTTCTGGGAATGCAACCACTTCTGGGGTGCAGCATGAGACATCCGCACTGCACTGGCACCCGTTTGTCAGGTTAAGACTGGAAATGAGCGGGGTCTGGCCGGGCTGGAGATTTCAGGGAGCAGAATGTCCTTGGCCAAGGTGTGATGTTGGGGTCTTGCCACCACCCTGTGGAGCCGATAACGATGGCGAGGGGCAGGGCCCTGGTTCCCCTTCTCCTCCAGGAGATGTCGGCTCCAGCAGGCAGCGCCTCCTGCCCAGTAGTCGCTGAGCCAGCAGCCCCTCTTCCTGCTGTATCTCGGCTTTGCCTGGGGTGGCTTGCGCTTAACAGCCAGAACCTGCTTCGCCGAGACCCCAGCCCGAGTGGCCCTGCGCCAGGAGGGAGCTGCCTGGTTCCCAGCACTTTCTGGATAAATGGGAGCCACAGAGCCCCACGTGTTCCTGGAGACCTTGCCACGATTGCCGAGTGGGACCAGGATCAGTGGGCGCGTGGCCCCAGGCCTGCTGCATGGGAGGCGTGAGAGGCGTTGAGCTCTGGCTGAGGGAGAATTCGCCCAGGAGCGTCTCATGTCTGCTTTTTCACTCCCTCAGAAGCTTGTCCCCGGGCCGTGGCAAAGACTCCAAATCGCGGAAGGAGCGAGACTCGCGGAGGGGGGAGGAAGAGGAGGATGCCGCCTTGAAGAAGGAGAAGGTGGGAAGGCAGGAAGATGGGCAGCTCTGGGCTGAGGGGCCATGGGAGCCATGTAGGGGTGGGCACGGCCAGTGTCAGTCTGCGCGTGCTCCAGGGAGCATGCAGAAGATGCGGTGCCTGCTCCTGTGCCTTGTTGGGCCCTGGCGTTCAGCCTCCGCGTGCTCCGTGTGCGTCCTCTGGGTTCCCTGCCTGGGTCTCAGGTGCAGTAGCCCAGCCCCCCGGGAGCAGCTGGGGGTCTTCCCTTGAGCCTGCCTATTCCAGCCCAGCCCCCAAGCTGTTCTGCTGCTCGTCTCTGCGGCTGCCTCAGCCAGGTCTCCCCAGAGCCCCCTAGGAAGGGGCCGCCCGTCTGTGGGTCGTGAGGGTTGTTCTCTGCGCACACAGCCGTAGAACTGAGACCCCTCCCCACCGCCTGTCCCATCGCAGCCTCCTGTCTGGCTCAGTCTGCTGGAGCCCAGGAGTGTCTTGGACGGGCACAGGGCAGGAACCCCCTCCCCCCTGCTACCCCAAGCGCTTCGATGCTCCAGGGGGCCATGTGCTGCCTGTGCAGTTTGGGGCAGGTGGGCTGGAGCCGGGGGCAGGTGGGCTGGAGCCGGGGGCAGCCATCCTGGCTGAGGAGATGTTAACTCCTTGTGTTTCCAGGCCCAGCCTCTGTCTCTGGAGGAGCTGCTGGCCAAGAAGAAGGCTGAAGAGGAGGCCGAGGCCAAGGTAAGAATTTCGTCCCCATCCCCGCTGTAGGGGCATCTTCCCCTCCTCCATTGCTCTGGCAGAGCAGACATGGCCCCTTTTCCCCCGGGTCTGGAGGCGGTTCGGGGCTCCCCACGCAGAGTGAGCCGAAGGGTCCGCTCCAGGGCAGGCCTGGGCACTGCTCACTGCCCTCTCTGCCCCCCAGCCCAAGTTCCTGTCCAAGGCGGAGCGGGAAGCTGAGGCCCTGAAGCGGCGGCAGCAGGAGGTGGAGGAGCGGCAGAGGCTGCTGGAGGATGAGAGGAAAAAGAGGAAGCAGTTTCAGGATATGGGGAGGAAGATGCTGGGTAAGTGCCCCCCCCCCCCCCGCAATGCACCCTGGGCAGCCCTCCCGGGGAGCAGCTTGCAGGGCCCAGGCAGCCCTGTCCAGCTTGGGGGCCAAGGGGGTGGGGCTGGGAAGCCATGCCCTGTTCCCATCCACCCTGTGTCCCTCCCCCCAGAGGACCCCCAGGAGCGGGAGCGCAGGGAACGCCGGGAGCGCATGGAGCGAGAGACTAACGGCAACGAGGACGAGGAGGGGAGGCAGAAGATCCGTGAGGAGAAGGACAAGAGCAAGGAGCTGCATGCCATCAAGGTGCCCGCCATGCCAGGGGCCCCAAGGCTGCCCCCCACGCTCCCTGGGCAAGGGAGACGCTGGGGGCCCAGGACCCCTGGGTTCTAGCCTGGCCTTGGGAGTAGTGATTACAGCAGGGGGTGGGGCTGGGACTCAGGACCCCGGGTTCTCTTCCCTTGACACCCTCTGTGACCTCAGACAAGTCCTTTTACCTGGCCTTGGTGGGACTGATCCTCTCTACTGGGGTGGTGTGGGGCGGGGGGGGAGCTGGCAGCTGGGCTGGGAGTTGGAGGCTGACAGCGCGGCTGGGCTGCCCCCTCCAGGAGCGGTACCTGGGCGGGATCAAGAAGCGCCGACGCACCCGGCACTTGAACGACCGCAAGTTCGTCTTTGAGTGGGACGCCTCCGAGGACACGTCCATCGACTACAACCCGCTGTGAGTAGGGCAGGGCAGACAGGGCAGCCCTGCTACGGACTGGGGGCTGGAGAGGCGGCTGGGGGTGCACAGGGGCGATGGAAGCACACAGCGGCTGCCCGTACAGCGGGGGGGAGAGTCGTCTAGCAGTGCTGGAGTTGTGCTCATCTAGTGCAGCAGGAGAGGGGTGCAGAGAGCCAGGACTCCTGGGTTCTGTCGCCCATTCTGGGAGGGGAGCGGGATCTAGTGGTTAGAGCTGGGGGGGGGGTCAGAACTCCTGGATCCAGGAGGGGAGTCAGTTTAGTGGTTAGTGCAGGGCACAGCAGTGTGAGGGGCAAGATGCATCAGTCCCAGGGAGGGGAAGCTCCCTGCCCCAGAAGGGTGCAAAATAGCAGGTCGGCTACCTGTGTGGAGCAGTGGGAACCAAACCTGGCCCCAAGCCTGCCCCGCCGGTTCCCCCTCTGCCTGGGCTATCCTGAGATCTGCCGGGGTCCCAGGCCAGCAGGCTCCGTCTTCTCCCCCAGGTACAAGGAGCGGCACCAGGTGCAGCTGCTGGGCAGGGGTTTCATCGCTGGCATTGACCTGAAGCAGCAGAAGCGGGAGCAGTCGCGCTTTTACGGGGACCTGATGGAGAAGAGGCGGACGCTGGAGGAGAAGGAGCAGGAGGAGTGAGTGACCCGCTGGGGCGGGGGTCAGGCCAGGGCACCGCCACCTGCGCCCCGTGGCTTGGCCAAGGCTGGGTTTCCCCTTCCCCGACTCAGCCTTGCTGGGCCGGAGATCCCTGGCTGGGTGGGCTCTGGATGCCGGGACACAAGAGTCCCCGTGGGCCTTGGGGCGGCCCAGTGCATGCTGGGACGTGTAGGGCTCGTTGGCGAGACCTGAGCTGCTCCCCTCCCTGGCGCCAGGGCCCGGCTGCGCAAGCTGCGGAAGAAGGAGGCCAAGCAGCGCTGGGACGACCGGCACTGGTCCCAGAAGAAGCTGGATGAGATGACGGACAGGGACTGGCGTATCTTCCGGGAGGACTACAGCATCACCACCAAGGGGGGCAAGATCCCCAACCCTGTCCGCTCCTGGAAGGACTCCTCCCTGCCCCCCCACATCCTGGAGGTGATAGACAAGTGTGGCTACAAGGTGAGAGCCGGGCTGAGCCCTGCAGCTTCTTGGGGGAAGGAGTGACTGGCCCTTTGCTATCAGGAATCCAGGTCCAAGCTTGGGTCTCGTTGCTTGGCCTGGAGGTGGGAACTGGGTCTGGACGTAGGGCTCTTGTCTCTGGTGGGGACGGGGGAATGCGAACGAGGGAGCCAGGGCTCGTGGGCAGAGCTGTCAGGTCCATAGAATGGTTCAGGGCAGCTTCCCTGGGCCTCGCACTTTGCCCCCCCCCCCCCCCCCATTCCCCATCCCCGGAGGCTGCTCCAACCATCCTATCAACACCCAGGGCAGTCTGGGGGATTACCAGGGAGCCTGGTGCCTGTAGCAGGGATCGCACTAGCAACCCAGCACCTGCTCTGCTCCGCTGCCATCTCCCAGCCAGGTGGCTTCACTTTCTCTCTCTCTGCACCAGGCCTCTTGGTAATCCCCTGGGTCATGTCTCTCTGGGGAGGGGGCAGAGCTTGGGTGAAGAGATGGGGCAGAGGTGGGGTAACCCCGGGCCCTGCACCCCCTTTGGTTGCTCTGCTCCTCGGTTTAGTTCCCTGCCCCACACTCCCCTTGGTGAAAGGGACATGGGTCCGTCTCCATCCTGTGTCTCTGTTTTTCGCCTGCCCAGGAACCCACCCCTATCCAGCGCCAGGCCATCCCCATTGGCCTACAGAACCGCGACATCATCGGCGTGGCTGAGACCGGCAGCGGCAAGACGGCCGCCTTCCTGATCCCGTTGCTGGTGTGGATCACGACGCTGCCCAAGATCGACAGGTGTGGCCCGAGCAGGGGAGGGGTGGCTGCCTGGCCGGGGGTGCCGGGGCACAGGAGGGCATTCTCCGGGTGTGGGAAAGGCTGGCTCCGGGGTGAAATGGTCCCACGGGTGTTCTATCGCCTGCAGGATCGAGGAGTCGGACCAGGGTCCCTACGCCATCATCCTGGCCCCGACTCGCGAGCTGGCCCAGCAGATCGAAGAGGAGACCATCAAGTTCGGGAAGCCTCTGGGGATCCGCACGGTGGCTGTCATCGGGGGCATCTCCCGGGAGGACCAGGGCTTTCGGCTGCGCATGGGCTGCGAGGTGAGTGCCGTGGCTGGGGGCGGCCGGGGCCTGGGCCCTGCGGGCTCTGAGCCTCTTGCTGTCCCCTGCAGATCGTCATCGCCACACCCGGGCGACTCATCGACGTGCTGGAGAACCGCTACCTGGTGCTGAGCCGCTGCACCTACGTGGTGCTGGACGAGGCGGACAGGATGATCGACATGGGCTTCGAGCCCGACGTGCAGAAGATCCTGGAGCACATGCCCGTCACCAACCAGAAGCCCGACACCGACGAGGCCGAGGATCCTGAGAAGATGCTGGCCAACTTCGAGTCGGGCAAGCACAAGTACAGACAGGTCAGCGGGGCGAGGCCCAGGGCCGAGGGGAGGGGGGCAGCCATGGGGCTGGGAGCCGGGGGGAGTGGGGAGCCCAAACAGGTCGATTGAGGGGCCATCCAGCCCGTTCTCTGGTCCCGGGCTGCTGCCCAGCTGGGTCCCATGCCCTGAGGGCGGGGTTGGGAAGGGAGCCTCTGCAAACTGCTGCACCCACGGGCCCTCTCTTGCAGACGGTGATGTTCACAGCCACCATGCCCCCCGCCGTGGAGCGCCTGGCCCGCAGCTACCTGCGCCGCCCTGCCGTGGTCTACATCGGCTCGGCCGGCAAGCCCCACGAGCGCGTGGAGCAGAAGGTCTTCCTCATGTCAGAGTCGGAGAAGAGGTACGAGGGGGGCCAGTGGGGGCTGTTGCTGGGGAGATGCGGGGGCTGGGGTGTCAGGATGTCGACCAGGTTCCTGTGGGGGGCTCTGGCAGGGGCTGTCCTGGGGCACGGTGGTGGAATGGAAGCGGATTGTGGGGGGCGGTGTCTCTGACGGGGGGGGCCTGATTCTCTGCCTGCTGACCCAACAGGAAGAAGCTGCTGGCCATCCTGGAGCAGGGCTTCGACCCGCCCATCATCATCTTCGTCAACCAGAAGAAGGGCTGTGACGTGCTGGCCAAGTCGCTGGAGAAGATGGGGGTAAGTGCCAGCCCCCGAGGGGTGTCAATGGTCGCCATGCAGGGCCAGGGCAGGCTCACTGGCTCTAGGGGACCCCAGGGCCCAAGCTCTTGTCTGGTGGGTCCCCGTGCTGCTCTGTGGGTCGGGTGCGCTGGGCAGAACCCCTGGGGACCGTTCAAGGAGGGTCGGGTGGGAAGCCGGCCTGCTGCCATGGGGTCGGCTTGGCTCTCCTGCTGCCCGGGCACTGGCCTGCGTGTGTCCTGGCGGGAGCGCGCCCAGGAGTTGCAGCCCTGTTCACGGCACGCCCGGCTCCACAAGCTGCAGTGGGGGCCTGGCTACACAGCCGCTGCTGCTGTGCCAACCCTGTGGGCAGGCGAGGGCGCTGGCTTGCTTGGCGGGGCGGGGGAGCTGCAAACTTGGCCAAGTGCTCTCTGACTCGTGGTGAGTTACCGCCATTCTGCGGAGGCTCCTGCGCTGCAGGCCACAGGACCTCTGGACAGTCAGAGCCAGCGTGCAGGGACGCTTCCTACGTCCCTGCGCTGAGCCATATGGGCCAGGTGAGCCGGCCTGGGGGCTGTGGGGGGCAGGGCGCCCATTCCTTTGTACGTCCCTTTGTTGCCTGCTGCCGGGCGGGGGAGACGTCTGTGCTGCCCTGCAGGCGGGCCGTCAGCTGGCAGGCTGCACGCCGGGTGGGCTGGGGGCTGCATGTGACAGGAGCTCTGTGGTCCACCCGTCTGCCAAGGGGCTGGAGCCTGCGGGTGAATTCCCAGGCCCCTAACAGCAGGGGCTGCCGCTGGCTCTGTGCCGGGCTGCGGGGCGGCCTGCCCGGCCCTGCGGTAAGTCTCCCTGTCACCCCCACGCAGTACAACGCCTGCACCCTGCACGGCGGCAAAGGCCAGGAGCAGCGAGAGTTCGCCCTCTCCAACCTGAAGGCCGGCGCGAAGGACATCCTGGTGGCCACGGACGTGGCTGGCCGTGGTATCGACATCCAGGACGTCTCCATGGTGGTGAACTACGACATGGCCAAGAACATTGAGGGTGAGTCCCGGCCTTGGGGGGACACAGGGACACACAGGGAGTGGTGGGGTGCAGGGCTGCGTGGGGGCTTTCCCCTCGCTCGGTGCTGACCCCAGGACCAGCCCACCAGAGGGGCCCTCCGCTGCTGCAGGCTGACGGGGACCGCGTCTCTGGGTTGCAGAGGGATGTTTCCTCTGTAGAGGCCCATTGCCCCACCTCCTTCCCGACTTCACTTCCTGTCTGCACATTCTCCAGCTTTCGGAGGAGGCAAACCAGAGGGTCGTTAGATCTCAGGGCAACTGATTAATCCTGACATCTGGCCGGAATTCCAGCCTGGGTGACCCGGTTCGGTCTTCCTGAAACTCCCCGCCCCCAAGCACTTAGCTAAGCTGCTGTTGTGCAGCTGCCATGCCCCACCCCAGAAGTGGCTGCATTTCAGTGCGCTGTCTGATCCTGGTGTTTCTCTGCAGATTACATCCACCGTATCGGCCGCACGGGCCGAGCCGGCAAGAGTGGCATGGCCATCACCTTCCTGACCAAGGAGGACTCCACAGTCTTCTATGACCTAAAGCAAGCCATCCTGGAGAGCCCCGTGTCCTCCTGCCCCCCGGAGCTGGCCAACCACCCAGATGCCCAGCACAAGCCAGGCACCATCCTCACCAAGAAGAGACGGGAGGAGACCATCTTCGCGTGAGTCCCAGGCCAAGGGACTTGGGCAGCTGGGTCCTGGCTGCCATCGGCTACCAGCCAGCACCCCTAGGTACCAGGGGCTGCCAGGCCTTTGGAGCTAGGCCCCCTTCTGCGGGGAGCTCTGCAGGTCACCTGCGCCCCCCCTCCCCCACCTCCTCATCAAGGAGGGACTGATGGAGGAAGAGCCCCCATTTTGGGGCAGCAGCTGTCCCTGTGCTCCCAGGCCTGAACTTTAGCAGCCTGGATTGCAAGCCTGGCCCCTCGTGCGCCACAGAGGGCAGCGCCTGTCAGAACACCTGGGACCAAACTAGGCCACTGGACCCCCGGCTTCACTCGGGTCCTGCTCTGCTTGGCTGCTGACCCGGAAATCCAGCCCGGGACACTTCTGGCTCCCTTGGAAGGGAGTCGAGCTGAATTCACCCCACCCCCACCTCATGGAGAAAAACTGGGACTGAGCAGAGACCAGCCAGCCCCGGCCTGTAGCCTCGCCCCCCCCCCCCCCTTTCCAGGCTGGCTCCCCTGAGGAGGGCCCTGGCACAGAGGGGGCAGAACCCTCCCCCGCTGGCTTTAAGGGCTTAAACCAAACCCTCTTCACAAATGACGCAGACTGTGCGAGGGGGGTGGGGATCTGGCCCCAGGCAGCACCCAGAGCTTCTGGCTCCTTTTGGGGCGAGTCTCCTTTGCGGGGGGTGGGGCCTGTGTTCCAGCAGCCGGTGGGACATGGTGCCGGGGCTTTTTGTATGTGTAAATTCTTGTTGACTCGAGCGCTGCAGGAATAAAACTGCTGAGAGCGTCTGTGTGCGCAAGACACTGGGCCGTGTCCGGCTCCGCGGCCGGCGAAGAGCCAGAGCTGAGGTTGGGTGGGGGGGGCATGGCGGTCTCCCCCCTCCCCCCTCCAGCCAGCTGGGGGCGCTGCTGCTAACGAGTCAGTGAGCCTCCCTGGTTCCCCACCTGTGTCCTACAGGACCCCTGCCAGGAACCCCCTGGGAAGGCCTGCCCTGCCCTACAATGCCCATGGAGGGAGGGCCCTACTGTGTGCTCGGCACCTTCTGGAGTCTTTAGCTGCCCCGGTGAGGTGGTGAACAGGGCCCCTTATGCTGCCTGGGCTGCCCACAATGAGCTTTACCCCGCACGGATTTGGGGGCTTTCCAAAGGGGACTTGTACCCCCTCAGTGAGCACAGGCCCAGGGGTTCTGGCACCCAGCCCCTTATAGCCCAGGGGGTTCTGGCACCCAGCCCCTTCCACCCCCGGGGGTTCTGGCACCCAGCCCCTTATAGCCCCGGGGGTTCTGGCACCCAGCCCCTTCCACCCCCGGGGGTTCTGGCACCCAGCCCCTTATAGCCCCGGGGGTTCTGGCACCCAGCCCTGCCCACGGACAGACACACACAGACCATTTCTAAACTGCAAACGCTTCTTTGTTAAACAGGCTGCAGGCGGCAGTGCAGTAAGTGCTTCCTACGAAAGAGCCAAACCAAGTGTGGGGCTGCTCCCTGCCTCCGGGCCGTGCGAGGGCTCGGCCCAGCTCTCCCCTTAGTGCAGCCCCTGCTGCCCCAGCCCAGTGCCTGCCACACCCTGAGGCGCAGTCCCCAGTGCAGCCGGCGGAGGGCGGTGGGTGTGGTATGGCCAGGCTGCGTGGGGCAGTGGCTGGCACTAGTGGTTACGGGGTGGGGCAGTGGGGCTGGGAAAGTGAACGGGGAGGGCAGGCAGGGAGTGAGTGCACAGGGGCAGGTCTGCCTGGGACCCTCTGCCTAGCAGCACCTGCCGGGGCGGGCTGAGATTCCCCATGCTTGCAGGGGTGGGGCAGTGCCCTTTTAGCTGAACTCCATGGCTCTGCCCTATGGCAGGGGGCTGGTAGCCAGCAGTGCCCCCATCTCTGCAGGTTCAACCCAGAGACCTGGGGTCAGCTGGTGTGTAGGACCCAGGTGTCCTGGCTCCAGCCCTCTCCACAGCTGCACTTAGCAGCAGGGGGCCTGTGGCATTTCCCTCCAGGGAGATTGTCTGAGCAAGGGGAGGGAGCGGGGGGCTGCCGGCTTCCCCACCCGTTCAGCCAGCTGGATCCAGCTGCCTGAGGCGCCGCACGCCTGGCAAGGGGGGCTGCTGGGGGAACCTAGCAGGGCCCCCAGGGGAAGACGGGGGCAGGCGGTCAGCCAGTGCCGGGGCCCGTGGCTCTGGTCTGACGCTGCAGGGGTGCGTAGTGGGGCCCTGGCTCGCTGAGCCCAGGGCAGGAGACAGGCAGGCTGGGCGGTGCCCCTCAGTAGCTGTCCTTGGCCCAGGGCCGGTTGCGCTGCCAGTCCCTCTCGGGGTTAGGCTCGGCCTCGCGCTGCAGCAGCCGGTCCTGCGAGTCGTGCCCGTTGGCGCTGTGCAGGCCGCTGTTGTGGTGCCGGTGGGGCTGGTACAGCTCTGGGTAGGCGTCCGGGTACTCGTCCTCCAGGTGCTGGGAGCTGCACTGGGAGGAGGCTGCCCAGGTCTTGCGGGAGGTCTCGCTCGCCTCGTCCGACGGCTCGCTGCTCCGCTCCCCCAGCAGCTGCTGGTTCTGGGGCAGAGAGGTGGAGTCAGGGCCCCACCCAGAGTGCCGGGGGGGGGGGGGCATGCCTCACTCAGAGCGCTGTGCAGATGGGGCTGCCATGGCAAGGCAGGCGAGGGGGCTAGATGGACGGTGCCCAGCACGGCCCTGGCCCCATGGCCCCAGGGAGAGCCCTTTGCCCTGGGCAGAGCTCCAGCCATGGCGGGGCTTTGCAACGCCCCCTCGCTTAGCAAGGTCTGGCCACCTCCAGGCTGTGGGGCAGTGGCTGGCCGGGAGGGAAGGGGCTGCCGCCAGGGGGGGGCCGTGGGGCGGGTACCTGCAGACCGGGGATGGCGGTGGGCGGCGTCAGGAGCGGCTGGGTGCCTAGCGGGTTGTGCGTGGCTTTCCAGTACACCTCCAGGTACTCAGCCAGGTGCTCGCAGGCGTCCTCCAGTTGGTTCTCATCCAGGATCACATCAAAGAGCTCCTGGGAGCAGGAAAGGGCCCACTCAGTGCAGGGGTGACGGGGGTGGGGGGCTGGAGCGGGCAGCAGCCAGGGCTGCAGGGTCCCACCCTCGCCCCACCCCCACGCTCACCGGCGGGCGCAGCAGCCTGAGCTGCAGGGTCCCACCCTCGCCCCACCCCCACGCTCACCGGCAGGCGCAGCAGCCAGGGCTGCAGGGTCCCACCCTCGCCCCACCCCCACGCTCACCGGCAGGCGCAGCAGCCAGGGCTGCAGGGTCCCACCCTCGCCCCACCCCCACGCTCACCGGCAGGCGCAGCAGCCAGGGCTGCAGGGTCCCACCCTCGCCTCACCCCCACGCTCACCGGCGGGCGCAGCAGCCAGGGCTGCAGGATCCCATCCTCGCCCCAACCCCACGCTCACCGGCGGGCGCAGCAGCCTGGGCTGCAGGATCCCATCCTCGCCCCAACCCCACGCTCACCGGCGGGTGCAGCAGCCAGGGCTGCAGGATCCCATCCTCGCCCCACCCCCACGCTCACCGGCGGGCGCAGCAGCCAGGGCTGCAGGGTCCCACCCTCGCCCCACCCCCACGCTCACCGGCGGGCACTGCACCAGCTTGTCCGCAGCCATCATCTGTACGTTGAGATGCTTCATCTGCGACTTGCCCCGGGATTTGATCAGCCGCTGCAGCACCTGCCCAGGGAGCAGAGCCCATCACGTCTCCGGGCCGGGCCAGGCCAAACCCTCCTCCTACCCCCACTCCTGGGCCAGGAATAGCCTCCATCCCCCTCCTAAGCTGGGCAGAGCCCCCAACCCCCAGGTTCTCCCCACTCCTGGGCCTAGCTGTGGGCTTGGCAAAGGAGCGAGCCTGCAGCAGGCTGACACTATTGCACAGGGCAGGCGTGGCTCGGAGCTGCTGGGGGAGTCCTCCAGGTGGCCAGGCCGGCCCCAACGTGGCGCTAGGGGGCGCTGTGCCACAAGGGCTCAACAGACCCCCGGTCCCAGGCCAGCCCTGGGGGTGCGGCCTGGCCCCGGGGCTCCCGCGACCTCGCTCACCTTGGGCGAGGACACCTTGACGTAGACCACGATGGGGGCCAGCGAGGTCTTGGCCAGCTGGGCCGGGTGGTTGATGGTGTCGGCGTCCAGCACCACCAGCTGCAGAGCCTTGGCCAGCTCGAAGATGCGCTCAATCTCGCTCTGCACCTCGGCTGGGGGGGAGAGTGTGAGCCCCCTGGCGCCCCCCACCCTGGCAGGCGAGGGAGGGAGCTCCCCTCCCCTGCTTGCCTGGGGCCCCAGTGGCTCCCCACCCCCTGCCTGGGGCTGCTCCTGCTCTGCCCCGGGAGCCGCACAGCCTGTGGGGCTCAGGGCCTGGTGGCTGGGGAGGGGGGGTGAGCCCAGTCGCACCCAGCTCATGTGCCCTTTCCTGGCAGCCCCGGGTTGCCCCATCTCTCTGGCTACGGGACACTTGGGCCAGGGAGCCGTTCTCTGCCCCGCAGGCGCCAGGACCCCGGGGCGTCCGGCCAAGGTGGGGGGTGGGCTGAGTCCTTCGCTCAGGGGTTCGGGGAGGGGCTGGAAGCCTCCAGTCTGACTCGGCTGCTTTCCCAGGGCAGGCTGCTGCTTCGGCCAGGCCCCCGGGGGGGTGGGCTGGCTGCCCCAGCCCCGCAGGACTCACCGATGCTGGAGCGGGTGGTGGAGCGTTCGATGATGGCGCGCTTGCCCGGGTTGTTGAGGACGGAGCGTTTGGCGAGGGACAGGTCGGCGGTGACGCGGGTGATGGAGATCCTGAGCGGGCGAGAGGGCTGGTGTGTCCCCTGGGGCCAGGCGGCTGAGACACCCTCCCCCCCAGCCAGGCTCAGGGCTGCCTGGGGAGGGGAACGCCAAGCACGTGGGGGCAGGGGGCACAGACACCGTGCCGGGGGGTCTCACCTGCCATCAAACCTGTGCTTGAGGAAGTCGAAGAGTGCCTTCTGCATCATGTCCGTCACCTGGGGGCAGAAGGACCCAGCACGCTCAGCCAGCCCAGGTGCAGGGGGTGCCCCAGGCCCGCCTAGTGCTCCAGAGAGGGGTCAGCGAGGGCCAAGTTCTGCCCCAGCCCTTCCTCCTGTGCAGGCACCGCCAGGCAGCAGATGGCACCAGGGAAGGATGTGCCAGCTGGGAAGGGAGGGAGATGGCAGCTGTGCCAGGACGCTGCGGCCTGGCCATCTGCTCTCCAGTCACGTTGGCCCGTGAGGGCGGGGGGCAGGCAGGCGCAGAGGCGCGAGCCCCCGGGGTGGGGGGGCAGGCACAGACCAGGACGGAGTCACCGGCATGTCTGGGCTCACTGCCTGCACCGCTGACCCCTGCAGGAGAAAATCTGAACTGCTCTGCTGTGTGTCAAAGCCCCTCTCCCGCCCTCACCAGGCAGGCGCTTTCCCTTAACTGGCTGCCAGGGCCTGGGCTCTGCCCCCTACGGCGGCTGCAAGGGGAGCAGTGCTGACAGCGTGGGGGCGGGGGCAGGGGCCTGGGAGAGCTTTTGCCACATGGGGTCCTGCTGGGAGTCAGAGGGCTCCTCCCACCAGCTGTTCCCTGGGAGCCCCCGTTCAATGTGGCACTGCTAGTGACAAGCCCCCCCCAAGAAACGGCTCCCCCCAAGCAGTGGGGTTCCTGCTTCCGCTGAGAGCTCAATCCACTTTCCTTTTGCCAGACAACGCCCCCCCCCCCCCCCAGTGCCGGCTGGGAAATCCCCCCCCCCAAAGCTCCATCCAGGCCCCCTCCTACCTCGTATCCTTTCAGGGAGGGGCCCACCAGCACCACCGGTCTCATGGAGGGAACCACGTCGTAGGGCGGGATGTGCTCTGTCTGGGAGAGAGGGGTTGGGGCAGGTCAGGGCCTGTCGGCGCGGGAGGGGGGGCAGAGGGGTGCTGGATGGCCAGCGCTGGGGGGCCTCAGAACCAACAGGCTGGGGTTCATCAGCCCAGGTGTCCTGGCCAAGGCCCCTGAGCCTGCCTAACCCCACCCTGCAGCCTGACTTGAGCCAAGGGGGCTTTCCTGCCCCTCTGCTCCAAGCGGCTGCTCTGCAGTTGCGGGGCAGGCGAGCTCCGCCCCAGAAGTGGCCGCACAAACTGGCAGGGTGTGAGCACAGCTCACCCCACCCCCTGCCGGCGACCCGGCCGCACCTGCCCCGGCCACTCACCTGCTTTTGCTTCTGTTTAGCTTGTGGAAAGGAAAGGAGAGACAGGGTTGGTGAAAGCAATTTGGGAGCAGCAGCGAGTGAGGGACTGGGGGGGCCCCAGTGTGGGGACAGTGGGGGTCACCCCGACTGCAGTGGGAGGCGCTAGCTTGCCTGGCCAAGCCTCATGAGCTGAGCTGAGCTGTAGCAGTGCTCTGCTCCTGCCCGAGCCAGCCCGTGATCCCTGCAGGGGCGGGGTGCCCAGGGCACCCATAGGGCAAGGCCGGGGATCAGAGGACATGGTGGCTGGCAGGGTGGGGCTCATGGCTCTGGCCCCTCCAGCCCCAGGGGGCGAGTCCACCCATTCCCTAGAGGGCCCCTCCAGCCTGGCCTTTGTGCCCTGCCTGGTGGGGGGCAGGGCTATGCAGAAGGGGCTGTGGAGTGGGGGGGGGCTGAGTGGTGCGTGGGACCTGCCCACCGGGCTGCGCTGCAGCCGTTACCTAAGGACGGGGGAGGCGATCGCCGCTTGCTGGGGTCGCCGAGGCCGGAGGCGTTGCCAGATCGCCTGGGGAGAAGCGACAGTGAGTAGAGGGAAGCCCTGGAGGTGGGGGGGGGGGGGGTAATCACAGGGGAGGGGGCAGCCTGGGGGCGAGGAGTATTCACAGGCGGCTCGGTGTGTGACATGCCTACACACCGTGCACCACGCCTGCTCCCGTGGCTGGGCCCCGCACAGGTTAACAGCCTGCTACTGCTGCCAGTAACGGAGCTGCCTTGGAGCCTGTCGGAAGCTCCGGGCTGCGCTGCTGAGGTGCAGGATGGGCGTGCTGCCGCTGGCTCCCCGCAAGGATGGGCGTGACTACGCTGACCCCATGGGACCAGGCTGCAGGGGACGGGCCCAGAGATTCCCCCCCGGCGGCCCCTTCACCTGGCTTTCTGCTCCTGCTTCAGCCGTATGGCCTCCAGCCGCTGGGGGCTGGGGATGAAAGCGACGTCCCCCCCCTCCTTCACTAGCCGCCCGATCCACCAGTCATTGCTGTATTTCTGGGGAGACACCGACAGGGACTGTTGAGGGGGCGAGACCAAGCCCTGCCCTGAGACGGCAGCCGGCTGGCCTGGAAGGACGGGATTCAGGGCAGCCTGGCCCAGAGGGAGCTGGTGGCAGGGCCAGCATCAGACCCCGGGCTCCCAGTCGCTCCCCCACTAGCCCGACGCCAGGCTCACCTCCTTGATGTGCAGGAAGTCTTTGGCTTCGAAGTTGATGGCGGATCCCTGCACGGGACACTCCTCATCCAGGGCTCCGCAGTAGCTGACATTGGTGCGCACAGCAAATGCTACCGGCTTGTGCTGGGGAGAGCAGGGACATGGGGCGGGGGTCAGTGCTGGGCAGCCGGGTGCCCCCATGGGCCTATGGCCCCAGTGGTAGAAGGGATCCCACTCCCCTCTGACCCACAGGCATTGGCAGCTGCAGGAGGTAGGAGGCCAGGCTAGATGGGCCCCCAGCCTGATGTCAGGCAGTGGAAAGAGGGGATGCCCTGCTGGACCGGCCAAAGGGAGAAGGGCCTGGGACCTTCCCCAGTATGATCTGGTTAAGCAGGTGCATGTTCATCACTGCCCAGCGGTGTGTGTCCAAGCCCCTATACTGCTACTGGAGCAGGTTATGGGGAGGGGCCCTAGGTTTGTGATCCACTACAATCCACAGTGCCCTTCCTGTGCAGAGCCCGCGTCTTGGCCCCGCCTGGCTACCTTGGCCCTCTCCAACTGCTGCTGGGCCTGGTTCTCCACCTCGCGCTGGGCGGTCTCACGCTCCTCCTCCAGGGACACGTCTGAGTCCAGGGACGGCCGGCTGGTGTAGGAATCGGCTGAGCCCTGTGGGGAGGGAGCTGAGTGCCATTGCCGCAGGACGCTGCGCTGCTGGAGCCCAGACACCCGACCCCCTCCCAAAGTGCACCCAGCGCTGTGCTCCCATGGCCAGCACTGGCTCCCACGGGCCCTCCTGGGGACTTGGCAGGGGGTGGGTGCAGCTGCCAGCCCCGAGGTGATTACAAATAGCACCTTGCAGCTGCCCTCGTGCACCCCTCGTGCACCCCCCATGCAAACCCTGAGGCTACGGGAAGGCCACATTTTATGACACGTCTGCACGTGGGGATCACCTGGGGCCAGCACATCAACACTGGGGGCTGGGGACCGTGGCGTGGGGGAGCCCAAGGCCGGCACTTTGCTTGCAGGGCTCCTGAGGGATTTGCTGGCAGCAGGCAGGGAGCACCTAGTGGCATCAGATGGCCCTGCTGTGCCCCGCCAGAGGGTCAGCATCACAGAGAGCTCGGCCTCCTGCCCTCCCCGCAGAGAGCAGCCTGGTCCAGGGGCAGGGGGTTGGTCCCTTATCCCCCTTCCCTGCTGGGCATCTGCTCCGTGCCTGGCCCGGGTTCCATCCCCAGATGGCAGAGGGAGTAAATCCGCCTCCTGGGAGGGTGAAGTCAGCGGCACGGCCATGCCAGCGCCCGCTTGGGGTAAACACTGAGCCGCCGTGGCTGCCAGCTCCGCTCACACGCCTGCCAGGCCTCCGGGGAGGGGACTGCACAAACAGGCCTGCACATCCCAGGGAGCGGCCAGGGAGGGAGGGGGGACAGAGGCTGCCCCCCGCCCCAAAGCGCAGAAATGTAGCGAGCATGCTCCGTGGGGTCTCCAGGCTCTGCGGAGCCGGCTGGTCCCAGCTCCACTGCCCCCCCCCCCCGTATGTGGGGGGTTGGGATCATTTCTCTGCACTTCTCAGCATCGGATTTCATCTGCAATTTTCTCGCCTTGGCAGCCAGTTTGGGGAGGCCCCGTTGTGGCTCTTCGCAGCCTGCTCGGGGCTGAACCCCCTGGCGTCGGTTTGTATCCTCTGCAAACGGGGCCTCTTCTCGGGCAGCCCTCCCCCTGGATCAGCAGTGGCCGTGAGCAGCCGGGGCTCAGCACAGATCCCCCAGGACCGGCTGGTCAGCTCCTCCCCCGGCTTTCCTAAGTTCAGCCACTTCCTGACCCAGGAGAGGACTTTCCCTGGCATCCAGGGCATCTTGGTTTCCATCCAGGCCTTCGGATGAGGGACCTTGGCAGCGGCGTTCTGGAAATCCAGATCCACTGGCCGGCTGGTCGCCTCGGCCACGTGCTGGTCGGCTCCCTCCAAGGGGTCTGGCATCTGGACAGCTGTGACTTCCCTCCACAAGCCGAGGTGACCCCCCCCCCCATCCTTTGCTCGAGTTTCTACCCATTGGCCCAGGACGGAAGTGAGACTTGGGGGGGGTATGGCGGGGCTTGGGGCCCTCGCCACCTTTCCCAGCCGGCTGGGCCAGACATCAGGGTCTGAGCAGGACGGGGCGTCCGAGGTGGGAGCCCAGTGTTGGGAGGGGGGCGCCCCAGAGACTGGCCCTTCCTTTCCCAGCTGCGTGCGCCCCAGGAAATGCCGACCCCGCAGGAACCTTTAACCCTTTGCAGGCTGAGACCACAGACCCCCTGTGACCTACGCTCCCGCCAGCCCTGGGAAATGCCAGGCCCCAGCTGGCTCAGTGGGAGCCGTTTTGTTGTTTCATCTGATTATCCGGCCCCCCTGGCGCCAGCCCACACACCTCAGAGCTAAGCAGATGTGCCCGCCACGGGTGCCCGGCCCCACGGGGCAGCGCCCAGCCCACAAATGCCAAGTCTGGCCCCAGGCTGAGCAGGACCAGGGAGGGTGGGACGCCTGCCCCACTTTGCCCAGCACTTTCCTCCCCGATGCCCCCTCGGCTCCCCTGGCTCCCCAGCCCTCCCATCACCACCTGCCCCCCAGAATCCCCCACTCTACTCATTGCGAACCTCCAGCCCTGTTTTACCCCAAGGCTGAGCTCCCCCCATGAGCCCCACAATTCCCAGCTGACCCTTGGGGTGTGGGTGCACGAGGCAGGGCACCATGCAGTGGCTGCTGGGGGCAGCTGGGGGGGGTTCTGTGCCCCCTCCCGCGGGAGCCGCCTGGTTAAATGAGCAGCTCCCGCTGCGTCCCCAGAACAAAGGCAGAAGCTGCAGTGAAATATTTATAGGTCCCCAGCTCTGTTTCTGAAAAGCAGCTTCCTCCCCCCCCCCCCACGTCCCCTCCTCCGGGAGCGACTCCAGCTGCCCCTGCCAGGCTGCGTGAGCCAGGCTCAGCCATGGGCACAGCTTCTCCCAACTCCCCCATTCTCACTTGTGCCCCCCTCTTGTCCAGGGTCCCTCTGCCCCGCCCCCCTGCTCTGGCCTTCTCCTGCCCCAGCTCTGATCCCAACCCCCCATCCCTTCCCTGGGCTGGCGGGCGCAGACCCAGGGGCTAGCTGTGCGGGGAGGGCACAGGGCTCTGTCCCGGGCGGGTGCTGCTGTAGGGGCCTGGCCCAGCTCCGAGTGCAGCCCCTATGGCCAGGCTGGGACAGGCACAGCCTGGGGCTCTCCTGCACCCTCCGCCCAGTGCCCCCCAGCTGGCCCCCGCAGCTCAGGGGCACAGTGCCCCCCCCTTTGCAGGACACCTCACCCCCAGCCAGGGGCTGCCCCCAGCATCCCTGCCCCCACCTTCCGACAATGCCAAGAGCACCTCTCGCTTACAGCCCCCCGAACCTGGTGCCCCCCTGCCAGGTGCAGAGATGAAACCCACTGCCCCATGCAACACCCACCCCAGGCCAACACACAGGTGCCCATCCAGGCCTCTGAGCCCCTGGGCCTGCCGCTAGGTGCCAAGTGTTGTTCACCATCCAGCCCCCCGCCCATCTCCCCATCTTCTGGGAGCGGGGCTGGAAATGCCTCCGCTGCTCTGGTGCTGCAGAAATAGCCGGAGGGCGGGGGAAGGGGAGAGCTGCCAGAGCCCCCAAGCCCCCAACAAAGGCAAGCACCCCTCTCGCTCCCAGCCCTGTGGGGAGGGGGCTCCCTGCCAGCCCCCCAAGCCGGCGCCCCCCACTCACCACCTCGGAGTCCTCGAAGCCATGGAGATAGGAGTCGTCGTACATGGGGGAGCCCGGGAGAACGGGGGCCGGGGAGAGGCAGGAGGGAGCGGAGGAGGGGGAATGGCTCCCCAGACGGGCGCAGACTCGACTGGTCCCACCCTGCTCGGCCGGGCGGGGGGGAGCCAGGGCTGGCGGAGCAGCCGCGGCCGCCCCAGGGCTGGGCTGGGGCCCTGCAGGTCCTGAGCCCGGCTGCACCTGCCTGATGGGGCTGGCAGTGGCTGGGGGGAGGCGTGGAAGGGAGGCCAGAAGGAGCAGGGAGGGGAGGGGGCGTGGCAAGGAGGAGCGAGAGGCAGAGAAGAGCAGAAGGGAACAAAGAGCTGATGCCAGGGAAGGAGGCGAGGCAGAGGCAGCTGGAGGAGGGGGAAAGCAGAGAAGGGGTTCCAGGAGCAACCCACAGCATGTGGGGCAGGGAGGTCACGCGCCCTTCTGTGCACAGACTTACACTAGTGCCAGGATCCGTGTTCTCCTGTGCACAGATCTACAGTTCCCCCCTCCATGTGCAGTAGTGCCAGGATCCGTGTTCTCCTGTGCACAGATCTACAGTTCCCCCCTCCATGTGCAGTAGTGCCAGGATTCGTGACCCTCCGTGCACAGACCTACAATCCCCCCTCCAAGTGCACTAGTGCCAGGATCCGTGTCCCTCCGTGCACAGACCTACAATCCCTCCTCCATGTGCACTAGTGCCAGGATCCGTGTCCCTCCGTGCACAGATCTACAATCCCTCCTCCATGTGCACTAGTGCCAGGATCCGTGTCCCTCCGTGCACAGATCTACAATTCCCCCTCCATGTGCACTAGTGCCAGGATCCGTGTCCCTCCGTGCACAGACCTACAATCCCCCCTCCAAGTGCACTAGTGCCAGGATCTGTGTCCCTCCGTGCACAGATCTACAATCCCTCCTCCATGTGCACTAGTGCCAGGATCCGTGTCCCTCCGTGCACAGATCTACAATTCCCCCTCCATGTGCACTAGTGCCAGGATCCGTGTCCCTCCGTGCACAGACCTACAATCCCCCCTCCAAGTGCACTAGTGCCAGGATCTGTGTCCCTCCGTGCACAGATCTACAATCCCTCCTCCATGTGCACTAGTGCCAGGATCCGTGTCCCTCCGTGCACAGATCTACAGTTCCCCCCTCCAAGTGCACTAGTGCCAGGATCCGTGTTCTCCTGTGCACAGATCTACAATCCCTCCTCCATGTGCACTAGTGCCAGGATCCGTGTCCCTCCGTGCACAGATCTACAATCCCTCCTCCATGTGCACTAGTGCCAGGATCCGTGTCCCTCCGTGCACAGATCTACAGTTCCCCCCTCCAAGTGCACTAGTGCCAGGATCCGTGTTCTCCTGTGCACAGATCTACAATCCCCCCTCCAAGTGCACTAGTGCCAGGATCCGTGTCCCTCCGTGCACAGATCCACAATCCCTCCTCCATGTGAACTAGTGTCAGGATCCGTGTCTCTCTGTGCACAGATCTACAATCCCCCCTCCAAGTGCACTAGTGCCAGGATCTGTGTCCCTCCGTGCACAGATCCACAATCCCTCCTCCATGTGAACTAGTGCCAGGGTCCGTGTCTCTCTGTGCACAGACCTAGTGCCAGGATCCGTGTCTCTCTGTGCACAGACCTAGTGCCAGGCTCCAGACTCCCAGCCTCTGAGTAGCTCGTTCCGCGGAAATAAAAAGGTGATTAACATTTGAGTCCTTTGCTGGCCATTTATCAGCAGCCAAGTGGGCACAGGGAGAGCAAAGAGGGGCCAATGATGGGTCGGGGGCTTCCTTCTCGGACAGCAACCTGCTCTTCCAACTCAGCCAGCTACAGAGAACGTGCTGCCCCCGGCAGACCCCACCACCAGCTGATGGCGGCTCTGGGCAGGCAGAGAAACACCCTGGTCCTTGCCCGGCCTAACCCTCCCTCACCCTGTATCCCACCGCACCCTGCCCCAGAACGCACTCCCAGCCATCCTGACGCACGGGGGATCAAACCGGGGCCTGGGCAGCTCATTCCCCAGGCGGGCTGCATCTGAGTGGCACCCTCTATGGTGCTGCAGCAGGGCGGGGGGGGGGGGAGTCTGTGACACGCCCACCGGGGGCCCCACCCAGCTCCCAGAGCTTTGGGGCCCTGCTCTGAACTACGCCCCAGCCTGCCCTGGCACCGCGCTCAGCCCTGGGGCCTTTCCAAGCAGGCTGGGGGCAGCCGGGAGTGGGGCATGTGAGTGCAGTGCATGGGGGTGTCCACCCCACAGGGGCCCCGAGTCCCCGAGGCCAGGGTGTGTCCCTCAGGCCCTCTCCAGTGCCCAGTGGGGGCAGGCAGGAGGTGTGTGGAAGAGGAGAGAGAATTTATTTCCCCCCCAGCTGGGCACCCACCACCCTGCCACACCCCACCCTGGTACCCCCCCCCCCGACTCTTGGGCCTGGTCCCACCAGAGTGGCTAGACCCCCTCCCCATGTCCCAACAGCTGGTGAGAGGACGATAGGCAGGAACCCTGGACCCCAGCCCAATGAGCGGGGGTGTGAGGGAAGCTCCAGCACCTTGCCCCAAATCTCACCCCCCAACCAACCGCCTCAAACTCCACCCTCCACTCAGCAGCATCAGCTGTCTGCCCCCCCCCATGGCTGTCCCCTCCTTTCCATGAGCCTCTTCCCCCTCCTGCTCACCAGGCTCCAACAGCCCCCCCAATTCACCTGTTCCCCAGCCCCCCGGATCTCCCACTCCCCTGATCCCAAGGTCCTTGGCCGAACCAGCCCCTGTATCTCCCCATTCCCCGCCTGGCGCCCATCCCCCTCCCAGTCCCCCTGCCCCCAGACTGCGCCTGCCTGTCCCCCAGATTTCCCCTCCCCCCAACACTCCTTGCCCATCTATATTTTTTCTCCCGTCCCTCCCTGGGAATCCCATTCACATGCACAGCGATGGGCAAGCCCGGGGGAGAAGGGCGGGTGGGCCGGGGGGGGGGAAGGGCTGGGGAAGATGGATGGACGGGGGGCAGGGAAGGTCTGGGGGCGCTGGGGGGCCGGGGGAAGGGCTGGGGGGCTGGATGGACGGGGGCCGGGGGAAGGGCTGGGGGGGCTCTGGAGAGGGACAGGACGGGGGGGCGGGGAAAGGGTTGGGGGGCAGGGAAGGTCTGGGGGCGCTGGGAGGTCGGGGGGCAGGGAAGGGCCGGGGGGGCTCTGGAGAGGGACAGGACGGGGGGGCGGGGAAAGGGTTGGGGGGCAGGGAAGGTCTGGGGGCGCTGGGAGGTCGGGGGGCAGGGAAGGTCTGGGGGCGCTGGGAGGTCGGGGGGCAGAGAAGGTCTGGGGGCGCTGGGGGGCCGGGGGAAGGGCCGGGGGGGCTCTGGAGAGGGACAGGACGGGGGGGCGGGGAAAGGGTTGGGGGGCAGGGAAGGTCTGGGGGCGCTGGGGGGTCGGGGGGCAGGGAAGGGCCGGGGGGGGCTCTGGAGAGGGACAGGACGGGGGGGCGGGGGCCCCGTTACCTCGTTCAGCAGGAAGGTTGCGCTGGAGTCAGAAAAAGACATAGACGGGGCCAGCGAGCCCGAGCCGAGCCCCCCCCCGCGCCGCCGCCCCCCGCTCCCTGCGCCCGCAGCTCGGCTCTGCCCGGCCGCTCCCCGGGTGCGTGGCCGCCCCCCTCCGCCGGCTGCGCCCGCTCCGCGCCCCCCACCCCTCGCTCGCTGCGCCCTCCCCTCCCTCCCCGCCTCTCCCTGCCAGCCCCGGCGCCAGCTGGCGCCCCTTCCCTCCCCCACTAAGGGGCCCCGGCGCCCTATTAGCGGCTGGGGGGGGGGGACTGAAGGCGTCCCCGGGGAGGGGCCCGCGCTGGGGGGGGGGAAGGCAGCTCGCACCCTGATCCCCCTCTCCAGCCGATCACAGGAATGGGGGGAAGAGCAGTAACCCCCCCCCCGCACAGCAGAACAGGACAAGGGCATCGCCCTGACCCTGGGCAGGGGACTCGCTGCCCCACCCCCGAACTGCCCCCATGCTCTCCTGGCTGCAGAGGGGTGCACCCCCCCCCACGCAGGCACCTCACAGAGCGGTGTCCCCCCCACTCCGAAGGGCTGGGGGGATGGGCCAATTTAATCCCTTGTCCAGGGGGGCTGCTCCCCTCCCCCCCCGCAGAGCCAAGGGGCTGCTCCCCTCCCCCCCCCGCAGAGCCAGGGGGCTGCTCCCCCTCCCCCCGCAGATCCAGGGGGCTGCTCCCCCCCCCCCCCGCAGAGCCAAGGGGCTGCTCCCCCTCCCCCCGCAGAGCCAGGGGCTGCTCCCTCTTCTCCCAGTTCCAGTGCTGATTTAATAGGGATGAACTAGCCACTTGCCGTGGGAGAAGCTGCAGACAAGCTCCCCCTCCCTCCACGCCCCCAAAACCCCGTTATCCAAAAAGCTCCCCCAGGCGGGAAGCCTGCACACTCAGACTCTCCCAGCAGGGGGCGCTGGAGGGGCAGGTGCCCTGCCTGGAGGTGCTCAGCTAGTCCAATCCCAGCCTCCCCCAGCAGGAGGCCCTGCAGGCCCTGCTGGATGGAGCAGGGTGCCCCTGGGGGCTACTCCAGCCCCAGGGGGAGTTTGTGCAGTGGGGTGTGAGAGGTGAGCGCCCAGGGCAGGGCTGAGCCCTCAGTCCCCCCCACTCCTCAGCGGGACTCCCTGGCACCTGCCCTGCTGCTCCCCTCATCCCCCCCCCCCCCCCCCCCCCCGCAGCCAGCTCCAGCCCGGCTCTCCCACCTACCTCCATGCTGTGCCCGGACTCCGGCACCTCGGCCCTCACCGCCTGTCCTCCCTGCAGCCTCTTGCTGGGGGTGGGGACACGGCAGGAGCCTCTAGCAGCCGAGTCTGCAGCCTGAGCCCTCTTTCAGGGTCAATCCAACCCCCCCCACAAACAGTGCATCCTCTGCCCCCCCCTTTCTGCTGGACCCACGGAGCGGCGCAGTTCAGCTGGACAGACGGACGGTCCGTGGTCCTGTGAGCCGGGGGACCCTCGTTACCTCGTTGAGCAGGAAGACACTGGAATTGGAGAGAGACATGCAGGGCGGCTGCTTCACAGGAGGAGATGCACCGGCTGCCTCCTCACCCAGCGCCTGGCTGAGCAGCCCAGCCCAGCCCAGCTCCCGGGCTCTCACAGGACACAGGCAGGAAGCCCAGCCCACGGGCTCCCACGGGACAGCTCCTGGGACAGCGCACGAGCGGCTCGTGTGCTCTCCCGGGACGGTGCACGAGCATCTGGCGGAATGGTGCACGAGCAGCCGCGGGCTCGTGGGCTCTCGTGGGACAAGACGGGGGTGTCGCGTGGGACGGGGTGCGGGCATGGGATGGGGCACAGATTTCACGTGGGCATCATGTGGGATGGGGTGCTGTGGTGGATGGGGTGCAGGCTCAGGCCTCCTCTCCCCAGTCTGGGTCCAGCCCCGCAGAGCACCTTGGGGGGCCCAACCCGGCCCAGTGTTGGCTCAAGGACCCAGAGAGGCAGAGCCGAAGCTCCCCCCTAGGGCGTCTTCCCTCTGCTCCTGAGCCCTTGTCCTCAATTCTGCCCATTCACTGAGCCCGGAGGTGGCTTGAGGCCTATGCTGATGTGCACAGCTGGGTGTCTGGACCGTGGGCCGAGCGGCTTCCCCTGCACCCCCATTCTACCTGCCGCTCCCCCTCCCGGCTGCTGGAGCCTGCCCACCTTCCCTGAGTGGCCCAGGTCCCCCCCAGAGCGCGCTGTTCCCCCCAGACACTAACCCCTTCCCAGATGTGCTCTGGGGGTCTCAGGGGTCAGAGGCTCCCACCCCTGCCACCTGCTGGGGGAACAGGGTCGGGGCCCACCTGCCCTGCCCCTCTGGCCCGCACGCCTGCCGGGGACGGGGTGGGAGTGCAGGGAGCCCATTTGTCCAAGTGGCTGGGACCCCTGGGCACATTAGCCCAGTGCAGAGAGGGCCCCGGCCATGCCGGGAGCTGGGTCCGCACGTCTGGCCGGGGAGCTGGGCCTTGTTCCTAGCGGGTGCCACCCAGCATGGGCAGGGGGAACACCCCACTGCAGAGCCTGCCCCCAGCCCGGCTCAGCTTCTGGCCAGCAGGGCCCCATCATGCCCGGCAACCCCCAAGCTCTGCCTGCAGACCTGTCGGCACCCTCTGCTAAGCAGGGTTGGGCTAAGTCTGCACTTGGATGGGAGAGGTCTACAGAAACCCCGGGTGCGGAGGGGGGGGGCATGGAGGGCTCCTCCTCTCCCAGGAAGTGCTGACCCCAGTGCAACACCAGGGGGTGCTGTGATGCGGGGGGGGGGGGGGGAGTCTTTCCCATCAAATCCAGGTCCCTGTGTCCTTGTGGCCCCGCCAAGCTGCGCTAACCGGACGCTGGGGTCCTGGCTGCCCGGGATCCTTCACCAGGCTGGGCCAGCATCCAGAACCGGGACGCCCCCCCCCCCCGTCAGCTCCAGCCTGATTTGCCTCCTCATGCTGATTGAACGCCCCCCCCCCCCAGGCTTCCCCCAACCCCGCCCGCCCGGCACAGCCCAGCGCCAGCCGCACGCAGCTCGCCCGGGGGATGGGCCCTTCTCAGAACTCCTGCTGCATCGACCCACTTGAGAGACAAAGAGCCTCCCGGGCGGGGGCGGGGGCGGGGGGGCAGCTTTCCACTTAGCTCTTGCGAAGCAGCCTCATAAATAAGAGAGCAGGGAGCCCGCGGGCCTGGCCGGCGCTGCGGCTAATGGATGCGCCGCGATGCCAGCATGCAGCCCCGGGGACAGGAGGTGTCTTCGGTTTCCAGAAGAGGAGAGAGGGAGAGACTCCGGGCAGACGGGGGTGGGGGGGGGGGCAAACCTCATTCTGGCAGCAGAACGAGTGGGTGGCTGGACAGCCCATGGGAGGTGCATGCCCCGCCCCCGACAGACACCCCCAGAAAGAGACTCTCTTCCCACCTGCTCTTCTCAGGGAGCAGGGTCTAGTGGTTAGAGCAAGGCAGGGCTGGAAGCCAGGAGTCCCGGGTTCGATCCCTGCTGGAGGTGGGAAATAGAGTCTAGTAGTTAGAGCGCATGGGGGTCGCAGAGTGACCTGGGCCTTTTAAAATGCAGCAATTCCAGCCCACCTGGGCCCTCATTAGCAGCCTGAGCTGGTCTCTAGAAAGAGCCAGAGGCGGGCTGGTGGCTGAGGCTGTGAAGGGCAGGGGGTGGACCAGCCAGGACCACAGAGCTGTGGGAGTGTAGAGCCCTGGTCTGAGCAGGACTGGACCCAGCTAGGGCAGGAGCGATGGCTGCAGATGACCAGGCTGAGATGAGGCAAGAGCCCCGGGATGTCCATGACCTACTGGAGTTGTGTGGGACCCGCCTACATCTCTTACTAAGCCCGGCCTCCATGGAGGGCTCTGACTGAGAGCCCATAATGGTGTTACTGATTTGAGGAGCTCTGAGGGGAAACTGAGGCAGGCTGCCTGCAGCGAGGCCTCTGGGCTGTGGGAGGCCTCTGGGCTGTGGGAGGCTGCTCCGGAGGAGCTGGTAGTCAAGCTCCTGTCCCAGGCTGTGTGATCTTGGGCAGGACATCTGGCCTCCATTATTCCCCCCCCCCCCCCCCCCGCCCCACAGATACACTGGGGATGAGGCTCCTGACCTTGGCAGCCTGACTGGAAAGGCACTTGAGTGCTGCTCCCTCCTGCTTGCAAAGGGTCCATCGTGGCAGGCTGGCCCCAGCCGGGCCTGCAGGGGAGAGGCAGAGACCTGCCTGAGGGGCTCCAGCCAGGGGGGTGGGAGCTGAAGCGCTGCTACCTAGTGTGGGTGGGACGCGAGAGCTGAGCTGTTCTCCCCTACGGGCCGCCCTGCTAGCCTGTGCCAAGCCGGGCTGGGGTCAGACTCTGGGTCCTCTCGAGCCAGCTGGGCCCCTGTTTTTCTGCCATGATGTCCTAGCCCCCCCCGTCCTACCAGCCTCTCCACACTCCTGTGGGTCCTTTGCTGTTGGGGGGGTGGGGGCTGATGGCTGCAGGGTGGGGTATGGTCACCCCCACGCCCCCTGGTGGAGGAGGCCAGCTTGGCTGCGTGGCTCCATCATGCCCATGCCCTCGACGGGCTGGTCCCGGGAGCATCCCAGCAGGTTGCACCGCCTGCCCCCAGCCCCTGAATGGGTCTGGCCCGCCTGGGGCTGGCCCCTGACCCGAGTCCGGGCTGCCAGGCGAGCTGGAATTTCAGAGCATTCAGCATTTCCGCCGGCCGTCCCCTGACACAGCACGGCCTATATATAGCCAGGGCTGGGGAGCGCTTCTTGCTGATCCTCCCAGCGGCCGGGGGGGGGGGGGGGGCCTCCTCAGAGCGCCCGGGTTCCAGTGCAAAAGCCTTGCCTGGCATGAGGCTCCTGGCATTGCTGCAGCTCCCGGTTCCAGCCCCGCCTGCTCGTGGCTTTGGTGATGCAGGAAGGGGTGTTTGTCCCCGATTGGAGTAGGGCCCTGGGACTCCTAGGTTCTTTCCCTGGCTCTGAGAGGAGAGTAGGGTCTAGTGGTTAGAGCGGAGGGTCGTCAGAGGTGAGGGCTGGAAGCCAGGACTCCTGGGTTCTCCCCTGGCTGCTCCTTTCGAGGCTGGGCTGGAGCGCGATGCTTCCGTGAGCAAGACCAAGCGCAGTTGGCCCCACAAGTACCGGCCCTGGGTGTGAGTCAGGGGCCAGGGGGGAGGGAGAATGGGAGGAAAATGCTGCCTGTGCCCCTGTTCGAAGTTGGTCTCCCCACACCGGGCTCGGCATCGGCGAAGGGCCTATGGGGGATCTCGGCTCCCTGCTGCGTCGGGGCGGGATTCCAGATTTACACCCACGCGGCTGAGAGTGGGATCTGGCCCTGCGTCTGTCTGTGATGCGTGCCCCCTGCCGCGCAGGCAGTCCCCGCCCCACCCCAATGCAGCAGGAGCCCGGCACAGAGACCAGAGGATGTGCCGGTTCCACCCTCAAAATATTTCAGAGCCCCCTGAGTTTGCAGCATGGGAGCCTGGGGGGGGGAGGGCTTGGTGGGGAGGGCAGGGTCCCCCTTCTCACCCCTCTGCCTAGGGACAGGTTGGGGCGTCTCCTGCAGCCGAACGGGCCTTGGAATTAGGGCATCTTGTGAGCGCGCCAGCAGTCTATGAATTATTGAGGAGCTGCCAAGCAGATTTGCAGAAACGCTTTCCCCTGGGCGCCTACAAACCCACCCCCACCCAGGCCAGCGTGGAAGCCACCAGCCTGGCGCGGGGGCAGGGCTGCAGGGAAGGGCAGCCGGGGACAGCAGTGACCGCAGCAGAGGAGAGGGGACCAACCCCCCAGCTAACCACTTCCCGCTGCCGTGCTGGCTGGGATGTGGCCAGCAGCCAGGGCTGTCCCTTCTAGCCGCGGGCGGCGAGGGATGGATACATCTGTGGCACTCCTGTGGATATCCGTGTCCCACAGCCCCAGGGTGTGGCTGTGGGGTCCTGGGGGTGCGAGATGGAGGCAGGAGTCCTGGGGCAGAGAGGGATCTGTGGAGGTGCCAGGTGGGGTGGGGATGTGTCTCACAGGAGCCAGGACCCTGGGGGTACCCAGGGCTGGTAACGGTGGCTGCTCTCACCACACTGTAGCCTCTGGATGGCTCCTGCTGGGTGGCCGAGAGAAGCCAGCATGGAAAAGGCCCCTCCCTGCCTGGCAAGTGTGGGAGTGCAGGCCCTGCCCGACATGCTGTGAACAGCCCAGCACACGGCTGCTGTGCGCCCCAGAGGCAGGTGCAGACACAAACGTGCACCTGGGGGCCTTGCACACTCGTGTATTCAGGATGCCTCCGTCTGCCTGGCTTTGCGCCTCACCTGTAGCACAAGCTCCGTGGCCAGGCCCTCGTTTCGAGCCAGCGGCCCACCAGAACCCGGGGGGCGCTCTCGGGACGGAGCAGCCTCGTGGGGCTCTGCCTGAGGGGTTAGACCGTCTGCCCCAGGACCTGGGCACGACGCCTGAGCTCCGTCTCCGCCGACTCCATCTGAGCTCAGAATTCTCCATGCAGGAACCCTCCATACAGCCAAGAATGACCTTGAGCGGGTCCCTGCAGATCATGTAGCGCTGGGAAGAAGGATCAAGGAGTTTGAGGCACAAGTTGTGTTGCGGTTGAAGGAAAAGGCCCAGGGAGGACCTTAATTTGTACGGAGACTGTGGGGCACTCAGCTAGTTCTCTAAGGTCTCTGTACACCAGTGATCACCAACCGGTAGATCGGGATCTACTGGGAGATCTTGGAGCCTCTGACACGTGATCCTGACCGGTTTGGCCAAGAGGCTGTCAAATGTCAGCACTTCAACTGCCCCTCCACAAAAAGCTGCACATCTCCTGCCCTTTGCCTTGGAGCTACCTCCCCCATCCTTAGCAGCCTCCTGCTTGCTGTGCAGGGCAGGGAAGGGAGAGGAGGGTGCTGATGTCAAGGTGCCCCCTCTCCCACCCTGTATCCTATCTCCTGAGTGGGGGGCACAAGAGGAGTTGGAATCGAGTTTGCTGGCTGCTTTAGGGAGTGGTGCGGGACCAGGGGGGAAGGGGTGAACCTGCCTTAGCCCCACTGCACTACTACCCAGGAGCCACCTGAGGTAAGTGGTGCCCAGTCGGACCCCACTACCCCAGTCATGAACCCCCCCTACACCCCAAGCCTCTGCCCTAGCCCCGAGCACCCCGCATCCAAACACCCACCCAGAGCCTGCACCTAGAACCCTCTCAGATATTCCAACTCCCTGCCCCAAGCTCAGCTCAGAGCCCCTCTCAAACTCCAAATCCCTTAATCCAAGACCAAAGCCTGCACCCTAACCTGCTGCCCCAGCCTGGTGAAAGTGAGGAAGGATGGAGTGAGCAGGGGCGGGGCTTTGGAGAAGGGGCACGAAGGAGGCGGGGCCAAGGTGTTTGGGTCTGAGCTAGATCCTGGATTCTACTTCAATTCAAAAAGGGATCTCATGCTTAGAAAGGCTGGAGACTCTGCTGTACACAAATGCAAGAAGCCGGGGAAACAAGCAGGAAGAATTAGAAGCCCTGGCCCAACCAAAGAACTATGATGTGGCTGGACTAATGGAGACTTGGTGGGACGACTCCCATGGCTGGAGCACTGTCAGGGAAGCGTGTAACTGTTCAGGAAGGACAGGCAGGTGAGAAAAGGAGGAGTTAGTTGCACTGTGTGTAGGAGAGCAGTGGGATTGCTCAGAGCTCCTGTATAAAGCAGGAGAAAAACCTCTTGAGAGTCTTTGGGTTAAGTTTAGAGGCAGGAGCAACAGGGGTGATGTGGTTGGTGTCTGCTCTAGACCAGATCAGCTGCATAAGGCAGGATCCCCTGGGATGCTAACATGACGGGGAAAGGAGCCCAGGAGGGCTGGCAGTATTTTAAACGAGCCTTATTGAAGGCACAGGAACAAACCATCCCGATGCGCAGCAAGAAGAGCAAATATGATAGGCGACCAGCTTGGCTTACCGGGGAAATCCTTGGTGAGCTTAAACACAAAAAGGGAGCTTACAAGAAGTGGAAACTTGGCCAGGTGGCCAGGGAGGAGTATAAATATGTTGCTCGAGTATGCAGGGGAGCGATCAGGAAGGCCAAAGTGCAATTGGAATTGCAGCTAGCAAAGGATGTGAAGGGGAACAAGAAAGGTTTCTACAGGCATGTTAGCAATAAGAGGGTGATCAGAGAGAGTGTGGGGCCCTTACTGGAGGAGGGAGGTAACCTAGTGACAGATGATGTGGGAAAAGCTGAAGTACTCGATGCTTTCTTTGCCTCTGTCTTCCCAGACAAAGGTCAGCCCCCAGACTGCCTAGGGGAGGAGGTGGGCAGCTCTCAGTGGAGAAAGAACAGGTTAAGAACTATTTAGAAAAGCTGAACATACACAGAGCCTGGTGGCCAGATCTAAGGCACTCAAGGGTGCTTCGGGAGTTGGCGGATGTCATTGCAGAGCCATTGGCCTTTATCTTTGAAAATTCATGGCAATCGGGAGGTCCTAGATGATTGGAAAAAGACAAATGCGGTGCCCATCTTTAAAAAAGGGAAGAAGGACAATCCGGGGAACTACAGACCAGTCAGCCTCAGTCTCTGGAAAAATCATGGAGGGGATCCCCAAGGAATCCATTTTGAAGCACTTGGAAGAGGGGGAAGTGATCAGAATTAGTCAACATGGATCCACCAAGGGCAAGTCGTGCCTGACCAATCTGATTGCCTTCTGTGATGCGGTAACTGGCTCTGTGGACGTGGGGAAGTCAGTGGATGTGCTATACCTTGACTCTAGCAAAGCTTTTGACACGGTCTCCCACACTGCCGGCTCGAGCCATTCTTGCGCCCTGGGCAGCGGGTGCGCGGTGCATGCACTGCTCCTCCCGGGCACACAGTGCATGTGCAGCCCCCGCCCCTCCCTGAGCGTGCGGTTCCCCTTACAGCTGTAAGCATGTGCCCCCCATAGGCTGGTGCCCCAGGCAGCTGCCCGACTAGCCGCCCCCTTAATCTGGCCCTGGTCTCTCTCAGCATTCCTGCCAGCAAGTTAAGGAAGTATGGCTTGGAGAAAGGGACTGTAAGGTAGAGAGAAAGCTGGCTAGATTGTCAAGCGCAACGGGGAATGATCAACGGCTCAATGTCTGGCTGGCAGTCAGTTTCAAGTGGAGTAACCTAAGGATCAGATCCTTTATTAATGACCTGAAGGAGGGGATGGACTGCGCCTTCAGCAAGTTCACAGATGACACTAAGCTAGGGGGAGAGGTAGATACGCTGGAGGGCAGGGACAGGGTCCAGAGTGACCTAGACAAATTGGAGGTTTGGGCCAAAAGAAATCTGATGAGGTTCAACAAGGACAAGTGTAGAGTCCTGCACTTGGGACGGAAGAATCCAAAGCGTTGGTACAGGCTGGGGACTGACTCACTAAGCATCAGTTGGGCAGAAAAGGACCTGGGGGTTCCAGTGGATGAGAAGCTGGATATGAGTGAACTGTGTGCCCTTGTAGCCAAGAAGGCTAATGGCATATTAGGGTGCATTAGGAGGAGCATGGCCAGCAGATCTAGAGAAGTGATTATTCCCCTTTATTTGGCACTGAGGAGGCCACATCTGGAGTATTGTGTCCAGTTCTGGGCCCCTCACTACAGAAAGGATGTGGGCACTTTGGAGAGAGTCCAGCGGAGGGCAACCAAAATTGTTAGGGGGCTGGAGCACATGACCTATGAGGCTGAGGGATTTGGGCTTGTTTAGACTGCAGAAGAGAAGAGTGTGTGTGTGTGTGGGGGGGGGTTGATATCAGCCTTCAACTTCCATAAGGGGGCGTCCAAAGAGGATGGAGTGAGGCTGTTCTCAGGGGTGACAGATGACAGAACAAGGAGCAATGGTCTAAGTTACAGGGGGGAAATCTAGGCTGGATATTAGGAAAAACTATTTCACTAGGAGGGGGGAAGCACTGGGCTGGGTTCCCTAGGGAGGGGCTGGAATCTCCATCCCTAGAGGTTTTGAAGTCCCGGCTTCAAAATGGCTGGGATGATCGAGTTGGGGTTTTTCCTGCTTTGGGCAGGGGGTTGGACTCGATGACTCCTGAGGTCTCTTCCAACCCTGGGATTCCATGATTCTGTGAAAGCCACCAGGAGGGACTGAGGAAGGAAAGGAGGGGTGTGTATGTGTGTGTGCACAGCCATGCTGCCTGGCCGTGTGTCACCCACACAGGAATACACCCATGTGAGTGTGCCAGGCAGTGTTTCTTTGCTTGTCTAGAAACACGTGCAGGTAGGTGTGTGGTGGGAAGCATGTTCGTGCGGGTGTATGCATGTTTAAGTGTGAGGCTAGTAGAGTGGGCTGTAAGTGCCTGATACTTAGCTTCTGATGGCATTTGGGGGCTGACCCATCCAAGATGTGTCTTTGTTCAATCCCTGGGCGAATATGTCAGACTAGCTGGAGTTACCCAGCGTTGCTCGGGAAAGTTGATATAACTGAGGTGAGGAGCCTGAGGGGAGGAAAGGGGAAGGAAGCCACACACCTGTGGCCGGTGCCTGAGCCTGCCCTCCACTTCCTTGTCCCTCCGCCGGCCTTAGTGAGCGACTGTCCCCACCGCTTCCCCCGGGAAGCCACTTCTCCCCGCACTGCCAAGCTCCGTGCAGCCCTGGGGAGAGGCATCGGTCTCTCATCTCGTCCCTCCCACAGGACCTTAAAAACTTCTCCTGGATGAAAGGTTATCCCATGCGAAGTTTGGTTGCGGTAGCTCTTATAGGGTATGTCTAGACTACAGAGTTTTGTCGACAAAAGTGGACTTTTGTCGACAAAACTATACCTGCGTCTACACTACCGCTGAGTTCTGTCGACATAACGTCGACAGAACTCAGCAGTTTTGTCGACGCTGGTAAACCTCATTTTACGAGGCATAACGCCTTCTGTCGACAGAAGGTGTTATTGCATCTAGAGTTGTGTCTAGACTACAGGGTTTTGTCGACAAAGCAGCTTGCTTTGTCGACAGAACTGAATGTAGTCTAGATGCTCTTTGTCGACAGAAGTTTTGTCGACAGTATCTGTCGACAAAACTTCTGTCGACAAAAGCCTGTAGTTTAGACGTACCCATAGTGTCCAAGTTATTAGCGCACAAACATTCTCCTTTATATATTATAGATTTGCACATGAAGGCCAGTTCCGCACCCTTTCTCTAGCTGGTTCCTGAAATTACTTTGTAAGAGGATGGCCAGTTTTCCATCCATCAGTGAGTGCCTGGGCAAGTTGAAATGTTTCTGTGTGTTACCATTTCGAATATCTGATTTGTGTCCATTAATCCTTTGTTGCAGAGACTGTCCGGTCTGGCCAATGTTACATGGCAGAGGGACATTGCTGGCACAGATCACACTAGTGGTTAGGTCCTGTGATGATGTCGCTTGTGTCGATGTGTGGACAGAGTTGGCATGGGCAGGAGTGGTCCAAGGCCGGCTGCGGCAGCTGGCGCCCCAGGCGGAAGGCACAATCTGCGCCACCGCCTGCATGGCTGTCAATGGCCATGATGTCATCATCGGGCACCTGGGCGCCCCGTGATGTCATCACCGGGCGCCCCGGGCCGGTGGCGCCCTAGACGACCACCTAGTCTGCCTAGGCTCATGGGCCGCCCCGGGCACGGGGGTTGATTGCAAGGGAGGGTTCCTGGGGGATTAGGATGTAGCTGTGCTGCGTGGTTGCTGGAAAGAATTTGTTTCAGGTTGGGGTTGTCTGTAGACGAGGACTGGCCTGTCCCCCAAGGCCTGTGAGAGTGAGGGGTCATTTTCCAGGCTAGGCTGTAGATTAAGGATGCGCTGGAGGGGTTTAAGTTGGGGGCTCTGTGAGCTACGTCTACACTGGCATGATTTTCCGGAAATGCTTTTAACGGAAAAGTTTTCTGTTAAAAGCATTTTTGGAAAAGCGCTTCTAGATTGGCAGGAAGCTTTTCCGGAAAAGCGTCCGTGGCCAATCTAGACGTGCTTTTCTGCAAAAAAGCCCCGATTGTCATTTTCGCGATTGGGGCTTTTTTGCGGAAAATACTACTGTGCTGTCTACACTGGCCCTTTTCTGGAACAGTTTTCCGGAAAAAAACTTTTGCCCGAACGGGAGCAGCATAGTTTTTCCGGAAAAGCGCTGATGATTTTACATTAGATCGTCAGTGCTTTTCCGGAAATTCAAGCGGCCATTGTAGACAGCTGGCAAGTTTTTCCGGAAAAGCGGCTGATTTTCCGGAATAACTTGCCAGTGTAGACACAGCCGTGGTGTTTTGTTATTTTGGATTTTTGGGCCTATCTAGAAGAAGCAGATGCCTGGGTACCCGTCTGGCTCTGTCAATCTGTTTTTTCACTTCCACAGGTGGGTATTTAAGTTTTAGGAATGCCTGACAGAGATCCTGTAGGTGTTTGTCTCTGTTGGTGGGACTGGAGCAAATCCGGTTGTATCTTAGGGCCTGGCTGTAAACAATTGTTCAGGTGAGGATGGAAGCGAGAGGCTGTAGGTAAGTGTAACAGTCGGTAGGTTTCAGGTGTGAGGGGGTGGAAATGTGGCCGTAATTTAACTGCAGTGTCAAGGAAGTGGATCTCTGGACTAGCCCAGGCTCAGGTTGATGGCGGGGTGGAAGTTGTTGAGATCCCTGTGGAATTCTCCCAGGATCATCTCTTGTTGAAGTAGCTGTCCAGGGAGTGCTATCTGGGGGCGCAGTGCACGCTGCTGGCTATCCAGTTTGGGGGGCTCCTTCCGATCCTCCTGGAGCTTGTACCCTCAGAGGGGCACCCGTAGGGCCAACCGGCCTGGCCTCAGACCCCACTGGGGCTGGCAGCATCTGGGACATGCCACCAGAGGGCGCAGGAAGCCTTGAAATCAGCTGTCAGGCCCTGCTGCTGCTGGGCCAATACAGTCCTCTCTCTGCCAGGCATGTTTCTCCTCCAGCCCCCGAGCTGTCAAGGCCCCTGGTGTAGCCTGGCCATGGATTGGCTCTGCCCAGCACTGCAACTTGGGGCCACTCCTTAGAGCCACCTTTCCCATGGGAACGGAGCCCTGCACTGCTGCTCCCAGCTGCCGGCCCAGGGGGTGGGGCCCGGCGCTGGGGAAGTCTGGGGCAGGCCGCTAATCCAGACTTGGAAACATGCCAGTCACGCGTGCACACACAGTCACGCCTATGCGTGTACGCACGCAGAGTCATGCATGCGTGCACACACATTTACACATACGCACGGCCACAATTTTCTGAGCCTGAGGCTGCAGCCTGGAGGCAGAGAGGGACGGTGCGACACGCTTCGTGCTGGGTCATGCAGTACAGGGGTGGCTTTTGGACCTATAGGGGCAGCTTCTGTGTCACCGGCTGCTTGAACCCAAAGCCCATGTGCGGTGGAGTGAGTTGTGTGATCCCCACGTCACAGTTGGGGAAACTGAGGTGCACAGCGAGTGGTAAGTGACTTGGCTAAGGCTGAACAGTGCAGCAGGGAATAGAACCCGGGGATCTGGGCTCCGGATTGCCTGCTTTGATCACTAGACCCCACGTCCCTCCCACCCATCACATCCTGGAACGTTGTTGGGTTGTTGTTTAGCCTGCGAACTTTCACCCCCCCTTCACTGGCTGCCATGGCAACTTGGTTTACAGCATAATTTGGATCAATCAAATCCCAGGCAGAGCTGGTGACAGGTCTGTTGCTAGGCGATGGGAAGCCCCATGGAGGCTAGGTACTGATAACCTAAGTGTGTGCTATTCTGGGTGCTCAGGGGCCTGGGCATGGGGGAATGTCGGGGAGGGGGTATCTGGGAGGCTCAGACTGGGGCTGACAGACTCAGTAACACCCAGCTCTGGAAGGTCTGATGCTATAGCCAGCTGAAAGGCCCAGCTACTCCCACTATAGCCTCTCCCAACAGGGGGCGCTGTGTGTGTGTGGGGGGGGGCAGGGCAGGATTGCTGGCTGGGGGACACTCCCAGCTACTCGAGACCTGACCTCTCCCAGCAGGGGGCACTCTGTGCCTTAGTTTCCCTGTCTGCAATGTTGCAGCTGCCGATTTTCAGCTAGGCCTGTGTGATTCTGATCCAGACCTGGACTCTGCAGCGCGTGGGTCATTTTGGATCTGGGATTTTAGTTTGGCTCCATCTCTAGTTTTGGTGGCCTCTTGGCCGCAATGAGCGAGGTGGATTTCTGGGCACAGTGCAGCTTTGCATTTAGACCTTTCCCAACCGATTATAAAGCAAACTAGAAAGAGGGCCAAATTCAAGAAAACTGGAGTCAGCCACTGTGTGGACCCCCGTCAGGGCTGGATTTTGAGCTTAGCTGCCCCGGACTAAATGTGGAGTCACCATTCTACGACAACATGCCTTGGAGGGTTGGATGCTGGAAGGGAAGTCGGGAAGGGGGAGGGGGGGCGCTTTGCCACTGATCCTGGCTAATGCTCTTCTGTTTTGTTTTGTTGGTGACTTTTTTGCGCCTCCTCTCAGCTGCTGGACCCAGTGGCTCCATATCGCTCCCGTTTCCTTCCTGGTTCTCCAGGCTGCTGGCATCCGGCAACTGAAACCGCAGGGAAATAGTTAACAGCTGAACTACCGGATTCCTGGGTTCTCTCCCCAGCTCTGTTGCTGATTCACCGCATGACCTTGGACAAGTCACACACAGTCCCCTGCCTCAGTTTACCCCAACAGTGGGGATGGTTATCACCGCCTCTTGGTGGGGGGAGGGGAGCATAGTTAATGAGTGTTGAGAGCTTGGAGATGTGTTAGTTTATTGCTGCTCTGGAACCTGGCAATGGAAATACCGTTGTAATAATTAATCCCAGAGAGCTTTACAAAGGTAAGGAGCTGATAGCTGAGCTATGTGGAGGAATTGCCTGACCTGCCGCTGAAATGCAGCCTCCTCTGGCTGGGACACAGCAGCTGGAAGTGGTGAGGAATTCCAGGTGTGACGGGCAGAAAGGGGGCTCTGCTGGCCCGGAGCAACTGGCTGAACATGTCCAGCTTGTTCATGACTGTGGCATACACTCAGACTTCCTAGGGCTGGGAAAAGGAACTGGTGGGTCAGGACATGGGTTCGGTTCCCCGCTGGGTCAGGCACCCCAGGGAAGCCGATTTGTTTTTCATTTTCTCGTTGGGGGTGCTGAAAGAGTTAATGGCACCCACGTGATCCCTCTGCCCTGATCCCATGCACCAGAATCTGATGCAATGGAAGTTTAGGAAGGAAGGAAGGAAGGGAAAGAAATGCACAAATAAATAAATAAATACCAAACGCTGCCCTCTCTGAGCCCAAATGGGCCAGCCCCAGGTAATCACTCCCTCTGAGTGGTGTGCATAAGAAGATTTTCAAGACATGGTCTGTGGAAAAGCCAATCTGTAAGGAGCAGGGAGTGTGGGGTGGGGGATGGCTAGCCACCAAGATGGGCTGTGCCCTAGAAAGAAGTGCCAACCCCCCAGAGCGGCACGGCACAGCACGCCGGAGTCCTCCTGGCACCCAGGAGCTGCTGGAATTCGTCAGTAATTAATCATTAAGCCTGTCTCCCCGGAGGAGCTGGGCTCTAGAGCCAGGATGCCTTGTGCAGGCCTCATTAATGTTGGGGCAGATCCGGAGTGGTGCAGGGAAGCAGAACCAGGCCAGCTTCCCTCTGGCTGGCATGCTCAGGACCAAGACCATCAATAACAGATCCAAACACGCCGGTATCAGGACAGAGAGGAGGACTCTGCCCCTGAACTAGGGAACCTGCACCCAGGCATTCCCCAAAGGCGGCCCCCAGGATCTGGGAGCAAGCTGAGCCCTTGCTCCATGGCCATTACAGGGGTGGGTTCGCTGGGGAGGGGGATTTTAAGGCTCCTCTGTTTGGGGCAGGGAGCCCATCAGTGGGTTGGATGCTGGCAATAAAAATGGGTGTTACAAGTCTTCTGCAAGGGCTGTCTCCCTCCCACTCGTGTGTGTTCCACTCCCCTGGGTTGGGGTGCATGGGGGCTATTGGGTGTCTCCCACTAGTGTGTGCTACTGGCCTGCTGGGTTGGAGTGCTTGGGGGGTTATGTATTTAATGCAGCTCCAGGAGGGCACAGGATGGAGGTCCTGTCTCCAGCAGACACCCAGCGCCTGGCTCCAGTGCAGACGGGGAGAGCTGGTTTTTCCATTGGCATCTCAGCTCCTTTGTGTGTGTGTTTGTGGGTTGCTGGCTGAGTATACAAGTTATTGTGAGTATTCATACACCTAGGTCTTGCTATGTACCTGTACAGTGTGTCTTGCCAGCTGTGGGTGTTGCTGTGTGTCCATGTGTGTGTTGCTCTGCGGACGAGTGTCCATGTGTATGTGTTGCTGTGTGGGAACATGTGTGTGTTGCAGGCTGTACGTGTGGACACGTGTGTGGGTTGTGCGCACGTGTGTGTGGAGGGAGCTGTGTGCGAGTACACACGAGTGCGTGTTGCCGGCGGGGTGTGCGCGCGCGCGCCTCCCCCCGAGAAATATTCCGCGGCCCCCGCATCCCATGGCGGCGGGGAGGGGGGGACTAAAAGGGCCCCTGCGCCTTTAAGGCGGCTTGGCTGGCGAGCCCCGCGCGGAGCGCACCGAGCGCCGGGCGAGCTTGTGGATCCGGGCTAGAGGGCGTTTACCCCGCACAGCGACCGGAGGGCCCGGCGCGGCCCGGCAGCGCCATGGAGCGAGGCTCGGGCCGCGACTAGCCGGGAGCAGCCTGCGGGGCCGGGAGGTGAGCGCCGGGCTTGGGGCCCTGCAGAATCCCCGTGCTGGGGGGGCCCTGGCGCGGCGCAGGAGCGGGTCGGGTCGGGCGGTGCAGCCCGGCGGGGGGCACCTGCAGAGCGGGGCGGGCCGGAGCGCGCCTCTCCCGGGGGCCAAAGGAATCCGCGTCCCCGGGGAAGCTCCAGGAGCCCTGCCCCGGGCCGGGGGGGTGGGGTATCTCCCCGGGTCTGGGGAGCTGCTTGTAGGTCGGGGTTCATGGGGGGCTCGCAGAGTCCCCGCAAAGTAGAGACCTCGCCCCCCAGCCCCCGTCTCCAGCAGGGCGGGTTTGGATTCTGCCCTTTGTCGCGGGGTGGGGAGGTGCCAACAGCTGCCCTGAGCGAAGCGGGTTCCCTACGTGGCTGGGAGCCCCCCGCTGCCTGGGGAGCCCAGGGGAGCTGCAGGTGCCCCGCGGGAGACGCAGACCCCCCTGCTGCAGGGCTGCGTGCTGCGGAAGGTGGTGGCTGTGGGCTGAGGCGTGTACCCGACATGCTGCGCTGAGTGGATCCGGAGGGTCCTGTGCCCAGGGCGTCGGGGGTCTAAGCCCCCATGGCCTGGCCAGATTCCAGCTGGAAGCTCTTTTGCTTTGCTTCCCCCCCCCCCCCCCCTTCTGTGGGTTGTAGCCACTTCCTGTCCTGAGGTGTGTGGCTGCTAATCAGCTGCCACTTCTCAACCTTGGTGCTGGGGGAAGGAGCTCTGCAAGATGCTCGGAGATCCTGGGCTGGAAGGGGGTGTTGGGGGCTGCTCCCCGGGTAGGATCGTGCCTGCGTCCCCGCAGTAACGGGGCGTGCTGTCATGGCGCTGACACTGGCTCCCGGGATGTAGATAAGGGCCGTGGAGGAGGAGGAGGAGGAGACGGAATAACTCTCCAAAGAGGCTGGAGCTAAACGGAGCACGGGCTTGGCCGCCATTCAAGACAAATAGAGTTTGAAAGCAGAAGATTATTTGAGTTTTGCTGCATATTGAATCACTCGGGCTGGGCTGGAGGAGGGGCTCTGGGGCCACATTAAAAGGCCCTGGTGGCTCTTTCAAACACAGGGTAAGTCCCTAACTGTCCTGGGACTTGTGAGCAGAAGTCCAGGGCTGGGATTGCTGGGACTCTGGGTCAAAGTTGAGAGGCGCAGGCGAGGCTCCGGGGTACCTTGCCCAGGGCTCCCATGCCTGAGCTTGGTCCAGTTTTTTATTTTTTAAAAAGCAAAACCAGGGCAGCCCTGACATGGTGAGACAACCAAGCAGGATCCTCTGGGGGACTGGAGCCAGCCTTGCGGCCACTTCTCACCAGGTCCCCTCAAGCCTCCTTCCAGCCTGTTCTCACCATGCTGTGCTGGAGTGGGAGGTAGCGCTTGCTCCGTTCATTGGACGTCGTCCTTGTTCACCCTAACGATTCCAGAGGGTTACCCGCAGGGCCCCCTCGTCTGGTGCAGAGATGCAGTTGCTTCTGGGGTGGGGCACAGGGGCTGTTTAACAGCCACACAGGACTTCAGAGTGGAAACTGAACAGATACCCTGTGTGTGAATGCTGCTGCTGCACCACATGTGTTTCATCCCCTCCACCACTTGAGGACTCCCACCACCGCCCCCCACCCAGCGCTGAGCCATGGGGATCATGGTGCTATGTTCCAGCCTGGGATGGGTGTCTGGCCAGGAGTGGGACAGTCGGGGCCAGGTGGCCTGGACAATGGTGGGGCTGTGGCTTTGCTGAGGAGAGTCTGTCAGTTTGGCTCTGCTGATGCCACTGGGGAGTTAGCTGTTTGTTGGGAAGGGGCTTGGGTGGCATGGGAAGGGGCTGCGGGTGGCCCCCTTTGTGGGTGGCTGGCGTCCTGAGCTTACCTGATGGCCTCTCCTGCATCCTCTCCTTTTAGGTGCCTGGCCCAGCCTGCCCCTGTGCCTGCCCCATGCCCAGCTGGACGTGAGGTGGGACTAGGGCACTGCCCTCCTGCTGCCTTGTTGGGTTAAATGCCGGCTCCTCTCGTCCCAGCTCAGTGCTCCTGGCACAGAGCAGCCACCCAGGTGTGTGTTCCTGGCAGGTTAACGTCAGGGGATTCCCACCGGGCTGAGTTGGAATTGGGGGTGGGAGGAAGTAGGGTACGTGCAGACCCTGTCTGTGGCAGCCAAGGCTCTGCCTGGAAGGGGTCTTACTGCACCCCCGTACGCAGCTTGTCTTCTAGCAACACCCCTCCCCAGCCGGGCTGAAGCTGGGTGCCCACCCCTGCCGTATGCTTGGTATTAACATCTCCCACAGCCCTGACGCTCCCCACCCTTGCTGCCCCTTGGCACTGATACCCCTGAGCGTTCCCCATGTGCCCGGGCCTCTGGGTGCTAACGCCCCCTCTCCTTGGTGCCCACAGCATGTCGTGGTTTAGTGGCATTCTGGTGCCCAAGGTGGACGAGCGGAAGACAGCATGGGGGGAGCGGAACGGCAAGAAGGGCCAGCGCCCGCGCTCCTCGCTCTGCGGCCCACGCTACATGAGCTGCCTGCAGGACCCCGACCTGGAGCGCGGCGCCCACCCACGGGCCGGCCTGGGGCTGCACTGCTCCTGGCAGGAGGACCACTACGGCAAGAAGGGCCCCGTGGGGGTCGCCGGCGACCTGGGACTGAAGTCGGTGGACTTGGGCTTTGAGGATGGTGAGGCCAAGGGGCTGAAGGCGGCGGTGGAGGAGGGGGCGGCCGGGCCGGGGGAGCGACTGTCGGCAGGCGAGTGCTGGCAGCGCCTCCTGCAGGTTTTCCGCTCCAAGCGCTTCCAGTCGGCCAAGCTGGAGCGGCTGTACCAGCGCTACTTTTTCCAGATGAACCAGAGCAGCCTGACCGTCCTGATGGGGGTGCTGGTGCTGGTGTGCGGCGTGATGCTGCTCTTCCACTGTGTGCCCGGCACCCCCCGCGTGCCCTACGCTGCCGCGCTGGCTGTGGCCACCGCCCTCTTCCTGGCACTCATGGTGCTGTGCAGCCGCAGCGCCTTCCCCCAGGACTCCATGTGGGTGGTGAGCTACCTGGTGCTGGCCGCGCTGGGCGGGGTGCAGGCCCTCGGCGCCCTCATGGCCTCGCCACGCAGCGCCTCCGAGGGCATCTGGTGGAGCGTCTTCTTCATCTACATCACCTACACCCTGTTGCCTGTCCGCATGCGGGCTGCTGTGGGGGCCGGCGCCTTGCTGTCCGCGCTGCACCTCTTCATCTCCTGGCACCTCAATGCCAGCGACCCCTTCCTCTGGAAGCAGGTAGGGGGGCGGGGGCCTGCTTTGGGGCTGGGAGGTAGGGGGGGGCGGGGGCCTGCTTTGGGTGACTGCCCACTGTTGTCCTGCTGTAGCGATGTGGGTTTAAGGAGGGAATATGTGGGGTTGGGGGGGGCAGCTGCCCTCACGACTGGTCTGAAGGTGTCCCCAGCAGCGATGGCTCCCCACAGCAGGTTTCTGGGGGCGGGGAGTGTCTCTGGCCTGCCTGGCACCGAGCCGCCTGGCCGTACACCGGGGGCACCTGGATACAGGACAGTGGGCAGCCTGGTGTGGGGTTCAGGGGAGGGGTTAACCCAGCAAGGTCCTGCTTCCTGCCTGCCTCTTTGGGTTGCCAGCTCTGACTGAAGCTATGCCCGGATATTCTCCCCCCCCCCACATGACGTAATGTCATTTTTCTTAAAGTCTCCTATGAAAATCTTAGGGATTGCTTGCAGCAGTCACCTGGAGGTTGGTGCCAGTTCTGGGAGAGTCCAGGCCAGTCCTGGAGGTTGGGGGGAGGGGGAGAGGGCGCTGGCAGGACCCAGTGCTGGTTTCTCTCCTCAGTGGCCTTCCTGCTGTTTGACTGGGGGCCTGGGGCCCATCTCCCCAAGCGCCTTCAGAGATAGATGCCCAAGAGCCAATGGGTTACAGGGGCTTCCCCCCCCATAGAGCAGGGCTGAGGCATGGGTGTGAGGACAGATTTCCTTGCTGCCAGGCCCCCATGCATGGCCCTTCCCGGGGAGCCAGGGTTGTCAGGGACTGGTGCAAGCAGCTGTGTGTGTGTGTGTGTGGGGGGGGGGAGGCGTGAGGCTGGCTGTGCCAACCCCACCCCAGGGACTGCCAGGGAGGGTGATGGGGGCTGGGGGTGGGTACTGCAGTTCTCCCCCCACCCTGAGGGCTGGGCTCCTGCTCTCTGGGGGGGATGCAGCTCCCACGCTCCCATTCAGCAGGTGGTTTCCATGGCAATACACCAAGGGGCAGCTTCTGATTAGAACCGTGGGTTTCTAGAGAGTGATGCAGCTCCCCCGTTGGGGGGGGGGGGGAGAAGGAGGAGACTGGGGCCCCAGAGCTGAGGATAAGCAGATAGGAGCTATGCCCCCCCCAGCCCCTGTTCCATTGCCCCATTAGCACCCCCTTGGGAGGGGTGGGGTGCTTGGTGTGGCTGGCATGACCCCTCCCCCCCCATCCAGTCCTATGCTCCACATCCCCACCTCAGTGGCAGCAAGCTCAGGTGTGTGGGGGGCTGTCTCCCCATGCAGCATGTCCTGTGTGCAGGGGAGCTGGGAGTGTGGGGACGGGTGGACTGGGGGGGCTGTCCTTGTCTCATGGCCACCTTGCCCCTGCAAACTACCCGGTGTCTGTCTGGGGGCTCACGGTGGCTCCAGGGCATGTAATTCTGACTTCTTGGCCTCGCTGGGCTGCTCCCATCATGTGGTGGGGAGTTCTTCAGGCCTTAGCCCTTTTGGAAAATGTGGCACATGCACTTTAATTCTATGTTAATCCCTCCAGCCCTGCCTCCCGCCTCCAGTGCTTCCTCCTTGCCCCCCGGAGCCCGCCTCTTGCTGCCCCCTTCCTCTGGGCGGGGGTGAATAGGACCAACCCTTGTGTCTCCTCTCCAGGGTGGGGGAGGTACACAAAGCCTTCTATTGTGGGCTGGGGGTTTTCTCGGGGCGGGGGGTGCAAGCTGGACAAAGGCCTCCATTGTGGGGGCTGGGAGGGAGGATGGGAGTGGGGCATGGGGCCCTCTAGGGTAGAGGGGACAGGATGTTGGGGTGTGTGAGTGAGTTTCTGTCCTGGGGGAGGGGGTGACTCTAGCCCCACCCAGAGCCAACAGCCTCCCTCTGCCGGGAGGGACCACAGAGCCCAGGACCTGGCTAAAGGGGACAATGAATGCTAAAACGGGGCAGGGTGCCCAGGCGAAAGAGGCTGCAAAGCTTATGGACGCTGCTCAAGTGTCCCCCTCCGCCCTGGTGGGAGCCCCCGGAGGGGTGGGGCAGGGCATGCACCTGTGGATGTCTGAAGGCGTCTGGGGGCTCTTGGCCCCATTACAGGCTCTGGAGGGCTGGGCCAGAGGGTCACTGGACCCACTCATGGTACATGAAGGAGGCTGGGGACCCCCGTCCTGTACTTTTGGGGGGCTGGGTCTCTAAACCCCTTGAGTCCAGGCATTGGAGTGGGTGTTGCTTTTGCCAGGTGCCAGGGTCCCATCGCGCCCTCTGCCCAGACAGGGTGGCTTAAACGGGGGTTCCCTGGAGCCACCCCCCATCCCCGAAACTGACTGCTCCCCCAGCTACCCCTCAGGGCAGCTGCCATGTGCAGAGACGCTCCCCCTGCTGGAGCCCTGCCGAATAGCATGGCAGGACTTGGGTGGAGGGAGACGCGCCTCTTACGCTCGGGATCCTCCCCCACCTCAGTTGGGCAGGGATCCCAGTATTGCTCCCCCGGGCTGTGGGGGTGACAGTGAACCTGGCCCCGAGCCAAGCCCTCAGCGATGGCTGGGCAGATCAGAGCAGTGCAGGAGCAGCCCTCAAACGGGCCATTGGTGGGCCTGGCCCACGGCGTGGCTCGTGCCCCAGACCGGTGCACGTGCGTGTGCAAAGAGGCGCTGGCTGGAGCCCCTTCTACAGTGCAGCTGCTGCACCATAAGCACCCCGGGAGAGGGGAAGTGCATCTTCCTGCCCTCCTGGTGCTGCCCTGTTCCCAGTCCAGTGACTCCCTTCGCTGGGCCTTGGAGCTGCTGCTGTGGGCACAGGATCGGGGTGGAGCAGCAAACACTCTTGACGGTCCCTTCATCTCCCTGCTGTGCCTCAGGCGAGTGGGCCCCTCCAGTCCCAGAGCCTGGTTGGGTGGCGGTGTGGCGGGGGGTGGTGTCTGCGCTGTGAGGGGACATGTTCCTGCTTGTCTGGAAGCCGGGCTCAGGGACCCTCCCCTTGAGGGCCTGGGCTCTGCCCGAGCCCCCACACCTGCTGCTCTGTAGCAGGAGCCTGACCCGGCTTAGACTTGTGGCCTTAGGTTTTCTTGTCTTTGCAGTGTAGGCTGGGGGCTTTCAACCGCCCCCCCCCTTCATGTGTGGACTCCTAAAAGATTTTGATTGGAGGGACAGGCGCCTTTGGAAAACTTAGATGGAGCCTGTGGCCTCCGCAGGGCAGCCATCCCCCGGCTCTCCTGCCTCCGCTGGAGCGGGAGCAGCTCTCGACTGTTCCTGCAGAGCTCTGAGTGCAGGGCTGCAGGGGGTCCGTCCGCATCTTGGGGTGGGCTGGAGCTGTGCCTGCCTGTGCCCAACCCTCTCCTGCCTTGGCTGTACCCATAGGATGGTTCGGGATGGCCACCCCAGGCCCTGTGCTTTTGGGGGCCCTGCAGCAGCCACCCCAGCTATCCTATGGATGGGACCCCCTGGATTATGTAGGGCTGGGGGCTTGGCATGGGGTGAGAGCAGGGATCTCCCTGGCAGCAGGCGCTGAAGCGGCCTAGCAGGCTTCTCTGCTCCACTCTCTACCGTCTCCTGACGGCTGCTCTCGGCTGCAGGGGTCACTGGCCGGCTCTTGAGTGGCCCCATGGGGGACAGATTTTGAACTGCTCTGGAGCGAGCTGTGTTCCCAGGCCCTGCTGACCGGCTGCCTGGGGACCCTGGGGGCTGTTCTCCCCCCTCCCCCTCGCTCTGTGAACCTGGCAGGACTTTCCAAACTGCAAAGTGAAACTGGGTGACGCACTCTGTCCCGGGGCCCTGTGCAGCCATGGGGGGAGCAGCTTTAAGCCAGACTGAGGGTTCTGTTGATTGTGGGGGTGGTGGGGAGAATACGAATTCCAGTGCACCGGGCAATGCCTCAATCCTTCTACCCAGTAAAACTCCCATTTGGGGCTGAGTCAGACTTCCCTGCCTCCCCCCCCCCCCCGGATTGTGGCCCAAACCTCCAAGTCGAGAACTGCTGTGTGTGTGAGAGAGAGAAACGTGTGTTCCCTGCCTCCAGTGCCCTGTGTCTAGGCAAGGGGGGGGGCAGCTGGTGTCCTGTCACTCGGAGCTGGGGTGTGCTGGGGCCCCAGGCTGAGGGCGCCTCCCCCCCCCGATTGTGTGGCTGGGCTGGGGCTGGCGCATGTGGCTGCACTCATCTGCACGGGATGCGATAGTGCTGACCCTGCACCGCCCGGCTATAAATAGACCTGGCTGGGGGCCCCAGCGGGGAGGGGTCTGCATGGCAAACATGCAGCTCCTGCTAAATCCATCTCCGCTCCCCCCCCCCCCCCCCCCGCAGCTTCCTCCCACTTCCGAAGCGGCCTGGCAGGCTCTTGCTGCGAGTCCCTGCTCCCGTCCCTGCGGGAACAGTGGGTGGCTCCTGCCAGGTCTGGGGTCTCTGTGGGGCAGAGAAGGGTGGGGGATGGGGGTCCTGTACATCCCACTGGTGCCAGCTCTGACAGGCCCAGGGCTCCTGCCCAGCAGCCCAATGGGGATTGTGGGGTACAGCCAGTTAACCCCCCCCCCCCCCCCCCCGCAGAAAGAGTAGAGCTGCTGGATTGGGCCGTGCCCTGCCTGGGGGGTGGGCCGCAGGACCTATCTCAATGGTGAGTTGCAGGGGTGAGCGCCTGTTTTGGGGAGGTGGGAAAAGGCAGCGGAGACCCTGCCTCAAGCCCAGGGCACTGCTGCAGGGAAGTTTGCAGCAAGGGGAAGAGGGGAGGCACTGGCTCTAATGCTCAGAATAGGGGATTGTAAGGGAGCCCTCTCCCTCATCTTGCCTCCCCGTGTGGGGCTGAACCCCAGTGCTCCAGCCCCAGATCTCTGGGGATCACCCTGAACCTGCCCCCTTTCCTTGCCAGCCTGCCCTCCACAGCTGATGGCTGGGTTCGGTGATGTCTTATGTTTGCAGGAGGTGATGGGGCCAGAGGGGGGTGGTTTGGGGGTGACAGGAATGGTTTAGGAGGCATGGGGATAGTTTGGGGATGCTGGTGGTTTGGGGGTGCTGGTGATGGGGGAGTAATTTGGGGGGCCACAGAGGAGGGTGGGAATGGAACGGGTGTTTGTCTGGGCTGGGGTGTCGGGCCTGACTCCTCCCTCAATCCCAGCTTAGCGCCAACATCCTGATCTTCCTCTGCACCAACATCGTCGGGATCTGCACCCACTACCCGGCCGAAGTATCCCAGCGCCAAGCCTTCCAGGAGACCCGCGGCTACATCCAAGCCCGGCTGCACCTACAGCGGGAAAACCGGCAGCAGGTGGGGTGGGGGGGCTGGATCAGCGCTGTGCTGGGGGTGGGTTTGAGTAATGGGGTCAGGAAGAAGGTGGGAATGGATCGCGGGGTGTTCGTGGGGGTGAGGTTTTGCTCTGCTCAGCGCTGGGTCTGGTTCTTAGACCGCGCTGTGTGGGGTGGGGAGTCCATGTGGGGAGAGGCCAGATGGGGGCAACAGGAACGAGCCAAGGACTGGCCTGGCCCAGGAGAAATGGGGGTGGGGTGCAAACTGTCCCCCAACTCTTAGGGCCGACGGGGATCGATTGTTCTCCACTGCGCCGGAGGGGTCTGTGGTGTGGGGTGGTAGGTGTCAGTGATGGGGAGGGATTTGGGAGGCTGGGGGTGTCAGTATTGGGGGAGGTGGTGGGGGGGGGCACGGAAGAGTTTGGTTTGGGAGTGTCCGGGACAGGACTGGTTTGCAGGTGGGCTGGGGACAGAGGAGGGTGGTTTGGGGGTGACTGGGATGGTTTGGGGGGCCACAGAGGAGGGTGGCTTGGGGGTGCTGGTGATGGGGGAGTGGTTTGGGGGTGCTGGTAACGGCGATGGTTTGGATACAGGAGCGCCTCCTGCTTTCGGTGCTGCCCCAGCATGTTGCCATGGAGATGAAGGAGGACATCAGCACCAAGAAGGAGGACATGATGTTCCACAAGATCTACATCCAGAAGCATGACAACGTCAGGTATGGGGGTGGGGAGCTGAGAGGAGGGGCCCCCTGGGGCTCTGGTGCAGGGCTGTGCTTGTGGGGGGGGGCCTGGGGCTCTGGTGCGGGACTGTGCTGAGGGGGGCGTTCCTGGGGAACTGGTAGGGAGGCTGTGCTGGGCAGGGCCCCTGGGGAACTGGTGGGGAGGCTGTGCTGGGGGGGGGGGAAGCCTGGGGAACTGGTGGGGAGGCTGTGCTGGGGGGGGGAAGCCTGGGGAACTGGTGGGGAGGCTGTGCTCATGTTACAAGGGTCCTGTGCACCCATGAGAATCTCCCTGTGTAATGTCCCTTGTGGCCCAAGCCAGGGCCCGAAGGCAGGGTTGAGGGTCGGGGAGAGCGTGGGACAGCAGAGCTCTGCCTTGTGGGGGGGGGAGCCCCTGGGCACAGCTGGGCGGGCAGGGAGGGACCTGCCCTGGCAGATGCTTGCCTGAGGCATTGGGTGTTTGGGGGAATCCTGGAGCTGAGGAGTTGGGGGGCCCGGCTGTCTGGGGCACAGGGCAGGGGCTTGAGACGCAGGGACTCTGGGACCTGCCCGGGGCCTGGCTGGAGCGTGGGGGAGGTGCTGGGTGCAGGGTCCGACTGGCTCACTCCCCCCTCCCCTGCAGCATCCTGTTCGCAGACATCGAGGGCTTCACCAGCCTGGCGTCCCAGTGCACGGCCCAGGAGCTGGTGATGACGCTCAACGAGCTGTTTGCACGCTTTGACAAGCTGGCCTCGGTGAGCACGGCCCGTCCGCCCCCACGCTGGGGGTGGTCCGTGGTCTGGGGGTGGCAGGCCTGGGAGGGGGTGGGGACTGGCTGGGCAGAGGCGGCAGGAGCTGGTGGGACATGGGTAGGCAGAGGGCTGGGAGGGTGACGTGCAGGGCGGGGGGCTGGGTGTGGATGGTGGCAGGCAGGGAGCAGGGGAGACTAACGGGGTGGAGGGGGGAGCAGGAACAGGGCTGACAGGGTGGTGGGGGGGGTTCTGCTCGTGGGCTAGCATGCTTGGGCAGACTCCGTGTGGTCCTCTCCCTTGAGCCACCTGCCCCCTTTCCCAGGAAAACCACTGTCTGCGGATCAAGATCCTGGGAGACTGCTACTACTGTGTGTCCGGGCTGCCGGAGGCGCGTGGCGACCACGCTCACTGCTGTGTGGAGATGGGAGTCGACATGATAGAAGCCATCTCGTGAGTTATCGGGAGGGGTGGCGGGGAGGGAGACCTGGGCCCATCCAGAACGGCCGAGCGGCTTCACGTTGTCACGCCCACGTGCTTGTGCACTGCACGCAACTCCCAGCCTTGCCCGTGACTCGCAGATTGTGCACACGCACGTGCGGTGTACGTTGCATGCTTGCCATAGGAGCAGTACACGCTTGCCATACTCTACAACATGCATCTTGCACCAGCTGCATTCGCTGCGGTGCACGTGCTCTGCTCAGCCCCGTGCTGCGGGTGCTGGCTATCCACTCCCATGAGCACCCCACCACGGTGCGGCAGACCCAGGACCACGCTCACGACTAGCACACTCGGGCACCCCTCTGCCACGCCACCGTGCGGCTCACAAGGGGCCTGCAGCACGTTTGCTGCCAGGCTCCAGTACCTGATGGCTTGCACTACCTGCCCCCGACACTTCTGTGCCTTGCCAGCCTGGCATGGGCACGACTTCCCATTGTTCTCTCCATCACCAGCAGGACCCGCCCCATTGCTGCAGGGGCTGGGCTGACGCTCTCTGTGCTCCCCAGGCTGGTGCGCGAGGTGACGGGGGTGAACGTCAACATGCGGGTCGGCATCCACAGCGGGCGCGTGCACTGCGGGGTGCTGGGTCTGCGCAAGTGGCAGTTCGACGTCTGGTCCAACGACGTCACCTTGGCCAATCACATGGAAGCCGGAGGCAAAGCCGGGTGAGTGGGCGCTGCGGGGCGGGGGGCGCGGCTACAAAGGGTCAGGCCAGGGCATCACCTGCAGGGGGCTCTCTCCTGGGGGCGCTGTACTGGTGGGGGCTCAGCGGGGTGCCTCCCAGGCAGTCAGGGCTGGCCCCGGTGGGGCACTAGGGGGCGCTCACCTCACAGTTCCCGCCTGTATCTGTGGGCTAAGCAGCTGCCACGCCCTGCCCCATCGGGTGGGGTTCCTGCCCCTGGGACTCTCACTCGGGGGGTGCAGCAGGGCAGGGGCGGGGGCGGGGCAGGACGCTCAGGCTCAGTGAGCTGCTCCCCCCTCCCCCCCCAGGCGCATCCACATCACGTGGGCGACGCTGCAGTATCTGAACGGGGACTACGAGGTGGAGCCGGGACATGGGGGCGAGCGCAACGCCTACCTCAAGGAGCACAACATCCAGACCTTCCTCATCGTGGGCTGCAGCCAGAAGCGGGTGAGTCTAGAGCCGGGGCTCCGAGGCACCGGCGCTGCCCTGGCTACTGGGGCAGTTGGGACAGGGCTGACCCTAGCGGGCGCTGGGCGGAGGGACGCTCCAGCGGCTGCCCCCCCCACCCTGCGCCCTCTTGTCTCTCTGCAGAAGGAGGAGAAGGCAATCCTGGCCAAGCTGCAGCGGGCCCGGGCCAACTCCACGGAGGGGCTGGTGCCACGCTGGGTGCCTGACCGCACCTTCTCCCGCACCAAAGACTCCAAAGCCTTCCGGCAGATGGTGAGTGCGGGGTGTCTGCGCTGCTGGGGGGTTAGGGGACGGAGGGAAGAGGGTCTCAGCCCATCTGTGCCCGGCCTGCAGGTTAGGGGGGAGCCTTTGAAGAGCCATGTGCTGGCTGGGGGGGGGGGGGTCTCCTAGCTCTGCATCCCCAAACCAAAGTGGGGAGCACATGGGAGTGGAATGGTGGTAGGGACAGGGTGTGTCTCTTCTCCCTCCCCCCCATTGAACCCTCCCATACTGGTGCTCCATGCGAGCTCACCCAATCCGGCCCGTCAGCCAGTGTTTTGCACCCTCGCCCTCACTCCGGCGGGTTGTTGGGTTTTCCCAGCTCCCTGCCCACGGCCCGTCCTTGCTGTGGTTGGCTGCAATGGGATGGCTTGTTCGCATGGTTGCCATCGTGCAGTTGCTTGTCACGACAGCGGGCGCTAAGGCGTGGTTGGGCTGTGGCGTGGCCTCACGGGCCACGGCACAGCCCGCCCTGCTGGTTGCTGTGGGATGGTGTGTTGGCGTGGTGCCGGTTGCTATGGCGCAGTTCATCATCTGTCTCCATGGAATGGCTCATTGTCGCCGGGAGCGGGTTGCCATGGAGCTGGTTGCCATGGCACAGTCTCTCAGCTGTGCAGTGCCAGTTGCCATGGCCTGGCTGGACGTTGTTGCACGGCGGGTTGCTATGGTGTGGTTGCCATGCGGTGCCCCCCCTCCCAGCTCCCTTCCCGTGGTTAGAGGCCCTGAGGCTGCAGTGCCCCAGCCCAGCAGGAGATCATCAGGGTGGTTGATGGCCCAGGGCCATGGCTCTTGTGTGCCCTGCTAGGGGAAAGCACAGGGCAGGAGCTGGGAAGACAGGCTGGGTGTGGCACGGCTGCCCCCCGAGAGAGGATGCAGCACTGCAGACCGAAGGATGGGCTGGTAGATGGAGACCCAGACCCGTGGCTCCTGACACTGGTGCTGTGCCCCTGCCTGGCTGAGTGATGTTGAGCAAGTCCCTGTGCCTCAGTTTCCCTTCCCATCCCCTGCTTGTACACAGCGCGATGCTCAGGGAGTGTTACGCTCTGCTGAGGGGCAGTGTGAGCTTGGGCACAAAGGGGGGGATGGGTGAGCGGGCTCGGGGGGCGCTAGTGCCTTGGGGGGGAGGGGGCGGGCGCTGGGGAATTTCCCAGACCTGCCAGTCTGGGAACAGGTGTTGCTCGCTCCCTGCGAGTGCCGAATGGAGCTGGGGGGTTCCCTGAGGCTGGTGATGCCCTGACTGTCCTAACGCCCTCTCTCTGTCTGCAGGGCATTGAGGATGCCAGCAAGGACAAGTAAGCGTGCCCGGCCCCGGGGGGGGGGGGCTATGTTGGGGCTGGGGCTGGGGCAGGGTGACTCCAGGCTGGGGCATGGCCCTTACTCTGTGCTGGAGGAGGTGTCCGGAGGGAGGGGGGGTCACAGCCCTGCAAACTGCGGCAAAGGGGGTGGGGCGGCAGGTCCAGGGCTCGGAGGGCAGAGGGGAGTACACGGGGGAGGGGGCGCTGTGCTCACCCCCGTCCCCCGTGGCCCCGCAGCCGCAGCGCCCAGGAGGCCATGAGCCCCGAGGACGAGGTGGACGAGTTCCTGGGCCGCGCCATCGACGCCCGCAGCATCGATCGGCTGCGCAAGGATCACGTCAAGAAATTCCTGCTGACCTTCCAGACGCCGGAGCTGGAGAAGAAGGTACCGGGGCCCTTGCCCCCCTCCTGCCCCACGGTGGGGCCTCTGCCTCCCTCTTGCCTCCAGACCCCACCTCGCCCCCTCCCGCTCATCCCCCTCCGCCTTCCCTCATAGGGCCTAGACAGATGTGCCCCCTCCCCCACAGCACAGCTGGGTCCCCCCCAGGCAGTAACCCAGCCCCCTCTCCCCACAGTACTCCAAGAAGGTGGACGATCGCTTTGGGGGTTACGTGGCCTGCACCCTGCTCGTCTTCTGTTTCATCTGCTTTATCCAGATTGTGATGTTCCCACGGTAAGCCCAACCCCCTCCCCCACCGGCCCTGTGCCCTCCCGTGGGGCTGGCAGCCCTCCCCTGCCCACCCACGGGCCCTGTGCCCTCCCTCTGCGAGCCCCATGCTCAGGCATGTGGTCCCAGTGTAGGCCTGGCTGCAGCCTCTCCACACTGCAGCCCAGGGAGCCTGCACCATGTGGGGCTCAATGGGCCGCTTTCTCCACAGCTCCCCACTGATGCTCGGCGTCTATGTCAGCATCTTCGTCATCCTGGTGAACATCCTCTTTGTCTGCGCTGTCTATTCCTGCATCAGCGTGAGTATCTGCTCGTGCGCACGCACGTGTGCGTGCCCTGCCTGAGTGTGAGTGTGAGTGTGAGTGTGAGTGTGAGTGTGAGTGTGAGTGTGAGTGTGAGTGTGAGTGTGAGTGTGAGTGTGAGTGTGAGTGTGCACGTGCATGAGGGGGCATCTCCATTCCGACGTCAGCGGGCAGGCTGCTCCTTGTACCCCACGAGGAGTTCCCTGGGGGTGCTGAGCCCTTGGGCAAGGCTGTCCGTTAGCATTGGTGGAGGAGGGGAGGCGCACTGCCCCTACCCTGCTAGGGCAGGGAGGGCACATGGGAAGGTGACCCCTCCCATGCCAGGCTGGGGCTGTCGTGCGAGGCCGGCACCCCTTTCTCAGCCCCTCTTTCTCCCCCACCCCAGCTCTTCCCTGTAGCCCTGCAGCGGGTCTCCCAGAAGATCGTCCAGTCCCGCACCCACAACACCTTTATTGCCGTCTTCACCATCCTCCTCGTCTTCATCTCCGCGTTCGTCAACATGGTACCGCCTGGCGGGGGAGTGGAGGGGCCCCTGGGGGGGTGCAGTATGGAGTGAGAGCTGGGGGAGGAGTGGGGGATGCAGTGCAAGCTGGGGGGGCAGTACAGAGTGCGGGAGGGGACTTTGCTTGGGGGACGCAGTATAAGCTTGGGGGGGGGGCTGTGCAGAGGGGGAGCTGGGGGAGACCCCATGGGTGGGACATAAACAGCTTCCTGTCTGTGTTCCCAAAGCAGGGAGCAGGTAAATGGCCAAGCTGGGCCCCCCCGGCACCTTCTGAGAAGACCACCCAGGCAGCCTGTGTCTGAGCCTGGGGTGCTGCCCCCCCGAGGGGAGGAGGGCTCCTGGGGTCACAAGGTCCCTGTCACCACGTCTGGTCTTTCCACAGTTCGCCTGCAGCCACATGCCCCTGCGGGACTGTGCCGCCCGCACCCTCAATGTCACGCCCGAGGCCGTGGGGCCCTGCCAGGTCCGCGCCCTCAACTACTCACTGGGCTCTGAAGTGCCCCCTTGTGATGGGGATGCCCCGGCCTGCAACTTCCCTGAGGTGAGAGCCCACCTGAGGGTGAGGCGGCGGCGAGGGAGCCGTCGGGGAGAGCTGAGCGGGGGGGCACTTTGGGGTGGGGTGCAGAGGCTGGAGAGGGTCCTAGTGGAGGGGGTGAGGGGGGAGGTTTCCCAGGGTGTGTTGACACTGCAGTGTGAGCCCAGAGTTCATGCCCAGACTCAAGCCTGACCACCCCCTCGCCCCGTTCCATCCACGCACACACGTGGTACTGACCAGGCCTTGGCCCCAGGACCCCCTGAGGGGCAGAGCAGCTGAGCCAGGAGCTGGGTTCCAGCCCTGTGGCTTTGCAGCATAGACACGGGGCCCCTGGCTTCATGCTCTGGGCATTGGCCAAAAAGGATCCAATTTCCTGTCCCCTCTGAAAAGTCCCATTTTCCCCTGTGCTGGGGCAAGAGGTCACGTTTTGGGAGGGTGCTGGGGTTTCTGGAACGTGGCTGGCTGGATCACATGGGGAGGGCCCTCCGCCCCCGAAGGTTAGGGTGCCCCTCTCCTGGGCTCCTACTGCAGCCTGGTCGGAGCCCGGGCGCCCTGACGCCTCTCTGCCTCCCCCAGTATTTCAGCTACAGCATCGTGCTGAGCCTGCTGGCCTGCTCCGTCTTCCTGCACATCAGCAGCATCGGGAAGCTGGGGCTCATGCTGGCCATGGAGGGGCTGTACCTGGTGCTGGCCGAGGGGCCCGAGGCGCCGCTGTTCGACAACTACGACCTGCTGGTGGTGGCCAATGCCCTGTGAGTGCCTGAGCCGGCCCCCTGGCCGGGGCTCCAATCCCGGCTCCCCCGTGGTATTTCTCAGGGTGCCCAGAGCTGGGTGGCACCTGCCTGTGTTGAGCGGGAGACTTGCTTGTGCATCTCTGATGCCAGCATCCCCCTCCCCCCCGCCACCCAGCCAGTCCTGTGTTGTGCCCAGCAGGCTACCAGCGGCTTCTCCCAGGCAGGAACACCAGGGCAGCTGCCCCAGAGAGCAGCAGGCACCTGTCTGAACGATTCTGCGCAGGGGCGGCCCCTCGCCCCGCCCTGCAGCGTGGGATCTAACGACGGGGCCTTGTTAGGCCCCGCGGGATGCTGAGATCGTGAGTGAGAAGGGAGGAGACCAGAGTGCAGCTCTACCGAATCTGAGCCCGGTTCCTGGCCACCGCCTGCCCGGCGGAGGTCCCGGATGGTGCTGCCAGGGGTGTGTCCCTCACCCGCTCCCCCTGCCCCCAGGGTAGGATGAGCCCGCTGTGCTGCTCCCCCGGAGAGTGGCCTCCATCGACTTGGGGGGGGGGGGTCAGTGGCTCTCTGAGGCGGGAGCTAATGTGCTTGCTTCGCACGCAGAGCCAGGTGAGCAAACCGCTCTCCTCCAGCAGGAAACCCGTTTGTCCGCTCTGCCTGGACCAGGCTTCTGCCCGCCGTGGGCGCACGTGCGTGGTGCCCGGCACGGCCGTCTCACGTGGGCAGTGAGGACCGGGGTGACCCGGCTTTCGTTTCACACCTCCCATGCTAAGGCTTTGGTGACTCAGACTGCACATCCCAGGTCAGGATAGCCTGTAGCCCGGCCATAGGTGGGGCTTATGGGTCTCATACCCCCAGCCCCAGAGGACACCCCTCAAGGATGTAGCTCTGCTGAGGATCCAGCCAGAATCCTGGGGAACTTTATTCCTGTCCCTTACTGGGCCACTGCTGTCATGCCTCCTGGGGGTGCTAGATTGTGTCGTCCCCCCTCCCCCCAAAGACATGGGGCTGTGGTGCTCATGTCCCGATCGCTTCCCCCTCCCCCTCCCCCAATTGTCTAAGCATTGACTCTTCTCTCTGCTAGGCCAGCCTTGAATGAGACCCAGTGGACTTCAGGGTGGTGAGTGGGGAAGTGGGCTTGGGGGGAGCTGGCACAAGGGGCCTTGAGGATGGGAGAGGGGTGAAGCAGCCTGGGGCAAGTGAAGAGTATTATGGGGGTGGGTTTGGGGGCATTACAGTGGTGCTTGGGGCAGGTGAGGGGCCTGGAGGGGGTGAGGGTCTGGGGTCCCCCAGCCCATGGTTGCAGAGCCCTGTGTGGGTACAGCTAGGGGGCCGATCTCTGGGGGCAGCGAGTGCTCATGGATCCCCCAGGACTTGTGAGCCTCGTGCACTCTCCGCCCCCAGCTTGGAGGGTGTTTTGGGGTCCTTGGTGCCTTTCTGCAGCCTGACACCTCCTCCACACCCGTGTCCCCAGCCTGGCGGAGGAGAAGGTGGCCCTGAAGTACATGACCCCTGTGATCCTGGCCGTCTTTGCCTTGGCGCTCTATCTGCACGCCCAGCAGGTGGAGTCCACGGCCCGACTTGACTTCCTCTGGAAGCTACAGGTAGGGAGGGGCCAGGGTGCTGGGGGGGGGGGGCGTGTGTCTGCTCTTCCCCCATGGAAGAAGGACCTGGGGTGGGGTGTCCCTCTCGTGTGGAGGGGGAGGGGCACATGTTGTGAAAGGTGGCACAATCCTTATCGCACACTTGCAGCATCCTGCTCTTCCCACGAGGCTGGCCAGGCCCTGCCCCCTGCTGCCACCCTCGCACGGGCTGGTTGGAGAACGAGAGCTGGCTGCTCCCAAATCTCCCTTGGGGCAGAGCTGGAGAGCCCTGACGAGGAGGGTTTGGGGGGCCAGTTTTGGAGGGTGGAGCCTCGTTCCTCCCCTTCCCCCCCCCCCCCCCCCAACGGGGCAGGGCTTCGTCAGCCACCCAGTAGTCTGGGGCAGCAGAGCCCAGTGTGGCTTCCTCCACTCCCCATGGGGCCAGTGTGGGGGTGGCCCTGACACCAGCGCCCCCCGCAGGCCACGGGGGAGAAGGAGGAGATGGAGGAGCTCCAGGCTTACAACCGGCGCCTGCTGCACAACATCCTGCCGAAGGACGTGGCCGCGCACTTCCTGGCGCAGGAGCGGTGCAACGACGAGCTCTACTACCAGTCGTGCGAGTGCGTGGCCGTCATGTTCGCCTCCATCAGCAACTTCTCCGAGTTCTACGTGGAGCTGGAGGCCAACAACGAGGGGGTGGAGTGTCTGCGGCTGCTCAACGAGATCATCGCCGACTTCGACGAGGTGTCGGGCCAGGGCAGCCCTCGGGCTGGGCTGGGGGCAGTGGTGGAGGGTGTGGCCGGGCAGGGGGCAGCAACTGGGGGTGGGGGTGATGGATAAGCTGGGGGCAGCAGCGATATGGGCTTTGTCACTGCACCCTGCACCACCAATGGGGCTTCCACGGGCCCAGCTCTGGGTGGGGACAGTGCTCCCTGTAAGCTGAGCACTAGGGTGGCCACCCAGGAGAAATTCAAATGCTGCCCAGCTGATTAGCAGAACACCCACAGCTGGCAGTAGGTGTTTCTACTGGTGGTGCACGTCCACACCTGTCTTGGTGCACAGAACAAAATTCATTCTGCACATGAGCGAGGAAAACCTGGGGTGGGGCCCCGGAACTAGCCAAGCCCAGGAGCAGCTCATGGCGTCGGGGTGTGACAGCGTGTCAGGGCCCCCCCGATCCTGCAGCCCCTTAGCAGCAAGAACAGACTCCGCCAGCCAGTAGACGAGAGGGGCTTTATTGCTCCTCCAGGATACAGCTCAGACGTGATGTGGTTACAGGAGTCAGGGCCCGGATGCCTCAGACCCCTGGAGTTAGGGGTCCATCGCCCTCCTCAACTCTCCGCACCCAGCTTAGTCTGTTCCCTTCATGCTTTCTAGCCAGAAACCGCCTGCCCCCAGCCAGGCGTTCACCTCCGCCTCCCTTCCTTTGTCTCCCCTTGGGAAGAGCAGCGTTATCTGCTCATGCTGGGGCTAGGTGTCTGGGCCAATCCTCGTGGGTGGGTCAGTGGGAATCGCATCACAGCGCAGGGAACCCCGGTTACAGAGAAGACAGCCCCCCACTACATGTCACAGGGTCATTGCAGTAGCAGGGCCCATCCCGAGGGGTGGCCAGGGAAGGTTGTGTCTCCTGGGGCAAGGGAGCTCAGTGCAGGGCCCCTGGGGAGGGTCATGCATGGAGGGGGAGGGACACGTAGTGCTCCCTGCCAGCTCTGCTGCAGCAGCTGCCCCTTGCCCCCATCAGATCATTAGCGAGACGCAGTACCGGCAGCTGGAAAAGATCAAGACCATTGGCAGCACCTACATGGCTGCGTCAGGGCTGAACGACAGTACGTACGACCGCGAGGGCCGGACGCACATCACCGCGCTGGCCGACTACGCCATGCGCCTCATGGAGCAGATGAAGTACATCAACGAGCACTCCTTCAACAACTTCCAGATGAAGATCGGTGAGGGGGGGGCTCCGACTCTCCCGGGGTGGGGAGTGGGGGTTGCCGTGAGCCTCCCACCTCAAGCTGGACCACTCCTGTGGCCATGCACGAACGTAGGCGTGTCTGTGTGCGTGAGGACACGCTAGCACGCACATGCAAAGTCATGCAGATGCACTTGCACGGCCCTGAGCGCCCAGCCCGATCTGGGATGTGGGGTCTGCTCTTCCGTGGGGAGACAGATGGGCTGGTAGAGCTCTGACCCTCCACCTCTCTCTCCCCGCAGGGCTGAATATCGGGCCGGTGGTAGCGGGTGTCATCGGGGCCCGGAAGCCTCAGTATGACATCTGGGGGAACACGGTGAACGTCTCCAGCCGCATGGACAGCACGGGGGTTCCTGACCGCATCCAGGCGAGTGCTGAGCTGCTCCTAAGCCCAGCCTGGCACCCGGCTCTCAGCCCGTGCCAGGCCATTCCGGCCAGTGGCTGCCTGGCCTCCCGGCGCTGCGAGTGCAACTGAGCTGGCAGAAAAGCGGCTTCTGGGAACGTTTCCAGGGAAGGGGGAGTTCTCCACCCTGCCTGGGGTGGGACGTTACCGGGTGGAGCCTCTGTAGGAGTAGCCAGCCAGCAGGGGATGGTGCTGAACCACCCCCCACCCCCCCGCCGCCCTAGTGCTGGTGGGGGAAAGGGCAGACTGAGGTGCTGGTGCATTCTGGGTATCCCTGGTGCTGTGTGAGTCACTGAGGAATTCAGCCTCCCTGGAAGGGGGCTGGGACTCTTGCCTCCAGTGGCGGGGGGGGGGGGGGTGTCAGGACAGAACTCAGGCATTCTAGTTCCCAGTCGTGCACTGGTCTTGTTGGTCGAGGAGGGGGCAGCTGGTGAAGGAACATGAGGACTCCCTTACCCGGGGCCCTGGGGTGCTGTGAGCCCAAACCGTAGGGTCCCTACTGCCCGGGGCATTCCCTCCCTGGCCTGCTTCAGCTGCCACGGCCCACATGGAGCTGGAGGCCTAGGTCCCACTCAGTCTGCTGGCTGCCTTGCGGGAGCTGGAGGCTAAGCTCCGAGGTGAGCTCGCCTGCTGGGAGTGTGCTCCCGCTTGGGGGAGCAGAGGGGTCTGGCTACCCCACAGGGCTAGGAGCCAAAGGGCCCAGGGTTATTGGCAAAGCAAACTCCCAGCACAGACCTTGGGGGAGCTGAAGTGCTGGGGCGTGTCTGCCTGTGCCCGGGATGGGACCCCGCTCTCACCATCTGCTTTCTCTTCCCCGTCCCCAGGTGACGACAGACCTGTATCAGGTGCTGGCGGCCAAGGGCTACCAGCTGGAGTGCCGTGGGGTCGTCAAGGTCAAGGGCAAAGGGGAGATGACCACCTACTTTCTGAACGCCGGCCCGCCCCGCAGTTAGCGCCAGCCGCAACCTTCGGCGTGAAGGACCCAGCCTGCCAGAGGGCCAGGCTGAGCGGAGCCTTTGGGAACCACCCAGGCCTGGACGTCAGCCCGGCCGCGGGCCCACTGAATTAGCGGGATCTCGTTAAGCGGCTCCAAATGGCGACACCAAGCTGAAGAGGGGAAGCGCTGCTGCCCCGGCCAACGGAGGGCTCTTTGCCACCAGGCCTGCGTTGGGAGGAGGGTGGCGGCATGCCCTGTGGGCGATGAAGAAATATTTTTACAGCGAACTTTCTATTTATTTATTGACTGCGGGAGCCAGCATGCTGGGGGGTGCCCAGGCTGCCCCATTGTGGGGCTGGCAGAGCACGGGCCCTCCCTTTTCCTGTCGAGTGACTATGAACTTGGGCAACACCCACCCGCCCCCGTCCACAATCGACCAAAGAGGACGGTAGCAGGAGGCGCCTGTACGCTGGCCGCGGGGGTCCCACTGCTGTGTAATGCTTGTCTGCAGGGCCAGGAGCTCCCTTGGGGGTGATTCTCCTTGGTGCTGGGTGCAGACTGGTTGGGGGGGAGGGGATTTGAAATGGACTGGTATTGAAGGGTATGGGCCCCCCCTCCTTGCAGTGAGCCCCTGCCGGTTGGAAAGGCCGAGGCAGGGGCCAGGTCTCATGCAACCCACTGTGTCTCCATGGTAACCTCCCCCCAGGTCTCACTGTGATGTGGGGGAGGGCCTGGATGGTTCTCATTTGCCAAAACTGCCCCCTGTTGCTGGGGGGGGGCAACTGTCTCCTGGGGAAAGGGGCTGAAGGGGGGGGGGATGTCGGTGTATTGCCGGGGAGGGGCAGGGAGTCACTTCTGGGACGCTGGTGCATGAGTCCAAAGAGGATGGGGGAGGTGAATATGGGCCAGTGGGGTTGTGGCAGGGCTCGCTGGCAGCTGAGCCCCACCCTGCGATGCCCAGCAAGGCCCAGGGAGGGGCACGTGTCGGTGGGGCCTTCTGTCAGCCTGTGCGGTGTGGGGGAGGTGACTCAGCCGGCTTGGGGACTGGGTGTCCCTTCTCCTGTGGGCGCCCCCCCCCCCATTACTGCCTCCTCCAGGGGCCAAGCTACCCATGTGCCAAATTCCCAAGTGCCACGCAGCCTTGGCTGGCTCCGGTTCAGTCCCCCAACTGCCAGGGCTTGGCCCCAGGCCCCCCAAGCTCCAGTATTGTTCCCTGCCCGTAGAGCCCAGTATTGAAAGGGGGCGCAGCGCCCACCCCCCAAGCATGGGGGGAGGGGTTGTCACAGCTGGGGCTGAGAAAACCTTGACTTGGCCTGACCTGCCTTTATCCAAACAACCCTGCCCCAGGGTGCTGGTCTCTTGCATGCTTGGTACGTGCCCCTGTGGAGGGGCAGTTGACCCCCGCTCCCTTATGTAAGGAACCTTCCCCCCACCTCTGGGACTCCAGACCCAGGTGGGGGAGGGGTGGGTGTGTCTTCCCCAGCTACGACTTGAACATAGAATGCGTGGCTGAGAAATGAACTGGCCCTGGTACTGCTGGGTCCCCACTTGCCCCATGAGGCTGCCTGCTGCCCCAGCTGGGTGCGGGGAGACTTCCTGCCCAGTGACTGCAGGACGAGCCCTGTCACGGGATGTTCCCTTCCCCCCACCCCAGAGCCTGATCAGCTCCGGACCTGCAGTGGGGTGCCTGGGACATGGAGGGGGGGGTGTCAGGTCCTAGGCTGGGGCGGGTTAAGTCTACGCAGCCCCCCCCTTTCGCCCCCATGCTCATCCATCTGTGGAAACCTCTGGAGCAAACCCCTGGCTGGGCCGAAGGCTGCAGCCCTTGGCATGGGAGTGAGCCCAGGGTTATGAATCAGCAAGGAACATTAGGAACTACAGGCCCCCCCCCCCAGATTAGCCTGCTCCCAGGGGCACAAGAACAGCTACTCTGAGCTGCTGCAGCCCCCTCAGGGACAGCTGATCAGTCCTGGTCATATCCCCCCCAGAAAGGGGTGTTTCACTGCACCCTTGCAGCAAGGCAGACCACTGGCTCTGGAGCGGGTCCACTTGGGCCCCCAGAGGCTTTGAGCCCAGCTTGTTATGCCATCGGTCTGGCTCCCCCTGGCTCGAAGGCCACGTTCTCTGCTGTTGGGCTGGGCGTGGCAGGATTCCTCCAACCCAGGGCAGGAACCACCTGCCTCCCTCGGGGCCGGGGCTGTTTTAAATGCAAAAAACGTGATTTCTGGGTTTGGTTTTTTTAGCAGTTTTGGGGTGTTTTTTATTTCCGTGATTGTGTCTGGGGAGTTTTAATCCGACGGCGGAGCCAGATGAGCTGCTCCGGGCCCAAAGCCAAGGGGTCTCCGCTCCTCCCTGAGCTGCCCTTGGTGGGGGGGTGGGCAGCAGCTCTGGACCGAAGCCCCCACTCCCTGAGGAGGGCGGCGCCGTTGCAGTGTTGGGGGCAGCCGGGGGGGGGGGGGGGTGGCACTTCTTTGGAAATGCAAATTAAAGGTACTTTTTTTCTTGTGTGTACATATAAATTATATATAAAACTCACTTTCTATAATAACGGCTGAGTCCTGTCTGTGTCCTGTCCCCAGGGCTGCTGCCGCACTGCTTGTGGGTTCCCCAGGCCTGGCCGGGCGGGTAGCTGCCACAGAGCCTCTGAATTCCCTCCCTGTGCATTGAGGGCCTGGTTGGTGGGTGGGGAACTGGGCTGATTGCACAGGTCCAGCATGGCCGGGCTCCCTGAGCCAGGGCCGCCCCTGTTGCAGGGCTGGGGTGCAGGGCACGGGGGTGGCTCTGAGCCGGGGTTTCCAGGTGTGTTGGGCACTGACTGCTCAGGAACCAAGGCCCAGGGCAGCCAGAAAGAGGCAACGGCTGTTGGTGTTTGAGTGCTCTTGCCCCAGGACTCGGGTATGTGAGTGCGCATGTAGAGGGGGCTGGGCCAGGCCTGTGGGTAGGGATAGCGGCTCTGTCTGCTGTGTTCCCCTGCCAGAACCTTGCTGGATGGGGTCCCCTTCTTCCCCACCGGCACCCCTTAGCACCTGCTGCGCCGAGCAGGCCTGGGAGGGGTATATGTCTGGGGTTCCCCAAGAGGCAGGTTTGTTTGTGGTGGAACAGGGTTGCTGAGGACAAGCAGCGCGGGACAGCAAGGCGGGGGGCAGAACTGCTCCTGCTTTGGGGCCCAGTGTTAATTGCTGCAGAAGATGCTGGGACTCAGCCCCTGGCCTGGAGCCGAGCAGCAGGTGTGAAGGGGAAGCACCCGCTCCCACCTCTTCAGCGACAGAGCGCCCCGGGGTGACGCTCAGTGGGGCTGAACTGGTCGCCTCTGACCCGTTCCCCCGGGGGAGCGTGGGCGCCCAGAGGGCTGCTGGTGCCAGCCTGACTGGCAGTGGCAGAACCCAGAAGAGGTGTGGGGCTCAGCTGAAAAGCTCGGGGCACTGCTCCCCCCGGTGGCCATGCCCAGTGTGCCTGGCCGTCCCCCACACTTGGACATTCCTGCATCCCATCCCTGCCTGAGCCGCCTGCACACTCCCCTGCCCTCCCTGCACATGCACATGCTAGGGGAGGGGAAGTCGCTCTGTGCAAGGGAGCCTGGTGAGGCCTCGGGGACGGGGTGGGGAGAGAGCCCCAGAGCGCCTCTGCCTATCCTAGCCCGTACAGCTTCGCAGCCTGGTCCCCAGGCTCCTGCTACCCAGGCCCCATCTGCTGAGCCCCTCCCTGGTCCTGTGGGGCCTGCTCTCTTCCATCCTCCCCGGGGGGGGGGGTGTCTGTGGGCCAGGCAGGGGCTTGTTCTGGGTGGTTTGGTTTGTGTCCATACTGCTGTGTGCAGTAAAGAACAGGCCAGGCACAGGGAGGGGTGGGACGGTCCCTAGTTCTTGGGAAGTTTATCCCTGTCTGGGACCAGCCAAGGGTGCGTGCTGGCTCCCACCCAGCCGGGGCTGGCCATGTGGTGGGCAGCTCCCTCGTGCCCGGGAAGCAGGGCGCTCTCCCACAGCTGGCACACGGGGCTGAGACGCCTGGGGGACCCAGTGCAGACGTTCTCCAAACTGGGGTCAGCACGAGGAATAGAACTCAGGCACTTTGCCCTTCTTGGCCAAGGTGGGGGCAAATTCCACAAGTGCTGGAAGAAAACGGTTTGGCCCTGGGGCCTGGGTTCCTTGGCAGGGCTTGTGCTTGGTGCCCGCCTAAGGTTCAACCCACCAGCCCCACTGCCTCCCCCAGCATGGTCCTTCTACCCCTCGCCCAGGCAGAAGGAGCAGACCCAGCACCTGGCTCCCCCCTCCCTGAAATCACCAGCCTGGGCTCAGTTGCTCGATTGTTTTATTGCCCTGGAGCCCACCAGGCCCCAGCGCTGGGGCTTCTCCGTGGCTGGGAAAGGCTGGACGTGCCCAGCAGCGGGGCCCACCAGGATGCTCAGAACAGGCTGAAATGGGGGTTGCTCAGGCCCATGCTGTCCACGAACCTAGGGCATGGAAAGGTGCCGTCAGATGCCTACCCCTGGCCCAGCTAGAGCCCAGGCCTGAGGAGGCAGCTCGGGCTGTGCGGGATGGATGTGCCCCAGTGCTGTGGGCAGCGTGGAAGGCCTCAGGGCAGGGACGGGGGTCCCCTCTGTGGGCGTGCCCAGCGCCTTGCTCCAGTGCCTGCTTCGAGGTCCTTATGGTCAGGCAGGGGCCGCAGCATCAGGGCCTTTGGTGAGCGCGGCTGGGCTCCAAGGGTCATTGTGGCCAGAAGCTACCCCAGCCAGGGCAGTCCCTCTCCCCTCTGCCCTGGGGAGAAACCTGCCCCCATCCAAACTCTGGTCCTGCGAAGTGGGGGGAAGGGCTGCCCAGCCCCACTTCTCAGCTGGCAACTGCTGATGCAGGGCCCCCCGCCCTGACGGGCTGAGCCTGGGCTCCATTTCCAGAGCCCCTGGAGCTCTGCAGCACCAGCCCCCCCAGGGAGCCACTGCTGGGAATGTGGCTGGAAAAGGCTCTGAGAGAGCCAGCTCCCACCCCAATCAGCCCTCAAAGCCACTCTGCCGCTTTAAGGGCTGGGGGGGGGGGGGGTGTCATGTGATCCCTGCCCCTGCGGAGAACCTGCAGCCTTGGCCATGCTCTGCCAGTGGAGCTGGGACCCAGCATGGCCTCCCCGGGGCGGATGGAGCGACGCCGCCAGCCTGCAGCAGGCCAGTCAATTTGGGTCCCTCTGTGTGGCACACAAGAGCAGGGAGGGAGCCCCCGGCTAAGAGGACCTGAGTGGGGTAGTGCCCGGAGCCGCCCCGTGTCCTCCAGCCCATGCGCCCCAGCCAGCCTCAAACCTGGTGGGCTCTGAGCCTGTTCCCTGTGCTGGCAGAGCAAGCCTGCAGTGGAGCTGCTGGTGCCCTGCTGCCCCCCAGTGGCCATGGGCTGGGCCAGGTGATGCCTGGCATGATAAAGTGGGCAGGGGGCTGCGCCAAGACCGGCTGCTGCCTGTGGGTACCGCCTGAGAGTGTTGCCTAGCAGCTGGGGCTCCACCACCTTGCCTAGGCGTTGGCACCAAGGGGGTGCGAGGTGCCGCCGTCATGTTCTACGCCTGCTTTGCACGGGGGCGAGGGGCAGTGCCAGGGAGACTCAAACCCACCTGCTGCTCCGCTGCTTTGGGGGAGTCTGCAAAGTGGGCGAGCATCTGAGCTGGCAGGTGACCTCTGGGGGTGGGTGCTGTGTTGCTAACCTAGTGGGAACAGGGTCAGACACTCTGGGAAGTCGGGGCCCCCTCCCCTTCCCCGAGTGTTGACACTGTGATGGGGCACCCTCCCCTTTGCCGCTGACAGCACAATCTCACCTGGTCATGGGGCTCCTTATCAAGGGAACCCTCTGCACTGTCATCCAGGGGGTGGCCTCCTCTGCTCGAACTGCAGGATCCCTGGGCAACCACCAGCCGCTATCTTGTGCACAGGTCATAGGGACCCTGAACACTTGGTTGGGAGCTGGAAGCAGATGGGGGGGAGGGAACTGTTAGAGAGGGCATCCAACTTGATGGGGTTGCTGTTGCTTGCTGGCAAAGGCAGCTGGTGCACCCGCCCGCAGGCGCTGGGGACCAAAACCTCTTTGCCAGGCATCTTTCACAGTGCTTTGCAAAGGCAAATGAACCATGTCTCTCGCTGGTGTGGTAGCCTGGGAGTAGTATCATGCTCCCCATGCTACCAGCGTGGCAGGGCCTTGCCCAAGGTCACACCGGGAGGCTGGGGCAGAGACTGGCCTAGAACCCAGGCGTGTTGACTCCGTGTTCCCCCTCTCGTGAGAATTACACTGTTCACTCACTTCTCTGGAGCCAACGGTGCGTCACAGCCTCTCGATAGCGGTCGTGGCTGCCCTGGTGCACCGTGCCATCCAAGCGCCCAGGGCCGATGGGGGGGAGCGATGGGTGAAATAATCCCCCTCTGAGTGGCTTCGGCCCTGAGGAGAAGGACAAGAAGGAAACTTAAAATGAAGCCCAGGAGACGGCCCCAGCAGGGCGGCTGGGGGCCTGGCATGGTAAGAACATAAGAACAGCCGGACTGGGTCAGACCAAAGGTCCGTCTAGCCCAGTATCCTGTCTGCCGACAGTGGCCAGCACCAGGTGCCCCAGAGAGGGTGGGCCGAAGACAATGATCAAGTGATTTGTCTCCTGCCATCTCTCTCCAGCCTCTGACAAACAGAGGCCAAGGACACCATTTTATCCCCTGGCTAATAGCCTTTTATGGACCTAACCTCCATGAAATTATCTAGCTTCTCTTTAAACTCTATTATAGTCCTAGCCTTCACAGCCTCCTCTGGCAAGGAGTTCCACAGGTTGACTACACGCTGTGTGAAGAAGAACTTTCTTTTATTAGTTTTAAACCTGCTACCCATTAATTTCATTTGGTGTCCTCTAGTTCTTCTATTTAGGGAACTAATAAATAACTTTTCTTTATTGGCCCTCTCCACACCACTCATGATTTTATATACCTTTATCATATCCCCCCTCAGTCTCCTCTTTTCTAAACTGAAAAATCCCAGTCTCTTTAAACTCTCCTCATATGGGACCCGTTCCAAACACCTAATCATTTTAGTTGCCCTTTTCTGAACCCTTTCCAAGGCCATGGTGAGTTTTGAGGTAGAAACCCGGTCCTCCGAGAACTTGTTTCACACCTGGGCTGCTGACCGGTGCTCGTCAGTGGCTGAAATTCAGTCTCTGCTGCCCAGAGGGGGTTTGAACCTGACCCTTCTGCAGGCTCAAGTAGCCAGCTACAAACAGTGACTCCTGCAGAGAGACCTGTCCAATCCTCATCTGGCAGGATGGTACTTGGAACATGAGGCCAGAGGTAACTTAAGGAGGCTGGAAGAGACCCTCTGACCTCCACCCATGAGCCTCGGATGCAGAGAGACTGGGAGGTAGCGGGACTGCTGGAATGCTACAGTGATTTGGGTTAGTGGGGCTCCGCTCCAGGTTTAAACCACTACCACCCTGGGGCGACTGGCGAAGGGCTTTTATTAACTGACACATGCCTGTCCCCTTCCACTCCACTGGGCTGTCCCACCAGGAGACTGGGGGAGGGTCAGAGTTTTTTAACATCACCCAAGGAAAAGCCTTGTAATTGTTGCCCTACGAAGAGCCCCAGTCTGCTCTCCAGGGTGCTTGGCCCACCAACCAGCGACAAGTCGGGTCTGTTTCTAATGCACCCATCACCATAGCATCTGGGCTCTCTTCTTACCTGCTGCATCAGGTGTTTTTAACGCCAGCTTTTTCTCCCGAAAGGGCTCCTGGTACCCCAGGTAGGTTAATCCAAAGAAAGCCATTTCCTACGCCGCCTGCGTCCGCCCGGGTCAGTCGAGGAAGGCGCTTTCTGGCTCCCTCCAGCCCCTGGTGCTTTGCCGTGAAGCAACTGTTGATTCCGTTGCCATAGAGATGCCCCAGCAGCCTGGTTGGTGACTCTCCTCCCACCCAGTTGGAATGTGGGTTTGTGAGGCTGTAATGGGAGGTGGTCACGACGACAGCTTGTCTTCTGGCTTGGGTTTGTGTTGTATTAAATCTGGGGTACCTGAGACCAAACTTCAGCAAAAGGAGGAGGGTTGGCCCCTCAAAAACCCTCTCCACTCCAGCTCAGGGAGCTCTGCTCACCTGCTGTTCGTATAACGGGAAAATCCTGGCACCTCAATCACATCAGCACTCCAGGCACCTACCCACACATTGCTTTTAATCCAGTGCAGATAGGTAGGGACTAGGAGTCATTCCAATCGGTCTGCTCTCTGGGGGCTCCAAGTAAAATAAGGAAAAGTTATTTACTTGTTCCTATAACACAAGAACCAAATGAAATTACTAGTAGCAGGTTTAAAATAGAAGGAAGTATTTCTTCACACAATGCACAGCCCACCTGTGGAACTCCTTGCCGGAGGATGTTGTGAAGACCAGGACTTTAACAGGGTTCAAAAGAGAACTAGATACATTGATGGAGGACAGGTCCATCAATGTTATTAGCCAGTATGGGCAGGGATGGCGTCCCTAGACTCTGTTTGTCAGAAACTGGGAATGAGTGACAGAGGATGGTCGCTTCATGATTCCCTGTTCTGTTCATTCCCTGTGGGGCACTTGGCATTGGTCACTGTTGGAAGACAGGATACTGGGCTGGATGGACCTTTGTTCTGACCCAGTCTGGCTGATCTCACGTTCAAGTAAATAAACTGGTGTCCGTTCAGTTCTTTGAAAATGCTGTCTCATGAGATTCTCAAGGACCTTGTAGCAGACGGAGTTCTCTAGGCTGTGTGGATGTCAGCAGGGTCACTTTGTCCTTCATCCCGCACAGGACAGATTATCTCTACGGGGTGGGTCAGTCAGCAACACTGAAGATCTTTAGCAATAAGAGTCTGGAGTCCTTGGTCACAAATTAATTCCCTCCCTGGAGCTGCCAGCCTGCTCCAGGGGAGTCTATTTTGATGTTGTGGGGGTGCTGGGTGGGTGTAGGCCAAAGTGTCTGGCATCCTGCTATCTGAGGAATTGCTCAGGCACTTGCAGATGTTTGGTGTCTAGAAAGGACTCCAGCAGACAGATTACCTCATTTCTATATGCATACAGTACACAGTACAGTGGGGGCCCTGCCCCCCTCCTCGAGTTTTGGGGGCACAACCAGCATGCAAACATTTAGTAGGAAGAATTCAACTTTCCCAGCGGTCTTCCTTGTCCTCTGTTATTTTGTGTTGGCCATCTGTTGTAAACCAACCCGGATAACATAGGAATGCCCTGGCTGAGCAGGGAAACATCCTCTTTCCAACAGGGGCCAGTTCTGGAGGCAGAAGGGCAAGAAACTCTGAAGTGAGCAGTTGTAGAAAAACCTTCCCCTAAGAAGAAAGTGCTCTACTTCCCCATCACCGAGTGGAGGTTTCATCCCCATCATTGGGGCATTTCTGTCCCTTGTAAAATGCAAATTTTACTCTTGTGGCTCTCATTGGCCCTATAAATGGGTGCTCCTTTTAGCTCAATCTCCTAAGCTTTTGCCCCCAGTTATATACTGTAGCAGTGAGCTACGCTATTTGTGCTTTGTAGAATGCAATGTCTCATCAGACTTAAATGCCCTTGGTTGTCACCTTTCCCCTGCAATAAGAGCCGGCGCCATGCCCAAGTTCCTTCTCCAATGTTTACTTTAAAAATCTCAGTCACATATGTCTCTTCTTTTTTCACTTTCTTTCACTTCACTTTCTTCACTAAGTCCCAGTCCTTTTAATCTGTGAATCATCCTCATTGCATCTCTCTGAATCTCTCACTCACGTCCCAGCCGAGGGACCCCAGGAGTAGGGTGCTACATTCTTTTCAGCCCCGTTCCTTAGGACCCTTTTTTTCCTGTTTGCTTCTTTGAGCACTGCCATGCACTGAGGAGGGGCAGCTCTGCCCTGAGGGCAGAACCAGCCACTTATACATGAGCAGGGGGTGGAGACTGGGCTCTGGGCTGGTGGGAGGCTGGGCTAAAAATGGTTGTGTTGGCATGGGGTGGTCTGGAGTCACAGGTGCAGGGGGCTGAGGGCTCAGGTGCAGTCGGGGGGGGTCACGGGGTGGGGGTCAGGGGGTTGGGGTGTCAGCTGGGGTCATGGGGGGTGGGATGCCAGGTGGGGTCATGGGGGGTGGGGTCACGGGGTTGGGGTGTCAGCTGGGGTCATGGGGGGTGGGATGCCAGGTGGGGTCATGGGGGGTGGGGGTCACGGGGTTGGGGTGTCAGCTGGGGTCATGGGGGGTGGGATGTCAGGTGGGGTCATGGGGGGTGGGATGCCAGGTGGGGTCATGGGGGGTGGGGGGTCACGGCGTTGGGGTGTCAGGTGGGGTCATGGGGGGTGGGATGCCAGGTGGGGTCATGGGGGGTGGGGGGTCACGGCGTTGGGGTGTCAGCTGGGGTCATGGGGGGTGGGATGTCAGGTGGGGTCATGGGGGGTGGGGGTCACGGCATTGGGGTGTCAGCTGGGGTCATGGGGGGGTGGGATGCCAGGTGGGGTCATGGGGGTGGGGGTCACGGGGTTGGGGTGTCAGCTGGGGTCATGGGGGGTGGGATGCCAGGTGGGGTCATGGGGGTGGGGGTCATGGGGGGTGGGATGCCAGGTGGGGTCATGGGGGTGGGGGTCACGGGGTTGGGGTGTCAGCTGGGGTCATGGGGGGTGGGATGCCAGGTGGGGTCATGGGGGGTGGGGTCACTGAGGGCTGGGGGGGGTCATGGAAGTGGGATGAAGGGCAGGGTCACGGGGGGGGGGCTGGGTCAGGTTGGCTAGAAGGGTCAGAGGTCAAGACAACACCACTCCCCACCCAGCGACCCGCCTCCCCAGGGTCCTGCTTCTGCGCATGCCCACTTCTGTTCCCTAGGCGCCCCCCCCAGGTCTCACGCATGCGCAGTGCAGTCCCACTCAGCGGCCTAGCCGCAACCTGCGCACAAGCTGGACTCGGCTCGTACTCCTGAACGCGGGACGCGCCGGCCGCATGCGCAATGCGGCCCCTGCTTGCCCCGCCGCCCGCTCGCGCCGCGGGGCGCATGCGCGCGCAAGACGTCGTGCGTGCGCGCGCGCGCGCCCGGTGGGGGGGGGGGCGTGCGCGCGCCCCGCGGATCGCCATGGAGGCCTCAGTGAGCGGAGGGGCCGGCGGCGGCGGCGGCGCGGGGAAGCGCTGGTACTTCAGCCGCGAGCAGCTGGAGCGCAGCCCCTCCCGGCGCGCCGGGCTCGACCCGGACAAGGAGCTCTCGTACCGGCAGCAGGCGGCCAACCTGCTGCAGGACATGGGCCAGCGCCTCAACGTGTATCCGCGCCGGGTAGGCCGCGCAGCCTGGGGCTCGAGTAGCGGGCCCGGGGCAGCGGAAACGCGCCCCCTCCCGCCGCCCGCCGGGCGAGCCCCTCCCCCAGCCGGGCCGCCCGCGGCTCAGTGACCCCTCCCCTCCCCACCGCGCCTCCCGCGGGACGCCTGGCATCGGCGGGGGGGCCGGCGAGTGCGCTGCGCGCGCGGGCCGCTCTCCCGGGGGGGGGGGGGTGCTGCCGCCGCCCGCTGCACTTGCGTTCCCGGGGCGGTGGAACCGTAGCAGGGACCGCCCGGCTCCCCCCCTCGCTGCACGTGCCCCTGGCTTCACCTGCGCGTCCCTTCAGTAGCCCCCGTAGAGAACAAAAACCTCCGCGGATGGAAACCAGCCCCCACCTCTGCGGGGGGGGGGCTCTGTAAAGAAAGCGTCTCCGGGGCCACATGCAGATCCCCGTTGCGCTGCACGTTGCCCACCGCTGCCTGCCACCAGCGCCTTGCCCGCCAAAGTGCTCCGCTCCCCAGAAAGAGGGGGGCGGACGTGCAGAATTTCAAGACTGATTTTTCTTAACTCCACGCCGTCAGCTCTCAGCTGACCATCAATACAGCTATCGTGTATGTGCACCGGTTCTACATGGTTCAGTCCTTCACCCAGTTTCACCGCAACGTAAGTATTGGTTGGGCAGTTGCCTTTTGTCTGAAAACCGGGGACAGCCTCCTGTGACAGCTGTTCGTTATCAACATTTCCCTGCCCCTAAATTGGCACAACGGGGGGAGTGAAGAGATCTGGGTTCTCTTTGCTGTGTGACCTAAAGAGCATCTTTTCTTTGTACTTCCATTTACGTATCTCTAAAATAGAAGTAATACTGGACTACCTCCTGGGAGGGGAGATTGTGAGCTTGGACTGATTAGGTACTTTGATATCTTTGGGCAAAAGATGTAATGTAATGGCCAGTAATTATGACTTTGTCACAGCTGGCATTCTTTGGATCCTTAAAAGATTTTTCTTGTTCTATGAATGTTTCTTTAGTTAGTTTTAGAAGTTGACTTCCTGCACTTTTACTGACTTTAAAACAAAACACAGTGTTTTCCTACTACAGGCATTTAAAAGGGAATACTTTTCTTGTAGCTCCTAAAATCCATATTTACACCATAGATTTGACGCCTGGAGGAAATCAGTAAATACAACTGTTTCATAGCTCTAAGGTTGCTCAGAGAGGTTCATAGCAGCAGAGCCTGTCTGGACACTGACACTACAGGCGTGTGAATATTTGAAGCAGGAGACAATTTTTATGTTTTTTTCCCTCCCCTCCCCTCCCCCCGCCCAATGAAGTCTGTGGCACCAGCAGCTCTGTTCTTGGCAGCCAAGGTGGAGGAACAGCCTCGTAAGCTGGAGCATGTAATCAAGGTAGCACACGCATGCCTGCATCCTCTGGACACCCCTCCAGACACTAGGAGCGAGGTAAGTGGTCAGACTCCAGCAGAATGATTTCCATGCTTGAGAGAGAGGAATGAGAACATACTCACAGAGTACTGCATCCTGACATGTAGAATCCTGGTAATAGAAATAACTTGTGGGAAAGCGTCTCATCAGGCTTCTAAAGAGTAGATGACTTGTCTCATCTGCTCTATGGTCTCTCATGTTTCCCTCTATTACATGGATGTCAACAAAAGAATCCGATGTGCCATGTAGTCGTGTCTGCATTAGAGGCTTCTGGGCAGGGAGTGAACATGTCTGTCAGGGTTAAATAGCACTTGTAACAAAGCAGAAAATAGTGTGTATGGTTCATTCCTGTCTAATGATGAGATTGTTAAAAATATTTCCATTTCCCCATCTCTCATGACAGCCCTTCATAACTGGAACTGAGTGTCCAACCCTGCTGAAAGGGAGAAGCTTTATCCAGGAGCCAAAGCTTGTAGAAAATGATGAAAAGGTTAAATTTTAACCTACGCTTCTCACATTGACATGTCCCTTCATGTGTAAAACTCTTATGGAGAGACAAAGACTAAAGCACGTAGTTCCAGCCACAGCAACCCATGTGAAATGAACACTAGCAAAGGAGTGTACCCATCCAGCACTTGGCTTTCTCTCTTTTGGGGGGGGAATCTGTGCCAGTTCCCTCTAGTACTGAGTGGGATAAAGATTCCCCCTTGATTTTTTTTTATTAATTTATTTTTGTGGCCTCCCTGAGAGAGAGTTAGAAATGTGCAGGCTTTATACAGAGTGGCTCATCGTGAGTAACCTGCCTGTCCTCTCAACCCCAGGCTTACCTGCAGCAAGCCCAAGACCTGGTCATTCTAGAGAGCATTATACTGCAGACCCTGGGTAAGTTTCTCAAAGCGGACGGGCTTCCACTCGAATCCCAGACCCAGGAGCGCTCTGCAGAGCGGAAAGTCTAACTCCACAGTCTTCTTCACAGCTGGAGGGCAGATGCACAGCTGGCCAATGGGAGAGCAAGAGTTCAGGCAACAAACTATTTTTTCACACCACTAGTTCATGCTTTGGTTCGAATACATGTGTTTTCAGGTTTCACTTTAATTTGAGTTGTTAGCTTAAAAATATGCAGTTTGGCTTGTTTCTATCCCCAACAGGTTTTGTTCTGCTTGGATGTCAGTAACTCTGGTTACAAGTGTTATAGACTGTAACATCGTGGTACTCTAATCACCTGGTTGGAATGGGTGACGCTCTGCTCTGGTGTAGTGAAAGGAGTCTAGAATCAATGTCCATGTTTTGATCAGGTTGCCTGCTGCTTTGATGGGCTATTTTAGCATTTGTTTTTGGGGTATTTTTTAATTTGTATCGCTGTATCTAAAAATTTGGCCTTTCCTATGGCTCTACTAGACACCTGAGTGGTAGAGGCTTCTGTTTACAGTAGTCATGATTAAGAAAAAGCCAAGAAAATCTTCTGTTAGTTTAAAAAAAATCAGTCCTTCCTGATTAATTCAAACGCTTCTCTCTAGACTTTAGCCTGGATGGTAGTGAATAACACTTCACATCTTTAAAATATGACACAGCTTCACTACTAACTGACCTGTGAAGTGGGTGAACATCCCTATCTTGGAGTGAGGGCCAGAGATGTTGAGTGGCTTGCCCACAACTACGCAGCAAGGTAGCTCTGGAGTCAGCATCTGAACTGTAGAATTTCTGGCTCCTTGTCTTGTGCTCAGTCCTCCCAGTTGCGTCTTCTAGAATCCTAGTTCTGCCATGGATGTATGCTGGTGAGAGAAATATACAGACACAAGGGCATGCTCAGCACACAGGCCGTCCTATTAAAAATTTACAAAACTAAATGGTAAACTGAAGCAAGAATTAATTTCATCTCGCATTCATACTGCAGGCTCCCTCGAATGGAAGACACCTGCTTCCTTATGAACTTTGGGAGACACATTCCTTTGATCAGATGCCAGTTTTCTTCCTTACAGCTGCTTCAAGAGACTTTGTGCTATTTAAGACCCCTAATAGGTGTTTTGTTTCCAGTGAAGTTTCTTCAGCAATAAGTTATTTCTCTGCTTGGAAACCAGTGACCTTCCAGTTTTGTGACTGGACAGCTTGATCCTTCTGCTTTATTCCGGATTGCCCCTGACTAGAAAGGGCAAGCTTTTAGTGCAGTCGGGAAGCTGACTTGCTTCCCCAGGAGCAGGAGGCATGTGCGATATGTAAAACCATGAGGAAGGTGATTCTGTTGCCTAATGGCCTTGTGTCTCTGCCATTCTTTCAGGGTTTGAGATCACTATTGATCACCCCCATACACATGTGGTGAAGTGCACACAGCTTGTGCGAGGTAAGAGACCTAAAGTATGCTGTTGTGTGCTTGCCCCCTTACATCACAAAGGTGGCTGTATTTCAGTGCTAGATGAGGTGGTTCCTCTAGAGAGTTCAGAGTTTAAATAACTTGGGCTGTTTTGGTTGAAATAAGCATTAAGTGGTAGCATTAATTTATAGCTGTCGCTGAATTACTTGAACTTTCCACAGTGTGTGTTTCATGGTGGGATATCTAGCTTCAAAGTAAAGAGGCTACAGTGGCAAATGGCTGAAATGAGTGAGGGAACAGATGTGATTTTGAATTGCTGTAAAGCACAAACAGTGTTTGTGTTAATTTACAGAAGTTGCTGCATTTTTCAGTAGCTGTGGGGCAGAACTGAAACAAATCAAACTAGGAATGTAAAATTTTAATTAATTGGCTAATCAAATAGTCAATGCAATTTGCATCCACTATTCGATTAGTCGACAGGGCACCTCTGCCTTTGAAGTGTAGCAACAGCTCCAGGGCTGTTGCTACATTTCAAAGGCAAAAGCGCTGTGGGAAGCACGGGGCCAGTGGGGGGGACAAGCAGCCCAGGGCCAGCTGGGAGTGGGCTGCATGTGGTACTGCTGCTTTGAAGCACCCCCTCCTCCTCTCGCCCTCCCCCTTGCTGCCTCTTTCTGATAGAGGCAGCAAGGGGGTGGAGGAGTGACTAGTCAACTAACCTGTCAACCATCCCATAAGCATTTGCTTATCGGATAGTCAATTAGTCGTTCACATCCCTAAATGAAACCAAATGGATCTTTCATGTCCAGTTCTATTCTTGCTGTGGCCACTCCCTGGGGAAGCCTGCACTTTTAGCATGTACTTCTACCCTGAGAGTCCCTGCTGAATGGTTCAAGCTAACTCTTGGGTTTTTTTCCTTTCCCTTTACAGCCAGCAAGGATTTGGCACAAACTTCCTACTTCATGGCGACCAACAGGTTGTTATTTTGAATTGATTCCTATGTTTCTAGCAATGGGTTTTATCTGGGGGAGATGCCATGTGAACTCTTTGGAGGATTATTATCTAGTGACTTCGGGGTGTTGCTCAGTGCTGTACCACAAGGGAAATGGTCCCTGTCCCGTGGAGCACTCTACAGTGGATGAGTGGACAGCTCCTTGCCAGTGCAGACTTCTGTTTGGAGAGTTAGAAATGGATTTTAAAGAGTATTTGAAGGAAATGGCTATATAGGTGCTTGTTTGCATTACTGTAGTGCCTGGAACCCCTCATGCTAGGTGCAGTCCAAACAGAACATAATGATGCCTCCTACCCCAGAGAGCCATATGCTGGCTAAGGCAAGACAGCAGGTGGATACAGATGGGGAACTGCAAGGCAGCAATGAAAAAGGTGGCAGCGTGTCAGACAGTGGTCTAATACTAGATATTATTTCTAAAGATACGGACTTAGAAAAGAACCAAGACAGTTTGGCTTCTTTCTCAAGATTGGAGGTGACTTGAGATTTTCAGATAAGGGTGGAAGAATGACTGTTCACACCAGTACCAATAAGAGGCCCAGATTGGAAGCTCTTTTATAAAAAGAGTAGAATATGGAAAGTCTTGCAATGTTACTCCATGCAAACACATGGAATCAGAGGTTCTGTGAAAAGCTGTGTAACTTCAGCTGTGTGTACATGAGACACCTGGGTTTCCTTCTGGAGGAGATGTTGGTGAAAAGCAAGGTAATGTGGTGAAAAATGTAAAAGGCAAATACATGCCCTTTTGGTATGTGGCTTTCTGCATCAGAAAGGATTGGTTCAGCAGGTGGTCTCGGGATTAAGTTTGGTATGTTTGGAAGTCTTGCCAGCATAACTGTGTTGATTGGGAGGCTATGTCACCTCTAAGTGACATAGCTTTGCTGGTGTAGCTTATTTGGGGAATTATATAAGCTGCATCTCTATTAGAGAGACTTGTTGGCATGGCTATGCCAGTAGACAGTTTCTAGTATAGATAAGGCCTCAGTTGGAAGCTGCTTCCATTTCCTACTCTGCCACTGATTGTGTGTTATTTTTAATCCTTGTGTTACAGACACATGCGCTCAACCTGCACTCTATCTTAACGTAGCTTTTTGTCTGGGAACTTTTTAAAATTGCATGTTTCATACACGATCTTAGTGAACAAGAAACACAAAGGAAGTGCTACATTGTGGAAGTGCTAATGATTTGAGGATATGTACTATCAACCCTAAATTCTTTAACATATTAATTCTTCAGGGGAGGTTCACTGGTACACCAGTGGCTAAAGTAAACGGATTACAGTGGCTTTACATCACCAGAGCAGCACATAGCAACCGTACTGTATTGGCAAATCTGCCTCTTAATTTGCAATTGACTTAATGGTTTAGATCGGGGTGGCCAACGTAAACCTGAGAAGGAGCCAGAATTTACCAATGCACATTGCCAAAGAGCAACAGTTATATGTCACCAGCCCTGATCATCTCCCCACCACCACTCTCAGCACATCCCACCCACTGGCAGCCCCACTGCTCAGTGCCACCTCCTCCTTTTCCTCCTGCCCACTATGATCAGCTCTTCCTCAGTGGGAGACACTGGAGGGGGGGAAGCAAGGGTGCGATAGGCTCAGTGGAGAGAGTAGGAAGAGGCAGGATCCTAGGGGGCAAAGGTGTAGGGGGACAGCTCCTAGGACAGAGCTGGGGGTTGAACAGGGAGCACCCTCCGGCCCAGTGGAAAATTGGTGCCTGTGGCTCCAGCCCTGGATTTGGTATTTATGCAAGGAGCCGCATAATAACTTCTGAAGCCACAGGTTGGCCACCCCTGGTTTAGATGCTTGTCTTTAGTGAAACCAGTTTCTGTGAAAGGAGATGGGTGTGAATTGCAGATCCCTGTCCATGACTCCCAATGTCTGTGCTTTACTAGTTCCCTAATCACTGTTTCCTTGATGCACAAAGCAACAATGAAAGTTGAGCCAAATAAAGTTGAGACCTATGGAGACTCTTGACATGAAACCAGGCTCCCTTATAGACCACAGGGGCATCAACCAGTAGATTTATTGCATGGCAACTGGCTGTAGCGATTGGCCAAGTTACCTGTCACAATCACCTCATTTAAGTTCCTGAACCTTTTTGGGGACTATACAATAACCCTACAGCAATTGTGAATGGTTTAGCTTACTGTACATGATACTTGTACAAAGTAGGCTATGCTCCAGATCTGTGGTGTCCCAACATGCTAGCCACATGTGGCTGTTTCGCCAGCTGAGTGTGGCTAGTTCGCTATGGTTGGGCTGGTTGGACACTGTGGGACTCATTTACTTGCAAGTAAAACAGGCTTGGAAAGTCCATTCTGGAAAGATCATTCAGAACAAAGGCCAGCAAATACTAAGCTGCCTAAAGGACTCAGTTTTTAATATACTTGAACGCCTAGATTAATGTAATTGCACATTCTCAGGAGCCTAATCTTGTGTTGTAAGAGTAGATGCTGTAAATTTGGGGCAAATATTTCATATAAAGCTGAGGCCAAATCCCTGTGAAATGGAGGGCAGCCGTAACTGTGAAGTCATCACTGGTACCTCCATAATAGAATATCCTGCAAAGTGGATTTGAGGTTTTTCTTAACCAGTCCTCCCTTAAGTAGCCTGTTTGCGCCACTTAGAAGGGGCTGTTGGGTGTCTCTTTGAGTTGGCAGTAGGGACATTAAGTAGCGAGTAGTTAGTTAATTGAGTAGTTTATGAAATTTCCATTGACTACTCCATTAGTTGATGGGGGGGGGAGGGGAGTGTGCTCGCTACCCCTGCTGTGGGTCTGCAGTTTAAATGTAGTAGGATCTGCGTGAGAAGCAGCCTGGCTCCTACTACATTTAAACTGCAGAGCTGCAGCAGGGTTAGCTCCCAGGGGTGGTGCAAGCAGGGACTGAGTAGTACTGGCCTGCACTGGCTCTAGGACCACTGCGCCTCTGCCTTTTTAAATGTAGTGTAAGCCGCCTGGCTCTTACTGCATTCAAAAGTCATAGTCGCAGCAGGGGGACCCAGAGCGAGCCGGGACTGCTTCAGTCCTGGCTCGCGCCGGCTCTGGGACTACTGCACCTCTGCTTTTTAAATGTAGCAAGAGCTAGGCGGCTCTTGCTACATTTCAAAGGCAGAGATACCTTGATCCCAGGCCAGTGTGAGCCAGGACTGAAGCAATCCCAGCTTGCTCTGGGTCTCCCACTGTGCCTCTACCTCCCCCTGGTGGATATGGTGCTAGGGGGAACCAAAGCCAGCTCCTCCCAACACCGGCTCCTGCTCCCTTCCCCCCCTTGTTGCCTCTGATACAGAGGCAGCAAGGTGGGGGGGAGCCAATAGTCGAGTAGTGACTCAACTACCCTATAAGCCTAGGCTAATTGGGTAGTCGACTAGTTGCTGACATTCCTAGTTGGCAGCTTTTAATCCCCCAGCTCCATTGACATTTGGAAGCTGTGTGGTTTGAAGAAGCCAAGGTTTGAGAGGGGGAGGTAGGAGTGGAGATTTCTAGGCTTTATTGTTGGAACTATTGGTTTTGGGGGGGTCTCACGATGGTGCGTATGTCATTACTTTGCGTACGTTACATTGACTTCACAGGAGTTTGGCTCAGCTTGGGAACCGGCATTTTTCCGCCATGTAAAGAATTTGCTTTTGCAGAAGGAGTGGAGCTATCTCAGTCTCTCCTCAGGTTGAACAGAGCCCGCTTCTTAAGAACCCAGCTGCCCACTGCTTCTTTTGGGTTCTGCTGTTGGACCTCCGGGGCTTCCGCAGAAGCTCTGCATGCTTGAACTTCTTTTCCCCGGCAGTGGGCTCCAGAGCCCAAAGCTGGCAGGTGCTTGTGGAGAAGCTGGCAGTGGATTGGTTTGAGCAGCACAGGGAAGTAACAAGTGACTTGGCAGTGCATAGAGATGCCTTGACAACAAGTGATGTGTTGGGGGAAGAATTGCCCTTTTCGCTTCAGGAGTGTTCCCACCACACCCACCTCTTCCGCAGTGTCTGTTCAGCGGGGGATTGTGTGTGCTGAGGTTCAGGCTTGGGAGTTCATGGCTTTCTGTTTCTTTCTCCCTGCTGGTGACGTCAGCCTGCACCTGACCACCTTCAGCCTGCAGTACACCCCTCCCGTTGTGGCCTGCGTCTGTATCCACCTGGCTTGTAAGTGGTCCAACTGGGAGATCCCAGTCTCCACGGACGGGAAGCACTGGTGGGAATACGTTGATGGCACTGTAACTCTGGAGCTCTTAGACGGTAAGTTTTGGAGCAAGGTCCCCCCCAAAAAGGCACTCTTATTATCTTGGCATCTGTTCGTGAGTCTGCCATTCCGACACTGCCACTGACCAGTTCATGGACGTCAAGGGCTTCAGATCTTGCTAAGGTTTTCAGTGTGGCAGCTTGTGGTGCAGTAGACAGTAGAAGTCCTGAAGTGGGATGAGTTTAAATAGTCAGTGCTGCTAGCTCACCAGACTTCCCTTCCTGAAATAGCTCCATCTCATCATGAATAGCTCCACCCGTCAACAAGCAATGGGCCGCTGTCTTGTGGTTGCTCTACAGCCTCCTTCTGACCTGCTTGTCTGTGTTCTGTGTCCCCTTTGCAGAGCTGACTCATGAATTCCTGCAGATTCTTGAGAAGACTCCCAACCGGCTCAAACGCATCCGCAACTGGCGGGTAAGATGGTCCTGTTGGGCGGTTGTCCACTGCTTGTCTGTGGGAGTGTTGTCTCAGGGGAGGGGCATGTCAGTAGTAAGGTTTAACAACCATGCATTTCTATTTGCATTAGTCTTAATAAACCCCTGGATGAGCTTTTCTCTTTAGCCTATCTTGACATACTCCTCCATAGGGAATGGGTTTAATATCCTGCCCATTGCTTAGCGAATGAGGTGGACTAGGAGGCCCCTTTCTGGGGCCTTTTAAGTTATACTTGAAACCTGTATGTGCTAGACACAGCCACATGGGAGATGTCCTGCCCAACACTAGAGGAGTGAACTCTCACAAGTCCTAACACACAGCCAAGTGCTAGTTGACCCTTGCCCCTCATCCTGTGTCAGCCTGTGGTTTGCTGCTGTCTGCATTTGTAAATGTGTGGTCTCCCTCCTGGGGCAGCAATGTGTTCTGTAAACTATTTTCTTCCCCGGTTGGGGATGATGAAGCAGGAGGGGCGTACAGCTGGTTGCAGGACCATCTAGAGCCATAGCCCCACTCAGAGGGAAGCTGTGTGACCACGAACACCCCAGTTTTGCTGCTAAATCTGCACCGCAGCAGTTGCTCTCTTTCTCCCTGATTGGATAACTGAGGTACAAATGTCCTTTCTTGTGGCTTTATTTCAGGCCTCCCAAGCAGCCAAGAAATCCAAAGCGGACGATCAAGGAGATGAGGAGTGCCTCTCGGAGCAAACTATTCTCAGCATGATCTCCAGGAACAATTCTGACATGAACATCGCAGGCTTAATGAGTATGTCAACTTCCTCTACTGCAGGAGCCGGGCCTCCCCTCTCATCTGCGGAGGACTCTCCTAGTGATCTGAGCAGTACTGATATGTTGCCGTCAGAGCACTGGTTGTCCCACCATCCTCCACACAAGCTGGAGGCTGGCCAGGTTCATAGGACTAACGAAAGCTCAGCAGCCACTGATCATCCTCTGCAGCAGGATGGCGCGACTTACCAGAAGCAGAGCAAGAGCGCACCCTCTGCAAAGGTGTCGTTGAAGGAATACCGCGCCAAGCACGCTGAAGAGCTGGCCGCGCAGAAGAGGCAGCTGGAGAACATGGAGGCCAATGTGCGGTCTCAGTATGCCTATGCCGCACAGAATCTCCTGGTCCAGCAGCAGAGGGAGAGGGAAGTCCAGCAGGAAAACAACCCTTCCCCAGTCATCCTGAAGATCCCCACCGGCAGCTCTGAAAGCACAGAGCGGCCTCCTTCGGAAAAGGGCGACAAGGCCTCTGCTCTGAAGCTGAGGATCCCTGCGGCAGGCGGGGGAGGGGACAGACCACTCTCCTCCAAACCAGAGGAGATCAAAATGCGTATCAAGGTGCCGACTGCCTCGGATCGACACAGCTCCTCAGACGAGAGCAGCGGGAAGAGCCGGGAGCACAAGGAGAAACACAAGGCTCACTTGTCCAACCACCACCATCACAATCATCACTCACACAAACACTTGCATGTGCAGCCTGCAGCTGGGGCCAGTGGTGCTGGGGGCAAGCGACTAGGAGACTCTAAACACAGCAGCCAGCAGAGCACTTTGGCCCATAAAAGCTTCAGCTTGTCTGGGGCCTCTCGGAAGAGGCCTCTCCTGGAAGAGGCGTCAGCTGCTACACATGAGCACCAGCCAAAAATCAGTAAAAGCTCCAAAGTGGCTGGCATGCAGTTCTCCTTCGCCCACCTCCCCGGGTCAGCCCAGCTTCCTGGGCACAGCTTGGATGCAGGCGGCCTCCCATTCCCCCAGGCCAGCAAAGCCAGGGGGACCCATGGGAAATCGGACAAAGGCCCCACAGGGGCCAATGGGCACAACACAAACCAGGCCATTGACTACCAGGATACAGTCAACATGCTTCACTCGCTGCTGAGTGCCCAGGGCATGCAACCCACCCAGCCCCCGGCTTTCGACTTCGCCCACTCGTATGGCGAGTACTTGAATCCAAGGGCCCCTGGGAGCTCCAGAGTGGCCAACACGGACAAGCCCCGACCGCCTCCACTGCCCTCAGAACCCCCTCCCCCACTCCCTCCCTTGCCCAAGTAAAGTCCTTTTTACTACTGAGTTTGTATAGACATGCCTGGAATCTGGGCCGCCCCTGCAAGGGAGGGGCAGGGTGGTCTGACCCCACTGCCTCAAAACTATTTTATTATTATAATTTTATTATTTTTATTATTGGTCTTAGAGTGCGGAGTCCTCCAAGCTGTGAAAGGGTCAGAAATGTCCTTCCGCTTCCTTGGTCCCCGCCATCAGAATGCCATTGGGCTGCAGGGGCCTGTCCCCTGTTGGAATGGAGCCTGGGCGGGGCGGGGCTGCCTAAAACGTGTCACAGGATCTCTTAAAGACGTTTTTAAAATAATTTAAACAGTAAGTTATATCTGTTCATAGTATTTTGTTCACTTTAATTTTGGGAAGCTGGCAGGTGGTGTAAAGTGCCCTAGGGCTGCTGCAGGGCCTGGGAGAGGGGGCTCGTGTGAAGTGCTTGCACGGCTTGGCCTCAGCTCATCTGAGCTCAGAGCGTGGCTGATGGTGTAGAGAAGGTGGACAGGAGCTGGCCTGTACACAGAGGGCAGTGAATGGAGGCAGCATGGGCTGGTGGTGGTGGAGCAAGGGACTCCCAGCTTGGGCATTACCTGGGCTGAGTCACTTCAGTTTCCTCCTTTGTGAAATGAAGTTAGTGTTGACCTCCCTCTTCCCCCTTGCAAAGGGCTTTGTCTGCTCACTGGTACTGCCCCTCTGTCACGCAGGAGGCAAGGGCAGTTCCCTACCAGTTTGTGCTGGTTCCATTGTAAAGTCCCCACTGCTTGTGACAGACTGGGTTTGCCACATGCCAGTAACGAAGGGATTACAGAGTCAGAGTGACTGGAGTCTGGCTGGCTCCTGGCTGCTACAGGAAGGGGCTGCCGAAATGCAGATGGCATTGCCGTCAGGAACTCTGCTCCAGTCTCCTGGTGGGGGAGAAGCCTGTCAGCGGAGGTGAGGTTGGGGAGGGGGGAAGGTGCTGTGCCCAGGAGGGCGGTGAAACAATTGTGACAGGGTGTGCTTCAAAGTGTATTTAAATCACATTATGGAATGAGATTCTTCATATTTGTTATTACAAAGAAAAAAAAACTACAAAAAAGTGAGTTTTGAAATAGTCCTTTCTAGGGGGCTGGGTTCGAATGTCAAAGGACCAGTCAGGCCAGTGTGTGACTTGAAGTTTCACTGCAGAAGGGATTGGGACTCCCAGTTGGACTGACATTGCCATGGCTGTTGGGAATCTCTGGGGCCAGAGTCACTGTCTGCATTTCTGGCAGGAGTACATCTGCTCGGTTGCCTACAGAGACAAGCAGTCAAGTACTTGGAGCTGGCTTGACTTCTGGGGGCTGTGTTTGGAACAGGAGCTTCCTTCTCCCCCAGAGGTGGCAGTGGCCAGAAAGGTGTCTAGTCCTTTCTGCCTAATGCAGAATCCTCTTTGCATTTGCTCAGGCTCTTTGAATCTGACCATTTAACATCCCCTCCCACCCCACACCTGCTAGCTAACACTAGTTCTGATGCAGCGTATGCAGGCCAAAGATGCAGCGCAGGCATCCCTTGGAATCTGAGGGGGGCAACTGGAGACGGTTTGCAGTCGGGGGTTTTAATGGCATCCACTCAAAATGCACAAGTGGCCTGCAAAGCTTGGTCTGGATTTGTTCTTACTCGGGTGTAAATCTGGGGGGACTTGCAGAAGTCAGTCCAGGCTGAGCCGTTCTACCCAGAGGAGAGTCAGACTCAGTGCAGGTGGCTGTTGCAGATCAGTCGAGAGAGGGTCTTTAGGATCAGCCCGCCTGTGGCTCCATTCTCCATGCGGCGAGGAGTTGTTTGAGGGTACTCCTGAAGAGAAGCTTGCCAGTTGTTCTCTCCCTGAACTTGGACCCATAGCTGCTGTGGAAGCAGCGGAGCCCTAGCTAGTTTTGGGCTTTTTTTATTGTATTTACTAATCTTTCAGAGAATCTGGAGTCTCTGTTGTGGCTCAGGTTATAATTTCCCAAACTCCCAGTAAACTATCTCTACTGGTGTTCGGGAAACCCTCTCTTCTGCACTGAACTCTGCCTGTCTTTTTAATGTTCTCTTTTAACCTGGAGCTGCACTGTCCCTGGCCAGGGAGTCTCAGTCTGTGTGGAGTTCTCAGCCAGTACCAGCCTCATCTGGCTTTGGGTGCAAAACTTTTATTCCCTCTTTACCTATGTAACACTGAGACTCTCAGCAGGGGTTTGGCCGTTGCTTGACCTGCACCTTTTGTGGCACATTCACTATCTCTTTAATCAAGCCATTAATGAGGTTGCTTCTTTTACATCACAGACACTTTGTAGCTCTGCCCTTTTTGCTATTAATGATTTTTTTTAGCAGGTGAGCAGTTTACTGCTTCAAATGTAGCCGCCTCAGGGGTTGGATGGAGAAGACCCTTCATAGGGTTCAACATGCAGGGGTTTCTCTGGGAGTGGGGGGCGGGGTGTGTCTTGCTGTTGTCTGGAATAAAATCTATTTTAATGGCTACATTTCTAGCACTTCCAACTGCCACTTTCCCGCTGGGATTGATGCTCTGCTGTCTTAGCCCTCGGCCATAAACAAGTGAATTTCATGGCCAAGCTGCAGGAATTGTATTCCCATCTAGACTCTACATGAAAAGGCCAGTCTTTCAAAAGTGCCCAGCACCGGACTTGAGATCGCTCATGAAGCTAGAATTTGGAGGGTTGTGTAAAACATCCAGCTGTATTAAATGAAGGGGAAAACCCAACAGTACTTAAATGTATCACCTTCACCACATGAGCTTGCAAATCCTGCATAGTTCATGGTCTGAGAGGCCTGGCTTTGCAGGTGTTTGTGCTGTATGGTGGATCCTGTTTAAAGAAAGGGGCCTGGGTTAGGATGTGGAGCACAGAAATTCTGGAGAAACATCTGTTCTCTAGGTTTCCTTTGCTTTTGATTTAAAAAAAAAAAAGTTCATAAGACAGTACAAAAAGGTAAATGACTAAAAGGGGTTTCCTTTTTAAGATACAGTAAGAGTTCAGCTTAAATCACGGAGAAACTTTCTTCTGGCATTCCTGCCCAAAATGGATCTTGCATCCCAGATGGAAAAAGAGCACAATGCACGGAGAAATCATTAGTGTTTCAGGCACTCTTAAATGCATGAATTCAGTGTCTGTTGTACCATCTAAAATTGCCTCTAGGTTTTATCCAGGTGTCTTAATGTGTTCATGTAAGAGAGCAGAGAATCTGACTTCTGATGTACTATGGGCTCAACTTACCCATTCTTCCTATCGCAGGCATCAGTGGATCAGGAAATGGAAACTGGAGGCCCTGACTTAAACCCCTTTGACATTCTGTGGTGACTCCGGTATAAGCTGACTTTCCTTCTGGCAGTGGAAAGAATGGCATGGGTGTAAGTCACTGGCTGTTGGAGGTGGGGTGGGGGCTGCTCTACTTGCAAGTTGCTTTTCCTGCAGTACCCTTTTCTGTGTAAGTTACCTGGCTTCCTCACCACTGAATGCTATATCTGCAAAGGAGGATACTCCATCATACTCACTCGGTGTGAACTGTAAAATGCTGCTGAAGTTGGCAGACGGGTGTTCCGATCTTATCTTCCAAATCCGACTGGAAAGTGGGGGTAAAAGACAGGGTGTGTGAAACCTCTGCAGTGAGGGAAGGCAGCAGTCCTGCCTGAATTTTCCACCCCACAGATAATCTCTGGCAGTGGTGAAGCTGCTCACTCTCTGGTCAGACACACCAAAAACATTTTGAGTGTGAAGATAGCAACCCTGCCCCTAGTAGCACTCCATGCGTTTTCCTCTCTGAGCACCTGTGGTCTAAAATTCTTTCATCCTTTGGGGAAGAAAGGGTGACTGGCAGGGGTGAGGGAGGAAGGGTAATTTAATACTATTCTGAACTGTTTATAAATATTTAAACTGTGGACACTTTTAAAAAAGAGAAGTTTGCTACAATTCCATGGTAAACTCATTTCCTTCAAGATACGGCTGTCTGGGAAGGGCACAACTGGCCTGAGTCTTCAGAGCCAACCACCTTTGGTCTGTGAAAGGGATGCTTGACAGCATTCAAAGCTACTGGTGCTTCACAACACCTTTGTACTAGAGGTTCTTGGGGTGGGTGGGTGATACAACTGTGCTGTTGCTAAGCTTTCTTTCTACAATTACCTAAAACGCAGATTGGAGTCCAATGTCACTTTCTTTTTTTAAACCCACATCAAGCCAAAGAGCAAAGTCAATGTGTGTTCTGATCTCACACTCAGGGTCTGCCTTATGGTTGCAAACTGACCGATTTTTTTTTTCTCCCCCTGCCCCCCTTTCCACCGCCGCTGTTGCCCTTGTCCTGATACCTACTGCATTCTCTGCCCTCTTTCCATCCCACCCCAATACAAAATGTGATGACTTTCAGCAAGAGCGTCTTGTGCACAAACAAGCAGGAAACTGGTTAACCAATTTGGCATCAGGTGTTTGGGATCTTGCTGTCAAGTATGTTCTCTGTATTTATCCACATCAATAAAAGTTAAAGGCAAAGGAGTCAAAGAATTCATCTGCTTCTTGGTTTTGTTTTTTTAAACTGGTAATTGCTATAATTCTGAAGGAAAAGTAGGCTGGCCATGAGGTTAAGGCATGGATTTAAAAAGAGAGACCGTTTCTTTTCCTGAGTCTGCCCTAGACTTTGTGGCCATTTCTTAGTTTCCTATAGAGAAAGGGGATTGGAGTGTCAGCCTCTTGTTAAAACACTTGGAGAAAAAAATGGTGTGTAACTACAAGAGGAATACCCCCCTAGCTGATTTCATCTGTTTGTGTGTGTAGAAAAATAGGAAGGGCTCTTACATGCCATTGAAAAGTAATTGCAAAAGTGTGTTCTTACTCTCTTGTGCATAATTCACTATTCAGCCTTCATTGCAATGAAGGCTGGATACCCAGTCATGAAAAGGAATTCCAGTGTGATGAGGTTCACATTGAATTTATAGTTGAGGACCATGATGGCCAATGTATTAGCCACTAGCCGTGTGTGGCTGTTTGGCCGGCTGAGTGTGGCTTGTTTGCTGAAGTGGCTACTGCTTCAGAACTGGTTGAACACAATGTGTCTAGGAGGAATAGCTCAAACCCTAGTTTGTACATTAAACAGCTGGAATTTTCTTCCCTTCCAATGTCTCTGATAATGGTTCCAGACAGGGCTATTTTGTCCAACTAGGCATGGCTCCCATAGCCAGGGTTGCCTAGTTTGGCTAAGGCTGTGAAGTCACTGTTCTCTTGATAGCCTTTTAGCACCTCTGAAAGGATGGGCTGGTCTTAATCCACAAAGTTAACCTGTCCGGGTTTGACTCACTCCCCCCACCGTAGTTCTGAGAACTAGCTGCAGCCATGGTACTGGTTATTGGGGGTCCAAGTTCTTCAGAGTCAAGTAGAGGCTGGCAACTTTTTTAAAGTGGGTGGTGGGGAGAAGAAGGAAGAGAAACAAGCCCAGCAATAGGCTGCTGGGGCCCTGTCCATAGGGGCTGCTGCTGTGACACAGGAGCGGTTGACTCTAGTAGAGGAAAGGAGAACCACCACTTATTTGTGCACTTGGACCTGCTGTCTGAAGCCACACTGCATAGAATCACAGGCTGGCCTCCTGCTTGGGCCTGATGAACTCAATCAGCAAGCAGGCACGGGGAATGTCTGTCTAATGAGAAGGGGTGGCTGAGCCTCAACCCCACTGCCCTGAGTAAGGGAAGGGACTGTTCAGCCAGACGTTACTCCCTTTGCCTGGAAGGGTCCCTTTGGGTCAGGAGCAAACCGAAGTGCAGAAGGGATAGGGAAGCCATAGAGCTGTGGTGTCCAACAGGAAAGCCACTAGCCACATGTGGCTATTTGGCCGGTTGAGTGTGGCTAGTTTGCTATAGCAGTAGCCATTATGGAACTGGTTGGAAGGGGAGCGTTACTGCAAGAGCAACTGGGAAGCAGCATAGCAGCTAAACTTGCTCTATGATGGTCCATCTAGCCAGCATCCTGTCTTCTGACAGTGGACAGTGTTCATTCCAGAGGGAATAAACTGGTCACCCATTCCTAGCTTCTGACAAACAGAAACTAGGGACACCACCCCTGCTCGTCTTGGCTAATAGCCATGGACCTAACCTCCACTTTTTTTTTCTTTTTTTTTTTGGCCTTCACAGCATCCTCAGGCAAGGAGTTCCACAGGCTGACTGTGTTATGTGAAGTGCTTCCTTTGGCTTGTGTTAAACCTGCTACCGGTTTGTCCTTCCAGCCCTGAGTTTAGGCTAGGCAGATCACTGTGGGCAGCAGCAGAATTGAGGCCTAGAGACAGACAGATGCACCCAGAGCCAGGAACTGGATCTGACTTGGCCAAGTCCAGCCTCATTTTCTCTTCCTCTTCAAGAATTACTGTGGCTGTGTCTAGACTGGCCAGTTTTTCTGGAAAATCAGCCGCTTTTCCGGAAAACCTTGCTAGCTGTCTACACTGGCTGCTTGAATTTCCGCAAAAGCACTGACTTCCTACTGTAAGAAATCAGTGCTTCTTGTGGAAATACTATTCTGCTCCCGTTCAGGCAAAAGTCCCTTTTGCTCAAAGCTTTTGCACAAAAAGCTCACACAGCTCAGATTTGTTTTCCGCAAAAAAGCCCCGATCGCGAAAATGGCGATAGGGGCTTTTTTGCGGAAAAGCGTGTCTAGATTGGCACGGACGCTTTTCCGCAAAAAGGGCTTTTGCGGAAAAGCGTCCGTGCCAATCTAGATGCTCTGTTCCGAAAATGCTTTAACGGAAAACTTTTCCGTTAAAAGCATTTCCGGAAAATCATGCCGCTCTAGACGCAGCCTGTGTGTTTAGTGAATGAAAGAGCTCTGGATGCCCAGCTTGGGGACACCACATGCCCCAGGCAGGGGGGGCTGGGCTGTTTCATCACCAGTTTGCCTATGGGTGCTTTTGGGGAGGGGTAATGCCGCAGGATTCCTCTGCTTCAAAATGCACCCCAACCTATAGCCCCATCCCTTCCCCCGCCAGCCCAGCCTCTCCACCTCCATAGCCATCCCCTCCCCACTCCTGACCTGCCCAGCTCTGCCTCCCTCTTCCTTCCCCTCCATAGCCATACCCTCCTGATCAGCCCAGCCCCATCTTCTGCCCTTTGCTTCCTGCCCTACTTCCCCACCACCATCCCCTCCCCTTCCTGCCCCCCCAGCCCAGCCTCTCCTGCCCCGCCCTCCCAACAGTAGTCCTACCCCATGGTCCATACCCCCTCCTCTCTCTCCCCCTGCATTACCCACACCCTCCAGCCCTTCCCCCACTCCTCCCCCTCCCCTCCCCTCCCCTCCCCTCCAGCCCTTCCCCCACTCCTCAGAAGCCTGCTCTCCCCGCCCCCCCTCCCGTCCCTGCAGGGGGCTGGCCTCGGCTCCCGGACTGATGGGTCTCTCCTCCAATGGCCGCGACGGGGCGGCCTCCTTCCCGTTCCTGGATTGGTGGCGAGTCTGGCCAATGGTGCGGCGGGGGCGGGCGCCAGTCGGTCTAGGCGCGGGCGAGGTAAGATGGCGGCGGTGTTTCCTTGCTAGGCCGATGGCGCGGCCCCCCCCCCAGGCAAAATGGCGGCGCTGAGGGGGGAACCTGCGGGGAGTTAGGGGGACCAGCCCGTAGGAGGCAGGGGGCAGAGCCTGGGGGCGGCCTGTGTTCGGGACCGCCTGTGGGGGTGGGGGGAGTCAGAAGCAGCTGGGGGTCAGCCTGTGGGGGGGGAGGGGAGAGCGGCTTGGGGGTCAGCCTGTGGGGGGGGGAGGGGAGAGCGGCTTGGGGGTCAGCCTGTGGGGGGGGAGGGGAGAGCCGCTTGGGGGTCAGCCTGTGGGGGGAGGGGAGAGCGGCTTGGGGGTCAGCTTGTGGGGGGGAGGGGAGGGGAGAGCGGCTTGGGGGTCAGCCTGTGGGGGGGGGAGGGGAGGGGAGAGCGGCTTGGGGGTCAGCCTGTGGGGGAAGCCCATGAGGGGGGCTGGGGAAAGTTGGGGGGGAACCATCCTGTGAGGTCTGCGGTCCAGGGAAGCAGCTGGGGGGGGGGGTCTGCCTCCCCCAGGGCATGTTTCAGATTCACATTCCCAAGTGGGGTTGGAAGCTCTTCAGGGCAGGGACACAGCACAGAGCCCGTGACTCTGGCTGGGGCCTCCCCTTCCTTTCCCGACACCTGTCAGGGCCTTAGGGTGGGGGTGGGATTGTGGCCCCTGAGCCCACGGCAGAATGTGGTGGGTGAGTCTTGGCAAAGGGGTGTCCTAGTTCTCTGTGGCAGGGGTGGGATGCAGGTGACTCTCACCCTGGAAGGGGCTATCTGGAGAACAGACCCTCCCCTTCCATGTTTTTCCTCCTTGCTGAGGAGACAGTCATGGCACAAAAAATGTGCCTGGGTCTGAATGGCAAAGAGTCTGAGTTGGGCCTCTCCCCATCCTCTTCTGTTTTGGGACCTCCACTGCCAGACAGCACAATGTGAATGCAGGGGACGGAAGTGGCAAAGTGACCAGAGATGCCATGAAGCTCCCACCTCCCAATGAAGAGCAGAATAAACCAAGACTGTAGGAAGGATTCCCTCGTCCTATTCTGTCTTGTAGTACTGAGGTGTCTTATTTTGTGCCAGGACACTGTCTGTATAGCACAGGGATTTATACCAACACTTTGACAAATTATTTGGTCCCTTTGATGATGATAACAGAGGCTGATCAGTTGTACTAGCTTGTGGGGTTTGCTCTAGATATAACAATTATCTGTACGTGTCTGTTGCATGTGTAGGCATGAACAGAATCCGGATCCACGTCTTGCCATCAAGTCGGGGGCGTGTTACCCCTGTGCCAAGGCCCCAGGAACCCTTGCCTTGTGCCTTCACACACCGTCAGTGTTCCCAGCCTCGGCTGGAAGGGCAAGAATTCTGCATTAAGCACATCCTAGAAGACCGGAATGCTCCCTTCAAACAGTGCAGCTATGTCTCAACTAAGAATGGGAAGAGGTGTCCAAATGCTGCTCCCAAAACTGAGAAGAAGGACGGGTAGGTGCTGGTAGAATTAAAGTGGCTTGGCAGGAATATCTTGTCATGCGAAGTATCAATCCCATGGCTAAGGCACAATACAAGGAGCCAGGAGTTTTAGTTTTAGTCCTAGTTAGGCTGCTTTCTCATTGTGGGACCTTGAACAAGTCAGTCTGTCTTTAGCCATCTGCAAAGTGGGAGTAATTATCTGATAGAGGAATTAAAAGTTCATTAATGCTTATAAAGTGCTTTGAGATCCTTGGGTGAAAGGGGCTGGAGAATTGTGTAATGTTTGTTTCCTGGTGCTGGCATCACTGCAGATTTTTATCTTCAACAGTCATAGTGTCAGTTTGGAAATAAGTACGCCCTCTGAGATCACAAATATTTGAATCCCCGGAATTTTGAGTGGAGTCCTTGTGAGGTAAAGATGTTCAGCCCTATGCACGTGGGTCATTAAAAATCCTAGTATCAGTTTTTTGTAAGAGGGAGGGCTTGACCTCGTCCCCTCATCTTACTGCTAGGCCATGTGGCTGCCACCTTCATGGCAGAGGTAACTGCATTTCAGTGGTTGTGCGTGTGGTTTGTCAATCATATATTCTTTAATATATTAGGAACTATACAAATGACTGTCAGAGTTGCTTGAATTTATCATTGTGTTGGAGGAAAGAAGTGGAGATGACTCCTTTTCTAAGCCAAGTGCCAGTGAATACTTTTCACTATATTGCTGTGTTTGCCTTGCTGATTGGAAGCTATGAATTCTGCGAGCCATACAACATTTTGTTTTGTCCCCGCAGGGTATCATTCTGTGCTGAACATACCCGCAGAAATGTGCTGGCACATCAAGCCCAGCTGAAGAAATCCAGCCCTGGACCTATGGGCGAGACTCTTCTTTGCCAACTTAGCACTTATGCAAAGACGGAGCCGGGCTCCCAGACAGCAGAAAGCAGCCGCAGTGAAGCTAGTCGAATCCTAGGTAAGAGTTTCGAATGAAACAGATGAGAATAAATGAATTTGGGGGAAGCTGCGCTCTCTGGGGCTAAAATACAAGAGGAACCAATAACACAGTCACCCAATTAAGAGGAAAAGGAACAATCCCAAGGGATCTGTGGTAAAAAACCATTGTGTCTTAAGATAGACTGTGCTTACTGGTCTCATCACTGGACCCTAAGTCAGGATCTCCTGGTGTTACCCTAGTTAAGCTACGCCTTTCTGGGCTTAGGTTTTCCCCTCCTGTAAAACATGGGACAATGCATCCAAATGAATTTGTGAAATTTAATTAGTAAACATCTGTTCAAGTGCTCCTCTTACTATCCTATCTGAAGAATACCCTTACTACTTCAGCTTGCAGGTTCTGTGCCCTATACAGTGGCTCTCAACCGTTCCAGAGTACCATATCCCTTGCAGGAGTCCGATTTGTTTTGTGTACCCCCAGGCTTCACCTCATTTAAACTTACTTGCTTACAAAATCAGACACTATTACTGAAATAACGCTATTACTGAAAAATTGCTTGCTTTTTCATTTTTACCCTGTAATTATAAAATAAATTGGAATATAAATATTGTACTTACATTTCAGAGTATGGTATAAAGAGTAGTATAAGCAAGTCATTATCAATATGAAATTTTAGTTTGTACTGACTAGTGTTGTAATAGTGTATCATAGAATACTAGGACTGGAAGGGACCTCGTGAGGTCGAGTCCAGTCCCCTGCCCTAATGGCAGGACCAAATACTGTCTAGACCATCCCTGATAGACATTTATCTAACCTACTCTTAAATATCTCCAGAGATGGGGATTCCATAACCTCCCTGGGCAATTTATTCCAGTGTTTGACCACCCTGACAGATAGGAACTTTTTTCTAATGTCCAACCTAAACCTCCCTTGCTGCAGTTTAAGCCCATTGCTTCTTGTTCTATCCTTAGAGGCCAAGATGAACAAGTTTTCTCCCTCCTCCTTATGACACCCTTTTAGATATCTGAAAACTGCTATCATGTCCCCCCTCAATCTTCTCTTTTCTAAACTTAAACAAACCCAATTCCTTCAGCCTTCCCTCTTAGGTCATGTTCTCTAGACCTTTAATCGTTCTCGTTGCTCTTCTCTGGACCCTCTCCAATTTTTCCACATCTTTCTTGAAATGCGGTGCCCAGAACTGGACACAATACTCCAATTGAGGCCTAACCCCAGCGCAGAGTAGAATGGAAGAATGACTTCTCGTGTCTTGCTCACAACACACCTGTTAATACATCCCAGAAACATGTTTGCTTTCTTTGCAACAGCATCACACTGCTGACTCATATTTAACTTGTGGTCCACTATAACCCCTAGATCCCTTTCTGCCGTACTCCTTCCCAGACCGTCGCTTCCTATTCTGTATGTGTGAAACTGATTGTTCCTTCCTAAGTGGAGCACTTTGCATTTGTCTTTATTAAACTTCATCCTATTTATCTCAGACCATTTCTCCAATTTGTCCAGGTCATTTTGAATTATGACCCTATCCTCCAGATTAATCGCAATCCCTCCCAGTTTGGTATCATCTGCAAACTTAATAAGTGTACTTTCTATACCAATATCTAAATTGTTGATGAAGATATTGAACAGAGCCGGTCCCAAAACAGACCCCTGCGGAACCCCACTTGTTATGCCTTTCCAGCAGGATTGTGAACCATTAATAACTACTCTCTGAGTATGGTTATCCAGCCAGTTATGCACCCACCTTATAGTAGCCCCATCTAAGTTGTATTTACCTAGTTTATTGATAAGAGTATCATGCAAGACCGTATCAAACGCCTTACTAAAGTCTAGGTATACCACATCCACCGCTTCTCCCTTATCCACAAGACTCGTTATCATATCAAAGAAAGCTATCAGATTGGTTTGACATGATTTGTTCTTTACAAATCCATGCTGGCTGTTCCCTATCACCTTGCCACCTTCCAAGTGTTTACAGATGATTTCCTTAATTACTTGCTCCGTTATCTTCCCTGGCACAGAAGTTAAACTAACTGGTCTCTAGTTTCCTGGGTTCTTATTTCCCTTTTTATAGATGGGCACTATATTTGCCCTTTTCCAGTCCTCTGGAATCTCTCCTGTCTCCCATGATTTTCCAAAGATGATAACTAGAGGCTCAGATACCTCTTCTATCAGATCCTTGAGTATTCTAGGATGCATTTCATCAGGCCCTGGTGACTTGCAGGCATCTAACTTTTCTAGGTGATTTTTAACTTGTTCTTTTTTTATTTTACCTTCTAAAATTACCCCCTTTTGACTAGCATTCACTATGTTAGGCATTCCTGCAGACTTCTCGGTAAAGACCGAAACAAAGAAGTCATTGAGCATCTCTGCCATTTCCAAGTTTCCTGTTACTGTTTCTCCCTCTTCACTAACCAGTGGGCCTACCTACCCTCTCCTTGGTCTACCTATTGCTTCTAATGTATTTATAAAACGTCTTCTTGTTTCCCTTTATTCCCGTAACCAGTTTGAGCTCATTCTGTGCCTTTGCCTTTGTAATCTTGCCCCTGCATTCCTGTGCTGTTTGTCTATATTCATCCTTTGTAATTTGTCCTACTTTCAGTTTTTTATATCGATTAACCGATAAGCAAAAGCTTATAGGTTAATGCTATAGACTACACACATTCTCCTCCTCCCCCCTCAGCTCCAGTAAGTTTTTTAGCAGGCTGGCCAGCAGTCCAGCTCAGTCCTGGCTTGAGCTGGGTCCAGGACCTACACTCGCTGTGGCTCTGCATTTAAAGTGTATTAAGAGCCAGGTGGGCAGGCAGCCTGGTTCGGGTTCATGCCAGGTTGGGAGCTCAGCCCCATTCCTGGACAGGGGCTGCTACTACCCTGTGCTGCTGCCTCTGTATCAGAGGCAGCAGCATGGGGCGACAGGCAGCCGGTCCACGAGGAGCGCTGATTTAAAATTGACTCCCCTTGTGGAATAGCTCCCACCTGGCACCCCACGCTGCTGCTTCTGATACACTAACTTCCAGCCCCACCCCCGGGGACTATAGAATAGTCGACTAACCAATAAGAATTCATGAGGTTAATCGACTAGTCCGTTAACCGATATTTAACATCCCTAGTACTGACTTTGCTAGTGCTTTTTATGTAGCCTGTTGTGAAACCAGGCAAATATCTGGATGAGTTGATTTACATCCTGAAGGACCTTTGCATATCCCTGATGAAGACCTCTGCCCTAATAAATGGACACAACTAGGTGCAGGAGATGCAGTTTCTGTCCTGCAGGGACAGTTTAGCAGGGAGCAGGCGGGCAGTTTTTGGTTTTCGTGGTAGCAGAGATAGGAGCTCTGTATTTTGACAGTTCAGATTAACTGGAGACTTTCCCATGCAAACTCTGGAGCTTAACCAGGCTGTTTTCTGTTTGGGAATTGGGATGTCTATGATGTGACCTGTTTGTCTCTTGAAGAGTTTGGTTGTCTCCTCCTCTGCTGCCCGACTGTTGGTTGTGCTGTGCTTGAGTAACAGCTTTCTGGAAGCGGGGCTGATGGCCTGTTCGTAATGGGCTTCTTTCCTTTTAGATGAGGACAGCTGGAGCGATGGAGAACAAGAACCTGTGACAGTGGATCAAACGTGGCGAGGGGACCCTGATAGTGAAGCTGAAAGCATTGACAGCGATCAGGAGGATCCTCTGAAGTAAGACCCATGGGGAATGCTTGTTAGTTGTATAGGATGGGGAGCTTGCTGCTACATTTAGATCCTTAAGTGACAGTTCTAGGAAGAGAAACAGCATCTTCAATAATGTTACAGCTAAACATTGCAAATGGTGTTTCTTGTCAGTGACCCCACGTGCTGATCTCCAAATAGGGTCAGGAATAAAATTCCTTCTGTGAGGTGTAGTTGAAAAGAAGCTGTTATTTCACAAAAAAGGCATCTAGTTTTAGCCTTTCTCAGAGAGTGGGTGCAGGGCTAGGTGGTCCTTAGTGGTCTGTTGTCCTCTGACCTTCTTTGAAGTCTGTGACGTCAATGCCATGCTCAGTATTCTGGAGGATGCAGAATAAAATCCTGCATTGCTCCAGTGTGACCAGATCAATCTTGTATATCTCTAGAATGTAACCACCTCCGCTCCCTGTCTGTAGATTCCTACGCACTGGGTTAGCTTGTAGATCTCACTTCTTGGTTAGATCGCTTCACTATCACAGGTGTGCTACTCTAGGCTACCTCTTGTGCTATTTCAAGGCTATTGGCAAGTGTTCTTAAAGCTCATGTTTTACAGACACGCTGGTGTGTACACAGCTGAGGAGGTGGCCTTGATCATGCGTGAGAAGCTGATCCGTTTGCAGTCATTGTACATAGACCAATTCAAACGACTCCAGCACCTCCTGAAAGAGAAGAAACGTCGATACTTGCACAGCCGCAAAGGAGAGCATGAAGCCATAGGCAAGTACTGGTCCAGAAAACTATAAGTCTGTATTCCTCTGGCCACAGGACACGGTACATGTATAATCCATACACTGACCTTTATTTCTTATGGGTGATTTCAGTTCTTCAGTGTATTAGTGTTGTCTGGTGGGCCTAGTGCTTGAAGATTGGTCTCATGGTGGGCATGAAAGTTGTCTGATTTCCTTGCTCTTTAACATTTGCAGTACTGTGAGGAGACAAGCCTGCAGAACCTGAACTCAGAGAGAAATTATTTTCTGTATGGGATTTCCTGGTTTGTTTTTTAATAAAATGTTAGGGTGTGCAAGTCTTTGTCTACACGAGAAAAGAATTCTGGCTGTATTGGCAAGTCTTCCTCATGTGTATGCAGTTTGTACAATAATGGTTTGATAGGTAAAATAAGCTATGCCAGTCAAAGATCTTCATGCTGGTATAACTGTTTACACTGCGGTTTAGGCCAGAATAGAAATGTTGCCAAAAATCATGCCCCAAATTTACATGCTGTATTGCAAAAGCTTCTCTTGTAGATTTGGCCTTGGTGTGGGGACTGAGGACTGGCAGAATGGCCTCCATCAGCAGAGAAAGCTTTAACCAATGCTGCAGCTTCCTCCGTCCGTGTTAGAAAGCCTTTCCTATGAATCCGGGGGAACCTCAATCCTTAGATGCTCCAAGCACAGGAAAAAAGGGGAGTGAGCATTAGTTAAAGCTTTCTCCATTGGGAAGATGATGTGTTAAATGTATGAGACAATTATTTCCTTGACTAGCGCCAGTCTCATTCCATCTTTATCCTCTGCTCCTTACGTTCCAGGCAGAAGGCACGCTCCAGTGCATGCACCCCTAAGTCCATGCCATGGCCTTATCTTTTCCTGGCAGACTTCTTCCAAACTTTGTTCAATTTCCCATGTATACACGGTCATACTTGTATAAAATACGTACAAAATTCATATGGATACAATTTTCATGCTTATCATTTACAAAAAGAAAATGGGAGAAGCAGAGGTGGCCATGGGGCATCCCAAGGTCTGCGGGAGAGGCACTGGCCTTCTGCTAACTTCCTGAGGTCTAGAAGATGATCTTGGGAGGCGGGTGTTTGCTTATAGTGCAGCTAGTGAAATGTTGCATCATGTAGCCAGATGTGCTGTAGAACCGCATGAAGAATACATTCAGTCTCATATATTTGCGAAAGTTTGTCTGTTCAAGAACTGCTCCTAAATGGTCAGAGCTAAGACCACAACATTTAATATACAGCTTCCTCTTATCATAGCTTAAAGCGAGGCAAGGGTTTGGTTATGCCAGGAAAATGGGATGTACCCAGAATGGGATGGATTGTTCCTCTCTCCTGTCATACAGAGAAAGAGACAGAATCACCAGGCAGGTGAAAGGGGCTGACTGAGGGCATTTCCCCCTCCCTCCCCATCCAGGACTGACCTAGCCCCGAACCTCCCACCCCCAGGTACCCTTTAAGGAGTGCCGGGGGCTGAAGCTTCCCCCCTCCACCCATCCCTGTTCCTACAGGGACATTGCTGGCTATTCCCCTTTGTCAGAGAGTGAAAGGAAGATGCAGAGTTTCCTGCATTCCTCGCTCTGGCTGGGGAGCGCAGGGGGCAGATGAACATGAACCTGTTCAGCCTGGGGACATGCACCGCTTCCCCGGCTGTGCCCCCTGGAGCTGCAGAGCCCATGGAGAGGCACTTCTCGCTTGGCCTCAAGCTGCTGCAGTGAGAGAGGGCTGAGGTAGTCCTCTCTCCCTGGGGAAGCCTGCATACTGAATCCCTCAGCCCCCATCCTGAAGCAATGATTTAAATGAATTGACTTGAGCAACGCTGGATGAATCTTCTAGTATTTTATAAAACATTTTATAAACCGATAACTTGATGGGAAAAGTCCCAGACAAACATTCAGGTAAATGCAAAGTTATGAACACTAACAGCACAACATTTGCACATAAATAAACTTTTAAAATAGCTCATGGAGTCAACTTTGGAATAATCTATAAAACAAGTCAAATTGTAATTCTAATTGTGGGAATTCCTATGCTAGAGTCCGAATACCAGTTTGACCCATCGGCAGTTTCCAGAAGGGAGGAGTCCTTTAAAAATGCTTACAGACTGCCTGATGTACCTAGAGATTCCTTTTGTGCTCCTTGCAGTAATAGGACGAGCTTACTGGAGGCTGCACTGTGCTGGTCAGATATTACCTACAGGCTTATTTCCTGCCCTAACTGCAGAACTAACCACCACCTGAATGTGGAGCTGTTCAGTACCACCCTAAGCAAGGAGTCAGCAGTTGAAGGCCCTCCATGGCTAGCTAAATGATCTGGCTCCCTGCATAGGAAATGGATCCCCGGTCTCATTCAGTAGTGAACGACGGAGTCCTTGCTACACAGAGGAGTGTTTAAGCTGATGCTGCTGTGGTTTGGGCAATGTTGTTTCAGGCCAGTTACCTTCTCTCTGTGTCTCCCAGGGAGCAGCCTTCTGACAGGCCCAGAGGGGCTTCTGGCCAAGGAGCGTGAGAACCTGAAGCGACTGAAGTGTCTCCGGCGTTATCGGCAGCGCTACGGCGTGGAGGCTCTCCTGCACCGCCAGCTGAAGGAACGTCGGATGTTGGCAACCGAGGGTGCGGCCCAACAGGTACTTCGTGCTGTCGACACAAGCAGGGAATTAAATCTCAGGCCTGTGTGAGTTTCAGATTCACTTAGCTCCCAGGTTTCCTCTCCCTCCCCTTCTCGTGGGGATCATTCCAGCAAGTTCCATGTGTTTCCAGTCCTACCAGATTTTCCATTGTAAAGCCCTGTCTCTAGGGATGTGTACGTCAGCCATAAATACTTACTCCTGGCAGATGCTTGCTTGATATATGGTACTTCAGCCATTGAGTGTGGAGTTCTGTGGAGCTGCTTCTATTAAAAGGACAGAAGCAGTTATTATGTAGGCCCAACATGCCGATCTGGAGAATGTTTCCTTTTAAAGAAAGGGGTGGAGAGCAAGAGACTAATAGGAGTAGAGATACGTTTTCATCATTTGTCATTCAATGGAAATTCTTTTTTTGGTGGAGCAGGGAGAGTTAAGCATTGGGCACCCAAATGTTGCCACCTTGTGTTGTGCAGAAGAAACCAAAATTGAAATTTGACTGAAGCAGTTGTTTCTGTACCACTGTTTGAGAGAGAGCCTGCCACCTAAATGTTAGCATGAAATTAGAGGAAAAGAATGGGACTGATTTTAAACTTCTTTGGGCCTTTCCATAATGACACCTCTCTCCCCCCAAAAAAAGCAATCTGAGAAGGGCATGCTGGTTTCCAACTCTCAGGTTGAGAATCTGCTGTAAGGCAAGAAATTTCAGTACATGCTTAGAAATTGCCAGCTGCCTCCGCATTTGAATTCTTTCTGACAACCATGTCAACACAAAGCTTATATCCTGCTCTGCTAGCTGAGTGTATAAGTCCCATCAAGTGGCAGGTCTCTCTTCAGTCAGCAGCGGGGTGGTCCTTCTGCGTGGCTCTAACCTGTTCTCTTGGGCTTCTTCGCAGGCACACACTACTCGTTCCAGCCAGCGGTGCTTGGCCTTTGTCGATGACATTCGATGTTCCAGTCAGTCTCTCCCGATGACCAGACACTGCCTCACGCGTATCCTTTTATCCTCCCAGCTGTAGAGACTCTACTCCAGCAGCATGATGGATACCGGGGTGACTGCTGTTTTGATCCTTGTTTCTGTTGGCCCTGAATGAAGGCCATTGGCTTGCTGTAGCTATTGGTTTCAAGCAGGAGCCCAAAGAAATGCCTTCCTGTGGTCTGTTGGCTGTTCTAGTGTCTCTAAAGGGAACAGCCAATTCAGTGAGAAGCAACAAGCGAAGTATAGGTTACAAGGCAGCTACAGGCTAACTTCCATCTGTGTTACACTAAGATGGAAGTAACTTGCTCTTAAATGCATATAATGTAATCCTTGAAGAATCCGGGCTGTAGATCAGGGGTGGGGAATTGCAGGCCTGGGGGCTGGATGAAGGCTGGATCTAGCCCCTGAGACTTAAGCCCTCCCCCACCCAGCGTTGGGGAGCCCATGCTGGTGCCCCAGCACACAAAATCTACCAGGCTGGGGCCCCTTAGGCTCTGGTGTGCAAGGGGAGTGTGTTTCTCCTCAGTCGGGCCACAGAGAGGGATTTTTCCCCGCTTCTCACTTGTGTGTGTCCCCTGACTGATTTTTCTGTGGGTCAGTGGCTCCCAACCCAGTAAAGTTCCCCACCCCTGCTGTAGATACTGATAAACATCTAGATCAAGGAAGTATTGGGTGGAGCCTTTTGTGATTTAAGAATAAAGCTTAGTGCCACTAGGAATTGTCACAGGTCCCTAGATCTGCCCTATTTTATTTAGAGTCACTGAAGGGTACTACAGGACGTCCCTGCTGTAAGTCGCCCCGGTATATGTCCATTCTGCTCTGAAGTTGTTGACACTTGTAGGAATTGATGCATTATAAGTCCTCCCGTTCTCTGCTCTTAAGTCGCGCATCCCCCCACACACACACACACACGCAGTTTGTGCAAATTGAAGTCAGCCACAGAAAAAAATTCCCTGCTTTAAGTTGTTTCACTGCAAGTCCAAATTTTCTGGAATGTATCTTGGACTTTCAGCGAGGATGGCTTGTATTTATTTAGGTGCACTTCTGCACTGAACAGAGAGTCTCATACTGTCTCCATGGCATGTTTGTCAGTGATGTCAGAGCAAGTGTGCTTGGCTTGCAGAAAATAGTGGGCCAGCCCCCCGATTCTCACTGGATTCTTTCCAGCTCCTACATCCCCATAGTAATAAGCCATGTTCTGCCTCCAGTTACACACATCCAGCCCCTGTTGTCTGTAAGGGTTCACACTAGAGGTGGAATTTGGTGCTGCATTCAGACCTCAGTTTTAACAGTTGTTGATGTGATTCAAAGTAAATTCCATCTTCCTCTCCCAGAGTCAAGTTGTCTGAGTAAAGCTGGCAGCAGAGGAAATTATGAAGTTTAGTAACAAAACAAAGTCAGCAGACCTGAGTCCGAAAGCACACAGGGAACAGATGTGGGGCAGGAAATGGCCATTGTTTCTGCACAGTCCCTGTGCATGTAAAATAAAACTGGGTTAAATACCCTTAAATGGCTTAACCCAGGAGACATTTGCAGCTGGCTTGTTTAGCATAGTGCAGGCAATGAATGGATTGTATAAAACATGTCTTCTCTTATGTCTGATTCATGTCTCTTTACTGACACACATAAGATTTTACTTTGGCCAGACCTGCTGAGCTGATAGTTGTAGGAGAACCATCTGTAATCTATTCTGTTCCGTGCATTGTTGCTAGACTCCTCAGCTCTGTTTGATTTTCAGGAAACTAGATTGTTGGTGATACATGAAACAGACAGAACCCAGCTGGATTCTTCTGTTCCAGGTGTCATTGGTGAGTTTGATAAATCATGTTCTGACCTCTAAACTAAACACTTGAGCTGGAGTCACTGGGAGAGATGAAAATCTGGAGCCCTGCCCTGCTTTTTATACGGAGCCTATTTTCTGACAGTGTCCACCCTTGAGCATCTGATAAACCTAGACTCTTCTGGTGTAGGCTCAGTGCATATTCTCTTAGTTTGAATTACTAGCTTTTAAAATCTGTCCCAGAATCTTATTGGTGTATTAAGAGATTTCTTGGGGGGGGGGGGGGATTTTAAAAACAAAAATGAGTTAAAAGCTGTTTTGGTTCCTTTGCCTGCGTTGGAGTTCCCTGCTGGTTTGTGCTTTTACAATCACTCTGTTTTTAATATTTTTCTTGCAGTTGTTGCCTTGCATAAGAAGGGAAGTTATGCAAGTAACTCTGCACAAAGATCTAGTAACTAGTTATTTTTGTGTGCCTTTACTTTTTGTGGATGAGTCTGATTTGAGACACCTTAACTGAGCCTGATTTCTCCAAGCATGCTGAGCACCCAGTCTCTGAAAAAACAGTTAAGTGCCTAAGTCACTAGCCATTTGGGTTGGAGCACTGTCATTTGCAAAGTGAACAAATAGGGGGAAACTTTGCAAATTTTTCAGGTACAGTAATCTCAGGAGTTCTTTGTAACGGTAATTGGCCACAAGTTACTCATGAAATTTAAATTTGGCAGGAATGCTTTAAGTGGTCTTGAAACAGGAAATCAGTCTGTCGTCTTCAGCAGGGGATTGTTCTTCTTGTTTCGATAGTGAGCAAGTGGCAGTCTCCAGTGACTGTCTGCTGCTGGATAGCCTTAGAATTGGGCTGCATTGGAGCTCTGTTCTGTTTTGATGAAAAGCAGTAAATCCCATTTACGTTATTGTCAGGAATAATTTTTCCTCTGGGCACTTTTAGGTACAAAAGGGATGAAAATTCAGAACTAAATTCCTAGATTTGGAAAAAGCTGTGTGCGCATCGGTATAAATATTGAGCTCTGTTGCATATTAAATGTTAGAAGATTGTGCAGATACTTACAATTTATCTGCAGTCACACACTATATTGCTTTTCTAACATTGTCCATCTGAGGATTTGGGTGGAAGTGCTTTACAAGCACTTAGCTAAGCCTCACAGCCTCCTCTTCTTCCCACAAAGGCTACCAATGATATCCCCATTTTACAGCTGGGCCATGCACACTTGGACATGCTCACAGAGCAGTTCAGCACTAGATCCCTGGTCTCTTGAGTCTATGCTTTGGCTTCTGCTTTGTGTCCCAGGACGGACACCTTTTGGTAGCTGGTTTCTCTGCCAGACTCTGTATGTTCCCCTTGACTGCATCTTCTCAGATATTTGTCAGGATGCCAACCAGACTTTGTTTAAGCTGTGCCCAGGGTTAGAGGAAGTGCCCTGCAACAAGCCGGTTCCTGTAAGCCTTTCTGAGAATCCCTGCTGTCCGCTCCATCTCCAACTGCCGCCTCCCATGTATGTACCTGAGCAGGTGCTGGCTGTTCCTGAGGAGCTGGGCGCTGCCTCTACGGATCTGTACTTGAGCACTGCTGAGCTCCAGCCCACAGAGAGCTTACCCCTGGAGTTCAGCGACGTAAGTTGGAGCAGCCGTGTGGTATGCTGTAGTGCGGTGTGCAGGCGTGATCTCCAGCACTGCCAGTGAATAGAGAGGAGCATAGCTGTCACTGTGTATGCTAAAGGCATGGTAAAATCTCAGGAGGTGCGGGGGGTTAAGGAGATATAAAGCTACAGATCCCATTGCCTTTGCAAAGCACGTTACCAGATGTCACTGAAAAGCCGTGGTCTGCATGACATTGGAGTGTCTGGGTAGCTAAGGCAGACCCCTTACCCTTAGAACAAGAACCCTGGGCAGGATCTCTAGTTTTGAGGGGATTCCTGAAAGGTTGGGACTCTCACCATAGTACCTAGTGTTGTGTTACCTCTGGTGGTGCTGCTCATGGGAGATGCAACAAGCAGGCACAGTGGTGTGAGCTGTGGCTAGAGATTAAGCATCACCCACCACTTGCCTAGGGTGATAAGGTAGCAAATATGAAAAATCGGGCCCAGAGGGGTACAATAGGCACCTATCTATGACAAAGCCCCCAGTATTGGGATAGTCCTGATAATATTGGGACATCTGGTCAACTTGCCCGTTGCTGGTATCTCTGTCGAGTCCTTGGTTTTGTTTCTAATCATTGAAGAAAAAGCCATCTTATGTGAGGAGTGAGAATTCAGAGGGTTTGGGAAATGTTTGTTTTGGTAGGTTTTAACCCGATTGCTCCTTTGGAACTGGTGGTCTATTTAAAGCTGTACTTAGGGGCTTTTTTTAAAAGCGGCTTTTTGTGTCCATCCCATAAAAGGACACACAAGGATTTTAATCCGTGGATTACAGACATGTCCTGCATGTGGGTTAAGCTGCTATCTTGAAAAATCATAATGAAATGTATTTAAAGAAAAATATTGCAGGTGCACTATCTTCTGAATGAGAAGCAGCCATGCTTTCTAAATTAGATATTGCCAAACTCCTGCACTCGTTATCCCGAAGCAGACTTTTAGAATCACTTAAAAATAGCCAAACAGGAATGCTGAGAGCGCCTTTTTAACCCTAGGGCCCCTAGAAGCCATTGCATTCACATAGGAGACGGTGCCACTGATCCAGCAACCTGAAAGCCCCAGTACTGAAGCTGCTCCTTAGGAATCTAGATCAACTGTGGAGATGCTTTTTCACAGACTTGCGTGAGCCTTGGGTCAGGGCGTCCATTTTCTTTGCCCCGGGGTTTAAATGTTCGCATGGTGGAAATGGCCTGCTGCTGTGTGTTTGTGGGAGGAATTTTCTCAGATCAGAAATGTGCTGGAGCTGGAGACGTGTCTGTTCTCATGGCCTGTGCAGGACATGAATGGTTGGTCAGACAGGAATTTGGGAGCTGTGTGAGCTGGGCATGACTACTGACTGGAAAGGAGCGGACAGGTTTGGCGTGTGTGACTTCTCCAGGCTGTTGGGTCTGTCTTGCTAGAGGTGCAAGTGATCCAGGACCTGGCGTTCCTCTGGCTGGAATTCCTTCTGCCATAGGGATCCATGAGGGAATCTCTCCATGCTCTTGCTTGAGGATTCAGAGCTTTGTCAGCATCTAGAGCCCCTCTGCGTTTTATCTAGCGTAAGGCAGACATTTCACCCTCCAAAGCCAAAGCAAATACCCTCCCTGAACAGCCTCTGACCAATCTCGTCTTCTCACGGCAACATTATCGGCAGCACATCCAGCAGACAGAGCAGCAGTGTATCTGCGAGCAGGGCAGGGTGGAGGAACAAAACAGAGGCGGCTGTGGCAAGGCTTTGCAATAGTGCCTGTCCAAGCACCCAGACAGGGCTCTGCTGGAATGTGCTAATTTGGGTGGGGCCCACCAGGCTCCTGAGAGATTGAAATGAGATCCTCTCTCATTTCCTACAATAACCTACTGCCCCCGCACGTTATTTGTGTGTGTTCGCCCTTTCCTGGTCATCCAGTTTCCAGGGCGATGGTAGGTCATGCAGAGCTACAGATCTCAGGGTCCTCAGACTTGTCTTCAGTGGAAGTTCAGCATTGCCACCCCGACTGAAAAGCTGCTAGGGCAAGGCAGATTTCTGTCCTGGCTCCAGCAGGCCGCACCCAACATACCAAACTCTTGGTTATCAGATAAGTGTGAAGCCCCAGACAGGCTGGTTTCTTTTTGCACTGGTGTGGTTTGAGAGAAGAGAGAAACTGATCTGATGGTGAGTCTGGATTTCCTGGTGTTCCAGTGCTTAGGACAGGGCTGAATTGTGTTGGTATGGGGCATTGAGGGGGAAGCTTACCCTACCACTGTCTTTGCTGCCCTGTGGTCACAGGATTTGGTCTTCATAGCCAACAGTCCTCACCTTCCACCCCTAAAGGCCCCTAATAATGTGGCCAATTTGGGAGGAAGATCTGGAGGAGCTGGAATGGGGTTGTCCCTGCATCCCCTGCCCCCCATGTGAAACTGGTTTCTAGCAGCCTGATGGACTTAGGAACTGCTTCAGATAGTATCAGGGGTTGCCTGATCTCTGCCAGCAAAGCTGCTCCCTTTGGATTCTCCAAGGACTTTCAGACTTGCTGATCCCCTACAGTGGCGTTCTGGGTGCCCAGCCCTTGCAAAATCAGGCCCATGGTCTTTGCTCTATGATATAAATGGGTAATATAGAGAGGGGGCCCAAATCTCGACTCTGTAGTCCACTGAGCCCCTTGAAGCCTGCTGGTGGATGTTTTCTCTTGCAGGATTTAGACGTGGTGGGAGATGGCATGCAGTGTCCCCCTTCCCCTCTGCTCTTTGACGCCTCCAGGGCCCTGGAAAATCAGTCCATCAAAGATGTTGCTGAGGCTGCTGTAAACATACTGGCCCATGAAGAACCTCCTCAGCCAGGCATCCCGCCCCAGGTGACCCAGCCGGACAGAGGGAGCTCTTCTGGCCATGCCATCATGGCAACCGCAGGGTCTCATGCAGAGCCACCTTCCCAGGTACAGAACTGAGGGAATGTGCCTGGGGCTTCCAGCCAGGAAGCCGTAGCCGTAAAGCTCCTGATCTGGGCAGTGTTTCATCTCCAGAGCTCCGTAGTGAGTTAGATCAAGGCACCCAGCAGGTTTCTCCCCTTTTACAAGCTGCTGGGGCAGCTCTCCTGTGCAGTTGCTCCATGCTGTTGCTCTCTTGTGGAAAGCCTTGGCCTCACGCAGCCCAGCCATACTCTGCCCTTGTGTGGATGATTGCCTGTTTCCAGCCATTAGCTGATTGCTTGCAAGGTCAGGAAGGAACATTTTCTCTGCATGCCTCCCGGCACAGCAAGCCAGTATGCTATTTGTGTGTGTGTTGCGGGGGGGGGGGGGGGGGAGACAGGATACATCTCTGTGAGGCATTGGGGTGTGGTCTACACTGGAGGCCTGGAACCAGGCCAGTGGCCTGAGCTGCAGGAAGTCCTGTTCTCATGTAGTGATTCCAAAGGCACATTTACTCCATTTCTATCCTGTCTCATTTCTACCCTGCTCCTAGGCCTCTCAACCCACCTTCCCCCTGTGGCACCTGGCTCAGACACCTAGCTTATCCAGGCAATTGCTATGGGGTTGGCCTTTTCTCTAGAGGTGGCCCCAGCCTTTTTCCCTTCCCTCAGATTACTGAGGAGGGCTGGATGCTGCTGTTTCAACAGCTAAAAGGACTCTCTGGAGGGTGGTAACTTTCCCCTTCTTTCAGAAGCTGAGAAGGCTGCTCCCAGCTTTTCCCAGCCTGGAGAGCCAGGGCCTACTCTTGGGATTTCCACTGGCAGTTCTGACGGGCACCAGCAGCAGGCTCTGAATCAAGGCCATTGGCTTGCAGTAGCCATTGGTTTCAAGCAGGAGCCCAGAGGAATACCTTCCCATGGTCTGTTGGCCGTTCCAGAGTCTCTTGAAGGGAACGGCCAATTCACTTGGAAGTAACAGTCTGCAAAGGAGGTCCCCCTCAGGCATGGGGCGGAGGTACAGGATTGGAATGGCTCTGGAGGTCCCATCCTACTCTGGCCCACAGCTGTTCTGGGTGCCGTATCTCACGGCTTCTCTACTGAATGTTGCTCACACATGTGGGAAATCCTGCTTGGAACCGGGAGCCAGGCCCTGGAATTGTGATTGTATTTTCTGTCTTTAACAGAGTCACCTGCAGACTGGGGTGGGCAGGCCTGGACCAGAGGAAGACAGGAAGCTAGCAAAAACTACAGCCTCTGCCCGGCCCCATGGAACACTGGCAGCAGCCAATGGGAATCCAGAACCAGCCTCCATCAGCTGATAAGATCTTGGATTGGGAACCGATACTTCTGAAATCTTTTTCTTGATTGCAGTCTTGACTGCCCTCAGATGGACCTGAGTGTGAAATACATGTGGTTGTTAGAATGTGGTAACGCGACACTTCACTGCACTTCTAACGTTGGTTCCCCTTTCCACTAGAGAATTGCCACCAGAGCAGTGGAACCGGGGAAGGGTGAAATGTCTGGCCAGAAGCTCATATGACAGGTTCCAGTTGGTTGCTCTCCTGTCAGACCCTCCCCCTCTCATTCAGTTCTGGTTCCTTTCGGCCAAGCCTGCCAAAAGCACAGCTCATTAGTGAGAGTGTCATTCCCAGTCAGGGGAGAAGAGACATAGAAGGGGCTCGCTGGCTCGTAGGATATGCGCTCGGCGAAGTTGTGATGTATCCATGGAGAGGGGTAAACGTGTCCCACTGAAAGAGATTTTCCAGGTAGAGACTGAACGTTCTGTGTAGTCAGCCTGTCAGGGATGCATGTGCTAGGCAGAGGGTTGGCTTGTTCACGCTGTAGCACCATGTACTAAAGCAAGAGGCTGTTCTAAATGTATCCAATTCTGGTGTGCAATGGCTGGCATTCCTCTGGCATTGTAAGCCTGAAATTCCACTCCTGAGCCTTGTGTTAGCTGATGTACCAGCCCCGTGGGGTGCTGAGCGTGTGTCAAACCATGTATAAATGTGCTGTACACATTTTCCAGTTTGTAACAGAACAGGAGAAATTCCCACCTCCGCCTTAAAAAAAAAAAAAAAAAAGCAACAAAAAATCCAGATAATAAAGAAATCAGAAGAAAATAATTGTCCGTGGTCCAGGGGGTTTGTCATCTCCTGCCTCTGCTGCCACCCAGTGCACTGAGATCCTCTTGTTCGAGGAGAGAGGTACTCTCACTTGTAACGCTGTCTGGAATTAGAGGCCTTGTTGAAATGTGGCTGGTGAGGAAGTTGATCCTTTGAGCATTAAGGAAAAGCACAACTCCCCTGCGCTCGGAGGCTGTGTATGTACGCCGGAGCATGAAGTCTTAAGAGCAGATGTGCCTGCAATCCAGGGCAGCTACCACTAGTCTAGGAGCCTGCTCCTTGGTTACATTCCGTGTGCATAAAAAATCTTGGGGGGTGGGGAATGAAGCACCCTCTGCCTGGAGAAGTTGCAGCTTTACCAGGGGTTTTCTTGGCCCCTGTGTAACTTGAGAGCGGCCAAACGAGAGAGACTGCAAGGGCATGTCATCCTGTGTCAGGACCGTGGGATGGGGGCCTCTGGGGAGAATGTGGAATGAAAACCATGTGGCCACAAACCTCCTGAGTCTTGCCATGTCCAGCAAAAATACATGTTCATGTTTCACTCCCTTATTTTCGGTCCCTCCTGCAAGGTTAAACTCCAAAACATTCGCTGCTACTATGTGGTTTGGTGAAAGCGGCGCCTGCGTAGCCCAGCTGCAGGGCAGGGGCTGCCAGTCTTTCCCATTACAAATCGACTATTTTTAGGGCTTCATAGCTCTGCACACAAGGCCTTGGCCTGGGAGCCAGGGCTGGAGTTTTCTGTGGTGTTTAACCACACAAGCAACTCTTCAGTTAGAGGAATGATAAGGTTCAGCCTCTTCCAGGATTTGATTTGTATTTATTGAATTGCTGCTTCTAGCAGTCCCAAAGCCCGGTGGCAGGCCGTCCCGTTCTGCTAACCATGCTTGACTGGGTTTTACAGCTTAGTATCTACGCTTGCCCGTTCCTGCAAACAGCCCAGCCATAGTGCAGCCCGGGTCCTGCCACTGGTGTCAAAGCCCCCAGTGATGTGAGAGAAAGCGGAAGTGAGCCCTGTGCAAAAGGACAAGGATGCTGCATGCAACCCAGACTCAGGCCTGCATCTTGCAAGCCTCTGGGGCAGGGCCTGCTTGGTGATGCATGCTCCACCCCTCGTTTCGGTGGGAGCAGTCCTGGCTCTGTCCGATCAGAAGGCTGGGGCTGGCTTGTTGCCCTGGTGGCGACGTGCAAAGGGAGCTTGACTTTCCCGAGGTTCAGGCATTTAAGCTTTGCCTCTCTTTTGGGGTTTTTCTTTTCCTCCTCTCTCCCTTCCCCTGCTGTGCTCACCCTGTGCCCAGTACTGAGCACAGATCTGGCAGCCCCCATCTGTTGTAATCACTCTGTGGATGTTGTTTTCTAACCTTTCCCAATGCTTGGGGGTAGGGATGTAAAATCCCAGTTAATCACTCTCTTTAACCAGTTAACTGATGCAACGGTGGGCAGAGCAGGAGTTGCTGGGGCAGAGCTAGTCCAGCTAGCCTGAAGCATCTGTAGCCCCACCCCTGCAGCAGATCCCCCCCCCAGGGGAAGCAGGGAGCTGCTCCAGCCTGCTGGGTAACCGTAACCTGGAAGCATTCACCCAGTAAAGATGCTTACTGGTTAACCATTCACATTCCGATGGGGAGGCAGGGGGAATCCATTTGCTTACTGTTGACATGATACTGTTCCTGGCCTTGCAAACGGACAAGGTACTTTGCTCCATGGGCCTGCCACAGCATTTCACTGGACCCCCCAGGAGTGGTGTGTTGGGAGGGAAGGTGCCTGAGGGTAGGATGTACAGAGGCGGGGAGTGGGGGCTGCTGGCCTGACACAATCCTACAGGGTGCCCAGCAACCCTTTGTGCTTTATGTCCCTGAGAGGGCACCAGCCACATGATGTTTATAGGCAGCTGCTGAATCTAGGTGACTCGGTTTCCCTGCGCAGGGAGCAAAGGAAGGATTTGACCTGTGGCTCAGAGCTGGGGCTGGCACCCAGGGGTCCTGATTCCTGCTCTGCACCCAGCCCAGTTCCACAGCTGTCCCTGCCCCTCATCAGCCAGGAGCTGTTAGAGAGAGCATGGAGTCCAGCAGGAGCGGGGCATGGTTGGTGGAGCAGGCTGTGGAAGGGAGGTGACTGAGCTGCCTGGGGAGGAAGCAGGGCAAGTGGTGGTCCTGGGTGTGTGGGATGAAGTGCCTGCCTGGCATGTCTCACTCCTGGTGGAGGCTCCAGCCACCCTGTTGCGTGAGCTTTGCAGCCAGGGGTTCAGTCTCCCAGCACCATGTGAACAAGGGGAGGCTGTTTCGGGACCTTCCACCTTGATTTCAGAGAGCTCTGTGTATGCAAAGGCCTGACGGTCCAGGGTCTCCCAGCATTGAAATGCAGCCACCTCTGGGACGGAATGTGGCAGCTGTTCAACAGCACGAGGCCACGAGGGAAGGGAAACAGCATGTGGGTGAAGGGGGAGCCAGAATGTCGCTGCCCAAATGAGACTTGGGCTGGTTCCTGGAGCTAGCTCCTCCAACAGCCCCATTGGGTTGCGACTGTAGGGCAGACTCATGGCACCTTCTCCATCCCAGAGTCATGGAGCCGGGGCTGGTCTTGGGCATGCTGGACCTGCCCCGCTCCCTCCAACAGCAACCACTGCTCAGCACTGCCCCACTCCTGGGCTGCCTCAGCTTGTGGAATGGGCACCTCTCTTCCCTAGAGGGCAGAATGCCAGCCCTGAACCACAGGGCCTGCTGCAGCCCAGGCCTCTCTGCCTGAGGCCTTCCCCCCCTCTGGCTTCCAGTAAAACAGGCTTTCTTGCGGGGACAGAGGGTTGCAGATTTTGGGCTGCGCTATGTGGTGCGGGCACCTCTGTGCCAGCTCACTGGCGGGGACAAGCCAGCTGTAGGAAATCTGCCAACACCCGGGCACGGGGGCTCCCAGAGCCCGGTGGTGGGGAAGGAGAGCTGGCAGAGCAGGGAGGATTACAGGAATGGCTGTGTGGGGTACCTGCCAGGATCCTGGCCTGCTCTTCCTGCTGTACCTGGCAAAGGGGAGACCTGAGACAGAGGCGTTGTCCAGGGGCGCCCCAGCCGGTTTCCTTTGCTGGGCTTTGTGCGCCTGGCTCCGCTCGTGGGGCTGAGAGGGGCACAGCTACCACAGAGCCACATTAAGCAGCCGGGTTTGGTTGGGGCATAGTGGAGGCAGGGGAGCCATTAAGAGCTGGTCTCCTTTCCAAGCACCACAGGCCCATGGCCAGCGGGCAGGGAACATGCAGAAATGTCTGATCCGTGGGGGCGGGGGAGAGGAGCCCCAGGCAGCAGCAGGCTGGTGCCCCTGGCTGGAATCACGCAGGGTGGCAGAGGGAGACGCAGTGGAGTGATGGAGCCGTGGGGGTGGGCACGGTCCTGCTGCGCTTTGGTCTCCAAGCTAGCACGGTTGGGGGCCTTGGTGAACAGCCACCTCTGGGGCCGAGTGTCCCCAAAGCCTCCTCTGCCCCACGGCTGGGCGCTGGCTGCAGGGCGTCCTGCGGGCCCCCCTCCCCAGGGGATCGGGGCGCTGAGCAAATCCCTGGCCCCAGAGCGCAGCCGCTGAATTGCCCCCCCCTCCCCGCGGCCCCCTGTCACCTCTTTGGGGTCTTGCCCGGGGAGGGGCAGCCGCCCCCTTCGAGCGTCCTGCCCCGGGATTCGAACCAGCCCAGCCCGGGCTCCCAAATGGGAAACATCTGGCGGGGAGCGCGGCTGGACCCGGCGCCGATTGGCTGCGGCGGGTCAGGCTGTGGGAGAAGGGGGGTTGCCAGCCCCCCCCCCCAGCTGTGACATCACTTCGCCTTCCACCCGGAGTGGCCTCCGCAGCGTCTCCGGAGCGCGGCCCAGGGCCCGGCCGGGCGCCCCCTGCGCTGCCGCTGGGTGAGTCCTGCAGCGAGCTCGGGGCGGCTGCGGCGTCAATCCGGAGTCGCTCCGGGCAGCCGCGCTGCGCGCTGAAGTCTCCAGCGAAGTTATCGGGATGCGGGAAAGGGGGGGGGGGCGGTTAAAACAACTTTATGCTGCGCCTGCGTGTTACGAGCTGGGGCGGAAGCTCTGCCCCCCCCCCCTCCCCGGCTCGGACCGAGCCTCGGGGATCGGGGCCGGCGCCACCGCCCCTTTGCGCAGCCCGCAGCCGAAGTGGCCCAGGGGGTTCGCGCAGGGGGGCCGTCGCGCGTCCCCGGGTCCTGCAGAGAGAAGGAATTCCCCGTGGGTCGGAGTCCCAAGCTGCGTGCAGGGTCCGGGTGTGGGGTGAGCATGCCAGCCCGGGCTGGGGCAGGGGGCTCTGTCTTACCTGGGCCTGGCCTCTGGAGCATGTGCTCTGTGCGGTGGCTGGCAGCCGCCTGGGTCAGTCCAGCCGCCCTGTGAGTGCCAGGGACCAAGGCCACCCGCACGGTGCAGGGATGGGCCCATAAAACACCCCTAGAGTGACCCGCTCCCCTGCCAGCCACCCCACCATGTTAGAGGGGAGGACGGGGTGGCCAGAGGGTGTGGCCTGGGAGCCGGAGTCAGGAGTCTTGGGATTATTCCTGCCTCTGTCACTGGGTGACCTTGGCAGATCCTGGCCTGGCTCTCTGCCTCAGTTTCCCCGTCTGTAAAACTGGGATGATACTGACCCGCCTGACGGGGCTGAGTCTGTCTAAGAAATAATTTGCGGGCCTAGGGGTAGGCAGAGCGTTATTGTTAAGCTGTTGTCCCACCCACCTTTGATTGACTTGTACTTGTGGCTCCTCGCACCGGCTCTGAATTCAGTCATCGCCAGTTGGTGCCACCTGTCCAGACCCGAGCTAATAGGTTACCCTCTCGGACCCTGCCTGCCTTTCGCCGGCTCCCTCAAACCTCTCCTGCCCTTGAAGACTTTGGCCAGTGTTTTTGCAACTGGGATATTCCCCTTTGGTGCTTTGGACCCTGAGATGCTCCGGCTCCTGCCTTCAGCAGGCATTGTGGATGACTCAATGTCCCCAGCCCCTGGATGATCCGCATGCACTGATCCCATCCCACCTGGGCATCGCCTCCCTCTCCTTGCCCAGCAGAGGTGACCCTACTGCCCAGAAACCTGCCAGGTCTTTGTAGCACTTTGTTACCACCAAGCGCATTTCAGCAAGTTCAGCTGCTCCGAACAGCCCCTGCCAGGGTCCAAGGAGCTGTGTGCCTGAGCCCCGGCAGCCCCCGTCTTCCACCTTTGCCTAATGGGTGCGCCACGCCCCAGGCGGCAGAGTTAAAGGAACCGGCCGGTTTCCTTGTACCATCCCTTGACTTGTCACTGAGACGCTGGCTGGGGATGTGGGCGCCATGGCAACCTCTGGTCCTGCCCTGTTTGGAAAGAGCTGCCCCCTGCGTTTAAAATCTCCCTGTCGTGGGGCCGGCCAGTGTTTTCACTGAGCTGCTGAATGAGTCTCGCACGGGGGGGGCCCGGCTGCGCACCAGTGTGGCCTTTCTGCGGGGTCCGGAAGCTGTGCCCTGGCCTGCTGCAAGCTCCTGGCAAGGGAGGGCGAAGCTGGCGCCAGGCGCTCACATGGCACGAGGCTGGACAAGCCCAAAGCACTGGGAGAAGGACTCCCCCCAGCTCTGGGAGGCCGGGGTCCGGGGAAGCCTTTCAGTGGCTCAGAGCCGTGCATGGATCATTCCCGGGCATGCTGGAAACGTCAGGGGCAAAGCTCATCTTGGCTACTCTGAATCCAGGCCTGGGGAGGGCTGATGGGAAGGGAGGGGTTGCGCTGCCCTAGCTGTGGTAATGGGGGGCAGGCTGCCAGCCTGGCTACCTCCTGGCGGGCGTATGGTCAGTGATGGGCCCCTGGGGAGAAGGCCAGAAGCCAGCTGAGGTGCTGTGTTGCGTGTTGGTTCTCGGAGCCACGTGGCTCGTGGCGGGTTGGGTTTGGGTCTCCGGCCACGACAGCGCGGCCCCGGTGCTGGACTGCACTGCTCAGCCCCAGGCCTTGTCCTGTCCCACACAGGGATCCGTCCAACAGCCTGACTGCTGCCACGCCGGGGCTGAGTCAACCCGCCAGAGCCCTGAGCAGCATCGGCCACCGTGTTGGGTGGCTCCGATTCCCCATGTCTCACTGAGGCCGGGCGCGGGTCTGCCTGGGCTGGGGGTGCCGGTGCGGCTCTGTAGCCGCGCGTGGGGATGGTTTCTGTGTACTTCTGTCTACTCCCCCCTCCGGCCCCCTTAGCTCTCGGAGCGCGGCTCTGGGGCAAATGTGGCCACGTCTGCTCCCAGCTCAGCTGGAGGGGGCTGGCTCCGTGCGCCGCTGCGGCTGCAGGTTAGCACCCCCGCCCCTCGTCCTGCCCCGATGAGGCCTCGCTGCCTGCTTTGTGGGGAGGGAAGAGGGTGTTTGTGGGGCTCGGCTGTTGCTCCCACCATGGGCCTCGCAGGTCTCTGTCCATTAGCAGGGCTCTGTCCCCCGGCTGTTTCCTGCCAGCTCCTCAGACAAGCCGCAGCAGCCCGGAGATGGGGGCTTATTGCACTGGGAGCCGAGTGGAGGGCGGCTGTGTGCTGTGGGGTCCTCCCCCAGGCGTGGGGAGCAGGGAGACAGGCCTCCCCTACCTCGCTGCCTGGCGCATGCTGGGATCCCCAGTCCCAGCACTGCCTGGAGGGTCTCTGGCTCCCCCGCTCTGCTCCCCAGGTGATGCCTGGTGACACGGAACGCTCCCCGGGCACTGAGACAGGTGGATGTGCAGGGAGCAGCCCAGGGCCGGAGCAGCAACGCGCCTGCGCCAGGCCAGCCGCCATGAGGGTGGGGGAGGTTGAGTCTCGTGCTTCCTGGTCTCAGCGGGTTACTTGGAGAGGTCGGTGGGGGGCCCTAGCCTGGGCGCTGGGCAGCTCTGCAACGTGTGGCATCTGGCTGCTGCCAGGACCTGGCCGCTAGCCCCACTGATCCTCCGGGGCAAAGCCGAATGTGCCAGCCCAGGGCCCAGTAGGCTGTAGTCTGTCTGTAGGGCAGCCTGGGGCCCTCAGGATGGGGTCTGCCAGAACGGGCCCCAGGCCAGCGCTGCCGGGGCCCCTGCACTCCAAGCCTGGTGCCAGGACCCCCATGCTCTGAGCCAACAACAGAGCCAGGCAGCTGGCAGGTCCCCTGGGAGGCCTGGTCAAACGTGGGTCCAGCTCCTGGAGCCCCTGGAGCTGGTCTCATCTGTGAGCTGTGTCCGCTTGTTGGAATAGACCGGGGGGGGGGGGGGGGGCCCTAGCATGTCAAAGTGAAAGCAGATGGGGGGAGGGGCTGGCAGCCAGCACAGGTTGGATGCTGGAGGCGGTGTCCTGATGCCCCTCTAGGACGCTTGCCGGGAGTGTCCCATGCTGGGGTCCCCGTTCCAGAGGGGCCGTGCTGCGTGGGTCTGAGTTCAGAGAAGGGCCCCGGGAAGGAAGGCGGAATTCGAAACCTGCCTGCCGGTGCCGGCGAGCACTGCCAGGATCCGCCTGGGGAACAAACCCTTAATCAGCGGCTCGTCGGTCCAGCCGCGGGCCGCCCAGCACGCGCCAGGCACACCAGGGAGGGTCGGTGGCTCCTCCGTCACCGCAGGGATTGTGCTGGGGCAGCCGGGTGAATGGCGGCTCCTTTCTGGCCTTGGGAGGCAGGGAGCCTGGGGGAGCGTAGCTTCCTAGCCAGGGGAAGTGCGGGCTTGGGAGGCAGCCGCATGGCTCCCTGGGGCCGGGCCTGTGGCACAGATGGGGAAGCTGAGGCTCAGCAGCACGATAGGAGCTCGGGGCCGAGTGCCGAGTCAGCGACAGAACCAGAAATGGAACCCAGGAGTCCTGGCTCCCAGACCTGCTCTAACCACTAGACTCCGATCCCAGCAATGACTGCATTGGGGGTGCCGCAGTGCAGTTGCATAGCCCTAGAGAAGCCCCGATCTGCCTAAATCTGCCCCAGTGATGCCCAGGTCTCTGCCCCATGGGCGCTCCCTGCCTCCACATGCTAAGCTGGGGGCAGCCTGGGCTCTGATCCCTCCTCACTAATCCCTCTGGGGGCTGGGAAGGTTCCCGAAGACACCCCGGCCCTGCTGTCACTCACCCAGCTGAGCGGCCCCACTCCAGGCAGGCAGCTGGGGCTGGAAGCTGCTCCCCCTCACGGCCCCCCTTCTGCTCCAGCTGTGCGAACGGCGCCTTCTCCCTGAGCTCCGGGGATTTACCCCAAGTGACCTGGAGCGGAGCAGGGTCCCCACGCGGGGGCTCAGTCAGACTCTCCGCGGGGCACCCAGGGCCATGCCGGCTGCAGCAGCAGGTCCCAGCATGCACCGCCCCATCCTGAGCTGAGTGGGTTCCAGGCTGTGTGGGTCACGCCGAGCATTGCATGCTGGGAAGGGTGGTCTCTGCACGAGCAATCTCCCTTGTAAACGGCAGGGCAGCTGCATCCTTCGGCCCCCGGACCCTGCCCTGCTGTATACCTGGTGGGGGCTGCCCAGCGGAGAAGTGGCTTTGTGCCCCAATCATCCACACAGGGAGACTGAGGCACAGAGAGGGGGCGTGACGCGGCCGAGGTCGCACGCAGAATGGGCGGGCGGGTCAGGAACAGAACCCAGGAGTCCTGGTTGCTGGAGCCCATCCTGGCCCCAGCACTGTGCTGCTATGGAAACGGGGTGGCTAAAAGCACCATGGCAGGGAGGGGTGGGTACCGGTCCGCTGGCAAACCGCCCCTTTGCCTGGGCACCTCTGGGCCGCTGTGGGCAGTGGGATACGTCCCAGTTCTGGCAGAACAAAATCCCTCTGGAGGAGACCCCTGGAGCCCGCACCTCAGAGCTGCTTTGTGGGGACCTGAACCAGCTGCAGGTCCAGCCCCGGCCAAGCCTGGGGCTCCCCCTTCACCCACTCCGGGTGGCTTCCTCTGGAGCGCCCGGCAGGCCCGTTGGCTGCATCGTGGTGCAATGACTCGGACATTGGCAGCTGGGCTGCTCCTCCAGCCCCGGCCCTCTGCCTTTCCAGGTTTGCTGCCCACGGGGGTGCAGCGTACCCTGGCGAGGGGCACGGCACTGGGAGAGCCCCCTCCCTGTGCTGGGATGGAGCCCCAGGCGGGAGGTTGATGGAGCAGCCAGCTCCCAGCTGCAGCGCCCCCAGCTTGGGCGTGTGTCCGAGCTGCAGCGAGCCAGCTATAAATAACCCTCCGTCTTCCCAGCGAGGGCTCCTGGGCTATTTTCGCAGCTCTTGTTGTGTCTGGTCCCGGCTCGGCGCTGAGCTTAGGGAGTGTGGCAGGGTTTGCTGTGGGTTTCTCTCACATCCTGGCGCGGCCTCCCGCAGTTTGAGCTCCGCGTCCATCTCCTCTCCCAGACGCCGGGGGGCATGGAATTGAGAAACCTCCCCCAGAGCTGTCCTGCCCTCTGCATATCCGGGACGGGATGGGATGCATCCGACCTAGGGCACTTCCTCTGGGTGGCCCCAGCATTCTGCCACTTCCTCACTCCATGGAGGCGGTCAGTCGAGGTCCTGGCTGCTCCGTGCCGGTCCCCCAGCCCTCGTGGGGTGGTAAGAGAAGTCCTTGTGTCTTTCTCAGATTCCCTCTTCCCCAGTTCAGTTTGCTTCACAATCAGCTGCATGGGTTTTCTTCACCCCACCGCCCTGATCTCTCGCAGCTCCCTGGGAAACAGCTGCTGCGCCCTAGCCCAGAGGTGGCTGCATTTCACTGGTGGGGGATACAATCCCTCCATGTCATTTCTGTACTGAGCCCTGATCTCCAGGGGGTGCTGAGCCTCTGCAGCTCCCCGTACCTCCACGCAGGTGTCCGGCGTGAGGAGGAGAGCTCGCGTCCTGGGTCACGGGTCTGCCTGGGAGCGAATGGCATGGTGGCGGAAATATCTGTGCGTGTGCATGAGACTCTATCCCGGGAAGGTGCGAGATCCGTAGCATCGCTACAGGAGTTGTGCATGAACAGAATTCCCATGTGTAAAACCTCTGCAACTGTGCAAACATCCTGTGTCGTGGGACGGGACGGAACTGACCCGGGCTCCCCCACTGCGGGTGGACGTATGTTGGGCCTTGGGTGACTGTTGCTATAGGGGGAGGCAGGATGGTCTAAGCCTCAGGGACCGGACAGGACATCTGTGTTCTGCTGACTTAAATCGGGACAAGTCGCTGCTCCTGGCTGAGCCCCGGGCCCAGTCTAGATGGAAATGAAGCGGCTCCCACGTTTACTGACAGACCTCGGAACAGGGCCAGTTGTCCTGACACCGGGTCCCCCAGTGCCAAGGCAGATCGGCGTCCTACTCTGCTGCATGGGGCGTCAGATGCATGAGGCGGGTATTTGGGCTGAGCCGGTGCACTAGGAATAGGGGCTATTGGGCTGCAGGGCCTCCCCTTGTCTCTGCTTTGTGATGCATGGAGCTGCCCACAACTGAGGTCTGTTGCCGACAGAGCAGCCTGTGATTGGTCCCTGGGGATTTGCCAGGTTTCCCTGCCTGGGGCGGGTGTCCCTCCCGTCCTGTGGGCCACCTGACGGGCACAGGAGGAAGCTGCGGGTCACAGGCCAAGCAATGTTGGCACCTGGCAGGAATCAGGCCAGATTGTGGCTCTTTCTCCTCCCCCTGCAGGAGCCTGGCCTGCTGTGGGGGAAGGGGGGAGAAATAGCCTCATTTGAAAGTGGTGACGCAGACCTCGCAATAAGATATCTTGGCATTGGAAAAGGTTAGAAAAGGGCAACAAAAAAGTGTAGGGGTTTGGAACGGCTGCCATGTGAAGAGAGATTAAAAAGACGGGGACTTTTCATCTTCGAAAAGAGGAGACTAAGGGGGGATATCGTAGGGGTCTACAAAATCGTGACAGGATGGGGAAAGCAAATAAGGAAAAGTTATTTACTTGTTCCCGTCACGTAAGAACCAGAGGTCACCAAATGAAATTAGTAGCTGGCAGGTTTAAAACAAACAAAAGGAAGTTATTCATCACGCAGCGCACAGCCAACCTGTGGAACTCCTTGCCAGAGGATGTTGTGAAGATGAGGACTTTAATGGAGTTCAAAAATGAACTAGATAAATTCAAGGAGGTTAGGTCCATCAATACTTATTAGCCAGGATGGTCCTGCCCCCAATGCTGGGGGCTGCTCCAGCCCAGCCCACCGCCAGCCTCCACTCCCTGCACTGCAGCTCCCCTTCCGGTACCTACCTGACAGGTCACGTGCTTTTCCAGTGATGGACCAATACGGGAGGGCCCCGGGTTCCCTGCCTCCTGCCCGGCCATTCACAGCAGTGCAAATAGCGAGTGACACTTGCAAAACGCAGCACGAGGGCAAACTGGACCCAGGTCTGTTTGCTTGGGCCTTCTGGTGACTGCTCTGCTTGAGGGATGCTGTCATCTTCAGACCCCGCTGCTAAGAGCAGCCCGTGTCATTTCCCTGCTTTTCCAGCGCCTCCCAACCGAGAGCCTCAGCAGGGCAGGGGAAATCCAGGACGGCCCAGACGGGTGGGTGTCATGCTGCAGAAGAGACGAGGAGACAGGCCGGTGAGCCAAAGCTGGCGTCTGTCGCTCCTCGTGCCGTGCAGGCCGGGACCGGGTGGGCGTGAGAGAAGATGCTGATGCACTGTCCCGAAAGCTGGGGTCTGAGTCAGATCCTGTCCTCGCCGCCGTCTCCAGGGAGGCTGCTGCCCGACCTGTAGCTTGGATGCTTCTCTCCTTGCCCTTTAGTGGCATGACTGAGCCTTTCCCGTCCTCTTGTCTCGGGAGGTCGCCTCCTGCTTTCGTTCTTGCTGACACGCCCCTTTGTGCTCTGCTCAGGCTCCTCGGGAAAGGACATAAATCCACCACCTTGGCCTCCTGTCTCTGGCCCGGCGGCTGCCATCGGCTGCCGGCTGGCCGGGGAGCGAGTCGCACGGGGATGGCCGACACGGGACATCTCCAGCCGCAGGATTGTAAAGTCGGGTGCAGAGACTGGGGAGCACACGGGGCCCCCTGGCTCCGGCCAAGTGCTGCGAGCTGCACGGGGACGTGGCCTGACACGTCGGGACCCACGTCCAGCTGGTGGCCAAGGGGGGCACCACTATTTGAAACCCAAGGGGGGTGGGCAGGCATCACCCCACCCACTTCTAAAGGCCCCTCCCCCAGACTTGTGGGAGGGACAACTGGACCCAGGGTTCAATTGATTCTGGGGGACAAATAATGAAAATCCGGGTCAAAGGTTTAAAACGAGGGTACTGGAGGGGGACACCGAGCAGAGAACCTCACCCGGTGCCCACTGCCCCCCGAAGCTGTCTAGGGAGCCAGTGATGCCGCCCAGAGGAGCAGAAGTGGGCCCCACGGTCGCAGAGCACCCCCCCCTCCAGCATCCTCCTCCTGCTGCTACAGGAGGCAGCTGCCGCCAGGGCCAGGAGGAGGCGGACGTGGCCTCGCGACATTGTGGGGCCACGGATGGGGTGGGCGTAAATGAACAGGGGAGGGAGACGTGCAGCCAGCACCTCGGCAAGGTTTGGGTGGAGCTGGAAAAGGGGCTACAACCTGGTGATCCTAGGTAGGCGTGTGCCAGGTTTTCCCTCACGCTGCAGAAGGGGCCGGCATACCGCCCCAGGTACACACCCGTGCTCATGGCTCCGTGGGGGAGCCACCAATTTGCATCCCCGTGGGATTAAGCTGGAGTACATACCGGCCCACTGCAGTTCTAAAGGCTCCTCCCCCACACTTGTGGGAGGGACAGCCCCTTGACGGGTCTTAGATAGTCCCACCATTTCATACATGGAGATACACCTATTTCATAAAACTGGAAGGGACCTTGAGCACTCAAGTCCAGTCCCCTGCCCTCACGGCAGGATCAAGTGCCATCCCTGCCAGATTTGCCCCATCCTGCCAGATTTGCCCCGATGCTAAAAGTGGCTCCCTCAGACATTGAGCTCACAACCCAGAGTTTAGCAGGGCAATGCTCCAACCACTGAGCTACTCCTGCCCCTGTTTGGTGTTGGGGTGGGACACAAAGGTGAAGAAATGCAACATATAGCCCACGTGCCTGTGCAGATGGGCTGTTTGAAAACACGCGAAAACACGTGAAAACACGCAACATATAGCCCACGCGCCTGTGCAGATGGGCTCAGTTTGAAAACACGCGAAAACACGTGAAAACACGCAACATATAGCCCACGCACCTGTGCAGATGGGCTCAGTTTGAAAACACGCGAAAACACGTGAAAACACGCAACATATAGCCCACACGCCTGTGCAGATGGGCTCAGTTTGCAAATCCTGCAGCCGGCTGGGGGTCCAAGGATGAGGAGGCGGGGGTGGGGGGCATGGAACGGGGCCAGGACAGAGGGCCAGAGGGCTTGTGGGGAGGGAGCGGGGTGTACTCTCTCGCAGGGCTCGCTGCAGGAAATCCAGGGCGGGCTGTGACAAAGCCGCCTTCACCTCCTGTAGCACGTGCAGCGGGATCCAGGGGGTGGAGAGCCCCATGCGCTGAGCGAGCGCCCGGGGGTCCCCCCAGTCCCCCCTGTCGTAGTCAGGAGGTCTCCAACATTGGTGATTTCTGCTAGGATCAGCCTCTGGCGCCCCAAGGGAGACTTTGCCACCTCCACGCACAAGGCTGGATCCCGAGGGGGGCACCAGACCGTGTCCTGTGATGGGCAGCAAACCCGTCACGACGCAGAACCGCCCCGAGGCGCCGACTGCTCCTCTCTCTCCCCGGGACTTGTCCGGCGCTCGGCGACAGGGCAGGCCGGAGCTGCAGGTCCCTGGCAGACGCTTGGCTGGCACTTGGCAGCACCCCGGGCGCGATGCCAGGGAGATAGATCCTGCTGCTGTCTCGTTTCTGGAGCAGTGCACGTTTGACCGGCCAAGCTCGGCGTATCCAGCCCCAGGCTGGCGCCCGGTGGCAGCTCTGCTCTGGGCCGTCAGGACACGCCTGGGGTGCTCTTCCCGCAGTGTCCGGGCAGCAGCTCCTTGCCGAAAAGGCCTGGGCATGTGGGTTTGCCCCGTAGGCGCCAGGGCTAGCAGCGGGGCCCTGGGGCCGCATGCTGGGCACAGCCAGGGCACTTTGGCCGGTGAGGGAGGGCAGGTGGTGGCTGGGGGGAATGGTGTTGGTCTGCGGCAGAGAGCTGCTTAATTCTGTCCTTCAGCCGGGTCACTGCTCCCAGCTCTGCCTCCTCCCCAGCCCCGTGGCCCTAAGGGCGGAACAGCTGCTCTGTCTCCTCCTTCCATTGTCCCATCAGCTTCAGCTCCTGCTGGGCCTGGGGGCTGCGCTGGCCTGGCTCAGCCCCCTCGGGCAGGGGTCTAGGGCTCAGAGTGGGGGCTTAGCCCCGGCAGGACATGAGGCTCCTCCGAGGGTCCTGATCTGGGCACCTACAGTCACTCGGCCTGGGGAAACATCGGCCTCCTTTGGGCCTGGCTTGGAAGCACCCCTAGAGCGATGCCGGGAAGGGGGCGGCAGGGGCGGGGGGTCCTCCAACTCCCAGTCAGAGCATTTGGTCCTGGGGACAGTTTGTGAGGGGTCCCCACAACGGATGATCCAGGAGGGAAGTCCCTGTGCCATGATCCTAAGGAGCTGGGGGGGGGGGGCGGTACATTGGAGGTCCCCCCCCCCCCGTGCTGGAGGCAGGACCTGGTTTGGGGGACTCAGATTCCTGAGGGCTCAAGGGGGCTCTTCAGGGGGAGCTTGTTTGGGAAGCTCTTCCCACCCATGGCCCTAGTTTGGGGGGTCCCCTCCTCCCATGTCGGGGGGGGTCTCCCATCCCCATACTTGCAAGGATCTCAGTTTGGAGGGTCCCCTCCTCCCATGTCGGGGGTCTTCCATCCCCATGATTGCAAGGATCTCAGTTTGGGGGGTCCCCTCCTCCCATGTCGGGGGTCTCCCATCCCCATGCTTGCAAGGGTCTCAGTTTGGGGGGTCCCCTCCTCCCATGTTGGGGGTCTCCCATCCCCATGCTTGCAAGGATCTCAGTTTCGGGGGTCCCCTCCTCCCATGTTGGGGGTCTCCCATCCCCATGATTGCAAGGGTCTCAGTTTCGGGGGTCCCCTCCTCCCATGCTGGGGTCCGAGTGTGGGCTCCCCATGACTAGGGATCCTGATCAGAGACCCTTCTCCTCCCATCCCCATTCTTCTGGGGGGCCCCAATTTGAGGGGTCCCCTCCTCCCATGACCCAGTGTGGAATCCCCTGTACTCCCCCCCCCGCTGTGCTCGGGGTGGGCTCCCCCATGCCCGAGGATCCTGATCGGGGTCCCCCTCCCCCTATGCCAGGGGGTCCCCCATACTCATGAGGTCCCAGTTTGGGGATCCTCCTCCTCCCATGACCCGGTGTGGGATCCCCTACCCCCCCCCCCCGCCGTGCTCGGGGGTCGCGGCGTGGGCCCCCCATGCCCGGGGATCCCGATCGGGGGTCCCTCTCCCCCCAGGCTCGGGGGTCCCGGGCCGGGTCCCCGGCCCAGGCTCCTCCCCGGTAGCGGCGGGGAGGCGGAGCCGCAGGCCCGAGGGAGCCGCCGAGGCTGGAGCGGCAGCAGCGCCGCCTCTTCCCCCAACAATAGCGGAGCCGCGGCCGGAGCCGGGCCGGGCTGGGAACCGCCGCAGCGGAAGCCGCCGGGGCCGCAGCCGGAGGAGGATGCTGGGGACCCGGCTCCGCCGCGCTGGGGGGCCCCGCCCGGAGCAGCGGCCGCCCGGGGCCGCCCCACAGCCCGGCCCGGCCTGGGTGCGTGGGGGGGTGGCGGGCCGGGGCGCGTGGGTCGGGGTGGGGGGAGATGGGGTGACTGGGGGGGGGGCGGATTTCGGGGTGTGTGTCTTGGGATGAAGTTGGAGGGGTTCGGGGGGCCACCGGGGTTTGTGAGGTCAGATTTTCGGGGGGATGTTGGATTGAAGTTTGGAGGTGATGGGGTGTGTGGTGGACTGGGGTTTGGGGGTGTTGGGCTGAGGTTTGGGCGGTGCTGGGTGTGTGTTGGGCTGAGATTTGGGGGGTTGTGTATTGCACTGAGGTTTGGGGGTGCTGGGAGGGTGGGTTGAGGTTGGGGGGGTTGTGTATTGCACTGAGGTTTGGGGGTGCTGGGAGGGTGGGTTGAGGTTGGGGGGGTTGTGTATTGCACTGAGGTTTGGGGTGCTGGGTGTGTGTTGGGCTGAGATTTGGGGGGGTTGTGTATTGCACAGAGGTTTGGGGGTGCTGGGTTTGTACTGGGCTGAGGTTTGGGGGGGTTTGTGTATTGCACTGAGGTTTGGGGGTGCTGGGTGTGTGTTGGGCTGAGGTTTGGGGGGTTCTGTGTATTGCACTGAGGTTTGGGGGTGCTGGGCGTGTGTTGGGCTGAGGTTTGGGGAGTTCTGTGTATTGCACTGAGGTTTGGGGGTGCTGGGAGGGTGGGTTGAGGTTGGGGGGTTCTGTGTATTGCACTGAGGCTTGGGGGTGCTGGGTGTGTGTTGGGCTGAGGTTTGGGGGGTTCTGTGTATTGCACTGAGGTTTGGGGGTGCTGGGAGGGTGGGTTGAGGTTGGGGGGTTCTGTGTATTGCACTGAGGTTTGGGGGTGCTGGGTGTGTGTTGGGCTGAGGTTTGGGGGGTTCTGTGTATTGCACTGAGGTTTGGGGGTGCTGGGTGTGTGTTGGGCTGAGGTTTGGGGGGTTCTGTGTATTGCACTGAGGTTTGGGGGTGCTGGGAGGGTGGGCTGAGGTTTGGGGAGTTCTGTGTATTGCACTGAGGTTTGGGGGTGCTGGGTGTGTGTTGGGCTGAGGTTTGGGGAGTTCTGTGTATTGCACTGAGGTTTGGGGGTGCTGGGTGTGTGTTGGGCTGAGGTTTGGGGGGTTCTGTGTATTGCACTGAGGTTTGGGGGTGCTGGGCGTGTGTTGGGCTGAGGTTTGGGGGGTTCTGTGTATTGCACTGAGGTTTGGGGGTGCTGGGCATGTGTTGGGCTGAGTTTTGGTGGTTGTTGTGGGGGTCACAGATGTGCGGGCCAAGTTTTGGGGGTGTTGGAGTGAGGTTTTGGGTGTCCGGGTTTTGGTGCCCTCTGCTGTAAACTTGTGTTTATGTGTTGGACCCTGCTGAGGCCGGGTGCTGGGGTTGGGGGCTGCTGGCTTTGGGAGCTTTGTTAGTGTCCCAGAGAGGGGGTGCCATGCTGGCGGTGGGCTGGGGTAACTCAGAGGCTGGATCTCACCCTCTCCAAGCAGCAGTTCTGCCCCTCATGGGGTACCTTGCCCCATTCCCTGGCTGTCCCCCCAGGGTTCTGGAGTCATAGCAGGATCCAGTCTCTGTTCCGGGCCCCCTTTGCTTTCACTCCAAGATGCTGGTGTGAGGCTGGAGCCATCGGTGCCACCTGGCAGCTTCCTGCCTGCTCTGGGATTGGTGGGGGACACAGCCCTCGGCCCCGGGAGGCTCTGACTTGGCTGGGCCGAGAGCCTGCAGGGCAAACCAGCACCGATGCCGAGCAGTGTCCCTGTAAGCTGAGTGCTCTGGACCACCCCAGTGACTAGCAGAACGCCCCCGTGGTTAAATGGGTGGTGCGCATCCACACCTGCCTCGGTGCACATAACAAAATTTATTCCATACGGGGTGAAAAAAAAATAGCAGGAACGCTGCTGCTGAGATGCGTCTGTGCAGTGTCCACTGGCGCCAGTGCTAGGAAGCGGGGCCGGGTGCAATTCAGCTCCAGGGCCTTTTGGAGAGGTGGGGCGGGGAGCACTCGGGCTGTCCCTCTGAGAGCTAGCCCTGCTCTGGGCCTTTCCTTTGAGACCCTCCAGCCCCCGAGTCTCACAGCCTCCTGGGAACAGGCTGTTGTGGGAGGCAGGCGGCAGTTCTTAGACCCACTGCACGTTGGGGAGACTGAGGCACAGGAGAGGGTGGTGCTTGGGGAGGCACTGCCCCTGGCTGGGTGCAGAGAGGATGGGTGGGACGGCAAGGGGAAGGTACCTTCTGCTGGCTGCTCTTGGAGGAGCATTTGGGCCCCAGCTCAGGGCAGCGTCTGGGGCTGGTGACAGTCGGCAGAAGGGTGAGGTCCGGCTGGGGCAGTGTCTGGGGCGTCACCCCCCGGCACCTCGACTCCATTTAGCTCAGGTGCTTTGGGCCCGGAGCACCCAGGCTAGGCAGCCTCTCGGGCAGCGCTGCGGGGCTGCAGCCGGCTCGGGCGTGGAGCCGGCCTTGGCTGATGCCTGGCTCCAGCCCCGTCAAGGTCCAACCAGATCCACAAGGACGTTCGTTTGTCAGAGTCTCTCCCCTTGCAGCCTGCCTGGGCTGGTGCTCTCAGCTGCCTCGGGGTTCGGACTCTGGGTGCCGGGGGGAGGGGTTCCCAGAGCACCCCCCCACTCCAGGCTCTTTGGACTGGGGACTTCTGCAGGGGGGGCCAGTCTCATAACTGGGTTTACCCCCCTGCAGGCGAACGGGCAGAGGTGACGAGGGAAGGCTGGAAGGTGCTGCCTGGTCTGGGGTCAGGCCCCCAGAGCGAGGTAAGGAAAGGGAGAGATCACCCCCATTCTTCGTATGACTGTGTGTGTGTGCACGCATCCTTTGCACGCCTGCGTGTGCACCCTTTGCACGTAAATACCTGCTTGTGTGCACACGTGTGTGTACTCACCTTCACGTGCACATGTATGTAGGCGCTTTCTGATCACGTGTGTCTTCACCTTCCTTTGCACGTGCAGGTGTGTGTATGCCCCCTCTTTTGCACACCCTTGTGTGTGTACATCCTCCTTTGTACATACATGTGTGTGTGCACCCTCCTTTGCAAGCCCATGTGTGTCCTCACCCCCTTTTGTGCATGCAGGGTTGTTCAGGCCCCTTCCTTTGCACGTGTATGTAAAACACTCTGCTAGCATGTACGTGTACTCCCTCTTTTGCATGCACACGTTTACATGCTCTTGCACACGTGTGTGCATTCCTTCCTTTGCACATGCATGTGTGTCCATGCCCACCCTGGCATTCATTTGCCCTCCTCTGGAGTGATCCCCCCCAGGCTCTGGCCCTCCTGCAGCCCAAGCTCCCTTCTGCCCTGGGGGCACATGCTTTGTTCCAGGGGGAGGGCTGCTGGGGGCTGGGCTGGGCTGGCCGTGGGGAGAGCCTGGCGCAGGAGCTGCACAAAGGGGGCCCATCCTTGGTGCGGGGGGGAGGAGCCGGCAGGGGGCGCACCGCTGGGGCTCACTGGCCCCCGGCTTTGTGTTGCAGGGCTCCATGTCAGGAGACATGAAGCCAGAAGAGGGCGGCAGCGAGCCAGGAACCAGCCAGGAGCTGCTGCAGAGACTGCGGGAGCTGGAGGTGCGGCGCCCCGGGGCTGTCTGGGGCCGGCTGGCGCGATCCTGGGCGTGGGGGGGTCGCTGCCCCAGGAGCTGCCTGGCACGTGGGACTCGCATGGGGAGGGGGCCCCGGGCACCGTGCTGGTGAGCTCGGAGCCGTGCGGCTCCCTCCTGCGGCTCTGAGTCTTCTTCCCCGGGCTGCTCGGGGGTTTGTTCCAAGGGCAGCGCCCGCCAGCGGGACTCGCACCCGGCATCCCAGAGCCCCGCAGCCGGGGGGCTGGGGTAGAGGGGCCAGGGCCTTGCCCATAGTCCTACCTCGTAGCCCCTCCTGCTCTACCCACCAGACCCCACTGCCCCCCAGAGCCAGGGAGAGACCCCCGGGTGCTGGCTCCCAGCCCCACCCCCTCTACCCACCAGATCCCACTGCCCCCCAGAGCCAGGGGGAGACCCCCGGGTGCTGGCTCCCAGCCCCACCCCCTCTACCTACCAGACCCCACTGCCGCCCAGAGCCAGGGGGAGACCCCCGGGTGCTGGCTCCCAGCCCCACCCCCTCTACCCACCAGACCTCACTGCGCCCCAGAGCCAGGGGGAGACCCCCGGGTGCTGGCTCCCAGCCCCACCCCCTCTACCCACCAGACCTCACTGCGCCCCAGAGCCAGGGGGAGACCCCCGGGTGCTGGCTCCCAGCCCCACCCCCTCTACCCACCAGACCTCACTGTGCCCCAGAGCCAGGGGGAGACCCCCAGGTGCTGGCTCCCAGCCCCACCCCCTCTACCCACCAGACCCCACTGCCCCCCAGAGCCAGGGGGAGACCCCCAGGTGCTGGCTCCCAGCCCCACCCCCTCTACCCACCAGACCCCACTGCCCCCCAGAGCCAGGGGGAGACCCCCGGGTGCTGGCTCCCAGCCCCACCCCCTCTACCCACCAGACCCCACTGCCCCCCAGAGCCAGGGGGAGACCCCCGGGTGCTGGCTCCCAGCCCCACCCCCTCTACCCACCAGACCTCACTGCCCCCCAGAGCCAGGGGGAGACCCCCGGCGGCCTGGCTGTCGGGGCAGAGTGACTGGGCCTCTGACCTGTTCTGCTCCTTCCTTTTCGGTCCCAGGCAGAGAACTCGGCCCTGGCTCAGGCCAATGAGAACCAGAGGGAGACCTACGAGCGCTGCCTGGACGAGGTAACAGGCCCTGCCCTGCCGCCCAGACCAGAGCCTCGCCAGGCCGAGCCTGGGGGGCAGGGTGCTGGTGGCTGGCTCTGCCCCCCCGTCCTCTCCCACCCCTCATGTGTCCTCCTTGTTCTCCAGGTTGCCAACCACGTGGTGCAGGCTCTGCTCAACCAGAAGGTGAGTGGGTACCGGAGCCTCTCTGCCCACCTGCGCCTCCTCCTGCAGGGACCTGCCCAGGGTGGGGGCTGGGGGCTGGGCAGAGGGCCCTGGGGTGCTGTAGAGCAACGCCGCGCTAAGGATAGAACCCGGGCGTCCTGCCCCTCCCCCCCCATAACCACTGCACAGCACTCCCCTGCCCCTGGTGGGAACAGAGCCCCGGAGCCTGCACTTGGGGTGCAGGGAAGCAGCCTACTTGGTACTGGCGGCCTCTGTGCCCAGCTGCCAGGGCTGTAGCGGGTGGCGACAGGCCGGGCCGGGCCTGCGGGTGGGGACTGGGGATATAGGAGCTGCCCTGGATCGGTGAGCCAGCCCCGCATGCCGCATCGCATGACGGATCCTCAGCATGCCCTTGGCTTGGGAGCCAGCCCTGTCCCCAAGGGGCTGTGACCTGGGGCCAGCATGGTGGGGGCCACATGGGTGGAGGGAGGTGGCTCTGGGGACACTAGCAGACCCCCACCCAGCTGTGTGGACGGGGAGGGGAGCCCAGTGCCTGGCGGTGAGAGCAGGGCCAAGCACCCCCCACCCGCTGGGGGCCCTGGCGCAGACCCTCTGCTCTGCCCCGGGGCCGCAGGACCTGCGCCAGGAGTGCATCAAGCTGAAGAAGAGGGTCTTTGACCTGGAGCGGCAGAACCAGAGCCTGAGCGACCTCTTCCAGCAGAAGCTGCAGCTGGCGACCGGCTCGCTGCCCCAGGTACGGCCCCGGCCAAGGCCTGGCTACCGGCTACTGCCCCGCCCAGCTCCCCGGTACGGCCTGAGCCTCCCATCCCCCCAGCCACCGGGTACGGCCCCATCCCGGCCAAGGCCTGGCTACCGGCTACTGCCCCGCCCAGCTCCCCGGTACGGCCTGAGCGCCGCATCCAGCCCTGGCCACTGGGTACCTTCCAGGTCACTAGGGGCAGCTTCAGCCCCCCCAGGCTCCCTCCCACCCCCGACTACCCGGTAAAGGCCTGAGTTTCCCTGTCCCTCCCCAGCCACCTGGTACCAGCTCAGCTGCCCGCCCCCCCCAGCTCTCTGCTACTGCCTCAGCCCCCCAGGCTCCCTGCCCTCCCCCTGCAGCGTCTCTGGGCCTCACCGCCTTGCTTTCATTCCCAGCTGGCGCTGCACCCGGTGCCCTCGCTCTGCAGCCCCCCAGCCAGTCTCCAGCTGGGCTCGGTGGAGAAGCTGGCCCCCCCGCTGCCCCTGGGATGCTGCGCCCTGCCGAGGGAGGTATGTCCCTCCCCCCACCCCCACCCCCACCCCCAGCTCCCTGCCCAGCCAGGCTCCCAGCTGGAGGGGACGGGCACGCAGAGCATAGACCAAGGTGGGGGCGCCAGGCCCGAGCAGACCGACACAGATCAGTGGGGAGCTGTGGGGATGGCCCTGATGGAGTGGGGTGGCAGGGCAGTGGGCTCCGGCCTGAGCAGGGGGAATGGGACCCTCGCAGGTGTGGGGCTGCCCCAGAGTCCCCTCCCCCTACAGCCCAGCCTGCCGCAGGGCGAGCTGGCCCCCGGCCCTGGCATGGCGCCGAGATCAAAAGGGACCCTCCACCCCCAGCAGCCGGGCTCCCACTCGGCTCCCCATGTCTGGGACGGAGCGGGGGGGCAGCCACGTGGCCAGCAGCGAACGCCACGGAGCAGTGAGCTGCAGCCGGGCTGGGGGTCCGGGTTCTCGGGGCCTTGGCGCAGGGGCGTCTCATGGCTCCTCCTGCCCCTCTCCCCAGGCGGGCAGCCCTGGCTCCCAACCCATGGAGGCGCTGTCGCCCTTCTTCAAGAAGAAAGCCCAGATCCTGGAAGTGCTGCGGAAGCTGGAGGAGACGGACCCCCTGCTGTGCCCCCCGCCCTGGAGAGAGCCCGGCTACTCCCCCACCAAGGCCGGCTCCCGCCATTGCCAGCCGGTCCCAGGGAGCCAGCCAGAGTCGCCCCTGAATGGGGAGGGCCCCCCGGCCGATTTCCTGGCCGCCACACGCCAGCGCTGGCCGCCCTGCCTGCTGCTAGCGCAGACGGGCCTGGAGGAGGCGCTGAAGTGGAAGGGCGAGGAGGAGGAGGGCCAGGGGGGCGGCCTGGAAGCCGAGGGGGGGCGGCCCCAGCTGCTGCCCCCGCTGTGCTGCCAGCAGAAGGGCGAGGGCAGCTCCTCCTCCTCCTCCGACGAGCTGGGGGAGCCGGGCCCCCTGGAGAAGGGGCCCCCGGGCGAGGCCCTGCGGAGCGCCCTGGACCTGGGCTTGCTGCTGGAGGACACGGAGTGCTACCTGCAGCACTTCCGGAAGGAGGGCTGCCCGCTCAACGGGGAGCCGGCGGCCGCCTACCGGCTGGAGGGCCCCCTGGAGGCGCTGGGCCCCCCCGCGGGGGTGCTGAGCCGCGACATGCTCACTGGCCTCTCTGCCATGGGCAGGTACCAGCCCATCAAGCCGGCATCAGGCCTGGCCCAGGCTAGCGCGGACAAGCCAGCTTTTGGCACTGCCCCGGGGGAGCAGGACCTGGGGCCCTTCCCCGACGCGGCCCTGGAGCGCCAGGCCTACCTCAGCGTCTGCCTCGCCGGAGACGAGCCCCCCGAGAAGAGCGCCAAGGGCAAGCCCAAGCTGCAGCCGGGCCCCACGTCCCCGGGCGGGGGGGCACTTCCCCTGCCCTCCCCCTCCAAGATGCTCCGGCTCCTGAGGATCCCCACGCCCGGGGAGAAGCCTCAGGGCCCCAACCCCTTGCGCCTGAGCCCCCAGCTCACCCGCAGCTCCAAGATCCCCTGCCGCAGCAACAACTACGAGGTGTGCCCCTCGCCCGGGCTCAGCCGCAGGGCATCCCCTGAAGGGCCCGTGGGGCCTGCCTGCCCCCTGACCCCTGGGGCAGGCGGCCAGGCCTCCCCCAAGGCCGGCAGGCCCCTGGCTCCTGGGACGGCCGAGGGGGCCGTGCGCTCCCCGGAGCCCTTCGGCCACCGCTCCCTGAAGGCGCACGACTACGAGAACGTCTCGGAGCTGTCGGTGGGTGGCCTGGCCTCCCCGCCGGAGCTGCCCAAATGCTCCCGCTCCACCCCCGGGCGAGGTGCCCCCCCCTGCCCGCCTGAGCTGTGCCCCTACGCCCCGGCCAAGGAGCGGGGGACGGAGTCCCCGCCGCCTGCCCGCAGGACTGCCGGGGACTCCGCTGGGCCCAGGAGGCTGGGGAGCGGCACCGGGAAGAAGCAGCCGGAGCCGGGACACCTGCCGTTTAAGGAGCGGCTCTCGGCGCTGGGGAAGCTGAAGAGGGCGGAGGCCGGGGAGCGGAAGGAGGCGCCGGGGCTGGAGAAGAACAGCTGCCCCGCGAAGCCCCGAGCCCCGGGCCGGCCCTGCGAGGAGGCGCTGGAGGCTCGGGCGCACCCCCGGCCCGGTGCAGGCGGCAGCCTCAAGCACCAGGAGCAGTGCCGCAGCGGGGATGCCGCCGGGCGCTGCTACTCCTCTGGCTCGGTGGGCTCCCGGCTGGAGGCTGAGGCCTGCTCCGCCAAGCACTACGCCGCCAAAGCCCGCCAGCCGGGGACCCCCCTGGGCACCAGGAACCCCCCCAAAGCCCCTCCGGTGCCCCCAGCCAAGAGCAACAAGAGCCCCCACGGGAGCCCCACCAAGCTGCCCTCCAAGTCGCCCACCAAGGCAGCGGCCAAACCCGGGGCTGCCCGCCCGCCTGCCGAAGAGCCCAAGGCCGGCAGCCCCAAGCGGCCGCCCACACCGCCCCCCGGCGCCGGCCGCAAGGCGCCCGACAGCGCCAAGGCCCCGGCCCTGCACTCGGCCATCGAGGAGAAGGTGATGAAGGGCATTGAGGAGAACATGCTGCGCCTGCAGGGCCAGGACAAGGGGCCGGCGGGCGAGGGGAAGCCGAAGAACTCGAGCGGCATCGCCAGCTGGTTCGGGCTGCGCAAGAGCAAACTGCCCGCCCTGAGCCGGCGGCCCGAGGCGCTCAAGGCCAAGGAAGAGCGGAAGGAGCGGGGCCCGGGCCCCCCGCTGCCCCGCAGGGAGGGGAAGGCGGCCGCCTGCAAGCTGGAGGCGGAGAGCCTCAACATCTCCAGGCTGATGGAGAAGGCGGAGGACCTGCGCAAGGCGCTGGAGGAGGAGAAGGCCTATCTCAACGGGCTGGCGCTGGAGAAGGGCCGGCCCCACGCCTGCGGCGTCCTCGTGGAGCAGACGCAGAGCGAGCTGCAGGTCATGTACCAGGAGGTGACGGCCGAAAACTTCATGCAGCAGCTTCTGAACAGGTACCGGGCGGGGGAGAGAAGCCGGCAGAGCTCGGGGCGGAAGCAGAAATGGGTCAGCAGTGTGGGGAGCCAGGGCCCCTGGGCGCTCGCCCTGGCGCTGGGAGGGGACTGGGGCCTAGTCAGAGTGAGGAAAGGGGGGCCAGGACTCCTGGCTCCAGTCCCCAGCCTTGGCACAGACTCCCGGAGCCTTCTCTGGGCCTCAGTTTCACCCTCTGCGAATGGGAATTTTGCCTCCCAAGCTCTGGCATGCTCGGAGGGGAGGAGGGGGGGGCTTGCATTCCGGGGCAGCCATCCTGAGCTCAGACCAGGGCAGGCTGGGCCCAGCCCAGAGGCAGGGGAGGGGGTCCCCTTGCTGCCTGACCTGGGGGCAGGGCTGTGGGGGTCCAACTGTGTGTGCTGGAGGCCCTGTGGTGGCTCATGCCCCCTCCCTGCAGGGTGGATGGGAAGGAAGCCTACGAGAACAGGCTGGAGCAGAAGAGGGAGCTCCGGGATTTCCAGAGGGTCTCTCAGGACGCCAAAGACCCCAGGCTCTTCCGGCCGCCCCGGAACGGCATCGTCGGCCACCTGCGGAGCTGCGAGGAGACCCCTGAACAGGTGGGGGCACCCCTGGCTGGGCTGCATGCCCCACGAGGGTGGGGGGGGCAGCCCCGGGCCCCGTGTTTATCCGCCTCTCTCCTTTCCTTTGAAGAGCCCAGATGCGAAGCTCCGGGAGGAGATCCCCTCGGATGAGAGCCTGGCCGAGTCCGTGAGCTCCCAGCACTTCACAGGTGACACCCCCCGGCCCCGCCCCCCGCGGTTCCACTCTCTATCTAAGCCCGTGTGGCACAGACCCTGGGTCAGGCCAGGCTAGTTATCGGCAGAGTGCCTGAGTGCATGGTTTGGGAGGCAGAGCGTGGTGATTGGCATTTTGGAGGGTGGCTGGGGCTAGGGGTGATGGAGGTCTGGAGGCAGGAGAGGCAGGGAGGGGGAGGTCTGAGGGTAGGAGGGTCTGTGGCAGTCTGGAGGCAGAACGGGCGTGGCAGCAGAGGGTGGGCGGGGCTATGGTAATGTCAGTCTGCAGGCAGGAGGGGCGTGGCAGTAGAGGGTGGGTGGGGCTATGGCAATGTCAGTTTGCAGGCAGGAGGGGCGTGGCAGTAGAGGGTGGGCGGGGCTATGGCAATGTCAGTCTGGAGGTAGGAGGAGGGGCGTGGCAGTGAAGAGTGGGCGGGGCTGTGGCAGTGTCAGTCTGGAGGCAGGAGGGGAGTGGCAGTGGAAGGTGGGCGGGGCTATGGCAGTGTCAGTCTGGAGGTAGGAGGGGCGTGGCAGTGAAGAGTGGGCGGGGCTATGGCAGTGTCAGTCTGGAGGCAGGAGGGGAGTGGCAGTGGAAGGTGGGCGGGGCTATGGCAGTGTCAGTCTGGAGGTAGGAGGGGCATGGCAGTGAAGGGACTCAGCCTGGGATGCCCCGTGGGGAGGGGCTCCAGAAGTCTGTCTGGCCTAGCCCCGCCCACTAACGCTGCCCTGGCCTTGTCGCTCGCAGCCTGCGGCTCCCTGACCCGGACCCTGGACAGCGGCATCGGCACCTTTCCGCCCCCAGACTACTGCAGTGGGGCTCCCAGTAAAAACCTCCCCAAGCCGAGACCCAGCCTGGACCCGCTGCCCAGCGTCGCCCTGGGGCAGCCCCCTGGTGCCACCCGAGTCCCCCGCAAGGCCCGGACGCTGGAGAGGGAGGTGCCCAGCGCAGAGGACGTCTTGGCGCCTGGGAAGCACCAAAGCATGCCCGCCTTCCACGGAGTGCCGGCCGGTGCCGAGCCGCCCCCGAGCCTCCGCGGCCGCACGGGCTGCCCTGACGGGTTGTACCCGGGTGAGTCGCGGGTGTGGGGGGGCTTACGCTGGGCCCAGCGAGCTGGGGGCTTGTGCACACACCTGAGCGTGGGGCGTTACGGTTTTACACCAATGCGTAGATCCCTGCTGGTCCCACCCCGATGGGATTCTCCGGCCCAGCTCCCGGCTGCTCCCCTGGCAACCTGCTCCTGCTGAACCCTGGGGCTCGGGCCTCTGGCATGGGGAGGGATCGGGAACCGCCTGTGGGAAATGGATCCTTCCCTGGAGGATGCCAGGAGACCCCCCCTCCCCGAGAAGGTGGGGAGCATCTGCCAGCCTGGCCATGGCACAGAGCTGTGTCCCAGCTGGCCTCCCTGCTCGTGTGCCTCTCAGACCACCTGGGCCGTGCTGGCCCCTTTCTCCCTCTACCAGAGGGTGTAGCCCCCCTCCCCCCCACCCTGTGCTGACCTGCCCACCAGGACGGGGGGGAATCGAGCAGGCCAGGCCCGGAGCTCTCCGCTAACGCCCCACCCCCTCTCTCCCGGCGCCAGAGCCCTGCGTGGAGACCGGCCGAGCGCGGCGAGCGGGGCAGAGCAAGAACTGGACCTTCCCCAACTCCAAAGCTTGCGGCGGCGCCGCTGACCCCTTCCTGTGCACGGCCCGGGACCTCGCGGGGCTGCACGGGCTGGGCGGGGTAAGGAGCTCACTGGAGGTGGGGGGGGAACTGCCAGTGTTGCCAAGGGCCGGTATGGGTGGGCCCCGTGGCCCTGCCCGCTGGAATCCCAGCCCCCGCCAGGGATGCGCCGGTAGCGTCAGGGCAGGGGAGCTGGCTGCTCTCAGGGCCCTTTGCTGGGGCAGGGAGGTGGGAGGTGCAGGGGGGAGGCAGGAGGGGCTGTTTGGCAGATGTGGGCACAGCTGGATTCAGTTAGTAGCGTGAAGGGAGAGCCCAGCCCCCGCGCTGGCACAGAGCAGCCCTGGGCCCTCGTTTGACTGGGCAACGAGCGGGAAGCACCCGCACCAGCCAGGTCCCTCAGCCAGCCCTGTGCCCGCCTGCATTGGCTCTCTGCAGAGCCCCCCTCCGCCCCCCTGCACGGCCGCCCCCATTCCCAGCTCCCTCGGGGCTGTGGACCTGGCGCGGGAGCGGCCCTGCTGCGGGCTGTGTGGGAGGGCGGGGGGCAGGCTGGCGGGGTGCCCCGTGTGACCTGGCTAATGCAAGGGGTGCCCAGCTGAGCGCCTGTTGCGCTCTGGCCTTTTTCTGTTACGCTGTCACTGGAGGCCGGGGGCCCCACTCACATGCAGTTGCCTCTGGGGAGGAGGCAGCGGCACCTCACAGGAACGGGGCTGGGGCCTGGCTAAGAATTCTTGGGCATGGGGCCCTGGCACCATGGCTCAGCCTGCATGTGCAGCGAGCTGCAAGGCCGTCTGGCGCCCAGCCTGGATTAACCCCCATGCGCATGGGGCCCCTCTTGAGGAAAACCCCCCAAATGGAAGGGCCCTGCAGCACCACGACGACCAGCACCCCCCCCAATCACCCCATCACGCCTGCAGCGTGTGAGCGCCGAGCCTACGGAACAGGGCGGCTGGGGCCAAGAGCAGCTGTCAGAGAGGGGCCAGGAACATTGGTGCTGTGGCCAGTGGGGCAGAGATGTCGGGGGTTGCAGGAAGCCAGGGCTGCTGGGATGTGAGCTTTAGGATTTGGGGGTGTTTGGGGGTCTGGGTATTGTGGGGCAGACTGAGAGGGGATATTTGGGGGGTCTGTGTCAGCAGTGGGATGGGAGGGGGATCTAGGGTCGGTGGGGGGGTACTTGGCTGTCCAGTTTATGGAAGTCAAGGTTCCCTCCTTCTGTAGTGCCCAGCCCCCGAAAACTCCAATCCCAGCCTCTCTCTGAGGGATGCCGGGGCCCCCCCAGCCTCCTGGGTTCTGCTCCCCATCCCTGAGCGATGTCTGCCCGGGGCTCACAGATCTCCCCCCCCCCCTCCCCCCCCAGCTCACACATCTTGGACCCATGTCCCAAGGATTCCCACTCCCACTCACGCTCCTGTCTGTTCCCGCAGGGCTCTGTGTGCAGCACCGCGGAGCGGAAGAGAGCCTCCTCGGATGTGCCCCACCTGCTGCCCCCCTCCTCCCTGGCGTTCGTCGGCAGCAGGACGCCCAGTGCCTCGGACGTGGGCGAGGAAGGCAGCACAGACCTGAAGTCCAGGGACACAGGGCAGGGCCAGCCGGGCCTGGAGAACTCGGAGTCGCTCAGTGACTCGCTGTATGACAGCCTGTCCTCCTGCGGGAGCCAGGGCTGACGGGGCCCGATCTCAGGGTGCCCCCGGGGCCCCCTTTGCAGCCCGGAGATCTGGTGCTGGGGGCTTCCCCCGACCCCTCAGGAGCCAGGCGCTCGCGCTGGGACCAGTCAGCCCGTTGCTGGCGCTGGGGGCCACAGAATCCTGCTGGGTCCTTCTCCCCCCGACAGAGGAGCCGCGGCCGGGGGTCAGCACCGGACTCCTTCCTGAGTGGGACTGAGCAGCCACCTCGCCCTGGACACGGCCCCCCCCCATGTTAGGTGCCGGGAGGGGCGAGGCGACAACCAAATCTGCCGGGCCTGGCGCTTTCCTGGGGCCAGTTCGATTCCTGCTGCTTGCTCCAGGCTCACCCCCCCCCCCCCCAACCTCCGTCCCCCGGAGGCTGGTGTGGGCACCTGGTGCTGCAGGGCCTGTGCGCGGTCGGATCAGCCCAGGCCCGTCCCCAGGAGCCAGGCTCCTGCACAGGTCAGGAGGGGATTCCCTGTGGCATCGGGTGGGTACGTGGGCATTGCCAGCCCAGACTGTACCAGGGCCCCCTCTCAGGCCGTCTCCACCAGGGCCGCTGAGGAAGGTGCATGACGCCTGCTGTGGGCGGTTCTGCCGTGAGGTGCCGGGCGGGTAGGGAGGGGGGCTAGGGCCTGACCCGTCTGTACAGCAGGGGGTGCTTTGCCCTGCTCAGGTAACTGGCTGGTTTGTGGTTCTTGGCTGCATTGAATCCCTTGGTCCTGCCTACTCGGCTCTCCACCTCAACTTCTGGTGGCAGGGAGTTCCACAGGCTGGGGATGCGGGAGGGGGAGGTTTGCCTTCCTCTCGTGCACCAGCTCTGGGTGAGTGCCGCTGAGTGGAGGGAGTCAATGCTGTAGGAGCCCTGAGCCCCCTGCTGCCCTGCCCCCCAGTGCACAGGGGCAGAGGGGCTGGAGTTCAGGGGTTTCTAGGCTGCGGACCAGTTCCCCTCTCTCCTGTGCCCCTTCAGGGCCAGGGTGGGGCTTAGGGGGCACCGTGCAGCGCCTCCCTCTGCGCTCTGAGCCCTGCCCCGCCTGCTCCTCTCTCCCCACTGGTGCTGTGGGGTCAGCTCCCAGGAGCTGACCCCAGCTGGGTCCTGGAGCTGCCATGGGGCCAGGCTGGCTGCTCCCACCCTTGCTGCCTGCCCTGGCTGGCTCCCGCTGATGGTGCTATTGCCTTGTACAGATCCTCTCCCGCCCGCCCTTTCTCGCCTTCCACTTGGGTTTTCTATTCAAGGATGCTGCCCTCCCACTTGGTTTTATTTATATAAGTTATTGTGAACCCAGCTGTTTATTGTCTGCCTTGGTCTCCCTTCCAATTGCCAATAAAAGGTTAAGAGCTGGGCTGGCTTAATGAGCAGTTTCCCATCCCCGCCCTGCCTACCCACCTGCAGCAGGGGAGCCTGCAGCCATCCCTGGCAGTGATCGGTCCCTGGGCAGGGCCCCCAAGCCACTGCAGACGCCTGTGGAAATGGGCTCAGGGTGCCCCCGAGCAGCTGAAGCACAGGGCATGGGGGGCAGGGTCCCGCAGCACGGCACGAAGGTGACCGCAGAGCTGCTGGGGCCGGTTTGGCACCAGTGCAGGGACCTGGGGGGCGTGATGGACTCATGCAGCGTGAATCGGATGAGATCCCCCCCCCCCCCCCCCCCGGGCTGGTCCCTTTCTCTTCTGAGCTGCAGGTAGGAACCACAGATGCTGACTGGCCAGTGGGGCTCCCCCCACCCCGTGCAGGACAGGCTGGAAAGGGGGGTTGGGCCCCTCTTCCGGGGAGCCCTCTCCCTGTCACGCACTCTGAAGAGCTGGTGCTGCTCTAGCAAGTGGTGCAGGAGCAGGGGAGAGAAACCCCGACCAGAGCGACTCTGTCACCATCCCAGCATGTGCCCAGCTGAGCGAACGGCCCGGCAGCTGTACCAGGCACTGCGCGCCCGCGCTGACATGCAGCCGCCTCCGGGGGGGCATGCAGCAGCCCAGCTGCCTTGGGGCAGGGGGGGAGAGCAGCAGCCCCAGCCGCTTCTGGGGAGGGCATGGAGCAGCCCCAGCTGCCTCGGGGGGGGGGGGGGGGGAGAGCAGCAGCCCCAGCCGCTTCTGGGGAGGGCATGGAGCAGCCCCAGCTGCCTCCGGGGGGAGCATGCAGCAGCCCGTTGGCAGAGGAGTTGGGCTGGAGGCTGGCCAAGCTGCAGTGGTTGTTGGGGGCTGCCAGGCAAAGCTGGAGCGCAGTGAGGGGGAAGGGTGGAGTGGGTGTCAGCAGGGCTGGCACGTGGGGGGGTGGCTGAGGGAGGGTTTCCAAAGCACCAGTGGTTTACCCCAAGGCAATGGGGCTCCAAGGGGGGTGATTATAATCAGCTGCTTTCCATGGTCTCCTGGTGACCAGCCCGGAGCCGGCCAGGGCCCTTTCTGCTCCCAGGCATCACCAGCTGGGTCCAGGCCAGCCACCTACCCCGGCTCTCAGGATGAGGCCCAGCTGCAGCCTCGCAAGGCCAGGCCCCGGGGGGCTCAGCACCCAGCCTCTGCAGGGTGGGTAGGGGCTGAGCAGCATGTGTGGGGCAGAGGGGGAGGATCCCTGGGATTGAGGGGCAGAGTTGGAGGGCAGGCGTTCTGGCTGTGATGGGGTGCGGCGCAGAAGAGGGGGCTGGGGGAGGCTGTGTGCTCCACGGTCGGGTGTGGCCTGACACTCCTGTGCCCAGAGCCTGGTGGGGCAGGTGTATCAGCTCCTCTGTGGCTGAGCAGGTGTGGGCCTGGGTGTGTGTGTGGGGGGGGGGGGGCTGAAGGTGGAAGAGCCACTTTGTGCCTTTCCCTGTGCCCCAACAGGCTGTTGCTCCTCTTGGTGATGGGGTGTATATGCATGGCCCAGGCCCCCCGTGCTGGGGCTGAGCAGCCTTTGCCTGCGTGCCCCCTAAGCTGTCCCATCCGTGCTCGGCCCCCACAGGCTGCTGGTGCGGGTGTCCAAGGCTGCGGGGGAGCAAGGTGAGGTGTGTGCTGCAGGAAGCAGCTGTTAGCTCGGGGGGCTGTGTTGGGAGGGATGGACAGATGAAGGGACAGCGCTCCCCCTGCTGACTCCCCCTCCCTGAGGGGAGAGACTCGGCCAGCCCCCGGGCACAAGCAGGGGCCCCAGGGAGCTCTGGGGAGTTGGGGCGGGGGATTCGCCGCCGTGTTGTCCAGTGTGTGCAGAAAGGCAGCCGAGGGACGGGCTTGCACCCAGCCACGACCAGCCCGAGCGCCACCCCCAGCCAAGCCAGCCTGCAGCAGCAGCAGGCCTGGCTTGGGCAGGCATCAGTAGGTGGGTGAGCGCTGCCCGCGGGCGGCCGGGCTAAGCCCAGGGCCCTGGGTGGACGGAGGATGCCACAGAAGGGGCTGAGAGCAGGAGCAGGGACTCAGCCCACCCCAGGGTGTGCACTGGGGCTTCACCCAGAGCCTTGGCCCAGGGTGCTGCTGGCTGGTCACAGGGGCCTCCATCAACCAGGCCCGAACAAAGAGTTTGCTGGGCCCAAGGCAGCCTGCTGACAGCTGCTGTGCTGTGCCCCCGGGCGGCTCCTAGCCAGGGCAGCGAGTGAGCAGCCAGGGAGGTGGGGGACAGGCACCGCGGGGCCCTGCATGGGCCCAAAGCAACCACCTTGCTCGCCGATACACCTAAGGCGGGGCCTGCAATCAACCCATGGAGCTGCACAAGGGGGGGCGGCTTGGTTGGGTGGGGAGCAGGGTCAGTAACACCCCCAGTGGGGTATTAATTTACTCCCCAGTCCCCTGCGAGATGGGGAAGGGCCAGGACTGGTTGCTGTGTTCCTGCCTTGGGGCGGAAGCCCCCCCCCCTTACCCCAGCAGGAGTCACCCCACGCCAGCCCCTAAAGTGAGGGCCGGAGAGTAGGTGATGCCCTTGTGGCGCGCACACGTGTGAGATCTGCCCCCCCCACCTCCTGTGGGCGCGCTGCCCTGTGGGGGCCAGGCTGTAGAGAGAGGGCTGTTGGGGAGGAGGAGATGCCCGGGCTGGGGGGGGGGGGCTGTGAGGGGCCGGCCCCTGCTGGGCTCAATGCACAGGACCCAGAGTGTGATGGGGGGAGCTCAGCTGAGCTGCAGCCCTGGGGGGAGGGGGATTCCCAGGAGGAGGTGGCTGGAGAAGGGAGGGGGTGCGTACCACATTGCGGGGGAGGGCGGGGCTCACCCTGTGCTAGGGGATGTCTGTGGGGTCTCAGGCTGGGGGGGCACTAATTACTCTGGCACATACTGACAGCTTGCCCCCCCCCCCGAGAAGGTGCTGCCCCCCCCCCACAAGCCCCCACACTGGGGCTGCTGGGTGCGGGGCAGTGGCTGGAATGGGGCAGGCAAGGGAAGTGGCCCCTTCCCCTCCTGTGGCTCCAGGTAGGCACCAGCAGCGCCCCCTTGTGGCCAGCGCGGGTCAGCGCCGCTGGTTGCAGGGCAGTTGCATCACTCCCCTCACAGGGCCCCTCCCCTGGGCAGGTGGGGGGTGGTTTCTGACCCCCCCACAGACTGTGCTGGGCCCATTCCACAGGCACCGCCCCATTTCCTCGCTGGAGGAGGTTTCACAGGGCACACTCTGAAGAGCCCCCCATGTGGAGGGGCCCCCCAAAGGCGGGGCAGCAGGGGGGGGTTGTGTCCAGCATTCCAGGCTGCCCCCCACCACTGGCAGTGTGGCCAGGCTGCAGTCCCTGCTGGGGGCCATACTTACCATCCCCCTCTCTCCCTGCAGTAGGGCCCCCTTTTCCCAGGGGTGACTCCCAGCCCCACTGATCCTCTGCCCGCAGCCCGTGTTACCTGCTCCCTTGGCAGACAGGGTGTGTGTGTCTGGGGCAAGGTGCTCACAGCCAGCAAGGGCATTTTCTGGCCTCCCTTCTCCTTGGTGTGGGGGTGTTTGCTAGGTGCCCTCTCAGCTGTGATGCCACTTGCGTGGAGGAGGTGCAAGCTGCCCCATAAGGCAAGTGCAGGGAACAGCCAGGCCCATGTGGGCAAGGGCATCCCAGCCCCCTGCCTCACTGGAGGAAGAAGGGAAACCAGACCCCAATACCATTCCCCTCCCTCCAACTCCTGGCTGTGCTGCAATCTCTCATCCAGCCTGGGGCCCCTCCCTGAGTCTGGCTGCAAGCCGCCTACAGGGTTAATCCATGGTCTAAAATGCCTTGTGGGGCAAAGGGCTAGTGGGGTGTAGGCATGAAAGGAAGCAAGGCCCAGGCTCCTGTTATAACTGTCACTGCCCCTGAGCACTCTTAAAGCAACATGATCTCAGCCCCTGCAGCTGCTTCTGGGGTGGCTGCAATCACAGCCGCATGCTGTGGCCACAGTGTCTAAGTGAAGCAGGCAGGGGATTTGAGGGGAGGCCGGCTGGGTGCCCACTCCTGGGTGAGCGGTAGGTGTAGGGCAAGGTAGGGTGGCTACTCAGTTCTGTTCTCCCCACCCCTCACCCAGCCAGCCTCTGTAGGCTACTAGTCCTTCCACTCACCTAGGAGCCCCAGTCTGTCTGCACCAATCTACGAATGCCCGTGCTACAACCCAGAGCCACTGGCTACCTGTTGCTACCCCTCAGCTCCATCTGACACTGCTGGTGCTGGGGGGCCCGCAGGTCTGGGGGGAAGCTGACGACTGCCTCAGGATCACTCCCCCAGCTGAGCCACAGTGGGGCAGGCAGAAGGCTGGCTGTAGAGACCAGCCCCAGAGAACAGAGATAGGAGCTGTCCAAGCCCCACACTGTGGAAGGGTGACTGGTACATTTAAGGCAGGATTCCACAGGTCTGCAGGACTAGGCCCAACCCCTGTGTAACACGTAGCTGGTCAGCTCTGGCTCTTCAGACCCTTAGATCTTTGGGGCTTCAGGCGGCCAAGAGCAGCTCCAGCCCCAACCCCAGCAGGCCTCGAATTCCCCCCCCCACCCCGCAAGGAGCAGCAGGCAGCTTGGCTGTAAAGGTTAAAGTCTGAGGATTTTTATTTATTATTTTTGTACAAAGTAAGACTATGGAGATTTCATATTTCTGAATCAAAACACCTTTGTCTTCACAGTATGAGTTAGATAACGCAGCCACAGCTGGCCACCGACAGAAGAGAAGGATAATTACACTCGTTACGGTATGAAAACCTGTTAGACGTCTCTTTAAAAGTAGATTTCTTACATTGTAATTCTTGGCACTGGTTCTAGAGAGAGCGGGACTCCTTCCGCCCGAGCAAGCAGGGGGGAGTTTGGCCTAAGGGAGGGGAGGAAGGCCTGGCTGGCAGGGAGAAAGTTCACAAAAACTCTAGGGGTTCCCTGGGCGGGGCAGGAGCTGCACTGGGGCTTTGGCAGCCTGGTGAGGGGAGACTGGCCAGCACAGAGGAGCTGGAGGCCAGGGAGCAGCGAGGTCAGCTCCAGCACAAGCTGGGGGGGGTGGTTGGTGTTACTGCCAGAGCCCCTAGGTGCCACGCCTGGCTGTAGGGCTGCTCCCATGGGGAGGTGACTAATCTCTACCAGTGGATTAGTTACACAGAAGGGCAGGCCCTGATCCCCGGAGCTGGAGCCCAAGAGGTTCTAGGAGCCTAGTCCCCAGGGGATCGGGGCCTGCACCTCATGGGAACAGGACTGTGCTGGTGGCTGGGCAGGTTCGCTCTGGTTCAGACACCCTGGCTGAGTGAAGGGGCAGGAAGGGCAGGGCTGCTGCAAGATCAGCTTTAGGAGGCGTCTCAGCTCTTAGGATGGGGGGGGGGGGGGGGGGATGATGAACAACCCCTGCCTCTGCTGCCCTGGATCCCTTTAAGCTTGGGGCCCATCTCGTGGCTCTAGGCAGAGCCCTACAGCCAGCTCCTGGCCCTGCTCTGAGAAGAGACGCCGCTGAAGGCCCCAAACCCTGCAAAGACTCAGTCAGTGGAGCTGGGGGGAGGGGACACAGGAGCTAGGGAGGGGCCCCCCCAGGAGCAAGCTGCAGGGTAGGAAGAGGAAACCAAACTCCAGGAGGAGCTGCTAAGCAGCTGGTTTCTAATTTAAAAAAAAAGCTCAAACAAGGGAAAACAACCCACAAAATACAAAAGCAACCCGGCTGCCTGTCGCTGGCAGAGCGCAGCCCCTTTAATGTGTGGGGGGGGGCGGCGGGGGCTCCACCCAACTGGCACCTGGCGTCTCTTCACTTCTCCTTCTTCTTCTTGTTCTGCAAGAGGAGAGGAGGAGTCAGTGCCCGGCCTGCGGCTGGCTCAGCCCTTCTGCAGCCCCTTCCATGCAGGCAAGACGGCTGCCCCTCGGGGGCCTCCAGCTTTTCCGTCCTCGCCAGCCCCTGCGCGGCCCCACCCTCGCGCTCAGCTCCATGGGGCTGCTGGAGGGAGGGGCCCAGGGGTGCTGGCTACTGTCCTGGCCCACTGCAGAGACCCTGGGCCAGGCAATTTCTGGGCCACGTCCCTGCTTGGCTGAACTCGGCCCACGCTGCCGGGTCTGCCCCAAGTGCTCAGCCTGGCTGGCAGCCTCGGCTGACCGGGGACCTGGAGCCGGGCAGGGACTCACCTCGTTCATCCCCAGCAGGATCATGAGCTCCCGAAAGAGGTTGATGAAATCCAGGAAGAGATCCACACAGTGCCTGGGGGAGAGGCAGAGAGTTGGGGGCTCAGCCTGGGGCTGGGCTCTTTGCCTGTCGCACCCCGAACTTCCATTCACCAGCTGTACCTGCTCCGTCCCCCCACAATCGCAACAGTCATCCCTGTCCCCGTCTCACTCACCTGCTCGCTGTCCTCCCAGCCCCACTCAGCTCCCCATTGTCCTCCCCACCCCTCCCCCCATCCACCAGCTGTCATCCCCACCCCCACGCACTGGCTCAGCGCCGCCACGCCCCTCCCTACCAGATGTAATCCTTGTCCCCGCTCTCTGCTTTCTCGATGATGAGCTGCGTGTCGAAGAGCACGAAGCCGCACATGACCATCAGCCCGAGGTACAGGTTAGCCTGGTGGGGAGGAGGGAGTGTCAGGGACAGCCCCCGAGCCCTTTAGATGCCCCATCCCACCCAGTCTGTTTGGGACGTTCCCCCTCAAGCAGCAGGGGCTGCTGTTCCTGCCCCAGTAATTGCCCCCTCTGGGGCCAGGAGGGTGGGGGGGGCCTTGGTCTCACTTGCTCCAGGAACAAGGCAGGTCCCACTTTGTTGTGTGTGCGCAACGGAGCCAGTGTGAGTCTCCCCCCCCCCCCCCCCCCGTTTCCCTCTCAGCTCCTGGGCCGGGCTGCCCCGAGCTGGGGTGAGTTACCCACCCCCGCCAGCTGCAGTCTCGCGATGGGTGCCAGGCAAAGCAGGCTGGAAACACGGCCCAGCAGTGGGAGCGACAAGGGCCCAATCCCGCAAGGGGCCCACTGAACCTGGTCTCCCAGGATTGGGCCGTCTGCCCCGCTGGGCCCAGTGTGGCTCCAGACAGGCTGTGGCACAAGGCCCACAGGATCACACCCACCTCTGGGAACTGCACTGACTCCCCCAGCCAGCCCGAGGCACCCGCCTGCCCTGCCCCCCCCCCCACTGCCGGCTGTCCTGGCAGGACCCTTGTGCACAGGGAGGGAGGGACTCACCGTGAAGAGCCAAGTGGACCCCACGAAGATGTTAACCACGGAGAAGAGCAGCATCAGCAAGAGGCCAGAGAGGAGGACGCCTGCGACAGAGAGAGGGGCATGAGCCCCCGTGCTGGGAGGGGAAGCCAGGCCGGGGGAGGCCGAGGTTGGTTCTTACCTCCCAGGTACAGGAAGCTGCGGCGTCGGGCGTAGAGGGCGCTCAGCGAGAAGCAGCTGAAGATCACAGCGGTGCCCAGGAAGGCCGTGGGGATGATGCTGCAGAGAAGGAGAGCGGGTGAGAGGGGCTGAGAGGGACACGGGCGCCCAGCCCACCCGCCCCACATGCCATGGTGCCTACCTGGGGTTGATGGCGATGCACATTTCCAGGAGAGGGCTCAGGTTGGCTCCTGCAAGGGCAACACAGCACACGTCAGTGACAGGACCTGCCCCGTCAGCAGCCAGCAGCCCCGTGGGGCTCAGGGCAGGTGAGATGGGCCCAGGGCTCAGTGCCAGGCCTGGATCTGCCACCAACCGCCCTGTGCCCAGCCCTGGAAGAAGGGTGGCCCTCCGCCCAGGTGAGCCACAGGCCCCAGCGAGGGGAGAAGGGAGCCTTGCAGACCAACCCCCTTTGCTCAGGAGATTACAGGGCAGCAGCCCCCACGTACCAGTCAGGAAGGCAAAGCCAGCCAGCATCCCCAGCCTCTTCTGCTCCGTCTCCCTGCTGTGGGGCGTGGCCGTGAGCCAGATCAGCAGTCCCAGGGAGCCCAGGCCAGAGAGCAGGTTGAGCTGTTGGACACAGACAGGTAAGCGGGGAGCCCGTGGAGAGGGAAAGGGGTGCCCCCCCATTCTTATCCCACCATGGGCAGCGCCGACACAGCCGCCCGGAGATGGGAGAAGCTGGGGGGCTGACAGGGCGCTGCCGACAGGGGTCAGTGCCACAGTGCGGGAGCAAAGACAGCAGGGCAGGTGCCCATTTGCCGCGCCCACCACCCATCTGCCAGCACTCAGAAATGGGCAGGAGATGCCCCCGAGAGCCCATCAAGCCCCCTCAAGAAGCGGCCGGCTGGGGACTAGGCGGGGCCGCTGCCCTTACCCGGATCACATGGGTCACCACGTTGACGTAGGCGCCGGCCGCAGCCACAAACATGCAGAGAGCAAAGCTGGCATAGACCTTCTTCAGGTGCTGCTGGGTGGAGGCGGAGCTGCGGGGCAGAAAGGAGCCAGTCAGCAGCCCCCAGAGTTCAGAGCTGCCCCACAGCCCAGCCTGGCTACTGCCAGGGCTGCTCAGCCAGCTGCCCAGCTGAGCCAGAGAACGGCCACTGGCACCAGCCCCGATGGGCGGAGAGGCCAGTCTGGGAGCCCCAAAGCCCTGCAGCCCCACCCCGACAAGTGATTCTGGGGCAGAGCCAGGCAAGAACCCAGGAATTCTGGCTCCCAGGCTCCAACCACTAGGACCCACTCCTGCCCAGGGGGATCAGGGCCGGGGAGGGAGCCCCACACTCACATGTGGGAAAACTTGAAGAGCGCATTGAAGTCAATGTTCCGGTTGAACACGTCCATGGCGCCGGCTGGTGGGTCGGACACGCCTTCGCCTTGTGGAGCTTCACCAGCTGGGAAAGACAGGGCAGGGGGACGCATTAGACCACCACAGTGGAGCCCTGCTGCCAAGACCAGCTCCCCAGGCACAGCCCTCGGTGCCCAGCTCATTCCGGAGAGCCCTGCCTGGAGACACCCCCCCAGCCTGGGGGCCTGAGCAACCCCCCTCCTCCAGCTGGCACTAGTAGGCCACCTCGCCCTACCCCGGCAGGCAGGGAGCCAGGCGTGGCAGGGTGCTTTCTGGGGCACAGAATAAGGAAACACAAGAACCACTCTCGGGAGGGAAAGGCGACACCGCTGGGCGAAGGCCGCGGGCCGTGACGTGCCTGGCGCGGTGAGCTCCATCTCCGCCCCACGCCTGGGCTGCAGCCTTCTGCCGGCTCCCGACCGCCACAGCCAGCGGCAACCTGGCTCGGAGCCCCTGCTGTGCAGGGAGATTTGACTCACCAGGGAGCTGCCTGTCAAGATCTCCTCCCCCAGTGGCGAGCTACCGGGCTTCCCTCCACCTCGCGCTCAGCCTGGCTCCCGAGGACCGTGTAGGAGCCGTGCCGCTGTTGTGCAAACCTCTCAAGCGTCTGCCGCCTCATCCCCCTGCCCGGGGCTCTGGGCCCAAAGTCTAGCTGGTGCAATTATTGCAGGCTGTTGCAGGGCTAGTCACAGGCTCCCAGCGAGCCCAGCTCCCCGGGGACTTCCACTTGGCAGGCGAGAGCAGCTGGAAAGTGCCTTTGTTCAAGGCTTCCATTAGTGCCCCTAATGACGTCCCCAGGCAGGGCCGTCACCGGGCGGGATCGGCGCTGGGCAGGGAGGCTTCTTGCTCCCTGGCCCTAGGTCGCTCCCTCCCTCATTCACCGGGTTGATCCACGGGGGCCAGACAGGAGTGAATCCCTGCAAGCGCTGTAACCAAGAGCAGGTCTTCCCTGCCCACCCAGCAGCCTGTGTGCAGACGCCAGCCCAGGCTCTGGCTCAAGGGGGTGAAGGGACAGGGCGGGGGATTGGGCCTGGCTTACAGCACGTTTACTGAGGCCGTGGCCCTGCCCTATGCAGTGACACGGGGACACAGGTCTAGGGCTGCCCCTCCCTGAGAAGCACAGGGCAGGCCTGATGCCTTGGCTGAGTTTGATCCCAGGATTGGTGTACGCGCTCAGCCCGGGAAGGTGGCTCATCCATGGGACAATCAGCCCAAGGCACCTCTTGTGGGCACAGGCCCTGGGGCGCTGGCTAGGCACCGCAATGCCCAGAGGCTGCAGAGTGACTGTCTGTCGGGGGTTCCCCCTCGGGATGCTCGCGTGCAGCCCAGCAGCGCCAGCCAGCCCAGCGTGCCCAGGCCAAACAAGCCTGGTGCCAAGTGATGGTAGCAAGTGGGGGGCGCCTGAGCCCAGCCTGGATCTCCTGCCACCTTTAGCAGGAGCAGAGCAAAGGCTGCTCTGCTGCCAGGCTGAGGAATCAGCCCACTGCCAAGACACCGCGAAGGGATCGTCAGTCTGGGACAGCGCCAGATCCTGCCAGGACAAGAGCTACCAGGTCCTAGTTTCCAGAAAGCAGGTGATCCCCTCAGCCCCCCGCTTCCAAGGCCTGGCCCACAGCACGTCACTGCTCAGGCCCCATGGGCACAGCCACAATCGCTTCCCACAGCCTGTCGTCTCAGCCCCAGCCGGGGAGAGGAACAGGGACAGCCGGGACTCGGCTCCCAAGCTGGAATCAGGGCAGGACTCAGTGTTTACGCCCCAGGCGTGGGGAGTCGGCGCAAGGTTCCAAACTAGGTCGGCACCTGGTGTGTGGGGGAGGCTCAGACGGGGCAGAGCTCACCCACCCCCTGGCTCACGTCAGCCTGGGCTCTGACTCCACTGGGCAGAGGAAGTCGGGAGAGCGGATCCAGGGCCAGCCACGAGCCCAGCCTGTGGGCCCAGGGACGGGAAAGTGAAAGAGAAAGAACCAGGCGGGCGGAGGTTGGGGGGGGATGGCCGTGCTCTGCCTACCAGGCTGAGTTCAGTGGCTCCCCGGCGCAGGCCCTCTTGCAGCCTAGCCTGGAGCACACGGGCTGGCCTCTGCTGCCACCCGTGTCAGCCCCGAGGGGCGATCGGTTTCAGTGGTGGTAGGTGAACTCACACGGGTGTGACTGAGCTTACAGGGATGGTCCGAAAGCATCCAATTGCGGCAGGGGAACCAAACAGGCGGAAAGCCCGCCCCCTGTGTCACCAAGACCCCTGGGGTGAGGTCAGTAAGCAGCCAAACCCTGGCTCGTCAATAAATAACCAGTGAACCCGGCCACCCCTGCAACCTTTACCCACCGAGCCCTGGCCTTTCGGCGCCTGCTCCGAGGGGAGCTCTGCTGCCTGCCTGAACCCCTGCGCTGCCCCGAGGAAAGGCGAGGCAGGGCGCAAACGCTGTCCCAGACTGTGCTAGGCAAATCAAACACCCTCGCGCCGGGACAGCACAGCAGAACTGCTGGCACAGCCCACCCATGACATCGCAGTTCCCTCTATGACATCACAGTCCCATTATTCTGCCTCCTGGGATAGCCGGACTGCCAGAACAAGCTAGCCAGGCCCTGCCTGAAATCCTGCAAGCCCCACTCCCCCTGGCATTCACAGCTCTGGTTCTGCACAGGAGGCGGCAGCCCCGCGTATTTTCCTTCTACACCTCCCCTAGGAGGGTACCCCCAGCTCTTCCAGGGTCTTCTCAGTCCTCAGCCTTCCCTGAGCCCTCCACACGTCCCAGCCCCACAAACTGCAGGCACCTGTCCTTGCCAGTGCTTGGGCAGCTGTTTGCTCCCCGCTCAGAATCCAGATAAGGCTTCTCAGCCCCAGCTGTGGCAGCAAGTCCAGGGCTGAGAGCTCCTGACCAAAGCCCAGCTGTTTTGCCCTGGACAAGGGCATCCTATCAGCAAGACCTGAGCTTCAAAGGAGCTGCAGAGATTGCTCTGGGGACAGATGTCCCACTACGCAGCAGGATGGTAGCAGACCTGAGGCCACGCAGCCTGGGACTGAAAACCCAGGAATCCTCCTGTTTCCTAGCCCTGCACCATGTCTGTCTGGCTCCTCTGTTTCCTTCCCTAGAAGAACCCAGGTGTTCTCTGCATCAGAGCTGGGGAAAGGCCTTTAGCCTGCTAATCACCAGAATCTAGCCTGCTCAACTGCACCCATGCAGGTAGGGGTTTTCAAGATGACTTCCAGAAGCCAGCTCTGCTACTGCCTCAGTCCCCCCCGTAATGCTGGGGGTTAAATACCCTCTTCAAAGGTGGGGTCTGCTCCCCATTGGTTTGCATCTCCCTTGTTAGCTGACTCAGCCTGAGCCAGAGTCGAGATGAGTGTGACAGCTGTCATACCGGGTCAGACCATCTACCCCCTTCTGTTCCAGAACTTCAGGGAGAGAGAGCAGGAAAGGGCAACGGTGGAGTGATCCATTCCTGTCTTCCACAGCTGACTAGTCCAAAGATAAGGGTTGTCCCAATCACGCTGTTGCACCCCTGATCATCTTGGTTAATGGCCATTGATGGATCCCTCCAATTTTCACAGTATTTTTTAACTCCATTATACTTTTGGCCATCACTCTCCCCGCGGCAACAGGTTCCATAGATTAGTTCTGTCTTGTGTGAAAAAGGACTTCTTCTTTGTCCTAAGCCTATTGATTTAATTAGGTCACCTCTCGCTTTTGTATGTGGGCACACCACTTCAGACTGGTCAGCTCTGTATCTTATGCTCTCCCTCCATCATGGTCTCTTTCTTTAAGCTTAACATCTCTCATTTTTTTGTCTCCCCTTGGATGGAAGCCATTCCATATCCTTGATCATCTTTGCTGCTCTTCTCTGAACTATTTCCAGTTCTCCTGGATACTTTCCGAGATGGGACAACCAGAACTGGACACAGTGTTCAAGTTACAGGTGCACCATGGATTTACAGAGTGCCTTTATGGTATGTTTTACCTTTTCTCTCATTCCTAACAGTCCCTCAGCCTTTTTGACTGCAGCTGAGCATCATGCTGTAGTTTACAGAGAATTAGCCACAGTGGCTCCAAGACCTTGTTTGTGGGTGGTAATGGCCAATGGAGACTTCATCACTGGGACTATCTGTTCCCAAGTACTACTTAGCAGATGAAACTCAACTATATTTTCTTAGACAGATCTCAGAAACCTGGGTAAGTCCTCAATCTACTTTACACTATGGATAGTCGAGTGAAAATGACTAACCGTTTAACCAATAAGCTGATGTTTAATGGTGTCAGTTACACTCAGCCACCCAGGCAGGTCTCTTTGCTGCTCAAGGCCTCCTCCCCTGGAGCTGGGCTGGCAGCCCCAGTCCTGGGGAGGTTTCACTGCGGACTCTGCAGTATAAAGCTACCAGATTTTTCAGCAGTTACAGGGTTACCCTATTACCCAATTTTTAACATCTCTGCTTTACACGGAACCATGCTGACTAATGTTGTATTGTCCACAAATGATAGCACTTCACTGATTACCCCCTTTTCCAGATCTTCATTAAAGATCTGGGGCAGATCCTTGGGGGACTCTGTTGCTCATGGCTTTACAGTGGAAAAACTGACCATTTATTCCCACTGTTTCCAAGTTTCAAGCCGTTTGACCTGCAAGAGGCCCTCTCCTTGCATCCAAGGAGAAATCACACGATTTCCCTTTACAAAAGCCATGTTCACTCGCCATCAACGAGCTGTATTTTCCTTATGTCAGGCAAATTTTTTTTCTTTAATATGCTTTTTCTACCAAACTGCACAGTACCAAAGGTAGGCTTACTGGTCAGGATTGCCCAAAGAACCCTTTTTAAATATCAGTGCTACAGAAGCTACCTTCCAATCATCTAGGCCAGAGGCTAGCTTAAGCATGAGACTACATTTCATTTTGCAGTTCTGTAATTTCATGTCCAAGTCCCTTTAGCCCAGCTACTTCTAGTAATTTATTACTGGTTAGTGATCACTGTTTTAAAACCTCTTCTGACACATCCCTTCGCAGGACTACTTCAGGTTTCTTGCTCAACAAGAGCAGTGACGCAAGCCACTCAGACCAAAGCAAACACTTCATCTGGCTTTTCTGTAATGGCCTTGCCTTCCTGGAGCTCGCCTTTCACACCTTTGTCGTCTGGTGGCCCCACTGCACGTTTGGCAGGTTTCCCACTTTGGATGTACTCAACACAACTTTAGTGTGTGTCTTTAGCAAAGTGCTACTGAAATTCCTTCCCCCCCCACCCGCCGCCTTATCGGAGAGTCTCTGCTACTTCCTGTTTTCCTCAGCAGGCTCTGACTTACAATTTGTAAAAGCCTCAAGCTACAAGGCATCATTAATCGCTCCAACACATGTCATTTCTGTGGTGTCACTTGGACACAACTGCGAAATTTCGCCACTGGTCCGGGCGGCCTAGAAAGTACCAGCCCAAAGAGGCGGGCGGGAGCCAGGACTCCTGGGGCCTCTCCTGGTCTCTGGGAGGGAGCGGGGCCTGGGCACACGGGGCACAGGCCTGCGAGGGGCCTGAGACGGGGCTGTGCCAGGCTAGGGGATCCATGCTGGACTCGGGTAAAAGGGCAGGGAGAGGAGACACACCCAGGGCGGGCCCGATGGCGAATTAGATGATGGGGGGCAGCCAGGCCCAAGGGAATCTGGGAGAAGGGGGCAGGAACACGGGGATATCCGGGGGACGATGGGAGCCAGGCCTATGGGAAAGGGGGGGGGGCGGCCCGCGGCTAAGGGGAGGGGGAGGAGGATGTCCAGGTCCATGGGGGGGGGGGGAGGAGAGAGGCAGCTCGGCGGGGGGGAGACTGGGGCCGAGAGGGATCCGTAGGGAGGGGAGCCAGGCGGAGGCCGAGAGGCCAAGTCCATGGGGGGGGGAGGAGCCGCCCAGCGGTGGAGGGGAGGCGGGGGCCGAGACGGATCCGTGGGGACGGAGGGGAGCCCGGCGGGGGGGGCGGGGCGGAGAGGGGTCCGTGGGGGGGGAGGGAAGGGAAGCCCGGCGGGGGAGGAGGGGAGGAAAGCCCGGTGGGGGAAGGCGAGCCCGGCAGAGGGGGGGCGGAGAGGGGTCCGTGGGGGGGAGGGAAGCCCGGCGGGGGGGGGAAGGGAAGCCCGGTGGGGGGGGCGGGGGGGGGCAGGCCGGGGGGGGCGGGGGCGGAGAGGGGCCCGTGGGGGGGGAAGGGAAGCCCGGTGGGGGGGGGCGGGGGCGGAGAGGGGCCCGTGGGGGGGAGGGGGCCCGTGGGGGGGGGGGAAGGAGGGCCCCGGGCCGCTCTCACCTGCCGTCTCCGTCACCGCTGCGCTCGGGCCCGTACGTGTCTCTGGCCTCGCTCTCCTGCGGCCACCTCCCACCTAGGCCCCGCCGCTGATTGGCTCGCCCAGAGCGGGTTTCCCGCCTCCCTCCGCAGCTCATTGGGTGCCTCCGCTAAAGAGCTCGCCGCCTCCCATTGGCTAAAGCGGGTCACTGTCAGTCCCGCCGCTTCCAATAGGCTTCCGGCCGCACCCAAGCGCCGCCATTGGCCCGACGAAACCCCAACATTGGCCGTTTTTGGCGCGCGTCCATTGGTCATGGATCCGTCACCGGTGACCAATCACAACCGCCCAATAAGTGGTCGGCCCGCCCCCTCCCGCGGCTCTATTGGCCAGCTAGTCACCGGAGGCCCCTAGAGGCCGGACCGGGTGCTGCAGGCTCTCGCTGTGGAGTCGCTGGAGGGGAGTGCAGGAGGCAGGCGCCCCGCAGCGGAGCGCCCCCAGCGGCAGCGCTGGGTACTGCCGCGCCCCGTAAGGTGCGCGTGGTGCATTGTCGGCCGTGCCCCCCCCCGAATGGCGCCCCCCCCCCGCGGTGCATCCCGTGCATTGCTGGCTGTGCCCCTCCCCAACACGGAGCATCTTGTGCATTGCTGGCTGTGCCACCACTGGGTACCATATGCCTGCTGTATTGCCAGCTGTCCCCCCCCCCCCCATGGTGCACCTGGTGCCCCCCCATGGTGCACGACTGTGCCCCCCCCCCGTGTATCTGGTTGTGAAGTGGGGATTTTATTCACTTTGTCATGTTGCATGTGAGTTCTACTGTCCTACAACCCCCTGTGTGTGCCACTGGGGCACTGCACCAAAACCTAGATGGTGATGGGAATTTGGGGTGTGACTCCAGCTCTTCCTAATCTGAGCCGGGAAAGAGTGTCTGGCTTGGGGTTCAAGCAGAAGTGCAAGTAAGCCGGTGGTCCCCCGTGCAGCGCACCAGCAGGAACGCAGCTAACCAGGCACTCAGTTGCAACTGCTCCCAGCTGGGCTCCTGGGGTTCTCCTACAAGCTGCTTGGCCCAGCCCCTAGACCCTCCCCATGCTCTTGGGGGGCTGCAGCCATGCATATGGAATTCTGCTGCTCTTTCCCTTCTCCAGCCGATCAGGGAGCGAGGAAAAAGTGCACCGCCTGTATGGCTTCCTCTTGCTCCTAGTTGCCCAGGGTAGGGGCAGAGGGGGATGAAGCAGGCTGTGCACTTTCCCCTTGCTCCCTGATTGTCAGGGGATGAGGAAGAGCAGCAGTGACATGTGCAGCTGCAGCTTCCCCACTGTCCTGCAATGGAAGGCGCCCTTGCTAGGGATGTCAAATCCCATTTAATTGGTTAACCATTAAGGCTTAATGGGTTAGCCATTCACATCCCTAGCCGAGTCCCCCACCCCCACATTCCCACTGCTCTGAGCCTCCCCTCCCCCACCCCTGATTCCTGAACCCCCCAAACCCTCCTGCCCTGAGCTCTGAATCCCCACAATCTCCTTGCACTGAGCCTTCCATGCTCCACATCCCCCCACACCCTCCTGCCCTGAGCCCCCCACATCCTGAGTCCTCTGCCCAGACTTCTGAACCCCCCACAGCACCACTGCTCTGAGCTCCCACTTCCCTGCCCTGAGCCCCTCCTCACCCCCAACCCTGACCCCTGCACCTCTACATACCCACCCCCTGCCCTCTGCCCCCTCCTCTCTAATCCCCTGCCCTGACCCCTCCATAGGGAGGGTGATAGTACTGGTAAGAAGCTTGAGTTCCTTTCACCCCTGGGTTCAGGACAAGAGCCAGGCCCTAGCCAGAGACTCTCCTCTCCCAAAGATCAGTTTTACCAAACGTTCCTGTTTACTGTTCTGACAAGTTCTACACCAGGGGTGGGCAATAATTTTTGGTGGGCAGGCCACTCCCAAGATCTGGTAAGCGGTCAAGGGCTGTGTGAGGTAGGGTATGTCTACACTGCATTCCTCTTTCGAGAGAGGAATGCAAATGCAGCTAAGCGAAATTGCAAATGAAGCTCGGTTTTGAATTTCTCGTGCTTCATTTGCATAATCGCATCCGGCCGCTTTTTCGAAATACCCTGTTTCGAAAAAAGAAACGCTGTCTAGATGCGGTTATTTTGAAAGAAAACCCTTCTTTTGCAATTACCCTTACTCCTTATAAAATGAGGTTTGAGGGTAATTTCGAAAGAAGGGTTTTCTGTCGAAATAACTGCATCTAGGCAGCGTTTCTCCGAAAAAGCGGCACGGGAAATTTAAATCCACATTTCATTTGCGATTTCGCTCAGCTGCATTTGCAGGAATGCAGTGTAGACATACCTGTAGTGGGGGGGCTGTCTGCTCTGTAACCCGGGTTTCCTCTACCCTGTGATGTGTGATTCCCTTTGACTCACCCACATGTGGATTGGCCCAGACACCTAGTTCCAGCCTGAGTAGATAGCAAGGCTCTTCCCAGGGGGAGAGACGAAGGGAGGTGGAAACGGCCACCTGGCTGGGGTGCAGGGCCTGGGAGCTGCGCAGTTTTTGGCTGGGATGACATGAAGAGAGGAGACTAAGCTGAGTACCGAGGGGTCAGGGGCCAGTGGACCCCTACCCCAAGGGGTCTAAGGCTGCCTGGCCCTGACTCCTATAACCACATCATGTCTATGCTGTGCTGTATCCTGGAGAAGCAATTAACCCTCTCCATTCTACTGGCTGGTGGAGTCTCATCTTGCTGAGGACAGGGGTGAAGGATCGGGGGGCTCCCCGACCACCGTCACGGGCTGCACTTTTCTAAGGAGGAGGTGTGGGATCTGGGACCGAGGCTGGGTCAGAAGGGGGCTCGGGGTAGGGAACTGGGCTGCAGGAGAGGGTGTGGGGGCTGAGAGAGAGTTTGGGTGAAGGAGGAGGTTGTGATCTGGAGTAAAGACTTGGGGTGCAGGAGAGGATTCTGGCCTGGGGAGGGGTGTAGAAGGGGGTGCAGGATCTGGGAGGGAGTTGTGACCTGGGGGAAGAGAGAAGGCAGTGCAGGGGGTTTGGATGGTGGCCTGGGGAAGGGAGTTGAGGGAAGGTAGGGGCTGGGGTGCGAGAGGCAGGCTCTGGCCAAGAGGCACTTATCTAGGTGGCTCCTGGCCAGCAGCCCTGCAGGACCCTGAGGCAGACTTCCTGCCTGCCATAGCCCCAGGCTGCTCAAAATGGCTGGATGCTCCCTGTGACTCTGTGCTCCAGGTGCCAAGGGGAAAGAGGAGGCTTTCCCTGCTGTCCCTGCCCCTAGCAAAATCTCTCAGCTCCCATTGGGCAGTTTCCACGAGGAGGGGATGGAGTGAGCTGGGGACTGGGCAGGAACTTGGCCTGATGGAAGGGGTAGGGCAGGGGAGCCAACAGCCTCTGTGGGCCCCTGGACAAGGTAAAGGTTCTGGCTCTGTGCTCCCGGAAGGGGCGGGGCCTCAGAAAGAAGGGGCGGGGCCTTAGAAAGAAGGGGCAGGGCAGCCAGCCCTCCATGCTGCTGGAACCATGACATGTCCCCCTTCAGCCCTCAGAGCTGCACGGTGGGTGATTTAAAAGGCTTGAGGCTCGGGGGGGCTCAGTAGCAGCAGCTGGGAGTCCTAGGGCCCTTTGAATCACCAAGCCCCAGGGCAACTGCCCCATGGGGCAAGGGTTTTTGGATTTTTGCGATTCAGACAGTTGGCAGCTCTCCCCGGGCAGGCATGTGGAAACCCTGACGGTGCTGGAAGAGTGCAGCTGGCAGCTTGCTGGGCACCAGCCAGTGCAGGCGCAACACCACCCATGCGGGGGCCCATTGACTGTTCTGCCCTGGCGTCCAGCACTGCTGTTGGCAGGCCTGCCCCCGGGCCCTGTGTGTCCAGTGCATTGCTGTCCATGCCCCGGGTACAGTGTGTCCAGCATATAGAGATAACTGTGCCCCCGATACAGTGGCTCCCGTATCTTGCTGGCTGTGCCCCCTGGGCATGGGGCATCCGGTGCATTGGCAGCTGTGTCCCCCCCCAACCTGCAGCATGGTGCATCTGGAGCATTGCTGGCTGTGATCTCCAGTATGGAGCATTCAGCTCCCCTGGCATGGTGCACCCAGTGCATGGCCAGCTGCCCCCTCCCGGCTGCACCTCACAGCAAGGTGCCCTGCAGCTGTGTCCCCGGGGTGCGGGTCCTAGGGTGCGGTGCCAGTTGCTGCTCCCCCTGGGGTGACGTGCATTGCTGGTGCCACATCTAGGGGTGGCCGGGGCCGGCGTGTACAGTGGCTTGCAGCTCGCTGATGGCTGTTCCTGACCTTGGGGTTACAGCAACGCCTGGCCCTGCCCACGGGGCCCGCAGCCCAAGTGGGGGCGGGGGAGGAGGCGGTTTTATCCCATTGTATAGCTGGGGAGCTGAGCGCAGAGAAATGCCCCCCACCAAGGACTGGCGCGAATGCAGATGCCCAGCCCGCCCCCTCCCTCTCTCCCCATCCTCTGCAGCCCGGCCCTGTGGCCGCATGGCCCCGCCTGCCTCCCCGCCCCGCCCCAGAAATTCTCCGCGCGGGGGTAGGTGTGTCTGTTCCAGCAAGCGCCAGCAGGGGGCGGCCTCTCCCTTCCTAGGCGGCCCCTGGCAGCTCAGGGGAGCCGAGGGAGTCTGCAGCTACTGGGCGAAAGGGCTCGGGATACCCGGGTTCTAGTCCCAGCTCGGAGGGGCTTGTGGTGTAGCCGTGGGTGGATGGGAGTCAGGACTCCTGGGGTCCATGTGGCTCTAGCCCGGAGGAGCCTCGGACACGCCTGAGTTTCCCAGGCTGCAGAAGGGGCTAAGAGAGTGATGTTTGTAACGCGCTTGGAGATCCGTGGCGGGTAGGAGTAGCCGCGTCTGGGCAAGGGGTGAGTTTTAGAGGATGCAGGGCCGAAGGGGGCAGGGGAGCAGCCCGTCGAGGGCCCCGGCCAGGGCGCACAGCACGGCTGGGTAGGTGGCTGTAGGAGGCAACACATCTGGGTCGGGGCATTATGGAGGGCAGGGCTGGGCGGCGGAGACAGCTGGGGGAGAGGTGCTGTGGGTACAGCTGGGCGGAGGCGCGGTGTTAAGGGGTAGCATAGCTGGGGTGAAGCATTAGGGGACAGCACAGTGGGGCAGAGGTGAAGCAATAATGGGCAGCTGGGGTGGGGCATCAGGGGGCAGCGGAGCTGGGGCGGGGCTCTGGGGACACAGTGGGGCGGAGGCGGGGCATTAGGAGGCAGCACATAGGGGGTGATGGCTCTGGGGGCGCAGCTGGGCGGAGGTGGGGCATTGGAGTGGCGCAGCTGGGGCATTACGGGGCGGCACATCTGGGCGATGCGGGGCACATCTGCCCGGGGCGGCGCCGGGTGCTGAGTGGCTGCCGGGCGGCGGGGCGGCGCCGGGGGGCGGTGCCAGGAGGCAGCCGCGGCAGCCGGACGCGAAGGGCTGAGGTTCCCCCGCCGCCCCCCCGGGTGCCTGGGCCGGGGATGGGGAACGTGGAGAGCGCGGACGGGGAGCCGCTGCCCCGGAGTCCGGGCGGAGCCCCCCTGGGGGGGCCCGGGCTGCCGCCGTCGGGGAAGATGCCCATGCCGGAGCCCTGCGAGCTGGAGGAGAGGTTCGCCCTGGTGCTGGTAAGAGCGAGCTCCTGGACCCTGCGCCCCAGACCCCCTTCCTGTCCCCGGGGTCCCCTCCCCATCCCTCGCAGCCCCCGGCCCCCTCCCCATCCCCCAGACCCCTCCCCCGGACCTCCCAAGCTCCCAGACCACCTACTGCCCCCAAGCCCCTCCCCTCTTCTGGACCCCTCATTCTCCTCCCTATCCCCTGCCCCAGCTGGAGCCCACCGGCTCCCCACCCCCCTTCCGGTCCCCACCCCCCGAGCTAGGACCCCCCCCCGCCCTGGATCCTCTCCGTGTCTTCTGTTGCACTCCCGCTCGAGCCCCCGAGACCGCCCCAGAGCCCCCCCTCCCCCGCCTCATTTCTCCTTCACTGCACCCCCGGATCCCCACGTGTCCCAGCACCCGCCTCTGCCCCTGTTTTGTCTGTGGAGGGTTTGTGGGTGAGGCGGGGGGCTCCAGACCCCGGACTGGCAACGCAGGGGGAGGGGCAGCTCTCCTGCCTCCGCCCCTTAGACGAGGGGTCACCACATAACAACGTTGGGGGGCACAGGAACTCCCCCTCCCTTCTGGTTGTTTATTCGAGTGGGGGGCTGGAGAAACTGGTCTCAACTTGGCAGGGCAGGGGCGCTTCTGGCGTGGGGAGAGGAGAGGCTGGGGGCAGCCTGCCCAGACTGAGCACCATTTACAATTCAGAGGGAGGGCTTGGTGCATTGCTGGGGGCCTGGCAATGCTGCGGGGGGGGGGGCTGGGCTGTGTTATTGGGGGAGGGGTGTCCAGGATACCCCCCAAAATGTTACTGCCCCTTGTTGCTCTCCTAACTGGAGGAAGCTTTTGGGGTCCACTCCTGAGCAGCACCTGGTGCTGTCAGCACCTCCCAGGATGGGGCCGTGGGGTGCAGAGTGCAGTGGGGTCGCCCTGGGGCTGGGTCCAGTGCCCCCCTCTTCTCCCCCCCCCCCCGTTGGGACTGGCTTTGGCCAGGGTGTTTCTCTGCGCTGAAGACCTGGGCAGAGGCCTGCAGCTGTGGTGGGAGAATGGAACCCTCGCTCTCCCCTGGGTGCATTGCCAGCGCTCAGCCAGGCTCTGGGCATGGAAGGCGGGTGCAGGTTGGGGGGGGCTATCTCAGGCTATCACTAGGGTCCGCCTTGAGCCGCTGTCCACTGCGCAGTGTGTGGAGTGTGAGAAATCCGGGGCGAGGTGTGTCGCTGCCTGGGGGGCGGTGGCAGCCCCAAGCACCTGGCCCCCCAACTTCTCCCCTGAAACAAAGGGCCGGGCCCTGCTCTCGGCGAGGCTGATGTAAACACAGGATAACCCCACTCGCTGGCTTTGCAGTGTGGGGTTTTGCTGGGGCAGGCTCCGGGCCGAGCTGCGGGGCTGGGTGAACGGGGTTTCTGGTTTCTGTTCTGGGTAGCAAGGGGCTTTTCCGACGGGAAACACCCCCCCCCCCCCGCAGAGTTTGGTGTTCAGACTGTTCCCTGCTCGCTGGCTTCTGCCCCCAGTTTCCAGTTTGCTGCACAGAGTTTTGAGCTGGGGTTTTCTGACCCGGGAAACTCGCGTCAAAAACTCCGCTGGCGGGGCGCCCGCTCGGAGCCACAGGAAACTGAGGACAGGACGGCATGTGACCGAGTTCCCTGCTGCAAGGCAGTGCCGCCCCAGGGGCCTTGGATAGCCCTCGGCGTCCAGCTTCCCCTTGGCCCTGGGGGCCACCCGGGGGGCTCCTCTGGGGGCCATCGTGCCCACCTGGCTGTGGGCAGCTGGCAGTTCCCACAGAAGCTGCTCCAGTTTGCTGGGCTGTGTTGGGTGGGAGCTGCTTGCTCACATCTCAGTGCTGTCAGGACCGGGCAGTGCCCTGAAGCTGGTCTCAATTGGCCGGTGGAGAGGGCCCTAGGGGTATCGCAGGGGCCCAGGCCTTGGCTTTCCGATCTGTCCATCGCAAGCCATGGGCTGGGTGCAGCTTGGGCTCCCCCCCCTCCCCTTCGTGGTTCCCCTATGGGTCTTGCTGCCTCCGCACAGACCTCCCGCCCCCGGACAGGGGCTTCACACTCGCCCCATAGGGGGCAAGCGATGCCATGTCGGGGGCCTGGGGGCTACCCTGGAGCCATCTGGTTGCCGTGGTGTTTGGGGACAGGTTCTCGGTGGGTGGAAACCCTCCTAGTTCAGCGACTTCGGTCTGTCTGGGGTGCTTTTGTGGGGGGTCTGCTCCCACCCCTGGGGGCAGGGCAGGGGGGCTGCTCCTGTTTGCAGTGAGGAGGCTGGGGCCGGAGAGGTAGAGTGATGCCCAAGGTCACCTGGAGGGTCTTGGCAGAGCAGGGAATTGGACTGGCTCTGCAGCATCCCAGGCTAAAGGTTTGACCCCCAGGGATGTGGGCTCCTTTTTGCAGGGGGGAGGAGGTGCTCCCTTGTTCTATGGGGACATCCCCTCTGGCTCCTTTCCCACTGCAGGTCCCGGCACTTCCCTGTGCCAGCAGCGTGCCCCAAGGGGGGCCAGCCGGCCTGGAGGGGCTGGGCTTGTCACACGCCTCTGAGTCACAGCTGGCCCTGGCGCCCCCTGCTGGAAAGCATCCTTGGAAGGTAGATGAGGCAGCCAGTGGCAAGCCTTGCACAGGGCGGCACCCGGCGTGTGGGCTGAGGATGTAATAGTGGAGCCAATTAACGGATTAGCCGATAAGCAGAAGCGTATTGGTTAATGCTATAGACTACACGCTTCCTCCCCGCCGCCAGTAATTTTTTTAGCAGGCTGGCCAACAGCACTGCTCAGTCCTGGCTTGCAACAGGTCTGGGACCTACCCTGCTATGGCTCTGCATTTAAAGTGTATTAGGCACTGGGTGGGTGGGCAGACAGCCGGGTCCGGGAACTCAGAACCCCCTAGACATGGGCTACTGCCATCCCACGCTGCTGCCTCTGTATCCGAGGCAGCAGCGCGGGGCAGCAGGCAGCCTGTCCGCAAGGGGAGCTGGTTTTTAAACTGGCTCCCCTGAGGTTACTCGACTATTCAATTAACCGATATTTAACATTCCTGGTCCGGGCTGGGGAGCGGGCCAGGGGAGCGCTGGGGAGCTCTTGCGTGCGTCTGGGTCTCGTGGCCTGAGGGAGCGGGCCGCCGTCGCGCTGCCCTGGGCCCCCTCACAGCGACGCTGGCCAGAGCTGCACTGCTGGGGACTGGAGCGGGGGATTTTGTACTGAAATAGTTGCCCAGTGCAGTCTCAGGTGCAAAGCTGCCCTAAACCAGCGGAGCGAACTCCCCTTCCCTTTGTCTTTATGCTGCACAAGTGCCTCTGCTCCGGGACAGTTTCGTGCAGAGGCGAGCTGGGGGCTGGCTTGTCTCTCGGGAGCTGGGCCCTTCCTAGGCCGGGCTGTGTGCACCAACCTGCCCTAGCCTGTGGCTTCTGGTGGGAGCAAGGGGTTTTTTAAATTGAAGGGTGCTAATAAAAAGCTTGTCTTACAAACCATCCCCCCTCCCCAGCTGGGTAATCATTGCCACTCGGAGAACAGAAATCTCACTGGGTTTTGGTCACTGTTTTGCTGCAGCTAAATTCTTTTTAAAAACTTGTAACTCCGCTCGGCGACGAACTCCCCGTGTCTTTCCCACCCGTGTCGTGCTCGGTGCCTCTTTTTGGGTCTGGTGCGTGAACACAATGAGTAGAGCAGGGTGGGCGGGCTCCGCAGAGGGGCCCGGGAAGTGGGGTCGCCGTGCCCAGCTCAGACCCAGCCTCTTTCGCTGCCGCTCCCTGGTTCTCCGGCGTCTCCGTACAATGGGGAGAAGGGAATTTCCCAGCCTGGCCGGAGCGGTGTCCGTTTCCAGCTGCACACTGGCCGGCTGGTCAGACGCTCGGCGAGAGCCAGCCAAGGGCTGCAGCACTGCGCAAAGGCCGAGGGGCGGGCGTGTTTTCGTCTCGGCAACGGGCCGGATCCCACCTGTGGTGCCGTTTACACCAGCGGAGGGGCTGGCCTGTGTCTACTGCAAGGAACCCCAACTGCCCCAAGCCGGCGCCTGTCCCGGGAGAACATGGTTCCTTCAATAAACCCCCCAGGCTTGGACCACTTGTGCCTCACCCATGGGGGCCAGCTTGTTTCAGAGCTGGGGGGCTGGGAGCAGCCAGGACGTCTGGCTGGAGATTTCAGCTTTGACAGACTCGCCCCTTTCCCACACAGCACAATTGCTCCGAGCTGACGTTGCAGTGCGTCCGTCCCCAATCCCCGGGGCACGTCACGCTCCGGGCGTGGGGCGGGAGAGGGGAACGCGTCTCCCCGCCGCGGCTGGCTCTGCCCTGTGCTCGCCAGGTGGGGAGAGGCCTTCGAGAAAGGGCCCGTCTGGGAGAAACTTTATTCTGGCAGCGAGACTTTAATTCTTCCCATCTCTCAGCACCGGAAGCTGACGTTGAGAGGAAACGAGAGCCTGAGACTCCCTGCAAAGCCAGGAGCAGCAGGGATAGGCACAGAGCTCTGCTCCCCCCCCCCCCCCCCACGGGAACACCAGGCTTCCATGGACAGAGGAAACAAATGGTGCCCCCCCACTCCGCCCGGCCCTGTCGGGAGCTCTGCTGGCGCAGGGCTGGCGTTACAGGAACATTGCATCAGTGTCTGGTTACGGAGAAGCCTCGTCCAGGGAAAAGACTTTGTTTAGGAAACCTCTTTTGCAGAAGCCGGGGGGAACTCGCAGGGTCTGGGCTGCGCAGGGGGAGGTCCTTCCTGCACCTTTCTCGCCTCGCTGCTTGCGAGGCGAGAAAGGGGCTGGGAGCCTGGCCGTGTGGGTCCTCAAGGGGACTGGGCTTGGAGTGTGAAGAATGGGAGCGAGGGTTCCTTGTCCTTTCCGTGGCCTGGCCAAAGACCCCCTTCCTTCTGTGTGCCACGTGGGTAGAGCGGGAGGGCCTGCGAGTCAGACCTGGTCAGAGTAGAGGGAGGCAGGACTCCTGGGTTCCTCTCCGAGCTCTGCCACAGATTACCTGTGACTCTCGACCAGTCCCTGTCTCTCACTCCCTGCCTCAGTTTCCCTCCCAGTACGATAGGAGGAGGGTGCATTTTGGCCATGAACATTGAGCCCCCTGGGTGAACCGGGCCCCAGGGTGTACAAGATCCTTTGCGTCCAAGTGGCCAGTTGCCGAGTTCAGTGTGGGGTGGTGCACAGGGTTAGCAGGGCGGGTGGGGTGGTACACAGGGTTAGCAGGGCGGGTGTGGTGGAGAGGGGGCTAAACGCCCATATCCGGCTCACACTGAAGCCTGGCTCAACGGGAGACGGCTTCTGTGCCCCCAGCCTAGGCCCTGCAAAAACATGGCAACATTATTAGGTGCATTACGGCAGTCTGTCCCATTGTGCTGGGCATTGTCCATTGTTAGGTGTATTATGGTAGCAGCCAGGCCCAGCCTGCCCCGTTGTGCCAGGTGCTGGACCGACTCGGAAGAGGAAACGTGGGAGCGAGGCAGGAGGCAGCTGGTGGATCCGGGCAGATTGGAGCATGAGGAAGCTCCGAGACGCCCCTCGCGTAGTGGTGTTCCCCATGGCGGGGGGAGGGCCTGGGAAGGGAGTGGATTATGAGCAGAATGGGGCGGCAGAGTCGGGGGCTTTGCTGTGCTCACCAGAGGAACTTGTGCAAACCAGACTGTGCCTCAGTTTCCCCATAGGGAGGTTCCCCCCCCCCCCCGGCATAGCAGGGTGGGGATACTTAAGGGTGACCCATTTGGGAAGGCACCAACAGGGGGTTGGAAGGGCTCTGCCTTGGTTTCCTCAGTGATGCAGGCTGCTAGGCCGCTCCCCAGCCGGGGCATCCATGCAGCTCCCACCAGTGTTTCCATCCCTTCCCCCAGGGGCGCATTCTTCCACCACATTTCAGCCTTGCCCAAGACAGGTAAAACAGGCCCTGCCGCCTGGCCTCTCCCCGCCATCTGCCACCAGCCCAGCAGGGAGCCCTGGCCCGGTCTCTCCCCGCCAGGGAGCTCCCTGGTCACCAGCTGGGAGGCTAGTCATGGGGGGGGGCAGCTCTCCTAAAAGGGCCTGGGTCAGAGAGGGTAAAACCTACTAAGCTGGGGCTGCTCTGAGGGAAAACACATCGGCTGCGTGTCCCCGGGGGGGCGCTCGTGCAGTGGGGGGGGGGGGGGGGGAGCTGGAGTTGCAGCCACGTGTGGCCACCTGCTGCAGCCGGACGTTTGCTGCTGGAAATGCCGTGAACGGGATTCAGCGGGGGTCCTGGTGCGCGCTGCTCGGATCAGCCGCAGCGGCGGGTTGTTCCCTTCTGCGTCGCTGGCTGGCTGGGCTCTTTGCTCCGCTCAGTCTCTGCGGCTTGAGTGGGGTGGGGCCAGCTTCTGATCTCGGGGGGACTGGTGTAAACCCAGTGGGGCTCCGCTCCCTGCAGCGGCGGTGCTTGGGCATCACCTGGGTGCCAGCTGAGGTCCAAATTTGCCCCTAAGTGTGCCCCAGGGCACGGAGGGGCGGCAGGGTCGAGGTGGACAAAGGGAGTGCTGGCCCCAGTGCAGCAGCGCCACCTGCTGTTTGCCCCGTTCGGGCAATGCCCCGTAACAGCAGGTCAGCCTCTCCAGAGGCACCCTGTGCTCCGTGCCGCCTGCTGGGTTAACGCCTCTGGGAGCGATCGGCATGAGCCCCCCGGGGGAACGGGCCAGAGCACGGCCCTGCATTGAGCCCCAGGGCAGATCTGCTAGAGAAACAGCCCGTCTGGAGGTAAAAGTCGCCAGGGATGGCAGAGAATCCGCCCCGCCCTCGTTCCAGGGGTTAATTGCCCGCCCTGTTCAAAATGGCTACTTATCACCCTCCATCTCCAGCTTTCAGCCCTGGGACCTTGTTCCTTTGTGCACTGGACTGACCACACTGGTGTCACGTTTCTCTTCCCTTCCTCTCTCCTTTAGGCTGCGACTCCCCCCCCCCCCCTCCCCGCATCTGTCTCCCCATGGAGAGACAGCTCCTTGTGGTTCCCAGCTTGTTTCAAACCCTTTACAACATCTCCTGGTTAGGGATGTAAATGGCTAACTGGTAGGTCCCTGCCCTGCCCGGGCAGGAGGGCTGCTCCAGTCCTATGGGACCTGGCTCCCCGTGGACAGGGTCTGCTCTGGCTAGCTCGCCAGAGGATTTCCTGCCCGTGGTGGCCCCATCCCAGCCCCCCCCCCCGCCCCGCTGCAGGTTACACACTGGCTCCCCGGGAGTGGGGCTGGCAGTGCCTGTAACCGCTGGGTTTTTTAAGTGGTCACCCGGTTACCTCTTTAAATGAATTTTTACATCCCTGCTCCTGGCTTCTCTCTGGCTCCGATGTAGCCACGCCCTTCCTGACGTGTGGGCACAACAGTCCATGCGTGGTCGCACCAGGCCACGTCTGGAGACGGTGTCACCTCCCTGCCCCCTGCTCAAGATCCCCCTGCCGATACGGCCCTGGGGCACATTGGTTCTTTCCACCTCAGCGTGGCATGGATGCTGAGGAGGCATAGCTCAGTGGTTTGAGCATTTGCCTGCTAAAACCGGGGTTGTGAGTTCAATCCTTGAGGGGGCCATTTAGGGATCCAGAGCAACTCTATCAGGGAGGGTACTTGGTCCTGTGGTGAGGGCAGGGGACTGGACTCAATGATCTTTCAAGGTCCCTTCCAGCTCTATCAGATTAGATATATCTAAAAAATAAATAAAGCTCTGGTTCTGTTGATCCTCTCCCAGGACTTTCTTGGCCTTCTCAGAGTCCCTGCTTGCCAGGATAGAGTCCCTGTCTCATATGTCCAGCCTGTTCTCTGTGTTCCTGGATGGATTTGGCCATACAGGGACACTCATTTTTTTTCTTGTGCCCAGTTCACCAAACAAAGCCCATCTCTGACTCGGTGACCTGTCCTCTTCATTGCCCCTCCTTCTGCATGCCACCCGCCAGTCTCATCAGTGGGGATTGTAGGGTTTCTCTAAGCGCACTGATAAAAATATTAAATCACATTGGGCCAAAAGGTGATTCCTGTGAGACCCACTAGAAACTCACCCCCTGGGTGACCGTTCCCCTTTGACAGTCACATGGTGGGATAGAGCTGTTAGCCAGCTTTGAATCCAGACACCATGTGCCAGGTTGGGTGTGTGCGGCTCTTGCTTTTTAATAAAAATACTATGCAGCACCAAGTCACATGTCTTCCAGAAATCAAGGTCTAGTAAGGTGACCTGATTGCATTTCTCAAGCAAACTGGTAGCCTCAATTTGAAATTGGGTCCATTTTCCATGGTGACTAGGTGCATATCACGGGCCTTCTTTCATTCTTTATTAACTGAGTCCAGTGGCAGCCACTCCATTATTTTGCCTGGCATTGATCAGGCCGATGGGTCTCAGATTATCCAAGTCATCCCACTTACCCTGTGAAAATATAGCTTTCTTCCAATTTTCTGGGACTTCCCCAGTGTTCCAGGTGTCCCTGAAAAGGAACATCAATAGTCCAGAGAGCTCTTGGCCAGCTCTTTTAAGATTCTTGGATGCAAGTTTTTTAGCTCTACCGATTTGAAAATGTTTCACGTTAGTAGCTGCTGTTTAATATAATCCTGGGTTACTGTTGGAATGGAAAGAGTGTCGTCATCATGATGGTAGGATAGGATTAGATCATCTGGCTTTTTCCCCAAACCGAGAGGAGAGCTATTTATAGAGCGCTTCTGTCTTTTCTGCATTATTATTGACAGGCTTTCATTGCCATCCAGTAATGCATCAATATCATTGTTAGGGTTCCTTTGGTTCCTAATACACTATTAAAAATCCTTATTCTCCTTAACTCTGCTGTCCCCAGAGTTCTCCTTGTGTCCTTTATTAATTTTCTACAATTCCTAGTTTTGAATTTACGTTCCTTGCTATCAATGCCTCCTTTCCCTATTTGTTACCTCATGTGTTTTATTTTTGTGAAAGCTTCTTTCACTTCCCTTCTAAGCCAGGTTGTTGTTTTTTTTAATCAATGTAGATTTCTTTCTTGAGCTGTGGTATTGTGGCTTCCTAGTTACCACTCCTATATATGGTCCTTCCGGTGTTGCCCGTAAGCTGTGCATTGGGGCAGACACTCAGGAGAGATTCAGATGCTGCCCAGCTGACAAGCAGAGCTCCTACAGCTGGCAGCATGTGTTTCTACTGGTGGTGCACATCTGCACATGCCTTGGCACACTTAATAACATTTATTCCACACACGAATGGGGAAAAATGAAGGAAGATTGCCCTTCATCTGCCATCATCTGTCTTGTGAGTCACTTTGCTCTAACGTTGCCACTGGACTGGTGGCTAGAACACAGGGCTAGAAACCTTCATGTGCAACTGCGGGTGAGCTGCTTCCCCTTTGTGCCTCAGTTTCCCCACCGGTGTAATAGCACTTTGAGTGCGTTTGACACACAGGGATGGGCAGTGTAAGAGCAGCATTATTGCTCCTGTACTCCAGCTGTTGTCGATGGCAAAGCTTCCCGCTGAAACGTGCTAAAACATGTGTTCGTAGCTCCTGCCAGCAGCTGGCTAGCGAGCCGCCTTTGCCCTTGTGTGCCAGAGCCAGCGGGCTTTGGGGAGCGGTAGCTGAAATGACTCCGTCACCTCATGGTAAACTTGTCGATTTCCCCCCCCTTCCCTCCCCCTCCAAGTCGGCCTCTGCAAGGGACTTAGCGCCTGGCTTCCCCCCCCAGCGCCAGGCAGCCACCGCTGGAGGGGTCCCCCAGGGCACAGCCACGTGGCACAGCCTGCTAGGGACAGACCGTGTCTACAGGCCACTTGCGAGCTCCCATCCCAGACCTTTGTCTGCTCTGCTCCCGCTTCGCTGGAGCTTGGCAGGATCCCACCGTGCGCGGCCGGCGCCCGCCCTGCTCCCTGCCTCGCCCCTCCTCCTCCCTCGCGCACTGAAGCCAACAGGCCTCCTCTCCTCTCATTATTGTCCGGGAGCTGCCACCCACTGCCCTGGGCGGGGGGGGACTGTGTGTAATTAGCGAGGGAAGGTAGCAATTGAGACGCTGCTGCGGAATAATTATAGATCCGCGGGGATCCATCCCGGGCAGGCTGGAGTTGGAGTAGCTTCGCTTTCATGCAGCTGAGCAGAGTCCCAGGCTGCCTAGTTAACTTTGATCCTCGGCCGCTTTCCTGTTTGCAGCCCGGCCGGGTGGGGACCAAAGCTGGCCGGCTCTGCGTGTCCCTGGCACAAAATTCACCTCCTATTTTGAGCCCCGGGGGCGCTGCCCTGTCCCTCCTGGCTCGGCCAGCTCCAAGCACGCGAGAGCCCCGGGCCTTCTAGTGCCCCCGGCCAGCACGGCGCACCTCCCAGCGAGAGACCGTGCACTCCCGTCGTGCGCAGCTGTGCAAAGTGGGGAGGAGTGGCTGCGGGAGGGAAACGCGCCCCCCCCCCCCGGCAGCAGCACGCCCCGTAACATGGGTGCACCCGAGCAGCTGTGCTTGGAACGGTGCGCTGCTGCGGCTGCATCGCTGCTCGGGCCCTGATGCAGATGGGCCCTGACTCCGAACAGGGATATTCCACCCCCTCAAGACCACTGGAGACACAGAATCCTGCATTATCTGGGGGTCCCTCCGTGCTAGGCTCAGGGTGCCTGCGTAGGGGCATGGGTGGGGGCGCTTGTGTCCCTCTGCCTGGATTTGCATAGGGCAGGTGTAAGACACACAACCGTGTGGCTGACTGGTTCCCACAGCCCTTTAGGCTCCCCAACGGAGCTTTGAGGACGGACCCAGGTGTCGGGAGGTTCTGATCAGACTCAGTCTGTATCCCTGCCTGGAGAGGGGTGCCCAGCTGGCTCCCACGGGCACCCTGCAGCTTCTGGATGCGAGACCGGGGCAGAACGCAGCCCCCCGTCTCTGGCTGTGCTATCGAAGTGCCTCTGCCACTCGGTGGGAAAGACTGAACCATGCTGCATGGGGGTTGGGGTTTGCAGGAGAGGGGAGAGGAACAGCAACGTGCCCTGTGCTGCCCTAGGAGCACAAGGGCAGGAGAGCCCCAGTTTCACACGGCTCAGCATTCGGGGATTGGACTTTGCTTCCTGGCCCCCCCAGCTGCTCTGTCTCGCCAGGCCCCCCAGAAGGGGCCTCACTCCCATTAGATGCGGCACCACAGGGTGAACAGCTGGTGCTTCCCGGACACCAGCACCTACAGGTGAGGTGACTGGAGCCTAAAGCAAGAGTTAGGTTTTCCGAGGCACCAAGCCACCCGCATCTCCTGCTAGCGATATGTGGCTAGTGGCTGCTGCTGGCTCCCTGGCCCGACACTCGCTTGGGGCTGTGTCTAATGGCCAGGTTGTTACAGGTGTGTAGGCCCCTGGAGTGGCCCTAAGACTTGGCGGTGTGAGTCCCACAAGAAATCCAAAGGCTTCTCCCCGTTACCCCGTGTTTCTGCTCTGCTATGCGCCGATTAGGCCTCCGCTGGAGTATTGTCTGGCTGCCACATTTCAGGAAAGAAACTGGAAAAGGTCCAGAGAAGAGCAACAAAGGTGATTGAAGGTCGAGAAAAGATGAGCTGTGAGGGAAGACTGGAAGAACTGGGCTTGTTTAGTTTAGGGAAGAAACGTCTGAGACGGGACACGATCTCAACTGTCGAGTACAGGCAGTCCCCGGGTTACGTACAAGATAGGGACTGTAGGTTTGTTCTTAAGTTGAATCTGTATGTAAGTCGAAACTGGCGTCCAGATTCAGCCGCTGCTGAAACTGACTGCCAGTTCTGACTTACATACAGAATCAACTTAAGAACCCCAGGCGTCCCCAAGTCAGCTGCTGCTGAAACTGATCAGCGGCTGATTCCAGGAAGCCTGGGGCAGAGCAACTCTGCCTCGGGCTTCCTGTAGTCAGCGCTGGTCAGTTTCAGCAGAAGCTGACTTGGGGACACCTGGGGCAGAGCAGCTGGGGTGCTGCCGGGTTGGTCCAGTAGCGCCCAGAGCGGCGCTGCGGGACCAACCGGCAGCGCCCCAGCTGCTATGCCACAGGCATCTGGAGAAAAGCCTAGTCTGCTGGGGGGGGCCTACTAGCTGCGCCCCCCACACTCCAGCAGACCAGGAAGACACGGGTGGCGGACCGAGACGCACCACGGTCCCGCCACCTGGATCCTCCGCGGCTTTGCTCCCAGTCTCCCAGGTCTGCCAGGGAGACGGGGAGCAAAGCCTCTGAGGACGCCAGCAGCGGGACAGCCGCGGGGCATCTGGGCTGTCCCGCTGCCAGCTTTCCCGAGGCTTTGCAAAGCCTCGGGGAAGCCGGCAGCGGAGCAGCCCAGGCACGCCTGGGCTGCCTCGCTGCCCGAGCCCCCCCGCGGCTTTGCTCCGCGTCTTCCTGGTCTGCAGACCAGGGAGACGCGGAGAAAGCCCCGGATTACACGGGCGGCAGGACCGTGAGGTCCCGCAGTCCGTGTCCTCCAGGGCAGCCCCGTTCGTAACTGCGGATCCGACATAAGTCGGATCCGCATAAGTCGGGGACTGCCTGTACTTACAAGGGTGTTACAAGGAGGAGGGAGAAAAATTGTTCTCCTTGGCCTCTGAGGATAGGACAAGAAGCAATGGGCTTAAATTGCAGCAGGGGAGGCTTAGGTTGGACATCAGGAAAAACTTCCTGCCTGTCAGGGTGGTTGAACATGGGAATAAATTGCCTAGGGAGGTGGTAGAATCTCCTTCACTGGGTTGGATAAACGTCTTTCAGGGATGATCTAGATCGGGGTGGCCAATCCGTTACAGGCAAAGAGCCAGAATAGTTGTGCATATAGTGAAAAGAGCCGAGGGGGAAAGTTGTCAAGCAAACAAACAAACAAAAAAAAGCCCAGCTGCATTTGGTTTTAAAAAAAAAAAAGAAGACTGCCCCTTTAAGAACCACAGTTAAAGGCTTTTTGGCCACACCAGACATGGCTCCCCTGCCCCAGTGAGCACAGGGAGCCAGGAGGCGGGGGCGATTTTCAGGGGCCATGAGGGCAGGGGTCCGGACTTGATGCCCTCTCAAGGTCCCTTCCAGTTTGACTATTCTGATTCCCAGCCATGGAGTCTCTTAAACCCCACCCCAGGCGCCTTGCCCGGTTCATGGGATGGGTGGTTAGTGGCGGGGATCCCTGCCCCTCATGGGGTGCTGGTCACCTTGGGCTGGTGCGTGGATCATCCTGGGATCCGGCACAACTGGGAGCAAACTGGCTGGCCCCTGCCAACCTGATCCAAACGGAGCCCCTACTGGGGCTCCAGGCCAGCTGTTGGGAATGAGGGAGCCGCTGGGACTGGCCCCTGCAGGCCGGAGCTGCCCGCTTGGATGGCGTTAAGGTGAACCCGTGAGGATGTGGCCGTTGCCAAATGGGAAAGAATAGAGAGGCGCCTCTGTCTACTGTGGGGCTTTGAAGCTTGCTGCAGGGAAGTCTGCTGGCTATTTCCTGTGCTCCCCAGAGAAGTAAACAGCCCCCGAGCAGGACGCAGGCGGATTTGGCTTCTTGATGCGACTTAGGGAAGAAAAGCCAAGGGGCTGGGCAGACGTGTTTAGCTCCTGGCCCTGACAGCCAGCTAAGCCCAGCTCCTGGCGTCAGCCGAGTCCAGGGGAGGAGCAGGGCTGGTTGGTGGGCACGCAACACTCTCCTGCCTCCTTAGCCGGAGGTTTGCAGAACACTCGGACGCTGTAATTTGCGGTCAGGCTTGTTATAAAAATAAGAGCTGACCTGGAGCCGAGCGCCAGAGCTGGGCCTGGCCAGGCTGCACCCGCTGCCCTGCCCGGAGAGGAAGCAGGCTGGTGCTTTGCCCGGTGCCACAGAGATGTGGGCTCAACACATGCCCCTGGCCCAGCAGCTCGCTGGGCACGGTCTGGCAGGAGGGCGTGGGGTGGTGACAGGTGTCTCCAGACCTGAGGAAGGCCCTATGGCCATTGCCTGGGCTGTGGGGGTTTGCCTGAGCGTGGTGTGCAAAAACAAAGCTGTGGCTAGGGCACGAGAGAGTGAGTCAGGATGCCTGGGTTCCATCCCGAGACTGCAGCAGACTCCGTGTGAATCCGGAGCCATGAGAGAGGCCTCGAAAACAATTCAGGCAGCTCCTGTTGGCCTCAATTACTCCATCTCAGCAAGCATCGTTGGACGGCAGTGCATCCATGCAGGAAAGAAGGGACAGTTTTTTCATGCAAAGGGTGACTAACCTGTGGAACTCCCTGCTGGAGGAGGTTGTCATGCTGGGGCCAAGCCTTCTTCAGTCTGTTTAGAGCTAACTAAATTGAGCAGTCTCAGAAACATGAACAGCTGGTCTGACCGTGCAGCGAGTCTACCTGCAGCACGTGGGGACTGGCTCTGTCGCTGTGGGTAGAATTAGCTTTGCTTAGGGTCAGTGAGAGATGCCAGCAGCTCTGCTCCCAGGGGCTGTGCCAAGCTAGGCAGAGTGGGCCTGGCTGGGAGACCGCCACTATATTTACCTGTGCTTCTGCAGGTATGGGAGATTGAAGCTCCCATTGGCTGCAGATTGCTGTTCCTGGCCAATGAGAGTGGTGGGAATCCATCTCCCCGTCTGTGCGGCTTCCTGCAGTTCCTATTGGCCGGGATGGCGATCTGCGACCAGTGGGAGCTCCAATCGCCCGTACCTGTGGAGGGCAGGTACATATAGCGGTGGCAGAACCCTGGGGAACTGCTGCCTATTTATTGCCCACCCCTGAACTAGAGAGACCTTCGCCCCATTGGGCTATTCAGGGTCAACCGGCGCTTTTCTTGAGAGCTGGGGTGTTAACTCCATCATCCTGGCAAGACTCGCGCTCTGGTGATTGTCCTGCCTCCCTGGAGCAGGGGGGTGTCAGTGGGGACATGGCCCAATTCCTGTCCTAAATGACAAGGGCCCACCTGGAGAAGAGATTGCTGGCAGTTGACAGCGGGAAAAGGGTGTCCTGAGATCTCATGGCTAGAAATTGACAAATTCAGGCTGGGAATAGGGACACTGTATCCTAAAGAATGAGCCCTCCGAACAACAGACCGAGGGATGCGAGTGAGGGATGCGAGCGGCTCTCCATCCCTGGAAGCCTCCCCCAAGTCGGCACCGCTCCTGGAGACCCTGTTGCTCAGCAGGTGTTCTGGGCTGCACATGGGAATTGCGGGGTGAGGTCTGATTCGGGGTGAGGTCTGATTCTATGATCGGAGGGGTCCTGTCTGGCCCGAGTCTGTGAAAACTAAGCTACGAGCCGGGAAACTAAGCTACGAGCCGGGTAGTGTTCCCCTCCCCGGTCCCGCCAGAGATGGCTGCACGTCAGCTGGGGTGAAGTGCTGTGGGTGCAGCTGTTCGGGGGAAAGGCGTCAGGTTCCTGCTGGGTCCCCTCTGTGCGTAGGTAGCAAGGTCATGTCTCTGGGGCCAGACATCAATCCAGAACCAAAGCCCAGAGCCAGCGAGACCAGACAGAGTCCCCTGACTTGTAACAGCATGAGTCCGGAGCTCAGGCTGAGACCCCCTTCTGTTGTCCCAGGCAGGACCTGGCTCTTCTGGCCTGGGCAGGGAAAGGGCCCATGTCTCCTGGGCAGGGAAAGGGCCCATGTCTCCTTAGCTATGGGGGCCACCCAGCTATCCAGATGTAGCCCCCTCCCTCCCAGGGGCCCAGTTGCTCTGGGGCTCCCAGATGCTGCCACTGCAGCAGCCAGAGTCCTGAGCCACTGCACTGTGTGGCTGGGCACACCTTGGTCTGGGCTGGTTGCCCCTGGCCCTGCCCCTTTCACCCAAGCCCTTCTGGGGGCACAGAGCAGACCTCCCCTGGGGCCCTGCAGAAACGGTTGCCCCCTCCCTCTGGCCCCACCCTGTGCAGACAGTGGCTCTTTTAGTTCTGGATGTAGATCTGCCTGTCATGCCCCTGGATAGCAGCACCACCTCCCTTCTGATACCTGTGTTTGCACTCACCACTAGAGCACCATGTCTCTTGTGATCCAGACATCTGCCCAGCCCTCAAACGCTTGTGGAGATCTTGGCCTCAGTGGAACCGGTGGTGGGGAGGGGGACTCCACAGTCTGGCTCTGGGAAGGCATGTTTCTCATTCCTCAATTTGTTGGCTGCATTGCTGGATGAAACCCTCCACTCATCTGCTAGGCCAGCCAGTGCATGCCCGGCTAGTCCACATATAGTAACCCCCATGCTAGGTGTGCATGTGTAACCACCACCCAGTGGATTTGAACCTGGGACGTCTGGAGCTAAGTGTAGGAGCCTCTGCAGCTTGAGCTATAAAGCCAGCTGGCTCGCAGCTTAGCCTGTAGAGCTTCCTTGTTCTTATCTCTCGCTGTAAGTGGTCCACGTGCCACTCTCAGTGCGTGGGTTACACTCGCTCCTCAGGGCTGGCCTTAGCATGAGGCAAATTGAGGTGGCCACCTCAGGTGCCAGACTGTGCGGGAGGAGCCACTAGGCCTCCTGCGGGTGCATCTGTATTCTCTCTGCTCTGGGTGCACCGAGATGGTGGGGTGCGGTGCTGGAGGAAGGAGGGCACGAGACATGACAGGCAGGCAGGAGAAAAGGGGGCACGGGGGCGTCATTTCAGCTCCCCGCCTCAGGTGGCAAAATGTCGTGGGCCGGCCCTGATGCTCCTCTGACATTTGCAGAGTTATCGTCATGGAAACCTCCAGCCCCCAGAACATGCAGCCGTGACCTGCACGTTTTCAGCTGTCTCGCCCTGCGCTTACCAGTCCTCGTGGTTGTTCGAGTCCCTCTGCTCCTGCCAGCCCTTTAGTAGCCGGATGGGCCTGGGAGTCCGTGAGATCCTTCTGCCGGGCCTCTCTGCCAACACACTGTGCTGCCAGCCCGTGGGAGTCCACGCCACATGCCGCGGCGGGAGGCCAAGCCCTTAGCAGGGCTCGTCCCACGAGATCGGCCGTTTCTCTTGCTCACAAGCAGCCAGGGGGGTTCCCAGCCAGCGAGGGGTCTGGAAGGGCTGTGAAGCCAGCCTCGCGCTGCCGTTCCTGCGGCCGTCCGCCCCCCGTGCAGTTTCTTGCGCTGTCCTTCCGAGCAGCTGGTGTGCGCCACTGCTGGAGGTGGGATTAAGGGTGTTAAGGACTAGTCGACTATCCGATAAGCAAATGCCTATTGGGATACTCGGCCGACGAGTTGACTCCCCCGCCCCCTTGCTGTCTCTATCAGAGAGAGGCAGCAAAGGCGAGGGGGAAGAAGGGGTACGTCAAAGCGGTAGCGCTGCACGGCTGAGCTGGGGATCAGCTGTGCGCACTGCCCCCTTGAAGCGCGGAAGCGGCAGCGCTGTGAGGACCCAGAATCAGCTGGGGACGCCCCAGCTGATCTCGGGTTCCGCGGGGCGTTTCCCTCGATCCTGGGGTCAGCTGGGAGATCCCCTGCTCAGCTGTGCGGCGCTGCCCCTTTAAAACGCCACCTCAGCATTTCAAAGGGGCAGCACCGTGGAGCTCGGGGTCCACTGGGGACTCCGCAGCCGATCCTGGGCTCTGCGCGGCATTTCAGCAGAACTGGGATCAGCGGGGGAGTTCCCAGCTGACCCCGGGCTCCATGAGAGCGCTGTGGCTTTGAAATGCACAAGAGCCCCCACGGGGAACTCTTGTATATTTCAGAGCGCAGCCTGGAGTGAGTGGGACTTTCCGCTGGCCCCGGACTATACATGGAGCTCTGCGTTCCTCCTTTGAAATGTACCAGTGCCTGCCGACTAGTCAATTAACCGCAATTTAACATCCTTGGGTGGGATTCTGGGCAGGCCCCACCCGGTCCTCCCCCAGCGAGGCCTGTGTTTGATCTGACCTCTCCAGGCCCAGGGCAAAGCTGCACTCCTAGGCAGAGCTGCTCCAGCTGCCAGGCCCAAGCCCGAGGGGCGGGGAGGCCTCAAGAAACCTGGAAGCGGCAGCTGGGCGTCGCTGCGCCAGCAGGAGCGGGCTGGGTGGCCAGATAAGATGCTTTCTCCTTCCTGCAGCCGTTTCCCTGCTGTGGGCGGGGCGGGGCGGGGCAGCCTGGATTGCATCCTGCAAAGGTTGTGCTTGGCCGGAGGGCTCTCCGGAGCTCTGGCTGGGGATAATTTTAGCTCCTGACCTCGGATCCAGTGTTGATTGGTGGAGGGAGGTTTGGGAAGGGCCTTGTCAGGGAGACAAGCCAAGGCCGGGGTAGGCCTTGTGGCGGAACCACGGCCTGGAGCTGCTGGGGCAGCCTTGCGGAGCAGCAAGTGTCTGGCACCGGGTGCAGGAGTTCCTGGGCCTAGCGGGGGGCTCGCCCCCAGGCCTGGCTGCCCTGGGAAGTGACACGGGCTGAACTGCCCTTGAAGCGCTCCGGAGAGCAGCGTGGGAGCCAACCCCCCTGGCTGAAATTGTCGGCGGGGGTTCCGTGGGGCTGCGAGCCCGTCTCCTTCCCCTGACTCCTGAAGCTGGCGCTTTGAGGAACAGCCCCCAGCCCAGGAGTTGTGGGGCCCTCGAGCGAGACAGGCTGCGTCCAGCTGCGCTTTGCCCCCTCTGCGGCTCTGACCAGCACCCCTGGGAGACTCTGGGGGGCAGGAGGGCTGGGCTTCGTGGGGCCACGCTGCCCCCATCCCCTGCTTCCGTCACTCGGGCTGGGAGCCGTGGGGCGGCACTTGGGGCTGGGCAGGATCAGGCCATGCGCTGCGTTCCTTTCGGGAGCCTTCTGCGGTGGGGCACCCCGAAAACAGCCCGTTTCGGCAGCTCAGCAAGGGCGCTTGGGGCAGCTGTCGGAGCCAGGACCATATCCTGTTTCATGTGGCCACATGTTCCCCCCCCTACGCACCCTGCCCAGCCTCCCCCAGCTCTTCGGGGAGGGGGACTGTGGGCCCAAGGACAGATGCGAGGCTGGGGGTGGGGGGGAACATGCCTTTGTGTGAGCCCAGCAGTTGCAGGGGATGTCCGTGGGTCAGCGAGCCCTGGGGGTGGGAAACCCCCCTTTCATCCTCTGGGCTAGGAATAAGCCAGCCCCTTCCCCCTCCCCAAGATGGGACCGGGTCCGGGGAGGGGGAGTCAGCTGATGTTTTGAAAGTTTCCTTTTCACCTCGCAGGCAGCGGCGTTTTGCACAATGCGGTTTCTGTCTTGGCTGACGGCGCGGAGTCTCTGCAGCTGAACGGGCGCCAGGCTGGGCCCTGTTCTCCGCCTGGGCTTTGGCTTCCCCTCTGGCGCGCGCTGCCTCTTGCCGCTGGGCCGGGATGGCGGGAGGCGACGCAGGGCGGCCGGGGGGGGGGGGGGCGTAAAACGTTAAAAAGGCCAGAAGCCCCGAAGGAGGCTGGAACAAGGAGCAATGGCCTCAAGTTACAGTGGGGGAGGTCCAGGTTGGATATTAGGAAAAACTGTTTCCCTAGGAGGGTGGGGAAGCACTGGGATGGGTTCCCTAGGAAGTAGTGGAGTCTCCATCCCTAGAGGTGTTTAAGTCTCCGCTTGACAAAGCCCTGGCTGGGTTGATTTAGTTGGGGTTGGTCCTGCCTAGGGCAGGGGGCTGGACTCGATGACCTTCTGAGGTCTCTTCCAGTTCTATGATACGTCACGCTCCTTCTCCCTGGCAGGTTTCTCTTTCCGGGACGGCTCAAGGTGTGATCTTGCTGCCAGCAAAGTCGGGGCAAAACTCCCCTGGCCTGGGGTGCAGCCCTGTGCCCCCGACTGTCCAGTCAGCCTGGGAGAGAGTGTGTCCTAGTGGTTAAAGGAACGGATTGGGAGTTGGAAAACCTGGGTTTAGTGCCCTGCTCTGCCACAGTCGCCCTGTGTGCTCTTGGTCCTGTCCTTCAATCTGCCGCCTGCCTCAGTGTCCCCGCTGCAGTGTGAGGCGAGCGCTTCCCTGGGTAATGCCAGGAGGAATGTTGGTGAGGTGCCCCACCCCTGCCCTGGCACAAACCACTGAGACGGGCCCGGCCCTCCTTACCCCTATGCAGAATATGCAGCAGCATAGGGCACCTGCAGATGTGGGTCTTAAAGTCCACCCTCCCGCCTCTTCCTAGCCCTGGTCTGCGGCTCCGCTTCCTCCCAAGAGGATCCAGTTAAATGAACAGCGACAACCCCTGGCTGAGCTGGTAGCGGCGCGTGGACCCTGTGCCTGGGAAAGAGCCAGGCGAGGGGCAGTGAGGCCGTTCCGGGGCATGGGCCAACCCCAGGTCCACACTGTCCCTGCCTGAATTTACTGTGTGAGGCCACAGGGCCTGAGTTCAAAGTTTGCCGGAGAGTTTGAAGGGGCCATTGGCAGCTCTGCCTAGCCTGGGGGGCTTGTGCTGGGAAGCAGGAGGCTCTGTAGCCCATGGCCTGTTTGAATCCTGGCCTGTGGAGCAGTGATCACCAGGCACGGCCCTTGGTGCGGACATGGCCAGGGCACAAGCATGGAGCCGCAGCCCTGCCTCCCTCTGCTGCTTGCAGGTGGGACCTGTCCTGGCCTCTCAATGGCCCTGCATCAATGTTCCCTCTAATCGTGCCCATAAGTGAGCAGAATAAATTTTCTATGTGCACCTAGGCATGTGCAGATGTGCACCACCAGTAGAAACCCACCCAAACCTAGCTGGGCGCTGTGAAATCTGTCCTGAGCGGTTGCACGAGTGCACGGCTGACAGGGCACACTTGCACGAGTGCCTGGGAGCTCCTGCCGGGCATGGCGGGAGCTGTCCCACCCGACGTTGCCGGCAGCCAGTTCCAAAGGCAGAGTAGGGGCTGGCGGATAAACCCCTGGAGTGCGAGAAATGGACCCCGCCAGCCAAGGGAAATGGAGTCACGCCTGTCACTCCAAGCAGGGATCCGGACACGTTCTCGGGGGCTGGCTGGGTGGCAGGTTCTGGTCCGGTTCTGTCTCCCCCGGGCAGCACTGTGGTGTCTGGGTCGATGGGAGCCCTGTGCGTGTCCGGGAAGGAGCCCGGAGCTGAACCTCATGGGTCCTCGATTGCCTGACCCGACCCAGCTGCGTTGTCCTACGCCCGCTGGGGCCGTGGCTGGTGGCTGTTCGGTGCGGTTCCTAAGACACCGGGCCCCCTCTCCCGGCCCTGTGATCTGGCTGCGGCTGCTCCAGGTGTCTGGCGCTGGAAGGGGGAGCGAATCCGGCCTCTGGCCCCTGCTCATTCTCTGCACTGCGGGGAGCAGAGGGAAGGGGGCTTCTCATGCCCCAGTGTAGCACTCTTGCACCTGTGCAGAGGGCAGGGCATCCGGCTGGGCAGCCTTGAACCAGGGAGGCCAGCAGCTGGCTCCTAGGATGGGCTGACCCACTGCTCCCAAATGCCTCCCGATGATGCCCTGTATCCCAGCGCCCAAGCTGGTGTTTCCTGCAGGCTTGGATCAAGGGGGGCAGGCAAACTGGGACCCTCCATAGAAAATCTACAGGGCTGCTTGTCCCCTGTCAAGGGCAGGGCACTGTCCTGCGGGTGCCAGAGCCTAGGGCACGTGGTCCTTCTGGGGGGCTGGGCAGAGCATGGTGGATTGGATGAAACGGGGACCCAGGCAAACTGGTCGGGGGGGAAGAGACCCGAATGCTCCCAGCATCCTTCAGGGGACCCCAGACCTTGCCAAGGGCGTTGCCAGGAGCTTGGTTAGATGCCAACACGTCTTCCAGATGCCTGGCAGCAGCCGGAGCACCTGGCCCTGCAGGCTGGCGCGGGATGGGGTGCTGGGCTCCTGCCCAGGGCACAGAGGCATGTGAAGGTGAAGAGCAGGCAAAGGGCCGTGTCCCGGGACAGGGCAGGGGAGACGCTGGGGGCTACCCATGCAAGCGCGACACGGGGGGCACATGCTGAGGGCTGAGCACTTGGCTCGTGGTGCCAGGTTTCCAGGGCAGGCGTGGTAGTGCCAGGCTGGGCTCCTGTGCCCAGCCAGGGTGCTGGGCCCAGCTCAGGGGACCTGCTGCTAGGGGAGAGAACAGGTGCGGAGCAGCCCACGACCTCCAGCCGACTGTCTCTGCTTGAGCTGGGACATGGGGCGACCCCCCGGCTGCCCTCCTGGGCCGGCACGGTAGGCCTGTCGCTCTCAGCCCTGCCAGCGCACGTCAGGATGTGGGTGAGCGCGGCGGGCGCCAGGCGCCGGGCTGCGGTTAGCGCTGCCAGGAAGCTGGGGTAGACCGGAAGCGACGTCTGTCATCCAGCGAGATTTCATGCTGCTGGAAGGGCCGTGCTGCGCCGTGAGCGTGGGACGCGCCCGCCTAGCCCCAGCGCGCAGCCAGCCACCTCCGGGCCTGCGCCCTGCAGCTGGGGGGCTAATCGCACGTAGGCAGGAGCACGCAGGTGGCCTGCTTGCACTAGTGCAGTCAGATGCATCAGTGAGCAGTGTGAAGACTCGGGGAGCTGTGCCCCAGCGCCCTGGGCATGCAGAGGGGATGGAGACTGGGCATGGACCATCACTCCTGTTGAACAAACTGTTCCAGCAGCGCTGGGGCGCTCTAGTGTCAGGGCCAGTCCCTGCCCCAGGCCGCCTGCAGTCTAAGCAGGATGGGAGGGGTCCCAGAAGTAAACCCCTCTGGCGCCAGGGGGCCAGGCTCCTCCCAGGGCGCGGCTGGCAGGCACGCCGGGGATCTGAGTCGGGCGTGGGCCAGGAATGCCGTGGGACTCGTGGCCTTGCCAGGGCCGTGGCTGGGCGACACGGAGGCCAGCGCTCGCCCCAGAACAAAAGGCGCATTGTGTGGCTGCAGCCGCCTTGCATTTCCGAGGAGGCAGAGATGCAGCCGGGGGCGGGATCTGGCAGGTAGCCTGCCCTCTGTGCCAGGGTGCAGCTCGGGGGCGTGTGTGTAGAGCTCCCTGTCTCTGAGCCCTGGGGGGATGTGTGGGGCAGTGGGAGAGGGGTCCCCCCCATGGGCTCATTCTCCTCTCGCCCCCTAGCCCCGTGTGCTAAAGCCATTAGGGATGAAGTCACGTCTCCCATTCTGCTGTGCAAGTCGATCTGTCTCTCCCCTCCCCCCATGGGAAATGAGGTTCAACACCCCACCCCGGGGCTCTGACCTGCTTCCCCTCTGCTCTGAGCACCAACCGGCTGCAAAGAGACCGGGTCACTGGGGGGGGCATGTGCACCCCAGAATCTGGAGAGAGCAGGTCTTGCGGGGGGCTCACCCCAGCTCTGCCTGGAGATGTGGGGTGCCTGTGGGAGGAGAGGGGTGCTGGGCCTGACCCCCAGCAGGAGGAAATGGGGGGGTCCGGCCAGCACCTGTGTCCCTGGGGGACCCAAAGCAGGACCCAGATACAGTGCTGGCAGCTGGAACTAGCATGGGGGGGCGTTGATCTGGGGCTGACAGGTGTGTCTGGGCGCCCCCCCCCCCCCGCCCTCTCGTGCGCGTTCCTGCTCAGGCCGCAGGAATGGCCGGCCAACCCGAGCTGCCTACGTGAGGGCCGGGGCGTGTGGCTCGTGCCTGTTACCCCACCGGGGAGGGGCCCCCCCTCATGTCGTCTTTGTCTCTCCCCTCCACAGAGCTCCATGAACCTCCCGCCTGACAAAGCCCGGCTGCTGCGGCAGTACGACAACGAGAAGAAATGGGACCTGATTTGCGACCAGGTACTGGGGGGAGGGAGCTGGGAGCAGGGGACAGGCCGGGAGCTTGCCCCAGCCAGGACACAGGAGCCAGGCTGTGCTCAGGTCCGGCCACGGGCGCTATCGGGATCCCCCGGGCTGAGGCTATTGGGAGCAGCGGGTCAGAGCCCCAGGGCCCTTTGCAGCGCTTGGTCCGTCCCAGCCTGGTGACGCTTGCCCCTCCCCCAGCCAGGACCCCCTCCATTCTGATGCCCACACTCATGCTCCCTCCCCCCCACCCCCCCAGGAGCGGTTCCAGGTGAAGAACCCGCCCCACACCTACATCCAGAAACTGCAGACCTTCCTGGACCCCGGCATGACGCGGAAGGTAAGGGGCTCGCCTGGCGGCCGCACGCTGCAAGGCCTTTGGGCAGGGGCCTGGACTCGATGACCCCTGAGGTCTCTTCCAGCCCTGGCATTCCATGATTCTAAGGCAGGGGTGGGCAATAATTTTTGCCCGGAAGCCACTTCAAAAATTTTTGAAGTAGCCCTGGGCCACCTGGAAGGGGCGGGGCCTAAACAGAAAGGGGCGGGGATACCCACCCCCAGATGATGATTGACACCCTTCCCACTAGGCATCCATGCCCTGGAAGAGGCTTGGCATGTTCCTCCACCCCCAGACCAATCAGGGCCCGGGGGTGGGGGAGTGCACGAAGCCTCCTCCACTCCCCCCGCCCTCCCACGCCTGCAAGCAGCACGCGGCGCTTCGAAGCGCCGCTCGCAGGGCGGGGGCAGAGCGAAGGCGGCTCCAGGCGCTCCCCCGCCCCCAGGCCCTAATTGGCCTGGGGGCGGGGGACCAGCAGGGCCTCTGTGGGCTGGATCCACCCGCTTGGTGGGCCAGATCTGGCTCCCGGAGGCCCTTTTGCCCGCCCCAGTTCTAAGGTGTAAATCCGCAGGAATTAATTAATGGGTAGCAGGTTTAAAACGAATAAAAGAAAGTTCTTCTTCACACAGCGTGTAGTCAACCTGTGGAACTCCTTGCCAGAGGAGGCTGTGAAGGCTAGGACTATAATAGAGTTTAAAGAGACGCTAGATAATTTCATGGAGGTTAGGTCCATAAAAGGCTATTAGCCAGGGGATAAAATGGTGTCCTTGGCCTCTGTCTGTCAGAGGCGGGAGAGGGATGGCAGGAGACAAATCGCTTGATCATTGTCTTCGGCCCACCCTCTCTGGGGCACCTGGTGCTGGCCACTGTCGGCAGACAGGATACTGGGCTAGATGGACCTTTGGTCTGACCCAGTACGGCCGTTCTTATGTTATGTTCTTAGGATCTCTGCCAGTCGCACCTCAAATCAGGCCACGAGTTAGACCCTGGGCACATGGGCAAGACCCCGGACAGACCCCGGAGAGCTCTGGCGAGCCCAGCCCCGTGTGATGGCTCGCTAGCTTTGTCCGAGGCCGGTCCGGGAGCCCATTGCGCTCGGTGCTGTACACACAGGCGGTCCCAGCCCCAGAGCACACGCTGCTGGCTCTGTTGCTGCGAGGGGGCAGGAGCGCCGGGCCCGGTTGCTGTTCCTAACCCGGGGGTTGGGCTCTCTTGGCAGAAGTTCCGCCGGAGGCTGCAGGAATCCACCAAAGTGCTGCGGGACCTGGAGATCTCCCTGCGGACCAACCACATTGGGTAGGTGCCGCTCTGGCCGGGGGGCAGCCAGGCTCGGTCGGGAGCTGGAGCCAGCTGGGCAGTGGACTCGGCTCCCCTTAGTGCCCGCCTCTGGCTCACCTGCGCTCTGGCCGCGTGGCCGGCTCGCTCCCCGGTAGCCTCCTGCGGGCTCCCACACTCGCTGAGACCTGTTTCTCCATGGCCCCCCGGCTCCGCCGCCTGAGACGAGACCCCGGGATGTGGGCTCGCAGTGCCCCTCTGGCCAGGCTGCTCTGCCACTCGGTGCAGGGGCCGTGGGGCTGACGGGGCCCAAACCCCGTCTGCGGTGAGACCTCTTGGCTGTCACTTCGGACGGCTCTGCCGCTCCGTGGCAAACCAGGCTGCCGTTCCCCTGGTGCTGCAGGGCGGTGCGGCCAGTGTCGTTTAGAGGGAGGGGGCTATAAGCAGAAGCGGGGGTGCTAGCGGCTCCATGGTGCCCTGGGTAGAGCACAGGGCTGGGGGCCAGAGGGCCTGGGATCAGTTGCTGTGTCTGCCACTGGCTCGCTAGACTGAGTAATGGTTAGGGACAGGCCACTGCCCCGCACCGTGCCTCAGTTTCCCCTAAGAGGGACAGAATTACTGTGCAAGTGGCTCCGTGCTCGGGTGAACAGCCCTGGGTGGCTCCTGGGGCCCGAGGCAGAGGAGGGTGCTGTGGGCACCAGGAAGAGGTTACATTGGGGGTGGGGATTCCAGGCCATGAACGGAACAGGAGGAGCTGGTGGGGGACGGGACGGGACATGGACTTTACAGGCTGAAGTGAAGACCAGTCCTAAATGCAGCGTCCGGCTGCCCGACCCAGTGTGCCCAGGGCGAGGGGGCTTGCTGGCTCCTGCCAGGGCTGGGGGTGAGTGCCGGCAAGCCAGGGAGCTGGCTGGTGGGGTGTCTGTAGAACCGTCTCCGAAGGGGAATGGGGCAGGTGAGGTTGAGGCCCAGGGTCCCATGGGGCACGAGACAGGCCCTGCTCCCAAAAGCTTTCAGTGTTCGGATGCATGGGGAAACTGAGGCCCAGGGAGGGGAGGAGACTGGCCGAAGGTCACTCAGCTAGTCAGTGGCAGAGCTGGGGCCTAGAACTGCCAGCTCCTGCCCTGATCCCCGAGCCGTAACCCAGTCCCCTGGCTCATTGAAGCTTTGGCTGCCGCACGGGAGTACGTGCCACAGGGAGGGCTCCACTGCCGGGCGTGGTCCAGCCCCAAGTCTTCGCTTCCCTTTGGCCTGGGAGGGCCGGGGCACCGTGCTGCCGTCAGACGGCTCCCCCCCCACCCAGCCTGGCCCGGTCCAAGGCCGCCCCCCTGCTTTGTCCTGTGAGTGTGCACGCATCGGGCTGCGTGTCCCCACCCGCGCGGGCCCCGCTGCAGCTGGAGGGGAAATACCAGCTGGCACAGGAACCGGGCTTGTTCCTGTGCTTGGCTAGGCCGTGGGCTCTTGCGGGCCAGGGCTCCTTCCAGCGGATGCTGGGGCCGGAGCTGACATCCTGCACGGGGGAAAGGCGGGGCGCAGAGTCAGCAGCTCCCTGGCGGGGCGTGGTGGGGCCCCAGGGTGACAGTCACTCTGAGCCCCCTGTCACCGGTCCAGCTGAGCCCCCTACCCCCAGGCTGGGCCGTGGGGGGTTAATCTCCGGAGTCTAAACTGAGCCTGGGCACTGCCCCTAGCTTGGGATCCCGAGCGCGGTCCGGGGGGCAGATCTCTGTCTAGCACCCCCTGTTGAGAGCTCAGCCTGCCCAGGCCCCGAGGCCCGGCCAACCCCTTGGGGGAACACGCCCTCTCCAGCGTTTGTGCTGTACCCCGCTCTGGCCCGGCACGTGCAAGGCGTATCGGAGCCCGCACGCACCGCCAGACATGGCACGGGATCCAGGCAGCATCGCTCTGACCTGAACAGCAGGAGAAATACCGAGACCCCAAGATCAGCCCTGCCTGCAGTTCCCTGCCTCAGTTTCCCCACTCTTCGGCCTGCTGGCAGAGGCCTCCGGCAGCATCCAGGGCCCTAAAGGCAACAGCCCCCCCCTCGGGGTCTGCGCTGGAGCCTTTCTGCTGAGGGGTTTCAGAGGCTGAGTGGTTGGAGCAGCGCTGATGGGCCCTTTGGCTCAGCTCCTGTCCCGCCCGGTCTGTGCTAGTGCCACCAGCTGCAGCCCCCCGGCTGGTTCCGCACGCGGGCTTTCCGTGTACCTCGTGGGCCTACCAGCCTGGCCCCGCCCACACTCCGCCACAGCCCCGCCCACACTCCGCCACAGCCCCGCCCCCACCCCCTTCAGTGAGTCTAGTGGGCTTTCAGCCCCACATAGGACTGGGGCCCTGCTGCCAGCCCTGCGAGGGTTGGGCAGGCTGAGGCCGGGCACCACCCGTGCCGCCTGCAGGGGCTGGTGTCCCCCACGTGGGTGGTCCAGGGTCATGGTGGGCAGCAGATGGGGGGGGAGGAGCCACCCCAGGGTGGCAGGGAGGGGCCCAGTGGTTGGGGAGGTGCCGGGGGCAGCCCTGGCCCTGCTGAGGCCTGGGGTAGCAGGCAGGGTTGGGGCGGAAGGGCAGTGCAGATGTTCCCCGCGTGTGCACGCTCGCACGTGTACACAGACCCACGCGCACACGTGTCCTCTCGCCCACAGCCATGTGCACACTCGCCTGCCCTCCGGCTCACACGTGCACACTCAGGGGCTGCGTGGGGTCCCCCCCCAGCCTGCAGAGGCGGCCGGGTTTGTCTTCGCCAGCCCAGATGCCCTTCCCCCACCCCCGAGAGCCCTAAAATAGCCGCGCCAGCGCGGCCTCAGACAGGAAACGAGCCGGGGGCGAGGAGCTGGAGCGCAGACAGGCAGGAAATGGGCGGGCTCGCCAGCCCCCTCCCCCCACGGGGGAAGTGGCTCCAAGTCAGCTCCGGTGTCAGACGCTCCTGGGCCGGATCCCATCGCCCCGGCGCCGCACTTCGGAAAACGTCACCCGCCCCTCGCACGTGCAGGCACGCCCCCCCCGGTTCGCACGATCGGCTAACACGAGGGCCCCCCACTGAGTAACACACGTGCCCGTCAGGGAACACGTGGGCGGCCCGTGGACATGGCCGGGACGCCCGCGCCCTGTCGGGTCCCAGCATGCGCCTCCCGGGGGCGGAACCCCGTTTTGGGGAGCTGGCCTTGCCCTGGGGGCGTTTCGGGGGGCGGTGAGGCGGGGCAGCTGAGCTGAGCCGACCGCTCTGGCCCTGCCAGATAACAGCCAGACGCCAGGGGCCGCAATCTACAGGCCGCAGCCAGGGCCCGTGGCTGGGAGGGCCAAGGGTGTTTTAACTCTCGGTGCCTCGGCCCAGCCCGTGAGCACAAAGTGACCCAGGACAAAGCTAACCCCGGGCCGGCTCGGCACAGGGCCCAGGCCCCGGCTTGTCTGCAAACACCCGGCCTCCCCCTGCGGGGCCTAAATCCAGCCCTAGCCTGGGGCAGAGCAGGATGACGGCTGGTGCCAGCGTCATGGCACCAGGGTAGTGCGGAGAATCGGGGCCCAAGTGCGCCTGCACGGCCTGCCCGGGGCGAGGGAGGGAAAGGGGGAACCGGCCCCCGAGCTCTGCTCAAGTTGCACCCCCTGACCCGCTGTTGTCATGGCAACGCTGTAGTGACCCAGTGTTGCTTTTGCCCAGCTCTGGGGCGCCGGCTGGGTGTGATCACACCGTGCTAGGTGGCTCTCGTGGTCCTTGCCCCGAGTGCCTGTCCCTTTTCCAGGCCGGGACTCCTGCCAGCGCAGGTCGCCGGGCCAGGCGCGGTGCCACTGGTTTCCCGCCTGGCAGGGGGGGCTCCGGACCGTGGCTGAACATGGACCCCAGGCGGGAGTCCAGCATGAACGCCAGGCCCTGCGTCAGCCCAGCGGTGACTCCTCCCTGCTCCTCTCTGCAGGTGGGTTCGGGAGTTTCTCAATGACGAGAACAAAGGCCTGGACGTCCTGGTGGATTATCTCTCCTTCGCGCAGTGCGCGGTGATGTAAGTACCGCACGGGCGGCGCCCGAGGCAGAGCGGGGGAGAGCGCGGTTTGCAGAGGCCAAAGCAGCAACCCTGCATCGGGTCTCCGCCGTGCCTGACACCACTGAGCTCCCTTCTCCCTCGTCCTGGGAACACGGCAATTCCCCGACTGGCTCAGAGCCACAGCTGGCCACCAGGCCAAGGTGTGAGACCCCCCGTGGCTAATCTGCCTCCTGTGATTGTGTCCTCCTGACCCCGTTAGCGTTGGTGCCCCAATGCAGGAACCTGGATCTTGCTACGCTGCTGCTCTCAACGACTTCCTGTGGCAGTGAGTTCCACAGTCCAATGACTCTATGGGTGCCAGCGTATTTCCTCTCAGCGGTTTGCTGCTGCCCCCTACAGGTGTCCTCTTGTGCATGTGTGTGAGGCAGAGGAGTGGGTCCTGCCCCTCCCTTCGCTGGGCCCTGGCTCTGGCAAGGTGCAATGTGGGGGCTTTCCAACGTGCTTCGCACCAGCCCCACTCATTGCTAACACGGTGTGGGGAGAGTCTCCATTGTTGTGCCCTTCTTGCCTCCCTGTTGCTGGCCACCCGTCGCCTCCACTCTGTGCTCTGGCCGAGGGATTTCCCACCATCATTTTCACACGCAAACCCTGCTGGTGCAAGTCGCCTTCGCACGAGTGCCAGGGTGTGGCCGAGCCAGCCCGTTGCTGCCTGGAGAATGGTTTGAACCGGGGATGGGCTTTTCCATGTCAGATGCTTGGAGGGCCCCTGGGGGTGGCTGGCTGGCTGGCTGCCGGGGGAGAGGTGTGTGTTTACACCGGAGAAGCCGTGAATTTCTGCCCCACTGCTGGGGCGCTTGCTGTCAGCAGGAGCGTGCGAGCCGCTACGCCTGCCATGTTGCTGCTGAGTCTGCGCGCGCTTAACGCCCTTGCTAGTGCGCGCAAGTGCCCCCCGGCCCGCCCCCCGCGAGGGCCGCCAGGCCGCCGCTTTGCAACGTGGCCTCTGTGCGTGTGTCCCTCTCCCGCCCAGGTTTGATTGTGAGGGTCTGGAAAGCGGAGAGGACGGTGCGCTAGAAAAGCTGAAATCCTGGAGCAGATCTATCGAGGATCTGCAGCACCCCCTAGCCCTGTCTGCCCCCTTCGCCAACAGCCTCGCCCGCTCTGCGCGCCAGTCCGCCCTACGGTAGGTACCCCAGCCCTGCGGGAGCCTGCAGGACACACGCCACCTCCCCCTGCTCCCCGGTAGGTACCCCCCTCGCCATGCCCGAGGGCGCCTTCCCACACCTGCTTGTCACCCCTCCCCCAGCTCTGTGCTGTGATACGTACCCCCCCAGCCCGTGGTATGTGCCCGCCTGGTAACCCCCCTCTGCTCTGCCCTGTTGTACATCCTCCCCGAGGTCCATGCTCCCCCCCCCTTGCATTTGCCTGCTCTGCTCTACGCTGCGTACCCATCTGCTCCCCACCCGGGATGCTGCCTGCCCCCTTCTCGCTTCCCTGGAGTGGTCTGTGCCCTTCTCTCCTGCCAGCCCCAGTCTGCCTCTGTCTGGGTCAGTAACACGCCCTCCTCTCTCTGCTTCCAGGGCCCGTCTCCCTCTCGCTCTGCCTGCCCGTCTCTCTGGCCTGTGCTCTCTCTCTCTGTCCTCTGGCTGTGTCTGCCCCGCCTCTCGCCGGGTAAGTACCCGCCGGCTCCAGGCCGCGCGGCCCGTGGGACACGAGACGCCCCCTCCGTGCCGCTAACACACCCCGTGCCTTTCCGCTCTGCTCAGCTGGGTGCGTGCATGAGAGTGTCCATGACCGTGTGTGCACGGGCGGACATTGCATCGTGCGTGTACGTGTGTGGGTGTGCACGGATGCGTGCGTCCTGGTGCTCATGCACGGGTGCGTGTGCATGCCTGTGTATGTCTGGGTGTTCGCACGTGCGTGTGCATGCCTGTGTATGTCTGGGTGTTCGCACGTGCGTGTGCATGCCTGTGTATGTCTGGGTGTTCGCACGTGCGTGTGCATGCCTGTGTATGTCTGGGTGTTCGCACGTGCGTGTGCATGCCTGTGTGCATCCAGGTGCTGTGCATGTGTGCACGCACCTTTCTCCTCTTGCTCTTTCACCCGCAGCTCCTCCTACCCGCCTGCCCCTGGCTCTGTGTCTCGCTCTGCGCCCTCCTCCATCGTTCCTGCGGGATCCGTGCCCAGTGCGCCTCTCCCTCGCTGTGCAGCCCCCTCTGTGCTCACATCCCCCTGCTCTGTCCTCCCCCTCACCTTGACCCTGCGCTACCCGTGGGAGCAGCGAGCGTCTTCCCCGCTGCCCGTCCCTTGCCCTGCCTGCTCTGTGTGGTGCCCTGCCTCGGCCCTGCGGGCTTGGTGCCTCTGGGGGCTTCCCTTGGCCTTGCCGCTCTCTCAGCGCTGCCTGGAGATGGCCTCTGAGCTGAGCTGGGGAGGGTCTGTCGGGGAGGGCGTCTCCGGGAGTGCAGGGGGGCACAGATGTGACCTAGCGGACAGGATGTTGCGCTTGGACTGCTGGGTTCTGTTCCCAGCGCAGCCACGTGACGCGGGCGGGTCCTTTCCCGGCTCTGTGCCTCAGTTTCCCCACCCACCCTCTGGGGAGACAGTGAGCTCCCTGGGGCAGGGACCGCACTTGGGGCCGGAGTCTGGGCAGGAGGCTGCAGGTGCCGCTGTGGGACAGGCGGCGCGAGGTGCAGGTCCCCCAGCGCTGGTGGGATGGGCAGAGATGTAGCCTGGGTGCGCCAGCCCCTCCGTGCCAGCGTCTGAGCAGGGGCCGCTGCACCAGGCAGGAAGGCAGGAGGGTGTGGCTGAGAGGGAGCAGAAAGATGCAGACTCCTCCCTGCCCAGCGCCGCCCGCGGGGCTGCGGCTTCCTGGCGGCTCGGGCCAGTGGCTAGAACCAGCAGGATGCAGCGTTTGGATCCCAACGCAGCAGGACTGAGCCACGTTCCCTTCCAGCGGGCCGGCCCGTGCGGCGTGTGCCCCCTGCTGGCAGGAGGGGCCGGGCTATGCCCGTTCCACAGCCCCGGTGCCCGCAGCAGGACCCCCTGCGGGGGAAGGAATAGGGCCTGATAACCCCCTCCCCGTGCCTGCGCAGACCCCTCCCCTGCTGGCTTTCCCTGCGCCCTAGGGCCGACGTGGGCCCGCAGGGCATGGCGAGCCGGTGCAGCTCTGCGGGGAGAGGTGGCTGAGCGGGAAGAGGTGCTAGGGGAGGCGAGGCTGCTCGGCCGGGTTTGAGGGCCAGAATCCATTCCCATGGGCTCCCCAGTGTGTCCGGGCGGCTCTGGGGCCCTGCCCGGGCTCGCTCACCGCAGGCTGCCGTGTTTTGCCAGCTGCAGCACCGTGCCCAGCCGGAAGGCGCTGAAGAACTCGCGGCTGGTGAGCCAGAAGGACGACGTCCATGTCTGCATCATGTGCCTACGGGCCATCATGAACTACCAGGTACCCGGCGCCCGGCCCCACCCGGCGCTTCCCCTTGTCACATGCTTTGTGTCGAGCCCCAGAGCTGCGCCCAGGGCTGGGGGCTGGATCCCTGTAGGGGTGCAGTGGGGTCACCTCCCTTCCTGACCCCCATCACTGCTGCTGTCCTGAAGCATGGGGGTGTATAGCCCTCTTGGCCTCGGGCAGCTTCTCCTGCAGGGCCTGGCTGGCTCAGCTGTTCCATCGTTTGGGACCAGGCAGCAGGTGGCACCTGGTTTTGAGTTTCCCCTGTTGCAGAAAAGGTGATGGGGGGAGGGGGATTTTATCGGAGACGAAATGTCCGTGTCTCTATGCGAGCGGGGAGGGCGTGGCCGGTTGGCCAGAGCCCACGGGCTGCTCAGGACCAAGCCCAGCCCGTCCCGCTGCCCTGAGCTGGGGGGAGCACAGGGGCTGCGCCCCCAGGCCCCCCATTCCCGGCCTCCCTGCCGTGGCTAATGCCCCATGCTCTGCCTCTCCCTCCTCCCCAGTACGGATTCAACCTGGTGATGTCCCACCCCCACGCCGTGAACGAGATAGCGCTCAGCCTGAACAACAAGAACCCCAGGTAGGGTGCTGGTGCCCCTCCCCGCAGGCAGCCCCCCTGCGCTGCCAGCTGCCGCCCGCCGGGGCGAGAACCCTTCGGGGGTGGGGGGGCTGCGATGCTGACGGCCGGAGCCACGCAGGACGCGCTCAGAGCCGCAAGCAGCCAGGGGCCGCAGCCGGGGAGGGGCGAGCGGATTTGGGGGCGTTACAGACTCTGGCTTCCCAGGACCCAGAGCCCCCCCCCCGCCAGCCCCTGGGGGTTACAGGCCTCTGCAGAAAGCTGCTGGGGATCCAGACGCTCTCGGCTCCAGTCCAGGCCTCCCGGCAGCTGGGTGTGAGAGAGTTCGAGGGGCCTCAGTCCGGGACGCTGGACTCCCTGCTCCCTGCCAGGCCGGGGTGGCAGCGACCCGGTGTTGCACGTGCCTGGGCTCTCGGGGGCTGTCCCCAGGCAGGGAGGGAGCCCCAGCGGGGAGGCTGGGGCAGGGCGGGGCTGGCCGAGTCACCGTGCCCCTGGGCTGTCCCCTAGGACCAAGGCGCTGGTGCTGGAGCTGCTGGCGGCTGTCTGCCTGGTGAGGGGCGGCCACGAAATCATCCTCGCCGCCTTCGACAATTTCAAAGAGGTGAGCCCGGCCCGGCTGCAAGGGGGCGCCGCTGGGGCTGGGAAGGGGATCCTGGGCCCGGCTGGCCGTCTCGGGGCACCCGGGAGCTGCAGACAGCAAAGAGCCCCGGGAGCTGCAGGAGGGAGGGATCCCAGGGCTAGTCAGACAGTAGGGCAGAACGTGCCCTGATGCCGGGGTGATGGGCGCAAGGCGAAGCTCGTCACCCCCGCCTGTGCAGCCCCCTCCAGTGGGCGCCCGCGTTGGTGTCCCCAGGGCCTCGGGCCGCGGTGGTGCCGTCAGGGTGGGCTGGGCATTCACCCGTCTGCGGGCCCCGGCAGGTCTGTAAGGAGGCGCACCGCTTTGAGAAGCTCATGGAGTACTTCCGGAACGAGGACAGCAGCATCGACTTCATGGTGAGCGCTTCCGGCCCCGGGCTGGCACTGCCCTCCCAGGGGGCCTCTAGCTTCCCCACTGGGGCGGGAGGGGCAGCCAGGGTGGAGCGAGCCGCCATGACCCTGCCCCAAGGAGGGCCGGCAGTGTATGGACCCACCTCCACTGGCACCCCCTGAAGGATGGCTGGGCGATGCCCGGATCCTAGCGCCTGTGGCTGGTTGCATCCCCTCAGCCCCCAAGGCCGGCCGGGGCAGGTAGCCTGCCCCATGAACCCCCCACCCCCCACAGCTCCCCAAGGCTGGCCGGGGCAGGTAGCCTGCCCCATGAACCCCCCCCCACAGCTCCCCAAGGCCGGCCGGGGCAGGTAGCCTGCCCCATGAACCCCCCCCCACAGCTCCCCAAGGCTGGCCGGGGCGGGTATCCTGCCCCATGAACCCCCCCCCCACAGCTCCCCAAGGCCGGCCGGGGTGGGTAGCCTGCCCCATGAACCCCCCCCCCACAGCTCCCCAAGGCCGGCCGGGGCGGGTAGCCTGCCCCATGAACCCCCCCCCCCCCACAGCTCCCCAAGGCCGGCCGGGGCGGGTAGCCTGCCCCATGAACCCCCCCCCCCCACAGCTCCCCAAGGCCGGCCGGGGCGGGTATCCTGCCCCATGAACCCCCCCCCGCAGCTCCCCAAGGCCGGCCGGGGCGGGTAGCCTGCCCCATGAACCCCCCCCCCCCACAGCTCCCCAAGGCTGGCCGGGGCGGGTATCCTGCCCCATGAACCCCCCCCCGCAGCTCCCCAAGGCCGGCCGGGGCGGGTATCCTGCCCCATGAACCCCCCCCCCCCCACAGCTCCCCAAGGCCGGCCGGGGCGGGTAGCCTGCCCCATGAAACCCCCACTCCCCAAGGCTGGCCGGGGCGGGTAGCCTGCCCCATGAACCCCCCCCCCCCCACAGCTCCCCAAGGCCGGCCAGGGCAGGTAGCCTGCCCCATGACCCCCCCCCCACTCCCCAAGGCCGGCCGGGGCGGGTATCCCGCCCCCCCATTCCCTGCAGCGACTCCCTCTCCCTCGCAGGTGGCCTGCATGCAGTTCATCAACATCGTGGTGCACTCGGTGGAGGACATGAACTTCCGGGTGCACCTGCAGTACGAGTTCACCAAGCTCGGCCTGGAGGAGTTCCTGCAGGTAGGGGCGGGGAGCGGCGAGGCCCCGATCCGGCGCCCGGTCAGGTTCTGTGCCAGGGCATCACGGGAGCCTCCGGCCCCACGGTAGCAGGGGCTGCAGCTCAGTGTCGGCAGAGGAGACGGCCACCTGGCCAAGCTGCCTCAGCCCCCCAGGGCCCAGGCAGGCCCAGGGGCCCTGGGATAGGTGGAGATGGGGGGGATCTGCCCCCAGGCCTGCCCCAGCCCCCAGAACCATGGGTCAGTTAAGCCCAGGAACAGGAGGCTTGACCATGCACAGGAAGGGTCATGAGGCCGGAGGGAGGGAAAACGATCACTCATGCAGGGAGATGCCTTCCCTCGCCAGCCGCGCTGTGCCTCAGTTTCCCTCTCTGAAAACAGGCTGGACAACAGCAGCACGGGCCGGCACTGCTGGGGAGAAGCGGGTGCCCTAAGCTGGCAGGCGGCGGAGAAGAGAGGCTGGGGGGGGAGGGGGGCAGAACGGGCTCTTGTGCCCAGCCAGCGAGCTCCGGGCCGTGCGGCCTCCTGCCCTGAGGCCGGGTTCCCTCTCTGCAGAAGTCGCGGCACACGGAGAGCGAGAAGCTGCAGGTGCAGATCCAGGCCTACCTGGACAACGTCTTTGACGTGGGGGGGCTGCTGGAGGACGCGGAGACCAAGAACGTGGCGCTGGAGAAAGTGGAGGAGCTGGAGGAGCACGTGTCTCATGTAGGTTTTTCTTGCCCCGCCAGGCCATGCGAGGTCCTGCCCCGCCCCGCCGGGGTCTCCAGGGGAGGGGGCGGCGTGATCGCCGGCAGAGCGTGCGGAATTGTGGCGGCTGGAACCGGCGCCGTGGGGCGGGGGGGCAGGCTGCTCTCGTCCCTCGCCCTGACGGGGGTTCTGCCGAGGTTCTTTCCTGGGGGGCCGGGGACGTCAGACTCCCCCGGGAGTGTCGTGGGGGGATTCCCAGGGGACGTCCTGCTGTGGGGCTCTCCTTCCGGCTCGTGTTGGGTCTGAACCGGCTGCGGGGCGGCGCCTGGCGGGGCCGGGTGCCCTGGGTAACCGCCGGCCTCCTGCCCTCGCTGCAGTTGACGGAGAAGCTGCTGGACCTCGAGAACGAGAACATGATGCGGGTGGCGGAGCTGGAGAAGCAGCTGTTGCAGCGGGAGAAGGAGCTGGAGCTGATCAAGGTGGGGGGCGGGGGTAGGCCCAGGGAGGGCGGTTAACGCAGCTGGGGGGGGACCGAGCCCCTCCGCCGTGGGGCCCTGCACCGTTCACCAGCGGTGAGCCCAGGGTGCCCCTGTGCGCCGGGCCGTGTTCCCAGCATGCCCCTGCTCAGCGCGGCCCCTTCCCCGGCGCCGAGGGGTGTCCCCACCGGGAGCCGGGGCTCCGCCGCTGGCTGCAGCCCATGCACCGGCTCCCTGGCTCTGGCCCCGTGGGGGGGAGGGGGAATCCGTCTCCAGGGGGAGCCGCCCTCACAGCCCCCCTCTGCCGGGACAGGAGACCTTCGAGAGCACGACCCACCAGGTGCACACGCTGCGCAGGATCATCAGGGAGAAGGAGGCGGCGTTCCGGCGCCACTGCGGCGCCTCCCAGCCCGGGGAGCCGGGGGCAGAGCCGCTGCCGCCCCTGGAGGGCGAAGGGGACATCCCCGAGGAGGACATCCGCCTCCCAGCCTTGCCTCCCGTGGAGGCTGCCCCCCCGCCCCCACCCCCGCCGCCGCCTCTGCCCCCCCCGGCCCCGCCACTGCCAGGTGAGCTCAGCCCCTGCCCCGGGATTGCCGCCGGGTGCCCCCGGAGGGGCCAGGGCCTCATCCTCCTCCTCTCGCCCCACAGACAAGTGCCCCCCTGCCCCTCCGCTGCCTGGGGCCTCGCCCTCCGTCATCCTCACCGTGGGCTTGTCAGGTAGGAAGCCCCGTCTTTGGGCGTGGCCCCCCGGGAGTGCTGCCCTGGGGCGGGCGGGCAGAGGGTGGGTCTCGCATGGGGTGGGCAGGTGGATGGCCCCTCCCGTGGGGTGTGGGGCAGGCGGATGTGTCTCCCTCGTGGGGCGGGCAGGCGGATGTGTCTCCCTCGTGGGGGGGGCAGGCGGATGTGTCTCCCCCATGTGGCAGGCACATGCGGGGGGGGGGGGGCTCTCTCTGGAACTGCCCCTCAGATTGAAGGTCTGGGCTGCAGTTGCGGGAAAATGTATCTCCAAATTCCCGCTGGTTCAGCCCAGCCGTCGAGTTTGCAGCCGGGCCTGGGGCTACAGCCCCACCCAGCCGTGAATCCAGTCAGCGCCTTTGGGGTGTGCCCCCCCTCGGATAGAGAGTGCTCGAGGGCCCCAGGGGCTGCCCCTGCTGCATCTGTCCGGGGTCTCCCGCTGCTCCGTTCGGGAGCTCAGGTCTCTGGGCCTTTCCGAGAAGTGGCTTGGCCCAGCGTGCACTGACCCTTTGGAGGGTGGTGTTTAAAGGACCGCGGCATCCTGGGATTTGTAGTCCAGGGAAGTTGTAGGCTGAGCTGCAGTGCATGCTGGGAAGGGAACACAGCTATAAAATAGGCAGGCGCTATTGTGGGCAGGTCCTTACCGCCTGGGTTCGTGGCCGGCTCACCTGTGGGGCCGTGCCCGGGCTGTGGCCGGTGTCGCGCTGTGGGTGCCCTGCGAGCGGGGCTGGTGCAGTGGCCCCGGCGTCACGCCCTCCCTGCCCCCTTGTCCCCAGCCATCCGGATAAAGAAACCCATCAAGACCAAGTTCCGCCTGCCCATCTTCAACTGGACGGCGCTGAAACCCAACCAGATCAGCGGCACCGTCTTCAGCGAGCTGGACGACGAGAAGATCCTGGAGGTGGGGTCGGGTCTGGGGCCTTGTCCCAGAGGGCAGAGGGGCGGGAGTGCGGATGCTTGAGCCGCTGGCCGGAGCCGGCTCGTTCCCAGCTCAGTGCGATTCCTGTTGGGGTCTAATCTCCCCTTCCTGGCCTTCTCAGGCAGCCTCGCTGGGGTCCCATCTGCTGGGCCCCAGGGAGCTACTGGGGCAGGACCCCCCCGTGTGTGCCTGGTGCATGGGCCCAGTCTGGCTGGGCAGCAATGGGGCGGCTCCGTGGGGGGTGACGCTCCCTCCTCTCCCCTCCAGGACCTGGACCTGGACAAGTTCGAGGAGCTCTTCAAAACCAAGGCACAGGGCCCTGCCCTGGACCTGCTGTGCGCCAAGGGCAAGGCCTCGCACAAGGCGGCCAGCAAGGTGACGCTGCTGGAGGCCAACCGGGCCAAGAACCTGGCCATCACGCTGCGCAAGGCGGGCCGCAGCACCGAGGAGATCTGCAAAGCCATCCACACGTAGGTGCCCCGTGAATCCCCTCCGCCGCCGGGAACGTGGGGGCTGGAATCCACCCCCACCCCTGCCCCAGTGGGAGCCTGCCTGGCCTACGCCGGGGCCTCTGCATCCCAGCAACCCAGAGTCTGCGCCCGCCCAGAGAGGCCGGGTGAGGGGGGCCCAGAGAGAGCCCCCACGTCAGGGCGGACCAGGCTGCGTCGCAGCGGGCGCGGGAGGGCCAGGGGCCGCAGGGAGCCAGCTTTGGGCCGGCGTGTGACGGGCCCGGGGCCGGCAGGTTTGACCTGCAGACGCTGCCGGTGGACTTTGTGGAGTGCCTGATGCGGTTCCTGCCCACGGAGGCGGAGGTGAAGCTGCTGCGGCAGTACGAGAAGGAGCGCAAGCCGCCCGAGGAGCTGGCCGACGAGGATCGCTTCATGCTGCACTTCAGCAAGGTGGAGCGCCTGGCGCAGCGCATGGCCATCATGGCCTTCCTGGGCAACTTCCAGGACAACCTCCAGATGCTGACGCCGGTACGGCCCCTGCGCCTCCTGCCCCACGCTGGAGCCCAGGCCCTGCCCCCGAGCAGGCCAAGCCGCCCCCTCCCCGGCCCCCCAGGGCTTGCCATGAGCCCTGCCCTGGGGGGGCCTGGCTGTGGAACTGGGGCCTTGACCCGCCCAGGCGAGCGGAGGGGAGGGCCGGGGCTGGGCTCCTCCATGGCGCCCACTGTCGTCCGCCGAGAAACGCTGCGTCAGGCCCATGGACGGCGCCAGTTCAGCCTCCACTAGCTCCAGCCCTAAGGGATGCACCAATTGCATGAGCCTCCCCCATGTCCTGGGGGGGGGGTGGAGCAGGGATGAAGCTCCGCCCCCAAGGACCTTTCAGCCTCCCAGCCTCCTCAGCACAGATCCCTCTGTGTGGTCTCCCTGGGGGGAGGGGATGTGTGCACATGCACCCTGCACGGATCCCCGTGCGCTGTGGTGTCTCACGGGGGGGATAGGGGCATGCACGCACACATGCTGCACGGATCTCTGTGCGCTGTGGTGTCTCACGGGGGGGATGGGGGCATGCACGCACACATGCTGCATGGATCCCTGTGCGCTGTGGTGTCTCACGGGGGGGTGGGGGCATGCACGCACACATGCTGCACGGATCTCTGTGCGCTGTGGTGTCTCACGGGGGGGTGGGGGCATGCACGCGCATATGCTGCACGGATCCCCGTGCGCTGTGGTGTCTCACGGGGGGGTGGGGGCATGCACGCACTCATGCTGCACGGATCCCCGTGCGCTGTGGTGTCTCTCCTTCAGGGAGGGGGGGAGGATGGAGACATACCTGCATGTGCACACACATGCACCCTGCAGAGATCCCCACGCATGGTGCTGTCTCTCCCCAGGCAGGGAGGTGAGGGCACACGCGTTGACACACAGATCCCCGGCGGGGGGGCGCATACGCGCACACACACGCGTGCAGATCCCGGCGGGGGATGGGGGCACGCACAGATCGCGGGGGCGGGGGACGTATGTCACTGGCCTGGCCCCAGCAGAGGCGACGGCTGATTTGGTCCCTCTTTGTCCCTCCAGCAACTCAACGCCATCATTGCTGCCTCGGCCTCCGTCAAGGCCTCCCAGAAGCTGAAGCGCATGCTGGAGGTGAGGGGGCGGGGGTGGAGCCGGGCCCCAGCCCTGCCGTCTGCCGCAGGACAGGGCCTGCCGAAGGGGAGCTCACTGGGCAGAACCGGAGGCAGGAGCGCGGCTGCCCAGGATGCCCTGGGGGGTCTCTCTGCAGCCTGGCGGGGCCCAGCGGGCGCTGGGGCTGGAACCTGGCCGTGAGCTGGGCTGGGGCCCCCGGGGTGGGGGGGATGCCTCCAGCCGGGAAGGGAGCCAGGGGCCAGCCCCATTCTACAGATGGGGAAACAGGCCGGCTGGGCGACCCCGGGGGATGGTGGGAAGACCCAGGCTGCTCTGGCGCAGGAAGTGGCTGTGGGGGTGGGGGCTGCCTGGCGGCTCTAGCTGGCCACTGGTCCCACCTCTCTGACCCTGCCCTGCGGGTCCCTCCGCAGATCATCCTGGCCCTGGGCAACTACATGAACAGCAGCAAACGCGGCTGCGTCTACGGCTTCAAGCTGCAGAGTCTGGACCTGGTAAGGGGCCGCTGGGCCGTGCATGGGCGCTGGTGCACGCCGATCTGGGCACGCCCTGGTGCACGCCCTGGTGCACACCCTGGGTACACGGCGCACGTGTATGCGGCTGTTTGCACGCGCCCGCATCTGCAGGTGTCCACACGCAGGTGCAACCCAGAGTTGTGCCCCCCCCCGCGTTCTGACACCCCCCCCCCCCCCCCCCCCGCGCTCCCTGCAGCTGCTGGACACCAAGTCGACAGACCGGAAGCTGACGCTGCTGCACTTCATCGCGCTGACCGTGCGGGAGAAGTACCCGGACCTGGCCACCTTCTGGCAGGAGCTGCACTTCGTGGAGAAGGCTGCAGCAGGTAGAGCAGCTGCGCCCCCTCCCCCCCAGCTGGGGAGCCTCCGGGGTCTGTCCCGGGCCCCTTTCCCCTGGAGCCAGCCCTGGCTGCCCCTCGCTGGGCCCAGTGTGCCGTTCCCATGTGAGGCCCCCCTGCGCCGGGCGCTGTGGCTCACGGCCCCCGTGCGGCATGGGAGGGAGGGTCCCTAGTGCTCGTGTCTCTGGGTGGGCAGCCCGGCTGGCTTCCCCGTCTGACCCCCCCGCCCCTCCCGCAGTGTCCCTGGAGAACGTGCTGCTGGACGTGAAGGAGCTGGGCCGCGGCATGGAGCTCATCCGCCGGGAGTGCAGCAGCCACGACAACAGTGTCCTGCGCAGCTTCCTGGGCGCCAGCGAGGGCCGGCTGGAGAAGCTGCAGAAGGACGCCAAGACGGCGGAGGTGGGAGGGGGCAGTCGGGGAGGCAGGCGGAGGTGGGGGAGTCGGCTGGGGGCACTCGGGGGGCAGGTAGGGGGGGTCGGCTGGGGGCACTTGGGGGGCAGGTAGGGGGGGTCGGCTGGGGGCACTCGGGGGGCAGGTAGGGGGGAGTCGGCTGGGGGCACTCGGGGGGCAGGTAGGGGGGGTCGGCTGGGGGCACTTGGGGGGCAGGTAGGGGGGGTCGGCTGGGGGCACTCGGGGGGCAGGTAGGGGGGAGTCGGCTGGGGGCACTTGGGGGGCAGGTAGGGGGGGTCGGCTGGGGGCACTCGGGGGGCAGGTAGGGGGGGTCGGCTGGGGGCACTTGGGGGGAGTCGGCTGGGGGCACTTGGGGGGCAGGTAGGGGGGGTCGGCTGGGGGCACTTGGGGGGCAGGTAGGGGGGGTCGGCTGGGGGCACTCAGGGGGCAGGTTGGGCAACAGGCCCTTGGACTTCTCTCCATCACGTGGCCCAGCGCAGAGGGGGCAGAGCACCCCTCCCCCCACAGCAGCTGAGGTTAACCCCGTACTGCCCAGGCAGACAGTCAGCAGGGCCTGGTGTGAGCAGCTTCCCGCACCCTTAGCCTGGGGTTGAGCTGTGGAGCTCCCGGGGACTGAAAACCAGGTTCTAAGAAATGCTCTCGGTGCCGAACTGAATGTCAGCGTGGGGCCGGGCGGGCACTGAGCACACGCCCTGGGCACCAGCACTGTGTGCAGGTCAGCGTGGGGCCGGGCGGGCAGTGAGCGCACACACTACCCACTGGAATTGTGTGCATGTCCGGTGTGCCGCTGGGTGTGCGCTCTGTGTGGCCCTGTGCCCTGGAGCTGCATGCACGGCCAGCGTGGGGCCGGGTGACATTGCGATTCTGGGCATCTGGCTGGTGAGGCGACACACCTGGGGGTCTGGGGGCAGGGATCCAGCATCATGGCCCTCATGTTTGGCAGGACACCTACAACATGGTCGTGCGCTACTTCGGGGAGAGCCCCAAGACCACACCCCCCTCCGTGTTCTTCCCCGTCTTCGTCCGCTTCATCCGCTCCTACAAGGTGAGTGGAGCCCCCTGCAGGGCTCTGGCTCCCCGGGGCCCCCGGCTCTGCCCCCTGGGCTGGGTTCAGCCGGCAGCCCAGCCCCCTTCCTGCCATTGTTCCTCACGGGAAACGGCTGCCCTGTCCGGCAGGGGCGCGCCCGAGCCGTGGTCCTGCACTTCCTGAGCGCGCTTGGGCGGCTGCTCCATCCCGGCTGGATCTCGGTGCCTCCCCTGCTGGCCCTGGCCCCCTGCCCAGCTGCCCTGCGCTGGGTCATCCCCAAGCCACCCCTTGCCCGTGGTGCCACCGCATGTGGGCGGGGACTGAGCAATTCCTGCCTTCCCTGCTGCTCTGGCCACTGTGTCTGGCTGCGCCCCCCCCCGGCTTTGTCCTGTGCTTCCTCCGCGTGCCCCCCCCCGCAGTGCCCTCCAGCTGCTGCCCCCTCCCCCTCCGCCGGCGCTGGAGCCATTGGGCCTGGGCTGCCCTGGGGCTGGCTCTGGCCCTTGGTGCCCTCACCCCGCGCTGTGCCGCCAGGACGCGGAGCAGGAGAATGAGATGCGCCGGAGGCAGGAGGAGGTGCTGCGGGAGAAGATGCTGGCTCAGGAGGCCAAGAAGCTGGAGAAGGTAGGTGGGGGGGGGGGTTGCTGGGTTGGGGGGGGCACCCCTGAGATCTCCCAGCCACGTAGCTCTTCCCCCGCTGGCCCAGCCCGGGAAGGGGGCAGAGCGGGGGGCGGGGCGGGGCGGGAGGGCCCATGGACTCTTCTAGGGTGGTGATAGGTGATGCTCCCTGGTAACCGGGGCCCAGGAGCAGCCCCCCACCCAGGTGGGGCTGCTGCAGCCCAGCCCTGCCCACCACGCCGGGGGCCAGGCCCAGCATTGCCACAGGCAGGGGGCTGATTTTGGCTGGGCTGGAGCCCCGCCCCCCCCCCGATGGGATCCTGCTGAACGGATTCAGCGCTGCTCACCGGGATGGGGGGGCCGGGGGGGCGGTGGTGGGGGAGGGGGCTGGATCTGCCTGGCGCAGCGGGGGAAGGGCCAGGCAGGATCCGCCCGGGGGGGGGGGGGGTCTCCTCTCCCCAGCCCTGTGCCCACCCCGGTGCCTGTTGCAGCGCAACAAGTGGCAGCAGCAGGAGCTGATTGCGGAGCTGCGGCGGCGCCAGGCCAAGGAGCACCGACCCGTCTACGAGGGCAAGGACGGGACCATCGAGGACATCATCACGGGTAGGTGCCCTTCCCCCGCCCATGGGAGCCAGGGCTGGCCCCTGCTCTCGGACAGAGACAGCGTGGCCTAGTGGGTGCAGGGCCAGGACCCCTGGGTTTGCTTCCTGGTTCTGCCCTGGCCCTGCTGGTCTGCCTGGCTGGGAGCAGGCTTGGGGCAGGAGCCCCCTGGGGACGAGGGGCTGCTAGAACCCAGCCGGGCAGGCCCCTGCCCCTGCCAGCGGCTCCCAGGCGAGGGGCGGCTTTGACGCGCGTCTCTGTCGAACGTCTGCAGTGCTGAAGAGCGTCCCCTTCACGGCCCGAACCGCCAAACGGGGCTCGAGGTTCTTCTGCGACCCGGCCCATCACGATGAGTCTAACTGTTAGCCCCGGGCGCCGTAATGCCCCGCGCAGGTACAGCCCGGCTCCCGGTGCATGCCTCCGGGCGGAGCGGCCCGCCCTGCATGGCCTGTCCCCCGGCACCGCCTGCCCGCGGCCCGGAGCACCCGCCCTGCATGGCCTGTCCCCCGGCACCGCCTGCCCGCGGCCCGGAGCACCCGCCCTGCATGGCCTGTCCCCCGGCACCGCCTGCCCGCGGCCCGGAGCACCCGCCCTGCTAACGCACTAGAGTAGTTTACTAAATCTGCCCCCAGGGGGCTTGGGGCCTGCATGGGGGGGCGGGGATCCTGGCAGCGATGCCACACAGGGGCCTATTTCCCCAGGACCGGCTGGGGGGCAGGGGGTGGAGCCCAGCTGAGCGTCAGGATGAAGGTCCTGGAGGGGGGCTGGGATTTAGCTCAGCGGCTGCTCCCACCTGCGGTTGCCCGTGGGGGGGGTGAGTTGGCTGGGCCAGCAGCCTGGGCAAAGCCTGGCTGGTGCAGAGTGTGGGTGCGCCCCTGCCCCCCTCCCCCCCCCCCCCCCCCCCCCCGTGTGCAGGGAGTCCCGGCCTCGCCCTGGGCCTGGCCTGCAGGGCGTCCCAGCTCCAGACACTGGCTTGTCCTGCCTGCACTGGAGGGGGAAGGGTGACTCCAACCCCCCCCAGGCTGAACTCTGCCTCTCCCTTTGCTCCTGTCCCCCAAGAGCATCCCGCCCGTAGCTCCAGCAGAGGGGAAGGGGCGCGCCCCACAGCCCCCCGGCTGCCTCGCTCAGCCCTGTGGGGCAAGCTCCCTGCCGCAGGCAGCTCCCGGCCCTGGCTCTAGCTCACCCCAGGGTGCTGCCTGCAGCTGCCCAGCTGGGCCCAGAGCACAGCGGGTGCCATGCGAGCCAGCGGGACCCACCAGGGGCTTGACGTCCTGGTGTGGGAAGCGGGGCTGGAGCGTGTGCAGGGGGATCGTGCACTGATCTCACCGGCCAGGGCCACTGGTACCCACAGGTGACGTGTCTGCAGGGACGGAGGGGGCAGGTCCCTGCAGTCTCGCTCCCCGGAGCTGGGGGCCTCGCAGCTGCTGCTTGTGACCGGGGCCTGGCCCCTGCGCCCCCGGTTCCCTAACGCCCTCTCTCGCCCCTGCCCAGACCTTCGCGCCCGGCCACTCAGACGGGCCAACGCCGCCAGCCGGAGCCTGGACCCAGCGGTGGCTGGGGCTCGCGGGGGTCTCTGTCCTGCCCCCTGCCCCGACGCTGCGCTGAAGGACCAAGCGGACCCCGGGCGAGGCCGGCGCTGGGCCTTGGACAGTGCCTTAGAGCGACAGTATTAGCGCCTGCCGCTCCTGCGCCCGGCCCCCACGGCTGGGACGGGCAGGCGCCGGAGTCCCACGGTGGCAGCACCAGCGCTGCTGCACGCGACCCCGGGTGCTCGGGCTGTGGCGGCTGCAGGCCTGGGGGGGGGAGCGCCTCCCTCGCCGTGGGGCCACGGACTGCGTCTCGGGGGCTGGACTGACCCCCCCCCCCCCACACCCCTTGTGCTGCTGCAGCGGCAGCCGGCCCGCGGGTGGGGCTGGGCGGTTCCCCCCTTTATCAGCCCCCAGCAGTGGCCACAGGGGCCTCGCCCGTCTGCCGCCCTGGCATGCTGGGTGGAGCCAGGGACTTGGAGACGGGGCGGCCCCCAGGGCCTCGGCCCAGCCCCTTTGGCAGTGGTGGGCTGGATCAACACCCTCAGGACCCAAAGCCAAACAGCGCCCAGCTGGGCAGCTCCTGGCCGGGCACGTGGCCAGCCCGGCCCCAGGCACGAGGGCCTCCGGAAAGCCAAGGCCTGGCAGGGCTGTCCCAGCACCTGCATCCCCCAACCCCGCCTGTGCTGGCTCCAGTGACCTGTGCCAGAGCCAGTGGGTCCCGGGGCCCTCCTGCCCCCCTAGCTGTGTCCCCCGGGAGCTGCTCTCTGGGGCAGGCACGTCCCACCGGGCATGGAGGCCGGTTGGTTTCCAGCTTCCCCTGCACCAGGGGCCTCATTTAACCCCCCTCCGCCGGCCAGAGCCAAGCCCGGGCCTGATCCTCTGGTGGCCCAGGGTTGTGATACTGCCCCTTGTGCCCCAAGGCCAGGCCTGGAGGGAGGGAGACAGGGAGGGAGGGGCCTGGTTGGGGTAACCTTCCCCCAGTTCAGCCAGACCCGTCCTGCCCCCCAGCGCTCTGGTCCCAATGGACAAACCAGCCCAGGCCAGATTGGCCAAGCAGCGGCTGCATCCCCAGTCTACCCTCCCCCCGCCCTTCTGCTCTGACCAGGGCCTGTGCAAGCTCTACTCCAGCCCCAGGGGACCCTCTGGAGGGCGGCCACCCCCAGCCAGCCCCTTGCACTCGGGGAAGATGCCCCATGGGTGTGTGTGGGGGGGGAGGGGGACAAAGTCCGGGATGCTGGGCCGGGCCCACGTCCCTGCGATGGCAAACCCCGTTCAGTGCCCCTGTGAGGGCAGGGGCTGGCGACCCCGGTGGCAGCGTTCGGAGCATGGGACACGTGCTGCAGCAACCGCAGACGGGAACCCCCTGTCCCAGCCTGGCAGCCACCCCCCTTTCCCCCCCCGCCCCCAGCAACTGGGTCTTGTCTGGAGGAGAAATAATCCACGTGAGCGCCAGGGCACCGGCAGCTTCCCCCAGAGAGCTGCGTTGGGAACCAGCCCCCCCCCCCCCCGCCCCCCTCCGGTTACTTTTCTGAGCTGGCCAGCACTTTACCCTCCCGCTCACAGCCCTGGGCGCTCGGCCCCGGCCCCACGTGGGCGCTGGGAGCTGGCGTCTGGGGCTGCGCTAACACTATTGGACCAAAAGGGACCAAGGCCCGGGGGGCCGGGCAGACAGGCGGTGGCCCTGCCCGCCCCCGGCACCGCGTGGCTGCCCCGTTGTTTACAGCGTCACCCTTCCCTTGGCGCGCGGTGTAGCTAGGGGTGACTTTTTGTACATGTGAAATATATTGACTGTTGTATGCAGCCTCCTGTGCGTGATTCCTAGTGGCTGGAGAAATCATCAGCCGGCCAGCTGCAGCCGGGGAAGGCTGGGCCCAGGCCGGAGCTGCCTCCCTCTGGGATTCGGTGGTGGTGGGGGGGGGGTTGGTTGATGGGCCTGGATCTGACCCACTGAGCCTGCATGGATGCCCCACCCTGCGGTACCTAGGGACCTGCCTGGCCTAGGGGGCTGCAGTCAGCCTGGGGGCCCAAGGCGAGGCTGACTCTGTGAGCAGAGTCCCGCACCCACAGCAAAGAGGCTTCCCCCCCTTGCTTGGGGCGAGAGTGCTGGCCCCCACAGCCCGTGAGTGGGAGACCTGCCCCCCTCTCAGCAACCTGCCCCCACCCCCCAAAGGGTGGGCTCCAGCTTGGACCTTATTGTCCCTGCTCTGTACCAGCCCCATCAGGCCACGCCTGCCCGCTGCTTTCTACCTGGGGAGGTTCTCGGGCAGCCCCCCGCTGGGAGCTGGGGCTCAGTAGGGCACGGTGCCGGGAGCGGGCGCTGGGCCGAGGCGCCGGAGGTCGCAGGAGCGGGGCCGTTCCCTGCCGCACCACAGAGCCCACCCCCGCCAGCTGTTCAGGGCTGGCCCCTGCCCCCAGCACGAGCCAGCGGGGCCCAGGCCACGGTTATAAATAGTATTTAGAAAACCCCTTTAATTCCCAGAGTACGAGCAGCGCCCCAGTAACAATGCGCTGGGCCTGGCCACGCCCCTCAGCAGCACACGCCCCACGGCCATCCCTGTGACCAGCACCCGCCAGCCTCGGCGCCAGGCCCTGGGCGCATCCAGCCAGCCCCGGCCCTGCGGCCGCCGTCCAAAGTGCCGGCGTCCTGGGGCCAGCAAAGCTGCGGGGGATCCATGGAGCCCGAGTCCTGAGCGAGGCGCCCCCAGGCAGCTCTCTGGCGTGGGCAGCGCAGTTGCCTCTCGCCTGCTCGAGCTGTCCGGGAGGTGGAGAGGAGCAGAGGGGGCCCCCCACGGGTCCCAGGAAGCCCCAGTGCGGCAACAGCCCGGCAGGCCCGGCTACTGATCGTCGTCCAGCTGCTGCAGCAGCGTCCGACGCCGCTTCTCCAGCTCCCCCTCACTCGGCTCGCTGTCCGACGTGTCCCAGACGCTCTGCATGGGGAGGGGGGGAGAAATCAGGGGGGGCAGCCTCTGCCCTGTCCAGTCCCCTGGGCTGCCCCACAGCCAGTCTCTCCCCCACATCCCTCTCTAGCTCTTGCCCTCCACAGCCAGCACCTCTGCCCCCCGCACCCCCTTTACCTTCTCCCTCTTGAGGCTGCGTTGGGGGGAACGCCGTCGGCCCTCTGCCCGCTCTGGCTCCTTCTCCTTCTCCTTCCCCTTCCTGCCTTTCTCCTTCCCTTCGTTCTGGGGACTGTTCTGTAACACAGCAGCTGGGGCTCAGCGCAGCCTCAGACCCATACAGCCAGGGGGGGCAGGACCCCAGCAGCGCCCCCCACGCCCCCTGCACTCACCGATTTGTGCCTCTTCTTCTTGCTTTTCTTCTTCTGCTTCCGGGACTTGCGGGAGCTGAGATCTGCAGCAGAGGGAGCATCAGTCGGGCACTGTCCTGGCGCTCCTCCAGGCGCACGGAGGTCTGGCCAATGCCCGGGTGCCAAGGGGCGGTGCCCGGGCCAAGTCTCCCCCCGGCAGCCCCAGTTCCCACCTGAGTCGGGCGAGGAGGAGAGCTCTGAGCCGGACTCCGAGTGATTCCGCTTCCTCCGCTTCTGGGCCCGCTGGTGGTGGGACTCCAGCTCCGACTCTGAGCCCTGGGGCAGAGCTGGGGGTTAACACGGCCCCAGTCGGCCCCCTCCACCCCAGCAAGCCCCTCTGGGCAGGGCCTGACAGACCCACAGCCCTAAATCCCCTGCCCCGCCCCCAGCTCCAATGGGCATCCGGCCAGCTCCTCCGTTGGGGGCACAGCCCTGGCACCCCTCCCCTGGGCTGGCTCAGGGGGACCCCCCGTGCACACGGGCCCTCGCCCAGCTCACCGACTGCGAGCGCTTCCGATGGTGTTTCCTGCCTCTCTTGGTGTGTTTCTTGGCTTTGGCGTGGTAGTGCTGGCACTCGTTCTGCGGGCACAGACCCACGGCCCGTCAGGCCTGGCGCAGCCCCGAGGGGCAGGGCTGCACAAGGTACCGCGAGGCGGGAGCTGCCCTCTCCTCTGGGGGGGACCCAGAGCCTCCCTCCCCCGCCCCGGGCACAGCCCCAGCCCTCTACACGAGGCCCCTCAGCCCCCCTCCATATTGAACCCCAGAGCTCCTCCTGGAGCAACGCCCCACCCCCCCTCACCTCCACCACCTGGAGGAACTCCCTGAAGAGCCGGATCCGCTCGGACTCCAGCGTGATCTGTGCTCGAAGGGCAGGTCGCTGAGGAATCGCTCCCGCACCTGCAGACACAGGGAGCTGGGGAGGGGCCGTCCCTCCCCCCGCAGCATGGCCCACCCCCCTCCGCAAGGCACAGGCAGCCCCCCACCTACTGCATGGCCTGGGCAGCCCCCCTCCCCCCCGCAGCATGGCCCACCCCCCTCCGCAAGGCACAGGCAGCCCCCCACCTACTGCATGGCCTGGGCAGCCCCCCTCCCCCCCGCAGCATGGCCCACCCCCCTCCGCAAGGCACGGGCAGCCCCCCCACCTACTGCATGGCCTGGGCAGCCCCCCTCCCCCCCGCAGCATGGCCCACCCCCTCAGCAAGGCACGGGCAGCCCCCCACCTACTGCATGGCCTGGGCAGCCCCCCTCCCCCCCGCAGCATGGCCCACCCCCCTCGGCAAGGCACGGGCAGCCCCCCCACTTACTGCATGGCCTAGGCAGCCCCCCTCCCCCCCGCAGCATGCCCACCCCCTCGGCAAGGCACAGGCAGCCCCCCCACTTACTGCATGGCCTAGGCAGCCCCCCTCCCCCCCACAGCATGGCCCACCCCCCTCCGCAAGGCACAGGCAGCCCCCCCACTTACTGCATGGCCTAGGCAGCCCCCCTCCCCCCCGCAGCATGGCCCACCCCCCTCGGCAAGGCACAGGCAGCCCCCCCACTTACTGCATGGCCTAGGCAGCCCCCCCTCCCCCCCACAGCATGGCCCACCCCCTCCGCAAGGCACGGGCAGCCCCCCACCTACTGCGTGGCCTGGGCAGCCCCCTCCCCCCGCAGCATGGCCCACCCCCTCGGCAAGGCACGGGCAGCCCCCCACCTACTGCGTGGCCTGGGCAGCCCCCTCCCCCCGCAGCATGGCCCACCCCCTCGGCAAGGCACAGGCAGCCCCCCACCTACTGCATGGCCTGGGCAGCCCCCCTCCCCCCCGCAGCATGGCCCACCCCCCTCCGCAAGGCACGGGCAGCCCCCCACCTACTGCATGGCCTGGGCAGCCCCCCTCCCCCCACAGCATGGCCCGCCCCCTCGGCAAGGCACAGGCAGCCCCCCACCTACTGCATGGCCTGGGCAGCCCCCCTCCCCCCCACAGCATGGCCCACCCCCCTCCGCAAGGCACGGGCAGCCCCCACCTACTGCATGGCCTGGGCAGTCCCCCTCCCCCCGCAGCATGGCCCACCCCCCTCCGCAAGGCACGGGCAGCCCCCCACCTACTGCATGGCCTGGGCAGTCCCCCTCCCCCTGCAGCATGGCCCACCCCCCTCGGCAAGGCACGGGCAGCCCCCCACCTACTGCATGGCCTGGGTAGCCCCCCTCCCCCCGCAGCATGGCCCACCCCCTCGGCAAGGCACGGGCAGCCCCCCACCTACTGCATGGCCTGGGCAGCCCCCCTCCCCCCGCAGCATGGCCCACCCCCTCGGCAAGGCACGGGCAGCCCCCCACCTACTGCATGGCCTGGGCAGCCCCCCTCCCCCCACAGCATGGCCCACCCCCCTCCGCAAGGCACGGGCAGCCCCCCACCTACTGCATGGCCTGGGCAGCCCCCCTCCCCCCGCAGCATGGCCCATGTAGCCCCACCCCCCCAGAGTGCGGCAGGTGCAGCCCCACCCCCCCCATGACTCAATCACGCATACCCTGGCCCCACAGCGCAGCACGGGCAGCCCCCTGCCCCACGGCACACAGCACTTGCACCGCACTCTCCCTGCCATTACCCAGGGTGGGGGCGAGGGGCCATTCACACACAGCAGCCCTGCCCTGCATGGCATCTGGGGGGGGTCGGGTGGCTGAGCCCTGTGAGTGATGCTGGACTGAGGGGTCCAGAGGGCGGGATAGGGGAGGGGCCATGCCCCATGAGCGATGCTGCGGGGGGAGGGGCCGTGTCCTGCCGCCCCTGACCTTGGGAGGAGGGGTCCAGAGGGCAGGAAGGGGGAGGTCCCGGGCCCAGGGAGCAACGCCTGGGGGGGCTGCCCCGGGCCAGGCATGGCAGGGGTGCGGGTGCCCCCCCATACCTCGTCCCAGGAGGAGCCGGGCTCCAGGGGCGGGGCGGCCTGTTTCAGCATGCTCTTGAAGGCTGCTTCGCGGCGACGCAGTTTGCGCGCTTCCTCCTTCTCCCGCTCCCGCTCCCGCGCCTCGGCCTTCTCCAGCAGCTGTGGGGAGACACCGCAGGGTTAAGGCCGCGGGGGACGGGCCCCGCTGAGCCCCGGCCTCGGCCCCGCCTGGCCCCACATACGCTGTTGAAGGTCAGCTTGATGTTGCCTGCGTCCAGCGTGGCCGCCCTCTTGTCAAAGCTGATGACGTGGGCGAAGTCCTCGAAGGTCGTCTTCACCTCCACGCTGAAGCCGCGATCCTGCCGGGACAGAGGCAGGGTCACCCGCGGCCCAGCCCGGCCTGTCCCCCAGGGCCGACAGTGGCAGGGTCCAGAACTGGGCGAGGCCAGGCGCTCAGCAGGACACAGGACCTCGGGGGAGTCTCCGTCCCCCGGAACATACAGAGGGCTGACGTCTCCCTAGCCTTGAAATGCAGCCATCTCTGGGGTGGGGCATGGCAGCTGTTTAGGACGGGATGCGAAGAACAGGCCTGCGTCCAGTGCGAAGCAGGGGAGCTTCAGAGGCAGAATGAAATGAGCAGAGCTGGCTTAGCTCTCCCCAGCCTAGGGCTCGGGGCGCTGGATTCACAAGTCCTCCAAAAGGTGACGCACACCTGCAGAGAGACCAGGGGCCTGGCGCTTGGGCACGTGAGGCCAGGCCTGTCCAAGGCCCCCTCCACGCAGCAGGCAAACGGGGGCAGGTCAGACAGGACCCCTCCCCCATGGGCAGAGGCAGCTGCATGCCCTCACCTTTAAGATGTCCTTGATGATCTTCTTCTCGTCATGGAAACGAGCCTTGAGATCCTCCACGTAGAATTTAAACAAGTCCAGGGGGGTGGAGCCTGAGCAGAGGGGGCGGCGTTACAGGCCCTGCCAGGACACCCAGCGAGGCGGGGAGAGGGGGGGAGCACGCCGGCTCCGGAAGAGCCCCCAGCCTGCTACGCTCAGGAATGAACAGCCCACCTCAGGCAGGCAGGTCATGGCGCAGGGCAGCCGCACAGCAACAGAACTCAGGAGTCCTGGCACCCAGCCCCAGCTCTAACCATTAGACCCAGCTCCCCTCCCAGAGCAGGGAGTCCTGGCTCCAGCGCTGTCACTCTGCTCACTAGGCAGCACTGCTCTCTCGGGGCCCAGAGCAGCACCCAGGAGTCCTGGCTCCCAGCCCCCTGCTCTGGGCAGGCCCCTGGCCAGGACTCGATGCAGCCTCCCTGAGCCCTGTAAAGTGAGGCCCAGAAAGGGGGCGGCAGAAAGGGGACCCGGCCGGGGGGGGGGTGTGTGTGACTGGGCTAGCGCCTCCCGTCTCTCTGCATTTATCCTGCTGCAATGAAGGGGGGCAGCCCCGGGAACCCACCCCCAGGGCCCCCAGATACACTTGGGGGCAGGCGGCCCTCAGCTGAGCCCCTCCCCCACTTTTGGGCTCTGCTGCAGTCAGGGCTAGTCCCCCCCCTTAACATGCCCCCCCGGGCTCCACGCCACGTGCGGGAACGTCCCCTGCCCCCCAGCCGCTCCTTACCCGGCTGGCCCAGCATGTTGGCAAAGCGGGCGTCGGCGCGGAGCGACGGGTACAGCTCCATCCAGGTGGACATGGAGTGCAGCTGCCCCTTGTCATGCAGCTCATCCAGAAAGGCCTGGGCAAAGAAGCAGCCTTGTTATTCTACGATAGAGCGAGAGAGAACTGGGAGATCAGCCCCTCCCCCGAGCGCACGTGCGCCCCAGGGGACACCGGACCCCGCTCCCGGCAGCCCCCCCAAACAGCCAGAGCTTCGGGGGAGCTGCCTGGATCGCACAACCCCTCTTGGCACCATTGAGAGAGTCGGGCCGTGAAGAGAGAGCGCCGGGTCCTGGCCCACCGGCTACTCCCCAGAGAGAGCGAGCGCGCGCCGGGTCCTGGCCCACCGGCTACTCCCCAGAGAGAGCGAGCGCTCGCCGGATCCTGGCCCACCGGCTACTCCCCAGAGAGAGCGAGCGCTCGCCGGAACCTGGCCCACCGCTACTCCCCAGAGAGAGCGAGCGCGCGCCGGGTCCTGGCCCACCGGCTACTCCCCAGAGAGAGCGAGCGCGCGCCGGGTCCTGGCCCACCGGCTAGTCCCCAGAGAGAGCGAGGGCGCGCCGGATCCCGCCCACCGGCTACTCCCCAGAGAGTGTGAGCGCGCGCCGGATCCTGGCCCACCGGCTACTCCCCAGAGAGAGCGAGCGCGCGACGGGTCCTGGCCCACCGGCTACTCCCCCAGAGAGAGCGAGCGAGCGCCGGATCCCGGCCCACCGGCTACTCCCAGAGAGCGCGAGCGCTCGCCGGATCCTGGCCCACCGGCTACTCCCCAGAGAGCGCGAGCGCGCGCCGGATCCTGGCCCACCGGCTACTCCCCAGAGAGCATGAGCGCGCGCCGGGTCCTGGCCCACCGGCTACTCCCCAGAGAGAGCGAGCGCGCGCTGGATCCCGGCCCACCGGCTACTCCCCAGAGAGAGCGAGTGCGCGCTGGATCCTGGCCCACCGGCTACTCCCCAGAGGGAGTGAGCGAGCGCCGGATCCCGGCCCACCGGCTACACCCCAGAGAGTGTGAGCGCGCGCCGGGTCCTGGCCCACCGGCTACTCCCAGAGAGAGCGAGTGCGCGCTGGGTCCTGGCCCACCGGCTACTCCCCAGAGAGAGCGAGTGCGCGCCGGGTCCTGGCCCACCGGCTACTCCCAGAGAGAGCGAGCGAGCGAGCTCCGGATCCCGGCCCACCGGCTACTCCCCAGAGAGCATGAGCGCGCGCCGGATCCTGGCCCACCGGCTACTCCCCAGAGAGAGCGAGCGCGCGCCGGGTCCTGGCCCACCGGCTACTCCCCAGAGAGAGCGAGCGAGCGCCGGATCCCGGCCCACCGGCTACTCCCCAGAGAGCGCGAGCGCGCGCCGGATCCTGGCCCACCGGCTACTCCCCAGAGAGAGCGAGCACGCGCTGGATCCCGGCCCACCAGCTACTCCCCAGAGACAGCGAGTGCGCGCTGGATCCTGGCCCACCGGCTACTCCCCAGAGGGAGTGAGCGAGCGCCGGATCCCGGCCCACCGGCTACACCCCAGAGAGTGTGAGCGTGCGCCGGGTCCTGGCCCACCGGCTACTCCCCAGAGAGAGCGAGTGCGCGCTGGGTCCTGGCCCACCGGCTACTCCCCAGAGAGAGCGAGTGCGCGCCGGGTCCTGGCCCACCGGCTACTCCCCAGAGAGAGCGAGCGAGCGAGCGAAGCGAGCGCCGGATCCCGGCCCACCGGCTACTCCCCAGAGAGCGCGAGTGCGCGCTGGATCCTGGCCCACCGGCTACTTCCCAGAGAGAGCGAGCGCACGCTGGATCCTGGCCCACCGGCTGCTCCCCAGAGAGAGCGAGCGCGCGCCGGATCCTGGCCCACCGGCCCCTCCCGAAAGAGAGCGAGCGCGCGCTGGATCCCGGCCCACCGGCTACTCCCCAGAGAGAGCGAGCACGCGCCGGATCCCTGCCCACCGGCTACTCCCCAGAGAGAGCGTGAGCGTGCGCGGATCCTGGCCCACCGGCTACTCCCCAGAGAGCGTGAGCGTGCGCCGGATCCTGGCCCACTGGCTAGTCCCCAAAGAGCGTGAGCGCGCCAGATCCTGGCCCACCGGCTACTCCCCAGAGAGAGCGTGAGCGTGCGCCGGATCCTGGTCCACCGGCCCCTCCCGAAAGAGAGCGAAGTGCGCGCCGGATCCCGGCCCACCAGCCCCTCCCCAGAGAGAGCGAGTGCGCGCCGGATCCTGGCCCACCGGCTACTCCCCAGAGAGCGTGAGCGCGCGCCGGATCCTGGCCCAATGGCTACTCCCTAGAGAGCGTGAGCGCGTGCCGGATCCTGGCCCACCGGCCCCTCCCAAAAGAGAGCGAGTGCGCGCCGTATCCCGGCCCACCGGCTACTCCCCAGAGCGCGTGAGCGCACGCCGTATCCTGGCCCACCGGCTACTCCCCAGAGAGAGCGAGCGTGCGCCGGATTCCTGCCCACCGGCTACTCCCCAGAGAGCGTGAGCGCGCGCCGGATCCTGGCCCACCGGCTACTCCCCAGAGAGCGTGAGCGCACGGTGGATCCTGGCCCACTGGCCCCTCCCGAAAGAGAGCGAGTGCGCGCCGGATCCCGGCCCACCGGCCCCTCCCCAGAGAGCGTGAGCGCACGCCGGATCCCAGCCCACCGGCCCCTCCCCAGAGAGCGTGAGCGCGCACCGGATCCCAGCCCACCGGCCCCTCCCCAGAGAGAGCGAGCGCGCACCGGATCCTGGCCCACTGGCTACTCCCCAGAGTGAGCACACACCGGACCCCTGCCTGTCTGCACCTCCCCAGGGAGAGTGAGCACTGGACCCCTGCCCGTCCGCCCCTCCCCAGAGAGAGGGTGCTGGGTCTGCCCTGAGATCATGCACCCAATGAAGTGTCCACTGGTGACTTGCTGGGTGGCTTTGCTTAGGGAAAGGTCTCATGCAGCTGCTGCCCCCTGCTGGCCAGCCCGGGACGCACAGGCTGGGGTAGCAATGGCTCCTCCAAGACCGGCTCCCTGCAGAGGTGGTAGCTGGCTGAAGGAGGGCTCAGGTAGGCAGGGGGCTACTGGCGGAGTTATCCGCAGGCAGCAGGGCTCAGCGCAGGCCGGCCTGGCAGCAGCACGGGGGTCACTGCAGGGACGAGGCAAACAAGGACAGAAGTTAAGAGGGAGGCTGGGACTCAAGGGACATGAGTTCAAGTCCCGCTCTGCCTCCAGCTGCCTCAGGGTCCTTGGGCAAGATGCCCTCTGGGCTCCCAGTGCTACCGCTGCACCCTGAGAGCTTCCATGCCAACCTCACCAACCTCACCATGGCCAGGCTCATGGAGCCCCCCTCCCAGGAGCATGGGCGACAGGCCCCTGATCTGACCCTGCCGCCAGCATGCAGGCAGCCAGGTGCTTGGGGCAGGGCGACGGAGATCCAAGGGCCCATAGACATTGGCAGAGATGTTAGCGTCAGCACCCAGGGAGCTGGGTCAGTGCCGTTCGCTGGGCACGGGGGGGGGAGGACTGATCCACCTCCAGCTGCAGCCACAATCCAAACTCCCCAAAGCCGCAGAACTGAGCCCACACTAACAGGGTTCAAAAAAGAGCAGGGTTCATGGAGGTCAGGTCCATCACTGGCGATTAGCCAGGATGGGCAGGGACGGTCCCTAGCCTGTTGGTCGGGGTGACGGGGGAGGGATCGCATGAGGATTCCCTGCTCTGTTCACTCCCTCTGGGGCATCTGGCACTGGGCTAGCTGGACCTTTGGGCTGCCCCAGTGCAGCCTCCCATGTTCTTATGAATAGAACCCAGGCTCTCTGACTCCCGGCCCTTCCTTGCACAGAATCACAGAACACTAGCACTGGAAGGGACCTCGAGAGGCCATCGCGTCCAGTCCCCTGCCCTCACGGCAGGACCAAGCACCATCGAGATCAGGGATTCCCAACCTTTTTCCCATGGAGGAACCCCTAAAATAATTCTTCATATCCCGAGGAACCTATGAAAATGTTTGCTGGGCCAGAAAAAGTTGACAGCAAGGAGCGCAATTCAATTACTGCTAAACGATTGTCAAGCAAATGTATTTATAAAGAGCTGTTATATATATACTAGCCAATTAGCCCGTCATAAGACGGGATTTTCAGGTCTCTCCTCCATGTTGATCTTCTCTCCTGAGCCTCCGGTCTCTCACTCTGTCTGTCTGTCTGTCTCTCCTCCTCCTGCCTCCCCGTCTCTCTCTCAGTTCTCCTCCGCCGTCTGCCTCTCACTCTCTCTCTGCTCTCCTCTGTCTCTGTCGGGAATGCACGCTCGTCCAGGCCCCGCCCTCTGGGCTGCACCCCCCTTCACCTCCCACCGTGGCGCTCAGCTGATTTCTGCACCGCTCGGCCGGGCCGCTGCACGGGAGCAAATGGCGCAAACAGCCTCTCTCTTCTCCTTCTACTGCCTCGCCCTCTCTCTCAGCTCTCATCTGCCTCCTCTCTCTCTCTCTCCTTCTCTCCTCCCCCTCCTGCCTCTCACTCTGTGTGTCTCTTCTCCTCCTGCTGCCGCGTCTCTCTCACTCTCTCTCGCTGCCCTCCGCCTCCTCTGTTCTCCCCTCTGTCTCTTCCGCGTCCTCTGTGTCTGCTCCTCTTTCCTCCTTTTGAATCCGGTGCCCTTTCCTGACATCAGAGACGCACGCTCGTCCAGGCCCCACCCCCTGGCTGTTCCCTCTGGGCGGCGCTGTTGTCTCCCGCCGTGGCACTTGGCCGACTTCTGCACCGCTCAGCTGGGCCTCCACGTGGGAGCAAGCAGCGCAAGCGGCCGTTTGAGCCCCGCACTCCCCATGCAGCACCCCCATGCTGCATGGGGAGCGTGGAGCCCAAACAGCCGCTTGTGCCATGGCGGGAGACAACAGCGCCGCCCAGAGGGAACAGCCAGCGTTTCAGCGTTACAGAGTCACAGGCATTGGGCTACTATAGATATGATGTCAGCTTACATTGTAAGAAAAAACATTTTTATTTATTTATTCCACGATTTCTCGCGGAACCCCTTTCGATGGTCCGCAAAACCCTGATTGGGAAACACTGGTCTAGATCAGTGGTCTCCAACCTTTTTACACCCAGGATCACTATTTAAATTTCAGAACAGGCGAAGATCTATCGCCCCGCCCCTTCCTTGAAGCCCCTCCCCTTCATTGAAGCCCCGCCCTCTCTATTCTCCTCCTGTCCATCACTTGCTATCCCCAGCCCTTACCTACACACTCTGATAAAGTTTATTTTTAAATTATGCGATGTATAAAATTAAAATCACATGTTTATAGTTATGAAATAAATGGTCTGGTTTTTATTCATGCTATTTAAATCTAAAAGGAAGCATTTAGAATTATACATTTTGTGGGGACAGTTCTGCCGCTGGGGGCAGGGGAGAGGGAACAGGGTGCTGGGAGGGCAGAGGACAGGGTTCTGCAGCAGGGGACAGGGTGCCAGAGTTCGGGGAGTGGGGACAGAGTTTGGGGAGTGGGGATGGGAGTGGGGACTGAGTTCTGTAGCTGGGGAGAGGGGAGTGGGGTCTGGGGAGCGCGGACAGGGGGTGGGGTGCCAGTGGCAGCAGAGTGTCCCCTGCATCTGCCTCCTCCCAGGATTCTCCCCCCCCCCCCAGCAGAGGGAAGCCAGCACGTGCCTCCTCCGGGCCCGACTTCCCCTTTCCCCCCGCGGCGCAGGGAAACTCCACGCGTGCCTACCCTGGAGCCAACCCCGCCCTGCAGTGGGGCCAAACCCCCACGGGAGCCTGCCCTGGGGCCAAACCCCCATTCTGCGGCGCAGCCTGGCCAAGCCAGCCCCCTCCCCTCCCGCAGCGCAGCCAACCCCCGCAGGTGCCTGCCCCGGGGCCAAGCCACCTCTCCCACCGTGCGGACAAACCCCTGCAGGAGCCTCCCCAGGCCAAACCCCGGGGCCGACCCCCGCTCCCACGGCACAGGGAAATCCCAATTCACCCCTCCCAGGGAAGCCGCTGGACCCCTCTTCTGGAGCTGATGCCCCCTCCCCCAGCATGTGACAGAGCTGTGGGAGGGGAGCAGCCTGTGCTCTTCCGGAGTCCCTGGAAGTGACGCAGGCTTCACCCAGGACTTCCATCCACCCTGCAGGAAGCCAGCACTACACTAGAGGTAGGTAGTGGAGCTTCTCGCGGGTGGGGGGAAAATGGGGGATGGGGTGGCCGACAGGTTGATGACCATGGCTCTAGACCAATAATCACTCTTGTTGCTCTTCTCTGGACCTTCTCCAATTTCTCTGCATCTTTCTTGAAATGTGGTGCTCAGAATTGGACACACTACTCCAACTGAGGCGGAAGAATGATTCTCGTGTCATGCTCACAACACTCCTGTTAATGCAGCCCAGAATCAGGTTTGGTTTTTTTTTGCAACAGCATCACTCTGTTGACTCATATTTAGCTTGTGGTCCACTATGACCCCTAGATCCATTTCTGCAGGACTCCTTCCTAGACAGTTGCTTCCAATTCTGTATGTGACACTAATGGTTCCTTCCTAAGTGGAGCACTTTGCATTTGTCCTTATTAAACTTCATCCTGTTTACCTCAGACCATTTCTCCAGTTTGTCCAGCTCATTTTGAATTATCACCCTATCTTCCAAAGCAGTTGCAACCCCTCCCAGCTTCGTATCATCTGCAAACTTAATAAGCGTACTCTCTATGCCAATATCTAAATCACTGATGAAGATATTGAACAGAACCAGGACCAAAACAGACCCCTGCAGAACCCTACTTGTTATGCCCTTCCAGCAGGATAGTGAACCATTAATAACTACTCTCTGAGTACGGTTATCCAGCCAGTTATGCACACACCTTACAATAGCCCCATCTAAGTTGTATTTACCTAGTTTATTGATAAGAAGGTCATGTGAGACCGTCTCAAATGCCTTACTAAAGTCTAGGTATACCACATCCACCACTTCTTCCTTATCCACAAGACTTGTTTTCCTATCAAAGAAAGCTCTCAGACTGGTTTGACATGATTTGTTCTTTACAAATCCATGCTGGCTGTTACCTGTCACCTTATTATCTTTCAGATGTTTGCAGATGAATTCCTTAATTACTTGCTCCATTATCTTTCCTGGCACAGAAGTTAAACTGACTGGTCTGTAGTTTCCTGGGTTGTTCTTATCTCCCTTTTTATAGATGGGCACTAGATTTGCCCTTTTCCAGTCCTCTGGAATCATTCCCATCTTCCATGATTTTTCAAATTGTGGAAGACAGGATTCGTGGAAGACGTGCACTCCAATCCATGCTCGCATGCCACCCTGCAGCACAGAACAGTCACATCCCAGCCTCCGTCCAAGGCTCTGGGCCCCATGGCTCTTGCTGCAGAGCCGGACGGGGAAGGGAAGCAGCGGTGGGCTGCTGAGGACCGGAAGGGGAGAAGCGCTCAAACCAGAACTGTGGGAACAAGTCCAGGAGGAGGAGTTCCAGTCCTCAGGGCCAACTGCTGAGCTCTCTAGTCCCTGCTGATGTGCACTGACCAGTGCTGCCCTGGGCATGGGAGAGTTACAGCAAATAGTGACCAGCCATCGCGCGCTCTCCAGATACCCCCCTCCTCTTGCGCCATCCTTGTTTCTGCTGAGTCCTGAATGCCCCTCCATGGGTAGGCAGCCTCCACCTAGACTCCCAGGCCATCCTGCTCCACCGAGCCCAGGCCCAGGCAAATCAAGCCATCCCCCCCTTCCAGGCCCCAGGGCGCCGCTACCTGGAAGGCCTCCCTGTTCTTGCGCTGCTGGCGTCTCTCACGCAGCCTCGTCTTCTCCTTCTCCTCCTCCTCCTCCTTCTCCAGCGTGCGGATGTGCTCCTCGAAGCAGATCAGGGCGTCCTCCTTGTCCATGTCTGCAAGAGGCGCGGGCTGAGCGGGCAGAACTGGCACCAGTGGTGGGGGAGGGCAGGAAGGAGCTGGGCGAGCATGGGACCATGGCAGGGGAGCCAGTGGCATGTGGTAACCACCCTTGGACCCTCATCCGAAGGATGCCCCATGGTTACAGAGCAGGGGCTGGGAGCCAGGACTCCTGGGCTCTGTCCCTGGCTCTGGGAGGGGAGTGGGGCCCGTGGATTAGAGGCAGGGTGGGCACCAGGACTTCTGGGTTGCAGGGAGAAAGGGTGAGGAACTAGCCTGTTCTATTTATCATGGGGGTGGGGAAGTGAGGCGGTACCATTTATCTTGGGGTGGAATGGCATGGCCGGCCAATACTATTTATCCTGGGGCTGGCCTGTTCCACTTGTCTTGGGGTACGGGAGTGGCTGATCTGTAATATTTATTTTGTACCATTTATACTGGGATAGAAAGTACCATTTATCTCGGAGCAGGGGGGCAGCCTGCTTGCACCATTTATCTTGGGTCGGGAGGGGAGGCATGATTGGCCTGTATCATTTATCTTGAGGCAGGAGGGTGGGATGACGGGCCTGTACCATTTATCTGGGGGTAGGGGGTGGGGTGATGGGCCTGTACCATATGTCTTGGGGGCGGTGATGGGCCTTTTATCTTGGTCCATAGTCAGTCAGTGTCGTTTATCTAGGGGCAGGGAGATGGTCTGACTGCATCGTTGATTTTGGGGGAGGGTTTCTGCAGCTGGTCTGTACCATTTATCTTGGGGCAGGGGCATGGGTGGGCTGTACTATTTATCTTGTGGCAGGGTGTGGGGGGGAGAGGTCCGGGGCTGCCCTCACTCTGCAAGTCCTCATCCTCGGCAAAGGTGGGGTTGTCCATCAGGTACTGCTGGGCCTCGGACCAGGTGGTCTGGAAGCTGACATTGCTCATGCTGTCCAGGATGTTCTTCAGGGCCTGGATGTTCCGCTTGCGCAGCTGCTTGGTGTGTTCCTGGGCGGAGGAAACGGGCCGTGTCAAACGCCCCCTGTCCTGGGACCCACCCCGGGGGACATGGCGCCCCGCTGGCTGCCTCCTGCCCGCTGCTATGGCTCCACACAGACTCCCCCAGAGCAGCGGCTACTGCGGTGCAAGCTGATAGCGCAGGTGGCCATGCCCCCCTCACCCCGCAGGCGATGCGACCCGAGCCGGAGACAAGTCAGCCAGCAGCACTGCTCTCACCGTCACCAGCGGCACACCATGAGGTGCTGACAGCGTGATTACAGCCTAAAGCAAAGGAAATCCCGCTCCCTCTCCAGGGCCCTATGCCCTTCGATACACACCCGCCCCCACCCCCCATTGCATAGGCTGAGTGGCACTGGCAGAACCCACACGCTGCCTTGATTGTAAACCACGGGCAGTTTTTGACTTTGAATAAGGGGTTATGGAGCATGATGGCTGGGCAGGGTCACACCTGCCCAGACACCATCATGTGATAGTCTGGGCTCCGTACTGACGCCAGGCGGAGTCACGCCGGCCCCACCCTGCATCACAGCTGGGATCTGCTGTTACCTTCTCTTTCTTGGCCAGGAAGAAGAGCACATCGTCGTAGATCTCCTTGCGGTCACGCTCTGGGACTATGGCCCACACCTCCTGCTCCCCGAACATCTGCTCGGCTTTCCTAAAGGGAATGGCCGGGGCAGGCGGTTACTGGGCCAGGCTCCCCACTGTGCCCCCAAGCCCGGGGAGGAGTGCAGCAAGACATTTCCCGCCCCCAGTGGTGGAGCCAGGGCGTGGCCTGCGGGATGGGCCCTCTGCTTGGCCAGGGGCGGCACGGTTCCTGCAGACTGGGGGCAGAGGCGATGGGGACGTCCGAAGGCACCGGAGCAGTCAGTGATTCCTGATGTTAGCATGGGCTTTGCCACCTCCCGGGAGATTACTTCCCTCCGTCAGCCTAGCCCCACGGCGCCCAGCAAGGCCAAACCTCTCGTGCCGTCTGGCTGGGAACCCTGAACCTCGCTCGGCCCCACCCTGTAACAATATGGTTGTTCTGTAACCATGACGGAAGGCCTGAAGCCATATTGGCAGCCAAAGCCACCTTCTGCAGCCAGACTGCAGAGCAGCAGCCATTAGCCGCAAGGCCTAGTCACATACTCGCATTCCATCTAAGTTGTATTAAAATAGTGTCACACCAGGCTGGGAGAAGGGGATTTTGTCCTGAGAGCCCCTCGCTGTCACCAGATAAAGAAACAGCTCTCAAGATAGGTAAAGAAAACGTCAGTCGCACCATTCTGTCTGGCAAGAAACTGCTCATCAGTACTTGAGGTTGTGGAATCCTCATTCTATGATCATTGTCATTACACTTCCCTATTGTTTGACGGTGTGATCTCTGTGTGGTTTGTAACTGTTTCTGTCTGCTGTATAATTAATTTTGCTAGGTGTAAATCAATTAAGGTGGTGGGGTCTGATTGGTTAGGTAATTTTGTTATGACTGGTTAGTAGAATCATACTAAAATAATTGGTTACGGAATAGCTAAGCAAGACTCAGGTTTCATTATATAAACTGGGGTCCAAGAAGGAGACCAGGAAGATCGGAAGTAACAGACGCAGAAGGAAAGCAGCAAAAGGCTGGAAGAAGACCAAAGGGAGACAAGGAACACCAAGAAGGGGGAACACCTGAAAGAAGAACTCACCTCCGAGACAGCCTAAGATAAGAGCTGCCAGGACTCTCCTGCATGACCGTGACATGCAGCAGCTAAGATCCAGAGAGACTGATATTGCCTGGCCAACAGGGGAAGTCTGCCTGTACCAGGGTTGGTGAGCATAACATGTGCTTAGCATGTGCATTCTGCTTGTTTGGGAATTGTCAATAAATAGAGGATAAGGATATTACTGTGTAAGGCTCTTTCACTGGCTAAAGATCCTGCCAACCCGCAGGAAGATGCGCCCTAAGCCCTAGGAATTGGGTAAGGGTGCGTGTGTAAATGAACAAGGTTGCACCTTGAGCCCTAGGAGCCAGGTAACGGTGTGTGTCCCTACAGTGTGGAAGGGATAGAGAAATTTATGTGGGTAATAACCCGCCTGCTGCTGCTTAGCAACAGACCCTGCCGAACAGCCCCACACTGGATTCACACATCTCCCCTGCCAAAGGGGGCTCTGGGGCTACAGCCAGTGCATCAGGGCTCCTGGGTTCTCTCCGGCGAGGGGGTGGGAGACGCGCAGGGGTTGGCTGGATCCTGAATGCTATCAGCTGTTATGTGCACTTTCCTAGCCTTCCGCCTGCTCTGGGACCCTCCATCCAGCACTCCAAGGCCAAGTCCCAGAAACCAAGGGGACGATCCCCCTGCCCAGCCACCCTCCCCTGCAGCCCTCTGCCACTCTTCTGGTTCCCCTGCTTTCCCCCCAGCCTGTGCTCCGCCTCTTGCGCCCTGGCCCCTATGCCCAACCACTCGCTCCCTGGCCCCTGTGTCCTGCCACTTCCCCAGATGGCACTGCAGGGAGCAGGGCGGGAGCTCGGCTCCTCCAACCCCAGCCTCTCCCCCAGGGGGCACTGCAGGGACCGGGGTGGGAGCTCGGCTCCTCTCCTCTGCCCACCTGTAGCGGGTGATGGAGCTCATGCGCTCGTGCTGCTCCAGAAAGCGCTGCAGCTCCTCTTTGGCCTCCTTGGCCTTCAGCCGAGCCTCCTCCTTCTCTTCCTTCTCCCGCTGGGCCTTGTAGGCATTGAAGGCCTGCTTCTTCTCGCTCAGCTTGGGCAGGGCGCTGGGCAGAGCACATGGACTGGGTTAGGGGCCCCCTTGCTGGCTGCTGCTGAGGGGCAGCTCCGAGGACAATAACAGAGGCACTGCAGGGAGCGGGGCAGGAGCTCGGCTCCTCCGACCCCAGCTTCTCCACCAGGGGGCACTGCAGGGAGCGGGGCGGGATCTCGGCTCCTTCGACCCCAGCCTCTCCCACAGGGGGCGCTGCAGGGAGCGGGGCGGGAGCTCGGCTCCTCTGACCCCAGCCTCTCCCCCAGGGGGCGCTGCAGGGAGTGGGGCGGGATCTCGGCTCCTCCGACCCCAGCCTCTCCCCCAGGGGGCGCTGCAGGGAGTGGGGCGGGATCTCGGCTCCTCCGACCCCAGCCTCTCCCCCAGGGGGCGCTGCAGGGAGCGGGGCGGGAGCTCAGCTCCTTCGACCCCAGCCTCTCCCCCAGGGGGCGCTGCAGGGAGCGGGGCGGGAGCTCGGCTCCTCTGACCCCAGCCTCTCCCCCAGGGGGCGCTGCAGGGAGCAGGGCGGGAGGGGAGTCCCGGATCCTCCCTGCAGCGGGCTGCACTCCTGCAAGCCAGCAGCATGGATGGGGGCGGAGCCGGCGGTGGGGCTGGTCCCTACCTGTACCGCGGATCATCCACAATCATCTTCATAGCCAGCTCCCACGACGTGTTGGAGGGGACGCCCTGAAGCCAAATGCTGGGACTCAGATGGGACCGGGACAGCCCCCGCAAACAGGCCCCTCGCCCTGGCCAGCCCCACTTCCCCCCGAGCAAGCCCCCCGGCTCCCTGCTCTTGTACCTTGTCCTTCAGCAGCTCCTTAAAGGCCAGCTTGGCCTCCTCCTTGGTGCTCCAGTTGAAGGCGCTCCTCTCCCCGGCCCCCGTCTCCTCCTCCTCACACCGGCCGGGGTCAGCACTGCGCCGGGAACACAGACACCGGGCTCACAGTGCAGAACGCCCAGGGAGCTGCGGGGGGAGCGGGGGAAGGGCCCCGGCTGGGCTGGGGCGACCCGCCTGGCTCAGTAATAGCTTAGGGGAGCAGGGGAAGGCGGGGCCGTGGGTCAGGACAGAGAGAATTCCCTGCCAATGGCAGGGGAACTGAGCTGGAATCACCCCCCAGGGCAGTAGCCGGGGCCCATCACTCCCCATTGGGGGAGGGGGCATCTGACTGTCTCCCCACCTGCATCCCATCTCCCTTCCGCTCTCTGGAACAGGCCCTGGCGCCCCTGCAAGCTGTGTGTGCCCGGCACCCACAGACGCCAGTGGCCCCCAGGCCCAGTGCCCGCGGAACAGCTGGCCACACAAACGCCCCCCAATTCCTGGCGGGGTCCCTGCTTGACACCCCCCTGCCCCGTCACCTGCTGGTCACTTCCTCCTGCTGCAGGGCCGCCTCCTCCAGGCCTTCCATTGCGGCCCCCAGCACAGGCGTGTGCTCCTCCCCGCCCGGCGCCTCCGTGTCCGTGCTGGCGGACGAGGACAGGCTGGGGCTGGAGGCGGCTGATGGGGTCTCCTGCTGCTTCCTGGAAGAGCAGAGAAGGCTGGAGCCTGGGGCTGGTGGGACTTGGAGAGGGGCCCACACAGCCCCTTGGGGGCCAGACCTCTGGGCTCACAGCACTGTGGGGCCCACCACCCTTGAGGGGCAGGGGGGCCCCTGGAGACCTCACGCTGGGGTGTGTGGCTCTGCCTTGCCCTCCCCATGTCCCCACAAGGGAGGTACCTGCCCTCGAAACCCATACACCAAGCAGATAGGTCCCTGCTAGCACCCCCGCCTACGCCTGAGTGGGGGCCTTCCTGAGGGCCCCATCCCCCTCTGGCCCCTGGGGGCAGTGCCACCCTGCTCTTACCGCCCCGGCTCAGAGCTAACGGGTCCAAGCCCAGCGGGCAGATGCCAGCCACTCACCCTGCCTCCTCCTCGTCGATGAGCGCTGCAAGGAGGGAAAACAGAGAGCCCGGCCGTTACTCGGGGCAGCGCCCGGTGGCCAACGGGGGGCGTCATTTCGAGGGGCTCTGCCTTCGTGCCCAGTGCCTGCCAGGGGTTGAAGCTGCTCCGGGGGCCAAGCAGGAAGATTGAGGCCAGGGGCATGTGGCTAGCTAAAGACTGGCTGCGGCAGACCCATTTTGGCAGAGCCCCCAGGGCTCCGTCTGTGCCCGGAGCTGAGCAAGGCCGTGAGGGCCCAGCCAGGCTCTGTGGCAGGATGAGAGCCGGAGAGGTGCTGGCGGCTGGGCTAAGCACTGGGCTCCAAGACACAGGCTCCCCATGACCACGAGTCAGGAGCAGACAAAGACAGGTAGATCCATAGCAACTGGCTGGTGGGGTCCGACACTGGGCAGCCTCGGCTCCGGCTTCTGCTCCGGCTCCCTGTGCCGCGCCCAGAATGCCGGGGGCCGCGTCTGCAGCAAACAAGCCTCTGCTCCGAACAGGCTGCTGGGCTGCGGCGGGTCCCCCTGAGCGCGGAGCAGGAGCCTGGTGCAGCGCGACTCGCTGGGCGGAGACACGGGAGGGCTGGAGCCCGGAAGCCCAGGCTCGGGGGCCTGCCCTCGTGACAGACACGATCCCTTGGGGGTCGGGGACCACTCCAAGGCCGGGGCACGGTGAGACCCCTGGGGCACTGGCTGTACCAGCCTACCCAGGTGGCGGTTAGCCTGCGGCGCAGGGACTCTGCCTAAGTTCCCGAAGGCGTGGCTGCCCTGGCCCCCAGCTCCCTAGGCTCCCAGCCCCTTTACCCTCCAGCTCGTCCAGGTCCCGCGGCTTGGTCCAGCGCGACTCTTTGCTCTGGGAGTTGTAGTAGTAAGATTTGCCCGTGTCGGACTTGTACTCCCTCCAGGGGCACTGGGATATCAGCAGCTGCAGAGGCAGAGAGCAGGGCGCTTTGAGCCAGGGGCTATTAACGCCCATGGAGAGGGCACCGACAATACCAGGGGTTAGAGCAGGGGAGCTGGGAGCCACGGCTCCCTCTCTGCCACGGGAGAGGGGCAGGCTAGCGGCTCACAAGAGCTGAGACCTACATCCTCAGGTTACATTCTGTCTCCCTGACAGGCGATCACTCGTCGCCGAGCAGGATCATCTTCCACAGGACTTGCGGCCCCTCAGGGGGTGGATGAGGCCGATCCTTGAGCCACAAGTTCTACTACAGTGAGGATGGATGTTTCCAGGTACAGCAGGAGACAGTTGGCCATGACTAGAAGCCAGTCTCCCCCTCCTCCTGCGTCTCTGCAAGTCCTTATAAAGCGTCCGTTGTCCTCCCACGTTACGGTACGTTCAGCTGAGAAAACAGGCCCTATCTCAGGAGATGATGGTCTGGCATCCGAACCACGGGACCAGTCCAGCGAAGCTGCTGCCGGACGAGCGTTGCCTCGAAACTGGTGGGCTTTGCCTCTTCCAGAACACGGCTGTTCGTGCGCCGGTCTTCCCATTTGATCTTCAAGACCTTGCAGAGGCAGCACTGGTGATACCTCTCAAGGACTTTCAAGTGATGTCTGTGGGTTGTCCAGGTTTCAGACCCATACAACAGTGTTGGGAGAATGACGGCTTGACAGACAAGAAGTTTAGCGTCTGTTCGAATGTCGTGATCTTGCCGTAAACGAACAAAGGCCACGCTGGCCCAGCTCAGACGACGTTGGATGTCTACATCCATATCTGCCGTGCATGAGCGAGAACTCCCAAGCTAGAGAAAATGCTCAACGATCTCCAACGCTTTTCCATTGATTTTAATAGATCGGGCGCACGGAACCTCATTTGCAGATGCAGCACTTTGGTCTTCTTGATGTGAAGGGCGACACCAAGACATCAGCAAACACATTCAAGAGCGTTTGAAGAGTTCTCTCATAATGGGCAAAAACTGCACTGTCATCCGCAGCCTGAAGTTCCACAGACTGATAGATGTGATGGGGATCTTACTCTTAGCTTTCAGCCTGCTAAGCCTCAACAGCATCCTACCTGTTCTGTAGATGATTTCAACGCCAGCCAGGGGCTTCCCAGCAACTAGGTAAAACACCCCGGCAATAAAGACTGTGGCCGGGACGATGCTGTTTCACTCCCGTTTATACTTTGAAAGGTTCCCTCTGGGAGCCAGTGCTGCTCAGAACAGTCACTTTCATGTTGTCATGAAGCAACTTTAGGACACTGGTGTCTGCCTCCCTAGTCTACTCCTGGCTACAAACACACATTTCCAGCTGGTCTCTGGTGTTGCTGTGTAGCTGTCACTCAGTTGTGGGCCCCACCCCAGAGGTGGCTGCATCTCAGTGCTGGGCGAAGGGCTCTGAAGGAACTCACCTCTGCTTTGGACTTCAACTCATCCGGCTTCTCCCAGGTGGACTGCTTGGAGTTGCAATTGTAATAGTAAATGCGTCCGTCTGGGGCCCTGTGCTCGCTCCAGGGGGGCTTCTGGGCACCACAAGCAAGAGCAGGGTCAGGAATGTCTAACCAGCCCCCCACAGCTGCCCTCCTTGGGCCACACAGCTCAGCAGGGACCCTGTCCCAACCTCCTCCCTGTATGGGCCTGATCCTGCTCTCACTGCAACCAGCAACAAAACCCCAGATGACTCCCAGTCGGTCAGGATGGGGCCCATGCTGGAAATGCTGGTATCACTCACCTCCCTGGCACAAGAGGCAGGCGGCGAAGCGCCAGGGCCCCCTGTGGCAGGGTCAGGCCTCCGGCAGGAAGTGGCGTGTTTGGCTTTTCCTGGTGGTTGTCCCACTTCCTCCCGCAAGGGGTTAAGCTGGGACCGGGCTGGAACATGCACCCCCAGGGGGTTTAAATGGCCCCTCCACTTGGAGGGCATTTCTGTGGCTCCTGACACGCACCCTGCCCACAGCGCCCCCCAGAGCCACCGGGAAAGGACACACCCGCCCCACGGTACCTTGCGGGGGGCATCCTGCGCTGGGGAACCACTGCCCATCAGGCTATGCTGGACGGGGGCCACCATGGGATTCGGGAGCTAATGGGCACAAAGGTGACAAAAATCAACCCCTCTTCCGAACTCAGCCGGGGCCCCCTCCCGAGCTGCAGCCCCCTGCTAGCCCTGCCCTGGGCTCCCAACAGCCCCCTCACGTCCGGTCCACAGTGGGGATGTCAAAAGTCCTTCAAAAATGTAACCGTGTAACCTCTACCAGCCCCAGCGGTTACACTTGCTGCGGCCTCTGCAGTATAAAGATTTTATAGACGAGCTCTAGACTGCAGCGAGGCCTCCCTGGAAGCGGGGAGCCAGCGTGTAACCTGTGGTGGGAGGGCTGGGCTGGGCCTGCATGGACAGGGCTAGACGGCCCGAGCAGCCCCTGCCTGCTCCAGGCCCTATTGGTTAACCGGTTAACCATTTACATCCCTAATCCACGGTGCTGCACGTGCCCTGGGCTCTGCCCTCCCCCGGCTCTGCTGGGCGCTTGGGAGGCCACTCAGGAGACTGAAATGCCACCCAGCAGATTAGTGGAGCCTAGAGGTAGGTTTTGTGTTCTGTGGGTGGTGCACATTCACACATGCCTTGGTGCACAGAACATTATTCTGCACATTGATGGGAAAGATTAGAGGGAACACTGACCAGGGCCCCTGAATCCTGACCCACAGACCTCAGTTCTGAGCTCCCCCTCTCCCAGGGTTCCTCACTCCTGACCCATAGCTCCCTGCTACGCCTGACCTAGGCTGCCCCCAGCTCTTCTGGTGCCCCTCACTCCTGACCCACAGCCCTGGGAGGGAGCATGCGCTGCCACATTGCTGAGCACTGATGGGGGGAGGGGCCTACTCACTGTGGGTGCCGGTTGGGCCGGAGCAGCTGGAAAACAAGAGCCATGTGTTACTGGGTGGGGGCGGAGGGGCTGCCAGGTGTTGCCATCAGCCTGGGAGCTACAGGCTCCCAAGAGAGACTGGCAGGGCTGGACACCCAGCCTCATTCTCAGGATCCATCGGGCTCCCCTCAGGATCCGGCCTGACTCCCAGGTGCCCCCCGGGACGCAGAAATGTTTTACCCTCCTCCCTGAGCTGCTGGGGGTGGTGGACACTCCAGACAGCTTCTTCCCCCCACCCCCCGGCTATGATGCACCTGTCCCCTCTCAGCAGCTCCCCCATGGTCCACCCCCCATGATGGACCCTGGCACTCACCGCCAATTGGGTCTGTCACAGGAGCCGCCTGCCAAAAGAGAAACGGGGCCATGAACCGTGGGGGCTACGGCTCAGACTCAACCAGACACCAGACACCCCCGCCCAGGGCCCCTGAATCCCTCTGCAAACGGCAGGGAGCTCAGAGCCAGCCTCCCCTGCCAGGGGGAAACTGAGGCGCAAGACCATCCAGGGACCATTCCACAGCTGCAGTGAACATGTCAGTCGCAGTACTGGAGAGAGAACCCAGGAGAGCTGGCACTCAGCCCTCACCCGCGGGTGGCATCTCAGCTCTGCTCTGGAAACAAGGACTGGGCAATGGGCCCCCATGGAGAGAGGCAGGACAAGGGCACGAGGCCCCCTCTATGTTCCACCCCCAACTCAGCCCTGGCAGCCCCCACCTGGGCACGGCTGGCTGGACAAGAGAGAGGTTCCAAGGATGCTCACCACTGCAGGGACAGGACCAGAGGGCACCCCTGGTATCAGCATCCCTGGCATCATGGGAGGCACCATGGGCGGCATCTAGGGGACAGAAATGTGGCATGGCAGGCAGCAGGCATGGCTCAGAACCTCGGCCTGGGCCCTGTGCCCACCAGTGTCTGGGGAACCCCGGAAGCATGGCTCCCATCACACGATCGGGGGAAAGGCCCAGAGAACCGACATCCGCGTGGGGCTTTTCCCAACATCTTGGTATTGAGGTTTAATAGGAAATTCGGGGCAGCCCTCGACAGAGCCTGGCCCCCTCCCCCAGGAGCACTTCTCAGCCACGTTCTCCACCTCCCGCAGCCTGGACCGGGACTGACCTGGGGCTCCCTCCTCCCCTGCTCCAACCACTAGGCCTCACTCCCCTCCCCAAGCCAGGGGAGAACGCAGGAGTCCTGGGGCTCCCTCCTCCCCTGCTCCAACCACTAGGCCCTACTCCCTTCCCAGAGCTGGGGAGAGAACCCAGGAGACCCGGGGTTCCAACCCATTAGGCCCCACTCCCCTCCAGAGCTAGGGAGAGCAGCCCGGATGCCTGGGTTCTATCTCCCGCCCAGCCAAAGGGCCCCACCCGTCCGAGGCCATGGTCCTGCACTGACATTCCATCCTGAGTGGAGGCTGAAAGGGGGCCCTGGGCTCCGACCGACACCACACAGGCAAAGGGAGAGGCTTTACCTGTCCTATGGGAGGGGGCCCTGCCATGGGCGGGAGCAGAGGTGGCATCATGCCAGGGGGCATAGGAGGCATCGCTGGCGGTCTCGGCCCGATGGGAGGGAGTCCCATGGGGGGGAAGGGAGGGGGGATTCCAGGAGGAGGCAGCTAGGAGCAAGAAGAGACACACGCCACTGAAGGGACAGGCCCGTGCCAGCCAGGGACTCCCCCGCCACTGCAGCTACTCAGACCGATGTCTGGTGCCAGCCACGGGCCCAGCCTGCTCAAGGTGCAGCCAAGGCCAGCTGCATCCTTGCTCCCACCGCACCACGTCCACGCCGGGGCTTTGAACGGCTCCAATTCCCTTTGCCCGCTAATTCAGCTCAAACTGCCCCCGTCGGAGCCCGCAGAAAGCAATGAGCATGCACTGCTCATACATGGGCACACCCACACCGACCCCCTCCCCCACGCATGCCCATACGCACACACGTGTGCGCACACCACCAAGGGATTGCACGTTGCTCACTTCTCTCACGCAGCCAGGCCAGTGAGTCCCCCTTTGCGCCGTGCTGTGGGATGGGGGGGGGGGGGGGTCACGCTGGTTTGGTTACTAAGTGATGCCGGGTGCAGGTAACTTACAAAGGGCGGAGGCATCATGGGTGGGGCGGTGGGAAATGGGGCCGGCTGCCCTGCAGGGCCGCTGCTGGAGTCCGGAGCCGACTGTCAACAGCAAGAGAGAAAAAGAAATGCAGGCACCCGCTGGAAAGAAAGGAGAGCAGAAGGGGCGGGGCGTCCCGGGTTCCAGCCCCAGCCCTGCCATGCAGTACGTGACATAGAGACTCCTCATGGAGACACATCGGATCCGATTGAATTAAAGCAGACAAGGGAAAACAAGCCAAGCGAAGGAAAGAGAAACAGACCAACGAGAAGCTGCATCTTCCCTGGCCGACAGCAGCCCAGCCGGGAAACGAACAGCACCGCTCGGCCCTTGCAGCATGGGGCCGCCAGGCAGGTGGTCAATCCCCTTGACCCTGAGAAGGGAGGCCTGGCCCTCCTGGCTCCCAGGCAGATGCCTCCGCCCAGCTTGTACCAACTGAAGGGTGGGGGAGTTAGAAACATGGAACGGCTGTCAAACCCTCCATGCGGACAGCAGCTCTTGGGGAGAGAATCTGCCATCTGGGGCAGACGGGAGTCAATGGCTGCGTTAGCCAGGGCAGCTCTCTGGCCTTGCCGTGCAGGAGGTGAAACTAGATGATCATCATGGTCCCTCTGGCCCAGGACTCTGGCTCTGCTCCAGTAGGCAACGAAGGTGGGTGCCGGGCATAGGAAGAGCAGAATCTGCTCCCAACATGGGCAGCTTTGGGCCACTCTTCAGCACCGACGGCGGAGCCCTGGGGGAGCAGGCTGCAAAGCACCAGAGGTGGATGGATGGACAGATGGATGAAGGGTGGCTATGGGCGGGATGGAGGGAGGGAGAAGGCGTATGGGGATAGGTGGATACGGGGATGGGATGGATGAAGGGGACGTATAGGGATGGATGGATGGGATAGGTGAAAGGATGAAGGGTGTGTATAGGGATGGATGGATGGTGTGTGTTTGGAGATGGATGAATGGTGCATAGGAAGATGGATGAATGGAGGGTATAGGAATGGATGGATGGATGGGATGGATAAATGGAGGGTATAGGGATGGATGGTGCACATGGAGATGGATGAATGGTGCATATAGGGATGGATGGATGGTGCGTAGAGAGATGGATAGATGGTGCATATGGAGATGGATGGATGGTGCGTAGGGAGATAGATGGATGGGATGAAGGGTGTATATAGGGATGGATGGTGTGTATAGAGATGGATGGGAGGGATGGACGGTGCATATAGGGATGGATGGACGGTGCATAGGAAGACAGAGGGATGCGATGGATGAAGGGTAGGTATAGGGATGGATGGACAGGATGAATGAAGGGTAGGTATAGGGATGGATGGACAGATGGATGAAGGGTAGGTATAGGGATGGATGGATGGACAGATGGATGAAGGGAAGGTATAGGGATGGATGGACAGATGGATGAAGGGTGCCTATGGAGATAGATCAATTAATCTATCTTTATTTTCAGAACACCACACCCCCAGCAGGATACAGAGCCTGGTCCATGGCTCCCTGGGCTGAGGATGATCCAGGCCAGTAGCAACGGCGCATAACTGCTGATGGACCCTGTGTGTAATGAACTGAGTATCTCAGCTCTCACTGAGCAGGTGTCACATTGTGATCCCTCCCCCCTGACACAAATGGCTACTCACCCACCTGCTGTGAGCTGCCTCACCACAGAGGCACAGGGATGAGTGGGCTGCCCCTCCTGGGAATGGGTGGGGGAGTCTGGGGACAGGCAGAGGCCTGTTAGATAAGGGCTCATCAGGCAAGAGAGCCTGGAGTTGGCAGGAGGGTGCTATCACAGGGCACACTGAGGCTGTGGGATGGGGAGGGCCAAGGAACCCCAAGGGAGGCTGAGGCCCACATGGCATCACCCGGCACAGCCTGTCGGGTGGGGCTGGCTGTCCATGTTTCACTGGAAGGACAGGGTTGATAAACTGCAATGCCATTTGCTGCCCTTTGTCCAGCACTGGGCACAGCCCCCCTCCTGTCAGCACCTATAGCACAAATGCCCCCCCAAGGTCACTGGCTGGCTCTGGTGCGGGCGGGAGAGGGGTGTCCGGATGTGAGTATGCAAAGCTCTATCTGGGGGGGTGTCTGTATCAAAGCAAAGGGAAAACCCTACTCCCCACTTTTACTTCTCCCGCCCTCCAACCTGGCAGGTGCAGACTCCCCACCCTTTGCTCCACCTGCAGCTGCCCAGAGCAGACCAGGGCAGCATGTGAAGGCCCAAACCTATGGGCACCCCCAAGGCCCAGCCACAGAGCAGGACTCAGTCCCATGCATGGGGGGGGGGCTCTGCCCCAAGGGGGGCAGTGCCTGTGAACGGGGGGGGGGCCTCTGCCAGAGGGATCAGAGCCGGAGGGGCTGAGCCTGTAAGGGGGGGGGGTGTCCGTCCACCACAAGGGTCTCTGCAGGCAGGACTCAGCAGGGGCGCTCGGGACGTGTAGGGTGGGGCAGGGCCAGCAGGGTGCTCTGCCAGGGGCACTGCCCATCCACGGGGGGGCAGAGCTTGGGGGAGGGCTCAGCCTTTGGGGGGGGGAGGGAATAGAGCGGGAGGGCTGAACCCGTGCGCGGGGGGGGTCAGAACGGGGGGGGCAGAGCCCGTGCGCGGGGGGGCGTCAGAACGGGGGGGGGCAGAGCCCGTGCGCGGGGGGCGTCAGAACGGGGGGGGCAGAGCCCGTGCGCGGGGGGCGTCAGAACGGGGGGGGGGCAGAGCCCGTGCGCGGGGGGCGGCAGAGCCCGTGCGCGGGGGGCGGCAGAACGGGGGGGGGGGGGGGGGGCAGAGCCCGTGCGCGGGGGGGAGGGCAGAGCGGGGGGGGCTGAGCCCGTGCGCGGGGGGGGCAGAGTCCGGGCGGGGGGGGTCTCTGCCGGGGAGCGGCGCGCGCAGCCCCTCGCCGGGCCGGGCCGGGCCCAACAAAGCGGGACGTTACCATGCCGGAGCCTCTGTCAGCTGGGCCCGCGCGCCCACCCGGCAGTAAGCGGCGCTGCTATTGGCTGCCGGGCGGGGGCGGGGCCAGGCGGCACCCCTTCGCTGCCGAGCCCGGACGCCTGGGTTCCACCCCCGGCTCCGCCCCCGAGGCGGCTCCCGCCCCCCCCCCGCGCGGCCTCGGGGCTCTGCCGGCAGCGCGGCTCGTGGCGGGGCCCGAACGCTGCGCCCGCACGTGGCTCCAGCGACTTCGGCTGCGGGCGGGGGGCGAGCTGGGGGCGGGGCGGGTTAGCCCGGGCGGGGCAGGGGGCGAGCTGGGGGCGGGGCGGGTTAGCCCGGGCGGGGTAGCCCGGGCGGGGCAGGGGGCGAGCTGGGGGCGGGGCAGCCCGGGCGGGGCGGGGGGCGAGCTGGGGGCGGGAGCCGTCTGGCTCTTGCAGACGAAAGTCCCGGGATCACCTCCCCCCCCCCCCCCGTCCCTCAGCTCTGTCCCCACCGCCCCCCCCCCGCCCTCTCAGCGCAGCCAGCACCCTGCCTCCCGCCCCAGCCCACCTGCCCCACCGGCGCTGCTGCGTGGAAGAAGCACCTGGGGACTTTGCCGGGGAAAAGGCGCCGCGCCGCGGCTACTGCCAGTGCGACGTGACAAGCAGCGCCCACCCCCTGCCCACCGCGTAGGGACCAGCCTGCCCGGGCTCAGGTCGGTCTTACTGGGCAGGCAGGACGGACGGAGTGAGGAATCGGGGTCTTTCAATTGCAATTCGGGGCCCCTCTGAGGCTTGGCTTGCAGGACTGAACCCAGAGTCCAATGGCAAACGGCCCCCATTCTCTACACGCCAGTTCCCATTGGAGTCTGTGGGTTTCGCAGGGCGATGTGCAATCATTCTCCCTACAAGGTGTTCATCTCCGGATGTTCCACCCTTCTCTGCATTATCTCTTGCTTGTCTCTCTCTTGGGGGTCTGCCTGTCCCCAGGGCTGGCCTATTGTGCGAATTCATCCAGCCTCTGGCACCAGGGATGTTCTCTCATCATCTCCAAGTCTCTCAAGTCTTTTGGACTATCTGGACCGTCCTGGTGCCTTTCTCACACATGCTTCCCTCCCACCAAGCAAGGGCAGGGCATCCCAGACTCAGGGTGACAGAGGGACTAGAAGACACAGCTTGGTTTGCAATGCAGACATTGACTAATCATGACAGAGTGAAATAGAAACCTACAGAACTTGTAAGCAAATCCTATGGGACTTGTTACTATCATTATGCTTGGATTCTTAAACCAACACTAAAATGCTACATTTTGGCTACACTGCTGCCCAGCACCAGAGGGACCCTTTGGCAAAGCCCAGACTCGGCTCCCTCCACCCTGCAGGAGCAGAGACCCTACATGCTCGGGAAAGACACAGACCAGGGAACGAACCTGCACCCCAGACTCTGAAGCGTATTAGTGGCAGCTGAGCCAGACCCCCATCAGAACCTTCCCTGGCCCAATTCATGGTTCTGAAAACTGCCATCCGGTGCCCAATTCTCCTCCCTTTCCCATCCCTTGGCATACACTGACTCCCACTTCCCACCACGGCTAAGAGAACAGTTCCCAACCCCCCTCTTCATCCCCAAATCCCTAAAACTGTGAAGGACCCAACAGGAGGAGGGACCCCATGCCAAAAAGCCAGCTCAAGGCCTGATCCTGCAGCCACTGGCCACTGATTTAAGGCAAGTATACAAAAGGGCTGTGTCTAGACTGGCCAGTTTTTCCAGAAAATCAGCTGCTTTTCCAGAAAAACTTGCCAGCTGTCTACACTGGCCACTTGAATTTCTGCAAAAGCACTGACGATCTCATGTAAGATTGTCAGTGTTCTTGCGGAAATACTATGCTGCTCCCGTTCGTTCGGGCAAAAGTCCTTTTGTGCAAAACTTTTGTGCAAAAGGGCCAGTGTAGACAGCTCAGATTTGTTTTCCGCAAAAAAGCCCCGATCGCGAAAATGGCAATCGGGGCTTTTTTGTGGAAAAGCGCATCTAGATTGGCACGGACGCTTTTCCGCAAAAAGTGCTTTTGCGGAAAAGCATCCGTGCCAATCTAGATGCTCTGTTCCGAAAATGCTTTTAACGGAAAACTTATCCGTTAAAAGCATTTCCGGAAAATCATGCCAGTCTAGACGTAGCCAGCTAGTAAGGGCCCTCTTGGGTTGCTGGCAGATAGATTAGATAGGGTCTCTGGGGCTAGGTAGATGTGTATGAGACTGAGAGCTGGGATGTAGGAGAGAGAGGCAGGGGATATCTGACAATTGACAGATTCTCCCCATTCTGTTGGTGTGGCCTTCACACCATTGGTAGTGCTAGAGCAGAGGCTAGGAGTCAGGACTCCTGGGTTCTCTTCCTTTACATCCTTATGCGAGTGTGTGTTTGCATCTTAACTCCCCCATCTGGGAAATGGGGCTAGCAGAACTTCCCCATTATTAGGGGCTTTGAGGCTGAACGTAAGAACGGCCTTCTAGCCAGCATCCTGTCTTCTGACAGTGGCCAATGCCAGGTGCCCCAGAGGGAGTGAACAGAACAGGCAATCTTTCCCACATTCTGGCAAACAGAAGCTAAGGACACCATCCCTGCCCATCCTGGCTAATAGCTGTTTATGGACCTATCCTCCATGAATGTATCTAGTTTTTTGAACCCTGTTTTAGTCTTGGACTTGGCTGGGCAAGTTGTGCGGTATGTGAAGAAATATTTCTTTTGGTTTGTTTTATACCTGTTACCTAGTAATGTCATTGATGACTCCTAGTTGTGTTACAAGGAGTAAACATAACATTTCCTTATTTACTTTCTCCACACCAGTCATGATTTTATAGACCTCTATCATATCCCCTCTTAGTTGTTTCTTTTCCAAGCTGAAAAGTCCCAGTCTTATTAATCTCTTCTCCTTGGGCAGCCGCTCCAAACCCCTAATCATGTTTGTGGCCCTTTTCTGAACTTTGTCCAATGCCAAGTTACCGTTTTTGAGATGAGGTGACCACATCTGCACGCAGGATTCCAGACACTAAGCTAGGGGGAGAGGTAGATACGCTGGAGGGCAGAGATAGGGTTCAGAGTGACTTAGACAAATTGGAGGATTGGGCCACAAGAAATCTGATGAGGTTCAACAAGGACAAGTGTAGAGTCCTGCACTTGGGACGGAAGAATCCCAAGCATTGTTACAGGTTGGGGACCGACTGGTTAAGCAGTTCTGCAGAAAAGGACCTGGGGGTTACAGTGGATGAGAAGCTGGATATGAGTGAACAGTGTGCCCTTGTAGCCAAGAAGGCTAATGGCATATTAGGTTGCATTAAGAGGAGCATTGCCAGCAGATCCAGAGATGTCATTATTCCCCTTTATTCGGCATTGGTGAGGCCACATCTGGAGTATTGTGTCCAGTTCTGGGCCCCCCACTACAAAAAGGATGTGGACGCATTGGAGAGGGTCCAGTGGAGGGCAACCAAAATGATGAGGGGGCTGGAGTTTATGACCTATGAGGAGAGGCTGAGGGAGTTGGGTCTGTTTAGTCTGCAGAAGTGAAGAGTGAGGGGGGATTTGATAGCAGCCTTCAACTCCCTGAAGGGAGGTTCCAAAGAAGCTGGAGAGAGGCTGTTCACAGTAGTGACGGATGGCAGAACAAGGAGCAATGGTCTCAAGTTACAGTGGGAGAGGTCTAGGTTGGACATTAGGAAAAACTATTTCACTAGGAGGGTGGTGAAGCACTGGAATCGGTTACCTAGGGAAGTAGTGGAGTCTCCATCCCTAGAGATTTTTAAGTCTCGGCTTGACAAAGCCCTGGCCGGTTTGATTTCCAGCTCTATGGTTCTATGATTCTATGTGAGTGCACCATGGATTTATACAGAGCAGTGGTCCCCAACCTTTGGAGGTTGCCGGGCGCCAGGGGGCGTGGCCCCCCATATCTGCGTGCCCGGGGCCACCTCCAAGGGCCGCACGCCCAGGGCCGGCACCCCCTCTCCCTGGGGCCGGCGCCTCCTGCAAGCGCCGCGCGCCCAGAGCACGGGCGGCCAATTCGCGGCGCTCCTGGGGCCGGCGCTCACCGTGCACCATGTGCCCGGGGCCGGCTCTGGCACTGTGCACGCGCCACGTGCCCAGGGCCAGGCCAGCCCCGAGCACTTGGCGGGCGCACACGAATGCCCCCGTGGGCGCCATGGCACCTGCGGGCACCATGTTGGGGACCACTGATATAGAGGCAATAAGTTATTTTTTATTCTTCTTCCCTTTCTTAATGATTCCCAACATATTGTGGGTTTTTTTGTCTGCAGCTGTACCCTGAGTGGATGTTTCAGAGAACTAGCCACGGTGACTCCAAGATCTCTCTTGAGTGGAAGCAGCTAAGCGAGACCCCATCATTTTATATGTATAGCTGGGACTGTGTTTTCTGATGTACTTTACTTCACATTTATCAATATTGAGTTTCACCTGCCATTTTGTTGTCCAGTCACCCAGTTTTGTGAGATCCTCTTTGCAGTCTGCCTGGGACTTAACTATCTTGAGCAGTTTTGTATCATCTGCAATTTTTGCTACCTCAGTTTACCTGTTTTTACAGATCATTGATGAAAATGTTGACTAAGACTGGTCCCAGAACACATCCCTGGGGGACACGACTATTTGCCCATTTATACCTACCCTGTGTTTCCCATCTTTTTAACCAGTTGCCAGTCCATGAGAGGACCTAGGCCCATACGCAGGAATTTCTCTGTGTGGGGCAGGGTGCTATTTTTGTAAATGCGGGCTGCTATTTTTGTAAATATAAAGGAGTTCAAAGTAGTCATGCAATGAGCATGCATAGGAGAGATGAATGAAAAATGTGAGTGGAATCAGTGATTGGTAAAATGATTTTGTTATCACACACTACAAGTGCATACAGTAATAAGGGGTTTATAGAAATTACCTTCTGGGATCATAGCGGGTAGGGTGGCTGCTGCGACTCCCGCTTCCTCGGCTGCGGGTGAGTATGAGCGGGACTTCCAGCCCGGGCTGCTCCTCGAGGGTAGGGGCGCCATTCTCCTAGTCCTGCCATGCTGCCACCACCCCGCCCGCCCATCCCCCTGCAACACAGCACTCTCCCATCCCCGTAACACAGTGGTTCTCAAACTTTGTGGCCTGTGGCCCACCTGGCTCAATGCAAACCTTTCCGTGGACCACCAGTTCCTAATGGAAACTCGCCGTTAATTACATAATTACGCCCGAGCCATTTTGCTAGTGCTGCAGCTGGGAGAACGGTTTAGTTTAACCAGTAAGAAAGGAAATATTAATGTAAATTATTAAGCAGATGAAGCACTTTAACTTTCTCATGTTCGTTTATCAAACTTCATTTTAAATAAAGTAAAATATTAATGTATGTCCAACACGAAAGGTTTCCTTTGTTGGGTCGGGGGCCAATGACTCACAGAAAAATCAGTTGGGGACCACACAAGTGAGAAGAAAATAAAACCCTCCAAAAAAACCCAGCCCTCACTGATGTGGCTCCCAACTCAGACAAGTAGCTGTGTTAGTCTGAATCTGCAAAAGCGGTGAGGAGTCCTGTGGCACCTTATAGACTAACTGAAGTGTTGGAGCATAAGCTTTCGTGGGCAAAGACCCACTTCGTCACATGCATGGAGTGGAAATTTCCAGAGGCAGGAATAAATATGCAGGCCAGGATCAGACTGGAGATGACGAGGTGGATCCAATCAGGGAGGATGAGGCCCACTTCTAGTAGCTGATCTGGAGGTGTGACTTCCAAGAGAGGAGAAGCTGCTTTTGTAGTTAGCGAGCCATTCACAGTCTTTGTTTCTAAAGTTTCTAAAGGTAGCCATCCTGCAGCAAAAAAAACTTCAGGACCAGACTTCAAAGAGAAACTGCTGAGCTACAGTTCATCTTCAAGTATCAGAGGGGTCGCCGTGTTAGTCTGAATCTGCAAAAGCGGCGAGGAGTCCTGTAGCACCTTATAGACTAACTGAAGTGTAGGAGCATAAGCTTTCGTGGGCAAAGACCCACTTCGTCACATGCATGGAGTGGAAATTTCCAGAGGCAGGAATAAATATGCAGGCCAGAATCAGACTGGAGATGACGAGGTGGATCCAATCAGGGAGGATGAGGCCCACTTCTAGTAGCTGATCTGGAGGTGTGACTTCCAAGAGAGGAGAAGCTGCTTTTGTAGTTAGCAAGCCATTCACAGTCTTCGTTTCTAAAGTTTCTAAAGGTAGCCATCCTGCAGCAAAAAAAACTTCAGGACCAGACTTCAAAGAGAAACTGCTGAGCTACAGTTCATCTTCAAGTATCAGAGGGGTCGCTGTGTTAGTCTGAATCTGCAAAAGCGGCGAGGAGTCCTGTAGCACCTTATAGACTAACTGAAGTGTAGGAGCATAAGCTTTCGTGGGCAAAGACCCACTTCGTCAGATGCAAGTAGTGGAAATTTCCAGAGGCAGGAATAAATATGCAGGCCAGGATCAGGCTGGAGATGACGAGGTGGATCCAATCAAGGAGGATCAAGTTCATCTTCAAGTTTGACACAATCAACTCTGGATTAAACAAACACTGTGAATGGCTCGCTAACTACAAAAGCAGCTTCTCCTCTCTTATCCCCTGCCAGCTTACAGTGCTCAAGAGCCTTTGGGGGAGCCCTTGACAAAGGCTTTCTGGAAATCTACCTTCACTCTCTCCACTGGCTCCCCCTTGTCCACACGCTTGTTGATCTGCTCAGAGAGCTGTAGGAGGCTGCCGGAGCATGGGTGCTGTTTAAAAGGGCCTTGTGCTCCATCAGCGCAAAGCAGACTGGCCCCTGAGCCTCCCCTCCCCGCGCTGCTAGAGCAGGCAGCCCCAGACCAGCACTGCGGCTTGCACTCCTCCCGCCCCGCCCTTTGCAGGGTCTCCAAGAACCCCGCTGCCAGAACCTCCGGGCAGTTCTGTGGGCTCCTGGAGGCCGGGGTGGTGTGGTGCATTCCAGGTGACGCCGAGGGCTGCCTGCCCTTCGGCCTTAAGCCTCACCCTTCCGGGAGCATGGGCCTGCCCCTCCTCACCTTCCCCAGGGGCCCAGCAATTCTGTGGGCCCGCCTGTAGCCACTCCCAGCTTGGTGGAGAATGGAGACACTGAGTCCCCATAGGGCTAGTGTCACGGAGCCATGCTCACGGTGCACTCGCTGGGGGTGGCCCAAAGGTGCCACGTGCCAGGGTGGCTGATGGCTTTGTCCGTGTGGATCCTGGGGGCCTGCGGGAGGAGGGGGAGAGGGTTACCGCAGTGTGTGCTGCCCTGCTCTCCAGCACACCCACATGCATTCAGGTCACTGTGCCCTGGCTCTGGCAACCTCTGCTAGCTACCCAGAGGGCTGCCCGGCTCGCTCAGGGGGCAGAGCTGAAGTGTCCTCGTACAGCCCCCAGCTAACTGAGCGCTAGCCCCATTTGGGGCACTGAGGCTGTGCTGAAGTGGGGATTGTATTCGCTCCGGTTGCTTTATGTTGCACGGGATTTCTACTCTCCTGTAGTAATCCCATGTGTGTATGGGCCTCAGTTTCCCTGAGCACTGCACCAGTACCTAGATGGGGATGGGAATTTTGGGTGCGACTCCCCCTGAAGGAGGCTGCCCCTGCCCCAGCACGGACACAGTGGCTGATGCTTTCTGTATCCTGAGCCTAGGAGGGGAGCGTGACCAGATGAGAAGCTGGACCAAGGAGGAGATGGGGCTGCCGGCAGGGCTGGGACGAGTTGCTGAGTGTGTGTGTCTCGGCTGGCTTAGGGTACAGGAAGGGGGCCCAGGGCCTTGGTTCTGGGCCCCCCTTTCCCCCAGATGGATCGTTCTGATCGCCCCTGGTTCCTGTGCCTTCAAATCTGTTCTAGGCTGTGTCCCTGTGGACTAATAAACCTCCTGTTCTACCTGACGGCTGAGAGTCATGTCTGGCAGCCGAGGGGGGTGCAGGACGCGGGGACTCCCTGCACCTTGGGGGCAGTGGCCAAGAGGAGGAGCAGCTAATATGGACGCAGCATGTGGAGAAATACACCAGGCCTCCCGCTGGAGTCACAGGGAAGTCTGAAGGGAGGGGTGTGGCCAGCAGGGGGTGCACTCACACAACCACCATCTGCTCTCCCAGACCTGGGGGGGCCAGTCTGTCTCGGCCACCAGGGCGGCGTTACGCCCGTACTGCCCTGGCACCGCTTGAGCCAGTCGGGTCCTGCCCCCGCGGCAGCAGGGGTGACTCTGGATTCCCCCCCGGGGAGCGGAGATCAGACTCCATCCCCGTCTCTCTTCTCCAGGGCTGGACCCAGCTCATGCAACACGGCGGGAAGCTGCGCAGTCTGCCGGGCCGTCCTGCACGTGGGGCCCGCTGGGTTTCGGCGCTGGGAGCCGCGCCAGGAGCCACGTGCTTGCAGAGAAATGCCCTGCGCACGTCAGAAGCCAGCTTCTCTGCAGCCTCCTCCTTGGCACCGGCTGGGTGGGTCACAGCCCCTAAGACGGGTTTGGGCGGGAGGCATTAAGACGACAGGGGATTATTTCCAGGCAGAAATGCTTGCCTTCCCGTGGGATCACGTTTAGAGCCTCGTGGCCCCTGCCTTTAACGCTCCACCCTCAGGCACGTAGGGAGGGGGCTGAGGCCAGCCTGTGATCTTGGGTCTCCTTGCGCCGCTGGCCTGTAAAGCCCATGAGGGAGGCTGGGACCCTGCAATGCAAGAGGCTACGTTTCCAAAGCAGACCCTCCGGGCCCGACCCGGAGCTGCCTTTCATCCGTGTAAACGGGGAGCAGAGCAACCACCCCGCACGGAAATGGATCCATTCCGTAGGCAGGCCCTGCCCTGGGATTGGCCCACCGGGCTGGACCTACCAGTGAGTCCGAGGGGAAGGGGCTGGCTGGCTGCCACCTGGAGAGCACCAGGAAGTGGACAGGGCCACACTGGAACCAGCTGGAGCCAGAGCTGACCCAAGATACCTGCAAACCTCCTGCACTGCTGGGGGCTCAGGCCCAACTCCGACTGCGCCTCACCTTAGAGCCAGGCAGCAGCACCGGACCTGAGCCTCGCTTGTGGAAACTGGCACTGCCCCATGGACCTCACCAGCCATCTCCTGCCAGTGCTGCAGCTCAGCCCCATGTGTGGGGGGGGCCCGGCCCTTGCGGCCCACTGGACGAATCCCCCCCCCAGCGTGCCCCAGAAGCATCTGGCCAGCGACTCCTGGGCCCCAGCTCTGCAAGGCGGCTCACCTGAGCAGGGTGACTCTGAGCTGGCCAGGGCCCCGTGCGACTCCCCGGAAGGGAAAACGTGCAGTGGACTGTCAGGGCCGGGCGCTGTAGCTGGTGCTGTGCTTGACTCCCCCGTCAGACCCATAGCACCTCTGGGGAGCACTAGCACTGCCCCCCTCCCAGGCAAGGAAACGGACAGAGGGGAAGCCACTTACCAACGTCACTCCCGGCCCCTCTGCTCTAGTCTCACCAGTCCCCCAAGCTCCTCCCAGAGACAGAGAGAGAACCCAGGTGTCCTGGATGCCACGTGATCCTCACTCCCCTCTTGCAGCTGGAAACGGAACCCAGGAGTTCCAGCTCCCAGTTGCCCTGCTCTAACCACTAGACCCCACTCTCCTCCCAGCAAGGCCCAGAACCCCAGAGGCGCCTTCCCGAAAAGGACAGTGCCTCTCCCTTTGGCACCCAATCCCGCCTGGCCATAAGCCCTGAGCTCCTGCCCTGCCAGGATCAGGCCTTCGAAAGGGACAGGATCAGCATCTCTGGCGCAGCTGAGTTCTCCCTGTTGAACTGGCAGAGATTTAAGCATCTGCTCCGCTCAAGAGCTAACAGCTGGAGAAATATCCTTGGGGATTCATGGGGGGGGGGGGGTCTTTATCTCCGCGTCTTATCTACGCAGGAAAAGTAAAGCCCTGTCCAGCCCTTGGCCACACCCAGGATCACGTGTGTTATAAATCTGATTACAGCCTCTGGCCCTGTCGCTGGCGGAAGCTGAGATGTATTAAGGCGCGTTATCTTCCTGGCTGGAGGTAGGATTTCTGCTAAGTAGAAAGTAACACACTAATACGCTGGGTATTTCCCCAAGTGCTTGGCAAGCCCAGTCCTTCGCTAACGCAACCCCCCCCCCCTCCCCCCGTCACCCCAGCAGGCAGGTCAGTGCTGTTTTGTAGGCAGGGCTGAAGCCGACGCACAGGAGGATTAATATCAATACACATTCCTTTATTAACCACACTTGTTCTCTCAGCAAAAGAGACAATGTGTTATTTTGACATGATTCATTTCCCATAAACACCTGGTGATGTGGATTAATAGCATTATCCTCTTTGTTAATCAATTCCTGGACGAGCTGCCCCATGATCATGTCCAGGACTGGTGTCAGCCAAGAAGCCTATAATTGCCTGGGTCATCCCATTTATCCTTTATAAATATTGGCACAACATTAGCTTTCCTCCAGTCTTCCAAGACTTCTTGAAAATCAACATGAATAGACCAGCAAGCTCCTCGGCCAATTCTTTTAAAACTCTTAGATGCATGTTAATTGGTCCTGCTGATTTTAAAATGTACAATTTTAGTACCTTCTGTTAACAGATATTCTAGAGGAATGGAAAATGTTTTATCATCACCATATGATGAAACTATGACATGTTTCTCCCCCCAAACACAGAACAAAAATATGTAAACACTTCTGCCTTGTTCTCTGCTATTATTGATAATTTTACCATTTCTGTCTACTAATGGACCAATACCACTGTCAGGGTTATTTTTGTTCCTAATTTATTTTTAAAATTCCAGATTGTCCCTAATTCTGCTGGCCATAGAGTTTATGTTCTGTCCTTTAGCTTCCCTTATTGATTTCCTGCAATTCCTGACTTGTGATTTTTAATGATTACTATCTACTTCCCCTTTCTTCCTTTTGATTTTCTCTCTCACACACACGCTGCCTTCACTTCCTCACTTAACCACATTGGTTTTTTAACCAGCCCAGCCTTCTTCCGCAGTTGTGGTTTTTGGGGCATCGGTAAGGTGTTCTTAAATGACTCCTAATTATCATTCACAGTTTTCTGATTAAATTCTTCCTCCTAGCTGGCTTGACTTGCACTTGTTTGCAGCTTTTGTGAAACTGGCCCTTTTAAAGCATGAACTAGCCCGGACTGTTCTTTGATTGCATGTTATAACACACAAAGCAGCTCTAACTCTCAGCAAAACAGTAAGTCTGGTGCAATCTCTAACCAAAGTCACCATCACCTCACTGCCAGTCTCCCCCACTTCATTTTCCCCTTCTGCAGTGGACATGTCCACGGACCTGATGAATTTGGGAGAAGGGTTTTTCTAGTGCTTGTAAAGACTTCTTCCACTGTTGCACGCATAAGGAGACAGTATCCGGCTTCTGCCAAAAGCCATCATCAGCCTGGGGAAGACTGTGATTAACAGGTACCCTGTCCCGTCAGCAGCTGCCCAGCAAAGTGAGAATTCTTCTACAGCTGCACAACCTGGCCAGCAATTCTCAGCACCAAAAATATTCTGATGAGGGACACAAGAGCCTGTCACTGCGATGCCACATGCAGAGCTAAGGGCAATTCCCACCAGCTGAGGATTTGGTTCCACGTCTGGGCTCTTTCAGGGGGAAGGGAATGTTACAGAAGTTAACGGAACATAGGAACGGCCACACTGGGTCAGACCAAAGGTCCATTTAGCCCAGTCTTCTGACAGTGGCCAATGCCAGGTGTCCCAGAGGGAATGAACAGAACAGGGAACCACAAAATCATGGGCTAGCGACACCATCTCTGCCCATCCTGGCTCATAGCCTGTGATGGACCAATTCTCCATGAATTTATAGTTCTTTTTTTGAACCCTGTTAAAGTCCTGGTCTTCCCAACATCCTCCGGCAAGGAGTTCCACAGGTTGACTGTGTGCTGTATGAAGAAAAACTTCCTTTTGTTTGTTTTAAACCTGCTACCTATTCATTTAATTTGGTGACCCCTAGTTCTTATGTTATGGGAACAAGCACATAACTTTTCCTTATTCACTTTCTTCACACCTGTCATGACCTCCATCATATCCCCCCCTTAGTCTCTTCTTTTCTAAGTTGAAAAGTCCCCGTCTTTTTAATCTCTCTTTATATGGGACCCATTCCAAACCCCTCATCATTTTTGTTGCCCTTTTCTGAACCTTTTCCAATGCCAAGATATCTTTTTTGAGACGCAGCGTCCACGTCTGTACGCAGTATTCCAGATGTGGGCGTACCACGGATTTATACAGAGGAATAGAAATGTCCACATGGCATTTAAAAGAGGGATAGTTTCAGCTTCTCTCTGCACTTTAGGGAAGCCAAACACAGCCACGGCGGGCTGCAGCAAGGCGATCACGACAGTGACATCGGTTAGGACTTGTCTCTACACTCCAGGGCGACTCATCCAGCTAGGTTCACTGACCCCGCTAACCTAGTGAACCAAGGGCTAGTTCGCTCACTTCAGTTACCTGGTGCCCTTCCTCGGGACCTGTCTCAGCCCCCCTTTGCCTCTTGGCCTAACCTGACCTGGGAGCCCTCTGGGGCAGTGCCTGTCTTAGTACAGGCCTGACCTGGCATGGCTGGCATTACCGCCACCCGAACAGCAGCCCTTCCCACCCCACGGGGATTATTGCAGGCGCAAATGACATTGGAGTGGAAGCGAACAGTGATCTTTAATGGAACAGAGAAGGGAAGACAAAAAACCGTGGTAGCGGCCCGAGGAAGTATCCTTCCCCGGTTACACTAAATCTGCCGCCCCCAGGCTCTGACACGCAACCACCACTCTCTGTCCATTTTAGGCGAGGAACGAAGACGTGAGGGGCAGCCAATCGGGCAGCCCTGGAACGGCTCCGACTTTGAAAGAAGAGGGGTTTGTCCAGGCCGGGGGCTGGTTTTTCTTTCTCTCTCGCTAGGACAAAATGAATCTTCCCGCAGCAGGAGGAGAGCCCCTGGCGTCAGCCTGTGGCGGGTTTTAACGTCGCCGTAAAACATGTTTCTGGCTGTTGGGAGCTCCCGCCCCGGCAGCTCAGCCAGGGACTCGGTTGGAGGGTCGCACCGCGAGCTTCGCAGGCGGACGTGCCAAGAGGAAGGGGCCAGACCAGACCTGAGCGCTCCCGGTCCCTGCTAGGAGAGGAGGAGGGGGGTTGTATTTCTAACCCTCCCCTCAAATGTGTCCGTTACCTCCAGAGACCACCAGCAACTGCAGCCAGGAATCCAGTCTGGCATTGACTAGCCACCTGCAGCTCCTCTTCTGGCTGGCGAAGGGGCGCCGGGCGGGTTCCCTAGGTGCCACCGAGCCCCACGTCCCCCTCCTTGGAGGCTCTCCGGTCCTTCCCCAGCAGGCTGATCATGCTGCCAGACTTGAGGAGCAGGTTGCAGCCCAGGAAGAAGATGCCGAAGGCGACCGTGAGGCACAGCACGCAGAGCACCGCGACCTTCATGAAGTGCGGGCTCAGCTGCTCGCTCTGCGCCGCCAGGCCCCCCGCGCCCCCGCTCGCCAGGGTGCAGCAGGCCCCCAGGACGGCGTCCCCGGGCCGGGTGGCTGCCGGCAGGGAGCGCGTGGGGCTCAGCGAGGTGCCGTTCATGTCTCAGCCCGTCCAGCCAGGTGTGGGGATCCCGAAAGGCTCACTCCGTGCCCCCCGCTGCCAGCTCAGCCTCTCCTCCAGGAGCCTGCACAAATCCCGCCTCCCCCCCCACTGCCCAGTTTTCTCCTCCCCTCGGGAGCCGGCTGGGCTGCTGCAGGTCAGTGACAGACGGGGCGGGTTTAAGTGATGTCAGGAAACTTCTCCCTTCAGCCCCCATGGCTTAACTGATCACCCTGCAGAAGGAGCCAGACTCCCTGCACCCCCGTATCCCTGGGGAAACCCCTCTGCCTTGAGGGAACAGCTCCCCATGCCCCTCCTGAGAATCAGGCACCCTGCACCCCAAAGAATGATCCTTCCCACCCCCGCATTCCACCAGGGAAGCAACACCCCTTCTTCCTCCCTATGCCCCCCACCCCACATCCCAGGGGACCAGGCCCCTCCCAGGCAACACCAGCCCCCCTCCACCATGCGGGCTCAGGGAAATGCCTCCGCCCCAGGTTCCCAGTTCCAGGAGGCCCCCCAAACAGGTTCCCCGTGGGGGAGGAGGAGGAAAGGGACTCCGCCTCCTGCTCTGTTCTGCTGACTGCTGGGGCGTGGTCCCTGCCCGCTCTCTCCCAAGGGGCCAGCTGATCCGGGCCCTGCCCCTGGAGACGTGCGGCTGCCGTCCAGGCTCAGCACCAAGGGAGCGACCCCCACAGCTGCCCAGCTGAGGCAAAGCTCCTCCAGGCCGGTCCATCCTGCCCCAGGAACGTGGGCCAGGCAGGGGGGCCGGGCTCATCTCTGGGCCGGTTCTTGCCGAAGGCTCAATCCTGCAGCCACAGTGGAGCGGGGAGAGCAAGGGGCCTTTCCCCATGGCCAGGAGCGATTGGGGGGGTCACCAAAACGTGGCTGAGCTCGTGTGACTCGAACGTGGCCGGCCAGGGGGCTGCAAGCAGGAACGTCGGCAGAGAAACCTTTCCCGTGATGATTGGCGTTTGGCTTGGAGGTGAAGCTCCCTGCGGCCTGCAAGACACCACGGTGCAGCTTGGACCCCCCCCCCCCGCCGCCACAGAACAGCTCCCCCTGGGTCATGAGGGAGCCAGAGAGTTTTTCATCAGCTCGTTAATCCTCCTACCCAGACCCAATCCCGGCAGAGTAAATCCTCTCTCCCTCCCGAAGCCCGGCGGTGGCGGCAGCTGGATGCGCACCCTTCGCCGAAGCGTTAGCTCGCACGGCGGGGCTCTTCAGACAGCGGTTGTGGCCAGTCAAAGCAGCCTCCGTGTTGGCTCTCAAGGGCAGGCCCTCGGCTGAAATTCCCCCAATGCCACCGTGCCTGGGCGCGACACCGCCTCCCCCAGCACGGCAGAGCTCCCCGGCTCAGCTCCCGCCACCCACCCGTGACGGGATGCCTCACTCGGGGCTTTCCTGGGCTAAGAAGTCACTTCTTAATGCGTCTGACCAGCCCAGGGCTGACGTCCGTATTATTACTGCCTCGACTTCCTTGCCTCTTTGGCCTCCCTTGCCTCTGTGCAACGAAGCTGCACTGATTAGCTCGCTCCCAGTCACCTCCAACTGGGGTTAAATGGCTGAGCTGTGCCGCTGACCGAGTGCGAGGAGTTTCCTTAGAAGCTATTCTCCTCGGCTGTGCTATTTTGCTGGGACGGCACCCTGGGTCCTGTCTCTGTGCCGAGGGGACGCTGGTGCGGTGCCAGCAGGGCCCCCAACATTTTGGCACCTGAGGCAGGGAGCTCAATTGACGCCCTCTCGCTTGGGCCAAAACTTTGAAAGGTCTCGATTCTGCCTCCTTCCTGTTCTGCTCTTCGCAGGGCGCTGCTCTGCTACCTACCTATGCACCAGCAGCGGGCACAATTTTCTACACTCTGGGTGCTAGTGGTGCCCATCCCACATACACAGGCTGGGTCTAGACTGGCCAGTTTTTCTGGAAAATCCGCTGCTTTTCTGGAAAAACTTGCCAGCTGTCTACACTGGCCGTCTGAATTTCCGCAAAAGCACTGACTTCCTACTGTAAGAAATCAGTGCTTGTGGCGGAAATACTATGCTGCTCCCGGTCGGGCAAAAGTCCCTTTTGCGCAAAAGGGCCAGTGTAGACAGCTGGGATTTGTTTTCTGCAAAAAAGCCCCGATTGCGAAAATGGCGATCGAGGCTTTTTTGCGCAAAAGCGCGTCTAGAGTGGCCACGGACGCTTTTCCACAAAAAGTGCTTTTGCGCAAAAGTGTCCTGCCAATCTAGACGCTCTGTTCCCAAAATGCTTTTAACGGAAAACTTTTCCGTTAAAAGCATTTGCGGAAAATCATGCCAGTCTAGACGTAGCCACAGAGTCTGGCACCTGAGGCGGCCGCCTCAGTTCGCCTCATGGTAGGGACAGCCCAGGGTGCCAGCTGTCCCACCGACCCCTCTGGAGACCAGAGATTGTAGGCTCAGAATGGGCTCGTTGCAGGTGTGGCAGTAACACAGGCCTCCTCCGGCCCTCTTATGCCAGCTGAGAATTTAGACAAAATTCTCTACAGCCAGCACTGAGGATGGAGGCTGCATTTTTTCCCAACCTCTCCCAGAGGTGCTGAGCCCCTGCGGTCTCCCCCTGGCCAAGGTGCGTGCTCAGCAGGCCTGAAAGCCAGGGAGGGCCTCTTAGGCAGCCAAACACACAGTTGCCGGGCCCCGAGTCCCGTTGCTAGGGCCATGGAAGTCCGACCTGACGAGGACACCATCATAGCTGGGTGCCCCGCTGGGTCCCACCTGCCACGTCCGGCTGGCCGAGTAGAGGAACTCAGAAAACCTGCTCCTCTGGGGGGGGAAGGAACAGACCCACAGGCTCCGAGAGGGACTCCCCTCACGCAGGGGAATGCACCAGATAGGGGTCTGGGCCCTCTCTTAGCTGCTGCAGCTGGTTCACCAGAGCCAGACTGGTCGGTCCATGCCCCACACCTTCTCTTGGCCCAGAGCACGGTATAAACCTGGGACCGGCCAGGCTGGGTCACCCCAATGGGCTGTCTAGCCCAGTGTCTGGCTCCGACTGGGGCTGGTGTTTCAGAGGGAGTGATTGGAAAGGGGCAGTTATTAAGCTCCCTGTTTCCTCCTGCAGCAAGGAGAGCACCGTGGCCGGAAATCTCGAGGGCTGGCTGCACGCTGGGTCCTAGCTGGGACCCGAGTGCTCCAGAGGTGACAGGTTGGCCCTGAGCCCTCCTGAAATTCAGCCCTGCCGTCAGCATCGTGTTTTCCCCTTTCCCACACCCGGGGATGGCTCTCCCTTCACTGGCCCCCGCAGGACTCCCTCAGCGCAGGTGGGGAATATGGGACACAGGAGAGAGCTCCAAGGAGAAGGCAGATTATGGACTCGGAGAAAGCCGCAGGGCTGGGCTTTGCAGCTGGGATGGCCCACGGGCAGTCGGCAAAGCCTGACTCTTATCGAGGTGGCACTACGGGAATGGGGGCGCGCACTCTTGACAGGAGACAGAGTAAGAAGGCGGCCAGGCCAACGTTTATTACACCCAGAGCTACAGGCAGGTCAGTTTCCTAACAGTCGGCGACCAACACAAGCACCCAAGGGCTGATGGCGTCAGTCTACACTAGAGAGGATACGGGGCTGTAGGTGCACTGACGCGACAGGACCGGGAGGTGTCTCCTGCGGCTCCGCTGCCCTTTTGCCAGCCCGGCAGAACGAAGGGGATGGTTTTGACAAACCTGAGAACACGTTGGCAACACAACTCAACCGGGCCGGGGCCCCTTCTTGCCCCAGTTCACTCAGCTCCCGGCCCCTTCGACCGACGGCAAGAGGGGATGTGGAGGGGAGACGGAGCAGGCAGGGCCGGCTAGCAACGGCCACTCTCACTGCGCTCGCTTCTCCGGCCAGGCCAGCTTCCCTTCCACCCCCTGGCTGCACCTCTCAGGGACGTGGGTTCAGGTGCCTGGCTGGGGTGGTGGGTGTTAAGGACTGAGCCACACCCCAGTATTTTAGGGAAGGGGCTGTACAAACCCTACTCGAGGGGGCAGCTCCCCCTGGATGGATCCTTCTCGTTGGCAGCTGAAGAGAGGCAGAGAAGGGCACCACAGACGCCCGAGTGCTGTTCTAACCGCAGCTGCCTCTGCGGGGGGGTTTCCCCCACTGTCACCAGACGAGAGGGCTAAAGGGAGAGAAATTCAGCCCCTGCCTCGACAGCAGCCAGAGGTTACCCACGGATTGTTAGAGCCTCTGCAGACCCCCGGCCCCAGCGGGAATTCCCAGTCCCACGACGCAAGGCAGCAGCAGGCCCAGTGCCAGGCCGGGCCTGGATGAGGTCCCACAAGGGAAGCGGGGCTTGAGGAGGGATCTGAGGGAAGAGAGAGTGGGGGAGGGGAGCCGACAGGCCGGCTGCAACACAGGCCGCGGGACCGACGGTGCACAGGCCTCAGGCGACCCCCACACAGGGAGAGTCGCAGTTTGGGCTGGCCCAAGTCCAGCCTGCGGAGAGCTCCCCCCCCGAACGGGACAGAGGAAAGGGAGGGGTCTTAGCAGGCCAACGGGCTGGGACTGTACTTGGAGAGGACCCTCCTCGCCAGGACACCCGTGTCACCCTGTCTGGTGGGGAGCAGACAGGTGCCAGCCTCTGACAAACCCCTGTCCCCAGACCCCGGCCCTACAGAGCCAGCGTGTCTTTGATGAGCCGCCGCATGGTGGTGGTGACGGAGGAGCCGAGGGAGTCCGTGATCTGGTAGGAGATCTTGTACAGGTAGGGCTGCACGTCCTTCAGGCTCGTGTCGAAGACGTTGTCCACCTCCGACTGGGTGGGCATTTTGGGCAGGTACTCGTGCCTGTTCATCACCTCCACAATGTTGATCAGCTTCTCGCACAGCTTCTCCCCCACCTTCTCCCGGCAGATCTGCCGCTCCTGCTCGCTGACCAGGTTCACCACGTTGACCTTAATGGTCCACACCTCCCAGGGGATACACTCGTCCGAGAAGGGCCAGCGTGACTTCTTCTTCTGGTAGAACTCCAGGCTGATCTGCCCGATGCCGTCGCTGCCCGAGTTCCGGAGGGCGTCCTGCGGAGAGAACACCCGGCACAGCTGAGCTCTGGGGCGGAGGGACACTGGGGCAAGGCCAGCTGGCCACACCGTGACAGCAGCTGGAGATTCCTCTCCGTGAAGCCGCCTGGTAACTACGGTGAGCAGCCTCACTGCCAGCAGCTTCTTCTGGAGCTAAGAGGCGCACCGGGGAAAGGGACACAGCTCCATGCGGCTTGCCAATTCCCAAACAGCCAACTGCCCCCAGGTCCCACTGCAGAAGGGCCAAGCCTCCAGGGACGTTTACATTGGGCGCTTTGCAAACGTCATCGCTTTCCTTGCACAAAAGGTTGCAGGCTGCTAAAGCTGGAAATCCAGGCTGGGGCTGGCAAACTGCACAACATACGGACGGTGAAGGATTTGAACAGTGATGGTTGGAGATGACACCCACAGGCGAGATATCGCTGCTTCCCCGAGCCTTTCAGCAGGATTTAGGACATAAAGCAAAATACTCCAGGGAGAATTTGGTCCCTAAATCTCCCTAATTAAAATTCACCGCAACATATGTCGGGGATTTAAAACCACAGAAACTTCCTCACCATGTGACCATCCCCAGCACAGCCGGGGAATTAGCTGGGATGCAAATCGTAATAAACAGGCAGGAGAGGGGCAGCTTCCAGGCCCTGTTGCATTACGCGCCGCGAGCTTTCAGCTGGGTGAATTATGCGCAACAAGCCTCAGCGTGCAGGGCAAGGCACCACACAGACAGAGCGCGCCCACCCGGCAGAGATGCCCGGCTCCATGGGGGGCTGAACTTTCGTTCTCGATGGCTTGTGGGGAGCCCGTTTATCCAGCTCTCGGCCCCGCCCGGAGCCACTGCCTCTCTGTGTGTAACTACGCAATTCTCCTTTCCACTCTGCGGCGACTCCCACGATGCTCCCTCCCAAGGAGGCTGCGTAGCCCTGAAGTGCAGGATGCTGGGTTCACTCCCAGCCCGCACGGCCACAGCCCTGTTACTCACGCACCCCCTTCCCCCCCACCGCTACCCCCCCGAGCAGAATGAATATTGTTGCACCGACGGGGAGGAGACGTGCGAGCCGTCACCTTGACACGGGTGCACAGAACAGAATTCAGGTGGCTGGGGTCGGGCCGAGGGTTCGTAGCGCCGGGGGGCTCAGGCATGAGGCAGAAGCTTGGGCCACAAGACTGTGAGGAGGGGAGGAGCCAGGTTTGGGAGGGATTTGAGGGGAAGGAGGATGCTCTGGAGCTACTGCAAGGAGACAGGACGCCCCCGCTCGTTCTCCTCGCAACTGCACCTGAGCTGGGGGGGAAACTCACCCTGCTGTGGCAGCTCCGGTGCTGGGCCAGCCAACCGTGGCGACGTCAGGACTGGAGCTCGGCCGCTGGGGCCAGGGCCACGCTGCCACGGCTGGAAGGAGCATGGCAGAGCCCAGGCCAGGGCCCAGCAAGCCCCGGGCATGGCAGGTTGGAGGATGGGCTAGATTGGGGTGGGGTGGCCCTCCTGCAGCAGCCACAGGGACGTGCACCTTACGGAGAACTGGACACGCGGCCCCGCCCGCCCACCCCTGGCTGACTCACCGAGGAAGGGCGCAACGCACGGAGGGGCCTTTCCTCACTCCCGAGCTAACCCACGCGAACGACCCCTGGGCGGGGGCACCGGGTTCGCCGCGTCCCCACTGCCATCGCTTTCCTCGCCGGGGGCAGAGCTCAGGGCTCCCTGGGCTGAGACGCCAGGACTCCCTCCCAGGCCAAGCGAGGGGGACCTCGCCCATCCTTTGGGGTGGAATTGTGGGACGGGTGCTGGAGGACTATCAGCGCTCAAACCACTCAGCCTTACTGCAGTCAGCCTGGGCGCCCACCCGCCCTCCGCGCTGGGACAACTTGCCCAGCCTTCCAACATCGGGGGGAGAGGCTCTCCTGGGGGGCTGGCGGGCGGCGGGGAGAGCCTGGGTTAACTGTGGGGTGAAGCCCTCTCACGCCAAGTGCCTTGGGCCCAATTCAGAGGGGGCCTGCCACTCCCACTAACCCCGGTGGAGATTTCTAGTCCTCACATCCTGCGAGACGCCAGGCCCAGGGGTCTCCCGGTCGGAAGGGTCCTGCCCGTGCTAGGGAGGGATAACGGGATGCTGCCCAGCTCAGCGACTGGCTAAAAGGCTTTGGAGAAGGGCCCAGCATTCCCGGCAGCCCACTCTGCACTCTGCCCGGGGGGCCTGGCTCCAACCTCACCTTGAATTCCCCGACGGCCTTCCTCAGCGCTCGGTCCAGCTCCTCAGAGGAGACCCTGGCGTAGGTGAAGTCGATGAAGTCGCAGTCGACGTCCTGGGTCCCCACCGTCCCGATGGAGTAGGTGCCCTCCTTCTTGTAGTGGAACTTGCCGGTGCTGCGGTGGAGGAGGACGGTGTGGAGCACGGCCAGCATGGCCTCCTCGATCTGCCGGCCTTCCACCGACACCTCTAGCACCTCGGAGCGGCAGTTCATGGCTGGCTGCGGGCACGTGAGTCTGGTGCTGCCAGCTGGGGAAGGCAAAGCGGAGCTCTCCCTGCAACCGAACAACAAGCGAGAACGTTATGGCAGCGGGACAGAGGGCAGGGCAGGGCTGGGAGGGCGGGGCCCAAGTTCTCAGCTCTGCCACTGACTATGTGACCTTGGCCAAGTCACTTTACCACCCTGTGCCCTGCTTCCCCAGATGTACAATGGAGAGAAAAACCCGCCTGTTATCCTGCCCCTAGGCAGAGCGCAAACTCTTCCAGGCAGGGCGGCAGGTCTCTGTGGGGATGTCCAGGCATTGCCGGGACACGGACCATCCCAGAGCAGAACAGCCAGGCTCCATTGTTTGCTCACAACTGCGTCAATTGTGGGTGCGAGCAGATCATGTGTGTGAGGTCTCCTTAGCGTGTGTGAAGCCCTCCTAGAAGGGCGCCCTCTAGGAATGCGAAGTAACAGCTTTGCTACGGAGGCCCATCCCTAGCAAGGCTGCGGCGAGGCCAGACTCTTGTCTCAGCCTGTTTTACAGCGTTTCACAAGGCCACCGAGTCACTAGTGGATTGACAAAGGGCGCTGCAGTGAACCAACACATCAGAGACTCTCCCTTGCTCCCAAGCCCAGCGCTGGGGGCAGCACGCTTACCTCCCCCCACCCCATACGCAGGGCCGTGGTCTGCCCCGTGAGATCCCACAAGGGAGTCTGTCACTGAGTATGGTTGCTGGAGGCTCTAGCAGGAGCCGATCATGGGGCTTTCAATGAAGTCAGCAGTCACCCCAAGGCGGGGAGACTGACCAGTAACCCTGTGAGCCTTCACGGAAATGGGTCTGTGTGCCAGCCACATTAGCTCTGAATGCAATACCTCCTTCACACAGCGCTCCGGATACTCCTCCACTCGCTTGGCAAGTCTTGTTAAAGTACAGGTCTCAGAGCCTTCTGGTGGGTCGCATCCCTGGGTGGAAACAAACAGTCAAAGGTATCACGACTCTCTGCTCCAGCAGCTCTCCTGGTCTGACCCTCACCCTGCCTTGCCCTCAGCCAGGCAGTACACGATGTCACCCGAGAGAAGCAAGGCTACGTTTTCCCCTTTTGCTGGAACCTTGCACCTTTCATCAGTACATCTTGGCAGGCTTTGCACACAAAGACTAAGTCTCCCAACCCTGCTGTGTGCTAAGCAACTGCCATCATCCCCATTTCACAGATGGGGAAACTGAGGCACAGAACCATGACACGCTCAGGCTCACATAGCAAGAAAAAAGAAAAGATCTGAATAAACTGAGCCCTTTGCTTTCACTCCCTTGCTCTAACCACTACAGGACACTGCCTCGGGATGGCTACCCAAATATGTATTTTTGTGGTTATTCTCGATAAAGAATATTTTTACAATGGGGGAATACTATTTTTGGTAGATAGTATTTTAACTTTTCAGGTGAGGGGGCTAACTGAATAGCCCATGGTAAGGAATAACCATTCCTGTCCTTTGGTCTCACATGCCCAGGGTGCTACCCAAAACAACCTGGGCATCTTCCGAAACTTGCAAAACATTGCTAAGACCCATGGAGAGGTGTCTGCAGGTGGTCGTGTGTCCGCTTGATGTTACATCTGCAGGAGAACTGGAGATCAAGAAAGGAAGGCTATTTCTGCTGTGGAAAGCCAAAGCAAGCGACTGTAAAAGAAATCTGTCTAAAATGACAGCAGTCTGCCCCCTAGTGATTTCTAATTAAGGTGACACAAGCATCCTCAGATTTAAACATGGGGGCTACGTCTACACTGGCCCCTCTTCCGGAAGGGGCATGTAAATTTCACTAGTCGTCGTAGGGAAATCCGCGGGGGATTTAAATATCCCCCGCGGCATTTAAATAAAAATGTCCGCCGCTTTTTTCCGGCTTTTAAAAAAGCCGGAAAAGAGCGTCTAGACTGGCCCCGATCCTCCGGAAAAAGTGCCCTTTTCCGGAGGCTCTTATTCTTACTTTGAAGTAAGAATAAGAGCCTCCGGAAAAGGGCACTTTTTCCGGAGGATCGGGGCCAGTCTAGACGCTCTTTTCCGGCTTTTTTAAAAGCCGGAAAAAAGCGGCGGACATTTTTATTTAAATGCCGCGGGGGATATTTAAATCCCCCGCGGATTTCCCTACGACGACTGCTGAAATTTACATGCCCCTTCCGGAAGAGGGGCCAGTGTAGACGTAGCCGGGGTGGGGAGGGGAAAAGATCTGAGAGGCCCTGAGTACTCCTGATCAAACCTCATTTCGCACTAGCCAGAAAGATGAATTCATTACCTGGCTCCTAGCACCAGGAAAGTTTGTTTTCCAACCAGCTCATGAGTTATCCATAGACTGGTGGTGACAGGGAGAGCCAGACTGAAGCTGTTTTAAAAACCACTGTGTTTGCATTAACAAGAAGAGAACCATTCTTTACATCAGGCTTTAGGAAACCTCATCTCCTTTTAAACAGCCATGATGCTTAGCACCCGCTGTAGCAAGGTGCACTGGACGGAAGCTGTGGTCCGTGCGCGTCCAGGATAAGGATGTTAAAGTTATGGTTAATTGACTAGTCGAGTAGTCACTTCCGCATTCCTCCTTTTAAATGTACAAGAGCCCCCACTGGGGACTTTTGTACATTTCAAAGCAGGCATGGCCGTGTGCAGCCAGGGGCCAGCAGGGAATCCTGCTGACTCTGGGCTGCATGCAGGCGTGCTTGCTTTGAAACGTACAAGAGTCCCCCAGTGACCCCGGGCTCCATGCTGCGCTGCATGCCGCGTGGAACGCGGGATCTGCTTGGGACTCCCAGCTAACCCTGGGTTCTGAGCCACATTTCCCCAGAAATGCCATGCATGGCGCTGCCCCTTTGAAACGCCAAGGCAGCATTTTAAAGAGGCAGCACAGCACAGCTGATCTTCGGCTCAGCTGTGTGGCATGCCGCTTTGAAGTACTCCTCCCCCCCCTTTGCTGCCTCTATCTGAAAGTGACAGCAAGGGGAAGGGGGGCAATTGACTAGTTGACTGACTATCTGACTAGTCTTTACTCCAGGAGACTGCTGTGATGGTCTAGACAGGAACTGAAAGTTAGGCCCTGTCTATGTGAGGTTTCACAGGTACAGCTGTAACGCACCAGGGATATATTGATACACCCATGAAGGAGAGAAAACTGGGCTATGACATGACAAAAAAAACAAACCCTCTGTGTTGCCCTGGGGCTCACTTCTCTGCTACAGGTAAGTGCTCAATTCTGCCTGTTTTGCTCCCTGGCTTATGACACCGAAGAGGTGTCCCTTTGCGCTTGTGTGACTCAGTTTCCCCGCCCATGAGACAGGATCGCACAGAGTAGAAGAGCGGAGGCCGCATGGATTAGTTCAGTGGCATCTATCCAGGGCCCGGTAAGGGGCTTAGGACCGGGTCCACTCCCAAGTCCGGGTAGAGACCCCCCCACAGTCGCCCCAGGACCCTCACAGCCCCTGCACACCAGCAAGGCCAGACCACTGACCCTGCCCAAGGGGGCTTTGGACCTTTGCTCTGACCCAGCCCGGCTGGGGCGGGCAGCGGGGAGACGGGGGGGCCCAGCTGGTTTGGGGAACCCGGCTGCAGTGGCAGGCGGGGCCGGGGAGATGGGGGCCGGCCGGAGCGGGGGGGCAGACAAGGGGGGGGCGCGGAAAGGGGGGGGAGCGGCCGTAGCTGGGGGGGGAAAATCTGCCGGATCGCGGGGGGGGGGCAGGATCTTCAGGATGGGGGGGGCGGCCGTGGGGGGGGGATCTGCCGGATCGGGGGGGGGCAGGATCTTCAGGATGGGGGGGGCGGCCGTAGCGGGGGGGGGATCTGCCGGATCGGGGGGGGGGGCAGGATCTTCAGGATGGGGGGGGGCGGCCGTAGCGGGGGGGGGGGATCTGCCGGATCGGGGGGGGGCAGGATCTTCAGGATGGGGGGGGCGGCCGTAGGGGGGGGATCTGCCGGATCGGGGGGGGGGCAGGATCTTCAGGATGGGGGGGGGCGGCCGTAGCGGGGGGGGGGGGCGGCCGTAGCGGGGGGGGGGGATCTACCGGATGGGGGGGCGGCCGTAGCGGGGGGGGGATCTTCAGGATGGGGGGGCGGCCGTAGCGGGGGGGGGATCTACCGGATGGGGGGGGGGCGTAGCGCGCGGACCACCCGGTGCCTCCAACTCACCTGCCTCCGAAGCGGGCCGCGGCCCCGCCCACCACCTGGAACGAACCAAGTCCTCCCCCGACACGGGGTGGGGGGCGGTGACCTTGGAACATCCCATCCCAGGGACCGGGGGGTATAGGATAGACCATCTACACCGGGGGGGGACCATCTTCCATTCCCCGCGTCTCCACCCAGCTCCCTCCCCGTTCCTACGCATGATCCCTTCCCAAGTGAGCCACACAGCATTTAGATTTGCTTCCTTTTTGTTTATTGTCGACCCCCCTCGAACACAAAAAACAACCCCTTGTTCATGAATCCTCCCCTCTCCAGCTCTGACTTGGTTCGTTCCGAAAAAGAAAAGGCGCAACCCAAGAGCGGGCACTGCGCGTGCCAGGGGTCGTTCCACTTCGTGGAGCGGGAGGCGGGGCTGGCTCTCGGCTGCCCCCTGGCTCGGCGGACTCCCCGGGAGGCGGTACTGCAGCTGCAAAGGTGCACATAAGCCCCTCCACGTGGATCCGACTTTGAGGGTGGTCGCAGGGGGGCTGCAGAGAGCTGGCTGCAGCCTCCCTGGAAGTCCCTCCGAAACGTGGAGTTTGGCTTAAGGGGCAGGTGGTTTTTAGCATGATGTTGGGGTTCTTTTCCTTTGGCTCTTGGTCTGTGCATCCAATTTCCAGTCTGCCTCAGTCGTATTTCCTGCTTTTGCTCTGCTATAGTCTCAGAGGGGTAGCTGTGTTAGTCTGTAATATTACAGAACTCTGCCTAGACACTCACAAAGCAGGCAAGCCCAGAGTCTCCTGTTTGCGGGGGCAGTAGGACATACCCCCCAAAACATCCCTGTTAGCAACTCTTCCCATTATTTGTACAGTCTCAGCCCATCTGCACCAAGGAAATAAAACACAATCTGATTGACAGTGTTTAGGGGGAGATGTGTCTTTTGCTTTCTGCACAGCTCTGGAAAGAAAGCTCACTGCCACCATCGTCCCAAGCAACCAGGCTCACTAACCCTGTCACACCCAGTCTGACATGCTCTAGCTGGTTTCTGGTGGTTTCAACAACATAGCATCACTCCCAGGTTCCCCAAAGCTTTGAAGGGCACGGTCCTATTCCTACCCACTACAGAAAAGGTTCTTATCTGTGGTGCAAACTCCTATGTTTGCATCCAAACCAGGCTTTTACAAAGCTGCCCTTAGGAGAAGGAGGGAATCAAGCTTCTACCTGGCACTGTACGGTGCAGGCCTCACTCCATCAGGAGTCCTACCGAAACCAGCCAGAGCTTTGCCTGAGATCAGGCCCATCTCTCCCCCCTTCCCAGAGTGCATTTCTAGAGGAGCTGTGTGTCTGAGCAGGGACAGCCCTGGTATTGTGTCAAATATTCTCCCCAGCCCTCCTAAAACTGGGTGTCATTTCTCGCTGGCTCTGCTGGGCAAATAACCCTGGCAAAAGCTTATGCTATCACTGTCCTGCTGAGCTATTTATACCTGGTGCCCAAAGGGGCTATTCCTAGCGCTGGGCTGCCCATCGGTGATGTCATTCCATCGCATGGGAGGCTCTTTTTTTGGGTGTGATTGTGGGAAGGGTTGTCAGGGAGTGGTGAGAGGCCAGACTCGCCCTTCCTCCCGCACTGCTGCACATCACATATGAGTTCCTTTTTCTTTTTTAACACACTAAGGAGGAAGGTTGATCCTGTGGATAAATAGTAGACCGGGTGTCAGGATTCCTGGCTTCCCATTTCTGGGGGTGGGATCCACTGGTTAGCATAGGGAGAACCAGAGTCAAGAGACCTTATTTCTGTTTCTGCCTTGACCAGGGACTTGTAGGACCTATTGTAATTTGTTTTGTTGCTCTGTGCCTCAGTTTCCCATAGAACAGGGACTAATTGGGTGGTGTTTCTCCAAAGCATTAAGATCGTTTTGTGGAAGGAGGCAGTCTCAAAGGGCGGTCGCTTGCAGGGTTAGGTTCTTAGCATCAGCCTTTCCTGCAAGCTGCCGAGGGCGCTGTTGCAGCGAGGAAGAACTTGGCTGGAGTATACATAAGCGAGTTTTCAACACAGCTCCCAGGGGAGTGTCCCCATAAGATGGGGCGCTGGCAGTGGCAGTGTAGCCAGCCAGCCCTACCAGTGCTGCGTAGTTCATTATTAGGGGCCTGGAGTCTGACACACTGTTGCCTAGCTGCACCCTGTGGGTTATTTACACTAGTGCACAGTGGGTGTGGGGTGAGCTATCGCCACTTTGCCCCAGCTGAGCTGACAGCAGAAGGCGCCGGACAATGGAAAAGTGGGGCTCAGCGAACAGCCATCACCCCCACCTCACCCAGCCATTCACCCCCGTTCAGAGGGCCCTGCAGTACACCCGCGCTGCCTTGCTGTGAGGGGCGGTGCAGAGGCAGGGCTGTGGCTTGGATGCTGACAGGCTGCTGGATTCTTCTCTTTTCAGTCTCAGGAAGGAGCCGTTCTAGATGCCGAGGCTGGCCTGCCAGGGGGACCTGGCCAGCGGGCGGCCGAGTGCCCCTGGAGGAATGCTGGGCTGTATAAATAGCCCTGGGGTGAGGAGAGCCCAGGTTTAACACGTGTGCCAGGGGTTGGATTTCACTAGGGTGCTGCCAAGGGCCAAGGAATCCGGGTGCCATTCCTGCAAGGGGAGCTGCCCAGGCTGGGGGCACAGGCCCTGCACTGGGCTGGAGGAGAGTCCAGGACAGGCCCCCCCCAGCCTGCGCTGAGGTGCCAGCTGCTCGCCCCAAGGGAGGGCTTTGCTGGTGGCTCCCTGAACGCAGAGAACAGGCCTCGCTCGCCCCCACCATCACAGCATCTTTAGTGCATTCGCCTACCCAACCCCCCTGGGGCAATTTCCCAGTCTGGCCTATTTGCCCGACCCTTCCTGTTCTAATCACAATACTTAGCGGTTATACACACCCGCCACCACGCCCTTGGCGCAAGGGAGTAGCTGGCTATTCCCTGTGAGGTGCCTCGGTATTAGCCCCGTTTTAGAGATGGGGAAACTGAGGCAGGTGGCAACTATAAAAGCATCTTCTAAGGCCACAGAATGGAGACATTGTCAGAGCTGGATCTAGACCACAGATCCTGTTACATCCCAAGCTTCCCGGCGGTGTCACTGGCTGGCCCGGATCCTGGCCTGGGGCTCAGTGGCACTGGCACCCTCCCTGGGCTGCCACCACGGGGGGGCGACCATCACACACATAGGAGAAGGGCTGACTTTCCAAGCAGGCAGCGTTTTTCACAGGTGGGCGAAAGCCCAAGGGGTCCCTGGTCAGTTTCCATCTCCACCATAGACTCCTTGCATGCCCCAGGCTTGTGAGATGGGTCTGTGTCCTTTTCTCCAGCCCTTTGGCTAGCCATCGCTTCAGGGCCCAGCAGCTCTCAGCACGGGCTGGGTAGCATGGTGCCCAGCGGTCTCTGTCCAGGCCCCTGCTCCCAGGAGACCCAGAACAGCCGCTAAAGCAGCAGAGCACTGGCGCTGGCGTCTGTCCCCCAGCTCCCAGGACTGCAAGGAGGCCAACGGGAAAGGTCCCTTGTGCTGTAAGGAGCCCATCAGCAACTGCAGCAAGGCCAGAGAATGGCTCCTATTTGCTTCTGAGAGTATTTTCCAAAGGTACCACCGCCCTGGCCTCCCGCATGCCGGCCAGAGCCTGGCGTCCCGGTGCCTGCAGGAGCAGGGCGGTGATTGATTATGGTGTCAGGCGGCCCAAAATACCACTCTGCTGATTGCATCATTCGAACACGACCTGCTGCTGGGAGGACACTTGATGCGCAGCCCTGAGCCAGGCAGTCCATGGCTACCACCCACCCTGGGCTGCAAGCTACGGGCCCAGCCCTGCCTCTGTGGCCTTGAGGGCCGTGCTCAGGTCCTCGGGGGCACAGGGTGAGTCCCAGGCTGTGGGGACGGGCGCGTTGCATGGCAGAGCGTGGCCGGAGGAAACACGCCAGAGAGGTGCAGGCGCACCGACGTGGAGCCGGGGAACAGCTGTGCCCGTACCCCAAATGTTTCAAATCTCCGGCAGCACATGCGGGGAGCCAGGGCCAATTTCCCAGACTCCCCCATCCCTACAACCTGAATCCTGGAGGAACGGGGATGAGGGCCGATAGCCCCCGTCCCACTGCCTGCAGGAGATGGCACCAGCGAGATATCGGGGAGCTGCAGCGGCGTTTGGGGTTCTGCTCCCCCCCCCCCCGGCAGGAAAAGCGGCTGCACTGGCACAGGCAGGGTAGAGGGCAGAGCAGTGAGGGGCGGGACATGCAGCAGCAGTGAGCCCCCGGCTGGCAGGCCGCTGAGCGGAGGGGAAACGGCAGCTACCCATGCAGGGAGCATGGCAGGGTGACGGAGCAGGCGCCGGAGGACAAGCTGCTTCCAGCCACACGGGGTTCAGGGCCGTACGCTGGATCCCACTGGGCCGGGCTCAGAATCTGGCCTGAGCCAGCGGGCGGGAGGGGCCTCCAGGGTCAGCCCAGAGATCCAGAGCTGGTTCCAGTCGGCGAGATGGGGCCTGTCCCTGCTCCTGGGTCCCACCCACAAAGAGCCGCGTGGTGGGCACAGCCTCTCCCGCAGCAGCACAGGGTCCCATGGGGACACCCCCAGCCGAAGCAGAGTGGCGCCCGCTCCACTCGCAGCTGCGGCGCACTCCCTGGGTGTGGGCGGGAGTGACGACACGGCGCCCAAGGCAGGACAGAGTCCCCCCACCTCGTTCACTGGCTTAGCAGCGTCCTCCTGAGCTCGTTCAACCCTAACGAACCGTTTCAAACCCCGGCTGCTTCCCTCCCGCCCCGCCGGTCACTTGCTTGGGAGCTTTTCCCTGCCCCACGCTGAACACGACTCTCCTCACACTTGGCCCCTGGACAGCCCCGGGCCCCAGCCTCCGTGGGTGGCCAAGAGCAGGGGACCCCGCAAAGCCAATCAGGAGCTGGCCTGGGGCGCTGAGGCAACAAGCCCCGTGAATGTGCTTAGCAGGAGGGGCGCTCCAGGGGAGAGAGAGAAGGCCACGGGGTATGTGTGGGGACAGACTGACGGACACCGGATATGTATATGTGTGGGGACAGACAGACACAGGGGATGTGTGTGTGGGGGGGGACAGAGACAAACAGACACAGAGGATGTGGGGGAGGGCAGACAGACACAGGAGATGTGTATGTGAGTGGGAGACAGACAGACAGACACGGCGATGTGGTGGGGGACAGACAGACAGACACAGGGAATGTGGGGGAGACAGATGGCCAGACACAGGAGACATGTATGTGTAGGGGGGACAAACACAAGGGATGTGGAGAGGCCAGACAGACAGACCTAGGGGATAGATATGTGCGTGGGAGACAGACAGACAGACACCGGGATTGTTGTGGGGCACAGACACAATTTTGTAATTAAATACAGAAACTTCCCCCCTCAGCTCCCTAGTTTGGACTGGCCCAAGAGGGCAGGGTCTGCCCCCTCCCCCTTGACTCCCTAGTTTGGACTGGCCCAAGAGGGCAGGGTCTGCCCCCTCCCCCTTGATTCCCTAGTTTGGACTGGCCCAAGAGGTTCTCCTCCCGTCCCCCCCGCCCTGCACGGTCCCTTCTCACCAGACCCTTCTGATCTATTTCAAACCTGGCACTGGCTCTCCCGGGGCATGGCCCGGGCCGGCCCCTGCAGCACCCTGCCAACCGGGGGCTATTTTTACTGCAGGGTGAGGTCAGCAAGGTTCAGGCTCTGTCATTCCCCAAGCCCCGGCCCCAGCCTCCGCGTGTGCCTGAGCCCCACGACCTCTTTCATTGCAACCGAGCAGTGGAGAAGGCGCACGGCTCCCTGCTCCAGGTCCCTGCCTGGGCTGCTCATGGGCATCTGTGGCGAGCGAGCAATTAACTCGCTCAGGATGTGCAGAAAGGAGAAAGGGGGGCTGACGGGGTCACAGGCAAAAAGCATCAGTTCCACATGTCAAGCCCACTTTGGAGGTAAAAGTGCCATGAACTGGCATCCACTGTCATCTAGTCTACCCTGCTGTGTGTCATGAGGCCTATACTGCTATCAGCACACAGGGATTCTCCTTCAGCTGGAGGCCTGTGCCTTTTTGTTGCAAGAGAATCCAAGCAGCTCCTGATTTGTGCGGGACTGAGCAAATCTCCATGCATAGCCCTGTAATGCCAGCCTTTCTGGCGCAGGGCGGGAGCATGTCTTTTTTCCAGAACAGCATGTACGGAAAAAAGACACGCGTCCACCTCTCATGCCCAGGAGCAGCGGGCTCCCTGACTCCTCTCCCTCTCTCTGCCCTGCAGCTGCTTTATTTGTTAAAGTCGTGCTTTGCAAATTAATTTATAGCCAGGCCAAGGCTAAATATATCCTCGGCAGCAGCAACCATGGCATTGCTGAGTAGCCCTGCTTGGAACATGCTCTGTGGGGCAGTGCCAGGCCCGGCTTGGAGTGCGGCTGTTGGAGCAGCATCGAATTCATGCTTCTCTGGCCCTCTGCTCTGACCTGTGGCGCTGTAAGGCTTGTCCCCGGAGTGGACGTAGGAGGGTGGCAGCCATGTCACTGCGTCCCACACGCCTTCCGCTGAGCACCCCCTGAGGTTCGCACGTGGCTCAGCCCACTTCGCACCGAGCGCTGCTTAGCTGGGGTCCTCTAGCCCCCGTTGCGTCTCGGGGGGCGAAGCAGGCATCGGCCCAGCATGGCACAGCCAGCTGTGGGACTCCAGAGGGGATGCCCGGCCCGCTAGCTGCTATTCCAGCCGCTCTGACAGCCTCCCCCTCTGAGCAGTTGTACTAAGTGCTGTCCATCCCCGTGAGTTACCTGGCGGGGAGGTGCAAGGTGCTGCACATACCCAGAATGCCACGGCTGCCGGTACCAGGGTGCTGCTCGTTGCGCTAGGCAGGGAGGGCTGAAAACCCACGCTGAAAGGAGGGATGGGAACATTACGCTGCCCCGAGCACCTGCCCTCGCTATGCGGTAAGACCGGGGAGGCTGGGTCCACACACCCTCCTTGTGCTGCAGGGCCGGAAAGGCCGGGGTCGAGCATCCTCTTCCTTCCCCATGGTGCTGGGGGGCTGTGGCTTGGCTCTTGTGGGGGCGGGGCCTGGGCAAAGGGGTTGGGCTGAGGGCGGGGCTGAGGGCTTGCCTCTGCCAGCCCTACCTTCACCCACTGCCCATGCCTAAATACCTTTACAAGTCTGACCCTAAGTGACCCGTGTGAGGTCAGCCAGCAGCTGAATCCAGGTCTCCTGCTCCAGTGTCCCCAGGCTTTGGCTGCTGGTGTCCTCTGTGGGCAGAGCGCCTTGACCCATTCACTCGTGTCCCTCCCCCAGGTCCCAGCCCGTCCCTGGTGCAAACGTTTACACGCGCACGTGCCCTCTCCCCCGGCTTTGGCAGCTTTTCACGCCCCCTTTGTCCAGGCGCGAGGGGCTGCGCCAGGCGCAGGGCTAGGAACGAGCCCCCCCCAGCAGCGGTAACGGAGCCCTACCTGGGGAGCGCCCCGTATGGGACAAGCAGCGCGCCAGGAAAGGGAGCAAGTGCAAATGAGGTTGGAGGGGGCAGGTCTGTGCAGCTCCCAGCATTTCAAGATGGCGGCAGAAATCCGAGCCCTGCAGCTGTTGCAGACCGTGTGATGTGGCGAGGCTGGGACGGGATCTAGTGCCAGTGTGGATTTAGCTCCGCTCAGCCCCTCTGGGAGGAAGCAATTGTTAGTTACCAGGGAGCCCTGGGAACAGGGTCACACGCGGTTGCTGGGCGCAGGATCCCAAGGAAACAGCATCGTGGGTGATCCGCAATGCGGGGCTTTGAGCAACCCGTTTCTGCCTCCTTCCTGCAAAGCAAAGCCCTGGTTAGGGGCCAGCAACGGGCACGTGGGGGCCAGCAGCATGTGGGAAGGGCCAGCAGCAGGCCCGGGTTAGTGGCCAGGAGCAGGCGGGAGGGGCCAGTGGACTGTCTAATTTGTGGGGAGGGAAATACCATTTTAGTCACCTAATCAAGACACCTGGGCTGCCTTCTATCCTGAGGCGCCCTGCCTCAGTAGCCTGGCCTGGCCCTTTCACTTCTGTGCCTCACTTTCTCTCCCGGTCAGGAAGGGTTGATAACTGCCCGCCCTCCAGGGAGCACGTGACGGGCTCGGTCCGCCTCTTGTGAAACGCTGCGAGACCCTCGCTGAAGTGCCCTGGAGAGGTATCCTTTGGGGGCAGCGGCTCTGGGGCGGGGGGCTCCCACGGCTGCCGTTTTTGGCCCGAGATGAGAAGGTGACAGGCCGAGAAGCCGCCTGGCCACAGCCCGAGAGCTGCCGTGTCTGGCCATGCCCCAGCCGGGTGGGCGCTGATACGAAGCACCCAGCCGGCTCTCTGAAGCGGGCCCAGGACCGCGAGCGGCTGGTACCTGGGCTTTGCTGAGTCTCCTACGCCTAGGGCACGCGGCCCAACCCTCCGGGCTTGGCTCCCTGCCAGCGGCAACAAGCCACGGAAACAAAAGCAGCTGCAGAAAGTGGAAGCCCCAGTTACTTGTTAGCTGTAGGGGAGCGATGGGGGGGCCCTGCCCACGGCCCCCCGCCGCAGAAGCCCCACAGGCAAAGGGCGTTTTCTTACCCCGGCGTCCTAGGTGACTCATGGGAGCACTCCCCTCCCGGTACCCCCCCAACATTTTAATTGCTAAATGGGGTGCCCCCACCCTGCACCCCCTCCACCCCAGGCACCGGTCGCCCCTGCCAGGCATGCTGCCTGGGCATTGAGGCAGAAGCGTAACTCCCCTGAAGTCAGCTGCAAGATTCCCTGGCCATCCAGGGGGGCAGGGTTTCGCCCCAGGGTTGCTAGCTCTTGGCATCTGCAGTGCGGAGGGCGGGGGGGCTAGGGCCCGGCTCGCCCTTTGGAAGGGGGAGCTGGTGACGGAAGCGGGACTTGAACTCACCTCCTGCAAGCCCCGGGCCGCAGCCCCCCACCTGTACTTCCCGTGGCGGGTGCCTGCTTTTCGCCGCAGGGCGCGCTCGTATTCCCCCCCAGGCTCACGTAAGGGGGGTGTAAGTCACCGCAGCGGATGGGCGTGACGGGCGGATTCCAGTTTGGCAGCATTTTTACACCCACTCTGTGCCGGTGCTTTGCCAGCTCAGCGCTCGGTGACAGAGAGCCCAGCCTGTAACAGGGTCCCTTAGCCAGCCCGGCATCACGTTAGCGGTGCCTCAGTTTCCCCGCGTAGGGCAGCTGTTTCCTTTGGATTAGAAGGGCAGTTTGAGGCTTTGGCTCTCACCCATCTCTGGGCCCCTTAGCAGGCAGCCAGGATCTGCTCCTGCCTCCTTGGGCTGCTTCCTGCTACATCCAGCCCCAGAGCACGGCTAGCAACACGCTCCCCGCAGCCCCTTTCTGCTGCAACCGTCCTGGCTTTACGATCCCCCAGCCAGGCTGCATGGAGCCTTTCTCTCTCTCCCAGGTGCTGCCACTGCCAGGTGCCGACCAGGCCCCGTTAGCCCCTTCAGGCCTGGGGGGACCCCCCCCCCCCGTCACCAGCCCCTTGCCCTCTCCCTGGCTCCGTTTCCTTCCTTCCCCACCACTTGGTGTTGCTGCACATGGCCTCCCTCTGCTCCCCAGCTCTCGCCCTGGGCCCCTCGCCCACCAGCACCCCCAGCCTTTCTGTTTCCTGGTCCCCAGCTAGGGCCTGCCCCACTGGCCTGAAGCGGTGCCCTGCTGCCAGCTGTCCTGGGCAGGGCTTTTAGCTGCCCCCTGCCGGCTCACACCTGTGCTACCGTCCTGGCTGGCTGAGCTGGCGCTCCCTAGCCCCAAGGCAGAAGGTGGAAAGGGAAGCGAAGGGGTGAGGAGGGAGGAGGACGCACGAAAGAGCCGAGTCTGACACTCCAAGGGGGGGGGGGGTTATCTGGGACCCCCCAGGGGCCTCTTTCTTTGGCTCTGCCTGGTCAGGACATCGCAGAGGGCCAGGCCAGGCCATTTCACAGAGGACAGACGGAGGAGCAACCGTCTCAAGTTACAGTGGGGGACGTCCAGGTGGGATGGGAGGAAAAACGATTTCCCGAAAGGGGGGGGAGCGCTGGGAGGGGTTCCCTAGGGAGGGGGTGGAATCTCCATCCCTAGAGGTGTTGAAGTCCCGGCTTGACCAAGCCCTGGCCGGGATGATCGAGTTGGGGTTGGTCCTGCTTTGGTCAGGGGGCTGGACTCCATGGGGTTCAATGACGACGAGGGCCCAGCCAGGAGCCAGGGTGAAGCGGCCCCCAGGAGGAAGTTTGCCCCAGGAGCTGATGTTTCTCCCAGACTTTAGCCCAGCTCCTCACTGTCCTGGCCTGCAATGAAGCCTAATTTCTGACGCCCCGATTCGGGTGCCGCCAGTCCCCCCTGCTCTCGTTCGCCAGGCCTGAGCTTAACTCGGGAGCGGATTCAACTGGGGGGCCTTTTTGTGAGGACCAATGCAGCCTGCCAGCCTTTGCCCCTCCCCAGCATGGGCTGCGCTCCGCCGCTGAGCTTCCCGCGAGGGTGAATTTGGAGGCCCAGGTATGACAAGGCTCTGGCACAAGGCCAGCCATCCGGGCGTAGCCGCAGGTGGGCCTGAGTGAGCCGTGGTGCTGCCCGCTTTGCATCCAGGCCCCCCCTTCCCTGCAGGCCCCCCCAGCTTTCCACATGCCCCAACTCCTGCCCTGATCCACCAGCCAGGGACCGGGATGGGGCGGGGAGACTAACCGCGCTCCACCTGGCACTGCAGCTGGGGAGCTTCCGCCAGGACTAGCCCCGCTCCATCAGCTTGGAGGAGGAGTAGGGCTGGCGCCCACGCTCGGACCCTGCTCCCAGCCGGAGCGCTGGACAGGCGGGGGAATGGGGCAGGACCCTACGCGTGGGCCTCTCTGCCCGGATGCATCCCTGCGCCCAGGGTCCCCCCGCCAGCGCCTCTATCGCCAAGGCCATTTGGGGGGGGAGGTGGACCAGTCCCTTCTATCCCATCCCCCTTGCCTCCTTCCCCTGCCCCCCATCATTGCTCGCCCATTCGAAATCGGGGGCCCACCCACCCGTCCTCTGTTGGCTACGCCGCTGCGGTACGCAGCAGCGGGTGTGCGCGTGCCCAGGCCCTGTTCAGGGTGCACCGACTCGGGACACCGTGCGCTGTGGGTGTTCCAGGGCGGGGCAGCGCTCTCGTTCCAGCTGGGTACGCAGAGCATGTGCAGCGTGCGCAGAGCAGCTCTGCCTCTGCCCTCCTGGGTTTGCCCAGGGCGCCTGTGAGCGTCTCCGCAGCTGCATGTACTGTGGGCAGGGCCGCGAGCGCCCGGTGCGTGTGGGAAATAGAAGGCACAGGCTGTTCTTCGCTCTTCTTCGCTCCCTCCCCTTCTGCTCAGCGTCGTTCCCAGCCTGTCGCTGGGTCCGAGGAGCCAAGATTCTCCCTGCTGAGTGGAGCCCGGCTGCCCAGCCAGGCCCAAAGAGCCTCTTAGAGGCGCGCGCCCGAACGCCGAGCAAACGGGCCTTTGGGGCCAGCAGGCAGGCGCCGCCCTGGGCGTGTTGGGCTGGGTGGGACCGGGGGAGGCGACCCAGGAGAGAACAAAGCGCTTGCTTTGCTGCAGGGGCGCACAGGAGGCCTGCTGGGCAGGGCCCCTCTCGGGCAGCATCGAGGCGCGATTCCGTGGGGGGGTTTCTGTCCCCGAATGGCACAGAGGCTGGTGATTGGTTGCTCCCCCTGCCCTCCAGCGCCACGCCCTTCCCCCGCCACATGGCGTGCAGGAGTCCTACGCTCCCAGCCACGGCGGGCAAGGGAGATTGAGGCCGGCAGGGCAGGCCAGGGCACGGGCTCCCCACACGGAGAACATCCCCGGCGAGTGTCGAAGAGGTCGGAGCCGCCCAGGGCTGGGCAGAAGCAGCGCTTGGCCAGGGAGAGGCTGGGCCCAGAGCCCCTCGGCAGGAGGGGGAGCGTAGGCTGGGCAGGAGGCTGGGAAGGCAGCAGCACGCGGAGGAGGCGGGTGGGGTGAAGCCTGGAGTGGGAGGGGCTTGAGGGGTGAATCCCAGCTGCTGAGATGCAGCCACCCACATCGGATGGTCACGGGATACTTTTGCCAAGGGCCGATGCTTCTGTGTAATGTAGGGTCAGACCCCCAGCCGGGGCAACCAGCCGTAGCTGCATCAGAGTCAGTGGGGCCAGACCCCCAGCCGGGGCAACCGGCCGTAGCTGCATCAGAGTCAGTGGGGCCAGACCCCCAGCCGGGGCAATCGGCCGTAGCTGCATCAGAGTCAGTGGGGCCAGACCCCCAGCCGGGGCAATCGGCCGTAGCTGCATCAGAGTCAGTGGGGCCAGACCCCCAGCTGGTTCAAATGGCCCCTGGTGCAATGGCTGCCCCAGCTACACTAGGTGAGCGCGTGGCCCGGGCAGAGACGGGGAGATGGGCCCATGGTGCAGGCGCGCCGCCAGCCAGTGGCTCTCCCTTCCTGCTGTGGTTCCAGCCGGGGCCCTGCTCCGCAAGCAGAGTCCGGCCATTCAATCTCTAGGGCTGTGAACTGCCCCCCCCCCCCCACTCCCCAGCCTGCCATCAGGGCCCAGGCGGGAGCCTTGGCTGGCGCAGTGAGAGACTCCTGGGGTCTCCCCTGGCTGACGCGGCGCAAGACGGCGACTCCCCTGGGACGAAGGCTGGGTCGCTCGGCAGCAGCATTGGCCAAGGCTTGTCCTGGGGCAAGGCAGGTCTCCTCCCCTCCCTCTGGGCCCCACGTCCAACTCTGGACAGAGCCTCCCTGCGGCCGGGGGTGCCAGTGCAGACTCGGGGGGTGCTGACCTGTGCATGCCGTGATGGGGGGGGGGCAGAGTGAGAGCATGGAGGGGCCGACTGAGGAGAATGGCTTTGGCAGTGTTACTGAGCATGCTCAGTACAATCCAAGCCGCAAACTGGAGGGGGGGGGGACTGATCCTCTGCCCCCCCCCCCCAACTCTTTCCAAGCACTTTTAAGGCACTGAAAAACTCTAATTTCTTGGCCGATACCTTCGCAATTAGCTGACAGGAGCACTGTATCTAACTCCTATACAAAAGGAAGAGAATTAAATCGATATTAGACCCACTCAGCTCTAATGTTAACATTCTGACATCTTCTGGCAAGTCGCTGAAGGGGCACTGGTTCACCTTGACACTAAGACACTAACTCTGCAGAGTTCCTGGGTGCTCTCTCAGCTCGGGGGGGGGGGGGGGTCTACTGGGTTATAGCAGGGGGCAGATACATTTGGGCTTTATATAAGAACATCAGATGGGCCACACTGGGTCAGACCAATGGTCCATCTAGCCTACAATCCTGTCTTCTGACAGTGGCCAGAGCCAGATGCTTTAGAAGGAATAAACAGAAGAGGCATTCATCAAACGATCCATCCAGCTGTTGCCTATTCCCAGCTTCTGGCAAACAAAAGCTAGGGACACCATCCCTGTCCATTCTGGCTAGTAGCTATTGCTGGACCGATCCGCCTTGAACTTATTTTTTTTCTTATTGCAACCGTTGGGTCTTTCCCCCATCTTCCGGCAAAGAGTTCCACAGGTTGACCGTGAGCCCATGATGAGTTTTGTTTTAAATCTGCTGCCTATACGTTTCATTGGGTGAGCTTCTGATGAAGAGGGTTTGACGCTCGAAAGCACATGACCTCGTATATTTGTTCGTCTCTCAGGTGCCACAGGATTGCACGTTGCTCTTGTGTTAGATTAGTGAAGGAATAAAGAACATCTCCTGATTCTATTTTTCCACATTGTTCATGATTCTCTAGGCCTCTAACATATCCCCCCACCCTTTAGGCATTTCTTTTCCAAGCTGAAAAGTCTCAGACTTGTTAATCTCTCCTCATATGCAAGCTGTCCCTTATCCCAATCCTTTCTGTTACCCTTTCTGTACCTTTTTCAAGCTCTTTTTAGATGGGCTGATCAGAGATCAGATCTGTAAGCAGTGTTCAAGATGTGGGTGTACTATGATGTTATCCATTGGCAAGATGATATTTTCTGTCTTATTATCTATTCCATATTCGGTTAGCTTTTTCGACTGCCACTGCACATTAAGCAGATGTTTTCAGGGAACTATATGTAATGATTCCAGGATCTCTGTCTTGAGTGGTAACGGCTATTTTAGGCTCCGCCGTTTTTGTATGTAGAGTTGGGTTTATATTTTTCCATGTGTATTACATTGCATTTATCAACACTGAATTCCATCTTCCCATGTGCTGCCCAATCACTCAGTTTGGTGTGATCCCTTTGTAACTCTTTGCAGACAGCTTGGGACTTCATTCTTTTGAGTAATTTTTTTTTTTGCCAGCTCGCTGTTTACTCCATTTATAAGACGTTTAACATCAGTGGGCCAAATGCAGATCCCTGAAGCATGCCATTACTTATTCCTCCTCTTTTCCCTCTGTCTTTTAAGTGGCAATGGTTTCACAATGATCTAATGCAGTGTTTCTCAACCTTTCTTTTTCATAACACACCCTTTCTTTAAAAAAAAATTATAAGTACCCCCAGTACCTACAGTTTTCAGACACACTACATTTTTGTCCACCATTGCAACACATTTGTTTAAACAACTTAATCGTAGCTGGGCAGACGATGACATTTTTGGGTGTAAAAAGTACAAAGATAATAAAGCTCTAACACTCCTTCAATTACAGGACGCTTGCAGGAGCGGATGTGTTATAAACCTTCCCATGCCCCGCTCGAGTCACGCACAAAACACCCCCCCAAAACCCCACACACGCTCGAGTCACGCACAAAAAAACCCCAATCCCCCCGCCTCCTCCCCCCACAACCAAACCCACCCCAATTTGCGCAAATGGAAGTCAGCCGGAGGAAAGAAATTCCCGGCTGTAAGTTGTTTCGCTATAAGCCCAAGCTGTTTGGCACGTCTCTTGGCCTCGTAGCGAGGACAGCCTGTACGCAAACGCCCAGCTTTTTGTTGTCTTCCCCACCCTGCCTGCCTCTGGTTATAGACAAACTCCCTGCCCCAGTGGCAAAGCCGGGAGCAGTACAAATGCGGTTGCAGCAAAGAGCTGCCAGTGGAGCGAGGGGGTGCGCTTTAAGCAGACCTCACGTAGGAAATCCAGGGGTTCAAGCTTGGGGGGGCTACTGACCTCTCTAGCCCCCCACAAATGGCACCCCTGCCTGCTGCATGCTCATGGCTCCTGAGGGAGGGTGTGGAAACACAAGGCAATGCTGCTGTGAAGGCCCCTGCAGCTAGTTAAGGTAGCACCGTGGTGCCCCCGGCCAGGGCAGGGCCCCCTTGTGCAGGGCGCTGTACAGCCCTCAGGCCCCGCCCTGCAGCGTTCACAATCCAGGGTGCTCTGTGCCTCGGTTTGCTTCTTCGGGGGTCTCTGCTCTGGCCAGGCGCTGCAAGACCTCAGGAAACCCGTTCTGTTCTCCGCCGGGGCTTCCCACCTTCCACGGACCCTGGGCCTTCGCAGGGTCCAGGTGCTGCTAGCAGCGCCGGCAGGTGAAGCAGAGCCACAGCGCCAGGGTAAGAAGAAGCGGGGGGATGGACATTAAGACCCAGTGGTACCCCGCATTTTCGGCTGCCCTACCCAGCTGTGTATTCTGCATATGAGTTAGGGCCCTGTCTGCCCATCTCATGCCTGGGCCTACAGCAGCCTCACCTGCCACAGAGCCTTCCCCCATGTGCCCCTCTGACTCTAAGCTCCTGCCGCAAGCGGCTGCCTTCAAGCTCAGCTGCTCCAGCTGCCTTGCGGGGGTCCGGGTAGGGTGGCCAGATGGTTTCAACAAAAATACCGGACACACTTGACGTGACATCACAATCTGCATTCCATCTGATTTAGAAAATACCGGACATTTCTATTGTCTCATTGTTTCCCAAACAGAAAGCTCAAATCCTGGACTGTCCGGATCAAAACCGGACACCTGGCAACCCTAGGTCTGGGGGACTGCGAGGCTGGGCTGGAGGGAGGTCCAGGGGCTCAGAAGGGACCCCCAGCACGCCCTGGAGCCAAGGCTGTACCCCCGTTTGTCACTGTCCTCCCACCGCGGTCGGGGGCACCGAGGCCCGTGCGGCGCAGGACGCCCAGCTGGCGGGAGCGGGGCGGGGAGCCAGGCGCCGGCGCCCAGACGCAATGGGAATTCTGACGGGCTGCAAAGCACCAGCAAGGGGGCTCTTGTGTTCCCGGTGAACAAGGTTTTCCGAAACCCACGCAGGCAAGAACGCCCGGCATTCAGCCCTGGAAAAAACACACAGGGATTCCACTGCGGTGGCTACGTCACATCCCCTTTGACTATTGTCGTTTGGGAAACGAACGGTCAACACGAGACAGACCCGCCATTGTCTGCGGGATGGCGAGAGGCCGGCTGTTTATCCCAGGCCATCTCAATGCGCCTCTTGTTTGGTGCGGGCCTTTGGTAGCTTCATTAACATTTGTTCTATGGGCCGGTTATTCCCCTTGCACCAGAAAAGGGTGGAGGGGAGGGGGCCAGCTGGCTTTTGTGCAGCGCTGGCTGTTCTTGCCGTTCCTGCAAGGGGAGCAAGATGGAGACCGCAGGCGAACGGTCCGGGGACCAGCCCTCCAATGTGTGCATGCAAGCTGAGCCGCTGCGCAGCCAGGGACGGCTGTTCTGTGGGCCTGGCGGCAGGGAGGGGGGCTCCTCTATGGGCTCCCCCAAAACAGCTGCCCAGCTCGGTCCTCCTCCAGCCTCTCCTCGCAGCCCCCCTGGGCCCGGAGCCTGTGAAACACGGGTTGGTGGCCAAGGCAGCCAGTCTGTTTCCTTGTTGCCGGGGTGTCCCCACCTGGCTCCTGGTCTCGCCATGGGGCCTTTAGCTCTGGGGTTGGACAGGGTCTCACACAAGGGGGCCCCGGCCTGGAGCTCCCCCCGCACCAGCATAACACCCATTAAGAGTGATACGGAGACCACGGGGGCCATGGGAACCGTCAACCCATCTCTTTCCCATCCAACCTGCTGTCGGCACCTCGTGGGGGCCTGAGGCTAGGCCCTGCAGCCGGCCAAGGGCCCCCGGGGCCATCCAGGACAAGAGCAATCAAGGTGATGCCCTCCTCCAGCAGGAGACGGGCCCGGTCTGGCGCAGAGAGCAGCCCTCAGAGCCGCAGCCCCTAGAGATCCTGACCCCCACTGGCTCCCCATAATGCTGCAACTTAGCCAGTCAGGATGCCAAGACAGTGCCCCCGTGACCAATCTCAGCCTGTGACGAAGAAACTTGCGGGGGCTGGGAGGCAATGTCCCCTCTAATATTTTCCCCATCTATGTGTGGAATAAATGTTGTGCGCTGAGATGCACAGATGTGCACCACCCCTAGAAACATGCTGGTTTCCCAGAGCTGTGCTCCACGTTAAAGGACAGCGCTGCTCTGGGGTTTCATTGAGCCTGGCAATACTGGCTGTCATTTCGAGGGGTTGGCCCGGCGCTCTGGCAGCCAGAACTTTTGGGTTCTCCACCGGCACAGCCTTAGGGGAGTCCCATCATCTCCCTGCATCCCAGCCTGCCTGCTGTCAAGTCAGAGCCACCGCTCCGAGGCCAGAAGAGCCTGTAAGGACGCTGGCACGACAGATCAAGCTGTAACCCACGGGGCGCTTATCATTCGGCAGTGGGCAGATGAGACACAGGCCTGGAAAGCAGGAGGCCTGGGTTCCATGCCCAGCTAGCCACGGACGTGCCATAGGTCCGTGGTGCATTCCCGGCTGTGAGAAAGGCGGCTGTTCCCAGGGCCCTTGTGTGTACGTTATTCACTTGGTGCACTATGGTCGTGTCTCCGACACACTAGTGCCAGGCGCTGCACCAACCCAGAATGCACTGGGCCTTCCAACGCGAGCCTTTGTGAAACGCTCTCGGAACGGTGGGGAAAACCGTGTGTGTTACAAACAGGCCCCCCAGCCATAGGCCTGCTGGGACGATTGAGGGTCATGGGCCGGCTGCTGCTCCCAGAAAGCTGGGGGAAGAGGTGCAGGAACGGCCTTGCAGCCAGCGGCGCCTCTCCGGGGCTACCCTGGGCGTCTGCGTGCCAAGATCTCCCCCGGAAAGAGGCAAAACGCCGTCACTCCATTTCCTTCGGGCTGGCCTAGCAGCAACGACACCAGCCCCAGCCCCGCCTATTTGGGGGGGGAGGGGGAGCAGAGAGCCGAGCCCAGGTGCAAAGATCCCCTGGCCTGGGCTGCTTCCACTCCAGCGCCGTACGAGTGTGTGTGGGGGGGAATACACCTCCCCTTTCCTCTTCGCCCTGCTGGGCCACCCGGGGTCACCCAGCAGCCGCTTCACCCCGAGGCTTAGGGCCACAAGGCAGAGCTCGTCAGCACTTGGCCTCCATTCCCGCCGGCCGGCTTACACCCCGCGACCTCAGCGCACGGGGTAAGTACCCCCTGGGAGGCGGAGGGGGTACAACCCACCCATCCTCCGTGGGGAAGCAGGTACAGAGACTCGACCAAGGGGACAGCGAAAATCCATTGTAAAGCTAGAAACAGACCCCAGGCATCCTGGCTCCCAGCCCCGAGTCTGACCCACTACACCCCGCTCCTCCCCCCAAGCCTGCCCTAGACCTCAGAGAGCTGAGTCCTAGGCCCCGGCTCTGTCACCAGCCAGGCTCTGTTCTCAGCTGGAGAACCCTTTGTCCTGTTGCGTAGACAGCTGCTGTTCCTGCTCAAGCACGTCTAAAGCCAGGGCCCTGCTCCCTTTAAGGGCTCCCCGAGCCCGGGGCACCAGTGCCTCCTCCTCCTCCACGCCCAGGGAAGGAGATGCCCACAAGAGCACAGACCTTGAAGGGCCCTAGCATGGCGCAGACTTGCCCGGCTGGGTTATTCCCCCCAGGCTGTTCTGCAGAAGCCTCAAAGAGGCAGCCGTCGGATTCAGATGGAAAATTCCATGCCCAGGAAACTCCCCGGCAGGCCCCAAGCACTGGGGTGCCTCAGGCCATTGGCACAGGCCTCACCCTCCAACGGGGCCATTACTGCCCTGCTAGCGGCCGTGCCGGGAATGACACGATGCTGCTGGATCAGCACTCTTCACCCCTGAAGTGTGTGGGGGGGAGGGGCATCTCATGGCTCTAGAGAGACGCCACCTCTGGGGTGGGACAGGGCTGCTGTTTAACCGTCCCACAGCAACGCCCCAAGGGAACAGCTCGCCCAGGACGGAGATGCAGCCCTGTCTAGGGTGGAACATCCCTGCTGAACCGCCCCACAATACATCTAGGGCAGAGAGGGGGCGGGTGGGTGAAAAATACCACTGGTGCAGCAGGAAGGTAACACACAAAGCCCCAGGCAGCCCAAGGAGCGAAGCCTCGTCATGCACACACCCAGCCTGGGGGCAGCACTCGGGCCCCATGGGCTCCCGAGGGACGGCACAGCCCAGCCAGACTCCAGCGCAAATGAGCACAAGCTAACACATAAGCGATCTCGCTCCCGCCATCCATCTCCGCCCTCTGACACACAGAGGCTGGGGACACCATTCCTACCCATCCTGGCTAATAGCCATTGATGGACTTAACCGCCATGAATGCATCTAGTTCTCTTTTAAACCCTGTTACAGACCTAGCCTTCACAGCCTCCTCAGGCAAGGAGTTCCACAGGTTGACTATGGGCTGTGTGAAGAACTGAGGCACCTGGGTGGGTGGGTGAAAGGCCGCCAGCCCTGAGCTGGAGACCCGCCCCTGCTGCCGAGCGCAGCACAAGCCTGTTTCTAAGAGGAGCGGAGAACCAAGGCGGAGCAACAAGCGTCTCCCTGGAGAGGCAGGAAAGCGCAGCAGGTTGACGGGGGCGGCAGACGATGGCTCCAAAACTGCCCCACCTCCCCCCAGCACCATCACCCCGAGCTCCCCAACTCCCAGGGGGCTGGGTTCCAAACGGATGTTCTCCCCCGGCCTGCAGAGGGTTTTGCAGCTGGATTTGCGCCAGCGGCCGCAACAGGGCCAGCTTCATGAAACAAGGCATTGACGGGCCCTACAAACGCCTCTGTCTGGGAAGCGGCCCCTCGGGGCCGGCCTGTTGGCGGGGGGCCGCCCTGCTGACACGCACAGAGGGAGAGGCCAGTCGCTCTCCGCAGGCCTGGGACAGGGCCTGGCCTCTCAGCCCTGGGGAATTCGGTGTAGGGGGCCCCGCCAGGGAGGGCTAAGGGCGACCGGCCCCACATGGCCGTCCTCTGGTGCCAAACTGTCGCAGTCAGCGTGGGCAGGCCAAGGGGGCGAGGAGACTGCCAGGGCCGCTCGCATTCACTGTGCCCAAAGCTGGACACGGGCGCCGACGTGCCCGCCACCCCCACGGGGGGAGGCAGGCTGCTCATTCTAGGCCCCAATTTCTAGACTGGTGCCTTCATTCGGCACGGGGGAGGGCTCAGCACGTCTGCAGCCCAGGTGGCACCGACAACTAATTTTCGTGCTTCAGGCTTGGGCTGCTCTCTGCCTGTGGGCGTTTGCTGACCAAACCGCTCTGGCTCCAGCATCCGCGGCTCCTCAGGCCTCTGCGAGGAGCCCGCACATCCGGTCCTGCTGCAGCCAGGCTCCGGCCTCCGCCTCCCTGCTCTCCGCCGCCCGCCTTTGGGCGAGCTGGCCAAGCCTGGCCTTTGAGTCCCTGCCAGAGGGGGAATCATCGCAGCTGGAGCGCGCGGGGAGAGCACGATTCCAGGCTATTTCAGGGAGAACAAATCAACAGCGAGACAGGTGCCGAGCCCGCCACAGCCGCCCGGAGGGTATTAGTTACTGTCCAAGGGCATCAGAGTTTCCACATGGACGCAACGTGCAAATCCTACTGTCTAAGCTGTTCCTACAGCCCAGCAGGAGTTGAAACCAGAGCCCCTTGGCAGGGCGGGGGATTGTTCGGGACAGAGCCGGGTTGCATGGAAGCCTCGGCCCAGCAGCAGGGTTGAGCCAGGGCCCCGTCGGGAGGCCTTGCCCGGCGCCCTGGTCTGGTACATGCGGCTCCGCATTCCGTTTATTTTTGTGTCCATGATTCATCGGGCTCTCCGGAGCCAGGGCAGCACCATTCAGCGCAGGGAGCCAGAGAAGAGGCTGCAAACGCAGGTGCTGCTCACCAGAGGCGGCAGGCTACGGGCGGGTGCTCAGGCCTGCGTCACGAGCCAAGGCAGGTGAAGGGCCATAGGTGCCAGCTGATCCCCAAGCCGGCTTCTCCGGGGCTCGGTAACTTGCCGGTGGGCCGGGCAGCCTGCGGGTCACTGCTGTTGGGTGGAACGAATCCCGAGGGTTCTCAGCCAGCCTGGCCCCACCACCAGCCCGTCTGGGACCAAAGGGCTGTGGGGACTGAACGCCAAGCAGAGGAGGTTTGAGGCACATGGGCAGGGCTGTCTGGGGGCAAAACATGGGGCTTCAGTCTCCAGGGCAGGTGATAGAGGGAGGGGGGCAGGGCCGTGAGTGCCCCGCTGTGCCCAGGCTTTGGTGAGCCTGCTGCTGAACCGAGCCTCACAAGGGGCCAGGCCCCCTTTGCATTTGCACCAGGGAGCTGCCGATGGAGCGACTTCACCAGGCCATCAGCCAGGGCAGCATCTGTCGCCCCTCCATCATCCCCAGCCACCCGCCCGAGACGGTGCTGTCTGCAAAGGCCAGAAGCTCGGGACGGAGATGGGCTCCCAGCTCCTGCCAAGAGCCGATCGGGGCCACCTGTGTGCCCAGCCAGAGACACCGTTCAGGTCAGGGCTGGACATAAATCTCCACTTGTCAGGCACCGGAGCAGCTGGGACGTCAGGAGGTCATAAGAACGGCCAGACTGGGTCAGACCAAAGGTCCATGCAGCCCAATAGCCTGTCTGCCGACAGTGGCCAATGCCAGGTGCCCCAGAGGGAGTGAACCAAATAGGTACTGATCAAGCCATCTCTCTCCTGCCATCCATCTCCACCCTCTGACAAACAGGCTGGGGACACCAGTCCTTACCCATCCTGGCTAATAGCCATTAAGGGACTTAAAGTCATGGAGGTTATCTAGTTCTCTTTTAAACCCTGTTATAGTCCTAGCCTTCACAGCCTCCTCAGGCAAGGAGTTCCACAGGTTGACTGTGCGCTTTAAAACATGGGACAGATGCCCACTAGTCCTGCTATGTCCCCAAGAATGGGGATTGGGGACACGTCCCCCCACTTGGCTCAGTACCTGCTCAGCAGACCCCGAGAAAGGGGTGGCACCTGCTAGACACGCCCACCTCTGCAAGGCCCCATCCTGCTCCCCAAGAGACAAGGTCTGTCTCATGAACTCCGTTTGCACCGCAGCCTGCAGGCGCTCTCCCAAACCAGCTAGCGCCTCTGTGATCCCCACAGCCAGCCGGAGCACCGGCGGAAGCAGAGAGTAACAGCCACCAGCATGTTTTTTATTTCAATATATTAAATATATATTAAATCAGAAAAAAAGTCACATATGGTAAATCCCCCAAAAATACACAAATATAAATGTTGATTTTTTGTGTTTTACGTACAAGTTTATATACAGGGAAAGGCCCAGCCAGGAGGGAAAGCCTTCCCAGGCACAGAAAGCCACGTGGTTGTCAGGCGATATAAAAATCCCGCCCGGCCTTCCCAGAGCCTCTTCTCGTCTCTTGCTGCCTCTGCAGTTCTCTGTATTTACAAGGTCGAAGCCCCCTCTATTTACAGCTTGTGTTTTTACAAAGAGAGGTCTCTGCAGCCCACCGGCACAAAACCTCCTGTGCGCCACGCGGATGGGGCCGGGTCCGTTGCTCCCTGGGCCAGCATCGCAAAAGCACAAGTATGGCCAACAGCCGGCGGGAGGGTCTGGAAAGGGTTGGTTCCGGCAGCGGGGGACGGAGAAGCCTGGATGCAGCAGGCCAGATCTCCGCATACCCGCCCTGACAAGGGGTGGGAAAGCCAGCCCCTGCCCACGTCTCAGGACCTGCTCTCCCTCCCCGGCGTGGTGCAGCAAGCGGCGGGTAGAGAGCCAGGGCTGGGGGTCGCAGGCCCAGGGATATTGTGCGTCTGAGTGCATCACCTTAAAGGCACATTGGAGTTCTCCACAGAGAAATGCGTCATGATCCTCGGGTTTGGTACGGGAGGCGGAGGCCGAGCGAGGGCCAGCTGCCAGGCTCCGGGGGAGCGGGAGGGGTGAAGGGCTCTCCCCGCATCCGGCGAGTCCCCATGATCCCAGCTGGCAGTGGGGCTCGCCCCCCCGTCTCTGGAAATGCTCCTCTGATGGCCCCTCCCACTCCACGCTGGGGGAGACGTGTCTGTCCAACTCCCCCCGGTATCAAGCGGGTGAGCGCGCTGCTCTCCACGGCAGGGGCCTCACGGGTCCCGGGGGCTGCTCCCCCTCAGAAGGGCAACGTGTCCATGAAGATTTTGTCCACAATGGGAGGGGGCGGGACCAGGTCCTCCAGCTTCAGGTAGAAGATGCGCTGCAGGCCTTGGGTGCAGAGGGTGCGCAGCTCGGGCAGCTTGCCCAGCAGTTTGGAGAGGCAGCTGGGCCGGGTGGGCTCGCTCGTGGTGGACGTCACGTGGTCCTTAAGGCAGCTGACGATTCGGTTCTGGAGATCCTCCACTTTCTTGGGGTCCTTCAGCCCGTGCCGGTCTGGAAAGGGGGAGGGGAGCGGTCAGGCCCACCCTGCCTTGCTCCCGGGCGCTGCCGGCACCGCCGGTTCATGGCAAAGCAGGCTCCTGAACTGCCCCCCCCCCCTGGCTCCCTCCTGCTCAGACTCATCCACTGGCTGAGGGTAACAGGGCCTGTTCTGCACCCTCGTCCACAAACCCTCCCCCGCAAGGCATTCTGGGAAGGGTAGTTCTCAGCAGGCCCCAGGGAAGTAGAAGCTATGGCAAAGCATGCTGGGAAAAGGGCCGGAGTATAAGAGGGAAACCTGGTTAAAAACCAGACCAGCACAGCTTCAGTCCCCCCTGCCGGTCGCCTCTGGGGGCTGCAGGAAGGCAGAGGCCCAGTGATCCGGGGGGCCCACCCCTGGAGACCTTCCCGGGGCCTGGTTCTGGGCGCTTAGGAGATCAGGTCCCTCTAAGGAGCTGATCTGGCGAGTCATTGCTGAGGACGGCCGAAGCCAGCGGCCGGAGGAAACCGGCTCGCCTGAGACTCCCGCGCCTTCTACAGACGAGCCCTCCCGCTCGGGGAGGCCCACGGCCAGAGGGGAGCTGGGGTCGGAGATGGGCTCAGACCCTTCGGCTCCCTCCCAGTGACCAGCTCCGCCCCCTCTCCGCCCGCCCCCGCGCGGCAGGACGGTGCCGAGCCGCCCCTACCTGTGATGATGACGAGCGCGGCGAGGCAGGAGAAGGAGGGGACGTCGATGCTCATGCGGTGCAGGCTCTGGGAGAACTCGAGGATGGAGTCGATCCACTCCCCGAAGCCCCGCACACACTGCATGCGGTGCAGCACCACCCCGTTGCAGAAGATCAGCTTGCCTTCCTCCGGCTTGGACCTGCGAGGGAAGGAGGAGAGCCGCCCGTCAGGAGAGAAGGGAGGGCAGGCCAAGGGCGCAGCCGGCAGCCGACCGGGAGCAGGAGGGAGCTAAGGAGACTGTCGGAGCAGGAACCAGAGTGGAACCAGCCTGAGCCGAATGGGGCACCAGGGATCCCGCTAGGATCCTGGCCCGTCTCACCCTGCACGAGGGCCAGGGGCTAAGCAGCAGGTCTGGGACCACAGGCTCCAGCCCGGCTGCCCCACATGAATGGGCCCTGCAGGGCGCAGCCTGGACGAGTTGAGGGGCTGACTCGGCCACAGCCTCCTTTGAAACCAACGGCAGACGGGTTTGCTCCAAGTCCTGCAGCGCCAAGGGCAGAACCTGATCTCCCTGCCCTAGCCACCGACCCAGGCTGCCACATCCCCTTCTGAGTCTTCCGGGGAGCTCCCCGACCCCCTAGCTCTGGGCCACGGCGGGGTGCCAAGCAGGGGGGCGTTACCTGTAGGCCAGCCGAAGAATAAAGAGCTCCAGGAAGGCAGATTCCAGCAGCAAGTCCTGATCCTCCTTGGGGAGCTCCGGGAACCCTTGGATCTTCTCCGCCCACTTGCGGATCACATCCATGGAGCCGGTAAGCAGGTCGTAGAACTGCTGCACGTCCACGCAGTCCTCCTTCTCGAACTGGGAGGAGACAGACTCCTGGAACTAGAGGGCACACGGGCAGGGCAGGGTTAGCTCCCCTTGTACTGCGCTGCCAGAGCAGAAACCATCCCTGTGGAGGCGTTTTCCACTGCCTGGCACTGGCAACGTGGCTGCACAAAGGAGTGTCTAGTGCTTCAAGGAGAAGGGTCTGGGGGTCAGGCCCCCTGAGGCGGTCTGCTGCTGACTTACTTTGCAACGTTGGGCAATTTGTGCCTCAGTTTCCCCTATAGTGAATGGAGATAGCCCCTAACTCGCAGGGATGTGGGGGAGGTTAATTGTTAACCTATTTCTGAAGGTCACAGAGCTCCCTGGCTGTAAGGAGCTGGATTGCACCCGGAGCCTCCAGGCTGGATGACATTTCAGTGCCGAGGTCAGAACCAAGCAAGAGTCCAGCATCCCTGCACTAGCTCACCCCCTCCTCTGGCTGGGGAACGAACCCCCGAGTCCTGCATCACTCTGCTCCAACTCAACCCCCCCTCCTAAGGTTGGGGATCGAACCCCGGAGTCCTGCTTTTTAGTTCTCTAACCACTGGAGGACGCTACCTTTCCGGAGCTGGGAAGAGAAACTGGCCTGCTCTGCACTGTTACCAGCAGACCATGCTGCCCTGTTCGTGTAGCGCCAAAGCTTGCACCCTGATGGTGAGGGCTCCAGGATCTCTTCTCTAACTGCCCCCCATTCCTATGGCTGCGCCCCTTAAGCTCCACCGAGCTCCTTCCCAGGGGCCCCAGGACTCTGACCCCGACTGCGAGCGGCGGGTACCTTGGAATAGTCCAGCTTGGTGGCACTGGGTACGGAATCGATGTGCGCTCTGACAAGCGACGTGATGAGGCTGACGGGGGAGGCGTCTGGGGCCTGCTTGGGTTTGGATGGGAGCCGGCCTCGGCGCCCCTTCAGGCTGTCCGTCCGCACCACTGGGGAGAGAAGGAGGACACGGCTCAGGCAGAGGAAACGGGTACGTGGGGCTGAGTCCCGGCACAGACCTCTCCCCTCTAGGCCTCCAGAGCAAACCCGGCTGGACGTTCCTGTCCGAGCGGCGCTTGGCCCTCCAGCATGGCACCAGGCTGCCTCCTCACCCCACAGATAAGCTGCCCCAGCAAGTCAAGTGCTGGCAAAAGCAACGCGACCTCGCTGCCGCCAGCCCCGAGAGGAGAGCGCCGCTGAGAGAAAGCAGGCATTGGGGAGAGGGAAGAGACTCGGCAGGGTGGGGGCAGCTCCTTGCGAAGCCCGACCTGGTGGTGTGGGGCTGCAAAAACACACAGGGCCATGGATCAGCTGCAGGCCCGCACGGGACCTGGGGGCAGGGTTGGACAGGCCAAAATCTTTCACAATTTTGATCCCAGAACAACCTGGGATGGGAAGCTAGGACGGTTCTGGAGCTAGGGGGCGGGCTCTGGAGCTAGGGGGCGGGCTCTGGAGCTAGGGGGCGGGCTCTGGAGCTAGGGGGCGGGCTCTGGAGGTGTTTCCGCCCACTCAAATCCGAGCCTCACAAGGACAGCTACTGTCTTCCTTACGTGATTCTGGCCCCATTTTCCTTCCCCCCGCCCAATCCTGGTCTGGATCCTTCCGGGAATCAAAGCCACAGCAAGGCCAGCGAGCATTTGAGGGGAACACGAGACTGGCGGAGCTGCAAGCAAACAGCACAAGGCGGCTTGGAAAAGCAGAACCAAAGCACCTGGGAATGCAGCAGAAAGGTGCAGGCAGAGCAGAGGGCAGGCGTCAGGGCTCAGCTGCCAAGCACACAAGGCATTTCTCAGGGGGGCCCCCAGACCCTGTGATACTCTCCAGCCTGAGCTGCTGGCCTCGTCCCCCTCCCCCTGGATTCTCCCCAGCCCTGCCTAGCCAGCGCCAGCCTGGAAGGGGGTTGCTGCCCATGCTGCGGAGGAAGCCTCGCCACGCCTGGTGCTCCGTGTACCTTCTTTGACCATGCCCACGGCGAGGCACTTCTGGAAACGACAGAACTGGCACCGGTTCCTCCTCCTCTTGTCCACAGGGCAGTCTTTGTTGGCCAGGCAGATGTACTTGGCGTTCTTCTGCACCGTGCGCTGCAGGGAGGAGGAGACGCAAGGGAGCTCGTCAGCCTCCGGCAAAGAGGGAGCGCGAGATCCCGGGTGTCCCGAGCAGGGCCCAGGCAGAACAAAAGCCCTTCTGTCCCCCTGGTATTTCCACAGCAGCCTCCTTGCCCCGCGGCGCCCAGTTTCCAATTTCACATCTGAGGGGCCGTGTTCCAAGGACACACGAGGGGGCGGTTAACACGTCGCTTTCCCGAGGGGGGGGGCCTGGACAGCCAGCCGCACCTCCATGTTGCCATCTGTGGGCAGGGACCAGGGGAGACTCTGCTGCCTGCTCTTGGTCTGAGTAGTCGCCAGTGCTCCCTCTAATCGCTTCCATCCATGTGCGGAATAAATTTTATACGCACCGAGGCATGTGCACCACCAGAAGAAACAAAGCCTCTGCTAATCAGCTGGGCGGTGCTGGAATATCTCCTGAGTGGTCGCACAAGCGCCCAGCTTACAGGGAGCCCTACCGGTCACCCCCTCTGGGCCCTGGCACCGATTCCCCTGTCCTGCTCCCTCCCTGGGGACTTGGCACCATCCTCCCCCGCACCAGCCAGCTTCTCTCCCCTTCAGAGCACCAGCGATGCTGGAGCTGCACAAAGCAGGGGGCTCCTCAGAGGAGTGCGAGTCTCAGCATAACCTGAGGCCTCCTTGAGCAGCTGGGTGCTGGGCCAGAGGTGTTAGCTGCTGTGGAGACCCTAGGCCACGTGGCTCGTTCCCAGCGCTGCCCCCTATGGCTACACCCAGGTGTCCACCCCCATGGCCAGCGCTTCTGGGCCCAGCACGCGCCCCCCCCGAACTGGGCACGGAGGCTGGTGCTCTGCAGAGCGGGGCCCTGGCGATGGCTCTCGACATGGCACCGACTCTCCCCCCCCCTTCAACTCCCCATGGCTCAGGCGCTGGCGCTGGAGTCCTGCCTCCACGAGCGCCCAGCCTGCAGCACGTGGGTCAGCCCTGGTGGGACAAGGGGACAGCCTCCCTCCCCCGCAGTGGAGGGGCAGCCTGGGCAGCCACAGGGTCCCTTCCCGCCGCAGCACACAGTTTGCAGAGGCACGAGGTGGCACCGGGCCCACGGCACGCAGGCCCCTGGCCCAGCCCGGCCACCAGGAGGGAACCGCCTGACCCTCTGAACTGCCGGCCTGGGGGCGACGGGTTGCGCAGCGCGTCGCCCATGCCCCCCGACCACCCAGGACCTAGCCCACAGGCACCTTACGGCGCCGCCCAGCCCCCCCCCCCCCCCGCGGGTGAGCCGCACACACCCTGAGCCCACTCAGAGCTCGTCCCACGCAGGGCAGCCAAGAGGAGACGCACAGACTCTGTCGCGCCGCAGGCCCGGTCACATCGGGGCTCTCCCAGGGAACCCCCCCAAGTCCCAGATTCCTCTGGGAGCAAGACTGGCCGAGCGCTGGGGGTGGAGCAGGCAGGCTCCTGGCCCGCTAGCGAGGGAGGCTGTTGGTTCTGAGGGTCCCCAGGCACTGCCCTGGCTCTCCCCTGGGTCCCCTACCTTGAAAAAGCCCTTGCAGCCCTCGCAGGTGCGGACGCCGTAGTGCTGGCAGGAGGCGTTGTCCCCACACACGGCACAGCGCCCCTCGTTGGCGCCGGGGCTGCGCGTCTTGGCTGGCGACAGGGAGCCGTCCATCAAGGGGGGGCTCTCCAGGAGCGGGGAGGCCTGGCCCAGGGACAGGCCGGAGAAGCCCACCGGGGAGTTCTGGGAAAGTGCGAAGACCTCGGTGTCCAGCCGGTGTGCGGTGGCCGGCTGCACCTTGAGGGGGCTCTGGGTGACCCCGGGGCTGGGGACCGAAGGGCCGAAGGAGAAGAAGGACGGCTGGGAAGAGTTGCTTTTCTGCTGCTCCGCCCAGGGCCTCATGCCCTCGTAGTTCTGAGTGGGCGAGTAGGCCCCAAAGGAGTTCTCCCACGCCGGGACCTGCGGGGCCTGGAAGCCCGGGGTGGATGGGGATGGGATGGAGCAAGGGCTGCCGTAGTAGTCCGAGCCGCTTGAAGACATGGTCTCATCCAGCTGACTGCTGAAGGAGCCGGGGTAGCAGCCGTACACCTGAAAGTCCTCGAGTTTGAAGGAGGCGGGTTGGCTGGAGGCCGGGATCTGGTACAAGAAGGCGTCGAACTCCCCGCTGTAGTTGTCCATGAAGGTGCTGAAGCTGGGCAGGGAGGCGGTGGCCGCGATCTCGGTGTTGACGAGGTCCATCGTGAACTTGCTGAGCTCGGGAATCAGGAAGTCGGCCGGGTAGCACTCACAGGGCCCTCCGCTCTGAGGCAAAGTCCCATGCTGCATTTGGATACAGGGCATCTCTGAGCGAGGGGACAGAGGAAAAGGCAGAGGAATTAACAATGGGCCAGAGATGCACCTGCTCCCCATTCATCGGACTGAGCACACGTGGGACACCAGCGCCTGCCATGGGGGAGACAGGATCGACAGCACAGCAGAGTTGGACCCAGCCTTTCCCACAGGCTCCGAGAGCCATGCACTGCCCCTGATCAGGGGGCAGAACAGTCCATGGGTAAGGCACCAGCCTAGGAACCAGGAGCCCAGCCAGCTAGACCCAGCTTGGATGCCTTGGGCCAGTGCTCTCAACCTTTCCAGGCGATTGTATCCCTAGCAGCATTCTGATTTGTCTTGAGCACCCTCTGTCACCTCACTTGCAAAAATCAGACATCAAACTCCCAAAGCAGGCTCTTCCTGGCAGTGTGCCGACTCCAGGGATGGAAGTGGAGTCGAGTAACCGATAAGCAAAAGCGTATAGGTTAATGCTATAGACTACACGCAGCCCCCCCCATCCTCCGCCAGTAAATTGTTTAGCAGACTGGCCAGCAGCCCGGCTCAGTCCTGGTTCACGCTGGGTCTGGGACCTACCCCTGCTGTGGCTCTGCATTTAAAGTGTATTAGGAGCCAGGCGGGCGGGCAGCCTGGCTCAATTCCAGCTTACGCCTCTATCAGAAGCAGCAGCGGGGGAGGAGGGGCAACAGGCAGCCAGTCTGTGAGGGGGGCTGTTTTTAAACCAGCTCCCCTCGTGGGCCAGTTCCTGCCTGGTACCCTGCACTGCTGCCTCTGTATCAGAGGCAGCAGCACGGAATGGCAGGGGGCTCCTCGGGAGTGGGGCTGGAGCGCAATGGCTGCCGGCCCCGCCCCTGGGCATTATAGAATAGTCAAGTAACCAATAAGAATTCATGAGGTTAATCAACTATTCAATTAACCGATATTTAACATCACTGGCCAACTCTGATTTTTTTTACATTCAGTTGTAAAAAAGAGAATTGGCATATAACTAGGGCACTTGCATTTCAGTGCATGGTCTAGAGAGTCGTATAAACAAGTCACTGTGTGAAACCCACCCAGCTCTTCCCTACCCGAGGAGCTGAGGCTTGGCTGCCCTGGGCATGGCTCTGTCCCCAAGACGTTTGCCAAGACCGCGACAAGACAGACCAGGACGAAGGGCAGAGAAGGGAAGGGATTGGCCCAGGGCCACGCAGGTGTCCAGCACTCCTTCAAAAACCCAGCAGGCCTTTGGTAGGGGCTCTGCCCGTATAGCTGGCTGCCCCACTGCCACACCTTGGTGAGGTGAACTCAGGAGAGGCCCCACCAATGTATCACCCTGATTTTCTAGGCCTGTCCTCGTGCCTCCCCAACTGACCTGCTTCCCTCACGGGGCCATCTGAGCAGAGGCCTGTGCCCGTCTCCGGGCATCTGAAGGAGCTGCTGAGCTGAGCCAGGGAAGGGGACCAGCAGGCTAGCTCAGTGCCTGCAGGGCTCAGGGAACGGTGCCTCAGCAGTGGGGTTCCATGTTATGGGCCTCTCCCTCCCAGAGAGGCCGAGGAACGTGTTTGTGGGCTCGGCATGCCCCACCCTCACAACCCACTTCCTGCTTCACCCACTGGGCGACCCTTTGTATTCTGCGCATGGCTCTTTCGTGCCCATAACCAAGCCACCGATTCAAAGGTGGGAAGAAGGGCTGAAAATTGCGGCCGGGCCCCTCGCCTTTCGCTTTTGGAACCAGCTTCGCCCAGCTCCTCAGGAGCCATCTTGCTCTTCAGTTCTCAGCCAGCCCTCCCACGGACTCAGCTGCGTGAGAAGCGGCGTTGCAGAGCCGGGAACGGACCCGGGCTGCTTTGCCATCTCGCTTTCCTTTCCGATGCATGCTGGCCTCCCTCGCTCAGCCCGGGGAGCAGCCGGGCTGGAACACCAGACGGGGCCATATAGAGGAGAGACGTAACAAGAGTCCCCAGGCAAGCTGAAAGCCAAGACAGAAGTAACCCTTGCAGCAAGATGATAATGTAATTCATATCGCAGACCTTTAAAGGTCATCGCCTGATTGGCCGAGAAGAGTCCGTAATGGCCTGTAAAGGAGGGCGGAATGTTGAGACACAAGAATTCCGAGCAACGTTGACACGGCTGCACCATCGGAACAAGGTTACAACGTTCTTCTGGGGCCAGCTGCTCCTTATTCAGCCAAAGCTCCCACTGGCTTTGAGACCAGAATTCGGGACCTAGCCCGGTTATTTAAAAAGGCAGATCCACAGACAGCTAATAGCATCGGCAGGCCATTGTCCTCAATCATAAGTCACACTGAAAGTCAACCCCCCCCCCCCCCCGCCCCACGCAGCTCAACGGAGACAGTTGCTCCTCTCCAGTTTAGCACCATTCTCTTAGAAGCCCAGGCTGGGAGCCCGCTAATTGCAAGGAAGGGTGGGCCCGACAGGTCAGGCTGGGCCTAGCAGGTCAGGCTCAGGTGATCTAGGTTTAATACCCACATCTCCCTTGGGACTCTCTGGCCCTGGTTTCCCCAGATGCAGAATTGAGATGGACTTATTATCATCTTGAGTGTAAGCTTCCTGGGGCACGGAACGGCTCCTTCTACATTTGTGCAGGGCCCAGACCCTCACCTAGGTTCTACAGCTGCTGGTGGAATACAAATAAATAAATAATGAATACACTTGAAGAAAGAAAGGGCTCATGGGAGACTTTTCCTCCCATGCATAGGGAGATAAAGTCAATTCGTTTCAGAAGGGACGAAGCAGTAAAATGGTTTCATTGACCAAGCAAAATATTTGCACAATCGCCTGTCCCCACCTTCATGTGCAGACCAGTTATTCTGGGTTCCTACTGAGAGCCTGGCTTGGCTCTCAATAATTTACAACTTGCTGGGATTTAACACAGATGCGCCCAGATCTCCAGAGAAAATCTTAAGTTTTGAGGCAGAAAAGAGCTGGGTCCCTGACTCAGGTACATCACCCTAGCGCCTCTGAAGTCCATGCAAGGTTGATTTAACACCAGTGAAGATCTGGCCCTGGAACCCAGGGCATGAGGGCCAGAGAGCCCAGCTGCCCTCTCTCTTTGGTAGCAGAGCTGTGCCAGCTAAAAGTCCAGGGAATGCTTGTGAGCATTCTGCTCAGTCAGTAACAACAGGCACTGACAGTTTTCATCTAGTGCTCTGATCAGTATTTTCCACCATTATGGATGACAAATACAGACATTCACAATGCACGCCTCTGCAGCCAGGGTGGTCACTATGCTGCATAATAGAGCCATTCAGATCTTATGGGCAGCAACAGAGTGAAAACTCCAGGCACCTTCGTGCCATACACCCAAGCTCCAGCTGCCTGAACCACCAGTTGTTTTCAGTACAGGGCTTATGACACGCAGTTGGTTCATTCTAATTTTAACCAACAGAGGGAACACCCCCCCCACACACACACGCTATTTACAAAGATCTACACCTGGTCCCCACCTCCACTCTGCCATCACAGTAGTCACACCAATGGAAAGAACTGCATTGGCTTGCTGTTGCTATAGCAACCCGACAACGCTACACACCGCTGAGCCTTTGTGGTGTTCGTTTTTTTTAAAAAATGCAAATTTCTTTCAGGATAAATCACCACCCCCAAGGACAAAATATGTGAAGCATCAGCCCCTCCGAGAGCGCCTCCTCACGGGGTTTGTGAATATTCTCTTTCCCCTTCACAGCTTGCGTTTTACAATCTGCAAGGGAACGGCCAGCAGGAAAAGCTGACTTCCTGGACGTTTAAAGCTTGCTCTGGGGTTCCACAGGCGCTGCTTGCTTATTCAAATTCATTTTTCCTTCCTCATTTTAAAATTGTCTGTAGAGACTTCAGATTAGGATGTTTGAAAGCAAAATAAAAATCCCTCCAATGCGCCCCCTGCAGTCTGACAAGTAGTACTTCAAAAATTACCATCCATTATGGAGTTGGTACCGGTGGCACGGATGTAAATTAGGATTAACACTATTGAAGTCAGTCTAGATTTCCAGCCGTGTAAATGAGAACAGAATCTGTTCCCCTTTTTCTAATCTACTATGAATTTAACATGTGACCTGACCAAGGGAGGTGCTGCAGATAATGACCAAACCTGTTTATTTTAGATACAAATGCATTATCCCTTGTGATAAGACACTATTGCACTGAGGGTGATGTGAACATGTTCACAAGTCTTTAAGCCAAAGCACAAGTCATGTGTCCCCCCCCCCACCCCCCCACTCCCGATGGCAATGAATTGACATTGCCAGCCTTTCAGGTCTGGTGTAGCAAGTCAGAAACAAACAGAGACTGGGTGGCAAATCTGTTTGCCTGGTGTCCAAAGGCAAAGCTGTGCCAATTGCTGTCCAGGTGGAAACTGGATTTTCCCCCACCTCCACCCCCTAACTAGCAGGATATAAAAAGTGAGTAAGGAGGGGCCTTTCCTGATTTGCACTCCGTCGCCATGTTGGTGCCAAGTCATTTTGCAAGTCAAAATTCAGAGGGATTTTATTTTTATTTAAAACAAGAACCAAACAGCTGCTCCGTTCAGAGGCTAGCCCAGCCACGCAGCAGAAAGTCAGCTCCAAGTCTGCTGTTTTACAACGGCTCTACAGTCAGGTCAGAGGATCCTTGTTTGCATCCCAGAATTGTGAACATAAAATGGTATTTGCAAAACCAATTAACTGCCCATTTGATTAAAAGTACCTTCCTGGACGCCTTGCTGAAGACAGGGGATTTCAGAGGTGTGTGTTTATGTTGCAATGTCAAATGACAGTTATGAGCAAAGGCTCAGCAATTTGGGCTCGTTTAGTCTGCAGAAGAGAAGAATGAGGGGGGATTTGATGCCAGCCTTCAGCTACCTGAAGGGGAGTTCCAAAGAGGATGGTGAGAGGCTGTTCTCAGTGGTGACAAATGTCAGCATGAGGAGCAATGGTCTCAAGTTGCAGTGAGGGAGGTCTAGGTTGGATATTAGGAAAAACTTTCCTAGGAGGGTGGGTGGTGCAGCACCTAGGGAAGTGGTACAATCTCCATCCCTACATGTTTTTAAATCTGGTCTTGACAAAGCCCTGGCTGGGATTAATTAGTTGGGGCTGATCCTGCTTTGGGCAGGGGGTTGGATTCGATGACCTCCTGAGGTCTCTTCCAACCTAGGATTCTATGACAATAGAAGAATTAGTTGCATTTTCATGCTTACATTTAAAGTGGTCTGAAAAAAGCAGGCATGTGTAAGGGGCAGTATTATCTTAATCTGCAACAAGTCTCAGCGGGGTAGCCACGTTAGCCTGTATCTGCACAAACAGGTCTCCATGCATCTGAGGAATCAACCTGCCAGGGTGACTGGGCAAAAGAGCCAGAGCTCTGGCCAGGAGCTAGGTGGCAAGTTGCAGAGCTGCTGGAGAGCTCCTGTTACTTTGCCACATGCAGGCTGCAGTCACTTTTCACTCTGGACCAGACAGTATCAAATCTGATCAGCCAGCTAAGTAGCCTCCCCCCAAAGCAAAGGGCCACAAGCTGCAGCCCCTCCAGCCCTTCTCCAGCCAGAGAAAGCCACAAAAAACGCAGCCCCTGCCGTGTCACCTGCCTGCTCCGTGCACCCCGCCCCTCCGGTGGGTTTCTGCACGGGGGAGGGGAGGCCTGCTCCAAAAACACACATGCAAATGCTGGTAGAACTGACACGGACGCTCACACCGCCACCGGCCCGGCCCACCTGCAAAGGGCACAGGAGAGCGGTCCCTGCTCAAGACACACCAGACTGGAGACCCTCTCCTCCAGCCCCCCTGTGCACAGTGCAGCTCACCCCTTATTTAAGACGCACCCTCCTGGGTCAGGTGAACTTACCCCCTGCAGTTACACCCCTCCCCCTGCCAGATGAACTCCCCCCCTGGTTACACAGCCACCCCTGCCAGGTAAATTTCCCCTGCAGTTACACAGCCCCCTACACCAGGTGAACTCCCCCCCAGCAGTCACACAGCCCACCCCACAACAGGTGAACTCCCCCCCAGCAGTCACACAGCCCACCCCGCAACAGGTGAACTCCCCCCAGCAGTTACACAGCCCCCCCCAGCTATAGGTGAACTCCCCCCAGCAGTTACACAGCCCCCCCCGCTACAGGTGAACTCCCCCCAGCAGTTACACAGCCCACCCCGCAACAGGTGAACTCCCCCCAGCAGTTACACAGCCCCCCCCGCTACAGGTGAACTCCCCCCAGCAGTTACCCCCCCCCGCAACAGGTGAACTCCCCCCAGCAGTTACCCCCCCCCGCAACAGGTGAACTCCCCCCAGCAGTTACCCCCCCCCGCAACAGGTGAACTCCCCCCAGCAGTTACCCCCCCGCCAGATGAAATCCCCCCGAAGTTATACAGTCCCCCCGCCCGGCGATTTCCTCCCCCCATGCCCGGCCCGCGCGCCCACCTGGCACAGCCAAGCTCCGCAGCGCTCCGGGTCGCAGTAATCCACATGCCCAGGTGCAGCGGAGCCTTTCCTCGGTGCCGGAGCCGCGAGCGGAGGCGCCCCCTGGCTGAAAGCGGCTCGGAGCTGCTCTGGGGCTCCCCAGCCCTGCGCACCGAGATCCTCTTAAGCCCTCTGTGACGCACGGCCCGGGGGCGGGGCCAGAGGAGGGGGGACCCTTTGACGCAAGGCCGGCTGCAGCCTTGGCCATACAAGGCGCGAAGGGGCGGAATTTTCCGGTCCCCACAGGGAGGGGGGGAGGAGCGGGCTGGAATGTCTGGGCGGGTGACGCACACGGGGTTCCATTGACGCAGGCCTTGGAATTGTTTGATCTATAAATAGCCCAGCGCTGCCCCTTGCTAAAAATAGACCCCCCCGTGCGGGGAGGGGGAGGGGCGCGGGGCTAGGAATAGAAAGAGCCAAAGCGGAGGCAGCGGGGGGAGGGATAAAAACAAAGGCGGGGGAGGGGGCAGGGAGTCTCCGGTGGAGGGGGGGCTGGAGGGGAAAGGGGTGTGTGCAGGTGGAAGGGTTATAAATGGAGAGGGAATGGGGGGGGGGGAGGGGGCATGTCAAGACAAAGGCAGCCAGGGGAGCAGCTGTCACCGCGGGTGGATTTAAAACGCTTCTTCGGCCGGGGTTGAATGTGTAAGGAAGGAGGTGCCCGTCTGCAAGCCCTTGTCTTACCGTCACAGCGGATAACACAGAGGCGCGGGGCTTAGCCCAGGCCCTCTGGGTTCAGTGAAGGGGTCTCCCTGCCTGCCCTGCAGGAAGGCCTAGGGGGTAATTAAAGAACAGCCTCCTTTGATTGCAAACCTAGACCTAGCAACAGAGAGAAGGGACAGACGGACACCCCTCCACACACTGTGTGCAGCTAGACAAACGGACCCCCCCATAGTGTGCAGCTAGACATCGGTAGTGTTGGATGGTCACCTCTAGGTATACACAACAGGCACTCAAGACCGGTCACCTTTTTCTTTTAACCATTACTGGGGGGGGGGGGGGGTGTCTTACATTTTGCCTGAGTGTTTATTGTAAATCTCACTCCAGGTTCATGGTACTGCTCCCACAAACATTTCCACAGAGGCTTAAAGTACGGTAAGCCTGTGAACAGTAACTCCGGGGGCAGGGAACCTTTTTTGGGTGGGAGGCCGCTGCCCCACAGAAAAATCAGCTGGGGGCTGCACACAAGTGAGAAGGGTTATCAGATGGCTTTCAAAAAAATATCAGATATACATGATCTCAGAATGGGAGGGGGGACTGGTTGGGAGGGGATCAGGGGGCGCAGGACTGATAGGAGGAGGGTAGGGGGAAGCAGGGCTGGGTGGGGGAAGGACTGGCCCAGCGGGAAGCAGGACTGGCCAGGAGGGGGTCAGGGCAAGTGGGGCTGGCCAGGGGGGGGAACCAGCTGCCGGGAGCGAGGCTGGCTGGGGGAGGAGGGAGTGGGCTGGGGGGGAAACCAGCTGGCGGGGAGCAGGGCTGACCCAGGCACATGCAGATCCCAGGGTGCTGCACGTCCCACGCACAGTCCTGGTGGGGCCCACGGGTGAGTCCAGCTCTGGGGATTCCATCCGCCCCTGCCCCCCTCCTCTCTACGGCATAGCTGCGTACTTCCTGGTTGGTAGACACGCTCACGCAGTACGCAACTAGGTACTGATACTCATGACAACAATCAAACTTAATTAGAAAATACCGGACATTTCTATGTCCGGTATTTTCTCAATTTGTTTCCTGGACAGAAAGTTCAAAACCGGACACCTGGCAACCCTACAAGTGAGAAGGAAAAAAAGAAAGACAAACCCTCATTTACATGGCCCCGACCGAGAAGCAGACATTCCCCCCTCGCACACCAAAGCCTAGTGGGGCTCAGGCTTGTAGATTTTGTGTGCTCCAGCCCCACAGCGGGGCAGCAGGAGGGCTGAAGCGCCAGCGCGGGCTCCTCAATGCTGGGGAGGAAGCCCAGAGCCATTGGGGCCGGTTCCAGACAAACTGGGGGCCACTTCCGGCCTCAGGTTCCGCACCCCTAAAGGGATCCAATCCTACTTCCATTAAGGCAGTGCAGGATTGGGCCTAACCTGGTTTATCATTCTAGCTAGAGCAAGTGTTTAAGGTCACCACTCATCCAGGGACACACACAGAAGCTCTTTGCAGAATGGGGTTATTTCTAATTGTACTGCTCCCTTTCTATAAAACACACCTAGAATAGTTTGCCCAGCTGGGATCTCTTTACTCTTCCTGCCCTCCAACTTACAACATTTTGGGTCATTTCCAGTTTCCTGCCCCTTCGGAAATGCGAGTGAGATTCTCTGCCACTCTCACTCACTTCTCATTGCTTTGGGCTTGCTAAAGCTGCCCATCACCCCACATAGCTCTTTGCGGTAGGGCCTATTTTTTGTTCAACGGGCATGCTATGCCTCGCACCATAGCAGGCCAGTCTGGGGCCTGCTGGGGCCAGAACGGCAGATTACATAATAAACGCCCAATTTCACTGAAGCAGGCTGTTCTCAGCCCCCTGCCAGAATAATAAGGCCGCTCCCGCTGTGCAGAATTCCCCTTGCCTGAGAGAAGGAAGAGGATTCTGCAGCGTCAGGCTCAGCGGACGGGTGGCTGCAAAGTGCACTGTGGAAACCCTGCGAGTTCACTCAAAGGAGGGAGGGAAACTAGGGATGTGGGTTACGGAGAATTCTGAAAAACTAGGTCAGCGTGGAACACGTGGCCTCCTGCACCTGTCGCGTCCCAGGATTAAAGGGCGATTCTTTCTTTCCCCGCTTTGAAGCTGCACAAGGAACGGTGCCCTGGCTCTTCTGCAAGCCGAGCCCCCAGGACACTCCAGAGCCAATCCCTCTGACACAGGAATCACACCCCCAATCACACCCATATCCTGCTGGCTGTAAACTCCCTTCTGGGCTGTCTCCAAGCCTGAAGTCTCCCCTCTCCTCAGTGTGGCCCCATGACCTCTCCTCTACCCCCAGCCTGTTTTATGGGGCAGGGAGGGCACTAGGGTTGACCCCTGCTGGGGGCTGTTCTCTAGCCTTGCCTCCAGCTTGCCTGGGGGGCAGCTCCCTTCCCCCACTAGGCAAAACAATGGGCTCCTGACTGGAGATGCTGACACCAAATGACAACTAATTACTGCCCTCTGCTGGATGGAATCAGAAGTGCTTCCTGGGTGTCATTTCCCCCACACTGTAATAGGCAAAGGGGGATTCTCCCTCATGCACAGTGGGTGGGACTTTCTGAAATAGGAGCAGCCAGATTCCATGCAGGCTGCTGTCATGAAATGTTAAGAGGCTTTGGTGAAAGCAGAATAGACCCTAGCTAGCACTTTCCCGAGAGGCTTCTTTGCTGCATCAGTGCCGCCAGGAGAAAATATTAATCCAGCACCTGTGGGGCTGGGAGCCAGGACATAAAAAGCAGCTTAGCCAGTGAGCAAAACTGAGAGCAAGGTCTGGTTTCCTCATCCCCAGGGATTAAATTCTAATAACAGGCCAGTGAAAGCAACCACAAAACTGATCAGAAAGACACTTCCTCCTCCCAGAGGGACAGACAGATGGCAAAAGTTTGCAGCCAGAGTCTGGGGCTCTAGGGACAGATGAACCAGAGCAGTCACCCTCGCGGTCCCTGTTTCAGCCACCACGAGGGAACTGTTGGGAGAAGCAGAACACTAGTTCTAGGCCTGCTTTGGGGACTTGGCGTTGGATGGCCCTGCTGGCTTAGATCCAGTTCTTATTGTTACAGGCTTGTATTCTGGGAGCGCTCCATGGCAGCAGCGAGGCCTCTGTTGCACAGAAAGCTGTGTAAACACAGCACCCTCTTGGAATTTAGCTCCAGATCCAAACCAGCTTTGCACAGAGGCCAGTCTTTACCGTCCAGTCCAAAGGTGCCATTACTCATTTTAACCACTGCAGCTACAGACCAGAGTCCCCCAGGCCTCCATCCTCAGATACACACCAGCCTTGTCCGGATGGGTGAGCCCGCGATACAACTTCCCCCCGGGGACAGGTCTCGCTTCCTTTTCAAAAGGCGTTCTGGGAGCCCACAAGCCAGAGCATTTCAGGGGCCCCGTGCTTTCTGCTCCTTCCGAGACTCCCAGCCGGCTCCACAGAGAAACCTGCCCCATTTATTACAGGTGCATTCAAAAGTTGGTTTAGTTAAACTGGTGCAAGCCCTAGTGTGGATGCTCTTAATTCGATTCAAAACCAATTCATATTGGCAAACATAAACTGACACCAGCCAGTTTTAGAGCAGCATAAGAGCGGCCACACAATGGTTTGCACTGGTTCAGCCATACTGGTTTGCAGCTTCAGGGTGTAGACAAGTGATGCAGAATCACTTCTAAGAGGAGGTTTTTCCACATTCCCTTTGAGTTACCAAATACCCTTAGCTCCCACTGCCCTAGCAGAAATCTCACTGCACCCTGCAGGTCTACCCCCGTGGGGTCACTCCTTTCTGCAGGAGCACCTCACCTGGTGTGGCCGACCTCTGGTTTGCTAAGGCAGCACCAGTCCAGCAGATGGAAAAGGGGATTTCACAGGTCGGTCAGTCTGCAGCTGGAAAGAGGTATGCATTTTCCTATTGTTAAAATATTTTTAGCCCAGGCTCTGGATTTGTTTAAATACTCACGTTTATAAAAGCAACTGCGTAACGAGATGCGTTTTTATTACATGTTTGTGCTGAGTTCCTGGCAGGCCTCCCAGGGCGGCTGGGCTGGGGAATGTGTCTGCGGGCTGGGTCGCTGGGTGAGCCTTCCAGCAGTTCCAATCCGCTGGCTCGGGAGTGCCTTACTCTGGGTAAATAAATCTCATTCTTGGTAAATAAGGAAAAAAGAAGGAAAAAAGCGTGGGGGGGGGGGGGGGAGGAGAAGCCTCTAATATAAAAGTTGCTAAATATACTCTCAAGGCTAGAGGTTGGATGCTTTAAATGAGGGCAGAATTTAACTCTTAGAAAAATATAGGTCACGGCATTGATTTTGTACGCCGAGAAACTGAATGCATCTCAGTGTGCATTTGGAGCACCCTCTACAGAGTAGGGGCAGAGGGTGCTGTGGTTAAGCACTAGCCTGGGACCCAGGAGACTGCCCTTTGTTTCCCAGTTCTGCCACCGACTCTCGGCCAGATCACTTTGTTTCTCTGCAGTCCCCTGCTTGGAGAACGGGGACAAGAGACTGGGGGTGTTGCGAAGCTACTCACACTTCGATGCTGCGGTAATGGAATGCAGCCAGCTCTGGGGTGGATTGAGGACAACAGTTTGTTACCACATCCAGGCTGTGTCTAGACTACACCTCTCTGTCGACAGAGAGCTGTAGATCAGGCACGTTGAAATTGCTAATGAAGCAGGGATTTAAATATCCCACGCTTCATTAGCATAAACATGGCTGCCGCTTTTTTCGGAAAAAACCCCCAAACAAACGAAAAACAGCAGTCTAGATGGGGATCTGTCAAAAATAAACCCTTTTTGAAAGATCCTGTTAACCCCATTTTTTGAGGAATACAGGATCTTTCGAAATAGGGTTTATTTTTCGACAGATCCCTGTCTAGACTGCCTTTTTTTCCCCACAAAAGTTCCATTTCGAAAAAAAGTGGCGGCCATGTTTATGCTAATGAAGCACGGGATATTTAAATCTCTGCTTCATTAGCAATTTCGACGTGCCTATTCTACATCTCTCTGTCGACAGAGAGGTGTAGTCTAGACATACCCCCGGGAGGGAGGGAGGGAGGGAGGGAAGGAGTTTAAACTGGCAGAATCTTTAATAATTGTCTGAATAGGACATAGGGAAACTGAATGGAGCAACTCCCTTTACTCTCTCCATTCCTCAGTTTTTCTGTCTCTAAAATGGGGTTAATACTAACCAGTTTCACAGGGGAGAAGATGGGAATTGAAGACTTACTAGCTAATCCAAAGATGCTTTGCCATTCACAGATGACAGAAATCCACTACAGAAATGCAATATATCCAAATATCAGACTCCAAAGAACCACATGCTTGGTGAGCCTGTCTTTCAGGGGTTGCTCCCAAGAGGAGGTTTTGCTTCACAGTTTGTGTGTCAGAAACCTGAGCACAAACAGCCGGATGGCTCAGGGGATTAAGTAGAAGGGACTCTAAACTCCTTCCTACCAGGTGCCAGTTCCAAGCTGGCCTAGGATCTGAAGAATGGCCTGATGGTCGTCTGGTGCCTTCTGGCAAATAGGCTGTTTCCATGGAATTAGAGTTTAGGACACAACCGTCTCCCTGTGTCACGACAATAACAGCTGGGATCAGGTCCATGTTTTCAGAAGCAGTCCCTACCTTTAGGTGCCCTAAGACACTTAGCACCCAAGGGTAATGGACTCTCAAATCTGAGCCACTAGCCCCTGGGCCCATTCTGCTACCGACTTGCCAGGTGTCCTTGGGCAAGTCACTTCCCAGTGCCTCTGTCTCCCCATCTGTGGGGCATAGTTAACGACGCCCACCGGATTAAAGCACTTTGTAATCCCTGGATGGGAAGGCAAGCACATCAGTGCCAAATCTATCACTGCTGCGATGGACAGTGGGGATACGGGAGCAGTCTTGCTGCTAAGCGATATGGAGCACTATGGGATGCATGGAATCCAAATGCCCCTTGCTGACAGAACAGAGGGACGGCCTCTAAGGGTCAGAGCAGGAGAAACCAGCAGTTTTGAGAGAACCCGTCCCCAGGGAAAGCGGCGTACCCAGGATGCTCGTCTGCAGCATGGGAAGAGCAGGGCAAAGACAGGGTGTCAGTGCCCTTCTGACCAGCCCCAGAGTGCTGAAGTTTGCAGACCCCGCAGTTCCTGGGGTGAAAGAGCCCATGCAGGCAGAATGGGCAGCTGTTGGCTTGGTTCTGAGTCACCCGCATAAGACACCAAGCAAGCAAAGCAAGCCAGGCAAGGGACACCGCACGGGTGAAGCGTGAGTCCACGTCACATTTCCTGGCCCGCTTTCCCACACTACCCAGCGGGTGCCAGGCAAGCGGCAGGTCAGGGAGTTCAGTCACGTGGCTGCTTCTCCAAGCAAGTGGGGGAGCGTCAGCGGAGCAGCCAATCCTGCTTCCCGCTCAGTCAGGAATAATCTGTGCGTGATGCATCAGGTGGTCCCGGTGGAGTTTCCTCCGAGCAAGGAGGACCCTGGCTGGGGAAATGGAAACAGTCGTGTCTGCTGGCAGGGACCCCAGAGTGGTGCCGCCTCCGCCAGACACACAAAGAGAAAGATGATCTCGGACGTGTGTTGATTTCGCGTTAGCCTCGTTGGTGCGGATGGATGAGCCGAATCGGGAGAGCGGCCTGGCTGCCGCAGCAGGCGTGCAGAGGGGGCGGCGCTCTGCCGCTCAGAACGGGGGGATCTGTGTTCTGCTCCAGGCTCCCCTGCTGGTTTGAAGAGCCCAGCTGGAGAGCCCTTAGGCCTCGCTCCCAGAAGGTGTGGAGGTTCCACTGACTTCACCTGCAGCTGCTCATGCTCAGCACCCCCGAGAATCAGGCCTGCAGAGCCCAAAGCTGGGTGGCTCCTTGCCACTGTCCCTGACACTGCCTACTTGTGTGGCCATGGCATTGTCACTCGCTCCTCAGACAGGTAAACCTCTGACTCCTCCACTTGCCTCTTTAGTTTGCCACCAAGCCCATACCTCACCAGCAGCCTCTGTGGGATGCACACTCTGCTGGGGGGGAGGGGAAGAGGGGCGGGGGCGGGCCCACTGGCTCTCTGATCCATTCAATGGGGCAGAGTCCATGCAGTCACCGGCACGAGAGGGCGAGGAACCCGCCACGCAGCTGAGAAGCAATCTGGGCCAATTCCTTCTCGCCACACACATCCCAGCAGTGCCAAGAGGCTGCTCAATGAGATCTGGGCCCGGTGGGGCCCAGCCCTGGCACGCCCAACAGTCCCTGCCCCAGGAGCGCGCAGCTGAGGGAGATACGCCCGCCGCTCGCCTGGTGACGTGGTTTGCCCAAGGACACAGCAAGCAGAGCCAGGCACTGAACCTACGCACGGTGCAGCGCTGGCACTGCAAGACCATCGGCGCCTCTGTCGAACGTGACCCGGGGCTGCGAGGCCTCAGCAGCTGGCCCGCGTGGGAGCTTTGCCGCCCGCTGCAGAACGGCCTGTCTCGAACGCCAGCGGCAGATCCCACGGCCAGCGAGAACCCGGCATTGACACTGGCCATGGACACAGGAAGAGTGCAGGCAGCTGGGAGTGAAATCATCCCTTGTTGGGGATGCCTGTGACATGGGCTGGGGCCTCTCTCGAGGAGGGGAAGTTTGCCTGGCAGCAGAAGATACCAGCCAGGGTGCATTTCCGGTGGGCCAGGGAAAAGTAGCTCTCCCTTGCTCAGTCGTCTGTGCTTTCTGGGTTGGCCAGGCTTTGCTGGGCAGAGGGGCGGTAAGTAAGGCAGCCACCCCTGCCTGGTTCCCATCTTTGCAGCATCACCACCCTTGTGCTCCAACGCCAAAGACCCAAATCCCGGCCCTCACAACATCAATGGAAACCCACCATTGTCTTCCATGGCTGGGGGCTGCAGCTGAAGGGGAGTGCCCACTGGCCAGCCCAGCGGGGCAGGGAGCAGGCCCAGAGTCTAAACCTGGCTGTGGCACCATGCCACCCAGCGGGTTGGCATGAGCTGGGACTCCTGGGAGGGAAGCAGGGCCCAGTGGTTAGAGCAGGCAGCCTGCAGGCAAGGGCATGCCTTAACAGCAAGCCCGTCCTTCCACCTCACCTCCTCCCCCTTTCACAGCTGGGGAAACTGAGGCAGGAAACTGCTTCCTGGCTCCCCACAGAGAGAAGAGTTTTGCCAGCAGAGCCCAGACCAGGACCAGTCTCGACGTAGCTGCCCTCTCCCACCTATCCGAGTTGCAGGCGCCTGAAAAACCTGTTGCGGCTGCTCTGATTGCCAAGAACCAGGACACACGAGAGCTCTGCCCGCTGTCGCTGCAGCAGGCTAGGAGTAAGCCTAGCAACAAGCCAGGCTGAGACACCCACCCGCCAGGCACGCCTTCCTAGCAGCCGGCGGAGGGGCCTGGGTGCCAGGATCAGGGACCTGGGCACGCGGGGGGCTCTGTCCCCTGGAGAAACTCAGTGGGCCCGGCGGGTGCAGCGTGAGCTGCCTGGCCCGCTGCCATCCTCGGTCCGGGGCTGAAGCGCGGCTCAGCAGCACAGCTGGTTCCAATCACTCGGGGCCGGGCCAGGACGCAGCTGGGAGCGGGAGTTGGCAGGCAGAGCGCAAGGCATGCACGGATGGGGCCCACGGGGCGTTGTCAGACAGCCGCACGCTGAGACGGGGAGTCCTCCCGGCACTGGACGTCAGCGCTCTGATGGCGCATGCTCGCGTCAGCCGGCAGCTGGCCTTACAAGAACACGCCAACTGCCATATATGGACACAGCAGGGGAGGGACCTTGCGCTCTTGGCTAGCTCTGGAGAGCAGGAGTGGGGGTCTTAGTGATCAAAAAGTGACACCCCCCCTCGGGGTCTCTCATGCTCTGCTGTAATCAGACCTGAAAGGAGAGATTAACAGCTCCACACCCCAACATTTCCATTCCCTTCCCCCATTCCTATAACTATACAACCCAGGAGTCCTAGACCCTGTTCTAACCACTAGCTCCTACTCCCCTCCCAGTGCTGAGTACAGAACCCAGGAATCCTGGCTCCCATTCCCCCGTCACTCTAGGCACAAGACCTCGCTCACTTGCTCTCTGTACCACACGAGCTGCCAGGCACAGAGCTCTTGAAAAACCAACCCAACAGCCAGGCAGGATGCAGGACACACGTCTGGCCCCCTGCTAACTCTGGTCCGGCCCCTCGACACGGGTGCCCTGCCCAGATCCTGATGCCAGGACGTGTTCACGGGGCAGCGCCCAGAGTGACCCGGGGACCCCAGAAAACGTCGCATCAGGGCGTTTCATGGAAGTGGGTTCCATTCAGGGGCGCTACTGGACCAGGGTTTGGGGGTTTTTTCGGGGGAGGGGCTGAAAGCCACTGAACCAAACTACAGAACTTGCATATGACCTGTTCTTATTTCAAGCCCAGGATCACTGCTGCACCCCAGGCTCCCTCGCTCTGATCCCCCCGCCCCAGGGCACAAAGCCACTCTCCTTCCCCCTCTGCTCACAGGAGAAGAGATGCTGCTGTCTCACAGCAGAAAGGGGAGGGGATTCCTGGCCAGCCCCCCACTGAAAAGGCACCCCCACCCAACCCCTCACTTCCAGTGCCCCCTGCATTGGTACCCCTCCTTAGCCCTGCCCTCTTCTCTCCCCATGGCTCTGCTGCGTAACTTCCCTACATGTGCAGCACTGGGGGGAAGGGAGGGGAGAGGAAATTGGGGAGCAGCCGCCTGCACTGCCCCATCCTAGGGACAAGCATGGTGCTTAGGGAGCCACCCTTGGGACCCTTGCCTCTCCCGTCCCCAAGGCCTCATGGCGGGATCCGGCTTCTGCTCAGAGCCACGACCCTTTCAGGACGCAGATGCCAGAGCCAGCTGGCCTTGTCCTCAGCTCCTCACTCTTTGTCTCTCAGGTCTCGCTGGCAGGACTCCATGCACAGGATGGAAGCTGGCCCCGTGCTGTGGCAGGAGGGGAACGTGGAGCCAGCGCCGTTGGACTGCGAGCGAGGGTACGGGAACAGGGTGCTGAGAAGCACATGCCAGGCTGTGGCTGGCGACGCGGACGTGCCCAGTGTTGGCGTTACCAGCCTGGCGCAGTAGGGACGGGCCAGAGGGCGCCTGGGAGGAATACTTGTACTGACACAGAACTGCCTGCCTATCAGCCTAGAGATCCACAGCTCTCACCGCTGGGAACCAAGGGCCGGATCCAGCTGCCCTCTAATGGTGGAGACCAGCCTGCACTGACAGCACCGGGGCACTGGGGGAGGGGAGTCATGTCCCCAGACTGGCTGGACCTGATGGGATCGGAACGTGCTCTGGCCTTGGGGGCTCTGAGGAGGCGAGAGCCCAGTTCAGGACCTCTGCTCAGCCAAGGCTCCTGCAGGGCAGAACTGTCAAAGGAAGAATGACTGACACTGGACCTCCCCCCCCTCCTTGCCCTTGGGTCGATGCTCCCATCCCCTTGTCCTAAGTCCGTCCTCCAGCCACTAGCAGTTGAGGATCCAAGAGTGGAGCAGACTAATCCCCCCAGCACTCCACTGGGCAGTGAGAGCTCCCCCACAGCACAGACTGGGAGGAGAAGTGACTTGGCCAAGGCTACTCAGCCAGACAGTAGCAGAGGTGGCAAGAGAACACCAGCATCCCTGGCCTGCACCCCTCAAACACCATGTAATACACCCCAGGGCAGCTCAGAGAGGAATTATTTGAACCCGGACCTCTCCCACTAGACGCCATGAGCTAGCTCCTATGGCAGAGAGAGGCCAGCTTTCCATGCAGGATGGCTGTGGGTTTCTGAGTAGCCCTGGTCCGAAGCCCAGACACAGCTCAGGTTACAGTGCTAATGGCACGGATCTCCTGAGCCTTAGGCTCAGGCAACTTCCCCATTTCACTGATGGGGAAAACAGGTACAAAGAAGTCAAGTAACTCGATCATGCAGCCAGTCGGCAGCAGGAGTCCAGACTCCCAGCTCCCTGCAGTGCAATTGCGAGAGCCACTCTGCCTCCCTTACTGGATGGCGGCTGGCGAGGAGGCAGGTGAGACACGGCTCGTGCCAGCTTTGCTCTGACCTGCTGCTGCGCCTAGGCCCCGGGCTGGGAGAACCCACCTCCTTTGCAACCCTCAGCTTTCTCTTTGCTTGTGCAGAACACTCACGGCCTGGGGACGTGCTGGGAGCCAGCTGCACTAGCCAGCAGCACGGTTCAGCGAAGCCAGTGGTTCGCAATTCCCAGCCAGCACAGCTACGGCCCCTAGGACATTTGCAGGGCCATACCGAAAGTACCTATAGCATGTGGATGTGGCCCACGTAACACACAGAGAACGGCACGTGTGGCCCACAAGGCTTTCTGCACCGATACAGTTGCGTTGGTGCAAGCCCCTCGTGCAATGTGCTGCACCGGTGTGAAAAAGGCCTTGCAAACCCGCTCTAGCCCCTGTGCTGGGGTATGAGGCGTTGTAGCTCACCAGCCCCATTGCCCCCTACGAGGATGTGTATGCTGTGTCACACCTTTGAACATGTTCTCCGGTAGCCTAATCCGCCTGGCTGGCAGCGAGCAGCAGCTGTGAAATCCCCTCTCCCCTTCCCGCAGAATGCGGGTACATTTTCGGCACTCCAGAGCCGGATCAGGTGCGAGAGGCACAAGAGGCCGAGGTGCCTAGCATGGCTCTGAGGGGCTCCACAGCCCCCCTTGCAGCCTGCATTGGCTGGCACAAGGACACATCCAAAGCAACGTGTTTTTCGGGCTGGGCGCCAGCCCCATTACTCTGTTACTGCAAACGCAGCCAAGCTGCCTTGTACGGGCATCTCATTAGACGCAAAGGATGCCCCTCAGAGAGCACCCAGAACCCATCCAGGGAGACAGGCTGCAGCCACACCAGCTCAGCCTGAAATGGGTCAAAGCCACAGGCCTGCGCCCCAGCCTTATTCCCCCCCGGGGAACAGCTGCGGGGGGGAGCTGTCAAACCACAGGCCAGTGTCACCCTGGTATCGATTTGCTTCTCCTCAGGGTCCTAGGACGCAACAGGTGCAGAGAGGAGGGTGGGGTCACAGTTCTAGAGCCGGGTATGGGCACTGCCCATTCCGGGTATCCTGCTGGATTGGAGACAAGTTGCAATCTGCCTGGAGCCCAGGGATCCAGAGGGAGAAGCAGCCCAATGCTGGGCAGAGCAAGTGCCTGGGGTGTTTCCTAGGGCAATTTCCATACGGCAACGGCTGCACTAGACACACTGATCACTGTCTCTCTTCCGCTGTGCCTGAATGGGATGCCAGGAGAGTTTAGCCTCTAGCTCCTCCTTGGTCTCTGCTCAGCAAGCAAAGTGACAGGGGATGGGCTGGGGGGGCAGTTAGTCCCAACCCGGCCTACTCCACCGGGGCTCCCTATCCATTAGGAGGTGGGCTGAGACCCATCAAGCTCATTCCATGCAGCAGCATCGCAAGCCACCGCCGTCGCCATCCATGACGTAAGGACAGGGGGGCTCTGCGGCCCCCCCCATATCCCCAGCTCAATCTTTGCACAGGAAACTCAGTAAAGTGTCAAAGCAATCTCAATGAAAAAACCTGGGGGCAGACGTCTCAGTCCATAAGGAGGCCAGGAAAGGGGGGGGGGAGAGACCACCCAAGACAACAGGTCCCATAGATGTGGGGCTGGAGTGGGGGCAGAGGGAGAGAATTAGGTAAGCCTTTCTGCTCCTTCCTCCCCCAAAACATCCCCACGGGCTGACAATCCAGTCGGGGCTCCAGATTCGTGCAAAGGGACACAAGAGGCCGCCCCTCTCCCAGTGGGGGGCAGCGATTCCGGCCCCGTATCTACACAGACCCAGGTAAATCAGCTTCCCCCCAGCTGCAGACGCGGGGGGGGGGGGATAGGCCCAGCACAGTTCATCCACCCCCCCCCCCCCGGACAGACTCAAGGGGCCAGCCGCTGAGATCTCAGAGCCGGGGGGGGGGGGTGCCACACGCCCAGCGGGGAAGGGGGGGCAGCCCCCCCGGCGCTCACCTGCTCACTCGCACGTTTCCGCCGCCTCCGCCTCCGGCGCGCCCTGCCCGGCGTGGGGAGACCCTCGGCCGCCCGCCCCCGGGATCTCCGCGGAGGCTTCCCCACGCGCTCCATCCGCTGCGGCTGCAGGGCTCGGGCCGACGGCGCGAGGAGGGGGGCCCGTGACGTCAGCCCAGGCTCCGATGACGTCGATGGAATCCCCGCGCCCGCAGAGACTAAAAATAGACGCGGAGCCAGAAATAACCGCGGCGCCGCGCGCGTCTCGCGGCCAGGGAAGGCGGGACCCGGCTCGGGGCAGCCCCGGGGCGTGGAGGCCCCCGCCCCTCCCTGCACGAGGCGGACCGGACCTGGGGTGCCCCAGCCCCCCTCCTTGCTCGTAGCAGCCCCCTCCCCTGCACGAGGCGGGCCTGACCCTGGGGTGCCCCAGCCCCCCTCCTTGCTCGTAGCAGCCCCCTCCCCTGCACGAGGCGGGCCTGACCCTGGGGTGCCCCAGCCCCCCTCCTTGCTCGTAGCAGCTCCCTCCCCTGCACGAGGCGGACCGGACCCTGGGGTGCCCCAGCCCCCCTCCTTGCTCGTAGCAGCCCCCTCCCCTGCACGAGGCGGGCCTGACCCTGGGGTGCCCCAGCCCTCCTCCTTGCTCGTAGCAGCCCCCTCCCCTGCACGAGGCGGACCTGGCGCTAAGGGGCTCCGCCCCCTCCCTGCTCGTTTCAGACCTGGCCCTCTTGCTCCCCTCCCCGTCCTGCATACCTCTGAGGCGAGCTGCAGAAACCCCCCAGGGCAGTTGGAGGGGTCAGAGGAGGAGCCTTGTGCACCAGGGTCCAGCCGGGGGCTTTTCCCTATGGCTTGGGATTCAGGGGTGAAGGCCTTGGGGGGAAGGGATAACACGGAGCTCTCTTACTGCTATGCCTCCAGTGGGGTTGGGTTTTGGAGTCAGGCCTACCCTAAACTCATTGTGGGGCTCCCCGGGTTCTGAGTAGGTGCAATTCCCTCGGATTTCCACTGTGACCCCGGTGGCTGTTCTCCCCCATATTAACCCCAAAATCAGGCTAGCCCCAAACTGAGCCCCCCAGTCTCTCCCTCAGAACTCAGGGGAACTCTAACTCTCCAGAAACCCTGTCCCCCAAAACTCCTGCACTCCCTCATATCTCGCACAATGGTTCAGACCCTCCCTGGTTTTATGGTAAAAAAACCCTAGGGTTGATCTCAAGAATTTAATCTTCCCTACATAACATCTGGTTGCAAACAGTTTGGTGAAGCTCGGGCTGGCTATGTGTGTGTGTGAGAGAGAGAGAGAGAGAGCGGGGTGGGGCTGCTGCTAGCCTGTGCATGGAGAAAGTGTAGGTGTGAGGGGAAGGGTTGTGTGTGTAGCAAATATGCATGAGGGCAGGATGTGCTTGTGGGAGGGCATGTGCGTTTATGTGAGGAAGGGCACGTGGGTGGTGGGTGGAGGCATGTGGTGTGTCGGTGGCCACGAGGGGTTGAGGTGGGCGGGCAAGTTCCCGAATCTGCAAAACCCTCAGTGTCCCAGCCGCAGCGCAAGTGCCAGGGGAAGACTTCATGGCCGAACATGCCTGGGAAGCAAAGTGCCTGAAGCTCTATCCCCAACCTCCCAGGAGGGAGGGATTCCCCCCTCTCCTCGGCACACTGGCCTGCCTGGAATCTATCTGCCCCTCATATATCCAGTGTGGTGCCAAGGGCTCAGGCTGGGTTTATATGTTATTCCCAAATACTCCCAAAGCAGCAGCAGACCGCTGCTGGACAGGCAGCACCAGAGACCAAACCTGCTCTCCAGCAGGGACACTCCAGGCAGGAGTTCTACACGTGGCCTGTGTGTGCTGCCCCATGCGGAGTCCCTCAGCCAGTTCACTCCTCCTGGCGCATTCAGCCCTTGGCCCTGCTGGAGGAGCCGCCTGTGCTGGGGAGGGTGGTTCTGGTGACGTGGACATGCCTGTTCGGCGAGTAACTGCTCTGACCCATCAAACTCATCGCATGGATGGGCCATGAGAAACTAGCTCATTTGAGCCAATAGCAAACCAGGCTGAGTCTGAACCAGTGACGGAGAGCAGTCGCGGGAAACCTGCGGTCTGAGGGCTGCAGACGGCCCGTCAGGGTTCTATATGTGGCCTGCCAGACATTTTGTTTACCTCTGCCCACACCCAGGGTTGCCTGATTTCCCTGGCCTCCATCCACATCAGGTTTTTCCTACCGGTGTTACTAAAGTGACATGCACACAAACAGTGACTATGCGAGCCATGCGCTCCCTCTGCAGCCACTCAATCGGCACACCCCACAAATTCGAGATGCGCAAGCACAATGAGCAAAACTACCCTCGCCCGGGACACCTGCTTCATCACAATAATTTTGTGGCCCACTGAGGTGAAGGAAGGCCACCCAAGCAGCCCACTCACTAGCCACTGCTGACCTAGAGGCTGGGGAAGGGAGGGTGTCAGAGACTCCTAAATCACATAGTCTTTTCCTCTATTTCTTCGTTAATGTAATTAACACAAAATCCAGGGCAGCTTCTCTCCAGAAATGAACCAAGTAATGTTTGGGGGGAAAAGGGAACTTATGTGTGGTAGCACCCGAAGGGTTAAAATGCACTGTCTCCACCGGAAGCAGCCAGCATTGGGTCCCTGAGGTTGCAGGGATTAACTGTATCTCCAGTCCTGGCTAGTTACTAGGAAACCAGCCATCTCCTAGGTGAGAACACAACAGGTAGGGTTTCCTGTTCATAAACCAACCTTACAGCCCTGGCTTGCCATAATCCAGCTCAGCCCTATGGTGACACAGGCCACCAGCATCCCAAGGTAACATGAGCCTTGAGGTGCAAAGCAAACCACAAGCCACTTACTCTGGGAGGGATTCCTTGGTGCCTGCCCTGCCCTGGGCTCAAGATACACAAGGGGCAGGGCAAGGCAGCGAGGAAGTTGCTCCAATGTAATGTCCATGTGGACGTGCGGCGCGGTGCCAGCTGGCTGGACGCTGGGGCTTTGCAAGGTTCAGATTTGAGTTCAATGGAAACCAGCCTCATTTAAACTGAGGGGAACGTGTCCACATGGGAGGCAGCCCCGTTTGCTGACATTGGTTTAAAATCGCTTGGCTACTTCCTCCTGCAGACAAACCCCAAGGCGTGGCCTGTGGGCTCCGGGCTGAGCGAGCAGGAAGCTGGTCACCGGAACAAGCAGCGCCCGGCCTTCACCTGTTCCAACCCAGCCCCAGTCAGGACTGGCCAAGGACCCTTCTAGTGCAACGTCTGAAAGGTCTCACCCCAGGCTTCAGTGTTGGCAGCCTCAGTGAAGGAGCTGAATGGGCCACAGGAGCTGAGAGGAGCCCATCCCCATGGTATCATGGCAGCAGGTAGAGGGAGGGCACTGTTCTCCCTGGCCACCAGGCCGGACTGTTCCACCAGCCCCCCAATTAGCTTGGGAGACGTTTCATAATTAAAAGCCAGAAAGGGCTGGTGGCGGCAGCGCCCAGGGAGAGACCGCCCGTGTGATTACAGGGCTGCCCGCTGCCTCGCATCCTGCCTGGAGCGCCAGGCCCTGGCCGGTCCTGGAGGCACCGTGGCTCCTGGTGCCATCGCCATGGACACAGGCCTATATTTGTCGGTAATTACGAGTTCTCCCAGCTGGGCAGCCCAGAGGCCCTTTGTGTGGGACGGAGGGGCGTTCCCAAGGTACTGTGCCAAGAGCCCAGCTGTGCCCACCTCCCTGTGTGAGGCCAGGGCAGCTGCTGAGGAGGAAGCATCCAGACTACCACCAACCATGTCGCCCCCAAGCTTGGGGTACTGTCGCTTGGGCATTGGGCCCCATGGAGTCAGGGGGACAGGGATCGGGTCTAGCTGGGGCCCAGGGATGCTCACCGCCTGGGCAGGGCTAACCACGCTGGCACCTGACTTGGATTGCTACCGCAGTGAGAATCGGCCCCGGCGAGCCCTGGGCCACCCTCCTGCAACTCACCTGCAGGCCCAGCATGTGTCCGGGCCCCAAGTGCCAGGAGGGCCACACACAGGGTCTCAGCCACATGCTCTACGCTGGGGTTTACTGGCTGCGGGCACTGTCCTGTCCTGAGACTCTCCTGCTGCCCCTGTCCCTTGGGTGAGCACCCCAAAGGCACAGCTATCTCCCCCAGACTCCGAGACAGACCTGGGCAGGCTCCTTAGCCCATTAACCCTTTAGTACCAATCTGCTGCTACTCCCAGATCACAGAGCTCCTCCACTCACCCAGAGCTGACCCTGGCCCTCCACCCAGTGCATGGTCCCCTCTTGGGTCTGTGGCTGCTCTTCCCCCCCTTCCACCTCTCCCTCGCTGCTCCAACATCTGGGGATCCCCCCGCATGGATACCTCTGCCTGTCTGGCACAAAGCGTGCCCGGGGGCTGCTGAGGCAAGGTCAAGCGGTGAGTCAGCAAGCAGAAGCAGGAATAGAAAGCTGGAGTGACTTCTAGGCCTGTTACCCCCCACTAGACCCCATTCCCCTCCCAGGGCTGGCCTAGACCCCAGGGCTTCTGCGTCCCCAGTTCTAACCTCTCAGCCAAAACTGCATGTGAGCAGGGGGAAGGACTGGGCAGCAGGCAGCCAAAGATACTTTGCATCAGCGTTGCCTGATCCGAAATCCCGTCTAATAAAAACTCAGCCCCTTAACGTGACTGGTCACCTGCTCAGAAGGGAATTTTCCATGGAAAAGCCCTTTTTAGAAGGGGTGCGGTGTAATCAGAAAGGTATCTGGTGTGGGGGGGAGGGGGCTGAGCTGCTCCGTGCCAGCCAGTGGGCTCTGCTGGGAGTCTTGGCAGTGACATGACTGGCTCTGGATTTAGCTGTGCCCTTGACTGTGAAAAGAACGTTCCCGTAACCCAGACCATAAATGTCCAGCTACACAGTCATTTTGGAAGCAGGACAAGCCTAAGAGCAGCCCTGAGCCTGCGCACTCACACACACACACACAGAGCGACTTGCACAGGGGTCTGTGCGCTCTCACACACACACAGTGACTTGCACTGGACTGTGTGCGCTCACACACAAAGAGCAACTTGCACAGGAGTCTGTGTACACGCACACACGTAGAGCAACTCACACGGGGGTCTGTGCGCGTACCCACACACACAAAGTGACTCAGGGGTCTGTGCGTGCGCACACACACAGAGCGACTCGCACAAGGGTCTGTGCGTGCGCACACATACAAACAGCTGGGGTTCAGTTCTGGGCAGCAGCCTCCACTCATGGACTAGAGGGGGCCCCAGCCTGGAATGTTAGAGCCCTGCGCTCACGTTCAGGCAGCTTCCAGGGGACCTGAGGCTGCCTTGAATCAGTCCCCAAGGCAGGAACTTGCAACTGCTGACGGGTTGCAAGACTCTGGTCAAGTCTCTGCCCTTCCATGTGCCTCAGTTTCCCCTCCAGCTCGTCTTTGAGCCTATGAGAGCAGGAGCAGGGACTGTCTGTCACTGATTCTGTGCAGTGCCTGGCATGCTGGGGCCAGAAGTGTGAGGGGGTGTGTGTGTCCCAGTGGTGCGAGTGTGCTAATCCTACTAGCAGCATCCTAGGGCTGTAACCACTAGGGAGTGGATCCCCACAGGCTCATGGCACATCAGGCCCCATGTGTCTAAGGGGCAGGAAGCAGAGGTGGGTCCTCCCTCAGGACAGCTGTCAGGGGTCCTCCCTCAGGCCTGGCAGCTCAGGCCATGGATGACTTTTCCCTACCCCCTACCCCCCGCAGACACAGCCGCCTCACACGGGTAAATCGCCTGGGAGCTGAGCTCAGCTCTCCTGCCTGCAGCCCGTGCAGCGCAGCTCCCTGGGCAAGGCAGCCATGCAGCACACGGCTCTGCCAGGCCCCCGCCACTAAGTCAGGCCCCAGAGATGCCGGGGGGGTGACGTCCAGCCCCGCAAGCAGGGTTCTGAGCGTTCTCGGCGAACCACTGAGGAAAGGGCTACTCAGAGGCGGTGTTACCCTCCTCTCTCCCCCAGCCACGAGGGGTGGGGGCAAGTGTCACAGACCCGGCCAGGCCCCCTTGGGGAAGGGGCGATGCAGGTCCCCAGCACACACAGCTGGGCAGGGAGAGAAGGGACTCTCAGTGGGGAATGGAGACAGAGCTGCAGCATCACCGCCTGCCCCTCTGCCCCCTGGATGTTCTCAAGTCACAGACCCCTGCAGTGCCCTCTGGCAGTGCAGGTGGCTGGAACACAAGCCAAGGTTCTAAGTGTGTGCAAACCCCGCCCACAGACGTGCTGCTCTCGTGCAAAAACGTAGCTTGCGCCGGTGCAGCTCCCACAGCATGTCTGCATGAAGGGGTTACTGGGGCAGAGCTCCCCCCCGCCTTGGGCCCTGGAGCCAGAGCGAGCGGCCTGCCCGGTAACGTGGGGCCGCAATGCCCTCTCGTGGCTGCTCCACGTCAGCGTTGCACTCAGAGCTGTTGAGCTGGTGTATTTACAGGGGCCCTCTGGCTTGATCCGTGCAGGCTGGGGTTGCTCCAAACAGCAGCTCTGCAGAAATGTGCCAACCGGGGCCAAATCTCCTTAGTTTGCGAGGGGAATAAGGGCAAAGTGAGCGGGTCATCCTGCGCTCCTGGGCTCTTGTCTGCTACCGAGGACTCTGGGATGGACTCCTCCTTGCCCCATTGCCTTCAGCTTCTGCCCCTACTGCTACTGGCAACGACAACTGCCGGAAGAATTGGCCCGCCTCCCGGGGCTGAGTGAGCAGCTTTGAGACGACGCAGGACTGCTGAGCTCTGTACGGAGCCATCTGATGCTCACCTAGCCCTGCACCGTCTGTGGCCCTCCTAGTCCTGCACAAAGCCATCTGGAGCCTGCTTAGCCCTGCACAGAGCTGTCTGGCTCCCGTCCATCCCTGCATGGACTGATCTCGGAACCACGCCCATCCCTGCACGGAGCCGTCTGGAAATCACACCCAGCTCTGCACAGAGTTGTCTGGTGCCCACCTAGCCCTGCACGGAGCCGTCTGGGGACCATGCCCAACCCTGCGCAGAGCCATCTGGGGACCACACTCAGCTCTTCACGGAGCCATCTGGTACCCACCTAGCCCTCCATGGAGCCATCTGGGGACCATGTCTAGCTCTGCATGGAGCTATCTGGCGCCCCCCTAGCCCTGCACGGAGCCATCTGGTGCCCGCTGAGCCCTGCACGGAGCTGTCTGAGGACCACACCCATCTTTGCAGGGAGCCGTCTGGCACCCTCATAGCCCTGCATGGAGCCGCCATCTGGCACCCTCGTAGCCCTGCATGGAGCCATCTGGCAACCGCTGAGCCTTGCACGGAGCCGTCTGGTGCCCGCCTAGCCCTGCACGGAGGCAATTGGCTCCCTATTAGTCCTGCACGGAGCTGTCTGGTGCCCGCCTAGCCCTGCACGGAGGCAATTGGCTCCCTATTAGTCCTGCACGGAGCTGTCTGGTGCCCGCCTAGCCCTGAACAGAGGCACGTGGTGACTAATAGGGAGCCAATTAGTCCTGCACGGAGCTGTCTGGCGCCCGCCAAGCCCTGGGCTCCTTCAGCTGGTGCAAGGCCCTCATGTCACCCCCACTTTCTCCACTAGGTGGGGCCAGCAGTCTTCTTTTCCCCCTCCTGCTGCATCCAGCACCAGCCAGGCTCTGCTGGGATCTGCCCTGGCTGGGAAGTGGGTGGTTCTGAGCCTGGAGTCCAGGACTCTCCAAGGGGCTCAGTGTCTCTAGTGTTGGGTCATGCCCAGCCGGGCCTGTATGGGGGGCTGGGTCCCCCTTCTCAAACCCCTCTCTTTCCCCCCATCGAACTTACTGTGCGTTAGGGGGCACTCTCCCTTCTGTCTGCACTGGCCCCAGTGCCGTGGTTGGAGAAACCGGGGGCATTTTGATTTCCTTTCCCGTTCCCGGGAATTCCGGCACGGAGATGGGCAGGCAGGGCGTTTCCTGAACTGAAGCAACAAGTAAATCAAGAGACTAGTTCTCGCCTCCGCGCCCCCCATCCCTGAGGCCAGAGAACAGGCATGCTGGCTCCAGAGGCCGTTGTAGCAAAGCCAGCCCCTGGGATTCCTGTCGGTCGCAGCCCCTTGGAGGCCACCACTCTGAGCCGGCCAGGGCCCGTCCCGCAGCCGGAAAGGCGCAGGGGCGGAACCCTTCTTCGCAGAATTTCACAAGAGCCCAGAGGAAGCAAGACAGGAAAAGGGGTTGGAGAAGGCCCAGAAAAACATGCTGTGGATTCCTGCCGCGGCCTCAGGCGCTGGGGCTCCTTGCAGTGAGAACAGCTAGCCCCCGCTCTGTGTAGCTCCAGGCATGGCCGCACAGTGCCGCCTGGACACCTGGGGCTGTGTCTAGACTGGCAAGTTTTTCCGCAAAATCATCTGCTTTTGCAGAAAAACTTGCCAGCTGTCTACACTGGCCGCTTGAATTTCCGGAAAAGCACTGACGATCTCCTGTAAAATCATCAGTGCTTTTCCGGAAATACTATGCTGCTCCCGTTCAGGCAAAAGTCTTTTTCCGAAAGACTTTTGCGCAAAAGGGCCAGTGTAGACAGCACAGTACTGTTTTCCGCAAAAAAGCCCCAATTGCGAAAATGGAGATCGGGGCTTTTTTGAGGAAAACCGCGTCTAGATTGGCCACGGACACTTTTCCGCAAAAAGTGCTTTTGCGGAAAAGCATCCTGCCAATCTAGACGTGCTTTTCCGAAAATGCTTTTAACGGAAAACTTTTCCGTTAAAAGCATTTTCGGAAAATCATGCCAGTGTAGACGTAGCCCTGGAGTCTGGGGGAGACCCAATAAGCCCCCGAATACAGCGTGTCGGGCTGGGCGGGTAAGCCAGGGGAGCAGCTGTCAGAGGGCATGGGGCAGCAGGGGTCAGTTGGAGGCTGCTCGGTGAGTCAGGGCGGAGGCCGCTGGCTGGGCTGCCAGGGTGACTAGACGTGCTGGGGTGAGCGAGGGCACGATTGCCCAGCAATCCACTGCAGCACCTGCTGCATCCAGCCAGTAGGACACCTTGCAAAGCCCGACCCCCTGGCCCCAGCACCCCCCTCGCCCGTAGGCCCGCGGGGGAGGGACTTTTTGACATCAAGCCATGCCGACTGGAACAGTGCTGATTCCCTGCCTCGTCCCCTCTAACCACTAGCCCCCACTCTCCTTCCAGTGCTGGCTCCAACCCCACCCTTCTCTACCCACTACACACCACTTCCCTCCCGCACCTGAGAGCAGAGCCCAGGAGCCCCTAGTCCTGCCTGCCAGAGCGCTCCCTGCCTGCCCACCAGGGAGCCACCACATGCTGCGGGAACCCTGCCTCCTGCTGGGAAGGCTGCCCCGCAGCTCCCCCCCCCCTTACAGAGGAAGCAAGTTCGTTTGGCTGCCAAGAGCGCAGCATTTCCTGTGCCTCGGTGTCCCCTCCCCCAGCCCCCTGCCCGTGGAACAAAGGCTGGGCCAGACGGCCGCGTGGGCTCCGGCCTCGGCCAAGGCACTTGAAGTGGCCCCAGGCTGAGCGAGCGTCTGAGCAAAGGGCTGGGTTGGGGCTTGAGTAGGAGGCCTCCGAGGAAGACCTAAGGATGCTGAGTCTGTGGGAAGGGCTTTGTCTTCCGAACCAGGGCGGGGGGAGGGACTGATGCCCTGTGGGGTACTGGAAGTGCTGCCTTTCCTGCAAAGCCACGTCCTGCCCATCTGACTGGAAAAAGCCCAGAGCGTTGCATCGCACAGCGAGGCTGGACGTGAGCTCTGGGGCCTGCCAAATTCCAGTCAGCTTCCTCGCATTCCCTTTGCAGTTTGAATTGGAGACAAACTTGTCTCCTTCACTTCCTGGCTTAAACTGTGGTCTTAAGCTGCTGTTCAACAGCTGCTGGGTCCCAGCCCAGAGGGGGCAGCATTTCAGTACAGGGCCCATCCCGGTATAGAGCTTCTTTAATGTAACACACTTTGGGAGACGCATGGCTGGGTCCATGGCAGCAAACTGACCCCCCAAGACAGAAAACTCCTCCTGTGACCTCCTCTGCAGCTAAGGAAGCAAACGCAGAATCACAGTGTCTTGAGGGTTAGGATGGGGTGGGGAACTTACGGCCCCTGGCTTGCCTGGATCTGGCCCCCAAGGCGTGGGGCTCCCCCCCACCCAGCACTGGGGAGCCGGCCTGGTGCTCCAGTCCATGTGCCCCCTCCTCCCACCCAAACCCCGCCCCCTGCATCCTACCTCCCACGCACCCTCCCTCCCATCCAGATGCCACACCCCTAGCCTGCTTCCCAGCAGTCCCCTCCCACACATTAAACTCATTTTTGGCCCCACCGCAGAGCATAGGGGGCCCATAATATCGACTAGCCTGGAACTACCTAGGCTCTGGTGTGTGCGGGGAATATGGGGAGTGTTTTTCTGCTTCTCAGTCGGGTATTTTTTTTCCTTCTCACTTTTGTGCGGCCCCCAACTGATTTTTCTGTGGGTCAGCAGCCTCCAACCCAAAAAATGTTTCTCACCCCTGAGTTAGGGCACTTGCAGGCTGTAGTCACTAGATGGTGCCACTCCCGGCCAGCACCCACGGAGGGTTATGAGGACACAGGCACAGTGAGCAGGTTATGGCTGCTGGCAGGGAAGGGGGGTCAGGCTTCCTGGGACCTATCCCCAGCCCTGCCACTGACTCACTATGCAGTCCTGGGCAAGTCACTTACCATCTTCCATCTATAAACGGGGCATGTGACCTAAACCTGCCCCAAGGGGGTGAGGATTAGAGCTCGTAGGTGCTCTAAGAAGGGCTGGGCTGGACAGGGGTTTCTGCAGCAGGGCGCTGGGTTATTGAGGCCAGTGAGGGCATGCTGAGGAGAAGCCATAGGCTCCATGTGCCTTACACCCTCTAGTGTGCACAGCGCCTGCTCCTCCAGCATCACACAGTGACCCAGCCCCATTCACACTTGGCCTGGTTTAAATTACCCCTCCACTCTTCACCCTCTGCCCAAGGTACCACCCCCTCCGCTATCCGGGGGCTGTCAGAAGCTGGGGACATATCGCACCTCCCCCAGGCAGCCCTATGCTCCCACCCCCCCCCCCCCGCGGCACATGCCGCACCACCCTCAGGCAGCCCTTAACACCCACTGGAGCGGGTCACACTTATCTCAGGCAGCCCTCAGCGCCCCCCCCCCCCGAGCGCCACACTTACCTCAGGCATCCCTGAGCGCCCCCTCCCCCCAAGTGCCACACTTACCTCAGGCATCCCTGAGCGCACCCCCCGAGTGCCACACTTACCTCAGGTATCCCTCAGCGCTCCCCCCCCGAGTGCCACACTGATCTCATGCAGCCCTCAGTACCCCCCCGAGTGCCACACTTACCTCAGACAGTCCTCAGCGCCCCCCCCCCGAGTGCCACACTGATCTCATGCAGCCCTAAGGACCCCCCCGAGTGCCACACTTACCTCAGACAGTCCTCAGCGCCCCCCCGGGTGCCACACTTACCTCAGACAGTCCTCAGCGCCCCTCCCCCCCCCCCGGGTGCCACACTTACCTCAGACAGTCCTCAGCGCCCCCCCCCCCCCCGGGTGCCACACTTACCTCAGACAGTCCTCAGCGCCCCCCCGGGTGCCACACTTACCTCAGGCATCTCTCAGCGCCCCCCCACCAAGTGTCACACTTACCTCAGGTATCCCTCAGTGCCCCCCCCACCGAGCGCCACACTTACCTCAGACAGCCCTCAGAGCCCCCCCCGAGTGCCACACTTACCTCAGACAGCCCTCAGAGCCCCCCCCCGAGTGCCACACTTACCTCAGACAGCCCTCAGAGTCCCCCCCGAGTGCCACACTTACCTCAGGCAGCCCTCAGAGCCCCCCCCGAGTGCCACACTTACCTCAGACAGTCCTCAGCGCCCCCCCCCGGGTGCCACACTTACCTCAGGTATCCCTCAGCGCCCCCCCCGAGCGCCACACTTACCTCAGACAGTCCTCAGAGCCCCCCCCCGAGTGCCACACTTACCTCAGACAGTCCTCAGAGCCCCCCCCGAGCGCCACACTTACCTCAGACAGTCCTCAGAGCCCCCCCCCCGAGTGCCACACTTACCTCAGACAGTCCTCAGAGCCCCCCCCCGAGTGCCACACTTACCTCAGACAGTCCTCAGAGCCCCCCCCCCGAGCGCCACACTTACCTCAGACAGTCCTCAGAGCCCCCCCCCGAGTGCCACACTTACCTCAGGCAGTCCTCAGAGCCCCCCCCCCCCGAGCGCCACACTTACCTCAGACAGTCCTCAGAGCCCCCCCCCGAGTGCCACACTTACCTCAGACAGTCCTCAGCGCCCCCCCCCGGGTGCCACACTTACCTCAGGCAGCCCTCAGAGCCCCCCCCGAGTGCCACACTTACCTCAGGCAGCCCTCAGAGCCCCCCCCCAGTGCCACACTTACCTCAGGCAGCCCTCAGAGCCCCCCCCCCGAGTGCCACACTTACCTCAGGCAGCCCTCAGAGCCCCCCCCCGAGTGCCACACTTACCTCAGGCAGTCCTCAGAGCCCCCCCCCAGTGCCACACTTACCTCAGACAGTCCTCAGAGCCCCCCCCCCCGAGTGCCACACTTACCTCAGGCAGCCCTCAGCCCCCCCCCCCCAGTGCCACACTTACCTCAGACAGCCCTCAGAGCCCCCCCCCCCGAGTGCCACACTTACCTCAGGCAGTCCTCAGAGCCCCCCCCAGTGCCACACTTACCTCCGGCAGCCCTCAGAGCCCCCAGGAGCGCACCATGGGGGGCTCCAGCGATGACTTATGGCCTGAGGCTCTAACCATGACCGCCCTTTTGAATTGCCAGGCCCTGGGGCAGTGGCCCCCTTTGCCCACCCCCTTTGTCAGTGGCCTGAATCCTGGGATTTGGGGCTTTTTCTTAAATAGGCACCTATTACTGCCCACCCCCATCCCCATTTTTCACACTTGCCATCTGCTCACTCTACCAGGACGGCTCCCAAAATCCCCCATGCTGAGGGGCTGAGCCCTTTGTCCCCACGGGTGGGCTGCCCAACCCCAGCCCGCTGCCTGAGCCTCGTATTCTGGGGCCCCACAGCTAGTGGAACAGGGACCCTGGCTACCTCCCTGCCGCACCCCCTTGAATATGGAGCCGGGGTGCGCACAGTGCTAGATGCGCCCCGTACACACAGTCATGCCCGCGGCACCCGCCGGGCACCCAGGCTGCTCTTCCTCTTCGGTCTAGGGGAGCCGCTCAGCCGCCTTGAAAATCAGCCACTCCACAGAGAACAATGGAGAACCCCCCACCTGCAGAACAATGGAGAATCCCCTTTTCTACCCACAGAACAATGGAGAACCCCCCCACCTGCAGAACAATGGAGAACCCCCTTTTCTACCCACAGAACAATGGAGAACCCCCCCACCTGCAGAACAATGGAGAACCCCCCTTTCTACCCACAGAACAATGGAGAACCCCCCACCTGCAGAACAATGGAGAACCACCCTTTCTACCCAGAGAACAATGGAGAACCCCCCACCTGCAGAACAATGGAGAACCACCCTTTCTACCCAGAGAACAATGGAGAACCCCCCACCTGCAGAACAATGGAGAACCCCCCTTTCTACCCACAGAACAATGGAGAACCCCCCCACCTGCAGAACAATGGAGAACCCCCCTTTCTACCCACAGAACAATGGAGAACCTCCCCCCACCTGTGGTTACAGCACAGTGAAATTGGAGGGGAGGAGGACTGACATTGATAGCAGCTCTCTCCCAACCAATCCATGCGCACGCACGCACCCCCCCCCCACACACACACAGCCACCCCTAGAGGCTGTCATGCAGATCCCACACCCACTTGCTCACACCCACACCACAGACTGGGATCTATTCATAGCAGGTTGCCTTTGGCTGGGTGTGCAGGGCCCTGGGCCCAGAGGCAGCTGTGCAGGCGATTAGACAGAGCTGGCTCCTGCACAAGGCCCCAGGGACAAGGTCTGGGCAGCAAGGGGCTGGGTGAGGAATGTGCAGCTGAGGCTGGGTGGGAGCACAGGAGACAGACGGGTTGGAGGGGGCGGCTGCCCCACTCTGGTGCTGGGCAAGGCCCTTGTGTCGCCTGGCCCGACAGCCTCTCTAGGCGTGTCCTGCAGCACGTTCACTCCAGGGCAAGTCAGCCCTCCGCTGGTGTCACCACAGTTCAGTCACTTTCTGCTTCCCCAAATCCCTCCACCCCCCTCCACCAGCTTGTAGTGCCCTGACGTGTTGGGGACCTCCCACCAGCCTTGTGGTTTTGTCGCTTTCCTCTCCTCATGGCTTCCCCTGGCCTTATCTCGCCACAGCATCCGCGACAGCAGCACCACCCCACGCCTCTGCACAATGGAACCGAGAGATGAGCAAGAGCTCAGGCGTCACCACCAGCTCTGGGTTCCGGGCCCGGGGACACCCAGAGCCAGCGGAGACAGGCCTGTAAAATCCCCTTGAGCCCAGCAAGCGCTTCCCTCTCCAGTCCCCTCCGGCGCCCAGCTCCTGCTGGGGGCCTGGCTTCAGACTTACGACAGGGGTGGGGAACTTATGAACGCTGCTGCCCCATGCCTCTGCTGGCTTTGGACAGCTACGGATCCTAGAGCAAACCCAGGGACCCCGCCTCAGCCCGGCTTATGGCTGGTGGCATTTGCAGCCGTGGCTGCCCATCTGTTCAGCTAATTCCCAGCTGCTTCGCCTGCCCTTTGAGAGTGACATTCCCCCACGTAGGCCGGGCCTGGTGCAGCCCTTCACCCAACTTCAAAGGGCCAAAAGTCTGTAAACTCCTCAGCTGGGGGCTGTGCTTTCCTGGTGTCTGTACAGCGCCTGGCGCGCCCACATGACACTGCCACCCAAATCAGCGCGAGAGATAGGGCTGGACCAGTACACCACGCCCCCAGAGCAGTGCTGACCCCAACTAGACTGACAGGACACAGAGTTTGGAGGGATAGGAGCTGCTCCTTGGGCTCAGGAGGGGTGGGAAACGCAGGCCCCTTTGCAGCCGGGTTTAGCTGTCCCTTGCTTGGTTTTTGATCTATCCCTCTACGGAGCGGGGAGAAGTTTGGCAGGCAAAAGACACACAAGCTGTTTCCTGTCCAGAACAGGGCTATTTGTCTGGGTTCGGGGCTCGTTAGAGCTTTCTGGCAGGTGATCCGGCCAGAGAGGTCTGTCTCAGGGCTCCAGGGCACTGCAAACTGAATTATAGCTAAAACCATGGCTCAGCTGGATCAATCCCCTCGTTAGGGAGCGTTCGCACATGAGCCAGGCGTGCCAAGTTTATGATCTCCTCTCTCCCCTTAGTCACCCTCCTACGATGTCAGAAGACATTCAGCAGACTGAGTAATGCGGCTCTCAGGGACCCAGGTGATGAGGGATTTTAATATTCATGCTGGAGGTGCCACAAATAAACCTCCCCCGGATCATTGTGTTCAGTGTGCGAGCTGTTCTCCACTCCCTCTTCCAAGGGGTTTCTCTTTTCACTGCTGGAAGGTGGAGGGTGGGGGGAGAGATATAGGAGGCCCTGACATGGCTCCTGGGAGGAGACTGGCTGTCCAGAGGCAGCTCTGCTGGCCCAGAGCCCTGGTTCCTCCCAACCAGTCTCCAAGTGGAGCCAGTGACATTATTCAGAGCAAGGTGCAAGAAGCCTTCGCATCCCACGTGGCTAAAAACCCACCATTTAATCCAGGGGTGGGGAACCTGTTGTAGGTCAGGGGGTTGCTGACCCACAGAAAAATCAGTTGGGGGCCGCACACAAGTGAGAAGCAAAATCAAAACCTGCACCGACCTGGCCCCTGACTGGGAAGGAGAAAGATGCTCCCCACATTCCTCTCACACACCAGAGCCTAGCTGGGCCCAGCCTAGCAGATTTTGTATGTGCCAGCCTCACAGGGGAGTAGTGGGGGAGGGGAGGCTGGGGTGCCAGCATGGGCTCCCCAATGCCGAGGGGGAGCCCAGAACCTCGGGTGCCAGATCCAGGCAAGCAGAGGGCCACATCTGGCCCCCGGGCCTTAGATTCCTCACCCTTGATTTAATCATTTCCCTCACACCTGAGCCTCCACTCCAGCAAGTGGTGTGGCCCATCTACAACGTGTCCCATGCCTCCTTGAGCCTTGTGACATGCGTGACGTCTGAGACATCTTGTGACCATGAGTTCCACAGGCTAATTAGGCAGTGGGTACATGGGGGAAGTCTTCCTTCCTTCCTTCCAGCTTGATGGGTTATGTCCTTCCCCTCCCCCGTTTTCTCCAAGGTGCCCTCACCCTTCAACAGCCCAAAGCTCCTGCTGCCGTGACCAGCTGTGAAGCAGACGCTCCTAGCCACAGCTAAGGCCTGGTCCCTGAAGCTGGTTTTACCCACCCAGGGCTCAGAGCACACGGGGGAGCCGGAACTGTCACTGTCAACAGTACCAGAAAGACTTGGGTTGCACGTCCCTGTCTGCCCGGCCAAGGAGGAAAACGGACCCCACAGGACCACTTGGGTCATGCCACTTCAGGCACAACAAGATAGGCTTCTCCCAGTGAGTGGGGCCAGGAAAGCCCTTGTACAGAGGGGAAAAGCTAGTCCCTGCTCAGACCATGGGCTGGCACCCAGCACAGCAGTGGCAGGCGGCTTCCTGCCTATTTACAAAGCAGCTCCCAGTACTGCAGGGTCCCGCCAAGCACAGCAACAGCCCCCGTCCCAGAAAGCATCTTCCTAGGCACCAAGCCCCGCAGGGGGCCTGCTTGTCCGCCCAGCCCCTTGGCCCCATAAGCCGGCTCTTAAGCCTGCTCTTTGTGCTGTCACCACAGAACGATCCCGCCCAGCTTAGATGCATCACACCTCTGTGGCCTGATACGCCCCCTGCCTTTCCCCAGCCGGAGCAGAGCATCCTGGGGGACTTGATGCTGTCTGCACAGCTGGTGGCGGAGAGACATTCCTCATGGGAAAAGCGGCTAAACTTCACTCCAGCCGCTTGCAACACAGGTAAAGGGACATGAGCCGGCTGGCTGTTTCTAACAAGCCTTCAGCTCCTCGGATTCCAGAGCACGGTGCCCAGCACTGAACGGGAGCCCTTGCACCCAGCGCGGAAATGCAGCCACCTCGGGGGAAGGACGTGGGCAGAGCAGTGCATGACAGCAGCTCAAGGCAGGGAATCTCCTCCGCCAGCGGCATGGAGAAGGTCAGGCAGGCGGAACAGAGTTTCTGAGGTTGGAATTCGGCTTGAGCCCTGGGGCCTTTGCTCTGGAAGCTAAATGCACTAAGGAGGCAGAACAGCGGCATGCGCCTTTCCCTTCCCGGCGCTTGGAGCGGCTCCTGGTGATGCATCAGCTGCCCCAAGATGGAGATTCCAGAACCGCTCCGCAGCCAGCAGCTTAGAAACTCAACTAGCAGCAGCCACAGGGCCAGAACTCAGACTATCCAACTCCAAAAGTCCTTGATCCGAAGGGGAATCTTCATTAGCAGTACAGGGGCCATGACCCACGCCTAAGTTCTACTTCCATGCGTTCAAGTGAAACACAAGCAACAGCCACCTAGCAACCCCCCTCCAAGCCCTCTGGGGGCAGCAGGCCAATGGCTGCAGTTGATTTTCCAAGTGCAGGATAATTCCCCACCCATTAGAGGCTGCAAGTGAAAGGTCCCACAAACATTGCCCTCGCCAGCAGGGGGCGCCAGCTCAGGCCCCCCCTCCCCGGTGCCTCCTGCAGACCCCAGCAAGAGCCAGAGGCTCTGGAGATAACGTCCAACCCAGCCACTCCCAGCTCCCTCCAAGCAGAACCCCTCCTTGAGGTGTTCTCCCTGCCTCAGTGGGCACGCCCACCTCTCCTGCTTTGCACAAGGCCATGTGCAAAGGGGCGGCCACCGTGCGAGGATGCCATTGTGAAAGGCAGCTCTCCAGGGTGCACGAGCAGGGGAGTACCAGGAACAGGGGCTCTGCGGGAGCAGGTCGCATTGTAATTCCCACTCAGGCCGCTGCTCCCTCAGCTCAGGCCTGGTGGTCCCCACAGGGAAGTCGGGTGGTCGCCGGCAGCCCCTGGCAGGGCCCGCAAGCCCAGCTCTCCCTTGTGGCTGGATGGCGCTATTCTGCCAGGTGCCGTAGCTCCCCCCATAGGGAAGCCAGAGGCCGGTAGCTGGCAGGCTCACGCCACGCTGCATGTTGGACAATACCCCCCCAGCACAGCACGGCGTGGCTGCTCCTGGCTCAGCCTCTGGTCTTTGCTGCAGAGGAGGGAGCGCGAGCCGCCTGCCTCCACAGTCCCTCCCCGGCAGGAGGTGCTGTTAGCAGTGCCGCTGGGGGAGCCGCTTGGGGCCTGCACTAAAGCCACTGTCTGCAGCCCCCCCAGCCCCTTGTAGCATCCCCCCCAACCCCACTGAGCTGGGTTGGGCACAGCCTTTCCCAGACACACAGCGCCCAGCTCCATGGACGCATCTCTAGGCACCAAGCGCAAAGGCCCTGCCCAAACAGGGGGCAGGCGGGGGGGGGGGGGGGCGTGCTCACTGCAGACAGCTCCAGGCCCCTGAGGGACAGAGCAGCCTGGGCCCTTAACCCCTCCCCATCCCCCCCCCACAGAGAGCTGGGAACAGCATCAGCTAGGGCACAGGAGGGAGTCAGGGTTCCTGGCCTCTAGACCCACCTGTGACCTCAGCCAGGCCATTTTGCCTCCTCGAGACTCCGTTTCCTGATCTACTTCCCTGCCCCACTGTGCAGATAGGAACCCAGCTCTCCCCAATCCCAGGACCCACTGGGAGGCCCCCGTAGCCGCCGGGGTACGTACCAGCGTGGGAGGCAGCCCCCAGCCGGATGGGTTTGCTATAAAAAGACAGGCCAGGCACCCCCCACGCACACAGCTGCTGCCTCACCATCATTCACCACCCACCCCTCCCCAGCACCCTGCTTGCAGGACTCAGACAGGGAGCCGGACACCCCCCTGCTGGGGCTGAGCAAGCCCCCGCCCAGGGGCCAGGCGGAGCAGGAGCCACCTGAGCTGTTCTCGAGCATGCGCCCCACGGGCAGGGCAGCCCTGGGGTCAGCGCCCTGGCTCAGCTCACCACTTCGACCCTCTCCAGCAGTCCTGCCCACCCCCACTGTCGCTATTGGGGGCTGTGACCTCTGCCCACCCCATACGGCAGCCCCCCCAGAGCCTGCAGCTCCCCCTCCATTCCCAACCCCCCAGGTTCCAGCTGTACCGCCAGCAGGAAGTGGTCAGCTACGGCACGTGGCTACTGTCATGAGCTCAGGGTGTACTGAGTCAGGCTGTGATGCCCCTGGGGCAGAGACTCACTGCTGCACCCCGGCCCCATGGAGCTCGGATTTCAGCCTGCCCCTAGAACAGTGGTTCCCAAACTTTTCGGCATATCGCCCTCTTTTTGATTTTTGAAAAGCCCTCAACTGCCCCCCCCAGCAAAACTTGAACAAAAAAAAAAGAGGAACTTGCTGGGGCAGCAAAACTTGATGGGGGGGGGGGGGGCACAGAAGCTGGGTTGCCTCGTGCCCCCCCTGGAATTTCTTCATGCACCCCAAGGGGGGCACACCCCCCAGCTTGGGAACCCATGCCCCAGAAGCAGCATCCTTGTTATTAGCACCCACTGCCAGCCCTGTGGAATGCCCCCCGCACTGGGAGCTGGAGGGGCCTAGCCTGTGTCCGGCAGGGTGCATGGCTGGCTACGGGGCACCTGGGGAAAGCTCCCTGCCCTACAGTGGCTGGGCTGCCTTTGGCACGGGGCTATTTTAGGGCACAGCACGCATGCAATTAGGCTGCTAACCACAGGGGCGCTGGGAGACTCTCCCGGCTGCAGGAAGAGCTGGGGCCGGCCTGAGGCACCTGCAGGCAGGGAATTGGGGAGCAGACCTCACAGGCAGCAGGACCCCTCCCTCCCCCCAAGAGACATCGCCCCCAGTTCAATCCATTTGCAGGGCTGCCAATGCTGCTGCACGCCGTCAGTGGCCTCGGTGGCCATATGGCTGAGCTGGTGGGAGCTTACGGAAGAGCTGTGCATGCCACAGGCTCCCCTCCCCCATGGGGTCCTTAGCCGCACAGCCCATGCAAGACTGGCAGGTGCGGGGCAGGAGTCCAGATGCCCAGGCTGCTTAGCCAGCTCTGCCACTGACACCAGGGGCGCATCCTTTTGCCCTTGCTCTTCCCGCTCCCACTCCCCTCGGGGCCCCGGCTGCTGCCCCGGCTTGGGAAGGGCACGATCCAAGTGAAATTACAACAGCCACACGCCCATGCAAAACAGTCTCATTGTATTGATCAGCATCTGTGCCAAGCGTTGTAACCGCAATGCCCGTGTCTGTACAACCCTCACCTCCTCCCCCCTCTAACTGCCCCAGTGTCCCAGCCACTGCCCCACCACTGTCAGTCTGCTCTGGGGTGGAGGGGAGACGCTCCATTTTATAGACACGGCCAGCCAGGGAGCTCTCATGCTGAGCCACCCTCTTCCTGTGGCTATTTCCTGAGAAACTTTTCTGAGAAGTTCCAGGGAGGGGAGTCGATTTCTCTCCCCTCCCCCAGCATGGGGACAGAGTGAGCTGAGAGAGGGAGCCCCGTGTCCAAAAGGGCTCCCATGCACAGGCCGGGGCTGTCCCTCCGCGCCAACTCCTCGCTCCAGAGACCCTGGCAAGATGCTTGCTAGCCTGCAGGTCAGCCAGCCCCTTGGGTTTGATCCTGCTGGGTGCTCTGCAGGATCGGGCCCCAGCCCGCCGGAGGCTTCTCACCGTCCATGTGACGGCCGATTGTGAGTCGCTCCGCACCTCCATCTCGCACAGCCAGTCACGAGCACTTTTGCAGGCAGCAGGAGGTTACAGCAGGCTCTCCTCTCTCCACCCACTCGGAGGGCGAGGTGGCACCGGGTGGAGCAGCACGGGGGAGAGATGCAGACAGCCCCACGGTTCAGTCATCTGGGGGCCGAGCCGCTGCTGTCAATAGGGCTGACACGCGAGCACCAACTGCGTGGCAGGAAGTCACGGAGAGCAGTGACGTGGCCGAGACAGGAGGATGCAGCTGGAACAGCAGAGCCGCCGCCAGGGACCGCAGGTGGGGGACCCCACATTGTTCAGGGCCTGGGCCCTCCCCATTGTCAGGGGAAGGGGCTGCCCACTCCAAGAGCCCTCTGGCTACTCTGCCGCTTGGGAGCCCCCCAGGGTAGCACCAGGATCCCGCGACAGCCCCACGGCAGCCCAGCCCACTGGAAACACGAGGCAGAGCCAGCGCCCCGCCCAGGAAGGGAATCGCTGGCCTCTGCTCCCCGAGGCCACTCGCTGCTAGGACAGGCCTGAGGGCAGGGCGGGTTTGGTCACATGAGGCCTGGAAGCAAAGGGCCCCTCCATGCTCTGTTCCCTCAGGACACTTGAAGTCACCCCCAACCACACAGAAGTGCTCAGCTCCCTCCTCCGACAGGCTCACGAGCTGCCGCTGGAGCACCCCCCCATCCCCTCACCCATTTCTCCTTCAGGGGTGTGTGTGTGAGAAACCCCCTCTGCCTCTTACAGCAGAGCCCCCCCAGCACTGAAACCCAGGCTCCGTGTGGGAGCCCCGAGCCCCCCGCGCGGCCAGGCCATGGCCCCACCCAGGACTAATAAATAAATAAATAAACCAAACCAACTTCTAAAACCTGGCAGCTCCCCGGCCCCCGTGGCCCCGGGCCCCCACCCGCTACAGGTGGCTCTCCTCCTCCTCCAGCGAGCGGTTCAGGCCCGGGATGAACTTGAGCAGCCGTTTGCGGAAGCTGGTGTGTTTGCTCTTGCGGGGCGTGGCCATGCAGTTCTTTGGCTCCGCTGGCCTGTCCCAGAAGTGGCCCACGGCCCCGTTGCTGTTGCTGGTGCATTTGACGCTGGCGCTGCGGGTCAGGGCGGGCCGGCGCTGGGAGAGGGCTGAGGGGGCGCTGCCCCCTTCCCGCCCGGGGTGCCCGTCCAGGGAGTCGGCCGAGTCGAAGAAGCAGGTCTGGTAGACGGAGTCCTCGCTCTCCTCCGTGGCGGTGCTGACGCAGCTGGAGGTGCTGCCCGCGCCCGACAGCATCTTCCCGAAGGAGAGGGAGCTGCCTGCGAGCCCGGCGCTGTACAGGCAGGAGCGGACGGATTCCAGCGTGTCGTAGATACTGGGGTCTTTCACCACGATCCCTGGGGGGGAAGGGGGGCGCAAGGGGTGTTAGAACAGGCCTGGCCAGGAGTGCCCTGGGCACCGGATCGCACAGGGCAGCGCCCAGCCCCGGGCCCCCTCCAGCAGCCGGGCGAGGGCTTCAGGGCATCAGCCAGCAGGCTAATCCTCTGCTCAGCTGGGCTCAGCAGTTTCCATCTGGTCCCACTTAGCCAGCCATCTGGAAGGGCAGGCTGGGCGTGCTCCCGCCCCCTCCCAGCAGGGGGAGGTTGCTACCCCGCTCCCGCTGCCTTTCCCTCCCCAGGCTAAGCATGCACCCCCTCCCCGCGCCCCCACTCACCACGCACCAGCCTCTGCTCCTGCACCATCAGCGAGCGATACTCCCCCCACTTCTCATACAGGGTTTGCTGCAAGACAGACAGGCCAGTTAGAGCTGCCGGGCAGGCGGGCGGGGTGGGGACCTGGCTGGGGCAGGCACTCGGTCACAGCCTCACCTTTAGGTACTGCAGCCGGGCCTCCAGCTCCGCTCTCCGGATGGACGTCCCATACAGCGTCTCCAGTCTGCAAGAAAGGAGCCTCTAGTAACGACCAACCAACTCCCAGCCCCCCTCCCAGTGCCCAGAGAAAGGGGATCCCCAGCTGGCCTGCCCCCCCCCCCCAAGCAAAGGGGCACTGGGGGTCTTCCCTGGAGCTCTCTGGAGTTCAATCCAGCAAGGTAATTCGCAGGTGAGCTCTCCAGATCCCTTCGTTCACTTCCTGGAGGGAGGTGCCTGGTGCCGACAGCAGAGGGGAAGGAGACGTCTCGGGGCGATGGGATCGGAGCCGGAGCCGGCTCCTTTGCAGCCAGGAAGAGCATATCCCCAGGAGATGCCCTAAGAGCAACGTGCCAGGCTCCGGGGGCCAGGCCGCACCGGTGCAGGGCAGGGGATAGTTCCAGGGACGCGGGTTCCCATGAGCGCTGGTTGCTCCTGCAGACCCCGCTGCCAGGACACGCCAACCAGTCTCGGAGCACTGGGGCAGCTGGTCGCCACCTCCCGCACAGAGGCTGCCTCCCGGCCCTGGCTCTCCTGCAAGCATCTCACCTGAGCACGTTCCCAGAGGCCTTGATGATCTCCACGATCTCCCGGTGCCGGATGCCCTCCACGTTCAGCCCGTTCACTGCTGTGATGGTGTCTCCTGGGAGGCACACGGGGCACTTAGAGCCGGCGCCAGAGCGCCCCACCCTCAGCTCAGTGCCTGGGCAGAGGACTTACTGACACAGCCGCCCACCTCCCCAGCCCCCGAGATTCCAGCGCTAACCCTGCACTCTGCTTGAGCCTTTCCCCAGTTAAGCTCAGAGGCACAACTGGAAACCCCCCCGGAGTCCAGCCTCCGCAGCTCTAACCACTAGACCTCCCCCCCAGCCTCTCTCCAGGGCCAGGACCAGTCCCCAGGAAGCCCGATTCTGGCTGGAAGCCAGGACGGCAGAGCGCATCCCAAGTAGCAGCCCATGGCAGAGCTCAGCGCTACCCCACACTCCAGCAAAGTTTGGAGAGTCACTTCCTGTGCCGGGCAGCACAGCCTCCCGTCGCGGTTCGTGCTGGGACATAAGGCAGGTGATGCTGCCTGCATGGCCGGGCCACGCCAGGGCTGCGGTCAGCCAGGGGCGATTACGAAGGGCAGTGCTTGGGACTCACCCCCACCCTGCGCCCGAGACCAGTCTGCTCCCGGGGACCCGGAAGCCCAGGCTCACATTCCAACAGTGCAAGACACAGAAGAGGCAGAAGAGCCGGCACCCAGACGCTGCCTTTTCCTGAGCGATTTCTCAGCTCTCCTGCTGGGCTACTCCCAGCTCCGTCTGCCTCGGTTCCATTTCCCTTTACCTCCAGGTTTGCCCCTGGTAGCCAAGACGCCTGGGTCCCCCCATCCCCTGGATGCTTCGGTCTTACCCTGGCTCTGACAGGGCCCCCCTCACCCCACTTCCATGCCTCGCCCTGGTTGGCGAGACGGGAGCGGAGTTTAGGGGAGCAGCCGCCAGGCACTTACCCAGTTTGAGCCCCGCTAACTGGGCTGGGCTCCCCTCGTGGACCCGGCACACGAAGGTGAACATTTCCACGCTGTTCTTGTCCTGGTGGTGGAGTCCATAGGTCTGGAATAAGCAGCTGGGGTCAGTGGGAAGGCCTGAGACTGGCTAGATGCACAGAGAGCCTCCAGCAGCTCCGGCCACCCCAAAGCAGCTGCCTCCCCGGCTCCGTGCTACAGCGGCGGAGCCAGAGACTGACTAGGCTGCATCCCCTCCAGCCCGCGTCTCTGCATCAGCCTCCAGCATGTCAGGAGCCATCACACCCAACGTTCCGTATTTAACCCAGATTTGCATAGTGCTTAGCAACGCGCGGCAACGGGGGCCCCCACATGGGCCCCCGAACCCAGCCCGCTCCAGATGGCTGCTCTGCGTGAGCCGCCGGCCCCCTCCCGCCATCTGAACCGTGACTGAGTCGGGGGCGGTTTCTGCAACTTCGGCATCATCGCTGCTAAAAATAAACCCGGGCTCAGATGCAGTTTAAAAATACCAGACAGGCAGAGCAAGGGCTGGGCTGAAATCGCTCAGAAGCCCGGACGGCCTCTCCGGCCCGCCAGCGCGCTGCGGCTCTGGGGAGCGGGGCTCACTGCAAGAGCCGGGCACGGCCTCAGGGCAACCTCCCTGCAGCGCCTCGAGTCCTGAACGGGTGCAACCACAGTGCCCCCCGGCTGGCACAGCTACACCTGGCCGTGCCGCACATGGGCTGGCCTCTGTCCCCACCAGCCGGGAGGAGCAGCGAGAGAAGCCACCCTTGGTCCCAGGGGCCCTGGCCAGCCAGGCAGACCCATGAACTTGGTTTGTTTTCTTAGAGTGAGCCCCAGCTGATTTCTCTGCCTCGGGAGGGGGGGGGGGGGGGACAACTCACCTGGATCTCAAACCCAAACGTCTCCTCTGACTCCTTCTCCAGCGTAAGCACCTTCCTGGGGAGAAAGGAGCATCAGCAACCAGCCTAAAGGTGCCCCGTCCCATCCTATGCACAGCCACATGCCCAGAACAGAGCCGTAGGCTCCAGGGCAGCATCTGATTCACGTCACTGCAGCGCCTGCATGATTCCCCACCCTCAACACCCCCCCCCTTGCCACAAAATACATGCTGGCCTTGCTGACGCTTTGTTTCCCAGGAGTTTTGAGCCTGGACCTCATAGCACTTTCCTGACACCGCCCGCCAGGTGCCTCCCTCAAAGCACGGGAGGGTTAAGTGACTCGCCCAAGGTGACCGTGGGTCAGTAGCAGAGCCAGGATGAGGCCCGGCAGGTTCTAGCTCTTGGTCCCCCTGCTCCAGCCACTGGAGTGGAATCTCTCCAAGACATGGGGCTCGAAGCCAGGAGTCCCAGAATGAGCATTTGAAGCCAGAGCCATGTTTAATTTTGCAGCACTCCCAGCAAGGGGCCGGAGGGGGAAGAGACAGTGAGTCAGAGGTGAGAACTTCAGTGCTGGCCCGACCCACCATGAGTCTCAGCCACCCCAACTCTACAAGCATCCGGCCCTGCCCTGTGCTCCACCCACAGGCCACCCCTTTTCACAGCCCCTGGCAGGCTGCCCCAGCTGCTCCCCAAAGCCTGTTATTTAACCAGTCGCATAAGCATCTCCTGCCGGCAGCCATTCGGCTCCACATGGGTTTATTCCCACACAATGCGGACAGGCAAGCGGCGGGAAAGCACGTCGTGCCCCCTGGCCAAACAGCTGGCAAATTAAGCCTTTGCAGAACCCCTCTCCCCCACCTTCAGTGAGTCACTGGGCTTCCTCGGGGCATCAGGAGGCGCAGAGACAAAGGAGCAATCAGCAAACCTGGAGGAGCACCCAGGGGAATCGCTGCTGTCAGGAAACAGCAGCCAGCTCTTTCCAGCTCTGCCATTGCTTGGGGCTGTGAACTTGGGAGCATCCCTTAATCTCCCTGCACCTCATGTGCTCCCTGTGGCAAATGAGGACACTGGAGCAGCCCTGGCAGAAAACCTTGGGGTGGGCTGATCCATGGAGAATGTGGCATGGGGTGGCTCACAAGCCCTGACCCCCATGCACTTGCCCATGGGTTAGTCTGTGGGAGGAGCCTGGGTTGACGGCAGTTTCTATAGCAGGGTTTTACGTTTACAAGGAGGTGGCTCATTCAGCGCTTGTCTGGGACATGTGGGGTTCTTGGCTCCACAGCCCCCATTTTGACACTACACTAGAGCAGAATTCCCTCTAATGTTTTCCACCTGAGTGCAGAATAAATGTTGTTCTGTGCACCAAGGCAAGTGCAGATGTGCACCATCAACACATGCACATGCTGGCGGCTGTGGGCGCTCTGCCCATCAGCTGCATCTCTCCTGGGCGGCCACACAAGTGCTCTGCTTACAGGGAGCCCTGCACTAGAGCAAGGCCCCACTTGTGCATCAGTGCAACACGTTTTGTGTGTTACCCACAGCAAGCTGGGCTGCACCCTCCCCCCACCGATCCCTCGGCTCCCAGTGCAGATGGGCCCTTCAGTTTAGAATTAGCTTGGGGGCTCTTTCTCCAAGGGGATGCAGGTTTTCCTACATGGAGCAGACAGGTAAAGAGCTGCCTTTCCAGGGCTCGGCCGGTGACTAGCTCAAGGGGTTCTCAAACTTTCTGGCCCATCCTGCTCAACGCAACCCTTTCCACAGACCCACCAGCCAACCACCCACGATGACAAAATGGGTGCAGGAGGGGTGGGGCCAGGAGGTAGGGTGCAGGAGTGGGCTGAGGGGGGGAGGTCTGGCAGGGCGCCAGAGGGCAGTGAGGGTATAGTGAAGTGTGGCAGGGGGCTGGAGGGCAGGGAGTATAGTGTGTCAGCTGGAGGGGGGTGCAGGAGGGTGAGTGAGTGAGGGTCTGGGCATGGGGCGGGTACTGGACCTGGCTCCATGTTTCCTACTGCTTCCAGGCACCGCCCCCGCTGCTCCCATTGGCTCCGATTCCAGCCAATGGGAGCAGCGGGGAAAACCTCCAGGCAAGCAGTTTCCTGTGCAGCTATTCCCTCTGCTGGGGGCGGGGGAGCGGCTGCACGTGAAGCCACTTCCTTCCCCTGCAAGTCGGATACAGCCCACAGGTCTCCCCCGCGCAGTAGGAAGCTGGTGCTGATGCTCCATCCTCACAGGGCAGAGGAGGGGGCAGGACTGGAGCATCAGCACAGGCTCCCTGCTGTGGGGTAGGGGGACCCATGGGTGAGAGACTGGTGCTCGCTTGGCAGCTGGGGACCTTCTGGCACTTGGATGACCAAACTGGCTTTGAACTGGTTTTACACGTGCCCCGAGGCTGGAGAGCAGAGACCTCCCTGGCTTGGAACCTGCGGCGAGCACAACATCTAAAAGACCCTTTTCCAGCACTGGTGTCTGCAGGGTACCAGCCCCCGTGCAACATGCCAGCCTGCCCCCCGAGCGGGCCTTGAACAAGGCTCCCAGCTGTTCATCTGGCTCGTAACAGGGCGTCTTTAGCTTGGGAGAATTTCACACTCTAGCAAAGAAAATTCATCACTTTCCCCCGCCCCCCACGCAATCACCTGCCATGGCGAGCCGCTCAAAATAGCCTTTATTTATAGACTTCCCTTTGCCGGTCAAAGACACCCATCTCAGCAGCTCATTCACCGCTGCGACGGGCTGATCCTGAAACCCCGGAAGGAAATGCAGCGCTTGCTCGCACCTTCAGCAGGTGTGTCCAGAGCCCAGATGGCCAGCGGGTTTGCCTGGCACACAGCCTTGGCTGCAGGATGCGGGCTGGGTTTCTGGAGGTGCAGGGGACGCACACGCTGGAGTCAGAGGTGCTCAGAGAGTCAGGTCCCCACCCCAATCCCTCACTGACTGCAGACCTTTCAAACCCCTCTGGGTGCAGAACTCCCATCGGGCCAAGCCCCCACAGGGACAGGCAATCATTTTTACAGGGGAGCCACTTCACCAACACTGAAGTGGCCATGGGCCAGCCCCCAGAAGCAACATTCCCTCTGAACTTTTCCATCCATGTGCGGATTATTTCCACTTGTGTGCGGAATATTTGTGTGTGCACCAAGGCATGTGCAAATGTGCACCACCAGCAGAAACAAAAACCCAGCTGTGGGTGCTCTGCTAATCAGCCGGGCAGAACTGAGATCTCTCCTGAGTGGCCACACAAGCGCCCAGCTTACTGGGAACACAGCCCGGAAGGGCCAGTTCTTGCTAGGTGCCGTGCACCCCTAGTGGGGGGTGGGGAGGAAGGGACTTTATGCGCTCCCCCACCCCCAGGCCAATTGGGACCTGCAGGCAGGGGAGTGTGCCAAGTCATTTGCTGCTCAAATGGCTGGCGGTTCCCTCCAGGCACTGCACAATCTTGGCACGGAGAGGGAGCCGCCAGCCTTTTTGACCAGTGAAGGACTTCACACAATCCCCCACCTCTGGATCTCACTTAGCCTGGGGACGGGCAAGCAACAGGGCGCTGCGGGGGTGGGTCAACAGCTCGGTGGCCAGATTCAGCCCATGGGTCTCCCCTGACATAGTGTTTCCCATGCCCCCCGCCAGGGGAGATAGTTACCCATGGAACGTGGCTGAGGACTTTGCACCCCGAGCTCAGCGCTGGCCACAGCAGAAAGGTTCAAATGCCCCTGCTGCTTCAGGAATTAACCACACTTCTCTCTCCCATGCTGTTTCTAAAAAGACAGTCGGCCTCCCTCCCATGCCTGCTGGCCCTCAGGGGCTCTCCCCTCACAGACAGCCAGCTGGGCTGCGTGCCGGACCTGGGAGTGCGAGGAGCGGGCAGCGAAGGCCTGGTGTGTCAGCCCAGCCAGAAAAGCAGCCTTGCCCTTCAGCACTCGGACACACAGGAGCCGGTCAGAAACGGGAGGCTACTTGCTAGGAGCCTGTCGAGATGCTAAGGAGTAGCCGGAGGCGGCTGGGCTTAGAGGGCAAAAGGGGCTTTTGCCGCCCCTGGTGATGGGGAAGAGGGGGTTGAAGGAAGCAGTGTGGTTACCTGTGCTGCTCTGGGGACTGGCTCAGAGGTTTCCATGCGAATCCAGAGCCCTAGGAGAGAAGGAGAAAACAGACATTAGACAGGCCGATCCCTTCCGCCCAGGCCTGCAGTCGCAGACGCGGCCCCCGTGGGACCCCAGAGCGTTTGCTACCAAGTCGTGGCCCTAACTTAGCACCCTCCGGGCGAGCTCAGAACGCCAGACTCAGCGTGGCTGGAGCCAGGACATGGGGTGGGATGGACCCTAAGGTCTGGCCCAGCCTGGTCAGCCACACGGCGAGCCAGTGGCAGGGCCAGGCCCAGGAATCCACGGGCCCACTACGGCTGTCCCTGCAAGGTGGCGCTTGGAGCATGCGTGAGTGTGGGGGTAGGGACAGCAGGTGCTGCCTTCCGTAATGGCCGGGCTCCACTCAGGGGATCTGTGCTGACCTCACTGCTACCCCAAGGTGCCAAAATGACTCCCCTTCACCCCCCTTGTGCCAAGGCACCGAGTCAATCGCAGCACTGGGGTCCTGCCCAGAAAGCACCAGAAATCTGCCTCCCCGGCACTCCAGCCGGCCCGTTGGCAATAATGTTCACGCGGGGGCCACTTAATGAGTTTTGGTAGGTAGTCATGGGCCAGCTCCACCCTGGAAGGGGTGGGGCCTGAGTGGAAGGGGCGGGGCCTGAGTGGAAGGGGCGGGGCCTGAGGACTAACTTCCCACCAGAGTTGTCTGGGGCCAGAGTCTTTGAATGAACACAGCAAACGTTCACAGCTTCCAGATCGGCCGCTACCGTGTTGCCAGGCAGCCGCCCGGGGCTGCTGCAGCTATTTAAAGGGCTCACAGCTCCGGCCCTGCTGAGGCGGTGCCGCAACTGGGAGCCACAAGCCATTTAAATGGGATCCTGCTTCCTGAGCCATCCCCTGGAAATTCGGTGGCTCAGGCAGCAGGATATAAATAGAAAGCGGCCACATGCAGTCCAAGGCCAGATCCAAACGTTCGGTGGGCCGGGTCTGGCCCCAGGGCCGCATCCTGCCCAAGCAGCCACACAAGACCCGGCTGTTTGCTCCTGCAATCCGTCACCTGGCAGAGCAGTAAAATCTGCAGCACCGAGTCTGAGCCTGGGAGGCCTTGTGGTGCTCAGGCCGGGGGGCTGGAAGGAGTAGTGGAGTCACAGGGGCTGCAGCTCAGCCTCTCTGCCCCCCCCCAGGATTTCAGAGCCAGGGCCTGAACGGCTTCCTCCTCTGTACCAAGCCAGAGCCAGCTGACTGGGCTCTGGCCAGACCCCGCCATGGGGCTTTCACTGCAGCGTTGGCACTGCCCAGTCACTATGCGCCTTGGGAAAGCTGCCAACATCCCCAGCTCCATGCTAGGGGAAGCAGGCTGCACTGCACGGGCACTGCCCTTTGGGTGAGATGAGACACCAAGGGCCTGCCTGATCCCACCGTCCTCCTTTGCCAGACGGCCACAAACCTGTGGCAACTAACTGGGCAGTTACACCCTCCTTTCCTGTGCCGCCTCCTCCGGCAGCAAAACAGCGCACTGCATTCCAGACTGCGCCGCGCTGCTGTGTCACTCCTGCAGCAGCGGCTGCGCATCACCCCAGACACAGCCGCATGTTGGGAGAGGAACAAGCGATGTGGGGACAGCGTTGCTGAAGCCCTGGGAACGAGACAGGCTACAGAGGACGAGCAGCAGGCCGCGAGCACCAGAGCTTCACCGGGGGATGGATCGAATTCTGCTTTGATTCAGGCTGGAGCCTGCATCTGTTTAACACTTGTCCCCCGGCTCTGACATCCAGCGGACTCGCTGGCCCGTGTCACGTTCCGTGCATCGCGTGCTGCGGCCAGCGCTTTGTGGGGCTGGGAGATGGAAGCCCCGCAGCCAGAAAGCCCTCTTTGTTCGACCCCAAAATGCAACAATCCCCCTTATTGTCGACCAGTTCAAAATGGGGGAGCGGTGCATGCTGGGAACCAGTGGCCAGGAAGAGAAGCCTAAGGAATTAGCATAAACGGCTCACCCCAGAAGTGGGCGGCCCCAGACCCCACTTGACAGCCGGCCGTAAGAATGCCAGACATCCCGGCCCATGCATATGCAGCGGCTGACTATAAAGAGGGGGCTTTGTCACCGAGTGTCTTGTTTTGCTGCTCTTTGGTTCAACCCGAGCCCCGCTTGGAGCAGCCAAGACGCAGACAGCAGGTTTTTATTAAGCGGCCTTTGAGGATCCCGGCCGCCCCCCCGCCCCACACAAGCGGATTTCTGTTTGAAAATAAACACGTGCTAGCGCGCTGCCGCAACTCCCCCTGGCTCGCCAGCCAAAGCCCCGGCTTCCCTCCCGGCTCGGCTGCCTCTTAGCCCAGCACACCCCCCGCCCCGCTCCCACAGGGGCAGGTCTCAGCAGCCTGCACCAGAGCGCCCTCGCAAGCTAGCGCCTCTTCCTTCCACTGCCTTCCCTGCTCCTCAGGCTGGGGCACAGAGAGGGGCTGTCCCACAGGCTCTGCTGCCGACCGTGGGCCTGGCCAGTCCCGTGGCACTGGCGGGCACAAAGCGCGCCTGTCGGAGACGCCGGGCGAAGCCAAGCGAGCTGCTGCAGCCGTCAGGACGCTCTCTGCTCCTGCCCGGCGGGAGGAAAGCGCACAGAGAATAAATAAACCCTCCGGAGCCTCCCGTCGCAGGCCTTCCTGAGCAGAGCCAAAGCCAGGCAGCTTCAAACAGCAGCCCAACTGGGAGCAGCTGCTTTTAGTGCCAGGGAAAAACCATTAACCCCCTCCCCAGCTCCCGGTTTGGTCTCTGGCAGCAGCCGCCACAGGCCTGGCGTCGCCTTGTGTCATTCAACACAGGCCCTGGCGCGAACGCGCGCTTCCCACATGAAGCCAGAGGCAGCTCTGACAGCAGCCGTGGCCTGCAGGTGGGGCATTGTTCCTTCAGCGGGGGAAGGGGTGTAACAATGGCCCACACCTGCCAGGCCTGCCCCCCAGCTGCGATGTGCTGGAGTCAGGTAATTTAACTCCCCTCCCCCCCAAAGAGGGAGCTTTGAGAAGCCAGGTGTTGGTACCTTTCCATTGAAACAGGCCATGCAAATGGCTCTGCGCCTCCTATGGAAATCCAGCTTTTGAAAGTGAAATGCGCCGCCCTGCTCCTCGACAGCTGACGGCTCCGTAAACAAACCTCGCGGTTCATCCGCTCGCCAGCAGAGCTGGCTTCCTGCCTGGGGCTGGAGGCACCAGCACCGGGGTGGGGCCCGGTGCGCCGCTATCCGGATTTCTTCCCATTTCCACACAGCCGAGTTTCAGCTGGAACATCCCGAGCTGCACACCCGTGCGCTCACAAGCCCCCGTGCGCTCACAAGCCCCCGTGCGCTCACAAGCCCCCGTGCGCTCGGGTTCAGCACTAGGGGCAGTTTCTGGGGCACAGCAGCACAGAGGGGGTTTGGTAGAGGAGCAGGGGAAGGCAGACTGTTCTCATTAGCAACCAAGCAGAAAAGTGAGGGTTCTACATTCTGACCTGCCCAGGGCACACATCTCTGCCTGCTGGAGTTTCGTAGGAGCTGAGTGGATGCAAAGGAGCAAACCCCAAAGCGCTGTGGGATTAAGCTGCAGGCGCACGGCAGCCCTGTTCTGGCTGATGCCAGTGCTGTGTCACATTTCCGTCTGGCATGAGCACAAGGCCTGTGGGCCTTTCGACTGTTCTCTGCCAGCTACAGGCTCTGTGTGGAGTCAGCACTCCTGGGCTTTGAACCCTTTGCTCCAGGAAGCCCGGCCATTTCAAACGTGACTATGGGAGCAGCGAGCCAGCCCCGGCGGCAGGGACCCCAAACCCTCCCCAACGCAGGAAGTGGGATGCGGAAACAATTCCACCCCACCCGGAAACGCAGGAACCGGGGGGGGCTAAGAGTCAAGCTCTGCAGAAGCGGCAGCTGTGACTGCCTAGCTTAACCGAGGCTCTTCGCAGGGCAGCCTCGAGATTCATTTCTCTTCTGAGCATCAGCAGCTTCTCAGCCCCCCCCATCCACCCAGGCCACTTTCAGCCACAGGAAGTTTCCTCTGAGACGGAAAGTCACGCTTGCCTCGAGGGACAGCGAGGGAAGCACGTGCAGCGCCTCTGAAGGCAGCTGGGAGTGACGCCCGGCTGGGCTTTGCATGCCAGCCTGCCGGTCAGCATGGAGGGGCTTGGAGCTGCAAGGAGCCAGAGTCACACCCCAAACCAGTGCGCAGGGACCCTGCGTGGAATACCCGTGTCCTAGAGAGCATAGGGCCACGAGTTGCCTTCAGCTAGTGCATGGCAAAGGGCCCGTCTCGCCGCCTCCCCACCTCTGCTTCAATGACCATTTGCTACTGTGCCCCAGCACTTCTATGCACAGCCTCCTTCCTCCTCTGCCCTTCAAAGCCTTCCTCCTGCCCCCAGGAGTAGAGTCAAAAGCAAATGCCAGCAACTCTCCTGCCAGCCTCCCAGCACGCCCCATCTGATCAGCCTTGCTCAGCAGCCCTGGTATGAAAAACAGCGTCCGTCATCCCCATAACTAGGTGAAAGTTAAGAGTGTCATCAATCCTCATGCTTCTGGGCATGGCTGCCATCTGGGATCAGGAAGGAACATCTCCTTTGCGGCTTGTGACTGGGAAACCTGCACAGCCATGGGGTTTGATGGCTTCCCCCAAAGCATGCTCCAAAATGGGTCCTGGCATCCAGTTCCTTTCCAGCTAGAATTCGGTGTGATGTGACCTGAGCCAAACCCTGCTGGTTGATGGACATCCAAGGCAGCTATTGATGCCAACTGGATTATAGGGATAATTTCTATTGAGAGAGATAGGCCTGCACCCAGTAACACTCCACTTGGGTTGGCTAGAGGGACTTGCAGAGAGCAGCAAGCATTAGCTTGCTTCCCAGATGCAGAAGCCGTGGCAAAGGGGCCACGATCGACTCCACCCAAGAGCCCTGACCTCCACCTCCGCACCCACACACCGGCCGTGCCACAGGGGGCTAGAACCCGAGAAGATGCTGTTAGAATGAGAGGTGGGTGCAGCCGTATCCTTCACTTTCCACGGGTTCAGCTTATGACTAGGGATGTAACAGTGTAGTCAATTAACCGATAAGCAAAAGCGTATAGGTTCATGCTATAGACTACACGCATTCCCACCCTGCCAGTAAATATTTTAGCAGGCTGGCCAGCAGCCCAGCTCAGTCCCAGCTTGCAATGGGTCCTGGACCTACCCCCTCTGCATTTAAAGTGTATTAGGAGCCAGGTGGGCAGGCAGCCCAGCTCAGACCCCTCCCCACCGGACAGGGGCTGCCCGGGGACTCTAGAATAGTTGACTAACCGATAAAAATTCGTGACGTTAACCGACTATTCACTTAACCAGTAAGCAACATCCCTACTTGTGACACGCAATTTCTCTGACAGGGCTGCAAACTCAGCTTGGTACATGGGCATGGGGAGGGGGAGAAGAACAGCCAAACTTCTAATACATAAATCACCAAAACCCATAAGAGATTCCAGGACCCGCACTGAGGCGACACTTTTCTGTCTTGGCAGGGGACGAGAGAATCCGTTTTGCTCTCCTGCGGCTACTGACGCCTCCGGCTTTACAGACAGCACTTCAAAACCACCACCCTCTCCCCAGCAAGTGACACTGATGTGGCTTTGCCAGAGATCAAAAATGCAACTAGACAGGGTTGCTACAGAACCATTCCAGACCTCACACATGCTATCCGCCCTCGCTTAGCTAAAGAACCTGAGAAGCGATTTGTTTCTGTTCTCCCCCCCCATCAATCGTCTCATTTTCCTGGAAAACAGCGTCAACCATGCCCTGAAACAGTCATGACATCATGGTACCCTGGCACTGATCACAGGCTGTCAGATCCCCCCTCCTACAGGTACAACCATGTGCACCTAACAGTTGATCACTTCAGAACTTTCAGCCTCTTGCAGGAGCCAATCCTCACGCAGAGCACGGCATTCAAAGTCACTCAGAAACAGATGTTCTCTGCACACACAGCTGCCAGTGTTCCAGGCTGCCACAAGATATTGTGCGAGGGGGAGCGGGCTGGAAGGGAGTCCTTATTTCTCCAGTCCTGCCTTAACACATAGAACAGTGTTGCAGAGCCTGCACATCATGCTGTAAACAGCACAGACTGGACTTGCGAGCTCCCTGCTAGAGGATATTACCAAGGGAAGCAAGTGATGTCAATGGCTGTCAGAAGAGGACTGGACAGTAAATGTAGCCAACTAAAAATTTAGCCAAATAAAACCACAGACTGTGTGCTGATCCTAGCCCCCATCCCATCCCTTAGATGGCACGTTTTTAGGACCTGTCTTTGCCTATGGTGCTGTAGGAATGGTATGAAAATCAGCATCCGTTGCCCCCATAACTAGGTGAATGTTATAAGTGGTATTAATCCTCAAGCTTCTGGGCATGGCTGCCAACTGGGGTCAGGAAGGAACGTCTCCTCCCCTATTGCCACTTGGAAACCTGCACAGCTAAGGGGTTTGACTTGGGGGTCATATGGCTTCCCCTGAAGCACCTGCCACAGGCAATTGCTTCAAAACAGGTACTGGCCTCTAGTTCCTTTCCAGGTAGAATTTAAGGTGTTTGATGTGACCTGAATCAAACCCCACAAGTTGATAAATATCCAAGGCAGCTATTGATGTCAATTTGAGGATAGGGATAATTTACATTGTGAGAGACAGTGTCTGTCTTGGGGCAGATGGGAGAGTTGCTACGGCTGTCAGTTCCCTTTACAGAGCCCTGGATAAGTGCTTCTGAAACAAATACATGCTGACAAGACAGAAATACACAAACACACAGACTCTGGGCTAGGCTCCTGTAGTTATGCCGACTCGGCCCTTTCTTTCCCACTGACAGTCAAACTTCATGTGCAAAGTTTTGATAACTTGGTTCAGGTCACAGCAAACATATTAAGCCATTTGAAACCCTTCACGTTCCCACCATCCAAATATTCACTTTTTACCATCCTGCCTGCCTAGAAGTTTAAGCCAGTTATCAACTGAGGAATTCTGGACGCCCCAATTTTGAAAGCAACCCTTTGACATGGAACGTTAGGGGGTTTTCACAGGGCATAGAATACACAATGAGCCCAAGGTGTTCTCTTTCCACTGGAACATGTCACGTCAAATCTATGCCCCACACCATAAGCTTCAGATATAATCTGCTTTTACAGAAGTCAGTGGAACATTCATAGAGAGTTTTTTAAAAAAAAAAAAAAAAAAATCAAGAATTTCAGTGAAAAATGTGGCTTGAAACCAAACAATTCCCTGCATTGTTTACAACCCAAGCACCAGGCTAGGGCATGAACAACCAGCAGTGAAACTGCCTAGGAGAGGACTAGAGCAAAAGTAAAAGCAACTTGTCACTTCATTGTCTGTTACGGGTGAGAGGGACACAGGAAGGAAACTAGCACAGAGCCAGCATGGCATCAGATCTTTGTAATCTTCACTTTCCCACAAGCGCTCTTTTTAGAGAGAAGTTTAACTCGTCAGCGTCCCTTTAAGCACGAAGCAGAACATGCCTCTGATTTTTACGCAATAAAGTTACCTTCCCTTCCCCTTGCCAGCCATATAGGGTCTGATGAGCAACAAGGGGGAAAGTTGGGGTCAGTTCAGGCCCCAAAGCAGGAGGGTAAACATGCTCCCAGCAGCACCACAGGCTCCAGACTCCTGATGCTCTTTGAGGGTTGAGCTTCACCCATGAGGGTGGGTGGGGGACATCACAGAACAGGACACGCCCTAGAGGTGAGCAGGCCCCTTGGGGCTATGGGGAACTCGTGACCTTTCCCTGCACCCCACGCACTGTAGGTGGGGAGGTGACACATTGGGATAACAGGGTGCTGGCTGTACTCCAGGGAAGAGCCAAGTCCCTGCTGGGGGGTGGGGGGAGGGAAGGAGATGTGGCCCATAGCTTGAGAGTCCAACGGGATACAAGCCTGGAGGTAGGGGTTTCAGTACCAGTGGGACAGTCCATCTGTACCTAGCCTGTCGGCTGGGGTGGGAGTCTCAGGGCAATGAGGGCTCAGCTCAGTCACAGCCCAGAGAATTCAGTGGGGCGGGCGGTGGGTCCGGGTTCAGCCTGTACCCAGCAGGTTAGTGGGGGCGAGGGCACGATCCCGGTCCAGTCCATACCCAATGGAATTAGGGGTTGAGGGTCTTTGCCCCGATGGAGGGGGTCTCAATCCTGGCTTGCTTAGTGACAGCGGGTCAGTGAGGAGGGAGGGAGAGCAAGCTCGGTCCGGTCCATACCCAGCGAGTCGGGGGGAATGGGGAGGGGGGGAAAGAGAGAGGCTCGGTTCCAGTCCGGTCCATACCCAGCAGGACACTGGGCCCCGGTGCAGGCTGTACCCAGCGGGTCAGTGGGGGGAGGGCAGGGAGAGATCTCGGTTCGGTCCGGTCGGTACCTAGCGGGTCAGAGGGGGAGCTCGGTCCCGGTCCGGTCCGGGCCCAGGGGGTCGGGGAGCTCGGTCCCGGTCCGGTCCGGGCCCAGGGGGTCGGGGGGGGGGGGGAGCTCGGTCCCGGTCCGGTCCGGGCCCAGGGGGTCGGGGAGCTCGGTCCCGGTCCGGTCCGGGCCCAGGGGGTCGGGGGGGGGGGGGGAGCTCGGTCCCGGTCCGGTCCGGGCCCAGGGGGTCGGGGGGGGGGGGGAGCTCGGTCCCGGTCCGGTCCGGGCCCAGGGGGTCGGGGGGGGGGGGGGAGCTCGGTCCCGGTCCGGTCCGGGCCCAGGGGGTCGGGGGGGGGGGGGGGAGCTCGGTCCCGGTCCGGTCCGGGCCCAGGGGGTCGGGGGGGGGGGGGGGAGCTCGGTCCCGGTCCGGTCCGGGCCCAGGGGGTCGGGGGGCAGCTCGGTCCCGGTCCGGTCCGGGCCCAGGGGGTCGGGGGGGGGGGAGCTCGGTCCCGGTCCGGTCCGGGCCCAGGGGGGTCGGGGGGGGGGAGCTCGGTCCCGGTCCGGTCCGGGCCCAGGGGGTCGGGGGGGGGGGGGCCAGCTCGGTCCCGGTCCGGGTCCAGCAGGTCGGGGGGGGGGGGGGGGGGGAGCTCGGTCCCTACCTTACGTGCCCGGGGCAAGGTGCCCCCGGAGGCCGCCAGCGCCCGGTACATCTCGGCCGCCCGGCAGCCGCCCAGCGCCGGCAAGGAGCCGGCCCCCCCGTCCGGCCGGTCCAGGGCGGCCGCCCCCGCCGCATCCTCCTCCTTAGGCTGGAGCCGCCGCAGCCGCCGCAGGGTCATGGCCGGGCCTGGGGCCGGCCGCCGGCGCACGAGGCTATATCGGCCCGCGGGGGGCGGTGCCGCCGGCGGACACGCCTCCTTCCTCCAGGCCCCGCCCCATAAGGGAGAGGCCCCGCCCCTTTCCAACGGGAACTCCGCGGCGCAACGCTCTCTAGGCGGAGAAACCACGCCCCTTCGGTCAAACCCACGATCCCAATGCAGGCAGAGGCCACGCCCCCGTCCAGGGAAACTCCACCCCGTGGCTAACAAACCACGCCCCTTCCACGTTAGCTCGGAGACAGGGAGCAAGAGAAGGGAAGCCCCCTCCTTCCAGGGAACTCCTCCCCTTAGACACAATAACCCCACCCCCTTCGGAAAACTCCTCCCCTTAGACACAATAACCCCACCCCCTTCGGAAAACTCCTCCCCTTAGACACAATAACCCCACCCCCTTCGGAAAACTCCTCCCCTTAGACACAATAACCCCACCCCCTTCGGAAAACTCCTCCCCTTAGACACAATAACCCCACCCCCTTTGGAAAACACCTCCCCTTAGACACAATAACCCCCCCCTTCGGAAAACTCCTCCCCTTAGACACAATAACCCCACCCCCTTTGGAAAACACCTCCCCTTAGACACAATAACCCCCCCCTTCGGAAAACTCCTCCCCTTAGACACAATAACCCCACCCCCTTCGGAAAACACCTCCCCTTAGACACAATAACCCCACCCCCTTCGGAAAACTCCTCCCCTTAGCCTCAATAACCCCTCCCCCATCAGGGAAACTCCTCCCCTTAGCCTCAATAACCCCCCCCCCATTATTTTTACAATGGCAAAAGACAGAGGCTGGAAAAGTGCAGTTATGTGGATTCCTTGAGCCTGGGGCATCTGTCTGAGAGAGGGGACAAGAGGCAGAACCAACTGCCGGGTTTTCTTGTATTTAAGAGAAGACTCCAACTCCAGTGGTCAGCGTGTGACCCTATGGCTGATCTTGCAACACCCTCAGTGCTGTGGCAGCTCACACATTTTTGGACAAGAGTGTTACTGGTCTCCTGTCTGCCAGGGAGCCGAAAGTGATGTCTTTTCAGAGCGGAAGCCTCACTGGCAAAGAGTTTCTCACCAACTCCAGGAGCCATTGCTGCCTTCTAGATCCTGGCCCAGGCTCAGCAGTCCACTTGACCAGAGATGTCACAGCCTTGCACTGGAGTTCCTTCCATTGGCACAGACAATAATCCAGCCCAGGAACTGGAGGACAGGCCCTCTGCAGTGCCTAACCTCCTGGCTGTAGAGACCAGCCTCTGGCTAGAGAACCTAGATGTCATGTTCTAACAGAGAGGGAGAGGTTATAATTAATTATTATTTATTAGAAGGGGATCAGCAATTTGGCTACCCAACTTGATACACTTTGAAGGGAGCTGATTTTCAAAGGGGTGACTCAAGTCAGGCCTCCCACAACCCCGAGGCTTGCCAAAGTACTAGGCCATGGGAAAATCTTGGCTGGTGTATTTCTAGCCATAGCCTGTGACACAGAGGCACGTCTGAAGGGGCACTCTCATGTTAGACAACACCTCTGCTTAGCAATGCAAAACTCCCTCTAAACTTCTATGGCCTGCCGCATTTTCACCAGTTATGCCCTTTTGCTTTGTTCATTTCTTTCAGTGGACTGCAGATTAGGCTTGTCAGTTTCATGAGTAGGTCGTTCATATATGGATCACGGCCCCAATCCTGGAGTGGGGTCCACAGGTCCAGAGCTCATTGCAGGATCAGGGTTTACCAGCTTCTGCACCCAGCCTTCCGCTACAAGGGAATGTTTCAGTCCAGCTCGAACGGCTTTCTTTTAAACTTTGATCAAATACAAAGATTAACTCATTTCTATTCAGACCAGGGGCTGTAAAAAGTGGGCTTGTCCTGGTGGCATCAATTAAACATTTTTCCTTTTATTATTTATGGGCCATAAAGGTCCCAGACAAGCTCAGAGCCTCATCACGGTGGGTGCTGTACAAATCCACAAGCGACAGCCCCTGCCCCAAAGAGATTCACACAGCCAAGTTCTCATCTCTGCTTTGCAGCTAGGGAAAGCAGGCCCTGAGAAATGAAGTGATTGGCCTAGGGCAGAGGCTGGGAGTGGAACCAGCTGTCCCACGTCAGATGCCCCAAAGAGCCATTTTCCTTGAGCACAACCACCAAGCTCAGCCTGTGACCCTTCTAGGTAGGGCAGAGATAGGATCTAACCACAGTGACCCTTGTGCTAATAGTGCAGTGCTGAGCTGGCTGCTCCACGGGAAGCGTCAGAAAGGAGAAGCGAAATGCAGAAGCGCAGGACTGAGGTCTCCCCAGGACACGCACCCAGGAAGATGACGTGAGCTCCACGCTCACACTGAACCCTACACTTGCTGGCATGCCCACAGAACCTCCTCGGTATAGTCTGTGAAGGGGACCCGTTCCACTTGCCTCCTTCATGCAGGTGAATAATCATCACCCCTCCTGGCCCGCAGCGCCCCCTTGGGGACAGATGCAGAAACAGAAGCCTGGAGCACTGCAGCCTGGCTCTCAGAGATGCTGAGAGTTGGCAGGCTGGACTGGAGGGGGAAGAGGGGGGGGGGGGAGCGCCTCTGAATTCTGGGGATGGAGCGACTGGCCCGGGCTTCACAACGAATCAATGAAGAGACTCCGGGTCTTCCGCCCCCGCGCTGGTGAGCTAACACTAGGAGCTGCCACCTCGAGCGCTTTAGTCGCTGTCCTTGACTCCTGGGGTGGAGCCGCACCCTGATTTCCCATGACAGCGGAGTCCCCCGACCCCCTGCTCTTTCTACATCCCCAGCACTAGCGCCTCCGTTGTCAATCCGTGCCCAGGGTGGGCAGCGTGAGCGTGAGTGGAACCAGCTGCTTTAGCAAAGCCGGCCGGGGATCAGAGAGGGGGAAGACCCTTTGCATTTCGGTGGTGCCTTTCGTGCTCGGGGCTCAGCCGATATTCATTGCCTAGGCCTCACTGCATGCCAGGCAAGGGCCAGACTGATAACCCCTCCCCACCCCCGACACTGTGCCAGGCAGCCCATGATACCTTACCCAGCGCAGCCATCCCCACTGGACAGAGCAAAGGTGCCAGGGCTACCCAGCAAGTCAGGGCAGTGGACCCAAGCTCTAACTCCCCATCTTGCCCTGGAGCCGGCTGCCTGCCATCTCCCTTCCCCACTTCCTGAAGCATGGCTGGTTGGTCAAAGGTTCCCCAGCTTAGTGCTGACCCAGGCCAAGCCTGCTGGTTGCCTAGCACGTCCCTGTGAGTCACTTCCCCTGCCTGGGCCTCCATTTCCCCATCTGCAGCATCACGTGTGTCCCCAGGCAGCCCTTCTCAGCTGTCCCCATCCAGCTTTGTAAAGTGCATTGAGATCCAGGAGGAAAACAGGCTGCAGAAGGGAAAAGGTGCATTTATGTCCAGCCCACGGGCGAAATCTCTCCAGCGCAGAAGAGTCTCCTTGAGACCCCAGCGTCCAAACACAACCAGAGCTGAATCTGGCTTCCTCGTGCTGGAGTCAACTTATCTGCAGGCGTGTGTCGCCCTCTCTCGTCCATCTTGCTCAACTGCAAAAGCTGCTTCCTGCCCATTGTGCCGTGTCTATGGATTTAGCCCCTCACCCAGTGGGTTTGTAGGGCTCCCAAAGCAGACCCAAGAAGAGCCCTTTGACGTGATGTGAAGGAGGAACTGGGAAGAAGCGAAAGACCCTGAATTATCAATTTTCCTGGGTTCCTCCCACCCCTGGGGAGAAGTCTAAACCACAGAGGTTTTACATGGTTCACATGACTGTCTATGGCTTTGTATAGTGCCTCCCACCTTGCTGGCCCAACTGAACCCCAGGAATAATGGGGAGCAAGGTGGCTAGCACAGACCTTGGGGTCAGGAAACTGGATGATGTTAATATGGATGCGTTCCCTTGACTTAGAGCCCCAGGAACTACTGGGGAGTAATTAGTTCGAATGACTCCAGGGAGTCGCTATTTCGAAATAGCAGCACTGGAGCGTCCACACTGCCGCTATTTCAAAATAACTTTCAAAATGAACGTTATTCCCCAAGGAAAGCAGGAGCAGAGATTTCGAGAGAACGGGTGTGGCCGTGCGGACGCTCTGCTGATAAATTCGGCCTAAGGGGAGTTATTTTGAAATAATGCCCTAGGGTAGACCAGGGCTGAGGATTTCAGTAGGACACCAGAGCCCCTTGCACCGAGGCAGCTACGGGATCACAGCATGTGTCTGCGTGGCTCTGACGTGCTCTCTGGAAATCATGTAAACACTCTAGCCCTCCCCCAGTCTGCCAGGGCGGGGCAGGCACCACAGTACAACTTTGTGTGCTCAAATCATGGAGATAGCAGAGCTGCTCCACTGAGCGCAAGCGGGTGTAATCCAGGAGTGGGGGGGGCTGGCCGGCAGTGGACTCCCTCCAAAGGCTTTAGCTTAATCTAGGTGAACCCTGCTAGCCACCCCCATGCTGACAAGCTTACCCCAAGATGAAATCCAATAAAGACAAGTGCAAAGTGCTTTGCTGGGGAAGGAGAAAAAAAAATCAAATGCACAGCTCCCAGCTGGGAACGACGGGCTAGGTGGCATAGTGCTGGAAAGGATAGGGAGCAACAGCGGATCGCAAATCACAACGTGAAGGAGGCTAATACCATCATGGGGAGTATTAACAGGAGAGTCATATGTTGGGACTGGTTCTGATTTGGGCAGGGGGCTGGACTTGGTGACCTCCTACGGTCTCCTCCAGCCCTATGAAAGTCAGTTTGTCCCACTCTAGGTCTCAGCTGGAGTACTGTGTCCACTTCTGGATGCCACCCTTCAGGAAAGACATGGACAAATTGTAACGTGACCAGAGGAGAGCAAAGATAGATAACTGGCTTAAAAAACCCAACCTATAAGGAAAGCGTGGACTAAAGGGGGATACGATAGAGAGTTATAAGTTCACGACTGGTGTGGCGAAAGGGAATAAGGAAGAGTTACTTACCTTGGCACATATCACCCAGACGAGAGATCACCCAATAGTATTAATAGGCAGCTGGTTTAAAACAAAACATGAGGAAGCTCATCTTCACACTACACACAACAGACCTGTGGAACTCCTTGCCAGGGGATGCAGTGAAGGGTAAGTTCATGGAAGCTAGGTTCGTCAATAGCTATTGGCCAGCATGGCCAAGTACCACAACCCCATGCTCTGGGTGTTCCTAAACCAGAAGGTGAGGCTGGACAACAGGCGATGGATCACTTATTGCCCTGTTCTATTCAGTCCCTCTGGCGTGGGCCACTATCAGGAGATAGGACACTGAGCTAGATGGACCTTTGGTCTGAGCCAGTCTGGCTGTCCTAATGAAAGGTTAGAAGAACTGAGTGGCTATTGCTACACTGAGTTTTTCTGCAAGAGACAATGCAAATGGAACACAGATTAGCATTTTCCCATGCTTCATTTGCATACTCTTTCGTTCTGTTTTTGCGCAAGGGGTTTTTGCCTAAAAACAGGCAGTGTGGCCATGGCCGCTTTGTGCAAAAATTCCTTTTTCTGCAAGATCCTTATGCTTCTCCAGGACAGGCATAAGGATCTTGCGGAAAAAGGTTTTTTTTTGCGCAAAATGGCCACGGCCACACCGCTTGTTTTTGAGCAAAAACCCCTAATGCAAAAACAGAATGAAAAGAGTATGCAAATGAAGCACGGGAAAATGCTAATCCATGCTTCACGGCTGTGTCTATACTGGCAAGTTATTCCGGAAAATCAGCCGCTTTCCCGGAAAAGCTTGCCAGCTGTCTACACTGGCCGCTTGAATTTCCAGAAAAGCACTGACGATCTAATGTAAAATCACCAGTGCTTTTCCGGAAAAACTATGCTGCTCCCGTTCGGGCAAAAGTCTTTTTCCGGAAAACTGTTCCGGAAAAGGGCCAGTGTAGACAGCACAGTAGTGTTTTCCGCAAAAAAGCCCCGATGGTGAAAATGACGATCGGGGCTTTTTTGCGGAAAAGCGCATCTAGATTGGCCAATCTAGACGCGCTTTTCCGAAAATGCTTTTAACGGAAAACTTTTCCGTTAAAAGCATTTCTGGAAAATCATGCCAGTGTAAACGTAGCCCATTTGCCTAGGCTCTTGCGGAAGAAGTCATAGTGAAGACGTAGCCAGTGTGTTTAGTCTTCAGAGAAGACGACTGAGGCGAGACCAGAAAACAGTCTTCAAAAACATGAAGGGCTGTTACAAAGACGGGGCCCAACTGTTCACCTCACCCACCAGAGGTAGGATGGGAGTAAGGGAGATTTAAGTTAAATAGCAGGGAAAACGTTCTAACTCATAAGGAACAGGCGACCAAGGGAGGGGGTGGAATCCCTGCCATTGGAGGTTTTTAAGAACAAGGTGGACAAACACCTGTCAGGGCCGGTCCTGATCCTTGGCCCTTCCTCAGCACACGGCTGGACTGGAGGACTTCTCAAGATTCTGCTGTTTCTTATTCTATGCTGACAGCCCAGCTATGCTGCCCCGATTTTGACAGGAGCATGGACAGGACCTAAAACCAACCGCTTTTTTTTTTCCCCAGCAGGGCCTGGCCTCACTTTCAGGAAAATATTTCCCCTGCGTACGTGGTTTGGATCCAGCAGCTGGCTTTAATTTTTAGCAAGGAATGAACTGATGCACTGTTAGCTGCAGAACATTGCTCAGTAAGAACACTCAAAAGCCAAGTATCTGAGGACAGCTGGCTGGCAGCTGAGGCAGATTTCACAACAGCTTGATTCCAGCATTACAGAAGCTTCTTCTGGAACGGGGCAAGTTATGCAGAGTCCCTGTCTCTGCCTGGGTTTGTTTTTGGAATTGCCCGTTTACAAAGGGTTGGCAGGGGTCTGCTCCTCCACCTTCCACTACTGAACAGAGAGAGTGGCTCCTAGAGGGGATCAAACCCCTCACACGTTCACGGGGGCAACAAACGCATCACCCTTCGGGACTGGAGAGAGACCCGTGGGTTACAGTCAAGGAGCAGAGCTCAAGCCCCAGATCCAAATGCATCTGGACTTGGGGCAGTTTGGAGCGAGATCCGAGCATGGGGCAGGAACCCCTCCCTCCAGCGAAGCAGGTTCCACCCATTTATGCCAGGTCAGGCTGCCATCATCATGAGCTTCCAGAGCATCTTCCAGCACTGTTAAGAGGGCCTAATGAAGGCCTAATTGATACACAAAGTTTTAGTGTTGTAGCTAAACCGTTACGACCGCCCCAGCCCCCTACATGCTGGGATAGCTTACTCCCCTTCCCATGCGGGAAGAGCCATATCGGTACAAAGCACCTGACACTATATAGTCTGTCAGTCTGTCCAAGAACACTTCCTAAACGGTACGAGTTAGGACCACCAATTTCACTAGGCAGCCTCCTCTTACCACAACTTAAAGCAGGGTGAGGATTTGTTTGTGCCAGAAAAATGGGACGTGCCTGGAAGGGGATTGCTGCTCCTCAAACCTTACAGAAAAGGGGCAGAATCACCAGGTAGGTGAAAAGGGCTGGCTGGGTACATGCCTCTCCATCCAGGACCACCCCAGCCCCGAATCTCCCACCCTCCAGGCCCCCTTTAGGAAGGGTGGGGGGGCTAAAGCTCCCCCAGATTTGTACAGGGACACTCCCCTTGCTCCCTGATGAAGGGGAACAGGCAGCAAGGTGCAGTTTTCTGCATTCCTCACTCTGCCTGGGGAGCACAGGGGGCAGAGCAGTGCACTCTGCTGTTGCTCCCTAAGGTGAGGAATGGGAAGAGCAAGCAGCTCTCCCTGGTATGGCTCGGGGTGGGGTGGGTGCACTCTTCCCCCACGTCCCTGCCCAGGGCCCCCCCTTGCTCCCCAATCCTGCCTCCTGCACCCTCACACCACTGCCCCTCCTTAAGGACCCAAGCAATGCCGGGTAAATGCACCAATACTGATATAAATGCACCCACGCAAGGGGAACTGTGCTGCTTTAACTCAACGGACCCCATCTTTGTGCATGGAGAATGCCTAAGCCAACAGGTGTCTGTCCAAGGGAGTTGCAAGGATTATCTCCCTCCGGGCATAGACAAGGCTAACGTGCCCTGTTGGGGGGAGGGGGGGCGGGAGTTCACTTTTTAAGACATTCAGCTGCTGTGCACAGGCATGAAGAGTGATTCCTGTTGTTACCCCACAGCCTTGCTGCAGCATTCGTCGCCCCTCACTAGAGGGGGCTGCAGTTAGCAACAATGAACCAGAGGCCAGCTCTGCTGATGTCAGTAATACACCACCCAGAGGCTTGTAAGAGGCTTATACAAAGCTCAGGACTTGATCTTATTGTTCGAAAATGAGGCTTAACAGGACATGCTCTCAGCCCAGGGCACAGCTAAGACCTTGTCTTGATTAAACAAAACTTAAGGTAAGAAAAAGATCCGCATCATTTCGGTTTTAGGAATTGTTAACATCTTTGTAGAGGACGTTGATAAGGCACCTACGTCAGCGTGTCTGCCACTAGGGCACGCAGGAAGAGAGCAGGGACGGTGGCACGGATTCAGAAGTAAAGAATCAGGGTCAGGACTCTTGGTTTCTACGTACCTGCTTCCATAACAGACTTACTGTGCGACCTTTGATAAAGCACCTAGGCTGAGCCGGTTTTGAGTTCCTGTCCAGCAGGAATGGGACATAAATGCTCCTCAGACATAGGGTTAAGTAATTCAATTTGCAGCTCTACCAGCCAGCAGCTGCAGCAGCCCTAAACCTCAACAGGCCATTTAATCCACAGTAGGCGCTTCCTTATCACTAGGGCAGAGATGCTCTTGCACATTTTCAGTCGGGAGGGCAGAGCATTTACAAGGAAAGACACAAATGACAACAGCTTTGGAGAACAGGACCACGGAGGAGTTTGCCCCTCTGACTTGGCCCTGATCCGTCTCTGTAGCTAGGAGGAGCAGTCAGGCTTGCTTTCACTCGGTGAGGATTTGGAATTCAGGGTTTTGCTCACCTGTTCAGGATTTTAAAGGACACACACAACCCAATCATTAGTTTTAACCATCCCAATTGCCCAACACCTCTCTTATGAAGCCTTTGCAGGACCAGGCTGTACCTGCCACCTGCTTAGTAGTAGGAGCTCCAACATGGCAGGCATCAGAGCTGGACAATTCTGCCTGTTACTTTTGAGCACACCAGCCTATCCAGCCCCATTTCCTTTGCCCATGTCACAACCAGAGCAGCATCCTGAGCAAGGGGCAGGGCTGTGGTAGAGAAAGGCTATTAGTTTAAAATCCAGGGCATACCCCAGCTGGCAGCTTCCCTAGAGCAAATTAGTCTGACCCCAGAGGTATTCCAGACACCATAATGTTAGGAGAAGACTGGCCCCCTTTATTCTTTCACATGCTCTGCTCAGAAGGGGTCTGAATCAGGAATTAGCTCAGGCACTTTCAACAGCAAATAGTGTTTAGGCCTAACATTTACTCCACTTTGAAACTGTTAGCTTGGAGGGAGGAGGCCCACAAACCCTTCTTGGGGTAGGTTTTTTGGAAAGAAAAGGGGAAAAAAAGGGGGGTAAGCAATTCACAGGCCCATCCCAGTTACATCTGTCTCCATTTAAAATTCCCCCTACTAGGAGGGCCACTTAATGCATGGCCATCCTGAGCAAGGGGGTGGGGTGAAGGGGCTGTGACCCACGACTTGTAAACCCAGCTGTACCATCCAAAGAACTGGCCGATGCTAGGAGTTTAAGTGAGGTAGCCAGAGTTCACTAAAGCTCTGGCTTCACTAGAAAAAACAGCATGTAATGTCTGTGACGATAACTCATTAACCAGTGTTAAAACTGCACTTGACTTTTTAAACCTGTTAGCAGGCCCAGGAGTTCTCCAGCTACCTTCACTGGAAGAGAAACCGTGCTGTAGACAACTTTTATGGCATTCCCTCACCATGTTAGCGGTTCCTGAACTTTTGAATAAAGTGACCCACCCAGTTATCTTTTTCGCAGTTTACCAGGGTCCACCTGTGAAAGAGGCCCCAAAACCAGAGGCCAGCATCCATGTTCCTCTAATCTTTTTCATCCATGTGCAGAATATTTGTAGGTGCTTGGAGGCACATGCGCATGTGGGCCACCAGTAGAAACAAAAAGACCTTGCTGTAGGGGCTCTGCTAATCTGCTGGGTGGTATCGGAATCTCTTGAACAGCTGCACAACTGCCCAGTTTACAAGGAACAGCCAGCAACCTTCCCCTCCACTATGCCCCAGCCTCCATCCCAGCACGGTGCAGAGGAGAACCTCCCCACCCCTCGCCGGGATAGGAAAGACAAAGGACCAGAGAGCAATCCTGCTCTGCACTGACCCCCATCCCGCCAGGCTGGGCCGGACACTCCATGCCTGGAGTGCATGAGGTGATGGCAGCACCCATCTGTGACCGAGGGGGCCAGTCCAAACTGGAGTGGTGCTATGACCCTCTACATTGGGCCTAGCCCCGAGGATACAGTGTGAGTAGCTCCCTCTGGGACTTCTCCATAGCAGGCCCACAACCTGTCTACAACCTGGTTGCAACCCACTGGTTGGGAAACACCCAAGGAGGTCAAGTCAAGGTGTATTGATGTGGACTTCCGCAGCTGGATAACACTGTCACTGGCTGCAAGCTAGCAGACCTGGCTTTACTCCCCAGTGTTGACAAGCCACGTACACAGAAAAACAAGACCAGACTCACCTACTGACAGTAGGATGTGCCCATGGTCACTCCAGGTGAGCTCCCAGGAACAAGGCAGAGCCACCGTAGACAGCACAGATTCTAGGATCCTGTTTGTTTTAAGTGTCCCACAGCATTGGAGTTTTCCCATTGGCCTCTCTCCTGCTGTTCTAGTTCATTTTTCTAATTATCATCCCACTACTGCTGGCTACTCCACCTCCACTCCCTTCCTGCTTCTTGTTCATAGACAGCTATCCCGACGGGTCAGGGCTAACCCTTTGCAGGATACCCACGGCGAGCACGGTTTGAGAATGAGTCCAACAGCTTGTGTGAATAAAACAGACTTTAATAATGTACAGCAGAAATTGGACAGCTTGTTCTTATATTAAACCCAAGATTTCCTATATTACAATGTATTTACATTTGCATACTGAAGAGGTAAAGTGTCTAAGTGGCTATTTTACAGTCCTTTTCTAAGACGACATACAAATAAAGGGCGCAGAGAAGTACCCAGAAAGATCTGTTCCGAAGCCAGAGTACCATCCGTTCACCATGTGTCAGAGACTAGAGGCACAAACTTTGACCCGAACTCCTCCCCAATTTGATCCCATTGATCAAACTGAACCCCCCCCCCCCCGGTTAAACCAAAGGCCTAATTCCCTCCTCCCACCTCTTTTCAACTGATCTGATCTTTTCCTGCCCTGAACTGTTTAGTTACTGTATACGGTTAGGACAGCTGGCATTTCACTTCCAAAAAGGACTGCATCTCAGTGCCAGGCAAAGTGATCCCTAGGTTTGCTACAAGGCAGCTAAGTAAAGTTTGCACCCCTCTCTGGCGCACATACATGGAAAGTGCTGTATAAATGCTACATTGTTATTCCTATCTCAGAGGGTCCAGTGAGGGTTTGACTGCTCTGATCGGTACCTCGGAACTGTGTTTCCACCTCAGTGTGCCACCCCCCCTTCTAGACATCGGGGCCAGTACAGCTCTGGCATGTGCTGTTTGGCATGGTACTAAGGCAGATACGTGTGGTTACTCTGGGGGGTGATGGAGTGGATCAACACATAGAATTAAATGGCTGAATTAGTGTCAAAGAAAGTCTCTGGACAGCGAATGGAATAGGAAACCTTGTTCTCCGAAGGGAGAATGTTTTAATGCTTATGGGACGACAGGATGGCAGCCCCTACTATTCAGCGTGATGGGCCTACGGCCATTGATTTCAGTCACTCAGATTTTCTCCTGCACAAGCCCCATCTTAAAGGTCCCGCTACAGTGGCTGAAGAGTCTAGTAGGTATTTAAGGCACACACCACCTTGGATTCTCAATGCAGAAGGTCTCAGTAAGTAACAAGTCACATTGGAGATGCAGTAATTTCTGGCTGAGAAATACTCAGGACAAATCAGAATGGGAGACTCCATTCACCAGCTACACATGCTGCTCCATGAACCCAGGGTCTGACAGATGCAGACCACTGCCGACAGGGATGCAGCCCTGTCCTGCCTGTCATTTAAAAGCAATGGGAGAATGCAAAATAGCTCCAAACACAAAGCAAAAAAGATTCCTCATTTGAGGAATATAATCAGACGAGATAAGAGGCCTGGGGGAAGACACACACAGACAGTGAGAACAGAAAGTCTGTAAAACAACAGCAGCCTGTGAGCCAGAGAAGAGATGAAAACTCACCTTACAGAGCAGGCTCAAGGTTTGAGTAGAAAGTTCCAGTGTAAATTCAGCTGCGTACATTTGGATTTTCCTTTTTTGCAGTGATTTCTTTACAAACAAAGAGGTTGAGAGGTAATTATAGACTGTTTCTCTTCTCTTATAAAAATTAACAATATTAAAAAAAGTTAAAACCCAGACCCTCCCAATCAAATAAAAAACAATCAAATGCACTCCAGTTAAAAGTTATGGCTTCAGAGTTACAAAGCGCAAACAACACCCTAATCATCATACAACCCGGGCTTCTAATGTTGCCTTCAGTGCTGCATTCGTTCAGACAGGACAGAGCCCTGGGCTATTTCTAACATTCACTAGGCAGCAATCAAATCAATTCTACTTCAACCTGATTGGTTATTCGATTAAAATAAGATTCATGCAGTTATGCCCTCCCATCCCCCACCCAAAGAGTTATACACAGCTGCTTCCAGAATACAAGATATTTATATATGTATATTTAAAAGATGGACACATTTCCAATCCCAGTGGTCAATGGTCAGATCCTGCAGTACGCAGAGTGCTCCTTGAGTGGTGCTGTGCACAACTGTTTCCACAGGCACAGAGCTCTTCACTGATCAGACCTGGAGTGTTCCTGACAAAGCGCTTTGAGACATCCACGGGTTATGTTCTAAAGAGGCAGATATCCTGCATGTCCCTGTAGCTTGGTCCCCTCCACCCAGAGGCAGTGCTGTCTCCAATCTGTCAGACACGCTTCTGTCTCCTTTGCATCCCTCCTGCAGACGGCTCCCCTGGCAAGGCCATCATTACATACTGCCAGACCTTAAAAACCAGGGTCTTCAAAAAAAACCTTGTTTCAGGGACAAAGTCAGCACCCCGTTTTAGAAAGGGGCAGGATGGCAGTGAAGCAACTTGACGAAAAGTTCCTGCAGCTGGTGTACAACTGGCAGGATAGAGCCCCGCTCTGGGAGAAAGAAGGATCTGGCTGTAAGTAGCCCATTCAAGCTAGATAACGCTCACTGCTGCACAGGGAAGGCACCAGCACACATAGCTCAGAAGAGGACACTCTAGCTTTGCACATGCACAGAAAAAACACAAATAGGAATGTGCGACCCTACAAGCAGACACGCTGCACATCTAAGGGGAACCGAACGGCACAGAGCACACGTGACTTTGCACATGCATGCACTGCTGCACGCATGCACACACACTAGCAGCCACTCTGGCTTTTTTACTTTTTCCAAGCTCAAAAAAAAAAAAAAAAAAAGTTTGCTGAAGCCGATGGCTCTTCCATGTGCATGTGCCAGCCCCTGGAAATCCTGCAGGTATGGCAATACCACCTTCTCTTTCCCTCCCCACTCTCAGGCCTTGAACCCTTTCCAATGAATGTGCCATATTCACTGGACTACACCGGGATGTCCATCAAAGAAACGAAAGTAATGGTCATGGCAAGATCCAGCCACACAATCCCTCTCCAGTGTCCATGCTGTCAGGAGGTGGTTATAAAAAGGTTTCCGTTTCATACCCAAACCAGGAAGAGAACATTTATTTTAGCAGGCTTTGTCCTCCCTGGCTAGCAGCCCATAAATCTCCCGGTCTGGTTGGTAGCAGTAGGTCAGGTAGAAACGCGAGGTAGGCCTCAATCACATCTACTCTAGCATGGCAGCTTTTGTGCAGCTTCCTCAAGCTGCAACTTGCAGGCTAGATCTTCACATCTTCCTGGATGCTGAGCTGTGAGAGTGTTTTCTTGATGCGGAGGGCTGTTAGCCGAGCTGCACCATTGGCATACCAGCATTCACGCATCATCTTGCCCATCACGCGTAAAGCCTAGCCAGGAAGCAGGGAGAGAAATGTCAGTCCTTTCCTTCAGAGTTCAGCTCCTTCTGCTAAGACACTGAATCAACAGTTTAAAGTGACTCCAATACTTGTGGAAGATGCTGGTGTAACTGTGCCAAGATGGAAGCTTTCTGCTTATTCCAAGAACCGGCACTGCCACTGCCCATGCTAACTTGCCAGCATACTTCAACTGTAACCTTCTACAGATGTGCTATCCCATCACGGGTCATTTGATTCTTGGCTATTCCACTAAACATGGGAATGCATTACTGCTGGTTTTTGTAATGACATGGGCCATTGGGGACTGCACTAAGCATAGGGATGTAAGAGTTTTAATGGTTAACCGATAAGCTGATGCTTATTGGTTCCTGTTACTGTTCAAACTCTGCTTGGGAGCACAGAGCCAGCAGGGACAGCAGCCCATGGGGCCACTTAAATGGTGTAAACAATGGAAATTCCACCGGTTACACGGTTAATATTTATTAACATTTTTCATGTCCCTAAAACCCAACTGCTTACTCAATCTACATAATAGTGACCTCAAGAGTGTTCTGAGCATTAGTACAGCGCTCTGAAAAACTCAAGCACTAACAGGTAGATGTTTCACAGCCCAAGAGCAGTTACAGGGTAACAAAGTTCACTTGCCATTGATTAATGGGGAATTATTAACCACTCACTGGATTTCAGACACTACATGAGTGGAGCCCAGTGGACTCCAAACAGAGGTGCTACCCCAGCTCTGGGAGCGTCTCCACTGAGTACAGTGCAATAGAGTGATCACCTACTCCTTGTCTCAGATGGGACTTTCAAGTCTCCATGTTCTGTCCCTCTGGGCTTCCCCATGGGCCCCAAAACATTTGGGAGTGGTCGGTCCCTCCAGGGCAGGAATAGGAAAATCAGTAAGCAAGGAGGCTGGAATTAGGAACTCTGCCTTCAGGACTGAATCTAATCAACCCACTGGGTGGATAGTGCTTTTCCCTAAGGCTCAAATGAAGACTGACAGATCCTACCTCGTAGCTCTGCCACCAGTTAGGGATGTTGGGGCGCAGCTTCTGATCACACACAACCTTCCGCATCTCCTCAATGGAGGGGTCAGAGGGAACAAGGTCATAGTACGGGAGTTGATATTCCTCATGGATACCTGACCATGAGAAGGGAAAAAGTCATCCACAGAGAGAGAACAGCGTGATCCCCTCTCACCAGAGCCGCATTACTGCAGCCTGGATTACGTGACTTACAAAAGTGAGGTGTCAGCAGTGCAGGGAAGCAGAAGGCAGTTAGCTGAACTGGGATTAGGCTAGGCCATTGGGGTTAACACCACCTCTCTCCTGGGAAAAGGGGCAGGGAATGCTTACCGACCACATGTGCTCAGGACTGTGTGGCACTTTCAACAACGATATCCCCATCCCCTGAGATATACTAGGGCCCTGATTCAGTACAGATTCATAGGGAAGCAACCCATGCTCTACATCAGCAGCACCACCACTTTCTTCTCTCAGATTTGGCTACAGAAATAGGTGTGCCACCAACAGCACTGCTACCCATCGCCTCTCACATGCCTGGTCTGCTAGCAGTCTTGAGTCACTTCTCCACTCTTCCACCATCTTGGTGGACATACTCCGGGGTGACATTGCATTTACCCCCCCATCCCAGGACTATAGATATCCCCATGACTGCTGGAAGGATAGGTTCTCTTTATGCTCTGGGCTTCAACTAAGTCAAAGACAAGGGGTTGGTTTGTTTGTTTGGGGGAGGGGGGGAGTGGACGGTAGTGCAGAAAAGCTGAAAGCATATTACCTCCTGAACTGCACCTACGAGCAATCTCCCAATAGACCAGGCCCAGAGCATAGATATCAGCACATTTAAATGAATCAAAATGCTTCATGTTAATGGTTTCATCCAAGACCTCAGGGGCCATGTACCTGCAGCAAAGAAAAAACAAATGTCATTTCCTTGTCAGAGGACTTTCTGGAAGGCCTTCAGTGGGGACTTCTCCCTATTTGTTGTATACAACACAAGTTGCCTGTACAGTGCTTGGATGCTGCACAGCAATGAGAGTCATGCTGAGCCCAATGATCCAGACAGAAGCAGGCACTGTGTTAAGAGAGCAAACAGAACGATGATCCAAACAAGGAAGGAAAGAGGAGGGGTCAGCTAGGGACGCAAGAATGGTCAGATGTGCACTGAGCCGAAGACAGCATGACCCCTGAGGCCAGGATGGAGGCGAGGGACCCTATAGGCGAGTTCCCTGAAGCAGAGGCGAGCTACCAACCTCTGCCTTGGAAGCACACAAGCAGAGGGAAGGGGCAGTAGGCTGTGATTGCTTGAGTCCCCAAACCTAGAATTAATTTATTCATAAATTTTTAAAAAAGCCACTAAACATTCTCCTTCACCACCCTGAAAACCCTGCTTATATCTAAGCTAGAAACTCTACCAATTCCCAGTGAGGCTCAAACCCTTTCTATGCCCTCATTCGGTTAGCACTGAGCCTTGACCAGGAGTACAGCTGAGCGCTCTCCCTACCGTTTGGTTCCAACCCTTTGATTTGGTGCAATATCTATGGTATCGGTAACAGAATCATGGCGGACTGCCAGACCCAGGTCAGCGATGGCACACATTCCATTCTTCTTCACCAGGATGTTCTTCGATTTCAAGTCCCTGTGTGCAATGCCTGGTTTTCCTGATGGAGCAAGATAAGAAGTCTCAATAGCAGACTTTTCTCTCCCCTTACTGAGTCTGATCAGTGCAGATGAGCTGAATGCAGAAAATGGGACTGAGGCAGTCATCAAATCCAGAGTGAATTTGAATCTTAACATCTGTACGCACAGTAAGATCTGCAGCCTTGTTCTTTCTTCAGTCTCTTATTTAAACTAAACTCGGTACCAATGAAAGGCGCTAAAAACACTGAAGAGCTTCCATTTACCCCCCACGCACTAGGATTTAAACTGCAGCAGACCCACTGCACCAGGTGTCTCAGACACACAGAGACATGGCTCCTGATCTGAAGAGGTTACAATCTGTTCCGCCCTGCTACTGCCTATACTACCATCTTCTGTGCTCCCCACACCCAACCAGGACCAAATTAAGTATGTGCGCGCGCAATGTGGGTATCTGTCTAAGAAAAGCTAGACTTGACCTAGCTAAACTGGCCTAGATTCAGATCTTGCAGGAGGACTAAGGCAGGGGTCAGCAACCATTCAGAAGCAGCATGCCAAGATTAACTTATCCATTTCTATTTATTGATCTGTGTGCCAGGGGAAAAAGGAGTAGGAGGGACGGGGGCTGGCGATTATATTTTCTGAACCAGCTGCCGCTAGGGAGAACGGTTTAATTTAAATGATTAAACATTTTAAACTCTCTCATGTTAGTTTATCAAACGTCATTTTAAAATCACAGTGGCAGTATCGTAGCCAATGAGATTAATCCGAGGCACAATTATTGTTAATTTATGTCCAACGCAAAAGGCTTCAATGTTTTCTTTCTTAATGGGAGGGAGAACCTTTTTTGGGTCAGGGGCTACTGACCCACAGAAAAAATCAGTTGGGGACCTCTCAAGTAAGAAACAAAATCTTCTCCAAACCTCCCCCGCCCAATCCTCCCTGATGTGGCCCCCAACTGAGACCTCACTCCTCTGGTGCGCCAGCCTCAAGGAGTGCCAGAAAGGGACAGGGAAGACTGAGGTTCAGGGTTTCCTATAGACCAGATTTACTTTTCTGGGGGTTCAGAGTTAGTGGACTTTATGGACCCTCTTAGGCTCTGGGGTGGGGACAAAAAATGAGGTATTCAGTGTGCGAGACAAGGCTGCCAGCGAGTGGGATAGGGCTGGGGTGCAGGATCTGGAAGGGAGGTAGGGTCTAGCCAAGGGGAGGGAGCAGGAGCAAGGAAGCATGTCAGAGCAAGCTGGGGGTATGGGGTCTTGGTGGGGGCAGGAGATTCGGGAGTGGATTGAGGGACACTAACCTGGCTCAGCAACCCTCTCTCCATGCAGCAGGGAGCCCACACAGCCACAAGGCTGCAGCACCAGCTCTGGCTTCCCACTCGGAGGGCATGCATGTGAAGAAAGCCCTGACTTTCCCCTCCAGACCTGGCTCATGGCAGAGAGCAGAAGAGCAAGCGGCTCCATGCGCTGCTGCTCCCACAACGGGGAGGGGGGAGAGCAGCAGCACATGAAGCACACCGGCTGAGCCCAAGCATGCCCTGCCTTGCAGTGCCCCAGCTGGGCTCCGCACAGCCCTTCCTGGGGCTGAAGCAGTAGCTCCAAAATAGTAAGGTCTGGGAGTGGCTCCGCCAGGGTTTGCCTCGTATCTGGCTGGCCGCCCCCCGACTCCCAGCAGTGGCGGTAGCTGTTGTAACAAGTGGGCACCTGGAGATGGAGGCGGCAGTGGTGGTGTGGCTGGACTGGGGCCCCATGTGGCAAAGATAGCCCTGCGAGGGAAGGGAGGAGGCCATGCAGCATGCGGTGGTGGGACAGCTGCAGTGGGCGGCAGGGACTTGAAAAATCCCCAGCTGCCTGGCAGCAAAGTGCCTACATTCTGTGTCTGTGTCGGCTGTTGCTGCTGCACCGTGCTAGCGTGAGCCTGTCCCAGTCGCGGAACTGGGATGGGAGGTCCTAGTGTTCCCCACACGCTGGATCCAGCGGGGAGGCTTACGTGGCAGTGAAAAACTGGCCGTAGATTGCTGACCCCCGATCTAAGGCATATTTCCACTTTCATTTTATGATTAAATTCTAGCTCTCCGACTACAAGGCACCTGTGCATCATAAGCGCCCCATATTAGTCTTCCTGCTTTAAGTCTCTTCTAAAGAATGACCAGTTCATGTTGATAATACTTTTCTAGAACCCTCTTACCCTGGGTCCCCACAATCTCCATGTGCAGATGTGCCAAGCCACTAGCAGCAGACAGGGCCAGTTTAATTGTTCCCTCGATAGTCACTGTGTATCTGTTGAGGTAATCAAATAGTGAGCCATGCTCATGGTAATCGGAGACAAGCCACAGCTGAGTCCATGTCCCATTATCTGTAGCAAGAGAAAAAGGGGAAAGAGCAGCAAAACATCAGCATTTATAATGCATTTTGTTTATCATTAAAAATCACAGAATACTGTAACTGGAAGGGACACTGAGGTCATCAAGTCCAGTCTCCTGTCCTCGCGGCAGGACCAAGCATCATCTAGATCATCTAGGTTCTCAAACTTTTTGGCCTGCAGATCACCTCATAGAATCCTAGGACTGGAAGAGACCTCAGCAGGTCAAGTCCAGCCCCCTGCCCAAAGCAGGACCAATCCCAATTAAATCATCCCAGGCAGGGCTTTGTCCCACTAACCGGAGACCATTGCTCCTTGTTCTGCCATCCGTCACGGAGAACAGCCTCTCTCCATCCTCTCTGGAACCTCCCTTCAGCAAACTGAAAGCTGCTATCAAATCCCCCCTCACTCTTCTGCAGACTACACAGATCCAAATCCCTCAGTCTCTCCTCATATGTCATATGCTCCAGCCCCCCAATCATTTTGGTTGCCCTCCGCTGGATCCTTTTCAAAGTGTTCACATCCTTTCTGTAGTGGGGGGCCCAGATCTGGACTCAATACTCCAGATGTGGCCTCCCCAGTGCCGAATAAAGGGGAATAATCGCTTCTCTAGATCTGCTGGCCATGCTCCTCCTAATGCACCCTAATATGCCGTTAGCCTTCTTGACTACAAGGGCACCCTGCTGGCTCATATCCAGCTTCTCATCCACTGTCATCCCCAGGTCATTTCTGCTGAACTGCTACTTAGTGAGTTGGTCCCCAGTCTGTAGCAGTGCTTGGGATTCTTCTGTCCCAAGTGCAGGACTCTGCACTTGTCCTTGTTGAACCTCATTAGAATTCTTTTCGCCCAATCCTTCAATTTATCTAGGTCACTCTGGACCCTATCCGTGCCCTACCAACTTACCAACCTCCCCCTACCTCGCTCAATGCAGACCTGTCTGCAGACCACCAGCCAACCACCCATGATGACAAAATGGGTGGAAGAGTGGGTAAGGGTGTGAAGACTAGGTGGGAGACTGGATGTAGGAGCAGGTTGAAGGGAGGTCTGTGGGGAGGGGATGAGAGTATGGGATCTGGAAGGGAGTGGGATGGAGAGTGCCTCCCCTAGACTCTGTGCCTCCCACTACTCTCAGGTACTGCCCCGTGCTGCTTCCACTGAGGGGGGAGCAGGGGTGATTCCAGTCAATGGGAGCAGTGGGAAAAGCCTCCAGATGAACAGTTCCTGGAGGAGGGGGAGCTGCAGCATATGGAGCCACCACTTCTCCCACAAGTTGGAGCCAGTCCACAAAGCTCACTCCCCATCCCTCCCCCACAGCGGGAAGCCGGCTCTGACGCTCAAACCTCACAGGTAGCTTGGCACAAGCTAGGGCACACTGACAGTGTTAATAGTTTTTAATTATAGCTGGCTCTTTTTATAATTTGAAGAAATGATCGTTATGCTTTATGAATATACTGATGGTTTTCTTTATCGGTTTCATTTAAAAAAAAAGTAGATCCTGTACTAGAACATGGGATCGCTGAGGAACTTATGACCACTGGTGCTTTGACGCTGAAGATCGAGACAGGATTTTTACCTTTGTTATCTGCAGCAATAAACCCCAGGATGTTCTCATGTCGCAACATGACAGTCTGGTATATTTCTGCTTCCCTGAACCAGGAGCGCTCTTCCCGCGAAGAAAAGATTTTCACAGCTACGTCACCTCCACGCCACCTGCCACGCCACACTTCCCCAAAGCGACCTTTGCCAATGATCTCCTGAAGGACAATGGTTCGAGCCACAGTTCGTTGAACAAAGAGCGGCAAACCTGTGGACAAGAGATTGAAAGAAGAACTTTGAGGGACACTTGAGAGATGCTATGGAGTTTAGAACAGAATATCCAGAGGGTTGTCTGTGTTTGATTTAATTTTATTGTGTTTAGCAGTCCAAAGAAAAATGCAGGATCCACCCTTGTGGTACCCAAGAACTCTCTCACTGCCAGAGATGGAAGTCTTCAAGAACAAATCTTCACAACCCAAAAACTTCACCTCCTTCTCTCTAGAACTGATTTGGGAGCAGTGATTGGAAGAGAGAAGATGCTCTCATCCTTGTCCCTTATTCCAACACTAGACAATTAGCCCGTCATAAGACGGGATTTTCAGGTCTCTCCTCCACGTTGGTCTTCTCTCCTGAGCCTCTGGTCTCTCGCTCCATCGCTCTCTCTTTTTTCCTCCTCCTACTGCCTCCCCCGCCCCCCCCCCCAGCTCTCCTCTGCCTCCTGCCTCCCTCTCTCTTCTCCTCCCCCTCCTGCCTCTCAGTCAGGGGACTGCGGAGCCCAAGTGGCCATTTGGGCTCCGCACTCCCCATGCTACATGGGGAGCGTGGAGCCCAAACGGCTGCTTGCGCCGCTTGCTCCCCTGCAGTGGCCTGGCTGAGCGGCACAGAAATCAGCCGAGCCCCATAGCAGGAGGCGAAGGGGGGGGCGCGCGAGGCGGTGACGTACATGGCCAGGCCCCACCCCCTGGGCATGTACGTCACCACCCTGCCTCCTTTCCCCTTCCGCCGGGGCACTCGGCTGACTTCTGCACCGCTCAGCCGGGCCACCACGGGGGAGCAAGCGGCGCAAGCAGCCGTTTGGGCCCCGCGCTCCCCATGCGGCATGGGCCACCCAGAGGGAACAGCCACCATTTCAGCAACAGCCAGCATTTCGGCGTTACAGACTCAGACACTGGCCTACTACACACACACACACACACACACACACACACACACACACACACACACACACACACACACACACACACACACACACACACACACACACACACACACACACACACACACACACACACACACACACACACACACACACACACACACACACACACACACACACACACACACACACACACACACACACACACACACACACACACCAGATTTCCAACATATGAATCAGACTATTACGGGTTTCTCCCTATTGCCAGTCAGTCATTCACTATAACTGACTGATCACTTCCAAACGCTTCTTTGTGGATTTGAATAAAGTCTGAGTCAACAAAATTCTGTAGACAGATGTTTTGGAGAACATCCTGCCCCAGGTTATGCAAGCAGTTTTTCTGACTGGATCTGAAGTATTACTATTCCATACACGTTCTTTTACTGCATTCATCACTACACTATCTGAGCAGCACTGAGCAGAACACGCACACTGGACTAAGAAATAACATTTCTAACCAAAAGTTACTCTCAATCTACTATGACAGGACCAACACGGAAGGTCTTTTATCAGCAGTGGCAGATTACCAAAAAAAAAATCACACAAGTAGCTACAAAATTAAATGGCTTGCTTTCACTCTACAAGAAGATCAATACATCACACACTTCTTAAGTGCTAAAACATCTCAATGGACCACCACAAGGGTTCTGCAATTTTTCAGCTATTTCAAGTAACTTTGGGCCAAAACCTGGCCTAGCACCTTATGCTGTGATCCCATCAGATCTTGTATGCTGAGCAGAGTCAACGTTCGCAGGGGGAGGGTTCTCTAAGAAACATCTAGAGACTAAACATAAGAAGTGAAGATGGTTAAAGACTAAGAGACAGTGCTAAAATAGGCAACACCCCAGCATGTATTAGGGGGCTATTATGCTGCTGTAGGTGCATTCTTTCAGGTAAAACATAAAGCTTGTCCTGACAAGCTTTAGTCATTAAAGACCCCAAAGCATTTTGCAGAGGAGACACGGCATTTAATGCTTATAACCTGGTCAAATGCCTACGTAGATAAGTTATGTTGCAGGGGTAATCTACAGGCTAGACGGTCGACTGTATATACATCTCAAGTCTCAAACTGTTGCACAGGGCTGCACGGTGTTCAACCATTCACATGAACCAGATGCATCGTATACCAAGTCACAGTAAAGTATCAAGTTCAACAACAACAACAAAAGGGACTGCTGTAGCTGACGTTGCATTTACAGGTATGTGGAATTGTTTCCTGCCTAGGATCTAGATTTTTATATACTGAACTCCACAAAGGAGACTTTACCATAATTGAATCATTTAGCATTTACATAGAGTGCAACATCTCTCATGCATCCTACAGTTCCCAAAGTAGCCAAGTGCTGATCCTGAGCCACTGGCTTCAGCTGAATTTAGAATAAACACCAGTGACCTTACCATTCAGACTGCAGATAAGGAAATGTAGCCAATGGGCTAATATTGGAGCTGAGATACCATGGTGATGAGCACTTCAGAATACAGAATTCCATTACTATTGGACGTAATTTATTATTTCTGAAAAGTAACAGGAGCTTAATACCTGAGCCGGAGCCAGAAGTGGAGAGATCATAAACTAGATCTTGCAGAGTCTTATCCTTGGACAGACACATTTCACAAGAGGGATCTTCCATGTCCAACCGCTGACGATTGTGATAAACTCGTTGGTGATGATGAAAGACAAAAACCACTACAATCAAGATGACAAACACAAGGAAGACAGGCCCTGCAATCACTGCTACCAACTCCACAGGGCCCCAACCAGACTGAGGTTCATTCTCTTTCACGTGACCTGTAGTGGGAGGAGGAAAAAAAACATTTTAACACACAGCATGGATGTGTCTAGACTACAGGGTTTTGTCGACAAAACTATACCTGTGTCTATGCTACCGCCGAGTTCTGTCAACATAACATCGACAGAACTCGGCAGTTTTGACGACGGCGGCAAGCCTCATTCTACGAGGAATAATGTCTTTTGTCGACAGAGTGCTGTTGACAGAAGGTGTTATTGCATCTACACTGTCCTTTGCGTCTACACTCGTGTTGACAAAGCGGCTTGATTTGTCGACAGAACTGGATGTAGTGTAGACGCTCTTTGTCGACAGAAGCTTTGTCGACAAAAGCCTGTAGTCTAGACGTACCCTTTCATTCCTTTATTCATGTTCTCTATATACTGGAGGGAAGAGTCCCTGATTCCTACTCTTAGGGTGTGTCTAGACTACATGCCTCCTTCGACGGAGGCATGTAGATTAGCCAGATCGGAAGAGGGAAATGAAGCCGCGATTAAAATAATCGCAGCTTCATTTAAATTTAAATGGCTGCCCCGATCTGCCGATCAGCTGTTTGTCGGCAGATCGGGGGAGTCTGGACGCGATGCCCCGACAAAGAAGCCTTTCTTCATCGACACAGGTAAACCTGGTTTCACGAGGCTTACCTGTGTCGATGAAGAAAGGCTTCTTTGTCGGGGCATCGCGTCCAGACTCCCCCGATCTGCCGACAAACAGCTGATCGGCAGATCGGGGCAGCCATTTAAATTTAAATGAAGCCGCGATTATTTTAATCGCGGCTTCATTTCCCTCTTCCGATCTGGCTAATCTACATGCCTCCGTCGAAGGAGGCATGTAGTCTAGACACACCCTTAGAGCTTAAACTACTTTAACTCTGTTTCAGGACTTTGAAAAGGACATTCCCAGCTGCAATGCTAATTCACTAGCTATTGCAAAGCAGAAGTAAATAGGCTAAGTTGGAATAACAGATGAGAAAGGTCATGATCACTATTACTAGAACAGCAAGTAGCAGCTGATGACCCCAGTGGAGTGCCCAGTTTAGGGATTACACTACAGTCTCACTTCAGAACCTAAATTACCATCTTGGAGCCCACAACTGTACCCAAATAGTTTCAGAAGACCAGGCTACAATGCATCTTCCATCTGAAACACAGATTCCACTTCACATAAGGAACGGCAGTTGCATTTATTAGGGGGCCTGTGCTCTTGATTTCCCTTTTTATTCCTGCCCAGGAGACAAAATCTGGCATTAACCTAGCTTTCTGCCCTAGGCCTGCACGTGTTGCTCTCTCCTCGCACAGTCACTACTGCCTAGTCGGCCAGATCATTAGAGCTTAACACAAAGCATTCCTTCCCCTCAAAATAAACTGGTCATTGTCTTCGCATAGCACTACAGCTAAAGCATTATGCTAGCTATTAACAAAGCCAACTTAATACAAAATAGTGAAGTAGGAAGGTCCAATCCATGTAACAGCCAATGAGTCTTCAGCTTAAACTGCTTCACCAAATTGATTATGAAGACAAAACAGAATTCACTTCCTACCTTGGTGGATAAGGATACTATTCTGCTGTTCATGAAAATGCATGGAATGGGGGAGGTTAAGCAGCATGTACCTTCTGACAGAATGGGCTGTTGGGTTTAGTGTGACCAGCTGAGCATTACAGGCTGTCAGCTTAGACTGGGCGGGCAATAAATGGTCCGCAAGCCAGACATGGTTCACCAGGGTTAGCCCCAGCAGGCCGCCAGACACTTTATTTAGCTGTTTATCCACAGGTATGGCTGCTAGCAGCTCCCATTGGCTGCGGTTCGCCGTTTACATGGCCAGGAACGGTGAACCACAGCCAACAGCCGCACCTGTGGATGCACAGCTAAATACAGTGTCTGGCGGCCTGCCAGAGGCTAAACCTGGCAAATCACATCTGGTCCACGGGCCATTTATCACCTACCCCGGTTTAGCCAATAGGGTGGTCCCTTCTGGCCTTAAAAATACAACTGAAGTCAGATTTCTTCCAGCTCCCTCGTTCAAGGAAAGGCCTCATTCAGAGTTCAAGCATCATGCTCATTTTACTCAACTGTAAAACCATGCTTGGTGCTCATGACCACAACAGGAATTTCAGTCCCACAGGAAGCAATTCTATCAGATCAAGAGCAGGCTGCAGCACAACTCACTGCCACAAGGGGGATTTTGCTCCTTGTCCTCAGACCATTCTGGGCTTAGAGTGCTAAGCAAAGACAGGCTATCCAAGCCTAAGTGGAAGCAAGGAGAAAGCCTTGTTTTCAAAGTTTCTGCAGGGGGCAGTGCTGATGTGATGGGAGATGTGATATCTTGATCACAGCAAACATTTGAAGGTGGGTGAAACAGAGGACAGATCAGAGAAAAATACAAACCAAGCGCTTCTTCTCACCCTACAAACTGAGTGGTGTAAGTTGATATTTTGCCTATCATCAGACGATCTTAAACAGCTTCACAACCTTCCATGAGGTAGATCACCACTACTTCCATTTTACAGAGCAGGAAATGGAGGTAGATATGAAGGAACTGCCCATGTTCACAAGACAAATTTGTCAAAACTGGGGAAAGGATTCAGGAGCTGTGGTTCCCAGCCCTACTCTATTAGACAGTACTCTCCAACAAAACAAGAGGATTTCTTTACTCACCACTGGGCACCGTTAGGTCAATTTCATTGCAGTAATCAGAGAAGCAGCAATGTGTGTTACGCAGACCTTCTGATTTCAGGCAGTAGAAGGGTTTTCCAGCAGGAACAAGCTCTTTTTTAGGGATGCATGCCCGCATGTGATGTGCAACACCATCCAGGTTAGAGATGGAGACCATGCAAGCCCCATCTGTTTTGCATGTGAAGTTTGCTTGATTGCATCTGGAGCATGAACAGATCAAAGCTGCAGAAATTAGGACAAGGAAAAAGATCTGTGAGCAGGGAAACTCTTCTCTTTGGGCTAGGACACTGGTCTTCCTAAGCTTTGAGACAGAACCAGCTCTAAAAATGGCCAATAATATTTGCTAAATTTACAGACAGAAAGAAAAGCTGAGGAACAGAGTATTGGGAGGGGGGTTTTTTGGGGGGGGGGGGGGAGGAGAAGGAATGGGGGGAATGGGGATTATAGATTGCACTTCTCTCCCTGTATGTCTGTAACACAAAGAGCAACCCCCATAATCTGGTCAATTTCCAGGCCATGCAACAAACAACATGCATTCAGTTACAGAAGATAGTTGCCACTGAATGGTAGAGTCTGCCAATGTGAATTAGGCAAATCCAGTTTCCACCCCCTAATGCAGTACTTAAAAAAAAAAAAGCAGCTAAGAAATAGTAAATGGTGTGTAAAACATGAAAGGTGGGGGTCTCAGAGGGCAGCTAACCTACCAATATATTCATAATGTCTTGGCCTCTATCTTAGTGGCTAATAAGGGGACTGAAAATGGAGTCTGTTAAGCATTCCCTTGTTCAAGGTTCAGAAATAGTTTTCTAGTTGAATTTATCTGAATATCAAAGCCTGTTAATCCTTAGAATAGGTTCTGCTTCGAAGCATACTTCCCCACCAATCTGTTCCAAACCCAACTTGGATGGAGGAAGAATGTATGTGGGGGAAAAGACAGCGTTTGAAGAGAAACTAAACTAGGTTTGAGAAGGAGTTCTCAAGACTTAAGGGCACTGATTACAAACTAGTGTCCAGGGGTAACACAGGCATCCCTTCACTACATATCAGACAGACTCGCCACCTCATTTCACATAACATCAGACAACTGTTCAGTGACTTAACACATGGCTGTGCCTAACCAAGACTCGATTCTGATAAGAGGCAAAGAGCTTTGCATCCCATTAATGTTCCCCTGAGCCTGTCAATTCCAAAAGCAGTTACTATCTCGGGTTAAATACATTTCTGGTTTCCGATATCGATGAAGAGCTCCTTCATTCTTTAGTCAAACAAGTTCCACAGTCAGATTCTCACATCCTAGCCTCCCAGCTGTTGTCATTTCTCGCTCAAACTGCCTGAAAATCTGCTGCCAAATCCCTAGCCAATGTAGCCATTGCCATGCTAGGAAACCAAGGGAATTTAACCAAGGGAGAAGGATGGGAACTGTTTAATAGTACGTAATACTCTCCCTGTCTCCCTGGAGGGATTCAGAAACGTGTACATACCTGCTGCAGATATTTGTTTTTAAAGCATAAAGTCTGAAGTAACATTTAAAGTACATAAAGGAACGCAGTGGTTAATCCCCCTCCACCCCTCCTTCCCCCAACAGCAAATTCCTCCACGTCTTACTTTCTCCCTCACACTACAAATATTGTGAAAGAATGACCACACTGGACTACACTTCGCTTTCAACACTCCAATGTCAGTCACCTTCCTGAGCTGTGATGGGAACTCACAGCCCTCAATCATATAATCTTGGGGGAGGGGGGGAAACGAACAGATTTAACAAGCTAAACAGGTCAAGATTGTGTCAGTATTAGGGATGTAAAAGCCAGTTTAATTGGCAGAAACACATTTAACTGGTTAACCAATTATAGTGGGGCAAGCGGGTGGATCCTTCTACCTGCCTCTGTGCTGGAGTCTCTCCCCCTGCCCCCGTCACAGAGCAGTCCCTGCCAGCTGCTCCAGCTCCCACTGGTCAACCTTAACCAGTAAGTCTCACCCAAAAAGCTCCCTTCTCTTTTATGAAAAAGTCCACTACTCACATACAGGGCACAGAGTAAAATGGCCAGGTAGAACACTTGCAAAAGAACACACTCAGGGCTTAACTACACGGGCATGTTTTGTTGCCAAAAAAGTGCCTTTTTGAGACAGAGTGTTTACATTGCAATGTAATTTTTGTTGAGAAAAACACCCATTTTTGGCAACAAAAGCCTTCTAGTCCGAGAGACTTTTGTCTCTCTCCCCCCACTCTTTGTTGCCAAAGAGTCAGTGTGGAGGTTGGTTTTATTGAGAGAACTTGCTTCTGCCAATATTCCACAATGCTTGCCCTTTTGGCTGTGCTCAGTGTTTTGTGATCTCTGCTGCCCTGCAGGCATGTGCCCCTTTCCCTTTCACAGCTCCTGGGAAGTATCTGACAGCTGAGTGAGCTGCTCCATTTGGGGGAACAGACACATTCCAATGATTTGCTCTTTGTTCTGCCCTGTACTAGGAACATGGTGGCAGGCATACTGCTGCTGCAGGGGGAGGGCTGGAGTGGTTGCTGTGTTTGTGTTGACATAGCCTTAGAACTACAGCAATAACTGCTCAGATGCTGTTAAAAGGCAACTGGCAATCTCTCTGCATTGATGCCTAGAGGGAAATGGGGGAATTAAGGGATGCCCGCAGAAACAGAATTACAAGGCAATTCATGCAGTTCTAACATTTCAAGTTCTTCTTACATAAATAAAACCAGAAACCAAACCCAGTATTTATAAAAGAAAAAACAATTCTTCCACTTTGGATAGTGTTCAAAACCCTACAGGTACTTGAAAACTGAACATGAGCACCTTTTATAGCAAGATGAGAGCAGCTGGGATGTTTGGACAAATCAAAAGGAGGAATGACTGAATGAAAATCTCTCACTAACAGCTTTTTTTTCCCTGAAGAAAGAGCTTTTACTGAACAAAAATATACAAACTATTTTAAAAAGAATTGACTAGGCTACAGAAAACTAACTGGACAAAATGAATTGGTGTCTTTAGTTCCACTAAAGTGTCTAGGGATGTATTTTGCAAGAAAGGTGCTACAGAAGTTGCCAATGGACTCTTATTTCTGTTCAGTATGCTTTTTTTGACATTCTGCTCAAAGACAAACCCAACCCTAAAGAAGCTGTTTAAACAAGTTTAACATTAAGCTGCAGATCCTCAGAATGAAAGCTCTGTTCTCATTCTAATAGATATCAGATCTGTACTTATGCTGAAACGAACTACAGTAAACTTCCAATAATCCGGCACCTTTAGGACCCAGGGGGTGCCGCATTATCAGATATGCCGGACTATCGGAAGGGGGGGGCTATGAGGGGTCTGGGGTGGGGTTGGGGGGGATGCCACCCCAGACCCCTCATAGCCCCCCCTTCTGATAGTCTGGCTCTGCCCCGGGCTTCCCGGAATCAGCTACTGCTTGTCAGTTTCAGCAGCGGCTGAATCGGGGACGCCTGGGGCAGAGCAGCTGGGGTGCTGTCGCTGCGGGACCAACCCGGCAGCACTGCAGCTGCTCTGCCCCAGGCATCCCCAAGAGTAGCTGAGGTGCTGCTGGGTTGGTCCCGCAGCCCCGAGGGACAGCGCTATGGGACCAACCCAGCAGCACCCCAGCTGCTCTGCTCCCTTGCTTCAGCTGCTGGTCAGTTTCAGCAGCGGCTTAATTGGGGAAGCCAGGCGCAAGAGCAGCTCCAATTGTCCGGCTGCCCGGAGCACTTCCGGGTTCCCAATGGTGCCGGACCATCAGGAGTGCCGGAGCATTTGAAGCCGGACCAATGGAGTTTTACTGTAACATTGATTTCATCTGAAACCGAATGCTGGTGGTCATGACAACTGGAGAGATGGAAGAGCTCCTCTAGTTCCATTCCTCGTTACTTTTTTTTTGTAATTGCACTTTTAATCTTAATCAACAATGCAAACAGGAAGGTTTAGAAGAGTTAAGGAATCCTCCCTATGCATCTCTTGGTTCATTAAAGGAATTTTAATCGAGAGCTATTGGCTCTGAGCAACAGCTCATGTTCTTAGGAGGACTGAAAGATATATGCAGAAACACCACCACCACAATCACTCTTGGGATAAAAAGATGGCAGATAACCCCTGCTAGGAAAGATTCCAAGCACATGGGAGGACAGAATTAAAATTCAACTTAAGCTTGGCAAATTGGGAAAAAAAGGCCTGCAATAAACAGGTTGAAATTCAATATGGACAAACACAAAAATACCACCACTAGGAAAAAAATGAATTGCAAAATGGGAAATGACCACCTAGGATGGAGTATTGCAGAAAAGGATCTGAGGGTTAGAGATAAAAAACTAAATGTGAGTCAATGTAATACTGTTGCAAAAAAACCCAAACATTCTAGAGTGTATCAGCAGGAAGTTGTAAGCAAGACAAGAAGTCTCCCATTCTACACAGCATTGATAAAGCCTCAACTGGAGAACTGTGTGCTGCGCTGGGTACCACACTTTAGGAAAGTTGTGGACACACTGGAGAAAGTCCAAACTGGAAAAAATCCAAAGGAGAGCAAGAACAATGATTAAAAGTTGAGAAAACATGACTTACAAGGAAAGAATGAAAAAAACCTGGTCTTGTTTAGTCTGGAGAAGAGGAATCATAGAACACCAGAACTGGAAGAGACCTAGAGAGGTCATCAAGTCCAGTCCCCTGCCCTCATGGCAGGACCCAGTACTATCTAGACCATCCCTGATGGATGTCTATCTAACCTGCTCTTAAATATCTCCAGAGATGGAGATTTCACAACCTCCCTAGGCAACTTATTCCAGTGTTTAACCACCCTGACAGTTAGGAAGTTTTTCCTAATGTCCAACATAAACCTCCCGTGCTGCGGTTTAAGCCCATCGCTTCTTGTCATATCCTCAGAGGTCAAGGGGAACAATTTTTCTCCATCCTCCTTGTGATACCCTTTTAGATACCTGAAAACTGCTATCATGTCTCCTCTCAGTCTTCTCTTTTCCAAACTAAACAAGCCCAATTCTTTTAGTCTTCCTTCAAAGGTCATGTTCTCTAGACCTTTAATCATTCTTGTTGCTTTTGTCTGGACCTTCTGCAATTTCTCCACATCTTCCTTGAAATGTGGTGCCCAGAAGGGGGGACACAATAACAGTCTTCAAGTACATAAAAGGCTGTTATAAAGAGGAGGGTGATAAGTTGTTCTTATCCACAGAAGATAGAACAGGTAGTAGCGGACTTAAATTACAGCAAGACAAATTTAGGTTAGATATTATGGATGACTATAAAAGAGTGCTTCAGCACCCGGACAAAATATCTAGGAGGTTATGGAATCTCACTCTAGAGGTTTTCAAGAACAGGATAGAGAAGCACCTGGCAAGCATGGCTTAGCCCTACCAGTGAAGGGACTGGACTAGATGACCCATAGAGGTCTCCTAGGCCAAGTCTACACTGGTAAGTTACTGTGTAGTAAATCAGCCCTCAGTGCTGTAACTTTCACAGCGTCCACACCGGCAAATCACTTAGTTCGCACTAGATCTGCAGTTAGTGATTTGTGAGAAGCACAGAGCTTGCTGCACTCTTGGATAGTGCGCTGGGGTGCCAGTGTGGACAGCGTGGTGTAGTACTGTAGCCTGACTGGCCTCCAGCACTCTTCCCACAATGCCTGTTCTGGCCCCTCTGGTCATCTGTTTGAATTCTACTTCCCTGCTCAGGTGACCAACACCTGCGCTTGAGTTCTTTTTGAAATTTGAAAATCCCCTTCCAGTTTGCTGAGTGATGCACAGCATTCTCAGAGCATCTCTCCAGCGGACCATGCCTGCCCAGGCACCAGGCGATCCCTGATTTGGAGCCATGCTGAGGTGCTGGACCTCATCAGTGTTTGGGGAGAGTAGGAAGACCAGTCCCAGCTGCACTCCAGCCGTAGGAATTGATCTACAGGCTGTAGGTGCATGACCAAAAGGGGCCATGACTGGGGGACACTGCAGTGTAGGGTTGAAGCAAGGGAGCTGCAAAACCTCTACTACAAGGCATAGGAAGCAAACCACTGCTCTTGTGCTATGCCAATGCCCTGCAGGTGTTACAAAGAGCTGGATGATATTCTTGGAGATGGCCATGCTGCCACTCCAAAGACCCCTACTGACACCTCAGATTAAGACAGGAGGAGGAAGTTGTAGCTGAGAGTGCTGAGGGGAAGAGGGACCATGAGGATTTGGCTTCCTTAGAGCTTGGCAATCAGGAGCGGTTTTGTACCGCCAAACACATGAGCCACTCGCAGCCCTCAGAGGCAGCAGATGATTCTACTGGTAAGTGGTTGGGAAAGCACTCAAGCAACTTGCTGAGTGTGGGAGGATTACATAAAAGAGGCTGGGTTCAGTGTGATGCAGGTACCAACAGAGGGTCGGTCAGGTGGCACACAGACCATTGATGCAACCTCTTATGTCTCAGTAATCTGCCACAGACCTCATCGAACGCTTCATGCAGTGGCTGTGCTACCCTTTCCCTCAGATTCGGTGGCAGAGCAAACATGATATTTGACCCCTCAAGGATCACATTCCCTTGCCACTGTGCCATCACTGGGGGGAGGGGGAGCGGGGGGAGAGGGAGAGAAGGGCACTACCGCTGAGCAAAGACAAGCGACAAATGGTCCTGACCAGAACATGCACTCAAGTAAAAGATCCCCCTTTGCTTCCCTGCTCACAGCAAAGTGTTTTCTAGGTGAATACAGCTGTGGCAATGAGTGGCCATTACTAGGGATGTGATCACGTGCCCACTTACACAATTAACTGACGAGCCTTAATCCTAACAGTTACCTGTCTCCCTCTGGAGCCAGCATCTGCGGGGGGAAAACCAGTTTTTAAACCAGTTCTCCATGTGTAGTAGCTCCCACAGAGCCAGAAGCAGCAGCACAGAGCGGGGAAAGAAGGTGCCCCATGAGTACCAGCTCCCACCTCCCCCCCCACATGTAAATTTAAAGTTCGATGGTTACAGGTTTCCAAAAATAAATGCATTTTAACATCCCTAGCCATTACAAAAAACTTTTACTCCCTCCACCCCCCCAGAACACAAGTACAAACACGCGCAAATGAAAACCGCTGCTTCCCAGCATGCAGCCTGGCTGCATCAAGGGATTCTGTGGCAACTGCAGGAAGTGACACTTCCACCCACAGCAAAGGTTTTCACAACCCTTTCTCCTGCCCTCGGGGTTTCCCTTTGTGCCCTTAGTGGTGAACTCACACTTGTGGGGCTATGCATGCTCACTCCAGGACAAGTGGTGCTAGGTATGTGGACAGTTGAAGTGTTTCAAAGCAGTTGGGGCAGTGCTGTGTCCTAGCATTAACGATGGGCCTTCTGTGACATGTTGCAATTTTGCCCTTGATAGAGCTGGCCTTGGAATGCCAATCTCTCAGGAAGTTCCAACTCCTGCAGAGCATCTGAGAAGGGCAGGAATCAGCCAAGACAGACTCGAGAGGAGTTTTTGCAAGGCATCCCAAAACACGCAGATGCCCAACACACACAAAACAACTGCAGGAGTGGAGGGAAAGTGGAAGGAAAGCACACAGCGGTTCCCAAGTATTACAGAGCAGCAACTGAAAATGCACGCTGGAGGCGTTGCTAGCATTGCAGACAGAGGAGTTGCCCTCCCTCCCAAAGCAGGTGTCCCAAATCTTTAGCCAATAAACCCCACCAATGCAGTTTGGGCACCACCCTGTCCCCGGGGCGGCACTCACTGCACTCCACATCTTCCCGCACAATAGGGGTGCAATGGCACGGTTGATTAAACGATTAACCAATAAGCAGATGCAGTGATTTGGGCTGTGATTTGTGGTAGGGAATTGTGGTGCACCCAACAGATGCCCAAACAGAGCTTCCCCTTCCCCATTTTTGCATCATTTTTTGTTGATTACATGATTAACAAATTATGTGCTGTTTAACATCTCTACCCACACAGGCTCCTGCAGGCTGTGGATCCACTCAACGCCAATCCACATGGGGCTTAGCCCTGATGAACTGCAGCCCCTTTCCACAGCACAGATGGTGGGGCTGCATATAAACCACGGACATATAAAAACCTGTGTAATTATTGGGGCATGCCTCACCTCCTGCCTCCCCAACCCCTCCCTCCTTCCCCTCTCACAGTGCAGATGTTTGTTTCATGCTTCACCCTACATTTACTATGTTTAATAAATGAAATTCATGTGTTTCAAAGAAATCTTTATTCCATTACATGAAAGCAAGCAAGCGTACATCAGCAAAACTACGGTCATTGTAGCACTAAGTGCAGTGCACGGACCAAGAAGAGTAACCCCCTAGCAACGCAGCCACTTGGCTCCCATGCATAGTAACAAGTTTATCAAATTTCTGCCTCAAGGCATCCCCGGTCCTTATGTTCCCACACTGTGCTCCTCTACCAGCCCTGGTCTTTGGCTGTTCAAACTCAGTCTCCAGGCGCTATGCCTCAGCGATCCCACCTTGAGTGAAGCTTTCACCCTTCCTGTCACAAATATTATGAAGGGTACAGCATGTGGCGATAACCACAGGGATGTGATCACCGTCCAAGTGCAGCTACCCATACAAAAAACATTGCCAGCGGGCCCTTAAACAGCCAAAAGCACACTCCAGTGTCATTCTGCACCTGCTCAGTCTGTTATTAAACCACTCCTTGATGCTGTCAAGGTTTCCCCATGTATGGTTTCATGAGTCACAGCATTAAGGAGTTGGCAGGGTCTCCAAGTATAACAATGAGCATTTCAACTTCCCCCATGGTGATATTCTGGTCCATGCAGAAAATCCCTGCTTGCAGTTTCCTGAACAGGCCAATGCTCCAAAACAGGTGTGCGTCATGCACCTTTCCAGACCAGACTGTTAATGTCTGGGAAATGCCCACAATGATCCACAAGTGCCTGCAGGACCATGGAGAAATACCCCTCACAGTTAATGTAGTTGGAGGCTAGTTGGACAGGTGCAGAATTGGAATGTGTGCACCATCTATTGCTCCTCCACAATTTGGAAAGCCCATCCAAGCAAAGCCATCTGCAATTTCATGCGCATTGCCCAGTCACGATCTTTCAGAGCAGGATGCAACTGGTGATTCTGCACTCATCCATCAGCATAAGCCCAACAACGGACTTTCCCACTCAGAAATGTTTGGCAACCCAGCAAAGGCCATCTGGAGTAGCCAGCATCCATAGTGTGATTGCTAAGCACTTCTCCACTGGCAGAGCAGCTCTCCTTTGAATGTCCTTATGCCATAGGGTGGGGGCAAGCTCAGCACACAGTCCCATGAAAGTGGCTTTCCTCATCCCAACACTGCTCATCTTCCCAAGCTTGCATGATGACGTGATCCCACCTCTCAATGCTTGTTTCCGGAGCCCAGAAGCGATGTTCCACTGTGGTCAGCACCCCCGTGAATGCCACAAGAAATCTCATGTGATAAGAACGCTGCTCTGACTCCTCAGTCACTTTGGCTACGTCTACACTGGCCCCTTTTCCGGAAGGGGCATGTAAATTTCACCAGTCGTCGTAGGGAAATCCGCGGGGGATTTAAATATCCCCCGCGGCATTTAAATAAAAATGTCCGCCGCTTTTTTCCGGCTTTTAAAAAAGCCGGAAAAGAGCGTCTACACTGGCCCCGATCCTCCGGAAAAAGTGCCCTTTTCCGGAGGGTCTTATTCCTACTTCAAAGTGCTTTTCAGGCCTTCACTATACACTACAATGAAACAAAAATGGGACACAAAAATCAATGTGTCAGTGAGTCTACTGCAGGACTAGAAACAGAATCCATCTTTCTTATCTGCCATACCAATGCTTAAATTGCAACACACCCATGTATGTCATACATGGGGCAGGATGACACTGGTTGTTCAAGGACACAATCAAGGTTCCATTCTCAAAACGTAAGTATGAGGGATACTCGAGACTGATGTAATGTGAAATTGACTACACTTTTCTAAAACCCAGTGTTCAAATCAATAAACAATTATTCCAGATCAAAATTCTGGTCAGTCTGTCACAGAGCTGGCCAGACCTTGTTAAACAACAATTAAGCAGAAGACTTTGTTGTTGTTTTAAATATAAAGAGTACAGAAAATTCAGTCTAAAAATGAAGCTCACATCCATGCTAGTTCTGGATAATTCTGACTACTCTCATCCGGATCACCGCAACTCTTTGCCCAGAGCAGGCAGTCAAGTACAAGTTCTACAAAGCTTGGTAGGTGAAGAATGCTACTACCCACTCTCTCTCTCATGCTAAGAAACAGTAGCACACCACTGTCAATTTTCAAACCACCTCACTTGTTCCACATTAAAACTCAATTCTGAAACAAATATTTTTTTAAAACAGATATGCATTCTAGCCTACTTCACACAGACCGTGTCTCTTCACTCCTCCAGTAACTGAGTGTCTGTTCTACTACATAATCATGACCATACTGATGCAAGACCCTTTTCTTCTGTAACTGCCACCATTTGGAACAGACTTCCCAAATCTTGATACCTCATCAGCTCTTCAACTACTTCCAAATCTTATCTCCAAATGTCTGCTGTCCCTTGACGTTGCTTCTTAAATCTGCTTTCCTATTGCTATTAATTTTATTTTTCTTTGTAAGCATTAGTTCATGCTGAAATATTTTTTTCATAATATAAAAAATGTTGTAGAAACTTAAAGTTATACTAGGATTAATGAAGTTAGAAATAAAAAGGGCCAACAGATAAATTGAATGCATATCCCTCCAGAACAGGAGGGCAAAATAAGGAAGTCACATCAGATCTGGCCCGTGGCCCAGCAGGAGCCTCAGCCAGGCCTCGCTGTCTGCCCTGCCCCTGTAGGCTGCTCAAAACTGCGGGAGCATGGGGAAAAGAGGCTTCATGCGCTGTTCCCTGTCCCCAGCACAACCTCACAGCTCCCACTGGACTGCCTGTTTGCAGGACAGGCAACTTGTGGTACCCTCCCCTGGGACTCTCAGCAACCAGGGGAGCACATGATCTCCACAGCACATGATCTCCTTGTGTGAAGGCAAGGAACCTGGCTGGTTGAGGGAACTGCTGGGCTGCTAACTGGGAGATGCACCTCTTAGCTACAATCTGTCTCTGGCATACCAGTCTCCACCCCAACCCTCTGTTTCCCCTCCTGCACATCTATCCCACATAATCCAAACCCTCTGCACTCCTGCTCTTGCATTCATTCCATGTACCCCGATTCCCTGCCCCTAGTCAAATTCCTGCATCCTCTCCTGCACTTCTGCCCCAGGTCACAATCCCCTCCCAGATCCTATACCCTTACTGCACCCTTCCATCAGGTCAGAATCCTCTCCTGCATCCGTACGCACTCCCAGATCCTGGACCACAAGCTCCCTTCAGTACCCAACCTCCATCCCAGACCCTAAGAAGAGTGAGGGCCCTTGACTACTGACCAAATTCTTGGAGTGCCCCGCCATCAAAATTATTGCCCACTCCTGCTCCGGAAAGTGGTTACAGTACTTGGACAGAGGCTAAATTGGATATTAAAGCAATACTATGGAATGGAAAACATACAGGCGAAAAATACAGTCGGCATACACTTTCTTCATTACAGCGAGCAGCTGTCACTGTTCAGTACCAACCTCTATCATACAAAGTGACAGCCTCTGAGTGGAACTGGCTTATTTCAATTCACCTCTTTAAAATTCATTGTTATTTGAATCCATGTGATGTTAATTAAAATAAAGCTTGATGTCTCTATCATTGCTGTTCTTCAAGTCAAAAAATGAATGCTAGATTTGTTACCACCTCCTGTTCTAACCTTAGCACCTATTAACTCATTTTACATTTTAAAATTTTGTTATGAGAGCAGTAAGTTTAACACAGCCCAAATCTGTACCTCAGTATTCATAGGGATGTTAAAATGAGTTTATTTTGGTAAATGTGTAACTGCTGAATTTGTCAACAGTTAAAGGTTTACACGTGGGATGGGGGAGAGGATGGCTCTGCAGGAGCCAGTGCAGGTGGGGCAGCAGCTTGGGTGGGTGGGCAGGCAGCTCCCCATGAGCACCAGTTCCTGCCTGCCCCTTCTCCTGATATAGGCTCATCAGTTAACCGTTTACACTATCACATCCTTAATTAAGAAAGCATCTTCCAAAAGTCAATTCCATAGCAAAGCAAAGATGTTGATCTGTCACTGACAAAGTTCTTTGGGCTCAAACTGTGACATTTATTGATGTGAGCTATTAAAAATGTTGTTTACCGTTGCCAGGCCCAGCAGCTTAGTCAACAAGCATGCGTTTTAAGAGTTTAAATAAAAAGGGTTATTGCTAAAATAAACAAATCCAGAGAGCCATCCTACTACTGCACAACTACCCACACTCCATGACCGGACTTACAATATTCACTATTAGTGGGGGGTTTCAACAAAGAAATTCCCCCCATCACAGCTTACTCCACTGGAATGTGCGTGCACGCACACACACACAAAAAAAGAGAGAACTTAATTATCTTGTTTCAATCAGATAACTACTCCCTGGACACACACACAAACCATTCCCACTAGCTGACACCCTGTGAACTTTGTTTGCTGTCACAGAATTGACGTTTCATTTTACTCCTTTCGCGACAGTAGTTTCCTGTGCATCCACTGCAGGCAAAAGATTGTGCATCCAGAGACATAAAGTTTGAGTTTTCTAGCCAAAAAGTTTAAGAGTTCACGAATGCCTGATGGACAATGTTTTTAAATTTCTAGTTAGAAAAATCTTTTTTGGAGAATTATAAAACATGAATTATGGGCCATTCAGAACTGGTCTGATTTAATTGGGTAAATACATATTTTAAGCAGGTGTTAGTCACAGAATTTACCAGTGGAAAATTGCTTCCTTTGAATAAAGCACTAAAATGCACAAGGGGTAATAAACAACCCCCGTATATATAACTACACTATCATGATAACCATGGAGAGAGAAGGAGGAAGTCTTTTTAAGTCTTATTTACTAATGCATATAGCACTTTACATCTTCAAAATGCCACGTGAATTAGGGTCTTTTTATAATGCACAATGAAAAAAGAAATGATTTGACTTGCAATAAAACACATAAGATGCAACAGAAAGCTTCTGAAGACCTTGTTTGCTAAGGCACACGGAGTTTACATAATGGCTTCTTAAGATGCAAATAGCGGATTCTACACTCCCTGCCATTTCTTATTCCACCCAGAAAAACCTGTCTCCTACAACCTTCTGTGCTCTTCTACAGAATTAGTTGCTTGTTCACATCTTCCACAAACACCAGGACCTCTTTCTTCCCTGCCCACAAGACCATAGTGCATTGACACCTCTCACACAGTGTGAATGAAAACACAAAAGATGCTTAAGGGGGACATTAGCCAGCTATACAACACACAATATCAAAGCTACTTATCAGCTTAATTTCCACAAGACATAGGAAGTCAATTATTCATTTCCTGTTTATTTTTATATACACACACAAACCTTATGGAAGAAACAAAATGAAGATTTCAGAACAGTATTGAGAGGGGAAACTTACCTTGATATTCATCAAAGGTCTAAGAGGGCAGCTGATGCAAATTTTTAAGTCATTATGATTTTTTTTAAATGTATCTATTCTCTACCCAATTGTGTCTGTATTATTAGCAATTTCATCAGAAATGTTAAATACATCATCATCTGTTGTCTCATTGGTTGGCAAAAAACAGTCTGGGCCAGAAAATACTCAAGTCTTACAATCTGATATGCAAAATTAGCTGTGGCTCTCAATTCTCACTGGACATCTGTTCAAATTACACAAGCCGCTATGCCTATTAACATTCTTGTAAGAAATTTTCCAGAGACCAAGGACTGAATGGGCCATGAAGATGATGCTACCCTTTGCCTCCAGCTTAGAGGCAATCAGGGCAGAGGAAGATTGGCAAGAAAGCTAGTACTCTACTAACTCTATGAATAAATAGAAGGCATCAGACTTCAGCTCACTCAAGCTGATGCCTTTCACCAGCACAAGCTTCAGTTTATTAAATCAAAGCAGCAGCACTTGGCCCTAAGTAAAAAAAATCCCACAGGTTAAAAGAAGCAGTAACACCTGATAAAACTGCACAGAATCAACAAGTGAAAATAGGTTTCCTTTCCTCCATCCCCACAATGGAGGTTTACAAATGTTGCAATACTGAAAATGGTTTAGAAGCATCTGGTCTTCTCTATAAAGGTACTATTCTTCCCACAATTACTGGGAGCTGGTACCCAGGAGTTAGAGAATTTGGAGAGGAGCCATTTTAAAATATACTTAAAAAGACATAATATTAAAACCGCTTATTTTAATTCCTAAAAAAAGGAAGAAGCTGCGTGCCTTAATTTGCATAACAATCAGACCACCCCACACACACTGCACAGACTCCAGAACAGTGGTTCTAAAACTTTTTGGCCAGTGGACCACCTGGCTCAATGCAAATCTTTCCGTGGACCACCATTTGCTAATGGAAACTCACCATCAATTATATAATTACGCCCAAGCCATTTTGCTAGTGCTGCAGCTAGGGAGAATGGTTTAATTTAAATTATTAAACAGATTAAGCATTTTAACTCTCTCATGTTTGATAAACTAACTTCATTTTAAATAAAGTAAAATATTAATTTATGTAAACACAGAAGGTTTCCATGTTTTATTTATGATGGGGTGGGGAACCTTTTTTGGACTAAGGGGCCACTGACCCACAGAAAAATCAGTTGGGGACTTCTCAAGTAAGAAACAAAATCTCCTCCAAACCTCCTCCCCAACCCTCACTGATGTGGCCCCCAACTGAGACACTTCACTCCTCTGGTGCTCCAGCCTCTCAGGGTAAGGGGAAAGGACAGGGAGGACCGAGGTTCAGGGTTTCCCATAGGCCAGATTTACTTTTCTGGCGTTCTGGAGTTAGCGGATTTTATGGACTCCTTAGGTTCTGGGGTGGGGATAAAAATGAGGGGCTCAGTGTGCAGGATAGGGCTGCCAACGAGTGGGATAGGAATGGGGGTGCAGAATCTGGGAGCGAAATGGGGTACAAGAGGAGGTGAGGTTGAGAGGTCTAGGTGATAGGTAAGATACAGAAATAGGCTGGGAGTAGGGTGTCTGGCCGGGGGAGGGAGCAGGAGCAAGGGAGGATGCAGGTGTCTGGCCAGGGAGGAGGATGCAGGGGCAGGCTGGAGGGAAGGTGTTTGGCCAAGAGGGAGGTGTTGGAGCAAGCTGGGGACGCAGGGTCTTAGTGGGGAGTGAGTGAGGGGGATTAGGATCCAGGGATCTGGCTTGAAGGGGGACGCTTACCTGGCTTTGTGCCCCCTTGCAAAGAGGGAAAGCCTCTGGACAGCGTCTCACCACGCTGAGGTTCTCCCAGCGGGATGGGGAGAGAGCTCAGCCACCCGCCGGCCCCCACGAAGCGGGGAGTCTGAGCAGCCGTGAGGCGTCTGTGCAGCCGCGAGGCTGCAGCACCAGCTCCGGCATCCCACACAGAGGGCATGCAGGGGATGGGGAGCTGAAGAAAGCCCCAACTTCCCCACTAGATCTGGCTCGCAGAGAGAGGCAGATTCAGTGAGCTGGGTCTGGCAGGAAAGGCTGGGGCTTTTTTCACTCTCCCCTACCCCTGCGTACCCTCCGAATGGAAGCGAGAGCTGGTGGTGCGGCCTCGTGGCTGCATGGCAACGATGAGCATTGAGAGGGGCTGAGCTTGAGTTATGAACCCCCTGGAAGGTGGTCCGCACACTACACTTTGAGAACCACTGCTCTAGAGGAACATGGGTATTGCCAGATATCAGAACCCCTCACGCTAGTCATGCACCAGTCCTGGAAGGCTACCAATGGAATGGAAGTTGTAGAAATGCCATAGATCAGCGATATACAGTTTTGAGACACTAGCCTACAATGTGTGGTAGAAGGGGTTGCCTATACACAAATATCTGTCCACTGAGAACAAGAAAGCCCACCCCCTGAAAAGCTCCCCAAATTTCCCTATTCTTTAAAAGAGGGTAATCTGAGAGCCCTCTGGTAAATATTTTCCCATACCCGGAATGGAGACAGCCCTCTCCCCTCTCCTATAAGTCTTCAGTTGCCTTCTATTGTTCCCAAAACACAAAAAAAGCATTCCAAGCCTCTCACACAACAAAAAGCAGAACCTACACCTATACAGAAGGTCGATCAGTTGAACACACACACTTCCTATTGCCTGCCTAGACAATGTGGCTCCCCAAATGTCCTTTGTAAAATACGCTCAGTCCCCTCTAGGATGCCAATGGTTAATTGGTAAACATCACCCTTACAACATGATGCTTACCAATTAGAATTAACCAGTGGACTAGCCAGCCCCGCAGCAGGAGTAGGGGGCCACTCCAGCCAGCCTCCCCCCACCCACCCTCCCTGCCTCATTTAAAGTTAACCACCTAAACAATGTTTAATCGGTTAACTGATAAAATGGGATTTCACATACCTAGCCCCCACAGCCTCCTGCCAGCTTCTCAGACAGCAGTTCCTTCTAGAGTCTCCTCCTAGACCTGCACCATCTTAACCCTACATCCATGAGAATAAGGCCCCCCTCAGCTAAACCTGTACGCACCTAGCCTCTTTCCCAACCTCAGATCCCACCTATGGAAGTTAAGCCAAGGTGCCCCAATCCCTTCCTCCCAGACATCCCCCCCATTCCTCCCTGCCAGGAAATAACAGACCCAGGCACCCCTACCCATTGTCCCCCAGAGACCCTCCTCACTTATACCTCCCCCAAACCCCAGCACCCCCTCAAAGAAAAGAGACACTTGCAGCTCCTTCAATTACCCTCTGGAAAGAGATCCCCAAATATATCTCAGACACCGCACAGGAAGGTAACCCCATTCCCTGCAGCACGGGGGGAAGCTCCTGAGCCCCCCGCATCCCTGCATTCCAGACAGGCAGCCCTCAGGTGCCCTGTAGGTAGGCCCCCAACCTGCCAAATCCCTGCACTTTCCTGGAGCATGGCCCCCAATCAGGGGGCCCTTCAGCCCCTCCCATCTCTCCAAAGCTCCCCAAAGAGCAAGGGGGCCCCTCAACCCCCCCATCCTGGCCCCCCCAGAGCGCAAGGGGGCCCCTCAACCCCTCCCATCCTGGCCCCCCCAGAGCGCAAGGGGGGCCCCTCAACCCCTCCCATCCTGGCCCCCCCCAGAGCGCAAGGGGCCCCTCAACCCCCCCATCCTGGCCCCTCCCCAGAGAGCAGGGGGGCCCCTCAACCCCCCCATCCTGGCCCCCCACAGAGCGCAAGGGGGGCCCCTCAACCCCCCCATCCTGGCCCCCCCAGAGGGCAGGGGGGCCCCTCAACCCCCCCATCCTGGCCCCCCCCAGAGCAGGGGGGGCCTCACAAGCACCAAGCCCCCCCGCAGCGGGAGGCCGCCGCCCCACGAGGGGGCTCCTGGGCCGCCGCACTCACCCCAGGCTCCCCCGGGGCCGCCCAGCAGCAGCAGGACCAGCGCGAGCGCGGCCCCCAGCAGCGGCGAGCGCGAGAAGGGGCCGGCAGCGCGAGCCCACTCCGCCATAGCAACCACCGCAGCCTCGCTCCCGTCCGGGCCCGGCCAGCGCGAGACACCGAGCGCGAGCGAGCAGCGCCGCCGGGGCTGCCGGGCCTTAAAGGGGAGGCCCGCCCGTAAAGGCGAGGGCGGGGGAGCAGCTGTCCGCCGACACTAAACAGAGCACGTCTGGGGCACTGTCCTCGGGAGGGAGTGAGCGTGCGGCTGCACGTGGGCTAGTCGGTGGGTGTGGACAGGAGTGTGGGAGCCATCGGTGCACAGTGCGTGTGCAAATGTATGTGCAAAGGCCGCTGGGGCTGGAGGGGTGAGGATGGATAGTGAGGCCAGCGGGTGTGCACATGTGCAAGCACACGGGTATGCAAGTGATAGGGAATGAACGTGCAGCGGGTGTGCAAATGCAAGTGGTGTACAATGGTGGTGCGAATTGGGGCAATGTGTGTGCCAGGTGTATGCCGCGTACCCAGTAGAGAGCTAGTGTCCTTATAAGGGCCAGTGTGTATAGTGCAGTGCGGGTGGGAATGGTCAATGGGCGTGCAGTGCAGTGCCGGAGAAGCCAACACCGTTCTGTGTGCCCTGCTCATGGAGTAGTGTGCGGTTTTTGTGCAATGCACATGGATGTTACATCCTAACTGAGAAGCACACCTGGAAAGAACTAGTGTAGTATTCACAAAAAGAGAGAAGAGCAATAGGTGTCACACAGACATGCCGTGCAACCAAGAAAAGGCTGCATGTAACGTGTGGGCAATACACAGGGGGATGCATCAGTCATCTCTACAATGCATATGGGATTAGTCTTCATGTCCTTGGAGGGAGTCAATGTCACCCAAGGCACTACAGGTAGAGGCGACTCTAATGTGGTTACACATGAAGCCTAGCATTGCAGACACAGAAATAATCTATTTTTCCCACCCTCCAATTCTGCTCTGCCGACACAGTGATACTGGATCCCCCTGCTCTTGGCTAGAAGGGCTATTTTCAGACCCCAGCATCCAGCAAACCTGGCAGCGGAACATGCTAAATGCAGACAGACTGAGCAATGTGAGCTTGAGGCTGGCTGGCTGGACATCCCAGACCATTTCATTGCTACCCAGAAAGGCACCAGTGGAGTCTCTGGCATTCCAATTAAAGCACATTCATTGCAAACTGCTGGCCTCTCTCTCCCTCCCTTCTCCTATATAGAGAACATGCCGCCAATCTATTGGTCCCTTGGGACTTGGTGTGCTGGGTTTACTGATTGTTGCATTCCAGAAAAAAAAATTCCGTCCTAAATTCTTGCTGGAAGCCAAGCCAGTGATTAATTTTCTGAGTTCCTAAAGCATGTGTGTATGTGTGTGCAGACACACAAAGATCCCAAAGCTACAGTAATAAAAAACTCCAGTCCCAGAGGGTGCTGAGATAACCCATATGTTGTAGGATCAAGCTCATAAGCAGAAAGATCATATAAATCACGGGGAAAAATGTGTAGATGAGGATATAGGGAAAGGTCATCTGCTGTTTGGGGGATATTAAAATGAACATTTATGGCTGGGGGATATTAAAATGAACATTTATGTCTATTGATCATTTGATGAGTTTCCTTTAAGTCATTCCCTATGTCTGCTTTTGGCTTTGAGTCTGCTAGCTGGTGCTTCATGGAGCTTTTTCAGAATGCATGGGGCTGCTGGATCTGAACTAGGGATGTAATGTAATCGATTAAACAATTATCAGATAAGCAAAAGCTTACAGGTTAATACTATAGTCCAGTGATTTTCAGCCAGTGGTACGAGTACCCTTAGGGGTACTTGAGAGAAGTCAATACAACTGAAATCTGGAGAAAACTGAATTTTTGTTTTAAGTTTTACAGCGCTTTATTATTTTTGTACTTTTTACACCCACAAATTTCATCACCCGCCCGGCAATGATTAAGTTGTTTAAACAGATGTGTTGCAATAGTAGAAACATGTTTTGTGTGTCTGAAAACTGTAGGTATTGGAGGTACTTATATATATATTTTTAAAAGGGGTATTTTACAAAAAAAGGTTGAGAAACACTGCTATAGACTACAGGCATTTCCCTCTCCCTTTTCCCCCTCCCCTCCCCCCGACAGGGGCTGCTGCAACCTGCGCTACTGCTTCTGTATCAGAGGGGCTGGTTTTTAAACTGGCTCTCCTTGCGGACCAGCTCCCGCCTGGCACCCCCCGTGGAGTGGCAGGGGACTCCTCAGGCATGGGGCCGGAGTGCACTGGCTGCCAGCCCCACTCCCAGGACTATAGAATAGTCATCTAACCAATAAGAATTCCCGGGTTTACTCAATTATTCAGTTAACCGATATTTAACATCCTTAGTCTGAGCACTTGAAAATGTGACCCTATTTGTCAGGGGCCAAATGGGATCTGAGCGCTTTGAAAGTCTGGTCCCCTGGATCTTCCTCATATGAAGGGTTCGACAAACAATGTAATCTACTTGCCCGTGGCGAGTAGATTACATCCCGGAAGAGCCGGCTCCGAGCGATCTGCACATGCGCAGAACACTGAACCGTGCGGCTGGCGAGTGGGGCTCGCCATGGCTCGGCAAGCCCTGCTCATATGAGATAAAAGAGAAGCCAAGGCTGGACAATTACAAAGGAATATGGGGTTGCAGTAAGGCCCAGACCTGTATAGCTCTTGTACCTGTTCACTCAAAGGTCTTTAGGCATCTAACTTCTGAAGAAGTAAGGCACCTAAATATCCTAGAAGATCTGGTGCCCTCCCTCTTTTCTAGTTAGTGAATTGCTTGAGCCAAACTGGGTTGCTGTGAATAGTGGCTGGTCCTAAATATCTATGGGTATGTCTACACTTGCACCCTAGTTCGAATTAGAGATGCAAATGTAGGCATTCAAAATAGTAAATGAAGCTGGGATTTAAATATCCCGCGCTTCATTAGCATAATCTCGGCGTGTGCTGTTTCGGAACTCAGCTGTTTCGAAAGTGAAAGTGCGCTCCGGGCTGCGTTAGTTCGAATCAAACCCCTTGGTTCAAACTAATGTTACTCCTAAAAAAATGAGGAGGCTGAGATTATACTAATGAAGCGCGGGATATTTAAATTCCGGCTTCATTTACTAATTCGAACTAGGACGCAAGTGTAGACATACCCCCAGCTGAAGAATTGCAATGACATATTTTTAGTCTATTTTCATTCTTCAAATATTCGCTATGGGGAGTACAGTGGTTTAGCACCTCCGTTGCATGGTATTGTTGGTGCATCTCAATGGAGACCTCAAGTCACAAAACTTTCTGTCACCCAGGAAAGCATTCGGACACATACTTGCTGATGAGGTGGGGCGGGGGGAGGGGGGAGGAGGAGAGGGGAAGTATTTAAGCATGCACTTAAGTGGTTTCCAGAGTGACAGAAAGTTTATAAACAAGTGAATGATGAATGCCAAGCAACTGAACATTTGCAACAGATTGTCAGACCCATCATTGTTCCGCCTACAATGTCTGTGACATTTGGGGGGAATTGGGCGCGTGTGCAGAATACTTGGCTGACTGTGAGCAGGGTGGCAGTTAGCAGCAGTTCAGTTGTTATTATTTATTTATGCCCACCAAATGCTAGGGACTGTCCCGACATTTAAGGCCAGTCCCCAGCCCAAGATGCTCTCAGGCTTGATAGAGAAGTTGGGGAAAGGGGAATAAATTGGCGGTTTGTTGGCTGCGCTTTGCAAGGCCTAACATGACTGCTTTGCTCCGTTTATCTCTTTAGCTGGAACATCTTAGCTGTAGAACGCATCATCTGACTCGGTCCCAAAGTGAAGGGAATATTTTAAGCATCAGCGGACAGAACCCTAATGATTTCCCCTAAGAAGGGAGACATGGAGCCCTTGACATCTGTTCATCAGAACCTCAACTTTAAGCACCTTGCACTGCTCTAGAGAGCACAATGAAGTGGGGAGTTGGGTGGGGGGGAGCACACAAAGCCTACGGCATGGAGGAGAAAGAAGGAACCGGGCATGGCAGGAGGGGACAGAGGAGCACACAGAGCCCCAGTCTTGGTGAGAAAAACGTGCAAGAACATGAGACCTTGGGATAGGGGAGGAGGGAATGGCAGGACACACCCTTGGCACAGAAAGGCCCTGGGGGATTCTGGTATAGGGGAGAAAGGGAGGATAGCTGTGATGACAATTCAGTGTCAGTTTTGTTCACTATTTCTTTGAACCTAAGAAAACAGTGGGATGACCCTATCATGCAGATCAGCACACACTGCTCTGACGTCACGTCATGAGTGGGCGGGCCTGGTCTTGTGGGTGGAGCTTAGGAGAACATCACAACTTCAAGTCTGAGAGACCAGCCAATTGCTTGGGACATGTTTCGCAAGGCTGCCCGTAAAAACCAAAAAGAAATTCCAGGAAAGGTCAATCCACCCCGTGGGCTTTTATCAGGGGAGCGGAAAAAAAAATGATTGCAACAAAATCTGAGCAAGTTCCTCTTTCATCTGTCTCCGGTTTTTTGACTTATGCAGTCTTGCTATCGGCAGGAAACTCCTGTGTGCTTGATGATGTGGATCTGCTGATAAAGGAGCTGGGTGATGCAGGCGAAGCAAGCCCTTAGTATCCTGTTGAAATAATGTTATTCAAGCCATTTCCAGTGGTCGCAAACAAGACCTGGATTTTTTTGGTGCATTTTTTTCCCTTTTTTGGCATCAGTTTTTAGGAACAGTATAGGCACATAGCAGATCTGATTCCAGTGGCTAGATCTTGCTCTTTGTAAAAGAGATTTCCACCCAGGCAGAAAGAGAGAAAGCCTAGCTCTCTTCCCTCTCACGCAAGCTGGGGTAACTCCCTTGGCCTGCAGCTCCACTGCCCTGCACCGTGTGTAGCCATTTACAGCCACGTCATGCTGTACATAGAGATACAGCATACAGCTGTACACAGAGATGCATCGAGATATGGTGGTACATCAGGCTCAGGGCAGCTACATCAGTGTAAAAAGGGTGAAGGTGAAAGCAGAATCAGGCCCAGCAGTTTTATATTATCCCCCCGCCCCCATCCATGGCTATGATTTGCTGTGGTCCTGCTATAAATTAAGGAGCCGTTAACCAGTCCAGTATGTGGATGGATCTGGAAGGAAAAAGGAAGATGCTTGGGAAATTGCACGGGGAAGCCCTGAGACATGGGAAATCCAGGGTCTGTTTCCAGCTCCGCCACCCTCTCTCTGCCTCTGTTTGTACACTGAGGGCTACAACGGGTCCCTCTCCCGAACATGGTGCGTGGGGATCTTGGGAGGGTAAGTGCTACACAAATGCTGAGTAGTACTACTCCTGGGGAGGTGGTCGCTGAAACTGAATGAAACCAGGCCACGGCACGGGGAAGCTCTCGTGGTGCTGTGTTTTGACTAGATGTAAAACCGACGATGGCTTGTGGGTCATTAAAAATCTTGTGACAGATTTTTGGTAAGAGTCAGGGCCAGTAGCCCTGGCCAAATCCTCGCTTGTGAATTACACTCTGACACATTCACTTTTTTTCCAACTGGGCTGGCAAATCCCTTGGGGCTTCATTTTGCAGCCAGGTGCTGCAGCACCAGCCCTCCCCTTTCTGGCCCCCCCAAAATCTGTAAAGAAAAGCTTGTAAATGGGTGGAAGCAAGGTTTATTATAGGAGCTGGATGCAAACAAGATATATGACGTTATTCACAGGAGTGTAACACTTGGAACATAAATAAAAACCATGCATGAGCTCTGGACTGCAGGGCTTTCCCTGTCTCCTGACATCTCATTTTGGGCAAAAGACAGTGATTTTGCCGCCTATAGCAGCTTTACGGTTTTATTGAATATATTAACTTTTATCAGATAAATAATGATAGAAGAGGGCCTCAAATTGCTTTTCTGGGCATCATTTAACCTGGTGTTATGATGAGACCAAACTGAGCCCCAAGATCAGAGCAGCTTTAAGCTCTGGGAAAACTTTTGGATTCAGGTCACAACTTTAGGGACTAAAAGATTCATCTTTAGCTTTAGCGGAGAGGGCTGTGCGTTGCTGCACCGCAGGGAAGAAAGGAGGGAGGAGAATGAGGCAGGTTGTAATAGGAGCTGTTTTTCAGCCTGCAATATAGTGATGGTTGCCCAGTGAGCATCACAGGAATGGTCATAAGAAGAGAGTATGTCAGGCCCCCATTACAGCACGTGCCTGTTTTTAAGCATGTGAGTTGTAGGGATGCCAGTTAGTTTCACAAAAAATACCGAACATGGCAGGGGAAAAAAAGAGAGTCACTCATGGAATCCTAGAATCCTAGAGATGGAAGAGACCTCAGGAGGTCATCAAGTCCAGCCTCCTGCCAAAGGCAGGACCAGTCCCAACTAAATCAACCCAGCCACGGCTTTGTCAAGCCGAGACTTAAAAACCTCTAGGGATGGTGATACCACCACTACCCTAGGGAACCCATTCCAGTGCTTCCCCACCCTCCTAGTGAAATAGTTTTTCCTAATATCTAACCTAGACCTCTCCCACTGTAACTTGAGACCATTGCTCCTTGTTCTGCCATCCCTCACCACTGTGAACAGCCTCTCTCCATCCTCTTTGGAACCTCCCTTCAGGAAGTTGAAGGCTGCTCTCAAATCCTCCCTCACTCTTCGCTTCTGCAGACTAAACAGACCCAAATCCCTCAGTCTCTCCTCACAGGTCATGCGCTCCAGCCCCCTAATCATTTTGGTTGCCCTCCACTGGTCCCTCTCTAATGCATCCACATGCTTTCTATAGTGGAGGGCTCAGAACTGGACACAATATTCCAGATGTGGCCTCACCAGAGCTGAATAAAGGGGAATAATCACTTCTCTAAATCCTCTGGCAATGCTCCTCCTAATGCACCCTAATATGCCATTAGCTTTCTTGGCTATTGTTGACTCATATCCAGCTTCTCATCCACTGTAATCCCCAGGTCCTTTTCTGCAGAATTGCTACATAGCCATTCAGTCCCCAGCCTGTAACAATGCTTGGGATTCTTCCGTCTCAAGTGCAGGACTCTACATTTGTCCTTGTTGAACCTCATGAGATTTCTTTTGGCCCAATCCTCTAATCTGACCAGGTCACTCTGGACCCTATCCCTGCCCTCCAGCATATCTACCTCTCCCCCTTGCTTAGTGTCTTCTGCAAACTTGCTGAGGGTGCAATCCATCTCCTCATCCAGGTCATTAACAAAGATGTTGAACAAAACCGGTCCAAGAACAGATCGTTGGGGCATTCCGCTAGAAACCGACTGCCAGCCTGACATTGAGCTGTTGATCACTACCCATTGGGCCTGACAGTCTAGCCAGCTTTCTCTCCATCTCACAGTCCATTTATCCAATCCATACTCCCTTAACTTGCTGGCAAGAATATTGTGGGTGACCATATCAAAAGCCTTGCTAAAGTCAAGGTATATCCCATCCACTGACTTCCCTATATCCACAGAGCCAGTTACCTCAACATAGAAGCTAATCAGATTGGTCAGGCACGACTTGCCCTTCCTGAATCCATGTTGACTATTCCTGATCACTTTCCCCTCTTCTAAGTGCTTCAAAATGGAGTCTTTGAGGATCCCCTCCATGATTTTTCTGGGGACTGAGGTAAGGGTGAGTGGCCTGTAGTTCTCTGGATTGTCCTTCTTCCCTTTTTTAAAAGATGGGCACTGCATTTGCCTTTTTCCAGTCATCCGGGATCTCTCCCGATCTTCACGAGTTTTCAAAGATAATGGCCAAAGTCTCCGCAATGACATTTGCCAGCTCCCTCAGTACTCTCGGATGCATTAAATCCGGGCCCATGGATTTGTGTGTTTAGCTTTTCTAAATAGTTCCTAACTTGTTCTTTCCCCACCAAGGGCTGTCCACCTCCTTCCCATACTGCGTCGCCTAGTGCATTAGTCTTGGAGCTGACCTTGTCTGTGAAGACAGAGGCAAAGAAAGCATTGAGTACTTCAGCTTTTCCCACATCATCTGTCACTAGGTTACCTCCCTCATCCAGTAAGGGCCCCACACCTTCTCTGATCACCCTCTTATTGCACCATTAAATCCCCATGCTCCTCCCACTCCGCGCCAGATACTGCAGGGGAAGAATGTCCCAAGCGGCCTTCCATCCGAGAAAAACCAAATATCGAACATTTTGCATGTCCGGTATTTTCTGTTTTTTTTTACCGGGCAGAAGCTGCAAATACTGGACTATCCAGGCCAATACCAGACACTTGGTAACCCTCGTGAGTTGTCTAGTTTCTCGTGAGTTGTTCCATCCCCCTGGCCCAACCCCAGGAGCAGACAGAACTGGAGTGGGCGCCGGCAGGGGGAAGGCAGGATAAGGGGCACCCTGAACATGGGGTATTGGGCTGGGTTCTGGAGTAGCTTAGCAACCAGGGCCTTTGTCTGGGGAGTGCCGGACTGTGGGTTCTAGTTCCCCAATCCCAGGGGCAGATGGATAGAACAGGAGCCAGCCCTGGCAGGGAGAAAGCAGGCTAAGGGGCACACTGAAAGTAGGGGAGTGGGGTAGATCCTGGTATGCTTTAGCAGATAGGGCATTTGTCTGAGGAGCATAGGGTGACGGGTTCTAGTGCTGTTCTCCCCAACCCTGGGAGGAGACAGACTGAACAGAAAAGCTCTTTTGGGGCTCATTAGCATGTGAAATCAATGCTATTGCTGTACTCCTGTCAGAGCTCCTTTCGGCACGCATACCTTATCCGTATATGCCTGTGTGAGTGAAGGAAGGGTTGGCCACAGTACGGATTTGGTGATGGGGCAATTTATGTCCCAGCTCAGGAACAACTGAGCTGTATGAGAGGCTCAAAGAAAGGGGCTTGGGGTCACCCAGACTGTGCACTGCAGTGACAACCTGCCAGGAGACTGTGGGTCACTATGGCAGCTACGTCCTGCTGTGCCCCATTGAAAGCCATTGTAAGACTGCAGTGGGAGCATGCTCAGGCCTTTAATTTGCCAATATCTGTTCAACAAGGGAGCTGCCCCCGTGAATCACTGAGCATCTTTGGCTCCAGGCAAAATCAAGGGGAGCTGCGGGTGCTCAGAATATCTCCGGGCTCAGCCCTGGCAGTGTTAATCAAAAACAAACACACGCAGCCAGCCACAATATTTTGCTCACGCTTGTATCTTCTTTGATAGCTGGGCAGCTGAAACCACCAGCAAGAAAACAGTGCAGCCGCTCAGGGCTGTGTTTGCACTCCTGGGACAGCAGCAGGGCAGCTGTAGAGGGGGTTGCGTGTCCTCCCCCCCTCCCACTCTAAGTAGTTCAGGATGTGGATAAACTGGAGAGGGACCCCCAAGAATCAGCCCCGCAAAGTCTGGGCGAGTTCAGACTGTAAAATGAGGGTCTGGCTCTTGCATCCCTTACAGGTCTGGATTGTCACACCGGACTCCTAAGGGCATATCTACACTAGGGAATTATTTCGAAATAACTTATTTTGAAATAATAACTCCCGAAATAACTATTTTGAACTAGCATGTCCACACTACAGGGGAGCCTCGAAATCAGTTCGAGGCAGGCTTCCTTAGTACGTCTACACTGCAAGCTTATGTCGGAAAAAGCTTTTCCGGAAGATATCCTCTGGAATGGTTTATTTCGAAATAGCGTGTCCACACTACAGGGAAGCCTCAAAATTAGTCCAAGACAGGCTCCCCTAATGTGGATGCGCTATTGCGATTTAGAGCCCTAGGAACCCCTGGGAGGAATAACTTTAGAATAGCCCTGGTGAGGAGCTATTTTGACATAGCAGTAGTACAGCGCCCACCCCGCCCCCCTCCCGAAAGGGTTTTTCTGGAAGAGGCGTTATTCCTCATGGAATGCGGTTTACCGTCGGAAAAAGCCCTCTGTTATTTCGATTTTCTTTTGAAATACACAATCGGTGTGTGGACACAGTTGTTTTTCCAGAATAACAGCTGTCAATGTCAGCCAGAATAACAGCTGCACCCTTAACGTGGACGCGCTACCTTGACTTAGAGCCCCAGGAAGCACTGGGGAGTAATTACTTTGAATGACTCTGGGGAGAAGTTATTGGCAATAGCAGCAGTGGAGCTCCCACATGACCGCTATTTCGAAAGAAGCGTTTTCCTCATGGAAAGCAGGAGTTATGATTTCAAAACAACCAGCCCCTTATTGTGAAATAAGAGGCTTGGTAGTGTGGACGCTCCGCTTGTTATTTTGAAATAACTCCCTAGCATAGACCAGGGCTAACAGACAAGGGAGTGTCAAACGGCCCCTCTTGTGGCTGGGAAGTCTGGACTGATGTTAGGGAGATCTGGGGTCTTATTCTGCCCCGCTTTGTCCCCCTACGTTGTCATTTCCCTCCGTGCACAGTGCGTGGGAAAAGATGCCCCATCAGAACAGCCACATCGCACGGCTAGTGTGCACAAGTGGAAAAGTTTCCATAGGAGACAAGACGGGGGCTGTACACAGTGGTTCAGACCCATCTTTAGCAGGTCTGCATGAAATACGACGATGTGACACCCCCTCGCCACGCACACTGAAGTGAATACATCCAAAAAACCTAAAGGCACATCTACACCCCAGGGCAAAAATCAACACAGCAGGGAGTTGAAGGATGAACACTCTTCCTTTGACTTCCCTTACTCCTTGGCTACGGAGTTTTCCGTTAAAAGCATTTTCGGAAAAGCACGTCTAGATTGGCAGGATGCTTTTCTGCAAAAGCACTTTTTGTGGAAAAGTGTCCGTGGCCAATCTAGACGCGGTTTTCCGCAAAAAAAACCCCGATCGCCATTTTCACGATCGCGGCTTTTTTGTGGAAAACAGTACTGTGCTGTCTACACTGGCCCTTTTGCGCAAAAGTCTTTTGGAAAAAGACTTTTGCCCAAACAGGAGCAGCATAGTATTTCCGGAAAAGCACTGATGATTTTACAGGAGATCGTCAGTGCTTTTCCGGAAATTCAAGCGGCCAGTGTAGACAGCTGGCAAGTTTTTCCGCAAAAGCAGATGATTTTGCGGAAAAACTTGCCAGTCTAGACACAGCCCTCGTGAAATGAGGGTTACAGAAGTCGGAGTAAGAAGTCCTCCAGCTCGCCGTTATTTCGAAATAATGGCTCGCAGTGTAGACGCGCTCTTTGTTATTTCAGAATAATGACAGTTATTCCAAAATAACGCTGCGGTGGAGACATAGCCTAAGAGAGGAAGATACGGGAGGGAGTATCTATGAGCTAGCACAGAATCAGGGATCTACAGCAGCGTGGTGAGGCAGGGACACTAACCCGGACTTAACCCAGTACCGTCCTTGATGAGAGAAATGAAAGAATGCAAATACGAGAAACACACTATACATTGCACCCTGGCTGGGGGATTCCTGGCTGCTGTCGCCGTAGGAGCCATGGGCAGGGAGTGCTGCTGGTACCAAATTCACAGGGAAGCTCAGATCCGGGCAGAGCCCAGATTCCTTCATGCTGCTTGTATCCGTGTGGAGAAGGCAGGAACTCACCACTCCAGCCAGGGCTGGCTTGCCAGAGAGTGGCAGCTGGAGATGCGGGGGAAACAAGGGAAACCCACTGAAAGAGGGCAAGGTTCTTGCCCTTCAGTGCTGCCCCTGGGGCGGAGGAGGGTAGATCAGGACATGCTAAGTTGGCAGCAGACCTCCAACGGCTGCTTGCACCAAATTCCAGCCGGGTGTAAGCTAATGAAAGTCAATCAGAAAGCTCCCAGGCCCACCTCCAGGGAGTCTTGCTCGCTCTGCATGATGACGAGGGAAAAGCTGCTGGGCATGAAGGCTGGAACTCCATGGCAGGTAGGAGGAATCTGTCCCCCCCCCCCCGCCCGTTTCTCGAAATTTTCTGTCTAGCAACATTAATTAGTGGTAAAGAACTGCCTATTCGTTTCCTTTTCCTGTATGCCAGGCTGGGGTGGGCAGGCTGTTCCCTGGGACTCTCTACTGGCATTGAGGACAGCTTGAGTTCTCAGTAGGAGACTACATTGGTGCATCCCAGCGGTTCCAGCTGTGCCCTCTACACATGCACCGAGCATTTCATCAAAGCCAGTCCCAGCTCCTCGTTATCCAGGGCGTGTGTATTTCACACATGCCCACAGACAGACACGCGTGCACACACGCTCAGCCATGCGCACCAGCAGATGCGTGCACGCAGACGCAGAAGAGTCCTGAAGGCTAAACCATGTTGGTTTCACATGGTCCTGATGTAGCCTTCGGAGACCACGCCCCGCTCATGGGGCGCGGACAGGGGGTGGCACTCCCTACTGCTGCTCATGTTCCCGTCTGGCTTGCAAGACAGGCTGGCGTCAGCTCACAGACCCAGCGGGTATTTTTACAAAGGGGTTGGGTGGATTTTTTTTTAATTAAAAAAAAAAAAAGTCCAAAAAAACTCAGCTCCGAGGACACTGGAGAGCGACTGCGAGAGACAACTGGCAGCTGCTCGGAGGGGTTTTTCTGCAGCAGGTTGGAATGGTCGCTGGGGAGTGGAGGCCAATTAAAATCCGCCTCCCGCAACGGGGCTGGACTTAGAAGGAAAAACCGGTTTGTTACACAGCCAGGCAACAAAGAGCCCTGGCCCCGCCCTGCACATAGCATAAACTCAGTGACCTTGAACCTCTTTGGCTTTTCTGCTGCTTCAGAGCCGAGTAAGTGAGTCAGACACCCGATCCCAGCGCTCTGCGGCCTGCAGTTAGCAGTCTTGTTTAGGGTTTTCTAGGGAGCTGCTCAGCTTCTTTAGTGTCTTTTTAATCCTCAGGGCTGTGAGGCGAGTGGAGGGGTTGTGGTACCAGCATTCCTTCATGATCTTAGCCAGGGCGGTCAAAATCTGGTGGGGCCAGGAAAGAGAGAGAGAGAGAGAGAATTACTATCAAATGGTTCAGGGCCAGATTCGTCACAGGCGTAAATCAGCAGTGTTCCATTGACTTCTGTATGCCCAGCGATGCTTGCAATGGCTCTGGTCCCCGATATCAACCGGTGACCCCTCCCCCCCAGGAGAATGCAGAACCCCCCAGCTGCTTTGTCTCCCTCTCTTGGCAGGCTCCATGAAGAAGAATGACAAGCAATAACGGCTGACCAAAGGAAGGCGGACACGGTGGGTGAGGTCAAAGCATTTCCTGGAAGCCACTCCTGCAAAAACTGTAATATTTGGACAGCTTCTCTGGCCCTCCATTTTCCCATGTGTGAAGTGGGGATGATAAGATGTAGAACACACTTTAGGCCTCTCACAAAAGGCCCCTTTATTGGCAAACACTGATGCACAGGCTGAATGCTAATGCCACGAGTTAGACCCGTGACTGTTTGCAGTAAAAAAGTTAAGACCACACATACGTGTTTACACGATCCCCCTCTGCAATTCCTCATGAATTAGCTGAAGGCCATTTATTGAAAAATTGTAAGTCATAGAATCACAGAACACTAGAACTTGGCAGAAACTTCGAGAGGTCATCAAATTCGGTGCCCTGCCCTCGCGGCAGGACCAAGCACTAGCTAGATCATCCCTAGGGTTGCCAGCTGTTCGGTATTGGCCTGGACAGTCCAGTATTTGCAGCCTCTGTCCAGTAAACCCCCCCCCCCCCCCCCCCAGAAAATACTGGACATGTAAAATGTTTCTCTCGTTTTTTTTTTTTTTTTTTTTGCTCAACCAATTTTTTTCCCTGCTATGTTCAATATTTTTGTGAAAGTATCTGGCAACCCTATGACCCTGACAGGTGTCTGTCTAACCTGCTCTTAAAAATCTCCAGTAATGGAGATTCCACCACCTCCCTGGCAATTTATTCCAGTGCTTGTCTAGGGAGGTCGTGCAATCTCCGTTTTCACATGCACACACATAGACACAGAATTTCAGGCAGAGGTTCTCCAGCATGTCCATGGCATGACCAGTTTTCCTAGAGACCCCCCCACTTCCCAGCTGCAGCAACATTGCTTGGATCCATGGAAGCCAGGGAGCACAGGGACAGCTTTCGAGAGGAAGATGGAAATAAACAGGCTGCTGTGTAGAGGGTGGGGCTGATCCAATGAGACTGAGGAAAATAGCACGGAACACACACTCTGGCAAGTCCAGTGTAATTAGACAGGCCAAAAAAGAGTGAATGATACAAAAGCTAACAGAACAGCCATTATTTTGAAGTACATCAGGAGCAGGAAGTCTGCCGAACAATCAGTGGGGCCACCGATCGAGGTGCTAAAGGAGCACTCAGGACAAGGCCAGTGCAAAGGAACGCAATGAATTATTTGCATCCGTCTTCACTGCAGAGGCTGGGTGGGAAATTCCCACCCCTGGGCCATTCTTTTTAGGTGGCAGATCTGAGGAATTGTCCCAGATTGAGGTGTCAATAAAGGAGATTTTAGACCAAACTGATTTTTTAAACAGTAATAAGTCACCAGGACTAGATGGGATTCACCCCAGAGTTCTGAGAGAACTCCAATATGAAATTGCAGAGCTACTAACGGTGGGGTGCAACCTAATGCTTAAATCCGCCTCTATAGCATCGACTGGAAGATACTGCAATGCTGATTTTTCATAAAAGGTTCCAGAGGCAACCCTGGCAATAACAGACTCCTAAGTCTAACTTCAGGAGCAGGCAAATTGGTTGAAACTATAGTAAAGCGGTGGTTCCCAACCTCTTGGCCCGTGGCCCGCAGCCCGCTGCTGGGTCCAGACCTCTGGCTGCTGGGCCGCTGCGGCTTTGGGGACTGGGGTACACCTCTCTCGCTGCAGCTGTTGGGAGAGGCATGTCCTACTCTGCCTCTCAGCCAACCAGTGCCGGGCAGGAGTGGTGTCTCCTCCTGGCTGTGGAAGACTGCTTCCCTGTGCGGTGAGAGGAAGCGCAGCCCTCCCTCCACACAAGGAAGCTCTTTTCCACAGCTGGGAGGAGACCCTGCGAGGCTTCCTGCCATGCAGGGAAACACTCTTCCACGGCCTGAGCAGACTGTGCCCCTGATTGGCTAAAAGGCGGGGCAGGACACACTTCTCCCAACAGCTGTGGCTCAGGTGCTGGGTAGTGTAGGTATATTATTAGCCACAGGTTAAACAAGTCCCTGTTTCCCTGGTAACCAAACAAGATCTACCTCAGCTTAATTAAGACACCTGGAGGCAATCTAGAATCTGCTAGAACCAGCTGAGATAGTTAAGTTTTGATTGGGACACCTAGAGCCAATCAAGGACCATGTGGAGCTGGTTAAAAGCCTTCCCTGTAGACAGTTTAGTGATGCATCAGGAGTGGTGGGGGGAGAATGTGCTGCAGGAGAGTAGGAACTGTAGAGATGCTTCAGGTACTAGGAGGGAACCCTGCAGGTACAGAGGCAAGGGGCAGGGAGAGCCCTACTAGGGAACCAGCCTCTTTGGGCCCCAGAAATCAGAGGGAGGTAAACCCTGCTAGAGGGGGGAGAGGCTAGGTTAAGAAATCCAGTTTATTGCCTCCACATCTAGAGAGACTACTAGAGACTTAGGCTATGTCTACATTGTAGTCTTCATTCATTACAAGAGTTCTTGTGCAAAAGGTCTTCCACAAGAGTGTGTCCACACTGCCATGTGCTTTTGTGCAAGAGCATCCATGGCAGTGTGGATGCTCTCTTGCGCAAGAAAACTTTGATGGCCATTTTAGCCATAGGGGTTTCTTGTGCAAGAAAATCATGTTGCCTGTCTACACTGCCTTCTTGTGGAAGAGCTGTTGCGCAAGAGTGCTTATTCCTCGTGGGGAAAGGAATAACTCTTCTGGAAGAAGCCCTGTTTTCTGATGCTGTGTTGTACATTTACTTGTGCAAGAATGCACGTGCAATGTAGACACCTGGCAAGTTTTTGCACAAGAACAGCTGTGTAGATGTAGCCTAAGAAATTTCCTCCCTCCCTTTCCCTGCTGCTATGCCAATGGTGAGAGTGGCTAAATCGGTCTACAGTTTGCCCCTGAAATAAAGGGGTTAGATTGAGAGCTGTAGTGAGCTACTGAATGAGCAATCAGACTGGGAGTTGCTGTTTTGGGAGAGAGAAAATACTTAGCCTACTGCTGCCCAGGAGTGCAGGATCCCCTGTGTGAAATTCGAAGTGTCATCACCAAAGTAGTGCATGTTGGAAAACGCAATCTCAGCTATACCTACAAAATGATAGGGTCGAATGTAGCTGCCACTAAGAGTTCTTGGAGCCATTGTGGATAGTCATCTGAAAACATCTGCTCAGTGGGAGGTGGCAGTTCCAAAAGCTAGCGGAATATTAGAAACAATCAGGAAAAAGGGATAGATAATAAGACAGAAAACATCACAATGCCACTGTGTAAGCCAGTGGTATGCCCGCACCTTAAATACTGAGATTTGGTCATCCCAGCTCAAAAAAGATATATTAAAATTGAAAAAATATGGAAAAGGGCAACAAAAATTATTAAGAGATGGAACATATGAGGAGAGGTTAAGAACACTGCGACTGTCCAGCTTAGAAGAAGAGATAACTAAGGGACTATGGCAAAAGTCTAAAAAAAATCCCACACACCTAAAACCCATGACTGGTGTGGAGAAAGTGACTAGGGAAGTGCTAGTCACCTCTTCACATAACACTAGAGCAAGAATTACCCAGTTAAATTAATAGGCAGCCGGTTCACAGCAAACAGAAGGAAATACTTCTTCACACAGCACACGGTGAACCTGTGGAACTCCTTGCTAGAGGATGTTGGGGAGGCCAAAAGTATAGTTGGGTTCAAAAAAGAGCTAGATCAGTTCATAGAGGTCCATCGATGGTTATTAGCCAACATGACCAGGGACACAACCCCATGCTGCAGGGTCCCTAACCTCAAATCACCAGGAGCTGGGACAGAACAACACAGGTGGATCACTTAGAATCATAGAATCATAGAACTGGAAGAGACCTCAGAAGGTTGTCAAGTCCAGCCCCCACCCCTCCGCACTAGGCAGGACCAATTACAACTAAATCAACCCGGCCAGGGCTTTGTCAAGCCGAGACTTAAACACCTCTAGGGATGGAGACTCCACTACTTCCCTAGATAACCCATTCCAGTGCTTCACCACTCTCCTAGTGAAATAGTTTTTCCTAATATCCAACCTGGACCTCTCCCACCACAATTTGAGACCATTGCTCCTTGTTCTGCCATCTGTCACTACTGAGAACAGCCTCTCTCCATCCTCTTTGGAACCTCCCTTCAGGAAGTTGAAGGCTGCTATCAAATCCCCCCTCACTCTTCGCTTCTGCAGACTAAACAGACCCAAGTCCCTCAGCCTCTCCTCATAAGTCATATGCTCCAGCCCCCTAATCATTTTGGTTGCCCTCCGCTGGACCCTCTCCAATGTGTCCACATCCTTTTTGTACTGGGGAGCCCAGAACTGGACACAATACTCCAGATGTGGCCTCACCAAAGCCGAATAAAGGGGAATAATGACATCTCTGGATCTGCTGGCAATGCTCCTCCTAATGCACCCTAATATGCCATTAGCCTTCTTGGCTACAAGGGCGCACTGTTGACTCATCCAGCTTCTCATCCACTGTAACCCCCAGGTCCTTTTCTGCAGAACTTCTACTTAACTGGTTGGTCCCCAGCCTGTAACAATACTTGGGATTCTTCCGTCCCAAGTGCAGGACTCTGCACTTGTCCTTGTTGAACCTCATCAGATTTCTTGTGGCCCAATCCTCCAATTTGTCTAAGTCATTCTGGACCCTATCTCTGCCCTTAAGCATATCTACCTCTCCCCCTAGCTTAGTGTCACTTGATAATTGCTCTCTCTGTTCATTCCCTCTGCAGCACCTGGCATTGGCCACGGTGGGAAGAGTGGACACTGGGCTAGATGAACCGTTGGTCTGACCCAGTGTGGCCTTTCTGAGGTTCTTATTTCTGGGTTTATACTGGTGACTAGTTAAAGAAGAGTGACTCCACTGGAGTCTGTGCCAGTGTTCCCTGTAAGATGAGCACTTGGGAAGTTCCCCAGGAGAGATTTGAATGCTGCCCAGCTTCCACAGTCATCAGAATGTGTTTTCTTCTGGTGGTGCCCATCTGCACATTCCTTGATGCATATAACAACATTTATTCTCCACAAAGATGGAAAAAAATGAGACAGAATATTGGTCTGTGCTGTGGGCTACACTTACCAAGTCAGAGTACAAGTAGTTAGGGATCCTGGGCGTTTGCTGGTCAGTGCAAACCACCTTCTTCATATCCTCGAAGCTGGGGTCACTTGGGACCATGTCGAAGAACGGAGGCCGGTAGTCCTCCACTAAACCTGCCACAGGAAGACAGGAAAGCAGGTGAGGAAAGCTGGCAGGGTCACAGGGCATGGAGCACAAAGTGACCTTAACTCACCAGAAGCCACGGACTGAGAGAAGGAACGTGCACCACACAGGCATGCGCACGTGTGCGTGTGCATGCACATGTGCACCACAGGGGCCTGCGTACATGCACACACACACATTTGCACCATTTGCACCACCACCGTCTGCTGAATGGCCCTGCACCATGTGGGTGCTTGTTTAAAAGGCGCTCATCCTTGTTCCTAAGTACTATACGAGGGATGTGAGGGACCCCCGTGCAGGAGCTCCAGTGTCATGCCACAGACAATTAATCCCATATGTTTTTGCCGGGCCTGAAGACCAATCAAGACTGTGGCCCCTTTGTGCTAGGTGCTGTACAGAATATAGACGTTGTGTCTGTGGAGGAGCTGAAGAGCAGGGGGGAACTGCTCGTACCAATGCCAGTGGAAGTTTTGCTAATGAGTGGGGGCAAGATTTCACCCCAGGGATCCTTTCCCCATGAGGTAGGTGCATGTGGCTGCAGAGCATTACAGACCTTCTGTGTTATAGGAACATGTATAAACGTGGGTGGGCGTAGCCAATCAATGAGGCACTAACCCCAAGCATGACACCGTTCTATATCCTGGGAGACACATGGGCGCTGATCCGCAGCATGACGAGACGTGTGCCACAGATGGGTTTGCACATCGGGCAGAGTGCTAGTCTGTCGTGGGAGCTGGCCCAGAAACTACCGCGCCATCAATGCAGAAAAAACAACAAATAGTCTGGTAGCACTTTATAGACTAACAAAACTTGTAGATGGCATAAAATCATAGAGCTGGAAGAGACCTCAGGAGGTCATCAAGTCCAGCCCCCTGCCCAAGGCAGGACCAATCCCAACTAAATCAACCCAGCCAGGACTTTGTCAAGCCGAGACTTAAACACCTCTAGGGATGGAGATTCCACCCCCTCCCTAGGTAACCCATCCCAACGCTTCTCCACCCTCCTAGTGAAATAGTTTTTCCTAATATCCAACCTACACCTCTCCCACTGCAACTTGAGACCATTGATCCTTGTTCTGCCATCCGTCACTACTGTGAACAGCCTCTCTCCATCCTCTTTGGAACCTCCCTTCAGGAAGTTGAAGGCTGCTATCAAATCCCCCCTCACTCGTCTCTTCTGCAGACTAAATAAACCCAAATCCCTCAGTCTCACCTCACAGGTCATGCGCTCCAGCCCCCTAATCATTTTGGTTGCCCTCCACTGGACCCTTTCGAATGTGTCAACATCCTTTCTATAGTGGGGGGCTCAGAACTGGACACAATATTCCAGATGTGGCCTCACCAAAGCCGAATAAAGGGGAATAATGACATCTCTGGATCTGCTGACAATGCTCCTCCTAATGCACCCTAATATGCCATTAGCCTTCTTGGCTACAAGGGCACACTGTTCACTCATATCCAGCTTTTCATCCACTGTAATCCCCAGGTCCTTTTCTGCTGAACTGCTACTTAGCCATTCAGTCCCCAGCCTGTAACAATGCTTTGAATTCTTCCCTCCCAAGTGTAGGACTCTGCACTTATCCTTGTTGAACCTCATCAGATTTCTTTTGGCCCAATCCTCTAATCTGTCCAGGTCACTCTGGACCCTATCTCTGCCCTCCAGCATATCTACCTCTCCCCCTTGCTTAGTGTCATCTGCAAACTTGCTGAAGGAGCAATCAATCCCCTCATCGAGGTCATTAATAAAGATGTTGAACAAAACTCCGCTAGAAACCGACTGCCAACCTGACATTGAGCCATTGATCACTTACCTGTTAGGCCTGACAGTCTAGCCAGCTTTCTCTGCATCTTACAGTCCATTTTTCCAATCCATACTCCCTTAACTTGCTGGCAAGAATATTGTGGGAGACCATATCATTGTATATCACATCCACTGACTTTCCCATGTCCACAGAGCCAGTTACCTCATCATAGAAGCTAATCAGATTGGTCAGGCATGACTTGCCCTTCCTGAATCCATGCTGACTATTCCTGATCTCACTTTCCCCTCTTCCAAGTGCTTCAAAATGGATTCCTTGAGGATCCCCTCCATGATTTTTCTGGGGACTGTGGTAAGGCTGACCGGTCTGTAGTTCCCTGGATTGTCCTTCTTCCCTTTTTTAAAGATGGGCACTGCATTTGCCTTTTTCCAGTTTTCCGGGATCTTTTGTGGGTGGTGGTTGTGGAACCCCCATCTTTAGGCCTGCGCATCCCATGACTTCCAGGAAAATCCATCTCCCCTATTTATTTTGGTCCTAGACATCCAACACTCCTGTCATCTGCAGATGTGGGCTGTGCCCACGAAAGCTCATGAGACCATCTACATGTTTTGTTAGTCTATTAAGTGGTACCAGACTATTTGTTGTTTTTTTAGTTTACCTGTACAGACTAACTCGGCTACTCCGTGAAGCATCAATCCAGAGTTTCCCCAGATTCAGGCCGGCATAGCTCAAATCAGATGCAGCCTGTGCTGCTTGCATTGCCAGATCAGACCCCGGAGGGATCCTGCCTTGGATGCCAAATGCTGTACTGGAAGATGCACCAAGCCTGCAATGAATATCTCTGTGCTGCTCATAAGTGAGCCTCCTTCCCTTCCTTCTCCCCAGGTCTCCCTTTGGAACTGGAGATCATCTGGGAACCTTGTCTTCAGTTGCAGCTTCGCCGCCACCTAGTGGTGCACTGGAGGCCAGGCAGCTGCTCCCAGCAGCAGGGGGCCCTGGCTAATTAATCCCCATTTAGTCTGTCTCTGTGCTGGAGATTTAACCCTTTTTGGCTGCCAAAGCCCTTCCAGTGTCCCATCAGCCCACCGCAATGGGAAGTTCCTGCCTGGTTCCGCATGAGGGATCGGAAGCCTTGGGACAGAGGGTGCAAGCCCCATGTCACCCTGCCCACCCTGGGGTGCAGCACACGGTGGGGAATTCCCCTTGCGCTGGTGTCTGACGGGAGAGAGGCCTGTGGCCCATCGGGGGTTAATGGGTGGCCAAGTCAAGGGCAGGAACTAAACCTCTCCTGGGTTAGTTAAGTGAAGTGTTGAATCCCAGAGCCCCTGGGAGCCCTCAAAGAGATTAGCCGGGCCAGACTGCACCTTGGGGGAGCTGCCACCTTGCCTCCAACTTCCACCTTTTAATTAATGGCTTTTAATTAACTTTCCTGCTGGACCCCCTGGAGACCACGGGCCTCCGGGTGTCCCCTATCCTGCCTGTGTCCCTTAGCCCTGCTCTGTGGCGCTCATTCGGGCTGCCACGGAGCAGGCCACGATGAGGGTGGGGGTGTTCCCTTGCCAGGGACCCCTGGAACATTGACTCAGGACACCACATCTGAGGCCAGGCTCACTGTCTGCAGAAGCTGGCAGAGGGCGAGAGGGCAGTGTCGGTGGAGCATCCTAGCTACAAAGCCCCGCCCCCCCGTTCTGACACTGCTATTGGAGGGGGAGAATGGGGCGGGGCAGGGCAGGTGAAGTCCCCCCCCCTTCAAGCCCTGCCACTGGAGAAGGAATCTGCATCTGGCCCATTTGCTTTTGGGTCCCTTCAGTCCCATTGCCCTCCCTCATCCCCGTCCCACAACAGCTGCCTCTGCCCAAGGCCAGCACCAGCCCATCCCTGAGGCAGGCCCTGGGGGAAACGTGCTGGGTTAACCAGCCCGTGCGCCGGAGGAGCCGGAAGTCCCCAGCATATGGCCAGGCTCCAAGCCGTTCTCTGATGCTGCTTGTTTTCTAATCAGTGCTGAACAAACAAAGCGCTGATTGAGTCTAATGGGCCCTTTAATCAGGGAGCCGGGCGCTGACACTAGATTACAGTGTTTATAATTTACAGCTAATCTTTGGGCAAAAAACACTGAGAGCAGCCGAAAACCTTCACAGCCCGGAGCCGCGATTATTTCTGCCCTGGGAGCCTCACTAGCGCACACAGCTCGCTCCGGCCTCTCTGCTGTGGCTGCAGCCACCGCCCGTGCCATGCTCCTAAGCCAGGGGTGGGGAAACTGTTTTTGGATCGGTGGTCGGGGGCTGCTGACACACAGGAAAAACAGTCGGGGGCCGTGTACAACTGAGAAACAACCCCCACCCCCAAACAAAAACAAAACCCGTCGCACTGATGTGGCTCCTGACTAAGAAGGAGAAAGACCCTCCCCACAGTCCCCTTACACACTAGAGCCCGGAGGGGGGGGGGGTGCTGGAGCGCTAGGCTCCCCAATGCCGGGGAGGAGCCCTGAGTCTCAGGGGCCAGATCCAGGCAAGCTGCGGGCTGCATCTGGTCCCCAGCCTCGGCCCCATCCGAATAGAGCCCCGGTGCTTTCTGTGCAAGCTAGGATGTATTCCTCATAGTGAGATCGTGTGAGGTGCCCCGGGACACATGCGGGGTGCTGTACAAGAAGGCTGTCTGTGCCCCAAAGAGCTCACAGTCTGAGTATAGAAGATTAGCAGAATAGACAAGGGACCCTCTCAGGTGGCCGGGTGGATGTCTTTGGGCCTGTGGATGTCAAGATATTTGGTGCCTATATACAGATCAGGGCAGTCTCTGGGTACTAGTGAAGGACAAACAGATGTGCACGTATCTATGGATTCGGGCCGAGATATCCACATTTGTGTGCCCGTGGATGTGGCTAGAGCAGTGGTTCCCATTTGACCCGTGGCCCACCCTGCTCAATGCAGACTTTCCACCAACCACCCATGGTGACAAAATGGGGGGAGGAGGGAGGTCTGGGCAGGAAGTAGGGAGCAGGCAGGCCCAACAGGGGGGAACAAGAGCAATTGCTCTGGGGCCTGGCCATTCAAAGGGGCCCAGAGCCCCTTTGAACTGCTGTGGGAGTGCCGGAGAGCCACTCCACATGGTTTTGAGGGCTGAGGGAGGACCCGCTGCGGTAGTCCAGGATACGCTAAGGGCCAACTGCCCTCGGCCCAGCCTCTTGCAGGGATGTGGAGCTGGACCCTCCACCATCTTGCCCCGGGGCTCATGGCTGCTGTCGGCCCTGCTGGGTGCAGGAGCGGGCTGGGGTGAGAGGTCTGGGCAGGAGGGAGGGTGCAGGAGTGAGGGAGGGTGCAGGAGAGGGCTGGGGCTGCAGGGTCTGGCCCTGAGGGAGATGGGGGGCGCTCATCTGGCTTAGCGCCCCTGATGCCTCCCACTGTTCCCATTGGCCACAATTCTGGCCAATGGAAGCAGCAGAAAAAGTCTCCAGACAGCACTCCCCTGTGTGGCTGGTCCCTCAGTTGCGGGAGGGGTAACGGCAGTGCATGGAGCTGTGAATGGATCCAGCCCGTGAGGCTCGGGGCTCCCCCTGCAGCGAGAAGCTGGTACTGGCGCTCTAACCTCGGGGGAGGGGGGCGGGTGCGTGGGGCCCGAGCACCAGCATGGGCTCCCTGCTGCAGGGCGGGGGCTGAGCTTCAAGCCGCAGCCCACCGGCAAGGTGGCCACGGACCACCAGTGATCCACAGACCACACTTGGAAAACCACTGGGCTACAGAAATAGGAGTGCCACCTCTCACTGCCCACAGCCTCCCAGACTGCCCCTTACCATTTACAACCGTCCTCCTGATGATTTCCCAGAGCACCAGACCGTAGGCCCAGATATCTGTCTGCTTATAGGACTCGAAGCAGTCGGTACGGATTTGTTCGTCCAGGACCTCGGGGGCCATGTAGCGTTTGGTGCCCACCCGAGGGTTGTTCCCAATGTCCAGGTAGTCGCTGCCCTGGGAATGCATGACCGCCAGCCCTGAAAGGGAGAAGCATCATGAAGGCTGAGCTGGAGGACACGGGGTTTTCACTTCTCTCTCCATTAGGGAAAGTACCCTGGAATTTGGAGCTGGCAGAGTTTTCTGCTTACAGCCCAGGGAAATCCACCTTGGATCAATACAGCCTGTGTGTACCTCTGTCTCCCATGGCGATATGCTCTTTCGTTCCATCCCTGGCTTTTCCCATATGCCTCTCTTCTGCTGATCAGTGGGGCTGTGAAGGTGAGTGTGGGGGAGGTCAGTATTTATGGTTACATGGGGTCTGATACCTCCCAAAACACTATGGCTATGCCTACACTGGCACGATCTAGCGCCAGAAGTATGCAAATAAGTGTGGAATATTGCCGAGCCTCATTTGCATATCTAATGAGCTGCCATTTTTGTGGAAGTGGCTCTTGCGTTAGAAGGAGCTGTCTACACTGCCCCTTCTGGCCCAAGAAAAACCTTCTTGCGCAATTCTGTTATGCTGATTATTTTCAGGAATAACGGCATTGCTGAAGAGGGTTTTTCTTGAGCAAGAAGGGGCAGTGTAGACTCTCTTTCTGGTGCAAGAGCCTCTTCCGCAAAATGGTGGCTCATTAGATATGCAAATGAGGCTCGGCGATATTCCACGCTTAGCCTTATTTGCATACTTCTGGTGCAAGGTCACGCCAGTGTAGACATAGCCTACCACTTTGTTCTGTGGAGGAAAAAAAAGAATTCCCTGGAGTTACCCCACACTGGGATTTGAACCCATGACTCCAGGGAACTAAATATTTAAGCTCTGAGAAGACAATGCCCTCCATTGGCCGGAGTAACAGCTTTTGCTTTCATCCTGCCCTGCCCCCAATGCACCTGCCCTTTCCCCACACGGAGCCCAGATAAAAGGGAATCCAGACATTGGCTAGGTGCAGACAAGACAAAGGTCAGATCTGGTCAGTTGCTCTGCTCCATGCAGCAATGGGCTCCAGTCCTGGCTCCATCTGGTAGACTCTCACCCAAGTCTGCGATGCAGCACTGCCTATTGGCCTTCACCAGGATGTTCCTGCTCTTCAGGTCCCGGTGAGCAATGGCTGGTTTCCCCTGGGTCCCGAAGATCTCCACGTGCAGGTGGACCAGACCGCAGATGATGGAGTAGGCCAGCCTCAGGCAGATCTCTGTGTCCAGCACCGTCCTCTGCAGGTAGTCGTAGAGCGAGCCATTCTCGTGGTAGTGAGTGATGAGCCAGAGCTGGGTGCTGGAGTTCCGGGACGTCATGTCAGAGGCAATGAAGCCTACAGGGGATAAAGCAGAAGGGGCCATGGAACAGGGAGGCCCCAGCAGGCTGGGCACCAGATAAAGACCCAAGGGGGCTGCTACTCACCCAGGATGTTCTCATGCCTGAGCAGCACCGTGTTGTAGATCTCCGTCTCACGGAACCACGACTGTTCGTCCCGGGAGGAGAAGATCTTCACGGCCACGTTCTCCCCGTGCCACACGCCGCGCCACACCTCTCCGTAGCGCCCTTTCCCTGCCAGGACACGGACACGGCGTCACGTTGCCCTGCTGGTGCTCAGGGCTCATGGGGTGAATCCCTGTCCCTGCTGTAGCAGGTCGGGGTCGGAGCACAGGCCATTGCAGCCTCAGCTGGAGGTTTAGCGACCTCAGCCACCCCAAGGATAAGGCTTTATGTTCTTTGTGGACTTGGGGGCAGCCTGGGCCCATGATGGAGCCAGCGCACTGCACCCTTTGACAGCCGGGGCACCCAGCAGCCTAAGGCCCAAGGCCATCTGAAAACAAACCTATTCCCCAGCAAATTGCCAGGACTTGTCTTTGGCTTAATAGGGCCTACAGGCTATTATTGGCCCTATTGGCTTAATAGGGCCACTGGGAACTTCATGCACAGGCCTGGCTTCAGGATTGTCCCTGGTAGGATCCAGAGCAGAAGCAATGACTATGTCACTTCTGGGACCACTGTGCTGACCTGTCATGCTGGCCCCGGGGGTCCCCCAAAGTGTGAGATCCAGCAGGGGGCTACATGGGGACCTCAGTGCCCGGGCCTGTCTGGTAAGGGAAAGGCCCGTTCTCTCAGGGCATACCATGAAGAGTCAGGCCAAAAGCCCCATAGCCAGAGCCTAGCCCATCGGGGATCGGGGATGGTCTACATCGATCAGGGATAGTGTTGGTACTGGGTCCTGCCGTGAGGGCAGGGGACTGGACTCGATGGCCTCACGAGGTCCCTTCTAATGTTCTATGATTCTACAAACAGGGGCTAAGAATAACCCAGCAAGTCCAAGACGTGCTTGTCCTTCCCCACGCCTACATGAAGCAACTCCAAAGGCCTGGGTTAGGGGGTTGGTAACAGAGACCAAAATTTGCCTGGCGTGAGGGTCGGGATTCATGACCTCATCTCCAGCTGCTGTTGGGACGGGAGCCTGGCACAGGCCTGGCTGAAGGGCTCAGGTGGTAGCTGAGCCAGAGGGACCCTCCTGCGCCAGGGGCAGATGTGCAGTCAGCTGCAGTGCCTAGCCCGGAGCTGGGTTTTCTTACCGACACATTCCACCAGAGCGATCTGTCGAGCCACAGTTCTCTGGACCAGAAAGGGCAGGCCGGAGCCGCTGCCCGTGGTGCAGTCCTCGTTCAGCAGGTCCTGAGGGAAGTCAGCGAGAGAGCTTGCAGCAAGGTAACCTTGCAAACTGCTGCTGGCATAGCAACCCCACCAGCGACATTAAATCCCTCCGTCTGGGCCTTCCACCTCTTCTGTTACCACGGCGATCAGGAGGGGGAGCTGGGAGGTAGGGTGCACAAGGGTGCTGAGACTGCTGGGGGCTGGGACACGTCGTGGGCATTGTGAGGGGGGCAGAACGCCTGGATTTTGGGGGGGGGGATTGGTGCACCGTGGTAGGCTGGCTGGAGGCAAAGGACATGGAGAGGGGGTGAATGCTGGCCGGAGGAGTGGGGTGGAGATGGGGCACAGGGTGGCAGTGTTGTGGCAGGAGGGCAGTTGTGGAGATGGAGGGGAAGCTGCAAGGAAGAGTGTGGCGTGATGTGAAAGTCCAATGACATGTTCCCCGCAATGGGGCAGAGACATCCGCCTGCTACCCATGGGAGGTGGGGGTGGTGGAAAGAGACTTCTGAAGGCCATATGCATCCATGGCAACCCTAACCCTTTCCTAGTCATTGCGATAGCCTAGCGGTTTCCAACCTTTTCCAGATGGCGACCCATTCAGGAAGACTTGGTGACCCAAGGCAATTCAAAAACGGGGGGAGGAGGGGAGACAGAGCCACCTGGGGAGACACTTGGAGTCCCTTTTGAAATGTAATGGCGACCCATATGTGGGTCCCGACCCATAGGCTGGGAAACCCTGCTATAGCCTCTTAGTTAGAGGGAGACCTTGACTGCGACCCAGAGTCAAAGGTTTGAATCCTGCCTTCCCTGATTTCTGCTATTCAGACCTGAGGAGGGGCAGGGCGGGAGGCCGTCTCTGGCCAGCTCCGTGTCTTGGCTGTAGCGTGCAGGCGGTGGGAGGCCCTCTCACCTCTAAGACGCCGTCTCCGGCCATGGAGGCTTTCAGCATGAGGTCGGTGTCGCCCAAGTTGTTGTGTTGGAAGAGGAGCCGTCTCCTGCGATGCTGAGCCAGCTTCCAGCAGGAGAGCGCAAGGAGCATCCCGATGACCAGGAAGGCCAGCAGGGGGACAAGGATCATCAGGAGAAGGTTCTTCAGAGAGGTCGGCGTTTCGGGCTGCACTTCAGCTGAGGTGGGGAAGAGGATGAGCTGAGATGGAGTCCTGGGGCAAATGCAGTAAGGATGCCTCTGCCCGGCTCTGGCGCATGGAGTCAGAGCAGGCTCTGGGGCATGGGCGTTATGTATCTTACACTCTAGGACAGGGGCGGGGGGACCGTTGGGGGGGAGGGCTGCTGACCCACAGAAAAAACAGTCGGGGCCGCACACAAGCAAGAAGCAAAAATAAAAACAGCCCTGACTGACGTGGCCCCCGACTGAGGAGAAAGATCCTCCCCACGTGCCCCTCACACACCAGAGCCTGGGGGGGCCCAGCCTGGTAGATTTTGTGTGCTCCAGCCCTGCGGTGGGGCAGTGGGGGAGGCTGGAGCCTTGGGGGCCTGAGGTTCCCCACCCCTGCTCTAGAGCCATGCAGGGCCAGCCTCAGGACAGCCAGGGTCTGAAGGGGCCAGTGCTACTCCCCTGGAGCCCTGAACAGTTGCTGGGCAGCCGGCGGAGAGTCCCAGGGCTCCAACTGGCGGGCGAGCTGACAGCAGACGCCACCCACCCCCTGCGGATAGCTCCCTCCCGTTGAAGGAGCAGGGCAGAGCCTGCGGGGCCCCAGGGAGCACCGACTGCGGGAGGCAACAGCCCAGCGCCTGAGCTCAGGGCTGGGAGGGGGGCCCAGGCAGCTGCGGTGAGGTGCAGCTGTGCAAGCAGGCAGCGTATTGCACTGGAGAAAGGGCCAGTGTCCAAAAGGAAAGAGGCCTGCATGGACCGGGGTGGCCTCCGACTGATTTCTGAGGGAATTCCGGTCTCCCCAAAGGCTGCTGGAGGGTTCCCCAAGGCAAGGGGTGAGAGCCTGGGGCAAACAGCCAGTGGGGGAGCCCCCTGCTGCCAGCCAGCCTGGGCACAGTCAGGGGAGACACAGCCGGGCTGTACCTTCCAGGAAGATATTCATGTTCTCGTTGCACATGTTGGAGTTGCAGCAGCGCGTGGCGTATTCCTTCTCCGAACTCGAGCACTGCAACTGGGTGTCTTTGCCCAGGCAGCCCTTCTTCTTGAATACCTTCCCGCTATCCAGATTTTTGCTCACAAAACACACCTTCCCCTGGCAGGTGTGATTGTTACACGACTCCAAGTCACAGGCACATGTGACCTTCTCTGTGGGACACAAATGAGGCAGCACGATTCACGGACGGAGCGGAGCCGGGTGGGGCACATTGGGCTCTCTCCACATTCCAGCAAAAGGCGTTATTCCTCGTAGAATGAGGTTTACCGCTGTTGACAAAACTACCACGTTCTGTCGACTTACTGTTGACAGAACTTGGCTGTAGTGTAGACGCAGGTATAGTTTTGTCGACAAAACCCTGTAGTCTAGATACACCCTGAGGGTATGTCTACACTACAAAGTTAATTCGAACTAACAGACGTTAGTTCGAATTAACTTTGATAGGCGCTACACATACAAACCGCTAGTTCGAACTTAATTCGAACTAGCGGAGCGCTTAATTCGAACTAGGTAAACCTCATTCTACGAGGACTAACGCCTAGTTCGAATTAAGTAGTTTGAATTAAGGGCTGTGTAGCCCCTTAATTCGAACTAGTGGGAGGCTAGCCCTCCCCAGCTTTCCCTGGTGGCCACTCTGGGCACCACCAGGGAAACTCTTCTGCCCCCTCCCGGCCCTGGAGCCCTTAAAGGGGCACGGGCTGGCTATGGTGCCCGTGCCAGGTGCAAGCCTGCCAGCACCCAGCCAGCAGACCCTGCACCTGGCATGGCTCGAGCCAGCCACCCGCTGCCACCCAGCCCTCCGCCTCTTCCCGGGACCAGGCTGGCGGCTCCCAGGACCCTGCCCGGGGCTGCAAGAGGCGGGCGCCCGCCTGGTCTAGTGCGGAGATCGTGGACCTCATCCACGACCTCCGCACTAGGCACAGGAAAGTGGCCGTCTAGGGCAGGATAGCTGCCAGCCTGGCCACCCAGGAGCAGGTTTGCATGAAAATCAGGGTTGTCCAGTGAGACCCCCGACCCTGAGCCCTGAGCTTAGAACATAAGAACATAAGAATGGCCGTACTGGGTCAGACCAAAGGTCCATCTAGCCCAGTAGCCTATCTGCCGACAGCGGCCAACACTAGGTATCCTGGAGGGGATGGACCGAAGACAATGACCAAGCCATTTGTCTCGTGCCATCCATCTCCAGCCTTCCACAAACAGAGGCCAGGGACACCATTTCTATCCCCTGGCTAATACCACTCCATGGACCCAACCTCCATGACTTTATCTAACTTCTCTTTAAACTCTGTTATAGTTCTAGCGTTCACAGCCTCCTGCAGCAAGGAGTTCCACAGGTTGACTATTTGCTTTGTGAAGAAGAACTTTCTGTTATTAGTTTGAAGCCTGCTACCCATTCATTTCATTTGGTGTCCTCTAGTCCTTCTATTATGGGAACTAATGAAGAACTTTTCTTTATGCACCCTCTCCACACCACTCATGTTTTTATAGACCTCTATCATATCCCCCCTCAGTCTCCTCTTTTCTAAGCTGAAAAGTCCCAGTCTCTTTAGCCTCTCTTCATATGGGACCTGTTCCAAACCCCTGATCATTTTAGTTGCCTTCCCCTCTCCCACCTCCTTTTCCCAGTCTCCCCGAGTTTTGTTAAATAAAGAGAGTTTCTATTTTTGACCACACATGACCTTTATTTTGTACATCAGGAAGGGGGCTAGGGAGGGGTAAGTGGAAGGATGTGAGGGAGGAATGGGGTACGAGCCCCCGATGAGGAGGATTGGGGTGGCTCTGCGGGCTCCTCGGGGTGGAAACTCTCCTGCAGCCCCCTGATTGACCCCCCCCAGATGGCAGCCTGCGGCAAGTGCAGCCGGGCTGATGGCCGAGTGCTGTGATGTGCCGAGTGTGGGCACTCAGGGCACTCCAAGCCAGGACTGCTTTGCAAGCGGAGAACCTCTGAGAACTGTCTGTCCGGGGTGGGGGTCGGGTCCCTTTAAGCACAGCCCTCGGCTAGCCTGAGACAGCAGCTCCACGCTCTAAGTCCTAACCTGATGCCCTGCCGGCACTGCTTCTGGCCAGCCTTAACCTCGGTTCAGGGTCCACTCAATGTGGACATGCTAGTTCGAATTAGCAAAATGCTAATTTGAACTAGTTTTTAGGTCTAGATGCACTAGTTCGAATTAGCTTAGTTCGAATTAACTAATTCGAATTAAGTTAGTTCAAATTAGTGCTGTAATGTAGACATACCCTGAGATACTAACAAAAAATATATATATAGTATCATAAGCTTTCTTTGGCAAAACCCACTTCATGAGGTGTAATGCTCAAAAAGCTTATGATAATATATATGTTTATGATAGTCTCTAAGGCTATGTCTAGATTGCAAGCCTCTTTCGAAAGATACTTTTGAAAAAGAGTGTCTAGACTACAACCAGTACTTTCGAAAAAGCAAGCCTCCTTTTCGAAAGAGAGCACCCAGGCAGTCTGGATGCTCTCTTTCGAAAAAGCATAGTTTGCATGACATAGCGCCTTTTTTCAAAAGAGCACTTTCGAAAAAAGGCGTTATTCCTTGTAAAACGAGGTTTTCCGCAGTCGAAAAAACTGCCACGTTCTTTCGATTTACTTTAGAAAGAACGTGGCAGCAGTCTAGATGCCCGGGAAGTTTTTTCGAAAAAAGGCCACTTTTTTCGAAAAAACCCTATAGTCTAGACACACCTGAAGGGTACGTTTAAGCTGCACTCTAAAATTGAAATAAGATACGCGATTTGCGCTACGCAAATTGTGTATCTTATTTCAATTTTATTTTGAAATAGGCTATTCTGAAATTTGGCATGTCTACAAGGCACCAAATTTTGAAATAAAGCACTATTTTGAGACATCCCTTATTCCTCATGGAACAATGTTTACAAGGATGCCAAAATAGCGTGTCTGTTAATTTAAAAATTATTTTGAAATAGCGGATGTGTTCCTTGGGTGTGGGGTAGCTATTTCGGGATACCTATGGGTACGTCTACACTGCATGGCTATTTCGGGATACCACAGATATCCTTTTTCGAAATAACAGGCGTGCTATTTTGCCACGAGGGATAAGGAATGGCTCGAAATAGTGCGTTATTTTGAAATTTGGCACTGTAGACATGCCAAATTTTGAAATAGCCTATTTCCAAATTAGATCGAAATAAGATTATGCAACTTGTGTAGCGCAAATTGCGCATCTTATTTTGAGTTTAGGGTGCTGTGCAGACGCATCCTAAGGTGCAATTTGTTGTTTTTAAAGTTACAGACCAGCAGAACTATCCCCCTTTGACTTCAATATCTGTATGAAATTTAAATTACTTTTATCTCTGGCCTCTTTCATAGCTTGGGCCCATCTCTAACATGCCCCTCCAGCTTTCTGACAGTGCTGAGCGTAACAACAGGGCCTCACATCTTGCATCCTTGGTTTGGCACTGGACAGCTGGGAGCAGAGGGAAGAACCTAACCCTGGGCTGGGGCAGTGTAGACATAGCCTAAGAATTTCCTCCCATGAGCAAAATGAATTTTGTGTTGTGCACCAGTACTGAGTTCATGTGGCTTGTTTGGATGTGCCACTGTGGCACCCAAGTTATTAATAAATATTTTTAAACCTTTCCCTTTTCTCTCTGCTGCCATGTCTCCTCCCCTTGTTCCATCATCTCCCCTGGTGCCTGCTGCCCCCCAACTCCTCACCCTCCTCTGCTGTCCTGACTCCTGCCCTTCTCACTGCCCTCAGCCCTCCTGTAATCTGCCCCTCTCCACCAGCCCTTCTCTCCCCCTTGTGCCCACTCCTCCAGTAGCCCCACTCTGATCATGTGAGCTACCCCTCCTCATCCCCTCTTCTAACACCTCCCTCTACACACCTGCCCTGCATCCCTCCTCTGGTGCTGGTCCCTCCCCTGCAGGTGTCTGCCATTCTGCTTCACCCCCAGAATCCCCTGGCACCTGCATCTTCTCTTATTCCTGCATCCTCCTGGTGCCTCCCCCTTTCCTCACTGCCTGCCCCCTTTGCCCTCTTTTTCCCTGATGTCCACCCTCTCCCCTCCCTCTGCCCCCATTTCCCTTATGCCCTTGTGCCCTCACACATGACTTGCTCCATCCCTGCCTTCCTCATGCCCACCCCTCCTCCTCCATCCCCCAATGCCCTTACCCTCTTCCCTCCTAGCATCACCCTGTCCCCCTCCCACTGACACCTCCCCTCCTGCCCTTTTCCTCATTGTCTGCACTTGGCCCCCTGGCATTTGTCTGTCCTCTACCCTGTCCCATTGGTGCCTTCCCCTTTCTTCCCCCTCTCTCCTCCCCCTCCGCACAAGCCCCTTCCTCCCCCCTCCCTCCCCTACCTTCTGCCTTCCACTTTGTGGGGCCAGAGTCTGCACTCCGTCCCCAGACTCCAAACCCGCAAAGCAGTGCCCAGAAGTTTTAAAATCCCGGGCCGTGATGTTACGTCATGCTCGAGGGTCTCCCTGCCCACCGGTTTGAGCACGCCGTGCATGGCAGCAGCAGCCGACAAGGGGGAGCTCAGTGAAGGTTGTGCACAGCAGGGATGCTCTGGTGCTGGGATGGGAGTTCGCGTGGGGGGGCCAGAGCCTGCTCCAGCTCCAAATATTGGTAGAGCATGGGCACCACGAGCCCATGCAACTCGCCACCCATGAAGAGGAGCCCATCTGCAGGAAAAGCCCTCGTTATTTAAGACTATTCCAGACCTTCTTGTCTCCAGCCCTTTCTTAAAGCATGTGACTTAACACTGGAAGAGAGGTCAGTGACAAATGAGGGGAAACAACGCACCCCTGGTCATGTGAAATAGAACCCAGGAATCCTGACTCCCAGCGCCCGTCTCTGACCACTAGGCAGTGCTGCCTCACCAGGCAGACACTCAGTGGCCTGAATAAACTGCCAGGGACAGTGACTTATTTTGAGAGGCGGAATATAAATACATCTCCAAATCGCCAGCCATTTATTTCAGCTTCCTGTATGCTCCCGAAAGAAACAGCCGTCCTCTGGGAACCCGGCATTTTTGTTAGTCACGCTGGCTTTTCAGCTACGTACCTTCTGGAAAGCTCTGTGCAAAAGTCAGAACGGCCAGGAGGAAGCTCCCAATGGCTCCTTGCAGCATTTTCTCTGGAGAAAAGAGAAGGAATGAATAGCGCAGCCTCACAATTCTGTCACGTCTTTCCCCTGGGGGATGCAAACGCCCTTTGCCACTGCAAATTGGTATTATCGTGGTGCAATTCTATTATATCGGGGGGGGGGGGGGGAGTTCACGTCATGTGTCCCTGAGAGGCAGCCACATCACATCTGGGCTGGAATGGGTCAGCTGCTTAGCAGTCGCTCAGCAAAGCTACACAATGGCCTTAGAGGAAGTAAAGGATTTTGCAGTCAACTGGAATTGGAGGGGAGGGGAGGGACAGGATGGAGGTAGGTAGGACAGAATTATCCAGAGTGGAACTTAGCCAGGACATCCCGGTTATCACCTCTTCCTGAGAGCGATTCCAGGAGATCTTTGCAACATATAACTTCATGGAAACCCATTCCAGCTAAACTCAGTCTCCGGGAGACCAGTCTGCGTGGGTAATGTGTGTACATAAACACAGCACAATCCCTGCATTCATTGACAGTAGTCCATAGTTACACAGAAGGGTAATAGACAGGAACGGGGTACTCTATCTTTACATGGTTTGCGAGTCTGCTAGAGGCGTTTACTGTGTTGGGGACTGGAGAAGCCACCACAAATCAGCCAGATCGGCAGGATCTTTGTAGCTAGGTCTTGCGTGTGTGTAGTAAGCATGGTTCTTTCCATGGGACTCAACCGTGTCCCGTGTTGTATTGTGGGTAAAGCAATGGACACACCAGCCTCTTTTCGTTCTAACAACTTGTGCTGCTGCTCTTCCTCTTATCCCAGGAAAAGCTGCGCCGAAGCATTTTAGAGGCTGGGCGGGCCTCCCCATCACCGAAATGCAGCCATCTCTGGAGTGGAGCACAGCACTCGATGTCCTAGAATCATAGAACACTGGAACTGGAAGGGATCTCAAGAGGTCACCAAATCCAGTGCCCTGTGCTCACGGCAGGACCAAGCACTGTCTAGCTCTGTGGTGTCCAACCAGTTCTGAAGCAGTAGCCGCTGCATTGGCTACTGCTATAGTGAACCAGCCACATTATTCTGAAGATTTAAAGAATATAGTGGCTACTGCTATAGCCAATTAGCCACACTCAGCTGGCCAATAGCCACATGTGGTTAATGGCAAGTGTGTTGGACACCCTCGATCTAGCCCATCCCTGACAGGTGTCTGTCTAACCTGCTCTTAAATATCTCCCCAGGCAATGTATTCCAGTGTTTCACCATCCTGACAGGTAGGAAGTTTTCCCTAATGTCCAGCCTAAATCTGCAGTTTAAGCCCATTGCTTCTTGTCCTATCCTCAGAGGCCCAATTTTTCTCCCTCCTCCTTGTAACATCCATCTAGAACATAAGAACATAAGAACGGCCGTACTGGGTCAGACCAAAGGTCCATCTAGCCCAGTATCCTGTCTGCCGACAGTGGCCAGCACCAGGTGCCCCAGAGAGGGTGGACCGAAGACAATGATCAAGCGATTTGTCTCCTGCCATCCCTCTCCAGCCTCTGACAGACAGAGGCCAAGGACACCATTTTGTCCCCTGGCTAATAGCCTTTTATGGACCTAACCTCCATGAATTTATCCAGCTTCTCTTTAAACTCTATTATAGTCCTAGCCTTCACAGCCTCCTCTGGCAAGGAGTTCCACAGGTTGACTACACGCTGTGTGAAGAAGAACTTTCGCTTATTAGTTTTAAACCTGCTACCCATTAATTTCATTTGGTGTCCTCTAGTTCTTCTATTTAGGGAACTAATAAATAACTTTTCTTTATTGGCCCTCTCCACACCACTCATGATTCTATCATATCCCCCCTCAGTCTCCTTTTTTCTAAACTGAAAAGTCCCAGTCGCTTTAACCTCTCCTCATATGGGACCCGTTCCGAACCCCTAATCATTTTAGTTGCCCTTTTCTGAACCCTTTCCAAGGCCAAAATATCTTTTTTCAGGTGAGGAGACCACATCTGTACACAGTATTCAAGATCTAGGTACTTGACAAAGCACAGCAGTACAGAAACCAGGGCCTGGGCTCATCCGTCACCAGCACAGCTACAGGTTTGAAACAGGGAGCCAAAAACATGCTACGTGACGTGTTCACTACCAACGTGGGGGCAGTGTCAGTGGCAGTGTCGGTGCCTGGGGGACTCAGGAAAGTCAAAGAGGGTGGTAATGCGATGCAGCAGGGCCAAAGGGGACCAGTGTAGCTAGTAGGATTTAACCAGTGCCGGACCAAGCTATACTTGACCCTGGGCAGTGGGCGCACGGCCTTGCCCCCGGGCACCAACCTATGGGGTGCGCTTGATTGAAGTGGTAAGGGGCACTGAGCGCCCGAGCGTGCGGCATATGCATGGCCCCGCCCCCGGGCACGTGGAGCCCCTTACCACTTTAATCAGGTGCCCCCTATAGGTTGGCGCTCCGGGCAGCTGCCCGGCTAGCCTGCCCCTTAATCTGGCCCTGGATTTAACTAGGTCTAAACAATAAGTCTTGCCAGATCAAAGCGCAATGGCTCGGAAAGGCCTTGTGAAGATGAGCTGAGCTTCCCTTCACCCAGGCCAAAGCTGTCCTTACCCACAGGCAGATATGCAGCAGCATCGGGCACCCGAAAACGGGGGGCACCCCTGGGTCTTAATGTCCACCCACTGGCCTCTTCCTATCCTTGGTCTATGGCTCTGTTTCCTCCCGAGTGGATCTAGTTTCTGTCAAAGTGACAAAGCCTCGCCAGGGCTGTTCGCAGACACTGAAACTGCGAAAGAGCCATTCGAGTGGTGCTGAAGTCACGTGTGCCAACCCCAGGTCTGCACTGTCGGCCTCTGAATTCAGCATGTGAGTGGACGGGCTCTGAGTTTAAAATTTGTTCTCCAATATTTCACGGGTGTGTTGCTAAAGACGATGAAATCACAGCTCTAAACAAACATCCTCCCGCGCTGCAGCCATCGGACACAGGGGCTCCAGTGTAGTAGTACTCAGGGGCGGTCCGTGACTTTAGGCGGACTTGGCTGCCTCCTAGGGCCCCGCCACCTGGGGCGCCCGATGATGATGTCAGTCCATTGACGGCCCTGCAGGCGGGGGCGCCAATTGCGCATTTCGCCTGGGGCGCCAGCTGCCGCAGCCAGCCTTAGACCACTCCTGGTAGCACTGCCTTGGGCCCCATCAGTCCTAAAGACAGCCCTGATCCAGGCTACCCCGCACCATTCCTCTATGCATCACGGTCACAGCGTCTGAGGCCAGAAGGAACCACCAGACCAGCTAAGCTGCCCTCCGCTCTCTCATGGCTGACTCGACACCGTCCAGTGACGCTGTGCCAAGCCCAATAATCTAGAGTAAAGGAGACCAAAGGGGGCTGCGCCCTAGGCGGAGAAATAGGAGAGCCCAAGGTGCATGGATTCCTGGCCATGGCTGGGAACACAGAGCTCTATGGGCCAGCGGAGGCATGCGGACCAGGCCTTCCAACGGGGTTTGGTATCAGGCTTATCAGTGATACAAATAAACGGGGAGCCGGCAGCCAAAAGTTTCCCAGCTGTTCCTGTGGAGCGGCAGGATTTTTTTTTTTATTGTTTGTTTTTTAAATTCTTCCTTGTAAAAAGGAAATTCTTGCCAAGCTAAACATGAGGAAGACTTGACCTCACCCCCTCCCCAAGTTCCCCCCACCCTCCCCCGCAGTGCAGCCGTCTCCTTCGCTTCTGGCCCCCTTTCTAAGTGGACAGGCCCCCCGGGAGCCCCAGGGTCTCCACCCACCTCCGTTCTGGGACGTCTGCGATTTCCACGTAAACAGGCTGATGGCTCCGTTTCCTGCAATTCACCGAGCCCTGCCCAGTGCCTGTTGCTGCAGACAGAACAGGAATCAAGATTGTTTAGATTCTGGCCTTGATGGGAAAAGGGAGTCATGCAAAACCGCCCAGCTCCAAGCCGCACAAACGGCTATCAGGCCCAGACAGCAGCGCCCTGGCTCCAGCCATAGGGCAGCCTCTCGGGGACCTTTCCTCCCCAAAATAACTCGGTTTGTTGTGGCTCCCCGAGGGGAAACAGTCTCAGCCCAGTGGGATGCAGGCCGGGGTGGGAGCAGGAGCTGTCTCTTGCCCAGGGGATCTGTAGCTTTTGTGGATAAAGCAGGCAGAGGCCCTTACAAGGGTGAGCAAAGTGGCTGGATCCATCTGCAGGCTGAGCGAACAGGGATCCCGAAGCCGCGCCCTCCAAATGCTGGCACAGAAGGGGCAGTGTTGCTGGGGGGAGAGAGAGGTGCTGCCCCGCAGCTGCACCCACATGTGGGCAGCACCCCCATCTGGGATCCAGTCCCCATGGCACAGATTCAGCACCAGTGTAAGCAGAAGCCACTGCTGGTGAAATCAAAGTGCCAGCACCACCTGGCCCTTCGTCTCAGACAGTTTTGGTCCTCCCCATCCTGGAATAGGCACTGCAGGCTCCCGGTGCACGTGTTTGGTTGGCAGCTGTCCTGGCAGGCTAAGCCCCATCCAGAGCTGGGCCTAGGGCTGTAGCCGAGAGACAAAGGAAGCTTCTGGGAAGTCGGCATTGGGCTGAGAGGTACCTCCAGAGAGCTGGGAAGGCTCTGTTTAGCACCATCCATTTCTTTTCTTTCCCTCCCCCTGTCTCATCGACTCTAAGGCCAGAAGGGACCATTCTGATCCTCTTAGGCCAGGTCCACACTACAGCCGAAGGTTGGCTTAAGGGATGCAACTCCAGTTACGTTGGCTCCTGCTATGTATTTTTTACGTATCTTAAGCCAAGTTTGGCGCCGTCCTTACAGCAGGAGTTTGAGGGGAGAAATGCTCTTGTCGACTTCCCTGACTCTTCGTGAGGAGCAGGAGTGCCGTCATTGGTGGGGGCACCCTCAGCGTTTGATTGAGCAGGCCTTTACTAGACCTGCTAAATCAAACTCCAGAAGATCAATCGTCACCACTCCGTCTATCGCCTTAGTCTGACATCGCAGGCCAGAGAATCTCACCCACCCTCTGCTGACCTCTGGCTGAGTGAGCCTCATGCTGAAATAATGATTTGCAGACTATAATGAATTATACAAAGTATAATTTGTATAAACCCCCAATCGGACCCCCAATCTGGTGATCAATTAGACTCTTGACACTTGGGCAAGATCCCCCCTATCCAGACACCTGGGAAAGAATTCCCTGTAAACTCAAGAGTCCCCCATTAGTGTCTCACCGCCGGCTGCCGGAGGTATTTGCTATTGGCAGATGTGGCTGGGCCATACGCCATGGGTCAGGGAGGCTGGGGGAGGCCCATCAGCCAGGCATGGCCCCACCCACACTACAGTCCCAGACCCCCACTTCAGCTGTGCCGCTGGGCTCCAGGGGCTGGCGCCACGCCGCCAACCTTCCCAGGGCTGCGGTAGTGCCACATGCTCTCCCTCCCGGTGTGTCGGGCCTGGAGGAGCTGAGGGCACTAGCTAGCCTGGGACGGGGACCAGCGGTTATGCTGGGGGGACCTCTAGGCTGCAGGGGGCACATAAGGAGCAGGGTCTCAGGCTTGGGGGCTAGTGGTCCGTTCATACACTGCCCATGATACAACTGAGCTTCTTCTGTCCTTCATTTCCTTCCCTTCTCTCTTTCTTCCTCCCTTCTCTTCTTTCCCATGTTCTCTGATCCCTTCCGCCACCTCCATCTCCCCCTTCATCTGTGTTCCCTCTCTCCCTCCTATGCTAACACAGATGGCTCATGGGCTCTTTAAGCCCCTCAGCTTGGACTGCAAAGACCCAAAGCATCTCTGTCACAAGTAGCCCTGTGACCCAAGCCTGAGCTTTCTGGTTCTCATCAAGGTCTGCGGGAGGGGGAGGGGTGTCCCGAGAGCAGCTGAGAACTCGCTTTATTCTGCTGCTTTCCCGGCAGCTGCTTCGAGAAGGAAGCTTCTGCTCCAGAAACGGAGACTTTAATTTCCTGCACCCTCGGCACGTGTGCCACCGTTCACATGTTCTCTGTAGCTCTCTAACCTCGTCAGGTCTCCACAGCCTTGGAGCCCTGGCTGGTACCAACTACACCCCTAAGATCAGAACCAAGTGCAGGGCTTGGGATGGAGTGCCAGGCTGTCAAATCTGCCTCTACACCAATCCCTAGTCTTAGCGCTGAGCTACAAGGTCAGAGGCTGAGCAGGACTGAACTTTGAGAAAGCCCAGCTGGGAACATCGTCTCTGCATTGTTTCTAGGATCAGCCCCCTGGATCCAACCCTCCAATTAACCGAAGTGCTTTGATTTCATCACCCACCTTTTGTTTTAATTCACAGACTATCCTGCAGGCGCAGGACACCCCAAGGGCAGTGCCTGGAGCAACATCCCCTCCTCCTAAGCCAACTGACGCACAAAAGGGTCCAACAGGCAGCAGCAGCAGTGGACAGAAAGTCAATCCCAAGTGTCAAGTCCTTCCCATTTTAGCCTCTGGAGTGAGTAACACAGGGAAAATTTTTTTTTAAAAATTGTTGCCCTGCTGGAAGAGTTGATGGTACCATCAATCACAGCCCTGGTTAAAAGAACATAAGAACGGTCACACTGGGTCAGACCAAAGGTCCATCCAGCCCAGTGTCCTGTCTGCCGACAGTGGCCAGTACCAGATGCTCCAGAGGGAGAGAACACAACAGGTAATCCTCACTATCATCCATTTCCAGACAAACAGGGCTAGGGACACCATTCCTACCCATTCTGGCTAATAGCCATTGATGGACCTAACCTCAATGAATCAATCTAGCTCTTTTCTGAACCCTGTTAAAGTCCTAGTCTTCACCGCAGGAGCTGCCAGGCACCCAGGCTGCAAAAGGATAGTACAGTATCTGTAAGGCATTTTAAGTTACTTTCACCTTTGGGTGTAAGAGCATAAGAACAGCCAATCTGGGTCAGAACAAAGGTCCATCTAGCCCAGTGTCCTGTCTGCCAACAGTGGCCAATACCAGCTGCCCCAGAGGCAAGGAACACAACAGGTAATCATCACGTGATCCCTCCCCTGTCATCCATTTCCAGACAAACAGAAGCTAGGGACACCATTCCTACCCATTCTGGCTAATAGCCATTGATGGACTTAACCTCCATGAATCCATCTAGCTCTTTTTTGAACCCTGTTAAAGTCCTAGTCTTTACAACATCCTCTGGCATGGAGTTCCACAGGTTGACTGTGCGCTGAGTGAAGAAAAACTTCCTTTTGGTTTTTTTAAACCTGCTGCCTATTAATTTCATTTGGTGACCCCTAGTTCTTATATTGTGGGAATAAGTACATAACTTTTCCTTATTCACTTTTTCCATACCAGTCATAATTTTATAGACCTCTATCATATCCACCCTTAATCTCTTCTTTTCTAAAATGAAAAGTCCAAGTCTTTTTAATCTCTCTTCATATGGAACCCGTTCCAAACCCTTAATCATTTTTTGTTGCCCTTTTCTGAACCTTTTCCAATGCCAATATATCTTTTTTGAGATGAGGCGACCACATCTGTACGCAGTATTCAAGATGTGGGCGTACCATGGTTTTATATAGAGGCAATAAGATATAGGAAAACACAAGGCTGTGCCAGCCACCTTTCATTCATACCACACAGAAGAAGCCAAGCCTCTTATATGTAAGGATAGCCAGACACAAGAGAAGCTACTGCCCAAGTCACTAGGCTGTGTAGCAAGGCTGGATCAAGAATGACCCCAGGGAGATCAGTGTGGTTTCGCTCTGGCACATTGCAAATGTAGGCGCTAAAGGGTTTTCTGACATCTGAGAAAAGCAGAGCCCACAAAACCAGGAGTCAGCAAGAGAAACAATCATGATACTAACCCGGGGAAGCAGACACCTACTGCTTGGTGCGCAGGACTGGCTTGAGACGCTGGCTTGGAAATTCTGAGTAAAGAAGCCGCCTGCTCTTTTTTCCTTCATTCATTATAAATAAACCAAGTTATAGCAGAGAAATCCCTAAAGTGCATCGTTAATTTCTCCCTTAATGCAAACAACTAGGTGAGGCGCCGCATATTGGCAAGCTAATCAGGACAGAAGAGGCGACCTTATCTTGTCTTGACCCTTTGCACCGCACATACATAAATAGAGGTACCAGGTCCTCAGCTTCCGTAAATCATCGTAGCTCCGGTGGAATAAATAGAAGCACATTCGTTTACACAAGCTGAGAACCTGGGTGAGGATAGTCAGTTAAAGGAACGTCCATTCCACCTCTTCCACACATGTGCTGGACTCTCATTGCTCATTAAAAGTGCTGTCATACGGGTGGAACTCGGGTAAATATTGCATTTTATTAATACCAGCAGAACTGACTTAAATGGGGCCTGTGTATTGTGCAATCTTGCCTTAATCTTTGTATTCATGCCCGTCAGTGTAAAAGAAGCTCTTTGCATATATTTATTTATATATATTAAAATCCCGGGGCTATGAAATCGCCCAAAATGGACGGTGAATTTGGCAGGACCTATCACAGATGCATCTCTTAAGAATGTGGGTGGAGACTGCAAAGTTAGAAAGCTGGAAGAGTGCTCCGAGCTGCCATTCCCCACCGGCCACTGTGGCTCAGAGCACACAAGGAAGCAGGGCTCTGAATGCAGGCAGATGACTTGCTGTCTCTCCTTGGCCCTCTTGGCCCCACTCCCGTCTCCCACAAGCAATGGGCCGGCCCAGGATCTCACTGTCACTGTAAGGCCAGCTCCGCTCTTCGCGCAGCACAGAGCTGGTTTTATAAATCTGGGGTGTGCTTAGTACTGGGGAAAGGCGTCAGATAGAAACCCCCGAGGTCCTCTCCGTACTGGACCAGCCTGTAGGCATCCTGCCTGCCTGCCAAAACCTGGTTCCAAATCCAAGTGCCCCCTTGGAGAATTTTCCTTTAATGGAAACAGTTGCCTCTCCAGTTCTATCAGAAGCCCTAATGGTGCCATGGGAGGACCATCTGAGCATGTGACAGCTCAGGCTTTGTGGCTCATTCAGGCCTTGGTCTATCTGCCTTCCATGATGGTGGTTTCTGGACTTGTGTCTGGAAGGAACTTGACTGTGTCTCACCAAACTCCTGATGCCAAGAGCCTCCAGCACGTTCTGTTCCCATCCAGCGGGCCTGGATTCTAACCAGCCCCTGGGCTTGAGACACGCGCGCCCGGTGCAAAGCAGGTCTCCGAATGGCAGAAAGGCAGCGCCTTGCATTGTGTAACCACCCAGCGCGGCCAGGAATTGTCCCCAGAGGACATGACCGTCCTGTGCTGGGTCTCAGAGTTGGGCTCCAGCATGGGCCTGGAGAACTACACTGCCATTGGACAACCCTGAAGCCTGAGTCTGCAGACCTGGCTAACCCCGGCTGTGCGGCATGCCCTCGATCGCAGCGTAGATGAGCAAGACAGATGTCTGGAAGTCTCCGTTTTTGGGATCCTGATCTTGGGCCTGATTTTCAGAGGTGCTGAGTGTGGCAGTGTGTCAGGGACCCCCCTAATCCTGCACCCCATCTACAGCATGATGAGACTCCACCAGCCAGTAGAATAGAGAGGGTTTATTGCTTCTCCAGGATACAGCACAGAATAGACGTGACATGGACATAAGGAGTTGGGGGCTGGCAGTCCTAGACCCCTTGGGGCAAGGGGACATAGGCCCCTCCACTCCCAGCCCTCTGCTTAGTCTCTTCTCTCCATGTTTTCCCAGTCAAATTAGCTCTTCCCCAAAACCACACCCTTCCTTTGTTCAAACTCCTTCCCTCTTCAGTAAGAGCTGGTTGGGCCATGGTCTACACATCAGGGCCCTCAAGGCAAACCCACGCTGGGCAGTGCTTACAGACAGAGGCCAGTAAGGGTCATCCACAGCCCAAGCATAGCACCCAGCTTACCGCAGGGACACCCCTGATCCTACCTGCCCCAGGGCCGCCAGCTTTCTGCTGTTTCATCCCATCCAGGCCTGACTTGAACCCACACCCCTGTCCTCCTCAGGAGAGCACCCTAGGCCACACAGGAGTCTGCCCCACTACCTTATGGCACTCACCTGGGAAGGATAGGGTTGTGGGTTCAAGTCCTGCCTCCCCCAGGTCAGGACCATACTACATTACACAGAGCCCCCTAACTCCAACTGAAGTCTGGGAGCTTTGGGTGCTCAGCACCTCTGAGAATTGGACCCCAGAGGGTTTGGCGATTGAGACCTAACTCTTTCTCCTCTTCCAACACCCTTCCTCACCTGAGCTACTAGCTCCCTTTGCACCATGTGGGCCACACTGGAGAACAGTTTAATGAACTGATGCGAAACCAAAGCAGGAACAAGACTCCTCAACAAAGCAATCCCCGTCCCCCCCAGTCAAATGAGATGCACGGTTTGTGCAGTCCCAGGCGCACCAGGGCGAGATCTAGGGTTAGCGCCCAGCAAACCCTGAGCAGAAAAGCCTCTTTTGTTTATCGCATGACCTGGTTCCTTATTTTTCTTCCCTGAGAATCAGTAGCTCCCAGCGCACATGAGCGCATGGCCCGCAACCCGTGTCAGCCCTGTGCCAGGAGGCAGCAGATGTAAGCAGTTTCCTGGACACAGCTGCTTTCGGCTGGTGTTGGAGGTGCCGAGGTTCCCCCTGAGGTCAGAGGCAGCCGGGGGAGTGCTCAGCCCTCGACAAACCAGGCTAGATTTGTTGCTAGATCATGGGTTGCTAGATCAAAAGCCCACTGAACTCAGTGGGAGTTTTTCTGTTTAGTTCAATGGGCTTCGAACCTAAATCGGAGACCTGCAGAGATTCCCCTCCTCCCTCCGGCCCATCAGTACAGCGCTGGCCGGGGGCACTGGGCAGTGACATCTACCACTGACGCTTTCGGGAGCTGGTCACTGGTGTGCTCCAAGGCACATGCTGTATCCCTAGGGCTGCAGACAATGCAGAGTTGGAGCCAGAGATCCGATTCACCTGGCTCCGAGGTCTAGTTCAGGCCCATTTCGGAGCTGAACGGAGCCCTAGAGGCTGCCCCGGCATTTGTTCCAGAAACATTGGCATGCCTGGTGCAACGTGCCCAGAGCCAGCAGATGCCTTGAGCAGCCGTGTTGCACAGCACGGGCTCTGTGCTACCCTGTGCTCCAGGCAGTTGCTACACTAGAAATCAGAGAAACAGGTTTTGTTATTTAAAAAAAAAAAAAGAAAATTAGCCCAGACGCCCCCTCCCCACCCACATGTTTATTTTCTCTTAAATTCTCTGTGGGAGAGAAACAGGAGGACCAGGCTGATTTTTGGTTTGTGCCGAGAACGGGAAAGGGATTTTTTTCGAGCCTGGAAGCTTTTTAGAAACAACAAACGCTGCAAAGCTCTCTGACCCCCTCCTGGGATGCGTGCCCCCTTCCAGCCCCGAATATCCTATCCAGCTACAGGACAGCAACAGCCCCTTCCTTGCACACCCCAGTGTTCCATTTGCTTTCTCCACATGGCGGGACATTACGCTAAGGCCGAGCTACCTGACTTTCTTTCCTGAGCAGTTTAGGAATTCTGTGCAGGGGAGGCGTTCTATCCTAGGCTGAATTTCATTTGCTACCATGTTGCCCGTTCCCTCAACTTGATTAGGTCCCTCTGGAGCTCCACACGGTCTTGCCTAACCTAAATCATTTTGTGTTCTCTGCAAATTGTGCACTCTGCCTGGTTTCCTTCGTTCCCAGATCAGTAATTAATATAATTAAATAACATCAGCTCCAAAATAGCCCCTGCTGGTAACTTGCTTTGGTGACCATCTCTTTGTAATCTTTGTTTTTCCATCTCTTACCCAATTTCTGACCCAAGATAGCCCTTTGCCTCTGATATCTGGGCTACTGAGCTGCCTCAGTAACCTCTTATGAGGAACTTTGTAAAAGGCCGTTTGGAAAGTCTAAATGAATCGTGTCAATTGGTTCTCCTTTGTCTGCTCTTTTATAGAAAACGGTCAGGAATTTGAATAGCTTGGTGAACAGAGTTTTCCTTTTCAGAAGCCGGGGTGCTTCGACTCTGTCATATCAATCATTTCCCAGTTCTTTGTAATTCCATCATCTCAACTAATTTACCAGAATTGAGTCTGCACTTTGCTACATTTCTCCTAACGCCTTTTGGAAATAGCTGCAAAACATTTGCTACTCTCCAATCCTACCGTCTGGCAGCAAGATTTTATTGCACGACTTGTCCCGCGCTAGATCCATTGCACAGCCTATCATGGTCGTTTACATAGTGTGTCATCTTCTGAAAAGGGACTCAGGGCCCGTTTCTGACTTCAGTTACCATGGTGTCAATCCAGAGCTATCCCACTGATGGCAACTGAGACAAGGCCTGATTCTAAGCGCAGCAGTGCAAGTCCTGCAGGCTTCAATGTGGTTACTCTGATTTATCTTCAAGCCACAGAGCATATCTCAGAAGCAAGCAGTGCCTGAAAGTGGATCTGAGTCTAAAGCGGAGAGTCTCTCCTCCATCGTGGAGAAAGGGGGACCCAAAGAACAGTCTGATGCAGGAAGCCAACTGGGGACAAAACAAAGGGGGTGAGGCCGGGGCTACAATATGGGGCAGCTGCTGTGAGCGAGCAGCGCTCTCCCGAGAGCTGAGGAGCGGCCCATTTAGTTGCACGCGTTCCGCTTTTGGTAGCAACCTGAGAATAGCCCGACACCCCCAGAGAGCAGTTCATTCCAACTCACCTACGGCTCCTTCCCTCTCATTGACAGCACCGGCCCAGAGGAGAGGCTGCGTGTGGGCGGGCAGGCTCTGCAGCGCCTCTGGAGACGCAACGGAACCCTGCCTGACCCAGATCCGGGCGTCTTCTATCCGGCTGTCTGTCTGCTGCCAGTGGGGCGGTGCTGACCGGTTCCCGGGGCCAGAGGCAATTCTCCTTCGGTTACAGAGTCTGGATCCCAGGCTTCGACGGACACGGTTCCAGCTCCCCCCAGGCGCTGCGAGCTTCCGCCTGAAGCAGATTCACGGGTCAGCCTCCGTCCTCCCCTCTCCACGCAGCAACCTTGCCAGATTTGCAAAGGGACGCTGGCCCGGCAGAGCTTTGGCTCTGGTGGTTACTCCAGCGGCTGTCGCCTGCCCTAGTTGGCGAGAGGGGAGTGTGCCTCTAGCTTCCCTCCCCAGTCCCAGGGGCTGGCCTCTCTCTCCCTGTGGCCCAAACGCGGCGGATTGGCAAGATCTCTGAGTTCTGGATGTGGGAGAAGTCAAAAAATGTTTCTTATTACTGCCTCTTCCTGCCTGGCTTTTCTCCACCACTCCCAGCTAATAAAGCATTTCCTATTGCTGAGCCTACAGCCACAGCCTAGCTCCCTTCCTCCTGCACACACCGGCCCCTGCTCCATCACGATTGTTCTCCCTCCCTCCCAGGCCCCGGCCAAACAACTCCCCCCCCCCCCCCCCGCCAGGGTGTGTGGCTAGGCCGTGTTCCCGGCCCTGCCTCAGTCTCCCGTCAAAACCAGCTCTGGGACCTGTGTCTGAACCCAGCCTCCTCAGGGAGCAGCCAGGAGCCTAGGGTTTGGCAGCAATCGAGCTGACTTAGTTTACTTGGCCGGAGTGGGAGCAGGCGAGGGCATTCTGGGAGCGATTCTGGTAGCTCAGGTGGGGCCAGTGTAGGGGTGACTTGTGAGTGGGGCTGGGAGGCAACTGGGGAACGTGTTAGTAGCAACGTATTGGTGAGAAGCTCTGCTCCTGTCACTCTAGACTGCAGGGTTTTTTTGAAAAAAGTGGCCTTTTTTCGAAAAACCTTCCCCTGCGTCTAGACTGCCGCCGCGTAAATGGAAAGAACGCGGCAGTTTTTTCGGCTGTGAAAAGCCTCGTTTTACGAAGAATAATGCCTTTTTTCGAAAAAAGGCGCTATGTCATGCAAACTGTGCTCTTTCGAAAGAGAGCATCCAGACTGCCTCGGTGCCCTCCTTCGAGAAAGCAGCTTGCTTTTTCAAAAGTACTAGTAGTCTAGATGCTCTTTTTCGAAAGAGGCTTGCAGTCTAGACATAGCCTCTGTGCTGAGCCCAGTGCCGTAGGGCAGGGCTAGGGGGCGCTGTGCTGCAAGTGACTCAGCAGAGGGCGCTCTGCCCTCACGGTCAATGCGGACCCCAATGATCCCTAGGGGGCGCTGTGCTGCAAGTGACTCAGCAGGAGGCGCTCTGCCCTCACGGTCAATGCGGACCCCAATGATCCCTAGGGGGCGCTGTGCTGCAAGTGACTCAGCAGGAGGCGCTCTGCCCTCACGGTCAATGCGGACCCCAATGATCCCTAGGGGGCGCTGTGCTGCAAGTGACTCAGCAGGAGGCGCTCTGCCCTCACGGTCAATGCGGACCCCAATGATCCCTAGGGGGCGCTGTGCTGCAAGTGACTCAGCAGGAGGCGCTCTGCCCTCACGGTCAATGCGGACCCCAATGATCCCTAGGGGGCGCTGTGCTGCACAAAAGTGCAGGGGTGCTCTCCCAGTGCCCCAGGGCAGGGCTAGGGGGCGTTGCGCTGCAGAAGTGCAGGTGCTCTGCCCGTATGAGAATGCTGCCCCCAGACGCCATTAGGGCTGGGCGTGCTGTCGTTCACAGGGGATGCTGAAGCCTAGTCCCAAAGACTCCAGGGCCCCTTTTGCAAGAGTCACATGTTAACCCTGGTGTTCAGATTCCCACGGGGGGAGGGGGGAGAGCTACTTCCGGCCTAACCACAAATGTCTGTGAAGTTGCTCTGTAGCACCAGGCTTGTGTGGGTGGCTGGCACAGCTGGCAGGGGCTCGAGGGGGACCGGAAACACCACTTCCCCTTTAGCCTTTTTAAATTCATTTTTCTGGGTCATTCTCAGTCAGCTGCTTCTCACTCTTCCTCTCTCCCATTCAGGGATCTCTCCTCCCACCTCGGGCCTCTCCCCGACTGCTCCATCCTGGCCTCGTAGCTCATCCATTGGGGTAGGAGCAGGGGGCGGGGGGCCACGGCTGGACCGGCATCGCCTCCTGTTTTGTAATGAAGTCACTGGCTCTCCCTCCCGTGTGACCGTGGAACAGCCTGGTATAACACAGTGGAGAGAGCTGTGCTAGGTCCCAGTGTAGACACAAAACTGAGCTGCAGAGATGTGATCTCTACAGCGATATCCTGGGCCCACACCTTGATAGCGGAGGGAAAGATGCTTACTTACAGTCACGCGGTGCTGGGACCAGAACCCAGGCATCCTGCTTGCTGTAGCCACTAGGCCGCCATTGCTCCCAGAGCGAGGAACAGAACCCGAGGGTCCCGACTCCCATCTACTGCCCTTATCCCCCTGTAACTAAAACTTTGATGCATCAGTTGCCTGTTTGGCCCTGCCCGCTCGTTTTTCCAGATCCCGTTTCATTCTGGTTTTCAGAACCTGCTGTTTCGGTCACAGGCAAATGGCCACATTTGACTCTTTGTCTGTGAAAGACTCTTGCCTGTGGGTAACCATGTGGCGCTTTCAGTTCCTTGCAGGTTGGGGGGGGCCGGATTTGTGGCCCCAGAGTCCCTGGAATTTGTGCAATAAACGGGGCCGCTGCTGTGCTGAGGGGGAGAGGAAGGCTGGGCCTGCAGAAAGCTGCCTGGGCCGCCTCTGGTTCTCCAATCTCATGCACTAGCTTTGCTCCTGCTCTGAAATCCCAGCAGCCTGATGAGAGCAGTGCCTCCCAGGGCTGTTCCTCGCCCGCCCGTGTCCCAGGGCGGCAGGCGCATCGTGTCCTACCTCGCTCAACGTGGAGCGCCCGGGAAATCCGACGGAGTCACGGGGACGGCCCGCCAGCTAACGGGAAGCTCAGCGCCGGCCGGCCTGGGGGTCTCGGGCTAGAAGGCCCAAAGGGAATGGGGGGCTGGGGGGGGGGTGGGGGGAAGGTTCAGACCATGAGAAAGGACAGCACAGTCTGGGCGGCGTAAGGAAGCAATTCTTGACTCTGGTTCTAACCAGCCAATGGCTGGAGCCGCTCCCCCTCCTCCATGCGGCCCTCTGGGAGAGAGGAGTTTGGCTCTTATATAGCACCACTGGATTCTTTTTTAAAAAGGTCGAGTTCAGGGCTCGTTAACTCATTGTTTGCTGGAGGAATGTATATAAATAGAGAAAGCCTCTTCAAAGGCATCAGGCCAACATGCCCACAGCCAGATAGACCATCCGGATGGGGCCAGCACGAGGGGGGCGGGGGCAGAGGGGGACAGGGAGATGTGGGGTGTTCAGGAGTCAGGCCACGCCTCTTCCTGACCCTGTTCCACCCCTGCCCTCCCACCCACATTGCACCCTCTCCCCCGAGAGATACGACACAAGAAATTACTGGGGGGCTGGTGCAGGGGGCAGCAGGGGTCGGGGGCTCCCCCTTTCACTGCGGCATAAAGCAGAGTGACCCAGCAGCCTGCTCTGCTCCACTGCCATCTCTCAGCTGGTAAATGGAGCACCCTGAGCCCTGCCACCTGAGAATGGTTGGAAATTGCATCAGGGCAGGGCCTCAGGGCCAAATTTCTGCTACACTCTGCCTCCAAACCCAGCCTCTCTTTGGAGACTCCCCCGCTGCTGGGAGAAGCCCAGGGCCTAGGATACACATTGGAGCCGTGGACAGCAGAGATGCACACACACTAGGGTGGCCATCGAGGTACCTCCAGAACAGAGGACACTTGCATAGAGTGCATAGGGGGCCCTGGACAGGGAGCTGTGGGGTGTTCAGGAGTCAGGCCGCAGGGGTGGGAGGGGGGGCAGGGCTGGGGGCTGTAAGTAGCGTTTCTAGATGATTTTGACAAAAATACCAGATACACCTGATCTCAGATGGGGGGGGGGGAGGAGCAGGGCTGGCGCGGGAGATCGAGGGGAACCGGCCGGTGGGGAGCAGGGCTGGCAGGGAGGAGGTTGGGGGGAACCGACTGGTGGGGAGCAGAGCTGGATGTGAGGAGGTCGGGGGGAGCAGGGTTGGTTGTGAGGAGGTCGGGGGGAGCAGGGCTGGTTGTGAGAAGGTCGGGGGGAGTGGGGGGAACCATCCAGTGGGAAGCAGAGCTGGCAGGGAGGAGGTCGGGGGGAGCGGGGCTGGCCAGGGGAGATCGGAGGGAACCATCCGGCGGGAAGCAGAGCTGGCAGGGAGGAGGTCGGGGGGAGCAGGGCTGGATGTGAGGAGGTCAGGGGGAGAAGGGCTGGTTGGGGGATATCGAGGGGAACTGGCCGGTAGGGAGCAGGGCTGGACGTGAGGAGGTCGGGGGGAGCGGGGCTGGCCGGGGGAGATCGGGGGGAACCGACCGGTGGGGAGCAGGGCTGGACGTGAGGAGGTCGGGGGGAGTGGGGCTTGCTGGGGTAGATCAGGGGGAACCAACCGGTGGGGAGCAGGGCTGGCAGGGAGGAGGTCGGGGGGAGCGGGGCTGGCTGGGGGAGATTGGGGGGAACCGACCGGTGGGGAGCAGGGCTGGCAGGGAGGAGGTCGGGGGGAGCAGAACTAGCTGGGTGGGGGGAAGTGGGGTGGGGAACCGTCCGGCGGGAAGCAGGGCTGGCCCGGGCACACGCAGATCCCAGGGCACTGCCCGTCCCACGCACGGTCCTGGCGGAGTGCACGGGTGAGTCTGGCCCAGGGGATTCCAGCCCACCCCGCCCCCGCCCCCGCCCCCACCCCCGCCCCCTCTCTACTGCATAGCTGTGCACTGCCTGGCTGGTAGACATGTTCATGCAGTGTGAGCGCGGCTACCAGCCAGGCAGTACACAACTACATAGTGATACTCATGAGAATAATAAAACTTATTTCACTAGAAAATACCGGACATTTATACGTTTGGTATTTTCTCTATTTGTTTCCTGGACAGAAAGCTCAAAACCGGACACCCTGGTGACCGTAGCTGTAGGGGTGAGTGCAGGCGGGGGTGCCCTTTTGGGAGGACGGGCGGGAGGCGAGGGGAGGTGGCAGCTGCCCATAGTAGGTCGCTGCTGCTCTTCTTCCTCTTCCTCTTCCTCTGACTCTCGGGGAGTGAGGGGAAACCTCACAGCCTGCTGCATCCTCTTCTGCCCCGGCCCTCCCCGGCAGCTGGGAGCGAGAGGAAGGCACACGCTGAGCATTTTCCCCTCGCTTCCTGATAGGGGAAGAGGAAGAAGACCCTGTACGTGTGGCTGCAGCCCTCCTACCCCCCTGAAAAGGTGCCGGGGGGGCAGGGCCGGGGCAGCCCTGGATGGGGGCAGGGCACGCACACACCCCAAACCCTTTCTCCTGCCTGGCTACCTGCCGCTTAACAAGGCAGCCTGCAGAGCCCCAGCCGGCTGCTTCTTGCCGGCATGCTACACCAGGGCTCACCGGCTTCCGTTCACCTCTGGTCTTGAGAAGAATAGAGGACATAAAGGCACCCTGCTTTGCATGCATACAGGACGGAGGCCAGAGTCGCACGTGCTAGTCAGCCCGATAAATCCCCTTTCTTCAGTGCAGCCAGAATCCAAGTGTCCCCCTGATGCTCCTGTTCTTGCTGGTGCTCCCTTCCCCTGCCCGCTGTCAGAACCAGGCGAGCTGCACGTGCGGAGCAGCTATCCGCCTGCTCCATGTGCCGCCCGCCCCCAGCCCATATGTGTGCGGAACCAGCAAGCTGGCAAAGGAAGGAAACCACACAGGGAGGAATCTGAGAATGAGCCAAGGGAGGAAGGGGAGCAGTGTGAGCTGCTCTCCCTATGGCTGTAGGCCTGTCCCTCCAAAACGCCCCACCAAAGGTCAGTCGGAGCCTCTTGACACCCCTGTTCTCACCACTCCTAGGCAGCCACCTCTGGGGAGGAACACAGCAGCTGTGTCGCATCCAATAGCAGCAAGACACAAAACAAGCATCCAAATCCCCAAAGGGCTATTTTAGCCTGGCAGGGAGACAGAGGGAGCCTAAGGATTTAGAGTCTCAAGGCCTGAGGGCAGAGGCAGCCTGCCTGGCACCCAGCAAAACGAGACCTAACCCCCCAAATCAAAGGTTATTCTACATCCAGACTCAGAGGGCTCTGAGCACGGGGCCTTTTAACCCTCCCCCGACCGTGGCTGGTAGCGGGTGGAACAGCCTTGCTAGATACACCCCCGTGTCAATGGGAAGCTGCTCCCTGGGTTCTGCCTGGCCATCTCTGGGCCACCTAGAACAATAACCAGTCCTGCTTTGAGGGATTCAAGATCCAGCTGCAGGAACCTCTGCCGGGCGCTGGGCACGGAGCTGTGGTTTGCTCAGGGCCTGCTGCTCGCCTGCTCTCCCCTCTCCAGGTCTGAGACCCCAGGGTCCCTCCGGTCCATGTTTCTTTGACCCTTTTACAAGGCAGTGGCCCGGCTTGCTTAGGCATCTCTAGATGACAGACAGTCTGTTACCGCCGCATGCCGAAAGCGCTGCCCGCCCAGCGATAGCTCCTCCCCAGGCTCCCAGAGCTCCTGCTGCAGGACTGGCAGGGTGCGTGGAGAGCTGTCGAGAGGCTGTATTTTATCTGCTGCTGGGGGATGGGATTGGGGCAGCTCCAACTGGATGCCAATTGAGCGTGTTACCTAATGCCGGAGAGCAGGCCCTGGTCCTTGACTGCAAAATCAATGGTTGCAGGAGGAGACTGTAAGTTTAATGGTTCCAGCAGGGAACTGGCAGCCAGGGTTCCTGGGTTCTATTCCTGGTCCTGCTGGGAAGCCGCTGGTGGGGTCTAAGGGTTACAGCAGGTGACTGGCCTCAGCTCCTGTGTCTCCTGATCTGCAAATAGGACCAGACTTGCCTCTAGGGGGCATTGGAGCAGGGGTGCCTGCAGGGAAACCCCTGGTTCCTTCCAGCTTGTCTGTGTCAGATCCTTAGAGGCTCTGCCAAGGCAGCTCCAGCATTTGTGATCTAGCCTCAGGCCATAGCTCAGTGGGATTAAGCCGGCTAAATCCAGACTGGGGAGGGGCAGGAATTTATCCCACTGGCCACGCCAGAAATCCGACCTGCCTGGATAAAGCCCGGGTGAGGGACTGCTAGGGATCTTCCTGGGGTGCTGTTGCTCATGCCCAGCTGGAGTAGGGGGTGCTGGGGCAGGATATTGGTTTGTCCTCTTTGCTGTGGTTGTTGGCTTGTTTTAACTGTGTGTGGGGGAGGGTCCAGTGTGTGGGGGAGGGTCCAAGATGGGGGGAGGGGGGATCCAGGTCCTCTGGCTTCTCGGCAGCTGCATGAGTGACCTGGGGCCGACGCTGGAGTAAGGGAGGGTATTACCCGCCACGCACTTGGATCGCTCTGGCCAGGAGATGCCAGTGCAAAGAGCCCAAGGCCCAGGGGGCCGGTAGAGCTACACACTGATTGTCCGGCAACTGCTTTCAGTTGAATTTAAACATTCACGCCCCACGAAGTCTCTGCCTGACGAGGACCTAAATCATAGGGGAGAAGGGTCAAAAACCAACATATCTGGGGAAGGCTTTTCCTGATTGTTTTTTTCCTCTGTACAAACCCTAGGCACAAGGACCCAGAGAGGCTCAGTACAAGGGTGTGATTCCCAGCATGCCCTAGGGCTGGCGGAAGGGCCGTGTACCGTATGCTGCCAACTCCACCACTAGGTGGCGCCCTCAGCAGCCATGTCCTGGCTCGTTTCGAAATACAGCGTCTCGGATGCCAAATGTCTCTGAAACAACAAATGCGTCTTGTCTCCCTGCCACCCACTTGCCCTTCTCAGGCCCCTAGCCCCAGCTCAGCTGCCTCCTCTGGCCGACCATCGGGCTCCACATGAGATCAAGTCTCTGGTGGCCTTTTTCCGCCCCCATTTTGTCGCTCCCAGTACTTTCTGGCTCGGGTGGCAAGAGCAATACACGTGAGCCGGTGAAGCTGTTCCTGAGGCCAAGAAGCCGCCACTGGCGGGGCCTGACCAGGGATAGAGTCCAAGAAGTGCATAAAGTGCAAGTTCTGGGCATCAGCCCTGGGTAGTGGGTGGAGGTAAAGGTGGGGAGGCCGCAAGGGATTCTGAATAACAGGCTGGGGCTGGGCAGGGCTTGGGGGGAGGAGGGGGCTGGAGAATAGACTGGGGTGCTGGGCAAGAGCCTGGAGGGGTAACAGGCAAGGATGGGCAGGGCCTTGGGGAGGAGGGGTCAGGTAACAGACTGGGGAGCTGGGGTTGAGCAGGGCCCCAGCAGGGGGCGGTAATAGGCTGCGATGGGCAGGGCTACGGGAAGGGGGCGGGGGTCAAGTAACAGGCTAGGCTAATGGCCTGGGGGAAGGGGTTCAGGAAACAGACAAGGGCACAGCTTCTGGGCCTGGGGGATCTGGGGCTGGCGTTCTCCGGTGGGTTTAGCTGATCGCTCACATGCAGTTTGCGGCTAGCTCCCTGTGTCTCTTTCGCACGGCAGAGCCCTCTGGGCGCTCTTACCTGTCCGCGGGGGAAATGCTCTTTCAGAGCAGGGCAGCCCCCCAGACAGCAGACAGGCGAGCGTGCCCTGGAGGCGGGGCCCAGCTGCCGTACCCACTGGAGCTGCCAGGCTGGGAACGCCTCCCGCCCTACGACGTCTTCCCTTTGCTCTTCTTTGTGTTCGTCTCCTTCTGCTTCTCCTCCGCCGCTTTCTTCTTCTCCTCCTTCAGCTCCTTGTACTTCCACTTGGGTGGCTCCAGCAGGTTCTTGTTCTTCCTCGACCGCCGCAGCTTCTCCTTCCTGCAGGCCGGCGGGGAGGAGGCCTTGACCAGCTTGATTTTGGGGACCTGCCCCCCGGGGAAGACGCTGTTCCTGCGCAGCAGCCGCAGGGGGAAGAAGCTCAGCAGGCCGGTGGTGCTCTGGTACGGCACCAGGACGCGGAACTCCGATGCAGCCTGGCTGTTGCAGGAGGACGAGCCGGGCTCGGACTTGGTCTCAGGATCTGGCCTGTACTCCTTGAGGATCTCCGGCACTGATAGCCTCTGCTTGCCCACCTCTGGCGGGCTCCCGGGGCAGATGGTTTGGCAGGCAGTGGTCACAAAGGGGCTGGCCAGGCACGTGGTCATCCGCACCATGTGGTCCATCACCCCGTCGGCCTCGGGATCGTGGGGGAAATTGAGGCTGAAGGCGGAGCAAATCTTTTCCATCAGCCTCTCGCATCTGGATTTACTGGCCAGCGCCTTGGCCACCAGCTCGGGCAGTGCCGGCCACTCGGGCCGGTACCGGTCACTGAACTGCTCAGCTCGGGGGCGCTGCAGGATGCTCCGGATCTGCACGATGGTCTCAAAGCGCCCGGTCAGACCTGCCCACTCCCGGGCTGTCTTCTGCCGGACAGGATCCACCGCCGCCAGGTCAGCTCCTGAGACCACAGGAGGGAGAGAAAGGGCCTGTGATAAAACCTGAGCCGCTTGGACGTGTGGCTGCGAGAGCCTGGGTCAGAGCCCAGGAGTCTCCTTGTTCCAAGCCGCCTCATCGCAGGCCTTACGGATGGGAAGAGGCTTCTGGGGCTAAAGTGAAGCTGTGAAAAAACCCTCCCATTGCTGACCGGAGGCCATGTGAACTAGTGCACAGTGCTCCGAGCAGAGACTCAGGAGGCCTGGGCTCCGCTGTCAGCTCGGTCACTGGCCTGCTAAGTGACCACGGGCCACCTCCCTGCCTCGGTTTCCCCATCTGTAAAACGAGGTTAACGAGCTTGCCCGGGTTGTAAAGCACGTTGAGATCTGCGGCTGGAGTGTGGGATGGGCACTAGATGGCAGCAAAGAACGTGGAGCTCCCACACACTTGTGCTCCCTGCTTAGAAAGAGCCCCCCGGGGAGAGGCCATGGGCCTGTCTACGCAGCCGTGGAAGGTGCGATGGCAGCCAGTGTGGACGTGCTCACGTTAGCTGTAAGCGATCTGGCACAGAATCAGGCCCGTACGCAGGGTGTGTGTGAAGGGTGTGAATTCACCCCCCATCGTCCGCTAAGTAAGCATGCTCCGGCCAGCTAGGGGAAAGCAGGAGCGGCGCGTTGCCTGAGTCTCCCTCCCCCGTGCTCTGGCCGGCCGGGGGAAGGCTGGGGCTGATTTCCCTGCTTACTTTGGGGGACCTTGGGGGGTACATTCACACCCTTGTAGTCCACATTTACAAAAAAGTCCCCCCCCCAAAAAAAAATGCGTACGGGCCTGAGAATCATCCTGAAGCTCAGCGCCATGGTCCAGGCTCCCCTGCTATTGCTACCCAAGTGACGTGAATTAATTTTGCTCATTTGGGTACATCTCGGCCATCAGTGTAGACCTCCTCCCTCGGGCTGTGGACTCCACCCCATGCCGCGGGTTTCAGAGCCTGGCCTTGAGCCGGAGCCCAAACAACTACACGGCCATTTCAGCTCTGCCGCGTGTGCCCGAGTCAGCTGATCCAGGCTCTGCGGGTTGCCGCCTCAGGGCTTTTTTTACAGTGTAGACGTAACCTACCGGGCTAGCTGAGGCCCACCCTGTACGCCTCCTTTCGGAATAACCTTGATTGGCTGCATCCAGGTCACATTCGGCGTCTTGTCTCCCTCGGATTTTACGTGGCGGGGGTGATCTACGTGAAAGCACCTTCTGGCCACGAAGACGTAGCCGACGGAAAACGTGGCTTTGACCCACGTGAAAATCGTAGGGCAGACGAGGCTGCTGTCAGTTTTAAAGTGAGTTCCCCAGTAACCCTACGAGGGGCGGGGCTAAGTTAAAGTGTGAACGTTACAATTACGTTACTGGGATTCTCAAACGAGTCAAAAACCTTTTTCCCTAAGCGAGGGCCTGGTCCAGCAATTCCCTGAAACTATGTCTATACTGCTTCCTTCTTGCGCAAAATCCTATGCAAATGAAGCACGGATTAGCATATTGCCACACTTCATTTTCATAATTAATTAGGGGCCGTTTTTGCACAAGAGGAAGAACGGCTCTTGCACAAGAGGGGGTTTTTGCGTAAAAAGGAGCCGTCTACACAGCTCCATTTTTCACAAAAACCTCTTGCGCAAAAACAGCCCCTAATTAATTATGCAAAACGAAGCACGACAATAAAGCTAATCCATTCTTTATTTGCATAAGCTTTTGAGCAAGAAGGAAGCAGTATAGACGTAGCCTGAGAAAACAACGCACCTGCCATGAGCAGTGCAGTGACGCACTCCTTCCGCCCCTGCACTGCCGCCTTCATCAGCGCCGTCAGGCCCCGCACATCCCTCTTCTCGATCTCCAGCAGGGGGTAGTAGTTCAGGAGATAGTTAACGATCGTGATGTGTCCTGGACAGTCAGAGAGAGAGAAGCCGCGTTAGAGTTTCAGAACATCGCCAGAAGTGACTATGGCGCGCCCACTCAGGAAAGGCTGCATGCATTAGCGGGGTGCCTGGGCCGTGTGTTTCTGGAGGCACCAGTGCGGGGCATGCACCAGAGTGATTGTGGGTGGAGTTCACTTTTTAAAAAACTAGGAAACACGTAGTTAATGCATCAGGCCCTGTGCGGGTAAACCAGGAGAGAGTCCAAGCATATCCCTTCTCGCACTGTTGGAAAAGCTGCCCGTTTAGTAGCAAGGGCTGTGTCTATACCAGCGGTGCGCAACCCATGGGTGTCTTCTGGGAGGGTCACAGCGCCAGGCCGGCTGCCATTTTTTTTCCTGGCACATGGTGGGGGCAGGAGGAGTGGCAGGTGAGCGAAGTGGCATTTAAAGGGGCCACACAAAATTTTCCCGGGGGTTACGCCACGAAAAAGGTTGTGCACCACTGGTCTAGACTGCAGGCTTCTTATGGAAGAAGCTTTTCCAAAAGAGATCTTCCGAAAGAAAGAGGTTTACCATTGTCAGAAAACCCCCTCACTTCTTTTGATTTTTTTTCCAAATTTGTGGACATAAGTGAAGTTTTTTCAGAAAAAACGCTGTTTTTCCAAAAAAACCTCTGTAGTGTGGACGTACCCGAGGTGGGAATGTGACATCCTGAGGCCTCGATGTAAGAAGGCCCACACCATACAAAAAGGAATGTATTATTTTCACAGAAAGGAAACTCTAGGAGTCTCTAGGAGACTCTATAAACATGAATGCTTGATATTTTCCCAGGAAAACAAAGGAGGTCCTATAATTTTTTTACATCATGAATAAGGAAAATGATCCTTTCTCTATGAATAAATGAAAAAAAAGTGTGATTAATTTTCTTAGGGAAATACAGAGTTTATCCAGACTATATAACAAAATATATTGACAAATGTTTATTCTGGTTTAAATTTCACTATGAAAGAACAAATTGTTTCTATTTTTCTTTTGTCAACAAGAAATACTTCCTGAAACTGATGGGGAAGTCAACACAAATGTATCCTCCTCAAGATGTATGTGAGCCAAATCCGTAAGGGTATGGATTTAGTGGCCTGCAGCCATGGATAACGCATGAAGCAGAAAGTGGCGTGTGCCCTAAAATATACCACGGTATGTATGTACGGATCGAAAGGAGAATGACCACACTAACACTTAAGAAAAGCAGGAGTGAAGGCGCTATACGACTGAGCATATTAGACCGTACACAGAAGATGGCAGCCTCCCAGCTATTACCAGCATTGGTGGGACCCTATACAGGACATCCCCTATACACGGTGATGCCAGCCGTGGTTTCTGGGGGTTTCTGCAAGCTGTGGTTTCTCCTCTGCTGCAGAGAGGGAGAGTGAAAGGGGTGTTGCATTTTCTATGTCCAGTCACTGCTGTTGAGCTATTTCTTCTTATTTGTCCCAAGCAACTAGTCTGAGGGCCTGGTCTGTCTCTTAGGTAAGAACATAAGGGTGAGAATGAGCAACAAGTTTGAAATGGGACATTATTGGTCATGTTCCCATCATTGGGTAGCTAAGATATACTTGTGGAACTCCCTGCTGCAGGATAACTGGACATTGCCTCTTTGGCTGGCTCTTAATTTCAGTGACTGCTTCATGCTCCTGTATCCTGGGAAGCTCCTGGGTGAAGCTCCAGCATTGGCACACGGCAGCTCCTACCTGCTTGAGCAGCAATCATGAGTGCCGTGTTCCCATCGTTATCCTGGTGGTTGATGTCTAGGTATGGGCATTTGCTCAGCAGGGTCACAATGTCCACGAAGCCCTTGAAGCAGGCCACCATGAGCCCATTCTGGGGAGGAACATTCAGAGCCAGTGTGTCAGTGAACGCCAGCATCTTCCCCACCCTGCCCCTGCACCCCACCCCCATGGCATTTGCCACTGTACCCCGCAGGGTCTCACCTGTCCTCTCCCGTGCTGCCAAAGTGCATGATGGGAAAACAGTTTGCAACACTTGGGAAGTTACTGTGCTAGGGTTCCAGGTTAAGGGTCTGTCCAGTCTGTCTGCTTCCAGGCTGCGCTGGACTGGTGTGTCTAGCGCCCAGGGCTGCTATCCGTCCTCTAGCGGTGGGAACCCTTCCTGCCCCTCCCATGAGGCACCTGGTCAGGACATGGGGTTGGGAAGCGGTGTGGCGTATGGGCTAGGGATGTTACATTAGATTAACTGGCTAATTGAATAGTCGATGCAATTTGCATCGACTATTCGATTAGTCGATAAGGGGGCCTCCACCTTTGAAGTGTAGCAACAGCCCCTGGGTGCTGCGGGGAGCATGGGGCCAGCGGGGGACACAGCAGTGCTCTGCTGTCCCCGTGCTCCCCGTGGTGTTTCAAAGTGGCAGCACCGCATGGAGCCCAGGGTCAGCTGGAGACTCTGAATACCTAGCTGACCCAGGGCTCTATGCGGCGCTGCCACTTTGAAACGCCGCAGGGAGCTCGGTGTCAGGCTCTATGTGGCGTTTCAAAGCGGCAGCGCCGCATGCAGCCTGGGGTCAGTGGGAGAGTCCCCAGCTGGTCCTGGGCTCCACGCGGCACTGCCTCTTTGAAGCTCGCTCCCTCTTCTCCCCCCCGCCCCGGTGCGTCTTTCTGATAGAGGCAGCAAGGGCAGGGGAAGCAGCTAGGCGACTAGTCGTTCACATCCCTAGTATGGGCTGGGGACCAGAGATTCAGGGAGCCACAAAGTCTGTCCAGCAGCTAGGATTCCTCACTGTTAGCCATCCCGGTCTCGCCCCTGGGGAGAGGCCCCCGGCCTCCCCCAGCACGGGAATCCTTACCCTTCCGTTGATATCCAATTCCATGACCTGCTCCGGGCTCACCCCGCATGCCAGCACCTCCTGCAGCAGCTTGGCCTTGTTCCTGGCACAGCTCTGGTAGAAGGTGAGCTCCTGCCCACCATCCGTGGCCGGGGCGGGCTCGTAGCAGGGGTAGACAGAGTCATCGGAGAGGATGCTGCTGGTGTCAGAGAGCTCCGCCTCCTCCTCTTCCTCCTCCTCGTAGTGCAGGTCTGGGTCCGAAGCATCCGGGCTGGACTTCCAGGTCTGCAGCACGCTCTCCTCCACTGCTGTCATCTGTCAAGCGGCCCATTCAGAGGCAGCAGGGCCTGGCGTGGCACCACGTGCCCACCCTGGTCCAGGAGCCTTCTTCCTGCCTGAGAAGGGGCGCCCGGCCCGTTAGGTGCTCGTCACCCGGGGCGATGACTCTGCAACGCAAGGCCAGGTCAGTGAGGCCGGGTCAGGCCCAAGTCCACCTGCCCCATCCAGGGACCGGTTGCTCTGCCGTGAGGCTGGGAGGAGTCCTTGCTTCTCTGGGCTGTTGGCAGAGGCAGCTGGGACTCCGGGCACAAGTAGCTGATGTGGGCACATGGCTCCTTTCGCCCTTGAGACCAAACTGTGACTGGCCCCCTGCCCCTCATCCCCAAGTGGCTCACTGCGCCCTGGTCTACACGAGGGAGTGATTTCGAAATAACAAGCGGCGCGTCCACGCTACCAAGCCGGTTATTCTGAAATAGCGGCTCCTGCTTGTCGTGAGGAATCACGCTTATTTCCAAACTGGTATTCCGGGAGTTATTATTTCACAAGAAGTTAGTTTGAAATAATTTCCTAGCGTAGACAGGCCCTGAGGCCGGGCTCCAGGTGTAGAGCTGGCTGTAAAGTCATCACCTGAGGGCAGCTTGAGGGGTGCCAAGCAGCGCCCCACGCCCCAGCTTCTGGGCCATGTGAACCAAGCATCGAGTCTCCCGTGCCACAGCGGGCCAGAGGGACCCAGCCAGGGCAGGAGGGGAACCTGTGTGCCTCTCCCAAACTGCCCCTTCCATTAGCCTCTTAACCATAATTCCTCCGCTGCCCGGGGCAGAGGGAGAAGGAAGTGCAGCTTGCCCACCCAAGTCCCTGCAGGGCTGGGCCACCACCCCGCTGGTTTTGCTGCACCCCAAAGTCCTCATCCATCCTGTGTCCTGGCAGCGGCAGAGCCCCTGTGCTGCCCCATGTGCACGGGCAGGGGGGGAGAGGGAGGGCGGGTGCCGCACTCCTGGCTGTTCCCCTTGCCCCTACCCGATCCCCACACAGGGAACGTGGCAGCCACAAAGCCCATTTTCCAGGCAGAGTCCAACACTCGAGCAGTAAATTATAGCCCCACATCCAGGTCTCCTCCCTGCTGGGGAAAGGGAGCCGACCCCAGACCACCAGGCCCACCAGCCCCTAAGCCCCACGGGCCTCGCGGGGGGAAGGGGTCTCTGACTGCTGGTCATGCGTGAGAAGGCTCCACCCCCAGCTTGCTGGCGTAATGGGATCATTGTGATCCCTGCAGCCAAGCCTCCCCGGCGGTTCCTATGCCCAGAGCCCTAGTGAGGTGGGGGGGGGGGGGGAGAATACGGGGCACAAAGGGACCCCTGGACCCCTGCTCAGCCCCTAGCACCTTCGCACTAGTCTAGAGAGCGCCGAGCCGGGCGCTGCCGACCACAAACACGCTCCTGCATAAGGATCCCCCATCCCTGCCACCGCCCCCAGAGTGCAACATGCTGACACCTGCCGGGGGGGGGGGGGGGGAGGGGACACGCACAGCCCCTGGCAGGGGGAGATCGGAGTCAGCTGCAGCAGAGGGAGGGTGGCTCCCAGGTGTGCTGGGGGTGGTGGTGGTGGATGCAAAGAGGCCAGGGTGTGTGTGTGTGTGTGTGTGTGTGTGTGTGTGTGTGTGTGTGTACACATAGAGAGCTGAGGTGACAAAGTGCAGGTGCCCCATCTGGGTGTGGGGCTGGTGGACGTGACGTGTCAGGGAGGAAGCGCGTCTTGCTGTGGGGAACAGTGGTGCTGGCCTTGCAGGGGCACTTGTCCTGCAGGAGGGGCTCATGGCAGGGGTGCTCGCTCTCTGTGCCTGTCCCAGGAGGGCTGGTTGTCCAGGGCATCCCTCTGGGACCTTCCATCTGCCAGAGGGGGGAATTGGGGCCTGGCTGGACCTTGCCCAGCAGTGGCACAGTCAGCAACACAGCAACCCTCCCCAGTTTGGCAATTCAGTCAACGAAACTGGAGCCAAGAACCCCCCTGCTCTGGGAGTGGCCCAGTCCCCCCGGCCCAGCATCCCCAGGGTATGTGGGACTGGTGCAAGTGCTGCTGCCATGACAACCGCCCCTGACATGGACCAGCCAACTCTGAGCCTCCCCTTGGCCCATGCAGTCCGGTGTCCTCTGGCGGGGGGCAGCCCTGGTTCTCTGCTCTTGGACCCCAGCCTTGTGCATGATGGGCTCACTGCAGCCTCTGCTCTAAGTCATCCCTCTCTACACCCATCCTGGAAGAAACACTTTACACAGGGCATCACTAGCCTGTGGGACTCCCTGCCACAAGGTCCCGAGCGGGCTGGAAGGGGAGGCCTGGCACCTACCGCTCTGGCAGTATCGGGGAGATAAAACAAGCTCCATGCCTACCTAATGGTTAGAGGTCTCCTGCCTCTCCCCCGATGCACATGACGCGGGTCCTTGCAGGCTGGAGGAAAGTTCTGCTCCGGTCCAGCGAAGCTTCGAAAATCCCTGGAAAGGCTGAGCTGGTGTTTGCCTCTCAGCCAAGCCCAGGGGAAACTCTTTTCTCCTCCCCAGGGCTTATCCGGGGATGCTCCGCGCTTCCATGGCCGTCCCTCGCCCTAGCGCTGCTCCAGTTGGGCAGCCCAGCTCCCTGAGACGTGGAAAGTTTCCTCTTCTCCCCTTGCCCCCCTGGGAAAACAGGTTCTGCCCCGGGGCTGCCGAGCTGTGACAGCTGGCACGTTGCTGGGGGCTTAGCCAGCCAAGGCATCTTAATTTAAACTGCTACTTAAAACGGCTCTGGCTGCCTTAGCAGGATCTGGCAGGCGTGTGCGGGATTTGGTGTCCTTAGCCGGAGCAGGGGGTGCTGGGAGCCGCCATGTTCCCATTGGTGTGTTTTTACACTTGCCTCGCACCGAGAGCAGGACACTGCGAGCCCGCTCGGAGCTTTGGGGGGCCGAAGGAGACAGTGCCTGGAGCGTGAACGTGGAGCCTTCTTGGCACGGGCCATGCACGTGGCTGAGCGGATGCACAATGGGTCGCTTGCATCTGTACAACTGCACGTGCAAAGGAAACGCCTGGGTGCACCCACATTTCCTGCATGAACCCAGCTCATCCTGGCAAAGGTCTGTAGCACCCTGTGGGATGCCAGGTCCTGCTGCCTGAAGGAAGCCAGTGGCTCCTCTTTCACCTTGCTTTTTCAAAGCTTCTCTTTCCCAAATCAGGGGGCCAGGGCAGCTTGTGAGGGCCCAGCAGATGGAGGGTTCCCCCCAGAAGCTGTTAGTTCAAATCCTGCTTGGGGCAGACCAGAAGCTGTGAGCCTCTCGTGGCTAAAAGTGCACCTCATGTGTGACTTGAGCTTGATGGGTCTCAGTGCAGACAAGTGTCTCCACTGGTCAAGTGACTGTCCCATTCAGTGCTACTGGGTCCCCTTGTTGGGTGCTTTGGGGGTGAGGGGCAGGCCTGGGAGATGAGACTCATGAGGGCAGGCTGAGCTAGGGGACGGGGCAGGGTGTGGGGAGCTATTTCTGTTCCTGTCACTGTTCCAGGGTCCTACTGACAGCTAGAAGGGGGGATGTCTCCATGAGGAGGGAACGGAGCTGAGTCTTGGGCTTGAAAAAGGTCTCCTAGCCCCACCCAGCAAGGCCCTGCCCCTATGTGCTTTGTAGCCCCGGGCTGGGAGACAAGGGACCCTCTGTCCCTGGGATTGGGGATGCCGAGTGGCGCCCAGAGGCACAGCCGCTCACTACGGCATTGGGCAGGCTGAGGAGACGAGAGGCGGCCCCTGAGCCGCCCAGGGTCCCTCCTGTAACAACAGGAGGCCTCTGCAGGCATTACGTAAGGCGGCAAAAATAGCGCCTGGCTGCTGCAGCCCCTCTGGCCTGAGCCGCCTGCCTCCCAGCGTAGGAGCCTGGCCCGGGTGACGCAGGCCCCTGCCTGGCGAGCCGTGTGCTGCTGTCAGGCCTTTGCCTAACCTTCCCCAGCCCTCTTATCACAAGAGCAGGCCTGGAGCGGCTTTAGGGCTTATGGGGTTATCGCAGGGAGCTGCGTGTTATAATCTGCAGGCAGGAGTCTCTGAGCAGGTTATGTCACAGTAGAGACCTTGGGAAGCCTGGCCTGTCCACCACCCACAGGTGCATTTGCTTATTATAGCTCCGGCACTTGCCCTGCTGCAGGCCGGCCATTGCCGGGCGCTCTGGCAGCCTGGAGCCAGTGGGGAGGGGCACCCGGAGGGCTTGCTGGTCTGCACGGATCCTGACACGGCCCTGGAGACTGCTGCAGCGCGAGGCAGCCGGGGCAGCTCCCAACAGGGACTCAAGGATGTGGTGGGTGCCAGTCTCAGTGCAACCGCTGACTTGCCTTCACACCTCAGCTCCCCCGTCCGAAGCCAGGGGGGACGATGACGCCAACTCCCTGTGTTTGGCCTGCGCCCACTGTGCCGGCACACAGCGGGGCAGCTCGGAACCCGAATGGGAACAGGGGGGGCGATAAAACGGCACCATGTCCAGGAGAGAAGCAAGCCTTTCCCTGCCCCAAGTGTATTGCGTGACAGTGGCCACGAAGGGGTGCCACAGGACAAAGCCAGAGAGCCAATCAGCCAGCTGATGGACTGTGAATAGGCAGTGGCTGGATAAGAGGCAGCGTCATGCGCCCTGTGACTTGTCCATCCTTCCCGGTTGTCACGAACAGACCTCAAGCCACTTGCAACAAGAGATCCTTGGCAGGCAGGCTGGGCCTTCGCTGCCCGGCCCTGCTCTGCCCCCTTCCTCCCTCAGCGCAGATACAAACATGCAGGGCCTGAAATATTCGCGGCCTTGTTACAACCGGCGCCTCGTCTGCCCCAGAGGGCGCTGGGAAGCCGAGCACCGAGTGCGTTCGGGCCAGCGCTAGCGTGCAAACAGGAAAGCTTGGCAAAGGTTCAGTCAGTAGTGGAGGCGGATGGAAGGGGCTCAGAGGAGCCCAGACATTGTGGCTTCTCTCCCCCTGTCTGGGAAGCTCCAAAAGGGGCCTCTGGGGATGGGAACACTGAAAACCACAGAAAGGGACGGCCTCTGCCCCACGGAGCTTCTCCACTCCATGAGGAGAGACGTCGCAGCCGGGCCGAACTGCTCCTTGTTTCTTGGCCCGTGACACGCTGACTCTGCGGGTCTTGGTCCAGGGCTTAGTGCACGAGTCCCCATGGGACAGTTTGGTGAGAAACCAGGGGCAGGGCAGGCCACAGAGACTGATCTTCCCGCCTGTCCCTCGTGGCTCTCAGGGTACGCATAGGGCATGATGCCTGGAGCGTGAGCGGCTCGAGAGAGCCATGAATAGCCCCCCCCTTCAGCCCCTGCGGGCGTGCAAGGGTCAGCCCCTAGCAGGGCTTTGCTCTGCACACTGGGGAGGGGAGGCACAAGGGGCGTGTGATGAGGGTCATTGCAGGGCCGTCGTTAGCCAGGCAGATTACACCCTGTGCTAGCAATTGCGTATTGCAAAAGAAGTCAGAGCCAGTGGTGGCAGTGACAGAGCTCACAGCAGCCACAAGGTGGCGCCAATCGCCAGCCACAGGAGAGAGCATCCTCTGTTGTCTCCTCCACGTGCTCAGGGACCCCACTCCAGAGCCCTGGTGCTAGGCGCTGTACAAACACGGAACAAGCCGACGGTCCAAGCTCCGAGGAGCTGACAGGAGGCCGAAAAAGGAGGCTGGTCTCAAAGCTCCAGAAAGTCCAGCCTCACCGGGAGGTTGCCCCAGCGTCGCTCCCTGACTGCAGCTCGTCCGTGGAATCCCCCAGGACAGACCATGTTGCACCGTCGTGATTTTTCCTGGTAATACCCCGGGGAAATGCCCTGGTGCAAACCGGGCCTCTGCTTTAGGGGTGTGCATCGGGGTGACCCAGACATCTGTAGCCAGGAAAATTCCCCTGGCTCGTGTTTGGAGCAGCTGGGACCGGCAGGCTGCATCAAGGGAGAAGGAACGGTTCTGTGGTTCTGAGGGGACAGTTTGGTCTGTCCTCGGCATTGGAAACAAAGCCCAGCCCGGACCCTCCCAAGGCCTAAGGAGCAGGAGGGCGTTACCCCCCTGTGCAGGCCGAGGCACCATGAGGTGGTGAGCAGTGCAGCCCTCGGCCCCTGCCTCCCCGCCCTGTGCTCCGACTGCTCCCTTTTGCCAGCTGTCCCCTTGCATTCCCTCACGCTCCGGGCAGCCCTACACACAGCTGCCTCCGCCTCGGGGTAAGGGGGAGGGAGCTGTGCCCCCCCCGCCTCATGTCTCTTCTTTCACACGGGCTGCATGGCCAGGACTCCGGGGACCCGCTTGCTCCAGTCCCCGCTTCTCCCTTCCAGAGCAGGGTGCGTGTGTGTTAGGCTCATTCTCCTGCTTACCACAGGCATGTCAATTTCCCTGACGTGGCAGCTCCCACAAGTTGGGCCGGGGGTGGAGCCAGGACACCCGGGGTGCAAAGAGGAGCAGCCTGGTGGAACGTGCGTTCTAATCTCCTAACTGAGCGTGACTGACAACGCAGCAGCTACCTGGCAACCGGGGCCTTGATTGGCAGCGCTGCTTGCTCAGCCCCCCAGGAGGTGGGGGGGGGGATGCACACACCACATTGCAGTGTGTGCTTGGCAAGGAGGCACCCTGTGCACTCCCTCTGGGTGCGGGAGGGGCAGAGGCAGCAGCACAGATGGGAAGTGTCGACCCGCAGGGACGTGCTGGTGACAGTGACAGGCTGGAGGTTCCCCGGCGTGATTCTCTCCCTGCGGCAGGGAGCAGTGTCGGGGGCTTTACAGTCGGAATTAAGACCATGAGGGTTTTAGAGGGAGGCTGTAGGTTCTGCCCCGTTCTGCCCAGTGCCAAGCACAACGGGTCCTAGGCTGAGTCCAGCAGGAATGTGCGGTGGGAGGCCTTCCCTTGGCTTTCCCGGGTGTTTTTAAAAAAAATTTGCCTGTCCCAGCTGTGACCAAGCCCCTGCTCACCGCTGCTGGCACCACGGTGAGGAAATGAAATTTGGGACCAAACAAAATGTGAAGCCGGCAGGCTTGGTTTCATTGTCCCAAGCTGAGCGAGAGGCCCAGAACTCAGTACAGCAAGGGGACCAGCCCAATGGTGCAAAGGAAGCGTGTGGATTTTAATCTCTCAGAAATGAAGACGGCAGGCTGGATGTCTGGCTAAGTATATGCATGGCCTCAGCGTTGGAGATGTTTCATCAGTCCATGCCCCTGTGACATGGGGAAGTGTGAGCCTTAGGCACGGCGTAGGTTGGGTGATGTGGTCAAGGTCCCACAGAAAGCCGATGGCAGAGACAGGGGTTAAGTGCAGCTCTCCTAGGCCTCTGATCCACTAGACCACACTGGAGGGGGCATAAGCCCTTCCTCCAGTCTCTCCAGTAATCCATGGAGCCCTCCATCAAAATGTGAGGAACTGACCTCACCGGCTGTACTAAGGGTGTATCTGATTCCCAGCGCAGGGAGACAGGCGCACGTTGGCTCTGTGTGTGTTAGTGCCTGAAAACAGCAGCGTGGCCGCTGTGATGCAGGCAGCATGGCTGCTGGGGTTAGGTGTCCAAGTAGCATCCTGCCCATACCCCTGGGTATGTCCCCAGGAGACTAGCCAAGGACCAAGCCCATCACGCTGCTATTTTCAGGCTAGTGCGTGTCCCTCTCCCTGCCAGCTGCTCTGCAGATGCACCAGGCGCAGACCATATCGATGTCCCAGCTGTGGACTGACTGGTCAGAGGGGACCCCGGGGTGGCCCCAGGAGGGCAGTGAGGGGTACGCTGGGGCTGGGGGTCCAGGAGAGGACGGGTCTTTATCCATGCTGCTCATGTCAGACCTGCAGAAGGAGCTCAGGAGAAGAGTCAATGCAACGGCAGCCAGCCCTACCTGGAAAGAATGGGTGCGTGGGAAGGCTGGGCCCCTGATGCTGGCGACCAAGGGCCAGGCAGCTCCCATTGCTGGGGTGATTCCAGCTAAGCAGGGAAGCCCTCCTGCCCAGGGTCTCGCCTCACCATAAACCCTCCTGCTTCAGGGCATGGGTCACGCACCGAGGGGAAGCTGCCCATGCCGAGTGAGTTGCCCCTTCTTCGGCAGGCTACAGAGCCACCCGGATGTGACCGGTCTTGGGGCGTCTCTGTATTATAGAGGGGGAAACTGAGGCACAGAGCGGGGGCAAGTGACTCGTGCGAGATCAGATGCTGAATGCGCAGCTGAGCTGTGGTGTCCGGGTGTCCCAGGTGCGTGTGCTGACCACTGGGCTGCGCTGCTCCCCCCGCTGTGCTGACAGAGGGAGCCTATCTCTGCTGAGTGGCGTTCGCTCCCAGATGGACCCCACAGGCACTAAATCACGCCTGGGAGCGGCTGAGAAGCGGGGCGGGGGCTGAGCTGCATTTGGAATAAAACCCTGATCTTTCACCTCCCACCCCGCATCCGATGGGAAGCCCCGAGCCTGGTGGTCTCGCCCGGGTCAGGTGGCCCTGGCTGCCTGGTCATCTCCATCACAAAACCAGGGCATAATAACTCAGCCCTGAGAGGATGTAGGGGCATTGATTTAGATCCGAGGATGGGCTCCTCTAACCCTGGCCCTGCTCGTGCCAGGTCAGGGCTGGGTCAGCGGTTGAGCCCAGCCAGGGTCCGCCTTGCACCTGTCTGCAGCTACAGAATGTGGGCTCCGTTGCCCCTGCCAGCACCGGCAGCAGGTGACCGAGGGGCTCTGACCCCTGCCTGGCACTCACCACGCCTGCCGGAGACATTGCTAGAGGAGGCTGAGCACTGGCCTGCTCATGGCAGCAGTGGGAGTCCTGAAGAGAGCTGCTGCTAGTACAGGGATTGCGTGAGGAGCTGCCCCGGCTTCCTCGCCCTTCCTGGGCGGTGCGGCTGGTGCTTGGGAGAGCTGCATTTGGGTCCTGGCTCCGCTGCAAGGTCTGTGGGCACTTCAGACCCCCGGTGGGGGGACGGACCCCAGACAACATCCCCTCCGGAGCAGGGAGACCCAGGAACGGTCTGCAAGCAAACGAGTGGCTTCCCTGAATTTTACCCGTCAATCGCCCTTCCTCGCAAGAACCCTTAAAAACGGAAGCATTTGGATTTTTTGGTTCGGAACCACTTCCTGTTTCTTTGACCTTCATTTAAAACCAGCCAACATGTTTGTGAAATGGTCAAAATGGAAACATTTTGTCTGACTCAGTACAATCTCCCCCCCCCCCATTTGCATGGCTTTCCCCTCCATTTGCATGGTTCCCCCCATTTGCACGGCTCTCCCCATAACTCCCCCCCAGTTGCACAGCTCTGGTCCTGCGCATGAACGTTGGGGCGCTGCTCATTCACCGTTGGGCTGGTGCAGGAAGGGGTTCAAAGCACCAGAAGGACGGTGGTAGCAGGAAACGCTGCCAAACAGCTGTTACCCCCTGGATCCTGGCGTGTCTAGATCTAGGGGAAGTAGAGGCACGAGTGGAGGATGGAGATGCTATTGGAGCACTTCAGAGCCAATGGGGCCCAGATAGGAGCTCCTACCCCCCAGCTCCTACAGGCTTTGGCAGAGCTCCGTGGCTCAGGCCCATCTGAATCCAGAGCCGCCTGGTTCTGTGCCGGAGCCCCCGTGCTGTCACTCAGGGTATGTCTACACTACCCCGCTAGTTCGAACTAGGAGGGTAATGTATGCATACCGCACTTGCTAATGAAGCCCGGGATTTGAATTTCCCGGGCTTCATTAGCATAAGCGGGGAGCCGCCATTTTTAAATCCCCGCTGCTTCGAACCCCGTGTAGCGCGGCTACACGGGGCTCGAACTAGGTAGTTCGGACTAGGGTCCTATTCCGAACTACCGGTACTCCTCGTGAAACGAGGTGTACCGGTAGTTCGGAATAGGCACCCTAGTCCGAACTACCTAGTTCGAGCCCCGTGTAGCCGCGCTACACGGGGTTCGAAGCAGCGGGGATTTAAAAATGGCGGCTCCCCGCTTATGCTAATGAAGCCCGGGAAATTCAAATCCCGGGCTTCATTAGCAAGTGCGGTATGCATACATTACCCTCCTAGTTCGAACTAGGAGGGTAGTGTAGACATACCCTCAGACACCTGAGTCTCCCCAGCTCCCCCAAGCTGACGAGGCCCTTGTCCCACCAAGAGGGGTCTGTCTCCAGCTCCAAGGGCAGCTCCCCCCACGTACCCGCCCTGTACCGACATCGATACTCCTGAAGGACAGACTGTCTGGGCACATCCCCGGCAGCCTGGCCCCTCACTGGGACTCAGGCAGCCAGCTGCTCTGGTCTCTGGCAGGGGCGCGGGGACAGGCGAGGCTGGGCTGGGGAAGGCCCACAGGGCCGAGGCTCAAAGGCGGAGGGTTGCCCAGCATGACTAACAGATTTATGGGGGTGGGGACCGGAGCACGGGGGTCTCACAATCACCGAGCACCGATACAAGTCGCTCTTTGTGGAGCACAATCCCGGGGCGGGGCGAACACACACCGGCCGAGCTCCCATTGTCCTGCCCCCCGACGGCCTCGGCTCACCTCCCCTCGGTTGTGGGAGACCAGGACAGGGGCGGACACAGTCCCCTAGTGACCTGGCCTCTCCTGACCAGGCATCTGGCAGGCCCATGAGGCACAGTGCTGGGGTCGCTTGGCCTCCTCTCCAGGTGTTGATTTGTGGTAGGGGGGTTGTTCGAGGGGCATTCCCCCATCTCACGGCCCATCCCAGGGATAAAGGAGGCGAGCCCCCAGGGCGGGGCGGGCAAGCCCATCTACAGACTGGGGTGATTAATAGCTTGGGGTGCAAGTGGCTGCCTGGAGACAGCCTGCCTGCCCTGTAACCCCCTGTGTGGAGCAGCCCCCGGCTCCTCCTCCCTCTCCCCAAGCCCCCCTGCAACCATAGCCTAAGGCCCTGGCCCAGCAGGCTGGTTCCATCCCTGGCTCTGCTGTCGCTTGCTGCCCCATCTACTGGGGTTAACTGCTAGGTCCAGACTGTGGCGGGCTCTGGGTGGCAGAAGCCTGGTGGCCCCTTTGCTGCGTACGGCAGTGACAGCCTCGGCAGCTCCCAGCAAACCAGTGACCCAGGCTCGGCCCCCCCCCGGCCATCTCCTGCAGGGCTCTGTCCTACCGCCCCGGCTGGGCGACAGGCCTGCCGACCCAGGGCTGGGCTGCTGGGGTGGCCAGGCCTGTCTCAGGACAGGTGCTAGGAAACCCAGCCGAGCAGGGGGCCCGGTGCTCCGCAGATGTGGGGCTCCCCATACTTGTTCTGGGAACATGCTGGCCCCAAATCTGGCTCAGGGACGGCTGCTTCCTGCTGCATGAAGGGCCGGGGCCTGAGGGGACCTTGGCCACAAGAAATGGCTCCTGTTTTAGTGGCTTGCAAGAGCCCCCAGGGCAAGAAGACTTGCTGCTAAGCAAGGACCATGGTGTGGCCAGGAGAGGTCCACCAGGCCCCAATAGGCCCCTCAGCTCTGCTGAGCTACGAGCCCCACCGTGCAGGGTGCGGTACAGTCACGGAGTGAGGGCCCAGTGTTGTCACGGTTACTTGGACTGCAGCAGTGCAGCTCTTGGTGTCTTTGGAAACCAACGGCACCTTTCACGCTGGCAATGAGGCCAAATAAGGCCAGTCCGGCACGAGGGGCCTGAGAAAGCGGGTGCAAGCCACTAGTGTAGACAGAGTGAGCTGAACTTTGCACTGGGGTGGAGGCTGGTGCAAGCCCCTAGCACGGGTAGGCTGCACCGAGATTTGCACCGGTGCAGCACATCCCTGTGTTCAAACGGCACGGGGGTGCAGTTAGCTGAGGCTGTGCCCATCACCAGGGGGTCTGGCTACTGAGAGTTGTGACTGGGGCGAACCTCCAGTGTAGACGAGTACTAATTTCTTCCTGTACCTCAGGGGTGGTGAACCTAAGGCGCAAGGGCTGGATGTGGCCCCCAAGGCTCAGGGTTCCCATCCCCCACAGGGCTGGGGCATAAAAATCTACTAGCCTGGGCTCCTGAGGCTCTGGTGGGAGAGGGGAATGGGGGGAGGGTCTTTCTCCTTTTCAGTCAGGGCTGTTGGGTTTTTATTTTCCTTCTCGCTTGTGTGTGGCCCCCGACTGATTTTTCTGGGGGTTGGTGGCCCTCGACCCACAAAAGGTTCCCCAGCCCTGCTGGACCTGCTCATGGCTTTGAAAGCGGCTCCCCAATGGCAGCTGCTCTCTGGCCAGTCTAGAGCCCTTAGAACCACTTGCCAAAGGGGGAACAGTTCCTTCCCCCCACTCCAAAGCCCGACAGAGCGGGGTGCTACTCCCAGCTGGTTGATGGGAACTCCCTGACACCCTGAACAAGGTGGGGGAGAGGAGAGGGGCGGTTGTGTGGAGGAAAAGACAGCGGCAGGCAGGACAATGAAGTCAGAACGGCTGTCACACCCTGCCGATCACCTTCCTGACGCAGTGGAGCCAGGGTGGGACTCTACCTTCCTCCGGCACAATAACCCCCTGTGTTGCATTCTGCAAGGTAGGGCCAGGCCTCCGGGGGCCCCTCGAGGAGGGGAGTGTCCTGCCACCAAATCTGGCTTGGCCTGAGATGTTTAGTAGCTGGATAGGTAGTACACTGCTGTACCAGACGGGTTAGGGGCTGGGGCAGGGGGAAGGGGGATTGGGTATGGGTGGGGATTCTGAGCTAGGACAGGGAGATGAGGCAGGGGAGGGAATACGGGAGGTGGGATCCAGGCACTGCTTGCCTTGTGGGGGCTCTCCAGAAGCAGCAACATGTTCTGCCTTTCCTGAGTGGCTCTGCGTGGTGCATGCTGCCTTTGCCCGCAGGTGCCACCCTGCAGCTCCCATTGTCCATGGTTCTTGGCCAATGGGAGCTGCAGAACCGGTGCATGAGGTGGGGGCAGTGCACAGAATCCCAGTGGTCATCCCTGGGAGCCAGAGGGATATGTCGCTGCTTCTGGGTGCCACATGGAGCCAGATAAGGAGACAGCCTGACCTGCCAACTGGACTGCTCATGGCCCAGTCAATGGTGCTGGCCATAAATGCCAAGGGCCCTTTACGACCGGCATTCTGATTGAAAACTGGACACTTGGCAAACCTAGCAGGGAGCCCAGGGTGATTCCTGCAGCCTAGTAGGACTGGTGGTGAGGTGGAAACCCCAGAGAATTAAGGGCAGGGAGGAGCCGTGTTCAAAGTGGATGTTGCATATTAAATTTTCTTTTCTGCCATCATGGACTGGCTGAGACACAAAGGCCGCTGCCCTTAGACCTGTTCAGCCATGTGTTGTAGCAGATTTAATTTGTGTTACTGTCGTGCATAGAGCCTTGGCCAGGGCCCAGGCACACAGCGAGCGCTCGGGATGCTAGCAGATCAGTTGGATAGGAGGCAGGAGAGGAAAGGGAGGCACAGCCACAGGAAACGTGGCAGAGTCAGGACTAGAACCCACAACCCCGCAGCCTATTGACTGTCACTCCTTCTAGTCCCTGGGCTCTGTGCAGTTCAGGCCATCCCTGGGAGGGGCACAGCTCATCCCCTGGCCCTCTGTTCTCCTCAGCAGACCTGGTGTGGAGTGACTGCACCATCAATTACTGCGTGAGACTAGCATGCCAAATGTGACAGGGCTGATGGGGGGAGGCTCCAGGTTTCACTGAGCTGCTGTGGCTGTGAAGGTCGCGGTGACGAGGGCCGGCAGAACGGTATTGATTGAATGCGGTTAACCATCCATTACAGTTCCAGCCCCCATTGGCTGGCTGGGCAGCTGCCTGTCTGGGGAAAGGATGCCTCAGGATACAGCCGCAGAGCTTCCCGTAGGAGCGGGCGTTGCTAGGGGAGGGCTTTCTTCCCGGCACAGCGATTGACATTTCTACTGGAGCCATGGCCATGGGAGGAACACTAGATGCTCAGAACTTCCTGGGTGCCGGTGGGGAGAGATCTTGGGCCTTCCCCTTCAAAAAGAACCAGCCTATTCTCCCATTTCATAACTGAGACGCTTCATTATCAACGGTGGGCAGCATAGGTCAGCTCTGCTGTTCTAATTATACTCCCTGGCTCGTCAATGACAACTCTACCCCATCTAGACGGCACCTGCTAGCGCTAAGAACACAGCCCTCCCCCGCTTGCAAATAACTTTTGATCAAGGGAGGGGCATGAATTGAAAGTGGAATAAACGTCCACAGTATGTTCTGAATAGCACTCTTATTCTGGAATAGGAGCATCCACACAGCGAGTTAATCAGGAGTAGTTAATCAGGATTTGGAAGCTGTTCCAGAATAACTCCCCATGTGGACAAGCCCCAGCTATTGGTTTGGCTGGTGTGGTGGAAAACTCCAGCAATATCAGGGAAATCCAGTGGGCACATAACATATTAACATCCTTCAGTTCCTTTGAAAAGAGCAACCTCTGGGCTTGTCTACATGGAGAGCAGAATGATTTTTCTGTGTCAACTTTTGATAATAAACAGGACAAAATGTTTGTGAAAACTCTTGCGAAAATCACTTCCAGTTTCTGCTGAGCCCTGCGTACGGATTGGCTGGCTGGAATCCTTCTGCAGACACATGAAAGATGGCCAGTATTTTCTTTGAAAACTTTAAACCAAATGAGAAAGGTTTGTTTGTTTTTTCTGTGTCTAAATTTCAAATAATTTTGGGACCAACCAATTGGGAACAATAATTTTCCTGCTGGAAAACTGAGTTCTTTCCCCATTTGTCTCCTCAGCTCCACACTTTTCTGGTGGAAAGAAGGCAGGGGAAAGAATAAAAGACCAAAAAGAGGGGGGAAAAAAGAAAATAACTAAAACCAGAATGAAAGGTTTTGACTAAAAATGTTTTGTCAAAAAAAAAAAAAAAAAAAAAAAAAAAAAAAGGAAAACCCTACAAGAAAAGCAAATTGCTGACATTCTGGTTTTCTTTACTTTTATCCAAAAATGTTTTCAGTGAATAACCACAGAATCATAGGATTGGAAGAAACCTCAGGAGGTCATCGAGTCCAACCCCCTGCTAAAAGCTGCTAATAATGTTTGCCCAGCTCTTGTATTTGCAGAGCGCACAATACTAAATCGCTTGGAACCATGCGGGCATTTTGGAACCCTGGGTTCAGCACCATTTTGCTCCCGTCGTGTTTCTGATACACACTGAAAGCTGCACCGTAGGCTTAATTTCCCCTCCACAACTGCTGGGCGTATGATTAATGTTGTGTATTGACATGTCAAAGTCCCCACATGGATTAGTTCAAAATATTCCTCTTTTCCTAAAACAGAAGGGTTTCCATACAATCAAAGCCAGCATCTGAGAACTCACTTTACACCTTCGGAAAAGACTGTGCAAGATCCTGCCTGTTGGGCTTTCCGGCAGGATCCGACCTGTAGAGTCTTGTCTAGATCAGGGTAAAAAGCAGGATGTTCAAATGTACTAATTAACATGGTTAATAAGTCTAGTGTATACATGGCGTGCTTTCTTGTACATGTCTTCCCAGCACACATAAAAGTTGAGGATTACTTCGACCAACCAATGTGTGTTACAAGCCACTTTGTCTAAACCAACATGTGTTAGAATCCCAACAAACATATGTTCAGTAGCGTAGCTTGTTTCCTACAGAAGATGAGATGCGCCTGCTTTATGTGAGCCTAAAAGCAAAATCAGGTCCCACCGTTTTCAAAAAACCTTTCAGACTTATGGGGTTTTTTTGGTTTTAGTTACATTTTATTTTTAGACCAATAAAAACAAGAGTTGGAGAATGCAGAAGGACCAAGGAAATTCACCATGCCAGGGGACTGTCCACAGCGAGTGGTTTGCAGAACTGGGACTGTGGGGCCTGATAATCAAACATAAATGTCACAATGGGAGCTGCTGAGAGCGGAATTCTTTGGGAAAATCTGATTCCTCGACGGCTCTCTGTCATTAGTTAGCAAATCCAAAAATGAGCCGAGAGGCACAGAGCCGGAGAGGTGCCTGTAAATTCCTTGCCAATGTTAATAACTCGAAGGTAGGCGCAGAGGATGATTTTTTTTAACCACTGTCATTTCCATCTTGACACTGTCCTTTTCCACGTGCAATTTTAGGGCTTAAAAAAAAAAGAGAGCCAAAGGAAGAGATTTTTCTGATTAAATTACTGACAGCCAGCAACAAAGCTCAATTTCAATGTCTCTTTTTTGGCGGGGGGAGGGAGGAGGAAGGGGAAATTAGACTTGTTAATTCCAGGACCAGAGTTCTCGGTGAAGTGGTGGGACCGGCTCAGGTCCCAGGAGTGAGGGGAATAATTTAGGAAAGCCATGCAAGGCCTCCATGAAATGGGAATGGGAAGAAAACTCCCCCCCCCCCGCGATAATTGTATTGCTGGTGGCGCAGATGGTGCCAGCTCTGGATACTTGCTATAAAGAAGATGGATCGTGGTGCACAGAGGGAAGCAATTGGAGCCGGGTGATGGGACTGCTCCGTCAATTTCATTAAGGGCGTTATCCATCAGGCCCTTTACAAGACAGCAGGAGCTGGGACAGGGAGCAGTTGCTGGGCAGGTAAACGCTGACAGGCCAACACACCTGTCCCTTTGTGGGTTTGTTTCCAAGCCCCCTTCCTGCCTGTCCCCCTTCTTGCGCCCCCATAAAAATGGCTCTTAAGGTCTCTGATGTCTGGCTGGCTTTTCATTGGCAAGTTCATCCACATACTGACAGCCGGGCAGGGAAGAGTTCTTCCAGACCCTGCTTCCTCCAGCTTTCCTTAATGCCGTGGCAGGATTTTCTTGACATCTGTGTGTCCAGGGCTCCTCATAATTCTTGACCAGCCCCATATGGATCCAGCACCGGCAGAGCTCACTGCAAAGGAAGTCATGTTTCTCTGTCCCAAAGCCGCTTGCACCCCCGGATAATTCTGCAGGCAGGGCGGTTCCTAGGGGGGCCCGGGACCTGGAGCAACCCTCTCGCGCCATAGGCCCCACCCTGCCTTGCCTCTGCTCCACTCCCACCCACTCCAGCCTTTCCCCAAGCCCCGCCCCTCCTCTGCCCCCATCCACCCCCATTGCATCCCTTCCCCCAAGCTCCCTCCCTGAGTAACAAGAGCCAGGAGGTTATGGGGGGGGGGGGTGTCTGGTGCGTGTTGGCTGCAGGGTCCCAGTCCTGCCGCCCTCACTGACGCGGTGGGAGCTGGAGTGAGCTGGCAGCCTGCTGTGCTCACCCCACTGCCCATCCCCCAGCCCGCTGCGCTCCACTTCACTGGCGCAGTGGGAAATGAAGCACCCATCCTGCCCCAGCCTGCTGCTCCGAGTGATGCAGGGCTTGCGGGAGTGAGGAACGACCGGTTCCACTTCTTGCCACCACAGGAGTGTGGGGAGCCCGATCCCTGCTGTCACCCAGCACCAGGCATCCTCCCCTGGGCCCAATGTTCCCTAAGATAAGCGCTCGGACGGCTGCCCAGGAGAGACTCAAATGCCGCCCAGCTGATTAGCAGAGCACCCACCGCTGGCAGCGTGTGTTTCTACGGGTGGTGCACATCCACACATGCCTTGGTGCACCGAACAAAATTTATTCTGCACATGAATGGAAAAATTGGAAAGACCACTGCAGCTGAGCTCCATGGCTGGGGGTGGGGGGAGGCATTCCATTCATAGGATGGTTGAGGCAATAGCCGTGAGGCCTTCCAAAGTGTGGGGCCCGGAGCAGCCACCCCGAACTGTCTAGGGGTGGGATGGCTCTCCCTGCAGGCCTCCATTTTTGAAAGTGCTTAGTGAATTCTAGTATCACTGGCTTTGTCACCACCTAACTAACCAGGAAAAATCCATCCTGTGACATTTCCCCCTGAAAAAAGATGGAAAATGGCTCCTGGCTTTGAGACTAGAGAACCAAGGCCTCAAGATTTTTAATCCAATCTCATGATTTTGGGGGCTGTCTCATGATATTAGTATGCTTTGGGTTGACCACATGGGGTGCATAATTATCGCAGACACCTCCCTCCACATCATCCCTACAGTACCCTGGAAAGCAGGGTGTGCGTGTGTGGTTTGTACCACACACAGCCATTGAATCACGAAAGCCCGTCCAGCACCGAAATGCAGCCACCTCTCATGCGGAGCACAGCAGCCTTCCCCCAGCACACAGCAACGCTGAACAGCTGCACAGAGGAATGGGAGACCGTCGGCAGCAGGAACATGAATCACAAAAGCCAACAGTCTCAACGCCCCGTCTCTCACACCTGACCCAGTGTTCAAGAGTCACAGAACAGAGGAGGGTGGGGAAGCGCTGGGATGGGTTCCCTAGAGTCCTGGCTTGACAAAGCCCTGGCTGGGATGATTGAGTTGGGGTTGGTCCTGCTTTGGGTGGGGGGGTTGGACTCGATGACTCCTGAGGTCTCTTCCAGCCCTATGACTCTATGATTCTATAATTCTAGAACCCTTCTCCCCTGCGGGGGACAGGCAGCAGCATGAGACGCAGAGAACCACCTCCCGGTAGGCAGCCCTCCAAGAGGAACCAGGTCTCTTGTTAGGTAAAGCAACGTCCATTGGCTGGCTGATCAGAACAGTGCACTATGGGAACGGTACTGGCCCTCGGTGTTACACTAGGCACAGGCCGGGCCTCGGCGGGAGGATGTGCCCGACACCCAGGCTGGGTCTATACTGGCCAGTTATTCCGGAAAATCAGCCGCTTTTCCGGAATAACTTGCCAGCTGTCTACACTGGCCACTTGAATTTCCGGAAAAGCACTGACGATCTCATGTAAAATCATCAGTGCTTTTCCGAAAAAACTATGCTGCTCCCGTTCGGGCAAAAGTCTTTTTCCAGAAAACTGTTCCGGAAAAGGGCCAGTGTAGACAGCAGAGATTTCTTTTCCACAAAAAAGCCCCGATGGTGAAAATGACGATGGGGGCTTTTTTGCGGAAAAGCGCATCTAGATTGGCATGGATGCTTTTCCACAAAAAGTGCTTTTCTGAAAAAGCATCCTGCCAATCTAGACGCGCTTTTCCCGAAAATACTTTTAATGGAAAACTTTTCCGTTAAAAGCATTTCCGGAAAATCATGCCAGTGTATATGTAGCCCCAGAGTAGGGCGGGCGGGCGATTTACAGAACTGCACAACGCCCGCTGAAAAGGCTGACTGGGAAGTTGCTCCTGCAGCTCCCGGGCTGGGTCAGGCAAGGAGAGAGACTGCCTGGGGCTATTCATCAACTTCCACCAGCCGCCCTCTGCCTCCCGGACTGGGATTCATAACCACCCCGCCGCCACAGCGAGGCTGTTTCATTAACCCTTCGTGGGGGCTGGCGGCTTCCAGGCCGGGGGCTTCCCCTCCCCTGTGTCTGTGAAACAAAGAACCATGTTCAGTTGCTAGCCCAGCTGCGGGCCCTGTCTGTGGCGACTGGGTTTATTGTTAAATACACGGGAGGGGCTGGTGTTGAGACCTTTGATAGAAATCGCCTCGCAGGGCCATTTTCCATGGGACCCCTGCTACTGGCCCCGGAAACCGATTTCTTCTCCTCCCAGGAAAACTGCTGCCTTTTGGTGGAAGGGAGGGAGGCCGACATGGGCGGCAGGTGAAGGCCCAGCTGGGAATGGCAAGCCCCAGCCCTCTCCACAGCTGGGCACTGTAGGTAGTTATGGGAAGGCAAAGCCTTCCCTTGCCTGCATTACAGCCTGCCCATGGAGGCCAAGCTCAGGTTAGGCAGGATGCAAGCAAGCCTAGAGGAATGCAAGAATGCTGCCAGCTTGGCTAAGATTTCTTCTCCAGATTCAAGCTCTCTGGGAGGGGGCGCTTGCCCCATACTGGCCTTTTAAGGCTAAAGCCCAGCCCTGGGAGAGGGCTAAGCGCAAAGCTCACAGCTGAGGCTGAAATTGCCCAATAGGGCCCAGCAGTGGGCTGTAGAACTAGGAGGTTCAGGAGGGAGAAAGGGGGAAACTCTTGCTCTGCCTGGAGAGCAGGAGGGACCTGGCTGCCAGGGAAGCTGGGGGCTTCATGGAACGGAGCAGTGCTGGGGAGGTCTGGCCTGGCCTCACGCCTCACTTTTAAAAAAAGCTTATTTCTAATCAAAGGGATTTTCTAATTCTAGATCCTCCCCCTAAATTTGTTCACATTTGTTTTTGATCATTCCACACTACAAAAACAAAGGCTCGTTAATGATAAGTGAGAATGTGATTAAAAATGTCAAAAAGCAAAAAATGGGGAAAAAAAGTTTAAATAAAAAGGAATATGGAAGCACAAAAACCAGGTTTTGTGTACAAAACTGCACCCAGACCAATGTCGATCCAGGAAAGACCCTACTCTGACTTTCACCAGGTTTACATGGCGTGTCATGGTCCTCTACTAGATGCAAATGGCGTAAGCAGCTTGCTTATGTGCATCCAATTTATTTTATTCATTGCCCTGCCAAGTTTGTTCAACAAGAAATTTTATACACCGTGCCACCTAGTGGCTGAAAAGTATAATAGAGTTTAGCATTCAGGTACTGGGTATCTTCACCATCAGAAGTGGAATGACTCCTGTTCTATTTATACCAGTGTCTGCAGAATCTGGTCCAAGCCGCAGAAGCAAACTTCCAACGTGGTCCTTGGAATCTTAATGAGCTGGAGTTAATTAACTGGTTCTAATTTCTAGGTCCCCAAAGTGGGTTTGACACTAGCAGGCCCGGTGCTTACAAGAGAAATGTTTGCTCCCTGTGCAGATGAGAGAGGGTTTGGAACAAAAGAGGAAATCACCTGACAAACTTGGAAAGCAAAGAGACCTAGGGAGCAGGAAAGGACCAGAACCATTTACACTAGTGCAACAAATGGTGCAGGGTGATGCTGGATCACATGGCTGGCTTTTAGAAGCAGATCTTCTCTCTTTAGCTTTGGTCTCCATGTAGCTGGGGAACATGCTTCCAAAGTGCTACCAGGAAATACCTTATTGATTGCACAGTGACTGATCAATGAGAGGGCCGGGTCTGTAACGAAATGCTCTGGACATGGGTGGGATACTTGGCCAGAGACCGGGGGAAGGGTGAGTGGTCAGGGCGGGGTGGCTGGCTGGAGCAAGTGGAGATCTGTTTAATTAGTTATGCCCATTCGTCACACAGCTGAGAAGAATAAATTAAGTGGGGTTTTGGGCTGGGCTCAGTCAGAGTTTCTAATGGGAAGATTTCCTTTCCCCAAGGACCTCTGATCTGTGCAAAACCTCATGTGCTAGAGGCTCTGGCAAAGCTTTAGAAGGTGTCAGCTTAGGGATCTTTGTACGACAAGGGGCTCAATTGACAACGAGGGCTGGTGAATCGGTTTCTGTTCTGCTGGTATCGTTGTCGTCACTGCAGATTTACAGCACATTCAAGCTGAGCAGAGCCTGGCCCAGGGTGGTGTCCTAGTCTCCTGGGGAAAGGAGTGGAGGTATCATCATGCGAGAAGCTCCAATGTCCCTGAATCCCCTTAGTCTGGTCCAGCTCTTGCTCATCTCGGTTACACCTGCACAGCTCTAGCGAGGTCAGCAGGGTTGGGATTCAGACATGTCTGAACCTGAAAACAGTCCCTTGAGCTCTGTCTGTAGCGTTGTTCCTGTGCAGTCCCAAATAGAAATCGGGGAGTTATTTTTATTCAATGCACTCTTATTTATTTACAAGGCACGTAAGATGTCCCAGTTCTCCAAACAGCCTCCAAAGCCCGTTCGCTCTCTGGTTATGTCTACACTACAGAGTTTTTTTGGGAAAATGGCCGGTTTTCTGAAAAAAACTTCACTTACGTCTGCACTGCAATCGTGTTCTTTTGACAAAAAATCGAAAGAACAGAGGGGTTTTTCCGACATTGGTAAACCTCTTTCTATGAGGAAGAAGCCTTTTTCCAAAAGAGCTCTTTCGGAAAATAGGTGTGTGGACGGAGAAGAGGGAGTTCTTTCGAAAGAAGAGGAAAGAGGAAAAAGCACAGTGCCCTGGTGGCCACTCCGTCCAGAGTCATCACAGCATTCAGTGTGGACTCTCTTTTTCATGAATGGACACTCTCTTTCAAAAAGGAAGATCACTTTTTTGATGTGCTTGGGCAGTGTGGACGCTCTCTTTCAGAAGAAGTTTTTTCGGAAGATCTCTTCCAGAAAAGTGTCTTCCAAAAGAATCCTGCAGTCGCTTTTCCCACGGTCATTGTGCACAGGGGCTGCTGCTGAATTTTTTTTCTCTTTGCTTTCTGTTCACGCACGCAGGGGATGGCGCTAGTTTCAAACAGGCCCTATTTTAGGTGTACCCCCGAACCATCACTAAAAACTATGGGAAATGAAGGGCACATTCAGACATCCACCGAATGAGGTTTTAATTCACCCCATAACAAGCCCCGCCCCCAGCTCACAACAATAGACATGTTAGGGCTTTATATCCCTCCTCCCCCATCAGCAGAATAATGGATTTTCTGGAATTCTTTGGCCCATCTCCCCTTTCCGCGTAAAGTTTCTCCCTGGAGGGTTGAGTCTGTACGAGTATGTCTACACTACCACCCTAGTTCGAACTAGGGTGGCTATTGTAGGCATTCGAACTTGCAAATGAAGTCCAGCATTTAAATATCCCAGGCTTCATTTGCATGTTCTCGGGCGCAGGAGGAATAAGAGTAGTTTGAATTAGGAGCTTTAATTCGAACTATCTAGTCTGTGCCACGTGTAGCCGCGGGCAGATAGTTTGAACAACGGGGCATTTAAAAATGGTGGCGCCTGGGAACATGCAAATAAAGCTGGGATATTTAAATCCTGGGCTTCATTTGCAAGTTCGAATGCCTACATTAGCTACCCTAGTTCGAACTAGGGTGGCAGTATAAACATACCCTGCCTACCTGGAGGGGTAGGATCGGAACCAGAGAGCAAACTCCAAAGACAAATGAGTTCAGACGCAAGGGGCCTCATGCACCATTGTTCTCCCGCCAGGCTTGGCCAAAGGGTTTGCGGGGCCCAAGGCAGCACGCTGCGTTTGGCTGGGCCGCACGGCTTCTAGTCAGGGCAGCGAGTGAGAAGCCAGGTGGGTGGGGCTGGGAGCTGGGCAGCGCGGGGCCTTGAATGCGCACGCCCTAGGGCAACTGCCTTGCCCAAAGGCCGGGCCTGCCTCCCCCTTTGTGCAAACCAGGTGTGACACATGCCCTTCTGACTGCTTGGCTTTTGCTCACCCCATGTGCTGCCATGCACAGCCCCTCTGGCACAGGCGATGGAGATGAACCAGGCCCACAGTAGCCCTGTGCCAAATGCCTAGTTCCACAGCCTGAACAAGACGCAGGAGATGACACCTGCATTTCCCAGCATCCTCCCTGCTCCCAAATCAGCTCCCCCATGCCTCGCTCTATAGCTCCCATGAACTCCTGGGAGTGAGGTTATCGGGAGAGCCAGCGAGACCAATCAGCCTTGAACAGCTCTGCTGCTAACTACCCATTGCTGTTTATGCTTTTTGCTTTCACCCCCTCTGTGTTAGCCTGCACTGGGGCCCGCAGCCTGCAACGGGACTCTCATTCCTGTCCTATTTTACCCGGCCGATGCATGTGGTTACATTTTGCCTTGCTGCTGTTTGTTTTCCCCCAAGATGGGAATGAGCAGCGCCTGCCTGCCTTGCATGCCTTGTGACTAATGAGAGCCCCATGGCTGCAGAAAAAAGCAGATGCCTTCTGCTTAATCCACCCTGTTGTTATGTAAACCTCCTTCCTGCTTTGATGTCACCTATAAATGCTCCATGTGTTTCCAATAAACCAGCGTTTTTATCACTAGAGCTGTTCAAGGCAGATCTGCATCCGATTGGTCTCGCTGGCTCTCCCGATAACCTCGCTCCCAGGAGTTCATGGGAGCTATAGAGCGAGGCATGGGGGGAGCTGATTCAGGAGCAGGGAGGATGCTGGGAAATGCAGGCATCGTCCCCTGCATCCTGTTCGGGCTGCAGGATGAGGCATTTGGCACAGGGCTACTGAAAATGCCCGTTAACCAGCCAAACCAACGTGCTTTAGAACCGGGCACTCATGGAACTTTAGGAAGCCTTTGGTGCATCTGTTGCATGGGACGTGTCATCGCGTCTCTGGGCATGGCAAAGAGCCCGTCTCAGCTAAACAGCATCACTTTGCCATGGGTGGTTGTATGGCTGCACTGTGGGGAAGCTCTTGCCAAGGTCAGGGGTGCATGTTACAAACACAGGGTCAGAGACAGCCCCTGTCCCAAAGACTTTGTCACCTAAACAGACTTTCTCACCTAAACAGGTTGGAGGGGAAACAGAGACACAACCTGGCAAGGCTAGCAATAGAGCTCTGTACCTTGGGGGAGCACCCTGTAACCCCCATAATCCTCATTTGTGTGTAATTGTGATCTTGCATGTAAAGCATGCCATGTGTGGTGTCAGGGAACAGCTCTGATCTGCTGGTAGTCCTTTCTCGGGCTGTATATGGGTATCATCAACGCATATGAAGTTATGTGAATGTGCTGTATGGTTGCCACTAAAACATGCTGTAAAGTGGGGAATCAGTCAGATGTTAGCTTCCCAGGGACAACAGCAAGGGCTGTAGCCAAACCCCGGAGAGGGTGTGTGTGTGTCAAACAACTATCCCCAGCCATTGTCCAGCCAGGAAGCTACAATTCAATGACTCACCTACATGAAGTCACACTAAGGGAATTGCTCAACTTTTCCTGGGGACTCTGCAGTACCCCCTTACTCACCTGGACTTGTGCTCTCCAAACACATGGGACTGAGGGTATAAAAACCAATTACAGGCACCCAAGCTTTGCCTTTCTCCTGCTCCCACCAGGGTTGACCTGACCATACGGGTGAACTAGGCGGTTGTCTAAGATGTCAGGTTTAAGGGGCACTAAATTAGACTGAAATGATTTTTTCTCCTTTTCAAAAATATTAATATGCTGTCTTTTTACTATATATTTTAGAATTTGAAAAGCATTGGAAAAGGTTCAGAAAAGGGCAACAAAAGTGATTAGGGCTTTGAAACAGGTCCCATATGAAGTGAGATTAAAAAGACTTGGACTTTTCAGCTTAGAAAAGAGGAGATTAAGGAGGATATGCTAAAGGTCTATAAAATCATGACAGGTATGGAGAAAGTGAATAAGGAAAAGTTATTTACTTGTTCCCATAGTGTAAGAACTAGGAGTCACCAAATGAAATTAGTAGGTGGCAGGTTTAAAACAAACAAAAGGAAGTTTTTCTTCACACAGTACATAGTCAACCTGTGGAACTCCTTGCCAGAGGATGTTGTTAAGGACCAGGGTTCAAAAAAGAACTAGATAAGTTCCTTGAAGTTAGGACCATCAATACTTATTAGGCAGAATGGGTAGGAATGGTGTCCCTAGCCTCTGTTTTCCTGACCCAGTTTGGCCATTCTTATGGTCTTATGTAAATGTGTGTTTGTCTGTTTGTCTGTGAGTCCATTTGTTCAAGAACCGCCTCCTAAATGGTAAGAGCTAAGACCACCAAATTTGGCATGCAGCTTCATCTTATCACAACTTAAAGCAAGGCCAGGGTTTGGCTGTGCCTGGACTATGGGATGTGCCTGGAATTTGATTGTTTCTCATAAAATGGAAAGAGAGGGGTCTGGTAGGAGAGACAGTTATATTGTAGAGTGGCCACAGGGAGGCAGCAAGGGGCCAGAGAGGGGGACCGGGATAGCTATAACCCCATTGGGGCAGCAGGAGCAGGGGTGGAGAAAGAGAGTGTTTTCCTGTTTGTGTGTCTGTCTGTCCCTTAGCCAGGGACGTGCACCCCTCCCACAGCTGTGCATGCTGCAGCATCCATGGACAGATGCTTCTTACCTGGCCCCATGTTGCTGCAATGAGAGAGAACTGGACTTGTCTTCTCTCCTTGGGACAGAACTGAATACTGAACCCCTAATCCCCATCCCCACCACAGAGCAATGAAGAAAAACAAAACTTGAGATAAGGACCTGAGCGACTCCGGGTCAATCTTCTAGTCTCATATAAACAAAAGTGTCAAATATTGTACTTGTAAAACCGTGCCTCATTGCCACGTCAAAAGTTGAATTATATTATTTATTTCACACTGTGGACCACAGCTGTGTATGTAAATACAGTTAAAACATGTCATGGCATAGCTTCAAAAGAGCACTGCCTGCGCTTGCTGGCCTGGGTTTGGCTAGGGATGTTAAAATGTGTGTAAATGATTAACCATGTCACCTCTGAAAATTTCATCAGTTACACAGTTACATGCGGGGCTGCAGCCAGCTCCCCAGGAACCAGCTCCCGGCATGCACCAGCTCCCACGCTGCTCCTGGGAGCCACCTGCAGCTGTGTACCGGTTTGGGTAACCGATAAGCATGAACTGTTGAGAATACACTGGAAGAGTTGAGAAGTCAGGCTGTAGGACAGGTCCTCTGGTGGCCTAATGGATAAGGCATCAGACTCTAGAACTTGGGGTTATGGGTTCAAGCTCAGCTCTGTCATGTGTAGGGCAGTCCTGGGCTATGCTGGTATGTGGCAACTCCCAATTTGTGGGTGGGGGAGTGAGGGTGTAACACTCTCTGCTGTCAGTGCCTGGCTCTATTTATTGTAACTCCCACACCAGATGCTGCTCCAAACAGCAAATAAGTTAGTGGCCCATGTGGAACGGAGGCTGTGCCTCACCAGGGGTGTGTCTAGACTACATGCCTCCTTCGACGGAGGCATGTAGATTAGCCAGATCGGAAGAGGGAAATGAAGCCGCGATTAAAATAATCGCGGCTTCATTTAAATTTAAATGGCTGCCCCGATCTGCCGATCAGCTGTTTGTCGGCAGATCGGGGGAGTCTGGACGCGATGCCCCGACAAAGAAGCCTTTCTTCATCGACACAGGTAAGCCTCGTGAAACCAGGTTTACCTGTGTCGATGAAGAAAGGCTTCTTTGTCGGGGCATCGCGTCCAGACTCCCCCGATCTGCCGACAAACAGCTGATCGGCAGATCGGGGCAGCCATTTAAATTTAAATGAAGCCGCGATTATTTTAATCGCGGCTTCATTTCCCTCTTCCGATCTGGCTAATCTACATGCCTCCGTCGAAGGAGGCATGTAGTCTAGACACACCCCAGGAGCGCAGGGAGTCTGAGGGCGGGTCTGTGCAGACTGGTCAGGATCCAGCCCCCTTGCACCTGGATGATGGACTCCAGCGGCCCCACAGCTCTCTCTGGCGAGTGTGAGTGCGTGGTGCACATGGATGGGGCAAGGTGGGGGTGGAGCAGCAGGGATGCAGCCATGGCAACAGCAGCTCCTTCATGGGCTAGGTTTGCTTCCTGCCCCTCATCCCCATGCTATGCAAATTGCATAGCTTATTTTGAGTTAATTTCAAAATCGATTATTTCAAAATTTGCCGCTGTCTACACAGCACTGATTTCAAAATAAATTGCTATTCCGAAACCTCCCTTACTCCTTGTGGAATGAGGTTTACAGGGACATTGGAATAGTGAGCTCATTATATTTCAAAATAATGGGTGCCCTCAAAAGATGCGGAATAGCTATTTTGGGAGACCTCCAGTATCCCAAAATAGCACTGCAGTGTAGAGTAGCCAAAGGGGCTTGCCAAAGCCGCACAGCAGTGGGCACCCAGGAGGCCTGTGCTTAGAGTGTACCACATAAGTCAAAAGCTGCTGCTTTGGTTTTGCCTCCTGCTAGCGTGAAGATGAAATACACCCAGCTCACCTGCCTCTGAAATGCCTCCTTTTCCCCACTGTGTCTCCCCTGACTTCTCACACAGATAACTCTTCTCTGAGTATCAGTGCCCAAGGACAGGGAATGAACTGTCCCTCCTGCCGCCCGGCCTTGGAACCACTCCTCAATCGTTCTCAAGGGAAACCCATTTCATCAGCATTCTGTGGGGCTGTGTTAGGGGCCTTTTTACAACTGCAAGGCTCCTGGGAGCAAAGCCTCCTGCAGAGTCAAGGATCATGGTCCCAGGAGGGAGCAATATTTTAATAGACTTTGGGGGCTTGGTTACGTGTCTGTGCAGCCCCCTGCATGGCAGAGCCCTCGTCCTGCGATGGGTCGGGTCACAGAAGTCCCCTTGGGATTGTTCCCCAGTCTGCTGATCTCCAAGGCAGGACTTGAGCAGTAAGTTAAATAAGTAAACTCTATTTTCCCACATATGAATACTGGTGGTTTCACAGCAGAATTTTCGGAAGCCATCATGATCCATCGTTAGCTTCACCCGCCTTGTGATCTTGCTACGCACCATCTGTCCCTCTCCTTGTTGGTTGTCCCCTGCCAAAGGACCCACCACTATTCCTCCCAGGATAAAGACTTCAGTGGAGCAAGTAGATGGCCCAATTTTCATATAAGGGGCTGATTTTAAATGCTAAAATCCCAGGCTGTTTGGACGTCCAGACCTGAATTTTGCTAGCCAGCCGCCTCTCTGCTTTTCAGAATAATGGAATCAGAATGATAAGCCCCATGAATAGCTTTGTGCTCCCCGGCATTTCAGATGCACTTGCCCCCTGAAAAGTGAGCGAGGTCCTTTGTACTTACAACAGCGATTAAGGTGTCTCCTCTGAACTCATGCACTAGCTAAGCTGCCTGCAAGAAGGGAGTGTGTTTTCCCAATGCAGCTGATTCCAACAAGACTCTGGGTGCTTTCCTGAAATGTTCCATGGTCCATGAGCTAGGACACCATTCTGGGAATGCAACACTCCCTCTCACCTGTTTGCTGTCCTGTCTGGTTAGATTGCAGGCTGGCTGAAGCCTCTCTCTATGCATTTGGCTGGCTCCTGGCTTCCTGGGGCCCTGCAGTGCAAACACATAATGCTAGAAGCAGCAGGAGCACTAGAGTTGACCAACCACTGGAATTTTAAGCATGGAGTCATCTAAACCTGCTCAGAACAGACCGACTCTGTCCTCACAGCGGAGTTAACGTGAGCTGGCTTCTAGCTGGAGGGAGAGTGGCCACAGTCTGTCGGCGGATGAGTTGTGCTAACCCGAGCGGTAGCCTATGCCCCTGGCCAGGCAGCTTGTGCTACAGGCGTGAAGTCAACTGAGTGAAGGGGCTGGAGCGGGCTCCCGTCTGGGGCAAGATTCAAGGTCTGACTCGCGTTAAAAGTGCGCTGGGCCCGGGTCTCTGCAAAAACTCCTGTCAGCAGAGCAGGGTTCTCCTCACCCAGGCTAAGGCCGGAGGGCTGGGAGTGTGTGCACCCGGCCGTGGTGGAGGAGCAGCGGAAGGGTGCACTTGGGTGCCCTGCCCACTTGGCCTCCCACCTTCTAGGGGAGTTTCTCAGCTTCCTCGGAAGTGCTGGGTGCAGGATAGACGATATCGGCTTCCATGGCCCCAGTGGCCTGTTCCCTCCCCCAAGCGGAATGGCTGCCATCCCACGTTCCCTGCAGCACACGTAGGTACAGGTAAAGCAGGGCTGCAGGGTTAGATGCGGGCATACAGGATGGCGCGTAGGTGTCAGATCTCCCCAAGCCTGAGCCTTAATGACAGACTCAGCCTCCCCTCCTTGGCTCTGGCGGGTGCAGCTTGTCCGAGAGGGAGAAGGAGTGTGAAGGGAGCAGGAATCAGGCGGGGCTGGATGAGAGGCAGGCACACATGGTCTGCATTGCTTTTTCCATTTACAGAGGGCCCTTTGTGGCCCATTCCCGTGGCATTGCACAAGTCAGATTCAGTTCTAAACAAGATCCTGTGCCCGTCAGGTGGATAAAGGGCCTTGCAGGCTGGGGGGCAAAGGAGGAGGTGGCCTGGCCCCATAACACTTTCAGTGCCCTGTCAGAATGCAGAGCAGTGACGCTGTGGAGCCCTTCGCCGGCTGTCAGGCTTCTGACACTGCACTTCAACCCAAAGGAGGAGGTGGCCTGGCCCCATAACACTTTCAGTGCCCTGTCAGAATACAGAGCAGTGACGTTGTGGAGCCCTTCGCCGGCTGTCGGGCTTCTGACACTGCACTTCAACCCGAAGGAGGGCTGGAGGGAAATCCCTTCTCCCAGCTGGACAACAGAACAGAGCCATCGCCCTGCCCTCCAAGGGGCCCCCTGCACACCTCCGCCAGGCCCCACTGACCCTGTGCCAGGACCAGCTTCCTCTCATGCTGCTCCTTTTGTGGGCCTTGGGACTAGGGTTGCAAGATGGTGTCAACAAAAATACCGGACACACTTGACATGACATCACAATCGACATTACATCTTATTTAGAAAATACTGGACATTTATAAGTTCTCATTTCTACTTTCTCAATTTGTTTCCTGAACAGGAAGCTCAAATACTGGACTGTCCAATGTGTTGTGAGCAAGACACGAGAAGTCATTCTTCTGCTCTACTCTGCACTGGTTAGGCCTCAGTTAGAGTGTTGTGTCCAGTTCTGGGCACCGCATTTCAAGAAAGATGTGGAGAAATTGGAGAGGGTCCGGAGAAGAGCAACAAGAGTGATTAAAGGTCTAGAGAACATGACCTATGAAGGAAGGCTGAAAGAACTGGGTTTGTTTAGTTTAGAAAAGAGAAGGTTGAGGGGGGACATGATAGCAGTTTTCAGGTATCTAAAAGGGTGTCATAAGGAGGAGGGAGAAAACTTGTTCCTCTTGGCCTCTGAGGACAGGACAAGCAGCAATGGGCTTAAACCGCAGCACGGGAGGTTTAGGTTAGACATTAGGAAAAAGTTCCTAACTGTCAGGGTAGTTAAACACTGGAATAAATTGCCCAGAGAGGTTGTTGAATCTCCATCTCTGGATATATTTAAGAGTAGGTCTATCAGGGATGGTCTAGACAGTACTTGGTCCTGCCATGAGGGCAGGGGACTGGACTCGATGACCTCTCGAGGTCCCTTCCGGTCCTAGTATTCTATGATTCTATGATTCTATGAAAACTGGACACCTGGCAACACTACTTGGGACCAGTTTTTGCTCTTTTGCAAAAAAGCCAGTGTGGAGAGGGACAAGGGAGTTCTTTCGCAAGAAGAGGAAAGAGGAAAAAGCACAGGTGCCCTGGTGGCCACTCCGTCCATAGCAATCACACCTTACATGCGAGAGAGCATCCATTCAGTCTCTTTTGAAAATGCCGGTCGCTTTTTCAATTCACTTTCGCAGTGTGGACGCTCTCTTTCGGAAGATTTCTTTAGAAAAACCTTCTTCCGAAAGAAGCCTACCGTCTATACATAGCCTTAGACTTACCAATAAGTTGGTGTGTGTCTGTCCGTCTGTGCACATGTGGGTGTGCAAAGGTGTGTGCATGTGCATGCCTGGAAATGTGGCTCATTGCTCATGGCTGCTGCCCTGCTTAGCAGTGGTGAGAGAAGCACAGTGCCCCAGCGTGGGAGGTCAAAACTGTGGGGTTTGTCCCTAGTCCTGATGTCTGATCTTGTACAAATCCCTGTCCCTATTTAAATAATTTGGGACAGGGATCCAGCTATGCACTGAACTGCAGCCCAGCACCACTGCTGTCCCTTAGGATCTGGCCACGTGTGCTTTACTTGCACGAGCCCTGGTGATATTGATTACTTGTGCAAGCGAAGAGGTTGCAGGCCCAGACTTGGAGAGCAGAGCGGATTTTTATTTGCCTACATTGTTTTTGTAGGCCTAATGGAAACCAAACGAGAGCCAGGAGGGGGTGGGGAAGAAAATGCTGTCACAGGGGCTTGTGACCCCTTGCAAGTCTATCCCGTTATTGCTGTTGACATTTGAATTTGGCATTTGAAATACCTTCGCTCTGTGTTTTGACACATTGATGTTTGAAGCTACCCAGCAGGGTTTTGACTTTCCCTGGGTAATTGCTGCCAGATCCAGCCCCTTTCCCCCACGCTCTCCCGGGACGCTGCTGCATGGCCCGTGAAAAGCATGGGGGACCTCCTGCAGCCGTGGCCTGGGCAGACAGCAAAGAGCCAGTGGATGGAGGAGGGTGGTGCAGCAAGGCACTGCTGGGACTTTCCATCACACAGGCTGACAGGAAAATGAGCCGAGGAGAGAAACTTTCAGTGTAAAGTCGCGTATGAAGGGGAGAGAGCAGGCAACTCGGCTCCAGGGGGAAATGAACCTGTGGGAGTGACTCAGGGGAATGAGGCAGATTCTCCAGGACAAGGAGACGGGGGCTCTAGCTCCGCCACACGTTGATTTGGCTGGCTGCAGGCGTCGCGGGGTGATGTTCTGTGCCCTGTGCTGGGCAGCTCAGAGGACAGTCCCAGGGAGCATTAAACCAGCCCTCTCGCGGACACAACTCAGGGGAAATTCACCCTCTCCAGGCTTTTCAAAATGTAGTGTGAACTGTGAAAGTGGGAGCGGCAGAGACTAGGGATGTAAAACCCCGTTTAATTGGTTAACCAGTTAAACGTATTGTTTAACCGGTTAACCGATTAAAGTGAGGTAGGCGGGGGAGCCACTTTAGCCCTTCCTGACTGGAGCAACCCCTGCCTACGGGGCGCCCAGGCATGCCCTTCCTGACTGGAGCAGCCCTGTCTGCAATGGGCCCTGTGGGGCTGGAGCAGACCTAGGCCCCTGGCAGGCGGGGAGTTGCTCCAGCCTCCACCAGTAATCAGAACTGGTAAGCATCACCTGTTAAAATTTCACATCCCTAACAGACACATCTGAACTACCCCTTGGCTCAGAACCCTGCCCAACTCTGACTGCAGCACCAGTCCCTTTGTAGCACCAGTCCCCTCTTCCTGGGCATTAGGAGTGTTCTGATCCTGTTCCAAGCTTGGCAGGACTCTGCTAAGTGGGATACAGCGGGGGACTCACTGTTTGTGCTGGAGGCTATTTCTGGATCCAAAGGGCTTGGATTACAAACCAGCTCGGAGCTTCCTTAGTCTGGGAGCAATTTAGGGCAAGGCCTGCCTTGGATCGCTCACAAATGCCCAACTCTAGCTGGGGTATTTTAAATCCGATAGCTGGGTGTGACTTTTCTTAGCTAGTGTGATGGCACCTAGGGGCCCCCTTCATGGCCCCTGTGGTGCTATGTGCTGGGCAAACGACACTGGTGGAGCTTACAGCCTAAGTAAAGCTGATGGGGTGGTGTGTGTGTGTGTATGTGTGGTGAGTTTCAATAGGTTTTGCTATTGGTTCCCCCTCAACAAAACATCCTATAAATGTTGTGTTTTCCCAGCTGCCTGGGTGCATGTGCAGAGTCCTGTGCAGATACAAGATTATTATTGGCGGTGGGTATCAATCTTGTATCTGCGCAGGGCTCTATGCATGTAGGTTCAGGATAGAGAGCCCCCATGTCATAGAGCCAGTGTTCCCTCTCATTTTTTCCATCCCTGTGCAGAATAAATGTTGTTCTGTGCACTGAGGCATGTACAGATGTGCACCTCTACGGGCACTGTGGGCACTCTGCTAATCAGCTGGGCAGCATTTGAATCTCTCCTGTCCAAGTGCTCAGCTTACAGGGAACACTGCCTAGGGCTAATCATCTGTAGCACAGATACTTCCTCTCCATTTGGGCTTGAGTTCAGGGTCAGTCGCTAGTCCTTTGTCACTCTGCAGTGTTATTGCCTCCCCAGAGTGCATGAGCGAGACAACACCCAGAATCTTGGAGATCATCCCAAACTCCTTGGGATCCCCCACATCCCCAGGCATAGGGGCAGGCTTGGGTATTGTAAGCAGAGCATGCTGGAGCTCTGCTCACGTTCCACCTGCAACCCCATGTCCCATCCACAATCCTGGAGAAACTGGCAGCTTCTGTTCCTACAACTGGATAACTGGCGGTGCTGGGATATAAAGTGTTGTCAGTAGGGATCAGAGTTAACGTGTCATCTCTTTTTTAAAACATGACTGGAAGACATCACACATCATTTCAGGCTGCCTGGCAGCAGACTCAAGAAAATCACTGGGCATTTGAGGCACACTTACAAGGGGAGCATTTATGCAACTATCAGTTTAGAAACTTAATTTTAAAAAATTAAGTGAAAGTTTAAGCTTGGCAGAGGTGTATATGGCCGACCAAAGTGATACCACAACAGCTTGCCCCATATCAGCTCTCCCTCAGCCCATAGCATGGGGAAAAACCTAGGCTTCAGCTGTCCTGCCTTCACTTGCTAGTAATTTACTAAGTGCCACCATTTTGCTCCTGAGCTCTTAGCCCAACACAGCTGGCCTTGCCTCACACCACCCAGTTAAATCCTGTGCACTGTGTCTTAATTTACCCTGAAATACACTGAGGTCATCCAGGGTGCAACGCTCTGAAAGCGGAGTGAGGAAAGTTCTTGACAACTGAAGGTGTGTTCTGCTTTCCATCAAGCATCAGCTACGGCTTCCCCCAGCTGCCTATGTTTCCCTTCTGTGTCAGAGCCGATCTGCTGTCAGGGGGACACGATGCTCCTTCCTTGTGGCCTGATTCCTGGGAAAAGTCTCTAAGAGGTTTGCAGAGGAGACGGTCTCGTGTCTGAGGCTACGTCCACACGGCCATTTTTTTGCGGCAGAAGATATGCAAATCGCGCTGTCATTTGCATATCTTCTGCCGATCCTTTCTGCGGAAGAGGTGTTGCTGCTAAAAAGCCCCATGTAGACACGGCCATTTGTCGTAAAAAAACCTCTTTGGCGCAAGATCCTGTATCCTCTTTTTTTGAGGAAGAAGGGATCTTGTTCAAAAGGGTTTTTTTTCTGACAAATGGCCCCGTCTACATGGGGCTTTTTAGCAGCAAAACCGCTTCCGCAAAAAGGATCGGCAGAAGATATGCAAATGAGAGAGTGATTTGCATATCTTCTGCTGCAAAAAAACAGGGCTGTGTCTATCTACACTGGCAAGTTATTCTGGAAAATCAGCCACATTTCTGGAAAAACTTGCCAGCTGTTTACACTGGCCGCTTGAATTTCTGGAAAAGCACTGACGATCTAATGTAAAATCATCAGTGCTTTTCCGGAAAAACTATGCTGCTCCCGTTCGGGCAAAAGTCTTTTTCTGGAAAACTGTTCCGGAAAAGGGCCAGTGTAGACAGCACAGTGTAGTGTTTTCCGCAAAAAAGCCCCAATCGCGAAAATGACAATCGGGGCTTTTTTGCGGAAAACCGCGTCTAGATTGGCCACGGACACTTTTCCTCAAATAGTGCTTTTGCGGAAAAGCATCCTGCCAATCTAGACGTACTTTTCCGAAAATGCTTTTAACGGAAAACTTTTCCGTTAAAGTATTTCCGGAAAATCATGCCAGTGTAGACGTAGCAGAGAGAGAGACGTGTCCCAGCTGAGACCTATAGGACAGCTGGTATCCCAGTTGTGATGGAGTAGGGCCATATTCTAGGTGACACCAGCCAGCACAGACTGAAGAGTCTTTCTGTGTCCTGTACCCCCAAGTAAACGCTGTCTTGAGGAATCCGACAGGGCTGGTTCAGTTCTTGGGCATAAATCGTGGTTCCCCTCCCAGCTCAGATTTCTCCTATGGCTTCAGGCTGATTTCTGATCAGATGGGGCCAGAGTTTTGAGAGAATAACCGCCACTCTGCGAGTTTCCCCTAAGACGCCATCGGTCTTGCAGGAACACTCCCTGCTGTGAGAGCAGACGCCATTCACAAGGGTGGAAAACTCACAAAGTCAGCTGGGGAGATTTTGGCCCTGTCAAAACTTGAACTGGATTCAGCCTCTGGCCTCCCAGCGCTGCCCCTCGCCCTGTCTGTAGTGTCAGCACCATCCCAAAAGTGGCTCAGGATCCTTGGAAACTCAGGGCTTCGCCTGTGAGTCCCTGGGCTCAGCAGGTCTTGGTTCCTGTCTGTGACTAGGGTTGCCAGCCCTTCAGGATTGTCCTGGAGTCTTCGGGAATTAAAATTTAATCTTCCATGAAAGATTATGGCAGGTGAGGAACCCCCCAGGAATACATCCCACCAAACCGGCAACCCTCTGTAGCCAGTTGAGTGAGTCTGGGGTTCTGCTCTAGGCCAGTTACAGGGACCAGAGGCTGGGACAGAATTGGGGGTGGGATTCTGAACTCCCCTGCACTCCTGCGCCCTGGCATCCACAGCTGCTCCTCACTTAGGGCTGCCCAGTGTCTGGGTGTAACCAGGAACGCCGTTTGATGGGGGACCGGGGCAGCGTCCGGCCTGCACCGCCGACCAGACCCCAAAAGTCCGGTTACCACGGTAACCGCCCACAGTCTCTGCTGCCAGGGGGCTGGGAAGAGGAGGAGGGATCTGGACAGTGCGTGGCATTTGAGCAGTGGGGCTGGCGACTGGGCTCACTGCCCCGATGGCCTGTCCTGCTTTCTCAGCTCTCTCTGGGCCCTCGCTCCAGGGACTGACTTGTCCACTCCCCTGCTGAGCCCGAGTGGGCCAGACAGGCATCTTCGCCCTGCCCGGCACTGCAGGTGGCATGTGAGTCCTGGGAGGGGGAGAGCAGGTGACGGGCGCAGGGGCCCAGTTTTTAAATGGGGAATCTGGCAACCGGATCTGAGCTGTGAGCCAGGTCCCAGCAAGCTGTGGAGGGAAGAGCTGGGAGAAGCGAGGGAACCTCTCCGTGCTGCTCTGAGCAGACCCAACGCTGCAAGCCTGGCTGCTCCGCGGGGGAGTAGCGGCATGTGGCCTGTTCCCTGTAAGCTGCCAGAACAGCCTGGTGGGCGGTTTCCTGGTGCAGGCAGTCTCCAGTGACGGGTGTTTCCCTGCGTGACATTTTTACCCCCACCGTCTCTGATCTCTGCCCAGGAGCCGCTGACACCCAAACAAGATACAATTTCCGCTGTGCCATTGCCTGCCGCATACCCTGCTCAAACCTCTGTCTCATGTCGATTTGCAAAAACCGTCTCCCTTATCGGTCCCAATGTCTTGCTGCCCTGTTATTCAGTGTGAAGAGGTGACAGCTGCTGATTAAAGGCAGCGAGAGGCTAAGTGATGGCTTCTCCGGGTCCCCCGTGGGCGCAAACCCGACTCTAGCCACTTGTCAGCGCTCCTAAGAGTTATGAATAGGCATTAATCTCTCCACCTTCGCCTGTGAAAACCTCCCTCACCTGACATTGTGCAGACCAAACCGGAGGCAACACAATGCCTGGCTCAGCAGAGACTTTGCAGGGGAAGGTAGGGCCAGGCCTGGCATCTGGCGAAAGTCACCAGAGCTGGGGACTCTGAGGGCCTCGCTGTACTGCTGACAGCTGGCTGTGCACTAGTGCCCTTGCAGTTCCGGGTGAGCCACAGCGTAACTCGCCTGTTGTCTGCTGAGGGTCTAACCTCACATGGCCTCTTAGGGTATGTCTAAACTACATGGCTCCGTCGACGGAGCCATGTAGATTTGTTTGTTCAGCAAAGGGAAATGAAGCCGCGATTTAAATAATCGTGGCTTCATTTAAATTTAAATGGCTGCCGTGCTGAGCCGACAAACAGCTGATCAGCTGTTTGTCGGCTCAGCGCGCTAGTCTGGACACTCCCGCGCCGACATGAAAGCCCTTTATCGACCTCCCCGGTAATCCTCATCCTACGAGGCATAACGAGGAGGTCGATAAAGGGCTTTCAGGTTGGCGCGGGAGTGTCCAGACTAGCGCACTGAGCCGACAAACAGCTGATCAGCTGTTTGTAGGCTCAGCGCGGCAGCCATGTAAATTTAAATGAAGCCGCAATTATTTAAATCGCGACTTCATTTCCCTTTGCCGATCAGCCTAATCTACATGGCTCCATCAATGGCTCCATCAATGGAGCCATGTCGTTTAGACACACCATTAGAGCTCAGTGACAGAGCTTCCCTAAATAGCATGTGGTACCCTTCCCTGACCGTCCCCTTGGCTCACAGAATCCCTTTCCTGCCAAAGGAGGAGCTGAGAAGGTGGCCCATCACCAAAGGGCCCATCATCATCCTTTCAGCCAGATACCACGGTGATGGGTGCTCTGGAAATAGCCAGAGAAACAATCGCTTGCTTTGTTATGGCACCTCTAAGCCTGAAGGAGCCGATGGTCACCTTGACAACAGCACAGCGGGGGGGTCACTCTTCCACGGCGGACATGGAGCCAGTTCTAGGGTGGGAGGCCGCTCTCAGTCCGGGGCCTTACACAGCAGTCTGTTTGCAATCGAAGCGAAGAGTAGCTTGTCCACGTGCAGAACTGGGAAGGGGGGAGGCTGGAAACAGGCTAGGACAAGGGCTGCCCACTCGAGCTCCAGCAACCAGGCATGTCAAGCCTTCTGCAATGCACCTCATGCTAAAAACTGGCACCTCTACCTCCCCTCCCCCCGGCCATGCCAGGGCAAACGCTCCTCTGGAGAGACACCTACCGAATTAAAGACAGACAGCAGAGGCCTCTGGCGGGGGTGGCAGTGGGAGTGCAAAGTACAGGCCACTTTCCGCTGTCGTGAGAACCCAAGGCTCTCTGTAGCAGAGCCGGCCGGCAGAGCCTATCCCACAGTGACCAACATGGCCTGGCCTTCAAGGAAGGCTCATGACACCCCTAGCACAGCCAGGGAGAGATTTTCACAGGCGCCCACAGGAAGTCCCTGAGACTTGTGCTCTTGCCTTGCTTACGCTCTTGTTGAAACCACCGCCCACGGGGGAAGTCTTCCTCCCGATGCCACGGCTTCTGCCCAGAATGGCACTGGCTGTCTCTCCAGGCCTGATCCACTCTGGCTCCCGAATCAGGCACTTGGCCACAGCCCCCTCCAGAGGTCAGCAAATTGATACATCTCCTCCAGCCGATTTCTCTCTGCTGGCTCGTGCTCTGTTATCAGGGCCTTCTCAGGAACTGGCTATCACAGGCACTTGGATGGCCACGGAAGAATTCCATTCCCTTCCTTGGCAGATGGGGACTGAGGGTTTGCTGGTGACGGTGGCTGATAATAGACGCCATTGCCGGTGGTTCCCAAAGTGGAGACATATTAGGGGGTTGCTAACAATAGCCCAGCTTTGTGTCTTTATTGCTTCTGTTCTGGACATGTAAGGGCAGATCCACTCAAATCAACATAGCTGCCTTGGCTCACAGCAGCTGAGATCTGGGTCCCGTGGACTCTAAAGCTTGTAGAGTCAGTGCTGCTAAGTGTAAGCAGGGACACAACACAACTTATTCAGGTAGTTTTAATTAATACCTTGCTTACCTGTTTTGGTGGGGTGTGTGCGTGTGTATTTCTTTTACAGCACTTTTTACTCTTGCTTTCTTAGGGCGATCCTAATGGTACAGTGGGACCTGGGAGGCAGGACTCCTGGGTTCTGTTCCCCAGCTCTGCTCGCTGTATGACTTTGTTGGTAAGTGCCTCCGATTTCCTGCCTCTGTTAATGGGGAGGACAGGAAACCCAACATTATGTGTGAACACTTGCTTTTGCCTGGCTCAGTGAAAAATTCAGTCTGTGAAACATAGGCCATAGGGCTGGAAGGGTCCTGCTCGGTCAACAAGTCCAGCAGGCCTGGCCAGGTTTGTCCTTGTCCCCCGCATAGTGGCTAGGTGTAAGCAGGGGATATTAATCTTCTACTGCCTGCTGGCCGTGTTCATGTTGTACTGGAGCTGGGTGGGAGAATCCCAGCCAACTACTCCACCATCATTAAACATCATGGCTACGTCTAGACTGGCATGATTTTCCACAAATGCTTTTAACGGAAAAGTTTTTCCTTTAAAAGCATTTTCAGAAAAGAGTGTCTAGATCGACACGGACGCTTTTCTGCAAAAGCACTTTTTGTGGAAAAGCGTCCGTGCCAATCTAGACGCGGTTTTGTGCAAGAAAGCCCCAATCGCCATTTTCGCCATCGGGGCTTTTTTGCGCAAAACAGTTTTTAACTGTCTACACTGGCCCTTTTGTGCAAAAGCATTTCCGGAAAAGGGCTTTTGCCCGAACGGGAACGTCAAAGCATTTGCGCAAGAAGCACTGATTTCGGACAGTAGAACGTCAGTGCTTTTGTGCAAAATCAAGCGGCCAGTGTAGACAGCTGGCAAGTTTTTTCGCAAAAGCAATTGCTTTTGCGGAAAAACTTGCCAGTCTAGGCGCAGCCCATTAGATTTCAGGGGGGTTGCAGGACAGTCTCTGACATGAATTCAAGGCACTGAGGAACATGAACCTTATGAGTCCTTCTGAGACCAGTGATATGGCTGGAGTTGAGCTGAGCTCTTACGTCCGCAGCCCAGCTCCAGATCAACCTGCCCTTGCCTAGAGCTGTAGCCACCTCTGTTTGACATCAAGCAGGGAGCTGATGGGAATAAGCCCATAGACATTCTTCCGGGGTCTATAATGGGGCTCCAGGTGTTGTGAGACCAGGGATCTCTACAGCTGACATAACAGGTAAAATCGCCTGGGGCAACTGCCTTTTTTACTGGGGTCTGCGAGTGATGTCTCTCAGTGGCAGCAGCAAATGGGCCAGGCCATTCCAGTGTGGTCTGCACGTCCCCTGGTCCAGGTTACTGTCCTCTGTTCTGAGGTCCTCACCACCCAACATGATAGAGCGGGGGGTTGTGAGAACATGCCAGCACCTGCCAGTCCTAAGACAGGCTTTGCTCTTGCCTGGGTAAAGGAGATTGTTGGAGATGGGCCCAGGATGCTCTCTGCCCCACTGCTACATGGCTCCCCCTTCCTTCCTCTGCCCTAACAAAGGAGAAAGAGCCCAGAGGTGATTTATGTTTAATTCTTATTCATTTGGGGGCATCAAGATGAAATCCCGCGATGTTTCAACTGCAAGGAGGCCCTAGATTGCTAACGTATGAAGAGACATTCCTCTTCCTGCCCTACTAGGCACTCGTCTCGCCCCCAGACTGCCAAGCCATGCCGCAGGAGGGCAGGGAGCCGGCTAGCACACGGTGTGCTTGGCCCGTGGCAGGATGAAGTGACTTTCTCCAGCTTTCTCTCAGGAGACGCCAATGCCCCCCATGACAGAAAATGCCCCTCAATGGACAAAAGGAAAAAGGAAAATCTACCCTTGGTTGAGAACCTGCGCAATGCACTGCCTCAGAACCCAGCCTTACGTCCTGGTGGGGGTCCCCTTGCCAAAGGGATGGGGGTGCCATTGGGGCAGGAGCCTGTCCGTGGGGCTAGCAGAGATACTTCTCTCAAGTGCTGCCCATTTATTTAGCTTGCAAGATGGAAAGAAAATTCTGTTTTCCAGATGTGTCGGTGGGACTGTGCAAAGCCCCTCCCCCCAGATTGCATGGCGCTGGGAGGGGGGTGGAGGAGGTTGCAGGCTCCTGCTGGGAGTGGGCGGGGACGGGAGGAGGGAGAGATTGCCTGGATTGTGATGGCTCTGAGCCTCTGCTGGGTTCTAGAAAGGGGGGGATGGGAAGGAAAGAAGAAAGTGAAAGTGTATCCGGGGTGTGGTGGCCATGGTGATAGAAAGGTGCCATCTCAGCAGCAAATAAATTGAAGCCCCAGTCCTGCAAAGACGTAGGCCAGCGTTCAAAAATCATGAGTCAGGCTCTCAAAAAAAATCACAAGATCGGCTTTAAAAATCATGAGATTGTTTAAAAATAATAATTGCTTCCTTTCTATTTGTCTCCCAGTTTCTAAGATGTTTCCAAGCTTTTCTGGGCACCAGATGGAATAGAAACCTCTTTAAAAAGGAGGGGGGGGGGGGAAGGAGAGATTCTCCTATAATTCCCTGACTTCAGGGGCTAGGGCCTTTAAAAGAAAAAAACAAAAACCCTGTAACTCTAACTCAGATCTTGAGAGTTGGCCATGCTGTGCACAAGCTAAACTAAACCTTGCCACTTTATCGGGAGGCTGTCAATATAGGGCGTGTGTTTTGGGGGTTCTGGAACTCTAGGGTCAGGTGATCATAGGAGATTCAGCCTCAGGCTGGAGCAGAAGGGCACTCAGTCACACTGACCAGGGTCCAAGCACATCTGCCCTAGCGGACCGTCATGACTTTAAAGTTAACTCGGCTTTGCATGGGCTCAAAGATCTGCTCTAGAGTTAAACTTCTGGGTCCTCAGCTGGTGTAAATCAGCCCCTCTCCATTGGCTACTGTGAATGGGCTCAGTTCCTCTGAAGTCATTAGGGAGACAATGATTTTACACAAGCTCAGCATTTGGCCCAGAAAAGGGAATTGGCAGGTCTAGTTTTCTTGTTCTAATTGGGCAAAGCCACGGGCGCAAAGGATGAACAATAACGAAGACGATTGAAACCCAGTCAGGTTTTGTCACAGTGTTGATTTGTTGTTTAAAGAAAAGCCACTTACACAATTTGGGGCATAAAATGGAAGTGAAGAGGGGTCTGTCTGATTAATCTTTGAGAGAGTTTGTCTGTGTGTCTGTCTGTGCCACGGCTGGGAGACATGCACCCCTCCACCGGCTGTGACCGCACAGCTGCAGCAGCCATGAACAGGCATGGACAGCTTCTCAGCTGGCCCCAAACTGCTGCAGTGAGTGAGGGCTAAGGTGGTCCTCTCTCCCCCTGGGGCAGCTTGCATGCTGCACCCCTCCTCTCCAGCCAGGGCCGGATTAAGACCTTTAGAGGCCCTAAGCACTGAAAAGATTATGGTGCTCCCTCATATGTAATTCAAAATAAAAACAATATTATACCGTAAAATCTCTTTTTTTTTTTTTTTTGCTGCCCGCTTTGCTGGTGCCCTAAGCACATGCTTAGTCTGCCTGTTGGGTAATCCAGCCCTGTCCCCACCCCTACCCCGAGCAGTGATTTAAATGAAGAAAAACAAAACGTATTTGAGTTAAGGACCCGAGCAACACTGGGTAAATGCTCTAGTATCCATTAAACAGGTTATCTTCCTCTGTTTAAGCTCAACGTGGAAACATGCACAGCCCTGTAGGCAGGATCTAGGTGGAACCCCAGCTGTACTGCCAAACACAGGCTAATTGGACAGGGGACATAAACACTGCCTGCATCTGATTTATTCAGTCGGTAACCATTAGAGTCTTGGTCTCTGGAAGGGTTTAATTAAAGGAAGAGCTTTTCTTTTATTTGTTTTGGACAAAATCTTCCCCAGCAGGCCAGTGGAGCGGGTATCAGGCCAACAGAGCAGGGGAAGCTACCGGACAGTCTTCCAAAGGAATTGTCATTGAATTAGATGCACAGACAATGCCAGCTGGCTTTTCCTGGTGCTAGGAGCAAGGAATTGATGGAGGTGCTAAAAATCTGGTTGCTTCAGGCTAGTGAAGCTACAAAGATAAATTCCTTCTCCACCTTTTTTAATTTTTATGAAGACACCTTTGACCCCAGCTCCACCTTTCTTCATTGCCCGGCCGAGGGAATATTTACTGTGTTATAAAGATCCACGTCTGCCTCTTGAAATACACACGCTGACTCCTCTTCTCCCCCACCTCTTTTCCCCCTTGATTTGACAAGATGGGTATGAGAACCTATATAATACCATAAACAACCCGTTGGCAAGTGTCAGAGAAGTGCTGATCTTTCCTCCTGCTCCCCCAGCCTGAAGAAAAGCTTTGTGTCATCAGGGAAACTATATTTGTTCATTTTTTTAATTGTATCCTTTGGTATATATGGTTGTGACTACTTTCTTCCACTATTTGATCTGAGGAAGTGGGTCTGGCCCACGAAAGCTCATCATCTAATAAACCATCTTGTTAGTCTTTAAAGTGCTACATTGTCCTGCATTTTGCTTCAACTACCCCAGACTAACACGGCTACATTTCTATCACTATTCAGGGAAACTAGTGAGAGAGGGAGATAGATTTTGAGTTGCATGAAACCTCTAGAAATCTGGAATAACCCCATGAATTCAGTAGCATTAGGGAGAAGTTCTGATCTGTTACACAGATAAAAAAGCCTGAAATAACTTGCTGACTACATTAGAGTCAGAGCCAGAGTCTGATTTTATTGACACAGGTGCAAATCCAAGAGTAATTCCACCTGAAATTCTCTGCCAACCTAAATCCGCTGACTTCAAGGGATTCACATGCCTCCACAAAGAATCTCTGGCCCATGTTCTTTTTCCAGAACTGGACCATTTTGTGACTGAGCTACAGATCCTTCAGACTTAGAAACGTCATAATTTCATTCTTAATTGAGCCAGTGGGTGTGGAGGCAACTGTGGGGCATTTAAAAAGAATTCTGTTACTTCAAAAGCACCATTCCCCAAGTGGAGAGTTTCCTAGATAGAGACATTTCAAATGTATGTAACAATACACATACAGAGTTCATGTTTCATTGTATGTTGATTTATCGTCCCTTGAGTTAATTATTGACCTTAGCTTTGCCTTGGTCAATATTTACCTTGCCAGGTCAATAAATCTTGACATTCACCTCAACAGAAGTCAATATCTGCTTAGTGTTTATCTATTCCCTCCATTGCTAATTTTGCTGAGAGCTTTTATTTATTCTTCTAAAGTGAGCTGTGTGCGGGTGAAAGACAGACTCGGAGAGACTTATTTATCCTCCATGGGCAAAGAAAGGCTGGTCCTCCTCCCTCTACCTTGGACATGAACTAGAGGGAGCGTGGTTGATCTGTCTCCATAGCCCATGGAGTGCCTCTCCGTGCTGGGAGGTGGTTGCTTGTTTGCTAGGACCCAGGATGAATTTCTTTCATGTGGGCTGCTGAGAAGCCACCACATGGTAATAATTTTTCTACACTTTCAGCTGGGATTGAATTGGAGCCAGGGATTGAGGAACAAAAAGTATGTAAGAACAGTAATTTCAGATCCCCGAACTGCTGCAGTGGCCTGAACCATCATCAGGCCTGGCTGATGCATATGATCCACTTTCCTCCTTCTTATTCAGTTTATTATCCAGAGCTGGTAAAGTCCAAGTATTAGAGGAGGGATGCTACCGGACAGTCTCTAACCCACAGCACAGCTATCTCTAAGGATTAGATTTCTGCTGCATTGCATTGCATTGCATTTTATTTTATAGGCAGTCCCCGGGTTACGTACAAGATAGGGACTGTAGGTTTGTTCTTAAGTTGAATCTGTATGTAAGTCGGAACTGGCGTCCAGATTCAGCCGCTGCTGAAACTGATCAGTTTCAACAGCGGCTTAATCTGGACGCCAGTTCTGACTTACATACAGATTCAACTTAAGAACCCCAGGCTCTGCGGCTTTGCTCTGCTTTGCTCCCCGTCCCCCTGGTCTGTAGACCAGGGGGACGGGGAGCAAAGCGGCGGAACACGCGGGCAGTGGACATGTTCTGCCGCTTTGCTTCCTCTCCCTGGTCTGCTGGAGACCAGGGAGAGGGAGGGCCCCGTTCGTAACTGCGGATCTGACGTAAGTCAGATCCACGTAACTCGGGGACTGCCTGTATTTTATTGCATTGCATTGCATTGCACTGCACTGCACTGCACTGCACTGCACTGCACTCCTCTCCTCACCTCACCTCACCTCACCTCACCTCACCTCCTGCTTCGCTTCTCTCCTGTGCCCCTCCCCCCTTTTGTGAGTTGCTCCAGCCATCCTGATCCAACAATGCCTGACTGCATTCACAGTGAGGGTGACCCCACACACATTTGGTATTGATCTCTTGTCTTGAAATTTCTCAGCAGGATCAAGAGACTTGTCCTGCCCGCAAACTCAAAACTTCACTGTGTTTAAGCCACTCTCCCCCATCCCCTTAAAATTCAAACCTGTCACATAAGTAAAATGCAAATGAGATCTGGGCCATTCAACCAATACCCATTGCTCCCCAGCAGATGTCAGCAGAGAGCTCCCTTCCAAAAGAAGCCCCTGTCCTGAGCCGCTCTCGGCCCTGCTTCTCTCTATTCGCCAACAGGTGTCAGTAGTGAGCAACCTTCTCTTACACTTGTGTGTGCGCTGCCACTTCGGAGAGCAGAGAGGCACCCTGGGGACCGGATTTGCCTCTGCCTAGCCCTGTGAGGGGTGGAGCCACGTGGCAGGCGTCTGCCCCACCCCAGGAGCAGCAGGGCAGCCACCACGCAGCCCACCCCAGGAACATCCGGCAGGAGCGAGGGCCCGGGTCACGTGGTGGCTGTCAGAGCTGGAGCCACGACCGGAGGTGCTCTGCTCCTGGGTCGGGAGTATGCAGCTGGGGGTGTTGGGTGTGGAGCGGCCAGTGGCGGAGTCGTGGGCGGTGCAAGGACAGTCGGTGGCAGCAGGGGACTAGCCAGCAGATCGGGCAGGGGCTGCAGCGCTGAGTGGGTAGAACGAGGCCGAGAGCCAGCAGGGCTCTGCGGAGTGCAGCAGGGAGGCAGCCCAGCTCAACCACGGGATGTGCAGCACGTCCAGAGCCAGTGGCCCAAGCTGCTGCCTTGGCTGCCTCATTCTGCCTGCGCTGCCTACCGTAGCCTGACGGCGACCTCATGCTGCTCCCCCGTCCCATCCTCCTACCCGGGCACCCCCAAGGAGCTGCAGCCTTCTGCATCCCCTTCTTCCCTGGTCCCTTGGCCGACCTCACCCCACATCGGGTAAGTTGTCTGTAATGGAATGTGCTTTTTATTGTACAGATCTATCTGATCTCTGGCATATTTCAAGGAAATTGCTACATACAGGAGCAGAAATCTAGTATTATGCCAGTCATTTATCCAGAAAATGGGGAAGACAGTTTAAAAATATAAAAGTTAAAAAAAAGTAACAAAATTAGCTGCTCTGTAATAATGCAGGCAGGCCCATAATGGGTATGTGTAGTCTATGAATATACTGAGTTCAATAGGAGATGTGCAGAGGTGTGGGGATGCAGGAAGCCGTCCCCAGCAAATGAGGATTGGTAAGCGTGTTCCAACGATTTGCTCTGAATATTTTCCTTCCTCCTGGCCAACCTGCAAAACTAGATTGACCCACAAGAAAGGGGGTGCTTGGGAGTGAAGGGCAGATATTCTTTGTGCTTACTTAAAGGTACCCCCCAATAGCTCATTATCAGGAACTAATCCTTATAGACGTCTGACTTGGTTCCATACTAAATTCCCTCTAGGCCGGAGCAGCAGCCGGGGCTGTGGTGTGGTTGCTCCTGGGGCTAGGGCCCTCTGCATCCTTCTCCCCCCGTGACTCTCCCTCTCTCCCCCCACCCCGCACTCTGGCTTTCAGAGTCCTCTGCCCCCTTCAGGCCCCTGCCATCTTCCCCCCTCTGGCTTCCCACGTTGCTGCCCACCCCCTACTCTCTGCAAACTCCTTAGCACTAGGAGAATCTCGCAATGGCACCCATCCGAGTAAGTGCACATGACCTCAATATTGGCGCACAAGACAAAACTCGCTCCGCTCATAGATGAAAACTCTTTGTGGGAACACTGTTGCCCATCACAAATAGTCAGGGTGGTTTATAGTTTCCCAGGTTTCTGGGTGAGGCTCAAGTTGATGTTTAAGTCTAGAACAGGGGATCTGGCCCCTGGCTAACTTTGGTCTGGCCTGTGGGAGCCAGGTCAGGGAGGTTGTTTTTTTGGGGGGAAGGGGAGGGGAGATGTTTGTTTGTTTGGCTTCTCACTTGTGTGTGATTTGTCTGTGGGTCAGTGGCCCCCAACTGGAAACAAGTTCTCCACTGCTGTGTTAGACGGAGCCCTTACAAAACTGACCCTGTGCCCTTCTTGCCGACAACAGCAGTGGGCAGAAGAGTGCCACACAAACAGCACCTCCTGTCTCAGCAGCTCTTTGTCAGAATCAAACCTGCTGACAAAAATCCCCCTTGGCTGCATTTAGCTCTGGTTAGCGCTGCAGAGCCAGCCGTGCGCAGGGCAAGTGGCACCTTCTGGTGCACTGGCAACAGAGAGGCCCCCCAACTTACCCCTGGGCAAAGCCACGCAGCTGTGACCGGCAATGCTGCCCTTTGCGTCGGGATGGGACGAGCAAGGCGGTAACAGCTGCCCTTTGCTGATGTAGCTCCGTGGGGCGGTGCTGGCAGAAATCTGTGGCATGGCCCTGCCCTGAGCTCCTGTGGGCCTTATGCAGTCTCAGGAGGTGGACGGGGGGCGTTATTCGCAGGAGGCCGACTTGTATTGGGGCAGGGAGCAGCTAGCAGGAAAGGTTTGTGGTTTGATGGACCGTGCATCCGTGGGCCTGGATTTCCTGTGCACAGGAGAGGAGCGCTGAGGGCTGGACCCTGCCTCTCAGGGATTAGTACCTTCTTCAGGCCCTCGGCGGGACAGGTGCAGGTGTCGTTCGAATGCCATGCCTAACGCCCGTCGGGAGTGTGCCCCTCGCACTTTCCGGAGCATCAGCTGGTGCTGAGATTCTGTTTCCTCTTGTGACCGCCTCTCGGACTCCTCCCATCTCTTTCCTATGAACTGAGTTAGATTAATTGCTGACACGGCTGTGTTCCCGTGTCCCCTCTCCTTTGGATTACCCCCTGACAGAGATTAATTGGGCCTGCTGTAGGAGGTGAAGGGGCTGGCAGAGTGTGGGTTGGGAGGGGGTGTGGGAGAAGCGCTTCTTCCATGGGTGGGTGGCTGGGTTATTTAAAGCGCCATAGCCTGGGAATGTGAAGCCTTTGAAAGGCTCGGCCGTGGGTCCAGGGCTGGGCTGCCTGCGCAGAGAGGGAATCGGGACCGTTGGCTGCAGCAGAGTTAAAGGAGCCACCGAAGCAGGACGTTTAGCAGGCCTAATCCAAGAGGAATGGAATCTCTCAAGCTCAGCTCCTCCCTAGATGTCCCAGCCCAGATGCCCTGCTGACGTAAATCCCTATAGGAGCCTGACTGAGGTCAGTGTTGCTCCTGGACCCATTTACACCTGCTGAACAGCTTCTGCCTTTGCATATTCCTCACTACACCGCTATAAATGGTAGAGCCAAGGATCTAACAAAGGTTCCTGAGTCCCTGTCCTTTGCCTTAACCAGCCAACCCCATTCCCCGTACCAATCTAGCTGCAACCCATGGTGCCTCTGGACCTGATGGGGAAGGGCTTGGCATGCACTTTCATGGTTGCACACAGCATGGTCTGTGGAGTATTGAAAGCTGGGTTAAAATCACAAGCAAGCTGTGACGGACAGGAGGAGAGCTGGCCAGCACCCAGTGACTAAAGGGTTAAACTCAGGTAGTTAGCCAGGGTGTTGGCAGGGAGCGAGAAGAACCAATGGTGATACAGAGCTGAAATCTGAATTGGATGTAGATACCTGGTCTGCTCTTCCTTAGTGGGGGATTTCTAAGGAAAGGGCTGGAGAGGGCAGATGTAGGAATTAGAATTACCATTCCTATAGGAATATTGGACTTGGGAGTGAACTGGACCTTGAAGTCCAGATCAGCCTGGATCGAGAGGAGAGGGAAAAGTGGATCTAGTTGCAATCAGGGTATTTTTCTTTATTTTGATTGTTTGGTTTAAACTTCTCTGTGTGAATCCAGGCCTTCCCTCCTCCATTCACTATCCAAGGGTATGTCTACACTAGCCCCCTAGTTCGAACTAGGGTGGCTAATGTAGGCATTCGAACTTGCAAATGAAGCCCGGGATTTAAATATCCCAGGCTTCATTTGCATGTTCCCGGGCGCCGCCATTTTTAAATGCCCCGTAGTTCGAACTACCTGCCTGCGGCTACACACGGCATGGACTAGGTAGTTCGAATTAAAGCTCCTAATTCGAACTACCCTTAAACCTCCTTGCAGGAGGTAGTTCGAACTACAGGGCATTTAAAAATGGCGGAGCCTGGGAACATGCAGATGAAGCCCGGGATATTTAAATCGAACTAGGATGGCAGTGTAGACATACCCTAAGAGTTGTTCCCAGAAATTTTCTCTGTGTTTTAATCTGTTTTACTCAGTTGCTCTGTAACACCTAGCAACCAAGTCTGCTTTATCAAGTATCTCTCTTGTTTGTTAATAAAAATCACTTTTTTTAAGATGATGATTCGATTCTTGTGTCCTGGGAAGTAACAGGGGGTCTGTGTGTGCATTTGTCTGCCTAAGACTGGGCCGTCAGCTACCAGAGACTGCAACTTGTTTCTCTCTTTTCTTTTTTCAAGCTCTTTTGGGGCAAAAGAGCTTGGGGTACCCATGGGGAAGGGATTCAAGTGTTCTCTCCTGTTTTTTTAGGGAGAAATCACTTGACGGTGGCAGCTATTTGATTTTTTCCCCACTCAGAGTCAGTGTGTCAGTGACTGGGGAGATTTTTTGCAAGCAGAGCCTATAGAGGTGAGGTATTTAAGGTCTTTATGGGTCCCCACCTTCTGCACTTGGGCTATGTCTAGACTACGCCTCTCTGTCGACAGAGGAATGCAAATCAAGCATGTTGAAATTGCTAATGAAGCTGGGATTTAACTATCCCGCACCTCATAGCATAAACATGGCCGCCGCTTTTTTTGAAACAGAGTTTTTTCGAAAAAAACGGCAGTCTAGACATGGATTTGACGAATATAAAGCCTTTTTCGACAGATCCTGTATTCCTCAAAAAATGAGGTTTACAGGATCTGTCGAAAAAGGCTTTATTTTCGATAGAGCCACGTCTTGACTGCCGGTTTTTTTTTCGAAAAAACTCCATTTCGAAAAAAAGCGGCAGCCATGTTTATGCTAATGAGGCACAGGATATTTAAATCCTGGCTTCATTAGCAATTTCGATGTGCCTAATCTGCATCTCTCTGTCAACAGAGAGGTGTAGTCTAGACACACCCTCGGAGTGCCAGACTGGGGAACAGCCCTGACACAAGCCTTGTCAGAATAAGAGGTTTACTGGCCCTGTGTACAGGGTAAGAGGGCCCAAAGAGAAGTGTGATCTGGTTTTCCATCAGACAGTCTGCACAGCGCCAGCCTAGATCAAGGGAGGGTGGATCACGCCATAGGGAGCAGCTTGCTTTGTCTCTCTCTGGGTTTGGGTCTTGCGTGTATTGGGGCTCTGGAGTCTAAGAAATAAAGCCATGGTGCATGGCAGCCTTTCAGCAAGAGTAGTTGATGTTTTTAGCTAACCTCTCTATGTGCACCATGCATGTACCAGTGCAGGGCCCTCTTGCATAGTCCAGGGCTATGTCCACACTACGAGTTTTCTTGGCAAAAAATATGCTAACGAGGGACTCATTTGCAAGAACCGCAATCTCATTTGCGTATTTTCTGCCAATCTGTTTTTGCAGTAGGGGTTTTTGCGCAAAAAGAAAACATCCACACTGCTTGTTTTTGCACAAAAACCTCTAGCGCAAAAACGGATAGGCAGAAAATATGCAAATGAGATCACGACTCATGCAAGGGAGTCCCTCGTTAGCATAATTTTTGCTGAGAAAACTCATAGTGTAGACGTAGCCCTGGTGTGACCCTTGGGCCCCTGCCAATAGAGGAACCCATTCCCATCTCCTCTACTTTGCAGGTGGATTAAGGGGGAGTCTGAGGAACCTCCCTCCCCCACCGATTTCCAGAGCCTGAACAAACCTCCCTTGGCTTGAGGCAGGGAAGGATTTATCCAGGGAAAGTGAAAAACGCTGGCACCAAGGCACAGGCCTCCGCTCTGCGTCGCTTTCACCCCTCGCCCCGTTAGAGATGAAATGTGACTGGGTCAGACGCGGGGCAATATCGCCAGCACCCTGAGCGTGCCGCGGAACGAGCTCCTCTCATCTGTGCGCCGGTAATAGCCTGAGCAATAGCGGCAGCGGGGTTGCAAATGCTGCTTTGAAATGAAATTTCCCTGCTTCGGTGGGTCTGGCTCCTTTTACGCTTTGGCAGCTCCAGACTCTCCTGGCTGGTGGTTATTTTTGTGCGTTCCTCTCGTCGCTTTCTCGCGGGTCACTTCCGAATGGAGCACTGCAGGTCTCGAAGCTGCAGCAGAGCTGCTAGTGGAGTCCATGCCTCGGGAGTCCTAGCCTCCTGCACTATCTACTAGGCTGTACTGCCAATGAGAACTTTCATGTCATCCTGCTGCCCTGTAATGGCAAGTGCTGCTGGGGGAGCATGGCACATTTGCCTCCCTGGGAAACATTAAACTGCCCTGGAAGACAGATCCATCCATGTTGCCGCTCTACTCTGCACTAGTTAGGCCTCAGCTGTAGTTCTGTGTCCAGTTCTGGGCGCCACATTTCAAGAAAGATGTGGAGAAATTGGAAAGGGTACAGAGAAGAGCGACAAGAATGATTAAAGGTCTAGAGAACATGACCTATGAAGCCAGGCTTCATGAACTGGGCTTGTTTAGTTTGGAAAAAAGAAGATTAAGGGGGGACATGATAGCGGTTTTCAAATATCTAAAAGGGTGTCACAAGGAGGAAGGAGAAAATTTGTTCCTCTTGGTTTCTGAGGACAGGACAAGGAGTAATGGGCTTAAAGTGCAGCAAGGGTGGTTTAGATTGGACATTAGGAAAAAATTCCTAACTGTCAGGGTGGTCAAATATTGGAATAAATTGCCAAGGGAGGTGGTAGAATCTCCCTCTCTGGAGATATTTAAGAACAGGTTAGATAGACATCTGTCAGGGATGGTGTAGACGGAGCTTGGTCCTGCCTTGAGGGCGGGGGGCTGGACTCGATGACCTCTCGAGGTCCCTTCCAGTCCTATTATTCTATGATTCTTTGATCAGCCAAGATGGCTCAAGACACAGCCCTGTGCAAGGGGGTCCTAAACCACCGACTGTCCATCGCTGGGACTGGGCAGTGGAATGGCTCATGGGATAATTGCCCTGTTCTGTTCAATCTCACTGCAGCATCGGACATTGACCACAGTCAGAAGACGGGATACGGGGCTAGATGGACTATTGCTCCAGCCTAGTGTGTCCCGAAACTGAAGCTGTGGCTGGAGAACCCAGATGCCAGGGTGAGATCCAGGGTGCACTGAGGTCAGTGGAAACACTCCCATTGAATCCAGTAGCTTTGGAGTAGACCCTGACTCGGCCGGCCCTCAACATCTTGGCACCTGATGTGGGGAGCTCAAATGATGCCCCCTTGCCTCCTCGCTTGGGCTAAAACTTTGAAAGGTCTCAATTTTCTGGGTCCTAGTTGCGCCCCCCCCAGTCTGGTGTCACCACCACTGCATGGATTTGAACCTGGGACTTCTGGAGCTGAGTATAGGAGCCTCTACTCTCGGAGGGTATGTCTACACTACCCTCCTAGTTCGAACTAGGAGGGTAATGTATGCATACCGCACTTGCTAATGAAGCCCGGGATTTGAATTTCCCGGGCTTCATTAGCATAAGCGGGGAGCCGCCATTTTTAAATCCCCGCTGCTTCGAACCCCGTGTAGCGCGGCTACACGGGGCTCGAACTAGGTAGTTCGGACTAGGGTGCCTATTCCGAACTACCGGTACACCTCGTTTCACAAGGAGTACCGGTAGTTCGGAATAGGACCCTAGTCCGAACTACCTAGTTCGAGCCCCGTGTAGCCGCGCTACACGGGGTTCGAAGCAGCGGGGATTTAAAAATGTCGGCTCCCCGCTTATGCTAATGAAGCCCGGGAAATTCAAATCCCGGGCTTCATTAGCAAGTGCGGTATGCATACATTACCCCGCTAGTTCGAACTAGCGGGGTAGTGTAGACATACCCTGAGCTAAAAGCCAGCTTGCTCCCAGCCCAAGCTGTAGAGGTCTCTTGGTCTTAATTGTTGCTGTAGTCTAGGTACCACTTGCATTGCTCAGTAACCACCCTAGGGCTGTGTCTAGACTGGCAAGTTTTTCCGCAAAATCATATGATTTTGCGGAAAAACTTGCCAGCTGTCTAGACTGGCCGCTTGAATTTCCACAAGAACACTGATGATCTCATGTAAGATCGTCAGTGTTCTTGCGGAAATACTATGCTGCTCCCGTTCGGGCAAAAGTCTTTTTCCGGAAAACTGTTCCAGAAAAGGGCCAGTGTAGACAGCACACTGGTGTTTTCTGCAAAAAAGCCCCGATCGCGAAAATGGCGATCGGGGCATTTTTGCGGAAAACCACGTCTAAATTGGCCACGGACGCTTTTCCGCAAAAAGTGCTTTTGCGGAAAAGCATCCTGCCAATCTAGACGCACTTTTCCAAAAATGCTTTTAACGGAAAACTTTTCTGTTAAAAGCATTTCTGGAAAATCATGCCAGTGTAGACGTAGCCTAGGTGTGTGGGTTACATAGGCACCTGAGGTGGCTGCCTCAGTTTGCCTCCTGGTAAGGCCAGCCGTGCCCTGACTACCTGTTCTAGTGGCATGTCCCAATATGGCCATCACGTCAGCCTTCATGGCTATCCCTGGTGTGTCCACTCCCAGTGGCGCGAGATGGCGCACAGACCCTCCTCGTCCAACAGCATGGCCATTCCCCTGGAACTGAAGTCGGATTCCCCTCTTATTATCGACACCGTAGGATTAAGGCTACAACATGCATCCCCTTTCCCCACCCTTCTTAACGCTGCTTACAACAAACTCCGCTGCAATCCCATTGCTTTTTCCCTATATGTGGGGAGAGGGGGTTAGCCCCCATCGCTGTGCTCCTGACATGAACTTTTAATATTTTAATTGAGTGGATTGACCTGGAGTAGTCTATTGAACTCTGCCTGACCTTTTAAATAACAGGTCAAGGATTTAGCTCCGCAGCTCTGACCTTTTCCCTTATCTGCTAATGCTGCTCCTCTCCCAGTTAGCTGCCAGCCCTGGGCTCTGCGAGGCGGAGACCTTTTGCCAGCATCTGAGTGGCTTCCTATTATGTGCACGTGGGTAGTGCAAAGCGGCACCTGTGATCAGGCCTCTGAAATGGAGATGATGTATGGCTCTGGATGGTGTCATTTGAATGCGCTGCCTCGCACTGCACGGCTCGGCTTGCTGCTGTTTGCTTCTTGGGTGCTGCTTTCTTCAGACCTGGGTGAGGGGCTGGCGGTGTAGGCCGTGGGCTCTGTGGTCCCAGGGAAAGATTTCTTAGTGTCTGATATTACACTCACTCCCCAAGGTGTTGGTGGAGATCAGGGCTGGGTGGCACTGGGTGTGGTGAGAATCAGTTATTGCGCTGGGTGAGGCATGGGTGCATTGTTCTGGGACTAGCCCAGGTAGTGATGTCACTAGCTCTGCTAGCCACCCAATGAGTATCAATCACTCTCCCCATTTTACAGATGGGCAAACTGAGGTTTGGAGAAGGGCAGGCATTCTGGTTATTCTGTAGCCACTCCAGATTCTTAGACCCCCCATGATGCAAGCAGCATACCTGCCACCGTCTCCCCAAGGGGCAGGACTTCCAGGAGGCCACCCTGGTGGGAGCCAGGCCCTGCCCTACCAATCAGGGTCCAAGGGAGATGGTCCTGCCCCAACCCTGTGCTAGGGGTGGGAGTGGGTATTGTGGCAGAGGTTGCACAGGAGCAGGTTTTGCAGCAGTAGCTGACGGTGAGGGTAAGCATCACGGAGGAGAGTGAGTGGTACTAATTCTCAGTATTCGCATCAGCTTGATTGAAAAGACACCTGGGGGCCCAGGCCACGGTTGGCTTTATTGCCTTATGTTTCAAAGACCCGAATGACAGCCCAAATCTCAGCCCCGTAGTATCTCCCATACAAAGCCCCGGCACATCCAATTATCTCTGGGTGGGGCTGGCAGCCCGGCAGCCCAATTACTAGAGATTAGGGCGAGGTCAGAGCCACAGCATTTGGGAGCATATGGGGAGAATTGGATTAGTCTGAGCTGTGCCATAGGGGACGAGGGGAGGGAGCCAGATCACATTCCTGAGTCGCACAGCCAAATTCACGGTCGTTCACAGCACAAGTCAGGCTGGCGGAAGGTGCCAGCGCCAGGAACAGGGAGATGAGTAAGTCCGGTGATTCCTGCTGCAGGGAGAAGAGGCTAGATAATTTCTAACGCAGGACAAGGCAGTAGAGGCCAAGGGAGGGATGGGGAGTCTCAGTCCACACAGAGCCAGTTTAGAGCAGGGCTGGGCAAGATGCGGCCCGGGGGGGCCGGATCCGGCCCACCTAACACTTTGATCCGGCCCGCAGACTGCATCTGGCCGCTTTCTATTTATGCCCTGCTGCCCCTGCCACCGAATTTCCAGGCGGTGGCTCTGGCACCAGGATCCTATTTACATGGCACATGGCTCCTGGCCACAGCGCTGGAGCTGCGAGCCCTTTAAACAGCTTCAGCAATGCCAGGCGGCTGCCAGGCGACGTGGTAGCAGCGGTGCGAGGAGCCCTGAGCCCTTTGCTGTGTTTTTAATTCAAAGCCTTTGGCCCCAGACATCTCTGAGGAGAGGCTAGTCCCCAGCCCCGCCCCCTCCGTCCTAGGTCCCGCCCCTTCCTTGGGGGGTGGAGCCAGCCAGTGCCCATGTCCCAAAATTCTTAAAGTGGCCCCTTTGCAAAAATTATTGCCCTCCCCAAGTCTAGAGTAAAGCAACGTGGGCTGTGCCTCTCTGTTATAAGGGGAAGCCTAGTTTGTCTCTCAGGCTACGTCTACACTGCTGGCTTTTGCCGGCAGAGTATGCTAATGAAGTGCTCATTAGCATTTATTGTGCTGTTATTTGCATATTCTCTACCCGAGGCTTTTTGCACAAGAGATTTTTGCTCGATACCAAGCAGTGTAGACAGGTTTGTTTTGCGCAAAACAACTCCTTTTTTGAAGCATAAGGATCTTGCGCAAAAGGGGTTTTTTTGCACAAAACGGACCTGTCTACGCTGCTTGCTTTTGCGCAAAAAGCCTCGGGCAGAGAATATGTAAATGACAGCGCAACAAATGCTAATGAGCTCTTCATTAGCATACGTAGCCTCACTGTTTTGGGTTCTTGTGGATCTGAATTCTAAGAAACAAAGCAGTGTTATGTTATAACCTTCCAGCAAGAGTATCTGATATTTTGGTCTAATGTGTCTCTTTATATGCCAGGAAATGTAACAGCTTGCTACACAGCAGGGCCAGATTTGAACTGGCAACCTCGAGTTGCTCCTTTTTTGTCCTTCTGCTTCCCCCCCTGCACCCTTCACTCTGGATGTCACAGGAGACTCCATCTTGCTCTGCCAAGTTGGGGCAGAATAAGCAAACGGGAGTGAAGCTGATCTGACACGACAGCGTCTATCCTACAAAAATGCAGCAGGAATTCTTCCTCCTACCCCTTCAGCCCCCACCTGTCCTAAGGAGGGCAGCCCATTCCTCTGGGTTTAGGCTGCCATTGCAGGAAAGGAATTCCAGCAGCTGGGAGCGAGACAGAGAGAGGACACATGTTGCCATCTGTGCGGACGTGTCCCAGGTTGTCAGACACTCCTTGCTTTGCCTGTGCTTTAGCTAAGTTCAAAGTTAGGTCTGCTCAGAAGTTTATCCTGAAACCCTGAGTCTAAATATTCCCCAGCCTGGGGGAAGAGAAGGGGTGTCTGAAACCCGAACCCATGTCCAGCTGGAAATTCTGTAAACGCCTCCTTAGAATCAGAGAACACTAGAACTAGAAGGGACCTCGAAAGAGCATCGAGTCCAGTCCCCTGCCCTCAGGGCAGGACCCAGTACCGTCTAGACCCTCTCCGATAACAGGCTGACCTGAACTTTGGGGTATTGGCCCAAATTCCATTTCACGATCTCAGAGGAGAAAAAATCATGAAACTCACCAAGGCTAGAAACTGGAAGAACAACTGAAGCAGGAATGTAGAACCACACAAGGTGCAGCTATACTGCACCATTATTTCGAGATAACTAGCGTTATTTCGAAATCACAATGTGAGCGTCTACACAGACATTCCGTTATTTCGAAATAATTTTGAAATAATGGATGGCTCCAAAATCTGTAATCTTCATTCTACAAGGAATAACTCCTATTCTGAAATAGCTATTTTGAAATAAGGTGTGTGTTGATGCTCCACTGTTGCTATTTCGAAATAGCCCCTCCCCAGGGCCATTCTAAATTATTCCTCCCCAGTGCTTCTTGGGGTTCTAAATCGAGATAGCATGTCTACATTAGGGGAGCCTGCCTTGGACTGCAGTGTGGACGTGCTATTTCAAAATAAGTTAGTTATTCCAAAATAAGTGTGCAGTGTAGACGTACCAACAGAGACTGGGTCAAATCCTCTGTGGGTCCAAATTGATGCAGGCCTCAGCGGAACAGTGCAGATTTACACCACCTAAACAGTTAATTCAACCTGTGCCTTGAACTCTATGCTTCCATTCACCTCCAGGCAGGTGACGTCAGCCACCGGATTGGGGTGTTATATTGTGCAAGGATAAGGAACGGCTCAGGATGCAAGGTAGTGGGGAATTGGGCAAAGAGAGTTTCTAACAGGTACCTGGCAGTAGTTTTGCATGAGGGGGAATTCAACCCAAACCGTCTTCTGTAGGCTCCTTCTGATGCACCCCTGGCATGTTTCATCCACTGGATGATGAGCAGCGAGCACTGAAAACTTCTGAAAGGACATTGTTACTATTGAAAAATAGGGTTTATTGAAATTAAAGTTCTTTCACCAAAAATCTTTGCTTTTTTGTGATTTTTTTTCTATGCAGGACATTTCAAACTGAAATTGGAAGTGTCCTTTTATTCCAGATTGAAATGTTGGCTTTGGATATCAAAAGCGAGATATTTTTAGTGTGTCAAATGTTTGGCCTCCACCCCCATTTTGTCACTGAGGGACATGAAGTGGTTTCACCCAAAGCTTCCCCCCTCCTTTTTCCATTCTATAAATTCTTTCAAAGTTGTAGATGTTTTGAAAAATTAGACTCGAAGGGCGGGAAGAAAAAGCATGTGAGGGAAGTGTCAATACGGTTCACGTTCTCATGTTCAGTGGGAGAAAACGGGCATGGCGGATTCAACATTACTGTGGTTTTGAAAAACCAACTTTTTGTTTTGAAAATTTCTCATGAAAATTTGTCATGTTATTTTTTTTCCCGGGGGGAGGGAAATTGGGTTTCTGTGGTGTTCTAGCCAGCTGCAAAGCCGACTCATTCATAAGCCCAACACTTCAAGAAATCTCTAACCTGGACTGAAAATAAAATGCTTTTCAAAGCAAGTGAGAGATGACCAAAGCTGCCTGAAGCATTTCATCAAAATTGCAACCATCCGACAGGGGCAGCCACTTGGGAATGTGCTGCCCTGACCTGGGGCAGCACGGCCGCTAAGCTAGATAACTGAGGGCTGCATCAATATTGTTGATTAGTGACCAAAGGAAGGGATTTGAACTGGTCGAGAATTTCGTCACTTTCTGAGTGACCATCAGGAGCTTCTTAAGAAGCTGGGTAAAATGAGCGATTTATATACAATAAAATCTCCCTTTCTCTAACCACATTCAAGTGGGGCCATGACATTCAGTCTGTCCCCAAGCAGGGCTCTTGTTCTGATGCTTCAGTAGAAACAGAGCCGCTTCCTGACTGCAAACACTAGGGGCGCAGCAAAATCTTGGTGCTGCAAAGTTATGCTACATGGTTTATACAGCACCAAGCACTCTCTGAGCTATTGCAATACAAAGGTGAAAAATGGAGCGTCTAGGGATGTAATAGTGTAGTTGATTAACTGATAAGCAAAAGCGTATAGGTTAGAGCTATAAACTACACACATTTCCCCCCTCCCCTTGCCAGTAAATTGTTTAGCAGGCTGGCCAGCAGCCCAGTTCAGTCCTGGCTTGCAATGGGGCCGGGCCCTACATTTAAAGTGTATTAGGAGCCGGGTGGGGCAGGCAGCCCAATTCAGTTCTATCTCATGCCAGGTTCGGGAGCTCAGATTCCCCCTAAACAGGGGCTGCTGCCATCCCCTACTGCTGCCTCTTTATCAGAGGTAGCAGCACAGGGCGACAGCGGACTGGCTCTCCTTATGGACCAGTACCTGCCTGGCACCCTGCGCTGATGCCTCTGATACAGAGGCAGCAGCACGGAATGGCAGGGGGCTCCTTGGGAGTGGAGCCGGAGCACACTGGCTGCCGGCCCCGCCCCCGGGACTATAGAATAGTCGACTAACCAATAAGAAATCTTGAGATTTCTCGACTTTTCAATTAACCGATATTTAACATCCCTAGTCTAGATGCCTCTGCTGCAAGCACAGGCCTCACCGTCTGCCTCTGAAACACAGGCCCATTGTGTTCGTTGCTACAGGGAGGCAACTCTCACAGACATATCGAGAATCTCTCAATAGCTGGTATTTCTCTTGCAGCCCCTGCTCCTGGAGTCTTAGGATTACGTGGGAATCTCAGGTTTTGTTTTACAGTGGAGCCAGGTCCCGCCCTTCTGGGCAAAGCTTGAAAACGGGGCCCCTAAAGGTCCAAAAACCAAAACCCACCCCTCCAAAGTGATTATAACTTTGTACATCTTTGGGGACAGGAAGGATTGTTTTAACCTGAGGTGCACAGGCATTGCCAGATTGGATCAGGCCTAAATCCACCTGGTCCAGGGTAAAGTGCTTTGGCCAAAGGTGTAAGCAGAGGTGAAAATAAGCAGGTGCACCCTGGAGCGCAGCTCCAGCAAAAGCCAGCAGGGAGCTACTTAAGGAGCTGCCAGGGACCAGGGTTGCAAAAGGATAGTACAGCATCTGTACGAAATTTAGTTACTTTCACCTCTGGGTGTAAGAACATAAGAACATAAGAAGAGCCAAACTGAGTCAGACCAAACGTCCATCTAGCCCAGTGTCCTGTCTGCCAACAGTGATCAATACCAGATGCCCCAGAGGCAGGAAACACAACAGGTAATCATCACATGATCCCTCCCCTGTCATCCATTTCCAGAGAAACAGAAGCTAGGGACACCATTCCTACCTATTCTGGCTAATAGCCATTGATGGACCTAACATCTATGAATCTTTCTAGTGCTTTTTTGCATCCTGTTAAAGTCCTAGTCTTCTCAACATCCTCTGGCAGGGAGTTCCACAGGTTGACTGTGCGCTGAGTGAAAAAAAATTCCTTTTGTTTGTTTTAAACCTGCTGCCTATTAATTTCATTTGGTGACTCCTAATTCTTATATTGTGTGAATAAGGGGGAAGACCCACTAAATTGAACTCAGAGGATGTCCCCATCAGCACCGGGACTCCTGCTCCTCATGAGGAGTAAGGGAAGCGCTCCCATAGACCTACTGCTGTGTGGATGGCGCGGAAACACGATTTAAGATACGTCGACTCCAGCTACATAATTAACGTAGCTGGAGCTGTGTATCTTAATTCAACCTTCTGTTGTATGTAAACCAGGCCTTAGTGAAGCCTTGAAGCAGTAGGTTCAAGGCCCCTTCCGGAGTTAGTGTTCACACGAGCTATGATAACTTTGGATATTCTCAAAGAAATGACCAGTCCCCTTGTGGGTCTCCATCTCTCTCGGCTCCTGCTGTAGGAAGCCACCTCCTGTGGCCAGTTCTCCTTGCAAGCAGCTGGCTCGTCTGTCCATTCAGTTAGCTGGCCAGCCTATTTATAGGGCACATTGGTTCATCTTTAATGGGAAACTGGGTGAGCCAGGGAACAAATGTAAAGCTTTGAAAACCTGTAAAACTCCCGATCCAGTTTTATCTCCACTGGAGTCCAGTTTGGAGCGACTCTTTGGCTTAGCCAGCCCTGTTAAATTAGCGCTGGGCCCTGCATTCCAGAGTATAAATATCTGCCATTGTGAGGCTGAGGAATGCAAGCATGTTGGAGTCTAAAATTAAAGTGCTGGGAATCAGGCATCTCAGGTTACCAGAAACAAGACTCCATTGTACTCCCTTTGGGGTTTCGGCTTGATACAGGGACATAGGCTGTTAGTATTTAGAAACCGCTCGGGTTAAATGCAAGGGGCAAACAGGCCTTTAATTGCAAAATTCTGATACACTTCTTTAATTGAAACCTCTTGGCTACGCAGCTCCTGGGCTCTGGAGCGCTCTGCACAATGCAAAGCATCTGAACCGGGCTCTGAAAATATTCAGAGCCACAGGCTTTGGCAGAGAAGTGTTTGGGGGCTGGGGTGGGGGTGCACACATGCATGTGTGTGTAGAGTTTTCCATATGGGTGGCTTTGAGGTGGATTTTCACCCACATTTGTCCATATTATAAAGCAGGGGTGAGGAACCTTTTCTGGGTCGGGGGCCGCTGACCCAGAGACAAATCCATCAGGGGCCGCACACAAGTGAGAAGCAAAAAAAAACTCACCCCCAACCAAATCCTCACTGACGTGGCCCCCAACGGAGAAGGAGGAAGACACTCCCCACATTCCCCTCCCCCACCAGAGCCTAGGGGGCCCGGATTAGTAGATTTTGTGTGCTTCAGCCTATGGGGCAATGGTGGGGTGGCTAGAGCACTAGTGTGGGATCCCCAAGGCTGGGAGGGAGCCCTGAACTGTGGGGGCCAGATCCAGGCAAGCTGGGGGGCAACATCCAGCCTCCGGGCTTTAAGTTCCCCATTTCTGTCATAAAGCCGTACTATTCTACAGCAGCTCAGACTGTCAACGTGCTTCAAACACATGAATACATTAAACCTCCTCATCCCTCTGGGTCATTATTCATTCCAGGCCTGGGAAATTTTGTTTCCTGGCCAATAGTAAATTCATTTTCAAGGCACTGAAACGTTGTGAATTTGGATCACACTTGGGCAAGTGGTTTCAGCCAGAAAAGAACCCGGGAGGAAAACGTCTGCCATTCCAAATTGTTTGCTTAACCCAAAAGGTGTTTTTTTTTTTTTGGTCCGGTTTTCATTCCGATGAGAAAAAGGGGGAAAATCAGTTTGGGTGGTAAAGAAACCTAAGTTTGGTGGATCTTTCAGGTCGTCTACTGAACGGACAGGCAGTTAGCCGCCTGCTCTGATTCATGCCCCATTACAAAGGTGTGGCTTCCTGGCTCCCCAGCAGGCTTCTCCGAGAACCTAGAAGAACAGAATTCAGACCTACCGAACCCACCCCTGTGTGCTACCATGAGGCTACCGTGCCCCACTCCTCTGTCAATGTAAATGATTGTTCCTGGATCATTTTCTCGCTTTGCCCGGCTCTCCTGGGTTGAGATCCCCGAATAGTCATTCCTAGTCCGATGAAGACAACCCCCTAGTATCACATTTTTGAGGGAATTGGGGCGGGGGGGGGGGGGTTTAACGCTTTTGAGATGGACTAGGGTAATGTAGAGTGCATTTCACCCAGGCCACAACAGATGGGGGGGTTAGTCACAGAATAACACAGTGAATTCCCCAAACAAAACTCTCTGCTGTTCACAGCTGCTGAAATCACTAATCCACCCAGATCCACATCTAAGCTTTCAGTGCCCTTCCCAGGGCCTGCAGGATGCTGGGCTGGTGGCTTCCCTGTAATGTCGGTTGGCATCACTGCCACCATTCATAGGTGGAATTTCTGGCAGGTAGAAGATCAAGAGCAGCTCAACCCAGATCTCTAGAAAAAGGTTGTTTTTGTTACCATACAGACTGGGAAAAGGGGATCCGGGGGAGAATGACTTGGCTGGGGAGTGGATGTTATTGAATCCTCTAACTAGGGATGTTAAATATCAGTTAATTGAATAGTCAAGTAACCTGGCCTCATTCCTGAGAAGACCCCTGCCACTCTGCACTGCTGTGACTGTATCAGACACAGCAGCGTGGGGTGCCAGGCGGGAGCTGGTCCACGAGGGGAGCGTTTAAAAAACAGCTCCCCTTGTGGACCAGCTGCCTGTTGCCCTGTGCTGCTGCCTCTGATACAGAGGCAGCGGCATGGGGTGGTAGCAGCCCCTGTCTAGCAGGTGGTCTGAGCTCCCAGACCCAGGGTGAGCTGGAACTCAGCTTGGCTGCCTGCCTGCCCGGCTCCTAATAAACTTTAAATGCGGAACTGCAGCAGGGGTAGATCTTGGACCCATTGTAAGCCGGGCTGTTGACCAGCCTGCTAAAAAATTTACTGGCAAGTGATGGAGGGAGTGGGGGGGAATACATGTAGTCTGTAGCACTAATCTATAAACTGTTGCTTATCGGTTAATCAACTACACTTTTACATCCCTAACTCTAACTGGGATATTTGCAAAGGTTTCCTACGCTTAGCGGGCTTCCCAGGGAAGTTGCTTGCTTCTAAATTGACTGTTCATCAACTCTCTGCCCTCATACAGGGGGATTGCTACTAAAGCAGGGTCAGAACCAAACCCCTGCTTCAAACCTGCCGGCAGCGTGGGTTGCGTGGGAGCCGGATTGCAATCCAAGCCTGGGTGAGTGTCACACCAAGCTTGGCCATGAGCCTGGTCTGCCTGCCTCTGACCCTGGGGGTGTTCCCAGCCCAGGGCAGAGCGTTGCAGCTCCAGATGCAGGTATGGAATTAGCCAGGCTCAGCTGTAAATGCCCCGGGGTCCAGCAGAGATGTGGGTTGTACGGGCTCTCTAGGGGTAAAGCCTCCCGGAGTTTGATCAGCATTGAGAGTCCCACAGAGCTGAGCGGCTGCTCACCAGCCACATTGGAGGCGGCCTAGAGCGGCCGCATGGGAGCCCTGAGAGCAGCATGGCTGCAGGAGCACAGCACCTGTGTAAGGGCCACAATGTCGGCGTAGCCTTATCTTAGCTCTGGTGAGCTCCAGAGCATGTCGCTGCTTCAGACCAGCTGCCTCTGGCCCCTGAGTGCAGCACAGTGTAGTCGCTGTATTTGGAACTAGAGACTTGTCACTTTCATTTGTAAAGGCCTCTCTGGTCCTTCTTGCAGGCTTGGGGCTCGGTAGGACAGGGTGAGGTGAACTGGGCCTCACTGCATTATGGAGTCCCTTGCTTTGTGTCTCTCCGGTTTTGTGTGTGCAAAGTGCTGGATTGTAAGAAATCAAGTAGCGTTACCTTGCAACCTGCCAAAAAGAGCACTTTATCTTTGCAACCTGACTTCTGGGTTTGCATGCTGGGAACGTAACAAGAGCAGTGACCACAGGAGTCTCAAAGGTGCTGGAAGTACGCAGGACACGAGCCAAGTGGCACCGGCCAGGCCAAATCCTTTCCTGTCTTTGAGCATAATTGGATTTCTCATCCGGACTGTGCACCTGAATCCTCCACTAATTGCTTTAAGGGCGGGATAAAAGGGCTCGTGCCAACAAGAAAGGGCTTTTGGCAAGTAAGAAGTTGTGTGTCCGTGAGGGATCCCACAATCTCATTGTGATTGGCGTGCGTGTGTGCGCATGTGCGAGTGTTTACTGACACTTCAAGGCTGCTCAGGTTGCGGGCCAGGCGGGATTCCGCAGACCGGAGGGCAGTGAGGAGCCGTTCCCTGTTCCCATGGCAGTGTCCCCGGCGCGATCAATTTATGGCCCCTAAAGCTCTCCTAAGTGGATTTAGCCGCTCTAGATAAATCTTTTTCTTTTGTGTGTTAAGAACACGGCTTGAATGCTGCTGCCGCTGTTGCTAAATCGGGCGGGATTCAGGGGGATTAAGTGACGAGGGCTGCGTCCACCGACCGAGGTTCACGCCCACGGAGGACCTAGCCCAGTGGGCCCAGGTGGGACCCCGTTGCCTTCACCTGGGGTTCATTTGACCCTCGTTTTCTTTGCAATCCTGGCATTTTTTAAAAATTCGTCTGAGTTATTTATAATAGGAAATAGTCTCATATTGTTCAGAGTGATGTCAGGCAGGGGGGACTCAGTTTTGCTTCACCCTTCTGACTAACCCAGAGTCCAAGCCTGCACCCAGGGGACGTCTTTTGGGATGTGGCAAGCGACAGCAGCAGAGTGTGGGGTTTCTGGTCCCAGCGTGGTGGGGCGGACACCCACTGCCCAATGCTTTAAGGTTCTCCTGCCGTGGGCGTTAATCTCCCTCCCGAGAGGCAGGAGCCAGGTCACCGCAAGACTCTATCTGTCAACTCCTTTGAAAATTTCACCCGCGCCCACCCCCGAGGGGCGTGGCTGTCCTGACTCAGCTCCGAGTGTGCTCGGCCCTGGGCGGGCGGAACAGCCCTGGCCTCTCTCGGGGAGGTGGATTAACAACCGCGACGAGGGGACCTTTCTGTTGCGGTGCAAGGGCAGCAGATCCAGGGCAATCTCCAGTTTAATGAATCCAATGTCGAGGCTGACCTCAGCCTGCTTTGACCAGGGCAAACACCCCATCTCAGATACAGAACCCAAAGGTTAGAGCAGTGGTTCTCAAACTTTTTGGGCTCCGGAGCCCTTTACATGCGTAAGAATTCATGCGGCGTCTCAGCGATCCACTGATTGTTGTGTTGTGTTTATGCAGAGCCCCAGCGATCCACTGATTGTTGTGTTGTGTTTATGCAGAGCCCCAGCGATCCACTGATTGTTGTGTTGTGTTTATGCGGAGCCCCAGCGATCCACTGATTGTTGTGTTGTGTTTATGCGGAGCCCCAGCGATCCACTGATTGTTGTGTTGTGCTTATGCGGAGCCCCAGCGATCCACTGATTGTCGTGTTGTGTTTATGCGGAGCCCCAGCGATCCACTGATTGTTGTGTTGTGTTTCTGCAGAGCCCCAGCGATCCACTGATTGTTGTGTTGTGCTTATGCGGAGCCCCAGCGATCCACTGATTGTCGTGTTGTGTTTATGCGGAGCCCCAGCGATCCACTGATTGTCGTGTTGTGCTTATGCGGAGCCCCAGCGATCCACTGATTGTTGTGTTGTGTTTATGCAGAGCCCCAGCGATCCACTGATTGTTGTGTTGTGTTTATGCAGAGCCCCAGCGATCCACTGATTGTTGTGTTGTGTTTATGCAGAGCCCCAGCGATCCACTGATTGTTGTGTTGTACCTATCGATGTTTCCAGTTTGTCAACCTCGGGGAGCCCCCGGAGACAGGGGTGGATGAGAGTGCTACAGGGCCCTGGGCATCACAATTTCGCGGGGGCCCCCCCTTTGACACGGGGCATGCACCGTGGCACCACAGCACATGCAAGGGGCTTCTGCAAGTGCGGGGCCTGGGGCAGCCGCCCCGCTCACCCTGCCCCAAATCCGCCGCTGCCTGGAGATGTCTCGCGGAGCCCTGGGGTTCTGCAGAGCACAGTTTGAGAAACACTAGGTTAGAGCATTTCCCTTCAGCTGCATTTCCCTTCTGGTGCTCCTTGCCTGGCAGCCCGCTAGCCGGCGCTAGAGCTGACGAGAGCTGTCCTTCTGGGGAAGAGAGAGGACAGGCTGGACATGCCTGCTTTCTTTCAGACGCCACGGGATGAACGCTCCCACGCAACGGGGGAGGCAGAAAGGAACAGCAAAGATAGAAAAACCAGCGTCGGTCTCTAGGATTGACTTTTCCTAAGAGCCCTGCTGCTGAAAACCCAGGTAGAGCCCATGGTCTTATCAGCCATTCCAGGCCCTGCACAGCTCATCCCTCCCCAGCTTTCTAGGGCATTGCTTTCAGCTGCCTCTCACCGGGCGTGGGCCCTCTGAAAAATATGCTGCAGACTATAGAGTCTTGGCTGGCGGAACAGATTTTTGCTAGGCATGAGGTAGAAGGAGAGCGACGCGAAGAAACAAGGCGGGGAAGGAAAAGGACCCACTGCAGTGGGGTTGGAGGGTTGACCAAGTCTCACATCCCAGGTGCTATCGGGGGGCTAGTCAGAACCGGGAGAAGAGGAAACAGCAGCGGTTTCTGGGTCCCTCTCTCAGCCAGCCAATGGTGCCAAACTCAGTCTCTCTTCTGTAAGGGCCCCAGACGGGAGTGAGGGTGGAATAACCCATCCCCCTCATCTATCTGCCGGTTAGAGTTGGACCTGATGTCCCCCACACCAGGGTTGAGTCATGAATTTCTGGGTTCTCTCTCTTCTTGTTGACCTGCCCGGATCTTTTTATGGGACTCAATTAAGCCTTTTCTGCAACTTTCCCATGTGTTGCGATTTGTTATTCTTCAGCAGGGTAACAAGCCTTGTGGCTAGGCGGGAAGGGGTAGATATGGTATATCTAGACGTTAATGAAGCATTTACAACAGTCTTGCATGACTGTTTCATTAACAAGCTAGGGAAATGCAACCTAGAAGGGGCTGCTATACATTGGATGCATAACTGGTTGGATAAGTGTCCCCAAAGAGAAGTTTTCAATGGTTCACAAGCATGCTGGAAGAGCATAACTGGGGTTCCACAGGGATCAGTTCTGGGTCTAGTTCTATTCAATATCTTTGTCACTGATTTACATCAGTGTTTCTTAAACTGTGTTCCAGGGTACACTGGTGTGCCGCGAGGCAGTCAGATATGTGCTGCGGAGAACAAAAGAGTTCAAAATGGCCGCCCTTAAAGTGGCAGGTGCCTTTTTTTGTTCAATTACTCTCCCCCTCCCTCGCAAAAAACCCTTGGTGTTCATCATTAAAAAAATATATTGTTTGGTGTTCCTTGGTCGTAAAAAGTTTAAGAAACACTAATTTAGATGATGGCATAGAGAGGTACGTTTATAACCAGGGCTCGACAAATAATACAATCTACTTGCCCATGGCGAGTAGATTGCAACCCGGAAGAGCCAGGTTCGGGCGATCTGCGCATGCACAGAACAATCTGTGCATGCGCAGATTGCCGGACAGCGCGGCTGATGAGCAGGGCTCGCCGCAGTTCGGCGAGCCCTGCTTATAACATTTGCAGATGATACCAAGCGGGGAGGGGTGGCAAGTACTTTGAAGGATAGGGTCATAATTCAGAATGGTTTGGACAAACTGGAGAACTGGACTGAGGTAAACAGGATAAAATTCAGTCAGAACAAATGCCAAGGCTCCACTGAGGAAGGAACAATCAGTTTCGCACATACAAAATGGGAAGCGACTGTCTAGGAAGGAGTCCTCCAGAAAGGGATCCAGGGGTCCTAATGGACCACAAGCTAATATGCATCAACAGTGGGACACTGTTGCAAAGAAAGCAAACAGGATGCTGGGATGCATTAACAGGAGTGTTGTGAGCAAGATGCCAGAAGCAATTAGTCCGCTCTACTCTGCGCTGATTAGGTCTCAACTGGAGTATTGTGTCCAGTTCTCGGCAGCACATTTCAGGAAAGATGTGGGCAAACTGGAGAAAATTCAGAGAAGAGCCACAAAAACTACAGGCAGTCCCCGACTTACGCGGATCCCACTTACGTCGGATCCGCAGTTACGAACGGGGCTGCCCCAGAGTACACGGACTGCGGGACCTCGTGGTCCTGCCGCCCGTGTACTCTGGGGCTTTGCTCTGCGTCTCCCTGGTCTGCAGACCAGGAAGACGCAGAGCAAAGCCGCGGAGGGGCAGATGGGGTGCTGCTGGGTTGGTCCAGTAGTGCCGAGGAGCGGCGCTACTGGAGCAACCCAGCAGCACCCCAGCTGCTCTGCCCCAGGCGTCCTGATTTAGCCGCTGCTGAAACTGACCAGCACTGACTACCGGAAGCCTGAGGCAGAGTTGCTCTGCCCCGGGCTTCCTGGAATCAGCTGCTGATCAGTTTCAGCAGCAGCTGACTTGGGGACGCTTGGGGTTCTTAAGTTGATTCTGTATGTAAGTCAGAATTGGCGGTCAGTTTCAGCAGCAGCGGCTGAATCTGGACGCCAGTTCCGACTTACATACAGATTCAACTTAAGAACAAACCTACAGTCCCTATCTTGTACGTAACCCGGGGACTGCCTGTATTCAAGTTCTAGAAGACATGACCTGTGAGGGAAAATTGAAAGAACTGGATTTGTTTAGTCCAGAAACAGAAGACTAAGAGGGGGCATAGTCACAGCTTTCAAGTATTAAAAAGGTTGTTACAAGGTTGAGGGAGAAGAATTATTTTCCTTAACTTCTTAGTGTAGGAGAAGAAGCTTAAACTGCAGCAGGGGAGGTTTAGGTTGGACATTAGGAAGAGCTTCCTAAGTGTCATGGTGGTTAAGCACGGGAATAAATTGCCAGGGGAGGTTGTGGAATCTCCATCATAGAAGATTTTTAAGAGCAGGTTAGCCAAGCACCTGTCAGGAAGGATCTAGATAATACTTAGTCCTGCTATGAGTGCAGGAGACTGGCCTATTGAGGTCACTTCCACTCCTATGAGTCTATGACTGTGACATTTTAAGGACAGACAGTTGCTTTCCACGCTTCAGCTCACAATTCTGGTAACCTCGTGAGCTCGCAATGGAGCACAGGGGCCATGGCTGGCTGCATCATCCCTATTAGGAGCCACTTGCTAGCAATTCTGGGGAGTAGCAAGTCAGTGAGAGGGCAGGGCTCCCATGGAAAACAATGGAGAGCTCCCCCTTCAAGACAGAGCATTTCAACGTGGCCCCTTTGCCTACGTGCCTAAATGGGCAGTGAGCTCTGAGAAATCTGGTTTGCAATCGCCCTGGGCCTCAGTTTCCCTTCTGCAAAATAGGGATGAAGAATCCTTCCTCCCCTCCCCTGCCTCAAATTGGGCATCTTTGCCTCAGGACGCAGAGGGCCGGAGCCACTGCTGTAGCAAACAAGGAGGCTAGATTTTGTCTCTTCCCGTTGTTTGAGGCTGCTTCTCATTCTTCCATTGTGTGGGGGAGGGGAGGGCACCAGCTTTTATTGCATGGGGGGACCTAGATCTCCTTAGCCGTGTCCAGCCATGTGCACGCCCTGGCTCCGGGACCCAGCTCCACGTCGCTAGTCACATCTCCAGCCGTGGGGCCTCTGGCTCCAGTGTTCTGCCTGCTTCATGTGCTAGGCTTAAAACAACACCAACCCCCAAACAGCCCTGCGAGCGACACAAATGTTAAGCACAACCAGATGTGGGAGGTGAAGCCGTTAAACCCCTTTGGTGCTCTCCGAGGAGGCCACGCGGGGGTTGTACGGCCGCAGCCTCCCCCCACTCCACACACACCCTGTCCATTCTTGGTTTGCAAACAGGGGTTTCCTTCATTCCAGGGCCTGGAGCTGCATGGGCCAGAGCTTGGGTTTAATGTCTTGCAGAGGGTGGGGAGAGGGGAGTGTTCAGGGAGTGGCTGGGAAAGACAAAAGGCCTAACCCAGGGCTCCCTTCCTAGTCGCTGTTACTTGCGAGCAGGCTCGTTCCCAAAAGCTCAGTGCAAGTGGAAAATTCCCTTGCCCAAGCCGGCATGACTGCAGGCTTGGAAGGCCCGTATTTGTAAAGCCCCGTGGATTCCGCAGGGCAGCGCCCTGCCCAGCTTGACTTTGCTGGAAGGAAGCAGGTAGCCCAGAAAGGGGGAGAACGCACGAGCTGGAAGGAGACAGGGGCTGAGCTTGTGCTAAATCCACCGCTCGCTGTAATGCCATGGAGCGTGAATAAATCAAACACATGAAAACCGCTCCAGCCGAGCGAGGCGTAAACCCACTTTCCGCTCCAGCGTGGCGCTTTGAAACAATCCGGAGAGGGAGACTTGTCGAGTGAACAGGCGAGCGAAGGGCCGGGAGGATTTTTACTGACGGCTGTGCTGAAATGTCTTTCTGGCTGCTGTCCCTGCCTCCCCACCCCCAGTTTACCAGCTGCGGCCTCTCGGCAAAGCGGAGCCGAAGCGTCCGGCTTGGAGGGCACGCTGCTTAATGGGGCTATGTGCTGCCCCAGCCTGGAGGGTGTTGCCCTTTTATTAGTGCACCCCACCTTCTGCTGCTTGATCACCCCCCAACGTGCAAAATTTGCCTCGCTTGGCATTCCTAAAGAAACAAATTGGAATCCCTTTTTCCTTTACCTGCTCCCCCTACCCCTCTGTGACATTACTGCATTTTAGCAGCAACATGCAGAGCAGTGTAGCACCCACGCTTGTGTTGGCCCCAAATTCTGTGGAAAGTGGACCAAGTGAGGTGTCTAATGAAAGCTACTCAAACACTTGTATGATTTTGGTAGGTAGAGTTATGAATATGGGCTCTGTCCGGGAGACAGTGGCAGGTGTCACATCATTTGGGAGGGGTGGTGGCCCAGTGAACGCTGCATGGACAATGGCTCTTAAGTGTTGCCAGTTGGAACACACAAAGGCCCTTGACTAAGGAGGACACCATACCTGGCGACCCCATGACTCCTGGCCTAAAAAGGACATGGTGACCATGTGATCAGCTCCATTTTGGGAGGTACCATCACTTGGGAGAACAATGGATTTCCCTCCGCATGGACAAGGTTATAAAAGGATCCCGGAGAGTCCTCCATCTTTGTCTTCACTCTTGCTTCTAACCGCAGAAGAATCTAAAATCTAAGGGCTGGGCCCTGTGCGCTCTGTTGGGTAGGATCTTAGGTATACAGGGCTGGGGCGGGTCCTCTGGGACCGGGAGAACCTGTCCGGAGTTGGTGAGATTGGTTTCTCACCTGTGCAAGGAGCGGGGCTGGTTGTGGTACAGGGAACGCTGGAGTGTCTAAGGGATTTGCTTGTGCAGCATCTTGCTGGCCAGATTGGCAGCTGGAGGGCTATGTGGGTACGTCTAAACTACATGGCTCCATCAACGGAGCCATGTAGATTTGTTTGTTTGGCAAAGGGAAATGAAGCCGCGATTTAAATAATCGCGGCTTCATTTAAATTTACATGGCTGCAGCGCTGAGCCAACAAACAGCTGATCAGCTGTTTCTCGGCTCAGCGCGCTAGTCTGGACACTCCCCTGTCGAAATGAAAGCCTTTTATCGACCTCCGCGGTAAACCTCATCCTACGAGGCATAAGGGGGAGGTCGATAAAAGGCTTTCACGTCGGCACGGAGCATCCAGACTAGCGCGCTGAGCCGACAAACAGCTGATCAGCTGTTTGTCGGCTCAGCGCGGCAGCCATGTAAATTTAAATGAAGCCGCGATTATTTAAATCGCAGCTTCATTTCCCTTTGCCTATCTGTCTAATCTACATGGCTCCATCGACGGAGGCATGTAGTCTAGACACACCCTGTGTGTCTGGTGTGGTGCCGTATCGAGGAGGACCCCAGTCTTGGGCTGAAAGTAGCCCTGGTTTTGAGAAATTCACCCTGATTTGACCCTCCCAACGGTGCCCCAGACCACCTGTTATATTACACACACACCCCCCGGCTCACACTGTGGCTGGTCCCGAGGGAGCCTTGCGACTGGCCCCTGGCTGGCTCTGCCTCTCTACTGATTCCCAGTGCTCTGTCACAGGGGGATCCTGGCGATCCGGGTGTCGGAAGAGGAGAAATCGATGGAGATGTTGGCGCCACCACCCTCAGACATCACCGCGCCGCCAGGCAACAGGGGAGCCTGCATCACCTGCAGCTGCAGTTATTTTACAGATGGGGAAAACTGAGCCACAGAATGGTAATGTGCTGCCCATGACATGGCAGGAGCAGAGCCAGGAGTCTGCCCCGCTGGTCATCTCGCTCTCCTGCACAGCTGGTAACCACTCGGCATTGCCGCTATGCTACTGCTCTTAGGATGTGTGTATCGAATGCACCCCCCTCCCCTAGCACATAGCCCGCTCTCTACAGCCACAGACCTCAGGGCACATTACAGGGGTGGCATTATCCCCACCTTACACATATGTTACAGATGGGGAAACTGAGGTACAAAGCGGTGGCGTGACTGGCTGGAAGAGGTGGAAATAAATCCCTGGTGTCCGGAGCCCAGAACACGTTTTACGATGGGTTGAGGTTATAAGAAAAGCTGTGTGCAGGAGCAGGGCGGCTGAACCGAAGTGTTCCTAGGAGACCATCTTCCTCAGAGGTTCCCATGGATGGCGGGATCCCGTGTCTGATACAGGCCAGAGACCACCAGAGCCCAGCTGGCAGAAGAACATCCACTTGTCATTTAAAAGTTGTCAGCGATGGAGAACCCACCACAGCCCCTCGATAGTTGTGTGTTACTGTCACCGTGACGGAGATGCCAGATCCGGAGGTGGGGAGGCTCAGTGATCCTGGGAGTTGCAAGGAAGGTGTGTTTGTGTGCGTGGGACAGAGGCCAGCGGGTGAGGCGTAAATCCAGCGCCGTCAGCTGCGAAGAGCCTCTGAGGTGCTCTGTGACTCCCATCAGAGACATGAGGAGGTCTTGGCTATGCAGCAAGACGTTAGACGAATCAGCTTTGAGAACCTAGCTCCCGAGTCCTAGACCAGGGTGGTGAATCTGTGGTACCGTGGGGCAGCAACAGGGCTATGGGTGACGCTCCTCCTCCCAGGAGCCTCCGTCTTCCGAGGCCCTGCAACCAGAGAGGGAGAAGAATATGGTGGACCAATACCTCTCAAGGACCCTGTGAGATCTTTACGGCTGCAAGGATCTCAGCTTTTAAGGTCCCATTTTAAAATGCCCATAATTAAGTAAACCCAGGGGAGTCTGCAGCTCTACCCCGAGGTGACACGAGAAGCTATGGGTGCAAAGCCGGCTAAGGTGACCCGGCTACGTAACCGCTTAAGACACGCCAGGCTTTCGACAGCAGACAGGCCAGCGTCCTCATCCTGCAACAGGGCCAGCCAGGCAGGGCTAGAACCCCTACAAAAGACCTGACCGTGGGTGCGTGCTCTACTTGCTTTCCAAGGCCAGGTTTGCAGGGCTGCTCCGACTCTGTCCCCAGACCCTGCTTGGCTTGTTCCACAGCGTGAGGGCCAGCCCCCCAACCAGAGGAGCAGGTTTGTCCTGACACTGCCCATGAGCCTGGGTTCCCACGCTGTCGCTGATTCCGAGCGTTTCTTTCCTTGCTGCTCCGGTTTGAATTTCTTTCCCCTCATTTTTCGAACGCAAAATTGTGAACAATCCACAGTCCGGCCCTGATGCTGCAAACTGCTCTGGGTGGGCCCAGGGTTCCCTGTGTTTGGTGCAGCTTGCAGGCTCAGTGCAGAAAAGATCTTTTGGGAAGTTTAAAGCTGCTATTGCAGGACGTACTGTGGTAGCAGTGGGATTTGTGAATCCTTCCAGTGATTTAGGCACCTCCCTCCCCTTGAAATCAACAGCAGAGAGGTGCCCGAGTCACTGAGGCCTCAGGGTGAGATTTCTAAAGTCCCTGTCTACAGATTTAATGCCTAACGTTGCTTGGAAAATCTGGCCCTAACTCCTTCCTTGGCTCTGGACAAGTTTCCGTGCTACTCCGTGCCTCAGTTTCCACATCAGTGGCAGGTGTGCCTCCTTTGCCCACCACCGTTAACTCCTCTCTGGGAACAGGAAACTGCTGGAGCGCGGTGGTGGGTGAGGTTGGCAGTGGTTCGTTCGGGGCACCCTTCCATGGGAATTACTCCTCGCTTCGCAAGTCCTTGCTCGCCCCAAAGAACAGCCACTGCATCTGAACTGAAACCTATGCACATTTCAGAGCCAGGCCCTTGTTTCATGGCTGGATCTTTCGTCTCGATCGTGGGGCCCAGTCCTGCAAAGAGGTATCAGTGGGACTGCTCATCGCAAATAAGCCGTGGCCCGAATGGGGCCTAAGTTCCAAACACCAGCGAATGTCGGGAAACGTTGGATCTGGGGGGACATTCTGAAAAGCTGCAGATCTAAGGGCATGGGCCAGCCTGCATCAAAGTCAAAGGGAGTTTTCCTTTGGGAACTGGCTGCCAAGCCAGGGAGGATGGTGTTACCATACGGTGCTGTTCTTTTTTCAGTGAGAGGGAAACGAATCGTGCTAACTGCTCCGTCGACATGAAGGAGACATGTGCCGGCAAGGCTGGCCCTCTGGTTTTATTTTGTGTGCTGGGTTTTTAGCAGAAACCCAGGAACGCTGTGGGGTCAAGGCGCTATGAAAACAACTCAGCGTGTTCAGCATTCTGGGAAGGGGTCCCTTGGGCCTCTCCACGCACGGAGCCTGGCGCAGAATGACAAACCCGCCACGTGTTTCTCAACGGGGCATGGCACAGCAGAAGCTGGGCTGCACTGCATCCTGCCTGTGGCTATGTCCCGGACATGGCAGCCTCCCAATTACTGTGCTTAGCAGAGCAAAGCGCCAGGAACTGATGGAGGCTGAGATTAAATCCTACAGCCGTCTCTTCTCGAATAACCTCTGGGTTTTGACATAGAAATGAGGGATTTTCTGCTGCCAGGCACTTCCAATTACATCCCCGTTCATCCCAAAACCTCGCTTTTCAGGGGATTCTTTTCTTGGCCACCGATACCTAACTCATATATGGAGCCAGAGAGCGTAAAGCACTTTAGCGAGGACGTAATTGTCATTATCGCAACACAGCAGGGCTTAACTCAAAATAAGCTACACATATTGAACTACATCAATTGCATAACTTATTTTGAAAGTCTACATAGCACTTTTCTTTTGAAAGAGCACTTTTCCTCGGACTCTCCTTCCAGCAAGGGTTACAGGAGGTGGAGTGAGAACTGTATATGGAGATATACTTATCTCAGAACTGGAAGGGACCTTGAGAGGTCATCAAGTCTAGTCCCCTGCCCTCATAGGGGGACCACATACCACCCCTGACAAATTTGCCCCAGATCCCTAAATGATCCCCCTCAAGGATTGAACTTGCAACTCTACATTAGCAGGCCAATGCTCAAACCACTGAGCTATCCCTCTGCCTGTAAGCACTCCAGCTTGACAGTATTTTGACATTATTTTGAAATAACTGCCTGCTGTGTAGACACAGACTAAGTGATTTCAAAATAATGTTGCTGTGTAGATGTACCCCTAAGGAATGGACTCCCGGTCGAGAGTAAGGATTTGAATTCAATGTCTGCACCACTAGGCCTGACTCCCACCTCTGTTTCCCTGTCTATATCTGCCCCATAGACTGGACACCTGTGAGGCATTTGAGAGCCTTGGCAGAACAACCTGGTAGATAAATACGGGTATGTCTACCCTGCATGCTTATTTCAAAATAAAATATTCTGGAAGAAATACTCTGAAATAGCATCTTTTGAAATAGCGTGACTACACTACAGGGAAGCCTCAAAATTAATCCAAGGCAGACTTCCCTCATGTGGACGTGCTACCTCGATTTAGAGCCCCAGGAGGCACTGGGGATTAATTACTTTGAATGGCCTTGCGGAGGAGCTATTTCGAAATAGCAGCAGTGGAGTGTCCGCACGACCGCTATTTCAAAATAGCTATTTCAGAAGAGGCGTTATTCCTCATGGAATGAGGTTTACAGAAGTCAGACTAAGCCGTGTGTCATTTTGAATTTATTTCGAAATAACGGAATTGCTGTGTAGATGTTCGTGTTGTTATTTCGGAATAACGGCCGTTATTCCGAAATGATGCTGTTGTGTAGATGCAGCCTAACTGTGATCATGCTTTAAATGCCCCTTTTAGTGCTGCCGCTAGTTCAAAAGAACACTTCATTAATGTTTCTTGCCTGGCATTTCATAATTTTTGCCTAGTGTATAAACTCTTCTTCCAGCACAGCTGCTCACAGCCTGCAGAGGTGTAAGTTGAGTTGCTGATATGTCACCCTTTCATGAACCAAAGGGCTGGGACAAAATATTAGGCATCACATGTCAAAAATCCATGGACCTAGGATTATCATATTTTGTTGTTAAACCCTAATGTGATTTGTGGAATGTCAGCTTCCCTGTGGGATCAAGAGAAACCCCCCTGTTGTTAAGAGGGAGGTGTCAGCATAGATTTCTGCTGATGGCTTCTATCGCTGATCAAACGGAGAGGGAATTAACGAATTCAGGCTTTTGATTAGCAGTTTATTTTTTTTAGAGGAAGTCTGGGGAGTGATTTGTTAAAATAAATTGTGCAGCGCTGTGGTTAGCATGCATCATTTCTGCGGCTAATGAGGTGAGTCGGCACTTTCCAAGAAGGTCTAGGAATCCTGCTTTCCAATTTAATAAAATGCAGCTTATGCCTAGTGACAACCAGAGTCACCATAAATGTCAGGTTCCCATTTTGTAGGTTGTTAGACACTGTTTTTATGAGAAAAGCAACCAGAGGCCCCTAACCAAGATCGGTGTCCCATTGGGCTGGGTCAGTGCACAGCCACAGAGGAAAAGAAACTCTGCTGTGAACAAATTAGTGTACCCATTTTACAGATTCATAACTGAGGCTCAACAAATGGAAATGACTTGCTCAGTTCACACAGAGAAGCTGTCTGACGTTGGACAAGTTGCTTCAATTCACATCTCTGTGTGTCTGCTCCCCACCTACATGATGGGGCTAATAAAACAGACCACGCTTTGTAAAGGGCCATCCAATCTTTGGGTAGAAAGCTGCTATGTAAGTGCTAAGCCAGTGACGGACAACCTATGCTAGTGAGTGGTCCGCATGAATGACCCTTCTTCATCTCAGTGGGACACAAGAGTGCCATAACCAAGACAGTCTCTTGTGATAGGGTAGTTTTTCTAACTGTGCTTGCCTACCTTGAATTTGCGGGGTGTGCCGACTGAACTGTAGCGGCGCTTTGACTTGTGAGTCAGCTTAATAATAGCAGTAGGAGAAAATCTACAGCCAGAAACCAGCGGAGTCTGGCAACCCGGTGCGTAGGCAACAGTAAACAAAATGTCTAGCAGGCCACACATAGAACCCCAATGGACCTACCACTGTGCGAACCATTGTTCTGACGAGTTCAGGGATCGCTAGAGGCCTGAACGAAATGCAAAGTAGCGCTGGTTTAACAAAAGACTGCACCAATTTAGTCAAACCAATGCAACATGGTATGTGGACTCTCTTACGTCATTTTTCTTGGCAAAAAATATGCTAATGAGGGATTCATTTGCATGAGTCGTGATCTCATTTGCATATTTGTTGCCAATCTGTTTTTTGCGCTAGGGGTTTTTGCTCAAAAACAAGCAGTGTGGATGTTTTCTTTTTGCGCAAAAACCCTTTTTTCCGCAAGATCGGTATACCGAGGAAAAAGGGGTTTTTGCGCAAAAAGAAAACGTCTACACTGCTTGTTTTTGCACAAAAACCCCTCGCGCAAAAACGGATTGGCAGACAATATGCAAATGAGTCCCTCATTAGCATATTTTTGCAGAGAAAACTCGTAGTGTAGACGTAGCCTTAAATCCTTTGTCTAGAGACTCTTACATTTTAAAGCATTCGGTTTAATATCCCTTCTAGAGTTCACAGTGACATTTACTATAATAACTCTGGATATTCGTGTTATCTATATAAGCATCTAGTCCTCTTTGAGCCCTGGCCGCAAAGATTTCCTGTGGCAACGAGTTCCACAGTCTTGTTACACCTTGTGAAAAAAGTACATCTTTCACCTATTTTGAATGTGGTCGTGTTTAATTTCATGGAATGTCTTTTGATCTGAGGAAGTGGGTCTGGCCCACGAAAGCTCATCATCTAATAAACCATCTTGTTAGTCTTTAAAGTGGTACATAGTCCTGGGAACGCTTCCGGGATATTGTGCACTCTTCTGCACTAAAGGTTCTTGGACCCTCACACAGGAAACAGCAGGACTGGTTTGATGAAAACGATGAAGAGATCAAGGCCATACTTGCTGAAAAGCATCGCCTTCACCGTGCTCACCAGAATGACCCATCGTCAACAGCTAAGAAAAATGCCTTCAACAACATTCGCAGGATCGTACAGAACAAGCTTCGTAAGATGCAGGACTCCTGGTTGAGTGCCAAAGCAGATGAAATCCAGAAGTTTTCTGATAGAAACGATGCCAAACGGTTCTACGAAGCCCTTAGATCCTTGTATGGACCTCAGCCCTCAGGGAGTTCCCCTCTACTGGACTCAGATGGTGCAACTCTCATTACTGAGAAGGCTCTGATTTTACAGCGTTGGGCTGAGCACTTCCAATCCGTACTGAACCGCCCATCTTCCATCAATAACGAGGCGATTGATAGAATGCCCCAGGCGGATATCAACCACAGCCTGGATGTCTCACCATCAGAGACTGAAACCTTACAGGCCATCAGCCAGCTGTCCAGTGGCAAGGCCCCAGGATCTGATGCGATTCCAGCGGAAGTCTATAAGGGTGGTGGTGCAGTGCTTGTCAACAAACTCACTCAGCTGTTCCAGTCCTTCTGGAATCAAGGATCTATTCCTCAGGAACTGAAAGACGCGTCTATCGTACACCTCTACAAGAGGAAAGGAAATCGACAAGTTTGCGATAATCATAGAGGAATATCACTGCTTTCCATCGCAGGTAAGATCCTTGCACGAGTGTTGCTGAATCGTCTGATTAACCACCTGGAACAGGGTTTATTACCCGAGACACAGTGTGGCTTCCGCAAAGAGCGTGGCACGGTGGATATGATCTTCGCAGCCCGACAGCTTCAAGAGAAGTGTCAAGAGCAGAATCGTGAACTGTACACCACCTTCGTGGATCTCACCAAGGCTTTTGACACTGTCAGTCGCGAAGGTCTGTGGCGCATCATGTCGAAGTTTGGGTGCCCTGACAGATTCATCTTGATGGTATGTCAGTTCCACGACGGCATGACGGCTCGTGTTTTGGATGATGGAGAAGCTTCAGAGGCCTTTCCCGTCACAAACGGCGTCAAGCAAGGGTGTGTGCTGGCACCGACCCTGTTCAGCATAATGTTTTCAGCCATGCTGTCAGACGCCTTTCAGAACAGTTCCTTGGGAATCAGACTGAGATACAGGACCGATGGGAAACTGTTTAACCTGCGAAGACTCCAGGCTGTCACCAAGATAAAAGAGACTGTGTTACGAGATCTCCTTTTTGCTGATGACTGCGCCCTGAATGCTGGATCAGAGCAGGAAATGCAAGCCAGCATGGACAAATTTGCAGCAGCATACGACAACTTCGGCCTTCTCATCAACACAAAGAAAACCGAAGTGATGCACCAGCCAGCTCCAAAAGCTCAGCATCAAGTGCCCACCATCACAGTGAAGGGACAAAAGCTGCAAGCAGTGGACCAATTTACATATCTTGGCAGCACCCTCTCCCGCTCAGTGACAATTGACATCGAGGTCAACTGCAGAGTCGCCAAGGCAAGCTCTGCATTCGGCAGACTGTTGACCAAAGTGTGGGACCGCCGTGGAATAAGCCTTGCTACAAAGCTTAAAGTCTATCGAGCAGTAGTGTTAACTACCCTGATGTACGCCAGTGAGACTTGGACTGTATACAGGAGGCACGCTAGGCAACTGAACCACTTCCACACGATTTGCCTCCGCAGACTTCTGAGGATCCGGTGGCAGGATAAGGTGCCAGACACAGAAGTCCTTTCTAGAGCAGGTCTGCCGTCAGTTTACACCCTGCTGATGAAAGCTCAGACACGCTGGGCAGGCCATGTTGCAAGGATGCCAGATCATCACATCCCTAAACAGCTCTTCTATGGTGAGCTGTTTCAAGGGAAGCGATCGCACGGGGGACAAAAGAAGCGATACAAAGATACGCTTAAAGCCTCTCTCAAGTCCCTGGATATTGACACCACCTCCTGGGAGACCCTGGCACAAGACCGATCAACATGGCACACGCTGATCTACCAAGGCTGTCAAACATCTGAAGCCAGAAGGACAACCATAGCACAAGAGAAGCGAGCACTCCGTAAAGCCAGAGTTGCAAAAGCTGCAACAGTGGTGCCCACACGTCTGCCCGACCTGTAGTAGAACATTCCGTGCCCGTATCGGCCTTATCAGCCATTTGCGGACACACCATGAACAGTCCATAACCCGTTAGATGTCAAGGTCCTCTTCGAATACGATGGACGAACAACAACATAGTCCTGTATTTTGTTTTTGATCTTACATTGAGATGGAGAGAACAGATGCACCCAATCCACCTTCTCTGGACCATTATTTGATATACGTTTATTATGTCCCCTGTCATTCATGTTTTTCTAATGTAGCCAATCACACACTTTTCAATCTTTCGCCATAGGAGATCTTTTTTTGTCAGTCTAGCATCTCATCTATAGTTAATTTGGTGCAACTGTGTGTCTTGTGTGTTTGTACAGCACCTACCGTACTGACACCCTGGTCCTTGAATAAGGTGCTACTGGGAGACATCTAGTGAACAGTAAAAATGATACTACATCAGTACAGCTATATCTGGTTAGGCTTTCACAGCACAAGACCAGTGTTCCCTATGTGGATGGAGGGGAAAGGTGGCAGCTTTTCGCCCTGGGTTGGTTTCTGTGCATTGATATAAAAGTACCCCCTTTTCCCAAGAGTGTGGGGAAGGGATGTCAGCTAGCACTTGAAGGCACAGCTGTCTGATTTGTGGTTGGCAGTGGCTTACCAATAGGCTGGTCCTAACCAATTGGCAGCCCTCTAGTAGGGGAAAATTTGTTGGGGGGAGGAAAAGCGCTCACATGTCCTGGCTCGCCCACCCCTAAGACCGGCTCTGCTTACCAACCAGAATCATAGAATCAAAGAATACTAGAACTGGAAGGGACCTTGAGAGGTCATCGGGTCCAGTCCCCTGCCTTCACGGCGGCACCAAGCATTTTAGATCATCCCTGACAGGTTCCTATCTAAGAAACTAAGCTTCCAAGAGGAGTCCAATGACATCTCTATACACACCTTGGTGCCGCATCATATTTGCTTGCTGTCGTCAGAGCTATTTATATGCTGGTTGCAGCAATACTTGGATGGTTATAAGTAATTTGTCCCTAACTGAATATATTTCAGTCCGGGCTTTTCCAATGCAATATTGCTGATGCGCAGTGAGAGGAGACCTGCCCTCACCATGCTACCCGTGGTCATTTGGACACATTGGAAATGGTTTCCTCCAACTACTAGAGGCAGTCATCTGTCCAGAGGGTGACCCAAAAGCTACGTCACTTAGAGAAGCAGTGTGTTCTGAGGATACACTGAGGACTGGGGTGTGGTGGGTCTGGTTCCAACTCAGCCTCTGATCATGGGCTGGTCAGTTTCCCTGGCTGTGAGAAGGGGAAGATGTTGCTAGTTCTTGTTCAGGAAGCACTTGAAGATCCATCAGTGATAGACAGAACCCACTGAGTTGAGTGAGTGTCTGGGGTTGGCAAGGACCGCAGAATTTGGTTCACTAGGATTAAGGGTTTTTAGTTCTTCAGATTAGTAGTGTTCCATGGGCATGCTCCAGGATTAGGAATCAATGACACCTGCTCTCTCCGTCCGTTCTCCCACTCGAGTCCACCAACCCAGCTGCTCTTTTAAGGGTCTTAGCAAGGCGATAGCCAGCCGTAAGTGATGGAGTCAGTGTGAGTCCTGCATTTCAGTAGATGCTCTCAGGACTTCCTGGTGAGAGAAGAGCTTTTAGGATTCCGTCTGCCCTCATTCTGCTGTGCGGCTAGGGATGCGTTTGGGAGGGCAGGGGAGGAGGTTGCGTGTTTGTTGGGTTCCTGCTTTGTAACTGCTGAGTGTGTGTTGTCCTTGTCAAGTTCCCACTTGGCTCAGGCATGAGGATTCCTTTGCAATTGTTTCTGACATTTCAGCTGATGTCCCCTCTGGTGGCTAACCCTGGCGTCCAGGTAGGATTCAGCCGGGCGCTCTGCCAATTACTCTCCGATTAACACATAGGCTGTGTCTACACTGGGCCACTTATTCCGGAAAATCAGCCGCTTTTCCAGAATAAGCTGCGAGCTGTCTACACTGGCCCTTGAATTTCCGGAAAAGCAACGACGCTCTACTGTACAAAATCAGCCGCTATTCCGGAAAAACTATTCTGCTCCCGCTCGGGCATAAGTCCTTATTCCGGAACACTGTTCTGGAAAAGGGCCAGTGTAGACAGCCCAGTAGTCTTTTCCGGAAAAAAGCCCCGATGGCGAAAATGGCGATCGGGGCTCTTTTCCGGAAAAGCATGTCTACATTGGCCACAGACGCTTTTCCGGAAAAAGGGCTTTTCCGGACAAGCAGCCTGCCAATGTAGACGCTCCTTTTCCGGAAAAACTGAAAACGGAATAGTATTCCATTTTAAGCAGTTCCGGAAATTCATGCCAGTGTAGACACAGCCAAGGTGTTTTTTGGAAGTTGGGACTGGAGACCACGAGATGGATCACTTGATACATTTCCTGGTCACTTCCTCTGAAACATCTGGCACTGTTGGGCTAGCCAGACCATTGGTCTGATCCAGATGCCCATTCTTACATTTAGAGCCCTGAGCGAATACAAAATTGGATCTGCAGAAATGAGCCACGGACATCCACCTTCACATCTGGGGATGTGGATACCTACAGATATAAAGAGGATAGCCACAGATTTGCAGGGCTCTACTGATGTTATTATGTTGTTAATGCACAGAACATATCAGCCATCTGATTTTTTTTGGTCGTTGCAGAACAGGCAACAAACCAATCCACAAGATGGAGGTCCCCAGTGAAGGCAGATGAATCTTCCAGTCACTAGATAAGGAAGAAGAATCAAAGGGAGAGGCATGAGCGAGGAAAGAGCAGTCCAGAGAGCTGGAGCTAGGAGGATGAACTGTGGCGGGTTTGAGGTCGATTTCCCTGGCATCTCTTCCCTTAGGACAATGGGCTGGAGAAACGAGGGGATCCACAGTTTAAGCTCTCTGCCTTCACATACCCCTCCCAGGGCCAGACCGAGCCATTCCGGTGCCCTGGGCAGACAGTTTAATTGCACCCTGGGTTGGAGAAGGCCCCACCCCCCGCCCAGCACGTGGAGGAGGGCGCGCAGAGCTGGCAGTGGCAGGATGCACGTCCCTGGCCCGGCTATCGCCGCTGGTGCACAGCCCAGGGCCGCCTGCGGTGGGCCGAGTCTGGCCATGTAGGGCCCTGTGGCCGCGGGGGGAAGGGCGCTGCTGGCCAGTGCTGCGGGGGTTAATGCGGCCCCCGCCTCAGGCGGCCGCTGCAGGGTGGCCGCTGGGAGCTGCTGCAGCCTGCAATCTGGGAGCCCCTTACAGCTGCCATCAGGCGCCCCCCATAGGTTTAATCCGTCCCTGACCCCTCCAGACCATTCATGCTGGACAGCCCCTCAGCCACTCTGACAAGTCACCAGTGGTGACCTGGATCTTGGAAAATTTGCTGAGCAGCCTGGAAGCACAGAGGCCAATGTTCCCTCTAATCTTTTCCATCCAGGTGCAGAACATTTTGATGTGCACTGAGGCATTAGAAACACAAAACCTAGCTGGGGGCGCTTGGAATCTCTCCTAAGCAGCCGCACAAGCGCCCAACTTACAGGGGATTCCTGGCGGAGACTGGTGTCTCTGATGTGCTGCACTGTGGGCAGCTGTCTGCTCCTGTGCTAAGCGAATGCAAAAATGCTACCAAATGAGCATGTCACGCTGGACCTGGTGCACAGTGACGGAGGATCAGACCCCGTGTTTCTACATCAAATAAAAAACTTGCAGTTCCACTCATGCCTTTATATAATAATTGTCTTCTGGGATAGCCTTTCAATGGGTGGAGCCTTTCCTGGCTCCAGATTTAGCATACGGGAGCCAGTCCAGGTCTAGGCTCTCCTCTCATTTACACCAGTTTTTCTTGGCCGTAATTCCATGAGGGCATGTCTACACTACAGCGTTATTTCGAAATATCTTATTTTGAAATAACGCGTCTACACACAAAATAGCTTTTGCTATTTCGAAATAGCGCGTCCACACTGATTGGATGCTGAATCACATTTAAGGCCAGCCAGAACTGGCAGGGCATCAGGTTCTGGCAGGGCATCAGGTCAGAAGTTACCTTGTGGCCAGGGTGGCCAGCAGGGCACCCTGGGAAGGGCTGGAGGCCCCCTATTTTGAAATAAGCGTCTACACAGCGCTTATTTTGAAATAGCAATTTTGAAACTGGCACTATTCCTCATGGAATGAGGTTTCCCAATTTCGAAATAAGCCGTCCGCTACTTAGAATTAATTAATTAATGTAGACGCTAGGAAAGTTATTTCGAAATAACTGCTGCTCTTTCGAAATAACTTTGCTGTGTAGACATACCCTTAGTTTCAGTGCGGTGGCTCCTGCTTTACATCAGTATAAGTGATGGGAGAATTGAGCACTGCTATGTCCATGATCACCTCCAGGGATTAATTTGGCCCAACGTGTATTAAATAATGGTCCGCTCATTTGCCACTCTTCAGTTTTGCCCCTACAAAAATTTATTATTGCCAAGAGAGGTAATAAGTCAATAATCATGGAAATAATGGGGATATTTGCATGTAGATCAGCTGCATTTACAAAATTCTGCGTGTGAGCAAAATGCACCCTTGACTGTAACGTCTTTTGCAAAAGGCAGAAGTAGTCAGAAGAACTTGAATGGAGCCATCTTTGGCCTGACCATTCAGATCTAGCTAAATCAATTACGTCAATGTTTCCAAATTTCATTTTGTCAAATCTTTTTACTCCTTTTTTTTCTAATGTCAAAAAAAAAAAAAAAAACCCAATTGGGACATTATTGGAAACAACCATTTACATTTTCCCTTTTGAAATACTTTTCATTTCAAAATGTACGGCACCATCATATAAAATAAAAGAGTGAAGCACACGCAAAATGAAACGTCTCCATTTTGTTGAAAACTCATTCCCATCATTCCTGCCATTTTCTGCCATGTTCTGCCATTTTCTTTCGTGGAAAATTTTGAGTTTGCCCCTAATTGGAATGAAAATCTCTGTCCAAATCTTGACATTCTCTGCCACAAGGTGTTTCTGTTCTCCGCACAGCTCCAGGAGGTAGGAAAGCCCATCAACGACATCTGGGCTGTTTTCCTGCCAAAATCATTTTGCTAATAGACACATTCTGTAAGCCAATACTCCAAAGGAAAAAAAATGTGTCTTAAAGCATGGCCTTCATGGAGTCAGAGGCAGATAATTAAAATGTAAAGATGGGGCTCTCTCCTCATCTCTCAACCCTCTTCTTCCTTCTGTCTCTGAAGATCTAGCCAAACAGGGCTGGCTGGCACTGAGGTGACATTAAAAAAGGATTAATTTCTTCTTTCCAGACCTTGATCTGGCTAGCTGGAGGATACTGCTTGTTTTGCAACACACCATTAGGCTAGGACAGTGGCCTCCAATCTTTTTAACCACAAGATCACTTTTTCAATGTAAGTGCAATGTAAGATCTACCTCAGCTGTGACCAACCCGAAGCTCGCGAGCCGCATACGGCTCTTCCCCCCGTCAGTGCGGCTCGTGAAGCCACCCCTGAGAACGGCCCTTGCCTCCCCTGTGCTCACCGGGGCAGAGGAGCTGTCTGGTGCTTCCAATATGGTGGTGGCTGGTGGGAGACTGCTGAGGCCAAAAAGCATAGAAACGTGCTTCTCGCGCTTCTTAAAGGGGTAGTCCTTTTTTTTTTTTTTTGCTTTAAAATTTTGCTGTGGCTCTTCACGCTGGATCCACTAATATCTTGGCTCTTCCTCTGGAATGGGTTGACCACCCCCGATCTACCTCAAACCCAAATATTCTTGCCCTTTTTCTTTCCCACCTCTTCTCCCAGGCCTCACCCTACTCACTCCATCCCCCTTCCTCCCCACCATCACTCACTTTCACCAGGCTGGGGTAGGAGTGCAGGCTTTGGTCTTGGGCGAAGGGGCTTGGAGTGTGGGAGGGGCTCCGGACTTAGCCCAGGGAGGGGCATTGGGATCCAGAAGGAGTTTCAGGGTGCAAGCTCTGGGAAGGAGTTTGGGTGCAGGGGGACTCACGTCTGGGGCAGGAGGTTGGGTGCAGGAGGAGGTTCAGGGCTGGGACAGGGGTTCAGGAAGCAGGCTCTGACTGGGATACTGTTTAACTGAGACGGCTTCTGGGTGGTGAAGCAGTGGAGTTAAGGCAGAGTTACTCCTGCCCTGGCCCTGCACCACTCCTCAAAGCAGCTGGCATGTATAGCAATGGCTCCATAGCGCCATGTGCTGCCCCGCATCTACAGGCACCGAGCTCACAGCTTCTACTGGCCACAGTTCCCCGTTACTGATCAATAAGAGCTGCAAGAGCGTTGTCTGCAGGCAAGGACAACATGTGGAGACCCCCTGCTCTGCCTTTCTCAGGAGCTGCAGGGACATGTCAGTCACTTCCAGGAACGGCAATAAACAGGGATAAAAACTCCATTTTAGACCTCACTCCTCAAAGAATTAAAGTTAAGTGTAAGGGAGATATGAAAATGATGAAATGCACAGACCAGTCAAAAACCAAAACGAACCCACTTTGCAAGTAGTAAAGAAGTAACATCCACCCCCCATATATGTATTGTGTTGGGAGATGAGAGCAAAGGACAAAGTGTGTTAGTGAGAATGACAGAGACTTGCATTGCCAAACTCCCTCCATCCCCTTCTCTCTCTGTGAAGGTGGGGTACAGAAGTGGGGGGGGGGGAAGGAGGGACACCCTGCCATCAGCATCCTCCTTCTTCTCCCTCCTACACCTTGCACAGCAAACAGGAGGCTCCCAAGTGGGCAGCTCCAAGGAATGTAATATATGGGGATATACCATCTCAAAGAGCCAGAAGGGATCTTGCAAGGTCATCAAGTCCAGTTCCCTGCCCTCACAGCAGGACTAAGAACCCTCCCGGTCAGATTTGCCCAAGATCCCTAAATGGCCCCTTCAACGATTGAGCTCACAGCACTGGGTTTAGGCAAGCTAATGCTCAGCCCACTGAGCTATCCCTCTCTTTAGCCAGGTTAGCCCAGGAAGAGGGCAGGAGCAGCAGGACAGTGGATGGTGGGGCAACTGAAGTGCCAGCGCTTGGTAGCTTCCCGGCCAAACCAGTCAGGATCACCTGTCAGAGGCTCCAAGATCTATCAGTAGATCCTGATCGACTGGTTGGTGACCACTGGTCTAGGATAAGTCTGTTTCTCCTCCAGCTTCTTACGATGAAATGTGTCCTAATCCCAGGGAAATGAGCAAGATCTTGGATGTGTAATCCAATTGCTTTAAAAAGGAAACGGATATTGTGAAATAAAATGGAATATAAGCTTGTGACTGCTTGGAGTGGGGGGCTGGACTTGATGAACTTCTTAGGTCTCGTCCATCTCTATGGTTCTATGACTTTTGTTACTGAAGAGCAGGAGTGGGTGGGAGAGGAGAGAGAGAATTAGACACTAGACACCCGTGAAACATTCTGGATTGCAACTGGCCTGAAGAAGGTGACTTTTGGGCAGGGCAAAGGGGAATCTAGCCCTGACAACTGTGAAGATGAATGGTTCTCAAACTTTTGCAGAGTGGCTGATGTCTTTAATAGCAGGCACCTCCCAGCGGCGGGATAGCCCTGGGGTAACTATGATTTATTTTTGCACAGTAAGGTAATTGTGATGAAGTATTCAAGGTATTTTTGGCTTCCTCAAATGCAATGTGAGCAGCCAGTTCTATGCAAACCACTGTCTCCTGATCTCAGGGACAGAATATACGTAGTCCCAGCACCAACTGGATTTCAGCCAGACCCAGCCAGGCAACAGACTAAAAGCCCTGGAGCTGCCCACGTGCTGTTGCCTCTTCACTGGCTTTCTGCTGGCCTTTGTGTGTTGCTCTTGCTATGCGGGCTGTGACGGAGGAGCAGCAGGAGAGGGGTGGAAAAGGAGAAGAGCGGCTCCGTGTGTATCGATGTAACCGTTACCTTCAGATGCTTTTTAAAAACCCAGACAACCGGCTGCTGTAATTTGGGGTTTTCTTTTGTAGGAAGCACGTCCCACCGCTGGAACATCTGCATTGACCCTAGCACATCACCTGGAACAATGGACGGGCGTGACAGCCTAGATGTGGACTTGCTCTAATATTGCTGTCTTACAAGAGACCCTTTAAACGGATGCATGAGAAAAATAAACCCTTTCCACTTTACAGACACTAGCTCTGACAGTGGCTGGGGCTTTTTCTGAGGCACAGAGGAAACAGCCCCTGTCCTTGTTCTGCAGTGCTCAGTGATGGGTGGGGGTGAAAGGTTACTCGGCATCTTCCCTCACTGTGTTTTCTCCCAGCCCGTTTCTGTGCCCCTCCCGTTGCTGAGGGCTCACCCCTCTGCTGGTTTCTAGTTCAGCAGGAGTTAGGGGTGCCAGCTTTCCCTGGAGCCACTGGTAAATCTCCCAGGGACTTTTCATTCCAGCTACTGAATGGCTGTGACTTGGGGCCTGAACTCGGTATGGGCCCAGGGTCTCCCCATGGTTGCAGGGTTCAATTCTTGTTGTCCTAGGGTAGGTCTCCAAGGAGCACAGTCCCATGGGGTCTGCGGTGGGTGCCTGAGTCTGGCCCAAACTCCAAGAGGTGCTGGTAGTAGGGGAACTACTGCCCCCGGCGCCACGTGGTTTCCCTTACAGCTAGGTTCAGTGGCTCTCAGCCCCCGCATTTGGGGAGCATTCCGGGGACTATCCAGAGAGCCCCCCCCCCTTTAGCGGTGTTAACCCAGGAACTTGCAGCTCCTCCCTCCCCCAGGAGAGGGAGAGGAACCCAGCGCCAAGGGCCGGGCGGTGGGAGTGGGGCGGATTTCCAGCGGCTTGGGGGGTGCAGCGCCCGCCCGCTTTGTGCTCCGCAAGGCCCCGGCTGCCATCTCAGCGGATCTCAGCGAGCAGCCCCCGGCCTGGGAGCCGAGGCAGGCAGGAGGCAGCATCTCGCGGCCCCATTGGTCGCTCCCCCAGCCCCTATGCGTCAGGCTGAGCTGGGAGGGGGGCAGAGAAGGGGGAGTGGCAGAGAGGGGCAGGGGGCGGGAGCAGAGAGGAGGGGAGGGGGGCTAGGGGGTGGTCCAGTGTTGCAGGGGGCCCGGAGCTGCGGGGGGAGGGGGCAGGGAGATGGAGGGAGAAGAGGAGGGGGCTTGCGGGGGAAGAGGGAGGGGGTTCCCGGGGAGGGGGCTTGTGGGGGGAGGAGGCAGAGCGCTGGGCAGGGCTGGGAGGGGGCAGCACTGAGCAGGCTGCACCCCCTCTCCCCCCGCTGCCCCAGCCCAGCCCCGCAGCTCCCGGCCGGAGCAGCCGCCGCAGCTGGCCCCGCATTGTCCCGGCGGCCGCAGGATGCCGAGCCCCGCACCGCCGCCCGCCGCCCCCCGGGCCCGCGGATTCGGTGGCTGCGCCGGGCTCCCATAGGGACGGAGCCGGAATGAATAGGTGAGCGGCGGCCGCTGTCACTGTGGGGAGCGGGGCCGGGGCGGGCTGGGGGCGCACGGGACCTGAGAGCGCACGGGGACCACGGCGGTCTGGGGGCGCACAGGATCTGGGGGCCAGGGCGGTCTGGGGGCGCACGGGATCTGGGGGCCAGGGCGGTCTGGGGGCGCACGAGGTCTGGGGGCGCACGGGGGCCGGAGCGGTCTGGGGGCGCACGGGACCTGAGAGCGCACGGGGGCCACGGCGGTATGGGGGCGCACGGGATCTGGGGGCGCACGGGGGCCGGGGCGGGCTGGGGCGCACGGGACCTGAGAGCGCACGGGGGCCACGGCGGTCTGGGGGTGCACGGGGGCCGGGGGCGCACGAGGGCCAGGGCGTGCTTGGGGCGGCCGGGGGCACTGAGTGTTTGGGGGCGCAGGGCGGAGCGGGGGGCGCACGAGTACGGGGGACAGGATACACTGCCGCGCTCGCCCAGGCGGGGTTGCGCTGGGTGTGCATGGAGGTTGTTGCACAGGGTCGGCGCTTTGGAGGCTTGCACACTGTCAGGATGTGGAGGGGGTCCTACAAGGTCCGTGGGTCGCACAGGATTAGGGAGCGAATTGGGGGGCGCACACAGTGTGGGTTTTGGGAAACTTGCGGGGGACAGGGTGTGGATGGGAGGGATGCACATTGTGGGGGATGCACCGATCTGGGTGTGAAGAGGGGGTTACACAGGAGTCAGGGTGTAAGATACAAGCTTGGGCATGCACAAGGCGAGTTGCACTGGGATGGGGGGGATTACATGGAGATCGTGTACCTCCGGGGTAGGAGAGTTGCACAGGATTGGGAGGGGTTTCCTGGGGTGATTGCACAGGGCTGGGGAGAGGGGGAGTTGCACAGGCTCTGGGTGCAGGTTGCACAGGCCTGGGCATGCAGGCCAGCTGCATGGGGCTGTGAAAGATGGCCAGGTTTTTCTCTGAGGTGGATAGGGTTGGAGAGGCAGAGGCTGCACTGGGATTTAACGGGGTGCATAGGGCCTGGACTTGTGTTGGAAGGGGAGGGCTAGACAGAAACTGACTGTGTGTAGAGGTGATCAGGGGCTGGTTGCATGTCAGGATTGTAGCTGGGATGTTTGGGGCCAGAGCTCAGAATTCTCCTGGATGTTGATTCTGGCAGAGCACTCTGCACAAAGAGAGACTCCTCTGCACCCCCTGAGAGCTAAAGGGGTCACTAAAGGGGTGGTTTATTTCAGAGGAAGGGGGTGACTATATATTAAACAGTCTCTTAGCCTGATCACTGTCATTCACGGCCCAGCTGCCCACCCAGGTCCTTACCTCAGAGGCAGCAAGGGATGTGGGGCGCATAATGCACTGCACATGCATTTCTTATTGGTTGCCTTCTAATACCCCGGGGGCGGGTTTAGCTGTCAGCCGGATCTCACTGACCAGTCACAGTGTTCCGAGAGAAGCGGGTGCAAACACTATTGCCAATTTCTGAAGCGTCTGTTATCTCCGAGTCATGGTGTTTCAAAAATACAGCCCCCTCTGCGGTGGATGGACACACACCTTGCTGTCCAGCCATTGTGGGAGGAGAGTGATGACACATACCCTTGGGGATGGCAAACCCTTACTCTTTCCAAAAAGTGCTAATGGGATCTTTAACGTCCACGCGGAGCAAGAAGGATTTTAATGTTGACGTTCTTGTCCAAAAGATACTTAGGAATTAATAAAGACAATTAATACCTGGAACTCATTGCCACATGAAGTCCTGAAGCCAAAACATAATGCAGTTCAGAAAGGGATTGGAGCTTTATAGGTATATCAAGAATATCTAGATTTATGATAGGTGATGACAACAAAGTTGGAAAGAGACAGTAAATTTCAGTTCCTTTCACCGTCATCTGAAGACCATGGCGCAGGCCCCTGGGAGAACCAGGGTGCTGGGCTGTGTGTATGTGGATGTGGTCGACGGGGCTGTTTCGGTGCTCCTTTTATTAATTGTCAGCTGGGTGTCACCAGCCTGGTTAAAGATGCACCAAAAAACAGAGCGTTTGTGTTGGGGTTTCTGTGCCCTCCCGGCAACCTTCAGTAAATATAGCTGAAGAGTCCGTGGGCGGCTAGGCAGTGTGGAAGATATGGATGTAAACATGTGTCAGAGCTGTGCTATGGGATGAGTGAAAGGAAGTGCTGGCTGCACATTCCCCTTCATCTCAAACACAGGTGCTGGCACTGTGTGCTTGGGGTGATGCCGCACACCCTGGCCTAAAGTGGTTTACATTATATACAAGGATTACAATGTGGTTCAATGGCTCTCCCCACCCCCTCTGTACAAATTGTTCCAGCTGATCCCAAATATTCCGTGCCTCAGTGCAGCAAAGATTGTGGGATATTCCTCCGCTGGCAGGTATAGGGTTTTTAGATGTTGCATAGTTCTGAGGACACCCTGGCTTGTACTTAGTGGTGCATAGAAGGGCAGCCAGTGAACAGGAGAGAAAAGGGTCAAAATGAAGATTAGGTTTGATGGGAGCCAGTACCCATGCAGGCCTGATGGGTATGGAGAGAAGGAGCCTAAAGAATGTTTGTTTGTTTGGCCCCGAGTTGTGTTGATAGCAGAACTGCATATGGATTGTACAGGGAACGTACCTGCTGCTCTCACATGTGTGCCGAGTAACCCTAGCCCTCCCATGGGGCTGGGATTATGGACTGTTAGCTGACCCTCTGCTTTCTCTGTTCAGACTGTCCTCCCCACCCCATGGCCTCAGGGCTTCATGTCAGTGCCCAGGCATGACTCCTGTTAGTATGTGTACAGGGAGCGAATAGGTTCCGGAGCATGCTATAAATGTGTTTACTGGAGAGCAGCTCATGTACCTTCTAAGAACAACAACACACAAGCTTTCCTGCATAATAGCAAGTTAATCAGGCAGGCACGGGACAGGACCAGCCTATTTAAATGTTGTAGAATTAAATTTTAGTACAGTATTTTTTTAAAGCTCAGGATATTTTTTTTGGATCTTTTTGTTCCTCTTCCTGCTACAAGTAGAAGACAATTAGTGTATTTTACGGTAATTCGTTAAGCAGCAAGTTAAAAAAGAATGCATCACAAAAATATGTATATATGCGTGTATATTTAAATAAATGTTCAGTTTCTTGGAGCTTCTGCCGATCCTGTGTATTGGCATTCTAATAATAAATAATATTAATAATATCTCCGTTTTTAGCACAAATTGGAAGATTACAAATGTGCTTAACTAAAGTTAGATTGAAACCTCCCCCCCAACCGTCATTGTAGTTAATTCAAGGAGATTGTTTTAAGCAAAACAGTTTGGCTGAAGAAAATGATTAAAAGAACTAGGTTTGGTTCTATAATTGAATTATTGACTGCATGCATCTGTATTACGGAAAAACCCTCACTCATTTCCTTCCAAATCTTTCCACATGGTCAGGCAGATTGCTTGCCTTGAGTTTTTATGGATTGCTCTTTATGTACTCATCAAATGTTGACCCGGGGGAGGTAGAATTTTGTTTTGTGTGGGAGCCAATCTGTAATTTATGTGGGTGTTTATTCTTAGAGGTGGTTCCGAATTACACATTTTGGCCGGGTAGAGACTCAGTGGAACGAAGCATTTGTTTTAGATCTGGTGAGCAGAGGTGTGTGGACATTTTCTAATGGGGGGCTTTTGGGGATAATGACTGGCACATATTGGATTGTAGCCTTTGAAAAGCCTCAGAATCCTGAAATAATGTAAACACGAAGGCCTGGAGTCATCAAGAGGGTGAAACTTTACAGAAGTCACGGGAGCTGTGTGTGCCCTTTTTCACCACCGATCGTCTTGTGCTGTAGACTACACTGAACGCTTATTATTGGCGATGAAAATGCCCTATTACTCCCTTTTCGTGGATGGCTTCTGGAGTATCTCTCTTTCCCAAGGGAAACTGCAGTTTCTTGTTGTTATTTTTATTTTACAAATGCCCGAGATCTGATTTAGCAAAGGCAAACTAGATCCCGGGGTGGGTTTTTGGTGGGGCTTAAGCCGTGAAGGAGCAGAAAGCTGCTGTTCCTCTCTCACAATTAGTTTTCTTTTAACTCAGCTCCAGGGAACGGTTTAGCTAGCAGCCTTTGTTCTGCCTCCATTCTCCTTTAGAAGACCCTCTGCATTCTTTCCTTTTGCCATTATCATTTTGGTTAAACAGAAAGGCAAGTTGTGTACCATATGGATCATGTTAACAATTGCTTATCTGGAGCTGGTGTTTTCTCCCCTCTCCCCAACCTTTTTGCTTCTTCCAGACCTCTGAGTGGGGTTTTAATAGCATCTTCCATTTGAAACAATCAGAAGCACTGGGATGGCAGTTTGACAAGGATTCTATAAAACAGGCACAACCTCTCTCTCCCTCTGTTTTGTCTTATGTACTAACAAAGTTCAGTTCCCATATCTGCGGAAATAGAGCGTCTTGCATGCCACCAGCTGGAAGAGAATTAGCACATTTAAATTTGTGATTAGGACTAAAACCCCTACAGAATATTTGGAAAAACTTAAAAAACCAACAAATAGTCTAGTACAGGGCTACTCAACTCATTTGTTTCCAGCTCGCAGTGTGGTTTGGGTTTACGCAGGGCTCAACACACGGCCCGCGGGTGGGAGCCAAAACAAAAAAATAGTCAATATAATGGTCTTCTGTTGATATGCATTTTAGTAGTTAAATTCCTGGACTGTCATTGCTCACTGAAAATGCTGTCATATGGGTGGAAATCGGATAAATATTGCACATTAGCACAACTGACTTGAATGGGGCCTGTGTGTTGTGTAGTCTTGCCTTAATCTTTGTGTTCATGCCCGTCAGTGTGAAAGAAGCTATTTGCATATATTTGCATATATATTTGCGTGAATATGCAACCACACTTAAGTTGCGGCCCTCGGCATGTGCTATGAGTATCATTGTGGCTCCTGGGGCTTCCAAAGTTGAGTAGCCCTGGTGTAGTAGCACCTTAAAGACTAACAAAACACGTAGATGATATCATGAGCTTTCGTGGGCACGGCCCACTTCTTCAATTGACAGACCATAATATTTTAATTTAGCAGAGACTCTATTGGGCTTTGGGGATTTTTTTCCCCCCTCACTAAGAAAATAGCACAGGCTAGATTCCCACTGTGTAGTCAATAAAGTGATTTCATGATTCGTGTAGTTACAGAGCTGTCCTCCTCTGACAATTTAGCAAGCAGGGGATCCCAGTGATATTTTTCAGGTGCATCCACATAGAAATACAAATCACAGAGGCCAAATTTTCAAAAGTGGGAATCTCAATTTGGGCTCCTAAATCCACATTTAGGCTCCTCTCTAAGTAGCCTGAAGTCCCTAAGTTGTCACGAGAGCCTCTTTATATCTGCTCCTGCTGATTGCAGATCTCCCTACTTTCTGACAGTCAGGGTGGTTTATGTTATGAGCCTGAAAATGGATTTGGGTGGTTAACTTTGGGCCCCTATGATGGCCACTAGGTGTAAATATTCCTACTGATTTCCTTGCAGTAGACATAAACAGAAGGTCCCAACAAGGTATTTGGCTGCCATCTCAGTACTAAGTTGTAGAATAACAAAGGTGGATCAGACCTAATACAAGATCTGCAGGTTTTGCGAGACTTTGACCTCCAGCCCGATGTTGGTGCAAGTATCAGGATGCACGAAGAAGTGTACTGTGCATCACGCTCTGGTTGTCTGACCCGTTACACAACCCCAGAGGGATGTGTGACCGTTCACAATATCCATGCACCACGATGAGCTTATTCTAACATGCTGGAATATTGCTGCCTTGGAACCATAAAGTAAGATTTATATTGAAACACCTGCAGTGAACTTTTTTCACTTTTTTGCGCAAAACCCCTCCTTTTTTGCACAAAACGGACCTGTCTACACTGCTTTTTTTTGCGCAAAAACCTCTTCCGCAAAAAAACATTGGACGAGAATATGAAAAGGAAATGCGAGAAAAGTTGCTAATGAGCCCTTCATTTGCATTGCCTCTTCTACAAAAAAGAGGTAGTGTAGACATAGCATAAGACTGGGAGAGCTCCTGCTGATTTTGCAAACTGGTCAATGAGCAGAAACTTTTAAAAAACGCTGACGTAGAATGGTGCATCACAAAAGGTCCTTTAGTTGTTTGCTTGGTAAAGTGCAGTTTAGTTGTGGTTATTTAGGGCATCTTGTAGGCATGCCAGCAAGCATACGGGAACTTATTTTGGGAAAATAACAGAGCGTGAGTAACGTGACTCCTCCAATCCTGTGCTGCACTGCTAACTCTTGGCTAAAAATTGAGGGGAGACTGACGGGCGTTTTAAGGGAATTTTCACATTTGTGCTGTAGTGAGCAAATATTATGTAGATTTTTTTATATAGCTTCCCTTCTATCCATTCCTACAATGAATCTTAATCTGTCACTTTATCGCATGGGTTTGTAACCCTTTCTTTCTAACACCACAGTATGTACTTGTGTGTGTATGGCTGGGTATGTATGATACACTACTGATTGTGCAGGTGTGTATGATACACTACTAATTGTGCTTTCTGGGATTTAACGATCAGTTGCTATTAAAAACCTGAAAATAACAGATCCAAATGTTGGTGAAATCTAGACTTAGGTGTGACTTGCATTACAGCTTCTCTTAAGGAGTTTGGTTTGGTGCTGCTGTTCGGTCTTTAGCTTGGCTACAGCAGGACTGCCTGTTCCGATGCAATCCCCGATTGCGTTGAAATACAAGAACATTGCAGTACCGACACCCTGCTACTGAGGGCAGAAATGGTCTGCTGCAGACTATGGTGGTGTAGCGCTTGGTCAAAACCTGCCTGCTCCTATGCCAGATGCTTCTGGCTTTTAGAGCTTTAGGGTTTCACAAATCTCTGTTGTTCCTTCCACCGCGACTTGAGGGAAATAAAGTTGTTAGACAGGGGGAAATGTCATAGCCCACTAAGCCCAGCTCTGGGGACAGGGATGGGAAGGTGTTGAGCTAGAGGATAACTGCCTATTCCTACTGAAGCAAAATGCAGGACAATGTAGCACTTTAAAGACTAACAAGATGGTTTATTAGATGATGAGCTTTCGTGGGCCAGACCCACTTCCTCAGATCAAATAGTGGAAGAAAATAGTCACAACCATATATACCAAAGGATACAATTTAAAAAAATGAACACATATGAAAAGGACAAATCACATTTCAGAACAGGAGGAGGATGCGGGGGGGGGGGGAGGAAGGAAGGTAAGTGTCTGTGAATTGATGATATTAGAGGTGGGGAGAGTGGGATGTTTGTGAGTTAATGGTATTAGAGGTGATAATTGGGGAAGCTATCTTGGTAATGGGTAAGATAGCTTGAGTGTTTGTTCATTCCTTTTTGGAGAGTGTCGAATTTTAACATGAATGACAGTTCAGAGGATTCCCTTTCAAGTGCAGATGTAAAAGGTCTTTGTTGCAGAATGCAGGTGGTTAAGTCATTGAGAGAGTGTCCTTTCTGGTTAAAATGGCAATCTTTTTAGTCCGGGTGGGGGTGGGGAACCTAAGGCCTGGGGGCTGGATGCGGCTCCAAGGCTCGGGGCTCCCTCCCCAGCATTTGGGGAGCCCAGGCTGGTGCACCAGCCCCCCATCACCTCCTCATGGTGCTGGAGCACACAAAATCTACTAGCCTGGGCCCTCCTAGGCTCCCGTGTGTGGGGAATGTGGGGAGGGTGTTTCTCCTTCTCAGTCAGGGGCCACGTCAGTGAGGGTTTGGGGTTTGTTTTTTTTTTTTGCTTCTCACTTGTGTGCGGCCCCCGAGTGATTTTTCTGTGCGTCAGAGGCCCCCTGACCCACAAAAGGTTCCCACCCCGATTTAGTCCTTCGAGTGCTGTAGAGGCAAGTAGTGACATTGGGCTGAGTCAAACCCACGGTGCCCTTCGAGCCGTCTCCCGTCTCCGGGGGTGCTCTCCACCTCATGCTGCATAGGAAGGGACCAGAACTCCACAGCGGACCAGTGGGGGATAATCTACACCCCCTCTCCTGGTCTCTCATAGTTAAAGATTGGCTTCAGCCTTGAAGCACACGGGTTAATGTCTCCGCTCAACTGTTTGCCAGCGGGAGCTGGTATAACTCTGCCTCCTCTTGTGTGACAGTCCAATGTTCAGACACTGCTGGCGCCCTCGGAGAACTGCATTTGGCTACGGACTGCGCAGGTGCCGCGGAGAGACGCGGGATCGGCGGAGGAGGCGGCTCTCGCAGCCACACGCGAGATATGGTGGGAGAAGACAGAGAAGAAGCTATGGCCGGTTGCTGGGAGGGAGTGGATGGAGGAGCTAAGACAGAGGCAGCGTTGGAGTCTATGTGCGTGAAAGGCACGCCCGTGGGACCAACTGCGCTCTCTGGGGAAAAGTCCCATGTGCATCCTAGGGAGGTGACTATCTGATGAGCAAATACTTATCGGAAAGTCGACATGTTAGTCGGCTACTTGCTTCCCTCCCTCCCTTACTACCTCTCTCAGAAAGAAGCAGCAAGTGTGGGGGGGAGAGAAAGGGATGATTCAAAGTGGCAGCTCCACGTGGAGCCCGGGGTCAGCTGGGGACTCCCCCGCTGGCCCCGGGCTCTATGCAGCGCTGCCGCTTTGAAACGCCGCGTAGAGCCTGACACCGAGCTCTCTGCGGTGTTTCAAAGCGGCAGCGCCGCATAGAGCCCAGGGGTCAGCTAGAGACTCAGGGTATGTCTACACTACCCCGCTAGTTCGAACTAGCGGGGTAATGTATGCATACCGCACTTGCTAATGAAGCCCGGGATTTGAATTTCCCGGGCTTCATTAGCATAAGCGGGGAGCCGCCATTTTTAAATCCCCGCTGCTTCGAACCCCGTGTAGCGCGGCTACACGGGGCTCGAACTAGGTAGTTTGGACTAGGGTCCTATTCCGAACTACCGTTACTCCTCGTGAAACGAGGTGTACCGGTAGTTCGGAATAGGCACCCTAGTCCGAACTACCTAGTTCGAGCCCCGTGTAGCCGCGCTACACGGGGTTCGAAGCAGCGGGGATTTAAAAATGGCGGCTCCCCGCTTATGCTAATGAAGCCCGGGAAATTCAAATCCCGGGCTTCATTAGCAAGTGCGGTATGCATACATTACCCTCCTAGTTCGAACTAGGAGGGTAGTGTAGACATACCCTCAGAGTCTTCAGCTGACCCTGGGCTCCATGCGGTGCTGCCGCTTTGAAATGCCGGGGGGAACACAGGGCCAGCAGGAGACTGCTTGAGTCTCCCGCTGGCCATGTGCTCCCCGCAGCACTTTCACCTTAGAAGTATAGCAACAGCCCTAAGACTTTTGCTACACTTCAAAAGCAGAGGTGCCCTTCCCGACTAATCGAATAGGCGGTGCAAATTGCACCACCTATTCGATTAGCCAGTTAATCTAAAGTTAACATCCTTAGTCCATCCCCCACCCTCTTTGGGAATGAGGGGACTCCAAAAACCAAATTCTCTTCAGTGTAAATATTGAGTGCGAGCAAACAGGCCGTGTCCGGGAAATGCAGAGAGAGCACGGACTTTGGCTGGTTTGGATCTTTGTGCTTTGTGGAGCCTGTCTGCTGCTAGTTCTCAGTTGTTCTCCTTGCTGCTAGAGCTTGAGCCGGAGAGGAGGTGAGCCCCCGCTGCTTCCCTTCGTTTTGCTGGGCAAGGTGGATGTTCCTCTTCTCTCAGGATCACAGAGACCAAATTCGGGGCTAACTGTGAAATATTTGTATTCTTGTACTCCAGAGAGGCCCCACCTAGGATCCCAGCTTCCTCATGCTGCACGGATGTAGAATGGGTCCCTGCCCTGGACAGCTTGCATTCTAGATGAGCAAAAATGGCAAAGAGTGGGAGGGCAAACAGAGGCAAAGTGACTGGCCCAAGTCTTCACAGCGAGTCAGTGGCAGAGGCAGGAACAGACTCCAGATCCGCCGACTCCTGGGGCCCTGCCTGCCAGGCCCTGCTCCCTCAGAGGGGAATTCTGGTGAGAACTTGAGCTTTGATAACTTGGCTTTGATAACTTGAGCTTTGATTGTATATGGGCCAGGATAGGTCCCTTGAACTCTGCACTAGGCTGGCTATGTGGTGGGTAGATTTTAAGGCCCAGAAGGGCACATCTACACCACAGAGCGAAACTCGAATTAATCTACGCAACTTTCACTACGTCAGTTGCGCAGCTGAAGTCGAAATAGCTTAGTTCGGCTTTTGGCGCTGTCTACACAGCCAGAAGTTGAAGAATGAACACTCTTCCTCCGACTTCCCTTACTCCTCGTGAAATGAGGGTGACGGGAGTCGGAGTAAGAAGTCCTCCAGCTCACCGTTATTTCGAAATAATGGTTTGCAGTGTAGACGTGCTCTTTGTTATTTCGGAATAATGTCAGTTATTCCGAAATAACGCTGTGGTGTAGATATACCCGAACTGAGCAGATAGAAGGCAGATTACCAGAGCACTTGGCCAGCAGATGCTTCAGAGGAAGATGCACCAAACGCTGCCTTAGGCAAAGGACGGCATAATGTTTAGGTCTCCTCCTCCTCCCTTTAGCTTGAGATGGGTTTGAACCTAGAAGCCTGATGTTTAATCTCTTCCAAATTGTACATTAGCCTGACCCATGGTGACTCTGGGCGTTCACGTTGTCCAGAAACGTTCAATCCCTCTTTAAATCCTGCTATGTTCTTGGCTCAGCAGTGTCGCCTGGCAGGGAGTTCCCAGGCGCGTGAGAAAGCCGCTTCTCGTTCTCATCACGCTTCTCTGCCCCCCTCTCGGTTTTGCTGTGTCCTTCTGTCCGCCGGGGAAGTCAGTTTGAACTCCGCATGCCGGATGGAGACAACCCCCGGGCTGTGTCTACACTGACATGAATTTCCGGAACTGCTTAAAACGGAATACTATTCCGTTTTCAGTTTTTCCGGAAAAGGAGCGTCTACATTGGCAGGCTGCTTTTCCGGAAAAGCCCTTTTTCCGGAAAAGCGCCTGTGGCCAATGTAGATGCGCTTTTCCGGAAAAGAGCCCCGATCGTCATTTTCGCGATCGGGGCTTTTTTCCGGAAAAGACTACTGGGCTGTCCACACGGGCCCTTTTCCGGAACAGTGTTCCGGAATAAGGACTTATGCCCGAGCGGGAGCAGAATAGTTTTTCCGGAATAGCAGCTGATTTTGTACAGTAGAGCGTCGTTGCTTTTCCGGAAATTCAAGGGCCAGTGTAGACAGCTCGCAGCTTATTCCGGAAAAGCGGCTGATTTTCCGGAATAAGTGGCCCAGTGTAGACACAGCCCCGGTGTGTATCACATCTGTCCGCCCTGTGCCTGGTGCGTGCGGATGCTTTGCTGCTTTGACTGCAGCGGTGCATTGAGCAGAGTGTTTCATTCATCCGGGGAATTACACTGAATTGCCCAGGCTCCGTCCTGCTGCACAGGGCCTGAATATTTGTGCTCTAGGCTTCTGATGTGACTCCAGGGAAGTCCCTTAGCCTCAGTTTCCCCTCTGTGTGGTGGGGTGGCATGGGATGGTGGTGATGTGGGTCAGCAGAGTCCCTGCAAGCCCAGAAATCTCTCTCTGTGTCTCCCACCATTGTGAAGACGCCGGATTAGACGACTGATTTTTTTCTCTGCCCGTTCTCAGTTCTGTAGTTCTAAGGAATTCCTCTGCCCCCCACCCCCACCAAAAAAAGCCGATGCATCGTGAAAGGTTGATCTGACTGCCGGGGCTACAAAAGCCGCATGGTGTTTGTTAGGACCTAGGGCCTCTTAGGCTGAGATCAGCAATTCTGCCAGAGCTTTCCGCTTCCACCTTCGGAGGGTGCGAGGCCGGGGGGGAGTGTGGATGGAATGCAACCGAGGTGAAAGCTGGATTGGACAGCAAACCTGTCTAGGATTGGAGGAAAACCTGTTTTCCTAGGACACTAAAGATGTTAAATTGCGATGATCAGTCGATACGATTTGTACTGACTGCACGATTAGTCGATAAGGACCACTCTGCAGAGCCACTGCATGGGTAGCTCCAGGAGCCGGCTCGAGCTGAGACTGAGCAGTCCCGGCTCCAGGAGCCCCCTGCCCTGCAACTTAGCATTTTAAATGTAGTAGGAGCTGCCAGACTCTTACTACATTTAAAATGCAGAGGCCCGGTGTCCCAGACCAATGCGAGCCGGGACTGCTCCGCTTGGTGACAGCAGCCTCTGACTGTGGGGGCCCCAGCTCCTCTCTGGAACCCCCGCAGACAGGGGCTGCTTTGCAGCAGCCTCCCCATGCCCGCTGCCACCTCTGATAGAGGCAGCAGGGAGGGGCAGGGTGACACCGTGGAGACCGTTTTAAGCTGGCTCCCCCCAGCACCGGCTCCTGTTTGATATTCCAGTCAACTACTCGGTCCTACTAGGTGACAGGCAGGAATGGGTTCCCTAGGGAGGGGGTGGAATCTCCATCCCTAGAGGTTTTTCAGTCCCGGCTTGACCAAGCCCTGGCTGGGATGATTGAGCTGGGGTTGGTCCTGCTGTGGGCAGGGGACTCCATGGCCTCCTGTGGTCTCTTCCAGCCTTAGGATTCTGTGATTCTATGAAACCTGGCGGAGCGGAGCCCCACGCGCTCGGGGCAGAGATTGAGGATGGCAGAGCCGGATCTCCACCAGATTCCACTGGCAGTCCGCATTGCTCCGTCTCTCCATTTCCAGTGGGGATCTTCAGACCCTCCTCAGTAGTCAGCACGGTGAGGAGATGCCCTGGTCAGACCCTCCGCTGTTGTATCTCACTGTTGAAGTCGATGATTCTATGCCTGTTTACACCAGCGGAGGATCTGATCTCCCCCCCACCCCCAACAGCGATTTAGACTCACAGCCAGCTCTGTGCTGCAGAGTTTATTTTGCTGTGCAACAAGGGTGTTGTAAAATCCTCCACCTGGCCTTGGGGCCTGTCGTCAGCTGTAGTTAATGTTCGTTAAACTGTACAGACTGCCAGCACAATTTTTTCCTCCAATACTGCATGGCTTGGTTCTTATCAGGAGCTCCTGATCTTTATGGGGGGCTCTAATAAACCCATCCAAGGCCTCACAAACACAGCTGAATTATGGGCTAGCTCAGGAAGAGACACAGATTTAAATATCATCTTCCCTCTTCCGCTCCCACCACCCCAATTCAGCCATCCCTTAAGTAACCACAGTAATGGCCTTAAATGTTGATGCCTTTATTATTATTTAATTATGGCAGAGCCTAGTGTTGTCTGTATTGGAGTAGGCCTAGGAGCTGCTGTCATGGCCCAGGACACTATATGGCCACACGAGTCATTTCCACAAAGGGCTGACAGCCCTTCCTAGCAGAGGCCCCAGCTGAGGCTGGAACCCACTGTGCAAGATGCTGCACACACACATGAGGTTTCTCTTTGCTTAGATAATGGAAGGATGGAGGTTTGTAAAGAATCCGCGAGCCGCCATGTTCTAAAATTCTCGTGCTGGCAAGATACGGTGTATTTCAGCACACGATTTGCAGTGTGTCCACTAGAGGGTTTGACGACCTTCCAGTTCATTGTTTCTGAAAAACCCACCTTTGGTATGAGTGCAGCTAGCCTGCTAGTAAGAGATAGCCCTTGCAATGGAAACAGACAAGGGGCAAGAGGCATGGAGCGAGGAGAGGCCCAAGGTCACCAAGCACATCAGTACCAGAGCTAGGACTGGCCCCCAGGTCTCTTGACTCCCAGTCTAGGGAATGGCCCATTTGCACTCTCATGAACAGTTTCTACTGTAGATCCATTCCAGTGACCCCTCCGTCGCAAACCGAAAATCACCGACAAACAGTCTTATGTTACTTGCTAAATTAGTTAATCTGTTGCTGCTTCCTCTTCTGGCATGCTTCTGGCTTCAGACACTTAAGCTTTGTCTACACTGCAGGGTTTTTGCGCAAGAACCTTTTTGTGGAAGAGTTCTTCTGCAAAAACTTCTTGCGCAAAAGCGCGTCCACATCTCAAAAGCACATTGCAAAAGCGACGTGCTTTTGCGCAAGAGAACATCCACACTGCATGGACGCTCTTGCACAAGAAAGCTCTGGTGGCCATTCACAGAATGGCCATCAGAGCACCTGTGCTTTTCCTGATAGGCTCCTTTTGCGCAAGAAACCCCTGTTGAGTGTCTCCACATGACTTTTTGCGCAAGAGCTGTAGTGCAAAAAGGAGTTATGCCTTGTAGAAGGAGGTATACCTGCGCCGCGAAAAGCCCTCTGTTCTGTCGATTGACTGTAGATTTTCTTGCGCAAAAAAACTCTTGAGGTGTGGACGCTCCGCGGGTTTTTGCGCAAAAATGGCTGTGTAGACATAGCTGTAGATTCTTCTGTTCCTTCCCGTGTCTCCTCTTAAGCTGAACAATGCAGATTTCCATAATCTACTTGCTGAGGCGAGTAATTTTGCCTTCTTTTGGGGGCGGGGTTCTTGCTGGGCAGAGGTTGGTGTCCTTGGTTCTAACTCTGCCTTTTAAAGGAAAAAAAGATTCAGCCAATGAGCCTGTGGCGAAAAGTTATATGATTGGTTTAAAGAGACATCTGTGGTAGGGTTTCTAAGCCAACCCCCTGCTCTGTCTGTCCTTTCCCGCAGGTCTCTTTGAAATTCCATGTATCCCAGGCACTGTGCTATGCTGCCACGCCCGGGAACAGCAAAACAAAGGCTACCCACCTAGCTTATGGGTAACCCATCCCCAATAACAAAGCGGAGAGAGCTGCATCCCAGAGCTCACAGTGGTTATGAGCAAAGTACTTGAGTGCATGCTCGAATCCAGAATTAGGGATGTAACAGTGTAGTCAATTAACCAACAAGCAAAAGCTTATCTTTTAATGCTATAGACTACATGCATTCTCCCCCGCACCCTTGCCAGTCAGTATTTCAGCAGGCTGGCCAGCAGCCCGGCTCAGTCCTGGCTTGCAATGGGTCCGGGACCTACCCCTGCTGCGGCTCTGCATTTAAAGAGTATTAGGAGCTGGATAGGCAGGCAGCCCGGCTCAGTTCCGGCTTGTGCCGGGTCCGGGAGCTCAGACTCCGCCCTGGGCAGGGGCTGCTGCCACCCCACACTGCTGCCTTTTTATGAGAGGCAGCAGCGCAGGGCGACAGGCAGCTGGTCCGCAAGGGGAGCTGGTTTTAAACTGGCTCCCTTCATGGACCAGCTCCCACCTGACACCCCATGCTGCTGCCTCTGATCCAGAGGCAGCAGCGTGGAGTGGCTGGGGGCTCCCTGGGAGTGGGGCCAGAGCACACTAGCTGCTGGCCCCGCCCCCAGGGACTATAGAATATTCAAGTAACCGTTAAGAATTCATGAGCTTAATCGACTGTTCAGTTAATCGATATTTAACATCCCTATCCAGAATCCCTTAGCAAGTGCACAATGCTGGTGCGAAGAGGGAAGCTATTTCAGTTTTAAAGAGGTACGGTAAATTAGCGTGATTAAAACTGAGTGAGTGAATGCTGAAGCCTTATCGTGGCGACGCCCTGTTTGTAACGCCGCACTTGATCGGAATGTGTTGGCTTTAGCTGCTTATGACCTAGCAAAAGAACCAGGGCGGGGGGTTCCCATGTTGATCTTTTATGTATGTGTTAAAAAATCTTTACCGAGGAAGGCGGACTTGAAGAATGGGGTTGCAAAGCAGCTAGCAGTGCGTGTGACGCAGGCTGGGAGGCCTTTCATGCACAGTGGTAAAGATGAGAGATGCATTGGACGCTATGCAAACACAAAATGACAGCTGACGGATAAGTTGTGGGTGGGTGGGGGAAGATCTAGGAAGTCCTGGGCTGCTGGCTAGAATCCTGAGGCTTTGGTGACTGGGATAACGTAGGAGTAATTGATGGCACCAGGACTAACGCTTGCCGAAATGTGTAATTAAAGGCCAGGGGTGACGGGCTCCTAACCTGGGCTGTGCACTGGAGGTTACAAAGGTTGAGTGTGTTTTGAAGGTGATGCCCTGCGATTCCCAGGCAGCTAGCTGTACTAGGAGGATAACGGCTTGCTGTCAGCTGGGTGGGCAGCTTAGAATCTCAGCTGAGACTTGGGCTGCCTTGAGAGCCAGGCTGGGAACATTCTGCTGGATCAGAGCTTGCGGTGGGCTTGATTCTCTGCCTTATAAATATGGGGCCTGACTTTCTGTTTCCCTGCACCTTGTGTCATCCCTGACCCCAGCGGGGACATCTGTGGGTGTAAACGGTGCAGGGAGAATCGGGCTCCCTGTGTACCGTGACATCAGCATGAACATAACAAATGAAGCCGACGAGATGATGCAAAACAAATACCACTTAGAACGGTGCAAAAATGTCCGTGTTGTTCAACCTTCGTCCTGTCGGAGGTGGACAAAGACGCTTTGTGCTTGACTGGTTTCCTGTGCCCTCTGCCTGGCATATCCTTGCCGTATTTGGATGCTCCAAGCTTGCCCTGGTGCCCAGTTCTAAGGGAATATGGGTCTCTCTGTGGGGACTGGTCTGTGTAAGAGAATCAGCATTTGCTACAGCAGCTTAGCTCCAGAGTTCCTTGAGTTGGAGCTGTGAGCGAGCCAAGTGTGGGGGTGGGGTGGTATGCTATGCTATGTTGGGGGTTCTCAAACTTCATGGACCCCGTTCTGCCAATTGCCCCAGGCAGGAGTCCTGTTTCCTGAGCCCTGGTGTCTCAGGCTTTGGTCCTTAGCAGTCAGTCTCGGACTTCAGCCCCAGCAAGTCTAAGCCAGCCCTTGGAACCACAGTAAAATGGGGTCCCAGACCACTTGGGGGTCCTGGCCCCCAGTCTGAGAACCGCTGCATCCTCGGGGCATGCTTATGTGATAACACAGCTTGTACTGTGTACTCCGGCTCCCAGAGCGCCTTACCAAAGGAAGATAAGCACATAAGAATGGCCAGACCGGGTCAGACCAAAGGTCCATCCAGCCCAGTAACCTGTCTGCCGACAGTGACCAATGCCAAGTGTCTCAGAGGGAGTGAATCGAACAGGTAATGATCAAGCCATCTCTCTCCTGCCATCCATCTCCACCTTCTGACAAACAGGCTGGGGACACCAGTCCTTACCCATCCTGGCTAATAGCCATTTATGGACTTAACCTCCATGAATTAATCTAGTTCTCTTTTAAACCCTGTTATAGTCCTAGCCTTCACAGCCTCCTCAGGCAAGGAGTTCCACAGATTGACTATACACTGTGTGACGAAGAACTTCCTTTTATTTGTTTTAAACCTGCTGCCCATTAATTTCATTTGGCGGCCCCTAGTTCTTATATTATGGGAACAAGTAAATAACTCCCTTATTCACTTTCTCCACCCCACTCATGATTTTATAGACCTCTGTCATATCCCCCCTCAGTCTCCTCTTTTCCAAGCTGAAAAGTCCCAGTCTCTTTAATCTCTCCTCATATGGGACCTGTTCCAAACCCCTCATCATTTTAGTTGCCCTTCTCTGAACCTTTTCTAATGCCAATATATCTTGGAACCTCAGTCATGTCATGACCCTGAGCTGTGTGGGGTGACTCCAGATTCACAGGGGAGCCCTCCTCCATAAGAAGATGCTGACCAGAATGAGAGAATCCAAAGGGGAGGGGGAAGATTGGGAGAGAACCCCAAAGGCATCATGGTTGGGAGGAAGGACTCCCCTGGGAGCTGCAGCTATTGCAGGCATTTAGCTGGATTAATGTTGGGAGTTGGGTGTGAAAACTGCTTAGAAGCCCTGAAAGGGCATGAGACCTATCCCCCTTCCAGTGACCAGTCCAGAGATGGCTGCTGCCAGCTAGCAGGGTGACTCCGTCAAGTGATAGCCGGCCCCAGTGCTTGCGAAATCCTGCAAGCCAGACCCAGGCTGGGCTTTGTTTTAATCAAAAAGGGAGAGAATAACGAATAATAAATCTAACTATATATTAAAAAATGTGCATCTGTCTGTCCAGCTGTGAGTCTGTGTGTTCTAGAACTCCTCCTAAATGATAAGAGTTAGGACCACCAAATTTGGCAGGCAGCTTCCTCTTCTCCTAACTTCAAGCAAGGTCAGGGTTTGATTGTACCAGGGAAACCAGAGCTGCTGGGAATGAGACTGTTTTCCATAACATGGAAGGGGAGGGGCTGTTCAGAGGGATGCGATACTCACAGTGGCCACTGGGGGCAGCGAGAGCGCAGGGGAGAGCTATATTGGGGACAGTCGTATCACCGAGAGTATGACCAGCAGGGCTGGGGCTCGCCATCTTACCTGCCACCAGACCTGTTAGGTGGGGCCCCCCCTGCCCAGGAGATAGCCCGTGCTGCCCCTCCTGCCCTGGGAGAGGTCAGGGAGGAGGGAGGATGTTCCCAGCAGCCCTCCCTACCCCGAGAGGGAGGCAGGGATCCCCCACCGCCCACCCGGGCTGTGTTGGGGAAGAAGCCCCCACCAGTCCCTGGAACAAGCCGGCAGTTAGGGTGTGCAGTCCCTGCTGCCCTGAGCCACCCTGGGGAGAAGCAGTGGCCACCCCCTCCTGCTGCCCTGAGCACCTCTTCTCCCAACCCCCTGCCCTGAGACCCCCCTCACTTTCTGCCCTGACTCCTGCATGCCCCCACCCCCTGCCCTGAGCCCTTCTTCACCCCCAACCCTCACTCTTCCCTCCTGCATCCCCAGGCCCCTGTCCTGAACCCCTCCTCAAGCCCCCACCTTGACTCCTGCACCTCCCATGCCTCTGCCCTTCTGCCCTGAGCCCCCTGCACCACCAGCCCCCTGCCCTGAAGAACTCAGGTCGAGTAAGTCTTCTAGTCAGAATAAAAACCAAAAATGCAGTATCCACCCTCTGGGATGTGCCCAGCAGTGTCCCTCCCCTGCCTCCCCTCTCTGCGTGCTGCTCCCCCACCTTCCCTGCAGCGTCTCCCGGGTCCCCCCCTGCTCTTCCCCCCCTCCCGGGGAACATTGAGTCAGCCGCGCATTAAAGCCATAAATCTGCTAAAATAATAACATGCCACCGGGTCTCGTGAATAGGTTGAACTTTGCTAAACCTCTTCCTGCTCGTTTATCACGGGGCACACGAGGAGAATAGCACACCCTTGATGTCATCTCTCTCCCCCTGCCCGACGCCTCTCCTGGGAACCTGTTTGGGCCATAGCCCTGATGTCTAAGGGGAATAAATAACATGGAAAGGGAGAACTTTGTGCCCTGGAGGGATTTATAGTCACCTGAGAAGACGTTAAGGACTTGAGGCCTTAGCATCCTCAGAAGAGGGGGTTGTGTGTATGGGCAGCTTAGTCCTGGCGCAAACAGATCAAGGAGTGTCATATAGAAGGGGTAGCGGGAGAAGGCGCATAGGCTGTTAAATTGCAGCCAGACGATTGAGGGAAGACCTGTGGCTTCAAATACCCCTGAATGTGGGGAACGTTTGGATCTGGGCCTGCTGGTCTCATCTGGCTGCATTTTAAGTGCATTGCTTCTTCTTGCCAAGCTCTGACCAGGTTGGTCCTGGTGTGAAAACCCCACGTGCAGGGTTAAATCTCCGTGGGGGTGCCGAAGTCTTCGCTGTTCTCCAAAGGAGCTGTAAAGGGCAGCTGTGCACACAGGACTGAGGCTTCTCCATGGAACATGCCTGGTGCATCTTCCAGGGCTCTGAGCGCCTGGTTGCCTGGGGGTCTCAGACTGCACATCCAGAGGGATGAGGTGCGTGGATCTAACGTCTGGGTGGGGGAAAGATGGAGTCTGGAGGGGGGTTACCCAGTCAGGCCCTAAGGAAGTTACCAGGTTGCATTCTCCTTTTCTCCCCCTCAGCAACTACTAGGGACCTTAATGGGACCGTGTGCCTGGGGGCCGTAGCAGTGAGAGGAATCCGTCAGTCTGAAAGCGCCATACGGCTGATGAGTGTGTCAGGCTGCGATTCACCAGTGATGCTTCCTCCATGTCCCTCCTGAGCCCTCTGGCTAGTGCAGCCCGGGGAGTGGGTGGGTGGGTGGGGGAGGGCTGTGGCTTCTTGTCTTGGCAGGGGGGCATTCTCTGGGTTATGCAGGAGCCCACGAGGGTGGGTCTGCGCTGTAGTCGCAGGGCATGGGCACCCCTGAGCTGCGCCCGTCAGGGCAGCTTGGGAAGCAGAGCAGCGACGCCACGGCAGCAGGAGTTTCACGACGGGCTGGCTGCCTGAGCAGTTACTGGGCCCTGGGGGCTTGCACTGCCCCCTTCGAAGGCCCTGCTGCCCTGGCTCCACTACCCAGCCAGCCAGGTTAAAGCTAACTCATGTATGTCTACACCTGCTGCAGTGACCCAAGCCCCATGATTGCAGCATGGGCCTACTCTTAACACCACCAGCGCCATGTTCTCCTGATGCCTAGAAGGTCGGATTTGGCATTTCTCCAGCCCCTCCATATCCCTCCCCCGCCATCTGGAGTTGCCCCGTTGATGCTTGTTCATCTACTTTTCGGCACCCAGATGTGTCCTGTGCAAATATTTCTAGGCCACGAGGGAACGGTCTGTCCTGAGCAGGGGCAGAGCTTGTGCTTCTCGTGGGGCAAGGTCTAGCGAGCAGGAATTCTACAAGGGGAGAGGAGAGACTAAGGTGCCCGCCCACGTTCGTGCCCCGCGTCTGCAGCAGCGATGGGTGTAGAGCCAGGGCGCCCGACTCCCAGGCTTGCTACCTTAGCCGCACGAACATCTTTGCCTGCCCTGCCCTGCTGAAGATGTTTGGTGTCATCTCTAGCAGAATGGTATTTTATATCTCAGGACTGGTCTCTGGTTGTCCATGCCAGCGGTTCCCAGTCGCCGGCACGCAAACCCTGCTCCACAGTGGCTGTTGGAGCTCAAGCCGGCTCACTCTGCGCTTGGGGAGGGAGGAGGTGCAAAGGAGGAGGGAGGTACATGCGCCGCCGATGGCCGATCTCGCACGGCTGCTTTTGCAAGAGGAGGCGGAGCAGGAGGTGCCCACCCAGGGCTCCGCTTCCCCTGCCGCCTGCGCAGCTGCTTTGCCAGCAGCGGCACTGGGGCCAGGGCGGTAGCAGGAGGCGCCTTACGCACAGCAGTAACGACCGCGCTCCCTAGAGGGGGCAGTTTCACTCGGGTGAGTGCAGGAGTGGAGTGGGGTTGGGGGCAAAGGGGTGATGGGTGAGGGCATGGTGGGGTAAGAAGGTGTTGGTACGTAGGGGTCAGAGGTTAAAAGGTCAAAGGGGTGTAGGAGTGGGGATCAAAGGGTGTTAGGCACTGGGGAGCAAGGGGTTGGGTTGGGATTAGGCGGACCGTCAACATTTTATTTGCATATTCATTATTATAATAATGAATGCACAAATATGCAAATAAAACGTTACCGATCCCTCACACGTTCGTGAGTGGGTTTGTTGGTCCACAGCGTAAAAAAGCGTGGGAACCACAGGTGCAGGCCACGAGGCTCAGCGAGCGTGGTCTTCCCCCGACTGTATTGGTGGTAGGAGACTCGTTTGTGGATATTCTGCTTTGCATCCTCATAATCCGGGCCCTGAGCAGCTAGGGCCGTGGGGCACGATTCAGCTCTTAATGTCACTGGTGTGAATCGGGAGGAACTCCATGGCTTTACAGTGACGTAACTGAGAACGGGCCTGGTAGCTGGTGGTTACTCTCTGTGAGCTAGGCGCAAGTTCCAGAAATAATGTGATAGCTGACCGTGGGGCTGTTTGCATCCTCCTCCTACAAGGTGATTACTTTTTAATGAGTGGCTGTTGGAAAGAGAGGAAAATTAATGATGTCTGCCTTGAGATTAGCTCTGGGAGGCCGGAATAGCTTTGGCCCAATCAATAGCGGCCTGCCAGTCGGATGGATCTGCGCAGCCCTGCACGGCGCTCGGGAGCGGGGTTCCGGTTTTCACCCCATGGTTCCACGGCACTGGGGAACGCTGCCCCTGGACCGCTGACTGCCACAAGGCGAGGGAGGCTGTGGGAGTCAGAGGAGGTTGTGTCACGCCTGTCTGCGCGGCGTCAGGCCTGGAGCCAGGCCAAGGACTTGCCGGTTCTGCTCTGCATGGCAGGTGCTTATGGAAGCCCACAGCAAAAGAAGGGGAGGGCAGCTGATGATATGGCTGCCCAATGTTACTGTTTCCCGATGTAAGAGTTTAAGCCCGTGGTCACCAACCAGTAGATCGCGATCTACCGGTAGATCTCGGAGGCTCTAAGAGTAGCTCTTGAGCCCTCTCTGAACTGCGCACCTGCGCAGTACATTTACATTCGATTTCCTCATTTGAGGAGCAGCTACTCACCGAGCAACAGCACAGGTGAGTAGCTGCGACGAATGGTGGGAATTTTTTTTTAAAAGTAGCAGTATAAGGATTGGGGATAGCAAGTGATGGAGAGGAGGAGAAGAGAGAGGGCGGGGCTTCAAGGAAGGGGCGGGGCAGTAGAGCTTGGCTTGGTCTGTCATTTAAAAGTGATCTTGGGTGTAAAAAGGTTGGAGACCACTGGTTTAAGCATTCATGCGTGTGATCTGCAGCACACCCTGTAATGAGCTCCAACCCCAGCCTTTGTCTGTATTGGGGGAATATCGCTCGTACCCCTAGAAAAGAGATGTTCATTATTTTACGCTGGGGTTATAAAATCCTAGGATGGGTGGGTCACGCCAGGGCCTGGAAGCCTTGATCAGGTTGGTCCCAGAGGTCAGGGAGGTGCACAAGTGAATGGTAAATGACAGTCCCTGGTCCACAGATCATACCGTCTCAAAGGACATTATTACATTTATTGGGTGTGGGAGAAGACTGAGAGCTGGAACTCCTGGGTCATATTCCTGTGTCTGCTTCTCATTGACTATAATAATTGCATTGTGCAACTCAGCGCCCCAAGCTTCCCAGAACGCAGGCCAAGAACCAAGCATCACCACTTGGGAACAGAGATGGTGCTAGTGCTGAAGCGAAGGCGGAAACCCTAACAGGCAGGTGGGTGAGTGTGAGTGTGTGTGTGGTGGTGGGGGGAAGGGTAATGAGAGAGAAAAGCTCAGAAGGTCATGTAGAGACAGTTCCGTGGGTATCCAGTATCATAGGCCCTGGCCCTGCCCACACTACACCCCCAGAACACCTACTGTAGGCGTTCTGGGGACAGAGTGTTGCTGCCCCCAGCACTCTGAGCTGGGGAGGCTGGTGCATGTGTGCGCCAATCTGCCCTCTTCCCCTCCCCATGGTGGGGGAGAGGATGGTGCGGCAGGCTGCCCTGCCTCCCCATGGTGGGGGGGTGGGGAGGCGGCCTGGTTTCTGGGGGGGGGGGGCCTTAGCAGAAGGAATGGGGGTGGGGTTGGGGGCTTGCCTCCCCCAGCCTTACCTTCTCCGACCGCCCATGGACAGTTCTACGCTCTAAGCTATCACGTGGCAGAAGAGAGCTTAAGTGTTGGGAAGCTGCAGGAGTCCTTGATTCTTGGTGCTCTGTGCAGCGTGTGGTCAGATTCGTAAAGAGCTCAAGGCCTGGTTCCCTTGATGGCCAACTTGATTTCACCACGAGTCTTGCGGTATGAAATGGTGAGGTCAGGCGATTGCATTAGAATCTCAATTTTCATTTGTAACAGAAGTTTCTAGCCCTTGCCAAAAACCTCTTGCGCAAAACCGGATTGGAGTAGATGATGCAAACGAAGCGCGAGAAAAACCTAATCAGCGCTTCGTTTGCATTGCCTCATCCGCCAAAGTGTAGACATAGCTCTAGTCCCCAGGGGTAGGGAAGGGCGCGGGTGGGCGTGCGAGAGCATGGGAGAGAAGAGCTGGGGCCGCTAGGAGAGCTGCTCTTGACTGGAGAGTGGTGGGGATCTCAGCTTTTCAGGATGGCTGCAGAAAGGAAGAATGAGTCAGAAGGTTGGCGGGGGCCACTTGTAGGGCCTAACTCCACCCAGAGGGATCGCATTATGCCCCAGATGGGAGAGGCTGTAGGGGATACCACCAGGGCCTGAATCCCTGAGGGGACGGGTGCGCTTAGCACCCGCTGGGGTTGGAAGGCGTTGTGGGTTCTAGCACCTGGCAGGATCCAGGCTCCATGTCAGCCCTTCACCCCCGCATTTCTCAGTGTGCGGCATGAGGGATTCACTGGGGGGCATGGGGATCCATAAGCTGAGGTGGGTTAGCATATCCCAGCGAGGGATGGGGGGATTGTTTTCATTTTTCTGAAAGGGGGAGGCTCAGTTTTCAGACGTGTCCTGACTTACCTGGGCAGACCGTGCTGAGGGGTTGTACGGTGCCTAGCAGCGAGCGGGGTCTGAGCATGGGTCCGTGGTTCATGGCACTATAAGAAACCACGAGTGCTCAACCTGTGGTACTTCCCTGGCCCCCATCACCGTGGTAACTGAGCATCTCGCAGCCTTTAATGTGCTTCTTCGAACAATCCGCCCCTGACCCAGGCCCAGGCTGGGCACCGAGACTGAGGGTATGTCCACACTTGCACCCTCTTTCGAGAGAGGGATGCAAATGAAGACATTCGAAATTGCAAATGAAGCAGGGATTTAAATATCCCACTCTTCATTTACATATTCGTGTTATGGTGCTATTTTGAAATAGTGCTATTTCAAAATAACCAGACGCTGTTAAGACGTGGTTGTTTCAAGAGAAAACACTTCTCTCGAAATAACCCTTATTCCTCATACAATATTTAAATCCCGACTTCATTTGCAATTTTGAATGTCTTCATTTGCATCCCTCTCTCAAAAGGGGTGCAAGTGTAGACATACCCTAAGTGACTTGCCCAGGGCCACACAAGAAGTCAGCAGCAGAGCAAAGAATTGAGTTGGAAATGATCAGAAACATTTTCAGCCACACAGACCCTTCGTTCCCAACACAGCTGGAATCTCCCCCCCTCATCTAACCCTTGCCGGACACCATTGACGATAGCGTTCATTGCTATCACATCCCTGGGCATATAAAGTGACTTACACACCACGGGTGTATTTAGCTTTATAGACTTGGGCCTCATCTAAACTAGGGAAATTAGTGGTAGTTTAATTAGTGAGACTACATTATTGAAAGTTGCACCATCTTATGCCAACTCCTTAGGAGTCAAATAGTAGGGGGTGTGATAGGAGCATGCCAGAGACTGAATAAGCTAGACCCATGGTGTCCAACCACATGTGGCTAGTGGCTAGCGTGTTGGACACCAGAGTGCTAGAGCATCTGTTCTCCCTGCCTTATAATACAAGCTGAAGGAGACACTCAGGGTACGTCTACACTGAACGGCTATTTCGAAATAAGCTATTCCGGAATAGTTATTCTGAAATAGCTTATTTCAAAATAGCACATCTACACTGCAGGGAAGCCTCAAAATTAGTTTGAGGCAGGCTCCCCTAATGTAGACATGCTATTTCTATTTAGAACCCCAGGAGGCACTGGGGGAGGAATAACTTAGAATGGCTCTGGTGAGGGGCGGTTTCAAAATAGCAGCAGTGGAGTGTCTACACACGCATTATTTCAAAATAGCTATTTTGGAATAGGTGTTATTCCTCGTAGAATGAGATTTACAGATTTCGGAATAAGCCGTGCATTATTTTGAAATTATTTAGAAATAATGGAATGGCTGTGTATTGTGATTTCGAAATAATGCTCGTTATCTCAAAATAACGGTGCAGTGTAGACGCACCCTCAATGACATTAAAAGGGAAAGCCATCCAGAATGGACTCAGTCCAATACGGCTTCACACATAGAATTAGACTGTGGAATTCATGGCTGTCATTAAGGACAAGAACATGGCAAGATGCAAAGCGGAACTAGACACTAATATGGCTATTGAGGGTATCCAGAGTTACCCTAATTAATGACAACCCGTTTTGCAGAAGGGCTATTGACTCTCCTGCTTCCGGGTTTAAACTCATGTCTACCTATTAGAAAGCCGACTGAGCTCTGATGTAGGGGTTATCTGGCCTTCTGTGCAATTCTTAGACCTTCCTCTGAAGCCGATAGTGCTGGTCACTAGGAGGCGGGACACGGGACTAGATAGACCTTGGGTCTGATCCATTCTGGCAAGTCCTGTGTTTCTGGTTGCATTGGCTGTAGCTACAGTGGTTTAAAATAGTCCTAGGTTAGGAATGGCCCTGCTGGCACGTGCTTTGGAACAGGAGCACCGTTTGTATGTGCAGCAGCTTAGTTGCAAACTGGGGCTTGGAGTCCCCCATTGGAAAGCTCTCGGAGCGGCGCGGTATTGATAATGAATGTGGTTATGGGTAAAGCCTCCCTTCCAAAACGACTTTGGCACGGTGCCCTGTGGCAGGTGAAAGAGCGACTTGAGGAAAGCAGCGTGCGCCCTCATTTGACACAGGAAATGTGCACAGGTTTCTAACAGGATCAGTATTCCATCCTGTAAGGCATGTGGCTTTCTCGCCCCGTTTGCTGCGCGCCTGGCCCCTCCCTTTCCACCACCCCCACTCCCAAGCTTTGCCTATTCTTTCCCTGTATTAGCCTTTGGGCTTTGTTAGTTGCAGGTTGAGTGGTTCAAATGTGTTAATTCCCTCCCTTGGGGCTCTGTCCAGTGTTTGTAAATTCCCAGTGACCGGTTGTCATTGGCCCATACGGCACAATGAATACACACAGGGGGCTGATGCGCTGGATCCTATAGTCCAAGTGGCCGCTTGTTAATTTGTTAGAATAACAGGGCTGCAAACAACTCACCCCCCCATCCCAAAACTTCGTTAGGACGGATGGGGATTTTCCTCCCACAACCTCCTGGGTCAGTTCTCCACCTACGGACTGTAACTTTAAACAGGACATGTTCCCGTCTGACTATCCCACATGCTTTGCTGGGCACTGGCAGGAGGAATCATAAGCAGCCCGTCCAGTCATACAGGCGTTGTCTGGCTGATTGCAAGATTGTGAGGATGTTGGAGGGTGTTGTTGGCTGTTAATAGCATCAGCCCAGCCCAGAGTGGTTAATTGATTCTCCAAGCCAACTGAAGCCCTTTCTGCAGTAAGGAAATTCACAGGGGTAGAACCACACTACCTTTCTGCAAAGCTGTGATGTGACCATGCCCCATGGGTGCATAGCCAGGCAGCTTTGCCCTGTCACATACCAAACTGAGCCGTGTCGGGTGCTTGTGTCTGTCTGCCCCTGGGAAGGGGGAAGCCGGGGGGGGGGGGGTGTCCCTGATGTGATTCCCAGGCTGTAGTGACACCGGCGCACATTTTCTTAATGAGCGAAGCGGAGCCGGTCTCAATTTTCTGTTCAAAATGCTTTTGTCTGTGAAAATTGGCTTTGTTGTCCAAACAGAAATATCGGTGGGAAATCTCGACTTTCAATCCATGTTGGGGGGCAGTTAATGGAAAAACAGAAAACAAAAACCCTGGTGGTCCCTTCTTACCCTGTGAGGCTATAAACTTTTATTTAACATTATTGTATTTTTTATTTTATTTATTCAGGTTCTTGGCAATTGAAGGATTTGGGTTTTCCTGAGAAATTTCCCCATTTTTTAACAAAACCCTGAAAATAGTTTTTTTTCTACAGGACCAAAACATTTCCGGTCCAGCTCTAGTATGAATTACCAGACTCCAAATCACAAGGGGTAAATCCGGAAGTAGCTGCATTAGAGTGCATCTGCACTGCTCCCGTATCTCGAAATAAGCTATGCAATTCGAGCTACATAATTGAGTAGCTTGTTTTGAGTCAGTTTTGAAATAGCTTATTTCAATTTCGAAATAACCCGCTATTCTGAAATGTCCCTTACTCCTCGTGGAGCGAGGTTTACAGGGATGTCGGAATAGCAAGCCTGTTATATTTCGAAATAATGGGTGCACTGTTAAGACGTAGGGTAGCTACTTCAGGATACCTCTGGTATCCCAAAATAGCTCCGCAGTATAGATGTAGCTTTAAAGGCCAACTGAGTTACTCTGGATTTACACCGATTTAAGAAGCAGGCCCAAAGACTGTAGCTAAGACGTCCTGGGCTTTTTAGGGCAATAAATAAATCCCGGGGGAAATCCGACCCTTACTTTTGCCCTTACTCGGGAACAAATGTTTATTGCTGTTGTTGCGAGTTGCCAATGCATACCTCTGTAGACAGACAGAGGATTTAAAATGGTATCTTCAGTCTGTTTAAAATGTGGAGTTTTGTTTCATTTTAGAACAGAAAGGAACAGGGTGACCTTGCTTAGCTGAGCCTCAGTTGTCCCCCAATTCCCAGTTACCTGAGATGCCGGCCTCTGATGTGTCTCAGTTGCAACGAAAAACGATGGTTGCCAGATATCCGGTATTGAACCGGACAGTCCGGTGTTTGCGCCTTCCGTCCGGTAAAAAAATTCAGAAACATATTGTTTCTTGTTCAACAACTTTTCCTGCTTCTTTTTTTTTCCTCAGCAACTTTTTCTGCAGGATTTTTTTTCCCCCAACAGCATTTTTTCCCAGCTTTTTTTTTGGGGGGGAGGAGGGGATTCGGTATTTTTTGTGAAACCATCTGGCAACCCTACGAAAAGCTGCCTTGATTTGCAGAGCATATTCCCCTCCCCCCTTAGCCCGCAAGTATTTTCGGTTAATCAAACTGGGCCTGATTTAGGGCCCCTTGCGAGAGTCAAGGGGACTTTGTCACCAGACTGTCAGCCCTTGATGGGGTTGCAAACCCAGTCCCACTCGATGGAGGAAAAGGGTTCCAAACTTAAGTGAGAGACTTGGGAAGGTGACAAGACCCACCTGTGCCTGCGACTGGAACCTAAACTACAGGCTAGAGCCCGGCTGTAGCTGGCGGAGGGGATCGCTGGGGCGCAGGCAGGCCCTGGAATCCGTTGTTGAGGGGTTTCCAAGGAACGTGGGTGAGTCCGGCGTCCTGAATCCCTCTGTCCCTGCTTTGTGTTTCTAGCTTTGCCGATTTGGCGGAACCTGTCCGGCAAAGAAGTCGCTGCAGGGAGGAGAGGGAGCAGGACGGGGGAGGGGGCAAGTAGCAGAAATAGGAAATGTTTGTAAATGTCGAGAGGACTGGATCTGGGTGGTTGGCATTTTTCTCATTCTTCAGCATTCTCACACGCCCCCTCTCCCACTCACTCACTCAGCGGTAGACCCCACCTCTGCCTGTCCCAGAGCAGATTTCCCCCGGTGTTATTTACAGCCCATGAAAGTCACCTTACTCCGGGCTCAGAAACAGCCAGTCTCCCACTCTGGGAATGCTCCTTGGACTAGCCAGGGTCCTAACTGCAGCTCTCTGCCCTGCTAGGAGCGTCCGCAGTTCTTCCCCATGCTAGAGCACGTAGGCAGCACGTTCCCTCCTCTCCGGGCTCAGCCAGAGGGCCAGTGGGGCTGCTCCGTGCTAGAGGCACGTGAGAGACCGAGTGGAATCCACTGCTCTTCGGCGGGGGAATGTTGCCAGCAGCTGCGGCAGGACTCAGGTGCTGCTGCCGCACGAGGCCCTTTCCCAGACACGCCCAGAGTGGCTCCTTGTGTTTTGAAATGGTTTAATTGGATGCCGGGGGGTGGCAGCATGGGCTGGCCTGCTCCTGAATGGACCCGTTTCTGCTCGGGAGATCAGGTCTTCTTGGAGAGCACATGGGCCTAGACAGAGGGAGGGATTCAGCTGCCTGGTCCAGCTCTCTACAAGGGGAGAACTGTCCAGTGACCCGGCACTGCCCTGTTCCTCAAGCCCCGCATTGGGGGGGTACAGTGGGGCACGCAGGCCCCTTGCGTGGTGCTCCAGAGGTTTGGGGCTGCGACAGGGTCCTCTAGAGATTGCCACAAGTCAGAGCACCCCCCTGCTGTCATTTAAACCAGAGGTCGTGCCAATCCCTGGAGCAGCCTGGCATCCCCAGGGAACAATGACACCTTAAAGCCACTTCCCCTGGCTGCTTCTAGAGGCGGGCCAGCAGGCCCAGCTTAGCACACTGGGCCCTGGAGTTCCGCTCCCAGCCCTTCCCCTGCCCTGGCTGACCTCAGCCAAACCTGTCAGGAGCAGCCTGTTATGTCTGCATTTGGAAAAGTATCTGCCCAGTTACGAGGCCCCAGCCACTGGGCGCTGCTGCCTCTGTATCAGAGGCAGCAGTGAGGATGTCAGGCGGGAGCTGGTCTGTGAGGGGAGCCAATTTAAAAACAGCTCCCCTTGAGCCTGTCGCCCTGTGTTGCTGCCTCTTATAAAGAGTCAGCAGCGCAGGGTGTCAGCAGCCCCTGTCTAGGGGAGTCTGAGCTCCCAGACCTGGCGCAAGCTGGACCTGAGCCGGGCTGCCTGCCCGCCTGGCTCCTAATACGCTTTAAATGCAGAGCCACAGCAGGGGTAGGTCCCTGACCCATCGCAAACCACAATTGAGCCAGGCTGCTGGCCAGCGTGCTAAAAAATTAAATTTACTGGCACGGAGGGGGGCGGGAATGCGTGTAGTCAATAGCATTAAACTATAAGCTTTTGCTTATCGGTTAATCCGTTAATTGACTACACTATTACATCCCTATTGCAAACTGCCATTGGAGTAACACAGCAGCTCTGAAATTCATCTAGCCCTGGGCTGAAGGACAGCGATTCCCCGCTCAACCATCACTTGCTGTCCTGTTGGGTCTCTTATCAGAGACTCACCAAGTGCTTTTCAAATATTAGCTGAGCCTTGCACCACTCTGTGAAGTGGGCGGGGTTACTAGTATTGCAAGGGAAGAAACTTGCCCAAGGAGACACAGAACCTCAGTGGCAGAGCTTGGAATGGAACCAGGTCTCCTGGGTGCTCTGACTGTTAGATACTCTCTCGTTCTCCAGAATGGAGCGCGTGGAGGAGAAAGCGCTGGGCAAGGCACTGCAGAGGGCATGGGAACTCCTTAATGTCTGCCTGGAGCAGCCAGCTCCTTGGCTTTTAAGGTCTCCGCTGGTTGATTCCCACATGAGATGGAAGGGACAAGCCAAGGCAAGTGCACCCTTGAAGTCATAGAGTCATAGGGCTGGAAGACACCTCAGGAGGCCATTGATTCCCCTGCTCAAAGCAGGACCAATCCCGACTAAACCATCCCAGCCAGGGCTTTGTCAAGCTGGGACTTAAAACCCTCTAGGGATGGAGATTCCACCCCCTCCCTAGGGAACCCATCCCAGTGCTTCCCTACCCTCCTGGGGAAATAGTTTTTCCTGTTGTCCAACCTAGACCTCCCCCGCTGCAACTTGAGACCATTGCTCCTTGTTCTGCCATCCGCCACCCCTGTGAACAGCCTCTCACCATCCTCTTTGGAACCCCCCTTCAGGTAGCTGAAGGCTGCTACCAAATTGCCCCTCACGCTTCTCTTCTGCAGGCTAAATATGCCCAAATCCCTCAACCTCTCCTCGTAGGTCATGTACTCCAGCTCCCTAATCATTTTGGTTGCCCTCCGCTGGACTCTCTCCAATGCGTCCACATCTTTTCCGTAATGGGGGGCCCAGAAGTGGACACATAACTCCAGATGTGGCCTCTCCAGGCCCACTTTCATTTCTGTACAAGGCCTGGTGCAGAGGAGTGAATTTCACCCATAATGTATTGCAGGTCACCAGGCCCTTACCTCCCTTGGAAGGACGAAGGGCAGGGTGGGGCCCCTGTGGTTTTGGACAGCAGAGGAGCAATGGTCCACTAACGACCACACCTTTTTATTTATACTAAATTCATTTCCATAATGAGCAAGGCACTGAGAGGCCTTCGTGCCACCCCCGTCTCTATGTTTGAGAGCAACTGTGCCCGTGTGTCCCCAGAGCCACCATTTGCTGCACGTGGGAGGGGCGATTTAGGAGGCTGCTCGGACCATTCTCAGCCCTTTCGTCGAAACCAAGAGAAACCGGCCCCTCCTGAATACAGGGCGGCGGCTTCTATTTTCACCGAGACATGTTTCCAGCCAGAGTGCTACAGAATTGTGTAGACACACTCTCTCTCTCTAGACACACACACACTCTCTCTCTCTCTCCTCCCCCCCGCCCTCCCCAAGGCATCTCGAACCAGAGTGCTGCAGAACTGTGTGTACATACGTACTCACACACACACACACACACACACACACACACTCTCCCTTGAGGCGTTAGGTTGGCTTAGGAAATAGCTGGAGGCCGCTGACTTGTGGTTTGGGTGCCCTTCTCCAGAGAGTCTGAAAGCATTTTACAAACATCAGTTACACTTAGCCCCAGTCGCACTCTCCCCATTGTAATTCGCCATGGTCTGTCTGAAAGCCAGTAGCAGGGCCAGGCTTAGAACCCAGAAGTGTCGTCCCCCCCCCGCCACTAACCCACTAGACTCCACACCCCTCCCAGAGCCAAGGAGTCCTCACCTCCCCCCCTCTTGCTTTAACCGCCAGACTTCACCAGAGCTAGGAATAGAACCCAGGAATTTTATCCCCCCCGACCAAGTTAATTTTAGTCAAATGCTTTTGAGAGGCTGGGATTAAAGGGTCTTAGACATGCAACATTTTATTACCAAAAACATCTAATCAGTTGAGCTGTAGGTGGAATTTACTGCAAGACTCTGGGGTCCGAATTAGGGCCAGCTCTGCACACTGGCTGGAGCAGTTTAACCAGTTTGTTTCTACACCCAGGCTATGTCTACACTGGCTACTTATTGCGCAAGTACGGCCATTCTTGCTCAAGGATCCGCAGATCGTCTATACTGCCCACCCGCTCTTGCGCAAGGAAGTTTACAGTACGGTGTGGTAAGAGACGGCTCCTTGCGCAAGAGCTGCACTCTTTTAACAGGTGTAAGCCCTCCTGCGCAAGAGGGCAGTGTGGACGCCCGGCAAGGGTTTCTTGCACATGAAAGCCCTACACTGCAATGGATGCTCTTGCACAAAAACACATCTCGCACGTGGTCGGGGGGGATAAAAAAAAAGGTCAGGAGGTCAGATTAAAAAAAAAAAGAACTGTTGCGCAAGATGTTCTTGCGCAAGAAGCTACCAGTGTAGACACAGCCCAAAGGTGGGCAATCATTTTTGAAGGGGGGGCCACTCCAAGAATTTGGTAAGTGGTCAAGGGCTGCACTCTTCTATGCGGGAGTGTGGGGTCGGGGACAGAGGTTGGGTGCATAAGGGAGCATGGGGTAGGGGACTGGGGTGCAGGAGGGAGTAGGGGGTCTGGGAAGGAGTTTGGGTGAAGGAGGGGGTTGGCTCCCAGAGTAGGAAATTGGGGTGCCGGAGGGAATGCACGGTCTGGGAGGAGGTGCTGGGTCTGAGAACAAATTGTGACCAGGGGCAGGGCTGCAGAGGGTTTAGGTTGTTACCTGGGACAGGTGGGGGAGGAAGGGGTGGGGTGCCAGTGCAGGCTTTGGCTGGTAAGCACTGGTGTCTCCTAACCAGAAGCCAACAGGACCCTCGGGCAGGCTCCCTGCCTGCTACAGCCCCAGACACCGTGCAAAGCGGCCAACTGCTTGGAGTGGGAGGGTCCTCCGCGGGCTGCCTGTGCTGCAAATACGGCACAGGCAGCTCCCATTGGCCAGTTTCCGGCCAATGGAAGCTGAGAAATGGTGCTGGAGTTGGGAGCAGCATGCAGAGGGTCCCCCACCCCCCTGGGGCACACGCAATGCAAAAATGCACATGGCCCCAGCAGGCGGCCACTTTGAGCAGCGTGTGGGGCTGTGCAAGGCAGGGGCCTGCCCCAGGGTCCTGTTGGGATGTTGGCAGCCCAGAGTGGTGGGCTGCGGGTTGTATTTTGCCTGCTCCTGAGGTAGGCCACGTACAGTGCAAACACAGAGAGACGCATCAGCCCTCAGCTATTGCTTCTTGGTTTTGTGGACAGCTGGATCGCTGAGTAGATTCCGTGCCAGTCGGGTTAATCTGACCTCCTGACCTTTTTATGAGGCCACGTCTGTTGGGGGAAATTGTTTTGCTGATTGGAAATGGATTTTCCTCTCTCTCACTTAATCCTCTGAAATGGGGGGGGGTGGGTTGGACCTTGTGCATCTCGGGCGTAATGTCAGATCTGTGCCCTGGGGACCTCATCTAGCATCAGGGGCTGGGATGGCCATCAAGGGATCCCATCTTCAGGAGGGTCCTGGCCCGTCAGATGTGGGGTTGCTAGGCTCAGAGAGCTAATAAAATGCTGAGATTCCTCCTGCCCCTCCCTCAGGTTTCTGCAGTTGCCCCATCCGAGAGCCTCCTGTGCTGGCATCCCCATCCATGGTGGCGCCAGGAGATGTGGGGGAACAAGCAGAGAGCTCAGCCTCCATTCCACCCCGGAGACTGGACAGGGATCTGCAGGCCAGTAGCTCCCAAAGCAGAGCTGCCATACAGGAGCAGAAGGCAAGGCCCATGGGGATGGAGAAGTAGGGACCCTGGTGGGGCTGGAGCAGTCCCCTGCCCACAGCAGGTGATAGCTGCTCTAGCCCCATCAGTTAACCTTAACCAGTACGTCTCACCCATTAAGTGTGAGCTAACTGGTTAAACCTTCACATCCCCTAGTGTAACTGACAATAAGACCTTGCACGTCTGAAATGCAGGTATTGAGGGAGGGGAGGAAGGCGTTGCCACCTAGGGATGTTAAATGGCGTTTAATCAGCTAATCGACTAGTCGATGGAATTTCCATCGACTAGTCGATTAGTTGATAAGGGGGGAACTGCAGAGCTGCAGTGGGGTTAGTTCCCGGCCCTGGGAGCTAACCCCTCTGTGCCTCTACCTTTTAAATGTATTAAGAGCTACCAGGCTCTTAACACATTTAAAAGGCTGAAGCACAGCGGAGGGGACCAGGCAGAAGCCGGGACAGCTAATTCCTGGCTTGCACCCAGTCCCCAGAGCCTGGTGACTCTTAAAAAGCACAAGCGTGGGTGGAGGGGACTGGGCACGAGCTGGGAATCAGCTGATTTCTGGCTTGCACCTGGTCCCCCGCTATGCCTCTGCCGCCCCGCCCTCCCGTGGAGATGGTGCTGGGAGGTACCGGCTTTTAAGGTAGCAAGGGTGGGGAGGAAGCGATTAGTCGAGTCAGTAGTCGACTTTCTGATAAGCATATGCTTATCGGATAGTTGAGTTGTCGCTTACATCCCTATTGGCCCCCTCTTTAGAAACCTGGCTTGGTCAGCTTTACTCTCTTAATAATACTTTAAAAGAACCTTTTAACGTCATGCTGAAAAATTGCCAGCCCAGACACAAGCTACTTTCCTGGCTTCCACCAGAATGCTAATAGAAAGACCTGCTCACCAAGGAAGCCATCACATGCCGCAGGCAGAGGGCGTTTTGCTGCATTGTAGGAACGTGCTGGGTTAGACCCAACATTCAGGGTCTGCTTCCCCAGTGTATTAGACCAGGTTTATGCTTGTGTAACAATGTTGACAAAGCAGTTACACCTAAGTAAATGATTGGGGCCCAGTAATTTGGGGCCAGATCCTTAACTGGCAGAAATGAGTTCAGTTTCATTCACACTAAGTGAGGATCCACCTGGACTTTTCCCATATGGTTGGGATCCCAAACTCTGCCACATTGGGTTTGGGCAGGAGAACCTGGAAATGAGAAGTGACAGGGAACAGCAGGGCTGTTTTGGCTTGGCTTACACCCGTGTGACTCTGCTGACTTCAGGGGAGTTAATTCCGATTCATACCAGTATAAATAAGAGGCCAGTAAATCCCAGGGGGTCTGATTTAACCCCTGTTTGCAGTGGTGTAAATCTGGACTTCATTGTGAGTGATGGAGTTGCACTGGTTTTATACTGACACAGTATGGTATGTGCTAGGGCTGTGAACAACTAGTCGACTAGTCCCTTCACACACACACCTTGCTGCCTCTATCAGAAAGAGGCAGCGAGGGGAGGGGGAAAGAGGCTTCAAAGTGGCAGCACCGCATGGAGCCCGAGGTCTGCCGCTTTGAAATGCCATGTGCAGCCCAGGGTCAGCTGGGGAGTCCCCCGCTGACCCCAGGCTCCCCAGCCCTGGGGCTGTTGATACACTTCAGAGACAGAGGCGCTTTTATTGACTAATTGCATAGTCGATGCAAATTGCATCAAGTATTCGATTAGCCGATTCATTTAAATTTAACATCCCTAATACATGACGTGAATATGCAGCCTCAACAGCTCAGGTGTTGGCAGCATCCACTTGAAACACACATGATGGGGGACTACAGATTTACTTCCTGCTCCGAGGGGTTCATCCGGCCTGGCCCCACCACCAGGGTGGTTCGAATGCTTCTTTTGAACGTTTGAAAATAAAAGCTGGGATTCTCACAATTCCTTTGCGCCCCAAAGTTGGAGTAGAGGCCAGACATCCCCAGCTCTGGTGACACTGACACCCTTGTTTCTCACACTTCTGGGTTCACTTCTGGGTTTCAGAGGAGACTTTTCCCCGCCTCCCAGGCCTGTTTAAAATTCTGGAGCTGGGCACCACATTCCTAAAAGTCGTGATGTATCATTTCCTTATTGCTTTATTAACAATCTCTGTGCTTAATAATCACCAATAGCTTCCATCCCCGGTTCTGCATGATCTCTCCCTCTCTCCCAGTGTTGCTCAGATGATCCGGGCGCAGCCTGACAGATGGGCGCAGCTCAGCTGCTGGATACATATTAATTTTTCATTTGCCGGATGGATACTGAAACAGCACAGATGGGAAATGGCCTATTGGTCAGTCTCCATTTTGTGCTGATGTCCAGCTGCTCTGCACTTGATATATGAGTGGGCAGAGTGGACATTACAGAGCCCTCAGCTCACCAAGAGAGCCCTGTTCTGGGCAGCGGTGACTCCTGGGAGGGTGATCTGAGTTAGCCTAAATCCTTTTAACATATGTACATTGACCCTGCTTTGATTGGAAAACCATCCTTCCCTTTTGTCAACATCACTTAGGAGGGGGTGGAAAATGCACGAGACAAAGAAAAGCAGCTCCCTGATGGATTCGGTGAACTGGCCACATTTGTACCTCGGTGTCCAGTGTTGTAAACCTTGACGTGCATTTCTTAGCAGCAGGGCGGGCGGCAAACAAGCTGCTCCCATGACTTGGATTTGGTTTTGGTTGCTTGGTTTGGTTTTTTTATTTAACCCCTGTGGTACTTTCTCTAAGACTGACACCTGCCTACACACACAAAACCCAATACTCCCCTCTCTTCGGCTGTGTCTACACTGGCCACTTATTCCGGAAAATCAGCCGCTTTTCCGGAATAACTTCCCAGCTGTCTACACTGACCCCTTGAATTTCCGGAAAAGCACTGACGATGTACTGTAAAATCATCAGTGCTTTTCCAGAAAAACTATGCTGCTCCCATTCAGGCAAAAGTCCTTTTTCGGAAAACTGTTCTGGAAAAGGGCCAGTGTAGACAGCTCAGATTTCTTTTCCGCAAAAAAGCCCCGATCGCGAAAATGACGATCGGGGCTTTTTTGCGGAAAAGTGCATCTACATTGGCACGGCCGCTTTTCCGGAAAAAGTGCTTTTCCGGAAAAGCGTCCTGCCAATGTAGATGCGCTTTTCCGAAAATGCTTTTAACAGAAAACTGTTCCGTTTTAAGCATTTCTGGAAAATTATGCCAGTGTAGACGTAGCCCACATGTCTGAAACTTCAGCAACTCTTTTGGAGCCAGAGGCTCCACTGGTGTAAATCAGAGGCGCTGCCGAGACTTCAGTGCAGCTGTAGGGCTGGTGGAGAGGCCAAGCTAAGCACAGAGACGAACCTTTGAAGATACAGGTCCGTGTTGCGGGAGAGGTTGAAGGGGGCAGCGGTGCCGTTTGCATACCTGCAGTTGTGAATACATAGCTATTAAACATGGGGCTTCGGTTTTTTTAAACAGCCTTGAAGATTATTAGGGCTTTAGGATGAACAAGCAAGACTTGTGCACATCCTAGCTACCCGTTGGCTTTATATCTGCTGGGGAGATATTGATAGAAAACGTTTCCTTTTTATACACTCCGACACAGACAGAAAACGTTGCCCTGTCTGCTAAATTCCCTGCAGAATTACAAATTCTGCTCTCATTTGCCCAGGTGTGTCTCTGGTGGGCTTAGTGCGTAGGGATGGGCAATCATTTTCACAGCGGGGGCCAATTAATGAATTTTCGTCAGTACTCATGGGCCGGCTCCACCCGCGGATGGGGCGGGGCCTGGGGTGGAAGGGGTGGGCCTGCAGACTAGCCTCCCTCAGGGTATGTCTACACTAGCTCGGTAGTTCGAGCTAGGTAGACAAACGAGGGCAACCGGAGTTGCAAATGAAGCCCAGGATTTAAATATCCCGGGCTTCATTTGCATCTTCCCGGGCGCCGCCATTTTTAAATCCCCCTTAGTCCGAACTACACGTGGCACGGAGTAGGTAGTTCGAATTAGGATCTCTAATTCGAACTACCTTTACACCTCGTTCCACGAGGAGTAATTAGAGATCCTAATTCGAACTACCTACTCCATGCCACGTGTAGTTCGGACTAAGGGGGATTTAAAAATGGCGGTGCCCGGGAAAATGCAAATGAAGCCCGGGATATTTAAATCCCGGGCTTCATTTGCAACTCCGGTTGCCCTCATTTGCCTACCTAGCTCGAACTACCGAGTTAGTGTAGACATACCCTCACAGAGTTGTCTGGAGCTGGAAGCTTTGAATTAAAAAACACAGCAAAGAGCTTGCGACTTCCAGGCCTGCCACTGTCACGTAGCCTGGCATCCTCCCGGGGTTACTGTGGCTATTTAAAGGCGTCACGGCTTTGTCCCCTACCGGGGCACTACCGCAGCCGGCAGCCACAAGCCATTTAAATAGGATCCTACAGCCTGTGCCATCACCTGGAAATTTGGCGGGCAGCAGGATATAAATGGAAAGTGGCCTCAGGCAGTCCCAGGGCCAGATCAGGTGTTAGGCGGGCTAGATCTAGACCTCAGGCCGCATCTTGCCCAGCCCTGGCTTAATGCCATTTACTCTTAATTCCCACCAGCTGGAATGAGAGCAGGCTCAGGCCCGGACTTGAGTGAGCTTCTTTGCAGTGGTGCTGGAAACGGATCTATTTTTTAAACGGATGCCACCTGCCCTCCTTGAGTGAGTCATCTCCCCAATTCGGGAGTTGGCAGTGCAAACACCGTGTACTAAGGACTTGTCTACAGGGCAAGTTACCAGCAGGGCCGACAGCCACCAAGCCAAGGAGAGAGAAAGAGAGAGAGAGTGCGTGTGAGTGTGTGTGTGGGGGGGGGGCAGGGCAGCTCTGTGCCTCCAGAAGGGGCGGGGACTAAAACAGAAGGGGTGGGGCTAAGGGCAGCCAGCCTTCTACATCACACACAGCATGGTGCTGGGCCCCCCAGCCCTCAGAGCTGCATGTGGAACAGCCCCCCCCCCAGCCCTCAGAGCTGTGTGGAGCAGCCCCCCCCAGCTCTCAGAGCTGCATGGAGCGGCCCCCCTAGCCCTCAGAGCTGTGTGGAGCAGCCCCCCCCAGCTCTCAGAGCTGCATGGAGCGGCCCCCCTAGCCCTCAGAGCTGTGTGGAGCAGCCCCCCCCAATCCTCAGAGCTGCGCGGAGCGGCCCCCCTATCCCTCAGAGCTGTGTAGAGCAGCCCCCCCCAGCCCTCAGAGCTGTGTGGAGCAGCCCCCCCCCCAGCTCTCAGAGCTGCATGGAGCGGCCCCCCCTAGCCCTCAGAGCTGTGTGGAACAGCCCCCCCCAGCTCTCAGAGCTGCATGGAGCGGCCCCCCTAGCCCTCAGAGCTGTGTGGAACAGCCCCCCCAGCTCTCAGAGCTGCATGGAGTGGCCCCCCTAGCCCTCAGAGCTGTGTGGAGCAGCCCCCCCCCCCCAGCCCTCAGAGCTGCGCGGAGCGGCCCCCCTATCCCTCAGAGCTGCGTGGAGCAGCGCTCCGGCAGTGATTCAAAATGGGCAAGGGCTCCGGATTCCACCATTGCTGCAGTGGCAGCAGCCAGAAGCCCTGGACCCTTTGAATCACCAGGCCCCAGTGCAATTGCCCCCTTCCCCCCACCCCGTCAGCGGGTCTGCAAGTTACTATTCAGCAAGTCAGGCTGTGAAGTTACAATGCACCCGCTCGCCATGTAGCAACGTGCCATAGAGACAGGCTCTTAGGCTGCTGCACGAGCCGAACTGGGTCGACGTGTTTGCATACGTGTGAATTCCTTTCCCAGAGGTGGGGCCCAACCCATCACGTTTTGCGGGCGCTTTGCTAGGCAGCTGGCCTGGGATGTTAGCTCCCATGGTGAGGAGAGAACCGGCGTAGTGACAGCCGAAGAACCCGGTTTTGTTACCGCTGTAAAGAAATGCTGCTCGTCTGTAGGCTCCATTTGCTTTTGGGGAACAGAAAGACACTCTTGCTGCCCAACTGGCGCATCTCAGGATGGGCGTGGCCTGATCCCAGTGCTGGGTGGTCCGGCACTTGGGAGAAATTCAGTCACCTGGTGCCATGTTCGTTTTCTGGGCAGTGTTTGGGTCTAACGTTTACCGCTGTACGCTGGGAGAGGACCTCTTCTCAGGTAGCCAAGGTGTTGCCTTCCAGCAGAGAAGCCGGCTGTTTTTCTTCCCCACAACTCTAGAGGGAGAGGTGGGAAGGTTTTCCTGGGGCTGGACTGGTTTTGCAAAGAGGTGAGAGGTGGTCTTGAATGGGAGATCCTTTGAGGTGCATGCACATCGGGCCGGGCCTGTGAGTCACCTTTTGTATCTCATTCCTAGGTAACATTTAAAGGGACTCGCGTACCTGCCCACCCTCTGCACAGGTGCACTGCACAGACAAATGCAGATCGGATTCAGCTCCGGCCACTCTGCAGATTCTTAGCTTGAAGGCGTTTGCTGTTGTATTCCCCCCCACCCATCTCTGCCTTCTGAGCCTATGTGGAACTGGTTCCTCACCGTGGCTTCTTTCAGGGAAGATGCAGACCGTGGAAGGGGTTGCTCCAGGCCCTTGCAGATCCCATGGTACCATTTCGTAGGGCAGAGTGTTAGCTGATTTCATCCCATCTCCCTGGACAGGGCTGCATTTCAGTAGTGGACAAAGGGATCCCTTGGTAGCCGTTACATGGGGCGGTTGTGAGATTTAATGCCTTGTTTGCCCAACCTTTCTGAGACCCTGGCAAGCCCCGCTTTGTTCCTGTGGTGGTTTCGTGTGTGTGTTGTTCCCTGCCTCGCCCGCTCTGTGGAATATGATCCCTTGTGCCTCTGCTGTTGTGGAGTCAGCGTTGCCGACTTTCCATTCCCCCCTTTCATCTTCCCTGGGGCTTGCTCCGCTCCCCACCCCTCCTCCTCTAATGTCACTTGTTCATTTCCACTAGAAACGAGGCGCTCGGCAGTTCCTTGGAGGAGCCGATCGCCAGTGGCTCTGGGTTTCCATTTGAGAGAACGGCGCCTTCTCCAGCGCCAGTGGCTGGTGGGGAAGGCTGGGAGCGCTTGGAACTGGTGGTGTGATGCAGATCCAATTGCTGGACATTGGATTGCTTGAGAGGCATAAATAAGGCCATGGCACTAAGCCACTTTGCACCAGATGGGGATCCATGCCACCAGGGGGGCATGCACGTTCTGTGTAGAGCTATGTATTGTGTGTAGGTGCAAGTATCTAAAAACCCAGCTGAGGATGCTGCATGTTTATGCTCTCGTCCGAGGAGTTTGCCGTGTCAGGTCTCTGCATTGCATGCCTTCCACCGTGGCCGATTGTCACTTGGGCTGGTCCGTGTGAGTCAAGACTCGTGGGCTGTCTGTAAAATAACTTGCCCGGGATTTTTCCGATCGGACCCAGAGGGCTGAAGGATGGGGGCAATAAAAGGAGCGTTGGAACAGAGCGCTCCCCACTTCAAACACTGAACAGTTGGACACCGGGCTGTGCACCCTCGTTGTGCGCTGTTAAAAAGCCCCCCTCACAAAAGCCCACTTCAGCGTTGCTGCTGAATAGATTAACAAGATTTCCATAATTAGTGCACCCGGGAACAATAGGATTCTCCTTTGCCCATCCCCCCTCCCTGCTTTTGTCTTGTGCTTTAGATAATGGAGAGGCAGGGAGGGTGGGAAACTGACTTGCCATTTGGTCACTGGACAGTAATTTTCTCACACTGCCGAAGGGGAGCATTGAAACATCTGTCCTGCTCTGAAAGCTTTATTCACGTTACAATTCAAACCCATGACAACTTCTGTGCCTCCAGCCCCGTCTCCCCACCCCCTCTCTCCCTCCCTGCCTCCCTTCCCTTGTCTTATTTTTAAGGGCATGTGTTTTGTTGTTAGTTTTTTGCTTTGGCCCTTTCCCCAAATGCTTTTGAACCCCACATTTAAACAGATGGTATGGATGCATTTTTCCTGTGTGTTTTTTGATTGTGTTGCATGCTATGCTTAACACTGAAACTCTCTAAACACACTTCATAACAGCAATAATTCTGACACCAGCCAAATTCCAGCGTCCGAAGTTTGCCTGCAGAAACTTTGTTCTGCGTGTTTACCATGCCTCGCACAAAGGCGCTCTGGTCCATGCACTAGCACAGAGCCAGAAATTAGAATCAGGCAGGCCTCTGTGTGTGTGCAAATATTGTGTTTGTGCAGTTGAAAAGATGCTTTGGGAAAATGAGTTCAAACTTTGCCACATGTGTTTGGAAAACCGCCTCTGCCATAAATCCCAATCCTGCCGCCACCCAGTGTGTGGGGAATTCCTGGGAAACCAGTTAGTTCCATGCATGGAGTGACTCCGAGATCAGGCCCATAAATAATAATTCTTTTTCTGTGCTGCTGTAAAGCCATCCCCTTTGACTCACTAGAGGGTGGCCCAGAGGCATGCTGCTGCAGGATTGGGACCTGGTTTGTTATGAAGAGTGGTAAGCCCCATAAATGCATATCTAGTTTCTGCCCTTGGACTTCTCACCTCTTAATAAGACCTACATTTACTGGCTGAGAGCTACTGCACACCATCCTGACCCTGGATCGATTCCTGAACTATTCTCTGAGGTGTTTTGGTAACATTTGAAGAACTAAATGGTGGGATGTTTTCATTTCTAAGGGCCGATGGGAGGGTTACCAGATGGTTTCAGAAAAAATACTGGGGGAAACGCATGCCAGGAAAAAGCTTGTTAAGCAAAAAAACCAAACCCAAACCTCCATGGCCCCTTTAAAAACTGTGTGAGAGACTTTTTGGCACTAATAGGCTGCCGGTGGCCACCCGCCATCCTGCCTCCCTGTGCCAGGCCGGACAGCTCCCTTGTGAAACCCGGTTGCCAGGCTGCTTCCGTATTGAGCTGGACAGCCAGGATTTTCGCCTGCTGGCTGGGAAAAAATCAGAAAGTACTGGACATTTTAGGTGTGCTATTCTGAAATAATTTAGTCCGCGTCTACACAGCAGGCAGTTATTTCGAAATAGTGTCAAACTACTGCCAAGCTGGAGCACTTCTTATTCTGACTCCTGTACTCCTCATTGTATGAGGAATAAGGGAAGTCAGAGGAAGAGTGCTCTATTTTGAAATAAGTGCTGTGCAGACGCTCCCTATTTTGAAAGAAGCTGTTTCGAAATAAGCTATGAAATTGATGTAGCTCAATTTGCATAGTTTATTTCAAGTTAAGCCCTGCTGTGTAGACGCACCCTTAAGTCAGCACAGAGACACTCTTAATTTATAATAAATTGCCCTGTTTCCATTTAGCTTCTGCACATTTGCACCAAAATAACACCAGGAATGAATTAAAACCAGTTTGGGTGTCGATCGGCTAGGAGGGGTTCGTGTCCAAAGGCCCCTGGAGGCATTTAATAAATGAAATAGAATTACACACAAAGTCAGTAAAACATGGTGCAGAGAGCACAGCCCTGCACCTGTCTTAAAACTCACGCAGACTCAGTGATACATTCTGATATAGAATCATAGAATTCTAGGGCTGGAAGAGTCCAGCCCCCTGCCCAAAGCAGGACCAACCCCAACTCAATCATCCCAGTCCGACACAATATCCTGACACAAACTGAAAAAGGAAATGAAGAAACACAGTGATTCCCTTCGCTGTTACTGTAAGGCTATGTCTACACTTCAAAACAAAACAAAACAAAACAAAACAAAAAACCAGCTGTGTTCTGAACTTGGATTAGCTAATTTGGGTTAAGCTAGTGAGACTAACTCAGGTTAGCAACTCAAATTAAACTTCAGCTCCCTTCTAGGGAGCGCTAATTAAAAGCAGACTAGTCATCAGTGCAATTTTATCCTGAGTTAGCTCACCCAAGGGAAGAACACTCTTTCTTTTGTAGTATAGACACACCCCACATGCCAGAACAACCCCCCAATGAAAATGTATTATTTCTTTTGTAAAACATTCACTCTCTGGAAATGGGGTAGCAGAGGGCGACTTCCAGTTATAGATGCAATTTACTTGTTTCTTTGTGTTTCAAAAGATGTGGACTAGGGCTTTTGCATCGTTCGATTCTTTGGGGAGAGGCAATGCCCTCTCTCAAAGAACTTGATTTCCTTAATGCCCCTTGCCTTGTGGTATTTTTCTTGTAACTTCCAATAATAATAATAATAATAATAATAATAATAATAATTAATAATAATTTTACTCTGCAGGGAACAGACACTAAAGTTCGTCTGGTTATAAACTTAAAAAGTTCCACATTTCTTATGTTAAATTGGTGTGGATGGCTGTAAGAGAGAAAATTGCCACTGAAGCTGATCAACTCAGTATTATAAACGATGAGGTTACTTCTGATTGATTAATTAATTGTATCTGAGCCCAGGTGTTCATAGGGGAGAACTTCAAACCAATGCATGTGTTTTCCAGCTATTTGAAATACGAAAGCAAGCAAAGCAAAGCTTTGGGACAACGTTTGCTCAAGTATCTGTGCCGCATACGCACCAGAGGTCATCCTACCTAAAGAGCAAGGACATGCCTGGAAGGAACGGGCACTCCAAGGAAAACGCTGAGAGAGAGAGCCATGTCTTTTGTCTCTTGAAGCTTATTAAAATATATGGCCAATGAGCCTTTGCTGTACAGACCACGAGGAACAATATCCTAGGGTAAAGGACAAGACTCAGTCCATGCCATCAGAGCTCATTAGCGTTATTTGTCTTAAAGCAATGCACAGATTGGGACCCCGTTGTATTAGCTGCTGTACAGAATCACAGTGGCTGTGTCTAGACTGGCCAGTTTTTCCGGAAAATCAGCCGCTTTTCCGGAAAAACTTGCCAGCTGTCTACACTGGCCGCTTGAATTTCCGCAAAAGCACTGACGATCTCATGTAAGATTGTCAGTGTTCTTACGGAAATACTATGCTGCTCCTGTTCGGGCAAAAGTCCTTTTGTGCAAAACTTTTGTGCAAAAGAGCCAGTATAGATAGCTGAGACTTGTTTTCTGCAAAAAAGCCCCGATTGCGAAAATGGCGATCGGGGCTTTTTTGCGGAAAAGCGCGTCTTGATTGGCACGGGCGCTTTTCCGCAAAAAGTGCTTTTGCGGAAAAGCGTCCGTGTCAATCTAGACGCTCTGTTCCGAAAATGCTTTTAACGGAAAACTTTTCCATTAAAAGCATTTCCGGAAAATCATGCCAGTCTAGACGTAGCCAGCGAGAGAGAGTCCCTAGCCCATTACATGGTGATGGAGGCAATAGATCCATTTAGCTAGGTCTCAAAGTGCACTTTCTTTAAAATCTATGTGCTTTCTTCCCTGGGACATGCTACAGGGCCATGTGTGTAATATATTCCCCTTCTTCCAAGGAGGTAGCTTTCTGTGTCTGTACCATGCCCAGCCCAGTGAGGTCCTGTTCCATGTCGGGGGCTCCTTAGTCTTAACGCAGCACCAAGCTACTATATATTTTAGAGAGTTTGTCTGTTTGATCAAGAACTCCTAAACAGTAAGAGCTAGGACCGACAAATTCGATATATGGCTTCCTCTTATCATAACTTAAAGCAAGGTCAGGGTTTGGTTGTGCCAGGACAATGGGATGTGCCTGGAATGGGATTGTTCTCATCAAACCAAACAGAAAAGAGACAGAATCACCAGAGCAAGTACAGTCCTCCTCACAATTGACATAACTGAGCAAATGCTGAAAGAGTCTAAACCAAGATGAGTCAGAAACATGGGAGGAACCTGGAAGAGGATTGCTTCTCAATACACCTTAGAGAAAAGAGATCAAATGCAGACATTTGGAGGAGTGCTCTGTTTTGGCACAGCAAAATCAATGCGTAAGGTTTGAAAACTAGAAGACAATATTATTGGAAAACCACATTAACTATATACAGCCCTTTTAATTAAAACCTAGCGAATGATAGGAGTGTATAGGGATGAAGAAAAAATGCACTTGATGGAATTCCCATTTTTTAAAACTTACTAAAAAAGATTAAACAGACAAATTTGAACAATCCCTTTCTTTAAAGAAATTTGAATTAAAATTTAACTTCATAAGAATAACACTGCATTTTTGAAAAATACAGTCATTTCAGACATGTACATTTTCCTTTTATTTTCCAAAAACAAAACAAAACAAAACAAATTAATTGAGTTAAGGACCCGAGCAATGCCAGGTAAATCTGCTAGTAATACATAACCAGAGTCACAATCTCATCGCTGCCTCATTGGTGGTTCTTGAGCTGGCTGGATCTCCCTGAGACCCAGCCCTTTGTAATCCTGGTTAATGGGTTACTGCAATTAAACCCTAATGCTCTAGGGCCTGGTACTTTTGTTCTGTCTTTTTAAAATGTCCTCCTTGTTCCTCCGCATCGCATGTTTCCTCCTGAAATTCCCCTTTTCTTTTTAATAGCTTCCTGCTGCCTCGTGCTCCCAGCCAAAGGGGGATAGTTTCCTCCCCCTCCACCCATGCTCAGTGTTATGCTTGGAGCAAATCGGCTGCAAGCAGGGAAGTTTATTGGAAAGCACTCGCTTTTGTGTTCATTAAAAAAGGGTCCTTTTCCCGTGGGCTGCCTTTGCTGTCTGTCTGAACGTTTACCTATCAGTGGCGCTTTAATAATGGCAAGTAAAGGCAGGGGATGTCAGATAAAGCCACGCAAAGCTGCCATTTAAATCCTCTTGTGTACGTTTGATAGCCAAAGTGGAAGCACAAATGCCATATAAGTCAATTAAAGCATTAAGTAATCTAATTGTGTTGGGGCCACAAAGTGGCTTAAAGGCTGAGAGAGGCGAACTCCCACTCCCATTCCCCCCCGAACTCCCACTTCAGCATTCCCCCGAGGCCTTTGTGAAGGAGTAAAGGGGGAGGGATGTTAGGGAATGGGCGGCGGTTGGTGGTGAGAACATACATATACAAGGACAACAATGGTCTAAGCCAGGAACTGGGGAAGGGGGGAGTGTGTGTGTGTGTGAGTGTCCGTGTGTGATATGATCGGCGTTCCAAAGGCCTCCTTGTCCTGGCCTTGAGATTGTGGAATTTGTGTTGCGCTCAGCCTGGCTCCTTCTCTGTCTTTGTTCATTAGCGGAGAAGAAGAAGGACGGTGCAATTAAAGCCACTGACCTCCGGAGAAGGGGGATATGCTGTTAGCATTCCTCCAGCACGGCCTGCCCTGGGCTGTTTCATTGTGTGCAGCTTTTCCCAAGGTGGAGACCTTTCTGCACATCGCTGCCCATTTCCAGTGGGAGATAGTGAGCCTCAATCTTGCTGCGGGAGTAAATCTATTGCAGCCAGTGGAGATAACCAAAGCGAACACCCATGTGTCAGCAAATCTTGCTCCGGGTATGTGTGTGTAGCCGTGTAATGTGCACCTTATGTCAGGGGTGCAGGACCTAAGGCCTGGGGGCTGGATCTGGCCCCTGGCTTGCCTGGAACTGGCTCCTTGGGCTCAGGGCTTCCTCCCTCCCCCAGCATCAGGGAGCCTATGCTGATGCTCCAATCCTGCCACCCCCCCCCCTCCAATCCCCAGTCCTTCCTCCCTGGGAGGCTGGAGCACCAGCTGTTGGGGGGAGGGGCAAGCCTCGCAGGCTGGAATTAGGATCTCGATCCGTCCCAAGGGCTGTGCCGGGACGGGGGAAGAAGCAGCTCAGACCCCCACCTCCAGCTGCTCTTGCACACACCTCCCTGCCCAACCCCTGCACCTCCACTCTGCTGCCCCTGTACCCTCCCTCTTGCCCAGACCCCACGCCCCAAGCCTGCTTTCCTCTCCCACACACCAAACCCCTCGTTTTTGATCCCACTCCAGAGACTAGGGCCCCCCCCCAGGCTCGGGTGGGGGAGGGGAATGTGGGGAGTGTCTTTCTGCTCCTTAGTTGGGGGCCACGTCAACGAGCGGTTTTTCTTGTTGTTGCTTTTCACTTTTCTGCGGTCCCCGACAGATTTTTCTGTGGCTCAGCAGCCCCCAACCCGAAAAAGGTTTCCCACCCCTGCCTTATGTCCTCCCACCACACCGAGACCGCACAAGCCAAGCCCCTAAATTCTGTTGAGACTCGTTGGCCTTGATGCTCAGAGGGTGAAAAGCAGCAGAACTCCATTGCTTTCTGTGGAGTCAGCAAGGCACGGACGCTAAGCGAGAGGGCTCGCCCGTACAGCCAGCGGCTGCAGGCTTTCTCCCTTTACTGTCTAATGATAGAGATTTCCAGGGCACAAGCGTCGGTTTGGGTTTTCTTGAAGATTGCCTCGGAATTGATGAGGCCTGGTTACCCTGCAAGGGGACTCTGCCAATCAGATGCTCCTCCTGCTTCTGTGTCAATTGATCAGAATCACTCGCCGTAGCCAGGTAGAAAACAGATGTGAAGTCCTATTCAGGGCCACATTATGACTTTCGTGGGCCCTAGGCACTTTTGCCTTCGTGGGCCCCTTCCTCCATAAAAAAAAATATTAAAAATTATTTTTGGTATAACTTTAAATACTTCAACATTGTAATTTTTTTTCTGTTTGAGGCAAAATTTCCATGGGCCCTAAAAGTTTCATTTTTTTCTGATGTGAGAAAAAAATTAAAACATTTTCTTCGACCCTAAAAGTTCTTTTTTTTTTCCTTCTGATTTTAAAAGAAATTAAAACATTTTCGTGGGCCCCTAAAAGTATCGTGGGCCCTAGGCACTGTGCTTACTGGATAAGTTGGCCTTGCCCATATTTATCGCTCTTAAGCCCTAGTCTAGACTAGGGAGTTATTTCAAAATGGGGCGAAGGATAGCCTGCTAAACCCAGTGTTGCAAGCACAATCCTTGAGGGAGCCATTTAGGGATCTGGGGCAAATCTGTCAGGGGTGGTACTTGGCCCTGTCATGGGTGCAGGGGACGGGACTCAATGACCTCTCAAGGTCCCTTCCAATTCTATGAGATAGGTATATCTCCATATATTATTATTTCAAAATAACAAGCGGCACGGAGCATCCACACTACCCAGCCCGTTATTTTGCAATAAGGGGCTGGTTATTTCAAAATAACTCCTGCTTTCCACGAGGAATAACGCTTATTTCGAAGTAGCAGTCGTGTGGACGTTCTGCTGCTGCTATTTCGAAATAACGGCTCCCCTGAGTCATTCCGAGTCATTCCTCCCCAGTGCTTCCTGGGGCTCTAAGTTGAGGTAGCACATCCACTTTAAGGGAGACTTCCTCGGACTCATTTTGGGGCTTCCCTGCAGTGTGGACGTGCTATTTCAAAATAGTTATTTCAGACGTTATTTGTTTGAAATAAGTTATTTCGAGATAATTTCCTAGTGTAGACATGCCCTTAAAGGCCTGGTCCAGAGGGAGACAAAGTCCGGAGGATGCTCCACACCTGACACAAGCGTGCCCTGCCCGATGGTAAAATCCTGCTGGGAGCTGTGTGAGTCGGAAGGGGACCACAGCAGTTCCGAGCAGGTACTGTATCTGGAACAAAAGCCCTCCCTCCAGAGAACACTGCGCTGGACAACATGGCGGCTTGTCCAGCTTGTTGCTGTCTCTCCCTGCCTACCAACGCATACTGCAGGCAGCACAAAGAAGGAGGCTGGTCCTGTAAGAGGCTGAACCTGGACCCTGGCGTGAACAGCTTTGGCTGGGTGGACTCCAGGGAAAATTGGAACCTCCCCCCTTCCCGCCCAACTCACGCACTGCATGGGGCCAGAGCAGTTGCTGCATTCCAGAAGGCATCTCTTTATGGCTGCTGTGCCTGATTTATCCCCACGCCCCCATTCACACTGGCCTCATGGGAGTCTCTTTGGACCCTTGCTCTGCTGGGCTCTGCAGTTCTTCTGGGGTGGCAGGGCTATTTGCCGTTGGGGCCTCCCACTGCCCTTCATGGCTCTTAGATATTTCACCGACCTGCCAGGCTGGGTTGAATTTCACATGAAAAGAGCTTGGGATTCCTCTTGGCTCATGGGAAATTCATAGCAAGCCCCCGATCCTTAAGGAGACGTGTTTGGGGAGGTGTCGTTATCCACGTACTGATAGGAACCGCTGCTTTATGGTTTGCTCTTTTACACGGCAGCTCCTTTAGGCACCGCAGCTTTTGAGTTGAGTCCTAGCATCTTTGCTTAAATCCACCTCTGCTTTCTTTGAGCCCTTGGGGCTGAGTCTCCTGTGCCCCCGTCCCTTATGTGAAGCATGTCTAAGGGGAGAGGTGCAGAGCCTTTGGCTGTGTCTACACTGGCATGAATTTCCAGAAATGCTTAAAACGGAATACTATTCCGTTTTCAGTTTTTCCGGAGAAGGAGCGTATACATTGGCAGACTGCTTTTCCGGAAAAGCCCTTTTTCCGGAAAAGCGTCTGTGGCCAATGTAGACGCGCTTTTCCGGAAAAGAGCCCCGATCGCCATTTTCGTGATCGGGGCTTTTTTCCGGAAAAGACTACTGGGCTGTCTACACTGGCCCTTCTCCGGAACAATATTCCGGATTAAGGACTTATGCCCGAGCGGGAGCAGAATAGTTTTTCCGGAATAGCGGCTGATTTTGTACAGTAGAGCATCGTTGCTTTTCCGGAAATTCAAGGGCCAGTGTAGACAGCTCACAGCTTATTCCGGAAAAGCGGCTGATTTTCTGGAATAAGTGGCCCAGTGTAGACACAGCCCTAATGTTCTATCCCAAACTTACCTTCAAACTCCGGGGGCGGGGAACCTTTTTAGGAGGTAGGGGGCGGATCCACAGAAAAACCACTCGGGGGCCGCACACAAGTGAGAAGCTAACCAAAAACCCCAAGCCCTCACTGACGTGGCCCCTGACTGAGAAGGAGAAAGACCCTCCCCACATTCCCCAGCACACCAGAGCCTAGGGGGGCCCAGGCTAGCGGCCCAGGCCAGTAGAGATTTTGTGTGCTCCATCCACAAGATAGGGCAGCAGCTGGAGCACTAGCATGGGCTCCCCAGTGCTGGGGGAGGGGGAGGCCCTGAGCCTTGGGGGCCAGTTCCAGGCAAACTGGGGATCTGGCACCCCAATCCCGTGTCCCAGATCACAGTCCCCTCCTGCCCTAGCTTACAACCCAAATCCCTGCACCCCAATTCCGTGCCCTAGGTCACAATCCATCCCTCTGCACCCCAGTCCAGTGCCCCAGGTCACAACTGCCTCCTTCACCCAGACTCCCTCCCTTAGCCCAAGCCCACTTCTGCACCCAACCTCCATCCCAGACCTTTGCACCTCATCTATTAATATGGAAGAGTGCGGCCCTCAACCACTTTCCAAATTCTCAGAATGGCCTCCCCCATCGAAATGCATTGCCCACCCCACATCTAACCCTTTAAGCAGGTTGAGTGAAAATGCAGACCAGTGTTACCCTGCCCCCATGTGCCTCTGACACCACTGCAAAGTGCTGCTTCTTGAAAATTGCTGTCCCCGGTCCCAGGAGGCCTGAGGAACAGGCTGAGGGCGAGTCTAAATTGCTGCGCTACAGCCTTTTGATCTTGGTTACAACCTCTGGCAACCTTAACGCTGGCCGGGCATGTGAGTTCATAGGGCAGTGTTTGTCTTTTGGTCTTGCCCTTGCAGTGGCTTGCTTTGGGCACGGCGAGGGTTTCTAAGCACTGCTGCAATAGAAGTAGTGATATTAAAGATCCATCATGTGCTGGATGGCGTGCGGGTCATATTTTGAAACTCTTGGATTAAAAGTGGCTCAAGCAACGGAAAGCACCACAGTGGTTATGAGTGATACGCTGGGAATTGCAGGTGTGGTGTGAATAGAGTGAAACCCATGGCAAGCCATCAGGAATGAGAATGTTTCCTCGCAGGCCCTGATCCTGTGTGCTCTATACTGAACCACAACATTGTCTTGGTCAAAAAATGCTTCCTGATAGGACTGTCAACAAAACATGCCTCTGAGCTCGGCATTCATGTGACCACAAGGGGGCAGATCTCAGGTTTGGCACATGATACTGCTTGGAGATGTGCAGAACACTGACGGTGCATCTACACAGCACCCTTACCTCAAAAGAAGCGTAAATTGCATAGCTTATTTCGAGGTTATTTCAAAATAGCTTATTTCAAAATTTCGAACTAAAGCACTATTTCGACAAATCCCATAACCCTCGTGGAATGAGGATTACAGGGATGCTGGAATAGCATTTATTTCTAAATACTAGCCAATTAGCCCATCATAAGACGGGATTTTCAGGTCTCTCCTCCATGTCGGTCTTCTCTCCTGAGCCTCCGGTCTCTTGTTCCGTCTCTTTCTCTCTTCTCCTCCTGCTGCCTCTCCCCCCTCTCTCTCTCAGCTCTCCTCTGCCTCCTGCCTCTCTCTCTTCCTCTTCTCCTCCCACTCCTGCCTCTCACTTGTGGAACCCTGGAGCCCAAATGGCCGTTTGGGCTCCGCACTCCCCGTGCTGCATGGTAGGCGCGGAGCCCAAACGGTCGCTAGCGCCACTTGCTCCCCCAGAGGGAACAGCCAGTAACAGCGCCCGCCCAGAGGGAACAGCCAGCATTTCGGCATTACAGACACACAGACATTGGGCTACTATGTATATGACTAGCCAATTAGCCCGTCATAAGACTGGATTTTCAGGTATTCTCTCCTGAGCGCTCTCTCTCTCTCTCTCTCTCTCTCTCTCTCTCCTACTGCCTACCCCCTCTCTCTCAGCTCTCCTCTGCTTCCTGCCTCTCTCTCCTTCTCTTTCTTTCTCTTCTCCCCCTCCTGCTCTCACTCTCCCTTTCTCTTCTCCTCCTCCTCCTCCTGCCTCTCTCTCCCCTCTGTCTCTCCCCGCCCCCCTTGCCTTTCCCTCCCGCTGTGGTGCTTGGCTGAGTGCTGCCTGCTCAGCCGGGCTGCCGCGACGGAGGGGGGTGGGGCGGTGACGTACACGGCCAGGGGGTGGGGAAGGGGGGCAGTGATATACACGGCCCCACCCCCTGGCCGTGTACGTCACTGCTCCGCCCTCTTCCCCTCCCTCCATGGTGGCTCAGCTGAGTGTTGCACGCTCAGCCGGGCCGCCGCGGGGGAGGGGGCAGGGCGGTGACGTACACAGCCAAGGGGCCCCTCCCTCTCCTCTCCCGCGGCGCACCACTCAGCGCCACGGCAGGAGGAGGAAGGTGGGGGCGGTGACGTACACGGCCCCGCCCCCTGGATGTGTACATCACCGCCCTGCCCCCCTTCCTGTCCCACCGGGCCCACCTGAGTGGCGCTCAGCTGGGCCCCGGCGGGGGAGCAAGCGGCGGCAAGCGGCCCTTTGGGGTCCGGCTGCGGCCAGTGGCTGCACCCCCCCTCCACCAGGTCTGCTTCCCGCCCCCCTCCTCCTGTCCAGCTCCACGGCCCCCGAACCCCCCCAGCTCTGCTTCCCACCCCCCTTCCGGCCAGCCACGCCCCCTTCCTCTCCCTGCGTGGCGCCCCGCCCCCCTTCCCCTCCCTCCCTCCCCCTCTGTGGCGCGCTGCGCCGCTCCCAGCTGAGCGGTGCTCCCGCCGGGCCCCTTGCCACTGCTTGCTCCCCTGCCGGGGTCCGGCGGGAGCACCGCTCAGCCGGAAGCGGCGCAGCACGCCACAGCGCACCACACAGGGAGTGGAAGGGGGCGGGGCTGGCTGGAAGAGGGGTGGAAAGCAGAGCTGGGGGGGATTGGGGGCTGTGGGGCTGGAGGGGAGGATGGGGGGCCGGAGGAAGGGGAAAGGGAAGCAGCGCTGGTGGGGGTGTGTGTCCAGGGGGCCGTGCGGCCCGAACCGCCACGGAGCAAGGGGAAGGGGGGCGGGGCGGTGACGTACACAGCCAAGGGGCCCCTCCCTCTCCTCTCCCGCGGCGCACCACTCAGCGCCACGGCAGGAGGAGGAAGGTGGGGGCGGTGACGTACACGGCCCTGCCCCCTGGACGTGTACATCACCGCCCCGCCCCCCTTCCTGCCCCACCGGGCCCACCCTTTGGGGTCCGGCTGTGGCCAGTGGCTGCACCCCCCCTCCACCAGGTCTGCTTCCCGCCCCCCTCCTCCTGTCCAGCTCCACGGCCCCCGAACCCTCCCAGCTCTGCTTCCCACCCCCCTTCCAGCCAGCCACGCCCCCTTCCTCTCCCTGCGTGGCGCCCCGCCCCCCTTCCCCTCCCTCCCTCCCCCTCTGTGGCGCGCTGCGCCGCTCCCAGCTGAGCGGTGCTCCCGCCGGGCCCCTTGCCAGCGCTTGCTCCCCTGCCGGGGTCCGGCGGGAGCACCGCTCAGCCGGAAGCGGCGCAGCACGCCACAGCGCACCACACAGGGAGTGGAAGGGGGCGGGGCTGGCTGGAAGAGAGGTGGAAAGCAGAGCTGGGGGGGGATTGGGGGCTGTGGGGCTGGAGGGGAGGATGGGGGGGCTGGAGGAAAGGGGGAGGGAAGCAGCGCTGGTGGGGGTGTGTGTCCAGGGGGCCGTGCGGCCCGAACCGCCACGGAGCAAGGGGAAGGGGGGCGGGGCTCTGATGTACACGGCCAGGGGGGCGTGGCCGTGTACGTCAGCTTTACAGACGCACAGACACTGGGCTACTATATATATGATATTTCAATATCTTTTAAAATAACAGGTGCATTTAAAGATGTGGAATAGCTATTTCGCTGTGTAGATGTAGCCTAAGGCGTTATTTTGAAATAACAGGGTATGTCTAGACTACATGCCTCTGGTAGCAGAGGCATGTAAAATAGGCTACCTGACATAGACAATGAAGCAGGGATTTAAATATCCATGGCTTCATTAAAATAAAAATGGCCGCTGTGCTGTGCCGGATCAGCTGATTGTCAGCATAGCACACTAGTCAAGATACGGCTCGGTCGACAAGGGAAGCCTTTGTTGACCGCTCCTGTAAACCTCGTTCCACAAAAAGCATATTGTCACTTGTGATCAGAGACACGATTTCAGCATATACTCCCAATTATTACATCCTTGCTGCCCATCCTGTAAATACAAAATCTGATGTATAGTCATAGGACTCACACCACAGCACCAAAACTCGAATAAACTATTTTGAAATAAGCTATTGACGTAGCTCAATTTGCATAGCTTATTTTGAGTTAAGCCCTGCTGTGTAGAAGCATCCCAAGGGTACGTCTACACAGCAGGGCTAAACTCGAAATAAGTTACGCAACTTGAAATAGCTTATTTCGAACTTGGGCATGTCTACATGGCACTTACTTCGAAATAGAGAACTCTTCCTCCAACTGCTCTTACACCTCGTAAAATGAGGGTTACAGGAGTTGGAGTAAGAAGTCCTCCGGCTGGACATTATTTCAATATTATGTCGAAATAACTGGTTGTGTGTAGATACGTACTTTGTTATTTTGAAATAACTGTGCTGTGTAGACATAGCTTAAATGAAAATGTGGAGTCCTGTGGCACCTTAAAGACTAACAGATTGATTTGAGCATATGCGTTTGTGGGTAAAACCCCATGTTGTCAGATACATGGAGTGGAAATTACAGACATAAATATACTAGCCCATGAAAAGCAGGGAATGAGAGATATCCATGCATCTGATGAAGTGAGGTTTTGCTCACAAAAGCTTCTGTCCAAATAAATCTGATCGTTTTCAAGGTGCCACAGGACTCCTTGTTGTTTTTGCAGATACAAACTAACACAGCTACCCCTCTGATACAGGTGAATATTAGGGATGTAAAATCCTGTTTTAAAAGATAACAGGCTAAACTTACATTTAACCAGTTAGCTGGGATCTCGCAAGTCAGGGGTGGGGTACGCCATCCCGACCAGGCTGAAACAACCCCAACCTGCAGTGCAGGGGCTGTTCTGGCCAGGCCGGGCTGAGCCTGCTACACCACAAGCGGGGGCTGCTCAGGCCAAACCCGCTGCACCAGTGTCACCAGTGGGGCATTGCTCTAACCTGGTCGGTCTGGAGCGTGCGCGCGCACGCACACGCACACACACACCCCCGCCTCCACAGCTTGGTGCGGTAGGCCTGGCTGGGCTGTAGCAGCCAATTAACTGGTTACCAAATGTTTTCCCTGTGTAATTTAAAACATTTTTGGTTGTGAAGGCTGATTCGCTTTTTTTTTTTTTAAAATAAAAGAGATTTGCTCCCCCTACTCATGGGGGAGAAGAAACTCGCTCCCAAAGGGAGGCCACCCCAGCCTCAAAAGGGGCGCTTTGGCCCGCATGGAGCCTTTTGCGACAATATTCAAACATTAGTGCCGGAAGTCAGGCGGCTGAAAGCCGTGGGTTGTGTTTCCCAGGGGCTAAACCGCCCTGAACTCCTGGAACCTCAGTGGGGTTGCGGCTGTTCTGCTCTTCGAACGATCTGCCCCCTTTCAGTTAGGTGAGGGGTTCTTGGCCTCTTCCCAGCCGAAGACATCCCTCCATGGAGCCATTCACTGAGCCAGGGCCTCCTGAATGTTTAGCAGGCTGAGAACGGCAGGGTGCTGCGCTTAGTCCTGCTGCGCTACTCCGGGACTGCATTTAACCCTTTCTGCCTCTGTTTCCCTCTCCCCAGCTCTGTTGAAGATGCACTGGACACCAGAGCATGCCCAGCCCCTGAACCAGTGGCCAGAGCAGCACCTTGATGTCTCTTCCACCACCTCCTCGCCGGCCCACAAATCGGACCTCTACCACAGCAGCCGGCAGCGCTTCAACTACGCCTGGGCCAACGACGACATCTCCGCCCTGACGGCCTCCAACCTCCTTAAGAGGTACGCGGAGAAGTACTCGGGGGTGCTGGAGTCGCCCTACGAGAGGCCAGTGCTGAACAGCTACGGCGATGGAGCCTTTGGGCCGCTCAATGGTCAGAAAGGGGACGTCGAGCCTTGGCCGATGTCTCACGGCGCGGACGGTGCCTACCCCCTGAACGCCATGCACGATGGACTGCCTGGCTCAAAGGGGGTGGTCCCTTCTGGCCCAGGAAACGGGCCCGTCGGCCTTGGCAGCTCTCCCGTAGTCCCAGGCAACCTCGCAGATCCCATGTATCCCACTAACGCATGCGGGGGAGCTGCCGGCTCCAGCGGCCTTGGCTCGTCTCAGGAGTATACCTCAGGCTACAGTGGCACCTACTTGCCATCAGGCTACTGCAGCCAGCCTGCTACAGCACTTCCCCCTCCGCACCCCTCGTCCCTGCACAGCTCAGGGCTCCTGCAGCCCACGCACCCGTCCTCTGCGCTGGTCCCCAGCTACGGCTCCTCAGGTCCCATGTACAACTACGCTTCCAGCAGCTACCCGCCGCAGCCTGGCTATGGGGGGATCCACCCTCCCCACCCGTCAGCCTCTTACCTGGCCTCAGGCATTGCGGCACCCACCCCCATCGCCCCGCCACCCCCTTCCTCCAGGCCCCCGGTCATCCCTGGTTATAGCTACCAGAGCTCCAGCCTCCCTCCGCTCCCGGTGCCCCCCCTCAGCAGTGACTCAGGGGCCTCCCTGAAACGAAAGGCCTTTGATATCCCCGGGGGGGAGGACGAAGGTGAGGGCAGGTACAGGAAATACAGCTACGAGCAACCAAAGTCCACCCCCGAGTCGCCATACCAGATGTCCGACAACAGCGAATGTAGAGGCAACGGCTTCAGTCGAAGCACCGAGGCCTCCCAGCTGCCCTTCAAGGCTGGGAAAAGGCCAGCAGGAGCAGCCACAACTGTGGCCTTGGAGGACCACGTAGGGAAGTACAGCAGCCAGCCCATGAAAGGCCTGGTCTCCCCTCCGTTTGGTGCTGGGGAGGCCCCTTTGAGGGCCAGGGAGAGCTTTGAGAAGTTCACTCCTCCCCTTGCCAATGGCGAGCGTGCAGGTGGGGAGCCGGGCCACACTTTCAGCCACGGTATGCAGGCCAAGCCACAGGTATTCAGCAGCCAGCCCGTGGAAGAGCAGCTGAAAAACATGGACCCCCTGATCCTAGAGCTGGTGAACAACAAAATCGTCGATTGCAGCCCTCCCGTCCAGTGGACAGACATCGCTGGCCAGGTCTCTGTCAAAGCCGCCATTGAGGAAGAGCTGGTGTGGCCTATCCTGAGGCCTGGGGCCTACACTGGGGAGAGCCGGCCACCCAGGACCATCCTGCTGTTCGGGCCTCGTGGGGCAGGGAAGACCCTGCTGAGCAGGTGCATTTCCACCCAGCTGGGCTCCACCTTCCTGAAGCTGAGCGGGACGGCCCTCCTTTCCAAGTGGAAGGGCGAGGCTGAGAAGATCCTGCAGACGGTCTTCTTCGTGGCCAACTGCCGGCAGCCGGCGGTGGTGCTCATCACCGAGGTGGAGTCCCTCCTCGTGGCCTGCAGTGGTGAAGAAGCCACCCAGGTGAGTGGCCTCAAGTCCCAGCTGCTTTCCTACCTGGACAACATCGCTACCTCAGCCGAGCAGAACGTCGTGGTCATAGGGACGACCACCCGGCCCAGCAATGTGGACGAAGCCTCCCAGAGAAGGTTCACCAAGCGGTTCTACATCTGCCCGCCCGACAGCATCGCCCGGCGGCAGATCCTCCACCACACCTTGGCCCAGCAGAACTACTGCCTCAGCGAAAGGGAGATGGCCTCCCTTGTGCAGCACACCGAGAGCTACTCGGGCAGCGAGCTCATCCAACTGTGCCAGCAGGCTGGCCCCACCAAACTCCACGGCCTGCCCAGCCAGCTGCAGCCCACCTCCTACAAAGACTTTGAGAATGCCTTCTGCAAAGTCCGCCCCACTGTCTCCCAGAAGGAGTTGGACTTGTATGTGGAATGGGATAAAATGTACGGGTCCAGGCACTGACGGCATGTGGAAAGAGGGGAGCCGAGCCTTCAGCCTCAGACTCCAGAGGTGGGTTTGGGGTTTTTTTTTTTTTTTTGCTGGTGGTGATACTTGTATGACAACTTGACCTCTGATCAGGTTATTTTGTAGTCGTTGATTTCTGTTGCTCTGGAGTCTCTGGTCTAGTGCCAGCTGCTGAGGATGGAATCGCAGCTCATCCGTGAATTCAGTCCGGGTCCTTTGTCTTTCTTCTCTGTCCAAGCTGATCTGACAGTGAAATAATTGATCCAAGGAAAGAACCAAACACAAACAAATTCTTTTACAGGCTTTGTTATGTCAGACTTGACTGATTTTGTTTGTTCGTTTGTTTTTTCGAAAGTAGTCGCTCACTGAACTCAGGATAATCTATTTATTATTCGTCTACTTTCCCGTTCATCCATGTTGAGACCAGCAATGTAAAGGATGCAGCTGGGGGGGATGCATTTGGTTGTAGTCTTCTCCTCCGTAACATGACAGCTCTTTAGTCGATTTACAAAGACCTTATTTCCGTTATTGTTCCTAATAGACGTTTGTCAGCCATCATTTAACAAAACCAGCTCCTTTTGAATGTGGCACTATGGGCAATTTTTCTGTACTGCATTGTGCCATATTAAGGACATATTTCCCCCTAAAATCAACTCTTCAAGCCATCGTGAAGAATTTATTACTGGGAGTAAATGGCACGGGGAGATGGGAGGAGGGAGGGAAGGTTTTTGGAGTAAAAAAATGTAGATTGTTTAATATACTAGACCTCATTTTTATTTTTGTAATGTATGTAGTATTTTTTTGTTTGTTTTTTCTTTTTAACTACTCAGGAAAAAGTTTACCTCAGAAAAAAAAACAACCAACCTGAATGTGTTTATAAAAACTGTTTTTTATCTTCTCAAGCAAAAGAAGGAAAAAAAAGATCTTAAGCGTTTGCAAACTCAGTACAAAGCTGCATTATATGTTTGCTTCCAAGAAAGGATAACAGAAAGAAGAATGAAAAAAAAACTTGAAGTTGTTACAAAGATGAAAGTTGAATGTATTTCAGGTGCTTTTCACAATATATTATGCCATAAATTTATTTTATTTTTTTTTAAACATTGTTATTGTAGTGTTTGGTGGAGTAATGTGTCTTCAAAGGAAAGAGAGTATTAGTGCCGTAGTTTAAAAGCTGTTGCTAGTACCACTTTTTGGATAAGCCTACTGGATACATCCCTAATTTCTTCGTTTGCAAAGCTAATTTCTGTTGGGTTCTCCGCTGGCGTGTTCTTCCTAAGGGTCCCGCCTGTATTACAGAAGGAATCATATTAGTATAGGCCCAGCCATTTTGTAAAAAGGTTCATTTTTGCCTTTCTGGACAGGAAAAACTATGTTAGAGAACCAAGTGTTAACCTGCAAAGACCTCTGCACAGTGTGTTTTTAGACCTTGTTGACAGGAGAAAGCTGTACTGAGTTAGTTGAGGGTGAGATTTTTTAACAGATTTAATGAAACCAATGCAAATTGCAGGGTGGATGTTTAAACCAGGCATATTTCAATGCAACCAAAGTCAGATAGGATTTTGCAGATGATGAACTGGTTTTAAACCAGGGGAGGGCAAATATGGCCTCACCAGCCAGATCTGGTCCACCAGGGCAGATGGTTTCAATAAAGATACTGGACACACTTGACATTACATCGCAATCTACATTCCATCTTATTTAGAAAATACCAGACATTTATATTTTCTCAATTTGTTTCCTGTACAGAAAGCTCAAATACTGAACTGTCTGGTTCAAAACCGGACACCTGGCAATCGTAGGGTTAACCCCTGGCAGGCTGTTACTGCTATATTTACCTGCGGTGTGGGCAATTGCAGCTCCCATTGGCCATGAATCACCATGGAGCTGCAGGAAGTGTCCTGGTCTGCATCACTTCCCGCAGCTCCCATTGGCCAGGAACGGCAATCCGCAGCCAATGGGAGCTGCAGTCGCCGGTGTCTGCAGAGGCACAGGTAAATACAGGGGTGGCAGCCCGTTAGGGGTTAGTTTATTGCCCACCCCAGCTTTAAGCCAAAATAAGAGGCTTGCACCAGTTTAACTAAATCATTTTAAAAAAAGCAAACCAGAAGTGAAACCAGTGCCATGTTGGTCTCAGCGCATTTCTTAACTGCCTGATCCTCCAGGTTGTGTCATTCCCATGCCATGTTGCTGGACATCAGGGCCTTTGTTTGCAGACCCCCACCAAACAGGAGCAGAGAGTAACAGCAGGTGGGAAGAGCTAAATATCTCCTGTGTCTTCCTGACGCTGGTTTTAATGCCGCTGAGACTCACATGTAACGGGGGCTCAGTCTGCTCCAGCAGAGGCTTTTTCCTTCTGTCACTGTCCTTCCGTCTAGCAAAGAGAGCCATTTTCTAGTTAGCTGTGGGGAGAGGCAGGGCAGTGCAGCTGTGACGCCTGGGAATCACACCCCTGGCCTAGTGCCATTGCTGCCAATCCAGAACCAAGAGCCTGATTCCCAACCCCTCTGAAGCCAACAGAAGGGCACGTTAGGATTCTTCTTCGGCAGGGACATTTGCGTCACCTCAGCCCCTGACTGGTTGGCTGAGCTGCATTTATACAGCCTGTGAAAACAAGCCAAGTACTTGGTGTACAAAACGCCTCCTCGGAACTGCCTTGTTCCCTTTTTCAGAACGCGCCAGCCCTGTGGCTCAGGCTTGTCTTGGGCACCGCAGCAATACCTAACAGCAAGAGCAGTGCTGGGCAAAATACGGCCCGCGAGCCGCATCCAGCCTGCCAAGCCACCGGGATCCGGAGCCCCAGGCAGGCTCCCCCGCAGCCCCGTGCGCCGGGCAGAAACGCAGCTGCAGGGCTCCGTTTCTGTTTTGAAACTGGAGGGGAGGGGGGAAGTTTTCGGCGCCGCCCCATCCCCAGCACATTCCCATTGGCCGGTTTCTGGCAGAAACCAGCCCGTGGGAGCTGCTTGTTGGAGTGACAGGCAGCTAAGAAGAATCATGCCCCCTCTCCTGGGCTCAGTTATTCATAAAGAACATGGCCAGGCAGGTTGGCTGGCGGAGAAACATTTTAAGCTCTGCAGGCAGGCTGGTTTGGCCACAGCCTGCTTCTGGCACCCCAGCCCTTCCCTGCCCCAACTCTCTGCCCCTTCCACTCAACATACCCAAGCCTTCTGTTCCCCTCTTACATCCATACCCCCCCCAGATCTGGCACCCCAATCTCCTGCCCCAGATCACAATCCCCTCCTACCCTAGGTCACATCCCAAACCCCTGCACCCCAGTCCCCTGCCCTAAGTCACAACCGCCTGCTTCATCCCAACTCCCTCCCAGACTCCAGTCTCTCTCCTGCACCCCAATCCCTTAGCCCAAGCTCCCTTCTGCACCCAACCTCCATCCCAGACCCCTCATCTCCATTAATATCAGGGAAGAGTGCGGCCTCGACCACTTTCCAAAATCTTGGAGTGCTCCCTCCCTCCCCCCCATCAACAATGATTGCCCACCCCTGAGCTAGAGCCAAAAGGCCAGGGGCCACTGAAGGTCTAATGCTGAGATCTGGCTGTTTTGGGCAGGGAAGAGGCACAGAACAGGGTGAGGTGGGTTAGCCAGGGCATTGGGAGCTTCTCTAGCCCTGAATGTTGGTTACTCCCATCCCTGCATGTGCAGGAGGGTGGCGCTAAGGTGGATTTAAGCCACTTCCCTCTATTCAAAGGGCTTTCAGGAGCAAGTGCAGCCTCCGGGATGAGTTACAGCAACCTCTGGTCTGCTCTGATTTACACTGTGTTTCCCATGGCCCCCTTTGGGCCGGGAGAAGCAGAGGCTAGCTGCAGTGAAGGCCAATTTCTCCTGCTCTCTTCATTAGATCCTTTTGCTCTACTGCAGGGAGGCATTTGGGAGGAGCTAGGCAGGGGACTGGTTGCTCCCTCCCCGGCTCTGGGTTCATCACCCCCAACCTCTTCTCACACCAAATAATGCCCGTGCGCCAGGTGCCACAAATGGGTGCCTCGTCTTTCTTTCTCAAGGCATGTTCTTAACAGATAGTTTTTGGGAGGGAACAGACTCCAGGATGGCAGCCGTGCCCGCCAAAGGTTCGTCAGTGTCGCAGTCGATAGAAGCGATGTCTTGAGCCAGGAACTCTGACTGCACAGAAAGTGTGCGTGCAGCTTTCCCCCCTTCACCCTACAGAGAACTGGGATTTTGCCCTAGTGCCCTGAATATGCCACATCCCTGCACCAGGCTCTGCCCCATACAGGCTACATCTAGACTGGCATGATTTTCCGCAAATGCTTTTAACGGAAAAGTTTTTCCGTTAAAAGCATTTGCGGAAAAGAGTGTCTAGATTGGCACGGGCACTTTTGCGCAAAAGTACTTTTTGCGGAAAAGCGTCCGTGCCAATCTAGACGCGGTTTTGCGCAAGAAAGCCCCGATCGCCATTTTCACCATCGGGGCTTTTTTGTGCAAAACGGTTCTCAGTTGTCTACACTGGCTCTCTTGCGCAAAAGCATTTGCGCAAGAGGGCTTTTTCCCAAACGGGAGAGTCATTGTATTTGCACAAGAACACTGACGATCATACATTACATCATCAGTGTTCTTGCGCAAATTCAAGTGGCCAGTGTAGACAGCTGGCAAGTTTTTCCGCATTTGCGGAAAAATTACCAGTCTAGACGCAGCCACAGTGTTGTGAAACCTTCCCATTCTGGCATGGCTGTGGCGCTGCCCCCAAAGGAAGCCTTTTCAAAAGGGGCATCTGCTTTGTAAAGGCTCACTTTGGAGCTCCGCCAGACCCCACGCTCTCTGCCTGCGAGGGACCAGAGCAAGTAGCGGACCAGCAGCTATGTGCTCAGGAAGCCAGTGTTCCTTGGCTTTGGGCAGATTTACCGTAGAACCAAACCAACCCTGCAAAACCACCCAGGGCCCAATTCAAAGCTTCTTGAGTCAGTGGACGATCCCTGTGCACTGTAATGAGAGGTGGATCGGAGCTTTGGAAGAGGAGAGCAAACGGGGCGGTGGTGGCTTTATTTGTCCTTTTTTGTGCAGCTTTCTGCTGTCTTTTGCTTGTTGCAAGCCTGGCCACTTGATACATGTCCTTGTCTCTGGCAAGGAAGGTGAGCAGCGTTGGACTGAATTGTTCTCACAACTCTCATTCCTTCCTTCCTTTTCCTCCCCCCGGCTTCCTCAGATCGTTACAATTCACTTTCTTGTAGGGTCTTTGGACCTGTTCCTTTTCGAGGCATCTGCTTCCCGGGGATAAGGCTCTAGAGAGCCCTTGGAACTGTTAATAATGTAGAACTGATGCTCCCTCTTTCTCTAACAGCTGCTAACCATTGAGAAAGCCTGAAGTGATTTCATAATTTAGGAGACAAAGTAAATAAGCTCTTCTCTGTTATCTCTGAGGGCATAGTACAGGGATGGGGAACCTAAGGTCTGGGGACCAGATGTGGCCCCTGGCTTGCCTGGATCCAGCCCCTGGAGCGGGGAGCCCACTGGTGCTCCTGCCTCTGCTGTGACCCCATAGACTGGAGCACACAGAATCTACTAACTTGCCTCCGCCCCCCAGGTTGCCAGGGGTGTGGTGCACGAGGGGAATGTGGGGAGTGTCTCTCTGCATCTCAGTCGGGGCCACATCAGTGAAGGAGTTTTGTTTTGTTTTTTGTTTTGCTTTTCACTTGTGTTTGGCCCGTGACTGATTTTTCTGTGGATCTCAACCCAAAAAAGGGTTCCCTACCCTGGTTTAGTATAAAGCCCTGGGAGAGACCCAGGGGCACTTTTCAAACAGGGCTCAGCTTGTGCTTTTTCTGCTTTTTCTAAGATTCTTCATTTGGCCTCTCAAAGTCACAGAAAACCAAAGCCAGACAGTGCCCAGAGAGAGCTGTGTGCCGGGTTGTATCTAAAGGTACGTCCTGGACAGCACTCTGCTGGAATGAGCAATTGCCACTCAAACCAAGAAATAGGCCCTGAAATAGCTGATCTTGACTCTTCTTGCATTCTGTATTAGCCCCATTTGTCAGGAACCAGACCATATTCCCTGTGGTTGGGAATTCCCCCGGGGCTGTTGCCCTGCCAGACCCTGTCATATATGTTGGCAGTTTGGAAATGATCCTAGACACCATCGATGTCCAGTGGTCAAACAGCTGTTCCAAGAAAAAGAAAAGGGGTAGTGAGACATACATGCAGTCGGCTACAGGATTCAACCCTCTAAAATTTTAATCATTTCATGCTGGTGTCTGGCTCCAGCCATCCTCTTATCCTTGTTCTGATTTTCCATTGAGAATGAAGAACACTTAGAACTGGCTGGCTTGAGAAGAGGGTTTCTGGTTGGTCTGTCTTCCCATAATTAGTAATGCATGCCAATGACTACAGCAAAGTGGGGAGAGGAGTTGACTCACAATGGAACCCTGAAGAGGGAGAAGATTGAACAAGTGCAGGGAGTCTTTAAAGTATTTAATTTATCAAGTTTGATTGTGTAGGACCAGTTTGCAAAACTTGGCCACAAAATTTTGGTGATCCATTAACACACTCAGCCACTCAAAGGCTGTGTCTACATTGGCACCCCTTTCCAGAAAAGGGATGCTAATGTAGACTTTGGAATAGGCAAATCCGCGGGGGATTTAAATATCCCCCGTGGCATTTGCATTAACATGGCTGTCGCTTTTTTCCGGCTTGGGGAAAAGCCGGAGAAAAGCGCCAGTCTAGACATTATTCTCCGGAAAATAAAGCCTTTTCCGGAGGATTTCTTATTCCAGAGAATAACGTCTAGACTGGCGCTTTTCTCCGGCTTTTCCCCAAGCCGGAAAAAAGCAGCAGCCATGTTAATGCAAATGCCGCGGGGGATATTTAAATCCCCCGCGGATTTGCCTATTCCAAAGTGCTACATTAGCATCCCTTTTCCGAAAGGGGTGCCAATGTAGACGTAGCCAAATTGACACTCAGCCCCCTAAAACATGTATTTGGGTACCCAATTGCTGATTTGAATGGTTAGGGGACAAACTGGACATCTGGTGTTAAAAGAGGGGTCTGGATAACATCACTGGTAAGGGGAAGATGCACGTGTGAGAGAGATCGGGAGAGCTGGCCTGAATACAGTAGGATAACACAACTCAGGCAATTTTTAAAAGATTTTAAAAAAATGTTTCTGTATTATATGAAATGGGAAGTACTATACAATACATGCTGTTTTGTAAGGTTTGTCTATTAAGAGGCAACAAGGAACCAAGACTTCTGGGCTGTATTGCTTGACTGTGTTGTAACAGGTTGACTGCATGACCTTGGATTAGTTTTGTAACATGCTCTGTGCCTCGGTTTTCCAATCTGTAAAATGGGGGATAACCACACTTGCTGAGATGAGGAATTGCTAAGAATCTCCCAAGAAATAGAAATATCTCTGAGGTGTAGTTAGCAGTACATTCCCAGTCTGGAACTTAAGGAGATCCAGGAAAGTGGTGGCAGGCTTCACAAGCTGGGAGCTGAAGAATCAGAGAGAACTAATGGGTTACCACAAAAAATCCCTTGTTATGTTCAGTATAGTCAAATCCTCTCTCTTTCCTGCTAAATGGAACATCACAGGAGGAGGCTTTGTCCAAATATTGTGATAACGACATGAACTTTTCCGGGTTCACCTGTGTACGTGTGTATCAACACATTCACTTGGCAGTCTCTCGAGCGCCTTGGTAGAAAGCTGGCTCTTGAGGCTATTTTTAAAATGCTTTTAGTATCTTCCTTGCCCTCCCTCTCACCTTTCCTCCAAAAAGTGGTACTGGATTTTTGAAGACTTTTTTTCTGATTATCATATTTGACTTTGTACATCCTCTGTAACCATTTCTACCTCATTTTGCAACATATTGTACATGAAAGTATTTAATTCATGTCTTATTAATGTCTGAAAAGAAATGCTTTTGAACTGTAATGGTCTACCTCAAAAAATACTGTATTTTAAAAAGAAAAGTATTACACAGTATTAAAGAGATTACATGAAAAACAATCTTTGTCTGAAAGAGCATGTGCTTTATTATTAATTAGATCAGCTCTCTCTTGCAAAGTTCTTAGTGGCATATGGTATCCTCAGTGTAAAGGCATGGGATTATGGTCAAGAAAAACTACATCCTGCTATTATGACTGGTCAGGAATTTTTTGACTAGATGTTTCCCATCAAAAAAATGTTGCTTCAGCAAATCTGAATTAATGTATGGAAATTTCGGAGCTGGAAAAACTGCTGAAAAAGTTTGCACATTGTCACTGGCAATGTCCCATTTCAACATTTTAAAAAACAAAACATGAGTTTCCTGATTCAAAATGACTCTTTCTTTTGAAATGTGGGCTAACAACAGTTTTTTAAAAAAGTCAAAAACAAAGTATTTTGAAATTATCAAAATAAAATGTTTCAGTGAACCCCACCCAAAGATGCATACAATAATTTTTCAAACCACCCATATATATATGTGTATGTTTGAAAACAAATTAGATGATTAGTTTTCATTCCAATTTAGTACAGGAATTTTTTTTCAAAATCTCAAGTATTTTCCCCAGGACAGAAAATGGTTTTCTACCCAGTTTTGTTTGTTTATACAACTGCTGCCCACTCCTGGAGGGAATCAGTACTACACGGCTGTGTCTACACTGGCAAGTTATTCCGGAAAATCAGCCGCTTTTCCGGAAAAACTTGCCAGCTGTCTTCACTGGCTGCTTGAATTTCCGGAAAAGCACTGACGATCTAATGTAAAATCATCAGTGCTTTTCCGGAAAAACTATGCTGCTCCCATTCGAGCAAAAGTCTTTTTCCGGAAAACTGTTCCGGAAAAGGGCCAGTGTAGACAGCACAGTAGTGTTTTCCGCAAAAAAGCCCCGATCGCGAAAATGATGATCGGGGCTTTTTTGCGGAAAAGCGCGTCTAGATTGGCCACGGACGCTTTTCCGCAAAAAATGCTTTTGCAGAAAAGCATCCTGACAATCTAGACGCGCTTTTCCGAAAATGCTTTTAACGGAAAACTTTTCCGTTTTAAGCATTTCCGGAAAATCATGCCAGTGTAGACGTAGCCCACATGTCTTTGACACTACTACTTACTAGTGGCTAGAGGTCTACAGAATCCTATTATTGGTGATTTCTGCAGCCAAACTCTAGCTCTATGCTTATTTGAGTGGGAGTCCTTGCAGTTTGGTCCCTAACACTGCACACCTGTGCGTGGTTTAACTGGAGACTATGTAGGCAGAGAGCAGCTGATTGCTGCCAGTAGCACAGCAGCCTACAGAACTTGCACTCCCCAAATATGTGAGGACCACAAGGGAGCAGCTTTGGGGTATTGGACCAGACCCCTGGAAGTCCTGCACACCTGCTTTTGTGGAGTAGCAGTAATCATAGAATAATAGGACTGGAAGGGACCTCAAGAGGTCATTGAGTCCAGCCCCCCACCCTCAAGGCAGGACCAAGCTCCGTCTACAGTAAGGAGCACTGTAAAGTGCATAGTTCCTCAGACCTCTTTGACAGGGCGGCTTGAGGAACCTCTGCTCAGCTCCTGTCTCTCCCCTCCTTAAGCTGCCCTCCCCCTGCCACCCGTCAGAGCAGAACTTTGTCCTCTGTGAATGTCAAGGTGCATGATGGGTCTGTCTTAGGAGATGACAGGGTCTCTGGAGACAGAGCTGGTAAGTACACATATGGATTCCTCGCTGGTCCTTCAGGGTCCCCCATGGGCCATGGCATTCTCCCACCCTGGTTTCCTCACTGAGGGGAAAGGTGCTGGGGCAGGAACTGAGGAAGTAGCTGTCCCCGTCCGGGGAGCTATAGAACAAGCTATAGCATTGTTAGCCCCAGGATGCTACAGTATCTGGGAAGAGAGCTTTCCAAGGGATAGAGACCCTCTCTCCGCCCCTGGCTCTGAGGAGCTGAATGCTGGCAGCTGGGTGCCTGGCTGAGCCCACGGGAGGCCTGTAGATTAGCTACAACTAATCAGGAAAGAGATCTTGGAGTCATCATGGATAGTTCTCTGAAGTCACCCCCGCAGTGTGCAGCGGCAGTCAAAAAAGCAAACACGATGTTAGGAATCATTAAAAAAGGGATAGAGAATAAGGCGGAGAAAATCTTATTGCCCTTATATAAATCCATGGTATGCCCACATCTTGAGTATTGCATACAGATGTGGTCTCCTCATCTCAAAGAAGATATATTGGCATTAGAAAAGGTTCAGAGAAGGGCAACTAAAATGATGAGGGGTTTGGTCCCATATGAGGAGAGATTAAAGAGACTGGGACTTTTCAGCTTGGAAAAGAGGAGACTAAGGGGGGATATGATAGTGGTATATAAAATCATGAGTGGGGTGGAGAAAGTGAACAAGGAAAAGTTATTTACTTGTTTCCATAATATTAGAAGTAGGGGTCACCAAATGAAACTAATGGGCAGCAGGTTTAAAACAAATAAAAGGAAGTTCTTCACACAGCACATAGTCAATCTGTGGAACTCCTTGCCTGAGGAAGTTGTGAAGGCTAGGACTATAACAGGGTTTAAAAGAGAACTAGATAAATTCATAGAGGTTAAGTCCATAAATGGCTATTAGCCAGGCTGGGTAAAGAATGGTGTCCCTGGCCTCTGTTTGTCAGAGGGTGGAGATGGATGGCAGGAGAGAGATCGCTTGATCATTACCTGTTCGATTCACTCCCTCTGGGACACTTGGCATTGGTCACTGTCAGCAGACAGGTTACTGGGCTGGATGGACCTTTGGTCTGACCCAGTATGGCCATTCTTATGTTCTTATGTCCCCTCATCAGAAGGGACTCGCTGTCGTTTGTTTTTCCCTTCCCGGGCCTTGCTCTTTGATGGTGCCCTAAGTGCAGGGTGACCCGGGGACATGGAGGCAGAGGCCTCTTGTCAGTTCCATGGCGACAGGCACAGAATAAAGGTGGCAGCAGGCCACATCCCCAGCCATTGGGTGCTTTGACCACCTGCCTCTGAGGCTGCTGCCTGCCCACTCTTGCAGCAGGTCAGTGTGGCTGGAGTTGGCCTGGCTCTGTGGTTGCCATGACACCGGGGCTCGGCCTTTGCTGCAGTCAGAGACCAGTCTCCTCACACCTGCCTTTCTGATTGCAGCGGGACCAGGGCGTGCTGGGCCACGTGCAGCTGAGAAATGGGCACTCTCTGTGCAGGGGTCATATCTGGGGCTGCGTTCCCCGTAAGCTGTGCAGATTCCAGTGTCACCCCAGCTAATTAGCAGAGCCCCCACAGCTAGGTTTTGTGTTTCTACTGGTGGTGCACGCTCACACATGCAGGGCCAGACTAAGGGGTAGGCGAGCCAAGCAGGTGCACAGGGTGCCAACTGATGGGGGGTGCCTGATGGCAGCTGTAAGGGACACGTGACGCCCCTTATAGCTGCCATCAGGTGCCATGCGCCCAGCTCCTGGCGGGCTACAGTGGCCGCCCAAGGTGGGGGCCGCGTTAACCCCCCAGTGCTCTTTCCCCCGCAGCCGCGGGGCCCTGCACAGCCAGGTGCAGCCCCCCTGGGCGGCCCTGGGCTGCATGCCAGCGGCAGTGGCTGGGCAGCGTATGCACCATGCGCCCCGAGGCGGGGCCACGGGCCCAGGAGGGCAGGCTCGTGCAGGCGCCATGCGCCCAGGGGCAGGCCCATGAACCCTGGGGATGGGCCTGCACGTGCGCTGTGCCCCCAGGGCGGCGCTGCCCGTGCAGGGCCTGTGGTGCCAAAAATGGCTCGGGCCAGCCCTGCACACATGCCTTTGTGCACATTACAAATTATTCCACGCATGAATGGAAAAGATTAGAGGGAACATTGCTCGGGATGCTGGGTGAGGCTCCCTCCATTCATGATGAGGAAAGGCAGGGGAGGGGGTACTTACTCTGAAGAGGTGAAACATCTACAAGGAAAGTCTTTTGGGTGCAGGGGGCAACAATGGAGGGAGACCTATTTTAACAAGGGAGGAGCTTCTGAGTGTGATATAAATACTTAGGCAGGTGGGAGGGGGGAGTCTAACCACCTGGCCTAGCGGATGGTGTTGGTAGGGGGATTGGGTGGGTTCTTCCCCCATCAGGATGGAGATGGGATGTGGGGGACAATTCAGACATGGAGGAAAGGACAAAAAAGTGTCCAATGAAAAGACAAGATGATAGTAACATGAAATATCATCCAGAAGTCACTCCCTCTGATGGAATAAAGTGGCCCTTAGCCCCGCATGGGTTGGGATTTAATCTAAGCACCATACAAATGTGCCCAGAATTACACACTGTTGGGTAGCTGTGTGGGAACTTCTGTGTAGTCGGTATTCCTTTTCACAGTGCCATCTGAAGATGGATTTATTTTTTTAAAGGTATCATAATTCCCATTTTGAGGCTGAAACTAGAGCGTCCCACCAGAAGTTTGACTTCTTGAAGCTTTATATCACTTTAAAATGCTCTTTTGGTAGCTGGTATCAATTTTCTTGTCTATGGAATTCTGTTCCTGTTGTTTTGTTTGGTTGGTTTTTTAAGATGAACTGTGTTCTCAAAATAACTCACAGCTTAACCTAACAAATTAAGCCATATGAACGTCCAAGTAAAATATGCTAATTTAGTACATATATATTAGAGTGCATCTGTGTGTCTGTCGGCGAGTCCGTTCGTCCAAGAACTCCTCCTACACAGTAAGAGCTAGGGCCACCAAATTTGGTAGGCAGCTTCCTTGTCTCCTAACTTAAAGCAATTCAGGGTTTGGTTGAGCCAGGACAACTGGAAGCCCCGGGAAAAAGAGGGTCTGTTATTTCGAGGGGTAGGATATGAGAGTGGCCGCAGGGAGCCCTCAGGGGAGAGCTATCCTGCAGAGTGTCCACTGGAGGCAGCCGCACCACCACGGGAGTGGCCAGCAGGCTCCGCCATCTTGCCTGCTGACACACTGGTAAGGAGCCCCCCCACTGCCCCAGACCCTTTCCCCCTTCCTGGTCCTTGGCCACAGCGCTGGAGAGGGGGAGAGAAAAAGGCCCCTGATGGCTGGGGGAGAGAGGGAGTTGGGAGAGGGGAGAACAGGCCCCTGGTGGCTAGTGTGTGTGTGGAAAGAACATGCCCCTTGGGGTTTGGGGGCAGGGGGGTTTGGGGGGAGGGGACCTGGCCCTGCTTGCATGGACTCACCACACATGGACTCATGGACTCACCACACTTAAGACCCTAGGCTTGTCTGTCGTGGGGCAGCAGAGAAAACAATTCAAGTCACAACCTGCACCCCGACAGCATAGCCAGCTCTGACAGACACCTCCCAGAGGAAGAGAAAATCCTACCACTGCCATCAGGGCCAGCAGCCCTCTACTGAGACCCATCCCTAGCCTAGTCCTAAGGGGGCATTTAGAAGGTGCGCCTGAGGGCAGTATAGATCATAGAAAACCAGAGCTGGAAGGGACCTCAAGAGGTCATCAAGTCCAGTCCCCTGCCCTCATGGCAGGACCAAGCACCATCTAGATCAGTCCCTTACAGATGTTTGTCTAACCTGCTCTTAAAAATCTCCAGTAATGGAGGTTCCACAACCTCCCTCAGCAATTCCAGTGCTCAACCACCTTGACAGAGTTTTTCCTAATGTCCAACCTAAACCTCAGGTCCAGAGGCCAGGTCTAACGCTACTGATTTGTATGCTCTCCCAGCAGCGTTTGAGGTGTAGACCCTTATAAAGCGTTGCAGCTAAATACAAGTTTGAGCAGGTAACTTACTGGAAGTGGTTCGCGCCTGTGCCAAGAGGCCATGCGTGGTGACGGGGGCCTTTACCACTTCTGGAATCATAGGACAAAAAGGATGGTTAGTGGGTTACAGATTGTTAACATGCCATAAATCTAGTGTCTTTATTATGACCATGTTATTTATAGTGTGTAGCAAAGTGACGAATTTAACCTCTCAGATTCCTCTTTTCAAAGTGTTGCGCAAGGTTCCTCTTCTTTGAAGGACACTGGATTTATTGGGTATTATGACAGTCTGTAAGCCACTAACCCTCCTTTTCGTCCTGTGCTTATGGGGCACTTCACTTTGAACTCATTCTATTTGTGCTGAGCAATCTGGTCAAGCTTGTATTTAGCTGTGTCTACTCTGAGGCCAAGCCTACATTGTAGGCCTTTATCTGTATAACGACACCCCCGTGCGTAACAATCGAACCCCCCATGTAAAAAGCTTCACTTTTGGGGGACATGGATTAATGATGCCGATAGGAGAAGCTTGCCCATCAGGGTAGTTGCGTCGTCACTAAAGCATTAAGCTACACTGCTGCACATGAAGACAAGCCCTGTGTACCTTTCCTAGACCTGAAGAAGAGCTCTGTGTGGCTCAGAAGCTTCTCTGTCTCACTATCTGAAGTTTATTGAATCTTAGGACTGGAAGAGATCTCAGGAGGTTATTGAGTCCAACCCCCTGCCCAAAACAGGACCAACCCCAACTAAACCATCCCAGCCAGGGCTTTGTCAAACCGGAACTTAAAAACCTCTAGGGATGGAGATTCCACCCCCTCCCTAGGGAACCCTTCTAATGAAATAGGTTTTTCAAATAACCAACCTAGACCTCCCCCACTGCAACTTGAGACCACTGCTCCTCATTCTGCCATCTGTCACCACTGAGAACAGCCTCTCTCCATCCCCTTTGGAACCTCCCTTCAGGTAGCTGAAGGCTGCTATCAAATCCCCCCTTACTCTTCTCTTCCGCAGACCAAACAAGCCCAAATCCCTCAGCCTCTCCTCGTAGGTCATGTGCTCCAGCCCCCTGGTCCAGTAAAAGAGAAAACCTCAGCCACCCTCCTAGTATCCTGGGACCAACATAGAATCATAGAATCATAGAATAATAGGACTGGAAGGGACCTCGAGAGGTCATCGAGTCCAGCCCCCCACCCTCAAGGCAGGACCAAGCTCCGTCTACACCATCCCTGACAGATGTCTATCTAACCTGTTATTAAATATCTCCAGAGAGGGAGATTCCACCACCTCCCTTGGTAATTTATTCCAATATTTGACCACCCTGACAGTTAGGAATTTTTTCCTAATGTCCAATCTAAACCTCCCCTGCTGCACTTTAAGCCCATTACTCCTTGTCCTGTCCTCAGAAACCAAGAGGAACAAATTTTCTCCTTCCTCCTTGTGACACCCTTTTAGATATTTGAAAACCGCTATCATGTCCCCCCTTAATCTTCTTTTTTCCAAACTAAACAAGCCCAGTTCATGAAGCCTGGCTTCATAGGTCATGTTCTCTAGGCCTTTAATCATTCTTGTCGCTCTTCTCTATACCCTTTCCAATTTCTCCACATCTTTCTTGAAATGTGGTGCCCAGAACTGGACACAGTACTCCAGCTGAGGCCTAACTAGAGCTGAGTAGAGCGGCAGAATGACTTCACGAGTTTTGCTTACAACACACCTGTTGATACAACCTAGAATCATATTTGCTTTTTTTGCAACAGCATCACACTGTTGACTCAACATGACTACACCAGTACTGGATTAAGACCTTTACCCAACTGTGGTAGCAGGTGGGTGTCTTCTCTGGATGAGTGATAGGCAAAGGAGCTCATTCATCTGCCCCATCCCGCTTCTAGGACAAAAACGTGGCAATTGAGATGCCAGTTTATGTAATTGTCTCTGTCTCTTAGAGAAATGTTATCATCTTATACACAGTATGCAGAACTGCCCCGTGCAAAAACATACTGGTGTCTTCCTTGTCCTCTTCTTTAGTTGCGTATTTTTACAGGGATTCTCCTGATGTAAAGCATGTGGGATTCAGCCCAGGTACCGTGTGTTCCTCAGCATGGTGGCCAGGCTGACACAGAGCGCACTTGTGTCTGCTCTCAACCAGTAAAAAATAACTTGCCTCCCCTGAAGGATTATCCATGAACTAAGTGCTAAGGACAGTAGTAAATTCCTCAGTCATCTGAATGTAATAGGCAAGTTGCACAATTCAGTCATGCTTGATAAATAGTGCATAAAGGGTTAATAAATGCCCCCAAGTCCTCCCCCCTGGCCCTTGACTGCAGCACCATATGGGGAGGGGTCCAGCCAGCATCCCTGCTGCCCTGGGGGACAGGGTTTGTCACACACACACACACACACACCCAAAGTAGCTGGGACTGGGCACCACAGCCCTGACCTTCCAACTCCTCCCCCAAGAGGTGCAGGGCCAGGCAGCTGCTGGAGGAGTCGGGGGGTCTGGCAGCTGCAGCACCATCTTTGCTGCTGCGATGTGCCTAGAGAACCCCTCTAAGTCCCCCAGCTCCTCCTCTGTGCCCCCTGGCTTGTGTCCCTCACACCCTCCTTTGACCTCTGCCCTTCCATCCTGTGCCCTAAGTCCTCCCAAACCTACCTCCTGTCCTGAATCCTGCACCCCCCACAACACCAGTCCCCAGCCCCCAGCCCCGAATGACCTGAGCAATGCCAGATAAGTCTTCTAATCTACTATCTATATGAGTGTTTGTCTGTGTGTGTGTGTGTGTGTGTGTGTGTGTGTGTGTGTGTGTGTGTGTGTGTGTTTGTTCAAGAATTCCTCCTAATCACTGCGGCTGTGTCTATACTGGGCCACTTATTCCGGAAAAGCAGTTGCTTTTCCGGAATAAGCTGCGAGCTGTCTACACTGGCCGCTTGCTTTTCCAGAAAAGCAATGACGATCTACTGTAAAATTGTCAGTGTTTTTCCAGAAAAACTATGCTGCTCCCGTTCGGGCAAAAGTCCTTTTCCAGAAAAACTGTTCCGGAAAAGGGCCAGCGTAGACAGCACAGTAGTCTTTTCCACAAAAAAGCCCCGATCGCGAAAATGACTATCGGGGCTTTTTTCCGGAAAAGCGCGTCTACATTGGCCACGGACGCTTTTCCAGAAAAAGTGTTTTTCCGGAAAAGCATCCTGCCAATGTAGACGCGCTTTTTCCAGAAATACTTATAACGGAAAACTGTTCCATTTTAAGCATTTCCGAAAAAGGGTGCCAGTGTAGACATAGCCTGCGAGCTAGGACAACCAAATTGGCTGTGTCTAGACTGGCAAGTTTTCCCACAAAATCATCTGCTTTTGCAGAAAAACTTGCCAGCTATCTACACTGGCCGCTTGAATTTCCGCAAAAGCACTGACGATCTCATGTAAGAGTGTCAGTGCTTTTGCGGAAATATTATGGAAAATAAAGCCTTTTTCAGAGGATCTCTTATTGAAAGTAGGAATAAGAGATCCTCCGGAAAAGGCTTTATTTTCTGGAGAATCACGTCTAGACTGGCGCTTTCCTCCAGCTTATCTCCAAGCCGGAAAAAAGCGGCAGCCATGTTAATGCAAATACCGCGGGGGATATTTAAATCCCCCGCGGATTTGCCTATTCCAAAGTGCTACATTAGCATCCCTTTTCCGGAAGGGATGCCTGTGTAGACACAGCCCTGAGGCTGTGTCTAGACTGGCCAGTTTTTCCGGAAAATCAGCCGCTTTTCTGGAAAAACTTGCCAGCTGTCTACACTGGCCGCGTGAATTTCCGCAAAAGCACTGACTTCCTTCTATAAGAAATCAGTGCTTCTTTCGGAAATACTATTCTGCTCCCGTTCAGGCAAAAGTCCCTTTTGTGCAAAGCTTTTGCGCAAAAGGGCCAGTGTAGACAGCTCAGATTTGTTTTCCGCAAAAAAGCCCTGATCGTGAAAATGGCAATCGGGGCTTTTTTGTGTAAAGGCGGGTCTAGATTGGCACGGACGCTTTTCCGCAAAAAGTGCTTTTGTGGAAAAGCATCTATGCCAATCTAGATGCTCTGTTCCGAAAATGCTTTTAACGGAAAACTTTTCTGTTAAAAGCATTTCCGGAAAATCATGCCAATCTAGACGCATCCCTTAGAGAAAAGAGATCAAATGGAGAACTCTGGAGGAGTGCTCTGTTTTGGCACAGATAAATCAGTGCTTAAGCTTTGAAAACTGGAAGACAATATTATTGGAAACCTCATTGACTATAGCCCTTTTTTGTTAAAACCTAGAGTCTGATAAGAGTGTATAGGGATGAAGAAAAAATATACTTGATGGAATTCCCATTTTAAAAAATTACTAAGAAATCTGAACTGAAAATTAACTTCATAAAAATAACACTGTTTTTGAAAAGTACAATCATTTCAATAGAGTATGTACAATTTCCTTTTATTCCTTCTCACCTGCCCCCACCAAAAAAACCCCACCCCACTTAATTGAGTTATGGACCTGAGCAATGTCAGGTAAATCTACTAGTAATTCATAAATTATGTGGGAACAAGGTGGCAGAGCTAACAAATTCAGCAGAAACTAGGAAGTTCGATATCTCCCTCCTACAGAGGAGGATTTTGGTGCAGAGTTTCCCAGGAAATCTCATCTGCTTTCAGTGTGAATGTTAGTATATGTATTTCCAGACCCAAATGTAATTGTTGAAGCACCAAGATCTAATTCAACCTCAACCATCTTGGTTCGGGGACTGAGACAGACACATAGTGTGAGTCGCTTCCCTATCCCTTCCCCCGTGTTGTTAATCCCTTGACTGCAATCGGAAATGCAGGGGGTAAGTGTTGGATTTCAGGGGCCTCTCTGCTCAGCTGCGATCAGAGATTGTTTGTTTTCATTCCACAGCTAAGCTATGAAGCTAAGCTTCATTCCATGGAGAAGAAGGGTTTCCATACAGAACCCAAGTCCCTCCCAGGCTGTGATAGGGCCCAGCAGGATAACAGGAAAGTGAGTTCCTTTCACGCAGACAGGAAATCCTCGGTCTACCAGGCAAACTCCTCAGAAAAAGTGCCTCCAGGCCTGATTCTGAGAGGTGCTGAGCAGCTGCACCTCCCCAAACTGGGACCTTAAAAAAGGCCCCGCCAGCAGTTAGTGGGGGCTGTATTTTAGGTTAAAATCACTCTACATTTGTCCATACATGAGTGGAATAAATTTTTATGTACCCCAAAGCATGTGTGAATATGCACCCCCAATAGAAACAAAAAACCTAGTCATGGGCTCTCTGCTACTTAGCTGAGCAGCACTTGAATCTTTCCTGAGCAGCCGCACAAGCACCCAGCTTACAGGGAACGGTGGTTAAAATCCTTCTGGGGGACACAGGTTGAACAAATGTCTGATTAATTAGAAGAGAACTTTGCCCTTCTGAGCTATGTCCATAACGGCATCTCGCTGAGCCAGGCTTCCCGTCTCTCTCTCTCTCACCTTCAGACGCAGCTGTGGCTGCAGTTCATACTACAGCTTGAACCTCTCTTGTCCGGAACTCTCTGGTCTGGCAACATCTGAGGTCCGGCAGGACCCCAGATGTTGCTAGACCAGAGAGCCCCAGCCCCAGAGGTTGAGAGCAGCTGGGAGCAGAGCCGGTCTGATCAGGGGGTCGAGAGCCCCAGGGAGGCTGCTGCCCCATGTGGGATGGGGTCTGGGGAGCTCCAAGAGCAGCTGTGGCCTGGCGCAGGTCTGGGCAGAAGGGGCAGGGAGCCCCAAGAGTAGCTGCTGCCTTGCATGGAAACAGGCAGCCGGGGTCAGGGAGCTCAAGGAGCAGCTGCTGCCCTGCATGGGGCTAGGGGCAGGGAGCAGAGGCCCACGATCAGGCTGAGGGCAGCAGAGCCAGGCAGGTGAGCTGGAAGACGTCAGGCCTCCATGTTCTCCTGGTCCAGCAAATTCCTTTGTTCGGGACCATTCAGTTCCCGAGGGTGCCGGACCAGGGAGGTTCAACCTGTACTAGGTTTTAACATGTCTCATAGATCGAAGACCAGTCATTTGGCACAAAGTAGCACAAGAGCCTCAGCGTGGTTTTGCTTTCTGTGTATTCCTGATTCCCAGAGCAAGCATAGGGCAGATCTGTTGGGACGATGTATTTTTGGCTCATTGTGAGCATGTGCACATGAGAATATTAAATATTATCATGCCAAACAAGTCGCACTCTTGAACGTTACGTTGTAGGATTCTGCGGTACTTTCAACTCTGGAAGATCGACAGCAGCAGCTTCGAACTTCTCTGTATTGTAGACAAACCCTTAGGGTATGTCAACATTGCATTCCTCCTTCAAGAGCGGAATGCAAATGCAGACAAACGAAATAGCAAATGAAGCATGGATTTGAATTTCCCACACTTCATTTGCATAATGTTGGCCGGCCGCTTTTCTGAAATAGCGTATTTCGAGAAAAAAAATGGGGTTATTTCAAAAAGAAACCTTTCCTTTGAAATAACCCTTACTCCTTAAAAAATGAGGAGTAAGGGTATGTCTACATTTGAACTAGGGTGGCTAATGTAGGCATTCGAACTTGCAAACGAAGCCCGGGATTTAAATATCCCGGGCTTCATTTGCATGTTCCCGGGCAGGCACCATTTTTAAATGCCCGTAGTTCGAACTACCTGCCACGGCTACACACGGCACAGACTAGGTAGTTCGAATTAAAGCTCCTAATCGTATTCCTCCTGCAAGGAGGTTTAGCGGTAGTTCAAATTAGGAGCTTTAATTCGAACTAGGGTGGCAGTGTAGACATACCCTAAGGGTTATTTCGAAGGGTTTCTTTTTGAAATAATCCCTTTTTTTTTCTTGAAATACACTATTTCAGAAAAGCGACCGGCTGCCATTATGCAAATGAAGCGTGGGAAATTCAAATCCGTGCTTCGTTTGCAATTTCATTTATTTGTATTTGCATTCCTCTCTCGAAGGAGGAATGCAATGTCGACATACCCTTTGAGACTAACACATTTATTAGGTCATGAGCTTTCATGGGTTAAAACTCGCTTCATCAGATGAAGTTTTACCCATGACCTAAAAAAATCTGTTAGCCTCTAAGGTGCCACAGAACTCCTTGTTGTTTTTAAAGTTCCAGGCTTAACACAGTGACCCCTCTGTGAACGTACTGTGTGAGTCAACAGGTCCTTAGTTTAAAAATTGCTTTAAAATCTTTCATGAGTGTGTTGCTGAAGATCATGAAATCATAACTCTAAAAAAATCACACACACACCCAAGCTGCCATAAGGCATAGAGGCCCCAGTATAATAAGACTGGGATAGAGAGTACGCTTATTAAGTTTGCAGATGATACCAAACTGGGTGGGGTTGCGACTTCTTTGGAGGATAGGGACATAATTCAAAATGACCTTAGCAAGTTAGAGAAATGGTCAGAGGTAAACAGGATGAGGTTTAATAAAGAGAAATGCAAAGTGCTCCACTTAGGAAGGAACAATCAGTTCCATACATACAAGATGGGAAGCGACTGTCTAGGAAGGAGCATGGCGGAAAGGGATGTAGGGGTCATAGTGGACCACAAGTTGAATATGAGTCAACAGTGTGATGCTGTTACAAAAAAAGCAAATATGATTCTAGGTTGTATCAACAGGTGTGTTGTAAGCAAAACTCGTGAAGTCATTCTGCCGCTCTACTCTGCACTAGTTAGGCCTCAGCTGGAGTACTGTGTCCAGTTCTGGGCGCCACATTTCAAGAAAGATGTGGAGAAATTGGAAAGGGTACAGAGAAGAGCGACAAGAATGATTAAAGGTTTAGAGAACATGACCTATGAAGCCAGGCTTCATGAACTGGGCTTGTTTAGTTTGGAAAAAAGAAGATTAAGGGGGGACATGATAGCGGTTTTCAAATATCTAAAAGGGTGTCACAAGGAGGAAGGAGAAAATTTGTTCCTCTTGGTTTCTGAGGACAGGACAAGGAGTAATGGGCTTAAAGTGCAGCAGGGGAGGTTTAGATTGGACATTAGGAAAAAATTCCTAACTGTCAGGGTGGTCAAATATTGGAATAAATTACCAAGGGAGGTGGTGGAATCTCCCTCTCTGGAGATATTTAATAACAGGTTAGATAGACATCTGTCAGGGATGGTGTAGACGGAGCTTGGTCCTGCCTTGAGGGCGGGGGGCTGGACTCGATGACCTCTCGAGGTCCCTTCCAGTCCTATTATTCTATGATTCTATGATTCTAAGACTGCCTAGGGCCCCATCAGTCCTAAGGACGGCCCTGGCTGTAGCTTCTCTGTTGGATCATTCGATATTGACAGTCCTTAATGTGATCACATGTGTTTATTGACTTTTGCTGAAATCAATATCAAAATACTGACCGGAGAAGTAAATACTAATCAAGATGCAGCTGATGCTAATGTCAGAGCCAGCAGAAGTTCTACCTGAGAAACAAAGGCCAAGCCGGGACTCATGTGAGTAATGGTTTGAAAGTCATGTTGATCACACATCTTCTGCCTGGCCTGAATCCAGGGCTGTCCTTAAGATTTGTGGTGCCTATGCAGCCTGAGCACCCTCCATTGCCTGTGGGGGTGTGGTACCCACTCCACGGGGTGAAGTTGTGCTCAGGGATGTAGGGGCAGGAGTTGTGGGGTGGGGGCAGGGGAGCAGGCAGACTGAGTGGCACAGCCAGCTGGAGCTGCAGGCTGGCAGGTGGAGTGGAGGTGGGTGGGGGTGTGGAAGATTGGGATGGGGAAACCAGGGGCTGGGGATTGGGACTGAAAGGGCTGGGAGGTGGAGTAGGGGGCGAGGGCGCCAGGGGATTAGGGCTAATGGGACTGAAAGGTGGAGCAGGAGGTGGGGGACCCTGGAAATTCGGGCTGGGAGGCAGAGTGGGGGCCAGGGGATTGGATCCAATGGGGCTGGGAGACGGAACAGTGAGTCTGGGGGATTGGGGTCAATGAGGCTGGAGCTGCACATCGCCCATGGTGGCCCCAGGCAAAGGCCACATAGGGCACTACTAAATTTTGAATACAACTAGTGCCCCAGAGTTGGTAGTGTGCTACACAGCTGCTTATGCTGTGTCTGCCCAAGAACAGCCCTGCCTGAATGGCTTTATTTTATGTGTTGAGTCTTAACCAAACATTTGGCTCTGAAACGTTTTTCGACTCAGTAAAGTTTGACGCTAGGTCTGAGCTTTACCTCCTGGGGACTCATGCCCAGTTTCTAATCATTAGAGGAGTGAAGTTCTGGAACGGCCTTCCAAGGGAAGTAGTGGGGGCAAAAGATCTATCTGGTTTCAAGATTAAACTAGATGGGTTTATGAAGGGGATGGTTTGATGAGATAACAGGATCTTGGTAACTAATTGACCATTCATTATCAGTGGGAAATAGGTCAATGGAGGGATGATAGGAGTTACTATAGAGAACTTTCTGGGTGTCTGGCTGATGAGTCTTGCCCACATGCTCAGGGTTTAGCTGATCGCCATATTTGGGGTCGGGAAGGAATTTTCCTCCAGGGTAGATTGGCAGAGGCCCTGGAGGTTTTTCGCCTTCCTCTGTAGCATGGGGTACAGATCACAGCTAGAGGATTCTCTGCATCTTGGGGTCTTCGAAGTATTTGAAGGCTTCAATATCTGAGATATAGGTGAGAGGATTATTCTAGGAGGGGTGGGTGAGATTTTGTGGCCTGCACTGTGCAGGGGGTCAGACTAGATGATCATAATGGTCCCTTCTGACCTTAAAGTCTATGAGTCTATGAGTCTATGAGTTACTTCCCCCAGGGCCTCCCCATTTCCTGTTCGGAGTCACGCTGAGGTACTGCTCTCAAATAGTTTGATTCATGTGATGTCTCTTCATTCCATGGGCCCAGGTTCAGTCTCTAGGGCTTGGTGGGAACGTTGAAGTCAAACCAACCCAACGAGGCCTGGCTTTGTGAGGAACTGGCAGGTTCTTTGGCATTGCCGTCAGATGGCCTGTTCTGGGGCCCTAAAGGGGATGTGGAGAAATGTCCCGTGTAGGGCAGTAGTCTCATCCTGGATCTAAGCTATTGATGAAGTAGCATCACACATGAGAACGTGCAGAGATATTTTGCTGCATCTGGGCCAGGAGGCGCTAAGACAGCAGTGGGAGTTCATCCCACCACAGCAACCCTGACACTAAAGAGCACCCCTAGAGCAGGGGGCTTGTACACTAGACACCGAGCAGACCCTACAAAAAGTTGCTACAGCAGGAGGGGACATGGTGAGGTTGTGCTTGTGTCCTGACTGGCCTGCAGTAAAGCAATGGCTCTTAGGCTATGTCTACACTACAGAGTGGGTGCGTCTAGACTGGCAAGATTTTGCGCAAAAGCGCCCGCTGTCTACACTGGCCACTTGAATTTGCGCAAGAGCCCTGACGTTCTAATATGAGAATTCAGTGCTTCTTGCGCAAATACTTTGACACTCCCACTCAGGGATAAGACCTCTTGCGCAAGAATACTTGCGCAAGAGGGCCAGTGTAGACAGGCACCTTAATTTTTTGCGCAAGAAAGCCCGATGGCTAAAATGGCCATAGACGCTTTCTTGCACAAAAGCGCGTCCATACTGGGCACGGACGCTTTTGCACAAAAGCACTTTTTGCGCAAAAGCATCCATGCCAATCTAGACACTCTTTTGCGGAAATACTTTTAACGGAAAAACGTTTCCGATAAAAGTATTTCCACAAAATCATGCCAGTCTAGACGCAGCCAGTTTTTCGGTATCCCGGAAAAACTCTGCCACATCCAGGGAAAGCATCCGCTTTTTCAGATCAGTTTCTGAAAAAGTGGGTGCATTCTTTTGGAAGCCCTGTATTCCTCATTTTATGAAGAATAAGGGCTCTTCCAAAAGAGGAGGTTTTTTTCCCACATTTGGCCCAGTGTAGATGGGCCAAATGTAGGAAAAGCCTCTTCCAAAAAAAGAATCAGAAAAAGGTACACAAATTGCGGTTCGTAATTTGTGTACCTTTTTCCACAAAAGAACGGCAGTGTAGACACAGCTTTAGAGAGCTGCCTTCTCCCCTTTGGCAGAAGTGTGAGTTCCTCGTACTATGACGGAAAGAAGAATATATTACCACCTTTCTGGAAGGTGGAATGTAGCTGGTCAGCTGTCTCTCAAAAATCGCTTCTCTAGGCACTAAGATTGAGGGTTTCGCTATTTCTTTGTGTAACCCACACACCTATAGGGCTATGTCTACACTCGCATCTTCTTGGGTCAGAAGTATGCAAATTAGACTAAGTGTGGAATATTGCCAAGCTTCATTTGCATACCTAATGAACCTCCGTTTTTGCAGAAGAGGCTCTTGTGCCAGAAGGAGCTGTCTACACTGCCCCTTCTTGCGCAAGACAAACCCTCTTGCGCAATGCTGTATGCCAATTATTTTCAGGAACAACGGCATTGCGCAAGAGGGTTTGTCTTGCGCAAGAAGGGGCAGTGTAGACAGCTCCTTCTGGCACAAGCGGCTCTTCTGCAGAAATGGCGGTTCATTAGGTATGCAAATGAGGCTCGGCGATACTCCACACTTAGCCTCATTTGCATACTTCTGATGCAAGAAGCCGTTAGTGTAGACATAGCCCTAGTGTGGTTCATTGTCCCATGTAATGGCACTTAGACCACTCACAGCCAGAGGTAAGAACAAAGAAGCTCTACAGGCCAGATTTCAAGCTAGCTGGCTTCATAGCTTAACCTTTAGTAGCTCCTATACTAAGCTCCAGAGGTCCCAGGTTCAAATCCATCCCATGGTGATTGTCTATTAGCTGAGTTATGATCATGGAAACCTTTTGCTAGGGTAGCATACTCCTTGTAGTAAACTAGTAACTAGTTTGTCATCTTGTTTTGCCCACTGCATTCTAAAAGTCAGCCAAAGACTTATAGAGACATCCTGCCACAGCTAGAGCTTGGTGCACAGGGTTTGCTAGCTGAGCATCAGCAAAATGGTTTGTCCCCTTGAAGCCGCAGTTAAATAAGGCAGCCTCATTTCTGCTGCTAACCTATTTACCAGTGAAAAGCCCCCTACTTACTTCACAGGTGGGGATCAGAGAACTCCCAGACTCTGTGCTCTGACAACTACATCATATTTCTGGCCTCTGAAATCTGCCAGGATTGTCTCGACTTTCTCCATGAGTGAAATGGGGGTTTGAAGGATAATCTGAGCCCCAGATTACTTTGACCTCTAGAGTTTCCCTCCCTACTTGTGTGTATGAGGTTCAGGGGTGGAGATACAGGGCTGCAGCCCGGGACTAATCCACAGACGGAGTGACTTCACTTTCACCTTCTGAAAACACGGGGAGTGCTGTGCTGGGGTCAGGGGAGGTCTAAGTTGTCCCTGGTTTTGCAGAGCGCACAGATCCGGAGAGCGATGTTAATGTGGAAGGGAGAAATTTTCTTTTCTGGAGCTACGTTGCCACCTTGTGGCATAAATGCGGTGACTTTGAGGCTACAGATAATTAAGCTACACACACACGTGCTACACTTAGCAGCTTTTCTCCCACTGTGGCAGATCTTCCCTTTGTTCCATACCAAGGAACATGCGTGTGCACACACTTCTACTTTGGAAGTGTGAGAGCAGTGATTAGGGATGGAGGATCCCTGGGAGGAAGAGAGAAGCCCAGAGCTGTCTCTGGAGGCCTTGCATGGGATTGGGTGCCAGAGGGAAGAACTCTTAACCTGCCACGGCCTTATCCCCCACTAATGATCAGGACTAGCAGGATGTGCAGAGCTACTGTGCTGAAGAGGCAGACAGACCAGAGGCAACTGGACACAAAGCAGAGCGCATCGCCCAGCTGGGAGACCTACAAGTGGGTAGGAGGCACCACGAATGGGTGGCCCTAGCTGGGGACAGACCTGTGGACTTGTGCTGCAGTCTGGTTTTGCTTTGCTTGAGACCCTGAAGACATTGAATAAAGGTTCCCCACAGAAGAGGGGGTTGATCTGTGTACGTAGCGGGCTGCTTGTTGCAGGGACACAGGTCTTGCATGCCAGAAGCCATGGGAAGCGTTTTCAGGCACCCCCCGCTCCAAGTTTGTTGGTGTCCCGGACTCTCTGCAGACTATAGCTGAACTGTCTGAATCGGGGGTTTAGAGACATGCCATGAACTGCCACGTCTCCAGCTGGGTCACTGGCTCCAGTTGCAGGATGCTGAAGGTCTTGGAATGGAAGGCAGCAGGGCCTAGAGGCATAGAGGTTTAAACTGGGAGGGGGTTGATACGGGAATAGTGCCTTGGGGTAAGGGGGATAAAGAGAAGAATGGAAGGGGCTCAGCTAGAAATGGGACTGCCGTGTCCCTCAAAACCAGCAAATTGCCCTGCAGCACCTTAGAGGCTAATGAAACATGTTACTGGTATCGTGAGCTTTCATGGGCACAACCCACTTCTTCGGATGAACGGAGTAATTTCAACAACTTCCACCCCACCATCAACCTCAGCCTGGGCAAGTCCACATGAGAGATCTGCTTTCTTGACACTGAAGTACAATTACATGACGGCCACATTTCCACTGCCTTACACGGAAACCTACCGACCGTTACACTTACCTACATGCCTCTCCTTTCCAACCCAGACACATTTCTCAACTGTTTACAGCCAGGCCCGAAGAGGCAACCGGATTTGCTCCAGTCCCACAGAGATGAACACCTACAGGATCTCTATCGGGCATTCCTAAAACTTAAATACCCACTTGGAGAAGTGAAAAACAGATCGACAGAGCCAGGCGGGTACCCGGGCATCAGCTTCTTCAAGATAGGCCCAACGAAGGAAACAATAGAACACCACTGGTCACCACCTACAGCCTCCAATGCATCCTTAACAATCTACAACCTGTCCTCTCACTCTCACTGGTTTTGGGGGACAAGCCAATCCTCAGCTACAGACAACCCCCTAACCTCAAACAAATTATTTCCAGCAACCATGCAGCACACCTCCATCATACTCATCCAGGAACCCACCCCTGCAATTAACCCTGGTGCCAACTCTGTCCATACATCAACACAAGTGACATCATCACAGGACCTAACCACGTCAGCCACCATATCAGAGGCTCATACAACTGCACATCCACCAGTGTGCTCTGTGCCAGCAAGTGCCAGCAATGCCCCTCTGCCATGTAACATTGGCCAGACTGGACAGTCTCTGCCACAAAGGATGAATGGACACAAATCAGATATTCGAAATGGTAACACACAGAAACCTGTTGGGTAACATTTCAATTGTCCGGGACACTCACTGATAGAGCTAAGTGTCTGTATTATTTCTAAGCAATTTCAAAAGTCCCCTGGAGAAAGAAACCACAGAACTGCATTTCATTTACAAGTTTGACACCTTGAATAGAGGTTTAAACAAAGACCTGACCTGGATAGGCTGCTACTTTCCACACCCTAATGACATAAAATGCTAAGCACTGGGTACTTAGAATACTTATAGCCCACTCAATTAGCCTAATGGACGCTCTAGCTGCCATTTTTGTTCTCTTCCCTTTCCCTCTACATCCTCTCTCTTTCTCTGCTAGGGTATGTCTACACTAGGCCCCTAGTTAGAACTAGGGAGGCTAATGTAGGCATTCGAAGTTGCAAATGAAGCCCGGGATTTAAATATTCTGGGCTTCATTTGCATCTTCCCGCGCGCCGGCATTTTTAAATATCCCGTAGACTGAACTCCGTGCCCGAGACTACACGCGGCATGGAGTAGGTAGTTCGAATTAGGATCTCTAACTCGAACTACCGGTACACCTCATTCCACGAGGAGTAATGGTAGTTCGAATTAAAAATCCTAATTCGAACTACCTACTCCGTGCTGCGTGTAGCCGCGGGCACGGAGTTCGGACTAAGGGACATTTAAAAACGGTGGCGCCCGGGAAGATGCAAATGAAGCCTGGGATATTTAAATCCTGGGCTTCATTTACAACTTCGAATGCCTACATTAGCCTCCCTAGTTCGAACTAGGGGGCTAGTGTAGACATACCTCTATTTATTTGCAACCTGGACCCAGAGTGCCAAAAGTGTGCAGCTGACGTGGCGCTCCATGGCTGATCTCCGCTGCCACCCCCGATGAAGACCTGTTGGATGATGAGCTGTTGAAATCCAGCCCCTCTATCTTCTCCCCCACCCTGCTGGGGGAATGAGTCAGAACAGCCAACCCTGTGACATCAGGCGTTACGCTCCAGGTTCTAAATTCCACACAGAGCCACGTTCCCAGCTGAGTAGGGAGCTGATCTGGTAACTACTTATACTAATAACACTCCCCCTCTTTTGTTCCCCCCCCTCATGCTGTAACACATCTGGATACCAGGGCCTGGGTAGGTTACTGCTGGCTGGGAGCTCTCTTTGGGTATGTCTACACTAGCCCCCTAGTTCGAACTAGGGAGGCTAATGTAGGCATTCGAAGTTGCAAATGAAGCCTGGGATTTAAATATCCCGGGCTTTATTTGCATCTTCCCGTCCGGTCGCCATTTTGAAATTTCATTAATCCGGACTAGCTGCCCGTGGCTACAAATGGCAGGGACCCAGTAGTTCGAACTAAAGCCCCTAATTCAAACTACCTGTTAAACCTCCTTGCTCAGCTGCCGCCTAACCTTGTTGACATCTAGGTTTCCAGTGCTGGGCGTACTTGAGTGGTCATGGGGGCAGAGAGAGAGAGTGACACCTGGATGAGAAGAGTTCAAACCCTCACTCCACATCCACATTGGGTGATGAGTGTGCTAGTGACTGGGCCACACTGCCCCATTTTGGGGGGACTGATCTATTTTACGCACATACAGTTTGCTGTTGGGAGGCTGAGTCGGTCTCCTTGGTGGGTCTAGCCCAAGAAGTCTTTATCCTGTACCAGTATTCTCTCTGCTCAGGGCTCTGGTCTGTGATGTTTGAGACAGTCGGAATTGGAATCCTTTTGCTGGGGACATGTGGCTCCTGTGAGGATACGGCGGCTGATGACGTAGGTGTGCACATGATGGGTCGCATATCAGAGCTCCTTTCCCCGGAGGAATGTCATGACTTCTATGTTCAGATCACCGGCCCAGAGGAGAACGTGGAGGAGGAGCTGGAGCGGCTCTCTGAGGCTAAGAACCCAATCCGCTCTCGCCACCGGCGAGACATCATCAGCACAGAGCAATGCAAAGAGGTCCTGACCCAGTGGCTCGAAGCAGAAGGAGATACAGTGTACTGGGACCGTCTTTCCCGAGCTCTCCGACACATCGGGCGCCCGGACATCTCCCAGGAGCTGGGCAAGAACTTGAACCAGGACAAGAACCTTGAGCTACAGAGGAACGTGGAAGAGTATCACAAAGTGGTGGCACATCTGACCTCCTCGCTGCTGCTGGAAGAGGATGAGAAATATGGAGAGACAAACCAGCACAGCAGAGAGCGGCGGGCGGATGGGAAATCCCCCAGGGGGAGTGGGTTGATGCAGGAAGACTGGGATGACATGGACCTCATCATTGAAAGGAAACCACTCCCTCCGTACAACAGGAGCCTCTTCGAGTGGGTCAGCCCAGTGGCTTCCGGCTTCATTGGAGGGTTTTTAGCTTCTTTTGTCCTCATGGCTCTTGCTATTTACTCCTGTTTCTGGACCCTCAACCAAGGCTCTATGGAGATTTCCCATTGTTACCCAGGGCCCCGGCCTGAGCCTACGGCTCACAAATCCTTGTTTGAGTATGACCTTAACTATGGCTTGATCTTAGATGAAGACTTCACGGACAGTCTGGATGGGGATTCTTCCGATGACACCAGCTGTGAAGGAGAGCCTTAATTTGCATGTGAAACTTTTCCATCCACAGTTCCATGAGGCACAGCCAATAAAATGCTCCTTGTTTATGGAATCGAGCCAGGAGGGTGGGTTGATAGATATGTAAAAGTGTGCAATGGATAGAGATTGCAAAAGCTTTAGACTTCAAAGCATGCTTCCCCTTTTGTCTTTTAAGACCTTCCAAAGTCTTAAATCTTCTGTAGAGCATGAACCAGCTTCTGGCTAACTACTGGGGAGGGCTGGACAGAAATTTCCCTGGGAAAGAGGGAAGGATCTTACACATTTGCCCCTGTAGCATTTCTTGCACCTTCTGAAGCATCTGGTAGTGGCTGCAGGAGGAGATGGGTCACCAGTCAAGATGGACCGCTGGTCTCTGAGGCTATGTCTACACCACAGAGGTTTTTTTCAGATAAACAGCGGTTTTTCCGGAAAAACTTCACACATGTCCACACTGCAATTGTATTCTTTCAAAAGAAAACTGAAAGAAGAGAGGGGTTTTCCGATATTGGTAAACTTCTTTCTACAAGGAAGAAGCAGGGTGTGTCTAGACTACAGGGTTTTGTCGACAAAAGTGGACTTTTGTCGACAAAACTATACCTGCGTCTACACTACCGCCGAGTTCTGTCGACATAATATTGACAGAACTCGGCAGTTTTGTCAATGGCGGTGAATCTCATTCTGCGAGGAATAACACTTTTTGTCGACAGAGTTCTGTTGACAGAAGGCTCTATTGCATCTACACTGTCCTTTACATCTACACTCTCATGTCAACAAAGCGGCTTGCTTTGTCGACAGAACTGGATGTAGTCTCGACGCTCTTTGTCGACAGAAGCTTTGTCAACAGTACCCTTTCAGAAAAAGGCGTGTGTGGATGGGGAAGAGGAAGTTCTTTCTAAAGAAGAGGAAAGAGGAAAAAGCACAGGTGCCCTGGTGGCCACTCCATCCATAGTAATCACAGCTTACATGCAAGATAGCATCCATTCACTGTCTTTCGAAAAAGCAGATCCCTTTTTTGATGCACTTCAGCAGTGTGGACGCTCTCTTTCGGAAGACGTTTTTTCAGAAGATCTCTTCCGGAAAAGCTTCTTCCGAAAGAAGCCCGCAGTCTAGACGTAGCCTTAGTCTGGTCATTTTTTCTGTTTGCAGATCCCTTAGGGTACGTCTAGACTACATGCCTCTGGTGACAGAGGCATGTAGATTAGACTACCCGACATAGGAAAATGAAGCAGCGATTTAAAGTGATCCAGGGAGGTCGACAAATGCCTTTGATGTCGACCGCGGAGCATCCAGACTACCGCGCTGAGCCAACCAACAGCTGATCGGCTCAGCGCGGCAGCCATTTAAATTTAAATGAAGCAGCGATTATTTAAATCGCCGCTTCATTTTCCTATGCCAGGTAGTCTAATCTACATGCCTCTGTCGCCAGAGGCATGTAGTCTGGACGTACCCTTACTGATGTTACTGTACATTCCACCACTTGTCACAAGATGTCACTGTGCACTACAGAATAGGTCTGTGAACTCCACAGAGCCAACAGCCCAGCCTCACTCAGGGTGGAGCCAGCTTGCCGCAGCAGTAGCCCACTCCCACACCATCACTTACTGGCCTCCTTTGCTATCTTCAGTCCCAAAGCTCTGTCTCTTCCCACGACAGGCAGACCAGGAAGGGCTGTCACTTCCCTGCCCCAAAGGCTGCCTTGAAACGTGCTGTGGCTCTTTCAGACAGGAAAGAAAGTAACCGGGCTCTGCTGCCCATGGAGGGACAAAGGACAGACCATGCAGCTGGAGGAATGGGAAGATGCAGAGGTCAGCTTCAAAAAGGAGAAGAAAAAGGGAAGTTACTCACCCTGTGCAGTAATGATGGGTCTTTGAGATGTGTCCCCCCCTGGGTGCTCCACTGTTGGTGATGGGTCATCCCGGAGCCGCAGATCAGAGTTTTACAGAGCAGTTGTCAGCTGTAGAATATTCAGTCCTTTGGGTACGATGTCCATCTTTTTGCACTTGGATAGAAAGATGGGCTGTGTCTAGACTGGCCAGTTTTTCCGGAAAATCAGACGCTTTTCCAGAAAAACTTGCCAGTTGTCTACACTGGCCGCTTGAATTTCCGCAAAAGCACTGACAATCTCATGTAAGATTGTCAGTGTTCTTGCGGAAATACTATGCTGCTCCCATTTGGGCAAAAGTTTTGCGCAAAAGGGCCAGTGTAGACAGCTGAGATTTGTTTTCCACAAAAAAGCCCCGATCGCGAAAAATGGAGATCGGGACTTTTTTGCGGAAAAGTGAGTCTAGATTGGCACGGACGCTTTTTCACAAAAAGTGCTTTTGCAGAAAAGTGTCCGTGCCAATCTAGACGCTCTGTTCCGAAAATGCTTTTAACGGAAAACTTTTCTATTAAAAGCATTTCTGGAAAATCATGCCAGTCTAGACGTAGCCATGATGTCTGTCTGGATCTGTGCAAGTTTTTTCATATGGTTGATGGATTTCCATTCCAAACGGCTAAATGTAATGCCTTGCATGTCAGCTGAGCCATGTAGGCACCTTGTGGCGTTCACCTTAGCACCTCACATGGTGGCCCAACCCTCCCTCAGTTCCTCATTTACACCCGAGTAGCTAGGTACTCCGAAGTAAAAGGGAGGAGGGTTGGTCATGGAGCACCCTCCCTCTGCCCCTCACCCCGGGACACACATCTCAAAGAACGGTCTTCATGGCACTAACTTCCTTCTCTTCTTCGAGTGATGTCTCCGGGGGTGCTCCACTGTTGGTGACTACAGAGCAGTGACTGATCTGGATGGTGGGTTTCAGCATCACCACTTGGCGGTTGAGGACATGACCGCTGTGGCCAATGCAGTATCAGACAATGAATGAGGTATGTTGGGTGTTTGGCAACAGTCTGTTCGGATGACCAGGGTGCTACCAGGCAAATGTCTCTGAAGGCAACATTACGAAGAAATGCCGTGGATGTCACAATAGCACAGGTGGAATATGCTCTTGGAGGCACTGGCAGAGTCTTATTCTGCAAAGAGTAACAGCACACTGTACATGAGGACAACCAGTTGGGAACGCGTTGAGCAGAGATGGGCCTACTCTTTGAACACTGCAATGGAAATGAATAGAGACGCTGAGACTTGTGGAAAGCCCAAGTCATGTCTAAGAAAAAGGTGGGAGCCCATCAAACATCCAATGTTGAACATCCATCCCCAGAGGTGTTTCAGTCCTGGCTTGACTGAGCCCTGGCTGGGATGATTTAGTCGGGATTGGTCCTGCTTTGGGCAGAGGCTTGGACTTGATGGCCTCCTGAGGTCTCTTCCAACCCTAGGATTCTAGGATTCTATGAGGTGATCCATAAGCTCCGCCAGTTTGGCTTAGCTGTCGAAATCATGATTGGCTAGTAAGGCTGAGTAGTTTGCGATCCTCAGCTGGAGCGTGGCGGAAGAGTAAATTTTCCAACCAACTGTGGAAGCTTAGCCCTGTGTTGGGCCACAAGGGAATTCAGTTGTGGGGGGTGAGAACAAACAGAAAGGCCATATCCCAAGCCGGGATGAAGTACTATTTGTCAGACCTTTTGTTGGTTGGGGGAATGGAGGCAGGGCTTTTCCATACCTTGTCCGAGGCCTCATTATAACCTCGTCAATTATCAAATGGTAAGGATCTTGCCAGGGAAACTCTCGTTTTCGCTGCTCCATTTGATAATGGGGAGTCAGCCCTCTTCTTGGGTGTTTTGGAGGATTCGGACTGAGCTTGAGACAGTTGCTGGGACTCAAATGGCTGCATTGCCTTGTCAAATAAAATCATTCAGAGCCGCAAATTCCTGGCTCTCCTTGCTCTGGCCCTTAGGCAGCAGCAGTGATCACACTTCTGAGGGACATGCGTGTCCCCCAGACAGTGGATGCAGGAGGAGTGGCCACCCAAAACCAGTTGCATTTCTTAAACCCTGGGGAGCCTGGCGCGGCATTTTCGTGGGCACTTTCCAAAGTTCTGCTTGTTGGTTTATTCAAGATCTTTTCTCCCCCTTTCTTCTCCTCTTCTTTCCTCTCTTTTTTGGGGCAAGAGACGAGCTCCGTCTGCGACCGAGGGCGGTTAGCGAGGAACCGAGGGAGGGTCGGGCTTGTAAACGCCATGAGGCGCCTACTGCGTGTGCGCAGCCCAACTGACGACTGCTAAGTAAACCTCCGATCTGCAGCTCCGGGATGACCGACAGCGGTGCCCCCACAGGAAAATTGCTCGAAGAAGAAAAACGAGTTTCCTGCAGGACTGGCCTTTTGCCCAGCCTGGGACGGGAAGGCCTGGGGAGCTCTCCGGTAATGTTGGATGTGGACATTTGCCCAGCGCGTAAGAACAGCCGCACTGGATGAGATCAATGGTCTGTCTAGACCAGGAGTCTCTCTTCCAACAGCAGCTAACACCCGATGCTTCCGCGGGCATGAGTAGAACAGAGCAATTAGCAAGCGATCCGTCCCCGCTGGTCCACTCCTCGCATTGGGCAGTTAGCGATTCAGGGGCAGCCAGCACCCAGGGACGGACCTGACCCCTGTGACCTGAACTAGTTCTTTTTTGGAGCCTGTTGCAGTGTTGGCTTTGACAACACAGCATGACAACACTGCGTTCCACTGGAATTGTGCTGCATTTCTCTGCCACGGCCTCCTACCCTGTGACACACATTGACACTCGTGCAAAAGTCCCATGAAACTGACTAGCTGCAATTCCATCCTGATCTCAGTGCCCCTCTCTGGTCAGGCCTGGCCAACTCTGGCCTTAGGGCACCCAGCTGGTGCCTAACCACCATCTAAGCCAGGCCTGGCTGCTCCCAGCATGAGCCAAGGATCTGTCCGGGAGAACGTCCCTCTACCTCTTGCGCTAGCAGTCTGGTATATCCAAGTTGTCTCCACAGTGGCTGGGGAGAGAGGAGATTTACCCTCAGGAATTTGGTACCCAAATCAGCGGGTTTATGCAAATGAAGCGTTTTGCTGGAGTTGGTTTGCCAGGCAGGGCTTCAGGGACAGCGCAGTCCAGGCAGCTCTCAACAGTTGGTGGTCGAGGCTGCGCCTTTTTCCTGTTCTGCCGGACCCAGCCCGTCTCTTGGCTGGCTTTTTTTCCTCTCCTCCAGAGTCTTCCTTCTTCGGGCTCTGCGAGCGTCGCTGAATTCCGGCTTTCCGGCTCTGTGTCCTGCTGTGGCATTAACCATGAGCTAGGAGACAAGCAAGGGCTGAAACCGTCGCTGCCCTATTCCCAGCAGTGAGTCTTGGATACTTCCAGAGCCCCGGCCCAACTGCAGACGGCTCGTTGCATTTGCAGTCCCTTAGCTGCCCTCATGAGCAGCACACGCCCTTACTCAGTCACACACCTACAGAGCGAACTAATGTCCCAGTGCCCCTGATCTCGTGTCCCCCAGGGTAGGGGAGTGTGGTAGGACACGTGGCCGGAGCATTTGGGACTCCAGTTGCTCTGTGCTAGGGATGACCCAGAGGATGCTCTGGAAAAGGAATCTAAGTCAGAGTCCCACCCCGGGCCTGCTGCTTGAACGGATGCTTGGGGCCAAACGGGACCAGATAGGATTTGCGAGATAACAAGTCGCCTTTACTAACCCCTCCCCCCATCACATGCCCCCTGGGCTAGGGCTCCTGATAAGACCTTCGTGTTTGTCAAGTGTTTTGAGAGCCTCAGCTCCAGACGAGCTAAAATGCCCCCCGCAGTTGTCCAGCTCCTGGGGCTCTCATCTAGGCGCCTTTCCACGGTGACCTCGCTCTACCCCTCCCCTTCCAGTCTCCTGGCCCTTCCAGCTCTCGGTCCACGTTGTTATAGACCAGCCAGAGACACAGGAGCAATGGCGGCTGCAGGAAACGCCCTGAGGCTCAGGGAGCAGGCTGTCTCTCTGGGCACACGCTCACTGGGCCCTGGCAGCATAGTGGATGGAGCCAGATTCCAGGTTGCCCTCCATCTTGTGCACCCATCCTGCCCGGAGAAACACTTCCAGCTCGGAGTGGACGCCTTCGAGTCCTACCTCACAGGGGTGTCAATGACAGCACTAGGTGCAAGGCGGAGATTCAAACCCCTGGGAGCCAGAGGGGACCAGCTCTCTGCACAGCGCTGGAGATCTGTCCGCAGGCTGGTTTATCACGCAGCTGAGGGCAAATGGCTTCCACTCATCTGAGTTCAAACCCGAATAAGAAACACAGAAAGCATCAGGTCATTAAGCAGCCAATCAGGGAGAGATTCCGTCCCACCCGCCTACCCCCACTTCCAATGCTTCTTTTGGAAGTGGAGTGTAAACTCCTGGACACAGGATGCTGGCCAGAGATGATCTGATTCGGGGTGGCAGGTTAGGCCATGAGGAAGGACAGGTACAGCAGGCTGCAGGTTTGGCCTAGCAGGGGAAGCAGTTTAACATGATTAAATTGCAGCAAGGGAGGTTTAGGTTGGACATTAGGAAAAACTTCCTGCCTGTCAATGTGGTTAAACACTGGAATAAATGGCCTTGGGAGGTGGTGGAATCTCCATCACTGGAGATATTTAAGAGGAGAATAGAGAGGCATCCCTCAGGGATGATCTAGACCAGGGGTGGGCAATAATTTTTGCCCAGGAACCACTTCAAAATTTTTTGAAGTAGCCCCAGGCCAGGGCCTAAACAGGAAGGAGTGGGGCTACCACACCCCCAGACCATGATTGTTCTGGGGGGAGTGGAGAAGCCCCTTTGCTCCCCCTTCCCACTAGGCACCCAAGTCCTGGAAGAGGCTTGGCACTCTCCCCCACCCCCAGGCCAATCAGGGCCTAGGGAGCGCAGGAAGCCTCCTCCCAGGAGCACGTGGCACTTTGAAGTGCCTTGGGCTCCTCTCAGGGCTGGGGCAGGGCGAAGGAAGGTTCACGCAGCCCCCTCCCCCCCCACCCAGAGGCCCTGATTGGCCTGGGGATGGGGGAGCACGCAAAGCCTCCTCTGCTCTCCCTCCCACCCTGAGAGCAGCGCACGGCGCCTCAAAGCACCATGTGCTCCTGGCAGGGCAGGAGGAGGCTTCGTGCGCTTCCCCCACCCCCAGGCCCTAACTGACCTGGGGGAGGGGGAGCAGCAGATCCACCCGCTTGGCAGGCCGCATCTGACCCACAGAGACCCTTTTGCCGACCGCTGATTTAGACAGTGCTTGGTCCTGCCATGAGGCCAGGGGCTGGACTCGATGATCTCTCAAGGTTCCTTCCTGTTCTAGGATTCTATGAATTCAGAGGCTGCCAGGCACATTTACTCACCAGGCAGATTTGAGCGCCCCGTAACTTTTCTGTGGCCAATGGAGCTAGCAGCGCTACCCAGCTGTGTCGCCTTTGGGAGAAAGCGCGTCTGGCCATCTGGCCTATAGTGACCACATTTGAAAGGCTGGGCCTGATTCTGGGGTGCTAACCCATGAGTGTTCCACTCCCGTGGACTGCCCCTCTCCAGAGAGTGATAACTTTGAATTGAAACCCACAGTCTGTCAATGGCTTGTTCCCTTCCTGACTGTGAAATGAACCCAGGCCTATTAGCTGCCTGCCATGGAGGGTGTTACTGCTGTCTGCACAGGTGTGGAGCTCCTCCGGCTACACACTCCTAGAACAAAGAGCGTGTTTTACTCACCCACTTCCCCACCCATGGGCCCTCTGCTGCTCTCTGCCCTGAAATGCCCCAAACCCCACCCTTTAGATTTACTAGCTGGTCCAGGGCTCACTCAGAGGCGTCTCTGGGTGCTTGATTCATTGCTGCTTCCCAGAACGCTGACCTCATCGGTGGTGTTCCCAGAGCGGTAATGATGCTGGACCTTAGTGCTGATTCATCGCCTCGCCGAAGCCGGCAGCTGCAGCAAGAGCCCAACTTGGACATCCAGGAAGCCAGAGCTTGTTCACTTTAGGCGCCCCCCCCCCCCACCTAGTTAGCCAGGCACTGGGCAGAGCGATCATTTGGGACTAGCGCTGTCCTGTAGCAAATCCCTTTGGGTGCTAGTCTGCTCAGGGTGAGGGGGTTGGCGCTTCTCCATGCACACGCGGATTTTGGGGACCTGTACGTTTTGGAGATGGGGTGCAGGTGGGGGGAGGGCATGAGCCCCACAAAAATCAAGTTTGGTATCCAGATCTGACAGCTCACTGAGGCTGGTTCAACAACGTAGCCAAGGTTACCTGTAGGGGGTGCTGCTGTGCTCACACGCCACCGGGTAAGCACTCCCCCATCCCCTGGGAAAGAGTTTGGATACCCTGAAGAGAGGGGGACCTGGCTGCTGCACTCATGGAGGTGCTACAGATCCTGGCCACTTACGGGGGGTTAGGGAACAACTTTCCAAGGGACGCCAATGTCGATGGGGTTATCCTAAGCCTTGTGATGCCCTTTCTTCCTGCCTGTCTCCCGGGCTCCCACAGGAGATGCTGGGGGAAGAGGGGAGAGGAGGTGTGGGAGAGATTTTGTTTGTTTGTTTTAAGAAGCTTCTAGCCCTGAGAGTTGTGTTGAGAAGCTGGGAAATGGGCCAGGCCAGAAACCTGCAGGGAATGAAAATACAAAGGGGCCCAGCCCACACACACACGTGTGTGTGTGTGTGTGTGTGTGTGTGTGTGTGTGTGTGTGTGTGTGTGAGAGAGAGAGAGAGAGAGAGAGAGAGAGAGGTGTGTGTGTGAGAGAGAGAGAGAGGTGTGTGTGTGTGTGTGTGTGTGTGTGTGTGAGAGAGAGAGAGAGAGAGAGAGAGAGAGAGAGAGAGGTGTGTGTGTGTGTGTGTGTGTGAGAGAGAGAGAGGTGTGTGTGTGTGTGTGTGTGTGTGTGAGAGAGAGAGTGTGTTTTGGCTGCTTGAGCTTAGCAATTCCAATTCCCAAGCAAGCCAGTGAGGTTGGCAGCTTAAAGAGCTTTTACAGCAAGCTCCTTCCACTGCCTTCAGAACTGGGGGGGAGGTTGGCCAGTGACTCCAGCCCAGCTCTTTCTGCTCCACTTCTGGAGCCTTCTTTAAGCCTCACGTCGGCGCCCTGTTTGCTGAAGACACGTGAGGATCCAGCAAGTACTTGGCCTGCTGTGATCCTGCTACACAAGCCCCCTCCCCTCCCGCCCACAGGCCTTCCCTTGCTCCATAGGGAGTGCTCTCGCTCAGCCCTGGAGGTGCAGGAACAGCGTGAGCAGACTGAACGGGGGGGCGGTTTTCCAATATTTCCTCTCCCGCAATCAGGCAACCCATGTTCTAAAAACGTGACTCGACAGAAAACGCTTTTTGCAGCCCCAGCGAAAGCCTTGGCTCGCTCAGGCAAAGCTGTTCTTACCGATGCGCTCCCGGCGGGGCTGACTCAAGCACTTATGCTGCATTAATGCATCTGCAGAGGAGTTTTTCCTTTGCTGCCAGATCCCAAATTGTACTTTAAGCTGTCACCTCCGCTCCCGGTACAAGAAACAGAGCAAACCTGGCCGCACGTGTCCTGAGTTCCTGGCTGCAGCCTGTGGGGCGGGCAAAACTTGGAGCCGACACTTCATGCGCTGCATTTTACTGGGGATGTGGTTTCCCCTCCCCCCAGCTCCCCTGTATCGTTCATGCTGCGACTAACAGGCCTGAAAGACAGATACAAAAGCTGCTGTGGAGGTGTCCTACCCATCAAGTGCAGCAGGCCCAGACAGGCGCCTTCCTCCCCTGACACCAAGACAGCCGTGATGGCAGCTGGAGGACCTGCGGGGACCTTGGGGATGCTGCTTCAGTGTGGCCCATTTCCTGCCAACCTCCCGCCGCTGGTGCCTGCGAGGCTGTCGCAGACCCAGGCCGGCAGCTTTGTCCGCTAGCTGGAGGAGAAGGTAGCTGGGCTCTGCTTGGCATGTGAGGTGTATGCAGCAGATCATAGAGTCATAGAATCCAAGGGCTGGAAGAGACCTCAGGAGTCATCGACTCCAGCTCACTGCCCAAAGCAGGACCAACCCCAACTCCATCATCCCAGCCAGGGCTTGGTCAAGCTGGGACTTACACACCTCTAGGGATGGAGATTCCACCCCCTCCCTAGGGAACCCAGCCCAGTGTTTCACCACCCTCTTAGGGAAAGGTTTTTTCCTAATATCCAACCTAGACCTCCCCTTCTGCAACTTGAGACCATTGCTCCTCATACTGTCACCTGTCACCACTGTGAACAGCCTGAAGGCTGATACCAAATCCCCCCTCACTTTTCTCTTCTGCAGACTAAACAAGCCCAAATCCCTCCGTCTCTCCTCATAGGTCATGTGCTCCAGCTCCCTGATCATTTTGGTTGTCTTCCGCTGGACCCTCTCCAATGCATCCACATCCTTTCTCTAGTAGGGGGAGGATGGGAGAGAACTGGACAGAATACTCCAGATGTGGCCTCACCAGTGCCAAATAAAGGGGAATAATCGCTTCTCTAGATCTGCTGGCCATGCTCCTCCTAATGCACCTTAATATGCCATTAGCCTTCTTGGCTACAAGGGCGCCCTGTTGACTCTCATCCATCTTCTCATCCACTGGAATCCCCAGGTCCTTTCTGCTGAACGGCTGCTTAGCCAGTCAGTCCCCAGCCTGTAACTATGCTTGGGATTCTTCCGTCCCAAGTGCAGGACTCTGCCCTTGTCCTCGTTGAATCCTCATCAGATTTCTTTTGGCCCAAAAGAAAACGATCGCTCTGGAAGGAGACAACGTGGGAGCACGCAGGTCAGATGAGAGGGCCTGGAACAAGCAGCCTCCCGCTGGCTACTTTCCGGTTTTAAAAAGCAGCCCCCCCACCCCCATGCAGAGTGACACTCCCGCACCAGGGGGTTACATATCCACTGCAGTCTCCCTGGCTCCCAAGCCCAGGACTTGTGGACTGAGGGGGTACTCAGAGGGGACGCCAGCTGTGTCACACACACTTGCCAAAACTCCAGGGCCAACGCCCGTCTCTGTGTACTGGGCCAAGGCGATGAGCTGCTCCCTGGGTGGTGCAGGCCCAGCACACCCAAGCCGGGGGCTCGTTTTCACCCTTCCCCCAGGACACGGTGCTCGCGGCGGCCGCCCCTTTTTTTGAGGCGTTTCCCTTCAGTGACGGAATGTGCCGGTCGCGTGGCCAGTCACGGCTGGCCCCTCTGAGGAGGAGCTCCCGTAGCAGGGTGACACGGAGCCGCCTGGGCCGCACATGAGTCCCAGGCAGCACGTCTCTCTGGCAGAGGCCCCCATGTAGCTGGGATGAGATGCTCCGTCACCTGTTGAACCACTGGGGGGGGGGGGGGCTATTCCGTGGGTTAAACCCCTCTCTGGAGAACTGGGGCCCAGTGACACCAGCGCACTCACAAAGACTTTCCTCGGTCATTCAGCTCAAAGGCGCTGGCGCTGCCCCCTCCTAGGATGGCCCCCTGCCCTCGCTTGGCCAGCCGAGTGGCTCTGCCAGCCTTTCATAAGCTCCCCGTTGCCAGGCCTCAGCAGTGCACTGCTAACGGAAGGCCTGTGACTTGGTACGGGTGTGTCTGACCCCCCCCCCCTGCAGAACCTTTCCTGCCTGCTGGATTAAAGAGAGGGCAAAACTACATCCAAAACCTCTTGCTGCTTCTTTCCCACGTCCCAGGCCCCACTAAGGCACACGCGGGTGCCGTGTATGGAACCCACGTGTGGCCGCTGGCCTCATCCCCGCTAGAGTCACACACCTGCCTCAGACACCCGCATCACCAGTGACAAGGCAGGGAAAAAGGAGCGTGGGAAGTAAGGATGTTAAGTATCAAGTCATTCACCAATCGAATAGCTGATGCATTTTTGCATCGACTATTCGATTAGTCGATAGGGTGCCACTGCCCCTTTGAGACGCCGTAGCAGCGTTTCAAAGGGTCAGCACTGCACGGAGCCTGGGATCAGCTGGGGACTCCCCAGTTGACCGCAGGCTCCATGCGGCACGGCCGCTTTGAAACGTCACCGCAGCGTTTCAAAGGGGCACAGCCTCACAGTTGATCCCAAGCTCTGTACGGCACTGCCACTTCGAAGTACCCTCCCCCCTGCTGTCTCTATCTGATAGAGGCAGCAAGGGTTGGAAGCAACTAGTGAACTATCCTGTCGCCTACCCAGTCAGCATATAGAGTGGCCTAGTGGATACAGCATTTGCCTGGGGAGGACAGGATGGTGGATTCAAGTTCTGCGAACCTGCACTAGGAAAGCAAGATAAGGGACATCCTGGTGGTGTGGTGGGATAGGGCATTTGCCTGGGCAGCACAGGGTGGTGGGCTGGAGTCCTGCTCTGCCCACTGTGAGAGTGACCAGATGGCCAACACAGGCTAGATAAGGGCATTGCTTGTTGACTAGACCTTAATATCCCTAGTGGGAAGAGTGTGGGTGTGGAAGGAGGGACCCTTCCTTCTGGACTGATTTCAATCACGTCGTGGTTTGCTAGCACCTCAGCCATTTGGCATGAACGTCAATTCCATCCCTACAGATAGCAAGAGAGAGGTCATCTTGAGTCCCTTCAGGAGCCAGCTGGCCTTGCTTCAGCCCCGTGGGGACAGCTTGGACAAAGAGACACATGCGTCCGGCTCTGCCCGGCTCAGCCGGCTGGGTTTCTGGCTGTTTGGCTGAGGCCTGCATTCTCCATATCCCCTAGAAACTGGTTCTGGGTTGGGCCCTTGCTCTCTTCCCTCCTTACCATTCTGGGGGGCTTGTTACTTCCGGTTTGGCCCCTAAACGGGATGTGCCTTTGGAGCTCCCCATGCTGCGTAATTAGACTTCCCCCCACTGGGCTTTATGCTCAAAGCTACACAACCCCAGTGTGCTTCCATGACAGACAGAGCCCTTGCCAAGGGAGCCGCCGGCAGCTCCGGTCACCTCTGAAGACAGTCTCTCCTTGTCCGTGCACCAAGGTGGCTCCTTCTGGCAGCGCTGCCGTCACTTTCTGCACCCCACAGCGCCAAGAGACTCGGACTGTGTTGGTTGTTGCATGGTTCATGCTGCTGCAGCACTGGTGTTTATTAAAAGGCTCCCCTCAGGCAAAAGTCCTGGGCTTTGCAGCAGCCTGAGGCTCCGTTTTGCTGCATGCCAAACTTCACCAGGTTACCAGCTCATCCTTTGTTTGGCTTTTCCTTTCATCAGCACAGGTCAGACTGTAGCGTGTGGGTCACAGACACTTGAGACATAAGCGACTACACGAGTAGCCAACTTTTCTTCATGGGGGGGGGGATAACTCTGGTAGGTTCAAAGCAAAACAATTACTTTTAAATCCCAAACTAACCCCAGCCCATTGGCTAATGGCTGCAAGGATCGCGCTGACGAGGCTTCGTTACAAAGGAGGTCAGGGAAGGGGAAACAGAGGCACAGAAGGGGGGAAGTGACAGACCCATGATCCCACAGTCACTCAGCAGGCGAGCCAGGCACGGAATCGATCGCAGCCACATCCAGCCGCCAGCTCCTTCTTGTAGCCCCTCAGTGCTCCATGTATTTAAATGAAGCGCACGTAGCCAGCTGGAACCTCCTGTGGGGTTTGACTTCAGTGCAAGCGGGGATGGGAGAGGGGTGTTTGGGCACCTCAGGAAAATGGCCAGGGCAGCACAGCAAGCGCCTCCTCCTGCAACTCATGTGAAAGGACGTCCATGTTTTCCCATAGGCTGCAGCAGAGAGCACCATGCCAACTCCAGGTTTCTCTAGGGGGCTGGTTAAGCCGAGGCAGGCCTGTGGCTGCTGAAGAATGACAGAGTGACAGGTCATGCAAGAGAAGAGGTTAAAACAAGATGGACATACCTTTTTATTGCAAATTCCAAAGTAAAAAGATGTACAGTACAAAGGAAATCAAATTCAGACTCTCGCACTTCCAGCCCACTGTGTTTTCACATTCTTTCACCGCCCCTGTCCCCCAAACCCCAAATATTTTCTCCTCCTTTCTTCATTGAAAACAGAACAAGGAACAAAATCTAGGGAGAGTGAAAGGGGAAGCATGGGGTGGGGGGGAAATCAACACAGTACAAGTCACGTAAGCAAAGTGAAAAGGAAGAAAAATCTTTGCCCTGATTGTTGTTCAGAAGTTGGGTTCACTGGAGCAGTGCAGTTTAAAAATGACTCATTTAGCAGCATTTATGGTACCATCTCATTTCCCCCTTAGTTCATGATTCTACTGTGCACATCTAAATAGCACTTGCAGCTGTGAATCTCAAAGCACTTTACAAACATTAACTAATTGAGCCTCACAACACCCCTGTGAGGTAGGTAATTATACACCCATTTGACAGATGGGCACAACTGAGGCACAGAGAGGTTTAAGTGATTTGTCCAAGGTCACACAACATGTCAGCGGTAGAGCTGGAAATAGAACCCAGGAGTCCTGATTCCCAGTCTCCTGCTCTAGCCACTGGACAACACTCCTCACCTCACCTATGCAGAATACACCCTCCATACGCACGCACACATACACACACGCACACCTCTCTAGAAAAATCACAACATGCAACAAACTTGCAAAGGGCAAATTTGGAAGCTTTTTCTCCTCCTATAGCTTTTTTTGGTGATTTGTTTGGCATTCGTTTTTGAAAGTGACTCTCAAATCCAGCTGCTGTACAGTACAGCCAGGATCTGCGCACGTTTCCCGCCAGGTTCATATGGTGCATCAAACCTTGCTTGGAGTACCCTCAGCTAGGCAAGTACCAGGCTTTCTTGACAAGAGACTGACTGGTGTTAGGGAATTAGCGTTCTGGGTATATGGGTTGGTTTGGCTTGGTTGTTCTTTGCAGTAGGGAGGGAGAACTATTTTAAACCAACCCCTCTTCTAGGGAGAACTATTTTAAACCAACCTCTAGGTGATTTGACTTGCAACTATGTTGACTCAAAACCTGGCCTCCAGCAAGATGTCACTAGCACATGAAGCTGATATGCTACATCACCATTTAGTTGGAAAGAAAAAAAAAGTGTACAAAGGGGATCTGAACAAGGAGGTAACAGTGAATGAGTGCTCCTGCACTCCATTCAAAATATTCCTGCGCGCCATTCAGAATTTTCCCGTGCTCCATTCAGCTTCCTCACATGCCCCCAACCTGGCTTACCCTTACTAGAGTTTCTCCTTTAACTCAAGTGACAGGGGCATCTAGGGTCTCTCCCTTCTGCTGCTGCAGCAGCCATCCTGCATGCCCCCTGCTTTGTTCGCTGGGGATGTCAAGTATTTTGTACTATTAGTTTGGCTTGTGCCTTTTCAAAAGTGAATTTAGTGCTAACGGAAGGATTGGATTGAGAGTGCTGCAGACGACAGCTCCCTGCACATCCACAGGGCAGACAGTGCGTGAAAGCAGCAGAACAAGCTGTCCCTACAGCTAGGCGCAAGAGAGAACTACAGGCAGCATAGCCTTGGCATAGAACCCTTGGCTTCTGTTGAGCTGACCAATGAATGAGGCTGATAGTAGGTTTTGTGATGCATTCATTAAGAGACTAATCAATTGCCACCAGTTGGCCTCACAAAGGCCACCAACCTGCTCAGCGGCTACCAACATGCTGCAGTCACTGTTCCCAATCAAAGCCGTAACCTCTGATGAAAATACCAATGGGGCTGCGGATTGGCACTAAGAGCTGTACAGCCCTGTTTGCTAGATACCAGCAAAGAGCCACGAAAGGCCACAAGTGTCTGACTGTGAACACTAAAAACAAGGGGGGGAGGAACCACTTCCACGAGCTTCCCCTGCCACACAAGTTCAGTCCTACTTGTACCTCTTTTATTCACTTAAAAAAAAAGAGAGAGAGAGAGATCCCCGCAAAAATGAAGGTGAGCCTGGGGGAACCACTCATATAAGTGGGAGGCTAGGACACTCTTACCTTGTACAGTTAAAACGGGTAATGTGTATTTCTTTTGTCTTTTGCCTCGTACGATTGTGATTTTTAATCCTGTTTGTGTTAGGGCAGGGTGAGCCACCATTTAGTCGCCAATACGCAGATCTTCGGTATTGGTCTGGTACATTTGTTACAGCAGAAACCCACATTTGTTACAGCAGAAAACTAAATAATGCAAAAGCCTGGGAGTAGTGTCTGTTTCGCCAGCTCATGGCTTTATTTTTTTCTTATTCTTCCACATGAGTGGCTGTATTTTTTTTAAAAGTGAAAATAGACCAGAAAAGTGAGTAAAGCATATTGAACTGATCTTTCTTTTTGCCTCTTTTCCCTCTCCCCTGCCCTTTTAAGAAAAGGGTAATACATGAACCAAAACACCAGGAAGGATTTTACATATGCTGGGGGATAAAGCGGAAGGAAGCCACTTGTTACAGCCTAACTCTTCCGGCAATGCATTTTAATCCAAAAGCAGCCTATTGCTTTATTCGCATAACCTTGAATCTGGAATAAAAATTCCTCATCAAGGATCTTCTTACAACCCTGCCCCACACAAACCCTTACACACACACACCATGTCTGCATTTCTATGCAATGAGATGGTGTATGAAGCTATCCAGACTGCTTTATTTGAGACAAAAACTTCCTTTCCAGCCTCAACCTCACGGTATGAAGGTTCCCAAAGATGCAGACCAATTCTCTCAGCACCAGCGAACTGTGGCTGAGGGAGCTATTTGCTACACAAAAGGAAATGTTTAAAAACAAAACAAAAAAATTAAGTTTTCATGTAAGCAAGAGGATGGACTCTGCTATCCGTGATTAGTTCAGGAAACTGTTGGTTTTATTTTTCAGAAAGACTGATGGCCTTTTTGATCCAATGAGACTGATAGCTTAAGAGTTAAAAAGTGAAAGGGAGAAAGATCGCAGGGAAGTCTTACTTAAAATGACTCCAGTAGCTAAATGAAATTGCCAGCATCAGCGTCAGCAGTAAATGTACCACCCTTTCGGTACAGACTGATAGCCCAACTTAAGAACAATTATGTAGTTTAGCCAAATCTTGCATAGAAATGGTCAGAGAACTTATTGCACATTAGAATAACAAAAACATATTTTGTCATTGTAAAGATAATTTGCGCTAAAGCTTTTTTGAAATCTACTTGTGGGTATAGTGTTGTTTTGGGGGGTAGGGAATGTACATTGGCTGACAACATCTAAAAATCTAAGGAAAATATTTTAAAAATTAAAAATAAACATGGACAATGGCATAAGCCAGAAGCCGTTCTATTTAATTTTTGTATTTACAAAAAGGCATGCCGATAAAATAAACTGATATATTACAGTATTTATAATATTCTCTTAAAAAGTTCAATCACACTTTTCAGCTTTTTTTGTGCTGTTTACAATGTAGCCTGTACATATGTATGTAGTTTTCATCTTAATTATACATCATAGCCTAGTAGTAAGTGGGGTAAATCTAACAGGGTTGAAATGGTCCTTCATTGTGTTCACCAGTACAGAAGAACTCCTCCACTGACATCATAAGGGCTAGACTATGCATTTATACAGTCCAACTTGGCATAGATGGCTGTTGAATTGCTTTTTTAAAATTACACTTGTCATCTGGGTTGTGAGATTATATAATCCAAACTTCCTCCTGTCATCTAACAGTTCTGCTGTCTTATTTTTGCCCTTTTAAAGATACATTTTATTTGGTCTACATTCAGTCATCCTGTTTCTCTTCATTTTACACTACAGATTCAGTGCACTGATATCATAACCCCCGCCCCCTTTCAAAATGTAAAGTGTCAGCAACATGATTACCAGTACACAAGCTGCAGCTGGAAAACAGTCTTGTTTTAGTGCATTGCTACCTCTTCCCCTTGGCAAGATCTATTCCCCAAGGCTGCTTTGAAGAAAATATCACCTGGAGCGGTGATGACAGCTGGCTTATTGATTGAGGAGGACACATACAGAATATTAAATGGTCTCATTTCCTTATGAAGAAACACTAATGTTTGAGCTTTCTTGGTGACATTGCCACAGAATGATTTACCACTCCGTGATGAGAATAACTGAGAAGTAGCTCCATGTCTACCCAAATCTGCAGGACCTTTTAGTTACCACTGTACACCAACATGTGAAATGGAAAGAAAGTGAAGGCACATGACATCAGACACCTGGCCTTCAGCATTCAGCACCGTGCCCCATGTCACATTGCTCTTGTGTTGTCCACTGTAATGTGTTCCACTTTGTTTAAAAACCTCGTGGCTACAGAAGCATGGAAAACCATGCAGCATCAAAGTGCAAGCTGCAAAAAGTAGCAATGTTGGAAGAAGGTAAAGAAGCCTCCAGCGTTTCACAAATCCTACTGGGTTCCAGCCCTTGTTATCACCCCAAGACCGCAACAACTCTGGTGAAAATGGGACACAACTAAACTCTGTGAGTTACATGTCCACCATTTGCGATTGCTTTATACAAGTTCCCAAAATTGCACCTGCAGAGACAATATGCTACTTGCTACATAGCACTGTTATCTCTACACTAAAAAGTGTCTGCTGCAGAATGAATGCTGAATAATAATAAATGTTACAGCATACAAATGAACTTTTATTGACTGGTATTTTTTAAGCTCTAGATTTTGGTTTTGCAGTGCCATTCTTGATTTTTATATTATTCTCCACTCAGATGGGATCTGGAGCAACATTTAGGTTTTTCTTTCTGTATGACTCATTTGTTTAAATGCACAAAAGATGGCTGGATGGAAAGGACAGGTTGTGAGACATACACACGCACACATACACGCTCGCACACACAGATTTAATCTGCTTGTTTTGTTTTTGTTTTTCCTACTGGAGGGTGTATGAAAGAGATTGTTATGAATTCGTAAATACCGGTGAAGGGCATGATTATATTTAAGGTTAGCCTCCAAATACGGTGTGTAGTAGTCAGTGGAGTGCCTCGAACGTATGGCTTAACCAACTGTCGTGGAAGAGTATTGAGTGTCTTGTGGTTTAATGATTCTTCATGCATGATTCCTGGTCACCGCATGCCATCATGCAAATCATTTCTATGCATTGAACAAGCACGATTTTTTTTGACTCAGCCTGAGCAAATTTCCAGGCTGAAGATACCTGATTACCCCATCTCCCAAACCAAGTAAAGCCCATGTAGAAAGTAGTATGCAGATAATAAATATCAAATAAACTATGATAATCAAATGGCATGGGCTAAATGGGTGGCTTTTTGTTTCTTTCTTTTTTTGTGTCTGTTCCATTTTTGTTTTGCTGTTTTTTTTTCTTTTTTGCTGCTTAACTAAATGCAGGAATGCAAATTAGTTTTGCATGAACAAACAAACCCCTTTAACATTGTGACTTCTGGGTTTTCTTTTGATAATCAACAAAATGAGAAAATAAAATCAATTTTGGCTGCTTTGGAAGATATATTAATCCACGCAGCAGGTTTTTTTTTCGTTTTTGTTTTTAGTGTGTGTGTGTGTTTATTTACTTTGTCCCAAGTTGCATTGATTGATGTGGAACATGCAGTAGCCACCTGCCCAAACAATAGAAAATCCCTTTTTTTTCTTTTTAAATGTTCATTTAGAAGGGTCCTTTAAACAAGTAGTGCATCACTGCTTTTAGATGCAACTTTGTCACACAGTAAGCAGACTATGTTTGGTATAAGATCTTCAGGTGTCTCCTTAGCTGTTCCGTACTGATACATTTTGTAAAGTTTGTAAACAATCTTTCTGCTTTCAAATTTTTTAAAATTTGTACAATATTTCTGTTTGTCTCAACACTTGGATTCCTTTAAATCTTTTTGTCTTTTTGCTCGCTCTCGTCTTCTTTCCTCCACCCGCAGCTGTTTCTCCTTTTCAGGTTTAGTTACACTGTCATAGGATGGGAGGGATGCGGTGGATGGGGTGCCTTCTTTTTTCTCCCGGTTTGTTCCTCCGTTTTCAAGCTTAGTAGAGGCAGACTTCCGGCAAATAAAGCCCCGTTTTGCTAGGCGAACCCTGTAAGCCCTCTGGATAACCACTGCCGAGACGTCTTCTTGCTTGCGCCGGAGCGTGGTTGTGATGGGCTCGTAAGACACTTTGGAAGGGTTGGATGCCACAAACCTTTCCTCCATCTGCTGCCTCAGGATGTCCAGCTCCCCACTGTCCCCCAGCACACGTTTGGTGAAGGCAAACAGGATGTCCAGGCAGTGAATCCTGTCCCCGCTTACCATTGGCAAGTCCATGGCAATGAGTTCGATAGTGTTAGGCTTAGGAACACGGAGTGGGTGCTCCAAAGCATCTGCAAAGTCTGCCAGCTTGCAGTACTCAATGAACTGTGTGGCATCAGGGTCAAACTTCTCCCAGATCTCATAGAAGGTTTCAAAGTCGTCCTCACTCAACGGGTCAGCACTCTCCTCCGTGGCCACACTGAAGTTCTCCAGAATGATGGCGATGTACATGTTGACCACGATCAGGAAGGAGATGATGATGTAGCTGACAAAGAAAAAGATCCCCACAGAGGGATTACCACAATCTCCCTTGAAGCTGCTCCCGGGGTGCTCCTTATCTAGGTCACAATCCGGCGGCCGGTTCAGGATAGGCAACAGCAAGCCATCCCAGCCTGCCGAGGTGGTGATCTGGAACAAACAGATCATGCTGTTGCCGAAGGTCTCAAAGTTGAACATATCATCGATGCCGGCCTCATGCTTTACGTAGGCGAAGTTTGACATGCCAAAGATGGAGAAGATAAACATGACCAGGAACAGCAAGAGGCCAATGTTGAACAAGGCAGGCAAGGACATCATTAAGGCAAAAAGCAAGGTGCGGATCCCCTTGGCCCCTTTGATCAGTCGCAGGATGCGGCCAATACGGGCCAGTCGGATGACTCGGAAGAGAGTGGGTGACACAAAATACTTCTCAATGATATCAGCCAGGAACATTCCTAAAGAAGAGGGCAGGGGAAAACGTTATTGATAATGGAAACACCTGCAATCACCGCTGTTTACCAGAAGCAAGCCAGGGAACGCTGGCAGTGCTAGGATAGAAAAACTGGCTCAAACTTCCACGGGGGACCTCTTGTTCGGCGTGCCTCAATTTCTGGGGGCCCCAATTTAGGCAGCTAAGGGCTGAAACTGGCAGCCCTTCTTGGGATTTTAAGGTTCCAAGCCAGGAAGGCATTTGGACTTACATCTCCTTGATCTTAAGGGGCAAGAATTATTAAACTAAATGAAAGAGGTCTGGAGAAGGGGAACCAAGTAGAGTCCACATTGTATTAGCCTGTGGGCCCACATTCCCTTGCAATTTATGAGGCTCCTGGCTTTAGTATTTAAGCTGTCCTTGAAATCAATGGAATGGTGTCAGAAACAAAAGTGTCAGAAACAAAAGCTGACCCTGATTTGGGGCTGCAGGACATTCTCTACGCTTCGAGCCAGCTTATTCCAAAAATAGGGGGGGCTTTCTAACAGGTTGAACACCCATTGTCAAGTGACTCTGGAATAAATGTATGCATCTGCCACTAAAGAAACACAAATCTAAGAACAAAAAGCCCAGTTTCAGCCATTAATTCCAATCCAAACTGGAATCCAGAAGCTGTAAATCCCTCATTGACCGAGGACAAAAACCAAAGAATACTTTGCCGAGAGCAGCGTTTCTTAAGGTATGTTCTGTGGCATACCAGTGTTCCGCGAGGCAGTTGGAGGTGTGCCGCCGCAGAACAGAGTTCAAAATGGCCGCCTTTAAAACGGCAATGCCTGCTCTCCTGATAAAAGGGCAAACTGCTTGGTTTTTTTTTTTGCTTAACAACTTCTTTTCCCGTCCTTTTTTGTTTGTTTGTTTTGCTCAACAACTTTTCCCTGGGGGCTTCTTTTATGGTCAACAACTTTTCTCCCCTTTTTTGTTTTTTTGCTCAACAAAAAAATCTTTGGTAGTCCCCATAAAAAAAAAGATTGTTTAGTGTTCCTCGGTCTTAAACAGTTTAAGAAACACTGGCCTAGAGGTTTCTTAAACTGTTTAAGACCGAGGAACACTAAACAATCTTTTTTTTTATGGGGACTACCAAAGATTTTTTTGTTGAGCAAAAAAACAAAAAAGGGGAGAAAAGTTGTTGACCATAAAAAAGCCCCCAGGGAAAAGTTGTTGAGCAAAACAAACAAACAAAAAAGGACGGGAAAAGAAGTTGTTAAGCAAAAAAAAAACCAAGCAGTTTGCCCTTTTATCAGGAAAGCAGGCCATTGCCCTTTTAAAGACGGCCATTTTGAACTCTGTTCTGCAGTGGCACACCTCCAACTGCCTCGCAGAACACTGGTATGCCACAGAACATACCTTAAGAAACGCTGCTCTCGTTAATGAATGAAGCCTCCAGGGAAGCAGGTTATTTTCCTGTTGGAGATGTGGAAAAGTATCTTACGCAGTAAGTGAGCGGCAGGGCAGAGAAACACCAGAATCTTGACTCCCAATCTTTTGCTTTAACCACTAGATCACGCTCTCCTCCTAGAGCTGGAAATCTTGACTCCTGTGTCTCTCTCTAACTACTGGGCCGCATTCCATGTCACCCCATCGTGCAGACATCTACTTCGAGTGATGGCGGCCTTGACCAACGTGCTTGTCAGGGGAGCCACGGCACCCCACATGCTCCCACGGGCCACTCCACTTACCGATGATGGACAGAATCACGACCACGAAGTCAAAAATGTTCCATCCGATGGTGAAATAATAGTGCCGCAAGGCAAACATCTTCAGCACGCACTCACAGGTGAAGACAATGACGAACACCAGGTTGATCCACCAGAGGATGTCCGACATCTTATCACTCTGTGTGTCCGTCTCCACCATCATGGTTACCATGTTGAAGCAGATGAGCATCATGATGATGATATCAAACGCTTGCTGAGTGACAAAGTCAAAGACGGCTCCCTGGATGCTGTTCTGCATTACAGGAGAGAAGCCACGGATGGGGGGGAGGGGGAAAAACACACAAAGTAAAGTTTTAGCATCCACTGATGCTTGTTTAGCAAACAAGCCTACCAGATTGGGGTGGGGAACTTACGGCCCTGGGGCCAGATGGGGCCCCTGGCTTGCCTAGATCTAGCCCCTAAGGCTCAGGGCTCTCCTTCTATAGCACTGGGGAGCTCGCACTGGCGCTCCAACCCTCAACACCCTACCGCAGGCCTGGAGCACACAACATTTACTAGCCTGGACCCCCATAGGCTCAGGGGTGTGAAAAGAATGTGGGGAGTGTCTTCCTCCTCTGTCAAGGGCCACATCAGAGTTAGATAAAGGGACAACATTTGCCACTGGTCCACCAAACCCAATATCCCTCTTTTGGGGTGTTCTACCCACTATTTTAGTGCCTACAGACTGGAGAGAAAACACTGACTTTGCAACGTGCAATCAGTTACACCCCCAAAGCAGGAAATGTAATTACCAGTCCTACAGGCTGCCAAATCTTATCACCAGCACATCCATGCTCTGTGAGAGCTTGAAGGCCAGTGCTATTAATCCCCATTTAGAGATGGAGAGCAAAGGCACAGAGAGATGAATGTAGTAAAAGGAACAATTGGATGTAGGACTCCTGTATCTCAGGATAACATTGTAACCACTGTACCATCCTTCCTCTCCTTCTCAGAGGCTAAACCTCTCAGGACTGGCTCCAGCTGGCAAATCAAGTAAGATACACAATGGCTTTCTCGGACTATTACACCTGGGCTGTGTCTAGACTGCATCCCTTTTCCGTAAAAATAAGGGATAAGGGATAAGGGATCTTTCGGAAAAGGCTTTATTTTCCGAAAGATCCGTGTCTAGACTGGCGCTTTTTTCCAGCAAAGCTCTGAGCCGGAAAAAAGCGGCAGCCATTTTTATGCAAATGAAGCGGGGGGGATTTAAATCCCCGCTTCATTTGCAATTGCGATGTGTCTAATTTGCATCCCTTTTATGGAAAAGGGATGCGGTCTAGACACAGCCCTGCAGTGTAACCAGTCAGTGTGGAGTCTAGAATGAACCCTGAAAGCAAAAGGTGCTGGTGTAGAGGGCTGAGCCCTGTTGAAAATCAGCCCCACCTCTGTTCCTTTCACTCCAATTAAATCACAAACTCACCAGAGGCCGGGGAATAGGTTTCTGAGGTTTCTTTGAGCCCAGTTTTTTCATGGCATTGTAGTACTTCTTTTGCTCTTCTGTCATGAAGATATCCTGACCTCCAAAGTAAAACGGGAGAAAAAAGAAAGCTGGTTATAATCAATCCATGCACATTCAGGGAAAGGGATCACAGTACAGGCTCAGCTGCCAGGCTATGTGCCAGGGGGAAACTGGGGGTACGTATTTTTAGATAGAAAAAATTTGTAGCAGAACAAATTTGTAGCAGAACCCAAAATTATTGAGGTTGTGCTGCAAGTTACCCTGCTTGCAGATCATCTGCAAACACAGATTGGTGGCTGCTTCAACTGTGGAACTTCCTCACTTCAGGCTTGGAGCAAAAGAAAAAAGAGGCAGGGAAGCCTTCTGGCATGTCCCAGCTGTATTCTCTAAGGCTACGTCTACACAGCTTCCCTCTTCCGCAAAAGCCTATGCAAATGAACCGCAGATTAGCATATCGTCGTGCTTCATTTGCATACGTAATTAGGAGCCGTTTTTGTGCAAGAGATGTTCTTCCTGAAAAAATGAAGAAGAACAGCTCTTATGCAAAAACCTCTTGTGCAAGATGGATAGAAAGATGGGCCCAGCGGGTAGTGATCAACGGCTCGATGTCAGGATGGCAGTCGGTTTCTAGCGGAGTGCCCCAAGGTTCGGTTCTAGGACCGATTTTGATCAATATCTTTATTAATGACCTGGATGAGGGGATGGATTGCACCCTCAGCAAGTTTGCAGATGACACTAAGCTAGGGGGAGAGGTAGATATGCTTGAGGGCAGAGATAGGGTCCAGAAGGACATAGAATATATTTTGTTCTGTTTTGTTCAACACTGGTGAGACCTAATCTGGAGAGCTGTGCCCAGTTTGGGGCACTGCATTTGAAGAAAGGCTGAAAAAATGGGATGTTCAAATGTTGTTATAAAGAGGACAGTTTACCAATTTCGAAATAAGCCCTCTGCTATTTCGAATTAATTTCGAAATAAGGGAATGGCTGTGTAGACACTAGGGGTATGTCTACATTGCCACCCTAGTTGCAACTAGGGTGGCTAATGTAGGCATTCGAACTTGCAAATGAAGCCCGGGATTTAAATATCCCAGGCTTTATTTGCATGTTCCAGGGCGCCGCCATTTTTAAATGCCCCGTAGTTCAAACTCCCTGCCCGCAGCTACACACGGCATGGACTAGGTAATTCGAATTAGGAGCTTTAACTAGAGTGGCAGTGTATACATACCCTAGGAAAGTTGTTTCGAAATGACTGCTGTTATTTCAAAATAACTTTGCTATGTAGACATACCTTTTGTGATCGATCCACTATAACCCACCACATCCTTTCCTGCAGCACTGTTGCCTAGCCAGTTATTTTCCATTCTGTATTTGTGCATTTGATTTTTCTCTCCTAAGTGTAGTACTTTGCACTTGGTTGGAACAGAAGGGCTGAAATAAAGACATGGTGGGTACATCTACATTTGCATCCCTAGTTCGGACAAGGGATGCAAATGTAGGTGACCGAAATTGCTAATGAAGCGGAGATTTAAATATCCCACGCTTCATTAGCAAGATCTCGCCCGGCACGCTAGTCTGAATCACAGCTGATTCGAACCAGGAAGTGCGCTCCGGGACACGGTAGTTCGAACCAAAGCCCTTGGTTCGAACTAACGTTACTCCTCGTTTTTTGGTTCAAATCAGCTGTGATTCCGACTAGCGCGCCGGGTGAGATCTTGCTAATGAAGCCTGGGATATTTAAATCCTCGCTTCATTAGCAATTTTGGTCGCCTACATTTGCATCCCTAGTCCCAACTAGGGAGCAAATGTAGACGTACCCGATGAGAACAAATAACCATGGATAAGAAGCAAGGTGTGTTTAGGGGGCCAGTACAACTTTTCTGAACCTCACTAAAGTCTGGCCAAAAATTAAACTGCTTCTTTTTTACTGCAACGTCTTTTGTCCCGTCTTCTATAAACAGGGATTGAGAGCAAGTCGATAAGGGTTATTAAAAGTCACAAACAGGCTACAATACTAAGTTCTGAGACAGAGGTGGAGACCCTTTCTTGGGTCGGGAGCCACTGACCCACAGAAAAATCTGTCAGGGGCTGCCCACAAGTGAAAAGCAAAAAGAAGAAAAACCCCTTACTGACATGGCCCCTGACTGAGAAGCAGAAAAACTCTCCCCACATTCCCCTCGCACACCAGAGCCTACGGAGGCCCGGGTTGGTAGATTTTGTATGCTCCAACCCTGCAGTGGGGCGACGGCAGGGAGAGGGCCTGGCACCAGCGTGTGCTCCCCAATGCTGGGGAAGGAGACCTAAGCCTTAGGGGCCAGATCCAGGTAAGCCAGGGGTCACATCAGGCTCCTGGGCCTTAGGTTCCCCACCCCTGTTTCTAGAATTGAAGTACAACACCGGAAACACTGAGTGAAGTTCTAGGGTTGAATTATGCAGGAGTATCCTGGCCTTAAAATCCATGATTTATCCTGCCAACAGACCAAACCTGCCTCTTTAACCAATAAAAAAAGTGGACCTATCTTTTTCTTTTGTTGATTGAAGTTATCAATGATGACACCAATAAACAAGTTCAGGGTGAAAAAGGAGCCAAAGATGATGAAGATTACAAAGTAGATATACATATAGATGTTGTCCTCGTACTTGGGTTGCTCTTCTTGCTGAATGAGGGGATGGGGAGAGAAACAGACATTGCAAAGACAGTATAAAGTATTGGTACAAAGAGCTGCTGTCTTACTTCAAGTGCCTGTGTTAGCCTTGGAAGGTGGCATGTGGCTCTTCTGGGACTTTTCTACCTTTCTCTTTTTTTCCATGTTAATTTTGTGCTGGTAAAAGGTCCCTGCCTGGCAGCATGTGCTCCCTGCAGAGCTCCTATCAGCACCGCTCAAGGACCTACAGTCAAATCTTTGCCCTTCTGGTTGCAACAAGCTGCCAACTTGAATAGTGAGAAGCAGGAACCAGACCCAGTCCCACCCAAAATCTTTTTCACATAGGGGCCATCAAATAGCAATCAGAGAGGATGAGTTTACGATCACAACCAATCTGGGCCAGATTTAAGCTGGTAACCTAGAGGAGAAAGTATCTGTAAATCTTTTACCAAGCTAGCACCTTCACCACACAGGTTATATAACTGTAGTCCTGGAGTCCTCTTTTTTCCATATTTCTCCCTAGGGCTTTGGAGCAACCAAGAAAATGCCATCAGAGAACCCATCCATGGTTATGCACCGAAGCAAGTATCTCCTGAGACAGGACTCTGAGGGAAGGGCTAGTCACAGCTCTGAGTCAGTTACGCATTTCACTAGGGAGCCTCAGTATCTTTCTTGATTTACGGAGCTTCTAGAGACCCAGGAAAGAATGCTGGCCAAGTGGAGAACATTTCAATGTTAATACACAAACTTCTTCGATGAACCTAATTACCAACCTTCAAACCATTAGCAAAGCTAAAAAGCCTAATTTTTGGAAGTGTGGTAGATTCACAGTTCCCGTCAACTTCAACTAGAGTTTGACGAGCTCAGCCCTTCTGTAAAATCAGGCCCACAAAATATACAGTGATTTGCAAATCAGAGAGGGACTGTAAAGTCAGTGTGGGAACTGATCTCTTGCATTTAAAAATAGTAAGCACTTCCAATAAGGAAACAGTGAAAACAAAAACTTTTTAACTATTCTTCTTTCCCACCCACATTCATTCTGTTTGCTTTCTTGTCTTTCATCCAGCATGGAACAGTGACCTCACTGTCGTCATTTTTTCCTTGTTCTTTTTAAAGTCAGTTTCATTTTCTGGCTCTATGGACAACACATTTGGGAGTTCCCTCGCTGACTGAAACAAAAGGTTTTTACTTGAAACTAAGAAAAAATGAATGTTGGTGTTTACTCTACTGTGGCACCGTGCAAGTACATCCTGGGTGCCACGCAGCTGGGCTGTGTCTAGACTGGCCAGTTTTTCTGGAAAATCAGACGCTTTTCCGGAAAAACTTGCCAGCTGTCTACACTGGCTGCTTGAATTTCCGCAAAAGCACTGACTTCCTACTGTAATAAATCAGTGCTTCTTGCGGAAATACTATGCTGCTCCCGTTCAGGCAAAAGTTCCTTTTGTGCAAAGCTTTTGTGCAAAAGGGCCAGTGTAGACAGCTCAGATTTGTTTTCCACAAAAAATCCCCAATTGCAAAAATGGCGATCAGGGCTTTTTTGCAGAAAAGCACGTCTAGATTGGCACGGACGCTTTTCCGCAAAAAGTGCTTTTGCGGAAAAGCGTCTGTGCCAATCTAGACGCTCTGTTCCGAAAATGCTTTTAACGGAAAACTTATCCGTTAAAAGCATTTCCGGAAAATCATGCCAATCTAGACGCAGCCCTGGAGTATACCTGTAAGCCTGGGCTGGGTAGAAGTGCATTGCAACTCTACAGCTAATATTCCTGCCATGGGATGGAATAGGGCCAAGGTGTGGCCAAAGGATCTGTGGAGGGGCAGCTTTATGCCCTTCCTTCCCAAGGTGCTCCCCCACTCTGTGGCCAATAATGAAATAAACATTCCCTTGCCCTCCTTCTCTGCTGGCATTCTCCTGCCGTGATTGTGCTCTTTAGGTTCTGCATTACAGAGGTTCTCAACCTTTTTCTGTCTGAGTTCGCCCAAACATGCTATAAAAATCCATGGCCTACCTGAGCCACAAAAACTGGTTTTCTACATATAAAAGCCAGGCTCAGTCCCGAGCCCCTCGCCACAGGAGGCCCCATGACACTAAGGTGCCCATCAGCTTCAGCTCAGGGTGGCAAGACTTGGGGTCTCAAACTTCAGCACATGGTGTAGTGCTTTGATTTCTGCCCTGGGCCCCCACAAGTCTAATGCTGGCCCTGCTTGATGGACCCCTCCTGAAACCTGCTCCAGGCCCCCTAGGGAGCCCCAGACCTCTGGTTGAGAATCACTGCGGTGCAACATTCATTAATGAACACCAATGCTGTGACTGCAGGAAATGCAACCTAGTGATCACAACAGCAAATAGGGTGTATCTAGACTACTTGGCTCCGTCAACGGAGCCATGTAGATTAGGCAGGGCGGCAAAGGGAAATGAAGTGGCAATTTAAATAATCGCCGCTTCATTTAAATCAAAATGGCCGCCACGCTGTGCCGATCAGCTGATTGTCTGCACAGCGCGGCAGTCTAGACAAGGATCTGCCGACCCCGGAACCCTTCATCAGCAGGTCCTTTATGCCTCGTGAAACGAGGCTTACAGGATCTGCCGACGAAGGGTGCTGGGGTCAGCAGATTCCTGTCTAGACTGCCGCGCTGTGCAGACAATCAGCTGATCAGCACAGCGCAGCGGCCATTTTGATTTAAACAATACTAAACACAACTTAAGAATAAGAGTGGGAGTTCGGAGGAGGGGTCGGCAGGGATCATATTTTACCTTTCTGGAATCTACTGCTGCATACATGATGTCCATCCAGCCCTTGAAAGTAGCCTAGTGAAGAAAAGCACACGTTCTTTTAGAGGCAAGTAATTTGAAATAAGTCACATAGCTTAGCTGTGTGGTACACAATCGCATGAGGAGAAGTCACTGTCTTGCTTTCTCTTCATCATTTATCTGTGGCAGGTCTGGTTTTATAGGCCTCATTCCCATGAAGCAGAGAGCTTCAGAAACTTTTTTCAAGACGTTTTATTGCTGCCTCATTAAATTCAGGCTTGGGTGGGATCCTAAAAATTGCATTAAGTGGTGCAATTTTTTTTTTAAAATAGACTGGATAGAGCTCTCTGGGAATACAGGGCTAGAGCACCCCAGCCAGGGCCAGAGCATCCCAGCCAGGGCCAAATGTGCAGGTTATGCCAAAGCAAGGCTCAATGGCCGGACCCCATACAAACGGAAATCAACTGGAGTGTTGCATTAGGAGCACAAGAGGAAAGAGCCCAGTGACTGAGAGGGTGAGAAGGCCTAACATCTACTGTGGGTTGGGAGGTGGGGAAGGCAAAACTTACAATTTGGAGAAGAGCCAGGTATCCTGCCCCAACATTGTCAAAGTTAATTTTCACATTCTTCCATCGGATCTCAGTGGAGTTGGGCGGCATCAACGCTTCACAATCGGTCCTGTTGTTCACTATCTCTATTTCAAAGCGTTCCTCGGAGGTCTCGTTAAAGCAGTAATGGTATTTCCCAGCAAACAGGTTAACCCCCATAATGCTGAAAATCAGCCAGAAGATAAGGCAGACCAACAACACATTCATAATGGAAGGGATAGCGCCAACCAGGGCGTTGACAACCACCTGCGTTGGAAGGGTGGGAGAAGGTTTTAGTATAAAACAGAAGACAGTAGGCAGCAAGCATCAATACAGCTGTTTTTCGGGGGGAATAGGAGGCGAGGCCACTGACAGGTCTGTGGCTTTTAGTTTAGACTAGAGTTTGCAGTGAACTTATTTCAAGTGGCTAAAAATTCTGTTTAGAAGCCCACTGGATACTGGGTTAGATGGACCATTGGTCTGACCCAGTGTGGCCGTTCTTACGTTCATCTGTTGAGATCCTGTTTATTTTAAAAACAGGGCAAGTTCTTTTCGGATCTGCTGATTTTGGCTTTGGTTTGCCTGCGGGTTTGTGTTTGTGTATGCATGAGTCCCAGAATTACTTACAAATAAATTTTGGTTGCCAAAGGGAAAAAACAATGTTACTGAGAGAGGCTGGGCTCAAACTCTCTTCACGATAACCAATAGGTGTTTGCCTGACTAACTGTTCAAAGCCAGTTCCAAGGAGAACACTGCTTGTGGATTTAGAGGAATTTCTCAGCCAGTGGCCTTTATGGCCATTCCCCACTTTAAAACAAGGCTGTGGTCACTTACGGGCCCGCTTCTTGCTCCCGCTGAGGTCAGTGGGGAATCTTGAGCCACTGACTTCAATGGGAGCAGGATCGAGCCCTAAAATTGCTCTCTTACGACTACGCCATGAGTCTGTGTCAACATCAAAATCATATTTGTGACTAAGCAAGGCCAACCATGTTGTCTCAGGCAAATAGCTGAGCATGCAGGATTGCAGGCTCAAGAAGAAAGAAAAGCCATATTCCCTTCTCCACGCAGCAGCAAAGAAGACAGGAAATGGTGAGCTATTTGGTCATAGCTCATCTCTCATTTGAGTCTTTCACGAATTTGGAGTGGTGTTTCCCTAAGCCCTCTCCTGACTGACACACAGCAGAATCCAAGCTCTCGTGCTTTTAACATAGGCTGGCCAGTGGGCTATTAAATATTTCATCAAAATTCTCCTATTTTGGGTTCCTTTAGTAAATTAAAATTTTAAACTGTTTCACCCCTGATGTCTGGTGTCAAAAGAGGAACACTAATCCAAGCCCTAGCTAAACACACTGGTTTCAGGCATTCTGTAAGTCAGGGTATAAGCAATAAACATATGGTAATTAATAACAATGTGGACTCGTAGCACTTTTTAGGCATGCCTCAAGGTACTTTACATAGAGTCAGGAAGGCAACTGGTGTGGGAATCGCCACATGACTCTGTGCTGCCTAAGGCATTTTCATTATCATCGATGTAGTGACGGTGGTCTAAGCGCAGAACTGGAAAGCTGAAGATCTTCTTCTGTTCCTGATTCTGTCACCAACTGGCTGGCATGACCTCTTGTAAGTCATTTTGCCTCTTTGGGCCTCTGTTTCCCCATGCACAACAGGTGTCGGAATCAAGAACAGAACCCAAGTCTCAGCTCTTCCGTAAGCTGCTAGATCACAGCTGTTTCCCGAAAAGAAATCACTGTTAATGAAAATGCCCTCAATAGCCATTCTCTACACTGGCCCCTCCCTTCTCCCCAAAATAAGATATATTAAGGCAGTAATTTGCCGTCCTGGAACGCTCTTCTTAGAACTTAGGGGAATTAAGATAATGAGTGATCCCAGTTTCTTGTACTAGTCACTTCATGTAAAATGTTAGAGTGTGTGCTTAACTCCCTAGTGAGACATGTCTAAATCAGTCTCTCAACCTGACTGCTTCCTGCATAATTTCATGTTTAAACATTTCATGTAACAAAATAATTAGTAGTGATGTAGTTGTGTTTTACGTTGACTTAAGTGACGCCACTCTGCAACCCAATGAGTTTTCCCTATAAATGCCCACTAAAATTATACTGGTCCTGAAAAAAGATGGACTGAAACCAGAATCTTGGATATGTATCCCAGAAATTAAGACCCAACCCCAAACTTTGTGGCTTGGCCCCATTACTATCCGGGTATGTCCACACTACCCTCCTAGTTCGAACTAGGAGGGTAATGTAGGCATACCGTGGAACGAGGTGTACCGGTAGTTCGGAATAGGAAGCCTAGTTCGAACTACCTAGTTCGAGCCCCGTGTAGCCGCGCTGCACGGGGTTCAAACCAGCGGGGATTTAAAAATGGCGGCTCCCCGCTTATGCAAATGAAGCCCGGGAAATTCAAATCCCGGGCTTCATTTGCAAGTGCGGTATGCCTACATTACCCCGCTAGTTCGAACTAGCGGGGTAGTGTAGACATACCCTCCCTGAATAACTAAATCTAAATCTAGAGATAATTTAAATTTAACATAATACTTGATCAAGATTCCAATTTGGCTGTTAGTTGCTCTATCAAGCTGGCAGTGTGGCAGTAAAAGTGTTAAATACACATGTACTTCTACTGAATGAAGTTTTCCATACAATGATTAATAGGGTTTTAGTTTGAGTCTAAACATTTTTATGCCAGTAAAAATCCACAGACTTACAGTGTTATGAGATCAGCATCAGGCCCTCTAAATATATGCTAAATACACAGCACCTTTCCTTCCAGTTCCCTTCCCTCCCTTTATTTCACTTCATTCCTACGTGCACTGACCATAGTGATCACACAACTGAATTTTAAAATTATTAAGATATTATCAAGCTGTTCTATCCCCAACGAGTTGTAGAGTAGGTATGCTGACTGGACAAATGTTCTTTCTTCCTGTAATCATTTACCTGAATAAATGGAATCAACTCCTAATCAAGTTCAAGACAGTGCAAGTTATAACCATAACCAACTTTCAAAAAATCTGAGAGAGGGAACATGGCTTTTGTGTGCAGACTGTGCATTGGCAATTGACAAGAGTGCATGCATGTTTCATAGCATTACTGTCATATTTCCTGAATAATTTAAGAGCAGAGCAAGCTCTGTAAAATGCAGATTACTATGGAGTAGAGAAAAGCAAAGAACTACTTGCAAAGACATTTCAAATTACTGTCCTTGGGGTTGAAGGGATTGTTTTGGTCCTATAAGGGGGGGATCAACACTTGTCTCAAAGTCAGAACAAAACAGAATGGAGAAGGTTACAAAGAAGCACAGTTACAGTTAATCCCCTTGCATCAATTTTGCTGAAGTGAAACTGTTTCCCAGCTTTGAGTGCACGTGAATCTCTTGATTCCACACCAGGTACAATTCAAAATCTCCCAGTGGGGGGAACGGAAGGGGCTCAGACTCAACAGCATGATTTACATTTATTTTTTAAAATGTCATTTATTAGGTAGGGACTTCATGACCATTTTTTTCGTCTCTGATTATACTAGTCTGAGTGACCGTGTTATATCAGTATATACACACACCACTTTTTAGCATTAAACTTTATCAACACATATGGGCCCTAATGACAAAATAAGTATTAACACTTTGCTGATGTTGCAGTAGGGGGCAAACTGGTTCTATGTGGATGAAATTCATTCTGGTGCAGAAGAACCCTTCATACCTGCTTTTAGCTGGGGAGTTGGACTCGATGGCTGCCCGGGGTCTCTTCCAACTCTAGGATTCTATGATGCCACATAAACTCCACATTTGTCCATTGTGGAAGATGTGTACACAAAAGTGGGGGGTACCGTTGGCTATAGAAGCAGCTGTGGAGGGGGTGCTCTAGACCCCTAATTTGGCCAGACTCCATATGCACAAAGTCTGATGAGTCTGGCATTTTGCTGCTGGAACAAATGGCCCCCTTTGTTATTGTGCTATGTAATCTGTAAACCCACTGTTTAGCATTAAACTAAAAGCTATACCTGGGGTGGGGGAAGAGAGGGGAACCCACCAAAGCAGATTAATAGAATACCAGAGAGGAATCAACCCTGTTTGGTTAGCAGATAGTGAGGGCAGGGGACTGGACTCGATGACCTCTTGAGGTCCTGTCCAGTTCTATGAGTCTATGATTCTATGATAGTTCATACAAGTCATCTTCGCTCCACCTGGACTGTAAGTTTTAATCATGTAACCAGGCTTTTTGACAAGAATCTCTTCCAGGTCTTTAAGTTACAGGCTATCCTGCTAGAAATACTAAATCTGTAGCTTTGGGGATATTGATATTTCATTAATACTTTTTACTCTATTCTGACCCAAATTATGTTAACAGTATCAATTGTAGACAAAGCTAGGGTGAAATTCTGGTCCAACTGAAGTCAATGGGAGTTTTGTCATTAATGTCAATGGGCCAGGATTTTAGTGGGGAAAGTCCTTTTTCCAACAGTGTCAGTTCAGGCAAATGTCCCACGAGCATCTAAAGATTAAGATAAAAACACCCATGGTCAATACCTGAAATCTGTTTTAGCAGGTGAAGGTTATTCCCAGTAATAATGCTTCATATTTATAACCCTGTGCACTTGTATTGCGCCTTACATCTAAGGAACTCAAAGGACTTTACAACAGTAATTAAACTTCTCAGCTCTCTGGTGAAGTATTCTTAACCTCTCTATGCCCAGTACTAAGGGGCTAAGTGACTTGCCCAAGGTCACTCACAAATAAGAGGCATAATCACAGCTCTCAATATCAAGTTCCAGAAACAAGACATTGCTGCCCCCTTCATGCTCTTAGGATAAAATGAGATCCTACACAGAATGCTGGCACATGGCTTATGCACACCAAGCCCTGACATTTGAGAGTAAGTGGAATATAAGCAGACGGGGGTGAATTTAACCACTGAGTTTTCTTAGCACTGGGAAGAGGGACTCTTCAGAATTCCACTTTTGCTATTTAAAAGACTTTAAATCATAGATTTCATCCCATTCTAAGGAACCTGAAACTCTCAGAGTGGTTCTGAAGGTAGATGAGCGGAGGGGGGCTGTACTGTGACTGTGCTATTGATGTAATTTGCAGAAAACGATTTTTATCTGAATGGCCTCATCACGATCATTTCTGCTTAGTTAAGGTCTCATTTTCTACACAACTCTGATATGGTCACATTTTGTAGCTGACTTGAGGCTAAGTGTATGTAGCCCACAGCGACTGTACCATCACTATCCTCAGGACAGACTACTGCTTCCACTGGATTTTCTTTATAGATGTTGTCGTTTATGTTGTGCCCTAGAGATCTATTTAAGAACAACTTCAACAGGTCATTCTAGGCTGTAGGCTATTATTTTGCTCTAAATTACACCTATGCAAATCCAGAGTAATTCCACTGACTCTAATGGAGTTACTCCAGAGATGCCCTGGAGCAAAATTAGAGATTAGTGTGAGCTCCCCCACTGTTGTATTCCATTTCTTCTATGGTATCTTTCAATGTAAGTGTGCGTTTTCTTGATCTGTAGTGCAACAGACCTAAATTATTATTGTTCACACCAGCAAGTGAAAACCCATTGGTCCAGCATACCCTTTACCTACAGAAAGATTTCCCCCACCCCTCCTTTTTTGTACATGATTATTCTAATACAAAAGGAGGGGGAAACAGCAAAATATAAAATCAGTGGTAGAGTAACAAGACACTGTCATCATTTCAAATGGAATCCCCATGACATTGGTGCCATCTAGCAATTTCAGGAAAGCTTAAGTTCAATGCTTTGCTTGTGCTTGGTTGCTAATATCACAGTGACAGGACTGGGAACCGGAAAAGCATGGTAAAAGGGAGGGAGTGAAAAGGATAGCTTCACTATCAGACAAGGCGTCCAGTCATCACTGGACTGGACTGAGAACAACAAGGTGCAACAAGAGGAATTAAACCAAAAGCTTTTTTGAAACAGCTGTGCTCTCCTCCCATTTCCTTCCTGCGGGGATCAAAGGCCTGAGTTATCCAAGAAGGAGAGCCAGCCTTTTACCAACTTGCATACAATTTTTTTTAAACAACAAAAAAAACAAACTTTAAATTCTCCCTGGATTAAATCCCACCAGCTCCCACTGTGGCCAACACCTCGGGGGACAGAGAGGGAGGAAGACTTTTGAGGTGGTTCGAATTCTGCTTCTTTGCACCTGGTGATTCTCCCTAGATAAAAAAAAGTTACAGCTGAGAAGCCGCCTCGAATGCTAGAGGTAAAAGCCAGGCCAAATGAGAACAGCCAAGTGTTGAACATGTTCTACGAATGGCATGTGGTGTGGGCCAATAATTAATGTAATGAGGCAGCTAAATGCAACTCCCTTCTTTAGAAAGGGAGCGTGCAGCAGAGGGCAGGGTGAGGGGACGTACACAAAGATGTGTGATCAAGTTAGCAGCTGCATCATGATTCTGTTTGGAATTATCTTCCCACCAGTTTGATCAGTTCTAGCATGCTTAAAAAAACCCGCTCCACAGGCATGCAGAAGGATCAGCTGCTAATGGCATCTTACCCTCATCCCCTCAAATCGGGACAACGCTCTTAAAGGCCTCAAAGCTCTTAGTGTCCTAAGGGACTTTATGGCACCTAGTTCCGAGTAGCCCAGGGCATTAGCTATAAGGCTGACTAAAGAGACCTACACAGAAAACAAAAAGAAAAAGGAAAAAAAAAAAAGAAAAATGTTCCAAACTGTTAGAATGAATCCCCTAGCACTGGCAATCCCAGCCCAGACTGCAGGTCTGGGCCCCCCATAGATAAATACCGAAGACATGACACCAGCTGCCTACTTCACTTGACTGAAACAACCTGGAAGGAAATAATGCAGTTGAGAGAGGCATAAGAAAAAAACAAAAGGGAAAAAATAAGTGAGAGAGAGGCAGAGACACACAGACGGAAACAGGGTCTGTTGGAAGGAGGAGCCCAAACGGATTACAAGAACCTTACCCTCGCCCTTTTATTGTCTGCAGGGTCCCAGCAGCTCCCATTAAAATAAGCCAGACAAATTTTAAAGGTACCTATGAAAAAGAATACAGATAAATACACACACCGCACAAACTGCCTTGCTCAGTTTATTCAAATAGCAGTCCCCTCACTCATTCCTGATAGTGGCGCTCTTTCTAGGACAGTGGCTGTAGATGGACACAGTATGGATTTATTATTTTATGTCAAAAGCATATGTCTATTTTTAGGGATGGGTTGGTACCATAACATTCTGAACATCCTGGGCTTTAAAGCACTCGATTTCAAATCTGTATCATTTTTAAATCTCAGATGCTTTTGGTTCTGCTGACACATAGCACTTCTCTAACACATACATACAAAGACTCACAAAGGATCCAGAGTTTAATTATCACTGAGCACAACCTGCTTTGAAGGAGGGTTACTAGAATTACCCCTTTTACAAACAGGGGAAACTGAGGCAGAGAAGGGCAACATGACTTGCTCAGAGTCACGCAGTGGGTCTATGATAGAGCTGTGGATAGAATGTAGATGTCCAAAATCCACAGTACTCTGCCTTAATCCTGAAGCCTTCCTTTTTTGTTAAAGATTATGGTTTAGAATATAATTTAAGATCCATTACGATGAGCTACATGTTCTGATGTGAATTTGAAAGGACCTTCAGCCCGAGAAAGCACCATGTACACTTAGGCTGTGTCTAGACTGGCCAGTTTTTCTGGAAAATCAGCCGCTTTTCCGGAAAAACTTGCCAGCTGTCTACACAGGCCGCGTGAATTTCCGCAAAAGCACTGACTTCCTACCGTAAGAAATCAGTGCTTCTTGCGGAAATACTATGCTGCTCCCGTTCAGGCAAAAGTCTCTTTTGTGCAAAGCTTTTGTGCAAAAGGCCAGTGTAGACAGCTCAGATTTGTTTTCCGCAAAAAAGCTCCGATCGCGAAAATGGCGATCGGGGCTTTTTTGCGGAAAAGCGCGTCTAGATTGGCACGGATGCTTTTTCGCAAAAAGTGCTTTTGCGGAAAAGTGTCCGTGCCAATCTAGACACTCTGTTCCGGAAAATCATGCCAATCTAGACGCAGCCTTAATGTCTCTACATGTATGATCCAATTTCCACCGAAGTCACTGGAAAGACTGCTGTTGACAACATGTGGATTGGGTCCTGTATAAATAACAACTCTCCTTCAGTGTCAACACATTCATCTGCCTCCCATGCAAGCACTTGTGATATAAAAATCAACCGTTGTCACACTACAGAGACACATAAGGGCAAGGATCTAAACCACTTAAAATGTCAGTTGCAACTGATCACAACGTATCATGAAATAACTGAGCCTCTACACACTGATTTTCCATTTCAATTATTAGCTAATTTAGCTCTGTTCTTAACAGCAACATTTTATGGTCCTTTAAAACATGGGGAAACTGAGGCACCTAGAGGGAAATTAACTTCAAGAATGATGCTAGGTCTCTCTAGAAAGGAACCAAATTGAGGCCCAGATTTTGAATGCGCCAGTATTCAGGGATGTTTTGGTCTGGGCTGTTGATTCAAGTCTGAGTATGTCTATATGGGAAAAAAAACCCACAGCAGTGACTCAGAGAGGTGGGAGAGGCTCTCAATTCAGGTGTAAAAATAGCAGGATAAATGTTCAGGCTCAGCTGGACTTTGAAACCCTGTGAGAGGGGAGGGTCTCAGAATCCAAGCTCCAGCCCGAGCTCTGCAGCACAAGCCCCTCCAGCCTGTGTCAGTTAACCTGGTCTAGGAGACATGCTGCCGTGGGGGAGAAGCGTCGGGATTTGCTACGTAGCTATATCCTTAGATGGGTCGTATTTGTGACAGCTGTCTTCTTGCTTGAAATGCTGTGGCTTGAAGCAGGGCCCATCAGAGCTGCAAGCACGAGTGAACGGTCAGACTGGGGGTGGTAAAAGACTTACATTGTGGATCGTGGATAGAAAGGGACACACAATACACTGACCTATGTGTTACATAGTCAGGCTACGTTTACACTGGCATGATTTTCCGAAAATGCTTTTAACTGAAAAGTTTTCCGTTAAAAGCATTTTCGGAAAAATCGCATCTAGATTAGCAGGATGCTTTTCCGCAAAAGCACTTTTTGCGGAAAAGTGTCCGTGGCCAATCTAGACGCGGTTTTCCACAAAAAAAACCCCGACCGCCATTTTTGCGATCGGGGCTTTTTTGCGGAAAACAGTACTGTGTTGTCTACACTGGCCCTTTTGCGCAAAAGTCTTTCAGAAAAAGACTTTTGCCCGAACAGGAGCAGCATAGTATTTTTGGAAAAGCACTGATAATTTTACATGAGATCATCAGTGCTTTTTCAGAAATTCAAGTGGCCAGTGTAGACAGCTGGCAAGTTTTTCCGCTAAATCACATGATTTTGCAGAAAAACTTGCCAGTCTAAACACAGCCTCACCGTCTATCACAGCTTTCCCAAATGGTAACTCTGGTCAGCAGGAGAAACATATTTTCCCTTTCTCTCACTGTAATCATGCCTATTTGAGCTTGAGGGGTCGGGTATGGGGAGATGGACACCAATGGCTAAGGGATTTAGAAGTGAAGGAATCTCAGACTAAAACAAGAAACTAATCACTAAGCCCAGGATTTAGCAATCTCAGTCACTGACCACTTTTTTTGTTTTTGCCTGAGAGAAGCATCAGGATTTTTCCTCTCTCAGAAAAAGCAGGGGCAGTTTAATGTTTCAAATGCGCCCTCAAATGAGAGCATGTTGTGTGGACGTGGTTGAACCGAGCCTTGGGAGGAGCAGCCTGCGGCATGTAAGAGGGTAGGGAGGAAGTGAGATTGCTGGCATTTGTGGGATGAAGATTCGATCTCATTTTACTGCTTATGCACAGTGCTCCCACTTCTGTCTTCAGAGTTCACTGTACCCAGATGGCTCACAGCAGTGGGCAGAAGGGGACATATTTAAGCGTTTGTCCGTGTGCCCTTTGTTACTCTGATAAGATGTGCCATGGAAGCTTTACTAGCCTCACAGTGGCCTTCATGGACCACAATCAATCTACTCTAGGGATGTAATAGTGGAGTCGATTAACTGATAAGCAAAAGTGTATAGGTTAATGCTATAGACTACACGCATTTCCCACCTCCACCCAGCCAATAAAATGTTTAGCAGGCTGCCCAGCAGCCTGACTCAGTCCTGGCTTGCAATGGGTCCAAGAGCTACCTCTGCTGCAGCTCTGCATTTAAAGTGTATTAGGAACTGGGCAGGCAGGCAGCTCAGTCCTGACTCTTGCCGGATCTGGGAGCTCAAACTTCCCCTGGACAGGGGCTACTGCCACCCTGCACTGCAGCCTCTGTATCAGAGGCAGCAGTGTGGGGCAGCAGGCAGCCAGTCCGCGAGGGGAGCTGTTTTTAAACTGGCTCCCCTCGTGAACCAGCTCCGCCTGGCACCTGACGCTGATACAGAGGCAGCAATGCAGAGTGGCAGGGGGCTCCTCAGGAGTGGGCCCGGAGCACATTGGCTCCTGGCCCCACTCCTGGGTACTGCAGCAGAGTGGAGTAACCAATAAGAACTCATGAGGTTAATCAACTATTCAATTAACCGATATTTAACATCCCTACTCTGGACTGGATGGATGTTGCTGAATGCCTGGTTCCAGAAAGTGCAGGTATTTCAGACACAAGCCTGAGGCTGCTGCCTTAGCCTCTGCTTCCAACCTACATTAGGAAGAACTTCCTTGCAAGAGGGAAAACATGGGGATTCTTCACCTACCTCCAAGAAATGCCTCACACAGGAGCTTTAGTTTATACCAGACAAGCAGAAGGGAGATAGCTTTAAGTTCTTATTTCAAGAACAAGTCCTTCTGACCCTTCTCCCCCAGTGCAGCACAGCAGTGTCAGGCCTCGGCTAGAGCTCCAGGCAACCTGGTCTGTGAATAAGCAGGAATCAGCTATAAGCCTTCACAAAAACTGACTCATTTGTGCTGAGCGAGACCTTGCTCTGTAGGTAAATCATCACAGGCTGTAGCAAGCTGCACTGTTAGGAGGGAAGCCTACCGTGACCCTACCTAGTAGGGAAGAAGGAACGAGGCTGGAGCAGAGCAGAAAAAAAATCTACAAGCCCCGTTTCCTCCCCCAAAACAAGTGAGGAGTTTCAGACCCAAAGTTTAGATTATGGGTTGGGGGGGGCGGGGGGGGGGGGCTGGACGCAGAAACATTGCTAATGCACTCACAATGCAGAGGTAATTCAAGCATTTCGAGTACAAAACAACCAAGACTTCCTCAAGCCCCTTACACTTAAATCAGTGCCTTGGTTCCTGCTGTGAACAAGACAAAAAATAGTGAAACTTACAAAACGACATTTCAACCTTCACTGGCGTGTTTCAGTATTATATTCTCAAGTCACTGGAAACATCAACAGAATGTTTAGAGGGCATTGGGACATGCCAAAAGTAATCCCGCTGGAGTGAAAAGCAAAAGCCTTAATTATTATTACCACCCAGAAAAAGACTCTTTCTTCACATGTACACGCAGCATGCTTTAGGAATCAGAGGAGGAGGGTTATTTATCAATGCTAACAAACCTGAAAAATAACATTCAAGAGTATTGTTAAACACTTATTCCCCCTTAGTTATTGTTCCCATAATGAGTTTCAGCTCAAACCCAAGTTCTGCCATTTGAGATACTTTAAAAGTCTTATAGAGTCAGGATGGGATGTTTAATGACAATTCTGTTGACCATGTTAAGCCCCAGTACCTTGTTTTAACACTGATAGATTCAAATTCACTCGTCAGATTTTTACACACAAAGGTGTCATTTCTCCAACTACTATACCAGGTGATGCCCAAAATCTTCAGTAAAACTCTTTGCATTCAGAAGTGCCCTGATATGTATCACTTGCTGCTCTTGTTCTCTATGTATGGTAGAAATTTAATATCTTGACTCTAGCGATGATCAGATGCTGTGAAAAAATGTGAACAAACCTACACTGCATCTGCCAATTGTGCAATACCGTACTTCCTTCTTGACCCCAGCTGGAATTAGCTCATGCCATGAAGCATGAGGCCAGACAGTAACCTTTACAATTTTTCTACGAGCTAACTCAACTGCAGGCCTTTCCTTATTAAAGGATATCTAATCAATTTCATCTTGCCCAACCGTCTTCCTCAGCCCAGTTTGGGAGGAGTTGAGGCTCTGGTCTTGGCATTTTCTTTTTAGTTTTATGCCTCACTACACAGTAATACAAGACAGAGTTACAGCTTCAGTAGACTTTACAAATCAGAAGAGTTACTTTTAGGATCTGCGTTTAGAAGAGGGGCATCCAAGTGAGCAGAGAGCAAATAGCAAATTAGAATATCAATTTTTGTACAGTAAATATCAGGCAATTTGATCTCACTCTGGCTCTATATTAGCAGTGCCCCAAATCACCAGGGACAATTCTGCCCTCTGCTTAGATATTTCTAAAGTTCCCATAGCCATTGTACCGCAGAAATATATTGAATTCAGAATTTTCCAACGAGAGACTCAGGAAGGCTTTTTCTCAAGCGTAATAGTCTATCTTTCATGTGGCTGACTGCAGCAGGTCTGCTTGGCCATTTGCTAGGACTCTGCCCCACAGGTGGATGTTTTGAATGCACATGTGCACTATTCAGAAGCACCTGAGGGACACGGGAGCCTAAAACTCTCATATTCAGAAATGACTCTGGCACTTCGGAACCTGAGACTCATGGGTGCTTTTGGAAATGTCACCCAGAATGTTTTAAATATTTTTGTTCTTTCTATTCAGCAACGATCTAGCTAATATTTCCCCTCTTCTCCTCATTTCACCCTTTCAGTGTATTCCTCCAGCCAGCTCTTTCTATGCCAGTTGGCCCCCGTTGAAGGTCTAACCCCTTCAATCGTCTTACGTCTGTCTTATTCCAAGTTGCTATTGTGATCCATATCTCCAGATGTGAGGATCAGCCATTTTCTTCTGGGTGTTGGATTCTCTTCAGCAAAGAGGAATAAAGACAAACTTGATCTTGCCTGATCAGCTTTTTCTTCACTCAAATTGGAGACACCTGGGGTTCTAAAAAGATTGGAACAGACCCTTTGGCCTGAGTACCCAATGTCCACAGTGCTTATGGTTGTCGCTGGGTGGCAACATTGAAAGGTTCCACCTGCTGGACTCTCTCCCGTTGGCATTTCATATAAACTAGATGGAGAGAGAAGATGTTGCTTCAGCTGGCTTGGAGCCAGGGAAAGGTATATTCATTCCTAGCACAAATTCTTTACACTCCCCTGAATACTTTCTATAACTTCCCCCATGATAGATTAATGCTAACACAGCAAAAGCCAGGAGATGGAAACCCCTCGTTGGTACACATCTGTTTAAGACCTGCGGTGCAGAAATTCCTCAGCTGCATATAACAATTTGCTGCAGCTTTGCTTGCATGCTTCTGTCCCTTCTCCAGTTTTAGAGAGCGACGAACACATGAGAGAGAGGAAGGTGCTGATTGGTGAGGCTGTTAGTGGGCAGAAGGTGCGGGAGGCGGAGCTAATAGGGCCTGCTGACCCATTACTGTGGCTCTTTGGCAAGGTACATTGGTAAATTCTGGCTCCACCTCAGGTTGGTCACCCTGTCGACCCTTTTCATGAGCACAGCATGACCCCCCCCCCCCCACCCCACTTCCCAGGCAAACTTATTTCCCCAGCCAGAGATCAGAAGCAGAAAATACATACAGCCACAATGAGGAAATCCAGCCAGCACCAGGCGTTGGTGAAGAACTTGACAAATCCATAGGCGCACCATTTCAGCAACATCTCCAGTATGAAAATGTAGGTGAAGACCTTGTCTGCGTACTCCAGAACGGTCCGGATGGTCTTTCTCTGTTCTATGTAAATATCCTCAAAGGCCTGAGAATTAAATAGGTGCCCTTTGTCATTACATAAGACTTTGCCATTGAATATGCAGCAAACTAGCAGCTTTTTAAAACTAGGGTAAGCTGCACCAGGGCAAGTCATTTGTACACTAACGCAGCATGTTGCACTGTTGCAAAGAAGTCCAGTTTAGACAAGCCCATGGAGCCAGATTTTCAAAGGGTCTCATTTCCTATTAAGTGCCAAAGGGTGTGTCTAGGCTACAAGGTTTTGTCGACAAAAGTGGCCTTATACCTGCGTCTACACTACCGCCGAGTTCTGTCGACATAACGTCGACAGAACTCGGCAGTTTTGTCGATGGCGGTAAATAACGAGGAATAACGCCTTTTGTCGACAGAGTTCTGTCGACAGAAGGCGTTATTGCATCTACACTGTCCTTTGTGTCTACACTCTCATGTCGACAAAGCGGCTTGCTTTGTCGACAGAACTGGATGTAGTCTCGACGCTCTTTGTCGACAGAAGCCTGTAGTCTAGACGTACCCAAAGTGAGCAACAGTTTTTCAAAAGTGTTCAGTACCCATTGTCTTCTACAGCAATGCTTACAGACAGATTTTCAAAACAGTTTAGCTCTCAACATGCATCCACTGGTTGAACCTTTCTAGTTCAGCACTCTCTGGTCCGGCAGCCTCCATAGTCTGGCATGAGTTTAGTTAGCTGGATGTCTACTTATCATGGGTGCGGCCAAGTTTCCTGCAGCCTCATAAAATTTGTTTACAGCCACCAGTCCTGGTTCTCAGTGTCCTCTGCTGTTAGTTAGCTCGAATTTACCTCCAAATGTCTTCTAAGAGCCCAGCAAGCAGTGGAAGTGTTGGTAATGCTGCTGGATAATATTGACCTCCTGTGATCCAGCAAATTTTCTGGTTTGGCACTGGTCAGGTCCCAAAGGTGCCGAACTAGAGAGGTTCAACCTGTGGTGAGCTGAGCTCATGTGAACATTTTTCCATGTATTTGGATGCCTAAATGGGAGCTGAGCTCTTTAAAAGAAAAAGAAAAGAAAAAAAAATCAGACTACAGTTGTGGGTGCAGAGATCTTTTGGATCTTCTAGCCAAAGGTACTAATGAGACGCTAGAGAAGCCTCAGACTTCCGTTGTACTAGAATTTGCAGCATCACTGTACTGCATTTCTTCCTTCCCCATATAGGGGAATTCACTGAACACTCCAGAAGCTTATTCTCAAAGATCTGGGAAAAATTAGAACTCAAAACTGGAACTGAGATTGCAGGGCTCCTAGTTTTGTGTCTTAATTTTACTTAGATTGGAAAACCGTCAGGGCAAGAACCATCTCTTACTAGGTGTTGGTAGAGCACCTAGCACAAAGGGGGCCCATTGCAATACAAATCAATACCCATCCTTCATTACCCAACAAGAAATGGCTTTTCCCCACCAACTACCCAGAAATATCTCTCAGTACAGTAGGAGATGAGCCCCAGTACAATGTCATTTGGCTTTGCAGACTTCCAGAACCAACTTACCAGGGCTCCACTGCTCAGAAGGATCATGAAGATGATGAAAGTCTCAAACCAGTTGTGCTCCACAATCAGGAAACAGGTCTTCCTCAAGATCCACCAGGATTTGCCCAGCCCATCTTCAATACTGACCTGACAGCACTTAAAGCGCTGCACACAACCTGCGTGGGGGGTAGCGTGGAAAGGAGAGGTTGTCAGAAGAATTGTATTGGGGTGGGAGATGGGGCACTGTGAGAACAGACGGGTGGCTGCATAAATAAGACCTTGCTCCTCTAGTCTTAAAGGGGTGGCATTTCAATTCAAAGAAAAATGTACCCGTCCAATCAGTCCACCTATCTTCCAGGTCCTCATGCTGATCCCCGCCACGGTGGTATCTCCACGCCCAGCTCTCCATCAGGTTCTGAGCAGTCAGTCTAAAATAATGATGCTCAGCAAACTGAAATGATGCTCAGTGAGCAGAACGCAGCCGAGCGAGAACTCACTGATGGATCACCTCACGCCATGTAAAACACCTTTGCCCTGGGGATTATCTAATACATCAGTGGCCACGTAGGACTTTACAGTGGCTTTGTCATGCACACTGTAGCCACCAGTATCTTCCTAGCAGCAACAGCAGAAATAAAACCCAAGATCTCCTGCTTCAAAACCCCTGGTGCCACTCACTTTCACTGAAGGAGAAACCTGCCTTAGCTGTTAACAGCCGAGACCATTGCAACAACAGCTGATCCCCAAAGGCCTACATCCTGCAAATCCTTAGTGGGACTATAATTTATTCATGTCTGCAGAACTGAGGGTCTTTAAAAATCCCTAGATCTGATCTGGCCATACTTAAACCCCAAGGCCAGGGGTGGGCAAATACTAGCCCGGGGGCTGGATCCAGTCTGCCAGGGTTAGTTCCTGGTGCCCTGTTTCTCCCCCCTCCCCGCCCCCATTGCTATATTTACCTGGATGGGTGCAGGTACCGATGATCGCAGCTCCCATTGGCCATGGATCACCGCTCCCAGCCAATGGGAGCTGCGGGAAGCGGTGTCTCAGTCCACGCTGCTTCCCACCGCTCCCATTGGCCAGCTGCGGATCACCGTTCCCAACAGGAGCAGTAAATTGCCAGTGCCTGTGGCAGACAAATATAGCATGGACGGCTAACCCTGGCAAACCACCACCGTGTGATTGCCCACCCCTGCCCTAGGCTAAGCTTACACCAGCTATGGGTCCCTAAGTCAACTCAGAGGCCCATCTCTCTATCTGGGATGAACTCACCTTCTGTGAAGCATGCATCTGGGTCCAGATATTCTTCTGGTGCCTCCACAGGGACTTCCTCCACTTCTGGCTTGATGTCAATGGTGCTGCCCTCAGAGGAGCTGGTATCATCCAGTTTCTTGAACACAAAAAGAACCCCAACCCCCACGTCAGCCAGGTAAAACTAAAGATGAAATGTCACGACCACTCTCTATGGGATATAGCTACTTAGCGGAGGAAACTGAATTTCCTGGCTGTTGGCAGGATGGTCTGCGATACTAACGGTGAACCAGGCATTCTGATTAGGATATTTAGTCATTGTTTTTTTAAGTAAAAAATCTTAAGGATTGGAGAGCAGCTAGGGAACGGAACCTGAACTTCTGCAGTTTTTTGTGGGGGTAGCAATCACATTTCAGACCCTTCTTTCCCCCTTCAAATGGGTATTATTACAGTCATATTACAGTGACTTAGTGCACCTATAGTGCCTTAACACACAACAGTTATAGCAATGATAACTACAACTGTGTGATAACACCCATCCTAGGGCCACAAACCACTTTACTGAAGATAACTATTGAATCCTTAACCACCAAACCCTGTGAACTGATGGTAGTCTCCTAGTTTAATGACAGGGAAACTGAAGTCGAGAGGCACTGTGCCTTGCCTAAAAATCACACAAGGCAATCCATGACACAGTTCAGAGTATAACTCAGATACCTTAACACTGTGTGCTATACCTCAGCCAGAAAGCTAACTTTCCCCTGTAGCCCAAACCTTTCCTACTGAATTCATGGCAGCTGTTGTTCCCAACGTGAAAGTGACACTGCACTTGATCTTAGCCACAAGGCCAAGAGAAACACATCACTGATGGGATAATAAGAACCTGTTGATAATGGCTGGGCATTTGAATCTAAGTGCTATCCCTATTTTAAAGCGACAGAGAGTGCAATAGAGAGATTAGATTGTAAACTCCTTTAAGCAGGGACTGTCTCCTTCTCTGCCCAACTTAATTGATCTTTTATAGATTCCCATATTATAAAGAATTATGCCCCTAGCCCAGGGTTACTCAAAGTCCACGGCCCATTTGTTTACGGCCTGCTGTGCGGTTTGGGTTTATGTGGGGTCAACACATGGGTGGGAGCCAAAACAAAAAAGTAGGCAATATAATGGTCTTCTGTTGATATGTGTTTTAGTAGTTACATTCCTGGACTGTCATTGCTCATTAAAAGTGCTGTCATATGGGTAGAAATTGGGTAAGTATTGCATTTTAATTAATATCAACAGAACTGACTTAAATGGAGCCTGTGTGTTGTGTAGTCTTGCCTTAATCTTTGCAGTCATGCCTGTCAGTGTGAAAGAAACTAACTGCATATATATTTGCACGTATATGCAACCACACTTAAGTTGCAGCCCTTGGCATGTACTGGGAATATCACTGTGGCCCCCGGGGCTTCCAAAGTTGAGTAGCCCTGCCCTGCCCTAGCCCGAGACCACATTGGAACAATGTGTGGAAGAGCTGTCGGTCAGTATTTACTTGTTGCCACATGTCTTAAACTTGGGTTGTGAGTTCCCTGGGTCAGGAACTGACTTCTGTTTTGTGTTTCGGTGAGGATTAGCAGATTAGGGTCCCGCTCCATGACTGAAGCCCGTAGGCATTATCACAGTACACATTAACAACAAAAGCAGGGAACAGAATTCAGATTCCCCAGCTGCAAAATTCTGCACCATGGGTATGTCTAGACTACATGGCTCCGTCGACGGAGCCATGTAGATGAGTTTCCTAGACACAGGAAAATGAAGCAGCGATTTAAATAATCGCCGCTTCATTTACATCAGAATGACCGCTGCATGGTGCCGATCAGCTGTTCGGCGCACAGCAGGGCAGTCTGGACACGCCACGGTCGACAAGGGAAGCCTTTGTTGACAGCTCTGGTAAACCTCATTCACAAGTGCAGCGGCCATTTTGATGTAAATGAAGTGGCGATTATTTAAATCACCACTTCGTTTTCCTATATCTAGTAAACTCATCTACATGGCTCTGTCGACGGAGGCATGTAGTCTAGACATACCACATGAGACCTGCCATCACCTCCTTAGCAATGCTATTCTCTCCACAGGAGTCACCCATAGTGGTGAAACGGACGTGTGCTTCAAGCGAACACGGACCATCCCACCCTACCTCCTTGCTGCCATTGGGATCCGTGTCGCTGCTGAAGTCTTCTGTGTTGAGGTTTTCAAAGTCGGATTCGCCCACAGCAATGGGCACCCGGACGGTGAGGTTGGGGTTGTTGATGAAGGACATGTGGTCTTCATCGATGATGTATTTCTCCACACTGCTCCCAATTCCACTGGTGGTGCCATTGCCATTCTTCTGATAATCAATGTCTCTGTTAATATCGGCCCCTGTGTGGTTAGCCATGTAGTTCACCTTCTTTTCATACAGCTCGTCCAGGGGCTTGATCTCATCCGCCTCCCTCTGCTTGAAATGCGCCTGCATGAACTCACGTCCTTTCACCTTGACCCAAGCAATCCCCTTCTTCATGCGGATGACGGCTATCTGCAGGTTGTTCATCTCCCCGTCATCGTCTGTCGCTGCCAGGTTGTCGGCACTGAAAGAGCTCAGCAGCAAAGCCAAGAACAGGTTCAGCACCTGCAGGAGAAGAGGTCACATTTGGCAGAGGGATGACGGGCTGCAGTGAAGCTGCATATGAGCATTTAGCTACCTGAGTCTCACTGACATGAATGGGACCTGTAGAACAAAACCTGCGAGCGCTGCACTGAAAATCAGTTTTGTTCCTGATGTTTCTATTGACAAATTCAGAACTTAAACATTAGGGCCCCAATCCCGTAATGAGCTCCCTGCAGGACAGCCCTCGGCAGCACCCCACCCTCTTGCAATCAGTGAGTCTTGATGCACAGGCCAGGTAGCCCGCATGCTGCTCATTGCAGGCCTGGGATTCAAGGTACCAAAGTTAGGGATGGGCCTAATCTGCCAGGTTCAAAGAGATTTAGATCAGGGGTGAGCAAAAGGGCTTCTGCAGGTCAGATCCAGTCCACCAAGTGGGTTGATCCGACCCACGGAGGCCCTGCTGCTCCCCCGCCCCTAGGCCAATAAGGAGCATGTAGCACTTTGAAGTGCCATGCACTCCTAGCAGTGCGGGAGGAGACTTCACGTGCTCCCCTGCTCCCGAGCCCAAATTGGCCTGGGGATGGGAGGAGCGCACAAAGTTTCCTCTGCCCTGCCCCCGCCTTGCTTTGCACGCTTCCCCGCCCCCAAGCCAATCAGAGTTTGGGGGCGGGAGAGCACACAAAGTTTCTTTGAAGTGCCCTGCACGCCTCACAGGGCAGGGCGGAGGAAACTTCGCATTTCTCCCGCCCCCAGGCCAATCAGGGCCTAGAGGCAGGGAAGCTGCACGAAGCTTCCTCCACCCTGTCCCCGCCCTACAAAGCGAGTGCGGCACTTAGAAAAGTGCCGCGTGCTCCTAGCAGAGCGGAGGAAACTTTGTGTGCTCCTCTGCCCCCAAGCTCTGATTGTCCTGGGAGTGGGAGAACGTCCAAAGCCTCCTCCTTCCCTGCCAGGGGCGTGGGTGCTTAGTGGGAAGGGGGGGCAAAGGGTCTCCCCCACCCTCAGACCAATTATGGTCTGTGGGCGAGGAAGCCCAGAACCATCCTGGCCCCGCCCCTTCCAGTTTAGGCCCTGCCCCTTTTGCGGCAACCCAGGGCCACTTCAAAAATGTTTCAGGTGGCCACTGGCCAAAAATTATTGCGCACCCCTGATTTAGATCTTAAAAACACAGGACACTAGACCTGGAAGGGACCTCAAAAGATCACCAAGTCCAGTCCCCTGCCCTCATGACAGGACCAAGCACTGTCTAGATCACCCCTAATAGATGTCTGTCCAACCTGCTCCAGTGATGGAGATTCCACAACCTCCCTAGGCAATTTATTCCAGTGTTAAACCACCCTGGAGTTTTTCCTAGGATACGTCTAGACTACAGGCTTTTGTCGACAGAAGTTTTGTCAACAGATACTGTCGACAAAGCTTCTGTTGACAAAGAGCGTCTAGACTACATCCAGTTCTGTCGACAAAGCAAGCCGCTTTGTCGACATGAGAGTGTAGACGCAAAGGACAGCATAGATGCAATAACGCCTTCTGTCAACAGAACTGTTGACAAAAGGTGTTATTCCTCGTACAATGAGGTTTATAGCCGTCGACAAAACAGCTGAGTTCTGTCGACATTATGTGGCAGTGTAGACACAGTTATAGTTTTGTCGACAAAAGTCCACTTTTGTCGACAAAACCCTGTAGTCTAGACACACCCCTAATGTCCAACCTAACCCTCCCTCACTGCAATTTAAGTCCATTGCTTCTTGTCCTACCCTCAGAGGCTAAGGAAAACGAATTTTCTCCCTCCTCCTTGTAACACTCTTTCAGATACTTGAAAACTGTTATCATGTCCCCTTTCAGTCTTCTCTTTTCTAAACTAAACAAGCCCAATTCTTTCAGTCTTCCCTCATAGGTCATATTTTCTAGATATTTAATCATTTTTGTTGCTCTTCTCTGGACCTCCTCCGATTTGTCCACATCTTTCTTGAAATGCAGTGCCCAACTGAGGCCTAATCAGCACAGAGTAGAGAGGAAGAATGACTTCTTGTGTCTTGCTCACAACACTCCTGTTAATGCATCCCAGGATCATGTTTGCTTTTTTTGCAACAATATCCCACTGGTGACTCATATTTAGCTTGTGGTCCACTATGATCCCTAGATCCCTTTCTGCAACTCCTTCCTAGAGAGTTGTTTCCCATTCTGTGTGTGTGAAACTGATCGTTCCTTCCTATTTACCGCAGACCATTTTTCTAGTTTGTCCAGATCATTTTGAATTATGACTCTATCGTCCAAAGCACTTGCAGCTTGGTATTATCTGCAAACTTAATAAGCGTACTCTCTATGCCATCATCTAAATCATTGATGAAGATATTGAACAGAATTGGCCCCAAAGCAGACGCCTGTGGAATGCCACTTGTTATGCCCTTCCAGCATGACTGTGAATCAGTAATAACTACTCTCTGAGAATGGCTATCCAGATAACTATGCACCCACATTATAGTAGCCCCATCTAGGTTGCATTTCCCTAGTTTATCAATAAGACGGTCATGTGAGACCATATCAAATACCTTACTAAAGTCTAGGTATACCACATCCACCACTTCTCCTTTACTCACAAGGCTTGTTAGCCTACCAAAGAAAGCAAAGCAAAGAAGACGACTTTTCTGTCAAGTTCCCTTTCCTGGCACAAGGCTTTGCAGAGAAACTCCACAAGGAGTCCCCTGGTGGCTGCTTTAAAACATGATGAGTGTTTCCATTGGTCTGTCCTTTGTCTTTCACCCTGCCACATACACTTTTTCATCAAATTTAAGGCAAAAAGGGATCACCATGCTCCTTTAGCCTCCCCCACAACTGGCTGTGCAGTTTCACCCACTGATCTTCATCCAGACTACATTTTTATGACTGAGCAAGGGTACCATTTTTAGAAAGAAACTTCCCAATCTTGATGTAGAGACTTTAAAAAGTAACTTTGGGGTCCTTCGCTTGCTTTTCCCTACTTCTCCTCTATTACTTTGTTTTAACGTAAAAACTGGGTTTTCTTCTGAAATTCCATTAGCCCATCGCACCATGTGTGGATCAATATCTTTCGATTACTCTATACCACTGGCTTTTATAACAAAGTAGCTGGATGCTTTTGTGGAGGCATCCAATTAGGTCCCAATTCTGTAAAGCATCTAACAATTGAACTGTCTTATCAAAGGCAATAGGATTATTCACATGCTGAAGATTAAGCAAATGCACAAGTGCTTTGCTGGACAGGCACACAAAAGCTGTAAAACAGTACTTTAAAGTCACAGTGCCATCACCAAGCATTAAAACATTAAAACATGGGAGCTTTCAAGATGAACTGACATTTGAGAGCTTCAGGGGGTAGCCGAATTAGTCTGTTAGAGTACGTCTACACTAGCCCCCTGGATCGATCTAGGGAGGCTAATGAGGGTGCTTGGAATTGCAAATCAAGCGTGGGATTTAAATATCCCACGCTTGCTTTGCATGTTCCCAGCCGGTCGCCATTTTAGAAATTGACTAGCCCGAAGTAATTACCCGCGTCTACACCGATTTAAAGCCCTAACTCGAATTAGCTGGTATTCCTCCTTCAATGAGATTTACCAGCTAATTCGATTTAGGGGCTTTAAATTGGAATCCCGTTTCACTGCCGCGTATAGACGCTGGCAGTTACTTTGGGCTAGTCAATCTCTAAAATGGTGACCGGCCGGAAGCATGCAAATCAAGCACGGGATATTTAAATCCCACGCTTGATTTGCAATTCTGGTCGCCCTCATTAGCCTCCCTAGATCGATCTAGGGGGCTAGTGAAGACATACCCTTACAGGAAAAAAAACCAGCAAGCAAATGGTCTGGTAGCACTTTATAGACTAACAAAACATGTAGATAGTATCATGAGCTTTCATGGGCACAGCCCACTTCTTCAGATGACTGGAGTTATGATTAGAGGATAAGGAAACTCGAAATAAACAGGAAAAGGGAAGGGGAGGGGATAATAACAATGGTCTGTCGCCTACCCCTCTACCTCTATGCATAAAGTATCAGGAGAAAGGGTGTTAAACCTGAGTACATAAAGATCAAAGTCAGTGGATGGATAAGGCAGGAAGGATACCATTCAGAAAGTAGTGAGCACCTTCATTGATAAAGGTTCCACCACCCCATATCTTGATTAAGTCCATAATTAATTGAATGGAATTTGCATATGTATTGTAATTCCAAGCTTTCCCTATGGATTTGGCTTAAGAAACTGGCCTGTGACAAGACCGCCACCTTCAGGTTGAGAGCTAATCTATCATTTTACCTACTTCATTCATTGGGAGTTTAGGAAGTAATTCTGTATACAACCTCATGTGTTAAACATAGGGATGTGGTGCAAACTTAAAAATGATTTGAAATCTTGTTTTGGATTATTTAAAAATAGAGCCAGGGTCAGGAGGATTAGGGGGCGGGGAGGACTGTTTGAAACTTTATGCAATCGGGTTTGCACTCTTGTACGTGAAAATTTGCATTTTTGAATGATTTCTGTGAGACTGATTTTTATCTAAAATTTAACATTTTTCTTTTTCCATAAAGCAGGGCCATTTTCTCCACAGGCTCTCAAAGCACTTTAGGAACATTAATTAAACCTCACAGCAGCTCTATGGGGACAGACATGCACATATTATACCAGTTTTACAAATGGGTAAATTGAGGACCAAACTCTACTCCCACTTACATTGGCTTAAATCCCGACTAATCTAGAGCTAGAGCAAAAAAACTGGGAGCAGACTTTGGGAGCCGAGAAGTTAAGTCCATCTTTCAAAAAGTGGGCTTTAAGGATCCAATCATGAAAACAATTATGCACATGCTTAACCCGCCCCCCCCCCCCAAGCAATCAATACAATAATAAGCAAATCAGTTACTGACCACTAAATTCCCGATGACCATGACCATCATGAAGACAATCAAGCACATGGTCTGTCCTGCCACTTCCATACAGTCCCACATGGTCTCAATCCACTCCCCACATAGCACGCGGAAGACAATAAGGAAGGAGTGGAAAAAATCGTGCATGTGCCAGCGGGGCAGCACACACTCCTGGTTGATCTTGCAGACACACTCCTTGTAACTCTTGCCGAAGAGCTGCATGCCCACCACGGCGAAGATGAACACGATGATGGCCAGCACCAAGGTCAGGTTTCCCAAGGCACCCACTGAGTTGCCAATGATTTTTATCAGCATGTTCAGAGTGGGCCAAGACTTCGCCAGCTTGAAGACCCTCAGCTACATAAAACAGCCAAAAACAAAGAGAGACACAAGCAGCACTTAGTCCATCTCCTCTTAAAACAAAGAGAGAAATCTGCAAAGAACCCATTATAGTGACAAGTCCTAGATTCTAAGGGGTGCAGAGCTCAGACCTCTCCCACTGAAGTCAACAGGAGTGGGAGATACCTAGCACCCCTCTGAATTCATCCTTGCAGGTTTTGCATTCAACTCCCCTCCTGCTCCCACATTCATTTCATGTTTGAAAAGAAAAAAAATCTAATTTCCGTCTTGCTTTACAAGCGCTGGATGAAATGAACCACCTGTAATCGTGCGCCCCACATGGGAATAAATTTTACACATGCCTTTTAGTCTTCCCTCTGGAGAAGAATGGTCTGGCTTCCCAGGGTGTGCAGCACTCATAATTGAGGCCAGATTTCCAGAGAACTCATCTTCCAATTAGGCTCCTGAATAATTGGCCAAAAGCTGAACTTGAGTGTCACAATGGAAGCTGCTGAGCACTGAATTCTTTGAAAAATCTGGTCCCTTTTGGGCAAGCCAAGCACCATGCTGGCCCGCAGACAGCCCTTTCCCACATTTGCCCCAACCCTCAAAAGTTCTGAGTGCCCCTAACTCTAGATTAAGCTGCTGCAGGCTACTGGTTCTCAACAGTTCTGAAAATCAGGCCGTTCGGCTTGTAGTCCTTGGGACAACTGAAAACTGCCTCCGAACAGAGTACATGGCCCAGAGCGGAATGGACTTTTGATTTTGCTTTATTGCACACTCAAGTGGACCCTCCCAAAGCAATACTTCCCCTCCCAACATGCAACTGAGGCCTGGAGGGGCTGGGGGGAGGAAGAGGACGGGATAAATCTAAGAAATCTGCATCAAAAGAAAAGGAAGATGCAGCAAAGGACAATTCACAATTACCAGCCACCATTCTTCTCCTCACTACCTGGGGAGTTCCCCTCCCCACCCCATCGCTTTGATAGGAGGACCATGCACAGACATTGTGCAGAACTGGGCCCTGATCCAGCACTCACAATAGACGAGCCCAATCTCACTCCCAGTGAAGCCAATTAGCAACATTCCCATGGATTTAATTGCAAGCAGCATGAGGCCCTAGCTCAGGAGAGCTGCACAACCCTTATGGCCAGACCCAGTAAGATGACAACTCTCAGGGTGTGTCTAAACTACATGGCTCCATCGATGGAGCCATGTAGATTAGGCTGATCGGCAAAGGGAAATGAAGCCGCGATTTAAATAATTGCGGCTTCATTTAAATTTACATGGCTGCCGCGCTGAGCCGACAAACAGCTGATCAGCTGTTTGTTGGCTCAGCACGCTAGTCTGGATGCTCCGGCGCCGACCTGAAAGCCCTTTATCGACCTCCTCGTTATGCCTCGTAGGATGAGGTTTACCGGGGAGGTCGATAAAAGGCTTTCATGTCAACAGGGGAGCGTCCAGACTAGCGCGCTGAGCCGACAAACAGCTGATTAGCTGTTTATCGGCTCAGCACGGCAGCCATGTAAATTTAAATGAAGCCGCGATTATTTAAATCGCAGCTTCATTTCCCTTTGCCAAACAAACAAATCTACATGGCTCCGTCGACGGAGCCATGTAGTTTAGACGTACCCTCACAGACTTCAGTTGGGCCTGCAGGTGCTCAGCACCTCACGCCTGTTTCAGTGTCTTACCCCACAAACTCTTCAGGGCAGTGCCTAGGGTTGCCAGATGGTTTCAGAAAAAAAAAAAAAAAAACCCAGAAAAAAAAGACCAAGAGTTGTTAAGCAAAAAAACCCAAAAACCAAACACCCCCTCCCTCCACGTGTGGCCCCGTTAAGAAATGCGTGGTGAGGCTTTTTGGCCGCCCGCCATCTTGCCTGTGTGCGCAGGGTCAGACAGCTCCCCTGCAGAACTCAGTAAGCACTAGGGTTGCTAGGCTGCCTGCGTACTGAGCCGGACATCCTGGGATTTTTGCATCCTGGCCAGGAAAAAAATCAGAAAATACTGGACATTTTAGATTTTCTGATTTTTTTTACTGGACAGGAGGTGAAAATACCGAACTGTCCGGTTCAATACTGGACACCTGCCAACCATAGCAGTGCCTGCTTCCCCCATTCTGGATGAATAATACTGAATGTATTTCCAGCCACAAACTGTACAACGGTGCCAAAGTTCAGTTTAAACGTGGAAACACATATCAGTAGAATGACACCCATTGTAACTTCAGAAACAAATGTTGTAGGGGAGGGAAATACACATCCCACACACAAAAGGAGGACTTTCAGTTAAATTAGCAGCATCTTGTTTACATTGCAAATTACAGCCTGTTCCACTCCCTATTATTACTTTGCTTAGTGCATGTCTTGGTCAACATCTGGTGTGGATTTGCACTCAGGCTGGCAAAACATAGGATGCAAACAATAACAGAGACTAACCTACAAAATGTCAACAATTATTTTTAACGTGTGCATTAATTTAATTGTTAATGAAGCAACGAATTTCTGCTCAGATATCTACAGACACATTTCAGGAAAGATTATAAAATGTAAAGAAAACATTTTCTAAGCTGTTACATGGCACAAAGTAGCCCAAATCCTAAAAAATAGTATAAATTAAAACTGAAAACCAGAACCTATTACCAATATAAACTAAAGCTTTTATAACATAAATGCCTCTCTTTGCAGAGCTCAGCTTCTGATATTATTGTTGTTATTTTTACTGGGAATCCATATTGTCTTTGGTGTTCCAAAAGGATGTTTTAGCCATTTTGATAGTGGTTCATTTAGCAAGTGAAAAAAGTTTTTAGCTTTCTGTTATAGCAAACAGTGCAATAAATCAGCACTAAGAATTTGCTTGATTTGACATTTTAAAGAAACTTTATATTTGGATTTTAGTCAGGGAAAAAACCCAGATTTTAAAGTGCTTGTTTTAGAGTGGAGCGGAATTTACCCATGAACATTCACTAATCTGTTTTTAAAATTGGGGTTACTTAGTGTACCCGGCGGTTCTTCATGTGTGTGATCCCTACCTGTAAATAGTAGGCATATACATGGATATGCATGCACACATGCACCTGAGACTGGAAATGCTAGCAAGCAACGTCCAGTGCTCTGAACATGCACAGCACATCTCCGAGTGCTCCTTACCAAGAGTATAAGAAGCAGGGTGGGCAAATGTTATTGTTCCTGCAAATCGAACAGGATCCAAAGCAGAGGAGGGAAAATAATGGAAAACAGATAGGGACTAGACATCACGTACAACCTCCAGTTACGTAAGTAACTCCATGTCTTCAAATGCTGGTCCCTAGGGGTATATCTACACTGTAAAACTATTTTGAAATAACTAGCACTATCCCGAAATAACTTGGTCTACGTCTATGCAGCAGGCAGTCATTTCGAAATAGTGTCAAAACACTGTCAAGCTGGAGGACTTCTTACTCTGACTCCCGGAACCCTCACTGTCCGAGGAGTAAGGGAATTCAGAAGAAGAGTGCTCTGTTTTGAAATCGGTGCTGCATAGACGCTCCCTATTTCGAAATAAGCTATTTAGAAATAAGCTAAGCAATTGACGTAGCCCAATTTGCATAGCTTATTTCGAGTAAACCCTGCAGTATAGACGTACCCTAAGTGTTTCCCACATGGGAGTGACTGACAAGCAACACTCAGACGGGGGAGAGAGGGAGGTGCATGTGTGCCAGGAACCCAGCAGCCAAGTAGCAAAGATGCTCGCAGTACCATAAATTCCACTGCTGCAACTACAGTAGAGCCCAACGCTTTTGTGCAATGTCTGGCTGGAGCTCCCAGTGGTTGCTTGACATGTGTCTTGTATTGGGCTCTCCTGCAGGGATGCTGCTGAGGAGTCCTATGTCTTTGTGGAATTACCGGTGACAGTGCTAGGAGGGTTGTGTGTTAACCTGTAGCCCTTGATGCTCCTGAAACCACTTAAGGATTCTTTGAGAGCACAGAGCTTGACCTAGCAATCTTTTTTGCTTTGCAAATAAAAAGTCCAGGTGTCTTTCTGATAGGTTTGGTTCTTTGCAGGCCGAATGCCGGGCGTGTCTGATATGGAGGCAGCGAAGTCTCGTCTCTGTGGCAGGAGTGTGGGGATTTGGGGAAAAGACAGGGAAGTTGAATTCTTTGGTTGATGTGGAATTCAGAAACAACCTTGGTGAGAAATTCATGACATCAGCAAAGAGATACCTTTCCCTTGGGAAAATCTAGCCCAGGAGGCCATCTGGATGGAGCCACTACAAATGCAATTTTCACAGAAAGGCATGGAACGTGTCACCAAAGGTTCAAAAGGCAGTCTGGTAAGTGTCAACAGGATGAGTTACAAGTCCCTTTGAGATGTCCCCAGCCAGGGAAAACAAGCTATGCTGACTAACCACGCTAACACGCTAAGCAGGATAAAAACTACCTATAATTATTTGTTGCTCCTGTAGACAACTGAGGACCCAGGATTAGAGCTTAGGTCCAGCAGTGGTAAGAAGGAACAGGATCGGTGTTGGCCCAAATTGCCTTATACGCTTGGTCGGGAGTTTGAGGAGATCTACTGAGCACATGCAGGTCCACTGGACACTGCTGATTAGCATTTCCAGACTCGGGCACAAGGGGAACATGCATATCCGCGTGTGGAGTATACATAAGGAGCAGCACTCAAAGAAAAACATTTAAGGGAAACAATAACCCACATCCCCACTCCATCCCCCCACACACACCCCAAAACAGAACCAAGGGCTATTTTTAACCAGAATAACTTATATAAAAGGTTTTCTAGTAGCTGCAAGACAGGAAACGTCAAAAAGAAATGGGAGAAATATGGAATACCAATCGGAAAGATCGCAGCACTGAAAGCCCTTCCACGTCTGCTAGACCCAGTTCCATTAAACTGAGGGAGACAATAAATCCGTCAAAAATGTTCCAACCTTCTTGGAAATAATAGTAGGGGTCCATGGCTATGAGCTTCAGGAACATTTCTGCTGTGAAAATTCCAGTGAAAACCTGGAGCGGAGAGGAGACAAAAAGAGAGCACACACCCACACAGAGATACACAAACACACACACACACACACACACATTTTCTCCTTAGTTGGGTTTCCGATGACCAATATGCATCTTAACGATAGGCTAATAGTGAGGTAAGAATGGAGACTCTGCATCACGCTTTGTACCAATTCCAATACACATGCTCTGTAACATCACAGGCTTGCGTACAAATAGTTTATTCCCTTCGCTCATGGAGCTGCCCCGGTGCAACCCTTACTGGCTCCCCTAGTAACTATCCTCATATCAAAAGCTTACAGATTTTCAGAAGTGATCGAAACTTTAGGGTCTCCAGCGATGGCCCAGGCTGGTCCCACCCCAGGTAAGTCCATATGAGCTTTGCCATTGCTTTCAGCAGTCACAGGATCATGCCATGAAGCAGGAGCAGCTATACCCTCAGTTGGTGTAAAGCAGCATAGCTCTGCTGAATTCAGTTACACTCACAAGGCCCCATCTGCACTGAGCCTCTGCAGCTCTCATGGGCTGTAATCAGACCAGAAGGTGCACAGCACCCCGGAAAGTCCCCTTTGAAAATATCAACCTGAAGTATTTGGGGCTGAGCATGACAGAAACCAAGCAGCCACAAATCTTATTGACTTTCACATGCGTTACAGAAGGAGCTCTGCCCCTCCTAAGGATCTGTCCCCTTTTACTATGCAGGGAAGAGTCAGAGGACCCCTGTGCAAAACCCAAGTAAAGGGTCTTTTGGGCAGGACTCCGTACTCCTCCCTCCAAAGAGCAGACAGATCCCCTTGCGCTATGGTTGCTACAGCTATGGAGACTTCTGCAGAGCATGTGCTCCCCATCTGTTTTGGGTGCTGGTCAGCAATGTTCCCTCTAATTTTTTTCATGTGTGTGTGGAGTAATGTTGTTATACTCCCTGAGGCATGTGCGGATGTGCACCACCAGTAGAAACAGCTGTGGGTGCTCTGCTATTTGACTGTTCGTTGCATGGCCTGTGAGCATCTGAATTGCTCCATGTGGAGCCCTTTGTGCCCACTAGATAATAACAGAATTAGTCATTAGCCCTGTGCTCTGACCCCTGGCCTACAGCATTACTGGATCTCCCCTGCTCTCCCATCTTCTCCTGAAATGTCCTCCTCCTTATCTTACTGGTATGGGCACTGCCTGGAAGGTCACTTAACCTGGATATCACATGACCCACCAGGTGGGCAGTGCATGTTACAGCTGCAACTCTACTCATATTTTCTGCACAGAGGACACATCAACCCCAAGGGATTGTGGTCCTCAGGGAAGCAGCAGAGAAAGTAAAGGCAGTAACAACTCATTAGTCATGGCCCCGTCTCTGCTACCTGCAGGTGAATTACAGTTTTAAGCCATTCCTTGGGCAGCAAGGCTGGCTAATTATTAGCCACCAGCTTGGCTGCCCACAATAGGGCTGTAGAGAGAGAAACTAACAGAAGACAGAACTAACACAAAGAGGGGAAGATGGCATTGTGGAGTAAATGAGCGATTTCAAATACCATCTAACAGCACCCCCTCCTCCCAACACCGCAAACAGGAAATGTCCGTTTCTTTCTGAAACCACACACAAGTGCACATTGCTTAAAAAAAAAGGTGGTTGGTGGTGGTGTGCTCTCTGGTCCAAGAAGTAGATCTCAAAACACTCTATGAAGGAGGGCAACAATCATTAGCCCCGTTTTATAGATGGGGAAACTGAGGCACTGAGCACTAACTTCCCCAAATCTCAGTAAGCCAATGGCAGAGCTGAGAATAAGACCCATGTCTCCTGAGTCCCAGAAGACGGCTCTCTCTTCTAGGCAGAAAACAGCCTCCTTCTGATGAGCTGAAGTGTGTTCATCGTGCCAAAGGGACATCTTACCTCTCCCCTTCTGGGCCTCACACCAGCTGGAAGGGCAGAGCTCCAGTGGCAGCAGCTCTCACTGTCGAGTTCCCCTGAACTCTATCTCCAGCTCATCTAGTGCTTTGAAGGCCCTATCCTACATCCACTGAAACCAGTGTGAAAGACTTAGTGGGCACTGGGTCAGGCCCTCATCTGCGTCTGCATTGTGGGGGTCTTGCCACTAATTCCAGGCAGTGCCCACAGGTCTGGGGATTAACTGACAGCTAGTTCATTTACCCTTACTATCATTTACTATTTGTATTGCTGTAAAAGTGAATCTGCTGGGCACCATTAACACAAGCCCTCTGCATCCCCATACAACACAGTTCCCCAAAGCACTCTTACCAGATTTCCTACGGACAGAGCATCTTGAAATTCAGGGGTCATGGGATGGTGTTCCATCGCCATGAACAAAGTGTTCAGCACAATGCAGATGGTAATGGCCAGGTCGACAAACGGGTCCATGACAATCATGTTCACTATTTCCTTCAGTCTGATCCAGTAGGGGTGGCACTCCCAGATCAGAAAGGTGTTGGCAAATTTGTACCAACAGGGGGGGCACTTCCTCTGGGACTCTTCCAACTCTGCAGTTACAACACAAAAGAGCAGAGTCAAGGTCTTGTCCTCCTAGATCCGTCTTAATCGGTTAACACGGCTCCAGTATCAGCTCACTGCTTCCCGTGGCTGTGCTGAATCCACCTTGTGTCTCTGTTTATACCATGCTTTAGGCTCTTTAGCTACGTCTAGACGGCTTTCTTCTGCGGAAAGAAGATATGCAAATTCGGAGCTAATTTGCATATCTTTTTCCAATCGCGTTATTGGAAGAGGTTTTGTCAGAAAAGAAAGCAGGTTAGACGTGGTTCTTTCAAAAAAAAAAAAGGTGTGCAGGATTCTCTCAAAAAAAGGGGTTTTTAAAAAGAAACACACATCTAAACTGCTTTCTTTTTTGACAAAACCTCTTCTGATAATGCGATTGGAAGATATGCAAATTAGCTCCAAATTTGCACATCATCTTTCTGCAGAAAAAAGCAATTTAGACATAGCCTTCGGTGCAGAGAGTCCCTTTGCTGTAGGTTTATACAGTGCTCAGAACTACGGGGCTGGATCTCAAGGTGATCCCATAATACAAATTACAATAATAATAATGGACCCTGTCAACCTCTGGGTTTAGGATGTGATTCAACAGCCACTGCGGTTGACGGGACGCCATCTACAGGACTTTACACACTGGACTCTCACACCTTGCTCATACTCAAATCTGCACCAATTTAGCAGCAACACAATGGTGTGGACCAGTGTTCCCTCTAAGCTGCATGGCAGGACAGCATCGCATATGATTAATTAACCCCACCCAATCAGTGAGCCCTGCAGCTGAGTGGGAACACTGGTGTGAACTGACTTAGTTCAATTTAAAACCAAGCTTAAATCAGTGTCGCTTAATGCAGTAAAGAATCAATTTGAGATAAATGGATACAAGCCTGGTTTAAATCAAATGAAGAGCCTCTGTTGAGTGTTTTGAACCAGTTTTTAAACCAATTTAAATTTTAGTGACACTCTGAACACAGCCAAGGCCCAGCTAAGGTGGTACATTACACAATGTGCCAAACGGATTTAATCAGCCAGCAGCTGATTAAAATAAATGTTGTGCATTTGGAGAAAGCCAACGTGAACATATTACCCAGGTTTTAAGTGGGTTTATTTATTTAAGGTTTTTTTTAGATTTCGCCTGGAAACTTAAGTTGCTCTTTGTCCAGGCTTTGGCCTCCCGTTATGCTATTCAAACTCTATACAACTGTCCAAGGTGGTGGTTGTATTTTTGATTGGGAAGGGAAGGGTGCTTTGGTGGTTTTCTCCCACTGCAACTCATCTTTTGATTGCTGGGAATACGGTTGCCTTGGTTTTCTGAAAGTTTAAAAAAAAAGGACCACAGCCTTGGAGTTGTGGGAGTTTGTGCAGGAGGGAAACTGCACAGAAATATTGCTCTAATTTTCAACGGATATATTTTTCATAGCTATTATTACAGGATCCTGTAAGAATCAGAGAATTCCCCCCTCCCCTACAAGCCTGTCATTCTCAAACTCTTATGGGATCTTGCATAATATATTTGGAAATCAGAGTCATTTGCTCATCTCGATCTACTGTTTATTTCAGCATTTGTATAACATGGAGATCACTTTCTCTTGGCAGCTGTCATAGTTAAGATCTCAATGTAGTTCAACTCTCTCTATTCTTGAGCCTCAGGCAAAGGCAACTCCTCCATTCCCCATATGTGCACACACCTACACATTCAGAGTTTCCCTTCTGCACATTATTACAAGAACCAGAACATTCTCATGAGTGTTTGAAGAGATGCAGATTTAGGTACAAACAAAATGCACAAGTACGAACTTCTCCAGTGGTTAATTTGTAACGAAAGCCATGCAAGCCATGGAACAAATTAAGCACTATACTTCTCTAAAGAGGGAATGAATCACCATTAAGTTACACATCAGTTCTCTGGTGCTTTCATAACAGGTCACCAGAAAAATCCATTTGCCTCCCTCTGCTCTGACCACCAACCTCTCTGGCTGTTGTGGCTAAACACAGCACAAAACCCACCTTTTCCATAAGAAACAAGACTATGTAGCACTTTAAAGACTAACAAGATGGTTTATTAGGTGATGAGCTTTTGTGGGCCAGACCCACGTCCTCAGATCAAATTGTGGAAGAAAATAGGCATGACCATATATACCAAAGCGATACAATCAAAAAAAGTGAACACCTATAAAAAGGATAAATCAAATTTCAGAACAGAGGGAGGATCGGGGAGGAGGGGGGAGAGGTAAATGTCTGTGAGCTAATGATATTAGAGGTGATAATTGGGGAAGCTATCTTTGTAATAGGTAAGATAATTAGTATCTTTGTTAAGACCCTGGCATAAAGTGTCAAATTTAAGCATGAATGATAGTTCAGAGGTTTCTCTTTGAAGTCTTGTGTTAAAATGTCTTTGAAGCAGGATGCAGGTAACCAAGTCGTTGAGACAATGCCCTTTCTAGTTGAAATGGCAACAAACTGTTTTTTCTTTGTGATACTGTCTGATATCCGTTTTGTGTGCATTGATTCTTTGGCGAAGTGTCTGAGACGTTTGTCCAATGTACATAGCAGACAGACACTGTCGGCACATGATGACATAAATTATATTTCTGGATGAGCAGGAATATGTGTTCTTGATCTTATAACTGAATGGGTTAGGTCCAATAATGGTGTCAGCAGAGTAAATATGTGGACAAAGCTGGCAACAGGGTTTGTTGCAAGGAAAAGTTCCAGGGTTGGTATTAGTGGGGTTTGTCCTGTGGTTGTTGGTAAGAATCATCCCGAGGTTAGGTGGTTGTTTGTAGGAGACTATGGGTCTGTCTCCCAGAGCCTCTCGGAGTGTAGTATCCTGTTCTAGTATAGGTTGTAGTTTATTAATAATGTGTTGGACAGGTTTAAGTTGGAGGATATAGGTGACGACAAGTGGTGTTCTATTGTTGGTTTTCTTGTTAGTCTTTAAAGTGCTACATAGTCCTGTTTTTTGTTTCAGCTAGACTAGACTAACATGGCTACATCTCTATCACCTTTTCCATGGCTGCCTACAGTTATGTTGGCCAGATCCCCTCTTTTAATGATTTCCACCAACCTTTTTACTGAGACACACATTGCTGCATGGTAATAGCTATGCATTGTTCTAAAGGGCAATGAATATAGCCAGGCAAATGCTCAGAGTTTTCTAGCTCACAGTTTGGGGTTTTTTTTTACAGAACCAGGAGGAATTTGTGGTTCTGAGGATAGAAGCCAGGCAGAACTCCAGTTCCACATATCTCCCCTCCAAAATACTGAGGTTTCAATTGAGAGGAGGTTTGAAATGCGTCAAGGGAGGAAAGATCCTCTCCCCCTCCCCCCAGTTGTCACACTAATGCAGCAACACACACACTGCTACACAAATCAAACTGGACGCAGAAACAACAGGTATCAAACCCACCACCTTCAACTCCATAAACGTCAGCCAAAGAGAATCTCCTAGTTATCAGCAATAAAGGTATTTTAGTTTCTCCAAGGCAGCCACAAGGGGGCACTAAACATACACATATACATATACAAGTGACATTGTACACACCTTCTACAAGGGTATTAGTTATAACAGTCATTATACTGTTGGTTCGATCCTTTCTTCCATAGGATGCATTCAGTTGATCCATTGAGACCAAGAGAGACCCGGTAGGTTTCTTTTTAATTTCCACCTCAGTAGTACCCTGCAAAATTCACATGTCTAATTAGAACAAACTCTTGACCTGCCTGCAATTTTGCGTACAGTCGCATCAGATAGGTAGCAATGCATCCAAGGAAGAAAACAAGACAGGACTGACATCAGTATGAAGAAGAAGAAAAAACTTATTCAAGAGCCTGGTCCTTTTACCTTACTTAATACCATGGCTAGTTTTAAAAAAGAGTTTTAAAAATGTGGCATAGTCCTTCGCACTACAGAAGTCCAATTTTAATCAATGGGAGGAAGGAGAGGCTTCTAGCTCATGTACCGACTGCAACACAAGGAATCTTAGTTCAGTTCCCACTTCTGCCACAGTCTCCCAATGTGACTAAGCTAATCAGTTAAAAATAGACCTTCCTTTCTTCGTCCCTTTGCCTGCCCCATCTATTTAGATTGTAAACTCTTTGGGGCAGAGACTGTATTATAATGAGTTTGTGCAGCACCTGGCAAAATGTGTCTCTTATCTTGATTAATCTAGTCACCTGCTCCAATCACTCAACTATTATACTTTCCACACGCTGTCCCTTAGAGCTAGAATTGAGAACCAGTTGTCCTAGCTTTCTAATTCCATAGAAATCTCTAAAGCAGACAATCCTCAAGAAGACAACCAGAGAGAAGTGCAGCCAGTGTACTTAGGGGGCAATGGACATTAGTTTCTCCTGTATTCATTTTGTCCATATGTGTTAATGTGTGCCCAGGGTACATATTATTTCACTCCCTTACTTCCATAAACCATGGCCCGACCCACAATGAAGACTTTGCTTCTGCATGTGCACAAGCAACTTGCAGCCTTAGGGTGCATCTACACAGCAAAGTTATTTCGGAATAATGGCCGTTATTCCGAAATAACTATGCGAGCGTCTACACAGCCATTCCATTATTTTGAAACAATTTCGAAATAACGGACGGCTTATTCCAATTTCTGCAAACCTCCTTCCATGAAGAATAATGCCTATTCCGAAATAGCTTTTTCAAAATAAGGCGTGTGTAGACGCTCCATTTCTGTTATTTCAAAATAGCCCCTCAACAGGGCCATTCTAAATTATTCCTCCTGGGGCTCTAAATCGAGATAGCACGTCTACGTTAGAGAAACCTGCCTCAGGCTAATTTTGAGGCTTCCCTGCAGCGTAGACGTGCTATTTCAAAATAAGCTATTTCGGAATAACTATTCCGGAACAGCTTATTCTGAAATAACTGTGCAGTGTAGATGTAGCCTTAGAAAAAACTATGGACTCTCAATATTAAAGAGTATTTGCTCAGACTTTTCTGTGAGTTTCTCAAGGTACAAAGCAGCATAAACCGCACATTTCCACTAGTGCAACAGAAAGCACAGCTTCTCTTTTGTCTACTGTAACATCTAATGAAAGCCAGAGAACAATGGGTCATTTTTACTTTAAAAACTTAAACAATGAAAAGTCCGGCAGCACTTACTAACAAAAAATGTAGGTGGTATCAAGAGCTTTCATGGTACCATCTGCGTTTTTTGTTAGTCTCTAAGGTGCTGCGGGACTTTTCCTTGTTTAAGTTTTTTCAGTTACAGACTAACACGGCTATCCCTCTGAGTCATTTTCACTGGAGCAACCAAAAAGCGGGGGAAGAAGCATCCGTAATAAAGGCACTGACCTGTGTTCAAATTCATTTTGCAGTCATATGGCTGCATCTTTCGAACACAAGGACAAGGTGCTCACAGATCAGGCGACTGTGCACAACACAGCCTCATCTGAGCCTCTCAAATTTACAGCTCCGGGGATCAAGGATTTGGGATTAATAAACGCAGGATTAATTCAGTACCTGTATTTGAAAATTTGGGGTCATGACAAATGGTCAAGGCTCACCAATCTCCTGGAGAACAGGAGAGAGCACCTCATAATCCAGCCCATTGAGAACAATGCGAGCTGCTGGAAATTAAAGACAGAATATAGTGCAAGGGCCCAACACATTCAACTCCCATCAAATCAACAGATAAAGTCTGGATTTTGTTATACAAGACAGATGCAATCCTTTTTTAGGGTTTGCTCCAGGAAAGGACTAATCTGACCCAATGAGAACAAATCTAATCCCAGAGATCTTTCTGTGCCACCAGTGGTTTATTGCTTTGACCTCAATATGGGAGATGGCCATCAGTTGCGTGTGAAACGAACACGTGTGCCTCAAACAGCCTTTTGTCTACCTTTCTTAAGGAAATGAAATACTTACTCTGTCAGGGTATGTCTACACTACCCCGCTAGTTCGAACTAGCGGGGTAATGTATGCATACCGCACTTGCTAATGAAGCCCGGGATTTGAATTTCCCGGGCTTCATTAGCATAAGCGGGGAGCCGCCATTTTTAAATCCCCGCTGCTTCGAACCCCGTGTAGCGCGGCTACACGGGGCTCGAACTAGGTAGTTCGGACTAGGGTCCTATTCCGAACTACCGGTACTCCTCGTGAAACGAGGTGTACCGGTAGTTCGGAATAGGCACCCTAGTCCGAACTACCTAGTTCGAGCCCCGTGTAGCCGCGCTACACGGGGTTCGAAGCAGCGGGGATTTAAAAATGGCGGCTCCCCGCTTATGCTAATGAAGCCCGGGAAATTCAAATCCCGGGCTTCATTAGCAAGTGCGGTATGCATACATTACCCCGCTAGTTCGAACTAGCGGGGTAGTGTAGACATACCCCCAGTGACTAACGTATCCTGAATAACCCATGTAATTCTTCAGCGGTCATGATGGCTAATTGGTATTTGCATTGTTTAACTACAGGTATAGCCAGTTATCAAAAAGAACTGCCAAGTAACCAATGCATCCAGTATCACACAATACAGTAGTGTCTCTTCACGCGTCTTTTCATGCATGCATCATGCTAATTACAGTTGCTAATATTTTCATGCTGTGTTAGAACAAAATATTCCAACTACACACTATATTAACATGCTAACTGGGGAAGAAGGTAGTAACTAAAGTTTAACATAACTAAAGAAGGGTCAATAAAGTCTCAAGGACGAATCAAGGATTAGAGGGTATTTAGGCTGCAAAAATTAAAACAATTTAAAAAACTGCTTGGAATTTGCAAAAACAGCTGGATTTTCCCCAAAAGCTAATGTTTTAAACAGCTCACAAATGATCTTGCAACGTTTTCTTCTTATCCAAGGCCAAACAATCCTTTCTGACTAGCACAGAATAGTACAGCCTCTGTCCTGCTTTCTAGACTCCTTTTTCTGACGTATTATAAATTAATTTTTTGACTCAAGTCCATTCAACACTTTTGTTTTAAAAGGTCACTGTCAAGAGAAAAATCAGGTATTAAAAATTTTACAAAGAAAAATTGTTTTCCTCCATTGTGTTAAAAATTTCCCCTGTGGAAAAGTCCTTTAGAATTTGAGGGAGATTAAACCAAAATGATTCCACAGATATGACTCTAAGCCACATACAGAATTGGGTTAACTGAGCCAAACTAATACACAAAAGTGCACATGACTGCACAAATGCACTTGCATAAATCAAATTTCAGGATAGGGGCCGGATATTATGTTTTAGGGCATGATAGGGTGGTTTTAAAATTCTATCACAAAGTTGTTCCTGTTAAATTCTATAGGATTTCACAGCAAAGTCTGAGATTATTACAATGGAAGGATTTTAAAAATTAAATTGTTTACTTTCCACCCATCTAAAAGATGGTTTCATTATCTGCATTTCATTCAACTTGGGCAGTGAAACTAGACCGATCAGAGTTTCCCTCTGTTTATAGTCAGTTTCACCTCCTGGTTGTCATGCACCAATGCCACGCTGGGAAAGTTAAAATCTAAAATGAAACTGTTTTCATTGAAATTACTTTCTTAATTTCATTGAAACATGTCTTTCTTGCTAGGTTTTAGAATATATGTTACAAAAAAAAAAGAACAATACCTATATTGTGGATCTACATTTCTTGACAGTGTTCCCTTTTAAGCCTGGTATTTCACTTGGATTCCCCTTCACATAGGTCTGGTCTTCCCCAAAGCTGCCACTTCCAATGCCTGACTTGGTTCTTTGTTTGAAAATGCTCTCATATATCTCTCCTTTCTTCACTTTCAATACCCCAATTCTGCAAACTGATCCATGCAGGAGGGTAGCTCCCCAAAGCTGCTCCACTTATACCCCCAAAGGAGTTCTAAGAACTTCCATGGATAAGAGTTTGTTCCACCTAGACCTGCCCAGAGGATCAAATTCTCTCCCTGGTTAGATTTGTTTTTTCAAATTATTCCTCCACAAAGGATTTTTCTGTAAAATTTGGTGGAATTTTAAAAATTTCTCCTCCTTTATAGTTCCCTTTAAATTCCTAGGTAACATTCCTTAGCTGCAGGGAAACTTTCCAGCAAACATTGCTCTATGTCCCCTCCCGCACCCCCTTAGCATTGCCATGACAAATGGCGATGTATTATATAAAATCTGAATTCCAAGCCTTTTTTCTGCCCCCAGAAAGCAAGGAGAAGGATGTGGGTCAGTAGGTTACTTCAAGAAGAAAGGAAGGGGGTAACAAACATGGCAGTCTTTGAATCCAATACAGACTATATAGTCTGTGGTTAGACAAACCAATTTTCATTCCATCAGAGTGTCCATGTGGCTTGGAGAGCAGCATACAGGAAAGCAGAAAGGGGCAGACCGCCATGCCTAGACTATCTACTCATTGACTTCCTTACACTGTCATCGGTAGCTGCCTTATCTATTTTCACCTCAGGCAGAAGGCGTCCCACGGGCCTATGAGATGCTGGGCCACCAATGAGGGACACCACGCCATTACAATCCACTGTGCTGTTCCTTTTCACATTCCGGCGGATGCTGGGGAAGATCCGGGAGGACCGGCTGCCCTGGCTGTAGCCACTATAGCCGCTGTAGCTGCTCCTCCGATCCCGGCCACGGATGGGGATGAAAAGAGAGTCTCGCCTGCCTTCACTCTCCTCCACCGTGCTGTGCTCGTCGTCAGCAAACTCGTTCTCTGAGCCGGGGTCACGGAAGCGCCCTCTGAAGCTGAAGATGCTGCTCTTGCTGTTGTGCCGGGAGAGGAAGGGGGAGCCTGGGATGCTGAGAAGGGACTGGGAGGGAGAAGAGAAATAGCCGTGAAGGTGTGAATGGCACAGAGAAAAGGCCACTCCCATCCCTGGATCTGGGAACATCCATTCACACTGAAAAGTCGCTGCAAGAGTCGGATTGGTACAAATGGGCCCTCTACTGTTCCTAAAGGGTCATTACCTACATTTCATACGCCACATCCCTTACACTGCAAGCCCCTTGGGCAGAGACGGTCTTTTTGCTCTAGTCCAGGGGTCTGCAACCTGCGGCTCTCGAGCCAAATATGGCTCAGCATGGAACCAAATACGGCTCTTTTGTCATTCCCAAAGTTCAAGCCACTTTTAAAAAAATTTTAAATTCAAAATTTTCAAAACACGTCATTCCTCATGCAGCCCGAATGTCTGCAGGAAGCTGGATTTGACCAGCTATGACGTTAGCATCAAAGCAATGTGCGAAAAGATGCAGCAGCAGAAGTCCCAATAAATAAAGTCTGAGAATACAATGTTTCATTCATGCTATTATTAATCATCATGTCAATTATCAATAATATTAAGTTGTACATTTTCGGGCCTTTATTATATGACTCTCGGTTATAGAATCATAGAATCATAGAGCTGGAAGAGACCTCAGGAGGTCAAGTCCAGCCCCCTGCCCAAGGCAGGACCAATCCCAATTAATCCCAACTAGCGGTTGACCGCTTGTTCTGAATGTTGATGTCGTTTGGCTCTGTGGTTTGAAAAGATTGCCGACCCCGGCTCTAGTCTGAACAGTGGTCAGCATGAGGGGACCTTGACCCTGATCCAGGCCGATAGGTGCTGGTGCAATACAAATGCCAGTAACAATGGCAGTCAGATCCTTGGGAGCCAGCTCAGCAGAGAGGCCAAAGAATAAACAGGCCACGCAGACTGCACCCCTCTGAAGGGGGCTGCTGAAACCACGGCAGAGACACATTCATGGCTAGCAGACATCTCCAGCCAATGCCTTTGTGCTAGGCACTATCCAAAGAACGTTTTAGGAAAAGTGACAGAACTCAAGCATGGTGGGTACATGTTTCAAAGGCACCTAAGTGACCTGGGACCCTGAGTTTCATTTTTAAATGAGACCTGGCACTTGTGCCCAGGAACCTTATTCAAAATCACCTATGGAACTGCCCTGACGTCAGAGTTACTCCTGATTTCCACTAGGCTCACAGGGACACTGGTGCCCTTTGGACTTGCTGGGAAGCATGCACAGCAGGGTTGGGCCCTAAGTTTCCTCCTGACCCAGTATCAACGGAAAGGAATGGAAAAGAGTCGCTTGGATTGCCAGCGGCGCCGGAGGAGGCCCCAAGACAGCAAATTATGACAGGAAATGTGACTTAATAACGAAAAGGAACATTACCTGGTTCATGATGGAAAATTTCCTTCCCAGCCTGTTGTCTGGCAGCCTGAAAGCCTTTCTCCTCATGCCATCCTCTGATTCAGACTTGAACACCTTCTCATTGTCACCTTTCTCCTCTCCTTCCAACAGCTCCTTCTGCTTCCGTTTCTTCCTCCTGTTCCGGCGCTCTTTGTCGCTCTTGGAACTGAGTTTGGAAATCTCTGAAGAACTCTGAGACACCCTCCCCCTGCCATCCTCCTCCACAGCATCTTCTGAGACCGTCCCTGCCGAAGTGACCATGGCAGCAGCCTGAGGGGAAAGGGAAGGGAAAATGACAGACATCTCTCACAGGCAGAGGCAGTGGAGTGGAATGGTTATAGCACGGGACCTGAGCCAGGAATCCTCCTCTCTCTTTCCTGCTCTGGGAGGTGGTGTTGTCTAATGCTTAGTGCAAAGGCTCAGGAGATCAGATTCCTAAATTCTGATTGCTCCTTAAAAATGGAGATTTTGTGCAAGCGGTTAGAACACAGGACTGGGATCTGGGACTTGTGCATTCTGCTGCACACCCCCCAGGGCTCAAGTAACTTCACCTCTTTGTCCCTCCATTTAGTCCTCTCTCGAAGGGGGAGAAATACTTATTTGCCTTGCATGGGTGTTGCACAATTTAGCTAGAACTGAGAACTACTCTGGTGAAGGATGCTTTACCAGTACAATGAAAATAACAGGATGAATCTGTGGCTTTCTAAGAACGTCATGGTTACCACTGTGCTACACATCAGAACTGTCACAGAGACAGCAGCAGTAGAAACCAGGTCTTCTTGCTATAAAAATGCAGGCCCCTGCCATGTTAGCTAAAGGAGCAATGACATACCCCCCAGATCATTGCTGTATTTTTATAATTATAACTTTGTTCTGCCATGAATGGTCCAGAAAAAAATTTTTTAGTAACCACCAAAAAAGTATTCATCAAACCAGTAACTAACCTGTGCTTCTTCCTGCTGCCTTTTCAGTTGTTCCAACATGGCCTTGAATTCTGCTTCCTTTTGCTCTGCTTCCTCCAGTGTGGCCTGGTTCTGTTCTTCATAAGCCATGGCTACCACAGCCAAGATCAGATTGACGAGATAGAATGACCCCACAAAGATAACCAGGACAAAGAATATCATGTACGTTTTCCCTGCTGCTCGCAATGTCTGAAAAACAGAGCGATTTCTATATCACTTTGATACAAAGGAGAGTGGCTGTTCAGGTCCGTATGGTAGACAATGACATTTCTCTTGAAGTGGATAGTTCTAAAGAAAAATACATTGGTGCCATACATACAAAGTGTTACCTAATTTCTTAGCAGGATCCATTGCAAATCATTAGGACACACAGCACACCCAACAACCTTTGGCCTAAGTAGTGAAATGACTCTTCTCCTTCCTTTAAGAACAAGCCTGATGCTATGTCAGGCAGGAATCAAGGTTGGAAATCTAACCGAAGGATGGAAGTTTTAAAGGATTCCGAAATACAGTATGAAACTCTATGCTGAGTACAGAGATTCTTTCAAAATAATGCTGGCTCAGCATGATGCCAACCTGCTACAGAAGTCTGAATTGTTCTTAGACAACACGGATACACTTTGCCCTTCAAAGCACCTGCATGCCCTGCATTATGCTACAAGAGTGTGTCAGCAAAGCCGAGGTGCGCAGCATATGCGCAACATACAGTGTGACCGTTTTGCAGCATTCACCGCTGAATCGTAGTTACAAGATTTAGCAAAGCAAAACTGAAAAGAGTCAAGAATGCAAGAGCCATTCCCCCCCCTCCCCTCCTTTAAAACAACTCCTCCCAAGTCACACAGGCATACACTTGTAGGTGCTCCCTCAGACCCTTCAAAATTCCACATCCTCCCCCAAATCTGTATGAAATTACAGGCACCAAAACTGAGGAAGCAAAAGAGAAGCAATGGATTTACTTACTAACTGATACAAGTTTTCCCAAAAATCCTGAGTCATAAGGCGAAATAAGGCTAGGAAAGCCCAGCTGAAAGTGTCAAAGCTTGTGTAGCCATAGTTCGGATTCCTTCCTGCTTTCATGCATGTGTAACCCTCTGGACATTGGCTGCGGAAGAGATGAAAGCAGTTTCAGGGTATCCATACTGTAACAGCCATAAGGACAGATTAACGGGAGGCCTGTTGCCAAAGGCTATGATGAGTTTCACAGTTGCAAGGTGCGACATTTTTGTGTATGTTTTATTTTCATGTGGACAAAATGGTCGGGCAAAAACCAGGGCAGCTGACAACCTTGGAGACAGAAGGCCTTGTCCACAGAACAAGGATGGCATAGCATGCGGCAGTACAAAGTTATTCATACTGCCTGACCAAACCTGAGCTAGAGGGACTAGATTCTGGGGCAAGAGCCTACCACAAGCTTCATATCCACTGGTAAGCTGACAAAAGTCCCCTTGAGCCAATGGGAGTTTTTCCTCTGTTCTTCAAGGGGCTTTGGATCAGCTCTCAATCCTTGGCATTGCTGCAGGCCAGCCAGTTCCAACTGTGGTGATGGTAGGTGATGCAGCATGGTCCCACCATTGGGATCTGGACTAAGACCCACCCACTAATTTCATTTTGACCCACAAAGAGAAGGTAAGAACATTTACTATTGACCAAGACTGAATTGGAACCAGAAAGTTCTAGATCTCACTCCTAGCCAATCCAAGCCTTTCAGGGATCCTGATTTATCAAACTAATTAAACAGACCTGACGTTAACATTCAGAGAGCCCATAAATTCATTTTCTTGTTCTATTGCTTTGTACCAAACAAGTTTTCTATTGTGATCCAAATTAACCAGCAACCATGAGTTTTCAACTACACAGATTTCACTTACAAATGCTATTGGAAATAACATGATCTGTATTTACAGCATGCATTACATAGATTTTAAATTGGTTATACTTCAGCTAATTAAATGGGAACACTAACGATAAGGGACAGAGTTTTCAAAGAGCTATGGGCAGCGTGGCACCCGGGACTGGATTTCAAGTGTCCAAGGCCATATCATTAGAAGTCGTTCAGCACCCAAAGCCCTAAATTATTTCGGAGAACAAATCTCATGGAAAGGCAATGAGAACAGTGCTTTTAATTTCCCAAATCTCTTTTGAAAATCTCATTGTAGTACGGCTAAGATCCATTTGCTACTGGAGACGGTAGCCTGACATGTTCCATACGCACCAATTGCTTAGTGTTAAGGGGTGCAAAACAAACCCCAAATAATGAATCTGTCTTTGTAAAGCATCGATTATATTTTTGTTTACGTATGGCACTGCAGACCAGCAAGTCAGCATGAACACCCAGTGTCAGGCAGAGCAGAAAGACAGTGATCAATGGGGAGCATTCAATGAAAGACAGGGGATCAGGTTCCATGGAACCATCTCTAAGCTTCCATGGAACCACCAGTAAAGTTCTATGAAAGCCCTTGAAGATGACAGATACTTTTTACTTTAATAAAATCCAACACTCACCCTGCATCTGAGCTGTTACCACAGAGCAAAGGATCAAGGGCCCCAGGGATTGTGTAAAAGTTTGCTGGAAAAAAAATTGAAAAAAATATGTATGCACTACAACATACTTAACAGACTCCACCACTACAGAAGACATAACAATGCAGTCATCCAGGTTCTTCCTGAAACTTAATACAGATGATTGAGCTCAAATACAAATGAATCGCTAACACGTGGGAGCAAGTTAATTCAAAAGTGGGGTGGCAAGAGAAGCTGCTGGATCCTGATCCTCTCTACCATGCACGTTGGGCGGTCACGTACACTTTTGTAAACCCAACACACATGGTAGCATGCTCGCCTGTTTCACACAAGAACAAAAGGTGAGACAAGGCAGCAAAAAAACCAGGCTCCTACTGACTTAGTGGCTGAGTAGGAACCAAGTGAAAACCAAATAAAGGGGCTTAGGAATTAGCTCAATGCTTTCATCTGCAGAGCTTACAGCATCCTCAGGTACTTCCTAGCTGTTGTTTCCTTTCACCATGTTTCTACCTTCTTTTTATTCCGGCACAAATTATTGCTCTTCTTAATGTTTGGGGAGTAGGCTGTTCTTTGCACCAGTACCAGTCTCGACTTGGCATTTGGGCACAAACACAAGCATTTAGGATTCATTGACCTCATTTTTATAAAAGCTGAGCCATCAGGATGAAGAATTTATACCAGGTAATACAGGTAGCCAGTTATACACCATAAATAGAGAATAATCAAATACCCCAAAGGTTGAAATTAATTTGCATGAACTGTTAGAACAACTGCAAATAACAAATAAGGAGGAAAGGAAAACAAGCCTCATTCTCCGACTAATCTATTTGTTCAACATGCTCCATCTATAAGGTCTCTTTGCATATCCCCTCCAGCACTCCAACCCCCTGCCCAGCATGATAGAAGTGATTGAGGATGTGGGAGAGCAAGCAACAGAGAGAGCGGAGATGGACTGAGCGGGGGAGGGAGAGAAGGGGCAGGGTCTTAGAGCAAAGGCGGGACATGGGTGGGGCCACAGGGAAGGGGGAGGGGAAAGATTTGGATTTGCATAATTAAGACAGTTGGCAACCCTACAGGGTAGGCACATAGAAACCCTGCCTCAGCTGGAAGATGGCGCCCAGCCAATACAGGCGCAGCACCGTTCATATGTCAGGCATATTGTGAGCACAGTTGTGTGTGTTGGGGCCCACCGACTGTGCTGCCTGGAATTGCCATCAGTGAGCGTGACAAGGACAGGTTTGTACTGGTCAGGGAAGTGGACAAAACTAAGATTTTCCAGAGTGAATTTAGATGCCCAACTCAAGACTCCTTAAAGAGACCCAATTTCTAGCAAGTGCTGAGAAACCAGGGCTTTTACGGTGCCTGAAGCTGGGCACCCAAAATCTAGAGTCAGTTTGAAAACCTTGCAGATAACATTTAGTCATGCAAAAAGGAAACAGACTTTAGGGAGCATTGCTATAAAAATACCTACAGATATTGTTGATGTATTCTCCCCAGTCAAACCCCCTGGTGCCATTCTCGAGGAAGCTCTCATTGAGGTTAATTGGCCATATTACACACTTGTTTCTCAAATTGCCCATAAACAGCTGCAGGCCGATTAAAGCAAAGACACTGAGGCAAAACACTGTCAAAATCATTACATCTGACAGTTTCTTCACAGACTGAATCAGGGCACCCACAATGGTCTTCAAGCCTGCAGAGAGAAAACAGGACTACAATCATGTCCATATAATTATCATGCAGACAATGCATTGCACATTACATCTGTAACACAGCGGCTAAAGGTCACTGCTTAAGGGCAGCCAGGTCCATATGAAACTGAAGCTGTGCTGGAGCAATGGATCTATTCAGATTTTGTTAATTACAGCAAGGGGGGGAGGGTGGCTGGCAGAGCTGAGACGAATCCCTGGTGTAATGATGTAACTTCACTGACTTCAGTGAAAAAACAGGAATAAATCTGACTCAGGGTCATAAGGCAAATTAAAATATTAAAAGGTCCCCATTCAAAATCTCTGTTTTCTAGTGAAAGAACATATTGAGGAGCCTCTGGGATGAACGTTAGGGACTGTCTGCACACAGACATTAAATCGGTGTGAAACCTAATTTCGTTAAACTGATGCAAACCCCTATGTAGACAGTCTTACCTGCGTTTAACCCAGGCTCAAATGGTGAAAGCTACACAGAGATAAGCCAGGTTTAAAAAGGTATCAGACTGTCCATGTGCACAACTGCAGTTTACACACACACACACACACACACACACACACACACACACACACACACACACACACACACCCCTCTTTAGATAAACCTGTGCAACTTTCCATTTTGGATTGGCCTTTTTCTATATGGCATAAGAAAATTCCACTGAAAAGTGTTACAATTTTCTCCAGTTTAAACTGCCTCTTTGGGACTCTATAAACTCAGGCTCAAAGCTGCACAGACAGTTGATGTATGTGGTTTAACACTAACGACAGTACACGTCTTAGGCAAGAAATAAACATTCTAAGAAGGGAACCTCCAAGCTCAGCCTGATCTGCACAGGTACCATCCTTCAACTCAATGGACAATATGCATGTGCAAGAAAGGCAGGATAACACCTTCAAATCTGACCTAGATGAAACGTGTGCGGAACATAGAACTCAACAGGAATTTGGAGTGCAGAAGAAAAACAGGGGTAAACATCCTACAACAAACATCTCCAACATCCAGCAGGATTGCCCTGCATTTACAGCATGAACAAAGTAAATGACTGTCAAGAGCTTTGCTACACATGGGCTTCAGACAATTCTTAAGGGTGATCAGAACTGAGTCTAAAAATAATCTTAGGAAGCGCCTTTCCTTCGCAGCTCTCAACTCAATCTTGTTCCAGTTACACAGGCCAAAGGGGTATCACTCCCCACCACACCCACCAAAAAAACAACTGCCAGGCCTCACAAACACAAGCCAACCTCATCCTGCTGACTAGGGGTACTTTTATACTGCACCCTTATTTCAAGATAACTAGCGTTATTTCGAAATACACAGCCATTCCGTTATTTCGAAAACATTTCGAAATAACACACGGTTTATTCCGATCCCTTTAAACCTCAATCCATGAGGAACAACAACTATTCTAAAATAGCTATTTCGAAATAAGGTGTGTGAAGACGCTCCCTTGCTGCTATTTCGAAATAGCCCCTCGTTAGGGCCATGGTAAGTTACTCCTTCCCAGTGCCTCCTGGGGCTCTAAACTAAGACAGCACTTCTACATTAGGGGAGCCTGACTCAGATTAATTTTAAGGCTTCCCTGCAGTGTAGACGTGCTATTTCAAAATAAGCTATTTCGGAATAACTATTCTGGAATAGCTTATTTTGAAATAAGCATGCAGTGTAGATGTACCCTTACTGAAAGAGAAGCAATATTTTCATTATGACAAAACCAGTTAGATGAGCTAAAAAAAAAAATCCCTCTCCTTTCCCTGGAGCTCTCAGCCCCATCTCCATGAGACATAGCAAAGAACATCAAATGTTTCTGCCGATATTATATCTCAGGGTATGTCTACACTAGCCCCCTAGTTCGAACTAGGGAGGCTAACGTAGGCATTCAAAGTTGCAAATGAAGCCCGGGATTTAAATATCGTGGAATGAGGTGTAACAGTTAATTCGAACTAAGGACTTAGTTCGAATTAACGCTTAACTGTCGCGTGTAGCCCTGGGCAGTTAGTTCGGACTAAGGGGATTTTGAAATGGCGCCCAAACGGGAAGATACAAATAAAGCCTGGGATATTTAAATCCCGGGCTTCATTTGCAACTTCAAATGCCTACATTAGCCTCCCTAGTTCGAACTAGGGGGCTAGTGTAGACATACCCTCAGTTTCAGCTAGAAATTCTTGCTTGGCCCTCCGCTCCCTTTTTCACACTATGAGCAGTACTGGTAGCATTCACAGATGCTGTTCAAAGTTAAGTTACTCCCCTTGTCTCTTCAGTCTCACTTCTTTGACACTGGCAAATCCGACCTTTTCAGGCCTTGTGAAATTCTAGCAACTAATTTTTTGGTCTTTGACAAGCAAAAGACCAAAAAAGCATTGGGCAAGTAGGTTGTGTGTCCAGGCTGGTGAGCTTTCCCATAAGAATTCAGCAAGGATGTCCCAATACCCTTTCCAGAGCAAGCGATGAGATGTGTCACAAAATATTTGCCATACCAGGTGGATTGAGTCTAGTGTCCCACCACTAGCCGCGGCCTTGATGCCACAGTATTCCATAGGAAAGTTATCTAGGCTCCTAGTGCTGTTGGTCACTCCTGAATAATCTCCTAATTTCATCCTCCAAAATATTTTTCCATCTCAAAAATGTAGTTCACACTCTGCCCAGAGAAATGGATTGTATGCAGCTTGTGAAAAGAAATCCCTACCTAACCTTTTAGAGATCTGGTAAGACAGAGTAAGACTGGCATCCTTCCTTTTAACATATTTAATAAAGTGCTTTTTCCATCAGCCACAACAATAATTTACCCTTTTAATTCATATTCAAAAAAGAGGCATTTAATGCATCATTAAATGTTGTGCTTTATGAATCTCTTACTCCCTTAAGCTTCTGCTAGCTGCGAGTACTTCTGAGAGACTATTATTCCCAGGCCAAGCATGGAGTTCCATCTCTTGCCTCACAAACCTCACCACATCCATCAGTGCATCTGTGTGATTTTAACGGATCTCAACTTCCCTTTCGTCACTGCTTTAGCTACCTCCCCAAAGGGCTTCACTCTAAAAACTCCAAAAATGTTAGCCTGGTAAAACCCAAGCACTCATCCAAGGCTTGAGATGCTACCTCAGACCACCACCAGCCTCTGTGACAACCTCTTGGGCAAGCAGGTTCTCCTATGATTGTTTATTGGCTGCAGTACTGAAGTGGAGACTGTGTGCTATAGTCCCAGTGGTAGATATTTCAGCTAGGATTGGATTAGACCCAGAGCTCTGGCTCAAATCACCACACCAGCCTTCTGCAGTCAGCTGTCAAACTCGCCTAGGTTACCAGCGGCTTTATCCAAAGCCCATAGAAGTCAATTAAAAGACTCCCACTGATTCTAATGAACTGTGCATCTTGGCCGATATTGGAACTGTTCTCTGCCTTGAGATGACAAGCATTTCTTTATTTCCATGCCTTCTTTATTTCAATACATCTTATTGTATGATCTGTGTGTTGCCAGATGCTGACACCTAAAGTACATGGTTAAATTGGTCTTTGGTGTGATGGTTCTTGAGATCACATTGTAAGTCTGGAGTGATTCATTCCCACAGTGAGGTCAAAAGGAACCGAAGTTCATCCACATCTTCAACCAAGTGGTCAACACTGTAAATGACAGGTGTGGCCAAGCACAGGGGTAAAGTTGTTGCAGTTTCTGTTAAATGAAGTCTCTGTTTTAAATCCCACTCCTATGCTATACAGGACTATGTAGCACTTTAAAGACTAACAAGATGGTTTATTAGATGATGAGCTTTCATGGGCCAGACCCACTTCCTCAGCCCATGAAAGCTCATCATCTAATAAACCATCGTGTTAGTCTTTAAAGTGCTACATAGTCCTGTATTTTGTTTCAGCTACACCAGACTAACACGGCTACATTTCTATCACTCCTATGCTATGTTTACACTACACTGTTCTAAGCAATTTGAATATCTTTTTCCACTTCTTTTCTGCTTCTTTGGTACCACATTATCAAAATGATTAGGGGGCTGGATCACATGACCTATGAGGAGAGGCTGAGGGATGTGGGCTTGTTTAGTCTGCAGAAGAGAAGAGTGAGGGGGGATTTGACAGCAGCCTGAAACTTCCTGAAGGGAGGTTCCAAAGAGGATGGAGAGAGGCTGTTCTCAGTAGTGACAGATGGCAGAACAAAGAGCAATGGTCTCAAGTTACAGTGGGGGAGGTCTAGGTTGGATATTAGGAAAAACTATTTCACTAGGAGAGTGGTGAAGCACTGGAATCGGTTACTTAGGGAGGTGGTAGAATCTCCATCCCTAGAGGTTTTTAAGTCTCGGCTTGACAAAGCCCTGTCTGGGTTGATTTAGTTGGGGTTGGTCCTGCCTTGGGCAGGGGGCTGGACTCAATGACCTCCTGAGGTCTCTTCCAGCCCTATGATTCTATGATTCTTTTTTCGGAAGAGGCTTTTCCGACATTTTACCTGTCTACACTGGGCCAAATGTCAGAAAAAAAACCCTTTTTCAGAACATCCCTTCTTCCTATAAAATGAGGTTTACAGGGATGCCAAAAAAGTGTCCGCTCTTCCCAAAAAAATCGGTATCCGAGAAAAACTTTGTAGTATAGACATAGCCCTGGTGTTATGACTGCTTTACTGGGTGACATTCTATGGCCTGTATCATGCATGAAGTCAGACCAGCTTATCATAATGCTCCCTTCATGGCCTTCCCTGCCACAGCAGGGAGACTAAAGACTCAATGCGTTGTAAAGAACTGGCTCTCCAGTACAGAGATTATGCACACTGGTCCAAAAACTTATGAGAAAACTAGCACAGACCATGCTGCTCCTGTTCTATGGTCCCAGTGCTTCAGTTACCAGAACCAACTTGTTCCAGACCCCAGCTGGAAAGTCACATGAAAAATTTAAGCTGTAATTCCTCTTAGTCCAAAAATGATTGTTTATTGCCTCTAGCAGGGAACAGCCTCACAAACGGCAGCTTACTCCTCTGAGGTCCTTATCCCTCTAAACAACAAGGATGTTTCCATCTCAGCTCCAGATCAACTTGCCTCAAATGGTCTCAGACCATTAAATGCCAAGGGGGCCAGAGCTGAGTCATGGAATTGTCTTCTTCTTCCAGGACTTTTTTAGACCACAAAAATGTAGAGGGCCCTTCTGCAGATCTAAGCATTAAATAATGCAACAAGCCTGAAAGATTTATGAAGCCAGGTACATTTGTGTCCACATTCAGGGAAAGCAAGATGCAGTCACTTCTGTGCATGGTACATTCCAGAGCAGAAAATACTCTAGAGAGAAAATTGTCCAGTGACAAAAGTACTTCTTTGGCATTTATTTGTTTTCCAATTGTCTTTCTTTTGGATGTGTTGTCAGGACCATCTGCTGAGTGTCCAGACCCTAGGGCACTGTAGTTTACTGTATCTCAGAGTTGTGGATCAGTTATTGTGTGTGTCACTAGAAGTGGCATCTATAGAATCTTAGAATCATAGAACGATAGAGCTGGAAGAGACCTCAGAAGGTCATCAAGTCCAGCCTATTGGCCCAGGTGAGAGTGGCGCCCCAATGCGGTAGGAGCTGTGTCTACTCCCCTACCCTGGAGAGTTTACAGTCTAAGTGGACAAGACAACTGAAGACGGATATGTTCAACTAACAGCTGGGAAATGAGGCACAAGGAGATTAAGCAACTTGCCTAGGGCTACACAAGGAGTCTGTGGCAGAGTGGAGAACTGAATGCAGATTTTCTGAATCGCAGCCATGTGCTGCAACTGCAAGCTTAGCCTTCCTGATCAACTGGCTGGAATGAGCGTGAGCTCTCGGCACCATCCAGCACACATCTGTACCCTACAGCTGCACTTGGTTCTACACTGCATGCAACTATGTTTATTTTACCACTTCATGACACTCATTTGACTCAGACACCACAAACAGGCTGATCTTTGTCCACACAGCAGCCCTTTCCTCCAGTTTGTGCATCTATCTTCACCATTCATGCCACCTGCTGTCATCATGGTACATGTCACAGCAAGGCAGGAAAATCTGGGCAGTTATCCCTTAGGCTGTGTCTATACTGCAAGCCTCTTCCACAAGGAGGAAATGCAAATGAGAGCCCGACCTATGCAAATGAGTGCTCTATTTGCATTTCCTCCTTGTGGAAGAGGCTTGCATATAGACGCAGCCTTAGTGTTTCAGTAGGGGAAACAGCATCAGTAGTACATAGTGTTAGGAGCCAGACCAGCCAACCTGGTTAGCCGCACAAGTTTATGGCATTCTGTTAATATTGCAGAAAAAAAATGATGAGAATCCAAAATTAAAGCAGACTGAAGGGGGAACTCTAACCACACCCTTTCATATCCCTTTGTTAAAAAACATTTTTGATCTTTCATCAAAACCAACAGAGTTTTGAGTTTTTTTGGATATAAAAATCTGTTGGCCAAAAACTGGAAAAGCTTTGAGGGTTTTTCTGCAATGCCCTCCAAAAAAAGTTTGATTAATTTTTCTTTGCAGGGACCCAAAAAAAACCCCTCAAACCCAAAACCATTTTCCCAACTACTTGCACTGGCTAAAAACTTGGAAGTTTTGTACTAGGATGATTTTATCTTGAGACAGAAATGAACTTGAATTTCTGTTTGTTTCTGAGCGCAGGATCGATTTCTGAACCCTTCTCTGTCTTGGAATTAAAAACAAGCAAACAAGTTTACAAGAGAAAGTCATGTAACTCATGCATTTTCACGAACTATCAGCTCCATTGACACCTAACATCCTCTCAAAGCCTTTTGACTATTTCAGTTATGTAAGTGCCAGGATGGAGCCTTATCCATGTTTGCAAAGCTCATTCTGTTGGTGTCTTTCTGAAAGCTGAATTCACAAAGGAAAGCAAATGGTAAAAACATTGACCAAAACACATTTGAGCCATCCATAATTTATCACACATCAAACAATGTGAAGCAAGTTGAATTACATAAGCAGGACCCAAGCTCAGGCTGGGATATTACATCATGCAATAGAACTGCAAAGCTTAGAAGACCAGATTTACTTTCTGATTTTCAAGCTTTGTGACATTCAAGAAGGCTTCTCAGATTTATTCTTGCAATTATAAGACACATTGTAAAAAGTTTAGCTCTACTTTGCACTTTGTCACAATTCATGCCGTGCCTTAAATTTTGAATGGACTCTGCAACTAAAGAACAGTCTGACCCAGTGGTAATTCATCTGTACGGAAATGCTAAATTGAAGGCATTTCATTAGCAAAGGCCGGGTTATTTAGAACATGCCACTTATCCCTTTGACTTAAGCACTATGAGTAACTAAACAAAAATCTAGGCTTGAATATAAATAATCAGACCAAAAATGCAAGAGAGTGAAGTCATCTTTAGCAAACCTGAGCCTGATTCTCATTTATTCTAAGGCCTCCTTATATCACTGTATCAGTATAAAAGCATCTTACCCACTCTAAGAACCCTCTACATTGCCAGGCTGATGTAAAGTGACCTTTAGTATAGCAGGCAAATGAAACTGTAAAATAAAACAAAAAAGGGAAGTTCCACGTAGGAATAGTTTTTTAAAAAAATCCTGAGCTTTAAATCAATGCCTAAATTCTTGTCAGTTTCCAGGTAGCTTTATTCCTGCTCATTTCTCCCGACAAAACTGGAAATGTTTACACTCTGTTCCTTTCTGCCCTCTAAGTTGTTGCTTGCTGATATTGAGAGCATCTAGGGTCCCACTCTGTGCCCTGGTGTAAAAAACTGCATGAGGTGCCACAGAGAACTGGGCTCTTAAAAACATTAATAATTGTATCACTGAAAGATTTGGCCACTTGTGGACATGGAATATCATTCTGGGTATGTCTAGGCTGCAAGCTTCTTTCGGAAGAAGCTTTTCCAGAAGAGATCTTCCAGAAAAACTTTTTTCGAAAGAGAGTGTCCACACTGCAAAAGCACAACGAAAAAGCGATGTGCATTTTCAAAAGAGAGCGTCCACATTGATTGGATGCTATCTTGCATTTCAGTTGTGATTACTGTGGACGGAGTGGCCACCAGGGCACTTGTGCTTTTTCCTGGAGGCCTCTTCTTTCGAAAAAAACACTCTTTTCCGCATCCACACACGCCTTTTTCAGAAAAAGCTTTTTCAGAAAAAGGCTTCTTCCTCGCAGAAAAAGAGGTTTACTGCTGTCAGAAAAATCACTCCATTCTTTCAACTTTCTGTCAAAAGAATGCAATAGCAGTGTGGACGTAAGTGTAGTTTTTCCAGAAAAACAATCGTTTTTCCGGAAAAAACTGCAGTGTAGACATATCCTCTGATTCCTCACTGTAACTTTGCTATACCAATTCAGAATTAAAAGGAATGACGCTGTTCAGCTGCCAGTGGGTTGCAATCATCTCAGAAACTATGATTTCAAGACAATTCAGGCTTAGCTTTCATTTAGCAACAGAGAGAACCTGCTTTTCACATAATTTGTCAGGTCAAATAATGTGACTCTTGCTCTACACAACAGAGCGCAGAGCAAATTCCATGCATAGACTAGAACTGAGCTGGGGAAGAAGAGAGGAATGTCTATACAGGCAGTCCCCGGGTTACGTACAAGATAGGGACTGTAGGTTTGTTCTTAAGTTGAATTTGTATGTAAGTCGGAACTGGTACATATTGTAGGGGAAACTCTAGTCAAACATTTCTCCAGAGCTCAGTTTTATTCTCCCACACCTCACTTCCCTCAGTCCTTTATTCTCAAGCTGCGGTGTCTGCTGAGAAAAGCCGCTCCGCGTCTCCCTGGTCTGCTGAGGGGGGCGCTAGCTTCGCGTCTCCCTGGTCTGCTGGGGGGGGCGGGGCACTAGCTTCGCGTCTCCCTGGTCTGCTGGGGGGAAGCAGCTAGTGCAGGGTTGCCTCACCCCGTTTGTAAGTAGGGATCCGATGTAAGTCGGATCCATGTAACCCGGGGACTGCCTGTATATCCTGTTACTGAGTCACGAAGCCATGCAGTGTCTCCACCCTTCATGGAATTTTATCCACCAGCATGGCTCCAGTCCTGCACACTTTTCAGTTATCTCTGATCTAAACCCCCACTGTTCATGTGAAGAGGCCAATTCTAATTATTTACGAAAAGTTTATTTAACATCTGTCATCATGATAAAATAGTTCTTTCTTTAGGTCAGTGTGACACTGGAATTCCCATCCCAATGCATGCACTGAAAAATAAAGAGAAAACATTTAGATTTTAACCTAGTCACATATATGGCCTTGAGAAAAGTATATTTCTACCCAGTGCTTTTTTTGTTTAAAAAAAAAAAAAAGAAAAGAAAAAGAAAAAAGAAAGTGCCGGTACTACGGTTTGATGAGCAAAAAAAAAACAGCCCCAAAACAATGGGGAGAAATTTGTTAAGCAAAAAAAAAAAAAAAGGCCTCTATCGGGCACTGTGCAGGAGGAAAGTGGCACAATGTGGCTGTGTCTAGACTACATGCCTCTGTCTGGCATGTAGATTAGACAGATCAGCAAAGGCAAATGAAGCCGCGATTTAAATGATCGCGGCTTCATTTACATTTACATGGCTGCCGCGCTGAGCCGACAAACAGCTGATCAGCTGTTTGTCGGCTCGCCGCTAGTCTGGACGTTCCCCCTGTCGACATCAAAGCCCTTTGTCGGCAGCCCCATTATTCCTCGTGGGATGAGGTTTACTGATCAGCTGTTTGTCGGCTCAGCGCGGCAGCCATGTAAATGTAAATGAAGCCGCAATCATTTAAATCGCGGCTTCATTTACCTTTGCTGAACAAACAAATCTACATGCCTTTGCCGACAGAGGCATGTAGTGTAGACGTACCCTGTGAGTGCTCCCCCAGGGCCAGCCAAAAAAAAGGTACCGGTGCATACCAGGAAAAAAAAAAAAGCACTGCTTCTACCCTATGTGTATAGTAAGCCATCAAGTAATACTCTAGCTCTCTGCTGCACAACTAGCACTTACCCTAATGACTACTGACCAGTAGGTTAATTACATAAATTCCAAATAATTGCTAGGGATGGGACTAGGAGGAAGGAGTTTTGTTTGTCAAAGACTTTACTGGGCCTGAGTATTGCACAATTAGAGGAGATTCTAATCCAGGTTTAAGTCAGTGACCAAAGCTCTGCCCATTTCCAATTCTAGCCTTAGAAGTCAATGCACAAGCTCTATCACTTTGCGGTTATGCTGAATTTAACAACGGGGGTAAGGTGGGATGGAACTCGGACCCTCCTTGGGGTCAATGGCACTAACACACTAACATGCCAGTTGGTTACACTGTAATGTGTCAATTTCACGCTCCTATACTGATGATCGTGAAGCACATCCTAAAGCAACTTCAACATGCTCTTTCTTGTACCAAGGCAGTTTAAGAACAGTAGTGCATTCACAGTATCACAACTGCTCTCCAAGCAGTGCATCATCAATGATAATCAAATAGCTCTTCATCCTTAGGTGTGTGTTTTAAGTAGCCGTGCTTCCAACCATCCGACAAGGCTAAGAGTATTCATTCTAATTAAGGAGCAATTCTCTGTCATTCAGTGCAATAAAAGCAGGTGGTATTTAAGAGCATCATGCAGCAGGTAGGGCTTAGAAATATGGTAGGCTTGGCAGTCTGGAGGGAGGAAAAGGACACCTGCCTCCTAGAACAAAAGTTTTTTTTGTAAACGTACATATACATGGAGAAAATAGCAGGATATTGCTGAACACCATTTACTTCACTAGTAAAGATGGTGCTATTGCTCATTACATAGCAGAGCTATGTTATGGAAACATGGAAAAAGAGGCAGCCCTGGACTTGACATCAACTAAAAACACACAATCGGACATCATAATTTCACATCACTTCTCCCCTGAACTCTGGAACAGACCAACTCATGCTCCAAGGCAAACTGTATTTTCAGTGCACTGAAAGCCTTCAGAAATATTTCCTCAGTACGCCATTGTCACAAAAACACCATAAAAACTCTCAGCACTTCCCATCTCCAAAAGACTATCAACTCGTTAAACCTAACAGTTGTAAGGCAAGTGAGCAAATCTCCAGATTTTCCAGATCAGAAGACAAAACAAAAGAGGTTAAAACCAAAACTCTCCAAAGTGGCTTTTGATTTTGGGTCCCCGACTTCAGATGTGCTGAGTGCCCAAACCTCTAACAGTAAGCCCCTGAAAGATGTGGTTGCTCCGCACCCTTGAAAAATCAGGCTTTATTCATGTGTCTAAAGTTGGGTGTCCAAAATTCAAAAATAAAGGCCACACAAATAAGTGAGCATAATCCAAGAGCTCCCACTGCCTCATCACATGCTTCGTCCACTAGGCCAGACAGCCGCAGTGAAGAAAGTTCCCAAAGGGGCCATTTCAGGAGGGCAGGGGAGTTTCTATTGCTTTAAAAACCAGATTGGACAAAAGTACTAGACGTAGTATTGCCGAAGGCAGTCCTTCATTGGTTGCGGGGGGTAGTAAATGGGTTGGGTGGCCCAACAGACCTTTTGGATAAGGGCTAAAATATAGTATGTCCTGAAACAGCAGGGCTCATAACCCTCCCAGAATGACTAGTTCTTTAAGTAAAAATATCCCCCTTACTTAAACTCCGACAGTTCCTGAAGTGAACCGAATAACTCCTGGAGCAAGGCACTACTCAGCCTGTGTAAGGGTGGCAGTAGCTGGTCCTTTAGTAGTTTTGAATTATATTTCAGATTTTTCTTAGAGAGGCTAGATAGATATTAATAGTCACGGACATAACAGGATGGTAAAAGTATCAGAATTCATCCAACAGGTCTTAGATTATTTTTTAAAATCACTGTCAATTCATACAGACTGCAAAGCCCATCAAAAATGGCCATGGGCCATTTTTGAAAGGTAAGTGGTGGGAGAAGGAGGTAGAAAAGAGAAAGAGAGAGACATACACAAGATCAGCCTTAATGCTTAAAAGATTTCTCACCTGGAATAACAGAGATAGTTTTCAAAGCTCGGAGAACTCTGAAAGTTCTCAATGCTGAGACATTCCCAAGGTCCACAAACTCTGTGACATATCTGTAATGAGGGAGGTCACACACAAAAAACACAGTGACAAAACACACACCAAAAAACAACAACTACAGACAAAGCAATACATCACTCACAGGGGCCTGTACCCAACAGCTAACACCAACCGGAGGCCGCCTTACCTGGAATTACAGAAATAGTTTTCAAAGCTCTCAGAACCCTGAAAGTGCGCAGAGCTGAAACATTGCCTAGGTTTACAAACTCTGTTATATACCTGCAGAATTAAACCAGAGTTAATGGCACCATTGGGGTCACCTTCCCTTTAATATAATTGTTTGCAGGAACAGACTAATTTAAAATGCTTTAGAACTGGCACTGAGAGAGACACAGAGGGACACAAAGCCACAACCTGTTTAAAATGTCTCAAGAACATAGGCCAACTAGCGCAGCTGCATGTTTCATTCTTTGAGCTTTGCCCAATTTGGAGTCTGATGTTTGGATACTCTAGGGACTTAGGCAAAGCAATTTAAAGACATTTTCATTGGAAAAGGAACAGGTGATTTTGGAGAGACTGTTTGCTCAATTCAATGGGTCAGGTTGTCTGTCATAGCTACTTCACTTTCCTCCCAGTTTTAAACCATCAGCCACCAATCCTTGCAGTTATACAGCATATAAGTGCCTCACAGATGTTAATTCAGGAAACTTTGCCACTTCTGAGGCACACATAAGTATTATCCCCATTTTACAGACTTGGGGCACAGAGAGGTTAAATGAGTGAACCCAAGATCATAGATGATTCAGTATCAAAGCCAGGAGCAGAACCCAAAAGTCCTGGCTCCCAGACTCCCTACAGTAACCCCTAAACAAACAGCCTCCAAAAATAATTCTGCTGTTTTGGGGGAGTCTGGCATTTCTTAGCTTTCCAGGTGCTACAGGTCAAATTCATTAGTGTGCAGAGAAACTAGCTACCCATCACCTAAGCCTTGTAACTGGGATTTAAATGATCCACAGGCCTTTGGGACAAATTCTCCTCATATGGCAGCAGTACAACCCCACTGATGGTAAGGTGACTGTATGGCTATACCATGAGTGTGTTCGCAACAGTACTCATGCTTTTGAGAGCCTGACAGTTTTTTGGATGTTGGTACTGCATTGCTTGTTAACTTACAAATCAACTGACCAACAAAGGCTATTTAATGGGATTTGCAAAAGGAGCCTGGAGGAGTTAGGTTCCCAACTCACAATGAATTGCACCTAACCCCTTTAGGTGCCTATGAAAACCTCAGGTATTGACTAGTTGAATTTAAAGTCTCATTTGCAGTTCTTGGACAATGCATCTTTTAATCAACGATACATAGAAAGAACAGCTAGGGAAAGGGCTGGCACCCCAAAGAAACAAACGCTCTAAGCCATTGCATGCAGGTAATAGCAGGGCCTGATATTGCAGAAAAGCTGAGCACCCCCAACTCCTTCAAAATGCAAGTCCCTTGGACTCTTGAAAACACACCCCACGCCTTCATCAATCATCCCTTAGATTTCAGTAGCCAATGTTGGACCTGAGAGCCCGGAACATGGGACAGGTGTAAAATGAGTCAAAGCGAATATGGAAGGTAAAAAATTATTCCTTTCCCAGGCATTGCTCAGATTGCCAATGTTGTATTTCCAGTGACAACAGATAGGGTCAGACGAGTGACCAGGCCAAGAGGTGAAACACGTTTTTATATTGTACAGGGCACCCAAAGTTGAGAATCCATCCATCTCTAATTAGGGAAATGAATTCAGTGGTCTACATGCGGTAAGACACCTGGGCACTTAGGGTGTGTCTAGACTACAGGGTTTTGTCGACAAAACTAAACCTGCGTCTACACTACCGCTGAGTTCTGTCGACATAACGTCGACAGAACTCAGCAGTTTTGTCGATGCTGGTAAACCTAATTTTACGAGGAATAACGCCTTTTGTCGACAGAGTTCTGTCAACATAAGGCATTATTGCATCTAAACTGTCCTTTGCGTCCACACTGTTATGTCAACAAAGCAGCTTGCTTTGTCGACAGAACTGAATGTAGTCTAGACGCTCTTTGTCGACAGAAGCTTTGTCGACAGTATCTGTTGACAAAACTTCTGTCGACAAAACCCTGTAGTCTAGACGTACCCTTAGACTTGGAAGATAAGTTGACTCAGCAAAAGGGGAACAGACTAAGCTAGACAAAACAAAATACTGGAGAGCAGCCTTCCTTGTTGGTGATTCTGTATCTTTCACTGCAAAAAGTTAATACCTGTTCATTAACCCACAAGTATCAAAAACGCAGCCCAAGAAATCTCAACATGCAAACCAAAGCTGCGGAGGGAATCAGGGGTGGAGCCAGGGTTTAGGAATTCCTAGTTCCCACCCCCATGGTCAGTTCTCTATGGCTACGTCTAGAGTGCATCCCTCTGTCGACAGAGGGATGCAAATCAAGCACGTCGAAATTGCTAATGAAGCAGGGATTTAAATATCCCATGCTTCATTAGCATAAACACTTTTTTTTCCTAAACGGAGCTTTTTCGAAAAAAAAAACCCAAAACCCGGCAGTCTAGACACAGATTTGTCGACAATAAAGCCTTTTTCGACGATTCCTGTATTCCTCAAAAAAATGAGGTTTACAGGATCTATCGAAAAAGGCTTTATTGTCAACAGATCCGCATCTAGACTGCCATTTTTTTTTCGAAAAAACTGTTTCAGAAAAAAAGCAGCTGCCATGTTTATGCTAATGAAGTGCAGGATATTTAAATCCCTGCTTCATTAGCAATTTTGATGTGCCTAATCTACATCTGTCAACAGAGAGGTGTAGTCTAGACACACCCTATGAAAGGTCAACTTTCTGGCACAGGGATAAAACTAGAACAATGGACACTAATTACAAAACCCAACCTCACCATAGGTCAGTGGCCCCCAGACTGTAGGGTGCTCCCACCTTAGAGGGAACAGTGGAACATCTGCAGCAGTGTGAGGCAGGGACCAGGCCAGCACCCAGGAGATGCAAGGTGGAAGTACCATCCAGCCCTGCACTGGCCCCAGCTCTGCTCCAACCCCCGCTGCAGCTCCACTCCACCCCAGCTCCACACTCATTCCTTTTCCTCTCACAGGCCAGCTCCACCTCTAGCTTTATTCCCAGTCCTGCCCCCAGCTCTGTCTTCAGCCCATGCATCTCTGCTGAGGAACCATTGACCGTGCAGTCTGGGGTGGGATGTGAACAGGTTCCATTACTGGTCAGGGAGCTGGGGTGTGACACAAAAAGTTTGGGCTCTACTGCCACCGGTGCATATTCAGAAAGCTGCGATTTACCCAAAAAACATTTAAGTCAAAGCTGTTGTTAGCAGATGCACCTCCACGAATTTCAGTGGAGTTGCATTTAGCTCTGTCTTTATCTCAAGACTGCATTGAGAATTAAAGCAAAAGTCTAGACTTGGAAGAAATCTTAACGTGGTCCCCACTTTGAGATTTCTTCAGCTTTACCTTTTCCCTTATGCACCTGCCTCAAACTAACATTCAACCCCCTCTCACATTTTATGTATGTACATAGAACTGCTAATAGGAATAACCTGAAAATGCAACTTACGCCATCATGATGACACTGAAATCTAGCCAGTTCCATGGATCCCGAAGGAAAGTAAAACCATCTATGCAGAAACCTCTCGCAATAATTTTCACAAGTGATTCAAACGTATAAATACCAGTGAATGTGTACCTGTTAAAAGGGAGGTCAAAAACAGAAGTCTGATAAGAACAATGAAAAAAAATTCAAATGGATTAGCCTTAACAAATCAAAAAGTCACAAAACCCGTTTTACTCCCACTAACTTAACTGGAAGTAAGAGCAGGTTTACTGAAGAAAAACAAAATTCTGCAAGTATTTAAGGAAAAAATGTCAGAAGTATTTAAAAAGAGAATGATATTAAAAAATACTACTTACTCCACATTCTTCGACCATTCAGGTGGGTTACTAAAAGTCATGAATACACAGTTGGTCAAAATAGTGGCCATAATGATCATGCTAAATACTGTAGGGTGAAGTCAAGGAAGAAAGGAACATTGTCTGTTTACTTCAGTATGAAAACATCTTTGTAAAATTCATTGCATCAGAGAGACAATTCTAATGAGAATAATTTCCAGACAGTGATCTAGTTGGCTCTTGGCCTATCTAGCCAATAGTAAGACAAATCCAGTGGTCACAGGAGATGCAGAACAGAGACATTTTTTCTTATTTTTTTCCATTTAACTAGCTCATTGGTTTCTCTACAATGCTGTGATCTGTTGGACACTGTGGGACTGATTGTCCATTGCATTCTGATTTGGTAGTAATTTGTATCCACTTAACACTTGTGCAAACACCTGCATGAGAAACAGAGCAGCAGTGAACTGAGAAATATCACTCTCCAAAGAGCATTGCACACACACACACACGCTCAAGGAGCTGAGAATGTTCATATGAGTTAATATTTGTGGCAGGCTAACATAGCTCTGTTCTGCCTCCAGGCACTGATCCGAGGAAGTTGCATATATGTGTCATGTTCATGTTCTGCAACCAAACAAGAAAAGCAAAAATATGTCTCTCACCTTTCTAACATCAGACACATTTTAGATACCACTTAGAACTAATCATGAAGGATGTAACATTGTAATGTGTGTGTAATCAGCAGAGACCATCACAATCATCGAGACCAGGAGTGAGCAAATACCAGCTCCACAATGCCATATTTACCTGTGCCTCCACAGGTAGGAGGATAGCAAGCCAGTGGGAGCTGTGATCATCTGTCCCTACAGAGGCACAGGTAAATATAATGGCAGCGGCCCACCAGGGGTTAACCCAGGACAACCACAGTCGTTTTATTGCCCACCTCAATCTAGACTGACCTCCTGCTCCTGTAAATAAAACCGAATCCCTACCTCATACTTCATAACAATTTAAATTCATCCTCTAAGTGAATCATCCCCCAAGACAATCCATCTACATTCAGGAATAGCAAAGCAATGTGCTGGTAAATGTAGTAAGTGAGCAGCACTGTATTAAAATACTTGCTAGAAACCTGGCTAGGATTTCATTTTGGGGGTTTTCCAACTGCATGAAACATGGGGTGCATTTGATAAGATATGCATTAACTGCAAAGTGAATCCTACAGGACAGGTAGAGTCTAGTATCTTAAGGAACCTTTTTCTCTTTCTCCCTTCCCCCTCTCCCGCATCCTGATTTTGTGTATTCAGCTGAAGGAGGCAAGTACGCCCATCAGCCGCATGAGTCCCCTGATAGGACTGCTCACTCTTGCAGGGGCACTCAACTGCATGGGCGAAACATGAACAAGTCTCAAATACATCAGTCAAAAACTGAAAGGTGCTTTTGTCAAAGGCAGCACATGGTTTTCATAGTTTTTCTCCCACAAGAAATGGGAAAAAATCCCTATTGCTCTTAAACTAAAAGACCATGAGATGTCCCCTTTCAAACTCTATCCTGTATAATATGATTTAGACAACTTGCAACACTGCCAAAGTAACACGAACTCCTAATACACACAAGGTGGGATTTTCGGAAATGGGTTGGCATTAACTTAATTCTGCTTCAAAGTCAACAGAAAAATATCCATTGTCTTCAAGAGGGACAGAGTTACCCCTCGATTTCAAATGTTGATGCACTTTTGAGAATCCCATGTTGTAACAATTTTAACAAGACCATTCTAAGATTAACAGCCTTTGGACAGAACCTAAAAATAACCACAAGAATTCCATTTGCAATGTCAGCATGTCAAGGCCTTGTATTTTCTAAGGATTCCCTTATACTTCATTTCTTCTTAAAAGTAAAGGGTTACCTGAGGCTGGATGCATGTGTTATATTCAAGGGAACTGAATTAAAGACGAAACACTGGTTATCACTTAAGTACAAATTTCATCAAAGTGAAACATGACATCTGACTATTTTCTCTATACAGGCAGTCCCCGGGTTACATGGATCCGACTTACATCGGATCCCTACTTACAAACAGGGTGAGGCAACCCCGCACTAGCTGCTTCCCCCCAGCAGACCAGGGAGATGCGAAGCTAGCGCCTTGCCTCCCCTCCCCCCCAGCAGACCAGGGAGACGCAGAGCGGCTTTTCTCAGCAGACACCTCAGCTTGAGAATAAAGGACTGAGGGAAGTGAGGTGTGGGAGACTAAAACTGAGCTCTGGAGAAATGTTTGGCTAGAGTTTCCCCTACAATATGTACCAGTTCCGACTTACATACAAATTCAACTTAAGAACAAACCTACAGTCCCTATCTTGTACGTAACCCGGGTACTGCCTGTATATGCTTCCAAACCACCAGTCCTCTCTCTCTCACACACACAAACACACACTCCTTAACATATTTTAGACACAAACCTTAAATCTGATCATTTCTTTTGTAAATGTTTATATTTATTTTATATTTATATGTAAATGCATTTTTTGTATTTTAAAAATGCTGTTGCCACCAAAAGGAAATGTGTAAGTAAACAGACAGCCTCTTCCTAATAGTCTGATCCTTGTTTGGATTCAGGGTCACATACGTAGGGTTTGAAGACCAAAATAAGCATGTCTTACTCTTTACTTTTAAGAGTGTTTCAGGAGCAATATAGCTGCAGCAGATAGAACTAGATTCTATTGTGTCTCTGACATCAACAGCATTGTTAACTAAGGATATGTCTACATTACATAGTTTTTTTCAGAAAAACGGCTGTTTTTCCCAAAAAAGTCAGTTACATCCACACTGCAATCGCGTTCTTCCGAAAGAAAACTGAAAGAACAGAGGGGGTTTTCTCTTTCGGAAAAATGTGCGTGTGAGCGGGGAAGAGTGATTTCTTTCGAAAGAAGAAGAAAGAGGAAAAAACATAGGTGCCCTGGTGACCACTCCATCCATAATAATCACAGCTTACATGCGAAATAGTGTCCATTCAGTGTGGACACTATCTTTCGAACAAGCTTTTGCAGTGTGGGTGCTCTCTTTCAGAAGACTTTTTTTTGGAAGATCTCTTTTGGAAAACCTTCTTCTGAAAAAATCCTGCAGTCTAGACATAGCCTAAGAGCCTGACCCAAAGCCATTTGGAAGTGTCTTCATCAGCTTCAGTTAGAATTAGGCCAGGCTTCAGAACTACCTGCAAAATCTTTGTTTCAAAATGATCAGATGCAGACCCCTCAATTGCACCTTAGCCCATCTATGGGAGAAAGGTTTACCAGAATCAATACATAACCTAGCAAAAATCCAGTTCAATTCCCAGATCAAGTTGCTAGCCCTAGCAGCTGGAAAAGACACATCACTTCATTTGCAAACCAAGCCGATCTGATATGGATGCTTTTGAGAGATCACAGACCTGGGACTCTACAAGATCTATTTTACAAACCCTTTGCAGAGTAGAAAACTAGGAATTGCCAGACTGGATAGACACACCTCATTCAGTATCTTCTCTCTTGACTCTTACAACAAAAGCATCAGATGCATCAGAGAAAGTGGATCATTATGGAATAAACTTGCATATTGAGGGAGGTTTGAGAGACACCAACAGACTTAGAGAGGACTAGGGACATAATTGTAAGTAAAGCACAGTTGGCTGCATATTTGGCTCAATCTGTTGAATGGTTTCACCAGCTAGATAAACTTTTACTCCTCTTCTTGTGAAGCACAGCCATAGACAATTACTGTTCCCAGATTTACTGGTCCTTGGGTCCTGTGAGAACGGATGTATTGCAGTCCTTTGTAAATTACATGTTACTGGATGTGTCATGCCTATAGGAACTACAATTACTTATTCATAAATGAAATAATTACTACTGTATACACCGGGAGCCCAATCCATTGGGATCCCTTCACTCACGTGAGTGTTGGATCATTGATTTTTGCAAGCAGTAAAACAGCAGCAGCGCAGAAGTCAATTATTAATTTAAAAAGGATATGAGTGTATCAAAATTTTAATAGCTATTCTCCTAAGCAGATTAAAAGGACTTAAAATGTACAAGGCAGGTGTGGCACTAAATCGGAAGAGTGTTTTCCCTCTGTTTAGTACTACAAAGGTCTGCAGGGAAAGAGAAAGAGAAAAAGAGTTACTGTGTGAAAAACTGAAGTATGAAACATACGTACCAGAAAAAACAGTACAACTTTCAAGACAAGAATTTAAAAGTCACTTAAGAATTACATTTCCTGGTGTTTTAAGAAGATTCTCACTCATGGTGGAATGTGCATTCCATAGTATCATTCTTATTGGTATTACTATACAATCTGAAGGCCAAAGATCAGAGCCCTGTCCAAACAGAAGCTTAGCAGAATCTAATCAGCCAAGTCAGAGTAGAAGAAAGGAAATATTACTCTCCCCACCTTATGAAGGGGGGGAACCATGACCCAGAGAGGTTAAGTGACTTGCCCAAGGTCATGCAGGAAGTCAGTGACAGGGCCTGCAGCTGAACCCAGAGCTGAAGCGGTAGGTCAGCACTTTAACCTAAGTTCATCCTTCATTTCAAATACAGCAGACACGGGGTTTCTCAGATCTGTCACTCCCTCCCAGCTCTGCTAATTACATTGCCACCCTGCATCAGTTTGTGGCAAGAGCACGTTTCATCACCTGCAAAGGAGGAGGAAAAAAGTCACATAAGCAGAAAAAAAAAATCCTGAAGCCAAGCCTGGCAGAACTGAGCACAGCCAGGTGACCAGCTGCTCCCCAAGAGCTCTGAGCATACTGCATAATGCCGCACACACCTGAGCCATGCCCATGTATATCCATTGCCTCCCCCTTCGTTAGATTTATTTGGAAGTGCCAAGCAGGGCTTCTCTCCTTGAGTTTACAAAAGCGGTGTAATAAACTGAGTAAATACCCACTGGTTCATTCTACTCAACCTCATCTCCCAAAACACAAAGCCACCATTTTATTACCCTACCAGAGTCTCTGAGACCTCCTTCATTAGGCAAATCCTGCATAGAATGAGAGAATCCTAGGGTAGGAAGAGACCTCAGGAGGTCATTGAGTCCAGCCCCCTGCTACAACTGGAGAGAAAGAGAGAACCTACAAAACCTCCTCTGTCAAACCAATCTTTCCCTCCCTCCTATGCTCCTGCCAGAGAATGTACATGGCCTCCCTCACCAGACATTCCCCTCCCCCCATTCAGGAGGCTCTCCTTGTCAGACTCTCTCCTCCCTCTCTTACACATGTGGCCTCCTGCATCCCAGAGTCCCACCTGGAGTTGAGAACCCCTTATTCTCTGCATTCTGCTTCCTTGAAAAGTAAGGAACAAAGCTCAACTGGTCTGAAAGTTACGGAACCAGGCCCACCCAAGTAGAACAGGAATAGGCAATAAGAGGTCCACATGCTAATGGGGTTCACCAGGTGGACCCTCCCACACTTTATGTATCTGTGCATCTGCAGGTATGGCCACTTGCAGCTCCCATTGGTTGCAGATAGCCATTCCCAGCCAATGGGAGCTGCAGGAAGTGGTGTCCTGGTTTGTGCCCCTTCCCACAACTGCCATTGGCTGGGAGCAGCAATCCGCAGCCAATGGAAGCTACAAGAGGCAATGCCTGCAGACACAAGTAAATAAAGTGCCAGCAGCCCACTAGGGGATAATTCTGGTGAACCACCTCCGTCTTATTGCCCATCCCTGACATAAAGCATGCTCCTCCCCTGTAATGAGGAAAAACACCTCATGTAAACTATTTAAGGTGCACTACCCATCAGTCCTGTGCATGGGGTGAGAACATTCAGGAGTTCCACTGCTTGTCCCTTCTGTCACAACAAGGGCCAGAGCAAGAATAGCATGTTATAAGGCAGCAGCGTGACTGCAGCCAGCATCAAGTAAGAATGTTTCAGGACTCAGGTATCCTTGTTTTACTCAATTCACAATGGGCCACTCAAAAAAGTCTGTAGCACACACATCTAGGAAGGAACCAGCTCCACAGCTAAAAGGCTTACAGAAGGAGCAGGATATAGAAAAGGGGGAATTTCCAACTAAATAAATGAGGGGGGTCCCATATGAGAGTTATGCTAAACCAGGGGTGAGGAACCTTTTTTGGGTCGGGAGCCACTGACCCACAGAAAAATCAGTCGAGGCCCACACACAAAATATGGCACCTGCCTGAGAAGCACAAAGATACTCCTCACATTCCCCTCACACACCAGAGCCTAGGGGGGCCTCGCCTCGTAGGTTCTGTGTGCTCCAGCCCTGGTGGGGCAGCCAGGGATGGGGATGGAGCAACAGCACAGGCTCCCCAATGCGGAGGGGTTAGGGGGAACCATCAGCCTCGGGGGTTGAATCCAGGCAAGCTGGGGGCCACATCCGGCCCCCAGGCCTGAGGTACCCCACCCATGTTCAAACAGATAAACCACAACTGGCCCCCTTGGCGATACCTCAGCAGAGAAGCCTGCCTCAGACTAATTTTGAGGCTTCCCTGTAGTGTAGACGTGCTCTTTCAAAATAAACTATTTCAGAAAAAATAATCCAAAATAGCTTATTTCGAAATAAGCGTGCTGTGTAGACGTATCCTCAGAGAGGTAACAGCTAAGCCTGGTGGTTTTAGTTCAAGTAAGCAGTCCAGGATAAGAGGTAGCGGTACCTCCTGGGGGTCAAATTGTTTGAGTGCACACCAGAGAGAGAACCTTTTCCATTTTTCGAGGTAGGCAGCCCTTGTTGTAGATTGTCTACTGCTGAGAAGAACATGTTTTTCTGCTTCTGAACAGTTCTCGCCTCATTTTGGAAGCACTGAGACAAAATTTCTGGGGATGTAGATGCAAGATTCTGCTGCTGTTTTGCAACAAGAGATCAGGATGTTGTGGACGTGGGTGGGGAAGAGACAATGCAAGGCAAGAGAGGTAAGGGAACCAAGTCTATCTGGGCCATGTCAAGGTGATGAGAATAACATGTGCATTGTCTGTGCAAATTTTCTGGATCACTCAGGTAATGCACAAAATAGTGCTGAGCTCCATGGGATTAGGAAGGCATCCCTGAGAGATCCCGCAGCTTGTTCTCCTCCCGCCCCCGCCTCCCAGAACAGAAGAGAGGGATTGTGTGGTTCTTGTGAGATGCAAAGAGGTCTATTTGTGGCTGACCCCATTTGTGGAAAGTGACAGTCAAGACACTAGGATGTAGCTCTCACTCTTGGTCAACTGAGGAGTAGCGACTGAGTGCATCTGCTATGGTGTTGTATATTCATGCTGTAAGGGTCACATTGTGATGGATGCACCAGTTCCATAGCTTCCATACTTAAGGATTGGGGTCAGACACCACCCTGCCTGTTGCTGTGAAACCTACATGTCATACTGTTGAGTTTGTGTATGATTTTGTTGCGTACATGGGGGCAGAAATGCTTACACACCTTTTGTGCTGCTCTGATGTGAAGTCATGTCTCTGTAAGTGTCCATCTGCCCTGTGCTGTATGTTGTCCGGTGAGTGCCCGAGCCCAAAAGTGAAGTATCAATGGTGATGTGTACCAGCTGGGTCTCCTGATGGAAAGGGATTCCAGACAGGATATTTGATGGGATTGTTCACCACTGTAGGGAGGATAGCACGTTGCTCAGTACTGTGACCTGTCTGCTTAGAGAGCATATCAGAGGAGTAGCCATGTTAGTCTGAATCTGCAAAAGCGACAAGAAGTCCTGTGGCACCTTATAGACTATTCGTGGGCTTGTGCTCCAATAAATCCGTTAGTCTATAAGGTGCCATAGGGCTCCTTATCGCTTTTGCTTAGAGAGAGTGTCTTGTGGGTATGTATACCGTTGTGAGTCGTCTCCGTAGACATTGCATGTGGAGTCTGGCATATTTGATGATATAAGTGGTTGCTGCCATATGTCCCATGACTTGAAGGCAGGTCAATATCAAAGTATGGGGGCTGAAGGTTACAATACATATAAGGGTATGACTACACTACCCTCCTAGTTCGAACTAGGAGGGTAATGTAGGCATACCGCACTTGCAAATGAAGCCTGGGATTTGAATTTCCCGGGCTTCATTTGCATAAGCGGGGAGCCGCCATTTTTAAATCCCCGCTGGTTCGAACCCCGTGCAGCGCGGCTACACGGGGCACAAACTAGGTAGTTCGAACTAGGCTTCCTAGTTCGAACTACCGTTACTCCTCATTTCACGAGGAGTAACGGTAGTTCGAACTAGGAAGCCTAGTTCGAACTACCTAGTTCGTGCCCTGTGTAGCCGCGCTGCATGGGGTTCGAACCAGCGGGGTTTTAAAAATGGCGGCGCCCCGCTTATGCAAACGAAGCCCGGGAAATTCAAATCCTGGGCTTCATTTGCAAGTGCGGTATGCCTACATTACCCCGCTAGTTTGAACTAGCGGGGTAGTGTAGACATACCCTAAGTTTGATTAGGGTGAAGTTATTATTCCCCTTTATTCGGCATTGGTGAGGCCACATCTGGAGTATTGCATTCAGTTCTGGGCCCCCCCCCCCACTATAGAAAGGATGTGGACACATTGGAGAGGGTCCAGAAGAGAGCTACCAAAATGATTAAGAGGCTGAAGCACATGATCTATGAGGAGATGCTGAGGGATCTGGGCTTATTTAGTCTGCAGATGAGAAGAGTGACGGGGGATTTGATAGCAGCCTTCAACTTCCTGAAGGGAGGTTCCAAAAAGGATGGAGAGAGGCTGTTGTCAGTAGTGACAGATGGCAGAACAAGGAGCAATGGGTCTCACGTTACAGTGGGGGAGGTCTAGGTTGGATATTAGGAAAAATTATTTCCCTAGGAGGGTGGTGAAGCACTGGAATGGGTTCCCTAAAGAGGTGGTGGAATCTCCATCCATAGAGATTTTTAAGTCCCAGCTTGACAAAGCCCTGGATAAAATGATTGAGTTGGGGTTGGTCCTGCTTTGGGCAGGGGGCTGGACTCGATGACCTCCTATGGTCTCTTCCAGCCTTAGGATTCTCTGAAAGCCATCCAACTTCTATATGTGGACCAGGTCTTAGAGCTTTAGGATTATCTCTCACTACAGTCGACAGCAAGATTATTATTGGCTTCAGCAGGAGTTGGGTAAGGCCATTGTGTGTGAACAGTTTTACTCTCACATGCTGGCACAAAGACTCTCCCCCCAAAGACAACAGAAACTCTCCCTTCTAAACAGCCTCATTCACACCTATACTGGGAATCCATCCTCCTCTTAAGCTGTGTGGGCAAGTGACATTTATGATGCATTGATCTGTCCAGATGTTGGAGAATTTCTTCTCCATTTTCCTGGAGCAGGTTAGGCAGTAGCTCAAGCTATTAACAATTTATATGGGTAAAGGCCTAGGGGAATTGTATACCCAAATCCTGGAGGAAGTAGGACAGGGGAAAGCCATAAGGGTAAGGTTTATACAGAAAACTAGAAAGCTCCAGTAATTAACAACAAAGAAGGGAGGATCTTGCCAACTTCAGAAGAGAAGCTGCTAGTCTGACTTCAGTTATGGGGGGAAGAGATATTGGAAGCACTGATTGAGAACAAGATTACAACACATTCAGAAATGTATAATTAATTGAGGAACAGTCCACAGGGACTCGCCAAGCAGAGATCACACGCCACATCCTTGCTAATATTCTTTTAAGATGTGATTGCCTTGGTAGATAAGTGGAAACGGGGAGGGGAGGGAGAGAGGGGAAAAAAACAAATGGATCATGATTTGGAGTTCAGTAAGTCATATAAGGCCACAATGTGAGTGATTGATTCACAAAGTCAGATTGCAGAAAGTAAGGTGCAGGATTGAAGGCAGACAGAATGACTGAAACATATGAGCCACAGACTGAAGGGGGTGGAGGGCATTAAGGATGAATGCAAACGGATACAACTCCACATAGAGAGAGAAAAAGTAAGGTCTAAAATGGATCAGTATGGCTAACGTAGGAATTGCCATGTCAGATCAGATCAATAACCCATCTAAATCCAGTAAATCTCTGGCAGTGACTGATACTAAATGCTAAACTTACCTTACATGCACACTCGTATGACTGAGGGGGATTATTTCAAAACCATTTAAATTTGCTTTTCTTACTTAATAAATCTGGGTGGCAGCAAATAAAGAATAGGGAAAAAATAAAAGCACTTTGGCTTAGCATTCTTGGTTAATAGCTGTGCTATTCACTGTACCAGTAGTGAGTTGTACACTCTAGTGCAAGTCAAATATAATCTAGAAATTATAGCTAAAAGAAAGAACAGAACAAATCAGGAGAAGAAAGAAGAAGGAAATTTTCCCATGCAATTGTTAACCATGCTACACATGAGGACAAATAAAACAGGGTTGTACCATTCAACTCAAGCCAAAAACTGGATCTATGTCCCCCTACATCACTTTCCAGGCTGTTCTTCCAGCACCAGTTGAGACTATCTTGTCTCTGCCACAAGAAGGGATAGTTTGTTTCATGTAAACATCCCCAGGATTCTTGGATTAAGCAGATTTCTCCTCCACACAAGCCATATGGCCCTTTGGCTTCAGACCAGCCCGCAATGCACTCAATGAAGTACAGCCATAGTCCCTTATCATAGAATCATAAGAGCTGGAAGAGACCTCAGGAGTCCTCATCAAGTCCATCTCTCTGCCCAAGGCAGGACCAATCCCAAGGCTCCTCGATGCCATATTAAGCAGATGAACATTTTTAACCACTGGCAATGAGCCCAAGCTACAGATTTTAGATGCTCAGATCCACAGTGGCTTTGCTCTGTCTTCTCTCTTCAGCGTGTTTGTTGTCAGTCATGATTTGCATGTACACAGCATTTTATCAGGGCACAAGCTAAGACAACCCATCACATGAAAAAGCGGACAATCCAACCCAAAGAATGTAAAATATCTCTATCACCATCAAACCATCACTATGAGAATCACGTGTGTACAACTGGAGAGGTGTGTCTAGAACACCAGTCCTTCAATAGCAAAACTCTCTGGCCGCTGCCATCCCGGTGAAAGAAATGGAACGACCTGTATGCATTGAAGAGTTTAGACTCTTATGCGCCACATCCTCCTACATGTACCATAAGAAATCTTTCCTGATGCTTGACAGATTAAATGCTTCAGAACCCATGCATTAGAATGAAACTTACCCCTACAGGGGTCAGCACAAGGCCTATAAACTGCCTAAGACCCCCCTAAATAAAGGTCAGGGCCTTAAGTTCTGACACACTTCTTGCTGAGGAAAACTACCTTATAGGAATGGTAAAGCAGGGAATGGTAATCACATGTCCATTCCAATGTAGGGGTGCATGGGCACACATGCATGCAAGCCAGAAGATTTTTGCGTAGCAGAAGTTGCCAAGTCAGCCTATGCACCCACTGAAGTGGTGCCAATATGATACTCAATATACAGCCTTGCTGACATGCCAACACCCCAGTTCCTTCTTGCCAGCTACTCTGACAGAGGAGTAGGAAGGTGGGTAAGAATTGGAATGGACATGAACAGCACATCTCGAAGAACAACTTACGAAAGGTGAGTAACAGTTGTCTCTTCTTCCAGTGCTTGTTCATGTGCATTCCAATCACAAGCTAAGCTTTGGCCAGTGGGGTTGTAGCCATGAGCTGATTGGAGTACAGCCCTGCCAAAGGCCGTGCCATCTCTTGCATGCTGGGTAATGTCGTAATCTGCAGAGAACATGTGGATGGAAGACCAAGTCGCTGTTCAACATATCTCACGAATTGGGACATGAGCTAGAAAAGCTGTGGAAGAGGAATGAGTACCTGTAGAATGTGAAGTGATTGCTGGTGGAGAAATCTGTGCCAGGCTACAACACTCGCGGATGAAGGAGGATATCCAGGAGGAAATTTGTCGAGAGGAGACAGACTGGCCTTCCATCCTATCAGCAACAGCTACAAATAACTGGATCAATTTTCTAAACGATCAAAAAGCCAACACCCCACATACATCCAGTCTCTGCTCTCGAGTCCTGAAAGGTGGCTTGGGGATAAAATATTGGGAGGAATATGTCCTGGTTGATGTGGTATTGGAACTCCACCTTTGGAAGAAAAACAGGCCGAGGTCTCAACTGCACCTTGTCCTTAAAGAATACAGTGCACGGAGGGTCCAAGGTCAGGGCCCTAAGTTCTGACACACTTGCTGCCAAGGAAAGCTACTTTATAGGAACAATAAAGTAGGGAACACGTGGCTAGCGACTCAAAGGGAGGACCTTTGAGTCTCGAGAGGACTAGGTTAAGATCCCATGGAGAATCATAGAGTCCTAGAACTGGAAGGGATCTCAAGAGATCATCGAGTCCAGTCCTCTGCCCTCACAGCAGGACCAAGCACCATCTAGATCATCTCTGATAGACATCTGTTATATTTAAGAGTTAGATAGACATCTATCTGCTCTTAAATATCTCCAGTGATTCTACAACGTCTGTAGGCAATTTATTTCAGTGTTTAACTACCCTGATAGGCAGGAAATTTTTCCTAATGCCCAACCTAAACATCCCTTGCTGAAATTTAAGCCTATTGCTTCTTGTTCTATCATCAGTGGTTAAGGAGAACAATCTTTCTCCCTCTTCCTTGTAACACTGTTGAATCATTTTTGTTTCACTTGCCTGGACCCTCTCCAACTCCCCACATCTTTTTTGAAATGTGGTGCTTGTTGAGTATGATCATCTTCCATGGGAGTTGTGGACTCTCAGGTGACTGATGAACCCCAAGTTCTACAACAGCGAGGACAGACGTTTCCAAGTACAACAGGAGGCAGTTGACCATGATTAGAAGCCAGTCTCCCTTTCCTCTTGGGCCTCTTCTCTTCTTCAGCTTGTCAGCAGACAAATTCAAAATGCAGGGAACCATCGCATAGGACTTGTCTCCAGTTTGAGCAATCCTGGGCGAGTGTCTCCCAAGTGTCAACATCAAAACTGGACTTACGTTATCCTTTAGCAAGTCCTTAAAACACTTCCGTTGTCCTCCCACGTTATGGTATCATTCTTTCAGCTGAGAAAACAGAACCTGTTTCAGGAGGTGATGGTCCAGCATCCAAAAAATGTGACCAGTTCAGTGAAGTTGCTGACGGATGATCATTGTCCTGATACCAGTGATCCTTGCCTCTTCCGGAACACGGATGTTAGTGTGCCTGTCTTCCCATTTGATCTTCAAGATCTTGCGGAGGCAGCATTAGTGATACCTCTCAAGGACTTTCAAGTGATGTCTGTGGGTTGTCCAGGTTTCAGACCCATACAACAGTGTTGGGAGAATGACGGCTTGAAAGACAAGAAGTTTGGTGTCTGTTCGAATGTTGTGATCTTCAAAAACCCTGTGCCAGATACGAGCAAAGCCATGCTGGCCCAGCTCAGACAATGTTGGATTTTTACATCAATATCTGTCTTGGACGAAAGACAACTTCCAACGTAGAGAAAATGATCAACATTCTCCAGTGCAGGGCAAAAATCTTCCAGCTTCCATGCATACACACCTACACTGGAATGCACATAAAAAAGCAGTCAAAGAACTTCCTCCTCAGTATTTAAGCCATCCTTTGACCCAGCCATTAGCCTCACAAGAGCACAGCACAAGAGAATCCAGATGGGCCCTCTACCAAAAGAACTGTTGTTTCCCAGCAAGAATTTCTCTTAAGGAATTTGCCATTTCACTGGTGCAACAACATATTATAACTCCTTTGGCTAAATTAGACCATAGAGCGGTAAACTAGTTGAAAGGGAAATCAAAATTGGATTGCGGTTTGGTCCCTCAGGAAAAATATCCGTAAGTACAACAGCTAATGAATGTGCATCTCCCAGCAAAAGGCCCTTTAAAAGTACTTTGGATGACTCTTTACAAATCGCAGCATCAAGTATTAATAAATGGCTTCTCCTGGCATATCAGAGTTCTGAAAGGCCATTTTTCTCATTTCTAAGTAGCAGAAGGCGGAAGGGAGGACTCAGGTTGGGGATACAACTCCTCCCCTCTGCTAAGAACCTGCCCTCCACACCACAAACAACTTTCAAAGAGTTTTACACCATTCTTTTTCTTCTCTTTTCTTGCTATACCACCTAGGGCCAGGAGACCCAGCACAAAAAGTTCACAGTGAGCAGAGAGGCAATGGGGCAGGAATTACAATCTAGAGGCAGCATTCCAGCCTACATGACTACTGATAGTAATTCTATCCATTGCCATACCTGCCTACTTTGCAAAGGACCAGCCCATTCAGCTACAATCTGATGGACTTGTCATTCTTCTATCCGGGCCTTTGATGTTCTACATTCCCCTAACCTCTTCAACAAGATCCAGTGGATTTCACTGCATAATCAAGTGTTGGGACTGGGTTCTCCTCAGCACAGGGCTTCTAACATAACATTTAACTCTTAACCACACAGATCTTTTTTAAGCAATGGAAAGGGCTCCGATTAGATGGTTGATAAAGGCATTTAAGCACCTGGACAGATTGACTGATAAATAATAGTGGTTTTTTGTTTGTGGCTCTCCAAAGCACTTGAAAGATATGGCTAAATTTTATAACCTTGATGGGAAACCGAGGGTACGTCTAGACTACCGCGTTTTGTCGACGGAAGTTTTGTCGACAGATACTGTCGACAAAACTTCCGTCGACAAAGAGCATCCAGACACATTGAGTTCTGTCGACAAAGCAAGCTGCTTTGTCGACAGAACTCCGTAGTCTAGACGCAATGTTACAGGCAATAACACCTTCTGTCGACAGAGTTCTGTCGACAGAAGGTGTTATGCTTCGTAAAATGAGGTATACCAGCGTCAACAAAACTGCTGAGTTCTGTCGACGTTATGTCGACAGAACTCAGCGGTAGTGTAGACGCTGGTATAGTTTTGTCGACAAAAGTCCACTTTTGTCGACAAAACTAGGTAGTCTAGACACACCCCAAGTCACAGAGACAAGGGGACTCACCTAAGCACTGCGAGGCAGTACAACTGTCCTCTGTCCAGGTTTTCACACAATGGTTCCCAATCTGCGAAGATGCTCAGCACAATCTGCCAGCTACCCAGTTTTTGTGACTCAGGGTTAGTGGCTAATCATCCTGCTGCACACCCCAGTTTTTTGTGCCTCAAAATGTGGCAACTTTATGAGTCAAGGCCAGAACTCAGACTGTTTTTCAGATAGCACCATAGCCAGGCATTCTGCTTTACAACTGGTGATTCCAGAACCAAGCAGTTTGGGTGCGTCTACACGGCACCTAAAATTCGAAAAAAGAGACACAATTTGCACTATGCAAATTGCGTAGCTTATTTCGAGTCTATTTAGAAATAGCTTATTTTGTCCACACAGCGCCAAATTCTGAAATAAAGCGTTATTTCGAGCTATCCATTACTCATCAGAGAATGAGGTTTTCAGGGATGGCGAAATAGTGCATCCTCTATATTTTGAAATAGCAGACGCGTTCAAAAGACGCGGAGTAGCTATTTCGGGATACGTATCCCGAAATAACTTTGCTGTGTAGATGTACCCCTAATGATCTGCATTAATATAAAAAAGAAGCCTGTTTCATCATTAGCTTGCACCATGGGCACTCATTTATAGCAGTATAAAATGCTATCTAATTAGAATCACTTCATATTGATGAAAAAACACTGCACAAGATACACAGCAAGAGAGTCCAGGGCCTCAGTTTTCTCAGCTCCCCACCTTCTCTTTATCCAGGAAACCACACTGGATCAGCCCGTGCTCTTGCCCCAAAGGGCGCTGGAACCCAGCAGGACTGATTTGGAATTAGCTTAGCACTTTACCTAAACTCCCTTTGGCTACGTCTATACTGCTTCCTTTTTGCTCAAGAGCCATTCTTCCTCATTTTTTCAGGAAGAACAGCTCTTGTGTAAGGGGGGGGGGGCTTTGCGCAAAAAGGAGCCATCTACACAGCTCCTTTTATTGCAAAAGCCTCTTGTGCAAAACCAGCCCCTAATTAATGATGCAAATGAAGCACAGCAATATGCTTATCCATGCTTCATTTGCATAGTTTTGCACAAGAAGGAAGCAGTATAGATATAGCCTTTGTGACTTTAATTTTGGGGGAACTGCAAGGTCTGGATCTTTCCACACACTTCATACTTGCTGTGTACTCCATCCTAAAGCAAGTTCCAACTCATATTCCCAGGAGATTCTCACTGATGTGTCAGATGAAGCTTCTACCAGGCAATGTCTACACTACAGAGTTTTTTTCGGAAAAATGGCCATTTAAAAAAAAAAAACTTGAATTATGTCCACACTGCAATTGCGTTCTTTCAAAAGAAAATTGAAAGAACAGAGGAGGTTTTCCGACATTGGTAAACATCTTTCTATGAGAAAGAAGCCTTTTTCCTTCGGAAAAAGGCGTGTGTGAACGGGGAAGTTCTTTCGAAAGAAGAGGAAAGAGGAAAAAGCACAGGCGCCTTGGTGGCCACTCCGTCCATAGTAATCACAATTTACATGCAAGATAGACGTTATCTTTCGAAAAAGCAGATCGCTTTTTCAATGCGCTTCGGCAGTGTGGACACTCTCTTTCGGAAGAAGTTTTTTTTGGAAGATCTCTTTGGAAAAGCTTCTTCCAAAAGAAGCCTGCAGTCTAGACATAGCCCCACTCTGGGTATAACAAGGATTCCAGCAAAGCAGCTTTTTAAGATTCCCTTTACATCCACTCATGCACAGACCCTATTACTGACTCCAAATCTCTCATCTTCCGACAACAGGAAGGACCCATCATGTGGTGACAGTCACTTCAGTTCCAAAACACTCGCCTTCACTACTTAAGCTTAGGGAAATCTCCTTTTGTTAGTAACAGCAGCAGGTCCTGGTCTTCCTACTTGTCCTCCCTATCACACATATGCTCCTCTAATTCTTGCTAGGATAGGTAGCCATGTAACTCGATTTCCACGCTCAGTCAATAAACATCCCAACCCAATGGAGAAATCTGGCTGTAAATGTGCATTTTCTTTTCAAGAGGATTGATCTTGGAGTCATTGTGGATAGTTCTCTGAAAACACCCACTCAACATGCAGCAGCAGTCAAAAAAGCAAATAGAATGTTAGGAATCATTAAAAAAGGGATAAAGAATAAGACAGAGAATATCTTATTTCCGCTATATAAAACCATGGTACGCCCTCATTTTGAATACTGCATACAGATGTGGTCGCCTCATATCAAAAAAAGATATATTGGCATTGAGAAAGGTTCAGAAAAGGGCAACTAAAATGATTAGGGGTTTGGAATGGATCCCATATGAAGAGAGATTAAAAAGACTTGGACTTTTCAGCTTAGAAAAGGGGACAGTAAGGGGGTATATGATAGAGGTTTATAAAACCATGACTGGTGTGGAAAAAGTGAATAAGGAAAAGTTATTTACTTATTCCCACAATATAAGAACAAGGGATCACCAAATGCAATTAATAGGCAGAAGATTTAAAACAAACAAAAGGAAGTTTTTCTTCCCTCAGTGCACAGTCAACCTGTGAATCTCCTTGCCAGAGGATGTTGTGAAGACTAGGACTTTAACAGGCTTAAAAAAACAGCTAGATAGATTCATGGAGGTTAGGTCCATCAATGAGTATTAGCCAGAATGGGTAGGAATGGTGTCCCTAACCTCTGTCTGGAAATGGATAACAGGAGAGGGATCACATGTGGATTACCTCTGGGGCATCTGGTATTGGCCACTGTCGGCAGACAGGATACTGGGCTAGATAGATCTTTTGTCTGACCCAGTATAACCGTCCTTATGATCCAGCAAGAGTTGTTTTTTGTTTGCTAACCTGGGAATGGGTATTTTTCTGCGGGAGGCAAGTGAGATTTAGTCTATTTTTTGTGCTTTCTACAAAACCCGGATTAAACAATGGAAAAAAACCACAAGGGGGGCGGGGTAGTGGCATGGAGTTCACTCCTCACTGCTGGCCTGCCTCTTTGTAGCTCCCCTGAGGGTTAGCTCAGTTTCTAGGTGCTATTGCAATAGCAGGGATATAATTGCTACATGAACAACCATGTCTCACGAACAGCTAGACAAAAGGCATATATGACCTCGTGTCCCATCAAGCCCACTCCTAAAGCAGGCTGGAAAGAAGCAACCAGCCTAGATTAATTGGGCACCCTCTCCCACCCTCTGCTGTGATTAGAGAAGATTATGAGACGATGCAAAAACTAGTCCAGGACCTGGATTCTTCTTCCCAAATGATAGTGCATCAGAGGGTCGCTCAGTGGAAACACATTAAACATGTCAGCCCTGGGAAGGCATGTTTCTTTGTGTAAGCGGGGGAATGGTCCCGCTATTGTGGGGAACTTTCCTGGCTTCTATACACCCCGGTGAAATGAACCAGCGAAAGGATCTGAGTCCCCGCTCCCACTTCCTTTACCCCACGGCTCCCTGATCCTGAGGGCTCCCCCTCCGCTCTCCTGAGTAGCAGAGCCCTTGAAACCCCAACAAGGCTGGGCCCAGGTTTCCTGGGGCTTAATCCCTGACCTTGTAGTCACTAGGGGCAGGAGTTAGGGTGTCCCCACTCCAAGGTGCTCTCTTTACACTGCAGGCCTTCTTGGCCCAGTGATCACTTCATAAGGTTCAAAGCAAATACAATTTATTAAACAACAACGGATTAAAGAGAAAAGAATAAGAAAAAAAATGAGAATGGTTAAATGAGAACACACAGCTCTGCTCTGTAACACAGGGACATCAAAACAGCAGCCTGCAGAGTATAAGGACAGTCCACAGTCTCTTTCTTAGAGGCCCTGGATATGCTGCAGGGGGGGGCTACAGGCTGGACACGCTAGCTCTGGTAGTGACCACACAGCCTCAAGCTCAAAGTGGCCAGACCCCTCTCCCAGTCCAGAGCCTTTCCCCACATTTTGCTGGTCCCAGGTGCTCACCACATCCAGCTGCAGGCTGTGCTGCTTGGCCAGTTCCAGCTCCTTGTGTTGCTTCTCTGTTCCTTTTTGCTCTCTGAGCCCTGCCAGTTTGCTGCTCAACACAGGGTCTGCATTCCTTGTGCTCTGTATGCCTGGCTCTGCTGCTGCAAAAACTGCCCCTCAGCACAGCTTGCACTCCTCTTAGCAGTGTCTCAGCTCTCTGTTCCTTTTGCAGGACTCCTTCATACAGCTTGCACTGCTCTTTTCAGCTCTCTGTCTTTGCAGGACCTCTTCTGCACACAGCTTGTTTGTTCAGAGAGAGAGAGAGAGCCAGAACAATCCCAGCTCACAGGGAGGACGGGGCCTGGCCTCTCCCCTTCCTCACTGGCCTGTCCAACCTGTCAATCAGGCTGAGCTGGAGTGTTGGCTGCTTTCCATTGTCTCTGGGGTCTGTCAGTCTCATGAACCCTTCCCCTTCAGATACAGTGAGCTGGCAAACCAAAAACTCCCACAGAGTTTTAGTAAAGGGTAACAGTCCCCTTACATTTGGAAACTCAAGAGACCAACCCAAACCTTGTGTTCCATCCATCTCTCCACCCTGAATGTTTCACTGCATCTCCCCCAAGGCATGGAGGGCCCAGGTGCAGCACCTCAGATCTTGTCTGAAATCACAAGCATGAGGAGAAACTGTAGGAATTCAAAGAGCTAATAGGAGCAGGATCTTTGAACCATAAGGTGCGGGTGCACAGGTCTCCCTGACTCATCTCACATATCCCTTCTCTGCCTCCCAATTTCATGCACTCGCTCATGGTGACATTTTGGGCAGGACAGCTTCATTCCAACAGGGCACGTGACTTGATGCAGATGCAATTCACTTTAGTGGCCCAAGCACGCTAGCAATACTCTTAGGCGTACATTTGCAAGTCGGTGACTTGGTTGATACATTCAGTTTTGCCACCCAGACTCCTGTGGCTGGGCTTCACAGTTGCTGAGCACCCATAACACCCACTGACGTCAGTCTACATAGATTCATACATGATCCCTTCCCCCCCCCCCCCAACTTGGCAGTATCAAAGAATTTAAAAACAGAAAGGACATTACCAGCGTGTGTATTTTTTTCCCTTCATTCCCAGCCAGTGGCCTATATGGTCCATAGTCCCTCAGACTCAAGCCACAATCATCACTCTCGATTTAAAAACAAACAAACATGGGATGTGCAAATACTAAGGTGGATAAAAACCAATGACTTTTTTTTAAATTAAAAAAAATCAGATTTTTTTAAATTTAAATCAGGTTTTTTGAGTTTGTAAAAATCAGTAAAATACTAAATTTCTCATTTAAAAATAACTGTTTCGATGCAATCTTACCACAAATATGCTGCACCCACTCAGTCTAATAAAAATAAATTCATGGCTCCATCCCCATCCCACCTTTTCCCACCCCTGCCCCACCCACTTCCCCACTCCTTTCCCTCGCTCCCAATGCCACCTGCCATGGAACAGCTGATCATGCTGGGCAGGAGGTGCTGGGAGGGAAGGGGAGAAGTCGATCTGTTGGGAGGAAGGAAGGCAGCTGGCTGACCGTGGGTAGAAGTGATAAAGTCAGCCAAGAAATGGAAAAAACGCATTTGCAAATTCTGATTCACCAGTTTGATCATATCACTGCCTTTTTTAAACTTGTTTTCTCTTAAATTACTTTGTTGTTAATCCTTGTGACTGTTTGGAAATATGATGTCACTTGCCTGAATCCCTGTATACACACACACAAACAAAAGCCTTCTGCTTCAAATGTTTAAAATGCCCAGTCAGAAAATAGAAACTTCATATTCCCCTTCCCCGCCTTGACCGCTCACACTTCTCAGTTCATGGAGAGTCACGGACACTACAATTTGATCAGACAAAATCTTAATTGGTTTTTGCATGAATGGGAAAAAGGACTAATTGGTTCAAGAAATTGTAGTTATGAATAAATAATTTACCAAGTTGTAGCAAGGACCACGACACCTATTTTACCGTGGGAAAACTGGGGCACAGAAAAGGGAAGTGATTTGCCCAAGGAATGCTACTCACAGATTGAGAAATAGAACCTAAGAGTTCTGACACCCTTGCCTTGATCCAGCCACTAGGTAACAGTGCCTCACTTATCACTATTAGCCAACTGGTTAATAAGAAAACTTAAACAACAAATAGCCTTGCAGCACCTTAGAGACTAACAAAAAATGAGAAGATAAGATTCTCAGTTGAATGCTGAGTGTAACCAAGATTACCTCTGGCTACAGCTGTTCCTAACACAATGGGAAAGCAACCATCTGCTGTAGTGCCTAACAATGCCATGTACCTAGCATTAAAAGAAAAAAAAATCCATGTTCCAAAACTGTTTGGCAAATGCTAGGAAGTGAAGAGAATGTAATCTGGGCAAACTTCCCACTATTCAAACAAATCTGCAATTTCTGATGATTCAGAGAGGGCCTTTTTTTAAATGGACTTTAAAAAAAATGTTTTTGGGAAGCTCTAGCTAGAGACTTTGGCTATTTGAAGGAATGATGACACACATCTAAATATCATACATGCTAAATTGGATGCAAAGCAAAAGAGCCAATAAATAGGCTATTCTAGTATCGATGGGAAGAGAGAGAGGTTTTTCGTACAGAGCAACGAGCATGAGGTCTGCTGGACTGTAAAAGTTTATCAGTGACCTTCCCCTCCAACATCTGCAGTTGGTCCCATTGCAAGGAGAGGTTCACATTCTCTGCATGGCACATATGCCGAGTTTGTAGAGCATCTCCAGTTTTAAATGCCAAAATATTATTCCAAATCTGCCTTTTCTGGTAAAAAAAATGAACATTTCCCACCTTAAAATATGTTTTTTGTGTGGTGACCATCTGGGATTCCTTCCTCTGGGGAAGTACTTGGGTAGCTTGCAAGGATTTCCCAAAGCTCTGAAGGATGGAAATCCACGTCATGCTTTCACTCACTATGCATGCATCCCTCTCACTGGGAGCCCTAGATGCAACTCCGTTGGCCTGCACCTTGTGCAGTCAGTCACTCCAGTGAAAAGTGGGTACAAAATGCTCCCATTCTTCAGGGGTTTTGTAGCATTTTTACCCACTTTGCCCAGATTGAACAACTGCACTAGGCCCAAGGAAGAATGAATGGAGACCCGTAAGCTACATTCTTCCGCATCAAAACCATGTGACAGAAGCCTCTCTTCACTCCACCATGTGGGAGAAAAACCTGGCTGATATATTTTCTTTCCTACCACAGGATGAGGTTACAGCACTGTGTAATTAAAATATAAAAATCCAATCAGTTAGCTGGAAATATTTCCCGAGAGTGATGCACACGCATACACACCTGGCCAGCACAGAACCCTCAAGAAGATTTTGTAAGGGCTGTTTCTACACTCGCAAATTTAGTGCCTGTCTCAGCACCACTGCAGCTACAATGGTGCTAAAACTGATACAAGCACTAGCATGGCAAGGACCTAGATAGTCCCAGTACCATATTTTGCTCTGCACTGGTGCTTATATTGTTAATAGCAATTGAGGCACGGAAACCTGCTAATGTAGATGCAAAGAGAATTATCAGCTGTCTCAAACTTTTAAGGGCCAAATCCAGTTGACCACACTCCCATGAGTAGCATGCTCATGCTCACAGGACCACTCGCACGAGTCAGGTGAGAAAGATCTGACATGAAGTCAAAAAATAGCCCATAATAAGTTAATGATTTTACATGACAGTCAACTGATCACCTCAAACTCATGTAAAGTCACTGACCAATATTTGTGTCTAGCAGTCGTGATACAAACAGTCAAACCTCCATCTTGCCAGGTGAAACCTGCAACTTTCTAGTAGATTTCCCCAGTTTGTCCAAACTCTGACCTCCATGAAAGAAAGTCACAGAAATCAGAGACAGAAAAGATATTTGGTATTATGTTATCTAGACCACGATGCAAGCCAATGGCCAGACTCCCCTTCTCTTGCACAGGACTGTTCATTGCTGCAAGAGTGCTGGAACAATTTATACAGTAACATGCTGAGAGCCACTGAACCCAGCGGCGGATTTAGGGCAGGGCGAGCGGGGCGGCTGCCCTGGGCCCCGCGCTTCCTGAGGCCCCGCGCATGTGCTGTGTCAAAGGAGAGGCCCTGCGAAATTTCGCTGCCCAGGACCCCGCGGCACTCTCATCCGCCCCTGACTGAACCAAACATCAAACCCTGTATATTATGGAAACAACTTCAGGACGGGGGTGTAGAAGCACCCCGAGTTACAGCACCTATGTATTGCTGTACATTTACTAATCAACTACTTCTCTCTGGAGACTTTTCTATTTCCTAATAGACATGACCATCTGGAAACACCTCCTGATTTATAGCCCTAGTTTTTGCCATTTTCTCTTTCATCCCTATGACAAATACTTTTTTTTAACTCAACCTAAAGAATTCCTCTTCTTGAGTGTTGCAATTCTGTCCCACTATTCCTTCAGCTCAAAGGCTGATCGATGTATGTATGTATCCCATACAAATAACTATGGCTATGTCTAGATTGCAGCGGAAAAATTTTCAAAAGAGTTGACACGCTCTTTCGCCATCCCTGTAAACCTCGTTTTACGAGGAAGAAGGGATGTGTCGAAAGAGCAGGTTTTTCTGAAATTTGGCACCATGGAGATGCACGAAATCTCAGAAAAGCCTCTTTCGACAGAAAAGCAGAAAAAGGTTCGCAATTTGCATATCTTTTTCCGACTTACCTTTGCAGTCTAGACTTAGCCTATATCTATCCCCAAGGGAAAAAGTTTCTTTTACCACCACTTGCAGATCCACCTTTAACTGAGCCAACACAAGTTTCTGCATGAATTCTGCTGTCCCTTGTTAGGGTAGCAGATCCTAGCGGATTTACTGCAATAACAACTCACATTGTTTTGATACCTGTAAGGTATCAACATCACCCCAAGTGGGAGTTGTCAGGGCCACCTGAGAAGCAGACTAGTCACCAAATATTACATCCATAGGTTGGAAGGGCCATTAGGAACAATTAGTCTGACTTCCTGCATCACACAGACCACAGAGTTTCATCTAGTAATTTGGTGATAGAAATGTAGCCATGTTAGTCTGGCGTAGCTGAATCAAAAAACATAGTCCTGTTTTTTGTTTCATCTAGTAATTTGTGCATCAAGGCTATGTCATGTAACTGATCTAAAGCATATCTTTTAGAGAAAACAAGATACTTGACTTAAAGACCTAAAGTCATGGAAAGTCCACCAGATCCCTAGATAATTTGTTCCAATAGTTAATTACCCTCAGTGTTAAAAAGAGGCACTTTATCTCTAGCCTGAATTCATCAAGCTTCATTGGATCTCATTCTGCTCTGTCTGCTAGATTAAAGAGTCCTCTGCCAGAAACATCCCCATGTAAATACAGACTGTGATCAAGTCACCTCTTATCCTCCTTCTCCTTGATAAGATGGATAACCGTTCTGAAGCCTCATGAAGGACAAAAGTGATGTTGGTTAAACACAAAGCAAAAACAGTATGTTTAAAAAACCACCAGCCTGGCACAAAGATTCCTTTCCCTCCCACCCCATTACCAAGAACACAAAGTGGCTGCCATCACCCAAACCTGCAATTCCCTAAGAAAAAGGTGGTTTTATTATCATCTCTCCTGCAGACTCACTTTCTGGGTCAAATAATAAGGGTCAAAGTCCTCCAGTGGTACAGCAACCAGGCCTTTCGGGATGTCCCCATAGATGAAAGGCAAATTTTTCCCCGCCTCCAGGTCACTGTTTGGTTTTGGTTTGTTGTCATCGTCGTCATCCCGATGGCTGCTGTCTTGCTTTGGACGCTTCTTCTTCTTCTCCTCTGCAATGCGCTTCTCAATGTTAGCCAGAGATTCTGGGGTGAAAGGTTTAAAACTATCAGGGCCTGGTGGTGCGAGCAGCTGTGCTGCCATCTTTTCATCCTGCAGCAGCTTCTTTAGTTATGTTGCACCCAGGACAGGTCAACTCTGCATGGGATAAAACAGCACAGACAAAATCAATAGTAAGACACTGCCCTGGATATGGACATGTACATTTCCCGGGGAAGCAATGGTGATTCATTTTGGCACAGTGGGACATAAAAGGCCAATGCCCTCCAATGCAAATGAAAGCTGCAAGTAGGAGCAAATCAGGTCAGGTACTCTGTCTCAGCCTCCCTGCATTTCAGATCCCTCATTCCCAAGAACACTGGGCAGGAAACGGTAGTGAGAAACTTTACAGGTTTTCAGATGGGTGGCTTCAAGCACATTCCTCATCATATTAACAAGGCACTTAGCTAAGCGCACCTCTCTCCACCTTCATTCATGAGTCTAAAGCCAGAGTAAATTGGGTCTAACTTTCCAAAAGTTCAACTTTCTGGGGGCTCAATTCTTTTGTAAGCCTGGCCCTTGGGCCCAATGTGATACCACTGAAATTAATTAAAAGTCTCCCAATTGATTTCAGTGGGCATTGGATTAGGCCCATAGGGAACACTCAGAAATACTCATTATCACAGGATGAGTTCTCCTACACTCCTCATTACGTCTCATTGTGTGTTTATTTTTGCAACACTCCATACCTCTGCTGTGCAAGATCAAATCTTATAAACCCTTTAAAGGTGCATATTAAATTAACGGTCTTTTGGGGAAAATATTGCCATATATTCCCCCTCCCCTTCCAAATTAACGGTTTTTAACTTTTAAGAAAAGGTCTTTACAAAATTTAATAATAATTTGTTTTAAAAAACAACATGCAGATATTTAGACAAAAAACATCCCCACGGCACCATTTTCAGCCCAAACATCACAGCTTTGTGCCAGTGCATGAGAACAAGAAAAGTTTAAAGAAGCAGATTAAAGTGCAGCAGCAAAATTGACTAAGGCCCACCAAATCCTCAAGCTGCTATGGTGGGGAGCAAATCCTTTGCACCCACACAGAGCTCCAGTAGATCAGCTCACATCAGTTTGTAGGATCAGGGTCTAATCCAAAACATCCAAACAAATAAGCACCGGCAATTTTTAAACAAGTGTTTAGAATGACTACTGAAATTAATTTGAGAAGTAACTACAAAATATACCACGAGGGCATTAGTGAAGTTTACCAGATGGGTTTGCCTGGAGATACAATTCTGTATTCAGTAGACCTCAGCACTGTCCCCGCAAAGAGAGTGTCTATAAGATTTAAAAGCAAAAAAAGGGGGGGAAGCTAGAAAATCAATTTGCCTGGATCCAACACTCCAGGAAAACCTCTGAAGTTTTACACCTTTCACCAATCCTTTGGCTGAGACTGAGCATTAAGATTATGTTGCAATTCTGAGATAAGAGAAGGGTGTCTCTGATTCCAGCTTTTCACACTTAGGAAGAGAAAGGCATAGGAATTCTAGAAACCTTGCACTGATGCAACAGTACTGCAGCATTGCAGGCTAAAATACAACAGAGCAAAGACACTGGTGCTTAAGAGAGGACTACTGGAGAGGCATAGGGTTTCTAGAGAAAAGATAAAATTGCCACGGAATGTTGGACACAGATGTTTACATATGAAAGTAGTGCACACTATGGTCGGCACATTTAAAGACAATGGATTGCCCTGATAAGACAGAGTGCTTGTTCCCCAAAGATGCGTGTACACAGAGTTTTACAATAGACATTTAATGCCAGGGACCTCTGAATAAAGAATGACTTTCATGTTACTTGAAACCAATGATCGCACTAGGGCCGAATCATTATGATTCAGCTATTCCAGCATGAAGTCAGTCACAGACAGCCTGCGTAGTCCTCTGCTTTCAAGATGTACCTGGAATAACTTCATCCTGGCAAGATTCCCTCAAGTCCGATGAGGTCATCAAGATGGTGGAACATGCTTATTCAGAAAGGGCAGAATGGAAGCATTTTGTGTCCAGCCCTGATCAATGCCCACTCTCACAACACCCCCTCAAGGGTGTCTGCCAGGGAAAGTGAGTTCATGGGGGTAGGTGATGCAGAGGGAGAAGGGGAATGGTATACTCAGATAAAGTCCTTTTCAGGGTGTAACATAATCCTGGCTGGTGAGACGTGGCTGCAGGTAGCCCTCATCCTTCCCTGCCAGGAACATATGCCACAAAGTCCATGTGCTCTCCCAGCAGCTGAAAGCAGGTAAATAAGCCAGGCGAGGAAAGGGAATCCTTAACCTCAAACTGTCCTTTCTCTCACGCTGCCCTGCACAGCCTCACAATATTGGTACTCTGCTATTTAACTCCTTTTCCTACTTTGATTGCACTAGTATTTACAAAACTTTACAAAACCAAACCAACCTAGAATGTGCACAACCAATTATGGGTGATTTTACCCATTAGTTACAGCTGGTGGTAACATGACTTACCCAGAAAATTGCAACGTCAGTTTCTCTGTCAGCTCTGCATTTTTACCTCAAAATATAATTGTATTTGTATGACCGAAATTGCCAGGTCTTGAGTTATTTGGAGTATACTTTAAAGCCTCAGTTCCTGAAGTCCTATGATTAAATGAGAATCTCAACTTTCACTTAAAAAAAGAGTTTGTTTCTAGCCCTCTGCTTGTGGAAGAAGCTTGAAAATGTGGATTGAGAAGGCTCAACAAATACTAGGCAAATAAAGAACTCATGTATGTATGTCACATTATGTCTTAATTTTGAAAATGTCATGTGGTCAATCACAGAATCATAGAATCCCAAAGCTGGAAAAGACATCGGGAGGTCATCAGGTCCAGCCCTCTGCCCAAAGCAGAACCATCCCAACAAAATCATCCCAGCCAGGGCTTTGTCAAGCCAATCTCATGCTTCTAATAGTCTGGGAAAATCAAGCCAAGTGAAAAGTGAGAGGCCAGATATGTGCCTTCGTATGTTCTTAATAATAATAATAATAATAATAATGGAGATTGCCTATCTCCTAGAACTGGAAGGGACCTTGAAAGGTCATCTAGTCCAGTCCCCTGCCTTCACAACAGGACCAAGTACCACCCCTGATTAATTTTTGCCCCAAATCCCTAAATGGCCTCCACAAGGATTGAACTCACAACCCTGGGTTTAGCAGGCCAATGCTCAATTTATCAGGGATGATCTTAAAACCTCCATTAGTCTCCCAAGTCATCCGGCCTCCCACCATGTTCAGCATCACCTGCTTCGACACCCTGCTGGCAAACAATGGGAACAAAATTAGCTTGGCTGAAGTGAAGTGATCATCAATATTGTGATTATTTTCTTTTTCTGCAATGGGCTTTAGTGTATGGATCTACAATGAAATTATGTGGGGTATGTGTGTGTACCTGCTAATGAACTCAACTGGAAGCACTCAAATAGAATGTGTGTCATATAATCTATACAGCCAGTAGCTAATGGAGATTCTTTTTTTAGTTCACATGGCAGAAGTATGTGTTTTGGAGCAGAGGGCGAGGGAGGGGTGGAATCAGAGTGATATCCTTGTCATTGCTGTGAATTTTAACATATCAGTGCAGCAGAGCAAGAAGCATGAATTTGTGCTCACGTATTTGTTACAGTATCTGCGTAGGATCTTTCTTCTGACTACCATCTTTAAAAACAACAAAATAATCTTTATTGCTCATTTATTTGGGGCAAACAGAATTACACCGATTACCACAAGTATTTTAATGGCGGTATGAATTGCATAAAGCCTGAGTTTTGTTAATTCCTCAGCAAGGCTATTTTCAAGATCTATGAAACTGCACTTGCGAAAAAAACTAACATAAATTCTTCAATTTCTTTTCACCGCCACATAGAACAAAAGAGATCTACTGGATGTATTTACTAGAAGTCTGGAGGAATTGGGAAACTGGAAATCAAATTCTTAATGACCCTGAAGTAATTAGTATATTACAATCGAAATCATTAGAGGACCAAACAGCTCATGCTACTGTGACAGAGAAGAAACAGACTTCACCTACGTGCTTCCAACTAGAGCTAGGAAAGTTGAAAACTTCGATTCAGATACAGAAATTGACACAAATTTCAGATTTGATTACTAGTATTCTAGAAGTGCTTGCAGCCCATAACACAATGAGCTAGACCCTGATCCCACAGAGAGAAAGTCTCTTTCCCAAAGCCTTTACAATCTAAGTAGACAAGATTCAATGTTCGGGTTTAACCCAATAGAAAATTAAGCTGAAGTCCTAACTTTGGGCTCAGCTATACACACTTTTTGTACTGGCATATTGATTTAGCAACAGACATCGTTTAATTCAAAATGATCGGGACAAACTAGAGATATGGTCTGAGGTAAATAGGATGAAGTTTAATAAGGACAAATGCAAAGTAAACCACTGAGGAAGGAACAATCAGTTTCACTCATAGGCTACATCTACACTGCTTCTTTTTGTGCAAAGACCCCTTGCACAAAAAGAAACGACAGAAAATATGCTAATGAGATTGTGACTTATGCTAATGAGTCCCGCAAAAACTCGCAGTGTAGATGTAGCCATACAGAATGGGAAGTGACTGTCTAGGAAGTAGTAATGCAGTAAGGGATCTAGAGGTCATAGTGGACCACAAGCTAAACATGAGACAACAGTGTGACACTGTTGCAAAAAAACAGGAGGTCCAGAGAAGAGCAACAAAAATGATTAAAGGTCTAGAAAACATGACCTATGAGGGAAGACTGAAAGAACTGGGCTTGTTAATTTAGAAAAGAGAAGACTGAAAGGGGACATGATAACAGTTTTCAAGTATCTGAAAGAGTGTTACAAGGAGAAGGGAGAAAAATTGTTCTCCTTGACCTCTGAGGATAGGACAAGAAGCAATGGGCTTAAATAGCAGCAAGGGAGGTTTAGATTGAACATTAGGAAAAACTTCCTGTCAGGGTGGTTAAATACTGGAATAAGTTGCCTAGGGAGGATGTAGAATCTCCATCACTGGAGATATTCAAGAGCAGGTTAGATAGACAACTATCAGGGATGATCTAGACCAGGCGTGTCCAAACTTTTTTCAAAGAGGGCCAGATCTGAAGAAGTGAACATGCGTGAGGGCCATCCCTGCACTCTCAGCCCCAAGGCGGAGGGCCCGCAAGGCCGGAGGCGGGCGGAGAGTGCAGGGCATGCCGGCCTCACGGCGGCCCGGGCGCAGGGTGAACCCGCAGCCGAGCGGGGGAGCGGGGCTGCGGACGTGCCCTACAGGGCAGGCTCTAGGACCGCGGAGGCCATGGGTGGCGGTGGCGGTGGCGGTGGCGGCGGCGCGGCCGGAAGCGGCGCGCTGGGCGCGCCAGTTCAAAAGAGCACCGGGGAGCCAGGAGAGGGGGAGGAAGCGGGGGCCATATTAAATCGGAACACGGGCCACAATTGGCCCGCGGGCCGGACTTTGGACATGCCTGATCTAGACGGTGCTTGGTCCTGCCGTGAGGGCAGGAGACTGGACTTGATGATCTCTTGAAGTCCCTTCCAATTCTAGTATTCTATGATTCCATGAAATGGTCTGACTCATATACAAAACTGTTTCCATGCTAAGGGCTACATCACTCTTAATCCCACTCTTAACAAATATTTGGATGGGTATAATAATGTGTATAGACCAGGCATTAAATATTTACATAGCTCCAGTATCCTAGCATCTCATCATCTTTACTGAACATACCCCCCACAGCATCCTAATTGTACACGTTGGCTACTAAGACACAGAGGTTAGGTCCACTCAGCAGCTGACAGGGAGAGGGGGTTCAGTGTTAGTAAATAGATTTGGGCTAGCTCTGCTCAGACTGGTGCACCACGAATAGCAATGAGGCCACACAGCAAGGGCAGCCGTTCAGGTGCCCAGGAGGCTGGGTGGGACTATAGATGGGTAGCTAGTCCAAGCCACCACCCTTACCACTATGGCCATACGGCTCTTTTTAATGCACTAGCTAACGCCGAGCTAGCAAACAGCAGGTCTTACCTAAATGCACAGGAATGCCCCCTCCCACCTTCTGTGCACACGTACCCAGAGAAACTAACTGACTTGCCCAAAAAACGAGAAGTCCTGTGGCACCTTATAGACTAACAGATTTATTGGAGTATATGCTTTCGTGGGCAAAAAAATGCATATCCATCGTCAGATACATGCCCAGAGAGTCTGCAGCAGAGCATGGAAGTGAATCCAGCTCTCTCAAGTCCCAAGTTAGACCCCTAATTATTAGACCATCGTTCCTCTCCTAGTCTGGATCCAAATTCCCCCACAGGTCAGTGAGAGAGGAAGACAGCAAAAGTGATGCCATCTTGTGCTCTGCTCCAGGCCTAATTCTCTCTAGAAGGTATGTCTACATTGTATTCCTCTTTTGAGAGGAATGCAGATGCAGCCGCGCAAAATTGCAAATGAAGCATGGATATGAATTTCCCTCGCTTCATTTGCATAATCGCATCCGGCCGCTTTTTCAAAATACCCTATTTCAAGATAAAAAACGCTGTGTAGACGCAGTTATTTCGAGAAAAAACCCTTCTTTCAAAATAACCCTTACTCCTTAAATGAGGTTTATTTAAATGGTTATTTCGAAAGAAGGGTTTGTTTTTGAAATAAAAAATGCTGTGTACACGTGGTTCTCAAAATAGGGTATTTCAAAAAAGAGGCTGGACACAATTATGCAAATTAAGTGCGGGAAATTCAAATCCATGCTTCATTTGCAATTTCGCTCGGCTGCATCCGCATTCCTCTCTCAAAAGAGGAATGCAGTGTAGACATACCCAGATCTCTCGGATCACATTGTACCCTGCCTAACATGCAACCCAACCTGTAGTCAACACAAAGCAAGTTCAGATATGAAGAAGGGATGGCCAGAGCCTTTACAATACAGCTGTTTGCTCGTGTTTATAATCAAGCATCAAGTTGTCCCAGGCTGTGTGTTCTGTGCAAATGTTCTGTCTTGTTTTGAAATCAAGAACTCCCACTTGTCCCAGCTAACTAGGTTAAAACCCCTTAAATCCAGAACATCATCACTGTTGAACTATTTCAACTGGAGAGAGAAGAAGGAAGGCTTTGTGGTGAAGTACTGGACCAAGACTCAGGATATACTGATTCTGTTCTCCAAATATATAGAGGAAACACTCCCTTATATTACATATAGGCTGTGTCTACACTGGCATGAATTTCCGGAAATGCTTAAAACAGAATAGTTTTCGTTATAAGTATTTCCGGAAAAGGAGTGTCTACATTGGCAGGCTGCTTTTCCGGAAAAGCCCTTTTTCCGGAAAAGCGTCCATGGCCAATGTAGACGCGCTTTTCCGGAAAAGAGCCCCAAGCGTCATTTTCGCGATCGGGGCTTTTTTCCGGAAAAGACTACTGGGCTGTCTACACTGGCCCTTTTCCGGAACAGTGTTCCAGAATAAGGACTTATGCCCGAGTGGGAGCAGCATAGTTTTTCCGGAATAGCGGCTGATTTTGTACAGTAGAGCATCGTTGCTTTTCCGGAAATTCAAGGGCCAGTGTAGACAGCTCGCAGCTTATTCCGGAAAAGCGGCTGATTTTCCGGAATAAGTGGCCCAATGTAGACACAGCCATAGAATTTTCTTTAAATTGTGAGAGGTGCAGGAACTTGTGTACCCAAGTGCATTTAGATGGTATAGTGAAAAGTACTCCACTCAACTAGCAGAGCAAACAGAAGGGTAGACTGGTGCTGCAGAAGTAGCAATGGTGCCTTCTTTTACCAGGCTGTCCCTTCTGTTCTACAATTACCACCAGTAGAGATAAAGAGAGTGCAAGGTCTACAGGATTTGCTCATTGCCTGACCTCCCCCTCCCCCCCCATAGGAAACTGATTACACTAGAAATATTCCTTTTTTGGAAACAATTCAGAGCCACCTACAATTTTCATATAGGCCATGAGATAGCAAGGCCTTTCAGGCACTGTCTGCCTGGTCTACCTCCAAACCAATTTCATTACATTACAAACACCCTGGACCCTTCTATCCTTCCCACTGGGTTTATTTGTATTCTATAATTCCCTTCCCCCATCATCTAGATACTCATGCTAATTATAATGTATCTTGCACTTTTTGTAGGAGATGGGGCATTGAGACTGGTGACCAGCATGGATCATTGCCTCCCTAAATTCTCCTGCCTACAGTGCTGTTCAGAGAAGGATACGGACAAAACAAATGCACCCTGCCCAGTCCAAATCTAATAAAGAGGCAGTGCTGCAAAGCCACTACTTTATCCTCCCAAAACTGAGCTCCACCGAGATGGCTACGACATTCTGGAATGGCTTGGCAGGTGGTGTACTGCAACCAGAGCTTATTATGGGAAGCTCACCTGTCTCATTGTTATCATGGTTTGTTGTTGTGGCCATTTGTCTGTTGTATCCACTCCATAGATCAACTTATATTTGAAAGGCAAGCTATCTGGGGCAAGTAGTTATGTGTATGTACAGCACCTAGCTCAAGTGGGGCCCCTGGACGCCACCACACCACAAATAAATAGTTCTGCATTTACAGTCTGGCCTAGGATCTTGACTTTCTATGAGTTTCAATGAAAAATCTCTTCAGCATCAAATGCAGCTTACAAATACAGAGAGTTTCTCATACAGGAGGATGTTAAGTGCATTTCAGGAAGGCAGAACATTACCAGCTGATAATCCCTCTACAACCCAACTTAGACTACATCCCCCTCTACTTACTTCATCCTAGTCATGACTGTGACCCCTAGTCATTCCTATACAGGCAGTCCCTGGGTTACGTACAAGATAGGGACTGTAGGTTTGTTCTTAAGTTGAATTTGTATGTAAGTCGGAACTGGTACATATTGTAGGGGAAACTCTAGCCAAACATTTCTCCAGAGCTCAGTTTTATTCTCCCACACCTCACTTCCCTCAGTCCTTTATTCTCAAGCTGAGGTGTCTGCTGAGAAAAGCCGCTCTGCGTCTCCATGATCTGCTGGGGGGGGAGGGGGGCGCTAGCTTCGCATCTCCCTGGTCTGCTGGGGGGAAGCAGCTAGTGCGGGGTTGCCTCACTCTGTAAGTAGGGATCCGATGTAAGTCGGATCCATGTAACCCGGGGACTGCCTGTACGCTGAAACCAGTACTTGTATATATAAACAGAGATCTCCTTGGGCCCTGAAACCATCTTCCCATGAGGAAATTAACTGAACATATTTCTGAAACCTGTCTCAGTTTTCAGCAGCCGATGCAAAAACCTGATGTTTAAATATTCTGCCTCATGTTATTTCAAAGATCACCACACTCAGGGTGCATCTACACAGCACCCTAAACTCAGAATAAGATATGCAATTTGCACTATGAAAATTTTGCATCTTATTTCTAATCTATTTTGAAATAGCTGATTTTGAAATGTGGCGTGTCTACACAGTGATAAATTTCAAAATAACTCGCTATTTTGAGCCATCCCTTATCCCTCGTGCAACAAGGTTTACCAGGATGGTGAAATAGCGTGCCCATTATTCTGAAAAATATTTTGAAATAACAGGCAGCTTGTGTAGATGCAGGGTAGCTATTTCAGGATACCGGCGGTATCCCAAAATAGCCATGCAGTGTAGACATACCCTCAGGGAATGACTTTTCATTGCTCTGCACCTTAGGCAGTCATCCGCACCAGTGCAAGGTAGGTATAAAATCCTACCACTTTAATTTAGTAGTGTTTCACACCCACTTTCCACTGCTGTGTCTGCAAAAGGTGCAGGGTGAAGAAAAAACATGCATCTATTTTTAAAGGAGAAAGAGATTTGTGGGAGTCTCCTTAAATGGAGCCCACAGAAGAAGAAGCACAAAATTGTATTAAATCACAAACAAACGTAGCAGGTCTTCCAGTATATCTTCCTGCCAGCACAGGATTAGTTCCCATGGTACAGTTTGAACCTCTCTGGTCTGGGACTCTCTGATCTGGCAACATCTGTGTTCTGGCAACATCCATGTTGCTGGATCAGAGAACCCTGGACCAGAGAGCCCCAAAAGCTACCAGCTGGAAGCCCGGCCAGCTCCGCCGGGGGCAGAGCCCGGCTGGTAGCCACTGGGGGTCAAGAGCAAAGCAAAAGCCAGGAGGGGAGCCAGCCAGGACGCCAGCTCTCCTGAGAGAGACCTGACCTCCCCTGGTGTGGCTAACTCCCCTATCTGAGACCCATCATGTCCTGAGGGTGCCGGACCAGGGAGGTCCAACCTTTACCAACTTGGCCAAGACTACTTTCAAGCAGTGCTATTCCCATTGCTTCCCTTAGAAGAATTTTCCTCCAGAATAACAGATCTAATTAACAGGGATTTTTTCCTTGATATTCAAATTACTATTTTCCTTTTCTTAATGTCACCCCTTTATTCTGAGTGACAACCCTCGTTGCAACATGTTACACAATCCTCCTCCCCACACTATGCAAGTATTTGCACACTCCCAGTACATCCCTCAGCTCTTTAGTCATACTGGGTATGTCTAGACTGCATCCCTCTGTCGGCAGAGGGATGCAGATTTGGCAGGTCGACATTGCAAATGAGGCAGGGATTTAAATATCCCGTGCCTAATTTGCATTAAAATGGCCACCGGATTTTGCCGACTCAGCACTTTGTCGGCAAAAAGTGGCAGTCCAGAGGGGGATCTGTCGAGAAAGAAAGCCTTTTTCGACAGATCCTATAAACCTCCTTGCAGGAGGCATAAGGGATCTGTCGAAAAAGGCTTTCTTTCTCGACAGATCCCCCTCTAGACTGCGGCTTTTTGCCAACAAAGTGCTGAGTCGGCAAAATGCGACGGCCATTTTTATGCAAATTAGGCACGGGATATTTAAATCCCTGCGTCATTTGCAATGTCGACCTGCCTAATCTGCATCCCTCTGCCGACAGAGGGATGCAGTCTAGACATACCCACTAAGTCTAGATAATTATGTAGCTTGGCATCTAAGCCCTTCACAGATGAGCCAATTCTTCAAGTGTAAATCATCACACCTCCATTGATTTCAATAGTTATGGAAGAAGCATGCTCTTGCACTTAGGGACAAGGACCCAAGTCATGGACTTCCTACTCTGGGCAAGTCACTTACTACCTCTATAAAAGATAACAATACTTCCCTTATTCCACTCCTTCTCTTAAGTATTAGGATTAGGCTCTTCAGGGCAAGGGCAGTCTTGCCTACATGTATATACAGTGCCCAGCAAAAGGAGACTTCAATCTCAGTTGGGAGACTATCATAATATAATAATAATTATACAATAATCCTAAAAAAATATGGAATCTGAGTTTCACTACAGTTCTACCAAACTATCAATACAGATTTTGCTGTGCATTTACTAATGATGCTATTATTAAGGATGCAGGGGGGAAGCAGGAGACAGTGACTTTCTTTTGCGGAGGGGTAGTTGTTTCTTTAAAAATAGAACATCTGGGAAAATTTCTTTCCCCATTTAAAAAAAAGGGGGGGGGGATGACGTATATGTGCTTTTATTTGTTCAAAAAGTCACGTCTATCCTTCTTGCCTGGAAGATTATTTGGGAGACTGGAGATCCAGAAAGTTTATAGCATAAGCAACAACAAGCACCTGAACGCAGCAATGATTTTTGTTCAGACTGTTTAAAACTCGGGAAGGAAGGAGAAGCAAGGAGAAGGAAGGTTGCTGTTTTTCTTTTTTGTGTAAATAGCTATTTAGCTTAAATGCATGAAAAACAAAATTACTAAAAGGAAGGAGATTAATGAGAAGTATTTTTCTGCTTCCTCCCCAGTTCATATTGAGCATCTGACTGCACTTTGTAGTTTCACTGTGCAAATAGCAATCAATGCTCAGTAGATGATCAGTTGCACTGCCTAGCTCACATACTAGAATTGGTGACATGACTCCTGTGCAATGTGGTTGTTGGGGAACGGAGCTGAGGGCTCTGCCCAGGGCCCACTTTTCAAGAAGATGCAGCAGCTGTGAATATGCAGGAAACTAGTCAGTTTTTAAAAGATTCATGTTTGCAGCAACCTGCCTTGCCCAGAATCAACAGAGCTGAGAACAGCAGAACCCAGACTTCCGGACTCCCATCTCCAACCCTAGCCAATAGTCAGAGGTGACTTTCATTTATCCCCAGTCCCAAGTGGGAAGTAGAGATTCATTCAGATTAAGCAGTGAAACAGTTTTTCAAGGCTGACAGGAAGGATGCCAGTGATTAAAACACTGACTTGAAGACCATTCCATGTTCTGTTGCAGACATTCTGTGCGACTGAGCCTCTCTGTGCCGTGGTCCTTGTACAACAGGGACAACAGCTCCGCCCAACTTTACCAGAAGCACTGTGAGAATAGACACTTTGAAGAAGGCCCTATATGCAACAGATAGAAGTGGAAGGGGAAAAAGAGCAGCCTTCCAGTGCTCTGTTATTATGCCAGATAAATAGTGACTGCCAGATCCTCATAATTCCCTTAATTCTAGGGCAAGAGCCATGCAGGCTAGGGATGCACTTGGTTTAAATTGGCTGAGTAGCACTATCTTTATGAGACCACCATTTTCATCCCTTCCACTGTTTATAGTCAGAAGCAGCAGGGGGGTGGAGGCAGGAGCTGGTGCCATTTCAGATTTTGGTAGGTGGGGGATGACTTGTGCAGGTGCTGATGGGGGAGGCAGACTGAGAACAGCAGCTTCAGCAGCGTTACTGAGCATGCTCAGTACACGTACAGCTAAAAACGGGGGAGACCGATTCCATTCGCCTTCCCCTCATACACATATCACCTCTTTTTAGGGCTACTAAGGCACTGGAAAACTCTAGCGTTTTTTGGCAGATAACTTCACAATTAGCTGACAGGAGCACTGTATCTAATTCCTATATAAAAGAAAGAGAATTTAAATAACTATTAGACTCACTCAGCTCTAATATTAACCTTGACCTCTTGTGGCAAATAACTTAAGGGACACCAATAAGCCCTAACATTTTAACGTATATTCTTACTAACTGCCAAGAGAGAGAGAGACCGTCAGCACTCCTGAGCTTCACCTCAACTCTGGAAGTAGAGGGGGGTCTAGAGGGTTATAGCAGGGGGAAGATACATTTGGGCTCTATATAAGATCAGACTGGCCCTCCTGGGTCAGTTTAATGGTCCATCCAGTCCAGTAACCTGACTTCCAACAGTGGCCAGTGCTTCAGAAGGCATGAACAGAAGAGGCATTCTTCAAATAATCCATCCCCTGTTGCCCATTGCCAGCTTCTGGCAAACAGAAGCTAGGAACACCATTCCTGTCCATTCTGTCTAGTAGCCATTGATGGATCTATCCTACTTGAACTTACTTTGTTCTTTTTGGAACCCTATTATAGTTTGGGCCTTTCCACCATCTCCTGGCAAACAGCTCCACAGGTTGACTGTGAAAAAACAATTTGTTTTAAACCTGGGTGAGTTTCTTGTGTTATGTTATTGAAGGAGTAAGTAACATTTGCTTATTCTATTTTTTCCAAATTGTTCATGGTTTTCTAGACCTCTTAACATATCTCCCCATCCTTTAGTCCAGTGGCAGGGAACCTGTTTTGCATCACGGGCCGCTTACCCACAGAAAAATCAATCAGAGGCTGCACACAAGTGAGAAGCACTCCCCCCCCAAAAAAAAACCTCACTGATGTGGCCCCCACATGGCCTTCACCCACCAGAGCCTAGGTGGGCCTAGGCTAGATTTTATGTGCTCCAGCCCTACAAGAAGGGTAGTAAACAGGAGGGTTGGAGCACCAGTGTGGGCTCCCCAATGCTAAGAGGGAGCCCCAAGCCTCAGGGTCTGAATCTAGGCAAGCTGGGGGCTGCATCTGGCCCCCAGGCCTTAGGTTCCCCATCCCTGCTTTAGTCATTACTTCTCCAAGCTAAAAAGTCCCAGTCTTGTTAATCTCTCCTCATATGGAAGCTGTTCCTTACCCGTCATCATTTCTGTTCCCCCTTCTGTACCTTTTCCAAATTCAATCGATCTTTTTTAGATGAGGTGACCAAATCTGCAAACAGTATTCAAGATGACTCTATGTAGAGGCAATATGATATTTTCCTGTCTTATTAGCTAATGATTCCCAATATTCTGTAAATTTTCTAGTTTTTAGACTGCCATGGCACATTGAGCAGATGTTTTCAGGGAACTATCCACAATGATCCTAAGATCTCTTTCTTGAGTGGTAACAGCTAATTTAGACCCCCATCATTTTTATATGTATAGTTGGGATTATATTTTTCCATGTGCATTACACTGTGTTTATCAACACTGAATTCCATCTGCTCTTGTGTTGCCCAATCACCTAGTTTTGTGAGATTCCTTTGTAGTCAGCTTTGGACTTAACTATTTTGAGTAATTTTGTACTATCTGCAAGTTTGCCACATCACTGTTTACCCCTTTTTCAGGAATTTTTAGATATTTAACCGTACAGGTCCAAATTTAAATCCCAGCCACACAACACTCATTGCTACTCTTTTCCTCCCCTATCTTTTAAGTACCTGGCAATGTTTCATTATGACCTAACGATCCTTCAATTACTTGAATGACCAGGCTTTACTTATTCTTAATAACCTGCCTCCCTCTTTTTATAATAAACTCCCTGCACCCAAAAGCAAAGCTGCAAGGAGCTCAAACTCTGTTGCATTTAAAAAATGCCTCTGGAGCCCAAGGAGCTGCCTGACGCCTCCATGCTGCTGGCTCTGATACAGAAGCAACAGTGCAGGAGGAGGAGAAAGTGGGAGCAGAGGCGTAGCGAGGGTGTTATGCAGCTGGGGGCAAAGGAAAAATTTGCACACACACACCCACCACCGCTGCATGGTGGGCCCCCAAACCTGGCACATGGCCCTGGAAGGAGAGGGGGGGAATTTGTACTGTGTCTTCCCACGCCCCCTCCAGTTTGGGGCCGGACCCCACACGCACTAACCCACCGGCGGAGATGGAGGAGGTCGGGCTGGGGGTGGAGAGGAGGTGGCAGCAGGTGGAGGGATGACAGGGGGAGCGGAGGGGGACTAAATTGTTGCTGTGCCTGGAATGGAATTGCTTCTCATAAAACAAAAAGGCTATGTCTAGACTGCAGGCTTCTTTCGAAAGAGGCTCTTTCGAAAGCATCTTTCGAAAGAGCCTCTTTCGAAAGATCGCGTCTAGACTGCAGGCGGATCTTTCGAAAGAGAAATCCGCTTTTTCGAAAGAGAGCACCCAGAGAGTCTGGATGCTCTCTTTCGAAGACGGCCTCTTTACATTGAAGAACGCCTTCTTTCGAAAGAGGAACTTTCAAAAGAAGGCGTTCTTCCTCGTGAAATGAGGTTTACCGCCATCGAAAGAAAAGCCGCGTTCTTTCGAAATAATTTCGAAAGAACGCGGCTTGAGTCTGGACGCAGGGCAAGTTTTTTCGGGAAAAGGCTACTTTTCCCGAAAAAACCCCTGAGTCTGGACACGGCCAAAGGGAGGGCTCAGCTGTAATGACCACATGCGGGCAGCAGAGACTACAGGACAAATATACTGTATAAGGACAGAGGGGCAGCAAGGCGCTAGAGATGGTGACCAAGACAGTAGTTTGCTACATTCTTCACTCTGCTTGGGGGGAAGGGAGGAAGAGACAAACCTGGATCTGTCCCAGCTGGGGACATGCCCTACTCCCTCAGCTGTGCCCCCTGAAGATGCAGCAGTTATGGTGGGGGGAGGGGAATAACTTTTAATGGGGGGACCACTCCAAGATTTTGGCAAGTGGTCAAGGGCCACATTTCAACTGAGGGAGTGTGGGGTCTGAGACAGAGGTTGGGTGCAGAAGGGAGCTTGAGGTAAAGGACTGGGGTGCGTAAGGGGGTGTGGAGTCTGAGACAGAGTGTGGGTGATAGAGGGGGTTGTGATCTCGGGCAGAGGCTTGGAGTGCAGGATCCAGGTGGAGGTATGGGTGCAGGACAGGATTCTGGCCTAGGGGATGCTCTAGGAGGAAGTGCAGAGTCTGGGAGGGAGTTGTGACCTGGAGAAGGGAGTGCAGAGGGTTTGGTTGGTGACTTGGGGCAGGGAAATGGGGTGCAGGGTCATGGAGGGATGCGAGTGTCAGAGAGGACTCTGGCCTGGGGGAAGGGTGAGAGAGGGGATGTAGTACCCGGGAGGGAGTTGTAACCTGGGAGAAAGGGGTAAAGAGGGTTTGGGTGGTGACCTGGGACAGGTAGTTGCGGGGGGGTCAAAGAGGCAGGCTGTGGCTGGGAGGCACTTACCTAGGCAACTCCCGGCCAGCAACCCTGCAGGAACCTGAGCTGCAGTCACAAGCTGCTCCACATGGTTGTGCTCCAGGTAGGGTGGGAGGACGGAGGGAGGAGGCTTCATTGGCTGCTCCTGCCTCCAGCAAATTTTCTCAGCTCCCATTGGCTGGAAACTGGCCAATGGGAGCTGAGAGGTTTTGCTGGGGGGCAGGACAGAGCACAAAGCCTTCCTCCTCGCTCCCCAGCATCCAGAGCATAGAGCAGCCACATTTAAAGCATCTGCTGCTGCACTGTGCTTAAGGGTCCCAGCGAGGCAGTCACAAGCTGGACCAAGTGGCTTAGTGGGTCGGATCCGGCCCACTAAACACCTCTTGCCCACTCCTAGCTTATGAAGAGGCACATCTCACTCAGCTTCAAGCCGTTACAGTGATAGAGCGCTGGGGTAGACCTCTCTCCCCGAGGCAACAAGCAATGATTTCAATAAAGCACATATATTTTCATTTTATTTTCCAAAATACAAAAATTGAGTTAAGAATCATAGAACTGGAAGAGACCTCAGGAGGTCATCAAGTCCAGCCCCCTGCCCAAGGCAGGACCAACCCCAACAAGGACCCGAGCAATGCCATGTAACTCTTTTGGTTAACTATAATTGTTTATTCATACATAAAGGTATATTCTTTTAACTTGTACAAAATTTCCCTATAGCAAAAAGGGGTTTTTGCGCCAAAAGGAAACGTCTACACTGCTTGTTTTTGCGCAAAAGCCCCTAGCACAAAAACAGATGGGCAGAAAATATGCAAATGAGATTGTGACTTATGCTAATGAGTCCCTCATTAGCATATTTTCTGCTGGAAGAAATCCCAGTGAAGACGTAGCATGCGGGGGTATCTTTTTCCTTGGGACCTTCATTGTGTCTATAGGGAAAGAGCAGATTGCAAAAAAGATCAGAACCCAAAAGTTCCCTTGCAGGCACTTAAATAAATGGTCATGTTTTCAATAGATGTCAGCTCCCAGCAGCCACCATTATTTTCAATGGTGGGGGGGTGTTGAGTGAAATGCGGGATGTTTTATTGGTCTCAATGGGAGTGGTGGAAAGCGAAGAACTTTTGAAAATCTGGCCAAACTGTCTTTTAACCTCTCCCCAAAATGGTCAGCAAAGGTCTTACAAGGTAGACACAATTCTTCCTTCTTTAGCTTTTATTTTCGGTTGTTGATTTCATACTTTTTAAAGGTACCCGACTGATGGCACAGGAGTACCAATTCTCCCCACAGCAGGATACAAGTATCTCCCACTGAAATGAGAAGAATGACATTCTGTTTCTCCAAAGAAGGACAACAAAAGCTGCAGTAGTTCAGATTACCTCATGCAGCCCTGCCAAGCACCTCAGCTTTGTGCCGCAGGAAGCACCTTTACACATGGAGGGGGAAGTTAGTCCTGATGGCCTCTCTTCTGAGACTTCCAAAAGGGAACAGTTAGGCTGTGTCTACACTGGGCCACTTATTCCGGAAAAGCAGCCGCTTCTCCGGAATAAGCTGCGAGCTGTCTACACTGGCCCCTTGAATTTCCGGAAAAGCACTGACGATTTACTGTAAGAAATCAGCTGCTTTTCCGGAAAAACTATGCTGCTCCCGCTCAGGCAAAAGTCCTTTTTCCGGAAAACTGTTCCGGAAAAGGGCCAGTGTAGACAGCACAGCAGTGTTTTCCGCAAAAAAGCCCTGATCGCGAAAATGACGATCGGGGCTTTTTTCCGGAAAAGTGCGTCTACTTTGGCCACTGATGCTTTTCCGGAAAAAGGGCTTTTCCAGAAAAGCATCCTGCCAATGTAGACGCTCTTTTTCTGGAAATACTTATAACGGAAAACTGTTCCGTTTTAAGCATTTCCGGAAAAAGGTGCCAGTGTAGAGACAGCCTTAATGTGCCAATTTTCCTCCTGCAGCTTTTCTCACTAGAGATCACAAGTTCATTTCAACACGCCAGTGCCAAAAATGAAATTTCTGCAAGCTGCATGGAATCTTATTAAAGACACCATAATAGAGGCTCAACTTAACTGTAAACCCTAAATTCAAAACTTAGTAAGAGAACCAGAAGTGCCATATTCTCTAATCCACAAAACAGAAACAGAGTCAGAGGCAAAAAGGCTTGTTTAAAAAGTGGAAGTTAAATCCTACTGAAGAAAATAGAAAGAAGGAAAAACTGTAAAAAAGTGTAAAAATATAATTAGAAAGGCCAAAAACGAATCTGAAGAACAGGTAGCCAAAAACTCAAAAAGTAATACCAAAATATTTTTAAGTATAGTAGAAGCAGGAAGCCTGGTAAATAACCAGTGGAGCAACTAGATCAGTGGTCCCCAACACGGTGCCCGCAGGCGCCATGGCGCCCGCAGGGCCATTTGTGTGCGCCCGCCAAGTGCTCGGGGCTGGCCTGGCCCCGGGCACATGGTGCATGTGCTGTGCCGGAGCCGGCCCGGGCGCATGGTAAGCGCCGGTCCCGGGAGCGCCGCGAATTGGCCGCTCGCGCCCCGGGCGCGCGGCGCTTGCAGGGGGAGGCGCTGGCCCCGGGCGCACGGCGCTTGCAGGGGGAGGGCGCTGGCCCCGGGTGCGCGGCATTTGGATGGGGCGCCGGCCCCCGGTGTGCGGCGCTTGGGAGGAGCGCCGGCCCCAGGAGCGCGGCGCTTGCGGAGGGCCCCGCCCACGAGTACGCGGCTATAGGGGGGCCGCCACTGGGCGTGCATGTGTCCCCGCCCTCTGGCGCCCGGCAGGCGAACGGCCACGCCCCCTGGCTCCCGGCAGCCTGTAAAGGTTGGGGACCACTGAACTAGATGATTGAGATCCTACACAGGAGCACTCAAGGACAATAAGGTCATTGAGGAAAAACTAAATGAATTCATTGCATCTGTCTTCACAGCTGAGGACATGAGGGGAATTCCCAAACCTGAGCCATTGTTAAGTGACAAATATGAGAAACTGTCCCAGATTGAGGTGTCATCAGAGGAAGATTCTGAACAAATTGATAAACAGTAATAAGTCACCAGGACTAAATGGTATTCACCCAAGAGTTCCGAAGGAACTCAAATATAAAATTGCAGTACTATTAACTGTAATTTACAATTTATTTAAATCAGCTGCTGTATCAAGTGACTGAGGATAGCGAATGTGATGCCAATTTTTAAAAAGGGCTCCAGTAGTGATCCTGGGAACTACAGACCAATAAAACTGATTTCAGTAACAGGCAAATGGGTTGAAATTACAGGAAAGATTAAAACTGTCAGACACCATATATGAAAGAACTCAAATGGGAAATTTCAGAAGTATTAACTGTGGTTTGTAACTTATCCTTTAAATCAGCTTCCGTACCTGATTGGAAAATAGCTAACATGACACCAATATTTTAAAAGGGCTCCAGAGGTCATCCTGACAATTACAGGCCAGTAAGTCTAATGTCAGTACCGGGCAAATTCGTTTAAACTATTGTAAAGAATAAAATTGTCAGACACATAAATGAACATAATTTGGTAGGGGAAAGTCAACATGGTTTTTGTAAAGGGAAATCATGCCTTACTAATCTGCTAGAGTTCTTTGAGGCGGTCAAGAAACATGTGGACTAGGGGGATCCAGGGGATATAATATACTTAGATATCCAGAAAACCTTTGACAAGGTCCCTCACCAAAGCCTCTTAAGTAAAGTAAGTTGTCATAGGATACGAGGGAAGATCCTTTCATGGATTGATAACTGGTTAAAAGACAGGAAACAAAGGGTAGGAATAAATGGTAAGTTTTCAGAGTGGAGAGAGCTAACTAGTGGAGTTCCCCAAGGGTCTGTCCTGGGACCAAACCTATTCAACTTATTTATAAATGATCTAGAGAAAGGGGTAAACAGTGAGGTGGCAAAATTTGCAGATGATACCAAACTTCACAAGATAGTTAAGACCAAAGCAGACTGTGAAGAGTTTCAAAAAGATTTCACCAAACCAAGTGAGTGAGCAACAAAATGGCAAATGAAATTTAATGTGGATAAATGTAAAGTAAGGCACATTGGAAAACATAATCCCAATTATACATACAATACAATGGGGACTAATTTAACTACAACTAGTCAAGAGAGAGATCTTGGAGCCATTGTGGATAGTTCTCTGATAATACCCACTCAACATGCAGCGGCAGACAAAAAAGCAAATAGAATGTTAGGAATCATTTAAAAAGGGATAGAGAATAAAACAGAAAATATCATATTGCCTCTATATAAAACCGCGGCATGCCCACATCTTGAATACTATGTACAGATGTGGTCGCCTCATCTAAAAAAAGATATATTGGCTTTGGAAAAGGTTCAGAAAAGGGCAACAAAGATGATTAGGGGTTTGGAATGGGTCCTATATGAAGAAAGATTATAAAGACTTGGACTTTTCATCTTAGAAAAGAGGAGACTAAGGGGGGATATGATAGAGGTCTATAAAGTCATGACTGGTGTAGAAAATGTGAATAAGGAAAAGTTTACTTATTCCCACAATATAAGAACTAGGGGTCACCAAATAAAAATTAATAGGCAGCAGGTTTAAAACAAACAAAAGGAAGTTTTTCTTCATTCCGTGCACAGTCAACCTGTGGAACTCCTTGCCGGAGGATGTGGTGAAGGCTAGGACTTTAACAGGGTTCAAAAAAAGAGCTAGACAGATCATGGAGGTTAGGTCCATCAATGGCTATTAGCCAGGATGGGTAGCAATGGTGTCCCTACCCTCTGTTTCTTTGGAGGTGGGTGACAGGGGAGGGATCACATGACATGAGGATTACCTGTTGTGTTCCCTCCCTCTGGGGCATCTGGTATTGGCCACTGTCATCAGATAGGATACTGGGCTGGCTGGATCTTTGGTCTGACCCAGCATGGTTATTCTCATGAACACAGTTTTTTGAGGGGAAAGTCAATGTGTTTTTTGTAAACGGAAATCATACCTTACCAATCTACTAGTAATTTGAGGGGGTCAACAAACATGTGGAAAAGCAAGATCCACTGGATATAATGGTCTTAGATTTTCAGAAAGCCTTTGACAAGGTGCCACACCAAATGCTCTTAAACAATGTACGCTGTCATGGGATAAGTGAGATAAGGGAGCCATGAATTTTGGATTGGTAACTGGTTAAAAGATAGGAATAAACTGTCAGTTTTCAAAATAGAGAAAAGTAAATAATGGTGTCCCCCAGGAGATTGCATTGGGACCAGCCCTATTCAACATTATCATAAATAATCTGAAGAAAAAGGGTAAACAGTGATGTGGAAAAATCTGCAGCTGATACCTGAATATAGATAGTTGAATGCCTGAGCAACAAAAATCACAGATGAAATTCAATGTTGATAAATGCACAGTTGGAAAACATAATCGCAACTACATATATAAAATAATGGGGACTAAATTAGTTGTTGTTGGGGTCATTGTGAATAGTTCTTTCAAAACATCCACTCAATGAGCAGGAGCAGTAAAAAAGCTCACAATGTTGGTAATCATTAAGAAAGAGATACATGATAAGACAGAAATATCATATTGGCTCAGTATAAATCCACAGTATGCTCACATCTTGAATACTGCATGCAAATGTGGTCACTCTATTTAAATAAATAAATAAATAAATAAATAGTAACTGGAAAAGGTTCAGAAAAGGTCAACAAAAATTATTAGGGGTATGGAATGGTTGCCATAGGAAGAGAGATTAATAATACTGGGACTTTTCAACTTAGAAAAGAGACAATTACGAGATGATATGATAGAAATCTAATCAAGACTGCTATGGAGAAAGTAAATAAGGAAGTGCTATTTTCTCCTCATAAGACAAGAACTGGGGGTCACCATATGCAATTAATAGGCAGTAGGTTTAACCAAACAAAATAAAATAGTTCTTCATACAATGCACAGTCAACTTGTGAAACTCCTTGCCACAGGATGTTATGAAGACCAAGACTGAAACAGGGTTTAAAAAAGAACTACAGTATACTTCCGATAATCCGGAACCTTTGGGACCTAGGTGGTGCCGGATTATCGGATATGCCAAACTATCAAGAGGTATTATAAGATGGTTTTATATATATATATATATATATATATATATATATATATATATATATATAAAGTGTTTTTAACCCTTTTTATTGTAGCACAAGCACTGTCCAGCATCACACAATGCCAGTGTCAGACTGACTCAGTCTCGTCCGGTTTCACTTGGTTCAGCTGCTGCCCCGATGCCGTGTGACTCGTTTTTTGCCAAAGCTCACTCACTAGGGTTCCCAAATTGGGGGGCATGAAGAAATTCCAGGGAGGTGCAAGGCGACCCAACCCCAACCCTCTCCCCCGTGTCAATCCCTCCCCCTCCTAAGTTTTGCTGCTATTTTTGTTTATCAGCCCCAGTCAATTCCTTTCTTTTGCTCAACAAGTTTTGCTGCTATTTTGGGGGGGAGGGGGGCATGAGGGTTTCTCAAAAATCAGAAAGGGGCCATGATACTGAAAAGTTTGGGAACCACTACACTAGGCTCTTGCCATTTTGATGCCAGCCTATCGGGAGTGCCATACAATTGGATGCCAGACTATTGGAGTTTTACTGTATATAAATTCATCCCGGGTAGGTCCATCAATGGCTGTTAGTCAGGATGGGCAGGGGCAGGGTCCTTATCCTCTATTTACCAGAAGTTGGGAATGGGCGACAGGAGAGGGATCACCCAGGTATGACCATTCTTATGTTCCCAACTGGATGTTTTCTGTAACCATCTGCATGCAACTTCCCACTTGCAAAGAACCTTACTTTCATTTTAAATGCTTTTGTTCTGATTTTACCTTATATTCTTTAACCCAGATAATTTATTTGACCAAATCAATGGGTTCATTGATTCCAGTGTATTTGCTTATTTCAATGACCATTGCAACCACCTCAGTAGAAAGGTAATCAATAATGAATGGGAATCACAGTCAGCATGGACAATGTATGCCGTAGGATCGACATACAGCCTTGAATCTTAAGCTACTGAAGCCATAGAAAGCATCAGTTTATATTCACAGAAAAGTCACATCAGTTTATGTTTAAGGAGCACATAAGAAGTCCAACAACTCAATTTTAAACAAAGCAACAAAGAATATGGAGGAGGGATTTTATATTTTCAGAATTTTGATCTATTCATGACACTCTGCATAAACTACTTTTTACTAGGGATGGCAGCGTGTAGTGGGTTATATGATTAACCAATAAGTCTGGGCCTATCAGTTCATCGGAATGACTACATGCAATCCCCCCTCTTCATGCCTGTGTATCAGAGGCAGCAAGGGAGGAGGAGGTGGGAGCGGATCCCCTAGAGAGCCAGCTTTTAAGCCGGCTCCCGACCTGTGCTGAGCTGCTTGCCCCTCTCTGCTGCCTCCCACAGAGGTAACAGCGAGGGGTGGAGAGGCAGGCAGGAGCTGGTACATGCAGGAAGCAGCTTTCAAGCAGGCTCCCTGCAGGAATAAGCTCCTGCAGAGACGCCTCCCCCCTGCGCTGCTGCCTCTTTATCAGAGGCAGCAGGCACAGAAGGCAGGAGCTGGTGCTGGCAGGGAGACAACTTAAAAGTTGGCTCCCCTTTGGCTCCTGTTTTCCCCCTTTCCCTCCTCCCCCCACACACATGTAAATGTCTAACTGTTAAAATTTCCAATGGTTACAGATTTACACAAATAAACAATAGTTAACATCTCTACTTTCTACTATATATTTTTGTTAGTCTGTAAGGCTACGTCTAGACTACAAGCCTCTTTTCAAAAGCTTCTTTCGAAAGAGATCATTTAGACAGCAACCAGTATTTTCAAAAAAGAGAGCCACTTTTTCGAAAGAGAGCACCCAGGCAGTTTGGATGCTTTCTTTCGAAAAAGCACTGTTTGCATTCAATAACGTATTCCTCGTAAAATGAGGTTTTCCATGGTCAAAAAACCAGCCACGTTTTACAATTCAATTTTGAAAGAACGTGGCAGCAGTCTAGATGCAAGTGAAGTTTTTTCAAAAAAAGGCCACTTTTTTCAAAAAAAACCCTGTAGTCTAGACACACCCTAAGGTGACACAGGACTTCTCATTACTTTTTACTTGATTATTTTTAATTTTAACTGAAAATGAAATGAGGATGCATATTTCTAATTTCTAACCACACCCAATCACTCTTCTTTCAACTGCTTATCAGGCAATGGGTTTCTTTTTTGGGAAGTCCCCACATGGTTACCCCAGCACTTCTAAGCAACATTGGCTCAATCCTGTAGGAAAACTACTATAACATCTGTGCCATCATCTGGTTATTGTCCACATATAAAAGTTTAGACAAAAGATCAAGTTACTACTGATGGGAATGCTCCTTTCACAGAATATTAACCAGATTATCGGTGTTGCAATTTACAAACAAAGGTTGAGAGTGCAAATCATACAAAATAAATAACAGTCCTATCAGAACACTCTTTTTGACTGAAATTATTGAGATCTGAGGTGCCTGGCATTTTACCTATTGTAGTTACACATAATATGATCTTCTAAAGACTTGTACAAATGTTGTCATGCTGTTTATTACATTAGTACCCCGGTGCTGTAAGTCAACATTATTAAAATTACCCCTCCAAGAAGCATTAAGATGATTTTAAGCAGCTTTCTGCTATTCCGTATGCTAGAAAGGAACAAATTCTAGCAAGTCAAGTGTAAAAGTATGATTAGACGGGTCAAATAAGAATTTGAAGAGCAACTAGCAAAAAATGCAAAAACAGCTTTTTTTAAGTATATCAGAAGCAGGAACCCTGCCAAATAATCAGTGGTATAGACAATCGAGGTGTTAAAGTAGCAGTCAAGGAAGACAAGGTCATTGTACAGAAGTTAAAATCTTTGCATTGGTCTTCACTGCAGAGGATGTGTGGCAGATTCTCACATCTGAGCCATCCTTTTAGAAGAGACAAATCTAAGCAACTGTTCTAGACTTAGATGTTAGTAGAGCAAATTGATAAGGTAAACAGTAATAAGTCATCGAACCCAGACGGCTTTCACACAAGAGTTCTGAAAGAACTCAAATGTGAAATTGCAGAACTACTAACTGTGGAATGTAACCATATGCTTAAATCTACCTTTGTACCATTGACTGGAGGGCACTTAATATAGTGTCATTTTTTAAAAAAAGGCTCCAGAGGCAATCCTGGCAATTATAGATCAGTAAGCCTAACTTCAGTACCAGGCAAATTGGTAGAAACTACAGCAAAGAAAAGAATGGTCATATATATATAGGTGAGCTTTTGTAAATGGAAATTGCATCTCACTAGTCTATCGGGATTTCTTTCAGGGTGTCACACAGATAAATAAGGGTGATCCAGTGGATATAATATATTTGGACCTTCAGAAAGACTTTGAGAAAGACTCATCAAATCCTCATAAGCAAAGTAAGGACTTATGGGACAAGAAGGCAGATCCTGTCATGGATTAATAATTTATCAAAAGACAGGAAACAGAAGTTAGGAATAAATGGTCATTTTTCACAGTGGAAAGAGGCAGATAAGGCCTGAACATCCATATAACCCAGAGATTCAACATATGTATAAAAGATCTTGGAAAAGGGATATATCAGGAGGTGGAAAAGTATGCAAAGGATTCAAAATTACTCAAGATAGGTAAATCTAAAACTGACTGTTAGAAAAGGATCTCATAAAACTGGATGACTGGGCAAATGAAGTTCAATGTTGATAAATGCAAAGTAATGCACACTGAAAAAATAATTACAACTACCCCATAGAAAAGATGGGGTCTATAACAGAGAGCTTGGAGTAATAATGGATAGTTCTTTGAAAATACCTGCTTTATATGCAGCAGCAGCAGTCAAAAATGGTTTTTTTTTAAGTCATAGTTAGGAACCACTGGGAAAGGGATGCCACTGTATTAAACCCTGATATGCCCACATCTTGAATACTATGCAAGGTTCTGGTTACCCCAACTTGAAAAAGATGTATTAGAACTGAGAAAAGTACAGAAAAGGGCAATAAAAATTATTAGAGGAATGAAGCAACCTAGGGGGATTTTAAAAAGACTGGGACTGTTCATCTTTAAAAAAAGAAACAATTAAGGAGAGATATGATAGAGGTCTATGAAATCATGAATAGTGTGGGGAAAAAATAAATACGGAAATATTATTTACCTTTTCCCATAACACGTGAACCAGAAGCCACCCCATGAAATTAATAGCCAAACAAACATAAAGAAGAACTTCTTCACACAATGAACTCATTGCCAGGGGATGTAGTGAGACCACAGATATAACTGGTTTCAAAAAAATGAGCAGATAGGTTCATGGAGGAAATGCCCATCAATGGCAATTAGCCAAAATAATCCAGGACACAACCTAACCTTCAGGAAGACCCTATGTCTTTGACTGACAGAAGCTGGCAATGGAAGACAGGAATGGATCACTCCATCATTGCCAGTTCTGTTCATTCCCACTGAAGCATCTGGAGACAGGATACTGGCCTAGACAGATCATTGGCCTGACCCAGTATGGCCTTTCTTACATTCTAGATAAGACCTCCTGGTAGAATCATGTCACTATGGGCAGTTTCTACCAGCCTCAGAGAAGGAGAAAAACCTAAAGCAGTATGAATTCGTGATCAGTAACTAGGCCCAAGTACAAACCCAGATTATACAAATACACTGTTAGACAGTCACTAACCCTTTACCGTTCCCAGGGAACTGTCCATTTCAGCACCACACACCTGACGCCCACAACAAACAAGGGACCACTTCGCCTCAGCCCATGTGGCAAGAGGGAAGGGAAATATGCTTTAAGGCTATTTTATACATAATAACCATTCATTAGCAAAGGGGAAATCAAACCCCCACAACAGCCACCAAGGAAGTAAAATAAGGCTGCAATCATCATCTGTTGCTTAGCATCACGCACACCCAAGTTCAACAACATGTCCTAGACCTTGGAGCAAAATGCAGGACAATGTAGCACTTTAATTCGTTTTCACACGAGCTTGCATCCCACAGCACAGGAAACACACACATGTAACACCGCCTTCCCCCACCCCAGCACACTCCCGGTACTGATATCCGAATGATCAAGTCTTAAGAGGGCTGTGGGGAAGACACAGACAACGTGTAATACTTTCTGCCCTTCCCCTCCCCCAAAATATCCTACCGGTAGCTGGGCATAGGGACCTGGCTCCTCCTTCCTCCAACCAAATCCTTTTCCCCGAGGAAAGTGCAGGGCGTGTGGGTCACGCGTTCCCAGCTGCAGTGTTACCCGAAGCAGGGTAGGAGTCAGCGGCCGGGGGAAATAGGCCCCCGGTCTCCCAAATAAGGCCCCCCCCCCCACGAACTGCTCCTTGGCAGTGCGATACCTGGGGGTTGCAGCGCCCGCCCTGCGTCTGGAGGGGCAGTGGGGTCGAAACCTCCCACGCCCGGAGCCTCTCCCCCAAACCCCTGGAGGGAGCGCTCCAGAGAGGTGCAGCACCGGGCCCCAACTCCCTGTTTTACCCCCAAGCCTCCGCCACTCGCCTGGAGCTGCAGCTTCCCGCTTGCCCACCCCCACCGCGGCTGGTGTCATTTGGATGGGGGGGGTGACGCCCTGTCTTTACAAACATGCACCAAACAACCCCCCCCCCCTCCCCGGCTTGAAAGCCCCGCGCCCCCTCCTCAGGAAGCTCCGCGCACTAGAGGGCCCCAAGACAGGAGCTGGGACACCAAGACCCCTCTCGGGTCCAAACCGCCAGCCCCCCCCCTCCTCCTCCTCCGCGTCTCCCCCTGCTCCACTTGGCCCCCCGGCCGGAGGGGGGCTCAGGCGGCTGGAGTGTGGGGGGAGCGCTAAAGGGGTAGCCCAGCCCCGCAGCCAGGGGGTTGGGAAGAGCCCAGACGTGAGCGGGGGGTCCGGGCTGGGGGCGGGCTAGGGACAGCCCCCCCCAAATTAGGGGGACGGGCGCCGAGAAGGGGCCTAGATGAAGCCCAGACCGCTGGCAGGACTGAGGGTGGGCGGACTGGGTGGGGGAATGCACCAGCTCGCCGGCTGCTGGAGCGGGGGCTGTCGCAGCTGCAGGAGAGGCGCCCCGGCCAGGGGCTGGCTGACAGGCCGCCCTCGCCCTCCCCCAGGGCAGACAGGTAGCCAGGCTGCAGCGGGCACTGGGGAACCGAGGCCCCGCTTCTCCCAGCTGGGGGAGGGAAAGGAGCTAGCCCGCAGCCCTAGGCGCCCCGGTGGCGGCTAGGATGCCAGGCTGCTGCAAGTAGGGAATAGAACCGCCGCCGGCCAGAAGCCCTAGCTCACCAGTGCAAGGGGGTGCAGGGAACTACCCCCACCTGGGGGGAAGGGGAAGCCCCACGAGCAGCTGGCAAGCGGCCCTGTGCGCCCCAAAGCAGCCGAGAGGTTGCTGCTGCTGGGCCAGACCGATTTGGGGCAGGCGGGGTACCCTGGCACCCCGGGTGGGGAGGCAGGAGAGGAACTGGCCCACATGCACGCAAGGAGCTGTCGGTGCTTGGAAATCGCTCTGCGGCAAAACCCCCGCCTGGAGGGAGGGGGGGAAGGGGGTGCACAAAAAAAAAAAGCAAATGGGGGCAGGGGTTTGGAAGCCCCTCCGCGCAACCTGCGCGCCTCGCAAGGGTCCCGGGCGGGGGCTGCAACTTACTGTGGCTGCTGAACTAGCGTGACTCCCGCAAGGCGTTGCTGGACTGCGGAGGTGGGGAAGCTGCAGGAGAAACTGCGGTTGTCGCCATCTTAGTGCGCTGCCTCCCTTGCCTTCCCCCCAGTGCAGCGTGCAGTTCCCTTGCATAATTGATGACTCTCAGCAGAATGGTTAGGGAGCGTGTCAAAAATCTCTGCACTCGCCTCTATCCCCACCCCCTCTCCCCTTATCTGCCCAGGCAGGGACCATGTCTCCATCCAGCGGCTCAGAACTGGGAGGGGAGGGAGGACTCGGGATTCCAAGGGATGGGGAGGGTAAGGGGAACCCTCTCTTCTCCAAGGAAAATCCCCCACCAAGTAGGGGTTCCCTGCTCTGATGGTGGGATGGTTCCCTGGATGTGCATAGCACTGGGTCCTTGGGTAGCTGGTGGATCACTTAAGCAGAGGGAGATAAATTCCTTGGTAGATGTAGGGGCCCAGAGGGAATCTATCTAGAGAGGAATAGGGGACAGTGAAGCCAAGGGTCAGGGAGGGCCCTGGTGGGAAGAGAGTGTCTCACAGGGCATGTCCACACAGCAGAGCAAAACTCAAAGTAAGCTAAGCAACTTCAGCTACAGCGACTTCAATTGCATAGCTAAGTCGAAATAGCTTAATTCAGCTTTTGGCCCTGTCTCCACAGCAGGAAGTCAAATAAAGAGTGTTCTTCCTTCCACTCTCCTTACTCCTGTTCAATGAGGGTTACAGGAGTCGGAGTAAGAAGTCCTCCAGCTCGGCGTGATTTTGAAATAATGGCTCGCAGTGTGGACATGCTCTGTTATTTCAGAATGTCAGTTATTCCAAAATAACACTTCTGTAGAGACGTACCCGCAGAGTCCACAGAATGGAAACAAGTGTGAGGGCCCCAGCTCTGAAACAAGCTGTAACAATAATGCGTCTGCTCTTTCTCCTGGTCACCAGCCCTTAAGTTCAGTTCCCCCGAGGTCCAAATACACTCGTTGACTGGGAACATACCATAGCACCCTCAGCCAGGCTAGGACAGCTCTGGGCAGAATTAAATCATTTTGGTTTCACAAAGGAGTCTGCTTTCAACTCACTGGCATTCATTCATACCAATGAACCAAGGTTGAGCTTCAAGTGTAGAACTTACCACTGAGAGTCAGCCAAGTGGTAGGCGTTGACCAAAGAGAACCAATAATTCTGTCATATCACCTTATGGTATCAAAGTGCTATCCAAATAATGTGCTAATTAACCATCGCAAATCCAACCAACCTCTAAGGTAGGCATTATTATCCCCATTTTAGTGACATGAAGTGATATGCCAAGTCCGCCGAGGGCAAAAGTGGCAAAGGTGGGAACTGAGCTCAATAATTCCTATATAATATCCTAGAATTCCATCTTGGTCCACATCATTGGGCAAACCTTTGCTTTCAGATAGAATGGTGTAAATTGGGACTAACATCACTCAAGCCACTAGATTGGTTTCCAATCTACTACTGTGTCACGGAGCAGAATTTGGCCCAATGACTCCACAAAACATAGAAGAGACATCCCTGCAAGCAGTTTAGTCTGAATCAGATGCAGACCCAGCAAAGACCACATGGAGAGTAACATTGGATTGGAGAATAATGTATATGTAGTGATTTAGCTTGTCTGTAACTCACTGAACTAAGCTACATTGATATATGCCAGTTGTAACCCAATTTAAGTGTGTTTGCACCACTTCAACTAAATCAGTTTAAAAATTGTGCACTTTTAAAAAGTCCAGCTTGTGCATGCAGAAACAAAGACTTAGTCCACATCAGCAAGAGTCTATAAATTGGCCTTAAGTTCTCCAAGTGCAAGGCCTGGTCTACACAGTTTTTGTATTAATATAACTATTTTGGTTTGAGCTGTGATTTTTTTTATTTTAATTTTTTTTTTACTGACATAGGGCTTGTCTTCATTATACAGTGGATCTACACTGCAGCGATTGATCCATTGGCAGTCGATTTATTGTGTCTGCATAGATGCGATAAATTGACCTCTAAGCCTGTTGACTCCTGTACTCCATCCACCAGGATGAGAAAAGTAGTCCGAGTTGACAGGAGAGCATCAGCCGCGGACCTTACCACATGGAAGTACTGCATTAAGTACACTGAATAGTGTAGCAGAAATTGTGTATCTTAAATCGATGGGGGAGGCTTGTGTCGATTAGGTGTTACATATACCAATGCAGCTCCCTAGTGTGGGTACAATCATAGAGGTACAAAGACACCTTATGTTGCTAGAGCTTATTCTCAAACCCCCACAGAAACAGCTACACTGGTATAAAAGCATCTATATATGGAGACAACCACAGCCTCTTTATTCCAGAATAGTTAAAGTGATACAAATTGTGTGTATAGACAAGTCCTTACACCTCATCTCTGGATTTGATCCAAAAAGTTTTGGAGTTGAAAGGTATTAGGGAAAATACAAATAAATCTCCAGTATCTATTTGGAAACAGTGAGATTGCAGAAACTTTGACCAAAGCCCTGATCCTCTAATTGGACCCAGGTGGGCAGACCCCTGAAACTGCATACAATCCCAACACCTGCCTGAAAGTTTCTTGAACTTTTGCCAAAATGTAAATTTCCATAGCAAAAACAGACAAGTTTCACCTGATTTCAAGTTTAATTATGACACATCCTCTATTTTAAGCATCTGATAAGTCCCATTGACATCAACAGTGCTTAATGGATAACATTTTCATAGTGCCAGCATGACTTAGGAGTCTAGCTAGTCCCTCAATCGTGGATAGATATCTAAGTCATGTAGGTGTTTTCCAAAATTTTACCCCGTGTGTTACATTATATGAGTCTACAACCAGTTTTGCATCTTCAGTAAGGCAACAAGTGCAGGCCAATTTAAAGTGCCCAAAAGAAATCACTAATTTAGGTGCCCAATTTTAGACATGCTAGAACCATCTATGGAAGTGGCAGATGTCCAACATCAGACATTAAGGGTGTCCTTAACATCTGAAAAAAACGGACTCCTTTTAAAGGTGACTCATGGTGGGCACCCAAAGTCAGTAGCCACTTCTGAAGTATTTTTAGACACTCAAGAGATGGTCCATCTCCCTAAACCCAAACTTTTGGAAGCATTTTTTTTATATCCATGCACAATCTGGCTTCTCTCTGGTGTGAATGAAGAGCCTGAACCTGAGAGTTGCTGAACACCTACAATTCCTAGTAGAGTTCAGGAGTGTTAGCAATGTTTAGCACTTCTGGGCTCTAATTATCACTCATTGGCTCTGTGGCAGGGTAAACTTGGTCTGGCTGTGTCTCCTGGTAAGAAGATCCAGGAGTAAAAATGAGTCAGAGAGTAATCTATACAATTACAATGGCAATCTATACAATATTTTTGAAATAGCTACAATCCCTGGAACAATGGACTCTGCATAAGAATGGGCATATTGGATCAGATCAATGGTCCATCTTGTCTCCTGACAGTGGCTCGTCCCAGATGGTTCAGAGGGAATGAACAGAACAGGGTGTGACGGCGCGTTGGGGGTCCCCCGTCTCCTGCACCCCGAAATGGCACAAACAGACTCCACCAGCCAGTGGAATTGAGGATGGTTTATTGCTCCTCCAGGATACAGCACAGCACAGATGTAATCTGGTTACAGGAACTGGGGCTAAGAGGCCTCAGTGCCCCCCCTTGAGATGGGGGAGTCCCAGCCCCCCTCCCCAGCTCCTTCTCCCCTGCTTTCCAGACAGGAACTAACTCTACCTCTCCCAGCCCTGCCCCCAGCCAGGGCAGCCTTCCACCTCCCTTTGTTTCTCCCCATGGGGGGTAGGCTGGTTCAACCGGTATGGTACCTTTGCATAATAAGGTTTTCCCTGATGGGTCTTGCTCCAGACAGCAGAGGTCACCACAGCCCAGCAAGTACCCCCACTACGTCACACAGGGCAACTTATCAAGTAATCCATTCCCTGTCATCCAGTTCCAGCTTCTGTCAGTCACAGGGCTAGAGTCACCCGGAGCACGAGGTTGTATCCCTGAACATCTTAGCTAATAGCCATTAGCAGGCCAATCCTCCATGAACGTATCTAATTGTTTTTTAAAACCCAGTTATTTATGTAGCCTTAACTACATCCCCAGCTACCAGTTTCGCAGGCTATGTTGCCTGAAGAAGTACTTCCCGATGTTTGTTTTAAACCTGCTTTCTATTAATTTTATTGGGTGACCCCCTAGTCCATGTGTGTATGAGAAGAGATAAATAACTCTTCTTTATTACTTTTATTCTACTCATGAATTTACAGACCTCTATTATATTTGCCCTTACTTGTTTCATTTTTAAGGTGAACAGCCCCAGTCTTGTTAATCTCCCTTCAGATGGAATTTGCTCCATCCCCCTAAGCATTTTTGTGCCTCCACATACTTTTCCCAGTTCTAATATATCTTTTTAGAATTTTTTTTAACTGCGCATAATTTTAAAAGTGTGGGTGTACACTGGCTTTACATAGTGACATCATATTGTCTGCCTTATTATCCATCCCTTTCCTAGTGGTTCCTATATTTTTTAGCGTGTTTGACTGCTGCTGCACATTGAACAGATGCTTTCAGAGAACTAGCCATGAGGACACTTTTTATTGAGAGGAAACAGCCATTTTAGACCTCATCTTCTTGTATATATAGTTACAATTATGTTTTCCAATGGGCATTACTTTGCATTTATCAACAAGGAATTTCATTTGCCATTTTGTTGCCTAGTTATGTGAGATCCCTTTGTCCCTTTGTAGAGCTTCAAAGTCTGCTTTGGAACTAACTATCTTAAGTAATTTTGAATCCTCTGCAAACGTTGCCGCCTCACTGTCTATCCCTTTTCCCAGATTATATATGTATGTCAGTTGTGGGCAACTTGTGGCCCACAGGACACACGTGGTGCACTGGGACACCACCTTCAGCCCACCGAACCCCTGGCTGCCCCCTTCTCCATGTGCCTCTCCTGCACCTCAGCATTTTCAGAGCACGCAAATCACCTGATTCACGCTCTGTCCCCACTCCTCCCCTTCCCTTCCAGAGATGGAATGCTGTGAATCAGCTGTTTGCAACATTCCACCTCTGGGAAGGAGGGGGAGGAGTGGGGACAGAGCAAGAATTAGGCAATTTGCACACTCTTAAAGTGCTGGGAGGGTTGGGGAGGAACAGGTAAGAGAGGCGTGGGGAGCAGGAGGATCAGACAGGGGAGGCCACAGGGCTGCAGATGGAATCCCAGTGGGTTGCAGGCCATTGCAGACCACTGAGGTAAAGGAGGGCCACTCATGCAGCACACCTTCTATTCGTGGTTGTCCTTCCCTGGTGTATATGTTGAACAGAACTGGTCCTAGTAACAATCTTAGCAGAACCCCACTATTTACATCTCTCCACAGTGAAAACTCACAGTTTATTCCCACCCTTTGTTTACTATCATTTAACTAGTTACTGATCCACAGTGGACCATCCCTCCTATCCCCCTACTGCTAACTTTGCCTAAGAACCTTTGGTGAGGCACCTTGTCAAAGGTTTTCTGAAAGTCCAAGTACGCTATGTCCACTGGATCACCCTCATCCATGTTTGTTGAGCCCCTAAAAGAATTGTAATAGATTAGTGAGGCACAATTTTTCTTTAAAAAAGCCATGTTGATGCTTCCCAACATATTGCATTCAGCTATATGTCTGATCATTCTGTCCTTTATTATAGTTTCAACCAATTTGCCTGGTGCTGAAGTTAGGATTACTGGCTGGTAATTGCCAGGATTGCCGCTGGAGCTTTTTTTTTATGACATTATAGTAGGTAGTCACCAGTCAATGATATAAATCATGTAATCATAAAATCCAAGGGTTGGAAGAGACCTCAGGAGGTCATCAAGTCCAACCCCATGCCCAAAGCACGACCAACTAACCAAGCCATCCCAACCAGGGCTTCATCAAGCCAGGGCATAACAACGTCTAAGGATGGAGATTTTACCACCTCCTTAGGTATCCGATTCCAGTACTTCACCACCCTCCCAGTAAAATAGTTTTTCCTAATGTCCAACCTGGATCTCCTACCACTGCAACTTGAGACCACTGCTCCTTGTTCTGCTATCTGTCACTACTGAGAACAGCCTCTCTCACCATCTTCCTTGGAACCTCCCTTCAGGTAGTTAAAAGACTGCTGTTAAATCCCCCCTCACTCTTCTCTTCAGCAAAGGTTGATTTAAGTGTAAGGTTACATCCTTCAGTTAGTGGTTTTGCAATTTCATATTTGAGTTCTTTCAAAACTTTTGTGTGAATACCATCTAGCCCTGGTGATTTATTGTTTACTGTATCAATTTGTTCCAAAACCTCCTCTACTGACATCTCAATCTGCAACAATTCCTCAGATTTGTCATCTAAAAAGATGGCTCAATAGTGGGAATCTCCTTCAAATCCTCTGCGGTGAAGACCAATTCAAAGAATTTGTTTAGCTTCTCTGCAATTGCCTTGCCTTCCTCGTGTAATTCTTTAGCACGTTGATCGTCCACTGGTCCCACTGATTGTTTGGCAGACTTTCTGCTTCTGATTTACTTAAAATACATTTGCTGCTCATTTTTGTGTCTTTTGCTAGCTGCTCTTCAAGTTCTTTGTTGAACTATTTATACTTTTACACTTGACTTGTCAGACTTTGTGTCCTTTGCTATTTTGCTCAGTAGGATTTGACTTGCAATTTTTAAAAGATGTCTGTTTGTCTGTAACCACCTCCATTACTCTGTATTTAGCCACAGTGGCTTTTTTTGTGTCCTATTACTATGTGTTTGAATTTACAAAATACAGATAAAGCTTCTATTATGTTTTTTGAATAGTTTCCGGGCAGTTTTCAGCCATTCCACTCTTGTGACTGTTCCTTATCATTTCTGTTTAACTAGTCCCCTCATTTTAGTTTAGTTTCCCTTTCTGAAGTTAAATGCTACTGTAGTGGGTTTCTTTGGTATTTCCCCCCTAGAACAATATTCAATTTAATTACATTATGGTTGCTGTTTCTGAGCAGTTCATCTTCATTCACCTCTTGGACCAGATCTTACGCACCACTTAGAACTGAATAAAGAATTGCCTCTCCCCTTGTGGGTTGCAGGACTAGCTGTCCCAAGAAGCAGTCATTAATGGTGTCTAGAAATGTTCTCCTTTCATGCAGTCCTAAGGGGATGTGTTCCCAGGCAATATGGGGATAGTTGAATTCCCCGATTATTATTGGATTTTCTGTTTTTATAGACTCTCTAAATCCCTTTAGCACTTCACAGTCACTGTCAACATCCTGGTCAGATGGTCGATCATATATTCTCACTGCTATACACTTATTATTCAAGCATGGAATGTCTGTCCGTAGAAAGTCTATGGTTGTAACTGATTCATTTAAGATTTTTACTCTATTTGACTTTCTTTCATATATAGTGCCATTCCCCATCAGTGCAACCTACTCTGTCATTCCTATATACTTGGCAGCTCATAATATGATGTCCCATTAATTATCATTGTTCACCAAGTGGTGCGACTACACAGCAGGGCTTAACTTGAAATAAGCTACACAAATTGAGCTATGTTAATTGCATAGCTTATTTCGAAATTGGGAGCTTCTACACAACACATATTTCAAAATAGAGCACTCTTCCTCCAATGTCTCTTAGGCTACGCCTAGACTGCACTGTAAAATCAAAAAACCTTTTTTTGATTTAATTTTGAAAGAAGCTATTACGTGCTCTTCCGAGCCATCCCTTATTCCTCATAGAATGCGGTTTACAGGGATGGTGAAAGAGTGCATCCATTATTTCAAATTTTTTTCCAAAATAGCAGATATGTTCCTTGGACGCAGCATTGCTATTTCAGGATACTTCCAGTATCCCTACATAGCAAGGCAGTCTAGACATAGCCTTACTCCTCATACAATGAGGGTTACAGGAGATGGAGTAAGAAGTCCTCCAGCTTCAAAGTATTTTGACATTATTTTGAAATAACTGCCTGGTATCTAGACACAGACTAAGTTATTTTGAAACAATGCTAGTTATTTTGAACTAATGTTGCTGTGTAGACGTACCCCAAGTTTCTGCAATAGCTATTATGTCTATATCCTCATTTAATACTAGGTACTGAATTCACTCATCTTAGTATTTAGCTTCTTGCATTTGTCGACAAATGGGGGCTTCAAATTAACAGCCTGCAGGCCATTTACAAGCCAAAGCATATTTGCAATCCAGCCTGGAAGACCTGGAAGCTTGGGGGGGAGACATGCCCCTCCCCATTCCCCCAAGCCCTGCCCCTTTCCACCACCACCCTGCCCTCTTCCTTCGTTTCACCCCATCCCCTGAAGGATGAGCTTCAGGGATTGCTGGGGGGGCCTGCAGAGGCAGTAGTCAGGTCCATAGATGGCCCACAGGCTGTGAGTTTGAGACCCCTGAACTACAAGCACTTGTACAATTTGCCAATATTTAGCTGGTTTGCCTTTATGTGATGTAATTGAATGAGACCTTTTTCCATTTGACTGTTTCTCTTCAGCTCCTACTAGTACTTTATCGAACTTCTGGATTCTCTTTCTTAGTAGGATAAAGAAGATTCCTTGACTAAATCCTACCCTGCAGCATCTGTCCATCTGAACTCGATGCATCACTGCACCTGCTGACTTTCCTCTATGGTTTTTTTTAATTTTACATATCAGCACAATTGAGTTCCATTTTTGTATAGGGGAAGCCTGTTCTTCCTGCACTAGCCAATTAGCCCGTCATAAGACGGGATTTTCAGGTCTCTCCTACACGTTGGTCTTCTCTCCTGAGCCTCCGGTCTCTCGCTCCATGTCTCTCTCTTACTCTCTCTCTCCTCCTCCTACTACCTCCCCTCCCTCCTCTCTCAGCTCTCCTCCGCCTCCTGCCTCTCTCTCTGTCTCTCTCTTTCTCTTCTCCTCCCCCTCCTGCCTCTCACTCGGGGGATCGCGGAGCCCAAATGCAGCGGCCCGGCTGAGCGGTGCAGAATTCAGTCAAGCCCCACTGCGGGAGGCGAAGGAAGGCGGGACGGTGATGTTCATGGCCAGGGGGCAGGGCGTGGAGCTGCTGTCATGCCGCAAGTCACCGCCCTGCCCCCCTTCGCCTTCCGCCGTGGTGCTTGGCTGACTTCTGCACCACTCAGTCGGGCCGCCGTGGGGAAACAGGCAGAGCAAGCGGCCATTTGGGCTCCCCTGCAGCAGCCCAGCTGAGCGGCACAGAAGTCAGCCGAGTGCCCCAGCAGGAGGCGAAGCACATGACTCAGGCAACAGCGCCACCCAAAGGGAACAGCCAGGGAGGCAACAGCGCCACCCAGAGGGAACAGCCAGCATTTCAGCGTTACAGAGTCACAGACATTGAGCTACTATATATATGATAAGCGCCTTCTTTCCCAAAAGGTCCTCAGTATCTAATAAGCTTAAAATACATCCTCTAGCCATCATTGTCTCATCCATACTTTGAGACCCTGCAGTTCTGCCTGTCTAGCTAGCCCTGAACCTTCATACCTCCCAGACACCCTAAGTACAACCATTAGAGAGATTAATCTGGCCAGTGTTCCCTGTAAGCTGTGCACTTCTGTGGCCGCTCAAGAGAGATTCCAATGCTACCCAGCTGACTAGCACAGCACCCACAGTGAGGTTTTTTTGTTTCTATTGGTGGTGCACATTCACACACGTCTCAATGCACATAAAATTATTCTGCACATGGAAGGAAAAGATCAGAGGGAACATTGCTGGGCATCCAAATAGGGACCTCCTAGGCAGAGTGCCAAATTCGTCTTCAATAGCATTAACTTTTCCAGACCCCACTACCCAGCCCACCCTAGTCCCAACACCATCAAACCAACTCAAACACCACCTCCTACCACCCAAACTCTTCATAACTCCCTTTCACTTCCAAGGACATTGTCCAATCAGTTCCCAGCTCAGAACAGACATTCTCCTTCTGAGGCAGTCACTCTCTGACACACGGTAGACACATCCATGGAAGGCAGCTATGTTTTCCAGCCCTTCCTGGCCAGTATGGCTCTCACCCACACAGACATCAAGATAACTGAACAAAACAAACTCTCCCTCTCAGGTGTCCCTAACCAGCCTCTCCACCTCAAGACAAATCCCTTCTCCCCACAATGAGGAACAGATGCTGTTCTTCCCCATAGCAACATAAACACTCCTGGCCCCCTGAACACCCGCACAGATTGCACTGTCTTTTCTCCCCATAACAGTGCTGGTGGTGGTACCAGAAGTGGTGACTCTTCTGGTGTATCTGCACTACAGCTGGAGTGTACCCATTAAGTCAGGTAAACAGAAACACATTTAAATATAGTGTAAAATGGAATTCTGAGGTGCATTGGCTGGCTGCTAGTGAGTGTTTGCTTCAGCTTGCGAGATTGTCTGTAGGTAAGAGCTGACCTGTCTCCTAAGGTCTTTGAGAGTGAGGGATCGTTTTCCAGGTACACACCGCCCCACAGAAATACTTGCCCAGGAACCTACCCTGCAACAAGCCCCGCTGCCAACTTGGTCCACACATCTATAGAAGCGACACCATCACAGGTCCTAACCACATACGCCACACCATCAGGGGCTCATACACCTGCACATCCACTAATATGATGTAAGCCATCAAGTGCCAGCAATGCTTCTTTGCCGTGTATATTGGCCAAACCAGACAGTCTCTTCACCAAAGGATAAATCAGACACAAATCAGACGTTAGAAAAGGTAACACACATAAACCTATAGAGGAACACTTTAACTTCTCCAGACATTCAGTAATGGACTTGAAATCAGCCATCCTTCTACAAAAGACTTTCAAAAACAGAGTACAAAAGGAGATAGCTAAATTGAAGTTCATTTGCAAATTCAATACAATCAATTTAGGATTAGATAAGGATCTTATCTGGTTAATGCATTACAAAGACAATTTCCCCTTTCTTGGTATTCACCTCTACACGTCAACTGTTGTGAATGAGCCACTGCCATCCTGACTTTTGCTGTTCTTATATGTACTCCTACCTCTGTAACTTTCCACTCCAATTCATCTGATAAAGTGGGTTTTGCCCATAGAAGCTTATGCCCTAATAAATTTGTTAGTCTCTAAAGTGCCACAGAACTCCTTGTTGTTTTTGAAGATATCAACTACCCCTCTAAAAATAATGTGGATGCTAGGAAATGGTCTAATCAATTGAGTACAGATGGGCATAGGAGTTGGAACTTGTAATTTGTCAGCTAGGCAATTCTGCAATGTCCACATTGCTATTTTTAGAGGGCTAGTTTGAGTAGAGTGTGTCTGTCCACCCAAGCTGGGAGGCATTCTCTCAGGTGCAGTGTAGACAAACAGAGCTCATGCTTCATGACTGGAAAGTGGGGGCAAAACAGATTGGAGCGCGAAGGGTCCCAGAAACAGCAGTGCACACCCAGCATTTGTTTGTATAAAACATGCACCGTGTGTGCACATTCACACTTTGGACCTGGAGCTCGGTGCTACGCTAACAAAAAGTGAATTGTTTTATTAGGTGTTGGGAGATCTGCAAAGCCAGAAAAGGCAATTAGGTACCCACTACTCATTTAAAGTTAATGGAAATGGGGTGGCTACCCCCATTTGTGCCTGTCAAAATCTCATTATGCCCCATGTGCAGCCTGTGTGCATGTACTAACTAACCTGTGAAGGCCAATGGAATCTCCCCTGGCCTATTTAGAAAGCAGAACTGTGCTTTTCATATTTGGCTGAAAAATCCTCCCAGCTTCTCACCTTTCCCACAAGTCCTGCTCTTCTTATTCTCATATGAAACTTCAGAGAGTAAAATCAGCTGGATTCATTCCTTTATATTAACCCTGGTTTAACTAAATATGCATACATTCCAGGGCAAGTAAGTATTACTCAGTGAGGAGGAAAAGGCAACAAATAATGCAGCAATGGCTGAAGTATTAAATGCCTTTGTCTGTACCAGCAAAATGGCTAGCAATGATTAGATGACCAACATAGGGAACATCAGTGTTCATGGCATAGAACCTGAGGCTAAAAGGAAAAGAACAGGTTATAAATTAAGCTATGTCTACACTAGAGTCTAAAGACTTTACAGCTACACAGTGGTACTAGTGCACCTGTGCTGCAGTAAAATCTCCCAGATAGTCACTCTGGCTATGTCTAGACTGCAAGCCTCTTTCGAAAGAGAGCGTCTAGACTGCACGTTGAACTTTCGAAAAAGCGGCTTGCTTTTTCGAAAGAAAGCATCCAGTGAGTCTGGATGCTCTCTTTCGAAGAAGCCCTATTTACATTGAAGAACGCCTTCTTTCGAAAGAGGAACTTTCGAAAGAAGGCGTTCTTCCTCGTGAAATGAGGTTTACCACCATCGAAAGAAAAGCCGCGTTCTTTCGATTTAATTTCGAAAGAACGCGGCTTGAGTCTGGACGCAGGGGAAGTTTTTTCGGAAAAAGGCTACTTTTCCCGAAAAAACCCCTGAGTCTGGACACAGCCTCTGTGCCAACCGGAAAGATCTCTCCCATCGATATAATTAATCCACCCCCAATGAGCAGCAGTAGTTTGGTCTGTGGGAAAGCATCACCCACCAATATAGCACTGTACACACTGGCTTTTGTCAGTGTAAAGTGTATCAGTCAGGGATATGGTTTTTTTGCATCCTGTACTGACAAAAATTTTACCAACAAAAGTGCTAATGTATACATAGCCTTATACAAGTTAGGGCCTGATGGAATACATCCCAGAATACTTAAGGAATTTTTTAGGAGATCTCTGAACCATTAGTGATTATCTCTGAGAAATCATGAAGTATGGAAGAGATCCCAAAGGGCAGGAAAAGCACCTATCTACAAAAAGGGGGATAAGGACAGTGCAGGGAATTATAGAGCAGTTAGCTTAACTTCAATACCTGGAAAAATAATGGAGCTAATATTCAAACAATCAACTTGCAAGCATGTAGAAAAGTGATTCCCAATCTTTTTTTATGCTGTGGACCGGCAAACCCTTTCACAAACTTTTGGCGGACAGGTAACATTTTATTTGCATATTCATTATGCAAATAATGTTCAAATATGATATTGAAATGTTGCCAGTCTGCAGACTATCTGTTTGGTTTGACCTGATTTGTTCTTTACAAATCCATGCTGACTGTTACTTATCACCTAATGATCTTCCAGATGTTTGCAGATGGATGCAGCACAGGTGTATTAGTACCACTGTGTAGCTGTAAAGTCTTTAGACTCTAGTGCAGACATAGCTTAATTTAGACTTGTTCTTTTCCTTTTAGCCTCAGGTCCTATGCCATGAACTCTGATGTTCTCTATATTGGTCATCCAATCATTGCTAGCCATTTTGCTGGTACAGACGAAGTGGGTCTTTGCCCACGAAAGCTTATGCTCCAATAAATCTGTTAGTCTATAAAGTGCCACAGGACTCCTCGTCGCTTTTATAGATAGCTGGGTGTGTGATGACCGGGAGAACTGTATGTTGATTTGCCTGCCTGGTGCAAAGGTTGCAAATCTCCTGAGACATCTAGATAGTCTTACGTGTACTGCTGGGGTGGAGCCGGTGGTCATGCTACATGTAGGTACCAATGACATAGGGAAGGGTTGGAGAGAAGTTCTGGAGGCCAAATTTAGGCTGCTAAGAAAGAGATTGAAATCTAGGTCCTCTATGGTAGCGTTCTCTGAAATGCTTCCAGTTCCACGCGTAGGGCCAGGTAGGCAGGCAGCACTTCAGAGTCTTGATGCATGGATGAGACGATGGTGTAGAATATTAGGAACTGGGGAAACTTTTGGGATGAGGGAGCCTATACAGGAAGGATGGACTCTACCTAAATCAAAATGGAACCAGACTGCTGGCACTTAACATTAAAAAGGTCGTAGAGCAGTTTTAAAACTAAGGAATGGGGGGAAAGCTGACAGGTGTGGAGGAGCACATGGATCAGACGGAGACATATATTAGGGGAGGTTCTATTAATAGAGATGGTTTATGTTCTAGTCAGGAGGAGAGGATGGAAGCATGGGAAAGATCAAATGAGACACAATCAAATGAAAAAGAGTAATACATCAGGAAATGGCAGACAGATAAATAGTGACAAATTATTAAAGTGCTTATACTCAAATACTAGAAGTCTAAATAGTAAAATGGGTAAACTAGAGTGCCTACTTTTAAAGGAGGATATTGATATAATAGGCATCACGGAAACTTGGTGGAATGAGGACAATCAATGGGACACAGTCATACCAGGGTACAAAACGTATCGGAAGGACAGAGCAGGTTGTGCTAGTGGGGGAGTGGCACTATAAATGAAAGAAAATGTAGAATCAAATGAAGTAAAAAACTTAAATGATCCAAAATGTTCCACAGAATCTCTATGGATAGTAATTCCGTGCTCCAATAATAAGAATATAGCTGTAGGGATATATTATCTACCATCTGATCAGGACAATGATAATGACTATTAAATGCTAAGGGAGATTAGAGAGGCTATCAAATTTTAAAAACTCAATAATAGTGGGGGATTTCAACTATCCCCATATTGACTGGGTACACATCACCTCAGGACAGGATGCAGAGATAAAATTTCTTGATGCATTAAATTACTGCTTCTTGGAGCAGCTGGTTCTGGAACTCACAAGGGTAGAGGCTATTCTTGATTTAGTCCTAAGTGGAGCACAGGATCTGGTTCAAGAGGTAAATATAACTGGACCACTTGGAAATAGTGACCATAATGTAATAAAATTTAACATCCCTGTGGTGGGAAAAACTCCTCAGCAGCCCAACACTGTGGCACTTAATTTCAGAAAGGAGAACTATACAAAGATGAGGAAGATAGTTAAACAGAAATTAAAAAGTACAGTGACAAAAACAAAATCTCTGCAAGATGCATGGAAACTTTTCAGACACCATAATAGAGGCCAAACTTCAATGTATACCCCAAATTTAAAAATACAATGAGAGAACCAAAAAAGTGCCACCATGGCTTAATAACCAGGTAAAAGAAGCAGTGACAGATAAAAATATATCTTTTAAAAAGTGGAAGTCAAATCTTGGTGAGGAAAATAGAAAGGACCATAAACTTTGTCAAATTAAGTGTAAAAATATAATAAGAAAAGCCAAAAAGGAGTTTGAAGAACAGCTAGCCAAAAACTCAAAAAGTAATAGTAAAATATTTAAGTACATCAGAAGCAGGAAGCCGACTATACAACCAGCGGGGCCCTTGGACGATTGAAATCCTAAAGGAGCCCTCAAAGATTACAAAGTAATAAACAGAAGCTAAATGAATTCTTTGCTTCAGTCTTCACTGCTGAGGATACTGGGGAGATTCCCAAACCTGAGTCATTCTTTTTGGGTGACAAATCTGAGGAATTGTCCCAGATTGAGTAGTCATTAGAAGAGGTTTTGGAACAAATTGATAAACTTAACAGTAACAAGTCACCAGGATCAAATGGCATTAACCCAAGAGTTCTGAAAGAACTCAAATGGGAAATTGCTGAACTATTAACTGTGGTTTGTAACCTATCCTTTAAATCAGCTTCTGTACCTAATGATTGGAAATAGCTAACGTGACACCAATATTTAAAAAGGGCTGTAGAGGTGATCCTGGCAATTACAGACCAGTAAGTCTAATGTCAGTACTGGGCAAATTAGATGAAACTATAGTAAAGAATAAAATTGTCAGACACATGGATAAATATAATTTACTGGGGGAAGTCAACATGGTTTCTGTAAAGGTTTCCCTCATGTAAAGGTTTCATGCCTTACTAATCTTCTATAGTTCTTTGAGGGGTTGAGAAAGGGGGCTTGGAACAAGGGGGATCCAGTGGTTAAAAGACAGGAAACAAAGGGTAGGAATAAATGGTAAGTTTTCAGAGTGGAGAGAGGTAACTAGTGAGGTCCCTCAAGGGTCTGTCCTGGGACCAAACCTATTCACCTTATTTATAAATGATCCAGAGAAAGGGGTAAACAGTGAGGTGGCAAAATTTGCAGATGATACCAAACTGCTCAAGACAGTTAAGACCAAAGTAGACTGTGAAGAGCTTCAAAAAGATCTCACCAAATTAAGTGATTGAGCAAGAAAATGGCAAATGAAATTTAATGTGGATAAATACAGAGTAAGGCACGTTGGAAAACATAATCCCAACTATACATACAATACGATGGGGACTAATTTAACTACAACTACTCGAAAGAGATCTTGGAGCCATTGTAGATAGTTCTCTGAAAATATCCACTCAGTGTGCAGCAGCAGTCAAAAAAGCAAATAGAATGTTAGGAATCATTAAAAAAGGGATAGAGAATAAAACAGAAAAAAATTTATTGCCTCTATATAAATTCATGGTACACCCACATCTTGAATACTGCGTTCAGATGTGGTTGCCTCATCTCAGAAAATATATATTGGCATTAGAAAAGGTTCAGAAAAAGGAAACAAAAATTATTAGGGGTTTGAAACAAGTCCCATATGAAGAGAGATTAAAAAGACTTGGATTTTTCATCTTAGAAAAGAGGAGACTAAGGGGAGATATGATAGAGGTCTATAAAATCATGACTGGTGTGGAAAAAGTGAATAAGGAACAGTTATTTACTTATTCCCCCAATATAAGAACGAGGGTTCACCAAATAAAATTAATAGGCAGAAGGTTTAAAATAACCAAAAGGAAGTTTTTTCATCACTCATCGCACAGTCAACCTGTGGAACTGCTTGCCACAGGATGGGGTGAAGGCTAGAACTTTAACAGGGTTGAAAAAGGAGCTAGATAGATTCGTGGAGGTTAGGTCTATCTATGGCTATTAGCAAGGATGGGTAGGAATGGTGTCCCTAGCCTCTGTTTCTCTGGAAGTGGGAGACGGGAGGGATCACGTGAGGATTATCTGTTGTGATCCCTCCCTCTGGGACATCTGGTACTGGCCACTGTTGGCAGACAGGATACTGGGCTAGATGGACCTTGGTCTGACACAGTATGGCCATTCTTATGTTCCTGGGCTTGAGCACTCACTGGAAAAAACTGGTAGGCTAGGACCAGGAGCGTTGTGGGACCAGGGAAAAGCCAGCAGTCAGGAGCATTATCCTAACATCCCAGAGACATAAGTGGAGACTTGGACCGCTGGCAGAGGAAAGTCCTAGCCAGCTGGTGGAAGAGAGTCCTGGCTGGTGCAGGGGAGCCCCAGCACTGCTACAGAAGGGGAAGGACCAGGAGCCAGCAGCTGGGAGCCTCTCCTGGTCCTGCAAATTCCTTGGTTTCGGACCAGTCAGGTCCCAGGGGTGCCAGACCAGGGAGATGCAGACGTACATATATACAGATATCTCTCTTCTGTAGCACGATCACATAACTAGTAATGATGATGGCAATGAGGATCAGTTGGGGAGGATGTTTTTGTGATATTTTTAGTACTGTTTAACATTTATATTTGGCCACCAGGGTCTGGAGATGTACTAAAATCATTTTATTTTGTTAAAGAAAAGGGTCAATCAATTCACTAATTTCATTTATTATATTATTATTATTTATTAATTAAAGAAACAGGCAACTCAGGAGCGGATAGCGTAAATGGACCTTTTTACTTGGTTTTTTGGACCCCCAACACAACGTTCCAAGTAAGCAATGATTTGGAATCAGTTACACGCCTTTATTTTAGTATGTTAATTTACATGTCTAATACCACTTTCCATAAATTTTATGTCATAATATTAACTCCTATACAATAAATATTAATAGGCACACGATGAATATTATTATACCCTCCCCTGTTTACTTCCCGAATCAGAATGTTACAGCAATTACAAAGGATATGACCCTGAAAGTATTTTTACAGTACAAGTGAGAATAAGTAGGAGACATAACAAAGAAGACACAAACCAATTCTACTAGTCAAATACACAGAGAGGCCTTGGAATTACAATTCATCCACAAATTCAATTCTCAATCAGGATAACGGATGGCTGGGACATTATCAACCTAACATTCAATGAAGGTGCCAACAGCTCTTTGTCTGTGTAGATTCTTGCAGTAGCACCCTTCCTCTCTAATTGCTATCCTATGATCCTTAGCTGCTTCTTTTAACTATCCAATCTTTAAGTGCTTATAGATTACCAGTTCTACCTATTTGGTTTTCCTTTTGATATTTTCATAACCTCTGCTCCTTGTTTCCCGCCCCTTTCCATTTTTTTCCTTCCCCCTCACCCTTCTCTCCTATTTATTTTGGGTCTGCACATCCTAAACTCAAAACTCCAGTCATCTGAAGAAGTGGGCTGTGCCCACGAAAGCTCATGATACCATCTACATGTTTTGTTAGCCTATAAAGTGCTACCAGACCATTTGTTGTTTTTTAAAGAAGACACTGTTCAATGCAACTATCTTTCTAGACTGTAAGAATGAAGGGAAAGTGCATGTTTATACATCAGAAAGGGTAAAACCTGCTTTGGCTGGACCCTTTATCTATCTTTCCAGGCTGCAAGAACAAAGGGGGAAAATCATTTTCAAAGTACAATGCCTGCTCTGGGTGGACCCCTACCACTAATGTATAGCCATCCCAAACCCCCATTAATGTTTATGTATCCCAACACTTCCCCATTTTTTATTAAAATGAAGGGCCCAGGTGACTCCCTTTTTTTCCCCCCCATGCTGGCAAGTAGGAAGTATAAGGCAGCCGCTAATGGTGGGGTGGGTCTTTGAGTATCCTAATGGGCAATGCATCAGCTTCTGGGGTTACAGGTTTGAGCCCTGCCCTCTGCGAGCACCTACCACCTGCTGGATGTGGTGCCAGCTGAGGGTTGGGAATATAAGGTATTTGGGCTAAAGGCTCTGGTTTAATTGCTTGGTACCTTGGTTTATCGGTTATGGTTCAGAGAGGTAAAAAAGGAAGGTTATACATGGAGAGGTTATTGGCTTTATAAGTATGGGTTTTGGGGAGTGGCTAGCGCAGTGAATAGCCTTACACTTGCCATTAGTAGAATTAACAATACAGTTAGTAGGAATAACATTTTAATAGCATGGACCATTTGATTGAGGAGTGAATGAATGAATGTTTGTTAGGCCTGTTTGAAGGTCATAGGCTATATTAGTTTAAGCATAATTTGCAGGCAGTTTAATTGCTAGTTGGAATACATTCATTTTTTGGATGGCACGGGCTTCTAGGATTTGCACTTGATGTTGTTTAGCCTGGAACTCTTTTAACAGGTGTGTTAAAGTGTTTTAATGTATTTAGATTGGCTTAGGTACTGCTTTAGTTTAATTAGTTGGCACTATTAGGTATTTGGTCAGGTTAAGCTGTTGCATGGCTGGTATATAAATTTGATAGATGGAGTTTTTTAGTTGAAGGGAGAAATTACTTACACCAAATTTTACCCTTTTTATGCATTTATTTTATTTTTTACAGCTGGATTATTAAGCCTTGCTGATCTTTTTAAATAATTGTTTTGTTTTGTTTTACCCAGTGCTGAGGGGAGAGTGTCTTAGCACACTGTAGGGTGGTGTTTTTTGTGGCCTTTTTTTGTTTAGGTATTCCCAATCCTGCCTATATTAGCCCCTTTGTGGATAGTATACCTTTGACCCTACTAAAAACCGAGTCTTGGTTTTTTTTAAGCTGGACTTGATATACTGGGTTTTGGACTATTTTTATTTGCACTTACCCCCAAACCTAGAGCGTAGGAAGGTGGCTGAGGTCCAGTCTCCCTTAGTGACACTTTTGACAGCGAGAATACATTGGGCTAGTGTGCATTTTTTTAGGGTTGTGTACCAGGTGGCCCTAAAGGCCTAATATTTTTTTAATTGCTTGGCTACAGGCTTTTTAAAAATAAAAAAAAGAATAGTTTTTACAGTAGTTACCAGGTTAGTTATGAGAGACTTGGTGATATTTTTTAGGGTTAAAATGACATTTTTAAATAAAATATTAATGGAGCTATGGACCCATTTTTGCAACACATTTTTTATTTAATAACCTCAGAGCATGTTTTAGGTATTGGAGTTGGATACAGAAACTGGCTTTTTGCAAGGAGTTTTTTTTAGCATAGTTGGCAAAATTTTGGGTACTTTTGCTATTGGGTACTTTTGTTAACTGAATTTTAATGGCTTATCGCAGCATTTTTTTTTTACTTCGTTTAACTAGAAACAGTTAGCAAATGTGTTGCTAAGATACCAGTTAGTGGGGAAAAGGGTGATAGATAATTTGCAAACCCAATCCATTAAGAACCACGTGCCTTTAGGTGAGGGTGGACCACCATGGAGATAGGGGGTGTAACTGACAATTTGGCCTGAGGTGGATGGGTAAGGAGAGGAAGAGGTTTAATTAAAGTGCGTTATTTTTTATTTTAATAGGGAGTGGCATGATATGCTCCCAAAAAGGGGAGTACCATGCCTGTAAAGTTCAGGGGAATCCAGAAGATGGGTGAAATTTTTATTTGATGCCCCTTCTGCAATATTGTTTTTGTAAACATAACTTAAATGCTTATTTTTTTGTTTAATGCACTATTTTTAAATATAATATAATAATGCTCACAATGAGACAAACATAAAACACAATTTGTATTGCAATAATAAATTTATGTTATTTTTAATTTACCAACTTTTTTGATACTTTAAAAGACAAAAAGAACATTTTTTGCCCCTGTGGGGGTTGTATATTATATTTTAAAATACTGTTTTTATTAATATTTTTGCTGGTTTTTTATTTGTTTGCAGTTACTTTAATACTTACCTTATTTTTGTTTTATAAGCAGACCATGTTTTAGTGGCTTTTTTTAAGGGTTTAGGGTTAATTATTTTACTGTTTAATTATTGAGTTAATGAGGTGGTGTACGTTGGGGTTTTTTATATTGCAGACAAGATGTGTTTTTTAACTACTACTTTAGCATGCTTAAAGGTTATTTTTTTAAAAAAAATTTTATGCATTATATATTATTACAGAATTACCTATGAGCATTACATTTATTTTACTATTAAACAGTAACATGAGCGTTACATTTTTTACAAGTGGCTGTTTACTATGCTTTTTATTAGATAATTTATTTTTGAGGCTAGTGTATTTTATGCTTTTTTGAAATTCTTGAATAGGCTTTAATTTATTTTGGGGGTTTGGTGAATTAAAAGGTAGGGGTATTATGCATATTTTTGTTTTCAGATTTTAGCATTGTGCATATAATTTTTTTATTTAAAGTTAATTTGCTTTTTTTTACATTTGATTTGATTTTTTGCTAACTTTTTTTAAAGGTTAACAATATGAGTTAGGTATATTAACCAGGTATATTAACCATGTATAACTTTTTTGTGCTGCAGTTTTAACCCTTTTTTTTTTTTACCAGATAGGCAATTTGCATTTAAACAGATACTTTTTGGCTTGCTTTTGGTTTTACAGTTATTAGCAACTCAGAGACTCTGTTTTAAAAAGGGACATAATTAACTGCCAGAGTTTTGATTACTTTTTAATTTTAAATTTTGCTTTTATAACACTTAGTAATTTGAAAAAGAAAACACAACCTATTGTGGTGGGTTTTGTGGGGGATTTTTAGCCCTAATAATATTTAATTATTTTATTTGGGGTTGGTTTTTTGTTGGGGATTTTTGTTTTTTTTTTTTTTGGTAATATACATTGCATGTTACAGGAAAATGCATTTTTTTACAGTTTAACTTTTATAACATTAGTCATATTAATTTTTACATAAGGTGTAATTATTTTTTGTGCTTACAGAGTTTTTATGTACTGTTATTAACGTGATAATTTGGTTCTTTAGAGCCACCTTAAGACTCAGTGTTTTTAGCACTTCTATTTTTAATTTTTTTTTATTATGGCTTTTATTTGCTATTTTACCAAGAATGAGGGGGGAGTTGATAGCAGCCTTTAGCTACCTGAAGGGAAGTTCCAAAGAGGATGGAGAGAAGCTGTTCTCAATGGTGGCAGATAGCAGAACAAAGAGCAATGGTCTCAAGTTACAGTGGGGGAGGTCTAGGCTGGATATTAAGAAAAATTATTTCCCTAGGAGGATGGTGAAGCACTGGAATGGGTTATCTAAGTAGGTGGTGGATTCTCCATCCCTAGAGGTTTTTAAGTCCTGGCTTGACAAAGCCCTGGCTGGGATGATTGAGTTGGGGTTGGTCCTGCCTTGGGCAGGGGGCTAGACTCAATGACACATATATACACATACACACGCACATGCTCGTGCATACACACACACACACAAACTAGATTGATTTTTTTGCCTGGGTTATTTACAGACATTTATTTGGAAAAGGGCCCATTTTTTTTATTAGAATGGCTGCAAAGAAACTAAGAATTTTTATAACAATTTTCATAGCATATGTCAGCCGACGGTCAGGGCAGTGTGTGTGTGTATGTTTCCGAGAAAAGGTTTAACGTCCGTGTCTTTACTGCTAGGACCGGGGTCCCATCGCAGAGGGTTGCCAGCAGGCCAACAGACGCCCCGAGTTTATAGGAAGAGCTTATTACACCTTAGATTTCAGCTGCTAGAATTCGTAATTCCTTCGCAGCGGGCAGCCTTGGGGAAAGACTGAAAGGTGCCCCAGTGGATTGTGCCACCTGGGTGTGACACAAATCCAAACGCCCAAGCTCTCCCTATATCTGTCCCTTTATGACCGGCTGAAGTTCTTTTAAATTGTGCTTGGTTCTATTACAGCAACTGAAGGAGTCAGGTTAAAACTTAAACAGTTACAGGTTTATTGAGGAAGCTTATAAATCATATGGTTGCAATGGCTATTGTTCTATTTCTTAACTACTAGCAAAATATAGATCTTAAAAATGGTTACAAAGAAGATAAAGATAGAAAAATAGAAATAATGGTACCAAGTAACAGCTTACTCATTCTATGTGTACACTTAAGACAGAGGACCACATCCAGGTACAATTTTTACCCCCTTCTGTGCCTCTCGACTCCAGCATGTCAGGCCAGGGCCGGTTCCTCAATTCCTAAGAAAGACGAAAATACGAGGTGGGCGTCCCCATAGAACCTCGGGAGGTCAAACACCTAACCCGACCAGCAGGTAGAGGGTAGAATGACACTCAAAGTGAGTGTGTGCTGGACCTATCTTATATACCCATGGGGTCACGTATTTCTCTTTCTTGTCTGTCATGCCAAATGGGGCTGGTCTGTCTGCTGTGAGACCAGTTCTTACAAGGGAGTTGTGAACTTAATTTACACTTGTAAGAGAGATAACTAAATTGGAATTACTGGGGATTCTTTTCTCAGTGGGAAATTCCTCTCCCAGGGACTGTGTGTGTGTTCGAATCAACATAGGTGCCAGCCGGTGGCAGTTCTCGCAGCCTCAAGGCCAGCTTATTGCCTTAATCGCTCTCTCCTCATATCTATGTTTTCAGCTTCTCAGGATCAGATGAGCCAGCATAGACTATGCTGATTTTACTGCTCCTTCTCTGTCCTGTATGCTTCAGGAACCTCAGAGAGGCAAATAAGATGGATGAGATGGGGGGGGGGGGGGCAGTCTGTCTGGCTACAGCATATACACAGCATTTAACAACTTAATTTCCCCCAGACTCTGAACAGTTAATTTTACTTACTTTTTTTAATTATTTGCTTAATTTTTTTAAACTGACACTTCCAATAGCTTATGCTATTACCATACCAAGTTACCACCATTCACGGGGATCTGAATTCCCCATGCCTGTACTTTTTCCCTTACTTTTTTTACATTGCTCTCCCCCAGCTAGTTTTTTTAATTCATTTGTTGCATGCCAGCTTGTCAAGTCCTCATCCTTTTTTCTCTTGTTAAATGATCCCCTTCTATGTACACAGGCTTGTTTTACTATCCATTTAGAAAGGAGAGTAGTCTTTTCAACTAGTCCCTACATCTCCTGGTTCTTTTTTTAAAAAATTTCAAATGTCCTATGTTTGAGTACCCATCTTTGAAGAGAGAGGGTGAGGGGAAAAGGAATGTTGCTTTAAGGCATCTGCTTGACCCTTCAGGGCCAGTTTCTCTGACTTAAGGTGTTTAAAAATCATCTATACAGATCTCAGCCATGCTGACTGCCAGCACACTCTCATGGTTAACAGCATACTGCTCCTCAGCAATTTGCTGCAGTTTCTACTTTAGTTCTCAGGTTAGTAAGTTCCTCCCAGAAGCCAGACAGACCCTCACACAGAGCCTGTACCAGCACAGCTGCCTTCTACTCCTAGGAAATTTTGAATGCAAGAGAGAATTCTACCCATTCCGGGATGGCCAGCCAATTCCCCCAAGGGACACTCATAAGGTCCCGCCCATTTCCCCACCAACGTGCTAATAAAATTCCTAACAGCTGTTGCAGTAAAGAGTCCATCAGAATCACCACTGTGATCCATCTAGATGTGAAAAATTTAAAAAACAACGAATAGTCTAGTAGCACTTTAAAGACTAATAAAACATGTAGATGATATCATGAGCTTTGGCCACAATACACAAAGAATAACTTTTAGTATCAACCCCTCAAGACAATCAACACCATTGTTGACCCCAGCAGAGATACCCAAAACTGAACAGATCCGGATGCTAATATTCTCCACCCATCCCACAAACCCCGTGGAAGTGATTCCAATGTCAAATCCAGCCCCTTTGCCTCAAGTATACAGAAGTTGCAGAGATTAGCACCAGATGCTTTAGAGGAAGATGCACGAAACCTCACAATAGGTACTCCTGCAATGAGGAGTAACGGTAGTTCGAATTAGTCGCTTTAATTTGAACTACCTAGCCCGTGCCGCATGTAGCCGCGGGCAGGTAGTTCGAACTACGGGGCATTTAAAAATGGCGGCACTCAGGAACATGCAAATAAAGCCCGGGATATTTAAATCCTGGGCTTCATTTGCAAGTTTGAATTACTATATTAGCCACCCTAGTTCAAACTAGGGTGGCTAGTGTAGACATATATAAGATACCAACATGGCTTTGTCTCTCAGGCTATGTCTAGACTGCAGGCTTTTTTCAGAAGAAGCTTTTCCGGAAAAGATCTTCCAAAAAAACTTCTTCCAAAAGAGAGCGCCTACACAGCAAAAGCACACTGAAAAAGCAATCTGCTTTTTTTCGAAAGATAGCATCCTCACTGAATGGATGCTATCTTGCATTTAAGCTGTGATTACTATGGCCACCAGTGCACCTGTGCTTTTTCCTCCTTCCTCTTCTTTCAAAAGAACTCCCTCTTCCCCGTCCACACACGCCTTTTTCCAAAAGAGCTCTTTCGGAAAAAGGCTTCCTCCTCATAGAAAGAGGTTAACAATGCCGGGAAAACCTCTCTGTTCTTTCCATTTTTTTCGAAAGAACACGATTATAGTGTGGACGTAAGAGAAGTTTTTTCAAAAAACAGCCATTTTTCCAGAAAAAAACTTCTGCAGTGTAGACATATCCTCAGACATGAGAGAGGAAAATGAACATTGACAACTGTATTATAAAAGTAATGAATCAAAGGAGAGCTCCCAGTGTGTGAAAGACACCTCTTGCCAGCAGGAATAACCACTGCCAGCTGGCATGCCCAAGCACCCTCAAGCCTGTCCTTCAAACACCCGCCTGCTTATCACTGAATACCATACGATAACTCACTTGAGTGAAGGTATGTGTGTACATTTGCAGGGTGAGGGCCTTGGCACCCAAATCCCCTTGTGAAGAAGGGCTCCAAGTTCAGGTATTTCCTGGCTAAAAGATCCTGGCTCTATTGAAGACAGTGGCAAAATTCTCAGGAGTTTTCAGCACTGAGCAGGATTTGACCTCCAGTCCTCTGATAGGTCTACGCCTGTTCTCGGTAGCTGGTCATCTTAGTGCTAATTTCTCCATCTTTCATTTGAGGCAAAGCTGAGGAGTGGGGTCGACAGATTTGGGATTTGTGTGCTTCTACTCCCAAAGTTCCCAGTGGGATTTTCATTCAGTCCCTGAACGTCTCTGTGAGTCTCTTTTCAAAGTTATAAAATTGACACAATCCTTCCCTGTTATCTCACAGACCTAAGGTGGCTTAGTATTTACAAGAGACCCAGATCCTTGGAAGAAAGTTATAAAGCATAATCTATGCTGTGATACAAGGACAAGCTCTTTCTCCCTAGGTTTCTAAGAGTTATGGAATGTATTTATCTATGTATAATTCAGTGTGCCTTCATCATAGATTCCACAGCCCAGTTTTAAACTCAGTGTATTATTTATGGACATGCCTTTCCAGTGAAGCCTATTTCCAAGCATGGCCACAGACACACCAAACTGTCATACAGAGAATTGCTTCACCACAGTGAAGTCCATCTCAAGGACATTAGCTTGTGTTAACAGGAGAGGGGTGGGAATTTAGCAGAGAAATACAGTGGTTATCACCAATGGAGCCTTTTTTGTTGTTGTTAACTAGCAAATTATGTACACAATAAAAAGAAAAAAAATCACTGCTGTCCCCCCCCCCTCCCCCCCAGTCTCTTCAAGTTATTGGAATCTTAGATGCTACTTGTAGCAGCATGCCATACCTATTCAGAAAAGTTTGATTATGATTTTTCTCCCACTTTTTTGGTTTGTTTAGCACATAGTTCTTAAGGATGTGGATTATCTCTCACCATTTCTCTGGGCTGCACCTAGCACGCCAGGGCCATGATCTCAGCTGGCACTTCTAGATGCTTCTGCAATACAAATGTTGAAAAGTCTAACTTGCTGAAAATCATTGTAAAGATGTTCTACATGGTAGTGAAATGGAGACAAAAGGCCTTTCTTTCAGGAAGTAATGTCATGTTTGGGACATGTCTCCATCTACAGGCTAGCAGCAACGCCGGAAATTGCAGAACCAATTCAGAAATTGTTTTGTTTTGTTTTTTTTAAGAGTCAGGGGTTCAAAACGAGAGAACTGGATGAGAACACCAAGCAGAGGACCTCAGACCATGCCTACTGCTCTTCAAAGCTGTCTAGAAAGCCAGTAGGCGCCAGCCAGGGAAATTCTGCCTGGATATGTGAACTTAGGGAGGAGTGGAAATAGGCCCCACATTCTCAGAGCACCCCTTCATGCAGCATCCTACCCATGGTGTTGTAGATAGGGGACTGAGCCAGGGCTGGGAGGAGAATGACAAGGAGGTCTCGTGATTTTGTGAGGACACAGATAGAGTGCGCGAAAATTAAGAGGTGCAGGGAAAAGTGCAGCCAAAACCTCAGTAAGGTTCTGGAGGAGCTGGAAGAAGAGGCTGCAACCTGGTGCACTTGAGGTAAGAGTGTACCAGGTTCTCCCTTACACTGCAAAAAGGGCAGGCATCAGGAAAGGGGATGAATCACACCAGGTACACGCCTGTGCTCACAGCTCCATGAAGGAGCTGCCACATGATATCCCCGATGGGCTGTGGGATCAGGGTGGAATACAAATTTGCCCAACACAGGTTCCTCACTCTCCATAGATGTCAAATATTCCCATCACTTGATATCAGGGAAGGACACAAGGGTCAGGAAATGGAGTGTGCAGAGCACAAGCATGTACAGTTGGTCCCTGGACACGGTTCGGAAACAGAACAGGCGTTTCAAAGGGAAAGAAGCCAGGGGGCTCACAGAACATGGGCCTGAGAAAAGGGCTGGAGGGCATACCCTCTTGCAGGACTCTGCCACTTCTTATGTGTCTTGTCTATTTTGGCTGTAAGTTCTTTATGGCTGGGACAGTCTGGTTATGTTCCTGTGCAGAGTGCAGCACAATGGGGCCCTAAGCTTAGACAAGGTTTCTCAGATCCACTGTAATATAAACGAGTTACGTGCAATGATTACTTAGAGCTTCATTCAGAGAGTAAAGATAGAATTTGGATCCATTTGCTACCAAATCACACATTCCTGCCACTCAAGCTTATGAAAAATCACAGTTACCTGACATCAGTATAGGGCCTATGACTCATAGTTGAGCAACTCTGATTCTACCCACTTAACTACCTAATTCATTACAATACTAACCATACAACACCAACTTTTCCTGCTCTATTATAAAAGGACAGACGAATTATGGCCGTATTAGAAAAAAAAAAGCTAGAATTTGTATGGGGGTTGGGTGTTTGCACAGTGGAGATGGTTTTTAAAAAGGGAACATCTTGAAAAGCACAATAAGATCTAAGATGGCAAAGGTGGATTTATGAGACGTTCTTCCCAAAATTGCCAATTCAGCATGGACAAGGGACAGGTGGCAGCAAGATTTATTGAAGTTTTCGAGGAGCTGTTCTGGAGAAGACAGCTGGGCCCAGCAGCGGAGGTGCAGTACAGCTAGTGGCAGCATGCTTTCTCCACCAGGTGCATAGAAAGGAGAACCCTCCTCCTTAACACAGATAGGCAGGTGCCCCAGCTATGCAAGAACTCAATACACTGAACTTCATTCCTTTATGGCTCGCTACATCTTCAGAAGCATCTCTGCTCTTGTGGAATTAGATCAGCTGCCCAGGCTAAGCACAGTTCCACAAGAAAACCTCATCCCATTTCTTTTGTCTAAGAAAGCCAGATTAGATATCTGCAGATCCCAACAGGCAACATTTTCAGGAATCACCTTTATGCTTTCTCCTACCCTAGCTCCCACACTTGAGAGAAGCTTCCCATTTACACGCACTAAGCTAAACAAATCACTTCTTAAAACTCTCCTTCGTCATGATGCCTTCAAAAGCTTGACAAAGGCTAGGCAGCTAGTGTGCTTGCTGGAGTCTACAATGCAGACCAATGTTCTATCTCTTTCCTTTTGCATCCCACATGTCTGTACTTTTCTCCTGGCTTATAGCTAGATTGAAAACTCTTTAGTGCAGAGTACATCTTTTTGTGTTGTGTTCATATAGTGCCTAGGGACTACCTCAATATAATAACAACTTATTGCAACCCTCCTGACCTGCCTTCCTTTCTTGCTCCATGGGTAGGGAGAAGACCTCTGTCTCCAGTGACATCAGCCTGGCACCTTTCATGGATGATGATAAAAAACAACACACAAAAAATCCCTCAACACATGGAGGAAAATCACTGTGATGGATTTATAACCATGTCAGCTGCTGGGCATTTTCTCTCATTCCCTTTTTGAGTTTCTTATTAATCAAGAGGCAGAGTTTTTCCTCTTGCTGAAAGTCTGATGTTCCCATTAGGATTATTGTGAGAGTTATATGCAAGTATCAAGGGAAAAATAAAACCCAAGTATTTGCTAGTGCCTCTTTCTCTGTTAAAACACTTGGCTTCTGTTGATCATTTTGCTGTTAAATCCCAGCCACATTGTAAATCGATTGCCAGTGACACTGGAGGTGTAATCACAAACAAGAGCCGCCACTGCTAGTTATAAAAGCATGAAAAAAATAAACAAGCACAGAAGCAAGTTAGTGGAAGAGAACATAGGCTGTATATACACATAAATAATAGATTAAAGAAAGTGAATTCAGTAAAGCCTGAGGGAGCTTTTATACATTCCAGAATCTAGTTTCCTCAAGAAAAATGAACTATAAATGATCTTCAGAAAATATTAAAATTAGCAATTTTACCGCATGCCTTTCAGATAATGAGGGCTCTCTCCCTGAATATGAAAGCCACAGGGATACCAAGATATATGCAAGTCTTTCAACTCTGGCACAATGGTGTAGCTAGTACAACCATTTACTCAGCTCAGCAACCTGATGGTAAATAACAGTGCTTTAGAAGTACTTAACTATTTAGAGATTACACTGCACTCTGTAACAAAGGTCAAGAACATTTTTAAAGGAAGCCTGCCAAACCTAATCAAATATGCCATAGGTAATAAAATACTTAAGACAGACACATGAAGAAAATATATTAAAAATGCTCTGCAGAGATAGGTCAGTATCATTATCTCCATGTTCTCAGATGGAGAAATTGAGGCAGATTGGGAAACTGACTCACTCAAAATTGTATAGGGAGGAAGTCACAGAGCTGAAATAGAACACAGGATTCCCAGCTCCCATGTCCCACAGTCCTCTTTGATCATCAAATAGTAATAATAAGGTCTAAAGGTTCTGAAACAGAGAGTTGCAATCTCCCACCCTTTACTGGAAGGAGTGGTGGTGGTGGTGGGCGGGGAGATTTGCAAACATGGGGTCACAGTCTGAAGATGCTGAAATCCACTAATATTCCTTATTTGCCTGGAAATGCTGGACTGTTTGCTGAAAAAAAGCTACAAGGACAATGCTTTGACCAGACGTGAGGATTTTTTTTAATATGCTGATACAACAAGCCTCAATGCCAGTACAAAGATGAGAGACTACAGTCAGCTTATTATGTTAAGCTAAATTGACTGTCCATCCCAAAACAGTTCAAAATCATTCCTCAGCTGCACACAATCAAGGGTGATGCCTAAAAAAAGCAGACCATGTTTTGCAGGCCAAAATGACTCTGTGGTTGCTTTCTATGCTACAGATAATCTTGTATTGGGAACTTTGTTTGTATCCAAACATTTATAAACTTTAATTCCTTCATTCACTGTTAAAGGAACATTTCCTTATTACAACCATTCCATTCCGTTTATTTGCAGTGCTCCTATTACCATGGTATCTGAGCATCATGAATACCACTGAGAGCCTAACTCTGGTTGAACTGCTACTGCCATGAATCCAATGATAGAGGCTACATCTTCACTAACATTTTTTAAAAACTGCAAGACAGCTAATAGGCATTAGCTAAATCCTACTGAAGGAAAAGCACAGGTACTTTTCACTATGATGGAGCGAGGCAAAGTCTACACTACACCTCCCAATTTAGAATGACATCGGTTTGTTACATCAAGGTAAAAATTACCTGAGCCTTGTCTCCCCTAGGATTTTATTGTGAGGTAGAAAATATGTTGGCTACTGCTCTCTAAAGCCTCATCTCTTTTTAGCCATGAAGACATAATACAAGGTCTAAGCCTGTTTCTGAAAGGTGTTAAGAGCTCCCTCCCTCCCACCGCAAAGTTAACTCTGCTTATAACCTGAATCCCATCTATATGCAAGGCTATGACTACACTACAACTACGACTACACTGCAAGGTAGCATCCACACCTCAAATGCGCTTTTGTGTAAGAAAATTAAGAGTAAAATGGCAGAACAGAGACCTCTTTCCGCCATAGGTAACCTCCTTTTATGAGGCATAACTCCCTTTTGCACAAGAGTTCTTGTGCAAAAAGGCAATTGTGTACGCTCCAGGGAAAAAGCATAGGTGATGTGCTTTGAGGTGTGGACGTGCTCTTGCACAAGAAGTTTTTGCACAAAAGGCTTCTTGTGCAAGAAGCATGTAGTGTAGATGTAGTAGTGTAGATGTAGCCTGAATGTAACGATATTGTTCCGTGAGTTGGCTAGCCAAATGAGGGCACAGGGTACAACTTGTCATCTGCTAACACAACCACTTTTTGTTGCTTGAATGTTATTTCACAGTGAGGCGACTCGCATTTGAGCAAGGCTAACTTAAGAGGAGTTGACTCAAGTAGATGACTTACACCAGCTTAAGTTTTCACTGAGGAGCTGAGTTTTCCTAGAATATCAGGAAACCTTAACATTCAATTCTCCAATAGGAAATAGCCTCTTCTAAGAATGGCACATGCAGCTTTAGGCAAGACAGGAATCAGTTAAGGAGGAAAAGCAGGTTACATTGGAGTATATAACCAAAGGGCCAATGGAGAGGCAGAATTCTGATGGCAGTATTAGGATAAAAGAGACCACCTTGCATTTCTATGCCAAAGTTTATTAACTTTCTGCATAATTTAACTAACTTGATACGACACAAAAGGATATGAGGATAATAGTAGTGAGCAAAACCAGTCTTGGCCCTAGGAGAGTTCTCCAGCTAGTCTTATTGCTGGTAAGCATTCCTATGCTCCAGGCTGATGACTTTGTTAATACCTGTCCATCTCCCTGGAGCTTATTCAAGATGCTTTCTGTGTATAAGTACACTCTATCATCGAACAAGAAACATCTGACAAAAAAGAGAGCTCTTCAACCCGTAGAAGGAGTTCACAGGCCGTTCCTTTGACCCAGTAATGGCGGATATCAGATACGATGCTGGTGCCAACTTCCAGTTCTCCTCTGCAGTGTCACACACACCCACTTTGATCTCAACTTTTGAGAGGCTTCCTCTCAGGAGCATTGCTGTGAATTAGCATCTCTAATGTCAGTGCTTCGTGGTGCCTTCAAGAAAGAATGTACACTAGGAGGCAAATGCCTGGCAGTCACTGAAATTTGCACTGTGCAGATAGCAGAGAGAGTTGTGACAGAAAGGCTCAGGCCAGGAAGGGTTTTGGAAGAGAAACAAGGAAATGTTTTCACTTGGTGCTCTGTCTGTGAGGATTATGTTTTCCCCACAAGCTAAAAAAGATACTTTATCTAAATCACGACAAATCTTTTTACTCATGTGATGACTAATGTTCCCTTGGAAATGAACTATTTATTACTTGTGAGGAAATAAAGCCGCCATCCAGATGTTCTCAAGCTCTGCAGAAAAGCAGCAGAAAATTTTAGGAAAATTAGGCAGAGGTATCCCGGGAATGCATCTGCTCTTCTGCTTTTTTTTTTTTTTTTTTTGCTTTTGCAGAAGAGCAGACGTGCTCTTTTGAAGCCCTGTCTTCCTCCTCCCATAAGGAAAAAGGGCTCTTCTAAAAGGGGAGGCTGCTCCGAAATTTGGCCCAGTGTAGATGGGCCAAATTTCAGAAAAGCCTTTTCCAAAAAAAATATCGGAAAAAGTTTTCTGATAGATCATTGTAGTGTAGACATAGCTTTAGGGACTAAGCTTTCAGCTCCTCTGAGGAACTGGGTTTTGCCCATGGAAGCTCATGATACTATATATATTTTTGTTAGTCTCTACACTGCAGGGCTTACCTCAAAATAAGCTACGCAAATTGAGCTACATCAATTACGTATCTTATTTCGAAATAGGGAGCGTCTACACAGCACTTATTTTGAAATAGGGCACTCTTCCTCCAACTTCCCTTATTCCTCATACAATGAGGGTTACAGGAGTCGAAGTAAGAAGTCCTTCAGCTTGACAATATTTTGACACTATTTCGAAATAACTGCCTGCTGTGTGGACGCGGACTAAGTTATGTTGGAATAGCACTAGTTATTTCGAAATAGTGTTGCAGTGTAAATGTACTCTAAGGTGCCACAGGACTCCTCATTGTTTTTAGGAGCTAAGCGTTAATCACCTCACAGCTCAACTGAGAGCAATTGTGTTTTCAAGCTGCTCTCTGTCCCCCAATGACAGCGGTTGGGGGCTGAGAACTTCTGAAATCAAGCTCTCGAAGTTGACTATATAGATTACAGTCTACTTCAGGGTTTTGTACTGGAGCTGTCATTACTATATATCTCCGGGTGGAGAATTGTATTTCCCAATCAAATAAGTGAACATGAAACAAAGTGAGACTAATAGTAATTGTCCCAAGTGTAACCCTTCCGCCAGTAGCAGTTGGCAGCCAGAAGGGCTGGGTTCAGTATGTAAGGAGGTTCTCTCAACAATGTCACCAAACTGGCTTGAGCTTACACCCAGTAAACTTGAACATTCCAGCCTCCCCAACTGGGTGCTTTTGGATACAATTCTTCCCCTCTCACAAGCACTGAGTCAGAGATAGAAACAGTCTGTTTAATAACAGTAATCTAGTATCAACCTATGGAAACACAGATAAATAAAGAAACCCCAGAAGCAAGGTACCATCCCTGGAGTGTGCAGGGCAGAGTCTTTTGCTTAAAGTTCTTTAGTCCAGCCCCCAATACACAGCGGAAATATTTTGGGATACCGAGGTATCCTGAAATAGCTACCCGGCATCTTAGAGACGTACCCATTATATCAAAATATTTTTTGAAATTATGGGTGTGTAATTTCACCATACCTGTAAACCTTGTTGCATGAGGGTTAAGGGATGGCTTGAAATAGCACGTTATTTTGAAATATGGTGCTGTCTAGATTGAGTGAACATAACCACATCCAGGATTTCTTTTCCATTCCAGCCACATGCATTGATTCAGACCCTGCTTACACCAGTTACCCAGTTCTATTAAAGAGAAATAGTAAGAACTGCTTACTCTCATTGTCTGAGTTGTAAGCCTAAGCCATAACATTTTTTGACTTGTATAAATTCTCAACAACAGGATTGTGTCTATGGAAAGTACCTGCTGAGATGACAACCTGATATACCCTTTTAATATTGCTATTTTAAAAAATATACACCTTGCAGAAGTGTCCTCTCCTCAGGATTTTGAATCATTGTCCTCTAGCTGCAACTTTAGGAAATCTAGGTGCTGAGCAGACAAGCCACTGGGACACAGAGTATTACACAAGAGGGCTCATTTATCTTGCTGGGATCAGACACAAGAACTAAATTTGCCATCATGTTATACTGCTAACTTCTGTAGGGCTGCTCTATTGTAACATAAGGGGAGATTTGGCCTCTGAAATTTAGATGCCTCAGTGCAGAAGTATACACCTTCATACTCATTTCGAATATGCAATCACCCAAACCAAAATCCTGAATGGGAAATGCCCAGATGTTGAGGAAGCTTGACATTTAGAAGCTTGGATCTCTCCCTAGCTTAAATTCTTGTGGGCTTTGAAAGAAGGGGAAATTAAGATAGCAAAATATTGATTAAAATGGTCACAACCTACTGCCCAGTAACAATTCCCAAAACAAGAATTTTAAAAATTCCAAAAATCAGCATTTAAACAAGCAAACCCCAATGCTGAACAAATCGCCTCTCTGCTGTTGGACATTGATAGCAATGTCCAGGACAAGGAGTGGTGGGCCTGACACTCACTTTGCATCCAAGCCCACCTAAATCAGGCCCGGAGCTGAGACTCCTGATCCTGCCTGGGGTCTGTCAGCCTGGCCGCATTGCTCTGCTACCAGCGCTGTGTCTCTGGCCCCAGCACTAATCCTGCAGAGGGTGGGCCTCACGCGTCATGGGGAAAAGCTGGGCAGGGCTAGCGCTGGAGCTGGAAACTGGAGCAGCAGTGTGTGGAGTCAGCAGGAGAGTGATGCGGCATGTTGAGCAATAAGAGGAGTTGGGGGGAGGCAGGTCCCCCATTCCTTCTCCCCTCTCTTGCCATATCCCCTACTTCGTGCCCCTCTCCTCAGAGCACCAGAACCTTGCTGTCCCCTCCCCAGGACGCTGGATGCCTTCTGCACAGCTGATCCTTCCTGCCCCCCACAGGCATCTCACTCCCCTGCCCCCCATCATTGCCTGCTCACCTGAAATCTGAGCCCACCTACTTTTCCAGTCCTTGCTATGCCATTGCCAAGGACCCTCAGGGGTTTGGTATTGCAACTGCCCCGCTGCAGGGGGATGCAACGACCGCTGGGAAGCACCAGCCCTGGTCTTCCAATCCTGAGGGAGAAGAGGAATGTGCTGGATATATCACAAGCCGGGGGGTGAGGACTGTAGGTGCTTCGGGTTCTCAAAATCACTAATCATACACTTCGTGTGTGACAGAGAAGGGTTTGTGCATGTGGGCGCCAACAATCTCACCACATACCTGGCTTTAATAGTCACAACCATTACAGGGGCATGAACTATTAGTGCCACGCCTCTGTCCAGTGCTCCTCCTGGCACATGTGCTCCAGCTGTAGCCCCTGCCAGCTACATGGCATGTCATTTGTTGTGTACTGGGGTGTAGCTATCCCGTTGAACTGGGCAGAAGTGCACCGGAGGACGAAAGAAGAAACAGGTCTGACTGATGTATTAAAGAAACATGCTGCTGGTTTTGGAGAGGATCTGGGAAGTATGAGGGGAATCACCGTGAAACTGAACATTAAACCTGGCAGCCAACCAAAATATCTGAAGGCCAGAACTGTGCCAGATGCCATCAGGCCAAAAGTTGAAGCAGACCTGGAGTGCCTAGTCAAAAATGGAGTCCCAATACCAGCTACCCATAGTCCATGGGCAACTCCAATAGTTCCAATATTGAAGAAAGATGGTTCTATTAGGATTTGTGGGAATTTTAAGGTCACTATTAACTCAGTGTTGTATGCAGAGCAATACCCCCTTCCCAGCACTGATGACCTCTTTGCAGGCCTGGCTGGGGGACAAAAATTCAGCAAGATTGATCTGAGTCAAGCATATTTACAGATGCACGTTGATGAGAAGTCCCAAGAACTGTTGACTATTGTGACGCATAAAGGGCTTTAGCGTTACTGTCGCTTACCTTTGGGAATAACTTCTGCCCCAGCTTTGTTCCAGAGGGCTATAGACCAGATCTTGTGTGGCTTGCCAGGAGTCCAGTGCAATCTTGATGACATCCTGGTCACAGGAAGGAATGAGGAGGATCACCTTAAGAACTTAGAGTATGTCTACACTACAAAGTTAATTCAAACTAACAGCCGTTAGTTCGAATTAATTTAATAGGCGCTACACATAGAAACCGCTAGTTCGAACTTAATTCGAACTAGCGGAGCGCTTAATTTGAACTAGGTAAACCTCATTCTATGAGGACTAATGCCTAGTTCGAATTAAGTAGTTCGAATTAAGGGCTGTGTAGCCACTTAATTCGAACTAGTGGGAGGCTAGCCCTTCCCAGCTTGCCCTGGTGGCCACTCTGGGCACCACCAGGGAAACTCGTCTGCCCCCCTCCCGGCCCCGGAGCCCTTAAAGGGGCACGGTCTGGCTACGGTGCCTGTGCCAGCTGCAAGCCTGCCAGTACCCAGCCAGCAGACCCTGCACCTGGCACGGCACGAGCCAGCCACCCGCTGCCACCCAGACCTCCACCTCTTCCCGGGACCAGGCTGGTGGCTCCCAGGAGCCTGCCCGGGGCCGCAAGAGGCAGGCGCCCGCCTGGTCTAGTGTGGACATCGTGGACCTCATTGAGGTTTGGGGGGAAGCCTCCAACGTCCATGACCTCCGCACTAGGCACAGGATAGCTGCCAGCCTGGCCACCCAGGAGCAGGTTTGCATGAAAATCAAGGTGGTCCAGTGAGACCCCGACCCTGAGCCCTGAGCTTAGAACATAAAAACATAAGAATGGCCATACTGGGTCAGACCAAAGGTCCATCTAGCCCAGTAGCCTGTCTGCTGACAGCGGCCAACATTAGGTACCCTGGAGGGGATGGACCGAAGACAATGACCAAGCCATTTGTACCTTCCACAAACAGAGGCCAGGGACACCATTTGTACCCCCTAGCTAATACCACTCCATGGACCCAACCTCCATGAATTTATCTAACTTCTCTTTAAACTCGGGGGGTATGTCTACACTACCCCGCTAGTTTGAACTAGCGGGGTAATGTAGGCATACTGCACTTGCAAATGAAGCCCGGGATTTGAATTTCCCGGGCTTCATTTGCATAAACCGGGCGCCGCCATTTTTAAATCCCGGCTAGTTCGAACCCCGTGCCGCGCAGCTACATGCGGCACGGAGTAGCTAGTTCGGATTAGGCTTCCTAATCCGAACTAGCTGTACTCCTCATTCCACAAGGAGTACAGCTAGTTCGGATTAGGAAGCTTAATCCGAACTAGCTACTCCGTGCCGCATGTGGCCGTGCGGCACAGGGTTCGAACTAGCCGGGATTTAAAAATGGCGCCGGCCGGCTTCATGCAAATGAAGCCCGGGAAATTAAAATCCCGGGCTTCATTTGCAAGTGCGGTATGCCTACATTACCCTCCTAGTTCGAATTAGGAGGGTAGTGTAGACATACCCTGGGGCTATGTCTAGACTGCAAGCCTCTTTCGAAAGAGGCTCTTTCGAAAGATACTTTCAAAAGAGCCTCTTTGGAAAGAGCACGTCTAGACTGCATGCGGAACTTTCGAAAAAGCAAGCCGCTTTTTCGAAAGAAAGCACCCAGTGAGTCTGGATGCTCTCTTTCTAAAAAGCCTGTTTGCTTTCAAGAACGCCTTCTTTCGAAAGAGCACTTTCGAAAGAAGGCGTTCTTCCTCGTGGAATTAGGTTTACCACTGTCGAAAGAAAAGCCGCATTCTTTCAATTTAATTTCGAAAGAATGTGGCTGCAGTCTAGACGCAGGTGAAGTTTTTTTCGAAAAAAGGCTACTTTTTTCGAAAAAACCCCTGAGTCTGGACACAGCCTTAGTTCTAGCCTTCACAGCCTCCTGCAGCAAGGAGTTCCACAGGTTGACTATTTGCTTTGTGAAGAACTTTCTGTTGTTAGTTTGAAGCCTGCTACCCATTCATTTCATTTGGTGTCCTCTAGTCCTTCTATTATGGGAACTAATGAAGAACTTTTCTTTATCCTCTCCACACTACTCATGCTTTTATAGACCTCTATCATATCCCCTCTCAGTCTCCTCTTTTCTAAGCTGAGAAGTCCCAGTCTCTTTAGCCTCTCTTCATATGGGACCTGTTCCAAACCCCTGATCATTTTAGTTGCCCTCCCCTCTCCCACCTCCTTTTCCCAATCTCCCTGAGTTTTGTTCAATAAAGAGAGTTTCTATTTTTGAACACACGTGTCCTTTATTTTGTACATCAGGAAGGGAGGTTAGGGAGGAGTAAGTGGAAGGAGGTGAGGGAGGAATGGGGTACGAGCCCCCGATGGGGAGGACTGGGGTGACTCTGTGGGCTCCTCGGGGTGGAAGCTCTCCTGCAGCCCCCTGATTGACACCACCCCCCGGATGGCAGCCTGCGGCAAGTGCAGCCGGGCTGATGGCCGAGTGCTGTGATGTGCCGAGTGAGGGCATTCAGGGCACTCCAAGCCAGGACTGCTTTGCTGTTTCTCATCGAGTTAGACAAGTGAGCGGGGAACCCCTGAGAACTGTCTGTCCGGGGTGGGGGGTCGGGTCCCTTTAAGCACAGTCCTCGGCTAGCCTGAGACAGAAGCTCCACGCTCTAAGTCCTAATCTGATGCCCTGCCGGCACTGCTTCCGGCCATCCTTAACCTCGGTTCAGGGTCCACTCAATGTGGACATGCTAGTTCGAATTAGCAAAATGCTAATTCGAACTACTTTTTAGGTCTAGATGCACTAGTTCGAATTAGCTTAGTTTGAATTAACTAATTCGAATTAAGTTAGTTCGAACTAGTGCTGTAGTGTAGACATACCCATACACTGTCAGCAGCTACAGTGCCTGAAAGAAAGTTAGTGGCAGAATTGATACCCAAACTGAAAACCAGTTTTTGGTAGCTCATCCTTATTGGAAGAACATGCTCAGACACATTGTTAAAACCGTAGTTTTTCTTGCCAAACGTGGTCTGCCATTTTGTGGCTCAGATGAGGCTGTTGGATTGAAACGCAATGGCAATTACCTTGGTGTTCAAGAGCTAATTGTGAGGATCACCCATTTCTTAGCTCAGCACATCAGTGAGCATGCAAATCGTGGAAAAGACTATCCATCATATCTATCAAAGACTATTTGTAATGAATTAATTGCACTGCAGGCAAAGTCAACGCTATCAGCATCCATGTCAGAAGTACCCAGATGATGTCCCAATAGATTTTACTAAACAATGTCTTAAATTTGTTGGTTTCACTTCACTCTCAGATATAGAGAGAAAAGATGACAAAAGCTTATCTATTTGGAAGTACCAAGTTATTACTGAATAAGTGTGAACATTTCCCAAATGTTGAAAATGTGTTACAGCTGTTTTTGTCACTCATGATCAATAACTGTAGCAGAGGATGTTCCTTCTCTCTTCTAACAATGGTCAAAAATGTCCTCCAATCCACCGTGACTCAAGAACACCTCAGTGCATTGTCCCTCTTGTGCACTGAGAATGAAATTGTCAGGTCTTCGAATTACAATGACATAATTCATGACTTTGCAACAGCTAAAGATAGGAAAACAAAATTGGTTGGTTGAATAAAATAAATGTGTTAATTTCATGCAAATATGATGACTTCATAATTTATTTTGCAATATGTAATTCATACTTAGGCCCTTCCCTTCCATTAGCCTTAGGCCCTCATAACGTTAATCCGGCCCTCAGCAAGAATGTCCAGTATAAATCCAATTCTTCCCACGAGTGGTACCTTACTCTTCCTTGGCACTTTCTGGTATTAGTCTATCATCTGGAGAGCAAATAATTGGGAGCTAGATGCTGCCTGATCAGAGATGTTTTGAGGAAACATAATTAGGGTACCTCAAAAATCTGCTACACTGAGTCCTAACTCAGTGACCTAACACTAGCATGATTAATTAATTCACTCTCCAGTCCAGCTCAGCTATGATTCCTGACAAAGTCCAATACTGCATATGCCCTTGCCAACTCGGAGGGCAGGCACATAAAATCAGTCTAGGGCTTGTATGGGCTAGAGGTAAGGAAAAACTGCCGTAGTAAAATCACATTGGAAGCAGAACAAAGCTAATGCTGTAATTATTGATCTGGCATAATAACTGGCTGACAATGCATAACCTCTTTAAGGAACACGCAGCTGGGCAGTGCAAGCAAATATGTACAATATCCCTAATAAACATCTCTTCTGACCTCATTGTTATAACTCTCATTTCTTTTTCCCACGCCTTTTGTCCTCTGATGCAGAGTTAAGTCTAAATTAGTTCATAATCCCCTGCAGGCAGAAACGTGTCATTTATACCATATGCCTCTAATACAGCAGGAATAACCAGTGCCCACGTCCATTCAGATTCATATGAACAAAGCTAACATTTGCAGGAACTGAACAGAAAAAGGGACATCAGTACTGGCAAAAGTAAATATATTTTAAACAATAAACATCAAGGGTGTGTGTCTAGACTACAGGGTTTTGTCGACAAAAGTGGACTTTTGTCAACAAAACTATACCGGCGTCTACACTACCACCGAGTTCTGTCGACATAACGTAGACAGAACTCGGCAGTTTTCTCAATGCGGTAAACCTCATTCTATGAGGAATAACTCCTTTTGTCGACAGAGTTCTGTCGACAGAAGGCATTATTGCATCTACACTGTCCTTTGTGTCTACACTGTCATGTCGACAAAGCAGCTTGCTTTGTCGACAGAACTGGATGTAGTCTAGATGCTCTTTGTCGACAGAAGCTTTGTCAGCGGTATTTGTCGACAAAGCCTCTGTCGACAAAAGCCTGTAGTCTAGATGTACCCCACGTGACTTCTCAGTGTTGCACCATTCAGCCACTTACAGTGTTTTTATTTGATTTTTTAAAAATCTCACTATCCATAATGATTTGTGAGCTTCCTACAAGGAAGACCTTATGGTAAATGAACTAGGCTGGGACTCAGGAGATCTTGGGTTCAATTCCTGGCTAAGTCACAGACTGTGCCATAGCTCCACATCTATAAAATTGGGAGAGTTGCTCTTCCTTTCTATCACATATAGAAGCAGACAGGAGCTGCAGACAGGGGAGTTTAAGAAGGACTGCAAGAGATCCTGCCGCTGAACAGGCTACCTAGTGAGAGTGAGAGTACTCGCATTTGGTGTGAGTGAGTTTGCTCGACTGTTTGAATTTTGTTTGTTGAATTCTGATTCTGATTTCAGGTGACTGCAGTTTCAGTTTCAGCTGCTGTGGCAGTTGGGACTAAGTGCCTGGCCTTTTGTTCCCTTGATTGCTCTCTTGATTGCACCTGGTCAGCCTTCCCCTGTGTGACTCATGAGGGGGCAGGCCTGACCAGAGGCAGAGCGACCAGGGGAGCGAAGCGGACTGGAGCTGCAGACAGGAGCGTTTAAGAGGGCGTTTGACAGAGGGAGGCCTATGACGGTCAGCACTGCTTCTGTCTCCTCCACCTGCACCTGTAGCCAGACAGAGCGCCTGAGCATGTATGCTTCTACCCAGATCCTGGTGTGGTTTTGCAGGGACTGTGGCTTGCAATTCCCACTTACTGATATCCAGGCTGGGGAGATCATCCAATGCGAAAGGTGCCTGCTGGTGAAATCTCTCAGACAGCAGGTGGCAGAGCTACAGGAGGAGGTGGCTAGGTTGAGGAGCACCCGAATCCATGAGCAATTCCTGGACCATGTTCATGAGGAGACAGCTGAGGTAGCTGTCCCAGTACACAGGACTTCGGACACACCACTGGTGGAGGAGGAGACGGCTCAGAGTGGACACTGGCAGCTGGTTACTTCTGGCAGCAGGCACTACTCCACCTCTGCTCCTAACCCTCCCGCTTTGGTACTAGGAAACCATTATGCTCCTCTTTATACAGGAGATAAGGAATCACCCCCTACAACAGAGGAGGAGAAGCCTTGTACCCCCAAGGCTGGGAGGTCTACTGCCACCACTGCAAATAGGAAACAGAGTAGTGGTGGTCAAAGACTATCTTCTGAGGGGGATGGAGGCGCCCATGTGTCGCCCTGACATTTCCTCTCATTTGCTGTCTGCCGTTGGCCCGTATCCGAGATGTTATGGAGGCATTGTCGAGGATTATCCGGCCCTCTGACTACTACCCCATGCTACTCATCCATGTGAGCACAAATAATACTGCGAGGTGTGACACTGAGCGGATCAAGAGTGACTACAAGGCTCTGGGAGTACGGGTGAAGGAGTTTGGAGCACAGATGGTATTCTCTTTGATCCTTCTTGTCAAAGATAGGAGACCAGGCAGAGACAGGGGCATCCTGGAGGATGGTGTCGCCTGGCTGCGAGGATGGTGTCGCCAGGAGGGCTTTGGCTTCCTTGACCACGGGATGCTATTCCAGAAAGGGCAGAGATGGCATTCACCTTTCGAGGAGGAGGTAGACCCTATTTGGACACAGACTGGCTAACTTAGTGAGGAGGGCTTTAAACTAGGTTTGACAGGGACAAGTGAGCAAAGCCCATGGGTAAGTGGAGAACATGGAGACCTGGGAGATGGGTCAGAAATGGGAGGGAAATGGCTATAATGGCAGAGAGAAAGGAGGGTCAGGGCAAAACTGGGAGGCAAGGTCAAATCAGTATCTTAGGGTATGTCTACACTACCCCCCTAGTTCGAACTGGGGGGGGGGGGGTAATGTAGTCATACGGAGTTGCAAATGAAGCCCGGGATTTGAATTTCCCGGGCTTCATTTGCATAAAGCCGGCCGGCGCCATTTTTAAATGCTGGCTAGGTCGGACCCCGAACTAGGGGGGTAGTGTAGACATACCCCTAGATGCCTAGATACAAATGCGAGAAGTATGGGTAATAATCAGGAAGAACTGGAAGTGCTAATAAATAAATACAATTATGACATTGTTGGCATCACAGAAACTTGGTGGGATAATACACATGATTGGAATGTTTTTATGGAAGGGTACAGCTTGCTCAGGAAGGATAGACAGGGAAAAAAGGGAGGAGGCATTGCCTTTTATATTAAAAAGGAACACACTTGGAGTGAGGTGAAGATGGACATAGGAGACAGAAGTGTTGAGAATCTCTGGGTTAGGCTGAAAGGGATTAAAAACAAGTGTGATGTCATGCTAGGAGTCTACTACAGGCCACCTACCCAGATGGAAGAAGTGGATGAGGCTTTTTTTAAACAACTAACAATATCATCCAAAGCCCAAGATTTGGTGATGATGGGGGACTTCAACTATCCAGATATATGTTGGAAAAATAAAACAGCGGGGCACAGACTATCCAATAAGACACTGGAGACAACTTTTTATTTCAGAAGGTTGAAAAAGCTACAAGGGGGAAAGCTGTTCTAGATTTGATCTTAACAAATAGGGAGGAACTGGTTGAGAATTTGAAATTGGAAGGCAGCTTGGGTGAAAGTGATCATGAAATAATAGAGTTCACAATTCTAAGGAAGGGTAGAAGGGAGAACAACAAAATAGAGACAATGGATTTTGGGAAAGCGGATTTTGGTAAGCTCAGAGAGCTGATAGGTAAGGTCCCATGGGAATCAAGACTGAGGGGGAAAACAACTGAGGAGAGTTGGCAGTTTTTCAAAGGGACATTGTTAAGGGCCCAAAGGCAAGCTATTCCGCTGCATAGGAAAGATAGAAAATATGGCAAAAGACCGCCTTGGCTTAACCACAAGATCTTGCATGATCTAAAAATAAAAAAGGAGTCATATAAAAAATGGAAAGTAGGACAAATTACAAAGAATGAATATAGGCAAACAACACAGGAATTCAGGGGCAAGATTAGAAAGGCAAAGGCACAAAACGAGCTCAAACTAGCTACGGGAATAAAGGGAAACAAGAAGACTTTTTATAAATACATTAGAAGCAAGAGGAAGACCAAAGACAGGGTAGGCACACTGGTCAGAGAGGGGGGAGAAACAGTAACAGGAAACTTGGAAATGGCAGAAATGCTTAATGACTTCTTTGTTTCGGTCTTCACCTAGAAGTCTGAAGGAATGCCTAACATAGTGAATGCTAGTGGGAAGGGGGTAGGTTTAGAAGATAAAATAAAAAAAGAACAAGTTAAAAATCATCTAGAAAAGTTGATTTCTGATTAAATGCATCCTAGAATACTCAAGGAGCTGATAGAGGAGGTCTCTGAGCCTCTAGCTATCATCTTTGGAAAATCACGGGAGACAGGAGAGATTCCAGAAGACTGGAAAAGGGCAAATATAGTGCCCATTTGTAAAAATGGAAGTAAGAACAACCCGGGAAACTACATACCAGTTAGTTTAACTTCTGTGCCAGGGAAGATAATGGAGCAAGTAATTAAGGAAATCATCTGTAAACACTTGGAAGGTGGCAAGGTGATAGGGAACAGCCAGCATGGATTTGTAAAGAACAAATCATGTCAAACCAACCTGATAGCTTTCTTTGATACGATAACGAATCTTGTGGATAAGGGAGAAGCAGTGGATGTGATATACCTAGACTTTAGTCAGGCGTTTGATACGGTCTCTCATGATATTCTTATCAATATACCAGGCAAATATAACTTAGATGGAGCTACTATAAGGTGGGTGCATAACTGGCTGGATAACCGTACTCAGAGAATAGTTATTAATGGTTCACAATCCTGCTGGAAAGGTATAACAAGTGGTAAACAGGATGAAATTTAATAAAGACAAACGTAAAGTGCTCCGTTTAGGAAGGAAAACCTGTGGAACTCCTTGCCAGAGGATGTGTGAAGACCAGGACTTTAACAGGGTTCAAAAAATAACTAGATAATTATTGATGGACCTATCCTACATGAATTTATTAGCCAGGATGGGTAGGAACAGTGTCCCTAGACTCTGTTTGTCAGAGGCTCGAAATGGGTGACAGGAGAGGGATCATTGATGAATAACCAGTTCTGTTCACTCCCTTTGGCATTGGACACTGTTGGAAGACAGGATACTGGGCTAGATGGACCTTTAGTCAGACCCATTATGGCTCTTCTTATGTTCCCTTGGATATATGGCATATAGTGAACACTACAGATACACAAAATGTGCTTATAAAGTTGGGGAAATAATCAGCATTGAATTATTATGTGTGTTGTTTTCTCCATTTCCCACTAGGGGGCACATTTGCCTCAGTTTTTATACTAATGTTCCCTCCAGCAATGCAAGCCTCAAGTCTTGTTTGTACAGGACAAGTTTGTTTAATTCCATAGGTATCACAGAGGGTGATCATGACTGCTTGGAATCTCATTCATAGGAGAATGTCAACACATTTCCATCATTTTGAAATTCCTCACTATTAGGATTTGTGAAGGGACGGCTTATAAACAAAACACTATCAACCATCTCTCCTGTACTAACCCTAAAGGGCCGGGAGATTTTGGGGAATATGAGACACAAACAGAACATCTGGGTTTTTTTTCCTCCATTGGGAGAATGGACGTATAAAATTATACAGGAGAATGGAGAGGGCAGACACCACTGTGAATGATTTAGTGTCAGCAAGGCAAGAAAAACTAGTCATGAAACTGATATGGAGGGCTGTGGAAATGGAGAAGTAGGCAAGGAAGAAATGCTGCAACACATAGAGACTTGACCATGAAAACTAAGAAGACTACAATATATTATTTAGCGAGAATGTTACATAGATACTGAAAGCTGTTCATGTCACTGGAATGGATTAAAAAGAAAACTCTCTTGACAGTAAAAGAAAAGGAAGTTTCTCTCCATGAGGTAAAAGGCACTTTTGGGCTGTGTCTAGACTGCAGGGTTTTTTCAAAAAAAGTAGCCTTTTTTCGAAAAAACTTCACCTGCGTCTAGACTACAGCCGCGTTCTTTCGAAATTAAATCGAAAGAACGTGGCTTTTCTTTCGACGGCGGTACTCCTCATTTCACGAGGAAGAACTCCTTTTTTCGAAAGTGCTCTTTCGAAAAAAGGCGTTCTTGAATGCAAACAGGGCTTTTTCGAAAGAGAGCATCCAGACTGCCTGGGTGCTCTCTTTCAAAAAAGCGGCTTGCTTTTTCGAAAGTACTGCTTTGCAGTCTAGACGCTCTTTTTTGAAAGAGGCTTTTTCGAAAGTATCTTTCGAAAAAGCCTCTTTCGAAAGAGGCTTGCAGTCTAGACATAGCCTTGGAGTCCAGCAGCTGAATTGTATGGGTGAAGTGACCAACCTATGGGCCACGTAAATTCCTAACTACATATAACAAGAACAGAGAAAGACATAGGACCAGGAAGAGAAAGTGTAATGGAGCAACAGGATGATACAAAGTGTTCCCCTATCCATAGTCACTTACTGCTGGAAATAGTCAAGCTACAAAAAGTTTCATAGCTAGACAAGTTATATAATCCAGAGCTATTTGACAAGATTATTGTAATCCAACAGATTTCTAATAGCACTTTGAACTCCTGGGTGTAATTCTTGAGTCCTACTAAAAACATACTAAGTGCTGTCATTGTCAAATCAACTCACACAGAAAAATAATAAAAAAATAAACACACATAGTATCACTTGTGGATTAACACTTTCACAAAGCAATTACTCTATATCTGACCCCAAAGCCTCCATCCTCAAAGGAAACCAGCACAACACCCTCAAAAGACATGGTTGGGAGCTGTTATTATCTGTTAGTAAAAATTAACACGTACTCCTTTTTCTTTGTATTTATGATTCATTTATATATTAACTATTCTTTAGAATTGCTATATTAAGAATATGTTGAGTTTTAGAGCCCAGAACACTGATCCTTGTCCAAAAAGTAATCCCATTCAGGAATTTTCTGTGTTAGACTGTATATAATAATCTATGCCAATGCGAGCAGTATCCTGGTCTGTGGTGCGTCCTGCCACTTGCATTGGCTGTGAACAGCAATTCAGAGCTGCGATCCTCCTATACCTGCAGAGGCACAGGTAAACATGGAGGTGGGGGGAGGCCTCCAGGGTCTAACTCTGCAGATCGGATCCGGCCCGTGGGCCAGAATTTGCCCACCCCTGCCTTAGACGCTATAACAAATATTTATATTTGTTAGTCTTTAAGGTGCTACAGGACTACTCATTGTTTTCCACTGGGTTATCCTTAAGAATTTGTTGTCCTTTCAGCTGTAAATAATAATAACTTCACATATCATAGAATCATAGAATCATTAGTATACATTAGGTTAACTGAGATTGCACAGAAATGATTTCAGAACATAGACTTCTTCTGGCAAATAGAGTTCGATTTTGGGTTGGTTTTTGTTTGTTTGGTTGGCTGGTTGTTTGGTTGGTTGATTGGTTGGTGTTTTGTCAAAATCCTCTGTAATAACAATGGTGTGGGAACCCAGATGGGAAATGAAAACTGTTTTGTCCATCCAGTTACAGCAAAGAAGCAACACAGACCCAGTTCTTACAATAAATGATGGTAATGTGTCTATTCTGTATTGTACTAATCCTTGATCATCTTTGCTTCAATAATTCCAATTGAGTCTGTTATTTAATAATCACGAGTCATCATTAACATAGTCATGCAAAATAGTGATAGAAATGTAGCCGTGTTAGTCTGGGGTAGCTGAAGCAAAATGCAGGACAATGTAGCACTTTAAAGACTAACAAGATGGTTTATTAGATGATGAGCTTTCGTGGGCCAGACCCACTTCCTCAGATTTGATCTGAGGAAGTGGGTCTGGCCCACGAAAGCTCATCATCTAATAAACCATCTTGTTAGTCTTTAAAGTGCTACATTGTCCTGCATTTTGCTTTAGACATGCTGCAACAGAGCTTAAATTCCTATCTTTGCTAGATACTAAAAAGCATGGATTTATGCATCATTGTAACATTCTGTGAGAACCACTTAAGCTTCTCGGCCAGCCTGTTGCACCTCTCCCATGAGAAGTGCTAGCAAGCCACTTCACCATGAATGGTACTTTGACATAAGTATTAATGGATTGATTGACTTATGCTAAATAATCCATTCCACCTTGTATTTACCTGTGACACTCTTTCTGTACATTTTCTATAGCTGAAGAGCCCTAGGTAGCTTTAAAACCTGTCTCTCTCACCTACTGATGTTGGTCCAATAAAACTTTGTCTCTCTAATATCCTGGGACTAAGATGGCTATACTAAAATGCCTATATGCCCTTGGAACAGTCATTTAACCTAACAGTGCCTCCCTCTGTAAATTGAATAAACCTAGGGCTAGAAGGGTTAGCATATTGATAGAATCAAAGGCAATGCATAACGGGAGGATTGGGAACATGTGAGGTCAGATATTCTTCTCACCACCCCAGATTTCTGCAAGGGTTTTATATATATGAAACATATATTTATATATAAAACACATATATAAAAACATATTTTGAATCCACCCCCTATACAGACGCGATCTGTCTAGAATCATGAAATGGTGGACTGGAAGGGACCACATCCAGCCCCCTGTATCAAGTAGAGAAGGACAACTGCCACCCGTGTCTTATATGTGACGCTTTGTTGAATACACACCAACATGCTACCTTTTTTTGTAGCTGCATCACACTTTTGGCTCATATCCAATTTGTGATCCACTGTAACCCCCCAATCCTTTTCAGCAGTATTAAGCTAGTTAGTCTCCATTTTTGGTGTTTCCTTTTGAAGTACTTTGCATGGACTCTCCTTCCCCACTAAGTGGAGGAAGTGGAACTATGTTCTTATGCCACACTGTGTCCGACACAATGCAGGCAGTGTTACAACAATACAGCACCCTCTATACAGGCCAATCCAGAATGTGCTTGAGGTGTGGAATTGCTGCTTCTTGCTGACAATGGGACAAGTCCTGCAAGGTGGTGTGTGCTCTGGTCCACTCCAATAAAGCACTTAATCGAGTGCTTAGCTTTGAACTTGTAAGTAGCACCATTAGCTTCAATAATACTTCTCCAGTGTTTAAAGTTAATCACATACTTAAATGCTTTGCTTCACCCGGTCACAGCACCCAGGACCTTGAAGGATTGAGCCCAATATTACATTAGCAAACAGATTTCTCTCCCCTATGCATCTCACTTCAGTTGTGCTTGTTAAATTATGACTAAACAGTGCTCTATCTCTTTAAGACAGAATAAGGAAGGCAGCCAACTGAAGAAGCCGGACGTAGCCAGTTCAGCCTCAGCCAGTTAGCCAAGAGAGAAAGCGCCGTTTAGGAAACACTCAATAAAGCTGGGACACAGCACTGGGCTTGACGTTCTGTTTACAGCTGAGAGTGAGGATTTTTGCATTCTCCTCTCTGCACTGATGGTGCTGATCCCTCTCCTCCAGGGATGCATCCAGCTTCTTACCCTGCCTATATGTCTGCTCTCGTATCTGGGCTTATGGGACCCCCTCTGTAAGAAGATTTTCCCATACTTCATGGCCAGAATCTCCACTGCCTACAATCGCAAGCTCTTTCAACAGAAACAGGACCTGTTCAGCAACCTGATGGAGTTTGCAGGACGTTCAGGGGAGCTCAGATTGCTGGAGATAGGCACAGGCTCAGGTGCCAACTTCCAGTTCTACCCATCTAGATGCCGGGTAACATGCACTGACCCCAACCCCAACTTTGAGAAGTTCCTCCTCAAGAGCATTGCCGAGAGTCCCCACCTCCAGTTTGAAGGGTCCATAGTGGCCTCTGCTGAGGATCTACGCCCAGTAGCTGATGACTCCATGGATGTGGTCGTTTGCACTTTGGTGCTGTGCTCGGTGCACAGCATTGAGCGGGTCCTGAGAGAAGTCCTGCGAGTGTTGAGGCTGGTAAGTATGCATACTATGGGAGATAGTATTTGGTTTTGGGCCAAGCTGTGCCATGCACAGTGACCAAATGAGAGCGTGTCTGGAGCCACTTGCCCCAGAGATGCCTCTCTCCCCCGACTAGCCTAGTGTGCAGGGATAAAACCATTACCCACCTTCTCTCCCCCTCTGGATGCATGAACTGCAGGGACGCAGTGAGGGAGAAGTCCCCATGTTCTCCTATGAGCAGAGACTGAAAATTCCAACATGATGGTCTAGCCACAATCCAACTCTTCATCACCTAAAGCATTTATTTGTATGTGTTTGTTGGGAAGCCAGCAGCAATGTTCCCTTCAATTTTTCCCACCCATGTGCGGAATAAATTGTTGTATGCTCACGGAAGCATATATGACTGTGCACCATCTGTAGAAACAGCAAACCCAGCTGTGGATGCTCTGCTCATCAGCTGGGCAGCAATTGAATCTCTTCTGAGCAGCTGAACAAGTGCACAGCCTACAAGGAACATTGGCCAGTAGTTTTCTGAGTAGAAAGAAGTAAAAGGAAAACAGAAGCAGGCTACCTTTAATTCCTTTGCTGTGTCACACCATTTCAGTGTTTATTACATACACTTATAATAAGACAGCTATCACTGGGATGTCTTGACTTTATGTGGCTAACATTCAAATAAAAGCCAAGACAACATTTTCTCCCTGTTCCTATAAGGAGCAGAAAATGAAGACAGACCTGATTGCCAGGTGTTCAGCCATCATTAAACCAAATTTAAAAATCACAATAATGCAGATAATACAAACAGGCTCATCCACTCCACTCCTGCTGGCAGACAATTCAAATTTTGGTTTACATGCACTAGTGGGAAGTGTTTACATTCAAACAGGTGTTCCCTTAAAATTCTTTTTAAGTTTAGTTCAGCTTAGTTAAAACATCCACATGCAAACATGCTACAAGTTATGCATTCAAATTATTTGATGCCCAAATTACCCGAGTATATCCCTTAATGGATTCCATGTCAAATATTCAGACGCACCTAAGTGGCATCAGAGTCTAATTTCTTTTTCCAAAACTGACTAAGGCACCTCAGAGCCTAAATATCCTTATGAGTCAGTGGGTCTTAGGTGCCTAAACAACTAAGAAACTGAAACACCCAAGTTATTTAGGTCCTTCCAAAAAGCTTATCCTTTATTTCCCTCCCACTATCCCTCATTCAGCTTAAGAATGAAGTATAAATGTGCCATCTTTCTAGTCCATGAATCTCAAAACACATAGCTAGAAAATTGCCATTGTTCAAACATAGAAATGAAAGTGCAAGTAACTTTCTCGTTAAAATAAAAGCTATCTCACTCTTACTCAGCAGACCACATAGCAACCAAGACTGGAATTCTACCTGTCTGAGCCTTTGCTATTTTTCCTAATTAAGGTGAAAGGAAATTGAAAATAGACCCTTGCCTTTGTAGTTCTGGCAATTAAATTCTGTTATCAGAGAGTACAATAGTGACAGCTAGAACAGCTGGCAGCCTTGTTACATGAAACCCACTTGTTAGAAAGAAATTGGACAGCTGTTCTGGTGCCCTACTGTTCCTACTGTAATATTTACTGTGCATCCAATAGCCCAGAATTTCAAGTACTCCTGTACTCGCTACCTCTGTTCAGCAAAGCGTTGTCACCCAAGAGGAATTCTGAAGGCACACCCTCATTTCAAACAGAGATCCTGAGTGTGTGATTTCAGGGTCTCTCAAGCAGGCAATGGGGACATTATGGCAACATTGGAATGGACACATCTGTTGAGCGTAGAGTAATGAATGGAGAGTCGATGAGGAGGAGTGAATACCAAGAGATGGATCCCTGGACACTCAGTCACAGATTTAAAAGTGGCCATCCTTCAATTAAAAAAAAAATAAAAAACATACTTCAAAGAGAAACTGCAGAGCTGCAATTAATTTGTAAACTTGACACTATTAATCTGGGTCTGAATAGAGACTGGGAATGGCTGTCTCACTACAAAAACAATTTTCCCTTTCTTGGGATTCACACCTCCTCATCAGGGGCAGCCCGTGACTATAGGCCAACTTGGCTGTCACCTAGGGCACCACCTTCAACGGGGCGCCCAATGATGACGTCACAGGGTGCCCGATGATGACATTACTCCATTGACAGCCGTGCAGGCAGGGGCGCCAATCACGCATTCTACCTGGGGCACCAGCTGCCGCAGCCCGACTCAGGCCACTCCTGCTCCTCATCAACTGTTGGGAGTGGGCCATACTCACCCTGACTGAATTGGCCACCTTAGCACTGGTCCTCCATTTGGTATAGTAACTCCCTTCTTTTTACATGCTAGTATATTTATGCCTGCCTCTGTAATTTCCATTCCATACAGCTGACAAAGGGGGGTTTTACCCACAAAATAAATCTATTAATCTCTAATAGTATGCCTACACTGCAACATTATTTCGAAATAGCTAGCGCTATTCTGAAATAACGTCTACACAACAGGCAGTTATTTTGAAATAGTATCAAAATACTGTGAAGCTGGAGGGGGTTACAGGGATGCCGGAATAGCATGCCCATTATTTCAAAAGGTATTTCGAAATAACAGGAACATTTAAAGACATGGAATTGCTATTTCGGGATACTTCCAGTATCCCAAAATAGCTCTACTGTCTAGACACAGCCTAAGATACCACAGAACTCCTCATTTTTGCAGCTGCAGACTAACACAGCTACCCCTTTGACACTTAAGCAGATAGTCATACCTGTAAAGCAGTCTTATTCTAGTGTAAGAGTGCCTTTTTTTACTTAACCAAGTGGTTTTCTACCTGTGGTCCACAGACTATGTCTAAGATTTCTAAAAGGGTTCACAGCTCCATTCAAAATATTTTCGGGGTCCACAAATTTTAAAAGTTTAAAAACCACTGGCTTATCTTATACCACTTGGGAACAGGCTCAGGCTCAACTGAAAAAAAGCTACTCGTGAGTGTCCACACAGTGAATCCACAACATTTTGTTTTCACTTTAGAGCTCAACTACAAGGTGGGGAAAAAAACGTATACAGCAATTTTGCCACAAAGGGGGGAACTGTTCAAATTAGAATCCATAACTCCTACATCAGCCTCACCAAAAATGGCCTTGAATGTTCTGAATACGTTTGCTCTCAGCACTAGTTCTGCTACTGATGTGGTGTTTTTAATTACTGAAATAGGCTGCACCAGATCTGCTCTCTAGCAGTGGATTCAATGAATCAGCTGCGCATGTCATAAAACTACTAGTGAAGTGAACATCTGATCCTTGTCTAGTGGCACCTACCTCAATGTGCTATATAAACATCAGTGAATTAACCATCACCACTTGGTAGGTATGTTCAGTGTTCGGATCCTCCCCATTTCATAGATGGAAAAACTGAAATACAGGTAGTTACATGATTCACTCAAGGGAACATAAGGTAGTAGTGGCAGAGCTGGGAACAGAATCCGTGAGTCCTGACCCCCAGTCACAAAATAGCCAATGATACGGGGATGTGTATCAACATATCCTTCCTCTTCCACTTGGAACTCAAACCTTACTGTGATTATGTAGCTTCCCCAAATAGTATTTTTAAATCTTATAGGAGTGAAATAAGACAGAATGGAAAGATGGTGGAATGCTGAAACGCCTCCATGGATAATTGATATTGGGTAGCAGTTCCTGAAGACATAATAGTTAGGATACATCTACACTGCAACACTATTTCGAAATAACTAGTGCTAATCCGAAATAACTTCATCCACATCTAGACAGCAGGCAGTTATTTCAAAAATACTGTCAAGCTGGAGGACTTTTCACTCTGACTCCATTGTATGAGGAGTAAGAGTGCTCTATTTCAATAAATGCTGTGTAGATGTTTCCCTATTTCAAAATAAGATATGCAATTGACATAGCTCAATTTGCATAGCTTATTTCAAATTAAGTCCTGCAGTATAGACACACCCTTAGAAGAGAGCCTGAACCAAAGATGGCCAGAATATGGGGAGTTTGATCCAAGAGTTGTGTCTCCAAAGTGGAAGGGGAGATTTTGTTGATGACTTTAAAAGCCCTTGCCTTTTCTGAAGCATTTTGGTTGTTTTTTTTCCCCCAGGGTGGTGCTTTATATTTCTTGTAGCATGTGGCTGCAGATCGTTCCTGCTGGGGCTACTTTTGGCAACAGGTCTACAACCCAACCTGGAGATATTTGGGAGACGGGTGCTGCCTGACCAGAGAGACCTGGAAAGAGTTGGAGAAAGCAGGGTTCTCAGAACTGAAGTTGCGGCACATACAAGCTCCCCTGTCCTGGAACCCTACTCGTCCCCATATCATTGGATATGCTGTGAAATAACTAACTCTATGCACTGAAAAACAGGCACTTCAGCACCATGGTTCCTATCTATTCCCATTTATCTCTAGAAAGCAGCCTTGTAATATGTCAACACTACTTATTTAGAAATTAGTTGCACAGCTAAATTGCCTTGATGGGTTGATAAGGGTAACACGGAAAACTTACTGAGCATCCATAGCATATCCTAACTTTGGTGTCAGATTTGTCCATATACCAGTCAGGTGCCTCTCAATCCAGTTTTTAGAGAGCTTTGATCAGCATTTCTCACTGGCTATCCTGCTAGCTTCTGTGGATCCCGTTCTATGCACTGATTATTCCCTGATTGTCATGTAGGGGTGGTGAATTTTACTGACTCTCAGAAAAATCAGTTGGGGGCCGCCTCACTGACATGCCCCCCCAGCTGAGAAGGAGAAAGACACTCCCCACATTCCCCTCGCCCATCAGAGACGAAGGGGGGGCCTAGCCTAGTAGATTTTGTGTGCTCCAGTCCCATGGCAGAGGAGGAGGGGCTGGAGAACCAGTGCAGGCTCCCCAGTGCTGCGGGGAGGGGCAGATCCAGGCAAGCCAGGGTCCATATCTGCTGCTGGGCCTGAGGTTACCCACCCTGACATATACAGTGCCTTGGCACCTAAGTCAAGCTTGGAACTCGGTCTTGTTTCTGGGGCTTCATGGGCCCCATGTTGCTCAGGATTGCGATGCCAAAGCCCCTTTGAGAATTCAGGCTCGTCAATTTAAATCAGATTTGAAACAACAATCTGCACAACAAAATGCTCCCATTATAGAAGGGTAAATTAGCACTAGTAAAGGCCAACAGAGTAGCCGGGGGGCGTTAAATGGCAGGGAGCTCATATTTACTGAAAGATGATAGAAGGTTAAACCTAAGCACCAGACATATCCGCTCAACTGCACTGAAGGTACTTTTGATACAATTTCTTTTGTTTTATTTGTCTTTTGTAATTGCTACAGAACCAGGCTGTTGCTACAGAGACATAGGCTTCTCAATAAAGTTGAAATATAATTCTGTATTTTGAATATGTCTTCTGCTCTGTTACCACTAGCAGGTAATTCATTTTTGTAAATACTAGGGCCTATAGAGTGGGGCTGTGTCTACACTGGTGCGATCTTGCGCCAAAGCGGCCGCTCTTGCACAAAAACGTGCTTCCTGTCTACACTGGCCGCGTGTTCTTGTGCAAGTAAACTGACATTCTACTGTATGAAATCAGGGCTTCTTGCGCAAGCACTATGATGCTCCCGCTCAGGAATAAGCCCTTTTGCGCAACTGTTCTTGCGCAAGAGGCCAGTGTGGACAGGCAACATGAATTTCTTGCTCAAGAAAGCCCTATGGTTAAAATGGCCATCAGAGCTTTCTTGCGCAAGAGAGCATCTACACTAATAAACCATTATCTAATAAACCATCTTGTTAGTCTTTAAAGTGCTACATAGTCCTGTATTTTGTCTCAGCTACACTGGCATGGATGCTATTGTGCAAAAGCACATGCCAGTGTAGATGCTCTCTTGCACAACCACTTCAATGCAAGCACTCTTGCGCTAAAGAGTTTTTGCGCAAGATCATGCCAGCGTAGACGTAGCCTGGGGGGGTTTTCCCCAGAAACAAGATCATACAATCAAACTTTAACAAATTTCTTCAAATTAAACACATTTGCATCAAAGTTTCAAGTGGAAAAGACAATATCAATACTACGCGCCTTGCAAACAAGTATCTCAGCGCATTTTACGAATACTGAGCCTACAAACTTCAAATAGTACTCATTAAGAAGTTGGCAAGATTAATATTATTCATAGGTGACCAGCGCCCAGGTGAGCCAGTAGAAGTTGCTCAACTGGGGCCATAAGGAATGGGTGACTATTCCAATATTTAGATTTACCAGGTGAACACAGAATAGCCTCTATGATACCTTACTGGTTACCCTGAAGCTAACAAGACAGTTCCCTTAAAGCAACCCATCATTAGGCCACCATCCAGACACCCAAGTCAAATGTGATGAGGATTACCAAAGATCTTATTCATCACATAAGAAAGTTCTACCAATCCCATAGGGTCGGACACACTACTCCTCTGATTAATAAATATTTCCTCCCAAAACATGCCGATAGCTAACTAAACTAATATTTATTAGAAAAGTATCAGTTAAAAGATTGCTCCTACAGAATCAGTCTACAGTGTCCATTTTAAGGGTACCAGGATATTCCAGGATCACAATCTTGGGACTTGAAGCTTTCCCCATTGAGTATCTAAGCAGAGATGAGATAAAAAGAATCAGGTCTAAAAGGGTCTTTATACAGTTTTCCAGTAGCCTATTGACTATTCAGTCTTGGGTAAAACAATAGGCAATCATGGTGACTTCCAAACAGACCTATCTCCAGAGCAGGAAGGCGAAAGCGCAATTGGAATTGCAGCTAGCAAGAATTGTGAAGGGTAACAAGAAAGCTTTCTACAGGCGTGTTAGCAACAAGAGGGTGATCAGAGAGGTCACAGGGCCCTTACTGGATGAGGGAGGTAACCTAGTGACAGATGATGTGGGAAAAGCTGAAGTACTCAATGCTTTCTTTGCCTTTGTCTTCATAGATAAGGTCAGCTCCCAGACTAATGCACTCAGCAACACAATATTGGAAAGAGGTGGACAGCCCTTGGTGAGGAAAGAACAGGTTAGGAACTATTTAGAAAAGCTAAATATACACAAATCCATAGGTCCAGATTTAATGCATCCAAGGGTACTGAGGGTGTTGGCAAATGCTGTTGGCCATTATCTTTGAAAACTCGTGGAGATCGGGAGAGATGACTGGAAAAAGGCAAATATAGTGCCCATCTTTTAAAAAGGGAAGAAGGCCAATCCAGGGAGCTACAGACCAGTTAGCCTTACCTCAGTCCCTGGAAAAATCATGCAGGGGATCATCAAGGAATCCATTTTGAAGCACTTAAAAGAGGGGAAAGTGATCAGGAATAGTCAACATAGATTTACAAAGGACAAGTCATAGAATCATAGAATCATAGAGCTGGAAGAGACCTTAGAAGGCCATCAAGTCCAGCCCCAGATCAATCCCAAGTCAAGTCATGCCTGAACAATCTGATTAGCTTCTATGATGAGGTAATTGGCTCTGTGGATATGAGAAAGTCAATGGATATGATATACCTGGACTTTAGCAAAGTTTTGATATGATCTCCCACAATATTCTTGCCAGCAAGTTAAGGAAGTATGGATTGGATAAATGGACTGTAAGATGGATAGAAAACTGGCTAGTCTGTCAGGCCCAACAGGTAGGGATCAATGACTCTATGTCAGGTTGGCAGTCGGTTTCTAGTGGAGAGCCTCAAGGATTGGTTCTAGGACCAGTTTTGTTCAACATCTTTATTAATGACCTGGATGAGTGGATGGATTGTACCCTCAGCAAGTTTGCAGCTGACACTAAGCTAGGGGGAGAGGTAGATACGCTGGAGGGCAGAGATAGGGTCCAGAGTGACCTTGGCAGATTAGATGATTGGGCCAAAAGAAATCTGATGAGGTTCAACAAGGACAAGTGCAGAGTCTTGCACTTGGGATGGAAGAATTCCAAGCATTGTTACAGGCTAGGGACCGACTGGCTAAGTAGCAGTTCTACAGAAAAGGACCTGGGGATTACAGTGGATGAGAAGCTGGATATGAGTGAACAGTGTGCCCTTGTAGCCAAGAAGGCTAATGGCATATTAGGTTGCATTAGGAGGAGCATTGCCAGCAGATCTAGAGAAGTGATTATTCCCCTTCATTCAGCTCTGGTGAGGCCACATCTGGAATATTGTGTCCAGTTCTGGGGCCCCCACTATAGAAAGGATGTGGACACATTGGAGAGGGTCCTGTGAAAGGTGACCAAAATGATTAGGGGGCTGGAGCACATGACCAATGAGGAGAGGCTGAGGAATTTAGGTTTGTTTAGTCTTCAGAAGAGAAGAGTGAGGGGGGATTTGATAGCAGCCTTCAACTTCCTGAAGGAAGGTTCCAAAGAGGATGGAGAAAGGCTGTTCACAATAGTGACGGATGGCAGAACAAGGAGCAATGGTCTCAAGTTACAGTGGGGGAGGTCTAGGTTGGATATTAGGAAAAACTATTTCACTAGGAGGGTGGTGAAGTACTGGAATGGGTTACCTAGGGAGGTGGTGGTATCTCCATCCCTAGTGGTTTTTAAGTCTCAACTTGACAAAGCCATTGTTGGGTTGATTTAGTTGGGATTGGTCCTGCCTTGGGCAGGAGTCTGGACTTGATGACCTCCTGAGGTCTCTTCCAGCTCTATAATTCTATGATCACCGGTAATTAGCTATACTGACAAGCATAAGATAATGGACATCATTCTCAGATGATTTGCTATACACTTCAAAGAGAGATAAATACAGTATAGACAGGAACCATTTGATTATATTGTATATATATAACAACATATAGTCTGGTAGCACTTTATAGACTAACAAAACATGTAGATGGTATCATGAACTTTCGTGGGCACAGCCCACTTCTTCAGATGACCCAAATTTTGATTTTAGGATGTCCAGAACGAAAATAAATAGGGGATAAGGGAGAGGGGGAAGGAAAAAATGGAAAAAGAGGTGGAAAACAAGAAGCAGAGAGTATGTAAATATCAAACGGAAAACCAAACAGGCAAAACTGGTAATCCATAAGCACCTAAAAATTGGATAGTTAAAAGAAGCAGATAAGGATCATAGGATAGTACAATCTACTCTTCCTCTCTCATTGCTAAAATATGATCCTTATCTGCTTCTTTTAATAGTGCCGAATGGGTCCTGTCTTGCAGTCCTATGATCTAAAATCACTAAACCTTTTCTACCAGATCCAAAGCTAAGGTAGACTTCTCTGTACATGTGCATGCTGATAAAACAGGCCATTGATTTTGACAAATAGAGAGGAATTGGTTGAGCATTTGAAAGTGGAAGGCAGCTTAGATAAAAGCAATCATGAACTGGTAGAATTCATGATCCTAATGAATGGTAGAAACACTGCTGATCCTTGACTTGGGCTGTAGCCCAGAGTGACGTGCTGATGGGGGCACATGTGATTCGTCCTACAGGACCTTATCTACAGCCAGCAAGCTGGGTTTAAGGAGGGGATACACTGCCCTCTCTCGTTGAGGCATTCACTCTATCAGCTAACTCCTCTGGTGGGACCAGCAGGGGTCGGTGTCCGGAGGCCTGGGGGAGGCTCCCACACTCCTGAGACAGAAGACCATGTGGGAAGTAGGTGTGATAGGCTGTACTAGAAGAGGCTAGGGATGAGTGGTTGAGGTTGATGCAGAAGAGGGAGAATTTAGAGAGAGAGAGAGAGAAAGTATGTGTGTGTGTGTGTGTGTGTATGTGTGTGTGTGTGTATGCGCGCGCACACGCACTGCTTGTCTCTTTGTGTTCCAGCTGGGTAAGGGCTTAGAGCAGCCCTGCTATCGGGTTGTGTGTTAGCATAGAGCAGATCCAGGTCTACCTCCTTTCTCTTCCCCTTCCTCCCTAGAATTTTAACAGGGTTCAAAAAAGAGCTAGCTAGATTCATGGAGGTTAGGTCCATCAATGGCTATTAGCCAGGATTGGTAGGAATGGTGTCCCTAACCTCTCTTTCTCTGCAAGTGGGAGATAGGGGAGGAATCACGTGAGGATTACCTGTTGTGATCCCTCCCTCTGGGGCATCTGGTATTGGCCACTGTCAGCTGACAGGATACTGGGCTAGATGGACCTTTGGTCTGACCCAGTGTGACCATTCTTATGTTCTTATGTTACAAATCCCACTTGTCCAGGAAAGGGCTTGCAATTTTCCCAGGCACTGCCAGCAAGACTGGAGCCCACATTTATCTCTCCACAGTGAACAGCATGGTAACCTGCTCCCATCCCATCCCTTTCCCTGAAGAGAGATGGCACATTGGAGGGCATGCAGTAGGGTCACATTACTCACACACACCCTACCCCTGCCCAGTTTTCTGTCAGGACTCTCCTGCTGAGCTCTCTCCTGTTTTCTGGAGGCAGCCTGGGGCCAGAGCAGGAGAAGGAAACAAACAGCACCTGCACCAGTAAGCTTCACTCCTTTGGTCCAAAGTCAGGCAGGTGGGTGCAGGAGACTGAGTGTGACTGAGATCAGCTGCCTCCCTTCGCCCCCATCTGAACAAGAGTGGGTGGAGTCCAGTGTTCCCTCTAATCTGGGCTGCAGCACAGCTTCACTGGTGATTAATCAGCCCTGCCCAGTCTGTGAGCTCCATGCACAGAGCCCTGAGCCTCTGACGGGGCAGGGCTGATTAATCACCTGTGAAGCTGTGCTGCCACTCTGGGAACACTGGTGTATATGCCTATCTGCTGTGACCTTCTTTAAACCCATTTACCAGCCATGTGTGGTCCAATGAAAGCTATTACCTCACCCAGCTAGAGTTTTCAGGGCCCTAAGTATCCGCTGGATTCATGGTAAAAAGTTGTCCTCCCCCAAATCTGAAATGACACTTCTCCCAAGCCAGGTGTAGCCAGAGGGCGGTGGGTTGTGGCAAGATGCAGCTCCTGTGTGATAGTGCAAAGCCCACCTTGAGCCACATGCCATGCATGAGGTCCCAAAGCCACTGCAGCAGTGCAGAAGGGTGGCAATACACCACATACTATACCACCCTTACTTCTGCACTGCTGCTGGCAGTGACGTTACCTTCAGAGCTGAGTGCCTGGCCACACTGGTATCAAGTTGCCCAGCAAGTTAATTTGTGCTAGAGCTGAGCTCTGGCATCTCTTTCAATACAAACTAAACACTGGGGAAGGTAGAAGGACTCAGAGATGATGGGGTGAGAGAAGCCCAAGGAGTCACTGGAGGCAAGGATGCCATTTATGAATGTCTGGGGGGCAGTAGTTTGAACTCCCTGGATTTCATACTTGAGATCTGCTTAAAGCTGCACGACCTGGCTCCAGAAGCTGTTCTTAAATGCAACAGAGTTTGAGCTACTTGCAGCTTTGCCTTTGGGGCAGGGCGTTTGTTATAAAAAGAGGAAATCAGGGTGACTAAGAATAACAAAAGGCTGGCATTCCAGAGGATCACTAGATCATCATGAAAACATGATGTGCTTCACTTAAAAGATTGGGTGGGGGGGGGGGAGAGGAGGGAAGAAAACAGTGCTCCTGTATCTAATTCCCATATAAAAAAGTAGAGTTTTCCAGGACCTTGGTAGCCCCTGAATAGAGATAATGCATGAATGGGGAGGAGGGCAGATGGGGTTGTTTCCCCCCCTCCCCATTGGTGCATGGCTTGTACTGAATATGCTCAGTAACACTGCTGAAGCCTCGGTCTTCAGTTTGCCCCCATCCATGCTTTCATTCTCTCCTCTCCTACCCCCGCACCAAAATCTGAAATGGCACCCCTGGTTGGAGACCAGGAGTGATGGGAGAGCACCAAAATACAAGTTTGCCCAGGGTGCAATTTTCCCTAAGCCCTGCTCTGGGTAGAAAGGAGAACAGAAAACTAAATACAATGGGTTTCAAGAAGGCAGACTTTAGCAAACTCAGGAAGTTGGTAAGTAAGATCTCATGGGAAGCAAGTCTAAGGATAAACAACTGAAGACAGTTAGCAGTTTTTCAAAGACACATTAAGGGCACAAGAGCAATTTGGTAGGAAAGAGAGGAAGTATGGCAAGAGACCACCTTGGCTTAACCAGGAGACATTCAATGATCTAAAAAATGAAGTGTCTGGTTATTTATTTGGGGTAGAAATAACTGTGGAAGGACCAAGGAAAGAACCTGGAAATGGGGAGGGAGGAAGGGGAGGATGAAAACCTTGGAGGGGAGAGGAGAGGCTCAGGGCTGGGGCTGGGAGTGATGCCTGGATCTGATGGTTCCTCTGTGTCATGTGTGGGGACTTCAGCGACCATAGCAGAGGCAGGGAGGCTGGGGCAGAAGCAAGAGGAGGGGCCGGAGCAGGGTCAGGCATGGGAGGAGGGGCAGGGGCTGGTGTGGAAGAAGGGGCAGGACCAGGAACTGGGGCAGGAGCAGGAGCAGCAGCAGCAGCAGCATGAGCTGGCTACGGGTGGGTGAAGAGAGCCTGCATGGCCATGCACATGTTGCATCCCTGCTATAGCAACTCCATCCAGGTCTCTCTCTGCCACTGTGTGTCCTCCCGGACCTTTTGGACCAGCGTCTCATGCAGGACTTGGAGTATGGAGATATGCTCCCACATCAGTTTTTCCTGGGTTCTCTGGCACCTACAGCTCCCCTGCAACGTTCTTGCAAGCAAGTTAAGGGAATGTGGATTGGATAAATGGATGCTAAGATGGATAGAAAGCTGGCTGGAAGGTCTGGCCCAGTGGGTTGATATCAGGATGGCGGCTGGTTTCTAGCCGAGTGCCCCAACGTTTGGTTCTGGGACTGGTTTTGTTCAACATCTTTATTAATGAATGACCTGGATGAGGGGATGGATTGCACCCTCAGCAAGTTTGCGAATGACACTAAGCTAGTGGGGAGAGGTAGACATGCTGGAGGGAAGGGAGAGAGTCCAGAGTGACTTAGACAAGTTGGGCCACAAGAAATCTGATGAGGTTCAACAAGGACAAGTGTAGAGCCCTGCACTTGGGAAGGAAGAATCCCAGGCATTATTACAGGCTGGAGACCAACTGGCTAAGTAGCAGTTCTGTAGAAAAGGACCTGGGGATTACAGTGGATGAGAAGCTGGACATCAGTCAACAGTGTGCCCTTGTAGCCAAGAAGGCTATTGGCATACTCGGTTGCATTAAGAGGAGCATTGCCAGTTGATCCAGAGATGTGATTATTCCTCTTTACTCGGCTCTTGTGAGGCCACATTGTAGCCAGACAGGAAACCCCCTGTAACATCCATTTTTGCTTGCCTGGCGCATACAGGGCACACAGAGCAGAAGGCCCAGGCTGTGTGACCGTGAATGGCTGTAAACAGAGATATGCCAATTGCTGACCAAGAGGCTGCCAAGGAGTGTCCTTGACTTAACCCATATTGATACAAACACACAGCCGTCCGCGGGGGGAGGAATCTCTCGCCCAGTAAAAAAAAATGTCTAGTACTCACAATTTAGTTATCTCTCTTGCAAGTGTAAATTAACTTGAAACTTGCTTGTAAGAACTGGCGCCACAAAACGGACCAGTACAATTCGGCATCTTAGATAAGAAAGAGGATACGGGCCCCCAGAGGTATATAGATGGGTCCAGCAGCACATTTTCTCTGAGTGTCAATCTACCATCTATCTGCTGGTCGGATTAGGTGTTTGATCTCCCAAGGTTCCAGAGGGGACGCCCACCTCGTATTCGTCTTTCCTAGGATTTGAGAGACCGGCCCTGGCCTGACACGCTGGAGTCGAGAGGCACAGAAAGGGGTAAAAATTGTACCTGGATGTGGTCCTTTGTCTTAAGTGTACACATAGACTTAGAGCTCTTTAAAGATTAAGCTGTCACTTGGTACCATTATTTCTATTTTCTATCTTTATTTTCTTTGTAACCATTTTTAAAATCTGTATTTGTTAACAGTTAAGAAAGAGAGCAATAGCCATTGTAACCATATGCTTTTATAAGTCTTTTAATAAACCTGTAACTGTTTAAGCTTTAACCTGACTCCTTCAGTTGCTGTAATAGAACCAAGCACAATTTAAAAGAACTTCAGCCGGTCATAAAGGGACAGGCATAGGAAGAGCTTGGGCGTTTGGATCTGTGTCACTCCCAGGTGACAAGATCCGTTGGGGCACCTTTTCAGCCTTTCCTAGGCTGCCCTCTGCGAAGGAACCCCTGTGTTCTAGCAGCTAAAATCTAAGGTGTAATAAGCTCTTCCTATATAACGGGGCGTCTGTTGGCCTGCTGGCCACCCTCTGCGACGGGACCCCGGTCCTAGCAGTAAAGACACGGACGTTAAACGTTTTCTCGGAAACATACACAAACACACACTGCCCTGACCGTCGGCTGACACACATCTGGAGTATTGTGTCCAGATCTGGGCCCCCAGTTACAGAAAGGTTGTGGACGCATTGGAGAGAGTCCAGCGGAGGGCAACCAAAATGATTATGGGGCTGGAGCATATGACCTATGAGGAGAGGCTGAGGGAGTTAGGTCTATTTAGTCTGCAGAAGCGAAGAGTGAGGGGAGATTTGATAGCAGCCTTCAACTTCCTGAAGGGAGGTTCCAAACAGGCTGGAGAAAGGCTATTCACAGTAGTGATGGATGGCAGAACAAGGAATAATGGTCTCAAGTTGCGGTGGGAGAGGTCCAGGTTGGATATTAGGAAAAACTATTTTACTAGGAGGGTGGTGAAGCACTGGAATGGGTTATCTAGGGAAGTAGTGGAGTCTCCATCCCTAGAGGTGTTTAAGTCCTGGCTTGACAAAGTCCTGGCTGGGTTGATTTAATTTGGATTGGTCCTGCCTTGGGCATGGGGCTGGACTTGATGGCCTTCTAAGGTCTCTTCCAGCCCTGTGATTCTGTTTTTCTTCAGCAAATTATTTCTCCCAGATTTCACTGCCCAGGCTGGATGCTGTGGTATCACTGGTAGAGGGAAAGTTCTGACAGTGTTCACCATTCCCTGGACATGCAGCGAGATCCCTATGTACAGCATGGCCTCCCTGCATGTATTTAAGAGATGTGACAACTAAAGTGTTGTGAAATCAGGGCAATGATCTGATTTTCTATCTGCCAGACATCAAAAGTTGGCTTCTAGCAGCGGGCACATTAATAATTGGATGTTCTCATGGAAGTGAAAAGACTTTGCTTATGTAGCAGTCTTCATACTGAAGGATCCTGTAAGAACCCTTGTTAACAAAATCCATGGTATTTTCAAACAGTCTAAAGTGTCTCCTGGATCATATGATTAGACCATCTACAAAAAACAACCACATGTAAAAAAGGCTTAGATCAACAGGAAGATAAACAGGAAGTTGTTGTAGTTCAGAGTGTGTATTTAAACAGTTGTGAGCTCCAAAATATAATATTCAGGCTACTGGCACATGACAGAAATAGTGGATTTTGGCTCACACTGAAGAAAACTGATGTAAATGCTCTTTAAATCTTCAGTTAGTCTATAAGGTGCCACAGGACTCCTCGTCGCTTTTGCAGATTCAGACTAACACGGCTACCCCTCTGATACTTGGCTCTTTAAATCAATATCTGTATTTACATGTTAAAATTGGTTTCTGCTTAGGAATTACTTTAAAGAGGAAAATGTTGAGACAGAATGACACAGCAAGTAGCAGAAAATACTAAACGCCAGCACTCCTGAACTCTTTCGGCTCTGCACTCATTCACTGCAAGATCTTAAGCCAGCGGTGGACACCTGCAGCCCACTGAGGTTCTATATGTGGCTCTGAGATATTTTGTGTACCATTGTCTAGGTGCAGGGTTGCCAGGTTCCACTGGTTTCAGTACACATTTTTTTTCTTGCCAATATTACTGAGGTGACAGGCATATAAAACAAGGGCATGTGAGGCAAGGTGCTTGCTTATTGCACACAATACTGACTGTAAGATCCTTGTGCTCCTTCTTCAGCCAATCCAAGTGCTACGATTCAGTCAGCACACCCCACAAATTATTGGTACACAAGCACACTTAGCAAAACTACCCTATCCCAGGAGACTGTCTTGGTTACAACAATTTAGTAGCCCAATAAGATGAAGGGTCATATATGCAGCACACCCACTAATCTCAGTTACTCATTGACTCATAGACTCAAAGGTCAGAAGGGACCATTATGATCATCTAGTCTGACCCCCTTCACAGTGCAGGCCACAGAATCTCACCCACCCACCGCTAGAATAATCCTCTCACCTATATCTCACATATTTGTAAGCAGGGGCTGAACTGCTGCTTGCTGTCAGCCAGCTGAAAGGAGGGGTGGGTGTGCCCACTACAGTTGTTTAGCTCTACAAGGTAATTAACTGTTAACTGTTGACATGTAAATACTGCTCAGGAGAGAATCCAAGGTGTGGCTATGTAAATCCCATTCAGCCAGGGCTGATGGAGGGTCAGTGTTGGAATGGAATGTGGAGAATTGTATATAATTTGGGACTGTTGTGGGGGTCACTAATCATGCTACCCCTAAATGTGGGAACTGTCAAACGTGCCACCAGTGCTTGCAGGAGAGACACCACCATCATGGTAAGAGGTCTCGGAAGAACAAGCCTCCCCCCTTCCAGAGTTGAGTGAACAGAGCTGGGGGAAAGGGTTAAAGGACTTGAGTCAGCCTGCTTCACACCTACCAGGTGTGAGCTGTAAGACTGGCCCAGCCTGCACCTTTCCCCCTTTGTTTTAAGGACAGACCTAAAGCAGACTCCCTGAGGAGTCTTTTTGTTTGCTAGTCCGGTGAAAGCTGGATTCATTTGAGAGCTGAAATCACTGGTTTGGCTGAGAGTTGAAATCACTGAGCTGAAATCACTGGTTTGGCTGAGAGCCAGACCTACTGCAGCCAGTAGAGTGGCAGCAGGCGAGGAGCGGCGACTAGCGGCGTGGCGTGGCGCGGCGGCAGGCGAAGAGCGGCCATCAGCGGTGTGGTGTGGTGCGACGGTGGACAAGGAGCGGCCATTAGTGGCGTGGCATGGAGCGGCGGCAGGCGAGGAGCGGCCATTAGCGGTGTGGCATGGAGCGGCGGCAGGCGAGGAGCGGCGACAGGTGCCCAGTGGAGTGTCCAGAGGTGTGGGACGAGACAGCTGGTGAAGCATAGCGGAGTTTTGTATAAGGTGCCCCCTATCTATCTCCCCACCCCCATCTCTACCCAGGTTGGGAGGTGAAACCCTGCGGGTGAACCTTGGGACTCTGGGTGGCACAGAGACTTGTGGGGACAGAGACTTGTGGGGAGTCGGTGGACTTCGGGCGAATCTTGGCCGGGGTGGGGGCTCATGTTTGGGTTATGAACTCTGTTTGTGGTGTTTTCCCCAAGCTAATGCCGTATGAATTCTTCCTCTGTTTCATTAAATGTTCTTTTCCTACACTCAGACTCAGTGCTTGCGAGTGGGGAAGCATTGCCTCTCAGAGGCGCCCAGGGGTGCGTGAATTTCCCAGATCACTGGGTGGGGGCTCGAGCCGGTTCTTTGTGAGATTGACCCCAAGATATTGAACCCAGCCCTGGTTCCTGCCAGGCCTACCCTTCAAAATAGTTTGAAGACCCCAAGATGCAGAGAATCCTCCAGCTGTGATCTGTGCCCCATGCTACAGAGGAAGGCGAAAAACCTCCAGGGCCTCTGCCAATCTACCCTGGAGGAAAATTCCTTCCTGACCCCAAATATGGCGATCAGCTAAACCCTGAGCATGTGGGCAAGACTCACCAGCCAGACACCCAGAAAGTTCTCTATCATCCCTCCATTGACCTATTTCCCACTGATAATGAATGGTCAAGTCCAGTCACTTCACCTCTCTGTACCATCATTATATTCCATCTATATACATCCCTCCTGGGCACTGAAGGAAAAAGGAGCTAGTTAGTAAAGTGCTTTGAAAAAAATGCAACCTACTAAAACCCATTTCTATGCAGGAAAAGGGCATGCTTGATTTTGGGGGCAGCAGCAATATCTTCTATAGTTAAAGATGTTGGGATAGCATCTCCTGAAGAAAATGCAGCCAAGAAATTTTCATTAGAACATCAACATAATACTTGTCTCAAGCTAGAGTCCACTAATGTGGAGTGAGTATGTTTTGGCATAGCTCTGTGGCTGCAGCTTATAAGAAATGCAAGAGTAACAGAACGCCCCAACCACTGATGTGACTATTTCTTCCACACCATTGTTAGCTTGGTCAGGTCCCAACTCTCCTCTTTGCATACAGCAATGCTGCTAATTATGCTCCTACAGCAGTTTTGTGCCCTGCTAATATGTTCACCTTTGTTCCTGAGACTTAAAGACCTCATTTGCAGCAAGAAGATTTTTTCCCACCTGACACGACCTCTGATTAGAAAAAGGAACTCTTGAATAGTCTGCTGGGCTACGTCTAGACTGGCATGATTTTCCGCAAATGCTTTTAACGGAAAAGTTTTCCATTAAAAGCATTTGCGGAAAAGAGCGTCTAGATTGGCACGGGGGGGGGGGGGGGGGAAGGATTGGGGTGCTGAGCAAGCTGCAGGTTTGTGGATGTGAGGATGCAGGAGTTTGGATTGGGATGTATGATGGGGCTCAGGACAAAGGGGTTGGGAGTATGATGGGCTCAGGACATAGATTTGCAGTGTGTGGATGGAGCAGAAGTGTTGTGGCATAACTGGAGATGTGGGGGTGCAGGAGTTTGGGGATGTGAGGGGCTCAGGGCAGGGGGTTCAAGTGTATGATAGGCTCAGGGTTGGGGGCTTTGTGGGGGTGCAGGACTATTATGATGCCGTGGCCAGATGGGGACTTGGACCCAATTAGGGGCTTGTTGTCCAGGCTTTGTTTTTAAATAAAATATTATGTCCAAAATGTTTGAGCATTGTCTTTTTTTATGGAAGAGGTGGGAAACCTGTTTTGGGTCAGGAGCCAGTGACCCACAGAAAAATCAGTTGGGGATCACACCAGTGAGATACAAAAAAACCCCTCCAAAAACCCCCAAGCCTCACAGATGTAACCCCAACTGACACACCTCACTCTGCTGGCACACCATCCCCATGGTGATGGGAGGGTAGGTAGGACTGAGGTTCAAGGCCTCAGGCCAGATTAACTCTTCTGGGGTTCCAGGGTTAGTGGATTTTGTCCCACAGCTGTGCACCAGACCCAGCTTCTCAGGAAGCACACTCGCTGTGGTGGAGAGGCAAGGAGCGGCATGTGTGCTTCCTGAGAAACCAGAACTGGCGTGCAGTTGCAGGACTTCCTCCCCATGCTGCAGGAAGCCGGAGTTAGCTCCACTTTCACAGGAGGTTGTAGTGCCAGCATAGGATCCTCATTGGGAATACGGAAAGCAAGGGGGCACTGAGATCACCTCGCAATCAGCTGGCTGTGACCCCGCAATTGACCAGTTGATCATAATCAACTGGTTGGTGACCACAGGATTAATGCTCAACTACACGCATTTCCCCTTCTCCCCTCCACCAGTAAATTTGTAGAGGGCTGGCCAACAGCCTGGCTCAGTCCCCACTCATGCTGGGTCTGGGAAGCTATCCACACTGTGGCTCTGCATTCAAAGTATTTTATGAGACAGCAAGCAGGCAGCCTGGCTCAGCCCCAGCTCATGCTGGATCCCGGGGGCTACCCCTGCTGCAGCTCTGCATTCAAAGGAGCAGAGCATCCTGCATTTTAGGAGCTAGCAGGCGGGTAGGCTGCCTGTCAGACAAGCAGGCAGTAGGTGGTAGCTCCTGGGAGCTGGCGCAAACCAGAACCAAGGCAGGCTGCCTACCCACCAGTTTCTAAAATATCTTTTCTACAGAGCTGTAGCAGAAGTAGCCCCCAGGATCTGGCAGAAGCCGGGTTGTCTGCCTGCCTAGCTCCTAAAATACTTTGAATGCAGAGCTGCAGCTCTTAGGCTGGGAATTGGCAGTGGGACAGAACGGGTGGGAGGGGCTGGATAGAACGGTTAACCATGGCTAACCATTATCCAACAAGCATCACCCGTTCTTGTGATGCTTTGTTCACATCCCTATGGGAAACCCTGGTTTAATTGACGAGGAGTCCTGTGGCACCTTATAGACTAACTGAAGTGTAGGAGCATGCATCTGACGAAGTGGGTCTTTGCCCACGAAAGCTTATGCTCCTACACTTCAGTTAGTCTATAAGGTGCCACAGGACTCCTCGTCGCTTTTGCAGATTCAGACTAACACGGCTACCCCTCTGATACTTGACACCTGGTTTAATTGTCTCCTCTCTGACAAAAATGGAAAAGGGACTTGAATAGGGTTGCCCAGCTCTGGAAAGTTCTTTAACCAATGAGCCAGTCTAACCATATTCTGATGTAGGCGTCCCTCCTGGTGAAGCTGTTCCACTGTGGCAAAATAACAAGAGTAGTTGGGACATGGAACTAGATCCTGGAGGGGTGTGTGCAGGGGCTGGGATTATATCCCCACTTCACCCCTTAACCCAAACCCTTCCCCCACCTCTTCCTGGCTTTTCTTCACCCTCATTCCACCCCTTCTCTCAAGGCCTCTCCCCCAGTGATGTAGAATAAGGGATTGGTGGGACCTTCCCCCCTTACTCACCAGCTGTGGCAAGTGGAGCAACCAAGCCCAGGCCACTCTGCTCCTTTGGCTCCCAGGTGTGTCACTTGGGGGAGGGGATTCGGAGTAAGAAGTAGGACTGCCCTAGCAGTGTATCAAGGGGTAACGGTAGTTCGAATTAGAGATCCTAATTCGAAGTACCTACTCTGTGCCGCGTGTAGCCGCGGTCACGGAGTCCACAGTAAGGGGGATTTTAAAATGGTGGCGCCCGGCAAGATGCAAATGAAGCCCAGGATATTTAAATCCTGGGCTTCATTTGCAACTTTGAATGCCTACATTAGCCACCCTAGTTCGAACTAGGGTGGCAGTGTAGACATACCCCGTTAGCAAGAAGCAGAGCCATGCAACTGGGAGCTGGGGAGAGCACAATGGGCTGACGTCTCCCACCTCTCAAGCCTCATCCCCTGAGTGACATGGCCTGGGACATTAGCAGAGGGCCTGGTGCCAGCAGCAGGAATTGGGTCTGCCCCCACATGCGACAACGGCAGGAAGTGGAGCAACCTGGCCCCAGCCCACTCCCCTTCACTAGGTCCCAGCTGCATCCCACTGCCAATAAGTGTGGGGGAGCAAGCTGCAGTCCTTCCCCAAAATTCCCTCCCCATGAAAGACATGGGTGGGAGCTGAGGAAGGGAAGTAGACCGGGGCTGGCTCACTCCACTTCCCCCAGCTAGTGAGTGTAGAGGTTGGCTCAATCCCTGCAGCTGGCCCCACAATACCCACTAGGACCCTGATGCAATCTGAGCCTTGCATGTCCCTCCCCCCACAAAAGCAGAGGGCCTGGGGTGATTGCCCCAAGCCTTCCTATGGACAGGACGTCTCTGGCATAACACTGAAAATTAGACAGGGCTGCTTTAAGAGAGGTGTGACACTTAACATGAAACTGGTTAAACATTAAGCTTTTTAGGGATTCGCAGTGGCTGCATCAATCAAGTTCCATACTGCAGCTTCCAGCCTGTGGCAGTTGTTCTTACGGAAGCGGCTGGTCTCTTTTTCCTCACATTTCAGCCAGGACATTTGCACTGGATTTTGAAGCTAGCTGTAGAAGCCCACTGGAGACATCTAGCTCAGTACAAAGAGCAGAAAATAATCCCAAGAGCAAACAGAGCCACTTCATAGCCTCACTCTGCATTCTGCCTAAATAAGAAAGCTCTTCTCAAGGCAGAGCCCACTGAGAAGTGAGAATGGCAAAGGCAGGGATTCTGTTTCTCCGGGTTTGCGTGCAGCTGCTTGCTCTGCCCATATACCTGCTATCATTCCTAGGTATATGGGATCCATTCTGCAAGAAGATATTCTTTCCCTTTTTCATAGAGAAGTTAACTGCAAGTTACAACCGGAAGGCATCAAGGCACAAACAAGAGCTGTTCTCCAACTTGCAGGAATTTGCAGGACCTTCAGGGGAACTGACTTTGTTGGAGATTGGGACTGGCACTGGTGCCAACTTCCAATTCTACCCATTTGGCTGCAAAATCACCTGCACTGACACAAACCTCAACTTCCAGCATGGTCTCTCCAAGAGCATGTCCCAGAACCAGCACCTCCAATTTCAACGCTTCCTGGTGGTTCCAGGGGAGGACTTGAATCAAGTGGCAGACAGTTCTATGGATGCAGTGGTTTGCACCCTGGTCCTGTGCTCAGTGCAAAGCATAGAGAGGGTCTTGAAAGAAGTTTTGAGAGTACTCAGGCCCGTGAGTATTTAAGAAAAGATATGTCCTATATTATAATATATTTTACAGCCATTGGACTAGATTCAACAATGATATTCAGTTTTTTGCTTCTGGAAATGCAAAACTGCCACAAACCTTGTTTATTTGCCCAATTAAATTGGATTTATACCCACTTTGCATGCCAAAGAGGTACAAAGTAGTAGGCGCATACTGGTTATTTTGCCCCATTATTCCTAGCCACCTGTGTATTGGGCATTTAAATCCCACTCATTGGGACACATGCAATTTAAGGAAGATTTTTTTCCCCTGCAAAGGACCTTTTCTCTCTCTCTCTTTCTCTCTCTTTTTTTTTTTTTTAAGTAAAGGAAGTTCTCAATTCAGCAGAGTGAAAAATCCTGTATCAATTAACACTACCCCCATCCCAAAGTATTTACGTTTTACACAGGAGATATTAAAATATGAGTTATTCCCGTCTACCCCAAATATGGATAAAATAGTAAGTCAGTGAAGCTTAAGGTTTTAGGATGTTATAGGTGAAATAGAGCATTTCTAGACAGCATGATTCCATGGACAGGCAACCTCAGTTCTGCTAGTCAGGAGAGCTAAGTGGCAGAACATGGCATAGCGCCGAATCACTATGTCATCTTGGGCAAATCACTTAAAATACAAAAAGAAGGGTTGATCCCATTGAAATAAGCATTCCTTTAATTCCATTCCTTGTATTTATTTGCTCAACTTTCTGAAAAGCATTCTAGCCTGGTTAAAACTCCCTGGTTCTGATTCTCAACTGCTCCATTCCTGTGCTAGCATTTCAACCTTAATGGTGGGATTTAAGGGACCTAACATTCCCAATTCATTTTAATGGGATTTAAGCATCTCTCTCACTCTCTCAGGCTACTATGAAAACCATGCCCTAGTAGTTTCACTCCGAACAAAAACACTAAGTATTGAATACTGTCAAAGATAAAGAACTAAAGAAATCAGATTTTAAACAAACACATATTTTGTCTTTTTAGAAAGTATTGATATGGATTTTAAACACCTGTGCAAAAATATGTAATTTTCTGTTCATTTTGAAATATACAGGATTAAAAGAGCAATTGGGGAAAAGGATAACTTTGATGATAACTTTGCAGAGAAGCCTCAATTCTAAATGAATAAAATTCCTGAGGGAGAAAAGAAGAGAAAATGAGTTTTAAGAGCAGAGAAAAAAGTTATGCAAATTGCATTATCAGTCCCCTTGTTTCTAAAATATTTCTAAATTGTTTTGTTTCCACAGGGTGGAGCTTTCTATTTCTTAGAACATGTGGCTGCAGATTGTTCAAGCTGGTGCTATTTTTGGCAGGAAGTCTATTATCCAACTTGGAAACTTGTGTTTGCTGGATGCTGCCTGACAAGAGAGACCTGGAAAAGCCTTGAACAGGCCAAGTTTTCAGAAATAAAGTTACGGCACATACAAATGCCATTATACTGGACTCCAGTTCAGTCTCATATAATTGGATATGCTATAAAATAATTTTGTGCTGTGATGTTTGCACTTCTTAATATTTGTATAAATCATCTAATTAATTTACTCACATCTACATGTTTTGTTAGTCTATAAAGTGCTACCAGACCTTTTTTTTTTCCTGTACAGACTAACTCAGCTACCCTGAAGCTTCTGAACATAATTAATGGCCCCTCTTAAATAGCAAAAAATCTCAAAGGGATAGCCATGTTAGTCTGTAACTTTAGAAACAAGAAGTAGTTGTGTGGCACCTTCGAGATTAACAAAAACATCCAGGATCATGAGTTTTTGTGGGTAAAACCCACTTCATCAGATGAGCTGGAGTAGAAATAACAGAATTGAAGATAGATAGATAGATAGATAGATAGATAGATAGATAGATAGATAGATAGATAGATAGATAGATAGATAGATAGATAGATAGATAGATAGATAGATAGATAATCAGCAAAAGTAGTACCTGTCAATTGTAGGATATCAAAAGCTATGAATGGGACACATGCAGTCCACTTAATTAGCTTCATTAACACGGGTCCTACAATTGACAGGTACTACTTTTGCTGTTATAGATTGTTATTTCCACTCCAACTCATCTGATGAAGTGGGTTTTACCCACAAACGCTCATGATCCTATGTATTTTTGTTAGTCTCTAAGGCTACGTCTAGACTGCAAGCCTCTTTCGAAAGAGGCTTTTTCAAAAGATACCTGGCTTTTTCGAAAGACAAGGCTGCAAGTGAGTTAGAGATAGGAGTGCAAAATGGGGAACAATCCAAGTATCTACACATCTTTAGAAATAAACATTCTACATACAGGTTGTGTGCAGGTCAATTATTATAATCTGGGACATTAAGTTTCAGTTTGTGTTGAAGTACCACAGAATTCTGCCTAGGCCACGTTTTATAAAACTGTCCCTTCCAGCATGCTGGGCGCACACACACAAAAACTGGAAAACCTTTCTTCTTAGTTTTACCAACAGTGATATTGATGAAAACATGATCTCAGAAAGGCTGTCTCTATTAGCCTTTTTTGACAGTTCTACCTCACTATTGAACTGCCCCATTTATAGCAATAATTGTTATAGATAGGGCACGAGCATTTTCATCAGGTTTTGTCTCATCCAAACCTGCTGAAAGCAAGTCTAAATACAAAGGACAGTGTTTCTCAAAGTGGTCTGTGGATTCACTCTGAGAAACCTGCTAACTGGCAGCTCCAGATCATTTATTTACTGGCTCTGCAGCCACAGGGTCTTGCAGCTCCAGTTTGCCATTTGCAGCCAAGGAAAGCCCGCTGGTCTCTTGCTACATTTAAAATGCAGAGCCACAGCACAGTTAGCTCCTGGAGCTGGACTGAGCGCTACTTGATTAGCTGATTAACTGCAATTTAACATCCCTATCAGACAATCACTAGTCTATTTTCACCACCAAAAAGTAATTGTGAGACAAGAGTGAAAATAAAGCGTTTGGTGGGAATTGCTTTCTATAAAGACACATCTTTATTTCCACCTTCTATCTGGGTAACGCAGCTCCTCTCTCTCCTGCCTTGGCTTTGAACTAGTAGTTTGCTTTTACTCATCATAGGTTGGAAGGTAGGTACTTGACCCAGATAATATATAACCCCAATTCAACTGTAAACAGTTATTGGCTAGACTAGTATGTAATTTTCTATAATATTAACACTTCCTCGCTCTTTTCACAAATTATCAAGCTATCTCATGCCATTCATATTGCTGAGGCTGTAGTCTAATCAATTTAACTATAACTTTGCTACAACACTAGCATGTTGGAATTTTTTAAGTCTGTGTCTACCATTTTGTAAGATATTTTTACATTACTCATTACACAACCAATCAAATGATTCAGAAATAATATTGTGAATCAACACTGACAAAATTAATGTCTAAAGCAGAGGGGTTCTAAAGGGAATGGCTTAATTTAACCAGTAAGAAAGGAAATACTAATCGAAATTATTAAACAGCGTAAGCGCTTTAACTTTCTTATGTTAGTTTACCAAACTTCATTTTAAACAAAATAAAATATTAATTTATGTACAACACAAAAGGTTTCAATATTGTCTTTATTTATGGTAGGGGTGGGGAAATTTTTTGGCGTCAAAGGCTAAAATCAGAAATATCAGTCAGGAACCACACGTATGAGAAGCAAAAAAAAAAAAAAAGCCACAAAAACACAACAACCCACCTTCTCCAAAAATCCCCAAATCTCACTGATGTTGCCTCCAAATGAAACATCTCCCTCCCCTGGCACTCCAGCCTCATGGGTGGGGGAGGGACAGGGAGGGCTGAGCTTCAGGGCTTCCCATAAGCCAGATGAACTCTTCTGGGATTCTGATTTTGTGGACCCCACTGTGCTCTGTGGTGGGGTCAAAAAAGAGGGGTTCAGTATACGAGACAGGGCTGCAAGTGAGTTATATAGAGATAGGAGTACAAAATCTGGGTGGAAGTTTGGGTCCAAGGGGGGATGAGAGTGCAAGTCTGGGAGGGAAGTAGGGTGCAGGAGCAGTCTGGGAGTAGAGTGTCTGGCTGGGGGGAAGTGGCAAAAGCAAAGGTGGGTGCAGGAATAGAATGGGGATAGAGTGTCTGAGTGAGGGGAGGATGCAGGAGCAGGCTGGGAGTATGGAGCCTCAGCAGAGGTGGGGTTGCAGTGTCTGGGTACAAGGGGAAGGGGGCACTTATCTGCCTTTGCACACCCTTCTGTCCCCAGGCACTGTGTTCAAGGCTCGGCCTCCCACTTCTCCCACTGGCTAGATTCCAGTCAATGGGAACAGTAGGGAAAGCCTTCAAGTAGCATATCCACGTGCTGCTGTTCCCCCAGCTGGGAAAGGGGGAGCAGCAGCACACAGAGCTGCTTGTGACTCTACTTCTTCCCAATGAGCTGAATCTGGCTGGAAGGCTCTGGGCTTCTCTCCTCAGGAGGAAGCCGGCGCTGGTGCTCCCCGCTGTGGGGGGATGGAAAGAAAGGACTGAGCTTGAGCTGCGGCCCACCAGCAAGGCGACCACAACTCACTAGTGATTCACGGCCCCCAGTTTGAGAACCACTGGTCTAAAGGATACAATTTTTCCAAAGGTGAAATCCTGGCCCTAACAACGCCAATGGGGTTTTATTTCCACTGACGTCAATGGGGCCAAGATTTCACCCTATCTGCGCAATACTGACTGGCTATGTCTACACTGGCATCTTCTTGCGCAAGAACTCTTTGGCGGAAGAGTTCTTCTGCAAAAATTCTTCCAGAAGAGAGCGTCTACACTGGCATGTGCTTTTGCGCAAGAGCATCCATGCCAGTGTAGACGCTCTCTTGCGCAAGAAAGCTCTGATGGTCATTTTAACCATAGGCCTTTCTTGTGCAAGAAATTCATGTTGCCTGTCTACACTGACCTTTTGTGCAAGAACAGTTGCACAAGAGGGCTTATTCCTGAGCGGGAGCATCATAGTTCTTGCACAAGAAGCCCTGATTTTATACAGCAGAACATCAGTTTACTTGCGCAAGAACACACAGCCAGTGTAGACAGGCAGCAAGTTTTTGCACAAGAGCGGCAGCTTTGGTGTAAGATTGCGCCAGTGTAGACACAGCCACTTTGTATTATGACTGAAGCAGATGTTATAGGCAAAACAGGAAGCCTTGCTTAGTACTTGGATGAGAGAGTATCACTGAAACCACTACAAAAGGTGCTGGGTTCAGGCAGCAAGTGTCTCATGAGCTTGATCTCTGTTCAGACTTTTTCTTTTTCTGCTTCCAGTAGCTACTCTGCTCAGTTCATGCGATGTACGCGGCATGAGGGACTCTCCGCAACGGGTATTATCTTTGCAAATAAAACACAGGTGTTTTGAAAAGTTGCAGTCCTGTAACAATGTTATTCTGTGATGGAACCATATTGTCCCTTGGGGACCGAGGGGAAGTACCTGGAATAGATGATAGAGGCAAGAAATTAAATTAAAACATGAAATTTTTAGACAGAGCAGGGTTTTGTTTTTTTACACCTACTCCTTCCTCTCCTCCCCCAAATCCACATAAGTCAATTAACTGTCACACCTAATTGCTAGCGAGACACCCACCCATTTCCTTACACCCCTTTTCCCCCACAGACCCACTCTTTCCCAAGCCTGGTCACCACTGCTCCCCCTTCCACCAAACCATGCCCCCTTCTCCCCTGCTCTCTTCCCTCATTCTCAGAACAGCTCCCTCCTTCAAGTTGTCCTCCAGGCCCGACCCCATTGTCCCCCTCTCTCCCGCTCCTCTCTCTCCTCCCCGCGACTTGCCCCACTCTGTCCCCTCCCCCCACACACCCAGAACTGAACTCCTGCCTCAGACCCTCCTTGCCCCCGCCCCCACCCCCACTTCCACTTCTCCAAACGGCCGCTCTAGCAGAGGCACGTGACCAGGCTCTTGCGCCGCTCCCTGGTCACGTGGCCTTCAGCCTCGCGCAGGCGGCCAGGGAATAACCGTTGGGACCAGAGCCAGCCGCCATTTTGTTTGCCCCGCGGACTATGAGGCCGAGTCTTTATGCCGTAGTGCTGGTGGGGGCACTGCTGCAGCGAGCAGGCGGCGGCCGCGGGGTCCTGTCCCCGTGGAGCTCCGCCAGCAGTAAGGTTCCCGCAGCTGGGAGTTGCGGGAGGGCGGGTAGCGCCCCAGCGGCTTGGGCGGGCCGTGCCTCAGGCGCCGCGTAGCCCCGGCACCCACACTACGCATGCGCAAGTAGCCCACCTGAACTACAGTTCCCATTACTTCCTGGTGTGACACGACTGCGCTTGCGCCCCCAAGAACTTCATGACCCATGAGGCTCTGCGACATCTCCATGGTGATGCTTGACGTGGCCCCTAGCTCAGCCCCCAGCTCGCGTTGGAGCGGCTGGCGGGAGCCCACGAGACCCAGTGGGGTGGCTCTGGTGCACCACACTGTGTCACCCAGGTCTGGCCAGCTCTGCCCGCTCGCAGGCCTCGTGGGCAAGGTGAAGCGGCCTGACACTGCTGCACGCCACATGAAGTAACCCGAGTGCTGAAATCCAGAGTCAAGCTCTGTTGGATCCTCTAGACCTGGATGAAGTGTTCTCCTGGGCACAAAATATCCCGGATACACTGAGGCTGTGTCTACACTGGCCACTTATTCCGGAAAATCAGCCGCTTTTCCGGAATAACTTGCCAGCTGCCTACACTGGCCCCTTGAATTTCCAGAAAAGCACTGACGATCTACTGTAAAATCATCAGTGCTTTTCTGGAAAAACTATGCTGCTCCCGTTCAGGCAAAAGTCCTTTTCTGGAAAACTGTTCCGGAAAAGAGCCAGTGTAGACAGCACAGATTTCTTTTCTGCAAAAAAGCCCCGATCGCGAAAATGACGATCGGGGCTTTTTTGCGGAAAAGCGTGTCTACATTGGCACGGACGCTTTTCCGGAAAAGGGCTTTTCCGGAAAAGCATCCTGCCAATGTAGATGCGCTTTTTCCGGAAATACTTATAACAGAAAACTGTTCCGTTTTAAGCATTTCCGGAAAAGGGTGCCAGTGTAGACGTAGCCTGAGTGGAAAAGATCTCAAAGGGAATCCCAATGTACGGGTATAGCCCCTTCCCTCCAGTGGTGCTGGAACAACTTGTACAGGAGGGTGCTTTGAGCCATTTGACGTGACACTGGGTCAAGTCCGAGAATGCTACTGTATCCCTTGTTCCAGTACCTGTGCATACTTTTGGTATCTGCATGGAAAAGGATGGTTTCGTGCAGGGTTTTCCAAAGTGTGCTCCATGGAGTTCTGAGGCTCTGCATGGAGATTAAGGGCCCCTCCCCCCGAGAAAATATTAATAGTTGTATGATCCTGTTATGTTGTTACTAATTTTATGATAGCTGTCGGGGGGGGGGCATTTATAAGAAATATGCAAGAAATAAAAATAGAATTCCAAAACATTATGTATTTGGGTACCTATTGAATAAAAAAAAATCAGAATATTTTAAGGGCTCCGCCATATTTTCAAGACTCCATAGGGGTTCTGCAGCCAAAAATCTTTTGGAAACCCTGGTCTAGTCTGAGGATGCTACTCCTGGCCATTTAAGAGGTTCCCTGCTGTGCTGTAGGCTTCCTCTGCGATACGAGGCAAGGTACTTTAGGGAGCTGACACACACAGACTAGCTGTAAAATGGGGATAATATTGATTCCCTATCTCATCAGTGTTGTGGTGCTAAATCCATTAAGGTATTCAAATATTATGGGCACAGGCCACAAAAATCCCTATATAGTTTAAAGATTTGTGCCCCTTTCTGCAAATCCATTTGTTCAAGAACTCCTAGACGGTAAGATCTAGGACAGATAACTTAAAGCAAGGTCAGGGTTTGATTGTAACAGGAAAACAGGAGGGCTACGTCTACACTGGCCCCTTTTCCGGAAGGGGCATGTAAATTTCAGCAGTCGTCGTAGGGAAATCCGCGGGGGATTTAAATATCCCCCGCGGCATTTAAATAAAAATGTCCGCCGCTTTTTTCCGGCTTTTAAAAAAGCCGGAAAAGAGCGTCTAGACTGGCCCCGATCCTCCGGAAAAAGTGCCCTTTTCCGGAGGCTCTTATTCCTACTTTGAAGGCGGCTTTGCTCTGGTGTCCCTGGTCTGCTGGGGAGGTCCAGCGGCTTTGCTGGACCCCCCCAGCAGACCAGGGGGACAGGAGCAAAGCCACGGAGAACGCCCGCAGCGGGGCAGCCCGCGCCTGGGCTGTCCCGCTGCGGGCGTGCTCCGCGGCTTTGCTCCCCGTCTCCCTGGTTTGCAGGGAGATGGGGAGCAAAGCCTCAGAGCATGCCCGCAGTGGGACAGCTGCGGCGCGCCTGGCTGTCCCGCTGCGGGTGTGCTCCAAGGCTTTGCTCCCCGTCTCCCTGCAGACTAGGGAGACGGGGAGCAAAGCCGCAGAGCACACCCACAGGGGGACAGCTCAAGCGCGCCCAGGCTATCCCGCTGCGGGCGTGCTCCGCGGCTTTGCTCTCTGTCTCCCTGGTCTGCAGGGAGACGGGGAGCAAAGCCTTAGAGCACGCCCGCAGCGGGACAGCCCAGGCGTGCTTGGGCTGTCCCGCTGTGGGCATGCTCCGCGGCTTTGCTCTCCGTCTCCCTGGTCTGCAGGGAGACGGGGAGCAAAGCCTTGGAGCACGCCCGCAGCGGGACAGCCCAGGCGCGCTTGGGCTGTCCCACTGTGGGCGTGCTCCGTGACTTTGCTCCCCATCTCCCTGGTCTGACCAGCAGACCAGGGAGATGGGGAGCAAAGCCTCGGAGCACGCCAGCAGTGGGACAGCTGTGGCGCGCCTGGACTGTCCCGCTGCCCGCGTGCTCTGCGGCTTTGCTCCGCGTCAACCTGGTCTGCTGGGGGGGGGAGGGGTGCAGCTAGTGCCCCCCCCCCCAGCAGACCAGGCTTTTCTTGCCTACCCCTGGGGTAGAGCAGCTGGGGGCTGCCGGGTTGGTCCTGCAGCGCCGCTCGGGACCAACCCGGCAGCACCCCAGCTGCTCTGCCCCAGGCGTCCTGATTAAGCCGCTGCTGGTCAGTTTCAGCAGCAGCTGAATCAGGACGCCTGGGGCAGAGCAGCTGGGGTGCTGCTGGGTTGCTCCAGTAGCGCCGAGGAGCCGCGCTACTGGAGCAACCCAGCAGCACCCCAGCTGCTCTGCCCCAGGCGTCCCCAAGTCAGCCGCTGCTGAAACTGACCAGCGGCTGACTACAGGAAGCCCGAGGCAGAGTTGCTCTGCTCCAGGCTTCCTGTAATCAGCTGCTGATCAGTTTCAGCAGCAGCTGACTTGGGGACGCCTGAGTTTCTTAAGTTGAATCCGTATGTAAGTCAGAATTGGCATCCAGATTCAGCCGCGGTTGAAACTGATCAGTTTCAGCAGCGGCTGACGCCAGTTCCGACTTACATACAGATTCAACTTAAGAACAAACCTACAGTCCCTATCTTGTACGTAACCCAGGGACTGCCTGTACTCATAATCACCATAGAAGGTGTAGAGTGCAGGGAACAGCTAAACTGCAGAGTGGCCACTGGAGGCAGCCACACCACTAAGGGAGTGGCCAGCTGGGGACAGAACTTGCCATTCTCCTTCGAGTGGTCCCCGTGGGTGCTCCACTCTGGGTGCTGGTGCGTCCTCGCGCCGGCGACCGGAGACTTTTCTAGCTGTTTCTGCCGCGGCGCGCAGGCGCCGTGGCGCCCTCTAGTGTTGTTCGAACTGAAGGGCGCCTGCGCGCGTGCGGCTCCTCAGTTCCTTCTCTACCGTCCTCGGCAGCAGACGGAGCTCTCTCTCTGCCAAATCTGTCAGAGAAAAACAGTTAAAATTGTCGTTTTTACCCCCCTCTTTCCTCATTAGCCAAGTTCTTAGACCCCCCCTAACCAGTTAAACAAAAAAAAACAAAAAAAAAAGTTTTTCTCCGGTTGCGGTTCGCCGCTTGTTCCCCAGCCCTTCATGCCCGGCTCGCCGGGCTTTAAGCGCTGCGAATCATGTCGGGACGCCATGCCGGCGTCCGACGGACACTCTGCGTGCATTAAGTGTCTGGGGGAGGCACACCAGACGCAGAAGTGCCAGCACTGCTCTAAGCTAACAGCCAGAGCGCGACGTGACAGAGCCAACAGACTCACGAATCTCTTATATGAGAAGTCGCTCCGTCCCTCCTCAGACGATTCGCCTCAGCAAGCTAAGGGTATGGAGAAAGATCAGCCTCCTACCCATTCTTCCTCCGCGACATCAAAATCTGCTCTCCCTCCGGCCTCAGCTATGTCCTCAGGATCGCCGGTGAGCACTGTGGACATGCCGGGAACCTCCGGTGCGCCGCGGTCTAAGACGCAGGCACCGCACAAGAGAGCTCATTCTGAGCCGAATCAAAAGGCAACGGCACCGGCCGCTTCGGCACCTAAGCCGTCATCGGCTCTGACGGCACCGTCTATGGAGCGCTCGGTACCGAAACAACACCTAACGGCACCGGGCCCTGCACCAAAGAAAGCCCGCACCAAAAGCCTATCCAGTAAAACCTCGGTGCAGAGAGGTACGTCGGCACCGACATCACCGCCGAAACCGCACCGCTCGGCACCCTCTCAAAGCCGAAGCCGGTACCGATCCCCGGTGCTGAGTCACACCTTGTCGGCACCGCCATCCCCGGCTTTCTCCATCCATTTTACCAGATCACACCATTCTTCAGCTAGTGGCATCGGAACCGAACCTAGAAGCAGATTCTCATCACAACATTCCAGCCCGTCTCAAAGACTTCCATCCTGGCAAATGCCTGCGGTTCAGTACGCATACCCTCCCCCTCCGCACCAATGGTATCCACACCAATACCCCTATCCACCACCGCCATACGCCACACAATGGCAACCGTGGAGTCCACACCCAAAGAGGTCTCACCACCGACCCTCATCTACAGTCTCTAGGCCATCTCCAGCCTCTCCCCCTGCTACCACATCAGCTACAGAGCCAAACTCTCCTGCTCCTTCGGATGGCCATGATTCACTTTCTGACGGCGAGACCAGATCTCCGATGCACAGCTCCTCTTCCTCCCCAGACGAAGTGGTCACCACTGATGCCCCACCGTCGGGAGATGACATTAAAAAGTTTCAAGAGCTCTTTAAATGAGTAGCACTAGCTCAAGAAAAAGATCTTCAGGAGGTCCAGGTCAAACAATATCGACTTCTCCGCTCACTTCAACCCCCAACAGCTACTAGAATCGCCATCCCGATGGATGAGGCTATTATGGACCCAGCCAACAACATTTGGCAAACGCCAGCGTCCATTACACCAACAAACAAGAGAGTAGACCGCAAATATTTTATCGCTCCCAAGGATATGGACTTTCTGTTCACCCATCCACCCCCTAACTCCCTGGTAGTAGATTCGGTCCGACACAAGGGTAAACAGCCTAATTTAAGATCAACCCCACAAGACAGGGATCACAAAAAGGTGGACATTATGGGCCGAAAGGTCTATTCTTCTTCCACACTACTCCTTAGAGCGGCCAATTATACCGCTATGCTGGCAGACTATAATAATGCCAATTATGCGAAGCTCCAGGACCTTCTTCAACATCTCCCGGAGCATAAACGCCCAACCCTCCGTAGCATTATGCAGGAGGGCCTGGCCATTTCACGCACAGCTTTACAGTCAGCCATGGACGTGGCAGACACTGCGGCTCGAATTACAGCCTCCGCAATAGTCCTACGCCGAATGTCATGGCTACAACCCTCTGGCGTCCCTAGGGACCTTCAACAAAAGGTCGAGGATTTACCCTTTGATTGCACCAATCTATTTGCATCCAAGACCGATGAGGTGCTACATTCTATGAAGGACTCCCGTACAACCCTTAGAACTCTAGGAATGTACACTCCTCCTTTTAGAAGGAATAGATATCAGCCTTACCAACGACCCAGGGAACCATTCCGTCAACAGCCCAAATACGATTTCCGTAAACAAAGACCACTTCGCCGTAGACCTCAGCGTCAACAGCAACATGCCACACCTCATCCCCCGGCTGGCAAGCAGCAGGTTTGAAGGCCTGGTCGAGAGCCAGGAGGCCAATCCGTCGACCCTCCCGATAGCTACCCTACAATTTCACTACCCCCTCCGAGCTTTTTTCCACCAATGGTCCCTCATTACCTCGGACAAGTGGGTTTTGAATTTAGTCCAGTCTGGCTATGTCATCCCCTTTACCTCTACCCCGCCCAACCACCTCCTACCCTACCCTCTTTCAGGGACCCCTCTCACGAAACCGCACTCCTACAGGAAGTCTCACGCCTCATTCAACTGGGCGCAGTAGAACACGTACCAACACAATTCCGCGGCCGGGGATTCTACTCGACGTACTTCCTAACCCAGAAGAAGACAGGAGGCTGGCGTCCCATTTTAGATCTCAGGCGCCTCAACAAATACATTGCATACCACCGTTTCAAGATGGTTACCCTTTCAACTATCATTCCCTCTCTTGACTAACACGATTGGCTTTCGGCTCTCGACCTTCAAGACGCGTACTTCCATATTACAATTCATCCTGCTCACAGACGCTTTCTACGATTTATAGTGGGTACACAGCATTACCAATACAGAGTACTCCCGTTTGGCCTTTCTACGGCTCCCAGGGTATTCTCCAAGACTCTATCAGTCGTAATGGCCTTTCTCTGACGCCAAGGCATCATAATATTTCCATACCTGGACGATTGCCTCATAAAAGCTGTGTCTTTCCAAGAAGCAAAGGCCATGACAGACACCACAGTAGACCTCCTACTCAGTCTCGGGTTCCACGTAAATTACGCAAAATCCACTTTGCGTCCCACACAGAAACTGGAATTCATAGGCGCCCTCCTCGATACGATCACAGCAAGGGCCACTCTTCCCGATCACAGGTTCACAACGATATGCGACCTTGTCCGAGCAACACAGGCGGCACCTACTGTCACGATCCGCCATTGCCTCAAAATCCTAGGGCACATGGCCTCTACAACTTACGTCGTCAATCTCGCCAGACTCCACATGAGGCCCCTTCAGTCCTGGCTCGCTACGGTATACAAACCCTTCAGAGACCAAATGAGCAAGCATGTTGCGATCCCACCTTGCGTTATCAATTCCATGCTGTGGTGGACAACCCCTCGAAACATGCTACACGGTGTCCCCTTTCAACGTCCAGCGTCTACTCTAACACTCATAACAGACGCATCACTCATGGGATGGGGAGCTCACCTGGGAACCATCACAGCCCAAGGCAAATGGTCATTCGTAGAGCAAGCACTCCACATCAACATTCTCGAGCTACGGGCAGTCAGATACGCATGCCAGCATTTCATTCAGCACATAGCTCACAAGACCATCACCATTATGACGGACAATACCACATGCATGTATTACATCAACCGTCAGGGTGGCGCTCGCTCCCCTTCTCTATGCTCGGAAGCCACCAAATTTTGGACCTGGTGCCTATCCCATGGGGTCACCCCCTCTGCAGTATACCTTCCCGGAATACTCAATGTCACAGCAGACACCTTAAGTCGCACATTCATGGACCAGCACGAGTGGGAGATCGACAGACATGCCCTCACACCGATCTTCTGTCTTTGGGGCCAACCGGAAGTGGACCTTTTCGCCACAAAGAACAATCGCAAGTGCCACCTCTACTGCTCCAGGGGAGCCCTGGGCAGGAATTCCCTCGGAGACGCCCTTTCCATCGCATGGAACGCCTCCCTCCTCTACGCCTTTCCCCCCCTCCCACTCCTGCACAGAGTCCTGGACAAGATCAGATTGAATCAGGCACGCGTGATTTTGGTGGCACCTGCTTGGCCCAGACGAACATGGTATCCTTACCTCCTCAAAATGATGATAGCAGAACCGTATCCCTTCCCTCCACGCTGCGACCTCCTCTCACAAGATCACGGTCAAACCCTTCACCCGGACATCACCAGGCTGAAGCTCCACGCTTGGCTCCTTCATGGCTCCATGATGCCGAAACTGCCTGCTCAGAACAAGTAAGACACATACTAATTAATAGTCGCAGACGCTCTACTAGGAAGACCTACCGCTACAAGTGGACGCGTTTTTCCCAATGGTATGCTCAGACCCATGCAGACCCACCACACCTTGCTCCAATACATGATTTATTGGACTACTTACTCTCTGAAACATTCCGGTCTAGCACTTAGTACTATTAAGGTCCATGCCGCGGCCATAGCAGCTTTCCACTATCACCCTCCAAGCTCTTCTTTCCTCGCTGACCCAATAACCAAGCGCTTCTTCAAAGGCCTGCAGAACACCTTTCCTCCGGTTCGTCCACCAGTCCCCATTTGGGACCTGAACCATGTCCTCAAAAGCCTCACAAAACCCCCGTTCGAGCCGATAGCAACCTGCTCGTTCTCTCATTTGTCGATGAAGGTGGCTTTCCTGGTCGCCATCACCTCCAGTAGGAGGGTGAGTGAGCTTGCAGCTCTGATGGCTGACCCCCCATATACTGTGTTTTTACAGGACAGGGTGGTACTTAGACCCCACCCTAAGTTCCTACCTAAAGTACTCTCTCCCTTCCACGTGAATGAACCCATACACTTACCTGCATTCTTTCCTAAACCACACACTGAACCGACCCACGCCGTGTGGCACACTCTCGACGTCCGACGAGCTTTGGCGTTTTACATAGATCGTACGAGACCATGGCGGGCCTCGCCTAGACTCTTCATCTCATACGCGGATAGATCTAAGGGACAAGCAGTCTCATCTCAAAGAATCCTGCATCAAGACCTCTTATACTTTATATAACAAAGATTTACCTGGACTTATCACAGCTCATTCCACTAGAGCAGTGGCTGCCACGACCGCTTTTCTCCATAATGTGCCATTACAAGACATTTGCAACGCCGCTACCTGGTCATCCGACCATTCCTTTGCACAACACTATGCTCTCTCCACCTCGATAGCATCTTCTATGGCGGTTGGACAAGCAGTGCTGTCTACAGTTACTACCACACGGCTCCAAACCCACCTCCGCGAGCCGACAACTGCTGTGTAGTCACCCAGAGTGGAGCACCCACGGGGACCACTCGAAGGAGAAGAAAGAGTTACTCACCTTGTGCAGTAACGGTTGTTCTTCGAGATGTGTCCCCGTGGGTGCTCCACTACCCTCCCTCCTTCCCCTGCTTGGAGCCTGATGCTCTGGTGGGTAGAGAAGGAACGGAGGAGCCGCGCGCGCGCAGGCGCCCTTCAGTTCGAACAACACTAGAGGGCGCCATGGCGCCTGCGCGCCGCGGCAGAAACAGCTAGAAAAGTCTCCGGTCGCCGGCGCGAGGACGCACCAGCACCCAGAGTGGAGCACCCACGGGGACACATCTCGAAGAACAACCGTTACTGCACAAGGTGAGTAACTCTTTCTTTTGCATGCTACTGACCCAGGTAAGTGGCCCTGCTGCCCCTCTCCCTCAACCCGCTCTGTAAATGCAGATGAGTTATGTTGTTTACCCCACCTCACATAATACTACACACTCTTTGTAAAAAAGTTCTTTGATGGCCTTGGGCATCAATGCAATGGATGTTACAAGTTAATTAGACTTAAAATTTTGCATAGCTTTAAAGAAGATTTTGCACTATTTTTATTAATACTTTTAAATTAATTATTACAGTCACATTATATAAGCACAATAAGACACCACTACAATACATATATACCTCTGTGCAACTGTTCCTTGATTCAGCAGAGCATTTGACAACATAGTTACATTCAACCACTTGCTTAAGTGATCACTATTAATCAAAGCACTTAAAGATAGAGCCAATGTGAAGTGATGACAAGCACTTAGCTGAATCAGGGCTCTAAATGGAAATGCAAATGATAGTTGTAATAGCATTGATAAACCTTTTGTAAATCTCTTGCAGAAAATACTAGAAATGTACAATCTCTTCATATTGCAATCTCAACAGTTTGACTTATTTTGTTTGTAGCATGTGGAGAAAGGGTACTGGTGGATATGATATCAGGACCTCGGATTGTAGGTGGACATGATGCACAGCTTGGAGCATGGCCGTGGCAAGTTAGTCTCCAAGTTTACCAAAATGGTGTAGGATTTAAACATCTGTGCGGTGGATCTTTAATTAATGAGTATTCAGTGCTGACAGCAGCACATTGTGTTAGACGACAAATGTACGTATTCAGTTCTAAATCCTCTTCTGTTAGCTTAAGTGTGAGAAAGATATAATTGACCAGATATGAATCACCTGGCACAGGATACTGGCTGCCCCTGACTTGCGATGCAATCATTGAGATAGCGTCGCAGATCGGGGGCATCATAACTCAAGCCCACATTTATGAGAGGCACCATGCGCCGTCGTAAATGAGGGGCCGAGGACATAAGTCGGGGGATTTCAGCCCCTTCTGCACTTACGGAAAAGGTCGTAAGTGTGTGGGGGGGGTTGTAAAGCGGGGGCCTCCTGTAATTTTAAATCCTATTGGCATTATCAGTGAACAAAATGGAGGACCAGATGCTATATTATGGAAATCAGTGGGCGTTTTGCCAGATTCACATGGATTGAGATCTAAGATTGCAAAACAATTAATGGGCAATAATCACCAAACTCCTGTGTCCCAATATTCCCTAGTGTTGGTATTAAGTCATTTTGTGCAACGTAAGCCCATCGGTAGCCCTCCACTAAAGGGTCTATAGTCAAAGTAATCATAATTGGAGGTCTCTGCATCCCCAGGGCTGGGAGCTCCACATCAACGGTCCCAACGTAGAGGGCAAGCTTAGAGTGGACTGAGGTTTTTTTCAGGGTTTTTACTAAAAGATTAATTTTTTTCCAGGAATGTTTTATCTCAGTCAGCTGTACTGTTCAGTAACCTTCGTACTGCACTAGCAAAATGTTGCAATATTTGGATAGCAAACATTGCAGTGGATTTTTCAGTTTTTCTAAACTACACTCCTCATCTCTTTTAGTCTACTAGGTTGTAAAACCTTTATTTAGAAAACCAACTTTCAGAGGCTAATTTTTCATATTATTTTAGAGTACGAAATGCCTCAAGAGCTTTATTAATCTACTGATACATCCTTAGGCCTCCAGAGTTCTCAAGTTACAATGGGCAGGTACCTCTCCAGCCCCAGAGCACCCCAGAATCTAGAGGGTACAAAGCCCAGTGCCACTTTTGCTTCTGCCTGGCCACAAGTCCTGTGCAGCACGTCTTAGAATCTCACCTCTATACTTATTTTACAGATCCTGTTTTCATAATTGTTTCTTTTACTGTCAAGATTCTATGCTTCCACGTTCCACTAAACATTCCACATTCCTTTAAAAAAAATCTCTGCTGCTAAAGAACTCACTCTGACCTCCAAGTCATGACTGGGTAGCCAAATCTGAATATTATCTGAAAATATTGATGTAGATTTGCCTTGCCAAATAGTACTAATGGAACCAAATATGCAGTAATGTATATTTAGTTCAGCTATCTCTACATATTCATTATGAACTTGTCCCAAAGATATTTAATATGGGATTTTCAAAGAATGTTGTAAAATGTGCATAAACTTCCAACAAAACAAGTTTTAAAGAATGGGAACAAGTAATTTATTTCTTTACTTGTATCATAGTTATAAGAAATGAATTGTTTCTCTTTTGCACTTGAAAGGGAATCCTCTGAATTGTTATTCATGCATAAATTCGGCACTTTACACTTAGGTCTGAATAAAGAATCTAATTATCTTACCCATTACAAAGATAGCTTCCCCAATTATCACCTCTAATATCATTAGCTCACAGACATTTACTTTCCCCCCCATCCCCGTTCTGTTCTGAAATTTGATTTGTCCTTTTCATTTTTTTTAATTGTATCCTTTGGTATATATGGTTGTGACAGTTTTCTTCCACTATTTGATCTGAGTAAGTGGGTCTAGCCCATGAAAGCTCATCACCTAATAAACCATCTTGTTAGTCTTTAAAGTGCTACATAGTCCTGTATTTTGTTTCTCTTTTAGAGACCCATACTACTGGAGAGTTATGATTGGCCTTCATGATACGTCCAGACCTGAGAGACATACTGTGAAGAGAAGAGTTAGAGATATTTTTGTCCATTCACAATTCCAGATGGAGACATTTGAAAATGATATTGCATTATTTAAGCTATATAAATCTGTAAGATACAATGACTATATTCAGCCCATCTGCTTGCCCGCTACTCACTTTAATCTAAACATCAACAACCAAAGTACGTGCTTCCTAAGTGGTTGGGGAAGTATTTCAGAGAAAGGTAAATGTTTGCATGCTTTTTTTTAATTAATTGGTGAAACAAAAGAATAGGTAATTTCAAGTAATGTGAATTTACTTGATGTGATGGCATTATTTAAATAATTTTGTTTTGAGTTTAAAGGGTAGCTTTTTTGAAACCATCTCTTTGGCATTTCTTTCCTAGATACTGCTGCCATTCATGCTCTTCTTGACTTTATTTCAAAATAAGGTGGTCACCTGTCAAGACTGTTTCCCACTCTCTGCACTTTAAGTGCAAAAAATGGGGACCTGCAAGAGACTTTACAATATCCTGACACCAGTATTCCCTTTAATATTTTCCGTCCTTCAGCAGGCTGAATTTTCTTTTGGGAATGTTGAAATTCCTTATGTGCACCACACCACCACTATTGAGGTTGTATGTGGATGTGCAGTGTGTCCCAATACAGACAAAAAACATGGGTATAAATATATATTTTAAACAGTCCATAGGAATGGAAGACAATATATTAAAACAAGGCATAATTAAAAAGGAGCAATGCTTAAGATGTTTATTAAATATGAAATCAAATAAAGAAAATACTACCGTTGGAGTACATCGTCCTAACAAGCTAGTAAACACACCAAAATGGGGCATAATGCAAATAGCTATTAGGGATGTAAAATCTCCTTCAATTGGTTAACCAATTAACAATTAAAGGGAGCAGAATAGGGGGACCGTTCCAGCCCAGCTGGACTGGAGTGGCCCCTCCATCGCAGGCTAGGGCTGCTCTAGTCCAGACGGTACAGCCCCATGTCCACGGCAGGTTGAAAGCTGCTCTAGCCCCCAATGGTTAACCATAACTGGTATGCCTCACTTGTTAAGGCTTACCAGTTAAATGGCTAACAATTTGCATCCCTAATAGCTATATAAATAAATCAAAGACATGGCCATTAAATAAAAACATAAAAAATGCACAGCTTTTAGATGCTAAACAAATCTATGAGTCAACTAGAAATAGTCATGTTCTCCTTGAAAATATGAATGCAATATTTACTGACACTGGAAAGGAGGGTAAAAGGCTTTCACTCAGTCTTATACACTTTCTCTGGGGAATGTTTAGGCTCCATGCTATGCAGTGAAACTGAGACCTGTAAAAACAGATAAAAGTTCTGGTTTGAACTTGTGTGTGTGACTCACTCAAAGAGTAGAAGTCCCAGAGCACATATCCGGAATCCAACTCCAATTGAAAGGTCAAACAAATTAAACAGAATCCATGGTAAAGTTCTTCCAGTTTTAACAATTTACCATGTCTTAACTAGTAACATAGGATTTTTTAAAACAATCATTAAGATCAGACTTTGCAGATATCTACAACACCAAAAAAAATTCTGTTAAAAGAATCCTTTTCTTTCTTACCGTAAGCCAGTAACACCTATGTAAACTTTGTTTGAAATGTAATCATGCAACTGTCATGAGATAGGCTTTTTGTTGCAGTATTCAAAAGCAATCTAAAAGCTTTTAACCATTCTGAAATTTTGGCACCACCCCATACAGCCTGCTCCAGCCCAGGAGGGAGTCCTATGTCTGCAGTGCAAATAGGGCTGCTGTGTTGAAACAGACAGGGTTTGACTCTTGCTGCCTCCAGCCCAGATGGAAGCAAGTTAAGACACCCCAAACAAACCCTCCTCTGTCCTCACTGCACAGATGCCAGCACCCACTTGCCCCCTATTTCCACCACCTGCCCCATGCAATCTGCTCCCCTTCCCCCAGCCCAGGAAGCTAGAGGAGAATGCTGGGATTCCTCAATGGGAGCTGCAGGCAAACCCAGCTACTGTAATAAGATCTCTGTAATCAAACCTCTCCTCTCTCAGGGAATGTCTACACAGCAAAGTTATTTCAGAATAACAGCTGTTATTTCTAAATAACTTTACTAGCATCTACACAGCCAAACTGCTATTTCAAAATTAATTCAAAATAGCGGAGCGCTTATTTAGAATTTGGTAAACCTCATTCCACGAGGAATAACACCAAATGCAAAATAGCTATTTCGAAGTAAGTGCTGTGTAGACACTTATTTCGAAATAGGGGGCCGCCAGCCTTCCCAAGGTGCCCTAGTGGCCACTCTAGCCTCAACCAAGAACACTCCTCTCCCTCCCCCCACTCCCTAGAGCCCTTAAAGGTTGCTTTCTGTGCAACTGAACCCTCTTAAAGAAATTGGCTCAGCTTAGCACAATGTACAAGAAGGAAATAACTTGAAGCACAGTGCCTGTGCCAGCTCCAAGCCTGCCAGCCCAGAGCCAGCAGTCACTGCTCCTCATCTAGTGGCCCCAAAACATAAGCCAACAAGCCACTGGCAGCCAGCCCTCCACCGCTCCTCGGGAGCACTCTGCCAGCTCCCAGGAGCCTACCAGGGCCCAGAGAAGGCAGGTGCCTTCCTGGTCCAGGGTAGATATCATGGACCTTATTCAGGTTTTGGGGGGATGCCCCCAACATCCATGATCTCCACATTAGATGGAGGAATGCGGCCATCTATGGCAGGATAGCTGCCAGCCTGGCCACCAAAGGCCACATGCAAACCCAGGAGCAGGTTCGCATGAAAATCAAGTTGGTCCGGCAAGACTCCCAACCCTGAGCCCTGAGCTTCCCCTCTCCCTTCTTCCCCTTGCTTCCCCCTTCCAGCTCCCTCCTCCCAGGTTTCCTCCTCCCCTCTCCCACCCTCTCTTCTCCCCTCTCCTGCCTCCTTTTCCCAGTCTCATCAGCGTTTCATACCCCAGTTTTGTTAAATAAAGAGCGTTTGTGTTCATGAAAATACGTGTATTTTATTTTACATCAGGAAGGGGGGTTAGGGAGCGGTAAGTGGAAGGATGTAAGGAGGAATGAGGCACAAGCCTCCCAAGTGGGGCAGACCAGGGAAGCTCTTAGTGCTCCTCATGGTGGAAGCTCTCCTGCAGAGCCTTCTGGATACTGACAGCCCCCCGCTGGACCTCCCGGATGGCAGCCTGCAGAAAGTGCAGCCAGGTCACAGCAACATGTCCACGAGAAGCACCACAGTGCCCAGGGGCAGCTCTGTTTCCATGTTGCAGAGTGCTGTGGTGTCCCAAGTGAGGGCAATCAGAGCACACAGAGACAAAATGCTGTGCTGTCCCTCATCAAGATAGGCAAATAAGCAGGGAAACCTGAGAACCAGCTGTCCAGGGGTGGTCCCTTTAAGCACAGGCCTATCCTGATGCCCTGCCGGACCTGGTTCTGGCTGGCCTTAAATGCGATTCAGCGTCCACTCAGTGTGGATGCGTTATTTCGAAATAGCAAAACGCTATTTCGAAATGCATTTTGTGTGTAGTCGTGTTATTACAAAATAACTTACAAGATATTTCAAAATAACCCTGTAGTGTAAACATACCCTCAGATACCATGCAAGAGACATGGCACAGCTCTGGCAGCAAAGTGTACACTGAAGCATTCAATAATAAATCAATATCTTAAAGCCAATTATATTCATAAACAGTATATAAATAGATTTGCCAAATTGTCTCACATTCTTAATCTTCAGCACGAGTAGTCCCAGTGAACTAAAAAATAAATATGTGCACAAAGTGCTACAGTTGTAGTAGCAAAATGGTTATGTTAGTTATATTCTGTGTTCCATTACAGGACAAGGCTCACCTATATTACAGGAAGCTCAGGTTGACATTATTCCTTCTAATATTTGTAATGGTTTTGAATGGTATGCAGGGATGGTTAATAACAACATGTTTTGTGCTGGCTTTGAGTCTGGAGGTGTCGATAGTTGTCAGGTAAGACTTTACTTTTCTATTTCCTGCTATCATAGAAATTTGTAGAGCCAGGATTTGAGCATTAATATAGTAGTAATAATAAACTGAAAACAAAGGTCAAATCAGTAGAGAAAACATTATCGGAGAAACAAGAGAAAAGAATGATGATTTTAGAGAAAAATAATCTGAATTTAAAAACAGCGTGACACAGTAAAAGGAAATACCAAGATAACAGAAAGAAGGAACAACAAAAACAAGACAAATTATTTATGCAATACTTGACAAAAAGATTACAATAAAATACAATAGGTTGTATTTACATGGATACTAGAAGATTTAGCTGGCATTGCTCAGATCCTTAACTCAAATAAGTTTTCCTTTTCTTCATGTAAATCATTGTTTTGGGGTGGGTCTGGGGATGAAGACTTTAATATATAGGCTGCCCTAGGGAGAGAGGACTGTCCCAGCCCTCTGTCACCACAGCAGTTTGGGGCCAGGTGTGAAGTGCCTGTCCATGGCCACTGCAGTTGCAGAGAGCACAGCTGGGGGAAGGGTTCATATCCTGTAACTGGGGGACAGACAGATATACAGACAGACACACACATTCTCTGAACTATATAGTAGATAGTTGCCTGCTGCCCCAGTGAGATTATAGCTGTCTGGGTTCCAATCTCTGGCTCCTTGCTGCCCCCCCATGGTCATTCTGCAGTATAACTGTGCCTCCTACAAGACCCTTCCCTTTCCGTTTTATGAGAAACAATTACATTCTAGGCACATCCCATTCTCCTGGCACAAATAAACCCTTATCTAGTTGTAATTTATAATAAGAGGAAGCAGCATACCAAATTTGGTTGTCCTAGCTCTTACTGTTTAGGAAGAGTTCTTGAACAAATGGACTCACAGATGGATGGACGGACGGACGGACACACACACAAACTCTCTCAAATATATAGTAGATTTATATACAAATTGCTTATATATGTATATTATATAAATGTTCTACGTATGTTATATAATACGTATATTATATAAATGTGTAGTGTACATCTATACTAAATCTGTCCATTTAATGTAAGTGTATGCCTGACAAGAAATACCTACACATCATGGTGAGCAAAGTGCAAGATTTTCAGAAGTGTCCAGAACTTGGCATTTCCCATTGATATCTGTGGAGAATCTTCACTCCATCTATCTTCATCACTGTCCTAATTGAGAATAATGGGAGCTGCTAGGTATGGAACTCTTCTGAAAATCTGGTCCTATGCATATATAGGCCCCCATTTAGTTGATATGTCTTAGGCCAGGTCTATACTTAGACCTAGCAGTTCAGCTAAAGTCCACAACTGGAGCTGTAATCAGCTTACTTAAGCCGAGCTTACACTTCAGACAGCTTCTCTTACTCCTGGCAAGGGTAGGAGTACCAGACACCGGTGGGGGCACTCTTTGAGTTTGATTTAATGAGTCTTAAATAGACTCACTAAATCAAACTCCAGAATATTGAACTTGGCAGCAGTGATCTTCTGCGGATGAAGACCCACACGCAGGGCAAAAGTCGAATTAATATATGCAACTTCAGCTATGTCAATTGTGTAGCTGAAGTTGAAATAGCTTAATTCGGCTTTTGGTACTGTCTACACAGAGGAAGTCGAAGGAAGAGCACTCTTCCTTCAACTTCCCTTGCTCCTCATAAAATGAGGATTACAGGAGTCAGAGTAAGAACTCCTCCATCTCGCCATTATTAATAATATCGAAATAATGGTCATCTTATGTTGGATTCTGTAAATCTCATTCTATGAGGAATAACATCTATTCGAAATAGGGACCGATGGGATTATGTTTTCCAATATGCATTACTTTGCATTTATCAATATTGAATTTCATCTGCCATTTTGTGTCCAGTTACGTAGTTTGGTGAGATCCTTGTGAAGCTCTTCAGAGTCTGCTTTAGACTGAATTATCTTGAGCAATTTTGTATCAGATGCATATTTTGCCACTTCACTGTTTTCCCCCTTTTTACAGATCATTTATGAATATGTTGAATAGGGCTGGTCCCAGTACGGACCCTTGTGGGACACCCCTAGTTGCCTCTCTCCATTCTGGAAACTGACCGTTTATTCCTATCACATTTCCTGTCTTTTAACCAATCAATGCAGACTTCTTATTGCATGACAGCTTACTTTGCTTAAGAGCCTTTGGTGAGGGATCTTGTCAAAAGCTGTTTGGAAATCTAAGTACACTACATCCCCTGGATCCCCCTCGTTCCCATGTTTGTTGACCCTCTCAAATAACTCTAGTAGAGTAGTAAGACATGAATTCCCTTTACAAAAATCATGTTGACTCTTCCTCAATAAATTATGTTCACCGACATATCTGACAATTTTGTTCTTTACTATGGTTTCAAACAATTTGCCTGGTACTGATGTTAGACTTAATGGTCAGTAATTGCCAGGATCACCTCTAGAGCCCTTTTCATAAATTGGTGTTACATTAGCTAAACTCCAGTCATTTGGTACAGAAGCTGATTTAAAGGATAGGTTACACACAATAGTTAGTAATTCTGCAATTTGACATTTGATTTCTTTCAGAACTCTTGGGTGAATGCCATCTGGTCCTAGCGACTTGTTACTGTTTAGTTTACCAATTTGTTCCAAAACCTCCAAAAACACCTCAAGCTGAGACAGTCCTCAGATTTGTAGTAAAAAGAACGGCTCAGGTTGGGGAATCTCCCTAATATCCTCAACTATGAAGATTGAAGCAAAGAATTTATTTGGTTTTTCCACAATGACTTTAACATTTCTTGAGTGCTCTGTTAACATCTTGATTGTCCATTCGCCCCAATAGTTGTTTAGCGAGCTTTCTGCTTCTGATGTTCTTTAAAAACAATTGCTATAACTTTTTGAGATTTTGGCTAATTGATCTTCAAATTATTTTTTTGTCTCCCTTATTACAATTTTCATTTCTTTTGCCAAAGTTTATGCTCCTCTCTGTTTTCCTCACTAAGATTTATCTTCCACTTTTAAAACAATGCCTTTTTAATCTCTCACTGTTTCTTTTACTAGGATGTTATGCTTGAGTGGCGCTTTTTTGGTTCTCTTACTATGTTTTTTAATTTGGGGTATACATTTAAACTGAGCCTCTATTATGGTGTCTTTGAAAAGTTTCCATGTAGCTTGCAGGAACAACCAGGTTCCTTATTATCAAGTGATCCATCCCCTGTCACCCATTCTGGCTAAAAGACCCTAGAGACACTTCAGAGCATGGTTTTGCATCCCTGCCTATCCTGACCAATCAGCATTGATGAAACCTATTCTCCCTGAAATTATCTATAGAGCCCCGCATAGATACAACATTTCTATCCACAAAAACAAGCTGTGAATATCTGCATACACATCTGTGAATGTGAATATCCGCAGATATAAAGCGGATATCTGCAAATTTTCAGGGTTCTAGACGATAAGCCTATTATGAGCCATTACTGTTTATATTTGCATATGTGCATAGTTCAGACAGTAGAATTTAAATTCAGTTAGGCTATGTTTACACTGCACAGTTATTTTGGAATAAGCTATTCTGGAATAGTTATTCTGAAATAGCTTATTTTGAAATAGCACATCTATATTACAGGGAAGACTCAAAATTAATCTAAGGCAGGCTTCGCTAATGTAGACATGCTATCTCAAGTTAGAGCCCCAAGAGGAATACATTAGAATGGCTCTGGTGAGGGGTTATTTTATAATAGCAGAAGTGGAGCACCTACACAGCTCCTATTAGTTATTTTGGAATAAACTTAAAAAACAACAAATGGTCTGGTAGCACTTTAGGCATTATTCTTGGTAGAATGAGGTTTACAGAAGTCAGAATAAGCCATCCATTATTTCAAAATAATGGAATTGTTGTTATTTTGGAATAACAGCTGTTAATCACTCCCTTAGTGATTTATAGGTATGTAGTTTTAGGGTAACCTGAATGATAGAACGTAGACTTGTGGAGGAGATACATTTTTGAGAACTTCCCCAGTCTACTATATCAGGGTATGTCTACACTACAAAGTTAGTTCGAACTAACGGACGTTAGTTCGAACTAACTTTAATAGGTGCTACACTAGCGCTCCGCTAGTTCGAATTTGAATCGAACTAGCGGAGCGCTTAGTTCGAACTAGGTAAACCTCATTTTACGAGGACTAACGCCTAGTTCGAACTAGCTAGTTCGAACTAAGGGCTGTGTAGCCCTTTAGTTCGAACTAGTGGGAGGCTAGCCCTCCCCAGGTTTCCCTGGTGGCCACTCTGGCCAACACCAGGGAAACTCTATGCCCCCCTCCCGGCCCCGGACCCCTTAAAGGGGCACGGGCTGGCTACGGTGCCCGTGCCAGGTGCAAGCCTGCCAGCACCCAGCTAGCAGACCCTGCACCTGGCACGGCACAGAGCCACCGACCCGATGCCCCCCAGCCCACCCCCTCTTGCCGGGACCAGGCTGGCGGCTCCCGGGAGTTTGCCCTGGACCGCAAGAGGCGGGCACCTTCCTGGGCTAGTGCGGACATCGTGGACCTCGTCCACGATCTCCGCACTAGGCACAGGAAAGTGGCCGTCTAGGGCAGGAGAGCTGCCAGCCTGGCCACCCAGGACCAGGTGTGCATGAAAATCAAGGGGGTCCACTGAGACCCCCGACACTGAGCCCTGAGCTTACAATGGCCGTCCTGGGTCAGACCAAAGGTCCATCTAGCCCAGTAGCCTGTCTGCCAACAGCGGCCAACCCTAGGGACCCTGGAGGGGATGGACCGAAGACAATGACCAAGCCATTTGTCTCGTGCCATCCCTCTCCAGCCTTCCACAAACTTTGGGCAGGGACACCACTCCTACCCTCTGGCTAATAGGACTCCATGGCCCCAACCTCCATGACTTGATCTCACTTCCCTTTAAACTCTGTTCTAGTTGTAGCCTTCACAGCCTCCTGCAGCAAGGAGTTCCACAGGTTAACTATTTGCTTTGTCAAGAACAACAACTTTCTCTTACTAGTTTGAAGCCTGCTACCCATTCCTTTCCTTTGGTGTCCTCTAGTCCTTCTTTATGGGAACTCAGGAAGAACTTTTCTGAATGCACCCTCTCCACCCAACCCCTTCTTTTAGAGACCTCTATCCTGTCCCCTCTCCGTCTCCTCTTTTCTAAGCTGAACAGTCCCAGTCTCTGTAGCCTTTCTTCATCTGGGACCTGTTCCCAACCCCTGATCATGTTAGTTGCCCTCCCCTCTCCCAGCCTTTCTCTTCCCCTCTCCCACCTCCTTTTCCCAGTCCCCCCCAGTTTTGTTCAATAAAGACAGAGTCAATGTTGGAAGAAACGTTATCTTTATTTTGTACATCAATAAGAAGGGGGGCTAGGGAAGGGTAAGTGGAAGGAGGTGAGGGAGGAATGGGGTACGAGCCCCCGATGGGGAGGACTGGGCTGGCTCTGCGGGCTTCTGGGGGTGGAAGCTCTCCTGCAGCCCCCCAATTACTCCCTCTCCCCAGATGGCAGCCTGCGGCAAGTGCAGCCGGGCTGATGGCCGAGTGGTGTGATGTGCCCAGTGTGGGCACTCAGGGCACTCCAAGCCAGAACTTCTTTGCAAGCGGGGCACCCCTTAGAACTGTGTGTCCGGGGTGGGGGTCGGGACCCTTTAAGCGCAGCCCTCGGCTAGCCTGAGACAGCATCTCCATGCTCTAAGTCCTCCTTTTATGCCCTGCCGGCACTGCTTCCGGCCATCCTTAAGCCCTGTCCAGAGTCCACTCAATGTGGACTTACTAGTTCGAACTAGCAAAACGCTAGTTCGAACTAGTTTTTAGTTCTAGATGCGTTAGTTCGAACTAGCTTAGTTCGAATTAACTAATTCGAACTAAGTTAGTTCGAACTAGCGCTGTAGTGTAGACGTACCCTCAGAGACTTTGTGCTTTTGTTTGTTCAAGAAACAAAATTTGGTATGCAGCTTCCTCTTTTCATAACTTAAAGCAAGGTCAGGGTTTGGTTGTGCTAGGAGAATGGGATTTGCGTGGAAGGCAATTGTTTTTCATCAGACAGAACGGTAGGGATGTGATAGCAGGGATAGTTATATTCACGAATGACCTCAGGGCAGCAACAGTTATGCCCCTGAATGACTACAGGGGATAAGCACCCTAGCCTCAGGGAGCAGCCACTGGCCAGCAGTGCCCCTCCTACCCTGGCACCATCCCAGGTCACCCTTGGGGAGCAGCCACCAGCTAGCCCCTGCATGAGTTCCCCCACTCTGTCCCCGCAAAGTTGGTGAGCATTTGCCCCCCTCCTTCCCGGCCTAAGCCACCACAACCTCCTGTCCTGACTCCTGCACCCCCACCTCTGCCCTGAGCATCTCCTTACCTTCCAGCCCTGACTTGTGCACTCCTCCCACACCCCTAGCCAGTGCCTTGAAGGACTTGAAGAATGCTTGGTAAGTCTTTTAACAGGGACTATGAAAAACCTACTATAGGTATGTTGGGCCAGGTTAAGGTTACCAGATGCAGATGTATAGTGATTCATCCATATATTATAGATATAAATGTTTTATTTTCACCATTAGTAAAAGATAATTATAATATTAATTCTAATGTTGGTGCCTTAAAATTTTAAAATACTGGAAATAACTATGCAGTGTGTGTGTGTGTTAATTGTGTTCTTGTTAGGGAGATAGCGGTGGACCGTTAGCTTGCTATAACCAAGACACCAGCAAATATTATCTAATAGGGATTACCAGTTTTGGATTTGGATGTGGCCGACCCAAACTTCCTGGGATCTATGTACGCGTGTCTCGATACAGAAGATGGATAAATTCTCATCTTTTGCTGGCTAGCAAAGCCACCAGGACCCTGAGCATTACGCTGTCTCTGATTCTCTTGACTGTGGGGTGGACAGCACACTATGATTTAGTTGTACTAGAGACTTCAGGTGGCCTCTCTGAGATTGCCACTTGAACTCTGCATGAATAGGTGGCACTCATGGTTTCTTTGAGTAAGTATCCTTAATGAATGTGTGTGAATACCACTTGTTTAGTAAAAGGCATCGTTTTTTTCTTTTATCTAGCCATCCCACCTATGTACACAGCCTATAATAAAGCATTTTTATGAAATAATCATAAGCATAATAGAGAAAGATACTATACAATTGCATTAGTATATTTTGTGGAGCTTGAACTTTACAAGCATGATGAAAACCAGCCTGTTTTATAGAATGTTGTTATAAAGGTTATGTTGTTCATTAAATGTGCATTATAGTAATTGGCTGGCACAGCATAGTGATCCCTTGTTTGTTAAAGAGATGATCTATGATTTAAGGAAATTACAATGTCTATTCTATTCTGTTCTAGATTTAAAGAGACATTGTCATGTAAATGTATGTTCAACATTGTCTTTAATATAAAATGTATTTTCCACCCAGATAGATACAGATTTTGTTTTGTTTGAGGGAAAACCTTTTTGTAGTGGGGGGCCCAGAACTGGACACAATACTTCAGATGTGGCCTCACCAGAGCCAAGTAAAGAGGAATAATCACTTCTCTGGATCTGCTGGCAATGCTCTTCCTAATGCACCCTAATATGCCATTAGCCTTCTTGGCTACAAGGGCACACTGTTGACTCATATCCAGCTTCTCATCCACTGTAACCCCTAGGTCCTTTTCTGCAGAACTACTACTTAACTGGTTGGTCCCCAGCCTGTAACAATGCTTGGGATTCTTCCGTCCCAAGTGCAGGACTCTGCACTTGTCCTTGTTGAACCTCATCAGATTTCTTGTGGCCCAGTCCTCCAATTTGTCTAAGTCACTCTGGACCCTATCTCTGCTCTCAAGCGTATCTACCTCTCTCCCTAATTTAGTATCATCTGCAAACTTGCTGAGGATGCAATCCATCTCCTCATCCAGGTCATTTACAAAGATATTGAACAAAACTGGACCTAGAACTGAACCTTGGGGCACTCTGCTAGACACAGACCGCCATCCTGACATCGAGCCATTGATCACTACCCACTAGGCCCAGCCTTCTAGCCAGCTTTCTGACCATCTTACTGTCCATTTATCCAGTCCACATTCCCTTAACTTGCTGGCAAGAATATTGTGGGAGACCGTATCAAAAGCCTCGCTAAAGTCAAGGTACAGGCAGTCCCAGAGTTATGCAGATCCGACTTATGTCGGATCCGCAGTTACGAAAGGGGCCCTCCCTCTCCCTGGTCTCCAGCAGACCAGGGAGAGGAAGCAAAGCGGCGGAACACGCGGGCAGCGGACAGCCCAGACGCGTCTGGGCTGTCTGCTGGCCGTGTGTTCCGCCACTTTGCTCTGCTCTGCTCCTCGTCCCCCTGGTCTGCAGACCAGGGGGACGGGGAGCAAAACAGAGCAAAGCCGCGAAGCAGGCGGCCAGCAGACAGCCCAGACGCGTCTGGGCTGTCCGCTGCCCGCGTGTTCCGCCGCTTTGCTCCCCGTCCCCCTGGTCTGTAGACCAGAGGGGCCGGGAGCAAAGCAGAGCAAAGCCACGGAGCCCGAGGGCAGCAGGAAAGCCACGGCGCGTCTGGGCTGTCCCGCTGCCCCCGTGCTCCGCGGCTTTGCTCCGGACGCCTGTGGTACAGCAGCTGGGGCGCTGCTGGTTGGTCCCGTAGCGCCGCTCTGGGCGCCACTGGACTAACCCAGCAGCACCCCAGCTGCTCTGCCCCAGGTGTCCCCAAGTCAGCAGCTGCTGAAACTGACCAGTGGCTGACTACAGGAAGCCCCTGCCCCGGGCTTCCTGGAATCAGCCGCTGATCAGTTTCTGCAGCAGCTGACTTGGGGATGCCTGGGGTTCTTAAGTTGAATCTGTATGTAAGTCAGAACTGGCCTCCAGATTCAGCCGCTGTTGAAACTGATCCGTTTCAGCAGCGGCTGAATCTGGAGGCCAGTTCCGACTTACATACAGATTCAACTTAAGAACATACCTACAGTCCCTATCTTGTACGTAACCCGGGGATTGCCTGTATATCACATCCACTGACTTTCCCATGTCCACAGAGCCAGTTACCTCATCATAGAAGCTAATCAGATTGGTCAGGCACGACTTGCCCTTTGTGAATCCATGCTGACTATTCCTAATCACTTTCCTCTCTTCCAAGTGCCTCAAAATAGATTCCTTAAGGGTCCCTTCCATGATTTTTCCAGGAACCGAGGTAAGACTGACCAGCCTATAGTTCCCTGGATCGTCCTTCTTCTCTTTTTTGAAGATGGGCACTACATTTGCCTTTTTCCAATCATCCGAGATCTCTTCCAAGCTCCACAACTTTTCAAAGATAATGGCCAAAGGCTCCTCAAAGACATTTGCCAACTCCCTCAGTAACCTCGAATGCATTAAGTCCATGGATTTGTGTACATTTAGCTTTTCTAAATAGTTCCTAACCTGTTCTTTACCCACCAAGGGCTGTCCATCTTCATCCCATCTTGCGTCACGTAGTGCATTAGTCCGGGAACTGACCTTCTCCATGAATATAGAGGCAAAGAAAGCATTGAGTACTTCAGCTCTCCCCACATCATGTCACTAGGTTACCTCCTTCATCCAGTAGGGGCCCCACATCCTCTCTGATCACCTTCTTGTTAACATGCCTGTAGAAACCTTTCTTGTTATCCTTCACGTCCTTTGCCAGTTGTAATTCCAATTGTGCTTTTGCCTTGCTGATAACCCCCCAGCATTCTCGAGCTATGCATTTAAACCCCTCCCTGGTCATCTGTTCAAGTTTCCAATTTTTTTAAGCTTCCTTTTTGTGCTTAAGTTCACCAAGGATTTCCCCTGTAAGCCAATCCAGTCTCCTACCATGTTTGCCTCTCTTGCTACACATCAGGATGATTTCTTTCTGTGCCTTCAATAAGGCTTCTTTAAAATACTGCCAGTTGTCCTGGACTCCTTTCCTCTTCATGTTAGAATCCCAGGGGATTCTGCCCTTCAGGTCTCTGAGGGAGTCAAAATCTGCTTTTCTGAAGTTCAAGGTGTGTATTTTACTATTCTCTTTTCTTCCTTTGGTCAGGATCCTGAAATCTACTATCTCATGATCACTGCTTCCCAGATTGTCACTCACCTCTATTCCCCTATTAGGGGAACTCCTCTGTTCTTTCAATTTTCTTTCGAAAGAACGTGATTACAGTGTGGACGTAATTGAAGTTTTTTTTAGGAAAAAAAGCATTTTTTCAAAAAAAAACCTCTGTAGTGTAGACATACCCTGAGACAGGGTCCTGTTTGCTAAATCAAGGGGAAGACCCTGAGTCAATTCAAGCTAAGTTTTTTTTTTTTTATATATAAAAGTCCTTTCTTTATCTCTCTGGAAAACTCAGTTTTAACAGATATATCCAAATACCATGGGGCAATGGTTCTCCAGAGTTGTTTACACACTCCAGGGTAATTACCCTCCACTGCTTTTAAGTCCCAGGGGGTACGTCTACACTGCATCCCTAGTTCGAACTAGGGATGCAAATGGAGACAATCGAAGTAGTTAATGAAGCGGGGATTTAAATATCCCACGCTCCATTAACATGATCTCGCCGGCGCGCTAGTTCGAATCACAGCTGATTCGAACCAGGAAGTGCGCGCCGGGACGCGTTAGTTCGGACTAAAGCCCTTAGTCCGAACTAATGTTACTCCTCATTTTTTGAGGAGTAACATTAGTTCGGACTAAGGGCTTTAGTCCGAACTAACGCATCCCGGCGCGCATTTCCTGGTTCGAATCAGCTGTGATTCGAACTAGCGCGCCGGCGAGATCATGTTAATGGAGCGTGGGATATTTAAATCCCCGCTTCATTAACTACTTCGATTGTCTCCATTTGCATCCCTAGTAGGAACTAGGGATGCAGTGTAGACGTACCCTAGAGGAGCTGTGATAGCCCTCCCTCATGGAGTAGGACACAGAGAGACAAAACCATTAATAAATTCAATATAGTGGTCCCCAAAGATACTGCACAAGATTGCAGAATCAGTCACAAGAATTATGCAAAAAGCAAACAAAAAACAATAGTAATATCTTTTTTCCAATTTCTTTCAGTTAAAATATTGGTAGGTATTGATTTTTAAAAACAGTAGGTCGAGCATTTACAACAGAAAGTGATTGTTAAAGTTAACTTGTGCTCCCTCTCCTGGATCACTAACAGCAGAGCACATAGTATTTTCTAGCTGGTGGGGTTGAGGTTTGTTGAAAAAAAAAAAAAAAAAAAAAAAAAAAAAAAAAAAGCTGGACCACAGAAGAAATTTTCTACATTGTGATTCTGACTGATTAAATTTCGGACCCAAGTTACTCAACAGCAATCTTTTAACTAAATAAATTGTGATTCAACAAATGAGAAACATTAGAACTGTATTTTGGGGTCTTTATTACTGAGGTTAAGGGTTGCAAGCACCTATTTGTTTCAACAAGTCTTTACAATTCATATGAAGTACGTAGCTATGTTTTGAGATAACGAACTCAATATTAAGTGTTACATCCCTTTCCAAAATTACTTTCTCTTGAAAAGTAATCACTGAAGGAACAAACCAAAATGACTACTCCTTAATTTCACAATAAAGATACCTAAGATAAAATTGATTGATGTTTTTCTCTCTAGCAGTAATAAATGTCATTCAGCTGCAGAACAGAAAAGGAATCAGCTACCATTTTTTGTACCGTAATGATAACTGCCAGTTCTTTCCTTTTAAAAAAATCCTTTATGACAAAAGAAGAAATTAAAAAAGAAAAGCAATGGCACAAAGTTGGGAGCAAAATACCACACTGAAGATTTTCAAGGTAGTTTCATTTACAGGAAAGACATTGCTTAAAGCTTCAATACTGATGGTCTGATTCTGCCAAGTCTGTCTCCCTTTGTGGTTATTAAGAGTAATGCATACATATTCAGTGGCAGAGTTTGACCAAAGACTTCAGTCTTATTGAAGTGCTTGTTATCCTTAACTCCCACTGACCCGAATGGAAGTTTTGAAGCACTTAAAAACTCATAGGCTGTTGTTTTTACCAAGCAGGATTGAGCACCAAGCATGAAGCTCTTCTAGTGCTGAGCAACAAATGCATTCTAAACATTTCATAAAGATTTTTGACATGAGTGGAAATTCTAATCTATATTTCAGTTCTATTTAAAGCATCTATATTGCAAATAATGTCCCATAATAGTCAAATGCTTATATTAAACTTTGAAAATATAACATATTTATGTAACCCACTAACCAGCTCAATTGTGGAATTCAGGGTCTGATGTTTGGTAGGAAGCTCAGTATCTGTAGTAGACTATTTAATAAAATAAATGTTGATAGACCTTATATAAACAACATACATGGAGAGCAAATACATTTTAAAATTTAATTCAGGACTGAGCTAGCACAAATCACTGATGGTAACATAGATCATGGCACAATTCCCATTGAAATAATGGAAGCAGGATCCAATCCTAACTACAGAAAACAGCATATTAATTGTTCATGCAATAAACATTGTCTACACAATATTTTATTTATACTCGAGTCTTGATCATATCAAACATTCTTTAACTTTTACTTGAAAAAAACAAGTCAAAATGATACATACTAGGATCCCTGATAGTATTTTAGCAATATGTTCAAACATGTGCATTTTTTACTGAATATGGAAAAACCTGCTCTGTTTCTTTCTCCCTAACAATATTCTTTATAATTTATTTTTAAGATCAGTTGCTTACAGTAGACAAAGGTTATTCAAATATTTTCTGCTCCAAAGAGGATCTAATTTTACTTTGTGCTAACCCATAAAAATATATAATCATTAATCTGATAAACAAAATATCTATTTGTTACTAAAAGGAACTGTATAAACTGTTAAAATACACATATAAACTCAATTTTAGATTTTGAAAAGGTAATAGTTTACTTACAAAAATATACCAGCCATATAACTCTTTTCAATAGAGTATTTTTTACAAAGATGCCAAATATTGCCTATCTTACAAAATTAGTCTGGTGATGGTGCACTTTTAAAAAATTTATAAACCCTATATTAGAACCTTATTAAACCCTTTGGTATGTATTTTTAACTTTTTAATTTACTGTTCCTTTTTTTTTTGGTCTGTAAACTTTTCAGTTAAGCATAGTATGATCTCAAACAGAATAAGCAATGCATGTTCAGTTGTATATATAATCAGCACACAATTTATTTTCAATTATAGTTTATCACACCGAGTGACCAAGAACAAAACTATTTAAAAAGCATTCTCTGACAACTGTTGTTCAGCTGTACCCATTCTACCAAAATGTTGCTTTAAAGTAAATGGATGTGTTGAATGCTCTCAAGAAGTCAACATCTTATTCATGTGCCTTAGACATTTTTCAGTGTTAAGCCTGAAAAGTAATTTTCCCATTGCCTTCTGCAAAACCTCTCCAACTTTGATAAACACAGCAAACATTTTACAAAACAAAAACAAAACAAAAAACCCACCTTTAAACAGATTGCCAGATGAGAAAAGTAAACATAATTTATACTTTTAGCAAAGTATTAGCTTTTCTTTGTCTTCTACAGGTTGAAATAAAAAATATTTACATACAAATAACCAAAAGAAAAGCTAAGGATCATAAAACAAAAAGAAATTAAAACCTATACTGGTTATATATGTTACTAATAATTTTCAACTAATGGCAAGGATTCCATCTCATCCACATTTTAACTAATCAAATATTACTGCTATTACCAAAATAATTTGTAATTCCGGAAATTCAAATCACTTGTCTGATAAAATGTGCATGTCCTTTATTGCCGATGTAACCTTGACTTTAAAGATGTTTCCAGTTCTGCCAGCAGGAGCTTTGTTGAGGTTTTCTTGTTTACTTTTTGTAGTTTGTCACTAACATGTTGCAAATAAAATCTTTAGATTGTGAAATCTAAGTAGAAAAGTTCAATTTTTGACCTTTCATTTAGTTTTTAAAAAAATTCGTTATAAAAATTCCCCACAGAAATTTAAACAGTTCACAAAAAGTTGTCTCCTTTTCTTACACATTTTTATGGCAGTAAAGATCTTTCAAAGTTTTTAGCTCTTCAATTAGAGTTTTGTTTTGATTTTCCAGCACCGCAACTCGATTTTCCAGACATTTAACATATTCTTTCTTCTTTCTACGGCATTCTCGAGCAGCTTCCCTGAAATAAAAAGGCAGAACTTGTCAATTACTGTATATCATTAGGTGTTTAGTCTCTCACGTTTTGCTTTGACTACTGGCTCCATCTGAAACTACCATTTCACACCTGGGATGAATAAAATATTTACAGAAAATTATTTTTTCTGTTTACCACACACATGAAGTATTGACTAATCAAAGAAAAAATCAAAACAAAGCAAACTCCCCTAAACTCTTTGTTTTTCTAAAGTTCATGGCTTTTTCATTCTGAGCATGAGAAACAAAGCCGTGGTAAAATAAATCACTGGTTTCCAGAAAGTTCTGGGTGTCATGTTTCTCAAGAATTACATGACATATACTACCCTAAGTAATTCATGGAGATGTCAACAGAAGTTTCACTCTAGAGCAAGACGATTGAAAAAAAAGTCAATATATATGCATAAAGAATTTTAAAATGAGACACCATCTATATAACTGTAGCCAGACAGGAACCCCCACCTGTGACATCCATCTTGCTTGCCTGGAGCATACATGGCACACACAGAGCAGTAAAATCAGCACAGTCTTTGAAGCCTTGACAGGAGGCCTGGATATGCTAGCACACAGTGACCCTGGACAACTGTTAAGCAGAGATATGAGGGTGATCGAGCTAATCGCTGACCAAGAGGCTGCTGAGGAGTGCCCTTGACTGAAACCCATATTGATACGATCACACACTCGTCCACGGGGGGAGGAATCTCCCGCCCAGTAAAGAATGTCCAGTACTCCTAATTTAGTTATCTCTCTTGCAAGTGTAAATTAAGTTGAAACTCCCTTGTAAGAACTGGTGTCACAAAGACGGACCAACACAATTTGGCATCTTAGATAAGAAAGAGGATACAGGCCCCTACGGGTATAAAGATGGGTCCAGCAGCACACTCACTCTGAGCGTCAATCTACCATCTATCTGCTGGTTGGGTTAGGTGATTGGCCTCCCGAGGTTTCATGGAGGGGTACTACACTTTTCTGGACAGCCCAATCATTCAATTAACTAAATTGCCTAGAAGGTCAGTAGGTCCTCAAGCGTCTTCAGAGTTGCTAGGGAAGAAGGTAGTGCTGTCAGGAAGTCAGGAGAGACAATGAAAACAGAGTATGGGTTTTTGAATAGGAAGCAGTGATCTTCTTGCTGCAGTCTTTGTGTGATCAGAGGGGAGCTGGAAGAAATGGATTGAGCCAGGAACAAGGCTGGAAATATCCAGCGACATCCATGCCTAGAAAAGGACTAAACCTTGAAACAATAGATATGTGAGTAGAACAGGGAATGTTTAGTCAGACACAGGTTATTGTCTTTATTTTTGGGTTTGTTGGACTTCTCTGTGCTGAGCCCATGTGACTCCCCTCCCCCCATACACTATAGCTTTTAATCTGACTCACAGGGAAGCCATTCTCTGTGTTTTTAATCTTTCTTTTTTCAGTTGTTCTGTAACACCTAACACCACCTAATGTTTTACCAAATACATTTTCTTTGCTTTGTTAATAAAAATCACTTTTTTAAGACCATGATTTGATTGCTGTGTCCGACAAGGCAGGAGGTGCTATGTCTATATTCCTAAAACTGTAAAGTCAGCTATTAAAAAATTACAGGTTGCCTGTTGAGGTAAAAAAACGCTGCCGTGTTGTCCAAGCGCACCAGGACGGAGTGGCGGGACAACTTCGACAGGAAGGTCTTGCAGGATCTCCTGACCCCCCTGAGCTTCCGGACATTTATGTGCAAGGCTCTCTGATCCTGTCATCAAAAGGTTCCTTAAGGGTTTGGATAAGTTATACCCCTCGGTTAGACCCCCTCTCCCCACTTGGGACCTTAACCTCGTGTTATCTAGACTTGTGTCACCCCCCCACTTTGAGCCGCTGGCCACGTGCTCTTTGAAGCACCTCTCTATGAAGGTTGCATTCATTGTAGCCATTATGTTGGCTCGCAGAGTCTCCGAGCTGAGGGCGCTAACTGTAAACCACCCTACCTAGTATTCTCAGAGAATAACATGAGTCTTCACCCTCACCCGGCCTTTCTCCCCAAGGTGGTGTCACTGTTCCATCTGTCCCAAGAAATTTACCTCCTGGTTTTCTTTCTAAAGCCCCATGCCTCTCCTAGGGAGCAAGTACTCCACTCCCTAGACGCTAAGCGGGCGTTAGCCTTTTATGTTGATAGAACGAAACTCTTTCGCAAGTCCATGCAACTGTTCGTGGCTTTCGCGGACAGAATGAAAGGGCTCCCTATCTAGATCCAGAGGTTGTCCAATTGGGTCGTGGGGTGTATCAGGGAGTCTTATGTCCTGGACGGGAAGGTCCCGCCCCGGGTTACAGCACATTCCACCAGGGCGCAGGCGTCCTTTGTAGCTTTTGGGGCGCAGGTTCCCATTACGGAAATCTGCAGGGCAGCCACGTGGTCGTCACTGCGTATCTTTACAGCGCACTATGCACTGACATAGCAGGCCAGGGAGGACGTAGGGTTGGGCTCTGCAGTCCTCAGCTCTGTGTTGTAAATATGTTTATTTTTTCTCTGTACCAAACTGCACTTTAGTCAACAGTTCTCTGTGTTATGTTACTGGAATAAAAATGTTCTGGGTTGTTCAACCTTCGTGGACTTCTCTTTCTTGGTGCTCCGACCCCTCCTCCGTAAATGGGGTTGGCTTGGAAGTCACCTGATTCGAATGGACATTAGCAACCACTCGAAGAAGAAAAGAACGGTTACTTACCTGTAACTGTTGTTCTTCGAGATGTGTTGCTCATGTCCATTCGAATCCCCCCCCCACCTCCCCTTCATCGGAGCATCCGGCAAGAAGGAACTGAGGAGGGGGAGCGCTGGCAGGGGTACCTATGCTCCGCCATAACAGCGCCACTCCAGGGGGCGCCCTGCTGGCACTATGGGTACCGCTAGGGAAAATGCTCTGGAAGATGCGGTGCACGCGCCTGATTTGAATGGACATGTGCAACACATCTCGAAGAACAACAGTTACAGGTAAGTAACCATTCTTATCCACCTCCTCCCAACCCCACGCTGCTGTGTCTCTGATTGAGAGGCAGCAGTGCAGAGTGTGAGGGGGTAGGCAGGAGTGGATAATACAGATGGGGACCCAGCTTTCAAACAGGCTTCCCATATGTACCGGCTCCGCAGGCCTGCCTGCCCACCCTCTTTGCTGCCTCCTACAGAGCTGGTTCCCCATAACACCAGCTCTGTTGGGGCCACCTCCCCCACTCCGCTGCTGCCTCTATAAGAGGCAGCAGCACAGGTGGGGGAGAACAGGGAAGGGTCCCACAAAGCAGTCTCTGTATGCAGCAGACCCACCCTCTGTCCAGCTCGGATCCCCTCAGACAAGGGCTGCTATCGTGGAGCAGGCTCTCTGCTTAGGAAGCTTGCACCCACTGTGGACATGGGCCACTGGCACCCCGTGCTGCTGCCTCTGTATCAGAGGCAGCAGCACAAGGTTGCAGGTGGAAGCTGGTCTGTGTGGGAAGGTGGTTTTTAAGAGGCAGCAGCGCAGGGTGACGGGGCTCCCAGGAAGTGGGGCCAGGAGTGCACTGGCTGTCAGCCCCACCTTCCCGAACTATTGAATAGTTGTGTAACCGCTAAAATTTCATATGGTTACATGACTTTTCAATTACACACTATCTAACATCCCTATTGAATACATAATTCTAGTTTTCGCTAAATGTCAAGGAATACTGTCAACATGAAACTAAGAAAAACTGAGAGACAAGATGGGTGAGCCTTTTATTGGACCCTCTTCTGTTGCTGAGAGAGAGACAAGCTTGCAAGCTCCACAGAGCTCTTGTTGAGGTCTGGGAACTAACTCGTATTTACAGTAAGTATTTAATTTCTCTAAGATCCTGGAACTGACATGGGCTATAACAACACTGCATTATTAATTATACAAAATAAAGTGAAAAGTCTCCTTCATGGTATAGTAGTCTTAAATGTTACTCAGCTATGTCAGGTAAAAGTAATTTTCAGGCAGAATGGTGATTTTAAAGGTGACTGTGTATCTTTAATGTATTTGGTATCTGAAGTTATATTTTAGCATGCTGTTTAAGAATCTGATTGCAACTATGAAGTTGGTTATATAGCAGAACATGGGAGCTTACATACCTGTTCTTCATGAGCCTTATTTCTCGCTTCAGCTGTGGATCATCTGTCTTAGTTGTCTGAGACGTAAGGGTGACGGGAGATGTCATCACTACAGTCTGTGGGAGGGAAGTGGTTGTTGGTGTGGTGCGGATCTGATATGTCTGCATATCTCCTGATGCAGCTGTTAAGAGAGTAGAATAAGTTAAATTAAAAAGAAAAAAAATCTTAGAAAGCTACAGGTTCGGGGGGGGGGGGGAGGAGACAGTATTTGTAAAGGGTTTTGTAATGCATACTCACTCTGCACTACCACCTGGTTGCTGGGCACAAGTATCTGTTGACCATCAGATGTCTGCGCATACTGCAGTATTGTTGTTCCAGGCTGGGTGCCACCAGCATTTGTCATTGTTAATGTCTGCAGACCCTGCACACCATCTGTACCTGAACTGGCCAGCTGCAGTGCTCCATTTGGGGCAATAGCAACTTCAGTGAAAAAGAAAGAAAAAATAAGGTAGATATACAGAGAATGTTTTCCTTCTGGAGTTACGGGATAGCCTGTACTAAGTACACCCACTTCCAACATGCAATCTCCTGTCTTAAGTTGGTATTTTAAAAATTAGTCCCAAGATCTGAAGGCCAGTTTTCTTCCACCTTCAAAGACTGACTTAATAATCATGGGGCCAGTCACAGCCACTGCTGCGTTAAAACTTTGTATTTACTACACAATGTCCTTACATATGATACTAACATCGGGTAGGCTATTAAACTGAATAAATTCAGACCACCCTAATTTATTTTCTAGGGTTTGTGCTGGTTTGTACTTCACGTAGCTTAAAGATTGAAAAGAGACTCATCAGCTTCTGGTCACCTATGAAAAAATACAAAGCTGCAGCGTTTGGGTTGCAAACATACAGGGAATGTTTAAAAATGGCTTTATATTTCATCCGTTAATGTCAGAGAAATGTCTAGTAGCCTCAGGTTTTATAAAACCTCTCTTGTGGCACATCTTAAATTTTGAAACAAATTTGACACTTCTGGTTTCACTGCAATACAGGACACACAGAGTAAACTAGCCATGCCAGCTATCAGCTGCACTGGCACTATAAGCCCAAAGGCTAAGGCTTATTTGCGTATATATTTATACATTTACAAAGAGTGGCTTGCACCCATGAAAAATACACTATGTGGTAGACATGGTGCTGCCTTCACTCCTCCCTACCTCTGTTACTGCTGGAACATATCACTGTTGACTGACTGGATTGTGACACTATCAAATGGTGACATTGTGACATCAGAGTTGAGTGACACTGTGGTTAGGGGAGAGGTTGGTGGTAAAAAACATATGTTGCAACTATATGTGGACATTTTTTGTGATTAAATATAAATACAGAAAAAGTTCATATTTGCCTGTGTTTCATTTCAAAAACACATCAGCAGCAACTCCTGTTATTTTTAATGGGAAGAGAAAGTGTCTTTTTCTCAACATATCTAGCCAGGATGAGTTACCATGCAAAGCAGATTCAATCATTTTGACTTCTTAGGCTGGCCAAAAGACAGACAAAATCAACATGGCCTTTGAAATGTTCGATTTAGAGCATGTAAGTTAGAGCAGGGGTTTCCAAACGCTGGACTGCAACTTGTAAAGGGCAAGCTGCTGGCTGGCAGTGAGATGCTTTGTTTACCTGCACCTTCGCAGTTACGGGCGACTGCAGCTCCCATTGGCCATGGATCATTGTTCTCAGCCAATGGAAGCTGTGGGAAGTGGTGCGGACCGAGACACTGCTTTCTGCAGCTCCCATTAGCCAACAGGAGCTGCAATCACCTGTACCTGAGGAGGTGCAGGTAAACAAAGTGTCTCGTGGCCAGCTAGTGGCTTGTCCTTAGAAGCCACGACCCAGAATTTGAAAACTCCTGAGTTAGAGGGTCCTTCCAGAACTAGAAGGGGGACAGCAGGAAGAGAGGTCAACAATCATTGTATGGAGAACTAATTTATTTCCCCCAGCTCATCAAATAATATTTTGTTGAAATGCTGATGGAACTTCCCATCCTGATACTATAAACGTTCATCTTTGAGATTAAAGGAATCACAGGGTAAAAATGACAAAGGCTTTCAAGAAGGGGAGCTCCTGGGATACAGAGAGGGGAGAGTATGTCCCTGAATGCAATCTGACACCGGTGGAGTAACGGTAGTTCCAATTAAGAGTGTTAATTCAAACTACCTAGCTTGTGCGGCATGTAGCCGCGGGCAGGTATTTTGAGCTACCGGGCATTTAAAAATGGCGGTGCCCGGGAACATGCAAATGAAGCCCGGGATATTTAAATCCCGGGCTTCATTTGCAAGTTTGAATGACTACATTAGCAACCCTAGTTCGAACTAGGGTGGCTAGTGTAGCCATACCCTAACACTATAGTAAGCCTACTTAATCTTTCTGTAATTTCATGGGAGCTTTATTATGTATATTGTTTCTTTGTTTAAATATTACAATAAAAGCTTTGTTATCTGGGACTCTATTAACCAGAAATGCCCCCAGCCAATTTACAAAGTTTGAAAATAACAGAGTGCTGGATGGGCTGCCAGCTCTGCTCCTGGGGTTGGCAAGAGCTGCTTTTTTATCCGGCACATTCAGTTAACCAGCAACCACAGTTCCCGCAGAGTGCCAGATGACAAAGCTTTCACTGTATTTTCTTTTGCTATGCTTAATCTTATTTTAATTAGGTCAACTGTAGTCTTGGTCTGTTGTTTTGGGAAATCATGACAGAAGAATACCTTCAAGAAGTAAAGGGTGTCTGGAGCAGCAACCCACTTTGAGTTCTCAGTCAGAAGAGCACAGATTAAAAGAGTCCTTTCCAAACCTGTGTCATTTGCAAGGATGGGGGCATAAGGAAAACACCTAAGCACCATGGAGGAAAACCAAATTGAAAGGGAGGCAAGTTTCAGATTATATCAGAAAAGCACTAAAGTAAACAATCATGACAATTACTAAAAAGTTTAGTAAGTTGTATTCGAAAGGTTCTATTTTGTGGCTGTACAACACCTACCACAGTGGAGCCTTGATCTCAACGTGGGCATATATAATAATAATTGGACTAACTATAATTTGTATTGCCAGTCCTTCCTCAGCTCATCTTAATGTCAGATATAGGAGATACCATATAAACTTTCCCCAAAATGTATGTCTGGTTGGGTGTATATTTAATAGAACATACTGTACTGTCCAGTGCTGGTCTGATAAATAGGTGTGGGAACAGACATAGAGGTGACAGTAGAGACGCCAGGACTTTCATCATCTCCTTTTCTATCTCGTGTGTCTTCAGAAGAAAGATCTTTCAAGATTTTTCTATGGAAAAAAAATTTCTTCATTAGGACTTGTGAAAGCAAAAGATGGCTAAAATGTATTCCTTTGAGTACAAATTTTTAAAATATTGCAGGTAAGTTTTGCTGGCAAATATTTCTCCTCCAGCAACAATTTTTAAATTAATCGAACTACAACTGTAACAGAGATAGAGCATCTAAATCCAATATAATTCTAATCAACCTGAAACCGACATGGTGCTAATATACATAGCTGACAATTTTTAATAGCATTATCCATATTGCTACATACAAAAGACAAATGATAGCTTGTGCTTGGTTAAAAAAAGGCATGTGACAAGTCAGTAATTTTATACTGTACCTCCTCAGAAGTAATTTGCTTATATTTGTATACAACATGACCTGCACAGAGTTAAATATGACTAACATTTTTAGGAATGTTAATCATTTGGACAGCATATACAAACAGGGGTCTCATTAGATTCTATTTATAAACATCACATTAGGTTCCATTTATAAATATTTTATAAAGGATTAATAAGATAAGATTTTTTAATGGCTAATCAATTGTTATAGATTGCTACAGAGTCTGACAGATCAACAGGTGTTCTAGACAGTTATAAGCAACAACACTCGTGTCTATAACAAGCTTATAATATCAATCATTTGTTAACCCTTTATAAATGGAACCTTAATGTAAAGTGTTACCCATATATGTACATCTTTACTGGCTGTAGCTGTGTTCCGCCAAAACTATTATTGTTTACCCTGGAAGAGCCAATCAGAAAGCATGTACGTATCTCTGCTTCCTGATTGAATCATCAAAGGTTAATAGCTACTTTTCTGCTTGTTTAACTTTAAACAAATTATATCCTTAATTAAGAGATTTCTAGACATTTTGATGACTATATTTAACCAAACACAACATCCGTGATCCTGCATGATTTTAGTTTGGATGTCCGCTTATTAAGGGGCCAAGTTTCCTGAAGTCCCGCAAAGTTTGTTTAGAGATGCCAGTCCTGGTTCTCAGTGTTCTATGCTGTTTTTTAGTTCAAATTTACCCCTAAATAGGTCTTCTAAGAGACTAGCAAGTAGTGGAAGTGTTGGTAATGTTGCTAAGTGTAAGCATGTTTTTTTATACTTTATCTACTTATTTCCTTGTACCAATACAGTAAAACTGTGTCACAACATTAACACTTCTTATGAAGAGAACTGGTAAGCCTTGGTTAGGCATAAGCTTATCTAGGGTATATCGGTATAGTCATATATGATTATTAAGCAGCATTGCAGGCATTTCTCCATTTATTCACCTCGGCGAAACAGAGACCCATTTGCTACAATATTAACTTCTGTGGTTCTGCAACTTCTCTGGCGTGGCACCAATGAAATCCTGAATGTGCTGAACTAGACAGGTTCAACCTGTATTTAAATAAATATCAAAATGTGTTGTCAAGTTTCCAGCAGTCCCATAACATTTGCGTACAGCCACCAGTACTGGTTCTCAGTGTTCTGTGTGGTTATTTAACTCTATTTTACCCCTAAATGTCTTAAAAGCCCAATAAGCAGTGGAAGTGTTGGTAATGCTGCTAGACCAGTGTTTCTCAAACTGTGCTCCGCGGAGCCCCTCCGCGAAACATCTCCGGGGCTCCACGAGGTTCACAAACTGGAAACATCGATAGGTACAACACATACAATCAGTGGACCGCTGGGGCGCTGCATAAATTTTTACGCATGTAAAGGGCTCCGGAGCCCAAAAAGTTTGAGAACCGCTGTGCTAGACAATATTGACCTCTTGTGGTCTGGCAAATTCTCTGGTTTGGCATTGATCTGGTCTCAAGGGTGTTGGACTAGAGAGGTTTAACCTGTAATATCAAGCTTTCGTAATACAGAAGTGTAAATAAGCAGGTAAAGTTTGAAATAAAAGTTGTATATGAGAATTCCTTGATCTAAACTTTAGATAATCATATTTCCGTAGTTTCTTATTTCTTATTCCTTGTTCAAAAGTTTGAACCACTTTACTTACAGTTAAAGAGTGATTCGGTGCAGCTACCAATGTTAAAATCAGTTGTATATGCAAGTGCAAATTCAAGATTTTTCAATCACTGTCCTCTAAAATACTTTTTTTTTTTTTTGCAAAATAAGCTCTCTGTACTGATAGTTTTCATACAAATCACTGTAAATGCCTGTATTAAAACAGTGTGCTGGAAACACACACCGAGATGTTTTAAAGAGGTTCCAGTGGTTTTTTTCTTTCCAGTCAGTCTTGAGAAAAAATGCATAGGTCAGATTTTCTGTATTGGTTCTAGCAGCACAGCTGCATCACTTCAGTAATGGGCACATCAGAGTTTCCACCATAAACATTTTCCAGGGTTTATAACTTGCCTGTTACAGTTTTTCCTAGTTTAAAACCTCACGCTCTGATTCTTACAATAACTGTGGATTTACGTCACTCTCTAACGTTAATCTAAAACAATTTGCCAATTTTTGTTGTTAGAATAAAGTAGAAACAAGGATACTATAGGATTTTTAAAATTAGTAAAGATTTTTTTTTTGCATTGTGATACAAAATTATACTTTTCACTTACATAATGCATTTCATCCAAGGATCCCAAAACTCATTAATAAAAATACTTAACTCTTGTACATCTCTTCAAATGCCTAGTGCACTTTATAGCTCACAGTATCAGATGAGAATAAAAGAATCCTGTTTAACAAAAGAAGAAATGGAGGCACAGAGAGTTTATACACCTTGTCCAAAGTCACATAATGAGTTAGCAGTTGTCCAACAGGAAAGCACAATTCTTGACTTCCAATCTCAAAATTATCTGCTACGTATCACTTCCATCTAAACAGTGTGCACTAGTGTTTTCCCATAAAGCATTCTTTGAGTGAGAATTGTTGACCATTCTTTTTTCACTCTGAATTTTTTGTATGTGGAACTGAAAAAACAGTTTAACATAAAAGTAGTTTATTTTGGTATTTAAATTAAGAAGAAGAAAACAGCAGAGAGAATGGGAGTAGAAAACTAAAAAATGAGAAGCACTAGGGTAGGGTAGGAAAACTACCATTCTTTGGCATAACTTTGGAAGCTTTAATTTGTAAATTTTCAGAATATCCATTTTAAAACTACAAAGCTTTAAGATGCATTATACATTTATTTCATGGCTTATCACTTTGAAAAGTACAGAATACTCCCATTCAGCCAGATGATGTAGGGAACATAAGAACCTTGGAAATAACCAAACACTCAGATACAACTAAGTGCTATTAATAAAAATAGGGCTACCTTGTAGAACTGGACAACTAGACTTTTTAGATAACTGGAATTCAGATAACTGGAATTTGTGTATCACCAAAAGCAGATATAATGTCTGTATAAAGAGACCTATCCATTTTAGAAATGTGCATCTATCTGTCTGTCCGTCTGTGAACTGGTTTGTTTAAGAACTCCTCCTAAATGGTAAGCACTAGGACCGCCAAATTTGCTATGCAGCTTAAAGCAAGGTCAGGGTTTGGTTGTACCAGGAAAACCAGAAGTGCTGGAAATGGGACTGTTTTCCATAACATGAAAAGGGAGGGGCTGTTCAGAGGGATGCGATACTCACAGTGGCCACTGGGGATAGTGAGCGCAGGGGGGAACTATACTGTAGTGAACACTGGGGACAGCCGTACCACTAAGAGACTGACCAGCAGGGCTGGAGCTTGCTATCTTGCCTGCCACCAGACTGTGTAAGTGGTGGCCCCCGTGCCTGTGAGACAGCCTGCACTGATTTTCCTTCCCCACCCCAGGAAGGACCAAGAGGGAGGGAGAAAGCTCCCGTAAGCTCTCCCCACCTTGGGAGAAGGAAGGGAGAAAGCCCCCGATGACCTCCATCCCGGGCTATGGGAGAGGGGAAGGAGAGAGCCCCACCGCCTGTCCCCTGGGCCAAGGGAGGTTGGAGGGAGAAAGCCCCCGTTGGCCCACAGGGACAAGCCAGGAGGTGGGATGTGCAGGAGGTGGAATAACGTTGTGATGTACTGATGTTCACTTTTATATGGTTATGATACATTCTGAACAAAGAATGCCTTGTGAGGCAACTTTTGAAAACTCAGTCTACGGAATATTATCCTGTTGAAACGTGTAACATCACTGTACGTAAAATTTGCAAAATTTGCTAAATGATCGTTACTGAAATATGTTGTAGTTCTAGGAAATACACACAAACCAATTTATCAGAAACAAAGACACATTAGCATAGAAGCCTGGTGCTAAAAGGGACATTAATGGCTTAACTGGGCCCTACCAGCAGGGGAGAAGTTATAAAGAAGACATTTACATTTCAGCCCAGAGACGGTTCAAACCTCACATAGGCAGAGGACTATTTGTCTAACTCCAGTAGGGAGGTAATCAATGTTCCCTCTAATTTTTTCCATCCACGTGCAAAATAAATCTTATGTGCACTGAGGCATGTGTGGATGTGCACCATCAGCAGAAATATATGCTGCTAGCTGTGGGTGTTCTGCTAATCTGTTAGGTGGCATTTGAATCGCTTCTGGGTGGCCACCAAAGCACTCAGCTTACTGGGAACACTGGAGGTAATTCTCATGACATGGGAAGGGTTTAAAAATAAGAGATAGTGCCCTGCACATCACCTCTTTCTTCCTCCCATCTCTCTGTTCACAACATCAATGAATACCTGAAAAACACTGAACTGGGAGAGAGGTCCCTAGCTGAAAAGAAATACAGCCTGTGAATCATTGTAGCTTATGGTGAGAGAGACCACTTGCTTTTAAGTTCGTTTAGCTTGCAGGTTAATCTTTTTAGTTCTTTTCTAATCAGTTCTGACTTTTATGAGTTACCACCTGTAATCCCGTAACATCTTTCTCCAGTTAATAAACTTGTTTAATCTAAACCAGTGTGTTTGAATGTCTACTTAGGAAAACAGCACTCCTGCATAATCATTATCCAATGTTGGAATGACAGATGTACTAAGAGCTTACCCTGTCCAGGAGAATGTTAAGCAGGGCAAGACACATTTCTGAGGAGTAAGGCTGTGAACTGGAGATCTTTGGGTGCCTCCTGATAAATAATTTATGAATGGCTAGCTAGTAGTACTCAAACTGTGTAGCTGGGAACAAGTTACATGCAGGAGACTACGTGTGAGCAAAACTCAGCAAAGTTGTGAAAGAGGTGTCCCAGGTTAGAGAGCTAAGAAGGCACAGCTGTTTGGTAGTCCAGATTGTACCCTGGGAAATGTCACAAAGGTACTCACCGGTAAGATGGGCGCCGTGCTAAGATACCTCGGGCCTTCTGTGAAGAGCCTATGCTATCTGATGAATCCTGAGAATCCTCACTCTCTGACAAAGAAGATACCTAAAAAGCACATCTCATGTCACTGTGTTGTATGCTACAAAAATACCCAAGACAGATTACATTTTTTTCAATTAAAATGTATATAAGACACAAGTACATGGAAACTAAACACATGTAAAATACTACCAAAAATGTAAAGAAATAGTATATTCCAGATGTAAGTAATATCATACATACTTGCTAAAGGTGAACAATTCCCAGAGACTGCCTCAGTGAAGGAGCACAAACTAGGAAATTATTGAATAGAAACCTTTAAAAACTAAAGATGGTCTTAAAGCAAACTCCCTAATCTGAATTCCCCCACAATCTAGGGTGTTCAAAATCAACACTTGGATGTTGTGGCTTGGTTTTGTCTCTACTGACGACTGTGCAAGAGACAGGCAGAAAAAGGGTCAGACATTTACAATTAACCAAGGTCAGGAAACTTGATTTGTCAAGTAATTCTTTGGAATCAATAATAGCAGGCATTCCATTATTCATGAAAAAGTTCTGTGATGTCTATTGAACAAAGAGATATCAGAATGGCCGTTACTCCTCATGGAACGAGGTGTACAGGTAGTTCGGAATAGGAAGCCTAATCCGAACTACCTAGTCCGTGCCGTGTAGCCGCGGGCACGGAGTCCGAACTAGCCGGCATTTAAAAATGGTAGCGCCCGGCAACATGCAAATGAAGCCCAGGAAATTCAAATCCTGGGCTTCATTTGCAACTCTGGTTGCCAACATTAACCACCCTAGTTCGAACTAGGGTGGTAGTGTAGACATACCCTAATATATTAAACATGAACATGCTTGGAGTGAGGTGGAGTTGGACATAGGAGACGGAAGTGTTGAGATTCTCTGGGTTAGGCTAAAGGGGGTTAAAAACAAGGGTGATGTCATGCTAGGAGTCTACTATGGGCCACCTACCCAGGTGGAAGAAGTGGATAAGGCTTTTTTTAAACAACTAACAATATCATCCAAAGCCCAAGATTTGGTGGTGATGGGAGACTTCAACTATCCAGATATATGTTGGGAAAATAACACAGCAGGGCACAGACTATCCAATAAGTTCTTGCACTGCATTGGAGACAACTTTTTACTTCAGAAGGTTGAAAAAGCTATCGGGGGGAAGCTGTTCTAGATTTGATCCTAACAAATAGGGAGGAACTGGTTGAGAATTTGAAAGTGGAAGGCAGCGTGGGTGAAAGTGATCATGAAATCATAGCATTCACAATTCTAAGGAAGGGTAGAAGGGAGAACAACAAAATAGAGACAGTGGATTTCAGAAAGGTGGATTTTGGTAAGCTCAGAGAGCTGATAGGTAAGGTCCCATGGGAATCAAGACTGAGGGGGAAAACAACTGAGGAGAGTTGGCAGTTTTTCAAAGGGACATTGTTAAGGGTCCAAAAGCAAGCTATTCTGCTGCGTAGGAAAGATAGAAAATATGGCAAAAGACCGCCTTGGCTTAACCACGAGATTTTGAATGATCTAAAAATAAAAAAGGAGTCATATAAAAAATGGAAAGTAGGACAAATTACAAAGGATGAATATAGGCAAACAACACAGGAATGCTGGGGCAAGATTAGAAAGGCAAAGGCACAAAATGAGCTCAAACTAGCTACGGGAATAAAGGGAAACAAGAAGACTTTTAATAAATACATTAGAAGCAAAAGGAAGACCAAGGACAGGGTTGGCTCACTGGTCAGTGAGGAGGGAGAAACAGTAACAGGAAACTTAGAAATGGCAGAAATGCTTAATGACTTCTTTGTTTCGGTCTTCACTGAGAAGACTGAAGGAATGCCTAACACAGTGAATGCTAGTTGGAAGGGGGTAGGTTTAGAAGATAAAATAAAAAAGAACAAGTTAAAAATCATCTAGAAAAGTTGATTTCTGATTAAATGCATCCTAGAATACTCAAGAAGCTGATAGACGAGGTCTCTGAGCCTCTAGCTATGATCTTTGGAAAATCATGGGAGACAGAAAAAATTCCAGAAGACTGGAAAAGGGCAAATCTAGTGCCCATTTATAAAAAGGGAAATAAGAACAACTCGGGAAACTACAAGCCAGTTAGTTTAACTTCTGTGCCAGGAAAGATAATGGAGCAAGTAATTAAGGAAATCATCTGTAAACACTTGGAAGGTGGCAAGGTGATAGGGAACAGCCAGCATGGATTTGTAAAGAACAAATCGTGTCAAACCAATCTGATAGCTTTCTTTGATACGATAACGAGTCCTGTGAATAAGGGAGAAGCAGTGGATGTGGTCTACCTAGACTTTAGTAAGGCATTTGATACAGTCTCTCATGATATTCTTATCAATAAACTAGGAAAATACAACTTAGATGGGGCTACTATAAGGTGGGTGCATAACTGGCTGGATAACTGTACTCAGAGAGTAGTTATTAATGGTTCACAATCCTGCTGGAAAGGAATAAAAAGTGGGGTTCTGCAGGGGTCTGTTTTGGGACCGGCTCTGTTCAATATCTTCATCAACGATTTAGATATTGGCATAGAAGGTACGCTTAAGTTTCCAGATGATACCAAGCTGGGAGGGGTTGCGACTGCTCTGGTGGATAGGGTTATAATTCAAAATGATCTGGACAAATTGGAGAAATGGTCTAAGGTAAACAGGATGAAGTTTAACAAGGCAAATGTAAAGTGCTCCACTTAGGAAGGAACAATCAGTTTCACACATACAGAATAGGAAGCAGCTGTCTAGGAAGGAGTACAGCAGAAAGGGATCCAGGGGTTATAGTGGCTGAATATGAGTCAGCAGTGTGATGCTGCTGCAAAAAAAGCAAACATGATTCTGGGATGCATTAACAGGTGTGTTGTGAGCAAGACACGAGAAGTCATTCTTCCACTCTACTCTGCACTGGTTAGGCCTCAGTTGGAGTGTTGTGTCCAGTTCTGGGCAGCGCATTTCCAGAAAGATGTGAAGAAATTGGAGAGGGTTCAGAGAAGAGCAACAAGAATGATTAAAGGTCTAGCGAACATGACCTATGAAAGAAGGCTGAAATCACTTATTATTATTGAGGTTTTTATCTCTATAGTATGTAACTTGTAGAGCATTTCAGAGTCACTATCTCCATCCTGGTCAAGCAGTCAGTAATATATCCCTACTGTTATATTCTAATTATTAGAGCACGGAATTACTATCCATAGAGATTCTATGGTACAGTTTGGTTCATTTAACGTTTTTACTTCATTCGATTCTATGCTTTCTTTCACATATAGTAGTGCTGGAGGAAGATTACATGTTATTGCTACTAACCAGAGCATGAATATTACAATATTGGCTAGTGAGTTTTAGAAATAGAACACTAGAGGAAAAAGGTGACCTGCCCTCACTTAAAGAAACATGATTAAGGAGACAGTGGGAGAATGAACACCATCTAAGAAAAAGAAGGGAGGGCAATTTTAAAAGAAACGTCAAATAATAAAAAGTTATTTATTGTGCGGAGACAATTGCTTAGAGTACTGTATTTATAATTAGAGTCAACTGAATACAATGAACACATTTAAAGAAGCATCAGCATATCACAGAAGAAACAGGTACAATGCAATACAGTCTAATCAAATGGATTTTTTTAACAGTTTTTGTTTTATATGATGGTTTTAGCTGTAATTTTTTGTATTTCATTTGTTGCCTTCTCCATTTGGCAAATGTCAATTTTTTTCTCTGATGATCTCAAATAAACACAAGCAAACAAGGCTCTTTTATTTATACTTATCTCTGTACCAGCAACATAATGTCAACAGGAATGTGTACAACTCTGGGAAAAGTTCTTTTCAATTAGCTGTCGTCATCAAAGAGGGGTTTGCTATCAATATTTAGAGAAAGTTGCTCATGTTTCCTTTATCTCTAGAAGGCCATGAAGTTCACAAAAAGAAGTAGGATAATCTGCTGGTGAGCCGCCAGACACTTTGTTTACCTGAACGTTCATAAGCACAGCAGCTTGTAACTCCCACTGGCTACAGTTTGCCATTCCTGGTCAATGGGAGTTGCAGAAAGTGGTGTGGCCTGGAGGTTCCCCACTCCCTGCTTTCTACACTAAGTCAGCAATGGGCAATCTAGGGGTGTGTCTAAACGACATGGCTCCATTGATGGAGCCATGTAGATTAGGCTGATCGGCAAAGGGAAATGAAGCCACGATTTAAATAATCGCGGCTTCATTTCCCTTTGCCGAACAAACAAATCTACATGGCTCCGTCGACGGAGCCATGTAGTTTAGACATACCCTAGCTTAATGAGTGGGCCACATGAGCAGACTTCCATCTCAGTGGGCTGTAAGATTGTCGTAACCAAAACAGTCTCCCGGGATAGGGTAGTTTTAGAATCATAAAGTCATAGAATCATAGAGCTGGAAGAGACCTCAGGAAGTCATCATGTTCAGCCCCCTGCCCATGGCAGGACCAATCCCAACTAAATCAACCCAGTCAGGGCTTTGTAAAGCCAAGACTTAAAAATCTCTAGGGATGGAGATTCCACCACCTCCCTAGGTAACCCACCCTCCTAGAGAGACAGTTTTTCCTAATGTCCAACCTAGACCTCTCCCACTGTAACTTGAGACCACTGCATCCATCACTACTGTGAACAGCCTTTCTCCATCCTCTTTGGAACCTCCCTTCAGGAAGTTGAAGGCTGCTATCAAATCTATTAACTATGTTAATAAAAGCAAATGGTAAAATTGAGTCACAGATCAATGAACTGACTTGTTCAAAATCAGTGAGATAGCAGCAGACCCATGTCCCTTAGGGCAGAATTATGTTTTATGCTATATTCAGTAAAGCACTGAATATACTGCTGGTGTGCAACAAATAAGGACCACCACTCAGATCTGCTGACTAGATGAACATCTGAACCCCTGGATTGTTTTGGTTAATTCCTAATTTGTATGTTAAAGTACATGGGATAATGAACTATTTGCAGTATTTTCCTCTAAATAAGACATTAACCAAAGATTCTTTCTGTTCATCTATACTACAATTTAAAGATCTCATGGCAATTTGTGAAGAGTCCGAAATAAACCTGGTAAATTGGATGGTCTAGTCTGTGCCATACCTGTATATTGCCACTTCACTATTTTTATTTTTATTATAGCCATATTATATAATTACACATTCAGCCACATATCAGGCTATCTAATATGCTAATGATGTAACAATATAATTACATATTCACAAATGATCAAAACATCAAAAGCAACTGATTCATACATTGTTTTCGTTAATCAATTAGAAGCTTTAAAGGAGCACATCAGAGTATCTGATAAATGCAACATTTTTGCAAAAATAAACACATAAAAAGGAGCTTGTGGACAGAGATATTATTATATGTAAAGTTTCAGCTCCAATCAAATTTTATATATAAATTATAAAACCCCTAAATAAGGTTTGGATGTGCAATCTTAGCTCTAAGGACACATATGACCAATATAAAACATAAAAGATATAAATAATGACTAAATTAGAATAATGTACCTAAAACCAAATATTTTAGGGCTTGGATTTACAAACTGGCTTCCTAGATGTCCTCCTTATATTAGAAAAATTCACAGACATGTTACTAATGGTGCTAGCAAGGCTGCACTATGGTAGGTTCAGATCAATCAGATAAGATTTTACAAGTCCTCTCATATATGTTAAAAAAAACCCCAACACTATGCAGTTACCTGCACTGTTTGCACCTGAGGTGAGTGGATTACGGAGGACTGAGCTGTCTGGATAACTCCCTGCACTTGTACTTGCTCTCCAGGAAGCTGTACAACTGTCAACGGAGTAGGGCCTCTTAGAGACATCTAAAAGAAATATAAAATTAATTAACAAAATTAGATGTATGCTTTGTAGCATGTAGTTAGAAAATGCGGTAAGTCGATGACTAGTAGTGGGGAATAGGCATTAATGAAGTCTTGTTTTAAACTGTGACATAAAATAGTCTTAACAAATTAAATGTGTTTTTCTGATATGCTGCTGTATATGAAAAAGTCTAAACGAGTCACAGAATTGCCTTTGGTTAGGGAGAAAGCCAAATGCTTTAGCAATATGTGCACAAAAATGTTGTGCCTCACAACCTTCAATTCAGACTGAAATGAGTCTGATGTAGAAAAGCAGGCTTTTCTACAATAACATTGAGAATTACTTTTTAAAAAATTGCCTCAGAATACGTGCATGGCACTTTACATATAACAACAAAGACTTCCATTGGGAGAGCTTATTGTTTAAGCTTTAATTCCATCGTAACTGGTGCATTAAATTAGACAAACAAACGACAGACCGTATAAAATGCTAGGAAAGTATCCTCCTCCACTCCCATGTAAATCCAGGGGTGTTGAGAAGAATCAGCACTTCACAAGAACAGACCTTAAATTAGATGAAATCAAAAAAGCTGTCTGGGACAAAAGTTGAACAGAGGGTCAAAATGGATCAGAGAGACAATAATAAATACTGAAGCTGCATGGGTGAATGTGTGTGTGCATTTGGACAGTATATTTCTTACTAAGAGGGGAAGGCTATGGCTAGAAGCAGTGGTGCAAGTGGGCCAGTAGGGCCAGGTACAGTGTACCAGCAAGTTATTTTTAGTCATTCTGGTGTACCAGAAAAACTCCCTGCTGGCCATCCCTAACCCCTCCATTGAGCTGCCCCATCTCTGTGTACAAAGCTGGGACACTGGGAGGGTGGGGGGCAGAAGGGAGAGCTACAGCAGCCAGAGAAGCTGACAGCATTCTGCTCTTTTCCTTGCTGCCCCTTCCAATGTGGACAGCAGCAGAACTGCCAGCCCTTCACCCCCCAGCCCTGTACACAGAGGAAGAAGCTCCATGGAGGCCCAGAGGCTGGGAGTTGCCAACAGCTCCTCCTCTCTCCAGGGATGTTGGAATGAGGAAGCAAGGGAGCAGCACGGGAAGAGGTTACATGGCGGGGTCAGCTGGTGTGCCCTCCCCTGCCTTACTGATAAGGAAGTTTGTGTTTGTCCAAACACTTTTTTGAGTCTTTCAACACAAAGTAGGATGCACAGAAGTCACAAAGGCTATCATGGAAGAAAAATAAAATGGGACAGCAAACAGGAGATAGAATGTGATGGAGAAGATAAAAGGGAGCCAGCAAAGGGGGTTCCCAGAAGGTCGGAGCATGGTCGGGCAAAGTAGATTATTACTGCAGCTGACAAGTGAGAAGTCAGAGAAAGTGTTGCTGTATAAAGATATGAGACTGAAGGCCTGGGCTAGTATTTTACTGATGAGCATGAAGAAGTAATGAATTCTGGAGAGAGTAGTGGAAAATCTGGTAGGATTTAGGGACATTAACATGCACTCATGTCCACGGTTAACCTATAAGCACGGGCTCATCGGTTAACCTGCATGGTTATATGCACCTCACACCTCCACTGCCTCTGATATATCAGCAACATGGAGAGGAGGGAGAGAAGGAGACAGAAGACTTGAAAATTAAATTAACAATGTCTACATGCAGGACAGGGAGGGTGTCAGAGAAACTGATAGCCACTGACAATGGCTATACCACTCTGATAAATTCCAGGAAAACATAGTGCTGCTCAGTTTGTGGTGTGCTGAACTATACAGAACTCTTTTGTTAGAATTTAAATATACCATACAGGAGAAAAACAAGCACACATTTTAGGGCAGTGTTTAGTAGGGCCAGGCTTGTGCTTGAGAAACTGCTCTGTGCTGTCTGTGCAATCTGGAGAGGGAGGGGGAAAAAGGGACGCACGGGAGTGCCTGTCCGCCCCACCTGGGGCACAGATAGTGCCTCATGCATGCGGTGCTCTGGGGCACTGCAGCCTGCTGAGGTGGGGAAAGCAGCAGCATGGGGGGCCACTGTTCCATCCTCTCCCCTGTGCGGTCCTTCCTGTGCTGCTCACTGTCCCAGCCCTGTGTGGAGAGTCTGCCCAGGAGCCGAAGGAAAGGAGCTAACAGGTCGGTCTGGTGGCTCCCCTGGGTGGTTTGGGAGTGCTTTGGTAGCCACGGTAAATGCAGCTACTGGGGGTGAGTCTCCGTGGGAACAGTTGGTCTCTGGGTGGTTGAGCACCCTGATCCAGCAGCGGGGGAGCCCCCCAAGAGACTGCTGCTGGCACATAAGCCAACCTTGGAGCCCTGCTCCTAGTGCCTGTCCCGGGGCTGCTGTCCCAAGCACTGCACCCCTGGGCTGTCATGGCTGCGATGTAGGGTCTACCGGCTACTGCGCCATGTTTCTTGGTGTTGAAAGCACTGTTGGGTGGGAGTGGAGGAAGGGGAGTAGGGCCTTGATTTAAAATAGCAATTCCAAATGGTGAGGGGAAGCAGCGAAGTTTGGCTTAAGTTGGGGGATTTTGCCTCCTGCTGCATGGAGGATGGGAGAGGGGAAGAGGAGGCAAATGGGATGCAGAGTGCTGTGATGACATCACTCTGCCATCCCCCAGGAAAAATATTTTAATATATATAGAGAGATGATCACTTTATACAACAATTTTAACACTGTGATAAGTTTATACTTCTGACTCTGAACTCAAATGAGCCTTTGTGCTTTTAAATTTACTAAAGCTGTATAAGTGAAAAGTTAAATCACCAGCGTCCTCCCCTAAATTCTGCACTACTTTTCATAATATGCAACAGAAGATATTTGTTTTAGAAAAGATTAATCATTAAAACCTATACAAGAATATTCATAAAAGTGCTTTGCCTCAGTTCTTACATAGTAAAAATCCTTACTTTGATATCAAAAATCAAACTGTGAATTTTTGGTAGAATTAGATTGTATCAAACAACACGATGTTTGTTCATGTTCACTATCCATTTATGGCTTCAAGCAATTATGACTAAACTATAGCTAAATTTCGCATTACAATTTGAACTCTCTACATAGGGCAAATTATTTTGTAGAGTTCAGAAGGGACAGAAGGACAGTGAGACTTTCTATAGGACAGCTCATCTCGCAGATGCAAAAGTTTTAAAGTGGCTGCATCCTGAATGATTCAATTTCAAGCTTTGAAAATGTGATTGCCTCATTAAATGTTTTTTTTATCAAAAACAAAAACAAAAAATGGTTCCAAAGCATCGGTATTTTTTAAGTAAGTGTTTTTAGTAGAGTTCACTAGAAGTTTTTCCTAGCAAAATCTCCAACCTACATAGGTTTTATTTTGTAAAATTTTAAACGCATTTACTCAATTGCAAATAGCTAAAAGAAAGTTTCTGAAGTGCAGAGCACCCACAATAACTGCTGTCAAAGAGAGCCGCAAGTGCTTGGCTACTTCCATTTGCCAGGATCTAAATTGTTACACGAATGATGAGTCAATGTTCTGCACTGTACTAATATCATGTAAACGTGGCTATTTGGAATCCAAGTCAAGATATTAATTTTGTAGGATCAATTAGAAACAAACTACATTTCTCTCCCCTCCCCAATTTCCTGGTTCTTATTCTCCCTGAATATTTTATAAAACTGCAAAATATGCTTTGAACAAAAAAATTTCTTTTAACCAGTTCAAAAATTTTACCTGTTGAGCAATGTGAGAGAGATGAGCTGCCTGTAGTGTTGTACTTTGTATGGACGTTGTTTGTGGTGGCGTTGCTGAACTGTTACTGGTACTCTTGTGCACCTCTTCCATAATCAACTACAAGAAAAGCAGGGAGTGAATTCAATTAAAATGCCTTTCAAAATTTTATGCCGGGCTTTACAAAGGAAGTTAGGTGCCCAACTTCCATCAACTTTCAATGGGTTCAAGTGCCCAACTTATGCATATATGAAAATCCCAGGCACAATTACTATTAGTACTTTGCATGTCTACACCATCTTTCATCAGAGGATAGCACAGAACACAAACTTTCTTTAATTAAGACTCAAAATCCACCTTTGACATAGTTAAATGTTATTATCCCCTTTTTAGAAGTAAGGGAATTGAAGCACAAACACATTAGCAATTTACCTAAGCCCTCAGAGTAAATCACTGGGAAAGCTAAGAATACACCACCACAGTCCTGTCTCTTAGTGATGTGCTATAGCCCACTAAATCCTCAAACGCACATTCTGAAATGGGTTAGCTCTGTCAAATCTAGGGCTTGGTCTACACTAGGAGTTTAGACCGAATTTAGACACATAAGGACAAATTTCAAAACAATGCGTACACACTACTAAGCCTGTCTTGTCGACCTTTGGTCCACTGAAGTCGATGTGTAGGAGCTCAACTATTTTCAGCACCAATTCAGATGCACCCATTGTCAGTAAGGGTTAAATTTGTCTATAAAATTTCTACATCAGTAAGCATGTGTATCAGTCTTAAAAGAAGACCGTGCTCTAAATAATTAACTTGTTTGCATCTCTAGATCAGTAATTAATAGAGATCAGATTCTAAAACCAGTTTATCCCAGATACCAACCAAAATTACCATAAAACATTTACTAGACATTTACTTTTCTCAGATTTTAACTTTTTACCTGACTTTTTAAATGTAAAACCACAAATCAGCAGAGTTAGAGTAATGTAAAATGCAGACACATTTAAGGTGAGGGGGTGGACGGGACTCAGATATTAAAAGAAGATCTGTAAGTGCTAAATATTTTGTCACACAAGGTTTGAAACATTTGCAAGGACAGTTGCTATGAGACTGGAAATTACATTTCTCTCTGTGGAAATGTGAGTCATTGATTTTTCCCTACTGAGATCAACCACAGCTCTTGCAGCTTTACGTAGACTCATAGAGTAAGAAGCTAATTTACATGAAGACTCAAGGCCTGATCTTGCAATCCTTACTCCTGTGAGGTGTCACCCTGAAATTAATAAGGCTCCTCCTCAAGCAAATTGCAAGATATCTCTTTCTCTCTAGAAAAAAAAATTCTTGCAGGACCACAGAGTGACATCATCACATCACTCTATGTCCCGCCTGCCTTCTTCTTCCCTCTCCCCTCCCCAATGCTTGGGGGGGGGGGGAGGGGCAGGTGCCATGTGGCCTCCCTCCTCCCCCATCCTTGGTGCTCCAGGAGGGAGCTGGGCCTGCTGCACCCCAGTCTCAGCCTTGCCCACCCCCTCCAGCCCCACCCCCACCCCGGAGGCTGAGGGGAGAGAGCCGAGGCTGCTGAGGCCAGCGGTGATAAGGGGGTAGAGCCACGGATGGTGTGGCCAGGGGAGGGAGAAGGCAGAGTTGGGGCTGGCGCGGTATCGGTCCTGCCAGCAGCCAGAGGCGGGGGAGAGGGAGCAGGGCTGCCAAGGCTGGGGGAAGAGAAAGGGGTAGAGCTGGGGCTGGGGCACATCTAGACTATGTTTTACTTTTGAAAGTAGATATGCAGATTCGTCAGGACTTTGCATATCTTCTTCCGATCACTTTTTCAAAAGAGTTTGTTTTTTTTCGAAAGAGCAAGCAGTCTAGACTCAGTTCCTTCAAAAGAACCTGTAAACCTCAATTTTTGAGGTGTGGTGTAATTTCCCCTGACAGCTGGGGGAAGGAGAGCCAGGGCTGGCCCAGCCTCAGACTGACAGCTGGGGGAGAGGGGCAAGGAGGCAGGCCAGGGCTTCCACGCCTCGGCCGGCCCTCCCTGGTGGCTGGTGGAAGAGCCGGGGCTGCCTACCCCCAGAAAGAGGGGGGTTGGCAAGTGTAGCAAGCAGGGAGAGCAGCCCCTAGTAGTCTTACAGTGAGAAAACTGGGAAGATTAGTGACTGAGTGAGATTGGAAGTTGTACCCTTCAAAATATGGTATTAGGATTCTTTAAACTTATGATAATTTACCAACAAATGAGAGGTTTCACTTCAGACTGATGGAAGTGTGAACATTGTGATGGAAGTGTGAAGCTGTACATTGCTTCTGATATTTCTACTTTTTTAAACCCCTACCAAAACAGCACGCTAGAGCATTGGCTAAGATCATCATGGTTTTGATGCTCCTACACAGTAGCACTTTCCCCATAACACCAGAAGCAGTCAGTCAGAGTCAGAAAAGGAGCCAGATTGACATGTTACTCAATTTCACACGATTGTGCTTAAAAAAAAAAAAGTGCTAGGGTACCAGAGGAAAGGTATGGTTTTAATCCCAGTGAATTTTCTTTTCTTAGCAGCTATTGCTTTGCACTACATGAAAAAAAGGAAAGACAGTGAAAATGAGACAGAATGGGTAACTGACATAATTTAAATACCATTAAACTTGTAACAGTAAAGAATAGCATTACTGAAAAAGGTAAAATGCAGGTTTGTTTATGAGAGTCATAAAATATACACAAAAGAAAACAAGGTACAGATGGTGAAATCAACTGTAATCTTACAAAAGATTTTTTTTTTTTGTATTTTTGCCAACTAAGATATGACAAATGTCACGGGTAAACAGGACACTGTCTAACTTAAATTTAGTTAACTGCAAACAAAATTAAAAAGTTGTTTGTGATATGACACCTAACTCCATGCGCACAGAAGATTCTATAGTTTTCAACCACCTTTTCTTGTTTTGAAAAATGTTTTTCTGTCCTCTGTTGCTGTATGAAAGAGTCACAGTAGGAACAGGAGAAAAAGACTCCCATCTCCAAATATACTGCTTGCAGTCACCTAGTTTGAATGGACATCAGGGGTGGCCTGTGGACCTAGGCAAACTAGGCAGTTGCTTAGGGCGCCGCAGCCCTGGGCACCCGATGATGACATCATGGCTGTGCAGGCAGGGGCGCAGATCGCGCCTTCTGCCTAGGGCGCCAGCTGCCGCAGCCGGCCTCAGACTGCTCCTGATGGACATGAGCAATCCCTTGAGAAAGAAAAGATCCTGTTTCAGTCACCTGTTTCCGTAACTGGTGTTCTTCGAGATGTGCTGCTCATTTCATTCAACGTAGGTGTGTGTGCTCACCACATGAACTAATGCTGGAGGATTTTCCCTTAGCAGTACCTGTAGGGGAGCTGGCTCAGGTGCCCCCAGGAATGGCATGCATCACTTTAGCCCCCTCCACTCCCAGTTTCTTCTTGCTGGACAGCTAAATGGACATGAAGAACACATCTTGAAGAACCCCAGGTATGGAAATAGGTGGGAGTTCACTGGTATGCGGACTGCCACACAGCTGTTCCAAATGTTGCATCCTCTCTAGTTTGTTGCAGCAAGGCATAGTGATTGGCAAAGGTGTGCACCAAAGACCATGATGCAATCGTACAATTGTCCAGGATAGAAAGTGAGGAAGGCTAACGAGGAGACTTGTGCTCTGGTCAAATGAACCCTGATAAGCTGGGATGGCTGAGCACCCACCAGCTGGTGGCATGTCCAAATGCAGGAGGTTATCCATTTAGAGATCGGTTCTGTGGATACTGAGAGCACCTTCATCTGCTCAGCATAGGCAACAAAGAACTGGGTTGATTTGCTGAATGGCTTTGTTCTGTTAATGTAGAACACGAGAGCTCTGTGAATATCCAGGGTGTGCAGCTGCTCTCATCAGTAATTGCATGAGACTTTGGGAGGAAAATATCCCAACCCATATGAAAAGCACAGACACCCTTACGTAGGAAAGCAGGGTGGGGTTACAGCTGCATCTTGTCTTACAGAAGACCATGTATGAGGGCTCCAAAGGCAAGGCCCACAACGTGGAAAGTAAGTGGGTATGCCCTGGTAAGACCAGGCTGCACTCTTGCAAGAGCCAGCTGGGGCGCTCTGCTCTGGAGGAGGCAGACAGGCAAATTAAAGGGGCCATCTGGGGGTGCACTGTAAGACAGGCTTGCACACTCCCAGCTGGGCTACTGGGATGGGCTGGCACCAGCTCCCGTTTGGCTAAGGTACCCAGCCCCATGCCTGCCAGGAGGTGGAGCATGGAATTGACCCCTGGCTGGCTGGTTCCTGCAGGAAGGGCTGGCAGCGGCGCCACTCCTGCCACCGTGACCCAGACTCAGCCTTGTTCCTGCAGTGAGGGCCGAATTCAGACCCTGTCCAGCCATGGCTGTGGCAGCCTGGTGCTGGCTCCAATCATGGGGCAAGCCATCAGTCAGAAGGGTGGCGCAGTAATCCTGAAGAGAACCAGATTACGGTCCCACTGAGGAATGCGGGAGCCATACATGTGGGAAGAGCTATTCAATGCCTCTGAGAAATTTCACCGTCACATTGTGAATCATGAAAACATGGAATGGCCTTGTATCATTGGGTGAAAAGCCAAGACTGCTGCCAAGTGCTCTTGGATAGATGATGGCACCAAACCTTCCTCCTTCTAATGGAGAAGAAAATCAATGATGGTCTGGACAGGAGCCTCTCTACCTCACTGTTCAGCCCATACTGAAAACCAGGTCCATTTGGCTACTAAGTCTGCCTGGTTGACGACTTATAGCTTCCTAGCAGGACCTTCTGAACTGCATCCAAACAGGAATGCTCCTCCACCATCAGTCACAGAGCAGCCATGCCATGAGGTGGAGCAAGGGTAGGTCTAGGTGAAGAAGGCAGCTTTGTTCAAGAAAGCAGGCCCAGGTGGAGTGGCATGGACTATGGGGAGCACACTACAAAGCTCAAGAGAGTGGCATACCGATACTGGCAAGGCCAAGCTGCATGACTGGAATGATCTTGGTCCTGTCTTGCTCAATTTTCCCAAGGACCTCGGGGATGAGTGTGATCGGGGTGGAAATGCATAGAACAGGGTGCCCTTTATTTTAGTTTAACAAGCCCGGTCCTAAACCACACCACAGGGAAGGAGAAAGTATTGTGACCAAAGAGTAGACACATACTCTATCCTGGAGAACACCTCTTACTTAGCTGCAGGTGCATTAAGGTGCCCTTTCTTTACTCAATTTGAAGATAAAACTGTAGTATAGACTCAGATTGAAAAGCACTCCCCAGGGATCCCTCATCCATTCTGGAGCAGAAACTGTGACACTTTATGTTTTGTGCTGTGGCAAAGAGGTCCACATGGAGACTGCCTCCCTCTGGAAGAGCACAGCAGCAACTTGCAGCTCACTCATGGTGAGAGAACTCCCTGCTCAGCTGATTGGCTAGGAGGCTTTCCATACCTGAGAGGTATCAGGTCTCCAGGTGAATACCATGCTGTATGCAGAAGTCCCAGAGGGGAACAGCCTCCTGACAGCATGTGCCAGACCAGCCCCCATTGCCGTTACGATATCGTGGCCATATTATCCAGGAAGACTTGGACCACCCTTCCCGCCAGGTGAGGGAGGAAGACTCTAGACGTCCTGCAAACTACCGTAGCTCCTTGACATTAATGTAGAGGCATGCCTGTGTAGTCCACACAGCCTGGGTCTAGAGATCACTAACACAGGCGCCCTAGTCCAAAGCAACTGATACCAATTCGAGGAAGTGGGAGGGGCTTGGAACAGTACTCCCTCCGGAATGTTTTCAGGATCCATTCACCAAGTAAGAAAGTCAAGGACTGGGACCATCACAGTCTTGTCCGGGGGTGTCTTAAGAAGGTATAGACCAGGTATGTCCAAAGTCCGGCCTGTGGGCCAATTGCGGTTTAATACGGCCCCACAGGTAATTTGGTAATATCTTTCTTTTATGGCCCCTGTGGTGAGACGTGCTCCCCCAGCTCATCTCTCGCCTCTTGCCCGCCCCAGTCCCAGTCCTGTAAAGTCCGCCGGGGGAGGGTAGCTCCCTCCTCCGGTCCTTTAGTCTCGGGGGCCCCCTGCGCTCCGCCTGAGTATCCCGGCCGTCAGGCTCGGAACGCCCTCACCCGAGCTCGGCCCTTCCCGGCCAGTCCGGCCGGCCTCACTCCGTCCCGGTTCCGCCGCCCTCGGGGTCGGCCTGCCGTGCTCCCCGGTTCGGGGTTGGGTCCCCCGGCCTCTGCCCGCCTGGAGCTGCCTGTGGGGAGAGGGAGAACTCCGTCCGCCCTCACCCCCAATTCCTCCCCCTCTCCTGGCTCCCCGGCGCTCTTTTGAACTGGCGCGCCCAGCGCGCCGCTTATGGCCATGCCGCCGCCGCCTGTGGCCTCCGCGGTCCTAGAGCCTGCCCTGTAGGGCACGTCCGCAGCCCCGCTCCCCCGCTCGGCTGCAGGTTCGCCCTGCCCTCGGGCCGCCGTGAGGCCGGCGTGCCCTGCGCTCTTCGCCCGCCTCTGACCCCGCGGGCCCTCTGCCTTGGGGCTGAGAGTGTGGGGACGGACCTCCCCGTCACAGCCCCCAACGAATCCCCGAGCGCCACTCAGGACTAAGGATGAGGTTGGGCGTGTTTGCAGCTCCACGTACTCGAACTCACCGGGAAGCTGACAGGCTTGCGAACAGGTGATTGCTAACAGGGAGTTTTGAGAGGGAGTTCTCCAGGTGAAGGAGAAGCAGATACAGGACTCTTGAGGGAAGTGTGTTTTGTTATTGGGGCTTTCTCAGTGTGTGCAGAGCTTGTGTTTGGTGTGTGGTGGTTTGTGGTTTTTTTTTTTTTTTTTTTTTTTTCCTCCTCCCCCCCTGTTTGAGTGAGGCTTTAGAGGGGGAGTTCTCCAGGTAGAGGAGAAGTAGATACAGGAGTCTTGGGAGAAGTGGGTGTTGTGCTTGGGGCTTTCTTGCTGTATGCTGAGCTTGTGTTTGTGAGTGAGGGTTGTGTGTTCTTTTTTGTTTATTTGTTTGTTTATTTATTTATTTATTTATTTTCCCCTGTGTTTGAGAGTGAGGCTTTTTTTTTTTTTTTTTTCCTTCCCCCCTCCCCTTGATAGAGTTTGTGCTGTGATTGGTAGGGGCTGTGATTGGCAGGTGGAAACTGTTGGCTTCTAATTAAAGTTTGAATTGTAGAAGCCTCTGCTGATTGGCTGAGCCTTGGTAGGGGGAGGGGCTTTATAAGGCAGTGGGCAAGCGACCAAGGAGCTTGCGAACAGGTGATTGCTAACAGGGAGTTTTGAGAGGGAGTTGGGAAGGGCGGGAGGTTCTCTTGTCTTTCTTTTTAAATCCATTCTCCAGGACAGCAGCGATGGTTGATGATGCGTCTGCTGCTGTTGTTACCTGCACGGCGTGTGCCATGTTTGTCTTCCTCCCGGAAGAAAGAACGGATTTTATCTGCACCAAGTGCAAGCTGGTCGAGATTTTGGAAGAAAAAATTAGAGGACTGGAGGCCCAAGTGTCGACCTTACGCTTGATCAGAGAGGATGAAGACTTCCTCGATAGAAGGCAGCAATTGATCCTTCAAGCACAGCAGGCAGAAGAGCCAGAGAGGGCAGTACGCGACCAAGAGGAGAACTGGCAGCATGTAACTTCTAGAAGGGGAAAAAGGCCAGCACGGGATTCCCCCAATGCTATAGAGGTAAGCAATCGCTTTCAAGCTCTCTCCACAGGCTCTGCAGTGCTGAATGCTCTGGAAGGGACCTCACAAGGTAGAAACCAGAAGGGAGCACCATCTACTGAAAGGCATGGGATGCGTAGTCCTAGGGATGGGGGTTCCACGGCCACCACCCCCAAAAGGAAACGACGGGTGGTGGTGGTCGGGGACTCCCTCCTAAGAGGGACTGAGCCATCCCTCTGCCGTCCGGACCTGGAATCTCGAGAGGTGTGCTGCTTACCGGGAGCTCGCATTCGGGATGTCACTGAGAGGCTTAGCAAGCTGATCAAACCTTCAGATCGCTACCCCTTCCTGCTTCTCCATGTGGGAACGAATGATACGGCCAAGAATGACCTTGAGCGGGTTGCTGCGGATTATGTAGCACTGGGAAGAAGGATCCAAGACTTTGGAGCGCAGGTGGTGTTCTCGTCCATCCTCCCTGTTGAAGGGAAAGGACTGGGCAGGGATCGTCGAATTGAGGACGTAAATGCGTGGTTGCGCAGGTGGTGTCGCAGAGAGGGCTTCGGTTTCTTCGACCATGGGACTCTGTTCCGGGCGGAAGGATTGTTAGGAAGAGATGGAATCCACCTAACGAAGAGAGGAAGGAGCATCTTCGCGGGCAGGCTTGCGAACCTAGTGAGGAGGGCTTTAAACTAGGTTCGTCGGGGGACGGTGACCAAAACCCTGAGGGGAGTGGGAAAGTCAGATACCGGGAAGAAATGCATAGAGCAAGGAGCGAGAAAGGAGGACCCCAGTTTCGAATGGAGAAGATAGTGCAATCAACTGGTTACCTGAAGTGTTTGTACACTAATGCGAGAAGCCTGGGCAACAAGCAGGAAGAACTGGAGGCCCTGGCCCAGGCCAAGAAATATGATTTAATTGGGATAACAGAGACTTGGTGGGATGACTCGCATGACTGGAGCGCTGTCATGGAAGGGTATAGATTGTTCAGGAAGAATAGGCAGGGGAGAAAAGGAGGAGGAGTTGCACTATATGTAAGAGAGCACTATGATTGCTCTGAACTCCAGTATAAAGAGGGAGAAAAACTTGTTGAAAGTCTATGGGTCAGGTTTAAAGGAGCAAACAGCAGTGATGTTGTGGTTGGTGTCTGCTACAGGCCACCGAACCAGGTGGATGAGGTAGATGAGGCTTTCTTCGAACAACTGAGCGAAGCTTCCAGATCGCAGGCCCTGGTTCTCATGGGGGACTTTAATCACCCTGACATCTGTTGGGAAACCAATACGGCAGTACACAGGCAATCCAGGAAGTTTTTGGAGAATGTTGGGGATAACTTCTTGGTACAAGTGCTGAAGGATCCGACCAGGGGCCGTGCACAGCTTGACCTTCTCCTCACAAACAGGGAGGAACTAATAGGGGACGTAGAGGTGGGTGACAACCTGGGAAGCAGTGATCATGAGATGGTAGATTTCAGGATCCTGACCAAAGGAAGGAAAGAGAGTAGTAAAATACACACCTTGGACTTCAAAAAAGCAGATTTTGACTCCCTCAGAGATCTGATGGAAAGAATCCCCTGGGATGTTAACATGAAGGGGAAAGGAGTCCAGGACAGCTGGCAGTATTTTAAAGAAGCCTTATTGAAGGCACAGAAAGAAACCATCCCGACACGTAGCAAGAGAGGCAAACCTGGTAGGAGACCGGATTGGCTTACAGGGGAAATCCTTGGTGTACTTAAGCACAAAAAGGAAGCTTACAGAAAGTGGAAACTTGGACAAATGACTAGGGAGGAGCTTAAATGTATAGTTCGAGAATGCCGGGGGGTTATCAGGAAGGCGAAAGCGCAAATGGAGTTGCGACTGGCTAAGGATGTGAAGGATAACAAGAAAGGTTTCTACAGGCATGTCAACAAGAAGAAGGTGATCAGAGAGGGTGTGCAGTCCCTAATGGATGAAGGAGGTAACCTAGTGACAGAGGATGTGGGGAAAGCTGAAGTACTCAATGCTTTCTTTGCCTCTGTATTCACGGACAAGGTCGGCTCCTGGACTTCTGTGCTAAGCGACGCAAGATGGGAAGAAGATGGACAGCCCTTGGTGGGTAAAGAACAGGTTAGGAACTATTTAGAAAAACTAAACGTACACAAATCCATGGGTCCAGACTTAATGCACCCAAGGGTACTGAAGGAGTTGGCAAATGTCATTGAGGAGCCTTTGGCCATTATCTTTGAAAAGTCGTGGAGATCGGGCGAAATCCCGGATGATTGGAAAAAGGCAAATGTAGTGCCCATCTTCAAAAAAGGGAAGAAGGACGATCCAGGGAACTATAGGCCGGTCAGTCTTACCTCGGTTCCTGGAAAAATCATGGAAGGGATCATAAAGGAGTCCATTTTGAGACACTTGAATGAGAGGAAAGTGATCAGGAATAGTCAGCATGGATTCACAAAGGGCAAGTCGTGCTTGACCAATCTGATTAGCTTCTATGATGAGGTAACTGGCTCAGTGGACATGGGAAAGTCAGTGGATGTTATATACCTTGACTTTAGCAAGGCTTTTGATACGGTCTCCCACAATATTCTTGCCAGCAAGTTAAGGGAATGCGGATTGGATAAATGGACGGTAAGATGGATAGAAAGATGGCTAGAAGGCCGGGCCCAGCGGGTAGTGATCAACGGTTCGATGTCAGGATGGAGGTCGGTTTCTAGTGGAGTGCCCCAAGGTTCGGTTCTAGGACCGGTTTTGTTCAATATCTTTATTAATGACCTGGATGAGGGGATAGATTGCACCCTCAGCAAGTTTGCAGATGACACTAAGCTAGGGGGAGAGGTAGATACGCTTAAGGGCAGAGATAGGGTCCAGAGTGACTTGGACAAATTGGAAGATTGGGCCACTAGAAATCTCATGAGATTCAACAAAGACAAGTGTAGAGTCCTGCACTTGGGACGGAAGAATCCCAAGCATAGTTACAGGCTGGGGACCAACCAGTTAAGTAGTAGTTCTGCAGAAAAGGACCTGGGGGTTACAGTGGATGAGAAGCTGGATATGAGTCAACAGTGTGCCCTTGTAGCCAAGAAGGCTAATGGCATATTAGGATGCATTAAGAGGAGCATTGCCAGCAGATCCAGAGATGTCATTATTCCCCTTTATTCGGCTTTGGTGAGGCCACATCTGGAGTACTGTGTCCAGTTCTGGGCCCCCCACTACAAAAAGGATGCGGACGCATTGGAGAGGGTCCAGCGGAGGGCAACCAAAATGATTAGGGGTCTGGAGCATATGACCTACGAGGAGAGGCTGAGGGACTTGGGTCTGTTTAGTCTGCAGAAGCGAAGAGTGAGGGGGGACTTGATAGCAGCCTTCAACTTCCTGAAGGGAGGGTCCAAAGAGGATGGAGAGAGGCTGTTCTCAGTAGTGACAGATGGCAGAACAAGGAGCAATGGTCTCAAGTTGTGGTGGGAGAGGTCCAGATTGGATATTAGGAAAAACTATTTTACTAGGAGGGTAGTGAAGCATTGGAATGGGTTACCTAGGGAAGTAGTGGAGTCTCCATCCCTAGAGGTGTTTAAGTCTCGGCTTGACAAAGCCCTGGCCGGGTTGATTTAGATGAGATTAGATGGGATTGGTCCTGCCTAGAGCGGAGGGCTGGACTTGACGACCTTCTGAGGTCTCTTCCAGTACTGATTCTATGATAAGGGGATGGTTGGATGAAATAACATGATCTTGGTAACTAATTGACCATTCATTTCCAGTTGGAAATAGGTCAATGGAGGGATGATAGGAGTTGCTATAGGGAACTTTCTGGGTGTCTGGCTGGTGAGTCTTGCCCACATGCTCAGGGTTTAGCTGATCGCCATATTTGGGGTCAGGAAGGAATTTTCCTCCAGGGTAGATTGGCAGAGGCCCTGGAGGTTTTTCGCCTTCCTCTGTAGCATTGGGCACAGATCACAGCTGAAGGACTCTCTGCATGTTGGGGCCTTCAAAGTATTGGAAGGCTTCAATATCTGAGACATAGGTGAGAGGATTATTCTAAGAGGGGTGGGCGAGATTCTGTGGCCTGCACGGTGCAGGGGGTCAGACTAGATGATCATAATGGTCCCTTCTGACCTTAAAGTCTATGAGTCTATGAGTCTATGAGCGCGCAGCGCTAATCACAGGTACTGAGACATTTTCCCAGTCCACAGCTGCAGAGATCGGGAAATGTCTCAGTACCTGTGATTGGCGCTGTGCACTGTCAGCTTCCTGGCGGGCTCGGGCACGTGGAGCTGCGAACACGCCCCAGCTCATCCTTAGACTCTTCACCACACACAGCCACAAAGGCAAGAGAATTCTTGTTGGGCAGTGTATTAGTGCTCGGACGAACACACTTAGACCAAAACCTCTGGCACTGCGCTCACATGATCCCTTCCCCTTCTGGTCAATTTAAAAAATGGTGACTGTAAATAAGAGAAGGAAAGTTGACAGTGAGGGCCGCCGCTTCCAGGACAGGTGGAAAGTGGAATATTTCTTCACTGAAATACAGAATCACTGTGTTTGTCTGATATGCCAAGAGACTGTGGCTGTTTATAAGGAATTTAATGTCAAGAGACACTACCAGTCGACACATAGCACATACGACAAGCTAACAGGGCGTGACCGCAGTGAAAAGTTGAAGCAACTTGAAGCTGTTTTAATGTCACAACAGCGATTTTTCACAAGAGCCCGTGAGTCAAATGAAAATGCCACAAGGGCGAGCTATGAGGTGGCAATGTTAATTGCTAAAAATTGCAAATCTTTTGCTGAGGGTGACTTTATCAAAGAATGCGTTATGAAAATGGTTGAGAATATCTGTCCCGAGAAGAAGCAAGAGTTTGCCTATATTTGCCTGGCTCGTAACACTGTAGCACGGAGAATTGAAGAGATTTCATCAGATATTAAGAGACAGTTGACGTCCAAAGGAGTGGATTTTGACTTCTTTTCAATAGCCTGTGATGAAAGCACGGACCTATCTGACACAGCTCAGTTGCTGATTTTTATGAGAGGGGTGGACGATGAAATGAATGTGACTGAAGAGCTACTTGACCTCCAGAGCCTTATGGACCAAACAAGAGGAAAAGATTTATTTGTTTCTGTTAGTTCCACCATAGATGACATGAAACTGCCTTGGAACAAAGTTACTGGGATTATTACTGATGGGGCACCTGCCATGGTTGGTGAACGAAGTGGATTATCAACCCTAATCTGTAACAAAGTGATCGAAGAAGGAGGCAAAGCTATTAAACTCCATTGTATCATTCATCAACAAGTTCTCTGTGCTAAACATCTCAAATATGATCATGTTATGAAACCGGTGGCCCTCTTTGAAAAAAGTTTGGACACCCCTGCTTAAGCCTATGGTAGCATTTATTTACATGGTCAAGTATGCCTAGCTCCAAATGCATCCCCTTCAGCAGTGGCTGCCATTGGTCTATACCAGGGGTGTCCAAACATACACTCTATGCACTGAATCACCACTAACTGTGACTTTACTGTGTTTTTCAACAGGCCAAGGTGGTGAGACAGGCAGAACAGAAGATTGACATGCATGCTGACTTTGGAGCAGAGTCGCCTTTGATGAGCCGATCATCCAGGTAAGAACAGATCTGCACCCCTTGTTGCCAGAAGTTGGCAGCCACCACCAACATACATTTGGTAAAAACGCAAGGCCAAAAGGGAGGACTGGAAACTGGTAGTGGTTTGCTCCCATCACGAACCACAGGAAGTATCTGTAACCCTTAAAAATGGCAATGTGGAAGTAAACAACCTTGAGATTGAGGGCAGCGTACTAATCTCCTGGTCCAGCGAGGGAATGCTAGGAGCCAGGGACACCATATGGAACTTGAGCCTTACCATGTAACTGTTTAGCCAATGCAGGTCAGGAATGGGCCAGAGCCTCCTGTTAGCTTTGGGGATTTAAAAAAAAAATAGCAGGAATAAATCCTTGGTTCCAAGTAGCAATAAGAAACTTCCTCCACCTCTCCCAGTCTGAGCAATCACTCAACTTCCTGCAGACAGTGTCTTGTGAGAAGGGTCCCTGAAGAGGGATGGGAAGGGAAGGTGAGAGAGGGTGTGCACTAGGCGCCTGAACGGCAGGTGTCATTGCCTAAACTTACAGAATGCACAGTAGCTTAACTTTGACTAATTGCTGTTAATATCTGTTATACGACAATAGGCCTGCCCGGTGTTGGTACCTTGTCAACCCGGGCCATAGTGCCCAGTAGTGTAACATTGTACTGATCTCTGTTACCAACTGGTAGAGCTTCGCATTTGACAATAAACCTGCTCGATTGATTTCAAACCTTGCCTGCATCTGTCGCTTCCGGGGCCTCTCAGAGATCTCTTGTGTTGACCCAAGTGCATGGGGTCTAACACTCTAGATAAAAGAAGTACTGATTGTTACGCATGCAGCCAAAAGTTTATCATCACCGACGGAGTAGAGGTCCTGTCATGAGTGCGCCAGGACGACCCTGACCGGACGATGCTGACACTGACAGTCCAGACCACCGAAGGTACCAAAGTACGAAGACACCGAGGTACAACAGTGCTGATGAGGTATAACAGTTAACTCAAACTAAGGACTTAGTTCGAGTTAACCTTTGACTGCCGCATTTAGCCGCGGGCAGTTAGTTTGGACTAGGGGGATTTTAAAATGGCGACCAGATGGGAAGATGCAAATAAAGCCCAGGATATTTAAATCCCAGGCTTCATTTGCAACTTCAAATGCCTACATTAGTTTCCCTAGTTCTAACTAGGGGGCTAGTGTAGACATATCCTCACATCCTTATCTGGGAGCTGACCTTATCTGTGAAGACAGAAGCAAAACATGCATTGAGCACTTCAGCTTTTTCCACTAGATTACCTCTCTCATCTAGTAAGGGCCCCACATCCTCTCGGATCACCCTCTTATTGCTAACATGCCTGTAGAAACCTTTCTTGTTACCCTTAACATAAGTTGCTAGCTGCAATTCCAATTGTCCTTTAGCCTTCCTGATTACTTCCATGCATTCTCCAGCAATATATTTATACTCCTCTCTAGTCATGCATGGGAGCTAAAGTGGATTCCACTAGGTAGGAAAGCCTTAAAGAGGTTTGAAGGACCTGCAAATGTGGCATTTATCACTTCTATGAGCCTCTTCTAAGTACTACAAACAATCATAGTGGGGATCACTCACTGGCATAGGTCAAACAAAAGACAGGATTATGCAGCACTTTAAAGACTAACAAGATGGTTTATTAGGCGATGAGCTAGATCCACTTCCTCAGATCAAATTGTGGAAGAAAATTGGCATGACCATATATACCAAAGGGATATAATCAAAAAAAGTGAACTAATATAAAAAGGACAAATCAAATTTCAGAACAGAGGGGGGATGAGGTGGGAGGTTAATGTATGTGAGCTAATGATATTGATATTAGAGGTGATAATTGGGGAAGCTATCTTTGTAATGGGTAAGATAATTAGCATCTTTGTTGAGGCCTAGTCATAAAGTGACAAATTTAAACATGAATGACAGTTCAGAGGTTTCTCTTTGAAGTCTTGTGTTAAAATGTCTTTGAAGCAGGATGCAGGTAATCAAGTCGTTGAGACAATGCCCTTTCTGGTTGAAATGGCAAGAAGCTGTTTTTTCTTTGTGGAACTGTCTGATATCTGTTTGGTGTGCATTGATTCTTTGGCGAAGTGTCTGAGACGTCTGTCCAATGTACATAGCAGATAGTCCAATGTACTGTCAGCACATGATGGCATAAATTATATATCTGGATGAGCAGGAATATGTGTTCTTGATCTTATAACTGAATTGGTTAGGTCCAATGATGGTGTCAGCAAAGTAAATATGTGGACAAAGCTGGCAACGGGGTTTGATGCAAGGGAAAGTTCCAGGGTTGGTATTAGTTTGGTATGTCCTGTAGTTGTTGGTAAGAATCATGCAGAGATTAGGTGGTTGTCTATAGGAGACTATGGGTCTGTCTCCCAGAGCCTCTCAGAGTGTAGTATCCTGTTCCAGTATAGGTTGTAGTTTATTGATAATGTGATGGTCGGGTTTAAATTTGATTTGTCCTTTTTATGTGAGTTCACTTTTTTTTTATTGTATCCCTTTGGTATATATGGTCATGCCAATTTTCTTTCACAATCTGATCTGAGGAAGTGGGTCTAGCCCACAAAAGCTCATCACCTAATAAACCATCCTGTTAGTCTTTAAAGTGATGCATAGTCCTGTCTTTTGTTTCAGCTAGACCAGACTAACACAGCTACATCTCTATTACTATTGGCCTAAGTCAGTTACTACTGTGACAGGACTTGAAGCCAGGGGAAAGGGTCATCTTGAGGCCAAGTCATTACAGAACCTACATTAACTAACTACTTAGAATAGAACACAGACTAACAATAGAAACTATTTATAGGGAAAACAAAATTCAATTAGGCCGTGGTGTCCAACCCACTAGCCACATGTGGCTAACTGGCTGGTTGAGTGTGGCTACTGCTACAGTAGCCTCTATAATGGCTACTGCTTCAGAACTGATTGGACACCACAGAACTAGGGAAATGTGCAACAGCTAACTCTGTAGATTCCAAGCACCTTCATTGGCGGCAAAAAGAAAACTGAGGGTGGAGGGGATTGGAAGCACCCTACATAGTGTGGCATATAAATGCCACTCCAAGGAGCGCCTGGGGAGGCTCCCCTATGGGTATCACTAAAGGAAAAATCTTCTGGCACTGGTGCATGTGGCAAGGATACCCATCTATGTTGAATGGACGAGCAATCACTTGAAGAACTGACTTATTAAATAATGAAACTGATTAAACAGAAAGTCACTCTCAAATGCACTAAGTAAATAAACAGATGTGAAATACTTATGTCATCCCATGAATAAAGTAAGGAAGTATGCACTGTGCAGCATTGCACAATTATGTCTGCAAGAAATTTTACAAGCTTCTGTCTTATAAAAGTCATCAACTTATCTGGAAGAGTACGTAGTGTGTCTATGAGAGGCATGCTAATATTTTGTACATAGTGATTTCTCTCTCTAACACTTTTAGGAAGACACTGTCAGAGGTGAGAAGAAGTTCAAATTAATGGTTTCTGATGACACAATTTCTCACCTGAAGAGAGATCGGTGTACTGAATATGGAAAATATTAAGTACTTCAATTTTTAATAGCAATGCCATGACCACTTGAAATAACAAAAAGTATGTTTAGCTGAAGCCAAACTATGTACTTTTGAGATGAGACACAGCGAGAGCTGAAAATAAGCAGTTCAGAGTCACAACAGAGTCCTCATTAGCCAGAAGACGGACACTGGTCTTCAAATACTCCACAATAATTATTTCTGTACCATTGTAGGTGGGAATGTTTTAATGAAAAATGAAAAATTACACATACCATCCTGAAAGACTTTTACAGTCTAAATGTAATGACTCAGCAACTTAAGCATTGTGTAGAACAGATTTGCTTTCATGGGCCAATCTTTTAAACTGATTTCTAATTGTTCGACACTTTTCACAAAGACCAGCCATATCACTTAAAAAATATATTCTGCTCTCAAATACTATTTCATTTTCAGAATAGACGGTGCTTTACAGCTGACCAAAGGGAGATTTAATTTATTATCCTGAGCCCGACGATCACTAATCATCACTCCATTCAACTAACTAGATTCCTAAGTTTGAATTTACCATTCAGCAAAACCTGAAATAGCCTATGAACATTGAGTTGTGCTAAGGAGATTAGCGCACACGTTAAAAAATAAACTAGAATATGGCCCTTACAGAAAAATGATCCCTAGTTTCAAATTTTAAAAGGTAGGCTATTCATTAATGTTAAAAATACATGTTATTGAATGTGTACAGTTAAGAAAAATACTCTGCATATACAGTTGCTATTTTCCCCAATGTTTATCTTGCTAATAATTCACAGACAAGGTATCATCTCTGACAGAAAAGTAGAAAAGTTACTTGTGGTGAAAAGTCTTAAAAAACAGTGAATGGTCCTGCAGCATTGAAAAGACGTTTTATATGCCAATTAACTGTAATTAATCAGATGGATTCTACTGACATCAAATTTGCATTCATAGAGACAGCAATTTAGTATGACATCAATACAAGTCTTTTTGTTGTACTGTGGGTGTATCTCCTACACAAGAATCAACCTTTCTGCGGTAAGAAAACTCTCATAGCTTAGACCTGAAAGAAGGAAGCTAAGATTGTTCAACAGCTCATTAGTGCTTAACTCATTGAATAACTGAGTCCTTAACAGGCACTGTCAGAAGCCAGCAAGAAAATAAACACTCAAAAGAATCTCTTCCAAAACTTGACAACTCAACTGTTACTCCAAAAACATTTTATTCTACTTGAAAGCAAAGTCCACTGGACCAATGGAGATGCAATAAATATCTAATTATGCTAACATAATAACAGCAGGAACCATAGACACCTACTTGTTACTAATTCCTGGAAATATATAATATGAAGTAAACTATTTACTGTTGTTAAGAAAGTGCTTAGTAATCCCTCAACAAGTCAGAACATGTCAAAGGCAGAGAAACTTCTTTCCTAGTATTTTAAAAGTATCAACTACACAAAAGACATTGACCGGGAGAACAGATTAGTAGTTTGTAAGGTAAAAAGGGACTTTTATGATCCTTGTCTGATCTCCTGTATAATACTGGCCACATAATTTAATTGAGTGATCCTGGATCATAACTTTTACAACCTCATAGTCTGTGGGTAAGCGGCAACAAATCTGACAAAACAAGAGCTGTGTCATCAGGTCAATGTATCCAAAAAGTTTAATCTTTTTAGTAAAGTAATTGAGGGGGTCAAGTTAGGAACATAGCATGAAAATGTTAATAAATATTTCCGCAATATCAAAAAGGCCTTTGTACTGCACCTAGATGACAACTGAGGTAGATGAATAGATGATTTCCAAATATTTTCTCATACCTTAACGCCACAAATCAAAAGATAAAAATATGCCCATGAAATTCCATGTGTTTTCTAAAGTTAATATATATATTTGTATATATGCATTTACATATTGAAACATATTTTAAATTAATTGAGTTCTTTTATTTAAACAAAAGTAAGGATGGTCTTGTGATTAAGATGCAGAACTGGAACGCAGGAGATCTGGATTTAATGTACCCTATGTCGCAGATTTTCTGTGTGACCTTGGGCAAGTTACTTTGCCTGCTGCAACTCCCCCACCCCCGCCTGTTGAATGGGGATAAACCACTTCCTTTCTTCCACCTCTTGTCAGTACTGCCTTTTTAGACTATAACTTCTTTGGGGCACGAACTGTCCCCTACCACATGTTTACAAAGTGCCTGTAACAAATGTCAAAGCAGGCTTTAAACCACTAATGTAATGCCAATAATTAAGGAAACTGAAAAGGTAAATTTTAAAGAAGAGGCACGAACAATTATTTTTATAAGTGTTTAAGAACAAGAAAAAATATTAGTTTTGCTCTTCTATTTTTTTAATTGTAAAGACACATGCAAAGTCACTTTAAATGAACAAAATTCAAGGAAATCAAGTATATGAACTACCAAAAATAAGCTTTAACTTTTACAAAATTAAATTGAAGATATATGTAAAGAAAATTTTAGAGAAACAGCTTCTTGAAGACCAAGCCGTAAGTTTGTTAGACAAAACTTTTTCATAAGCAAACACAGCTAATCAAACTCTTATGAGCATTTTTTCATATTAGATGCTTCTAGAAAACAAGCGTCCGACAGTGACAGGTAACCCAAAAGAAGACTGATCTACAATTTCCTGGAAATCAGTAAAAGATAGATGCAATATGACAGGATGTCCTTGCAAATGCAAGCCAGGAAATAAGAAATGAGTCTTTGATGAATTATTATTTATTTGTAAGGACAGTAGCGTGTAGGGATATCACATATGGTTCAGGGACATATTGTGCTACTTGCTGTACAAACACACAACAGATATAGTTTCTGCCCTAAGCAGAGAATGAGTGATAACAGATGGATGAAACAGACATATGGAACACAGAAAAACAAAAAAGACAACCAGAATCTCTGAGAAACACTCAAGGTATGTCTACACTACCACCCTAGTTCGAACTAGGGTGGTTAATGTAGTCAATCGAAGTTGCAAATGAAGCCCGGGATTTAAATATCCCAGGCTTCATTTGCATCTTGCCGGGCGCCGCCATTTTTAAATCCCTGGTAGTTCGGACTCTGAGCCCGCGGCTACACGCGGCATGGAGTAGGTAGTTCGAATTAGGCTTTCTAATTCAAGGTGTAACGGTAGTTCGAATTAGGATGGTAGTGTAGACATACCCGCACTGAGACCAGCATCTTCAAGGGAAGAGTAAAAGAACAAAGGCCATAATCAAGATATTGTCACATTTGGGGCAAGAAGTAAATTGCATAATTCACAAAGGATACATTTTCCTTATTTTTAAGACTCCACAACATGCCTGAAAGCAAAAGGAATTCTGGTTTAGAGAAACAAGAAATACTGCTCTAGACACAGACCATTCTTCTAGAGATGTGTAGGTCGTCCCAAGAAGAACTGTATGAGGATTTTAAACCTTCTTGTTACTTAATTTCCCTTATAGGTCATTTGTAGACCTACATTTGCTAAGGTTTATCTTCAAAAAACAGGTTGTGTCACACTGAGCTTAAAGGATTCTCATTGAAAAAGTGCCCTCCCCCCAACCTGGTGTTAACATACAGAGAAATGTTATTGAAAAATAAATACTGCCCACAAAAGCTCATGATACCATCTACGTGTTTTGTTAGTCTTTAAGGTGCTGCTAGACTATTCGTTGTTTTTTAAGTTTTTCCAGTTAAAGACTAACTAACTCGACTACCCCTCTGAAACTACTTGACAAATTCTTGCTAATGCTCTGAATGTAACTGATCTCTAAAGATAAAGACTTCAATTCTCCCTGCTATAATCTTCCATGTAAAGAACTTTCTGAAATCCCAGTGTCCTCATCTAAAGGTTATTCTCTCTAAAAGGCCCAGTGCTGGCCTGCATTGTATGGTAAAGTGGGTTGACATGATTAAGACAGAGGAAATGTGTCAGACGTGCCAACCTCTGGCTATCATCCTGAAGTAACACATAGGAAGTGCATCAGTGAAATTAAGGAGTGTACATCAGATCTGTCTGATGACCAAAGACATCATGGAGAGATACGGGTCCTATATGAGATGGGCCCAGCATGGGCCTGCGCTGAGAAGGATTAATATGGAATCACTCTTGGCCAGTGCAAGGAGGAACATGGACATGTGTTCTGTCCAATGAGAGTCTGCACTGGGGTAACATGAAGACCCCACAAGTCGTGTGTGAGAAGTATTTTGAATAAAGAGGCTGTGTAAGCTTGCCCTGCTGATTATGTGGGAACCTGTGAGGTATGTTTGGTGTGGGTATATGCTGTGATGGGTAATGCAGGATACCAGAATGGGATACAGGGTATGGTGAGATATGAACAGCACATATGGTGACCCAGCGCTTATAAAGGTGAAGCAAGTGGATACAGGACATGAATGACATGGGACAACACAAGTATATTATGGACAATGCAGGACATCACAAAGGTGATGCAAGGGGATACAGCAAGAGGAGACAGAGTATGAGGTGAGTAAATATTCATGTTATAGGCCAGTGATGGGCAACCTAACTATGCTTACATGCCTTTGTGTCTAGAATTTGCATGGTGTGCTTATTGAACTGAAGCAGCACATTGTTTGTATGTATGAGGGAGCGCACAATTCTCACAGTCAATGTGATGTGCAATAAGCATGCCTATCACTTTAGCAATACCAGTAGAAGAAAACTTACATGGACAAAAAACAACTGAATCTGGCAAACCTGCACACGGGCAACAATAAACAAAATGTCTTGTGAGATACACATTACACTCCAATGGGTTGCTGGTTTTAGGTAATGCCACTGTTCTAGGTAATGCAGAACATCACAAAGCTAGTTGAAGTGGACATCATGCGTAGGGACATAAGAACATAAGAACGGCCGTAGTGGGTCAGACCAAAGGTCCATCTAGCCCAGTATCCTGTCTACCGACAGTGGCCAGCACCAGGTGCCCCAGAGAGGGTGGACCGAAGACAATGATCAAGCGATTTGTCTCCTGCCATCCCTCTCCAGCCTCTGACAGACAGAGGCCAAGGACACCATTTTATCCCCTGGCTAATAGCCTTTTATGGACCTAACCTCCATGAAATTATCTAGCGTCTCTTTAAACTCTATTATAGTCCTAGCCTTCACAGCCTCCTCTGGCAAGGAGTTCCACAGGTTGACTACACGCTGTGTGAGTACAGGTGAGAGGACATAGAGTACAGGTGAGATGGCTGCGTGGGAAGTGAGGTGAGGCCCTGTGAAGCAGACCTGATGGGAGAGACAAGGTGCGGAGTGGGTAATATGTGTACATTATAGACAATGCAGAGCATCACAAAGCTGGTGTGAGGGGACACTGCGCAGGATGTATATTATAGGAAGTGCAGAGCATCACAAGGCTGGTGTGAGTGGATTCAGGGTGCAAGACAGGCAATGTGTATGTACATTATAGGCAATGCAGGGCAGCACAATGCCAACATGAGAGGACACTGTGGAATGGGCAATAAATGTGTACATTATAGGTAATGCAGGGCAGCACACGGTAGGCACAAAAGAGACTCAGCATGTGACAAGTGATGTGTGTTTGTTATAGGTAATGCAGGGTAGCACAGAGGACACACTGTAAGGTGACACAGCATTAGAGGACTCAGGGTGCAGGATGGGCAATGTGTGCGTATGTTATGCGCAGGGCAGCACACAGTGGCCACGAGGAGAAACTGTGTGTGGAGACACACGATCTATGTACATAATGTGCAGGGGAGCACACTGCAGGTACGAAGGGGGCACACATTATGTGCAGGGCAAGACACGGCAGCAGAAGGGAACACACAGTTGTCTGTACGTTATGTGCAGGGCGGGATGTGGTGTGGGGAAAATCCAATAACTCCAATTGTGTCTAAAGGGGGGACTGTGCAAGAAATCAAAACTCTCTAAAAGAAAACTGCTGTAAGGGTTAAAAAGTTTTCCAGCCCTCTCTCCCTGTAACAGAGAGAAATCAAATTAACTCTAATCAAGACCCTTACAATGCCTCCTATCTCAAGTTCATGGATACTCCTAGTCTGTCACAATTTGTCATGTAAACCCTTATCTTTGTCACAGTTTGCCTTGTAGACTCCTCCACTCAAGTTCTCATGTGGCTTTGTATACTGTAAAAACTTACTTCTAGCACTCCTGGGGTGAACAGAAGTCTCAGAGTACTTCTGCTGAGACTTTGATATGTTAAAGAAGAACAATCAACAACTGAACTGTCTAAGCATTCTGTATATAGGATACCTGAATCTGTCTCTCATTGCTGCTGCTTTCACTCTTGGAAGTGACAGCCTGCATGCATGCCTCATAAAGTTTTCCCTTCTAGGTTTCTCTCCTGCCTCACTGATTTGACCTCCGGCCTCGGACCCTTCTGGGGGCTCTGTACCCCAGGGGAGCGAGATTTCCCCCTCAGTGGCAGGCATGAGTGTTCATATGCTGTGTGTATGTTATATACAGAGCAGGAAGCAGAGGTGCAAGGGGAAACACGTGAGGGGACATGCGCTGTGTGTGTACGTTATGTGCACATTATGCGCAGGGCAGGACGCGGTGGGCACGAGGGGACACACATTGTGTGTGTACATTTTGTGCAAGGCGATGCAACAGGACACATGCTATGTGTACATTATGTGCAGGGCAAGATGCGGCGACACAAGGGGACACGTGTTGTATGTGTATTATGTGCAGGACAGGACGTGGCGGTGCAAGGGGGGACACACACTGTATGTACCTTATGTGTGTTTAGAACGCGGTGGCGCGACGAGATATGCTGTGCGTGTACGTTATGTGCAGTTCAGATGCATCAGTGGGAGGGGACGTGCAGTGTGTGTACGTTATGTGCACTTAGGACGCGGCAGTGGGAGGGAACACGTACTGTGTGTGTACATTATGTGCGGTTAGGGTGTGGCGGCACAACGGGAAACACTGTGTGTGTACGTTATGTGCAATCAGGACATGGCGGCGCGAGGGGACACATGCGGTATGTACGTTATGTGTGGTTTGGACTGGCAGCATGAGGGGACATGCGCTGTATGTTATGTGTAGGGCAGGACACGGCGGTGTGATGGGACACGCAGTACGTTGTGTGCAGTTGGGACACATGCTGTGTGTAGCATTGCTGTGCGCTCTCAAACAGCTGCAGCTTTCTACCACAAAGATTCACTTTCAGTGGTGGGCAAAACAGTTCTTTCATCTATACACCTGTATTTACAGTTGACAAATGTTTTCTTGCAAAATGTCACAGCATTTTGGTGGCAGAAGAGACTACAGTAGTATCTACCACAGCTTTTGTTTAGGGTGGCTAGATGTCCAGTTTTGAACCGGACAGTCCAGTAGCTCAGTAGTTCAAGAAACAAATTGAAAAAATATAAATGATAAAATATAAATGTGTGCAGTTAGGATGCAGTGGCACGAGGGGACATGCGTGGTATGTATGTGGGGGACATGAGGGGACATGCGTGGTATGGTATGTTAGGATGTGGCGGTGCAACGGGACACGCATGGCGTGTACATTATATGCGGTTAGGAGGCGGCGGCGCAAGGAGACACGCGCGGTGTGTACATTATATGCGGTTAGGAGATGGCGGCGCAAGGGGACACGCGCGACGTGTACATTACATGCAGTTAGGAGGTGGCGGCGCAAGGGGACACATGCGGCGTGTACATTATATGCAGTTAGGAGGTGGCGGCGCAAGGGGACACGCGCAGTGTGTACATTATATGCAGTTAGGAGGCGGTGGTGCAACGGGACACGCACGGTGTGTACATTATATGCAGTTAGGAGGTGGCGGCGGAAGGGGACATGCGTGGTGTGTACGTTATATGCGGTTAAGAGAAGGCAGCGCGAGGGGACACGCGCGATGTGTACGTTATATGCGGTTAAGAGAAGGCAGAAGGCACGCGCGATGTGTACGTTATATGCGGTTCGGAAGTGGTGACACAAGGGGACACGCGCGGTCTACACGATATATGCGGTTCGGAAGTGGCGATGCGAGGGGACACGCGCGGTGTGTACGATATATGCGGTTCGGAAGTGGTGACACAAGGGGACACGCACGGTGTATACGATATATGCGGTTCGGAAGTGGCGATGCGAGGGGACACGCGCGGTGTGTACGATATATGCGGTTAGGAGTAGGCGGCGCGAGGGGACACGCGCGGTGCGTACGATATATGCGGTTCGGAAGTGGTGACACAAGGGGACACGCGCGGTGTACACAATATATGCGGTTCGGAAGTGGCGATGCGAGGGGACACGCGCGGTGTGTACGATATATGCGGTTCGGAAGTGGCGATGCGAGGGGACACGCGCGGTGTGTACGATATATGCGGTTAGGAGTAGGCGGCGCGAGGGGACACGCGCGGTGCGTACGATATATGCGGTTCGGAAGTGGCGATGCGAGGGGACACGCGCGGTGCGTACGTTATATGCGGTTAGGAGTAGGCGGTGCGAGGGGACACGCGCGGTGTGTACATTATATGCGGTTCGGAGGCGGCGGCGCGAGGGGACACGCGCGGTGTGTACGATATATGCCGTTAGGAGGCGGCGGCGCGAGGGGACACGCGCGGTGTGTACGATATATGCCGTTAGGAGGCGGCGGCGCGAGGGGACACGCGCGGTGTGTACGATATATGCCGTTAGGAGGCGGCGGCGCGAGGGGACACGCGTGGTGTGTACGATATATGCCGTTAGGAGGCGGCGGCGCGAGGGGACACGCGCGGTGTGTACGATATATGCCATTAGGAGGCGGCGGCGCGAGGGGACACGTGCGGGGTGTATGATATATGCCGTTAGGAGGCGGCGGCGCGAGGGTACACGCGCGGTGTGTACGTTATATGCCGTTAGGAGGCGGCGGCGCGAGGGGACACGCGCGGGGTGTACGATATATGCCGTTAGGAGGCGGCGGCGCGAGGGGACACGCGCGGGGTGTACGATATATGCCGTTAGGAGGCGGCGGCGCGAGGGGACACGCGCGGGGTGTACGATATATGCCGTTAGGAGGCGGCGGCGCGAGGGGACACGCGCGGTGTGTACAATATATGCCGTTAGGAGGCGGCGGCGCGAGGGAACACGCGCGGTGTGTACGATATATGCCGTTAGGAGGCGGCGGCGCGAGGGGACACGCGCGGTGTGTACGTTATATGCCGTTAGGAGGCGGCGGCGCGAGGGGACACGCGCGGTGTGTACAATATATGCCGTTAGGAGGCGGCGGCGCGAGGGGACACGCGCGGTGTGTACGATATATGCCGTTAGGAGGCGCGGCGCGAGGGGACACGCGCGGTGTGTACGATATATGCCGTTAGGAGGCGGCGGCGCGAGGGGACACGCGCGGTGTGTACGATATATGCCGTTAGGAGGCGGCGGCGCGAGGGGACACGCGCGGTGTGTACGATATATGCCGTTAGGAGGCGGCGGCGCGAGGGGACACGCGCGGTGTGTACGATATATGCCGTTAGGAGGCGGCGGCGCGAGGGGACACGCGCGGTGTGTACGATATATGCCGTTAGGAGGCGGCGGCGCGAGGGGACACGCGCGGTGTGTACGATATATGCCGTTAGGAGGCGGCGGCGCGAGGGGACACGCGCGGTGTGTACGATATATGCCGTTAGGAGGCGGCGGCGCGAGGGGACACGCGCGGTGTGTACGATATATGCCGTTAGGAGGCGGCGGCGCGAGGGGACACGCGCGGTGTGTACGATATATGCCGTTAGGAGGCGCGGCGCGAGGGGACACGCGCGGTGTGTACGATATATGCCGTTAGGAGGCGGCGGCGCGAGGGAACACGCGCGGTGTGTACGATATATGCCGTTAGGAGGCGGCGGCGCGAGGGGACACGCGCGGTGTGTACGTTATATGCCGTTAGGAGGCGGCGGCGCGAGGGGACACGCGCGGTGTGTACGATATATGCCGTTAGGAGGCGGCGGCGCGAGGGGACACGCGCGGTGTGTACGATATATGCCGTTAGGAGGCGGCGCGAGGGGACATGCGCGGTGTGTACGATATATGCCGTTAGGAGGCGGCGGCGCGAGGGGACACGCGCGGTGTGTACGTTATATGCCGTTAGGAGGCGGCGGCGCGAGGGGACACGCGCGGTGTGTACAATATATGCCGTTAGGAGGCGGCGGCGCGAGGGGACACGCGCGGTGTGTACGATATATGCCGTTAGGAGGCGGCGGCGCGAGGGGACACGCGCGGTGTGTACAATATATGCCGTTAGGAGGCGGCGGCGCGAGGGGACACGCGCGGTGTGTACGATATATGCCGTTAGGAGGCGGCGGCGCGAGGGGACACGCGCGGTGTGTACGATATATGCCGTTAGGAGGCGCGGCGCGAGGGGACACGCGCGGTGTGTACGTTATATGCCGTTAGGAGGAGGCGGCGCGAGGGGACACGTCTGAGGAGACACGGCGCGAGCGGAGAGACACTGTCTGTGTCCGGCGCCACAGCTGCGTGCCGCGGGGCAGGCCTGCCAGGATGCTGGGGCGGGCAAGGCACGTCCCGCTGCCCTGGCGGTGACATGGGGGCGGGAGGTAGGAGCCGCAGGCAGCGCAGGCGCCGCTCGGGTAAGCGGGGAGGGAGGCTTGTAGGCTCCGCGCTGGGCCACGGGTGAGGCGAGCGAGGGGAGAGGGGGCGGGGGCTGAGTAACGACGAGCCCAGCGCGCGAGGGGGGAGGGCGCACAGCAGCTGCCTGGCCCACGCCCCCAGGAGTGGGGACCTGAGCGATCCGCTCGCTCCCCTCCCCCATCCCCCGCCTCGCGCTCCCTCAGCGCCCGCGTCTCCCCCCCCCCCCCCCCCATCAGTCGGTCGCGCCCGCCCGCCCTTCCCGCTCGCGCCCCGATGGAGTCGCTCGCGCTCGCGTCCGCTTTTACCTCAGAGGCCCAACGGCCGCGCCGCCCTCCTCGCCCCGCGAGAGCCCAGAGGGAAGAGCCGCCGCGCCGCTACTCTTGCCCGCTGCCGCTGTCTCAGGAAACCGGCGCCGCCGGCATCGTAAACACAGCAGGCCCTGCCGGGACGCTCGGGGTGGGCGGGCTGCAACCATAGAGTCCCCCGGGAGGCCTGGCTAGAGAGTCCGACTATAGAGTTCCCAGCCTAGAGCGGCGATCCGAGTGACGTTGACATTAGTCAACCGCGGAGTATTTCCGCCCAGAGCGACGAAGGCAGAGGATCGGCCTGTCCCAGCCACGCCCGGGCGCTGGCTGCAGCCCGCGGACACGTGGGACGGGGGGAGAGGGCAGCGCCGCATCCCTCTGCCCGGGGATATCAGCCTAGAGCGAGCACCTGCCCGAGGAACTAAATGCGAACGAAAAACCACCCTGAGGAGAGAAATACCTTCGCCCCTTCCTACTAAATTGGGTAGCGTTGCTGTGCGCGCTCACTCAGCGGCAGCTTTCTACCCCAAAGATTCAATTGCAGCGGTGGGCAAAACAGTTTTCATCTATACACCTGGGTTTACAGTTGACAAATGTTTTCTTGCAAAATGTCACAGCATTTTGGTGACAAGAGACTGGTACCTACCCCAGCTTTTGTTTAGGGGTGCTTTAAACCGGACAGTCGAGTAGTTCAAGAAAAATGGAAAAACTATAAATGAGAAAATATAAATGTTCAGGATTCTCTAAATAAGAGGTAATGTAGATTGTGACGTAATCTCAAATGTGTCCAGTATTTTTGTTGGAACCATCTGGCAACCCTTTTGTTCTTGTCTGATTTTTAGGTCTGTCATAGTGAAAACTAATTACAGTAAAACTCCAATAGTCCGGCATCCAATAGTCTGGCACTCCTGATAGTCCGTGAGCGTCAGCAAAAAATGAGTCAAGGTAGCAGCAGCAGCAGCTGAACTGAGTAAAAAGGGTAAAAAAAGGCTTAAAAAACTAAAATATTACAGTATACTATATACAGGATGTACAATAAAAAGGGTTAAGAACACTTTATATCCAGTACATAGTGTGTGTGTGTGTGTGTGTGTGTGTGTGTGTGTGTGTGTGTATATATATATATATATATATATATATATATATATATAAAACCAGTTTATAGTACCTCCTGCTAATCCGGCATATTTGATAATCCAGCACCACCTAGGTCCCATAGGTTCTGGATTATCGGAAGTCTACTGTAATTACAACATACGTCTATTACAGCTTTTTAAATATACATTTAATACTTTTTTTTAAAAAAAAAACCTATCTCTTGTAAAGATTAAAACAGTGGCTCTCAATATTTTCAGACTACTCTATCCTTGAGTCTGATTTGTCTTTTGTCCCCCCTCTTTACGTCACTTAAAAACTCATAAAATTAGACATAAGAATACAAGTGTCACAGCACACTATTGCTGAAAATTTGCTTTTCTGTATATCATACAATTGAAATATAAATATTGTACTTACATTTCATAATGCATAGTGCATGATATACAGAACATTATTAACAAATAATTGTTCATAAAATTTTAGTTTGTACATCCCTTGTGTTTTTTTATGTAGCATGTTGTAAAACTAGGTGAATATCTATATGAGTTGATACGCCTCGTGGAAGACTTCTGAGAAACCCCCAGGGTAGAAGTACCCCGATTGAGAATCACTGGATGACATAGTAACAGTTTTGAATATCACAAACATGGTAACAAGTAGCCGTGTTGTCTTGTGATATCACAAGCATGACTAATGTTAATTTGGGAGAATGTAATAAGTATATCGATAAGAAAAAGTGGAAAGCCAGTGCAATGGTGATTGTGTTATTAACATGTTGCTTATAAGATGGTAGCCGTAACAACATTTTCTGATGTTTCTCAAAATTGGCCCCTTCCCTAAACCTGATGCCTTGGCTGGCCTAAAGTTGCAATATTGTTTGTTGGTCCTAGGTTTACAGAAAGGCCAACTAATGCACTGTAGTCAATTCAAACAGATTGCACAAGAGCACCAAAAAGCCTATGCAACTCGTTTGACAGGTTGCAGAAAGAAAGAAAGACATCCAACATTAAATAATTTAAAAGCAGCCCCAAATAATTAAAATTGACTTTGCCAGAGACCTCCTGTACAGCTTGATCTCTCTTTCATATTCAAATAATCACTCAACAGAAATAAAAGCATTTAATTTTATTTTGCAACTGAAATATGAAAAAAAATCAGATGTATCAATCAAACATGAATAAAGCAACACATCAAATTCTGCCACAGAATTATACTTAATTTACTGGTGGTTAACACCTGGTTCATCAGAATTTAAATACAGTAAAACAAATTCCAGAAAAATATATTTCCTTTAAAATGGTACACATGTAGATCTAATACAATGATGTGCAATTTTAAGCAATTCTTGTTAGACAGACTTTAACACTATTATTGTTTCAATACACTTTAAAATAAAGGACGTTAAACCACTAAAAATAGACCTGGGTTTCTCTTTAGCCTATTTTCTCTTTACAAATTGCATAGTAAAGGTGGCTTTAGACTAAGTTCAAAGATCAAACATGTAAATGTAGCATTACTGACATTCTTACTCTCGTATCGAAACATACAGATTTGCTACCTTTTGTCTGCATAAATAATCGCAAAGAAAAAATAAAAGTTGCACATGATAGTTAGTACAGTACATGAGTAATATTCCCTTTCTGTTCACAGTGATTCTTTCACAGCTACGCTATGTTCAGGGTCCCAATCACAGAGAGTTTTAACTATTTACTATAATGGAAGCAGTGTCAAAATTGCTCCACACATAAATTTAAGTCTGGAGTCTTTCCACTGATTTCAATGAATGTTGGAGGTGGCCCTCAAAGGCTGTTGAATAGAATGTTAATGCTTTGCAGTTTGTACATAAGCCATGCACCCTCCACTGCTGCCAGCAACACACAAATGAACAGAATTCCAATGACAAGAGGGTAACTATGACAAAGCTCATGATCTTGAGCTTTAAGGCATGTCACCTTTTCGCATTCTTCCTGTTTTGTTTTTAATATTTACATTATCTTTATATATTAAAAGTTTAACCAGAATTGACTTTTAAAATCAGTTCCTTCACACTTTTCAAAAAATTTATTTTTAAACAATTAAATTTTAAATAATTAAGTTATTAAATTAAATCAAATTACATTTTGAAAACATTTTTTTAAATGTATCATTCTTGTTAACTTTGGAATTTACATTGTACTTGTTAGTTTGCAGCTCAGACACTGACTAGTGAATTCCATTTTTTTCCAGTTAGTTTCTAGTAGTAAATTTCACACTAAATTTCACTTCTGCACTAAAATTATGCTGTTACGTTACAAATAGTGAAAAAAGTGTAATTACTAGTTTAAGTTACAGAAGCTATTTCTTTACCTCCAAAACTAAATTTGACGTTATACTAACCCTTTATCGTAAAATACTGTAAAAACTCCCTTTTGCCTCAGTGCGTACAAAATTGTTTGTAAAAGGTTTGGTCTAAAAGGGAAGACCGCAAGTATTTATTTCAGACTTCTAGTTTATGTTAAAGCAATTATAAAACACATCATTGTTACATATGGCTAGTGAGGGGGTTGAATTCTAGCTGCAGATGTGACTTAAAGACAAGCAATAGAAACCTAAATTTTGGTTATTTGAATACTATAATCCTACCATGAAGAGATCCACAAAGGGGTTTGGAGGATTGCCTTTAAATTTAATAATTTTATAAGGATGTTAAATTGCATTTTATCAGCTAATCGAGTAGTCAATGGAATTTCCATTGGCTACTCGATTAGTCGATAAGGGGGGAAACTGCAGAGCCACAGCTGGTTTAGCTCCCAGTCCCAGATGCTGCACCTCTGCTCTTTAAATGTATTAAGAGCCGCTAGGCTCTTTTACATTTAAAAAGCAGAGGTGCAGCTGGGGGAATTGCGTACGGGCTGGGAATCAGCTGTCCCGGCTTGCGTCTCTGCTTTTTAAATGTATTGAGTCCCCCTGCTATGCCTCTGCCTCCCCAGTCCCCTGAGGAGATGGTGATCGGGGAACCAGCTTTTAAGCTGACAACCCCCAGCACCAATTCCTGCCCCACCCACCCCTTGCTGCCTCTGATAGAGGCAGCAAGGAGGTGCGGGGAAGAGACTAGTTGAGTGACTAGACTACTAGTCGCTTACATCCCTAAATGTCATTGCAACTGAGAATCTAAATTTCTGAAACTAACCTAGTAATGATATATCTCCTGTTCCAGTTAATTAGCTAGTGGGGGAGGCTGTGAAAAAGACAGTTAATGCCAAGCTCTTTCTCCAATACCATTCTGATATACATTTCATATTAGAAGCAGTAGCTTGCTTTGCTGCGCACTGTCGTATTGCAGGCTCGTTTTAGTAGACAGAAAAGACAATAAATGCTACAGAGTAATCATTATAGTGCTGGTCTTGGGTAAGATGGCACTTCTGGTATTGGATAAGCTATCCTGTATCAAAAATTAGAATCCATTGCTTGTGTAATAAAAAATATTGGCTGGAGGTTTCACCCTGTACAGGAAAACTATTGTCCATTAGTTTTAAACAGTGATCTCTAATGCACATTAGTTAATTAGCGGCCACTTTTTCAAACCCTGGATGTTTGTTTCTCATGGTAAGGTTAAAGCACTAAATAACATTTTATATGCAGTTCTATGCTTTTGTTATCCCTCAGTTTTGATTTGCTAAACTAATACAATTCTAAAACACTGCCTGACTTTTCCAGGCAGTAGATAGTCTCCGTCACACAGAGCCCAAAAACCAATGAACATTCTTGGGAGGGTTTACACCATTTTTTCATAAAGAAGCAAATAGTTGGAGGATTTTTTTTTTTTTAAAGAAAAACATGTATAACATTGCAAATAGAAAAATGCTTTGTTAATTCTTTAATTTCTCTTGGAACTAAGGCTCCCAACTGTAAATTCTCAAGCATCTGTTCATAAAAAGGGCTCATTTCCACCATGGTGGGGTCAAATTAATAGGTCTAGTGTAGGGATGTAAGCAAGTAGTCAATTACCCGGTAAGCCTAGGCAGCAGGGGGTGGGGGAGGAGGGCCCAAAGCAGGAGCCAGTGCTGCAGGGAGCCCCAGCACTGTCTCCATACTGCCACCTCCCCGCCCTCCCTTCCACCCCGGAGGCAGCAGTGCCAGGTGGAGGGGCAAGGTTGGCTGCCATGAAGCAGGCTTGCTTCAGAGGCTGCTCTGCATCTTCAAGAGCAGCCCCATCTGCAGCAGTCCAGACTGGCCACCAACACAGGCTGCTCTGGCAGCAGCCTGTTTACGGGGAATCCCAGCCAAGCTGGCTCTTACTACATTTAAAATGTAGAGCCTCAGCAGTCACAGACCCAGTGTGAGCCATGACTGAGCAACTTCCCTTATTAACTAATTGTATACACAATTAGCCAGTTACCTGCTTCTTAGTCTAGTGACAATCCACTAAATCGACTGCCATTGACTTTGGTACTCCACAAGAACAAAATGAATAAGGGGAATCAATTGGGGAGTTTCTTCTGTTGACCAAGTGCAGTGTGGACCCCATGATAAGTAGATCATTCAAGTAGATTATTCAAGTATATAACAATCTGAGTTATTCTATTAAGAATTCCAATAGCTTAGATCAACTTGATCCCATCGTGTATAGCTGCCCAAAAACTGTTCTCAAGCAGTATTGTATAAGGTTTTGTTGGAGAGATAAGTACTAAAGTTACAATATATTGTTATATTACTTCACCAACATATAAGCACATCTTGATAGTACTGTTGTAACCAAAACTGAAAGTGTCCTAAAATCACCCGATAAATATAGGTAACTGAAATCTAACCCCACTTCTTGAAAAGCATGGTAAAAGGAATTAGAAAATAAAGGGTAACATAACTAACAAAGCACCAACCAGTTATGCTTGATAGCTGTATAATTCAGGACTCTAGTCAGGTTATCCTTTTACTATTTACACAGTTGCCCCAGACAATCAAGATTGAAAAAAATATGTGCCCTAGTAATAAGAGAAAATTACAGAAAATAGACCTTAAATTGATTTTATAACCAGGCTAAGCTGTGTGAAAAAGGCTTTCTGGAAAGGGAATATGTTAATATAAAAAAGGGAAAGCATGGTAGGACTGCTATGTAGGGTTTTTGGAAAAGCCTGTTTGGCTATCTACACACATTTCATAGACTCATAGAACACTATAACTGGAAGGGACCCCAAGCGGTCATTTTATACACATAGTACAGCTGTAGTATAATAAAATTATAATCTCACTTTACCAAAGTATTTATTTACATCTACAGATACTTTAAGAAGGTAAGAGTTCCTTCAACACAATGTTAGTTTTTGAGAACAGAAATTATTTAAGTGTCAAATCTCTAATGATACTGTTGTTCTGCCATGGCAGGTGTCCAAAGAACTCAAATCCTATCTGGAATTACGAAGTTTAAGGGTAATATTGACCATATTGATTTTTTTCCCTCCTACATTTTAAAATTAAATGCCCCCAAATAGTCTTAATATTCTTTCCAACTTTGCTGATATTTTTGTCCTGTGTAAGTTAATGGTTTTTTTTCCAGGGATCTAACAGTGTTTTAAAGAAGAGGTAAATGGCATAAAAATCTTTCCTGACAAATAATAAATGGAGACAATGGGTATAGTCCAAGATAGGGATGTTAAATACCAGTTAACTGAATAGTCGAGTAACCTCATGAATTCTTATCGATTGACTATTTTATAGTCTCCAGGGGCAGAGGCAGTGCAGGGTGTCAGATGGGAGCTGGACTATAAGAAGAGCTAGTTTAAAAAGCAGGTCCCCTTGTGGACCTGTTGGTCAGTGCTGCTGCCTCTGATAAAGAGACAGCAGAACAGGGTGGCAGCAGCCCCTGTCTAAGGTGGGTCTGAGCTCCTGGACCTGGCATGAGTCGGAATTAAGCCAGACCGCCTGCCTGGCTCCTAATACACTTTAAATGCAGAGCTGCAGCAGGAGTAGGTTCTGGACCCCATGTGAGCAAGAACTGAGCTGGTCTGCTAGACAGCCTGCTAAAAAAATTACTGGCAAGGGTGGAGGGAGGGAAATGCATGTAGTCTACAGCATTAACCTATAAACTTTTGCTTATCGGTTCGACTATACTATTACATCCCAAGTCCAAAGTCAAGGAAAAACCCTCTTAATATGTCTAACAATGTAAACTGTATGCAATACAAATAATTTCCATAACAATGAACAGTACAGTGTTTAAGTCAAACCTTTAAATGGGCTTAATTGATATTAATGCCAGAGTACAAAGTTAATGTGCCTTAAAAAAGGAATTTGTATTTCAAAAGTCCACATTTTCTAAAATTCAGAATATTTTGTGGATCATGAGAATATGAGCAAACCAAGCTGTGTAACCTTAAAAATTGTAATTATACTGAAAGTCAAAATTGTATCTTTTTAAACAAAATTGCAGGAAGGCTTAACTTGCACAAATTTATTCACAAACTGAAATCAAACTGTAAGAACATAAGAACGGCCATACTGGGTCAGACCAAAGGTCCATCTAGCCCAGTATCCTGTCTACCGACAGTGGCCAGCACCAGGTACCCCAGAGAGGGTTGACCGAAGACAGTGATCAAGCGATTTGTCTCCTGCCATCCCTCTCCAGCCTTTGACTAACAGAGGCCAAGGACACCATTTTATCCCCTGGCTAATAGCCTTTTATGGACCCAACCTCCATGAATTTATCCAGCTTCTCTTTAAACTCTATTATAGTCCTAGCCTTCACCGCCTCCTCTGGCAAGGAGTTCCACAGGTTGACAACACGCTGTGTGAAGAAGAACTTCCTTTTATTAGTTTTAAACCTGCTACCCATTAATTTCATTTGGTGTCCTCTAGTTCTTCTGTTATGGGAACTAATAAATAACTTTTCTTTATCAGCCCTCTCCACACCACTCATGATTTTATAGACCTCTATCATATCCCCCCTCAGTCTCCTCTTTTCTAAACTGAAAAGTCCCAGTCTCTTTAGCCTCTCCTCATATGGGACCCGTTCACCTGTGTATTCACTGTTTAAATAGGCTGGTTTCTAATTGGCAGAAGCACTGAACATGTTCAAAAGCAATCAGAATGCAGCTTTTCACTTCTGTGAAATTGTGTTCCATTAGTATATATTTTATAGATAAATAAATTAGCACAATAGTAAACTTGAACACAGATTGGATAGGGAAGTGACCCCTGATTTGAACTTTTAAGTGTATTCACTTCAAAATTCACTTATTATGGTTATGGAAACTATGTATCATGAGAAAGTAACTGTAGTAAAACCACTTATGGCTGGATCCTGTAACTTGTTGAGTGCACTCAACTCTCAGCAGTTTCAGAGGGATTTTGCCAGGTGCTCAGCATTTTGTGGACCAGGACCTTTAGTTATGCAAGATAAATATTTGAGGGTGATATTTTCAAAAGCACTCAACATTGGAGCATCTCTGCTACCACTGAAGTGTAATGCTGAGCAACTTTTTAAAATTCTACAGGAAAGCGTATGTTTTTCTCAATGTTCAGTATTTTATAAGCTACAGTTTTTTTAGATTAATCAATTGCAATTGTTTATAACCTACTTATCAGAAATTCCAATTAATAAGTCTCATTCTAAACAAAAGTTGAGAGTCTATTTTGAATATTATATCAACAAATCAATGTTCAATGTTTGATGGAAGTTGAGAGAGCTCATAGATTCAGGTTGTTAGCATCAAGTAATTAGAGCAGGTTTTTGCATATCAAAACATCTTAATACGTTTAAAGAATGCTTTTATGCTCCCAAATTCACATGAACAACCAATGTTCACTTCCTCAAGAAAGGCTAGGAGAGACAGCAGATAAACTAAGAAAGCAATCAGGCATCAATATTTATTAACACAAGACAAAGGAAACACAGTCAATGCGTTAATGGAACACTGTCCAGCCAGATGTTAAATTTTAAAATGTATATCTACTCTAATTTCAAATAAATAAAAAACCTTTATACATAATTACATAATGTTGTAGTCTGAATTTGACAATGGTAAATATGTTGACAACAGTTAAAGAAAAATTGCATTTAGACTAAAAATGTAATCTTGTTTTTACAACTTTATCTCCAGGACAAAATTAGTATGACCAAACTTAATTACACAGTTATCAGAAGTGCAGTGCAAGTGTTAAACAGACTTTTAGGTAAATACCCCCAAATAGTCTCATATTCTTTCCAAATTTACTGATATTTTTGTCCTGTATATGTTAATGGGTGTTTTCAGTAATTTAGCAGTTTTGAAAAGAGATAAATGGCACAATTTTATTTGAGGACAGGAATCGTATAAGAACTTATGTTTTAGGTTCAAGTGTAATAGTTCTCAGGTACATCTCAGCTCTTAATTCAGATTCATGGCATGGACACTAATGGGATGTTTATTTGGCTGCGGCAACCAGATTAACTGCAAAAGAGCAAAACTGAATACGAGTAGGTTTGCTCCTTTGGACTCATTGCTGGATTCAAAGGGTACTATACATGGTTTTGGAGGGAGGCAGACAAATGCAGCTCTGAATAGGACTAGCTAATGTAAAATCCTTTGCTGACCAGCTAGGTTCCTGAATCTAAATGTCAGGAATCATTCACTTAGGGGATTCTTTTCTGTTACAAAGAGAAAATATTTTGGGGTGAATTAGTTAACATCTCTCAAGGCTCTCCCAAGATGAATCAAATGAGTGGATAATCAGTTTGGAGGAACATGACTATACTCCCAACCTCAAGGAAGCATCAGTGATAATACTTAGTGCTGTATAACTAGTTATTTACAGGGAAATTGTCAGGATTAGATTATATTCCCATCTATAGATTTCCAAACTGAGGCAGTGAAATGACTTGGCCAAGGTTACACAGCAAATCAGCAGCAAAACCAGTTAGAATCCAGGACTTCCTAACCCTCCTCCCTCCCCCAGACCCATGCTCATTCCTCTAACACATGCTTCTTGCTATTATACTGAATACTCTCCATTAGTCCCTTGTCACACAAATGTATGGATTAGAATACAGGTAATTAGAATCACACTAAACTAGACATTTAAAAACAACCAGTTTCCAGAAATCTAAGCCAAGATGTATGGAGGAGAAATCAAAACCACGGAGCTCTTCACAGCGTGAGAGAGAATTTCAGCCTTATAGATGGAAAATTCCAAAAGGCCACACTAGAAACTCAAGCTGCACTGCACATATTAGTGTTCCTGATTAAATTAGTATCACATCTGGGAATTTTTATTAATGAAAAATTACATAAGCGGAGAAGCCCAATCAATTAAGTTTTTAGAGCTGTGCTATGGTTCTCCCTCAGTGGACAAGGATTTAAAATAGTCAAAACAGGATAAGATATGAAAAAAGCCTTTTAGAATGGTCTTCTCAAAAGTCAAGAGAACAAAATGAAGTTTCATTGCAAATTATCGTTGCAATGCAAGGAAAGTGCGTAATAAAAAAGGGAGATCTTAAGGAGGTCTGGTCTGATCATGAACAGTTTATGTGCAGTTATCCAGCTGAGCTACACTGGCATTTAATTTGTATAAGCAGCAGCTGCATACTTGTCCATTTCTTGCAGAAGATGTTCAAACCACTTTCATATGGAGGCTTTGTACATTTTATTATAATCACCTAGCAACATAAGCGTGGAATTACTGTTATTTTAAAATATCCACGAGTGTCTGATTTCAAAATCTAGGAATTTAACATCAGCTCTTTAGAAAATACATTTTTAAAGTTGCTTGTTTGTAAGAGGAATTCTCTGTGTTAGACCTGCCATAGTCAATGCAGATATATCCCTTCAACTTCTATGGCAGACAAATTAAACCTAAATATTTTGAGACTATATTCTGAGCTTTGTATCTGAATTTTAACACCAACCCTCGATGAAGAACTGTTGTACAGCATCCATAAGGAGGGGGTTTCAAGTATAGAACCACAACTTTGTTTACAGATGTCTGTCAGAGCAGCATTTAATATAGCTGTTATAGATCTGGATTTATACAAGTTTACATTATAAACCTTTATAAAAATTACCTAAACACACTGTATACTTGTTACAGGGGTAAATAATACATATTAAAATATTTTAAGGATTTATTTACATAACAGACCACAACTGGCCCAAAAGAGCAGTTACAATTTCTGCTATCAGATCTTATATGCTTCCAAAGTTTTGTTTTCTTAATCACATAAGGGAAAAAACAAGAAATCCAACTATGCTGAAATGCTTCTAAAAGTAATTTTGACTTGATTCTCAAACCTTGTCTTTTCCTCAGCCCACTGTGCCAGAGAACTACAATAATTTCCAATGGTTGGTGTTTCTTTCATACTTTAAGGCTGCTGCTTTTCAGCATTTATAAAGGCCACAAACTGGCCAACTATTTTAGGATGCTGTAATGACTTTTTTGAAGATATTTCACTATGCATGCATTAGAACAACATTCTCTTTGCTTTCAGTTGCCATTTTGTTCCTCTTTTTTTTTAAAGTCACATTACTGCTTTCAGCCAACTTTCTTCCAGAATTATCAAATATTTTCTGGTGAATGCCTCCAAGAAATTCAAGGTAGTTTCTATATGAAGCCCTTGTACGCATAGCATTTGTTGCAGTAACTGTGGTTACATTGTGGAATAACTTAAGGATGAAGCCACAACCCTATCAATGAATATAATTGTTTTGCCAATCTGTGCCATAATCTTAGCTTTATGTTTTATAATCACAAAGCTCCATAATGAAGGGAAGCTGAGGCTGTCACACATTTCAGGTAAGCATCCTAGAGATGCAATGCAATTTCTATCAAATTTTTATTTTTTGTTTTTAAAGCTTAAATACTTCAGCCTCATTTAGAAAGATTTGCCTTAAAACAGGGGCTTCTACATACTATGACATTCTGGCTAGTAATAAAAGTCTACATACATATTTAATTAGGAAAACTTGTGTAATATTTGTATTTCTCACATTAGTTGCCTAACCAAATGTAATTTATATTAAGGACTTCAAAAATTACATGTCCTCTTGCTTCAGCTGTCTTCATTATTTAAGCCAATTTTCTAACTGAATTATGTATATTATTATTTTTTTTTAAATATAGGCAAAATCCATTTTAAATTAATGAAATATCTATAGGAATAAGTAATTTTTACTTTCAGGGGGTTATTGAGTTTGGTCATGGCACAATTTTAAATAAGCAGTGAGATTCCATGAAATGAATAGCTACAGTACAATTGCAAAGTAAGTTATATACTGTGGAACTGCAGGACTCTGGTAACTCTTTTCTTAATAGTTTATTATCTTAAGTAAATAAACCCTCCCCTTATAGAATCATAAAACAGTATTAGATAAAAATACAAATATGTACAAAAAGTAACACTACTGTAAAGGCCTTAGGAATTTTATAACTCTCACACTTGTCAACTTTGCATTGTCTATAAAGCTAATGTTCAGTAAACTGTTACAAACATTTTCCGTCGTCTACCATATTTCCATTTGACCCTTAGTAGTTGTGATCATAATCCCACAGGATGAAATGAAGAGAATACGGTAGCAACCATAATCTTTTTACATCAAGTATTAGTACTTTTCACCAAGCTTCATTTCTATAGCTATCATTGGTCATTTTAGTGGTCCTACAAAGTTTGTTAACATCATCCCCTCTATCCCATTACATGTTATATGCAACGTAGATGGGATCTAATTGATCAGCCAGGAAACTGTCACGGAGATGCATCCGTTGTTTTTCTCCTCTGGAGTTGATGGGAATAACTCCTGGATCAACCACCACCACAACTCCCACAATTAGGTAATGTTCTTCCAGAACCACGTTGGTAACTAGAGGGACTAAATCCAGGGCTTCCTGTTCACAGCCGCACAGCTCCACAACTACCACCAGCAAGTTGGTCCATGTGAATACAGCACTGAAATTTAATAAAAATATATATTTTTGTTCAGGTCCCCAGATGATATGGTAATAAACAGTACAAATACCAGACCTTTTTTTGTAGGTACCCAGTCTGGGGAAAGCAGAGCTAGTACAATTAACATAGGATGTAGCATATGTTTGAACTCCTCACACTTATCTGTAAGCAGACTACACACCCAGTATCTTAGTACGGAAATGGCGGGAGTAAGCGGAGGGGCATGAGAGGGAAAATGGTAGAGGAACTGCATACTAAAAAGTTACACTTCTGACTCTGAAAAGGATTCCCAGCCACAGTCCTTTCCACATTTGGGAACAACTGCTTCCATTTTCCTCTCCACAAATCCTATTCTATTGTTCACATAGCATAAAGCTCCAGTACAATTCTGTTTTCTTTCAGACATATTAAGTTATTGCATCAGCTTTCAGAGTTCTGAATTCCCTTCCCATTTGAAGGCATCGCTCTGAGGATGCAGGTGTCCTTAAAATAAATGGGTGGGAGCAAAAGAACAGAGGAAACTGTTGTTAAAGGCCACAGCAATTTCCAACATTTCATTAACAAACAGATCAGGATGCTCCTTAATCTGACGTGGGCTAAATTTGCTCTCAGTTCTGCAAGTGTAAACAGAAGAATAGTAAATTAGGCCTCAACTCAATTATTCTCAATATACAGAAAGGAAAACTGAGGTACCAAATAGTTATATGACCTGCCTATGGTTACACAGCAAATCTCAGAACAGAGCCCATCTGACTCCTAACCTTTTGTTTTTACAACTTGATTCTGCTATTCTGTACAACCATCTTCCATACTGAAAGGTAAATGGGGATACATGCATTCCCTAGCATCCTAGTTTACCATTCAGCAATGCTCCTGTGTGTCCGAGATACTGAAGTCTCAATGTCAATTGGATGATAACGGAGTCCTCTCAGCTCCAAAGTTTCATCCAGTGCTCCTACGACATACAGTGCATCATGGCGATCTGGGATTGCGGGAATGAAAAATTGCACATGCATTTTAAAATGCATTTTAAAAATGAAAAAAGATTAAGTAGTGCTGTAAGCAAAACATTACAAATTGTGGTCTTGGTATATTTCCCAGTGGCTAATCTAGTGGTAGAATTACACTATCCTTAACAAATAACAGGTTTAAACTAGAAACTTGTCAGTGCAATAATGTTGGTTAGGGGTGTGATTCTTTACAATATTTGTATGCCAGCAAAAAGTGCTAGTGTAGATGCAGTTATACTATTAAAAAAGTCTTTTTGATGGCACAAGCAGTGTGTCTACTAGGGGAATTACCAATAGAGTTATACTAACAAACCCTGCTAGCATACCAAGTCAGTTTGCTCTCTTCCTTCTCACCAGCATATCATGCTCCAGAGAGCTACAGTTATAAGGAGAAAACAGACTGGAAAGATGGAGACAGAAAGAACTGCTTGTCATAATCAGACAAGACTTATATTTGAAATTACATGTACTATGCCACAGCGCAGTATCAGGGAATGATTCATCTACACAAACTCAAGAAATATATCATGAGAAATCATTGACAATGTTAAAGGCCAGGCTGGATGGATACCTTTCCTGAGGCTAGAGGGGAGACAGTAGGCTTCATAACTCTTTATAATGGCACCTGTTTGCTAAAAAGGTGTGCAATTAACTGAAGCTTGAAAAGAACTCATTTCATCCCTACTGGTCAGCGAAGAGTCAGATACAGAACACATTAGGAAAATGAGACATGGGTTTTCTTTGGATACTGTTGTTCCAGCCTAGAGGATGTTTGGAGACCTGGTGTTAGAGAAGAAGTTACTTAATAGCAGCAGCTTTAGTGAGCATGCAGGAGAGGCTTGGCGCAGATTCACACTACCAGAAGAAACCATGGAAAATTCTCCATCTCTGCTAAAAAGGAGAAAGGCACCATTTTTATCTTACCTCCACTGGCAGCTGTGAGCTCTGTCCGGCGAACAAAGCCAAGGTATCCAGTTCTAGCCCACAGTGTCTGAGCAGGATCGCCAAAGCTCAGACGAGTGTTGAAATGATCAGCTTGAAGGGATTCGTTATCATAGATAGTATAATAGCCACTGGCTGTGTGGGGACTATTCACCCAAATCTACAGAGGAGATAATACGGTTCTGAGACAAACACACCATGGACATGGAGCCATCTTCAGGCAAAAGGATTAAAGGCATTGTACATAGAGAAATCCCGTAGGAACTAAATTGTAAAAGGAAGTTCTCTTTATTGAAGGTTTAGCTGGCACAGTTACTATTTGGCACCTTAGCTTTGGGTGCCCAAAAAGCCACCCCAACACATCCTGCAGAGTTTTAAAATGCACTTTCCAAATGCCCTCCCCTATAACAGCAAGAGGTGGCTGGATAAACTGCAGGTTTTTATTGCTTGTATAACAATTTCTATGTATCTATCAGGGAAGGTTTAACTACAATCAAATAATCAGAACAGCCTGCAAGTTCAATTGCAAATTTGATGGTTTCTTTAGACTCCAACTGCAGGTTATGGTAATAAAGGTGCAATACCCCACAGCTCAATGATATTTGCAATGCGTGAACCTTCATTTCTAAAGTGATTTCTCTTTCTTTACTTTTGATGTTACACACTGTTACACAATGCCCACACAAAAGCTCTAGGCACCTCAATAGTACTCAGATTTCTAAATATCCGGTAGCATTAACCCATATTTATAAACAAGCTCTGCCAACTAGCAGCCTTAAAATAATCAAGTGGAGAGAATATAGTGCAGCCAGCAAACAAAAGCAGAGAAATTCCCAAAACAGTAATTAAACCAGCATCTACCTCCCCAAGATGAGAATCTCCAACAGGCCCTTTCGTCTCAGGATTGACTATAATCACTTTGACTCCAGGCAAAATCTAAAGGACGCAACAAGGAAAGTGGGCAAATCAGTTCATGGACTTCTGCCTTTAAGTGTCCAAAACAAAAACAGTTAATTCACATCTTGATTTTTATGAGCATGGGTTTCCCCTTTTGTGGAATGTATGTACACCCGTATGCACACATCTACACAGTACTGACTAATGTTACAGCAGGAATGCATTGCTGACTCTCAGGGTCCAAGCAAGTGAGGAATTCTGGGGCTGTAAGTTCAGGACACCAGGGATTAATAGCTATGTTTTGAGTGTTTGCATAACGAAGTCTGCTCAGACTACTTGGAAAAACTGTTTCTATTGTTAGAGAGCAGAGGGCTGGAGGATTGGGGTCACCAGGGCTGGGAAACAGAGCAGAGGGCAGACGTTGGGGGCTGCTGGGGCAGACAGACAGAGCAGAGGATGGGGACACAGGGGATTGGACCACTGGGACCAGGAGGCGGAGCAGAAGGCAGGGAAGTGGACCCGTATATGCAGCATAGGGCATTACTAGAGTTGGGGCACAGTGGTGCCCTACATAGCTGTGTATACCTAAGGACAGTCCTATAAAATACAATCAGCCCCACTGCCCTCACCCCCAAATTGTTTTAGTGCATCACAACATGGAAACTTTAACTGAAGTTATAGCAAAGCCTACTATTACAGTGAGGGGAAAAAAACTAATTTAAACAAGTGTCACTACCCCAGGGAGTTCATTCAATTATTATCTCTCCCATTCCATACTGTGTCTGGGAGCAGATGCCTCCCAAAACTACAAATTCACATATAAAATGTTTCTGAAGGACAAACACACAGATACCTAGTCTCACGCTGTGTGTGCCAAGCTATTAGAAAGTGAATGTGAAATTACCTTTCCAGATTCCGAAAGCAGAAGGCTCTGTGGAGCTCCCCTCTCTACCAAACGCACTCTGAAGGGAAAAAATTATGAAAAGCAAGAACTTAATTTACCATCTAGAAAAGAGAAATCTGTTGGCCAATACAGTGTTGTTCATGAGGTTACATGCCAGATAAACGTACTACATATTTGAGAAAAATTTCCCGTCTGTGGGTCTGTCGAGAGACCATTTGTTCAAGAACTCCTCCTAAACGGTAAGAGCTGGGACCACCAAATTCGGTATATAGCTTCCGCTTATCCTAACTTATAGGTTTGGTTGTGCCAGGAAAATGGGATGTGCGTGGAATGGGATTACTTCTCACGAAACAGAAAGATAGTACTTTGATATATAATGAGCCCATGGGGCAAGCAGGGGCTCTGGGATGGAAAGCAGGATCAGTTATATGGTCCTAATCCCCCAGGTCATTGTACAGTAGTTGCTGCATTCCTCACTCTGCAAGTGAGCACAGGTGAAAAATGACACTGGACCTGCCCTAGCTAGGGGACGTGCACCCCTCCCCCAGCTGTGCCTAGGGTTGCCAGATGGTTTAACCAAAAATACTGAACCCTCCCTCCCAAAAAAAAAACCTGGGAAAAATTTTTGCTGAAGAAAAAAAAGGGGGGGGGAGGGGTGTAGTTGAGAAGAAAAAAAAAGAACCCAGAGAGTAAAGCTAAATAAATAAATAAATAAAAACAGCATAGCCCCTTTAAGAAATGATTTTGAGGCATTTTGGCCCTAACAGGCTGCTGGCAGCCATCCACCACCTTGTCTCCCTGCTCCGGGCCGGATAGCTCCCCTGCGGAACCTGGTAAGAACCCAGAATTTTTGCCTCCTGGCCAGGAAAAGAAGTAAGAAAATACTGGATATTTTAGGTGTCTGGTATTTTCTGAATTTTTTACTGGACAGGGGGCAAAAATATCAGACTGTCTGGGTCAATACTGGACACCTGGCAACCCTAGCTGTGCCTGCCAGAGCTGCAGCAGCCATAGAGAGGTGCTTCTCACCTCGCCCCAGACTGCTGCAATGAGACACAGCTGGGGCTGTCCTCTCTCTTCTGGGCAGCCGGCATACTGTGCCTCTTATCACTCCCCCCCCCCCCCCCCCCAAGAGCAATGATTTAAATGAAGCATGTACATTTTCATTTTATTTTCCAAAAGCAAAAAAATGAGTTGAAGACCCAAGCAATGCCAGGTAAGTCTTCTAGAAATAAATAAAATGCAATGTAAATACACTGTACCTGTCATGTCTTAAAGATTTCAGGTCGACATACACTATGGTAGGGTCAGGCCCAGAGGTTCCCTAAAGGTTAACATTAAAGAACATATTTATATTTTCTATTTGTAACTATATGATTGCCAATGGTAACATAGGGTAAAAACCCCACCCCAAAGCAACAACCATCTCCTCCCTCCCTCATGTGCAAAGAGCATGACTTTTTGGACACTGATTCCCATGAGACACTCTGGGAATCGTCCCAGCTGGGCTGCTTGATTAGTACAACTGGTGTGTGTGTATTAGGGCTACCTGGAGACTTGCCCTCTCTTCTCAGCCACACCAGCTAGTCTCTCTGTCTCCTGCTCAAAGAACATCACACAATGATCTTTCCTTTTAGGGTCTGTTTCTCTTTACTCTGTTTTCTAGTAACTGTTAAAAAAATCCAGCAAATATCTAACTGTTTCAAGTCTCACTTTTTAAAAGACCAAACAATGACAAAACTGGTGCTTAAAACCACTGCACTGACAAAGACAGGCTAATCTGGGCCCAGGCCAACGCAGGCGCTCTCAAGTTTCCTTATGTCTCATACTTCTGCAGAATTCATCTTCACATTTCCCACCCTGCAGCTGGACCAGAGGGAGTGCAAGCATAGACAGGCTACCAGATGGTAACATCTCTTGAGTTCTCAGTGCTCCAACTGTCACTTCCTTAGCTGGGAAACTGGAAAAAAAGGCTGGAATAGATACAATCTTGAGAGAAATTGTTCCATGGCACTACTCCTCCCATGCATGACTAATATCCCAGTAATCGCTTATTTGGAAATACAATGTTTTGGAAGTGTATCAGGTGTTTTTAGATTCTTTATTGCAATCTGGCAGCTGGAAACAAGGAGGAACTGCCCTGCTGCTCTCCACAAAGCTCCAGAGTATTCCTCAGATGAGAGTTTGAGCTAAGTTAACAATTTAATAGCATGTGTTGGTATTGGTGAGCTTGCCAATATAGAGCTTGATGAAATCTGGAAGCGTGGTACCACTGACAACATAAGGTCTTCCACATTAAATACCTGTAAACAGATAGCTACGTTGACTCTTGACCCAAAGGTGGTGCTCACAGCACGGGATGATAGGCCAATGTCTTTGAAAAGCTTGGAGAAGGACTGAGTGAGAGAAATTCGTGGCCGTTCTTCTGCGACCACCACGCAGGTCCGGACACAGGACAAATTAATTCCTCTTGCCTGAAATGTGGTGCAAATACAGATAAATGCAAACAATTGCGGCTCTGCCTCTGACAAATGAATTAGAAACCCAGTTTGCCCTCCCACTCCATACCCAAAACCAATGCCTCCCATTATTGCCTTCATAATAAACATATCTTATTGTGTCCCAGTTAGCAGGCCATCAAATGTGACTCTGATTAGGCAGCCCAAAAAGCATACATGCATTTTATGCTTCTGATTCCTATCCAGCTCTAAGGAATGCAGCTCTCTGCATTTCTGTAGTACCTCTTCCCTTGAACCTCAGCACACTGCTGCTGGGTAACTCAAGACTATCGCTCCCTATTTACAGATGAGGAAATGGAGGCACAAATGACTTGGTCAAGGTTACACTGAGGCTTTAGCAGGGCTGGGCACAGACCTCTTGATTACGTGCTCTAATCACTGGAAAACAACCACTGCTGCCCCCCATTTTAAAAAATGGACAGCACTACCAGCTTCACAGAGCTGCAAGGTAACCTATGTGATTGGGACTATAAGGCAAAGCATAAAACTTGAGAATATTTTGTTCTGTCAAGTGGTGAATGACTGAGCCTTGAGTTTTGACATGGAGCGCAAAGCCAGTTTTTGGAAAGCAGATGCAAGGAGTACAGGCCCGTACACAGGAATTTCTGTGGAGGTGGTGCTTTTTGGTGAATGTGGACTGCAATTTTTTAATATAATTTAAAAATATATATATATTTCCTGCTGTTCTTTCCTCCACATACCGATATTTAAACCTGTTTTGAATAAAAGCTAGCACAACTGGCATACAAGGGACCATTTTTTATAAGGGGTTTTATTTTTAAATGATTCTCATTTAAATTTAAAATGGTCCCTTATTTTCCAGTTATATTCCAGTTGTGCCTAAAAACCAATTTCAAAAATAAATACTAATTTAAACTAGAATAATATTAATACAAGGAATCAGCCCAGTTGCAGTGAAATTGCCTGTATACAGCCATTTCAAAATAAATGGTCAGTGAGGGAAAGCTAACGCATCTACTGTTGCTTTGTATCCGTGTCCTAACTGGTAGCCATCTTTGCAACGAAAAACAACGGTCTGCCACCAAGCAGTGCTAATCGCCCAAAGCCCTGTGGGATGCCCAGCAAGGTCCAATTATAGCCTATATCTGGGGTGCCCAAGACATTGATCGCAGTCGACCAGTCGATCGCAAGCGGTTAACTGATGGATCACAAAGCAGACTGGCAGTCCACTTTCCTGGCCGCCTGGGAAGGCTGGGGCAGAATCAGCCTGTCTAGCTGGGTTGCAGTTGTGGTAGCCTGGCCCGAACTGTGGCAGGGCTGGTGGCTGCCCCGCTCTTGCCACAGCAGCCTAGCCTTGCCCCTGGGGAAGGGGGCAAATCAGCCCTAGCCTTCCCCCAGCCAGCCAGAGTACAGTGGTGGCAGGCTGGGGCAACGCACTGCTCCAGCCTTCCTCCAGCTGGCCAGAGCGTGGGGGAGGAAGGCTGGGACAACTCAGGGGACCATGTGGGAGTGCATTCACACCCTCTCTGTGTATGAGCCTGGAGTTAACCATAAATGTTTAGCGTATTTATTTTTTTCCTCCCGCTCTTCCAGAGAGTTGTGTTGCTGCTTAATCAGTTGGCCAGCAGACACGTTACACCTCCAGCTGGCTGAGAGCCCTCTAGCAGGCTGATGGTAGATAGCTATTTGTGCAGCATGATGTTGCTGCTACTGTTTCCACCTTCTAAAGTTTTTTCTAACAGTCATTTGCTTTAGCACAAGATTAGGTGTCAACTTTTAAAATCAGTGTAAAATACTGACAAAGGTTCTTACCTTTAACACTTCAACCTGATTTCCAAGTCCCTTTGTGCACAACTCCATGACTGAATAGGAACAGAAAGTGTCCCTTATTCTGTACTGACTGACAGTGGAAAGCCAGAGGAAAAAATTGGATTCCAACTCCATAGGAGGAATTAATATGGACTGGTGACCAGAATACACGCTGTCATGGAAGATTAAAGAGGAAGATTTTACTGTAGAAGCTGGATAGTATTAAGTTATTTGTTTATTTGGCCACTGATACATACTGATTATAGGACCAAATGTAGGTAATGGAATTACATGTCTGGGATAATCTGAGTGCAACATTTGTGGTCCCTCTCCTTTATAATCACAGAATATTAGAACTGGAAGGAACAGGCTCTCACGACAGGACCAAGCACCATCTGGATCATCCAGCAATTTTGCATTAGTAGTGAAAATGTCTAGTAATTGAGAAATGATGCACCTACTTCCCACTGTCAATGTGAAGGAGAAATGCAGGCTCAGCAAAATACATTCCATCGTTATATGTAACCAACAAAGAAAGAGGAGAGAAACTTTCTAGAGCTAATCATCTCCTACAGTGATTGATATTTAAGAAAGAAAGAGTCATACTTGGATAGATCTTAACCAGAAGGGTCACGTTATTGGGCATCCAGAGCCAGATCCTGAGCTAGTATAAACTGAAGTCATTCCACTGAAGACAATGTAGCGATGTCAATTTATACCAATTGAAAATCTAACCCTCCATTTCCTGCTTTGAAACCAATCAATATCTTACCCTTGGTTTTCATTCCAACTCATACCTGCAAAGGCACCAGAGCACGAAGCCAAGTCCACAGTAAGGATCAAGACAAATGGCAATTTGCCGAGAGGAGTAGAGCTCACACTGGAGCTTTATCGCTCTGCAAAGAGCATTCACGGCTGAGTGGGACATCTGTATCAAAAGACAGAGCGGAAGAGATGCAGTGTTTAAATCCAAGAATGCAGGAATAGGATTTCTCTGAGTCAGCCAGGTATGCGCTTGGTTTGCTAACAATGCTACACTACAAATTAACTACCCTTATTGCACATGGTGAGCATTGTGGGAACATGGAATCTTCCACAAAAAGCTCTGTTTATTTTAGATCATTAAAGAATGTTACAAAAGAAGCAGCCCCTTCAGTTTCTCACTGTACACCTCCCACAGCCTCTGGAGCCCAACCACTACCCACCCCAGAGACTAAGGACTCAGCTTCTATGCCTCTTTTTTTGCACACCCTCTGTTGCCAACTGCCAGAGTTCATCTCTGCTTTCAGTTAATGCTGTTCCAATAATTCACTGTTAGCCAAGAAGGCAGAGCAATATCATCATGCCCTGTTCACCTAAATATGCAATTTTCCATCTGCCTATGCACCTGGAATCCTGAGGTTGCTTCTGACCCCAGTTTTCCAGCATGGCAGCACAATGTAGAGCTGTATTACCAGCCTGGAGTCAGATGGCATTCTTTGTGTCTGCTAATACACAGCTTAACTCTCCAAGTTTATTAACTGGGACAAATGAACTTAATTAAATCTCAAGAGCCAATTTAAAGATTCAGCCAAAAAAGGCTTTATGAGACTTTCCTTCCAGCAGATGCTACAGTACCTTCACTCCCGTAAGCATGCCTGTCGTGGACACGCTAAAATCTAGATATGCCAACATTTCTGGTGTGGGTGGTTTATAGATCTGAGGTAGCCGCTTCCTGGGCAAGTCATCTGTGTGGGTAAGAAACAAAGTCTTATGAGTCTGTTGTTTCTCAATTAGGATTCTCAAGGATGCTGAAACTTTCAAATAGTAGGATGAGATGCACGTAGGGAAGTGCAAGACTTCCTGATAGTTGGCTGTGGAATTACCTTCCACAGGAGACCAACCTGTCTCTCTGCTTTCAGGAGGAAGTGCAAAGACCATTTTCCATGTCAAAAATTACCCAATTAAAAAAAAACCAAACATCTATCTGCTCTTCGAAATGGGGAGAAAAGAGAAACTAAGTCTCTGTGTGAACTCTATTCACTTGGTCTGCAAGGTGCTCTGAGACCAATGGGAAGAGTAAAGTGTGGGGAGAGTCAATAGATGTCACGAGGCACAGAATCGGAAACATAAATGCTATCAAGATATTACACTTGTCGTGTTATTCAGTGTTTGTCTCTTCTGAAATTGCCAGATAGGGGCCAGTCAGTGTAACTATGTCCTGAGGCTTCTAACATCAACTGAACTTTAAATTTTATCATCCTGCTATAATTCTACATGGGGCTCAGCTCTACACAAGGAACAATTAAAGTTTACAGGATCAACCATGGCTCAGATTACAAGGAAAACCAGCTTTGTGTGTCTCATGCTTTTTTCAAATTAATTTAAGAACATTCAATATTTTTTGTCAGAAAGGAGCTAGAAAGTCTGGACCTATCCTCCCTTGACGGTCTTGCACCTTTCCCCCTTTTTTAAACTGCAGGTGAAAGTGTCAAAGCTGTGAGCTGCTGAACCACAGTGTCTCTCTCAGATGCTTTTTCTGAGCATTTCAGCCCCCAGAGCAGCCAGTCAGATAGAATCTCTTACAGAGTCAGGTGTTGCCAATACAGATACTATCAGAATCCCTACACATGGCTTTGAAAATCTTTGAGATACTTGGCACAAAGACGCTCTCACCTGTGTCGATGACAGTTGGCCAAGTTTTCACATCCACAGCAGCAGCTGCCTCTTTGGATTTCAGTAGTCTCATTAAAGTCTGAGTTGTGAGAATGCACGCAGCTTTGCTGACCTAAAAAAAACCCCAACTAATGATTTCTAGAAAGTGAAAGAGAAACACATATGGTCTTTCATACCCCCTAGCTAGAGTGGAGGTTTGGGGTATGCTTGTGCAATGCACTTCCTTCCCCCACCTTTGGGCCAGCTGGTCTCTCAATGTCCTTTGCTCTTCCCAAACACACCAATGTGCTCAGCCAAGACCCCAAATTCAGACTAAAACGCAGCTTGGCAAAATCTTTGGAGAGCCTGGCTGGGGATGTTAAGTCTACATGTTGTGTTAATCTTTAAGGTGCTGCTAGACTATTCGTTTTTGTAATTAGTAGGTAATTGGTAGACTGACACTTGTCTAGTAGTCACCTCAAGGTACCATGTTGCAATAAGGAGGTGTTATTTATTCCTTTTCATAACACAAGAGCTAGTGGATCACCAAATTAAATTAAAAGGCAGCAGGTTTCATGCAAACAAGAGGAAGTATTTCTTCTTATTAGTTATTAGATGGTTACAAGCCCATGGGTTATAGAAATTAGCCTATTCCTGTAACGACATATTTTGCAGCAACTTGTGTCACCTCTATTACAGCCAAAGGCAGCTCCCTGCTATACTGTTATATTTAAAAAAAAAAAAGCCAGAAAGCTAGAAACAGTTCATTCTGAGCCACAAGGATGTTCTAATATAATGCAGCCATGGAAGAGAGCACAAGATATTTCATTCTTACTACTCTCCAGATCCAAACACCAGGCCTATAGGTTACAGGTCCCCATTACTTACATCTACGATCATTCGCACAGTGGGCAGAGTCGCAGTGAGGTTCTGGGTGTGAGGGGGTCGAACAGTCACAGGAATGCAGCCAGCATACAAACAGCCATAGAATGCAGCAATTAGTTCAATGCCTGCAAGGACACAAGAGGGTGTTGCACAAGTGTTGACTAATTCCCTTATGACACTAACCTCTGGTGCAGTGGTCCCAAATTGTGGAGCATGTCCTCTCGGGGAGTGTGACAGTGTGTTGCCCTGCACTGGCCATTTAAGGGGCTTAGAGTAGAGTCAGAGGCAAGCCCAGCTGAGGCCCTAGGGGCTGCGAGAGGCAGCCATGGAGAGCGGGACTGCAAGAGCCATGGTAGGCTGGGGAGGCTTGGGCCAGAAGGGACTGTAGCCAGAAGTAGCAGGTCTGCACCCTTTGCCAGGGAGGAGTGGCCAGAAGGGACTGTAGTCTGCCTAGAGACGGGCTAAAGAGGGGGACTGGCAGAGGGCCACTGAGGCCTGGAGGGTGCAAGGGACCTAGATGTTTCCTGGCAGAAGAATGGGGGGTCCCAGGGAGTAGGGAGGACCCTGGAGAGTGTAGTGGAAGAAGAACAACCCCCCACCCCCAGAAGGGGTGGTGACAAAGACCGGAGTGGGCACTGCTGGAGGGCAGGGCGCTGAAGACAATACTGTACTGATGGAGAACATGGGGGGAGACACCAGCGGAAGGGGCGCATTGGAACAGCCAGCTAGTTCCCCAAAGTCACCTTGCTGAAGGCGCCATCCTTGTGAGTTGACCCCATTCCAGGGAGACATGGAAGAATTCTGGGGCACAGGACCCAGACCAGCCCCCACGGGCGCTGAAAGCAAGTGGTATCCAGCCCCACTCCACCCCTCCTCTGCCTCCAGCCCAACTCTACTCTACACCCAGGCCAGTTCCACCTCTAGCCCCAGTGCTTCCCCCATCCTCAACTCCACCTTCAACCCAAGCTCTTCTGCTGAGGAAACCTGGGCTGTGCAGCAATTGGGAAGGGGGGAGGGTAAGTGGAAAAGTTGGGGCACCACTGCTGTACTCATAATAATCCAGACTCAAAGAATTACAGTTATGACCCTCAACGGCAGAGAATTTCCACCTACACCCTCGGCAGTACTATAGTCCAGAGCAGTGGGTTTCAAACTACAGGTCACGACCCAGAACAAGGTTGTAGAATGTCAGGCACTGGGTCTCGTTGCTGCAGGGGAAATCAGGTGACTGGGAGGAGAGGGGGTGCTAAGGCTGGCTAACTGCCTGTCCTGGCACTGTAGACTGTGCTGCGCCCAGTGGGGGTGGGGAGAGAGCACAGGGCTCTGGGCTCTGACCCTGTCCTGAGCACTAGCTCCACACACCCACTGGCTGGGAACCTGCTACTGGCTGCTTCTGGGGTGCAGCTTGGTTTGTGGAACCAGGACAGGCAGGAAGCCAGCCTTAGCATCCCGGCTGCACCGAGTGGGAGCTGCTCAAGATGAGCTCCTCCTGCCCCAGCCCTGACCCTTCCAAAGCCAGATCCGCACCCTACACTTCAAAGCTCTCATCCTCAGCTCCACAGCAGAGCTCACACTCTAGTCAAATTCTGTTGGGTCATGGGCATCAACAATTTTCTTCCACTGGATCATGAGAAAAAAAGTTTGAAAAGCATGGTCCAGAAGAATCCACAAATACTAATGGCAGCATGACAAAGAAGAGGGGAGGAGAGAAGATGAAGGGAAAGAATCAGGAAAGCAGAAGAGATGGAAAGACCAGTTAAGAACAGCCGAGGAAAGAACAACTGGAATCAGGCAGCGTATAAAAGAACCTACAAAGAGTAAAAAGAACTATACATGAGTCAGTATATAACAGAACTCCCTATCAGTGCGAAAGGAAGCAAACACACAATCATACTAAAATGGGCTCTCCCTCATTAGAAGCATCTGTCCCGCACAGACTACATGACAGGAAACTGTGAATTACAGGCCATTGTGCAAGAGCAGTTCTGTGTAAGCACAAAAGCTTCTCTCTTTCACCAACAGAAGTTGGTTCAATACAAATCATCTCCGCACCCGCTTTGTCACTAATGTTCTGGGACTGACAGTTACATCACCACTGCATAAGCATTAATGCAAAGAGCATTTGCCACCAAGGTCCCAAAGAGTACCTACTTCCTACACAGTTACAGAAAAGTAGTAGCAGCAATAAGTCTACAGCAAGCCACCCTCGGAGCAGTGTCATAGTAGATCAGACATTTCTATACCACAACCAAAAGGCAGCACAGGAGCAAAGCCTCAATACTCTTAAGTCCACTCAGCACAGACAGATCTCTGAAGCCCCTTTTCTCTATTCAATCCAATGTGGCCACAACAGTAGTCTCAAATAAAATTCAGAGTATCAATGGGATCTTTGATGTTCTTGGGCACAAATCTGGAGTTTCTAAGATTTCATTTGAAACCGTGCATTTGTTGGAACGAAGTCAAGCTGAGCCAGTCTTTCCAGAATACAATACAGTCCAGAGATACCAAACCTGATGCTGAAACCTCTCACGCACCTTAGAACATAACTACTTGGTATGTAAACCAGATCGGTTATAGGGTCAACTCCAGGTATTGCCACTCAACTGTGCAGATGGTGCTCAACTGTTTCGGTCTTATTTTAAACTGTAAATCTTTCAAAACTTGTAACAGGTTGCTATGCATTTTCCCAGTGGGGATTCTGGCCAGCACCAATATGACCTTACCAGGAGGATAGAGCAACACCACATTGTCTCCTGCATTCAGATGTCCCTTGTCATACAAAACTGATGCAATTCTCTCTGCTCTCTTGTGCAACTGGAGGCATGTGGCAGTGCACACAGTTGTTCCCTTGAAGGAGAGAGAAATGTACTGAATGAGAGCTGGGACGGCACAAGGCAGCTGCATTAAGGGCAGCACAGATGAAAGTTTATACAGCCAGCGTCAATCCATACTCATTAGCTACCATGAACAGTCTGTGGATGACTAATGGGCCATTTATCCACCGTTTAATATCACCAAAATGGATTGAACTGACCCGTATCCTAGGAAACATCACCCATCGGGAAGTCAATTCAATAGGTTCTCCTGCACCTATATTGCTCCCTGACAAAACATACCCAAACTGAACATTCAAAGGTGGTGCAAAATCTGATTGCTTTAAAGCACAGTGCAGTAATTGCTAAAGAATGAGCAGTATTTTTTTAACATCTTCAGGAGAAAAAGGCTTCTAGTTCTGAAGAGTTAAACATTAAATAAATCCAAAGCCTTAGGCTGCACATTAAAGTTTCATGAACTTCACCTTGTAGGTCTCTCTCACACAGACACATATAGTATGTATGCATGCGGAATGGGAGTTATGTAAAGGTGCATGAGCCAGGAAAGTTTATAGAATCGTAGAATACTAGAACTAGATGGGACCTCGAGAGGTCATGGAGTCCAGTCCCCTGCCTTTACAGCAGGACCAACCACTGTCTATATCGGGGTGGGCAATAATTTTTGGCTGGGGACACTTCAAAAATTTATGAAGTGGCCCCAGAAGGGGCGGGACCAGGATGCTTCCAGGCTTCCCCACCCACAGACCATGATTGCTCAGGGGGTGGGAGGAGCCTCTTTGCATGCCCCCCCACTAAGCACCCATGCCTCTGGCAGAGCAGGAAGAAGCTCAGCATGCTTCCCCACCTCCAGGCCAATTAGGGCCTGGGGGCAGGGGAAGTGCATGAAGCTTCCTCCGCCCTGCCAGGAGCACGTAGCACTTTGAAGTGCTGCATGCTCCTGGCAGAGAGAGAGGAGACTTCACATGCTCCCCTGCCCCTAAGCCCTGATTGGCCTGGGTGCAGGAGGAGCATGCGAAGTTTCCTCCGCCCTACCCCCGCCCTGTGAGGAGCACGCAGCGCTTCAAAGTGCTACGTGCTTCTGGCAGGGCAGAGGAAACTTCATACACTTCTCCTGCCACCAGGCCGTAATTGGCCTGGAGGTGGGGTAGTGGCAGAGCTTCCATGGGCCAGATCAACCTGCTTGGAGGGCTGGATCCAGCCCATGGAGGGCCTTTTGCCCACCCTGATCTAGATCACAGAAACATCCTTCTCAATGTAGAGTTTCTAATCTGATGTCGAGCAGCAGACTAATACCCCCTAGGGAGACATTTCAGTAGTATATATTGGAGGAGGGGCAGAAGACGAGGAAGACGACACCAAGAATGTGGCTTCGCTCCTGAATGATCCTTTGAAAGAAGTTCTTTAAACTGAAGAAAGAGCAGCACCTTGACTCTGATGATTTAATGGTGACACTTTTATGACACATGAAGAGACAAAGCTCTGAAGTTAATGAAAACTTTCCACATCAATGTCACACGTCACCTCCATAGTTACTGTGGTCATGGTGACATGTTCATCCTTGATGACCAAGATGCACCCCCTCACCTGAGAGTCACCACAGCCCTAGACTGCGGTGAACTCCAGTTACAGTGGTAGAGGTCCCAAGACTGAATGGAAGACACCATTCATAGTGGTGATCTCAGCCTCTGCCAGCCAGCACCGCATGATAACCTGAGCTCCCCCCCCAAAAAAAATAAAACCATGTACCTTGGCATTTAGCAGAAGGGAGAGCGTGTGTTCAGGGGTTGCTTGAGCTCTCCACTGTAACACCTCTGCCAGGAACTGGTGCTGCAACGAGAACTGGTAGTGAGTGCCAACACAAGTGCTCCAAAGATGGCAATTCCACATCACCACTCGGTGTTGCATTCAACTGGGGGGCTAAACGCTTTCCCACAAGCCAGTCACAACAAGTATCTGGCCTTAGGGATTTACCTTTCTGACCAAATCGTTGTCTTCTATTTGTCCAAGGTCCCTACCAGCAGCTTGAGCAATGCGCTTCCCAGCAACCAGGTTCCCCACCATCACAGAGGCAGGCCCAACACCTGTGAGCAAAGAGCAGCCATATAAACTTGGTAAAGAATGGGAATGTACAGATACACAGAAAAGAAGCCACTCTTTATTTTACAGTCTGCAGGGCAGCAGCGCAGGCTACTGGTTCAAGCAGGGAGAGGACGACAGAGATCCCAGCTCTGCCAATTACTCAATGCACCATCTTGGGCAAGTAACCTCACCATGAGATGGGCTCAGTTTCTTCTACCTGAGAATTATGGCTAATAAAACTACACCCCCATCCCCCGCCAGGTATTCCCCGTGGATCTCATCATGGAGGAGGAATGCGGAAATTGGAAATATCCTAATGTCTTTAGTAGGGATTCACAATTGGACTTAGAATGAAAGGGCACAGGCTGCCTTGCCTTAGGGGACTTTAAGACAGGCTCAGTGCTGCACCAAGAGCCGAAAATTATAGCCTATAAACCAAGACATGAGAAGGGGATACTCTAGCCTTAGCCTGTTGGAGAGCAGGAGACTTGCACTCAAATGGAATGAGAATTAGTGAGTAGAATTGAAGGCTGCTCCCCACAAGGCTCCTCCTGAAGCATGGCCACCACAAGGCGGATTGAAGAGAACCCTGGAACTGCAGAGGGATTTTTGCTGGGCTACCTGTCTCTGCTTCAGAGACCTCCTGCTCCTCCAGGCAGCGAGCCTTGCCTATACTGATGTTTGAAATGAGCCCCTGGCAAACTGATGCACCAATGGCAGGCCTGGCAGACTGAGTGTCACTGTGATCCCCAGCACCCTGAACACTTCTTAGTAAGGAGATCACAAGTGAAGCCATCAGCCTAGTTTTCCAGGCCTGAGCCAAAAAGGCTAAGAGTCTACCCGTTGCAGTCAAGCTCTTGCCAGCATTCCCGGAGTGAAACACCGAGTTACCTGGTTGTTTCTGCCTGGGCTTTGGCAAGTTGGTCACACACGTGTGTGGGCACATGAGGATGTTACACGGGTGCAGAGAGCCCTCCAGAAAGTGCTGTTTGGTTTGAGAGATATGGATCCCTCCGAGAGGAGTTTTTGGCAAAGTGTTGGCTGGTACTAGAGCAAGGCAATACACTCCAACTTGGTGAATACTGTCAATTGCCTGGAGATAGAAGAGAAGAGGTCACTCAACTGGGGCAGAATCTAGTGTTACTGGGTTTCCTAACAAATTCCAGGAGCTCTTCCTGCACTTGTAAGCTCACTGGCTGCAGTGACCATCCCTTTGTACAGTGCTTGGTACAAACAGGCCCTGGGCCGTGCCTAGGAATCCTAGGATCTACCACAATACATACAAATAACATCTTGTTTGTAAAAAAACAAATCAGAACATAATACATCACTCTCTTATGGACCATAAGCAAGCGCAAGGCAAAGTCAGTGCACAGCTGTCCAGAGCAGCCCGCTTACCTGAAATACCAAGTACCTCTAAAATGGGTGTTTGAAAGAAGCCCTCTTCTTTGGAGCTTTGAATGCCTGCCCTCAGCAACCTGCCTTGAACACGTTACTTGGAGAGTAAGTCCCATAGCTGTGATATAAATAGCCCATGGAGACAGTGGCAGAACAGAGCAGGCAACAGGCTAATATCTGGGTGGGTTGATTGGTCCCAGATACCAAAACCAACAAGGCAGGAAGAGAACATTATCCTCACAAGATGCTAAACATGGCCACCGTGGAACGCTAGGAAATGAGTAATAGCCTGTTGGCGTTCCCTCCTTTACAATCCATCCCACCCACCCACAGCATACATTTTTGGTCATGAATGATTCAAGTCTCAATCTGTGGAAAGGTGGTGAATCATCTCTGTCTAGTGAGGTTTGTTTTTTTTTAATCTTGCAGTCTTTTCAGTCCTGGAATGAACCACCAGCCTCTGTCTCTCCCCAGTATTCACACATTTTAACATATTACTCAGATTAGTGTATGTTCTCCCATTAGCGAATACAGCTAACATCCTGCAAGGTTTCCAAAAATTCCTCTCACACAAACTCCAAAACCACGATTTGACATTCATCCTGCACCCACCATTTTCTTAAGACTCAACTGTTTTACCTATTTTCAGGTATCAAATGATTCTAGCACTGTACTGCTGAAATTACTTCTCAGCTAATAACAAGTGCAGCTTTAAAGAATTGTTTTTAGAGCACCAGCCTGATCTACAGGGATAGGAGCCAAAGACTCCTGACTTCTAATCCAAGTTTTGCTTTGTGGCACTGAGTGCAGTTAGTTTCACTTTTCTGTGCCTTGCCTATGTAACAAGGGTAACCCTGACCTGTCTCATTAAGGGCTGTATTATTTTGTGCCTCTGTTGCCTTCGCACTGCCATCTTGCTGCTAAGAGGAATCATGATGATGGCCACAAAGTGGTGTCCATCTGAGGCACACTGGGGTCACCTGAATTATCCATAAGCTGACTGAAGAGGGGGTGCACACAGAAGCCCAAATCTCTCATCCAGGCAGCTGGACTCAAACTCCGTAGTCTAGACATAGCCTAACTCCTCCACATCCAGGGAACGCGTCTGCTCTTCCAACATTTTCTGCGGAAGAGCAGATGCGCTCTTTTGGAAGTCCTCTCTTCCTCATACCACGAGGAAGAACGGCTCTTCTGAAAGAGGTTTTTCTGAAATTTGGCCCAGTGTAGATGGGCCAAATTTTGGAAAAGCTTCTTCTGAAAAAACAATTGGAAAAAGGTACGCAAATCATGCAGCGCAATTTGTGTACCTTTTTCCAAGAAAAAGCGGCAGTCTATATGCAGCCTTACCTGCAGCACTCGACTCATCCACTGAAAACTGTCCTCTTCGGAAGCATCCGGTCGCTGCTCTGCCACCACCACGATCCTGTCATCGTAGAACACCGAGACTGAAAACACAGCAATCCTGAGGGAAAGAGAATGCAGACTGATTGGGAACACAAGTCCTGGAGATCCAAGGAAAGAGACTGACTGTGTTCTAGCTAGGGAACAACTGCAAAAGCTTGAGGGGCAAGGGGGAAAAGGTGACAGTCAAATTGAAACCACAGCTTCCTGGGAAGGTAAAGGACAGCCGGCCAGATAAATGCGTACTCCCACTCTGCAGACAAGCTTCCTACATGCACACAGTCATTCTACCCTTCTGCTCCAGCCATGAGCTCCTCCTTCGAGCTAAATGCTAAGTATGCCAGGATAGAAAAGGGTAAACTGTTCCAAAACACCTACCTGGCCTAGCAGCCTGACTCCTACAGGCCTTTGCAGGGATGTGGGATCCATTTGAAAACTCTCCACAAATCTTAAATAAAACCCAAGCTCTCTGGGAAGGAGACCCAAACCAGCTGGTTGCAGACCAAGAGCCAATCACTAATTATTGGGGCTGAGGAAGAAACATTCCCTAGCAACCGTGATCCCAGAACTCCCCTCTGCAGGGTTCTTGCATCTCCCTCTGAAGTAGCTGGTGATGAATATTGTCGGAGAGAGGATACTGGATTAGTCAGACCCCAGCCTGATCCTATGTTGCCACCACTATGGAGACTGAATAGTCAAGGAAACATTTTCTATGACTGAAGCCAAAAAGTAGCCCAGTCAAGAAAAAACAACAGGCAGCCCACAACATAACCGCACTGTCATGTATTATTAGGAGACACAGACAAAGCCTGAAAAGAAACGAAGCTGTTTCCGTTACCACTAACCTTCCTCTGTAGACTGTCTTTATTGATTCAACTGCTAATCCAGTTGCAACGATGTCATCAGCATTGTGTCTGCGCCCACTAACTGTCAGCAAGCCATCCATTTTCCCAACCACAAACACCAAGCTCCCCTGAAAGGTAAAGGACACACATGCTTAGATGCCTTTGCTGGGTCATGCATCTTTCTTTAGTGATTGCTTTTGTGCATCATTAGTTCAAACACATTTGTTATCAATAGACCCCACAGCACTTTCTTTTCTGATTGGATTCTATGAGGGGGAATTTGGATAAAGACTTCTACATTATTCTACAACTGCAAAAGTTTAAATCAATTATTGAACCAAACACTATAGCACATTGCACTAGAATTGGGAAACAAAATTACTTCAAATTTTCTGTCTTAGCCTATAAAGAACTATGGATGGATTTCTACCTTGCAAGATGACAACATACTTCAAAATTTAGAGGTTTTTTATGAACAGACCATCATGTCACAAACATGGACAATTTATTTTGAAATTTCCTCTTTAACAGTGTGGGCAGGGCCAAAAGAAGAATAAGGAAGCTGGTAAAACTCCAGCTATTCCCCATGGGTCTTGCGCTACTGCCGGATAGTGTTAGCCTCAGAGGCTCACTGTGGCCCTCCACATAGCCGCTTTCTCTTCATTCAAGGCAGGAACCACAGCCTGCTGAATCATACTTATCACAGGCCATAAGTTTGGGTAAAATCCCCTCTGGAGTCCTGATCTCCCTTCTCCAGGCAGAGGTTGAGATGTCCTGGGGAGATTGGGGGAACCTGAGCCCATCCACTACTCTGGATTCCAGCCCAGGGACCCTATGGCACCAGCAACAGGCAGGGTTACTGCCACTCTCAATCTGGCAGCTTTTCCCTGGGCCACGTCCCTAAACAATCCCCCCCGGTACCTGCTTACCAGTGCTCCACTCACACAGCTCCTTCACACAGGCACTTCCGCCTTCCTGCCACCTTACTCCTGGGGAGCTAGTGCAAGACTGGAGACTGCTTTCAAGATAGCTCCCAGTGGTATTGGCAGCAACCCCCAGCTGCTGCTTCTGATACAGAGCCAACCTTAATTGGCTGCAGGTGTCTACTCAGCCTATAACTTCTAGCAAGCTCTAATTGACCCCAGGTGCCTGTCTGATTATGCTGCAGTTAGGTTTTGGCCTTTCCTTTACTCAGGGAAAAGAAAGATTCACCCCAACACCAGCATTTCTCCCTTCCATCAGTGCGCAGCAGCCAGCTCATCTGGGTCTGTCACAGATGCAACTATGGGATTGTGAAAAACTTGAAAGAACTATGCCTGCTACAGCTAAGTAAAGCTCAGAGGTTTGGCACACAACTCCGACAGTGAGGCTGTGTGAGGGCAATGTTTTGGAAAACAAGAGTTACTACTATGGAAAGCAATCCACCTGCCCCAACATTTACAGTTTAAGTTACCAGTTCTTAACAGTATGCGCTGGTCACCAACTGCTTTTCTTTTATGCATTTTAAGCCATTAATAGTGACATGAAGATAAAACCATGAATCCAAGCATGGAAGTTACATGACGTACAGGTCCAACAAACCCCATCAAGCCTGAACGGACAAATGGCACATCGCCCACTGGAGAACCAGAAGAGTTGACAGGGATAACCTGGAACAGAAGACAGGCCACTGAGAGAGTTGATTCTCTTGTACTGGGACACACAAATTCCCCGCCCCGTCACCCCGTCCCCCCCACACCCTCCTAACCTCACCACATCAGTGTGCTGCAGCAAGAGTTACTCTAGATGCAAAATTAAATAAATAAATCCCCTACAGCTACTGGATTTTAAGGATGTTAAGAGTCAGGTAACTGACTAATTGAGCAGTTGATACAAATTATATCGACTACATGATTAGTTGATAAGGGAAGGCACTCTGTCCCAGCTTACACCGGTCCAGGAGTTACCCCCACTGTGGCTCTGCATTTAAATGTAGTAGGAGTCGGACGCGCAGGCAGCCTGACTCCTACTACATTTAAACTGCAGAGGGGGTAGGTCCTGGATCGGCACAAGCCAGGAAAGAGCCGGGACCACTGAAGCTTTGCATTTTTAAATGTAGAGCTGCAGCAGCCCTGTCTGTGGTCAGCCCTGGTCACCAGGAACAGGGCAGCCCCTGTTCACAACACCTGGGCTGGCTGCGGGCAGAGGCTGCTTCAGCAGCAGCCCCAGTTTGTGGCAGCAGCCTCTGTCTGTGGTGGTGAGGGGAAGCTCCCCACTGAGACACTCTCGAACATAACTACTTCATGGCAGCCTCCCCTAACCCCTGCCTCTGACAGAGACAGCAGCATGGGGGGCAGGAGGTAGGCAGCACCATGGAGACAGTGCTGGGGGGGAACCGGCTTTTAAGCCACCTCTCCCCAGCACCAGCTCTTGTCCCTCCCCCCTCTCCCTCTTTGCTGCTTCTTATACAAAAGCAGCAAGGGGGACAGAGAGAAAGCAAGTAGCCGGCTACTCGCTTACATCTGTACTGTATTTTCCTCTGCAAAGTCTCCAGTTATAGCACAGTGTCCCACTGGCTCCCACCTGCCACCTCACTCCTGGTGACTGCTTTTAAGGCAGCTCCCAGCATGCACTGGCTACCACCCCCTACTGCTGCCTCTGATACACCAGGAGCGGGGCAGGACCCTGTGTTTAACCGTGAACTTTAACCAATAGTCTCAGGTTTATAGGTTAACATTTACATATTTACACTTTCATATCCCTAACTGGACTGAATATCGCTATGCTACCAGAACCCTGAATAACACCCAGATTTCTCTTTAACATGCAGATGAGGAGTCTTACTGGCAAAAAGACAGCATAAACTGAATTAGAGCAAATACTGGACGTCTGATTCTCCCATTCTTGCAGGAAACTAGTAAATTTATCTGCATTAGAAACTCTTGCTGCTGTCATTATTACTGCATGGTGGAAAATCTTAGCAAAAAGGAGTGTAGGCAATTCCTAATTATAACAAGCCTTCCCGGAAAAGGTTTCCCCCAAACGTAATGCCCAAATATTAACCCTATTGCTTGTTATAGAAATCAAGTGTGTCTGCAGTAAGATCAATTCTACACAGAAGGCAGGAGATCCATGGTGTCCAACATGCTAGCCACATGTGGCTAGTTGGCTTGAACAATGTTGCTATTTGGCGAGTTGAGTATGACTAGTTCTCTATAGTGGCCACTACTGCTTCAGAACTGGCTGGACACCACAGCAGTAGATGAAAAGTCAGCAACACAAGAGAAAGTAAAAGTCTACCATATGATACACACCTCAAACGTGTTCTTTGTCACCCCAGCCAGTCCATAATACATCATCCCTCCTGTTCTGGAGCTAACACAGATTTCACCAATCTCATCTGTTTTACAGAGTTGAGGAGATCCATCAGGTTTCACAATGCACATCATTCCTAGAGCAAAGCACACATCATTGCATAACTTAAGCATAAAAATTGTCTGATATATTTAAGTTTGAGGAACAAGTAACATTTTAGAAAGTGATGGCGAGTAAATGTAGTGAATCCTGAAGCTGAATATACATGGGCCTTTCATCAGGCTACTCCCTCCTTAAATTAAGGGTTTCACCATCAGCCTGGGTGCTATGTGGATCAGTGGCAAAGTTTACACTGCCACAGAGTGTAACACAAAGGAATATGCTTCTGAATTTGTGTGGGTTCAGTAATAACTTACTGAAAATCAGGACTTCTAGTGAGACAGGGCCTGCCATAAGGATCTTAACATGCTTTACAAACTCTAGACCCTTCAACCCCCTACAAAGGTGTAAAGGATTCTGTCCATTTCACAGATAGGTAAGATAAAGTGAGGAAAAGCTAAGCAGCTGCCCCCGCAACTCACACATCAGCTGAAGAAGAAGTAACAGAAGTGAAGGTTGAGATTCCAGAGGCTGCACTCCCAACTGCCTACTCTAACAGCTATGTGCATGCCATCTGCCAAGGGGTATTTATGGAAATACCAGGCCCCCCGCACTCTCACCTCCTGGCATCACATGGCCAACATCCTGTACTGTGAGAGCAGAGTTTTTGTCTTCAGTGTTCACTCGAATGACACTGTAACTTAACCCATTCATGGACAGAATGGCTCTTCCGGGCAAGGGTGCTCCTGGGACACCAGGCCTTTGAAGGAAGCAAACCAATATGATAAAACATCAGTAAACACATCATCCTTAGATCTCGACAGGGAACACATCCTCACAGTGACATCAGGATGCTTGTCTGTGCTACTAAAATCCCATTTTATAACTGCGTTCATTTGGGGGAGAGGAAGGAACACCAACTGGGAGCGCTACACTGTTCAGTGAGTTGGAAAAGCTTAGTCCTGAGCCAATGCAAGTATAGGGAAAGCCAGCCAAAACCCTGTGGAGCAGCTCCTCCATCTGGTCATGGGTGTAATCTATTGGAGGTGCCAGGTCCTGGACTGGCCAGCTATTGCTTTGTTTACTGCATGGAGGGTCAACGGACAGGAACAGAGTATGGGAATGACTGCTTTCCCCAAAGCAATGTGAGATGCTCTCTCGGAAAAGCACTGCTCCACGCCAGCTATTGCTGGCAAAAGTGAGAAAATAAACACTTGCTTCTCCCAGGTGCTGCTTTGCTACCAACTTCTAACTGTTTGACAATTAAGAACAAATTCTCATAACTTGGGAGAGAATTCTTCAAGGCCCTGATTCAATCAAGCACTAGACATGCATCACCACAAGCATATAGGAAGCCCAATGACCACTGGATGCACATGAACAACATTAGCTGGGATTACCAAATACAGCACATGTCACAATATTTGTAAACACACACTGCTATTATTTAAAGGAACGCTGGCAAGTCTTATCTGTCCAAATATTTAGGCTGAGTTAAATAAAAGGAAGATTAATAAAATATTTCCATGATTATTTGTTTTTTTTTTAATTTCCATCGGAACAGTTTTGTTTTGTAACTCAAATATTTCTCCAGCTGCAAGTTCCTAAAAGTGAAACTAAACATTGTCAACAAAACAGAAACAAACTATTCCCTATTTCTTGCTTTCAGCTGAAAATGCAAAGAGTAAACAAATAGTAAAATGTTCAAGTGAAACTCAGTTTCAATAGTGTCAAGAATTATTTGCAACGTAGGAAAGGAAATTATTGGAAAATAATTTTAACACATCCCTTTAAACACAGACATAGGTTAGCAGGATGCAGTATATATCAGTACCTCCGTATTGCTACAGTCATTGCTTCTGGAGATGTGGCACAGGGACAGATTGCCTCAGGTTTAAGCCCATGGCTCTGAAACAGACTCAGGAAAGCATCGCATGAGGAAACTGACCCTGGAAGATAAGAGAACATTTCAAACAGTTTCTGAAACTGAAAAAAAAGAATTATACTTAGAAATGACATGGAAATAAGCAGCATATTTTTATTTTGTGATCTTGTGACTTACAGTCTCATTTATAACTAAGCTTATATTTTTCAAAAGTAATTTAGGCACTAAGGAGCTTAAGTGAGTTATTCAAAGTCAATGGGACTTGGAGTTCTAAGTCATTGGAATAAAATTTCTAAAACGTCCAAAGTATACTTTAATCACCTATAAAGTAATAATACTCCAGTACCTCGTTATTTAACGATAATGGTGTGCTGTATTTCTGTAATCCTGGACATACTAAAAACGTTTTTGGGAAGAAATGTACAAAAGATAATGTACTAAACAAGATAACGAATCATATTATTAGGATAAACTTAAAAAAACAACAAATGGTCTGGTAGCACTTTAAAGACTAACAAAACACGTAGATGGTATCATGAGCACAGCTACCATCTACATATTTTGTTAGTCTTTAAAGTGCTACCAGACTATGTTGTTTTTTAAAGTTTATCCTGTACCGACTAACTTGACTTCCCCCTGAAGCTTCATATTATTAGGGAAAGCCTCAGAATAGAGACTCATTTAAGGGTTTGATCAAATGCTGTCTCTGTAAAAAAAGTCAACTTTCCAACCACATTATTTTAAACAACTTCTAGATTATCTTTCAAAAAAGTAAACAAGATATTTATTCACCTAACACAACACTAAGGGGAACAGAGCTGACCAAATCAAAAAGCTTCAGAGGGGTAGCCAAGTTAGTCTGTAACAAGAAAAACTTAAAAAACAACCAATAGTCTAGTAGCACCTTAAAGACTAACAAAAGATATAGATGATATCATGAGTTTTCGTGGGCAGAGCCCGCTTCTTCAGATGACCGGAGCGTTGGAAGTTCAGATCCAAGAAAACTCAAGAAGATACTTCAAAGTAATATTTTGTTGGCTAAGGCCCAAACAATCTCCCAGTATGTTCCAGAGTTTTTAACTCAGGGAATAATGACAAGACTGTAACATCTTTCCTATCTCGCACATAACAGCGCACATCCACTGGCTCCACTTCCTACCACTGTGCAAATCCAAAAGAGCCCTAATTGTATTCAAACCTCACCCTCCAGCCAGCGCCATCTGGACATTCAGCCCCATAATCACCAGCACGTGATGAAGACCTGTGCTCATTTGTTTCAACCCCATTTATAAAATCCTCCTCCCTGTGTGCAATTCAGAACCACTCCATAACCCACCCCTACATTGTCATCTCACGTGCCTATTGCAGTTCTCTTGCCTGCTAGACAAATCACTCCACTATCCTTCTAATTTTTCTGCCAGAACTCCCCATATTACATACCAGAGCATCCAGCTGCCCCCACTGCCCAGCCAAGTTCTCTGTTGAAGGGACACCAACAAATTAATACAAATCACCCTTCATGGCTACTTCCTGCCATTGACTGTTTAGGGAAAAGGAGTCCCTGTGCATTCCCTGTTTGTGTATTTGAGACCCAACTGGTAAGATTTTGAGGGATTTTGGCATCATGAAGTGCCCTCTGAAGTCAGGTCATTTGACAGCACAAGCCTAGAACCAACTGAGGGACTCTGGGGTGGATGTGGTAAAGGATTTCAGGTTCCCTTGTGCTTGGAGCACGAAGGCCTGCCTTTCTGGATGGTTAGACGGCTGCCTTAGTTTACTCCAGATAGAGGTCAGTACCCAGAAGTGACTGATCAGAGGGATCTCTCTCATGGCAGCCATGGGAGGGAATACTCACAGGGATTAGCACCATCAGTTACAATCAGCATCCGCAAGGAACTCAAGCTAATATCTCTTTGGTCCCGATGAGCCATCATGGCCCAGTGCAGATCTCGACACTTCACTAAAGCCACCTTTGCTGCAAACAAAGGGAACAAACGTAGTTAGCACAAATAAAACCATTCCCTGAATACTTTTTCAGTGACGCTGCAGGGGCCTAACACAGTACGTTCCCATTAAGACAAGTATCTTCAGCTCATGGCCCCAAACCCTTTTGCCCATTGGAAAGTGAAGTAAAATGGGTTGCAGGGATGAAACACTCCTCTCCCACGGAAGGTGAAGGTAGGGCAGCCACACTGCCAGGTCAAAGCTGCTGCTATAGCCTTCCACACTAGGCTGAGTGACTGGCCCTGTGTGTGTTCCAGCCAGAGGCTGGGGTTAGTGGCCCCGCCTACCAGCATCATAAAAGCTTGTCAATTCCCCATCAGCTCTCTATGGCCTGCCCTATGCATACTCAGAAAAGAAACCAGGGTTTTGGCCCATTTGGTCTGTTTCTGACTAGCCACCAGGCAGGCTCTTACACTTTAAACAGAAGTGCAGTTTGTGTTCCCCACAATTGTTCATCTGGAAAGCAACATGCTAGAACCTAAGCAACGCCAGTGTTACCTTTGTGGGTATGAACTCTCTGCACCCAGGAGAGTGGGCAGGTTTTCATCACGGAGTAGGGCACGCTGAGGGTGTGCAGCTTGTTCATTACATTCTGGAAAACAGAGTGAGATGTGTGGGAAAGGGCCAACAAAACACAGCCAATACAAATCAGAGATGGGAGTCCCCTCTGCCCTTCCCAATGCCTGGTTAAACGTGTACTTCATTCAAGTGGTGCTTTCAAATATTAACTGCAGGAAGATGAAAATAAGAGAAAAACGGTTATTGCCCTCTTGTAGTTGCTGTTCTTTCTGTTCATTCCAATTAGATGTTCGCACACCCTGTGCACGGACATCAGCTTTTTTCCTATAACCGCATCCATCGTGTTAGCCAGGGAACCCCCTGGAATGGTGCCAGCATTACATGCGACATATGACTCTGCTGACCTTGGTTCCTTCTTTCTGGCTACTCCAACAGAGGGGAAGGAGGGTGGGTATTAGAATGGACATGAACACATGTTAAAGAACAACAGTTCCAGGAGGGCAGTAATGGCTGCTGCTGCTTCTTCTTCTTCAAGTGTTTGCTCATGCTGATTCATGTGGAATGGGTGGTGATTGCGGGTGCAGGGGAACCAGCTAACTTGTGGCATTTACAAATACAGTCCGTAATCCACGAGGAACTATGTTGGAAAGAAGCAGGGAGGCCCTTCATGCAGTCTGCAACAGACAAAGAGTTGGGATGACTTCCTGAAGGGCTTTGTATGCTCGATGTAAAAGGCAAGCGGCCTGCAAACGTTCAGTGCATGCAGCAGCTGCTGCCTTGCATTAGTATGCAGCTTCGGACAGAAAACCGGGAGAAAAATGTCCTGACCCAGGTGGAATTCAGGGACCACCTCGGGAAGGAAGGTTGGGTGAGGCTTAAGCGTTACTTTATCCTTGTGGAAGACTATATAAAGGGACTCAGATATGAGTGCTCTTAGCTCTGGCAATGTATGCTTGCTCCTTGGAGTGGCCTCTCAGCAGCCAATGTCGAAAAAGGGGTCCACATTCACTCTCCTTTTATGACTTCCTGAAGCAGCAACTTTGTGAACATACGGGGGGCTGCGGAGAAACCCAGGGAAGCACCATGAACAGGTAGGGCACTTGACTTCAAGCCAAGGAGGGATGGGCCTCCTGTGCTGGTGCTGTGTGCACGTTCATTGCTACCAGTGCCAGGGAGTGGTGCCGGGATTCCAGCAAGTCAGACTGGCACGATGTCCAGTACCAGTCCGGAAAGGGAAGGCATCTCATCATTGCAGGCTTTCCTTGGGAAGCGAGATGTCTCACCCGTGCCTCGCCTCAGTGCCTCTGCCCACAGCTGAGATTCCATAAGCTCGATTGAGTCCCTGACAGCATCAAAGGTTTCGGGCATTGATGGTGGGTGGGGGAGCTGCCTGATGCTGGACTCAACATTGTGTCGGCTACTAGAGTCACTGTTCTAAGGAGGCGGGGGGGACACCCTCTGTCACTCCTCTAGGGTACTGGGGAGGTTGAAACAGTTCTGCGGCTAAGGTTTCCTGTTGCAGTGCTGAGGCAGCAGGGGGAGAAGCTGTTCCCCCCCCAGCACTGTCTCCATAGTGCCACCTGCCTGCCCCCCACTGTTGCTTCCTTTATCAGAGGCAGCAACGGGTGAGGGGTGAGGCGGAGGGAGTGGAGGCTGCTGCGAAGCAGCCCCTGTCCATGGTGACCTGGGATGGCCAGGGGCAGCCCCTGTTCCCAGCCAGCCCCGGCCACCGCGAACAGAGTCTGCTGCCAGAGCAACCTCTGCCCAGGGCCAGCTTGAGCCACTGCAAACAGGGGCTGCTGCTGGATCAGCCTCTGTTCACGGCAGGTGGGGCTGGCCACATACAGGGGCTGCTGGACCCGGCACAAGCTGAGTCTGAGCAAGCCTGGCTCAGTCCTGGCTCGCACCAGTCCAGAACCACCAGTCGCTGCCTGGTTCTTACTACATTTAAAATGCAGAGCTGCAGTGGTCCTAGTCCTGTCCTGGCTCGGCTCATGCCAGTCCAGGACCTACCCCCACTGCACCTCTGCAGTTTAAATGTAGCAGATAACAGGCTGCCTGCATGTCTGGTTCCTACTACGTTTAAACTACAGAGCCGCAGCGGGGGGTAGCTCCTTCTGACTTCCCTTATCGACGAATCTGTTAGTTGATACAAACTGTTACGCACCTCCTAACATCCTTACCAGGCAGTGGAGAGAGGAGCTGTGGGGGAGTCACTGTCAGGCATGGGAGGACCCAGCATCCCCCACTAATAAAATGTAATAACCTAAAATAGCAACTAACAACTACAGAACAAGCTACGAACAAGACTAAGCTAAGCTAGGGTGCACTTCCAAAGCAAACGAACAGTGTCCCAACACTGCCACAGACAGTAAGAAGGAACTTGGGGGTGGGCAGGTTAGCAGGGTCATAAGTAGGGCATTATAATGGCACCACTCCAGGGGAGCTCCCTGGGAAAAAGTTTCTGATGTCTATGCAGCCAGCATGCACTTTACTAACTGGAATCAATGTGAACAAGCACTCAAAGAATTATTGCTCCTGCCAACAGATCTGCACCAACTCCAAAGGGAGTGTGTAAAGCTGGATCTGAGAATAGATGGGGCCCAACTCTTTTCCTCAAAGACACCCTCACATTATAATCAGGGAGGACTATAAAATACCCAGATTGACCATCTTTCTAGCATTCTCCCTAAAGCACTAGCTCACCGTTAAAATGGCATGCCAGAGACCTGCATCCTTCTTGAAATCCAGAACATTCACTATGGTTTCACCTGAAAGAATGAAACGTGTCAGTAAGAAATCTGGCAGATAACTGGGTAATACAACTGAATTACTAGTACTGGAATTTGCCCCTTTCCTTGCCAAGTCAAGTTAGCTCCTTCAAGCGGCCCCTGCAGAGCTCCCAAACCAGCAGGCTAAGTGTCTCCTTTCAGGCAGATGCTTGGAACGTTGAAGTTGAGGACACAATCCTTGTTTTTTCACCTTGGAATTATCTTAAACATTTAAAGATCATTGTTTTCCCTTGACAAGCTCCAAGTGCCAATTATTTCTTAAGAATTTCATACAGTACTTGGACATCATGCAAACAGCACGTACTGGTGGCATTATGCAAACAGTGAGTGTGTAGCCTAATATGTTTGCCCTTTTACGCATTATTAAATAGATTCAGAGCTCCTTTTTATGGATAATACAAAGCAAGCATACTGCGGTGTATACACAGAGCACAATAAAAAGTGTGAAAAAACACAGAGATCTACCTAAAACAAAATATGAATTCAAGGGAAGGAACATTTCAGAAAGTATCTATCATATCTAGGCTTTTATACCACACCAGTCACTAATATTGGAGCGTCCTAGCCTCCTTACACATGAGGAGTTGAGTGGAGAAAGATTACAGAGCCATCATTCAAATGCTTTGGAAGACTGACCATCAGCAGCAGTGGAAACGAATGGAATGGATCCCAAAAGGCACAAAACGAAGAATCCTGTGCAACCTTAGTAACTAACAGATGTATTAGTGTATAAGCTTTCAAGAGTAACTTCATTAACATAAGCAACTTCTTCCTTATATATACTCCTGCCTCCAAACGCCACTCCAATTCATCTGATAAAGTGAGTTTTTTACCTATAAAAGCTTATGCCCTAATAAATCTGTTAGTCTCTAAAATGCCATAGGATTTCTCATTGCGTTTGCAGATACAGATTAACACAGCTACACGTCTGAGATTTTCCAAAGGCAACACAGCTGCATATCAAACAGAAATCATGACAGCTCACTAAATACCTCTGAGATACTCAATATATGAAAAGGACCACTTTTGTAAGCAGAGTAGAGCAAAATGCTTCCTGCAGAGAGAGCTTTGTGCATCATTACTGGTAATTTCTGCCCTGAGTTTAACCAGTAACGCCCAACTGGTTTGGGGCATGGTTATCTGAGAGGTCACAGTGTATGCACTGCCAGTATGGAGGTGAGCAGAAGCAATCCAGCAGGGGCTCCTTCGAAGCACACAAAAGGCAGAAGGTGGCAGGATGTTCTTTGAAAAAGGATCCTCAAGTTTGAAACATGTGCAACACTGCCCCTTCCATCCCCCCAGTTCACCAAGACACAGATCTGTAAGCCTCCATGCATACCGCAGAACCCATCTTTAGTCCCTCTCTGTACAGGCTGTCGGGCTGGATGTGAGCTGAGGTGGAGATACTATTAATGGGTTGACCTTTGTCTACGTCTAAGCAATGACCCTGCAGTGAGCTGAGCTTTCACCCCTCCGTGTACATATCCCCCAGGTGACCCTACTCACCTTCAGAGTAGTTGCAAGCCTGAGACAGAGCCTGACAATGCGAGAGCATGGCAATCCGAGACACTGTCACCCCCATCACGCTGCCTTCCTTACTGGTCTTGTACTGGAAAGCACCAAACATAATTGAACGGGTTACTCTGGGCTCTGCACATAAAGGAGCCTGCAATGCGGTTAGGCCCTTATTAATCAGAACAAGTTTTCTCCTTAATGAATGGGGACACATTTAAAGGAAACATTGTGTCGCTGCATCAGCAGGATTCACTAGATGAGAGAACAAGTATCCACGGGAAGTAAAGGCAGGCATTGTACAGGTCAAGTCCAAAGAGAGAAAAAATGAAGACACCTGTTTGAAGGTGCTCAGGCTTAATATATTAATGCATCTTCTGAGCCCATGACCCCCTCCTTCCCAAAATAGAGACAAACTGAGAAAGGCTGGTGTCACCCAAACTGATTTTATTTAGAGTGCAGTAGTTCCCAGTTAGTATTGCTGGGATGCACAGAGGAAGACAAGTCATGCCGTGAGAAGTGACCAATCCAAAGTGCTGCCATGTAAAAGCAGAAATATGAGAGTTACCAAGTACTGAAAATAATTAAATGGACTGAATTAAAAGGTGAGCACGGGGACCCCACAAGCTAAAGGCTGGACTATGCCAAGCCTGCCAGTATTAAGCCTTAGCTAAGATGTGTTGATACCCTCATGCGAGTAACTCTACAGCGTTGTCAGATTAAGCCACTTGCTGGTCACCACACACATGGTATCTGAACTGCTTCACATTTTGAGTCTTCCTCTACATTTTGAGCAGCAAACAAAGCCACAAACTAATCCATGACTGAAAACAAGCATCACAGAAAGTTATACATGACCAAAGTGTGTTGTTTCAGCAAGAAATTGATGAGGTTGGCTCAGCTCATGAAAAGTGCTAACACTTTAATGGATTCTATCCATTAAATTCAATCCAGAGAAGCTCATGTCTGACACTTCATTCACTGCCCACCTCAATATATGCCGGCTCAGTTCCTGCAGCTGAGATGTTGGGCTGCCAGTCCTTCGGTGACTTGGAGAGATATTTTGAGTCCGTCACAACCCATTTGAGTCTGGGCCAACCTAGAGCAAAAACCAAAGGCAGCCTTAAGACCTGTTTTTCTGTTGAAACAATCTACATTCATTTGAAATATACATGTGATCATTTGCCCACTTCACTTAAGGCTTGTTTTCCTAGCAGTAAGGTTAAATAAGCAAAATGCAAATGCATTTGAGAGAAATGAACAGCTTTACAACCAAAGGTGATTTGGACTTGACAGGGTTTACTTCCAACACAACCACAGGGACCACTTGTTAGAAAACGACGTGCCATGTAACTTGAGCTGATAATCTGATATCACTTAACAAGAGGAACTCTTACGCTTGGGTTTAGGTAGAATTATCAGATGAATACAAACATACAAATCAACCCAAGATGGATCACTAGCTAGACAACTCATCCCTCCGGCTATGAACCAGTACATACGGGGCATGCATGGAGGGGTGGGCTCCTTCCCCTACTCGTGAACTGACCCAGTAATGTTTCTCAATACAGCTCTGGTTTGATTTTTAACTCTTGAAACGCTGCTGAACTAGGGATGCAAGAGTGTAGTCGATTAATCAATTAACCAATAAGCAAAAGCTTATAGGTTAATGCTATAGACTACACACATTCCACCTGATTCCTGTAAATTTTTTAGCAGGCTGGCCAGCAGCCCATCTTAGTCCTGGCTCCCACCAGCTCCAGCACCTACCCCTGCTGTGGCTCTGCATTTAAAGTATATTAGGAGCCTGATGAGCAGGCAGCTTGACTAAGTTCCAGCTTGCACCCAGTCCGTGAACTCAGAACCACCCTCCAAACAGTGGCTGCTGGTTTTTAAATTGGGTCCTTTCACGGACTAGCTCCCGCTTGGCACCCCCAAGAAGGGGGCTGCTGGCCCCACCCCTAGAGACTATAGAATAGTCAGGTAACCGATAAGAATTCATGAGGTTAATGGACCATTCAATTGACTACTATTTAACATCACTATGCTAAACTTGTTCTAGGAGAATGCTGGTTTACAAAGTAGTCTCCTCCTAATCTTCCTTGCAATGCATGAGCAGTGTCAAAGACAAGCACAAGTTTGTGCCTCAGTGGTGCAAGCAATGCACAGTCCCAGACAAGGTGACGACCCCACTGCAAACCTTGCTCATTCAACCAATAGAAGAGTGGAATAGCACATGGCTTTTGACTTCTAATAACTTGTTTTAGAGTTCATCTCTGGGACCAACTGGTCAAAACAGAAGTGTGACAGAACTAACCTTTAAACTGCACAATTTCCCCGTTTTGGGTTTTTGGCAGCCCCTTTAGACAAACCTCAGTAGTGAGAGCCAAAGCGATGCCACAGCTCCCCAAAAGGAAGCCAATCTGCTGACCACCAGCATCCTGAAGAAAAAGAAAATAATTACTGTGAGTTCCAGAGGACAGGAGAGTATGAAGCCAACCCTTACCAAAATTCAAGGCATGGTAATACTCTGGTAGCTGGATGGTAACATTACAGACCACACTGGGAAATACATTGTTTCATCTTGTTTATCCCAAGAGTGTCTGGCAATGGTTTGAAACTCAAATGACAACCACAGTCTGGCAGTGATTATATGGATACAGTCACATATTAACATGCTCTAGAAAACAGTATATGCATCACAAAGGCAAGCTGGATATAATGTGGACTCTCATGACGACAGAATTTGTTCCCCAGGGCAGGCTGAGCAGCTGACACAGACCTATTTCTGTGAGCTAACAAAAGTCTGCAGAAAAATGAGAACTTATTACAAAAATATGGACGATTACTTAAAGTGATGCCTAGGAAGTCTGTTCCCTTCACTTAATTCTGAGATCCAGATATCAAGTGGGAAGACTGCTGGAAAAGCTCCTGATTCTCAAAGGAAAAACAATAAAACAACCCCCCCCCCAAAAAAAACCCTGATGATGTTGCACTAGCATAACCATAAATGGCCAGAGGTGAAAGGTAGAGATTTCAATGGTGAAACAGGCTTGCTCGGTTGCACGCGAGTGTACAGCCATTGAACTCACTTGGTTTATTTTCACTAAGAAAAGCACTGCCTCCTCAAACAAAAATGAAAGCGATTATGTAAAGAAAATATTAAATGTCCTCTGTCCCCCTTCACTCGACCCATTAACCCTACTGCACAACGAGAAAAGCACAGGAATGAGAAGCTGATCAAGTGACCTGACTGGCCAAATATTAGGCTTTAATTTGATATTTTGATTGCCACAGCAGTTGTCATGTTGAGGCTGCAAAGCAAAGCTCTAGAAACCAACAGTATTACCAGACTAATTAACCGTTTCATTACCACCACTCTTGCTGTACAGTTGCCATTATTACGTTACCATAGTTTCCTCATGAAATTCTATGGTTTCACAGCTTTTAGAATAGCATTAATTAGGCAACATTAGAGCAGAAAAAGCCCTTCTGGGAGCAGAGATTATACAGCAAGAGGCGACTGTCAATAAGGCTCTGTTTTTCAGAGAAGCAGAGCACTTATCACTGACACTGAAGTCAGAAGGGAGCTGCAAATGGTCATCTCTGTTGGAAATGAAGCTCCTACATTCTTATCAGAAGGGAGATTAACAAGCACATATGGAAACATTCACTCTGTTACAGACACATGTCCACCACAGTGTCTAAGGAAATCCACCTCTTCAGCAAAATTCTTCCAAGGCAGCCAATTTTTTCCAGTTTTAGATTCTGAAATGTCAGGTACCTATGATTCCCGCACACTGTGCTGGGACAGAAGAACTGCTAAAGCCACATTGGTCACTACTGAAACACTATCAAAGCAGAGGCTGATGGTCTGATTTGGTTTTCATCCCACATCAGCCTATCATTCCTCTAAGATGCGTCAACGTTACCTTTCTGGTAAGAGGTACCTCTATAGGCACTGGGATCACTTCCGCTAGCAGACAGCCATAAAACGCCACCATGAACATGACTGGGTCATTGTTGGGGTAAACAAGAGCCACCTACAATTCACAGAAGTATCTGGTTAGAGAAGTAACTTAAAAAAAACAATAGTCCCACAGCATCTTAGGAGCAGCATTAAAGCTGTTTAATTCAACGAAAAGAATGAAGGTCAACTCAATGGCTGTTCCCTTTTACACCCCATAAAGTAAAAATGTTGCCAAAAAATCCACTGACCTCCCTTTTGTCCTAACACATGAAATACTAAATTATGGTTAGCAATTAAAAATTTGTGAAAATCAAATTCTGTTTAGAGCAAATGCGTAGATGGTAGAAACCTGTTTAATGCAGAAACTCTTTCCATAAAGAGTTTACTTCTTTACAGTTATTTCTACAAAACCACCCATGATTTTTATTCTTGAAGTGTGTTCATTTCACAGTTTTCCCTGTTACCTGTTCTTACTAGGCCTGTTAAATTGCAATTAATCAGCTAATCAAGTAGCCAATGGAATTTCCATCGACGACTACTTGACTAGTCGATTGGGAGGGAGGGCCATTTGCTACACCTGCTGCAGCTCTGCAGTTTAAATGTAGGAACCGGACGCGCAGCAGCCTGGCTCCTACTACATTTAAATTGCAGAGCCGCAGTGGGGTTAGCTCCCGGGGCACTGGTGCAAGCCAGGACTAAGCAGTCCTGGTTTGTACTGGCTCTGGGACTGCTTCACCTCCGTGTCCCCTCCTGCCCAGTGGGGTGGGGTGGGGAAACCAACTTTTAAGCTGGCTCCCCCCAGCACCGGTTCCTGCTTTCCCCTCACTTGCCTCTGACAGAGGCAGCAAGGAAGGCGGGGAAAGTGAGTAGTTGACATTACTACCCGATAAGCATATGCTTATCTCAAGGGTGGGCAAAAGGGCCTCCATGGGCTGGATCGGGCCCATCAAGTGAGTTGATCTGGCCTGTGAAGGCCCTGCCACCCCCAATTTATTCCAGATCAATCAGAGCTAGGGGAGCTGCACGAATTCTACTCCCGCCCTGCAAGGAGTGCATGGTGTAGTAAGTTGAGGTCAGTAACATGGAGTCAGCAGGCCTAAATAGAGGCCTATAACATGAAAACAGCAACAGGCCTGCAATCTAGTGAGCAAGACTTTGGTTCAGTAACAGGAGCCAAGAAAGAGGCCCTATTGATAACTGTGCGATTGTGTAAGTTAGGTCGAGCATGGAAGGACACAGGGAAGCACTGGGTACAGACTGTAAGCCAAAGGGGAGTAATGGAACATCTTAATAAGAAATGTCTTGGTACAAAAACTCCCTAAAAACTAATGCACATACCAACCTAGGTTCAGGACCGGGTTGGAACTGACAGCATGAAGGACAGTAAGCAAGCCCCCCTTCCGTAAGGTGAGGGGTGGTAACTAGGCAACAGAGGGTGGTAACCTGGTACGTAAAGAAATTATGTAAGTTGTTTGTACCTGTCTATAAAAGGACACCGCAGAGGGTGCTCTCCGGCCGACCTTGGGGGGGGGGGGGCACACTAGGCGCCTGAACGGCAGGTGTCATTGCCTAAACTTACAGACTGCACAGTAGATTAACTTTAACTAACTGCTGTTAATATTTGTTATATGGCAATAGGCCTGCCTGGTGTTGGTACCTTGTCAACGCAGGCCATAGTGCCCAGTGGTGTAACATTGTACTGATCTCTGTTACCAACTGGTAGAGCTTCGCATTTGACAATAAACCTGCTCGATTGATTTCAAACCTTGCCTGCATCTGTCGTTTCCGGGGCCTCTCAGAGATCTCTTGTGTTGACCCAAGTGCACGGGGTCTAACACTCTAGATAAAGGGAGTACCGATTGTTACGCTCGCAGCCGAAAGTTTATCAACGGAGTAGAGGTCCTGTCAGGAGCGCGCCAGGACAGCCCTGACCAGACGATGTTGACACTGACAGTCCAGACCACCGAAGGTACCGAGGTACGAGAACACCAAGGTACGACACATGGCACTTAGAAGTACTGTGCGCTCCTGGCAGGGTGGGAGGACGCTCCTTCCAGCATGGGGTCCGGGAGGGAGGAGACTTTGCACACTCCCACCTGCCCCCAGAACAATCAAGGCTTAGGGGGACCGCACAAAGTCTCCTCCTGCTGTGCGAGGTCTCAACACTTAAAGTCAACTGCTGCTCAGCTGGCGGTGGACTTTTAAGCACAGTGCTCCCTTGCAGGGTGGGGGCAGGGAGTGAGAGACTTCACATGCTCCCCCTACCCAGGCCCTGATTGACTTGGGAGCAGCAGAGGGGAGCACATGAAGTCTCCTCCAACCCCGAGGAGCACAGGTACCTAGAGGGAATCACCAGCTGTTCAAAACAGCTGACAGTTCTCTCGTGGGAGAGGGGGGAAGGGGAGGTCGCAAAGACTTTGTGCGCTCCCCCACCCACAGACCAATCAGGGTCTGTGGGTCGGGAAGCAGGAAGTGTCCTGGCCCTGCCCCTTCCAGGATGGTCAGTGGCCACTTAAAAAATTTCTCAAGTGGCCCCCCATCAAAAATTATTGCCCACTCCTGGATTATTGGGTGGTCAACTACACCCTTACATCCCTACTTCCTACTGCATTATATCCTTGCACATGAGAAATTTTCTTTTTAGGGTGATCATCCCATGGGAATGAGCTGCAGTGATATTTCAGAGTAGGCTAGTAGAACAACTTCTCTTTACAGGTTCTTTTTTAAGTGGAGCCAACTTTTCCATTGGCCTTGCTAAAAACATCCTGTTTAGCATGATGCTGACATGACCATCAACCCTCCAATCAGAATCCAATGAGGAATTTTGGCATTTTAGTTTCATAGAATCACAGAATACTAGAACTGGAAGGGACCTTGAGAGGGCATCGAATTCTGTCCCCTGCCCTCATAGCAGGACCAAGAACTGTCTAGACCATCTCTGACAGGTGTCTGTCTAATCTTCTCTTAAATATCTCCAGAGATGGGGATTCCACAACCTCCTTAGGCAATTTATTCCAGTGTTTAACCACCCTGACAGTTAGGAAGTTTTTCCTAATGTCCATCCTAAACCTCCCTTGCTGCAATTTAAGCCCATTGCTTCTTGTCCTATCCTCAGAGGCCAAGGAGAACAATTTTTTCCCTCCTCCTTGTGACACCCTTTTAGATACTAGAAAACCGCTATCATGTTCCCTCTCAGTCTTCTCTTTTCTAAACTAGACAAGCCCAATTCTTTCAGTCTTCCCTCATAGCTCATGTTCTCTAGACCTTTAATCATTCTTGTTGCTCTTCTTTGGACCGTCTCCAAATTCTCCACATCTTCCCTGAAATGTGGTGCCCAGAACTGGACACAATACTCCAATTGGGGCCTAATCAGCACACAGTGGAGTGGAAGAATGACTTCTCTTGTCTTGCTCACAACACTCCTCTGTTTCAGAGGAAGAAATGAGACAAAGATAAACTTCATGGTCTTCAAGGCATTTTTAAAGAGCAGTCATGTATGTTCAGATTATAACATAACAGTAAGTGTTAAGAGGCAGGTAATCCTCTAATTGTGTAGTCATTACAATTTTTACCAACTACACAATTAGTTAATAACAGAAGGCTCTCTCAGTCCTGGCGTGCCCGGCTCCTACTGCATTTCAACTGCAGAGTCACGGTGGGGGTAGCTCCTTGATCTAGCATGAGCCGGGACTGATCTGGGCTTGCTCAGTCTCAGCTCACGACAGGTCCAGCAGCCCCTGTCCATACCACCCACAGACCAGGGCTGCTGTTGGAGAAGTCTCTGTTCATAGCATCCAGGGCTGGCCACGAACAGGGTTTGCTTTGCAGCAGCAGGTCCTGATAGAGGCAGAAGCGCAGGAGGCAAGTGGCACAGCGGAGACAGTGCTGGCAGGAACCAGCTTTTAAGCTGGCTCCCCCCAGCACCAGCTCCTATCCCGCTGCCTCTGATACTGACATAGCTAGGTGGGTGGGGTGTGTGTGTGTGTGGGTGGGTGTGTGCGTGGGTGTGGAGTGGGGGGGAGAATGGAACGGAGAGCAAGTAGTTAAGTAGTTGACTCAACTACCCAATAAGACTAGACTTAGCAGGCAATCGACTACTCCCATACAAGTCTGTGTGTGTGTTTACATTCCTATACATATACAGCTGTCATTAATCTTTCTATACATACATACAAAGGAAGGACAGAATTGACCCTTTTAACTAATATCAAGAGCAGCATGGTAAAACCTCTGACAAGGCACTGCTACTAAAGACAGACAATCATGTAGGGATATTTTCAGAGGCACTTAGGGGAATTACGAACATACACCCCCATAACTCTTCCAGGGACTTCTGAATAGCTCAGCCCAAGAGTTCTCTTCTTGAAGGCCGAACAGGGGTCTTTCTAGGTGGCCTGTAAACATTTCTTTAAAATAGACTGGATCCCTAGAATGAGTCATGTACTCATCTTTACTAAAAGGACAAGATTGTAATGTTCATGGTAAATGGCAAAGCAAAAAAGCCCTCTTCCTGTTACACAAGAAGAGCCAAACATTCCAAAGCTCATTACCCTGTCTCCAGGCTTTAACACAGGTTCGTTTTTCGTCCCCAGTTTATTAAGCAGCGTATAGGCCAGTTTAAGGCTTCTGCTCCATAATTTACCTAAAACAAACAAAGAAGAAGCTTGTCATCTCCACATCAACCAATCACATGGACAACAGTACTCAACTTCTAAGTAGCATTATCAGTTGCAAATCTCAGTTTTTTTTACATAGGTGATAATTAGGGACATTAGTGAGTAGTGCACTGGAGTATCCACTACTTGCTTTTCTCCCCTCCACCCCCAGTGCCTCTATGAGAAGCAGCAGGGGTGGCAGGGAGAGAACAGGAGCCAGTACTGGGGGGGGGGGGGGGGGGGGGGTGTTAGCCCCAAAGCCGCTAACCCCTCCCCACTGCCTGGATCAGTCTTAAGGATTGGTCCAGGACGCTGCACCTCTGCATTTTAAAATGTAGTAAGAGCCTGATGACTCTTACTGTATTTAAAATGCAGAGCTGCATCACGGGTGGCTCTCAGAGCCAGCACGAGCCAGGACTGCTCAGTCCAAGCTCGAGCTGGCTCCTGGACCTGCCTCTGCTGCAGGTCTGCACAGTGGTCCTTATCAATTAATCATGTACAGATTGTATCGATGACACGATCAGTCAGATAACCACAGTTTAACCATCTAGACTGGGCCAAATGTCAGAAAAACCCCTTCTTTTGGAAGTCCCCTTATTCCCTGGAAGCCAGCAGAGGGAAGGAAGTTCCCAGCATGCCACAGACCTGGCCTCTCAGGTACCATGCCGGGTGTCTGGGGGAGGGGGAGCAGCTTGCGCACTTCCTGAAACCCTGGAAGCAGCGTTCAGCTGCGGGACTCCCCTCCCACCTGCAGGAAGCCAGAGCTACCTCCATTGTCACTGGAGGTAGCGTTAGGGGATGCTTTTTCTTGGGAGTGGGGAGGGAATGGGGCGGCCCTGCTGAATGCCTTGCGATCGACTGGTCGAGCCCTCCCAATTAATGGGTTGGTGACCACAGTTCTAGAGCAAGGGTGGGCAAAACAGCCCATGGGCTGGATCCACAGCCTGCCCAGATGATTAGCATACCCTAGAATGTTAAGAGCAATGCAGGAACAAAAATACACCACTCACCATACGTCAGGGTATAGACCGGTTTTCCTGTAACATCCAGTGCAGTGAGACAGGGACATTTGGCCTGCGTGGTTCCCCAGCGCTGCAGTGCTGCTTCCAAGGCAGGAGGCCAATTACAAACAACTCCCAGTGGCTCTCCTTTCACAGGTGTCATCTGGCGCCCTTCTGGTTTGGGCTGGTTGGGGTCAGGCTGCGGGACTGAAATTACCCCATGCACATAGTTAATCCCATTTCACATACTCATAAGCAGGGAAGAGAACTGAAAAAAAATGCTGTTCCACAGACAACACAAGGCAGCCTGTACATTTATAAACCATAAACCAAAAACAAAACCCTACTGAAAACAACACATTGTCCAGCACAAACAACATTCCCCCAGGGGAGGAGATGAGAGAGAGAATAAACCACGTGTGACATGTTAGTCATGCTGCTTAATGCACAATTGGAAGACACCCAGGAACTGTATTAACGTGGCTGGTAAAAACCTATGAACTAGAATGTAATCCCACTATAATGAACCAACAAGCCATAAGTTGCTTTGAAGTTACTAATTAAGAAATACCCACATTTTCCACTGAGAAATTATTAGAGTTCAGGTGACTTTAGAAATTTGGCTTTCAAAATCCATTAACTTTCTGTAAAAGAAAGTGTATGCAGTTTGCATTAATATAGTACAGGTGAAAGGGAATGGACTGACAGCCCTGTGGAAAGTTACAGCATTCATCCATCAACTGGGAATGGATTAATATAATGACTACATTCCTACAAATGGAATTTGGCCACAGACAATCCTAGGGTGCTCTTATCACCTTTTAGTGGAAATCAGTCTCTAAGTCAACTCTGTACAACAGCATAACAAAACACATCATGTGTTTGTGCTCATTCAAATGAGCAATAAGAGCATTTCTTGCTGGTTGTTACCTTCCACGATTTCTTCAAAATCATCCACAAAAAATTCCTTCAGGGGTGGCCTTTTTGGTCGCTTCAGGGTGTTAAGCAGCTGTTGAATTTTTGTGGAGACTCTGCTACTTACAGGGACACCTGGCCGGGGAGGGAAGGGGGAGAGAATTCAGCAAATCAATAAGCTCATCATCTCTAGCAACATTAATATCTCTCTTCACAAGAAATTATTTCCCCTACTGTTCCTACCTGCCTTGCCAATGGACACAAACTTAACACTCAAGATTGGCAGTACTGGGTTTGGCTCTATTTTAACCCAGAGGGCAAAAATTGCTAGTGACTTATCTCCTCCCTTTCTAAAGTCTTGTTTTCATCTGTATTTGGTACATTATATGTGATGTGAAACATGGCAAGGAATTTAGCAGATCTTCAAAATGAATAGCAGCACTACTGTACGACTTGATCAGCAGAGGGCGTTCTAAGAACTACAAGCAACAGCACCACTTTTGCCTTAGACAGACCAGTTTACAATCAGTATGATCAGACCCACAGCACAAAATGTAGTTAAGAACTGTTTTTTCATTAGTCTCTCCTTAGTTTATATGGATTCCAATACAACAACATTTCAAAAGCCACCCTTACCAGCTGCACCTTCAACATGAGGTCAGATGCTAGAGTGAGATAAAGGCTCCTTTGAAAATCCTACCCAAAGAAATTAACAGTTTCCCTAAGCATGACTGATTTTTGTGCTCATTTAAAAATCTGTTCTTTCCTCATAAGGAGTTTACCCAGACCTTGCCTTCCTTCTCTGTGTACAGTCTGTGAGCTTCAGCTCTGTACCTGTTGCCTGACATTTACCAGTAAATTTAGCACTGGAAGATGCCAAGTTATTTATCTGTCAGCCATCTGGGGACTAAACTATTCTGCCCTAAGAGTAAATACATCAGCAGTGCAAGCACCTCACATGTCCCCGCATGTCATCTCTCTCACTAGCAATCAGAGAGTAATGGAAAGACCTCATACAATTTTGGGCTACTGCTCAGATTGCCGTCAGTGTTTGTTATTTTAATTTGTTTGTCCATCAGGAACTAGATTGAGGAACCTCCCATATGAAAAGTCCCTTCAGAGGTCATCTGATGGCACTGAATGTAAATCACAGGGCAGGAACCGAGTCAGCAATCTGGATGATAAAGCTTCCATCCTCTGAAACATTCAGTCTCGCTTGAAATTAGGTTATAATTGGCTTTCAAGGACTTTAGGGGAAATATTAAATCTGCTTCACCCCACCAAGAAACCAGTGTTCTCTAAAATAGCTATATTGAAGGTAAGCTCTCAAGAACACTGAGCAAACGACTTACAAAAAATCTTGGTCCAAAAAGTCCTGGACTTCCAGGACCAACAGAGACTAAGTGTATTGACCTTGGGGTGTGATTTTTAGTCTATTCAGCTCCAGGTTCCCCCTCTCTCCTCCGAGTGGGTAGGTAGCACAGAGTGTCCACAGTCTGGGGGGATACTGAGGCTGACACTGCAACCACGCAAACTCAACAGGGTGTATTTGTAGAGTCTGAAACAGTTTAGGAACCTATAGTAAATATAAGCACATCACTGACACACACCCCTGCCTCATTCAGTTACTCCCACACCATGCTGTCATTTGTAGGCATTCAGAACAGTTCCATACCATCAGCAGTGTCCATGAGACTAGATCGATTGGATCCCTTGTGCATGCCTTTCACGATTCCTGATGGAGGAAGATCAATAGTTGCTGGGCGTGCTGAGGAAGAGGACGAGGAGGTAGTTGCAGTGACATCAGGGGGAACGGAGAAATTTTCTTGAAAAGGAAGAAAACTTATATTCAGTTTAACGTGCACCTTCCATTAGCCAAGTGCTAAGTAAAGTGTCAATTACTACTCAGCTACCACCCTCAGTAACAAAATAATGCTTGTCCCTTCCACCATGGCTTTTGTGAAAGCATCTCAGGGTAATTTCTAAACATTATTTTAACACCCCAAGGTGGCATGCATTATCAATCCTCAACAATGAAAGAGACACAGAGAACGACTGTCTCAAAGTCACAAAGCAACTTAGTGACGGAGCCCAACCTATATAACTACTCTAACCACTATACCTTAAGTACTCTTTAAAAAGGGGGAGAAAAGTATTTAGATAAAAATTTGCCTTCTGGTGGTCAAACTCCTAGAACAGAAAGCTGCAGTGTTATCTCCGGCTAGAATCTGATCTGTAATAATGTTTCACAATGCATGACTTCCTCCTGAGTTACAGCTTTGTAAACTAAACAAGAGGGAAAACATTAGTTATAAGCATAACCCTCGGAAGGAGTTTGGAAAAGAAAAATGATGCGGTCATCATGTGGTGCACTTCAGTTTAAATAGCAAAGCAGGAGGAACTGGACAGCAGTTGTTAACAGACCTGCAAGAAAAGTCTAGGCCTATGAAGTGATGCTGGCCTTCCATTTTTCAGTGCTGAGAGGAATTTGAGAGCATTTTGCTGCTGGAGGTCTTGGCTTTCAGATGAAATGTAAAACAGAGATTCACTTCAAAACTCCAAGGTCCTTTGTGCAATAGCAGTAGTGCTAAATCTGGCTCTGCTCCACTTAAGAAAATACATTTTGTCTAGCTAAGACTTCTCTGTAGGTTTAATTGGATATGTACTTCTCACTTTATCCTGAGCTGCCACTTTGTGTTGCAGTGTGTTGTTAAAGTACACAAGTTGGCTGCAGCATATTTACCATCCTACACAAAATGCCTTGCTAAACCAGGTTTAATATTACTGAAGAAATGTAACTTAAGTAACTAGAGCATTACTATAAAAGAATATAAGCACTGAACACACTAGAAATAACCACATTAAGATAACTTTCATAAATACTCCATTACTTTTGTAATTCACACTTATGACAATATATTTGAGAGTTTGTCCGTCTGTTCAAGAGCTCCTCCTAAACGGTAAGAATGAGGACCACCAAATTCGGTATACAGTGTCCTCTTATCATAACTTAAAGCAAGGTTGTGTCAGGAAAATAGGATGTGAATGGCTTTGAACTGCTTCTCATAAAACTATTCAAAAGAGAGATAATCACCATGCAGGTGAAAGGGGCTGGCTGGGGTGCCCTCCCTTCCCATCTGGAACTGCTCCAGCCCTGAGCCTCCCAACCTGCATGTGCCCTGTAGGGAAGGCCGAGGGGTGTTGAAGGGCTTCCCCCCCCCCACACTCCAATTCATACAGGAACATTGCTGGCGGTTCGCCTTCGTCAGGGAGCAAGGGGAAAGTGCACAATTTGTTGCATTCCTCACTCTGCCTGGGGAGCACAGGAGGCAGATGAACCTGGACCTGCCCTAGCCAGCGGACATGTACTCCTCCCCCAACTGTGCCTGATGCAGTGGCCATGGAGAGACACTTCTCACCTGGCCCAAGCTGCTGTGGTAACAGAGGGCTGGGGGAGTCCTCTCTCTCCAGGGTAGCCTGCATAGTGAACCTCTTAGCCCCACTCCAGAGCAATAATTTAAATGAAACATGAACATTTTCATTTTATTTTCCAAAAAACAAAAACTGAATTAAGGACCCAAGCAATGTAGGGTAAATGTTCTAGTACTGATATATCAAGATTCAAGTAACAACTAGCCTATAAAGTAACTCACATGTAAGCATGAACAGAAGTTTAAGATGACGGGAATATGCTTTTTCCTCACAGACCATTGTGGTTACTAAGCAAACATGTGACCTGAATGGGCACTAGAATATTAATGAAAATAATCTTAACTGGTCATTTCCTGTCTTTAATGCTTATAGTTTCACATTTCATTGATTGTAATGCTGCAAGTTATGCATTTTGCATAAAGAATTATATTAAGTAGTTTAGCTACTAACTGAAATAAACAGCATGCATTATAACACTATTTTTCTTAAAAGAAAAATTAAAAGCCCCACAGGCTTACACAGGATTTGTACAGAAGCAGGAAGCTTACTATAACACCAGGCACACAGAGCAGGTCCCAGGCAGCTGATGCATGATATTTTCTATAGTACCAACAGACCTGGGGCACTAGGATACCCCCAATTTCCTATAGATTAAGAATGCAGAGGAGGGAAACCTGTCACCCACTTCCTAAGGAAAGCAGGATAGGAGCTCCACACCTGTGCATCTTATGACATTCGAGGAAGGAGGCCTACAGGAGAGAGAAGAATCATTCCTATGCATCTTGGGAGCTATGCTGGTGGGGAATGTATCTGCTCTGTGGCTTTTCTAAGCTCAATTGGAACAAGAACCTTGGTTCTGTACTACCTTGTGCAATAGTAACCTGGCAGGAACTTTTTTGAGTCCTCTCTCCAAAGAGCTCACATATAAAATTGTTTATGCAAAAGTACTGATGCATACAATTTTAGATGTTGACATCTGATGAACTTATCTATTTCATGTTGCCAATGCAAATTAATTGACACAAATTGCTTTTATTTATTCGAAACTAACTCATACACAAGATTTTGTTGGGCATCATTTGAAAACAAGTGTTATGAAAATTAGGTAATAATGTGACAGTAACTACATTGGTGCTGAACAACTAGCAACCGAAATTCAGCAGCAGAGACTCAATTACACAACTGAAATTCTTTTTCCATTCCACAATTTTTCAAGTGCTCCCATAAAGCATTAATTATACTGGCTACATTTTATTTGCAATCTCCCAGCTTTTCCATTTCAGAAAACCACTTGTATCCCAGTAAAGAGAAACAAAGACATCAGCAATATAAATGTCAAAGAAACAGAATAAAGTCAAGCTGGAAAAAAAATCACAAACTCTTCTATGAATTGCTTGCTCCAAAGCAATTAAGCCAAAGCACGAAAATACAGCTCTCTCCCTGGGATGCAGTAATAACCTTAAGAGCGTATAAAAAAGAAAGATGAGCAATGGAGCAAAACAAACCCTGAAATTTCATACAGCAATATTAGCAGCAGGGAGCACCTTGGAGCACCAAAAAATTGAGCCCGGGGTATCCAGAACTGTAATTTCCTCTCACTCCTTCACTGCAACATGGACAGCTAGGTTGGAAAATAATCAAGGTTTAAAATCTGTGTTAGAGCTTTAATTTGTGCTATTGCAATTCCCTCACGAATAGCTGTATATGTTTGTTTTTAAACAATAAATAGTAAGACGAGATTATTAGAATATATAGTGCAAGTAGAATTTTGAAAGCAAAGGATTCTCCCCTCCAACTGGTTTAAAAAAAAAAAAATACAACTATGACATGCTACAGCACATAAAGGCCAGAGTCACCTCCTACATTGGCAACAGTGCTTATGCAAATAGCAGCTTCAGGTAGTTGCAAGAATTAGCCATCAATGTGCAGAAAGAAAGCTCAGCAACTAAGCATGTCAACATTGTAAGCACATGCCTGGGACATAAACCAGCAGGCTCATATTTCCCTCTAACCAACTGCAGTTTTCCAAACTCTGAGGCCACGCTCAGTGGTGTTGAGTCTACTGAAGCCCAGTGGGTTCCATGGAGACAGAACAATGTCTACTTCAAATTTTCCTTAGACAATGGGAGATTCTAACTTTCTGAAAACAGGATCTAAATTTGCAGCAGTTTTAGTTGTGCTGTTAGTACCCAGCTCCTACCTATTCGAGTATTGGCAAATACATCAGCTAGTGTCCCACTGGTCCCTTTGCCTTCTCCATGGGATAGTGTAGAAGATGCTGATGAAGATGTGGATGACCCCTGAATAGATCGGTTGATCCAGGACTCAGCATTCTGTAAGCTCTGATGCAGTGCAGCAGAAAGAGCAGCCTGGCGCCTTAGCGACCCCTCATCCTCGGATGCAGAAGACGTGTCTGTGTGGAATCAAAACAGAGAATCGAGCCTCTTGGGAAAGCACATTGCACTTAGCATGCTTCTGGGCTATTGACCTACTATTGACAAAGGCGTCACATTCCTAACATGGAGGGTGCTCTTTAGAGTCTAGGAGTTAACAAGGTTACATAGACCAAAAGGGAAATAAAATCTGATAAAGAAGCAAACTTTGCCAGTTTGAACCCATTTACACCTGTAAAGAAAAATTTAAAGATCATCTAACAGTTAGACCTGCCTTCAATAGACCCATTAGTGCATTTCCTTGCCCCCCTTAACCGACCCATTCAAACTCTATTAAGCCTGCTGCTGTGTTACTCAGCAGCAGTCATTCTGATATGGAAAACTCAGTATCAGATCAGCCTGTGTCATAGCCAAGCCTCTGGAAGGGACAAACATGGACAAATGGCTATAATGCAGGAACTCTTTTTCGGGGATACACGAAGACTACAGCACCTTTATGATCCCCCCGCAAATGAAGCTATTCATGTATGCAGAGCTTTCTCTTTGCAGTTGCCTGTGTATGTACCTCTATGTACCTGAACAGTACATAGAAAAAGTATCATATGACGGGGACCTGCACGTTGCATATGCAAGGAGACACTATTTCCTCTATCATGTTCCATGAATTAAGAATAGAGCGATCATAAGAGATTTCAATTTATTTAGTGCTGTAAATGTGCAGGGCATTACATATAAATATACTTTAGACTTTGGATTTAAATATTATAGTCTTCTGAAAGTGACTGGTCTACAGTCCTGTTCCTTAATGGTCTCTCAAGTCACGAGTCAGACTAATCATAGCCCACTTAGTTGCCAAGGCAAAAATACAGCACCCAACTAGAGAAAGGGCTTGCAGTTAGAGGCAAATTCTGCAAATCAATAGCAAGTTCTAGTACATTCATGCAGCACCCAGGACTCACATTGGGCCCAGCGTCTTGTACAAAAGTTAAAATAAAGCAGGGAGGCCATGCAGATAAAGGGAGCAGCCAATCAACCAGTCGGATGGGGGAACAACAGGAATTACTTAACAATAGAGAAGACAAAAATAGCCAAAATTTGAGTGTGTCTAACAGAAAGAACTGTTGTGAAATCCACAAAGATGAGGAGGGGAAGGAACCGGATTCCACAGATGGAGTCCTTCAGTCAAAAAGATCCTTCTGCCCTCCCAATCCAGATGCAATGTCAAGACCACAAGTGATGAACCAGTCCACCTCTGCGGCCTTAAAGAGATGGAGGATTACTGCATTATTGTGGCCTTTAATGTACTTATCCACAAGACCATGAGTTCATTTGCTCATTGGCAACACTGAGGGGTGGTTACCACCTATGCGCCTATGTCTTAGAGTGTGCGACAGCTGTTGGGTTGTTTTACATCCTGCCAATTTAAAGAACATCACAAAATTAGGAAGGCAAGTTCAAATTCAAAGAGGCAAAGAACAGAGACAAGAAGTTAAAAAAATATCATTATGGGGCTAAATATATGATATGTACATGAGACCTTGTTCCAAAGCTCATTGATATTAAAGGAAAGGCTCTTTCATTGCATGGTTCACTTCTGGATGGATGGAGTGAGCACTGGCACAAGTGCCAACAGTAACAGTGTCACACTGAATAGATATCTGACAAAAGAACACATTGTTTCAAGGTTAAAATTCAATCTAATAAAACAGCATAACAGAAAACGTATAACTAAAGCGAGCCAAAAGAGCAGCTAGTCTAGGTCCTGCCATACGGCAGGTGCATCTCGCTATCCACAGGAAGCACCACAATTGGAAGTTCACCTGTCAGAGATAACACATTCAGTGTAATAAACCTAAAACATAACTCATTAAACAGTGAAACCTTTGGACCTGTTGAAGAAACAAGTTTGTCAAAAAAAAAAAAAAAACCACATAGCTCAAGGCTCTACATTGAACAGGTCTCCCTTGCAGCTGTAAAGAGATTCCATTAAACCATTTTAATTTTGTTTTAACTTAATATACATTTGTATAAAATTAAAATAACTTGATTTGAGAAAGGCAGGAAAACTGGTTTTTGATCACTGGGTTTCTAGCCAATTTGTTTAATTAGTTTTCTTCATTGGATCAATTATGCAATTAGGTATACTGTTTCAATTCAATTACTCAATTTGCCATAAAAATAGTTTTTAATTAGTTAAAATTAGTTCTTAGGAGAGCAGTCAGTGTATCCCTTTGTACTATTAGACACTGCTAAGTATGTATTTCAAATGAACCAAATGCAATTCAAAGTTAATATACCACAGAATACTTATGATACACACTAGGATATATTTACAGTGAAGGAAGTGATTTGTTGCTTCACCAGCTCCAGAAATGTTTTTCCTACAATAGAAAGACTGTTCTAAATATGCCATGTGTATGTAAACATGGGTATGTGTCCTGACAGTGCAATGTGAAGGAGCTATAAACATGCTGTAACCCATTTATCAGTGATGTGCATGGCAGCATGTGTCAGGGCCCAATTTAGAGCGAAAAGCTGATGGTCCATTCACACAAGAGCAGCTGCAATCTCATGTATACATGAGCAGTGCAAAACCCCAACATGCACAAGTGTTAATAGTAGTTTCATGTTAAGTTGATTTGACTGCAAGCAATCCACTATCTAGGACGCATAGAAGCAACCTACGAATGTGAAAATAAAGCAGCAACCATTTAAAGCCCAGAATGTTTCGCATCATTATTCCTGGATTTGGTATTTGACATTTGTGCTGACATCCAATACACATTTTCCAGGGACAAGATTCAACAGATTTCTTCCGGCCAGCACTTAAACACCAACTTTGTTTTTAACAGAATTATTGCAATCACAAAACAATTCCTGTTTGTTTTCACCATGCAAAAGTCACAAATGATATGAAAATTAGGCTTAAACAATTTGAGGTGTTCGCAAAGTTATCGTTATATGCATCTTTTACAAGACAACAAAGCCTGTTCTGCTAAAAAGAAAACAACTAAACTCAAAATCATAGTGTACAAAAAAAGGGCTGCGGGAGATACTTTCTTGAAAAACTCCAGGCAGGTGGTTAGGTGCTGAATGCCATGAATTCTGTGACAGTTTAGTAATTTGTGTAAAATTAAAAGAACATGTTTGGTTGATCAGCCTCCATATTAAAACTCTTAATGGTGAACACTTCAAATCTGGTGGTTTTCTACAGAATAGATTAATTTCCGTTGTACACTTGACCCTCTTTAATCCGGGGATCCTGGGAAACAGGGTATGCCGGATTAAAGAATTTGCCTTGCCAAGGAGGGCATTGTAGGGTCTGGGTGTGAGGGGGATGAGGGTAGGGTGCCCCACTCCTGCAGGCACACATGGCTCTGTGCTCCCAAGCACTGCCTCTGCTGCTGCGGGAACAGTGGAAAAAAGCCTCACAAAAGCACATCACTGCACTGGCCCTCCTCCAGATTGGGGAGAGAAGGAGAGGCAATGTGCAGAACTACTTCCTCCTCCAGCTGCCAGAGCCCATAGCACGGGTGTTCCCAGCTTAGGGACACCCCGAGTATGGAGATTCATGGATGCCATATGGAAAATGTCTTGTTAAAAGTCACGGTCACTGCTGAGACAAGACACAAAAAGCTACAAGGCAAAATCTCCCCCACCTACATCAGCTCAGACTACCTTTCATCCTGTGTATGTCAGTATGGTCCTCGTGTTCACTTCTGCAGTTATTTTAGAGGTCTTAGTCGACGGAATGGTTATCATTAAAGTTGGTGGCTTGCTAAATAATGTCATTGGTCCACTTCTGTGTTATCCAGCACGCCAGCCACTAGCCACACGTGCCTTTTTCTCTATAGCGATAACCAGGGCTCGACAAATAATACAATCCGGATTGCAACCCGGAAGAGCCGGGTTCGGGCAATCTGCACATGCGCAGAACCACTATAGTAGCTACTGCTTCAGAACTGGCTGGATACCATGGGCCTAGTGTCTATTACAGATATAGTCACCTAATTTTTTAGGTTGCTAAATCCTTAAACTCACAGTATAAGACCACATGATCTCCATCTGTTTTTTGGGAGGAGGAACTCTCACATAAGCATCTGAACTACGGATGTAAGGGAGTAGTCAAGTCAACCACTCGCATTCACTCCCCCCCACTCTCCCCCCGTTTGCTGCCTCTGTATCAGAGGCAACAAGGGGACAGGAGAAGCAGGAGTTGGTGCTAGGGGGAGCCAGCTTAAAAGCTCTCCCTCCCAGCTGTTGCCTCTATCTACCCCCATGGACAGGAGATGCTGGACCCAGTGCGAGCCAGGACTGAGCAAGTCCAGTTCACACCAAGTCTGGGACCTACCCCCGCTGTGGTCCTGCAATTTAAATGCAGTAGAAGCCAGGCCACCTCTCTGCCCAGGTCTTACTACATTTAAACTGCAGAGCGGCATTAGGGGGTAACTCCCAGACATGGCACGAATTGAGACTGAAGCTTCCCTCTTTATCAACTAATTGTGTAGTCAATAGAAATTCTATTGACCACACGATTAGCTAATTACTCACTTCCTAACATCCCTAATCTGACCTAGCAGAGAAGCCTGAAATCTAATAACCTGCAGCTGAAGAACCCTGATGGAGCCCTGCAGACTTCTTCCAACTAGTCATACCATAGGTTCAGCATAGCTAACAGTTGAATAAGCTTCACCCACAAGCTGATGTCACCTGTGTCTAAACCCTACTCTGCTGTGACTACAGGCAGCCCATCAGAGATAGCAGTGGTAGCTTTTGACAACATGGATACCTGCCTATCAGGAATTGAACTGAGTTCCCACTAATTTCATATAATTTATCCATGATCTGTCCGTTTGAGTAAGCACACCATTTCTTCTATTCCTTCCTCTCCCAAAAAGGAATGGGCGGGGGCACATTGAACTCCTTTGACTTTCTCCTTCCTTTCATTCTCCCCCTTAGCCTGCAACTTGGTGTCTTTCAGAAGAGCTCAATCTCAGAGCAATTCAGTCAGTGCAGGTCACTGACTGCAGTGACATATTCCCCTCTGCTTCACAGCCAGCTACCATCAAAACTTGAGTCAGCTCCTGATTTCTGGCCCTAAATAAAGATTCCCTGCCATTGAGTATCTAGCCCTGCCACCAAACCAGCTGTGAGAGAGATGGGGCGTGATGATTTAAAGGAGGTATCACTCCCTTTTCCCAGGTCACTCCTCTCCTTTTGTCCATACATGGCATGGGAGTGTGGTACAGAACTCACTGCACACACCCATGTCTAAATGGAGAGGGGAAAGCCCACTGGAATTTAATTCCTTGTTGTGCATACTTCTCTTTTTGTCAGTGCACTGAGCGACATGAGTGAGTAGTGCACAAAACACCACTACGAAGAGGAAACTGAGGTAATAACCTCATGACTGACATTAGTGAATAGTTTCAGGCCATGAAGAGACAGAAGATGGTAGTAACTCAAATTAGGTTCCATACACTGACAAAGAACTAAGTAGCTCCTGACCCAGCTAAACACTTTTAATTCCCCTGCCACACAGAATACAATTTGTGCATTTGTCCAAAAATATAAGAACAAAGTAAGGTTCATTAACTGCTCTCAGCTGCTAGGGCCTAGCTAATACTACTTGGGATAATTCCTACATGAGGACATGAATTGCAGTGTCAGAGCCTTTTAAAAAATATGAATAAGTTTATTGCCCTGATGTAAAAATAAAAATCAGAATGAGCAGAGATTACATAGCAATGTGTGAAACCATAGCACCCACAGTTTATGATATTGTTGCCATCAGCACAAATGGTCTGCAGCTGTGCAATTGCATTTACAACCTATAACCTTATGCACAAAGCTGCTTGGAAACACAGGAAAAGTTTTCTTCATTAATAGCTGATGAAACCCTACCAGGACCTGAAACAAATTATGTGAGTAGCTTTATTGCTGAGAGACTAGTAAAAAATATATATATATATATAGTATCATGAGCTTTCGTGAGCAAAACCCACTTCCTCAGATGAGATGAGTCTCTGCTCATCTGAGGAAATGGGTTTAACCCACAAAAGCTCATTAGAGAGACTCTATTATACATAGTGTCTCTAAGGTGCTACAGGACTACTTGTTTTTAAAGTTATAGACTAACACACCTACCTCCTGAGAATTTTATTGCTGAGACTGAGGATAGCCACTTTCTGAGAGTAGGCAGGGCTGATGAGGTGCTGAGTATTATGGGATCACAGAAAGTCTGATTTCAAACCTCAGAAAGGTGCATCATTTTAAGTTATTAAGCTTTGGAAAACTGAAAGCTGCTTTTGAATGCTGTGTGTTAATCTTACAAAGAGAGAAAACCACAATGTTGTTTTAACTTCAAGAGACTGAAGTAGGGATCAGGAAGCATAAGAGAAATTCTCAGTCCAAGAAGGTGAAAGCATTCATAACTGGCCCTTTAAAAGGCCTCAGAGGATGAATTATTCTCACCTATTACAAAGCACAGCTGAGGTAATCTGCTTTACAAGGGAGAGTTACTTAGCGCACATTCCCTGAACAGGCATATCACCAGCAATTTAGATGTGACAAGAAATTACATACCAGATAAAAGTGCCACAGGGTATTTAACAATCTTTGCACAACTTCAGTCTCCTGACTTAGAAACTCTTTGGTTTATCTAGCCCATTCTGAACTACAACTCACAGGAGTGTTTCTAACCTGGGGGAGTGCAGGCATCAGCTGGTGACTGTACAAATGTGGACCGTCTTTTAGTTGGCATGGGCAAGGCCATTTTCTGTTCTTTATGCTTTGCCAGTGCTGCTTGAACTGCCTCTGTGTGGATATCTGCAAAACAGAAATTACCATGCTTAGTTTTGCAAAAGTAAAAACACCTTAGGAAGAATTATATTCCATGTGGTTTAAATAGAAGTTGTTCATGTATATTATAGCCACCATGCTGGCATGCCCTAGCACCTTGTAGTTACGGCTTCACAGCACCTTCGGAAACAATGAATTCAGCTGTGCCACACCACCCATAACATTTCAATTTTATTGATGAAGAAAATAAAACACTGTTGTTAAGTAATTTGCCAATCCAGAGCAAACAGGTGGGAGAACCAGGAACTTTGGTTCCAAGTACTCTGCGCTAACCCTTAAACAGCTTTGTCTCTCTAGCAACTATTTTGGAGCCAATTTGCTTATCTGCCTTACCCAATTGCTGCATCTTGTCTTTCTGTCTACAAGCTTTGGTGCAGGGGCTGTCTTTTCCCCTTGCATTTCCACTCGGAACCTAGCTCAGTGGGTTACCAAATGGGTTGGCAATACTTTAACTTAATAAAAAATAAAAATGAAAAGGTGCCAATGAGCCATAGAATTAATCAGCTTTGAAGTATTTTAAAAGATCTGCCTTTTAAAAAATAAATCTGCTGTAGTTTAATATTTTCCACTAAGCTGTGTTAGAAAAATCCTACCAAAAGCAGCTGGAAACAAAACTGAATCATTTCATTTTAAACGTCAGAATACAATGGATCCTTTAACTTCACAAGCCTGCCTAGCTTTGCACATCCAGTAGCAGCCTGCCCATAGTTTTAACACAGAACTTCAGAAGAATCACCGTAGTCATTCAATGGCAGGGCCAGAGAACTTGCCTATGAGTTCAAGAGAACAGTGTATGCCCTGTCGTCATGAACTAAACATGACTTATAAGTTTAGGAATTAAGTATTTTACCTCAGCATAATAGAAATAAAATCTTTTAGAATTTGTTTCCTTCAGACGAAAATAAAAGAAATTGGAGACACATCGCCAGAAGAATATGCCAGAGTTGCACTTACTTTTTTAAAATTAAGTCAAATGTTTTTCCACCGATCTCAATATAGAACTAAAGGCAGAGATATACTGTTTTCACCTATTTTCTGATGGAGGTCTGAGATTCTTTGCCCTTATTGGGGCATTTTTATGGAAATAATTTCAGAAAAGTATCAGGGAAAAGAATTTTGGAACCTTAGAGACATGAATGGTTCCAAAGTGACCTTGGGACTCCAGTGCCAGCTCTCTTGGCATACATCACGGGATTGGTAATCAGAACTGTATCATGCAGGAGGAAAGCCAGCAGTAAAGGGGGGGGGGGGGAGAAGAGAGAGACAGTAAACTGAATCAGTGGAATTAGCTGTTGGCACCAGCTCTTAAGAAACCTAAATAAATCACGGCACAATGCCGCACAGAAATACTGCTGCTGTTAAGCTTTCTTTTTTATAGGACTTTTCACCCAAAAGTGAATTAAGTTTCACAATCCTCCTATGAGGTAAATATTGCTGTTTTCATATAGATAAGGTGAATTACGCCGTGTCTACGTGGTCTGTACCACAGAGCCATAGCTATAGAACTACAGCTATGTTGTTGTAACCCTGTAGCAAGTTTCTCTCTTGCTGGAGAAACTCCACTTCCCCTCCCCCACATGGAGGTCTACCAAAGCATTGTTCCATCGACCCAGGTGCATCTCTTCTGGGGGGGCAAAGTGGACACCTGATTTTATACAGACCCCACTCCCAGAGAAAATCTGCAGGATAGGAGTGATAGGCTTTTCTAGCTCCTTGCAAGTGCTCAGAACTAGGGATTGTAAGTAGAGGTAAATAAGCAAAGTGAGTAGTCAACTAGTGGATAAGGGGGTTAGCTCCCGGGGAGGTGGCAAGCCAGGACTGAGTAGTCCCAGCTTGCACCAAGTCCCCCATTGCACCTCTGCCTCCCCTGCCCCCCTCATGCAGATTGTGCTGGGTGGTGGGGGGAACTGGCTTTTGAGCTTGTTCCCCGCAGCACCGCCTCCTGCTCCCCCTTTCCCCTCCGAGATAGACACAGCAGGAGTGGGGGGGAGCGAATAGTCAAGAAGTGACTCAACTAGTTGCTTACCTCTCTACTCAGAAAATCTGAACAGAGAGGAGATAAGTTCTTAGCCTCCAGGTCTGATGTACCTGTCAGTCTCTGATTTCAGGACTGTGAAATGCTGCTTGTCACTGATGTGAACAGGGCTTTGGTTGCCCAGCACTGCTAAACACAGATTTTGTCCTTGGTTTAGTAGGAGGCTACAGCTAAATTCATCCCAATATTCCTTCAGTAACTCCAACCGCTCAGATATCCCTGTGTATGAGGAGCTCTATGTATAAGTCTACACTGAAATTAAAATACCATGGCTGACCTTTGCCAGCTCAGATATTTAAGAGCAGGTTAGATAAATGTGTATATGGGATGGTCTAGAGTAGACAGTACTGGGTTCTGCCATGAGGGCAGGGGACTGGATTCGATGACATCTCGAGGTCCCTTCCAGTCCTAGTATTCTATGATGCTGCCTCACAGGACTGTTTAAGGTATGGGTTTGGGGTGGAGCCACGCTCTGTGGTCCTGAGAGATGGGATCGTCCCAGTGTTTAGGCTGAAGCCCAACTCTGAACAGCTATCCTGTAATTAAACAGCCACTGAGCCAAATCCACATGTGCTGGCCAACTACTGGCATCTAATTGCCATAGAGACACATCCTAAGGTTAAGGGGACTCATTCCTGGGCCACTCCTTACTACAGATAAACTAAACTTCAATCATTGGCGATTCATAAGTGAACCTGCTAGAAAGCTGGAGCTCCTCTATCTGGAGAACTTAAACAAATGGTCATGCAGCACCTTAGAGACTAACAAAAAATATAGATGATATCATGAGTTTTTGTGGGCACAACCCCTTTCATCAGAATACCTAGCTGGAGAGAACTCCCATCAGAGAAGGTGCTGGACATGTCAATTAATTTTGGCTTTGTCTTCACTGGCAATTGAATGATAGCTTTTGTAGTTCACAGATGCTTAAATCCGACCCCCCATGACAAAAGCTCTGGGGAGGCAAGTACTAATGTGAACAATGCTTTGTTGGCAGAATAAAGCAAAAAGACCTTGTTACGGGGGAGGTAGTTTTTTCTCCCCGAAAGCGTAGACAAGCAGTGTTTATATTGCCTGACTTTAGCAGGAGGCATGTCTTAAAAACTGTTTAGTGTGGATATACCCTTCATCTTTCTATAGTGTGCCTATTTGCCTCTTGTCGCTCGCTGAAATGAATTAGCGTCAAGTGCAGTTCTCTTCCGCTACAAGCTAAACTCAACCCAGGAGCTAGTGAGTCATTTATGCCTCTTGCTCCATATTTGTCATCTGAAGAAGTGGTTGTACCCATGAAAGCTCATGGTACTATTTGTACTTGTTAGTCTCTAAGGTGCTATAGGACCACTCATTTTTAAGCTTTTTTTTATATTATTTTTTAATTTACCCTCTCTGATGAGCAGCCTTTGTTCCTTGGTTTTCATTAGGAACCATAGGTCCCTAAGCACCCATGGTTTCTAGGCACACTGCAAACAAGACAGGACTTTCAGCAATTAGACTGGTTGAATCATTCAGATCACATGACCTGTATTCTCCTGAGTGATTTTCATATCCTTACCAGAACGATAGCGTTCATCTCTGGCTCCTCCTGAACGACCTCTATGATACTTGGATGAAGATGGTGCTGAAGTTGCTGCTGGAGCAGATGTCTGATTTCTGCCTTCCTTTTGCAATGCTGGATCAATCCCTGGAAAATAATTCCACAATTCTCTCAGGAACTAAAAAACTTAACAACAAAGCAACCTGCTTGTGGGCAACATTAAAAATCCACTATTGTCTGATAAATTAGCCAGGAAATAAACAGGTTTAACAGAGTGTGCTGCTGAAATTAAAAGTTGCCCGCTAAGCTGTTCAGTAAGCATATTTAAGGTCTTGTCTAAACTGGAACTTAGTTATTGGTGCAAACCTCTAGTATAGACCATGCCTTTCATTAGTATAGTGTGATCTGTACCAAAGCCATTTAGTGTGTTCCAGCAGTATTATATCATTGTACTTGTTAAATATCTCAAGATTTAAGCCTGCTTTTTAGGAGGAAAACCCCACCATCACAATTATCCAACACAACAGATATCTTAAAGAATGAATTTTGGAAGAGAATTATAGACAAGGCAAGTCTGATCTATTGCAACCACTTTATCATCATAATGCACAGCATTTAAAGAAAATAGTTTCAATTATTAGTGAAGAAACTTGCTAAAATAAAAGTCCTAATTACAGCATGTTATCTATAATTCATGAACTTCTCCAACATAAACCCTGCAATTTTACAAGAAAAAAACCTTTCCACTGCAAGCAAATGTGTCACAAATGAGCTTTAAATGCAGCACTGCTCCCTTCCTTTAGAAAAAAAAGAAAACTATTTTAATATATCTGAATGCAGTCTGAGTGCAGAACAAGCAATCGAACTAAGCTATTTTTATTGATAGGTCACATATAGTAAACAGGAAGGAAATCGATTCTTTCATAAAGACACTTGTCTTGTAGAACTTTAAAAGGGCAAAACTGTTTGAGTTAACATGAAGGACTTGAAAACACAGTTCAGTGTTTACAGCAGGGATGGGAAACCTCTGGCCCACAGGCTGGATGCGGTCCCCTGCTTAATTTAATTTAGTCCATTTTAAGTTTGCGCCACAGGCCGGAAACCCTGAGCCTCAGCTCCCTCCTCACACCATACTGGAGTGTCACTACTTGGCAATCAGGGAAGCTAACTACCCTGCTTGCAGGTGCCCCCTGTAGCTCCCATTGGCTGGGAACCATGGACAATGGGAACTGCAAGTACAATGCCTGCAGGCGGGGTCAGCACATGGAGCCACCTGCCTTGCCCCCACCCCAGGGATGTGCCAACCGTGGCTGGGAGCAGTAGCACCTGGGAATGTAAAATCCCATTTAACTGGTTAACCAGTACTGGTAGGGAAAACGCCTCCAACTTCAGGTTTACAGCATGAAATGGGGAGAAATTCTGGTCCCAATGAAGTCAATCGGAGTTTTGACACTCATATGAAAGAGCAGGGCTCGACAAACCACAGCGAAATCCACTTGCCAGCCCCGCACCACGCATGCGCCAGACTTGCACTGCGCATGGGCGCACTGCCGGTGAACGGGGTGACCGGCTGAAATCGACTCGCCACAGGCGAGTAGATAAACGGATTTGTCGAGCCCTGTGAATGAGACTAGGATTTCACCCAGGGAATCAGGAAACCTGGGTTCTAGTCCTTGTCCTGCTATTGACCCACTGAGATCACAGGCAATGCACATCACCTCTGTGCCCTCCCCCCCGCCCTCGAGTCTCCCACATGTACTATAGGGACAGTAAAGAATCATAGGCAAGCACAAGACACAGCACATTTCAATAGCAGTTCCTTATTTGACCCCTCTTGCCCAGAACTACAATCAGAGCATATAATTTGCATGTTAAGTATATATTGTTCATGAATGTGCCAACATAATTACTCGAGACTGAACGGGCCATGAATGCAGTGCTGTAATTACAGTTTTCTTCTGATGCTTTAGCTACTAATTAATAGTCACAGAGGGTATCAGATCAACGTTGCATGAACCGAAAAGGATTTACTAGAATAGATCAAACTACTTTAGTAGGTAAACAACAGGATTCCAAAATTAGCTGGAAATCCCAAAAGATAACATTTATTTGTAACATGGTAATTCAGTCAGTGTCTGCAGAATTTGAATGTGAAAGTTTTGTGAAGTATCAAAGCTAAGGAGCAGCAAAAATTTTGGAGTTGCTTACCCAGAACTTTAATTTTTGTTACTAATAGGGATGTGGCAGTGTACACGTTTTAATGGTTAACTGATGAACCTAGACTCATCAGTTACCCTTCTTGGTTAAAGATACAGAGGCGCAGAGTAGGAGGGAGGAAGCAGATGGGAGCCGGTGCTTGTGGGGAGCTGGCTTTTAAGTGAACTGGCTCCCGCAGAGCTGCCTTCCTTCTCCCCCTCCCCCTGGATGTCTCTCCATGGGACAAGGGGCAATTTTTGCTTAACCATTCGCTGGGTGCAGAAGCTAAGAGCATCTACAAACAAGAAGCAGACCAGGAAGGGAGGACATATAGCTTTTATGGTGAAGTACAGGGACTGAGAGCCAAGACAGCTGGATTTAAATCTGCATCTATGCAATTTCTGTACTTAACATGCTTCAATTCTACCAATTTAAAAAAAAGGGGGACTATAAGGCTTAATTAACATTTGTGTTTGTAAACTGCTTGGAGATATTCGATTTAAAACATTTAGATTATTTGAAATTCAAAACACGTGAAAGTAAGAAAACAGCTGCAACAATGGATTGTGTGTCCTGATATCAGCACGTACACAATTTCACCATTTTGAAAATAAATGGAATAATACTTTACAGGGACAGTGACATCAGGGTCTGTTACACCCCCAACCCAGCCTGGTAGTTTTCAAAACTTTTTACCATCTGATGCATTTTCAATGGCTTGTGTATAATGAGTCTAATGGTTTAACTAATTCCCAGTTGTTACACACCAGACACTTCTAGCTAATAATAATTGGCCCTATACAGCCTGTTTCATTAAAGGTACTATCATGTTTGAACTCATGCCCCGTGGCCCTAGAAATGGACAGGCCCAGTGCTTCAGCAAGGCGAGCAAAGTTGATGCCTTGGGCCTTGCGCATTCAGAGCCCTGTGCTGCCCAGCTCCCAGCCCTGCCCACCCGGCTGCTCACTCAGGGCTTCACACTGCCCTGCTCCCGGGCCCGCCCACCAGCTCAGCCACACTGCCTTAGGCCCCACACACTGTTTGGCTGGGCCTGGAAGTGGACCCTCCATCTCAAGATGCAGATTCACTGGTGAGGAAACTTGCATTATTGCTGCCTACAGTGAATCACTTTGGAGGATTTTAAACCCTTCTGCACTGTTTCTTCGGTATCTTTCACGATGTACCAACTGCACACAAAGTTACAAATTTTAAAAAACTTTAAATACTGAAAATTTGAAAAACCTGGAATGTCAGAGGGAGAATAATTACTGTAGAAAATTTAATCAACTAGAACAAGTCATTAGATTATGTTGTAAACCTTATTAGCAGGGGTCGACAAATTATGGAAAACCCTACTCGCCAGACAAAAAAGGGACTCGCCACCCTCCCCCACAAAAAGTGTTTTTTTAATGGCATAAATTCCTAATAAGAATAAGAACAGTAATTACTAATAAGTTATTAATAAATATCTTATAAACTTCTGCCTTTTCTCTCTGCTGCCATGTCTCCTCCCCTTACTCCATCAGCTGCCCTGGTGCCTGCTGCCCCCAAACCCCTCACCCTCCTCTGCTGTCCTGACTCCTGCCCTTATCACTGCCCTCAGCCTTCCTAAGACCTGCCCCCCTCCACCAGCCCTTCTCTCCCCCCTGTGCTCACTCCTCCAGTAGCCCCACTCTGATCATGTGAGCTACCCCTCCCTCATCCCCTCTTCTAAAACCTCCCTCTACACACCTGCCCTGCCTCTCTCCTCTGGTGCTGGTCGGTCCCTCTGCAGGTGTCTGCCCTTCTGCTTCACCCCCAGAACCCCTGGGCACTGGCACCGTCCTGGTACCTCCCCCTTCCTCTACTGCCCCTTTCCTCTTTTTCCCTGATACCCACCCCCTCACCACCCTCTGCCCCCATTCCCCTCATGCCCCTGTGCCCTCACAGATGCCTTGCTCCATTCCCGCCTTCCTCATGCCCACCCCTTCTTTCAAGCCTTCTCCCAGCTCCTCCCCCTCCCCCCTTTAGCCCCCAGTGCCCTTACCCTCTCCTCTTCCAGCATCACCCTGTCCCCCCTCCCACTGACCCCTCCCCTCCTGCTCTTTTCCTCATTGTCTGCACCTGGCCCCCTGGCATTTGTCTCTCCTGCACCCCTGTCCCTTGATGCCTTCCCCTTTCTTCTTCTTCTCCTCCTGACCTCCACCCCTTCCCTCCCCTCAGCACAAGCCCCTTCCCCATATTTTTCCCCTCCCCTCCCCTCCCTTCCCCACAGCCCAGCCCAGCCCATGCCCTTCCCCTCCCCCTCCCCCTCCCCCAGGGCCAGCTCTAGGTTTTTTGCTGCCCCAAGCAAAACATTTTTGGCCGCCCCCCCCCCTTTTTGTTGTCTTTTACACGTTTGCATTTTGCAATGGGTTTTTTGGTTTGTTTGTTTCCGTAGAGTTTTCATTTGTTTTTTTCCATAAAGGCAAAGGCGCTTCAAGTGAACTCCCCCTTTCACTCGCTGCTGGGTCACAGCAGCCTTTTCCCTGCCCTGTCCAGCCCCTCCCTATGGACAAGCACCCTTCACTCCCGACCCACAGGGGGAGCAGGGTGCAGGGACAGCACAGAGCCAGAGGGGTGCAGGGAACAGTCGGGGCACGGGGAACGGGAGGCACAGAGCCAGAGGGATGCAGGGATCGGGGGGAGCAGGGTGCGGTGGAGGAACGGGGAATGGGACGCAGGGAACAGGAAGGGCAGAGGGATCGGGGTCTAGAGGCAGGGCATGGGCAGCACAGAGCTGGGGGGGCAGGGATCAGGGGGAGCAGGGTGCAGGGTACAAGGGCGGCGCAGAGCCAAAAGGTCGCAAGAAAGAGGGAGAGCAGGGGGTCCAGGGTGCAGGGGCAGCGTGGGGAACAGGCGGCGCAGAGACAAAGAGGGGCTGGGGCTGGAGCCGGCGGGCCATCTCCCAGGGACACGGGGCCAGAGCTGAGCTGCCGTGGCTCTTTAAAATCAGCAGGACCACGTTACGCCAGTGTCCTGGCATCCCGCCCCGCCTCCTCATGCCAGAGCTGAACCCAGGCAGCCCAGCGGCAAGAATCACTGCGCTTCCCCCTTCCCAGCAGCGCTCTGCTCCTCCGCCGGCCAGCAGATCGGATGGGGCCGCGCCGCCCATACTGAGGGCTTCCCACCGGGCCAGACTGCCCCTGCATTCACCAGCTGGTAAAATCTACTCGCCATGGGCGAGCGGGCGTGTGTATTTGTCAAGCCCTGCTTATTAGTGCCAAAGCAGCATATACACCTGTGCAATACTGGGCTTCCACGTACGTCACTATTTCAGCTCAGTGCGGAAATTAGGTCCATGTGGTCAATTCTTATACCCAGGGGAAGCTCCACTGGGAGTCTGTAGCGATGGAATGATCTGTGATGCCGACGTTTATAAATAAAGGTTCAGGTTCTTAAATTGTGGGTACCTCAGGAAGAGACATTCTTCAGTGCCAAGCTCACCATCTGAGCTTAGGATTCACCCATGTGTGTCTTTTTCGTGAACAGGCAGATTTTATTTAGAGCCAATGAAGAGACAACTTTAACAACAAAGCAACTTAAAACTTCCAGTTCATTTGACAATGTATTTAGGTAAGTAACCACTAGATGTCAGCAGCACATTTAAGCACTATTCTTTTTTAATTATACTTTTAATTTCTTGCTTCTAAGATGCAAAAGCTTTCTGTTTATTCCCTGGGACATCACAGTATAGCCATGACAGTTCATTTACATAGGGATTAAATGTAACCTTAAGTGACATGAAACATCAACATCTAGCTCTTTGTTTAAATGTTGTTATATAATAATGTGTATGAATACAAGTTAATATAAAGCATAAGCAGGTTCAGAGATCTGGGAACACACACATTTACAGTACATCCTATACAGTTACAAAGCTTTCTGACAAAGCAGCAGAAGTGAGCTAAGCTTGGCAGATGTTAGATGACTTTATTTAGCATTCCCTTCAGAATAATCCTGCTATAAGCTGCAGTTTATGCTGACAGGATCTGGCTATACACAGGCACCATGATGGTTGTATTTTATATGGATTTTACAGGATGCACTTGATGTTTTAATTGTCATTTGATTCAAGCTGAATATGCTGCTCCCCCACTCCTTCCCTCTTAGTAAGGGAGAAGGGGCACTTTTTAAAGTGATTTTATCTAAAAGATCCAAGAAAAGATTAGTATGTGATCAATAACAATGCCACAATAGTCAAGTTGAATATTTACATTAGCAATAAAGCCAGAGAGGCTAGGATTCATTTGACAAAGAACAAACTATAGAGGAGAAAAGCAGGTTAGCCTGCTAGTCTATGTAAGGAATTGAACAAAAGTGGTAATGTTTCACTAGCCATTCTTTAAAATGATGCAGTGTTGTCCAGCTATAAACCTATAAAAACAGTATAAATGCAAATGCCTGTAGGCCAGTCTGGATACTAGTTCCAGGGGGGGGGGGGAAAAGAGGTGGGAGAGTCCTCTTCTAGCAGCAGACATGTTGCTCCTTCCCTTTCATTCCTTGAGAGACTAAGAACTTATTGGACATAAAATGTTGGCCTTTCTGAAAGAGCCATTAGTCACAATGGTCTCAAATTATGCACAAATACAAAATTTGACCTAATAGGGAAAGACACCTGATCTACAGCTAGGTGAGATTCTGATGCTATGCATGGGTAAAAAACTAAAACTAAACATGTCCTGGATTAGAATTCTGGCTTTCCTTCACAATTGTGACATTCACTCCAACTTAACTGGGGAGCAAATAATTCCCTGTTCATGGCAGCCACAAGTCAGATCTTGTGAACCTGGTGCATGTGTCTCTAATGTACAGGGCTCAACAAATTATACAATCGACTCACCCGTGGCAAGTAGATTGTAACCCAGAAGAGCCGGGTTCTGGCGATCTGCGCATGCACAGATCGCCAAGCAGCGCAGCTGGCGAACAGGGCTCGCCGCAGTTCGGCGAGCCCTGCTAATGTACATGGTTAGACAAAGCAGTGGCTAAATAATTGGTTACTGGGCTACCACAGAAGCTCCCACTGAGAATAATCCAATGGTGGCAGATATGAAGGGAAAGATTAATAAAAAAAAAAGCTATAGCTCAGGCTTGCTCATTGATTGTTGGCATATGACACACAAGAGAGAGGCAAGGGTCTGTGGACTCACAAAGGAAGTAAGTGACAGTCACTTCAGGCAGGTAGAGGGGGAAAGCAGAATCTTATATAATTAAAGAAAAACAACAACCAAAACAAACCACGAACAGAAGTGAGCCTATAACACACACTGATGTGATGTTACTTGGGGTAGGATTGGGGAATACTTAGTAAAGCGAGAATATAAACAAATAGTCTACGACCAAGGTAAATGTTAGGGTGAAGAGTAACAGAAGATTACTGAATGAAAATACACATGCATGGAATTATGATTTGGGTTGGTCTTATAATGGTTAAGACAATTAGGACACTAACCACTTGAAACGGAGTCAATATACAGAATCAGCTAACAACAGGTTCACCTCTTACCCATTGCCAATTTCTGTAGATTAAACAGTCACATTACCCTTAAAAAAATAAGTCGTCCCATGGCTGCCAGTATTGCAACACTGACCCACACAAACTGGGAAAACTGTATGGGGGGAAGGAGGACACACAATGAGAACGATTAGGCACAAAGCAACTATTGGAGAGTGTCAGGTCCAGGCCCACTGCTGGGGGGGGGGGGGGGGGGGGGGGATGAGGGAAAGGAGGAAGAAACAAAGACAGCAACTGTTCCAGGGACCAGTTGGCTATTTAAATTGCCACCAGCACACTCCAGGCCACTCTAAGGGCTTGGGAGGGACGTGGCGCACTCTGAGCAGTACTGAAGGCTAGCTGCCCTGGCCCTACCCCTTCCACTTGAGGCCCTGCCCCTTCTGGAACTGTGGAGCTGTGTCCCATCCCCCCATACACACCTTACCCAGGGCCTAGCCTGGCTGTCACCTCCCCTGGTCAAGGCACAGCTACACACACACTGCAGAAGTGCAAGAGAGCAAATGGGTTGGATGGCTGATATCTCCTTAGGTATTAACAACACATTTTAACATCCCCAGTTAAGGTAAACGTGTAACTGCTGAAAATGTCACTGGTTAAACATTAAAATGTCAGTGGTTACACGTTAAGGATCGGGTAACTGACTAACTGAATAGTCGATGCTTTTTGCATCGAAATTAGTCGATAGGGTGCCTCCAACTTTGTAGCGTAGCAATAGCCCTAGGGGTGTCGCTATACTTCAAAGGCATAAGCATGGTGTGGAGCCTGGCGTCAGCTGGAGACTGCCCCACTGACCCCATGCTCCGTGTGGCACTGTCGTTCTGAAGCGCCGTGAGGAGCCTGATGCCAGGCTCCCCACGGTGTTTCAAAGTGGCAGTGCTGCACCGATTCGCCAGCTGATCCTGGGCTCTGTGCAGTGCTGCCGCTTTGAAACGCCGTGTACAGCCTGGCGATACTCCAGTTTGCCCCAGGCTTCACATGCCTTTTCAAAGCAGCAGTGCCATGGGGAGCCCGGGGTCGGCCCCAGGCTCCAAGCAGTGTTGCCACTTTGAAGTACCTCCTCTTCTCTCTCCCTCCCTCCCCCCCTCTCCCCCCCACTGCCTCTATCTGACGAAGGCAGCAAGGGGGGCGGGGAAGCAACTAGTCAACTATCCTGTCGACTGTCCGGTAAGTATTTTCTTATTGGACAGTCAACTAGTCCTTCACATCCCCATTACACGTAGGGGAGAGGTGGCTCCTTGTGAGCACCAGTTCCCGTCCTTCGCTGCTCATGCTGCTGCCTGTATCAGAGGCGGCAGCACAGTGGAAGGGGGTGGGAAAGCACACATGGAGAGCCACATTGTAAACACTGGCTCCCAACTGCCCTCCCCCCTCACACTGCTGCCACTGGTAGAGGCAGTACTTTGGCGGTGGGAGGGAGACAGCTCCCCATGAGCACCTGCTACTAACTGCCTCCCCCTCCTCCTCCCCCAACAGCCCGTGCTGCTGATACAGAGGCAGCAATGGGAAGTGGTGGAGGGGACACACTGCATGTAACAAGGCATATTATCTGATGAGTCCAGGCTCATTGGTCAACTGTGAACACAATTACACTTTCATATTCCTAGTGTTAACCACCTCTTTGTTTACTAATGCATGTGAAATCTGAACACGCTCAATCACATTTAGATTACTTTTTCTTATACTAAGTATGTTAAGGATTGGGTAACTGACTAACTGAATAGTCGATGCATATTTCATCAAATGTTCAATTAGTCGATAGAGCACCTCCGCCTTTGAATTGTAGCAACAGCCCACTTCAAAAGCAAAAGCACTGCGTGGAGCCCAGGATCAGCTGGGGACTTCCCCACTGACCCCAGGCTCCATGCAGTGCTGCCACTTTGAAACACTGCAGGGAGCCTGGCATTGGGCTCCTTGGGGTATTTCAAAGTGGCAGCGCTGCATGGAGCCCAGGTTCTGGCCCCAGGCTTTAAGCAGTGCTGCCGCTTTGAAACACCCTCTCTCCCTCCACCCTCCCACTGCCTCTTTCTGATAAAGGCAGGTAGGGGGCGGGAAGCAACTAGTCGACTAGTTCTTCACATCCCTATCTTATATGCAGCATAATGCTCAGAACAAGCTGCACAGCATACCACCCAATATGTAGGACCCCCTTCAGAGCCACCAGACTACTTCCATCACAGATTTAGTTCTTATCCCACTCATTACCATCTTTTTAATTTCTCTCCTTGCCATAGTTCAAACACTAACCCTTCACCTAACTCTCCACATACCCAGTTCACCTAACTCTCCACCACTAACATCACAACTTCCCTTTCCCTCTCGCCAGATGGGGAACCTCCCCATAGTCAAATATTTCATGAAGATTTGCGCACTAGGTGCTAAAGGATGATAATCATACTAAATGAATGCAACTGGAGTTCTGCTGATTTTAGCTCCTGTTTTCTTGTTTGATCCAAATAAGTTGTTGTTAGACTCATGTTTATTTTTACAATCTGTCAAACTTTTGATGTCAAATGTGTAGAGGAATACCTCATATCTACCACTTATGATCCACAAAAACTCCCAGATTTCTTTCTGCAATACTCCTTCCTAGACAGTTATTTCCCATTTTGCATGTGTGAAAGTAATTGTTCCTGTCTTAAGTTCATCTAAGTCCTTTTGACTTATAATCCTATCCTCCAAGGCACTTGCAACTCCTTCCAGTTTGGTAACATCCACAAACCTTGCAATTGTACTCTCCATGCCATTACCTAAATCTCTGATTAACATATTGAACAGAACTGGACCCAGAACTGACCCTTGCAGGACCCCACTTGTTATGTCGTTGCAGCATGGCTGTGAACCATCAACAACCACTTATGCACCCATCTTATTGTAGCTCCATCTAGGTTGTATTTCCTTTTATTAATGAGAAGTTATGCGAGACTATCAAAAGTCTTACTAAAGTCTAGATAGATCACATCTACTATTTTCCCCTTATCCACAAGGTTTGTTACTCTGCCAAAGAAAGCTATTAGGTTGGTTTGACATGATTTGTTCTTTACATATCAATGCTGACTGTTACTTATCACCTTATTATCTTCTACATGTTTACAAATAGATTCCTTAACTATTAAATTCTAAAGCTATAACCTACGGCCATAAAATAACAGGATCTATGTTCATTAATCGTTACTCCTGCATATGCAATCTTCCCACAATTTTCATAAGGAACATTTAGGAGTCCTTCACTAACTTTCAGACTACAAGCCAATTGCAGTAATTCTAACTGCATGCAAAACTATGTACACTTTGTTGGTCTCTCTCAGAAATGTTGCAGATATCTGGGATCAAGTCAGAATCCTATAGGAATGAACATGCTGCAAGGGGATGGAGAATCATCCAGAACAAAGGATAAATCGGTGTTTCTCAACCTTTTTTAATAAAGTACCCCTTTAAAAAAATTGTAAGTACCCCCCAGTACCTACAGTTTTTAGACACCATTTTTTTTCTACTACTGCAACACATTTGTTTAAATAAATTAATCGTAAGGTGGGCGGGAGATGAAATTTTTGGGTGCAAAAAGTACAAAAATAACACACAAACTTAAAACAAAAATTCAGTTTTCTCCACATTTCAGTTGTGTTGACACCCCCCTCCCCCAGACTTCTCTCGAGTACCCTTACGGGTACTCGTACCCCTGTTTGAGAAACACTGGAATAAACAGCAATGGAGGAATAACAATCATTTTGAAACATGAAGTTGGCAAAAGTTCTGATAGATTCAGACATCTGTTTTGTTTGTAAGGGTCCTTGTTCCTCAAAGACACTTCCAGTTAAAGATTTGCAAACCTTTAATGCATGTTAAAATAATAGTCTACATGACAATCCCCCATAGAGTAGCTTCTTATTAATGGGGAAAGGGGAGTGAGAACTCTACCCACCAATGCAGACAAAGGTTTTGACAGGTCTTGGTAAATATAATTTCCTTTATATATAAGGAGAGGATTATTTTCTCCTATCCTTAGGAACTGATTACTTATTTAATGCGCACTCTCAAATACTGAGAAAACACATTCAGCCAACAGTGTGTCTGGTTGCAAGAGCTGCTAATTTTGGCAACAAGGCTTTCCAGAATTTGCACTCCCTGAGCCAAAGAGCTATACTCTGCCAGGTTTGCAGCGATCTGAGGAGGACAGCAGTTCATTAAGTTAAGCAAGGAGGGAAATATATCCTAGTCCACAATAAAAATCAAACAAGCGATGCTTGAGGTGCTATTTGTGTCTACAGGTCTCCCAGTGCCTAGCATAAGCATGTTTATTAAAAAGCTCTGCAGAATACTGCAACCGACAGGAACAATACAAGAGCCCCATTAAGCCATGTAATGGATTTGCCTTGCTTAGATTGTGTATTCAGAAATCCACATCAAACACTAATAGAAATAAATCCAATAGCACTGAGTCATCATATGGGCCCAGAGGCTTCCAGATGTCCTCCCAGGAGAAGAGGACTTTCTGAAAGACAGATTACTATACTATCACAACACTTTCATTGTCAGATATGGAGGGGACACAAGAATCTCACTTGACACCATCCAGAATAACGAATGTCAGGGCACACCCCACTAGAATCCAGTTTCTTATTACCATGCCAACCCAATTCAGCTATGCTCATTCTATCCTCAAGAGAACACATGCTTTCCTGTAGGGATGTAAGAGACTACTGAAGCAGTTGACTACCCGATAAGCCTAGGCTTAATCAGGTAGTCAAGTGACTACTCACCTACTCACTTGCAACCACACCCCGCTGCCTCTGTATCAGAGGCAGCAAAGTGGGTGGGGGGGGGGGGCAGGAGCCAGTGAGAGCCAGGACTGCTGAGTCCTGGCTTGCGCCAGCTCTAGGCACTACCCCCACTGCAGATCCACAGTTTAAATGCACACCTGGCTCCTACTACATTTAAACTGCAGAACCCAGAGCAGGAGTAATACACAATTAGTGAACTACCCGCTTTTTAACATCCTTATTTTCGTGTTCTCTATGATAATTTTCAAAGTCTCTTATCTGAACGGTCTCTTATCCGTCCTGCAAGATTGCACACTGACAGCTAGTAGGAGGTGGTGAACGCCAATGAGACACAGGCAATCCAAACAAATGGCAAGATCCTATGAAGGGGAAGGCTGAATTGAGCTGAACAAGTGGCTCACTCACTGGCTTGGAGCCTTTCTGATGGATATTTGTCTCTACAGATGGAAGAACTCAAAGATACAGTCAACCCTCTGATGCACGTTTGTCATAGCTGCTGTGCACTTTTAAAATGTTCCAAAAGAGCATTCAGTGACTGCCAACAGCTGAGCTCTGCCACAGCAATGGGAGGTCAAAGTGTCAGCTCTAATACACCCATAAAGCAGATAGACCCCTTTTCATTTCACAGGGCTTTTTGTGGCTCAGGCTAGCTGATCCTTTCCAAGTCACAGACTGCTATAAATATGAATTCAGGATGTCCCTCTTCCCTTTATTTTGGCCCATTCATCTGAATGTTCACAAGTAGCACTTGAGGCCATGCCTACACATGCACACACAGGAAAGCTAAGGACAATCCTATTAAAGGTGACATCATTCTTCTAATTGACCCTTTTTGACTTTCCCAAATAGCCCCAGTGGACAAGCCCTTAACTATGTATGAGCCATGCACAGTCTCACCAGACATTTTTCCCCTTAATTAAACATTTTCCAAAATAAACATGCACACAGTGACTGATACAAGATGCCACTTTAGTGCATACAGTGCTGCCTACAGAATATGGGATGCTAGGTATCGTGTAACTGAATAGTTGTGTAACCACATGAAATCTTAGCAGTTACATGACTATTTCATAGTCTATGTAAGATTCTGCATAGCCTACCCCATCAGCTCTCAGCAAATAAGTCCAGGATGATTGCTCAAGTACGTTAATTTTTGCAAAAGTAGATGCAAAAGAGAGAGAGTTTCTAAAAGGACTAATGCTGTCCCAATTCAAACAGGCAGTGTTACACAGTGGACTACACATAAAGATAGGAAAAAGGGCCTCCCAAATTCTGGCCATGACTTTGCCAATTACTTGCTGCAGCACATCATTTTATCCCTCTGTGCTTCAGTTCTCCCCACATCTGTGAAATGGGAATATCATCGTACAGAGTGATATGCCTAAGCACTAGTTAACATTTGGGAAGTGCTTTAAGAACATAATGCACTAATTAAGTGCTGAGGGATTTTCTTCCACAGAAGAAAAATCACTTCTCTTCATGTCAGGAGAGGGGAAAAACATCAGACTCTTTTAAACTAAGAGATTTATCCTGCATTGCTTATGCATGTGTGACTCCCTCTAGAGTCAATGGGACATTTGCCAGGGTAGAGTCTACTCGAGTTAAGTCCCATAAAGAGCCACAAGACTGTCACTATGGCAATAGTGAATTCCACCTTAATTAGTGACATGCTATCTGGCCCTACTTTCTCCCAATGCTCTGGCTTGCTCCCCTGCCTCGAGAAGCATGTCAATTAGTGCAGCAGGACCATGCACCGTCTCACCAGACATTTTTTTCCCCTAATTAAACATTTTCCAAAATAAACATGCACATAGTGACTGGCACAAGGAGTAAAGTACTACTGTAGTGCATACAGTGCTGCCTACAGAATATGGGATACTAGATATCATGTCATTGAATAGTCGTGTAACCACATGAAGTCTTAGCGGTTACATGACTATTTGATTGCCCCAGGGGCGGGGCCAGCAGCCAGCGTGCTCCCAGCCCCGCTCCCTGGGAGCCTCCTAACACCCCACGCTGCTGCCTCTAAATCAGAGGCAGCAGTGTAGGGTGGCAGCAGGCACTGTTGGGGGGAGAGAAGTTAGTCCACTGCAGCAGCCCCTAATCACAGGGAGCTCGGACCCCTCACAGACAGGGACTACTGCCATGGACCAGGTTCTGCCTGCAGTGGGCTCAGGCTCATTACAGACAAAGGCTGCTCAGTGGGATGCCGGAGCAGCCTCCGTCCAAGGGGAGCTCAGACCCTCTGTGGACAGAGGCTGCATTGTGGCAGCTCCCCTGCCCCCTGCGCAAGGCGGCAGCACGGGGGGGAGGGGGCAGCAGCACGACAGAGCAAGTGCTTTGGGGAATTGGCTTTTAAGCCTATTCTCCGCCCCCCCCCCCCCTCCCCGCGCGCCCAGCCCCTGCCTGCTCCCCTTGCTGCCTCGTATCAGAGGTAGAAAGGGGCGGAGGGGGCAGGATGCATGTAGGCAACAAGATTAACCAATAAGCCCAGGCTTAACAGATAATTGTGCAGTTGATTACATGTTGACATCCCTATACAGAATTACTGCTATTGTCCTGGTTGCCACACACTCAACTCCCAACCAAGAGCAAATCTGTGAAGAGAAGTGGCTTGCAGGAGTAAAAGGAGCCCACAACCCCCAACTTCCTCAGAGCCAAAGAGTTCACCAGAACATGACGTGAGTCAGAGCTTACGAGACCTGCTCGACAGATGTCTGCTTATACAGATTAAGCCCAAGCATGCCACTCGATGTTGCTTCATTAATATAATAAAGATAAGAGTTGATTATCACTTAATCAAACCCAAGAGAAAATGTTATCAAACAGCTGTGTAGTCAAACACCCTGCAGTTGCTTGACAGATTCAAAACGTTGGCCCAAAGCAGGATTTCTGCTCATATTGCTTGTGTCAATATATTAGGTTGGTAACTACACACTGTGTCCCTTTCCACAGCTTTTGTATTTAAAATATTTACCACAGCAATAAGTCACTCTAGTGACTAATGCAGGGGAGCAGAGCATCAGATGAGAACATATTTAAGCTATTATAGTGTGAACAAAGAAATGGTGAGAAATCTAACCCAGTGAACAGATTCTATGGGGGGAAAAAAAAGGATACATGCGACCATGACAGAATTTTTTTGTTTTAGGCTCCAGGTGAATATCACCTGAAATGAAGAGTCAATGCCATTTCAAAAGAAAAAAATCAACATGCACATTCACAATCTGCTCAAAGCAGTGCTGACAAGCTGACATTCAATCACACTCCTTTACCCCTACCCTTTTTGGCATTAGTCCAGTAACACCCAATTATACTAACAGTTAAGTCGTAGCACTCCCTGCCTGTCATACCAATTCAATACTGATCAACTGCAAAAACCCAGAAACGTTATTTGATTTTTTTTTAGTAGATAAAGATTATTCCCAATGTATCAACTGCACAATTATTTTTGTGCTAGTATTCTGTCACTAATTATTGGAGATGCTTTGGGCCTTGCCCGAGAGAGGCATTTACAATTATCCATCCTTAATTATCCTACATTCATAGTCAGCCCCACTGCTAAGGATCTTTGAATATAAGAAAATTAATGTAAACAAAATGACAAGTGAATTCAGCAAATCTGGTAAATAAGGTAACAAGGCCAATTATGAAGATGCTACGGTCTCTATAGAAAACATGAGGAATGGCTTCATAGTGTATTTATAGGGGCAGACGTATGAAAAGGCAAGTTCACCTTAGCCATTAAACCATTTTTATATAGTTCTTCATAGTCTGCCTTTTGACAAAGGCCTTGTGAATGCTTCTTCATTTGGAAATTTTCTTTTTTTCTCCATATATTGTTTTGATTGACTTGAACATAGCCATCTCAGATGATAAAAGCAGATTAAGCTGGAAACCCACAGCTTCGTCTGGCAAAGCAGCAAGAGCATATGGATGAGAGATTTTATGGCACTCACAACCAGTTCACAGATGCGGGGTGCACAGATATTAATGTGCTAATTACGGCTCTGATCCCATCTACACAGGCATAATCTAGGTCCATTATAAAGCTTCTTAGATGATATTGGTATTTCACGTGGGTGTAATAGCCCAATTACACCTTGAGGTAAATATGTTGAATTTGGCCCTGTATGTTTAAAAAAGAATCTAACATTTCATAACTCACTAGCATAGTCTTGAGCTCTGAAGATCAGTTTCCCCTAAGAGGCAAACTCCAAGCAAGCCAGCTTATCTACCCTCTGTTTCTGAGGTAGATAAGATGCCATTCCCACATTTCCACAGTAGGTTATTTTGCTCTCAAAATTAGCCTGGACCATTTCATCTCCCCTCCTTAGCAGCTCTAGCTCTCTTATGCAAGAATTCAAACAACCCCCCGGTGCAAACAGTGGGAAAATCCAGAAGGTACCAGAAAAGTTAATTTGCTGTGAAGCTTATGCTACTTAAAAGGTTTGTTTTGAAGCAATGGAGACAGAAGCGCAGTATACATCTGCAGAATACATACGGCACAATCATCACCACTGCAAGCTTCCCTCATGTTTCCCCAGAGGGATACATGAAAGATCAGAGGAGAGTTTGGACTTTGTGGCTGGTTCAAGCCCTTGACTTCTCTGCTGATAAGGAAATAAGAGCTGCCTATGCTGGTGTTTTGTTTTTAAATGAGATCACAGTTAAAACTTAGCTTTTAAATGCTCTGAGACTCATGAAACTGTGAGGATCTCCTGACCTAGATATGAACCAGCAACATAGAGGGGAAAGGCTCTAATGTACATTCCATGACTACTGTCACCATCTAGCACCCAACAATGGAATTGTGAAACAGCTAAACCCAACTACACTGAAGTAAGGGCAATTTGAAACTGACAAATAGAGTGATCCAAGCGCTCACCCCCCATCTCCACTTTATGAGACCCCCTTGAATGACAAGGCTGAAGCAGTAAATCAATAGTCTTATTCTGGACCAAGATACAGTACTTACCATGTGTCTGTGGGATGTATGGAGCCAGCAGCTTTGCCCTTTTCTTCTCATACCCCTTCTGTGTGATGTCTCCTAAAATCAAACAGGGAAGTAATGTTAGCTTGTCCTTGATGTGCTGGGTTGCAAGAGGATTTTTGCTGCATGGCCTTCTCATGCAACAATGGACTTTGTGAAGTGTCACTGTACGGGCAGCAAAATCACTTATAAGAACCGAGTATTTGTCAAGATATTGGAGTCTTATGAGTTATGTCCCTGCTACATCGAGACCCTTAGCCAGTGTTCCCTACTGTGCATTTTTCTACGGGTCTCAGGTTTAATTTTAATTCTGCTTAACAACAGTCTTTCACTTCTTCCCTTGGAAGCAACTGTATAAGGCTATGTCTACACTGCAGGCTTCTTGCGCAAGAAGCCTTTTGTGCAAGAGTTTTTGCGCAAAAACTTCTTGTGCAAGAGCACATCCACACCTCAAAGCGCATCGCAAAAGCCATGTGCTTTTGCACAAGAAAGCGTCCACATTGAATGGACGCTCTTGCACAAGAAAGCTCTGATGGCCATTCTGTGAATGGCCATCAGAGGCCCTGGAGCATCCACACTTGCCTTTTTGCGCAATAGCTGTAGCACAAAAGGGAGTTATGCCTCGTAGAAGGTGGCTTACCTACACTAGCAAAAGCCATCTGTTCTGCCATTTTACTGCTGATTTATCTGCACAAAAGCGCATTTGAGGTGTGGACGGTCCACAGGTTTTTGCGCAAAAATTGCCTTGCAGTGTAGAAGTAGCTTAATATATGGTGATTTGAATGAGCACTGTCATAGCAGGATATCAACGCTGTAAAAACCTAAAATGAAAGCCAACTAGCTCGGCACCACAAGACAAGACCCAAGACAAACTTAAGCCAACCATACACCAACTGAAGAAGGGAACAATTCTCCTCTGCTTAAGGGAAACGGGGAAAGGCAATATCCAGTGCAGAGCTTAGTCATAATAAACCAATCGTAGAAAGAGAGGCATGTAAAGAAAGCTGATGAGGGACTTTGATAAGCCCATCCCAGAAGGAAATGTTTCACCTGGATATTAAAGTCGATTTACAGAGACCCATCCAAGGTGACTGAACTGCCCAGCAAGGATGGGCTGACCCACCAGAGCGAACTGTATTGTCCAGCAAGTGCTTACTGTGAATTACAATAGCTCAGTACTTCGGGCCTGGCCTTTTATACTAACACTAAGACAATGAATTCTGTCTAGTGACATACTGATACCAAATGCACATCACATAGGCACAGGGTCTCTATTTGCCTATCCATTTAATGGGTATAATGCCACTATTTACTTCTCAAAATGCTGTAATGCGCAAGTGCTTGAGGGTCCACAAAGGGAAGGCATCAAACAGAGACCAAAGAAATAAGAAACCTTTTTCTAAATATACTAATCTGTCTGACCCAAGAGAAGTACCATCTGGCTGCTATCTTTTACTTACATTTCTCACATTACATCTGAACTGTAGAAAAGAGACTGAAACCTTGAAGAGATTAAAACAAAAAAGCCCTCAAACATTTCAAGCCTCTGTGTAGCTTGGTGCACACTTGTAACCTCATCTCTCATGAGCCAAAAGGTTGGGAAATGATCAAACACGCAGCAGGGAGAAAAACAGAATATTTTGGTACTGTGGAGTTGAGTCAGAACAAAGGCCAATATTATATCACATCAAGAAAACACTCAACACTTCCAGCATTTTCTCTTTCAGTGCTTTGCTGTTGCAAAATCGTAGCTCATCAGACACTATCAGCAGGACAAGGATAGCACATGCACCTTTGCAGTCACGATTAGTCAATAAGCAAGGGGTTGCTCAGTCCTGGCTAGCACCAGGTTCAGGAACTACCCCCGCTGCGGCTCAGCAGTTTAAATCAAGTAACAGACGGACGTGCAGGCTCTTACTACATTTAAATTCCATGGGTGCAGCGAGGGTAGGTCCTGGCTGGCTCAAGCCTGGACCAAGCCGGGCTTGCTCATTCCTGGCTCATGCTGGGTCCAACAGTACCTGTCCTCAGAGTGTCCCAGCGGGGAGCTGGGGGTCCACCAGTGGACAGGGGCTGCTGCCAGAGCAGCCTCTGCCTGCAACCAGCTCTGGCATCACAGACAGAGGCTGCTTCCAGCCAGGCTGGAGCCATCCTTCTGCCTGGGATCCTGCTTAGTTGATAATGGTTAACTGATTTTACACCGCTAATCTCAATACCAGGTGTTTTAAACACACATACACACACACACCTGGACTCAAGCCTCAGTGTTAAACACAATGCTTTACACTGCCTGATACACAGACAACTTATATTTTACCCCAGCTTCTCTCTTTTACAGTATTTGAGCCAGGCCTCAACGAATCCAATCAAATCAAACAGAAAATTAAAATGTTCAAACTGAAATGCCAACTAAAGTACAAATGTATTAGTGTGATTGCAATAAGGTGTGTTAGTATAACAAAACAACTCCTTCAAAAACCCAGAGGCAAATGAATGTTCTTAAATGGAGCTTCTGGATTCTGGTCTCTTCAAAGCACTGGCATAGCACTTTGTGAACATCCACTTTCACAAAGGAACAACTGAAGATGTCCAGAGATTCTTATCTACACATTTTTAGAAGCCAGCCTATATGTATGACTGTGGGACTGCAGTATAGAATCTGATGGCGAGAAAGGAGACTGAAGAGGCTATTATTCCTATTTTAATTAGAAGTCCCTCCTACACAGAGAGGGGCAGAGATCTTTTCCCTGCAAATCTAACCCATTTCCTTTTGCTTGTACTTGGCAATAGAGTGTTTTTCGCTTTCAGATCTAATGGGCACCTTTTGTGTTAGTGGTTTTACACTGCATGTAATTAAACACCACTGCAGATTGCAGGAATTACTATGGAGAGGGAGAAGCACAGAGCTGCCAGCACATGTCTTGATACCATCACTCCTGATTTTGAGGCTTGGCCATTTGTAATGATCACATTTCTTGTTGCAATCTGGGAAGGAAAAGCAGCTTAGATTAACTCTCATTCTCACTAACAGCAAGTCCGTGGAAATCTCACCATCATCACTGAAACACAATAATCAGTCCTGTGCCTTCTTGGAGCAGTGGCTCTCAAATTGCGGTCATGGACCACTAGTGGTCTGCAGCTCGTGCTCAGCTCCCAATCCCCTGCAGCGGGCAGCCCATGCTGGAGCTCCAGGCTTGCCCTCTCCTCTTTGCACTGTTTGAGAGCCAGAGCTGGCTTCCTGTTGGGGTAAGGTTGGGGGGGGGGGGGAGAAAGCCCCCGGTCTCGCTGCATGATCCAGCTTGTGGGAAAGAAGTGCTCCCCCTTCCCCTGCTGGGGAACAGGAGCAGGCAGGCATACTTCCTGGAGGATTTCCCCACTGCTCCCATTGGCCAGATTCCAGCCAATGGGAGCAGCAGGTGCCTGGGACTGGCATAAATCATGAAAGCAAGTAACTGTCCCCTGACCTCTCATACCCAGACCCTGCACTCTCCCATGCACCCCCCTCACACATCCCTTGCATCATTGAGACCCTGCACCTCCAAGCCCACTCCTACACCCTTCCCCCCCGGTTAGACACTGTACCCCCAATCATTTCCTGCACCCCTTGGCCAGACACTCTATTCCCAGCCAGCTCCTGCACCCCACCTCCTGCCCAGGCCTTATAACCTCATCCCTTCCTGCACCCCACCTTCTGCCCAGATCCTATACCCCCATCCCTCTCGCTGGAAGTCATGTCCCACACATTGAACTCCTCAGTTTTGTCTCAACCCCAGAGCCTGGGGGGGTCCACAAAAACCAGAAAACTGATTTCTTTGGTGGCTCTACAAGTTAATGTACTTTATCAGGAAGTCGTAAGTATTTATTATTATAGGTTATGTTTTAGGTATTTTTATAATATTTTTTCAGGTCTTGTTTTAATATAATACTATAATTTGATGTGTAAAATTATTATTTGCTCATATAAAATAATTTTTAATGTAAATATAAATTTAAGGTACTTTTACATTTAGTATATGACACAACTTGTTTTGTTAAAATAAAAACAAGTATAGACCGTGGTTAATTGAATAGAACATGCTTTTGTGAAAATTTCAGATACTTTGTAAGTTTGAGATTTTGCATAAACATCAGATCAGGTTTGATCTGAGGAAGTGGGTCTGGCCCACGAAAGCTCATCATCTAATAAACCATCTTGTTAGTCTTTAAAGTGCTACATTGTCCTGCATTTTGCATAAACATAATATTTGTGCAATTGCAAAAAATTGACATATTTACTGATATAAAATATATCTAAATAAATCTTTTGTGATTTTATTTGGGAATAATTAAATAAACAACAAAATAACCCCCTCCGCTCCCCCAGAGCCAGGCACTCCCATACCTCCATTCTAACCCAATCCCGCTCCGCTCCCAGAGAGCCAGCCCCCTCCTCCACAACCAAATGCCTCTCCCTCCCCCAGAGCCAGGTACTCCCAGCTGCCCACCAACCTAACCCCTCCCCCAGAGCCAGCCCCGCCAACACAATGCCTCCCCCTTTCCCCACAGCCAAGCACTCCCAGAGTGCCCCCCCCCCAAATATCTGGGTCCTGGAGTCGACGTTGCCACCGCCACACATTTCTTCCTCAGGCGCGATGGGGTGGCGTGAGCACAGCGGCCAGCTGAGAGTGTATGCTGGGCACCCAGCACAGGGCAGCCCGACCAGCCACGAGCAGTCGCTGCGGCACAGAGTGGTCAGCCGGCTGGGATCTGCACTCAGCCACATGTTCCAAGCTGCCAATGGGCCGCATTTGATTCCTTTATAAAAATGTACTGGCGGGCCACAAAAAATTTCTATCAGGCCACATGTGGCCCTTCAAACGCCAGTTTGACATGCCTGAGCTACAGCAATTAGTTCATTGGTTCACTGCCTTAAAATAGAAAAAAAAAAGACAATGGGAGCCACATTTTGCCAAAAAAACAAAAACAAAAACAAAAACACCCCACACTATGTTCCCTGATCACATCATAAATATCATTAAAACAAATACAATCACATCAGAATTTGTAGATTTGAAATATGGATGAGCCTTAAGGAATCTGAGAAATGCATAAACAATTAAAAAACTTGCAAGTGAAAAGAAAGAAAAAGCAGTGGACTGATATTAAAGTTCTATTATGCTGTTCATCCCACAGCACTCAAACCACATGGTTTCACCAACAAGATTCTATGGTGACTGGCACTAAATATCCACAATGGATATTTCAGAAATCACTTCAGCTATACACACATGCAGCAGCTGTTTAACAACATACAGCAAAGTTATGCAACAGTTTAGGACAGGCAGTGGAGAACAATTCTTCATGCAACTGAAGCTACAGGGAGAATATTGGGAGGCAGAATGTCATTAAGCCAAACAGGAATCTGGACACAACACCAGAGCTAATGTCTTAAATAAAAGTGCAGAACCACAGGTGATCAAGATCAGTCTTAAGTGTCTTCTAGAATAGGGCAGGATTCAATATCATGGTACTGTATCAGGAGTGACAGGCCCGCAAGCATTTCCTTCCCACCCAAAAAAATTCTGTAAATCCAATAAAGAGCTGCTCCTAGAAGCAATATAAGGCTGGATAGAGAAGTATAATTTAATTACTGTACACCATACAAGAACTATGTCTGCACTGATGTTCTCAGGGTGAGAGAATCCCTTTGAAAAAAATCACATGGGAGCAATTTACCTAAAATGGTCTGAAATAACTGGTCTTCAGTTCTACAGCATTCAAATGGGATCTGAATCTACTTGAAAGCTGAAGACAATAATAAAATACAGAAGTGTTTCTTTTCCCTCCTGCCCATTCTGCTGATCTGCAGGAAATGGAAACTGTTGGATCTGAACATAAATAAGGATTTCCTCACAGAATTTGTCATAAATTACAGCAACAGGAAGAGAGCAAGACAATAAGATTGCAATCTCAAGAACTGTTCTTTTCCATCACAGAAAGATAGTGATTTATGCAAAGGCAGCTGATGATCATTGCAAAGCTTTGTACCTTTTACAGCATAGAGTTCTTTCACATGATCTATAGACCCTCAATAATCCCACCCCTTATCCCATCTGCACAAGAACAAGTCAGTAGATACAAGAGGAAGTATCTGCAACAGTAAGTCCAAACAATTTAGCTTTAAAAATGCTCATTCATCCCTAGGAAACCAGTTAAACCTTAATGCTGAGGCATGTTTGGCCTTCCTCCCAGCTACAATTCTTACCATTTATTTGTGTTCTATATTTAATTATATTCCATGTCAGCCAGAGCCTTGCTTCCTCCATATGCTAAGGGACATGCAATCTTTGATGGGAAAAGTGCTTCCATACTTCTCAGGAGAAAGCAAAGCCATCCATAACAAATCAGTTACAATAAGTATTTCTTTTGCCACTAATCATAGCCCCCAGAATCACTCAACCCCTGGATTCACATACACAATATTCCTTCCTCATCCATCTCACCATTTCTCCTCCTCTCTGTTGGCCTGCTCCAAAGCACACCGAGGTCTCTAGAAAGACTCCTATTCACTTCAATGAGTTATGGATCCAAGCTCTATAAGAAAAACACTAGACTATGAGTGAAAAGTGCCCTCCCAACTCCACCCCCTGATTACCATGAACTGTGGTCAATCCCTTGTGCCATGGCTATCAAATCCCTGGGCTCTCTACATTCCATCCATGTGCAAAATTCTGCCGGACTCTTTACATATACAAAAACACTGAACTGAATCTTCCCCTCAGCTTAGCTCCTCAGAAACCCCCAAAATTTCAGCAGCTAAGACAAAATTGGTCTCCTTGTTTTTACAGTTGTTTTGCAGGCTTCTTCCAGCTAGTCCCACAGAATTGGGTCTCTTGGCACCTTTTCCCTTCTGCACTATGTTACCAGTGCTGCGGAAACAGTCTTCTCCTGTACAGCTCTTTTCTTCAGTTCTAGGGATGTAAAAGAATAGTCGAGTAGTCAACTATCCAAACTTATCGGATAAGCCTAAACTTATCGGATAGTCAAGTCAACTACTCGTTCTCACCTCCCACCCCAGGCTGCCTCTGTGGAGCAGGGAAGGCAGAGATGTAGCGGTCAGGGATCCCGCGTGAGCTGGGACTGCTGAGTTCCAGCTTGTGCCGGGTCCCAGACCTACATCACCGCAGCTCTGCCTTTTAAATGTAGTAAGAGCCACCCAGATCGTGCCTGCCTGCGCACCCGGCTCCTACTACATTTAAACTTCAGAGCTACAGCGAGACCCTTTATCGACAAATTGTGTACTCGATACAAATTGTATCCAGTACACAATTAGTCATTTACCTGCTGTGACGTAGTGGGGGTACTTGCTGGGCTGTGGTGACCCCTGCTGTCTGGGAAAACCTCACTAGGCCAAGGTAATGCCAAACTTGTTGAACCAGTGGCCAGACACCCCCCATGGAGAGGAACAAAGGAAGGTGGAATGCTGCCCTGACTGGGGGGCAGGGCTGGAAGAGGGTTAGTTAGTTGCTGGCTGGAAGGCAGAGAAGAAGGAGCTGGGGAGGGGGCTGGGACTCCCCTATCTCAAGGGGGGCATTGAGACCTCTTAGCCCCCAGTTCCTGTAACCAGATTACATCTGTGCTGCGCTGTGCTGGAGGAGCAATAAACCACCCTCAATTCCACTGGCTGGTGCAGTCTGTTTGTGCCATTTCGGGGTGCAGGAGACGGGGAACCCCCAACGCGCCGTCACACCTGCTTCTTAACATACATATTTATTTCCCCTCTCTTATTAACGTCCTATCATTCCAAATCTCGATACCATTGCTCCCCCTTTGCATATGCACCTATTTAGCTTCTCCCCCCTCCCATCAACTTCCTTGTTTTAACTGATACTTTTCAAAGCATTTCATCTTAAGAATTGTAAAAGTGACACTATACAAAATAGTTAGATATGGACGTTGAACTATGTTCTTCCACCCCAACAGCTAGCCAGGAAGTCCTAAATGAACAAATGCTAAGTTGCTCCTTTACCTGCCTAAAAAAAAGGTCATTTCACCACCTGGGGCTCTGCTGATGCCAGAAGACTTGCAAGTGGTCTCTATCTAGATAGATGCTATTTTTTAAAAAGTTAACATCTCTAATTTTGAGGAGAAAACTAATCTTGCAAAAACTCACTCATAAGCATTGCCTCATTATGGAATTACCTGGGTGAGCACAGTCTGTATATGTAACAGTTGTTTTTAGCTTAATCAAAATGAGAATAAACTGCTCTGTGCTCCTTGCTGGTCCCCCAAGAGGTGATAAATCTGTTAAATTGTTCCTCAAAGGCAGGCATAAATTTAAACAACCCTTAGTAAGATGACTCCTTAGTAAGATTTTTATCCACCAAGATTAATACAGTATCATTAACACAAGCTAAGAATCTGAATTCAGAAAGGCTTTGCTTCCGGAAGGAAAAAAAATAAACTATCTGTAAACATATAAGGAATGTTCCAATTTATTCAAGGGTTTATGGTTCTAGAGCTGAAAATCCTTAATTATAAAATGGTAATAAATTAAAAGGAAATAAGTAATTTAGACCAATATTGGAGTTAAAATGTAATGAAAAAGGCTTCTGCATTCTGAGGTTGTTAAAAGTTGGGCTTTTAAAAATCCAATTCTTTATGTTTAAAAACCACCATCATTATGGTGAGACCCATAAAAATAAATGCTATGCTGACTGCAGCAAAAGACATGCTAGCACTGTCTGTTGACCTGACTGATGCTGACAGTACAATACAACATTTGGCACGATAGGGGATTACATAAATTTAAGTTACTGCTGGAATACAAATTATGCATATTATAATTTTGGAACAGTGGGCATTTTAATTAGGTGCGAGGGGACTGACATGTATCATATAGAAAACAACACAATCATAAATATTTTCATCAAGATTATATTGGTATCAATGATATGCACTTTTGCCAGACATCCAGGAGGGTTATGTATTTTTTCTTACACTTGGCAGCTCTTGAATAGTTTGTCATGCCAATAAAGACTAATTGAAATTAACTGAAAAGTGAAAAACTTAATATTTATAAAATAATTGGTTTAACATTAAGCCTTATTTGTTTGCTAGAATACACTTAATTACGCAGTAGCTGACATAGATATTTCACTTTTTATTTATAAATAGATTTTAAAGGATTTTTTTAAAAACCAGAACAGCTTTTAAAGTTCCCTTTGATATGATTTTTTTTCTGTTCCTTCAAGGAAAAATAGTATTCATTATACAAATCCCTCTGCTCAATTTAGGGAACAGCAGGGAAGGATTGTGATAAATCGATAAGCCAAACTCAGCACTGATGTGAGAGCGTGCGCATAACTCTGTGGACCATAATTTAATTGAATGGACTTACACTAAAATGGAGATTGGCCCAATGAGTCACAAGTGATTAGTCTGAATGTTACACCAACATTAAAATCCTACAAACAGAAGAGCCTGCAACTTCCTAACACCACTTTGTGACTCAAGGCACCTTTTAGCAATGGGAGTAGATCAGTGGTAGATCCCAATCTACTGGTAGATCTTGGAGCCTCATACAGGGGAGTCTGACTGGTTTGGCCAGGAAGCTTGTGTAAGCGATGGCCCTGCTATTGTGGGGAACTTTCCTGGCTTCTACACTACCCCGGTGAAGTGCACCAGCGAAAGGATCTGAGTCCCCACTATCACTTCCTTTACCCAATGGCCTCCCTGACCCTGACGGCTCCTCTTCCACTCTCTTGAGTAGCAGAATCCTCGAAATCCCAACAAGGCTGGGCCCAGATTTTCTGGGGCTGAATCCCCGACCTTGTAGTCACTTAGGGCAGGGGCTAGGGTGTGCCCACTCCAGGGTGCTCTCTTCACCCTGAATACTTTCCTGGCCGACTGATTACTACATAAAGTTCAAAGCGAATACAATTTATTAAACAGCAACTGATTAAAAAGAAAACAATAAGGAAAAAATGAGAAAGGTTAAGAGAGAACACATAGCCCCGCTTTGTGCCACAGGGACATCACAAACAGCAGTCCGAGGAGTGTAAGGACAGTCCACAATCTGTTCCTCATAAGTCCCAGGGCGCTCTCTCAGGCCCTGGCTGTGCTGCTGGGGAGCGAGGAGGGGGGGGGGGGGCGGCAGCTGCAGATTGGACACACTTGCTCTGGCAGTGACCACATGAGTTCAGGCTGTAGGTGTCAGGACCCTTCTCCCAGATGGAGTTTCAATCCCTCTCCAAGTCTAGCCTGCAAGGCCTCTTGTCTGGTGGTGTCTCCCAGCCCAGAGCCTCTTCTCTTCCCTTCCCTTTTGCTGGTCCCAGCTGCTCACCACACCCAGCTGCAGACCATGTTGCTTTGCCAGCTTACAGCTCTTTGCATTGCTCCTCTCACCTTTTGCTCTCTGGTCACTGCAAGTCTGCCTCTCAGCACAGCTTGCATTCCTTGGGTTGTGTGAGACTGGCTCTGTCCCCTTCTCTCTCAGAGAGGGGCCCAGAACATCCCAGCTCACACAGAGGACAAGGGAACCTGGCCTCCTAATTTCCTCATTGACCTGTCCGACCTGTCAATCAGGCTGACCTGGAGTGTTGGCCTCTTCCCACTGTCCCTGGGGATTGTCAGTCTCATGGACCCTTCCCCTTTTGATACTGGGAGCTAGCCAAGCAAAAAACCCCGCTGAGTTTTAGTAAGGGGCTAATAGTCCCCTTAAATTTGGAGCTGCCCTCCAGGAGCCTCCTATTTGCTGTGCAAGGTGTGGGAGGGAGAAGAGGAGCGATGCTGATGTCAAAGTGCCCCCCCCTTCCCTTCTGTACCCTGTCTCCACACAGAGAAAAGGGAATGGAGGGAGCTTGGCAATGCAAACCTCTGTCACTCTCTCACAATGTGTTTCTCTCTGTCATTCTCACAAACAGACACTGCCCTTCACTCATCTCCCAACCCAGCATGTATGTGGGTTGCTGTTGTTACTCCTTTTACTGCTTGTAAAGTGGGTTGTTTTGGAGTTTTGACTGCCCTGTACATTTCTTCATTTTCATTTGTCTTATGCTTAAATTTAATTCTTTGAGGAGTGAGTTCTAAAATGCATAACCTGTCGTGGCTGGAGTCATTATCCCTATGGTAATTGCTACTCCTGGATGAGACTGACATGTCCCTGCAGCCCCTGAGAAAGGCAGAGCAGGGGTTCTCCCACATGCTGTCCTTGCCTGCAGACACCACTCCTGCAGCTCCCATTGATCAGTAACAGAGAACAGTGGCCAACAAAAGCTGTGGTCTCAGTGCCTGTAGATGCGGGGCAGCACATGGTATCATGGAGCCATTGCTGTTCATGCCAGATGCTTTCAGGAGTAGTGCAGGGCCAGGACAGGAGTAAACCTGCCTTAACTCCACTGCTCCACCACCCAGAAGCCATTCCAGTTCAACAGTGCCCAGCCAGAGCCTGCATCCTGAATCTCTGTCCCATCCCTGAACCTCCCTCCTGCACACAACCTCCTGCCTCATATGTGAGTTCCCCTGCTCCCTAGAACTTGCACCCTGAACCCCCTCCTGGACCCCAATCTCTTGCCCGGAGCTAAGCCCAGAGCCCTACCCACACTCTGAACCCTTTGGCCCAAGACTAGAGACTGCACCCCAAACTCCAACCCCAGGCTGGTGAAAGTGATGGAGGTTGGGGGAGGAAAGGAGCTGGAGTGAACAGGGTGTGGCCTCAGAGAAGGGGTGGAGCAAGAACAGGGCCTCAGAGAAGGGGCAGAAAGGAAGCAGAGCCAAGGTATTTGGGTTTGAGGTAGATCTGACATTGCACTTAAATTGAAAAAGTGATCTTATGGTTAAAAAGGTTGGAGACCACTGGAGTAGATGATCCATTTTAAGCAGCAGTCCTAAAACAGTGCAAGGTGGTAACACCAGCTAATCCTGGTATGCTCAGACAATGTTTCTTTCAACACCCTCATTGCCCCTCCCCCTTGAAATCAGAACACTGAATCGTTTACTGTCTAACAATACCATAATCACTACAATGGCGAAATTACAGAAAATGGTCACGTAGAAGGTCCCTCAGACAAAGACTCCAAACACTACAATGTGTCCAGTAATATATTCAACCTTCCAATGGGCTTGTCGGATTTTAGAAATGTCCACACTAAGTGCTTATTTACAGAATCCCATGAAGTCGGCTCCTGTAAATGCTTTGCTACTGTAGTCTGAGGGATCTATCAGGCCATGGGGATAAAAACTGCTCTCTTCTAACAGTAAATATCATAAACTGGCTTACAACAAAAAAAGAAAGGAATCACTCAAGCTATTAACTACATTGCACCAATATCTCAAGGGTATCCATTGTTTCTGTTATCTTGACATACTGTATTTCTGTTTGCTTACACCTACCCTTTTCTCACTCCTATCTTGCCCTGTGAGGTTCTACCACCACTCCTGAAATGATGTCATTTAGCTCAAAAGACATTGGGGACACAGACTGTTTCAAAAGTGGCTATACAAAATAGAGTCTGGTTTTGCTGCAATTTGATCCTGAGCTTCTTGTCCTTGGTAGGAAACAGATCCTGAATCAAATGGCAGCACTGACCCACAAACACATACCAAGCAGGAAACCAACAGTTCTAGGCTGGGGTGGGCAATAATTTTTGCAAGGGAGCCTATGCATTAATTTTAAGTCAAGTCATTGCAGGCCACACATTTCTGCTATATTAAAAGAGGAGGTGCGAGAGGGAGCTCTGGGCTGTTGCACAGTGTGAAGGTGAGGGGAGTGGACTCTGGGAGGAAGTTTGCATGCAGGAGGGGATGCAAGGTGCAGGCTCTGGCAAGAGGGCACTTACTTAACAGGTAGCTCCTAGCTAGCAGTGCAGCAGAACTCAGGCAGGCTGCCTACATGCTGTGGCTCCATGTCACTCCTGAAAGCGACCAGCTGCTGCTGGCACATCTCCGTGTGCCCCAAGGAGCAGGGAAGGGGGTCAGAGATCTCTATGTGCTGTCTGCATCTGCAAGCACTGCCTCTGCAGCTCCCATTGGCCATTTTCCTGCCTGTAAGAGGATGGAGCTGGGGCTAGGCAGCATGTGGAACCACCCCCATACACACACACCGGGAGCATGCAAAGATGTGCCAGCAGCAGCTGCTTGAGCCCTGCTTCACCACTGGATTTTTAGTGACCCAGAGATCACAAGGATCAACCAAAGAGTCACTTGCAGCTCCAGAGCCACAGGTTGACAAACCCCTGTTGGTGTCATGGCAGGCCAGACAGAAATGTTAGAACAGCCAGATGTGGCCCACAGACTGTATTTTGCTCCCCCCTATTCTAAACCTTGTCTAGTCTAGGATATACATATCATGTTTAGCTAATACATGAGAACCTGGATGCAAAGAAGGAATGCTGTCTAACACATGCTAAAGTAGCTGTGTTAAAGCCTAAAGGGGGAAGCCTAGACTGCAATTCAATCAGCTTAGCATGTATTAAAACTACCCTGTCTGCATTAGATTTTTACATGTTTGTTATAACATGTTGGATACCAGACTCTAAAGCACCATACCTTTTCTATAGCTTAGAAAAGGCTCCCAGGGCTAGGTATCATCCCCAGTTGGTAAACTGCAAATTATAAGACTTGTGCTTGTGACCATTAGCATTCCTTTATGATTCAGAATGACCGCCTCATTGTCCTCTCGTGTGTTAATTTTTTTTAACATTAAAAAAACAAAAAAAATTTATTTAACATTAAAAAAACCACACAGATCTTTACTTCCTTTTTCTTACTGATTAATTTCAGTAAACGCCAACATCACAGCTCCAAGCTCAAACCCAAGCTGCAATTCGCACTCAGGGAAAGAATTAATTTCCATAAAAACAATAAGCTTTTAATCCAACTCACAAACCACATTTAAAACTTAGTTTCTTACACCGTGTGGCTAGACCCCATGAGTAGGACCACAAGAGTCTCACAACCACATCAGACAGTGCTTTAACACATGTTCTGGTCTACAGCAGCTAGACATTGTTAGAAACACATTTACATCATTCCTTAACTGCTGAAGGCCCACTTTTGATGCAACCTTAAAACCTGTCATCTGGGAGAGATGCGGGTTTGAGCTGATCACCATCAGAGCCAACTATGATGAGAGTCATCCAGTAAAAAGAGCCTGATATTTCATTCTTTTAAAATGAGTCTCTCAATATGTCCTGAACTAATAGTCAAGTGCAGAAACAAATCTGTTTTGCTTTACAGTTTTATTTTAAAAAGCATCATCTTGTTTTCATTCAATTCCATGGGAAAGCTCTCCTGAATTTCAAAGTTTGCAGTAGCACTCTTACAAAGGCCTGTTCATTAAGTATTAGCATTATATTGACTGTGTTATCAGTATTAAAAGCATAAGAAGATTATGACTAAACTATTTTAATTCAGAAAAGCCACAGCCATTCACCTTCAGCACAGACTTACAAAAGTCTGCATCTACAGCACTGCATAGCAAACAAACTTAACAGAAATCCATAGATGGAAAAACATTAGAGATTCATAATAAACAAATTTAAATGCTTCTAAATCACAGGTTCCATTTTAAAATTAGTCATTTCAAGATTATCCCACAATATTTAATCTACTAAACATTCTGTGCTTTACAAACTGTTGTACTTGACTGGGTCAATCTGGGTCATAATTAAGGCCATAGGGTATACTTTACCTGAGTAGATTTACACTGCTTTAAATAGTGTTTAGTTATATTTCAATGAATTTAGTGTTAAAAACTATGCTAAAGAATAAGAGATTCCATCTTAATCCCACAAAAGCATTTCAGAGTCTCAGCTGCCATTCTATCTTTAATCGACCCCATTATGCCTAGGTATTATGGGTAATAATCTTATGAACCGTATGTGCTGTGTCACCTATTTGACAAATTAATTAATGAAAAGGTTCTAAACTTACCGCAGAATTTATTTATTTCAGTGCCTGGGAGTGAGGCAGGGATGATAGAGCCAGGGATGATTAGATTTAAAATTTAATTATTTCCAGTTTAAAGCATGTGAACATCCTTTGTTTCAGTTTTAACAACTCTACTAAAAGTTATCAAGACAAGCTAACATATTGGATTTCTGGATTACTGAAGGTACCTGTATAAACTGTTAGAGGAATTCAGTGCACTTACACTGTAATTTTATTCATTTTCTGGTAACTGCTGGAGATGAAGGAAACTGACTTCCCAATATGAAGGAAATACAGACACTCTGCATGCATGTTATGCAACTTTCATTTATTGAGTCTTGGTTAACTTAGATTAGTGTGCTCCAAAATGTGACTAACTAGCCTAATCCCCACATTTCAGAAAGCATAGGCAACTCTCTCTCTCCTCCACCTAATTGTATAAATCCCTGGCTCACCATATTGAAATGAGGGGAACAATCCTATTAAACGAACACTCCTTTTAATAAAAGTCACTGTCTCCCAAGACAGTTTCTTAAAAAGGTACCACTAAGCATGCAATACATATAATATAATGTGCATGTTTGTGTGTTTACAGGCGCAAAATAGTTTCTTACACTATGTGGGAAAGTCAATATGGTTTCTGTAAAGGAAAATCATGCCTTATTAATCTGCTAGAGTTCTTTGAAGGGGGGGGTCAAACAAACATGTAGACAAGGGGGATCCAGTGGATATAATATACTTAAGATTTCCAGAAAGTCTTTGACAAGGTCCCTCACCAAAGGCTCTTAAGTAAAGTAAGTTGTTATGGGATAAGAGGGAAGGTCCTTTTGTGGATTGATAACTGATTAAAAGACAGGAAACAAAGGATAGGAATAAATGGCAAGTTTTCCGAGTGGAGAGAAGTAACAAGTGAGATCCCCCAAGTGCCTGTCCTGGTACCCATCCTTTTCAACTTATTTATAAGTGATCTAGAAAAAGGATAAACGAGGTGGCAAAATTTGCAGATGATACCTAGCTGCTCAAGATAATTAGGACCAAAGCAGACTGTGAAGAGCTTCAAAAAGATCTCACCAAACTAAGTGATTGGGCAACCAAATGGCAAATGAAATTTAATGTAGATAAATGTAAAGTAATGCACATTGGAAAAAATAATCCCAACTGTATATATGATGATGGGAACTAATTTGGCTACAACTACTCAAGAGAAAGATCTTGGGAGTCATTGTGGATAGTTCTCTGAAAAAATCCACTCAGTGTGCAGTGGCAGTCAAAAAAAGCAAACAGAACGTTAGGAGTCATTAAAAAAGGGATAGAGAATAAAACAGAAAATATCTTATAGCCTCTATATAAAAACATGGTACTCCCACACCTTGAATATTGTGCACAGATGTGGTCGCCTCATCTCAAAAAAGATATATTGGCATTGGAAAAGGTTTGGAAAAGGGCAACAAAAATGATTAGGGGTTTGGAACGGGTCCCATATGAAGAGAGATTAAAAAGATTTTGACTTTTCAGCTTACAAAAGAGGAGACTAAGGGGGATATGATAGAGGTCTAAAAAATCATGACTGGTATGTAAAAAGAAAAGAAGGAAAAGTTATTCACTTATTCCCACAATGTAAGAACTAGGGGTCACCAAATTAAATTAATAGGCAACCGGTTTAAAACAAACAAAGGGAAGTTTTTTTTCACTCGGAGCACAGTCAACCTGTGGAACTCCTTGACAGAGGATGCAGTGAAGGCTAGAACTTTAACAGAATTAAAAAAAAGAGCTAGATAGATTCATGGAGCTTAGGTCCATCAATGGCTATTAGCCAGGATGGGTAGGAATGGTATCCCTAGCCTCTGTTTCTCTGGAGGTGGGTGACAGGGGAGGGATCATGTGAGGATTACCTGTTGTGATCGCTCCCTCTGGGAGCCTGGTACTGGCCACTGTCGGCAGACAGGATACTGGGCTATATGGACCTTTGGTCTGACTCAGTATGACGGTTCTTATGTAACATCTATATAGTGACCTACATAACACTGGATGCTCATTTTATCGCAATAAAATATTTTTTGGTCATTTCACTGTTTTCCCCTCCCACCTAAAGATGAAAGATATGCCCCTGTTTCACACTAGATAATGTGACCTAGTGGAAAATTTTGGGCTCTGCTAAAAGCCTAATGTGTACTGGTCAAGTGACTTCACCTCTGTGCTCCTCAAAAGCTATGTATGAAAAGCACTATATAAGAACTTTCTATTATCTTACTGAATTCCCCATCTGTCTTTTATTCCATAAATTGTTGTCTGTATGCAAGTTCCTATGTTTGTATAGCAACCAATATTTATATTAACAACTTGGGTTTTATTATCTCAAAATAGCATTTGCCTCATCATTTATATAAATTTTGCAAATTCTGAATTTCTAGGTTTTTTTTCCTGCAGTGCACTAATGGAATAAGTCAGGATGCTTGGGTTTCTTTGTACTACTTTAAAAATCACCAAAAGAGATTAACACTAAAAAGGCTCAAACTGAGGCCAAATTTCAGCTCACAGCAAATTTCTTACAGGAAATGGGGATTCCTAGTGAAAGTGAGGGAGTTCCTGTGAGCTGGCACCACTATGACAGTAACATTCTTATCCATAAGAGCATGCCTGTTCTAAACAGCTCTATATCATTTTGCAAACATCACGCTGCAGGAGAAGGGGAGTTTCCATGTTCTCAGCAATCAGTTTCCTTAAGAGATCCCACAGGCAAGTTATCCAGATTAATGCACAGCCAATTAAACTTTCCCTACAATTTAATCTATGTGGAACAAAAAGCAATCCTGTGATCTCTTTTTAAAAAATGATTAGGCTTTGCCTTCCCCCAAGACCCCTTTCTTAGCCAAAAACCAGTACTGACTGGAGTTCATATGTACATTTTAGGTTCTTTTTTTTTCCAATCCCAGTTAGTTTCCTCACAGATCCACAGATCTACTTTGGAATCGTTCCATTTTTCTTTGTGTTCCTCCTTTGAAACATACAAGCTTCTACCTTGATTTATTCCTGAGGCATTATTATTCAATTTCTATTAGGTTAGTACCTACAAGCTGAACAAAGATCAGGGAACTATATGCAAAGGAAGACAGTCCTTGTCCTGAAGACTTTACAGTCAAAACAGATAACAGAAAGGAAAGTAGTATTTTCCTGTATGGCTGTGAATTAAAGCACAGAGCATGCTGGGACTCAAGGGCAATATCAGGAATTGAACCCAGACCTTGTTATGTCCCAATAGTCTTACCTACAAGACTATTCTTCCTCTGTGAACATGCTGAATTATTCATTGCTTTCACCTTCATATGAAACAAAATGGGATACAAGACTGCCAAGAAATAACTAAAGCTAGATAAATACTACAATGGGACCATAAAATTAGAACAAGATGAAGTGTTTAAAGGGAAGCATTTCTTAGCAACACTGGAAAAAAGCACACACATAGAACATATGGACAGGTTAAACTTTAATAACCCAACAATCACGAAAATAATTTTGACATTTGTTTCAAGTATTTAAATAAACCATCTCAGAAAAAGGAAAAAACAAATGGTCTGGTAGCACTTTATACACTAACGAAACATGTAGATGGTATCACGAGCTTTCGTGAGCACAGCCCACTTCTCAGATGACCGGAGTCATCTGCAATAACTCCGGTCATCTGAAGAAGTGGGCTGTGCCCACAAAAGCTCATGATACCAGCTACATGTTTCGTTAGTGTATAAAGTGCTACCAGGCCATTTGTTGTTTTTTCTGTAACAGACTAACTCAGCTACCCCCTGAAGCTTCAGAAAAAGGAGTGTGTGGAACAGGGAGCATGCAAGGGAATTCAGCTACATGGGGATTGCCTGCAAAGTTTCAGAGATACCAGTATGCTAAAACAAAAAACCCAACACCCCACTTCGCAGAAATCCTGTATTTCTGATAAGTTTCAGAGAGTGTATTGGTCTGTTTAAGCCAAAACAACAAGGAATCTGGTGGCACCTTAAAAACTAACGAATTTATTAAGGCACGAGCTTTCATGGTCTGCAGCTCACTTTATCAGATGCACAAAGCTGCAGTCCACAAAAGTTCATGCCCTAATAAATTTATTAGTCATTAGGGTGCAGGGCCGGCCCACAACATTTTGGCACCTGAGGCAGGGAGCTCAAATGACGCCCGCATGCCTCCTCGCTGCACCAGCAGCAGACAATTTTCTACACTCTGGGGCCTAGTAGCGCCCCCCTCGAACCCCGACTGGCACCTGAGGTGACCACCTCAGTTCACCTCATGGTAAAGCCAGCCCTGTCAGGGTGCTACAGGATTCCTATGCCCAGTGATATCAGAAACACAAGGATATCACTCTATTGTGATGCAAAATGCAGGACAATGTAGCACTTTAAAGACTAACAAGATGGTTTATGAGATGATGAGCTTTCGTGGGCCAGACCCACTTCCTCAGATCAAATTGTGATGTGAAACCTTGATTTAATGACTCACCCAATGGAGGAATTTACAGCACAACAAATGAGCAAGGTTTTCAATTCCAAGAAACCTCACTCAATGAGTAAGGTTCTAGTCAGATAGATGAAAATGCTTAAAAGAAAAGTTATAAGCATCTCAATTATCTGACAACAGCTTGCAGACAGAAGGCTTGCTGATAAATCAAAAACATTTATGCCTCGAGTACCGCAAGTATTTCTTCTTCAAGAGGTTGCAGGGGAGAAAAGCCATCCCAAATTAAAAGAAAAAGGGCTCATCTACACTGGATATGTTACAGCAGCCAGCTGTATCACTTCACAGTAAACTCTACGCTGACGAGAGATGTTCTCCTGTCATAGTACGTAAACCAACCTCTATTATAGAGGAGGCTATTTCTCCCCTCATTTTACTTTTTCCTCTCTTAATTGACTCAAAAGGAAGCCTAATGAAATTCTTGAATTCTTCTTGTTCTACAGTTCAGCAGACATTTCACCCCAGATACAAGGTCTGTACTACTGCCAAAGAAATCAGCCTATAAGGAGAGTTAAAGGAGTGACTATGGATGTCATCTTTTGAGAGACTTCTGTCACTCTTTCAGGGTTTAGAGTTTGCATTATTAATAAAGCTCTCTGAAGTATGTTTTAATGTTTCCAACAAAAACCAGATGCTAAGGCTGTTCTTTGTTTAGCAGCCTGTGCTCTGAAGCTCCAACATCAGGCAAGTTTGCAAAACTGCCAATAGATTTCATTGATTTAGAGCAGTCTTCACAGAGCAAAAGGCACAATGGGACCTGCTTCAATCTACCTCTGTGCCAGCATTCCAAACTGTGCCACTCTTGTGGTTTTTAAGCCCATTGCAGCTAACCCAGTAAGTATGAAAGAGGTGGCAATTTTAAAAATCCTTGCTATACATTTGATTCTTGATACTCAGAAAGCAAAGGTAGGAATATTTCTTAACTATCAGCAAAATGGCTGCAGTAGAGGAGTTAGCTGCTGAGATCGTTGGAAAGCCTGGAGAGGGTCGAAGAGAAATTTATGAGTAATACGAAGAATTAGCCCTTGCCAGGAGAAGAGAGGTAAAACAGTGGACTATTCTGTTTCAGTGCTCTCTTCACCTCACTTATTAGACCTGGAAAGAAACTTCCAAAAATAATATTAATACCTAGCTCTTGTGAAAAGACTAAAACACTGGTACATGAGCCATAAGTGAGGATGGTGCCCATGGAACAAGAATCTCAGCCACCCAAGGAGTGGGAGCAGAAAGACAAACTCTTAATGTGAGGTTCACAAGTCAAGGTGTGAATTCTATCAAAGATTGGCAGACTCTGGAATTGAAGAACGTAAGAACGGCCGTACTGGGTCAGACCAAAGGTCCATCTAGCCCAGTATCCTGTCTACCGACAGTGGCCAGCACCAGGTGCCCCAGAGAGGGTGGGCCGAAGACAATGATCAAGCGATTTGTCTCCTGCCATCCCTCTCCAGCCTTTGACTAACAGAGGCCAAGGACACCATTTTATCCCCTGGCTAATAGCCTTTTATGGACCTAACCTCCATGAAATTATCTAGCGTCTCTTTAAACTCTATTATGGTCCTACCCTTCACAGCCTCCTCTGGCAAGGAGTTCCACAGGTTGACTACACGCTGTGTGAAGAACTTTCTTTTATTAGTTTTAAACCTGCTACCCATTAGAAGCTGTGGGCTATTAATAGTTTTGTGCTTAGGAGTAGGCAGCTGCTGTTTCTGAGAATCTGAGGGGTACTTTATTAATTATGTTTCCCAGTACCCCATCTCCAGTATTTTAGGGGAAAAGGGCTATGACAGCTTCTGGGACTACCCAGCTATGCACAACCCTTTATAGAGCAGTGTTCTAAAGCAGTGTTTCCTAACTGGAGCAGAACTAGGGGTTCTGCAAGGAGCTGGCACTCCCCCACCCCCTCCCCCTCTGAAAAAGAGAGAGAGAGCCAGCAGAGGCATAGGCAGCGAGTTGTGTGGGCTCGTGGTGCCCATGCTCCAGCAATATTTGGAGCTGGAGCGGGTCCCGGCCCCAGAGCGTCTCTCCACCGTCCCCGTCCCGTCCCGTCCCTGCCGTGCGCAACCTTCTCTGAGCTCCCCCTTGCTAGCTGCTGCTGCCCTGCACAGCGTGCTCAAACCAGTGGGTGGGGAGACGCCCGGACGTGACGTAACGTCATGGCCCGGGATTTTAAACCTTCTGGGTGCTGTGTTGCGCCGCATGGCTGAGTTGCGGGTTCGGAGTCCGGGGACAGAGCACAGACTCCGGCCCCACAAACTGGAAGGTAGAAGGTACGGGAGAGGAAGAGGGAGGGAAGAGGCTTGTGCAAAGGGGAAGGGGAAGGGCTGGGAGTGGAAGGTGCTTGTGCGGAGGCAGAGGGGAAGGAGAAGGCACCAAAGGGACAGCGGTGGAGGAGAGACAAATGGCAGGGGACCAAGTGCAGACAATGAGGAAAAAGGCAGGAGGGGAGGTGTCAGTGGGAGGGGGACAGGGTGATGCTGGGGGGGGGGACAGGGTAAGGGTATTGGGGCTAGAGGGAGGAGGGGGAGGTGCTGGGAAAAGGCTTGAAAGAAGGGGTGGACATGAGGAAGGTCGGGATGGAGCAAGTCATGTGAGAGGGCACAGGGGCATGAGGGGAATGGGGGCAGAGGGTGGTGAGGGGTGGGCATCAGGGAAAAAGGGGGCAAAAAGGACAGGGCAAGTGAGGGAAGGGGGAGGCAGGATGCAGGGGTAAGAGAAGGTGCAGGTCCAAGGGATTCTGGGGGTGAAGCAGAAGGGCAGACACCTGCAGTGGAGGGACCACCACCAGAGGAGAGACACGGGGCAGGTTTGTAGAGGGAGGTGTTAGAGGGGATGAGGAGGGGTAGCTCACATGATCGGAGTGGGGCTACTGGAGGAGTGGGCACAAGGAGGAGAGAAGGGCTGGTGGAGGGGGGGCAGGTTGCAGGAGGGCTGAGGACAGTGAGAAGAACAGGAGTCAGGACAGCAGAGGAGGGTGTGGGGGAAGGGGGGGGGAGAACCAGGAGCCCTGAAATGACTTCCCCTTGTCCAAAAACTCCTCATCTGGGACCAGTCAGATCCAGAGGGTGCCAGATCAGGGAGGTCCAACTCCTACCCAAGTGCCCTCCTTGCACCCTACCCCCAATCTGCTCCTGCTCCCTCCCCCTGGCCAGACACCCTACATCTAGCCTGCTTCTGCACCCTACCTACCACCCAGACCTTGATCCCTTCTGCCCCCCACCTCCTTCCCAGATCCTGCACCCCATCGCTATCCCGCTCCTTTGCAGCAGTGCCATCCACCCTAGCACCTAACACCGCTCTGACCCCAGCACCTTGCCTCACACTCCAGGACTCAGCACCACCCTGCTCCTGGCCCCAGCACTCTGCCATCCACTCTAGCACCCAGCAGCACCCTGTTCCTTGTCCCAGCACCCTGCCAGTCACCCTAGTGCCCAGCAGGACCATGTCCATGACCACAGCACCCTGCTACCTGAGCCAGCATCCTTCCACCCAGCAGCACCCTCTCCCCAGCCCCCACTAGCACTCTGTCCCCTACCCCCACCAGCACATTTCAGACCACATTAGTGAGGCTTGGGCGTTTTTGGAGGAGTTTTTTTTTGTTTTTTTGCATCTCACTTGTGTGGCCCCAACTGACTTTTCTGTGGGTCAGTGACCTTTGACTCAAAACAGGTTCCTCACCCCTCTCATAAATAAAGACAACGCTAAAACCTTTTGAGTTTGACATAATATTTTATTTTAAAAATGAAGCCTTGGCAACAAGCCCCCAATTGGGACCAAACCCCCATTTCACTGCATCATCATAACACTCCTGCACCACCTGACCCCAAATCTGAGCCTATCATACATTGGAACCCCCTGTCCTGAGCCTCTTACATCCCCAAACTTCTGCATCCCACATCCTCAGTCTTCTGCCACAACACTCCTGCACCATCCACACATCACAAATCTGTGTCCTGAGCCCATCATACTCACAGCCTCCTTGCCCTGAGTCCCTCACATATCCAGCCCAAACTCCTGCACTCTCACATCCACGAGCCCTGGCTTGCTCAGCATCCCAACCTTCTACCTGCACCCAACACTCCTGAGCCTGGAGCCCCCTCCCTGAGCCAACAGCCCCTTCTCCTGCATCCAAATTCCCTCCCAGAGCTTGTACTTCTCACCCCTTCCCACACCCAAATCCCTCATTGCCACCCCACACCTCACTCTCACTAGATTGAGACAGGTATAAGGGCTGGGGATAACAAGTGATGGAGAGCTGGGGAACAGAGCGGATGAGGCCTCACGGAAGGGAGGTGGGGGGGGACTTGGGGAAGGAATGTGATTTTCATGAATTGGTGGGTCCCTTTCTCCTCCTGCCCCCCCCCCTTTTTTTTGCTTGACAAACCTAGGGGTTCCTTGAGATTCTGAAAAGCTGAAAAGGGTTCCTCCGCCAAATAAAATTGGGAAACACTGTTCTAGAGGGTTGCTCTTCTGAGAAGACAGGCAAATCTAAATGTGAAGTCATTCTCTGCTCTTCACTGGACCAGGGATCACAAGTAACTATGTAAGTGGGGGCAGGGAGTCCCTCTATGTGTCTTGATGTTTTAGGGTGGAGAGTGGAAAGCCTCTTATCAACAGCAATAAGGCTTCCTCCCATACTATCAGCACTCTAAATGGCTATAACTTTATGCGGCCTGTGACTTCTGTTTCCCTTCTGTAAAGGAAATCTGACCAAGGCAGTCACAACATCTATCCAACTGTTCAACACCCTCCGGGAGGAACTTGGGTATTTAACTCCCTTCAGCAAGGGGATGGAATGGTAGAGGACAGAACTTACATAAAACTTACTCCCCAATAAAAGAAAGCTGACCAGAAACACTGTACAACTGAGACTTCTCTCATTGCAAAGTACCAGCCAGATGTAGAAACATGCTGTTTAGAAGCTCAGAAATTCCACCTTCTCTCATAGGTCTGAATGGCAGTACCCTCAGATGAGGTGCTGTAACATATCTTGAGTTAATTACAATATTTGCAGAGGGTAAAAAGGTGTTAAACCACTGCTGACTCAGCCAAGAATGATCCAATTGAGGCAAACACAGGAATGTTACACGACAAATGCAGTGATACCAAAAAAACAAGGTCATCAAAGACAAAACAAGTCTTAGGAATAAATTTGGCAAACTACAAAGTTGCAGCACCACCTGCCTCTGCCCACCTGCCTCCCAATTAACAGAAGGAACAAAGTAATTAGACTTCCATCCAGATTGTTCAGCCAATGACATCAAAGCAGAGTCACAGAGAGGGGCCAGAGAACAAACTGGCAACACAAGATAGCAAAAAAGTTGCATTTTAACTCCTCAGCATTCATAGATCTTAAAAGCAAACCATTTGGGATCGGGCTAGTCATTCTACAGTACATGAAAAATCTTATTTTAGGGCACTTTAATACTGAACAATATAATCTTCATAGCATGATTATATTATCCTGAAAATTACAGCTAACCAAATCCCATATTATATCTGTGGCACTGAAAATCAACTCTCAAATTCTTACCAAATGCCACCAGTGACCTGGCAAGGAGAGAGGAAGAAGGATCAATGACTAGCTTCTGAAAACCCCAATTAATTTAGCTTTTTTTTTTTTTTTTTTTTTTTAAAGGAATGCCAGCATGTAGTCCAAACAAATCTCATGTTCCCTGATCTTCCCACTTATTCTGAGTCTGGAAGCCAAAGAATACTTTCACAAATGTCCAGAATTGTTCTTTACCCTTGGGGAAGTTGGGGATTTCCTCCGCAGCAGTCTCCTGGCAGCTAAACAAAACAAACCAAGAGGACATAGAAACAGCCACTTTCTGGTCATTCTAGGAAAGGCACAATCTTCCAGATCTCTGCTTTTCCCCGTCCATGAACTCTGCAGCAGCCTCACTCTTATTTCAAGTGACTAAACAAATCTCATTAATCAGAGGATTGTTTCCTTGAGTCAAATATATGAAGAGTAAGACATTATGTTCAGCTCCCAGCAACACTTGCAAAGAGAGTATCTATTCTTCCAGTTTGAGGTTTAAGACGGATAGTGGTCGACTGTCAAAACTTACCAGTAACTGTGGCTCTCTTTGGCACCTATGAAAAGCCTATCTGTTCATTATATTAGAGCTCATTCACACACTGAAAATCCTTATCCTTCTCTTTGCCCCCCACTCCCAATCACCACCTAGGTCTCTGTATGCATAGGCATAAGTTTCATATCTTCCTTAGCTCAATTCATATTTGAAAGGTGCACAAATCAAAACCTAGGTAAATAAATGCTCCTCCCCCATAAATGTATAGAAAGTTTGCTTTTTCACAGCTTTACATTTTCTAGTTTCTCATCTTAGTTTGTTTGGAGGCCAAGTACAAACAAGAGAAGCTGTTTCACATTCTTGCCATTTCAACCAGACTGGGCATTGTCTCAACGACCTGACTACCTGCATCCTGCTTCAAAGAGACTTTAACACAAGACTTCATAGAGAAGCCTCTGAACTGTCAATCATGCTTAAATTTGACACTTTACAAATGGACCTTAAAGATGATAATTATCTTACCCATTACAAAGATAGCTTCCCCAATTATCACCTCTAATATCAGTATCTCAGACATTAACCTCATCCCCCCCTCTGTTCTAAAATCTGATTTGTCTAGTTTATGTGTGTTCACTTTTTTTGATTCTATCCCTTTGGTATATATGGTCATGCCAATTTTCTTCCACAATTTGATCTGAGGAAGTGGGTCTGGCCCACGAAAGCTCATCACCTAATAAACCATCTTGTTAGTCTTTAAAGTGCTGCATAGTCCTGTCTTTTGTTATGAAAACCCTTACAACATGAAGTCACTTGGGTGATAGATTCAACATTTTGACAAAAAATTTTTTTTTTAAATTCTGTAACCACTGCTCCACCCCGCATGACACTGGATAAAACGCTACCATTATGGGAGCCTTATCTTTTTGTGATCTGTACACGACTGTCTTCCTAATTCAAGTCTTTGGCAAGCCAGTGAAATAAAATTTAATTCCCTCACAAAGGAGAAGGGGAGAAAAGTCAGTTAGGGAACAAAATTGAACTGTTCTAGTCCACAAAGGCTAAGAGCTCTAGGATGAGGGGAAACTGAAGTGCCTATCCCCTTTAGGTAGGCTCTCTCTTCTAACTTTGCCTCCCTTTAAATTGTGAAATGCATTGAACAATTACACTATTCTTATAAAAGTTGTGCTCCTCATAGCATAGAAAGACAATAGGACTGGCTGAAGGGGCATTGGAACAATCTTCAGGTGAGCTATTGAAAAAGGAAAGGAGATACTCACCTTAGTCTTAGAATATTTACAGAAAAGAAGAAAGAACAAACAAGTGCACTCTGACAATATTAAAAGTCAGGGTGTACAACTAGATTCTGGACCACTCTAAGAAATGAGTTTTCCCAGGCATTTGTTCAAACTCCCCGATCTCTCTACCATGCTCAGAAAGGAGCAGTGAGAACTAGTGACATAACAGAATAGGCTGTAAACTATCAGGAAGAGCTGGACAACTCACCATTATGTCACCACATCTGTTGTATCTTTATAATTAAACAGTACTGCTTTTCATGTTACCATGATGGAATTCAAATTGGAGGAAGCAGATGCCAGTAAACTTAGGGCAGGGCTGGGGAACCTAAGGCCTGAGGACTGGGTGCAGCCCCTAGCTTGCCTGGATCTGGCCCCAGAGCTCAGAGTCCATCCCCCAAGTATAGGAGGGCCGGAACTGCTGCTCCAGGCTCCCTGCTGCCCCACCGTGGAGCTGGAGCACTTAACCTCTACTAGGCTAGCCCCCCTTAGGCTCTGGTGTGTAAGGGGAATATGGGAAGTAACTTTCTCCTCCTCAGCCAAGGGCCACGTCAGTAAGGGTTTTCTTTTGGCTTCTCATTTTTGTGTGGCCCTCAACTGATTTTTCTGTGGGCCAACGCCCCCCCCCCCCCCGACCCAAAAAAGGTTCCCCTCTCCTGTTTTAGGGGATGCCCTTATTTCAGAGTCAGATTGTATCAGACTGATGGCAAGCAGTGAAAGCCATGAAAATCCCACTGCTAACTATTAAGTGAGGGAAGGGATAGGCCACCATAATGGTGACCTGTAGTGATGGATGAAGCTGGAAAGTTTCACTGATTGACCCACAGTGAAAACAGATCAATCAGCAATGATAAATTACAGAATCATTACAGATGTAACAAAATGAGGATATTGGTAAAAAATAAAAGTGAATAAGTTTATGGAACACTGTACCTTAATATGGTGCTTTTCAGTCACCAAGCAAGTCTCTGCCCTGCAGAGCACATAGTCTCATGCAGGTGAGCAGTACAAACATAGGAAACTACCAGGGAAGTAAATGGGTAATCAGTTAACTACTTATCTCATAGGGACCCCCCCCCCCCCCCACCGGGAGATGCTTACTGGGTAACAGTTAACTGGTGCTCAGGAGCAGCTGCCCCACCAGGAGCTCCAGTTAGCAGGGCTGGGAGATGAGATGGAAGCCCTGGCCGGCGGGAGTAGGAGGTGGGAACCTCACAGCCTGCGGGCTGCTCCAGCCAGGCAGGAGTGGTCCCTTGCCCAGGATCCCACTCAGTCGGTTAAACATTAGGGTTAACCGAATGTTTAGATGGTTAATTGATTAAACATGATTTTACATTCCTAGAAACTACAAGGAGAAGATACCCAAGGAAATCTTCATAAGATGGTTTTAAACAAGAATGACCTATTTAAAAAAAACAAAAACAAAAAAAACAGGACTGTGTAGCACTTTAAAGACTAACAAAATGGTTTATTAGGTCATGAGCTTTCGTGGGCCAGACCCACTTCCTCAGATCAAATTGTGGAAGAAAATTGTCTCAACCATATATACCAAAGGATACAATTTTAAAAAATGAACGCATATGAATGAGAAGGACAACTCAAATTTCAGAACAGAAGAGGGATGGGGGGGAGTGAGGTAAATGTCTGTGAGCTAATGATATTGGGTGATAATTGGGGAAGCTATCTTTGTAATGGTTAAGATAATTAAAGTCTTTGTTCAAACTTAGGCGTAAGGTGTCGAATTTAAGCATGAATGACAGTTCAGAGGATTCTCTTTCATGTGTGGTCTTAAAAGGTCTTTGAAGCAGGATGCAAGTAATCAAGTCATAATGAAGTAGTTGAGACAATGTCCTTTCTGGTTGAAATGGCAAGAAACTGTTTACAGGACCTTTTAAGATTACACTTGAAAGAGAATCCTCTGAATTGTCATTCATGCTTAAATTCGACACTTTATGCCTAAGTTTGAACAAAGACTTTAATTATCTTAACCATTACAAAGATAGCTTCCCCAATAATCACCTCTAATATCATTAGCTCACAGACATTTACCTCACGCCTCCCATCCCTCTTCTGTTCTGAAATTTGATTTGTCCTTTTCATGTGTGTTCATTTTTTTAAATTGTATCCTTTGGTATATAGAGTTGAGACAATTTTCTTCCACAATTTGATCTGAGGAAGTGGGTCTGGCTCACGAAAGCTCATCACCTAATAAACCATCTTGTTAGTCCTGTTTTTTGTTTCAGCTAGACCAGACTAATACGGCTACATTTCTATCACTATTTCAAAAAGGATGATTGGTGGACAGAAAACTGAGAATATTTCAAAGCCTAAGAGAACAAATTAAATGTGCAATTCAAATTTCAGAAATTTAAAAAAAATAATTAACCAGTTAAAGGGAGAAGGAAGTATTCAATCCATACTATTGAAACAAACTATACAAGTGATGCTAAAGTGTAAAAGAGAAACCCTTGGGAGTCTGTATCAGAGACAGACAGAATAATGGAGAAAGTTAGGAAATACATCACTAGGATCTCATTTATTTCAACAGAAATGAGAATTATAAAGAGCAAGAATGACTGAAAACAAATTAAACTGGTAGCACATCACAATGAAACACCAAAAATTATTAACAAATGATCCTGAGACCTTCGTTCCTCTGCTAACTTCCAATCTAAGGTCTTATCTACACACGTCAGTGTGAGGTAAGTTAGAGAATTAAGTGAAAATGCAATAGCTATTTCACATGAACTCCCCATATGGACCCTCTTACGGAACATTAAAAATGCTCTCCACATAGTTTAAACAAGAGTGGATTGATTTAAATCGCCAAGAAAAATTTAAGTTTTCAACTGATAAAACTTCACATTTTTCTTAAAGAATGGTGCAAATCTGATCACTAAAACATTCTACTTTATAACTCAGTACAGCATTTTACATCTTAAGAAGGTCTATTCTGTGTAATTTTTTACATAATTTGATTTTTATTAATTTAGGAAACAGTACATAATACTCATTTCCATGTCAAGCTGCGGATGTAGCAGCAGAACATTGGAAATGTTAAGAATTACATCATACAAACACAAGCATTTATATTTCATTAAACTAAATATTAAATGTTACATAAATGTTTCACATTTGCTATTGCAGCAGTCTCCTGAATTGCCTTCTGATGGCTGCATCCATAACCTTTTTTATTTTCAAATTTTATTAACTCTAACAGACAAGTCCTCAGAACGCTAAATATATGTTGTCTTTAAAATTTCTACAATTAGCTCTCATCTTCATCACTATCATTTTCATTCATAGAGTGAAATAGAAATATGAATTTTCCTGCTTTTTAAACTCCTAGTCAATTTCTTAGCTTTAAGTGAATAAAACCAAAGAATGGAAATGCTCTCTGTGCCTGTAGAGAGGAACCTATTGCTGTGAAAAGTTAGTTTCAAGGTGCCTGGCTAATGATTTCCACCAATTCAGGGGAGTGACTTCGGGCAGTTTTGCTCAGGCCCTGAAATATACTATGACTGGCATAACTGAGGAGTGATTTTGAGATGCCCATGTTCATGGCAGCAGTATCATTTTCAGAAGCTTTAGAGGGGTAACAGAATTAGTCTGTAACAGGAAAAATAGTCTAGTAGCACCCTAAAGACTAACAAAACCATCTACATTTTCAGAAGTTAGACATCTACCTTTATACCTGGGGTTAAGAATATTCAGAAGAAAATGAGGTCGAGTGAGTGTTCTATCCATTTGCTTCTTTGCTGTCTGCAGTTTAACTTTCTAGTGAGATATTTCTTTTATCAGTGTCTCTGGAAATGCCTTCGAAATTTTGAGAGCATCAGCAATGCAGCAGCAATTTCTCTCAAGTTTGCTTAAGGCTATGAACAACAGGTTTCAGTATACTGAGCGTATCCCTCTACATCCCTCTTTAATCCAATGTTAAATTCTGTGGATGAGAGATTTCCATCTATTTAATCACAATTTTCTTCACGAAGTTTTATGAGAATAGGCCAATTTTCTTAATTAATTGTTCAAATCAACCAACCATAGAACTCCATCAAACCTTTCAAGAGAGAATTAGTTTGGATCCTTCTGATCTCTTCAGGGAAGCTGAAGCAAAGTGGTTGTTACAGAAGTATTATGTTCTACAACACTGTTTTACCCCTTAGAGAAGACACACTTAAGTCTTTGGCTAAAAGATGCATTAAAAGCGCACTGCAGCCATTAAGGAGCATACTCCTATTTCTCCTTCTAAGAATCTTCTCATCTTTGATATATTTGCATTTTCTCTATGACAAAACAGTGCATGTGACAGTTAAATTTTTGTTCACATTATTACAGCTTTCAATGTCACTTCTTTTAAATTTTCTGTTGTGTGGGCATTACCTGATGGATCTATTGTTTTTGAAAGATATGCAATCCCACCTTCTGTTACACTGGAACATATTACTGGATCATTGTATACATTGCTCCAACCATCAAGGCTTCAACTAGCTAATTTCCCCTCCGTATTTCTTGCATGCTCTTCAAGTTCTCTCATACAGTGTATTTAGAAACAGTTCATTTGTCAGCTCTGCCAGACAGAGTATAAGGACTCAGCCATGTCAATGAAGTGTTTATCACTAACAATGCAAAAAGGCGAATTAGTGACATAAATGAACCAAGAAATCCTGTCATCTATGGTTCTTGTTCCTTACTGCAAACCCATCCATGGTGGTGGTTTTACTGGATGACTGAAATCTTTTGCTTGCTAATAATACTTTGTCTGAAATCTATTTAGGTGCAGCACTGCTGGTAAAAATACCAATGGATGATTCTGAAATTGTTGTAGATAGACCCTAAATCTCTTCCGCTTAAATGGGATCCTGAAACAAAATTCAGAAATGATTCTGAATAGTTGTTCTTCTCACTATATTATTTAGTTAATTGTTTACATTTTTTCTCAGCAAGGATGCAGATTGAATTCCAAATTACTAAAAAAACAACGACTGACTGCACTTTGAGTGCGCTTAATTTTGGAGTGAGCCCCATTGAACTCACTGGCACTTCTGTTTGTTGAGAAAACAAGTAAAGAATGGCAAAAGCGGTGTTATGCTTCAGTAGAATAGGGAACAGACATATGGCATCACCATTATGGTCTGTGGCTGTGATGTTCCAATATAAGGGGTGCGTATTATGGAATATAAAATACGAAAATGACTCAGTTGAAACGGACAACTCTAAATTTCTCTGCACTGTATACTCGAGTAATAGTTTCTAAACCGAGTTAACTAATTAAGCAATAAGGATTAGCTAAGCTAAAAAAAAAATTCCTAGCAACATCCAATATAGTAGACCGCTTGAAAATGTACTTAAATCACTCATAGTAACAGGCATAGAGAGAATCTTGAAGAATTATGCACTGCGAAGTGAATTATTTAAGTTACTAACTAGTTGATCCACATTGTTCTTCAGGCATACCTAGATAATTTTCTCCCAATACTCAGTTTTCCTTATGATGTTTCATTCTTGCAACTTGGCCCTGAATTTTCTTCTTGCACTGCTTACACTTGTCACATTTTCCATTTTTGTCCAGAGAACAAAAATATCTTCAAAGTATTCCCAGACAGCATCCCAGAAGCCATGTCAGGATTGGTTTGTTGTTGTTTCAGGGTTTCTTTGTGGCTAAAGTGTGGGGAAGTCGTGTGCGTGCTGAACAATATCTTCCAATTTTCTTGTCTACAGGTAGGACATCTCTTATCTGGTACCTTTGGGACTTACCAGTCCTGAACCAGGAAATTTGCTGGACTAGAGAAAGTTCCCTGCCACAGCCCCCAACGGCCTGATCCTGTGCTGCCAGGGGCTGCCCCCACCCGGCCCCAGTGCCGCAGACTGTTAGGGGTTACTGGGGGCTGCTGCTGGTTCCAGCCATACTGCAGCAGGCTGCCGCCAGCCCCAATCCCTTCCCCATCCCACTGCTTCAGCCCAGCCTCTCCTGGAGTGCCATCCTGCCACTAGACTACTGGGGTTCTCTGACCCAGGAACATCCAATGTTGCTGGACTAGAGAATTTTGGTTTTGGGAGGTGCAACCTGTACTACATTGTTCTTTTCTATTCTGCTGTTATCCTTTCCTATATATTGTCTTTCTTTAAGTTAATGTCTTAACTAACTCCTCTGCTATGATAGGCCCAGGTCCACCACCACATAAGCACAGAACAAAAACAAATCTAGCCAGCCAATCTTTCTTTGCACATGTTACTTGAGTCTGCTGAGAAACAGAAATTGAAAGCCCAGAACTTCCAAGAAGCAAGAGCTGATAGGCTGGACAGACTAGAGCCATTAATTCATTTTATAAGATTAAAGGTGTGGCACATTTGAGATGAGATTTAATTGCAACTTATTTTTTAAAAAGAAATGTAGTATTTTGATTCTTAAAAATTAAAAATCCAATTTAAATAAAAGGCATTCTTTTTTTTAAATCATTGATTTTTACTGACCCTGATAAAGTAGTATGTTTTGAAATATATTAAGCTAAAGCACACAAAGGCACTTTCATCATGCAGTAAATGTGTCCACTGACGAACCTAGTACAGAATAGTTAGCTCACTTGAAAAAAATCACACCTTAACTTACTCCACATTCTTCCTGGGTAGACAGCTCTTATGCCAGGGGTGGGCAAAGGGTTCATCTGGCCTGTAGCGGTCCTGCTGCTCCTCCAAGCAGCGCTTAGAGTCAACCCTGGCAGCTAACTCTAAGCACTGTGTTCCGGAGCAAAATACAGGACTATGTAGCACTTTAAAGACTAACAAGATGGTTTATTAGATGATGAGCTTTCGTGGGCCAGACCCACTTCCTCAGATCAGATGAGGAAGTGGGTCTGGCCCACGAAAGCTCATCATCTAATAAACCATCTTGTTAGTCTTTAAAGTGCTACATAGTCCTGTATTTTGCTTCAGCTACACCAGACTAACACGGCTACATTTCTATCACTATTCTGTGTTCCGGAGGGCATGGAATGAAAGACTTTGCACTACTCCTGCCCCCGGCCAATCAGGGACCGTGGGCAGAGAAGCACAGAAGTGTCCTTGCCCTGCCCAGGGCCAATTGAAAAATTTCTGAAGTGGCCCCCAGTCAAAATTATTGTCCATCCCTGTCTTAAGCCTTTGTTGTCCCAAATTCCCCATCACTGCTGCTGCTGCTGCTGCTTCAGCTCCACTGGTGGGAGCTCTTGCATTAACAGGCAACAACCTGCTCTGAATATAGTTCGTGTAGGATTTAAAACACTGGCAATCATCTGAGCAGTGGTCTACATTAGTTCCCCCACTGTAGCTACTGATAGTGGAACTGAATTAGTAGAAACACTGGTGAAAAAAGCTTCATTTTGGGCAAAAAAGCTTCATTTTGCACACACTGCATTCAGCTGGCAGTGCACGTGCCTTAGGTATCTTGGGAAAAGTACCGGGAATGCAGGGTGAGGCAGAGGAGCTCAAAATCAGCCCATCTATTCCTGGGGACTGCTCACCTGCCTCCCACTTCACACACAGAGACAGCTAATAAGGGAGGATAACTGAGAACAAGGGATGTAAGAACAAGGGATGTTACTCAGTAAGCATTAGCCTTACTGGCATGCTTGCCTGGTAACTGGTAAACCAGAATGCCGGGCCAGCGGGAACAGCCCTGTCTGCCCATGGCAGGCCTGGAGCAGCCCACCACAGACCCAAAGCAGCTCCCGCCCACTGCAGGCCATGACAGCCTCTTCCCCCTCACCCATGGCTACCTGGCTGGCAGGACCCCCTAACACTAGGGCCCACCAGCCCTCCATAGTTGACCAGTTAAATTATTAACATTTTATTAAAGCGGCGAGGAGTCCTGTGGCACCTTACAGACTAACCGAAGTGTTGGAGCATAAGCTTTCCTGGGCAAAGACCCACTTCGTCAGATGCATCTGACGAAGTGGGTCTTTGCCCAGGAAAGCTTATGCTCCAACACTTCGGTTAGTCTGTAAGGTGCCACAGGATTCCTCGCCGCTTTTGCAGATTCAGACTAACATGGCTACCTCTCTGATACTTAACATTTTAGTGTTTAACAGGTTATCTAGTAAAAAAGTTATTTACATCCCTTCTGAGAACCAGTGCTTCAGTGTTTGAGGCACCAGTCCTTGCTAGCTAATAAAAAAAGGGAATGGCAACTGTTCTTTCCATAAAATAATTAAGGCGTTATAATCAAAGCTAACTGCAGGAGATTAAAACTGTAAATCTTCCAAAGTGGAGAGGCAAGTGCAACAAGTATGATCACATTATGCAATATTAAGATTGTGAAATTAAGGCATCATGGCAGGAGATGAAGTTACTGCAAGAGAACGAAAAGCAGAAGTTTGGCACCATGCCCCAGAAATTTCAGGGGCATGGTGGTGGGGTGCATGTGTGAGAGGGGATGGAGGACTAAGTACATTTCTACATGCACTACTGTCCTAAGTGGTCCTACCACTTCTAAACTAGTAGAAGACCAATATCTAAAATTCTTCAGTATAATGTGTCTAGGAGGAGTTTAAGTTCTCCCTCTATAAACAGAGGGATTAGTTTAATATTTGTACTGTGGCAGGTCATTGGGCCCTGTCATGAACCAGGACCATAATGCACCATGCACTGTACAAACGCATCTACTACATCAGTCCACAAAGCTTATAGCCAACACCAGAGGGATCAGCGCTCCACAAGGTCTTGGAACCTGGTTTCTAGTGCACGCCCAAATATCTACACTTCAGTTGTACAGTCCCACAGCTAGAGTCAGCTGTCCCACACCACAGGCCTTATCACAGTGTAGACACACTCGGCATGCTCTTTGGAAAGTCCTACCAGAGTGGGGGATACTATCTAGGGTATGTCTAGACTACGGGGTTGTTTTTTTTTTTTTCCAAAAGGAGCTATGCAAATTTCATGCTAATTTGCATATCTTCCAATGGCTTTCAAAAACTCGTTTTTCGAAAGTGAAAGTAGTCTGGACGTGAGGGGGTTTTCAGAAAAAAACCCTTTTTCGAAAAACAGCGTAAATCTTTTTTTAGGAAAACCAGGGGTTTTTTTTTCGAAAAAGGGTTTTTTCCTCCCCAAAAATCCACGTCCAGACTACTTTCACTTTCAAAAAAGCCAGACGATATGCAAATTAGCACCAAATTTGCATATCTGCTTTAGAAAAAACCAATCTAGACGTGCCCTAGGAGTTTTGACTCCTAGCCCCCCTTTTTAAGCAGTAGGATGATTCCTTGCAAACTCAATAACTATACAGTATTCAAAGCATCCCACTCCTATTTGCTACAACCTTCATATCAGCCTATTGATACAAATACAACCAACATGGCCACCTCATCGTCTCATCCACCTAAACCTACAAACACTGATCCCTACAGCTCAGGAAGGACAAGCACACATCTACCTATCACTTCTGCCTCAGAGCTTGTTAGGCCAAAACAGTTATTTTTTAAACGTAACCACTAAGACAAGTGCATGCCTGATGGATAACTACATGTGAGATCAGTGGATTGGTGTGGTGACGCTACCCCCCCTCCACCAAATCAATCCACAATTTGCCCCCAGTCTTGCAGGAAGATCCACTAGTGCAGTTCTCTGCATCAACACAAAACTGCATTGGAGTCAATGGGATGTGTGGTGGTTATAGAGTCCTTGCTGCATAGGACTGGTACCTTATTTCTTGCAATCTCTTCAGGACATGGATCATGCCTTCCTATTTGATATGCAAAATACTCCACATACTTTTGGTCACTACAAAGTATAAGTTTGGTTTATATTTAAAAAAGCAGGAGAAAAAGTGACCTAGCATGCCCCAATGCATCACATAATAGAATGAGAGCAGAAAGCATGAACAAACAGCAGATTTCAGCCACAATGCTCAGGGCAGACAGTATTAAGCTTTCAGTTATGTTTATATCCGCAACCACTGCTTCTTGAGGAATTTCACTGCTAAAGAAACCTTATTGGCATGTAACAAACTCTTAAAAATATCATTATACTGTCAGCTACAATGATCTTTACAAGACGACCATGAGAGGCAGGAGTTCTGTTTGGGGGCTCTTTTGGCACACTGGAGAAGCATCAATGTCTCAAAATTTCAGAAGCATTTTGTATAAATGCTGCATGTCAGGATGAGGCAGGAGCCCTGTTTTGTGAAGGCCTTTAAAGGTCAAGATAATGGTAAAGAGAAATTACATCAGGAAACAATATAAAAGTTACACAGTGCTCTAATTTAGCTGTGAGTTGTAGACCTAGCACACAGCCACTGAACTGAAGGATACATTTTCTAAGAATCCAGCTGTCTGGGATAGGAATCACAAGAAATGCACAGAAAAGCCATTTTAAAAGGGTTCTCCTCAAGTATGTTCATTACTCTTGTTACTACAGTTACTTAATGCAAGACTCAGTGTACCTTTGCTCCTTCTGCAAATCACTAATGGTGGACACAAATTGAAAAAAGCCAGTTTACTTTATGGATTTGCCTTCCCCCCTCTCTTTTTATCCATACTGCTTCCCTACCGTATTTAGACTCATTGGAAACGAGTTTTTAGTGCTCAAGGGACAGACGCAATTAATGTTGATAATAAAAAAGCAAATTTAAAACCCTGTCTCATTCACTTTGCCCACCAACCCAAGACCCACACAGGGAAAGTGCCTGTAAAGTAGGGATATCAACGTATATGTGAATACACAATTAACCGATGAGCCTGGGCTCACTGATTAACGCTCTTGGTTACATAAAGCCCTCCAGCCCTGCCCAATGCTGCCCCATATCAGAGGTAGCAGTGTGGGAAGGGGGAGGGGGAGGGATAGTCAGCTCCCCACGCATGCCGTATTCTGTAGAGCCACCAGCCCACCTTGCAACGATAGAGGCAGCAGTATAAAGGGAGGCAGGAGCTACTACGCGCGGGGAGCTTCCTGATCCCTGCAAAGCTGACTCCCCCCCCCCCGTTACACATTTTCACAAATGCATTTTAACATCCCTACTGTCAAGTGACATCTGATAAATGGTGTCTACACTTGAGCTCAGTCATAATCAATCATACTCAATCACTGCTAGTGCAACTGACAAGTTGATAGTTCTTCCATGTTGAGACTGGGGAGGGGAGTTTCTACTTCATGCCATTTTGAGTCAATGACTGATTTTTTTTTCCCCTAAAGGGGTCTACTTTTCTGTACCCACTAACCTTCCATGTTGTATGCTGTATTATTTCATCTAAAAAAATCAAAGATTTCAGTACAATTAAAGCATGTAAAATTGACCACAACTGTTACTAAGCTGCAGACAGTAGTACCAAGACTTTACTCAAAGCCAAAAGATAAACCAGTTAACTGTCTGACCTTGTCCACCCTGACATTTTGTAATAGCTAATCCCAGATTAAATTTTTTTCAAGTCAAAAATCCCCAAATTTCTGTGTAAGGATCAATACACAGCCTTACAAAATACCATATGTACACTATGGACTAACTCAGAGGCACATTTAAATGCAAAAGTGAAAGCACATGCTAGTCAGCACATTTTCTGCATAGAATCATAGAACACTAGAACTAGAAGGGACTTTGAGAGGGCATTAAGTCTGGTCCCCTGCCCTCATGGCAGGACCATGCACTGTCTAGATCAGGGCTACTCAACTTTGGAAGCCCCCGAGGGCCACAATGATACTAACAGCACATGTCGAGGGCCACAACTTAAGTGTGGTTGCATATATATGCAAGTTTACACAAATAGCTTCTTTCACACTGATGGGCATGAATACAAAGATTAAGGCAGACCTAATTTAAGTCAGTTCTGCTGATATTAATACAATACAATATTAACCCAATTTCCGCCCATATGACAACACTTTTAATGAGCAATGAAAGTCCAGGAATTTAACTACTAAAACGCATATCAACAGAAGGCCATTATATTGACTACTTTTTTGTTTTGGCTCCCATCCGCGGGCCACGTGTTGAGCCCCGCGTAAATCCAAACCGCACTATGGGCCGCAAACCAACAGGCTGCGATGGGGCCCATGGGCCACATGTTGAGTAGTCCTGGTCTAGATCGTCCCTGACACAAGAGGAAGTAGGAGGAGCAGAGAATAATTGAATTTCATTACACAGTTGTTGTGCCAAGAATGACCTAGACATGTAGAATATGTGCTGTTTCTTCATTAGACGAGGAACATTACTGCTACAGGAAACTACTCAGCCATCATTAAGCTACAAAAAAAGTAAAAATGGAACAAGGTCACAATCTGTATCTGCCCACTGACAAGGTGCTGCATACATATTCCAGAGCTTCACATAGGCTATGCTAACAACCACAAAAGAAATACCCTGTGATTCCTTCACACGAAGATTCTGCATTTGACGCAAAAAGCAGCAAATATCTACAAATTTTTAAATACTTTAATAAAATAGTCCAACGAAAACTCTTGCTACAAATTAGTTCCTACTTTGCCTGCCCTGAAATAGAAGTGACCTCCCCATACACAGAATAAGTGGTTGTCTAGTTTAGATATCCCTGTGCCTTCCACAGTTAATGGGACACTGGGGGATTAATTTTCTCCCCTTTTGCCATCAGTAGGTCACCAATGTCACACAACTGTGATGAACTGGACCAATTACCCTTTCCCTGCAAACCCCAATGGTCCCTGAACCTAAACATATAGACTTAAACAAGTGTGTTGTAGAATTTGTTAAAACAGGAAATACAAGGAACACAACTGTTACTTTGGGTATATTGGCATTTCCTCCTGCAGTCTGCAATATTAAGTAGTAACACTGTCTCTAGAGGATTTAAATGGACAATTCTCTTGAGAATTCAGTGTACTTACTGATGGAGGAGAAGCAGTTTGGGGATGTTACAGTTAGGATTATTTGAGAATACACAGTCAGCAATTTGGCAATAGACAAAAAAACACATACAAAGCACATACAAAGAAGAGTACAAAAAAGTTCCTCCCATTCAGGAACAGAGATTAGTTTGTTAAATCTGTGACAGCGTATTAATTAGCAGAAAGAGAATATCTGCAATATAGCACTGTTCTGAATGCACTTTAAAATAGGACACTACAAACTTTTAAAAAGTCAGCTTAATGACTTTATTGGGGACAGTGTCTGTTTTATTTGAAAAAACGATTAACAGCTCTAAAGCAATTTACATAGCAAAACAGCTGCAGACACACATTTAAATTCCTCTTACTTCTTCCTTCAGGATCTGGTCCTGTTAAAACGCTTTAATTTTCAGAACTGAAAAGCTGGGAACCAGGTGGTGGGTCACTTTTCTTTGAAGCATCAGATGTTGCCCATTACTAAAAAGACAGTTACCTTTTCCCTAACTGGTGTTTTTCAAGATGTATTGCTATTCCTTGTTAAGTATGTGTGCTTGCCACACAAACCAGTGCCAGAAGTTTTTCCCATAGCAGTATTCATAGACTCATAGACTTTAAGGTCAGAAGGGACCATTATGATCATCTAGTCTGACCCCCTGCACAGTGCAGGCCACAGAATCTCACCCACCCACCGCTAGAATAATCCTCTCCCCTATATCTCAGATATTGAAGTCCTCAAATGATGTTTTAAAGACCCCCAAGATGCAGAGAATCCTCCCACAAGTGACCAGTGCCCCATGCTACAGAGGAAGGCGAAAAACCTCCAGGGTCTCTGCCAATCTACCCTGGAGGAAAATACCTTCCTGATCCCAAATACGGCGATCAGCTGAACCCTAAGCATGCGGGCAAGACTCGCCAATCAGACACCCATTCATAGGGGACTGGCTCTGGTGCCCCCTGTATGGTAGTGTATAAGAGGTGCCAGTGGCTCGTCTTACATCCAGTTCCTTCTTGTCAGAAACTCCGACAGTGGGGAAGGAGGGTAGGTCATGGAATGGACATGAGCAACCTATCTCGAAGAGCACCAGCTATGGAAAATGTAACTGTCTTTTCCTCTTCAAGTGCTTGCTCTTGTCCATGCCATGTTAGGTGATGCCCAAGCAGTATCAAATGAGTTGGGTATGATGTGTTGCTTGTAGCACAGCTCTACTGAACCCAACATCATCCCTGGCTTACTGAACAATGGCGTAATGTGCCATTAATGTGTGGACCGAAGACCATGTTGTGGCTCTACAGGCGTCCTGGATAAGAATAGTCCTGCAGCACCTTAGAGACTAACAAAAACTGTAGATGGTTACATGAGCTTTTGTGGGTACAAACCACTTCAGAGGAATGGAGCAAGGAGTCCAGAGGTACAAATTAGAGATGTTAGGAAGTGAGTAAATTGCTAATCATGTAGTCGATAGAAATTCTATCAACTACATGATTAGCCAATAAGAGCGGATTCCTCCAGGAGTTACTCCCCACCGCAGCTCTGCAGTTTAAATGTAGTGAGAGCCAGGTGGGCAGGCGGGCAAGCAGCATGGCTCCTACTACATTTAAACTGCAGAAGCACAGCGGGGGTAGCTCCTGTCATAAGCTGAGACTGAGCCGGGCTTGCTCAGTGCTGGTTCGTGATGCATGCAGCAGCCTCTGTCTGCAGACAGCGCCAGCTCTCCACAAATAGGGGCTGCTGCCAGAGCAGCATCTTTTTGCAGCGACCAGGCTGGCAAGGAACAAGGGCTGTTGGCGATGTTGAATATAACGGCCCATCCAGTTCAAGTCATTGTTCAAACCTTGATTAAATGTGTTACATTTGCATATGAAGGCAACTTTTGCTGGTTTTTGAAATTGCTTTGTAAGGGTATAGTCACTTTTAGAGCCATTAATGAGTGCCCTAGCAAATTTAAATGTTCCCTAACAGGCTTCTGCGTGTTATTTTGAATATCTGATGTGTGTCAAACAACTGAGAGATGGAAAGCTGAGGTGGCAGCAAGATGAACCCTGATAGAAGAAAAGGCCAGGACTGGATTTTTCAGGAGATGCGGGTATTCCAAGATGGAGAGCAAAGACGGCCACGTTGAAGAGACATTATGTTCACATAGCCACAGTGGGAACATGCATTTTTGACTATACAAAATTGGGTGCACCAAAAAAAAATTGACCTTAATAAATTCAACCTTCTATCTGTAAAATTCTTGTATTTAAGGGAATTTATCATTCTGCTTACAAGTGTACTGGGGCTTTTTTGCAGACACAAAACCAGGAAACATTCTACTCTCTTCCCTAACATAGCCATGGGAATAATTTTCTTCAAATCAATAGGAGGACAGGTAAAACACATTAAGAGAGAGAGCAGTCTACTTGTGCTTTGACTGATCTTGCCTTTATGCTTCCGTCATGGAAATTCTGTTTTTGAAATTGCATTGCTAACACTATTGCTACTTTTTTTGTTTAAATTGCCATTTTATCTGCTTCCAGGAGAATCCCAAAGTTACACCTATAAGACTGGCTGGCTAGCACAGAGGTAAACCACCACCTGGAGTGACTTGTCAATTTAAGATAACTGAAAACTCCCAAAGAAACCTTTTAAGTAGCCGATAATGTCAGCAACTACAGACCTTACCAGGTATAAAACTCACACTTGCACTTCCTTATACAAAGAAATTAAGGGATGGGTGGTTGAGTTACTGTGTGATTTCTTATCAATTTCCCATCTCACAACCGTCTAATCATTATACAGTTAATCACCAACAGGAAATATGGGTAACAATCATGATGGACTCCAGTTTTTATTACTTGAATTAGCAGGAGAGTTGTTTTAAAGTTAGCCATGTAAAACAGGGAGCGTATGGGGAGAACTGCACATTTGTCGTAGTAAATCCATTAATTAACAGTTTAAAAAAAACAAAGCCTTATTTATGCACAGTTAATTAAAACACAGGAGCATAAAAATGTAAATTGATGAAGGAGTCAAGGGCCTTCCTATCATTCTTGAGGTCTGCCATAAACTGAATCCCAACCTATGTCAAAACTGTCCAGAAACAGAGGCTTTGTCTACACAGAGAACATTGCATTTATTAAGGTCAATTTTTTTTGCACCCAATTTTGTAAAGTTAAAGATTCATGTCCCCACTGTGCACAAGAATTAGATGCAGTAGGACATCCCGAGTAGGCCGACTAATGTTGACTTTGAGAGTGAGGTATTGTGGGTAGCTACCCCAGAGTTCCTTTGCACCTTTGCATTCTGGGTTATACTCGCAGTGCATACTGGGCCCAAAACCGTCCAGCAGGTGGTTCTGGGTACATTGTCCACATCCCGTAATGCATTCATCTCATCTCCTCCCTCCCTCTCTGCTTGAAAGCAATGACCATATTTTCATACTCATTTTTCCCCCGATTATCTGTGCAGATGCCATAGCAAGATAAGCATGGAACCCATTGTGGATCCTATTGAACATTAAAGCATTATGGCAGTCATATTAACCATGGTGAGCCTTATGCTGGAGTATATCCAGAGTCTGCTAGAATGAGGAAGACTCTCGGGAGGCCATGAACATACTGTTCTGCGAAGTACTTGAGTTGAGGGACTAGCAAATGCTGCCAGTATTCAATCCTCTGGACACAGTGGAACACCAATTCTGATGCCCTCAGATAAGCAGACTGGTGGGATAACACTGTGATGCACATATGGGACAATCAGCAGTGACCGCAGAACTTCTGTATGGATAATGCCACTCTAATGGAAATTTGCCAATTGTTTTCCCACTACCTGAAGTGCAAGAATACCAGAATGAGACCCACTCCGAACGTGGAGAAGCAAGTGGCACTTACCCAATGGAAGTTTGCTAGGCCAAGGCAATCAGTACCTTTCTGCTAAGGAGAGTAGTGATGTTGAGAAATGTGGAAGACATAGTGGATGTCTTTGCTGTGATGGGATTCTCTTAATGCTGTGGGGCAATAAATGGAACACACATCCCTAACTTGGCACCTGACCACCTTGCCAAGGAGAGCATAAACTGCAAGGGGTGGTACTCAATGGTTCTGGTGGATCACAAGAGCCATTTCACCAACATCAACATGGGATGGTTGGGAAAGGTTCATGATGCGCACATCTTCAGGAACTCCTATCTCTTCAGAAAGCTGCAAGCTAGGATTCCCACCCCTCTCCCACAGACTGAAAAGTTACCATTGGAGATACTGAAATGCCAATAGTGACCCCTGGTGACCGAGCCTACCCCTTGCTCCTGTGACTCATGAAGCCAGACATGGGCAGCCTGAACCACAGTAAGGAGCAGTTCAACTACAGGATGAACAAGTGCAGAATGGTGGTTCAATGTGCTTTTGAGCATTTAAAAGAGGTGGGGAACCTAAGGCCCGGGGACCAGATGTAGCCCCCAGCTTACCTGGATCCAGCCCCTGAGGCTCAGGGCTTCCCCCAGCAATGGGGAGCCTGTGCTGGCGCTCCTACACCCTTCTCCCTCTACCCCCCCTTCTCCTACACACACCGTGGGGCAGGAAAACAGAAAATCTACTAGACTAGGTCCCCCTAGGCTCTGGTATGCGAGCACAATGTTCAGGGTCTTTCTGTTTCTCAGTTGGCAGCCGCATCAGCGAGGACTTGTTTGGGGTTTTTTGCTTCTCACTTGTGTGAGGCTCCTGACTGATTTTTCTGTGGGTCAGCAGCTCCCAACCCAAAAAAGGTTCCTCACCCTTGGTTTCCCTTTCCAAAGGGAAAATTCACAGCCTACTGACACCTGACACCAAAGCAATAAAGAGAGCACTGTGAGGGACACTGCCAATCAGACAGGCTTTTAAAGTTTTATGAATGGCCAGATTCGAGAATCATTCACCTTGCTCTTAACAAGGTGTCCTTGCATTCCGTGTGCATACCTGTAAGCCCCCCTTTCATTCATTACAAACAAAAAAGAGACTGTTGTTCAGAAAAGGAGTTCATGGTGGGAGCTGATCACAAGTGTGAAAAGGACAGCCTTTCGCTTTGCTGCTCATCCCTGCGGATTGAGTTTGAGACTTCCCTTGACTCCTCCACAGTGTTCTAGGGCCCCTGGGAGAAGAGGCTATTGAACTCTCTCAGGAGGGAAAGTTGTTCTGCAAGGGATGGAGGGAGTGCCTGTGCATATAGCTGTCCGCATGTACCACTCGCATCTCCAACAGCAGTGTATTCCTTTACTTACATAAAGACTCCCTGTCCAAGTGGTCCATCTGCATTTGTTCCCTCAACAGGTCATCCCTAGTCTGTTTTTTGCCTGTGGCTTTGTACCAGTTGAACAGCTGACGGGGCCAGGAGCGTGCAGCATGTTCCCACTGTCATGCAAAGTGAAGGGCGAGACTTTAGAGGAGATATACTATAGAGAGTAAAACCTAACCTGTTAGCATAAAAGGAAGGTGTGTCTGGAGAAAATTGTGATGTTATGTAAAAAGGGCCACAGTTATGCTTTTACGCAACCATTAAACTGGTACACCATGCAATTGTTACGGGAGTAGCTGGACTCACCTTAGTGGCAGATATAGAAACACAGAATCCTAGAACACTAGAACAGGAAGGGACCTCTACAGGTCATCGAGTCCAGTCCCCTGCTCTCATGGCAGGACAAAGCACCATCTCGACCATCCCTGACAGATGTCTATCTAACCTGCTCTTAAATATCTCCAGAGAAGGAGAGTCCACAAGCTCCCAAGGCAATTTATTCCACTGTTTAACCACCCTGAGAGGTAGGAAGCTTTTCCTAATGTCCAACCTAAACCTCCCTTGCTGCAGTTTAAGCCCATTGCTTCTTCTCCTATCCTCAGAGACCAAAGAGAACAATTTTTTCCTTCTTCCTTGTTACAACCTTTTAGATACTTGTCCCCTCTTGTTCTCCTTTCCAAACTAAACAAGCCCAGTTCTTTGAGTCCTCCCTCATAGCTCATGTTCTCTAGGTCTTTAATCATTCTTGTGGCTCTTATCTGGACCTTCTCCAATTCCGCCACATTTTTCTTGAAATGTGGTGCCCAGAACTGGACACAATACTCCAATTGAGGCCTAATCAGCGCAGCGTAGAACAGGACGACGACTTCTCATGTCTTGTTCACAACACTCCAGTTAATGCATCCCAGAATCATGTTTGCTTTTTTTGCAACAGCATCACACAGTTGGCTCATATGTAGTTTGTGGTCCACTATGACCCTTAAATCACTTTCTGCAGTACTCCTTCCTAGCCAGTTACTTCTCATTCTATATGAGTGAACCTGACTGTTCCCTCCTAAGTGGAGTACTTTGCATTTGTCCTTATTAAACTTCATCTTATTTACCTGAGACCATTTCTCCAGTTTTTCCAGATCATTTTGAATTATGACCTTATCCTCCAAAGCAGTTGCAACCCCTCCCAGCTTTGTATCATCTACAAACTTAATAAGTATACTCTCTATGCCAATATCTAAATCGTTGAAGAAGATATTGAACAGAACCAGTCACAAAATAAACCACTGTGGAACCCCAGCATGACTGTCAACCATTAATAACTACTCTCTCAGAATGGTTATCACCCAGTTATTCACTCACTTTGTAGTAACTCCATCTATGTTGTATTGGCTTAGTTTATTTATAAGGTCAAGCAAGAGCATATCAAATGCCTTACTAAAGTCTAGGTATACAACATCCACCACTTCTCCCTTATTCACAAGGCTTGTTATCCTATCAAAGAAAGCTATCAGATTGGTTTGACATGATTTTTTTTTTTCAAATCCATGCTGGATGTTACCTATCATCTTATTTTCTTCCAGATGTTTGCAGATGAATTCCTTAATTACCTTGCTCCATTAGCTTTCCCGGTACAGAAGTTAAACTGACTGGTCTGTAGTTTCCCAGGTTGTTGTTATTTCCCTTTTTACAGATGGGCGCTATATTTGCTCTTTCCAGTCTTCTGGAATCCCTCCTCTCTTCCATGATTTTTCAAGGATGATAGCTAAAGGCTCAGATAGCTTCTCTATCAGCTCCTTTGAGTATTCTGGGATGCATTTCATCAGGCCTTGGTGACTTGCAGACATCTAACTTTTGTAAGTAATTTTTAACTTGTTCTTTATTTTATCTTCTAAATCTACCCCATTTCTACTAGCATTCACTATTTCAGGCATTCCTTCATCAGGTTTCTTGGTGAAGACCAAAACAAAGAAGTCATTAAGCACCTCTGTCATTTCCAAGTTTCCTGTTATTGTTTCTCCCTCTTTTCTAAGCAATGGGCCTACCTTGTCTTGGGTCTTCCTCTTGCTTCTAATATATTTATAGAGTGTCTTCTTGTTACCCTTTATGTCTCTAGATAGTTTGAGCTCGTTTTGTGCCTTTGCCTTTCTAATCTTGCCCCGCATACCTGTATTGTTTGCTTATATTCATCCTTTGTAATTTGTCCTAGTTTCCACTTTTTATAGGACTTTTTTTATTTTTGATTTTTAGATCATGCAAGATCTCCAGGCTAAGCCAGGTGGTCTTTTGCCATACTTTCTGTCTGTCCTACGCAGAGGTATAGTTCGCTTTTGGGCCCTTAATAATGTCCCTATCAAGAACTGCTAACTCTCTTTGGTTGTTTTCCCTCTTAGTCTTGCTTCCCATGGGACCTTACCTACCAACTCTGAGTTTACTAATATCTGCCTTCCTGAAATCCACGGTCTCATATTTTGCTGTTCTCTCTTCTATCATTGTTTTAAATCATGAACTCTGTGATTTCATGATCACTTTCACCCAAGCTGCCTTTCTCTTTCAAATTTTCAACCAGTATCTTTCTGTTTGTTAAAATCAAATCTAGAACAGCTTCCCCCAACTAGCTCTCTCAACCTTCTGAGATGAAAAAATTGCCTCCAATGCAGTCTGAGAACTTATTGTATAATCTGAACCCTGCTGTGATCGTTTCCCAACATGTGTCTGGATAGTTGAAGTCCACCAAATTCTGTGGTTTGGATGATTTTGTTAGTTGTTTAAAAAAAGCCACATCCACCTCTTCTACCTGGATAGGTGGTCTGTAGTAGACCCCTAGGATGACATCACCCTTGTTTTTTACCCCTTTTAACCTATTAGCCAGTATGGGTAAGGAATGGTGTCCCTAGCCTCTGTTTGTTAAAGGGTGGAGATGGATGGCAGGAGAGAAATCGCTTGATCATTACCTGTTCGATTCCACTCTTGGCAGACAGGGTACTGGGTTGGATGGACCTTTGGTCTGACCCAGTATGGCCATTCTTATGTTCTAACCCAGAGACTCTCAACACATCTGTCTCCTATGTCCATCCCAACCTCAGTCTAAGTGTATATATTTTTAATATATAAGGCAACACCTCCCTGTTTTCCCTACCTATCCTTCCTGAGTAAGCTGTACCCTTCTATACCAATATTCCAATCATGTGTGTTATCCCACCAAGTCTCTGTGATATCAACTAAGTCACAGCTGTATTTATTTATTAGCACTTCAAGTTCTTCCTGATTACCTATATTCCTTGCATTTTTATATAGGTATCTATGATATTGATTGATTTTGCCTCCCAGTTCTGCCTTGTCCCTGCTTTTTCTCTGCTCTTATAGCCCATGCTCCTCTCATTTCCAACTCAACTCTTAGGCCTCCACATTCTTCACTTTCGTGGTAAAGGACAGGCCGGGGCTCAGGCTGCAGAAGAGGCAGTCTGGGCATGGCAGCAGGGCAGGGCAAGGCCTCAACCCATGCTTCACTGGGAATGACAAAATGGAAATTTACTACAGAAGGCACCTGCTAATAGCATTCCCTGCTTCATACAGGCTGTTGTGTGAGACAGCTCCGAATCAGAGTGATAGGGAACAGATGCTGACAATGTGGCCAGAATCCTGACCTTATGCTGCAATGCTTTGTGCGGCAATGACGCCACACCACTTACTGCTGGCTTGGTATGGAAAGGTGTCCTATGGTGGAGGAAGGAATAAGGCAGCCCCCCGCAGAAACCTTGTGAGATAGATTGAAGTGTTCCTCCATGAGAGCTTTATGGAGATGTACAGGGAGAATTCCCACTCTGTAACAAGCTGTTCTGGGGAGCCCTGGCAGTGTCAGCGGAGTGTCCTCTACACATCACACCCAATTGCCGTACCACACCTGTAGCATGCCAAAAAACGTGAATTCACCAGAAGTGCTCTCCCTGGGATCACTGCCCGGCTGCAAGACATCCTGGGAGAAGGGGATTATCTCCAAGGTTATTAAAAGGTCCTGACTGTCAGTGAGATCACATGCTCCACTCGCCTGACGACCAATCTCATTCTCCTCCTCTTCCTCATCTGCACTGCCCTCCATGCTGCTGCCTAAGGAGTGTCTTGCCTGAGGAGTTAGGGTTGCCAGATGGTTTAAACAAAAATACCGGACACACTTGACATTCATCACAATCGACATTACATCTTATTTAGAAAATAATTTATATTTTCTCCATCTGTTTTCCCGAACAGAAAGCTCAAATACTGGACTATCCGATTCAAAACCGGACACCTGGCAAACCTACAAGGAGTCCATGGACTGGCTTTTGGAAACTGGTCAGGTCTATGCCTAGGATTGCAAGCTGCTGCTCCTAGAAGCAGTATGTTTGTGGCAAAGATCCAGACCATCTGTTTGTCTCCTTTGTCTTCTGGTACGATTGCCTCAGCTCCTTTACTTTCCCACAGTACTGCTGGGCATCCCTGGCGTACCTTTCTCCACCATGCCCTTTCTTAGCATAGATATCTGCTTTCCTTTTGCTGGTTCGTAGTTACCCAAGAACAGATTCCTCTTCCCGCTAGGGATGTAAAATCCCATTAATTGACTGATGAAACATATTGTTTAACTGGTTAACCAATTAAAAGGAGGGACCATGCCAGCAGAGTGGGGAAGACGCTTCAGCTCAGCTAGAACACGTGCCCACAACTTATTGCAGGCAGGGGCTGCCAGCTGGAGTAGGCCCTGTCTACAATGGGCTCCCCATGGGGATGAAGCAGCCCCCTGCCCACAGCATGCGGGGAGCTGCTCCAGCCCCTACCAGTTAACCTTAACCAGTAATGCTCACCCATTAGGAGTGAGGCTTACCAGTTAACCAGTTAAACCTTCACATCCCTACTCCCCACACAGCAGTGAGATCCACCATCTCCTATACACTCCACGCTGGTGCTCATCTGCGACCCAGAGAAATCATGGTCAAGTGTGCTGTTCAGGTGTGCTGCCTGCTCTGAGGTCTGGTCGCCACACAGGAAATGAAATTCAGATTTTCCCAGGGCTTTTTCTCTTCACCTGGAGAGCAGCAGAGTTGAAAGTCCTGGCCAGAGCATTGACCGCAGGGTACTGTGGGACACCTCCCATAGGACAAGAACTTCAAGTTTCACAAGTGCTGCATTTGCACTACCGTGAAGTTAACCATGCAAGGTAGAATTTAGCATTACTCCTCGTGAAAAGCTGGAGTAATGAAATTAACTTTAACAACCCTTAAAGTTGACAGAACAGGCTTGGTGGTGTGGACTCACTGTTTAGAAATTCGACCTAATGCACTTAAGTTCAACCTAAACTCCCCAGTATAGACCAAGCCAAAATGACAGAATTTGACTTCCTGAATTAGTTGTAATTAACAAAGCTTTAGTCTCAGGTACTATGATAAGATTACCACAGAAATTTTGCACTAATTAATGAATCCATTATCTTATCATGCAATAAAAGATGTCACACTAAAGGTACTTACTGAACCAAAAGCTGTGTGGGAAAATATTTATACCCTCAATCAGAAAACACAGTAGATAAGTAAAGACAAAGAAACTGCTGTACACAAATAGTTTCACTGTGTTTAACGTTATTAACACTCAAGATAAATCATTCCTGACATGAGCCTATTCAGTCATCAAGTCACTTGATGAACAAGGTCTCAATTCTGCTGTGTTTAACAGATGTATCTGTTTGTTGCCTTTGCTGAAGGCAGAGTATCCATTAAGCAAAAATGAAGGCACACAAAGTTCTAGAAAAACGCGCCTGGGAGAAACAGGAGGTATGGAGATTATCCTTCCCACCGCAGCAACTAGACTGATGTTCTTGTCCAACAGCACCACTAACTCATTTCAATGTCTACCAAAAACTTGTTCCAAGTCTTCATCTCCTTTTATCTGACTATTTCAAGTCTGCTGCCTCCTCTGGAGCCTTGATGTACAAAATATGGTTGTCCATCCCTCTCTATCACCCCTGTCCAAAAATAACTTTACTTGCTTTGCTTTGAGGATTTAGTTGAAAAATGTCCTTGTTGGAATATACAGTCTCCACTGAGCTGCTCCATTCTGTTTCACTGCTCCCTCTCTCCTTCCTGTTCCTTGATTGTTTTAGCAATGGATTCCTCTCCTTCATCCAGTAACCAACAACCAGTAGCTTGGGATCTACTGGTAGATTCTGTAGCCTCTGATAGCTGATCCTGACTGGTTTGGCTGGGAGGCTATCAAGTTCCCGCACATCAACTGCTCCTCCCCACACTGCTATGCAGCTCCTGCCCTATGCCTTGGAGCTACTCCCCTGAGAGCCTCCTGCTTGCTGTTCAGGGTCAGGGAGACAGAAATGGGGGGGCTGAGGTCAGGATGTCTCCCTTCCTCTGCCCCTGTAGCCCATCTCCACAGAGTGAGCAGGGCAGGACCTCAAAGAAGTGGTGGGGCAGTATGCGGGGCAAGGGATTTGGGTTTTAGGTAGATCATGGACTGTCATATTCAAAAAGTTATCTTGTGCTTAAAACATTGGAGATGACGGCCTTAGCTACAGAGCCTTATTCTCCTTACGCACATCCTGTATCTCTGCCTCTCTGTGACTCACTCAAGTACCTTTTCAGAGTTCAGCTGAAAACTTAACCATCCTCTTGCTTTGTTTAATTCCAAGGTATTTCTTCATGGCAAAATAGATATGACAGAAAATAAAGATGTACTGTATTAGCCATCCACTGCTATACTTAGTAAGCCATAATTGCTGGAAACTAGCCATTCAAGAGACAATTATAATATTTTAATACCTGGTGCTGGCCACTGTCAGCAGACAGGCCACTGGGCTAGATGGACCTTTGGTCTGACTCAGTACAGCCATTTCTTATGTTCTTATGTTTATAAAACAGTGTATCAGTGTAACAAGTCCTTATAGGGAAATGCTTAGATCTCCTTCATTAAAAAAAAAAAAAAAAAAAAAGAAAGAAAGAAAAGAAAAGGAACTACAGGGCTTGCTTTCAAACTATAGATTTTTTAAATGGTCTTTTTATAGTAGTTTGAAACACTGGAGGCAGTGCTAGACAATTTTTAGGGGGATTTAAGGCAGTGTTGACAGCATTAATTAAAGATGAGACACTCTGCCAAGACAGATAAATTAGAGAACACAAATCCAAATTAAAAGCCTGCAGTTTAGCTAAAATCCTGGAGAAGCAGAAAGCAGAGAATGGGCATGAGTTTATGCTGCTTTCAGATTGGACAAGCCTCTTAACAGGTTCCTAATCATATATATAGTAGCCCAATGTCTGAGAGTCTGTACCACTGAACTACTGGTTGTTCCCTTTGGGCGGCGCTGTTGCCTGAAATGATGGCTGTTCCCTCTGGGCGGCACTGTTGCCTGAAATGGTGGCTGTTCCCTCTGGGTGGACAGTGCTGCATGGGGAGTGCGGGGCCCAACAGCTGCTTGCGCTGCATGCTCCCACGCGGCAGCCCAGCTGAGAGGCGCAGAAGTCAGCAGAGCGACACAGCAGAAGGGGAAGGAGGGCGGGGCGGTGACATACATGGTCAGGGGGCGGGGCCTGGCCATGTACGTCACTGCCCTGCCCCCTTCACCTCCCGCTGTGGTGCTCAGCTGACTTCTGCGCCACTCGACTGGGCCGCCACAGGGGAGCCCAAACGGCCGCTTACTCCCCCACAGTGGCCCGGCTGAGCGGCTCAGAAGTCAGCCGAGCACTGCAGCAGGAAGCGAAGAGGGGCAGGGAGGTGATGTGCGGCGTGACAGTGGCTCCAGGCCCCGCCCCCTGGCTGTGAACATCACCGCCCCGCCCCCCTTCACCTCCCATCGTGGCGCTCGGCTGACTTCTGTGCTGCTCAGCTGGGCCACCAAGTGGGAGCAAGCGACCATTTGGGCTCCACAGTCTCCATGCAGCATGGGGAGTACGGAGCCCAAACAGCTGTTTGGAGTCCGTTGTCCCCCGAGTGAGAGGCAGGAGGGGGAGGGGAAGAGAAAGAGAGAGGCAGGAGGCAGAGGAGAGCTGAGGGGATGGGAGGCAGGAGGAGGAGGAGGAGGAGAGAGAGACACACACCAGAGGCTCAGGAGAGAAGACCGACATGGAGGAGAGATCTGAAAATCCCATCTTATGACGGGCTAATTGGCTAGTTATTCCAAGAATCACTCTATCATCCAGCCCTGTACTGTACCTTACACAATGTAGCCCTGATTCACAGCTAGGTACTACCATAGTATGAATAGTAAATTGTCCATTTAGAATGGTGAGAGATCAATAATAGTGTCCTCCAAGGGCCTGTTCTGGGACCAGTTCTAGTTAACACATTAACAAATAATTTGGAAAAAGGGATAAACAGTGAGCTGGCAAAATTTGCAAATGATACAAAACTAGTTAAGGCCAAGGCAGACTGCAAAGAGCTATGAAGGGAAATTACAAAACTGGTGACTGAGCAACAAAATAGCAGATGAAATCCAATTTTGTTAATGCAAAATAATGCACACTGGAAAACAATCCAAACTATAAATATAAAATGACGGGGTCTAAATTAGCTGTTACTACTCAGAAAAAAAGACCGAACAGCTCTCTGAGAAGATATACTCGATGTGCAGCAGCAATCAAAAAAGCTAACAGAAAAGGGATAAGACAGGACAGAAAATATCATATTTCCTCTATAGAAATCCATGATAGGCTAAATCTTAAATATGGCATGCAGATTTGTTTCCCCACATCAAAAAATAAATATCAGAAATGGAAAGTGTTCATAAAAGGGCAACAAAAACAATGAGGGGTATTGAACAGTTTCTGAATGAGGTGAGATTAATAAGATTGATACTTTTCAGCTTTGGAAAAGAGACATCTATCTATGATAGATCTATCTATTTATGATAGAAGTCTATAAAATCATGACTGATGTGGATAAAAGAAAATAAAGTGTTATTTACACTCATATAATATAAAAACTAGAGGATAATCAAATTAATTTTATAGGCAACACGTTAAAAAACAACAAAAGGAAGCATTTCTTCACACAGAGTCAACTTGTAGAACTCTTGTCAGAGGATTTTGTAAAGGCCAAGAATGCAACAGGGTTAAAAAAAACAAGATATGTTCATGGAGGACAGGTCCAACAAAGGCTATTAAGCCAGAATGGGCAGAGGTGGTGTCCCTAGCTTGTTTGCCAGAAGCTGGGAATGGGCGACAGGGGAATGGATCACTTGATGATAGCCTGTTCTGCTCATTTCCTCTGGGGTATCTGGCATTGGCTACTGTCAGAACACAAGATACGGGGCAAGATGAACCTTAGATCTGACACAATATAGCTATTTTTGTGCTATATACTACTGAACCTGGACAATAAGTCAGTGAAAAAAACATTACTTACCTGTGTAATTGTTGTTCTTCAAGATGTGTTGCTCATGTCCATTCCATGTAGGTGCTCAGCTGACGTGCACATGTCATCAGAAGTTTTTCCCTTAGCAGTACCTGTTGGGCCAACAGGGGAGCCCCCTGGAGTGGCCACTGATTGAGACAGACAGACACACACAGACAGACCGACCCCTCTGCTGGCCCTCCACCCCCTCAGTTCCTTCTTACCGGACTACTCCAAAGAAGGGAAGGCGGGCAGGATTTGGAATGGACATGAGCAACATCTTGAATAACAACAGTTACAAAGGTAAATAACCGTTTTCTTTGAGTGATTGCTCATGTCTATTCCATGTAGGTGACTCCAAAGCAGAAACCTAAGGAGGCAGGGTTGTAACAATATGGATTTTGTGCAACCATGATGGAAAGCCTGAAGCCATATTGGCAGCCAAAGCCACCTTCTGCAGCCAGACTGAAGAGCAGCAGCCATTAGCTGTAAGGTCTAGAGTTGCATCTATATTGTATTGTATTGTATTAAAATGTCACTCTGAGCTGTGAGAAGGATTTTGTCCTGATAGCTCTCCCACTATCACCAGATAAAGCAACACATCTCAAGATGGGTAAAGAAAATGTAAGTAACACCATTCTGTCTAGCAAGAAACTGCTTATCAATAGAGAATGTTGTGGAAACTGCGCTCTGTGGCTAAGAATCCTTACTTTTCTATTGTTTGTCTGTATGATCTCTGTCTGGCTTGTAACTGTTTCTGTCTGTTGTAGAATTGATTTTGCTAGATTTTGCTAGGTCGGAATTAACAGAAGCAGATCGGAATTAGCAGAAGGAAAGAAGCAAAAGGTTGGAAGACCAGGAACACAAAGAAAAAGGGGGAAGACCTGGAAGAAGAACTCACCTCCGAGACATAGCCTAAGACCAGAGAGACTGACATTGCCTGGCGAACAGGGAAAGTCTGCCTGTACCAGGATTGGTGAGCGTAACACTGTGCTTAGCATGTATATTCTGCTTGTCTGGGAACTGTCAATAAATAGAGGATAAAGATATTACTGTGTAAGGCTCTTTCAGTGACTAAAGATCCTGCCAACCCACAGCAAGATGCACCCTGAGCCCTAGGAATTGGGTAAGGGTGTGTGTCCCTACAATGTGGAAGGGATAGAGAAATTTCTGCAGGTAACAGGGTCAGATTTGTAACCTTCAACTGATCGGAGGACAGCCCTCCCCAGGCTGCGCCCTCCCTCACCTGATGGCTCAGTGCATAACGATTATTGTAAGTATGGCCAGAAGACCATATGGCAGCCATGCAGATGTCCAGAATCGGGACCTGGGCCACAAATGCTGTAGAGGAGGCCTGAGCCCTGGGGGAGTGGGCTGTGATGGGAGGAGCTGGCACCCCAGCCAGCCCATAACACTCCTTGATACAGGACACGATCCATGAAGAGATCCTCTGTGCAGAGACTGGCTGCCCCTGCAGCATCTCTGGAATTGCTACAAAGAGTTATGGGGATTTATGGAATGGTTTTGTTCTTTCCAAATAAAAGGCTAAAGCTCTCCTAAGATCTAGTGGAACGCCTGCTCCTTATCCAAAGCATGGGGCTTGGGATAAACTGGGAGGAAAATATTTTGAGAACTTAACTAAACTACTAAAACAAGAACTGGTAAGAGCAGAGCAAGAGCAAAGGCACATTCCAACGACTATTGCAAGTGGTAAGAAGGAACTGATGGGGTGGAGGGCCAATAGAGGTATATATTTGCTGATATACCAGCGCCACTCCAAGGGGCTCCCCAGCTAGCCCAACAGGTAATGCTAAGGGACAAGGTTCCGACGATGCATGCACGCAGCACACGCACACCTAGAGGGAATGGACATGAGCAATCACTCGAAGAAGCCATTTCATTTTCAGATTCTTAATGCTACTATGCTGAGTTCAGATACCATACAGAAATATTTCTTTTGAAACCATTTTCCATTGCAATTAAGAAAGCCATCAAAACATTTTCATTAGTCTTAGATTTTCCCAAGTTTGTAAAGTACCTTAATTTGGGGTCCAGTTTCAACTGATGGTTTCTGTGTATATAAACATGACAGATGTAGGTAACCACAATAAGGAAGAGGTTTAAGCAGGGGACTGGGAAACACTAATCCAGAGTTCAGTCAAGACACAGTGGTTTTATGCACCTTCTTACTAGGGTTGCCAGATGGTTGAAACAAAAATATCAACCGCCCCGCCCGCCCAGCCCCCCTCCCCCCGAGGCCAAAACAAAAAAAACACGGGGAAAAAATTCTCTTGAAGGGGGGAAAAAACTGAAGGAGACCAAAGTTGTTCGGGGGGGGGGGGGGGAGAAAGAGAAAAGAAAAGGGACTCCAAGGACTTATTAAAAGCCAAAAAAAAAATTAAAACAGCATTAGAACAGCATGTTCCCTTTAAGAGTGAGTGCAAGGAGGATAGGAACAGGGGAGCGATTGAGCACTAAGACCCAGGGGAAGCATTGCTTCCCCTAGGTCTTTTGGCCAGCAGACATTTTGTGCTGGCAGCCTTGGGGAACCGGATAAGCATGGGCGCTGGGGTCAGGAGGGCTGGGGGTCTTGGGGGCCGGGGAGAGGCCAGGCACTGAGTGTTTGTAGGGTTGCCAGGTGCCCGGCATTTTTGCCTCCTGGCCGGGGAAAAATTCAGAGAATACCGGACATATCAGGTGTCCGGTATTCTCTGATTTTATTTTTTTTTTTAACCAGACAGGAGGCAAAAATACCAGACTGTCCGGGTGAATACCAGACACCTGGCAACCCTACTTCTTACAGAAGAATTTTTCTTATCAGTGCTTTTATTTTTTACTTCTTACAGTTGAGTACAGGAGAAAATGCACAATTAACAGCCCTGGAACATGAAGATACTGAAAACTGTGCCAAAGATCTGACCATTCAAACACATGCACAGAAAACAAGGCCTGCAGATTTAATCTAGACTGACATGCAAAAGTGTGCAATAATTTCTGTGTGACTGGCTTTGTCTTCTCTACATATGGAACCAGGAAAGCCCCTGGGGCTGCGCTAGTACCTACAAGGGCACAGGTTTCCTTTAAGACTTTGCACAACTAGCCAGCAACCCTGCTGTTTTTCTTTTCACAGATTTATCCATGCACAGATAAAGTAAAACTATTGTGAATCTGCATCCTGCATTGTGGTGGAGAATTGTATCCACAGGGAATCTAACACAGCCTCTCTCACTCATGATTCAACATACCAAGAGCCCCTTTCATTCCTGCTTCTTCAGAAGTATTTAGCACTCAACAAGTATATTCAAGCTTAGTGAGTCAAAAGGAGCAATGCTATCTAGGACTGCTTTGGGCGAGACATACTGAGGGAACAGAGACCCACCTTAAACTTGGAATCTCCTATGCCACCGGTTCAAACGCTACCAATTCATTTGTATGAGGCTTGATCTCTTGGGGACTTACTCAGACAACAGGGGTCACATTTTACTCAAAGGTGGCTAGGCCAACTGAAGGAGAGTGGAGAAAGGAAGGGGGCAACAGACCCAACATCTTGTGATTCAAAATAATCTGGGGCACAGAGTCTGCTCTGCCCTCTCTCCCTACCCCCGCCTTGTCCAGGGGCTCAACAAGGCTGTCAGCTGACTGGAAATGGCTTAAGCAATTCCGTGTGCAATTCAGGAAGAACAGTGCTGAAGATACACAAGATAGTCATTCAGGCCCCAACTCCTGGTACAGCAGCTTGGATGGGCAGGTTGCTGCACTGATGATAAGGTCTAGTCCAGGGAGACGTTTTTTTTCTCCTTTTCAGAAAAAAATGCCTCCTAGCTTTCCCTCCCCATTCTATCCTCATAGTACTTTGGTCTTCTTTATATAGTGCTTGCAAGCAAGCATTCCAAAGCACTTTACAAATTCAAACATGCCTGTCAACATTAGCCGCCTTTTACAGAATGGAGAAGCTGAGTGACATGGAAAATTACTTGCCCAAGGCTGCATTCTGCAAATCAGTGGCAGAACCAGGAACCCTGTCCTTGTGACTCTTGTGTTTTAGCTCAGAGACAATCCCTCCTCTGCTTTATTACCTCTTTCCATTCTTCCATCCCTGGAACATTCATCCAGCCTGTTCTAAGGCTACATGTTCCCTCCCCAGTGCAAGTCTCCCAACTCTCTCCTTTTATCTCTCTACTATTTAGCTCTTACTCCATCAGTAGAGGAATCTGTACACGAGAACTGTACAGTTCGTCAATCTCTCTCATACACAAGTCTATCTTTCAGCATAAAACCTTCCATAACGCTTCCCCTAACAGGCTGCAGTACAGAAATAAACTGTTGTTCCTGGTAGAAGAGAGTGTGTCACTGCACCAGGTTCTGGAGTCATATGTCCTCCACAACAGAAGTCCACCTGAAAGAAGACCCTGAAAGCAAACCAATTATCTGGGCACCTCCTTTGATTTTTTTGTTGTGTTCATTTTTAAGATGTGAAAAAAGTGCTGCCGTTACTACAAGCTCAACATAGACCAGAGGGAGCTGGCAAAAATAAGCTCCAAAAAATCTGCCAGAACACCAACCTTTATTTATAATTGACAGCTCGGGCCTGGTGTAATACAAGTAGTTCCCTTCTCGGTCCAGGCTGCCCACAGCTCTATTTTCATGAGCTATCAGCACCATCATTATTTGACTATGGTATCAACAGACTGAGCAGGATTACATTGCACAAGAATTACTGCAGGTAAATGTGCATACAAGAGAAATCTCTAGTACTCACTCCTTCACAGAAGAGCACACTTTACACTCCATGAACAAAGCACAGAGTGCAGCAGACCGAACAAAATCATACCGCACAGCAGTATAGAGGGGCACAAGGAAATGGGGACCTTGAACAAGGACAGAGTAACATCCCAGGTGACTAGACAGGGCCTTAGCACCCTTTTTAATAGGAGCCACTCAGCATATCTGGCAGGAATCATGAAGTTTCAAATTGAGAGACTTTAAATGAGAGCACAGAACTAGAACTCATTAGCTGTACCTTCTTATTTTGTCAAATTACTCATACAAATCACACACTACAACCTCACACAAATTCACAGAGACCTAACAAGAGAAAGATCTTTTGATACCAACCCTCATATTATGTTTCTCCTGTGGTCCATTTCCCACACTATCCCATTATAAGCACTTTAAAACAGCATTAACTCTAAGGTTTTGTATTAGTACCAGCAAGCTACCTCTTGTTCATGGTTTACCACTGACCTCTCTCTGGTCAAACATGACAATCACAAGTCTGTTGAAATGTTTAACAGTAGTTCGATTGAAAGCTTACTTTGCAAAGGAACCACACAACATTAGGATATACTGCAAACGTACACAGGATTTAACAAGCCAAGTGTATCAAATGCAAACAAACACTGATCCTCTGTTTAGTTCAAGGTTTCTAGGTGTGGCTGCAGCCAGCTAGCAATAGGATCATTTGCAAGTGACTCACTTGCTTTGTCTTCATTCACCTTGATCAAAAACTAACCATTTCCTGTATGTATGCTGTGTAGTTGCAGCTGTGTCAGTCATATATTATAGACAAGGTGCATGAGGTAATACATACATCTGCCTCGACCTTCAGAAGAGGTGTGTGGCTCAGAAGTCCTTTCACTGACAAAAGTTGGTCCAATAAAATATTCTTACTCCCCCCTCTCATTTTGTGCACGAAAAACGTAATTAGAAAATACTGGACATTTATATGTCCGGTATTTTCGCAATCTGTCTCCCAGACAGAGAGCTGAACTATCGGACTGTCCGGTTCAAAACTGGACACTTGGCAACCCTAGTCTCTAATAATTTTCACTGCCTGGCTTGCCAATCTCTCTGTCTGCTACATCTTTTTGGAGGTAGGCTGACCAAAAGTGAACACAGCCTGCACTGCAAGTGAGGGTAAGCGATCAACTTTTTAATGGCATAAAAATTAGGGTTCTTAATTAATCATAGTCCATTCAAGCAATTAATGCAAAACAAATTGCTAGATTTTAAAAAGCAGCGGTATGCGGTGACTGAGCTACGGTGCTGGGAGCCATAAGAAAGCAAGTAAGTTGCCTCGACCCCCACAAGCCATAACCCCACACAAAAGGTTTCAACGTTGTCTTTATTTATGGTAGGAGTGGTTCCCCTTTTTGGGTTTGGGAGCCACTGACCCACAAAAAAATATATATATCAGTTGGGACCACACAAGTGAGAAGCACAAAAAAATAAAAAACCACCACCCCTCTAAAAAACCCCGACCCTCACTCATGTGACCACTCACTGAAACACATCACTCCCCTGATGCTCCAGCCCCATGCTGGGGAGAGGAGTGGGGAGGACTGAGGTTCAAGGGCTCAGGACAGATTTACTCTTCAGGGGTGCCAGGATTAGAGGATTTTGTGGGCCTCCCTAGGCTCTGGGGCCAAATACAAGGGGTTAAGTGTGCAGAACAGGGCTGCCACTGAGTAGAATAAAGATGGGGTGCAAGATCTGGGTGGGAGGTAGAATGCAGGAAGGGGTGAGGATGCAAGGAATGGATGGGAAGTAGGGTGTCTGGCCAGGAGGGGGCAAGACCAAGGGAGGGTGAAGTAGTAAACTGGGGGTGTAAACTGGAGTAAACTGCTGCTCCCCCTGACAGGAGAGGGCAAGTGGCAGCTTCCCTTACTCACTGCAGAAGCAGGAGTACTGGCCACCAGTGGGGGAGCCCTCTGAGTTCAATTTAGCAATTCTTAACTAGACTCGCTGAGTCTAATTCTGGAAGCTCAACTGCTGCAGCATCAATCTTCTTTTTAGTGAAGCCATGGCCCAAGGCCTTCACTGAATTGGAAATCACCCTGCAGCGGTTTGAAAGGTAAGAAGAAAGTGAAGCAGTGCACCATACTGCAACGTACACAACCTACTTACTCTGATTTTGAGATGTCCAATTTTATGAACTCATCAAGCCCCAGTCCATTCAGAAAATAAGGGCCCTATTGTAAATATATGGAGTAAATGGGAGATCCCAATTTATGATTTCACTTAGATATCTGTTTTTCACTCCCCCTGGAGTAACAACCTTCTGTTTCATTCTATCCATCCAGCTCTGCTCACCATTGCATGTCATATAAAGATGTGCGGGAAGACATCAAGATTTCCCAACCCTTAGCTCTGACATGCTTTTCTCCCAACAGTGACAGAGCACACTGCAAACAGGAATTTCAGTATTGCTATTCAACACAAGACTGTGCTAATCACAGGTTTTATTTTCCGGTCAGACAGCATAAGTGACTACTACAATTGTTCTGTGTAACTTTCCTCAGATGTAGGCAGAACTGTCATGCCATCCCCTCCTCGCCCAATGCCCCTAAGATTTTGATTGGCTGGTCGGGATAGTTTATCAAAGTGCTTCCGATTTCCAGAGTAGTGAGAAAGGAATACAAAGCTTCTAGTGAGAATTACAGTTAAGTGTGCTAATAAGGACACAACTGGGCAAAGAAGACAATCTTAGTAGGATGTCCCTATTGGCCCAGATGCATTTTCTTCTGTTCTCAGTGGGCAAGTTAAAGTCCGTTTATTAAAAAAAAACCTGTTACCCAAATGGCCCCTGATTAGGAAACTATTTCAAAGTGTAGTTAATTTTGCACTCTGGGAAGTGAAGAGCTAGCTGCATTAACAGGGACTCTGGAACCTTTCCTAGAGTTAGTCTGTACCCCCATTTTATCATAGCATCATAGGACTGGAAGAGACCTTGGGAGGTCAACCATCCAGCCTCCTGCACTCAAGACACAGGGACCAGATGGCATTCACCCAAGAGTTCTGAAAGAACTCAAATGTGAAATCGCGGAACTATTAACTATGGTTTGTAACCTATCCTTTAAATCAGCTTCTGTACCTAATGACTGGAAGATAACTAATATTTAAAAAGGACTCTAGAGGCGATCCCGGCAATTACAGACCAGTAAGTCTAACATCAGTACCGGGCAATTAGTACATTAGTTGAAATAATAGTAAAAAATAAAATTGTCAGACACATAGAAGAACATAATTTGTTGGGCAAAAGTCAACATGGTTTTTGTAAAGGGAAATCATGTCTTACTAAACTATTAGAGTTCTTTGAAGAGGTCAACAAACATATGGAAAAAGGGGATCCAGTAGATATAGTGTACTTAGATTTCCAGAAAGCCTTTGACAACGTCCCTCACTAAAGACTCTTACGTAAATTAAGTTGTCATGGGATAAGAAGGAAGATCCTTTCATGGACTGAGACCTGGTTAAAAGACAGGAAACAAAGGGTAGCAATAAATGGTAAATTTTCAGAATGGAGAGGGGTAACTAGTGATATTCCCCAAGGGTCAGTCCTAGGACCAATCCTATTCAACTTATTCATAAATGATCTGAAAAAAGGGATAGGGGTGGGGAGGGGGGAGAGAGAGATTGTAAGGCAGACTGAGTATGTGTGGCACAGAGATTGCATGAGAGTGTGGGGCAGGAGGTGTGTGCATGAAAGGCACAGAGTGAGGCACAGACAGGGTGTGATAGTGACTGTGTGTGTGTGCTGGCTGGCGCTGGGTAAGTTTCTGAGAGAAGCTAAGCGCTGTCTTTTTTAAGACCAGAAAAGCTTTCTTGCTTTCTTGTCTCCATCCTCTCCTGCTCTGCAAATGGGGTATATGAGGAAGTGTGAGTGAGTGTGAGTGTGAGTGTGAGTGTGAGTGTGAGTGTGAGTGTGAGTGTGAGTGTGAGTGTGAGTGTGAGAGAGAGAGAGAGAGAGAGAGAGAGAGAGAGTAAGTATGTGTGTACACGTACAGGAGAACTGAAATCTTAGAAACAGAAATCTCAGAAACAATGCACTGCTTCTTAAGACAGGGACTCCTCTGAACCACTTACCATCCATGCTTCAGGTTGAAACCACTCTGCTGTGTCTCTCCCTGATCCCTACTCTGCAGATGTGATGCAGGGGCAGGGGGCCCTCTCCCGTACACTCTCAACAGCTAGCAGGAATATCTTGGGAGCAGCTCAGCTGCAGGACAAAGCAAAGCGGAGGAAGGGGCAGCTCAATACTGGCTGCTAGTTGAAGTATGCAAACTCTGCCAATCAGCTGAGTGGGCTGAAGATAAATGTTTGGTGGGCCAGATCTGGTCTGGCTCTGATTTTGCCCACCCTTGATTTAGACCATTCCTGACAGGTGTCTGTCTAATCCAATGTTAAATATCTCCAAAGCTGGAGACTCCACAACCTCCCTAGGCAATTTATTCCAGTGATTAACAACCCCAATAGCAAGTTTTACCTAACGTCCACTGCTTCAAATCTCAGGTGGAGTTTGTACTCTTCATCACAAGGCCTCAAAGCAGGGTATGCATCATTATCCCCCTTTTACAGATGGCAAAACTGAAGTATCAAAGAAGGCGTAATTTGCCTATGGTTCCACCCACTGACATCAGTAGCACCGCCAGGAACTAGATCCAAATTTGCTAACTCCCAAAACAGTGCTTTATCCACCAGACCACATCCCCGGAGCCCAGAGTCTTTAACGCCAGCAGCATGCTATGCCACAATTTAACCTGGGTGCATGCTCTAAATCCTGGACTACTTGAAAATTGTTGAGGGTCTCAGCAGACCACTTAATGATCTTTCAAAATATTGTATGTACTGTTAGCAAACTACTGTAAAGTGCTTTGAATACAAGTGCTATATAGCCTCTCTCCAACTTACGAACCGGTTACGGACCAAGCAATTGGTCGTAACTCGGTTCATTCGTAAGTCGGACCCCATTGAGTTACATGCAACCGCGCTGTTCGTAAGCGCGGATTGCGTTTGTAACTCGGGGCCCGCCATTTACGACAGCTTTGGTCATAACTGCAAACGGTGATAAGTCGACTGTTCACAACTCAGGGACTGGCTATATAAAAAAAACCTTAATTGTTAATACTTTTTTGTTCTACAACTTGAAGCACATAACTCACTTTAATATCAGTAGTGGTCTATCCCTTACCACATAAGTCACAGAGCTGAGGCTGGGAAGGACAGCCATCTCTCTCTGGCAGCTACAACCCTGGAGCTGGGGCAAGTGGCCTCTTTCTCCGGTGGCCACAGACATGCAAGTCCCAAATCCTCTTTGCCCCCTTTTTTCAGCCCACTGCTCCCCACCAATCCCTTATTCCCCCTGCCCAAGGTTACCACCTCAACTTATATGCGAGGGTACAGGCACCTAATTAGTGAAGCCACACCTACGAACCACTAACTATGTGGGCAGCCCTTCATTATCTCAGGTACAGCTGCCCAGGTGCGCTCCTTAGAGGGAACTAGCCATGGACCACCGTCTGAGAACCTCTGCTCTAAACTCATCACTTCTCAGGTGTTTCCATTGTATGCACCCCATCTTAAGAGAACTTATTCCAGGGTTGCCTCCTTTCCTATTCACACTAACACAATTGATCTCTATACACATTCATCCACAGCACATCCTTTCAGTAATTAACACAACTGTTCACATTGCAAAGTTACACAATTTGGGAACTTGGGTGACAAATCTTCCCTTTGCTCTCCAAGTTTCTTTCTAATAGCAGGACAGATCAAAGCTTCTGAAAACTGTTAGGGCTATGAATGTAAAATCCTGTTTAGTTAGTTAATGTAATGTTTAACCAGTTAACTGATTAAAGGTGAGCAGGCTAGAGTAGCTCCCCCACCACCAACAGTGGGTGCTCCTGCAGGTCTGGTGCACACTCTGCCCATGGTGGCCGGGGAGATGCTTCAGCCCCCCACCTGTTTACCATTCACATCCCCAGCTAAGGCAGAAAGCTGAGCATCCTCATTAGGAACAGAGATTGGGAAACAAACCATGTCCCACCACTGCACTTTGGACCCCTAGCCAAGAGATGCACTTACCTTCTAAGTCACCCAACCCCCACAGCTATGGCCATCCTAAATAGAACGCATTATTCCTGCATTAAAACATATGTTTTTCAAGGCAGCTAGCCATCCGGCTGTTCTGATAAGTGAGATTACAGAGGGCCTAGTTTTATCAGACAGGGATATAACTCTTTCAGTTGTTTTTCTTCCCTCAGGACACAGACTGGGGAAAGCAGGTTGCTTGACTGCTGGGGAATTCTTCTAAAAGATACCACACTGATCACTGACACAGTAACTCATAAGCTTTGTTTCCACAATGCAAGGCTGGGTTTTAGTCCAACTCTCCCACCCATTCCCACAAACGTTCAAAATAAAGTCAAATATTTGCTAATCCTGATGCCAGTGCATCTGAGCCTGAATTAGCAGAAAAAAAAATAGAAAAACGTCCAGCAAGTCAAAAATCCCCTTGACTTGTGCCAGCACTGAACAATGAGCAGTTTTGTTTTGTGTTTTAAACAGACAGTTCAAGGTAAAAATGAACAATAAAGTGCCCAGTGGCTAACATTGCAAAAATAAGAACGAGTCAAATGTATTCTCCTGATGTTGCCTGGTATAAACAATGCTACAGGATGCAGACAGATAGTTGAGACTATGGATGTAAAACCTGGTTCAACTGGTTAACCAGTTAAACATTATGTTGAACCAGTTAACCAATTAAAGGGAGCAAGGGGTCAGCTGCTCCAATATGGCTGCACTGGAGCAGCCCTGCCACAGACAAGGGCTGCTCTGGCTAGCTGGAGTAGCCCCCTGCATGTGGTGGGCTTCCCAGGGCTGGAACAGTCCCCTGCCCTTCAGTGCCTATGGGTTAGCCAGTCACATCCCTAGCAGGGACCTAAAGCAACAACCCAAAAACCCAGATCTTTTAAGTTTGGAAAAGCATTATACGGATGAACTAAAAGGCCTTTTTTAATCCAAGAGGATGTTCTCAAGACTGAGGCAAGACAGATCTAGTTTCTTAGGCGTTGCAGATGTTTATCCAGAGCAAGGGCTATAGACACGGAGTTTAAACCACTACTGATGTTTTGCCACTATATTTTAAAAAAGCAACAAGTAGCAGATGGAATGCTGCTGTCTGCAGAGAATCCCTTAGCTGTAATTCTCACAGTGCATATAGTATGGAGATTTTTTCTGTTCTAATTCTACAACTATAATGAAACATTATCCTAGATTGATGTCTCCTCTCAAATTCCATGCACCTTACTAACAATTTGGGATTTCCAGTCAGCCCTAATTATGACCTGTTTTAACTGACCCAATTCAGACAATTAGTCCAACAGCTTCTGTGTACAGATAGGCCTCAGGATACAAGCACTCAATTTGTAACTTTCCAGTGAAGACCAATCCTGAGTGTAAAAAACTGCCAACCTTACCCCGGTTCAAAGTGGCAGCCAGAGATAATGCCTATTTCCAATTCCCAGATGCATCTAGTTCTCATACTAACCCTTTCTTAGTGGACCTGTTATGACAGATCTCATCTCTACAGTCAACACAGTACATTTAACAATACATATAAAAACTAGAAATTATTTCCTGTCTGGACTAATTAACATGCAAAAATATTTTGGCTCACATTGTGAATATCCCATTATCCAGAAGAAAAGATAGTAATACATTTCTATCATAATAGGTTCACTAATGATTATGAATATTAATTTGATGTTTTTGTAGGTGGCTTTGTTACTAAACATTAAAGTCAAATTTAAAATGGACTTTTAGATTTGTGCTTGCGCATTTGGCAGCCAAATGCCGATCCACTGGTAATTTTAGAGAATGCAGTTGAAAGAAAATCATGTTAAGACAGTATATATGAAATCACTACAGTTTGACACAAGCCAAACAGGAAACTTGGTTAACTTCAGCTTTTTTCCCCCCACACTCTGAGGCTTTTCACTGTGATTTGACTGACTTCTGGAACTTTTGTCACTCTGAAAAAACATGATAATCTATGCAAATGGCAAGACTCAGGGCATAAACTAATCAGATAGGAAGCAAAGAGCCAAGAAAAAACCTCTCAACTTTTTTATTTCACTAGGGGGATGCGTCCTCTCACCAACCCCCCTTTCTCTGGGGGCCCCCTGTCCACCAGGGAGGGGCAGGCCAAGGCAGCTACAACTCTCTCCCTGGCTGCTGGGGTGAGGGGGTGAAAGCTGGGCTATGGCCACCGCAGCCCAGCAGTCCCAGTGGGCCCTGGCGAGGGCCAGACTGGGACTTGGCACCTGCAGATGCAGAGTGACATAATAACATCATTCTGTCATCCCACAGGAAATGTATTTATTTATATATAAACATATATTTTTACACACACACACACACACACACAGCGAAAGAGAGAGATTGCATGCAAGTTAGAAACACTATGGGTATGTCTACATACCAGTGTTATTTCAGAATAAAAACTTCAAAATTGCTTAGTTTGAAATAAGTTGTCTACACTGATTGGAGCCTCAATCGCAGTTAAAGCCCCCAGAAGTACTTCAGGCAAGGCATCAGGACAGTAGGTTCTTCCTCAGGCTCATGCTTAAAAGGACTCCCCTGTAGAGTCGTGACTCAGGCTCCTCTCCTTTGTCTACCCCTTGAAGGACAGCAAAGCCATTTCACCGTCAGCTCTGGTTGCCCTTGCAGATACCACAGCACTTCTGCCATGGACAGCTGGACAGCAGTCTCCAGCTCCTGGACTTCATGATAATACATCTAGGGTGCAGTTTTTGCACGCTGTTCTTGTGGCACTGAAGAATCTGGACTTGCAGCTCCTTGCAGGACACCTCCTCCCCTCTCTTCACAGCCCCTCCCACCCACCTTCCCTGCACACTGCGCATCTCCACAGCTTCTGGCATCTGGACACTAGTTGCAACTGGTGGGACTGAAGCATCATGCAGTGGTGGGACGACCAGCAGTGGCAGGACGACCAGCAGTGGCTTCAGAATTTCCACATAGCTTGTAGTATGAGGGTGTCCCACCATGAAGTCAGGAGTAAAGCAAGCCTCGCCAGAAGCCCTGTGAGCAGGAGCACAAGGGTCCTCTAAGGAAGCTTCGTTGGGGCTGTCTGCTCTGGACTGACACTCCATATGCACAGGCTGCTGCACAATCCCCAGGCTGAGAAGGCCGAACGAGGAGCGTGCAGCCCCTCATTGTCTGATGCACCGCCACCCCCCTTACGCCCCGTGTGTGTCTTGAGAAAGTAATGGAACTCACCTGTTGGTCTTCCTCGGCTTCATCCGATTCATGGGCGGCATCCTAAGAGGGTGGTACTGACTCCAGGAACTGGCTGAGCTCCTGGCTGGCCTGCTCTCCAGGAGGCATCTCCCACCCAGAATCCACAACTGGGGAGAGGGGGCACTGATTCCACCCCGATCCAGGATGCAGTGGAACTGGTCAAAGTAGGGGCAAGTCTGGGGTGCTGCCACTGAGTGGGAGCTGCACTCCCCTGGCATTAGTATATGCCTGCCTGAGGCTGGCATTAGTATATGCCTGCCCGAGCTTTTTGACTTTCATGAGCACCTGCTCCTGGGAGCGCATGTGTCCCCTCTGACCCAGGCTGTTGGCCATCTGGCTGTAGATCTTGGCATTCCTGAGCCTCGTGCAGAGGTCCTGGATGTTAGCCCTGTATCTCCAGATCTCAATGAAATCCAGGATCTCCACACCAGTCCAGGATGGGACCCACTTCCTTTATCCCCGGGAAGGGACTTAGGAGCTGCCTACAGCTATGCTTGTAGTCACGGGGGCCCAAGGTGGTGTTCTGGCATCTGCCATGGCAGCAGGGAATGCAGAGTTGGGTGCTGCAGCGTGGCATGGTGCTAGCAGGGCTCGCATACTGCCACAAACTGTTTCCTGTTTTCAGCAAGATAGATTTTAAAAGAGCAAAATGATGAATCCTTGAAACCCAGACACTGAAACCCGTTATCTAGGGCAACATCACTGTAGCAGGCTTTAAACACAGAGGTGACTCAAGTAAGGAAGTCTGCCAAGCACACCTATGCAGCCTGAGCATCCTCAAGCTCGCGGCACTAAGTTTCAGGAAGACAAACTAGGAATCATGCTACCAGACGTCCCTCCCAAGAGAGAAATTGACTCGAGCAAAGCAGAATTGTGACTCATGTCATATGGAGCTTCTAAAATGGAAGGGTTTAACAATTAACACACCAGGGAAGAGGAGTCTCCCCAAAACCTCCCTCTCCCCATCAGAGCAATTGCTTGGAGCTGAAGCCTGAACAAAAAGACAAACATATAATTGGCAACTGGTGTTCTTCAAGATGTGTTGATCATATCAATTTGAAGTTCAGTGTGCGTGCACCCGTGCTGGAAATTTCCCTCTGCAGCATTACCCATAAAAGAATGGTTCTGGCAACACAGCATAAGGGGTGCCTGTGCTCCTCCCACTCTTAGCTCCTTCTTGCAGGAAACGCTGACAGTGGGGAAGGAGGGACACTAGCAACACACCTCAAAAAACACCAGTTACAGAACCGATAACTGTCTTTTCTTCGAGTGATTGCTCATGTCCATTCCACATTAGGTGACTCCAAGCAGTACCCATGGAAGCGTGTAGATGTTCACAGCCATGCTGACCCCAGCACTGCTCTACCAGACCCAGCATCACTTCTAAACTGTTGGGTGATGGAGCAAACGTGAATAAAGCACCACATTTTGGCTTTATAGATGTCCTGGATTGGCACATGCACCAGGAAGACCGCTGAAGGAGCCGGAGCCCTGATTCAGTGGGCTCGGACAATCTGTGGCAGAGGGACCTTTGCCAGCTCATAGCAGGTCTGAAGACATGAGCAGATCCAGTTGGAAAGCCACTGTGTGAAGACCAGCAGGCCTTTCATACTATCAGCCGGAGTAACCAAGAGCTGCATCGACCTATGGAAGGGTTGGATACATTCTTTTAGAACTCTTTCATGTAAAGACAGAGCCACATGGGGGTACTGCAGAGGCAATGAACACATAAAAGAGGGCATCAGCCAGCTCCTCCACCTGCAGTCTCAGGTGAGAGGCCACCCTCTTGGTCACCTCTATATATTACTGCAGCACTGGATAAGGGGAACTTGTGATGGCCTCATTGGTGGACGATGAAGTCATTAAAAAAGTGATCGAGAATAAGACAGAAAATATCTTATTGCCTCTATATAAAACCATGGTACTCCCACATCTTGAATACTGTGTACATCACCTCATCTCAAAAAGAGATATATTGGCATTGGAAAAGGTTCAGAAAAGGGCAACTAAAATGGTTAGGGGTTTGGAACGGGTCCCATATGAAGAGAGATTAAAAAGACTTGGACTTTTCAGCTTACAAAAGAGGAGACTAAGGGGGAATATGATAAAGGTCTATAAAATCATGAGTGATGTGGAAAAAGTGAATAAGGAACAGTTATTTACTTATTCCCACAATAAAAGAACTAGGGGTCACCAAATGAAATTAATAGGCAACAGATTTAAAAGAAACAAAAGGAAGTTTTTCTTCACTCAGTGCACAGTCAACCTGTGAAACTCCATGCTAGAGGATGCAGTGAAGGCTAGAACTTTATTAACAGGATTCAAAAAAAGAGCCAGATAAATTCATGGAGGTTAGGTCCATCAATGGTTATTAGCCAGGATGGATAGGAATGGTATTTCTAGCCTCTTTTTCTCTGAAGGTGAGTGACAGGGGAGGGATCACATGAGGATTACCTGTTATGTTCCCTCCGTCCTGGGCATCTGTTGGCAGATAGGATACTGGGCTAGAAGGACCTTTTGGTCTGACCCAGTATGGCCATTCTTATGAAGACAATGTCATGGGCTCATGTCATGATCATGAGGGTTAGCCAGCATCCTGGGGACTAAGGGGTTAACTATACCTAAGCCAGGTAGAGTTGGCCAATAGGAATATCGGTAGGAATTTCAAACTGGGACAAAGGAAATGTTGAGTTCTCTCCTTTGACTCTGGGGCAGTTTCTCTCCAGCTACTGAGGGGGACAGACAGAATGTCTCCCTCCAAGAAAAGAACTCAATATCTGTAAGTGAGTTAAAGTTTAGATAAATCCGTTAGGTTTTATTGTTTTATAGTTTGGGAAATGGGATCTGATGTCTGTATTTAAAAATGGGTTTTGCTCTCCTTTATAACTAGGCTCCTGGCCCATGGTGGGTTTCCCCTCCATGAGTATATTACTTTGTTTATCACCATAATATTCCTGTTGCAAGCATAATGACTAGATGGAAAAGTAACAAAGTTCTTTCTCTTTTCTTTTTATTAACCTGGTATTGGTTAATGTGTGTGTCCTGGTTTGTACTTTAGGGGTGAGATTTCCCAAGTGATCTCTCCCCCGATTTTCTTATCATTACTTGGGTGGTGGCAGCAGAGTTTTTATCCTCAAAATCCAGGTTATTAAGATTTTGGGGGGGGGGAGTTTTTTTTTTTTTTTTTTTAAACCAAAGCCTGGAAAGATAAGGTTTTGGGGTACTTTTGCAGGCCCCAACTTCCACATTTATCGTGCCAGAGTGGGGAAGGAGCCATGACAGCTGCATTCTCTGTTCCTGCAGTGCTGGTCAACCTATTAGGAGCTCTTGAGAGCAGCGTATCCCTTCCCCTGCAGCTTCCCCATGCTTAGGAGGAGTGGAACGTCTCAGCTGAAGGGCTTTCGGACACACTGGAAACCAACCAGACAGCATGGGACAATTGGGTGAACCCTCAAGGGTTCTATGGGTACCAGGACACCAGCCACTGTACTTGAGGCCATGCCAGAAGGTGCGGCGCTGAAGGTTGGAGTGGCACCATGGGAATCTGTGCCTGGCCTGGCCACAGAGGCTCACATTCCATGCCAGCTTCCAAAGTCATGTGTGCACTGGTCGGTGACAAGGATGATTTCCTTCTGCAGAGCCCTGAGTACTGCAGGCCCATGAGGATCTCTCTAAATATAAGGAGCCACTGTCACAGGACCCCAAAGCTGACTGGGGAAAGGACAATCGGCAATGAGAACTCAATCTATACCTCACATTATTCACTCAGGGCTGGGACCCTGAGCAGGATTGAGAGCTTGAGCAAGACCTACGCTCTGATGAAAGTCGAGACAGTGAGAGAAAGCAGTATTAATGAGAGGACAATCACCAATGTCATTCTCTGGAAAGGAACGGTGCCAAGGTCTCGGAGATACTGATAGCTCATCTCGATGCCCTTGCCAAAAAGCACGTACATCAGCAGGTCTGCACCACTGTACTGGTCAATGTCACCTTGGATCTTGCCTGTGGTGCCCCTAGTCAGGGGATCGAAGGAGTGTCCCTGATGCCAGCTGCTCTGAGTCTGAAGCTTGGAGGCTTTATGCAGTGGACCGCTAGCAGGCTGACCCCTAGGCAGGGAACACTGTCATTGGGGAGAAGCTCTGAAAGTCTCAGCTGTAGATGTTAGTGCCATTGGTACTGGCATAACCAGAATATCCTGTACTATCCACAGGGCTTCTAGGGTCAATGGCTCCTTCAGGTGTTGGAGGGCATCATTGCTCTCTGGTGCATTCCAGGCTGGGCCACTCCACTAGAGCTGGGGCCCAACTTCCAATTGTAGGTGACAAACCTCCCGTCACAGGTCGACTCCCCTCCCTGCTTCTCCTTTCCTTTCCCTTTTCCAAGTCTTCACCTTCTTAGCTGAAGCCGGCAAGGGTCAATGCTGCCAGCTGGAGGACTGTTCCAGAGGGGCACGCTGCACCAAAACAATGGCACTGAAGATCGAGGCCAACAAAGAAAAAGGCCTTTGTTAGAGAAGAAGCAATAGCTGAGTTGGGCTGAAGCATAGCATTCCGGTTTCACTGTGTGATGGACTGGGCCGAGTCTGGGCACCGCTGAGGGTGTCTGCTCAGGGCGAACTGCTCAAAATCAGAGCTCCTTACAGCCCATAACTAGAGACCTTTCCCAAATAGGCCACAAACCAGTCACACCAAGTGCTTCAGCTGCCAATCCGGCCAGCAGGAAGCCTCACAAGCAAAACCCCTCTGACACCCCAGCTCTCCCTGTGCCACAATCAGCCCTGGGCCTTATACACAGGTGAGGGGTTACAGAACCCAATCTCACCTACCCCGAATGGATTCTCCCAGTCCCAAAAGACCAGCCACAGTTCCCAGTCAACTTGCACTTTGGGTCTTACCCACAAGATCACGCTGTGCCAATACTTTAGAATCTAAAAACTAAAAGTTTATTAATAAAAGAAAGAAAAGGTGGAGAGTAAGGCTGTTTAAGAAAATACATTACATGCACCAATCATCAAGTTCTTGATGCAGGCTCTACGCAGAGATGTTATAAACTGTTAACTGAAAAATCTCTGGTGTACATCCTATGTCAGGATAGGTCCATGATTCTTCCCAGCTCTCTGTCCCTCACAAGGCTGCATCTGGGATGAGGAGCAGAATTGAAGACAAGATGGAATCTGCCTCATGGCACTTTATATCCATCCCTGGTACCTTTCAAGCTGGAGCAGGGCACATGGCCAAGTGACCTATCCCTGTGTCTCATGTCAGCAGCCATTAGATACTGACTGGTTTGCAGGTTCCAGACGCATTCCTCACGTGTGTATTGGGCACCTTGAGAGCAATTGTCCTTGGTGCCCTGCTAATTAGCATAGTCACTGAGTGAACAATTGCTCTTTACAACAGGTCGTCCAGAGCCCATTGCTCTCTCTCAGGCAGAGAATATTCCCAGTATAAGCACAGAGTCCATATTCATAACTCCACATACAGATATCACACAAGTACATGATGAGTAGCATACATGGAATCAGTAGAACATAAGCTTTCATTTGACACCTCACATGGCCCCCTTTGTACAGACTTTGGGGCAAACACATAAACACGTACCTCATGGGTGCAGCAGTGATCTGGCTGCTCCCCTTAAAATCCAGTAACATGACACACTGTCACTGGCAGCAAGAAGGAACTTAGGGTGGGGGTGCACATGGCACCCCTTATACTGTGCCATAGAGGCACCACTCCAGGGATCACTAGAGCCACTTTCCTAGATATACTGCACCAGCGCATGTTGCGAGCACACACATTTAATGTGGAATGGACATGAGCAATCACTTGAAATCACAGAAATTTTTCTCTTTATCAAATCTAAAAAACCCCTAGGTATAGAACTAAGACAGTGGTTCACAAACTGTGGTCTGGTCTGCAGCTGCCTTCCAGGTGGTTGGCAGCTAAAGCTCAGTTCCCCCCCACTTACTCTCCTCTCCCCATAGTGGGGAGCCCATGCTGGCACTCCAGCCTTGTGGCCACGCTGCAAAGTTGGAGCGCCAGCGCTGGCTTCCCTCTGGGAAGTGGCGAAGAGAAAGCTCCAAGCCTCTCCACTGAATCCAGCATGCAGGGAGAAGCAGAGCCAGAAGCGGCTGCACACACTGCCGCTTTTCCTCCCATTCTCTCGGCTGGGGGAACAGCAGTACATGGACATGCTGCCTGGAGGCTTTGCTTGCTGCTCCATTGGCAGGAATTCAGTCAATGGGAGCAGCAGGAGGCCATGCCTGGGACATGTGCCTGGGAGCAACTGCCCCCCCCCCTCATGCCCAGATCCCACCCACCCTATTCACCACTCCTTGCCAAGACCCCACACCCTCCCTCCTGGCCAGACACCCTACTTCCAGGCCTCTCCTGCATCCTCCTTTCCTCTTGCCCCCTGGCCAGACACCTTACTCACAAGCCTGCTTCTCCACCCTACCTTCCACCCAGACCTTGCACCCTATCCATCCTGTACCCTATCTCCCGCCCTCTGGCGCATCCATGAAAGCTGCAGAAATAAAGATGGCGGCAGGAGCCTACTGTGCCCAAAAAGCCCCAAAATGCATTTAAATGCGATTTCTTAAAGGGGCAGAGCCCCTTTTTTAGAGCTTTTTTTTGCTCAACCAAACATGACTGGGAGCTCTTTTTAAAGGGGCAGTCTTTTTTTTTTTTTTTTTTGCCCCAGCACTTCACGCTAAATCTACTGCTATCTTGGCTCTTTGCCCAGAATGGGTTGGCCACCCCTGTGCTGGATAGAGAAGACAACCAGACGTTCCTATGCTCATGAGATATAATACCTTCCACTTCCAGCCTGAGAGGTTATCTTCTGATGACTATGTGATGGTTCCACTGCTGTAACTGTGTTCAGAGAGTGGGAGATGGAAAGATTCACTCCTCAGGGCTGTCATTTTGGCACAGGATTCACAGTTTAAGGTCATAGAATCAATTTTCACCATGAAGAAAAGTTAAACCAAAAAGGAGAAACTCAATTTAGTAATGAAGTCACTGCTTGGGATTATTTAGTCTTCAGGGACTGGGCAACAGGACTCCTGATTTCCTTAATTACCTCTGCTACTGACTCACTGCCAAACCTTTGGAAACTCGTGTCATCCATCTCTCTTGTGACTCATATCCCCACACACATAAGACAGGGCCTTACAAAAGTTGTTTGCAGAGCACTAAGAGATGATCAGACAAAAGGTACTGCAAGTGTGAAGCATTTAGACAAGGGTATTAAGCAAGCTTATGTTCAGGTAGGGACCAGGATGTAGTACAGAATGTTTTTCTGGGAGGCTGAAAAAAACCTTGGTTACTGACAAGCTCCTCTTCCATGCCAGAAGACATTAATGTGCAAAGTTCATAGAAGGAGAAGGGACCTATTAAATCCCCCAAGCCCGCTCTCTCAGCTTGTACAGGATCTCGCCTCAATCTTGAGGGCTACATACAATCTTTCAAGCAAAGATTTCAAGTAATAGTCTCCCCTTCCCTATTTTAGTATATCTGAGTATCTGAAAGAGCTGATGCATTCTTTACTTTCTCCTACCACTCTCAGTCACCATAGTTTGGATCCCCCTTTCCCTCTTTGGTGTTTACAACCTGTAGTCATTTATTGGTAGTAATACCTCCCCCACAACTGCAGTCTGGCAAAGCTATATGTATTTATTTCAATTACAATCTTTACTTTTAAATCAAACTCAACTCCCTTAATGGTTTGCATTGCTCTACTAATCTGCATGGTGTAACTTTCAGGGGATCTTTTGGGCCTTCTGTTTGATTCACTGGTGATGGAGAATATTTGTTTCTTTGCTTCTCTGCTGCATAATTTCTAGGCTCTACTTCCTCTTTCCAACCAAGCCAAAGACATGGCTAAAATCCATGCGTAACCATGTCAGTGTTTCTGTTTCCCAGGTCATAAGGCCTAAGAGAATAAAGTATAATCAGAACTGAAGGCTCTCAACAGAATCCTCTTTAAAGCAACTAAGGCGAGAATATTGCTCTCTGGCTTTGCATTAGACACTCTGACATCCTCAAACAGGATGTTTATGCATTTCAAAGCACTGCTTCACAACTGTCCCTTGTAGGCTGCAGACAGGATGAACATGTCAAAGCTGCATGCAGATTTTTGATTTCTCAGAAGACTTGTTAACAGTTGTCAGTCTTGCAGATAAATTAAAGAAGCCAGGTAATCAAAATCACCACTGAACCAGTTCTGTCTAACGCAAGTCCTATTTGCATAGTCACAGTTACTACATACATGTATTACAAAAGCTGTGTGGCCCCATAGCTAGGGCACAGAATATTCAGATCAGTTACTGCAAGCCCTATCAGCGTCTCCCTGGGTGACTGTCTAATTCACTTAATTTCTATGCCTCAGTTTCTCCAGCTGTAAAAGGCGGTTATTAATTCTTACCCACCTTTCAGACCTAGGGATTAAAATTGCTAAGTAGATGAAACGAAAAATCAAGATTTTGCAGTGAATTGTGATGGAAATAATGATTATCCCATCAATTACAATAATAATGTTTCCCCACACAGTTCTGCCAATACATCTACAACTCACCCTGCAGAACTGATCCCTAGCTACCACCACCACTATCCTGACATTTGTCAATTCAGACCTGGAGCACCACATGTTATTTCTGGCTCTCTAAAATCTTTAGCATAAAATTCTTGATTCCTCCACGCAGCACAGCCCTCCCTAAGAGGAATAAACAAAGGTGCATGAAGTCATTCACAGAAACACCCACGCTGGAAGTTATAGACCAGACAGCAAAATGTATGTTTAACTAGAAAAACAAACACAAACCGTAACTCCTTCAATAGCACCAAAAAAACACAATGACCCTGCAGCACTCAGCTCAGTGCAAATTTGAGACCAGACTAACCAGCCGCTCACAAGCAACTGGTCAATTGCAGAGATGCTGGCTGTGGATCTCCATTGCAGTCCCACATTTTCCCCCTCCCCCTTTGTTTCGCACTAGCAGATGACGCTTTAACAAAGCATCTGGCAGTCTATGGCTCACAAGCGATATATTGCTCACTTAGGAGCCAAATACGGATCACAGCTTGAGCTCAGCCCCCCCTCTCAGAATGAGGAGCCCACACGCACTACAGCCTCCCACCCCTGACAAAACTGGAGCTAATGCCGGCTTCCTGCAAGAGGGGTGGGAAGAGCCCTGAGGCTCCGTGCCAAATCCAGTTTGTTGGGAAGCACATGCATGTGCTGCTCCTCCACTCCTACAGCAGCACACACATTTTCTTATCCTCCCTACTTTCCCGCATGCTCTGGGAGGCAGGACATGGGAGCTGCACAGCCTTCCCCTGCCTGGTGATCACCGCAAAGCATGCATCTGGCTGCGCCTCTGTGGTGGTGATACTTGAGCGTGCAGTATGAGGGGGATGGGAACTAAGATCATGGCAGACCTTGGATACAAGTAGTGGCTACATTTCTTGAAGGTCCAGCACTTGTGCTTCTTCCAGCGCTGCCTACTGATCCTGCCTGAGAGATACTGGAGACCCCCCTGGTACCCGCCGAGCTGTTCCAGCCCCTTCCCCCTGGCTAAACACCCACCTGCACCTGCCTCCTCTCCCCTGGCCAGACACCCACTAGCATCCTGTTTCTAAGCCCTCACTCCTGCCCAGACACTTACCAACACCATGCTTCTGCCCAGACACCCACCAGCACCGTGCTCCTGTCCCCTCCCTCCTGGCCAGACACTTAACCCCAGATTGCTCTGCCCCCTCATTTTTTGCCCAACCCCAGAGCTTGGGGGGGACGGGGACACGACATGCACTAATTCTGGAAGCCCAAAAGAGTTCATCTGGCCTGAGGCCTAGAACCTCAGTCCTCCCTGCCCTTACTCTCCCTGCCATGGGGCTGGAGTGCCAAGGGAGTAAGGGGTCTCAGCTGGGGCTACATCGGTGAGGGTTGACGGGTTTCAGAGATAATAGTTTTTGTTTTTTGGTTTTTTTGCTTCTCTGTTTATGATTCACTTGTGTGGTCCTTGACTGACTTTTTTGTGGGTCAGTGACCCCTGACCCAAAAGAGATTCCCCACTGCTGCCATAAAGAAAGACAATGTTGAAACCTTTTGTGTTGGGCATAACACTTTACTTAAAAATGAAGCCTGGCCAACAAGCCCACAATTGGGGCTCAGCCCCCATGTGGCTGCAACATCATAACACTCCTGCACTCCCACACAACAACTCTGAACTGAGCCCATTATATACCTGAAGCCCCTGCTCTGAGCTCCCCACACTCCCATATCCCCAAACCCTGCCACAAAATTGACAGAAGACAGCCTGAATGTGTGCATGAAGCTGGATTTGACCAGTTATGATGTAAACTTCAAAGAAATGTGCAAAAAGATGCAGCAGCAGGAGTCCCATTTATGCTATTATTAATCATCATGTCAATCAACAAACGGGCAGTCTTATATGGCTCTTGGTTAACTGCTTGTTCTAAATTTTGATTAAGTTTGGCTCTTTGGTTTGAAAAGGTTGCCAACCCCTGTGCTAAGGGGGGGAATGCAAAGCCTTGCTTCTCACAAGCATTCAGGGGCTTTCTCCATGGCCTAAGACTTGTTCAGCACCCCAATACCCCACTTCACCCCAACGTTCTCCAGCCTGGACCCCCCCCAAGCCAGTATCCCCTTCTCCACACCCCCTGCACCCAAATTCCCTCTCAGAGCTTGCACCTCTCACCCTTTCCCACACCCAAATTCCTTGTTCCTGTCTCAACCCAGTAAAAGTGAGTAACGGGTGGGAACAGGTGATGGAGAGGGGGAATAGAGTGGGCAAGGCCTCAAGGAAGGGGCAGAGCCTGGCTTGTCCTGACATTTAAAAAGTGATCTTGGGTGTAAAAGGGCTGGAAACCACTGGATTAATGTGACACGCACTGAATCTCTTGACAGGGAAATTCCTGCCTGTTCCTAAGGAGATACAGATCCCCCCCCACAATCTCACCCCCATTCCTTCCTAGACCACTACAGAGACATCCATTTACTAGCTAGAAACAACAGAGATGATAGAAAACAATGTCCACCCACAATTGGCAAATAAGGCTCTTATTTATCATTACTGGACCTGACCATTTAATCCTTTAGGAAAAAGTTCAACTCATATAATGCTGAGGCACAGGTCAGACTGTGGTTTTGGGGAGGGGCAGAGTAGAAAGGCGGTTAAAGATGCCAGAAATTCAAAGAATAAATGAGACCAAGTGGCTTACAACTACACATAGTATTACGCATGAGCTCTTCTTTCCACGCTACAGACACATAGCCCCCTTGCTTGTCTCTTCCATATGTTCATCTCATCTTCAAGCTCTCCAGGGCAAAGGCGACCATTTCCCATTGATGTGCGCTGTACAAAGCAAACTAAATTGTGAAAGCCCTTCGGAGACCAAGTCATCAGCCCTTTCCTTAATGCCTACACTCCTATGAGCACACCAAAGCCATAACCCAGAATTCCCTCACCCGCTGATGACCACACCAACTTCCTGAGTGAGCTTTTACTTATGATCTGGCAGCCTCACACAACAGAGAACCTTCCTACTCCTGTCAACATCCCCTTTTCTGTCTAGCCATATGGAAGGGCATATGGTAATACCGGCTTGGTAAAACAGGTCAGAAGAGGCGGCTAAAGACAGCCTCTGGAACGAGTATCTCCAAAACCACCCACTTCACTGAAAGGTGCTTTACATATATTTCAGTTTGCAGTGGATGGCTCTAAATCTAAGGGACATGGGGAGAGAACTGGAGTATGACATAGGAGCTATGTACTGATCTGTTCAGGACTGCAAACACAAGGCTTTAAGCCTAGGGCTGTGTCTACACTGGCCGCTTGAATTTCCGCAAAAGCACTGACGATCTCATATAAGATTGTCAGTGCTTTTGCGGAAATACTATGCTGCTCCCGTTCGGGCAAAAGTCTTTTTCCGAAAAACTTTTGTGCAAAAGGGCCAGTGTAGACAGCAGAGATTTGTTTTCCGCAAAAACGCTCCGATCGTGAAAATGGCAATCGGGGCTTTTTTGTGGAAAAGCGCATCTAGATTGGCCACAGACGCTTTTCTGCAAAAAGTGCTTTGGCAGGATGCTTTTCCGCAAATCTAGATGTGCTTTTCCGAAAATGCTTTTAACGGAAAACTTTTCCGTTAAAAGCATTTCCGGAAAATCATGCCAGTCTAGACATAGCCTCAGCTGTAACACAACCATTCAGTAAAGTCCACAGTGACTCCGATTACTGTTCTTTAAACCTGGTCAGTTTTGTGGCACCAGCAATCAGCTTGTGATGGCTACACTCACACTTAAATACCATTACTGGTAACAAGGTTCTGCCAGCAACCAAGATGAAAAGGATTTCTGGCTGTTCAAATCCTGTTTTCAAATTCCTGTATGCCATGCCTCGCACTGCAAAGTCTGTCTTGACACTACCATTTTCCTTAGAACTTTACACAGTGGGAATGCTAATCTAGAGCAGTCATTGGCATATTAGACGCTAGGGATGTAAAATCCCGTTTAATCAGTAAACTGGTTAAATGTTATGTTTAACTGGTTAACCACTTAAACGGGGCACGGAGGGGGCTGCTCTGGCCAGGCTGGCTTGCGATAGGTGGCGGCTGCTCCACCTGGGCTGAAGCACACCTGTGGGGCTGGCCTGGCTGGGGCACCATCCACGCACATGGGGAAGGGACTGCTCCAGAACAGCCAGACCACCAGTTAACCACTGACATCCCTATTAGACACTGAATCATCCTCCCCCTATACAGAGCAGAGATAGCTGTCATATGTTTACACCAGCATTCCCACCATTGGGAAACTTGAAAACTGTGACAAGGCCTACGGGAGCTGGTGTGCAGTCTGGACTTGTGTTGTCTTGTCTACACTAGTTAGGTAAGCCTGGTTAAAAGCAACTGTATTACAACAAAATTGTAGCTAGTACAGTTGTGACTTGGCATGCTCACCCAGAACAAATCACTGCAAATCATTTGCAAAGCTGGGCACCTAAATAAGATTTTCAATGGTGCTAAGCACTCACAGCAAGTGTACAACTTCACTGACTATTCAGGCCATATACTGAAGCATCTAATATCAGATATGCAAGCAGGAGAACTCTGGGCTTGCACTTAAACACTACAAGTTGTATCACGTTGTACAGGGCGGTGTTCAACAGTTCAGCCTCACCTATGTTATAACCACAGTACCGAACAGTGCAACGGCCTTGCAGCTTGTATTATGTAACATGAATCCACTTGACATGCTTGATAATTAGACTCATCAACTAGCACTGACATTATTCCTCTTGATCTGACTCTACTCTACTGGAGCTCAAGATGGAAGAAGCTGCTTTCCGGTAGTTCCATCTCACTGATCATCTGAAAATGTGTCCTCTGCCCTGCCCCAGCCTCTTCATATCTTGTTGGGATGACACAGTTGAGATGAGAAGCAGTAGGAGACAATTTCACCTAGAAAGAACACCCCAGCCTCAATGTGAGAATGCTAGAACTAGGGATGTAAAATCCCATTTAATCAATTAGCCGGTTAAACATTAGGTTAACCACTAATAGGTTAAGCAGGGTCCACTGGAGCAGCCCCCAAGTCACAGGGCTGTAGGCTCACATCTTGGCCCATGGCATGGTGGGCCCATGGCGGCCCATCGGTGGAAGGCTGCTACAGGGCGCTGGTTAACCAGTTACCGGTAACAGTGATGCTTATCAGGTAACCAGTTACACATTTACATCCCTAGTTAGAACACTAACATTTTTTGCTAAAAATGGAATTAACCCACCATATTCTTCTTCCTCTTAAATCATATCTGCTCCTGAACAGACTATGGAACTTCAGAGTCAGGAACACCAGAGTTATAAACTGACCAGTGAACCGCACACACCTCATTTGGAACCAAAAGTATGCCATCAGGCAACAGCAGAGACCAAAAAAAAAAAAATACCCCTACACACAGAGTCCAGTACTGTATTAAATGCAAACTATTAAACAAAGAGGATGTTGAACAGAAAGGTTTAACAATGTAAGGAAACTTTCTGTGCTTACTTCATTTAAATTAAGATGGTTAAAGCAGTATTCTTCATAGTAAAGTTTCAAAGCTGTATTAACTCAATGTTCCGTTGTTAATTTCAAAAGAACGTAACTTTTTTCAAAGTAACAAACATTTCAGAGCTAGGAACAATCTCCAGTTCTGAGGTGTTCATAATTCTGAGGTTCTACTGTACCATGACAGGCTCTCCCCTCCTGTATGGCTGGATCACTGCAGATAGGAGCATGGATATGGGGGGGCCTAAGGTGTGAGAGACTTTCTAACATGGGCTCCCCTCTGTCAGGACTTGTGTCAACTCATTCCACACACATGTAGTATATGGATTAATTACAGATTTAAAGTCAGCTTTTATGCATAATATTAAGACATAGTAAGATATAAATGCAAAGCCCAGAGGCCTGTATGATGATAGCTTAAGCAGTTAGTATAGGAAATTAAGCCTATAACCCTTAGCATAAGAAAGACCAACACTCACCTTAAGTCACAAGATGGCATACGATATAAATACATAGTTCTCCTGATATCTAGCATAAAATGCTGACAGGTAACCCAGGTAGGGGTATTTTATGATAGGAATATCACCAGACAACCACAAAACTGTTATAGTAATTGACATGTATGCTGATAGATTTGAGATTATTAATATACTAGTCTGTAAAATAAGAAAAACCCAATAGTATTAGCTGAAACAAAAGACAGAATTAGACCAGACTAATACAGCTGCATCTCTACCAATAGTATTAGGGTAAGGAAGTTAATTACGGGCAAAGGAGGCCAAATATTCTTTTGAATATTCATGGATGTCGTTGGATACTATACCAAGCCTAACTTCATCTGAGTCCATTGAGACTTTGGCCATTTGTCATGCCAGGAACACGACAGGACTCTCTCATGAAACACCATTTGCCTCTCTACTATTAAGTCTCCACAGAAGCTGGAGGGAGAATGTGTATGGCATGCCACTGGACATGAAGCTAATATTGCACTACTTTGTGTGTTTACTGATTGTGCTAATAAAACTATTTCAAATTCATAATCTTTTTTCCTTAGTGTGTGTTGCAACCATCAACATCAGGGTTTCCGATTTATCCATAATTCTTACAGCTCTGGGCCTGCTTTTCGAACTAAAACCTCGCAAACCTCAGAGTGTTGATTTGTCAATTGGGAAGATTCAAATAACCAATATACAATCAATATATCAGGTAATACAAATTGTCTAAGAAAGCAACTATTTTCAGCTACTAGATCAGTTCAACCTTAACTGGATATAGAGCTGTCCACTTTTATTAACCTTCTGAGCTAGAGGAACAAATGCTATGGTGGAAACCAGAAGATAAACAGACCCCTTTCTGGATTGTACTCTTCTACCGAACACATTCTAATCTAGTACCAAAGAAAAACACTTCTAACAACACTGGGAGCACTTTCCACAGAACTGGGAGCACTTTCCACAGAACTTCTAACAATGAACTGGGAGCACTTTCCACAGAAATCCAGGAGAACTTTCTAAGAAGAGATGTAAAATCCTGTTTAATTGGTTGACCAGTTAAACATTACATTTCACCAGTTAACCAATTATGGGGGGGCACTTCAACCCAGCTGAGCTGAAGTGGTCTGTCCCCTACCTCACTGCAGACAGGCTGGAATGTCCCCCAGTTGAGCGGGCTGGTCCAGCCCAACAAGAATTGCCCCTGCTTGTGATGCACCAGGTCCACCATGACGGGGGCTATTCCCAGCACCTTTCACATCACTAATTTTAAAGGGCAAGCATCCAGAGTGGCCCCAAAAAACACATTCCAGATCCAGTAGCTCAGCTGGCAAAGGTGTAAAACTGAGTACTCCTTTTTAAACATTATATTTAATGATATTATTTCATTAAAGAGCAGTTGATCCAAATTCAAAGTAACACATCACATCATTAGTGATGCATAATATGGGTGCTACTGAGGGCTGTCTTCATCTTCACATACAGCAGTGCAGCTGCGGCACTGCAGTGAAGACACTCCTAAGCCGACCAGAGAGCTTCTCCCATCAGTACAATACTGTCTACTCATGGGGAGGGGTCAGTATAACTACAGCACTCGAGGGGGTGGATTTTTCACACCAAGCAATGTAGGTATACAGATACAGGTCTGGAGTATAAACCTGGCATAAGAGATGGAGAGAAATACCAGAAAAGAGATGTAGGAGAAGGAAGAAGATGATACAAGTACCCAGTGCTCAGTGGATAATAGGGATTTAAGAGACTAGTCAACTAATTATGCGACTAGTGCTCCCCCCCCTTGGAGCCTCTATCAGAGGGAGGAAGTAAGTGGGGGGAGTGGGTGATGGGGGAGAGCTGGCTTAAAAGCCAGTTCTCCTGAGCACCGTCTCCACAGAGGGCAGGAGAGGTAGAGGCACAGTGGAAACAGAGTGAGCGGGGACTGAAAGCGGCTCTGCTTGTGCCACTTCTCCTGCAATTCTGCTTTTGAAATGCACAAGAGCCCCAATTGGGTTCTTGTATATTTCAAAGGCTGAGGCACCGCAGGGATCAACGGGCCAACGGGGCAGTCCCTTGCTGGACCCACACTCCCTGTGGGGTTTCTGCTTTTGAACTGTAGCAAGAGCCCTACTGGGTTCTTGCTACAATTCAAAGGCAGAGGCACCCTCATAGACTAATCGAATAGTAGATCCCATCGACTATTCAATTAGTTAATTCATCTAAATTTAACATCCCTAGTGGATACATGACACATCCCTCTCCAAAGAATTTACAATCTGAGACAGAATTAGATCTGTCACTGGAATAAAATAGATGAGATATACAATGGAAGGGTAACAAAATAAAAAAAGGCAAAAGAAGTTGTTCCTGCTATTTACAAGGAGTTTTTCTAGTAACAGTCACAGCAACAAGAGATCTACCAGCAGTTCACACTGCCCCAAGCAGAAGAGAAACTTTGATAAGACATTTGAAGGTAATTATGCCACAAGGCATAGGGCAACTACAGCACTGTTTTCTGAAATATCCTCTAATACTTGGCCCAGAAGTTTTAAGTGCTTTGAGGGATGAGACTTCTGGCATTTCCATTTTGACCACAGAGTATGGTCAAGAATGATATGCAAAGCAGAGATATAATTAATCCTATGGCTTTGGCCACACATACCGTTCCTTAAGGAAGCCTCACAATTTCTATTTTCTATATGTATTTAAGGTAATTCTTCTGTTCCATTTTGCAGCCCACATGCTGATGTAGCATCTCTTCCACGCATGGTGCCAGATTAGATTTAATATTGCATTTTCTTTGGCAGAATTATAAATATCACATATCATGTAGAATAATGGAGACATAACACTGTAAAAAACAAGGCTATGAGGACCTTAAGGAACCTAGTGACAACAGCACAATGTTGTGTCTCACCTCTCCATGACACATTATAACAGGAAATAAACAATGCTGCACATCCCCCATGCATCACTTGATGTTCATTAGGGATGTTAAATTTAATTATTTGGCTCATCAAATAGTCAATGAAATTTGGTAAGGGTGCCTCTGAAATGTAGCAACAGCCCCAGGGCTGTTGCTACACTTCAAAGGCGAAAGCGCTGCAGGGAGCATGGGGCCAGCAGGGACTCAAGCAGTCCCCCGCTGGACCCATGCTCCCCACCACATTTCAAAATGGCAGTGCTGCATGGATCTTGGGGTGAGCAGGGGATTCCCCAGCTGGCCCCATGCTGCATGCAGCGCTTGTAAACGGCAGCGCCACGTGGAGCCCACTATCTGAAGCCAGGCTCCACATGGTTGCTGCCGCTTTGAAGCGTCCCCTCCACTTCACCCCCTCCCTTGCTGCCTCTTTCTGATAGAGGCAGCAAGCGGGGGGAGGGGGGGGTAGCAACTAGTCCATTAGTGTGTTGAAGCATTAGTCGTTCACATCCCTAATGTCCATATGCCCTCTCTCCAAAGGTTCTGCTCCTCTTCCCTTTCAGAAATGGGGAGAAGTAAGCTGTTGTGGTGCCCTATTCAGAATTGCCAGTAGAAACACCCAAAAGGTAAACAACCGCTTCACAACGAAGCACAGAGATAAAAGCAGATGCAAAGAGAAAGAGGGAATGGATCCCTTTTGTTTACACAATCACACACTGGTTCCCCATAAAATTTATTAATACTGACTTTTTAATACAACTCTCACATGCAATGCAGTTCATTCCACAAAGACTCAGGATTACACTGATCAAAGTTACACAGAGAAGCTCATGTTGAAGTTTCTAATCTTAACTCAGCGGAGGGACTTATTTTAAAGAAATGCTGAGCACCTGCATAAGTGCAGAGCAAGTAAAAAGGGTATAAGTCAAGTCCCAATCGTCGGAGAAACAAGAAATCAGTTAAAGAACACTTTCAAAAAGCTTTAGGCCCCAATCACTGACACTGTTTTGGCAGGCAGACTGCAGTGATGGCTTCAGAGAGAGATGCAGCTTGCAGGATCGGGGCCTTAAAGTCTGTTAAAAAGGTGGTGATTAAACCAAACCTTCTTAACACCCATGCACTGGTGTATAATGACAGAGCACCTAACTTCTTTAAGCATCTTTGAAAATTCCTTCCTTAAAATGTAGTGTTAAAACATTATTATTAATAAGAATAATAGCAAAGCCTAAGGGGCAAAAATGGGATCCCACTGGGCTAGGCCTGGGAAAAAAAACAATAGTAAATAGTCCCTGCCCCAACCGGATGATAACCTGAATAGACAGGACCTACATAGGGTGGGGAAAGGGGAAAACAAACTCACAGAGCAAACACCACAATATCAAACATGGCAGTTCCCCAATTTGGGGGGTGGGGGAAGGGGAAGTTACTCAGGAGATGGCATATTATATTAAATTAAAGCCTATTGCATTTATGTTTATATATCTATAGCCCTAAGGCACCCCCATCCTCCCCTGCTCTAACCCAATGCCCTTCCCCTCCCCAAGACCCAGACAGCCCCAAATTCTTTTAACAATACCCTGGGTCTCACCAGAGCAGCCATTGCAGCCACCCACTTTTTCCACCAGGCGCGGGGGTGCATGCACAAAGCAGCTATGAACTGTCCAGGCATGTAGCTCCAAAAGACAGACAAACATTCCTTTGAAGGCAGGTGCGCTGCCCTCTCCCCAAATCCCGGACATTTTTTGTGTTTAAAAAAATCTGGCGGACGGCAATTTAACATGGGAAAACGAGGACATATCCAGGAAAAAATGGACGTATGGTAACCCTAATAAGACCCACATTTCTATAAGCAAAGAGCCGCATGCAGCTTGAGAGGCGAGGGTTGACTACCCCTGGCCTACTGTAACAGAAGCAAGACAACGTCTGACAATGTCTTTATACACAATTTTCTTTGGGTACATGATTTAGACATGAGTCCCATTCTGAGCTCTGGAAGATTTGAGCAAAATATGAGTTAAATGCAAGCTGCAAAGATGTAAGCAGCAAGCAAAACATTCTGCAAAATGACATCAATATTCAAAGTATGCAAAACCATAACGAAGTATGCAAAAATTCAAGCATCTTTACACAGTAATATGGTATTTAAATAGGGAGTTACTGAAATGGCTTTGTGCTGCTTTGAGTTGCACTTTAAAAAGCCTCAAGATCAGACTGTACAGTAACCGCACAAGATTTTCCAAGAGCACGATAGTATGTATCAAACTATGCTAAGGGTTAACCTTTTTTTAATGTCATGAGAAAAAAAGTTGCAAATACTACAAAATACAAATGCTTTCCCAGCAGCCAAATGTTCCAGTAAATTCTGCAATTAAGAGTTCTTCTACAAGATATATCCAAGGGCATAAAAAGGACAATTCCCCAGTACTTCACACTGTCAAACAGTCCATAAAGGTTAACACCATTGAGGATTACTGCTCTAGTTAAATTGTTTCAAGTATTTCTGAACAGTATTTGGCAAAAGAAAAACCAGCATTGAAATGCTCCTATCCTAACAAATGGTTTCTATTGAAAAGTGCTGTCTTCATGCTGCTACAGGATTCTTTTCATCCTGGAAGATGCTAAGTGACAACCGTCAACCAAGCCTGTGTGAATTTAGGGTGCTTAGCACCTTGATTAAAAAATCCCAAAGGTCCTATCTACCTTGCAAACAATTCCTCCTCGTTCGCTGATTGTTCTTGTAGTAAAACAAAAAGGACAAACATGTCTGTAATTTGATGTTTCATAGATTTTAAAGCTAGAAGGATCCATTATGTCTATCTCCAGGAAGACCTCCTGCCAGCCAAAAAAGCGTTACCTAGCAATTCCTCTGAATTGAACCCAACAACTTTCATTGGATCAGGAGCATTTTACAATTTGTAAAATATAACCATTTCCTTCACAATGTTCATCTACCCACCCCAGATTCCAATACATGTCTTTTCCCTGACAGAAATACTCATGTACAGCTCTATAAGAAGAAATTTTCAACACAGCCACACTAATGGCAACAAGGGTGCAGAAATCACCATGTGTACATTTAAAAAGAAGAGGAAATGTCACATTCATGTCTCAAGCATAAATTAAGCGTTTGTTTTCAATATAAACAGGAACTTTGTGTGAACTGATTATGGTTGCATGAAACAACTTGCTTAGATCACGTGCAAAGAACATTATGCTGTATTTTTTCCATTGTTAGCCAAAGCTTCTCCCCTCCCCCCGCAACTGCCATTGATTTTCTCCAGTCTCCTCTCCCCTGAAAATCCTTAAAGAGGCTTTTAAAATTCATGAGGGCAGCAAACAAAGAAGAAAACATCTGTAAGAACACCTGAGAATTCTCTCCCAAACGATAAACAATAATCAATTATAGCTAAGACCCATCAGGCTATTCCACATATGCATCCTTGGAGGTTTGCATATGATTATTCTCTAAAGTTTGTTCTCCAGGGCTTTGGGAAGAAGAAATGATCTTGCAAGCTACCTACCCCACAGCTCCCTCTCAGACCTTTGCAAAAAAATAAGCAGAGCGCTAAACATTAAGCACAGACCAAGTGATAAGCACTTAAGGGACTGCATCTCAAAGATGGGGATGCTGTAAAAACTGGCCACAACACACAGGTTAGCTGCGTGCCTGAGAGAAACTGGAGAACTGAGTCTCCCCATTAAAGAGGAGGGGAGAGAAAGGAGGAAAGGGAATGTAAAAAGACGCAGGAGGGGCAGGAATACTAGTGGGATTCCCCCTATTAAACACAACTTGAGCTTACCAAGAGGAGTGCCTCCCAACACCAGAAAAAGACACACATGAAGACATCCCACAACACAAGAGACAGGCCCAACTAACCCCGAGGCAGTCTGTGAGAAGGGCAATTAGGAAGCGTCTGCCAACCCCATCCCACGGAAACAGACCCAAGCAGATCTTAGCATGTGAAGGGGATTTGCCCCAGCCAACCTCCCACAATCAGTAGCCATATGGAGGGGGCTCCCCCAACCCCTCCATCCACTGTCCGGGCAGCTGGGGCGCCCCGCAGCCAGGGAGACCATGGCAAGCAGCGAGCAAACCCTCGTCCCCTCCTCGAGGAGAAAACGGATGAGGAAACTGAAGTAAGCGGGGAACTCCGGGGAGCCTGCCCAGCCTAAGCAAGAGCCGGAGAAAGCTCCCAGCCCCACATCTCCCCCCTCAGCCCCACCCCTGCCGCCCCCTCAGGCCTGCCCCGCCCCACCCGGCCCCACAGCGCCCCACACCTTCGGAGAGCTCCAGCTCCAGCTCGGCCAGCTGCTCGCGGATCTCCCGGGGCAGGGAGCAGGCGCCGCCGCCTGCCGGCTCGGCCATGTCGGGGAGCGGGGAGCCCGCGCGGGCCCGGCTCAGCGCTGGGGGTTCCGGATCCCGGGCGCAGCAGGAGCGGCCGCCGCCTCCGCCATGCTGAGCCCCAGCGCCGCGGTCACATGAGGGGGAGGGGCCGGCTGCGACCGCGCGCGCGCGCTGCCGACCCGATCGAGAACTGCGCCGCGCGCGCCCGGCTCCCCCTCCTTCCTCCCTCCCTTGACAGCAAACTGAGCCTTGCGCGCCCTGCCGGCCCGGTCGAGAACTGCGCCGCGCGCGCGCCCGACTCCTCCCTCCCCCTCCCTCACTGAACTGAGCCGCGTGCCCCCTGCCGGCCATACCTGGGACCGCGCCCCGCCCTGCTGGCAAGACCGGGACCTGCGTCTCCCCCTTGGAAGTGCGCTCCTTCCCCGAGGTCCCGTTTCAGGCCCTTTTGGCAGCCTGCGGTACAAGGCGGGTGCTGCCACCTCCACCCGCATCGCCCCGGCACCCACAGCAACAGCACCTGCCTCACTAGAACCGCCCTAGGCAATTGGACTCATTGCACCAGCCTTTAGCGCCCAGAGGGAGGTGGTGAGGCAGGGGGCAATTAGGGGCTGTGGGAACTACAGGCATACCTCAGGCTAATGGTGCAGTTGCGAAGGTTCAGTCCGCACTAGGGTGCAGCTCAGTAACATACAGGAGCCTGGCCTCAGCCCTGATGAAAAAGCCCAGACACTCTTCACTTACTAAAAAGAGGGGGAGGAGGGGAGAATAGGGGGAAGAAGAGAGAAAGCAAGCTAGGGCCAGCCCTAGACAACTAAAGATGTGAGGGAGGGTTGTTAAAAATCATACAAAATCTGCAACCAAGCTCTCGTTCTTTACTACAGCAATTGCACCCTCCCTCTGATAAAGACACCAACCTTAACCACCCCCTACATCTTGAACGGTCACCTTTACCAGGGCATGGCACCTTGGTAACTCAAATTCATCACTGTTCACACCACAGGAAGCCTGAAACAAAACAAAAAAGCACTCTTCACAATCCCTGATTCCTTTTAAAATAAGGATTACAAGAGTCAGAGAAAGAACTTCCTGCCCGACAATATGTTGAAATAACTCCTTAGAGTGTAGGAACAGACCATGTTATTAGAGAACAACAGTTATTCCGTAACAGTAAACAGAGGCCCAGATAATGCGAGCCAGATTCAAAGGAGCATTACCACAAAATTTGTTCTACACACCTGTGGCATGAGAATTTTTCATGCAAAGGATTTACGTACAGCCATTTGTTTCTGAGGACAAATTGAAGAAACTGCACCAGATTGAAATTAGTATTAGAGTATATTTTAAAATAGCAAATATGGAGTGACATGATTTGGAGAGGTCATTTCATCCAGTCTCTTTGACTCAAGGCAAGATCAAGTCCGCTCTAGACCATTCAGCTGCTTTTGCGGAAAAACTTGCCAGCTGTCTACACTGGCCGCTTGAATTTTCGCAAGAACACTGACGATCTCATGTAAGATTGTCAGTGTTCTTGCGGAAATGCTATGCTGCTCCCATTGGGGCAAAAGACCTCTTGTGCAAATGCTTTTGCTCAAGAGGGCCAGTGTAGACAACGCAGTATTGTTTTGTGCAAAAAAAGCCCCGATCACTAAAATGGCGATTGGGGCTTTCTTGCGCAAAACTGAGTCTAGATTGGCACAGACACTTTTCCACAAAAAGTGCTTTTGCGGAAAAGCATCTGTGCCAGTCTAGACGCTCTTCCGTTAAAAGCATTTGCGGAAAATCATGCCAGTCTAGACGTAGCCTTCATGTTTGTCGAACCTGCTCTTACTCTCTAAGTGCTGGAGGTTCCACAACCTTCTCAGTCAATTCATACCAGTGCTTATCCAGCCCACGAGGAAACTTTCCCCTAAAGTCTAACCTTAAACCTCCTTTGCTGTAACCACTACTTCTTGTCTTATCCTCCAAAGTTAACAATTTTTCTCCCTTGCTGTAAAACTTTCAAGAACGTAGGTCCAACTCACTCCTCTCTTACCCTGACAATTTTTCCTCCATCTTCTCACAAGCTTTAATTCCTAATTCATTGTTCATTCTCTTCTCTGTGCTTTCTCCCATTTGTCTACATCATTTCTGAAATTACACTCAGAAATGGACACAATACTCCAGCTGAATCAGGGCCAGAGTATTCAGAATTGTACAATTTCACATGTGAGTTCCTTTAGAACTAGCTGTAGTAAGTTGAACTAATTGATAGCTTACATATGTACTGAATAACCAGAGCACAGAATATGACACTTTTTTTTTTTTTAAATAAACTCCAGCAGTAATCCCAGCAATTACAGCTCAGTAGGTTTATATTTGTAGTTAGGAAATAAAGAACAGAATTATAATAATCAAGAACAGAATTAATGAGACACAAATGAACATGATTTGTTGGGGGAAGGGAGTCAGTTTTTGAAAAGGGAAATCATGCCTCGCTCACCTACTAGAATTCTTCAACAAGCATGAACAATGTGGATCAAGTAGAAATAGCGTGTGTAGATGTTCAGAAAGCTTTTACAAAGTCCATCACCAAAGGCTCTTAAGCAAAATGATCTGTCATGGCCTAAAAGGGATGGTCCTCTCATAGATCAATAGGTAGTTAAAAGGGTATGACGGGTAGGAAAGAGTTTTCAGGACAGAAGTAAACAAATTGTCATGGCCCCCATGACTGTACTGGGACCAGTACTTCGATATATTAATATGTTACCTGGGAAAAAGTACTTTTTTCAAGTGGCAAAATCTGAAGATACAAAACTACTCAATAGTTAAGTCCAAAGCAGACTGAAGAGTTAGAGGATTTAATAAAATGGAGTTACTGGGTAACAAAATGGCAGTTCTAATTCAGCATTGAGAAATACAAATTAATGCACATTGAAAAAAATAATAAATTAGTGGTTGCCGTTAAAGAGAGCTTGGAGTAATCATCATGAATAGTTCTCTGAAAACATCCACTCAATATGCAGCATCAGTGTGGAAAGCTAACAATGTTGGGAATCATTAAGGAATAGACAAGACAAATATAGACATCCTGGTATGCCAACATACTGAATACTGCATGTTGTGACAGGGTGTACCAATTCCTCACTGGGTCAGTAAGGGTTAAGCAGAACTGCCAGTCTGAGAGCACCCCTTCCCCACAGCCCTATTAGGCATGCTCCAACTGGAGAACCAGTATAAAAGCCAGTGGAGCAGCTCAGTCAGGACTGACTACCACAGAGAAAAGAGCTGCTGCCAGAGCTTGGGAGGAGGGAAAGATGCAGCAGACAGACCTTGCCGTGTAGGCCAGCTGTCAGAGACTAGCCAGGGAAGCGCCCAGCCTGGCCGACGCAAGTGGAGGAGACACGGACAGTTGTGAATCAGGTAGAAAGTAATCCAGGGTGGGGAGCTGGAGTCTCAAGAGCTTAGTGTGTTGCGGGCAGATTCCCCACTGACCTGAAGGGGGGGGGACACCAACCACTGATAGGGCCTTGGGCTGGGAACCAGTGGAGAGCCAGGGCCCGGGTCTCCCTACCCCACTCTCCTTGTACACACAGAGAATGTTACCTCTGGAACTACTGACTTTGGGCCTCCAGGCCTGATTGCCCCGTGAATGTGGGGTTGTTATCGACTGGCTGCTGGGCCTTATTGTCCTGCACATATGGGCTTGTTATTCATAGAATACTAGGACTGGAAGGGACCTCGAGAGGTCATAGAGTCCAGTCCCCTGCCCTCATGGCAAGACCAAATACTGTCCATCCCTGAGACATTTATCTAACCTACACTTAAATATCTCTACAGATGGAGATTCCACAACCTCCCTGGGCAATTTATTCCAGTGTTTGACCACCCTGACAGTTAGGAACTTTTTCCTAATGTCCAACCTAACCCTCCCTTGCTGCAGTTTTAGCCCATTGCTTCTTGTTCTATCCCCAGAGGTCAAGATGAACAAGTTTTCTCCCTCCTCATGACACCCTTTTATTGACTCAGGCCAGTGGGCCCTATTGCCTGGTGAACTGGGACTAACTACTGACTTTGGCTGCTATGTCAGACTCCAGCATGGGGATACCTGGGGTTGGTACCATTCACGAGGTGGAGCACATTGATAGGTTCCATGCCCCACCTCAGAGGGTGCTGTGCGTACTAGTCTTGTGACACATGCCTATCTAGTCATCTCGCCTAAAAATGGACGACCGGACCCACATGCAGTATTCAATCCCTGGTATTCCAACATATTGATGTGGAAATATTGGAATTAGAATAGATTGAGGTCAGAGCAACAAAAATGCTAGGAGGATGGAGCTTCCATATGAGATTAGTAAGACTGGGACTTTTCAGCTTAGGAAAGAGCTGGTATGATAGAGATCTCAAAAATCATAACTAGGGTAGAGGAAGTAACTCTTCCTTATTTACACCTCATAACACCAGAACTAAAGGGTCAAATGACATTAATAGGAAGCAAGTTTAAAAGAAAACAGAAGGAAGTATGTCTTTACACAATGCACAGTCAAACCTTTCAAACCCTTTGCCTCAGGATGTCATGAAGGTCAATAGTAACAGGGCTCAGAAAAAGAACCAGATAAGTTAACTGAAGCTAAGTCCATCTGTGGCTATTAGCCAGGATGGGCAGGGATGCAAAACCATGCATTGAAGTGTCACTGTCCCCAGCTTCTAGCAAGCGGAAGGGGCTATGTGATAGATCACTTTATTACCTCCAATTCTGTTCATGCCCTCTCTGGCACCAGGTATTGACCAGTCAGACAACAGGATACTGAGTTAGATGGATGGTTTGTCTGACCCAGTATGGCTATTCTTATGTGAACATGTGCAAACTATTGGACTCAGGACATCTGGAGCAGCCCCTGTCCACAACAAATGGGAGGTGGGGGGGAAAAAGCTGAAGGCAGGGATGCTCCAGCCTGTCTGAGGCAGGAGTTGCTCCAGGCAGGTTGGCTGGAATGCCTCCTCCCCCCCCCCCAATTGGTTAACCAGTTAAACTTCACATTTAACCCATTAACCAAGTTACACATGGTTTTACATTCATTCTCTGTTCAATCACATCTTCTGGCAATTGGAGTTTTAGGGAAGGAATCACCCAGAATAGCCCTGCTCTGTTCACTACCCTTAAATCATGTGCCACTGGCCACAGAAGATGGAATGGTGAGCTACATGGACCACTGGTCTGACCCACTGTTGTGTTCATATGTTCCCACAGCCCATTCAGACAATAGCCAAGACTGTAACGAAGTTCAAAAGAGTTACATAAAGTAATGGAAGATAGCCATTGATGGACCTATTAGGCAGGATGGACAGGGATGGTGTCCTCTGTGCGCCCATCTGGGAATGGGCAACAGTGGCTAGATCACTTGAAGATGACCTGTTTTGTTCATTCCCTCTGAAGTACCTGGTATTGGCCACGGCTTAACGACAGGATAGTGGGCTAGATGGACCTTTGGTCTGACTCAGTATGGCCCGTTCTTATGATAGTACAGAAAGTGTCCAATGATGCTAACTACAGCGGAGTATCCATTCACTAGCCCTTGGTCTGCGACCACTTTCTATGGCATCAATACTGGGGCCTCTGTAGCTATAAAACAGTGCTGCTTAGGGCTCTTGTGATTGATAAGAATCAGACAGAAGATTTATCAACTAAATAGCAGCATACTCCTGCACAGGTCAATCAAAAGAGAATGGATTCAAGGAAGAAACGAAGGCTTGTGACAGCAGTATGCTCACACTCTCCTCCCTATCAAGCACAGAGGACAGATGGTAAGACTAGTTCAGCAGGTCAAACTGTATTGGTTCACATTAAAAAAAAATGGTTGTGACTGAAACTGTTACAATATGGAAACCACTGCTTTAATCACAGACAGCTTGTTTCTAGTTCACTCTACTTAAAATTTCCATTCTGTAGGGTCTTAGGGTCAATTTCCACTGCATCCATGGCCCTGTATACCCAGTACAACATAAACAGGGCAATCAAGTTACAGATTGAGTACCATCGAAAGGTGAGGCCATTAAGATTGCTAAAACAGAATTACGAATGGCACATTTTTATCTTGTCATACAGTTATGGCACATAGCTTACGTACACTTAACCATGTGTACAGGCAGGTTGACAGAATCCACCTTGACACTCTTTGGAGCAAGACAGGCTTCTGCTGTGGGCTAACAGCTGTGGAATCCCCTACTGCCCTCATGTCGTAGTCAAGAACAAAACAAAAGTCATCCCACACCCAAGAGGCCTTCCCAGTAGGTTAAACATTTTCTATCTTGGGTTCCTCTTTGAAAGAGGCTCTAGATGAAGAATGAAGGAAGTCCTATCAAGTGCTTGTACAGTGACCTGTTTTGTGCTAGAAATGCAGAGACAGTAGCTTACTCATACTTTTATTTTACCTGCTATCAATGCCTTCCTGCTCTCAAATATGGAAAGGAAAAACTGGTCCATTCACAGTTGACACATCACCCTGGAATCAAGTCCTCACTTTTTCCTTTCCAGAATAAATCTGAACTACTGTCCCTGTACTATTTTTCTTCAATCTTTCCATCTTAAGAAAGAGATCCATCTTCTTACCTGTAACATGAAACAACACTCTCAACATGGCAAGGATAGCAGACATTATGCAATGTTCGCAGGCATGTATGAAAAGTAGTATTAGCAGCCATTTAACATCAGAACAGCATCTCCTTGTGAAATCAAAAGACAACAGGCTTGTTTCTTTAAATCAGCTTTATTTTTCTAACTGTTAATTCAATTTCCCATAGCACCTTGGCAATGTCAAAAACAAATACAAATACATGTATTATCATTTTAACATTTAAAGCATGAACCTACTTTACAGAAATTTTGGACAGTTTTGACAATGGACAGAATATTGAAGCCAGACAGATAAGTTGCTTTTTTTTTTTTTTTTTTTTTAATCACTTTTACTGAAGTCCTACCACTTTGAAAAGAGATAGTAAATGCCAAGGGAATGTCAAATCGTCTGGGAGGAGTGAGATGCCATTAGTCACTTAAACTGATTACCTGAATATTTTGTATTTTATAAAAATTAGAACAAAAGCCGTTGGTGCACAATCTGTTTACATGTGAAGTTGCATCTTTTGATATTGTATCCATAACTGAAGTTCCATAAAAATAAACCTCTAGTTTTTAAATATAAAATTGTAAGTTGTTACAGGTTAGTTTGCAGATGGATTTTTCAGAAATAATCTTTAACTCCTTTCAAGTCCTCCCAACAGTATAGTAAAAAACAGACTCATATGATGTCTTGAAGTGTCTATGCCGGGGTCACTTAAGAGCCAACTTTAAAAAAAAAAACAAAAAAAACAAAAACAAACACACACACACACAAATAAAATCATGTACCATCCTAAAAAGGAAGCTCAGACTATGCGATATATACACAACAAAAGCATGATAAATCATTCAGATTAATGGCAAAATTATTATTTCAGAAGGAAATATCAAAAATCAGAAACCAAATGTCTATTTGCATATCTGTTGCAATCAAGGATTTACAAAATAAACTCAGAAGCAAGTTTTCCTCAGAAGTGCATTTCTGTTGCATCCTGTTTGTAATACAATGGTTCATTTTACAAGTTTAAAATATTGTCTGTACACAGATTTTACCCAAGCGAACGTTCACCTGGGATAACAGTTAAAAGAAAAAAAAAAGACATTTTAAAGATATAAGTGGATATTGACAAAGTAGTAAGGCCATAGCTATTTAACTACAGTAAAGCATCAATTAAGTCAATTAATTGCTATTGATCTGCCACAATATCATCCTTGTTCTCTTCTGCTTAATAGGATGGGTTATTTTATTTTACCTACTGCTAAAATTGCACCACCACACTGTGCCAAGCTAACTTGGTTATTTAAAAAAAAAAAAAAAAAAAAAAAAAACAGCAGGAATGTATGACGTTATAAAACCAACTTAATTTTCAAAATTAAATTTTTGCACTTCAATTTTACAATCAGTCTCTCCTTCCCCTGCCCTAACCACCCACACCCACAAAAGGCCCAATCTTTTCCACAAATCAAGTGGAAGTTTAATTTGAGCAATACATCTTTGTAGCTAATCAAACAGACTAATTTTGGAAATGTGACAATTCATGAAACTAAAAATTGAGCTGTATTTTTTGTGCGCTTTAACTACAGTCAGTAGGTAAAAGAATGCCTGTGCCCTGTGTGGTGAAAATGAAAGAGTTACTAAGAATCCATCATCTTCAGTAGCTCAATGAACCTTTGTGGAAGAAGAGCCAGTCATGAGGCACTTCAGCTGAAGACAATAGAGTTTCACAAGCAACTCTGCAAAATCTGGCTCTCAAATGGTCTTTTTGTCCTTGTTTCCAATAGTCTGTCAAACAGGAAAACTTGGTGGGCAAGAAACAAGAATTTGCTTGCGACTATATCTGGAGAATGAGAAGTAGCAGCTAGCCTATGTTATGTGTTTGCCATGCAATACGAGTACTGCAGGAGACCTTGCACACAAAACTAGTTTTCAAAGCCTTTATATTTACTTTATTTCCCCACCAACACCAAACACCCCCTAAAAAAGACAACAGTATGCATGGCAGTGGCAGAAGGAAGGGAATCCTAATGTTAAGTCTTTGCACACCAGTATCAAATAGTTTACTTATGGTGAACTCCCTAATCTGATAGAATTAGAATATGCTTGGGAAAAAAGCCAACAAATTTACAGACTTATTTGCATACACTATACAAGACCATAATCTGTTACTGGAAAATGCACATTTAAGACATAAAACATTCCTTTCACACCAAGTTTTTCCAATCACCTTACAAGTAAAAAGATTGAGCTGTAAGGTTTTTTTTTAATACATCTAATAAAAGGAAAAAGCTACATTTTACAACTGTCAGAAATACTCAAATTCTATCTTCCAGCTCAACAAGCTCTATGCACCAATTTAAAAGCAGATGCCCACATAGGTCAAAATTAACATGCCAGTTTAGCCAAGCTAGGCGCCAGAGATTGTACATTTGCAAAAGTCTCTTACCAAAGAGATCTTCCTCTTAATTGCAACCAGCTCATGGCTGCTATTAGAATTCCAACACATCGTTCACTCTGCAATCAAAGTGCACATTACCCTAATATTGGTGACTATTATACAGAATACATGTTATTTTTCCACTGTGTGCAGTAATTAAATTTATAAAATTATTTATAGAAAGCAGCTTCTTTGATATTTGATGCATTTCACAGAGCTCTTAACCTGTTTAAATACTTAAACTTCCTTGTATCATTACCATCAAATGTAGCATTATCCACGTAAACTGAGACAGGTTTGTAAGCATTCTTAAATAATAGATTTGATCCATGATTTTGGTAATTAAACCCCTGAACCTAGTACGGGTAGTTTACAACTGAGTAATGATTGTTTTAATGTACGCAACATGCACAAAACCAACAGTTAACTGCATTAATATAGGACTCATGAATCAAATCAAAAGCAACTGCCAAGCTGAATAATAAGTTAGAGAAATGACAACTCTGGCTTTATATATATATATATATATATTTATAAAAATAGATACAAGAGTTCTCAAAGCAGTTGATGGGAGTAAGAAGTCACCAGGGTTCACCTGGCTAAGAAATCAAAAGGTGAAGATTTCACAGTTAACATAATTTTAACTGTCATTTACATATCGTAAACATCTTAGTAATATATGCTAGTGATGCCATTAGAATGAATGTATCAACTGAATTTTCCAGTGTGTTCACAACTTACAGCTTTAAATTTGTACACTTCCTATTCCCTAAAAGAAAAAAAAAAGTACAATTCTTACTGCTGTGAGCTACTTTTCTTAACACTTTATACAGAACTCTGAATGTGGGCATGCTTATTTTGGCAAATTAATGCATTGAATTTTTCCTGTTGCCTTTAGTCATTTATGGTAATTAGCTCAAACTCAACTGCCTACTACCCAATAGTGTTGTGAATTTAGTCAAAGTAATCTCTTTGAAATTAAAATTAAAACCTCATGGCCTTTGTTCCACTTTAAACTGTTAGTTCCAAGCAATTAAAAAGTCAGGAGCTACTATCTGCTGTAGAGTTTCCCTAATACGTATACTATAATAGTGCTTAACACTAATCCAGAGAACCAATCTAAGTCACTATATGGAAACTTGGCCATGCCCCCCCAACTGCTGAATGTCTCACAGGAAATCAAAAGCCTCAATTTCAGACCCATTTGGGGCTTTGAACCTGCCCTCAAGAGTCCCACCTGCAAAGGAGAATTCCTTGAGTGCAACTGAAAGCTCAGGCCCTTCACCTATGACACTACCACCACCGGGGTGCAGTCTTCCATTAACTGGGCCTGCCTCAGGAAAACACCAGATAAATGCACACAAGTCTATAATAAAGGGGTTAGAGAAAACAACATTTAAGCAATAAAAAAAATTAAAATGCTGCCCTCAATTGATAGGTAAAGGGAAAATTAAAAATCCCAAACATGTCTCCCTTCCCCCTTCTTGCATCTAGGATATCAACTATTCTTACTGTTCTCATGGTCTGATCTGCAAACAGATCTCTAGTAAAATCAGAGTTTAAAAAGCTTGCTGAATGAAATATTAGTCATGTCAAAAAACTACATTTCAATCTGGAATTACAAAGTTCTAATACAGTAGTGCATTCAGGTTTTGGTTTTTTTACCATCATTGACTAAATCATGACATAACAGTATATGGCTGCACGCACTCAATTCAAGCACACCGACCAAGCATCTCAGTTGTGGACCTGCTTTGCAATGCAAGGCCATTAATGGCATACATCTCACCCTATAAGCCAAACATTAAATAGGTTTAAAAAAGTAACTTCTAATTTTACAGAAATGCTTTTTTTTTTTAAATCCAAAAAAATAATATTCTCTTGCCCTCTTCCTTATACACTGAGGGACATGTTATGACATTTTTTTCATCTTGTCAAAACACTAATTCACAACCTCAAAGTTGATTTCAGGCAGGGAACCCTCTGCAAAATTAAAAAAAATACAAAAATTATAATCTCTATATATTTATATTGATTGAAATCCTCCAGCATTTGTGAAATCACTTTTAGAGATGAATTTTGGGACCCTCCCCACCTTCTCCACACTCAAACCGTATACTCTAGTTCGGTATTCGTGTTCCCCGAATACCTCCTCCTGATGGTCTGTCTCCTGTGCTGCTCTTTAGTCCACAGCTCAAATTAAAATAGAAAAAAAAGTTGATGAGTTTTACTTTGGTGATCGGGGTGGCACATACTGCTCCTTGCCGATACGCCGAGGTGCTCCCTGAGGTGAAGATCTGCGTCCAAACTGGCGCCTCTGTTCCCTGATTTTTCCAGCAGGTCCCCTGGGAGGCCCATTGCCTCTGAACCCAGAAAGATCCTTTGCCGCCCGGCCGTCAAGCTTCTCATGAGCCCTCTCTGAAGCTTTTTCAGGAGTATTGTTTTCTTCATTTTTGGCAGGGGGAGCTACATTGGTACGAAGCTCCCTAAGTGGCTGAACAGGAACTGGAGTGGGCTCCTTCGGGGGTTTCTGGCAGACTTCAGCATAACTGAGCTTGCGCGGCTCCTTTGGGTGCCAAGGGTAGAGAAAGAAGAAGTTTACACATTCTGCTGAAAACAACCTATACCTGAAAGGTCTTCAAGAATACCCCAGGCACACTTAAAAGAACACAGTGTCAGAACATGCACTGCTTATTCTTGAGTACCTAGTGGAAGTTCAAAAACCAGAATCTACATGAAGCTGTTTGCTCCTGGACTGGGGAATACTATGATCATGTCTGAGGGTAGAGCAGAAAGGGAAGCACACATCCACAGACTTCAAATGGGGAGTACCATGATCTGTTTTAGGGGTGGAGAGTAAAGTTACCCGATTTTCTAGCCACCAGCCTCCAGTGTGTGGAAGTAAGTTTACTAGATAGTGCTGAGTTCCTACCCAAAGCAGCTGACCTTACCTGTACTGTCACAGTAAGTGCTGCATTTCCACTGGTAGCAGATGTAGTATTTGTCCTCTGTGGCTTTGCAGCACTGAGGGGACGTACAGACACAGGTGGAGAAGTGTGGCTTATAACATCCTTCTGAGCAGGGACTGCTTCTGGCTTCTTATCTGTCTGAGTTGTGCTAACAGATTAAACAAGATAGTTCAACATTAAAATCTGTTTTAGAGGTATTTCAGTTTCAGGAATGCCTTTTTCTCTTCCTTCAAGTCACTACCTTCAAGTTTTAACTGAGCAGGACGCCCAAGGTTTCCACCAAGTTTGGAACAGTCAACAACTTTTCAGAAGAACAGAGGCCTCTATCAAAAGCATCCAGCATGGAGAGGAACTGGAGATAATGCTCTGTTACAGTAGAACTAACCAAGACTTCCCTTCACACTACACACCAGCTTCTTTCTAAAGACACTTCTCAAATTAGCCTAGCCAATTACATACCTTAGTGTAGACACCTCAGCCCTGCTTGGTAAGCTCACACTTGTGAGAGGTTGCTGGACAGGACTGTGTGCCTGCTCTTCTTGAGCAGATGCAGGACAACTGACCACCAACTCTTTGCACTCCTGAAGAGAAGAAAAATTTTAAAACTGCAGAAGGATCACAGTCAATATACCAATACTAGTGTTAGACACCATAAAACTTAATGGTCACCAGACAATAAAAATGTAAAGTTAAATATACATGTACAGTAGGAATTAACCCTAAGATCGATCTCTCTAAAAAAATTTTCTTGTGGGACCAGAGTAACGTCATCACATCACTCTGCATCTCACCAGCCTCCTATCTCCCTCCCTTGTAGCGGCTGGCGGGAGAGAGCCTGAGGCCTTGGCCCGGCCCCCCTCCCTCAACCCTGCCTGCATCTGGGGAAGAACTGAGACTGGCCTGGACTCACCTCTCCCCCTCAGGGGCGGAGACTGCAGGCCAGGGCTGACATACCTCAGCCTGGCCCTCCCTGGCAGCTGGGGAGGGGGGGGGCAAGAAGAGAGTTGGCAAGTGTAACGAGCAGGGGGGCACAGACTTCTAGTAAGCCTGAAAAACGTTAAGGACATGTGGACAAGGAGTGAAATTAATCATCTCGATGTGCACTTCAGAAGTAGAAGCAAGTACCTTCTCTTTGCCAGTTCCTTTAACGATGTCGGACATCCTGTTTTCCAGCACAGCCTCCTCTTGTATTTTTGCTGTACTGCCAGGCAGGGGAGGGAAATTTGATGCTAGTAAGTCAAACTTTGGTGTCTGAGTCTTTGTTTCTACAGAAGACTGAGGTCGCTAGAAGAAGAGAAAAGTCAGTTAACGTACACTATGTAACAATGTCACCTTGTAACGTGAGCCTATAAACAAAGCCTGCATGAATACAAATGCCTAATGGGCTCTACTCCCAAGAGACACTGTGATCAACTGAATGTAGCATCGTCCTGTCGCGCCCAGAAGCCAATATCCTGTACTGGCAGCTCCTTCTGGCCGTGGTACTGTACAACCTCAGATAGGACATGCCGCAGCTGGGGGTACTAAAGGTGCACTGCTGACGTGAGATGCCAGCTCCTGGTTGTGATGGAACAATGCTCCCCTCTGTTGACCGTAGTGTCTCTACTGAGTAGAGCTCTGCAGATGTGTGGTTTCTAATGTCTAATCATGGCTAGACATTTGTATCTGCACAAGGCTCTACCTAGAAACATTTCAAGCTAAGAAGCATCAGGACAGCTCTTGAATGGAAGGCTATCGAACACCACACCCCATATATCAGGACATCTTGACGATTCAGGGATACATCTTTCTCACAATCAGTATGCAGCACATGCCTGATAAGTGCCAAGGCAGTGACATTTTTCACAATATAAAGAACACTGGAAATTCCCTATCATTTTAATAGGACTTAGAATTTGGCCAGGAAACATGAAACTGTAGTAATTCAATTTGCCTCCCTATACTCATTTTGCAGTTTCACTTAAGTAAAGTGTTTAATAACTGCCTATATAGAGCATAAAAAGGATTATGTATCACCTCCAACTCTTGTCCCTCAAGATAAGTTGCACACATCCGCTCCATTTCGGGTGTCTGTGTGACTGCATCAAAGTGAACTTTTCCCATAGCTCTGCTTACAGGGAGAGCACATGATGCCTTCACCTACTTCCTTCTGCTAGACAAAGGAAATGTGGAGCCCTAATCCTCCTCCCACCACCATCCTTTCACACTGAAAGCTTGCATTCAAAGTGATTCTGATGGAGAGTGGAAGGAGGGTAGATTGAGGAAAGGACATGAGTAACATCTCCAAGAACCGTTACAGACTAAGTGTATAAACCCTCCCTACCCCCACCCCATCTTCCAGTTCTGTCAAATGTGTATTCAAGTCTAGGTCACTCACAAGCAGCTCCCAATAGAGGTGGGTAATAAGTCTACCTAAACAAGGATGGCGCTATTTCCCTTCCAAATTTAGAATTGTTGCTGGAGGCCTAAGAGTACAACGTTTGGTAAACAACTGAACCAAAACAAAGACCAGGCAACAGATGTGTACATGTCACTGACCCTGAAGACCACTGAAATTCTGATGCAGAGAACATTCGCATTTTGTAGTAGATCGTGCTGTAAACAGGAGCTGCAAAGGAGAGCCTAAACTTACCTGGAGAGTGAGGAAAAAGTTAAACTAACCTTAAGCTATTCTGCATCTGAGGGAGGGGGCTTTGGATATTGAGCCAATGAAATGAAGCGCAAGAATTTCAAACTGAGGAGCAGCAGTCTCCTTCGTTAGAGAGACGGGGATCTTCTCCAGGTACAGAGGGAAGAAACCAACTCATCAGAATGTAAGATTAGGAAAAAGTTTAGGTAGTCCATAAGGGTTTATTGTTTTCATTATTTAAGGTTTGGAACTTATGTTTGAGCTGGTTAATTGCTATTTCACCCACCCCCCCGTATCCAAGAAGTAATCCCAAGAATTTGGTTTCAATTCATGACTTTTTAACACCAAGCCATTTACTATTCTTGCAACAACAGTCTTGTTTTAATAATTAAAAAAGTGGGGTTTTTTTGTTCTGTTAACTGGCACTTGTTGAACTTGTATGTCCTTAAGCTTATGTGCCTGGCTGCAGACGGGTTACCAGAGAGCAAGCAAGCTCAGGTTCATTGTTCTCAGGGAGGCTGTTCATGTTTGTTTTTCCAACTGCTGGGGAAGGAGGTTGAGGGTTTTGCCCTCAGGGAAGAGATTCCAAGAGATTTCTTTCCTGGAAAAAGTATTAGTACACTTGGTGGTGGCAGAGCCAATGGATTTCATGGGAAACTGAAGGGAAAACTTTTCTATCTCTAGGAACTGCAGAGACAGGATCTGACTTTTTGTTTTGCTAGCCGGCCCCCCATCACCTACACTCGAAGTGCCAGGTTAGGGAATTCAGCCGACATCAGGGCCAGATTAAGGCATGGGCTAGCTGGGCAGATGCCCAGGGTGCCAACCTATGGGGGGGGGGCGCCTGATGGCAGCTGTAAGGGGCGCGCAGCACCCGACTCCCGGACTACAACAGCTCCCAGTGGCCACCTGGGGTGGGAGCTGCGTTAACCCCCGCAGTGCTGGCCAGCAGCGCCCTCCCTCCCACAGCCGCAGAGCCCTGCGCGACCAAGCTCGGCTCGCCTCGGGTGGCCTCGAGCTGTGCGCCAGCGGTGGTAGCCAGGATGGGCCGTGCCGGGCACAAGTGTCCTGCCGCCACCAGCTCTACGCGCTCTCCCCATGCGCCAGGAGGGGGCGGGGCCGTGCATGCACCCTCCCCCAACCCAGGGCACAATTAACCTGTCTGCCCGGGGCACCAGAATGGCTCAGTTTGGCCCTGGCAGACTCACACGAAAACAAAACCAAGAAGAAATCCTCTCAAAGCAAACAGTTTTCCCTCTCATTTGCTCAGGGAAAATGTAGAGGAAATCTATGCTCTTTAGGATCTGTTCAAGTGAAAAACTGATGTGTCATGAACTTCTAGGGCTATGTCTAGGCTACATGGCTCCGTTGATGAAGCCATGTAAAATAGTTTCTTTGACTGTGGCGAATAAGCAGGGATTTAAATAATCCCCGCTTCATTAAACTAAAAATGGCTGCCACGCTGTGCCGACAATCAGCTGATCCAGCACAGCACAGCGCGGCGCGGTCGACAAGGGAAGCCTTTGTCAACCGCTCCGGTAAACCTCATTTCACGAGGCACAGCCTAAGAGATAGACATAGTCTAGACATAGCCTAAGAGATGTAGGGTATGTCTACACTTGCACCCTAGTTCGAACTAGAGATGCAAATGTAGGCATTTGAAATAGGCAATGAAGCGAGTTACTCCCATCAACAGCTGTTTCGAAACGCGCTGGCGAAATCATGCTAATGAAGCACGGGATATTTAAATCCCCGCTTCATTGACTATTTCGAATGCCTACATTTGCATCCCTAGTTCGAAGTAGGGTGCAAACGTAGACATACCCGTAGTCTCTATCTTTGGAAGAATAAGGCTCGCGAGACTTCCAAACAAATAGTTTGATTCAAATGAAAACCTGAAACCACTTTGAGAGAAAACTGGGATATGTATGCAGGGCAACTTGTCCTTGTAACTAACAAACCAAAAACCCCACACCACACAGAAGGATGGAGCCATCAAATAGGGATGTGAAAGACTAGTCGACTAGTTGCTTTCTCCCCCTCCCCCAGGGGGGAGGAGAAAGGTGTACTTCAAAGCAGCAGCGTCTCTATCCCCTTCGCTGGCCCCCCCCCCAATAATGAAAATGGAACTTACTGAAAGACGGTCATCTTCTCGTCTTCTCCGACCTCGGAAAACATTCCTCCTTTGAAGACAAAAAAAGGGGGGGGGGGGGCGGGGGGGAGAATCCTCAGCAAGCATATTAACCTAGCTCCTAATTGTATCTCCCATAATGGGGAAGCATGTACCTGAAAGGGGATTCCTAAGTAACTATTCTTCCTCCTATAGTTGATGCAAAAGTTTTAAAAAAAAGTTATAATAGTGCCTATTGATCAGACCCAAAAAACTCCTGTTCTCCATTCTTAGGGACCTTACATGGTTTCCCAGTGCATTAACTTGTTTTGCAAACTAAACCGATGTCATCTTCGTCAGCAAGCTGTTTAGAAGGAGTGGACTGCTGTACTGCTTTAGCATTCTTTAGCACAGAGAGCTTACAAGCTACTCAAGATGCTGTTCCCAGCAGCTGAGGAGACTGTGGGAGGACCAAGAGAATCCAAAGATGCACAATTATCAGCTCCACTTTTCCACAACACTGCATTGTGGCATAAATATTCATAGAGCTTCACCCTTTCAATGATGGTGCCCCCAATGTGGAGATAAACTGTCTGAGTGAGCAAGCATAAACACTCTTTGGACATTGTGTGTGTCAGCTTTGGGCTATTAACAAAACTTGGCAGTTTAGACAAGGCCCAGAATTCTAAGTGTGATATAGAACAGAGTTTCTACAGAAACATGTTTTTCTTTAATAAAAAAGTTTTAACTTACAATTATAGGACTGGAAGAAACCTCATGGCAGGGTCAAACACCATCCAGATCACTCCTGACAGATGTTTGTCTAATCCACTCTTAAATATCTCCAGTGAGGGAGATTCCACAACCTCCCAAGGTAATTTATTCCACTTTTTAATAGGGATGTAAAAGGTTAACTGGTAAGCTTCTAATGGTTGCGGCTTACTAGTTCTGGTTAATCAGCAGGGGCTGGAGTAGCTCACCACAAGCAGGCGACTGCTCCAGCCCCACAGGGCTCCTATCTGTGGTGGGCCCAGGCAGATTCTCCAGGAGCACTCTACAGAGCCTGCAGCAATGCTGCCTCCTCCGGAGCAGGGCCAGCAGCAGCAGCCCTTGCCAGCGGTGTGCCTGAGGAGGAAGCTTATTTAAGCTTTATGCTGCAGAGCCCACAGGGCATGTAATGGCTTAAAAAATAGCAGTTACATTGTTAAAGGCATTTTTACATCTCTAGTTCTTAACCAACCTGAGAGTTAGGAAGTTTTTCCTCATGTCCAACCCAAACTGCCTGATGAAATTCAAGTCCATTGCTTCTTTTCCTATCTTCAAAGGTTATGGGGAACAATTTTTCTCTCTCCTACTTGTAATACCCTTTTAGGTACTAGAAAACGGCTATCATCTCCCCTCTTAGTCTTTTCTTTTAGTAACTAAACAAACCCAATTCTTCTAGTCTTCCCTCATAGCTCATGTTCTCTACACCTTTAATCATTTTTCTCTGGACCTGCTCCACATCTTTCTTGAAATGCAGCACCAGGAACTCAACAAAATACTGTAACTGAAGCCTAATCACCATGGAGTAGAGCAGAATTACTTCATGCCTTGCTTCCAACACTCCTACTAATGCATCCCAGAGTGGTGTTGGCTTTTTTTTTTTTTTTGCAACAGCATCACACTGTTGACTCGTTTACTTTGTGGTCCATCATGACCCCCAGATCCCTTTCTGGAGTACAGGCAGTCCCTGCGTTACGTACAAGATAGGGACTGTAGGTTTGTTCTTAAGTTGAATTTGTATGTAAGTCGGAAATGGTACATATTGTAGGGGAAACTCTAGCCAAACATTTCTCCAGAGCTCAGTTTTATTCTCCCACACCTCACTTCCCTCAGTCCTTTATTCTCAAGCTGAGGTGTCTGCTGAGAAAAGCCGCTCCGCGTCTCCCTAGTCTGCTGGGGGGAGGTGAGGGGGCGCTAGCTTGGCGTCTCCCTGGTCTGCTGGGGGGAAGCAGCTAGTGTGGGGTTGCCTCACCCCGTTTGTAAGTAGGGATCCGAAGTAAGTCGGATCCATGTAACCCGGGGGCTGCCTGTACTCCTTCCTAGGCAGTCATTTTCCACATGTGCAACTGACTGTTCCTCCAAAACACTTGCAACCCCTCCCAGCTTAGTATCATCCACAAACTTTATAAAAAGTGTACTCTGACAATATCTAAATTACTGAATAGAACTGGACCCATAACTGACCCCACCGGGACCCCACTCATGTCACTGCAGCATGACTGAATCATTGATAACTGTTCCTAGAGAGTGGTTATCCAACCATTTATGTACCCATCTTCTAGGAGCTCCATGTAGGTTCTAGTTCCTTAGTTTATTAATGAGGAAGATTATCAAAACCCATACTTAAGGCTAGATATACCACATCTACAGCTTCCCTCTTTTCCACAAGGCTTGTTACCCTGTCAAAGAAAGTTACCAGGATGTTCTGACATGTTCTTTACACATCCATACTGATACTTATATTATCTTTAGAGGCTTGCAAATGGATTCATTAAATTTGCTCCATTATCTTTCCAGGTACAGAAGTTAAGAGGACTGGTCTGTAATTCCCTGGGTTATCCTGATTTCCTTTTTTATAAATGGGCACTATATTTGCCTTTTCCCAGGACTTCTGGAATCTCCCCCATCATCCAGACATTTAAAAAAATGATGGCTAATGACTCAGGTATCTCTTCAGTCAACTCCTTGATTAGTCTAGAATGCAGTTAAATCAAACACTAGTGCATGGGTGGGGAACCTATGGCCCAGGGACCACAGCCAACCCCTGGCTTGCCTGGATCTGGTCCCCAAGGCTCGGGGCTTCCCCAGCATTGTCCAGATCCTGCATCCCCACCCCGACTCCTCCACCCCCATTCTGACCACAACCTCCCATCCCTAGCCCACTCCTACATGCTACCACCCTCCCAGACCCGCCCACCTCCAATCACCAGCCCACACCTGCACCCCCTCCAACCCAGACTGCACATCTCCGTTTGGCTCCTGCACACCCACCCACCCAACCCCAAGCCTACTAAACAGCAGCCCCCTTCCCACACCCCAAAGCCCTCATTTTTGGCCCCACACTAGAGCCTAGGGAGGCCCACAAAATCTATTAGCCCAGGATCAACCACGCTCTGGTTCACGAGGAGAATGTGGAGGAATGCTTTTCTGGTTCTCAGTCAGGGGCCCCAGTGACAGAGGTGTTCTCAGCGAGATGCTTTGTTTTGCTCCTCACTTTTGTGCAGCCCCACACTGATTTTTTTCTGTGGGTCAGCACACCCCTCCCCTAGTAGCTAGAAGACATCTAAACTAGATAAGGATAAGGATTTAACTTGATCTTTCCCTATTGTAGCTTCTGAACCTACCATATTTTCACTGGCATTCACTATGTTTCATGTCCAACCACTAACAATCTTGGTGAAAGCTGAAAAAGTCAATAAGAACCTCTGCCATTTTCACATTGTGTTATTATTTTTCCCCTCCTCATTGATTAACGGGCCTACCCTGTCCTTTTGTCTTCCTCTTGCTTCTACAAGGACATCTCTAAATACTACTAATTGTATGAATTTTCTATCTTTAGAGTTTGTAAAAAAATGAATGCTAAGTCCAAATGTTTTTAACCTCACTTTAGAAAGTTCAAAATGCATTAGGCTCAATTTGCTTGTTCAATTGAATGTCAATTCCTCTCTAGACCATTCCACAGGTAACTGAACAGTTGTGTTCAAAACCTGAAGTTATATTGCTTTATAAAAATTCAACTGGAGCGGGCTTCACAATTGTTTCCCCAACACCATGGTACAGCATTTCTCACACCACACAATTCTTTCATTGTGAAGAAAGAATTTCATTGATGCAATCCATTACCTGCCCCTGCCACTGTTGTAGTCTCCATTCTGTTCCATCTGTGAGGTGGGGTAATCCTTTGGAGAACAGACTTGTTCCTGCTGTCCTGTAAGAGTACTGGTATGTCGTTCTATACCAAAATTCCTCAAGTTACTTCTGTTCAGTGGTCCATCCCCCATCGACACTGTACCAACCACAGCTGCGCCCTCTGAACAGTGTTCCGAACTACCTGATGATCGGAAATTAGGCTTCACACTGTATGAGATACAATAAGAGGTTGGCATTACCACAACACAAGGATCAATAAGCAGAGTTCACTCCCACACAAGCTAGAGCCCATTGGATAATATGGCATGAAGTAATTAAAAAACACCATAAATAAATGTTCCACCTCCATTATTAAAAACATTCCACGAGGGACCATGCACCCTTGCCTAACTTGAAGGTCCAAGGACAAAACGCTCCTTTGTTCAGCTCCCAAACCATATAACTAGGCATCCTCAAACCACCTCTTCTCAGTAATCCTGAGTGGTCTTCCAGAAGTCCCTACCTGACAGTAAAAAAAGGTGACAGACAATAGAAAGCTCTGGAAAAGATCAAGAGTTAGGCAGTTAACACACTATCACTAACATACAAGTGAAATGGAGGGAGATGGACTGTGACTAGTCAAGAGCAGTGGTCTCCAGCCTCTTTACACCCAAGATCACTTTTTAAAATATAAGGGTGAGCCAAGATTTACCCCATCCCCAAGATCCCACCCCTTCCATGAGGCCCCACCCTCTGTTCCCCTCCTCTCCATCAGTTTCTGTCCCTAGCCCTTACTCACTCTCACTGGGCTGAGACATGAGGTGCGGACTCTAAGGTGGGAATGAGAGTGTGGGAAGAGCTGAGAGGTGCAAGCTCTGAGAGGGAATTTGGGTGCAGGAGGAAGTGGAGAAGGGGATGCTGGATCAGGAAGGGGGCTCCAGGCTGGAGAGTGTTGGGGTGCTGAGCCACAGGCTTGTGGATGTGAGGTGCAGGAGTTTGGGTTGGGGTATGTAAGGGGTACAGGGCAGGGAGGTTGGGAGTAGGATGGGCTTAGGACACAGATTTGCAGTGTGTAGATGGTGCAGGAGTATTGTGGCAGAAGACTGGGGATGTCGGAGGGCACGAGTTTGGGGATGAGAGGCTCAGGGCAGTGGGTTCTTGTGCATGATAGGCTCAGGTTTGGGATCTGTGCGCACGCGCATGCAAGAGTGTTATGATGCTGCAGCCAGATGGGGCTTGGCCACCAGGCTTCATTTTTAAATAAAATGTGTCAAACACAAAATGTTTCAGCATTGTCTATCTATGAGAGGGACAGGGAACCTGTTTTGAGTCAGGGGTCACTGACCCACAGAAAAGTCAGTGGGGCCACACAAGTGAGATGCAAACAAACAACCCCTCCAAAAACCCCTAAGCCTCACTAATGTGGCCCTGAGACACCTCCGCTCCCCACAACAGCCAGCGTGCTTCCTGAGAAGTTGGAGCTGGTGCACAGTCCTGGTGCACAGTCCTGGGACTCCTACTCCTCCCTCCCTGCAGGAAAGCAGGAAGCACAGGGAAGGAAGTCCCCAGCAGTGCAACAGACCCAGCATTCGAGGAAGCACACTGGCTTTTACGGGAAGAGGGAAGAGCAGCCCATGCACTTCCTCAGACACCGAACCTGGTTCGCAGCTGTGCGACTTCCCCCCTCTCCGCAGGAAGCTGGCGCTACCTCCATTTTCACAGGAGGTAGCATCAGCATGGGCTCCTTCTTGTAGGTGGGGTGGGGAGGTGGAATGCCTCGCGATGGACTGGTCATACCCCCACAATCAACGGTGACCACAGGTCTCAAGCAACAAGAAGTACAGAAAAGGAGAATTGCCTATGCAAGGGCAAGAATAAAACAGACGCCCTAATTCCACCACATTCAAGTGTAACCAATTTGTTACTTCAGTGGCTACCTAATGATAGCTGTGCATATTATCCTCTGCAAAATACAAGCAGCAGATTCCAAATGAAGCATTTCAAGATAATACAAGAGCATCCAATTCACAACTGTGAAAGTAGAGCATGGAACCAGAAGTGAAAGACAGATTAATAATCTCATTCTTCCGTGTACACTATACTACAATTGCCAATGCCATTTTAAATGACAAATGACCATTTGGCCACTGTTTTCTCTGGGTACTTCCTACATAGACTGTTTGATCTAATGTGCAAAAAGGTGCCTCTTTGGTTCTATAATGCAGGAAGTATTCCAGGACAGTCATCCATCCTACATTTTAAATCACGGCAGCTGATGTGCTGAGAAACACATTTTTCTGATTATTCTGAAGCCCATCTTATCTTGCCAATGCCATTTTACAGTCCTAATATCTGCAACACAAGGAAGCGGATTAAGTCAGTCCATGACAACAATCTAGGAGTTTGTCAGAGTATGAACCTTTCACTGCTGCACACGTGGCCATATTGCAACAAACTAGGCCAAATGAAGTTACACAAATGTTGGTTTGCATACCTTAAAGACAAAACAGTCAATATTTAATATTAAACTAGGGATTACCTACATGGAGATAAATTAAGCTCAGTTTACAGGACAAAAAGCTATGAAGAGGAAGCAGCATGTAACCACCTCTCTGGAAAAAGTTTCCTGAAACTGTAGGGGTAAGAGCAGGGATATGGAACAGAGCTGGCATAGTATTTTTTACCTCCAACACAATTTATTAAATAATCTTCAGCCACCCAATATGTGGCTTTTCTCCACCAACAAAATAAGATTTCAAGTGACCATCCATTTAGGCTCAAGGATTTTATTTTTGTTAAAAAAATTTCAAAAATATAAAAAGAAAAGTTCATAACTCAATAATTCAACATTGGTTTGTCAGAATGATAAATTTAAATCCAGAAAGGAACCACTGTGATCATCTAATATGTGCTCCTGTGTAAATATTACATTCCATTACCTTCAAACGTAAAGATTCCCCTGCAACCCAAACACTGCCACATTGTAAGAATTCACAAAGCGGCCTAGAAAGTGAAAGCTGTTTACTGCCAAAACAGAAAAACATTGTATTAAGTGGTGTTAAATATAGATGGGGGGGGGGGGGGGGGGAACCTTACATCTAATGCATCAGTGGATCTTAGCCCTTTCCAGATTGGAACCCCATATTATAATAAAAGAATTCTCCTGTAATCTATATTCCAGCAGATTTTACGGATCCATGCTGATGAAGCATATAAAGCAACACAAACTTAAAAAATATACCAAATTACCAAAGATGGCTGAGACTTTAAGGAACTCTTTGAACCCATCAGATTTAAACAAATATACAGAGCACCCTTTCCACACCCAGTAACTGTCCATCCCCAGATAACTACTGTCATCTGAAGAAGTGGGCTGTGCCCACGACAGCTCATAATACCGTCTACATGTTTTGTTAGTCTATAAAGTGCTACCAGACCATTTGCTTGCTGGTTTTTTTCCCCCAGTAAGGAACAGTCAAGGGAAATGGAAGAATCCCTGCTACTTGAGACATTTTCAATTAGACTAGTAGCCAGATGACATGAAATAAGTGCATTGGCAGGGAGCTTACTAGAGCACCTCATAAGATTTAGGATCAGGAATGGTCATGAAAAGCAGATTTGAGTTAAGTAATGTAAGTTTACCAGCTTGGAATCCATTCCAGGTAAAGGAACTCTAGATGTGTCATTCAGCCCTCAGATCTCATAATCTCACTGGTCATTGAGAAGGCCACACAATCTTAGTCTGGGCAGAATAACGAAAAGTAAAGGAGAAAAGGGCAAGAAGGTAAGTGAAAGAAAATGAAGGAAGCAGTAGAAAAGTGAGCAAGGAGATTGTGATGTAACAGATGCCCAGACTTTTGAATGTCAGACCTGTTCTCTCTGAGCGCGATACTTGATCATCATTGGGCCGACCCTCTAAGCATGCATCTCACTTCTCTTGATAGCACTCCAGCAGATGGGATGTTTCTCAGAGGCTTGTGCTATCCTCCTTTAATATATTGAAATCCTAGAAACAGGCTTTAAAGTTGCTATGGCATAAGGAAAGCTTCATATTAAGCTAACATGATGATGTGAAGGCTACAGCGCATCCTAGACAAAACATGTGTTTGGAACCAAGTTTCACATGGTTCCAATGAACCATGTAATCAAAGTACTTCCAACTTTCTTCTACCTGGAAAAAAAGGTAGGAGCTCAAAAATTATATTCCCTCTACTGAAAAGGCATTTTACAGTAGAGACTCATTTAAAAGTCATAACCCTTTAAAACTCTCACTGCTCTGGCAGGAGATTCTCTTCTAGAGACTGCACCATACAATAGAATTCCTACAATAATGCAGGAGCTACCTAGGAATAAGCATATGTTAGCTTCTTGCCACCAGTAGATATGGAGCTCTTAACTAAAGCCATAACATTATTGGGTACCGTTTCTGGACAACCTTGGACTCAGTAAGTCATCTCATTTCATAAGAGGAATAGTTTACACTATGCTCTGCTGGGCTTCAGGACAGAGCTCTGTCTAAAGAGCTATAAGATGGGGCTCCATGGTGAAGTTGAGGAACCTCTGAAGATTAAAATGAGAAGTTCTACATAAGAAGATGTGTCTTTCAACTATATGGAAAGAGGAGACCACTTGCCTTTTTTAGATATCCCTCTCCTCTTCAACAGCTACATAACTAACTTTTATAGCTGCTAAGTCAGAGAAAACATTTTGAAGAAAGATTGAAAAAAACTGAGTTTGTTTAGTCTGGAGAAAAAAGACTCAGGGAGCGGACATAAGTTTTCTACAAGGAGGAGGCTGGAAAATTTCTCATTATCCTCACAGGACAGGACAAGAAGCCATGTGCTTAAATAATAATATAAAATTTATAATATGTGGAGATATACCTATCTCATGGAACTGGAAGGGACCTTGAGAGGTCATGGAGTCCAGTCACCTGTCCTCATAGCAGGACCAAGTACCATGCCTGACAGATTTGCCCCAGATCCCTAAATGGCACCCTCAACGACTGAACTCACAACCCTGGGTTTAGCAGGCCAATGCTCAAACCACTGAGCTGTCCCTCCCTCCCTTCCAGGAGGTGTAGGCTGGACATCAGGAAAACTTCTGAACTTTCAGGGTAGCTAAGCACTGGAACAGAGACTAGGGAGGACATGGAATCTCCCTCATTGGAAGTTTTTAAGGACAGAAGAGACTTACATATGTCAGGAGTGGTTTAGCTATTATGCAGTGCTGCACTGAGTTCAAGGGACTAAATTAGATGGACTCTTGTGGTCCACTCCTGTTCCACACTTGCATGATTCCATGTGATTGTACAGTACTGATGCCAAATATACATAAATCTTCACTGCAAAAAATCACGGGGAGTCTTGCCCCAAGAGGACATGAAAGGGTTGCTTTGACTGCTAGCCTACACTGGAGGCTGAGTCAAGACTGCTGGTAAGAGCACAGATTGAATGGTAAAAATGATGTTGATAATTTTCATCAGGTAAATTAGGAAGTGGGTATACTGCCCACCTAGAAGCTTTTTGCCCTTATTGTACACACCAGCTGGGCTAAACAACTGTCAAAGACTAGGTCAACAAACACAAGGAGTCCTATAAAGAGTCTCATTTAAGTTTTTGTAACTAACAGGTACTACTTTAAAATTGCTCAATGGCAGTTGTGCAGGAACAACTGGGGGCAGGATCTCCCCCATTAGAAACAATTTTCTTTATAAATTAAGCTGCCTTGTTTGTTCCAAATGCAGCAATAAACACTTCACTCTTTTTGAAGGCCCAATTTCAAAGTCCATCCTCTGCTGAGCACGTCAATTTATGACCATGAACTTTAGCTTCATTACCAAATGTTTACAGCACAAGCAGTTGTCAAGTGAAGCCTCAAACATAAAAGCGATTACTGTGGTAATCAGTCTGCTTGCTGCACTCAGTAGGGAAGCCTGCAAATAAAAGTTTCCACCCACACAAGGCGAGAGTACTATAGTCTTTTGTAATCATAGCGCACTGCTCCAATGACACACAAGGCTTTTCCTCCTCTGCAAATAGAAGTGTTTGAGCTCACTTTCTAAAATTCTATCAAGAGACTGACGCGTAAATGAATCAGTGTAATAAATTGAGCATCCAGCAATTTTATCTAATAAGAGCTTGAATCTCTAAAGTCCTATAAGATAAGTGGCTTTACATATGATGTTAGTCTCACTACAGAAGCTGAGTGTCTTGTGAGAGTTTCTGATTAGGAAATAACGGCAACCATGAGTTAGAAACCGGTGCTTCTAAGAGGATGCTATCTTTGTTTCAGCCTTAAACATGTGCCTCCATGTGAACACCTTTGACGCTTTCAAATGAGTCCTTATTGTTACTGTATGGCCTCATGGAACGCTGGCAGGGATTTTATGTTCAATTTATAAAAAGAATCCCACTTAGATTTTGCAAACAAAGAGAAGAGTGATTTAGATCAACTACATGACATAATGGTGATGGTAATAAGCTTTCCTTGACGACACCATGGAAACTGCAATTTCTAAAAGCATAGACAGCTTCCTGATTTTTTTCTTACCGGTTTCTATGGAATGGACGACCTATGCTCATGGAAGCAGCATTTGTCTTATACGATCCTGGTGAATTAAAGCCATTCACGAATCCACCATTAGGAAAGGGAGCCTGCAATGCAGAGACAAGTATATTAAAACTGTCAAGATAAAAAGAAAAACCTGTTTACAGTCGTTTGACCCTTTTTTGCACTACTGACATTAACTTAACTTGCTGCTTTATCCAGAATGTTTTACACCTCAACCCTGTGCCATCACATTCCACTTATTACAACTGTTATATTATACTCCATCAAAAACAATTATCCTAGGTCCATAGCCTATAAAGCCACAACAATTTCATGATTTTTCTGTCCAGGGAGCACCAAGAAAATTATTCCCCACGTCCCCCGTTTTCCCTGGGATAAAACTCAGTTTACAATGGAGGCTGCCGAGATTTAACTGAAGCTGGAGTAGGATAGGGTGCCTGTTAGGGGCATATCTTATTGGGTCAGGACCGTTGCCAAATGAAGCCAAGGGAGAATAACCAACACTACATGGAAGAGATGACCACACACGTCTAATGCAAGATAGCAAAAGGTCAGCACAGGCCAATTTGTTACCTAAGCTTTAAGAGTATATTTTTGGGACACTATTCCCAATGTACTCCCATCCATCTCGATAACAAGACCCCTCCCATCATATGAAACATGGCACCAATTACTTACCAGTGGTGTTTCAAAGTAAGGTGCAGGGTTTGGAGACCAAGTCTGAGGCACAATACTGTAAATAGAGTACTGCTGAGGACTATATACAGGCTGCATAAACAGTGGTGAGGCAAACTGTGCTTGTGTTTGAACTGGCTGAGTATACACACTGGAATCCACGACCCGGTAACCATTTTTAGCAAAAAATGTGTTGATGGCTTTTATCCTCGCCTACAAGAGACCAAACCAAGTTATGTGTGCCACACTGAAGGAGAGAACAAGGAACAACAAGAGGGTTTTTTTTCTTATCTAGATAATAGAAATAAGAATAAGGAAAAACTAGGTTAACTGCTGACTATGAGCATAAACCTTTTGAGACAAGATACTGTAAAAATGGATAACCAACACTGCAACATAGTGTAGTAAAATGAAGGGCGGGTGTCTTAAGTCAATGGATCACTCAAGGCATTGAGCTTTGCGCTACATTCTGTGGAAATAACTGCCCTATAATCTGAGTGTAACTCAGAAATTAAGCAAATTCAGTGCTGTGAAAGACTCCAGACTGACAACTACATAACTCAAGTCTTCACATGATAGCTACTGTACAAGCAGCAGCAAATAGGACAAGCTTCACTCACCCTGCACAGCCATGTTGTCTAAATCTCATTCTAAAGGAGCAAGCAATACAAAATTAATAGATTTAAAATCTTTAATCCCTCTGCTGAGTTTTACTAACAAGATTGCCAATTTGGAAGCTGAAAATACTATATTATATATGCACTGCATCTCCATTGGAAACTGCACTTGGAAATCACCACCAGATGCTAGACAGTAACTTTTCATGCACAAACACACACCACTCTCACATTGGCTCAAGCTCGTGTCCTGTAGAGAAGAGGTTTTGCAACATAAAACACATATTTAATAAGTTTACTGTGCTGGCTAAAGAAAGACACACACGATTTTAAAACCTCCCCATACTCACATTTAACAAAGAGTCTTACCATTATTGGCTTGCCCTGAAAGGTTTTTACTTCTTCCCTTAAGTATTTAAATGCCTGTGTACATAAAAAGCACATTTAATTTAAAAGATCACTTTGATAGAACTACACATCCCCCTACACTTTGATAGAACTTCAAAGGCAGTCTTTAGAAACTGACTAATCTTCATAGCTAGGTCTGCATTCAAATGACCTTATATCATGATAAGTTTGATAATTTTATCAAAAGGAAAAGCCATCGTTATTTTAGACCATCAACAGTTTGCAATACTTCATGCAGTCCAAGCTGCAATATATGTTAGTACAAAGTTTCTGAAACAGTGGTACAAGTACCCTTAGGGGTACTTAAGGGAAGTACAGGGGGTAATGTCAACAACTGAAATTTGGAGAAAACTGAATTTGTTGTAAGTTTTACGATGTTTTATTATTTTTGTATCTTTTACACCCAAAAATGTCAGCGCCTGCCCGGCTACGGTTAACTTGTTTAAACAAATGTGTTGCAATGGTAGAAAAAATTGTGTGTGTCAAAACTGTAGGTCGTGGGGGGTACCATGCATTTTTTTAAAAGTGATAGAAATGTAGCCGTGTTAGTCTGGTGTAGCTGAAACAAAAAACAGGACTATGTAGCATTTTAAAGACTAACAAGATGGTTTATTAGGTGATGCGCTTTCGTGGGCCAGACCCACTTACTCAGATCAAATAGTGGAAGAAAATTGTTACAACCATATATACCAAAGGATACAATTTAAAAAAAAATGAACACATGAAAAGGACAAATCAAATTTCAGAACAAAAGAGGGATGGGGGAAGGAGGTAAATGTGTGAGCCAATGATATTAGAGGTGATAATTAGGGAAGCTATCTTTGTAATGGGTAAGATAATTAGAGTCTTTATTCAAACTTAAGTGTAAAATGTCAAATTTTAGCATGAATGACAGTTCAGAGGATTCTCTTTCAAGTGTATTCTTAAAAGGCCTTTGAAGCAGGATGCAGGTAATCAAGTCGTTGAGACTATGTCCTTTCTGGTTGAAATGGCAAGAAACTGTTTTTTCTTTGGGATCCTGTCTAATATCTGTTTTGAGAGCACTGATCCTTTGGCGAAGCGTCTGAGACGTTTGTCCAATGTACATAGCAGACGGACACTTTCGGCACATGATGGCATACATTATATTTCTGGGTGTGCAGGAATATGTGCTCTTCATCTTATAACTCACTTGGTTAGGTCCAATAATGTTATCAGCAGAGTGAATATGTGGACAAAGCTGGCAAGAGAAGGTACCAGGGTTGGTATTAGTGTGGTATGTCCTGTGGTTGTTGGTAAGAATCATCTTGAGGTTAGGTAGTTGTCTATAGGAGACTATGGATCTGTCTCCCAGAGCCTCTTGGAGTCTAGTATCCTGTTCCAGTATAGGCTGTAGTTTATTGATAATGTGTTGGACGGGTTTAAGTTGGGAGCTGTAGGTGATGACAAGTGGTGTTATTGTTGGTTTTCCTGGGTCCGTCTTGAAGTAGATGGTTTCTAGGTATTCATCTGGCTCTTTCAAATTTGCTTTATTTCATTTCTCCGGGTGGGTAGTTGACATTTATAAATGCTTGGTAGAGATCCTGAAGTTTCTGGTCTCTGTCAGTGGGATTAGAGCAGATGCGGTTGTATCAAAGGGCTTGGCTATAGATGATGGATCGTATGGTGTGTTCTGGATGGGAGCTGGAAGCGTGTAGGTAACTGTATGAGTCAGTGGGTTTTCTGTAGAGTGTGGTGTCTAATTTTCCATTGCTGACACCATTTCCTGGACACCACAGTACAAATCAGACAGGATCACAAAGAAAAACAGTCTCTTGCCATTTCAACCAGAAAGGACATTGTCTCAACGTGATTACCTGCATCCTGCTTCAAAGGCCTTTTAAGAATACACTTGAAAGAGAATCCTCTGAACTTTTGTTCATGTTAAAATTCGACACTTTACACTTAAGTTTGAATAAAGACTAATTATCTTACCCATTACAAAGATAGCTTCCCCAATTATCACCTCTAATATCATTAGCTCACAGACATTTACCTCCCCCCCCCCCCTCCCTATACCCCTTCTGTTCTGAAATTTGATTTGTCCTTTTCATGTGTGCTCATTTTTTTAAATTGTATCCTTTGGTATATATGGTTGTGACTATTTTCTTCCACTATTTGATCTGAGGAAGTGGGTCTGGCCCACGAAAGCTCATCACCTAATAAACCATCTTGTTAGTCTTTAAAGTGCTGCATAGTCCTGTTTTTTGTTTCATTTTTTAAAAGGGGTTACTTTATAAAAAAGGTTGAGAAACACTGTGTTAGTACATATGCCATCCTGCTTTCCTCCATCTTTCTTAAATCCTAACAAAGAAATGACTATATCATGTTTCTATCAAAGAGGAATTATTTCCTCTCTGTTGCAAGGGTTACATTGCCAGCAGTTTAAAACAGCAAGAGAAAGTGCATGCCTTGAATGTGCCCCTGCAACTGCATGTCAGTATTTGCATTTGACATTGAGAAACCACACCAGAGAGAGATTTTGTACCAAGTCAGACTATCTTCACTGCAAGACACCTATTGTTCCCTACGGCAGGGAAAAACACAAAAAACAGTGCCCATCAAGTTATTTACAGGGATACTTCATCTGCCTTGTTTGAAATTATTATTTAAGATGCCCACTTCTTGGCTTGCTCAATTAAAAAAAAATTTAAAAAAATCCAGTTTCATTTTCTTGTCCAGTCAATTTCTATAAAGTTTGGCTTCCAGATTCTTATGCAGTAACACAAAACCACAAGGCTTAGTTGTTAGGACTGTAGCAGGATGTACACTAGAGGAGATGTTCTAAACGAAAAAAAAAATTGATGAATCTATTGCTCTTAAGCCTTCTATAAAAGACCCAGCTGGATCTAGGTATGTGAAAGTGTAATTGTGTACACAATCATTGATTAACCTTCATGGTTACATGCAGACTCCTGGTACATGCTTAAAAGCTGGCTCCCAGCACGTACTGACTCCTGGGAAGCTGCTCTCTACCCTCTCTCCACTGTAACAGAGGCAGCAAGGCAAGGGGGGCAGGCAGAAGCCAGTTTGTGTGGTGAGCCATCTTTTAAATCGCCTAACATTCCTAGTTCTAGACATTTGTTCCAACAGTACAATTTTTAAAACTACAGGAATTAATGCAGTTCCATGTACAGTAAAACTCCATTGGTCCGGCATTCAATGCTCCGGCACTCCTGATGGTCCGGCACCATCGGGAACCCGGAAGTGCTTGGTCAGCCGGACCATTGGAGCTGCTCTGCACCCGGCTTCCCCGATTCAGCCACTGCTGAAACTAACAAGCAGCTGAATTGGGGACACCAGGACAGAGCAGCTCGGGTAGGTCCCATAGCACCACACCTCGGCGCTGCGGGACCGACCCGGCAGCACCCCAGCTGCTCTGTCCCAGGCGTCCCTAAGAGCAGCTGGGGTGCTGCCAGCTTGGTCTCGCAGCAACGAGGGGTGGTGCTACCGGACCAACCCAGCAGCACCCCAGCTGCTCTGCCGCAGGCATCCCAATTCAGCCGCTGCTCAAACTGACCAGCAGCGGCTGAATCGGGGACGCCTGGGGCAGAGCCCGACTATCGGAAGGGGGGGGGGGCTATGAAGGGTCTGGGGTGGCATCCCCCACAACTGCCCCCTTCCGATAGTCCGGCATATCGGATAATCCAGCACCCCCTGGGTCCTAAAGGTGCCTGATTATCAGAAGTTTACTGTACATTGTTTCCCCCTTTTAGCCAGCTCTAGTTTGAACTAGGGATGTTAATTTTTAATTAATCAATTAATCGAGCAGACAATAGAATTGCCATCAACTACTCGATCAGTCAATAAGGGGTGGAACAGAACATTCGCCATCCCGACTGCACCTCTGCCTCTTAAATGTAGTAAGACCTGCCCATGGCTCTTACTACATACACTTCAAAGGCAGAGGCGGAGCGGGTACTCAAGCAGTTCCCACTCACCTTGGGTTCTTCCTCCCTTTGAATATGGAGCAGGAGTTGCTACATCCCAAAGGGAGAGGCACAGCAGTTGGACCAGCATGGGGGGAGGGGGGGGAGACTGCTTCAGTCCCCACTTGTGCCGTTTCCCTCTGCACCTCTAGTACCCCTGTCCCCCATCAAGACTGTGATGGGCGAACCGGATTTTGAACTGGCTCCCCACCACCAGCACTGGCTCCTGCTCCCCTCCTTGTTGCCCCTCTGACCAGTCAGCCAGTCAACTCACTACTGCACTACCGAATAAGCATATGCTTATCGGGTAGTCGACCAGTCACTTACATCCCTAGTTTAAACGAAGCCAGCATTTCAAATATAGAGCTCTACATCCAGTATCCAAGATTTCCATTAACCAAATGCCATTATTTTGTTGTCAAGGGTAGCAAGAAAGACCAAACAGAAGCAGCAAACATGGGAAGAGGCAAACCGTAGAAATGCAGTCCAACAACAACAGTCATCACTAAGCACATGGATTTCTCTATCAGTTAAAATGAATTCAACTTTGTAAATAAACTTTTAGCTCTCCAGGCAATAGGTGCTGCATACATCAATCAAGTCAGTTATGTCTCCCTCGTGACACACATTTTACCAGGCACTATGTGTGCAGCTCTCAGTAACAAATCAAGTCCAATTAAAGGAAAGAGATTAGCTTCAAATTAAATGGAGTCTTACCTGTTGTGCATCAGTATCTGACTGGAATGTAATGTACCAGTTGTTATTGTGAGCAAACTCACAGCTTATTACTCTGGGACAGTTTTCACTTTTAAACAGTGCCTTCACCTCCTGAAGAAAGAGGAAACCTGTTAGTTATGGGGACCCAGCCCTATCATTGCAAATCAACTCTAAGATTTAACACCCTCTCCCCATCGGGGAAGGTTTTCCTTCTATGACTCTTCTGCATATAGAAAGCTCATCTTCTAGCCACGAATACGTCCAATCTCCAAGCAAGGGCACACCACTTATGTTGTTCAGCTAGACCTGTACCAGTCTAGTAATGAGACATTTCAAACTTTAATATGTGGATATATTCCTCCAGATTTAACAGGAGAATGTGGGTGTGTGCGCTAATTCATATTCTCCCAAACAACATTTTCATTTCCAAACCCTGAGATCCTCACTCACACAATTCTGAACTGTGCTTCTTTAGCAGAAACAAAAATACAGGACTATGTAGCACTTTAAAGACTAACAAGATGGTTTATTAGGTGATGAGCTTTTGTGGGAAGCTCACCCCCTAATAAACCATCTTGTTAGTCTACATAGTCCTGTTTTTTGTTTCAGCTAGACTAGACTAACACGGCTACATCTCTATTACTATTCTTTAGCAGAAAGCATCCTTGTAAGAGATACCACCCCTCCCAGGGACTGAACGCACTGTAGGCTTGCCAGCCTGGGTAGGAAGACAACTGGAAGCAAGCAGGTCTTACATGGCAGAGCACAGCAGTTTTAGGTGCTGCATAACAAAATTTAGCTTTCTTCAATAGATGACATGCATATAAGTACATTTGTCAAGAAACGAATGAAAATGAGATGCCCAAAAATCACTTGAGAAAGTTTAACTACTTGAGATTTCTACTCAGTGGACAAACACATCTGTGCTCAGGAAAGTCTTTAGGATTTATGGGGCCTTACATAGTACTATTATACTGGTGCCCCTATACCCAACAGCAGCCTGGGGAATGATTTGTTGAGAGAGTTTATAATGTTAAGCAATACACTAACAGTATTCTAAAGCAAACTTTAAAACTAAGGTCCTGTTGATTAACATACTAAATTCAGAAACTGACAGTATATACCTGGGGTTGGCAAATGCCTGTTAAATGGCTTCATTACCACGTGAATGGCTTTCACAGGTTCTATGTTCTGCTACAAGAACAGGGTTTTCCCACTTCAAGTAGATCCTCTCTGAAGGAAGCAGAGCCACAGAAAAGGGATAGGAAGAGGTGGGTGGGAGGACACTAGGACCTAGTCATGCCCTAAATTTTCAGGTTCCCTCCACAGCTGTATATGGGTACGGATGACACTGTGCTGTTCTTTAAGCGAATGACATGAGTCTTGCACTCATAAGCTACTCAGATTAAAAAGACATTCCTTCACCTCTCAAAAAGTGGGCATTTTTGGTGAGGGAACAATGGGATAAACAAAGATTCCAGCATTAAGCTACCAAGGAAGCATTAGGAGTTACTGCCTTCAAACTGCATGCAATTTTCCTTGTTCACTAAGCTTACCTTGAATAGTCCCTTAGAATGTGTGTTAACTATTTATACTAAATCATCTTTTCAATCTTGCATTTAGCTGTGATGCTCCGAGTACTTATCCCTGAGCTGAAGATGAGCTTTGTGTGGCTCCTCTCTCACCAACAGTAGTTGATCAAATAAGAGATTACCTCAACCACCTTGGTTTCAAGTTAGCCAAGTTACCTTGACAGAGGTCCTTCTGAAGCAAGATTCTTAACCTTGACAGAGGTCCTTCTGAAGCAAGATTCTTAACTTCAACAAGAGCAACAGTTACGCAAGAAGTTGCTGGCATCAAAATGGGTTTCAGCTTTTAAGAGGAGCAACAGACTTCAGAAATTTACAAGGCAAAAAATCTTAAGTGCCACTATATAAATGTCTCGTATTACACAGCTCTAAAATCTTTTTAAAAAAAATAACTAACAGCTCTGTCAGCCAAATATCAACAGGCATTTTATTATGCTCTATCATCATGAGCTTGACTCAAACTGGGTCACAATGAATAGGAAAATTTGTATTAATGTTTTTATCTGCCAAAATAACCCTCAGACTTAATGCAAAGTGCTTGCTGTGAAAATTTTTGCCTGAAATCTGTGTTATCCCCTCAACTGACTTCAGTTTTGTATCCAAAAGGAAACCCATTCAACCGCCCTTCCAGAAAGCCTAGGTGGCTCCACAGTCTTCAGTGGAAGATAAAACGTTTTATAGAACAAAGAGCATTTTACTGCGTTGTCATCCTTTTTCATTATGTTGATATCAATGGAATGAGATATGGCCTTTGGTTTCCCATCACTTCAAGAAAGAGAAAACTGTAAGTTGTTTTACAGAAGACCACTCAGTTGAATTAAATCTTATCCACAACTTAAGTTGCCCATCAGCTTTTTAAAAAAGCACATCACTCTTTCTGTTGCAGCTTGAAAGCCACATTTTCAAGTCCCAATATACTTACTGCAAAGGATGGGATTTTTTTTTTTTACCTCTATAGGCGTTGTTTCAGGGATCTCACGAAGAATAATAATGCATCGTTTATGGTTTGGTCTTACTTTCTCCCCTCTCTCATCTACTTGTACCATAGGGGAAGCTAAAATTAAGATAAAATTGGATATTAGCGTAACTCTCTGCAATATGCACACAACTGACAGCAGCAAGATTCAAACAGATGTGTGTTTGGATATATTGTAGACATTAAGGATCTCCTTCAGTTAGTATTTAATTTTTCACTAGTCACTCCACACACTATAGCTGTCAATGTGTACTCAACTATACGATTAACCAATAAGCCTTGGCTTATTGGTTAGTCCTGTAAACTACACACACTTCTGCCCCCTTGCTGCCTCTGTATCAAGGGGAGTGGGGAGGGGGGGGAGGAGGGGCAGGAGCCGGTGCCCATGAGGAACCAGTTTTTAAGCCAGCTTCCCACAAGCACCAGATCCTATGGAGCTGTCTGCCATCTGCTCTCCTACCCCAATCCCCGCACTGCTGCCTCTAAGAGAGAGGAAGCAGTGAGGGGTAGGGGCAGGCAAGAGCCAGTACAGACGAGAAGCTGGCTTTCAAGCCAACTCCCCATGCATATCAGCTCCCATGGAGCTGCCTCTGAAATGAGCTTTGAATGTGAGAAGAGACATGACTGTTTTATTGTCTACACAGACTGTCAGAGATCCTGACATTTGTTTAGTTACCTGTAGAGATTACAGACAAAACCAATTGTGACAGAGCTCAATCTTAAAAGGTGAGGCACAAGGGTTTCTGAAAAAAAATTGTAACCGTATTTGGTAATTAAGAGTTTAAGCTTTTACCAAGAATAGTATTTTCTCCCCAACAGCCACTGCACTTTTATTTTTATCCTAGGTGCCTGTCTCCACTCATATTATGTAGTTCAGAAACTAACAGCAATAAGAACAAATTTTTACTTCTCATACAGTAAACAGGCCTACTGGCAGAAAAAAGTATGTACTGGACTACATACAGGCATACCAGGATGTATGCTCAATACTGACAGCAGAAGTCATACAAAATTAGCTATATCTTAAAACAATGAACTGTGACTAGAAAAAAAAGTAATGCAGCTTTTTTTTTTTTTTTTTTAATTATCCTTGCACCTGGGTAGATACATTATTTGTGTAACTGAGTGATGAGTTCTTCAATTATCTGGAGTCATGAATTTTTTTTAAACACATGCACTAAAGGTCATATACATATACTTCTAATATTCAAAGACACTAAGCACTTCCTTGCTTCCCAGATTAATTGTGAGTTGTGGGAGGTTGGCATCAAACATGCATCAGGAGTTGATCTTCTTGAATTTCCCATTTAAATCTTAAGGAAAGAATTCCAGAGGATTTTATACCATTTCTTTCTTTGGCCAATAAGAGTCAGATGTTTACATTGTGTGTGAGAGAAATCTTAAATATAGGCATGTCTTCACACCTGAGCAGGTGGGGAAGGCAGACTTGCTGTTCTGGGAGTAACGTTTTTGCTTTTAGTTAACAAAACTCAGTCCTCCTGAGAGCCGTATCTTAAGACAAAATTGAGGAAGTTCACTTAATACAAAATATAGGAGACCGAGCTAACTACTCTTATATGGATTTGCTTTGGATAGCTAGGTTTCCTTCAAAAAGAATCAATTGCAACCCAATTTTTCCACAAATGAAATCAGTAGCTATAGGCCTGAGATTAGTCCCACACAAACAATAATACAACTGCGTTTCTTTAAAACAGAGCTCCTTGTATAAGAGCTTTTAGCGAACATTTCTTCTACCAAGCTAAAAGAAAGTTTTAAATAACAAGTGACGTACATCTCAATACTTCAAGAATAAGGTCAATATTGGTGGTCAGCTTCTTAATTCCTTCTATGTTGGCAATTGTCCATATTGGAACAAACTGATCACTGTCCATTTGAGACATCAAGTAAAGATCCTTAGATAGATTCTCACTAGAAGTGAAAAAAATACACGTTTTAGGCAAAGTCTTAGTTTTAGGGAAAAAAAAGCTTAGTGATAGAACAACTAGACGTTTAAGATTCAAAAAACAAAGTAACTGCCATTCTAATCAACCTGCACATGCTTCCACCAGTTTTCACACTTGAGAATAAATACAAACGAAACTCAATCAAGGCAATGAAAATAAAGTGATAGGGCAGTTGAACAGTGTCTAAGGCTAAACTGCTGTTATATCATCCTGCCTGTACAACATGGAGCTACTTACCAGTATGCTATTAAGTTGCCTTTACCCCCTCAACTTGCAAAATACAGAAAAATAATCTTTACTGAAAAAGATAGCATTGCAGATTGAGGCTCTATAGGAGATGGCTACAGAGCTTCTTTGCCCTTGCAGTGTTTCAGAGGTCCCATTCAATACCAACAGAATTACTGTGGCACATCCACATAGCACCCCTTACAGGTCTTTCTGGGCCACTGTGTTTGTTCTCCAACCTCTCCCTTAGCTTCCAACACTGTTGGAAGTAGTAGTGGTTGGGTAGTTTCCACAAAGGAGCTGCAGCAAGTGTGCATGTTCATATGGAGTTAGCAGGCCCAACTGAATTGGTTCAGCTCCAACACTTCTGGCTTCTTTCCCAAAATGAGGGAGAAAAGATAAACTGCAGCAGAACTGAAGTACCTCATTTTAGGCACTACAAATGACCAATACAACCAATGCTTGTAGACATTGTGTGAACATGGAAGGCTATACATGCTTTGTAAGCTGAGTACATTCCTATCAGTGTTTTCTGTTAACATGCCTTCCACAGAATGCAAACTCTTCTTCCCAAGTCTGCTTTTCCTTCAGACTGTGGGCCAGAATCCAACTCGGCATAACCACGTTGATTAGTGGAGCTGACCAGAAAGTTGTACCCACTTGCACTTAGACCCTCAGTTACTCAAAGGACTAAATCCTAAAAGAAGGAAACCACCACCCTCCCACCAAGCCATTAATTCCATAACCATCTTTAGAGAGAGAATAGTATTCTTCCCTAGCTTCCAGCTCCACAGAAGAGCTTCACTTGATTTATCTTGGTCTTTGAGTTAGCCAAGAACAGTAGGAAATCAAGACCTGAAACTTTAACCTATGGCTTCAAGGCAGTACCTGCATCTTTCATACTAAAACTTCTCCTGCAGATATATACTCATACCCCACATCCAACTGACCCAAGGAGGCTGCCCTGAAATCTCAACAAAATGCCACTTTCCATGGAGCTAAATACATTACTTAGGCACTGCCAACTACCGCAGCAGCAAGTGAAATCCGTATTTGACCTCTGATATTCTGGCCTAAAATCCCCTTTCACAAGGGAGAAAGACCCAGAGCATAGGACATATGTAACCAAAACATGGGGTCATTTAGTTGCAACTTTCACAAAGCATTCATAATAGATGCTGAATTAATTCTTCATATAATACCGTGAGAAGCAGAATTCAAGTTGTTTCTTCAAACATTCTTTCAGGTCTTCTGTAGATACGTCAGAGCTGCTTTCACCTGAAAGAAGCATTCAATTATTCCCCACTAGATCCCAAGCATGTGTAACCAAGAACATAATTTAAATGTGAATTTTAATTGTGCAAAAAGCAAGAAAAATCAATATCCTCCAGTACAACATGAAAGTAATGGAAGTCTGAGAAATACAACTCTCCAACTGTTTTATTGTTTTGACCAATTTGACAGTGTATTTTTGCCCATCTGGACCCCCTTCCACTGACAAGAGAAGCCTTCAAGAGAGGACAACTTGTAATTTTAAAATACTCTGAAGACCAATGTTCAAAAAAGGACTTGAAAACCGAGGACCACATTTTTAGAGCTTCGTGCACAAAGGTACATAAATATAAGTTACCACTGTGATATACACAACTGAACCCTAGTTAAATCCTGTGTGTTAAGGAATACTGCCTGCACATAAAAATATATTAATTGCTCAAACAATTGTGCATATACAATTGAATTTCTATGATTGTAGCTCAAATGTTAAAAGGCTTCAAGATGTGGATCAGACAAATCTCTACACATTGTTGTATCAGCACGAGGGGGACATGAACATGCTGGATTTCACTAGAAAAATCCAAATACGTTTCACACAAAGACATTCCCCCTCCCCCCCATCATAAGAGCAATTGATAATCTTAACTCAATTAGTGAAAATGCAGGGTGAAAGTGGGGCTATTTATATATATTTTTAGCAGACTCTCTCCCCTCATCATAGCCTGTTGCATTTAACAAACACCGTAACACACAAGCCTTCCCACAGCAGGTTACTGGGGAGGCGTATTTTTAACTTTGCTGTTTTGGTGACCAGAACACTAGATTCATTCAATCTTGAAGCAGAGGGCACTAAGCTAGGGGGAGAGGTAGATAGGTTGGAGGGCAGGGATAGGGTCCACAGCAACCTAGACAAATTAGAGGATTGGGCCAAAAGAAATCTGATGAGGTTCAACAAGGACAAGTGAAGAGTCCTGCACTTAGGACGGAAGAATCCCAAGCACTGTTACAGGCTGAGGATTGACTGGCTAAGTAGCGCTTCCACAGAAAAGAACCTGGGGATTACAGTGGATGAAAAGCTAGATATGAGTAAACAGTGTGCCCTTATAGCCAAGAAGGCTAATGGCATATGGAGGAGCATTGCCAGCGGATCTAGAGAAGTGATTATTCCCCTTTATTTGGCACAGGTGAGGCCACATCTGGAGTACTGCGTCCAGTTCTGGGCCCCCTCTACAGAAAGGATGTGGATGCATTGGAGGGGGTCCAGTGGAGGGCGACCAACATCATTAGGGGGCTGGAGCATGTGATCTATGAGAAGTTGAGGGATTTGGACTTATTTAGTCTGCAGAAGAGAAGAGTGAGGGGGGATTTGGTAGCAGCCTTCAACTTCTTGAAGGGAGGTTCCAATGAGGATGGAGATAGGCTCTTCTCAGTAGTGAGGGGTGGCAGAACAAGGAGCAATGGTTTCGCGTTACAATGAGGTCTGGGTTGGATATTAGGAAAAACTATTTCACTAGGAGGGTGGTGAAGCACTGGAATGGGTGACCCAGGGAAATGCTGGAATCTCCGTCCCTAGAGATTTTTAAGTCTCGGCCTGACAAAGCCCTGGCTGGGTTGATTTAGCTGGGATTGGGTCCTGCTTTGGGTAGGGGGCTGGACTCGATGACCTCCTGAAGTCTCTTACAGCACTAGGATTCTATGATTCAGAATATAGTCCAGACGTCATCAAAATTAGAAAAGCCTCCCCCTTTAATAGCCAAACATGAGCTCACCTGATACATTGCAGCAGGTAATTAACATTTTTCTCAGAGCTGCGAGCGTTCCTGCCAGCATCAATAATGTAAATCCAAACAAACACGTAAAGCCATGTTTATTTGTGCTTCCCAACAGAAGTGCTTCCTTGGACTATAATCTTACCATACACCAAAAAGGTGCACAAATTAGTGTGTATACACACACACACACACACACAATACTCCATTCACCACAAAAACCAATTCCTTTTGACTAGATAGCAGGAAAAATGTTTGTGCACACAAAAACATTGTCACACGAGAAGTTGTCTTATGAGAGTACTGTCAACAAAGGAAGCAAGATCTTTGACACACCCTATTCATTTGGGTCAACGAGTGCATCGAATATTCTTATCCTGTACAATGAGGTTCGATTCTAGAGAGAAGATTTCTCCAAGTCCTGTGTTTTGCAAAGGCTAAGTTTATTTAAATAAACACTCTTCACAGAAAAGTTCCTTAATACTGCTATTGGATGAGTTATTGAACATTGTCTTCTGGATCCTCAGATACCTGATGCTTCCCTTCTTCCCGCCCTGCAGCTCCATCCTGAATTCTCACTGCAAAGGGCTCTCCGAGCCTCTGTCCCAACTATACCACACGCTCCTCTTCTTCCTTTCAATAGTACTGCCTAGCAAAAAGTCTTTTGCAATGCTATTGGCTAAACTTAAGTAATTTTCTAAAGCTACAGGGCCAGTAGGAGACATGTTGAGCACTTGAGAAGCTCTATTCATCCTCTCACATAACCATGTTTCTCTTCTAAATTAAGTTCTTATCCCAGGGCTGTTAATGTTAATTATTCCATTTATAAGCTCTACAGAGAAGCAATCTTCTGCTTTATTCAGAGCCTCGCTACAAGTGATAACTAGTGAAGACAAGAGAACATTTTTGCTTTTACAGCAAAAGCAATTGTATTAAGCTTTGAACTTTAATAAGTGTAGAAAAGACAGACAGATCACATTTTGGGTGTATGAATATTAACAATGAGACATCCCGGAAGACTACATGAGTTGAGGACAACACGGAATGTAAGATGCTACTATAGCTTACTCACCAGAAATATCATAAATTTGGTACTCAAGATCCTCAGTTGCCAGGGCCATTCCATTAGCAGCTGCTTCCTCCACACCAGTGCCATTTCTTAAAGCATCACATGTTGGAGAATACATCACTTCATACTGCTTACAGCTATCCTCCCCAATCTCTACATTACCTGGAAAGAGAACACACCAGTTTATTTTTCGTCTGAAAAATATATTACCTGACATTGTTACAACCAACACCATATATTATAACGAGAAGACTTCTGGTTTTTAAGTTTCTTTATACATATATAGACAGTTTCTTGGTTTCCCTTGTCTGTACTCTCATAACGGGGGGAAGGGAGGACAGGTCAAACCATGGCAGGAAACCCAAAACTTTTGTAACATCTGGAACAGTTTTTTTTCTTTCAATAACCATCAAGTTGACTCCCTAAACATACAGCACTTATGCCACAGAGACAGCTAAATTATTATATGATCTGTTTTATATAAAAGTACCCAGGACTTTCAACTTAGCAGGATTATAAAACAAACTAGAAGAATGCGGGTATTAGATAATTTATTAATCTATTCCACAAACTATTTGGGACAGAATGGAGTGGTGTTTTACTTAAATATCTGAAACGTGGTTGGGGTACAATGGGCAGGGGAGTGGGAGGGGGACAGCGAAGAGAACCGAAGAGTTTACTTGCAGAAGGTTTCACTCTAATCAAATAGGTCATTTCTACTTTAACTCTTTCCTTAACCTATTCAAAAGCATGTTCGCAGTAAAGGACATTAATGGCAAAAATGTACTTAAGTACAGAAGAAACTGCATGAGGCAAGTAAAAAGGCACATCTGGAGCAATTAGAAATCTAAGCGACTAGTCGACTATCCGATAAGCATGTGCTAGTCAACTAAGGACTCAACTAGTTGCTTCTCTCCCCACTCCTGTACTTTTCAAAAGCAGAAGCAACACAGGGAGCACAGGGCAAGAGGGGAACTCAAGCAGTCCCACACTGGCCCTGTGCTCCCTGCTTTTGAAATGTACAAGAAATGTACTGCTTGAGTCCCCCACTCACCCCCAGCTCTCCACAGCGCTTCTACTTTTGAAATGTTCAAGAGCCCATGGGGCTCTGGCTACATTTCTAAGGCAAAGGTGCCCTTAACTAATCCAGGGCTACTCAACATGCAGCCCAGCCCACTTGTTTGAGGCTTGGTTTTACATAGGGCTCGATAAGCAACCTGCGGGTGATATCCTTTGAACATGGCGTCCACTGGGAACATGCTCCACAATGGCAAGCCATCTCCCAGGCGGAGTAAGCATTGAAAGTTGCAAGCGGATGGACTGGCAGGAATGGACAGGTACAGGGTGTCAGCGTTTCTAGCCCCCCAGGAAGGAGGTGCCAGGGGCACTGTGTGAAAGAACCTATTTGCATATATATTTGCATGTATATGCAACCACACTTAAGTTGCAGCCCTCAGCATGTGCTGAGAGTATCATTGTGGCCCTTGGGGCTTCCAAGGTTGAATAGCCCTGGACTAATCAAATAGCTGATGGAATTTGCACTGACTGTGTAATTAGTTGATTAATCTAAATTTAACATCCCTAGGAGAAATATGCTTTAGCTTTACACTTTAGCTTTTTTAAGCAGTATATAAGAGTATGAAATATTTTAGCTATTCAAAAAGATAAGCATGAAAACACCAATAACTAAAAGAAAAAAGTTGACTAAAGGAGTATCATTTATTGGATGAACTTCTACCTGTGAGTGAGACAAGCTTTTTAGCTTAGTGACTCGATGCAAAGTCCACTGACTTCTGTGAGCTTTTTATCTTCCAAGTTCAACTTCAAGTTAAATGGCCAATTCTGCCATAGACTTAGATTTGAGTGAATTCTGCCTGTGGGAGCTGGAAGTGCTGAACATCTCACAAGGAACTTAATCTAATGCTTTCATCCTGAGGTAGCAAGATAACCACCATCTACTTCTTAATTTCTTCAGCTACCTAGAACACACCAGTACTACAGAACAGCAAATCCGAGTTACTTGGCAACAATAATCCCAAGGTTGAATATTTGCCTAAGATTGGTGTAAATTAATGTAGTCAACTACACATTGCTTCCAGTGGAAAATAAAAATACACTAGTGTTTCTGTCATACTGAACATGTGGATATAATAAGCCTTTTCATTATACTTAATAACATTAAAGCAGACATGGCTTTTGCAATGAGCTAAAGAATGAATGCACATGTTGTGGGAATATACATACTTTTAAAACTCTTAGCTGATTTATTTAACATTGCTACAATTAATCTCTCAAGCCTTTTCTTATTTACGAAATTCCCTGCACAATTTCCCAGTTTGGTAAAACCCCACATGTTTTTACTTTCTCCCCAATGTCCACCTGAGCTTTGGCTGTTTTGGAGCTAGGATTTTTTCCTATGGTGAAGTGGATGGATCCACACATATCCCTGCTTTAGGTTGCTCTGCGGGTGAGAGCATGTAGTATTACAAGGACTGAAATACATCTTCTCTTCCCCTATTCATAGTATGAAACCAAATGCAGAGTTAATCCACCCTACACTATCTTCTTGGACAATCTTTGCACCAGAAAGACTCCCGTGCTAGAGCCAGCTGGAGAATGTTGGAATTGCTCTGCCAGGAACAATTCCAGAGACAACAGAAGCACAGAGCCCTGAGCATATACCTGAAGTATATTTTGGTCTCCAGTAATCTGTCAAAGCAAGATTGGGGGAGCTTTCCTTTACTGCTTCATGTTCCATTACTATGTGCCTTCTTCTGCAGAAGCGATCTCACCTTCTTACCTGGAAGTATTGGTTTGAGACCTTTGGCCATCCATCCTCTACAGGACTTCATCAGCTACATTCAACAGACTGAAAACTACAAGTAACTGACAGCAAATGGACAATTTTAGACCAAGGAGACATGTTTATTCCAGAGACTGCATGATGCCAGACCAAAACATGAAGTTGCTAATGTAATGACAGCAAAGCTTACTCCCTCCTTCCCAGGGATTGTCCCACCTGCTCTCACAGATGGCAGATGTCTTTGAGGTTTGGCATCCACACAAGGGACTGACACACATCAGCCGATATCAACACTCATTCATAACCTTCCTATTCTCTTTTAAATCAGGGCTTCCCAACCTATGGGTCGCCATTACGTTTCAAAAGGGTCACCAAGTGTCTCCCCAGGTAGCTCTGCCCCCTTTCCTCCCCCCCGTTTTTGAATTGCCTTCCGTCACCAAGTCTCCTGACTTGTCAAAACGGGTCCCCATCTGGAAAAGGTTAGTAACCGCTGCTTTAAATGCTAAACATGAGCATTGTGTCCTTAGAGCTTTTCCATCTTATTCCCCATCATAAACCTAGTCTACTGTTAGTTTTGTTTAATTAACATAACTATATTGGTTCAAGGTTTTTATTTAAAAAAAATACAACTATACCATTACAACTTCTAATGCAAGTCAAGTTACACCATCTGAAGTGTACTTACATCATTATAACCACTGCTGCACTACAGGGGTTGCACAGCTTTAACTAGGCCAGTATAATTTAAGATGCACATGTTTGTAAATACACACAACCTATATTTATATCATAAGAACAGAACATTTTTCCAAGCTGTTTAAAAGATAAGATGGTTGCATTTACAGTTACTGCTGGAGTAGTGTCAGAGAAAGTATGATGTAAACCATGGTTATTTGTTTCTCAGTGCTGAAGAGCTGGTTTTGGATTTATAGGATTAAATCAAAACCGACTTACATGCAGTAGCAGCACTTGAGACTACAGTGCTATTTATCAAGGAAAAATAACTGACTCCCATAAATGGAATTTTTTGCTCAGTAAAGGCCCCATGCTGGAAGAGCAACCCGTTGGTAGAGTGTAGCGAAGCAGTTACCCCACTCTGGCTATAGGGAGCCTGCACAGAGCCCTGGACAATCAGGGAGAGGCTTGTAAGAATCCAATCAGAGGACAGCTTGCTGGGGTAGCCCTGGTTATAAGGAGCTGGGCAGTTTGGTCTTAACCACGGAAAGCACAGGACAGGCTCCCAGAGAAGCGCTCTAGAGAAAACAGTACTGGGCAAGCTCAGGGGAGCTAGAGAGAGTAAGTCTCCAGTCTGACACCTACCAGGCTGCATGACTTGAAACAAGGGCCAGGTAAGTGCAGGGCTCACATGGGAAGTGGCCCAGGAAACAGTAAGGGGGGGAGCAGGGGAAGGAGGAGGGCAGGACAAGGCTGCCACCAGAGGAACCCAGAGCAGTGGGCAGGCATGGGTCCTCCTCTTTTCCCTTTGAACCGCACCAAGCCACACTGAGGAGTGGTCTTTAAAAATCTCGTGGCTTGCCCCAGAATGAGGGGCTAGACTAGGGATGGGAAATAATTTTCGTGGAGGGGGCACTTGATTAATTTTGCTATGTGGTCACAGACCAGCTCCACACCCTCACGACCACCCAGAGGGGGTGTGCCTTGGGGCTGATGAAGCAGGGCCTGGGGACTAGCCTGCCCGCAAAGCTGTCAGGGGCCAGAGGCTTTCAATTAAAAACACAACAAAGGACTCCTCTCCCAGCCCAACCACTACCACATTTCCTGGTAGCTGCCCGGGTTTGCTGCAGCTATTTAAATGGCTTTTGGCTCTGGCCCCTGTCAAGGTAACATCACCACCATAAGTTATTTAATTAGGATCTTGCTGCCTAAGCCACTACCTGGAAATTCAGTGGCATAGGCAGGAGGATATAAATAGAAAGCAGACAAATGCAGTCTAAGAGCAGGATCCAGCCCCTGGGCCACATCCTGCCTAGCCCTCACGCTGCAGTTGGTCATGGCAGCAGGTCTGAGACAGAGGACTTCTGATATTCCTAGAAGGACAACTAGATTTAACTAAATTAGTACACAAGTACAGTCTAAGCTTAAAGCATGCAATTAAAAGGCAATTGCCCTGAGCACGCATTCCAGTATGAGTGTAACTGTGAAATAGCTCCATCTACCTGGAAAGCATGTAGCCCTCAGATCTCAATCTCTCTGTTCACAGGGGCCAAGTGCATGCTAACGTGCAGCAATGGTGAAAGAAAGCAACAGAGAAAGAGAGACAGGAAAAAGGAATAAAGAAGGAAAAAAGGCGGAGATAAGAGTATAGAATCCATTTCTACACTCTAGCAGCTTGTTTCCTCGTAGCAAGATATTTTGTCATCATTGGGCCTCTTAAGTGTTATAGGGGGATCATAACCAGCGTTGCCCAAAAGCTGAGCACTAGGGGTAGCCACCCAGGAGAGATTTAAATGCCATCCATGTGATAAGCAGAAGGCTCACAGCTGGCAACATTTTCTACTGTTGGTGCACATGAATTTTGGTGCCTTAACAAAATTCATTTGGCACTTGAATGGAAAATTTAGAGGGGACGCTGGTAATAACACTGACCCCCTTATTGGATTTTTTTTTCCATATCCTGCTTATTCTTCAATACAACTTCAGGTACCAACTCAGTCAGACTAAATGCCTTCAGATCAGACCTTTCTTACTGATGCAGTCAAGAAGCACTAAACTGCTTCTGAAAACTTGCCACATTGGCTTACTTTAGCCTCTAGAGCTGTTCGTTCAAGGACAAGAACACTGTTTGCTTTCTACTGCTGCATATAGATTATACAATACACACACACACTTTTCAAACTTTGTAAGGGATTTAGTCATCTTACCCTCACTATGAGTTCCTGGTACAGCAGCTGTTTCTTGCCACAAGTGCTCTGTGCCATTGGTCACTGGTGCAGCTTCAGTGCTTCCCTGGGGATCTTCTTGCCACACTTTTGCATTTGGATTTAAGCCAGTACCTTTTGATGTTACCTGCTGAAGAGACAAAAGTAAATTTGAAAAAATCCAAAAATATTAGAAATTAGACAAGTTATTACATCTTAGTGTAATGCTTTTTTTTAAGACAATTTTTCATCTTAGTGTCTAAATGACCAAAGAGATGAAATACAGAACTTTATCTTCCAAAAGAGATTAGGTACTCAAGCCAAAGGTAGAACAGGAAAATTAAATAACTTTGATAGTTGAAAGCATATTGTTTCACATTCCATACGAGGTGCGATGTCCCCTTGTACCTCCATTTTATGGCCATGGCATTGACCTGATTTTGGGTTTTTTAGGGCAAGCAGAGCAAGAAATCAGATGAATTAGACACCCATGTCACGACTTCACACAGAAAGTATGACATCCATAATCCTTTACCCCTTAACAAAAGAGGGGAAATCTTCCTATTCCAACCCCTTCTTTGAAGGGGATAGGAAGGCAGCCCACTACATTGCACTGGAGATAAGGACCCTGTAAGGATGTGTGGAATTAGACAAGTGCTCAACCACAAAACTCAGCCCTGACAAAACACCTGTTAGCTACCCAAGAATTCTTTATCACTAGTTTCTGATTGAAGTTGTTTTCTGCAAGCATTCTGTACCTTACTCAGAACAGCTCTCCCCAACTCAGGGTAGGAAACAAAGGGAGAAATTTATTTTGGCACCTGAAAAACTTTTCTGTTCAAACTCTAATGAGCTTAAGTTGATACTATGAAGAAAAAACAAAAAAACAAAAAACACACCCACAATTACAACCACCAAGGTGCTGGGCATCTCAAGAGATAAACTGCTCAATCACCCAAAGGAGATATTCCAGTTCAGTGATTAGGAAACAAGTGTTTAAGGAAAAGTTTCCTGTATCAACTGTTCCCCCAATCCAGAATTAAGGGCCACAGGGTAACTTCGGGGGACAGGAAATTAGGAAGACAGAAAGCAATAGTAATACAGAGACACCATATCCGAGAGTGAATAAAGCCAATCCACAGTGCCTGAAAGATATTATATTAAAAATAAAGTGTGTCCCTCAATTCTGGTAGACTGACTGAGAAGGTGGCTTAAGTGAAAATATGCATATTGCCTAAAATCCTGAAATGGTTCCTAAAAGTTTCAGTGGTATTCCCTGTGCCAAATTATTACCTTTTCACCCACCCATACACCCCAAATTTCCTCCAGCTGTCAGAAATGGAAGAGCTTAAATATCACACTGCCTAATTGAAAGTTTTCTTGAAAAAATAAATAAATCCAAGTGAACCTTCAAAGCACACTTACTAAAGATTGGCAGGAATTAAGACAACAATAGAATGACAGTGGAAGAGAGCACTGCTTGTCCCGCCATAAATTTTCCCTAAAGAACCGCAATCCAGAAAACAAGGACGTTTGGTATCAAAGTTTAACCTTCTAAAGTCTCTGGAGTTAAGGAAACAAGCATAAGGAAACTGTATAGTTCCCTGAAGGAATAATTCTATTGATCTGTGTCATGGTTCTATCAAGCTCCAAATCTTTTCTTCAACATATAAGCTTATGGAATTAAACCACATGTAACGGTGTCCTAGCAATGTGACAACGCCTAAGAAACAAGTAATTTTTTCAACAGGTTTATCGTCAAGGGGGAGAGCGTGGTTCCTATAGCTGATCCTAGCAAACAGGACACTTCAAGGTTAGGAGAATTTAGAACAGTATCAATTTTCGTTAGAGTTAGTCAAGTTTTCCCCTTTGAACAGTAGGCAGAAGAATGGGGGGTAGAGGTGTGTGGAGAGCAATGAGAACAGGCAGCAGTGACATGGTTAACATGGGTGCACTACTGTGCTTTTTCTTCCTCACACATTTGAGCTGAACTGTTCCCTCTATAGGAGGTAAGATTCTTGAGAACCTCACAGGAAAAGTGAGCAAAACAGTATGCTGTCAACTGCAGGAGCTTAGAGTCAGGACTTATGAATGTTACAAGTTGCGAAATTGCTCAGTTTGCTCATCTGATCTCTCGGCAAACCCCTGGGTGGAAAAGGCATAATGTTTATTTATGTGACAGGTGTTTTGCGCCACACACACACACACACACACACACACACACACACACACACACACACACACACACACACACACACACACACACCTTTCAATAACCAGACATATGAATGCTGCTGATTATCAAGAGGATGAAGCTTCTACAGTCAACATGCCAAATAGTGGAGCCTCATTTCCAAGAAAGGCTTTTAGAAGCTTGCAAATCATAAGGAACATTTCTATTTCATTACATACTTACTGTAGCATCCAGGCACCAGATAATAAATAGACCCAACTGCCAGCATGAGAAATGATTTCCCCTCCATATAGTTAGATGGGCTTCTTGTATCACACATTGAAACTAGTTTGTTTTCAGTGTACCCACTCTGCTCCAGGCACATGGATATGCCAACCTCCATAATGTCAAGACTGCAAATGCCTAATATCCCAGCTATGTTGATTTGGATCAGTGATATTTTGATCCAACATGTTACATGCTCTCTAGTCATTTCAGAAATGGCAAGTATTTGTCAGAATAATGGACATGCCTGGGATTATTCTATAATCCTCATTTATGACAAAATTAATCCCACTGACACTTTCCTCAGGCAGGTAATCTGATCCCAGGACCATATTCTCTGAAAGATTATGTCCCTATTTTCCCAAAAGAAGGTCTGGCTGAGGGGACCTCATTCATTTCATTGTCATGGTACAAAACTTCCAGTGGTAATACTGTGAATGAACAAAGCAGCAGACTTATAACTCTTTAATCTGAAACTCTACCTGAATGCCCATTTCAAGTACTGAAAGGACTGTAAGAAAAAGGTAAGTATCAAAATGATGAAGGAATCAGATCTTGCCTTCTATACCGCATTTCCTAATTCTGTTGTCCATGTTCCACTTTTAGGAGAGGCTGTACTAATAAATGAGACTTGCAAATAGATCTGCCCACAACCAAAAGACAACTGTCTCATACTAGATGACCCAATCCTATGTCTATTAAACTCACTCAAGACTTTTTAAACTTTGAAGGATCACAATCAAGATCCTAATCTATAAAGTTACTTACATTCTACAGTCTGGCTTCAGAGAAATCTCATTCCACCCCATCAAATATCTTTTCAGCACAGCCAGTTTCCAGTATGGCCTCTTGCTTATTCAAATGAGCTTGATCAAGGAGTAGTTGTTTTCAAATACAACTGGCCCCATTACCATATGAATTGTTTGTTCGGTCCACTCAAAGTACTTTCACAAAACAGCTACAGTAGAACAACAATGATCAGTAAAACTAATATTTACCAAATGACAGAGCTAGCCAGCTTGAAAGCTCTATTCAACACAACATGAGATCTACCAGGAAGCTATTTAGGGACAGAACTCCCTGCAGGCATGCTCCAGATAGCATGCTAGCATATCATTTCAAGAATAGTACATCATTCCAAGAATTCCCTCTAACCTGGAGAAATGTTGTTGATAGTGAACGTTAGCTATGACATCTGTCTTTTCTGTAGACTGAAATATCAGTACTGGAACTCCTTGCATATAGCCAGGGTCAGTTATAGGGGACATCTCACAACATGAGGATGCTTTGCATCCAATTTTACCTACTCTAACTCTCCACAAGGTAGTCTTGTTCAGCTTTGGATGCAAGAGATTTAGGGAGAGGGATTAGATACCAACATATTCAGTTAGCATTTCAGATTGATATAAAAACCTTATCTGCACAACTATTCCGTAAGTTAGTCTCACAAAAATCTAAATATGAGCACTCAATATTTGTTTCAGTCTGTGGTCCTTTTCAGAATCAAGACAAATTCTAGTGAGGAGACTCCCACAGATTAGAATTGACAGATGTCGCTTCCTGGAATGTAAGCACTGTATTTTCTGTATTGTCAATAAATGCTCTAAACATGGACTTAATTATGAAAGCCAAATTAGTTTTACTTAAATCCTCTGATAATTTTCTTATATGCTTAAGGATTTTTTTCCTACTAAATATCTTCAAAAACTATTTTAACATACTTGCTTACCCTACTTCATCCCGCAGTGATGTCATAATTCTGAATCTGACATCAGTGTTCCCCTTGGCAACAGAGTGGGACCAAAAGGCTGGGGCTCCTCTGTAGAAGCAAGTATTTTCATACTTGTATATTAAGCCCTCATCTGAGAATGTCAAATCATTTTACAACCGTTAAAACTGAGGCACAGAAAAACAAAATGACTTCACAAAGGTCACATGAGAAATCTATGGCAGACCCAGGAGTAAACTCAGGTCACCTCAGTAGAATGATGTGAAACATTCATTGAGGAGGGTGTGGGGAAGGGGAGAGAAGTATTGCCTTTTTATGAGTTCATCTAGTATACATATCTTCAAAGTTTGGAAATAAACTAAAGCAGAGAAACTACATTTGATATTCCCAATCAGAGCTCCTTCTTGCTCAGCGTTACCTGACATCTTGCTGTCAACTAATCAGGAATTAGTTATAAGCAAGTACAGTGAATATCCCAAATAACTCAAAATAAGTTGAAAGCTGATTTGATTCAACACAATAACTTCTCCATTAGTCAAGATGATTACCCCCTGCCAGAAGTGGGCTCATTTGTTACTTTGCAAAACACTTAAGAGATACCCTAAGATAGGAAAGAGGGGCAAGAGGTCTAAGACAGGGGCAAGAGAGCCTCCATGGGCCAGATCTGTCCCACTAAGCGGGATGATCAGGCTTGCAGCTGCCCTGCTGCTCCCCCACCTCCAGGCCAATCAAGACCTGGGGACAGAGGAGCATGCAAAGTCTCCACAACCTCTCCCCTCTCCCCCCCTCCCCGCCAGGGGTCCACAGTGCTAGCCACCTGCTGTTTGAACAGCTAGCAGGTCACTCTTGTCGTCCTGTGGAAGGCAGAGACAGGGGGCAAGAGACTCCCTGCACTCCCAGAACCCTAGGCCCTGACTGGCCTGGAGGAAGGGGGAGCACGCAAAGTCTCCTCCCAACCTGCAAACTGTTCTGAACAACTGGCGGCTCTCCCTTGTTGCTGCATGGCAAAGATTTCATAGATCCTGATTGGCCTGGGATATGGGAGTGTGTGAACACGTGACTATTAAAGTGTCCTCACCCCACCCTTTCTGGGGCAGCCCAAGGCAACTTCAAATTTGGTGAACTTGCCCCCCCTTTAAAAATTGCCTACCCCAGCCCTAAGAGGTGCTAGATAATCCAATTCCATTTTTATTCACTTCCAATTTTATTAAAATTAACTTTATGACAAGGTGTTTTAGGAGAGGGTCATGCAGAATATGCACACTGTGGATGCTGCAGTTTTTAGGCCAATAAGCAGAGCTATAGGTATTAACTATTCACAAGAGTTGCCTAGCCAAGCCTAGAGAGTCGTCGTCAACTCCCAGCCTTACAGTGAATTTGGGAGTCATGGGGAGCTCAACGTAGGAGGCGGGAGCTGCAGCTCCCAGTGTCTGCACGTTTCACTATTCACAATGGTGCCAAGAACTCATCCACTACAAACGTTTAAAGTCTCTTGGGCTTTAACTGCTTGTCACAACCTTCATATTACTCTGTATGACTTGTCTTCTTGCCACAAGAATGGAAGGAGGAAGCCTTACACACTAAATGGTGCTACACAGGCATATTCCCCTTCATGTGCCATGGAACTATAATAAGGGGTAGGCAAGAATTTTTGCAGGTGGTTCCACGCTGGAAGGGGCAACGCCTCAAGTGGAAGAAGCATGGCCTTGGGTGGGAAAGGGCAGTTCCCTTTAGGTATTGTGTACCCCTAGCAAAGGGAGGGAGCCACTAGCTACTTTAAACTGCACAGGACTTTGCACATTCCCTGTCCCCCAAGTCTCAATTGGTTTGGGGAAGGGAACAGCAGGGCCAAATCAAAAGACTTGGTAGGTCGGAGCCAGCCCAAGGCCATACCTTGCCCACTCCGGCTCTACAGCTATCCAACACTATTGAAGCAGCAACTAGGAGAGAGAACTTGAAAAGAACACCACGGAGCATCCAGGCAGGGCCAAGCTTTCACCTTCACAGCGAGAAGACCCATGCATCAGGGTACTGATATGGGTCAACATGACGCCAAAGGGTTACGTACCCCCAACAGTTTAAATAGCTTTTTTTTTAAAAAAAAAAAAGAAAACCCACACTTCTACCATTTCCCAGTAAAAGAGTAACCTTCTCAATTGTTCATTGAAATCTATATACTTCTGAAGCAAGGCTGCTGCAATTCAGATTAGAAATATCAAATCTCAGTTCTGAAATATGGTGAGAAATCAAAGCATTCTTCCAATGTACTAACATTGTTTATTTAATGTGAACGGTATGACCCACATTAACATAGGCTCCGTAACAGAGTCATGGAAGATACATCTGCACAGACATATGATTACATGACCATAGATCATTCTATCAACAAATCTAATCCTATACCAGGTAGGAAAAGAAATATTTAGCACCAATAGTTTTTCAAGTTACATACGACATACAAAGTAGCATTTTTTAAAGTATATACGCACTCCTATTCCCAGATAGCACTGTTTGCATGAGTTGAATTTCAGTTATGTTTTAACAATTAACAGTTTACAGTTTTCAGTTAACCTTCCAACAAGTATGCGGATCCCCAATACAACCTTGTTTTGTATGGATGGTGTGTGTTCAATTAAGTGTAAAACAGTGGTATAAAACATTTTAAAAAAAGTAAATCAAACCACTATGGCTGTGTGATAAGATTTTTCCCTTCAATTGATTCACACAATATTCATTCCAAAACTTACACAGCTTTCTTCAAGGAAGTTATTGTGATGGAGTTCCCTGGTCCCTTTCTTTTAAGCATTCTTAACCACAATTCAAGTTTAATTTCTCAGAAAATATTTTTAAAAACTACTATATGATTCTATGAATAATAGACTATGAATCAAGCAGAGATCACTAAGTCCAGTCCCCTGCCCTCATGGCAGGGCCAAGCACAGTCTATATCATCCCTGATAGAGGTCTATCCAACCTGCTCTTGAATATCTCCAGTGATAGAGATTCCACACCCTCCCTAGCCAATTTATTCCAATGTTTAACCACCCTGACAGTTAGGAAGTTTAACCTCATGTCCAACTTCAACCTCCCTTGCTGCAGTTTAAGCCCATTGCTTCTTGTCCTATCCTCAGAGGCCAAGAAGAACAATGTTTCCCCCTCCTCCCTGTGACACTCTTTTAAACACCTGAAAACCGCTATCATGTCCCCTCTCAGTCTTCTCTTTTCTAAACTAAACAAGCCCAATTCCTTCAGCCTTGCCTTATAACTCATGTTTTCTAGACTTTTAATCATTTTTGTTGACCCTCTCCAATTTCCCCACACCTGGGCACCACATTTCCACCAAGAACTGGACACAATATTCCAGTTGAGGCCTAACCAGCGCAGAGTAGAGAGGAAGAATGACTTCTCAAGTCTTGCTCACAACGCTCCTGTTAATGAATCCCAGAATCGCGTTTGTTTTTTTGCAACAGTGTCACACTTTTGACTCATATTTAGTTTGTGGTCCACTAGGAGCCCTAGATCACTTTCTGCAGGACTTCTTCCTAGACAGTCACTTCCCATTCTGTCAGAAAGAAATGGATTGTTCCTTCCTAAGTGGAGTACTTTGCATTTGTCCTTATTAAACTTCATCCTATTTACCTCATGACCGGTTAACTAACCTCACTAGGTTAGAAATAACTGATCTATGTTCAGTTCTATAATTAACATGAACATAGAAACCACAGACCTATAGGACTGGAAGGGACCTTGACAGATCATCTAGTCCAGTCCCCTGCATTGAGTCAGGGCTAAATATTATTAGATCAGCCCTGAAAAGTGTTTAATCTGCTTTCAAACCTCCATTTGTCCTAGAGCCTATCCTTAGTTAGGAAGCTTTTCCAAAAGTCTGTAAGAAATTTCCCTTCCCACAATTTAAGCCCATTGCTTCTTGTTCTGTCCTCAGTGATCAAAAGCAGTTTAGCACTCTTCTCTTTGTAACAACAACCTTCTATATAATTCAATACTATTATATTCCCCTCTCCATTTTCTTTCCCCCCTGACAAACCCATATTTCCCCCCCGACACGTTTTCAATAATTATACCCATTTTTGTTGCTATCCTCTGGGACTTTCTAATGTATCAACATCTTTTCTGAAATATGGTGTTCAGAAGTACACTCATCAACCTTATCAGCACTGAGTAGTGGATCAATTCCACACCCAAAAGATAGTAGGTTAATATGGCTATATTTCTCTAGCTTGTTTATGAGATTGATACAATCTCCAGTGACAAAAGCCTTACTGAAGTCAAGATATACCACATCTACTGGTTTCCCCATCCACAAGGCCGGCTACCCTGTGGAAGAAGGATTTTATATTGCTTTGACACGATTTTTTTCTTATCTAAGATGATCTTATCTTCAGTGCTTACAAACTGATTGTTTAAATGTTCAAAGCTGATTTGACTTAATTTACTATAGGACAAATATACATCACTGACAGAGAGCACTAGACTAGGAAATCTAAACAATGGAATTAAGTATCTCTAAAAAGTGATGCAGAAAGTGCTTGTGTAAATCACATTGTTTTTTCGCTAATAGTTAGATAAGAGATAATATGGATCTAACAGGATACCATATCCAAATATGGAATCAAAGGACTTCTCCCCTTGAAATGCTTTGGCCAAGGGCAAAGAAACACTCTACCTAAAAATGTGCAAATAATTCATTTGCTGGTGCAATAAAGATGCAGTTTACCTTGTTGATCAAGACTACAAACCACAATAAAAATAATACAAAGCATAACTATAAAGTTTTCTGATTCAAAAGAAGTGTTCCTTAATATGTCTAATGTACTTTGGTTCAGGATAGAAAAACACTATAAACCTCTATGTATTTGGTTCAGTGGATAAAATTAGGTAGTCTTTAAGTTTACCAAAAATGCAGTACTTCAATTTTTTTCAATTCAGTTTATTAACATCAGAAGATGACTTATGGAAGACCACGAAGTCTATTGAAACAAGGAAGCAACCAGTTTCTTAGCTTCAAGTTACTAAATTGCTGAATTTATGTAATCTTCAGAAAAATTACAAAGCTCAAGACCAAGAGTACCAATTCTAATTTTACCAATAGTTAATAGTTTAGACCTCTTCTTCACTATAGAGTGACTTTTTCCTCTGGTAGAGGGTTTAAACAAAAAGTTTTCCATATGTTACTTTACAGAGACACTTCCACAATTCCCTTAGTCTTCAAAATGTTTTGCATATATTAAAGGACAAAACATTTAATCAAAATAAGTGCTTAAAATAAACATAATAGGAAATTATAGCAAAATATAAAAATTAAAAGATCCTGCTAAGTTTGATTCACCACAGCTGAGCTGGAACACATAAAATGCAAGTCTTCCTCATTGAAACACGCTATTTATGGGCACAGTAGGCCAATGCCAAGTTGCTAAGTTGCAGCTTTGCTACTTTGACGTTTATACAATGCAAAGAACAATACGCTCTGGAATCTACTCAAAGCATTAGCCAGGCAGAGAAAGCAAAGGATCAGCTGATTATATAGCACACATGCCATGGCAGCCTATGCTTAAAAAAAGCGGGGTGGGTGGGAAGGGCGAGCAAGAAGAAAAAGTCTACGAGGTTTTAAAATTTCAAAAAGTTCCCAAAGGTTCCCCCGTCGCCCACCCTCCACCGTGTAACCTTCACACGCGCGGCGCCATGTCCCATGCAGCCACCAGAGCAACTTTTACAAAAGGTCAATGCGGTGCCTTTCAAGACTTCCCCTCCCCCCTCCCGCTTTCCCTCCCTCTGGGAGGGCACCGAGGGCCCCGCCACTGACAGAACCTTCCGGGGACCCCGCTGCCCTGAGGAGAGAGGAGAAGTTTCCTTAATCCTCCGCCCCACCAGCCGCGCCCTCCCCCGCACCGCTCCCCTTTGCTCTCAAACCGCCCCCTCACCTCAGCCTCTTCCAGGCCACTCGCTCCTGTCAGCCCCACGCGGCCTCCTCAGGCCCCCATGGCGATTCCCGCCGCCCCGCCCCCTCCCCGAGGTGACTCCACAGCCCGCTCCCCCTAGGCCGCATTTGCTGTGTCAGGCCCGGCCCCTCCCCCGCGGGCCCGGCTGGCTCAGCCGCGGCAGCAGCGTGTGCGGCCTGGAAAGTCACATGGCCCCGCAACGCGGCCGGCCGGCCCCGCCGCCTCCCGCCACTTCTCCCCCCCCCCCTCACCTCCACGAACAGCAGCATCCTCCTCGCCCCGAGGCCAGCAGGCCTGGGATCGCGACTCGGACAGTTCCCCGCTCCTAGGTAGACTCCGGCAGCGCCAGCGATAAGGACACTCGGGCTCCGCCTCCGGCTGCTGCCGCCAGCCAGGGCTCGGGCCCCCGCCCCTTCCAGTTCCCCCACCTCTTCCGGGTCAGAGCACCGCCGAGAAGTGCTACCGGGGTGATAGAAGGCCGTTACGAGAATCTAGCGGGGGCTGTTGGGAACGTACTATTGCGGGCGGGCGGGGAGGGGGAGCTTACACCAACTGTTCTGTGTGGCATGGGATGAAGTGTCAGAGGGGATGTACCATGCTCTGCGGGGGAATTAGTTGGAATGGTTCTTTCCTTGTTTGTTTGTTGGGAACGTGCCATTCTTGGTGCAGTGCGAGGGGAGGGCGGAGGTGTACGGCGGAATGTACCATTCAGCGTGTCACTGAGGGGGCCATTGCGCCACCTCAGCATGTGCCTAGATGACGCAGCACCCAAAGAGGGTGACCTAATGTCAAGGCTGTGCAGAGCAACCAGAGGGCCCAGGGAGGCCTCGCGCCCCACTGGGATGCCATGGTGGCCCCAGAGCATGCTGGCCCGTGGGGCCTGGCAAGCATATTTCAGTGTCCCCAAGCTCAAGCCTTCCACGCCATGAATCCAGCCCTCAAAATCATGAGACTGCTTGAAAAGCAGTACCCGCCTGGCTCTTCTGGTTCATGCTGGCCTGCTTTTCTGCACAGCCCTCAGACAAGGGCTGAGAGTCACAGTACTGTCCGGGCCACCGGACGGGAGGCTTCAAAAAGAATGCCAGATATTGCCATACTGGTGACAGCATCCCAGTCCTGGTGAGCCTCACCCAAAGCAATGAGATGGTAACGAAGCTGTGTCCTGTCGGGCTCAGACGTCACCGTCTAGATGCTGAAACATGGAGGCCCCGACAGGCATTTTGTCACTTCTTTTGTCAGCGACAGAAGAACTGATCCCCACCTTCAGGACAACAAAATTAATCTAGCCATTATAACTGGTAACCTGTGAAAAAGACCAACATGAATCTCCAATTTTGAAAGAAATAGACTCACTCAGACTAAGTTCATTGGGGCAGGGAGGGACCTGCTTTGTTTAAGTTCATGGACTTAGGGTAAAGGGGGGTATTCTGCTCCCAACTCCATGCGTTGGTCAGGCACACAATTTGTCTCCCCTCCCCACCCACATGCAGCGTCATTGGCTGCCTCCTCCCTGTATATATAGAATTCAGACTATGCCTACGTGTATGCTTGTACAGAATCACCTACCACCATGAGGATCTCTGATAATAGAAATAATTCACAAAAACAAACACTCATACACACATGCTTGTGCATGCACACACACAAACACTCAGTTATCTCTCCTGACTATTTTGGGATAATTTTATACTGCCACATATCTTAGTATCTGAGTGCCTTCCATATAAAATCAGTACTAAACTGTGAAATCCACAGTGAACTTTGTGAAGACTCTGGCATTTCGCCCTTTTTGGGGTAAATATTCCAAAATTTAGGGTAGTGTTTATTAATTTGCCTCTTTTTTTGTGATGTGGAGGTGTGGTATCTGGGAGTTTGGGGTGACCATTAGCATAAGTTGTACTGGTTGAAATTTTCTAATCTATTTTTTCCAAAAAATAGCCTTTTTTCAAAACCTGACATTTTCTTTAACAATTTTAATTTTTTCCTTTTAAAAAACTTGAAGATAAAACATTTAATTTGGTTTTGATTTATCATTTTTCTTTTTGTAATTTTCTCTCACTTTTTCCTCCCTTTTTTCATGGCAAACTATAAAGGAAGCAAAAAAAGAGTAAAAGAAAAGAGAAAGCTAGGGAAAGAAAAACAAGGGGGGAGGAGCAAGATGTAAATAAAAATCTGTGAAAAACTTTTAATATACAAAAATTGCTGGGTGGGAGAGAGTTTTAATTCCTTGTACCTGTAGGATAAGATCAAGAATAAAAACAGCTGAAACTTTGGAGTGATAAATGGATTAATTCACTGTGTGGAGTCTGGAAAGTGGGTCAGGGGAGAAGGAACAAATTCCAACATTTCGATTTAGAGGGACAGGGTGAATGAGAAAATATCTTACTGGGCCGTCTTCTGTTACCAAGAGAGACAAACTTTCAAGGTTACACAGAGCTCTTCTTCAAGTCTGAAAAGCTCTACGTAGGCACATTCTGTCATCAAGAGAAGTTGGTCCAGTAAAATATTACATCACTCTTCATGTCTCAGAGGGGTTAGCCATGTTATATTTTAGTTTTAAGAATGCTTGAGAAAGATCTTGTAGGTGTTTGTCTTTGGCTGAAGGATTGGAACAACAACGGATTGTGTGATGTTAGAGGCATGTAGGTAGGAATAGCAGTCAGTAGGTTTCCAGTATTGGATGGTCCTTATGTGACCATCATTTATTTGAACTGTAGTGTTTCGGAAATGTATCTTTTGTGTCAGCTGGTCTAGTCTGAAGTTGATGGTGTAATGGAAATAGTTGATATCCCAGAGGAATTCTTCAAGTGCCTCTTTCCTGAAGGTCCTTATGAAGATGTCATCAATGTATCACAAGTAGAGGAGAGGTACTAGGGGACAAGAGCTGAGGAATCATTATAGCTCACCCATAAAATGTTGTCATACTGTGGAACCACGCTTGTACCCATACCAGTGCTGCTGACTTGGAGGTGTAAATTGTCCCCAAATCTGAAAAGTTTGTGGGTAAAGACAAAGTCACTATGCTGAGCCACCAGGTGTGCCATGGCATCATCAGGGATACTGTTCCTGACAGCTTGACACCCTTGCGTGGAATATTGGTGTAAAGAGCTTCTCCATCCATGGTTGGTGTTTTCAGGAAGATCACTGAGAAAGAGCAACGCAAACCTGCAATTCATTTGCAGATTTAACTAGGGATGTAATAGGTTAACCGGAGGGCTGGGCAAGAAAATATTTATCCTTACCTCTATGATTTACAATCCATGAATCTGACAAAGTATTTTTTACCCACAAAAGCTTATGCCCAAATTGTTAGTCTTTAAGTGCTACAGGACTCCTCATTATTATCACCCATCCTCGCTCTCTAGCATTCTGAGACCATCACAGTTACAATAACACTGCGTACAACATTTCAATTTGCCAGCTTGGCAGGACATTGAGTTCTGCTAAATCAGGAGCGGGGAAACTTTTTTATGAAGGGGGCCACTAACCCACAGAAAAATCAGTCAGGGGCTGCATGCAAGTGACCAGTACACTGGAGCCTAGGGGCCCCAGGTTAGTAGATTTTGTGTGCTCCAGCCCCGCAGTGCGGCAGGCTCCCCAGTGCTGGGGGGAGCAGTGAGCATCCGGCCTCTGGGTGAGTCTCCCTATCCCTGTGCTAAATATAGAAAAATCTCTGAAGAGTACAAGAAGGATCCCAGAAAAATGATTTCCTTCCACAATATGACTCTGATAACAATAGTATGGTCCATGTGGAGGCCACCTGTGATCACCTTTCCTTGTGGTCTGCAGACTGAAGTCTTTTATAGCCAAATGGTAGGAAATTGGGGGTAGGGAGGGGAAGTGAATTCATTAAAACCTTTTTCATGAATAGAATTACAGTGCTTGAGAACCAGTTATGTTAGGAAATCCATGTAGCTCCTCTCCAGGAATACCTTCAAGCAATTCTATTTTTAAATGCCTGGCTCCACTAGAGTTTTGTCCCCGCAAATACTCACATATGTCTTGCTGAGGACTATTTGTTTGCAATACATAAATGATAGAAAGATTATGGACAATTGCAACTCTGGACTTTTGTGGTACAGCCAGCATTGTCAACGTCCACAGAAAGCTGTACTGACTGCCTGGCCTATAGCTCTTCTAGAACCTTCTTGTTAAGCACTTCTGTTGAAATCTGCACAAGGGTTATTTAGCTAATACTGTAGACTTCCAATAATCCGGAACCTATGGGACCTCGGTGGTGCCGGAGTATCAAATATGCCAGACTATCAGGAGGTACTATAGGCTGGTTATATATATATATATACTGTATACATTATATAATGTATATAAAGTGTATTTAACCCTTTTTATTGTACATACTGTATACAGTATACTGTAATGTTTTAGTTTTTGTAGGCCTTTTTTACCCTTTTTGCTCAGTTCAGCTGCTGCCGCTGTTACCTTGTGACTCATTTTTTGCTGAAGCTCACTCACTAGGCTCTTGCCATTTTGATGCCGGACTATCAGGAGTGCCGGACTATTGGATGCCGGACTATTGGAGTTTTACTGTAAATCCTGTTCCATAGGTGTCTGTCGATGTGTATTCCTTTCACTGTGCCTGATGATATCAGGATAGAATCAGAGGAAGGGTTATTGTGACATCACCCAGACAAACGGAATATTTTCGTCTGTTAGTGACATTTGTACACTTCTGCTGTTGAGATAACAGCTAGATAAACTGGACTTCCAACTACCTCTAGAACAAGCAAACTGATTCAGCTTGGAATTGCAGCTTTTAGAAGTTTTTAGAAAAACTGCCAGGTCCTAAACATGGTAGTTCAGGAATCATCGTCTTCATCCTCTTCAGGAAGTACACATGAATCTGAAACAGATTCAGAACCTGGGCCTAAAGCTTCAGCCTCTAAATTGGAACTCACTATTAGCCCTCTCGCTGAAATCTACCCCTCAGTGAAGACCATACTGGACAAAATTGATGCTGCCCAGCTGGACAGAGCCAGGAAGGTACATGCTGATGCAAAACATCTGATTTTGGGGGCTGCCGTATGGCTCCTGTGAGTAGGATGCAAAAGAGACTAGCCCTTTGTAGGAGAGGCACAAGAAATAGTTGAGAGGTCTCAGATTTTATGCCCCACTAAATATTCCCATTAGGTGTCTTGAGTTGCTTTCCATTTTTAGTGGACAACTCATGTGCACTGCTAGTTGATTTTATCAGCAGTTTGATGATCAGAGTATTTGCTCCCTGATATTTGCAATCTATTTTATATTTGAGAGAGTTTCTGCTTCTCTCTGTCTGTCTGTGAGTCTGTTTTTTCAAGAACTCATCCTAAACAGTAAGAGGTAGGACTACCAAATTAGCTATGCGGTTTCCTTTTATCACTACTTAAAGCAAGGTCAGGGTTTGGCTGTGCCAGGACAATGAGATGTGTGTGGAATGTGATTGTTTCTCATCAAATGAAAAGGGAGGGCTGTGATAGTAGGGACAGTTATACTCCAGAATGACCACAGGAGGGTAGCACACATGTATACCCCCAGCAGCTCCAGAGAGCTGCAGAGCAGCCACCAGCCAGGCAGCACGGCCTCTGCTGCCTTGGCTGACCCAAGGGAGAAGTCCCTACTGCCCCAGGCTGGCCCTAGGGAGCAGCCACCAGCCACTCCCAACCTGAGCCCAAACTCTTGCCCTGGTTCCTGCACCCCCATACCTCCCAACCCCTTCCCTGAATCCTTCACACCCTACCTCCTGCCTTGAGTCCTCCACAAATACCAACCCCCTTCTCTGACTTCTGCATCCCCTACTGCTTGCCCTGAACCCCCACAAGGACCCAAGCAATGCCAGGTAAATCCTCTAGTTTAGAAATAAAGGGACATGATCCTGAGAGGTAGTAAGCACTCCCATTTGCAGGGCGCAGACCCACCATAGCTGGGTTCTATCCTACCTCGTCTTCTCTTGTTATTCTCTGTTGTTATTCTCTCTTGTTATTCTCTTGCTATTCTCTGTAGCACCCAGATTTCCTAACTGGGAGCAGACCCTCCCTGTTCTAGGCAGCACATGAGAGGCAGCTCCTGCTTCAAATTGTTTACAGTGGGAGAGTGGGAGAAAGGAATTATCTAGGTCACACAAGGAGTCTGTGGCAGAATGAAACCTAGATCTCCTGAGTCCCAGGCCAGTGAATTTACATACCTGAGCTTGAGCTCCTTACATGCAGTGTGTTCAAGAAACAGAATCGTTAAGGCCCCATTCTGTCTCTTTAGGAGGTTTCTAAGCAACTGTTTGTAATTCTGAACAATGTGAACCGGGCATGTAACCACTTCAAAGAGAATGAAGGGAGGGACCCAGAGATAGAAGAACAATTCCTCCTCTCCAACACTTGGGCTGAGAGAAAACGGAGAGCACTTCTACTGGACAAAGTAGCCATCTTGCTCAAAGCCAGCACAACTCAAGGAAAGGATTTAAAGTTTGTTCTGGAGTCATTGAAAGAATGGGGTAAGTTAACGGAGAAAGATGTCTGCTGGGCTGTTCCAGACTACAGGCAGCTTGAGAGCCATCATAGGGCTGTCTGGAACCATGTTCTCCAAGTCAGTCAGAAACCTGGATCCCAAAGCCTCTGAGCTTTGGGGAAGTTTTGAGCTTGATTCCAACTTCATTGTTTGAGCCCAGTGTGATGTCTGGGTGATCACTCAGGCTGGTAAGGTGTTCAGTCATCACCTTCTGTTATAACCTAGGGGTGCTTTAATATTGTGCTGATATGGTTCAAATCGCAGATACTACTAGCTTGCCCACAAACACAAGGTCTCACTCTAGCATCCACTGGTCTCTGCCTTCCAGGCAGCTGACACTAACAGTTCTTCTGGCCCCATGTCTCCCCAAATCTATCCTTTCCACGCACAGTCTGATTTTTCCCCTCTGGTTCAGGATCCCCATGGGCATAAAACCAGCCTCCCAGTTATCGGCTCACTTTGCCACGCACACTCCTCACTGTTTGCACACCCAAGAACTGCTCGGATAAAACAAACCAATTGTTTATTTAATAGAAAATGCAGATTCAAAGATGAAATAGTAGGGAGAGCAAACACATACACGTTACACAATAAACAAACATAAAGACACAATTTCAGAGGTCTTCTATCATAGTTCAAATCCTTTTCCTAATAGAAGAAGCCTATTGCCTTTAAGCAGTTTGCCAGCATATCTCTGAATTGTGTGGGAGACCCAGGCTACGTCTAGACTGGCATGATTTTCCGCAAATGCTTTTAACGCAAAAGTTTTTCCGCTAAAAGCATTTGCGGAAAAGAGTGTCTAGATCAGTGGTCCCCAACCTTTAGAGGCTCCCGGGCGTCTGGGGGCGGGGCTACTCACGCGCCGGGTGCCCTGAGGGTGGGGCCACTCATGCGCCGGGGGCGGGGCCGCATGTCCTGGGGCACGCCAGGGGCGGGGATGGCTTGCACCCGGCACCGGCATGTGCCCCGGGGTTGGGGCCGCCCGAGCGCCTTGTGCCGTGGGCCCGGGGCCAGCACTGCCGCCCGAGCCGCGCGCCTGGGGCCAGCACCGGCGCCGTGCGCCCGCATGTGCCCTGAGGCTGGGGCCGCCCGAGCGCCACGCACCAGGCACCGGTGCGTGTCGCACCCCTGGGGCCGGCGCCTCCAGTGCGCCGTGCGCCTGGGGCGGGGCCGGCCCAGGTTGTCGGCAGGCGCACACAAATGCCCCGGCGGGCGCCATGGCGCCCGCGGGCACCGCATTGGGGACCACTGGTCTAGATTGGCACAGACGCTTTTGCGCAAAAGCACTTTTGTGGAAAAGCATCCGTGCCAATCTAGACGCGGTTTTGCTCAAGAAAGTCCCGATCACCATTTTCGCCATCTGGGCTCTTTTGCACCAAACAGTTTTTAGCTGTCTACACTGGCCTTCTTGCGCAAAAGCATTTGCGCAAGAGGACTTTTTCCCAAGCGGGAGCAGCATAGTATTTGCGCAAGAATACTGACAATCTTACATTAGGTCGTCAGTGTTCTTGCACAAATTTAAGCGGCCATTGTAGACAGCTGGTAAGTTTTTCTGCTTTTGCGGAAAAACTTGCCAGTCTAGATGCCGACCCAGTGTTTCCAGATCGCTTCCCACTAGGTCCCTCAGTTTCTGGAATAAAACTTCTACTTCAAGACCCCTTTAAAAAAAGATGTTTACTCTTTTTTTTTTCCTTCTCAGACTGTGATGACTTCTGGTTATTCAGATAGGGAACATTCCCAGTTGTATCTATGTCTTTCCATTAACTTGAATAATCTATCGTTGTCCTTTCCAAGGCTGGACAATGGATGGGTACTTGAAGCTGATATAATATAAGCATCTGGCTTGGGAGCTGGACTATTCCTGATTGATTGCTTCATCGCCTTATTATGAGGTGATGCTAATGTTGCAGTTACAATTTTCAGTTTTCTGTGTATATGCATACGTACATTCATAATCAGGCTCTGTATTTATATCTCATAATGACCAAGTTCAGAACATTGCAAGTTTTATCAAAACCTTACTGGATATATTTTTATAGTACAATGACATAGTAGGCATTTAGTTGGCTTATTGTCTGGGCCCAAGTTGTCACATTCATTTCTGCTCAAACCCTGCAGCTGTTGGAGATGGTTTATATGATCATCTTGAATTTTACTTTTAGAATATTAGGAATCAGGTGGCTTGCCTTCATGATTCTCCACTGAGGCTACATCTAGACTGCAGGCTTCTTGTGCAAGAAGCTTTTTGTGGAAGAGATCTTCTGCAAAAACTTCTTGCACAAGAGCATGTCCACACTGCAAAAGCACATCAGAAAAGCAATGCACTTTTGCACAAGAGAGCATCCAGACTGCATGGTCACTCTCGTGCAAGAAAGCTCTGCTGCCATAAACAGAATGGCCACCAGGGCATCTGTGCTTCTTTCGATAGGCTGTTTTTGCGCAAAAAAACCCCGTTTTCTGTCCACACACACCTTTTTGCATAAGAGCTCTTGCGCAAAAACGAGTTATTTCTCTCAGAAAGAGGAGTACCTATACCGCAAAAACCCTTCTGTTCTGTTAATTCACTGTAAATTTTCTTGTGCAAAAATGCATTTGAGGTGTGAACTCTCCGCGAGTTTTTGTGCATACACAGCCTTTTTTGCACAAAAACTCTGCAGTGTAGACATAGCCTGAGGGACCAAAGATGAGTTATAATAGTTTTTACTACGTATCACATTCTCTGTTCCCAAACATGATTCCCACCTCCTTCTCACTACCAATGGGAGACATTCTCTTACCCGCCTCCTTAGCCCTCTCAGAGGTCCTAACTGAATGCTGTATGATTCTGCCCACCCTACAGCATGGCCAGGGCTGTCCTTCCTCTGTGGGGCTCTATGCAACTAAGGCAGAGGCTAGCCCCTGCCCCCCTGCGGCTTCTGCTTGGGTAGGGGGCAGTGTTCCCTCTAAGATTTTCCATCTGTCATGGTAGGGAGTTTGGTATATTGACATCATGTGCTCTTGCTCGGATATGTACCACGGTGGCACCCACCAGTAAATCCACCAGTGTATACATATTAAAATGTATACATAGTTTTGTAAGAACAAATACTAAAACATGGGCTAATTAAGAAGGTGCATGACCCTGCACCCACCCAGCCTGAAAACCACCCGCCTTGATACCCAATCCCACTCCTACCCAGCCTTGCTCCCACCGTTCCAGCATCCATGGGCTCTCCAAGCTCTGCATCCTCATCCTGAGCACCCTTTACCAGATGTGTCCCCAACCCCTTACAATCACCCCCTGCGATTCCAGCATATCCAGCCACCGTGTCCCCTGACCAGTACCCTCCACCCCCTTTGCCCAGCAACACCTATGCCCAGTTCCCTCTCACGCCCTGGCTATAGCACCCTGCGACAGGGCAGCTGCCCGCCTCGTGGCTGCCCACTATGTTGCCCAAACCCCGGCTGCCAGAACTGCTGCTGCCACCTGCTACACAGCAGCTCTCGCCCTGGCTGCTGGAACTGCTACGGCTGCCTGCCACATGGCGGCTTTAGCTCTGACCCCAGCCACCGAAGCTGTCGCCACCCACCACACAGCGGCTCTGGCCCCGGCCCCTGAGGTGGGGCAGCTGCCTGCCACAAGACTCCGCCCCGGAGCAGCTACTGGGCAGCCCTGCTGAGGAGATGGGTGGGACTCAAATTCTTGTTTCCCTTAGAGAGAACTATGGTGGGGGGTCTGGGGCTTCATCCCCTGCACAGCTTCTGTCAAGGGGCTGGGTCTTCCTCCCTTCCCCCCTCCCATGAGCAGCTTCTTTCTGGGGCTTCTCTCTTCCTCCCCTCCTGCTGCCCATGCAGTTTTTACTGGGTTGGGGGCTTCCCTGGGGATGGAGTGGAGCTGCAGAGGCTGACGCCAGCTCCTTTGAGCACCCAGTCCAGCTAGATGCTGGCCCAGAGGAACACTTGGATGGGGGCGGGCAGGGACAAACTCTATTGCTGTGGGCGGGAGAGAGCAGTCAGGGGAGAGGCCAGGGAGGAGCCAGGCTGCAGTGGTGACAGGACTGTACTCTGGGCATACAAGTTGTCACGACCATGAGAGGTGGCCAGCAGCCTGGGGACTAAGGGGTTAACTATACCTGACCCAGGTGGAGTTGGCCAATAGGAATGTAGGTAAGAATTTCAAACTGGGACAAAGGAATTTTTGGTTTTTCCCTCTCCTTTGACCTGGGCAAGTTTCTCTCCAGCTACTGAGGGAATCAGACAGAATGTCTTCCTCCAAGAATAAACTCTTCATTCTTCTGTAAGTGGGGTAAAGCTTAGATAAATCCATTACGTTTTATTGTTTTATGGTTTGGGAAATGGGATCTGATGTCTGTGCATTTAAAATGGGGTTTTCTCTCCTTTGCAACTAAGTTTGGGCCCATGGTGGAATTCCCCATGAGCATATTACTTTGTGACTCTGCCATCTAGTTGTTATGATTGCAACAAGAATATTGTGGTGATAATAAAAGTTCTTTCTCTTTTCTTTTTCTTAACCTGGTACTGGTTAATTTTTGTGTCCTGGTTTGTACTTTAGAGGTGAGATTTCCTAAGTGATCTCTCACCTTGTGTTCTTATCATTACTTGGGTGGTGGCATTGGATTTTATCCTCAAAATCTAGGTTTTTAAGATTTTGGGGGGAAGTTTGATATCAAAGCCTGGAAAAATAAGGTTTTGTGGTACTTTTGCGGGCCTCCACTTCTGCATTCATCGTGCCAGAGTGGGGAAGGAGCCATGACACAAGTACACTCAGCTACATAGGGGCATCTGAAAATTTGGTGCCCTAAATTTTCAGGTGCCCTATGCAGCCATGTATTTTGTGTAGGCCTAGCAACAGCCCTGTACATGGCTGTCTCTACCTCCCTATGTATTTTCTTGTGTTTGTGTGATATGTTACTTCCTTGTGCAGCTTGGAGACCATTGTGGGGCCACCCCTGATTGTAGACCTGTCATATATAAATTGTTAGGCAACAAGGTGAGGTCTTTCATGTCATTTAACAAGTAGGGCTTGATTTTCCGTTGGAAGATAATTAACATGAGCTTCATTGCCCTTTTTGCTTTGGCTCTGTTCCAGATGAAATGTTGTCAGAAGGCAAAGAACAAGTAGGAAACATCTCCACTGCTCAGTGGGTCTGTGATATGGAGACCAAGCTGCTGACTTCCCTTGATTACACAGAAGGTTGTATCATGAAGCTGATTGATCTCTGCACACCTCTTGTGGTAAAAAAAAGGAAAAAGAGAAGTAAATCAAGTAAGTTTTTCAAATGTCTTGGAATGAGAAAAGAAGAGGGAAATTCATATTTCTGAATAATTTGGAGAATCAAAGATCTGGTGCATATGGAGCCAAAATTTCAAAAGCATGAGGTATTTCAATCTGCTTTCTAGCTGACCATACATCTTTATTGAAAGCACCCAAAATGTTTTCCCAGTCAGGGAAAAACTAAATAGACAAGCTAGATACAGAAACGATTATTATCCCTATTTTAAATACGGGGGACTGAGTGGTGAAGAATCTAGCCCAGGCCTGGGCAAAATATGGCCCATGGGCCAGATTCGGCCCACCAAGCCACCGGATCTGGCCCCCGGAGGCAGTGGGGAGCCCCAGGCAGGCTGCCCAGCTTGCCCCGCAGTCCCGTGCAGAAACGCAGCTGCAGGGCTCTGTTTCAGTTTTAAAACTGGAGGGAAGGGGGGAAGTTTTAGGAGCCGCCCTGCCCCCAGCACATTCCCATTGGCTGGTTTCTGGCAGAAAGCAACCAATGGGAGCTGCTTATTAGAATAACAGGCAGCTAAAAAGAATCACGCTCCCTCTCCTGGGTTCAATTATTCATGAAGCACATAGGCTGGTTGGCTGGAAAACATTTTAAGCTGTGCAGGCAAGCTAGTTTGGCACCTGACAAGTAAGTCTCTTGGCCATAGCCTGCTTCTGTCACCCCATCCCTTTCCTGCCCCAAATCTCTACCCCCACACTCAAGATACCCAAACCCTCCATCCCCCTCTTACACCAATATCCCCTCCCAGATCTGGCACCTCAGTCTCCTGCTCCAGATCTCTATCCCCTCCTACTCTAGGTCACATCCCAAACCCCTGCACTCCAGTTCCCTGCCCTAGGTCACAAGCCCTAGGGCTTCCTCCCAACTTCCTCCCAGACTCCCATCTACCTCCTGCACCCCAGTCCCTTACCCCAAGCTCCCTTCTGCACCCAACCTCCATTCCAAACCTCACATCTCCTCCCTTAATATCATGGAAGAGTGCAGCCCACGACTACTTTCCAAAATCTTGGAGTGGCCTCCCCATCAAAAATTATTGCTCAGCTCTGATCTAGCCTAATGTTGCACAGAGAGTTTGTGACGGAGCCATAAATTGAAGCCAGAACTTCAATTGAAGCCGAAAGTGAAGTTCTAGCCCAGAGCCTTAACCACAAAACCATTGATCCTTTCATTATAGACCCTAATTCTTTCACGTTTGTGTATCTTGCTTTCCCAGTTATTCTCAAAACCGGCATGTGGAGAGCATGGCGGGAGAAAGTTGTCCAGAAACCTCAGGAAGCCCAGCCCTTAAGCCCTGAACAGATGCTAGAAGATGAATCTGAAACTTTCGCCAGGACTTCTGAGCTCCTTACCATGTTACAGGAATTTGTAGCGTGCACCTTGTTCAACAAAGCTGAAGCTGTTGCAGTTAAATATATAGTGACAATGGTGGTCAATCTCACCAAAGCCTTCAGCCTGCTAAATAAACAATGCCATGGCCTGCAAGCAAAGTATGATAACTTAGCACTCCAGGAGTCCAGGAAGCAAGAAACTCAGTATGTGAACCTTCAAAAGGAAGTACAGATGCTTAATGAGACAAAGACATCTCTGGAGGATCACGTCCAAAGCATTGAACACAAATACAAGATGCTTCTTGCAGCAAATGAGGTAATGCAAAAAGAACTGCACAAGTTGAAGGAAAAAGCAACTCTAAAGATGGAACAATCTTTAGGCGACATAAAACTTGGGGCCAAGGCTTCTTCTGAAAGGAAATCTCAAGAAGAATGTGATAAAGATCTGAGTAGGAAAAAGGATGGGAAGCTGTCAGCTGAAAAGCTGTCTTGGAAATCCCATGTAGACCCTGGTAAATCCCCCAGTGGAAAAAGGGTAGCAGATAAAAAGCAGCCTCAGAAACCATTGGTAGAGAGAACAGAAGATACCAGTAACACACAGAATGCAAAACTTCTTGATAAAAAGCCACCAATGAAAGTCTCAGCAGAGAGAGGTAAAGACACCAGTGACAGACAGAAAGCCCTGGCAGAGAGGACTCAAGACACTGTGGTTGAATGGGATTCAGTCGCCACAGTGGAAAAACAAGAGACTTCTGGAGACCTGAGTGGAGAACCGCATGGGCATCCTCTGGACAATGAGCAGGCAGCAGCTGCTGGCAAAAGGGATGTGAACCTTCTGGGTAAAATTCAGGAAATTGGTGAAGATGTCACTGGTGAGTGCCAGGGGATCCTGCCTGATGAATGTGGACTCCAGGCTGACAAAGAAACCGAAAGGCTCTCATCCCCAACAGAGCCCCCAAGCCAAGGGGTCTCTAGGAAAGGAAAGCAGAAGAAAGAAAGCCTGCACACTGAGGAGACACATACAGAAATCCCTAGAAGCCCTATCAGTGGAAGCAAGCTGGACCCATCCACTCCCCTGTATGGGTTTAATTCAGCTGTCCTGGCTTATCTGGAACAAAAGATAGAGAAGCTATTGAGCTGTCCCCCTCCTGAACAGACACAAGCAGAGCGGATGCTGCCCAAGGACCCAGAAGCCCAAAGGCTCTACATGGTGTTGGAGAGGAAACTGGAAGAATGCTTCTCAAAAATGGAGATGAAATATTTCAGCATCTTAGAGGAACAGAAGCTTCCAAGGAGCTTGGTGCTACCTGAAGAGCATGATGAGGAGGCAAAGCCATCCTCGGAGGGTCTTCCTGGGATCTTCCTTCCAGGGAAAGAGGTCCCTATTCCTTCTATCCAGTTGAGTGGCCCCAACGGTTCCTTTTTGGAGTCCAAAATTCCTGTGATCTCACAATGGGGACTCCCTGTAGCACTATGGAAGGAACCCAATATCGCCATGCAATTTCCATTTCCTAATCAAAAGCAGCAGGAGCAGTGGCAGAAGGAGACGCAGGAATATCAGATGCAATGGCAGTCACCACAGCCTCAGCAGCAGCAGCCAGAAATAAAGGGGAAGGTGGAGCAGCTGCATCAGGAGGACCATCAGTGGGAGGCGCAGGAGCCACTGAAGGAAGGGCAGGAAGAGAAGCAAAAGCAGTGGAAGAAGCAGCTGGAGGAACAAGCTGAGGAGCAGAGGCTAAGGCAGCAGCAGCTGGAGGACGAGCAGCAGAGGCTACGTCAGCAATGTCAGGAAGAGAAGCAGCAGCAGGAAAAGCATGAGGAGCAGCAGAGGCTGTGGCGGCAGCAGCAGGAGGAGCATGAGGAGCAGCAGAGGCTGTGGCAGCAGCAGCAGGAGGAGCATGAGGAGCAGCAGAGGCTGTGGCAGCAGCAGCAGGAGGAGCGGCAGAGGCTGTGGCAGCAGCAGGAGGCAGAGCAACAGCAACAGCGGGAGCAACATGAGGAGCAACTGAAACTGTGGCGGCAGCAGGAGGAGGAGCATGAGGAGCAACAGAGGCTGTGGCAGCAGCAACAGGAAGAGCAGCACGAGGAGCAGCTGAAACTGTGGCACCAAGAGGAGCAGGAGCATATGGAGCAGGCGAGACACTGGCAGCAGCAGGTGGAGGAGCACGAGGAGCTGTGGCAGCAGGAGCAGGAGGAGCATGACCTTCAACTGAAGAAGTGGCTGCAGCAAGAAGTGAAGCAGCGCAAGCAAGCAATAGCCTGGCAGCAGCAGAGGCAGGAGTATGAGGAGCAGCGGCAGCTGTGGCAGCAGGAGCAGGAAGAACATGACCTTCAGCTGAGGCAGTGGCAGGAGCAGGAGCGGCTTTGGCAGGAGCAGTTGCAGCAGTTGCATGAGCAAGAGCTACAGCAAAAGCAGATGCAGGAGGAGCAGGAGCAATACCTGATCCCAAGGTCTAAATCCGTTCCCAAGAGCAGAGAGCCTGGGGCCCCCGAACACTTGACAAAACATATCCCATTAAGGCCAAGGAGAGAGACTGCCAAGGAAGAGGTCCTACTGTACGGCCGTTTCCAGCCTTCTGCCCAGCAGATGGTTCCCACACAGAGCAAAATATCCCTGCACTCTCAAGCTCAGTTCACTGAGGAAACCACCGTGGCTCAGAAGACCAAAGAGAAGAGCAGCATGTCAGAGAAGCGGTACTGGGTGGATGTGGAGGCACAGAGGGAGAACCTGGTGCTGCTGGGCCAGGCGACCCGAAAGTGTAGACTACCCCCACTCCTGCACATGCAGGCAAAGTCGTTTATCACTGAGACCCTGCACACGGATGTTGAGAGGCTGGCTCTCCTCTTCCACAAATACATCTCCTTCTGCCACCTCCAGCATGTCAGGTACCAATATATGCAGACTAATGGTATGCACATGGGGCCAAATTCTTGCTAAGGGCCTAAACCTGCTGCTATCAAAGCCAGTGTGGGCCTGAACATTGAGTTAAATGGAAGCAGGCCTTTTACACAGGCAAATTCCTAGAGAAGCCAATGGCACAAATACTGAGGTCCTTTAGAATAAGTGAGGTGCCGATTCGTGCCCCTCCCTTTCCTAGAATTCCACACACACAAAGGCTAGGTCTACACTGTAGGATTTTTTTCGGAAAAAAATACACAAAGGCTACGTCTACACTGGCCCCTTTTCCGGAAGGGGCATGTTAATTTCAGCTATCGTAATAGGGAAATCCGCGGGGGATTTAAATATCCCCCACGGCATTTAAATAAAAATGTCCGCCGCTTTTTTCCGGCTTTTAGAAAAGCCGGAAAAGAGCGTCTACACTGGCCCCGATCCTCCGGAAAAAGTGCCCTTTTCCGGAGGATCTTATTCAGCTACTAGGAATAAGATCCTCCGGAAAAGGGCGCTTTTTCCGGAGGATCGGGGCCAGTGTAGACGCTCTTTTCCGGCTTTTCTAAAAGCCGGAAAAAAGCGGCGGACATTTTTATTTAAATGCTGCGGGGGATATTTAAATCCCCCGCGGATTTCCCTATTACGATAGCTGAAATTAACATGCCCCTTCCGGAAAAGGGGCCAGTGTAGACGTAGCCAAATTGTGCTCTGCAATTTGCGTAGCTTTTTCCTACCACTTTTCCGGAAGAGGCTTTTCCACCATTTGGCCCCATCTAGATGGAGCCAAATGGTGGAAAAGCCTCCTCTTTTGGTGGAGCTCTTATCCCCAAAAAAGTGCATTTGCTCTTCCGCAAAAAAAACGACAAAAACAGAAGAGTAAACGCAGAAGAAGAAGAGCAAACGCAGAAGAGCAAATGTTCCTTGGACGCAGCAGAGCTTTTCCGGGATAAAAACCCTGCAGTGCAGATGTACCTAAAATACTGACCCACTCTGAAATATCCTTGCCCCGTGGTATTCTACAAAGGAGAGCGGCTTTGGCTGTTCCCCAGGGAACCAGGATGAGGTTCAGTGAATCAGTTGTGATGGGCATGCATATCATCCATTAAAGTCTGCTTCTGCTGAATTCTCACTGGTCTCAGAACAAAAGTGCAAAATGAGCTCAGCATCTCTCAGGATTGGGCTTTAGCTCAGCAATGGGCAGATCATTTCCTTTACTTCTGTGGAAATGCTGGGTGCTTGGTGCCTCTTTGGATTTGTTCCTAAATTGGTCAGATCAGCTTATCAACCCTCTCTCTTTATTTTTGGAAGGTGGAAAGATAAAGGCTTGAAGAAGCACAAAGGAAATTCCACATGGTCTCATCACCTAGTGATATCAATGGGGTTTCTATGCTCCATAATACAAGGGCTGAGATCTATTGTAGTGAGCTGAGAGAAAAACTTGGTCTCAAAATTACAGACGGGTTAAATCCAGGTCCATTTATCCCACCCTGAACCCACTGTAAATTTAGGGGAAAAGGACAATGATTAACATAAAGGACAAAAGTGTTGGATGCCAGGTAGTCTGGGACCATCTCTAATTAAAAGAGACCCACACAAGGTACTGCAACACCTAGGGTATGTCTACACTACAGCAACTTCAGCTATGTTAACTGCATAGCTGAAGTCGAAGTAGCGTAACTAGGGTTTTAGCACTGTCTACACTGCAGGAAGTTGAAGGAAAACACTCTTCCTTTGACTTCCCTTACTCCTCATGAAAGCAGGGTTACTGGCATCGACTGGAGTGCTCCTCTCACTTCAAATTGCCTGTCTTAACTAGACTATTAATTCGAACCCTGAAAGATGGACAGCAGCAGCTTCGCTCTTCCACTGTAGTATAGACGTACCCCTAGAAATTAAGATGATAGGACCCTAGAAAAGCTGAAATGGCTGGATGTGTGACTAAACCCTAAACTCAAAGCACCCCTCAGTTTGCATTTCCTTCTCCACTCCCTTGCTAATAGAACTAACACCATGTTATATAAATAGGTTGTCTGGTTTCTTTCTCTTCCATTGTGGAGAGGAAACATTTCTCACAATGTAATTATTTTTCTTCTTATTCCAAGACAAACCTTAATGTCCCGATTGGAAGCTGCCAGAGCTGTCAATGATGGTGCTGAGGTCCGGAACTTGTACACATACGTGGAGAGGGTGGACGCTTACCGGAAAAAGGTGCTGCAGTGCTGGGTGGCCAAGCAGAAAACAGCAGAACAGGCACGACGACACTGCCTTGGCAAGATGATTTCCTTGTTTGCCCAAGTGAGTTTTGGGGGTGAAGTTCTCTTTTTGGTTCCCTTCCCATACACAATCCTGCTGACGTCACTGGCATAGCCAAGAGAAGAGTGTGGCCCTTGGTTTTTCTTGGTCACTTTTGTTTCTAACATTAGAAATATCCAATAGGATAAGAATAGAAAAGTACCTTTTAAGGGGTTAGGGTGAAATATCCCCAATTCAGAAATGCCAGCACAAGGTCTATGCCCAGAGCTCCCAGTTCTTAAGTGGGACTTACGTAGTCTGGACCTGGATGCCTGCACAGGAGTGAATGTCACTTTACTGATACTTCCCATCTATCCTCAAGTTCTAGTTTCCCAGGGAATTGGAACAATATTGAGGATCAATTGTGGATGCAAAGAAGCAGGATGGTCTGGAGATTAGGATACTAATTTAGGACTTGGTTCAAGTCTCTACTCTACTACAGACTTCCTGGGTGACCCTTGGGCAAGTCATTTATCATCACTGTGCCTCAGATACCCCTCTGCAAATGGGATAATAACTACCTGACAGGAGCACTTTGTGGACAAATACATGACAGATTGTGAGGAGCTTGGGTTCTCTGGTAATGGGGGCACACTATCCATACTGTTTTCCTTCTGAGAGACTCCTCAGAAATGTATTGCACCCTGAAGCTTCAAGGGGAGAAGAGAGAGAGAAAACAACAACTCCCCCCCCCCCCCAAAAAAAAAAGAAAACAAAAAAACCCAAAAACCTCTGTGGGGCTCCCCTGAGGTGAACTCCCAGGCAAACTCCATCTGTTTGCTTTTCATCTTGCACTTCCCTCTGGCTGCTTTTTTTATTAGACTGCTGGCTTGAAGTAGGTGTCCTGGCTCAAAGTCTTACCTCCAATCCAATCAACCCCTGGAGATTCATCTAGAACAAAGCACTCCCAATTCACACTTTTCAAACAGACAAACAGTGGTCAAACAGTCATTCTTGGCAGTATCATTGGTGCCCACTTGGAGAAGAAGGAAGGGATAACAGTCCCATGTCTTGATCTGTGTTGGTAGGCATTCCATCACATGCTGACTTCTAGCTCCAGGCAAGTAGCTCTCTTCTTCAGTTTCCCGGTCTGGATGGCAGATGGATGTCTCTGTCACCCTTAGCAGGAAGTCCCCGATCACCACCACCCATCCCCTCCTCTGTGGAGTGGTGGTTGTGGAACCCCACCGCTACCACAGTGCATCCCATGCCTTCTGGTCAATGGGGCCTCCTTCTGATCCCTTTCCTCATATAGCTCTTCCAAACCATGCTCTGCTGTAGTACTTGTGCAGAGAGCCTGAAAACAGTTTCTAACCCCTTTCTTCTTCTAATCTAGAGGTCACAGGCTGCCACTCTTCCTCCCTGCTCTGCACTGCTCTCTCATTTTTCAGCATGCAGTGCCTGCAGTACCAAACACTGACTTCTATCCAGAAAGTCTTCATTCTCTCTGATGCAATGCAGGGTAGCTACTTGGGCCTCTAGTTCTTTAACCTTCTCTTCCAGCTTGCACTTTGTACAGATGAAATTGCTTCTGTCTCCTGAGAGAAAGACAAATATGGCACAGGTTACAACAGCTGATCTATATAGTTTTCCTTCTAGAAACCTCTTCAGATGTTGTGTTTACTGCTCACAGAACCCTGAAAGGCACAAAAACACTATGGGAACTCCCCCCAGGTGAACTCCCAGGCAAACTTCCTGTTTGCCTGCCTTCAGTTTGCTGCTCACTCAGTTTGCAACTGGCTCAAAACAGTTAGCTCAGCTCAAGGCCTTCCCTCTGATTAACCACTCACCTGGAACAAAGCACTCCCAATCCACACTTTTCAAACACACATACAAACAGTCAAAGTAACACTTTTGAAACAAGCAAAAACTTTTGAAACATTCCCTGCAGTTAGTTCCAGTCAAACAAATGGTTACAACACATAGACATTTGACCAGCTCACAAGACACCCCATACCTCCTCTCCCATGGTTCCCAGGCAAACTTCCTCAGTTTGCAACTGGCTCCTTTTTCATAAGGCTGCATGCTTGAAGTAGTTGGTCTGGCTCGAAGCCTTCCCTCCAATCCAAAACTCAAGGCCCACCTGGAACAAAGCACCCCCAGTTCACACTTTTCAAACAAATACATGGTCAAGCAGTTACACTTTTCAAATAATCAATCAAACAAACAAATGACATATGGTCAAAACAATTCCTGCAACTAGCTCCAGTCCAACAAATGGTCACAGCCGAGAGACACTCAGATATTTACTCCCATTGGCTGACAATTAGAGTGCTGCATTGGGGGGGCTGGGTTGTGACTCACTGTAGTTTCCCTAGGATGGTTCCCAGGCAAATTCCCTCTGTTTGCTTGTCCTCAGTTTGTCATTGAAACAGTTAGGTTTGATTCGGGGACACCTGGAGTCTATCAAAGACCGTCAGGAACTGGTTAACCCCCCCCCCTTTAGTCAGTTTAGTGGCACACTAGGGCTATGTCTAGACTGCAGGCTTCTTTTGAAAGAGGTTCTTTCGAAAGCATCTTTCGAAAGAGCCTCTTTCGAAAGAGAGCGTCTAGACTGCACGGAGAAATTTCAAAAAAGCGGCTTGCTTTTTCGAAAGAAAGCATCCAGTGAGTCTGGATGCTCTCTTTTGAAGACGCCCTATTTACATTGAAGAACGCCTTCTTTCGAAAGAGGAACTTTCGAAAGAAGGCGTTCTTCCTCGTGAAATGAGGTTTACCGCCATCGAAAGAAAAGCCGCGTTCTTTCGAATTAATTTCGAAAGAACGCGGCTTGAGTCTGGACGCAGGGGAAGTTTTTTCTAAAAAAGGCTACTTTTTTCGAAAAAAACCCTGAGTCTGGACACAGCCTAGGAGTGGTGGGAGAAGAATGTACAGCAGGAGAACAGGAACTGTAGAGATGCTGGCAGGTACCAGGAGAGAACCCTGCAGATACATAGGCGAGAGGCAGGGCAAGCTTTGCTGGGGAACAGCCCCTTCAGGCCCCAGAAATCCGAGGGACATAAACTCCAGCTAGAGGGAGGGAGACTGCATTATGAAATCTAATCTGTCCACGTTCAGAGAGGCCACTAGAGACTAAGAGATTTTTCCCTCTCTTTGCTACGCCAATGATGAGAGAGGCTAAATCAGATTACAGCTTGCCCCTGAAGTAAAGGGGTTAGACTGAGAGCTTTAATGAGCCACTGAGGTGAGCAATTAGACTGGGAGTTTCCATATTCCCTGGACAGGGAGAGAGACTACTCAGCCTACTGCCACCCAGAAGCACAGGACCCACTGTGTGTGAAATGAGGAGCTTTGTTACATTCCCATTACGGTTATACCCGTAAACCTCACTGCGCAAAAGGTTTTTTTTTTCTGACAAATGGCCCTGTCTACATGGGGATTTTTATCGCAAAAACTTCTTCTGCAAAAAGGATTGGAAGAAGATATGCAAATGAGCACTCTATTTGCATTTCTTCTTTTGCAAAAAAACCACAGTGTAGATGTAGCTTGAGAGAAGGGAAAGGGGAAGCACTGGCAGCAGGAATGTTTGGTTGACCACTCCTTTTCTTTGTTGTTACATTAGCTCCGCCTGAGCTCTGAACTCCAGCTCAACAGCCCATCCCCTCTCCTGATCAAAGCAGTGGATGAAATGAAAGAGTTCCAGTCCTCGGTCTGTGCCAGGTCCAAATCCCCTGGCTATCCAAGCCCCTTGGCAAGTATGAAGAAAGTTGGAGCATTTATGCATCCGCCTGGAGTCAGGTATATGGGGGTTGGAAATACTCAAAGCAGCCCTTATGAGCACACCCTGCCCTGCTATGGTGTGCTCTTAAGTCCCCCTGCCCAATTATGGTGTAACACTCAAGTCCCCATTGCGGACCTGATCCTGTGAGGTACTAGTTGCCTCTTCTGAGATCCTGAGCCCCCACAACTCTCATTGCTCACTGACTTTGTGAGGATGCTCAGCATCTGCCAGGATCGAGCCCCAGCATCCCACTTGGCCTCTCTCCCTTTCACTGACTCACATTTCAAGACCTCCAGCCAGAGAAAGACTCCTCTGTGTTCCCATCTTGGTTATTCACCTTTTCCCTTTCTCTCTGTTCTTGCTCTGGCTAAACAGAAGACTTCAGACTCCAGGGCAGCCAACCACAATATGAAGCCCAATCCCCAGACCAACCTCACTTGCTACTCAGCCATGGAGTTTAATTGTGGGTGGCACTTCTCAGCTCTGCCTCCTACTGAAGTCCTTTGAACTCTGGGCCACTAATGTAAATGCTTAAATATGGGTTTTAATGCCCAGCTTTAGGGGCCTGTCTGAACATTCTGGGGTGAATCAGGAGCCCATGGCTTGGCCTACCACATTACTGTCTTAATGAGGCTGAAGCCAAGTAGTTTCTGTCACTTCTAATTGATTGTGTTCTTGTGCTCCTGCAGTGAGCAGGTTGGTGACCAGATGGAGTCAGTATGGAGGACTGATGTCATCTCTCACAGTTTCCCTATTGTTCCAAAACCTCCTATGTCATTGCTCTGGTCTCAAGCTGGTGGTTTCCCAGATATCCCTAGATTTCTGGAACTGGATGTGAGCTCAGTTAGGAGCAAACCCCTTAGGACACTACAGACACAGTAAGCAGCCTTACATTTTATTTTTCATTCATCTGTGGAGGGAACTATGTTATAAGAATATGACTGTGTCAATGTCTAATTCCGTCTTTCCAGAGATCTCACCAACCCTTGCAAATACTAATGAGTTAAACTTCCAGGTAAGCTAGGAAAATGTCTAGATCCCCATTTTACAGATGGGGAAAAATGAGGCACAGAGGGGAAAGCAACACAGTACCAGAGCCTGAAATAGAACCCAACTCGTGTGACTCTCAGTAAGGTACTGTACCTATTAGACCTACCCCTCTCCGCATGCTGAATGGGATTTCTTTTTTGACTGAAGCCACCCTGTCTCCTTGGTTTTATGCTGCAGAAAAACCTGTATTTGTGCAAGAGGTGGGCAGAGGAAAGTTAGAGAGGGTCTATGGGAGAGATGAGAGAGGCAAGATGCAAATGTGGCATGAGTGGAAAGCCAAAATATTATTTTCAGATACGTCTTAGAGATGTAAGAGTTCCCTTGATACTTGCACATAGATACACCTGTCAGAGTAACTGGTTGAAATGGATGGATGCTGAGCTGACACAGTACCCTAGAATTACATATGAATAACAGTGCAGCTAGATCCTCAGCACATGGCCTGTGTATCTACCTCCCAAACATACTGCACCACCTGCATTCTCCCTCCACAGCCAGAGGTGGCTCCTCCTGCTAGCTTGGTATGTTCTTCCTCCCTGCCAAAAGCTTTAGCAGAGTGCTGGTGTTCACTTCTTCCAGGAACTTCTTGGAACTTCTGCAGCAACCTGTTGATGCAGATTTACATGCTGCTGGTCCTGGCTCCTTCTGATTGGGCATAAAGCTACCTAGGCAGGAGACAAAGTTCATTTCTGTGAATAGGGAGGAGCACCCTAAAATGTGATGAATTCCCAACTTTTTTTTTTAACTAAGGCAAGATACAAAAAACTTGCCTGGCTTAAAAGGACTCTGTTCATATCATTCCAGACAGGTGTGGGGCTCTGGGCTCCAGAACCATCACCTCTCCAGCCAACTTGGCCTGTCTCCTGCTGTCCTGGTCAGTGTCACTTTGGCTTCCATGACACACCTGCCTCTCCCCACATTAAGCCGAAGACCACTGGCCAAACCCCTCAGGATAGGCAGGAATATGATAAAAAAAAAAACCTTCCCCAGTCAGACAGAGGCAGAGCTGCTCCTTGAACTCAGGGCCTAGGCTGCAAGTGGAGTGAAAATGTGTCTCTCATCTCTCAAGATTTGTGGTTACCTTGCTGCTGCCTTTGCCTGGAGCAGAGAGTTGAATTAATCTCTTTTCCTATCTCTCTTCATGAGTGGCCTGTAGGTGTCAGTGTTGAGTCACACAAAGCTAACAGCATCCTTGTATTCAAAATGATACATGGACTATGTATCCCCAACCTTTAACCTTGTTTCATTGCAACACATGCATGGAATCTCATTGCAGTTACTTGTTTAAACTGATCTGATAATTCAAGAATGCAAGGAAGTTGAGTGGAAAGAACCTTACCAGCAGGGCCGCTGATTGGGTGCGTGGAGACAGGGTAGAAGAAAAAGGGCAGCGACCTTAAAGTGGCAGTGCTTTAGCAGTGCTTGAAAGAAAGGGTCATTAAAGTGCTGACTTGTCCAGGCCAGTGCTGGCAATGGTTCTTACTGGTGCATCGTACTAGCCCACTTTCACTTTGGCAAGAGTGTGATGGCTACTGGAATGCTGTGTTCAGTTCTGGTGCCAATGACACAAGAGGATATGGCTACATTGGAGTTTAGAGAAGTATCACAAGAGTTATTAAAGGATTATAAAACATACTTTTTAGTGATAGACTTCAGAAGCTCAGTCTATTTAGCTTAAAGCAAAGGCTAAGAAGTAACTTGATCACAGATTATACCTATTGGCAGGGCTCGACAAACTATGTAATCTACTCACCCGGGATGAGTAGATTACAACCCGGAAGAGCCGGGTTTGGGCTCGCCGCAGCTTGGCAAGCCCTGCCTATTGGGGAACAAATAGTTAGTAATGGTCTGTCCAGTCTCACAGAGGAATGTATGAAAAGATCCACTGGTTGGAAGTTGAAGTGAGATAAATTCAAACTGGAAATAAACAGTATTCCTTTTAATAGTCAAAGGAATTAGCCATTGGAACAATATACCAAGGGTTGTGGTGGATTCTCCATCACAGACAAGTTTTCAATCAAGATTGGATGTTCTTCTAAGAGAGATGCTGTAGAAATTCTATGGCCTGTGTTATACAGGAGATCAGACTAGATGGCTAAAATGGTCACTTTTGAACTTAGAATCTATGAATCTAGAAAGTCCATACAAAGCAGGCAATATTCATGGTTTCAAGGCTTCCTCTGAAAGCTCCCCACATAGTAAGTATACAATAGCCTGGTCACTTGCCTTGGAAAGGTCCTGCAGACTCCTTAGGAGTTGGAATTAGGGATGTTAGGTAGCAGGTAGTAGAATAGTCAACTAACTGCATGAATCTTAGTGGTTAGTCGGCTATTCTGTAGTCCCCAGGGGCAGGGCCAGCAGCCAGCAGCTCTGGCCCCACTCCTGGTGAGCCACTTGCCGCCCTGCACTGCTGCCTTTGTATCAGTAGCAGCAGCACGGGGTGCCAGGCAGAAGCTGGTCCGTGAGGGGAGCCGGTTTAAAAACCAGCTCCCCTCACAAACCAGCTGCTTGCCACCATGCGCTGCTGCCTCTGTATCAGAGGCAGCGGCGTGGGGTGGCAGCAGCCCCTCTCCATGGCAGGGGAATGAGCTCCCCACAGACAGAGGCTGCTCCAGCTTAGACCCCCTGTGGACAGGGACTGCTGCTGTGAAGCAGCATCTGCCTATACAAGGCCCAGAAACAACCTCTGTCCATGGTGAGCCCAGGCTCTCTGCGAAGCAGCGGCACCACAGAGCCCGTTCTGGGGGAAACTGGCTTAAGCTGGCTCCCCCCAGCACCGTCTCCTGATTTCTCCCCCTTGCTGCCTCTGATTCAGAGGCAACGGGGGAGGGAGGGGGGGAGTAGTTGACTAGATTAAACGATAAGCCTAGGCTTATTGGTTAATCGTCTACCCGATTACTCACTCACATTCCTAGTTGGAATCCATCCATCAGTCTAGTTTTTTCAGTCTTGATGCTCAAACTATAAAGGCATCATAGGAATGAGTCTCAACAGCTCCAAGAAGCAAACAACAGCAAAACAAACATGGCCAGGCCAAGAAGTCTGAGGCGTTTCTCCTTTAGAAGCTCTCACATTGGTAGAGGAGGAAAGGATCCCACAAATTGGGGGGGACTGAGGAATCATTCAGGATCCAGTAGACTTTGTGCTAGTAAAAAATGCAGATTTTAGCTTGGAGGCTGAATAGACCTGTCAGGACAAGGTTACAAATCGATACAACCTCCTGTCCTGCCTCTCAGTGCTTGGGCTATCTGTGAATATTGTCTGAGATTGTCATAAATTCTCAGTGAGGGCAGGACCTGAGTTACTGTGAGTTGCGTAATCAAAATCCAATAGATAGATTAGATTCCTGCATGGTCTGTGGGGTCCAGCTGTCATAGTCCAGGAGAAGTTTTATTGACCGGTGTCTCTAAGGGTATGTCTAGACTACACCTCTCTGTCGCCAGAGGGATGTAAGTTAAACATACCAAAATTGCTAATGAAGCAGGGATTTAAATATCCCACACCTTCATTAGAATTAAAATGGCTGCCGCTTTTTGCCAACGTGGCACTTTGCCGGCAAAAAGCGGCAGTCTAGACGGGGTTCGGTCGACAAGGAAAGCCTTTTCCGACTGATCCTGTAAACCTCATTGCACGAGGCATAAGGGATTGGTCGGAAAAGGCTTTCCTTGTCAACTGATCCCCGTCTAGACTGCTGCTTTTTGCAAAGTGCCACTGCAGCCATTTTTATTACCCTAAGAGTGTGTCTAGACTACACCCTTCTGTTGGCAGAGGGATGTAAATTAGGAACTTCAAAATTGCAAATGAAGCGGGGATTTAAATATCCCGTGCTTCATTTGCATAATCACGTAATGGCGCTTTTTCGAAAAAGCGCTATTTTGAAAGTAAAACCGCAGTCTAGACACAGTTCTTTCGAAAACAGAAGCCTTTTTCGAAAGATCCTGTAAACCTCATTTTTTGAGGAGTACAGGATCTTTCGAAAAAGGCTTCTGTTTTCGAAAGAACCGCGTCTAGACTGCGGTTTAACTTTCAAAATAGCACTTTTTCGAAAGAGCGCCTTTATGTGATTATGCAAATGAAGCGCGGGATATTTAAATCCCCACTTCATTTGCAATTTTGAAGTGCCTAATTTACATCCCTCTGCCGACAAAGGGGTGTAGTCTAGACACAGCCTAAGACCTGTGCATAAGAATGAGAGAGGAGAAAATGTAAGTGCAATAAAAACAGCAAAAGAAATTATAGCAAAATATGTAGTCCAGAGAACACCAAGGGGATTTCTGACTGAGTATGAACTTAGAGTCAAGGTGGGTGAGGTAACATCTTTTATTGGACCAACTTCTGTTGTCTAAAGAGACAAGCTTTCAAGCTACACAGAGCTCTCCAGGTCTGGGAGAGGTACTAAGAGTGCCATAGCTACATGTTCTCAGGTACCATTCATGGTGAACTGTAAGACTGGTTTCTATAGGACTAAAATACCTTATTTACTGTAAAAACGTTAAAAAAGCAAACGAGACGTATCCAACAGCATCTTGGGAACTAACAAAAAATGTAGATGGTATCGTGCTTTTGTGGGCACAACCCACTTTGCTGTGACATTCGAGGTGTATGTTGACCCCCCCCTCCTAGCATGCTAGTGCTCTGTGAAAATCTGGGCAGACAACAGCACTTAGAAGTTGTGGCTCAGGCTTGGAAGCTCGCTTCTCGCCCTAGGCATCAGAGCCAGAGCTCTCGCACACACCATAGCACTGGCCGCACAGCTGTTTTCAGACCGCTTTTGTGAGCCCTGTTGGGCCATGTCTGTTGAGTTGGTCCAGGAAGCTTGTTTCATAGGTTTTGTAGATATATCCTCAGCGATGCTAAAAGCTACAGCCTCAGATCAGGGTACTGTTTTGTATTCTTATTTACGTTGTGCACCAGATGTAATAAAGCTTATCGATTTTCATCTTCGAGGTGCTTTGCAAACATTAACCTATTAATCCTCGCTCCCCTGCTGTGTGGTAGTTAAGTATTATCCCCGTTTACGTTTTACAGAGCTTTCTTAATCACTGAATCTGTTCATGAATTTCTAGAGCACCTCCCGTCACTGTGTTAAGATATTAAAATAACAAGGAAACAGAGTCAGGACAGGCTACAGCTTGATTGTCAGAAATGCTCAGCACCAATAACACCAGCTGAATCTGCAGGTGCTCAGTATTTTTTAAAATCAGCCCCCAACTGGCTAAGGTAGTTGATGTTGGCACGAGGATTAGACCTCAGCATTTCCAAACTTCCAGGCCTGCACTTTGACCTTTATCCCATCCCATAATATTTAAAGGCCTGACTCTGCTGAGTGGTTTTAGCACCTCGACAAACAAGTGGGCAGTGTGTTGTGGTTAATCAGCACTTTGTCTTTTTGTTTGTAGATATCAGTTACTAATGTCCCTAGTTGTTACATAGGGACAAGCCCATTTCTTTAGATACAGCCGGTGTGCAAGACTGGGCCCTGCATAGCTCTTAAATTAATATTTTGTAACAATAAGCCTGTCTTTTTTTCAGAGTCCAGAATCTTCCCAGATGGAAAACATATGGACACAAGTAAAAACGCATGTAAATATAGGATAATCCAGCTGTAGTTTCATACACAACAGAAATGTATGTAGAAAGCAAATAAAGTATATTTCTGTGTGTATTTCATGGCCAGGTGCCTTTACTGTACAGACGGCAGTTCATGTTCCAGTCTGCTCAGACTGGGATTGTCAAAGGCTGCCAAGATTTTTCAACTGAATTCTCAACTTCTGTTGGACACCAGTGCTTCCATTGAATTTCTATTCCCGCAACTTCCCTTGGCTGGAAACAGCCAACCGCAGCCAGTGGGAGTTGCGAGGTTTTGAGGCAACAAACTCTTTAGATGAACAAAGAAGCATTGGCCCACTCACAGCTTACGGCGGTGGGCCCACTTTGAGAGTAGGGTTGCTGGATGGTTTCAACAAAAATACCAGACACACTTGACATTTCAGCACAATCTACATTACATCTTATTTAGAAAATACTGGACATTTCCATTTTCTCAATTTGTTTCCTAAACAGAAAGCTCAAATACTGGACTGTCCGGTTCAAAACCGGACACCTGGCAACTCTATTTGAGACACACTGCTAGAGTGAAAGGGACTGAATGGCAAGTTACAAAGCTGCGCTTTTCAGCTTTGCATGAGCTTAATACAGGTGGGCTGGGCTATACAGCAAGATTTCTCTCATTTTGACGGGTTGATCTGGGGAGAAGCATCGATCACTGAACCTGGGCTAGAATTTGGGAGTTCTGACCGCCTAGCTCTGCTTGGCCTTGCCATCCCATTTGCAATTATTTGCATAGCTGTGTGGGATTGTGTCATGCAGTGCTTAGTAGAGGATCTGGAACAATAGCATCTTCAGAAAGTCCTGACTGTGGCGCTAGGGAGGTAGGGAAATAAGGCTTATGAAGTATGTGTTTGAAGCAAAAGCTTTCAGCCATCAGATCCAATTGACTTTAGGCCACATAGCATTTTCAACACTCATCACATTTATTTTGCAAGAGGAAACTCCACCTCAAAGGAGTGCTGGGGAGAGAGCATCAGGAATTTCCTTCCAAAAGAGGCCGAAAGTTACATACTGCAACTACCAGGCAGGCTGTCAAATGCAAATGACTAATAACCGTTGTAGTGAGGAGGCCTGGAAAAGCTGAGACGAGATAAAGGTAAATTACTGCTGGCTGTGTCACACTCTCAAGTAGCCCTGAAATTTCGGCTACTCCTTGACACAATGGGAAATGTATCCCTCTCCACCCTGCAGCTACACAAATAGAGCCTGTCCCTTAATATTTCATATCTGATCCACTTCTACCCAGACCTGTGGAGCGCAGCCAAGCTTTGACATGTGGGCCACAAACTCTTCCAGGGGTCTCTCCCATCTTACATCATGCAGCTGAGTCTAACATGGGTCGCTGAGTGCGCTGAGGTTACCATGTGTTCTCCCCTGCCTCTGGTGAGATGCTCGAGTATCTGAGCTGAGAGTGCAGTAGCAACACCTCTCCTGTTAGATGATATGTCATATCTACTCAAGCATGTGAGTGGCTTTGGGGCAGGGATTGTAACACCTGGCTGTACAGGCAGGGGGAGGTTTCACACACTGTCCCCACCCCCAGCAAAATCTTTCAGCCAATGGCAGCTGAGAGATTTTGTTGGGGGCGGGGACAGTGTGCAAAGCCTCATGCTGCAGGGCAGAAAGCCACATGGAATGTCTGGGGATGCTGGCAGGCAGGAAGCCTGCCTGAGAGTGCTGCTGGCCAGGAGTTGCTTAGGTAAGCGCATCCCAGCCAGAGCCTGCCTCTTGCACCCAACCTCCTGCCACACCATCACTCCCTCCCAAATTCTGCACTCCCTCCTGCACCCCTCCCCCAGGTCAGAATTTTGTCCTGCAGCCTCCCTCCCTCCTGGACTATGCATCCCAAAGCCCTGCCCCAGGTCACAACGCCCTCCTTCACCCAAACTCCCCCTCACCCAGTCCCCTACCCTAAGCTCCATTCTGCACCCACTCTCTGTTCCAGACCCTGCAGTCCTTCCATAGATACGAGGGGCCCTTGACCACAAGATTTTGGTGTGGCCCCCTAGCAAACATTATTGCCCACCTCTGTGCTACTGCAATATAAAGATAATAAACTGCCGGGTGGGTTTGTACCTAGTAGCCCACAGAAACAGAAAGACAGGATAGCTGCATGTCCTATCCATTGCTCTTGAAACAGACGGGTGTGAGTTCTATCCCTGATCGCACTTGTAGCCATGCTATGCAGTATGAATGCCATGATGTAATCTGTTCAGTTCACACTGTGCTCTCCAGAGGTGAGCCCACAGTATTGTCTCTTTTCATCTCCTATTTTGTTGTTCGTGCTAGTGTAACCAAATAAGCAGCTGCTAGAGCTTCTTTGGTGAATGCAAGACTGTAGCATGGAGGTGTTGGGAATGAGAGGACACACAGTATGGAAGATAAATTGGACACTGGATGTCTCTTCCTGGTATGTGGGTACAATTTCAGAAATGGCTGAGATCCACAAGCCTATTAGAAACATCTGGCTTTAAATCTCATTTTAAGGCAGGAGATTAATTTGGATGTTAAGCCATTTCCTTCCATCCCTCTTGAGAGCAACTGTGGTGTTAGTACGGCTGGAAAGCAGTATTTGTGAAATATTGATTTTCATCAAGTTGCAGAGAGAAGAGAAAGAGGTCGTGGAAAAGCCAGGGGTGCCCTCGCTACAGGAGGAAAGTTCCTGGAGTAGGAGTAATTTACAGCCAACACTTCTTATTGCTCTTCCTACACCCTTAAATTTTCTTTTTTCCCTCTTTTTACATGAGACCCTGTCATAACCATGAGGGATGGCCAGCAGACTGCGGACTAAGGGGTTAACTATGTCCTCTGTACCTAGCCAGGTATCTGGTCAGCCAATAGAAATTCAGGTAGGGATTTCAAACTGAGACAAAGGAATTTGGGGGTTTTGCCTCCTTTGTCTCTGAGCCAGTTTGCTCCCTAGATATTGAGGGAGACAGAAGACATGTCTCTCTCCAGGAAAAAGACTCTTCTCAGGTGTGACCCTAGACTAGCTGCCAGCAACTGGTGCCCTAGGCAGACCATGCAATCGGCACCCCTACCTCCAAACCCCTCAATGATACTGCACCATAATTTGGCGCCCCATTTAACTTGGTGCCCTAGGCGACCGCCTAGTTCGTCTATATGGACGGGCCGCCCCTGCTCTTCATAGTGTATAAGTAGGGTAAAGTCTAGATAAATCCGTCAGGTTTTATTGTTTTCTGATTTGGGAATTTGGATCTGATGTCTGTGCTGTTAGAAATGTTTTTTTCTCTCTTTTGCAACTAAGTTTTGGCCCATGGGGGAATCCTCAATGAGTATATTAATTGGTGGCTCTTACCATCTAGCCATTCCAACTGTGCTTGTAACTGGGGTATTGTTTTAATAATAAAAGTTCTTTCTTTTTTAATTAACCTGATATTGGTTCATTTCTGTGTCCTGGAAAATCTGTCTGTGGATATCTGCTTGCTTCTGATGAGGGGACAGCAATCACAGACTGCAGCTTGTATTTTTTTCTTTTCTTTTCAGCCTCTTTGGAGAAAAGAGCTTGGGGTGCCCTGGGGTTGGTTTCAAGTGTCCACCCCTGTTTGTGGGTTCAAAAGCACTTGATGGTGGCAGCAGATTCCCCAAAATCCATGTATTAGGATTTTGGGGAGACTTTTTGTACCAAAGCCTGTAGAAATCAGGTTTTGGGTTGCTTTTATGGGCCCCCATTTCTCATTCATCGTGCCAGAGTGGGAAATAGCCTTGGAAATAACCCATTTCCAAACTGTTGCAGGGTTGTTAAGGCAGAGGTTGGGGACCTTTTTCGTATCAGAGCCACTGACCCACAGAAAAATCCATCACAGGCCATATACAGCCCCATGGGGAGTGCAGGGGCTCTGGGCTTCCCCTAAGTTCCAGCAGGGGGGGGGGCAAAATTGAGGGTTCAGGATGTGGGAGGAGGCTTCAAGCTGAGGCAGAGGGTTAGAGTGTGGGAGCGGATGAAGGCTCTGACTGGGGGTGCAGGCTCTGGGAGGGTACTAGGGACAAGGAGTTTGGTGAGGCCCAAGGGTTTGGAGTGCAGGGGTGGGCCCAGGGCAGTGTATGAGGGTCTGGGCAGAAGTTAGGGTGCTAAAGCAGGCTCACGTCTGGGGAAGAGGACTCAGAAGTGGGAGGGGATTTGGGCTCAGGAGTGTGGGAGGGGATGAGGAGGTTGAGGTGCAAGAGGGAGCTCTGGGTTGTGGGTGGGAGCTCTGGGAGGGAGTCATCATGTGAAAGGAGGCTCAGGGCTGGGGCAGGGTGTGGAAGGGAGCGCAGGGCACTTACCTCAGGTGGCAGTGGGACTAAGGCAGGCTCCCTACCTACCCTGCTTTGCACTTCTCCTGGAAGTGGCCAGTTCATCCTATGGTCCCTGGGGAAGCAGCTGGCTCTGTGCACTACCCTCACCTGCAGCTCCCATTGGTCACAGCTTCTGGCCAATAGGAGCTGTGGGGGTGATGCCTGCAGGAGAGGACAGCATGTGGAGCTTCCCTCCTCACCATTAGCCAGTGCTCATAGCTCCAGCCCAGCAGGGGGAAAACCATAGCTCTAGACCTCTGGTCTGCAGCATGGAGACTTGCTATGGGACAGATCCAACCCAAGGACCAGAAGCTCCCCACCTTTGCTTTAAGGAGTTCAGAGCCTGGCTCTGAATGATGCCTGGTTTTCCTCCTAATTCATGGGACTTAGAGAATGAATGGAGTGCATGTGACTGAAAGTCAGGGTTGATGGGAGATATAAGCAGCAGCTTCTCCTCAGAAGGACAAGGAGCAAGAAGGAATGTCCTTGTGCTGGAAGCTCTTGTGTCTGGCGTGTCTTGTAGGTGGGGTCCAGGGAAGGACCAGCAGTGCATCCTTGCTGGCCGGAAGCAGGGAGTGCTTGGGAAGGCTTTAGACTTAGAGAGTAGACTGATTCGTTAGGAGCCCTGCGGGAGCTGAACCCAAAGCTGGAGGCTCAGAATGGAAGCTTTGCCTCTATCAGACTTGGACTACACTTCCAATGCTAATGAAGCCCTGAGTGGGGGATCTGTGTGGAGCTGTACAAAGTGTGATTATACTGTAGAGGGGAGCAGAGGCAATGGGGGGTAGGCCATCACACAACCCCACCAGAGTTGTAACCATAGCAAAAGTTGGACAAAGCCGGTGGGAATGTCAACTCTCTTCTCTGGATCAGAGCTCCAGACGGATCATACGACTGCCATTTTCACAAACCTCTGTTACTGCTGGAGCAAATGGTTCACTTCCCAGGGAAAAAAACAGCCCTGCGGTTGTGAGGTAGGTAAACCCTTTCAAGCTGATGAGTGGTAATTACAGTCTTATTCTAACATAATTTAGTGCAAGGCAAACAGTACAGAGGTCTGGATCTGAGAGACAGCCAGGCAACAGCATTGAGCAATAAATCCACTTTGTCAGGCTCCGGGTACACCCAGCAACCTGGCAGTGCTGAAGTGTATATTCTGTGGCAGATGAATTAAATGGAATGGGTTTTCTCATCTTCTGCTCACTCTCCTCCCATGCCTTGGGACCACTTTCTGGAAATCACCACGGCTGTTCTAAGGGGTCTCTTTACATCTTTAAAATGTATCCGTATAAAAAGTCTGTATGGAGAAGGAGTGAGAAGGGAATCTAGTAGCTGGTGTGAACGTTCCCCGTTGGTCTCTGCTGGAAGGAATTGCACAGCTCCACTGTGTGGCATAGGGCCTGTGCTGCAAGCCGCGGATGGAGATTCTCCCTTAGCTCAAGCTGAGCTTTTAGAGCAGGTGGAGCTGAGCTCTGTCCCCCTCCTGTTGTGAAGCCCCAAATGGCCCCAGCCTGCAGCCACTTGGTAACACTTGGTAACAGTGAGTGCTTGTTATTCTGTGGGTGTAATCGATCCCACTTTAACTAAGGTAGAGGAATAGTAATCTGTTGCCCATTCACATGGCAAAATGGCTGCAGATGGGGCATGAAAATGGCAGCTGATTGCTCCCATAGGAGTGTTAACATGTTAATCTGGCTATGGAGTGGGGCGGCTAAGGCCAATTGGCAGGAACTGTGCTCTGTTGCTGCCTGTGCTGTACCAGTTCCGCCGCCAGCATTCTTCCATCGCTGGGGCCGCTCACTCAGCACTGATGCAGAAACCAAAAAGCCAGATGTTGTGGGACAGTGGGTTCCCCCTTCCTTCCGGGGTAGTTTTTCACTTTTCAGTATCTACACACATCAGGAGCAGCTCTCCAGCTCTCAAGAGTCAGCGCTGCTGCACAGCCCTTCTCAGGATTCACCCAGGTCTGTGAACACCGAGGAGGGGAAGCGGGGAGAAAGTAGCAACTCATGTTGAGAGGGAAGCAGTAGGAGCAGGAGGAACAGAAACTGCAGTCAGCAGATGCCAACTCAGCCTGTTTTTCCTCTTGGACCTTGCACATTGAGCAGTCAGGAGGACATTAATGTTTAACTCCATGGAAGGCTGGTTTGACAAGTACTAAGGGAAGAGTATTTCTTTCCCTGGAGCCACTGTGGTGCTTGTACCACAGATATGAGGCCCTGATGGCTGCATGGGCTTTGTCATACAACATAATCCAAAGAGCATAATCCAATTGACAAACTCCAGAAGGAAGGAGTGACTTAACATAATTAACCCTTTAGCCTCCATTTCCATGGTTTGCTGGCCAGACAAATGAAGCTGGAGGATAGAGAAACACTGTGACAAAGAAAAGTAAGGAAATGCCAACCCACAGTCTCAATGATCCATTCAGAAATGACCTCTGAAGCCACCTGCAACTCAGCCATCTCTAATTTACAGCAACTACAATGTGGAGACGGAAGCTGGGGGCTCACTGACTCTGCTGCAGGGCTCATTTCTGTCTGGATTTCCTTTATGACGTGTGCTTTTGAAAAAGAGCAGTTGCGCTGCTGCAGTTGGAAAGCAGTAATTGGGAAGTGCTGATTTTCATTTCATTGGAGAGATGAAGACAGTGGGAAAGTCAGAGGTATGTTCAGTGCAGTAGGCAAGACCCGGGAGGTGGGGGTGGGGTAACAGGATAACACAGCATCTCATCAACATCACTCTCCTTTTTTGATTTGTCTGTCACTTTTTCTCCACCTTGAATTCTTCTTCCAAGGTGAATGAAGTCTTCACCTAACAGCCTCAGGCAGATCTAGTTGGTAAATCACGGGACTTGGAGAACTCCAGGTTCTGTTCCCAGCTCTATATTTACTGCATAACCGTTGCAAGTCCTGCCCCCTTCCTGTCCATTGGAATGCCCATTTGTAAAATGAGGGTGATGTTTACATGTCTATCAGTCCATGACTGTTACTGAAGCACTCTCAGATTCACAGATGAAATTGCAGAGGCAAATCACTAGAGCGGGCCTGTAATTCCTCTGGGGCTAGCTTAGGAGATCTTTGCTGGGCACCGCACTCTGGGAAAGATGTGAACAACTTAGAGAAAGTCCAGAGGGGAGCACAAAAAAATGTTAACAGGTTTAGAAAACGTGACCTGTAAGGAAAGATGGGAAAAAATTAGTTTGTTTAGTTGGAAGAAAAGAGGACTGAGGACATGATAACAGTGTTCAAATGTGTAGGTTAGACAAATGCCTTTCAGGGATGGTATATAATATAGATAATATCTAGCCTTGCCTCAATGCATTTACACCATTTATCGAGGTCATTTTCCATCCTACATGTGGTTCTCTGCATGTCACAGAGCTGCATGATGCTTTCTCTGGGAGTTTTGTAATGGCAGAAAAGGAACTAAAACTCTGCTTCTAGGAAAGCAAAAGCCCCTATGGCTGTGTCTACACTGGCATGAATTTCCGGAAATGCTTAAAACAGAATAGTTTTCGTTATAAGTATTTCCGGAAAAAGAGCGTCTACATTGGCAGGCTGCTTTTCCGGAAAAGCCCTTTTTCCGGAAAAGCATCTGTGGCCAATGTAGACGCGCTTTTCCGGAAAAGAGCCCCGATCGTCATTTTCGCGATCGGGGCTTTTTTCCGGAAAAGACTACTGGGCTGTCTACACTGGCCCTTTTCCGGAACAGTGTTCCAGAATAAGGACTTATGCCCGAGCGGGAGCAGCGTAGCTTTTCCGGAATAGCGGCTGATTTTGTACAGTAGAGGGTCGTTGCTTTTCCGGAAATTCAAGGGCCAGTGTAGACAGCTCGCAGCTTATTCTGGAAAAGCGGCTGATTTTCCAGAATAAGTGGCCCAATGTAGACACAGCCTACGAGACACAGCAGAATCACTGTTAGCTGATAACAGGATACAGCCTCAAGGGCATTCTTTAGCACTTCTGTTGTTTATCTTTTTAAGTAGAGGTCATATACCAATCAAATGCTTGCAGGGCATTCCTATATTTCCATTATATTTGCAACATCTACAAATTTCAAAAGAACACCTCTCCATGAGGGTGTTTTTACAATTCACTCTTCCAGACTTGGTCCCTTGCACTGCATGCTCTGCATATGGAAAGGGATTAATAGCAGAGCATAGAGGGATACAATGAACCACTGGGTTAAATGGAGATGCAATAGCCATGAACAGTGACTTGGGACCTGTGGCATTAAGGAGGTGGTACTGTAGTTTATCCGAGATTTACATAAACCTTCACTATAAAATTAAATATGTACCTTGGGAAAGAAATCAAAAGCTATACTTATCAGGCAGATCCCAGCCTCTTTCTCAATCCCTCAGGAAAGCTGAGTGGAAAGGAATTCTGTAATTCATCATGTGGAAGTGACAATAAATGTCTTAGAGTTAATGAACTCACAGGGATAAAGCAGATGACAAGGGATGACGGGAACAGACTGGGAGGTCTATCTGTCCATGTTTGCACTGCCGGTCTGAAATGTTCTCTGTCTGAGGGAGGCTGGAATTCTTTCACCAGCATGTAATAGTGGTTTTTGCTTTATTAACCTAACACGACTGGACATCTCAGACCAAATCCTTCATCTGAAAGCCTAACTCTCATTTACATTGAAGCTCTTTACCCAACTCTGCCAGTCGAATAATCATTTATACCCATTTTAAGACCTTCCCCCATACAGTCAGGCTACGTCTAGACTGGCATGCTTTTCCGGAAATGCTTTTAGCGGAAAAGTTTTCCATTAAAAGCATTTTCGGAAATGTGCGTCTAGATTGGCAGGACGCTTTTCCGCAAAAGCACTTTTTGCGGAAAAGTGTCCGTGGCCAATCTAGACGTGCTTTTCCGCAAAAAAGCCCTGATCGCCATTTTCGCGATCGGGGCTTTTTTACGGAAAACAAATCTCTGCTGTCTACACTGGCCCTTTTGCGCAAAAGTTTTTCGGAAAAAGACTTTTGCCTGAACAGGAGCAGCATAGTATTTCCGCAAAAACACTGACAATCTTACATGAGATCGTCAGTGCTTTTGCAGAAATTCAAGCAGCCAGCGTAGACAGCTGGCAAGTTTTTCCGGAAAAGTGGCTGCTTTTCCGGAAAAAGTGGCCAGTCTAGACACAGCCTCAGTGACTGTAAAGGGATCTTGGTGTAAATGAGAATGAGCCCCAATTTAATCTTTATTCAATCAAACCTCCTAAAATCTGCCTCCTTAAGTTACTCCCAAGTAAATCTAGAGAAACTCTATTGTCACTCTAGACTTGCAAGATAAATATGGAATCAAGAAGATTGTGGCAGATACAGTGCCAGCTCTGTTACACTCTGCTGCAGTCAAGAATCCAGCTTGTGATACTATACAATGACTTCTTTAAGTGTTGCAAGCAGTTAACTGGTTTGACTGTAAGATGTCACTGAACTTTTCTCTAAACTTTTTAGCTGGTAAAATTAAGGTTTTGGTTAGTGGGTTGAGATTGCGTTCTTGTCATTGGGAGTTAGGAAAAGTGTATGACTGTGAGGGGCTCACCCTGTGTGTTGAATGTGGACTGAATAAGGAACCTAGAATTTGCTCCTGTGTGTGCTCTTTTATCTATGCTCTGTCTTACATGTTTTCTGGACTGTTTCCATCCTGCCTAGACCCTCTCATCTTCGGTCTCAAATCTGTACATGCTTTTCTGACACGTGCGCTGTGTGAGCTCTCTCCTGGGACTTTTTATACAGCCCTCGTGACTGTCACTGTAATGATGGTTGTGCTTGTTTTTTTGTTGCCTTGGCTCCAGAAAAAAAAGAACGTATCTACTGATAGAGACAGCTTGGAAGCAAAGTAAAATTCCAGCTTAGTCACTCATTAAACTTGGGAGGGGACGTCTATGAAGTGAATTGACTGGGTGTAGCTCTAAGAAACAGAAAGGGTGTTAGCGCTGGCCTTATCACTGAATGCTGCCTGCGATAGCTGCCCAATTCTGAAGCATGCTGAGACTATCCTCTAGGAAGCTAAGCAGCTTCAGCAAGGGATTGGGACGCAGTTAAAAGACTCAGCCTCTACCATAGGGCACCAGCATATGTCAGGAAAGACGGTTGGTGGAATATTAAACTGACTGAAGTGTTGAGACAAAATAAATATTGGTCTTGATTCACCTCTCCCATTCCAATTAGGAATAGTTCCATGGAAGTTAATGAAATGCCACTGCTAAGAATAGTGTAAGAGAAGAATCCACCCCATTAAAAAAAAAAATCTTGTTCCTATGCGCTACTGACTATACTTGAGGTTGCTAATCCAGAAATAATTGTTAAAATCTCATTGAGTTTTCACCATTTATGAGGTCATAAACAGATGGCTTAATCATTTATTAAAACAAATAAGCATCACAGATACTTTAAATTAAAGTACATTAAAGACTCCAGTGTAAATTATACACACGTAGCTCATCTAGGCAACCTTGATGCCTATGGCTGCTTTTCACCCCCACTCGTTGTGTGCCACATTCCTTGTTACATCTTGTCCTGATCCTGCAAGCAGCTCTGGGTGAGCAGTGCTCTTCACCCTCATGGACTTCTCTTGAGACCAACAGGATAGAGAAGTCTACACATTTTGCACTATCATCAGGATTGGGACATCAGACTGTAAACTCTTTGAAACAGGGAAACTATTTACTCAGTTTAAATAAAAGCCAGGGGCCCTAATTCTGATTAGAGATCCAAATGGTCCTGTAATGTAAATAAGTAGCAAGCTTAAAAGTCTGGTTATCTTTTGCTATTTGGGCAGTGAAATTAAACTAAACTCTCCAATTTCACTTTCTGGTTCTTGTACATTATCCCAAGTACCTGCTGTTTAGATTCCTGGAGAAGCAGGGACTACTGCACTCAAAGGAGCGGGTAAAATGGGATCCAGTGGGGGCTACCCCTCCTTCCTCCCAGCATCCCACTAGATCCAGAGCTGTGCTGGGGAGATGCCCCATTCTTGGGGCAGTAGGACCCAGATGGTGCTGCTCCCTCCCTCTGTGTGGGCCTTGGAGAAAACAGCAGAGAGAACCCAGACAGAGACTCCAACCAGTAGGGACAGAAGCAGCTAAAGCAGGGCTCTTTGATCCTCTGGACATGTGGAGAAACTACAATTTGTTCTGTGCTCCACACCTTCAGTCTCTTCACTTCAGCTTTACTGTCGACCTGACCCCATTATCCTCTTTTCCCCTGTCCTCCCTTACCTCTTCCCTTTTCTTTCCATTTAGCTGATCCCCTCTTCAATAAACTCCCCTACCCCAAAACAGTGAGGGAACTAATATGCTATTTCCTGACATCACGTTGTTCTCTCTGCTGGGGTGTTCTTCCACTTTCCCTGATCCCTGGTCTTGTCAGGACTGTGAATTTCTTCAGGCAGCAACCACCTGTTACTGTGTGTTTGTAGAACATCTTGAATAAGGGATCCCACTCTTGGTTGGCCCTTAAACCATTACCATAATATACATAAAAACAGTTGCACAGACAGATGCAAACCCCATGCAAAAAAAGTTCTTACATTGAAGTTGTTGAAGTAATTAATAGTATTATGAGTATAACCTTTCATTAAAATACATAATTACAGCATTATCACTGAGAAACATGTACATTAGAAAGACAGGAAATGATCAGCTAAGATAATCTACATAAACATACTATTTCCTTTACAGAAAGTTTACCTTGCAGACTCTGTAACAGCCTCAACCTTCTGCCATCAAGACTTTCTTACAAATGCTTTCAACATACCATGCAGATCACCACCCATCTGTACATGTGTGTAATTGGTGATGTGTCTATCTTCTGTGTCAGAGTTCAGGTTGTTACTTGACTATGTAAGGTGCACATTGCAATACTGATATTACTGTAATGGTAATTAATGTAAACAAGCTAGCAATATTCTGTCTTCTGTATTGTTTACGTTATATTAATTTCTTCAACAAATTTAAGTCTAAGTTAACAAAGATTTTTTTTGGGGGGTGGATTTTCTTGTGTGTGTAAAAGAAATATCACTATCCTTGAAAGCTTCATCTTAGGCTATGTCTGCACTACAGTCTGAGCAATCCCACCGCAAAGCATATTGGAGTTGTTGCATCCACACTGATGCTGAATACACTTATGTGAGGCATTCTGACTTTTTCAGTTACGTCCTCTGTTTCTCAGCATGCACTAAGCTGCATCACATTAATTTTGCAGTGTATTGTGGGAGAACTTGTGTGTCCTTCGCGGGCTCCTCTGTGGACATTCTCTTCATTTGCCAATCCAGAAAGTAAACTTGCTTCCAGTTTGGCATGATCTAGACTTCTTTCCTTGGCCTCGGTTCCAGACAAAGGTGAGGCAGGGATCCAACTCAAAACAATGACCTGTTGTAACTGTTGGCATTAATGTAATTATCATTTTGGAACCAGGAGGCAGACAGAGCATGAGGTAGGTGGGGTCATTTGGCAGCAGCCTGAGAAAGTGGGGTTGTTCCCTTCTAAGCATTTCCTGCAAGCTGCATGCAGATATGGAACAGTGAAGACAGCTAAGCATAGAGTGGTGGAATCACATTGTTATGCAGACCTGGGACAATCAGAAATGGACCCAGAATTTCCACAAGAGGAAGGCCATCTTAGACTCCCAACCAGGATGGCAGTTAGTGCCAGCTGATTTGGAGCAGGATGCCAATTGATTTGGGACTTTCCATTTATAGCCCACAGAGTATAAAGTATTAGAGGTAAAGAGCAGAGAAAAGCTATACCACGGTTTGTTACAGAGACAATCATCTAGAGGAGCCACTCCACTGGCTGAAGAGAGAGTGCACTCATACCATACTAATGAAGATAAGCGAAACTGCCAACATCTCAGTGATTAGTAGGGAGAGGAATGCAGATTATCTGGTTTGGCTGCTGGAGAACTATCTACTGACAAGCAGAAAATGAAGGGCATGCAGTTGGCTAAACAATCACTCAGCCTTAATTTTCTCTGATGTGCATTTTTTCCACTCTCAATGTTGCCTCCTAGAAGTGAGAGAACCAACAGCTAAAAAGTGGGACATCGTCTTTATTCCAGGTTACTACTATCAGGCACTGCAGCACCATTCCTTACGGTATATGGTATTACTATTATTTACATTGTGGTTGCATGTGGAGTCTCCATGGTGCTGGGTATTGCCTCACACACAGATTGTTTTTGTGCAGAAATCACAACAGACAAGATGAAGAATGAGGGAAAAAAAAGAAATAGAATTATCCCCATTTTACAGGTGGGGAAATGGGGGCATAGTTTGTGTGCCTGGAGAAGAGCTGTGTTGCTCAAAAACTTCCTCCCACCCACAGAAGTTGCTCCAGTTAAAGGTACCTCACCTAAGACTTTGGCCCAAAGTCACACAGGGAATCTGTGGCAGAAATGGGAACTGTGTGTCAATTTCCCCAGATCCCACTGTCTACACCAGTGCAAAAATACCCCCCTGCAGGCAGGTCGCTGCCTCCTGGTTTGGCTGTAAGGCCAGTGGGTCTGTCTGTGCAAACCATTCCAGGGCTGCTTGAGCCCACGATTGGAGCCACTGTGAGCAGAGCCTTGGACCCAGCAGCCTCCTGCTCCGCTCTAGGCTCAGGCTGCAGGCAGCCAGGGGACACTCCATTCCCTGCGAGGAAAGGGGGGAGGAACAGAACGAGGAGAGCCCAGTGCGCATGTGCTAGAAGTTTTGCCAAGGTTGGACTAGGGGGAATTGACATGCGCACTGAGGGAGTGCTGGGGCAGTGGGTGCATGCGTGCAGGAGGACCCGGGCAAGGAACGGGGGCGTGGCCACCGCGCTGGGGCGTGGCCAGCCCGGGAGGGGGCGTGGCCAATGCTGTTCTCCCTGGCGGAGCTGCCACGGCTGCTGGCCGCCGTCTGCAGCAGCAGCGAGCGACAGGTGCGCGGCGCAGGTGGGTTGCTGCGGGAGCCGGCAGGTTCGCTGCGGGGCGAGGGTCGGGTCTGGATCTCTCCCTCCCGTCTCTATCGGGTCGGGCTCTTGACAGCGGGTGCAGGACCCCGGGGCGCTCACCTGGGCTGGGCTCCCTCCTGCGGGCTGCTGCTCCGCGGGCTCCCGCGGGTGCGGGAGGAGGGAGTGGTGGGGCGGCTCGGTGGGAGATGGAGCCGCACCTGTGCACCTGCCGGAGGCGCATGGAGCCCCGCTGGCGTGTGTCTTGCGAGCCGTGGGTGTGCCTGCAAAGCTGGCTCAAAACTCCATGCCCCGGATTCACCCCGGCTGCTGGAAACCGACTCGCCCAGCCAGACACGGAGGAGGGCGCTACTCGTGTCCGCAGTTACTCTTGGAAATGTTGGGAATGAAAGCTGGATGTGCGACCCCCCCCCCTTCTCCCCCGGGGCTTGCGTTAGCTCGTTTTTAAAATAACCCTAAAAGATGGTGCTGCTGGTCTAAAGGTATGTTGTTGCAGTCATCGAACCCACAGCCCCTGAGAACTTTTGCTGTGTATACACTTCCTACAACTGCGTAATCTTGTTAGGTTTGGCACCTCTCCATTCACCACAGCACAAAAATGGTTTTTGCCTCTTTACCCCTTTTGAACTTAATGGCTAGCCAAAAAAAGCTGGGATGTAGTAGGTAGTTCTAATTGGAAGTAGAAATTGGCGATAGGTATTTTTTTAATGCCTTCTTTATTTACAAAGAACATATAGAATCCTAGAGAGAGATCCCTGTTAATTTGCAACTTTAAAAACGAGTGGTCCTGTGACACCTTAGAGACTAACCAAAATAGATAGATTCATGAGCTTTCCTGGGCAAATAACAGAAATCAAGTTATATGGATAACAACAGAAGTACCTGTCAGTTGTAGGACCTGTGTTAATGAGGCTAATTGTGTCTGAACGCAAAACGAAATAAGCAGAAAACAGTTCTTCATTTTCCCCTCTCTTCTATTTTTTGTAACTCACTGCACCAAAAAGCCTGTTCCCTACCCCCACAAACTTCTCCCTGGGTTTCTTTCAGGGTCAGCTACATTATTTAAGCTGTTCTTTCCAGCTATCTTTCACTCTCTCTTTTCCAGTTTGTCTGTTTTTTTCTTCCCACAAACCTTCCACAGCACCTACCCAAAGCAGTCCTCAGCAAAACCTTTTATCTTAATATTATTGTGAGAATAAACTAATGCTGAATTGAATGGCCAGTTCGTGTTTATCAATTTCAGTGATGTTTTTACTCAGCCTGTAACCAGATTTCATTAAGTTCATAATATAAATGATTTGATCATATGTTTTGTCCTATGCGGTATTGAATATCCAGCAATGAAAGGTGTCACTCATTTATTTGAAAAAGTAACTATCTTCTTGCACCTCAATATGTGACGGAAAGCCTCTTTTATATTGGCTTCTAACAAATGTTTAGTCAAGGGCATGGTACAATCTTCATACCCTTTCCAAATATCCTTTAATACTAGGCGAAACTCTTTGAAATGCAGTTTAAGAAAAAAAGTCCTAGTAGTAATTATTTGACTGTTACAAGCTTCTTAGCACAATTAAAAGGGATGGAGGAGGAGAATGTTTAGTGTTATCCTTTTTCAGCTTTAGTACTCGTGTGGATGACAGTATCTTGGTGTGCTATGGCTGTAGGCCACATCCTAATTTGATAACCTTACATAGAAAACTACAAGGTAGTTATCTCCATTGACTTATTAATAGCCACCTGTCGTCCTCTACTGTGGGCTTCTTTGTGTGAGAGAAGTAATCAAGGAATAGTTCTCAATTTTGAATTGAAAGCTTATCTTCAAAAACAAGAAGAAAAAAAACCACCATTTTTTTTCTTCAAGATGACCTGCCCCAATCCCAGGAAATAGTGCAGTAAATGGTTTGTCCTATATTATGTTTGTGCTGTCTCCAGATCTAATTATCTGAATGCACACTTTGCGTTGTTTTCCACTAATTATAGGATAAGTCTGTAGTGAGTCCAAAGACCCTTTCTCAAATGGGAGATAACTTTTAGTTCTTATTACTGTGTTTTTGTAGTACACCGATGTTATGATCTGTGAGCTTCTTGAGCAGTGCCTTCGCTCTATTACTTTTGCTGATGGACCTGCAAAGAATTTTTCAAGTAGATCCCTAGAGAGAGATTTCTGCTGTTGTGGTGATAAGAACAGAATCTTAATTTGTCTCCTTCAAACAGCATCACAGCTAGTATCTTTATCACTGTAGGAGCACCTGTAATTCTGTTGTTCTTCTTCCTTGAGTAGTAGGAATTTTTCTACAATTCCTACTATCTCTGTGCTAATAAACTTCTGTTAGAAAATGAAAGATTCAGCAGATGTATCTGTTTTAACTTGGCCAACTTGTCAGTCAGCATTCAACCACTGTAACTTTTTTAAAGGATGATCTTCTAGTGGCTGTTGTGGCTTTTGTGATGTGCAGTGCTCCCTGTAGTCCAGTAGAATGTGACTCAAATTTATAATAATTAGCCTGATATTTTTAAGGAAACAGCATTGGTTCAAAATGTAATGTTTACACATTCAACTTTTAATTGAACGTCCTGAGTATTTCAGTTGGACAGGCAAAATTTATTCCTATAGGAGCTTGCAACTTGGCAAACATGAAAAAGCTTAATGAGAGGTTGTGGTAGTTACGGCTACTTCAGTGTGCTATTGGCAATGAAGCCAGTAGCTTGGTAGCGAGACAGTTAACAGTCTTGAGTCTCTGAGCCTCAGGCAGAATCAGGTATTTGTGTTGATGCAGATGTCTGAGTCTTTTACCAAAGGACACTTCATGTGAAAATAAGTCCCTTATTCAGTAAGTTAAATGGCTTCTCATATTTGAATACGTTCCTGCTGATTAACACAAATGTTTATTGCATCACTTGTTTGGTCTTAACAGCAAATGCTTGTACTACTCTGATTCTTAAATCTAGGGTTTTTTTAATATCCTGTTTAAAACGGGAGTCATGAGTGCCATTCCCAGAAAGCTGTCATTACAAGCCATAACTATTTAGGACTTTGGAGCCATTATTGTAGTTCCTGTGGATTTCTAAGTTTCTGTAGATCAAAAAACTGGCAGGGAGACATTTGCTTCTGCATTCTGTGGTGCCATATCTTAAAATCCAGCCAAGTGGCTTGGTGTTTTGTATCTCTTGTTTTGTTAAATGCCCAGCTATTGATTTTTTTAATTGAATAATGATGTAATGAGCAGTAATCCTGGTAAATTACTATTTAGATTATAACCAAATTAACTTCTAAAATCCTAGTATCTTTCTGTGAGTATAAAGACAAAATAACACTGAGCAATATACTTAAAACTTGAACGTGCATATAGTGCCTGTAATTGTCGATATGAAGAAGAGCTGTGTGTAAGCATGAAAGCTTGTCTCTGTATCAGAAGTTGGTCGGATACAAGATACTGCCTGACCCATATGTCTCTCTGATAGCTTGGGATCAACATGGCTACCACAACACTGCGTTTAACTGTTGTAGCTTATCACCAGAAAAATAAACTTTTATATTTTATTTAGATTTTAAATATTCATTATCCACTTTGGGTAATGAATTGGTGGATATCATCAATACATACCCCTGCTCTGCGTCTGATCTTACTTGTTCCCACTGCTCAGCTCTGATGTCCCTTTTGCTATTAACTAATGAGCTGTTACAGCAGATGTTTTCTTTTTTGCAGACATGTCAACATAAATGTCTTTCAAAACAAACCTTCCTTGAGGCAGTTAAATAAGGAGTCAAATCTGTGTATTAGGAATGTTAAAATGATTGTTTAACTGTGTAACCACTAGGCATTTTAGCATTTACACATGGTGGGGGGAGGGCAGACAGCTCCCCAGGAGCTCTTCCTCAGAGGGATCCAGCTTTTAAGCAGACTTCCTGCATGTACCAGGAGCTTGTGTGTAACCATGAAGGTTAACCCATGAGCCCAGGTTCATAGGTTAACCATGTACATGGTTACACTTTCACATCCCTACTATGTGTAAATATTTTTCTAGATCTTCCAGCATATATATAAATAAATAATATGGATTTTATTCGACTACAATAAATGTCAAGTTTCAATTTACAGTGGTTTTAATGTAAATAGTGAAGCTGATGCACCATTTTCTACCCCACCTTTGCAAAACTGTTGTGAGAACCTACCAGGCTCCAAATCGACTCATCCATTATTCTACAGTGATAAAAATGCTAGTTTATTAGTGCATTTAGACCTTTCTCCCTCCCATTCTACTTGACCTCAAGATGAATTTTTGCAAGAATGTTTTATTTTTAATGGCTTAGTGTGAGCGATTGTCTAACACTCTACAAAACCATTTCAGAGTTCTAGGTATCTTTATATAAAAAAATAATGTATTCACTAAACCTGTAATATTGTATAGACTTGGACTTTCCTCACTTCGTGTACCCTGTTTAGTCCTGTTCAAGCCAGATTTTCCTGAGTCTGAGCTAGTTTCTCTTGAGGTGGCATTGCTGTGGTGTGGCAAGAAACCTGCTTTTCTCAGTTTAGAGAGTTCATACTAAGAACCTGGGATCTGATAGGAAGCACGAGCCCTCTGGCTCCATAGATGGTACCATCTCACTCCAGAACTCTGGTTTTCGTTAGCCAAATAATCAAAATTTTAACATCCCTAATCGAATAGTTAAGCTCCAGGACTATTGCTACACTTCAAAGGTGAAAGTGCTGTGGGGAGCATGGGGCCAGTGGGTGACTTGCTTGTTCTGTGCTTCCCACAGCATTTCAATGCAGCTGCGCCACATAGAGCCCAAGGACAGCGGGAGATGCCAGGCGGTGCGGTGCTGCTGCTTTGAAACACCACATGCAGCCGAGGCCAGCTGGGGACTCCCAGCTGGCCCTGGGCTGCATGTGGCATTTAAACGCAGCAGCGCCACGTGGAGCCCCCGGGGTCTGGCCCCAGGCTCCACGCAGCGCTGCCGCTTTGAAGCACCCCTTCTCTCCCTCCCCCTTGCTGCCTTTTTCTGATAGAGGTAGCTTGGGGGTGGGGGGGAAGAGGGGAAGCAACTAGTCGACCAGCATGGCGACTATCCAATAAGTATTTGCTTAAAAGATAGTCGACTAGTCGTTAACATCCCTAGTTTCCATGCCAGTGACGGCTTGTTGTTTGTGGAGATTACGCCAGAGAACTTCAGATAACTTCCTCTAGCAGGTCCAAAGAGGGAGCAATTGGGGTGCTTTCCTTGCCTCCATCCCAGACGCATGTTTTGATGGGATACTGTTCCAAGGTGATAATGCCATCAGCTTGGCTAATTATTCTTGGGAGACTAACTTTGAAAGGGCGTATCTTCCACACTCGTCTACTCCCACAGTCTCTTGCAGGATGAAGCTAATGGCTTAGTTTTATGGTCCTCTGGAGCCCTTTTAAAGGCAGCCTTGTAGTTGTTACATCTTTCACTCAAATGCCTTCCCACAACATGCCTAAAGAAGTTCTCATTGTGGTCTGTGACTGAATTCAATTTATGGTTTAAGAGGAACATTTCTTAAATCCCTGTTCTTGGTATTGCAAGTCTTCTTAAGGCTAGTCAACCAGGTTGGGCAAAACAGATGGGGACTGAGAACTACACTTACAAATACAACAAAACAGTTGACAAACTAAAATAAAACACTTTTAATCTTTAACGAATGCATGTAAATTATTTACAGCAAGATTTGAATGGAGCAGGGATAAAGTTAGTACTGAGAGCCAGGCAGGCAGATAGAAAGGAGTTTGAGGCACGTTATTTATATACTCTCCCTGTGGAATTTGTAGCTCGAGGGAATTTCTGATGCCTTCTATCAGGCAAATGCTGCTTGAAATGATTCCATAACGATGCAGCTGGGCACATGACTCTACGGCAGGACTATGGTGGCAAATAAATTTGGAGTACACACATTGTTGCTGGGAAATATAACCTCTCTATTAGCCACATTTCTCTGGATGCCCTGTGTGTGTCCTTTAGATTGTGAATCTCTGGGGCAGAGAATGTCTTTATTATGCAGCATAGGACATGTTTGTATAAACAGTCAACTAATAATCATAGTAATATATGAATATTACTTATAGGAAGTGGTCTTGAATGTATTATCTGGAGGTGACTAAGGAAGTAGCACGGATGCTTTAGAAACATGACTTTAAACAAAATAGGAATATGGGAAAAACACAGATCTGTTAACATCTCCTTGACAACTTTCATTTTGTGTATGTGCATGCATGCACTCTGTAGCCATTCAAGATCAAGCAAGCTGCTTTGCTTCAGTTTTGAGAAGAACTTTACTGGGATTGCTCCCATTATGGAAGAAATGTTTGTTGGAATGAGTCATGATTGTTTTAATACTGATGTGACCACAGCTAAAGGCGTGGTCTCTTCTAATGAAAGACATGCATTACCTGCCGGAAGTCAAAATTATGACTATCAAAGATAAGTATGAATGTGTTTAAAACAAGGTGTGCTATTTAAACATGCCTGTATACTTTCAACTTCCCTTGCTATTCTTTCTGTTACCACAGTTGTCTGGCCTCCTCCATTTTGGTAACAGGATTTCCCTGTAAATGGTCTGACCTTAAACAAATTAAAAATTACACAAGAAAAGTCAGTTGATTTTTAAACAATTAAGATGCATTTTTAAACAAATTTATCTGCTGTCAATATTCCACTGAATTGTACATATAAACCAGAGTGAAAATGCAAGATGACATAATAGAGTTCACTGAAAGTGAAATGCAGCTTTATTAGATGCTTCCTGTTTAGAGCATATCAGTTTTCAGCTAATATTAAACTGCAGGCTTAATCTGTAAAACACAGGTATGTTACATGTAAATGTGCAAGGTACAAAGCTTGGAGATACTGATCCTCTTTTAACGAGTTGTTCTGTATGGCGAAGAAGGGTATATTTTAGTGCATGGGTTAAATTTACACCCAAATCTCAGCTATGCCCTTTGACTGCCCCTTGTTTAGTTGTTTCCTTGGGAGGGAGGAAGCAGACTAACTGGTGATGAGAGACTCTTGTAAATGTAATTTTCTTTGGCTATACCCGTGTATAAACAGGCATTATTCCAGTGCAAATAGTGGCCTGGTCTACTGATTCTGGGGTTTGCACAAAAGCAGCTACATTAGTGATGGCTATATAATTGAGACAGATCTCTGGGTCTAGACAAGGCCTTGTTTATGTGGTGAGGCATATCTAGAACTCATGCACCCTTGAACTTGCACTGAGAGGTTCCCCTTTGACCACAGCAGATTTGAAGTTGCAAGGCCTTGATGTCTGTAGGAATTTAGTGCAAAATGATTTGTGTATGAAAGAATCTTGCTGCTAATTGTCTTGCTATCAAATGGGCTTCACTACGTACTCCCTTTCTGTGCTAAAAAGTGCCCTTCCAGGCTAATTTCACTGACTTCCACTGTGTCATGGGACAAGATTTTATAAGCAAGTAGTTTGAGTAATTAACTGTTCATCCTGTGAACACAAGTGTTGTCTGCCCTACCTATGCAAAGATGACTCAGAGTACATAGTTTGGCAAGTGTCAAGAGACTGACATCAGTAATATGAAATCCACTCAGAATTTAATTTAGAGTTTTCTTATAACCCTTTTCAGGGATTTTAAACTTGGCCCTTAAAAATTGTAGCTGGGCATAGACGGTCTCTGAGGTTTGGCTTAGTAGCACAGTCGCAACCTGAAGTATTTTGTGTGTGTCAATGACCAACTGGCAACACTATCAGTCCTGGACTGGGAAGCACATTGTATCACACTCTACCAATTTCTCCCATCCATCCCTCACCCAAAAGGGCTGCTCCTCTGACAGGCCTTATATGGCGAATGAGCAGTGATCACTGGGTTTTCAGTGTAACCCTGACACTGCCACACTGTGAAAAAATAGTATGAGTTCTAAGTAAGGATGTTGAGTAACAGTTAATTGACTATTTGAATAGTGGATGGAATTTCCATCGACTAGTCGATAGGCACTTCTGTGTGCAGCCTGGCGCCAGTGGGAAGTCCTGCTAACTACAGCCTGCACGTGGCCTGCCAGCTTTGAAATGTACAAGAGTCCCCAGCAGAGGCTCTTGGGCATTTCAAAGTGGCAGTGCAGATTGGAGTCGGGAGTCAGGAGGAGACTGAGTTCCCCATTGACCCCCTGGGTTCCATGCAGTGCTGCCAATTTGAAATGCCAAGCGGAGCTTGGGTCACAGCTGGGGTCTGCCGTGCTGGAGATGCTGCGCTGGAGCCCAGGATCAGCTGGGAAGTCCCCAGCTGACCCCAGGCTCTTCCTGCGGCAGTGCTGCACAGCTGATCCCAGGCTCAGTTGTGCAGCACTGGCACTTTGAAGTACCCCCTCGCCCCCTTTGTTGCCTCTATCTGATAGAAGCAGCAAGGGAGGGGGGGGATCGACTTACTATCCGATAAGCAAATATTTATCGGACAGTCGATTACTTGACTAGTCCTTAACATCCCTAGTTCTAAGGCAATGAATATTCAAGGTGAAGTACTAACTAGACATTGTCCCTGATCAAAACTTAACTGGCTGGCTGATTTAGAATTAATATCAATCCCTGACTGACTGCAGACCTGTTGTACGCAGGAATTTCTGGAGGGGTGTGTGTGCTTTTTTTGTAAATGTGGACCATGAGGGTGTGAATGCACTCGCCATAATCCCTCTCCTCCCCCTAGTAAGTGGGGAAATAAGCCCCAGCTTTCCCCTGGCAGGCCAGAGCATGGGGGAAGGAGGCTCAGGCAGCGTGCTGCTCCTGTCTTCCCCTGGCCGGATGGAGCATGCTTACTTGAGGGATCATGGCGGGGAGGCGGGCTTTCGGATGGAGCATGCTTACTTCGGGGATCATGGGAGGGAGCCGGGGAGGCAGGCTTTTGCACCCTCCCCGTGTACAGGCCTGGACTGTATTCGCACGTGGAATAAGTCTTTAAACAAAGTCAAGTTTCATGTGTCATCCTGCTGTAAGCATTATACATCCATTTATTAAATCCATAAATTAAAAAGTTTCTACAAAATTCCATCCTATAATTATGGGGAAGATTGTTCACTTGAATCCTGACTTTCACTCGCTTGGTTTAATATGCTGTAGTTTGTAAAATCATCTTAGTGTTTGGAGAAACTCTTTTGGGACCACCCCAGAGACTAACAAAGCCTGGCTATTGACTAGAACTTGTTCCAGCCAGTCTTGTCTGCTCAGACCTGCAGAATAGAGGTGTTCGTTCGTGATAGATGAGAATTTGTTCTAGAACCCACTTGTCACTCTAAAGCAGTGATCTCCAACCTTTTTAAACACAAGATCCTTTTTTAAATTTAACTGCAATCCAGGATCTACCTCACATCGAAATATCATTGCCCTCCCTCCTTTGTGCCCCTTCTCTAAGGCCCTGCCCCTGCTCACTCCATCCTCCCTCCGTCCCCCTTCTTCCTCCCTTTCATCAGGCGGGGCAGAGGGCTGGCGTGTAGACTCTGGTCTTGGGTTAAGAGATTTGGAACGTTAGGGGATTTGGAGTTGCTCTGAGCTGAGCCTGGGGCAGGGAGTTGGGGTGCAGAAAGGGGTTCTGGGTACAGGCTCTGTAAGGGAGTTTGGGTTGGGGGGAGGGGAGTTCAGGGCCAGGGCAGAGGCTTGGGGTACAGGAGGGGTTTATGACTGGGACAGGGGTTCAGGATGCAGGCTCCAGCTGGACAATGCTTACCACAGGTGATGCAGTGGGGCTAAGGCAGGCTCACCCCTGCGCTAGCCCTGCACCACTTTCAAAAGCAGCCAGCAAACTCCTTCCATCCCAAGCCTTATTGTGCCCCCCTCCATTCTGTGGAGACAGACTACAGAGTGAGAGTGGGGGCACCCTGACATCAGCACCCCTCCTCTTCGTTCCCTACCCGGCACGTGGAGGTGGGGAGGAGGGACAGCAGTGAGGGGAGGAGCAGTTGAAGTGCCAGAATTTGATCGCCTCTTGGCCAAACCAGTGAAGATCACCCTCAGAGGCTCCAAGATCTACCAGTAGAACTCGATCTACAGATGAGTGACCACTGCTTTAAACAAAATACAGGACTATGTAGCACTTTAAAGACTAACAAGATGGATTATTAGATGATGAGCTTTCGTGGGCCAGACCCACTTCCTCAGATCAAATAATGGAAGAAAATAGTCACAACCATATATACCAAAGGATACAATTTAAAAAAAATGAACACATATGAAAAGGACAAATCACATTTCAGAACAGAAGGGGGTGTCGGGGGAAGGGGGGGAAGGTAAATGTCTGTGAGCTAATGGTATTAGAGGTGATAATTGGGGAAGCTATCTTTGTAATGGGTAAGATAATTAGAGTCTTTGTTGAGACCCCCGCGCAGAGTGTTGAATTTTAGCATGAATGACAGTTCAGAGGATTCCCTTTCAAGTGCAGATATAAAAGGCTTCTGAAGATGCAGGTAACTGAGGGTTCACAGAAGTGGAAATCAAGTTTTACCAGTTTTCTGACCTTATTTTTTTCTCCTTCCCCAAAATCAATAGGGTGCTGTGCATTGATCCCTATGGTGTTGCCTGGAATTCTGGGACTGATTGCCTGTGGTGCCACAGCCCTTGAGTCCAAAGCTTATGTGATTAGCTAAGGAGCTAGGACTGTCTGATGCAGAGGTTGGGATGGGAAGGGCAGTAATGCAGGCTTTGAACCTGGACCCTGTTCTACTAGAGCAGTGCTTCTCAACTGGTAGTACGCGTACCCTTATGTGAGAAGTCTAGGGGGACACATCAACACGTGAAATTTGGCAAAAAATGTCCAGGATTTTGCCTTGCAAAGGAGATTGGGGAGGGGGCGGCGGACGTGCCTGACAAATTGAATGGTCGGAGGCACATGCCTGAATGTTAACAGCTGCTCTGCACATGAGCCCCAGCACTGCTGGGAAAAGTGCATGGCGGTGGCAGCTCTGATGAGAGCCAGGGCAGTTCTTAGTTGGGGGGCAGGTTTGGGCGGGGAGAAAAAAAATCACTTCCACAGCCGCCTCTTCTAGTTCGTTTTCCCTCCGGCAGCCTCCTTAGGGTGCTCCAGCAGAGAGGGCGGCTGAACCTGGAGATGCGCATTACTCCCACCCCTGCCAGCTGCCCAGTACAACCCTTCCCCATAGCGCTGCGGAGAGGAGCTAAAAGGTGGTGAAATGGCACAATAAGCTTTGCTCCACAGGACGTCCCCTCCCCGCATCAGTGGCGCAGTGTGTGGGGGGGCAGTTGCTTCCGGGCACCACGCAACAGGGGTGCTGGGCTGAGGTGGGAGTGTACAGCCCCATGCAGTGAGCCTGGCGCTGGAGGGCCACTTGCTCCCTGCAGACAAGCTGCCAAGGCAGGGCTGGGTGGCAGAAGCAGGCACTTCAAAGGTAGAGTTACCATATGTCTGGTGCCTGGCTCTGGGGGATCGGAGGGGCATTGGGTGAGAGTGGAGGGGCTGGGAGTACTTATTTTATTTGTTTGAAAAAGGGGTACTTATTAAAAAAGATTGAGACACTGTCCTAGAGCAGCAGTTCTCAAACATTTTGGCCTAAGGGCCACCTGGCTCAATGCAAACCTTTCTACAGACCACCAGTTGCTAATGGTAACTCACCGTTAATTTCGTAATTATGGCCCAGCCATTTTGTTAGTGCTGAAGCTAGGGAGAACAATTTAATTTAACCAGTAAGAAAGAAAATATTAATTTAAATTGTTAAACAGATGAAGCATTTTAACTTTCGCATGTTAGTTTATCAAACTTCATTTTAAATAAAGTAAAATATTAATTTACCTAAACAAAAGGTTTCAATGTTTTCTTTATTTATGGCAGGAGTGGGGAATCTTTGGATCTGGGGCCACTAATCCACAGAAAAATCAGATGAGGACCACGCACACTAGAAACAAACAAAAAAAATCCCTCTGCAAAATCCCACAACCTTCGCTAATGTGGCCCCTAACTGAGACACCTCACTTCTCTGGTGGTCCAGTCCCACAGGATGAAGGACAAGGAGGACTGAGGTTCAGGGCTTCCCATAGGCCAAATTTAGGGCTTCCCATAGGCCAGATTTAATCTCCTGGGGTTAGTGGATTTTGTGGACCCCCCCCCCCCAGCTAGGCTCTGGGATGGGGACAAAAGTGAGGGGTTCAGTGTGTGGGAAAGGATTGCCAGCGAGTGGGTTAGGGGAAAAGGTACAGGATCTGGGTAGGAGGGCGTGAAGGTGTATGATCTGGGCAGGACATGGGGGTGCAGGAGCAGGCTGAGAGTAAGGTGTTAGAGGGCAAGAACAAGGGAAGGTGCAGTGTGTAGTCTATAGGGAGGGTGCAGGAGCAGGGTGGGTGTATGGTGTCTGGCCAGGGGGAAGGGTGCAGGAACAGGCTGTTCCTTAAGCTTGATTTTACTTACTGTTAGTTAATATTAAGTTGATAATGCTGCACTACTGAATGACTTTTTCCCATTTTATTTACACACTTCAGTGTTCAAATCTAGGCTATTGCCTCTCCTGTTAATCCTCTTGGTTGAGCTTTATGTATTTAGCTCTTCAAATCTCCCTCCACCCCCCAATAATTTTTGTTACTGTTCTTTGAATTCCCTCCACTTTGTCAAATATTATGGTAATGGTAATGGCCACATTTCAGTACCCTTCAACGCAGTGACTTAGAAAAAATGCTGCTGGTCATGGGAAGAGGCTCTTAGTCTCTTCCTTATTGGGCAACTTTTCTGCTCTAAGGAATTGGAAATGTTCAGGTTTTTTTTCATCTTACTGGAAGTAACCACACCTGGAACAGACGTCATCGCTTAGCTATTGAAACATGCAAATTCGGAACATCCTTACTTGTATTGTAAGACAGCATGGGGCATGCTTCAACAAAGGAACTTTTGGCTTCAGGATGAACATTAGGTTTAATCTTCACAGTTATTCCTTCGATATTCTCCTCCCCCTTGATTATTTTTTCACCTCAACCATTTCAGGACCTCTTAGTATGCTTTTTTGTTTTGAATGTTTGTGGTTAATAAGTAAGCATAAATTCTTATGCAAACAAGTTTTGGCACCAAGTTGTCAGCATGTGCTGGTTTGGACTGTACAACAGTCCCTTTGGAACACTGTACCAGTGAAATTTAAATGGAGGGGGTCTTCAGAACAGCCTTTGGTGGAGACATATCCAGGTGGTTACCATCTCCAGTACCTGAAATTGGCACAGTTAGAATGTATTGACTTGGCCACCTTCAGATTTTTAAGAGCTGTGCTCAAACTGCAACAGGAGGGTAGCCTGCATGGATTGATCTGAAGTCTGTCCAATGGCAGTGCAGCTTGGATTTGCTGTGCTTGCAAAATGTCTGCTTCCAAACCAGGAAGTAATCATGAGTACATCGTATCACAAAGTAGGTGATCATCCTGCAGCTTCTCTTCCCACCCCTCCCTTCCTATTCTGTGTGTGGTGGTGTGTTTGTGTGTGGCTTTTGGGGGGGGGGTTAGAAAATAGTCTCTACAGAAGTGTGCTAGTGTCTGCCTTTAGTTGTGGTGAGATGGTCAAATTTTCCTAGTGCTTCCATTTAAAATGTGATTTTGCTCCAAGAGTAGATCTGTGGAGCTATATTCCAAGGGCTCCTCAGTGTCTAGTAAATGAACTGATGAAAAATACAAGACTATGTAACATTTCTTGACCATAACGCTAAGGAGCCTGCTATCAATTTATTATGCTCCCATAAGGCATGGAAAGTAAGGTCCAGGTATGTGAGAAGAGCTATTGCTCTAAAAAGACTGTCACCTTGCAGTGACTTTAGTATGCAAGGTGGATAAAAGTCAATGAATTAAAAATAGTTGTTTTTTTTGTTTGGATTTTTAAAGTAATCAGTAAAATACTAAATTTCTCATTTAAAAATGTTACAATTAAACCTTATCACAAACATGCTACACTTATTGTCTTAAATACAGACTAACATGTGCAAAGACAGACACGCCGGATTGGCTTTGTTCTGTGTTGTGGTGGTGCACCTGGGCCATGTCCGGCTGAGTTAGCAAAGGCATTGTCTAAAGACAGAGAGTCTATAAAGGAAAGGACAGAGGCAGTACAGAAAGGAGCAGTGGAGTGGAATGGAAAGAAAAAGGGAAAACAATATTCAGCACACACAGCTTTTTGTATTTCTCTACACTTCTGCCATTGGAAAACTGTCATGGCTTCTGGGTGTAGGAGACGCTATCTGGGAGTATTTTAAGAAATTAGTTCCCTGTGTGAAAAAGGAAAATGTGTCAAGTGTAAGCAGTTCAGGATCTAGCTGCAAGAACTAAACAGCATGGCTGTGTCTACACTGCACCCCTTTTCCGGAAAAGGGATGCAGATGAGACAAGTAGGAATTGCAAATGAAGCGGGGGATTTAAATATCCCCTCCTTCATTTGTGTAAACACGGCTGCCGCTTTTTTCCGGCTCGGGGCTTTGCCGGAGAAAAGCTCCAGTCTAGACAGGATCTTTCGGAAAATAAAGCCTTTTCCGAAAGATCCCTTATTCCTGATTTTAAGAGGAATAAGGGATCTTTCGGAAAAGGCTTTATTTTTCTGAAAGATCCCGTCTAGACTGGCGCTTTTCTCCGACAAAGCCCCGAGCCGGAAAAAAACAACAGCCATGTTTATACAAATGAAGCGGGGGGATATTTAAATCCCCCGCTTCATTTGCAATTCCGACTGGTCTCATCTGCATCCCTTTTCCGGAAAAGGGGTGCAGTGTAGACACAGCCCATAAGGAAAACTGCTTATTGGGAGAGAGTGATGTGATGAATTTGTGGATATGTCACGAGCAGTGTGGCTCAACTTTGCAATGCATCATTTCAAGACCCTCTGCCCTCCTCTTAGCGGAAGTATGATTTAACAAGTAAATTCCCAAATTGTTTGCGATGTTGGCTGTTGCTAGGGAAAAAAAGTTTAACTTACAGTTTGTCTAATTAGATTCAAATCCTAGTTAACTATCACCCAAGTACATAGTACAGAAAGCTGCAGTAGCAGAAATATAGAGTTGCCAGTTACCAGTGAGTGCCATTTTTATGGCGTCAGAATATTCCTTATTTTACCTCAGCATAACTCCGCTTTCGCAAAGGAACCTCATCCTATACTTGTTTCGAAGGGGCATACTCCAAAATGTAGTGCACATTAAGTACAGTCAATCTTAGCTTTTTTGGTAATCTGGGATCAGATCTGTATCAAAATGAAAGTGGGAGTGGGGAGGAAGAGAGCTCACTGTAAAAGTTTTAAGGAAACTGTACATGTAGTATTTCGAGACCTTGTCTGTTAAAGCTAATGACATTTGAAAATTAAAAAAAGAGTTCAAGGATGGCCATCCGCCAACAACTTAAGAATTGCAAATGTGAAACACTTATGTAACATTTAAGATTTAGTTTAATGAAATAAGTGTTTTAAAAAAGAGTAGTCCTATAGTACCTTAGAGGCTAACAAATATATGTAGTATTCTGAGTGATAGTGGGTAAAACCCACTTCCTTAGATGACTAGAGAGAAAGAGTGGAGAGAAAAAAGGGGGAGCCTCCAAATTTATAATACAAAAAGGGTGCGGGGGAACCTGTGAATTGTAGTTCCAGTGCTAGTGAGGCTAATTGAGTGGGCCGTACGTGTCTCATACTTTGCTTTTGATGTCATTTGGGGGTTGACTATAACACCTCATTCAGTTCATGTCTTTTTGTTCAAGCAGTGAAAAAGAATGTCAGATTGGCATATGAAAGCCAGTCCTCCAGTCTCTCTCTGTAGTTGGTTCCTGAAATTCCTTTGTAGAAGAGTGGCTACATTTTAAATCTATTATGAGTGCCTGGGTAGGTTAGGTGGTATTGTGTATGATTTAGTTCTTAACCTTCCTAATGTATTGCTGCTATAGCAGCAGCTTGACACAGATTAGTATTATCTACTATTTCCTAAATTAATAAAAAACAAATTATCTAAAAGAATTACACAGTATACTCTCTTAAATGTTGCAAAATGTTGTATTGAGCTGTAATTTAACATGTTTTAATGATCAGATTTGCATAATTGTTTAAGAAATATGTGAAGAATCAGTGGGGAAACTTGATTTAAACCCGTTTTTTTGGGGGGGTAATTTTAAATCCATGATTTAAATGGCCATAATTTAAAATCAATTATTTAAATCACCAAGATTTAAAATCAATCCACCCTGCTAGTGCGGTCAGCGGATATACTGCTACCTAATATGGCAGAAAGGAGGAACAAGCAGCATATCCATTAGGAGACAAATGATTTGTATAGTTTTCATGACCTCTCTAAGATGCTTTTAAAAGTAATTGGGTATGTGTAAATTCTGGTTTCATTGTCTCACAGTTTCCATGCTAAAGAACTGTTCAGAACCTTATCCCAGTTCACAGCAGTACAGACACTTTAAAGCCATTGAAAGCTGTTGTAATAAAAAAATTGTAGACCTGCCATAAGCAGAAGACATTCTCCAACTCTCAGAGGAAGTGTCTGCTGCCTTAAAATCTGAAGATCATGACAATAAATGAGCTGTGTTTTGCACAGGGTTTACATCTTTAGGTTTCACTGGAATGGGTTACTTGGGGAGGTGATGGAATCTCCTCCCTAGAGATTAAGTCCAGGCTTGACAAAGCCCTGGCTAGGTATGATTTAGTCAGGGACCTGCTGAGGTCTCTTCCAGCCCTACGATTCTATGAAATGGATCTTAAAGGAACTTAGTAGTCTCGGTCTGTTAAGCTTTTTTATCTAATTGATCCAAGGAGCCTGCAATGACTTACAAGCATGTCTCCATCACTACTGCCAAGTAATGTCTAAATAAAGATTGATAATTTGTAGCCACTCAGTCTAAACCCAATTAATGGAAAGCTGCCTTTGGATCACTGTTTCATATTGTTTAATTTCTTTAACAGATATTTCTACTCTCAAGATGGAGCCATCTCCATTTAACAGAAGACAATGGACGTCACAATCTCTGAGAATCACTGCCAAAGAGCTTTCTCTGGTCAACAAGAATAAGTCCTCGGCTCTCTTGGAGAGATTCTCCAAGTAAGTGTATTGAGGATTGAGTTCAAAACCACATATGCAACATAGCCACTGACCTCTTGAGAACTGAGGGTGGCTGTCCCCCATCTGTACTGCTTACCTCTTTAGAATTCAGTTAACGCCCATCTTCTAGGTAATAGAAAACTAACAGACTGTGCTTCAGGCAGTTGGCAAATCATGATGCCTTAGCCATAGAATTCTAATACCCCTTTCTGGCTGCTGTTGTGAGCCCTAGCACCCACTCCTGTTGGAGGAGAAGGTGGTTTCATAATACGCTATTAGGCATCCTTAGCTGGGGTTCAGTAATTGCCACCCATGGATTTACTCTTTCATCAGAAACAGATGTTTGCGTCCTTTGTATCAGATGTAAAGTTCACCCTAAGCCTACGCTTCTTGCAAGGCATGGTGAAGGTCAGGATCTCCTCTCACAGCTGCAGTACAATTCCAGAAGGGAAAACCATCTAGCACTGTAAAGACTAACGAGATGGTTTAATAGGTGATGAGCTTTCATGGGCCAGACCCACTTCCTCCAAATAAAGTAGGAATGTTAAAAGTCATGTAATAGGGTAACCGCAGCAAAGCCTCCCTGGTTCCCAGAGAGGAGGCTTTGCTGCCATATCTGAAAATGTGCAGACCACAGGTGGGACCTTCAGTGTCAATTGGGCACCTAACTCCCTCAGGCTGCTTTGTAAATCCCAGTCTGTTTTCATATAGCCCAGAATCAATTTGTGCAATTGGTAGTGGGATGTATGGAAGTGTCACAGGAGAGGCTGCTCCCTGGAAGTTGTTTTAATTACCTCAGGGTTTCCCAACCTATGGGTCGGGACCCAAATATGGATCGCCATTACATTTCAAAAGGGTCGCCAAGTGTCTCCTCAGGTGGCTCTTAAGGAGCCATTCACACACTTTTTGAATTGCCCTGGGTCACCAAGTCTTCCTGAATTGTCAAAATGGGGCCCCATCTGGAAACGGTTGGGAACCGCTGAAATATCTGATCACTAGTCCATTCCTGCTATGGACTGGTTTGTTCTTTAGAAGTGCTGAGCACAAAAAAGAAGCAGCTTTTGTTGTAATTGTAGTCAGTGACTCAGTCTGTTAAAACTGAGCCTGGTCAATTTGCAAACCTTTAAATACCATTTTAAAGGATTACAGGAATAATCCACCACACTACTTTAACCAAGCATGGCCTCCCTATGCCCATGAAAGCAATAGCAGAGCTATTTAGAAAAGGACACTGGAGTTCCTCCTGGGTTCAGCAGTGTTTACACCCACAGCTACTTCTCTTGTGGCTAAATCTAGTGCTTTTAAAAACATTTTTTCAATCCCAAAGCACCATGCAAACAGCCTGACTCTTCTCCATTTGTTTATAAGTTTGTGACTATTACTGTTAGTGAAATGGAGGGGCTGTTGGTACAGATTTAAATCATGCATTGTGTAGACTCCTTTCCAATATTGGCATAATACCTTAGTCCTTGCCTGCAACAGCCATGTCTTCCCATCCTCTCCTTCAGTCTTCCATTATTTTTTTCAATGCACATCGCTCTTGGCCTGGAATGGGTTACCTAGGGAAGTGGTGGAATCTCCTTTCTTAGAGGTTTTTAAGTCTTGGTTTGACAAAGCCCTGGCTGCCAGGATTTAGTTGGGATGGGTCCTGCTTTTAGCTGGGGATTGGACTCAATGACCTTCTGAAGTCTCTTCTATCCCTGTGATTCTATGAATTCTTATTGGCTGCAATTCCCAGCCTATAGGAGCTGTGAAACTGGCACATAGGATAAGGGCAGCACATGAAGTCCCTCCACCTAGGAGTCTGAGGGATTTGTTGCCACTTCTGTGAGTGGCACAGAGCCAGGTAGGGAACTTGCCAGGCCTGCCAATGTGTTTTATAAGGGCCTGTTAGTGGTGTTGAAAGGAGCTGCCAGGCTCCCTTTTGACTGTATGTTTTGGTCAAAAACTGGACTCTTGGCACTCTTAACGTCATTTCATCAGCCAAGTAAAATTAGCCTTCAGATACCAGCCTGCCTGTTCCCTGCAAATCTCTCTACCTCAACCAAGCTCTTTGGCTTTTTATCTGAGAATTGGGTGACCTGCCAATGATCATGTGATCACTGACATAAAATCAGTCATGTGGCAGGCAGCTATTAGAAATAGGGCAAAGCCAGCTCACTCAAAGGGCTGCCCCACACACTCACCCACAGTCAGTGTGTTTTCTCCTGTATATCTTTGTTTCCTATCTAGTAGGAGGCAGAGCAGCAGGGGACTCCCGCTGTTTGTTGCTCCCTTCAGTTCTGTGCCTGGCATGGAGGAGCTATGTTGAGAAGATAAGCTTGGTAGCACAGAACACCCTGATTCCCAAAGACTTGGGCCAGCATAACTACATCAGCACAGGCTAGCACTTGTGTGGTTTTTCTTCTGTCCTGCAGAATGGAAGCTACTTGAATGGATTGGGAATATGTGAGCAACCCAGATTTCCTGTTCTGAGGGCATGTCTTTGCTGTGGGATGGCTCAACTGGGTAGCTATTGATCTAGCGGGGGGGGTGTCAGTTTATCACATCTGGTATAGATGGAGCTGTCCCATCCATAGGACAGTTTGGAGTGGCCGCCCCAGCCTTGCAATTTGGGGGTCCATGCAACAGCTGCTTTGACCGTCTTATGGATGGGACCCATAGGGCCCCCCAAAGCACTAAACCTGCAGCAGCTCTAACCCCAAGGCAACTCCGCTTGCTGTCACCACAGTGAAATGGAGCTCTGCGGGCTGGTAGATGGATGGTGGATCGGACTGTTGGGTCACTCCAGCTCCTGTGTAGGGGGCAAACCCTGCTGCTGCCCCGTGCCAGGCCACCTGGTAATCTCATGTTACTCTGGAGGAGGGGGTTTCAAGCATGGAATGTAATGGGAGGGCCAGAGGAGGTGGAGCAGCAGCATTGCTAGGAAAAAGGGATGGAATAAAGGTGAGGCAAGAACAAAGCACAGATGTGATAAATCGAACGCAGATGACTCTCCCATTGACCGTGGTACTCAGTGAGAAGTGCTGAGGGAGAGCGCATCTCCAGTCAACACACCACACAAGTAGATCTAAGTATGTGGACTTGAGCTAGGTTGTTAATGTAGCTGAAGTTGTGTAACTCTAGATTGATCTCCTGTGGTAGTGTGGATCAGCCCTTAGACCAGGGCTACTCAACTTTGGAAGCCCCGGGGGCCACAGTGATACTCACAGCACGTGCCGAGGGCCGCAACTTAAGTGTCATTGCACATACATGGAAATATATATGTAAATAGCTTCTCTCACATAGTGCCCCTGGCACACCCGACAACACCTCCCTAGGGGCTAGAAACGCCGACACCCTGTACCCGTCTGTTCAGCCAGCCCATCCGCTTGCAACTTTCAGTGCTCTTCCCCACCTGGGAGATGGCTCGCCGTTGTGGGGCATGTTCCTAATGGAGGCCGTGTTCAAAGGATCCCACCCGCAGGCTGCGTATTGAGCCCCCACGTAAACCCAAACCGCACCATGGGCCACAAACAAATGGACCGCGGGCTGCATGTTGAGTAGCCCTGCCTTAGACTAACAAAGCAGAGAGAAGGAGAAACCTCCCATGCAAGATGCACAAATTCAGCTTTCAGTGTAAACAAATACCTTAATACAAACATTAGCGGCAGAGCACAATTATATGTGGAGACGTAAGAGATTATTTCTTCTAATGGATTAGTCCACCAGATAAGGTTTAGTCATGGGGGTGGCACCAACAGTTATTTCAAGTGCTGTGAATTTTTATAATGTCTTTTCAAAATCTGCTAATGTCAACAAGTTACAGCCAGTAAGTGACAACTTGACCTTAAAAGTAAATCTGCCAACAGAGTTGTGATTTAACTTTAAAAAGCCCTCAAGAACCTGCTCAGAGGCTGGAGAATAAATAGGATGATTTGCAAAGCCGAAGAGATAATACAACCAATCTGTTCTTAGGTTACTTAAGCATCTTTGAGCCTCAGACCCCAAGCAGTCAAGAGATATAAGTGTTTGATTCCAATGATACAATGACATGGATGTTACCACAGGACAGCTGGAGTTGTAAGGTTCCTGAACTGTACACTGGGGAACTCCAAGGCAGACTATAAATGTACTCAAATGTACTTTCTGAAAAGTAGAACTTGAATGACTATAAATAAAGATGTATGTTACTACAATATAGTGTTGGGAAAACGTGCTTGTCTTTTTAGAGAGCCCAAATAAACTTTAGTTTTTGCAACAACCCGAGCATGATCTTTTAGCTATGGTTCTGTCAGTCCAGGGCAATGAAGTGTGGCATGGTTCTGAGTTTTTAATGGCTTTACAAGATAATGGGTTTTAAATCTCTTAAGAGTTTTATTACTCAAAAGAAAATATCCTTGTACCATTTTGCATTAGGGATGTGAAGGACTAGTTGACTAGCTGACAGGATAGTCGACTAGTCGCTTCCTCCTACCCCTTGCTGCCTCTATCAGATAGAGGCAGCAAGGGGGATGGGAGAAAAGGGGGGCTACTTCAAAGCAGCAGTGCCGCATGGAGCCTGTGGTCAGCTGCTCCGTGTGGCGCTGCCGCTTCGAATGCTGCGTGGAGCTGGCCATCAGGCTCCTCACAGCATTTCAATGTGACAGCGCTGCATGGAGCTTGGGATCAGCTGGGGACTCCCCAGTTGACCCTGGGCTCTGTGTGGCGCTGCCACTTTGAAACACTGCCACGGTGTCAAAGTAGCAGCGCTGCACAGAACCCAGAATCAGTGGGGGGAGTCCCTCTGCTCCTCCTTCCCCTGCCCCCGGGCTTCAGCGCTTTCAAGTGTAGCAACAGCATTAGGGCTGCAGCTAACTTCAAAGGTGAAGATGCCCTATCCACTAATGGAATAGACAATGGGATTAGCCAGTTACCTGATACTTAACATCCTTATTTTGCATTGTTTGTACATGTCTTTTACCCTTTGTTTCCATGACACTCAACCAGCCATACCTTTATGTGTTCAAAAGGTTCAGTTTTTGTTCCAGAGGTCTGGAAAGGAGTATCTTTGATGCCAGGTCAATGTTCTCCCACCAAGAGATTTGGGACTTGAAATCCATATAAATCTCTGGGTTTTTTCCCACTTTCCCAAAAGGTATCAGAAGGCAGCTGAAGAAGCTACTGCAGAGAAAAAAAAAAATGTAAGTATGACCCTTCTAGAATTAGAAGCTGCATTTAATCAAGGGCTAATTTCCAGAGACTGTTGCTCTTCAGGGTAGCTAAACAACCCATCCTTGCTGTGAGGTGTTTTTATACCTTGTTTTGGCTTACATACAGTGTTTACCTTTTGTCACTAAGGCTATGTCTGCCATCTTTTGTTGGCAGAGACTATGCAAATGCAGCGCTGATTAGCATTTTGTTGTGCTTCATTTGCATAATCTAGTCAAGCCATTTTTGCGCAAGGGTGTATGTGCAAAAACAAGCACTGTGGACATCTCTTTTTTGCGCAAAACCCCTTTTTGCACAAGATTCTTATGCCTCCGTGTGCAAAAATGGCTTGAATAGATTATACAAATGAAGCATGAAAAAATGCTAATCGGTGCTTCATTTGCCAGCAAAAGGCAACAGTGTAGACAAAGCTAAGGGCCTGCATTTGGCCTGTCTTTTTCCTCTACCTTCACCTCCCCATTCTGCGTTGACTGAAGCACAAGGAAGTCTAGTGACTTGCCCAAGGTCACATACTGAATCCTCAGTTCGCTTCTAAGTAGAAGCCACAATGCAGCTGGCTCGGAGTCTCAGTTCCAGTGACAAAACATGAATGGCCACCTCGTGTTCTGAGCTGTAGGCAGCTGTATGGTTTTTCTTGTTTGCTTGCTTTTTAATCTAAACTTTGAAGCTTAAAGAGAAGCTATCAGCTTCCAATAGTTCTAATTTATCTTCCTTTCTAACTGCAGAATTCATTTAGGGAGCCCTTCTCTGAAGTAGATTTAAAATCCTTTGGACTTAACATGCCTCAGCAGAGAGACATTTCGGAGAGGTAGCCATGTGTATTCTCTATTTGCAAAAACTAGGAGTCCTGTGGCTCTTGAGACTCTCAGATTTATTAGGGCCTAAGTTTGCCCACTTAATCAGATGAATTGGAATGGAAGCTAGAGAGGCGCGCACGTGTGTGTGTACACACGCAAGCACACCAAAAAAAAAATTTACTTATTAAGTGTAGAACCAGTGTTAATGAGTCTAATCAATTCAGAGTAGATGTGGCTCCAAGCAGCTGATGGAGAGGTGTGAATATCAGTTGCTTTTGTAGTGATTTAACCAGTTTAAATCTTTATTCAAGCTTAATTTGCAAGTTAATTCCAGTGGGTTTTTGATGATGCACTTAATGAGTATTAAGGAGTATGGTGGCTATCAAATGTATTAGGGCATAAGCTTTCGTTATTATGTAGGTTAGTAGTTCGAGGTTAAAACGTTTTGTTTAAACCTATTTTTAATTATAGAAAGTTGTGAAGTACTTTGTAGGATGTGATCTTTGAGTTAATAGGGAAGAAAGCCAGCTCACTACTGGAAGCTATTGCATCACTCGTATGGGCAGGACAAAGCAGAGCCAAAGCCCAAAATGACTCCTGGCATGATGCATGCCAGAACTCTGTATGCTGCAGTGCACCTAGGATCCAAGGAAACTCTTAACTGCAGGAACATCAGTGTCTAATTCTATTATGAAAACCATTCACACAGCATACCTTTTTTTACCTTTTCAATCCATTGTAATCTTTTCCCTACAACTTTGGTATTTTAAATGAGCAAATAAACTGATCTTTTCCTGGAGTTTACAGGGATTCTAGTTAGTTTGTAAAGAAGCGTTCAGAATGTGACTAGTAGAGTAATGGGGTGAGACTTAAATCCCAGTATAGCTGCTAATCCTGTTTAATTCCTTAAAGCCTAGCAGACCTGTTCTACTTGCAGATAGTTTCACTTATGGTAGGATCCATAAGAAGCAGACTGCAAAAATGCAATGCTGGCAGGTATTGAATGTGAATTTCCCAAATGTGGGGTTCTGTTGTCTGTATGTGTGGTAAGCCGAAGTAGTTAGAACATGGGTTCCCAAACTTGAGGGGGGGTGCCAAAATTCCGGTCGGGGTGGGTGGGTGTGTGTGTGTGTGTGTGTGTGTGTGTGCACACGCGGGGCAGCCCAGCCTCCCCCCTCCCCACCAAGTTTTGCTTTTTTTAAAACAAATTTTTTAAGTTTTTTTGCTCAACAAGTTTAGTTACTATTTTTTGGGGGGGGAGGGGAGGCATGTGAGGGTTTTTCAGAAATCAAAAAGGGGCATGATGCCGAAAAGTTTGTTAGAAAGTCCTTTAATCGGAGAATATGATCAGATTTTATAAATGGATGCAAAAGAATTGTAATGTGTTTAATTTGTTTTGGGTGGTGTAAAAATACTGTGTTCTGAGGCCTGTTGGCCCTGAAATGCTGCTACTAACTGAAAGTAGAAATGCATAAATCCAAAACCATAGAGGCTTCTGAAAGATAATCTTTAGCTCTTGGAAGAGAGAGCTAATTGTTCTCCCTGCTTGCCTTAGAGCAGATGGAAAACATTGCAACGTTCTGCATAGCGCCCCTCCACTGCCTTTCATGTGGCTGCTTTTTTCCCCATTGTTAACATAATTCTCTCATTCTAAAAGCCTGTATGTTAATTGTTAGATTTCCTTAGTGCACTGATTCAGGCCATTTGTGTCTCATTTAACTCTCATTCGATCCTGAGTCCTTTTTTTTCCTTATAAGGCCATCATGTTTGATCACTTCCTGCTGCAGCGCTTCATTTTTTCTCTTCTCTTCCCTCCCCTATCCTAGATGATTTCTCCATGTGGCACAGTTGTAACTGTTCACAGCTGTCTGAAAGAGCAGCAGGCTAAGATCAGCACTGAGCTTTTACTTCCTTTTGTGTAAAAAGGAAGTGCCTTAATGCTGCATCTGACAGTTTGACTGGCATTAACTTCTTATTCTTTTTAGAACACAGAAAATCTTCCTCCTCTTTTTAGAAGGGGGACTCTGAGTGTGTTGAAGAAGAAGTGGGAGAATCCAGTATCGGGAACAGAGTCTCTGAAGGAAGACCTACAAAGCAACTGTACTGAGGTTAGGCAGAAGGTCGTCAATTTGAGTGTTGGAGTAGAAAGCAACCCTGCCTCTGTAGCAGAAACGGACCAAATGTCCAGGGTCTATACTAGATCTCCACTCCGATCGCCTTCTGGAGCTTCTGGCCAACTGCAGTATCCAAGAGTTGACAGCAAGGAGACCAAGAGCCATAAACTGGAGAGTGGCAAAATGGAAAATGGTGTAAGAGAATCCAGACAAGAAGTAGGCAAACCTGAGGCCAGTGAAAACCCAGACTCTCCAGGGAAGATAGAGAAATATAGCATTCCACTAAACAAACTAAAGATGATGTTTGAGAAGGGTGATTCAACTCAAACAAAGGTAAGGATTGTATAAGAAGCTAAAAATTAACTGCCTCCCAGGCATCTGAAAATGTTTTGCAGGAGAATGGTTCAGAGCTATTAACTGTACGAATGGCACTTTTATTCATTACTGAAGCTGAAAAAATGTATCTTGAGGTGCTTGGTGCTAAAATCTTTATGGATGTCTGACTTTCCATGTATGCAGTCTTGTAGCTGTGTTGGTTCTAGGGTTTTAGACAAGATGGGTTAAGTAATACCATTTTTATTGGACTAGCTTTTGTTGGTGAGAGACAAGCTTTGAACTTTCCCTGGGTATTCAAAGCTTGGTTTTTTTTGGACCAACAGAAATTGGGCCAATGAAAGGTATTCTATCTCTCACCTTGACTCACTGACTTGGTTTGCAGTTATGCAAAAGCAGGGAATTCTCTTTTTAGCATGGTAATCTGGAAGGGATAGATTATTTCTCTTTTTTTTTTTTCTGGATTCAATAAAAACACAGATTGGATTATTTATGTAAATTATTCTTTTTAAAGCAAGATGGAGTTGATGGCTGTTTCGTTTCTTTTATGGCAGTGAGATCTCTAAACATGAATTGTAGCAAGAAAAACTTATTACACTCTTCACAAAGTGAGCATAACACCCGCTGCTGTGGGGCAGGAAGGTCTGCCAAAATTACAGGGAAAGTCTAAGGGCTATTATATTGAACTGAAACTCCATCTCTTTGCTGTTCTTGCCTATATATCTTAATGTTTCTTATCAAAGAAAATCTTCTCCCAGGGAAAACAGCTTGATGAGCTCCTGCCTCTACTAGTTTTGACTTGCAAAGCACAGGGCTTGTATTTTCCTACAACTGTTCATGAAATTTGATACTGCGTGTGGACTGCAGATTGTGTCCCCAGGGAGAATTGCTTAACTAGAAAATTAGTTGCATATGCCAGTGACTTACAATAGAGTCCTGGGGCCTTGATACTAGTGGAATCTCCAGTTTTCTCTCAGTTTCTTAGATTTGGGGCTTTATTTTACTCAGGAAGATTTTATTAGCTCACTCAGTAAAACAAAGCAAGATCTTGGACCGGGAAGTTATTTATTTCAGATATAAAATGAATGGCATCTTGGGGTTCAGAATCTTTGGCTTGAGATGAATTTTTACCTGAATATGAGCATTCAGACTTGTTTGTCACCGTAATAGTTTAAATCTGAGTTCTTAGTCTTCATTCACATTTTATAAAATCTGACTCTATCCTTATGATGCCAATTAACAAGGAGCAGTAGCAAGAAGTGACTTTGATTTCTTCTCAGGAATTATGGGAACTTGTGCCCACGGGCTTGAGCACACCAGAAATCCACAGGAAAGTGCCAATTTTCCAGGGAAACTTGAGTAACTATATTTGAGTAGGACAGGGAGGAAGTGTGATTGAGCTGACCAAATGACTGATCTCTTTAACAGCTGGAATTGTTCATAGATAACTCCTTATTTGAAATTCTGTCACAGAAACCAAGCTATGCAGAAACCACAGAGGCAGCATAGAGACACATTTTTGTTTCATTAAAGTAGAGATCAGATTAAGAAGTCTGAGTAACTACAAAATGCAATGTGCTCATTTCTGTAATACAACGGTTCACCCCTTAAATTGATGGTCTTGACACACTCTCTCTCTCTGCCTCCTTGTATCCTCACCTACATCTGTTTGTAGAAACAGACTATCCAGACTCAAAGGAACAAAAATGTGTCTGGATTAAATTTTGGCCAGGAATGCTGCACAAGCCCCAGTTCTTCTTTTCTATTAAGATTTGGGTTCAGATTCTGAATCTCGGAAGCAAGACAAATTTTTATTGTATCTTTAGGAAGAAACTATCTTTAAACTACTTTGTAGTTGCCTGCTTGAGAAGAGGGTCTGAACCAAAAGACCATCTTTCCTTTATTACTGGCTTTAATGTCTCAAGTCTTAAACAATTTCAAAGATACTTCCAGGCACACAAGTGCAAGCAGAAGAAGAAAGGGGAACCATAACCTGAAACTTTCGGATTGTGTTAAGATATGTTTGAGGCAGAAACATTTGTTTTCTTTTTGACATTGTTAATCTTGCTAGGAAGTGATTTGTATTCTTATGGTACAATATAAGTTAGATGTGATTTTCCCACAGCAAGATTGAGTTGTTGGTCAAAGGAACAAATGAAATGGAAATGCTGCACATGCAGCATCTTTTATGCAAAAACCTTGGGGCTTTCCGGAGATTGGAGTAGGGGTTTTATTGGTTCGGGTTTTTTGCTTACCTCATGTCAGTTCTGGGAAAAGTGAGATGCTACAAAGTCTCAAAGAACAAGTTTAAAAAAGGTTAATTTTTCTTCTGCACCTATATGTAGATTGTATGCTCCTTGGGGCTGAGAGGAGGTCTGGTTGAAGGATAGACGGTACACTGTGATTTCATGCATAATGGAATCAATCCCAACTCTTGGGAGTATTTTGTGCAATCTGTTAAAATTAAGAAGGAATTTTACCTTACTGAAGCCTCAAAAAAAACTTAGTTAGCTCTTTATTTGTTTGTTGACGTATTTAGTCTACATAATCTGAGTGAAGATTTCGGAGAAAGCTTGCTGATATCAATTCCAGTCTGCTGACAGAAAGGAGGATGGGATGTGGGGAATAGGGAGAGGAGGAGGAAACCACCAATTAGGGAACTCAAGAAAGCTTCTAGATTTACACATCTCTGTTGTTAAAAAGGATTGCTTGTCTAAAAAGATGAAAAGAGAAAATGTTGTCTAGTCTTCAGTCCCAGACCGTAAGGTTTTAGGCATTTTGGAGTGTTGGCTCAGTGTGATGGTGGATAGGGGGACTCAACAAGAACACGCAAACAATCTAGGGAAGGACTAAGTAGTCTTCAAGTTCCTAGAAGTGGGTAGATTTCATTTGGGTGTGTATCAGTACCTTCATCAGAAGAAAAGGCTCAGTAAAACACTTTTACAGTAAGCATCATTACCAATTTCCTAAATTATGGAAACAATTTCTACCCTTGCTAATGGAAAACAAGGGATTTTCCAACTACATTTTCCTTTCTGTGTGAAGTTTCTCTTCTGTGTGATGAAGAGGCTTGGTGGGGTGTGGTGGTTGTTTTTGTTTGTTTGGGGGAGGGGGGAGAGAAATTGAGGATTTTACAATACAGCTCTGTTAGTATAAAACTGGAATTTCTATCACTCTGGTGACCAGCAAATGAGAAACTTGTTGGAATCAGGAAAAGAAATGTGTGGTCAGAGTATCTTGCCAAACCTTTTCCCGTCTGGATGAATTTCCAGAAGGCTCTGAGACTTAACTCTTTCTGAGAAGAAAATTCTGGTCACTTCTTGTTGGTTTTTATTGATTGACCTTCAGCTGTGAAAATATATCTGATCTTCGTACAAGCAAACAAAACTCTGCACTGGGGGTGTTAAATTGCAGTTCATCAGCTAATCGAGTAGTAGATGGAATTTCGATCAACCAATCAGTAAGTTGATGGGGGGAGGCGATCACTGCCCCCACTGCAACTCTCGAGTTTAAATGTAGTAAGAGCTCACTTCTGCACAGCACAGAGCATTCACAGGAACTGTTGACTTTTATCATTATTGGATTCTTCTTATTGTGTACTAAAGTTTGTATAGGAAGCCATTTGAGGATTGATTGCAGCAAATATGGAACACTCGGTCATAAGAATGGCCATACTGGGTCACATCAGTAGTCCATCTAGCTCCTATCCTGTTTTCCAACAGTGGCCAATGTCAGACGCTTTAGAGGGAACAAAGCAAAAATTGAACCATCCACCCAGTCCCGGTGTCTGACAGAGGCTTTGGGACAGACAGAACTTGGGTTCTATCCCTAACCATCTTGGCTAATGGTCACTTCTGGATCTAACCTCCAGAAACTTAATTCTTTTTTTGACGTTATGATTTTGGCCTTCACAACATCCCACGGTAGCATGTTCCACAGGCTGACTTGGGTTGTGTAAAGTAGTACTTAACTTCCGTTTGCTTTTAAAACCTGCTGCTTATTAATTACATCAGATGACCCCCAATTCTTCTGTTGTGACAAGATAAATCACATTTCTTTAGTCACTTTGTCCATGCTAGTCATGATTTTATAGACCTCTTATATCCTTTTCTTAGGAAACTCTTTTTTTAATCCGAAAAGTCCCAGTTTTATTCATTTCTCCTCATATGAAACCTATTCCATACTACTTTGTTGTTGTTGCCCTTCTCTGTATCTTTTTTCCAATTCTAATAACTTGTTTTAGAAGGAATGAGCAGAACTGCATGCTATATTCAAGGTGTGGGTGCAACATGCCTTTGTATAGGGGCATTACGTCCAGAATCCCAACCATGTGGTTGGTGGTGATCCTGGTGAAACTGAGGAGCTTTCTGTCCAGCACCAAACTCTTGTCAAGGCAGCTGGCCTCCCAGACCTAATGTGGGGCTCAGCCTGACTTGAATAGATTGTGATATCAAACAAGGCTGTAGTTATCTACTAACATTTTTGTTCTCCTTTACAGCTACTGAACAGTAATTCTCGTATATTGCTATCTTGAAACCTGGATATTTTTGTTTTTAGTCTCACATATGATTGTTACTGAGCTTGTAAACTGTTAATTTATAAAATGGGATTAGTGCTTATATATCTCCTTCCCTGGACATCTAGTTTGTTGCATATGTACTGGAGATGAGCATCTAATCTAAGTTTTGTATTTCTGTGGCATTCTAATTGCCTTTTACAATCAAAAGACATCTATGGACATATCTGAGAGGTCACCTTGTGACCAGACTTGATAATGCTTAATTAGGACATCATTTGTTAGATTTGTTTAGTCCAGTAAAGATGTGCTAGTGATACCTATGCATCTCCAGGATTATGCACAACAATCTCTGTCTTGTTCAGAGAGCTCATAGGTGAATTTTGTCTTTAACAGAGTTTTCGGGACCGGAGTAGGACTGCAAGTAGCAGGAGAATCTCTGAAAACAGCTTCTCTTCAGAGGACCTTGACATCAGCTCTGGAGAGAGGAGCTGCAATGCTTCAGGTTGGTAGTCCAGAGCCATTTGGGCCTGTGCATTAGTGTAAGTCTCTTTGGTGCACGTGAAAGGAAGGAAGGAAATGGAATGCCTTCCATTTGAGGCTCTTGGATAGTGTGGCCATTGAGCACTGGACTGGGACTCAAAGGAGCTGGGTTCTTATTCCCTACTCTGCCACTGCACTGCTGGATGACCTTGGGCAAGTCACATCACCTGTTCCTCCATCTCTAAAATGGGAATAATGATACTGTTCTCCTTTGTAAATTGCTTTGATTTACTGATAACCACTAGATAATAGCTAGGAATTATTGATAACCTTTATGAACACTGTAATCTACACTTTTTTACATAATATCCTTGTGTCTGGTATTCGTCTCCCTGAAAGTGGAAGAAGAGACTTGAACAGCTTTGTACTGAAGGCTTTACTGTTAATGCTCCACTTATGAAAGTTACTCTAACCATGTAATTTCCTTGTTGCAGATCACGTCATGTGTAGCTCTCCAACACTGAACTCAGACAAGCCAGAGAGTAGAAGAAACCTGGAGATGCCTCTCCTGACAGAAACGTCAATAAAGGATAGACTGGCAAAGTATCAGGCAGCTGTGTCCAGGCAAGGCAGCTCCATAGGCCATATGGTACGTCTGTCTGTTGTATCTATTATGCAGTGGGTGTCATATTGTTATAGCCCTGAGGCTAGCAAATGGTTCTGATGAAAACTAGTGATGTTATGGACTAGTTGACTATCCGATAAGCAAATGCTTATCGGATAGTCAGTTGACTCGTCGATTTCCCCTCCCCATGCCCCTTCTGCCTCTATCAGAGGCAGCAAAAGGGGGGGAAAGAGGGTATTTCAAAGTGGCAGCGCCACACAGCTGATCCCGGGGTCAGCTGGGGACTCCAGCTGATCCCTGGTTCCAGCGCAGCATTTCCATACAACCTGGGATCAGCTGGGGAGTCCCCCACTGACCCCGAGCTCCATATGGTGCTGCCACTTTGAAATGCACAAGAACCCCCGCTGGGGACTCTTGTACATTTCAAAGCTGGCATGCTCCAGGCTACAGACGCATTCCTCCTAGAGAGGGCTCTTGTGCATTTCAAAAGAGGAATGCAGAAGTGCCTGTCGAGTAGTGGATGGAAATAGATGATAGATGGAAATTCCATCCACTGCTCAACTAGTAAAATAACCGTTAGTTGACATCCTTAATGTAAACTAAGCTATTTACATGTAATGTTACCCTGGTAGAAGAGAACAGAGCATTCATTATCTCGCTTGGAACTGAAAGCTGTCTTGTGTTCTGAAGAATTGAAAAACTGCAGCAAAAGATGTGTACTTGCCCCTTCCTGAAATAAGATACTTTCTAAAGACCCAACTGGTGATATGTTATCTGAAAGCCCTCCATTGAAATGCAGCTGGCACCATTTCTTTTTCTGCATGTCTGTAGCACTCTGTATCTGAGGAACTCTGTGTGCTTCACAAGCACTAATGAACTGTAATCTTATGAACCTTCTGTGATTTAGGGGAAAGTGAGGCACAATGAAATGAAGTGACTTACCTGAAGTGATAAATGCAGTTCAGACCTCCTGAGACACAGTCCTGTGCTTTTTAACCAGCCTTCTTCCCCTTTGCAACTATTCCTCTTCAAATCCTTTTTTCCTCATCTTTGTTTAAACTCAGTCTGCGTTGTGTTTTTTAAAACCAGCGCTCCCTTAGTTGGCCAGATAACTGAACAGAAAGCGAGAAGCTAGTGAATCACAGCAAGCTGTATTCTAGTTAAAGCAACAGCAAGAGTCTAAGATTGTGGGTCAGAAAGAAGAGGTGTGTCAGTTGGAACTATTAGCTGCTTTGTTTAATGTTAGACATTTTTGTTGATTTTTATGTCCTTTCTAGCCAGACAGATACATTCCAAGTAGATGACACTATTCTAGAGAGGGAAACTAGACTGGCAACTTTGGCCCCCAGTGTTGAAGAGTCTCCAAATTAAACATGGGAAGTGCTTGTGGTTCTTAGAAGTGTCTACAGCTAGAGATGTATTTTGCTGCTGGAACAGCCCAATCCAAGCAGAAGGCATTTCTCCTTGCCATATGCAGTGTGGGTCTAATTCTCAAGCCCTTGGGCAGTAATTGAAGTAACTTAATGGTGTGAGCTGAAAGTAATCGCACCAGTTTACCAAATCTCCTTAACTGCTAATAGCTGATTTTATTTAGTTCATGCTTCCCTCTGTTAGTTGCTAAATAGCCTTTTCCAATTAGTAACAGAGATGGCTGGAGTTCACTGACTAGCATTCCCTAGAAGCCAGTAACCAGCCAGTTGACCATATGGGCTCCTTCAGGTCTTGTTCACAGTCAAGTCCAAACCACCCCAGCTGTTCTAGCCTGGCTTGGTGTCCCATTGTGAGCAGAGCTTATTTGAATGCCCCTGCTGACCGAGTCTAGATTCTATGCTATATAACTATCCTCAGTAACTCCCTGCAGGTTTGTTTTATGGCCTCTTAACGATGATTGTAGCTAAGTGTGGATGCAAATAGCTACAACTACAGCAGTGTTTGCAGTGGTTTTCAAATAACCCAATGGAAGCTATGGCTCTTATTCTTTGGCAGAATCTATGACCACTATCCTCCTGCTATGAATTCCTTGTACTCTCCACTGTCAGGAAGCACAATGGGTCTTGCTGCTGTGGGAGTGTACAATTTGTGCTTCATCCCGTATGTCTCCAGCTGAAGTACTGGTAAAATGTTAAAGCCGGGTCCAGGCCTATCTATGCTACAAAAAGGCATGATTAATCTTTTTTTGTGGGGGAGAGTTCTTTTGAGGGTTGTCTGTTGTGTAGACAGCACCTGATCAAGACTAAGCATCTTGTATATTTTCTTCTGTTGCAAGTGTGATAACATCCCTTCAGAACACTGCAAGAATTACTTATTTCTAAAGACCTGTCATTAAACACAAAGGTTCAAGAAGATAGATACGAGCATATTTTCAAGAAAGATGTGGAGAAATTGGAGAGGGTCAAGAGAAGAGCAACAAGAATGATTAAAGGTCTAGAGAACATGACCTATGGAGGAAGGATAAAAGAACTGGGTTTGTTTAGTTTAGAAAAGAGAAGATTGAGGGGGAACATAATATCAGTTTTCAAGTATCTAAAAGGGTGTCATAAGGAGGAGGGAGAAAACTTGTTCATCTTGACCTCTGGGGATAGAACAAGAAGCAATGGGCTAAAACTGCAGCAAGGGAGATTTAGGTTGGACATTAGGAAAAAGTTCCTAACTGTCAGGGTAGTCAGACACTGTAATAAATTGCCCAGGGAGGTTGTGGAATCTCCATCTCTGGAGATATTTAAGAGTAGGTTAGATAAATGTCTATCTGGGATGGTCAAGACAGTATTTGGTCCTGCCATGAGGGCAGGGGACTGGACTTGATGACCTCTCAAGATCCCTTCCAGTCCTAGTATTCTATGATTCTATATCTCATGGTCCTTATTTTTTTTTCCAAGGCCTTTTGCAGTTGATGCTTGACGACTTCTTTTCCCTGCTACCAAAAGGCTGTCTCATGAAAGGCATGAGCTCTGCATTGCCACAGTGTCTACCAATTAATCGGCAAAAGAATCATGAGATTTCTCTGGGTTTTTTTTAAAGATGAAAATTTGGAAGACTTTTCTGTAAAACTTTCCTGAAATGAGACTTGCTTTGAGAGAGAAATGAAGTTTGTCACATGGGTGGCTGGCATGTGTTGGAGATATGATAGAACTCACTTATATGGAGAATGATTTCTCACTTTCCTAGTGCATTAGAGAATAATACAGGTTCCTTGCCCTGAAGTGCTTGACCCAAATAAAAAATGGGGCAGCATTTCAGGTAAGGCAAGTTTTGGAATTAAGTCCTGTGGGCACCTTAAAGACTAACAGATTTATTTATTTGGTCATAAGCTTTCGTGGATAAAAAACATTTTATTGGGTGCATATTTTTGTAGATACAGACTAACCCAGTGACCCATCTGAGACTTGTCAGGAAAGAAAGAGTTGTTTTGAAGGAAAGGTTCTTGGTGCAAAGGTATCTTGATACAGGCAGTCCCCGAGTTACGTGGATCCAACTTATGTCGGATCCACAGTTACGAACGGGGTCCGTCTCCCTGGTCTCCAGCAGACCAGGGAGAGGAAGCAAAGCGGCGGAGCACGCGGGCAGCGGACGCGTATGGGCTGTCCGCTGCCCACGTGTTCCGCCGCTTTGCTCCCCGTCCCCCTGGTCTGCAGACCAGGGAGACGGGGAGCAAAGCAGAGCAAAGCTGCGGAGCCCGAGGGCAGCAGGACAGCCACGGCACGTCTGGGCTGTTCCGCTGCCCCCGTGCTCCGCGGCTTTGCTCCGGACGCCTGTGATACAGCAGCTGGGGCACTGCCAGTTGGTCCCTTAGCGCCGCTCTGGGTGCTACTGGACCAACCCGGCAGCACCCCAGCTGCTCTGCCCCAGGCATCCTGATTCAGCCACTGCTGGTCAGTTTCAGCAGCGGCTGAATCAGGACGCCTGGGGCAGAGCAGCTTGGGTGCTGCTGGGTTGGTCCAGTAGCGCTGAGGAGCGGCGGCGCTACTGGACCAACCCAGCAGCACCCCAGCTGCTCTGCCCCAGGTGTCCCCAAGTCAGCTGCTGCTGAAACTGACAGTGGCTGACTACAGGAAGCCCCTGCCCCGGGCTTCCTGGAATCAGCCGCTGATCAGTTTCAGCAGCAGCTGACTTGGGGATGCCTGGGGTTAAGTTGAATCTGTATGTAAGTCAGAACTGGCGTCCAGATTCAGCCACTGTTGAAACTGATAAGTTTCAGCAGTGGCTGAATCTGGACGCCAGTTCCGACTTACATACAGATTCAACTTAAGAACAAACCTACAGTCCCTATCTTGTACGTAACCCGGGGACTGCCTGTACTGTGGTGCTATCATGGAACTGAAGTTCTACTTCCTTCACTATATCCTAAATTTCTCTCCCTCCCTGGTGCATTTCACCAATCTCATATTTGTAGACTTCTTTGTCCTCTTCTCTTGAGTCATCAATTGTGTGTTACGGGAAATAGTATTCCCAAAACTTCTTTTAAGAAGCAGCACAGAAAGCTATCTCACTCTAAAGGGAAAAAGAATGTTAAAACTGAAGTCCTTCTATTGTTCTACAGAATGAGATTGAAGCCAGTGAAATCAAGAGTTACAAGTCTGAGCAGAAGGAGAATGTTCCACCAAGTCCAGAGGACTCCATTTCCCATCGAGATCAGGAGAAGGTAAGATGTGCTCATATTAATCAGGATCAAGAACTCTCCTTGAAATGGAATCCCTTGCAGACACGCAACAGTCTTCTAAAAATTGACCTGTATTGGCTGATACAAATTATCTACATGCCGTGGGACTCATGATTTTGAGATTATCAAAATTTAGGATGTGCAAGAAGAGCACAAAACTTACCTTTGTGCAAGTCCTTAATTACAAACAGGCAAACTAGAGCTGTATTTATAAGACTCAAAATAAGAAGTCCTTTTGTGTGCAGAATATCTAGCTGTTTTTATAATTTTATAGAGAAGGGTAGTGCTTATAGTCTGTTTAAAAAATGGCAAATATTCTTGGTATGGCAGAAACCTTGAATTTCATAATGGTGGCATATTAAGAACATGGGAGGAAGAAGCATTATCTAATTGAGGTGGTGGCTGCTGCTGCTTCTAAATGATTTCTGACTTTGCTGTTGAGTCCCTAACTGACCTTTGGGCTTTGCTTACACACTGAAATTTCTGATGATGTGCTTGAAGAGCCTCAGGTGAGAAAATTTGTAAGTGCAGAGTTCTAGGTGATAATGACTTCAAAGTGGGTAAGTGGTGATATTTTAGCCTGTTGTGGCATGGGAAAGCAGCAACCAAAAGGAGCCTTTTACAAGGTACTAATTAAACAAAAGCATAAAAAACAGCAAATAACTGCAGTATCTTAGAGACTAACAAATGTAGATGGTATCATGAACTTTCATGGGCACAACCCACTTCTTTAGAGTAAAAGCAGTTACTCTTTTCGTTCACTGTTCTGCTGTTGACTAAAACTCACTTTCTGGGTCTGGGCAAAATGCGGCCCACTAAGCCACTGGATCTGGCCCGCAGAGGCAGCGGTAAGCCCCAGGCAGGGTCCTCTGCTTGTCTCGCAGCCCTGTGTGCTGTGCCGGGCTTCCTTTCTGCTTCAAAACTGGAAGAGGGGGGAAGCTTCAGGAGCTGCCCCATCCCTAGCACAATCCCATTGGCTGGTTTCTGGCCAGAAACAAGCCAGTGGGAGCTGCTTGTTTGAATAACAGGCAGTCAAGAAAAACCATGCCCCCACTCGTCAACTCAGTTATTCAGTGAAGCACATAGGCGGGCTGGCTGGCTGAGAAATGTTTTAAGCTCTGCAGGCAGGCAAGCAGGCTATTTTGACAGCTGGCAGGTAAGTCTCTTGGCCATAGCCTGCTTCTGGAACCCCAACCCTCTGGCCCCTTCCCTTCCCTCCTGAACATACCCAAACCCTTTGTCTCCCTCTTAGACCCATGCCCCCTTCCAGATCTAGCACTCCAATCTCCTGCCCCAGATCACAATACCCTTCTATCCTAAGTCACATCCCCAACCGCCCCTGCACTCCAGTCACCGGCCCTAGGTCACAACCACCTCCTTCACCCAAACTTCCTCCCAGACTCCAGTCTCCCCCCAGCATCCCAATCCCTTACCCCAAGCTCCCTTCTGCAACCACCCTCCATCAATATCATGGAAGAGTGTGGCCTTCGACCACTTTCCAAAATCTTGAACATAACATAAGAATGGCCGTACTGGGTCAGACCAAAGGTCCATCTAGCCCAGTAGCCTGTCTGCAAACAGTGGCCAGCGCCAGGTGCCCCAGGAGGGGTGGACCGAAGACAATGATTAAGCGACTTGTCTCATGCTATCCATCTCCAGCCTCTGACAAACAGAGGCCAGGGACACCATTTCTATCCCCTGGCTAATAGCCTTTTATGGACCTAACCTCCATGAAATGATCTAGCTTTTCTTTAAACTCTGTTATAGTCCTAGCCTTCACAGCCTCCTCTGGCAAGGAGTTCCACAGGTTGACTAAGCACTGTGTGAAGAAGAACTTTCTTATATTAGTTTTAAACCTGCTACCCATTAATTTCATTTGGTGTCCTCTAGTTCTTCTATTATGGGAACTAATAAATAACTTTTCCTTATTCACTCTCTCTACACCACTCGTGATTTTGGTGTAATAAGAGCACAGTATAGGAACCTAAATTGAACAGACCATTGTCTGGTAGTAGGATGATCATTTTGAAGTCATTGCAGGATAAATTTAGTGTCTGAGGCATGCCTATTTAATGGCACAAATTTCTGGAGACACAAATACTCAACAGAACCTTACTTGTACACTGATAATTCATGTGCAAAAAACCTATCTTGCACATTTCAAAGATTCAGTAAGAGTGTTTACTTTGTACTAGTAACAAAGATCACTTTTAAACTATGCAGTGCTCATTAGGAAGTAGTATTATTAAAATTAAACCAGTCAAATGAACAAATTACCTTATCCAGACTTGTTTGTTTTCCTTATTAATTTCCAAAGTGAAATCCTTTGCAATAGGTCTTTCAGTCATTAACAATAGAACCTCACTAATTCACACTAATCTCATTATGGCATTTTAGTTCCTCAACATGTAAGTATATTTAAGCCCTATTTTATTGAACATAGAGAAAACTTGGTTAAAATATCGATATGGAACTTGCATTGAGCAGTTTGACCGCTTAGGTAAATTACTCTGTTACCTGAGTTTATACTAGGCTATGTCAACAGGTCTGTTAATGAGAGTGTTCTGTACTTACGAGTAGCAGCATGTGTGAGCTGAGCGCAAGGTGAAAAACAGTGAAATTCATAAATCTTTTTATAAAGGAGGATGTAGAAGACAGACAAAGCATGTTGGTTTTAAACTTCACAGCTTGTAGCTTTTATGGGTAAAATTTCAAAATAAACAGTTGCTTAGGCACCTATGTGAGGCCCCGAGGAAGGTGAGAAATCCAGAATGTATGCTTTGTAGCTAGTGTTAGCACTGTTGAGAAGTTCTTAGTCTAGGATGGACACTGTAAACAGACTTCTATGCATCTAGGTTTTCATAGGGGGCATAAGCTGTAAATGATGAGAGCCATCTGTCTCATACTCCTGCTTCAAGCATTATGCGGGGGGGGGGGGGAGAGAGAGAGAGGAACATGCTGTACAAGAGCAGTAAAGCAATGTCTTGAGCGTTTCTTCTGTGGTGGGAGTTGTGCATTTGTGGTAGTTAAGCACACATTGGCTTATGCTTTTACAAAGGCAACCGAAGTACATATGAACACATGTCTGTCAGGCCATGTTGTAGCCAGACATGAATCCCCATTTTAACATCCATCTTTGTCTGCTTGAAAGCATGCAGGGGGCACAAAGCAGAAAAACAGCATGATCTTTGAAAACCTTGGAGCAGGAGGTTCACATATGCTGGCTCAGTGACCATGGACAACTGTAAGCAGAGATAAGAGGGTGGTCAAACTAAGAGGCTGCACAAAAGTGCCCTCGACTTAACCCATATTGATACAAACACACAGCAGTCCGGCACTCCTAATTTAGCTATCTTCCTCTCTTACAAGTGTAAATTAACTTGAAACTTGTTTGTAAGAACTGGCGCCACAAAACGGACCAGTACAATTTGGCAACTTAAGATAAGAGAATACGGGCCCCCAGGGGTATAAAGATGAGTCCAGCAGCACACCTACTCTGAGTTTCAATCTACCACCTATCTGCTGGTCGGGTTTGGTGTTTGACCTCCCGAGGTTCCAGAGGGGACGCCCACCTCGTATTCGTCTTTCCGAGGAATTGAGGGACCGACCCTGGCCTGACACGCTGGAGTCGAGAGGCACAGAAGGGGGTAAAAATTGTACCTGGATGTGGTCCTTTAAGAGTGTGTGTGTGTGTGTGTGTGTGTGTGTGTGTGTCTATACACACACACACACACACACACACACACACACACACACACACTGTTAGAGCTCTTTAAAGATTAAGCTGTCACTTGGTACCATTATTTCTATTTTCTCTCTTGACCTTTTTCCTGTAACTATTTTTAAGACTTATATATTTGCTAGCATTTAAGAAATAGAGCAATAGCCATTGTAACCATATGATTTATAAGCTTCTTTTAATAAACCTGTAACTGTTTAAGCTTTAACCTGACTCCTTCAGTTGCTGTAACAGAACCAAGCACAATTTAAAAGAACGTCAGTTGGTCATAAAGGGACAGTCATAGGAAGAGCTTGGGCGTTTGGATCTGTGTCACTCCCAGGTGACTGGTCCGTTGGGGCACCTTTCAGCCTTCCTAGGCTGCCCGCTGCGAAGGAACTTTGTGTTCTAGCAGCTAAAATCTAAGGTGTAATAAGCTCTTCCTATATAAAGGGGCGTCTGTTGGCCTGGTGGCCACCCTCTGCGACGGGACCCCGGTCCTAGCAGTAAAGACACGGACGTTAAACCTTTTCTTGGAAACACACACACACACACGCACACACTGCCCTGACCGTCGGCTGACACGTGTGGCCTTTTTTTTTTTTTGAATGCTGCTTTATATGGTTAATTGCCCACTATTTTGTTACTTACACTGGGATTATCCCTTTATAAATTTAAGTGGTAAACATTTCTTTTGTAGGTTTTCTTGGGTGAGAAGAGTCTGGGTTTCCACTCTCGTCTTTCTGAAGATGGCACCGGTAAGGACTGCTTCTCCTAATCCAATACAAAGTTGGCAGGTGGATGGCAGGATGGGTGGGCACAGTCTACCTGTATGCCATTCTTATGTCAAGATCAGTTTGGCATTAGAACTGTAGCTGCTTGAGTAAATGTCAAGCTTCCCATTTAATCCCAGAGATCTTCTGGTCAAGATTGGATTTCATTTAACTTTAGCTTTATGAAACCATCTGAGCATACGAACTCAGATCCTAACAACCATAATGGAAGCCCACTCACACTATCTAGGTGCTTTCTTTTAATTTTGTAGGACAATAAGCCAGGTGTTGGGTTCAAATGGCATTTGTTCAGGTCCCTGTAATGGTCAGCTCTTGTTTTATAAACTTCCATTTCCACTGGCTTAGAAATTAGCTGTGGAATTTGCTGATTATGAAAGCTGTCATATGTTGGCTCACAAGGAACTATCTTACTCACAAAATTGTGGTTCTCTTTGTTTTTTAAATGTTGCTTTTGAATACAGTCATCTTTAAAACAGTCTTAATTCTTCAACTTTTGCAATCCCTTCATATTCTTGGGATTTTTCCAATAAAAATCTTGTGCTAAAACCTCAGCCCAGCTCAAGGCCTGGGAATTTTTATCAGATTTATAACTGTAGTACTGAGACAGCATTAATACTTGCTTTTTAAAGGCTTTTCATTTAACCCTGGCAGTGCTGTTCCCCTGCCATTTGGACTTAGTGCTCAGGGCCAAATATAGCAAGTATTGTAGCCAACAGATGAGTCAATAAATATATTAGTATTAGCTAAGAGGCTAAATACTTTCTAAAGGTACTTAAGCACATGTTTATAACCCATTCACTTCAAGCTTATTAAGCGTGTGCTTAGCCACTTTATTAAACTGGAACCATATTTCCCAGGAATTAGATGCTAGCTTCTCAGTATGCACTGACCAGTATATTCCTTCCACATAGCCACTCACTCAGTTTGATAATTTCAGTCGTGAACAAGATAAGAGTAAATGCATTTGCTTGTGCTAGCACTAATGCTTTAATCATTCACATTTAGCAACAGAACTTTAAGCCTTTTTCTGTCATACTTGCAATATGGGCTTGCAAGGGAGAACTTCCTAGGAGTTCCTTGTGTTTTCTTTTTTTTTTAATTAATTTAACTTCTCCTCCCTTCCCCAGTTGAACTAAACTCAGAGAGTGAGTGTGAAACCAAGAGGCGTGTCTACACAAAGCAGCAGAACACTGATTCCAAACCAACGAGCCAGACTGACACCTTGCCACCAAAAGCAGTGAAGGTACAGTAATTTATTTCCTAAGCATTAGCAAACGTTACTACTTAAGCAAATCTGACATAGAATCAATCCAGCCTATGAATCTGTTAGCATAAGCTCCCCAGGGAGTGCAACTAATTCCTCCGTATCCAAATTTTCTTCAGCAAAGAGCTCTTAAACTTACACTTTGCTCTACAGTGAAGTCTCTCTCTTAGCATCTCAAACTCCTGCTGGATAGGTTTGGAGAATTCAGAATGGAAAAGTATCTCCACGCAATTTTAATTCTCTAAAGATGGAGCTGCTGTATTGAAAGGGCAGTGTTCCACAGACAGCATAGAAATCCTAACTTGCTTCTGGGATAAGAGGAGACGTTTGAGTACAGAAGTCTGGACGTAGGTCTTCAATTGACAAGCTCCAGCCTTAAGTCAGAGTTCCTAGAGTTTTTTTCAGGTCCTTACGCTAATCTTTAAAGCCCACATTGGGGCATGGCTATCTACCGTCTTCCCATCAACCATCTTAGCAGCTGCAATCAGAAGGTATTCATAGCTGAAGAAGCTCTGGATATAACTCCTAGGAGACAAGCCCTTACATGTCATAGAATCATAGTGTTGAGACCTCAGGAGGTCATCGAGTCCAATCCTAACTAAATCAACCCAGCCAGGGCTTTTTCAAGCCAGGACTTAAAAACCTCCCAGGATGGAGATGCCACCACCTCCCTAGGTAACCTGTTCCAGTGCTTCCCCACCCTCCTAGGAAAATATTTTTTCCTAATACCCAACCTAGACCTCCCCCCCCTGGAATTTGAGACCATTGCCATTTGAGACCACTGTGAGAATCCCTTCCACTGGAGAAGTTTCTTCCCCCTGTAGAGTGCACTATGCTGCCACTCTTTACTTAAGCCTGCCTTCGGTAGTGATGGCTGCAGACCTGCTCATTACTTTCAGGCACGTGAACAAGCAAGCACCACCCCCATCACAATGACTGTAGCTGAGGATGCAATGGCAAACTTTTTGGGTAGGGATTTATTTCTTGCTTCAAGGCACAGAGATAATACAATGATGGGCACTTTTAGTAATATCTCAGTAACATGCACACTGTGTGACAAAGTCTCATCCCTGCTCTGCTACAGACTTTCTATGTTGGTCTTGGGCACATTGCTTCATCACTCTGCAGGTTTCATCTGTAAAAGAAGGGTAGGTCTTCTAACAGGTTGGACTTTCCTTGTCTGGCACCCTAGGGATCTGAGTGGTCCCAGATGGGGGATTTTGCTGGACCATCGGAGATGACTTCTGCGTCCCTCCCGACCCCCTGCAAGCCCCACCCCTTTCCCAGTCACTCCGTCCTTCCTCCCTGGCTTCCCGGCTGGGTTGTGCACTTAGCTTCCTGACCCCTCACCTCCTGCAGCAAGGTGCTGTGCCTCTGCAACTGCTGCGCCCCTGCCTTTTAAAAAAATGTAGTTAGAGCCCCTACATTTGAAAGGCAGAGGTATAGAGGGGAACCTGGGGCAGTCCCTACTCCCACCAGGCAGGGGCACAGGTTATTACTAAATTTAAAAGGCAGAGGCACAGAAGTCAGGATCCGACTGCTTCCCCCACTGTGCCTCTCCCTCCCCTGTGGAGACGGTACCGGGGAGCACTGCTGTAGCTTTTAAGCTGGTTTCCCCCAGCACCGGCTCCTGTTCTCCCAGCCCCCTTGCTGCCTGTGATGCAGAGGCAGCAAGTGGGGGGAAGCACCTAGTCAAGTAGTGACTCAACTACCTTATAAGGTAGTTGACTAGTCACTTACACCCCTAGTTGATATTGCCAGACCAGAGGTGCAACCTATATTTAAGATGGTAGCAAGAATTAAAGGGGCACTGTAATGGATATGTGAATATCATAGTGTTGTGAGCATCTCTTCGGAAAGGCAAAATTTTAGCTGGCAAAAAATGCCTTTAGGATCGTGTAACTTGGAGGGTATTCAAGTGCATGTTCATATGTAAACTGCTTATCCTTTAAGTTTATGGTGCTCTGCAGATTCTTTTGAAATAAGAGCAATCTGTTCATATTGCTAAAACCCAGATTTGATCTCTACCTTCATGAACAGTTGTTGCTGTAGTGTTTAGAGAACAGCTCATATGCTGCTGATTTCATGTAAGGTTCTTCCTATTTCTCTTCCAGCTTCTGTTTCCTGCTCCTGGTTCCTAATATCTACTCCTGCCTTCTGCTTCCCTCTAATGTGAGCTCAACTCTTGGCTATCTCTCCACCTTTTTTTTTTTTTTTTTTTTTAAATTAACTGGGCTTCACCCTCCTCCTCTAATAGTTTTGTATAGTAATGCCTAGAAAGGAAAAATTTCTCTCTGCACCCCCAAAACCACCTCTTCAGCAGCCACAAAGGGGTCACTGAGTACACATGTAAGTTCCTCCTTTGAGATGAGGATGTATATTGCAGTAACACTTGCACTGTGTAGTGCAGCATTACACATCTGTGGTCTTGGGAAAGAGGGTAACTTTTTTATGGGTAAGCAAGTTATTAATGCCTCATTGCTCATTGTGGCATGGGTGGATGAGTAGATCTTAGTTTGGACTAGTGAACTTCATTGGTATGTTTTAGAGATTGCACTGACTCACTTGCACAGAGATGAGAATTCGTGCACAGAGTCAGTGCCTTGAAGTTCCCCTTTTAAAAAAAAAAATCACTTGAGTCTCTGGGAGTTCTGAAGCTTCTGTCAGGCTTTCCGAAAGGATTAGGCCCTTTAGTGTCATTTCTAATACCTAATACCAACGTTTAAAGTTTTCATCTCTCTGCAATCTAAGTGCATGTTACACTAGAAATTCATTAGGCCATTTGCTAGATATCATATGTAAGAGTAAAGTTGTGACAATCTAGATGAAGTCGGCTCTCTTCAGCAACCTGACCCTCCTCTACCATAACCTTCCATTTTTAACCATGTCATTTTATTTATAATACTAACTAGACACCAACCTATATAATTGTCCCCTGTGGTGATGCTGTTCCTGCTTCCATAGCTCTTAAATGTCATATCCTTCTCTTAAAGCAGAGGTGGGAAATAATTTTTGCAGCGGTTGCCACTTACAGAATTTTGCTACGTGGTCATGGACTGGTTCCAACCCCCCTAGGTCTGAGGAAGAAGGGGGGCGGGGGACTGGGAACTAACCTCCCCCCTAGAGTTGTCCGGGACTAGAGGCTATTACTTCAACACAAAAGGGCTCATGGCTCCTAGCCCTGCTGCTATCGTGTTGTCTGGTAGCTGGGATTGCTGCAACTACTTAGAAAGCTCACAGCTCTGGCCCCTTCCAAGATAGAGCCTGAGCTATGAGCCATTTAAATAGGATCCTGCTGTCTGAGCCCCCACCTGGAAATTCAGTGGCACAGGCAGCAGGATATAAATAAAAAGCAGCCAGATATAGTCTGTGAGTGGGATCCAAGTGTTAGGTGGGCCAGATCCAGCCCCTGGGTCACATCTTGCCCAGCCCTATCTTAAAGGCTTTTAGTAAATTTGTAGTAGAACATGCCATGAACAAAGCTGACAGTATCTATGTGGGATTTTCTGTAGCCTTTGACACAGGCCCTCAGTCAGTGGTTCTCAAATGTCTCTTTTCCCCCATGGATCACTTGAAAATTTCTGAGGGTGTCAGCAGACCACTTAATGATTTTTTCCAAATTCACTGTTAGCAAAGTATTATCAAGCAGTTTGCATAAAAGTTCTATATAAAAAACTCCTTAATAATTTAATGCTGCTTTGTTCTACAACTAAAAGCACACAACTCACATTTTAATATCAATGGGAGTCTCTCCCTGCCAGCATAACCACAGAACTGAGGCTGGGGAAGAGGGCTGTCTCTCCCTGACAGCTGCAACTCTGGAGCTGGGAAAAGTTGCCTCTCTTTTTCTCTGAATGCTGCAGTCCTGCGCATCCCAAATTCCCTTCACCCCCTCTTCACTGCCCCCTTGCTCCCCAAAATCGCGATCTCACGTTACGTATGAGGGTCCAGCATGGAGCCATGCCTGAGAGCCACTAATTACGTGGGCAGCCCTGTGTTCTTTTACGTGCGGCTTCCCAGGTGCGCACCTTAGTAGGGATGTAAAAGTGTAGTCGATAAACCGATATAGTAGGGATGTAAAAGTGTAGTCGATAAACCGATAAGCATCAACTTATAGGTTAATGCTATAGACTACATGCATTCCGTTCCGCCTCCCCCCCCACTTGCCAGTAAATTTTTTAGCAGGCTGGCCAACAACCTGGCTTGCAATGGGTCTGAGACCTACCCCTGCTGCAGCTCTGCATTTAAAGTGTATTAGGAGCCGGGCGGGCGGGCAGGCAGCCTAGCTCAGTTCCAGCTCATGCTGGGTCCACGAGCTCAGACCACCCCCTAGACAGGGGCTGCTGCCACCCTGTGCCAATGCCGCTGTATCAGAGGCAGCACCACAGTGCAACAGGCAGCCGGTCCACAAGGGGAGCTGGTTTTTAAACTAGCTCCCCTCGCGAATCAGCTCCCGCCTGGCACCCTGCACTGCTGTCTGTGATATAATGGCAGCAGTGCAGAGTGGCAGGGGTCTTCTCAGGAGTGAGGCCGGAGCGCACTCGCTTCCAGCCCCACTCTCGGGCTATAGAATAGTCGACTAACCAATAAGAATTCATGAGGTTACTTGACTATTCAATTAACCGATATTTAACATCCCTACACCTTAGAGGGAGCTGCTTGTAGACCACAATTTGAGAACCTCTGTACTAGGCAACTTTCTGCCTTATTGCTAGAAAAGCTGTTGCAATAAGGTTAGTCCAGAAGGGCCAGCTTCGTTTGGATATTCAGCATGCCATTTCCTTTTTATTAACCCTCCCATATTAAGTCAACTCGAGTTGGTGTGTTGAGGAGGGAGGAGCGTCTGTGGTGGACATAGAATATGACGTCCTTGATGCTGTCAGGGAGATGCATTCTGAGGTTATTCCTAAGTAGCACAGTGCTAACATGTAATACTCACTCGTGTTAGATTTATCCTTGCAACATTTCTTATCTCGTAGGATGCTGCCTCTTATGGACTACACACAGTTACTAGTCTATCAACATCTGGGTTAACTTCCACTGTCAATTCTTGGCTTTTGTTTTACCTTAGAGGTTGTGATATGGTATCAGAGAGGGAGAATGCACAGTAGGCTCTTGCTATCACATCAAAGCAAAGGACCTGTGTAATAGATCTGCTTTACTCAAGTAGGGTGCGGGCAGGGCACTCAGGGAACTAACATCAGAGCTGTCAAGCATGAAATATTAAGTTGTTTCTGAGAACACTAGAAGTCTTGGAGAAAACCCAAGTCAAGTCTTCTCATTAACTAGTTCTTATCCAGTTAACAAGGCCTCTTTTCTTCCCTTAGAAGTTTCAGTTGCCAGCAAAGGAAACCTGTGTTGCATGTCAGAAGACAGTGTACCCAATGGAACGCCTCTTTGCCAATCAGCAGGTGTTTCATATCAGCTGCTTCCGCTGTTCCCATTGTAACAGCAAACTCAGGTAATCCGTGCAGAGAGTAGTGTATTGAGTGTGTGGCAGTCCTTTCAAAGGAAAGTCAGCCTTCCTAAAGCATTATAGGAAGCTGAATACAGTCCTGTGTAAATATTCCTCTTGAGATGAAGGCAGCTGTAGTCTAGTTGATTGAGGACCTCAGAGTCAGTTTCTCCTCCCAGCTCAGCTCAGAGTAACCTTCTGAATTACTTTGGACATGTCATTTGAATTCTCCATCCTTGTTTTTCTGTCTGTAAAATGGAGCTAATACCTATTTGTTACAAAGATGTTTGATCACTTCAGAGGAAAACCTGTAGAAATGCCTTTTTATATTGGGTAGCACCTTGCCTGTGGTGGCACCAGTCAAAGTACTGTAAAGCTTTTTTCTAAAATCTTTTGGGGAGATTTAATGCCAAGTTTTTCAGTGATCTTGCTAAAATTAGGGCCTTAAATCAGTGACTGAGACATGCAAAGTGCTAACATTCTGTTTTCTTGAACAGTCTTGTAACATATGCATCTCTGCATGGAAACATTTATTGCAAACCTCACTTCAATCAGCTCTTCAAAGCCAAAGGCAACTATGATGAAGGTTTTGGGCACAAACAACACAAGGAACTATGGGTAACCAAAACTGAGAACGAAGAATCCTTGGAGAAATCTGGCGACACTGTAAATACAACAGAAGGCCCTCAAAGTCCAGGAGTAGAGGATGCCCCAATTGCAAAAGTGGGAGTTCTGGCGGCTAGCATGGAAGCAAAAGTGGCATCTTTGCCTGAAAGGGAAGAGAAACCAGCAGAAACGAAGAAACTGAGAATTGCCTGGCCACCTCCATCAGAGCTAGGTAGTTCAGGAAGTGCTTTGGAAGAAGGTATCAAAGTATTTAAGCCGAAGTGGCCCCCAGAAGATGAGGTGTCCAAACCAGATGTGCAGGAGGATGTAGACCTAGATCTTAAAAAGCTACGAAGAACATCCTCACTGAAAGAAAGAAGCCGTCCATTTACAGTAGCGGCCTCATTTAGAACAATGTCTGTTAAAGGCCGTAGAACAGAGAATGTGCCTTCTCTTTCCAAAGCAGACAGGGTTATGGTAAAAACAAGTGAAGAACTAGACCGTGAAGCAACGATGGAAAGAAAGCAAAAGGAAAAAAAAGCTGAGAATGGTAACATCCTTAACACTGAAGAAAAGAACAAAGAACGGGAGGAAGAAGAAAGACAAAGTGAAGTACCTGATATCAAGGCATACAGGGAAGAGAACATGGTACAGAATGGTATGGAGACAGATGAGGAAGAAAATGCCACAGCACAGCAGCCATCTCCAGATGAAGAAATATTTTACTCCAACTCTCCTAAACGTCTCAGTGTATCGAATGTGGTTACTGGTGAGGAATTACCCGTTAATCAGAATAGCAAATCCAGAGATGATGGGTTCCGGGAAGGTGAAGATGTGGAAGATCTATCTGTGGAAGAACAGATCAAGAGGAATCGTTACTATGAAGAAGAGGATGAAGAATAAATTGGTCTTTCACTAGAAAACTTTCTGCAAGGTGCTGGGCCTTAAACTGGTGTGTGTTAGCTTTTAACAAGCATCTGCCCTCTGTGAAAGTGATGCTATACTATGTGTTCATACATTAGAAAACAGAATATACAGTTGAAGGAGAAAAGTACCGTAGAAACCTGCAAAAATCATATCTAGCTGTATGGAAATGTTTGATTCCTTGGTGTGAGAGAGTTGTTCCTAAATCAAGTAATCAAAACTCACAGCATGAGAACACTGATCTATTCTGTACTCTAGTCACTGTTGTATTTCTTTGTTTGTGCTTTGGCACTTATTCCAGTAACAGTAGTTTGCAGGATTCCACTGTGCTCCACAGTGGAATTAAACACTTTCTATAATACACTATTACCACTATGAATACGACTGTAGTGCTTGGGGACCAATTCCAAAGGGATTTGTGGGCCTGCTTTAAAAATTGTGACTGAATGCACTTTAATACATGTAAAGGGCACAGCTGGGATGTTTTCCTCATGAAAACACTAATTTTCTTTGTGCTTAGTGTTTTGCAACTAAAATATCTTAAGTACAAAGATGCAATGAGATTATTTTTTGATTTGCTTGCTCTTGATCAGTGGAAAAACTTCCTACTTTGCACTCTGCTCTCCTGTGTACAAGAGAGACTAATTCTAAACTGGAATTAATAGGTAGTACAGCCCTCTAGCTGACTAATGCACCAGCATATCCCTTACTGGAATAGCAGCAGTACAGATCCCATTGCTGGTACTCTTGAAGACAAGCCATCCCTTTCACGGAGTCTGCAGGGCATTAGTTTTATATTCCATGTGCATTTTTAGGTGATTTTTTTTTCCTGCTTTACTTTTCTTTCACTTCTGATTCACTTAAAACTGCAAATAACATCTGTAAGGCCTTTTAACAGTTATTAAACCCTACTTGTTCCAAACTGCCAGAGACCTTTTTTTTTAATAGCTACAATGTGATACTTACACATACAAAGTCTGAGAATCAGTGGGGTTCTTTCCTGGAACTGGATTCTAGCAAAAAAAAAAAATTATTTAACAGTGTGGCCAAGAGGGGCTGTCTTAGACTTCTGGCTAGGGGCTCCCCATGAAGGCTATGCCCATTTGCTACATTTTAGTACTTTTTTAAAAACTTGACTGGATTGATTTTACAAGTAATTTGGAAGGGGAGGTATGGTTTATTCCTACAATAGTTCTTTCTCTGTACTATACAATTTGAGAATTGTCTTAACTATTTTAGAGATGTAAAATATTCTACTTCATTCCAGTCTTGCTACGTATGAAACATTTGTATTCAATAAAGCTTTGTCATTTACTTTGAACTCTAAGGCTGAAGTCTAATTCATGTCTTTATTTTGACTGCAGTAAGGCAATACACAAGATGACTTTTATTCAGATGAGTTGTTGATACTGGTATAGTCTCTTGGAATTGAATTCTTCATAATGTGATTTCATACCACTAGGTGACACTGTTGGCCCACTTAAACCAGTTGGAATGGCAGTACACATGCTTCTAGAATCTAGATTTAAAACAGGATGGATCAGAGAGGCAAATATCTGTGTTTAACCTTTTTCATTCTTGAGTTAAGTGCTTTTTCTCCAAAAAATGTTTAAAGGCATTTTCCTAGTTACATGAGCAGTTCTGATGGCAGGAGCCCTGTGACTAGTGGTAGATGTAAGAGGAGCTCCTTAAACAAGGGGCAGATTGGGAGAGCCGAAGAGGAAATACAGTAGGCAGGTAACCAGCAATAGTAAGAGAAGAGCCATTTACACAGTAGAGGGAGAAGTCTAGTAGAGCAGTTGTTTGGAGGAAAGACATTTAGCAGCTATCAAATCATGGCTGGCAGGTGGTGTTTGGGAGGGAGAGGGACTGGAGGAGGAAGCACACAGCCAGGCTAATAAGTTGATCTATGAGCCATTAATCATGTTGGGACTCTACAGTTAAAGAATGCATTTTTCTATTTCTTCTAAAATGCACTGGGCCCTGATTCTCCCTCTCCCACATGACAAACAAGTCCATTTGAAGTTCATGAAAGCTGCAGGCACTCAGCACATCTAAAAAGAAGGCCATTGGCCCATGTAGTGAATAGCAAGTCAAAGGTACTGTCTCCCCACTTTGTCCAAGGTGCAACTATATTGACATTTAGTATTCCAATAAGTATGAAATCACTTTTGTTTGATGTGCTCCATCTCCATCCCATGTAGAGTCCATACTAACTTATGACATGGACCAGGTTATGTGAAACATGATGTAGCTCAAATCCCATTTGTCTGAGACTTTGCCATTACGCATCAATGAATGTAATTCCCATGCTTTCCAAGATAGGAAAGCTCAAATCTTGAGATGCTATGTTCCCTGTCTAGGTAACTGAGTTACCCCTAAAAAAGTTCATACCACTAGGGTGATTCAAACATTGTTTTTTGCCAAAATTCTAATGTCTGTACCCTTTCCAGCCATAGTTTTATATTGGTGGTTATTACCATAGTCCGTGCTTACATAGGCCAGTTCATTTCCATCCACAACAGAGCAGCTTCTGAGAGAATAATCATACAGATTATCTTGTACATTGTACTCAAATCTTCAACCCTTAGGACAATATGCTGAATAAGTCTTGTGTGATGAAATTTCAAAACCTATTTGGGAAAATAAACCAAAACAAACAAAACAAATAAATGGCAACCTCCTGATAATAGTGATAGAAATGTAGCCGTGTTAGTCTGGTGTAGCTGAAACAAAAAACAGGACTATGTAGCACTTTAAAGACTAAAGTGCTACATAGTTCTGTTTCCTGATAAGCACACTGTTTTAGGTGTTTAATTTGGGTTTATATAAAAAATATTTTAAGAAATCCCAAGACTCTTCTGCACCTTTTTATTTGAGCAACTACATGAATTTGGCTGTAGGAGTAGGTCCTCTAAGTGGGATGAGCAGAATTTTAGCCTGATGTCCTATTTAACCACTACTTTTATCTTTGAAGAAAGTATCTGCATGGCTGATAGCAATTAATAAATGAAAGAGCTAAGGAATTGTCACTGATTCACCAACTGCTGTTCCAAAATTTCAATAACATGTCTTTATAATCCAAAAAGTCACTGCACAAAGAGCATAGGAAATGCATCTATAAATTCTCATTGTCTTGAGAGCTTGTGTTCCTTCCAGACAGTTGATATAGCTTGCTTTCAACAAGAGGAAGAGACTAGACTGTTCTGCAGTAATGTATCAACTGATAGGAGAACTAACAGCATTCCCCAATACATAGGACTGGAAACCAGGAATTTTTCAACCTTGATCTACTAATAGCTTGGGACACATGAGTCCGTTTCAGTACTTGAAGGAGATGATATTCCCATTTTAAAGAGGGCAAGAGGACAACTATTGTGACTTTTAAACAATCATATAGTGATTTTTAAACTATCTGTAGAAATTGAGGAATATGAAGTCAAGATTTCTTCCCATGCCTCTCAAACTAGCTCTAGGTAAAATCCAGATGTGATTTTTAAAGGGAAATCATTAGTGAATATCCCATACAACTATTTGATTTGCTAAAATACTTGTTTTTAAAATGACCAGTTTCTTTGCCATCCCAAATGGATGAGGAAATAATAAGAAAAATGTCTGTCCATGTCCCCTTCAAGCACACACACAAATAAAAACCATGTAAGTGCTTCAGGCCAACTGAATGATCATAAGACTAAAATTCTAAATTCACTAAGTTAAATCCTCCTTCAACTTTGCTTGCTCAGGACCTGCTGAGTGGGAGTACTTCCTACATCTGTGTATTTATTTTAAATCTCACCCCATTTTAACTTTTCTATAAACTCTAGCACCTATTCACATTAAATCTGTGGGATTTCAGCATTAACAGGTTGTCAACTCAGATTTACAGTACACTTGCAGTTTCCCACTCAAACACCCTCATTCAACCTTGACGAATTAGCTGAGCTAGCTGCTTTACCACCAACACCAATGAAGATGTTGCAAGTAAGGGGGTGATTTTGTCTACCTCGTCTCAAAATCAGATAAGGGAATAAACTCAATCTCTGCTGAACTTGCTCCAATTTTGCTAGCAGTTCCATCTACTACCAGTTTAAACTGGTTTAACATTACTCAGCATAAAGCAAATCAGTTATTTTGTCCAATATCAGTGGCTTTTGGACCATATGAGAATCCTGTTTAAAAACTACTGTCCTGGTTTCCAATATACTCTATCTTGCCTTGTCTCTCCCATATTTTTCTAGTGCAGGGGCTGGCAACCTTTTCAAATCAGAGCCAAACATTAAATTTCAGAACAAGTGGTCAATGAAGAGCTGCAACCTAATATGACATTAGCCTTCTTGGCTACATGCTCACACTGTTGACCCATATCCAGCTTCTCGTCCACTGTAATCTATCATGGCTGAGGCAGCCTACCCCCCTGATGCCATGGCTTATGAAGTCCTACACTGGCCACAAGCAGGGAACAATTTAATGTGCACTTGAATGGGACTCACTTGCAGGTTGAATGTGCCTTCAGGCCTCTAAAGGGGAGGTTCAGGTGCCTGCTCACTCACCTCCACGTGCGGGTAATGAAACATCCCCAAGGTGGTGGCCATATGTTGTGTGCTTCACAGCCTGGTAGAGAGGAAAGGGGAAGCCTTTCTCCCAGGGTGGGTAATGGGCTGGTGGAGAGGGGAGGCAGTTCAAGCAGCTGCCGCCCACCAGGCTGCAATGAGCATCCAGGAGGCCCAAAAGAGAGATTTTCAGAAGGAACCCAATGATTCTCCCCGGTGCCTCCCCAATGGGGGCTTGGGCCTGGCCCCCCAATACTTTTCCCTCCACAACCCATCCCTGCCCCACTTTCCGGACATTAAAGACAGATACCAAGTTTTGTTTGAAAAATAAACTTAGTATTAAATAACAAGCAATGTAAATAACAAAAGCACAATGCTGGTTTCAAAAATAAACTTCATCTTAAATTTAAAAACATTTCTGTAATTGGGGGTGAAAGGAGCTCTAAACCTGGACAGCGAAGGGAGGCTCAGGGCTGAGGGTGTTGCATGGACCACAAGCTCCTGCTCTCTCTGGTCCAGGGACCTTGATGGAATAGGAGTTGGGTGGGGCCTGGGACAGTAGAGGGCAGGGTAAGGGGGGCGGTGCTGCAGCTGGATCTAGGATAGCAGGGGATGAGGGAGCAAGGGAGAGATTGGGGGGGGGGGGAGGATGCAAGGGGAGCAGGAGCAGCAGCAAGGGGGACAGGACCTGGGAAGGCCATGATCTCCCTCATTGTGGAACATATTGTTGTGCGCTGCTGGACGAGCTCGTCCAGCAAGTGGTCTTGCCACACAGCCTTTGCCCGCATCCTCTCAGCTATGGTCTCCTGCAGTCTTTGGAGGACCCTAATGTGCTGGCGGGTGAGGTCTTGATACATGCACCAGTGCCTGTGGCTTCCATGGACCCAGCTGGGTGGTGGGACAGATGTCGCTTGACCATCAGGGACGGATGGTCCAGCTGTGGAGGACAAGAGGCAGAAGTGGTCAGTCATGCATGCACACGCTGTCCCTGCTTGTGAGCAGTGAGTTACTGTCCTTGGAACAGGGGATTCTGATGTTCTGACAGCAAGTCCACGTGTGGCCTGGCCAGCAGCCCCAGCATCACAGGGGCCCCTTGGTGCCCAGGGTACCATCCTGCCTCCGCCCCCCCATAGCCAAGCAGCCTAGGGAAGTGTCCAGCCACAATGGGTTCCCAGATATTGGAGAGGGGCCTGGAGTTCTCCCAGGCTCTCACCCCACCCCACCCCACACGTGCATGTGGCAACACTGTCTGCAGGAGCAGTTGTTGCCTCGCATGTACACACGTGGCCAAGTGCTATGTGCAACACTCATTGGTCTGGGTGGGGTCGTGTGTGCATGCTTGTGCCCAGCCTGCTTCCTGGCAGGGGGAGGACAGCCCTCCCTGTTGTTGGACATGTGTGGGGCCGTCCCCAGGCTATGAGCAGCAGCTTGTGTGTGCCCCGGGAAGAGACGTGCCCCGGGACTGCATGTGCTTACACGTGCATAGACAGCTGGATGCTGTCCAGGCCCAGCATCACGCATGAAAATCGTGCCCCCATCCCTTGTGCTCCCATCTCCCGCACGCTGTGTGTGTGGCAATCCCACAGCACTCACCTGATGTTCCCTCCTCGGGGTCTGAAGATGCCTGGGAGGCGTCCTGAGTCTGGGGGACCGGTTCCAGGGTGAGGGTCACACCAAGCCCGGGGTCGTCGTCCTCTTCATCCTGGAGCTGCTGGTCATCAGGGTTGTCTTCATGAAGCTCTGGCCAGGGTAGATGTAGCCTTAATGGGACACTTAGCTTTGCCAAGAAAAGTGTGGAAGTGGATTTCCCATTATCAGCATGAGACTTTTGGTAAGATCTGTGAGGCCAATGCCTGTGAAGTGAGAGAATCTGTCACCACCCTGTTCTGTCTCTAACTAGTCGGCTATGTCTAGACTGGCATGATTTTGCGGAAATACTTTTAATGGAAAAGTTTTTCTGTTAAAAGTATTTCTGCAAAAGAGCGTCTAGATTGGCACGGATGCTTTCGCACAAGAAAGCTCCCACGGCCATTTTAGCCATCGGGCTTTCTTGTGCAAAAAATTAAGGTGCCTGTTTACACTGGCCCTCTTGCGTAAGTATTCTTGCGCAAGAGGGCTGATCCCTGAGCGGGAGCATGAAAGTATTTGCGCAAGAGGCACTATTTTGTACATTACAAAATCAGTGCTCTTGCGCAAATTCAAGTGGCCAGTATAGACAGTTGGCAAGTTTTTGTGCAGAAGTGGCTGCTTTTGCGCAAAATCTTGCCAGTCTAGATGCACCCGTCATGTATTGGTAATAGCACTGCACAGACCCTTTCTGCAACCCTCCTGCTCCCAACACTCCCTTCAGCACTAACAAATCAATACTACTAATCAGGGGCATCCTCTGCTGTTTGTGCTTCCCCAACCTCCAACTGCTGTGACCCACTTGCCTCCTGCAGGGTAGAAGAGAACTCCTGACTACATGCATCTGTGGAAGCAGAACAATCCACTGGCTGTGGGCCCCATGATTTCCTCCAAAGTATCCCTGTGGGTTTTTGGGCTGGAGATGAGGTTGTTCCCACATATTGTATCCTGCTCTTTGTAGAACCCACAAGACACTGGCACAACACCAGCATGGAAACCCCCCGGGGCAGGGCTTAGGCTGCTTGTTGGAGCATCTGTGGGGACCTGAGCTCTCCATCACCTTTGGTACCCCTGGGCAGTACCTTGAGTAGGCATACCGCAGAGTGCTTCCCTTTTTGTCATGTATCTTGATATCCGCCCGTAGTTAACATAATTCTTGTGCCTTGAGCGTAGCTGGCACTGGGACTCTCCCCAATTGCTGATGAGGAAGGAGAAAATTTGTTCCTCTTGGTTTCTGAGGACAGGACAAGGAGTAATGGGCTTAAAGTGCAGCAGGGGAGGTTTAGATTGAACATTAGGAAAAAATTCCTAACTGTCAGGGTGGTCAAATATTGGAATAAATTGCCAAGGGAGGTGGTGGAATCTCCCTCTCTGGAGATATTTAAGAACAGGTTAGATAGACATCTGTCAGGGATGGTGTAGGTGGAGCTTGGTCCTGCCTTGAGGGCAGGGGGCTGGACTCGATGACCTCTCGAGGTCCCTTCCAGTCCTATGATTCTATGAGTTCCAGCACCTCAGCACTGCCTGAAGTTGGGGAATGCCTAGTGTGTGGAACAGGCCTGGCCACCTAGAAAGATACAGAGTGATGAGGGTGCTGAATTAGGCCCCTCCCAACCTGTCTGTGCCCTTCCCTGCCCCAAGCTGGGTTCACTCTCCCATACCCATCACCACTGCCACAAATGGAGTCTGGTCTGAGAGCTGGCACCTTAGCCACAGCTGGAGGCTGTTGCAGAGTCCTGGGCAAGGAGCAGGACCCAAAGCAGCAGCCACTGGCCTAGACCCCTGCAAAGGCGGGGCTGTGTGGAGTAGGCAGCTGACAGAGCCAGGGGCACCCCAGGGGAGCTTCAGGGAGGCCAGGAGGGCGTGGGACAGCCGAGGACCAGCAGCCACAGGGCGGGGCCTGCCTGTAGCTGTAGGCGGGAGAGCTGCCGCCCGCGTCCAAGGTTACTGATCCGAGTGGCAGCGCCTCACCCCCGCCTCAGGCGTTGGTTTCTGCGCGTCTCCTCAGCGACGGCTGCAGGCTCAGAGTCATTCCGCCCGCACGGAGCCGCGCCTGGGCGGGGCCCTGCAGCGCGCGCTCCCCGCTCCTCGCGCACGGGGGCGGGGCTCTGTAGGGAACGCGACGCCCCCTCCTCGCGCCCCGAGCCGCGGCTGGGCGGGGCCCTGCAGCGCGCGCTCCCCGCTCCTCGCGCACGGGGGCGGGGCTCTGTAGGGAACGCGACGCCCCCTCCTCGCGCCCCGAGCCGCGGCTGGGCGGGGCCCTGCAGCGCGCGCTCCCCGCTCCTCGCGCACGGGGGCGGGGCTCTGTAGGGAACGCGACGCCCCCTCCTCGCGCCCCGAGTCGCGGCTGGGCGGGGCCCTGCAGCGCGCGCGCTCCTGCGCCTGGCGCCCTGAGACGCCCCCCCCCACCCCACCCCGGGCGGGCTTTTGGTCCCTCTGCTGGTGACCGTGCGACGGCCCCCGCCGGGGTGACGTCAGCAAGGGGCATGGCCTTGCTTGAGGCACAGGGGAAGCGGATCTGTGGGGGGCGTGGTCGCTGGCTGGGGGGGCGTGGCCCCGCGAGGGGCGGGGACCAGGGCTGTGCGCCGCCCTGGCCCGTTGGCTGCTGCTGCTGCTGCTGGCTGGCGGGGGGAGGCAGCGGCGGAAGATGGCGGCGGCCGTGTCGGCGCTGCTCTCGGCCTGGTTCTGGAACGAGCGCTTCTGGCTGCCGCACAACGTGACCTGGGCGGACTTGGCCAGGGAGCCCGGCCCGGAGTGGGGCAGCGACGCCCAGTACCCCCGGGCCTGGCACGTCCTTTTCGCCTTCCCGCTGGCGCTGGGCATCTTCGCCGTCAGGCTGCTGTTCGAGCGGTGAGCGCGCGGGATCCTCCGCCGCGTGCCAGGGACCCGTCAGGGCTGGGGGGCGTCCCCGGCACCTGAGCTCAGGAGCCCTTCGCTGGGCACCCCCAGGGCAGAGGGGACCCTTCTCCAGAGCATCCCCGGGACCTGAGCTCAGGAGCCCTTCCCTGGGCACCCCCAGGGCAGAGGGGACCCTTCTCCAGAGCATCCCCGGGACCTGAGCTCAGGAGCCCTTCGCTGGGCACCCCCAGGGCAGAGGGGACCCTTTTCCAGAGCGTCCCCGGGACCTGAGCTCAGGGGCCCTTCCCTGGGCACCCCTAGGGCAGAGGGGACCCTTCTCCAGAGCATCCCCGGCACCTGAGCTCAGGAGCCCTTCCCTGGGCACCCCTAGGGCAGAGGGGACCCTTCTCCAGAGCATCCCCGGGACTTGAGCTCAGGAGCCCTTCCCTGGGCACCCCCAGGGCAGAGGGGACCCTTCTCCAGAGCGTCCCCGGGACCTGAGCTCAGGGGCCCTTCCCTGGGCACCCCCAGGGCAGAGGGGATCCTTCTCCAGAGATCCCCGGGACCTGAGCTCAGGGGCCCTTCCCTGGGCACCCCCAGGGCAGAGGGGATCCTTCTCCAGAGATCCCCGGGACCTGAGCTCAGGGGCCCTTCCCTGGGCACCCCCAGGGCAGAGGGGACCCTTCTCCAGAGCGTCCCCGGGACCTGAGCTCAGGAGCCCTTCCCTGGGCACCCCCAGGGCAGAGGGGACCCTTCTCCAGAGCGTCCCCGGGACCTGAGCTCAGGAGCCCTTCGCTGGGCACCCCTAGGGCAGAGGGGACCCTTCTCCAGAGTCTCTCCAGGGATCTGAGCTCAGGAGCCCTTCGCTGGGCACCCCTAGGGCAGAGGGGACCCTTCTCCAGAGTCTCTCCAGGGACCTGAGCTCAGGAGCCCTTTGCTGGGCACCCCCAGGGCAGAGGGGACCCTTCTCCAGAGTCTCTCCAGGGATCTGAGCTCAGGAGCCCTCCACCATTCCCTGGGCACCCCCTAGGGCAGGCCTGGGGGGGGGGACCCTTCTCCAGAGCATCCCCAGGGATCTGAGCTCAGGAGCCCTCACCCTCCGCCCCCCTGCATCCTGGGTATCCCTGGGGGACAGGGCTGGGGACTTCTCTCTGGAACATCCCTAGAGACTCAAGCTCCTCATCTCTTGGAACTCTCTGTGAACAGGGCTGGTGACAGCTCTCCAGGGCTTCTCAGTCTGGAGGTGGGCATACCCAGGGCATCCTCTGGGACGGACCTGGGGTGGAGGAGGTCTCCTGAGCCTTTCCCAGGGACCACTGAGGAGCTTTCCCTCCCCTGTATTTTGGACATTCCCTAGGGGCAAGGCTGGGTACTTCTCTCTGTAGCATTTCCAGGGACCAGAGCAAAGGAGTTCCTTTCCCTCACTCCCAGCACCCAGGGTAACTCAGACAGGCACACTCACCTAGAAACTCTTGGGGACAGCGGCAGCTCTGTAGAATATCCCTCGGGATTAGAGTTGAGGAATTCCCCCTTCCCTTGCCATAGCTGGGTACCCCACATCCTCACAGAGCATGTCTAGAATCCCCTGGAAGTAGGGCTGGAGAGGTTTCCATAGCATCTTCCAGCCCCACAGGAACCAGAGCTGTATATCCTCCACCCTTGGAGATTCCAGTACTAATCTCTGCTGGGAGTCTCTTTGTCACTAAATTCACATGGAGCTCAGGCTCCCAAATCCTCAGGATTGGAGAGCTGGGTTCTAAGATGTTGGATTTCCAGGAATGGGGGTGGTACCTCTAGATGTGGTATCTGGGGAAATCTACCCATCAGTAAACTTAATATGATATTTCTCTACATGCCAGATGCTGTAAGAATTAATAGCAGTGAGCCAATGAGAGATTTTCAGCTATATAGTACTATGCAAGACTTATTTATGTGTGACTGACTAGACAGTTAATGTGCAATATCTTTTTCAGTTATGAGATTGAACAGCCATGCAGGGTGACAAAAGGACATGGGTAGAAATCGAAGCCCCCTTTATCCACTGGAAAAGTATAGAATAAGGCAGGCAACAGCAGGGCATACCTCAAATGTAAACTTGGTTTCTTCAATCCTTAGCTCCTTCTCTAAGACTGCCAATAAGGAAGTCAGGTAGTCACGATATAAAGCTAGTTTATGTGGCGTGGGACACTTATCCACTACAAAGCTGATGGACCATCCACCAAACTCACTTTGCACAGGTTACTAAAGAGTCTTCAGGTACCTATTTGGGAATGTCTACACAGCAAGAAAAGGAGCAGCCAGCCAGTTTCAGAGATTGGGTCAGCTGACTAAGACTTGCCTGTGGAGCTAAAAATAACAGGTGTAGCTGGTTGGTGTTTGGGCTGGCTCTGAAACCAGTGAGGAGGGAGGTCTCAGAGTGTGGACTGCAGCCCAAGCCCAAATGTTACACTTCTATTTTTAGTCCTGTGGCTTAAACCCTGTGAGTCTGAGTCAGGTGACACAGGCTCTGAGTCTTGGTGCCTCAGGAGTTTTGATTTTTTACAATGTAGATGTACCCCATCAATCATGGCCTCAGTTTGTGATATCATCTATCTTTTAATCATTTCAGCCTCTCATTAAAATACTCTATTTGCTGAGGATGGGCTCTTGGGCAACCAAGCAGAGAATGTATGTGTTTGGAAGTTGCTTTCACAACTACTTTCATAGTTTTAATGTTCTGAGCTGGCATAGCTTTCATCCTTGTGTTATACGGATCTTATGCTAATGTGTATAAAGACAAATCAAGATGCTTAATGATCTCTTCATACTGATGTCCAGTAGCTGAAGCTGCCAGGTTAGAGGTGTGGGGGTCATACTAGAGAAAATGTTCAGTCCATGCTTGCTATTAAAATACACTTGAATTTGAGTAATGTAATCTCTGGATTCTTAAATATTCTTGTAATTTATTTTGAATATGCATCATAATAATAATAATACTTTGCATTTTTATTTTTTGCTAATGCTCTGTGAATTTGCCACATTGTGAAGCACTTCCTAGTTTGACTCCTCTGTTATATTCAGTTCAAAGATGGATGTAGGGCATGTGGAGTTTAATTCCAAATATTTATGCAAAAAAGTATCTGTACATCCCTGTGTGATTTAGGATGTAGAGACTTTTTGGTTGCTTTTACCACTTGGCCTGCATAATTGTTGGCCAGGCTGCTGAACTCTTTCTTGTATGTTACAGTTACTAATAGTGAAACTGTTGTACATATTGATACTTTTTAGCAGTTCTCTTGTTAATTCTCACAGCTCATTGTTGCAGCTTTATCTGTAGACTTAAGAAACTGGTAACAGTGGGTTTAAGAACAGCATCCTGTGTAAAAACACACACCACTGAAAGCGTAGAATCTTCTTCATACAGTAACTGCTTAAAGAAAGTGAAATATCTGAACAATATTTTAAAGTAATTATTTGAGAACTTCCAGTTGTGATTCTTAAATGTTTTGTTAGTCTATAAAGTGCTACCAGACTATTGGTTGTTTTTTCAGTTTACACTGGTCATGTGAGGCTTTTTCTCTGAAGGATGTGGGGAATTGTTTGCCCAATCCCACTTACTCTATAAAGCAAGAAGCTTAATTATTTCTCTTGATGCATACTTCATGTACAGTAAGACTTAGTTAAATCTGTGTGAAAATAAAATGGGAATGTTACATAACACTAGAAAATGTACTGCTGGGAACAGCTAAGGGGTGTTTGGTATTGTTTCCCCATGGGAAATAGCAGAGGGGAACTAAACAGGTAATTTTGGTTCTTTCAGCAAATCATTTGATAGTAGAAGACTGAGTGGTAATAGTTATTTTCTCTGTGTAACAAGGGCAAAAGCTTTTATTTATGAAAAGGATTGTAGAAGGAAACTGATCAGGGAACTATTCGGTTTTCCCTTGCTGACTTTACATATGAAGTACAGGCAGTCCCCGGGTTGCGTACAAGATAGGGACTGTAGGTTTGTTCTTAAGTTGAATTTGTATGTAAGTCGGAACTGGTACATATTGTAAGGGTGATAGAAATGTAGCCGTGTTAGTCTGGGGTAGTTGAAGCAAAATGCAGGACAATATAGCACTTTAAAGACTAACAAGATGGTTTATTAGATGATGAGCTTTCGTGGGCCAGACCCACTTCCTCAGATCAAATAGTGGAAGAAAGGGAAACTTATTGTAAGGGAATATTGTAAGGGAAACTCTAGCCAAACATTTCTCCAGAGCTCAGTTTTATTCTCCCACACCTCATTTCCCTCAGTCCTTTATTCTCAAGGTGAGGTGTCTGCTAAGAAAAGGATTTGTTTAAGCATTTGTCCGCGTCTCCCTGGTCTGCTGGGGGGAAGCAGCTAGTGCGGGGTTGCCTTACCCCGTTTGTAAGTAGGGATCCGATGTAAGTTGGATCCATGTAACCTGGGGACTACCTGTACTATGGGTGTTGAGACTGCATAACTTGATCTAGGACTCCAAAGAAGGGAGGCTGTTGAAGGAGAAAAGCAGAAAAGATAAAAATATGTAATAAAAGGCAGGTGAAAGGAGAAAATAGAACAGTAAAAGAAAAAGCAATGATCTTTCCCTCCTGCCCCACCTATTCTGACCTGAAAACCAAACCAAAAAAGACATTCCTTTGCTCTGCCTTCTGAGACTCCTCTTTGAAGCACCATGCCATCCAATGCAAAGGATCTAGGGACACACTTCCCAGAGTGTCAGTGCTGGTCCTGGCCAAATGTCTGCACTCAGCAGCAAACAATGACAGGATGTGATGGAATGTTCCCTGTTATAGAGATGTTGCAAGGGTCAAGATGGAATCCTTCCTCCTCTTTCCATGTACAGCACTGAATAATGGGCCCAGGCATACTAGTTTTGGTGGGAAGTGCAGAAGATTATAATTTTCCTTTGCAACATGAGGTATTAGCTGCTGGTAGAGACAGAGTACTAGACTTGATGATTTAGTAGAGTAGCTTCAAGGTTGACACTTCTTTTATCACTTCCATAACTTCTGGGTTATATTTCCTAGCTTTGTGGCTCATCTACATGTGAGAGCTTTTCTATACGTTTAATGAATGTTTTCATACTGTACCTCACCATGGGTCAGGTTTAGTTTGTATTTTGCAAAAGCATGTTGTTAGTGAGACCAGTTGTGCTGATATCTGGCTTGTTTTCTAAACCTGCAGCCTATTAATTTATTGGGTGATCCCACGTCCTTGTATTGTAGAGGGGTAAGTAATACTACCTTACTCCCTTTCTTCACACCAGTGGTGATTTTATAAAACTTTATTATACCCCCGCCCTTAGTAGTCTCTTTTTTAAAATAAAGAGTCCCAGTCTTTAATCTTTCCTCATATGGAAATTGTTCCATAAGCCCAATAATTTTTGTTGTTCTCTGCACTTTTTCCAATTTTAATCTTTTTTTTTTTTTAAATGGGGTGAACAGAACGGCAGTCAGTATTCAAGTTATGGATGTACCATGGCTTTATAGAATGGCATGTTCAGTAAAACTCCATTGGACCAGCACCATCAGGAACCTGGAAGTGCTCCGGGCAGCCGGACCATTGGAGCTGCTCTGCCCCCGGCATCCCCGATTCAGCTGCTGCTGAAACTGACCAGCAGCTGAATCGGGAAAGCCGGGGGCAGAGCAGCTGGAGTGCTGCCGGTAGGTCCCGTAGCACTGCCCCTCGGCGCTGCGGGACCAACCCGGCAGCACCACAGCTGTCCCCGATTCAGCCGCTGCTGAAACTGACCAGCGGCTGACTCCGGGAAACCGAGGTAAAGCTGCTCTGCCCCGGGCTTGCCGGAGTCAGCCGCTGCTCAGTTTCAGCAGCGGCTGACTTGGGGACGCCTGGGGCAGAGCAGCTGTGGTGCTGCCGGGTTGGTCCGGTAGCGCCGCCCCTTGGCGCTGTGGGACCAACCCGGCAGCACCCCAGCTGCTCTGCCCCAGGTGTTCCCAAGAGCAACTGAGGTGCTGCCAGGTTGATCTCGCAGCACCAAGGGGCGGCACTACCGGACCAACCCGGCAGCACCACAGCTGCTCTGCCGCAGACATCCCGATTCAGCTGCTGCTGAAACTGACCAGCAGCGGCTGAATCGGGGACGCCTGGGGCAGAGCCGGACTATCGGAAGGGGGGGCTATGAGGGGTCTGGGGTGGCATCCCCCACACCACCCTAGACCCCTCATAGCCCCTCCCCTTCTGATAGTCCGGCATATTTGATAATCCGGCACTCCCTGGGTCCTAAAGGTGCCAGATTATCGGAAGTTTTCTGTTGTTTGCTTCTGTTTGTTCCTAACGTTGGGGCACTTTTTAATACCTTTGCAAGTTAAGCAGATGTTTTTAGAAAATATTCACAGTGACTCCAAGAACTTTCTTGAGCAAATAGCTAAAGCAGACCCCCATCACTAGGATAGTTTGATCTATTTCCAAAGTACATTACTTTGCATCCATCAACCCTTTTCTCTACTACCTCCTGTACCTCACCACTTTGAACATGTGCTAAATGTTCACATTTATCTAATAAAATCCCATTGTGCACATACCACTTTCTAGGCCTTGGGAATTATTAAATCAGATGGCTTCCTTGACACATAATTGGCAGTAACACTGATGACTCAGAGCCTGAACTGTATTTCTGTAGTTCTTTTGCTTTAGCTTCTCTCCCTCCTGTAATTTTCTCCTTCCTTCTCTCATTCCCCCATTAGCTCTTCAGCATTATGAGGAAGTGTGGTTTTTCTTCCTTGAATGGTTTTGTTACCGCAACACATTTCTGTTCTAACTGAATGTCATCTTGAGGCAGAGAGCAGTTTACAAAGAAACCTGTGAATCTTTAATTTTGACTGTAAACAGGGAGGTGTTGCTAAGGATCTGCAGAAACCTGCAATGTATTCTTCCTATGATTTGCTCTCAGTAATTACTTAAGACTGCTTTTTCAGTCCCTCCAGGGAGCTAAAGGGGATCTGCAATGCATTCCTATCTGGCTAAGAAACTTCCCTGGATTTTTGCTTCATGTAAAGCAGAGTTGAAAATTAGTGTCCTGTAAATCATTTACATATCAAATATAATGAGATTATGAAGGAGAGAGGTTGCGCAGAGGCTCAGCTTCTTATCTTGGGATTCAATTACCAAATTGCATACACAACTGCTGAAAGGTGGATTGGTCAGATGTTTTATAATCTCGGGAAAATTTTCTGTGTGTTTTCATGCAAGATGGGGTGGGGGACTCAGCACACAAAATAGAATTTTGCTCTGTGGGGGGCCAGATTTGGGAAGGAGAAATCTCCAGAGAAAATGTTTGTGATCTTCGGGAGGAAGAAAACATCCCATAGTCTTCCCAGCCTCCTTTTTGTCCCCATTTTTTTGCCTTGGTTATCCATGTGGCAGACAGGGAGAGTGGCTACCTTGATATTTTTGAGAGAACAGAAAGTTAGATTGGGCGTTTGGGTGAGAACCGAGTGAACAAAATATATCTCCAATGGGATGACTCCCTGTGCCTTTTTAATTCTGAGATTGCTGCTGTGGCAGGTTGCTGAATTGGAAGGCGAACTCATTGAGATATTTAGAATGGTCATTAACTTTAAAGGGCCTTTTTGATCCACCAGTCTCTCCCAGCTAGGAATATAATAGTGTAGTCAGTTAACCGATAAGCAAAAGCTTATAGGTTAATGCTATAGACTACACGCATTCCTCCCCCTGCCGATAGTAAATTTTTTAGCAGGCTGACCAGCAGCCTAGCTCAGTCCTGGCTCATGCTGGATCTGGGACCTACTCCCGTTTCAGCTCTGCATTTCAAATGTACTAAGAGCTGGGTGGGCAGGCAGCCCAGCTCAGTTCTGACTCGCACTAGGTCTGGGAGCTCAGACCTCTTCTCCCCCCCCCCCCCACTTTCTCAGAAGCAGCAACACAAGGTGACAGTCAGCTGGCCCACGAGGGGAGCTGGTTTTTAAACAAGCTCAACCTCATGGACCAGCTCCTACCTGGTACCCTGCAGTGCTGCCTCTGATACAGCGGTTGCCAGCCCCACCCCTGGGTACTAGAGAATAGTCGATTAACCAATACAAATTCATGAGGTTACTCAGCTACAGGCAGTCCCCGACTTACGTGGATCCGACTTATGTCGGATCCGCACATACGAACCGGGCTTTTCTCGCCCCAGAGCTCACGGGCGGCGGGTCTGCCACCCGTGTCCTCTGGGGCGAGAAAAGCTGCTCCTGTCTCCCTGGTCCAGCGGCGTTGCTGGACCCCCCCCAGCAGACCAGGGAGACAGGAGCAAAACCGCGCAGGCGGCGGCTTTGCTCCAGTCTCCCTGGTCTGCTGGGGGGGTCCAGCGGCTTTGCTGGACTCCCCCAGCAGACCAGAGAGACAGGAGCAAAGCCGCAGAGGCGGCGGGGCCCCCTCCTCCGCGGCTTTGCTCCAGGTCTCCCTGGTCTGCTGGGGGGCGGGGTGCGCAGCTAGTGCGCCCCCCCCTCCAGCAATCCAGGCTTTTGTTGCGGACACCTGGGGTAGAGCAGCTGGGGGCTGCCAGGTTGGTCCTGCAGCGTTGCTCCTCGGCACTACTGGACCAACCTGGCAGAACCCCAGCTGCTCTGCCCCAGGCGTTCTGATTCAGCCGCTGCTGTCAGTTTCAGCAGCGACTGAATCAGGACGCCTGGGGCAGAGCATCTGGGGTGCTGCCCGGTTGGTCCAGTAGCTCCGAGGAGCGGCGCTACTGGACCAACCAAGCAGCACCCCAGCTGCTCTGCCCCAGGCGTCCCCAAGTCACCTGCTGCTGAAACTGACCAGTGGCTGACTACAGGATGCCCCGGGCTTCCTGGAATCAGCCGCTGATCAGTTTCAGCAGCAGCTGACTTGGGGACACCTGGGGTAGAGTAGCTGGGGTGCTGCCGGGTTGGTCCTGCAGGGACCTACCCGGCAGCGCCCCAGCTGTTCTGTCCCAGGCGTCCAGATTCAGCCGCTGTTGAAACTGATCAGCGGCTGATTCCAGGAAGCTGGGGGCAGAGCAACTCTGCCTCAGGCTTTCTGTAGTCAGCCACTGGTCAGTTTCAGCAGCAGCGGCTGAATCTGGAGCCAATTCCGACTTACATACAAATTCAACTTAAGAACAAACCTAGAGTCCCTATCTTGTACGTAACCCGGGGACTGCCTGTATTCAATTAACTGACATTTAACATCCCTACTCCCAGCTTTAGAATCATAACACCTGGATTGATCCTGACTGACCTGATCTAGCCTGCATTTACCTTGTAATTTGTTTCCTAAAGTGCTAGGGTATGTCTACACTGCAGTTTAAGCTCTGGGTTAATAGAACTTGAGTTAGTAAACCCTTGGTTTGTTAACATTGAGCCTGAGAATCGACACTCATTTGTAATCCAAGGTAGGAAGAGTTGAACTCTGTCTCCCAAAGTGGATGTCCAACATATCCCCTTTAGGGTACAGTCGTCCATATCCTAGACTTCCTTGTACCTTCCCAAAATGTGGTCACTCTAGCTTTTTGTATGAGGGAAAACTTGACTTTCCAGTGGACAAAGGTAATCGGGTCTGCAGGATTGTGTAATATTTTAATGAACTCCAAGAGCACAAATTTAGTGGAGTAGCATCTACACTGCAAAGCAATAGGGTTGAGACCTGGACACCAGCTTGACTCAGACCTTCCATTCCTGTGGAGTCCTGAGATCGGATTTAAAATTATTTATGCATAGAAAGAAGGGGAAGTTAGGCTTGAGCATGAGCCCGAATCTTGGGCTTACCTGCAATGTAAACATACCCTTAGAATGAGAGACAAGAATAGTTCAGAGACTTTTTTTACATGCTGAAACTTCAGGCCCCTGGAATGCTTTCCTGTCCTAGTTTTGGATAAGTGACTACCTTTTAAATTTCCTTGTTTCTAAAATGGAGTTAATGATACTTGGTATGCTTTGTAATGTACTTTGAAATCCTCTAATTAAAGTGCTATTCAAGTTCAAAGTATGAAGATCACTTCAGTGCTGACTTTTTACACCTGTGCGCTGCCATGACCTGCTACTGATGCTATCTCTAACTATCAGTTGAGTTTATTGCAGGTTGTTGTAATATACAGTTTGCTAACATTTATTATCAATACATGCATTGTACAGAATGTGATAATCCAGTTCACAAGTATAGATTTGTGATGTTTGACCTAAAATCTAAGTTGCATTGCTCTCTCTACAGTGAAAGCTGATTGCATACTATATTTATTGCTTTTGTGTTCAGCTTTCAAAGCAATTATGCTCAAATGATAACTAATTCAGCTCAGAGAATTTCTGTGGGTTATAAAAAGACAGGAGCCCTTTGGGAATGGTGATCAGGAGGACTGGGGACATTTCTAAAACATTTAGTCTTGATCTTTTGCCCTGTCTACATGATATTAATAAGTTTTCCTCCATTTAATACTTGATAGCTGTGCAGTACAATTAACAATATGATTAGCATACATAAATGGGAATACTTCCTTTTAAACTCAAATAATCAGTTAACTGGACCAAAAAAGGTGGGGAAGAAATAACAAAAAAATGGGACAAACAATAGTTAAATTTAAACAAATCAATTTTTGTAGTAGATTTTGAGATTTAGTTGTGGAAACTTGGACTGAGTCTGGCCTCAAAGGAGGTGGGCAGGAAGGAGCTCCACACCCACCATGGCAAAGGTACAGTTACTTGCCAACCTGAGATGCAATGGTGAGTAAAATGAAAGGCAGGCCTTTCAAGAGTAACTAGTTACATTGGGTATCTAGCTTGAGGTGGCTTAAAAAAATTCAGAAAGTGGCTGACTCCTGCCCTCTGATAATCAGCTGCCTAAAAAGTGTCTCCAGTGAGCCAGTAGCCCAAAGTGATCTTGTGTGTGTAACAAAATCTTGGTTTATTGCAGGTTGTTGTAATATACAGTTTGCTAACATTTATTATCAATAAATGCATTGTGCAGAATGTGATAATCCAGTTCACAAGTATAGATTTGTGATGTTTGGCCTAAAATCTTGGTGTGTAACAAAATCAAATGAGCACCCCCAGTGTCAAGATTCCAGAAGAAAGTCTATAATGTATTTGAGGCCTATACACTTTAGGGCTGTTAAAAAAGAAGAGTCAAGTTAAAATTGGTCTTTACCTTAACAGGCACCCATTGTACAGAATGCAGACCCAGTAATACCTTAAAAACTTTTGAGCAGACAAGTTGCTACCTTTTGAGAAAGCTGCAAGTGATGGAGGTTCCTTGCTGAGAATTTAAGTAATCCAGTCTTGATGGCTACGTGGTGCTGTTTCAAGGTTCTAAAGGGAAATGCTGCTAAATTGTGCATCTGAAAATCCACTCTTGGTACCCAGGGAATATTCTAACATGACATCAAGATTTTAGAGCTTGCTCCCATAGCATCTGCTTAAGTGAGAACATACAAGGCTGTTCTCTTTATCTTGATAACCTTTGCCCAATAGCAAGACTGGTTTTTCTGGGGTTGAAAGAAACATCCAACTGGCAAAACAGAAACTGCATGTGGAACCATGAAAAATATATAGTTAGCCTGCTGATAATTAAAAGTAGAATAAATATTATGGTTGCACACCAAATATGCCCACACTGGACAGGAAATTGCTAACAAGCCATCTTGCAACATGGTTTGGTTGAAACTATGGTTGCTAGCAGAGTTGTTAGTACGGAGCCCAAATGCACTCTTAAAATGACACATGGTTATCTTATCTTTGATTTTTTTTTTTCAAATCAGCCGTGTTTTCCCTAGGCCATTTAAAAAATTACATTTGTTTCAAACAAATTACGTTTGTTTCTTTCCTACTACAAAGAAATGGTAACAAAACAAGTTTTGGGAATGGTAATTTAGGATTGGCTGCCATGTTATTTTTTATGTTCCAAGGGATTATTTTGATCCCTTATGTGTGTCTTTCTTTGATCAGGTAGTAATTTTAATGATTTGATTTTTCTCCCCCAATTTCATTAGATCTTGAGTTTTAAATTAATTCCAAGACAACAATAGTGGTGAAAATATTTAAGAGACCTATATGCGATCGAAGCTAATATTTATCTCCAGCTATTTGAGGCCACAATGACCCTCCTTTCCCATCCACCCAAGTTGTTGTTTTTCACTTAAAAAAAATACTCTGAATTTTAAAAAAAGAACTAAATCTGTATGCTCGTAGATAAACTGAGGCGAGCTCAAGATCTTTAATCTTAGCTTTGTCTTAGTTCTAATCATGTATCAGCAAGTAAAACAAATGCTTGGGATCTTAAGGTTCCATGTATAAGCTACATGCACACAGTTGTAATTAGCTTATTACTCTGACGTCTCTTGAGCCTATCAAACAGAACAGCCAGAGGGTGATCATAAGGTTCCAGCAAGAAGCATTGATTTTTTTTTATAAGAATTTGATATAGATCATGACTGTTCTGCGGGAGCCATTCTAAGTTGGGCAATTACAAATAGCCCAAATACAAATAGCATCTATTTGCTCTAATGCAGCTGCTGCTGTTCCATACTATTATATTATTAAGATGTCTTGAAAAATTTAAATCACATGGATAATGGCTTGATAACACTAATTATCTGAAATTCAGAGATACAGTTGGAATGTCATTATCCACATTGGTATACATGGGTACTGTAGGAGGTCTGGGCATATGTATTGTAATATAACTGCACAGTTCCTACTTAGTGGCCTAGATTGCATATTGAGCAAGGAAGAACCAGCTTGAAATGAAGATCCTGCCTCATTCTTTAACTCTGGCTGTTAAAATGGTCATGGTGTTATTTCTTTGGGGAAATGGAAGAGGATAGGACTGTATTAACTAGACCAGCTAATTCTTGGTCACAGTCTCTGTTAGTTTTATTTGATTACTTGAGAAATTCCATAAAGGTCATAATGGGAGAGTTTCTCAAGAGCAAACATGATTGATGCTAGCAAAAGAAACACCTGCTTGGAAGTGCTTTGTTATAAGTACTCCTGGAGTTGTACCAATTCTTGTGTTCAATCTTTTCAAGAGGATTTTCTTTAACTCTCCTTAGTTCACTTTTTAGATAACCAGTTTTTTTTTATTCTCCCCTTTCTTCTTTACTAAATGCAACTCAGCCAAGGTGAGAAGCTATTGCTGATAATTCATCATATATTTCAGGGGCCAAAAATCCATTTACTAAATCTTCTGGCAATCAAAAAATCCTTCAAAACCTCATTGCTGTATAAAAATACATTAATAATGTCTATTTAAATTAGAGAGAAAAAGGAATAAAACTTCCACTCAGACACATTATGGAGTAGCAGTAATGACTTCCATTAAGACTGAGCATTGTTTTCTGTTTAAGGGCAGACTCTTCACAATCAGATTGAATTGCTTTGCAAGTTGAGACATCAAAGTAGTTTTAGCAATGTAAATGTTGAGACCATTTGATTATGAAGTTCCTCTTCCCCCAAAATGAATTCATTTTAAACCTTGCTGGTGCTTATTACTCTTTTATCCACAATAAGGGAAAAAGCAATGGGAAGTCTCCACATAAATCTTGTATCTTTTGACAGCCTTTGAGACTATCTGGCACCAAAATCCAGCTTCAAAAACTAATAAATATAAAAGTTATTAGATCTGATCTCTGGGTCTGTAAAATAAGCTTGCTTTCTGATTCAGGCAACCAATGGGAGCACACACGTAGGAATTTAGAATTGAGGAGAAGTAGCAGACATTTCTGCATAATTGCAAAATGTCAGTGTTCTAAAAACTTACAAAAAGTTTCAGATCAACATGCAAATGGGTGTGCTACATCAGGTGCTGAGGTAGACTGGTGCAAATTTGGGGTCATTTGGTCAGTTTGATATAGCTTCCCCTTCTCTCCCATGAACTGGTTTGAGATTTTCTTTTTTAACTCAGCAGTAGGGAAACGCTATGGCTCGAGCCTCGTAAAAATCTATCACCAGACTTTCAACTGTATGAGAACACCAAGAACCAATTTAGAAACCCAGTATTTCAATAATTAAGGCACTACAAAGACTTCAGCACTTAGGCTTGGTCTATACTGGGATTTTAGGTTGAACTTAGCTGCATTAGGTCGATTTTTTTTTTTCTAAATGCTGAGTCAACGCCACCACACCCGTTCTTTCGACATTAAAGTGAGTTTTGGTACTACTGCTTTTCACAGGGAGTAATGGTAAATTTGACCTTACATGGTCAACTTTAGGGTAGTTCAGATGCAGCCTTCTTCTTGGCCTCTGGGAGGAGTCCCACAATGTCCTGCTGTGACGGCTCTGCCCAAGACTTCAACTCTGCTGTTCTCCAGTTGCACAGGAAAAGCCCTAGAAAAATTTGAATTTTCATTTCCTGTGTGGCCAGTGTGGTGAGCAGACCTCAGAGCAGGCAGCACACCTAAGCAGTATACCTGACTCTGAATGCTCAGGGTCACAAGCACTAGCATGGAGTGTTCAGGAAATTCTGGACCTCATTGCTTTGTGGGGAGAGGAATCTGTTCAGGCAGAACTACAAAGCAGCAAAGGAAGCACTGATATCTGTGTCAAGATCACAAAGGGCATGAAGGAGAGAGAATATACCAGGGATGCCCAGCAGTGCCATGTGGAAATAAAAGGAGCTCAGGCAGACATACTAAGACAAAGGAGGAAAACAGATTATCTGGATTCTTGCCGCAAACATTCCACTTCCATGAGAAGCTGCATGCAATTTGGGGGGGGGAGGGGAGAGACACCAGTTTCCCAATCAAGTCCATGGATTCCTCCAAGATACTCCTCAAACAGCCTCAGGCAGCAGCATGGAGGATGGTGTGGAGGAAGAGGTGGAGAATGGTCAGCAGGTGAGCAGCGCATCTGATCTCACTAACAGCCAGGACCTTTTTATAACTTTGGAGACAATGCCTTCCTCTCAGGCTGTCTCGCTGCTGGGCCCTGATGTCAGGAAAGGCACCACTGATGAATTCACTTTTTTTTAAACCATTCTACAAGTGGATTAAGACAAATTGGGTATGATCAGTGACAGCCACTCTGTCTCCACAGCGCGGGCTCCCCAGAACAGCTTGTTAACGTGTCTGGAGATGGAGCAGGAATCCTCTCTTCACATCTCCATAAAGATCTCATAGGAACTCTTTATTTTTCCATCTCTAAAGGTTTCTGGAGAGGCTGCCTTATTCCATCCTTTGTGTAGGACACCTTTCCCTGCCAAGTCAGCAGCAAGTGGTCTGGTGTCATTGCAGCACAAAGTGTTTTTCTGGCCACATCTAGTCATCTTCCGCTCCTTATCACTCTGTGTGATTCGGAGAAGACTGCTATTGCACATGGCAACCTAGATGAAGCAGGGGAAGCTATTAACTGATGACTCAGCAGTAAACCTCCATTTGCTCATACCAAATGAAGCAAACCTAGCCCCCTACCTAGTCTCCTTCCCATCCAGAAGCTCCTTGGTGTCTGCACCCTTCGCCATGCCCAGACCCCCTCCTCCCCTCACCCGCATGCGCCTGCAGGAAGGGGAATTGTCAACAAACGGTGGGTGCCAAACACAAAGTCACTCTGTGAGCCTCTTCCCTGCCTTGCTGCTATGCTTGGACCCCCTTCCACTTCTGGCTCAAGCCTTAGCCTGTCCCTTACCGTGCCTGCCACCAGAGTCCAGCCGCTCCCCTAAGATCACTGTGGTGTACCTGCTGCATAGTGGATGCTTAAAAGAATAACCGTGTTCTTGTACATAACACATTCCTATTGTCTTTGGACAGACCTTCTTTTATGCTAAGAGATTACGTTTTGCACTTTGACAATTTATCTCCTGTAAAGTCTGCCCTTTTCATTACAATGAGTGCAGCAGCAAGCATGCTGCACTTCCTTCAGCTGTCTAGCACAAATCTGAAGGCGAAAATGTACTAGGGATGACATGTTCAAGGAGCAGTGCAATCCACCCACAATTGGACAGGGAGCAATTAAGTGAATGGAGGAAAACACTGCTGCAGGAGATGTGAGGGGAGCATGCAGGGTATGCAAACTGAAGGATCGGGAGAGAGTCTTGATGATCATGGCACATGTGCACAGGCACTCTCCACCCCTTGCGGACCCACGTTCCTGCCTCACCAAGTTCCATAGCCACCTCTCCCAGGGGCCCATGAATGCAGAGGAGGCTATGGAACTTGGTAAGGCCCTAGAATGTAATGGGCAGAGTCACGCTCAACCCCCAGGGATGTGTCCCTGGAGCAAAAGACTGACCTTCTCACACCTGTGATGGCTACACAGGGGGATTGTGATAAAACACCACTTTCCCTTCTCTCCTCCTGAAGCTCCCACCCTGAACTCCTTTTCTAGCCCTGCTTCCCTGTATTCCCTAAATAAAAATGCATGATTTCTCAACATCAGTCTCTTTATTGCTTGTGTTGACGGTAGAAGGGTTTAGAGGGAAGCACCCTTAATGGAGGGGCACTTCGTTAAGAGCAACATCCATGACTGTCATGTCGCTGGCCATTCACAAAGCTGTTTTTCAAAGCCTCTGTTTTTCCAGTGCCCCTCGCTGTGCTCTCCTTATTGCCCTGGTGTCTGGCTGTTCATAATTACTGGCTAGCTGCTGTGCCTCAGCCACCCACACTGCCATAAAACTTTCCTCCTTATTATGGTGCACAGCAGGCTTCCACAACAATGGGAATGTTGCTTTCACTGATATTTAACCTAGTCAATAGATGGCAAAACCTTTCCTTTAAACCTCCAAAAACACATTCTACCACCATTCTGCACTTGTTCAGCCTGTAGTTGAACTGTTCCTAACTGTGGTTCAGGCTGCCCGTGTATGGCTTCATGAGCCATGGGAACAAGGGGTAGGCTGGGTCGTCAAGGTTCGCTATAGTGTCTCCAGTGGTAATTTTCCGGTCTGGGGAAAGAAATCCTAGCTTGCTGAAAAGGCAGGAGATCTCAAGATGAGTGTGTCATGCACCTTTTCATGACCATCCTCGGTTGATGTGATCCACCAGCGCCTGAAGGGCCATCAAGAAGTCCCCCTTACGGTTTATGTACTCTTTGGCAAGGCGGTTGGGTGCCAAAATAGGGATGTGAGTTCCATCTATTGCCCCACCACAGTTATGGAACTGCACTGTTGCAAAGCTGTCTACTATATCCTGCATGTTTCCCAGAGTTGCTGTCCTTTGTAGCAGAAGGGTATTGATTGCCTTGGCTACCTGGATCACAACAGCCCCCACTGTAGATATCCCCACTCCAAATTGATTTGCAGCTGACTGGTAGCTGTCTGGCTTTGCAGGTTTCCACAGGGCTATTGCCACTCGCTTCTCTGACAGAGCAGGTCTCATTCTGGCATTCCTGCACTTGGGGGTGAGGAAAAGTAATGTGCAAATGTCCATAAGAGTGGCCTTATGCATGCATAAATTTTGCAGCCACTGCTTATCCTGTAGCTGCATAACTATGCAGTCCCACCAGTCTGTGCTTGTCTCATGGCACCAGAACTGGTGTACCACTGTGTCAAGAGGATAGAATGCTGGGAGCATTTGCCAATTACTTGATTCAAGTGCTTCACAGAAGAATACATTAATGACCTCCTGAGATTTTCTTGGGGTGGGGAAGGGGACCCACCAGTTCATAAAAATCACATTCCTTCCCCAAGACCCCACCCCTTCCTTGAGGCCCCTCTCTATTCCCCTCCTCTCCATCACTTGCTATCCCCAGCCCTTATACACTCTCACTGGGTTGAGACGGGAGGTGCGGGCTCCGGGGTGGGAATGAGGGATTTGGGTGTGGGAAGGGGTGAGAAGTGCAAGCTCTGGGAGGGAATTTGGATGCAGGAGAAGGGGATGCTGGCTCAGGGACGGGGCTCCAGGCTGGGGAGTGTTGGGCTCAGGTGCAAAGTTGGGGTGCTGAGCAAGCCACAGGCTTGTGGACGTGAGGGTGCAGAAGTTTGGGTTGGATATGTGAGGGACTCAGGGCAAGGAGGTTGTGAGTATGATGGGCTCAGGACACAGATTTGTGATGTGTGGATGGTGCAAAACTGAGGATATGGCAGAAGACTGAGGATGTGGGGATGCAGGAGTTTGGGGATGTAAGAGGCTCAGGACAGGGGGTTCCAATATATCACAGGCTCAGATTTGGGGTCAGGTGGTGCAGAAGTGTTATGATGCTGCAGTAAGATGGGAGCTTGTTGGCCAGGCTTCATTTTAAATAAAATATTATGTCAAACTCCAAAGGTTTTAGCATTGTCTTTATTTATGAGAGGGGCGGGGAACCTCCTTTGAGTCAAGGGTCACTGATCCACAGAAAAGTCAGTTGGGGCCACACAAGTGAGACACAAAAAAACCCCCAAGTCCCATTAATGTGGTCCCTACTGTGCTGGTGGCGTCAGGGGACAGGGTGCTGGTGGGTGCTGGGGCTGGTAGAGGGGTGTTGGGGTGGGTGGCAGCACAGGTTACTGAGTATTGGGGCAGGATGCTGGGGCAGGTAGCAGGGTGCTGGGGTTAGGGACATGGTCCTGTTGGGCACTGGGGTGGGTGGCAGGGTGCTGGGGCCAGGGACAGGTGCTGCTGGGTGCTGGGGACAGTGCTGGTAGGGGCAGGGGACAGGGTACTTGTGGGGGGGTCTGGACAGGGGCATCTGGGACCAGTACCTGGCAATCCTGCAACACCTCTGGGTTCCGGGAAGTGTGCAACTGCACTTCCCCTCCCCAAACAGCTGGCGCGCGTGCGCGCTGCCTGAACTGCAGGGGCTGTTGCACCCCAGGAACTTACTTCCGCGATGCTTCCTGTGGGGGTGGGAGGTGCGGGGAGTCCCAGGGCAGAGCACGCTGCCTGCACAGCCCCAGGTCTCCTGACCTCCCCACCCCCCCGCACCGCGCAGAAAGGCCATGGAACTAAGTTGCCGGGTGCCACAGCCCAAGCAGTTCAGGCAGCGCGCACCAGCTCCTTTGGGAAGGGGAAGTGCTTCCCGCCCCGCTGTGGGTCACATGGGGTCACCCCTGTCTGGCAGCCTCCTAGTATGCTGGCTGGGAGCAACTGTTCCTCTCTGCCCCCGCCTTGCTACGCCTCAGCGTTGCCAGGGTGGAACGGGAAACAAGTGTTCTGTTTCTTTAAGAAGTTGGCTAACCGGCTCTCTCTCTTTCAGAGAGGGTGGGGGAGTGCTGGCTCCTCGCGGAACCCCTACTTTCACTTCGTGAAACCCCAGGGTTCTTCAGAGCACCAGTTGGGAAACAGTGGATTAACCAATAAACAAACACTTATAGGTTAATGCTATAGACTACACGCATTTCCTCCCCACTGTAGGAACTTCATTTCCCTGAATGCCTGTAACTAGAGCAACAGAAGCATTCTGCAGTTTGGCAGGTTGACATGACTGATGCTCAGGTGATGAATTTTCCACATCTCTGAGCACCATAGCGATATTGAGCTAGCTTCTGAACATGAACTAGGCCTAAGGTTCTTATTTAGATTGCTCAGCTGGTGGTGTGAGTGATGAAAATTGTAACATATGCAAGTGTTTTTGTCTTCACTGTCATGTTAACTCTAGTTATTACTAATTTTGTCCCAACTTGAATCTTAGAAATGTACAATAACTTTTAACATGAGTTGGCCCATCAAGGACGGTAGAGTACAACTTGACATCTGCTAACAACATGGTATCCAACTATATATAGTAGCTACTGCTATAGTGAACTAGCCACGCTCAACTGCCATATAGCCACGTGGCTAGTGGCTAGCGCGTTGGACACCATGGTGCTAGCACAGTCACTGACTGTGCCACTTGAGTTTTGTTTAGCAGTGTTGCTTGTCTCTTGAATTATCTGCACTTAATTCTGCAGTGAAAAGGTACTCTCTCAACATCACTTGAGAATTTGTCCTTTTCAATTAGTGTAAATATTTACAATGGCGTTTTTACTGCTCTCTGTTTTTGCTTCAAGTTTTTATTATCTGTTGGTCTGTAAAAAAATCCTCTCTGGACTAGAGGAAATACTACATTTTTGGCTTTTTAAATAAACACTGCCCCTGTTTTATAAATAGTCCACTCTTCTTAGACTCTGCAGAAATGTAGACTGTAGTGACTAGTTAGAGTGCAAGTGACTACTAACCATTTACACTCAGCCTCTTGGGGAGGCAGTTTCACTGTGGCAATGCAGCAGAGGCTCCTCCCTGGGAGCACAGTGGGAAAGGGATGCCCTCTCTGCTCTCGGGGAGGAGGTTTCATTGCGGTAATGAAGCCATCTCCCCAGTAGCAGAGCCGGGAGGGCTAGCAGCCCCTCTCCCAAGGAGACTTTGCTGTGGGCTCTGCAGTATAAAGCCTGCAGCACATATAACTGTGTAACCCTTGAGATTTTCAGTGGTTACATGGTTACCCTATTACAAAATCCCTAATCTAGACTTCTTCAATCAAGTGACAATTCTACATACCTCTTCTAGCTGGAAAGCAGCAGAAGCTCAGGGACTGTTTTACTTTCGCTTTCAGCTCAAGCACCAAGAAGAGTCATGAATGATTGCTCTTCCTGTTGCAAAAATAGATCAGACTTTTCTTCAGATCATCTGCAGACATTCAGTGCATGTTTTCAAATTAACTTTCTCCAGAACCGAGTGTGGAGAAGAGGAGGGAAATCATAGAAAGTAAAGCGGAAGGGACCTAAAGAAGTGATCAAGTCCAGCCCCTTGCACTGAGGCAGGATCAAGTAACCTAGACCATCCCTGACCAGTTTTTCTCCAAATTGCTCTGAAAAACCTCCAGTGATGGGGATTCCACAGCCTTCCTTGGAAGCCTATTACAGAGCTTAACTATCTGTACAGTTAGAAGGCTTTTCCTAATCTCGAACCTAAATCTCCTTTGCTGCCTGTTAAGCTGGTTACTTCTCATTCTACTTTGAGGGGACATGAAGAACAAAAAGCTTAATATATTTGAAGACTATCATTCTGCCCTGGTAGAAGTTACTATTTAAATAATGAAGAAACTGTGTTTTTTGTTTATACTTGGTGACCTGTTGTCATATGGTAGAAACAAAACCTAAAATCTGGCAATAAAACAATTATTTTGGTAGACTGTAATCTCCTTGTTGGATGGAAACAACCTGAAATTAAGACTGTACTCTTCCGCGTTTGACACGGGCTTGTTTTCAGATTGTTTAAGACTCTTCCCTTTTTCGCTCTGGAGAAGGGCAACTCCTAAACTGGAAATCTTATCCTCAGTGGGAGGGAGGTATTAAATAGAGCAGAAATGAAGTGGGTATTTTCTGAACAGGGACAATACTTACCCTTGCATAGGAGGTTGCAGTGTGAGGGGTGAAGTTAAATATAGTAGTGTCTGGAAAGTACCTGCAGGCCTGTGCTAATAGGCACTGTATTTATACATGCATTTTCTGGTCAGAATTTAAATAATACTTTATAAGAATGATATTCTGAAGAATCCCTGCTTCTTCGGGCACCAATTGCAGCATGTCCCATCTGAAAAAGTAGTGTGTCTGCACCTTCTTCCAAACCAGAAGGAGCTTTTCAGAGTGTCACAGCAAGGGAAAGGAGAATGCTCAGAGGTACAAGGAATACACTCAGGTTTTCAACGTTAACTACATACCTCTGTTTAGCTTCATGACTTCTACCCCAGACTTGACTAGCAACTTCTTCCATTTGTTTCTTCTGATAGTTTTTCAGGATTATGTGGTTTCTGTTTTAGAGAGTTACGGGCTACTAGGTGGTAGTTTTAAAACGCTGATGATGTATATTCAGTGGACTCCAGGCTCTTCACAAACTTCATTTAAAACCTCACAACATTTGTGGTAGGCAGAGCTAGGAAAATGAGGCAGTTTGGCAAAGCTGCGAATAGAACCCAGTCTCTGAAGTCCCAGCCCTATGCCATAACCGTAAGGAAGTCTTTAATCTCTTTTTCTTTGAGTATCCTCAAAGTCTCTAACATATATCCCATGTGTTGGTTCTGTAGCCATACACGAACAGTTCAAACTCTGGTTCCAAAAATGTGTCAGTTCTCCCCATTTTTTGAGGTGGTTCTTTTTCCAGATTGTGGGCAGAAAACATTAGTGAAGAAGCTTGTCCTGCTGCAGCTGCATTAGTTCTTTGAATGTCCATTTAGTATCTTTCATCATAAGCACTAAAATAGTCTGCTGATGAGCTTAGAAATGCTATAATACATATTCACCAAAGAGACTGTCCCATAACCTTCTGCTGAGTCCTTTCTCATTGCATTACTCTGTTCCTTGGCCCCGGTAGAAGGAAATCCTGGAGTCAGAGATTATCAAATACTATTCTGAAAAGGAATGAGGAATCCTGTGGCACCTTAATGACTAATTCAGTCAGGGTGAATTGGCCTCATTACCCACCGATCCGCTACTTGATAAGGTAATTCATGTGCTAGTATATTTAGGCCTGCCTCCATAATTTCTACTCCATGCATCTGACAAAGTGGGGGTTTGCCCACAAAAGCTTATGTCCAAATAAATCTGTTAGTCTTTATGGTGCCACAGACTTGTTGTTGTTTTTTTTGTGCATATAGCCTAACAGAGCCGAGATAATTGAGACACAGAAAAAGGGAATTAATTTCTTATTTTAATCGGACTCTTCATTTGGGACTTTCAGGTTTATTGCCAAACCATGTGCCATAAAACTTGGCATTCAGGACGGTGGACCTCACAGAGCTCAGCCCAATGCAATTCTAGAGAAAGTGTTTACATCCATCACTAAGGTAAGTCACTTTTCAGGTTCTGCAAGAGGTTCAGGCACATAAATGAGAACTGGGCTGCTTTTCTTTTGTCACCTTAGGGCAATGTACTTCACAGCTCTCTGTTCTCTGATTGATGGGAATCTGTGCACAAAAATACAAGTGTCTCTGGATAACTTTTGCTTCTAGCTTTAGTTGAGATGACCATGTCCACCTCCTATCCTGTTTCCTGCAGTGACTTTAGTTCTGTCTGTGCTTTAAGCCACAGTGTTGCAAGCAAAAGAGTGGGTTTGATACTAACAAAATGAGAATAAGAGTTGTTGTTTTTTTTGGGCCCCTGAATTTCTGTACAAGGTATAATGCTCAAATTTTTAGTGTTCACCAAGAGCTTCTCCTACATTTTTTTTCACTCTCTCCTTGGAAGTTACCACTCTGGTCCCAAAGGAAGAATCTTTTGCTGGTCAGTCAGCAGCTGCCTTCTTCAAATTACTTCTGTGATTGTGGACTTGATGGCTTATCACTACAGAAATCTAGTTGTAGAAAGAAAGCAGTTCAGTCATAAATGCTGTTGAGGGATGTTGGTGGTAGATTGTTGAATGGTGGTAGATTTTCTTCTAGTTATTCCTCTCAGTTACTCTTTCATTTTAATATCTGCTTGTTGTGCTATTTCACTAGTAAATGACTGAATCCTGTAAAAATTTAAAAAGCAATGAATAGTCTGGTAGCACTTTAAAGACTAACAAAACATGTAGATGGTATCATGAGCTTTCGTGGGCACAGCCCACTTCTGAAGAAGTTTATCCACAAAAGCTCATGATACCATCTACATGTTTTGTTAGTCTTTAAAGTGCTACCAGACTACAGTAAACTTAGATAATCCGGCACCTTTAGGACCCAGAGGGTGCCGGATTATCAGATTTGCCGAACTATCGGAAGGGGGGGGGCTATGAGGGGTCTGGGGTGGGGCGATGCCACCCCAGACCCCTCATAGCCCCCCCTTCCGATAGTCCGGCTCTGCCCCAGGTGACCCCGATTCAGCCGCTGCTGGTCAGTTTCAGCAGCGGCTGAATCGGGGACCCCTGCAGCAGAGCAGCTGGAGTGCTTCCGGGTTGGTCTGGTAGCGCCGACCCTTGGCGTGGCAAGACCAACCCGGCAGCACCCCTGCTGCTCTTGGGGACGCCTGCGGCAGAGCAGCTGGGGTGCTGCTGGGTTGGTCCCGCAGCGCCGCCCCTTGGCGCTGTGGGACCAACCCGGTAGCACCCCAGCTGTTCTGCCCCAGGTGTCCCCAAGTCAGCCGCTGCTGATACTGATCAAAGGCTGACTCCAGGAAGCCCTGGGCAGAGCTGCTCTGCCTCGGGCTTCCTGGAGTCAGCCTCTGATCAGTTTCAGCAGCGGCTGAATCGGGGACAGCTGGGGTGCTGCCAGGTTGGTCCCGCAGCCCCGAGCGGCAGCGCTACGGAACCAACCCGGCAGCACTCCAGCTGCTCTGCCCCCGGCTTCTCCAATTCAGCTGCTGGTCAGTTCTAGCAGTGGCTGAATCGGGGAAGCTGGGGGCAGAGCAGCTCCAATGGTCCGGCTACCCGAAGCACTTCCGGGTTCCTGATGGTGCCGGACCATCAGATGCCGGACCATCGGAGTTTTACTGAATTTCTTGTTTTTTAAGTTTTTCCTGTAACAGACTAACCCCTCTGAAACTTTGAATCCTGTAAGTTGTCCATCAGTTGTTGAATACTGACTGTTAAACTAATATTGATTTAAAAAAAAATCACAAATTCCCATGTAAGGAAATAAAACAGACTATATTGCCAGCTGTTATGAGAGAAAATCTTCTTAGTCAATGGGTGATCTTAAAGTGCTGCAATAAAAACTAGTCTCAATAGAGCTTAACAGACCCAGTGTTATGCAAACTGAGATGCAGATGAGTAGAAGGAGATTTGTGGTTTGCCAGTGTTAAGGAGGGAGCTCATGCATCGGTGTCCTTGAAAGTTATGTTTAGAATTAAGCATGCATCCATGATGGGAAGGACTACACTGTTCAGAACTTAAACAGAACTTCATTTTCCTGGACTGATACAGTATTTGCTTAGATTTGGGGAATCAGCATGGAGGATGACATTGATGTGGAAAATATTTACCATCTGTTCTGAAACTAGGGTGCTATAAAACAGCCTTATGATTGCACTCCGCCAAAAGGGCAGATGCATTCCCAATGCAGAAACTTCTTTTCCAGTTAGCCCAAGCCCCTAGTCATGTGAAAAAGAAACTATGGATGTGATGGAATTGCCGGAAGGAAACAGTAGTTCTAGTACTTGACCATTAATGACAGAAAAATCTTTGCTCTCCGATTATGTTGAACAACTTGTGATTGCCCTCTCTGCTAGTTCAGAACTCTGCATATCAGTCTGCTTTTGTGGATAAACTCCAGTTGTGAAACCTGTTTAGTTTCTTTCACGTTTGTGGTAGTTCCCTGGCAGAGCTTATTAAAAGGACTAAAACTAATCTGATCTACCTCAGCAGCGGTAACTTGTAAAGATTTAATTAATTTTGTCTGCTCTTCTATACTGACTCATGCCACTATTAAAAAACCCCAAAATCTATAGTGGTAAAGCCTCTAGTCAGAGACTGGGCTATTCAGTATCATATTTTACAAATGAGACAATTCTGTAATATTTGTGAAGTTATAAATAAAAGCAATCTACAGAAGTGCCAATATCTGTGTATTATGCCTGTGGAATTCATAAACACTTAGGGCTCAGACGGCCCATCTTTATTTCAAATCAAGATAAGCTGTTGTGTCATATTCAAATATGGTAACACTACCAGCTGTTCTGACTATCCACTCCTGCTAGTCATTTATGCCAGTGTTTTTATGCAGATTTCCCCTGACAGACCATTTTGCTAAAAACTCCCTGTGTAATATACAGTGGAACGCTAGTTAGCTGGTAAATTGTTTCCTGTATATCAGTGTTCCTGTTCTTTGTTGCTGATGGCAGAATTGGAGTAGAAATAGGGGAGGAAACATTGAACCCACTTTGAAATGAGGTATCTGAATTCTTGTTATGGTGGGTATTATGTGCTTGGAGGCTAAATGTGACTATACATTTTTTTTTTTAACCTTGTAAGAATTTTTAGCAAATTAAACCTTTCCTGGCATGATTTTTCATTCTCCATCTCCATTTTGTGACCGAGATCATGATTTAGAGGGAAATGTCTAACAGAAGATATATGAGAGAGAGAAAGACGTTTGATGTACGTTGGGGAGGCAGAAGAAATGTCTGACTTCTGTTTCATTTCTTCTCAGTGTCCAGATGGAAGAAGATTAGAAGGTTTGTCAAAGCAGCTAGACTGGGATGTTCGAAAGATCCAGCACTGGTTTCGCCATCGTAGGAACCAGGACAAACCCAGCGTCCTCACTAAGTTTTGTGAGAGCATGTAGGTTTGTGCAGAGACCAAAATATGGCCTTGATTCAAGCTCCAATTGTGCACTGTAATTGAATTTTTTGAATTTGTAGTGTAATTTAGTGTGTTTCAATATTACGGGAAGTATAAAGATGTGTGCACATCTCCTTGTGCCAGAGTACGATGTTGCAGAGGAGAGGTTTAACCCTGCAGGTTGACTCTCTTTGGATGCCACTCAACCCTCTGTCTAAGTTGTTAGGTCAGGCTCCTTTCAGGTGAACAAAACATCCAGATGTAGTCCAGAGTCCAAAAAAACCCTTTCCTTGTGGGCTCTGTGCTCAACTGTTTCCTGTAATTCCTCTGTCTTTATTTAGCTCTGGTATCAAGTACTGTCCTGCCCATCTCCAACCTTTCTGAGGCCCGTAGCCTCCAGCAGTCTGTGGTAGGTCAGCCCTCTGCATTAGCCCCTCCTTTCCTGTCAGCTCCCTTTTCTAGACTGAACTCTCTCACCCTATTGATAACACCCAGTCCTTATCAGCTGACCCTTCATTAGTCCAACCCTCTCTTGCTGATAAGTAAACGATACGGTCGGGGTTTTTATTATGGAGAAAAATGCCAACCTAACAAATTTCCATTCGGACCAATAGAGAGAAAATCAGAATGGCTTTCTACGATGCTGTCCTATCAGTTTGTATGTGTGCCATGAGAAATCAGAAATATTCTTTACAAGAATATTTATAGTCTAAAAGGTTAATAGTAATACTTTTAGGTTTGCATAGTGGACATGTCTCATGCAGATGGTAACACTTGATCTTGTGTATTCAACTGAGTAACTCCCCTCCAGACAAGGCTCTGGACAGTCTGATTCCTAGACTTGACAATTTCCTAAACTGATTTCATGTGTTAGGTAATGGTAGACACTCTAAGGGACACTTCATGGATTCTTGTTCCCTCTCAATTCTTTGTTCAGATACTTACTTGATTCCTCATTGCTGTAGTTTCTGAATATTTTCCCCTGCTCCTTCTGTGGTGGTTTCTCTTTTCCCCAATCACTTCCCTAATATCCTCACATAATTCTTCCTCGGTATTCCCCCTCCTCTCCCTGCAAGTAAAGGTTTGTATACTTAGAGGCACAGATAAGATGGACAAATAGAATTGGGAGGACTACTTCTATCTCTGGCTTAATTGGCCTGCAAGTGTAGTTTGAAACATGTTATGTATACTAGGGCATCTGCTATGTACCTACTGTCATAGTTTAGGGCATCTGCACCTGAATGTCCCCTTAGTTGTCCAGCTGTGGCACCCACTGTTATGCTCCTGGCCCACAAGCTATTGCCCTTTCTAGTAGAAATCCTCATCTGTCTTTTCCTTGACCAGAGTATTTCCAAGCTAAACAGTTCCTGGCCTTCACTGTTTTTTCCAGCTTAAGCAGGCATGCTTACCTTCTCCATTTAGAATTGGTACACAGTGCATTTACATTGTACACAATACCATCTACGTGTTTTGTTAGGCTATAAAGTGCTACCAGACCATTTATTGTTTTTTTCAGTGCATTTACAGATAGTTATAAGTTACTATCTTCCTATGCAAGTCTATTTAATTCTTAAGGTAAAAGCACTACAAAGAAAATATTAAAACCAATAAAACGACCTACAGTCATGATAATAAGCTTACCAAAGATCGCTCCAACATTGCCTCTGGCAGGTGAGTCCTTCAGACCTCAAAGGTCATGAGTTCAATAACATGAGTTCAAGTTTTGTGGTCATGAGTTCAACAACAGCCCTAGCTCAGAACTAGTATTCAGTCATATGGGATCTCAGTATTCAAAGTCCTTCCTTTGGGACCGGGATCTTCTGTGTGCTAGAGGTCTTATCCACTTTCTGGATCACAAGGAAGGTCTGGAGTCAGGTTCAATTCAGGCTCTTTATGGAAAAAGCTGTGTATTGTCCATTGGTCCCTGGACAATGCAGATTGGGTTTTTGACTTGTCCCTTTCCTCAGAGCAAAGCTTCAAAGTCTGAGTCTGAAGGTGAGGGTGTGCAACCCCCTTCTTGCCAGCCCCTTCTAGGAATTCTACTTCACACACATTGTCTCAGGGAGTCCTTTGAAGTTCCTGACCCTTGCCAGAGATTGCATTAGTCAGTTCCCTAGCCAAGTTGCATACAGTTCTATGCTAACACCTACATAACTTTGTTTTTAATACTGTAAACTCCAAAGTATTGACTTAATAATTCAATCATTGTTAATCTTTAATTCCAAAGGGCTTGCCCAGGCTATTGTCCTATGTTACGCTAGATCACAATGGTTTCTTCAGGATTGTTGCCTTAACATATGTACATGTTGAGAGATAATTTGGCATTAACCTTCAGATACATTTCTAAGACAATCTGTAGCTTTTTTGGAACTGTGCTCTTTATATGATTGATTCTTATAAAAAATATTTTTATTTTATTCCAAAGGCCAATATCAGTGGGTGAAAACTCCACTTGTGTACTTGCCAAATTTGGTTCCATTTATAATTATTCCATCTTTTGCTACACGAACATTAATCCTACAATACTAACGTATTGTAATTTCAAATGTTTAATTGTTTGCCCTTTCTCATTTCCATTTCCAGGTGGAAGTTTACATTTTATTTAAGTATATTTTCTTATGGATTCAAATTTATGTGGTCGGTGAGTTCAGTTTTGTTTTGTTTTTTACTTTCACTGCTTGCTCCAAGTACATGATGTGGAACTAAACTGGCAAGAATTCAATAGTCTCAGGTCTTCCTTATGCTTCCTAGTCAGATCCTTATGCATCGTCATTTAGAGGTATGCTGTCACAAAATAGGAAAGGTTGCCAGAAATGCTAGAAGACTCTTTTCTGATGCCAGAACAAGATGGACTTATCCACTCTTAAACAAACTTTGCTTTCTCACTTGCAAAGACATAGAACCATTTATCTGGAATGTCCTTGCACAGAGCTCTGCAAAGCTCTACACTTCAACTTTAATTTTTATATGCACAATGGCATGTTTTTGCATAGGTTAAAGTAGATGCTAGGACTTGTCAGTGTTCCCTGCACTGGGGCCAGCATCCTCAGCAAGTATGGGGGAGAGTGGCTCTGGGGCCTCAGAAGGGACAGGGCCTAGAGTAGAAGGGCAAAGTTGGGGGCAGGACTATTCTCCCAGCCACTACTTCTTCATGACCAGAGGCTGTAGCAGTGGAAGCCAGGAACCCGGAGGCTTCAGTAGTGGGAATCTTGGGCCCTTTTAAAATGCTGGGCCCTAGGGCAGCTGCCCCTTTACTCACTTGTCCCACCCCCATCGGCAGCTCTGCTGGTAGGGTCTGGCACCGCTGCCACAGCAGTGCTTTGACCTTGCCCCTGGGGAAAAGGGGTACTAAAGCACTGCTGCCAACGGGGGAACAAGAAGTTGGCTCTGGGTGAGCCAGTCTGGTGAGCAGTTCTTACTGGAGCATTGCACCGGCTCACTTTTACCTCTGCTTTCTTCTCCATGAAACCCCAGAATAAATGTGGCTTGGACCAAAGAAGCAAGGTGAAAACCTTTGAAGTAATCTTGTGGTAGGGATGGAGTGCTTTAATTGGCCAAAGCCAGAGCATATGAGGAGAAAAATTCTAGTAGCATAATTTCTTGTTCTTTTCTCTCTCTAGACACCCTGGTTTTGGGACACGCGACAATGCTGGTACAACTACCCTTTTCAAGTAAGATATCTATTATTTACCAAAATGAAAGTAGAACACAGAACATAAGAACGGCTATACTGCGACAGATCAAAGGTCTATCTAGCCCAGTATCCTATCTGCCGACAGTGGCCAATGCCAAGTGCCCCAGAGGGAGGGAACACAGCAGGTAATCCTCACATGATCCCTCTCCTGTCACCCATTTATACAAAGAGGCTAGGGACACCATTCCTACCCACCCTGGCTAAAAGCCATTGATGGACTTAACCTCCATGAATTTATCTAGCTGTGGTTTGAATCCTGTTGAAGTCCTAGTCTTCACCATGTCCCTCTGGCAAGAAGTTCCACAGGTTGACTCTCTGCTCTGAGTGAACAAAAACTTCCTTTTGTTTTAAACCTGCTGTCTATCAATTTCATTTGGTGACCCCTAGTTCTTATATTGTGAGACTAAGTAAATAACTTCTCCTTATTCACTTTTTCCACACCAATCATGATTTTATAGACTTCTATCATATCTGCCCTTAGTCTCCTCTTTTTACTCTCTCTTCATATGGGATCCATTCCAAACCCCTAATCATTTTTGTTGCCCTTTTCTGAACCTTTTCCAATGCCAATATATCTTTTTTGAGATAAGGCGACCCACCGTTGGGGGACCACTGTAGTTACCTCTTTCCACTCTGAAAACTTACCATTTATTCCTACCCTTTGTTTCCTGTCTTTTTACCAGATACCAATCCATGAAAGGACCTTCCCTCTTATCCCAATACAACTTATTTTACTTAAGAGCCTTTGGTGAGGGAGCTCGTCAAAGGCTTTCTGGAAATCTAACTACATCATATCCACTGGATTTCCCCCTTGTCCACATGTTTGTTGACCTCCCCCCCCACCAAAGAACTCTAGGGCTACGTCTACACTGGCCCCTTTTCCGGAAGGGGCATGTTAATTTCAGAAGCCGTAATAGGGAAATCCGCGGGGGATTTAAATATCCCCCACGGCATTTAAATAAAAATGTCCGCCGCTTTTTTCCGGCTTTTAAAAAAGCCGGAAAAGAGCGTCTACACTGGCCCCAATCCTCCGGAAAAAGCGCCCTTTTCCGGAGGATCTTATTCCTACTTTGAAGCAATTACTTCAAAGTAGGAATAAGATCCTCCGGAAAAGGGCGCTTTTTCCGGAGGATCGGGGCCAGTGTAGACGCTCTTTTCCGGCTTTTTTAAAAGCCGGAAAAAAGCGGCGGACATTTTTATTTAAATACCGCGGGGGATATTTAAATCCCCCGCGGATTTCCCTATTACGGCTTCTGAAATTAACATGCCCCTTCCGGAAAAGGGGCCAGTGTAGACGTAGCCTAGTAGATTAGTAAGGCATAATTTCCCTTTACAGAAACCATGTTGACTTCCCCCAACAAATTATGTTCACCTATGTGTCTGACAATTTTATTATTTACTATAGTTTCAACTAATTTGCCTGGTACTGATGTTAGATTTACTGATCTGTAATTGCCAGGATCACCTCTAGAGTCTCTTTTAAATATTGGCGTCATGTTAGCTATTTTCCAGTCATTAGGTACGGATGCTGATTTAAAGGATAGGTTACAAACCACAGATAATAGTTCTACAATTTCCCATTTGAGTTCTTTCAGAACTCTTGGGTGAATGCCATCTGGTCCCGGTGACTTGTATTGTTAAGTTTACCAATTTGTTCCAAAACCTCCTCTGATGACACCTCAATCTGGGACAATTCCTCAGATTTGTCACCTAAAAAGAATGGCTCAGGTTTGGGAATCTCCCCAATATCCTCAGCCATGAAGACTGAAGCAAAGAATTAATTTAGCTTCTCTGCAATGACTTGATTGTCTTTGAGTGTTCCTTTAGCATCTCCTTTAGCATCGTCCAAGGGCCCCACAGGTAGTTTAGCAGACTTCCTGCTTCTGATGTACTTACAGGTAGGCAAAGCAAGTATAATGCCGCAGCTGCTGAGACATCTTGGTTGTTTTGAAGCTTTTTTGGTATGGTATTAAAAAACTAGATAAATTCATGCAGGATAGGTCCAACCCATGGCTATTAGCCACTGTGGACAGAGATGGTGTCGCTGGGAATGGATCACTTGATTACCTGTTGTGTTCACTGCTTTTGGGGCAACTGGCATTGGCCCCTGTCAGAAGACAAGATACCCGGCTAGATAGACCTTTGGTCTGACCCAGTATGGCCATACATGTGTGTGCGTCTCCTTTTTTTCATGTGAAGTCCTTCAGTTTTGCATGTCTCCAGTATTATTCCATGTGAATGGTGTCAGATTGAAATTTGTGAGATCTATATGCCTCCCAGTGCCTAAAGGTAAACCTGGTAAACTCCAGTCAGTGAGTCACTGCTCTGCTCAGGAAATTTCACCTCTGAAATCCTCCCCTGGCCCAGGCAGATCTTGGCCTTTGAACTAACACTGCCCCCACAAAGGAGTAGATTGTAAGGTGGTATTTTTCATGGTGTAGACACTGGTTCATCAAACTAGACCGATCACCTATTCATGTTTGAAAGCAAATTTCCATATATGGTACTTTGATTATTAAAAGTAATGCAGTTTTACAAATGTGATTTTTATCAGCCGCAATTAATTGGAGTTTTCTGTTTGCCCTTCATTCAGCTCAAATAATTGTAGATAGCCAATCAGATTCTCCTATTTGTTCTTCTCCAGCAGGAAACCACAGCTCTTAGATTGTAAAGACTGAAAGAGTTTTATTCCTTTAAAAATAAATCTACCATAGACTTTTCTTGATTAAATTCGTATTTTTTAAACATAAATTTGGAACCTTTAACTTACCTCCTACATCCCCCCCCTTCTCAAAGGCCGGGGCCACAGGAAAGGTGGATTGGTTGTTAGGGGTTGGGGGAAAAGTCTTTTAATGCAAATTTTGCACTACTTTGCCTTTTAATTAAGTGTTCTTTTTTTTTTTAGCCTCTAACATCCGGTCTTTACTATTACTATATCCTGCAGCTGGCCTTCTATTGGTCTCTTATGTTTTCTCAGTTTACAGACATTAAACGAAAGGTAAGAGAAGCCAGAATTTCACTACACATATGAACAAGCAAGGCTGACAGAATAATTGTATGTCTGTGTCATGTGGACCTCCCTCTGGCAGGTGTCCCTCCATGTCCTCATGTCACGCTCCGGCTCAGGCCCACGTCACTCTTGGACCTCAGGGTCCTCTTCAGGACACTGCCCTCCGGCAGTGCCCACTCCATTGTGTCTCAGCCCCCTTCTGGGGTGGGGGTGTTTATCCGTCTCTGTACTCCAGGGTCCTCTCCTCCCAAGGAACCCCCAATTCCCCAATCCCCACGTTGCCTTAGTGACCCACTGCCAGTCTTCATCCAGCCCCTTATCGCAGGGGCAAATTGCAGTCGGAAATGGCCACTCATCATCGGCAGGGGGGTGGACCTGCTGCCTTTGCCTATCCTGGCCACCTCCCTGCCGCTCTAGAATCCTGGAGTGAGGTCAGGGCAGAGCTCCACAGCCCTGCCAGCCTTTTCCCACTACTGCCCTGTCCCAGGAAGCCCCCAGCTTCCCTGACAGCCAGTCCCTTCTGCTCTCCAGCTAGAGCAAGTGTCTCCTCCTCCTCCATCCTGGAACCCTTATTTGTGTAGTCCCAGATGGGCCCTAATTGGCTACTATCAGCTGCAGCTGTGGGCTTTGCTCTCAGCTCTCTTCCAGGGCTGGGTTTTTACCCTTAAAGGGCCATAGCAGATGCTGTGTCACACTCTGGCTTGTAAAACTGCTGAAATATTGCTAAAATTGCATTTTCCTGTCACTCCTCTCCTTTCACATTTCCTTTCCTTTTGTAGACTGTACACAGAGAGGCCTTTGGGGACTATCCTGATAAACAACCTGTGCAGAACATTCCTATCTCTCTGCAGAGGGAAGAGGGGAAAGCAATCAGCATATCCTAATAGAACAGCTGAATCAATCTTTGTAAAAAATATTGTTTGATTCTGAGACTTATAGGAAAATATAGAAATAAAATACTAAGTATTAACTAGAAGCTTAGAAGAAAGCTTTTTAGTTTTGGCAAAATAAAGAGGACTGATAGTTTTTGTGTTCTGTAAGCAGCATGGCATTCTCACTATGACTGAGCTAGCCTACCTCTCATGTGCTCAAGAAAATGTTAATGTAGTGCTAAGAGACTGAGGAGCGTAAGTTTTCTGTTTTTCAAAAGTTACATGGATGTGAAGGAACCTAAGTCCCACTGAACTTAGGCATTGCAGAAAATGTTACCCTGCACCTCTTCTTTGGGCCTTGACATATGGTTTGAAAATTTCTTGAGTCTCAGTTCATATGGGAAGAGTCTCTTTCCTGTTCCTTTTCAACATTCTGTGTCTTCCAAAACACCAGTGCACTTTCATTCAAGTGCATTTCAAATAGATTTCTCTGTCCTGAGTACCAATGTCTGTATCTGTTAGTCACATATACACACAATCTTCCATTTAGTTGCAAACAATATACTTGGGCTTAGTGAATTTTGTAGCATTGCTTATGTGATCAAGCCACACCTATTTTGAGATACCTTTACACCTTTCTGAGGAGAAAACTTCCCATCCCTTGGAAAAAAGTGGGATTCCAAATTGTTTTTCCATCCACTTTTATAGCAGGTTGATCTGCATCTTCCCAGACAGTTTCAGGAAGTACTGTGTCTCAAAGCTAGTCACACCTTTGGGTGGCACTTCTCACAGGCTAAATCTTGGGTCTGGTTTCATATGTTTAGTACAATAAACATCCCACAGAGATGTCACCTTAGCCATGATTATCCACCATCCTCAACAGGTTCTCAATGTACACCAAATACTCCTAGATGATGAAGCACTGCAAGCAAGTCAGGATTGGTCTAGATAATGTGCAGCATCTAATTAGAAATTAGATCCAGACAGTTGAACCAAACAGGCACTGAAAAGCACAAAGCTGAGGAGGGCACCACACAAACGGCAGGCAGCTTCCTTAGACATTCTCTAGCCCCGTGGTCACCAACCAGTCGATCGCGATCTACTGGTAGATCTCAGGGGCTCTAAGAGTAGCTCTTGAGCCCTCTCTGAACTGCGCGCCTGCGCAGTACATTTACATTAGATTTCTTCATTTGAGGAGCAGCTACTCACCGAGCAAAAACACAGGTGAGTAGCTGCGAGGAATGGTGGGAGCTGGGAGGTCGGGAGGGCTGAAACTGACTGTGGCTTTCAGCTGAAAGAGGCTGCCCCACGCTCCAGCTGATCAGCAGCTTCTCCTCTGCGCCTGCCCACGTGGAGCTTGGTGCACCGTGGCTGAGCACCATGGCCAGCTGGCTGGGCAGCCACTTCTCTTCCCTCCAGCCCGGCTGCCCTGTGCTCAGCCCAGGGAGGCTGCATCTAGCTCCAGCTGTGCTGGAGCAAGCTTCCCAGGCTGAGCGCAGGATCACAGATGCCCGTCTGATGGACTGTATACGACTAGCAATCTCAGATTACAACCCAGACTTCAAGACACTGGCAGATACTATGCAGTCACAGGTGTCACACTGAGACTTTGTTATTGGAAGAAAAAATATATCATTATCAATACTTGATTTTAGATTTACAAAATAGCAGAGAACAAAATGTATAATTGTAAATGCTTCATTTGACATTTAAATAGCACGAATTAAAAACAGACCATTTATTTCATAACTTTTATAAACGTGATTTTAATTTTATATATTGCATAATTTAAAAATAAACTGTTTAACAGAGTGTATAAGGGCTGTGGATAGCAAGTGATGGACAGGAGAATAGAGAGGGCGGGGCTTCAAGGAAGGGGCGGGGCGGTAGATCTTTGCCTGTTCTGAGACTTAAAAAGTGATCTTGGGTGTAAAAAGGTTGGAGACCGCTGCTCTAGCCAGTGTGTCAAGTAACATTTCAAATCAGGAACTTCTCAGTTAAAACCCCATCAGTACAGATACATTGTGCAGCTTTGGGAGAAATAAACAGGATTGGTTATTAGTAAACCCTGAGTAATATTTTACAAACAGTGGAATTAAATTCAGGGGTTTACGGTGAGAGAGAAAAAGTAGAACAGTAGTGGGCAATTATTAAGAAAATAGCCCTGAGAGAGCAGATGTAATTTGGGATTTGTAAAGTAGAAGGTGAAACTTGTAAGATCTTGTCAGTTAAATGCTATCAAACCTGTGTTTGAGTGCCAATCTGGAGTTTTACTCTTAAAGCAAAAATTTAAGATTACAGTTATGGGTTTTTCCTTCTATTGAAATCTGGCTGTATGCAAATAGATTGCTGTTTGTTGTGCATGAATGATGTGTGATGTGAAAAGAATACTATCCGTCAACATCCAAGCTGGACAAAACACCGTAATTTGCGAATGTCCGTATGAAATGTGGTTATCTAAAGTTGATGTTGTTAGGTTAAAATTAATAACTTCTTAAATCAAGATTTCCTGTTGCTAATAATTTTACTTTTTAGTTTTAATATCTAAATTTACTTTTGGCTGTTAATTTCTTTGCATTTCACACAATCGAAATAGGCTGGTCTGTTTCATATTTTGTGGTCAGTTTCACGTACTTGTTCTTATTCCTGATGTAGTATTTTGATCCCAGTCACTTAAACTGAGAGCGGATGTTCTAACAAAAATCCCTATCAGACACTTTCTTGGGAAGACCAGAAACTTCATCTGACAATGGGGGAAAATCAAGCAATTGCTGCTGGAGTATTATAGGGAGGGAGACAGAACCCAAGAGAGTGGTATTGTAGAGAAAGGAGGATACTGCAGATAGGTATTGTGGGAGTGGAGAGTGGTGTTTTTTCTTTTTCTGCTGCTGCCTTATCTTTTTGCCCTGGTAGAGACTGACTTTCCATCTGTATGCAGCATTGCCTAGAAAACTAAGTCTCAGAGAAATAGCCGTGTTAGTCTGTATATGCAAAAATAACAAGGAGTCTTGTGGTGTCTTAAAGACTAATTCATTTATTTGGGCAAAAGCTTTTGTGAATAAAAACCACTTTGTCAGATGCAGCTTATGCCCAAATAAATCTGTTAGTCTGTAAGATGCTATAGGACTTGTTGTTTCTTCAAAACAAAGGCTTCCTGGGACAGCTTGGCACACAGGGAAACTTTATAAATAAGTCTCTTGCATTGGATATTACTAGGCTCAGCAAATTTATAGGAGGTTCTCATGGAGCTTAGGATATGTCTACACTACAGCACTAATTCGAACTAACTTAATTAGAATTAGTTAATTCGAACTGAGCTAATTCGAACTAGTGCATCTAGACCTAAAAACTAGTTCGAATTAGCATTTTGCTAATTTGAACTAGCATGTCCACATTGAGTGGACCCTGAACCGGGGTTAAGGATGGCCGGAAGCAGTGCCGGCAGGGCATCAGATTAGGACTTAGAGCATGGAGCTGCTGTCTCAGGCTAGCCGAGGGCTGTGCTTAAAGGGACCTGACCCCCACCTCGGACAGACAGTTCTCAGGGGTTCCCCGCTTGCAAAGCAGTCCTGGCTTGGAGTGCCCTGAGTACCCACACTCGGCACATCACAGCACTCAGCCATCAGCCCGGCTGCACTTGCCACAGGCTGCCATCCGGGGGGGAGAGGGGAGGTCAATCGGGGGGCTGCAGGAGAGCTTCCACCCCGAGGAGCCCGCAGAGCCACCCCAGTCCTCCCCATCGGGGACTCATACCCCATTCCTCCATCACCTCCTTCCACTTACCCCTCCCTAGCCCCCCTTCCTGATGTACAAAATAAAGGACACGTGTGTTCAAAAATAGAAACTCTCTTTATTGAACAAAACTCGGGGAGACTGGGAAAAGAAGGTGGGAGAGGGGAGGGCAACTAAAATGATCAGGGGTTTGGAACAGGTCCCATATGAAGAGAGGCTAAAGAGACTGGGACTTTTCAGCTTAGAAAAGAGGAGATGGAGGGGGGATATGATAGAGGTCTATAAAAGCACGAGTGGTGTGGAGAGGGTGCATAAAGAAAAGTTCTTCATTAGTTCCCATAATAGAAGGACTAGAGGACACCAAATGAAATGAATGAGTAGCAGGCTTCAAACTAATAACAGAAAGTTCTTCTTCACAAAGCAAATAGTCAACCTGTGGAACTCCTTGCTGCAGGAGGCTGTGAAGGCTAGCACTATAACAGAGTTTAAAGAGAAGTGAGATCAAGTCATGGAGGTTGGGTCCATGGAGTGCTATTAGCGAGGGGATAGAAATGGTGTCCCTGGCCTCTGTTTGTGGCAGGCTGGAGATGGATGGCACAAGACAAATGGCTTGGTCACTGTCTTCGGTCCATCCCCTCTGGGGTACCTGGTGTTGGCCGCTGTCAGCAGACAGGCTACTGGGCTAGATGGACCTTTGGTCTGACCCAGTACGGCTATTCTTATGTTCTAAGCTCAGGGCTCAGAATCAGGGGTATCACTGGACCACCTTGATTTTCATGCAAACCTGTTCCTGGGTTTGCATGTGGCCTTTGGTGGCCAGGCTGGCAGCTATCCTGCCCTAGACGGCCACTTTCCTGTGTCTAGTGCGGACGTTGTGGATGAGGTCCACTATCTCCGCATTAGACCAGGCGGGCGCCCGCCTCTTGCGGCCCCAGGCAGGCTCCTGGGAGCCGCCATCCTGGTCCCAGGAAGAGGTGGAGGGCTGGGTGGCAGCGGGTGGCTGGCTCGTGCCGTGCCAGGTGCAGGGTCTGCTGGCTGGGTGCTGGCAGGCTTGCACCTGGCACGGGCATCATAGCCAGACCGTGCCCCTTTAAGGGCTTCGAGGCTGGGAGGGGGGCAGAAGAGTTTCCCTGGTGGTGCCCAGAGTGGCCACCAGGGAAAGCTGGGGAGGGCTAGCCTCCCACTAGTTCGAATTAAGTGGCTACACAGCCCTTAATTCGAACTACTTAATTCGAACTAGGCTTAGTCCTCGTGGAATGAGGTTTACCTAGTTCGAATTAAGCGCTCCACTAGTTCGAATTAAGTTTGAACTATGTGTGTAGCGCCTATCAAAGTTAATTCGAACTAACGTCTGTTAGTTCTAATTAACTTTGTAGTGTAGACATACCCTTAGTTACAAGATGAGTCTTTGAGCATACTCCCCACCTAAGATGAGGCTAGATCGGGGGTGGGCAAATTCTGGCCTGCAGGCGAGATCTGGTCCAGAGGATTAGTCCTTGGTGGGTCTCCACCTTTATATTTACCCACATCTTCCCAGGTATTGGGCAATCGTAGCTCTAATTAGCCACAGATCACCGTTTGCAGACACTGGGAGCAGCGGGAAGTGGTGCAGATCAGGACTTTTATTTATTTTATTTTTTTGGGGGGCCGGTCCCTGGGCTAGATGCAGCTATGAAAGAAATGTGCCACAAAGGCCCTTCCCAAATTGAAATGTTGCTTTCCAACGCAGTTCAGTAGATAAAATTAATCTCAATTGTTTGGTAGCTCCATGACTTCATTCACACTGGAGTTAGGGCCCTTGCTAAAGGAACTTTCATTAAACATTATGGGGCTCTTAGCTCATTAGGAGCCACAGACAGCCCTTGACAGAACCTTGGGTGTGGGCTATGAGTAAAACTATGTAAGAAACGTGCCTGAATTTCTAGAACTACATCAGCCCTCCTTTGGTTGGCTTTTTCGAAAGGCCATGATGCTTTGCTGTTTATTGGAGGAAAGGCCAGATGCTATACTTCATTCTAGCCCAGCAGTTCCCAAATTTTTCCAGATGGGGACCCATTTTGACAATTCAGGAAGATTTGGTGACCCAAGGCAATTCAAAAACGGGGGGAAATGAGGGGGCAGAGCCACCTGGGGGGAAACATTTCAAAAGGGTCTCCAAGTAATGGCGACCCATATTTGGGTCCCGACCCATAGGTTGGGAAACCCTGATTTAGATGTTTTGTCTTGGTCTGGAGCTCACCATTTGAAGCCCACCTCCCTCCTTGATTTCAGGGCTCAAGCTTGAATGTCTACACAGTTGTTTATCGTGCCTTTGCTCAAGTCTGTAGACCCAGGCTCTGATATTTGCTGTTGCTTGCCATGTAGACATATGCTAGCAATGCAGTCATCCCAATGCTGGGAGAGTGAAAGTGCAGGCCAGATGTTGGCCAGTCGTCTTATAGGTACAGATTTACTTATCTTTGCTACAGAGCTCCAGCATGCAGGGTTCCATCTTGATTGAAGCAAAACTGTTAATCACAATGCAGCATAAAAACAATTGTGTCTGAAATCTGCGCTGTTTTATGCGAAGGAAAAACATGAGAGTTGTCATGTGACTCTAAGCTTCTCTGAAGATTTGACTGCCAAAGATCACTCACAGTTCATCTTCTTCTTTCAGGATTTCCTGATGATGTTTGTCCACCACTGGTTTGCAGTTGGACTCATCACATTCTCCTATGTGAATAACATGGTGCGGGTGGGAACTCTGGTGCTATTCCTACATGATGCCGCAGACTTCCTCTTAGAGGTGAGTTTGCTGCTTCCCACCTGAGCTTTGCATCCCTAATGATAAAGGGCCTCACTCTTGAGGCTGGAGGATGAAACCTAGCCTCTCCTCTTTCATCCCTTACCCTTCCACACACAGTTCAGGCTGGATCTCCCATAAACACTCATTACTGAATCTACCCCACTGGCTTTCTCCCATAAAATTTTCCAAGTTGATAATAGTTCTTTAATGTTCCAAACTCCTCCAGAATTGCTTTCTCTGTGATCACATGATTGTCTGGAATGCTGTTTTAACATGACTATAAAACCAGTCTTCCTTACATTTAATACATCATTGACATCAAAAGCTAAGTATGGGACATTTCCAACCTGCTCGGTTAGCCTCATTAGCACCAGCATCACAATTGTCCCCCTCTCCCTTTTTTCTGTTCTAAATTCAGAGTGCCACTTTTTTCTCCATTCAAGTTCATCTAAGGAAGTGAGCGTTGCCCATGAAAGCTCATATGCTGTGCTATGCTATATATTTTTTGTGTTAGTTTTTAAGGTGCCACAGGACTACTCATTGTTTTAACACTTTGTTTTTGTCAGGCTGCAAAGATGGCCAATTATGCTAAGTACCAGCACCTATGTGACGCCATCTTCATGTTCTTTGGTGTTGTGTTCATAGTCACTCGACTGGTTATTTACCCTTACTGGTAAGTACCTGGATCTTTCTGAGTAACGTCAGATATGCTCCTTTGTTCCTACCCTCCTCTAAAGTCAGCCTTCATATTAGGGATCCTATCGCTCATTACAGCCAGTCCCCCTCAGGGCGGCATGAAGCTGCAGCCCTCCCAAATGTTGCTCAGGAGCAGCGCTTTAAAATATTGTCAGAATGGTTTCTTCTTGATTTGTCATGTCCTTAGAGTAAGGGTACCCCGAGTGTGAGCACAGAGTCCCAAAGTGCCACTGGTGAGGAGGACAATGCTGATCAGTTGTAGCTGCTCTCTCAGCCAGTGTCAAACCAGGGTTGTGTACACAGGGAACTAAGATGGAGGGGAAAAAAAGGTGTGAAATTAAAGCTTGCTAAATCCTTCGTGGATTTGGAGGCTTAAGTTAAAGGAAAGGCCGCTTTACAGTTGACTTAGAACATTCACCCAGCAATGTAGTGTGCATTAACTTCATACCACTAGTAAATTTTTCCAGACTTTCCTGTGCATTCCAGTGTTGACAAACCCTTAAAACCAAAGGTGGTTTGTGACTTTCCATTTTAAGAGCTCATGAAAATTGAGGTGTTAGTGAGGCACGTCCTTCCTGAGGCAAGGTTCTCTTTGGGGCCCTCTGGTTTTTGATCATCTAAAGTACCTAGCTCTTTTCACTGCCTCGCCTGCTGGCCTGGGAAGATTGTCTGCCAGATATTGGGGTATTTTTTGGATTTAGAATCTTAGCTAAGATGTTTGTAATTAATCAGTCTGTAATAAGATTCCCCTCCTTTACACACACATGTAGACAAAGTCAGGCTTGATAGGATTCTTTTACTGATTATTATATTCCCTTTGGAAAGGTATCTTTTAAGGACTGGTTCACCTGAGTTTGTCTTTATCCTGCATCCTTATTTTTTAAACAACAGAGGCCTACTTTCTTTCTCTTTAGTTTTATCCCAAACTTCTTAGAAAAGCATCCCTATTTATTTTTGTATAACTCCAAATAAACATAAAGGGATCTAGGTTTGTTTAGTCTTCAGAAGAGAAGAGTGAGGGGGGATTTGAGAGCAGCCTTCAACTTCCTGAAGGGAAGTACCAAAGAGGATGGAGAGAGGCTGTTCACAATAGTGATGGATGGCAGAACAAGGAGCAATGGTCTCAATTTACAGTGGGAGAGGTCTAGGCTGGATATTAGGAAAAACTTTCACTAGGAGGGTGGTGAAGCACTGGAATGGGTTACCTAGGGAGGTGGTGGAATCTCCATCCCTAGAGGTTTTTAAGTCTTGGCTTGACAAAGCCCTGGCTGGGTTGATTTAGTTGGGGTTGGTCCTGCTTTGAGAAGGGGGCTATACTGGATGACCTCCTGAGGTCTCTTCCAGCTTTATGGTTCTCGGTAGGGAAATTTTTCAGGCACAAATGATGTGCCCTTCAGATGGGCAGATGTTACCACTTTCTGCTGTCAAATGAGGCAGTCCTTTCTCTGTTCCTCACCCCATTGTCTGCCATGATGCAGTATGCTCTCTGGCACCACCCTGTCACTCAACATGTCTTATAAATCTGTAATGTGATTTCCACTGGCTGTAATGTAATTCCTCCGCTTCCTAGGGAGAACATGAATCTCCAGTTGCATGCAAAGGTGCCATACTATTCCAGTCAGTACAGGTTCCTGTCCTTGATCTGTGGTGCAGTGATATCCCACACTTAGGAAACTGCATGCTGACTCCACAACTAGCTAGTGCCTAGGTAACCGTTATTTTTTAACTGAAATTAAGGCTCTGGATTTCCTCCCTGAAAGTTTATTTCTCACTTTTTCAATAAATGCTGAAAGCAAAATATTTAAAAAATTTCTCCTCAGTCCCTCCTAGTAACTACTTTATAAACCATCATCAAAAGGCTCTATTGAATTCCTTATGTGCTGCCAAAAAATCCCAGAGAGGAGAACGATGCCATAGCCGTCTTCAAGGAGCAATGTGGCGTGAGGAAAAGGCTAGGAGTAGGGATGTTAAGCACTAGTCAACCAGACAGTCGACTAGATGTTCTCTCTCTCCCCCCGCCCCTCACCCCATTGCTGCTACTATCAGATAGAGGCAGCAAGGGAGGGAAGTGAGGGGTACTTCAAAGTGGCAGTGCTGCAGGGAGACCGGACTCCGTGCGGCACTGCTGTTTTGCAATGCCGCCATGCTGTTTCAAAGGGGCAGTGCCGCACAGCTGATCCTGGGCTCAGTGTGGCACTAATACTGGGATCAGCTGTGCAGCGCTGTCTCACAGAGTCCGGGGTCAGCTGAGGATCCCAGGCTCCGGGCAGCGCTGCCCCCTTTGAAATGCCATGGCTGCGTTTCAAAGGGGGCAGCAGCGCCCTATCAACTAATCGAATAGTCAATGCAAAAATGCATCAACTATTCGATTAGTGAAATACCCAATACTTAAATTTCTTAGCTCGGAGCAAGGGAACAGCAGCTTCATTGTCAAAACTGCTTCAGAGCCCCCTCGTGGCAAAATTCTTTCCCTGCCTTTTGATGTAGTCAAGTTGTTCCATGCCACTCAACACCATGTATACATCCAAAGCAGCACTAGTGTTCCAAACAGTTGCCATCTCTCCCACTGAAGCCATTGTGAATGTTGATCATGCCTTGGAGAAAAGGGTAGAAAGCAGATTTTTATTTTTACTCTATTCTTCTCAGTGTATCCACATCTTCCATTGCTGCTTAGTTCAGGTGACTTTAACCCAAGCCCAGCTTCAGGCCCTTCTATACTGTGCAAGGGATGGTAGATTGGGGCATCGAACAAAGCAAGAGAAGGTTAAATGGCACAGAACCCTGTTGTGTATCTGCCCAGCCAGCTCGGTTCAGAGCTGGAAAATGGGAATTCTAGTCCAGCAGCAGAGCAGCCAATCTAACAAGCTCCCTGATTTTCTTTCAGGATCTTGAATACTACTCTGTTTGAGAGCTGGGAACTGATTGGACCTTATCCTTCATGGTGGCTGTTCAATGGACTTTTGGTGACCCTGCAGGTTATGCATGTCATCTGGTCCTGTCTCATCATTCGCGTTGCCTACAAGGCCTTGATGCGAGGAAAGGTAAGGCTGTCAGTCGCTGGGCGGGATTCTCTCTCTGACACTGAGAGGATCAGGGCATCTGTTAAAAAATCAGAGGGAGTGAGGCCACTGTTGGCTCCAAAATAAGAGTAGCACATTTGCTGCTTCTGAGAGTGGCTCACTTCATCTAGAGCTGTCCTGGTTGGTTAGGTTTGGCAGGCTCCTGCACCCACCTGGCCCAAGTGTATACAGAGGGAGGTACCTGTTTCTTGATCGTCTGGCCATACAAGTGAATAGTGCAGTTTGGCCTGCTCAAATGCTTTAATGACAATCCGTTTAGTTTGTGCATTGCTCTGCTTGTTCTGGTAACTTGATCAAGGCTTTTGCCTTTCCCCTTGTGGAAGCTTGAAGACCAACTGCTCTGTGTGCATTACAAAGCGGGGAAGGTTGTGCTCCCTGGTTTAATCTGGAGCTGCCATTAGAGGCCTCTGACTATCTTGGGGAAACTGTCTGTGTTACACAATGGACCCTTACCATAGGGTGACTGGAGCCTAATATTTGGAGCTTGCTACAGTAGTAACCCAGGACTAGGGCTGCCTATGCATATCCCAACAGTGCAGCAAGGTAAACCAGGCAATGGAGGCTACTGGAAATGTAGTGCGACCTGCTGACAGTTAGTGGGACTCTAGTGTCCGGTTTCAAGTGTGTAGAATGCTCTGGGTAGAATGAATTCCTCCTGGATAAAAGAGTGTGGACACAAGCTCTTCCTGTAAGAGGGAAAGGTCCTGCTATCTGCTGCAGACCCAGTTGCCTCAGAGAGGAGGTATGTATAAGTGTAGCTCAGTTAGTGTTGGGCCATCAAGCATGATGTGCTCTCCTCCTTGGAGCTTGTCCCTCTCCCTGTGTTGCCACTTCATTTAAAAAAAAATCTTGGCCTGTCTGCTATTCTAGCCAACACCTTGAGTAAGAATTGAAGGCCTTGAAGTGGCTGTCCTGTCCCCAGCACATAAAAGCTTAGATGCGCTATTACTGGCCTGGACTCTGATGCCAGTGCTGCTTTGTTGGATTATACTGGAGTTTCCAGGATTCTGGCCAGTTTTGTTTACAGAGGAGCAACTGTGCCTCATCAAAGGCATGATCCTTTGGAACAGAATGCTGCAAAGTCCTTCCATACAGCTTGAAAGACATGACCGGGAGGCAGCCTGAACTATGTTCTTCTGGCTCTTATGTGACATCCAAGGAATAGAAGGAACTTTTCAAGTCGTGGCTTTTAAGTAAATGCCATGTGACAAGGGCAGATCATACCAGATGCAACCCATGGGCTTCTAGCACAGTTTTTTCCCCAATTGTCTGTAGTTGAGGATTTCCATACAGCAGGGTAGATGGAGGAGACAAATCTGCAGGCATTTGACTAGTGATAGGCCCTGAGTAAGTTTGCTGTTGAGTTCCTCCCCACTGAGTCAATGCTATTGAGAAGTTGTTTTCAGGTCAGTGGCTGAAGGCTGGAGTACTTTGTCTGGGATCCTGCTCCCCATTTTTACCCACTTGTCATGACTGGAAGTGGTTTCTTTCAGAACCAGGCAATGCTGTTTGATCCTCCTCCAGAAGGGATAGTTAGACAGTAACATAGTTTATATCACCTTAGCTGTTTGGGAACCAAGCCTGAATCCCACTTGTGGCTGTGTTTTCACTGCCTACAGACTACTGGTCAGGTCTGTTTGGAACTTGTTTAGCCTAGAGGAATATTTGAAGTGGAGTGTGTGTTGGGGAAGGCCTTCTGAGGGGTGGGGAAGGAACATGTTGCAAGGTGTATGTGTGGTCTGTTATCATTTGTTGCTGTCTTCCATGGCTGCTGCTAGTTTCCCAATATCATATCTGTCTGTGCAGCTGTCCCCACACCTGGATATCTATATCTCTCTTCTCTCCTTGCTTTTCTCTCCTGACCAGGTGACCTAGCCAGGGAAGGACTAGCCCCTGCCTCTGTATTCTCCACTCTTTTCTCACTCCTTTTCTCTGTGCCAGATTGGAGCTGGACAGTTTCATCCCTTGCATGTAAGTGTAACCTGTGCTGTTGCTTGTAGAGTGGACCATGTGTGTGTGTTTTTTTTTTCTCTGAGCTTTTTTAAGACTTAAATACAAAACTGTGGGTCTGAATTGGTTTGGTTTCAGATGGGAGATATTTTGCAGCTTCCTTTAAACTGCCTGTCTCGCTTGGAATTGCTCCCAAGTAAAACAAGTTGTGGCTACAGAAGCTAAGGTGCTGGTTTGTCTAGTGGCTAGAATAAGGGACTGTAAGCTTGTTCTCACCTCTACCATAGACTGGCAGTATGACTGTCATCCAGTGTACAAAAAGGTGACACCTGTTTCAGTGTTTGTAATTCTCTGAGATCTGTGGATGAAAGGGCTGTAGTAACACATTATCATTAGTTCTCACTCTCAAAAAATCAGAGGGAGAAAAATACTTTTCTTAAATGACCATGGGAATTAAGCAGAACGGTATCTAGGGGTTTCTGCTTCCTTTCCCTGGGCAGCTGAACTCTTTTTGGTAGGGGAAAATGGGGAACTTCCGCCTGCAGAGGGTTTCTGTGCCTCCTAGATTGTATGCACAAGCGGTTGGTCTGATGAAATCCAACCTGGAAATCATTAACTGAGACTGGCTTCCTGCCAATTTTTTCCATTTGTCAGGAAACTTCCTCAGTGTCTGCCCAACTCAGAGTAGGCAGGGCTGATCCTGATCCTGTACTTTGCTGGAATGTGTTAATTGAGAAACTGCTTGCCCACCATGTACCTGGGGGCTGTCAGTTCTAGACTTGCAGGTACAGGGAGCTTGGGCTGGGCTGGGCAAGGGAAGTGCTATACTGGCAATGGGGAAATATGGAGACAGCTCTCCTCTTTCAGCAGCATCAGTGGCTATTTAGCCCTGGCAGTTAGCTAATTACCGGGGTTACTTATATGTGATTCAACTTGAGTTGGTAAATTTGTGCATTGTTGTTTGCAGTGTTGTGGAGGTGATCCCAGGATGTGACACACAAAATGGATGATGTAATCCTTTATTGGACCAACTTCTGTTGGTGAAAGAGCCAAGTGCTTGAGCTCCAGTTCCTTTTTTAAATGAAATATCAGTTAAGATATCTTGAGCAAACCCTACAAACAAAAATTCATCCCTTTAAAAACTAAAATCTGCTTCTTCCAACTCCCTTCTGATTGCCAAAAAGTGTCTGAACAAACTGGTAACTCATAAACTTGTGTTCTAATTTGCCATTTGGAAAGGCATCCTTTATAATCTGTACAAGGGTTTAGCTACTGGAAGAAGGATCGAACAGTGATCCAGTGCTATGGGCTCCTTCCATGGATATCAGAGCACTTCTCAATACACTTAAGTAAGGGACGTGATAATACTGAATTGGAAGTGCAAAAGTTAGCTTGGCCAAGGCTGTACAACAAATCAGAATGTGTTGGAGAACAGAACACATCTCCTGATTTGGTCATCTGTCTGAATTCTGTACCTCACTCCCTGTATTGTGATTGGAATGTGAGGTTCAACTTCATAAACAAATTAAAAAAATCTAATGAAGGGGAAAACTGCATTGGCTGGTCAGATAGATTTCTTGAACGACTGTTTCCTGTGAATATGTAGTCTTTCCTACACACTTACCTGTGATTTGAAACTTTCAGGTATCAAAAGATGATCGCAGTGATGTAGAGAGCAGCTCTGAAGAGGAAGACATGACTTCAAATAGCACAAAAGGAATCTTCAGCACTTCAAGCAATGGTGCCAATCGGCTTAATGGTCATGTGGCTAGTGCTCAGTGGCCAGGAGAGGCCTGAGGCAAACATGGACTCTCTAGATATCTAGATGTGTTGCACTCAACATTCCTAAGTGATCTTTAATCTAGATACCCCTTCCTTCAAAAAAAGTCCATCAAATCTGAACTAAGCATAGTCCAGACCTGTTGAAGGTTTCATGCCACAGAAGGGACCGAGCCAATTACTAGTGCAAAAACAAAGATGCAAAATTCCACTTTATTAAATACAAAATGGCTTATTTTCTTAGTCTCCTAGTCCATCTCTAATATTTGCAGAAGTATTTGTGTGTATGTGCTACAAACTGTTTTTTATTAGGATCAGCTCAAGCTTGATGGAATGAGTTTGGGCTGGGACGGACACTGACTGTGGACTGTGTACCTTTCTAAAAATGTTTCGTGACTTGGAGCAGGTCCAGTATGCCTTCTTGATGCACTCCAGGATACATTTAGATTGTGTGATCTAGTATCATTCTAATAGATCATGCTGTAAGCTGCCCAGGCTGCAGCACAGAGATTTTTAAAATCAATTTTAATGTATCAGTCCTGCTGTGACTGTGTTACAGCCATGAATTGAATCAGATTCTGATGGACAAAGCATGTTTTAACTTGTCATTGGGATGTTCTGTGTGAAGGAGATTATATATAGTTTATAATCTGTGCTGTCAAGATGGCCCGAGTAGTATTTACTGCCTATTGTGGTGCTGAAATGCCCATCCGAAGTCTTAAATAAACCTAAAAAAAGTTGCACTCCAGATCCTTATTTAGAAAACTATCACAGCACAGCCATACTTGCAACGCATGTGAATTTAAAGACTTTTACAGGATATGGTTAAGATTTATAAGGCAGGACATTAGCCAAAAATGGACAATGCTGGTAGGTTATATTAACTTTCCACAGGGACAGAAGTTGCAGCCCTGTCTGTGTTTAAGACAGAAGTGAGCATCGCTATCCTGATATCAAGGTAGTGGAAAGGCAGCCACAGCAAAGGCTTCACTTCTTCCTTTACTCAATGGTACTTCAGGGGCAATGGAAGACACCTGAGTGTGTCATAATCATGTGCAGGACTTCAGAAATGTCTTATTTTATACAATTGTTTACTCTTCTCTGATTTAAAAAAAAAAAAGCTTCAGAAACTTGTTTGACTTGCATTTTTTCAGCATTTCTCTTAAGGAGGCAGCTGCCTCTGCTTTGTAAACAACTCATCTTGAAATATTGAACAAGTTTGGCATATACACTGCAGAAAATAGTGGTGGTGGTCTTCTGTGTCCCCCATGTGCTGGTCCCATAGGACTGCTATCCTAAAGGAGAGACTTCTGATTAAGATTCTGTGCTTCACTTAAGTGACAGCAACAATGTTCTGACCAAATTCCAGATTAGCTAACTACCAAAGTAGGTCAAATGAGCTTTAATCAAGTCTCATGCTCTTCACTAACATTATTTTGGAAAATTAATCACAGGCTGCAAAGCTGAACAAATTTCCTTCATGAATATTTTCATCAGCCCTAGCTCCAACAACTTTTATTCAGTGTCCCTTAATTGCCCAAAAGTTAGTGCCTCTTGCTGAACTTTTGCTCTGTGTTCTTCTCAAGCATATCTGTGGCAAGAGAACCATGTGTTAAGTATCAAACTTAAATTTATCAATATGTAGGGTTCATCAAATTTGAGTTGGATCTTAAAATAGCTACCTCATACCACTATTTTCTCAGAGTGCATCTACACAACACCCTAAACTTGAAATAAGTTATGCAATTTGTCACTATCTAACATTGAAATGAAGCTACAAATTAAACTTTTGGATGTGAGTGCCTGGCCATTGGGAGTAAAACGTGCAATTGTTAAATTCATACACTTATGGACGGTGACTAGAAAACTTTAATGTGGGTGTCAAACCAGTGTTGATAAAAATCTAATCTGCTTGGGAACAGGACTCAATCCAAAATTGTCCCAGAAATTTGCTCTCCATTTCCTCAGTTTGAGTCCACAATGGCAAATTCGATCAGTACAACAAGTACTCAGCAGTGTGCAAAATCCACACCCAAGCAATGCTCTAACACACACTTAACACCTGCTGTAGATAGTACTAGGTGGACTGGAGGACTCTCTTGATACAATTTACCTAATAGGGAGTAGTTGTATCTATGGGGCCCATGTCACACTGCTAACCCTCTGCACCACAATCCCCAGGTCACAACTAATTTCATTGTGAGGATTTCTTCCATCCATGTGTTGAATAAATTCATGCACCAAGCCATGCGTGAATGTGCACCACAAGTATAAGCAAAGCTAAGCAAGCTAACTGTGGGGCTACATCTACACTGGCACCTTCTTGCACAAGAACTCTTTTACGGAAGAGTTCTTGTGCAAAAACTCTTCCAAAAGAGAGCATCTACACTGGATGTGCCTTTGCGCAAGAGATGTGCTTTTGCACAAGAGCATCCATGCCAGTGTAGACGCTCTCTTGCGCAAGAAAGCTCTGATGGCCATTTTAACCACGGGGCTTTCTTGCACAAGAAATTCATGTTGCCCGTCTACACTGGCCTCTTGCGCAAGAACAGTTGTGCAAAAGGGCTTATTCCTGAGTGGGAGTGTCAGTTCTGGCACAAGAAGCCCTGATTTCATATATTAGAATGTCAGTTTACTTGCACAAGAACATGCGGCCAGTGTAGACACAGCCTGGGTGTTCAGCTAATCAGCCACGTGGTATCTGAATTAAGGATGTTTAGAAGCAGATAAGTGACTAATCTCAATAAAGGAAGATGCTCAGAAGGAGCTACCCCCACTGTGACTCTGCAGTTTAAATATAGTAGGAGCCAGGCAGAGGTGCAGCAGGGATTGGCCCTGGACTGGCACGAGCCAGGACCACTACAGCACTGCATTTTAAATGTTGTAAGAGCCATTAACTCTTACTGCATTTAAAATGCAGAGCCATAGCCATCCTGGACCAGTGTGATCCAGGACTGAGCCTGGCTTGCTGGACCTGGCAGGAGCGGGGACTGAGCAGCTCCTGTTAGTAGCCAGTCCTGGCTGCTGTGAACAAAGGCTGCTTTGCAGCAACCATCTCATTTGCTGGGGGACTTACCTCCCCCCTGGGACCTCCTGCAGATAGAGGCTGCTGCTAGAGCAGTCTCTCCCCTCCCCTTGACACACCTGGAGACAGTCCTGGGGGAACCAGATTCCTCAATTGCTGCCTCTGATTGGGGGGGGGGGGGGGAGAGAGAGCAAGTAGTTGACTTGACTCTGCAATAAGCTTAGGCTTATCAAGTAATAGTCTACTTGCTTACATCCCTAATTTGAATTGAGTTACAGGGAACACTGGGCCCATACCCCCTCCCACTCCCTGCATCCCTCCTCCAGGTCAGAATCCTCTCCTACAGCCATACCCCTTCATGGACCTTACCTCAATTCCCAACCCCTTCACTCAAACTCCCTTTGACCCCACACGTCTTCCTGTACCCTAATCCCCTACCTCCTGTCATAAGACCAATCTCCATCCAAAACCTGTTATCTCCTCAAGAACGTGACCTGTGACCACTTAATCATTTTCTTGGAGTGCCCTCCCACCACTAAAAACTGCCCTGAACTACAGCGTGTTAAGCTCTCACAAGCCCTTAATTTCTCAGCCTGTGGCAACTCAGTTGGCTGAGGTGGGAGAGGAGAATTTGAGGAGGATCCCGGCAGCTAGCGCACAGATGTAGCTTGAATGGACTCCTTCACGCGGGCCCTTCTGGTCACAGACGGACAAGCGGAGACAAGTAGAATATTTAATTCTCACATGATCAAGCCAGCTGCTCCGGCAGAGTCCTGAGGGCAGGGAAACGCCCCACGCTGCAGCAGGGCTGCCAGCCCCTGCAGCAGGTGTCACCTTAGTCTTCCACGGTGCCAGGGCCAAGCTGGGCCTGTTCCAGCTGCTTGAGGGCCTGCTGGCGCTGGAAGTAGCGGTAGGCGCGGGCGCTGCACAGGTAGCCGCCGTAGAGTGTCAGGAGCATCATGGAGCCGGAAAAGGCCTTGTAGCTGAAGTCGGCCAGCTGCTTGGCGGAGACCATGCCTGGGAGGGGGGAACCACAGGCCACGCTCAGTCCCAGCCCCGGCCCCCCCCTTCTTCCTCCTCGCTCCTGCCCCCCTCCCCTTCTTCCTCCTCCTCCTCACTCCCGCCCCCCCTTCTTCCTCCTCGCTCCTGCCCCCCTCCCCTTCTTCCTCCTCACTCCTGCCCCCCTCCCCTTCTTCCTCCTCCTCCTCACTCCCGCCCCCCTCCCCTTCTTCCTCCTCCTCGCTCCTGCCCCCCCCTTCTTCCTCCTCACTCCCGCCCCCCTCCCCTTCTTCCTCCTCCTCACTCCCGCCCCCCTCCCCTTCTTCCTCCTCACTCCCGCCCCCCTCCCCTTCTTCCTCCTCCTCGCTCCTGCCCCCCCTCCCCTTCTTCTTCCTTCTCGCTCCCGCCCCGCCCGTCACCTGCCGTCACCGCTTCCAGAAGCTGCGTCTCAGGGTCGCGGGCAGTTCCGGCTCGCCTTCCGCCCGACCCCTCGTGACCTCTACCCAGAGGCCGGGTTCTTCCGGTCACGTGGTCCCGGGAGCGGAAGAGTGCATGCTGGGAGCGGTAGTCTCTCTGAGTGCCCGGCGCACTGAGGCGGGGGGGGGCAGAAGGGCGATGGGGACAAGGGTGCGGGGGCCACACACCCCGTGCCGGGCTCTACGTAACCCCCCCAGGCTGTGACCCCAATGGGCGACTCGCCCCCCCCCGCGCGGTGCCCCTGCTGCAGGCCGGGCGGGGGCCGAGCCCCTCACCCAAAGGGCGACCCCTGCTGGCGATGGCGGGTCGCGGCCTGTTGCCGCCGTGGTGCCCCCCCCCCCCATTACAGCCCTGCCAAGGCCTAGAGGGGCAGGGGCAGGCTCCCCACCCCCCCCCCCTTAGCTCAAACTGGCTAAGAGATTTTCAGCGTGACCCCCCCTGCCCCCACCTCCCCCGCCATCTGCCCCTTGAGTCAGGCCCTTAATTCGCCTGGCTCTGCCCCACCCCCTTTCCCATCCACCTCCCTCTACCGCTCTGCTTCAGGAGCGGGCAAATACCGGCCTGGTTCGCCAGGCATAGCGCCCGGTGGGCCACTGCAGGTACGGCCAGTTACAGCTCCTGCTGGCCATGGTGGGTCGCCATTCCCGGCTACTGGAAGATGCGGGAAGCGGTGTGGACCAGGACACCGCTTCCCGCAGTTCCCATGGGCCAGGAATGGTGATTCTCGGCCAATGGGAGCTGCAGCGGCACAGGTCAATATAGCAGCGGTGGCCAGTCAGGTGCTAACCCTGGGGAACTGCCACTGTTTTATTGCCCTTCTCCATTTCCTGCCTCCCACTTCCAGTACAAGATTAGATGCTTGTCTCTTTCACATGCAGTAGCCTAGCATGTTTTTCCCTTGGTCTGCAGCCCTCCCATACGCCTTTCTGTTTTTCGTGAACTTCTCAGAGCACTCATATTAATTAGGTGAATGGGGTGGGAGGAGCACAAGGGACTTACATCCCTTAAGGTCAATTTGCATAACAGCTGATCTGATGTTGGGCGTTGTGCAGCCTGTTACCTCTAAACATGGGTCCATATCACACTAATATAGCACAAGCCACAGTTGCCATGATGACCAGGATGCTGACTGAAGTCCCCACAAAGGCCAGCTGCAAGGAAAGATGCTCACTGGTGCTAGCCCTGCAGCCTGAGGGCTAGCACATGAGTGCTGGCTTCACAAAAGTTTCCTCTAACCCAGAAGGTTCTCACAGTCACAAATTGAGTGGAAGTGCTTAGGCTGTTTGCTTGTTTCTGGGTTTGCTGGTGAGTAAAGGTCACTCTCTGCACCTGGGACTGGAACCGACACAGCACTTGGAGCAGCATTGACATCCAGAGTGTCCTTGGACAGGAGCTGTGTCTGCAGAACATAACTCCAAATGGCAAAGGGGAGCCTTTTTATAGCCACAACTTGCAGCAGCTGGGCAGGGTGAGGGAGTTTTTCCTCAAGAGCAGCAAGGCTCTGAGACAAGCTTTGCCCAGCCTTGCTGTGATACTGTACCTTGGACACATGCCCTGTAACCCTCATATTCCTCATTTTATATCATCATGGTCTTACCTATAAAGTATGCCTTGTAAGGTGTCAGGAGTGCAACTCTGATCTGCTGATGGTCATGTCTCTATCTGTATACCTGTATCATCAATGCATATGACGTTATGTGAATGTGTTGTATGACTGTCACTAAATCATGTTGTAGTGTGGGCAATCAGCCTGATGTCAGCTTCCCAGATATATCAGCAAGGAGAGTAGCCAGTGCCTGGGTTGGGTACCAAACAACCATTGTCCAGCAAAGGAGCTACAATACAATGCATGAGGGGAGTTGCTCATCTTTGCCTGGAAACTCAGCAATGCCTCCAGACATGCCTGAACTTTTGCTTTCCAAACATGTGGACTGAGGGTATGAAAACCTAACACAGGGGGCCATACTTGGCCTTTCTCCTGCCACACCTGCTGCAAGCAAAAAGGGCACTCTGAAGATTTCAACCTTGGCCCAGTTTTTAAGGGAGGAATATGCATACTGTGGATTGCACTATCCAGCACTCAATGAACCTGCTGAAGGTGGGAACCAGCCAGATGGAGGAGGGATGCTCCACCCCCAACTTAGCCTAGCCTCCAGGGGCCAGAGGAGTAAAAGGGGTAAAAAACAAGGCTGATGTCATGGTAGGCTCTCTATTACAGACCATCTAACCAGGAAGAAGAGGTGGATGAAGCTTTTTTAAAACAACAAAATTATCCAAAGTACAGGACTTGGTGGTGATGGAGGCCTTCAACTATCCAGACATCTGTTGGGAAAATAACACAGCAGGGCATGGATTATCCACCAAATTCTTGGAATGTATTGGAGATCTTTTTTTTTATTTCAAAAGGCAGAGAAAGCTATGGGGGGAGGCTATTCTAGATTTGATTTTAACAAATAAAGAGGAACTGGTTGAAAATTTGAAAGTGGCAGATGGTGTGAAAGTGATCATGAAACGATAGAGTTCATGTTTCTAAGGAATGGTAGAAGCAAATTAGAGACAATGGATTTCAAGAAGGCAAATTTTAGCAGACTCAGAGAGCTGGTGGGTAAGGTCCCATGGGAAGCAAGACTAAGAGGAAAAACAACTGAAGTTGGCAGTTTTTCAAAAGGACATTATTAAGGGCGCAAGACCGCACTATTCCACTGTGTAGAAATAATAGGAAGTATGCCAAGAGATCATCCTATTTAACCAGGAGACTTTGAATGATCTAAAAATCAAAAAGAAGTCCTATAAAAAGTGGAAAGTGGGACAAAGTACAAAGGATGTATATCAACCAATAACACAAATAGGTAGGAGCAAAATTAGAAAGGTGAAGGCACAAAATGAGCTCGAAATTAGCTAGAGACATAGTGGCTACGTCTAGACTGGCATGCTTTTGCGGAAATACTTTTAACGGAAAAGTTTTTCCGTTAAAAGTATTTCTGCAAAAGAGCGTCCAGATTGGCAAGGATGCTTTTGCGCAAAAAGTGCTTTTGCGCAAAAGCATCCGTGGCCAGTCTAGACGTGATTTTGCGCAATAAAGCTCCAATCGCCATTTTAGCCATTGGGGCTAAATTCTTCCCTGTCTACACTGGCCCTCTTAGGCAAGTATTCTTGTGCAAGATGGCTTTTTCCCGAGCGGGAGCGTGAAAGTATTTGCACAAGAAGCACTGATTTTGTACATTACAAAGTCAGTGCTCTTGCGCAAATTCAAGCGGCCAGTGTAGACACACCCAAAGGGTATCAAGAAAACATGCCACAAATGTATTAGAAGCAAGAGCAGGACCAAGGACAGGGTAGGCTTATTGCTCAATGAAGAGGGAAAAACAGAAAATGCGGAAATGACAGAGGTGCTTAATAATTTGTGTCGGTTTTCACTAATGTCTAGTTGGCAGCCAATATCAAGCGGAGTGCTCCAGGGGTCAGTCCTAAGGCTGGTTTTGTTCAACATCTTTTATTAATTACCTAGATGAGGGGATGGATTGCACCCTCACCAAGTTTGCAGATGACACACTGAGCGAGGTCGCTATGCTGCAGGGTAGGGAAAAGGTCCAGAGTGACCTAGACAAATTGGAGGATTGGGCCAAAAGAAATCTGATGAGGTTCAACAAGGAGAAGTGAAGAGTCCTGCACTTGGGATGGAAGAATCCTAAGCATTGTTACAGGCTGGAGACTGACAAGCTAGGCAGCAGTTGTGCAGAAAAGGACCTGAAGATTACAGTGGACAAGAAACTGGATGAGTCAACAGTGTGTGTGCCCCTGTAGTCAAGAAGGCTAATGGCATATTAGGGTGCATTAGTAGGAGCATTGCCAGCAGCTCTAGAGATGTGATTTTTCCCATTTATTCGGTACTGGTGAAGCCACATTTGGAATATTGTGTGCAATTCTGGGCCCCCCATTACAGAAAGGATGTGGATGCACTGGAGAAAGTCCAGTGGAGGGCAACAAAAATGATTAGGGGGCTGGAGCACATGACACATAAGGAGAGGCTGAGGGATTTGGGCTTATTTAGTCTACGGAAGAAAAGAGTGAGGGGGGATTTGATAGCATCTTTCAACTACCTGAAGGGAGGTTCTAAAAAGGATGGAGCCAGGCTATTCTCAGTGCTGGCAGATGACAGAAGAAGGAGCAATGGTCTCAAGTTACAGTGAGGGAGGTCTAGGTTAGATATTAGGAAAAAAACTATTTCAGTAGGAGGGCAGAGAAGCACTGGGATGGGTTACCTAGGGAGGGGGTGGAATCTCTATCCATTGAGGTTTTTAAGGCCAGGTTTGACAAAGCCCTGGCTGGGATGATTTGGTCCTGCTTTGAGGCTCGTTGATCTCTTGAGGTCTCTTCCAACCCTAATCTTCTGTGTCACTATGATCACTAGCAAGGCATTGTGAGAGACTGCCAAAGCTGGAGAGACAGTGGGACACCATGGTCCCACTGTCTCAGGCTGGGATCCTGCCACACTTGGCCAGTGGGATCAGGGCTCTGCCACACCTGCAGTGTGGGGGTAGCACCAGCCTAGCGAATGCCCTCCCAGGTACTGATAAAGCTGCTTAGTGCTAGCACCTGAAGCTAAGTCCTCAAAGAAACCTCCACTGGATGCGGCAGGAAACCTGGGGAACAAAGGAAGCACCTGCCTATGACTGTTGCTGCTGTGGCCACATCATTACACACACCCTGGCATCAGGCCCTGCAGTATCTGGCCCACTGGGATCTGGGGCACACAAGGCCAGGCTGTAAGGAGAAGCTGTCATGCAGAGACTGGAGTGCTGATATGGGACAGGCCAGGGTGTGGTGCAGTTCACAGACTTGCCCCCTCCCCTCAATAAGCGTCAGCTGGAGTAGTTCAGAGCTTGTTCTGGGGGAGAAACTGAGACTCACCTGGGACTGGGAGGAAGGGCTCCCTGCAGATCAGTGGGGGTCTCTGATAATGTTCCCTCCAATTTTTCCCATCCATATGAGAATAAATTTTGTTCTGTGCACAGAGGCATGTACGAATGTGCACCACCAAGAGAAACACATGCTGCCAGCTGTGGGTGCCCTGTTAAATCAGCTGTGCGGCACCTGAATCCCTCCTGGGTAGCCACCCACGTGCACAGCTTACAGGGAACTCTGGTCCCTGAGAGACGCAATCACCCTGCAAAAGGAGCTGGGCGTTGCAGATCTTTCAAAGCAATAGGAGCAGCAAGCCGCCTCCAGCATCAGGCATGGTGTCAGGGTGCAGGGGTGAGGTTCTGTCCCTTCTCTGTAGCCCCAATAGGATCAGGGCTGGGATGTGTGAGGAGGCGGAAGCTGGCAGCCTTCTATACAGTCAGTTCACTCTAAAGGTCAGAGGGTAGCTGGACGGAACGAGCAGCTAATAAAAGCCACAGCAGTGACTGCACTGTCAGCAGATTAAGTTCCCAGGGCCGAAGGTTGGGGGCAGGGAGACTGTGTTTTACAGGGAAGCCCTTGGACAAACTTTGCTAAGAGGAAGCAGTGGACCTGTGGGGGGAACAGCATGAAGAGTAAAGCCATGAGCAACACACCAGCCAGCGAGCATGTCAAGGGAGCCTGAGGAATGGGCACTGGGTTACAGGTGCACAAGTGTCTTACTGCAGGGTCCCAGCCCTCCTCCCCGACATGGGTCCGCCTTAGGGGGTGAATCAGCAGCAGGATTCTAGTACTCTGCCCAATCTCTTCTAGGCAGCAAGCTCTCAATCTGCACAGGTCCTCTGGGCCCATCCCATCCAGCATCTGAAGTGCAATCGCAGCAGTCAGCCATGGCACCGGATAGAAACCAGAACCCCAGCACCCAGCCCTGCCCCTCAACTGTACCTAGTACCGGCCTCCTCCTGGGGTACAGCACAGAGATCTTATAGCCAGAGGAGCCCGTAGGGATGCCTAGTCTGGCCTCGCACGGCCCTAGGTCCAACCAACACCAGCACGAACAGAACAAGGCTGCAGAGACTGGGGGCTAAGGGTTTTCTCTGTCCATTGTTTTATTAAACATTCACAACTCAAGTACCTTCATGTTCGGCCAGTCAGAGACACAGGGCAAGTCTGGCACTGGGGCGGAGAGAGCATTTTGCTCCCTCGCACCCCGCGCCCAGCCTGGGGCACTGGAAGGCCAGACCCTTGTGAAGATGTAGCAAGGAGCTGTCTGGCTTTGTGACAGGGTTCAGAAAGGCTTGTAGGAGCTTTGCTCGCTGAGGGCCAGTTCCAAAGGCACAGAGGGCAGCCAGGAGCTGGAGGCCCACTGAAAATGAAGGGTGCCCCCCACTCCCCTTTGTGCTGGTGACTGTCTCCTCCCCTTCCCCAGCACTCAGATCAGGGGTTACTCCAAGGAAATGCATCTCAGTTGACCAATGAGGGACCCCATTATAATGGGCAGTTTCAGCCACCCCAGCTGGGCCTGACAAGAGCCCAGAGGCAAGAGCAAGAGGAACATCAAGGCACACAAGTAAAAGCAGAGCCAGGTCTGAGGCACAGTCCCAATGCTCTGGGGTCCAGGAGGCCCTGGTGCCTCCCATTTTCTGATTAAAAGCAGCTTGGCCCAGTGGCTCAGGAGGGTGCAATGTGAACATGATTCGTAGCCAATAACCCAGCCACCTGTAGGGGCAGGCCAGGGCAGGCCTGACTCAGGGACATCTGTCCCTGGCTGGCAGTAGCCAGAAGCTGCACAAAGCGCAGAAGGGAGAAAGAGCAACGTAGGACATGCAGGGAGCTGCGAGGCAGAGCAGCTGAACAGTCAGGAGAGGATTTGGAATCCCAATGGGATTTGATTTGAGCTCCAGAGCAAAAGGCCAAAGAACTTTCTCCAGCTGCTTCTGACAATCTGCATGGACATCGCCCTGGGATGCTGCCTTTGGTGCCTGGGGAGTTATCCAGGGTCCTGGCTCCGTGACAGCCAGGGCTGGGCACCGGAAGAGACTTGGGGGAGCAGTGTTTCCTGTGGGGGTGCTCCCCATGCACAGTGGCTTCTTATAAAAATGGGGATTGTTGGCCCTTTTTAAAATCATCAAGAGTTTGGCTGTGGGCAAATCAAATCTGGCAGGGACCCACACGTGCTCTCAGTCCCTCACTGTGGGGAGGATAAGCAAAAAGGAACAGTAAGAAACGACTATTGCAGCAGACAACGAAGAACCTTTGCCCTGCCGGGCGGCCTCTATAAAGGATACAGCTTGCAAAAGCAGATTTTGTCCTCCCAGCCAAAGCAACCTTCACATGCTTCATCTACAGACAACTCACGAAGGAAGCCCAGACGAGCCCCACGGCAAACTGGACCGGTCGCACCACTGATGAGGAATATGATGGCAGGTCCCCCCCAAGCAGGGTGTTGTGGGGAGCAGCAAATTTTAGACACCTAAGAGGAGGGCATTTAATTTGGTTTCTCCATATAGAATCGAGAGTGCATCCTCTGGCTGAGGGCTGAGCAGCCCTGGGCCACGGAAGGGGGACCCCCTTTCCCAGGATCTGTGATGGCTCAGACGATCCCAGCATCTTTCTGTACACAAAGGCTCATGCTCCAACAGCGGCTCTCGACTCATTTCCATGGTTCAGCGGTTGGGGCCCAAGGCCCAGTTACATGTGGGCAGGATGGTTCTGAAGGCACTTGATGAAGTCAGCGACGGGTTTGCCCTCGTAGCAGATCTGATACACAGCAGTGAAGAGGGGGAACCTATGGGCAGATGAACAAAATGAGGCTTTGCACTGATGGTAGCAAATCCCTCTCTGTACATACAGTGCCCCAACCTCAGTGGCATCAGCTGCAGGACCCCTAGAAATCCCTGCACCCCACTCTCTTTGCTTAACAGCGCAGCAGTTTAGGTCAGGAAATGAAGACTGGGGGATTCATCCAAGACTGCAGGAGAGGCCCACGAGGCTGACCAGATCTGCTGTTGATAGAGCACAGCCTGCATTCTGGCATTGGCCCGGTAAGACTCAGGGCCACAAGATCTTAATGACCACAGTCAGCTGATGCCTCATTCAACAAATGACACGTTCTGCAGCACAGCACCTGCTCTCCCTCTGCTTGGCACTGGGCTCAACACCAATCCTGAGGCAAAAGTGCCTCTAATTAATAGAATGTGACGTGTTCTCACAAGTCTCCTCTCCAAGTTTTGAGCCACGATGGCCTCCTTAGCTTGCAGGAGCTGCATAGGCACATGCATTGGCTTTACACCTGCAGGAGCGAGGACCCCGGGGTTGCCCTCAGAGGTAACTGGCAAGTCACTGCTGCACCAAAAATGGTCTCTTCCGGATTTAGCACCAGCTGTACCTGGCGTGACATGTCATCGCCTGCTCTTCTGAGCAGCTGTGGCTGAGGTGGTTGGAGGAGACTGGAGCTCCTGTCCCCACACCAGACATGGTGGGTACAGTCTGGCAATTGGGCAGGCAGAGCAGCTGACCTGCAACCCCAGGGGAGGCCTGACTTCACACATACTAGGCACCTCCCCAGATGGCGCAGACATGAAGAACCAGACTAGAGAAGCTAAAAAACAAGTAATTGGGTAACTGCTGAAAATGTCAGTGGTTACAGTTACATGCACCTGCAGTGCAGGGCAGCAGCCAGCTCCCTGGGAGCCAGGGCACATCGGCTCCCGCCTGCCGCCCGACTTACAGGGGCTGGCTGCCACCTTGTGCTGCTGCCTGATACCCAGGCGTATCGGTTAACCGTGTAAACAGGTATCCTATTACATCCCCAACCAGCCTGGAAGGCAGGAGCTGGTCACAACAGCACACGCTGCCCATCGTGCCTGACAACATCGGCATCACTTCTACTGCATTTGTGGGGGCAGAGTTAAGGTGTGGGATGTGGCAGAGAATCCGACCCACTCACAGATGGGGCTCAATGGGAGACTATGGGCAAGCCTTGGGGGAGGGACAAGAGCACTCACTTCTCCACCAGGTTCTTGTGTTTGAGGATGTGGTTCAGCTCGGCAGACGTCTGGGGACCCTGCAGCTTCTGTCCGTTCAGCATCTCCTTCTCCAGCTGCTCAATGGACTAAACCAGCCAAATACAACTCGACCGTAAGGTGAGTGGGGGCTGTTCGCCCTCAGCCCTGGCCCCAGCCTCTCCTGGCTTCCCCTGGTCAGACAACGCCCTCCCAGGGGAGGACCACATGGGCTGCAGAGAGCGGATCGGACCTCCCAGCTCCTGGCAATGCCCCAGCAATGAGGAGAGCAGGCAGGGACCTATCAGGGCAGAGCTCTTTCCAGTGATGGGTGGGGCGTCCACAGCATCCAGCACAGACTGAGCCTTGGCCGCAGGACACTGAGTGCGGATCTGATTCACCAAGGAAGCGAGGCCACCGTACTCTGAGCCACAGGGCACCTCTGGCTACATCCCAGTCCCTGCCCAGCCCCGTCCCCCACGAAAGAGCAGGCGGCTCAAGTCTCTGTTGCCACCAACGCTCCCCACCCTGACACGCACCTTCCCGGTTTTGACAAAGGCCTCGGCCACCCTGCGGTTCCTGCCGCCATAGCAGGTGGTGATGAGGTCGGCGATCCCACAGCTCTCCAGGAAGGTGGCCGCAGTGACAGGGCCCTTGCAGAAGAGCTTGGAGAAGGTGATCATCTCCACCAGCCCGAGGCGAATCACAGCTGCCTTGGTGTTGTCCCCAAAGCTCAAGCCGTCACAGAAACCAGCCCCTACGGCTACAACGTTCTGGGGGAGACGACAGCACAGAGGGGCCTGTTACCAGCCGTCAGTGCCACGAGACACCTCCATGGTCCTGGAGCATTGAGGCTCCTTATGGGTCCTGAGGGTTCACACCTGCTGCTCCTGCTCAGCGCCTCTCAGCTAAGCAGGGCTGGATCAGGCCCACACCTGGATGGGAGACTGAGGTGGCATCCTTACTACATCCACTTGCCTCAGCATGACCATGCTGCTGCCAGAGGTGGGGTAACAATAAGGCCTCCCTATTGCTCCCATGATGCTTGTGCCAGCGCAGAGGCGTTACCATGGTAACCCAGCCAAAGACCACCTCAGGCCTGCAGAGGTGATAGGCTAGGCCTGTTGCTATCCCCATGCCTTGCCCTTTCATGCACCTTCAGGGCCCCACAGATCTCCACGGTGTCAGCTTCTGGTACCACAGTGATCCGGAAATTGGGTGTCTGCATCAGCTCCTTCAGGATTTGCCCATGCTCCAGGTTCTTGCAGCCTAAAGGGAGTTGGGAGAGGCATTACCAACAGGGACTCCTGGAGAAAGACTGTGCCCAACCTCCGCCTGCCCAATGAACTCATACCCCTGCACTCCTGACTGCCCAGCCCTGCGGCCGAGCTTTTAGAGCTGGGGCCTTGGGAAGGAATCTGGTTTACCTACGCTGGGGCTTCAGAGATGGCACACGGATTAGTCCAGTGCCAGCTCCCACCAGCCCCACGAAAGGACTCCAGGGTCCCACTGACAAAAGGCAGCAAAGGTGCCTTTTCCAGAGCAGGAGTCTCTCCCCTGGGACCTGGCATTAACACAACTCCCACAGCTACACACAGCACCCTCGCCCTGAGCAGCTAAAGGCAGGGCCTACTCGCCAGGACTTAGAATGACAGAACCATAGAGCTGGAAGAGACCTCAGGAGGTCATCAAGTCCAGCCCCCTGCCCAAGGCAGGACCAATCCCAAATAAATCAACCCAGCCAGGGCTTTGTCAAGACTTGGGGCTTCCTTTCCCAGCAACCCGCTCTCTGATACCGCATAGCCACAGCCAGACGAGGGGGAAACTGACACAATGTGGGGACAAGTGACCTCTGGGGAAAAAGCGGCAGGGAAATGCGCTGAAATGTGCAGGGAGGCCAGGCCAGGGGACCGGCAGTGCGTGAGCCCTACCCTCCACCTAGAAATTAAACCCAACCCCGGCTAGGCTAGCAAGCAGCGTTTGCCAGACCCAGCGGGGCTCCTCTGAATTTCATGCAGCACCCTCCCCAAAGTGCTGACCTAGGAGAGAAGCAATGGGCAAGGACCTGGAGAATTAAACGTGTGGTGAAGCTGGGCAAGCACAGATGGTGTCTGTCGTTAGCCTGGGGCTATCACGAGAGGCAGATGGTCTCTCAAGGGCTGGCAGCAGCAAGGGGCCTTGAGTTTTCTTTTATTGCAGTGATCAAGGGAACCACAGCCTGGCTGTTCAACCTAAATAACCCTCCTCCGCCCACCACACCCTTAACCTCCCACTGCTTGCTGCACCTCAGCGTCTGAGGCGTGATCCTGGAACACGAAGCCGTAACAGAGCCCTGGTGCTAATTCAGCTGGCGGCAGAATCACAACTTTGACTTAATAAGGAGCCTTTACTCAGAGCATGCCTGGCAGGACTTGAACATGCTGAGACCTAATTAGGAACATCACGTGCTTGGCTTCCCTTGCTTGCTCACCAGCTGAATGAATGTGCCAGTCACTCAGCTCCTTGCAGGAGCAACAAACATGAACCCAAGGGGAGTGGCACCTGCAGGAGTGGGTGGGGAGCTTTGCTTCTCCACTCTAATCCCCCAGCAGCTCCCTAGGGGTGTATAATGTCTGTGCAGCCTGAGTGGAGGTTGGCCCCAACCTGCTCTGAATACCCTGTGACAGATGCTGCAGGGAACAAGTCTGCCCTGAGCAGAGACTTGGGATTAGCATGACGATGACTGCCCCCCCCCCCCCACACACACTGCCTCTCTGGATTGGGAGGCTCCCTCGTGCTGGGAAGGACACAAACACAAGATGCACCACAGCTCCTGCCTGGAGGCAGGTGTTGTAAACAGGACTCACCATTATGACTGAGGCATGTTTTATAGGGATTAAACACATTCAGCAGGCTGGAGATGCTGAATACAGCAAATAAGCCAGAGGGAAGATAATATTTTACTGTAAAACAGAGCAGTCCTTAGAGACTAACAAAAATAGATACTTAGGATCATGAGCTTTCATGAGCAAAACTCACTTCATCAGATGAGCTGGAGTGGAAATAACAGAACCAAGATATTTATAACAAGGTTACAAGGTTCTGTTATTTCCCCTTCAACTCCTCTGATGAAATGGGTTTTCCCCAAGAAAGCTCACGTTTCTATATATTGTTGTTAGTCTCTAGGGCTACATCTACACTGCAGCCTTTTGTCAGCAGAGACAACGCACATGTATATAATCTGCCGATGCTTTTTGCAGAAGAGGTTTTTGAGCAAAAACAAGCAGTGTAGAGGGGGTCGTTTTGCACAAAACCCCCCTTTTGCACAAGATCCTGGATACCTCCTTTTTTGAGGCATAAGGGATCTTGCACAAAAGGGGTTTTTTTTGCGCAAAACGGCCCTGTCTACACTGCTTGTTTTTGCGCAAAACCTCTTCCGCAAAAAGCATCGGCAGAGAATATGCAAATGACAGAGACATTTGCATTGTCTCTGCCGACAAAAGGCTGCAATGTAGACGTAGCCTAGGGGTACGTCCTCACAGCAGCGTTATTGCACGTTTACACTGCAAGTCCATTATTTTGAAATAAAGATCTTCTTATGCCGACTTCAGTAAACCTCATTGTATGAGGAGCAAGAGAAGGTAGAGGAAGAGTGCTCTCTTTCGAAATAACTGCTGTGTAGATGTGCCCAAATTCAAAATAAGCAATTTGCGTCGCTCAAGTTGTGTAGCTTATTTTGAGTTTAGCCCCGCTGTATAGACGTACCCTAAGATGCCACAGGACTACACTTCTGAGACTGTAGAACGCAGCTCTTTGCAGGCAAAACCTCAGAACGTCATGCCTGTCCCAGAGGGACAGTGCCCCTTTAATAACGGACGGGGCACTGAAAGCAGAGGCTGTGATTTTCAGACATGGGGCCAAGCTCCTCAATCAACATTTATGCTCAGGCAGGACCTGGCTCAATAGTCAGAAGCTTCAGTTGTCTTCAACAGAGCTTGGCCATTCTGGAAGCCAGGCCAGTATTGAACTTAAAGACCTGGATGCCAAGCGTCGAGGTTTGAAAAGTTTGCCCTAAATTACTAAAACCCCACGAATGCAGGACAATGCACGACCCAGCCCAGCTCAGCTCCTTAGTTTTCATGCTGCAACATTGCTCCTCTGTGCCTTGCATTTTGCCTGTGTGGAGTCCTGTAGGACAAGGACTTGGCTGCTTTGCATGGCAAGAAAGTGCCCCACGCAGGGTGGCTGCTAGATAAAGTAATGACCCCAAAATAGTTCCCAGGAGACCTGGCCAATGCCAAGATTCTGGTGCAGCCAGCAAGCAATAACTGACATGGACCCATGCCATGAAAAACGTCCTCTCAGACTGTCAGCACTGGTACCAGGCCTGTGTTTGTGCAGCACCCAGCAAAAGAGGCTTTGGCTGCTAGGCACCATGTGATTAGGACTAAGAGCATGACGGGTTTGCAATGTTATAGTCTCTTCTCCCTCCTTTGCTGTGTCTTGGCTGCTTTTTAAGCCAAATCTCATGAGCAGAGGAGATGCCCCAGGCAGGCGGCAGCTCTGTCGAGCTTGGCTGCTTTCTGTGTTCCACAGACAGGCCACACAGATGCCCTGTCATCAGCTGGGCGTGCAAGCTGCACTATGCGAGAGGGTCCCCAGAAGTTCCCTTAATGTGCTATCATGGGACCTCTGCTCAGCTCCCCTCAAGGGCCCCAGCTGCCTCGGGGCACGTCCACACAGCAGGGCTAAAGCCGAGTTAAGCTACGCAACTTGAGCGACGTCAATTGTGTAGCTGAAGTCGAAATAGCTTATTTTGGCTCTTGGCGCAGTCTACACAGCAGGAAGAGCGAGTTAGAGTCCTCCGCCTTCCCCTACTCCTCATACAATGAGGGTTACAGAAGTCGGAGGAAGAAGTCCTCTAGCTTGACATTATTTTGACATTATGTTGAAATAACTGTTTGGCTACGTCTAGACTAGCATGATTTTCCGGAAATGCTTTTAACGGAAAAGTTTTCCGTTAAAAGCATTTTCAGAACAGTGTCTAGATTGGCACGGACGCTTTTCCGCAAAAGCACTTTTTGCGGAAAAGCGTTCATGCCAATCTAGACGCGCTTTTCCACAAAAATCCCCGATCACCATTTTCGCGATCGGGGCTTTTATGCGGAAAACAAATCTGAGCTGTCTACACTGGCCCTTTTGTGCAAAAGTTTTGCGCAAAAGGACTTTTGCCCCAATGGGAGCAGCATAGTATTTCTGCAAGAACACTGACAATCTTACATGAGATCATCAGTGCTTTTGCGGAAATTCAAGCGGTCAGTGTAGACAGCTGGCAAGTTTTTCCGGAAAAGTGGCTGATTTTCCAGAAAAACTGGCCAGTCTAGACACAGCCCTTGTGTGTAGACGCGGACTGAGACTGCTGTGTAGACACAGCCTTAGAGTCAAGAGGCTTCTCCATCTGGTGCAAAGCCAGAAAATCCAGAGAGCAGGAAACCCAGCACATTTATGCTTCCATCCCCAGGAATAACGGGCTTGAGACTGGATGTGAGAGGAGGGTTTTGCCACCAGTGCCCATGGAGGCCATGAGCCCAGACAGCTCCCCGCACACAAAGGCCAACAGCCCTGCGCCCTCCTTCGTGTTACTGAGGTCGGCCAATGCGCCAAGACCCACATCAGGGTGCAGGGATGGGGGTGGGGGAGAAACTAAGCTCTGGCATCCATTCCCTCAGCATCTGACTACCCATGGAGGCCTCTCCCCCACCCCTCACTACCTGTGGGCAAGACGGGTGGAAGGCAAGACCCCCATCCTGGGAGGAAAGACTAGTACAGCCCCGAGTAGGGGAGCTATTTTAACCCCTGGTAGGCCTGCCCCGAGGGGGGCGATAGTGTGTGTGGGGGAGGGGAGGGGGAGGTTGGCTCTTTACCAATGGTTGTTTCACAGAACTTCTCATCTGCCACTTCATTGGCAATGTTGGCCCCCATCAGAACACTCATCTCGATTCCCAGCCACTCATGGATAATGTCCGAGATCAGCTTCAGCCCCTCCGGGCCCTCATCCACCCCCTGCGATGCAACCAGGAATAGTGGTTATTCCCCCAGGGGATTGGCTCCCTGGTAACACCCAAGCACCCTGTTACATCCCTTTCTGTGTCCTCTGTGCCCCACCTGCACTAAACCCTGCCCCATGGCCCACCTTCATGCCTTAGACCTGAGGGTCTGAGTTGTTCCTATAGTGCCCTAACCTTCACCTCCATGCCCCAGTTCTGTTATCCCTTCACCAGCTCCAGCCCCCACAACTGTAATGCCTGGTCCATAGTCTCCCTTCGTTCCGGGCCTTTCCTTCACATGTCCTAGTCATATTCCCCCTACAGTCCCACAGCCAAATACCCAGTCTATAGTCCTTCCACCTAGAGACCTGGCCACCTCCAGCGCCTGCTGCTCCTATCTACACAGCTTGGGTCCTGCGAGCCAGCGCTCAGAGCCATCCCAGTGAGCCATGCTCGGCTGCCGAGCCTCTTGATGCCACTCCCGCCGCTCCCACCTTGATGAGTGACACCCCGATGGCCTCCTTCTTCACATGGCCTTTGAGCTGCTCACAGAGTTTGCCGATGAACTGGTGGGGCACCACGAAGATGAGGATGTCTGCCCCTGCTGAGGCCTTCAGCACGTCTGGCACCGCCACCTGCAGGGGAACAGGCCCATCACCAAGGAGCTGTGACCATTGTCACCATGCTGCTACCTAGTGAGAAGGGGCTTGGAGCAGTGGGGAACAAGGGCTACTGGGGCTCCCCTGTGGAGGAAGCATGGTCGATGGGAGAAGTTCACCTGGCTCCTGATGAGCTTTCAAGCAGGGTCTTGAGGGAAGGATCCAGTGGGGAAGCCGGGCTTGCAAATGGCAGAGCATGGCCTGGAGAAAGGCTCAGGATGGGCAGAGAGGGGCCAGCTAAGGAGATTGGGAACTTGTGGTGCAGGAAGATGAGGCTGATGAATGGGGAGACCACATGCCTATCCGGCAGGGGGAGTCCTTAGCTGGGTTTAACCCCGTCCATTCCCCTACTGGCACATGGCCCTGTAACAAGGGACGCCCCTGAAGCAGCACAGACCACTGGAGAGGCAGGTGCACCTTGCAGGCCTTGGTGCCCTGAAGCACAACCAGACATGCAGCCCTGTTCCCATCGGAGTGACGGGAGTGCCCAGTGCTCCAGTAAAGCGAGTGCCATGGGTGAGACACAGGGTCATCCAAACAGCAGGGGCTGAGGGGGGACTTCATGGGGTGAGAGCAGCAGGGGCCAGCCGCAGGGAGCACAGAGCAAGGTCACTGCATGAATGAGTAACTGAGTCTGTGAGCCATTCTCCACGGCGGTTACACAAGCCCTTCGAGGCATCAGAGAACCAGCGGGCGCCGATAGTTATTTATTACCTCCATCACCAAGGAGACAAAACAGGCAACCCCCTCCCCCATCTTCCCGCTGCTGGGTGAGACACCAGCCAGCTCCTCTAGCCACGACTGTTTCAGGGCTCCGCCGTGGCAGGAGAGGGAGGCCATTGACTCCAAGGACTCTCGCCCCAGACACCCTCAAGCCGCCCAGCAAAGGAGCCATGACTGGCGCTTCCTAGCCTCTGAGGCCATGTGATGTGGCTGGGTGCTGGGGCCCACCAAGGGCTGGTTTAGCAGTCCAAGGAGCAGGCACGGAGCCTCTTCCTTGCACAGGGCTGGTTGAGCAGGAGCCTCAGACACCTTTGGCCCCTGAGGTCCCGGCCTTTGCCATGTGTGTGGTTGCTGCCCAGAGGAGGCTGCAACACTTCAGCCTTCCTGTGACACCCCAGGAGGCTCCCAGGCCTCCCCCCATCCTGTCCCTGGCTCCGGCTGGGGGAAGAGCCTTTGCGCCACCACCCCCCCAATAAAATGTTGGACTCACCACATTGGGCGGCAGCTTGTGCCCGGGCAGGTATTTGACGTTCTCGTGCTGCGTGTTGATGACTTCGGTGAGTTTCCGGCCGCCCACCTCCTCCTCGAACACCCACATGGTGACCGTGGGGTCGAACTGCTCCCGCTGGGCCGCATTGCTGCCCACGATCTTGGCGATGGCAGAGCCCCTGCAGGGAGCAGAGGAGGCAGATACATGGGGGGGGGGGCGCGGAGCCCCCCATCAGGCCCCAGGAGGGGTATGGGGGCCTGATGGGGGGGAGGGCGCGGGGCCCCCCATCAGGCCCCAGGAGGGGCATGGGGGCCTGGTGGGGGGGAGGGCGCGGGGCCCCCCATCAGGCCCCAGGAGGGGCATGGGGGCCTGATGGGGGGGAGGGCGCGGGGCCCCCCATCAGGCCCCAGGAGGGGCATGGGGGCCTGATGGGGGGGAGGGCGCGGGGCCCCCCATCAGGCCCCAGGAGGGGCATGGGGGCCTGGTGGGGGGGAGGGCGCGGGGCCCCCCCATCAGGCCCCAGGAGGGGCATGGGGGCCTGGTGGGGGGGAGGGCGCGGGGCCCCCCATCAGGCCCCAGGAGGGGCATGGGGGCCCCGGCAGCAGAAGCTCCAAGCGGGCTCCCCCCCCCCGGGGCCCCTGCAGAGCTAGGCGCCCCCCTGTCACACTGGGACTCGCTGCCCGTCCCCCGCCCGGAGTCTCCCCCGCTTGGCAGGACCAGCCCCGAGCCCGGCACGCCCGCCGGGCGCCGCAACAGCTGGAGCGTGGCGGGGGCCAGTGTCCGGGGGTGGCAGCGGGACCGCTCGGCTGGGACCCCCCCCCCGCAGCAACCGGTGCAGGCTCCGCGGGCGGCAGGAGCCGGGGGCTGCCCCGGGGAGGCGGGGGACGCTCACCAGTTCCCGGAGCCCACGATACAGACTTTCCGGCCGCCCATGGTCGGGGACGAGGGGGCGGCGACTGAGCGGCGCCTCCAGGACGGGGGGCACTTAACGCCCCCATATGTCGGGTGTGACACGCCCCTCGCCACAAAACCACGCCCACAAAGGCAGCAAGCCACGCCTCCCGCTTGGCCCAGTCTGTGGGCGGGGGGGGGGGGGTCAGGAAAAAGGGGGGACGAGGGGCAGTGGAGACAAAGGACATGTCCCCCTTCACTGCCCATAGCCCACCATTGCAAGCTTTGGCCAGACAAGCATTAGTGCTGTTGTCCCTGGCGTGGCATGGGGCACAGCAAAGGCCAGCGTTGGCCCTGGAATCAGCTAATGCCTTAGGGATGCAGAGGAACAATAAAGGCCTTTATATGGCAGAACATTTTGTTTTAAAGCCCAGAGTCAGATGCTTGCCATGAGGCAAGGGAATCAATAAGGTTGAAAAGTAGTGCAAGGCTAGGGATGAGCTATTTGGGGCAGAGGCCCCGGAGGGCTGGAAGCAGATGGGTTATATTAGTGGGGAAAGGCTGCACCATGACCAAGACATCTGCAAACTGAGCAGATAGGACTCAGAGACAAACACTGCCAGGATGTTTTTCTAAATAATAAAATAGTTGTTTCAAGTGTGGCGATAATTTTGTCTTTATCAAAGTGAAGCATCTTGCAGTCAAGGTCCCAGGCACAGAATGAGGAAACCTTTTCACTTCCCTTGCTCACTCATAAACCACCCTCCCCCTTACATTTACTTCAGCAGACATTTATACTTTGCTGGAAGGGGGCTGTGGGCAGAACTTGGACACAAGAATTTTATTTTAATCCCCCTGTTGCCATTCAATGTTTGTGGCTGTGGAGACAGACAGCAAACCTCCTACACTTCCATTTACCCAAGGTGGAGCCAGGAGGAGCGCTCCCTTACAAGAATGAGGGATTGTCTCTAACTCACCATAACACCTCTCATACAAAGCTGTACTGCTCACTTTGAGTTAATTGCAATTTCCTAGCAACAGGAAGAGATGCCAAATCCATGTATGTTGTGCTGGTCCCTGACTATTAGCAAAACAAGGAAGCTTTTACTGGAATAACTTCCATTGGTGAGAGAATTTCTGAGCTTACAGGGAGCTCTTATTTAGGTGTGGCAGACTCAGAGCCTTTGGTGGCCCAAATAAATTCTGGAGACCAGATGTGAGCTCTGTACAAGCCGAAAAGCTTGTCTCTCTCTCTAACAGGTGGTCCTATAAACAATGTTATCTCATCCACCTTATTTGTCTAATGCCAAATCCATGACTTTTTAGGTAGTTTTAGAAAAGTCAATGTAATTAGGACCTTACTAAATTCAGTCCATTTGGGTCAACTTCAGCCATAGGATTTTAAAAATTGTAAATTTATTTCAGCTATTTAAATCTGAATTGTCACAGTGCTGTAACTGTAAGGACCCTGTCCCAGCAGGGAGTTCTGTATGTGTGTGGGGCTCCTGGAGGCGGGGCTGTTTTCAGAGCTGGGCAACATGTAAGGGTGGCCTACCCCTCAAAATAACTTTGTGACCCTTCTGCAACTCTCTTATGGGTCAGGATCCACAATTTGAGAAATGCTGGTCTCATGAAATTAGGGATGTAAATAGGTAAACAGTTACCCGGTAAGCATCACCCTTACTGGGTGATGGTTATTGGTAACTGGGTAACCAGTGCCCAGGCCAGCTGGCACAGTCTCTCAGTAGGCAGAGGAGCGGGGGCAGGAGGAGGGGGCTATTTCTCCAGCCCAGTTGGGCTCAGTTAACAGTGTAACTGTGATAATTTTTATCAGTTACATGGTTAATATTTGTATATATTTTTACATCCTTGCATGAAATCTATATAGAATAAGATAAAAGCACATAAAAGACCAGATTTCCTAGTCTGTAACAGGATTTTCATGGCCATGAATTTGGTCGGGCCCTATAAATAATGAAGCACCCTCTAAATTCTGCACATTTTAAAAGGGAGTAAAATTTGGACCATAAAGAAGCTGTCTTCCTCCTAAAAGGGAGTGGTGTCTAGTGTTCCTGCATGCCCTCCCCAATGAACAGAGCTCCCGCTACGTGAGGGGGTTGCAGGTACAAACAAGAGGTCATTTCATCCCTTACACAGCAGTGATGTACCAGGAGCTGCCTGCTACACAACTGCAAGTTACCATTTGCCAGCACAGGAGGTGAGTGGCTTCCTTCATAGGAGGCTTTTATTAAAACTGACATCTACAAGGATACAGTACAAAAAAAATTTTGGTCCATGAAAAACCATAATCAGTTAATAAAAACAGTAATTCTGCAACAGGTACACTTGCCTAGGCAATATCCAAGTATCCTTCACTATTACTTGCCCTGAGAAGCCGGTGGTCTGCATTAGCCGGGACCAGGACTTCAGCCCCTGGTGCTACACAGGGGCAATTCTTTAAGGGTACAGAAGGGAGGGAAGGATGGAAAGTCTATTACTTGCAGACACATTGTTGCTCGCTCTCTCTCTCTCACACACAAACACAGGCTATAGTGGCTCCTTATTTCATAGCAGCCCCTCAACAACACTTCTGGATACTGTGAGGCTGTTTGTCAGTAACATGATTTTGCAGCTAACGGCAGAAGAGCCCAACCAACTAGGTTCAGAGCCCATTCACTTCAGTCCCCAAAAGGAATCTGAGCAGAAATATATAGCCCCAGGTAAAGAGTGCACCCTCCCCGCCACTCCCCCCCCCCCCACCAACATGCCTGCCACACACACATGGCCCTGAGGGCTAAGGGCACTAATTCATTCCATGAATCAGCATCTAGGCTGCTACTCTCCCAGCTGGAGAACCCCCCCCAGCACATACTCGATCATCTGCCCTGGGACAGCTGTAGAACCTACTCTCTGACCAATCGTGGAAGACGACAAAGCAGAGGAGCCTTGACATCTGCTAACTTGTTAGGAGCTGTCGGCAGAGGCCCAGGCTGCCTCCTCACATCCATGCAAGGGGCCATTCACTTCACCAAAGGCAGAGATGCAGAATCATCAGCAGCCACCTCCAAGAAATGACCCTAAGGCTTTCTGCTCCTGCATAATCCCACCGCAAGGAGCAGCGGTGGGCGCATTCCCCACTTCCTGCTGCAGGAAGAGCAAGCAAGACTGCATTGCTGCTCAATCCTGCATGAGAACTATGCATGCAGCAGTCACCTCTTCATAGCTCCTCCATTCCTATGCTGAGCCAGGGTCTCTTTTGTGCTCCAGGCCTAGGGAACAGGAATGGAGCTTTAACTAAGACAGAGACTGGATGGGAAAAGCAGTTCTCCACGCAGCATAGAAACCCTCTTGCAGGAGAGGAGAGTCCTACAAGGGACAATGCAAGAGCACCCCCTAGGGGGACAGCGTGTGCCAACATGTAGGAGCTCTGTCTGCTGTGTCTCAGGGGACCTTGAGAAGTGAATGGCCCCGGGGCTCTGTCCACATGGCAGATCCAAGTTCTCTGGGGTGCAAGAACTAGAGCCGAGTTTTGGAGGAGAAGGGGCTGTGGTAAGGTTCTGAACTCAAGAGAAGTTCTGAGCCTGCAGCAATACTGGATATTGGGCAACGCAGAGACAGTCGGCTTGGGGACTGACAAGGCCTCAGTGAGGGAGGAAAGCAGGTAGCAGTGTGTGACCCTTTGAGCCTGTCTGCTTGCTACATCCCAAAAGCCCCGTGGGGCTCAGGAGTCACACTGATACGGACACCGCCAGAGGTGAGTGATGGCTGCAGGTCTCTATGCCGTAGTGGGGGTTGTGTGGGCCTAAACAGTGACCCCTGCAGCTCTCAGTCTCCACAAATAGCTGTGATGCCTTCTGGTCAGGGGCAGAGTGGGGCAGCTTATGTGTTGCGGATTCCCAGTGCCTGCTCCAGCTCCTGCCGTCTCTGCTGCACCTGTGAAGGAGAAGCCAGACCCCCCTGCTTTAATACACTTACAGGGCATGGTAAGTCAGAATTTCACTAGCAAATGCTCCAGGCCTGGAGGGAGGGAAGGAACCGTGAGCCCAAACCAATTCACAGCCCCTAGGAAAGACACCGGACTCCTTCCTTAGCCGGGCTGTGTCTTTCCTGTTGCCTCAATCCTGTCTGGAGCAGAGTGCACAGATGGCAGTTTGTTCCCCAGGCCAGTGGAGATGCACTCCCTGCACAGCAAGAAGGCTGCACTGCCTAGCGGTTAGAGGAAGGCAATGGAGTCAGGATGCCAGGGTCCTAATGCCAGCTTTACCAGTAATTCCCTGCATGAGCTTGGACATAACTTGTGCTTGGGCGTCCCCATTTTGAAGTGCCTCCCTCCTCCAGGGCTCTGAGGGAACTAGTGCATGGGCACAGCTCTTCAGGCTCTGACACAAAGGGCTAAGAAAAGGGCAAAGAATCTTTTTGGTTTGCTTAACAAGAAGCCTGCGATGGGGCAGTTGCAGTTTCAGTTTCATGCCGGGGATTTTTGGGGCGTGGCACCAGCTCTCTGACAGGGCCCATGTCAGGTCTGCAGCAGCACCCTGTGGACTGCTCCTGTTCAGAGATCTGAAAGCAACGGCCAAGCCAGCATGCATCCCAGCAGGGAGGGGCAGATACACTGCACAAGGGACCCTCAGCAAGCCCAAGGACCATGGGTCTGCTTGTGATAAAGGAGGTACGGGCAGTGAGATGGTGGGAAGGGCTAACACTAGTATCATGACACTGGTACTGATACTAATTGGATCTAAGCCAGCAAATCGTATGATGGGGTCTTTCCAGCACTGGTGACTGTTTAGTGCAGGGGTGGGGAACCTCAGGCCCAGAAGCCCCAGGCCCCGCAACACTGGGGAGCCCATGCTGGCACTCCAGCCTCCTGCCTCACCTCGCCTCCCCTCCCCTCCTTCCCCCCCCGGCTGTCCCCCCAGTGGACTGGAGCACACAAAATCTACTAGGCTGGGCTCCACATAGGCGCTGGTGTGCAAGGGGAATGTGGGGAGTGTCTTTCTCCTCAGTTGCAGGTCAGGGGGCCACGTCAGTGAGGGGTGTTTTGTTTGCTTCTCACTTATGTGCAACCCCCGAATGATTTTTCAGTGGATCAGCGGCCATCCCAAAGAAGGTTCCCCATCCCTGGTTTAGTGACAGTACAAAGCTACCCCCAAAAATTGCATCACCATATCTGAAGCAATAGGACTTGGGATGGCAAATCCAGGTCCACGGTGCATTGGAGATCAGGGCTGAAATGCATCAGCCGAGCTATGTGGGTGAAACCATGTGCCTGGCTGCTATGCCCAGCTTAAGCTTACGGCACCTCCCTGCAAGCAGCGCAGCGGCTGCCCGGTGTGGATGGATTCTCTCCCCCCCACTCCTCCCAGGGGAAAGCTCACCTTGGAGTAGAAGTATCTGCAGACAGCTTCCTGGGCCCAGGGCTGGAAGTAGAATTCAGCTCTACGCTCCTCTTCTGGATTCCCAACAACATCAGTCATGGTCTGGAGGCACCAAGAGAGCAGCTTACAACCCAGAGTCATGAAGCTGCCCAATTACCCTCCCCCATGTCCTGGGCTAACGACAAGCACTTTCCCCACGCAGGCTCCAGCAAGACCTGGCCCAGCCAATGCTGTCAGACTGAAATCCTGGTGCTCAATTCCAATTCTTGCTGTGGCTGCAGACCTGCACGTTGTGCCCCTGCATGGATCTCAGCTGCTCCCTGAACAAGAAGAGTCTGAGTGGATGGACTGAGCCTCTGTTGACCTTCCACATAAAAGGGCAAAACCTTTTTACCTTTAGATCTCGGCACTGCGACTGGAGCCAGTCGTTGATGAAGCCTTGGGGATCACGGGCAAAGCTCAGCATGAACTCCCGTTGTGTTTTCAGCTGGTTAATGGTTTCTATTGTCTCGTGGATCTGAGAGAAATACAGGAATGGGGTATTGCTGAATCAGAGCACAGAGCCAACCCAACAGAGAGGCAAGACAAACCAAAGGGCCCAACATGTTAGGATGGAAAACTCTCACATTTCCGTGCTGACCCAGATGTGTGACATGCATCCCATCCCACATCCCTCTGCCTGTAGAGACAGGGCAGTAGGTTCACCAACGCCCTGACATGCTCATTCAGTGCCATTCATCCAAAGATCTCACAGGGCTGTAACTACCAGGAAGCCTGACAATCCCTCCAAGACACAGCTTCACATTTACTCCACTGTAGCGAGACAGAGGCACAGAATGAAGCGACTTGCCCAAGTTCTCCGTAGATGATCCGGGAAGAGGATTTAGCATTCTAATTCCCAGTCCCTTGTTCTAACCACTAACCCAGTTTCCTTCTAATCACTCACTCTCAACTTTATTTTCTGGGTAAGTAAAAAGACTGTTGCCATGTGATTTGGTACCGTAGAAACGGTGCTAGCCTGGCAGAAATGTTGCTCTCACTGTTCCAGATCCCAAATATAAAGTCACTAGATGTATCGGTATTCAAGAAAGCCACATGAAAGATCTGCCCTGCGACAAAGCGCCAGCCAAGCTCACCCCAGCACACAATATAAGAGTTTATAGTTGGGGGGGCAAGACGCAGCTCCTACCTTGTTATCCAGGGCAGCGATTTCCTGCTGGCTGGCTGTGGACAGCAAGAAAGAATTCATCTGAGTTTTAAGAGTATCATCCACTTCCACATCGATGTCATAGCAGGCGGTTTTTTTCTGGTCGTTTGGGTCAACACTGTGAACATCAGCAAAAGAACACCCAGAAAAAGCGAGAAGCCTGAGTCAGTGTTTGAACATCTCTGAGCTCCAGAGGTTGACACAGGGGTAGGGAAGACAGTATTGACTTCTGCATTGCATTTAGTTTTTTGTAACAGGCAAAAGGGGTCAGTAACACTGAGGAGCAGGGAAATGCTTCACCTCCCTGGCACACATCCTGCATGCAGCACAGGGAGCTTACAGTCTAGAAGGGCAGCGCAAGGGCTGGAGTTCAAACACGAGAATACAAGCAGTGTGGAGATGAGCGTTGGCAGGAGGAAACAAAGCAAGGATTTACAGAACCAGTGCTTGGTGAACTGGAAAAGCAGCTGTTGAATGCACACAGGGCAGAATGACGCGTGGAAAGATGGAGAAGAGCAGGAATTTCAGCTGCTACCGAAACTGACTGCAACAAGGAGCATCTCCCCATCCAAGTCTCACTAGCTCACGTATTCGCCCTTCCCAACAAACAGCACCTCAGGGGCCAGTCTCACCTGATCACATGGTTAATGATGATTGGTTCAGGGGGCATGAGCAAAGCATGCAGCCTTTGCGGGATCTCAGAGAACTTCATTCGCGGGGACTCAAATATCTGCAAGAGAAAGAGGGGGTGGAGTGGAAAGCTGCTCAGCACTGGGAAAGGGGCAGCCTGGAGAACTTCTGGTTCCTGGAAAGAGGAGCCAAAGTTGTCCCCTGTCCCAAACACAACACTCCAGCCACCCTACGTTAGAGACATCTTTACCTGCTGGAGATACTTGTCGCAAATGACATACTCCCGCTCATGGGGGTCCTGTAGCTTGTGGGTCTTGATGTACTGCCACAGTGCCTGGATGATCACTGGTCGGGTCTGGGTATGAATCCCCAGGAGACGAGCCAGGCGGGGGTCAAGTTTGAACTGCGGAGGCTGAGGAGACAAGAGCATAACAGAGATGGGGGTAAGGATGAGGCAGCTGCCGACAGGGCTCATCCCAGTCACAAATCTGATGTTAAGACACTGCTCGCTCCCCACCAGCCTTCCTACCCTTCCTACCTGATAGTCCAGCATCAGGAGAACAGTACAACGCACATTCACATCCCCAGGCCTCTTCACCTGGAAGCCATCTGTCTCCTGGGTGGTGGCAGTTCTGTGCCACTGGGGGGGAAAAAAAAAGCAGGGGGTGGTGGTTTAGAGAGACAGACTGCCAGGCCATTCCCTCTGCTCCTGTTGCCTAGCAGGCACAACGCTTATCTGTAATTGGAGTTCAGGGATGACACAAACTCCTCCCCCCAAAGATCCTGCCCATATGACAGCATGTGAGCTCTGCCACGTGCCCCTGCACTCTACAGACAGTTGTGGTAGCTCTGACAACACCTCTGAAAGGAGGCTGGAACTCCTGCGGTGAATAGTGCAAGGAGGGTTCATCAGAGGAGCACACAGCTCACCAGTTTTAAAGGTCAAAGATTACTATCCTGGTGCATCAGGAAAGAATGAGACGGATGAAATGTGAACTCACAAGTGGCTGCAAAGGGGCTTCATTTATTTGGCGTGGATCATGTTGCTGTCCCCAAACACAACGGGCTTGGATGCAACGATTATTCACTACACCTAGAAACAGCTGATTGCAAATAACTTTGCCTTAGCCTCTTTGCTAAGACAGGTGTTCTCAGCCTTTTTCAAATAAGTATGTAAGTGTTCCTCAAAATACCAGCTGTGCTGCAAGCAAGCAGCACGTACCATTGATTGGCTTCATCATGAATGATTCCCAACAGCATGCCCAGGTTATCCATCCATCTCTGCTACGTTCCCAGGGTTATCAAACTTGCTCCAAGTACAGGGAACAGAAGAGACAAGCACACGTGGTCTGTGACTTTGCACTTCACACAGGAGCATCTTTAGCCCAAAACTTCACATATACTAATCGTACAAAGCTGAGGGATTCTGATGCTGTTCTTAGGAATCAGAATGGAGCAGAAAGGGCACAACCAAAAGTTATCATCTTACCCAATAAGTTTCAACCTCCACGAGGGAGGTTAGCACTACCTCCATTTCATAGTAGCTATAGAAATTAGTAAAAGCGGTGAGGAGTCCTGTGGCACCTTATAGACTAACTGAAGTGTAGGAGCATAAGCTTTCGTGGGCAAAGACCCACTTCGTCAGATGCATGTCTGGCAGCTCCCAGGAGCCTGCCTGGGGCCGCAAGAGGCGGGCGCCCGCTTGGTCTAGAGCAGAGACCGTGGACCTCATCCAAGTTTGGGGGGAGGCCTCCAATGTCCACAACCTCTGCACTAGGCACAGGAAAGTGGCTGTCTAGGGCAGGATAGCTGCCAGCCTGGCCACCAAAGGCCACATGCAAACCCAGGAGCAGGTTTGCATGAAAATCAAGGTGGTCCAGTGATACCCCTGATTCTGAGCCCTGAGCTTAGAACATAAGAACATAAGAATGGCCGTACTGGGTCAGACCAAAGATCCATCTAGCCCAGCACCAGGTACCCCGGAGGGGATGGACCGAAGACAATGACCAAGCCATTTGTCTTGTGCCATCCATCTCCAGCCTTCCACAAACAGAGGCCAGAGTCACCATTTCTACCCCCTGGCTAATACCACTCCATGGACCCAACCTCCATGACTTTATCTAACTTCTCTTTAAACTCTGTTATAGTTCTAGCCTTCACAGCCCCCGTGGCAAGGAGTTCCACAGGCTGACTATTTGCTTTGTGAAGAAGAACTTTCTTTTATTAGTTTGAAGCCTGCTACCCATTCATTTCATTTGATGTCCTCTAGTCCTTATATTATGAGAACTAATGAAGAACTTTTCTTTCTGCACCCTCTCCACACCACTCATGATTTTATAGACCTCTATTATATCCCCCCTCAGTCTCCTCTTTTCTAAGCTGAAAAGTCTCAGGCTCTTTAGCCTCTCTTCTTATGGGACCTGTTCCAAACCCCTGATCATTTTAGATGCCCTTTTCAGAACCCTTTCCAAGGCCAAAACATCTTTTCTGGGGTGAGGAGATCACATCTGTACACAGTACAGAAGATTTGGCGTACCATAGTCTTCTACGTCCCCTCCTCCTTCTTCCCCTGGCTTCCCCCTTCCAGCTCCCTCCTCCCAGGTTTCCCCCTCCCCTCTCCTACCCTCTCTCTTCCCCTCTCCCACCTCCTTTTTCCAGTCTCCCCAGAGGTTAATCCCCCCACACCCAGTTTCTATTTAAACACACGTGTCCTTTATTTTGTACATCAGGAAGGGGGGCTACGGAAGGGTAAGTGGAAGGAGGTGAGGGAGGACTGGGGTATGAGCCCCCGATGGGGAGGACTGGGGTGGCTCTGCGGGCTCCTCGGAGTGGAAGCTCTCCTGCAGCCCCCTGACTGACGCCCCCCGGATGGCAGCCTGTGGCAAGTGCAGCCGGGCTGATGGCCGAGTGCTGTGATGTGCCGAGTGTGGGCACTCAGGGCACTCCAAGACAGGACTGCTTTGCTGTCCCTCATCGAGGTAGACAAGCAAGTGGGGAACCCTGAGAACTGTCTGTCCGGGGTGGGGGTCGGGTCCCTTTAAGCACAGCCCTCGGCTAGCCTGAGACAGCAGCTCCACGCTCTAAGTCCTAACCTGATGCCCTGCCGGCACTGCTTCCGGCCAGCCTTAACTTCGGTTCAGTGTCCACTCAATGTGGACACGCTAGTTCGAATTAGCAAAATGCTAATTCGAACTAGTTTTTAGGTCTAGAGGCACTAGTTCGAATTAGCTTAGTTCAAATTAACTAATTCGAATTAAGTTAGTTCAAATTAGTGCTGTAGTGTAGACATACCCTCAGTGATTTATTTGGGCAGGAGCTTTTGTGGGTAAAAACTACTTTGTCAGATGCACCTGCACAGAATCCCACCAGACTCCTCGTTTTTATAAGAACTTGAGGTCACCAAATGAAATTAACAGGCAGTAGGATTTAAATCAAACAAAGGAAATATTTTTTCACACAATGCACAGTCAACCTGTGGAACTCCTTGCTACTAGCCAGGATTAGCAGGGATGGGGCCCCTAGCTAGATGCTAAAAATGGAGGGCAGGAGAGGGATCACCTGAGGATTACCTGTTCTGTTCATTGCCTCCGGGGGACTTGGCATAGGTCGCTGTCAGAAGACCAGTACTAGGCTAGATGAACCTTTGGTCTGACACATAATGGCCATTCTTACATTAGGAGATGAAGAAGTTTGCCCAAGGGCTCCTAGCAAGTCAGTACTTGAACTGGGCTCAACACTCAAGAGCTCCGGGCTCCCAGAATGACAAGGTTACTTCGTTTGGATAGGGTATAACAAAGCAGAGCTCACCTCCACCAGGTGATTGTCTGGGCCATACAGGTCCTTGTCCAGCTCGATCACCAGCGATTTGAAGAAGGAGGAGAATTTCCTTTTCTGTTTGGTGGCATCATATTTGGACAGAGCAGACTGCGGCAGCATAAAAAGGAGTGTTAGGGCAGCCACAGCCAGTAGTGCAGCACACTGGTCACATACAATAGCACTGATGGGAAACGAATGCTTTGATTCCCATTTACTGATACTAAACCCAGACCTCCCTCTAAAACCCCCCACATGTTGCCAATGGAATGTTTGCTGGTTACCCTAGCCTCTTTGCTGTCTTATATCCCTTCCCCCCATAAACTCTGTCATTCATCCATTTGCCTTTCCACTAGGGCAGCGGTGGGGAATCTAAGCCTCCGGCTTACCTGGATCTGGCCCTTAAGGCTTGGGGCTCTCCCCAGCATTGACAAATCTATGCTGGTTAGGGATGGGGTTTTTTTTTTTTGTTTCGCACTTGTGTGAAACCCCTGACTGATTTTTCTGTGGGTCAGCGGCCCCTGATGCAAAAAAGGTTCCCCACCCTTGCACTAGGGGTTGTGCCTGTGTATTTCTAGGGAACCTAGGTGTATCAAAAGCTGTTCTTCTCCACACAATCTGCCTGGCAATCAGTCCAGCAGGCTATGCCCCATAAGCTAGAGCAAACAGATCCCTCAAGAGTTACCCAGATCAGCATGAAAGGAAAGAAGCCCAAGAGCACAGGACAGTTCACAACAAACTGGGAAGTACTGGAAAAGATTTTACATCTAAAACAGACATCCCCTGGGAATCCCTTGCCAATAACTGTCGCACAAGAGCCATGTCTGACTAGCTTCCTGTGAGGCGGATTCAAGGCCTCTTCCAGGATCATGGCAAACAGTCACATTAATACAGGACAATTAGAATCCTGGAACCCCTGTTCCAAAGTTACCCTTGAGTTACTGACCCAAGAATCAAGAAGGAACCAAACTACCAGCCATAAACCCTGACCCTTCCCTTGTGGTCTGAAAACCCTGTCTTGAAGCAATTCCTCGTGGCAGACTGGAGACTTTTGGGGCGGGGAACAAACACACAGCCCCGTTATATGAAATCTGTGTGTCTGGTTCCAGAGGCAGGGAAGGCAAATGTCACAAATCTGCTCCCAACATCAATCCTCTTAGCTACGAAGAGCTAAATATTATTATTGGAGATTCATACCTCATAGGGTGGCCAACTGATTTGGCCCTCTTACCCTCTCCCCCTTCTCATCAGACTCCTGGGGCAGATACAAGCAAGGGAGGATACACTCAGAGAAAGGATCATTGTGATCATCTAGGACAGAAAGCCCCTACTTCCATCCTTAGACACTAAACAACTGGTCTTCACCTACAACCCCAGACATTTGACAGTATCTTCTTTGGGGTCAACCCAGCAGGGTTTAGCTCCCACACCCATTCAGCTCATCTTATCTGGAGAATGAATGCTGCTCCTTTGCCCGTCCCAGAGGGGCTTAGTTCCTCACACTCACGTCCTCGAGCAGCCGCCCTTCCACCCGGAGCTCCCACGAGGCAACAGTCCCTTCACCATCTTCCGCGTCCGACTTGGCTGGATTGAAGGTGTTAGAGATAAAAATGCGCAGCTTTCGCTTTTGCTAAGAGGAAAAGCATCAGCTAAATGTTAACAATAAAATGTAGAAGCAAGTAGACCTGCTCAGCCAGCCACAGCCACAACCAAGAAACCACAGAATCTGGACTCACTTTCACCTCCTGTACCTGAAAAACAGAGTGCCAGGCCAGAGAGCAAGCCAGGCAAACAACCGACTAGGGATGTTAACTAATGTGTATTTGTGTGTTTACGTGTAACTGCTGGATTTTTTAAGTTACACATTTACACGTGGTGGGGGCGGGGAGCTTAGAGCCGGGCCTGCCCACCCTCCCGCTGCCTCTGACGAAGAGGCAGCAGTGCATGGGGGCAGGCAGCTCCACAGGAGCAGATATGTGCGGGGAACTGGCTTGAGAGTTGCTTCCCGTGTGTACTGGCTCCCACCTGTTCCCCTGAGCTGCTGCCTCTGTACCTACATCACACTCCTGAGTCTTTCCAGACCCACCCAAATGTCATAAAAACAAGGAGACCTGAGGTTCCTTAGAAACTTACATATTTATTAGGGCATAAGCTTTTATGGGTAAAACCCACTTCATCAGAAGAATTGGAGTGGAGTTTACAGAAGCATGGTATATATAAAGATGACAAAAGAAAGAAGGTATTTGTGTAAATGCCATATAAGTCAGTCCTGTGTTCTCAATTCAGGTGTAGCTCTCTAAGCACCCCAGTGAGAAACCTGAGCACTATCTTCCTTTACCTTAATGGGTCGTTTCAAGGCTTCCTGGATATCGAGACGTTTCCTCATAATCGTCTGGTCTAGTTTCCTTTCAAATGCCAACAGATCCATGTAGGCCTGAGACTCTGGTACCAGTTCACGAATCTACAGCAAAGTACAAGCCAATCAAGAACACTGCTTCTCTCCCCCGAAACTGCTTACAACATAGAACTATAGCAGCAGAGGAAGCATGAATAAAAACCCTCACTCACCCTCTGAGGTAGAATCTTGTCAGCCATTTTCTTTTTCTTAGCGCTGTTTAAAGAAGGATACATGTATTAAGCGGGCAACCAGTTTGTTTCTCAAACAGCCAGAACACAAGAAAAGAAGCACAGGTGTGGGTTTATTCTCAGTCTTGGGACTCCGCTATGAGGGTACTTGCTCCATAACAACTGGCTCAGTCCAGTTCTCTCTTTCAAAGACTGTTTATTGTGACTATCAGTCTCTATACAGACACCTTCCTTACCCATCCCTTCCTCCCCAAGGCCAAAGCAGGACTGAAGCTCAGAAGCTCCTGCAAGACCAAGACCACCTATTATTTGAAGTATCCCAACAGATATAGATAGCTGGGGTTGCCCTGAGTTTGGAGAGGTGTTCGGTTAAATATTTATTTTGGCACAAAATGACTCTCGGGTTTGATTAAATATTAAGCTGGATTTTTTAACAGATAAGTATTTTAAGCCAGGCAATACTGTTGATATGTTAAGTAATAAAAACTCTTGCTCTTGAATAGGAGCAAAATATTATTATCTGAAGCTCCCATCACCCAGCGAAGTAGCTGCACAAAAAGTTTAAGTCAGTTTGAGCCAAAACAATTAAAGAAGAAAGTCCATGAGTATGCTGGGAGCAAGGGACACAGAATATGTCTACACTTGCACCCTCTGTTGAGAGAGGGATGCAAATGCACCTGAGCAAAATTGCAAATGAAGCACTGTGAATTTCCCACACTTCATTTGCATATTAATGTTATGGTGCTATTTCAAAACAACAAAAGCTGTGTAGACGCGGTTATTTAGAAAGAAAAACCTTCTTCCGAAATAACTGGTAAACCTCGTTGTAGGAGGAATAAGGGTTATTTTGCTCAGCTGCATTTATATCCCTCTCTTGAAAGAGGGTGCGAGTGTAGACATACTCACACAGAAGTCCCAGATGTTATGACCCAAACAACAAAGCAATGTGCTGATCTCTGATATCAGTGGTAAGCATACGAATTACTGAATATTGGCCAGTCCATTTTTGTAATGTGGCCCACTAGCATCCAAAGGGGTTTCTTTGGATATGATGGACAAAAATGTATGATTTGATCCCTATTTTCTGGAGGTTCATAAGTGGCCTATTTCAATTTAGATACTGCTTTCCTCGTGAGCATTTTTCTTTCTGAACCACCTTAGATTATGTCTGCTTGACATGGATATTGAGAGTCTCCCTAGCACTTTTGTAAGGGTCGGTGGGGTGGATGCACTGGTGTTTTGGACAAAATCTGCCTGACTTTGAATAACTATTCAGCAATGTGCTGTTAATTGGTTTGTTCCAGCCTTCTGCTTTAGAGAGGGCTGGATTTTGGTGGTATTATAATTATAGAACTTGTGAAGGAATTTGGTGTCCTTCAGGAGGAGTCACTAAGTGGTCACAGAAAAGATAAATCAACCTCATAATGAGGTGAGAAATCTGGCCTCTTACTTGTGGTTACGATTCTGAACCGCTTGCTGCTGGACCTGCTGGATTTGCTGAGGAGCTGGCCTCTTGCGGGACTGATCCAAACCAGACTGGGCCATTCCAGGCCGGACTGAGGGACTCCCACCATATCCTGGGGGACCCATGGAGGGTCCCTGAGGTGTCATGCGGCTGCCTGGCAACATGCCAGGGCGCTGAGGAGAGAAACACAGGGATCTGGTCTCCATCCAACCCAAACTTTGGAAAGATGGAGACTCACCAACAATGGGCTGTTAAGTCCTAAGTACAAGTAGGCTACCAAGCCATGTCTGCTGGGAGCACAAAGCCATGTGACTCATGGGCTTGCTTAGATGGACTCAGATCACAACAGGGCTAGCAGCTCCAGAATGGGATGCTTCCAACCAGGAATAAACGGGATTGTAACATATAAACCATAACCAGCAAAGCTGGCTATGAAGGACGATTCTTAATTTTACACACCTCTCCCCACTGTAGGCCTTATGTCCAAACCCCTGCCTACAATTCACTTCCACTCAGTGAATCATCACTCCTGACATTCCCATAAGATACTCCAACACTCACCCTTGCCTCAGCTCACTCATTTTGTCTAGGCTGCCTCTCCTCTCTCCTTGTTCAGCTCTTAGCTCCCCTCTTTCTACTCAATCTTCTCTTTAGGGTCACATTTTAAAATGAGAGTAACCCTTACTCAGTGATAGACATATAGCCGTGTTAGTCTGGTGTAGCTGAAACAAAATACAGGACTCTATGTAGCACTTTAAAGACTAATAAACCATCTTGTTAGTCTTTAAAGTGCTACATAGTCCTGTATTTTATTTCACCCTTACTCAGGGCATCCCTGATGACATTCTCACCCTGTTGTGCCCCCAATTTTACCCAAACATTTCCTCCTTACCCTCAAATACACCTCCCCATAGTTGGCCAAGTCACCTCACCATGCACTGAGGCTGTTTTCTCCCCTTGCCCTGAGCCCCAGCTTGCTGTCATTTCACCCCACATCCTCCTTCACCCCAGAGCCCTGGACTCACCGGGCCTCCTATGCCCCCAAGACACGAGGGTGCTCAGACCCCTCCCTCCGCCCCATTTACTGCCCCCACTTCAGACAAAGACCAAGCCCGGCCACCCCCTGACTCACCCTCAGGGACCTTCCTCCCTTCCTATTGTTCCCTTAGGGGCACCCCAGCCCAAACCCTTCCCCCTCCTGACCCCTCCCCCATCCCTCCTCCGCCTCCATCTCCGGCCCCTCCCTCTCCCCCGCTTCTATCCCCTCCCCCACTCCTGCCTCCAGCCCCCCCCCCCGTCTTACCGGGTAGGCGGCGCCCGGCAGGGGGGAGCGGTACAGGCCTTGCCCGGGAGCCGGGCCCATGCGGACGGGGGGCCCCGGGGTGCCCGGCCCCAGCGCTCCGGCCCCCCCGCTGCCGCCGCTCGGAGTCACCGACTGGAAACCCGCCCGCGCCGCCATCTTCTCCCAGCACAAAGCGGGGGAGGGGAGCGGAACCGGAACCGGACCCCGACCGTAGAGCGCGCCGGGCAGAGCGGCGCCTGAGGAGCCATAGAGTGCGCGGGGAAGAGCTCCGAGAGAGGCGCGGGACGCAGGCTGCTCCCCCTGCCGCTGGGAGGCCGGAGCTGCAAGGGGCCGCGTGTCGTCTAGAGCCGTGTTTCTGAGCCTTTTTTATAAGTATCCTTTTCTATCCCTCTGTCTACCTAGATCCCCCCAGTACCTACAGTTTTCAGACACAACATTTTTTTCTACCCATTGCAACACATTTATTTAAGCAACTTAATTGGAGCTGGCTGGGTGATGACATTTCTGGGTGTCAAAAGTACAAAAACAATAAAGTGCTGTAAAACTTACAGCAAAAGTTCAGTTTTCTCCAAATTGCCATTGTGTTGACATACTCCTCAGGCTTCTCTTGGGTACCCCACAGGGGAAGGGTACTTGTGCCACTGGTGGGGAGAATGGTGCAGGCAGAGACTGTGCCTGGGGGCAGTGTGGTGTGGAGGCCTTCCAGATGGGCTGTGGGAGGCAGGCACCTTATCCACTGCGCCCCTGGAAGAGTCCCCCAACCTTCTGGCCTTCAGAGCCCCCCCCCATATCTGTCCTATGTCCCAAGGGTGCCAGGTCCATCCATTGCTAAGCTTGTGTTGGGGGGGGGGCTTGACCCCTGTGCTTCTGGTTCTGCAGGTAGGTATGTTATGCCCTGCACCACTGGAGGAGACCCCCAACCTCTCTACTTTTAGGGCCCCCCTTCTGTGTCCTTTGTTCCCATGATGCCAGCTCCATCCCTCGGGAAGCTGGTGGTGGATGTCCCCAGGGGCATGGGGGAGCACTCACCATGGTAACAAAGAAAGGATAAGGGAGGTCAGAAGGGAGGGAGGTTCAGGACCGTCTCCTGTGGTGCAGTGGATAAGTACCTGCCGCTGGAGCCAGAGGTACAGCACTTGAGCCCTGCCTCCCTGGGGACAGCCACCCCAGCTGTCTGAGGGATGGAACATGCAGCCTGGGAACAAAGGGGGCCCTGAAGGTAGGGAGGTTGGGGGCTCTATCCCGTAGCACAGTGGATAAAGTACCTGCCGCCAGAGGCTGAGGGCTCAAGTCCCACCCCCACCCAATGTGGGTTCACCCAACACAAGCTTGGCAGCAGATGGACCTGGCACAGAGAGGGACAGTGCCAGGGGCCTGCCTGGGGAACAGGAGGCCATGCTTGGCAAACAGAGGGCAGTGTAGAAAGGGGCAGGGGGCTGTGCTCATGAGGGAGGGAGAGGGACAGGGACCCACAAGCACTGATGCCCAGAGCACCCTGGCTGCACCAGCAACCATCACTCCTGCTGTTAATGTATCCTAACACAAACACAGGGAATGCAAGGCCATGAGGTAGTTGGGGCTGGACCTTTATGGAGCAGAAGGCTGGACTAGGTTCTTCCAACCCTCATCTGTGAGTGAGTCTACGAGAAAGTTCTTCCAGCAGAGCCTAGCCCAGCTCTCCATGCGCTGTGTGCCCTAGGGATGGGCTGGGGCACCCTGGGGGGCAGGCCTGCGCACGTGCCATGTGCCCGGGGGCAGCGCTGCGCGCCTGGGCCCAGGGCACCAAAAAGGCTCAGGCCGGCCCTGGGCTTGTGTCCCACGCTGCCCCAGCCAAAGCTGGCTGCCTGCAGGTTCCACAGTCCAGATTTCTACCTCCCAGGGGCAAGGCAGATAATGGCTTCTAATCCACTCTGTCTGCGGCAGTAATGGAGCAGCTGGACAGGTCCACAGCAGAGTCTTAACTGAATGAGAGGAGCCCCAGGAAGCCAAAGTCCATTAGTGCCAGAGGGCCTCTTGAAGGGACGCTTGGGACCCTCTAATCTGATTGGCTCCAGGCCTGGAATATCCGGTGGCAAATTTGCTGAGCACCATTTAATTAAGTAGGAGGCTAATGTGATGCTGCTTTGTAGGGGCAGGAAGTCCTCTGTGGCTGAGGTGTGCTGGGCTTGTTTCCATACACACTGCCCTGGAGTGGGACCACAGGGCTGCACCATGGGAGGGGCCATAAAGCCAGCTTCCTGTGGTGCTGTGCATGACAGACAAGGTATTAGCACTGGGGCCTTGGCCAAACTCCTTCCTGTCTCCCTAACTGCCCACTGCAGTTTCTACCAGCTTCCTCTTTGCTTCCTGGCTGTGTGGCAGCTTTGTGAGGAGGCCAGGTCTTAGCAGCGGGAAGCCCATCCCTGCATACAGACTGGGGCCTGGCGCTGAAGAGTGCCCTTTCAGCAGGCCGGGAGCAGCATTCCCTTAAAGGGTGCGTTTACACAGCAGCTTCATTCCGGACCAACTGATGTTATTCCAAAATAACAAAGAGTTTGTCTACTCGACAAGCCATTATCATATATATAGTAGCCCAGTGTCTGTGTCTGTAACGCCGAAATGCTGGCTGTTCCCTCTGGGGGGGCGCTATTTCCTGAAATGCTGGCTGTTCCTCTGGGTATGTCTACACTACAGCACTAATTCGAACTAACTTAATTCGAATTAGTTAATTCGAACTAAGTTAATTCGAATTAGTGCATCTAGACCTAAAAACTAATTCAAATTAGCGTTTTGCTAATTCAAAACAGCATATCTACATTGAGTGGACCCTGAACTGAAGTTAAGGCTGGCCGGAAGCAGTGCCAGCAGGGCATCAGGTTAGGACTTAGGGTGTGGAGCTGCTGCCTCAGGCTAGCTGAGGGCTGTGCTTAAAGGGACCCAACCCCCACCCCGGACAGACAGTTCTCAGGGTTCCCTGCTTGCTTGTCTAACTCGATGAGGGACAGCAAAGCAGTCCTGTCTTGGAGTGCCCTGAATGCCCACACTCGGCACATCACAGCACTTGGCCATCAGACCGGCTGCACTTGCCGCAGGCTGCCATCCGGGGGCGGGGGGTCAATCGGGGGGCTGCAGGAGAGCTTCCACCCCGAGGAGCCCGCAGAGCCACCCCAGTCCTCTTCTTTAATACACCTGTAACTGTTTAAGCTTTAACCTGACTCCTGCAGTTGCTGTAACAGAACCAAGCACAATTTAAAAGAACTCCAGCTGGTCATAGGGCAGACACAGTGAGGGAGAGCTGGGCGTTTGGATCGTGTTGCCTCCAGGGGACAGATCCGTAGGGGCATCTGTCAGCCTTCCATAGGTTGCCTGCTGCAAAGGGACCCTCCCCTAGTCCTAGCAGCTAAAGACACGGGTATAATAAGCTCTCCCTGCAAACTTTGGGGCATCTATCAGCCTGTTGGCTGCCCGCTGTGAAGGGACCCCGGTCCTAGCGGCTAAAGACATGGACATAAAACTTTGGGGCACCCATCGGCCTTCCCTAGGCCGCCTGCTGCGAAGGAACCTTGAGTTCTAGCAGTTGAAGACTCGGGTGTACAGGGGCAGATGACCATTTTGCAGGGCCCAGGGCAGCACAATTTTGCGGGGCCCCCCTTTGCCACAGCGCATGTGCGTAGCTTCTTGAAGCCCGGGGCGGTCGCCCCACTCGCCCTGCCCTGTATCCGCCCCTGTGGGTGTATAACACACACACCACACACTGCCCTGACCATTGGCTGACACTCCCCCGTGGCGGCCCAGCTGAGTGGTGCAGAAGTCAGCTGAGCACCACGGCGGGTGGCAAAGGGGGGCCCCGCAAAATTGTGCTGCCCTGGGCCCTGCAAAATGGTCATCTGCCCCTGTACACCCGAGTCTTCAACTGCTAGAACTCAAGGTGGTGACGTGCGGCGTGACAGCAGCTCCAGGCCCCGCCTCCTGGCCGTGAATGTCACCGCCCCACCTCCCTTTGCCTACCACCATGGTGCTCGGCTGACTTTTGCACTGCTCAGCCGGACTGCTGCGGGGGAGCAAGCGGCCGTTTGGGCTCTGCACCCCACACGCACCCTGAACGAGAGGCAGGAGGGGGAGAAGAAAAAGAGAGAGACAGAGAGAGAGGCAGGAGGCAGAGGAGAGCTGAGAGAGAGAGAGGAGGAGGCAGTAGGAGAAGGAGAGAGAGAGAGAGAGAGAGAGCGGAGTGCAGGGAACTCTACCAGATAGAAAGAGCTGGCCTTAATGCAATTCAGTTTACCATGTGTTAATTAGTAACACAGGATTTAAAAAAAAATCATTAAGATCAGAGTTTTAGATATCTGCAACATTCCAAAACATTCCGTTAAGATAATATTTTTCTTTTTTGCCTTAAGCCATTAACACAGGGGTGGGCAATAATTTTTGATGGGGGGGGGCACTCCAAGAACTCGGTAAGTGGTTGAGGGCTGAGGAGGGGGTGCAGGACCTGGGAGGGGGTTGTGATCTGGAGTGCAGGAAGGGGTGCAGGGATTTGGGCTGTGACCAGGAATAGCAGATTGGGATGCAAGGTCTGAGAGGGGGTTGTGACCTGAGAAGGGGTGTAGGAGGGGGTGCAGTGTCTGGGAAGGTGTATGGGGGCTGGAGCAGGGGTGCAAAAGTTTTGGGTTACATGGGGTAGGAGGACAGAAGGGGGGAAGAGGGTTGGAGAAGGGAGGGTGGGGCTGCGGTGCCAGAGATTGACAGCTGCTGCTTCTTCTGCCTTCCCTTCCCCAGCCGATCAGCTGAGCTCCCTGTCTGAGAGGGGAGCTCTGACCCTCTGTGTGGGGCTCAGAAAAGGGAACCTTCATCTGGAGCCTTTGTGTCAGGCCCATCCAGAGTGGTGCTGGCCTGGGCCGGCTTTAGGAAGTGTGGGGCCCAATTCAAACAATTTCAACGGGGCCCCGCAGCAATTTTGGTTGAGCCCCCCCCCCAAAAAATGCACACAAAAGTTTCAACGGGGCAGCTGAGCCCCCACGCCCACCAACATGGCACAGTTCTACCCTGGGGGCACTGGATGAGGTCTGAGAGGAGAAGGAAATGCCTGAGGCCTGTTTAGCCCTTGGCCTCTCATGGAGCTACCAATGAGAGGGCTAGGGAGACGGAAGGCTCAGCAGTTGCCCCAGGCAGCTATTTGTGACCTTTGCACCATTACATGTCCCAGACGGGCCGGGACCAAACCCACGTCCCTTGAAGTCTTGGGATATTTAAGTCCAGACGTGGCCTTTGCAGCGGCTCACTCCCACTCCCAGCCCTCCTGAACGTTGGCTCGGTGGAGGCAGAATGAGGTACAGAGGGTGCATTCCCCTCACTGCAGCAGACACCCCGACGGGACACATCCTATGTTCAGCCGATGGCACCAGGTGCTGGTGAGAGGAGCAGGCTGGCTCCACGCGTCACAAAGAAGCTGTGAGCACTGGCTGCACATTGCTCAAGGCTGCTGGGAATCGTCATTCCTTTGCTGCTAACAAGGCCCTGTAACCAGAGAGGCCTCGTCTGCCGGGTGTTTAGCTCTGGACAATGATACAGGCTTGTTTTGTCACCCCTGGCTCTAGGAGGCTGCAGCACCCGCTGGAGTGTGCACGCTGCGATGGGCCATTCCACAGGCTGCATGAAAACGTGCACATGAATACGAATGGCAGACCCGGAATACGCTGCATGCGAAATACTAAGATCTCATTCGAAACGCTGTGTTATTAATGTGGTCGTGCCAAGTTCGGGCCATTAATGGTACTTCAGGACGATAATGGCCCATTAGCAAAGAGAAAATGAAGCTTGCCTGTCGGTCAGCTCGTCAAGTATGGAGACAGGGGCTTGATATGGAATCCATCTTAAACCACGTAGTTTTGCATGAGTAGCTGGGAGGGGTCAAACTGAAACAACAGGCTCCTGCTTTATGCAAATCCCATTTAAGGGTGGGGAGTGGAATAGTCCAGGTTGCCAGTTCTACATGGCTCCCCCATCCAAAGTGGCTACTGGAAACATCTAGGACTGAATGAGGGGAAGGCTCAAACCCAGACTGGGAGGCTTTTCAGTCTGTGGAAAAAGCTTATTAGAACAACTTTGAAGCTGAGAGATTCCATGTAACCAGTTTCTTTAGTGTATTAATCTCACCTTGTGTGTTCTGTTTTATTTTGTTTAGTAACCTACTTTGTTCTATCTCTGTCTCTTACGATCCCTTAAAACCTACCTTTTCTTCTTAATAAAATCACTTTTGTTTATTAATAAACTCAGTTTAAATAATTGTTATCGGGCAGGAGTTTCCTCATCTCTCTCTTTGCCCAGAGAAAGAGGCCAACATGAGCTTACCTTGTGTAAGACTTTATGCGGAGTGAGATGGATTTATCTGGGGTTCAGGTCCCATTGAGGCTGTGTGTTTGGGTGCTGTAGTGACAAGCCTCGGAGGGGTAGCTGCATGAGTCTGTATCCACAAAAACAACAAGGAATCCTGTGGCACCTTAAAGACTATCAGATTTATTGGGGCATCAGCTACTGCAGGGTAGAAAGGGTGCAGTGGTGTTAACTCACAAAAGCGTATGCCCCAGTAAATGTTGGCTTTAAGGTGCCACAGGACTCAAAGTCCTTTTGACTGAGCCTTCCCAGAGCTGAGCTGGTCTGTGTCTTATACGGCAGAGGGCTGTGACCCACCTCTCTGTGCCAGTGCTGAAGGAGGCCTGAGGGCTTTGCTCAGCTGGCCAGTGTTGAGGGCCATCCATGAGGGCAGGTTGGCAGGCGCTGTGGTATCTCAGCACAGCAAGCGACTTCCCAAGTAGCTCTCAGCAACCAAACCTGTCACACACATCCCCAGAGGAAACCCAGTCTGGAGCCCTCCCTAGGGTGCCCTGTGCTGGCTGGCAGGAGGCTCAAGGCCTGGCTTGCATGGGAAAGGAGGGGCCAGGGCTTTTCACTGGGCTGGGCCTTCACCCTTAGTGTCCAAGCCCCATGCCTGCTCAGTGCTGGAATGTGGGGCCCCTGCACGTATCCCCATTCAAAGCCAGGTCCCAGGATCTGTCCTGCCCTGCTCCACGCTGAAATGCAGAGATGTGTCTGAAGCCGGCTCACCACTGACCTGCCTGCTCATGGCGACGTGTGAGAAAGCCGTCCTTGTGGCACTGGGTGCCCACGTCTGCTCTCTGCAATAGTCTCTCCTGGTAACACGTACCTCTGGCCAGCCCCTTCCCAGGGCTGCCGAGTCCTCCAGTCCTGCCTGTGACACTCCATTGCAGCCTGGGCCCTAAAACCAGCTGTCCAGGTCTGCTCAGTGCCTGTCCCTTGGCTCATTCCTATCCAGCCTCTCTATTCCCTTGCCTGTGTGTGGGTTTACCATGGGAGCTGCGCTACTCCCTGGCTAGTTTGCCCTCTTCTAGCCTCTTGCTCCAGGGCAGGATCTCAGGGCTTACTCACTCCTTGAATGTCCTGCTTGTCCCTAACGTAGGGTTACCATATCTGAACTTTTAAAAAAGAGGAGGACACCCCTGAGAGGGACTGTATCTGTGTCAGTATCTACCAAGTCACGCTGAATTCATGTGCTATATACGGTAACCTTAGCTAACGAGGTCCCAGAGAATGATGCAGACTTCTCCCCCTGCTCTCCCCTTCTAGCTGTTAGCACTCCCCTAGCCTTCCCACAGCCGGGCTTCACTTGCAATTACACCTGGCCGGACTTCTCTCCAGTGACTTATCTGGCTCCTTGTTGGCCTGTCAGGGCTGCTGATGGGCGCACATCCCCTTGCCGGCCTGAAGCCCCACTCAGTGCCCAGGAATGCTGCCTGGAGCAAACCAGGCTGACACTCCGTGCCAGTGTGCAGCGGCCAGGCTGGTGCAGTCCCCACAGTGCTGCAGAAGTCTTTGAGCCCCACCCAGACTTTGCTCAATGGCTGGTTAATTTAGGTTCATTAAGTGGGGCACCTGGCCTCTATTATTAACTATTTTGTTCCTATTCAAAGACATCCCGCCCCGCCCCCGCCCATCACCAGAGCAGCACCAGCTCTGGCCCAAACATAGCAGGCTGGGTAGGAGTCACTATGGTCTGATGTTTATTTGACTGTTCTTAGCATCAGTGGGAACAAGATCCTGTCAAAGCAAGGGGAGCATTTCCGGCCTTCTGCACTCCAGCACATCACCTACCATGCGTTGCTCAAGTCTCCCTCAGGGACAGGGTCTGCATCATGGTGCTAGACAGCCCACTGTTGCTAATACAGCCACATCAAACAGGTTCTCACCCGCCCCAGAGAGGCATAAGCCTGGCCTTGTCTCTGCTGAATTTCAGGTTTCTGCCTGGAGCAACTGAGAGGCAGCAGCGGTGAAAGGTTGGAGGTCACACACAATCAACAAAGGCCATGTCTACACTGAGAGATAAGGTCGAATTTATTAAGGTCAGTTTTCTAGCACCCAGTGTTGTAAAGTCAAAGGTGCACTGCCCCACTGAGAGCAAGAATTAGTTCCAAGTAGCGCCTCCCCAGTAGGGTGGCTTCCGTTGACATTGAAAGCAATGCACTTTACCTTCTGGGTTATGCTCCCAGTGCACGTGGAACCAAAACTGTGCAGCTGGTGGTTCTGGGTATTTGTCGTTAGCATCCCCTATTGCACTTGTTCCTAACCCTCCCCCCACTTGAGAGCAACGGCAAGCAATCTTTTCGTGTCCTTTTTCCCCTTGGTTAGCTGCACAGACGCCATAGCAGCCTCAACCCATTGTGGATCCTGTTGAGCATCAAAGCATGATAACGATTTTAACCATGGTGCACTTAATGCTGGAGTATATCCAGGGTCCACCAGAGTGAGGACGAATCTCAGGAGGCCATAAACATACTCTTCAGTGAAGCACTTGAGTATCCTTTCTCCTCAGTGCTCTTTGTGATCTTGGCATAGAGATCTGCCTTCCTTTTGCTCATTTATAATTCTGCGAGACCAGATTCCTCTCCCAACACAGCAATTAGGTCCAGGATCTTCTGCATGCTCCATGCGAGTGCTCGTTTGCGGCCCTGGGAACTCATGGAATGTATGGTCAGGTGTTCCGCTGCCTGCTCTGTGGTTTGCTCACCATGCTGGCCACATAGAAAATGAAATTCACATTTTCCTGGGATTTTTCCTGTTTACCTGGAGAGCAGCAGAGCTGAAAGTCCTGGCCAGAGCAGTCACTGTGGGGCACCTCCTGTAGGCTGAGAATGTCAACTTTTATTGAGCTGCATCTGCACTACTGTAAAATCGACCAGGCAAGGTCGAATTTAGCGTTACTCCTTGTGAAAGCAGGAGTACAGAAAGTCCACACCACTGAGCCCTTAAGTCCATGGAAAGGGCTTGCTGCTGTGAACTCATTGTTCTGAAAATCGACCTAATGCAGTTAAGTTCAACCTAAGCTCCTAGTGTAGACCAGGCATAAGTAACAGTGACTGTGTGTTTCTGTCCCAGACTCTTTGGAAAGTGGCTCTTCTGCTCTTGCTCAAACTTTCCAGGCCAGCTCGCCCCCAGACAGTGCGCAGAGGGAGCCTCCTGATGAAGCTGAAAAGAGCCCCTTGGAATAGGCCTGCTTAGGTGATCTTTCTACCTGGGGGTGTTAAGTGCCCTACACAGAACAATAGTAATCAACAGCCATTGGCCCAGGACTAAGTGTGAGACTCTTGTCCCTTTAATCTCAAGTTTCAAGCTTCCCTCCCAGAGGTCTGGGCTCACAAAAGCCCTTAAGCGCGTGCATAACTGTAAGCGTTGCCATCAATGGGACTCTCACACAGTCAAAGTTAAGTCTGTATTTGACTCATTCCCAACAGATCTCCTCTTTGGTCCTCAGTTCGAGTGGCTCAACATGAGTCCGATGGGGAGGGAGAAAGTGCTGGGAGGAGGCATCTGATTTCCCACCCACAAGGACAGAGTGCTGCAGCCCAGCAGGGCATCCTTTTATAGTACCCTTTATATCATTGTTAAGAGTAGCAGGTATTGATATACAATGCATTTGTCATCTTATTGTGCTTCCTATGAAAATGTGTGTACATAGTACAGATACCAGAGATAATTCAACACTTTATACACTTGAAGGCATTCAGAGATCGGTAACAGAAAAATGGCACAATATCAAGGCCTAAATGCTACTGGATGGGTATCTACACTGATATGCCGCATACAGAGAAAGACAGATATATATATATGTACACACATATATATATATAGTCATATATATTATATATTATATATAAGAAATATAAAATGAGGATGATATAGTCAAACAGACAAATAAAAAATTATAAGTTTCAACGGGCGAGCGTCAAGGTCAAATCCAAACCCAAGCCCCATCTTTAAAAGCTTTAGAGCGCAAGAGTGAGAATCAGAAAGAAAAGGAATGAAACCGCACGAAGGAGCCGTAAGACAATGGATGAACGTGGCTGACCCGTTTGTCTTTGGGCGAGTGCTAGATACAAAGGCCTGACCCCCGTTCCTAATGTGGGTCAGGAAGTAAAATAACAACACTCGGAAAGTAAAATAAAGATTAGAAACAAAATAACAAACAATGACATTGCAAAAGCTCTTAAAGCTAAGTAGCACGTCAGCCCTGCGGAGCTGTCAGTTGGTGGAGGGCGCAGGGTGGGTGCGAGCATTCTGGGGCTGGCCCGGATAGTGGGACAGATGGATGGAGGCAGCCCAGGCAAGGTCTGGCTCTGGAGACCCTGCTGCGGCTGCTGGGGCTGGGGTGGGGGCTGGGTTTGGTACACACAAGTCAAACTAACCTCACAGCTCATCTCTGTGTACCAGTGTCCTACGAAGGGCTGATGACGCCCACACAGCCCAGCCTATGGGCACTCGGCGCAGAGACTGGGACACAAAGGGCTGTGGGTGGCTGTGAGTGACTGGCACCAGTGGAAAGCTGCCTGCCCCTTTCCGAAGTGGCGGGTGATGTGGGAATTCTTCCTGGAGAAGCTGGCAGGGGAGCCCGTGGGTCATTTCCGAAGAGTCGGAGGGTCCCCAGAGGGTTCTGCTTGGGGGCTGTGGGGCTTGGTTCAGCTGATCGCGGCAGAGCTGAGGGCACGAGCAGGTTCCTGTGGACAAAATCTGTCCTGCTGGAAGCCCTCTTCTGTGGGAAGTCAGCTCCGCCCAAGCAGCTCCCCAGCTCTGAGCCGGGGCCTTGACAAAGCCCTACAAAGCATCTGCTTGGGGGACATGAGATCAGCTTGGGGGAGCTGGACGGTGCTCCCCCCTAAAACCCTTGTGTCTGACTCTCCATAGCGCAGCTCTGGTGCGTGGGTTGCTGGCTCCGGCTAATCCCACTTGCATGGGAAGCGGCAGCACCATCAGCATTTTCTTCACCTGCCATGCTCCCTCTCATGCTCCCCAGAGCACATCCAACCCTTGGCAGCGTTACCTGGTAAGGACTGGGGGGGGGAGGGGGGGGCGGGAATTTATCTCCTTCCTGCTCCCAACTGGCTATAAGGCTTCTGCCTTAGGGGCAAAGGAGGTTGAGGCCTCTTAGGTGTTTTGGAAGGTCCTCCTGGACCCTGCAGCATGTACAGGGCTCTCCCCCCAGCTGTCTTTGGTGCCGGCCACACACAGGGGCTCTCTGCATTGTGTGGGTTCCATGTGTCAGCGTTTGGGCAGGAGGCCTGGGGGAAGAGGGAGAGGGGGGAGGAGGAGGATGGTGAAGGGAGGAGGAAGGTTGTGCTAGCTCACAGGGGGGGCTATCATTCCCCCAGCTCAGCCCATAGAGCACCAGCTGAGGTCATGCTGGAGGGGGACAGGAGCCTGGGGAGACTTGGGGGCAGCTGCCCTTTAGCTGAACCGTCAGCCAGGGAAGGTTCCCAGGGACCATCATGCTCAGCACTCAGTACCAGGGGCCGCGGGGACCAAGACCAAAGCAAGACTGTGGCTGCTGAATTGGCTGCCGGGCTCACGGGACCTAGAGCAAAAGCTCATGGGATCCAGGTCTGTTAGCATCTCCCATCCACGCTGGGGTGATGTGCTGAGAGGGACCCAGGCAAACATGAGCAGTGGGGCCCCTTGCTCAGGACAGGAACTGGGAGCCCTTGCCACTGGAGGTGATGCTCCAGCACTAACAGACCCCTCTGCTCTGCAGAGTTGGCTGGAGCTCAGCACCGGGATGCAAACCCTCCCAGCACCAGGGTGCTCCCAGTCCAAAGTGTGGCCGTGGGAGAGCCATGGAAAGCAGGTACAAGGGCAGGAATGTGGAACTGGGGAGTGGGCCGACTCCCCACATGGGATGGCAGCTGGAGGGCGGATTCTTCTGGGGTTCTTTCTCTTTGGAGTTAAAAACAAATTGAGGAGCCGAGGAGGAGCAGGGCAGGTCCTGTGGCCCAGCCTGGTCTGTGTGGAGATCCTGCGCAGGCTGCAGCGTCAGCGCCGCAGGGGGCTGGTGGGACCGGAATGTCCAAGACTCTCTAAACTATGGGGCGGAGGGGAGAGCAGCTGGCGCCGAGTCTGTATCCAGGGTCAGAAACCAACCCAACCGCCTGCCACCTGGCCCTAAACCTGAGGCCTTCGCTCTTGTTAATGTCCCACTTGGTGAGGAGCAAGGGCCCCTAGGTGTGTCCCGTCCGTGGGCGCCCCCCAGGGACAGGGGCCATGCTCAGGAGGGCTTTGGTAGCGTCCGTCGTACATCCAGATGTCAGTTAGCAGGTGAAGTCCTCAAACGTGCCCCGGGCCGGGTGGTGAGGTAGGATGTTGGCTGCATACGTCATGCCAGCTGGGTGGCCCCTTAGGCTCTCGCAGGGGTTCTGGGGGCAAGGGAGAGGAGGGGTGTTAAGATGGGGCGCGGAGAGAAGAGCAGATTACACGGTGACAGCATCATGCAGTGCCTTGGCACCCGCAAAGTAACCACGGCGACCTGGAAGCTCAGGGGATGGCCCCTCCCAGCACAAGCCATCGCCATACACCTGGCTGAGTGACGCCACCTCCCTCAACAAAGGCCCTGCTCATAGATGGGCGGCAATGGGTGAACTGCCCAGCGCCCTCAGCCAAGTGCCCCCCGTGGGGCTGGATCAGAACTTTCTGGCCCCACGAGAACCGCAGCTGCCAGCTGTCTTCGGCAAGCCAGCCGGCATGAGCCCCGGTGCCACGGCGACTGGCACGCTGGCAAGGCCTTGGTAGTTTTCTAGCCTCTCCCTCTCCAGAGGCTGCCGGCTGCCCCTCCAGGCATGCCCAGCGGACAGGGCCACTGTAGCATGAAGCCCCCTCGCAGGTTGTGGATCCCAGCCTCACCCTTTCACCCCAGCAATCCCTGCAGCACAAAGGCTGTTCCCAAGCACCATGTTCTCAGCAGCCTCCCGGCTTTGGGGGTCCTAACTTTGGCTTTCAAGGCAGCCAGACCTCGCTGGGCCCTTGCGAGTTAGCTCACAGGTGCAGGAGCAGGAGGAGACCAGGACAGCACGGGTGCCCGCCTTGTGTGTAGGGATCCTGGCCAGACCTGGTCAGTGCTATGAGTCTGCTCATGGGCAGTGGGTATAATAGACAGGGGAAGGCAATGCCTTCCCAAACTGCCAGCCTAGACCGGCCCACACTCCACCCCGGGCCCCCAGCCTCCTCCAGGGCTCTCTGGGACTCAGCTCCACAAAGCCTGGCCCATGCCACCAACTGTTCAGGGCCGTGGCACTGGCCACCCTCTCTCTCCCAGTGCTCCAGCTGGAGCCGTGTGCAGTGCACCCTCCTCCCCCTCCCCCACTATGCTCTGGCCGTGAGTGCATGCAGCCCGGTCCCTCACCTCCATGCTCTAGCCGGGGCTGTACGCTACCTTCTCCCCATCCTCGCGCTCTAGCTGGGGCCATGTGCTGCCCACCCTTCCTCTCCCTGTGCTCTGGCTGGGGCCGCAGAAAGGTTGAGGGACGGGTGGCCTGCCCATAGAGTGGGTGGGGGAGCTCTCAAAGGGCCTTGGGCTGGGGGGGGGGACATAGGGGCTTGTCTCCCCCAGCCCTAGGTTGACCCACTGCCCATGGGTCTGCCCCTCTCACAAGCACACAGCAGCTCTCAATGGAAGCCCCCGGCCTAAGGGGTTCACTGTGCAGCATGGGGCACTGCAGGGCAGCGTGCTGCCCTCCCCCCACATAGGGTCCATGGGGCTGTCAGGGAGTCCAGCGGGGGTGGGGAGGGAGAGAGGGGCATGGCCCAGGCCACAAGAAGAGGGGCAGGTTCAGCACTTACATGGCGTTTCACATCATCCATGCTCAGGGTGACGCCCTTGTCTGTGTTGTTCCTTTTGTGGTTCTTTTGGCACTTGGGCCGGCGACACAGCTTGTACTTTATCACCTGAAAGTGAAAGCGGCTGCTGGGCAGGAGGCCCCCTCGGCGACCCAGAGCACCCTGCGCACCGAGGAGTCCGGGGCACCGGTCGCACGACGCCGAGGGGCTGGTGGAAACGGCACAGGCCACATCCTGCTCCCAGCCACAGCACGGTAAATCCAGAGTGACTCCCCATTCTGGACTGGCTGCTCAGAAACCAGCCCTAAAGTGTAGGGGCTCACAGCTCCCATGGGCGCGCAGAGCAGGGCAGGGCAAGGAGGGATTTGGGCCCCAGGGGTTGGCAGGAGGTGCGCGAGGCTGGCACCAGCTGGCGAGGGCGGGGGATTTTATGCTGAGAGGGGAAGGGCTGGGCAGGATGGGGAGTGTGGGGGCTGGTGGGGGAGCAGGAGGGGAAGTGACATGCAGAGGTGACAGGGAGGGAGGAGCTGTGGAGGAAGCAGTGTGTGTGTGTGGGGGGGGGATTAGGGGACCTTGGTGCATCATGGGGCTTGTTCTCAGTGCCCCCTCCTTCACTCACCTCATAAGCATAATCGAAGAGCTCCAGCACGGTCAGGATGCTGGCCCCGATGAACAGCCCCATCTGCCCGCCGATGTCGCCTGAAGAGGAGAGAGTTGAGAGCAGTCAGGAGGGGCTGGCAGGGAGTGGGCCCCCCTCAGCCAGGGCTCAGTGACATGGCGGCGGGCAGGACAGCTGAGGAAGAGAGACAAGACGGAGGGAGGGAGGGGGAGGAGAAGGCAGCAGCTGCACTTGCCCTAGTGGTTCATCCACCTGCAGTGAGAAGCTGGCTCTCCCCACGCGTTCATTCTAGTGGTCTCCGATGAGCCTGTGACATGGACAACCCCAACCCCCGGCTAGCCAAAGCTGGAGGCTCCTGGGGAGCCTCGGTCCGGACCCCAGGCTGCAGCATGGGGAGCTCTGATCTACTGGAGCAAAGACTGGTGTTTCCATAACTGGGGTTCTTCCAGGTGTGTCCATTCCACAGTAGATGTGCGTGCTCGTCATGGGCACCGTGCCGGAAGTGTTTCCCCTAGCAGTACCTGTTGGGGAGCAGCTCTAGCAACTCCAGCGATCCACCCCACTAAGCCACTGGGACCCACCCCACCTCCCTACTTTCAGCTGATGCCAGCTCACAGCCCTAGAGCAAATCGTCCACTCTGCCCCTGCCAGCTCTAGCCCTGGGGAGGCTGGGAGTGGCTGCTCGGCTGCTCCCAGGCTGGAACTGGGCTGCGATGCTGCCCCAGAGCAATCCTCCTGGCTTCCCCAGGGCTGAAGCTGGCATCAGTTGAAGGTAGGGAGGCGGGGCGGGCAGCTTGCTCTGGGGCTGAGCGGGGGAGCAGTATAAGGGGCTCTGTGTGCTCCCTCCGCCCTCAGTTCTTTCTTGCTGGAGACACTGACAGTGGGGAGGAGGGCGGGTCGTGGAATGGACAGGAGCAACACATCTCAAAGAGCACTAGCTATGGAGCCTCCTTCGCGTGGTTCCTCATGTCCATTCCACGCTGAGTGTCTCCAGGCAGTGCCCCCTCGGAGCGCTCATGGACAAGCAGGTGGCAAGACAGTGCTGCTGAGCCCAGCGCCATCCTCAGCCTGGGTGCCAATGGCACAGTGTGCAGCAAAGGTGCTGCATTGACAGCCCTGAAGCAGCCTGACACATGCCCTGGATTGGTATGTGAGCCAGGAACGCCACCAAAGAGGCTTCTGCTCTGCTTGAATGGGCTCTTACAGTCAGCAGCGGGGGTCTCCCGGTAGGTCACAGCAAATGCAAGGGGTGATCCAGTTTGAAATCCTCTGCATGGAGACAGGCTAGCCCCTGATCCGCTCAGCCATAGAGATGAACAGCTGGGTACCTCTCCGGTACGGCTTATCCAGTCTAGGTAAAAAGCTAGGGCCCGTCTCACACCCAGGCTGTGTCTAGACTGCATCCCTTTTCTGTAAAAGGGATGTAAATTAGACACATCGCAATTGCAAATGAAGAGGGGATTTAAATCCCCCCCCGCTTCATTTTCATAAACATGGCTGCCGCTTTTTTCTGGCTCGGAGCTTTGCCGGAAAAAAGCGCCAGTCTAGACGGGGATCTTTCGGAAAATAAAGCCTTTTCCGAAAGATCCCTTATTCCTTTTTTAAAGCGCCGTCTAGACTGGCGCTTTTTTCCGGCAAAGCTCCGAGCCGGAAAAAAGCGGCAGCCATGTTTATACAAATGAAGCAGAGGGGATTTAAATCCCCGCTTCATTTGCAATTGCGATGTGTCTAATTTGCATCCCTTTTACGGAAAAGGGATGCAGTCTAGACACAGCCCCAGAGTGTGAAGGGGTCTCTCCTCGCTCAGTGTGTGGGGCTTAGGGCAGGGATTGGCAGGAAGATGTACCAGCCCATGTGGAAAGTGGACACCCCCTTGGGGAGAAAGTCTGGGTATGATTGGAGCTGACCCTGGTCCTTATGGAAGACCGTCTACGGCAGTTCACAGGTCAAGGAGCAAAGCTCGGAGACTCATCTGGCCGATGTTCTAGCCACTTTCCATGACAGATGTGACAGGAACACCTGGCCAGAGGCTTCAAAGGCCGCCCCACGAACTAGGCTAGGACCAAATGAAGGTCCCACTGGGGACCTGACCTGAGGGAAGAGCCGTTCCAGGCCTTGGAGGAATCTGCCCAAGTCATGCGACAAGACTCTGTGACCTTGGCCTGGTGGATGGAAAGCAGAAATGGTCCCCAGACACACTCTGAGCAAGGCCCTGGTTCTTCAGGTGGAGCAGATAATCCAGGCTCGACTGGACCGGAGCCATGAGAACCTCGGCCATTTTGGCAGGTAGGTCTGATGTGTTGAAGGCTTTCTGCTATCGAGGAGGACCGGGCGGATGCCCTCTGAACGGGCCTGTTCCTCAGGGCTCAGCCATGCAGCATCCATGCCACGAGGCTGGGGCGCAGGCGGCGGCTGTGGTCCTAGCACAGAAAATCTGATCAGTCTGGCAGTGGCCTTGGGGTGGGGGGAGCACTCCCAGGCTCGACAGGGTTCCATGAGCAATTGTGCAGGAAATACCATGGACTCAGGGACTGTCAGTACCAGTGCTCCTGGACCTGGCAGGAGGCATGTGTCATCAAAGGTCTGCACTCCCATGCCAGAGAGCCGGCCATGAACCTCTCTGGGCCCCCAGGCTGGCAGTTGAAGGGGGTCAGTGGGGTGCACTTCTCATGGGGACTGGAGAGCAATGTCCGGACTCTTCCCTTGGTGGGGTCTGGTGTTTGGTGGGGATCTCGACGGCCCAAGTGCAGGCTTTCCCCATGACTGGAGAGTGGTGGGAGCCTGGGAAGCCACCTGCAGGGCTTCCGATGTGGAGGGCACCTGGATCTGGCTCAGGGTCCTGCTGATTTCTGGGGATGCTGGCATGGAGTGGGCTGGGCTACTCCGCTCCACTTGGGCTGGTCTTGCTTATCCCCAGATTTATCCCACTGTTTACAGGAGGGTGGTGAATGGCCCTGCACCATCCTTTTCAGCTTCTTCGCTGGAGCCACTGATGGGAAGCAATGTCACGGGGTGGACAGTACCGCCGGGGTATTACGCACCGAGGCCACGATGCTCAGTGCCAAGTCAGATCAGCTCGTTGGTGCCAGACATGGATCAGAATCCATAGGGAGGCAGCAAAGCCAAATGTCCTGTTCTTTTTTGGTCTTTGGCTGGAAGGACTTGCAAATCTTGCACTTGTCACTTACGTGACCTTTGCCCAAGCAGCACAAGGGACACACTCACCGGCATGGGCCATTAGTAGGATTTGAAACTGGGGGATTGGAGCATGCCCTGGCCAAGGCAAAGTCCTGCAAGGGACAGCACAGTCGCTAACTATCCAGGTACGACACTACTAGGGAACTATCTGCAGGAAAACAAGCAAACGGATGCTGTAGGAACAAAGGGCTACAGCAGTTAGCTGGAGCAAAAGCCGTTGTGAGCACCATCACTGGGGGCAAGAAGGCACTGAGGGTGGTGGGACAGCACACTGCCCCTTATGCCGTGCCAGGGAGGTGCCACTCCAGGGGTCGCTAGAGGTGCTCCCCTATGGGTCCCCCTGAGGGAAAATCGTTCTGCACTGGCGCGTGTGGTGAGCACACGCACCTACTGTGGAATGCACACGAGCAATCCCTTGAAGAAGAGCCTGGGAGCTCAGCAACCCTTCCCATGGGCTCCGGGCAGGGGTTCTGCTCAGTGGAAGGAGAGGAGCAAATCCTGCTGCTCTGCGATGAATGGACTCACCAGGGATTCACTAGGAGGCTGGGGCACTGAGCCGGGGAGCCTGCAGCCATGCCAGGATTTTCCCAGAGCACCAGGGTTCTGGGCTGCAGGTTTGGGCTCGGTGTCCTCAATCAGTAAGGAGCCAGCAAGCCCCTCCCCAGGGATGGCTGCTCCAAGGGGCCAAATACCCACCGCTTCCACCGACCCGCAGTCCCTCTAGGAATCAAGCCCTGATTCGAGAAGGGGCTAGGATTGGATGTCAGGCTCTAGGGCCCTGCAGAGGAATGCAGGGCTGCTCTGACTCATACCAGCCACTGGACCCCGTGGGATCCGCTCTATCTTTGGAGTATCGAGGCCCAAGAGTTTCTCTAACACTGGGAGAGCTGGGGCAGGAAGGTTCTATAGGAGAAACCCTTGGGGTGTGTGTGTGTGTGTGTGTGTGTGTGTGTGTGTGTGTGTGTGTGTCATTTGCCTGTCATACAAGGTGTGTGTGTGTGTGTGTGTGTGTGTGTGTGTGTGTGTGTGTCATTTGCCTGTCATACAAGGGTCTGTTAACTGGGACCTCCCACTAGCTTCCCGCAATGACAGCTCGGTGACTCCGTGCACCTGCCCATAATTTCTGCACTCCCATGAGCCCTACTCCCCAAGCCAGCTGGAGCCCAAACCCCAGTGGTGCTGCACTGAGATGACACCTGCTCATTACATGGATCCATTATTAGTTTCCAATGAGTTTCTTCACAAAGCCCTCAAACACCGGCCGTTGGGTCTGCAGGAAGGAGGCTGCTGAAGGGGAAAGAGATCATGATGGAGCTTTGGAGGAGGACTGGCCCTGACGTGCTGCTTCCCACTCATTGACACCTGGGTCACTTGCCAGACATGGGCCACATGTGCTCCCCTCCCCCGTCTGGCTGGGGTGGGGTGGGAGGCAAATTAGCAAGCGGAGTCAGCTGCCCCGGGCCAGGCTGAGAGGTGAAGTGTGCGAGGGGCGTGAGTTCCATGCGGAGCCGTCCGAGCTGGGGCCTGCGCCCTTGCCGCTATTCCACGTGATGCTCTGCTCTCCAGGTTTGCCCCCGGGCTGCTCACGACAGGGATGGTCCCCGGGGGGCAGCAGGGGAAGCCGACACCCTGTGCTGCCTGGGGCACTGCCGATGGGGGTGGGGAGAACCAGGCCTGCCGACGGGGGTGGGGAGAAAGGGGGGATTGTCTCAGGGCCCGGCTATTCAAAAGAGCCCAGGGCTCCTGGTTGTTGTTGCCCCTACGGTGGCAGTGACAACAGCTGGAGCTCTGGGCCCTTTAAATTGCTACTGGAGCCCCATGCAACATATTCCAGGCAGCAGCTCACTGAAGGGGGGATAAAGAGGGTAGTTGCCCTGGGGCCTGGTGATTTCAAGGGGCCCAGGGCTCCCACCTGCTGCCACTGCAGTACTGGCAGCCCCAGGCTTATAAGTCACTGCTGGAGTGTCACACCATGTGGCTCTGAGGGGGCCACACCTTGCCAGGGGGCCCACGCAGGCTGTGGGCTCCCCCGCCAGGCAGCACTCCTAGCTGCCTGGGGTAGGTGCAGTGCGTTCCAGATGGCGCTGATGGAGGTTAGCTCCAATCCATCCCTTCTGCCTCAGGCCCTGCCCCTTCCTTGGGGGTGTGGAGCCACCCCCCACCCTGCCCAGGGGCCCAGTGACAAGAATGGCTCCCATCAATCCCCCCACCGAGCCACATTCTGGGTGCGCAATGCCTGCCGCGGTGCATATCACCACATGCTCGGCCCTAGAGCCACAGAATCGCCATCCTCCCCACAGCCCCCCAAACTCAGCACCAAAGGCCCTGCCTCCCTGGGTCTCCCCAGCGCATGCCCACTGGGCTGCTGCAGAGCTAGGCTCCCTGACCCCCCTCCTTGCTTCAGCTCACCACCAGGCCCCACTGGCCAGGGGAAGGAGAGCCACTGCCCACCAGACGTGACAGGAGGCAGCTTGGGCTTGGTGCTGTGGGAGTCACTCGAGCTGAATGGACCCCAAGCACTCTGCTCGGCAGTGACCCTGAGGCCTGGCTCCCTGCCTGGCCCTGAGGATAGAGCGACAGTACGGCTCACCCAGCAAGCCAGCCACCTCATAGGCCTTCTTCTGCTCAATCGTCTCATAGTTCAGGGCTTCAAAGAAGATATCCAGCACCAGGAAGTTCTCCCTGCAAGAGAGGAAGGGAGGCTCACTGCCGGGGGCTGGCTCTGTCTGCTGCCTGGAGTGGCTGAAGCACGTCCGGCCTAGATAAAACCAGCAGGAAGCCAAGAGTCCAGAGAAAGGAACCAGACATTCAGAACCAGCACCAGGCGTCCTATAGTTCTGGAGCCTGGACAGGTGTCCAGAGGGCCCAAGGGAATGAAACTCTTGTGGCACTAGCACTGTGTGCAGTGTCTTGGCTCCTTCAGCCCTGCGCCCATGGCTGCTGTGCATGCTGCCTCGCCCATTACCCGATGTATTGTTCCGACTTGTTGTACTTCTTGGCCAGGTACTTGGCTGAGGCCTTGCTGGGGATTTTCACCATGGACAGCTCCTTGCCAAAGCGAGTGACATTGCAGGGCATCTCACAGATGCAGTAATCATTGTCCTTCTCCAGCAGGAAATCTGGAGAAGGAGGCAGAAAGGAGGGGAAGGGAGAGAGAGAGCAAAATAAAACAATAGCAGCTCATACTCTACTGGGGCCGCTCGGCCTTCCCGTAACTTCAAAGCTGTCCCTGGAAAGTGCCACTCAACCCAGTCAACTGGAGGAAGAAGGGGGAGAATTTCTGGACGATTTCTAGGAGCCTCTCCTCCCAGTTGCCACTTTCAAAGCCACTCCCCCGGCCCTAGCTAAGCACATCGACATCAACAAAACAAGCACAAGGCGCTAACAGAGCCAAACCAAAGGAGGTGAAAGAAACCTCCCATCTGAAAACAATGCAAATAGAAATAATAGAAGGGGGTGGGGGCAATCAGTGCAGGGGTCAGAGGGAGGGACAGGGGAAGAGAGAGAGGAGAAATACGGTGCCTGCAGTCACATGCGTTTGGAGTCTGGAGGATTATAGTGGGGCAGAGTGGCCACCCACTGACCCAGAGGGGAGGAGCCCCTAGCAGAGCCCTGGTGGGCAGCGCCCTACTGAGCCACAAGGATGAATGTTCAGGAGGGTAGGTTGGCTGCAGCCAAGCCACTATCCTTGATAGTCAATGGCAAGGACCCATGACCAAGTTTCCGTTGCTGCCAAGTCTCTGTTGCTGAGCCCCCTCATTGTCTGCCGTGGGCAAGCCCCTGTGGCCGAGTCTGATGTGGCAGCAGGGTCCTTGACAGGTGTGTAACAGGAGCGTTAACCACAGTAGCAGAATGTGGGTCTTCCTCCTTCTCTAGTGGGTGGGCCACATAAAAGAATAAGGGTCTAATGCAGCTGCCAGCCAGTGGAGCTACTCCCTATGCGCCAGCAGTAAAGGCTTGTGCTTTTAGCAGTGAAAGGCTGGGGTTCAAGCCCCAAGGACAGCTGCTGGTGATGGTCACAGGACAACAGATGCCATCAGGGTGAACACTCAGGAGGAATCTCAAGCACAGCCAGCGCCCTCTTCCTCCTGCCCCATGGAGAGATAATGCTCCCTGGAAGGCCTGATAGGACCACAGCTCTGAGCTTCTGTGGTGGCGGATGTAGTGCTGGACCCTAGAGAGACTGGACTCACACAGTTAGATGGACGGAAGGGCCGGATTCAGAGCTGGCTAGATTCCCTTGGTGCTACACCCCTTCCTGATGTCTAGGAGAAACCTGCACGGGTTGTGGGCATCCCCCTTGGAAACTGGATTGAGGTGTGACTTAGGGACGGGGACCTTCCTTCACTCACTCCATTGCCGCTGGGTGCTCTCCTTGGCCCTGGGCATGTGTGGCACAGAGAGCCCTGTCCCCCGGGAATGGAAGATGCCCCAATGCCCTGCTGCTCAGGCCAGTGGCTAAACCTGTGAAGGGGAGAGGAGCAGGGGAGTCTCACCTAAAGCCGGGTCTGCGCATTCCTTGTACTGCTCGGGGGTGCAGTAGGGGGCGTCGCCTGCAGGGAGACAGAAGAGCAAAGTTTCAGTCTAATAGCTGCGCTGGGGCTGGGTTTAAGATGAAGAAGCTGATCCTGTGTATGTGTGTGGGGGGGATGGGTGGATAACACCAGCCTACATGGGCGCATGGTCTGGTCCAGTGTGGGTGGGTAAGGGATACCAGCCTACATGGGCCACTGATCTGATCCATCAGAGGAAGGGGGGGATATTAGACAACAGAGGCGATTAGTTTGGGTGGCGGGTATGGAGGGAGGATGGTGAGCTAGATGAGCCATTGGCCTAGTCCAGCAGGGATGCGGAGGAAGAGGGGTACAGCTAGACCAGCAATCTTATTTGCGAAGCAGCCTGAGTATTTATTTTGCTGCTTCTTGAACCTGTGTGTCACTTCCTAGCCTGCACCTGTCCCCCATCCTCCCTGGACCAGGAATCCCCCCAGCAACCTCAGTACCCTCCCTGTGCCATCAGGATCCTGAGCACACAGACAGTCTTGACTTTAACACCTCACCTCCGCTGTGCAGGGAATCCCTGCCCGGGGAAAGCAATTGACCAGAATAACGTGTGGCCTGTGATTCCACAGGTCCATTTCCAAGGTTCTGTGGATCACGACTGACCTGCTATGGCCTGTCTGCAAGTGACTAGTCCTGTCAGTGTCGGACCAGCACTAAAGCCTTGCAATAAAGGGCTAGTCCCATGAGAGGGGACATGTGTCCCAGGGGTGGGGGAACAGAGTAGAAAGTTCAATCTGCAGCCACTGCCTGGTCCCCCCACCTGCCTGCAGTAGCACATGCCTGCTTCAGGATTTCATAGAATCACAGAGTCATTGAACACTGGAACTGGAAGGGACCTGAAGAGGTCAAGTCCAGTCCCCGGCCCTCATTGCAGGACCAAGCACTGTCTAGATCACCCCGGCAGGTGTCTGTCTAACCTGCTTTTAAATATCTCCAGCGATGGAGATTCCACAACTTCCCCAGGCACCTTTGTGCTGCCTTCGTTACTTCCTCCAAGCCAGCCATGGAGCTTAGGCAAATACTGGGCTTGCCCTGACCTTGGTACCACAGCAGCTGCCATTAAGCGGCACTGTCTGCTCTGATCTGCAGAGATGGGCGTAGTGAGGGGTCTGTGGGCAGCATGGACTCCTCCACACCTACAGGGGAGGTACCTTCAGGGGCAGTCTGGGGACCCAGCATTGCACACCCTGGAGGGGTAAGCTTAACCCCCAACTCCGCTCCACTGCCAGAGCACACGTGCCTGCCCTAGCAAGCCAATCTCCTGGCTCCAGCACTGCTAGGACCTGTTTCTCGATAACCTGAGAATTGGGAGGAATTTGGGGGCTTAAATTGGAATCCAGCCTGGAGATTCCAATTTAAGATCCAGAATAGCTGGGATTTGGCTGCAGCAGGCTCAGCCCAGAGCGGTATTACCCACAAAGGCTGTGCTCTGAGAGCAGGGGGGGCTCAGCCCATGCACTGTGGGGCACTGTTCACCTTCAGACAGAGCAGAGGCCTGTTGGGGCAGGAGTCCCAGCACAGGTGGAGTGGGAGGGGGACACTGGACTAGATGGGTCACTGGCCAGCTCAGGTAACAAGAGGAAGATAATAGACTAGACCGGGGTGGGCAATCATTTTTGCTGGGGGGGGGAGAACTCCAAGATTTTGGAAAGTGGTCGAGGGCCACACACTTCCATTATATTAATGGAGGAGGTGTGGGGTCTGGGATGGAGGTTGGGTGCAGAAGGGAGCTTGGGGTAAGGAATTAGGATGCGGGGGGGAAGGGTCTGGGTGAGAGTTTGGGTGAAGGAGGTGGTTGTGACCTGGGGCACTGTGGACTGTGGTGCCGGGGTTTGAGTTGTGACCTAGGGCAGGAGGGGGTTGTGACCTGGGGCAGAGGATTGGGGTGCAGGTTTTGGGAGGGGGTTTGGGTGCAGGAGGGGGCAGAGGGTTTGGGTTATGTGGGGCAGGGGGGAAGGGGTGGGGGGCAGAGGGTTGGGGGAGGGAGGGGCTGGTGTGCCAGAGACAGGCTCTGGCCGGGAGACTTACCTTAGTGACTCCCAGCCAGCAGCCCAGCACATTTCTGAGGCAGCCTCCCTGCCTGCCCCACCTCCACACAGGCTGCAGGGGCGTGTGAATAAGTAGGAGCCGGAGAGGGTGGGGGTGTGGTGCTTCGTTTTTCAAACAAGCAGCTCCCATTGGCCACAAACCAGCCAATGGGATTGTGCTGGGGGCAGGGGCAGCTCATGAAGCCTCTCCCTCCTCCTCTCTGGGCCCAGAGTTATGAAAGAGAAACAGCCTGGCAGCCACTTTTCTGAGCGGTGTGTGGGTGGGACGAGGCAAGCAGAGAGCCTTCTTGGGGCTCCCTGCTGCATCCACGGGCCAGATACAGTGGCTTGGTGGGCTGGATCCAGCTTGTGGGCCGTATTTTGCCCAGCTCTGGACTAGACCTACCAGCAGGGTGCGGGCAGTGGGACACCTGTCGAAATGAATCATTGGGTTGCTCCACAGCAGCAATGAAGTGGAGGATTATTTGGCTCCATGGGCCCATTGGTCTGATCTAGGGTGGCAGGGAAATGTGCTGAGCTGCACAGGGAGTGTCCTGCCTGGGGCTGGTTTAGGCCTGCCCCCTGTCCCCATCTGGGCTCACCTCGCATGTGCACCATACGGCAGTTGCAGTTCTCCACCAGGTAGCGGGTCTCACAGTCGATGCGACAGGCTGCGATGCTGTAGGTGTCGTAGAACTCGGAGTCCTTGGTGATGGACTGGCAGTCACCCCAGGGTGGGGGCAGGTAGATCAGCTGGGGCAGAGCAGGGAGGAATGAGAACAGGAGCCCTGACCCTTCACTCCCAAGGGAGTGCTCCCAGAAGGCTCTTGCTGAGCACCAAAGATGGACCAGGCACTGATCAGGCCACCAAAGGAGCAAGATGAGAATCTCAGAGTATCAATTAACTAGGACCCACAAGCCCACGGGCTCCCTTTCTATTAATTTAAAAATGTCTGTTTAACATCCTCCTGAGATATCAGTGGATTCAAAAGTGTGTTATCATCTGATACTATCTCATGTTTTTTTCCCAAATAGAGAACAGAAACATTTATTGAACGCTTCTGCCTTATCAATAATTCTACCATTTCCACCTGACAACACATTAATACCATTGTTAGGAGTCTTTTTGTTCCTAATAGATTTTAAAACTCATTTTAACTTTGCTGATCATAGTTTTCTACTTGTGTTCCTTTGCTTTCCTTACCAATTTTCTACAATTTCTAGTATTAGTCTGATATTAATGTCACTTTCCCCTTGTTATATATAGTTTTAAAATTTTTATAGCTGACTTTGCTTCCTCACTAAAACAGATCTTTTTAACCCATTACAGCCATCTTCCATGAATGTGGGATGGTGGCTTTTGGGGCATCTAGTGGAAGTGCTATTACACAGTTCCTAATTATCTTTCATGCTTTTCTGATTCAGTTCTTCCTCCCAGCTGATCTGGCTCATGACTGTCTGCTATAATTGTCAAGAAGTACAATGACATAAGAATGGCCACATAGGTCAGATCTATGGTCCATCTGGACCAGAATCCTGTCTTCTGACAGCGGTCAATGCCAGATGCTTCTGCCAGAACAAGGTAATCATCAAGTGCTGTGTACCTTGTCATTCAGTCCTAGTGTTGGGCAGTTAGAGGCTCCGGGACACCCAAAGCATGGGACATCCCTGGCTATCCTGGCTAATTGTCATTGATTAACTCATCCCCCAGGAAAATATCTAGTTCTTTTTGAACCTAGTTATAGTCTTGGCCTTCACAACATCCCCTGGCTGCGGGTTCTACACCCTGACTGTGCTTTGTGCCATGAAATACTTCCTTTGGTTGGTTTTAAACCTGCTGCCTACTAATTTTGTTGGGCGACCCCTGCTTCATGTGTTATGGGAAGGGCTAAACACCCTTCCTTATTCACTTTCTCCATGCAAGTCGTAATCATAGACCTCGATCATATCCCCTCTTTATCCCTCCCGGCTCCTGCAAAGCTGCATCAACCCCCTCCCTCTGCTTGGTGCCTCTTTGTCTGCATCCGGCAGCAGCAGCTCAGGGGTTGCCAGTCCAGAGTGCTCTCCCTACCCCTCACCCGCTGCTCCTGGCAGGACACAAAGGTCTGGAATCCAGGGGCCACACCAAAGCCCAGCTGGTCAATTAAGGGAGGCTCATCCTGGCTGTGAATCTGAACTTTGATCCCGGCTTCGAAGGAGGTCTCATCTGCAGCAAAGAGAAAAGTGGGAGCTGAGTCTCTGAGAGGGCTGGGAACCCAAACATCCTGGTGTGCAGCCCATCTCAGATCCACAGGCTACTCCTGCCCTGCTCTCCCCGGGGGCCATGGGAGGGCCCTGTTAACCTAGCTCCAGAGAGGCTGTCTCGTCTGTAATGGAGCCTGGTGTGGAATTAACCCTGTGCCTGCCAGGGTGAAGGGCCCTTTCAGACCTGGACAAGTACAGAGCCATGGGAAATCTCAGGGGACATGAGAAGTTCCAAGGACGAGGGGGTAACTCCACACAGCTGGCACATGCCTGCCTTGCACTCGCCCAGTGGCGTGAATGAGGGGAGAGACCTTGTTTGGCCACATCTCGCACTTGCTTTGTTCGGGCATGAATGGTGCCCCCAGGCCTGGAGGGGGAATTCTCCTCTCTTTGATATCCCCGCAGGGGCACACAAAGTCCAGCTTCCCTGTTAACACTGGCTGCACCCTGGAGCTATGTGTACACTGCCATTTTTTTTTGGCAGAAGATATGCAAATCGTGCTCTCATTTGCATATCGTCTGCTGAAAAAAATGGCAGTGTGGACATAGCCTGAGCTAGCGCCACTGGCCTCAGCGGGGTTACTCCTGATTCACAGCTGCGCGAGAGCAGAACCAGCTCATTCTTGGTGCCTTCCACACGGGCTCAACCCGCCTTCAAAACAGGCACGAACGGAGACTCAGGCCACCCTGGGAAAGGGGTATTATTGCTCCCCTTTTATAGGTGGGGAAACACCACAGAGAGGGGGATTGACCCAACCCCGATGATAGAGGGGCACCCGCCATGTATCCTCACCTCCCATTGCAAGGTCACAGAACCCAGGAGTCCTGGCTCCTGATCTCCTGCCCTCGCCTCTAGAATTGCCTCTCAGATCTGGGAACACAACCCACGAGTCCTGACACACTCTCACCCCCATCCTGCCTGCCCCAGGGACTCAGGGAAGTCACAGATGGCAGAGGCAAGTTTCTGCCTGGGCAAGTCCCCCCTGCCCAGCCACCTGTGTCTCTATTCTGTGAGGATGCTGAAAAGGCGGGAGGGGGCAGGGATGAGAAATGTTTCACTGACGGGGCAGCCAATCATGTCCCTCTCCACATGTAGCCAGATCTGCTCAGGTTTGGGGCTGTTCTCCTCCCCCCAGCGTTGGGCAGGAGGGTGTGTGCGTGTCTATCACGTGCAGGGCCATCTCTCCACCGTCTGTCTTGGGGAAGAATTCTGCACCACATCCCTCTCCACTCTGTAACCTCTCCCACAGCCCACAGCCCTGCTCTACAAGCCCCTCTTCCCCTGCCCATTGCTCCATACCGTGAAGCCTTGTTTCAAGCTAGGTGAGGGGGCCGACGCTCCTTCAGTTTATTGGATGTGCCCCCCCCCCGCCCTCATGCGTTCCTTTCCTGCCCTCGGCTTGTCTGCTTTCCTTCCCTCCCTCCCACCCCTCCGTTCACATTCTCTCCTTCCCCACCACCCTCCCACTCCATGGTCTTGGGAGGGCAGCAGGGAAGTGGCTGGGACTATTTATAGACAAGTGATGGCTACTTAATTTAAACTGGCAGGCGGTTGCCATGGCAAATAATTGCGGGAGGAGAAAAGGAGACAAAGAGAGTGACAGCGAGAAAAAGGGGAGGATCGGAGGAGTGGGGAGCAGGCTCCTGGAGGCTCGGCTGGTGGGGACAGGGCACAGGAGACAACACATGGGCCTATATGGAGCTATGGCTGCCTCAGGAACCAGCTACAAGTCTCCCCATGTGACTGTTCCTGCCCCTTCTCCAGGCCTGTCACTCGTTGCTGATGCCACCTCTGTTGCTCTGAGGCTTCAGCTGCACCTTGCTGTGCCAAGATGCCCCCTCCCCCTGCAACCAGGCCAGCCCCACCCCCTACTCTGTGAACAACCCCAAGCAGGGCTGCCATGGAAACACAGCGGCTATGTCTACACTGGCCCCTTTTCCGGAAGGGGCATGTAAATTTCACCAGTCGTCGTAGGGAAATCCGCGGGGGATTTAAATATCCCCCGCGGCATTTAAATAAAAATGTCCGCCGCTTTTTTCCGGCTTTTAAGAAAGCCGGAAAAGAGCGTCTAGACTGGCCCCGATCCTCCGGAAAAAGTGCCCTTTTCCGGAGGGTCTTATTCCTACTTCAAAGTAGGAATAAGACCCTCCGGAAAAGGGCACTTTTTCCGGAGGATCGGGGCCAGTGTAGACGCTCTTTTCCGGCTTTCTTAAAAGCCGGAAAAAAGCGGCGGACATTTTTATTTAAATGCCGCGGGGGATATTTAAATCCCCCGCGGATTTCCCTACGACGACTGGTGAAATTTACATGCCCCTTCCGGAAAAGGGGCCAGTGTAGACGTAGCCAGCTTGTGCAGGAGAGGGGGGGGGGGGGCATGGCAGAGCGGGGTCTGGCGAGAGGCAAGGCTCCTGCCTGGACCGGTCTCCAGGGAGTGGAAGTGGCAAAGTGCCTTGGGGTGAGGGAGCAGAGGCGCCCATCTCCACACACAGCAGGGAGGGATTTGCAAACACCACTGCTCCAGCCTGGCGTGCTGCTGCTGGAGGCCAAGAGCCAAGGGGTCTGTTACCTGTCTCCCCCCAGACAGGGAGGTACTCATCCTGCTGGATGTCCAGCATGATCTCCAGGCCATTGCCGGTGCCGCCCTTCATGGTGATGAGCCGGGGCTTCCCGTCCTGTCCGGAGTTGAACGTGTAGCACTTGCCGTAGCGTGTGAAGACCTGAGGGGGACAGAGATGGGGGGGGGGGCAGTTAGACACAGAGCTGGGGGGCTAATGCCACACCCCACTGCTGGGTTGGGGGCCCAGCCAGCGCCGCAGGGACAGGGGCAGGGACCAAACCCATCAACCTGTGCCCAGCCAGTCAGTGCATCAGGGAATGACAGTGGCTGATTGGAGCTCAACTCCCTGGATCCTCGCCTCCCATTGCAAGGTCACTAACTGGGGACATGGCCCCCCCGGATCCTCACTTCCCACGGCAAGGTCACCAAGCACGGACACTGCCCCACTCACTCATACTCACCCCACATCACGGGGATAGCAGTTGGGGATGTTCCTCTCATCACAGCCACCAACCTGCCCCCACAAGCCCCATTGCAGGGTCACCAAACGGGTATGCCTCCTGGATATCACGGGCTCACTGATTGGGGACTCCCCACCCCAACTGCAAGGCACCATTCTGGGGCAGATGTAATAACTAGGGCCTGATAATCCAACCCCAATTGTGAGCTCAGCGATGGGGAAGTGAATCCAGGTTCTAAACTGGCCACATGGCTGACAGCCAACAGGAATGGGCAAAGGTACAAAGGGAGACAACAAAGTGGCTTACAAACCAAAAGATGTACAGGGAACATCCCAGGGTTGTATTAAAAGCACATGTGCCAAGCCAGAGAAGTTGGGATTGAAAATCGACCGACCAAAATTGGTGCATCAGAAATTAGGCTGAACTGGTGAACACCGTAATGAGGGGATGGGCTAGTCCACTCATTATTCCCTTTGGAAAGCCCTTAAAAAACCTCTGTGGGGCATATCAAGCTGGCTGCCAGATGGGTGGACTACAAGAGGGACCATCATGGCTACCATCCCCGAGCATCGACCATGACACCCTTGGGTCTTTGTCCTGACCACAGAGAGGGACCCAGATGGCAGTGCCACCTCCCCCAGCTCCCGCTAACTCTACAGTGCCACCGGCTGTGAGGCTTTGGTTCCTGCTGGCCTCCTTTCCCAGGGCCTGTTTGTTTTGTCAGTGCAGGGAAAGTAGCTCAGAATTGGAGAGCAGGCCTCTTTCCCGCCGAGGACTGTCCGACTCTATACAGAGATTCTCACTAATGCCTCTCTCCGAGAAAGGGCTGCAGGTAGGTTCTTCACAGCCCCTCCACTGTAATTCCAAAACACTTGTGTCTTGTTCTGGTGCCTTTTCTCGTGAGAACCTTGCTCGATCGATGCTGGCATCAGTTTTCCAGTGTGTTTGGCCCTGGGGCTCAGCAGGCCGAGTCTCTCCACTCCAAACCCTGGAAGCAGCGATGGGGGATGGTCTCCAGGCTGAACTGTCTCGCTCAGCCCCTGAGCCCTATTAACTTCACTGGGAATTCAGTGCCTCTCAGTGTCAGGCCTTTGTGGGGCAGTTTGTGTCCCTGTCACTTCAGCGCCATAGACAGCTTCCACTCCAGGCAGCACCCAGTCCACATCACGATGACCCTGGGGACCCAGCCGCTCATGCCCCCTCTGCTCCCTCCTCAGAGTGCACTTGCCATAACCCTTATTTATCTGCCCAGGGCTTCTCTCCTCCACCAGCCACTGCTGCCTTCGTCTCTTCCTCAGCAGCTGGGCACTCCCCATCTCCCTTCATGGCTCACTCCTGGGGCTCAGGCCTTCGCTACCCCACCAGCCCTGTCCCCTGAGACCCAGAATCAGGGGGCAGAAAGGAAGCTGGTACTATCCTTCAGCTAATGTCCCCAGTAGCTTCCAGTAGGGGCAGCAGAGATGGGGGGCAAGAGGAGAGGCAAGGGCTTGAGATTAATTTAAAGCTAAGGGGCTTCTGAGGAAGGGGGTTAATCTGGCATGGACAAGTTCTGGGAGACCCCTCAGTAGCACATGGCAGGCCCTGTTAGGGGTTTCTCCAACCTTTGTTTTTAACAGGCCAAGCGATAGGGCTCTTCCCAGGCCTCAGGGAAACTGAAGACACCCCCCCATTAGCCCAACACTCTGCCACTGCCAGTCTCTATCATGCTATGCAGCCCGCCCACCCAGTAGGGCAGGTCCTCCATGCCTCAGGGTGGGGATGTGGGTTAGGTCTCAGCTCTGACAGTCAGAGAATTCAAGGATGGGAAAACCCCCAGAGATCAAACCCTATTAGAGACCGTCTCTAAGCAATACAGAACCGCGACAACAGCCCTGCAGCAAACACGGAACAGAGGAAATAGCAAATCCACTGAAACCTGCTCAAATCTGGACACTGTGAGCAGGACCCCTGTCCAGATGTGACATGGCCCAGCCAGCTCGCAGCTACATTTGGCTTGTTAATGGATGTTTCCTTTGCAGCCACTTGTCTAACGGCCCCATTAGAGACGTGGGCAGGAACGAGTGTGACAAGGAACAGAGGGAATGAGGCTGATACGCTCTCTCCAGTGGCTTTTATGGAAGGGATGCAAAGTGGTTTCTGAACATTTATGGAGCCTATCTCCACCCTTCCTTCCTACACAGAGCAAGGCAAACCTCTGCACCTTGGCCAGAGGGGAAGGAGGCTGGGGGAGAGTGGGCGGGAAGGGTTGTCACAAAATCACACAGAAAAGGAGGCAGAACGTCTCCTAACCCATAGCCCCAGGGCTCCCAGCGCTCTAACCATTAGACCTCATGCTCCTCCCAAAGGTAGGGATAGAACCAGGCGTCTGGGCTCCCAGTACCTCATGCTTTCACCACTAGTTCCCACTTTTCCTTTCCCTGTTCCCTGCCCCCACCCATGCGTGTCTATGGGGCACGCGAGGGAATTGTTCTGAAGTCGGGCGGCTTTCCTTTGTTCTTGTGTTCCTGAGCTTCACGGTGTTCGTGGGCAACGCGAGCAACAGGGCCATGGAGGCCAGGAAAGGCAGTGCCCAGCGCAGACATGCCACCTACCCTGAGATGTGCTGCAGCCCCTGGCACTCCATCTGTGTCAGGAGGAGGGTGGGAAAGTTCTGGAGGGAACCTCTGTCCCTGACAGCTGGACCCCGTGCTCTGTCTCCAGCCCATCCTGGCTCCCATCCCCTTTGGGAGCCCCCCAGGGAAAGGGGGGAAAGAGGACAGGAGACAGAGGCAATGTTTGGGGGTTGGGAAAGTCCAGACCGGAAACAGGATGTTCCCTCTTCCTCTCCCTGCCTGGCTTCCTTTCCTTTTCCCTTCCTGCATCCCTCTCGCTGGGTTCCTTCTGCCCTAGCTCACTGCTCTGCTCCCCGGCAAAGGGCAGAAGGAGCCCCTGGAGCACAAGGTCTGGAGGCAGCAGAATCTCCCTGCTGCCTCCAGAGCCAGCCTGTAGCCTTTTCTCTAGGAGAGGCAGATACATGGGCTCCTGCCTAACGTCCTCTTGGGCAGCAGCTTCCAGCAGGCCGGTGTAACGTCACAAACAGCTGCTGGCAAAACGGGCTACCTGACACACACATGTGCCCATCAGATTTGGTTCCTATCGGTTTTAGCTTCCCATTTATGCAAGAGTAGAGGGGAAGCCGATTCGGATAGATGGGCCTGGTACATTTCTGTCCCCTGCTCACACCAGGCCCCTCCCCCCGCTGCGATTTGCCTCCTGAGCCCCTTTTTAATGAGGGTAAAGAGCCAGGAGCAATGTCGGAAGCCATGTAAGGGCAGAGTGAGGGCAGCAGCAACAGCAGCTCTTACCCTGCCCTGCGTCAATCACCAGGAGATGCCCGACTTTCCCTGAGCAGCCCCCGCCTCCAGCCGCCCCGTGCCACGGTGAGGGGCGCCACGCCCTGGCTGTACGGCTCTGCCTCAGCAGGCCTGTCCTGTTCCCGGAGCTCGCCGGGAAGGGGGTTTGGCCCAGACGCGGCAGAGCAGTCCAGACCAGGCAAGGGAGGCGGAGAGCGGCGCTTGCCATGTTGGGTGGGTGGAAATGGCTTTGTCCAGCGCTGCTCTGGGATTCCTCTCAGCCCCTGTGAATGGTCCCTCCTGCGCCTCAGGCCTCCTGGCCGGCCAGTGGGACGGTGCTACCGCCTGGTGACCGTCGGGAGAACGTGCAGCGTCACGATCCCGAGAGATGCTGCGCCCGGTGGGGAGGGTTCGTGTGCACGCAGCAGAACCAGCCCCATCCTCTGGGAGGCTGCCCGGCGGCAGGACTCGCCCCGCAGGCGGAGAGTTGCTTGCAGGATTTCGACACCTGCAGGCACCAGGCTGGGCTCTCTGGGAGATCAGCGTCTCCAGGGAGCTCAGAGGGAACTTGCCTGCAGCCCAGCTCCGAGCCCTCCGCCTCTGGGCTGCCTCGTTGGAGGGAGCTTCGCCCTCAGACCCAGTCGAGAGCCCGCCAGTGCGAAGTGACACACGCGGCTGGGGAGATCTCGCTCCTCAGGAACAACAGGGCTCTGAAAAGGGCCTGGGGATTGCTGCGGCAACTCTGCTCCGAGCACAGTTGGAGGCAGGAAAGCTGTAACCACTGCTCCCTGCTGCTCCAACACCCCACCCTGCTGTAACCACTGCTCCCTGCTTCTCCAACACCCCACCCTGCTGTAACCACTGCTCCCTGCTGCTCCAACACCCCACCCTGCTGTAACCACTGCTCCCTGCTTCTCCAACACCCCACCCTGCTGTAACCACTGCTCCCTGCTGCTCCAACACCCCACCCTGCTGTAACCACTGCTCCCTGCTTCTCCAACACCCCACCCTGCTGTAACCACTGCTCCCTGCTGCTCCAACACCCCACCCTGCTGTAACCACTGCTCCCTGCTGCTCCAACACCCCACCCCACCCCAGCACCCTGCTCTAACCACTGCTCCCTGCTGCTCCAACACCCCACCCTGCTGTAACCACTGCTCCCTGCTGCTCCAACACCCCACCCCACCCCAGCACCCTGCTCTAACCACTGCTCCCTGCTGCTCCAACACCCCACCCTGCTGTAACCACTGCTCCCTGCTTCTCCAACACCCCACCCTGCTGTAACCACTGCTCCCTGCTGCTCCAACACCCCACCCCACCCCACCCCAGCACCCTGCTCTAACCACTGCTCCCTGCTGCTCCAACACCCCACCCTGCTGTAACCACTGCTCCCTGCTGCTCCAACACCCCACCCCACCCCAGCACCCTGCTCTAACCACTGCTCCCTGCTGCTCCAACACCCCACCCCACCCCAGCACCCTGCTCTAACCACTGCTCCCTGCTGCTCCAACACCCCACCCCAACCCAGCACCCTGCTCTAACTGCTGTTCCCTGCTGCACCAACACCCCACCTCAGTCCAGCACCCTGCTCTAACCACTGCTCCCTCCTGCTCCAACACCCCTCCCCACCCCAGCACCCTGCTCTAGTCCTTGCTGCTGGACTCTCCAGAAACTCCAGCACATACTGTGTCCCTGTATGGCTCTCACAGCCAAACTCCTGCTGCATCATTCACAATTCCCAGCTTTCCTGGTGCCTCCGTTCGGAAAGGGGCCAGAGGACCATGCTTCACAGGATCACACTATCCCAGATGGAACACACAGGATGGTCTAGTGCCATCTAGCGAATCCCACTGTAACTTGCATCAAGTCACAGATGTCCCTCAAAAAACGTAAGTGCAGAGTGTCCCCTCTCCCTCCCACTGCCCGACTGCATCTCTCTTAGCGTTGTCCCCAGAACTGCCCCCCTTCCTCATCCTCTTTGCCCCAGCCAGTGCATCAGTGGCTGTCTCTCCCGGTTGGGTCTGACCTTGCCCATCCACCGACCAGCCATCTCAAGTGTCTGCGTGGCCATTGAGGGAAGGCATTCAGGTGCAGGCAGAGAGGGCTTGTGAAAAGTGAATGGGGAGGCGAAGGCATTGGAAAGACTGTTCCAGATGCTAAGGAGCCAGTTCATAGCTAGGACAGAGACATGGGAACAAAAGAGAAACCTCCATGGATTAGTAAAATCAAGTAGCTTGGCTCAGTAGCAATGGCTCTGGGTGCTGAGACCCCCTGTCACTGCTCACTGGCCCCCAGAGACCTGCCATGTCCAGAATTTGCCTGGCTTTGTTCTCTAGAGGCTAAGATTTCACTGTTTAAAAACAACAGCGTTTCTAGCCATTCTGGATGGAAAGGCACCAATGCAGCGACACCTGCCTGAGCCTGCAGAGAGAACAGCAGCACTGGGCAGTGCTAGCTATCCCATTCACTGGGCAGTGCTAGCTAACAATGGGTGGGTTACCTCTGAAACCTAATGATGTCTGCTGAAATGGCAGCATGGTTAACAATCTAATCGGTGGTAGATTTAGTGGCAACATCTAGCTAATGTGCTAATTCCAAACTGTCCCACATTAATGTGCCAAAAGTCCCTGCTGTGCTTCCCTATTCCAACAATGTCTGTGATGCTGTTACATGCAGTCAGAGCATGGGGAGAAGGCAAAATCAGTGGAAATGAATAGACTCATCAATCCCCAAAGGGCTGTTCAGAGTCAGTTGTCCAGGGCAGGGGTGGGGCATGCTGTCAAGAGTGGGCGAGGGTAGGGACTGCTGCACTGGGTGTGGCATTTATAGCCCTACAACCCGGAGTCTCTGGTCTTTCCCAGAGCAGCCAGAGGTCTGTGTGTAGGATTTCAGTTCCATGAACTGTTTCATTAACTGTTGCATTAACTGCTGCATCCTACAGCCCGACCAAGACATTGTTTGCAAGGATAAAAGTCTCAGAGGGGGAGCTGTGTTAGTCCATAACTGAAAAAAACGTAAAAAACAACAAATGGTCCTGCAGCACCTTAGAGACTAACAAAACATGAAGGTGGTGTCTTTAAACACATCTAATCAAGGGTTGAACAAATGCATGAACTAGATGGGCTGCTATATTCAACACCCTAATGACATCAACAGCTAAGTATGGGGCACTTATAGCTCACTCTATTAGTCTCATTTAGCACGGACACTCTGGGTGTGTCTAGACTACCTGCGTCTACACTACTGCCGAGTTCTGTCGACAGTCATCTGAAAAAGTGGGCTGTGCCCACGAAAACTTATGATACCATCTATGGCTACATCGAGACTGCATCCCTCTGTCGACAGAGGGATGCAAATCAGGTATGTTGAAATTGCTAATGAAGTCGGGATTTAAATATCCCATGCCTCATTAGCATAAACATGGCCACCACTTTTTTTTTTAAATGGAGTTTTTTCTAATCCACTCCCACCCCCCGGCAGACTAGAAGCGGATCTGTCAAAAATAAGGCCTTTTTCGACAGATCCTGTATTCCTCAAAAATTGAGGTTTACAGGTGTGAAAGCAGGCTCTTTGCCGGCCAGGCCTCTAGCGCGTATTGCCATTCAAGCAAAAGGTTAACTTCCCCTTGATAAAAAACCCTTACACTATGTAACTTAAAGACCAGCGAAGAACAGGAACCAAAACCAAACCTAAAAAGTTCATGTAAAGTTTGTGCTGGTTGTGCTGACTGTGTCATGCCCAATAAGGCAGAAAAGGAAAAACAGGAAACCATCTCTCACCCCCTTACTGCAGTCGCTTAACAGACAGGGTCTGCTAGCCTATCACAAAAAGCACGCAAAAGCTTTCTCTATAAAACAGCTTCCTCTCCTGTATCAAATTGAGGAATCCCGAATAAACATTGGAAGACAGAATATGAGCCAGGTCTGAGGACTGATCACCCGAGGGCTACCTCCCGCTCACCAAACCAAACGAGTTCCTGTAGAGCGTAATGTACACCAAACAGAACGAATACCAAATATGTTGTTGTTGTTGTAGTTTGTGTGTCTGTTAAATGTCAGTATTGTTATCTGAAATTGTTTAGAAGTATTGTTAAGTAGTAGTGTTAAGAGTTTTAGATAAATGATTAGTTTTATAAGTAAAACTGATGTAAATGTAACTGTTAATAATCCCTGGTCCCTTGTTAACAACTATTAGGATTTAGAGAAACCTCAAGGAATTTTCTTTACTGTATTGCATTTTGCTTATTAGACATTCTAATAATTGATAAAATAATAATTAATACGTAAAAGTCCTTTAATAAAAGTTTAAAAGATATTTAGTAATAGTTTGCCTGTTTCTGCGCCTCCCTGGGACTAGCCACATTTCCGAACCTTTTACTTTAAACCACAACAGGATATGTTGAAAAAGGGTTTATTTTCGACAGATCCGCGTCTAGACTGCCTTTTTTTTTAAACTCTGTTTTGAAAAAAGCGGCTGCCATGTTTATGCTAATGAGGCACAGGATATTTAAATCCCGGCTTCATTAGCAATTTTGACATGCCTGCTTTGCATCTCTCTGTTGACAGAGAGGTGTAGTCTAGACACACCCTATGGCTACATCTAGGCTGGCATGTTTTTCCACAAATGCTTTTAACGGAAAAGTTTTTCTGTTAAAAGCATTTGCGGAAAAGAGCGTCTAGATTGGCACGGACGCTTTTCCGCAAAAGCACTTTTTGCGGAAAAGCATCCGTGCCAATCTAGACATAGTTTTGCGCAAGAAAGCCCAGATCGCCATTTTCGCCATCAGGGCTTTTTTGTGCAAAACAGTTTTCAGCTGTCTAGACTGCCCCTTTTGCACAAAAGCATTTCCGGAAAAGGGCTTTTGCCCGAATGGGAATGTCAAAGCATTTGCGCAAGAAGCACTGATTTCGGACAGTAGAACGTCAGTGCTTTTGCACAAAATCAAGCGGCCAGTGTGGATGCAGCTTATATGTTTTGTTAGTCTTTAAAATGCTACCAGACTATTAGTTGTTTTTTAAGTTTTTCCTGTTACAGACTAACTCAGCTACCCCTCTGAAGCTTTCTTCTTCATCCAATAGCGGCCCCATACCTTCCCTGATCACTCTCTTATTGCTAACATGCCTTTAAAACCTTTCTTGTTACCCTTCATACCCCCACTAGCTGCAATTCCAATTGCACGTTCGCCTTCCTGATTATTCCCCTGCATGCTTGAGCAACATATTTATACTCCTCCGGCTGTGTCTACACCGGCCACTTATTCCGGAAAATCAGCCGCTTTTCCGGAATAACTTGCCAGCTCTCTACACTGGCCCCCTGAATTTCCGGAAAAGCACTGACAATCTACTGTAAAATCATCAGTGCTTTTCTGGAAAAACTATGCTGTTCCCGTTCGGGCAAAAGTCCTTTTCTGGAAAACTGTTCCGGAAAAGGGCCAGTGTAGACAGCACAGTGGTGTTTTCTGCAAAAAAGCCCCGATCGCGAAAATGACGATCGGGGCTTTTTGTGGAAAATCGCATCTAGATTGGCCACAGACGCTTTTCCGCAAAAAGTGCTTTTCTGGAAAAGCATCCTGCCAATATAGACGCACTTTTTCCGAAAATGCTTATAACGGAAAAGTTTTCTGTTATAAGCATTTCCGGAAAAGGGTGCTAGTGTAGACGTAGCCCTCCCTGTCCAAGTTTCCACTGCTTGTAAGTTTCTCTTTTGTGGTTAAGCTCACCAAGGATTTCTCTGATAAGCCAAGCTGGTTGCCTATCATATTTGCTTTTCTTACTGCGCATCAGGATGGTTTGTTCCTGGGCTTTCAATAAGGCTTCTTTAAAATACAGCCAGCTCTCCTGGACTCCTTCCCTCTTCATATTAGCATCCCAGAGGATTCTGCCCATCAGTTCCCTGAGGGAGTCAAAGGCTGCTTTTCTGAAGTCCAAGGTCTATATTTTGCTGCGCTCCTTTCTTCCTTTGCTCAGGATCCTGAACTTGACCATCTCAGGATCACTGCCGCCCACATCCACTTCCCCTACTAATTCCTCCCTGTTTGTGAGCAACAGGTCAAGCTGCACACGGCCCCTGGTTGGTTCCTTCAGCACTTGTACCAGGACGTTATCTCCAACATTCTCCAAAAACTTCTTGGAGTGTCTGTGCGCTGCTGTACTGATGTCCCAGCAGATGTCAGGATGATTGAAGTCCCTTGTGAGAACCAGGGCCTGTGATCTGGAAGCTTTTGTGAGTTCTCTAAAGAAAGCCTCATCTATCTCATCCACCTGATCTGGTGATCTATAACAGACACCAACCACAACATGACTCCTGTTGCTCCCACCTCTAAACTTAACCTAACCAGACCCAGTGCTCCCGGCCAGCCGTCACTGGGGTATTAACACTGGGGCATTCGAAGGGCTGCCTCCCTGCCAACTGACACCAGGCTGCTGGTAAAGAGAAATAACATTTCCATCAGGGAACTTGCTCCAGGCGGGCAGCTGACAATGGCTCCCTGCCTTCACTTCATCTGCCTCCCTCCCCCACTTCTCCAGCTCATTTGCTGTTCCTTCAGGTCCTGTTCTCTCCCCGTCACACATGGAGCAGTTTAATTACAGCAAGCCATTTGCCAGCCATGCGGGGGGCCCGTGGGCGCAGCTGGCACAAGTCACAGCACCAACGGAGCGGCAGGAGACATATGAAAGACCAGCCCGAGCCAGGGCCCTTGGCTGCTAGAGTTTAGAACTAGACACTCATGACAGCAGCTAGTACATCTGGCCTGCTAGGCACCACACTCTGGGCAGACCGGGTGGCACTGGTGCTGGTTGAGGGGGAATGGGGCCTCAGGCCCCCATGAGGAAGCTACAGCAAAGGCACATGGGCTCCAGCAGAGGTAGGGGAAAGGGCAAAACAGCTATAACAGTCGTCTATGCCTCAGGGAACCATTTATGGGGCCAAAACTGCACTGAGGAGCTGGGTTCCTCATGGTGTATGAGCCTCTTAGGGGTGGAAATTAGCAAAGAGCAAGTCTAGTGATATCAGCCCCATAAACACAGTGGGTGCCAATCACCATCCTGCAAGCACCACTCAGCCAGACACCCGGCTCTGTTCATATCCCCAGGTTCCTGCCGAAGCCCAATGGCACTGCCTTGCCTTGAATGTTTATCGCCACATGGACCCTGCCATAGTGGCAGAGCTGAGAGACAAACAGGCTGGCTGGGGCAGAGATCAGCCAGGGGACCAAGTTGCCCCATAGGAGGGGTCCCTTGGCTCCTGCCAGGGCTTGTTCTTCCCCACATTACTGAGAGGAACAAAAGCCCCTGACGGGAGCAGGGCTTACTCACCACGGAGAAGTCCTCTGGCCCACACACAGCCCCTCGGTAGCTGCAGTTCAGCAGCATGTCCTCCAGCTGGTGGCAGGTGCGGTTGTAGAAGTTGTACATGTTCAGGGGCTGCTCCGAGGCCTCTGAGCTGAGTTGGGCAAGGGGGAAGTCCGGCTCCATCCAGCTCTCGTACTTCACCATGGGCGCAATGTAGAGCAGGTCCTCCTGGCTGAGCTGTGAAACCCGCAGGAGGTTGATGTTGCAGAAGGTGATGGCCGGGAAGGTCATCTCGGTGCTGTCCTGCTCATCCAGCAGCGTGACATGGTGGTACTCCAGGTAGTAGATGATACGGTCAGCCACCTGGTAGAGGAACATGGAGAGGGAGAGCAGGAAGGCCAGCGCCCAGAGTATCTGCCGCACCTTGAAGCCACCCTCCACGAAGATGTGGTTGGCTCCGTGCAGCGTGCAGCTGTTGGCAAAAGCCACAATGTCAGTGGCTGTTCCCTCCTCCTGCTCTTCTTCGTCCTCCTCCTGATTGTAAAGGAACTCGTCCACACTGTCTTCTCCTCTCCCCACGGTCCCGTTGTCTCCACGTCCCTCCTCGCTGGAGGAGAAGGAGATGGTGCAGAATATCTGGATGGGCATTCTCCAGGAGGGGGGTCCCCACCCCTCCCCAGCCCTCCTTGTTCCGCTGCTAGCCAGGGGGTCCACAAGGGCTTTGGCCCAACCCTCTTGAGGGACAAAGAAAGATGTGAGAGCGAGAGAGAGAGCTAGGGAGGACAGAGGGGGAGGAAACTTGAGTGAGAAATCAGGCCGGGGGGGGGGAGGAGAAGAAATTAGAGTGACCAGAGAGACACCGGAGGTGGCAGAGGGAGAAGTGGAGAAATGGAGAGAAAAAGGGAGGAGACAAGACTGGAGGAGAGAAAGGGACAAATGAGGCGTTACCGGAGCAGCGCGAGAGAAGGGGCTGGAAGGAAGACAAGGAAGCAGGAGTTCTGCAGGGCTCCCCCACAGCCCCACAGGAAGCTTGGTCCAGAGAGGAAAGTATTGCTGGCTCCAAAAGCTCCTCCGCTCAATTCGCAAACAAGTTGGGAGCTCCCGACGCTCCAAGCTCCGAGCCGAGTTGCTGCGCTCCTGTGTGGCTGCCAGCTCCGGACGCTCGCACGGGTGTGTGAGCGCAGAGCCTACAGCCCAGTGCTGCAATCAGCCCGGCCGGCAGAGACTAGGCCTGCTGAATAATTGATCAGCGTTCCCTGTCCTCAGAGCCGGTGGAGGAGGCAAGGAGGACTGGGGGAGGGACTCAGTCCAGCCCGGCGGTCCCTGAGGGCCCGATGCACCCAGGTCCCATCTTCACAATGGCGGGTTCTTTCCTGAACCCACCATGTCTGTCTGTTCTAACTCCTTTTTTAATAGGAAGTATCTTGAGAGAATAAGGGACATGCAGGAGTTCATAGCGCAGAGAATACGGGACCCACCGAGCCCAGACACAGTGTGTGGGGTTCATACCACAGAGAATACGGGACCCACCGAGCCCAGACACAGTGTGTGGGGTTCATACCACAGAGAATACGGGACCCACCGAGCCCAGATGCAGTGTGTGGGGTTCATACCACAGAGAGTACGGGACCCACCGAGCCCAGATGCAGTGCGTGGGGTTCATACCACAGAGAATACGGGACCCACCGAGCCCAGATGCAGTGTGTGGGGTTCATACCACAGAGAATACGGGACCCACCGAGCCCAGATGCAGTGTGTGGGGTTCATACCACAGAGAATACGGGACCCACCGAGCCCAGACACAGTGTGTGGGGTTCATACCACAGAGAATACGGGACCCACCGAGCCCAGATGCAGTGTGTGGGGTTCATACCACAGAGAATACGGGCTCCACCGAGCCCAGATGCAGTGTGTGGGGTTCATACCACAGAGAATACGGGCTCCACCGAGCCCAGATACAGTGTGTGGGGTTCATACCACAGAGAATACGGGCTCCACCGAGCCCAGATGCAGTGTGTGGGGTTCATACCACAGAGAATACGGGACCCACCAGGCCCAGACGCAGTGTGTGGGGTTCATACCACAGAGAATACGGGCTCCACCGAGCCCAGATGCAGTGTGTGGGGTTCATACCACAGAGAATACGGGACCCACCAGGCCCAGACGCAGTGTGTGGGGTTCATACCACAGAGAATACGGGCTCCACCGAGCCCAGATGCAGTGTGTGGGGTTCATACCACAGAGAATACGGGCTCCACCGAGCCCAGATGCAGTGTGTGGGGTTCATACCACAGAGAATACGGGACCCACCAGGCCCAGACGCAGTGTGTGGGGTTCATACCACAGAGAATACGGGACCCACCAGGCCCAGACGCAGTGTGTGGGGTTCATACCACAGAGAATACGGGCTTCACCGAGCCCAGATGCAGTGTGTGGGGTTCATACCACAGAGAATACGGGACCCACCGAGCCCAGATGCAGTGTGTGGGGTTCATAGCGCAGAGAATACGGGACCCACCCAGGAGCCATAAACAGATCCTTGGTGTCTGGTGCTGGCAAGCTGGATTCCTTCTGCCCTGCAGGACACACAACATCCCAACAATGTGCTGGAGTTTTTCTGTGCATAGGGCTTTCCAAAGCAGGTCCAGTCTGCCTCAGGGCACCCCGCAGCCCCTGAAAGCGGAGAGAGACGGTGCTGCTGGAGGAGCAGAGGGGGTGTCTGGCATGAGCCATGGGTGGAGGACCCAGAAACGAATGGGGAAGAAGGCGCTGGAGCTGCTGGGACTGAGGTGCTTGTGCTGGAAGTGGGCAGCAGCGGGGCCTGAAGCTCTGGCACCAGGGAGCTGCAATAGCTAAGAAGCTTCTTCCACTCCGATGGTGCCTATTATGGCTGTTCCTCCCCCACTCGGAACCTGGCCTGTGGTTTGCCTTCCCTGCACTCAGACCATTAGAAGAGGAGTCTGTTGTGGTCACAGAGTAATTTCCAGATGGCTTCTGGCACCACAGTCGCTGCTGCTTAACCCAAGAGGGACGGGAAACGTCTAAAGAGGCAGCACTTGCAGGGCCGAGAGAGCTGGCCGGAAAACGGGCCGCGTGGGTGATGCCAGCGCAACATAAAGTGGATGTGACCCATCCCTCTCACATCGCTGCTCGTGGGCTGCCTCCCCTCCTTAGCATCCTGCCCTCCGCATCCTCCCGGGAAGCCCAGTCCCGGGAAAGCCAGTCCAGCTTTCTGCTCCAGCCCCCGGCAGTGGAGAGAATGACAGTGGTAGCCTGGGCTCTCCTGAGCTGGGCCACAGAGAGGGTTCCTCTAGACAGGGATCCAGGCCATGGGGAGCGCGGGGGTTGCACCCCCAAGCACTGTCCGTGCCTCAGTTTCCCTACTGTGACTCTTTGAACATGAAGGTGGGAGAAGGGCTCTGCCATGGTCTAGCCTGGGGCCAGATTCTCAGGAGAACACAACAGCGGACAGCTCCTCTGTTCTCAGTGATGGGGGTAGGGGTCCCAGGGATGCATGTGGTGGGGACTCCTCCTTCCCCCAGTTTGCCCTGCGGAGGTTGTACCATTGCTAGCACCAGTCATCGCTCCTAGGAGGACCTAACCAGGCCCTGGCGGTGCTAGAGGGGGCCCACAGCGGAGGGCAGAGAGAGGAATTCAGAATGGCTCGGCAAGGTCCTCAGAGGGCAGCCTGGGAGATGGGGTGGAACCTCTAGCTTTTAAGCCCCACCTCCTCTCTTGTCAGTCTCCTGAGACAGCCAGGGCAATGGCTGGGTGGGCAATAAAATGGTGGCAGTTCATGGCTGGGTTACCCCAGCAGGCTGCCGCTAGGTTTATCTGCCCTTCCACAGGTATGGGTGATCGCAGCCCCCGTTGGCCACGGATCACCGAACACCACTTCCCACTGGCTGAGAACGACGTTCCGTGGCCAACAGCAGCTGCAATCGCTGGTATCTGCCAAGGCGCCGGTACATACAGCGGTGGCGTCCCGCCAGGGTCAGCCCTGGGGAACTGGATCCGGCCCACGGGCCAGGATTTGCCCACCCCTGCTCTACATGCTCGACAACCCACCCCACTGAGGGGGTGGAAAAGAACCCAATGGGAAACTCCTGCAATTACTTCCACCACAACGGCGTTTTCTTTGAGTAGCTCTGTGCCAGGTTCCTGTCTGCCCTGCTCACAAGGACGGGATTCCTCCCCTAAAGCTGGCAAGGCCTTGGGGCAGGTACTAGACCCATTTCCTTGCCTTACCAACTGGGGGAGGGTGGCACAGGGCTAGTACTCAGAAAACCCTAGTTCTGTTCCCAGCTCTGCCATAGCCTCTTTGTGCACCTACCTATACTGCAGTTTCACCCTACCTTCTCAGGGAGCATGAGACTGTTACAGGCTGTGCAGAGCTTGGACACCATGGCAACTGGGGCTCAGAACATACCTGAGATAAGTAGGGGCTCTCCCACACCAAAGGGGGGGGGGGCAGGTTACATTCTTTCTCTGGCAGCCATGCCTGACCCAAGTCACTGGGCCTTTGACTAGGAGACACAGATGCCTTAGCAGGACAGCACCTTGAAAAGCTAGTGCGGGGGGGGGGGGGGCAGCAGAAGATGCAACAGTCCAACACCTGTGAACAGGGTGGATTTAATACCTTTTCCATAAATAACTGAAAGGACTCCCCCCTTAAGAGGACCGGGGGAGCCGCTGCTGTAATGAAAGCACTCCATCATCAGTAGGAGCCATTAACCAGACTTTCTGCTCAGCTTAAACAACTCTCCGAGAATTGCTGCTTCCTCTGGCAGCTTTGGATTTACTGCCCGCGCGCCGCTTGGGCGCACTGAGCCAGGGAGGGAGGGGGAGAAGCGGTTCTGCAAAGGGCCCGCCCTGGACAGCTTTGGTCCTGCAGGGAGCCTGGCCACACAGTCCCTAGTGAGCCCTCTGCCTCTCAAGCACTGGGCAGGATCCCCTCCCAATGTGCCAAATTCTCCTCTGGCATACGCCCCTCCCACCGCAATGGTCCTGGCTCCAGGGTAACTTCCCTGGTGACTTTGCCCCAGGCAGCCACATCCCTCAGACCCTGCCTAAAAGCCACTCTCAGCCCTGGCCTTGTGCAGCTGGGGCAGGAGGCAGGTTTCACGGCCCTTCCCCCCACCCCTTGCTTAAGTCTCTGACTCTTCTCTGTCCCCTTGCCCTGCCTTTGCTCGCATAGCAGGTCGGCTCGGGTTACCCCAGACAAGAGGCGAGCTGACACCCAAGCCCAGCAAGAAGACAAACGTGTGCAGCACTAAGGTGACCCTTGAAATCTCAGCCTGGCTTTATGGAAAAATAATCTGAAGGCAGGTTCCAGCAATTAAAAAGCTCTTGGCACTAACGGGCCGAGCAGGGCCGGGCCAGGGCCCCCTTGCCTAAGTCGTGTCCCCGTCCCAGGTGGATGGGGGGCAACGTCAGCTCCTACATTCACCTGGCGCTATGTGTCAGCTGGGAGACGACATTCAACAGCATCCCTCACTTGGGTGAATCCCGAATCCAGGGCATGGCCAGTGGAGGTCAAACGCCCCGGTTGGCCTGCGCCAGCTGACCCAGGCTCACGCTGCTACAAAAGTGCCAGATAGACATTGGGACGGGGCCAAGCCTGAACATCTACCTTGCCACTGCAGAGCTCCATAGCTGTCAGCTGATGGGGCCAGCAGTGTGTTTTATTGCAGGGTAGACTCCTTGGGATAAAACACAGTCACCCAGATCCAAGGACCAAATCCTTGTCTGGCATCACATGCCCCAGGCTGGTTCACTGACGAGCCCATTTCCGGCTGCTCTGCTCCTGCCTGTGTCCCAGGCCCATGCACTTGTGCTGTACAGCGCGGTGCAGCAGGCAGTGCTATGTGGCAAGACATGCCCGGAGAAGGTCTTGCTGGAAACCCCAGCCTGCATCGTCCACGAGCAGGGCCAGCCCACAACGTTTTGGCACTTGAGGTGGGGAGCTCAACTGATACCCCCATGCCCCCTTTTCTCCTGCCTGCCTGTTATGTTTCTTGTTCCCTTCTTCCTCCAGCACCGCACTCCACCATCTCGGTGCACCCAGAGCAGAGAGAATACAGATGCACCAGCAGCAGACACAATTTTCTACACTCTGGGTACGTCTAAACTACGTCGACGGAGCCATGTAGATTTGTTGTTTTGGCAAAGGCAAATGAAGCCACGATTTAAATGATCGCGGCTTCATTTAAATTTACATGGCTGCCGCGCTGAGCCGACAAACAGCTGATCAGCTGATCATTTAAATCGCGGCTTCCTTTGCCTTTGCATATGTGTCTAATCTACATGCCTCTGACGACAGAGGCATGTAGTCTAGACACAGCCTCTGGGTCCTAGTGGTGCCCCCCCCCAGTCTGGCACCTGAGGCGGTTGCCTCAGTTCGCCTCATGGTAAGGCCAGCCCTGTCCACGAACCTTCGGCTGCGTGTGCAGGAGCCTCGATCCCTGGAGTCCTTCCAGCTCTTCCCCTTGTTCAGGTCAGGTTTGCGTGGTAGGAGGTGTGTTGGGGAGGTGTCAAAAATAGGCCAAGTGCCACTTGCAATCCCAGGTGCAGATCTGTGAGCCAGTGCCCTGGGTGTGGGGCGGGGGAGGCTTACTGAGGGACTCACTGAGCCAGCCCCCTGCTGGTAATATGGGGCCAGAAAGAAGCAAGACAGCGCGGTACAAGGGTGGCTGCTGCCTTAGGACCGGGCAGAGATGCTGGCTGGGAAAGGCTCCAGGAGTGGATGTGACAGGAGAGAAGCAGCAAAAGGAGGGACCCAGAGGCGGCTCTTTTACTTCAGCTTGGGAAGGCTGAATCTCGGCCTCCATCAGTGCCCCCGGGGAGTCAAGACTGGGTGGGACCAAGAATCCCCACAGAGGGTGGCTGAGGGGTGGGGCTCAAGCCCTGCTGGGTCGGCGGGAGGAACATGGGGCCTGGAGTCCCCAGGCTGGGAGGGAGCCTGGCCATGGCTGAAGCCGCCTCAGGTGAAGAGCTCTAATGACCTGCACACTCTTCTGCGGGCTTGTCACGGAGCAGGCAGTGAGGCGCTGGATCCAGTCTCCACAGCTGCACCCCCTCAACCCAGCCACCGTCTGACCCCAGGAGGGGGGACAGTCCAGTGGTTGCAGCACTAGGCCGGGGCTCAGGAGAGCTGGGTTCAGTTGGTTGCTCTGCTACAGACCCCCCATATGTCCCTGGGCAAGTCCCTTGCTCTCTGCGTGCCTCCCCTCCTGCAGTGCGAGTAAGTGAAGAGTTGCAAGGGAGCGCAGAGATCTCACACCTAGCAAGAGACTCCTTCCCCATGCCCTGCCAGGCCTGCATCTCTCCTCAGGTGGCCGGGATTCCAGTCACGCTGCTCCCGCCAGGACTCAGAGTGGCTCTACTTATATGGCCTGCTTTGTATCTGCCACTGACAACAGTCCCTGACCCCAGCTCGGAGAGGAGCGGCTTCTGTTATATCACCAGCCGCTGGGCTCCACCCTCTTCCCCACTGAGAACATCAGTAATATGAGCTAATTGATGCCTTGTGTGAGAGGGGAGAGACAGGGAAAGAGCAGGGCTCTGGAGCGCCCCAGCCCAATACACTCTGTGCAGAACAGGCTGGGCGTTGGGGCACCAATCCTGCTGTGTTTGCCAAGCCTGGCCCTCCAGGAGTAGTGTCTTTCCCTCTTCCTGAGAGGAAAGTGGCTGCTGCGAAGGGAAGTAGCTGGCAGGCCCTCGGGGGGGGGGGGGGGGGGGGGCGGGGTCTTGGTGCAGGAGCTGGCCCCATGTCAGTTGCAAGGAGGAGCGGTGTTTGGCCCTCTATTGTGATGAAGGATCACAAGCCAAACTGGAGCAGCACTGCAACCGTGTGCCCACAAACCATAACTTTGCTCACTCCGTTTTGGGAAACTGAGGCACAAGGGAACGTAAGAACAGCCACACTGGATCAGGCCAAAGGTCCATTTAGCCCAGAGAGCTGCAGGGCCACTCTCTGTCACCCAGTTACTGCAAAGGGTGATTAATGGAACGCCTGTCCCCTTGCGCTGTCCTGCAGCCCTGGGCGTGACCGGGGTCTCATGCCTCAAGACCTGCAGAGCTCATGGCTACGAGCCACAAAGGGCTAGTGGGTCCCTGCCACCTCCTCCTTGGGGCTCCAGGGGCAGGATTCGGCGGGGCTGCTGGGAAGGGCAGAGAAAGTGGGCAGATCTGACAGCCGCAAGGGCACACTTCATAGCCTCTCCTGCTGTAACGGCAGGAGGGTTCCCAGATATTCACAGGAATAAATCAATCCTCTAGAAGGCGGGTCGAAAACAACGTGGCAAGTGCCACCGTATCCCCGTCCTTCAAGCAGCAGCCACACCCCAGAGAATCACCTTTCAGAGCCAGACCAATTCATTGAATAGCTGGGGAGCATCTCAAATACTCGTCTCCCCCCTTCAGTAGCCTCACCCACATCCCATGGGCTAAGAAAGGCCGCAAGATCCACTGGGGACCAGGACTTCTGACTTCTCTCTGAAGCTCGGGAAGGAAGAAAAGCCTGGTGGTTGGGAACGGGGGGCGCTCGCCAGTGGTTCACACGCTCCCTGGCCTTTTGAGAGCTGCTGCTGAATAATATTCACCCTCTTCCTCACGCTGCAGCTTTGGTGAGGTTGGAGGGGTAAGCAGAGTCTCCCTGGATTGTGCTCCAGGTGGGAGCAGGGCTGTTTCCTGGCCACAATGAACTGTCAAGGGGCATGAGGGTTCAGCCTCTGCTCCCTCCATGCTCTGAGCTTGCTCCCAATGTAATGGGTTGTGTGGAGAGACTTGTCTCCCCCCCTTCACTCCTGGCCTCCGCTCCCCAGGGGCTGGAATCGATCAGGATTCAAGTGAACAGCTGTCCAGAGCAATCAGCAGTGGAATCCAGCGAATGGCTATTGGATGGGGCAGCACAGGGACGCCAGGAGTCCATGGAGTCCTGCCTTCTCAGGGGGTCTCTGCCCCCTCACCCTGGGCTCTGGCAGTGAACAGCCCAGAGTGCGCATTAGGCGGCCAGCCCCAGGGGAAGACACCAACATCCGTGTCAGGTACGTACGTAAATATACAGTCAGTGTGTATTGTAAACACACACACTCAAGAAGAGAGATAGACAGGCAGACATATAGCTAGCTCGCCCTTTGGAGTGAAAGATCCTAGAGTGTCATTTATGATTTGTTGTTATGACTTATTATTTACTTAACACCTGCCAAAATCAGAGCTTGATGCCTGTCACAGTGCCCAGTACCCAACATGCCAGGTCACATGGAGCCCAGAACCACACATGGCACACTGCACGGAGCCCAGAACTGGATTAAGACATGCTGAAGCCCTAATATAGGTCAAGTTTAAGAGGCCTCCTAGCATTACCAAAAAAGTGGGTATTATTCTAACAGAAAGGACAATGAAAATCGAAATAATAATGTTTTATATATACTGGTGCACAGGTGAGGATGCAACTAAAAACTAGATTTTTTTTTGTATTTAGAGACCCCTCATAATCTGAGGCTCTAAGCCAGGGACGGGGAACCTTTTTTGTGTTGGGGGCCACTGACCCATTGAAAAATCAGCCGCACACAAGCGAGAAGCAAAAAAAACCCAACCAAAAACAACAACAAAAACCAACCACCACACAACACCCCACAAAAAAACCAAAAAACCACACACACACACACACACACACACACACACACACCCCAAACCCTCATTGACATTGAATTGTGGAGAAAGATGCTCCCCACATTCTCCTCACACAGCAGCCTGGGGGGGAGGGGAAAGCAGGCTAGTAGATTTTGTGTGCTCTAGGCTGTAAGGGGAGGAGCATAAGCACCAGGCTCCCCAATACTAGGGGGGGGGAGCCCCAAGCCTTGGGGGCTGGATCTAGGCAAGCTAGGGGCCACATCTAGTCCCAGGCCTGAGGTTCCCCACTCCTGCTCTAAGCTGTAGCTTATTTAGCTTGTGCATAAATCCGGCACTGCCAGAGCCTAGTACTTGCCATGTTGCACTGACCTCAGTACCTGCCATTGCACACGGAGCCCAGAACCTGATGCAACAAGGTACACGGCATCGGTACCTGACTTGACACTTTACATGGAGCCCAGCACTCGACGTGTCAGATGAAGCCTGGTACCCGGCATGTCACACGGAGCCCAGCACCAGACACGTCACATAAGAGTTACTCAGGAGACACTTTCTCTGTTTTCCAATGAACACCCTGTCTCGGAGGCGAAAGGAACAAGTTGTTGTCCCCAGATTTTATAGAAACTTCCGAAATCCACCACGTTTTCCCCTTCCCTCCCAAGACAACCAGACATTAGGCTGTTCAAGGAATAATGTGGGGATGATGTGGGACAGAATATGGTGTCCAGGTCTAGTCACCCCACTGCAGAAAAGATGGGGCGATTGGGCAAAGCCACCAATAGCCCTATGGGACTGGGGCCAATTCCCTCCAGCGTCTAGGGCAATTTATAGTGGGGGGGAGGCCTTACACTTTCCTCTGACACAGCTGGTGCTGGCCCCTGTCAGGGATGGAATACTAAGGCCTCAGTCTGAGCCCCCATAGCCTCCGGAGTCAGGCCTGGATCGGGGCCTGGGCAGAAGCCTGAGCTGCTAGTTTCCAGACACTAGCATCCTCTCAGTCCACTGGGACTTCTCTCCCGATGGGAGAAGGGCCCGCGCAGGAGTCCCATCCATGCTGACAGGCTGGGACTTCCAAGGGGACACAAGGTACCGTCAGCTGGGTGAGTCTGAGCCAGGGAGAAGCAGGGGTTCTGTCTGTATCCAACCGCCTCAATTCAGAGTCCTCTTCACATCCATGCGCGACAAGTCCTGTCTGATCCCGGGAGGGAGGGAGTGGGCTCAGCTCCAAGCTCCCCATCCTGCCCTCCAGGTCCGACAGTCACAGCTCAGCACAGAGCAAGGGGCGGGAGACTGTTCCACCGCCCTCCATTCTGCTGGGCTGGCTCCCACTGGGCATCTGTTCCTCCAGAGGCCACAAGATGGCAACATCTCACTTCTGTCTGCCAGGAAAGGGGCTGCTGGGCTGGGGGTGCGGCCCCTTGCGCCCGCAGAACAGAGGGCTGGGCGGACGCGTCGGATGCTCTGCTGGGCAGTTAGAAGCCAGTGGGAATCCCTGTGTCAGATCCCCGCTACGCACTTAAAGGGGCAGAGAAGGGTGGGGGAGATCCACTGTCCCTCCACTACTGCGAAGACCCCTTTGGGCAGTTAGCCCCATGTCTGGCTGGACCCCACATACCTGGCACTCGGCATGCTGGGATTGAGGGGAAAAGACTGACTCCGAGTCTGAGGAGAAAGGTACCTGCCCCCAGTGAGAGGTACCTGCCCCCAGTGCTCCTGCACCGTCCAATGAACTTACCTGAGAGTCCCTCCTTTGCCTTGGGACGGGAGGGGAATTCACGCTCTGTTCAGACCGTGGCGACTGAGAAGCCCGTGGTTTCCTGACATGGAAATCTAGTGTGCTGAGAACGGCTCACTCATTCCACACCTTTGGGCACATGGGACTAGGATGCTAAGAAACGAGTAACTGACTAATCGAATAGTCGATGCATTTTTGCATCGATTAGTCGATAGGGTGCCTCTGCCTTTGAAGTGTAGCAACAGCCTTAGGGCTGTTGCTACACTTCAAAGGTGAAAAAGCCAAAGGTCAGGGTCAGCTGGGGGGGGGAGTCCCCCACTGACCCTGGGCTCCATGCAGCGCTGCTGCTTTGAAGTACACCCCTCTCCTCCCCCTCCTTGCTGCCTCTATGTGATAGAGGCAGCAAGAAGGGGGAGGGGAAGCGACTAGTTGACTATCCTGTCGACTAGTCCTTCACATCCCTACTAGGGACCCAAATTTAAACATGGGCCCTAAAGGGAGAAAGTTCCATGGCCAGTTTGTAGGCTAGCCAGGTGCTCCCTGCCTGCGGCCCAGTGCCCACTGTCAGAACAAAGCCACCATGTGCCAGCTGGCCCCAGCCCCGGCCCTGGGATCTGCTTTGCTAAATGCTGCGGCACCGGGCTGCTTGTGCCTGAGCGAGAGATGAGACTGCGCAGCAGAGAGCCGGGGCGAGTGGAGGTTTCAGCCCCCTTTGCGAGGGGCTGTCTGAGGAACAGAGCAGAGAATCCAGCACATGTTCCCTCTCATTTCCTCCGCGCGTCTGGCGAGCGTGGTCCTTGCTCACCCGCATGTCTCGCTCACCGGTCTTGTGCTCCCCAATCATTCCATGCTTGGCGTTCAGCCGTCATCTCCCCTGCCAGCAGAGGCCTCTCTGGCGTGCACGCCGGCTCTTGAACTCCAGCAGAGGGGCGTGGGGGCAAGGCGAGATCCCCCACGCCGCTCTGATCAATTCCAGGACTAATCTTCTCTTGCTACCTACACCTCACCTTCCCAGCTCCAGGCTTCCTCTTATCAGAGCCTGCCACCTTGCATCTGTTCCCTTCACTGGCCGAGCTGAGCATGGCTTGTGTTATCCAGCCCTTTATCCCCAAGATTAGATGCGTCACAGCGGATTAGCATGTCACATTCGAATGCAGAAAAATTGACGATTAAAGAAAAGTTTAATTCACCCCCCCCCCCCTTTACCCTCCACACCTTGTCCCTGTGGGCTCTGGGACCCAGAGGAATCCAACAGGGAGGATGCCTCCATGCATCACAGTCAGAATAGAAGTAGCCATTCCCCCTCCCCCACCGACCTCCTACCCTGGGCCTGGGGTGGTTAATTCTAGTGTGCAGAAGACCTATGCGGATGGATGAGAAATCCCCAAGGAAGAGGTCCAGAAAAGAAATGGGTGGGAGAAGTCAAGGGTGGGGATACCAAATGAACTGTCCAACAGGGATAGTCCCAGCCTCCATCCTAGAATAACCCCAACAATCTTTTCTGGCCTCCACCCTGTAATATCCCGGGGACAGCAAGCTCCAGCCTCCATAATAATCAAACCCTCTGGGCCGCCCCACCCCTCTCCAGATGGATTCAGCTGGTAATTTGGAGCTACCTGGATGCAACCACAGTCCCTGGCACTGGCCGCCTTGCTCTGCAGAGCCTCCGGGCGGCTCACCATTCCACAGAGAAGTGTTCAGAATCAATTCTGCAGCCCAATTTTGCAATTATTCACAGTGCCTGATAAAGGGGGAAGCAAGAACGCCAGCAAAACCTTCACGGTCACGGCCTGGGGAAGGCTCCTGCAGGAGCACTGAACCTCCGGATCAGCTCCGGACCATAGAAACAGCTAAGAGACCCTAAAGGAGCTGTGCTGCCATGCTGGGACCCTCAGGGGCTGAGCGCATGAAAAGACCTTGCAGCATTAGGAAAAGCAGAAACCAATGCCCACAGCCTCTGCCTTTTCACCCTCCGCCCTGACTAACCAGAGGAGGTGAGGAGAGACACAGGGAGGACCGGGGAGTACAGGGGGAATTTGTTAAAATAAGGGATAAAGGATATTTCGGAAAAGGCTTTATTTTCCGAAAGATCCGCGTCTAGACTGGCGCTTTTTTCCGGCAAGGCTCCGAGCCGGAAAAAAGCGGCAGCCATTTTTATGCTAATGAAGCGGGGGAGATTTAAATCCCCCCTTCATTTGCAATTGCAATAGGTCTAATTTGCATCCCTTTTACGAAAAAGGGATGCAGTCTAGACACAGCCACAATGAACTAGTGGAAGGGGAGTCTTTTAAACCAGTACTAGCTTAACTGGCTCCAGGTGTCCTGATCAGCCTGTCTTAATGGTTCTAGGAATTCCTGATTGACCTTCAGTGCCTTAATTGGCCTGCCTGCTTTAACTGATTCTAGCAAGTTCCTGATTGTTCTGGTTTAGCCCTTTTTAGCTTACCCAGGAAAAGGGACCTGTTCCATCTTGGGCTAATATACCTGCCTTCCACCCTCTTCTGTAGCCATCTGGCCTGGCCCTGTCACAAGCTGTTTTTATCCTTTAGTCCCAGAGCTTGAAAGAGACAATTACCTGTTTCCATAACTGGGGTTCTTTGAGACGTGTGGCTCATGTCCATTCCACAGTAGTTGTGCGTGCTCGCCACATGCACCGGTGCCAACAGTTTCCCCTCAGCAGTATGTGCAACCCTGGCCCCAGGGAGGAACGATGCAGACCAGGTGTTATTGGACTCCCCGTCTGACCCATATTTCAGTCATAACGACCGAGGAGGACTTGGTGGTTGCCCACTTTCAACGTAGGCCGAAGACAAATACATCTTCTGCCCAAAGAGATCCAGCCTCCGCCAGTCTTTGTTCTTGGGGTAGCCCCGGCTTGTCCTTGTCATTCCCTGTGGTTAATCGCCTCCACCACCAGGTAACTGAGAGCCCGTTGGGAGTATAATCACTCATGCTCCTGGCCTGGCACAAACTATTTACTCTTGGCCGTAGTGGAAATGGGGCAGGGGGCAAGAAGGAGGGAGGCTGCCACAGAGGAGTGGTGATTTTTAAGTTACCCCCAGTAGGGGCTGCAGAACAGAAGACGTCAAACAGGGAGTCCAACAGCTCCTCCAATTCCTCTGCCTGCAGGCCCAGGTTAGATACGACTCTCTTCCATAGGTTCTGGTTTGGCTGCACGTGATTCTGAGGAACTGGGTGAGGGGCCCTGTGATAGCCTCACCTGGCAACGACAAGTAGGATGCTGGTACTGTGGGGTCCTCTGGTCCTGCAGCCTGAGCCTCTGGGTCCTTTTGGATCCGTGGCATCTTCACCCCTGAAACCCAGGGCACCAGAGGCTCCCAACACTGAACAGCTCAGGAAGGCAGGTGAACCCCCACAGCGTCCCATGGGACAAACCTGGGAGTTTGTCCAAAGGCTGTAGCCGAAGCATTCGCTGTCTGGATGCCAGGGGTTGGCTCTTGTCCTAGCAGTGCCGGTTGCTGTGCGTGCCTGTGCAGGATGAATGTCTTCGTTGGAACCTCGGTGACTGACAGTGCAGGGTGGATCGGGGTTGGAAATCCGGCGATGTACACCTTGGGCTACATGACCTGTATCGGGACATGAAACAGGGTCTGGAGCTCTCATAGACTGGCCGCGGGGGAATCTCCCCGAATATGGCCACCCCCTTCTCGGACTCTGATGGCAGAGTGGTGGCCAGTGGTTCAGTCCTCCAATCGGTCCCGGGATGTGCGACGAACCCCTGGCGATGCCAGGCCTCGATCTCGGTGCTCTTGCAGGAGGGCACATGCCTCAGTGGGCCTGTGCCGGCTCACTGTTGAGGTACGCTTGGAGTCCCGCTGCCAGTGCCCAAGGTCCAGTGACTGAAGAAGGCTCTGCTGAGACTGTCTCTCTAACCCGGCCTGAGGTGTGACAGCCTTGGGCGGATGAGTGACGGTGAGACGTCTGTCATGATGGTGAACGGTGTCACTGAGGCAGGGCCAGGGAGGTCCCAAGATGGGTACCACTAGGGCGGGCAGTACAGGGAGCGTGAGGCTCTCCGGAGATTCCTGGAGGACTTCAGGCGTTGATGGCCCCTGAAGCTAATTTGATTCCTCTCATAAAATATGATAGACTCATAGACTCATAGACTTTAAGGTCAGAAGGGACCCTTATGATCATCTAGTCTGACCCCCTGCACAGTGCAGGCCACAGAATCTCAACCACCCCTCTTAGAATAATCCTCTCACCTATATCAAAGATATTGAAGCATTCAAATACTTTGAAGGACCCAACATGCAGAGAGTCCTCCAGCTGTGATCTGTGCCCAATGCTACAGAGGAAGGCGAAAAACCTCCAGGGCCTCTGCCAATCTACCCTGGAGGAAAATTCCTTCCCGACCCCAAATATGGCGATCAGCTAAACCCTGAGCATGTGGGCAAGCTGACGGAGGCCCACGTTGCTCTCCGGACTCACAGGCAATGTACGGGGTGGGCTGCACTGCTTGACATGAGCCGGGGCCCAACTTCCCGAAGGGGGAGCTGAGCTGCCCGGTGTGGGTCTTGGCTTGTCCCTGTGTGCCCTTCACTCTGTTCTTCCCTTTGCTGGGAATAGGGGACTGTCCTCTCCCAGTCTTTTCTGGTTTCCTAGTCGAGGCTGTGAAGGGGGATTGGTGCTGGCTCGTGGAGGATGCTGGCAGTGCACTCTGCACTGATGCTGTGGTGTCCGGGGCCACGTCGGACCTTTGCTCCGGTGCTGGAGTGAGTGCCGACTCCAGCGGGAGCACTTGACGATCACGCTCCTTTTTAATCCCGGGCTGGAGGACTTGCAGATATGACACGTGGCCCTTATGAACCCTTCACCCAAGCTACACAGGCCGTTTGCAACGATCACAGGGCTTAAAGCCTGAGAGTCAGGGCATGCCCTGTCCCCAGCTGAGTCCTGCGTGGGGCTAACAAAGACTCTAAACCACGGCTAAGGGTAACTAATTCAGCTACTAACTATACACAACAGAATTACAGGTGCTACAGGTTCACAGGAGCCCAAACAAGGGTAACCAAACAACGCTAACGTTCCACGTCCCATCACTGGCAGCAAGCAGGAAGTGAAGGCGGAGGAGTTGCCGAGGCTCCTTATACTGTGCCATGTGAGGGCTTATGTGAACCCTCTGAGTTCCGCGTTTGGAGAAATTCATCCAGAGAAGAACGTGTGTCTTCTCAGTACTCTGGCCTCTCTGTAGGACAACTAGGGTGTGTCTACACTGCACTCGGAGCTTGAAATAAGCCATGCAGTTTGAGCTATGCAAATTGCATAGCTTATTTCACATTCATTTCGAAATAGCTTATTTTGAAATTTGGCGCTGTCTACGCAGCACTTATTTCGAAATAACCCGCAATTCCGAAACGTCCCTTCCTCGTTGTGGAATGAGGGCTCCAGGGACTTCGGAATAATGAACCCGTTATATTTCGACATAATGGTGCACTCAAAAGACACAGACTAACTATTTTGGAAACAAAAGATAGGACTATGCAGCACTTTAAAGACTAACAAGGTGGTTTATTAGGTGACGAGCTTTCGTGGGCCAGACCCACTTCCGCAGATAGACTCATAGATTCCAAGGTCAGAAGGGACCACCATGATCATCTAGTCTGACCCCCTGCACAGTGCAGGCCACAAAATCTCACCCACCCCTCCTAGAATAATCCTCTCACCTATATCTCAGATATTGAAGCCCTCAAATACTTTGAAGACCCCAAGATGCAGAGATCCTCCAGCTGTGATCTGTACCCCATGCTACAGAGGAAGGCGAAAAACCTCCAGGGCCTCTGCCAATCTACCCTGGAGGAAAATTCCTTCCCGACCCCAAATATGGCGATCAGCTAAACCCTGAGCATGTGGGCAAGACTCATCAGCCAGACACCCAGAAAGTTCTCTATAGTAACTCCTATCATCCCTCCATTGACCTATTTCCCACTGATAATGAATGGTCAACTAGATACCAAGATCCTGTTATGTCATCAAACCATCCCCTTCATAAACCCATCTAGTTTAATCTTGAAACCAGATAGATCTTTTGCCCCCACTACTTCCCTTGGAAGGCCGTTCCAGAACTTCACTCCTCTAATGGTTAGAAACCTTTGTCTAATCTCAAGTCTAAACTTCCTACTAGCCAGCTTATATCCATTTGTTCTTGTGTCCACATTGGTATTAAACTTAAATAATTCCTCTCCCTCCCTGGTATTTATCCCTCTAATATATTTAAAAAGTGCAATCATGTCCCCCCTCAGCCTTCTTTTGGTTAAAGTAAACAAGCCAAGCTCCTTGAGTCTCCTTTCATAAGACAGGTTTTCCATTCCTCGGATCATCCTAGTGGCCCTTCTTTGTACCTGTTCCAGATCAAATTGTGTAAGAAAATTGAGTGGGTCTGGCCCACGAAAGCTCATCACCTAATAAACCTTGTTATTAGTCTTTAAAGTGCTGCATAGTGCTGTCTTTTGTTTCAGCTAGACCAGACTAACATGGCTACATCTCTATAGCTATTTCAGGATACCCTGGTACCCCGAAATAGCGCTGCTATGTAGACGTAGCCCTAGACAGGGCAGCCACAGTACCCTATGCCGGGCAACAGCAATGATGGAGTGGGCTCTAGTGTGGGCAGCACCTAGGGAGTCTTGCAACAAGACTTTTATGAAGAGCTGACCTACAGCTGGGATGGCCTTGGACTGCTCACAAGGCCTTGAATAAAATTGCTGAATTTGTCATAATCGGTTTAGTTGTATTTTGCCATTGGAGCTTGATAATTTTCCACCTGAAATTGCAGCATGGGTGAAGAGTCGCTTGTATGACCAAACCGGTCTTACGTTTAGAACATAAGAAGAACATAAGAACGGCCACACTGGGTCAGACCAAAGGTCCATCCAGCCCAGTATTAGCCAATGCCAAGTGTCACTCCCCTGTCACCCATTCCCAGCTTCTGACAAACATCCTGGCTAATCAGTATTGATGGACCTAACCTCCATGAATTTATCTAGCTCTTTTTTAACCCTGGTCTTTACAACTTCCCCTGGACTTTATTGGGAGGTGCAGACTTTGCAAGATGGTGACGGTCCCTGCATATTTGGTGGAGGATGGGAGAACACAAATCCGGGCAGTGAGAGACTGAGGTGCCCTGCTCCCATCTGTCTCCATCAGCTCCAGCCCAGCCCCTGCTCTGTTAGGGTATGTCTACACTACAAAGTTAATTCGAACTAACAGACGTTAGTTCGAATTAACTTTAACTTTAATTAACTTTAATAGGCACTACACAGGCAAACCGCTAGTTTGAACTTAATTCGAACTAGCGGAGTGCTTAATTCGAACTAGGTAAACCACATGACCTACGAGGAGAGCCCTCTCATCATTTTGGTTGCCCTCTGCTGGACTTTCCCCAATGCATCCACATCCTTTCTGTTATAGGGGGCCCAGAATTGGAAGCCAGTGCCAAATGAAGGGGTTCTAGGTGGTTGTGATGGGGCTGTGGGAAGGGGGGCACTGGGCAAGGGTGATGGTGTGTAGGATGCATTTGTTGGGGGGCGGGCTTACAGGAGGGGCGCTGTCCAAAGTGAGTTTAGGGGATCATAGGGTATGTCTACACTAAAGCACTAATTCGAACTAACAGACGTTAATTCGAATTAACTTTAATAGGCGCTACACATAGAAACCACTAGTTCGAACTTAATTCGAACTAGCGGAGCGCTTAATTCGAACTAGGTAAACCTCATTCTACGAGGACTAACACCTAGTTCGAATTAAGCAGTTTGAATTAAGGGCTGTGTGGCCACTTGATTCGAACTAGTGGGAGGCTAGCCCTCCCCAGCTTTCCCTGGTGGCCACTCTGGGCACCACCAGGGAAACTCTTCTGCCCCCCTCCCCCGGATGGCAGCCTGCGGCAAGTGCAGCCGGGCTGATGGCCGAGTGCTGTGATGTGCCGAGTGTGGGCATTCAGGGCACTCCAAGCCAGGACTGCTTTGCTGTCCCTCATCGAGTTAGACAAGCGAGTGGGGAACCCCTGAGAACTGTCTGTCCGAGGTGGGGGTCAGGTCCCTTTAATCACAGCCCTCGGCTAGCCTGAGACAGCAGCTCCACGCTCTAAGTCCTAACCTGATGCCCTGCCGGCACTGCTTCCAGCCATCCTTAACCTCGGTTCAGGGTCCACTCAATATGGACATGCTAGTTCGAATTAGCAAAATGCTAATTCAAACTAGTTTTTAGGTCTAGATGCACTAGTTCGAATTAGCTTAGTTTGAATTAACTAATTCGAATTAAGTTAGTTCGAATTAGTGCTGTAGTGTAGACATATCCTTAGAGAAAAAACTGCCCCCCCAGTAAAAAGTTTGGTCAGGCCACTTTTGCTATAGTGGGCTGCAGTACTCCTTGGGAGAAACCGTCCGCACCCTCCCTGCATACCATTGCCTTTAGAAAAAGGGAAGGTGTGAAAAGGGGAAAATAGCCTCAGACTCTCCCACCCATCACCTTGGTGTGAGAACTGCGGGGCTTACCTGGTTGCATGAAACCTGCTCAGTTTCGGCCCAAACCCTGGGACACAGACCCCCACTTGGTGACCATTGGGCCATATATGCTAATATGCAAGCATGGGAAAGCGATGTGCAGATTTGGGGATAAATACCCATCGCACAGCTCGCTCGAGGAGGTCTTCGCAACATACGTACCACCGTGCATGTGCCTTCCCGTATACTTCGAAGTGCTGCCGGCCTGATCAACCACCCAGCCACCTCCCCCAACTCTTGGGCGTAACCAAGGCCTTCGCAACCGAACCGATATCTGTGAAATCTTCCATGGGCTGTGTAAGTTGGTATGTATGATTTGATTTTCTTTGTTGTATAAGTTTAGTGTGGTAGTTTTTGGTAGTACATAGATTTTGTGGTTATTATTGTTATTAATTAGTGTAGCTGGATATTTTTAGAATAGAGACTATTCCCCTTGCCATTCCCATCCTTATATTTCTGACACATTTAACTAGAAATCGTAGAATAAATATAATAAATACTGTAAATTCATTATTAACACGGTCTATTAAAAATCTTAGAATCAATACTATAAATTCATCACTGTCGTAAAAAGATATTCTTTATTTGTTAAAACGGTCCACCTGGTTCTGTCCTCCCCCCTTGGGTATACATCATCGGACCTGTGATTCTCGCGACAGGTGGAGGATGGGAGAACACAAATCCGGGCAGTGAAAGACTGAGGTGCCCTGCTCCCATCTGTCTCCGTCAGCTCCAGCCCAGCCCCTGCTCCACTCCTGCAGCTTCTTGCTGCACCGCGGGGGCCCTGTGCCGTTCCTTTGCGCGCCGTAGCTTACAGCAGAGCTTCTGCACACAGGCCTTGAGGGTGCCCACCCTCTGCTGCGGGGGCAGCCCTGGAGCGTACAGGATCTTCCACAGGCAAGCAACAGGGCTGAAATGTTCTAGGCTGCCCCTCGTGCCTCCAGCAACTGACAAAGAGCCTCCGCCTGGCCCCGCTTGGCCCCCGCGGGGGTTATCGGCCATGGTGCCTGACATCTGCTGCAAGAGCCTTTAATAAAAGGCACATTATGGTGAGTAATGCGCTAAGTGGACTTCATTACGGACTCAGTGCCTCCTTGGCTCTCATTGTTCTATGTTATTTCATATTAGAACAGCCTTATCTCCCCTCCAAAGGCTTCCATTTAAACCCCATTCATCTTTCACAGCCTCCCCGCTCTTCCCAGCCCTGCTCTGCTGTGCGCTCACCCAGCCCTGCTCAAGCCATCCGGCCATGCCCCCCTCGGGAGCTCAGTCTGTCCTGTGTGGTGGGGCTGGCGGCAAGGGGGTAATTAGCCCCACTGGAGCGGTGTGGAGTTGAGCTGAGACCTGTCACTCATTTCAAAAAGGTCAAAGCCACCAGACGGTAGCGACTCTCCATAGGGTTCCTGCCCAGGGACTTGGGGGGGGAACGTCCCCATCTGACCCAGACCACCCTGCCCAGGAGCCCTGGCCAAACAAGAGTCGCGAGAGGTCTGTGTGATTTCTCATTACCATCCAAATGTGGCCCCAGGAATCCTGGTGAGGGGCTCACACACCCATTGCCAGCTCTAAACGCCAAGCAAACCATTTTAGAGGCGTGCGAGCCCCCTGCAAGCAAGGGTTATCCGGCATGCGGGGCTGCACCTGCCAGGCTACGCTAATGCCATGTTATCGGCCTCTGCAGCTTTCTGAGCGAAATCGCTCCCTGCCCTGGGCCTTTGTTCAACACCCTGCGACCAAATTCCCGGCAATGTTTAACGAGAATTCACTCACATCAGGAAATAATAAGGGGACGATAAAAAGAAGAAAGAAGCAGCAGCAGCTCCAGACCCTGACCTACCGGCTGGGAGGGGCACTTCACTCCCAGACCTGACAGAGCCAGCACACAAGGGAGGGAAGCCAGAGGCACTGCCCTCCCAGAACAGAGAGAAACTAGCCCCATCCCGGCCCAGTATAATCCCCGTCTGAGCAGCAGCTGGGCCCAGTGTGAACCAGTATAACAAGTTCACGTGACTACGTAAACCCTGTGCAAACCAAGCTAGTCTTCATGGAAAGCCAGTAAGTTCACTGCTGAATCCAGACTGGAACAAGCGTGGCTCACGCTGTCCCAATACAAAGCCGCCTTCTGGAGCCTCATCTGGGCTTCAGAACAAAACCACTACAGACAGAATGAAACCAGTCAAAAGAAAGGGCTCCCGATACGCGACATGTGTCACCGTGTTTGAGTGGATGGGCTCTCCATGAAACTGCCAGGACCCCAGCAAACTCTCTAAAAGGGCGGCAGCAGCTCTTACTCAGGCCGTGGCAGGACAGCAGTGAGCATACATCAGGGTGAAGCCAGCTGTGGTCAGACAAAGTGTCAGTATCAAAACAGCCTGTTACCCAGTTGATTGACAGATTCATACAGCTAAGGCCAACGGGAACAGTAGATCATCTCATCTGACCTCCTGTGTATCACAAGACATTACACTTCACTGTTAGCCCTGTACTGAGCTGCATAAATTGTCTGGCATCTCTTCCAGAAAGGCATCCAGTCTTGACGTGAAGACATCAAGAAACGGAGGATTTACTCATTCCCTTGGAAGCTGATTTCAGTGGCTGATCTCCATTAAAAATTGGGCCTTATTTATAATTTGAATTTGCCTGCTTTAACTTCCAGACATTGGTTCTTGTGCAGCCTCTCTCAGGGAGATTAAAGAGCGCATTAGCATATGGGATATTCGCCCAGTGAAGGTATGCTGTGATCAAGTCACCTCTCAATCTTCTTTTTGATAAGCTAAACGGACTGAGTTCCTTAAATCTCTCACTGTGAGGCATTTTCTCCAGCATTTCAATAAATTTTTGTGGCTCTTTTTTGCATCCTCTCCAATTTTCCAACACCCTTCTTAAAGCACAGATATCAGAACTAGTGTAGCATTCCAGTGTTGGTCTGATTGATGCAATACATGGGGTAAAAACCAACTCCCAGCTTCTACTCACTGGTCCCCTATTCATACAGCCAAAGATGACATTAATGCAAGGATAGTCAATTACCTTTTGTCAAGGTCGAAATTTCTTGGTCAAAGTATAATCGAGGTCTGGACTCTTGAGAAAACAAATAAAAAATCCAACAACTTGGGCTGTGGGGGTGCAGCTGTTTGGGGATTTGGGGGCATAAGGGGATCAGGATTGGGGTGTCGGGGGTGCAGGAGTGTTATGCTGCTGCAGCCAGATGGGGGCTGGGCTCGAATTGGGGGCTTGTTGGCCAGGCTTCATTTTTAAATAAAGTAAAATATTATGTCCAACACAAAAGGTTTCAACATTGTCTTTACTTATGGCAGGAGTAGGGAACCTTTTTTGGGTTGGGACCCACTGACCCACAGAAAAATCAGTCGGGGCCCACACAAGTGAGAAGCAAAAAAAAAAACCACCCCCCCAAAATACCCTCCAAAAACCCCCAAACCTTACTGATGTGACCCCCAACTGAAACACCTCACTGCCCTGGTGCTCCAGCCCCATGGTGGGGACAAGGGCAGGGAGGACTGAAGTTCAAGGCCTCAGGCCAGATTTACTCTTCTGGGGTTCCAGGGTTAGTGGATTTTGTGGGCCCCGTAGACTCTGGGGTGGGGCCAAAAATGAAGGGTTAAGTGGGCAGGACAAGGCTGCCAGTGAGTGGGACAGAGATGGGGATACAGGAAGGGGTGAACGTGCGAGGTCTGGGTGGGAGGTAGGGCACAGGAGTAGGCTGGGAGTAGGGTGTGTGGCCAAGGGGGAGGGGGCAGGAGCAGGCTGGGAGTAGGGTGTGTGGCCAAGGGGGAGGGGGCAGGAGCAGGCTGGGAGTAGGGTGTGTAGCCAAAGGGGAGAGGGCAGGAGCAGGGTCGTGGTGCAGAGTCTCAGTGGGGTATGTGTGTGAGGGGGCTAGGAGTGCAGAGTCTGGGCATGAGGGACTGGGGGGGCACTTCCTTGTTTTTGCACCGCATGTCACTCACAGGCACCAGAGGTTTTCCCCGCTGCCAGGGGTGGCTCGTGAGCCTAGGTGAACTAGGCAGTTTCCTAGAGCGCTGCTGGCCCGGGCGCCCGATGCTGACATCACGGGGTGCCGGGGCTCCCCGTGATGATGTCACGGCCATCGACGGCCATGCAGGCGGGGTTCCTACTTTCAATTAGGAATAAGAGATCCTCCAGAAAAGGGCTTTATTCCGGAGGATCGCGCCAGTCTAGACGCTTTTTTCCGGCTTTTCCCCAAGCCCCCAAAGGTCCATCTAGCTCAGTAGCCTGTCTGCCGACAGTGGCCAACCCTAGGGACCCTGGAGGGGATGGACCGAAGACAGTGACCAAGCCATTTGTCTCGTGCCATCCATCTCCAGCCTTCCACAAACTTTGGGCAGGGACACCACTCCTACCCCCTGGCTAATACCACTCCATGGACCCAACCTTCATCACTTTATCTCACTTCTCTTTAAACTCTGTTCTAGTTCTAGCCTTCACAGCCTCCTGCAGCAAGGAGTTCTACAGGTTGACTATTTGCTTTGTGAAGAACAACTTTCTGTTACTAGTTTGAAGCCTGCTACCCATTCCTTTCCTTTGGTGTCCTCTAGTCCTTCTATTATGGGAACCAATGAAGAACTTTTCTTGATGCACCCTCTCCACCCCACTCGTGCTTTTATAGACCTCTATCCTATCCCCCCTCAGTCTCCTCTTTTCTAAACTGAAAAGGATAAAGGTCTCTAAAAGCAGGAGCCCCCTGCCAGCCCCCTGCTCAAGGCAGAACCAATCCCAATTAAATCAACCCAGCCAGGACTTAAACACCTCTAGGGATGAAGACTCCACTACTTCCCTAGGGAACCCATTCCAGTGCTTCCCCACCCTCCTAGGGAAATAGTTTTTCCGAATCTCCATCCCTAGAGGTGTTTAAGTCCCGGCTTGACAAAGCCCTGGCTGGGTTGATTTAGTTGGGGTTGGTCCTGCTTCGGGCAGGGAGCTGGACTTGGTGACCCCCTGAGGTCTCTTCCAGCCCTGGGATTCTGTGATTCCATTATTCTAACCCTCACTCCCTAGCGCCACAACACACACATCTTACCTGCAACCTCACAGCCCAGCACTGGCCCCCAGAGCCACTTCCCCACATCCTGCCTCCCAGACGCCCTCACTGGCCCTGCTGGGGGGCACCTGTGTCTGCTGTGTTGAGCCAGCAGTGCAACCAGGGCTGGTCCCGGGGCAGAGAATTGCTCCAGCCCCTCCATAGTGGTGCAATCAGCCAGCCAGAACTTGCCCCTGCTGGACTCTCTCAAGACCCACTTGCCTAGAGGGGCCCGGTCAAAACCCCCACAACTGTCCCCTCCCAACACCCACCTGAGACTGGCCAGGCTTCTGCCCCAGTGGTGGTGGGAAGCAGAGACTGCCCAGAGCCAGAGGGGCCCTGGGTCTGGCCCCAGGAAGAGAGGGCAGGGAGGAGCAGGTGAGTGGGACCAGGGTCAGAGACGCTCTCAGCCAGCCAGTGGGCAGGTTAAGAGGAACCAGTGGAGGGAGCCAGTGGAGCAGGCCGGAGCAGGCCGAGGACTCGGTCCAGTGAGGTGCTGAGCCTCCACAACTCCAAGCTCAGCGGCGGCCAGGACGGAAGGTGGGAGCAGAGCAGCGACGTGTGGCCGGAGAGGGGGAGCCACCGGGGTGCTGCTCATGGGTTTCCTGTTCTCTGGGCTCTGTTGATGCAATGACTGAGACGTGCCAGGTGCTTTCATAACGCACCTTTTCGAAAACCGCCATGTGCCCTGCTCACGGCTCTGGGCCGCACGGAGGCAGGACCGTTGTTGTGGCAACCTCCCTGCAGGCAACCGGCAGGCTGGCCCTGTATGCGCCAGGCCACGGGCTCCATGCCTGCACAGGGAGAAGGGAATCCACACTCAGGAACTGAGAGGCGGGTAGGCAGGTCAGGCCTGTAGCCCAGCTTTGCAAGCAGTGGGCTCTGTTCTGTGAGGAGGCCCAGACCCATTTCACACTCTGGTATCAGCACAATACCCTATTCACCCTCTCTATGGGGGCTTGGGCCTGCCTGGCCTGGCTAAGACAGGGGGACAGGTAGTAAGGCCCAGACAGGATTGTCTGTCTTCTCTGAACTCTGTGACCTCCCCCCAAGCCAGCATCATCCTTCATACACAGGCAAACAATGGCTGTCCCTCACTGCCTATCTCTCACCTCTCACTCCTTACTCACTCAGGGTATGTCTACACTACCCTCCTAATTCGAACTAGGAGGGTAATGTAGGCATACCGCACTTGCAAATGAAGCCCGGAATTTGAATTTCCCGGGCTTCATTTGCATAAGCCGGGCGCCGCCATTTTTAAATGCCGGCTAGTTCGAACCCCGTGCCGCGCGGCTACATGCGGCACGGAGTAGCTAGTTCGGATTAGGCTTCTAATCCGAACTAGCTGTACTCCTCGTGTAGCCGCGCGGCACGGGGTTCGAACTAGCCGGCATTTAAAAATGGCGGCGCCCGGCTTATGCAAATGAAGCCCGGGAAATTCAAATCCCGGGCTTCATTTGCAAGTGTGATATGCCTACATTACCCCGCTAGTTTGAACTAGCGGGGTAGTGTAGACATACCCTCAGTGTCCCACTCGTGCACACAGTACACAGATCAGTCAGACCACACATGCAATGTTACACAAAACACTGCACAGATCAGTCAGACTGCACACACAGTATAACATAGACACACGATCACAGTCACAGAGTCATCCGCCGTCACGGAATCACACCAGAACCTTCACAGATCACACCTGCACAAAATGTCCTGTCCCGCTGCTCAGGATCAGTGTGTGACAAAGCAGATTGCACATTAGCACTCAGATACTGTGCTGCTCCGTGCATTATAGAGACCTACACTGGATTAGATTTGATTTTGACAACCATGAGGCATGTGGAACAGAACTGGGTGAATGCAGCAAGAAAACTAGATCAGAATATTTTTTCCAATAAAACAGTCAGCTTGAATTTGCACAAACCCGGAGTGAGTGTGAGTAATTCTAGTAAAAATCATGTCCCATTCAGGAAAATTCGCAACGGCAGAAAGCAAGAAAAGCCATTTGGATAAATGTATTTGCAAGGAATAATCCCACCAGCTCTGGAATTAGCTGCACCTCAGCGGCTGTCTCCAGATCTCTGACAGCTCCTGATCAGAGCCAAACACTTAGATGATGCAGCTGAGATGCTGTGCCCGGGCGATATTAAAACCCAATAACTCCCTCCCATCTGTGTACACGCACTCCTCTCCCAGTGGAAAGAGAAACCGTGGCAGGGTAAGTCATTGCAGAACCATCTCAGCATTACAAAGTGTTTCAATTATAGCAGCATAAATAGGTTCATGGCAAGAAGGACAATGTAGTTATAGAAACTGTCACATCACACACATTGTGCGATTGGTCTATAGGACTGGGTTCTTGCTGCCTTCCAACCCAATCAGCCCTTAACTGTTCTCCAGCTGCTTCCGGGGACACAGCTGGGAGAGCGCTGAGAGAAGCAGCCAGGAATGGCACGTCAGCATCAGACTGGCTTCCCAAGGGCCATGGAGCCACAGCCTGTGAGCTCCTTTTTCCACCAAGCCCAGCTAGTGCTTTCTGGCGCCATGCCAGCCCTCCCTAGGGCTCACAGACATGGGCTCCATGGAAACCCCAGATCTGCTGGAGAACCATAGTCGTAGAATCCTAGATCTGGAAGAGACCTCAGGAGTCATCGAGTCCAGACCCCTGCTCAAAGCCGGACCAACCCCAACTCAATCATCCCAGCCAGGGCTTTGTCAAGCCGAGACTTAAAAACCTCTAGGGATGGAGATTCCACCCCCTCCCTAGGAAACCCATCCCAGTGCTTCCCCACCCTCCTAGGGAAATAGTTTTTCCTCATATCCAACCTAGACCTCCCCCACTGCAACTTGAGACCATTGCTCCTTGTTCTGCCATCCGTCGCCACTGAGAACAGCCTCTCTCATCCTCTTTAGAACCTCCCTTCAGGAAGTTGAAGGCTGCTCTCAAATCCCCCCTCACTCTTCGCTTCTGCAGACTAAACAGACCCAACTCCCTCTGCCTCTCCTTGTAGATCATATGCTCCAGCCCCTTAATCATTTTGGTTGCCTTCCGCTGGATCCTCTCCTTTTTGTAGTGGGGGGCCCAGAACTGGACACAATACTCAGATGTGGCCTCACCAGAGCCAAATAAAGGGGAATAATGACATCTCTGGTTCTGCTGGCAATGCTCCTCCTAATGCAGCCTAATATGCCATTAGCCTTCTTGGCTACCAGGGCACACTGTTGACTCATATCCAGCTTCTCATCCACTGTAACCCCCACGTCCTTTTCTGCAGAACTGCTGCTTAGCCAGTCTGTCCCCAGCCTGTAACAATGCTTGGGATTCTTCTGTCCCAGGTGCAGGACTCTGAACGTTGGGCTCATGGCCTAGCCCCATGTTTGGTGACAACATGGCACAGTGGGAACATTATCAAGGCCTTACAGGGCTGTTGTCAGGGTCCAATAGCAATGTAAGAATTGCCAGACTTGGAGCAGACCCAGGATTCCGGCTCTGACAGTGGCTAAGCCCAGATACATCAGAAGGAGGCACAAGGGCCCTGCAATAGGTTGCTGTGGGTTCTTGTGTCCCCTCCGAGGGGCTCATCTTGATCTCTAACCACTAGGGATTGGATTTAGCCCAGAAGCACGAGAGTTAATGTTATTTCCAAAATTCTTTTAGCGCTAGCTGCTCTAATTCTGAGCATTCCTGTTATCAGTGTAAACGTCCAGTCCCTTTCTGAGTCTTGCTAAATTATTGGCTCCAGTGGCATCTTGTGGAAGTGAGTTCCACTGGCTAACTGCATGTTTGTTTGGGGTTTGTTTTTTAATCTGCATGGAATCTTCTGCCTTTTGGTTTCATAGATTACCCCTGCGAGAGGGTTAATCAATATGGGACTCCAGGTGCAAGCTTCCTTGCTTTCCTGTTCTCCCACTCTGCCCACCTCTTTGGGTCTCTCTGCCCCACCTCGCCCTGTAGCATCCTGTTCTCTACTCTCAGCCCATTGGGCTCACATGCTGTGTTCCTACTGCCCACCCTGCAGCATTTTGGATCTGGCTCTAATTCCAATAAGCCACACACTCACTCCAGGGGGAGGACAGTGCATCAGTAACCTGCAGGAGCCCAGACAACAGAGGAGGGACCACTGAATTAAAGGGAGATGGGGTTCAGTAGCAGCTGGAGTCTGAGGGCAATGCAGTGGGGTTGGGATGCTCCATTGTTGTTTAGGAATCATTCTTAACAATGTCAGAGACCTGCATTGGGTTTGTACGTCGCCCCAGCATCCAGAGTTTTCCTGGGCAGCCTCCCATCCAGGGACTGAGCAGGTCCCTGTCCAGCTTAGCAATAGCTTGTGAGAGCTGGGAGCAGAAGGCTGTGGCTGCAGAGAGGATCCAGTGGGGAGGCTGGAGGAGGATGGGGAGGGCAGGGAGAGGGAGAGAGAAGCCCCAGTGGCATTGTACGTTGAAGGTTTTCTAGGCACACATGCCACGATGTTTCCCATGGCAGATGCCACCTGCTAGCAGCCTGGAGCTGGGCCATGAAATAGATTCTGACCACTCTGCAGACCTGCCCTGAAATTGCTTTCTTTGCAGCTGTGAAGTCTTCCTGGCATGAGAGCCACGTGCCCGCCGTTTTGTTTGCTGTCAGCTCCCTGGCAGGCACAGAGGGGAGCAGATGGTGGAGCTAGGAGGGAGCTAATGCCCAGCCATAGCGGAGATGAAGCACCAGGGACATGCAGCTGTGGGAAGCTGTAGGAGAGCAGGATGTAACACTGGTATGCAGGCTACTATGCTGGGTGCAGGAGAGGTTGCACTGTGATGCAGGCTGTGACACCAGGCACACACTGACAGATTGAGAGTTATAAGGTGGGTGAGTCAATATCTCTTATTGGACCAACATCTGCTGCTGAGAGAAGTCGGTCCAATAAAAAGTTTTACTTCACCCTCCTTGTCTGTCTAATATCCTGGGACCAGCACAGCTACCCCACTGCATGCACTGAACATCTAAGTACTTATCTGGGAGCAGGTGACCATGACTCTACTGTTAGCAACTCAGGAGGATGTTACAAACACACAGAAGATAATAAGGTGATAAACAACAGTCAGTGTGGATTGGTCAAGGACAAATCATGTCATGCCAGCCTAACAGCTTTCTTGGCACGGTGACAAGTGTTGTGGATTGGGGGGAAGTGGTAGGTGTGATATATATTGACTTCAGTAAGGGATTTGATACTGTCTAGCATGGCCATCTCATGAACAAACTAGGGAAATCATAGAATCCTAGCGTGGGAAGAGACCTCAGGAGTCATCGAGTTTAACCCCCGGCCCAAAGCAGGACCAACCCCAACGCAATCATCCTAGCCAGGGCTTTGTCAAGCTGAGACTTAAAAATCTCTAGGGATAGAGATTCCTCCCCCTCCCTAGGGAACCCATCCCAGTGCTTCACCACCCTCCTAGGGAAATAGTTTTTCCTGATATCCAACCTAGACCTCCCCCACTGCAACTTGAGACCATTGCTCCTTGTTCTGCCATCTGCCACCACTGAGAACAGCCTCTCTCCATCCTCTTTGGAACCCCCCTTCAGGAAGTTGAAGGCTGCTATCAAATCCCTCCTCACTCTGCTCTTCTGTAGACTAATCAAACCCAAATCCCTCAGCCTCTTCTCATAAATCATGTGATCCAGCCCCCTAATCATTTTGGTTGCCCTCCACTGACTCTCTCCAATGTGTCCACAACCTTTCTGTAATGGGGGGCCCCAGAACTGGATGCAGTTCTCCAGATGTGGCCTCACCAGTGCTGAATAAAGTAGAATAATCACTTCCCTAGCTCTGCTGGCAATGCTTCCTAATGCACCCTAATATGTCATTAGCCTTTTTGGCTACAAGGGCACACTGTTGACTAATATCCAGTTTCTCATCCACTGTAATCCCCAGGTCCTTTTCTGCAGAACTTCTACTTAGCCAGTCAGTCCCCAACCTGTAATAATGCTTGGGATTCTTCCGTCCCAAGTGCAGGACTCTACACTTGTCCTTGTTGAACCTCATCAGATTTCTTTTGGCCCAAACCTCCAATTAGCCTAGGTCACACTGGACCCTTTCCCTACCCTCCAACGTATCTACCTCTCCCCTTAGCTTAGTGTCATCTGCGAACTTGCTGAGAGTACAATCCATCCCCTCATCCAGATCATTAATAAAGATGTTGAACATGGTTTCATGCAGTGTTGGGCTACCTGTGGTCCAAAGGCTATGTGTGGTCCACTGGGGCTCTATGTATGGCCCACAATACATTTTGTTGACCATTGTCCACATGCAGGGTTGACAAATTTTGTTGGTTTCCATCCACACGTGGGGAAGGGGGGTTTACCGGTGTTACTAAAGTGACACACACATAAAGTAAGGACATGTGAAGTGAGGTGGATACTGATTGCACACACAGTGATTGTGAGTCATGTGCTCTCTCTACATCCAATCAAAGCACTGCTATAGTTCAGTCAGCACAGCCTGCAAATTCTAGATACGCAAGTACAGTTAGTAAAACTACCCTATCCTGGGGGACCGTTTTGGTTACAACACTCTTGAGGCCCAGTGAGATGAAGGAGGGCTACTCATGTGGTCAACTCACTAGCCTAGGTGGCTCATTGCTGGTTTAATGGAATGTAGATCTGGTCAACCAAATCTGATTTAGCTCTTTGATGAGATGACAAGTTTGGTAACATAAGGCGATTAGAATGGCCATATTGGGGCAGACAAAAGATCCATCTAGCCCAGTGTCCTGTCTGCCAACAGTGGCCAATACCAGATGCCCCAGAGGGAGGGAACACAAAAGGTAATCATCACGTGATCCCTCTCCTGTCAACCATTTCCAGGCAAACAGAGGCTAGGGACACCATTCCTACCCATCCTGGCTAATAGCCATTGATGGTCTTAACCACCATGAATCTATCTAGCTCTTTTTTGAATCCTGTTAAAGTCCTAGTCTTCACCACATCCTCTGGCAAGGAGTTCCACAGGTTGATTATGCATTGAGTGAAGAAAAACTTCCTTTTGTTTGTTTTAAATCTTCTGCCTATTACTTTCATTTGGTGACCCCTAGTTCTTATAGTGTGGGAATAAGTAAATAACTTTTTCTTATTCACTTTTTCTATACCATTCATGATTTAATAGACTTCTGTTATATCGCCCCTTAGTCTCCTCTTTTGTAAACTGAGTCCACCCACTCCCTAGAGAACCCATCCCAGTGTTTCACCACCCTCCTAGGGAAATAGTTTTTCCGAATATCCAACCTAGACCTCCCTCACTGCAACTTAAGATGATTGTTCCTTGTTCTGCCATCCCTCACCACCAAGTTGAAGGCTGCTATCAAATCCCCCCTCACTCTTCTCTTCTGCAGACTAAACAGATCCAAATCCCTCAGCCTCTCCTTGTAGGTCGTATGCTCCAACCCTCTCATCATTTTCGTTGCCCTCTGCTGGACTTTCCCCAATGCATCCACATCCTTTCTGTAATAGGGGGCACAGAATTGGAAGCCAGTGCCAAATGAAGGGGTTCTAGGTGGTTGTGATGGGGCTGTGGGAAGGGGGGCACTGGGCAAGGGTGATGGTGTGTAGGATGCTGTGCATTTGTGTGTGGGGGGGCTTGCAGGAGGGGCGCTGTCCAAAGTGAGTCTAGGGGGGTATGATCATAGGGAGTGGAGGGGGGGCTGTGGCCTATCCTCGAGGGGAAGGGGCATAGCAGGAGCAAAGGGATAGGTGAGCCATTGTGTGTCTGGCAACCGCTGGTTTGCACATAATGCCCTCACACTGGGCTGGGCAGAGCACTGCCGCTCCTGCCAGGACGTGTCCCATTGCCACTGGCTGGCCCCTCGCTCTGGGGACTGATCTCCCCACGCCGTGCTCCACTGCCCCCACGGTGGCCCCCAATAATATTTGGTGTCGGGCCCCAAAAGGCTAATCTGGGCCTGCTGAGGAGCTGGAGCGGGGGGTGTGGAGCAGGGACACGCTCCTGGGCTGTGAAATTCTCCGCCTCAGTGTGGGCTTGGAACAAGTCCCTGGAAGTGGCCACCCTGCGCCCCTCACCCCGCCGCCCCCCGTTGGCGCAGACAGCTGCATTGGCGCACATCATTTGCATTCTCCGCTCAGCAATCTGTGCCATGCCGGCTGGAACCCCCACCTCCCCTGCTTCTTTTTGTCTCTCACAAATGGACATTATGGCTACGTCTACACTGGCCCCTTTTCCGGAAGGGGCATGTTAATTTCAGCTATCGTAGTAGGGAAATCCGCGGGGGATTTAAATATCCCCCGCGGCATTTAAATAAAAATGTCCGCCGCTTTTTTCTGGCTTTTAGAAAAGCCGGAAAAGAGCGTCTACACTGGCCCCGATCCTCCGGAAAAAGCGCCCTTTTCCGGAGGCTCTTATTCTTATTCTTATTCCTAGTAGGAATAAGAGCCTCCGGAAAAGGGTGCTTTTTCTGGAGGATCGGGGCCAGTGTAGACGCTCTTTTCCGGCTTTTCTAAAAGCCGGAAAAAAGCGGCGGACATTTTTATTTAAATGCCGCGGGGGATATTTAAATCCCCCGCGGATTTCCCTACTACGATAGCTGAAATTAACATGCCCCTTCCGGAAAAGGGGCCAGTGTAGACAAGCCCTATCAGGGGGAGCCAGCAGGCCTTTATCTCCCCGCGCTAATGCCACTGCTGCGCTGCCTGCCGGTGTGGAGAGGGCTGCTGCTTTACGCTCACACCCACACGGCTCCCTCCCGCTAACCTGCCCCATTCTCCACCACCCCAAAGGGGCGGGTCCTGAAAATCTCCCGCCTCAGAAGTTAGGATTCTTGGGTTCCACTCCCAGCTCAGAGTCAGGGTGTTTCAAAATGGCAGCTCGCGATGCTTCCTTTTGGGGGAATGACTTTCACAGGTCCCCCTCCCCGAGCCAGCCCCCTGCTCTGTGCTCGCAGCCTGGCCGGCCGGCTGGCAAGGACGGCTGAGATGGAGCATGGCTTTCACTGCACACACAGCTGCCATGTTCTTGCTCACGTTTCAGGGCTCCCTGGAACGCTGGCATTCCGGCAGAAGGCTGAACTAACAGGCCATCCATCTGGGGAAGGGTCTGGCAGGAGTGGAGGCCCAGCTGCAGCTCCGCAGAGCCGCTTCCCAGTCACATCCATCTCCTTAATCATCAGTCGGCTCTGAGCAAGGCAGCTGCCCGGCCAGGCACCACTGCGGCCCCCCACAAGAGCCAGGGCTGGAACAGTAAGGCACACAGCCAGCCTAGCACCACCCCACGGTGAGCCTCATGGCCAGCCTAGCACCGCCCCACACTGAGCCTCACAGCCACCCTAGCATCACCCCACACAGATCCACACAGCTAGCCTAGCACCGCCCCACACTGCCAGCCTAGCACTGCCCCACACTGCCAGTCTAGCACCGCCCCACACTGAGCCTCACAGCCAGCCTAGCACCACCCCATATGGATCCACACAGCCAGCCTAGCACCGCCCCACACTGCGCCTCACAGCCACCCTAGCATCACCCCACACAGATCCACACAGCTAGCCTAGCACCGCCCCATACTGCCAGCCTAGCACCGCCCCACACTGAGCCTCACAGCCAGCCTAGCACCACCCCATATGGATCCACACAGCCAGCCTAGCACCGCCCCACACTGCCAGCCTAGCACCGCCCCACACTGAGCCTCACAGCCACCCTAGCATCACCCCACACAGATCCACACAGCTAGCCTAGCACTGCCCCACACTGCCAGCCTAGCACCGTCCCACGCTGAGCCTCACAGCCAGCCTAGCACCACCCCATATGGATCCACACAGCCAGCCTAGCACCGCCCCACGCTGAGCCTCACAGCCAGCCTAGCATCACCCCACACAGATCCACACAGCCAGCCTAGCACTGCCCCACACTGCCAACCTAGCACCATCCCATACTGAGCCTCACAGCCAGCCTAGCACCACCCCATATGGATCCACACAGCCAGCCAAGCACTGCCCCACACTGCCAGCCTAGCACCGCCCCACACTGAGCCTCACAGCCAGCCTAGCATCACCCCACACAGCCAGCCTAGCATCACCCCACACAGATCCACACAGCCAGCCTAGCACTGCCCCACACTGCCAGCCTAGAACCGCCCCACGCTGAGCCTCACAGCCAGCCTAGCACCGCCCTGCACTGAGCCTCACAGCCAGCCTAGCACTACCCCACACGGATCCACACAGCCAGCTTAGCACCGCCCCACACTGAGCCTCACAGCCAGCCTAGCATCACCCCACACAGCCAGCCTAGCATCACCCCACACAGCCAGACTAGCACCACCCCACATTGAGCCTCACAGCCAGTCTAGCACCACCCCACATGGATCCACACAGCCAGCCTAGCACTGCCCCTGAGTTCGACCAGAGCTATGGTGATGGGACAACGAGCCACCTACCCAGCCAGACACCGCCTGTGCCCCCCCACCAGAGCCATGGGACTGGGACAGAGAGCCATGCATCCAGCCAGACACTGCTCCCCTCTCCAACCAAAGCCAGGGGAAGGGACAGTGAGTCTTCTGCCTGGCTAGGCACTGCCCCTGAGGCTCCCCACCCCACTGACACACACACACAGGGTATGTCTACACTACAAAGTTAATTCGAATTAACAGACGTTAGTTCGAATTAACTTTGATAGGTGCTACACATGCAAACCGCTAGTTCGAACTTAATTCAAACTAGCGGAGCGCTTAATTCGAACTAGGTAAACCTCATTCTATGAGGACTAACGCCTAGTCCGAATTAAGTAGTTCGAATTAAGGGCTGTGTAGCCACTTAATTCGAACTAGTGGGAGGCTAGCCCTCCCCAGCTTGCCCTGGTGGCCACTCTGGGCACCACCAGGGAAACTCTTCTGCCCCCCTCTCGGCCCCGGAGCCCTTAAAGGGGCACGGGCTGGCTACGGTGCCTGTGCCAGGTGCAAGCCTGCCAGCACCCAGCCAGCAGACCGTGCACCTGGAACGGCTCGAGCCAGCCACCCACTGTCACCCAGCCCTCCGCCTCTTCCCGGGACCAGGCTGGCGGCTCCCGGGAGCCTGCCCAGGTCCGCAAGAGGCGGGCGCCCACCTGATCTAGTGCGGACATCGTGGACCTCATCCACGACCTCCGCACTAGGCACAGGAAAGTGGCCGTCTAGGGCAGGATAGCTGCCAGCCTGGCCACCCAGGAGCAGGTTTGCATGAAAATCAGGGTGGTCCAGTGAGACCCCCGACCCTGAGCCCTGAGCTTAGAATGGCCGTACTGGGTCAGACCAAAGGTCTATCTAGCCCAGTAGCCTGTCTGCCGACAGAGGCCAACCCTAGGGACCCTGGAGGGGATGGACCGAAACAATGACCAAGCCATTTGTCTCGTGCCATCCATCTCCAGCCTTCCCCAAACAGAGGCCAGGGACACCATTTCTACCCCCTGGCTAATACCACTCCATGGACCCAGCCTCCATGAATTTATCTCACTTCTCTTTAAACTCTGTTCTAGTTCTAGCCTTCACAGCCTCCTGCAGCAAGGAGTTCCACACGTTGACTCTTTGCTTTGTGAAGAACTTTCTTTTATTAGTTGAAGCCTGCTATCCATTCATTTCATTTGGTGTCCTCTAGTCCTTCTTTATGGGAACTAATGAAGAACTTTTCTGTATGCACCCTCTCCACCCCACTCCTGCTTTTAGAGACCTCTATCCTGTTCCCCCTCCGTCTCCTCTTTTCTAAGCTGAAAAGTCCCAGTCTCTTTAGCCTCTCTTCATATGGGACCTGTTCCAAACCCCTGATCATTTTAGTTGCCCTCCCCGCTCCCACCCTCTCTCTTCCCCTCTCCACCTCCTTTTCCCAGTCTCCCCCAGTTTTGTTCAATAAAGAGAGTTTCTATTTTTGAACACACGTGTCCTTTATTTTGTACATCAGGAAGGGGGGCTAGGGAGGGGTAAGTGGAAGGAGGTGAGGGAGGAATGGGGTGCGAGCCCCCAATGGGGAGGACTGGGGTGGCTCTGCGGGCTCCTCGGGGTGGAAGCTCTCCTGCAGCCCCCCGATTAACCTTTCCCCCCGGATGGCAGCCTGCGGCAAGTGCAGCCGGGCTGATGGCCGAGTGCTGTGATGTTCCAAGCGTGGGCACTCAGGGCACTCCAAGCCAGGACTGCTTTGCTGTCCCTCATCGAGTTAGACAAGTGAGCGGGGAACCCCTGAGAACTGTCTGTCCGGGGTGGGGGTCGGGACCCTTTAAGCACAGCTCTCGGCTAGCCTGAGGCAGCAGCTCCACTCTCTAAGTCCTAATCTGATGCCCTGCCGGCACTGCTTCCGGCCATCCTTAACCCCGGTTCAGGGTCCACTCAGTGTGGACATGCTAGTTCGAATTAGCAAAATGCTAATTCGAACTAGTTTTTAGGTCTAGATGCACTACTTCGAATTAGCTTAGTTTGAATTAACTAATTCGAATTAAATTAGTTCGAATTAGTGCTGTAGTGTGGACATACCCACAGATTCTCCATCACACCTACACACCCCAGCCACCCAGCCCACTCCAGGCACATCACCCCCCTAGATATGGAGGTGGCTGTGGGGTGGTGGGCCAGCCAGAGGGGCTTGGTGAGGACAGACAATGGGGGAAGAGGCAGCTGTGTGCAGTCTAGGCTGGGCGCACACCCTGCAGAACCTTCTGTGACACACTCCTGGGAGGGGCAAATGGGAGAGGAGATAAAGGAGACTATGGGAGGAAGGCAAAGGGAAAAGGAGGGGCAGAGGGAAGGGGGTTCAGGAAGAGGGGGAAGGAGGAAGTGGGGGGTGGGAGCAGGGCAGGAAAACTATGAGGCAGATCAGATTGCTGGGCCTCAAAGGGAGGGCCTGTTTGATTGAACCGATGAGGCTGGGAACAGGTTGTAGCTCTCAGCACATGGTGTGAGCAGAGATAAGGGCACCTCTCTCACACACACACTCCCCCCTCAGTATCTTGCAGCTCACAGCTTGTAGCTCAATCAAAGACTCCGGCTCCGATTTCCCTGATAGGGGGGTTGTGGGGAATGGGCAGCGTTTGGTATGCATGGAACTTTAAACAGGAAACTGGTGACTGGCAGCAAAATCTCCCAGATAAGGCACAGCAGGGACCGTCTGAAACAAAATTGGCTCCCCAGCTGCCACTCCACAGCCACAGTGGAGCCTAGACTGGGCTAAGCCAGGAACCACCTCATAGACGCATAGACTTTAAGGTCAGAAGGGACCATTGTGATCATCTGTGTCCTGCTACATAGCCTGCAGCAGGGCGAACCATGCCAGCCAGTGCCTCTGCCTTGGTAGGGGGCAGAGCAGGGTACCCCATGCCAGCAAGAGGCACTGCCTTGGTAGGGGGCAGAGCAGGGCACCCCATGCCAGCGAGTGGCACTGCCTTGGTAGGGGGCAGAGCAGGGCACCCCGTGCCAGTGAGAGGCACTGCCTTGGTAGGGGGCAGAGCAGGGCACCCCATGCCAGCGAGAGGCACTGCCTTGGTAGGGGGCAGAGCAGGGCACCCCATGCCAGCGAGAGGCACTGCCTTGGTAGGGGGCAGAGCAGGGCACCCATGCCAGCGAGTGGCACTGCCTTGGTAGGGGGCAGAGCAGGGCACCCCATGCCAGCGAGTGGCACTGCCTTGGTAGGGGGCAGAGCAGGGCACCCCATGCCAGCGAGAGGCACTGCCTTGGTAGGGGGCAGAGCAGGGCACCCCATGCCAGCGAGTGGCACTGCCTTGGTAGGGGGCAGAGCAGGGCACCCCATGCCAGCGAGAGGCACTGCCTTGGTAGGGGGCAGAGCAGGGTACCCCATGCCAGCAAGAGGCACTGCCTTGGTAGGGGGCAGAGCAGGGCACCCCATGCCAGCGAGAGGCACTGCCTTGGTAAGGGACAGAGCAGGGCACCCCATGCCAGCGAGAGGCACTGCCTTGGTAGGGGGCAGAGCAGGGCACCCCATGCCAGCGAGAGGCACTGCCTTGGTAGGGGGCAGAGCAGGGCACCCCATGCCAGCGAGAGGCACTGCCTTGGTAGGGGGCAGAGCAGGGCACCCCATGCCAGCAGACACCAGGAAACAATGCCGCCTCGCCCTTTCATTCTAAACTCCATTCCTGAATCTTAGAGCAGGGATGCAAAGACCCAAGGATCCTGCAAAGGCAGGATGGAAAGAACCCTCCAGCTCTGCTCCTGCCATACACAAAATACGGCTGCAATATCCAGTTGTGAGGGCCTCATATGAATAAATAAACACCCAAGATGGCGAGAAGCATCTTGAGTCATGAGTGTTTTGGGAATTGAAATGAAGTTTGGCGTTTAAAGGGCCTGACTCTGGCCAAATGCTCCATGGGCAATAAAACAAAGCAGGTGTCTATAAAAAGCACGGCAAATTAAACTCAAAGCAAAAGGCTGCGCAACTATTCATTTACTGGTTTCTATCTTACCAGCAAGTCCCTCATCTGTCCAAATCCATGTATTGACCTGCCCCTATTCATCCCAGAGCTGGGGGTCCCGCGCGGCTTTAAACCAGCAGAGAGACAGGGAATCAAATGTGTTTCCTGGCTGGGTTTGAAAAAGAAAAGCCGCCTTGGAATATCTCTTCTGCCTTGGCTGGAATTGCCGGGCCTCAATTTAGATAAAGAATAAAATGAGATTAAGGAGCAACAGTTTGAAAAATCCTATATTGTGTCTTATCAGTGTGACAGAGGGAGCTCCCCTCCCCCGGGTGCGGGGGTAAACCACAGCTGCTATCACGCCTGCCAGGAGGGGCTGCCTGCCTCAGGGAATGGGGGACAAGCGAAAGGGATGGAGGGGGAGCATGGGAGGGCTTGCGTGGGTGTGAGACTCAAGGGGTGAGAGCGGCGGGAGGGGTTGTGTGTGGGGGTTGTTTCATGCCTGGGTCCAGGTGAATGAGTGTGGGGACAGTGTTGGAGGTAGGTGGTGGAGACAGGGCTTGAGAGTATGCGAACGAGGGACTGAGGAAGTTGCTGGGAAAGCATTTGTGTAGGATTCTGTGAGACAACGTCTCTCCCCTGTCCTGGGTCACCAAGCATGGTGTAAAACACCCACGCGGGGAGGCCAGAATTGGGTGCAGTCTGTGTTCACTTTGCACAGGCTGATGGAGGGTGCTGGGCAGGGAGGGCATGAGGCCCATTCTGTGGATGTGTGTGTGCACCAGGCCTGTGTTTGTGTAAGTGTGGCCTACTCCATATGGCTCTGAGCCTCTGCTCTCTGGAGCTATGTCTACACTGCAGGCTTCTTGCGCAAGAGCACGTCCACACCTCAAAGCACATTGCAAAAGTGATGTGCTTTTGTGCAAGAGCGTGTCCACACTGCACGGATGCTCTTGCACAAGGAAGCTCTGATGGCCATTCACAGAATGGCCATCAGAGCACCTGTGCTTTTTCCCTTGTCTTCTTGTGCAATAGCTGTGGCACAAAAGGGAGTTATGCCTCGTAGAAGGATGTTTACCTACACCGGCAAAAGCCCTCTCTGCTGTCATTTTACTGCTGATTTACTTGCGCAAAAGCAAATTTGAGGTGTGGATGCTCCGCAGGCTTTTTGCGCAAAAACCTTGCAGTGTAGACATAGCCTGGGGGATACACACTCCTGCTGGCATGCATACCACCCATTGGTACCAGGCTCTGGGCCCCTCCTCCATGGCTGTGCACACTCCACACCGGCACAGGGATCACGGCTGGCTGCTTTGGCTTTGTCTCTCAATGCCTGGTTATAGCAAGGAAAGTGACATTAGATTAATTAGCCCCTGATGCTGCCTCACCTTTGCTCCAAGTCATAGCTACAATCTGCAAAAATACAAGTGATACACCCCTGGTCCCTGCAGGGGGGTGACACAGGTGGGATTGGGAGCTGAAGGCTTCGGACACTCACGCCAGCTTACGGGCATCTATAACAGCTGAATGAGGCGACGGGAGGCCAGGATCCCTGGGTTCTATTCCCAGTTCTGTGGGGTTTACTGGCTTAGAAAATGGATGTGGGTTGGGAGCCAGGCTCTTGAATTTTATTTCCGTCTCTGGAACAGTAGTGAGGTCTAGTGGTCAGCACTGGGAAGCTGCAGTTGGGAGTCTGCAATGGGGGCACTAGTCTCAGCTACGGAAGTTGAGTGGGACTAATGATTAGAGCCAAAAAACTGGGAAGCAGGGCTGGGGAATTCTATTCCTGGTTCCTCTGAGCTGCGTGGCCCTGGGATTCTCACTTCTCACCAGGCAGGCGATGGGTTTTGCAAAGAGCTTTTAGATCCTCCAGCAGAAGGTGCTAGTGAAGTGTTGCGTCTTATTATTGTATCTTCTGTGATTAATTATTCATTACAAGTAATGATGCATAATCAGGAGCAGGAAGAACCCAGCGGGGCTTTGAAACCATGTCTGATCTACTGTGCGCTCGTCACCATGGGACTGGGTGCTTTTAGGAGAGGTTTGCTGAGTCAGTGCTTTGTTGTTTGGAAGGGGATCTGCAAATCCCAGAGGGCCAGGAGGGAAGGGGCACCCCAACATCAACGTTCTAGCTCCTGAACTGGAATGGGCAGCAGCAAAGCGCTCCCCCCCATGGCTTCTCCTGTGCTCTTGCTCCCTTGATCCTGCACCTGGAGGCTTCAGCTGGGTGACGTCAGCGAACTCAGGGAAACAGAAATCAATGCGGCTTGTTTGTAAGCAGCAAAGCGGAGGCTCATGCCATACACTGGGGTATGAGTCTTTCTAGACCCCAGCATCCTGTTCGCTCCCAGGTCCCTAGGATCAGCAGGGCTCGTGCGGGGAAGAGATGGGCTTCAACGCTTCGCCTGCCGCTACACGTGGACTCTCCACACTGCTCTAACCTCCCCCTCCGAGGAGCCCATGGGATTTGGGGAGCTAGCAGAGATGAGGGCCAGGTAAGTACATGGATGGAAGGGTCGGCCAGTCTCATCTGCCCCATTTACACCTGTGGATATCAGGCACAGGGAGAAGACAGGGATTGTTCAAGGTCAGTCAGGAATAGAGCCCAGGGGACCCCCACCCCGGCCGATACACAGCACTCTGGGCACAGAACCCAGAGCCCTCACCCCAGTCCCGGCCTTTCCCTCCTCCCAACGCAGTCGAGAAAACAGGCAGGTTGGTAGGGAAGGGAAACTCCATGAAAAAGACGCTCCTGTCCCTACCTGTGTCTGTGCCCCCAGGCCCCAGCTCCCTCTGTCCCCAGTGCTCATGGAGGGGACCAGAATCCATTGGGGATCAAGGGAAATTCTCGTTCTATTGGGGGCAAATCGAGACTATCCATGGGCGAATGGAAAACACTGCCCATGGAGCCCCCCTCTGGGACAGGAGACCACACGAGCAGCTCTGCCCCACATTCCTGTCCCCCTCACTGGTATCTGCGTCATTCCTGTTTCCCCAGAGGTCACAGGCTAATGAGCCATCTCACTGGGGGGCAGCCTGTCAGCTCAGCAGCTCTCCTGGCCTGTGCTGCTCCTGACTGACCCCAGCCCACCCCGGCAACGAAGAGCCAAAAGGCAGCGGTGGTAGGGGAGCCTTCATCTGAAAGGAGAAACCAGCAGCGAAGTCAGAGACACCGCAAAGCAGAACGAGCAAGAGACAATGAGGGAGACAGAGCAAAGAGGAAACCATTTGGGATCAGCCTGTTCATAGAATCACAGAACCACAGAGCTGGAAGAGACCTCAGAAGGTCATCAAGTCCAGCCCCCTGCTCTAGGCAGGACCAATCCCAACTAAATTAACCCGGCCAGGGTTTGTCAAGCCGAGACTTAAAACCCTCTAGGGATGGAGACTCCACTACTTCCCTAGGTAACCCATTCCAGTGCTTCACCATCCTCCTAGTGAAATAGTTTTTCCTAATATCCAACCTGGACCCCCCCCCCCCCCACTGCAACTTGAGACCATTGCTCCTTGTTCTGCCATCCGTCCCCACTGAGAACAGCCTCTCTCCAGCCTCTTTAGAACCTCCCTTCAGGAAACTGGAGTCTCCATCCCAAGAGATTTTTAAGTCTCGGCTTGACAAAGCCCTGGCTGGGTTGATTTAGTTGGGATTGGTCCTGCCTAGGGCAGGGGGCTGGACTTGATGACCTCCTGAGGCCTCTTCCAGCTCTATGGTTCTATGATTCTAAGGCTGCTATCAAATCCCCCCTCACTCTTTGCTTCTGCAGACTAAACAGACCCAACTCCCTCAGCCTCTCCTCGTAGGTCATATGCTCCAGCCCCCTAATCATTTTGGTTGCCCTCCACTGGCCCCTCTCCAATACATCCACATCCTTCCTGTAGTTGGGGGCCTAGAACTGAACACAATACTCCAGATGTGGCCTCACCAGATGCATGAAGACTTGTGGGAGTCCTGGCTCCAGCAGCTTCTTGTGTACCCAGTTAGTGTGTAAATGCACATGCGAGGATCTGTGCATGTCTGTACTGTGACAAGTGTCCAGCACCTAGGTCGTTACCAAGGACAGAGTTCAGACCCTCCTGACCTGAAAGCCCATCCCCCCATCACTCCTGCTAACGGAGACCCTGTTAGCATTTGAGCCTGGAACACACCGGAGTTGTTCTGATTCCAGTGAGCACAGGGCAGTGGCGGGCACACACGCTACCCATCACGCTGCAACACAGACCTGTAACGCATATGCACTGCCAAGAGGCTGCTTTTCTGCACTGAACGAGTTAGACAGGTCCGTGTGATTTATTATCCGTCTGCAGAATCAGGAACTATCTGGGTATTGGTGATTCCAGCGCCTGTCCTCTCCAGCTGTGTTAGCGCTGCTTCTCTTGCTGGCTCTATGATTATCCACTAGCGTGTCACGGCAGGGGCTCCCCGCTCACTGCGGGGCTCCCTGCGTGTAACTGCAAGTATTGACTCCCCAGGCCAAGAGGCACAGCCGTCAGGATAGTGGGGGCAGGAAGCAGCCCAGGCTGTGCTGTTAGTTCCACGATGGAGGCACCAATAGGAACTGGTGTTTCCAGAAGGTGAAGATGCTACAATTAGTGTCTGAGCAGAGGGTGAAAGCTGGGGACAGAGAGGGTAGGGGACAGGCGGTCCCTGTGTACTAAGTGCTGTGCTCCCCTCCCATTAGTTATGGCTCACAATCTAAGGGGTCACACATTCCTGAGTCTGCTTACCAAAGCTCTGCCACCAGCCAGGAGGGTGCATTGAAAAGCAGTGAGACATACAGGAAGGTGTGTGCAGGGAGCGGGAGGGAGGGGGGGACAGTTTCTGAGCCCCCCCCCCAGCAATGTAGAGGGGGGCCTGGCTCTACACCCCCCAGAAAGGGCACAGCCTCAGGCAGAAGGGGCGGGAGCAGGGCAGCCAGCCCTTAGCACTCCCCAGAGCACAGAGCTGGTCTCCCCCTCCAACTCTCAAAGCTGTGTGGAGCAGCACTCCGGTGGCAATTTAAAGGGCCCAGGACTCCCGACTGCTGCCGATGCCACAGTAGCAGCAGCAGCAGCTGGAAACCCCGGACCCCTTTGAATCACCAGGGGCAACTGCCCCCTTTGCTCCTCCTTCATCAACAGGCCTAGGCTGCCCTCAGTGGGGTGTGGCTTGCCTGGTGCTGGTGCAGCTCTAGAGTAGCAAGGGGACAGGCAGTTTAAAGGCTGTGGGGTATAGATCCGCTCCCTGCAGAGTCGGATGCTGCAGTGGCACCATAGTCAGAGCTGCCTTGTCTTGCCTGCACCTGTGATCTCACTGGGGCTAGTCACGGAGGAGCAGGCGCAGTGGCGGGGAAAACACTGAGACTAGGGATGCAAAATCCCATGTAATGGTTAAACGCAATGTCTAACCAGTTAACCGATTGCTGGGGGGCTGGGCAGGCGTGCCCCCCTCCCATCTCCCAGACAGGGGCTGCTCTGGCCCAAGGGGCTGCTCCCTTGGGGTGTCCCCTGCTCTAAGAAGCAACAGCCTTTTAGGCAAAGCCCTTCGCTTGGCTGCCATTCTGCACGTCATCAACAAGATTAACCCATCAGCACAGGTTGGTCGGTTAGTCGTGTAGTCGACTACACGTTGACATCCCTAGTCCTGTCCTGGGCAAGGGCTCTGACCAGCCTGCAGACAGCTCCAACTCCCTCTACCCAGCCATCATGGAGCCCAGCCAGAGAGCCACAGCAGACCCTCCACCTGCCTGCGGTGTAGGGGAGGGAGCAGCCCTCTGCTGTGTCCTCCCTCCCGAGGGTCCCCAAAGCTGCCCACACGGCTGTCCCCGACCAGACTCTGGATGCGAATATCTGCCAATAATTTCTGTGGCTCATGGGCCAGATGCAGACACACCTTTTGCATCTGTGCTCTGCGTTCTGCGTGGGCGGGGCTGATGTGCGGGGCTGCCTTGGCACCAGGTAACACAGAAAGGGGTGCTCCAGAAAGAAGACAGGTTCACTGCCAACAGCCGTGCAGCAGGAGGCGCCTGCACACCAGGATCCGGAACGCTGAACATGTCCTAAGTGCAGGGAAGGCTCACGATCCAAGGAGATGCCTGCCGTTCTAATGACACTACTGAGACAGACTCCTTCAGCCGGAGTCCCTCTCTCAATCACATAGCTTCCTGCCAAGCAATTCAAGGAGAAGAAATTATGCAGCAGAACAGCTGTTGCAAACTACTCAGGCTCTCGGGCCATGTCCTTTCCTTTCCCCAAAGGGCTTCTCCTGCACTTACACCACCAGCCTTCCCAATGATATCAGAGGCTTCCCTAGAAGGCCGTTATGGGGCCCACTGTGGCCTTGAATGCAAGTATCAGAGCAGGATTTGGCCATGTACTTAAGGAACCTGTCGCACGGCTGAGAAGAAGCTGGAGCCCAACTTCTGAACCAGTTTCAGCCCCATTGCTCAGGGTGCACCCACTAAATAGCCCTTAGCCCCAAGACATCACAATGCACCTGTTCTTTCAGGATGTCTCAGATAAGGCCCTGCTAAGAGCAGGAGAGGGGCCACGTAACCCCCAGATGTGACTCTCGCACAACAATGGGGAATGTGGGCTAGTGAGTGGGCCACAAGAGTGTTGTAACCAGGACGCTTTCCTAGGTTAGGGAAGTTTTGCTGGCTGCACTTGCATCCCTGAAATTTGTAGGGGGAGCCGACTGGACCGTAGCAGTGGTTTGATTAGAGGTGGAGGGAGCACATGGCTCTCACAATGCTGAGTGCTATGAGCACACATGGCGCTTCATATGCCCTTGCTTTATGCGCCTGTCACTTTAGTAACACTGGTACAAAAAAAGCCCGATAGGGATGAACACCAGTGGAATGTGGCAACCCCGCACATGGGCAACAGCAAACAAAAACAAAACCAGAAGTCACACACAGAACTCTGAGCTACTCATGTAGCTAGTATAGACATAAACAAGCGTTGAAGTACTGCTGGCATACAGGGCTTGCCCATAATGTGCCCAGGGAGCCATTTCTGCCATGGGCAGTAGGAATCAGGAGTCAGGAGAGATCTGCAAGCTAGCCAGTGCAAAGCATTCCTGTCTGACGGGGAAAGAGGGCTCTCTGGCATGGTTCTCTCTCCACAGGGCAAAGCACTGATAGACGCTTAGGCTACGTCTAGACTGCATCCCTCCGTCGACAGAAGGATGCAAACCAAGCACGTTGAAATTGCTAATGAAGCCGGGATTTAAATATCCCATGCCTCATTAGCATAAACATGGCCACCGCTTTTTTTCAAAATGGAATTTTTTTTCGAAAAAACCTTGGCAGTCTAGATGCGGATCTGTCGAAAATAAAGCCTTTTTCGACAGATCCTGTATTCCTCAAAAAAAAAGAGGTTTACAGGATCTGTTGAAAAAGGCTTTATTTTTGACAGATCTGCGTTTAGACTGCTGGGTTTTTTTCGAAAAAACTCCATTAAAAAAAAAGGCGGTGGCCATGTTTATGCTAATAAGGCACAGGATATTTAAATCCCGACTTCATTAGCAATTTCGACGTGCCTGATCTACATCTCTCTGTCAACAGAGAGGTGTAGTCTAGACACACCCGAAGAATCCTAGAGCTGGAAAAGGCCTCAGGAGGTCATCAAGTCCAGACCCCTGCCCAAGGCAGGGCCAATCCCAACTAAATCAACCCAGCCAGGGCTTTGTCAAGCCAGGACATAAAAATCTCTAGGGATGGAGATTCCACCACCTTCCTAGGTAACCCATCCCAGTGCTTCACCCCCCTCCTAGGGAAATAGTTTTTCTTGATATCCAACCTAGACCTGCCCCACCGTAACTTGAACCCATTGCTCCTTGTTCTGCCATCCGTTACTACTGTGAACAGCCTCACTCCATCCTCTTCGGAACCTCCCTTCAGCAGACAGATCAGACTCCAATCCTTGCTCCCGTAAAGGCTGTAGGGGACTCCACATTCACAGTGCTGTACATGTGAGCTCCAACCCATGCAGGCATGTCTGCTAAACTTAGATTTTGCCAAATGCTTTGTTATTGTTTACACTAGCCAATTAGCCCGTCATAAGACGGGATTTTCAGGTCTCTCCTCCACATCAGTCTTCTCTTCTGAGCCTCCGGTCTCTCGCTCCATCGCTCTCTCTCTCTCTCCTCCTCCTACCGCCTCCTCCTCTCTCTCTCTGTCTCTCTCTTTCTCTTCTCCTCCCCCTCCTGCCTCTCACTCGGGGGACCGCGGAGCCCAAACGGTCGCTTGTGCCGCTTGCTCCCCCGCGGCGGCCTGGCTGAGCGGCGCAGAAGACAGCTGAGCGCCATGGTGGGAGGCAAAAGAAGTGAGTGAAGCAACAGAGGGAACAGCCAGCATTTCAGCGTTACAGAGTCACAGACATTGGGCTACTATTTGTTTACGTAATAATCCCTATGTCACTGGGTGGCTGGTCCCACTCAAAGAAGTGGGCCCAGTTCCTTGGTGCCAGAGGTGCTCCCAATTGGGCTAACTGAAGGAGCAGGGCTGACCTAGGACTACAAAGTGCTTCTGGGAGCCCCAGGAAGCGACTGGCAGTGGGAATGGATTTGCAGGAGGCAGACCCAACCTGACAGAGAATAGGAAGTGAAAGCCGGGAGCTGAAAAGCTGGGTTTTGGTTGGTTGGTTGGGTTTGAACAATTAAAAATTGGCCTAAAGAGATTGTGGATAGGGCAGCAAGTCTTTGGCAAGCTGGGCAGAAGCCCTGCCTTGTGACAAAATGGTGGAGAATGCAGGCACCTCGATCAGCCCCTACTGGGAGAGTATAGACCAAGGGTGGGAAACATTTTTTGGGTTGGGGGCCACTGATCCACAGAAAAATCAGTCAGGGGCTGCACACAAATGAGAAGCAAAAACAAAACAAACCCAAAACCAAACCCTCACTGATGTGCTCCCTGACTGACAAGGAGAAAGACACTGCCCATATTCCCCAAGCACACCAGAGCCTAGGGGAACCCAGGCTAGGGTTGCCAAGTGTCTGGTATTGGCCTGGATAGTCTGGTATCTGCGGCTTGTGCCCGGTTAAAAAACCCTGAAAATACCAGACATGTAAAATGTCCGGTATTTTCTGTTTTTCTCGGATGGAAGGTCGCTTGGGACATTCTTCCTCCGCTGCGTCTGAGAGGGGTGAGGGAAAGGGCGCTGTGACTTTTTTTGTTGGTGCAGTTGTGGTTTTTTTTGCTCAACAACTTTGGTCCCGTTTTTTCTTACTCAATCAATTTTTTCCCGGCCATGTTCGATATTTTTTAATGAAACTATCTGGCAACCCTAACCCAGGCTACTAGATTTTGTGTGCTACAGCCCTACAGGTGATGGTGAGGGGACTAGAGACTCAGTGCAGGATCCCCATTTCTGAGAGGGAGCCCTGAGCCTCAGGGGCTGGATCCAGGCAAGCTGGGGCCCACTCCGGGCCCCTGGGCCTTAGGCTCCCCACCCCTGGTACAGAGGATTGGTGATAGAAAACAACTTCCCCTGCACACATGGTGCTGCACAGGTCTCACCCTGTGACCCTCACACTGATACTCCAGTCCTCTCAAACACGCCCAGAGTAAGAAAGCCTTGTTGTGCTGGGTGGTAAACTGGGGACTGTCTCACTGTCCCTCAGAGAAGCTGGCTACCAAAGGGCCAACAGGATTCTGGAAGACTTGCTAATGCTCAGCCTCACAGAAACTCCCCATTCTTTGTCTTTCTCTCTGCAGAAGAGGGCAGTGTGATACCTGTAATATACCTGATTCTCTCCTGTGCAAGCCTCCTGAGGCACCTCCTGAGGTACATTTCAATAATCCAAGGGTTTTAATTCTTTCCTTATCTCAATGTCTGTGGTCCCCCTCACCCTGAGTCCCAGGGTATGTCTAGACTACACCTCTCTGTCGACAGAGAGATATAGATTAGGCACATTGAAATTGCTAATGAAGCAAGGATTTAAATATCCTGTGCCTCATTAGCATAAACATGGGTGCTACTTTTTTTGAAAGTTTATTTTTTGAAAAAACAAACAAACCAGCAGTCTAGATGCGGATCTGTCGAAAACAAACCCTTTTTTCGACAGATCCTGTAAACCTCCTTTTTTGAGGAATACAGGATCTGTCAAAAAAGGCTTTATTTTCAACAAATCCATGTCTAGACTGCCGGGTTTTTTTTTCGGAAAAAAAAAAAAAAGCAGCAGCCATGTTTATGCTAATGAGGAGTGGGATATTTCAATCCCTGCTTCATTAGCAATTTCGATGTGCTTGATTTGCATCCCTCTGTCGACAGAGGGACGCAGTTTAGACGTAGCCCCAAAGGGCAGCACTGAAATCCATTCCCGCCAGCCGCAGGATTAGCCTCCTTCAAGTATCGCTATCAGAACTGAGGGTGCACGAGGGTCAGAGAACATGGCTTTAACTCACAGGCTAGGGAGAGATCTAGGTGGACACGGCGCTAATGACCCAGAGTTGAACTTTAAAACAAGGGATTTAAAGTGACTGCCGAGAAAAGACTCTTTCTGTCTTTGGTGGACACAAGTTTGTAAAAAATTAGGATCAAGAAACCTCATTTGTTTTTATTTACTAGCCCTCTAATTCTTGTCAGAGATCTTTACCTATTTTTGGTTAAATCTACAACTCAATCTGCTTTGAACAATTAAAAGGTAAATGGCCCAAATTGGCAGACGTGCAGACCCATATTTCCCACTTGAAAATATATGTGCATTGGGTGGGCAAAGGCATGAATGAAGTTACCATGAAAACACATGGAATAACAGTAAATATGTGGAACTGACCAGACATCTTATGAGTCTTGTATAAGTGTCATTATCACAGCTGAGGGGCACTCTTGAGTAACCACACACACCAAGTGTGGAAACGCGTTCTTGACCTTGGCCAGTGCTAAACATCTGGATCAACTTGAATCACAAACGCGCTTTTGACTGTTCCTACATGTAAACAACTGCTATTTAAAAAAGGAAACCTTCCTCTCTGCAGCTTTGGCAACACAACACAGGTTTGATCCATAGTCAGAGCAAACAAGGCAGGGGAAGTGACTAGAAGCTAACTGTGAAATAGGCTAGTCTACTTTCATAGTCCCCATGCTATCCAAGAGAAGGCAAAACATAGACATTTATTCATTTAAAGAATAAAGGAAGGAAGGGAGGGGACTAGCTGTCCCTGCCTGTTCTGTGTGTCATTGCTCACACCAGCATAAAAGTGTGTAAAACCCTATTAAGCCAGAATTGGTATTTAATGCCCACTGAAGACTAGTACATGGCATGGGAGTACTCCAATCCTCAGCAATGGTGCAAAGACTAGCAGCTTATCAAAATAGTAGTATTTTTCATATTGCTGATGTGGTTGCCTTATTTCAAAAACGGTATCTTGGTATTAGAAAAAAGCAACTAAAATGATTAGGGGTGTGGAATGGCTGCCATATGAGGAGAGATTAATAAAACTGGGACTTTTCAGCTCAGAAGAGAGGAGACTAAAGCAGGGAGGGGAGATGATAGAGGTCTATAAAATCATGACGGGAGTGGAAAAAGTGAATAAGAAAAAGCTATTTACTTGCTCCTATAACATAAGAACTACGGGTTGCCAAATGAAATTAATAGGTAGCAGATTTAAAACAAACAAAAGGAAGTTTTCTTCACGCAACGTACAGTCAATCTGTGGAACTCCTTGCCAGAGGATGTTGTGAAGGCCGAGACTATAACAGGGTTCAAGAAAGAGCTAAATAAATTCATGGAAAATAGGTCCATCAATGGCTATTAGCCAGGACAGGTAGGGATGGTGTCCCTAGTCTTTGTCAGAAGCTGGGAATGAGTGATAGGGGATGGGAGATGGATCACTTGATGATTGCCTATTCTGTTCATTCCCTCTGGGGAACATACACTGGCCACTGTCGGAAGATTGGATACTGAGCTAGATGGACCTTTGGTCTGGCCCAATGTGGCCGTTCTTTTGTTCTTACAACCAAGGACAAGGCCCACTCTGGGCTGGACATTGTACATATATACAGGAAGAGTTTATAGGCGAGGGAGAGAAAATGGTGCTCTTCTCAGTTTAAAAATATCCCATGGAAGCTCAGTTGCAGAGCTGGGAACTGATCCCCCGTTTCCTGGCTCCGTGTCCAGTGTCTCAGCACTGTGGCATTCTGAGAGGGGCCGGGGAAGGATGACAAATTCCTTCAATTTTAAGCCAAGGCAATAGTTGATTAAAAAAAAATACAGACACCTGGTGTGTTTGTGCAGTGCCCAGCATCAACAGGTCACTAGTACCCTACAAATAACAAAGGGTATGTCTACACTACAGCACTAATTCGAACTAACTTAGTTCGAATTCGTTAATTCTAACTAAGCTGATTCGAATTAGCGCATCTAGACTTAAAAACTAGTTCGAATTAGCGTTTTGCTAATTTGAACTAGCATGTTCACACTGAGTGGACCCTGAACCGAGGTTAAGGATGGCCGGAAGCAGTGCCGGCAGGGCATCAGATTAGGACTTAGAGCGTGGAGCTGCTGTCTCAGGCTAGCCGAGGGCTGTGCTTAAAGGGACCCGACCCCCACCCTGGACAGACAGTTCTCAGGGGTTCCCTGCTTGCAAAGCAGTCCTGGCTTGGAGTGCCCTTAGTGCCCACACTTGGCACATCACAGCACTCGGCCATCAGCCTGGCTGCATTTGCCACAGCTGCCATCCGGAGGGTGGGTCAATCAAGGGGCTTCAGGAGAGCTTCCACCCTGAGGAGCCCGCAGAGCCAGCCCAGTCCTCCCCATCGGGGGCTCGTACCCCATTCCTCCCTCACCTCCTTCCACTTACCCCTCCCTAGCCCCCCTTCCTGATGTACAAAATAAAGGACACGTGTGTTCAAAAATAGAAACTCTCTTTATTGAACAAAACTCAGGGAGACTGGGAAAAGGAGGTGGGAGATGGGAAGAGAGAGGGTGGGCCAGGGGAGGGCAACTACAATATCAGGGGTTTGGAACAGGTCCCATATGAAGAGAGGCTAAAGAGACTGGGACTTCTCAGCTTAGAAAAGAGGAGACTGAGGGGGGATATGATAGAGGTCTATAAAAGCATGAGTGGTGTGAAGAGGGTGCATAAAGAAAAGTTATTCATTAGTTCCCATAATAGAAGGACTAGAGGATACCAAAGGAAATGAATGGGTAGCAGGCTTCAAACTAACAGACAGTTCTTCTTCACAAAGCAAGTAGTCAACCTGTGGAACTCCTTGCTGCAAGAGGCTGTGAAGGCTAGAACTAGAACAGAGTTTAAAGAAAGTGAGGGTATGTCTACACTACCCCGCTAGTTCGAACTAGCGGGTTAATGTATGCATACCGAACTTGCTAATGAAGCCCGGGATTTGAATTTCCCAGGCTTCATTAGCATAAAGCCGGCTCTGCCATTTTTAAAAGCCGGCTAGTGCGAACCCCGTGCCGCGTGTAGCCGCGCAGCACGGGGTTCGCACTAGCCGGCTTTTAAAAATGGCGGAGCCGGCTTTATGCTAATGAAGCCCAGGAAATTCAAATCCCGGGCTTCATTAGCAAGTTCGGTATGCATACATTACCCCGCTAGTTCGAACTAGCGGGGTAGTGTAGACATACCCTGAGATAAAGTCATGGAGGGTGGGTCCATGGAGTGGTATTAGCCAGGGGGTAGAAATGGTGTCCCTGGCCTCTGTTTGTGGAAGGCTGGAGATGGATGGCACGAGACAAATGGCTTGGTCATTGTTTCGGTCCATCCCCTCCAGGGTCCCTAGTGTTGGCCGCTATCGGCAGACAGGCTACTGGGCTAGATGGACCTTTGGTCTGACCCAGTACGGCCATTGTAAGCTCAGGGTCGGGGGTCTCACTGGATCACCCTGATTTTCATGCACACCTGCTCCTGGGTGGCCAGGCTGGCAGCTATCCTGCCCTAGACGGCCACTTTCCTGTGCCTAGTGCGGAGGTCGTGGATGAGGTCCACGATGTCCGCACTAGACCAGGCGGGCGTCCGCCTCTTGTGGACCCGGGTAGGCTCCCGGGAGCCGCCAGCCTGGTCCTAGGAAGAGGCAGAGGGCTGGGTGACAGCGGGTGGCTGGCTCGAGCCGTGCCAGGTGCAGGGTCTGCTGGCTGGGTACTGGCAGGCTTGCACCTGGCACGGGCACCGTAGCCAGCCCGTGCCCCTTTAAGGGCTCCGGGGCCGGGAGGGGGGCAGAAGAGTTTCCCTGGTGGTGCCCAGAGTGGCCACCAGGGAAAGCTGGGGAGGGCTAGCCTCCCACTAGACAGCCCACTACACAGCCCTTAATTCGAACTAGTTAATTCGAACTAGGCGTTAGGTTCGAATTAAGTTCGAACTAGCGGAGCGCTAGTGTAGCACCTATGAAAGTTAATTCGAACTAACGTCTGTTAGTTCGAATTAACTTTGTAGTGTAGACATACCCAAGCAGAATAACTAGCGTCCTATGGCTAGACCAGCCCGGCACTGTCCTTTTAATTCATACAATTGGGCTACTGCAAATCTAGGTCCCTCCATGGTCATACATTACAATGAATGTGCTGGTTTCAGAAGGGAGGGGGGGATTAACCCACACATGCCCTATTTTAATGAACCGCAGCCAGGTTGCAAGCTGTGTCACCTAATTAAAATGCAACATCAAAACAGAAGACCTGAAAGCCCAACTTTCGCTGCTGCCTCTGACGGTCTCAAATCCGAGCATCAGCACTTTCCGGCCTCATGAAATATTGAGCCTCTGAACTTCCGACCACAGCACGTTCTGTCAAGTCACTTCTGAGGGAGCGACAGGGGTGATAAATGCGCGGGGGCCACATCTCTGGCGCATGCATTGTCAAACCCGGCTCCGTGCCCATGATGTGGGAGGGGCTTATGAACAGGCCTGGTGATTGACACTGCGAGAACTAACAACAGCCCCTCTGGTTTTCATTCTCTGCGGTGTTAGGATCCAGCAGGAAGAGGGCAATGACCTGTACTGGGGGGCCCCAACATTGCTCTCACAGAACGTCGCAGCATAACGGCCCCGCGCAGCATTCGTGAGCAAGATGCCTGCCCCGTGCACCAGCTGCCCCTCCAGCATGACAGTCATGACTTGGGCCCTGGGACACACTCGTGTGCGCTCCTGCCTGGGGGAGGCCCGTGTGACACCCGCAGGAGACTGACAGCCCTGAAGACTCATGTGCAGCTCTCCCTCAGCCAACCTGTTTCAGCCTGGCTCGCCTTGCAGGCATGCCCGGGGAGAGCCATTACTTAGATGCTAGTATGAATTATTATTATTCTGCCACTGAGGGCCAAGAGAGGGCCCCTCTGCTGACGCTACAGCAGCGGCGGGGGCAGTTTCTGACGACAGCATCACTGAGAACCAGGCAAGGCCCATGAAATATGGCTCAGTGGGACAGCCAGTGGGGGCATGGATGGTGGCCGATGGCCAGCACTGGATTTCTACCAGCAAATGAGAAGTCAAAGAAGCCAGAGAAGAAGAATCCAGCAGCCCTGCAGGGGGGTCCTCCGAGGCCTTTTGCTCTCAGGGCAGCATTACTGAACCTTTGGTGTGTGCTTCCCATCAGCTCTCAGGCAATATGTGTGCTCCCCGGGCTGGAGAGAGGTCTGGGGAGCGGGTGACAGGCAGACAGGGCTGTTTAGCATCAGAATCAGTCATCACATAATCCAACCGCTTCATCAGCCACAACCATTGGTCTGTTCCGAGGCAAACAAGCCAAATTAACACAGTGGGGCCAGGCTGATCAGGGGCTGTAATGAGCTGCAGCCTTTCACCAGCCTCAGGGTATGTCTACACAGCAGAGTTTTTTTTGCAAAAACGGCCGTCCACACTGCAATCACGATCTTTTGACAAAAAATCGAAAGAGCAGAGGGGTTATTCCAACATTGGTAAACCTCTTTCTACGAAGAAGCCTTTTCCCAAAAGAGCTCTTTTGCAAAAAGGGGAGTGTGGATGGGGAAGAGGGAGTTCATTCGGAAGAAGAGGAAAGAGGAAAAAGCACAGGTGCCCTGGTGGCCACTCCGTCCACAGTAATCACAGCTTACATGCGAGACAGCGTCCAATCAATGTGGACGCTATCTTTCAAAAAAACACATCACTTTTCCGATGCACTTTTGCTGGGTGGACATTCTTTGGAAAGAAGTTTCTCCAGAAGATCTCTTCTGGAAAAGCTTCTTCCGAAAGAAGCCTGCAGTCTAGACGTAGCCTCAGTTTCTTTCCCTGCTGTTTCTCAGCATCCAGCATTTACACTGCTTGTAGAGCAGCCTTCCTACTGTGCCTCCCCCCACAGACCTATCACTTCCTACCGTGCCTCCAGAAGAGAGCTCCCCCAAACCCTGTACTTTCCCCACTCCCTCCAGCACCTCCTGAGCTCCCCCAGCCGCCAGTGCTACAGACAGAAAACTCTGGCTCTCTCTATGGCTGTCCCTAACCCACTCCCAGAGGTGGCAAGTCCAGGCTCTAGCTGCTGTGAATGGTACCCAGTAATCTGGAGTTTGTCTCCCACGTGGGGAGAAGGGTCCCATTGGCCAGGTGGTGTGAGTGTGGGTGGAACTCCATAGATGGGACTGCACTGGGGGGGGATCCCCCCCTCCAGACCCTAGGCACCTGCTGCTCCCACCAGCCCTGGGAGCCCAATCCCACAACACACCCCTTGCTAGGCCACAAACCAGAGCCCTCTGGCGCCCTCGATCTTCCGCCTGGCCCTGGCTGTGGCCTAGCAGAGCATTCCCTGGGGATGCCACTGGCCTGGCCAGCTCCTGCTCAGCACAGACCAAGCCACTGCGAGGCCCAGCAAACAGGAACACCCCCTTCCTACTCCCAATTGCCTTGGATTCAGGGAGGCAGAGGCAGCTCCACTTGGAGCCAGCCCTGAGGACTAACCCTCATTCCCATGGTTTCCTTCCTCATAGACTCATAGACTCCAAGGTCAGAAGGGACCATTATGATCATCTAGTCTGACCCCCTGCACAGTGCAGGCCACAAAATCTCACCCACCTCTCCTAGAATAATCCTCTTACCTATGTCTCAGATATTGAAGCCTTCAAATACTTTGAAGACCCCAAGATGCAGAGATCCTCTAGCTGTGATCTGTACCCCATGCTACAGAGGAAGGCGAAAAACCTCCAGGGCCTCTGCCAATCTACCCTGGAGGAAAATTCCTTCCCGACCCCAAATATGGCGATCAGCTAAACCCTGAGCATGTGGGTAAGACTCACCAGCCAGACACCCAGAAAGTTCTCTATAGTAACTCCTATCATCCCTCCATTGACCTATTTCCCACTGATAATGAATGGTCAATTAGATACCAAGATCCTGTTATGTCATCAAACCATCCCCTTCATAAACCCATCTAGTTTAATCTTGAAACCAGATAGATCTTTTGCCCCCACTACTTCCCTTGGAAGGCCGTTCCAGAACTTCACTCCTCTAATGGTTAGAAACCTTCGTCTAATCTCAAGTCTAAACTTCCTACTAGCCAGCTTATATCCATTTGTTCTTGTGTCCACATTGGTATTAAACTTAAATAATTCCTCTCCCTCCCTGGTATTTATCCCTCTAATATATTTAAAAAGTGCAATCATGTCCCCCCTCAGCCTTCTTTTGGTTAAAGTAAACAAGCCAAGCTCCTTGAGTCTCCTTTCATAAGACAGGTTTTCCATTCCTCGGATCATCCTAGTGGCCCTTCTTTGTACCTGTTCCAGTTTGAATTCATCCTTCTTAAACATGGGAGACCAGAACTGCACACAGTATTCCAAATGGGGTCTCACCAATGCCTTGTATAATGGCACTAACACCTTCCTGTTGCCTGTACCTCCTTGAGCAACAGCTAGGCCAGGGCCTGAGGCCTGAGCCGGCCTAAGAGCTAGTGAGGGCCCAGTCCCAGGGTCCGAGCCCCCTGCTTTGGGGGATTTAGGATCTGGATCAAGTGTGAAGACATGAGACTGTCTCCCCCTCACCCCTCAGCATGGCACAGCGGGGGCTGGAGGCAGGATGGGGAGTGGGGCTGTAGGTCAGGGATGCAGAGGAGGGGCAGTAGGAAACTGAAAATTCTGGCTGTTTTCTGGATTTATCCTCGTTTCCCGAAACGGAAAGAAGGGCACCTGGGACTAGAGCGCTGGAGCAGGGGGAGCTTGGAGCCAGTGGTCCTGGGCTCCATCCCCAGCTCTGGGAAGGGAGATGGATCTAGTGGGTTAGAGCAGGGAGGGGTGGGCCGAGAGTCCAGACTCGGGGGTTCTAGCCACAGCCCTGAGCAGACCTGCCTGAGGGTAAGTGCCAGGAGCACTGCAACCACAAATGCTGGCCCAGCTCCCTTTCCCCTGTGCAGGATGGTCCGTGTTGCCTGTCCGCCCTACCCCGGCACGTGGGCCCCAAGCCAGCACGCTGCCGATGCTACAAGGGACACAGCAGAGAAAACTGTCTCTCCCGCCCATGCTTGCAGGGTGCTCGGCCTCCCCCTCCCTCTGGCTCAGCTCCTTCCCCTCAGCTGGCATCCCACCTCTCCAGAGCAGGGGTCTTGGGTTACTGCAGAGAGGGAGCCAGGGCTGTAGCTCATGAATAATGAAGCAGCCAGGGAGCAGCATTGATCTGAGCTGCAAATGAGCGTCTGAGTGCAGGAGGGGACTGAGGAGGGGCGCCCTGCCCTCCGTAGCCTCAAATCAGGGGGAACCTGAGAATCCTCCTCACCCCCCCCCCACCTCCCACTGCGGCACAGACTAGCCCCCTGTGCACAGAGTCTCTGCCTCTCGCCCTCACTCACACCAGAGCCAAGCAAGTGCCAAGTCTTTTACATCCCCAGTGTGCCGCTGTGAATGACGACAGCTTGGGCAGGGCCAATCTGGCCCCTCTGGGTAAGCCTGCCCTGCAGTAAAATGCCTGCGGCTGGCCAGTGCGGGCTGAATGGTGCGCCAGCCCCCCATTCTGCTCCCGAGGCCTCTGAGCATGAGGGTGGGTCCCCGGAGAGCAGCCAAAGGCAAGGCCTGCCAAGTCCCGCTTGGGGAAGCGAATGAGTCACCAGCTCCCCGGCCTTCTCTTGGCAATTAAGAGCGGAGCCGTGGGGAGAGGAGCCAAGTAGCTGCCTCTCAGAGAGGTGTCGCTGTGGTATGATGTGCCCACAGCCAGACGAGCGGCTGCAGGGGCAGCTCCTAGTGCATGGGGCAGAGGGCCCCCTAGAACACTTGCCCTAAAATGCCCCCTCCTCCCTTCTGTTCCTAACTCTTCTGTTCTAATGGCAAGTTTCGTGACATGTGCGGTTTTTCTTAAGGACCCAGCTTCCGGAGTCATGGGATTACTACAGACGCAGGGCGCCAGGTGAAAGCTGATCTGTGCGGGGAGCCGCCTGCCACCCTGCACTGTGCGATACTGGGGCAGCCTCTGTCTGGGGGGAGCCCAGGCCCCCTGAGGACAACGGCTACTGCCGTCCCCTGCTGCTGCCTCTGGCCTGATACAGAGGCAGCAGCGCTGAATTTCAGGGGGCTCCTTGGGAGTGGGGCTGGGAATGCACTGGCTGCTGGCCCCACCCCTGGGGGGAGCATTTTAGTAACTGTGTGACCACTAAGCATTGTTTGAACTCCACGATTACTAAAACAAACAATAGCAACATCCCTCCTTTTGGTGGACCGACTCCCGGGCTGTGTCTAGACTGGCTAGTTTTTCCGGAAAATCAGCCGCTTTTCTGGAAAAACTTGCCAGCTGTCTACACCGGCCGCTTGAATTTCTGCAAAAGCACTGACTTCCTACTGCAAGAAATCAGTGCTTGTTGCGGAAATACTATGCTGCTCCCGTTCGGGCAAAAGTCCTTTTGCGCAAAACTTTTGCACAAAAGGGCCAGTGTAGACAGCTCAGATTTGGTTTCCGCAAAAAAGCCCCAATCGCGAAAATGGCGATCGGGGCTTTTTTGCAGAAAAGCGCGTCTAGATTGGCACAGACGCTTTTTCGCAAAAAGTGTTTTTGCAGAAAAGTTTCCGTGCCAATCTAGACGCTCTTTTCCGAAAATGCTTTTAACGGAAAACTCTTCTGTTAAAAGCATTTCTGGAAAATCATGCCAGTCTAGACACAGCCCCGATGTTTAAACACTTGAGACTGGAAACACTGTACACCCTCTTCATCTTCCCCTGTGTCTCCTAAAGGCCCTCACTCCTCAGGCCCTCCCCTACCCCTACAAGAAATCCATACAGGCACCTGCCCCCCAACCCCACCCTATCAGCCCAGTGTTAGCTCTGTTTAACACCACCCATGCCCATCCTCAGTATCCATCCCCCGCCAGAGCTCAAAGGTTGCAGGGAACCTCCCTCCCCTCCAGGCAGGGGCGGGAAGCACAGCTGCAACAAGACTTCGACTCTCCGGGAGCCGTGTCCCTGTTTCTTCTGAGCTTTTGGGGGAACCCCCAGGAGATAGAGGATCCCCCGGAGAAGCTTGGGCCTCGCGTGCGCAGATTTATTATTACCACCCCCACGGAAGGAGAAGCTTTTGGGCCGGAGCATCAGGCAGACAGCGAGCTGTGGGGACGACTCGGCCCGGCCGCACGCCACAACAGGCAGAGCAGGAGTGATGTTGGCAAGCAGGGCTGGCCCTGTCCCATGAGGGCAAGCGACCTGCCAGAGGGAGATCCCGCGAGGGGAGAGGGGGGCTGTGTCTGCTTGCCAGTGTCACTCCTGTTGTGGTGAGTCAGGGCCCAGGCTGCCCTGCGGCTCTCCTGTCATGAGGCTCCTGCAGAAAGGTTTGTTTCCCAAGGAAAGGGCTAAGGAAAGCCGTGTAAACCCTGCAGACCAGCCGCAGGCCCGGGCCCCGCGGATCTTGCCTGAGCCTTTCGTTCAAGCTCGGCATTCTCCCTCCTAGCACTAACACCGGCAAAAGCAGCACCATGCAGCCCTTGGCTGGGCCCTCCATGCAGGTGCCATATAAACGTCCCTTCGCAGACAACAAGACCAGGGCAAACAGCAATTTGTGGGGTAAAGGCAGCAACGGCACTGGTTAGTTCTCCCCTCGCCCTGACCACAGAGGTCTCCATGGGGAGCTGGAGTCCTCTCGCCCTCACAAAGCTGGGGCACAGTTAGAGGCTCTGTGCCACCTGAGAGCCCTCCAGACCCTACAGCCCCACATCTGCTGGAAATCACTGTTGGCCTTTGTGGACACCAGGGGAGCCAACAGCCCCCGCAGGCCCTGGGCAAGATTGGGGGGGGCGGCTCCTTGCTCCCGGAAGGGGTAGAGCTGAAGGCAATTAGCAGGGCTGGCCCACAACATTTTGGCACCTGAGGCAGGGACCTCACATGACAGCCCCCTGCCCCCTCGCTTGGGCCAAAACTTTGAAAGTTCTCAATTCTGCCCCTCTCAGGGCACTGCTCTGCTACCTACCTATGCACCAGCACCAGCACCAGGCACAATTTTCTACACTCTGGGTCCTAGTGGTGCCCCCCCCCCACCAGTCTGGCACCGCCGCTGCTGGCTGGAGCCCCACGCCCCTGTGAATGGCAACTGCTCCTTTGCTCTCCTCTTGGTGGGTCTGGTGCAGACTCACCAACCCCTAAGGGGAGCCACCTGCTGTAAGGCCTTGCTGCCATCAGATCAGACACACACAGCAGCCACCAGCACCTCGGGTAGCCAGGTGTCCGGTTTTCTACCGACAGTCCAGTATTTGCACCGTCTGTCCGGTAGAAAAAATCAGAAAATACCGGATATGTGCAATGTGCCATGTGCAATGTCCAGTATTTTGTGAATTCCGGCTGGGCGCCGGAGGGAAGCCCGGTGGGGGTAGGGGAGCGACTGGGAGGTGGGGTCGCAATTGGCTTTGGGAGCCCCGTGGCCGCGCGCAAAAGCCAAAGGGGGGCGGGAAGCAGAGCTGGCGGGGGGGGGGGGGGGGTCTGAGGGCCGCAGGGCTGGCCGGCAGAAAGAGAGGGCGGGAAGCAGAGCTGGGGAGAAACGGGGGCCGTGGGGCTGGAGGGCGGGATGAGGGGGCAGAGGAAGGGGGCAGGAAGCAGATCTGGCAGGGGAGAGGTGCAGCCATTGGCCGCAGCTGGAATCCTTCTGGCCACGCCCCCGGCAGGTGCTCCCGTTCCTTGCCAGCAGAAGCCAGGCAGGGGCCGGGACTCCCAGCCACCCCCCCCCCGGCTTTTGCACGGGACCAGAGGCTCCCAGCACCAATCGTGACCCCGCCTCCCAGCTGGGAGCCTCTGGTTGCGAGCAGAAGCTGGGTGGGGGAGTGTCTCCCAGCCCCGCCCCTGCCTGGCTTCTGCGGGCAAGGAACGGGAGCACCTGCCGGGGGCGTGGCCAGAAGGATTCCAGCTGCGGCCAATGGCTGCACCTCTCCCCTGCCAGATCTGCTTCCTGCCCCCCTTCCTCTGCCCCCTCATCCTGCCCTCCAGCCCCACGGCCCCCGTTTCCCCCCAACTCTGCTTCCCGCCCTCTCTTTCTGCCGGCCAGCCCTGCGGCCCTCAGACCCCCCCGCCAGCTCTGCTTCCTGCCCCCCTTCCTCTAGGCCCCCCTTTCCTGCCAGCCAGCCCCCGAAGGCCCCCCCGCCAGCTCTGCTTCCCACCCCCCTTCCTCTAGGCCCCCCTTTCCTGCCAGCCAGCCCCCGAAGGCCCCCCCGCCAGCTCTGCTTCCCGCCCCCCTTCCTCTAGGCCCCCCTTTCCTGCCAGCCAGCCCCCGAAGGCCCCCCCGCCAGCTCTGCTTCCCACCCCCCTCCCGGCCAGTCCTGCCCCTCTTCCGGCCGGTCCTCCCCTCCCCCCAGGACAAACCTGTCCGTTTTTTTTAGCAGGGTCTACCTGGCAACCCTACCAGCACCGGTCTGCTGATGAGGACAGGGAGGGGCTGCAAGAAGGACCCTCTCCCCCCCCCCCCCCCCCCACATGCTGTAGCCCAAGGCAGGCAGCCTCTGCACTGCATGGAGTTGGCAACTGGGGCTGAGGCTGCTCCAGCGGCTGCAGCTGGGGCTGCTCGGTGGGTACCTGCTCCGGGGCCAGGGCTGCTCCAGGGGCCTGCTCCAGTCCCTCCCCAGGTCTGGAGTTGCAGCCAGGGCTGTGTAGTGGCTGCCTGGCTGCTCCCGGGGGCGGGGGAGGGGGAGGGGCAGTGCTGCCAAAGCTGGAGCCAGGCTGGAACTGGGCTCTGGTGCGGTTGCTGGGGACCCCTGCATCCCTTTTCCCCACTTCCACATCTCTCTCCCCTCCCCCACACCTCTCTTCCCCTCTCACGGTCCTCTGTCCCCTCCCCACCAGCTCCCCCACCATATGACACTGCCCCACCCACAGCACCTCACTCCCTGCAAACCTTGGGCACTGGCAGCAGCTTCCCTCTGCCCCAGGCGGGGACTCACAGCCAGCCCTGCAGGGAGCAGTCTGGGGTAGCCTCCGCCCTGCACATGGTCTGCCCAGGGAGCAGCGATCCCTGGAGGGGGGCATGTCTCCCCTTCTCCCCACTAGGTGGGGGGGTGCTACCTGGGAGCACGGTTTGGGGGCTCTGTGCTGGGAGAGTCTTTCGGGGAGCAGCACCACTGGTGGGTGCACCTCTGAACAAGCGCACGTGGCCTCATTATTGGCGCCCAAGACAAAATGCTGCTCATGGGTGGAAAACCTTAGCGGGAACATGGGTTGGCAACAGCTCCTCCATCCAGTCCCTGGAGGCCCCTCCTGCTCTCCAGCTCTGTTCGGAGAGTCATCAATTTCCCACTTCAAGTGTCTGAGAAGTCCAATAAGATCAGGCAAGAGCTTCATCTCCTCAAGCCGCGGCAAGGCGGGAGGCTGCCTCCTCAGGGAACCCCAATTACTCCTGGTGATGAAGTGGGAATTGTGTTCACGCTGTTTGCTTGGTTATGTTGGATGGGATTCCTGCTGGCCTGTGCTGTTCTGTGGTAATGCCGTGCGTGTGAGTGGGGGGGGGGTGCCCGGCTGAGGAGGGGGGTTTTGGGTGTGACTCACTGAGGGGCGGCTGCGCCAGGCTGCCCAGGCCAGCACGTACACAATGGCTCCCGCTGTCGTGTAACCTGAGCCTAGGTGGGAGACGCAGGTGACATGGGGTAACACCTGTGCCTGGGAATGCTGGACGAAAGGGGAGGTGGGACTGCCTGGAGGGCAGAGAGGCATTGCTGAGGGTGAGAGTTAGTCTGGTTTAGGATGTGAGGAGGGGGCTTGGAGCAAGAGGGGGGAACAGGAGCCAGGGACCCTTGTCCCCAAGATGGATGGTAAAGACTGTGCCTGGCTCCTGTGCTAACAAGTCTGAGCTACGCTGTGTCCTTGTGAACCACTAAACCTTCTGTTCTACCTGCCACCTGCAGGTGGGGGTGCAGGGCTAGGTGGCTCCCCACACCTCACTGACACTCCTATGTGCTGATAAACACATTCCCCTTTGCAGCAGCCCCAGCTACCCATGCCTAGCACCCAGCTGCCCAGGGCACCGCTCTCCTCCACCATGGCCTAGGCATAGCTCGGAAATTACTGTCTCTGAAAAAGCAGCAGCAAGGCAAGAAGCCTCCACTTCTCACAGGCCTGACTGTTCCTGTGGGCAGCGCTCTGCATCGGGGCCATGCCAACCTCCCTGTCCTGCTCCCAGCAGGAGGCCGCGTGAGGGCCTGGATGGCCGGGGTGGAGGAGGAATGCCAGGCTGAGCAGTGAAAAGGCCCCCAAAGGCGAGGGTGCAGGTCGGAGAATCCTTGCTGCCTCCACAACCCCCTCTGCCTCTCAGAAATGGGGCGATGGAGCAAATGGAGCAGAGTGTCCCCAGCATTGTTATCCTCTCACTACCCTGAGAAGGGGCAGCAGGCGAGCCAAACAGGGCTGGAAGTACGGCAGCAGACTAGCAGGCCATCCAGGCCAGGAGCCCACCACAGGCTATCCTGGAGGAGATCCTGCCTCCTGACATGCGCATCTTCTCCTGCAGTGTCCAATGCAGGAAACTGCAGCAGAAGGTGCTTGCTCTACCCCCCAATCCTGGTGGCCTACGGCGCGATGCTAGGCAGGGAACAAGGAACATCTCTGTGAGCAGCTGGAAGCCAGCAGGTTGGTACTAAGGCCCGGCAGCAGCATCCCTTTAAGCCTGAGTGAGCCAAGGGCTTGCTGGCTCCGCTACCCTGGCCTCTCCCTCCAGAGGCAGGAGGTTACTTACATCAATTCCGATACATTAATGGAGAGATAAGAATCAATTAGAGCAGCACATGGCATGGAGCCACTGACACAGGCAATCCAGGCCCCTGCCAGGCCCTGGAGGCAGTTCAATCCCCACTGGGCAGAGCAGAGAGTGGGGCGAGTTGGGCGCAGAGGGCAGGCCTGAGAAAGGCAGATGGTTGGGCAGGGAGGTGGGTTCCGAGTGCAGAGCCGTGGCTGGGATCGTTCAGGGTGGGCTTGGAGGAATGCAAGCGAAGGAAGGGGCGGAGAAATCCAGGCTGATACTAATGCATGGTCCAGCTCCAGGGCAGTGCCATGGCAGGGAGTGGGGGCGAAGGATGGAAAAGCCAGGCATCCCCATATGGGAACTCAGGGGGGGCCGACATACTCTGAGTGCCCACCATGCAGCCACACAAGGACGCCTAGCAAGCCTGGCATTTCCAGCCTGTAGCTTTGCCATGGTTTGGGGAATCCTCGTCTCCTCGGGCGGAAGGGTGTGCGGAGGGGTAATTATGCCGCTTGTAGCAGACGGCAGCCATATGAACAGATGGCACCAGCTTCTGAGAGAGATTCCATAGCGTGCAGCACGAGGCCCCACACGGCTCCCTGCAGAGACTCCAGGAGCAGGAGTTAGGGATATTGACTCTGCATGGCGCGGTGTGTGTGCGCGCAGGGCGGGTGGGAAACACCCTGGGCCCTCTATGCCCCAGTGGGTTTTCCTGGCCACGTCCATTCCACTGAGACCCCACCCCCATGGGAGCCAAGCTGCTCCCCCCACACAGGGAGGGCGGGTGGTGTGTTGCCCCCACCTCCTTGCCCCAGAGCACGGGGAGGGTGGGTGGCATGGGGTATCGACCGTCCATGCCCCAGATCACTCTCATATTATGGGATGTTTGCTCTGGGAGGTGCCTCCTTCTGAAGGTTTTCCCCTCCCCATCTTCCCCAGGCATTGCAGGAAACACATGCCAAGGGTCCATGACAACACCATAGCGACTGCCGCCCTCGGGCCTCGTACTGCAGCTCAGGCCTAGACAAAGGTGGATGTAGAGCACCGCAGGGCCGGCCTCAGAGCAGGGACACGGGGCTGGAGGGCCCTGCGAGGTAGGCTCAGAGCACAGGGGATCACCAACCAACAGATTGGGATCTACTGGTAGATCTTGGAGCCTCTGACTGGTTTGGCCAAGAGGCTACCAAGTGCCTGCGCTTCAGCTGCCCCTCCTCCCACTGCTGCTCCTCTCCTACCCCTTGCTTTGGAGCTGCCCCTCCCCATGGGGAGACTCCTGTGCAGGGCAGGGGAGGGAGAGGAGGGTGCTGGTGTCAAGGTGCCCCGCCCCCTCCCACTCTGTATCCTGTCTCTACAAAGCACAGAGGGGGCACAACAGGCCTTGGAAGGGAGTTTGCTGGCTGCTTTTGGGAGCGGTGCAGGGCCAGGGCAGGGGTGAGCCTGCCTTAGCCCCACTGCACCAGCAAACAGGAGCCGCCTGAGGTACAGGGCCCAGCTGGAGCCCACATCCCTAACTCCTGCCCCGGTCATGAACCCCCTTCTCCACGCCAAGCCCCTGCCCAGCCCCGAGCATCCCTGCATCCAAACACCCTCCTAGAGCCTGCACCTGGAATCTCTCCTACATCCCAACGGCCTGCCCCAAGAGCCGCTCAGAGCCCCTCTCACACTCTACATCCCTTCATCCAAGACCAGAGCCTGCACCCAACCCTCTGCCCCTGATGAAAATGAGTGAGGATGGGGAAGAGAGGGAGGCTGGAGAGAGCAGGGGCGGGGCCTCAGAGAAGGGGCGGGAGGGAGGTGGGGGCAGGGTATTTATATTTGAGGTAGATCTTGGATTGCACTTAAATTCAAAACGTGATCTCATGCTTAAAAAGGTTGGAGACCCCTGGTCTGTGACCACAGTGCACTGCAGCTAGAGGCAGGCACAGAGCATTGCTGGTGGGTGCTGAGCACCTCAGGGCGAACGCGGAGCACCACCGGACAGGCAGTGCACTGCAGGCGTCACAGGGCAGATGCAGGAAACTGCGGCATGGGCAGATGCAGGGCACTGCTGGGGCCGCAGGGTGCTGCCAAAGGGGTAAAGAGCGTTGCATGGCAGGCATCTCAGCATGGGTGTGGTAGGGACGGGTGCTGCAGTATTTTATCCCCTGAAGAGATGCTGTTCCTTTTTCCAGGATCCCTGAAGCAACCCCCTGGGAGCAACAGGTAGGAGGCAGGAGCTGCTGCCTTATCAGCTTCCATGGTTATTACAGTAACGACAGGGCCTCATTTGCATTCCTTGTGTCTCACCCAAGCTCTCCCTTCTGCGGGGGACAGATAACGCGGCAGCTGTGATGCATGGCATGAGAGCTGCTGAGCTTGGCGACCGTAGTCAGAGCTCTTCCTGTCTCCCTTCACATGCTGCTCCTTGACAGCAGAGAGCCAACGTTTCCCTCTTCATCCTCAGTTGCCTCTTTTCCCCACCATCCTTCCTCCCACCAAACCCAGTTCTCCCTGCTTGGGAACAAAGGCACCAAAGTTGAATAGCTGCAAAAGGGACCAATGTATAAAAGCAACAGGCTCTGTTGCCACAGCAACTAAGCCCAGCATCCCTGGCTGGATGCATTCAGGCTTCCAGGCTGTCTGCAGAGATCTTTGCAACTGAGGAATCACCTGGCGTGCCCACCTGCACAGAGCCCCAGGGGATCAATCTGGCTCTGTCTACAGCATGCGGTGGGATGAAATATGTCTCACTCCTCAAATGGGTGACCCAGTGTGGAGCAGTGCTCCACCGCATCGGCCGAGGAGACGGGCGGCTTAGCATCACAGGCAGCAGGAGCTGCCACCCTGCTCTGGGAACCAGGGTGTGATGGTGTGTTGCCCACTGGCCTGGTAGCTAGGACCTGATCCTAGCTCTACTAGGCAGTGAGGTACAGCAATCCACGCATGGGACTGGGAGCCAGCTCCGACATTAACACCTCCTCCCTCATGCTAGGCACGGCCTTTGCACATCAGTCTGTTAAATGGGGACAGTGATACTCCCTGACAGAGCCTCTCACGTGTTGGGAGGGTGACACACAGCGGAGGGAGGCAGACTGTGAGCATTATGCTTCATTGCTGTCGTTTAATCTGACCAAGGCGCTGCTCCCCGCGTGTCATGTCAATTACTCGTCAGTAGAGCCGCCCCACAACTGAAAAAAACCCTGGTCTATCTTGACTGATAGCTGATCGCCATATTTGGGGTCGGGAAGGAATTTTCCTCCAGGGTAGATTGGCAGAGGCCCTGGAGGTTTTTCGCCTTCCTCTGTAGCATGGGGTATAGATCACAGCTAGAGGATTCTCTGCATCTTGGGGTCTTCAAAGTATTTGAAGGCTTCAATATCTGAGATATAGGTGAGAGGATTATTCTAGGAGGGGTGGGTGAGATTTTGTGGCTTGCACTGTGCAGGGGGTCAGACTAGATGATCATAATGGTCTCTTCTGACCTTAAAGTCTATGAGTCTATGAGACTGGAATTCTGTCTCAAGCAGCGGCCAATGCCAGCGGAAGAGAAGACCCACTTCTGCAGGGAGAGGCTCACCACGAGAAGGCCTCCTCCTAGCCAAGCATGGCCTAGCAGGTCTCTTCTCATCTAGGCCCCTGACAACAGGGTCTGCTTCTCACATGACTCGTCCCTCCAGCCAGGTGACTGTCCCTTCTGAGGTAATAACGTCTGAACGCAAAGGAACAGAAACACGTCTCTGTCCTTCCCAGAATCAACCCTCTGCTTACTCTTTGCAAGGCTTCCCCTTATCCTGTCTCAGAGTGCTGTCTCCCAGGCCTTTTCCCTGGATGCCCTGCTCCTCCTGTGTTCCTGGTCCGCAGGGCTTCTTCCCTGGTGTGTCTCTCCCACAGACCTGCTTTAAGAGTTTCCTTTTCTGGAGCTGTCTTCTCCCTTCAGAAGTGGGCTCAGAAACAGAGATCTGCAGGCCCCTCTATTAGTCCTTGTCCCTTCAGTGTGGGTCTTCTTCCAGGCTAGGTCTACACTACAGCGTTTTTGTGCAAAAACTTGCAGAGCGTCCACACCTCAAGCGCGTTTTTGCACAAGTAAAATGAAAGAACAGAGGGGTTTTTCCAGTGTAGGTATTCCTCCTTCTTTGAGGAATAACTCCTTTTTGCGCAAGAGCTCTTGCGCAAAAAGGTGCGTGTGGATGGGGCATGGATTTTTACGCAAAAAGAGGCAATTGAAAAAAGCACAGGTGCCCTGGTGGCCATTCTGTAAGTAGCAATCAGAGTTGCCTTGCGAGAGCATCCATGCAGTGTGGATGCTCGCTTGCACAAAAGCGCATTGCTTTTTCGACGCGCTTTTGCAGTGCGGACACGCTCTTGCGCAAGTAGTTTTTGCAGACGATCTCTTCCGCAAAAAGCTTCTTGCGCAAGAAGCCTGCAGTGTAGACATAGCCCCAAAGGCCAGCTTCCCTTGTTTTGCACCTCTTTCAGGACTTCAGTGCCTTTTCAATATCCTCGCCCAGTCCGGCCCTTTTTTCAGGGCCTGCACCTCCAGATGCTCTCTTCCCTGCAGGTCAGCTTATCTTACAAGCCTTCTCTGGAAGTCCCTGTGCAGGAATGTTCCCTTCACCTACAGCCCAGCTTTCTGATGGTTTTCAAGAGCTTCCTCTCAGGAAAGGATCCTGGACCTACTTTTCACCTGCCCCTGTGCAACCTTTCTAGCCTGAAGCCCTCCACTTACAGTAGCCACTGGTCCTGGCACCTCCACCAGGTTCTCTGCCTCTTTTCCCGTACATGCTTTGTGTGTGTGTCTGTGTGTGTGTGTGTGTGTGTGTGGGGGGGGATTCCCTGTCATATCACCCTTCTATCAGAGGGGTAGCCATGTTAGTCTGTAGCTGCAAAAACAACGAGTCCTGTGGCACCTTAGGCTACGTCTACGCTGCAACGCTATTTCGAGATACCGGAGCATCCCAAAATAGCTATCCCACATAGCAAGCCTGTTATTTCGGGCTTGCTATCCCCATGTCCCTGTAACCCTCATTCCACGAAGAGGAAGGGACATTTTAGAATAGCGCTTTATTTCGAAATTTGTGTAGACAACACCAAATGACGAAATAAGCTATTTTGAAATAGCATCGAAATAAGATATGCAATTTGCATAGCTCAAATGGCGTCTCTTATTTTTAGATCAGAGACTAACAGATTTATCTGGACATAAGCTTAAAGACTGAGGGTATGTCTACACTGCCACCGTAGTTCAAACTAGGGTGGCTAATGTAGGCATTCCAACTTGCAAATGAAGCCTATTGCAAATGAAGATATTTAAATATCCGGGCTTCATTTGCATGTTCCTGGGCAGGCGCCATTTTTAAATGCCCGTAGTTTGAACTACCTGCCCGCGGCTACACACGGCACGGACTAGGTAGTTCGAATTAAAGCTCCTAATTCGAACTACTGTTATTCCTCCTTCAAGGAGCTTTAATGGTAGTTCAAATTAGGATCTTTAATGCGAACTACCTAGTCCGTGCCGCGTGTAGCCGTGGGCAGGTAGTTCAAACTATGGGCATTTAAAAATGGCGCCCACCCAGGAACATGCAAATGAAGCCCAGGATATTCAAATCCCGGGCTTCATTTGCAAGTTCGAATGCCTTCATTAGCCACCCTAGTTCGAACTAAGGTGGCAGTGTAGACATACCCTAACAGATTTATCTGGACATAAGCTTTTATACTCATGAAAGCTGACGCCAAATAAAGATATTAGTCTTTATGGTGCCACAGGACTCCTCCTTGTTATCACTCTTCTCATTAACCTCATTCAGCAATGCTATTCCATGCTTTGTGAGCTCAAGCTGCTGCTCCATTTATGCACTGAAGTGTGAGGACCCTTCGCCTTCATTAATCCCAGCTGCAGAGACCACTCTCCCTCACAGACATTTGACCGAAATTTGCTAAACGATGTGCCTCCGCATTATCCTGCTGCAGTGAGTGCCGCAGGTTCCATATGCATTGCAGAAAGAACCATTTCCTTTAGTGGCCCTTTGATGTCTTGTAGGGCCCCTCTGCTTCCTCTCACGCTCCTCTCATGGGAAAGAGAAAGGAGAGCACCTATGTGGCCCTGGCCAGTGCAGCTGGGGATCGCAGACCTTCTCCACAGCTACGTAAAATGCAGAGTTCCCTTAGAGGGATTATGCTGTTTCCCCGCTCAGGGATCTTCTCTGGTTTAGGCAGGTGCCTAATGGCTCTTGAGGAGAATCGGTGCAGCAGCAGAAGCCGGGGACTGATTCTGTCCCACAGCTTTAAAGACACACTGGTGTCCAGCAGACACCAGAGTTCCTCAGACGTGCAAGCTCTTCCGTGGAAGAAACAGCATGTGAGTGGGGGGGGGGGGGGGGAAGGTCTGGCCACTTCCGGCGCTGGGGATACAGGCACAGGACTGACACGAGGAATCACAGGTCATGCTGAATGTGATGTGAAGAAGAGCTTGACTTCCTCTTTCCCAGAGGAAGTGAACCACGGGGGGAGAGGGCCCTCGGCCTGCAAAAGAGGAGCAAGGCGCGGTCTTGGCCAAAGCAGGGTCCAGACAGAGGGAGCGTCCCCCTCCTTCCCCACTGGAGCAGAGATTGCTCCCTTCTTCCCCCGCGCTCAGGCCTAGCTGCTGCTGCTGAAGTGGCTCACCTGTTATTTCTGATGGGCTGAGTCAGCAGAACAAGGCTGGAGAAAGACTCCTCAACATGTTTAGACAGACAAGACAGAGAAAAAGAGCAGCGAGAGCGAGCGCGCACAGAGCAGGAGACTGCTGAGAGGGAGCAAGAGCATGAGAAAGAACGGGCCAGTGGGTTCAAGGCAGGAGGCTTTGGGCGCCACAACTTCTGGGTCAGCCACGGATCTGCTGTATGATCGTGGCCAAGTTGCTTCTCCGCTCTGTGACTCAACTTCCCCTTCCATTGGAGGGTATAGCTGGTATCTCTCCAAATGAAGACGTGTTTATAATGCTCCGTGTAAGTGCTAAGCACTGTCATTACATTAGATCTTTCCTCTTGCTTCAGCTGCTTCTCCCTGGCACTGCCTGAGAACTCATATACGTGCCCAGCGTTGCGAGAAAGGGACCAGGAGTCCCAGTGCCCGTGTTTGCAATGCTGTGAGACACACACGCTGGCATCTGCAGCTGGTGCACGCTGTGGGAAGAGCAGGAGCTTTGACAACTCATGGAGCAATCTTGTCTCCCCGGATGGTTTGCTCATGAAGCGCATTCCCAGGCAGGGCTGCGTGTGTCTAAAGACTATTTATCTTGAGATGCAGCCATCAGGAAAATCAGAGCATGTCAGGATGTTTGCATGAACAGCCAGCAAAGATCAGGTTGACATAGCAGAGGCTTGTAAGCCTGGTGCAGCATCCCTTGTAGTCCCACATGGGACCATTGGTTCATTTACTGCAACTGTTATCAGGAATTTGAAGTTTACAAAACGGCTTAAGCGTAAGGGCCTGGGGGAAGCTTGCTATGTTCAGGGGCCTCAAGGGAGAAGAGACACATTTCTGGAGTGAGGACAAATGTTCCCTCAATCCCCCCCCATCCATGTGTGGAATAAATTTTGTTCTGTGCACCAAGGCATGTGTGGATGTGCACCACCAGGAGAAACACATGCTGCTGGCTATGGGTACTCTGCCAATCAGCTGGCCAGCACCTGTATCTCCTGAGTGGCCACTCAAGTGCTCCACTTACGGGGAACACTGGTGAGGACCTATAATGGAGTCTGACTCACTACTGCAGCTCCTCCTGCTGGCCATGGGAATTAGCTCAGTCCAACTATGTGCCTTCCTCTAGTGGTGTCTCCCCAACATCACTTCTGCTCTACCTCTGGGACTCCCGCTGTTCCTCGGTTCGCGGCATCCTCTTTTGGGCACAGCCCTGTGGCTGGGTCCTGCTCGTTTCCTTCCTTCTTCCAGGTGATGGACAGTCCTCAGTCCAACTACCCGCCTTGGCAGCAAACTGAAGCCTCCAGTCTAACCGCTCTCTTCAGCGGCAGGCTGCAGTTCATACACTGGCCACTTCCCTCCTTGGCAAGTGGGAGAAAACAGCATCTTCCAGCCCCTTTGTATCAGGAGCCTCCATCTGGCAATCCTCAGGCTGGGGCTTCCATTGCTCCCCTGACCCTGCCCAGCACTGTGATATCTAAGGTACTGCTCCAAGGCAGCCAGTCCTTCTCTACTGCATTCCAGAGAATGTTGAGCAGCCCTTCTTATATGGCCCTCTCTGGCTGCTCCAACAAGCCTTCTCCTGAGTGGCTCGCTATAAGTCCTCCTCCTATTGGTTGGGTTTTGTGCAACCTCTCTGGGGGCTGCTTTCACCCTTCATCTCCCAGTGTGGGGCAGCTGCCACACCACAGGACTCTGCATGGCACAGACACATTGAAAAATAATTTCTCTTTGAAAATGTGTGCCATTCCACAATTCCATGGAAACGAAATTTCAGGGTGCCAAGAACATGCCCGAACAAAGGCAGAAAAGTAATTGCAAATTGTGCTGCCAAGAATTTTTTTGCCAACTTTGAACCAGTCTATTAGATGTAGAGCATTATTTACCACAGCATGTTGTGATGTCCCAGGGACACTAATTCACACCTCGTCCAATCCCTTCCCATTCCTGACCTAGGATTTGGAATATCCAAAGACCTATTTCCTGCAGACACTAATGCAGTTGTGCAACTTTGTTCACATGAGTAGCCCTATTGGAGACAACAGAGGTATTCATGTAAGTTAAGTATTTGCAGAATTGAGGGCAAAAGAGATTAACTGCAGAGAATCCAGGAGGTTTCTAGACCGAGTCCACTGCAGTTTGGGGCAAGAGTTTGGAAATTCAGCCAGTGTTGTGTGGATACTCAAGCAGCTCCCAAAAACAGACCTCACTATGCCCTGGTCTACACTAGGGAGTTATTTTGAAACAACTCCCTTTATTTCAAAATAACAAGCAGAGCGTCCACACTACCAAGCATGTTATTTTGCAATAAGGGGCTGGTTATTTCAAAATAAGAACTCCTGCTTTCCACGAGGAATAACACTTACTTTGAAATAGTGGTCGTATGGATGCTAGGTGCTGCTATTTTGAAATAACGACTCCCCAGAGCCATTCAGGGTATGTCTGCACTACAGAGTTTTGTCGGAAAAATGGGGGGTTTTCCGACAAAACTTGAGGAACGTCCACTCTGCAATTGCGTTCTGCAAGAAAATCGAAAGAACAGAGGGGTTTTTCCGGCATTGGTAATCCTCGTTCTACGAGTAAGAAGCCTTTTTGTGAAAGAGCTCTTTCACAAAAAAGGCGTGTGTGGACAGGGAAGAGGGAGTTCATTCGGAAGAAGAGGAAAGAGGAAAAAGCACAGGTGCCCTGGTGGCTACTCCTTCCACAGTAATCACAACTTACATGCGAGACAGTGTCCAGACTGAATGGATACTATCTTTTGAAAAAGCGGATAGGTTTTTTGATATGCTTTGGCAGTATGGACGTGCTCTTTCAGGAGAAGTTTTTCCAGAAGATCTCTTTCGAAAAAGCTTCTTCCAAAAGAAGCCTGCAGTCTAGACGTAGCCTCAGAGTAATGACTCTCCAGTGCTTCCTGGGGCTCTAAGTCGAGGTAGTGTGTCTACATCAAAGGAGCCTGCCTCAGACTCATTTTGAGGCTTCTCTATAGCGTGGACGTGCTATTTTGAAACAGTTATTTCAGGAGTTATTTCAAAATAAAGTTTGTCAAAATAATTTCCTAGTATAGACATGCCCTATCAAACCTTAGTGCTCTGATCATAGTCAACTCCAATATAGGCAGAATTGGGGAGATAAGTCACAGCAAATTCCTTTAAAAATTCAAGTTAGTACTATGTGCAGGCGCCTTTTTCATTTGTTTTCCCAGGACGATCGCTTGTGAACAATCTCAGCCACAGCTGGTTTTAAAGGAATGCTGGGCCGATATTAGGAATTCCTAAATTTCAAGCATTCAGAGGGGAGCTTGGGAGTCAGAGAAACACCCTTCCCTACCCCCGCTACACCATGTCACTTGTGTGTCCAATCAGCAACAGCTTGGATATCAAATGCTTGTAACCAAGGAGTTACTAGCAAAGAGTTCTTTAGCAAACAATTTGGAATGACAAAGTTGACAAAATAAATACCAGAAAATGGAGACAAATTCATCTACAGGAAAAGGCAGAATGCATCTGTTAAAGGAGTCAGAATAGATGATTCTCCAACTGTAGGTGTGACAGAGAAGCTCTGAGCAAGCAGACACAGGGACAGGTGCAAACCCTGCTCCAAATCAGAGAAGCAAAGTTCAAAGGTGAGGGAAGCAGAGCTCTGCAGGAGCATGTATCCAGGCTGGTGGAAAGCAGGAAGCCAAGCACGCAAAGGAAAAGGAAGAAAAAGGATCAGAAAGGACAGGGGTCGTGCAGGGCCGTGGCAAGGAGGAGGAGCAATGGTGAAGGAATTTAGAGCCCAGTGCACTATCTCTGGCATACAAGGAAGGTGCTAGCATCTGTTCCCTGAGAAGAAAACTGCAGGGCTGTGCGTGGGATGGGAGTGGGGTGTGGTTTGCCACAGGTGACTGGCTCTAAGTAAATAATTATTTACATTCCAGTTCTGAGCATGCACTATGTTACATCCCCAAACCGCACAGACATGGCGATAAATAACACAGGCCCATGGCTACGTCATCCCAACAGAACACTCGCAACCCGATCCTTCATTCTCTGCTACCAGCATCTTCTCTGACCTCTCTCTTCCAACTAGCCCTCTTAAAGGGGCAGGACCCCCCAATATCGAAGCAGACAGAACTGTTTCCACCAAAGCACAATGCACAGCTCCTGGCACCGAAGCTACCAGACAAGTGCCATATGCAAGGCAGGCTCGAGTCTATAAGTTGCTGGGTGCTTGAGAGACGCTGACAGTAACGGATCAGAGGTGGATTTGGGCCTGGGCTGAGAATGGGCCTGATCCCCTCATTGCTGCAGGCAAGAGAAGAAGGCTGCTGTGCAGCTCTCAGACCCGCTGAGAGCTGGAGGGTGCAGACTGTGGTGTAAACCCCCAGCATCAGCAGTGTGTTTCTGGCCACAGTATGCAGCAGTGTTAGATCTCACAGGGAAGGCTCCTTCAGACAGCCCCCAGCACAAGCCGACCAGTTCTTTTAATGCAGTAGAGCTGCAACTGCCCATGCAGAAAGAAGCCTGTGGCACCAAACTCTGCTCAGGATAGCTCTGGTGGAAAAGATCCAAGCTGGGAGGAGGGAAGCAGAGGCAGCAGAAATTAACCTTTAAGAAAACCTCTTAAAAAGCCTCTGGCAGGTTTTTCCATCTTTCGCATTAAAAAACAAAACCCTCTGAATGTTCCTGTTTCTCACATTGTCACAGGGGGAAAAAACCTTCTCATTCCTTTCTTGGATTACTGCTCTGTAAGTCTTAATACAAAGACAGACCCTGATGTGATGCTCTGGGAAAAGCCGGCCCCAGGGCTCATTCCAAGATAATAGGATATGAATTACAAACGGGCTAAGCAGCACTAAGTAACAGAGTGACACCACAATCCCCTCAAACTGTCTCCAGTGATCTATGGCCGCTGTAAGGGTTTTTTCCCTTCTGTGCAGATGGGCATTTCCCAGCACAGCTCTGCCATTACTTGAGCAAACTCCCTGGAGAATCAATTTGGGGGCTGAGTGGAGAGAGAGATTAAAAGACAGCGAGAGGAGGAGGCAGATAAAGGGGCGGGGAGCTGGGGAGATGGAAGGAGGGGGGAAGAAGAGGCAGGAACCAGTTGATGCATGAGAGTCTGGGAAAGAAGGGAAGAGAATGGGAAAGAATGAACAAGTGAAAGGGGGCTGAGGGAGAGCACATAACAGACACGGGAAGGGAGAACTGGGTTGCTACATCATTTTCCTCAAGTGATACTATGATTAACACCAACGTCCCCGACAAAGCTCCTGGAGCCCATGTGCAGGGAAACTTGGACAAATACTTCCTAACTATTTCAACAAGAAGGGGTTGCAGGAACTCTACTGATGAGAATTTATTTGTCTGCAGATAGAGCAAAGGTGTCTTCTAGCCATATTATGCACACAACCTGTGTGTTCCAGGCTGCAAGGGGACTCCAAAGAGCAGCATAAATACAGCATGGAGCCAGCTTTTTGTAATCAATTCCATTAAATCATCTCAGCCTGCACACTAGAAACAATCCAGGTGGTAATAATGAAATAGCCACGGAGATCTTCTGGTGGCTCTTCCTCCCAACCATGAGATGCAAAACAGTAGAGCAAAACCCTGATAAAGAGAACCGGCTAATCCAGTGTCACATTGAGCAGTTTAGACCCTCGTTAAGAGAAAGAACCCATGACTAATCCAGGTCACTTTGGTCAGCCTAGATCTTTCATAGATAGATGCAGGTCCCCCCTGTTCCAAAAGCACCAGATGCTGATGTAAAAGCTAAGGGAATCCCCATTAGTTATTAGCAATACAGGGCCCAGGATACATAGTGCAGCAGCTCTGGTTCCATCCACAGGAGGACAGTGCTGCCCCTGCAATCTAGCAAATTCAGCACACTGTTCAAAATTACTGATTCACAAAAATAGCTGCAGTTGTCCTCTCTTTTCCTATATACTGTCCCATCTGCAAGCTCAGACACTGAGATAACTTAGCATTCAGCCCTGAAAACACAACCTGCTTTCATGGTTTATTACCTGCAGCAACCTACATGACAAGGACCATAGGTTTAGCATTGGATTAAAGAACCTCCTTGAGTATTTGTGAAATCCACCCGTCAGCTAGAAGCAAACTAGCCGGATGGCTCTGAGACTAGCACCCCAATGCTACCACCAATCCAATTCATCCTGCTGAGAAACTGGCAGTCAGAGGCAGCTTGTAATGCCTGCTTCTGGGAAACCCAATCAATACGCCTGAACTGATGGAGAGGTGGAGCGAGGTTCCTTAAATCCCTTGGAAATGCTCAGCTTGGAGCTGCTTATTTCTATCTTCAACTGCAAAAACAGAACAGTTTGTACTTAAATGAGCACTTTTCATTGTTAAGGGTTTTGAGACCCTCAAACATATTAGAGTTGGGTGTTATGAAAGACACACCGGAGTGCATTCTGTTTCACAGCCATCCTCCCTGTATGATGTAGGTAAATGTGAGTTATTCCCATTTCATCAGGTTGAAACTGAGACACAGGCAAAGGAAGAAAGTTGCCCAATGTCAAAACAAGGTTAGTTGACAAAGTCTGGAGTTCTCTGTCTACCAACTGAAGACATTACCTTGGGTGTATCAGAAACACATGAAGAACACTCAGCTGAGTCAAAAAACAGGACTATGTAGCACTTTAAATACTAACAAGATGGTTTATTAGGTGATGAGCTTTCGTGGGCCAGACCCACTTCCTCAGATCAAATAGTGGAAGAAAATTGTCACAACCAAAGGACTGAAAGTGAACAATCCATTAAGATACTATTCTACTCAGCTGAGTAGAAGTCTGAGCTGCCCTCTGAGTGACAGCTCAGGTCACACTGGACACATCCCAAGCCCTAGCCTGGGTTTCACAATATCCTCACAAGGAAGGAAAGGATTGTTTCACCCCCCACTGAAATGCAGCCACCTCTGGGGTGGAACATAGCTGCTGTTTAGTTTGTTAAACAACATGGCAGTTAATGAAGTTAATGAAGAGGAATTTTACATCCAGCTGTAATTCTAGACGGCCTGTAATGAGGCAGAATGGAATAACTGGGGCTGGAATGTGACCTGGACCCCAGCACTCAAGCAAAGTGTCAAGGGACCTCTAATGACAATAAGCAATCAATACCACAGCTTTCTGAGACAGCGGCTCCTCATCTCATTACTCTCCATGTAGCCCCCCAAAGATTCCCACTCTCCACTTGGCACAGACTCAGGAAGCTAGAGTGCTACCTATAATGTCACAAACCTTCTGGAGCATCAAAGGCTTCACAACCAAATATCAACCCAAGCCCAAGGAGGTGGGTGGGGAAACCTGCCCTGGATTTGTCGTTTTTCCAAGAACCATAAGGCCAGAGAAGTAGGACCATGTTCTATTACCAGCAGCACAATTGAGTATGTTCTCAACGAGCAGGTGCCAGCTCTCTCCACTCAATGTATTAGCCAACTTTCAATCCGTGCAATTTGCAGATGCACCTACAAGAGCAGGAGGGGCACCTATCATAGAGGCTCTATTGTGCATCAGATCTGTGTCAGCATGAAACAAACACTGCACAGTACAGAAGGAGATGACAAAGCTCGAGTGAGTGACTGGAAATTATATTCCACTCATACACAGAGCGTCTGTGTGTCTATTTATGTTTCTCCGTCTTGTCATTTGTCTCGCTTCCTCTCTCCAGATGTTCTGCTTGTGACATCTCATTACAGTGCACTCCCTGAGAAAGAGGCTCCAAAACAGCGTGCAGGGGGCTGGGATCTGAGGAGAGGTATTTCCTCATGCCCCGTGGCAGGCTGCTTGCCTTGGGCAGCCACTTTGTGGGACTGCTCTTGTGAAGGCGGCGATGCACAGAGGACACGCTGGAGAGTTAGCTTGCTGTGGTTGTACTGGCAATTAGAATTCTAAAATGTAGCACTAGAGACAAAGAATCTAAATAGGAACAAAAACTGATAGAGAAAGAATAGAGAGAGACTAAAAAAAAATAAAGCAGAAAAGACACAGAGTGAGAGAGATTAAATATAAAGCGTACAGAGGAAATTTGTTACTCTGAGCAAGGAGTTGGCACTAACCCCCAGGACCTGACTTCTGAAACAGAGGCCTTTAAATTCTGCTGCCTGTTGCCTCTAAGGTCTTCTCCAGACCAGGGGTTGTGTTAAGATCTCAGTTCCTCATCATGTGCTGCTAAGTGCCTCAGCCAGGCAGCAAGTAAACCCATTGTCAGTCTGGACGGACACCCAGAAGGTATGACATTTGTCTTGGGAAGTCTCCAACAGGCATTTGGGAAGGAAGCCAGAAACAGGGACCAGCAGTTAGCGAGTGTTTGGAAACTTAGGGAAGGTGCCAAAACTTGACCTCAAGTATGGCATGTATTTTACCCAAACTCTCTCATCACACATGCATCCAGGGCAAAGGCTGCACTGAGCCCAGGGACCGCTTGGATTTCTCCTCTCCTCAACCACTGGTAAGTATAGCCTGGGCAGAACAAAGATTTCTTTATGTCAACAAATAGCATGACAGCTCCTTCTAGGTTCCCAGAACCCAGAGACACTGAGATCTTTGAGAGGGAGAGTGAAGTCTGCTCTACAGTCTTAGCTAAGAGCCAGTGGGCTTGCAGGTCATGTGGTAGTGGTATGTGGCTTTAGTTCCTAAGGTCCCAGGTTCAATCCCACATGCTGCTGACCTGAGTCTATTTACCTTCCTATGTCATGGCATATTCATTGCAGGCCTGTTAAGCCCAGATCCCTTCCTGCCACTTTGGTGTGCTTCATGTGGCCTGTACAACAATCCAGCGTTTGTCTTGAAACCAAAAATAACTGTTAACCTTCATAGTGCACAGAGACTCTCCCAAATAGGACCCGAGGGTAACTGGTGCAGTGAGGTCTGCACAGAGCCTGAAACAGTAGGCTGGTTCTGCACTAATCCCTGTTAGCTCTAACCTGTAATGATGGGGCTTGAATAATGTCAGTTTTAGCCATTTCACTGCTGATCATTTTAGCAGATGGAGGGGTAAAGAAAGTGGGAGGAGGCAAATATCATCTTCTAGCTGGCAGCTCTCTCCTTTCACAGGCATGTCAATCCGAACACCCAGAAACCTGGGAGACCCAAGCTGGCTTCACATCATTTCCCTTCTCATGCCCCCCATAGTTCCTGGCGTAGCTGACAACCCCAGATTGGAGGTTTCTAAGAACAGGTTAGAAAAACACTCGGCAGGAACAGTCTAAGTAGGTTTGTTCTGATCTCAGTGCAGGGGGGTGATCCGGGTGACCTTGAGGTCCCTTCCACTTCTACATTTCTATGATTCTTTCACATGTCATTGTGGTGAGCAAGAGGCCCCCACCACAGGCACACAAAGGTTACGTCTAGAGTGCATTGCTTTCTCAGGAGCTTCAGGGGGTAGCCGAGTTAGTCTGTTACAGAAAAAAACAACAAATGGTCTGGTAGCACTTTATAGACTAATAAAACATGTAGATGGTATCATGAACTTTCGCAACCACGAAAGCTCATGATACCATCTACATGTTTTGTTAGTCTATAAAGTGCTACCAGACCATTTGCTTGCTGTTTTTTTGCTTTCTCAGGCTACTGAAGTATCCCAAAACAGCAATGCTGCGCCTAATGAACATGTCCGCTTTTTTGAAAGAAATGACGCGCTCTTTCGCCATCCCTGTGAACCTCGTTCTACGAGGAATAAGGGATGGTTCGAAAGAGCACTTTTTTCTGAAATTTTGCACCTAATTTCAAAAAAGCCGCTTTCGAAAGTATCTTTTTCCAGTTTAACATGCAATTTAGACAGAGCCAGAATCAGACACCAATATTTAAAAAGGGCTCTAGAGGTGATCCTGGCAATTACAAACCGGTAAGTCTAACTTCAGTACTGGGCAAATTAGTTGAAACAATTGTAAAGAATAAAATTGTCAGGCACGTAGAAGAACATAATTTGTTGGACAAAAGTCAACATGGTTTCTGTAAAGGGAGATCATGTCTTACTAAACCCCTTCAAAGAACTCTACTAGATAACATACATGCAGATAAGGGGGATCCAGTAGATATAGTATACTTAGATTTTCAGAAAGCCTTTGACACGGTCCCTCACCAAAGGCTCTTGTGTAAATTACATTGTCATGGGATAAGAGAGAAGGACCTTTCTTGGATTGAGAACTGGTTAAAAGACAGGAAACAAAGGGTAGGAATAGATGGTAAATTTTCAGAATGGAGAAGGGTAACTAGTGGTGTCCCCCAAGGGTCAGTCCTGGGACCAATCCTGTTCAACTTATTCATAAATGATCTGGAGAAAGGGGTAAGCAGCGGGTTGGTAAAGTTTGCGGATGATACCAAACTGTTTAAGATAGTCAAGACAGAAGCAGACTGTGAAGAACTTCAAAAAGATCTCAAACTGAGTGATTGGGCAACAAAATGGCAAATGAAATTTAATGTGGATAAGTGTAAAGTAATGCACATTGGAAAAAATAACCCCAACTGTATGTACAGTATGATGGGGGCTAATTTGGCTATGACAAATCAGGAAAAAGATCTTGGAGTTATCGTGGATAGTTCTCTGAAAACTTCCACACAGTGTGCAGCGGCGGCCAAAAAGGCAAATAGGATGCTAGGAATTATTAAGAAAGGGATAGAAAATAAGACACAGAATATCTTACTGCCCCTGTATAAAACTATGGTATACCCACATCTTGAATACTGTGTACAGATGTGGTCTCCTCACCTCAAAAAAGATATTTTGGCCTTAGACAGTGTTCAGAAAAGGGCACCTAAAATGTTTAGGGGTTTGGAATGGGTCCCATATGAAGAGAGGTTAAAGAGACTGGGACTTTTCAGTTTAGAAAAGAGGAGACTAAGGGGGGATATGATAGAGGTATATAAAATCATGAGTGGTGTGGAGAGGGTGAATAAAGAAAAGTTATGTATTAGTTCCCATAATAGAAGAACTCGAGGACACCAAATGAAGTTAATGGGTAGCAGGTTTAAAACTAATAAAAGAAAGTTCTTCTTCACACAGCGCGTACTCCACCTGTGGAACTCCTTGCCAGAGGAGGCTGTGAAGGCTAGGACTACAACAGAGTTTAAAGAGAAGCTAGATAATTTCATGGAGGTTAGGTCCATAAAAGGCTATTAGCCAGGGGATAGAAGTGGTGTCCCTGGCCTCTGTTTGTCAGAGGCTGGAGAAGGATGACAGGAGACAAATTGCTTGATCACTGTCTTTGGTCCACCCCCTCTGGGGCACCTGGTGTTGGCCACTGTCGGCAGACAGGCTACTGGGCTAGATGGACCTTTGGTCTGACCCAGTAGGGCCGTTCTTATGTTCTTATAGACTCATAGAATCCTAGGGCTGGAAGAGACCTCAGCAAGTCATCGAGTCCAACCTCCTGCAGGACCAACCCCAACTCAATCATCCCAGCCAGGGCTTTGTCAAACCTGGCCTTAAAAACCTCTAGGGATGGAGATTCCACCACCTCCTTAGGGAACCTAGCCCAGTGCTTCACCACCCTCCTAGGGAAATAGTTTTTCCTAATATCCAACCTAAACCTCCCCCACTGCAACCTCAGATTGTTCTGCCATCTATCACCACTGAGAAGAGGTTCTCTCCATTCTCTTTGGAACCCCCTCCAGGTAGTTGAAGGCTGCTCTCAAATCCCCCCTCACTCGTCTCTTCTGCAGACTAAACAAACCCAAATCCCTCGGCATCTCCTCATGAGTCAAGCGCTCCAGCCTATTATTTTTGTTGTCCTCTGCTGGACTTTCTCCAGTGCGTCCACATCCTTTCTGTAATGGGGAGCCCTGAATTGGATGCAACACTCCAGATGTAGCACCCTAATATGCCATTAGCCTTCTTGGCTACATGGACACCCTGTTCACTCATTCAGCTTCTCATCCACCATAATCCCCAGGTCTCTTTCTACTTAGCCAGTCGGTCCCTAGCTTGTAGCAGTGCTTGGGATTCTTCCATGCCAAGTGCAGGACTCTGCACTTGTCCTCATCAGATTTCTTTAGGCCCAATCCTTCAGTTGTCTGATTCCACCACTCTGGAAGCATGTGCCAAGCACTCTGCTTCCTGCAGCCCAGCACAACCACTCTGTACCTCTCGAGCCATCACTTACTCCTAGGCTGTGTCTACACTGGCATGAATTTCCGGAAATGCTTAAAATGGAATAGTTTTCCGTTATAAGTATTTCCGGAAAAAGAGCGTCTACACTGGCAGGCTGCTTTTCCGGAAAAGCCCTTTTTCCGGAAAAGCGTCTGTGGCCAATGTAGACGCGCTTTTCCGGAAAAAAGCCCCGATCGTCATTTTCGCGATCGGGGCTTTTTTGCGGAAAAGACTACTGTGCTGTCTACACTGGCCCTTTTCCGGAACAGTTTTCTGGAAAAAGGACTTTTGCCCGAGCGGGAACAGCATAGTTTTTCCGGAAAAGCAGCTGATTTCTTACAGTAAATCGTCACTGCTTTTCCGGAAATTCAAGGGCCAGTGTAGACAGCTCGCAGCTTATTCTGGAAAAGCGGCTGCTTTTCCGGAATAAGTGGCCCAGTGTAGACACAGCCCTAGGGTTTGCCCATCTCCAGGACCTTCCCACTCAGGGTATGTCTACACTATAGAGTTTTGTCAGAAAAACGGCCATTTTCCCGACAAAATCTGAGTTCTGTCCACACTGCAATCTTCTGAGAGTAAATCAAAAGAACAGAGGGTTTTTTTCCGGAACTGGTAATCCTCTTTCTATGAGGAAGAAGCCTTTCTCTGAAAGAGCTCTTTTGGAAAAAGGCATGTGTGGATGGGGAAGAGGGAGTCCTTTTGAAAGGAGAGGAAAGAGGAAAAAGCACAGGTGCCCTGGTGGCCACTCCGTCCATAGTAATCACAGCTGAAATGCGAGAGAGCATCCATTCAGTGTGGATGTCATCTTTCAAAAAAGCAGATTTTTTCAATGCGCTTTTGGAAGAAGTTTTTTCGGAATAGATCTTTCGAAAAAAGGTTCTTCCAAAAGAAGCCTGCATTCTAGACATAGCCTGAGAGCTAGAAAATCTGCCATGATATATGTATACATGATTATGGTGCATCCACCTCAACCCCTCTGAATCACTTAAACTGCTCAACTACAGAAATATCAGCACAAGAGCCACAGAAATACCTGCCATAGGCCAGAGAAGGTGGGTGGATGCAGATCCAAGTGTATCAGAAAAAGCAACAAAAATGATTAAAGGTCTAGATGAAAACATGAGCTATGAGAGAAGACAAAGAATCGGGCTTCTTTGGTTTAGAAAAGAGACGACTGAGAGGGGACGTGATAGCATTAAATGTCATCACTGGAGATATTTAAAAGCAGGTATGATAGGCATCTACCAGGGATGATCTAGATCAGGGCTATTCGACATGCAGCCCATGGCCCGTTTGTTTGTGGCCCACGGTGCAGTTTGGGTTTACGAGGGGCTCAACAAATAGCCTGTGGTTGCGAACCAAAACAAAAAAGTAGTCAACATAATGGTCTGCTGTTGATATGCATTTTAGTAGTTAAATTCCTGGACTGTCATTGCTCATTAAAAGTGCTGTCATATGGGTAGAAATTGGGTAAATATTGCATTTATTCATATCAGCAGAACTGACATAAATGGGGCCTGCGAGTTGTGTAGTCTTGCTTTAATCTTTGTATTCATGCCTGTCAGTGTGAAAGAAGCTATTTGCATACAGATTTGCATGTATATGCAATCACACTCAAGTTGCGGCTTTTGACATATATTATGAGTATCATTGTGGCCCCCAGGGCTTCCAAAGTTGAGTAGCCCTGATCTGAAGGGTGCTTGGTCCTCCCATGAGTGCAGGGGACTGGACTTGATGACCTCTCAAGGTCCCTTCCAGTTCTAGTATTCTATGATTTTATCCTCTCTTGCAAATTCTCTCCCCTCCCCCTCCACTTTTTTTTAAAGTACCTTCTATTTGGTGTAAGCTGGTTCTTGTCCAAGGTAAACAATGTGTTATTCAAACACATAAGAGAGTCTGCTTGGCCACTGACAGAAACATTCTCTAGGTCCTTTTCTCAAGTAGTCCTCCCTCCAGCAAGTCACTACCACAGACATATCCATCATGGACACAAGACTACACCATGTCCACAGTAATTTACATAGAATCATAGATTACTAGAACTGGAAGGGACCGCGAGAGATCATCAAGTCCAGTCCCCTGCCCTTGTGGCAGGAACAAGCACCATCTAGATCATCCCTGACTGGTATCTGTCTAACCTGCTCTTAACTATTGCCAACGATGGAGATTCCACAACCTCCCTAGGCAATTTATTCCAGTGTTTAACAACCCTGACAGTTAGGAAGTTTTTTCTAATGTCCAACCTAAGCCTCCCTTGCTGCAATTTAAGACCATTGCTTCTTGTCCTATCATCAGAGGCCAAGAAGAACAATTTTTCTCCCTCCTTGTAACTCCCTTTTAGATACTTGAAATCCACAGTCTTCTCTTTTCTAAACTAAACAAGCCCAATTCTTTCAGTCTTCCCTCATAGGTCATGTTGTCTAGACATTTAATCTTATTTGTTGCTCTTCTCAGGACCTTCTCCAATTTCCTCACATTTTTTTGAAATGTGGTGCCCAGAACTGGACACAATACTCCAACTGGGGCCTAATCAGTGCAGAGTAGAGCAGAAGAATGACTTCTCGTGTCTTGCTCACAACGCTTCTGTTAATGCATCTGTTAATGGGCCTTTTCTGCAACAGTATCACACTGTTGACTCATATGTAGCTTGTGGTCCACTATGACCCCTAGATCCCTTTCAGCAGTACTCCTTCCTAGACAGTTGCTTTCCATTCTGTATGTGTGAAACTGATTGTTCTTTCCTAAGTGGAGCACTTTGCATTTGTCCTTATTAAACTTCATCCTCTTTACCTCAGACCATTTCTCTAGTTTGTCCAGATCATTTTGATTCTATCCTCCAAAGCACTTGCAACCCCTCCCAGCTTGGTATCATCTGCAAACTTAATACGCATACTCTATGCCATCATATAAATCATTGATGAACATTTTGAACAGAACCAGTCCCAAAACAGACCCCTGGAGAACACCACTTGTTATGCCCTTCCAGCATGACTGTGAACTTTTAATAACTACTCTCTGAGAATGGTCATCCAGCTGGTTATGCACCCATTTTATAGTAACCCCATCTACATTGTATTTCTCTAGTTTATTGATACAAAGGTCATGCGAGACCGTATCAAATGCCTTACTAAAGTCTAAGTATATCATGTCTACCTCGTCTCCCTTATCCACAAGACTTGTTATCCTATCAAAGAAAGCTATCAGATTGGTTTGATATGATTTGTTCTTTACAAATCCATGCTGTTTCCTATCATCTTATTATTTTCCATATGTCTGAAGATGAATTCCTTAATTACTTGTTCCATTATCTTCCCTAGCACAGAAATTAAACTGACTCGTCTGTAGTTTCCTGGATTGTTCTTATTTCCCTTTTTACAGATGGGCACTATATTTGCCCTTTTCCAATCTTATGGAATCTCTCCTGACTTCCATGACTTTTCAAAGATGATAGCTAAAGACTCAGATACCTCCTCTATCAGCTCCTTGAGTATTCTGGGATGCATTTCATCAGGCCCTAGTGACTTGAAAACATCTAACTTTTCTAAGTAAATTTAACTTGTTCTTTTTTTATTTTAACTTCTAAACCTAACCCATTTCCACTAGCATTCGCTATGTTAGGCATCCCGTCACCATCAAACTTCTTTGGTGAAAACCGAAACAAAGAAGTCATTAAGCACCTCTGTCATTTCCAAGTTTCCTGTTATTGTTTCTTCCTTTTTACTGAGCAATGGGCGTACCCTGTCCTTGGTCTTCCTCTTGCTTCTATTATATTTGTAGAATGTCTTCTTGTTACCCTTTATGTCTTTAGTTAGATTGAGCTCATTTTGTGCCATTGCCTTTTAATCTTGCCCTAATGAGTCTAGGACAGCAACATGGCCTCCCTCTGACCTGGAAGAGGAAGGGTCCTCTAGACCCCTTGGTGGGCAGGTCCAGGCTCACCTAGCCCCACCTACAGAATTATAAGAGCTCAGAGCTCACTTGGAGCCCAGCGGCCATACAGGCCAGATGCTTGACCCCAGCTCCTGCAGTGAAGGGCCCAGCCACACTGCACCCAATGGGGGGACTGGGTTGGGCCACCAGGACCCCTGCCAGCCCCCAACGACTGGCCTGGGCCACTGAGACTGCTGCTACAGCCCGAGGACTTGCTGTGACCCCTGGGACCCTTGCCGGGTTCCACCGACTGGACCAGTTCATCTGGGCCCTTGCCTGAGCTGGAACTGATGGACACGCTGCCAGCACCTCCGTCCCCAACTGACCCCGAGGAGCAGTGCCCAAGCCAGGTAGGCCCCCAGGGGGAACTGGAAAGTGGCCTAGGGACAGCTGACCCCGGGGTGGCTGAGGAGATGGAGGCTGATTGGGCAGTGTGTTGCAGGTTGGATCCCCGCCGACCCATAGACCTGGTTGGCGTGTTGCGGTCCGGATCCCCACTGACCCAGTGGCCGCTGTGTGGCCACTATCAAGGCCCTGGGCTGGGATGCAGTGGAGCGGGTGGGCCTGCATCCCCCCTGCCACCCATTCCCTTGGGAGGCAGGTTCCTGTAGGGAAAGAAACCCACTCGCTTGTTGGCTCTCCGCCAGCAAGGAGACCCGACCCCGGGCTCAGCCTGCAGACTGGCCTGGGTTTTGGACTGTTTAACTACTAGACCGTTTGTTTGTTGCCCCACCCTAATCAAGGGCCTGGGCTAATAGACTGCTGCTCAGCTTACCCCAAAGGTACTGTGTGTCTGTTTGGCTGTTGTCCCACCCTGAACAGGGCCGTGGTCTCCTGCTGACAGCCCTGCATATCTGTGTTGTTTGTTTATATTCATCCTTTGTCATTTGACCTAGTTTCTCACTATTCATACGACTCCTTTTTTATGTTTAGACCATCTTAGAAGGTGGCCACAGAAATGTTCCTCACCAAGCGTCTGGGTAACATTTGCAGAGGGTGCCCACAAGCAGCACCCACCACAGACCTCCCCATAATGTCCCCTGCCAGTTCCTTTGTGCTCACAGCTGTGATCTTAGGCCCCAGCACGATCATGCCCAGCCACAATGTAAAGTCACCGGACACCCTCCTCTCAGGATACAAACCTAGATCAGAAAAGCAATGGCATGGTCCAGGTAGCTTTAGGCACAGCATCATTCAAAAGGACCAGGAGTAGAGGAGACCCACAGCACTTACCACTTTGAAGTCCTCTGGGTTGCATTCCTCTCCACGGAAGAAGCAAGACAGCAGCATCTCCCGGATATCATGCCCAGCACGATCATAAAACTCCAGCATGTTGAAGGGCTTTGGCTTGAAGTTCCGGAAGTTGGCCTTATCTTGTAGGATCTCCAGCTGCTTCTCATCAGCCATCTGGGTGTCTGGGATCTCATACCTGGGAAAACAGGGCACAGAGACTTTATCTTGGATGGCACGAGTCCCTCCCTCGCATCTACAGGTGCAACTTCCACTAAGCTAGTCTCTGCTCTCGGTGTCGCTGGTTACTTCAGAGGAGTTATTTCCGCATTGACACCAGTGATAGCAGGGCTGGCCCATTAGCATAAGTGGGAGCCATGTCTGTAATTGTAGGACAGAATGTAACCATGGATGACAGACCAACGCCCAGTGTCCAGGAACCCGCGGTACTGACATTACACTGGGTCTCCACTGCTGTAGAATAACACAGCACCTGGGAACCTTCATCATTGAAATACACGTGTGTCCCCCCGCTGCTACAGTCCAGGGCCTAGGCACAAAGGCTGCTCCACACACGACATTCTAAGAACGTTATTTAACTGCATTGTCTGCACATTTGCAAACCATTTCCTCAGAACTATGAGTATCAGCCTACGACAATGCCCCTTGCCCCGAGCTGGGTGATTAGTCTGGGAAGGGCTTCCCAAGGGGCGCAGTCCATCACTGGCAGCATTTAAATCAAGCCAAGATGGTTTCTGAACGAGGCAAGGTCAAGCTAGATCTGTGTGGTCCGGCCGCCTGGCAGGTGGGCTGCAGCTTGAAGCTCAGCCCCCCTTCCCTCCACTCCCCGGCAGTGGAAAGCTCACACTGGTGCTCCAGCCCAGTGCTCCCCACAAGGGTGGAGTGCCAGCGCTGGCTCCTTGCTGGGGTAGTGGTAGGGGAAGCCCTGAGCCTCGCGGGCCAGATCCAGTTTGCAGAGGGAGCAAGCAGCTCTGTACGCTGTCCTTCCTCCTTCCTCCAGCTGGGGGGATGGCTGCACAGGGAAGCAGCCTGGAAGCTTCCCTTGCTGCTTCCATTGGCTGGAATTGTGGCCAATGGGAGCAGGGGGGAGCACGAAGCCATCCTCTCCCCCATCCTCCTCATGCACCTCCGCCATGCTCCTGCACTCTCCTTCCTGGCCACAGCCCACCCTCTGCCTGCTCCTGCACCTTCCCTCCCTCTCAGACTTCTCACCTCCCCCTGCCCCGCCCGCTCCTATTGGCCACAGGAGCGGGTGGGGCAGCTACCCCGCCCCCTGGGGCAAGGTGGATCTGGCAGCTACCATGCACCCTGGGGCAAGGTGGATCTGGCAGCTACCATGCACCCTGGGGCAAGGTGGATCTGGCAGCTACCATGCACCCTGGGGCAAGGTGGTGGGGAGGGCAGCTCTGCACCCCTGGAAGAGGCAGGGCTGAGTGTCCTTAGCAGCACCAGGCCATGGCACTCACCCCTCTCCCCAGCCCTCCCAGCCTTGTGGAGTGGTACTCCGGCACTCCCATAGCAGTTCAAAGGCGCTCCAAGCCCCTGTGAATGGCTGGCCCCCAGGCAATTGCCCACTTTGTCCTCTGTCCGTGAGCCTGCCTGCACCCTACTTCCCGCCCAGACCCCACACCCCCCGCACCCATTTTGTCATCATGGGCGGCTGGCTGGTGGCCCATAGAAAGGTCTGCATTGAGCAGGGTGGGCCGCGGCCAAAGAGTTTGAGAACCACTGAGCTAGATGGTCACAGGGGTGGCAGGCCATGGCGCTGGACAAAATGTTGGGTGCTGGGGCTACTGTAGGGGCTGGGGGCGCTGGCAGCATGGGTGGCCTGGCCACGCGGGGGTGCTGGAGGTGGACTCTAGAGCACTTGGGAGGCTGACTCAGGCACTTGGGGCCAGGATCATACCCTGTTGGTTTCCACTGCTCTTTCGTTGTCCTAGCCCCAACCAGCAGGAGGAGCAGCAAGAAGGGAGGCAGAGCAGCCTGCCGGCTGCCAGCACATCAGCCGCCGCAGGGGCCCCGTGGGGCAGGAAGACACAAGTGCAAGCAAATACGCACTCCCTGCCGGCAGCTCAGGGGCGTGCTTGAGTGTCACAGGAGATACTGGCAGCCCGGAGCCAGGACTGTGCCCCCTCCGTGTTACAGGCTGGCAGCCTGGAGCCCTGGCCATGCAGAGCACACCTGCCATTGTATTGCAGAACCCACTGGCAGGAGAGCCCATGCCCAGCTGGGCCCCTCCTGGATCCAAGTCTCCCGGGAACGCCCGGGAACCGGAAATAAAGGGGAGCAGAAGGAATTGCAGAGCGTGCACGTTTAGTCTAAGCTCTGACTTGGGAACAGCTGCCCATCCACTGCACTTCTCCTCTCTGCATCTCGGAGCGGTGCATCGCCAGGCACTGAGACGGATGGGCAGGGGTCAACTGCTCACCACTGAAATGGAGCCAACCCGCTTTGGTCACAGGAAGCCAGGTCCCTGAGCTAGACGGACCTCGGCTCTGACCCCGCCTGGCCATTCTGATGCTCTCTGGGGCAGCGGAAGAGCTGCTGAACGGCTGCACAATAGGCCAGGCCAGGCAATGAGGAAGAAAATGACATTGGAGGGAGAAGGGGTTTTGGGGAGAGTGAGAGACACGGAAACTAACAATCAGAAATGTCAGTGGTCGGGGCACAGGCTTGTCCACAGCTCCCACACCCACCAGCACGGGAGAATCCCATGTAATCGGAGCCAGACAGCACAACACCCTGCTAGGGCTGTACTGGGGCACCAGCTCAGAGGGAAGGCTGCCCTCTACTGAATCACTGACGCCTCTCCCTGCAGCTCTGGCGTGAGCAAGCCCCAGCTTGTACAGCCCGGCAGGCAAATACAGCTGCAGGCAAAACAGGTTCTGCCAGTCTACAGTGAGCCCTTCTCCATGACCCCTTGCTCCCCTCTTGTAACCCACTCACCCCAGCGGCACAACCTCTTTTCCTCAGCAGAGGGAAAGGTCTTTCCTCCGCTGCCTTGGGGCCAGAGTCTGCTCCCATTTGTATGGCCCCGTGAGTTTCCCCATTGACTCTAATGGGAGTGGGATGGGGCAGTTATCTGCATGTACTTGGATCTGCTTGAATGCCGACTGGGGGCTCACCCAGCAGCCACATGGGGCTTGTGTGCACAGTACAGCAAAGTGCACTCCCCAGGGGCTCTCTGGAAAGGGCTGTCGTGGGCTGCGCTCAGACTGCCCAGCACACTAACACGAACCCTTTAGACCGCACCCGCAGGGCAGCAGGAGCACAGCACAGTAGGGTGCTCTACAAATCAGCGTTGTGTCCCGCCATGTCGACAAGCCCTTCAGGGTTCATGTTTGGGCCTGTGCCGCACCCAGTGGCCTCAAGGATCTTACAGTAATAGCCAGAGTGCTATCCAAATGTCATCAGCTCATAGCAGTACAGGGCCTAGGACACGTGGATGAGCATTTCCGAGTCTATCCAGCAGAAGGCAATGCTGCAGGTGCTCATCCCCCGATCATTGACTGTCCCATTCCACAGTGACATGTGCACCGGTATCACTGGTGTTCATGGTCTCAGACATATTCCAGAGGGCAGCTACAGCAGCAGCCAGACCCATCAAAGAGCAGGAGCTGCTGTCAGTTTAGCATGGCCAGGACTTGTCACTGACAAGGGTGGGGAATCGGCATGGGGCAAATGCTTTATGGGATGAATCCACGGTGACCCATGGGCTCAGTACCCACAATCCTCGGGCACATGGACTGAATGCTAACATGGGAAGAGTGTAGAAGAGCCCTTGGGTCCCATAGTAATGTCTGGCAGAAGCACCCATGCGAGTCCTTTCCTACCCAGAGTGGGCATCCGGGCATTATATCATGGGTGCTTCCTCACTGTCCCATCCCCAGCTGGCCAAAGGGGTGCACGTCTCCTCAAAGTATAGATAAAACACTATTGCCATCAGCCCAGCCACACCCTCGTGGTACCCTCCATCTGTCTGCACGTGCCCCTCCCCTGTGGCCAGAGACTCGCCAATATGTGAATGGCCACTTTGCTTTGCTGCAGGCTCCCATCCATGTGGGGGTGCTGGCGAGCAATCCATGCCACACCCGCCCCCAGCAAACCCACCAGGTCTACCAACTAAGCCCCATCGTGAGAAGCAGCATGGTAATAGGATCACGTTGGGGCCCTGCTCTCTGTCTTGCCCTTTGTTGACAGATGCCAGGCCAGCTTCAGCTGTGGCTCTTGACTTCATTGGGGTTGTGCCCATCCGTGCCAGGGCCGTACTCACCCATCATTCCATCCATCACTTGCACAGAGGGCCCCACAGCTGCAGACATAGCTACTGAAGCTGCCCACAGGAGCACACCCCCTCCCCACAGCCATTCCCACAAGTGGCCTGTCTTCGTTCCCACGGGGACAGCTTGATTCTAGTGCTAGTGGTGGGGTGGGCATGAAAGTAACCCTGGCTATGAAAGTTATCCGGGGCACTCGGAGCAGACAGGCATGCCTTGCAAAGGGCACTGCTCCAGGTGCACGGCATGGGACTGCATAAGGCCTGGATGTCTCCAGGAGCGCGTACTGGGAGGGGTACATGTCCGCATGGCGCACGGAGCCATGTGTAACTCCTGCAGGTGCACGGGTGTATCTCCAGTGCCAGAGCTGCCCCGTGCCCCGCTGGCTGCGTGCACAGACGGCAGCCCGTTCCGGTGCACGGCGCGGTGCTGTCCTATCTAGATGAGCAATGCTGAGCTCATGCAAAGCTCTTGGGCCGTGACTTCCCCGGACCCACCTGTTATTGAGCAGGGCGAGGAGCTCCCCAGCGTGGTACAGGTCGTTCTTTGTCACCCGGCTGAAGCGGAATTCATTGAGGTTGCAGAAGGTGACAGCGGGGAAGGTCAGCCTGGTTGTGGCCACTTCATCCAGCTTGGTGACGTGTGGGTAGAGGAAGTAGTACTGGATCCTCTCCGTGCAGACGTAGGCCAGCAGGGCCACAGAGCCCAGGAAGCAGAGAGTCCACATGATGCGCTTGAAGGAGAGCCTCTCGTAGGAGATGATGTGGGACAGGCCGTGCAGCGTGGAGCTGCTGGCAAAGGCCTGGATGCTGACTGGATGGCCATTCTCCACCTCCTCCTCGTCCACTTTCAGGTCCATCATAGTCAGGGCTGAGGTGCAGCGCAGGCCACTCTGTGAAGAATATAGGAGCTCATTACTCCCAGCGCAGCCACATGGACAAGCCAGCCTGGACGCTGATGCTCCTCCCAGGCTAAGGACCTCCGCAGGGACAGCAACGATGCCACCGGGGGCGAGGCAGTAATGAAAGGCGTGTTCCCCGTGGACTCAGCATCCCAGGAAATGGAGCGAACGATGGGAATCCTGGGAGGATGCTCCCAGCTGCCTCTGAGGGATTCTATCCCATGACCGGGGGGTTTAACACAGCCCCTCATATTTCTACATGCCTGCCACCCTGCCTCTGTCACGGTGATGTCCACACACCAAAGCTAGTGACCATTCTCCCCCAACCAACTCTTTCACCGGCTTATCAGATCCTCCCCCTTTCCTCTCCCCCTCCCCCCCAGCACTAGCATGTCAAGAAACAGATCAAAGAGACACGAATCCAAACCTGAAGGCAGGGTCAGTGTCCAGAGCTGGGTCCACACGGCTCCTGCAGGGCTGGTCCCAGCAGCAAAGAAGCCAGGTCCTTGCACATAGACCTGCCTCCACCTCTCCCCGTCTGGAGGAGAAGAAGGGAGCGAGGGAGACGCATGCACGGAAGGATGTGAGAGTCACAGAGACTGGCAGGTGGAGGAAAACCGGAAAAAGAAGGAGAGAAATAAAAATAACCCTCACCCCTCAAGTCCCTTCGGCGGGAGGGGGGCGATCCTGGGCGATCTGGGCTGCACCAAGGCACCGGTTCACTGCAGCTGCTCAGGGAAATCAGAGGCGATCATAGCTGGAAAGGAGGCAGCTGAAGGGAGAGAAGAGCAATTGAGAAAGCGAGCGAGCAGGCGTCTGTATCCCTGCCAAACACATGGATACCTCCCCTTGTGGCTATTCAGAAGCGTGTTATTCCTTCAGATGCATAATCCGCATGAATTCATTGTCTCCGTGCTGGTGGGGCCCAAATGGCGAGCGGACGGGTCCTGCAGGGGCTGATGGGGAGCTCAGCGCGAGGGAGCGAGGGAGAGAAAGACAGACCAGGGGAGAGGAGGAGGAGGTGGAGGAGGCGGAGGAGAGCGGCTCTGGAGGTACCGAGGCAGCGAGTGCAGTCTGGCTGTGCTGTACTGGCTGGCAGAAGCTGTTGATGCTGATGCCGTGTGCATGTGGAGAGTGTGTGTGAGGGACTCTCCCATCCCCCCGTGCTGTCTTAATCAATGCTCCACTCCTCTCGCAGCCGATGGCACCGCCTGCCACAAAAACAGCATGTCCTAGTCGGGGACAATCCTGCCCTGGCCAAAGCCTGACCCCACTGATCTAATAGGTCATTGCCATCCTGTCCTTTCTAGGGTTCTCAATCGCAGTGTGATCCATTCATCCCCAACTTAGGGGCAGTGTCTGGTCTGTAACAGCAGCATTACTGTGCCCGGAGCCGTCTCTCTCCTTTGCTTCTCTTCAGTCTGAGCTGGATCAATGAGCCTAGAATAAGGAGGAACTGAATAGCCACTTGTCTCAGAACCTCTCTCCCCCCCGAAGGCTGGCAGGACAATGGTGAATCTCAGTGATTTATTTCTAGTCTCCCAAACTCTCTGCACTTTGTCATCACGTCCTCCAGTGCCAAGTGGGTGTAAAATGTTACCAGATCAGAATGAATATGCACATTGCACTCACAGCATGACAAGGGAAAGGGCAGGGAGTTTTAAACCCTCTTTTCTCCCTAGCTCTACAAGTTCAATCATTTCCCAGCCAAGCAATTCCACTTATTACCCCACCCCATTTTTCTATAGTTTGCAGAGCCTTGCAAGAGTCATGAAAATTCTCTCCCCCGCTCCAAAACCTGCAAATCTGCCCTGACCGTGAGGATGACAACAGAGAAATAAAACCCCAAAGACAGCTTTACTCAATCATAAACCATAGCACAGTAGAGATTTTCCCCAGCTGAGCGCAATTCTGCAGGCCAGGCAGAGTGGAGGCAGAGGAGCAGACTGGTGGCCCATGATTCCTGCCGTCTGATTGCCCCGACGAAAGTGTGTGGGGCCCCTACAGCTCAACATTTCCATGTGCACACCCAGGAAATTGGGGGGCCTTTTGCCTTTCATCCGCTGCACCTTCCAATTTTTAAGTTCTCTCTCCTAGGCAGATATTTGGCTACTGAAAAGACACACACATTGTCCTTTCTCTCAGGGAGACTTGATTTTTATCCCTTCGGGTAGGTCTACACTAGCCCCCTAGTTCGATCTAGGGAGGCTAATGAGGGCGACTGAAATTGCCAATGAAGCTTCATTAGCATGTTCCTGGCTGGTCGCCGTTTTAGATATTGACTAGCCCTAAGTAACTGCCCGCGTCTACACGCGGCAGTGAAACGGGATTCTGAATTAAAGCCCTAACTCGAATTAGCTGGTATTCCTCCTGCAATGAGGTTTACCAGCTAATTCGATTTAGGACTTTAATTCGGAATCCTGTTTCACTGCCGCGTGTTCACGCGGGCAATTACTTCAGGCTAGTCAATTTCTAAAATGGCGACCGGCCGGGAACATGCTAATGAAGCGCGGGATATTTAAATCCCACACTTCATTTGCAATTTCAGTCACCCTCATTAGCCTCCCTAGATCGAACTGGGGGCTAGTGTAGACATACCCTTCCCGAGGATGCTCTTTTGGGGCCTATCCACACAAGAGAGAAAAGGTGCGTTTGTAGCCACATTGCCTAACATGGTAAAATCCACGTGTGGACAAGGCCATTGTAGTTTTAACGCTGTTAGTAAGTCATGGTAAATGCTAGCCCCTCCCTCCCCCACCGTCTCTTCCCAGTCTTCACCTCAGTCTACTTACACACAGAAACCACAAATGACCTTGCTTTCACAAAGATTTACCCCACATCAGTTGACTACGTTAGCTACTGTGAGGCAAGATAACACCATGCCCTAAAGATCCACCCAAATCTTGGACAGAGCCTGTTGAAGAGTCATTGGCTAGAAGGTAGTAATGAGACCAAGGTTTTCATCCTGGAAACCTTGTATTCACACCAGCTGGTTTTCTCTTTCCCTCTCAGAGTCAGGGCTGTCAAGACAGGATGACCCACAAAATGAACAGTCAAATGCTAGGGGGTAATGAATGGGGAAAAGGGTTTAACAGAACTCTCCCAGGTCTACTTTCTGGCCATGGTTTGAATTCCCACAACCTTTGAAGAGAACGAACAAGCTGTAGTGGCACTGGTTTGATAGCAGCACTTGGTCAGAGGTGGAGAGTCAACACAAGACACGAGGAGACAGAAGGGGACATTCACCCCACCAATTTGAACATTGTTTTCATGACCCTGTGTTGTAATACACGAAATAAATGTGTGTGACTGTGGGTTCATATGTACATGTATATGCAACAACACACATGAAACTGTGTGCGCAATTTGCAAACCATGATACCACATTAATGTATACACTCAGGATTTGTGTGTGCAAATCCCTTCTTTGTACGTGGAGTAGCACACAATGGCATACACACTTTTACATTTTCCGTTGGGAAAATCTGCCCTATAAAATTCCCAGTTTTCATCCCTGGTGCATCAGTCTCCCTCTCTTGGAAATGATGGAGGCTCCCACCAGACAGGCACCAGAGATGTACAACCCCTGAAAAGGCGGGTGAAAAGCTGCACGTGCCATGTGATGCAGACTTCACCTTGGAGCTTTAAAAGCATCAATGGCACCTGCCCTGTTGCCCAAGGGCCAGAGCGCAGTTCCTGCCATGATCTGGCAGTACAAGAGGACTCCCAAGCCAAGTTAGCTTTTGCTCCATCCCACCTCCTGTCTCATCCCAGGGGCTCTGGCTGCGTAAGGCCATTGCACAGCTGTAACTGACTGATGAGTGGCTATTTCCCGGGAGTGTCAGTCACTGAAAGGGGATACATAAGGCTGCTGGTGAACGTCACCCGAAAACTTCATGTGGTGCTAGGTGCAACCGGCTCGTAGGCGATGAATAGCCCAGTGGTGCATCTGCATGTGCACAGTTCTAATTGGGTGCAACTCAAGGACTAGGTTCTGATTTATTCTAGGGATGTAAAATCCTATTTAATCAGTTAAATGTAACATTTAACCAGTTAACTGGTTAACCACTTAACCAGGGGCTGCTCCAGCTTGGCCAGGCCCACTGAGCTGTGGGCTGCTGTGGCCAGGCTGGGCCATGACCACTGTGGATGGAGGCTGCTCGGGTTGGGCCGGGTCCGCTGCACCGCATCGTGGGCACAGGGCTGCTCCGAACAGGCTGGGTGAACTGCTCTGCGAGTGAGGAGCTGCTGCAGCCCAGCCAGGCCTCTGGTTGACCTGTTACCAGTATGCATCACCTAGTAAGGTGATGCTTGTAGTAGGTCAGGATTTACTGTTGTGTTGTCCTGACAGGTCAAATACCCCATCAGTGATGATAACCAGTCAGTGTGCTCAGTGATGTGGACCGTGTTGACTTGCACAATTAGTCAGCACAGCAGACCCTGAGAGAGCCCCCAAAGACCACAAATCAGATAAGGATCAAAGGTGCCCAGCCAGGTTCATTGTTAAGCAAAGTACAGTCATAGTTGTCAGTAGACTCTTCTGAACCACTACATATATACACCCGTAACAATGGACTCAGCTCAGTCAGTGGGAGGTCCCACTGCCCCCTTGGCTGGATAAAAACTGTCCCCCCCAGGTTACTACCCTTTACCGCTACTTAGATACCACCCATCCCCCTGCACCTCGTGGTTCAATGGGAACATCTCTATCCGTCATGCTGTCATTTTAGACCCTTTCCTGAACCTGGGTCAGTATCTCTGGAGCATATGGGTACCAAGGTCTTTCTTAACGAACTGGTGGTACCATCCTTTTGGAATGCGCTTTCCACATATGACCAGGGCCAATTACCGTTTTACAGTCGGTACCTAGTACCAATGACTGTTCTACCCCAGGCCTATTACCAATTAGTGTTTTGCATGCTCAGCCCTGTTCGTGCCAAGTTCTGCGGGCAAGGGCCGGCCTCTTGCTCACAGTTTAGCTTTGCTTTATATTAGCCAAGTGTTGTCCATTGTTAGCTAGGCCTCAAACCAGGCCCATGCTACCTGGTCTTTTGTTTCAGGCTCTCATCTTACTACAATGCTTACTAGTTAATCGGTTAGGGTATGTCTACATTAGCCCCCTAGTTCAATCTAGGGAGGCTAATGAGGGTGACTGAAATTGCAAATGAAGCGCGGGATTTAACTATCCCACACTTCATTAGCATGTTCCCGGCTGGTCGCCATTTTAGAAATTGACTAGTCCGAAGTAACTGCTCGTGTCTACACACGGCAGTGAAACGGGATTCCGAATTAAAGCCCTAAATCGAATTAGCTGGTAAACCTCATTCCAGGAGGAATAACAGCTAATTCGAATTAGGGCTTTAATTCAGAATCCCGTTTCACTGCCGCGTGTAGACGCGGGCAGTTACTTCGGACTAGTCAATTTTTAAAATGGTGACCGGCCAGGAACATGCTAATGAAGCGCGGGATATTTAAATCCCACGCTTCATTTGCAATTTCGGTCACCCTCATTAGCCTCCCTAGATCAAACTGGGGGCTATTGTAGACATGCCCTTACATCCCTAATGTATTACACCCTTTGCCGTTTGGAAGCTGGCTATTTTGGGGCCAAAGGGCCTGGTTTTCCTCTTTCACTTCTGACAATTTGATTGTCTTCAATGGAGTGTAACTGGTGGGCACTGGGGAATCAGACCCCTTCCCTCTCCTTACAGCTGTAACCCAGCAGCCAGGACTCAGCATTGAGAGCAGCTGGGACCATAGGTATGGCAGCACATTTCATTAGGGTGTGCACTCAAATAATTTTTTTTAAATGTACTGTTTGACCCCCATTAGCCGCACCCCGACCTCTGTTAACCACGCCCCTGACTCCCGTTCGCTACGCCTCTGGAGGTAACACTCTCGGGGCAAGATGGACACATGACCAGAAGTAAAAGGTGTCATGTGACCCCCCTCTAAGGACTTTTCCCACCATCCTCCTACCAACAGGGATTAGTTTGGCCCACACCAAACCCCTCTCATGCAACTATCCTGCAATTGCATTAACCCAATGGCTACGTCTAGACTGGCAAAATTTTCCGGAAATGCTTTTAACGGAAAAGTTTTCCGTTAAAAGCATTTTCGGAACAGAGCATCTAGATTGGCACGGACGCTTTTCCGCAAAAGCAATCTAGATGTGCTTTTCCGCAAAAAAGCCCCGATCGCCATTTTCGCAATCGGGGCTTTTTTGCTGAAAACAAATCGGAGCTGTCTACACTGGCCCTTTTGCGCAAAAGTTTTGCGCAAAAGGACTTTTGCCCGAACGGGAGCAGCATAGTATTTCCGCAAGAACACTGACAATCTTACATGAGATCATCAATGCTTTTGCGGAAATTCAAGTGGCCAGTGTAGACAGCTGGCAAGTTTTTCCGGAAAAGCGGCTGATTTTCTGGAAAAACTGGCCAGTCTAGACACAGCCAATGTGTGTGACATTAACTCCGGGGTGGAGAAGCTGGGGAAGTGTTCTCTCTAAGAGTTTCCTCCTATTAGCAGAATGAATTTTGTGTTGTGCACCAGTACGGAGTTCATGTGACTTGTTTGGATGTGTCACTGTGGCACCCAAGTTATTAATAACTATCTTATAAACCTCTACCTTTTCCCTCTGCTGCCATGTCTCCTCCCCTTGCTCCATCAGCTCCCCTGGTGCCTGCTGCCCCCCAGCCCCTCATCCTCCTCTGCTCTCCTGACTCCTGCCCTTCTCACTGCCCTCAGCCCTCCTGAGACCTGTCCCCCTCCACCAGCCCTTCTCTCCCCACTGTGCCCACTCCTCCAGTAGCCCCACTCTGATCATGTGAGCTACCCCTCCTCATCCCCTCTTCTAACACCTCCCTCTACACACCTGGCCTGCCTCTCTCCTCTGGTGCTGGTCCCTCTGCTTCACCCCCCAGTATCCCCTAGCACCTGCACCTTCCCTTAGCCCTGCACCCTCCTGGTGCCTCCCCCTTCCCTCACTGTCCCTGCCCCCTTTTCCCCTGATTCCCCCTCGTCCCTCTCTGGAGTCCCCCCCTACATTTGGGGGTGATCCCTGGGGGCTGCTGATGGGTTCTGTGGCTTCCATGAGTAACCCCACTGCTGGGGACACTAAGACCCGTCACAAGAGAGGCCCAGGGTGTTCTCCAGCTGTCTCGTGCAGGCTGCCCCAGAGGGCCCAGGTTGGGGGGTCTTGCCAATTAACCTCATACATCAGACAGTATCCAGTGTTTCTGGCCATATGGTTTCAGAGCAAGACCCTCTCACTGGGACACATTAAGCAGGCCCAGATGGCTGCCAGGGAGTGTACGTATCTGTGAACTGGAGACATGGACATTGCCCGTCAGGGAGGGGAAAAGAGCAACAATTTTTCTTGGCTGGGGGCAACTGCAAGGAGTAGCCTTTTTGCCCTCTTGCAGGAGCCTACTTTCTGATCTGCCTGGGGGATTTTAACCCTCCCCCGACTCTCCCTCACTCCTGCCCCAGGGAATCTACCCTCTCAGGGTGCAGGTTTATCCTGCCCTCCCTCAACCCAGCCTCAGGCAGAGGTGCCGAGGGAGGATGCCCATGTGTCCCCTCCCTCCCCCCGAGCCTGCAAATGCAGGCAGGGACTGGAAGGGGTTAAAGCCCCACCTCTCTGCCTGCTCCCACCCCGGCCCCGCCCCGCCAGCTCCGGACAGTGCTAGTGGCTGGGCTGTTTCTTCCCTGCCTCCCTCCCCTGCTTCTGCATTCAGAGCCAGATTCCCTTGAATTATCCACCCCTGCTGGAGCCTCTTCCCGAAACTTTCGGGCAGCGGGCAGGGCCTCGCCTGCCATGAGTCCGCCCCTGCCAGGCAGCCTCCCCGGCCCGGCACTGCTGGCCCACGGGCTCTACGCCTCCTGCACCGCCCCCTGCATCTGGGCTCTGCGCGGCGTCCAGGAGCGGCTTGCAGGGTTTATCCCCCTCCTCCTCCAGCAGCCTCCAGCCGGCCCATCTGCCATGCACGCCTGTGGCTGGGACTCAGCATTAGTTTTGAGCACCAGGAGGGAGTTTCCTCAGCTCTGGAAATTTGTTTCTCCCTCCTGATCTGACAAAGTCTTGAGTTTGCTGAATGTCAAGGCACTCTGCGCTTTGCTCAGGTTTTGTCTGGGGATTCAGTAGAGGAGCCAGGCCCTCAGCTCAAGGCAGTTGGGAATTTCGTTACTGAATAGCTCATATTTACAACACAGCTTCACATGTCTTGCATCTTCCAACCAAGAGTCTCACTGCCCTTGCCAGATTCCATGAGACCAGAAAGCATCATGCCACTTTGCAAACCAGCACACAGTGATGCTATACGATTTACCCTAAGGGCAGATAGCAGGGGCCCGGCTTCCTAAGCTCTGCACTAGCCCCTTGAATCTGCTTTCTAAACTGGAAACTACTGTTTTAGACAAGAAAAAAAGAATGCAGACCACTCTATCCAAGCAACAGCTGAGCTCAGCTGATGAAATGCAGGAGTGTGCAGAAGAAAGAGGCTTCTTTGTGAGCAACAGAAATCATGGATTAAAAAAAAAAAATCTATTTATGGATGTAGAAGCATTAAAACTTTTACTGTAGAATCTCAGCCTGTTCTTTGCTGAATATCAGAGGGGTAGCCGTGTTAGTCTGAATCTGCAAAAGCGGCGAGGAGTCCTGTGGCACCGTATAGACTAACTGAAGTGTTGGAGCATAAGCTTTCGTGGGCAAAGACCCACTTCATCAGATGCATGTGACAAAGTGGGTCTTTGCCCACGAAAGCTTATGCTCCAACACTTAAGTTAGCGTATAAGGTGCCACAGGACTCCTCGCGGCTTCTTTGCTGAAGTCAGTGGAGCCAGCGAAAAGAGCCCCAACAGCAGGACATGTTTTAACAGAGTCAATTTGCATATGGGATAAATAGCAGGATACAGCCAAGCCCACCATTTCAGACACTAACCCTGCTCCTTCTCACTCAAGTTTCTGTGAGCCAAGGTCCCCTGAGACCCTTGGCTAAGTCTCTCTGCCAGGTGCTCATCTCTGGACAAGATTAGTAACTACTGTCCTGCTCTCAAGCCACCCACAGCGCCTCATAGAATCCTAGGGTTGGAAGAAACCTCAGGAGTCATCGAGCCCAAAGCAGGACCAACCCCAACTAAATCATCCCAGTCAGGGTTTTGTCAAGCCGAGACTTAAAAACCTCTAGGGATGGAGATTCCACCCCCTCCCTAGGGAATCTATTACAGTGCTGCACCCCCCTCCTAGTAAAGTAGTTTTTCCTAATATCCAACCTAGACCTCCCCACTGCAACTGTCTCCTCCTCCCTTCCCCTTCAAATCCTTCCTGTCCTCTTTCACTAAGGCTGTGTCCAGACTCAGGGTTTTTTTCGGGAAAAGTAGCCTTTTTCCGAAAAAACTTCCCCTGCGTCCAGACTCAAGCCGCGTTCTTTCGAAATTAAATCGAAAGAATGCGGCTTTTCTTTCGATGGCGGTAAACCTCATTTCACGAGGAAGAACGCCTTCTTTCGAAAGTTCCTCTTTCGAAAGAAGGCGTTCTTCAATGTAAATAGGGCTTCTTCGAAAGAGAGCATCCAGACTCACTGGATGCTTTCTTTCGAAAAAGCAAGCCACTTTTTCGAAAGTTCAACGTGCAGTCTAGATGCTCTCTTTCGAAAGAGGCTCTTTCGAAAGTATCTTTCGAAAGAGCCTCTTTCGAAAGAGGCTTGCAGTCTAGACATAGCCTAAGAGTATCAGAGGGGTCGCCGTGGAAGTCTATAACTTAAAAAAAAAAAAAAAAAAAAGGAATAGTCCTGTAGCACACTAGAGACTAACAAATTTTTATATATTCCCTCAGATGTGAGTGGAGAAAAAAGGGAAAACTTCCCAGAAAAAGCAGGGAGAGTGAGAGGGGAAAAAAAACAACCACCTGTCCATAGTAATGCTGGCGCTAATGAGGCTGTAAATGTCCCGTACTTAGCTTCTGACCTCATTTGGGTGCTGAATATAACAGCCCATCATGTCTTTGTTCAGGCCATGCCAGATTGTGGAATATGCAAATTTGACACTGTTTCCTTCTGTAGCTGGTTCCTGAAATTCCTTTGTAGGACACTTACAAACTTGGCCTCATTAGCACCGGCACTGCAGTTGACAGGTTTTTTTCTCTCTCTCCCCCTTCTTTTTCTGTTACAGATTGGGAGGGTTCCCCTTTTTTTCCTCCATTCTCATCTGAGGAAGTGGGTTGTGCCCACCAAAGCTCTTGTATTTTGTTAGTCTCTAATGAGCTACAGGACTACTCATTGTCTTTGATGAAGTTCTTCAAGGCAGGTCCCACCGTGTGTTTGTGCCTGTCCCATACTCAACACAAAGGGGTACTAACTGGCCTCCTGGGTTGCAGCTTCAGTGGAGATACCAAGGGCCAAATGGGCCTGTCAAGGGGTACACCCCTGGCATGGGGTACGCCCCCCCCCCCAAGGTCTCGTTACCCCCATTTGGGCCCCTTGATCAGGGCCTACATGGTACTAACCATCCCAACACAAAGTCCAGGCCCCTCTATCAGGGCAGATACGGTACTCCTAGTCTCAATACAATGTCCCAGCCCCTCTATCAGGGCAGATACAGTACCAGAGGCCCAGCCCTGGGAAAAGCCTCTCCTGGCCGGGGGTGATTGCCCAGGATGCAGAAAGAGGTGGTAGGGGGACCCAGGCCCTCCCTCTCCACCAGGTCCCAGCACAGGGCCCTTTAGATAGGGACTGTTGCTCCTGCCTGCTCGGTAGGAATCCAGCCGATACTCACCGAGCTGTGATAGCAACCCCTTGCCCTGGGCTGCTTCCTACCACCCTGGTACCCCGATAGTCTGTCTCCCTTGATGTCTGTCCTTACTGGGGTTAGGGCTGTAGGTGATCCGGTCCCTCAAGCGGGGTTGGCTGCTGGCTCTTCTCCCAGAGTCCAATGCTGGCTCTCTCTCTCCGGCCTCAGCTGCTGCAGGAACACCAGGATTGCTGCCTGTACCCTTCTACCCTCCAGCTGCTGCGCAGCTGCCTCTCTCTCTCTCTGCAGGGCTCCCTCTGCATTTATACTCTGGCTCTGCTGGGAGCAGGCCCAGCAGGACTGGAGGGGTGGGGCTTTTTCAGCCAGCTGGGCCTGGGCTACTCCCAGCCCTTCAGTGCGGGGCCTGGTCCTCCCGTCACAGGGACATAGAGACTCATCTCCCTTCATACTCAGAGGCTGTGTCTAGACTGGCCACTTTTTCCAGAAAATCAGCCGCTTTTCCGGAAAAACTTGCCAGCTGTCTACACTGGCCGCTTGAATTTCCACAAAAACACTGACCATCTCATGTAAGATTGTCAGTGCTTTTGCGGAAATGCTATGCTGCTCCCGTTCGGGCAAAAGTCTTTTCCCGAAAAACTTTTGCGCAAAAGGGCCAGTGTAGACAGCAGAGATTTGTTTTCCGCAAAAAAGCCCCGATCGCGAAAATGAAAATGGAAAAGCATCCTGCCAATCTAGACGCGCTTTTCTGAAAATGCTTTTAACGGAAAACTTTTCCGTTAAAAGCATTTCTGGAAAATCATGCCAGTGTAGACGTAGCCAGAGGGACTTCTCTGTCTAACGCCGGAGGTGCATTGGCAGGGAAAGCTTGCCCTGGCAAAGGCCGTGCTGCAGCAACCACAGAGGGTTCAGTGTCCAGGGTGGGAAATTGGGAACCTTTCCTTGGTGCACAAGTCACAGCCTTTCAAGAAGACGCATTTTTTTGTGCCACATCCTGAGCTGGTGTAAATCAACATTGCTCCAGCGAGGTCTGTGGGGCCACACTGATTTACGCTAGCTGGAGATTTGGCCCATAACCTGGAAATTTAAGATTTCAAAGCAGTTTTCAAACCCTTCTTTTGTGAGTCTGCTAAAAAGTGATGTCACTGTTTGCAGATGCTTTTACCTTCTCCTGCTCCAGTTTGCACATTGGCTAAGCAGGAGAGCTGACAGGTCCGTGTTGATCGCTGTCTCTGTGTTAGGGTTTCTAATGGAAATTCAGAGGCGAACGCACCACAAAGAGAACATCTTTTCTCCTCTACTCTCTTGCTGGTTTTAACTGTCATATTTATTTTTTACAAACGAGCCAATCTCTGCTGTATTTTTATCGACAGTCAATTCACCAACGGTGAAGCTGAAGAACTTGGACATGTGTTGTTTGAGACATCTGAGCATATGTGCAATGCTTGCGTGCTCTTTCCCCCTTCTGTGTGGATTCTGAGCTGCTCATCTGTGTGGTATAGACCCTACGTTGGAACATAGGAATGGCCACACTGGGTCAGACCAAAGGTCCATCTAGCCAGTGTCCTGACTGCTGACAGTGGCCAACGCCAGGTGCCCCAGAGGGAATGAATGGAACAGATAATCATCAAGAGAATCATCCCCTGTTGCCGATTCCCAGCTTCTGACAAACAGAGGCTAGGGACACCATCTCTGCCCACCCTGACTAATAGCCATTGATGGGCTAATCCTTTTCCAAATCCTGTTAAAATCCTGGACTTCACAAAGCCCTGTGGCAAGGAGTTCCACAGGCTGACTGTGCGCTGTGTAGCTAACAGAAAATCTTCTTCACATCAAGTGGTCAGTGCCTCTGCTTTTGTAGCAGGTTCTCTCCCCATTGCTGCCATGAACCTCCAGGAGCCATTTTGGGAGTGCTAGGAGTCCTTCCATCAACCTGACCAGCCTCTGACAATCCTTCGGGCCTCACACACAGTAAGTGGGACTTCAGCAACATGGAACGGCATCACACTGCCCCCTCAAAGATATCTTTCCCTTCCTAGGGAGAAGGACAATTGGGGCTTTTCCCTAAAGGGAAGGAGACCAGCTGCTTCAGGGAAGTGGCGCTGTCAGGAGCTCCCTCCAGCTGGGGACGTCAGACCCTTGCTCAGGGGAGGGGGATGCTTCCAGAAGGGCACCCCCATTCGGCGGAAAATGCCATCCCTGAAGAGAACAGCACATAAAGGTATGGAGAAGACTAGTCCTTCCTCAGCCACTCCCAGCAGACGGAGTAGGCCTAACTAGGCCTCCACCCCACCCCTGCTCTGCTGCCTTAAGGTATTAGACCTGCTCTTTAAAGGGCCCAAAATAGCTAAAAGACCCAGGCTGAAGGCTGTGATTAACAATAGCACTCCTGTGGCGTAATGGGGCTCTTATTAATGAGATTAACACTTGCCTGTACAGGACCCAGAACCTCTCAGGGGGTGGTCTGAAACTGGGATGAGCTCCTGCAAGAATGAAGAACCAACCCAGAGCTCACCACCTTCCGCTCCAGGAGCAAAGCACATTTCTTTGACCTGGGCCACATTTAATCCACATAGGAACAGGTGTATTTCTTTCTTTTTTTTTTAAAGACACACTGCCAGAGAAGGCAGTCATGCTTCTTCCTCTAGGGAGAGGAGGGGAGAACAAACCACCCATGACAGTGGTGTGTCCTGTGGCTTAGCACTGCTTGAAGGCATCAGACTCAAGGGTGAGGAGCACCGTGTAGGAAACCTACACAGAATGGAACCAAACAGAATTCTCTTCAGACTCTCACTGCCGCAGGCAGGCAGAGCGGATCCAATTAACAGGAAAAGAGTAATCAAGAAAAGGTGTTAATGTGCCAAACGGTGATTAGGGCTCTTAGCACTGTTCTTAGGAAGTGAGTGTGCCCACACAAGCGGGTGGGGAGGGGGGCACTGAGGCAAGGGGGAAGGCTTCTGGCTAAAAGCCTGTGAGGTAATGCAGGAGACTTCCATGGGTGTGTGACATCCGTGCTGGAACTAGGAGTGTGTGGGGCGGGAGGGGGGAGATGTGTGTGCTGCAGCACCCCCTGACCTGAAGTGGTTTCCATTATATCCAGGGTTTACAGTTTGGTGCAATAGCTGTCAGCACCCCCACTATACAAATTGCTCCAGCATCCCTGACATATGGTTCCAATTCCTTCCTCTAGCAGTTGTGCGGATTGAGGCAACCTCTAGGCTCTAGCCCTCGGGTCCATCCCCCACTCGTCTTTCTGGCCATTTAGGCAATTCAGGTCTGAGTGGGAGCCCCCATGTCCTCACCTCCAAGCTGCAGCCCTGCTTTATCTTTGATGGGAGTGGGAGAGGCCGGTCACCAGGCAGGGCTCCTTCCAGACTCCAAAATATACATGGCTATATCCAGGCTCTTTCAAAGAGGTTTCTCCCACAATAGAAGCAAGCGAACAAACAAAAGTATTAGCGTATGAGGACAGAAGCTTTCATGAGCAACAATCTGAGGAAGTTTCTGCCCTAATACCCTAATAAATGTCTTGCAGCCCCTGAAGCTATGTCTAGACTGCAGAGTTTTTGCGCAAAAACTCGTGGAGCATCCACACCTCAAGTGTGTTTTTGCGCAAGAAAATTGACAGAACAGAGGGGTTTTTGCACAAGAGTTATTCCTCTTTCTACAAGGAATAACTCCTTTCTGTGCAAGAGCTCTTTCACAAAAAGGGGTGTGTGGACAGGGAACTGCCTCTTTTTGTGCAAAAAACTCCTATAGAAAAAAACACAGGTTCCCTGGTGACCATTCTGTGACTAGCAATCAGAGCTTTCTTTCGAGAGTGTCCATGCAGTCTGGACGCTCTCTTGTGCAAAAGCGCATCGCTTTTTCGATGCACTTTTGCAGTGTGGACACTCTTGCACAAGAAGTTTTTGCAGAAGATCTCTTCCGCAAAAAGCTTCTTGCGCAAGAAGCCTGCAGTGTAGACGTAGCCTGAGAGACTCACAAAACATGTAGACAGTATCATGAGCTTCCGTGGGCAGAACCCGCTTCTGAAGAACTTCTAAAGAAGTGGGCTGTGCCCACAAAGGCGCCTGATACTGTCTACATGCTTTGTGAGTCTCTAAGGGGCTGCAAGACTATTGGTTGTTTTTTTAAGGTTTTCCAGTTATAGACTAACGCAACTCCCCCTCTGAAACCTAATAAAGGTGTTAGTCTTTAAAGTGCCATCGGACTCTTTGTTTTTGCTGAAACAGATGAATGCGGCTGCCAGAAAAAAAACAGTCCTTTAGTTCAGCCCTGACTTTCAGGGTTCAGACCCACCTCTCTGAGGAGCCTCTGGCAGTTTCCAAGTTTTGACCAACTTTTCAGCCTCAGAGCTGTCTCTTTCCTTTGCCTCAGGGAAAGGAAAGGCTCCGCTGGAGCCTTTCCCACACAAACACAACCTATCCCAAACAACTCCTCCTTTTTTGCCCCCCTAGCAGTCCAGGTGTAGCCTGGTTCCTTTGAATTGGCTGGATTGGACTCATATGCTCTGCTCCAGGGGAGCTGGCCCTAGTCTATCCCCAAGGATCAACTGCCCTTGGACATGGCTCCAGATACATGAGGTCTCTGCCGGGGCTCAGCACGACTGTTACCTGTTGTGATGATCACCTGTTGTGTTTACTCCATCTGGGGCTTCTGGCATTGGCCACTGTCAGCGGACAAGATGCTGGGCTAGATGGACCATTGGTAGGGGCCAGTTCAGCCATTTTTATCTAATTCTTCAGTGGGCAGGCTAAGGTCCTCTATCCTCCCAGAGTGACACTCCTCTGCTTTATGTGGGCTGGAAGCGGTCGCCAAAGGGGGAGGTCTCAGACTACCACCCCCATCTCAGTGGAACACCTTGTGAGGTCGGATGGTTCCCCCCTCCCCAGTGTCACAAAGGGCCACAATGAGGTAGCAACAGAGCCTTTGCCAGGCTGGTATCAGCAGAGATGCCACAACGCAGTGGGTGTGAGCGACCGTCTCAGGCTCTTTGAAGACTCAAGAAGATGTGACTGCGTCAGTTACACTGGAGTCACACCTGCAGTGGTTCCCCTCCCAACCATGAGGGCTAGCAAGAGATTTTTTTTGGAAGGAATGTTTAGATCATGTCACCCTCACGTGACAGGATCCTACACACATGCCCATTGTGACTGTGACATAACAGGCTTCATTGTTACTCTCCCTGAAGAGCTCCTCAAGTGCACACCCTAAACCCTCACTCTGAACTGTTCCCTAGGTACTCACCCTACAAAAACGCTCTCAGTGTTCCTCGCACATCACTGCCCCCCCCATGCTATCCCCAAACAGCACCTGGGGGGTGACACGATGCCTTCCTCCTGGAAAGTTCATGCAAAAGTCCTCCCTAAGTAAACTTACCTCAGGTGCTCACAGTTTTCCTGGGCCTCACTCAAACCTGCTCTTCAGGTGCTCATAGTACACCACTCCACACTAAAGAACTCCTCCAAAACAGTTCTGCAGGTGCACAGTCTAACCTGCCTGCCATAGCTTCATCCTGTACCACAGCTGGAGGCTCGTTCTTAACTATTCCTAAGTGCTCTCCAGCAAATTCTCCTCAGTAGCTCCAGATTAAGGCAGTCTGGGGCACAAAGGAAGCCCTCACAAGGGGATGTGTCTGTCTCTGCTCTCGCATCTTGGGCCTGTCCTGCTTGTAGTAGTACGGCCAAAAGCCCCACAATTACTCCTCTGCGACTCAGCCAGTTTGCACCTTTCGCAGTGCTGGTGTCATGCGACTTAGGCAAACCAGCCTGGCTTCGCTCAGATCAGTGTTTCCCAATTTTATTTGGCTGAGGAACCCTTTTCAGCTTTTCAAAATTTCAAGGAACCCCTAGCTTTGTCAAGCAAAAAAAAAAAAAAAAAAAAAAAAAAAAACGGGGGGCGAGGGAGGAGAAAGGGACTCACCAATTCATGAAATTCACATTCCTTCCCCAAGACCCCCCTCCCATCTCCCTTCTGTGAGGCCTCATCCGCTCTGTTCCCCTCCTCTCCATCACTTGCTCTCCCCAGCCCTTATACCTGTCTCAACCTAATGAGAGTGAGGTGTGGGGTGGGAATGAGGGATTTGGGTGTGGGAAGGGGTGAGAAGTACAAGCGCTGGGAGGGAATTTGGATGCAGGAGAAGGGGCTGTTGGCTCAGGGAGGGGGCTCCAGGCTCAGGAGTGTTGGGTGCAGGTGGAAGGTTGGGATGCTGAGCAAGCCAGGGCTTGTGGATGTGAGGGTGCAAGAGTTTGGGCTGGATATGTGAGGGGCTCAGGGCAAGGAGGCTGTGAGTATGATGGGCTCAGGACACAGATTTGTGATGTGTGGATGGTGGAGGAATGTTGTGGCAGAAGACTGAGGATGTGGGATGCAGGAGTGTGGGGATGTAAGAGGCTCAGGACAGGGGGTTCCAGTGTATGATAGGCTCAGATTTGGGGTCAGGTGGTGCAGGAGTGTTATGATGATGCAGTGAAATGGGGGTTTGGTCCCAATTGGGGGCTTGTTGCCAAGGCTTCATTTTTAAATAAAATATTATGTCAAACTCAAAAGGTTTTAGCATTGTCTTTATTTATGAGAGGGGTGAGGAACCTGTTTTGAGTCAAGGGTCACTGACCCACAGAAAAGTCAGTTGGGGCCACACAAGTGAGATGCAAAAAAACAAAAAAAAGCTCCTCCAAAAAACCCCCAAGCATCACTAATGTGGTCTGAAATGTGCTGGTGGGGGTAGGGGACAGAGTGATAGTGGGGGTTGGGGCTGGGGAGAAGGTGCTGCTGGGTGGAAGGATGCTGGCTCAGGTGGCGGGGTGCTGGGGCAAGGTGCTGGGACAGGCAGGTGGCAGGGTGCTGGGGTCAGGGACATGGTCCTGCTGGGCACTAGGGTGACTGGCAGGGTGCTGCTGGGTGCTAGAGTGGATGGCAGGGTGCTGGGGCTGGGGCCAGGGCCAGGGTGGTGCTGAGTCCTGGGGTGTGAGGCAAGGTGCTGGGGCCAGGGCAGTGCTAGGGTGGATGGCAGGGCTGCCAAGGAGCAGGATAGGGATGGGGTGCAGGATCTGGGAGGGAGCTGGGGGGTGGAAGGGGACAAGGTCTGGGTAGGTGCAGACCAGATAGGTAGGGTGCAGAAGCAGGCTGGATGTAGGGTGTCTGGCTACGAGGGAGGGTGCAAGGAGGGGACTTGGGTAGGAGTTGGACCTCCCTGATCTGGCACCCTCTGGATCTGACTGGTCCCAGATGAGGAATTTTTGGACCAGGGGAGGTAATTTCAGGGCTCCTGGTCCCCCCCCTTCCCCACTAGGCTTCTTTGCACCTTTATCCCCTGCAACCAAACTAAGCTGCCCACCCCTGCTGGTTCCCTGCACTTCCCCCAAAACCATCCCCCACAATCCAAGCTCCAGCTCCAGCTCCAGATCCAAATATTGCGGGAGCATGAGCACCACAAGCCCACACAACTCGCCGCCCACGCCTCTGCTGGCTAGCCGGCTCTCTCTCTCTCTCTCTTTCAGAGGAGGCGGGGGAGCGCCGGCTCTTCGCGGAACCCCTCGTTTTGCTCCGCGGAACCCTGGGGTTCCGTGGAGCACCAATTGGGAAACACTGGCTCAGATCATGTCTTCAACAGGGAGGGATAAACACATAATTTTAAAAGAAGAAAGCTGAGATGCTAACATTAGAGACAGGCCCTAGATATGTCCTCACTATATCCACTCCCCTAATGAGCTTCCCACTCTCTGATGTAGCCCTTTGCCCCATTCCTCATTCTCTTACAAGTTCACATCCCGATGACGTCCCATACCTCACTCCCCGACTGTGCTGACACTCTGGTCTGTCCAAAACACAAGTATAAACATATCCCGTAAACATACTTACTATAAACTGGACTGTCCTAAAAACTTAGCAATGGTTCAAATGAGGAAAACACATGCACAGAGATGCCTCCCTTCTGTTGCACCCCAGGTCCTGGGACACAGACCGGAAAGAAGAGACATTATCTGTGTGGACAAAATCTCTCTTGAGAGAGCTGGGAACCCAAGCGGAGTCCTGGACAGATTCCACCCATGCGGGAAAGTCTTCAGCGGCTGGACGTACCAGACCCAAGAGAATCCCTGTGAGGGAGATGCCAGAGAGGTGTGAAAAAAAGCCTCCTCCCCACCCTGTCAAGGAATTCTCTCAGTTTTCTACCTCGAGGCCGCCCCTCCAGTAAGTGCAGTAGCAGGTGCTAACACAGAACAGAGGGGCTGTAAACACTGGTGACCTGCCTGCACTTGCTCTCCAGAGTTGCTTTTTGGATAAATCTTCCAGTCTAGTGCATTGAAGGGCAAGGGGGCTGTAGTAGGTTCATGCTTACCCAAGAGTAACCTGGTTTGCTCCCCCATAAGAGCTGACTACTGCGAATAATTAACAGAGACCTTCCTTTAGTGCAGGGGTGACACCCCCCTGCCTTTTAGTGCTGAAGGTGAAGGGTTCAAGCCCTGTTGAGGACCTTGAGGCTATGGCTACACTGCTGGGTGGTTTTTTTTTTTCAGAAGAAGATATGCAAATCACGCTCGTATTTGCATATCTTCTTCCGATTCTTTTTGTGGAGAGTGGTTATAAAGCAGAAGGGTGCTCACCCTCATCCAACAGCCAACTGCCTGGATGCCTTTACAAAACGGCATGGTGTGCAGACGAGGGACGCTCCTAGAGAAAGGTGTTCTGCTTTCATTAAGCCAAAGCGAGGGGCACCTGCTGAGTCTGACTGAAGAAACATGGGCCCAGTTTTCTTTCCAACAGCACCAGGGTTTTCACTACTTGAACGGATGATGGTTTGAATTTCCAAAGAGATTGGAATGTGATCTGGGCCTGAGGAGGAGGACAGAGATCTTTCTTCTAAGGGGCAAGAGACCAGGCAAGCTGTCTAAATGTTAAGCCAACATTCAGGAAAATATTTCCTGGAGGAAGTATCGGCAGGGGTACTGTCCGTGCTGGGCAGATCTGGCTCGTTCAGCTGCAGTCAGGATGCATTAGGGTCAAGAGCCAGAGAGCAAGATGAACGAGAGAAAGGAGACGAGAGAACAAGAAGTGACAGAGGGGATAAGAAAGTGAAAGAATAAGGAAGAAGAATGATCCCGGTGCAGAGAGAAAGGAATAAAGAATGATTGAGCGCTAGCGAGAGCCAGGAAATCCGAAGGAGAGAGGAGCTGAGAAAATGCAGGGAGAGGTAAAAAAAGCTTGCAAGGCGGGACGGGTGAGATGCATTAGAGAGAACCTGGACAGAAGAGAGATGACAGGGAAGAAGGGAAGATTGAAAGAGAATGTGACAGAAGAAAGAGGAGGGGGTTGCTTCCACCCAGCAGAGATGACAAACTGTCAGCAGTGGTTGGTACCATCCCCAGACATGTACATTTATCTGGGCACCTGCAGTGCCTCCCTCCTGGGCATCTTGGGGTAATTTGGAACTTGCTCCGCTCAGGCCACCAACTCATCACTTCTGGGTCTTGTGAGTCATGCATGCAGCAACCGCAAATCTCTCTCTCTGCAGCTCAGTGACTCTGGCCCCGGCAGGGCACAAAGCAGATCATGGGTCACATGCCTGATTTATGAGGAGAGGCTGAGGGATTTGGTCTTAGTCTGCAGAAGTGAAGAGTGAGGGGGGCTTTGATAGCAGCCTTCAACTACCAGAAAGGAGGTTCCAGAGAGGATGGAGAGAGGCTGTTCTCAGTGGTGGCAGATGGCAGAACAAGGAGCAATGGTCTCAAGTTGCAGTGGGGGAGGTCTAGGTTGGATATTAGGAAAAGATTTCACTAGGAGGGTGGGGAAGCACTGGGATGGATTCCCTTGGGCGGGGGTGGAATCTCCATCCCTAGAGGTGTTTAAGTCCCGGCTCGACAAAGCCCTGGCTGGGATGGTTTAGTTGGGGTTGGTCCTGCTTTGGGAAGAGGGTTGGACTAAGTGACCTCCTGAGGTCTCCTCCAGCCCTAGGGTTCTAAGACAAGCCAGCTATGGGGCTGCCATTTAGAATAAATCTCAGGACAAGCTTCCTAAGTGCAAGAACAGTGGGACAATGAGCAACCCTGGGTGGTTGTGAAAGTCTCTTCACTGGAGGTTTTCAAAAGGAGGCTGGATAACCATCTGCCATAGATTTAAATACTCACTGCCAAGAGGAAGCATTTGTTGTAAGACTACTACCTGGCCCATGCGGTTCCTCTAACCCAGTGATCATTAACCAGTAGATTGGGATCTACCAGTAGATCTTCAAACCTCTGACAGGTGATCCTGACTGGTTTGGCTGGGAAGCTCTCAAGCACTGGCACTTCAGTTGCCCCTCCACCCCGTCATGCTGCTCCTGCCCTCTGCCTTGGAGCTGCCTCTTGGGAGCCTCCTGCTTGCTGTGCAGGGTGTGGGAGGGAGAAGAGGTGGCACTGATGTCAGGGTGTCCCTCCTCCTCCCAATAAAGATACCCTGTCTCCACACAGAGAGGAGGGGATGGAGGGTGCTTGGCAATGCAAATCTCTGTCACTCTCACACAGTGTGTGTGTGTGTCTGTCATTCTCACAAACACACATTGTCCTTCCCTCTCATCTCCTGACCCAACACGTATTGGGGGGGGGGTGGTTGTTACTACTTTTACTGCTTGCAAAGTGGGTTATTTTTAGTTTTTGACTGGTCTGTGCATTTCATAACTTTCATTTCTCTCTTATGCTTACATGTAATTCTTTGGGTAGTGAGTTCTAAAATGCTTACCCTGTTGTGGCTGGAGTAATTGTGCTCCTGGAAGTGGCTGGCATGTCCCTGCAGCCCCTGAGGGAGGCAGGGCAGGGGGTCTCTTCATGCTGTCCTTGCCTGTGGACACCAGTCCTGCTGCCCCCATTGATCAAAAATGGAGAACTGTGGCCAGTAGAGGCTGGTGCCTGTAGAGCCATAAGCACATGGCCAGTTCTTTTCAGGAGTGGTGCAGGGCCAGGTCAGGAGTAAGCCTGCATTAGCTCCACTGCTCTATGCATGGGGGGGGCTGTCTGGCCACTCCCAGGGTGGGTGGAGGCAAATGCCCTGTCCCCTAGGTGCACTCCAGAGCCCACCCCACCTCTAGGGCATCCCTTATCCTGCCTTCCTAATGCAGGAGCCCACCCCAGTCCTTGGGGCAACTGGAGCTGGCTGCCAGGCCATTGCCTGGGTGGGTGAGGACTTCAGTTCACCACCCTGTGCTGCAGAGGCTGATGCCCTATCCCCAAGTTCACTGGAGATCCCACTCCACCTCCAGCAGGTCCCTTATCCTCATCTCTAAATGTGCAAGCCAGCTCTATCCCTGTGTTGGCTGTCAGGCCACTCCCATGGTGGGCAAGACTTGAACCCACAAAGCTGTGCTCTGCAGGGGAATGCTCTATCCCCGTGGTCCCCAACACGGTGCCATGGCGCCCGCGGGGGCATTCGTGTGCGCCCGCCACGTGCTCGGGGCTGGCCTGGCCCCGGGCGCGTGGCGCTTGGGGCGGGGGGCGCCGGCCCCGGCCACTTGGAGGGGGGGGGGCGCCGGCCCCGGGCGCACGGAGCTTGGGGGGGAGGGGGCGCCGGCCCCGGGCGCACGGAGCTTGGGGGGGAGGGGGCGCCGGCCCCGGGCGCACGGAGCTTGGGGGGGAGGGGGCGCAGCCCCGGGCGCACGGAGCTTGGGGGGGAGGGGGCGCCGGCCCCGGGCGCTTGGAGGAAGGGGGGCGCTGGCCCCGGGCGCAGCTATGGGGGGGGGAGCGCGGCTATGGGGGGCCCCGCCCTCCGCCCCCGTCCCCGCCCCCTGGCACCCGGCGGGCGAACGGCCACACCCCCTGGCGCCCGGCCACCACCACAGGTTGGGGACCACTGCTCTATCCCATAGGCCACTCCAGAGCCCACCCCACTACCCTACCTTCAGGGTGCGCCCTCCCACACTCTGAACCCTTTGGCCCAAGACCAGAGCCTGCACCCCAATCTCCTACCCCAGCCTGGTGAAAGTGAACAAGATTCAGGGAGGAAGGGGGATGGAGTGAGCAGGGTGAAGCCTCAGAGAAGGGGTGGAGAAGGGGAGGGACTCAGAGAAGTGGGGGAAAGGAAGCTGGGCAAGGGTATTTGAGTTTGAGGTAGATCTTACATTGCACTTAAATTGAAAAAGTGATCTTGTGGTTAAAATGGCTGGAGACCATTGCTCTAACCCTACGACTTTGGCCCTCACATCCCCCCAGTCTTCATACAACCCTGTCAAAAGCACTCTGTGATCAGCCACATTCCAGAGGATTATCCATAGGATAAAGTGAGGCTAGTGGGAATATAACTCCAGCCTTGGTGTCTGTGGTTTTACATTCCTGCCTAATGCATCCAGTTCACCTGTGCTGCTTCCATGCCAATGGAAGGTTGGGGCGGCAACCCTTCCACCCAGCTCCACCCCATCATCTGAACCCTCTGCAGATTTAGCGGCTTCCAGGGCGAGTAACTCTCAACTTCCATCCTGGGCAGCTTCGCAGAGCTAACCAGCCTGGGGAGGGATCTCCCAAAGTGAAAGAGCAGAATTACCCCATTGGCCTAGTGCCCCTTACCAATGCACTCATGGCATGCAGGCATGCTGCAAATACAATCTTTGCCGGCCCGGTGTTTGGAGTCTCCATTCATTGCAGGACCCTAGGCAAAATAGTTGAGCTACATCATAAAATTGAACTAAACGATTATGTGGCATTTATACCTGGCACTTGCATTGTCCAGCCATTAAGGATTCAGTGCACTACCCACACCACTGCCGGCTCTGGAGCTTTCAAGTTATCCTTTGTGCGCTCAATCCTGCACGGCGCGCCATGCCCTCAATTACTAATGAAGCCCTTTGGAGCTGAGTCAGGTCCCCGGTTAGTTCCCTTGTTATGAAAAGAATCTTAGAGCGGGAAAGCAAAGGTACCTTGGGCAGCCAGCAGATGGCAGCACAAACAGCACAGCAGAAAACTACATTACAGGGATGTGTCCGGTGCACACACCCAGGGGACGGCCCATGAGCCTAGGCAGACTAGGCAGTTGCCTAGGGCGCCGCCAGCCCGGGTGCCTGATCACGGCCATTGACGGCCGAGCAGGCGGGGGCGCAGATCGGGCCTTCCGCCTAGGGCGCCAGCTGCCGAAGCCGGCCTCGGACCGCTCCTGCACATACCGCAACACCGTGCTCCTTTGCCCTGGGTTCACGTGTTGCTCGTGAATAGGAGGCAAAGAAAGGCTCTTTTCTCTTGTTGCAATGCCCAGCTCGCCAGGCATTAGATGCCACACCAGGCATTGTCAGCGAGAGCCAGCTGGGGTCTGGTGTGTTAGGAGCAGGTAGTTTGAAAGGCCCCTAGCCTCCTCCACCCTGTCACGCACAGACTCCCATTCAGTCTCTGTGGCCCATTCACGCCTTTGGGATGACCAGCCAGGACAACGAGTGTTCCAGGGTTGCCACTCTGCCAGCAAATGACCTGAGATCCTCCAATTTGTTCCATAGGTCAGGCCACCAAATAAGTGGCAAATAGTGATGCCCTTTACAGCCTGGCTCTCCAGGGGGCGTTCCACTGGAGTGAGAGGACGATCCGGCCCCTTCTTGCTCTTAGCCTCAGCTGGGTTCAGTTCACGGAATCCTAGAATCCTAGAACCGAAAGGGACTTTGAGAGGGCATTGAGTCTAGTCCCCTTCCCTCACGGCAGGACCAAGCACCGTCTAGAATAGATCATCCCTAATAGATCCCTATCCAACCTATTCTTAAATACCTCCAGTGATGGAGATTCCACAACCTCCCTAGGCAATTTATTCACCACCCAGACAGGTAGGAAGTTTTTCCTAATGTTCAACCCAAACCTCCCTTGCTGCAGTTTAATCCCATTGCTTCTTGTCCTATCCTCAGAGGCCAAGGGGAACAATTTTTCTCCCTCCTCCTTTTAGGGTGTGTCTAGACTACAGGGTTTTGTCAACAAAAGTGGACTTTTGTTGACAAAACTATACCTGCGTCTACACTGCCACTGAGTTCTGTCGACATAACGTTGACAGAACTCAGCAGTTTTGTCGACGGCTGTAAACCTCATTATACGAGGAATAACGCCTTTTGTCGACAGAGTTCTGTTGACAGAAGGCGTTATTGCATCTACACTGTCATGTAGACAAAGCAGCTTGCTTTGTCAACAGAACTATATGTACTCTAGACGCTCTTTGTTGACAGAAGCTTTGTCAACGGTATCTGTCGACAAAACTTCTGTCAACAAAAGCCTGTAGTCTAGACGTACCCCTAGATACTTGAAAGCTACTATCATGTCTCCTCTTAGGGTACATCTACACTAGCTCGGTAGTTCGAGCTAGGTAGGGTAATGAGGGCAAGAACTATCGTTACTCCTGAGGATTTTTAATTCGAACTACGGAGTTCGGACTAAGGGGGATTTAAAAATGGCAGCGCCCGGGAACATGCAAATGAAGCCCGGGATATTTAAATCCCAGGCTTCATTTGCAACTCCACTTGCCCTCATTACCCTACCTAGCTCGAACTACCGAGCTAGTGTAGACGTACCCCCAGTCTTCTCTTTTCTAAACTAAACGACCCCAGTTCTTTCAGTCTTCCCTCAGCTGGTTGTCCCTATGCTGAAAGACTCCATGCCCTTCCACCCAACTTCTCAAGCCATCCCCTCTGTCCTGATACTCTGCTTCCTGCTTTAAGAGTTGGTTCTTCAGCCCTTTGGGATGTCACGAATCCTGGTTTTAATGGCTCCATCTCAGTTCTGATGGTGACCCTCCTGGAAGCCTGAACAACAGCTTCCAATGCCACCAGGGTTACCATTCCCAATTCTCAGAGGGGTAGCCATTTTAATTTGTAACTTTAAAAGCAACGAGTAGTCCTGTGGCATCTTAGCCCTGGTCTACGCTAGGGAGTTATTCTGAAATAACAAGCAGAGCGTCCACACTACCAAGCCTGTTATTTCAAAATAAGGGGCTGGTGATTTCGAAGTAATAACGCCTGCGTTCCATGAAGAATAATGCTTATTTTGAAATAGTTATTTAGAACTAGCAGTCATGTGGACGCTTCACTGCTGCTATTTCGAAATAACAACTCCCCAGAGCCATTCAAAGTAATTACTCCCCAGTGCTTCCTGGGGCTCTAAGTCGAGGTGGTGTGTCCACATTAAGGGTACATCTACACTGCAACACTATTTCAAAATAACTTAATCCGCATCTACACAGCAGGCAGTTATTTCGAAATAGTGTCAAAATACTGTCAAGCTGGAGGGCTTCTTACTCCAACTCCAGTAATCCTCAGTGTACGAGGAATAAGGGAAGTGAGAGAAAGAGCGCTCTATTTCAAAATAAGTGCTGTGTAGACACTCCCTATTTCAAAATAAGCTATTTGAAATGAGATATGCAATTGACGTAGCTCAATTTACATAGTTTATTTCAAGTTTAAGGGAGCCTGCCTCGGACTAATTTCAAAGCTTCCTTGTAGTGTGGACATGCAGTTTTGAAATAGTTATTTCAGGAGTTATTATTTCAAAATAAGTTATTTTGAAATAATTCCCTGGTATAGACATGCCCTAAGAGACTAACCAAAATATATACAATCATGAGCTTTCATGGGTAAAACCCACTTTATTAGATGAATTGGGAGTGGAAATAATAGGAGCCAAGATTGTGTGTATATATCAACAGCAGAAGAAGGACCTATCAATTGTTGGACCTGTGTTAATGAGGCTAATTAAGTGGGCTGGATCTGTCCCATACATAGCGTTTGATGTGGAAATGCAGATGTTAAAGGTGGGAGAAATTGGCTTTGCAATGAGCCAACCGGTTAATGTCTTTGTTAAAGTCCAGAGGTAACGGTGTCAAATCTGTAGATGAATTCGTTCTGGAGGCTCTCTTTGTAATTGGTTAGTGACATTCCTTTGTAGAAGAATGGCTACTTTTAAATTCAGGACTGCGTGATCAGCCAGATGACTCATTGTTTCTCCAGGTTTACAATGGCTCGGAGTCACAGCACTGGGTCACGGTGATGGGATAGTGCAACAGCCAGGCAAAGTAAGCCACCGTCTGTCTCAGGGAACAACTTTTCTTAGCAGCCCATAAACCAGGCACTTTTCTTTAAACATCATTTCCTTAGACTAGGCAGCCCCCTGCTTGCAAATTGCTTCTTTATCTGGAACCACAGTCCATCTGTCGTATCCGAGGCAATTTAATTCGTATTGGTCTATTAAGTGCTGCAGTTGCTGGAGGTGCTTTGCTGGTGCTGTGCACTGCAGTTCTGTAATTCCTTAGAAGCTAGTAAAAGCTCTCATTTTTACAGGGCTGGTTTTCCACCCTACCAGTCCAAGACACTTTCTTAAGCATTCCCATAAACTGCGACACCTCTACGGTCACACAAGGCTGAAGATGGTTGGTCACTTAAATGCCAGCTATTCAGAACAGAGCCCTCATTGTTCGCGGCTGGGACATTTAGAGCCTTTGAAGCAGCAGAGGTTGCAAATGGCAGCCATGTCTGATCCAGTTTGGGCTTTTATTGCTTACAAATGCAGGCACTGTTATGGCTTCTGGTGCCAGAAAACAAGCAAAATCACCCATGGCCATGTAGTTGTCAGGAAGCAAAACCCTGAAGTCTGGCTAGGTCGTGGGCTCATCCCTCCACACTGTGGAAGCAAGAGAAATGACCCAGGGGTGACTGGCCCTTACTGCCCACATCTGTTCTAGAAATCTCACCTGTTTGTGACCACAAAAAGGATGAAACACAGAAAAGTCAGGGGTTACGTCTAGACTGGCATGATTTTCCGGAGATGCTTTTAACGGAAAAGTTTTCCGTTAAAAGCATTTTCAGAAAAGAGCATCTAGATTGGCACGGATGCTTTTCCGCAAAAGCACTTTTGCAGAAAAGTGTCCGTGGCCAATCTAGATGCGCTTTTGCACAAAAAAGCCCCAATCGCCACTTTCGCGATCGGGGCTTTTTTGCACAAAACAAATCTGAGCTGTCCACACTGGCCCTTTTGTGCAAAAGTTTTGTGCAAAAGGGACTTTTGCCCAAACGGGAGCAGCATAGTATTTCCGCAAAAAGCACTGATTTCTTACAGTAGGAAGTCAGTGCTTTTGCAGAAATTCAAGCGGCCAGTGTAGACAGCTGGCAAGTTTTTCCGGAAAAGCGGCTGATTTTCTGGAAAAACTGGCCAGTCTAGACACAGCCAGGATATTGGGCACATTATTGATGGTAGGGACAGCTGTGGGCGTTGCCTGGCGGCAGCACAGGCTCTTACTAAATTGACTCAGCTGCACCTCAGACAATCCAGAACCCAGCTTCTAGGAGGGTCAAATGACATTGTAGGACATTGAAGGGAACTATGGGAGAAAGCGTCTAACTTCCGTAGCCCCTGCAAAACTCCCATAATTCCCCAGGGTAGCCCCTAATGTATTTGGTGTCAGGGTCATTTTTAAGTCTAGTCTTCACACGTCACCATGGAGCGTGTGTCTCTACAGCACAGTTGAAGCAGCCAGAGAGTGAGCCTACACAGCACTATTATTTCGGAATAACAATGGGAGTGTCTACACAGCAATTCCATTCTTTCGAAATGATTTTGAAATAACGCACGGCTAATTTCGAAATCTGTAAACCTCAGTCCACGAGGAATAACTCCTATTTCAAAATAGCTCTTTCGGAATAGTGATAGTGTGGACGCTCCACTGCTGCTATTTCGAAATAGCTGCTCCCCAAGGCCATTCAACGTATTTACTCCTCAGAGCCTCCTGGGGCTTTAAATAGAGGTAGCACATCCACATTAGGGAAGCCTGCCTCGGACTAATTTAGAGCCTTCCCTGCAGTGTAGACGCGCTATTTCGAAATAAGCTACTTCAGAGTATTTCTTCCGGAATAGCCTATTTCAAAATAAGCCTGCAGTGTAGGCGTACCCTGAGGGAGCAGCACTCGATTTTAATGGTAGAAGCCATCTGAACCTGATCTTGTACAGCACAAAGTGGTTTTGGTCACACGGGAGGCAAAGGATGGTTTCGGGTGGTGGATAACTTTGTTTAAGCCCAGCAACAAGAGTCTAGTGCTCCTGGCTGAGAAGAGCTATCAGGAATGGTCTCTAGAGGGCAGGGGACTGGGTCTGATGACCTCTTGAGGTCCTTTCCAGTTCTCGTGTCCTATGATTCATTTCTTTGCAGAGAAGTTCTGTCAGGTCTGAACTGAGCGCCCACCACACACCCCAGCTGGATCCAGCCATGGCAGAGGGAACAAAGACAGAGCCTTCTCTACTTGGATTTTGGCCCATGGCATTTGCTGGGGCTCTGTAGTTGATGGGTAAGTTTGGAATCGGAGGGGTCCATTTTGTCCTCTAGTTCAAAGACTATAGCGGGAAACAGGCTCAAGTGTCTTCTGTATGCTGATGGCACCAGCCCTCTATCTGTGTCTCCTCCCAGATGGGGTGGAAAGCCTTAGATGGCTGGGGCCTCAGGCCCAGGCCAGGGAGGACTGAGATGATGTATGGATTGGAGGACATGGCAGTCACTCTGCATGATGAAGTGTATAAACCCTGCATGAGCACGGACGGGAGTAAGGAACTGATTTGGGCAGGAGTGGCTGTGGCCTCACCCATAAACCATGCCAAGACTGGAGGAAGAGTTAAAAACCAGGGAAACTCTGGGACTCATGAGCTTTTCTGGGGAGAGAGAAAACTGAGAGTCTATGAAGCCCCTACTCTCACCAAAGGAGGGCACAGAGTCCCCCAGGCGAAGAGGAAAAGAGCTGAGACTTGCACCGATACTCCAGGGCTCCTTGGTAGTAAAAGAGACCCCAGTTGTGACGAGAGCAGCTTACAAGGGTTTGCTTTAGCTTTCTTTTGCTTAACCCCCTCTGCCAACCTGGTGGGTGGCATCCTGGGGGAACAGAAAGGGGTTGAGGGGTTCCGACGGAGCCATGTAAAGTAGTTTACTCGACATAGTCAATGAAGCGGGGATTTAAATAATCCCCGCTTCATTAAAATAAACATGGCCACCGCGCTGTGCCGACAATCAGGTGATCCGGCACAGCGCGGCAGTCTAGACGTGGCGCGGTCGACAAGGGAAGCCGAGGCTTACAGGAGCGGTCAACAAAGGCTTCCCTTGTCGACCGCGCCATGTCCAGACTGCCATGCTGTGCCGGATCAGCTGATTGTCGGCACAGCGTGGTGGCCATTTTTATTTTAATGAAGCAGGGATTATTTAAATCCCCGCCTCATTGACTATGTCGAGTAAACTACTTTACATGGCTCCGTCGACGGAGACATGTAGTCTAGACACCCTGAGAGATGGCTGGCAGGTGGACAGAAGAACGCTTCCTTTGGCCTAGCACTATGCTGGGATGTAGGCATGCTTCACAGCCACTGAACCATAGTACTGGAAGGAATCTGCAAAGGTCATCAAGTCCAGTCCCCCACACCCATGCTGCTCATTCACAACGCTGCTCAGGGAAGTGGGTTTTTCACTCCCTGACCTTCATGGTTAAACCAACCTAATTTTCTATGGTTGACCAGAGTTTTCTACTGCTGTCCCTCACCAGAAAAAGTGCAACGATATGGCCTAGACTGTGGAGCCGTTACTCATGTGTTAATCCCCGGACCTCAAAAGGACAGGCAGGGATGCAGAATTAGGCCCCGTGGAGGGGTCTCATGTTATCCCAGAGCACAGCGGATTTCCGGGCAAAGCTTAAGTTGTTGGTTGGACATTGGAAGCCCCAGCCTTGTTGCCAGCTGAAACATGTGCCTCGTGCTCCCTGCCAGACCAGGGTGGAAAAGGTTCTGAAGAACTCAGATCAACAGCACCTGCTGGTTGTGAGCAGGAGGCAGAAAGTTCTGCCAAGTGCTTGGCTTGGAACTCATTGGGGCTCCAAAGCCTGGATTTCTATAGGACGGCATGGAAACGGGGACCCTTGGTATGAGGTTTTTTGGATCCTCCCATAGAATTCAGTAGAGGATTCTCTTCCTGATCTAAGCTATGTCTACGCTGCAGAGCGTATGGGAGGGATCCCGGAAAAGCTCTTCTGCATCTAAGGAATGTGTCTGTTTTTCTGAAAAAAAAATCGGAAAAGCAGATGCGTTTTTTCAGCATCCCTGCAAACCTCGTTCTACGAGGAAGAAGGGGATGTTCCGAAAGAGGGTTTTTTCCCGACATTTGGCCCCGTGTAGACAGGCCAAATGTCAGAAAAGCCTCTTTGGGAAGAAAAGCAGGAAAAGGTACGCCAGCTGCGGTTTGCAATTGGTGTATCTTTTTCCGATTTTTCTTTGTAGTGTAGACATAAGGCTAGAGAGCCCTGGGAGGGGTCAGATAGGCTACAGCGGGGCTGTGCTAGACAACGAAAGCCTAGAGTTACAGAGCGGTTTGCTGTAGACCCTTAGTGGTTTACTCTATTATGTTCCGGGAGAGCAGGGGAGGAAGGACACAGTTCAAGAGGCTGGGCAATCTGGTGGGTGGGACAGGGGGACAATATTGCTTGGGGTTGGGATACAATCACCAGCAGCAGCAAGAAAGTCAGGGGCGAGGGGCTTGTTTGGGGCCTGCCTGACAACACTTGTCAGTAGAAATACTCACCAGACACAGAGCAAGCTCTGACTTGGCAAACAGAGGGCCAATTCAGAGACCTTCTGCCTGTGTGCACCCAGGCACACATACAGCTACAGAGCTAGTGGTCGGGTACACGTGTGTGCGCGCACACCCCCCGGGCATGATCCAGAGCTCACAATCAATGTGAGTCTTTCCAGTTCCCAGGCCCAAAGCACGCACATGTTCACTTGCACACACCAGTTGGAAACTGCACCTGACGAGCTCCCCAGCGAGCTTCGGAAACCACGGGACAATGACAGAATGCAGCATGACACAGCTGCAAACGTGGCACTCCCAGTCCGTGGCACAGGCCCTGTATGGCTGTACCCGCATGAGGCACACAGCCCCAGCTGGATGTGCGCTGTAGCGCTGGCTCTGGGGGAGATCGGCCCTGGACTACGTCTGTCTTTAGAACTGGCGCTCTGGGGTAAGTGCCTGCTAGGTCTGGGTGTATGCTCCATGGTAAACCCCTACCATGGAGACTCTTGTCCCAAGCCCCATTTGGGGACGCTCCTCTCCCCATGTCTTTGTTTTGCGGGGCAAGTTCTATAGCCTCCCTCATGCCACCTTTCCATGGGGCAGGCTCCCATTCATGCCTCCCCTCCACTCCTGCTTTGAGGAGAGGCGCTCCATCTCCCTTATCTCCCCACTGGCATGTTAAGTAGTGCTATCAATTCCAATTAAAAACAAAGGGAAAAAACAGGCCCCCTCTCACTAGCACTGAGTGACATGTAAAATGTCTCATTTGAGGATGCTCCCCTGCTAATGGATTGCAAATTGCTTCAATCAGCTCCGATATTACAGATTGCTTGTCTGAAATTGCTGTAAGGAGCTCATTCCGGGGGCCAAATGCACTTCCCAGCTTGGGGAAATAACCATCACATGGTAGCAATAGTAAGTTGTATGCAAATGAGGCACTAAAGCCCCAGCAAGGCCTGTGTCAGACACAACCCCACCAGCTCCGGCTAGGAGCAGCTTGGGGACACACACACACACACACACACACACACACACACACACACTCGCTGCAGTACGGGGCTCAGATACCAGTTACAGATTACAAAGCCAATTGCTGTGACAGCTGCATAATGCCACAGTAAATGTAACAAAGTGGCCCTCATGGACTCAGAACACCATCGCCATTTAATCAGCTGAAGGCGCTTTTAAAATCTCACCGGGGGTTTGCAGAGGGACAGCCCTGCTAGAAAGGGAGGAGGGTGAAGAGTTGGGTTTTTCTTGTATTACCTCGTCGGCCCCCTCCACCACAGGTAGCAGCCCCATGGATTTCTGGGTAATGGAGACTAGAGCATTGACTCCAGCCAGGGTTGAAGGGCTGTGATTAGCCACCTGCTTGAGGAATACCCAGGTGCTTGTCAGACAAGAGGCAACAGGTACTTGAATTGGACTAAAAGTCATTGGTCTAATGGGACTGTTGCTATCTAGTCAATAGGCAGGTGGGCCCAGCAACTCTGACACATAGGGGATTTTGTTCTAAATGGCTGACAAGAATTACAATAAGTAATTTTCCACTTTAGGTATTCTCACCTGCTTAGCCACATCCTCCCTGAATGAATTAGTTCTGATATTACACTCCTGTCTCTGTATCCCTACTATCCATTTCTTTTTCTTTCACTTCATGCATCTGACAAAGTGGTTTTTACCCTTGAAAGGTTATGACCAAATAAATCCGTTAGTCTTAGAATGCGTCTGCACTGCACCCGTAGCTTATTTCAAAATTAATTCGAAATATCTTATTTAGTAATCTGGTGCTGTCTACACCGCACCATATTTTGAAATAACCCACTATTCTGAAATGTCCCTTACTCCTCATGGAATGAGGTTTACAGGGACATCAGAATAGCAAGCCTGTAATATTTCAGAATAGCTATCCTGATTCTTAACAGCAAGCCCGTTATTTCGGTCTTCCAAAATAGCACAGCAGTGTAGATGGAGCCTAAGGTACCTGATTGTTTTCACATAATACATTTGTTAGTCTTTAAGATGTCACCCGACACCTTGTTGTTTTTGCTGACAAATAGAAATAATTAGACCAGCCAATAACAATTACATCCACTTAGCTGCAAGGGAACCGGAGGGAGGGAGGCAGAGATGAAGACCACGTCTATACTTATAAACCCACTGGACGGGCGCTTTGACCATGTACTATGTTTCACAGCCAATGTTCTGCATGCATTGGTCATAATGGCTGGTTGCAATACCCAAGACAAGATCTTGAGCTCAGGCCTGCCTGAGCTGATGCCTTCTACAGAGCTTTCCTCCAAGCATGGGTGGGATACCATATTCACTGGAGTTTAGTCCCTGAATGCCTTTCCACAATGACTCATGTTTTTACCCAGAAGAAGACCGTTCCCAACACATCTCCCCTGTCTTTATGGTACAGGAGAGAAAAGTGCACCTGCTGCTTATTTCAGGAATTAGGAGATAGGCAGGGACCCTTGTTAAATGTCCACCTACCATTTCACGTAGGCTGCAGGGCATCACAGATCTTTCCAGATCTGAAAGAGGAGGGATAGCTCAGTAGTTTGAGCATTGGCCTACTAAACCCAGGGTTGTGAGCTCAATCCTTGAGGAGGCTATTTAGGAATTGGGGGCAAAATCCCTCAGGGAGGGTACTTGGTCCTGCTGTGAAGGCAGGGGACTGGACTCGATGACCTTTCAAAGTCCTTTCTAGTTCTAGGAGATAGGCATCTCCATTTACCTTAAAGGACAAAAAGGGTACACAGCCAAGACAACTGTTTACAGCAGAAGTCCAGACCATTTGAAGCCAATGAAGAAACTGTCCCTGATGTTGAGCTAATGTTATATGAAAATAATGCTCACAATGTGATTTTCTACCCCTGCGGCAGACACCTCATAATGTGTCCATTCAGCTTTGGTGGGCCCCCTCCGATCCACACCCTCCCAAAGAAAGGGAAGAAGGGCCTACCACAAAGTTTATAGCTGCTTTTGGAATAAGGGAGGCAGTAAATGTAATGGTTAGAGCAAGAGTCTGGCTATCGGGACTTCTGGATGAGAACATTATGAATTATCTGCTGGAAGCCAGAGCTGATGCATCTTGTTGAGACTAACGAGGCTATTGGCAGAAACATATTTCTTGCACTTGCTGGCTCTGGCTGAGGTAGAGTGTTTGCTATGATCTCAGACACAGAAAGCCTTGGCAAGCCTCATACGAAGCATACTGACACTTGCTATTGTTTTTAAAGAAGTAGTCCCTGATCACAGTGCCTGTGCACTTAAAGCTTTAAGATGTGGGGAGGGGCGGGGGGTATTAGTCAACATAGTGAAAGTGAATCAGCAAGGTTCATGTGGCCATAGGCACAACAGGTCAAATTCACTGGGGACAGTGGTGCTGCATCTGCTTCCACAGTCGACTTGTGGAACTCCTTGCAAGAGGAAGTTGTGAAGACCAGGACTTTAACAGGATCCAAAAAAGAACTAGATACATTTATGGAGGATAGGTCCTGCACCTGCTAATGATGACTCTCCCCTGTGGCATAGCACATCATTTCTGCTCCCTGGCTGGCAGATGGCAGGGAGAGTTTCAAGCTGGCCACACAACCCCTTCCAGTGTGAATGCTTGTGCAGCAAAACTTCCCTGGCACAAGGGTCCAAGAAAAGCAGGCGAGGGAGTTGCTAGTACAAGAACACACGTGTGTTGTATTCAAGCAAACGACTGCAGCGACTGTCACTCACCCCACATTTCCATATTAATAAGGAAAGGAATGTTCTGGCTGCACACTGAGCCCAATCAGCAAAAATCCCCAAACAAGTCACTTCTCCAGAGCAGCATCTTTTAGAGCCTGGCTGTTCCCCATCAGGAGCGCAGCACGCTGGGGAGACCAGATGGAAATTAGGCTCTTGATGGGAGGAACATTAAGGCATTAATTCAGTTGTCAGGCTCCATCTAAAAGAATCATGTGCAGAACATGGAGGCAGTAACAAAGGCTGCCGTGGGGGCTGGCTGGCTGGCTGGAGGGGTCTCCGGAGAGCAGTTTGGTAGTTTTAGTTCAAGGTGGGGTCAGCAGCCAAAATCTTGATTTGGGCCAGTCCCCAAGATTCAGCTAAAGGAAACTGAACCTGAGCCCGATTCATATTTTACAGTGAGCCAGAAGGGGATGAATGAGATGTGATGAGAGAGCGAATAAGCACAGAGACCTGAATGTCACTGGCGTACGACCTTCAGCTCAGACCCACAATCTGAGGCTATTCAGACCTGGCTGTGTGGCTGTGGCTCTCTCCCCTGCCTGAAATCATCATGTTCTTTACTGTCCCCATCTGCCACCAGAGTGTGGCTGTCGTTATCACACCTAAGGGGGCCAGAATTCTTTGGGACAGGCTTGCATGGTTCTAGCCTCAGCCCATGACGAGAGAGCAGAAACCCACGGGTGGGTCTGAGTGGCCAGGTTCAGACTAAGACTCAGCATGCCTCACCGTCCCAGAAGTTGTGGGAGTTTGAACCTTGGGTTCTGGTTCTGCCCCATTTTGGTAGACATCAAAAGGGACTGTGGATGGGAATTCTCCAAGGCATCGATACCCGGAAATGACCCAAAATAAGAAAACTGGACTTGTTTCATCCCCTGAATTCTAGTCCCCAGAAATTGTCAAAAATGCCTGTTTTATTTATCCCAATGCAGAGAAGCTTGGGTAGAGGTGAGCCACGATCCAAACGGTTCATGCACCTGTTATTGCTTGATTATACCCTATTATTTAATACCTGTGCTCCAGCGGGGGCTGGAAATCCCTTTATAGCCTGTGTAAATATTTTATACTTGTTACTGTAAATAGAAAAGCTTACGAACAGGCACAGAGGAGGGGATGGGAGCTGGGCTCTGGAACTGCAGCACAAAGAGCGCAGCGTGTGGATACAGATAATTTGATCTGCCGGCATCAGCCGCTGTGCGCCCCACAACGGGAACAGAAAGACGTTTCAGTTGCTCTTTCCTGCCAGCACATAGAAGAGAACAGAGATGAGGGTGCAGCAGGAAGAGCGACCTAAGAGTCCCTGGGGCTTCACTGGTGTCTGGGTGGCTAAAAGCTGGTCTGCCCAGGGCTCCTATACCCCTACGAACCGCTCAAATGGTTACAGCGGCACAGCTCTAAGGTGGGCACACTTGAGTCACTGTCAAGGTGCTATATTAGTACAGTTTATATCCCCCAAATTAAGGGGCTAGGACACGGGTGGGCAATAATTTTTGCTAGGGGGCCATTCCAAGATTTTGGTTAGCGGTCAAGGGCCGCACTTTTCTCTGGAGGGACTGCGGTGTCTGGGTGCAGAAGGGAGCTCAGGGTAGGGCACTGGGGTGCAGAAGAGGGTGTGGGGCTCGAGAGAGAGTTTGGGTGAGGGCAGGGGTTGTGACCTGGGCAGAGGATTGGGGTGCAATGTCCAGGAGCAGGTATGCAGGAGAGGATTCTGACCTGGGGAAAGAGTGTAGGAAGGGATGCAGGGTCTGGGAGGGAGTTGTGACCTGGGATGGGGGAAATAAGGTGCAGAGAGTTTGGATGGTGACCTGCGGCAGGGGCTTGGGGTGCAGGAACTGGCCAATGGGAACTGAAATGGTGAAGTCTCTCCCTCCGGTGCGTGGTGCAGAAAATCACATGGAGCAGCCTGGGGCTGCGGCAGGCAGGGAGTTTTCCTGAAGGTCCCAGCAGGGCGGGCTGCATCAAAAGGCTTGGTAGGCTGGATCCGGGACCGAGCTGTATCTTGTCCGCCCCTGAGCAAGGAATTTCAACACCTTGATAATAGTTATACACGTTGTACCACCTTAACTAGGAGTCTCTCTACTAATACAGTACCACAAAAACTGCATGGATAAGATCTTTAGGATGCAGAGAGTTTCATTTCCTTCTCAGAGAGTAGTTATTAACAGTTCACAGTCATACTGGAAGGGCGTAACAAGTGGGGTTCCGCAGGGGTCTGTTTTGGGACCGGTTCTGTTCAATATCTTCATCAATGATTCATATGATAGCATAGACAGGATGCTTATTAAGTTTGCAGATGATACCAAGTGCTTTAGAGGTTTGTCAAGGCTCCTTCCCCATTCTGGCATGATAAATGCAGAAGTGGGGGCCCACAAAAGTACCCCAAAACCTTCTCTTTCCTGGCTTTGGTATAAAACTTCCCACCAAAATCTTAATAACCTAGATTTTGGGGATAAAAACTCTGCTGCCACCACTCAAGTAATGATAAGAAAATCAGAGGAGAGATCACTTGGGAATTCTCACCCCTAAAGTACAAACCAGGACACAAAAATTAACCAGTACCAGGTTAATGAAAAGAAAAGAGAAAGAACTTTTATTATCACCACAATAGTCCTGTTGCAAGCTTAATGACTAGATGGAAAAGTAACAAAGTAATATACTCATGGGCTGTGTCTAGACTGGCCAGTTTTTCCAGAAAATCAGCCACTTTTCCGGAAAAACTTGCCAGCTGTCTACATTGGCCTCTTGAATTTCTGCAAAAGCACTGACGATCTCATGTAAGATTGTCAGTGTTTTTGCAGTAATACTATGCTGCTCCTGTTCGGGCAAAAGTCCTTTTGTGCAAAACTTTTGCACAAAAGGGCCAGTGTAGACAGCTCGGATTTGTTTTCCGCAAAAAAGCCCTGATCACGAAAATGGCGATTGGGGCTTTTTTGCGGAAAAGCACGTCTAGATTGGCATGGACGCTTTTCCGCAAAAAGTGCGAAAAGCATCTGTGCCAATCTAGACCCCCTTCAGCCACCAAGGGGTGCTCACATACAGAACTGAACCTGTTACACTGGGCTTGTTTACTTTAGAAAAGAGAAGACTGAGAGGGGACATGGTAGCAGTTTTCAAGTATCTAAAAGGGTGTTATATGGAGAAGGGAGAAAAATTGTTCTTCTTGGCCTCTGAGGATAGGACAAGAAGCAATGGGGTTAAATTGCAGCAAGGGAGGGTTAGGTTGGAGATTAGGAAAAACCATTTCCCTAGGAGGGTAGGGATGCACTGGAATAAATTGCTTAGGGGGGTTGTGGAACTTCCATCCCTGTAGATATTTAAGAGCAGGTTAGACAGACACCTGTCAGGGATGATCCAGACTGTGCTTGGTCCTACTGTGAGGGCAGGGAACTGGATTTAACCTCCTGAGGTCCCTTTCAGTTCTAGTGTTCTATGATTCTATGATCTGTTCAAATCCAGACCACATCAATAATGACTGAAAGCCATTCTGCCCAATGCCTGGTCAAAGCCCTTATGTGAGACAAGTAAAGGCAGATGAAACTCTTCTGAGGGCCTAGAGCTATACTATTTTGGTTGGGCCCCTAGGCTCCAGGATGGGGCCAATTGTGAGGGGGTTCAGTGTGCAAGAGAGGGCTGTGTGTTGAAGCAGGAGGTAGGTGTGAACGGGGTGAGGGCTCTGAGTGGGAGTGCAAGGGGAGGCTCCAGTCTGGGACCATGGGGTTTGGAATGTGGGAAGGGGCTCAGGACAGGTGGTTGGGTGGGCATGTGGAGTTTAGGTGGGAGTTAGGGTGCTGGAATGGTCTCAAGGCTGGGGCAAGGGGTTGGGGCTGAGGACTGGAGGTTGGGGTGTGGGGCACTTATGTGAGACAACTTCCCTTTGTTGGTGGGGAAAAGCAGGTGGCTCAGCATAGGTTGCTCTGCCCAGTGCTGACTTATTGGCACCACCCCCCCACAGCTCCCATTGACCAGAAACCCTGGCCAATGAGAGCTGCAGGAGGCGGTGCCTTCAGGCAAGGGTAACGCAGGGATGTAGCTTCCTCTCGTGCACATGGCTCCAGTTCAGCAGTGGGGGTGGCAGTATGTTGAGCCACCTCCCCTTCCCTTAGCCAGTTAGGGCTAAATAATGCTGGACTTTAATGCCTGCAACCTGTGGCCCCTGACTTAGGGTCATCTACACCTCAGAGCTATTTTGTGATATCCCGAAATAGCTACCCTGCATCTTTTGAACTCATCTGCTATTGTGAAATATAGCGGACGCACTATTTCGGCATCCCTGTAAACCTCATTGCACGAGGGATAAGGGAGGTCCCTAAATAGTGTTTTATTTCAGAATTTGGTGCTGTGTAGACACACCAAATTTTGAAATATCCTGTTTCAAAAAAGAGTTGAAATAAGATACGGACTTTGTGTAGTGCAAATTGTGTATCTTATTTCAAGCTAAGGGTGCAGTGTAGACACACCCTAAGGGGCCACAGAAAAATGATCTGCACTATTGGCAGCCTGTAGTTCTTGTTTCAGGGCCCCCCTTAGCCAGGGCTGCACCCCTGTGACGGACCGGGCCGTGTCTGGGCACAGCTGAGGGCATCTGCTCAGGGCGAATTGCTCAAATCCGGGGCTCCTTGCAGCCCCCAGACTGGTGACCTCTCCAAAGAGGCCACAAACCAGTCCCACAGAGCACTTCAGCAACCTGCCTGAAGCCTCACGAGCAAAACCCCTCCGACACCCCAGCAATATCCGTGCCCCAGATGGCCCCAGGCCTCATACACAGGTGGGGGTTCCTAGCACCCAATCCCACCTACCCCGAACAAGTTCTGTCCGGTTCCAAGAAACCAGCCACAGATCCCTGGTCAATTTACCCTTTGGACCGTACCCACAAATCACGCTGGGCCAATCCTTTAGCATCTAACATCTAAAGGTTTATTATTATAATAAAGAAAAGCATGAGAGTAAGGTTGTTAAAGAATAGTACATTACATGCATCGAATCTCCCAGTCCTCGATGCAGGCTCTAGCAGAGATGTCACAGCTGCTGGTTTAAAAGTCCTTGTTGCACACCCTAGAATCAGGATGGGTTCACAGGTCCCTGCGTTGCTGCCTCTGGGATGAAGTGCTGAGCTGAGAACAAGGTGGAGACCACCACATGGCCTATTTATCCCTCCTTCCTCGTCTCTTCTTGGCTATCGCAGGTCACCTGGTCCCCGGCTTATTCCTGTGTTCACTGCTGGTAGCCTTTAGGTATGAGTCACCACTCATTCTTTAGGTGTGTCCTTGGCCCATTGAGTGCCATTGTCCCACAGGGCCTTGCTGATTAGCATGTCCATAGGCCGGGCTCTGCCCAACCACATGCAGGGAAATATTCAGTATCCATACAAGTACATGCTTATAATTGCACACACAGACATTATACAAACACATGAACAGCGTACATAGGATTAGCAGACAGTGAGCTTCTATTCAACACCCCACATGGCCCCCCTTTATACCATTTTCTGGGGCCAACACCCCCACCTATGGGTGCAGCAGCAATCTGGCTGCTCCCCTCAAAATCCAGTAACGTGACAACCCCCTAATGCCCCTTTCTTATTCCAGCCATGGAAACGAGTGTGTCTCAGTCCAGTCCCAAGTATGACAGATGCCTACATCACAAACAAGCCACCAACAAAACTCTGCATCCCCATTAACAATTGCAGCAAAGAGGCACCTAAGGCAGGTCTGAGGTACATAGGCAGGTTGGTGGGGAGGGCAAGCTTGCAATCCATTCTATAACCATGTTATGGATAAAGGCAGGCTTTCCAGTTCTGGGTCCAAGCAGCTAGCAGTACCTGCCACCACCAGCATCTTTAAAAGCCAACAGCAACCCTGAGAGCGGCATGAGGTGCCTGCAGAGCTAACACACAGCACCCCCAGGGAGAGAAACAAAACCCAGGTAGCTGTAATCTGCAGCATCTCCTCCCAAAAAGTAGGCAATGGTATCTCTCAAGGGGACATTACCCCAGCTCTGTGAATCCAGGGCAGGGGATTATAGTATCCTCCATGAAGTACCTCCCCTCGCCCAGTATCTGAGAACACAGATTGCAGCTGGTTTTTTGCTTCCCACATGAAAATGTGATCTCAGGGCATGAAGTGAAGGGGAAAACCTCATAACAAACAGAAACAAACAACTGGCCCAAGGGCCCTATTATGCATATGTTTGCAAAGTGGAACGGGCTGCGATGCCTCTGGGGTCTTTAGCATATTAAAAATCAGGCTCCAAAGCCTGTAAATAAGTGAAGGGATTTGCAAGTTTGCAGCATCGCATGGTGGGGTGGTGAAAGCTGCAAATTCCTCAGCTGAGGCGCCACGTAACTCTCCCCTCACCCCAAGTGTGCTCCTTTCAGATGAAATGCGGCTCTTGGGAAGAGGCTGCAGCTTCCCACACCAAGGGAAGTTGGGATGGGAACTGGGATGGGATGGAGGAAAGCAGCTTAAATCACAATACTAATTCTTAGTGCTTTCAGGTAAGCTTTCCTGGGAGGATCTCAAATCCTTGAAATACAAACACACAGCCTCCCAAGGGGAGCAGATAAGGGATATATCAAAATATAGAGATTGCTTCGCCGACTTCCGAAATACACCATCCCCTGGGGACGGATGCAGCAGCTGCTCCGCAGCGCACAGTAACTCTACACAGCCGTTTGAGCCAGGATGTGGAGCAGAGCACATTTGAATGGAGCCAGAGAAGAGCTGTAAAGCAGGCAGCATGAGTTGGAATCTGGCCAGGCAAACTCCCCTTTAACATTATGGAGAGCTGCCATAGGATCTGAGGGGTTGGGGTGTCTTAAAGCCCAGGTCTGCAGACTGACACTTCTCATGCCATGGTGCTAAAACCAGCTGGGGACACACTCAGCCTGGAGATTGGGCTCCAAAGCCCAGGGATAGGAGCAGGTTTCGGAGCTAAAGCTCTGGGCCAAGCCACAACATCTACATAGCTGTTGTCACTCCCTCCCCCCATGCTTCATGAAGATTGGCTTATGAATATGAATATGCATAACTCAAAGGCACTTTATGCAAAACAGGTCAAGTGGCATGTCATTTTAAAAACTGTAATCTGCTGAGTCTGTATATCCTATTTTTGTGCACGTATTATATGAAGTTAGAAATATGAACTGGAAATCTGTTCTTAATTCTAAATGGGCTAACTTAATAGCTCGGTGATCAAGTCAATAATGTGAATGGGCTTATAGGAAAAACAAAACAAAACTGTGGCTGGCCCTAGAAAGACATGTGACCCTGTCACCTGATACTGAAATCCATCTTGAATTTGGTATTTCTCCATAAAGATAGGGAGACTGAACAAAGGGTTCCTGTCCTAGGAGAAAATCTATTTAAGAGTCGGAAAACAATCAGTCTTTTGTCTTTAGCTGGCTTCGGTATTTGCCTCCTCACCCTAAGAAGATACACATGGAGAGACCTAGAAACAGAGAACTGTAGGGAAAGGGTGAAGAAGGGTGCTGGGAACAGGTCAGAAAAAGATCAATGCTGGCCTGAGATAAGAATAAGGGTGAGAAACACAGCTCGTAACAACTCCTCTTAGGGTATGTCTACACAGCATTGTTATTCCAAAATAACATAGTCTGCGTCTACTTAGCAAGCCATTATTTCAACATAATGTGAAAATAATGTCAAGCTGGAGGACTTCTTACTCTGACTCCTGTAGCCCTCATTTTAGGAGGAGTAAGGGAAGTCAGAGGAAGAGTGCTCTTTCTCAGATTTCCTGCTGTGTAGGCAGCGCCAAAAGCTGAAATAAGCTATTTCGACTTAAGCCCTGCATTGATGTAGCTCAAGTTGCATAGCTTATTTTGGCTTTAGCCCTGTTGTGTAGATGGGCCCTTAGTGTATTAAGCTTAGCTGGTGTGTTTTGTTTAACTTGGTAACTTACTTTGCTCTGTCTGTTTTCACTTGCAATCACTTACATCCTACTATTTATATTTACTAAAAGTACTTTTGTTTATTATCAAGCCCAGTGTAAATAACTACTAGCTGGTGGGGGAAGCAACCATTGTGCATCTCTCTCTTTCATTGATAAAAGGTGCTGACCTTATGAGCTTTCCCTCTGTAAAATTTTCACACAAAGTAAGACGGATTTATTTGGAGTGTGGTCCCTTTTGGGGTTTGGATTCCCAGGTGCTGTTAACAGCCCTATAGCTGACCCCTCCCAGAGTTGAGCTAGTTCAGCATCTATGTTGCTCTGCAGGGGGGCGGTAACCCCAACTCTGTGCCTTGGTTGGGGGAGGCCGGAGCTTCTGACCCAGCAGGACATGATGGTGGGGAGCTCCAGAGGGCAGGAAGGTGGGCTCAGTGGCATAACCAGCACACCAGGAGACAACCCCAAGGGGACTTCTGTGATCCAACCCATCACAGCTGCTTTTAGAACTGTTGCACAGGCCCTGCAAGCTGGAGTCTGTAGAATTGGGCTCTGAGACTCACTGTTATACAGCAAAGACAAACCCTCATTGACCATAATGTTGGGGGAGGGGATACAGAGATAAGCACCAAGTGAATCACCAACATTTCTTCCTGCAGCACCCATACAATGTTTCTAAGCAGTCTCCAATCCAACCTGGGCCTAATCCTAAAGCATCTGAAAGTTCAAAGGGGGCCTCAGAGCAGCGATTCCACCAAAGCCATGAGCACAGACATCAAGTTCCTCTAATTTGCTTTATCCTTGTCAATCAACACATTTTTAGTCAAAGCTATTAAACCCCTAGGCTACATCTAGCTTGCATCCCTTTTTCGTAAAAGGGATGCAAATTAGATGTATCGCAATTGCTAATGAAGCGGGGATTTAAATCTCCCCCGCTGCATTAGCATAAAAATGGCTGCCGCTTTTTTTTCGGCACGGAGCTTTGCCGGAAAAAAGCACCAGTCTAGACGCGGATCTTTTGGAAGATAAAGCCTTTTCCGAAAGATCCCTTATCCCTCTTAAAATAAGGGATAAGGGATCTTTCGGAAAAGGCTTTATTTTCCGAAAGATCCGCGTCTAGACTGGCGCTTTTTTCCGGCAAAGCTCCGTGCCGAAAAAAAAGCGGCAGCCATTTTTATGCTAATGCAGTGGGGGAGATTTAAATCCCCGCTTCATTAGCAATTGCGATATGTCTAATTTGCATCCCTTTTACGAAAAAGGGATGAAGTCTAGACGTAGCCCCAGTGTCACGCAGTTTCTAATGTCTTCTCATTGAAGAGATGGTTAGTTCTGCATAGCACCTGCTGCAGTGAAAAAGAGAGCCTGAAACACAAGGCCTTGTATCACAGCCTGCTATGAGGCCTGGTCTAAAGTAGAATCATAGAATCCTAGGGCTGGAAGAGACCCCCAGCAGGTCATCGAGACCAGCCCCCTGCCCAATTAGGGGTCAAAGCTTTCCTCCTATACAGCAAAGTCAGAATGTGAGCTAGAGCTAGGGCCTGCTCACAAAACCAGGGTGAATATTACTGAAAGGCACAAATTGCTAGATACAAAATGTTCACGCAAACACATTCCAAGCAGGGGGTACCCGAACATCCTAACACCAAGACTGTACAAGTAGCCTCCCTATAGATAAGAGGAACATGCTGGCCCATCTGAAAGATAAGGTCAGGATGATGAAAAAATATTCTTGAATTGAACCAACAGGTGTAAGGTCATGGGCTAGCCATGTCAGAGAGGGAATATATCATTTGTTTGTACTGGGGTGCAAAAAGGTAACTCTGAGGAGGTGTTGGGGTTTGGCCGAGGGGATAGGGGAAAGTCTCACTACTAACTGAGCTTGTCCATTGACAGAAGCTGATGTGTGATAAGGTACTTGTGACCATCATGTTGTGATGTTAGCACCATGCTTCATCGGCAATAAACCTATCCAAGTTCCTTCGCTGAAAACCAAGTCTGAATTTACTGGGTTGATTGATCAAGCTGGTGTCTCCACTACCTGTGCAGAGCTGGGGCAGTATATATAGATAAAAAATGCAACCGGCATGCACCCACACATCTGTCACCTCCAGCCAGCAGCCATGAGGCTGTAAGTCAGATTTAAATGGGGTGAAATGCAAGTTCCTCTGGAGCCACAGCAGCTGGTGCAGTCTGAATACAGAGAGCCCACTGGGTCCCATTGCCCCAACAACCTTTCCCTGCTAGAACTAGTCTCCTAACTAGGTTACCATTCAATTTCCAGTAAGAGCTCCACTGGAGCAATCCTTCTCCTGGGTCTTAACAGGATGCACATTAAAGATCCCCATTCCAGGGCATTCCTCACCACCAACCCCTTAACAGAGACATTACTGTCTTGGGTACCAATGATCAGGGAATCCCCAGTTATTTGAAGGCAGGTAGAGTATTTGGTACACACACCTCCAGGCAGTGAGATGGTAACAGCATCTCGGAGACACGAGTAGTGGGTTGGAAATGCCACTGACAGTTTGCATTGCATAAAACTCTACAGGCAAGGATTCAAGTCCCTGCCCACCAGGGTAACCCTATGTGCAATGTGGAGGGGGAAACCTGACAGTCCAGGTGCACAAGAGGTGCAGGGGTGGGAGCTAAGATCTCAGGCACTTTCATATCTCTGTGCCTCAGTCTTCCCATCCAAGCCCTAGGAATGATTCCGCTGTAATGAATGAGCCATTGAGTATATGTATAGCACTTGGAACAGCTTTAACTGTAGGGTCCGGAATTAGGTTCCTTGGCACTTCAGTAACACAAATCAATAATAAAAATAATATATTGTCAATGGAAAATCTCCAATTCCTCAGCATGAAGCCACATCTCTGGTGCAGCCTTCAATTACACTTTATTCCTGCCAGGCATGGAACAAAAATAGCCCCAAAACACAGGCGTCACCAAGCAAGTTACAGCTGGACGAGGCCTCTGCTCCCATGGCACTGTGCTTGCGCTAAAGGAGACTCTCCATTGTGATGTGGGTTTGAACTACAGGACGGCTGAAGTGGGAGCACAGGAGAGCCACGGACTTGGGAAAGGCAGGGAGCTTCGGTGAATGGAGAGGCAGGGCTGTGAATCAGAGGTGAGGGGGTGAACGGGGAGGTGAGAAAGGACCCTGACTGAGCAGTTGCCTTCACTTTAGCATTGCTCTGTGCGGCACATTCTGGTGAATTACACGGGTTCATCTGCTATTTGCTTCCTCTCCCGCCAGGAATGGTAGGCCACTTGCCCCAGCAGAGAGTGCCATGTGGCTGAGTTACCACCGCACCATAATTGATACCTTGCCAACTGTCCCAGCCTCCATGGTGCCTCAGTCCCCACTAACTATTGACTCACCCGCAATAATTTCACAAGGGGGAAGCATCAGCCATAATTAAAAGTCTGTCCCATGCCCAGGGCGGTCTGATTGCTGCAGAGGGCAGGGGCCACATGAAGAACAGCAAGGGACACCTGCACTGTTCATCTCAGTGGGGCTCCTGGGGAAGCCACTGGGAACATTAACCTGCAAGGATCTGTGGTATGGTGGGATCTGTAGGTGTGATTAATGGGAGGGGTACTACCCTTTTCTGGGCATTCCAGCCATCCAGTGAACTAAATTGCCTGGAAGGGTTAAAACCATAGACAATGGATCCTAGACAGTCTCCAAGAATACTAGGAAGTGAGTTGGCAGGAAGTTAGGGGAGCCAATGGAAACAGAGTGTGAGTTTTTGAATGGGAAGCAGTGATCTCCCTATGCCATTCTTTTTGTGGCCAGAGAGCTGGAAGACATGAATTAAGCCAGGGAACAGGCCACAATGTATCCAGCAACATCCATGCCTAGGGAAAGACTAAATCTTGGAACAACAGATATGTGAGTAGAACAGAGAATAGTTAGTCAGATGCAATCAGGTTATTTTCTTCATTTTTGGATTTGTTGGGCTTCTCCATGCTGAGCCCATGTAACTACCCTTTTACAAACAACTTAAAAAACAATGAATAGTCCTGCAGCACCTTAGGGTATGTCTAGACTACATGGCTCCATCAACGGAGTCATGTAAATGAGTTTACTAGACATAGGAAAATGAAGCGGCGATTTAAATAATCACCACTTTATTTACATCAAAATGGCCACCACGCTGTGCCGATCAGCTGTTTGGTGGTACAGAGGGGCAGTCTGGATGCGCCGTGGTCGACAAGGGAAGCCTTTGTCGACCGCTCCGGTATGCCTCGTGAAATGCCTCAATTATTTAAATCGCTGTTTCATTTTCCTGTGTCTAGTAAACTCATCTACATGGCTCTGTCGACGGAGCCATGTAGTCTAGACACACCCTTAGAGACTAACCAAAAATGCAGATGGTATCACGAGATTTCATGGGCACAACCCACTTCTTCAGATGAATGGAGGTAAGTGGTCCAGGGTACAAATAAGTAGCAGAGAAAAAGAGGGGATGGGGAGGGAAAGAGAAGGAAAAAATGGGGAAAAAATATTGTCAATTAGAATGTCCATGCTAAATGAGGCTAATGGAGTGGGCTCTAAGTACCTGGTGCTTAGCTTTTTATGTTATTAGGATGTGGAATGTAGCAGCCCATCCAGTTCAGGTCTTTGTTCAGACCTCGGTTCCAGGGACTCTCCAAGCTGACTCCTAGGGATGCAACTCCCTGTGTTTTAATCTTTCTGTTTTTAGTTGCTCTGTAACACGTAGCAACCCAGGAATGTTTTGCCAAGTGTGTTTTCTTTGTATTGTTAATAAATCACCTTTTAAAGACCATGATCTGATTCCTATGTGCACGTGTCTAACACTGCAAGACCAGCTCTTAGGAAAAATTAGTTTTTCCAAGCTCTCTCCAGAAGGAGGGCTAAAGAGCTTGAGAGTACCCACAGGAAGGAGTTAGCAAATGTGTCTTCCTGGGTTCCCAAAGGAGTTTTTATCAAGTCATGGCCAGGGAATTTGTGACCTTGGGGAGTTTTTAAACAAAAGCCTTTAGTGGCAACGTATTTCGAAGACTCTTGTGGGCCGCCACCCATGTGGGGAACAGCCTTGATGTAAGGGTAGCCTAATGGCCTATATCCTTTTCTCTCCTCATTATGCACTTTCTGTAGCCCCTGCTGTACTCTTAGCAGCCCCAGTGTTCACTAGCTCCCATTCGCCATCGCTACCGCTTCCTCATTGCTCTCTTTCACATCCTGCCCCATTCCCATTGCAAGTCAACTCATCAGGCCTTCACAATGAGCCTCCCATTTATTCTCCATGCCCCATCATTTCCCTCTTGTTGCAGCACCGGGTGGAAGGCTGGCTAGCTCAAGACCTTTGGGATACAGAGTCTCGGCTCTGGACCATCAGTTCAATTTCAGGGCTCTGGCTACTCTTAGTCTTCCCCAGCTGACGGGCTGCTGAGAATAGCCTCCTCCTTCTCATGAAGCTACTGCTACGCCACGCCCCTCTCGGCAGGCAGGTGACAGCGTCCTCCTCACTGTGCCAGAAGTTGGGTCCCTGGCTGGGTCCACCAAAATCGGTAATCTCCTGGACTACAACTGGAAGGACAGGGTGGACCCCCTAGCACCTCTCATGCCCTCTGGTGTGTTCCTGGAAGTGTGGGCAGCCTTAACACCCACCTCTTGCACCTTCCCCAAGCAAGCTCTGTGAGAAGTACTCCCTGCCCACCCCTCCCCCGGGGCCCTCCAGATCTCACCATCAGGTCTCTCCACCACATGCCTCCCTCACTGGCCCCTCTGCACCATCTGAGCATGCTACATGAGCTCCTCCAAACTCTGCCTAGGAAACAGCTGTTTACACCCCTGCTTCATACTTTTCACTTCCTCACTGCCCCGTGCTCTGCCCCAACTGCAAATGGCAGGACCTCCTCCTACCTGGAGAGGGTGAGCTCCAGTGAGCCAGTCTGCATTCCCCCTTGGTCCCATAGCCCGCTGGGGGTTGGTGGCTAGTTGGTGACTCCGTCATGGAGTGGTGAGCACAGGCATTTACCTGGCATCATCTCCTCTCAACCTGCCCCTTCTGTGGCACAAGGGAGACTCTAACACACATCAACACATCCTGGTGTATGCACAGCCCATTCAATCCCCCACAGTCACTACTAGACCACCTCCCTGAAGTCATGTCCCTGGGCTACATTCCTCTGCGCCACGTCCACTGGCTCCTTGGACACCTCTGAGGAGCAGTGGGCATTGTCGGGGGTTCTCTGCCCAGTGTCTTTTTCTGGTTCCCTGGGACACTCACCTCCAGACGAAAAACACTCACCTCCACTTCCATGGTTTTTTCATCTGTTTCCCTTTGAAATCTTTTAAGACCTGGGTCCAGTAGCTCCTCCCCTTAGGTGCGGGGGAGCCATAGAGGTGTGCCAGGAGAGAGAGATGGGTCTGGGTCTCCCCTGCTGGGATGGGGTTGTGAGAGGATCTGGGGTGGGTCTGGGTCTCCCCTGGTACCAGTCCAGGAGAAGGAGATGCAGTGGCAGGGAACTGGGAGATCTCGTAAGCAGCTGGCAAAGCACAGGTTCCCCACAACCGCCTCACCTTATGGGGTCGATCTCAAAAGGCATCTCTGGGGAAGGAGAGCAAAACAAGATGGCTGACTATAGTGGCAAACTCTCTGTGTTAGAGCCTCTGCTGGGCACCAAATTCCCCTCTCCTGCCTAGCTCCAGGCTGCCAGCACAGCTTTTACAGATGCCATCAATTAGAATAGCCAGCAATGAATTACACAGCACAATGCCACAATGACACCTCTGGCGGGGGGAGGGTGGCTCCTAATTTTCTAGCTGACCCAAGTGGGCAGGCCCTGCTGGAAGGTAGTTGTATCTGGGGCAGATGGCTGGTTTTTAATTTTCCTCTGGCATCCAAGAAAGGGAGGGAACATGGCTGGCCCTGGGCTCTTTAATCTGCTGAGAATCTAGAGAACTGGGAAGGAATGGAGAGTCAAACAGATTGAATGAGGCCTGGGTGCCAAAGGGCGCTGAGAACGGGATACTACCTGGGACATAAGAGGATTGTCTTAAATGCATATCTGATTTGCAACACATCAGTCACATGGGACAGGGAAGACACTAATATGAGGGGAAGGGAGGCCATCTGTGTTTCTCAGGCAGTGCAGTGAAGGGCATTGTGACAGGGTAAAGCCTGACTCAGAAAGAGTCATAGATAAGTCCTCCAGGAGGCAAGAGTGGCAATGGAGGGCCCAGCCAATCAGAGGCCAGGAAGGCCTATAAAAGGAGCTGCAAAACACAGCAGCAATCAGTGTGGGGCAGAGCTCAAGGAGAGCAGACTGTGAGGCTGTTTACAGGAGGGGAAGCCCTGGGGGAGGAGACACATAGGAGTGTGACTTGGTTGAAGAGCTGAGTAGCCAAAAAAGCTTTTTAAAGAAACGGTGCAGGCACATGCACTTGACCAGTCAGGAACACTCACGGGGGAGAGTGCCTTGCCTCATTTCAGGCACCCATGTACATAAGAACATAAGATAAGAACAGCCACACTGGGTCAGACAAAGGTCCGTCTAGCCCAGTATCCTGTCTGCCAACAGTGGCCAATGCCAGATGCCTCAGAGGGAGTGACACAACAAACAGAGGTTAGGGACACCATTCCTGCACATCGTGGCTAATATTCATTGATGGACCTAACTTCCATGAATTTATCTAGCTCTTTTTCGAACCCTGTTAAAGTCTTGGTCTTCACAACATCCTCTGGCAAGGAGTTCCACAGGTTGACTGTGCGCTGCATGAAGAAAAACTTCCTTTTGTTTGTTTTAAACCTGTTACCTATTAATTTTATTTGGTGACCCCTAGTTTTTATATTATGGGAACAAGTAAATAATTTTTCCTTATTCACTTTTTCCATACCAGTCATGATTTTATAGACCTCTATCATCTCCCCCCACCCTTAGTCTCCTCTTTTCTAAGATGAAAAATCCAAGTCTTTTTAATCTCTTCACACACCTGACATTTACATCCATGTGTCCTGCAAGGACACAATGCTGCTGCTAGACAGAGGGAAGGAAGAGAAGTGCACCTCAGGTGTGGGAGATTGGATATGATATTGCACTCTGATGAGTGCTTTGACTGGGTCAGAAATCCACCCAGCAATGCAATCAGAGGTGACAGCGTCCAGGGCCACATAAAGATCTGGGGAGACCAGTTTTTCCTCAGGAACAGACTCCACTTGTCCAGTGCCCTTCTGTGCTCAGATAGGCGGGAAGTTCCTGCCTCCCCACATCTGTATAATCCACAATAGGTCCAGTCCTACTGTACAGACCCCTGCCTGGGGGAGGGGGAACAAGAGCTGGTGCAGACTCAGGGCATGTCTACACTGGTGAGCTGTTTTGAAATAAGAAGCCGAGCGTCCACACTACCAAGCCTGTTATTTCGAAATAATAACTCCTGCTTGTGAAGAGGAATCAGCTTGTTTTGAAATAGTTATTTTGGGAGTTATTGTTTTGAAGTATCCTGGCAGACATTGCATCTCTGGGATGGGAAGCAGGACACGGGCTCACTTAGGGTCAAGGGCACCATTTCGGGAGGATTTGGGGGGGCAGCAGCCATCTGCTCCAGCTGGGAGCTCACTGAAGGGAGCACGGTGATCATCCAGTGACCCTGTGTTGAACACGGTCCCGAGAGCTGCCCCACAGAAGTTCCTAGAGCAGATGTTGTAGAAAGACACTCAGGGTGTGCCCACAGGAGGGGTCTGCTCCCCCCGCCCAAGTGGAGCTAAGACGGCCCCAGCTCGCTTTGCTCTCCTGACCACGCCACTGAAGCAGGGACAGAGCAAGGGTGGCCAGAGGGGGGGCAGTGGGGCCAACAGCCATGCCGGGGCCCTGGGCAAGGTGCGGGGGCTGCTTCATGCTCCTGGAAGAGGTGGGACCGAAGGCTGAAGGGGCCGAGGGCAGCTGGCTCTCAGCATTGCCCAGAACACAGCGCACCCCGCTTCCCCCCCAGTGCTGCTTGGAGCGCACAAGCCCCACTTCCTTAGGCAGCTCTATAAGCCACTAGGAGCACCATGGTGGCCCTATGGTGGAAATCTATAGGGCTCAAGGCTCTGAATGCCACTGCTGCCAGAGCTCCGGGCCCCTTGAATCACTGGGCCCCAGAGCAACTACCGCCTTGACTCCCAACTCTTGGCAGGCCTGGAGGCAGGGCCTGGGCAGAAGGGGGTTGTTCCCAGGCTGAGGGGGGTGTCACGTGCTCTGTGGTCCCCTGGGTCCCCCCCTCACCAGTCGCCTCCGGAGGTAGACTCATCTCTTTACAGAGCACTTAATTGCTGCACCAGTCATGAATGTGAAAAAACCTTCCTGAGCCCTGGCACCTCCTTGGTTTCAAATTAAGCCCTGTCTACTCCTGCGCAGTTCCCCCATTCAAGCATCGAAGGATAACAGTAGCCTCCTGGGCACACCATTGTCCTGGGGGGGCTCATGTGCCGATGCCTTTCCACCCTCATCCCCAAGCTCTCTCAGGATATGTCTACACTACCCTCCTAGTTCGAACTAGGAGGGTAATGTAGGCATACCGCACTTGCAAATGAAGCTCGGGATTTGAATTTCCCGGGCTTCATTTGCATAAACTGGGCGCCGCCATTTTTAAATCCCCGCTCGTTTGAACCCCGTGCCGCGTGGCTACACGGGGCACGAACTAGGTAGTTCGGACTAGGCTTCCTAGTCCAAACCACCGTTACTCCTTGTGGAATGAGAAGTAACGGTAGTTCGGACTAGGAAGCCTAGTTCGAACTACCTAGTTCGTGCCGCGTGTAGCCGCGCGGCACAGGGTTCAAACGAGCGGGGATTTAAAAATGGCGGCGCCCAGTTCATGCAAATGAAGCCCGGGAAATTCAAATCCCGGGCTTCATTTGCAAGTGCGGTATGCCTACATTACCCCGCTAGCTCGAACTAGCGGGGTAGTGTAGACATACCCTCAGAGGTACTGCTGCCCACGGGAGCGCCCAGCCCCCTCAGCAGGGCACACGCCTTGTCCCTGGAAGTATACACCGCTGCTAGCCACGTTAAAATGCACACTAGGGATGTTACAATTCAGTGAATCAGCTAATCAATTAATTGATTGAATTTCCATCGACCACGATTAGGTTGTAAGGGGGGGGGGGGTTGCTCGGTATCCTGTGAGCTCTTAGTACATTTAAAAGGCAGAAGAGCAGCGGGGAACACGGGGCAAGCGGGACTCAAGCAGGCCCCCGTGGGGTCTTGCTACGTTTCCAAGGCAGAGGTGCATCAGTTGAGACCTGGCGGGAGTGGGGATTGCTTCAGTCCCCGCTCGCGCCATTTCCCTGCTGTGCCTCTGCCTCCCCTGCCTCCTGCAGAGATGGTGCTGCGATTAATCGGGTCACTACTTGACTACCCGATAAGCACATGTTTACCCGATAAGCACTGGTCACTTACATCCCTAATGCACATTGTTTGCTGGTGCCTGGGTTATCGATCCCGGTCACTCTGTATTAGCCCCCGTCCTCCTCATTTACCCCTCCTCCCCCCAGTTTGGGATCATCCCCAAGCTTTATCGGTGACGATTTTGGGGGGGGGTTCCAGGTCATTGACAGAAGTGATAAACAATGTTGGGGCACCCAGGGTACAGCTACACTGCATGCAAACGCGCCCACCTGGCTGGGCTTAGGGTGGGAGGCTATAAAATTGCAGCCTAGACTGCCAGGCTCAGTTGAGAGCCCTGGCTTAGAGGCCCTGTGAGAGGGCAAATCTCAGAGCCCAAGCGCCAGCCCAAACCCACACCTCTGCCCTGCGATTTCATAACGCTGCAGCCTGAGCCCGAACCAGGGATGTTTTCTTGCAGCCTACACACGAACGGATCCCTGTGGGACCCCCCTTAGAAACACACCTGCCCAGCACCAATTCCCAGTTTACAGGGGAAGGGACCCAGCTTCTTAGGGCTTGAGAATCCAGGCCCAGGGAAGCAGAGCTGTTAGCTTGTGGCATGGAGGAGCAAAAGCAGCTGCAGATAAAAGGCCCTGGTGAGGCAGCACTGAGTGAGCCGCGTGTTCGGAGGAGATGAAACAACGTTTGGAGACAGGTGCTGAGCTGATCAAAGTTGCATGACAACAGCAGGAAGCTTGGCTGGTGATCAAAGCACTGAAGCAGAAGGGGGGGGGGGGGTTGAATGAGACAAGCTAGGCCACCCTTTTCAATCTGATAGGGGAGACTCCAACTTCACAAAGGAAAGGAAGCCTGAAATACCCAGCTGTGCAACTCAGAAACCACTCAAGGCATGAGCAGAGAGGAACGTAAAACAGTGCAGCCCCCACCCACCCCAGACACCAGACACAGGGACTCTTTGGAAGCAAAGGAGTCACCATCACAGGAACAACAGGGAGAGGTAGCCTCAGCCAAATCGCAACTACAAGAGGGCATAACAGCCATGATTTTCTGCCACCCTTCCAGTTCCAACGGATGGGGGCTGCCAGTGACTTTCCCATGTTGCGCGGGAAGATGTTGAGAAGCACTGTGTGAGAATAAAGCATCTTGGTTCCCAATTCCTTTCCACGTACATCCCCAACATAGCCTGGTGCAATCTTGACTCCATGATCCTCCGTGCTTGGAGAATTTGAATCGTAGGAAACCGTTGCCTGATTCTGGAAGTGAAAGAGCCCTGGGTTCTCAGGGATTCAGGGATTTCGAGATGGTCCCTCAGCTGCTGGATACCTTTAGGCATGTTCCCTGTAGGAGAGGCCCAACTAGCCTCATGCCATAGGTTTGCAAACCCTGATCGCGAGAACCTGCACAGATGCAAGAGCTTGGATTTGCATCCCATCCACAATAATCAGAGCCCAGTATCCGCATCCGCATCAGCAAAAATGAGCTGTGGATATTGGCATCTACGTCTGTGGCTGCGGAGACCTGTGGATATAACGTGTAAATCCAGATTTGCAGGGTTTTTTATACAAAATGTGTATCCACATCCTCATCCGCAAAAAAGAGACACAGATATCCGCACCCGCAAATGCCCGTGGATGTAAGTCTGTAAAGCAGATATCCATTCATTTGCAGGGCTCTAACAATAATTAACTTACGTCCAACCTGCATTCCACCTTTCAATAGATAGATCCACATCAGCAACCTAGTGTTAAAGCCCTGCCCCAATACCAGGGGCAGATGACAGTTTTGCGGGGCCCCGGGCAGCATAATTCCGCGGGCCCCCACCTTTTCCACGGCGCATGCGCAGCGACACCATGCGCTTGCGCAGCGGCGCCATGGCGCATGCGCGGGGCTTTCCGAAGTGCGGGGCCCAGGGCAGCCGCCCCGTTCGCCCTGCCATATATCCGCCCCTGCCCAATACAGACACTTGGAACCGTATCAGATTTGCAACAATGGTGAACAATACAGCCACATCTGCAGGTGCCCACAGGTTTGTAGGGCTATTTGATGGCTTCTTACATAAGAACATAAGAATGGCCAAACTGAATAAGACCAAAGATCCATCTAGCCCTGTATCTTGTCTTCCAATTGTGGCCAATGCCAGATGCCCCATAGGGAGTGAACAGAACAGGTAGTCATCACATGATCCCACTCCTGTTATCCATTTCCAGCCTCTGACAAACAGAGGCTAGGGACACCTTTTTTACCCATCTTGACTAATAGCCATTGATGGACCTAACCTCCACGAATGTATCTAATTCTTTTTTGAACCATGTTAAATTCACAACATCCTCTGGCAAGGAGTTCCACAGGTTGATTGTGCGCTGCATGAATCAAAACTTCCTTTTGTTTGTTTTCTGCTGCATGCATGGAAGGGGCTCATATGCACATGGGGACATGACTTAAGTCCTCTATATTTAGATGATAATGCCTCTCACAAGATCTATGATATCATGTACCCCCTCATTCACATCCCTCCATGGCCAGTGGTATCTTAGCAGTACCCTCATTCCCCCTCTTCAGAACCCTTTCAAGGGCTCACTCAGTTCAAAAGGCAGTTCAAACAAATCCCATCTTGAGAGGACTGGGTCCTGTTGGTGAGTCCTCCAGCACATATTGGCTCTCTGGCAGTTCAATGTCTCTCTCTGGATTAATCCAAAAAGCAAATGAGCTCACACTTACATAAGAGCATAAGAATGGCCATATGGGTCAGACCAAAGGTCCGTCTAGCCCAATGTCCTGTCTGCTAACAGTGGCCAATGGCAGATGCCCCTGAGGGAATTAACACAACAGGTAATCCTCACGTGATCCGTTTTCTGTCATCCATTTCCAGACAAACAGAGTCTAAGGACACCATTCCTACCCATAGCCATTGACGCACCTAACCTCCATGAATTTATCTAACTCTTTTTTGAACCCTGTTAAAGACCTGGTCTTCATATCTTCTGGCAAGGAGTTCCACAGGTTGACTGTGCGCTACATGAAAACAAACTTCCTTTTTTTGTTTTAAACCTGCTGCCTACTAATTTCATTTGGTGACCGCTAGTTCTTACAGTATGGGAACAAGTCAATAACTTCCTTATTCACTTTTTCCACACCAGTCATGATTTTATAGACTTCTATCATATCCCCCCTTAGTCTCTACTTTAACCCCCAAGATCCTGGAGTCTCTCCTTGGTCTCCCTGCCTGGAGAACTTTCTCCTGCTTGTCCCTTGTTGACTCAAGAGCCACCTTCTTACTCCCTGCAGAATACTGCAATGACTACTGTCTCCTAACCTTCCCCCTGCAGTGCAGGTGCGGATTTACCATGCGCCAGTGGCTCTGCAGCTTCCTTGCTGCTGCATTGTGCAGTGCGAGCCTGCAGAGCATGATGGGAGCTGAGAGCCCATGGGGCTTTGGGAGCTGTAGTTCTTTGGCCAGCTCCATGCCTAGAGAGCAGGCGGCACTGTGAGTGGGGAACACACACGGGGAGTAAAAAGCTTTGGTCCAAATCTTACCCTCAGAAGCCTTCCCCAGACTGGATTAGGGATGCTGGTGGCCTCGGCTGGCTGCCCCCAAAGAAGGAATTGGGTGGGCTGAGTGGACAATGCGCCTCATCCTAAGCCTAGAAAGAGAGGGATGGGGACCCCACCAGCAGAGGTTAACATGATACGTAAGGGAGGGAAGGCTCTATGAGAGGCCCTGGGCAGCTTTAGGTACAATACCAGGCACACCGGAGGAGTCAACTCAATTTCCACAGCCATGGAAGCACCTGCCTTCCAGATTTGAACAGGAGTGCTTCAGTTCCATTTGGGCTGCTGTTACCTCATTTCTCCACATGAAATACTGATCCACTGGCATTTGTTGTAGAAAAAGTAGGATAAAATTGAGCAACAAAAGCTGGCATCTTCCTAGTGCTAATTAGGACTGGAGTTGCTATGTTCAACTGCCATTACGATTTTTTTTAAAGTTTTCTTCTTTGAAAAAGCAGACAGTAACGTTGTACTGGTGATTCCCCCAAAGAAACGAAGAGTGGAACAAAAGAACAACAAAGACACCTCAACTTTTCCTCATCATGTGGGAGAGTCTATAAAGTGCTACCAGACCATTTACTTGCTGTTTTTTTTTTTCCTGGAAACATGGCGATAGCATGTCTGGATGAGGAAGGAGAAAATCTATGAGGAGTTTCTCCTGATCGCTATGAAATTTCTGCTCACTGTGGACACTGGTTAACCCACGCAGGCGTAGGGCTCAAGGAGAAACTCTGAGGGCCGAGGAAGTTGTGTACAGCGGTACGCACAATGTAATCAAAATATAAAACACCTCTGAGATTCAGTAACGGGTTTGCTATGGCACTGCAACACCAGGCCTACACTCGGAAAGGGCTGATAATGACTTCATAGGGGCCTACAAATATGTTTGCCACTAGGCCCACAAAATGTTAATCCAGTCCTGCTTCAGTAGCATCTCCTGCTCTTTTTATCGGGTGCCCACCTGATTCAACCCAGATGTGACTTATCCTCCAATCAGGGCTGTCTTAGCCCTAAGCTCGCCAACCCATGGGGCAAGACAACCTGTCACAGGGTCGAACAAGGGAACAACTTGCATCACTGGTCCTCGAGCCCCATGCTTGGCTCCTACCACATGGAGAGAACTCAGTGCTCCATGCCATTCGCATGGGATTAACCAAGCCCCCCAGGGAATCGCTGGAGGGGTCTCAGGGGCACATCTGCCATCCAAACATCTCTGTTTATTAAAGGGACAAGCTGTTTTGGGAGCTTACAGTAATGCCATGAAAGCTATTATCTGCTGGCGTGAAAGGCACTAATATCACTGCGCTCAGCGTGGGTGGGGAAATTAGACAAGAGTTCCTCTTTGCTGATGCTTTCCCCCCATATTCATCTTTCTCAACAATTATCTTTCTATTTAAATCTGCAGATCTTCTTTTGAGATAATAGAGCGGCCAGATCTCTTGAATAACCAAGCACTTCGCAGTGCCTGTTGCGGGGGAGCAGAGAGAGACAGAGAACGGTAAAGGGGAGAAGATGGCTCAAGCATCCTTTCCGGTGTCTTCAAGAGGAGCCATCCCCAGGGATCAGGAAACACCTGCTGCAGCGCACCCAGGGAAAGCCAGAGAGGGAAGGAGAAGCATTAAGGACAAGAAGGAAGGAGAAGAGACTATTCTGGATTCCTCCTAGGTAAGAGGTGTTCAGTCTACATGATACATTCAGTCCTTGGTCTCTGCTGCCCAGGGACCCAGGTTTGTGCCACTCGTGATGTGGACCCCTCCTGTCCACTAGCAAGAAAGCCAAAATGCCCCCCAATTCACTTCACATGGGTGGTCACTGAGCAGGCATGAGATGGGAATGACATTTGCTCAGTACTGACTTGGCCCAGGATTTACTGATGCCGTAGAAAAGCAAGTTGTGTCTAATTGCAATAACAGTATTTCTAGGGCACAAGCAGGATGTGGGGAAGGGGTCCGGGAAAAGAGGCATTTCCAGAGCACTGTGGTGAGCGTGCACCACCTCACACTCTGTTTTCCCCCCTTCTGCTGTCCAGTCCCCTTCCCAGGACTTTACAGACACACTTCTCTAGCTAAGGCCATGGAGTATTTTGACCCCCCCAACATTGTTCCTCAGGGGTTGCCGTGAGCAACACACGGTGCCTGTCTTTCCAGCCCTCTGCCCTTCTCGAGTGCCTTTCTAGCCTCAAAGTACTTTCTGACATTAATGGGGCCTCCCTATGTTGCTGTGGAGAGAGGTCACTTTTAGCCCCGTCCTCCCGGGAAGGAAATATGACACAGTACAAGAGACTTCTAGGAGGTCAGTCAGGACAGTTTTACACTACGTGAGCAAGTCCATCTAAGATACGCAACTCCAGCTACATGACTAACAGAACTGGAGTCGGTGTACTGTAAGTCAACTTTCTGCAGGGTTCCCACTGCAACCTGTGGGAGGTTGACAAGAGAAACTCTCCCATTGACTTGGAGTACCAGGGTCAAAAGGGGCACCATCAGCAGTCGATTGAGTGGGTCCTCCTTACTAATCCGCTAAATCAAACCCTGGTAAATTAATCTCTGGAGTCTTGATCTCAGGGTAGGTGTAGATCTTGTCTCAGTGAATCAATGGCAGAGCTGGGAGGAGAATCCAGAGGTCTTGGCTCCCTGCTCCAATCATTAGGCAGCATACCTTCCCCAAACCAGGAATGGAATTAAGGTGTCCTGGCTTCCAGGCCCTGTGATGGGGCGAGGCAGCCCCGCTCTGAACCTGCAGGGCCCAGCCAGGGTTACCTGGCTGCAGAGGTCCCTCCCCCACAGCCCTACTGAGCATGCCCGGGCTGTAGCTCCACTATAAAAGCCTGGGGAAGGACTCAGTTTGGGGAGACAGCTGGAGGAGAAGGACCTGTGAAGGGGGCTCCTGCACAGCTGTTGCCAGAGACTCCAGGAGAGGCTGGAGGGGACGCAGAGGCGAGCTGGTGCGACCCAGGGACTGCCTGCCGAGGAGACGCCGGCCCGAGGGCCACAGCAAGCTGGGTAAGGACAGGGGAAGGAACCCCAGGGAACCAGGTAGGAAGTGGCCCAGGGCAGGAGTGGGAGCCGCCTCTCCCGCCCAGAGAACCTTGGCGTGTTTTGGCCGGATTGCCCCGCCGAGGGAGTGACCCGCTATCCGGTCGCTCACAGGGCCCTGGGCTGGGATCCAGAGGAGTAGGGTGGGCCTGGGTCCCCCTACCTGGGGTGTGTCCCTGCTACAACTTGAACTGGGTTATGAACTCAGGCCGGAGGGCCTTGGACTTAATAGGGCAGGTGGGAGGGGCCTGCCACAGGCCCCCGTAAGCACTGAGTCCTGCTGTCCTTGCAATGCTAAAGATATTGCTGTCAGGAAAGGCGGATTAGGAAGTCACAGGAGGCTTGTGGCTTCAAACAGCTGGCTCAGTGATAGGGATGATTAGCTGGGCCTCCCTGTGATGAAATTTCCAAATCAATACAGGTCATCTGCCAGTGGCCCAAGAGTACCCAGACATGAACTACTCCAAGGGTGTGTCTAGACTACAGGGTGTTGTCGACAAAACTAAACCTGCGTCTACACTACCGCTGAGTTCTGTTGACATAACGTCGACTGAACTCAGCAGTTTTGTCGACGCTGGTAAACTTCATTTTATGAGCCATAACGCCTTTTGTCGACAGAGTTCTGGCGACAGAAGGTGTTATTGCATCTAGGGTTGTGTCTAGACTACAGGGTTTTGTCGACAAAGCACCTTGCTTTGTCGACAGAACTGAATGTAGTCTAGACGCTCTTTGTTGACAGAGGCTTTGTCGACAGTATCTGTCGACAAAAGCCTGTAGTGTAGACGTACCCCAAGACAGCCAAGAATTAAAAACAACAGACTATCACCTAAAGCCCCCAACTTAAAGCCCTCCAGCACATTATCAACAATCTAGAACCTATCCTGGAAAATAACCCCTCACTCACAGGCCTTGGGGGGACAGGCCAATCCTCACTTAGGGTTTGTCTACACTACAGCACTAATTTGATCTAACTTAATTTGAATTAGTTAATTCGAACTAAGCTAATTCGAACTAATGCATCTAGACCTAAAAACTAGTTTGAATTAGCATTTTGCTAATTCAAACTAGCATGTCCACATTGAGTGGACCCTGAACCGAGGTTAAGGATGGCCGGAAGCAGTGCCGGCAGGGCATCAGATTAGGACTTAGAACGTGGAGATGCTGCCTCAGGCTAGCCAAGGGCTGTGCTTAAAGGGACCCGAGTCCCACCCCGGACAGACAGTTCTCAGGGGTTCCCCGCTTGCAAAGCAGTCCTGGCTTGGAGTGCCCTGAATGCCCACACTCGACACATCACAGCACTCGACCATCAGCCCGGCTGCACTTGCTGCAGGCTGCCATCCGGGAGGGGTCAATCGGGGGGCTGCAGGAGAGCTTCCACCCCGAGGAGCCCTCAGAGCCACCCCAGTCCTTCCCATCAGGGGCTCGTACCCCATTCCTCCCTCACCTCCTTCCACTTACCCCTCCCTAGCACCCCTTCCTGATGTAAAAAATAAAGGAAACGTGTGTTCAAAAATAGAAACTCTCTTTATTTAACAAAACTGGGGGGGGAGGGAATTAACCTCTGAGGAGACTGGGAAAAGGAGGTGGGAGAGGGGAAGAGAGAGGGTGGGAGAGGGGAGGGCAACTAAAATGATCAGGGGTTTGGAACAGGTCCCATATGAAGAAAGGCTAAAGAGACTGGGACTTTTCAGCTTAGAAAAGAGGAGACTGAGGGATATGATAGAGGTCTATAAAATCATGAGTGGTGTGGAGAGGGTGCATAAAGAAAAGTTCGTCATTAGTTCCCATAATGGAAGGACTAGAGGACACCAAATGAAATGAATGGGTAGCAGGCTTCAAACTAATATGCGAAAGTTCTTCTTCACAAAGCAAATAGTCAACCTGTGGAACTCCTTGCTGCAGGAGGCTGTGAAGGCTGGAACTAGAACAGAGTTTAAAGAGAAGTTACATAAATTCATGGAGATTGGGTCAATGGAGTGCTATTAGCCAGGGGGTAGAAATGGTGTCCCTGGCCTCTGTTTGTGGAAGGCTGGAGATGGATGGCATGAGACAAATGGCTTGGTCATTGTCTTCGATCCATCCCCTCCAGGGTACCTAGTGTTGGCCTCTGTCGGCAGACAGGCTACTGGGCTAGATGAACCTTTGGTCTGACCCAGTATGGCCATTCTTATGTTTTTATGTTCTAAGCTCAGGGCTCAGGGTCGGGGTCTCACTCGACCACCTTGATTTTCATGCAAACCTGCTCCTGGGTGGCCAGGCTGGCAGCTATCCTGCCCTAGATGGCCACTTTCCTGTGCCTAGTGCGGAGGTCGTGGACGTTGGAGGCTTCCCCCCAAACCTCAATGAGGTCCACGATCTCCGCACTAGACCAGGCGGGCGCCCGCCTCTTGCGGCCCTGGGCAGGCTCCTGGGAGCCGCCAGCCTGGTTCCAGGAAGAGGCGGAGGGCTGGGTGGCAGCGGGTGGCTGGTTCATGCCGTGCCAGGTGCAGGGTCTGCTGGCTGGGTGCTGGCAAGCTTACACCTGGCACGGGCACCGTAGCCAGACCGTGCCCCTTTAAGGGCTCCGGGGCCAGGAGGGGGGAGACGAGTTTCCCTGGTGGTGCTCAGAGTGGCCACCAGGGCAAGCTGGGGAGGGCTAGCCTCCCACTAGTTCGAATTAAGTGGCTACACAGCCCTTAATTCGAACTAGTTAATTCGAACTAGGCGTTAGTCCTCGTAGAATGAGGTTTACCTAGTTTGAATTAAGCGCTCTGCTAGTTCAAATTAAGTTTGAACTAGAGGTTTGCACGTGTAGTGCCTATGAAAGTTAATTCAAACTAATGGCTGTTAGTTCGAATTAACTTTGTAGTGTAGACATACCCTTACAGACAACCCCCTAACCTCAAACAAATTCTTTCCAGTAACTATGCATCACACCTTCATCATAATCATTCGGGAACCCATCCCTGCAATCAGCTCCAGTGCCAACTCTGTCCACACATCTACACAAGTGATTTCATCACTGGACCCAACCACATCAGCTACCACATCAATGGCTCACTTAACTGTACATCCATGAATGTGATCTCTGTCATCTGGAGTATGTCTAGACTACATGTCTGTCGGCAGAGGCATGTAAAATAGGCTACCCGACATAGTCAATGGAGCAGGGATTTAAATATCCCCGGCTTCATTAAAATAAAAACAGCTGTTGCGCTGTGCTGGCTCAGCTGATTGTTGGCACAGTGCGCAAGTCAAGACGTGGCTCGGTTGACAGGAGAAGCCTTCATCGACCGGTCCTGTAAACCTTGTTTCACGAGGCATAAGGGAGCAGTCGACAAAGGCTTCCCCTGTCGACTGATCCGCGTCTTGACTTGCGCGCTGTGTCGACAATCAGTCGAGCTGGCACAGCGCGGTGGCCATTTTTATTTTAATGAAGCTGGGGATATTTAAATCCTTGCTTGATTGACTATGTCGGGTAGTCTATTTTACATGCCTCTGCCGACAGAGACATGTAGTCTAGACATACCCCAGATGACATAACTGTACATCCATGAATGTGAACTAAGTGAGCCATTGATGTGGTAGCTGATGTACAGAGGCATGTAGTCTAGACATACTACAAATGCCAGCAATGTCCCTCTGCCATATATATTGGCCAGACTGGACAGTCTCTAGGGGAAAGAATTCGTGGACACAACTCAGACATCCAAAAAGACTACACACAGAAACCTGTTGGAGAACACTTTAATCCTGGGGGGTTGTGAGCAACTTAGAGGGAGGTGGCGGTATCACACAGTTTGAGAACCCTTGCTTTAACCTGTCTGGGCACTCATTAATGGATCTCCAAGTCACCGGTGTTGTGTCAGGCCAATTCCACAAGCCAAATACACAGGGAAGCCTTGGAACTTAACTTAATTTACAGGTTTGGGACCCATCACAAAGATATGAATAAAAACATTACCTGGCTAGCATGCTACCTTCCACAGCCTAATGACTTAACCAACCAAACAATGGGTACTCAGGAGCGGCCTGAGGCCGGCTGCGGCAGCTGGCACCCTAGGCGGAAAGCGCGATCGGTGCCCCCGCCCGCTTGGCCGTCAATGGCCGTGATGTAATCACGGGGTGCCCTGGCGCCCCATGACGACATCATCAGGTGCCTGGCTGGCGGCGCCCTAGGCAACTGCCTAGTCTGCCTAGGCTCACGGGTCGCCCCTGTGGGCACTTAAGAACAATTTGCACCTTCTCTATCAGTTTCATGTAAATATGAACTCTCCAATTGACTTTTTTCCCCTTTTTCTCTTCCTTTCTGTATTTATTTTGGAACTGGAACTTTAATACTCCATTCATCTGAAGAAGTGGGCTGTGCCCACGAAAGCGACATGTTTTGTACCATCGACATGTTTTGTTAGTCTTTAAGGTGCTGCAAGACTATTCGTCATTTTTAAGTTTCTCTGTGGTTCAGTGCAGCTTCAGGCCTGTGATCCCCTCTGGCAATCTCCTTCTCTAGCCTAATTCTCCCTCAGACGTACCAGGAAAGGGAAAAATGAAGCCAACGTCTGAGACCCCCTCAGAACTGGGAGATGCAGGGACCCCAATAGACACAAGCGCACCCCCAGGGCCAGGTCAGAAGCCTTGCAGCAGCCTGAGGGCTGAGCTGGATTTGAGAGGGACACTGACTGAAAGACTCCATGTCTCAAGAGATGCCCGGCCTATCAGCAGAGCCCTGCAAAGATATAAAATGTGTATTCTCATCTGCATCCGCATACAGCACAAAGCAGATAGCTTCAGATTTGCAGGGCTCTACCTGTCTGCAGCCCAAGGACCTGTAGATCTGCAGAGATCAATTCCACAGTAGAGAGAGCTGGGTATTAGGTTCTGACCCAGGACTCTCCAGAATGCAATGGCGGAGGGCAGTCTGTCTCAACAACTCCTTCTTTGGCCTGATTAGACTGAGGCCCTGGCTGAGTTCCCCCCACGCTTGCCTGCCCTTTGCTGCTCCTGGGCCTTTCCCATTGCTCCTCGCAGCCTATTGGGCAGGCCTGGATTCTGCCTGTGTAACCCACACATCTGGTGTGGTTCACTGTCCCATATAGTGGCATTTAGATAGAAAGAATACATGTGCTCTGCAGCCTTAGCTAGGAGCCAGCCGGCTTTATAGCCCAAGCTGTAGGCTCATGAACTAAACTCCAAAAGGCCTAGGTTTGGTTCTGCCTATCAGTGTTACACAAGCAAGCTTTAAAGGCTTCCAGACAGTGCGTTCAGCAGGTAAGAGGTATTTCCCACTGAGCTGGCAGCCTTGGTGCATCCTGGCTAAACTATAGGTCTCTGAGAAGCAAAAATGCAGTTTGCAGAGAGGGGGACTGACAAGCTGGCTTCTCATGCTCCTGTGGATTAGATGAGGAAGCAATCCCCTCCTCTGCTCTGTGACTCAGAAACTTCTCAGGGGCAGAGAGACCTGGGGATGCGGAGGGCTATGGAACAAAAATATAGCACTTCTGGTTATTTAGTAGTTAGCACTAGACAGAATTCTTTCCTGTGTGCCCTGGCAAATCACTCCTTTCAGTGCTTCAATTTCCCCTCTGGTGTACGCACTTTGCTTAGGCTTGCCAGATGCTTTCAGCAAAAATCCTGAACATAGCAAACTTGGTTGAGCAAAAAAAAAAAACAAACCTCGCTGCGCCTTTACATGGCCCCATGCTCCTCACGCCCCTGACAAATGTGGCAGGGGCAAACTGTCCCCACTGGGCTTCCGTCCGAAGGAAACAGGAAATATTTTCTGTGTTTTGTTTGTTTGTTTTTTTTAAACCAGACAGGGGACCCGAATCCTGGGTGAAAACCGGACACATGGCAACCCTAGCTTTGCTGCTTAGTACACCCACATCTGTGAAGGCCTCCGTCTCACCATGCCATAGAACAAGATGGTCCAAGCTGTTCCCTCATTCAGCGCTAGGACCAGGCTGATGTTTCAGTAGGCCGGTGAACCCAAACAATCCCGTTATTTGGCAAAGGGAAGGCTCCCATCATAACTAGCATGGGGCAAGCAGAACCACCGCCTGCTAGGCAGGAACATCTTTCAGTAGTTCCACATGATCCACTTTACACGTTTCCTCGGGTCGTAAATCCCATGTTGTCTAGTTTCTTCTGCTGACAGGGCCTTGCTTGTTTAATCACTCATACAGAAGAGGCTTATTAGCTAGGATAGACGTGGCCTGGGGAGAGTATTTCAGAGCAGCCGGCTGTTGCTACAAGACCAGTTGGCGTGAAGATGTTCAGGTTGAGAGGAGACCAGCGGCAGGGAGGAGAGGGAGAGTTGGAAGGCTGGGTATCTACACAAGCAGGGGCCACGTCATTAAGTGATTGCTCTTTTCTGTGGCAGAGGGTGCCAGGGGGTGGAGGATCACATGGGTGCACCTAGGGGGAGCTCCGCCACACAAACACAATGATCTAAATTGGGAGCTGAACTTCATTCGCTTTCTCATGGATAGAGGTCTGCCTCGCACAATGCATGCCCCCAAATGGCAGCCCCCTCGGAGAGAGATGAGCAGACTGTAGGAAACATACTCCCTTCTCTCCCACTCGGAGTGGTACCCTCCAGGGAGGGTTAATTCCTCACATGTAATTTAGCACTGGACTGAGGGGCTGTTTTGCACAGGGCAGCTACAGCACAGGGAGTGACAACATGGAACTGGGCGTGGCTTGCCAGCCTGGGCTCCCTCTCACACTGTGATGCTGTGACAAGCTGCAAACCTCTCCAGGTCCTGCACTTACACATCCAGCCACAGGCAGGGACACAGACAGCCGAGGGCATGTCTACACCGGGGAGTTATTTTGAAATAACTCCCCGTGTTTCGAAATAACGAGACGCGCGTCCACACTACCAAGCCTGTTATTTCGAAATAAGGGGCTGGTTATTTCGAAATAATAACTCCTGCTTGTGAAGAGAAATGAGCTTATTTCAAAATAGTTATTTCGGGAGTTATTATTTTGAAATAACCTAGTAGTGTAGACCTAGCCTGAGTGACATAAAAACGTCTCATGAACTAACAACAGGGAGCCCCAGTTAACTCCCCTCAGCATCCCAGCCTACACCCCGCCCCCCACCACAACCAAACCCTCCTGCCCTGATCAGAAGCCTCGCCAGTGAAGGTTTATAACCCAGTGTGCCCTCCCCTCAATCTGGCGAGGACATGCACCAGTTTTGGTTTCTGAGTTTAGGTTTCCTAAGCACTCCAAGCAAAATGCACTGTTTTTGAGAACTATAAACCAGGTTTATTAACTACAGAAGGAGAGATGTGAAGTAGGTATAAGTGGCAGGCATAAAAAGACAGAGCTGGTCACAAAAATAAATAAAAATAAGCCCCCAATCTGTAGTCTCATAAACTATACAGGACATGAATCAAGCACTATTCTCATCCCCGCTGGCTGCTACAATCCTTAATGCACAAAATTCCCTCCTGAAGTCTGGATCAATTTCCTCAGACAATCTTCATCTTCTTAGCACCCCTGTTGTTTCCAGAGTAGGTGGCAGAGAAGAAAGGGCTTTGCCTGTTGTGACTGTCCTTTATTTTGTACCCCTTGGTCCATGTGCGTCTCAGCCTTGAGCACAGACATGTCATGATGGGCTTTGCTGAGTCACAGTGAATGATCAGTTCCCATTGCATGGTGCTTGAACAGTTGAGTCACCCAGTTAATTAATGGGTGGTCAACACCCACCTGAGCAGGGATCCTTCGCATGCCACTGACAAACATACAGCATATACCCACACAGCACACTTCCAGAACTCCATACACACTAATAATAAATACACACATTTGGACGGGACAACAGATTTCAGCAGACTATGACCTTTCCTATGGTAACTTACATGGCATGCTTTGCATGAAAGATCATCACTACCACACATGGATAATGGATATGAGGGTCAACAGGCTGCTATTCTAAGGTGTAGTGTGCCACAGGGACAACTGGTAAGGGGAGAGCACGGGGGGGGGGGGGGGGGACTAGTCATGTGACCACCCCTCCAGCCTGGGAAGGGCTGGGACAGCCACTCTCTGCTCCAGGCCCCTCCCTTCCCCTACTCCACTCTCTCTCTGCTCCCCCTTCTTCTCCCAGTCCCCTCCCATGAGCAATGCATCCTGGAGTAGTGGGACCCTTCTTCTCCTCCTGCTGCTGCAAGTGAGTGTGGGGGGGGGGGGACCCTGCTGCATGTGCCAGGTCACCCCACTAATGCCCCAGGGCCCAGGAACTCTAGTCCTGCTGTTTGCTGTCTGGCCTCTTGCCCCTTTTGCCTATGATGTGGGGGATGTGTCCTGTTGTGTCCCCCCATGTATTGCCCCTGGTGTATCACACTTGGGGGAGAGTACAGCATAAAGTGGAACTAAACTGGGCCAATCTGAGACCTGCCAAACTCTTTCCACACAAGCCACCAGTGGCTGGTTATTACTGACCAAGTCTGGAGTAAAGCTGATGACCTCAAGGTTTAAGGCTTTGTCTTTCACCACCCAATGTCCTCTGAAGTTCTCAGTTCTCCCGTGGTAGACCCTCTGCCATCCATGTTCCCGGATCCATTTTCCAGGCTGCTGTATTTATGTCAGAGTTAGGGGATGATGGGAGGGAATATTGGCCACCCACTTAAAGTGTTACTATAGGGCCAATTAACCGGACAGGCCATAGCAGAGGGGACTCAACTAATCCCCTGACTCAATCAGGGATCCCAGCTGAGAAGGAACCAGCTGTGCTGGGTTTCTAGAGACAGCAAGCTGATAACTGTGCGGGTGGCAGTTGTGCAGGGGGAGAAGTGTTTAGAGGCTGGAGAGCTAGGGCAGTGTACAGTCCCCCTTGGCAGGAGGGAGCTGTGAGGCTGGCAAATCTGGAGAGGAGGGGATAGGCACAAGGTTGGGAAAGGCAGTAGAGTTCCGTAGGGCACAGACCTTTGGGGCTGATCCCTGGACTGGAACTCTTAGTCGAGTCATGCTATGCTGGTTTATGGCTGCGGTTGGTCTTGTATCTGAGATTCATCTCGGAGGCTGTTGTCGACAGGAGAATTAACATTATTCCTAGAGACAAATGTGATACTCAATTGGCTCTGACTTTCCACGGTACCACCCCAACCCCAGCTGCTGCTCTCAGGGCCTCTCTGCAGCCAGCACTGACAAACAAGAAATGGTGCGAGAAAGTGCCACCATGCCCCATTGCTCCAAGGCCCTCGCGGGGGCTAGTATACACACCCCATTTCCCCCAGCTTCTCTCTGACCCCGGTGCTGATCAGAACAAAATAGAAACCATTTAAAAACACCGATGGTAACTGTAAGTGAGCCAGGCGCCCCGCCAAACCTGCTAAGTGCCATAATTTACTGGTGGTCCAAGTCCACCGCACCCCGCAAGGCATCCCTGCCTTTCCTGCTGGGCCCGTACGGAGGAGAGCAGAGAGAGGTGCAAGTCGCATCATTATGACTCCAGCCCCAGGCAGAAGGATGGCAGTCATGTCTCAGGCATGGCGTTACGCTGGAATGAATTTAACTCAGCTCAGTTTTTTTTTGGGGGGGGGGGGGGGTTGGCAGAGGCTGTAGGGAGAGCAGGCTTCAGTCTCTGCTACGGACTATGATATTTACTGCAACGCTCTGGTGCTGGCCTGGCATACACAGATGCATGCTCATAATCTGTGCTCTTGCCGATATGAGACTGGACTTCATTCAGGGAGCAAAAGCATGCCTGAGAACAGCTGCATGTTCTGTTGCGTCTACACAGCAGGGCTTAACTCAAAATAAGCTTCACAAATTGAGCGATGTCAATTGCGTAGCTTATTTCGAAATTTGGAGTGTCTATACTCTTATTTCAAAACAGAGCACTCTTCCCCTGACTTCCCTTACTCCTCGGACAATGAGGGTTACAGGAGTTGGAGTAAGAAGTCCTCCAGCTTGACAGGATTTCGACATTATTTCGAAATAACTGCCTGCTGTGTAGTCGCGGACTAAGTTATTTCGAAATATTGTTGCCGTGCAGACGTCCCCTTAGCCTCTGTCTAATAAAAGAAAGAAAGCAGCATTGGAACGCCAGTGAGACTGTGGCTGAGATCCCTACAGACCCAGGGAATCTCTGTGCCTTGTGAAAGTTCTGCATTTGGCATAGAGTCCAGGTGTGTGCTTCAAGATTTCTGGACACAAGCCAGGTTTAGAAAAGGTGCAGGTGTGGGAGCCAGCTTGAGATAAGATGCTGAAGCACAGTGATGGTTTTTGCAGTAAACTGGAGTGTGCCTAATCTGAGTCACATTAGGACCAGAGTGGAACTGTCTGTGAAAGCAGGGATGTAAAACATTAAACAGTTAACCAATAAGTATTAGCCTTTCCACTAATATATTGCAGTTAATATTTAAAACGGACAGGAAAAATAATTTCGGGACATTGTAATACCCAAATTGCAAAGGCAAAATGGGCAAAGAATACACAATATCAGGCAAAGAAATTCATGTGAAGATCAAAGAAGACTATGGGGACTTCAGAATAGATTGAGAGGTGGCTGAGAAGAATGAGATCTGAAGAAGGTACAAAGAGAGGGCAGGCTGAAAGAGGTTCTCCTGGTAACGCTGAAAAATGAAAATGGCAAAAGGACATCGGAAAGGAGTAAGATAAAATTCTACAGTGATCTCTGCTCCTTGTATGTCAGCATCCAGTGTACACTGTCAAGGCAGGAGGCTACAGAAAGAAATTCCTCACATTATGTGGGAAGAAACTGAATATGTAGTTCATAACATGAAAAGCGGGAAGAGCCCAGGAGTGGATGATATTTAGCTGGAATATTTCTAAGCAGAGGAAGATGTTCTCTTCAAATATTGATGCAACAGTTCACCATCTACATCAATAGCAAGCCTGTCCCAGGGGCATGGAGGAAATCTTAATACTATTGATGAAAAAAGGTGAGTCAGAAGCATTGATGAGCAACTAGCATCTGATCACACTTTTCTCATAAGTGTATAAGGTCTTCACCTGCATCATACTGAATCGGATTACGACAAATCTGGAAACACACAGAAGCAGATGTAAGCTGGAACTGAAAGAATGCTACCCTTACTGCTAGCTGGAAGTGGGGAGAGACCTTGGGTGTGTGTCTGTAAATACAGTTTGCTCCTGCTTTGCTTAGATTTATTAGATATTCAGCAGGTGGGGTGGTGTTTTGTTCATTGTAATCAACTTAATTTGTGACTCAACACCAGCTAGGTTTGCATTAAATGCAGAGATAACTTAAATGTGGTTACCTATGTTTGTAATTTTGTGAGAATACAGAAAAGTAGGACTGTGCTAAATTGTCCCAAAGAAAAGGACTCACAGTTAGCCTCTTTTCTTGTGTTAATTGTGCGGAAGTTGTGTTTCTTCTATTCTGCTTGCTCAGAGTGAAATCACTGAATCCATTTGAGACCAATGGACAGAATTCAGAGTCAAGAGGTGGATGGCAGTGGATTCAAGAAGTGGGTGGCCAGCATGGTGAGCAGACCTCAGGGCAGGCAGCAGACCTGAGCGGCTGCACACCTGACCATGAGTTCCTTGAATTCAAGTGCCATGAGTTCCACGAGGTTCCAGGATCACAGACAAGCCCCAGCATGGAGCATGCAGGAGATCCTGGGCCTAAATGCTTAGTGGGGGGAGGAATCTGTTCAGGCAGAACTATGACGCAGCAAAAGGAATGCAGAGATTGCCAGGGGGTGACTGTACACTGCCCTAGCTCTCGAGCCTCGAAACACTTCTCCCCCTGCACAATTGCCACCTGCACAGTTATCAGCTTGCTGTCTCCAGAAACCCAGCACAGCTGGTTCCTTCTCAGCTGGACTCCCTGATTCAGTCACTGCCACTGGTGACAATATTGGCCACCCACTCAAAGTGTTACTATAGGGCCAATTAACCGGACAGTGCCGGATCACCCAACAGTGCCGAGTAAAAATAAAGCAGCTGAGGCAATTGCACCAAAAGACAAAGAAGGCAAACGGACGGTGTGAAGCATTGCCGCAAACATGCTGCTTCTGTGAGCAGCGGTGTGCGATCCTTGTGGGGTCCCAACCAATTTCTCGAGCCAGTCCATGGATTCCTCCTAAGTCACTCCTCAGGCAGCCTTGGGCAGCAGCATGGAGGACATCATGGTGGAGGATGAGGAAGAGAATGGTCCGCAGGTAAATGGGGCAACCGAGGTCACTGAGAGCCAAGAATTTTTTATAACTTTGGAGAGAGTTCTCTTCTCCCAGAACATCTCCCAGCCGGGCACTGAACCCAGGGAGGGCACGCCTGGTGAGTTCACATTTTTGATCTTGCTAGAAGTGGTTCAAGGCAATCGGATATGATCGGAGACGGCCACTGTGCCTATACAGCGAGGGTCCCCAGAACAGCTTGTTAATGTGACTGGAGATGGAGCTGGAATCCTCCCTGCACGTCTCCATAAAGCTCTCACGGAGGAACTCTTTAATCCTTCTCACGAGGATTTTGGGGAAGCTGCTTCGTCCATCCTCCACGGCAGGACACCTTCCCTCGCAAGCCAGTGGTAAGTGGTCTGGTATCATTGCAGCACAAAGCCATGCAGTGTAAGGGCCAGGTTTTTGGCCACCTTCACTTGGCATTTGCACACCACTCTGTGAGATTCGGAGAAGACTGATACCTCACATGGCAACCTGGATGAAGCAGGGGAAGCAATTAGCTGATGCCTCTGCAGTTTGCCCATTTGCTCATCCCCAGTGAAGCCTGGCTGGAGCCCCTGTGCTGTCCTGCTACCATGCCCGGACCCCCTATCGTCTCCCTCTCCCCCACCCATTCCTGCGAGAAGGGAAAGTTGCCTTCCCTTGGCAAATGGGGGGTGCAGAACACACAGGCGTCGTGTGAGCCCCTGTCCTGCTCTGCAGCCACGCCTGGGCCCCTTTCCCCATTCCACCCGCAGGCTCAACCCTCAGCCTGTCCCTTACTATGCCTGCCACTGAACTGAGTCCAGCTGCTCCCTGCAGAACTCTGTGGCGTACCTGCTGCAAAGTGGCCACCTAAAAGCTTAACTACGGCCTTGTCCGTAACGCATCCCTATTGTTTTTGGACAGACCTTCCTTGTATTCTAACAGACTAGGTTTTGCACACCATAGCGTACGTCCTGTAAAAGGCTGCCCCTTCACTTTTTGTTCCAGAAGGAACAGCAGTCCGCCTGCTGCACACACCCCCAGCCCTGCCAGCTGTCTGTCTGGCACAAATCCACAGGCGAAAATGGATTGGGGAAGACATGTTTAAGGAGAAAATGCAATCTTCCAACTTGGCCAGGGAGCCAAAAAATGAGGATTAACGTTTGTTCGAACCTAGGGGTTTGATTCAAACTAACGCGTCCCGGCGTGCACTTTCACTTTCGGAACAGCTATTGAGCGGAGTAACGCACCAGCGAGATCATGCTAATGAAGTGTGGGATATTTAAATCCCCGCTTCATTAGCAATTTCGGTCGCCTACATTTGCATCTCTAGCTCGAACTAGGGAGCAAGTGTAGGGGTACCCTGAGATCTAACCCAGTCAGCAGACTGCAGAAACTTCCCTTTAAATGCCCCAAAGCACATTGTACCACTACGCTGCACTTGCTTAGCCTGTAGTTCAGGGGTGGGCAAAAGGGCTTCCACAGGTTGGGTTCTGGCCTGCCAAGTGGGTTGATCTGGCCCATGGAGGTCCTGCTGCTCTCTTGCCCCCAGGCCAATCAGGGCCTAAGGGCAGGGGAGTGCGCAGAGCTTAGCGTCAACCCTGGCAGTTGACTCTAAGTGCCACATGCCAAAGGGTTGGGAGCGAGAGACTTTGCGCTCCCCCCACCCCCAGACCAATTAGGTTCTGGGGGTAGGGAAGCGTGCAAAGTCTCCGCCTGCCCTGCCCCTGCCTTGCAAGGAGTGCACATAAGGACAGGGGCAGGGTGGGAGGAGACTTTGCGCACTCCTCTCGCCCCCAAGTGCTGACTGGCCTGAGGGCAGGGGGAGCATGCAAAGTCTCCCCTCGCCCTGCAAGGGGCTTGGTACTTAGAGTCAACTGCCAGCTGCTGTTGAGCTGGCAGGTGACTCTAAGCGTGGCTCTCCCTTGCAGAGTGGGTGTGTCGAAACTACATGGCTCCATCGATGGAGCCATGTAGATTAGGCTGATTGGCAAAGGGAAATGAAACCACGATTTAAATAATACATACCCCTGTAGTGTAAGGGAACATTTTAACCTTCCTGGACATTTAGTAATGGATTTAAAAGTAGCCATCCTTCTACCAAAAAAAAAAAAAAAATCCTTCAAAACCTTATGTGGCGGGGTAGCCCCGCCCCTCCCGGAAACCGCCGGGACGGTGGTGTGGATGGCCGCCCGTCGTCCCCGAGCGGGGGGGCCTGCGCACCGGCCGGGTGACGAGCCGGGGCCGGCAGGCAGCGCTGAGAGGGGGCAGGAGCGCGCAGATGTGGCGATGACATCACGGGGAGGCCGGCCCAGGGGGGGCCCGGAGGCCAACAAGGGGGGTGACGTCATCTGCCTGCGACCGGCGGGCAGTTTAAAAGGTCGCAGGGTGCCAGCCATTAGGGGGGACGCCGAGGAGACGCACCCCCCCCAAGAACTGGTGAGCAGACACCAGTATTGGAGGCCCTGGGCAGGATCGGAGGGAAAGCCCAGGTGAGCCTATTGGACCTGGGGGAAGAAGTGGCCCAGGGCAGGGACGCGGACCCTGAGAGCGGGGGAGTTTAGGGTTCTCGACCCCCCTCGCTAGGTGGGGAGTCTTTCCCTGACCTTAGGGTCCTGGGTCGGGGTCCGGAGCGAGGGCGGGCCCGGACCCCCTTCCCCTAACCGCCGAGCTGATCCGAGCGGAACCGAGCGAAGCTAGTCGCATTAGGTCGCTAACGACAGTGGCAACTGAGGGGGGCGGACGTAAGCCCCTCCACACGGGGGTGAACCCCTACACCTTATTACAAAGGGAAATAGCTGAACTCCAATTCATTTGCAAATTCAATACTATCAAATTAGGCCTGAATAAAGATTTAAACTGGTTAACATCCTACAAAGGCAATTTCTCCTTTCTGGATATTCATATCTCCCCATCATCTGCTGTGAATGAGCCACATCCACCCTAACTAGATGAACCCCATTAACACTGGTCCTACACTTGATAAGTAACTTCTTTCTTTTGTTGTACTTTTAAATACATGTGTGTAATTTCCACTCCAATTCATCTGATGAAGTGGGTTTTACCCACAAAAACTGATGCCCTAGTAAATCTGTTAGTCTCTGAGGGTATGTCTACACTACAAAGTTAGTTCGAACTAACGGACGTTAGTTCGAACTAACATTCATAGGCGCTACACTAGAGCTCCGCTAGTTCGAATTTAAATCGAACTAGCGGAGCGCTTAGTTCGAACTAGGTAAACCTCATTTTACGAGGACTAACGCCTAGTTCGAACTAGCTAGTTCGAACTAAGGGCTGTGTAGCCCTTTAGTTCGAACTAGTGGGAGGCTAGCCCTCCCCAGGTTTCCCTGGTGGCCACTCTGGCCAACACCAGGGAAACTCTATGCCCCCCTCCCGGCCCCGGACCCCTTAAAGGGGCACGGCTGGCTACGGTGCCCGTGCCAGGTGCAAGCCTGCCAGCACCCAGCTAGCAGACCCTGCACCTGGCACGGCACAGAGCCACCCACCCGATGCCCCCCAGCCCACCCCCTCTTGCCGGGACCAGGCTGGCGGCTCCCGGGAGCTTGCCCGGGACCGCAAGAGGCGGGCACCTTCCTGGGCTAGTGCGGACATCGTGGACCTCGTCCACGATCTCCGCACTAGGCACAGGAAAGTGGCCGGCTAGGGCAGGAGAGCTGCCAGCCTGGCCACCCAGGAGCAGGTGTGCATGAAAATCAAGGGGGTCCACTGAGACCCCCGACCCTGAGCCCTGAGCTTACAATGGCCGTCCTGGGTCAGACCAAAGGTCCATCTAGCCCAGTAGCCTGTCTGCCAACAGCGGCCAACCCTAGGGACCCTGGAGGGGATGGACCGAAGACAATGACCAAGCCATTTGTCTCGTGCCATCCCTCTCCAGCCTTCCACAAACTTTGGGCAGGGACACCACTCCTACCCTCTGGCTAATAGGACTCCATGGACCCAACCTCCATCACTTGATCTCACTTCCCTTTCAACTCTGTTGTAGTTCTAGCCTTCACAGCCTCCTGCAGCAAGGAGTTCCACAGGTTAACTATTTGCTTTGTCAAGAAGAACAACTTTCTCTTACTAGTTTCAAGCCTGCTACCCATTCCTTTCCTTTGGTGTCCTCTAGTCCTTCTTTATGGGAACTCAGGAAGAACTTTTCTGAATGCACCCTCTCCACCCAACCCCTGCTTTTAGAGACCTCTATCCTGTCCCCCCTCTGTCTCCTCTTTTCTAAGCTGAACAGTCCCAGTCTCTGTAGCCTTTCTTCATCTGGGACCTGTCCCCACCCCCTGATCATGTTAGTTGCCCTCCCCTCTCCCAGCCTTTCTCTTCCCCTCTCCCACCTCCTTTTCCCAGTCTCCCCCAGTTTTTTTTCAATAAAGACAGAGTCAATGTTGGAAGAAACGTTATCTTTATTTTGTACATCAATAAGAAGGGGGGCTAAGGAAGGGTAAGTGGAAGGAGGTGAGGGAGGAATGGGGTACGAGCCCCCGATGGGGAGGACTGGGCTGGCTCTGCGGGCTTCTGGGGGTGGAAGCTCTCCTGCAGCCCCCCAATTACTCCCTCTCCCCAGATGGCAGCCTGCGGCAAGTGCAGCCGGGCTGATGGCCGAGTGGTGTGATGTGCCCAGTGTGGGCACTCAGGGCACTCCAAGCCAGAACTTCTTTGCAAGCGGGGCACCCCTTAGAACTGTGTGTCCGGGGTGGGGGTCGGGACCCTTTAAGCGCAGCCCTCGGCTAGCCTGAGACAGCATCTCCATGCTCTAAGTCCTCCTTTTATGCCCTGCCGGCACTGCTTCCGGCCATCCTTAAGCCCTGTTCAGAGTCCACTCAATGTGGACTTGCTAGTTCGAACTAGCAAAACGCTAGTTCGAACTAGTTTTTAGTTCTAGATGCGTTAGTTCGAACTAGCTTAGTTCGAATTAACTAATTCGAACTAAGTTAGTTCGAACTAGCGCTGTAGTGTAGACGTACCCTGAGGGTATGTCTACACTACCACCCTAGTTCGAACTAGGGTGGTTAATGTAGGCAACCGAAGTTGCAAATGAAGCCCGGGATTTGAATTTCCCAGGCTTAATTTGCATCTTGCTGGGCGCTGCCATTTTTAAATCCCCGCTAGTTCAGACTCCGTGCCCGCGGCTACACGCGGCACGGACTAGGTAGTTCGGATTAGGCTTCCTATTCCGAACTACCGTTACTCCTCCTTATTTACCATGGCGTCCGGGGCTCCGCCTTCCCCGGCGTTCCCGATCCTCCCCTCCTGGCTCGTTTGGATGACGTCCCAAGTGACGTCATCCACCTGCATCCCTGGTGGCTGACGGGCGCGTCTCTCGCTCTGCCGCCTGCGCTTCCTCCGGCTGTTCCCCAGCCGGGCTTTCCCGCGGGCCCCTGCCCCTGTTCCGCACCTCCCCAGACTCCCTGATTCGGTGTTCAGGGGGGGAGAGGGCGATTCCAGTGCGGGGCGGAGGTGCCTCGTCACACTCTCCCAGTAAACAAAAGAAAATTCTTCATGTCCCTGGTTCTTGCTGGTTTTGTTCTCTGGTGTCTCCCACAGGTCAGAGAGATGCCAGATACCCACCTGCAAGTGGACAGTTCACAAACTATTGGTTACAGCAACTCAAAGTCCAGCTGAGGTGAAGGGGACCTCAGTATCTCTGAAAAGTTAGGTCCTATCATGCAGCACTTTCCAGCCTGACCTTCCAGCTGCCCTAGTAGGTGGTGAAAGTGATGTAGCTAAAAGAGGTAACTTCCCTAAGGTAATGGTGTGACGGAAGGACTGGGAATAAACCCCCAGGCTTCTGCTGCCCAATTCCTTGCTGTACAGGGTGCTGGTCATTTAAGGGCTGATATGCTTGGGGTAAGGGGAGCAAGGCCTACTGGAAATGGGATATAGAAGAGATTCTTGTTCTCAGCAGGGGCTGGAAGTGTGAGAGAGCCGTGGATTCCCCCTACACCACAGCTCTGACTCCTGGAGGGGGAGAGAGGACAGATACAAGGGCAATATGTGGCAGGATTCCCTAGGGAGGGGTTAGGGTGGGGCCCCAGAGCAGATGAGAGGCCGTTAAATCACTAATATAGAGTCTATGTCATACAGATAAACTCTTCTGATTCCACTGGGCAGCGAGCCCTCGTGCGCACACATGGGCATCCTCCTCCCAGACCATACGTTCTTTGCCTTCCTCAGCTACAGAAAGCCAGGCTGTGTATTGCATCCTGCAAGAGCGCTCAATCTGAAAAGGGTTCGGTTCCAGCCCTGGTACAGTTAAGGCTGTTCACAAATGCAGCAAGCAGGGAGCAGACCGTGGCTGAGTTCTCAGCTACTATTTCAGGAAATGCAAAGACAATTACAGAGCTACTTAGCAGTGTGCAATGCAGGGATCGCGGGACCCTGGGAAGGGCCAGAACGAACCAAGCTCAAACCAAGCTCATTACCCATTCATATCTGAGTTAAGCCACCTGACGCTGGAGAGGCTGCGGTACAGCTGGGATTTGGGATTGACTTGCCAGAGGATCAGAACGGTGACTTTCCCTTGGTTTTTTGTCTATGTAAACCCTAAGGGGTTCCACTCAGTGCTTTGCAGGCAGGCCAGGAGTACAACTGCCTGTCCTCTCCTCAGGGGGGTATGACCTGTCCAGCCAGGTAGGCTGACTCACAGCCTTTTCATTCACGCGGAAAGGCCACAATTGCATCATCATGCAGGCCCCTGCCTGTGTGCAGTGGGGTGTTTTGTAGGCATGCTGATAGATGGGTTAAGTCTCACTCACAGGTTTGGTCACTCTCTGTGCTTGTCTTTGGCAGGACCTAACCAGATGAGTTTGTTCTGCAGCCCCTCACCTCCAAACCCCGCCCCCGGCACAGGTGTGATGCCGTGGGCTGGGGTGACGTAATGGGGGACGGAGTTCACTCGGTCGTCACAGTGTTCACTCTGTTTTTGCATCCGCTGTTTACTTTGTTATGCTGTATGTGAGTCCGACTGTCCTGTGCTGCTCTGTAGTGACTGTGTGCGTGTGCGTGTGCGTGTGCGTGCGCAAAATGCCCAGCAGGGGATGGGATCTTTGGGTGAGGACTCCTGAGGGAAGGCACGTAGGGAATGGCCCAGGCCATCCAAACACCTGAACTAGGTGGCGGATTCAGTCATGTGACACTTTGCTTGGGAAGCAGGACAAAGCAGGAGGCAGGGCTGTCTAGAGGGCTGAGTGACGAGCTGTGGGGTGTGGGGGTTAGTTTTTCAACTGGCTTAGGTAGAAGGGACCCTAGCTGGCTTGGGGGGCCAGGCAGGGGCCCAGGGTCCTGGCTCTGGGCCCTCCCCTGATCCCCAAGATGGATTGTGCTGAATGCTCCTGGTTCCTGTAACACCAAGTCTGTGCTACGCTGTGTCCCTGGCAATGAATAAACCTTCTGTTCTACTTGGTGGCTGACAGTCGCGTCTGACTGAGGATGGGGTGCAGGGCCCGGTGACTGCCCCGCACTCTGTGACAGGTTGTCAGCTGAATTGTTGCACCCCAGCAGAGAGTGGCTCACCCGGGGCTAGGATTAAACTCCACTGAACGGTGCATATTTAGGAATGCCTGTGGATGGGTGAGCATTGAGGATGAGTTCCCTGCTCATGACTGCAGACAACAGTCCTCAAGCCAGGGCTAGGCTCGCTGAAGGAGCAATGTCTGCAAAAGCTCGAGGCTGGTGAAGTCATGTGTGAAGCAGGCTGTGCATGGATAGGAACTGTGTGAAACGTCAACCTAGGGTTGTAAATTCAGCAAAATGTGGTAGTGTAGGCAAGCTCCCATTTCAACCGTATTTTGGAGATGTGGTTATAACAGCTATTTCCTCCCCACTCCCCACCGTGCTTAAAACATGACTTGGACCATGGCCCAGACCATATTTTAACTATGTTTCCTGAGATCTCAGACTTCTGAACACACTTTCATGCTGCAGGACTCCAGTGTAGGTTTAGATCCAGTACAGCTTTGTCCCATCTACCTCCCATGACTGAACAGTGTCCTACCCACTTAAGCACAGCAGGAAAGACCTTTAACCTAAGATCAGATTGCTCATTTCAGGCTCCTCCTGCAGTGTCCAATGGGCTGCCTGCACATGCAGCAGACCATGCACCCTCTCTCTGCTCCTCATGGTCTGTGAAAGGAGGGCTGGGGGCACAGGGAGGGAGGAGCGTGCATGGCCCAGCCTCGGAGCACCTACAGCACACCGACAACACTCTGCCCCCAGAACGCCTGGAGTAGAAAGCCTTCCCCTGCCTAGCATACCAGCTGCCAAGGCTGCTCCTCACTGGTGTCTGTTTAACCCCCAAACGCTTCCTCTCTGCTCCCCATCCACCGAGCTCACAGAACTTGAGTTCGCTAGGCTTGTAAATGGCTTCAAGCTCCGTGGCCCAGGACTGACATGCAGCTCTGATCAGGGGTGGCAGGTCTGCAGAAATTTGGGTGGTGCCCAGAATTCCAAGAGCCTACAGCTCTCCCCAACCCGTTCCCCCTCCTCCCCCACCTACCTAAGGCTCTGGGAGGGACTTGGGGTGCTGGGTGCAGGCTCTGGGCCTGGGCAGGGGATTGGGGTGCAGAAGGGAGTGCAGGATGCAGGCTCTGGGAAGGAGTTTGGGTGCAGGAGGGGGATGAGGGGTGTAAGCTCCGAGATGGCATCTGGGTGCTGGGCACAGGCTCTGGCCTGGGGCAGGGAGTAAGGATGCAGGAGGGGCTGCAGGAGGCAGGCTCTGCGCGGGAGTTTGAGGGCAGGAGGGAGTGCAGGGGGAGAGGGTGGAGGGTGCTATGCTTACCTGGGTCACCCCCCTCTGGCAGCAGATCTTGGGGGGGGCTCCATGCACTTAACACCCCCCCTCCTTGATTCTGCAGCTCTTCCTCAGCCACTCCGATAGCACCTCCTTCCCCAGCGGCCATCAGCCCCAAATGAGCTGCTCCATCTGCCTTTAAAGCCAGCCACCAGCTGGAGCATGCCCAGCAGGACCGAGGGTGGGGGTGGGGGGCTCTCAGCCAGGTGACCCTGGTACCCACCCTGTGACAGGCTGCCCAAGGATTTGTCTGCTAATGGTCTGGAGCTAAGGGGCCCATTCCACCAGATCTCCTCCCATCCTTTTAATCTCATTACTCATCCCGTTTGTTAGACACTCGCCTGCTGTAGGAGAGGGCCCTTTCCTTTTTTCTTTTTTCCCCTTGTATTAAAATCTCAGAACAGACTTTCCTGCAGAGAACCTGGGCTGGATATTTAGGAATAAAAAAGTCTCCAGCAGCTATTATTGGGCCCTGAATTACCATTGATCAAACGATCAATAACAGAGGCTGTCTCTGCTCAACAAACCTTCCTGTGTTTGCGGCAGGATCCTGTTTGCTGGCCTGCTGCTGCCTGGGGCTGTGGTGTCATCAGCAGCCCTCTGGGTGACTGCTGGGTCCATGCCAGGGCTTCAGGAGACCTTGTGTGGAGAGGCTAGACAGTACAGAAAGAAACACAGGCTCTGGCTGTGTCCTGCAACCTTAATAAAGGTTCAGCTGGTCTCTTCCCTCCTGCATGTCAGGGCTGGGGCTGGGGTTGCAGAGGGAATGGCAAAGGAATGTATTGGAATTTGGAAGCGTTTATTGAAATGTCAACGCTTCCCTTCTATCTTGGCAAGTCAGCGTTCCCCGTTGGCTCACTGGGCTGTCTGAAAGCAAACCTCATTCCCCTGGCATGAAGAAGGTCCCGGCTACCCCCCATTTTGCAGGTGCAGAAACGGGACCATAGGAAGTGCAAGTTCTTTTCCCAGCTCTTGGCGCAAGTTAGAGGCAGAGGCAGAAAATCTAAATCACAGCCGGGCATGGACCCTACGATTCCCGAGTACAACCTGGGAGGCCGAGGACTAGTTCCCTGCACTAACCAATGGACAGCCTTCCCAGCAAGAGCCATGATTGGCTGCAGTTTACTGTTTCCTGCTCTAACCACTAGGTCATCGAGCCTCCCTACTTCATTGCCTCAGTGCAGCAGATTGGGTCAAGTATGTGTTTCTTACCCTTGATGCAGAAATTATTCTTGGTTGGCTCCTCCCCTATCTCCACATCCAGCTTGGGTGATTGTAGGGGGAAGGGAAGACTAATGGATGCGGGGGGTCCTGGCTGGAGAAGGCAGAAGAAGCAGTGACCTGGGAGAGTTCTAGTGATTCAGGAGTAAAACTGCAGTAGGTGCAGGATCGGGCCCTTAGCGGGCTGATTTTTGTTTTTAAAGAAAGGCAGCATTCTGGGGCATCCTGCCTTCTCCAAGGGATGGCTGCTTCCAGGGGCCATAAACGGGGAGCCGTGGAGAATTATTGTTATAGTCCTGGGCTGACACTTGCTGATAATAAAACAGGCACGAATATTTGACTCTTCCCAGGAAACAGCTGCAAGACTTAAAAGCACCAAAACAAAGTCACATACAAATATTTATTTTTTTAAATGCTGGATTTGGATTCATGATGTCGCGGGGGGATTAGCCGAGCCGAGGAGCTGGCTCCCCGTCCGTAGCGCTTGGGTGCGCTAGGCCTGTTGAGAGCAGATGCTGTCTGCTTAGCTAAGCAGCCTTGGGTCTCATTAGGAAGGGATTTTCCTCACCTCTGCCTGGGATCCAGCCTTTCTAATAACCATGTTGTTTAAGCTTCCAGCCTCTGGTTAGAACCAGCTTGCTCTTTCTACTAAACTGGCCTGGCCTGATGAGGCAGCATCTTGGAGGACGGATGACAGATAACACCAAACCAGCACTGGCTGGCTAAAGTGCATCCTTCACACACTGCAATGATGCTCCCATTCCAGGCCATGTCCAGAGACTTCCAAAAAAGACGGTTGGGAGTCAGAAGCACTTTTGTTCTTAACTTAGCTCTGCTACTGATTTTCTGTATGATCCCGAGTGAGCTTCTCCTGCACCGAGGATTCCCTATCTCTAAAATGACTTACAGTCAGGAAACAAACCAACCTCTCTGTAGGGTTAGAAGGCTTCACTGATTAAAGCATGGAATGTGCTTTCAAGATCCAGGACCACAGCTACCTGTAATGGGAGTGAAATCAGGGAGTCCCTTCTGCTTGTGCCATGGAGGAATTTGGCCCAACGCTCACTCATGACTTCCAATTATTATCCTACAGGAATCCTACCAGCCCCAGGTTGTGTGCCCAGCTTACAGGACTCATGACCTCTCTGAGTGGAGGCTGGTCTGGCGAATGTGGCTTGATCACAGTAATTTCTACAGGCATTGCAAATGTCATCTAAGTGCTACAAATAACCCTCTGATTATCTACTGTCTTTTAATGCTACTCCCCAGAGATAACAAGCTGGGATGCTTCCTCTGGGCCATATAATAATCACCCCAATTAGTCCCAAGCAGCAGTTATTAAGCTCACGGCAGCACTTTTGTTTACAAAGCAGAAATAAATAAGCAGGTGCCTGTGATAGTCATGCGGCTGGGAGTGACCCAGGATATGCCGTGCTTTGTGGCATGGGAAAGGAAGAAAAACTCACTTGCAAGAAATCCCACCACAGGTATGAGGCAATGCCCCCCACAGCACCCTCCACAGGAAAGTCCCTGCACACCGGTAGACTTGTTTTGTTTCAAAGCCAATGGATAACTAGCCAAAACAAATGCAATCTGTTAATGCTGGCAATTGTTATTCCCCTGCATAGATCTCTCTTTCCTCCAAACACAATTACTCTTATGGGCGGAGGGTCAAAATCCAGACCCAAATCCAGCATTCATGATTGGGGCTTCTCTCCACAGGTCCAGCTGGGGTTGTGTGCACCACAGCTTGGAAACCTTTTCCCAGGAAGCTGCTATTTTTCTGTCTTCACTTCTTATCTTCACTTCACTTCTGTTTTCACTTCTTATTTTAAACCATTAGCCCTTCTGCTCACAAAAATAACCTTCTAATTGTGACTTGCACATACACCTGTGCTGGGAGGTTGGCCCGAGTGTGCAGACAGCCTAAAATACTAGCTGTGATGTGAATTATCCCTATTAGTATCAAAGGATATTTAGCCCTGGAACCTAATGATGACAATTTAATGTCTACTTTGATCATGATTTTCAATATCAAAACCATTTCAGAAAGGAGAGAGAGATTATACTATGAAAGCTACTGTGTGGAGGCTGGGTTGGACTTGCCCTGATTCCATGTTTATTTTTATTCTCCCTCTGACATTTTGGCCTAATTTTGAAGCATTTAAAAAGATATTTCAAGTAGTCATATTGATGGAAGAGGTAAACATCCCTCCATAGGCCTGGTGAAAACGCAACAGGTTCCAGTAGGATTCCTTTTAGGACCCCGATGGGTTGGGATTTCCCTTCTGGAAACACTTGTTTCTTTGCTGTGACACTTGCAGGAAAGGGATTAACTGGTGTCCAGTGCTTCACATAGAGCACCATGATATGTTTATAGACTCTGGAAGTCACAGATCGTAATTGTGTGGTTTGAGTGGAGTCAGCATGACATTTAATTACTCTTAATTGGTACAAGGCCTGAGGTGAACTGGAAGTGTTAATTTCATGGTCTTTGGTACTTAAACCACTATTCAGTGTAGTTTAAATTGTCTGCCAGTATCTGTCCATCCATCCCGTTATCTGTTTTTCTATCCAATCCAATATGCCCGATGTCTGCATTTCTCTTTATCTAGGCATTAATACCCATTCATCACTGTGGCATCCCCGGACCAGACAGCCGCTTGGGTGGCACATCAGCCCATGAATCCCAGCGACAGCAGAGAAGGGGGCTAATGGAATTTGCAAGCCCATTATGACAAAAAGCCGAAATTGAAAAGAAGCAGCAAGGGGTTAATTGACTCCTCAGCCAACATGTAAAAGAGCATCATGGTCAACTGCTTCTGACTGTATGTTCCACTCCCCTGCCGCACTTAGAATGGGAGCATCAGCTGAGAGCTCCTGGACACACTTGGCTGTGTGTTTTTCCTTATCCTCCCCTAGTCTAGTTCACACTCTAGGGTTTTACATCCTTGGTTTTCCTTGTAAATGGCTCTGATTTTAAATAGATTCCTCTGCACCGGAGCCACAAGGACGTCTGCTCTGCTCCTCTTACTTCATGTGGGCACAGATGGCTTCTCTTCAATGTGTCACATCCCAGGATTTGTGGTGTCAATGTGCTGTCTCCACTTGCGTGGGGAGGCTTTGCCAATCTTGGGGAACAGAGACAGGAGGAAAAACAGTGAGAAGACAGAGACACTCCAACCCCTCCCATCCCAGCGAAACCCTCCAACCTAAATAGCTCCAAATCCGTCACGTGTTAGAAGAGATGCAGATTTGTGCAAACCCCTACAGCAGGAGGCATTGGCTCACCTGTCGGTGAAATGAAATCTGAAAATTATAGATCCCTCAAGAGTCACTTAAGCAAACTGACCAGGATCCAGCCACGGCTGAGACGTCACGTGTGTGATGTGCGTGGAATTAAAAACCTGTCAGATCGCCATGAGAAGCTGCACGTTGCACGATCCTCCCCCCTTCCCCCTCAGTGCAGGTTCTCTGCTCCCTGGTCTTTGTAAGCCCCAAGGGTGTCTGTAAATGTTCTCCCAGGGAGCCCATCAGAAGTGGCTCAGCTGGCCTTAATACTTTCTCACAATGCCCCCTGCCCTGGGCATTTGCAATGCAGCCGGCTGACCACGCCCTAGCACTGCAGCGGGAGGCAGCAGGCTAGGTGCTGACTCAGCACTGCCCTGGTGGCTGGGGGCTGGCCCAGCCCTGGATGGATCTGTGTTCGGAGGCAGTGTGTTGTGGCTTATGATGTTAGCAAAGTGCGGCAACAAAATGATTGATTCACCAAAGGGTACCGAATCTTTTGATTTTTTTTTTCAGTTCTTCCTTCTGTCTGACATGGAATAAGAAGGGCCTGCTAACAGCTCACATGTGATATGGGCACAGTGAACAGTCTATTGTACTGCCTTTAGGGCTTCCAGGATGTGAATCTGATTGCTTGTACCTGATACTGACGTGAGTCCATGGCAGAGGTCAAGGGATCACTGTTTTCTCTTGCAGCCTCCACCCTTCCTATAAGTACATTTTACCATTTTAGAGCCAGGTAGATAAACTTGTGAGCATGGCTGTAAGCACAAACCCCGCAGCAGAAATAAACATTCTAATCCAATCCTAATCACACCCCAATAAGAACAACAGCACACACACACACACCGATACAACCCGTTGCATTTCAGCATAGAGAAAAACATGCCGTTCCACCCTGGCACACTGCAAGATTCTCCTTCTCTCTCTGACACACTCATTCCCAGTCTCTCTCTCACACACACACTTGTGTCGCCAGACACACAAACACACTTCCTCACAATTCCTGACGATTTTCTATTAGTCAAGGAGTCAAGCAGTTAAAACAAAGAGACCAATGAGCCAGGCTCTGGGACACAGAAATAAGCCTGAGCAGAAGCCCAGGGCGGTGATGCCTGGTGAATTATTCATGACACAGGAAAGCCTTTATCTGTGCGGACAATAGGCCTATGCCAGGCGGTTAGGCTCTCGGCCGTACCTGTATTTTCTTTTCGCTCGCACTTTATCTCCACTCCCAGCTTGTAATTCAGCACAAATATCAGAGGAGGCTGGAAGATTAATTTTCTCCATTTGCATGGCAAAGGGGCAGGGGGGATCTCTCTCACTCTGGACTCCCAGCTGCTTAATCCTCAGGCAAGCAGTGCAGAAGAAAAAAGCAAAAGGCAAAATTCTATCAGCACCGGCAAGAGAAAAAAAAACCAAAGGCAATTTCAGGGTTTAGGTCTGGTGTTTGTACCCTGGTACTAGCCTGGCCTTAATGTGCATGGCAAATGGCAGCTACCCGACACCCATCTATATGAAGACAGGAGACACCCCATGCAAAGCAGTTCATCACAGACTTCCCCTCGCAATACTTCTTTGCCACGCTCACATAGGAGCTGGCCACGCCCACTTTTCTAAGTGCCGGTATGGAACTTTATTCCCTCCCTGGTGTTTGGTCCATCTGAGGAGTGGTTAAGTGCCTCTTACTGCAGGCTCCTTAGAGAGATGCTCTTTTAACTCAAGTGGTAGAGGCATGTTTAGGGCTGCCAACCCCATTGGATTGCCGTGGAGTCTCCAGGAACTGCCGATGAATCTTTAATGAGATGAAACTTCCAGGAATACCTTCAACCAAAGCTGGCAGCCCAGGTCATGTGGTTAGTGCAGATCTCCAGGGACAAACTCAGCTATTGACCCAACTATGCATGGGCGGTGGGTGAACCTCTGCTTTGGGGAGACACACCCACCAGCCCTGCCCCCTCTGCATGCCAGGGCCCTGAATAGGGTTGCCAGGTGTCCGGTTTTTGCCCGGACTGTCTGTTATTTGGGTCTCCCGTCCGGTAAAAAAAAACCCAGAAAATACTGGACATGTGAAATGTCCAGTATTTCCTGTTTCCTTCAGACTGAAGCCCAGTGGGGACAATTTTTCCCTGCCACATCTGGCAGGGGTGGGAGAGTGAGGAGCACGGGGCCATTTAAAGGCACAGCAACAACATTGCTTAACAACTTTGGTCTCCCCCCCGCTCCCTTTTTTTTCCCGGTGGTTTTGTTTTTTTTTTGGAAGGGGATTTTCAGTGTTTTTTGTTAAACCATCTGGCAACCCGAGCCCTGAAGCCTCCCCCCATAAAAGGAAAAATCCTGAGGGGTCCTCCAGATCAGAGGCGCTCTGGCCTGCCCACCCCAGCCACTAGCACCACACACCAGACTGAGCTGCTCCCCTGACCCTTGAGCTCCAAGCCAGCCCGGGTGCCTGACTGAACTGGCAACCTCCCTGAACAGCAGGCTGGCCCCAGCTGGGCTGGGCCAAGCCACAAGTTCCCTGAAGCGCTGGACTGGCTCCAGCACTACCAGGATCCGGCTGGCCCCAGCAGCCTCTTCAAGCACCAGCTCTTCCCACCCTGAAGGCCCTGACCTCTCACTGAGCCATTGTCCCCAGCAGCAGTCCACCAGCTCCCTGCGTCACTCCTCACTGCCCTGGCCCCAGGGAGAGGGCCACGGGGAGCAGTGGGGGCCTCCAGGGAGGGAGGAGGCGTGGAGGTTCTCAGGGAAGGGGGGCACCATGGCCCAGTTGTCCAGCGGCAGGCCAGCAGCAGTGTCGGGGAAGGCACCTTCCCTGGCTTATAACTCCTGCCCATGCAACTACGGCTGTTTAAAAATGGGCATGCGAAGAACTGGTCCAGTGTGCCGCTCCTGTGATTTGGCAGATGGATGCTTTCACTCCCACGCAAGCGGCTCACCTCGGAGAGTGATTGTGCCACTTTCACGTTCTTGGCCTTACCATGCCTCCATTAGGGGAAAACTCATGGCCCGGGCGTGTCTTCTTAGAAAGAGTTTTAACAAAATGCACTATTCAGAGTGGAATGAAACCATGTGTTGTGGGTGGGGATGTACGGCCACGTATGTACGCTGATACAGTCTGAATATGTGTCATCAGAGTATCCACGCTGGGCCAGACCTGTTGCTTATTGTGACAGCGCGTTGGGGTTTTCCCGTCTCCTGCACCCCCATAATGGCACGGACAGACTCCACCAGCCAGTAGAATAGAGGGAGTTTATTGCTTCTCCAGGATACAGCACAGCACAGATGTCATCTGGTTCCAGGGCAGGCCTAGGATGCCTCAGCCCCCCTTGAGATGGGGGAGCCTGGGCCCCTAAATCCCAGCCTGTTGCCTAGGCTGCTTCCTCCATGATACCAGACAGAAACTCAACTCTCATCCAGCCCTGCCCCCCAGCCAGGGGCAGCATTCCACCTTCCTTTGTTTCTCTCCCTGGGGTGTAGCTGGTCGGACTGGTTGAGAGGCCCTTGCCTAGTGACTCATCCCCTGTTCTGCTGGGCCATGCTACAGACAGCAGCCAGTGGGGGTCACCCACAGCCCACTGCCCAGCATAGCAACCAGCAAGGTACCCCCCACTACATCACACTTATCCAGCCACATATGTGTCTCTAACAGAAGCCAACACCAACTGCATCAGAAGGAATTAACGGTGGAGAGCAATTATCAAGTGGGCCTTCATCATCAAGTTCCTGCATCTGGCAGTCAGAAGCTAATGGACACCCAGAGTGTGGGGTTGCATCCCTGACCATCTTGGCTAATAGCCACTGATGGATCTAGCCTCCATTAACTGATCTAGTTCTTTTTTTGAACCCACTTATAGTTTTGGTCTTTACAACATCCCCTGGCAAGGAGTTCCACAGGTTGATTGCATGCTGTGTGAAGAGGTACTTCCTTTTGTCTGATTTAAACCTGCTGCCTATTAACGTCAGTGAGTGACAGCCTGGTTCTTTTTTGCCACATCATCATAATTGTATAGACCTCTATCATATCCTATCTAAATCTTTTTTCTAATTTTTTAACTCTATTCTCATAAGAAGCTATTAATTTTTGTTGTCCTACTCTCTATCTTGGGAGCACCAGGGATTTATATAGTGGCATTATGATATTTACTGTCTTATTATCTATACCTTTCCTAAGGGTTGCTAGCATGGTTAGCTTTTTTGACTGCTGCACTGAACAGATATTTTCAGAGAACTACCCACAACGACTTGAAGGTCTCTTTTTTTTTTTTTTTTTTTTTTGGAGTGGTGACAGCTAATTTAGACCACCTTGTTTTGTATGCATAGTTGCAATTTTGTTTCCCAAAGTGCATTACTTTGCATAGGCCCTATAGTTCCAGAAGCTAAAAGAGCTTATCCATTCACTCAGGTGATGGGGTACAGAGCTATAGGACGGGAATTCTACTCCCTTTGCTGATAGGAAGCTCCTAGTGCTATGGTGAGCAGCAAGACGGCATTCTGAAGTCTGAGGGGGCCACATTTTTGTTCCTACAGAATATCTATTTTAGGAGTTTTAAAAACTGGTTTTAACCCTTTCCCAGCTCGGCCATGCTTGTGGTCCAGGACAGCTAGAAAATGTATTTGCAAATGTGAAACTAATTAATCTATTTGCAAATGAGGAACCAAACAATGAAATACTGTCAAGTTGAAAACAATGCTCTTCTCCTCTCCGCCCGATAAAATGCAATAGGATTAATGATGGACAAAGATCAGGGATTATTAGTATTACGGGAGCACCTGGAAACCTCAACCAAGATCAACCTGGAGGGTGTGTTTGTACAGCATCCGAGAGAGTCCCTGCACTGAAGAGTTTACACTCTGGAGAGACAGAGGGCTTTTTACAGATAGAGACGTGACTTGTCCAAGGTCTCATGAGAGTGCTGTAGTAGAGCCAGCACTTTAACCTGGATTTCCGGAGTACTGGACTACTGCCTTAAAGATAATGCCATCCGTTCCCTCTCTCCCTTAAAGATCACTGCATTGCATTAGAATTCCAGCACTTTTTTCGGCAAAACTTCTATTGGTCTGGGATATGAAGAAACCATGCCCCGACCGACATACGTTTCACTGACAAGGTGCCGGTGTGGACAGCACTACTGGTGGGAGACGCTCTCCTGCCAACGTAACTACTGCCACTCAATGGGGGTGGTTTAATTATGTCAGCATGCTCCTGCTGGCATAGTACGGCTACAACAGGCTACGGCTGTAGGAGTTCAACTGTTCCAGTGTCTGTAATGAGGACATCTGTGCCTGTAATGCTGACATAGCCTAAATCTCACAGCCCCTTCCAGTGGCATTATCCTCCTCACTTTAGAGAGAAGCGGGAGCGCCAAAGGGATATCATCAACTTAAAAATCCCAGACCAACCTGGAGGCACGTGGCTAGAAATCAGCAAGTCCTGAATGCAGATGCTGGCACTTCCACTTACTGGCTATAGGGCCCCAGGGAAGTCCCTTCAGCTTCCCCATCTGTAAAGTGGAATAATAATGGAACTGGCGCACCCAGTTACAGGAATGCTATGGGGACCAATCTGCAAATGCACGTGCAATGCTTTGCAAATGTAAAGCGCTATATAACTCACTGTCTCCATCTGAAAATGTGGGACCAACTGTTGTTACACGCGACCGCTACAGTGACTGTCACCAAGTGAGACAGGAAGGGGTGCGGGGAGATTTCATTTTGTGTTTGTTTCCTTTAGGCATTTTGTCATCTCGGTTGCAGTGTTTCCCCTATAGAGTCAGTTGGTCCCTTAAGTGAAAAGACTTTGATGAACAACAACAAAATGGCAAAAAAATTCTTACAAAATATTTCATTTGTAAAGGATTTTTTTTTTTAAATTTGGGAACTTGCCATTTTAGGGGGGCTCTCTCAGAAGATGAGTGACCCTTTAATATGCATGCAGAGAACAGAGGCCTTGTTCATATACATCCCTGTCAACGCAATATGATGATCGGTGTCCATAGATTTAAATTAAAGTCCTTCCATTCATGTAAATCATTCAGCAAACAGTAACCTCTCACATACCTACCCTACAGAACAGATCCCTTCACGTACACTCCCCCACATAAATACATAACATGCCAGTACATATACCCAGTCATGTACACGTACAGTACACAACAACCAGCCACATGTGTTATACACACTATCGATACTTAACAAATTGAATGGCCATAAATGGGCACACAAACAGCTCACAGATCCCCTTGTTCATTAAAGCTGATTCCATGTCTGTCAGTTTCAGGCCTTTCCCAGCTGAGCCAGGTTTATGGTAGAAACATCAGCAGCCCCTCTTCCTTCAGCACTGAAGGCTCCAGGTCATAATTAGTAATTTATGCAGCTTCTAATCAATGCAAAATGTGAATTTTTAATCCTCCCGGCTTTCCCTCAGGAGCCACCTTCTCGGGGTTTGGCTTTCCATGAGCAGAGAGGGTTGCAGGCCTCAGCTGTGGAAAATACTATATGGCTGCAGGCACTAGCACCTTCCTGGGGATGCTTCACTGCCTGAGCCAAGCACCTGCCAATCTGGCTGAAGGGCAAAGTGAGAAAGTGACAGGAGACTAGGGATACTTACATAAGAACGTGTCAGCGATATAAGGGCTGCAGTTTTCAGGAGCCAAATTACAGTCTTTGGGGTCAAATCCAGCCCCTGACACGATGGGTGCATGTTTTCCTCTCCGTGGAAACAGATGCAGCCCTACTGAACAAGTGTGGAAGGTGGCAGGGGTGAGAAGCACTGGATGTGCTCATGCAGCCTCTACGGGAGCGTTCTGCATGGCAACGTGTAAGATGTGGGTGGGATTAGGGTGGGAGCAAAGGATTAATATTTTAGGACCTGTTGGTTAATACTGATGAAATTGGGGTTAATGTGGTTGCAGCATTTTCAGCTAAAGTCATCCGTACTTATGTAAAAAGTGCATTTTCTACTAAAGGAAGCTGCTGGTCTGGATCCTCCTAATTGCTGAGTTCTGGGTCTCTGCAGACTTGGCTCTTGTGTCATCATTTTCGGAGTCCGAATTCTCCACTCACTCATCCATTATAGTGTCTTGCATTCCCTTTACAGAGTCTCCTTTAGCTGTCAGGCAATGGTGAATCAGGCCCTGGGGTACCTCTGTTAAACTCATTTGCTAAAATATCCCCTAGAAGACAAGAAGCCTTTGAACTCTGTTGAGTTACCTCATCATTTATGCAGGTGTTTTACTTTTGTGTATGTGATTGCAAGGAAATAAAAGAGATGGAATGGAAATAGACAGCAGCACAGGAGAAAAAATAGCCTTGTTCACAGCAATCTGAAGCAATTACCAGTCTTTAGATGGGTCTATTTGTACCTAGCCTGATTAAAATCCCCCTTTCCCCTGTCTGTAGATACATTTTGAGATCGTCAGCTGATCTAAATGAGCACAGCTATACTGACGACAGTGTTAAACTGATTTACACCACCGAGGGCATGTCTACACTAGGAAATTATTTCGAAACAGGAAATTATTTCAGAAGTTATTATTTTGAAATAAGTTATCTCGAAATAGCGTGTCCACACTACAGGGAAGCCTTGAAATTAGTCCAAGGCAGGCTCCCTTAATGTGGATACACTACCTCAACTTAGAGCCCAAGGAAGCAGTGGAGAGTAATTACATTGAATGACTCCGGGGAGTCGTTATTTCGAAATAGCAGTAATAGAGTGTCCACATTGCCGTTACTTCAAAATAACTATTTTGAAATAAGTGTTATTCCTTGTGAAAAGCAGAGAGAATGCTGCTGTTGGTATGTAGGTTTGAATCCCAGCTTCTGCTGAGGCAGAGCTCTTGAAACCACTCTAGCCTCTTGAGATGACTTCTACAGGTTACCCAGGTCTCCAAGCAATCACTTCTCTCATCTCTGCAGTCAGACACGTCTGCGGTGACATGCAGCAACACTCGCGGACAGCCGAGGAGAGGGATAAAAGTTGTAGGCCCGGGGTCTCCAACCTTTTTAAGCATGAGATCACTTCTTTAATTGAAGTGCAATCCAAGATCTACCTCAAACCCAAATACCCTTTCCCCGCCTCCTTTGTGCCCCTTCTCAGAGGCCCCACCCCTTGCTCGCTCTATCCTCCCTTTCACAGGGGCAGGCTCTGGTCTTGGATTAAGGCAGTGGTCCCCAACCATTTGAAGCTGCCGGGCACCAGGGAGCATGGCTGTTCGCCTGCTGGGTGCCAGAGGGCAGGGACACTCGCGCACCCAGGGGCGGGGCCGCGCATAGGCCACACCCCCATGAGCCACGTGCCTGGGGCCAGCAACCCTATGCACTGCATGGCCACGGGTGGGGCCGTCCATTCGCAGCAAGCCTGGGGCCAGCGTCCTCCAGAGCCGCGCGCCCAGGACCAGCACCCCCCCCCATAGCCGCATGCCCAAAGCCGGCACCCCCCCCATAGCTGCATGCCTGGGGGCAGAGAGGCCAATTTGCTGTGCTCCCGGGGCTGGCGCCCCCCATAGCCGCGCACCTGGGGGCTGAGGCGGCCAATTCACCGCACTCCCTGGGCCGGCGCCCCCCATAGCCGCGCGCCCGGGGCCGGCGCCCCCTATGCTCCATGTGCCCGGGGCCGGCTCCGGCACCGTGCATGCGCCACGCACCTGGGGCGGGGCCAGCCCTGGGCATTTGGTGGGCGCACACAAATGCCCGTGTTGGGGACCACTGGATTAAGGGATTTGGAGTGTGGGAGGGGCTCTGAGCTGAGCTTGGGGCAGGCAGTCGGGGAACCAGAAGAGGTTCTAGGTGCAGGCTCTGGAAGAGAATTTGGATGCAGGGGCGCTCGGGGCGGGGGCAGGGGCTTGGGATGCAGGAGGGAGTTCATGACTGGGGTAGGGTTTTGGGATGTGGGCTCACCCCTGCCCTGGCCCTGGCTCACTCCCAAAAGCAGCCAGCAAACTCCATCCTAAGTCCTGTTGAGCCCACGCTCTGCTCTGTGAAGATAGGATACAGTGTGGGAGAGGGGTCATCTTGACATGAGTACCCCTCCTCACACTCCCCTGCCCTGCACAGAAAGCAGGAGGCTCCTGAGGGGACAGCTCCAAGGCAAAGGGCAGGAGATGCTCAGCAGTGGGGGGAGGGGCAGTTGAAGTGCCGGCACATGGTAGCCTCTTGGCCAAACCAGTCAGGATCACCTGCCAGAGGCTCCAAGATCTACCGGTAGGTCCCCATCTACTGGTTAGTGACCACTGTAGTAGGCATTTGAAACACTGAGCATTTTACGGCCAGCAGGAAGGACACAGTCTCTGAAACTTGAACCTGGCCAGCACATTGGTGCTAATACCCCTTCTCCTCCAAAAAGATGCGCTGTGGATCCTGCTGAGGGTGTGCAACAAGTATGTGAAATAATAGTCTGGGTGCTGCCATTTCATTTGAGGAGAACTGGGGTCAATACTGCCAGTGTCTTTTAATGCCACCTATTGCACTTCCTGCATTGAACACCCACTAGCACTGGGACAGCGGGCATCAGTCTTGAGGCAAAAAGTGCTTTTAACTAAGTCCTCAGTGTCATTCTGCAGCATTGCTGCTGCACTGTGGCATTGGACTGACACTGTCTCCAAGGTGCAAGCATCCACGCCCCCCATTCTCTGCTGCAAAAGGCACCCTAGATTTGGTATGGGGGTCGCTTCTTACTCAGAACAGGAGATACCCTCTGTTGAAGCCCTGTTATCCCATTCTGCAGCCCTGGGGAATTTCCTGAAAAGCTCTACACATTACAGCAGACTTCAGTCAGCTTCTGAGACTTCCAACATCACAGCACAGTTGCTATAGCTTCTAAATATTTTGCATTTGTGATGGCATCCCTGAATACACTGGTACTTGTTAAGTGCTGTTTGATGTTATATGCAGAGAAAAAAATCATCTGAGTAAACATGTTCAAATGGCTAAAAAGGCCTTTGGAGAGGGTGGACTTATATGGTGCATGTAGCAAAATCAGTACCGGTCTAAGTCCACTTTGAACTCAGCAAAAAATGAATGTCAAATTCAGATTGGATCAGCCAATAATACACATACTAAGTCCTGGTTTTTAACAAGTTTTAAAGTCTGTGTGGGTGTGTACAGCATCCTGGTGGATTTGTTCATTTATAATTCTTCGTCTTCTTTAACATTAAAATATTGTATAAACTTCTAGTGCAAACAGAAATTATGGGCTTGATGCAGAAATTACTGGGTAAGGTTCCATGGATTGTATTATACTGGAGGTCAGACTTGCTAGATAATCATAATCATCCTTTCTGACCTTAAAATCTATGGATCCCCTGAGCTTAGAACGGAAAGCTTTATTTCATCAGCTATTTTTAGACCACCCCCTCTCTATAGTTATATTTCAGTTGCAGTGAAACCATAAGTTCATTTTTAAAAACACAACAACCTGCCGCGTTGTTGGTGCTTCTATTGAAAAAAAAGCCTGATCGACAGCCAGTTAAATCAATAAAAAAAATGCCCATTGTCTTCTATGGGCTTTGTGCTAGGCCCTGGATTTTCTGCTGATATTGACAAATAATTCTGCTATTTAGATTTACTTCTTTGAGTCCACTTCAGTGGGATTATTCCTGATTTACACAGGCATGAATTAGATCAGAATCAGGCTCTGGGCTCTTTAAACAAAGCAGTAACACAGAACACAGCACAAAAACCTCTTCTTGGACAGTATAAAATAAGTCAGGACTACATACAAGAAAACATGCTGTAGAGAATAAGCCAGTCTGAAGATTTATATCAAGAACTGTGGCACCCCCTAATGGCCTGTGACAGAAATCATCCTAGGAAGAATTTAAATCATCCTAGGGAAAATTCATGTGGTTGAAACCATTGTGTTCCAACTAACTTAGCCTCATAGTTTTAAATCACTTTTTTGTTAAGTGTTGTTTGCGATAATAGCCCATGGAGAATATGAACCTACAAATCTCTTTTCCTCCATTGTTTTTATGAGATTGTTCATATTTGCAGTACTATACAGAATAATGTATTATGATAGCATTGCTCTCACAGCTTTCTTACTTTTGGAAGGTCATTAGTGAAGACTGAACTGTTTATTATTGTAGAGCACAGTTCTGTTCAGTTAATTTAGAACTATGCAGATCAACTGGTTATTACAAGTTCGTTTGTGAGTGGTATGGGGCGCGTGGGCATGCCCCAACTGGGGCCCGCAAGCCCACACCCCACTGTCGGACCCGTGCAAACAAACCCCACGCTGCATGCTCCCCGTCACACACCCTGCCCCGAGTCCGGCAGGGTTGGTCCTCTCCTACCGTCCTCTCCTCCAGTGCGTCGGCGGGCCGGCAAAGTGAGGTAGGGGAGTTCGGGCCCGCCCCCACTCCGAGCCCTGACCCAGGGCCCTAAGGACTGGGGACCGTGCCCCAGCTCTGGTTGGTGGGGGGAAGAATCTGCCCCAAAACACACCAACCTCCCAGGTTTGCTACCCTGCCCTGGGTCGCTTCCTACCTCCCGCACTGAGCTGCGGTGCCAGTCTTGTCCGTTGGACCCCGCAGGGACGGCTCTTGCAGCCTCCGCAGGACCTCCCGTCGGGCATCTCACTCTGTCCCCTCCTCTCTCCTCTCCTCTGAGCTCCTCGGCTCTGTGCACTTTGGCCCTCCTTGGCCCCCGTCCACCTCCACTCTCCCCTCCTCTCTTGGTCTGTGTTACTGCTATACGCGGCACGGACTAGCTAGTTCGGATTAGGCTTCCTAATCCAAACTAGCTGTACACTAGCTAGTCTGTCTGTCTGGTGCGAAGGCTGTGAGTCTTTTGAGACATCTAGATGCACTTATGTGTAGTGCTGGGGAGGAGCCAATGGTCATGGTACATGTAGGTATCAATAACATATGGAAGGGTAGGAGAGAGGCTGTGGAGGCCAAATTTAGGCTGCAAAGAAAGAGATCAAAATCCAGGACCACAACGGTGACTTTTTCTGGAATGCTTCCAGTTCCATGTGCAGGGCCAGGTAGGCAGGCAGAACTGCAGGGTCTCAATGCATGGATGAGACAATGGTGTAGGGAGAGTGGGTTTAGATTTATTAGGAACTGAGGAAACTTTTGGGAAAGGGGGGCCTATACAGAAAGGATGGGCTCCACCTATACCAAAATAGAGCCAGGTTGCTGGCACATAAAATAAAAATGTTGTAGAGCTGTTTATAAACTAAGGGCTGGGGAAAGCCGACAGGTGCAGAGGCGTACATGGATCAGACAGAGACTATAAATGGAGAGAATCTATAAATGGAGATTTTCTATGTCCTAGTACAGAGGAGACAATGAAAGATAAGATATAGGTAAGATCTGATAAGAAACAATCAAATCAAAATAGTCCCATTCAATCACATCCGATAATGGCAGACAGCTAAATAGTGACAAGTTTTTAAAGTTCTAGTACAAAGGCTAAAAGTCTAAATAATAAGATGGGTGAACTAGAGTGTCTCCTATTGAATGAGACTATTAATATAATAGGCATCACAGAAACTTGGTGGAATGAGGACAATCAATGGGACACCAAGGTACAAAATATATCGGAAGGACAGAACAAGTTGTGCTGGTAAGGGAGTGGCCCTATACATGAGAAAATGTAAATTCAAATGAAGTAAAAATCTTAAATGAACCAAACTGTTCCATAGAATCTCTATGGATAGTAATTCCATACTCTAATAATAAGAATATAGCACTAGGGATGTATTACCAACTACTTGACCAGGAGAGTGACAGTGACTATGAAATGCTAAGGGAGATTAGAGAAGCTATAAAAATAAAAAACTCCATAATAGTGGGGGATTTCAACCCTTATTGACTGGGTACATGTCACCTCAAGACAGGATGCAGAGATAAAGTTTCTGGACACTTTAAATGACTGCTTCTTGGAGCAGCTGGTTCTGAAACCCACAAGACGAGAGGTAATTCTTGATTTAGTCCTAAATGGAGCGTAGGATCTGGTCTAAGAGGTGAATATAGCTGGACCGCTTGGAAATAGTGACCATAATACAATAAAATTTAACATACCAGTGGTGGGAAAAACACCACAGCAGCCCAACGCTGTGGCATTTAATTTCAGAAAGGAGAACTACACAAAAATGAAGAGGTTAGTTAAAAGAAATTAAAAGGTACAGTGCCAAAAGTAAAATCTCTGCAAGCTACATGGATACTTTTCAAAGATACCATAATAAAGGCTCAATTTAAATAAACATTGAGGTGGCAAAATTTGCAGATGATACCAAACTTCTCAGGATAGCTAAGACCAAAGCAGACTGTGAAGAACTTCATAAGGAACTACAAAACGAGGTGATCAGGCAACAAAATGGCAAATTAATTTAAAAGTTGATAAATGCAAAGTAATGTACATTGAAAAACATAATCCCGACTACACATATAAAGTGATGGGGACTAATTCAGCTATAACTAATCAAGAAAAAGATCTTGGAGTCATTGTGGATAGTTCTCTGAAAACATCCACTCAACATGCAGCAGCAGTCAAAAAGCAAACCATGTTGGGAATCATTCAAAAGGGATAGAGAATTAGACAGAGAATATCTTATTGCCCCTATATAAATCCATGGTACACTCACATCAGTGTGCTGATGTGTTTGCCTCATCTCAAAAAAGGTATCTTGGCATTGGAAAAAGTTCAGAAAAAGTCAACAAAAATGATTAGGGGTTTGGAACGGCTGCTATATGAGGAGAGATTAATAAGACTGGGACTTTTCATTTTAGAAAAGAAGAGAAGAGGGGATATCATAGAGGCGGACTATAAAATCATAAAAGGTATGGAGAAGGTGAATAACAAAAAGCTATTTACTTGCTCCTATAACACAAGAACTAGGGGTCGCCAAATGAAACTAATAAGTAGCAGATTTAAAATAAACAAACGGATGTTTTTCTTCATGCAGCACACATGCTCTGTGGAGCTCCTTGCCACAGGATGTCGTACAGACCAGGACTTTAACAGGGTTCAAAAAAGAACTAGATAAATTCATGGAGGTTAGGTCCATCAATACTTATTAGCCAGGATGGACAGAGATGGGATCCCTAACCTGCGTTTGTCAGAAACTGGGAATGGGTGACAGGGGGGATCCTTTGATGATTTCCTGTTCTGTGCACTCTCTGGGTATGTCTACACTACAAAGTTAGTTCGAACTAACAGATGTTAGTTCGAACTAACTTTCATAGGCGCTACACTAGTGCTCCACTAGTTCGAACTTAATTTGAACTAATGGAGCGCTTAGTTCGAACTAGGTAATCCTCATTCCACGAGGATTAAGCCTAGTTCGAACTTACTAGTTCGAATTAAGGGCTGTGTAGACCCTTAATTTGAACTAGTGGGAGGCTAGCCCTCCCCAGGTTTCCCTGGTGGCCACTCTGGCCAACACCAGGGAAACTCTACTGCCCCCCTCCCTGCCCCGGACCCCTTAAAGGGGCACGGGCTGGCTACGGTGCCCGTGCCAGGTGCAAGCCTGCCAGCACCCAGCCAGCAGACCCTGTACCTGGCACGGATCGAGCCAGCCACCCGATGCCCCCCAGCCCTCCCCCTCTTCCCGGGACCAGGCTGGCGGCTCCCGGGAGCTTGCCCGGGACCGCAAGAGGCGGGCACCTGCCTGGGCTAGTGCGGACATCGTGGACCTTGTCCACGATCTCCGCACTAGGCACAGGAAAGTGGCCGGCTAGGGCAGGAGAGCTGCCAGCCTGGCCACCCAGGAGCAGGTGTGCATGAAAATCAAGGGGGTCCACCTTAGACCCCCGACCCTGAGCCCTGAGCTTACAATGGCCGTCCTGGGTCAGACCAAAGGTCCATCTAGCCCAGTAGCCTGTCTGCCGACAGCGGCCAACCCTAGGGACCCTGGAGGAGATGGACCAAAGACAGTGACCAAGCCATTTGTCTCGTGCCATCCCTCTCCAGCCTTCCACAAACCTTGGGCAGGGACACCACTCCTACCCCCTGGCTAATAGCACTCCATGGACCCAACCTCCATGACTTGATCACACGTCCCTTTAAACTCTGTTGTAGTTCTAGCCTTCACAGCCTCCTGCAGCAAGGAGTTCCACAGGTTGACTCTTTGCTTTGTGAAGAACAACTTTCTGTTACTAGTTTGAAGCCTGCTACCCATTCCTTTCCTTTGGTGTCCTCTAGTCCTTCTTTATGGGAACTAATGAAGAACTTTTCTGTATGCACCCTCTCCACCCAATTCCTGCTTTTAGAGACCTCTATCCTGTCCCCGCTCTGTCTCCTCTTTTCTAAGCTGAAAAGTCCCAGTCTCTTTAGCCTCTCTTCATATGGGACCTGTTCCCAACCCCTGATCATTGTAGTTGCCCTCCCCTCGCCCACCCTCTCTCTTCCCCTCTCCCACCGCCTTTTCCCAGTCTCCCCCAGTTTTGTTCAATAAAGACAGATTCCATTTTTGAACACAATTGTCCTTTATTTTGTACATCAAGAAAAGGGGCTAGGGAAGGGTAAGTGGAAGGAGCTGAGGGAGGAATGGGGTATGAGCTCCCAATGGGGAGGACTGGGCTGGCTCTGCGGACTTCTGGGGGTGGAAGCTCTCCTGCAGCCCCCCAATTGACCCCTCTCCCCAGATGGCAGCCTGTGGCAAGTGCAGCCGGGCTGATGGCCGAGTGGTGTGATGTGCCCAGTGTGGCTACTCCGGGCACTCCAAGCCAGGACTGCTTTGCAAGCGGGACACCCCGAGAACTGTCTGTCCGGGGTGGGGGTCGGGTCCCTTTAAGCGCAGCCCTCGGCTAGCCTGAGGCAGCATCTCCACGCTCTAAGTCTTCCTCTGATGCCCTGCCGGCACTGCTTCCGGCCATCCTTAAGCCCTGTTCAGGGTCCAGTTAATGTGGACATGCTAGTTCGAATTAGCAAAACGCTAATTCGAACTAGTTTTTAGTTCTAGACGCGTTAGTTCGAATTAGCTTAGTTCGAATTAACTAATTCGAACTAAGTTAGTTCGATTTAGCGCTGTAGTGTAGACGTACCCTCTCTGGGCATCTGGCATTGACTACTTTCAGAAGACAAGATACTGGGCTAGATGGACCTTTGGTCTGACCCAGTAGGGCCGTTCTTATGGTTTTATGAGAACCTGATGGGAGGAGGCAAGGAAGGTCCCCAGGGAGAGGGAACCTCAAGGAAGGAGGAACCTGAGGGGCAGGGAGCTCTCTGGAGAGGGGAACCTGAGGGAAGATGGGATGGGAGGTCTCTGGGGGTGGGAGGAACCTGATGGAAGGAGGAACGAGGGTTCCCAGGGAAGGAAACCCAAGGGGAGGGGGTCCCTGGGAAGGGCAGCCTATGGGAATAGGAAAAGTATACCCAGGAAAGGGATCCTGAGGGAACCTAAGGGGTCCACTAAGGGAAAGAGGCTGGAAACTCCTGCCCCAGATGGAGGCACTGATGAGCAGCCTCAGACAAATTGGTCTGTCATTCTGGAACGATCCAGGGGGTCCAGAGGCCTCATACCCATTCTCATGCGCAATGACCAGGCAATTAACTTTCACCCAGTTCTTCCTGGTGAAAGTTCAGCCATGGGCAGTGGGTATAATGGGCCAGGGGAAACTAAGGGCCCCTGTCAAGGCTGATTCCCCACTCTGGCACGATGAATGCAGAAGTGGGGGCCTGCAAAAGTACCCCAAAACCTTCTCTTTCCAGGCTTTGGTATAAAACTTCCCCCCCAAAATCTTAAAGACCTAGATTTTGGGGATAAAAATCCACTACCACCACCCAAGTAATGGTAAGAAAACCAGGGAAGAGATCACTTGGGAAATCTCAGCCCTAAAGTAAAACCAGGACACAAAAATTAACCAACACACAGGATTCCCAGCCAATGGGAGTGAAGTGGATGGAGCCTGGAAGCAAGTGCAGGGACAGAGCTTCCCTGTGCTGCCATCACAAGCCACTTCCTCTCCCCTGCCAGGCAGAGCCCGCCGGACAGCTGAGGCTTGCCTTCATCCAGCCCACGAGGCTCTGGGCTTCCCCTCCCTACAGCAGGGAGCCGGTGTTGGTGCTCCAGCCACATGGGGAAGCCAAGGCTCAGAAACACATTGACTGGCTGGAGCACCAGCACTGGCTTGTCCCACTACAGGCGGGGGAGGAGAGAGCCTAGCGGGCCAGATCAAGGCAAGCCCCTCCAGCCACAATCTGTAGGTTCCCCGTCCCTGCTAAGGCTTGCAAAAGGTGCTCTATAAATTGGGCAAACCGAGCTGGCCCTGCAGGTTGGGCTACCGAGTGTGAGGAGCAGAAGACACCAGAGTGCTGTGCTGAAACATCCTCAGGTGGACACCGCAGGTGTGAGCTACAGTTGCCAACTCTCCAGGATTAGCCTGGAGTCTCTAGGACTGTGTATAAAAGTGTGTTATTAGAGGGATGCTGAATAACTGCCTAGGCTTGCTCCCCTGTTCTTATTCAGAAAAGTCCACTTAGATCACAGAATCATAGAAGCGTAGGGCAGGAAAGAGACTTGGAATGTCGTCAGGTCCATATCCTTGTTCTCAGGCTGGACCAAATCAACCAAAACTGTCCCTGTCTGGTGTTTGTCTAACCAGTCTGTAAATCTTGTCATGAGGGGGATTCCAGAACCTCCCTTGGAAGCCTCTGCCAGAATTAACTGCCCTTGTATTTAGAAAGCTTTTCCTAATAGTGGACATATATCTCCCTGGCTGCAGACTGAGCCTATTTCTTCTTGTCCTACCTCCAGTGGACATGAAGAACAATTAACCACATTCTTCTTTCTAACAGCCCCTCAGCCTTTTTTTTCCTCCTGAGTAAACGTGCCCAGTTTTTTGTAACCATTCCTGATAAGTCAGTTTTAAAATCTTTTATCACTTTTGTTGCTTCCTTTGAAGTCTCCAATTTGTCTACATCTTTCTTAAAGTGTGGGTCCCAGAACTGAAAACAATATTCCATCTGAAGCCGCACCAGCACCGAAGAAAGTGAGACAGTTGCCTCCCATGTCTTACATACATTCCTGTTAATACACCCCAGAATATTAGCCTTCTGCACAATTACAGTGCGTTATTGAATCATATTCCACTTATGATCCTCTCTATCCCCTAGATCCTTTTCAGCAGTACTACCATCTAGCCAGCTGTGCCCTATTTTGCAATTTCCTTTCGTACGTGAAGTATTTTGCACTTGTCTTTATTGACTTTTGTTTTGTTGCTTTCATACCAATTCTCCAATTTGTGGAGATCGTGCTGACTTCTAATCCTGTCCTCAACATGCTCCAGATAGAATTCTGCAGCAGAAATTAAAAATTGTGTCCCCCCCCCCCAATTGTGCACACAATAAAAAGTTTACAAATTTTATTTATTGATCAATAGATGTGGAGGCTCCATCATGGCAGTGGGGAGCACTGGCTGCATGGTGGTAGGAGGAGACTTGCAGCCCTCTCCCCACCACAGGACATGGATGTGTCGGTGAAGCTGAGCCCAACCCTGACACAGTGCCAAGGCTGGGCCTATCCCCAGAAACATCCTGGGACCCCTCCACACCAGCAGCACCACGTGGGAGTGGGCAGGCTCAGCCCAGCAGGGTGTAAGTGTGGAGGGGCGTGGTGTAGGCGGAGAGAACTCTGAGCAGAGCCGTCTGGGTGCAGAGAGGTATGGGTGCTTGAGGGACCTCACTGCACAGGGTCTCTGGGGGCTTCTGAGTGCAGGGCCAGTGGAGCTCTGCAGCGGGGCCCAGGTGATGGGGGTTGGACCTCACCAGGAGGCTCTTGGTGTGTGTGTGGGGGGGGGGGAGTGGGGCTTTAGTGGGATGGAGCTAGCTTCTTGCCTGTTCATGGGGTCAATGGCTGTGAGATAACCCCTTCCAATCACAAGGGTAGATCTCTCTTTTGCATGGGCAGTGGTTGAATGGCTGCCTCAGGGAGGCAAACTCCAGCCCTACCCCTTCTGCCTGAGACCCACTACAGCCCAGCCCCCGTTGTAGCTGCTAGGCCCCTGCCCTAAGCTCCTAGCTGCCCCAATATGGCCACTGGCCCTTGCCAAAGTGTAGCATCTCTCCCCTGCCCCAATTCTTGGACTGTTGAGCAGCCTCAGCTCCATCTCCCTGACCCCTGGAGTGCCAGGCAACCCTAGCTCCCTAGTGGCTCCTGGGGCTTTAGGATGATTTTGTGGTTAATCCACAGCATCATGTGCTGGGGTTCTAGTTTCTATTCCTGGTTCTGCCATTGACTCACAATTTGACTTTGGGCAAGTAAGCACCATTCTGTGCCTCAGTTTCCCTATAGAATACGTATAATTTTGACCTACTTTCCTGGGGAGTGAAGTAAAGAAGCTTAATTCATTAATATTTATAAAGGGCTTTGGAACTGTCAGGTGACAAATACTATAAAAATGCAAAATATTAATGTATTATTTGTAGTTATTCTGGGCAAGGCTCTATAACCTAGGAAACACAGGGTTCTGTGAAAGTCAGACTGTGTTATACACAGTAATACGCTTTATGAACTCACTTCTCCCACTTGATAATTTTAAGCATTTAGTTCTGCTTTATAATCGCTAATATCCATCCTCTAGTTACCCACTGTTTTGTTTCAGTGTTAAGAGATTAAAATTCATGATTATTTTATGGTTATGTGAGTTTGTTGTGTGTAATTGTTGGTTTTTATTTGTTTTTATGCTAACGTGGTACACATAGTTAAATGTCTCAGAATGGATCACGTAGGCAGGGTGTGAAATGTGCTCTTGCTTTTTAAAGCAGAGGGGATAAGATCTTAAATTGTTTTTCAGATCAAGATTTCAGGGGGAAGTCTCAGGAGGTATCATTGTTCTGAACTGGGAGTCTTTAAATGTTCTAATTTGTATGTTAAAGGATGCTTGGAGGCAGTTTTATCTGGTGGGTAAAACAATAGACTCCAGAGATGGAAAAGAATTTTAGATTATCCAGTTTACCTCCTTGTAAGTGGAGGTGCTGGGTGAGAGTCAGGACTCTTGGGTTCTATTCCTGATTTATTGTGTATCCTCTTCTGCTCAGCTTTTCCTCAATAGTTTCTTCTCAGTCAAAGACACACAATTTACTTGCATACAAAAACCAACCTACGAACTAGTCAAGCTATTGCTTTGACAAGCTGGGAAAGGAAGAGAGATTTCAACTGTTATTTTTAACTAACTAGGAGAAGCTCAGATGCTAATTTGATGTGGGCATTATAATAAGTACCTAAGTAGACAGATACACCTTTAGCAAACTATTTCACCTATAGCCTTTATATTCCCCATCTGTAAAATGGGGCCATTCTAAGATAAATTGTCTATCTAATCTGAATTAATGTATCTAATTGATCTAATTTGCTTTATTCAGCACTTGCTCCTGTGTTATCCACATGCTGATGAAGAAGGCTATCATTTTCAAAAGTGGCCACTGATTTTGAGTGCCTCAACTAGAATCAGACCCAACTCCTACTGAAGGAAATGGAAGTACTCCCATTGAATTCACAGGGATTTGTCGGGCCTTTTTTTGGTGCTCAGCTGAGGCCTACCCACTTTGCATCCAGACCCACCCACACAGGCCCCTGTGGGCTCTCCTTGTGCCCCAACTCTTGCCCTGCTCTGCTAGGGCTTACCCCACTCTGACCAGGAATTGGGGCTGGGGTGCCAGGATTTAACCCCAGCCCCCCATGATTGCCCACCCACCCGAAGTCAGGAGCCACCAAATGGGCCCTTCTGGCTACGTCACTGGTGCTCAGTTGTTGCTTTAGGCCATATTTTCAAAGGTCCTGATACTTGTGTTACTATTGCCTTCAGCTAGGGTAATGGGTTACTATGTCTTCTGAAAACCAAGCCCAAAATGACTCAAATGGGGCATCTCAAAAAGGAAGGCGCTCATAATTGGTGGCTACTTTTGAAAATGTTGCTCTAAATATCTGTGAAGCTCTTGGAGGTTACCAGACGAAAAGGACAGTATTATCATCCTCAGAGCCAATGAAACATCTTTTTTATTCCCAACTCAGAAGGTGCCTGAATTTTTGACCTCGCAAGCAGGTAAAATATCACACTGTTCCTATTGAACTTAATGAACATTTGTTCTACCACAGTGCATTTCTTCTCTTTGCCATCCTGCAGCACCATTTTTCATTGCTTCAGGCTCATAATAAAGTGAGATATTAAAACAGTTTTACTAGGAAGAATGGGCTTTTTTGTACACTAGTAAAATAGCAACACTCAGAATTATTGCTTAGGGCATTAGAGAGACAAGATGGGTGAGGTAATATCTTTTATGGGATCAACATCTATTTGTGGAAGAGACAAGCTTCCACAGAGGTTTCTAAGTTTGGACAAGTCTTGGAGCATTTTTACAGAACTTGGCAGTGCAGAATACTGGGGTGTGCACCAAAGTGCTGCTCTGTAACTCCCCTGGGGATGGTTTGGGCATGAACTGAACAGTTCCTAGTTTTCATTAACATATAGACTCCTGCACACAGGACTGCATTAGTACAAATTAGGAACCTCTTAGTTTACACTAGGGTTGCCAACTCTGGCTGAAGCTATTCCAGGAGACTCCCCGCCCCCCTCCCCCAACATGATGTAATGTCAATTTTCTATTAAAGTCTCCAGAATTGCTGTCAACAGTCACCATGAGAGTCATGCTGACTCCAAGGGTGCATCTGCACAGCAAAGTTTTTTTGGAATAACAGCTGTTATTCCAAAATAACTATGTGAGCATCTATACAGCAATTCTGTTATTACGAAATAATTTCGAAATAACGGATGGCTTATTCCGACTTCTGTAAGCATCATTCTACAGAGACTAACGCCTATTCAGAAATAGCTATTTTGAAATAAGGCATGTGTAGACACTCCACTGCTGCTATTTCGAAATAGCCCCTCACCAGGGCCATTCTAAGTTATTCCTCTTGGGGCTCTAAATCAAGATAGCATGTCTACATTAGGGAAGCCTGCCTGGGGCTAATTTTGAAGCTTCACTGCATTGTAGATGTGCTATTTTGAAATAAGCTATTTAAGAATAACTGTTCCAGAATAGCTTATTCCAAAATAACTGTCCAGTGTAGACATACCCCAAGAGACTCCAGGCTAATCCTGGAGAGTTGGCAACTCTAGTTCACACCTGCGGTGTCCACCTGAGGGTGTTTCAGCACAGCACTCTGGTGCCCTCTGCTCTTCATACTGGGTAGCCCAACCTGCAGGGCCAGCTAGGTTTGTCCAATTTATAGAGCACCTTTTGCGAGCATTAGCAGGGACGGGGAACCTACAGCCCGCAGGCTGGAGGGGCTAGCCTAAATCCAGCCTGTGAACTCTTCCCTTCCCTCCCCCGCCTGCTGTGGGCAAGCCGGTGCTGGTGCTCCAGCCAGTTAATGAATTTCTGAGCCTTGGCTTCCCCATGTGGCTGGAGCACCGACACCAGCTCCCTGCTGCAGGGAGGGGAAGCCCAGAGTCTCGTGGGCTGGATCAAGGCAAGCCTCAGCTGTCCGGCGGGCTCTGCCTGGCAGGGGAGAGGAAGTGGCTTGTGATGGCAGCACAGGGAAGCTCTGTCCCTGCACTTGCTTCCAGGCTCCATCCACGTCACTCCCATTGGCTGGGAATCCTGTGTGTGTGTGTGTGGGGGGAATCATAGAACCCTAGAACTGGAAGGCACAAGTCCAGTCCCCTGCCCTCACGGCAGGGTCAAGCACTGTCTAGATCATCCCTGACAGGTGTCTATCCAACCTGCTTGTCAATATCTCCACTGATGGAGATTCCATAACCTCCCTAGGCAACTTATTCACCACCCAGACAGGAAGTTTTTCATAATGTCCAACTTAAACCTCCCTTGCTGCAGTTTAAGCCCATTGCTTCTTGTCCTATCCTCAGAGGCCAAGGAAAACAATTTTTTTCCCTCCTCCTTGTAACATCCTTTTAAATACTAGAAAACTGCTCTCATGTCCCCTCGCAGTCTTCTCTTTTCTAAACTAAACAGGCCCAGTTCTTTCAGAAGAATTCTTGGCTAATTCAGAGATGAAAGTATCAATCCGTTATTGCAAAAGAATTAGCCAAGTTGGTTTTCACAGGGGAGGGTTTTTACTAGTAGCCACGTCCCCAAAATCCAACTTCCCCAGATTCATAGGTATCTGCTGGCAGCCACGTGGAGTAAGTGGGAAGCCCCTGGAGTCCCACTGCACTGCCAGTGATGGTGGCTGGGGGCCCAGGCCCTTTTAAATTGCCCAGGGTTGGTGGGAAGCACTGAGGGACACATGGGAGGGGGGATAGGTGATGCCTTGGGAGAGACTTTGCTGGAGCAGGGCCCCAGCTCCAGGAATATTCCTGGAGCCCAGGCACCATGAACCCATAGAACTTGCTGCCCCTGCTGCTGCATGGTGGTGTGGAGGGGTGAGTGTCTGGGTGTGGGTTTTGGAAGATGGGCTCTGGGGTTAGGGGTGTGGGTGTCTGACCCCTCTGCTGGGCTCTGCCAGAGAAAGGGTAGAGAAACAAGAGATTCACTCTGTACTCCTGGGGAGGTGGGGAGAGAGAGTTTTGTGTCTGTATTGTTACAGGTATTTTGACATAAATTACCCAAAGAATTGAAACCGGTGTGATTATAGAATGTTAGCTGGCAAATACAATAGGTGCCAAATTGCAAAATATCCTGTGCAGAATTTTTTATATTGGGGGTGGGCAGAATGTTTCATGTTTTGGCGTGAAATTGCCCCAGAAGTAAGTGTGCGCTCAGCATAGCTCGGCAGCGCAGCTTTCATGCTGCTAGTCAAAGAATAAGAAAACACCGTGGGCCGGGAAATGCTTTGCCAGCCAGGCAAGTGCAAACCCATTGTCAACCTGTTGCCCGGAAGGCCACCATGCAAGGATCCTCTATGTCTACACTAAAGTACTAACCCTAAATAATCATGTAGGCCCTTAAGTACTCCTGAGGGGCTCCCCCTTTCAGATCACTCCTTAGAAGGCAACAAGGGGACGTTGGTAGGTGGGTTGGGATTGTTGAATATCATGTCGCAGCAGAACAAGATGCTTTGCTGTCCCAGGCCCAGCTGGTACTGCCATATGTAGATCTTCTCATTCGGCTGCAGGGTCAGGTTGACAGACTTCTCCACTTCCGTGGCCTCGCTTCAGTTCTCCTGCTCCGTGTTGATGCTACTTCCTCCATAATCAGTGGTGAGGGAGAACTGTTACTTAGCAATGGCTTTGGTGAGGGCTCCAGCCTGGGAGGATGCCGAGATGCTCACATTCCAGTTGTGCTCCATGCTTCTCATCTTCTCCTTGGCATAGCCCACCTGCCTGGTGATCTTGTTCCAGGTGATGGGCGTGTTGGTATTGCTGGAGATGGTCCTGATGGCCTCCCAGGTGCCAAACACTGGACCCTTGGTCAGAGCCAACCCTCCTGGAAGGAAGTTGACCACATCAGGGTGGAAGGAATAAGTGATGGCATCTATGTTTTTGTGGAAATTGGTGGTTCAGAAGTACTGGATGCCCCATTCATTGTGGGGCTTCACAAAGTAATAATAGTCCTTGATACCCCAGTAATAGAGGCCGTCTCTGCAGGATGAGTGGAGGGTGTATTTGATGGCATCGGAATTGGTGTTCACGTCGGTGACCTTGCGGTAGACTCCCTTGCTACAAATGATGTAGAAGTGCCAAAGGCCAAGAGAGAACAGTGTCCTTGCTGGCAGTTGGGGTGGAGATTGTAGACCATGGCACGTGTATCCGGTTCTCATGTTCGACACATGGGCTGTGTCTAGACTGTCCAGTTTTTCTGGAAAATCAGCCGCTTTTCTGGAAAAACTTGCCAGCTGTCTACACTGGCGCCTTAAATTTCCGCAAAAGCACTGATGATCTCATGTAAGGTTGTCAGTGTTTTTGCAGAAATACTATGCTGCTCCCGTTCGGGCAAAAGGGCCAGTGTAGACAGCCCAGATTTGTTTTCCGCAAAAAAGCCCTGATCGCGAAAATGGCGATCGGGGCTTTTTTGCGGAACAGTGCGTCTAGATTGGCACAGACGCTTTTCCGCAAAAAGTGCTTTTGCAGAAAAGCGTCCTGCCAATCTAGATGCTCTGTTCCGAAAATGCTTTTAACGGAAAACTTTTCTGTTAAAAGCATTTCCGGAAAATCATGCCAGTCTAGACGTAGCCATGGTGAAAAGCCCCACCTTTGATGTAGAAGAGGTTGTTCTTGTGGGCCAGATGGTACTCCCCGCCCTGGCAGGAGGGGTGCAGGCCACACACAGTCAGATCTTTGCCTTCCTTGAAATTGGTTGACCTCATGTAGCAGCCTAGGTCAGAGCGGACGATGTAGTAATATTCATTCACCCCACAAAAATCGACCTCCGGGGCCTGTCTCTTGGGCACAATTGCAGGCATGGCGTTTGACACTAGAAGATAAAATTGTTTCTTCCTATTAATTATGTGTATTGAAGAAGAAGCTGGAGGGCCCTGTTCTGATGCATTCCACACATGCATCATTAGTGAAGGTCCCAGCCCTGAAGTATGCGGGGGAGGGGGATGTGTGGAAACCCACCATGGGCAGGAAGGGGTAAAGGAGCTGCTCTGGGCTTGGAGCGAGGGTATAAAAGGGAAGAGCCAGCTCATCTGGATAGGAGACCACGTTTCCAGATCTCACTATGGGAGAGCGGTCTGGCTGGCCCTAAGTTGGCCAAGTTATTCGGCGCACTTTACAGATGGAGAACTGAGGCGCAGGGAGCAAGGTGTAAATCCCGGGCTTCATTTGCAATTTCGAATGCCTACATTAGCCTCCCTAATTTGAACTAGGGGGCTAGAGTAGACATACCCTAAGCATCTTGGCACCCAGGCACTATTTGAAAACCGTGGGGGGGAGGGGCGGCACTTCTCAAAGCCCTTCCCCCAGCCTTGCAGGAGGGACGACTAGACCCAGGGTCCAACTAATTCCGGGGGACAAATAATGACAAAACAGGGTCAGGTGGTGTGGGTCACACGTTTAAAACAAGGGAACCGGACAGGGACTGCTCCTACTGCTCCTCAAAACTGTCAATGGAGCCAGGTAACCCATTCCAGTGCTTCACTACCCTCCTAGTGAAATAGTTTTTCCTAATATCCAGCCCGGACCTCTCCCACCGCAACTTGAGACCATTGCTCCTTGTTCTGCCATCCATCACTACTGAGAACAGCCTCTCTCCATCCTCTTTGGAACCTCCCTTAAGGAAAATTGAAGCCTGCTATTAAACCCCCCTCACTCTTCGCTTCTGCAGAATAAACAGACCCAAATTTCTCAGCCTCGCCTCATAAGTCATATGCTCCAACCCCCAATCATTTTCGTTGCCCTCCGCTGGACCCTCTCCAATGAGTCCGCATCCTTTTTGTAGTGGGAGGCCCAGAACAGGACACAATATTCCAGATGTGGCCTCACCAAAGCCGAATAAAGGGGAATAATGACATCTCTGGATCTGCTGGCAATGCTCCTCCTAATGCAACCTAATATGCCATTTGCCTTCTTGGCTACAAGGGCACACTGTTGACTTACACTGCCACATGGGACCTACACGCCCCAGCACCCCTCCGGGTTGGGAAGCCTGGCCCTGAACAAAGATGGCGTCCCGCTCAGCTTCAGCGTGCCCGTTGCGGAAGCGGGGCCAATGGCAGAGAAGGCCCCTCCCCAGCTCGCTGTTCATTGGCCAGATTCAAATCCGAAGGCGAGGCGGTCCGCGCGACACAGTTGCGGTTGAGCGCGCGCCGGTGGGTTGGCGAGGCGAGGCAGGGTCGCCCGTGCGCGGCCTGAGGCGATCGGGGTAAGTAGCGGGCGCTGGCCGGGGCCGAGGGGGAGTCTCTCCCGGGCTGGGGCCGCGCGGACTCCTGGCCGGCGGGGCCTGGGGGCGCGGCCGCAGCGTGTCCTGGCTCTGACCCCTGCTCCCCCTCCAAGCCGGGGTGGGGCCCCCGTGGGGAAGGGCCCCGAGGGGGGCGCGCCTGGCCGAGGCGTCTGATGCAGGGGAGTTACCCGCCGAGGCTGCTGCCCAAATCAGCCCCCGGGGCTGCGGACACGGACTCGGGCAGCTCCCGCCCTGAGGCTCGCTCCGGGGTCACCTTCGCCACTGACCGTCAGGATCCTCCCATGAGGCTAAAGTGGGACTTCCCCAGCCCCCCCCCCCCGTGTGTGTGTGGACAGGGGGGGCGACGTGCAGGCTGCAGCCCTGGTCACTGCGGGGCAGCTGCCCAGCGCGGGCCTGCGACATGAGCCTGCTTGGTTTCCATCTGGCGATGCGCTCCTGTTTCATTGGATTACATGGGAGACAGGCTGGGGCGGGGGGTGCTCTGCAGCCTGGCCAGAGCAGCCCCTGCCTGCAATGGGCCAGCCCTGTTCCTGCTTCCCCTGTTAGCCGGTTAGAACACAAGAACGGCCGCACTGGGTCAGACCAAAGGTCCATCCAGCCCCAACAGTGACCAGCACCAGGTTCCCCAGAGAGGGGGGACCGAAGACAATGATCAAGCGATTTGTCTCCTGCCATCCCGCTCCAGCCTCTGACAGACAGAGGCCAGGGACACCATTTTATCTCCTAGGGTTGCTGGGTGTCCAGTTTTCAATCAGACTGTCCAGTATTTGAGCTTTCTGTTTGGGAAACAAAATGAGAAAATAGAAATGTCTGGTATTTTCTAACTAAGATGTAATGTAGATTGTAATGTAATGTCAAGTGTGTCTGGTACTTTTGTTGAAACCATCTGGCCACCCTAGTTACTCCTTCATGTTCCTACTGAGAACAGGAATGTTCAAATACTGTGTCTGTCCAGTGGGACATTTGTTGTTCCTTTTCTACTGAGAATGATCCTCCATCTGCACTTAGAGGAATATGAGATACATTTGCCAACTAAGGAGATGGCTCCACTAAGTTCCAAGAGGTGCTCGGGATGCTCTTAGCTAAATAAGCTTCAGATGGTTTGGCAATGCTGGCACTGATTGCCTAGCGATGAGGTAATGATTTTCTACTGGAAGAGTATGTCTGAGAGTAAACATATAGTGCCACCTACATCCTATTATATGAACTTTAAAACATAGGGACCTGAATTAGAGTTCTGTTAGGCTTACTAGCAGGTCTACCAGGTGAGGTATAAATAAATAGCATCATGGTGAAGTGAGGCGCTTGTACAAGACAAACAAGAATAGGATATTAAATAATATAATACAAAGACAACCACAGTCAGTTTGATTTACAATCTGACCACTAGGTAGATGGTGGGATGTTGTATGCAAGGAACATAACTAGCCTGGTCATAGCAGAGGAAAAAAACAGACAGAAATGACTGGTGGTTGTGTACTGCTTCCTGTGTCCATAAAGTTGCTTTGGATGAGGAAAGAGTAAACTGTATATCAATTAAAGTAAGAAGCAAAGGAGAAAAAACCCTTAAACCTTCACTGACCTGGCCCCTGAAGCAATTCCCCAAATGCCCATTGCACACGAGAGCCTAGGCGGGAGTTGGCTAGTCAATCTTGTGTGCTTCAGACCCTGTGCCTTAGTTTCCCCACTCCTGAATTAAAGGCATACTGCAGACAGAAAGGGACAGCTCTGAAGTTCCTCTTCCTGTGAAGAGCAGGCCTTGGCTACTGCTTGCTTCCATCAAAGGTCTTTGAATTCCTGATAGAGGAGCTGATATTACTGCCTGCAGTCTGAGAATTTTTTACCAACTTCTGTTGAGGTGATGTCGTGCCTGATTGTTTCTGATTTTTTTTTTTTTTGTATGTAACCAAAAGTGGTGCTTTTTTTTTTCTTCTTACACTTATTTTCATAACCACAGGAGACAGGTTTTTAATGAGTCAATAAAAAGAACTGCTGCTGAAGTGATTCCAGGGACATTTAACCCAGTAGCGGTCTTTATTGGAGTATATGATTTTGGACATGGTACCAAAGAATTCAGGTGTTAAGGAATCATATATGTTGTTCTAATTAGGCCTATATGGTAAAGATCTTAATATGCAGCATTTTAATTTTACTGAGGGTTGTGCCCCCTGCTCGCTACGCTCACCAACTCCCCTCTCGCAGGGGGTACGCAACCCCAGCTCCTCCTCCTTCCCCCCCCCCCCCCGGGTCCACCAGGGAGGGCCAGGTTGTGGCTCTACCAGCCTGGGCTCCTTCTCCCCTGCCCTTCCAATGCCCACGCTCCTTCTACCCCACCAGCTCAGGTCCCTTCCCTGCCCCCACCCCCATTCTGGCTGCGCCAGACTGGGTCCCTTCTCACCCCGCACCTGGTCACAGCAGCCGCCATCTCCCTGACCCCAGCGTAACCGCCTCCTCTCTGGGGTGAGTCCCTGCCCCCAGGCAAGGCTGGACTGCAGCGAGACCAGGCCCAGCCCTGCCCCCAGCATCTGGGCAAGGCCACAACAGAGAAGGCCAGGCTGCTGTATGCCAGGCCTGGCTCTGCTCCCAGTGTCCGGGGAAGGCAGAGGCCGTGGTGCCCCAGCCCAGATCTCTACATGGCTGCCGGAGAGGGCCGGGCTGGCAGTGGGTGAGGCTTGGCTCCAGAGACAGAGCCTGGGGTGGACGAGGCCTCCCCTCCCCCCCCCCCCCAGCCTGTGGATGCTGTGATGTGATGTAACTTCATTGTCCCACAGGAAAAAAAAGTATATATATTTTAATTTTATGTCCATGCTGCCATATAGTCTGTCATACTTGCACTGCATCTAGAATAAAATATCTACATTAATATGGCAGTTAAGGCCTTTGGCTGTTTGCCTGATGATATTGAGTAGTCCAAGGTATTTCCATAAATTCATGTGTCATGCCTTGTAGCGATGTGCTAATGGCATTTTATCTCAAAACTTTGCTATCTTTTAGCAGTATGAATCACTAAATTGGCACAAACAAATTAGCCTTTTATGTTAATTAAAACAATCTAATTCTCAAATTGAATTCTAAAATGTGTTCCTACTGCTATTTATTTTGGGAACATTGGTTTTTTGCATCTGGTCAATGGATGAGAATAGTAAAAACTCCTCAAAAACATTCTGGTTTGGCTTGAGGTACTGAACACTCAATTTTACTTTGAAGTTAATGGGAATTCTGGATATTCGGTACCTTTGAAAAATCAGAGGGTTAGAAGAGATTGCAAGGGTTAGCTAATCTAACCCCCTGACAACATGCAGAATTTTGTTGTCTAAATCAGGGGTGGACAATTTTTGCTAGGGGCCATTCCAAGAATTTGGTAAGCAGTCAAGGACCGTACTCATCCATTATATTAACAGAGAAGGTGTGGGAGTCGGGGTGGAGGTTGGAGGCCAAAGGTAACTTGGGGTGTAGGATCTGCGAGGGAGTTTGGGTGAAGGAGGTTATTGTGACCTGGGGCAGAAGACTGCATTCCAGGATGGGGTGCAGGGCCTGGGAGGGGAGAGTGACCTTGGGTAGAGGTGCAGGTTTTTGGGTTGTGACCTGGCATAGGGAATTGGGGTGCAGAGTCAGGGAGCGATATGGTTGCAGGAGAGGATTCCAGCCTGGCGGAAGGTATAGGAGGAGGGAGTGCAGGGTTGGGGGGGGGGGCGTAACCTGGAGCAAGAGTGTAGGAGGGGATTCAGGGATATGAGTTGTGACCATGGGACAGTGGATTGGGATGCAAAGTTTGGGAGGGGTTTGTGATTTGAGTAGGAGTATAGGAGAGGAAGCAGTGTCTGGGAAGGTGTATGAGGGCTGGAGCAAGGGTGCAGAAGGTTTGGATTACATGGGATGTAGGAGTGGGACAGAGGCTTGTGGAAGGGAGGAGCTGGGGTGCCGGAGGCAGGCTCTCTCTGAGAGACATGCACCTGGGTGGCTTCCAGCCAGCAACTCAGCAGGTTCCTTAGCCAGAGTCCCTGCCTTCCATGTCCCTGTATGTGCTCAAAGCACCTTCAGGGGCCATATTTGCTGCTGTGGGCCTGGGGGAATGAGGGTAGAGGGGCATGTCACATGCTGTCTGTTCTGCAATCAGGCAGCTGCAATTGGCTCTGTTATGCAGCTTAAAATTGCATTTTTTTAATGCAACAGCATCATATTTCTGACTCGTGTTGAGTTTGTGATCTTCCACGACTCCCAAATCATTATCAGCAATGCTGCTGCTATGTCACATGCTATTCCAGGGGTGGCCATCCTGTGGCTCTTGAGCCACGTGTGGCTTTTTGCTCACAGAAATGCGGCTCTCAGGGTTATGGCTTGTTTGGAGCCGCATGCCCACTTTGTGCACGTGCCCCAGTTCCTGGAGGGAGAAGTGCATGGCTGTGGCAGCTCCAGTGAGACCCAGGCATTGGGTTAGAATGGGAGGGACCTGAAGGTGCGTGGCTTGGGGGAGGAGGAAGGTCATTGGGTTAGGCAGGGGGTTGGGGGTGTCTGGCTCTGGGGAGGGATGTGTGGCTCTTTGCACTACTATCCACAGCTCTTTTGGCTCTTCATGTCTAACTGGTTGGCTACACCTGCCCTGTTCATTTGTTGTTTATATCCTGGTTCTTCAATTTATCAAGATCCCTCTGAGTCCTCCAAAATATTTTTAACCTCTCCAGCTTTGTGCCATCTACAAATTTAATCAGTTCTGTATTCTGGCAATTAATAAAGGTATCAAACAACACCATACTCAGAATACATCGCTGTCGAACCTCACTTGAAATCTCTCTCCAATCTGACACATTTCTGTTTATAGTTACTATTTTTCTTTGCGATTGTTTAACCAGTTAGATATCCAGTTAATGATAGTTGCACTGAGCCTGAATTTTTCTAGCTTATATATCAAAATGCCATCTGCGACTGTGTCGAAAACCTAGCAGAGAGTCAACTATGAGAATCCGCCCATTGGAAAGCATTTAGAAACAATTCTGCTATCATATCACACTCTTTCCTTACCCTTTCTAAGAACATTTTCATGAAAATTAAGTCTTTGAGGATTCATCTGCTTCTGATGCTGGTTTGGTATCTGAACTTGGAATTCAGTCCTTGCAAAGCCTTACTCTTGTAATTAAAGATTACTAAGTAATGAGACTTTTCTGGACTGTACCATTGGTTTGACATCAGTCATGATGAAACTAACAGAATTAAATAGGAAAATATATGAATGCTTAAAAATTGATGTCCCCCCTTCTTTTTAGGAGTCCTTATTATGAAGAGTGTGCGTGAAAGAACAGACGTATAGAATAACCTTGTTGCAGTATAATTTTTCTTCTATGAGGAGCTCTCATTTTGAATTTTCCATGTTAAATGGGATTATAGCATACCTGTTCAGAGTGATTTATATGTATATTGCTTTAAAATATTCTTTTTTTCCCTTTAATTGTGGAGGTGGTTTATTGTGTAGCTTGAATGCCAGGGCATACTACAATGTAATCATCTGCCTGTACTTGGTATTAACATGTTAGCCAGAGTTCTCATAAGCATTCCAGCAGAAACTGACATTAGGGAAGTAATTTCTGCACTGCTGAGCTAGCAATTACTGTCTTAATCACTGCTGTGATGTAATTGGTGCTACCATGGCCAGGATTTTAAAAGATCTTTTCAGTAAGAACAGTAATTTTAAAAAAAGCAAAATCCAACTCTACCCAAAGATCTCAAGAATATTTGTTTTAATTTTTACATGTGTAGCTCTGCAAATGTATGGATAATGTTATCTTTTGAATTCCTTGGTTGGAATTGGAACAATATCCTATACCCTCAAAATAGGTAAGAAATAGCATAGTCAATTAACTGATATGCAAAATCTTACGGATTAATGCTATAGATTACACATTTTTCCCCCCGCCAGTAAATTTTTTAGCAGACTGGCCAACAGCCCGCCTGAGTCTTGGCTCATGCCGGGTCCAGGACCCAACCAAAAAAACAACCTTAAAAAAGGCTTCCCTTGTTGACCGTGCCGTGTCTAGACTGCCACGCTGTGCCGGATCAGCTGATTGTCGGCATAGCGCGGCAGCCATTTTTATTATAATGAAGTGGGGATTAGTTAAATCCCTGCTTCATTGACTTGTCGACTTGATGGAGCCATGTAGTCTAGACACATCCCTAATGTTGAGACTTTTGAGCACAGGTTTGTTCTAGGCTGTCAATGATTCTTTTGTCTGAAGGAGGGAAAAACCTGGATAGATTATTTTAACTCTCTTGATTTCTTAGCAGGAAGATGGAAACAGCAATGCTGAATTTATGGAATCTGTTTGACCATCTCATGCGCCAGGCAGAATTCCTAAATGAAGGAAGTGAATATCGTAAGTCATGTCACAGTTAACTCGTAGGTTGTTCAGTATAAAAATAGACAGCTGTTAGCTTGTTTTGATTTCAGCCCTGGGTACCAAAGAGCCCACTGATGGCTTTGTAGGTAGTGGTGGTCTTTCAGGCATAGATTTGGGAGCGAACATGGTTCATTAGCTCTCACTGGATGCTTGAAGTGGCCATTTGAATTTCTGGCTACATCATGATGTAGCAAGCTGGGTTTGGTTGGGTTTTTTTCACTTGGAACTTCAAAGTTGGAATTCATAAGGTTGGTAAGTAACAGAAAGTATGTGTGTGTAGTAAGCTAATGTTTACCAAAGGAGGGGGTTAAAACCTTAAGGGAGCTGAATAGTTAACTTTCTTTGACATGGGTTAACTGCTGCCATTAATAGCAAGTTGAAAAACACTGGCTGAAGACAATCTTATGAAATCTCTTCTTGTTGTAACCTTGCAGAGTGGAACACTTACATTCCTCATACAGCAGTGTTAAACAGCTAAAGCAAATGTCTTTTTATTTTCAAATCAATATTTGTATAATTATCTAGCTGAATGGGATTGCAGCTCCAGACATCTGTAATACTAATCTACATCTACTGGAGCATATTACAGCAGTTAACATTTGAATCTGCTACTGAATGTTTTTCCTGTGTACTAAGTTGTGACCATTATGTACTCTGTCCTCATGTTATTTTAATAATAGTAACTTTGTCATGATGTATGACAATTTGCCAGGAAGGTCATCTTTTTCTTTAAGCTGATTTACAGTGACACATGAAACCTGAGACGTGACTATCTTATGTTGAAGTCTACATTCTTCTTTGAAAGATGTCCCTGTGGGTCTTCCACAGTAGGTGTCGGTGTGCCCCTGTGTCACTGATCAGAGTCTTTTAGAGTAGTTTCCTAGGGGCCATGCAGGCACAGTGCCTGCAGTGCCTTTATACCGTGCATGTGCCCTCTTCCCCAATTCCTTGTCTACCATCCCCAGCCAGAGACAGAGCCCTGCAGTGTTCCTCAGCAAGCTTCTCTTCATTATGGTTCTAGTTAGATAATTAGTTGTTTTTTCTCCTAGTTGTTTAGATGGCATTTCCAATTTTTTCCCCTCACCTTTTAAAAAAAAAAAAAACGTAAATGTTCCTTCTCATTATAGTTTTGATAGGATACCTGGCTCATCAGATTTTAAATTGTTTGTTATGCAATGACTTCTATTCCCGTCTCAGATGGGCACTGACAATATGTACATCGCCTGAGGGAATCCCATATTTCCCACATGTATGCTCATTGCAGCAAGCTCAAAGCATGATCTCCGAGGAACAGGGACCTGTGCCTCAAACTTATCTTGCCTGAAAAATCCCTTTTTTTGGCTTGAGACCCAGGTCTTCACTCCTGAAACCCTTCAATCCACAGAAGAAAAGAAAACCTCAAAAAAGTTCGCCTCTGTGGTAACGCATAGAGTCTCTTCTTCAAAAGTGCATTCTCTTGGGTGCTGACTCTCTCTGCTATGCTGCATCTCAGTACTATCATGCTCTGGGCGTCTCCGGCACTGCCCGCACCATCACTAACCCTGCTGTGCACCTACCCTGTGCCAAGGATAAAGACTTCAAGTTTCCTGCCTTATGGTACCGATATTTCCTCCCCAATGGTACAGGCACTGCTTCTGGTACCTGCTACTAATGCTGCACCACCCACCAGCGCTGAGGAGGCACTAGTCATCTCCCCATCTTGGCCAGCATTGTTCGAACCTGAGGCACAGCACCTGACCCCTTGGTGCAGCCTGTCACAGCACTGTCCACTCTGGTGCTGTAATTTACTTACCAGAGTGACCTCTTAGGGCGATTTAAAAGGTGAAGAGGCTTTGTAAGCACCAACCTCTCACGAGGCATTCTGGCACCACACCAACATCTCTTGCTGTTGATTTTTCCAGTGAGGAAAATGAGGATGTGGAGGTAGTCTTCTCACCACAAAACTCTTCCCATTGATCCATCCACTGTCTCGGCACATACTCAATCCTGATGCACCGTAGTCAGAGGTTTGCCCTCCTGGTATGGACAGCTGTGGATGCCACCTTCCATGCCCTCCCGGGACACTGGCAATATTTGAACCCATATGAACACCACTACAGACACCAGTCTAACAAGCACACACTATACCACAGGAGACGTCCTCGCCCCATCAGTCTCCACCTATGCAACAGCAACATAAGGAGGCAGACCATACCCAGCCACAGCCACTGGCCCCAATACATCCCCAGAAACTAATTCATTTTCCTCCCCGGACATAGCCATCATACCACCACCTCTATTGCTGCTGACGACTTCACTCATTTTAGGGGCCTTTTCAAATGTGCAAAGGCAGAGCTCAACATTATGTTGGAGAAGGTTGCATGAGCTCATTGATATTTTACAGTTTGTAACATCCAGGATTGCTTTACCATTTAATTCTGCAGTAATGGATCCAGCCAAGACCATCTGGCAGACGCCTGCCACTGTACTATCCACCTACTTGCAAGTGGGTAGAAAATATGTCCTACCTAGAGGCTCAGATTTCCTCTTCACTTACCCCATCTCCAACTTGCTGATTGTGGAAGCTGCCCATCAGAAATAAGCAGCAACATTTTTGCTCCACGCCGTCATGCTGTGATAGTAAAATGTTTGACCTTTTTGGCTTCAAAGTAAATACGTCATTCACTCTTCCATTCTATGTGGCCAATTACACAGCCCTCTTGAGTAAATATGGCCACAAGAATTACTCAAAATTCAAAGACTTTATTAATGACATCCTGGATGCAAAAAACTAGCAGTTCAAGGCTGTCATAGTTGAGGGTCATGCCATTTCCTGCATGGCTTTGAAAGCAGTTTTTGACACTGCAGGCTCAGTGGCAAGGTCCATGGCTACAGCAGTTATGAGGTGGGCCTCTTGGTTCAACTCTGCTGCCTTTTTATAGGAGATTGAATCATCAGTGGATGATGTCGCATTTGATAGAGACAAATTATTCTCAGAGACCACCAATGAAATTCTACACACCACAAAGGATTCTAGAGCCACATTCCAATACCTGGGTATCCACACCTAGGTGGAGACAATGCAGGTATCAGCCTTATCCCAGACAGTAATATCCTCCATGCGCCCAACGCAATCAAAGGCAAGACCAACAACCTTAACACAACAGAAATAGGTCTCTGTGCCATCGCCCATCCTCAACAATATGCATCAGCTCCCTCAACCTAATGAACAAATTTGTTGAGGGGTTGGAAAACCACTCACTCTCTCCAGTGTCACCATCCTTTATTAAGTTGTGTGTTTGAACATTATCTCTTCCCATTTTATTGTTATCAATAGTCTATCACATTAGATAGATGGATGTTGCAAACTATATACTTAGGATATATCATTCCTTGTGACCATCACATTGGCTTGATACATTAGAGAGATTGTGTATGGTGGTTTGGCCATGAGTACAACAAAGATAAAGTGACCTTCTGCACTTGCCCTGAATTCTTGCCAAAAATTCACTTCACATTTTTTCCCGAAGCCACATGGCATCTCCAAGTCATCAATGCACAGAATGGATCTGCATAGAGCACTCTTTTTATATCCATAGGACCAAAACCATTCAGGTCTTCACCTAAATTGTTCGTATCCATAGCAAAGGTAAAGCCATCTCCTTGCAGAGATTTTCACATTGGATCTCATATTGCTATAATGCTAATGGTGCTAATTCTTCTACCTCCATCTGTGCTCACTCCACCAGGCTTGTAGCTGCTTCCATAGCCTTTCTATGCAAGATCCTAATTTGTAGAGCTACTGCATGAGCCTCTAGGCATACTTTTGCCAAACACTATGCAGTCATGCAAGCTTTAGTCTCTGGCCTCAACGTGGCTAAGGAACTTTTATCCATGGCTTTTCTACCTGATCCAAAGTCGCATACTGTGCAGCACCCACTGAGACATCTCTCAAAGAGCAGGAGGTTACTCATCTTGTGACAGTAACTGATGCTCTTTGAGACGAGTATTCCTGTGGTTGCTCCACTGCCCTTCTTTACTCCCCTCCACTTCAGGTTTTCTATTGGCTCTCCATGGTAGGAAAGGAACTTTGTGAGGGGAGGGGCACACATGCGTGACATCAAGACATGCAAGGTGTGCGGCCCAGGCACTGCATCTGGGTGGCCCCGCCAATCAGAGGTGCACCGACACTTACTGTGGAGCACCCACTGAGACGCTCATCTCAAATGTCAGTTACTGCATAAGGTGAGCAGTTTCTTACATACTAGAGACAGGGTGGCCAGTGACAGATAAGCCTTTTATCTTTTTTTGAAGATAATCATTAATGGAAGGTTGTTTCTTACATAAAGGAGGGATGCTATATTTCTTCACTGTTATTAAGACTAAGTGTTCTCTTCCAGAGTTTATACAGTTGGCAAAGAACTTTGAAGAGTTCCGAAAAAAGTGGCAGAAGGCAGATCACGAGCTGGCCAGGTACAAGGATCTTCTGATGAAAACAGAAACTGAGCGTAGTGCTCTGGATGTGAAGTTGAAACATGCTCGCAATCAGGTGGATGTGGAGATCAAGCGAAGACAGCGAGCAGAAGCAGACTGCGAGAAGCTGGTGAGTATCATGTTACTTCTGATGTGACTCCTGTATGGAATAGGCTTTGTTGCAGTTCCATAGAGATTCATCTAAATGACTGTGTTCATGCTGTAGGTAAGTCCACTCAGATAAGGATCTGGAAACTTACAACAGACCTCTATGTACTTAAATGTGTTGGCACAAACATATTAATTCCTGTAATATATATTAATATTTATCTGTCTCATAGTACCATCTCCTTCAATTTAAGGCTGTTGATCCGTAGTTAACTGCAATTAAATTAAAAAAATAATTTTAATCTTCTCTGATTGCAGATTTAATTACTGTTAAACAATAGAATGCCAATTCAATTTATTTTTCTACATTTTCAAATATATTGATTTCAATTACAATCCAGAATACAAAATGTACAGTGCTCAATTTATTTTTGTTATAAATATTAGTACTATTAAAATGGTAGATAAATAGTATTTTTCAATTTACCTTGTACAAGTACTGTAGTGCAATCTCTTTATTGTGAAAATGCAACTTACAAATGCAGATTTTTTTTATATATTTTTTGGGGGTTACATAACTGAACTCAAAATCAAAGCAATGTATATCGTTAGAGCTTAAAAGTCCATTCAGTCCTCCTTCTTGATCAGCCAATTGCTAAAACAGACAAGTTTATTTACATTTAGAGGAGATAATTCTGTTGGCTTCTTGTTTTACAATGCCACCTGAAAGTGATAAAAGGTATTTGCATGGCACTCTTTTATCCTGCAGTGCAAAGTATTTACGTGACAGATATGCTAAACATTTATATGCCACTTCTTATTTTGGCCACCATTCCAGAAGACATACTTCAATGCTGACCATGCTTGTTTTTTTTTTTTTTTTTTTTTTTTTTTTTAAAAGCCTCCAGTCAAAAATTTAATTTACTTCTTGCAGGAGAATAGTATATCTCCTGCATTCTGCCATATATTTCATGTTAAAGCAGTCCTGGATGATGACCCAACACATTTTTGTTTTAAGAACACTTTCACTACAGATTTGACAAAATGCAAAAAAAGTACTAATGTGAGACTTCTAAAGATACCTAAGTATTAAGAAGCCTTCCAAAATCTGAGACGGAGGAGGTGTGGTGCATTTTCTTAGAAGTCTTAAGAGAGTGTAACTTTGATATGGAAACTACAGAACCCAAACCACCAAAAAGGAAAATCAACCTTTAGCTGGTGGCAAGGTGATGAAAGTGACCATGCCTGTTTTGCTGCTTTGGACCTTTGTGGAGTAGAACCTCTTTGTGCTGCTTCCCCTCCATATTTTTATAGAAATGTTTGACTGTGCATAACTCCAATATGCTTTATGCAAAATAAGGCAAGTTAACTTATCATTCAAGAGCATCTGATTCCCTGAATGTATCTCTTCAATTTGTAGGCATCTATCACTTATGTGAAATTAGAAATATTAAGAGTAAACCTGTTTTATTAAGTCTGATTCTTCTAGTAAAATCCATTAGTAGTTCTTAAGGAACTTAATGGCCTGGTACTGAAGACAATGATCTGTAAATGGTTGTTTTTCCCGTAAAACTCGTCGTTGGTCCTACTGAGACATGTGACCATGCCCCTAGTATTGGAATCAATTTAGTATTTTTCCATTGGGATGGGGAGGATTGAACAAAGGTTTCCTACTGGGGGCAATTCTATTTAAGAGATGGGAAGTGATCAGTGACATCCTTCATCTGGCTTTTGAAACTTCATCACCCTAAGAGGATACATAAGAAGCTGTTAGACCTAGGCTAGAGAAGGGATCAGCTATGACTTTATCTGGAATAAGAGAGAAAAATCTGTAATAAATTTTCTTATAGTGTTAGGCTTAGCTGGTATGTTTTGTTTTTATATTTAGTTACATGCTTTGATTTGCCTGTTTTCACTTGCAATCACATAAATCCTACTTTTTATACTTAATAAAAAACATGTTTATTATCAAATCCAGTGTAAATACTACTGGGGGCAGGGAGCAACAGCTGTGTACCTTTCTCTTTCGTTGATACAGAACAAACTTGAGGAGCTTTCTCTGTGTAAAACTTGTATATGATGTATGATATATGTGTATACAGTACTTTTTTTTTTTTTTTTTTTGGTGACGGTACTGCCTGGTACATAGTACCTGCACCTCCAGACACAGTACCCGCACCTCCAGTTAGAGCTCAACAACTTTTCCCCTGGAGTACCGGCACTTTTTTTAATACAAAAAAGCACTGCGTTTATGATGGATTTATTTGGGGGGTTGATTCCTGCTCCTGGTTGTTAAGTTTCTGTAGCTGATCTGTCCCAGAGCTGTTATCAGCATCTGTAGGTCAATGGAGGGAAGATAGGAGTTACTATAGAGAACTTTCTGGGTGTCTGGCTGGTGAGTCTTGCCCACATGCTCAGGGTTTAGCTGATCGCCATATTTGGGGTCGGGAAGGAATTTTCCTCCGGGGTAGATTGGCAGAGGCCCTGGAGGTTTTTGCCTTCCTCTGTAGCATGGGATACAGATCACAGCTGGAGGATTCTCTGCATCTTGGGGCCTTCAAACTATTTGAAGGCTTCAGTATCTGAGATATAGGTGAGAAGATTATTCTAGGAGTGGGTGAGTGAGATTCTGTGGCCTGCGTTGTGCAGGGGGTCAGACTAGATGATCATAATGGTCCCTTCTGACCTTAAAGTCTATGAGTCTGTGTTACTGAGCTGGGGTGGGGAGTGTTGCTTCCCTGAAGTAATGCATTTGCAGGGTAGACTAGAGCTTCTGGCACAGCAAGATGGGAGTGAAGTGCCCCAGAGGGCAGGTAGGTGGGCTCAGTTGTACGATCAGCACACTAGGTGAAAGTCTCAAGGGGACCTCCTGTGATCCAACCTGTCACGTTCTCATCAGAATGGGCACATGGGATGGTAATTGAAGCATGAAGGAGCATATGAATCATCAGCACTTCTGGCACGCAAATATCTTGTGACACCAGATACAACAGCTCCATTAATCACAATTTTTTAATCTCTTGACTGCCCTACTTCAAATGTAACAAAAAGTAACATTTTAATGATACTGGGCAATAGGAACTGGCACAAGGCACTTTCATTGGATTAGAGTATTAGAAACGTTCAGTGTGGTTCTGTGACTGCTTGAGTTCACTCTATCTTCAAAGCTGCATGCAACTCTTATGGGAGTTTAATGAGCTGATAGGAACCATTTTTAACTCTCCTGGTTTAGAGGTATAAAGGGTTAACTGGTTACCCAGTAAGCATGCTGGTAAGGGGCAACCGGTTAACTTGGAGGGCCATGGTGGACCCAGCCTGGCTGGAGCAGACCCCTACCCACATCCCAACATAGATGGAAGCTGCTCCAGCCCCCCACCAAGACTGGTAAGGAGTTGAATTTATCTTACCGCATCTGATGAAGTTGGTCTTTGCCCACAAAAGCTTATGCTCCAATAAATCTGTTAGTCCATAAGGTGCCACAGGACTTCTCGTTTTTGGAGATTCAGACTAACTTGGCTACCCCTCTGATACTTATCTTACTGTGTTGTTTGGAAGATTCCATATTGGTTTCCTCAGCAGAAAATTGTTCAATTCTGTGTAATCTTTTTGTGCATTTCTCAGCAGTCTAAAAAGGTTTAAGCTACTTGGAATTCTGGAAGCCAATAACTGAATCTAATAAGACATCAATAAATTATACTTCCTTGCTGTAGAAAACAGTCTTCATTTGAATAAGTTTAATTCATAAGAACCTCACTGCTGCTACAAGTTGAACCTCTGATCCAGGACACTGTGGTTCGGCAACATTCATGGTCAAACAGGACTATGGATATTGCTGGACCAGAGCATCCCGGCTGGCTGGGAGTGGAAGGCTGGCTGGGAGTTTGGCCACTGGCCTTTCTGCTGCTAATAGCCTAACCAGAACTGGGAGCAGAGCTAGTCCAGTGGCTGGGGTCCAGTTGGCAGCCAGGAGCAGTCAGCAGTCCCAGTGGCCCCCTGGGAAAAGCTGGAGGCTGGTAGCAGAGGGTCTGGAATTGACCTCTGGTCCAGCAAACACCCTCGTTCGGGACTGGTAAAGTCCTGAGTGTGCTGAACCAGGGAAGTCCAAGCTGTACTTTTAATTTGAGATTGTTACCTGTTGGAAGCTTGGGCACCAGTTTCTGCTTCACGGGCTCTTAATATGCTGTTGGAATAGCAAACTTTCTCAAAGCCTATCTGCATTAGCTGTATTAAATGTCTTATGTTCTGCCTGTCTTCCATAAATCTAAAGTGAAGCTTTCTCCCCTAGCTACTATTGATGTTTTCTGCTTTATAGGAGCGGCAGATCCAGCTGATTCGAGAACTACTGATGTGTGATGCATCTGGCAGTATTCAGCTAAGTGAAGAACAGAAAAGTGCCCTGGCCTTCCTTAACAGGCCTCAACCTTCTACTAGGGGTTCTGGGAACAGAAGGTAGGAACCTGACCATAAAGGAAATCACTGATTAGCACAAATACTTAAACTCTTGGTCCATAGATCTATAGTAATCTAAGACTGGTAGAAGTCTTTAATATCCTGAAGATCTCCCCCCCCCCCCCCCCCCTGTATTCCAGAATTTTTTTTGTGGCCTCTTCCTCAGTGATTTAATCCATAACACTATTTTTTTAAAAGTTTTGAAAATTTGAAACTGTTTGCCTTTCTTATTGAAAGCTATAAGAATTGCATATTTCTTACTAAATCCAACTAAAACAGGTAATTCTATTTGGCTTTTTTGGGACAATTGATTCATTTAATGTAGTCATAGGCCATGTCCACACTAAGAGATGAGGTCGCCTGATTTTGCAAAGTCACAGGTCCATGTCCCACTGCAGGGAAGAATTTAACATAATTCAAAGTAGCACATGCCCATTAGGGAGACTGCCTTTAACTCTGGGAGTGATGCACTATAGGTAGTTATCTTTCTATGCCTATGTTATGCTCCCAGTGCACTCTGGGACCAAAAGTGTGCATCAGGTGCTTATGGGTTCATATTGTCAGCATCTCATAATGCGCTCGTCTACTCCCTCCCCCTTGATTCAGACAAATGGGAAACAGTCTTTTCGGGCCCTTTTTGACCCTGGTTGCCTGTGCAACGGCAGCATGAGCATGGATCCACATCAAGCCATTGTAATGGTGATGTCTACCTTGATGTGCCTAATGGCGCAGTATTTCAAGAGCATTAGCACAGCACTCTAGGAAGAGAACAAGGAGGAGGCAAAATCTCCATCTTGGGTTCTCGCGCATGTACTGTGCAGGCAAGCCCTTGCATTGAGCAAAATGGAACTGTAGTTGGCATTTGATTCTATTGAGATAGTGGAATGCTGGTTAGGTTCTGTAGAAAAAATTGTATTTGGTATCCAAAAAGGATTTGTCTTAGGGTTGAGGACTATTGCACTAGGAGACTATTACTGTGATCAGAACTTTGTGGGTGAAGAATATAAAAGCATAGGACATTGCAGCTTTATTGAAAGCTCTCAATTTTTTTCCTGTGCTTTCACTTCAGCTATAACAACACTACTTGTAAAAGATTTTCTTTTTTATATAACTGTACTAAACTGTGTCAATAACTAAGCCTGCACACCAATAATAAGCCTGAAGGTGAAGCAGGGGTTCAGAAATACTTCTGTCATTGACCTGCTTCCAGAGAGATCCTGTATTTATCCTTGTTTGTTTACCAAGGATTATCTGAAATGAATATACACTTGAGGGAGGATAGAAGGAGCGAATTTGGGATTTGTTGTGGATAAGTAAATGAAAACCTCTGCTCAGTGTGGATCAGCTACCCAAAAAAGTAAAAATGTTGGGGAGTATAAGGAATGGGACAAAAAACCCATTCCAGCGCCATTCTATAAATCAGTGACATGCTTTCATCTGGATTGCTGTATTCAGTCTGAAAGAGGAAGAAGAAATAAGAGGGTTCAGAGAGGCACTGAAAGACTTTTTGTAATGGAAAGACTGCTGTTTGAGTGTCAACTTTACAACTGCTTCGAGAAAGAATGGGTAGATACAAAAGATTGCTACAAAGAATGCAAGTTGGATATTCATTTTTGTCCTTTCTCACAGAGCAATTTACATTCCATGAAACTGAAAGCAGGTTTAAAACTGACCACAGGAAATTTCTTAATATGACAGATTAATGAGTTTCATTGCCATAAGGCAGAAGGTCACCAACCAGTAGATCTTGGTACAAGTGCTGAAGGATCTGACCAGTGGCTGTGCGCAGCTTGACCTTCTGCTCACAAACGGAGAAACTAATAGGGGAAGTAGAGGTGGGTGACAACCTGGGAAGCAGTGATCATGAGATGGTAGATTTCAGGATTCTGACTAAAGGAAGAAAAGAGACTAGTAAAATACACACCTTGGACTTCAAAAAAGCAGATTTTGACTCCCTCAGAGATCTGATGGGCAAAATCCCCTGGGATGCTAACATGAAGGAGAAAGAGTCCAGGACAGCTGGCAGTATTTTAAAGAAGCCTTATTGAAGGCACAGAAATAAACCATCCCGACGCGTAGCAAGAGAGGCAAACATGGTAGGAGACCGGATTGGCTTACGGGGGAAATCCTTGGTGAACTTAAGCATAAAAAGCAAGCTCACAAAAAGTGGAAACTTGGACAAATGACCAGAGAGGGGTTTAAATGTATAGCTAAAGAATGATGGGGGGTTATCAGGAAGGCGAAAGCGCAGATGGAATTGCGACTGGCTAAGGATGTGAAGGATAACAAGAAAGGTTTCTACAGGCATGCTAAGAAGAAGAAGGTGATCAGAGAGGGTGTGCGGCCCCTACTGGATGAAAGAGGTAACCTAGTGACAGATGATGTGGGGAAAGCTGAAGTACTCAATGCTTTCTTTGCCTCTGTATTCATGGACAAGGTGGGCTCCTGGACTAATGCGCTAAGTGACGCAAGATGGGATGAAGATGTACAGCCCTTGGTGGGTAAAGAACAGGTTAGGAACTATTTAGAAAAGCTAAATGTACGCAAATCCATGGGTCCGGACTTAATGCATCCGAGGGTACTAAGGGAGTTGGCAAATATCACTGAGGAGCCTTTGGCCATTATCTTTGAAAAGTTGTGGAGATTGGGAGAAATCCCAGATGACTGGAAAAGGGCAAATGTAGTGCCTATCTTCAAAAAAGGGAAGAAGGATGATCCAGGGAACTATAGGCTGGTCAGCCTTACCTTGGTTCCTAGAAAAATCATGGAAGGGATCCTTAAGGAATCCATTTTGAGGCACTTGGAAGAGAGGAAAGTGATTAGGAATAGTCAGCATGGATTCACAAAGGGCAAGTTGTGCCTGACCAATCTGATTAGCTTCTATGATGAGGTAACTGGCTCTGTGGACGTGGGAAAGTCAGTGGATGTGATATACCTTGACTTTAGCAAGGCTTTTGATACGGTCTCCCACAATATTCTTGCCAGCAAGTTAAGGGAATGTGGATTGGATAAATGGACGGTAAGATGGATAGAAAGTTGGCTAGAAGGCCGGGCCCAGCGGGTAGTGATCAACAGCTCGATGCCAGGATGACAGATGGCAGAACAAGGAGCAATGGTCTCAAGTTGTGGTGGGAGAGGTCCAGGTTGGATATTAGGAAATACTATTTCACTAGGAGGGTAGTGAAGCACTGGAATGGGTTACCTAGGGAAGTAGTGGAGTCTCCATCCCTAGAGGTGTTTGTCTCGGCTTGACAAGGCCCTGGCTGGGTTGATTTAGTTGGGATTGGTCCTGCCTAGAGCAGGGGGCTGGACTTGATGACCTTCTACGGTCTCTTCCAGCTCTGGTTCTCTGATTCTACCGGTAGAGCTTGGAGTCTCTGACATGTGATCCTGACTGGTTTGGCCAGGAAGCTATCAAGCGCTGGCACTTCAGTTGCCCCTCCACCTACTGTCATGCTGCTTCTTCCCTCTGCCTTGGAGCTGCCTCTCTGGGAGCCTCCTGCTTTCTGTGCACAGTGTGGGAAGGAAAAGCGGGGGTGCTGATGTAAGGGTGTCCCTCCTCCCCCCACTTCTGTACCCTACCTCCACACAGAGAGGAGGGGGTGGAAGGAACCTGGCAATGCAAATCTCAGTCACTCTTCACACAGTGTGTCTTAATCATTCTTGCAAACACATGCTGTCTTTCTCTCATCTCCCATCCCAACACGTGGGGGGGGGGGGGTTACTACTTTTACTGCTTGCAAAGTGTGTTATTTTTTGTTCTTGACTGGCTTGTGCATTTCATAATTTTAATTTCTCTCAGGCGTAAATTAAATTCTTTGAGTAGTGTGTTCTAAAATGCCTAACCTGTTGTGGGTGGTATAATTATCCCAGTGGTATTTGCTGCTCCTGGAAGTGGCTGGCATGTCCCTGCAGCCCCCGAGAGAGGCAGAGCAGGGAGTCTCCACATGCTGGCCTTGCCTGCAGACACCACTCCCATTGATCAATAACGGGGCGCTGTGGGCTCAGTGCCTGTAGATGAGGGGCAGCACACGGAGCCATTGCTGTACATGCCAGCTGCTTTCAGGAGTGGTGCAGGACCAGGGCCCGAGTAAGCCTGCCTTAACTCCACTGCTCCACCACCTGGAAGCAGTCTCAGTTAAGTGGTGCCCAGTCAGATCCTGCATCCTGAATCCTTGTCCCAGTCCTGAACCCCTTCCTGCACCCAACTGCCTGTCCCAGACATGAGTTCCCCTGAACCCAAACTCCTTCCCAGAGCTTTCACCTGAAATCCCTCCTGGACCCCAATTCTGCCCCTCTTCTCCCTCCCTGGATTAAGCCCGGAGCCCCTCCCACACTCTGAACTCTTTAGCCCAAGACCAAATCTTGCACCCTAACACTCTACTCCAGCCTGGTGAAAGTAAATGAGGTTCAGGGAGGAAGGGAGATGGAGTGAGCAGGGTAAGGCCTTGGAGAAGGGATGGAGAAAGGGCGGGGCCTCGGAGAAAGGGTGGAAAGGAAGCCAGGCAAGGGTATTTGGGTTTGAGGTAGATCTTACATTGCACTTAAATACAAAAAGTGATCTTGTGATTAAAAAGGTTGGAGACCCCTGCCATAAGAGATCACTATATCCAAAAAAAAAAAAAAAAAAAATCTATATAGGGAATTAAAATAGGCCAAGTCCACCCTAAGGGGCAGTGTCAAATTAAGATATGCCAGCGTTTCCCAAACTATGGTCCGCGGCCCGGTACCAGGCCATGGGAAAAAAAAATGCCGGGCCTCAGCGTGCCTGGTGGCTGCCGGCCCTTAGGTCAAATCGGGCCCCATGCCCCTGTACCCGGAAGTGCCAGCGAGTTAAGATCCGGGCCCTGCTCCAGCGCTATGTGGGGCTGAGTCTCTCCTCGGCTCTGCCTGTAGCAGGCTCCTCGTGCGTCCTCCCGCCCTGCCCCCAGAGCGTTCCCCTCGGCCCCGGACTCCCTGCCGCGCGCAGCTCCTCCTTGCCGCCTGCCGCCCATGCGCGGCGTTGCACGTGGGCAGGGAGAACGCCCGGGCATGACATGACGTCACGGCCCGGGGTTTAGAAACCCGCGGGAGGCGCGGGGCCTGGCTAGCTCTGAGTTCGGCCTCCGGGGCCTGAGTGCGGCCCCCGGCTCCCCAACGTGGAAGGAGAAGGCAGGGAACCGGCTCGTGTGGCGGAGGCGAGGCGAGGTGGGGAAGGCACCAAGGGACAGGGGTGCAGGAGAGACAAATGGGGGCCAAGTGCAGACCATGAGGGAAAGGGCAGGAGGGGAGGTGTCCGTGGGAGGAGGGACAGGGTGATGCTGGGAGAGGAGAGGGGAAGGGCATTGGGGGCTGGAGGGGGAGGTGCTGGGAGAAGGCTTGAAAGAAGGGGTGGGCATGAGGAAGGTCATGATGGAGCAAATCGTGGGTGAGGGCACAGAGGGGCAGGAGGGGAATGGGGCAGAGACTGGTGGGGTGGGTATTAGGGAAAAAGAGGGCAAAGGGAGGCACCAGGAGGGTGCAGGGCTAAGGGAAGGTGCAGGTGCCAGGGGATTCTGGGGTGAGGAGGAGGGGAAAGCTGGCCACCGGACGCAGAACTGGACGGGGGAATCAGGGCAGGCTGGGGAGATTGGGGGCCTGCTGGGGGGGGTGAGGCTGGGGGCAGGGAGCTGGCTGGGGAAGATGTGGGTGGGATGGGAGAAGCGGCTGCTGGAAGGAGGGCTGGATGCAGGCAGTGGGCTGGCCAAGGGAGATTGGGAGGAGAAGCAGGGGAGAACTGGCTGCCTAGAAGGGGATTAAGGGAAGTGGGGCTGGCCAGAGGCGCAGCGGGGGGAGCAGGAGGGAGGAATGAATCGTCCTGCAGGGAGTGGGACTTACCCGACCCCGTTCCCCCCCCCTCCCCCAAATCACGAGTTAGTCTGGCACAGGGATCCTACTGTTCTCTCGCCGTGCCCCCCCCCCACCCCTCGAGTAGTTGAGAACTATCTGGCTGATAAACACACTCATGCAGCCTGAGCACATTTACCAGCCAGACAGTTCGAAACTACAAACTGATACATCTAGTAATAATACAACTTATCTACTGAGAAAATACCAGAAATGTTATATGTCTGGTATTTTCTCAGTTTGTTTTTCATGTGTTTATATTTTTGGGCTGCAAAAAGCAGAACTGAAAAAAAAGGATTCCAATTAAAGTAAAAAGTTTGGGAAACCCTGGTCTAACCAGCTTTCTGTCTGTCTTACAGCCCATTTATCCAATCCATATCTCTTAACTTGCTGGCAAGAATATTGTGGGTGACCATATCAAAAGCTTTGCTAAAGCTGGCACTGGGAGATTTGGGAGGACTAGAAACAACTTATTTGAATATTCATCATTCGATTAATGAATATGCAAATATGCAAATGAACATTACTGGTCCTCCGAAAGTTCGTGAATGGATTTACTGGTCCTCGTGTCAAAAAGTTTGGGAACCCCTGAGATATGCAATTCCAGCTACATGAATTGCATAGCTGGTGTCAACATACCTTGTACCATACCTTACCATGGCATCTCCATTGCGGGGCATAGATGGGAGAAAATCCTATCAAGTCTCCTTACATTTCTCAATATAGTAGAGTACTGAGTTGATGAGTGTAATATAGGTTGATCTAATGGGTCTTTACTAGACTTGCTAAATCAACCCCTGGGGGATTGATCCCTGCAGCACCGGTCTCCCAGTAAGTGTAGACAAGGCCATAGTTCCATTATTATATTTTCCATGCTTCAGGGCATATATCAGCTATGAACTGATGGGGGTTAAGAAGATTCCTGCTTTCTAGGACAGGATATTCATAACTGTCCACTGCAAGGGTTTCTTTCTTTCTCTGAATGAGCTGACATCGCTGTCAGAGTGCATATTAAACTCAACAGACCACTGATCTCATCTAGTGTGTGTCTTCCTAATTTCTTGTTTTACATAGTGGACAAAGCACACACAAATTATCTGACAGGTGTTTAACTTGTTCTTAAAAGCCTCCAATGATGGAGACTCAAAACTCTTCCTTGAAAGGCTCTTCCAGCACTTAACTGGAAAGCATCCCCTAGTATTTAAACTAAGTCTCTCTTGCTGCAGATTAAACCCATTAGTGCTTGTTAAACTTTCAGATATAGAGAACTGATCACCATTCTCTTTACAACACTTCTTAACATATTAAAGATTATCAGGTCCCCACTTAGTCTTTTTTTTCTTAAGAGTAAACATACAGTTTTTTTAAAAAAAAATCTTTCCTCTTTGGTCACATTTTCTAAACCTTTGATCATTTTTGTTTCTTTTTTTTTCTGGATCTCTCTAGACTTAACTGTGTCTGGTAGTTAGTCTCAGCTAGGTCTTGAATTTCATACCATAAAACTGTACTTTATAGATGGGGGCAGGGAAGTAGAGAAAGTCACTCTTCTGTGATTGTCTGTTGGGCTGCAGTCAAAAAGATAGCTTTTATATTGATTTGTGAAGGAACTTATCTTTGCAATCAAAAGAGGGAGAAGCTTCATGTGGCAGGGAAGAGGAAGAGAGAAGGCTTGTGTTTTGGGAATACAAAAAAAAATACTGACCTGTTAAATCTGATTGATTTCTACTCCATGGATTTGGGTTTCTTCTAGTAAATCACAAATGACAGGCCAGCAGTGTGTGAGTCAACACTCCCATTTATACTGCCTTACTGCTGCATTCAAAGCATCAAGAGCTTGCCTTATTTCAAATTGAAATACATAACTATTGGCTGGTCAGTAAACTTGTACTGGAATCAGGAAGTCAACGGGGAAGTGAAATCCACAGGTTAATAATTTTTTTTTTTTTACTTTGTTTCTAGACTTTCAACAATAGATGAATCTGGCTCAATTCTATCAGACATCAGCTTTGACAAGACTGAAGATTCATTGGTAATGTAACTCCAGTCTTTGAGAATTATCTGCATTGACTTCCCATATTGCTATTTCAGCAGCTCAGTGTTTTGCAATATCACCTGTAAAAAGACAGCATTGCCAAGCAAAACTTAGTGTTGATATATTGATTTGGCTGACACAACTATGATATGAGTGTTCTAACTTTTCATCAGAGTGCTGATTCATGATACCACAAGATTGGATTTCTAGTCTTTAGTTACTGTTATTTTTACAAGAACTCAGTATTGTGGTGTTATAAGTAGGGATTCATGTCTGGTGCTGAATGGCAAAAAAAGAATCTAACTATGGCTTCAAGACTGAGCCTGTTAAGTTTATGAAGGGAACGGTGAGACTGCCTAGAATGGTATGGAATGATTTGTAGCTGGTAGCAATGAATATCTCCCCAATGGCTGGTAATGAAATGCTAGATAGGAAGAGCTCTGAAAATACTTTCCCAGGTGTCTGGGAAAAGAATGGGTCTTGCCTACATGCAAAAGGTCTTGTCTTGATTGCCATATTTGGGGTTGGGAAGGAATTTTCACCTGGGTTAGACTGGCAGAGACCCCCCCCCCATGGGTTTTTTGTGTTCCTCTGCTATATGGGCCATGGATCACTTGAAGGTATAACTTGTGTGTAAGATAGATTCTCTGTAACTTGACAGCTTTAAAACATGATTTGGGTACTTCAGTAAGTCATTTTGAGATTAAGGGATCTATTCTAGAAATGGTTGGGTGAGATTCTGTGACTTGCAATGTGCAGGAGGTCAGATTAGATGACCATGATATAGTCCCTTCTGACCTTAAAGTCTCTGAAGGAAGCAGAGAATTCTGAACCTCTGTCCTTTTATCCCTGCTGTCAGAATCATAATGAGCATAGAAGTGAGGGAACTGTAAGGAAGCAGACTTCCCCAGTTATGGAAAAACACAAATGGAGCTTGAGAAAACACTGGATTAATAACTGGATGATAAGACTGACCTGTATTATTTCTCTTGGCCTTGCTGATCCATTATTCCTTAAAATCAATTTAATTAGACATGGTTAAAATCTGGAAGATATCTGTAGTATGCTAACACAAAAAAACTCTTACCATAGGATTGGGATTCCTCTTTGGTGAAGGCTGTCAAACTGAAGAAGAGAGAGAAACGGGTATGTTACACTCTTTCCCTTTGGAGGTTGGAGCAGTCAGGAGTAGCACTTGTAATGGTTCAGCTATATAACAATCTCTGATCTGGTGGTCACTGTCCAACTTGAGGGAGATCAGACCACCCAAAAATGCACTCTAACATGCACTGTGGGTTAAATCATAGAATCCTCGGGCAGCTTCTTAGGCTATGTCTAGACTGCAAGCCTCTTTCGAAAGAGGCTCTTTCGAAAGATACTTTCGAAAGAGAGCATCTAGACTGCACGTTGAACTTTCGAAAAAGTGGCTTGCTTTTTCGAAAGAAAGCATCCAGTGAGTCTGGATGCTCTCTTTCGAAGAAGCCCTATTTACATTGAAGAACGCCTTCTTTCGAAAGAGGAACTTTCGAAAGAAGGCGTTCTTCCTCGTGAAATGAGGTTTACCGCCATCGAAAGAAAAGCCGCGTTCTTTCGATTTAATTTCGAAAGAACGCGGCTTGAGTCTGGACACAGCCTTCATGTATAGAACTGGGCTATGTAGAGGAATAAGTCTTTTAAGTTAAATTCTTTGCATCCAAAAATTCAAAGCCTGTTGTGTGGTTTCAGATGAAAGCTTTGGAAGTAATGTTCAGTTATCAGCTGGAGATGCGTGGAGTGAATTCCCACATCTCATACTACTCTGACCTACAGTGTACAAGCAGAAGTTACTGGAGTGAAACTTCTTGGTGAATTTATTTAATCTTTTTGGAAACATGTAATGGGTTCCTCCTGGGGTGCTGCCTGGGACTGGGATACCACTGAAGGCCTCTCCACTCAATCCACCAGCCTGGATTCCCTTTTCCTATACTGATGGAGTGGGCTTTGCAGCTTGCTACAGGCTCCAGCCTACGCTTTCACGCGCATACCAACCAGTAGGGACACACCCAGCTGTAGTTACATACTCTTTGACCAGCCCCTGCATAGGAAGCCTTCAGGTAGGGGAACAACCAGCTCTTCACATACACACACCCTCTGGAATGTAAATCTAAAATTGTACCATCTTGCACTGTACAGGAAACTGCATAGTATAACTTCATAAAATTTGTCCCCTCTTGATGTGGAGAGGAATATGCAACTGCTTTTTGCCTATGAGTTATGATTCCCACACACTGGTTTAGATAAAGCAAAAATAAGTTTAACAACTAAAGATAGATTAAGTCGGGGTTCTCAAACTTTGTGATACTGTGACCCCTCTCTAAGTTTCTCGTGACCCCCTGTGGGGTCGGGACCCACAGTTTGAGAAATACGGGATTAAGTGATTATAAGAGGGTTTTTTGTTGTTGATTTGCTAGGTAAACTAAGCTTAATATACTAAACAGATGGATTATGAATATCAAAGTCTCACCCTAAGTAATGCAACCAGACAGCAAATTCTTAAGGGGCAAGCTGAATTTGCTTACAGCTTGGAATCCAATACTGTAGCAACTGGTGACAGGAGGAAGAGGGAGGGCACTTGCTATGTTTCACCCATCCCTACCTGGGGAAGGGCTTGGACAAGCCCTTTCTGCCCCTGCTCTACCCCTGGGGACTGGCGGTGACAGGAAGGGCTCTGGCCAGGTGTCTTCAGCTTGTGCGGCACTGCTCTCTGGCTGCATCATCTCTCCCCTGCATAAGCTGAAGCTATCTGGCCCAAGCCTTCCCTTGCTCTCATTGGTGGATACTGGCAGGAAGGGGCAGACTCCTGCTGCCAGTGCAGCCCCACAGGTCCACTTGTGAGTCTGTCCTGTCCCAGCCCCAGCCCCATGCTTGCCATCTAGCCTGCATCTTCCCTGCAGCTGGTGAGTGTGTATGGGGGGGGGGGGGGGGGGGGGGGCAACTCCTGCTGCTGGTGCCAACCCTCTAATCACTAGCCTGGGTCACTTGGAGAATACATGTGGCCCCACATGCACCCTCTGCATCCCATTCACAGGCTAAAAATCCCTTTCACCTGATAAGGTTTCTCCTCACCTTATATAGCTTTTATACATGGAGAGAACCCTTTGATTCAAAGCTTGATTCCTGCATGAGTTTGTGGAAAAACACTGGCATCCCAAGATGGAATCTAGAAACGTAGTCTTTGTAGAGTCATAGCAGCCATTGTCCATAGCATTCTCATAAGACTTCCAGATAGACTTCTGCTAAGGCCTATTGGTTTTCCTAATGGCTCATTGCCCAAAATAGACCCTTCACCTAGCTATATAGAATGAAAACAATTTGTCTAGTGGGCATTCTCCAGGTAGAAGTACATTTTGAAATACAGATATAGTTAATATTCTTTGAGGACAAGTGTGCATGCTGCATGCATGATTGTCGGAAGGCTTTTTTCCCCTTAGCGGTACCCGTTACTGGCTGAGGAACCCCTTAGAGTGGCGCCGGCATGGCATGGCATAAAGGGTTCAGCTGGCCCTCCACCCTTCAGTTACTTCTTAACCTTAACACATCCTACAGTATTTGCATACAACTATGGTCAAGAAATTGCATGAGGCTCCTGGGTCACATGGTGATCCGCACCTTCATTGCACAGCACACCTTTGAACCTACCGGACCTGTTTACCCAACAGGGATGTACTATATCAACAGATAGGATGGTGCTCGCATCTCTCCGCTCTGCCACGAAGCCCTTGACCTGTGGGACTTTTGCATCATGCACCAAATCCACCTGTAAGTCTCCCACCTACTGGGGGCTCAGAACACCCAGGGTGTTCTCACCTCCAGTGCTCTTTCCACACCCACAAAGGGTCTCTTTGTGTAGACCTCACCCTCTCCATCTTCCAGAGGTGTGGTCAGCCCCACATGCTCCTGTTTGCCACAGATGGTATGGAGACTCCATGGCTAAATCCTCAGAGCTTCAGTGTCCATTTTAGTTAGGGAGGTCCTGGGTAGCAAGAGTCCATCCACTATGACTATGTACTTAGCTAAGTGGTAGCACTTCTTTGGTCTCTCCAAAAAGGAGCTCGGCCTCAGGAGACCACTATTACTTTTAGAGCTGAAACAACAAGGCCTGACCCTGTCATCTCTTAAGTTCATTTGGGTGCCATTTCAGCCTTCCACCCAGGGGTGGGTCATAGGTCCCTTTTTGCTCACTCCACTGTGGGGCGCTTTCTCAAGGGTATTGAACAGTTGTATCCAAAGCTTAAAAACCCCTTATCTGATCCTCTCCCAGCTCATGGGGCCTCCCTTTGAACCTGCCCCCCATCCTACCTTTCATGGAAGATTGCCTTCCTGGCGACCATAATGTCAGCCGCATGGGTTTCGGAGCTCCATGTTTTAAAAGGACATGGTGCAGCTCTGGCCCTACCCGGCCTTCCTACCCAAAGTGTTTTCATATATTCATGTGAATCAGGACACTTTTCTGCCTCTGTTCTTACATAAGCTGCTCGCCCCTTTTAGGGAGTGAACCCTGCCCTCCTTGGATGTCAGGAGAGCATTTGCTTTCCACATTGAACACACCAAATTGTTTTGTAAATCACCACAACTGTTGCTGTCGTGGAATGGATGAGGAGGCTTCCCATCTTGTCCCAGTGTCTCTCTTCCTGGATTGTGTCCGGCATCCTGACGTGTTATAACTTGGCTCATTCTATGAGGCCACGGGCTTCCTTGGCAGCATTCCTTGCACAGGGTCTGCAGAGCAGCGAGATAATCCTACCTCTCCTACCCCCCACTTTTGCAACACACCATGCCAGCCCCCAGCAGGCTCAGGATGGTGTGGTGTTTGGCAGGCTGTTCCTTCAGACTGTTGCACAGTGGTCTGCCATCCTTCCTTCAGGTAAGCTGCTTGTATGTTTTGAAATGCACATAAGCAATCACTTGAAGAAAAAAATGCTTACTTACCTTTTGTAAGTGTTGTTCTTTGAGATGTGTTGCTTATGTCCATTCCAAATCCCACCCACCTCTCCTCTGTCAGAATGACTTCAAGAAGGAACTGAGAGAGTAGAGAACCGACTGAGACCTATGTACCTCACCGTGCACATGTCTCTCTAGGGGGATCCACAGCTAGCTTGACAAGTACCACTAGGGGGGAAAAAGGCTTCTGACAATAACCCTTGTTGGAATGGGCATGAGTAGCACATCTCAAAGAACAACAGTTACAAAAGGTAAATGTTTTTTCACAACTCCAAATACAAAAATATTACATGTGTATAAATAGGATAATCATATTTGGAAAATCATAACCTTTTCAATTATATCTCATGTGACCTATCTTGCATAAACTACATTATAATTGTCAGTCACCATATCTCTGTAAAAATATGGGGTGCAGTATCAACATGAAACTAGTAATAGGAGGGAAATCAAAGGTTGGTATTCCCATAATAAAAGTGGTCTGAGAATTTGTCCTGTTACCTTGTGATAAGCATGTGGGTGTGTAGAGAAGAGGGACCATACCGTCTGAAAACATGTGGAGGATTTGGTATTTGCTCCCCATTTGCCAAAAGCATTCATGTTGAAGAAATAAAATTACTTGCTTTCCCTGAAGGACTCGTTGGTGGAGTAGTAAGTTGACCATCAAACTCTTGCAAAGCTTGTGTACTGAACCATTTCTATTGGTCAGTTAGGCTGCCTTATTGCACAAGTCTTCATATCCTTGCTAGAATAGAAATCATGATGAACTTAAATATTTGCAAACAGTGTAGTGGAATTTACTCCAGCACTTTAGGAAATGCAGTGTGATGCTCTAGGGTCAATGCCCCCAATTTTGTGAAATGTCTATTTTCGTTTCAGCGTTCTTCCAGACAGTTCATAGAAGGCCCCCCAGGTCCTTTAAAAAAAACCCGATCAATTGGCTCCACAGTGGATCAGGTATGTAAACCAGCTGAGTTTGTGTTAATCTAAAATCTCTTGTCAGATATGTCTATTTGTGTAGGTAGTCCCCATATGCAGTAGGATAGTCTTTGAAACTAGAGCTATAGTGTAACAGCTTCACCGGGACAGTATCTCACGGAGGAACAGCTAACGCTAGTAACGTAATGTTCTGGAAATTATCTTCCTTTTCTGTCCCATGGGCATCTGACACGAGATGAAATCAAATCTATGGGGTAACTGTGTTAGTCTGTAGCTTTAAAAATGAGTAGTCTTGAGTAGTCTTGTGGCACCTTAGACTAATAATATATATAATCATGAGCTTTCGTGGGCAAAACCCACTTCAAGGACCACAGGACTACTTGTTGAGTGGAAATCAGATGCCCGATTAAGTTGTACACATTAATGCAATGTAAGTGACCTTCTAGGATCAATACAAACTAAAAGTCTCTTGCCACATCATATTGTCATCACTAATCATATGGCTCTCTTGGTTCAGGGAAACGAGTCTATAGTTGCAAAGACAACACTTATGGTCCCTAATGATGGTGGCCCAATTGAAGCCATCTCCACTATTCAGACTATACCTTATCATCTCAGAAGCCGGAGGAAGACAGGTAGGTGTATGTATATATGCAAGCTGTCCCTTACCCTGGTTTAAATACAGTGTGGTCACTTAATTTTCATGAATACTTATTTGGCTGTCTCAGCAGGCCCTGATAGAAATGGGTGTTATCATATTGAAGGGTTATTTTTAAAAAGGGCAATCTGAGAGATCTTAATGGTTAGTAGTAAATAAATAACAAGGACCAGAGAGGAGGATGAAGTAAGGAGGATGGAAACAAAATTAAATAAAAATCTTTGTTCCTTCCACCTGCTGCTTCCTATTTCTCCTATAATTAGCATTAAACAGGTATCCTTAAAGCTGGTAATCAGATAATACTCTCTTTTAGGTGTCCTAATCCTGGCTGTTGGGGAAACTCAAATTTATCTTTTTAAAAGAAAGAATAAACATTTCTTTGAAAGTTGGGTTATAGAAGGATCTTTAAATGAGATTGAGACAAAAGGAAAAAAACTAAACATGGGGGCATTGTTCTTTCAGACTCTCTGAAACAGGCCATAGGTATTTCTAATTCAAAGAAAATCAAACTTAAAGACAAAATTCTTGGTTTTAACCTTCTCTTCCATGTTCATGTACCTTTCTTGACCCACCTTCTGTCTCCAAATAAATGACTGCTAAAAACTCCTTTAATAAATCTTCTGTAGGGAGGTGTACTGAAAAATCTAACACAGGAGGGGTGGGGGGTGGTTCCAGTGCTGCTTTTATATAGTCATCAGCTAAGTAATTGCTCAAAGAATTTTGGTGTGATAGAAGTGCTCGGTGTGGATCCAGTATAAGAACTGCGCCTATATCAATGCTTATGCAGGTAGCTCTTATTCTCTCTCTTAATCTACGAGGTGCTGCTCCTGTGCAATAAAACTGAAGCGTGGAGCCCTAATTCTCTGATTGTCAAATTACTTGCAAAGTAACATGGCTTTGCTTTCCGTTTGAACACATTAATGCACCATACTTCCTGCTTTCCAGAGCCAAACAAGTGTATAACAGTGATTGCCTGTGAAGTAGATAGGAACACATAACTGCATAATTAACCATTAATTGCCAGTTGTATCTGTAACAGTCTCTGCTGGTTGCACTACCGTTGGCATAATACATGACAGGTGCACCTGTCAGTACATTTTAGGCCATGGATATCCCTCAGTCATTTATTATAATTTCCTGCCAGTTCCAAGACACTTGTCTCAATCATTGTGTATTCTTTATATAGAAAAAGGAAATCTAGAAAATTCTTTCTCTTTCAGCCAGTTTGCAACCCTGGAATAGTGACTCAAGCTTGGGCAGTAGGCAGCTGGAATCCAGATCGGAAACTGATGGATCTAGCACTCCACAGAGCAATGGGGGGATGAGACTGCATGAATTTGTATCAAAGACGGTATGTGTACAGGTGGCAGAAACTTGAGCAGCTCTCCCCTTTTAGTTCTCTTGAGAGTGGATTATAGTGTCTTAAAAGAGATTCACTGGACATACTACTGTACATCCCTCTGAGTGTAGGCTGGTGCTCAGTGTCGGTTATCCAATCCCGTGTTGGCTGTTCCAGCTCTGGGCTCTGACCCTGAGTCCTCAACTATGTTTTTGTTGGCTCCTGCTGTGCAAGACATCTTGCACTGCTGTGTTGAAATGTAACTGCTGATAGTTCAGCCCTTGAAATCCAGAGTTTAGACTTCCTATGAATGTCCTAATGAGTGTGAGATGCCATAACTGCTGGAATTAAGAAGATAAAATAAATAAGCAGGGTTTGCTAAAAACAGAAGCACCAACCATTGACATGGGCTTATTTAAAATCCAGCCCCATTATTCTTTGTGTAGCTTTAACATGATGATATCTGCACTCTGCCATCAATATAGAACAGACACTCATCCAGTATAACTGTGAAACTAAATTGTATCTACTGTAAATTTGTCACATTATTACCACTTCCTTACACACAGGCTCTTTGTTTCCAGGTTATCAAGCCAGAGTCATGTGTTCCATGTGGCAAGCGGATAAAGTTTGGGAAACTGTCCCTAAAGTGCCGGGACTGCCGTGTGGTGACTCACCCAGAATGTCGGGACCGATGTCCTCTTCCCTGCATCCCAACATTAACAGGCACTCCTCTCAGAGTTGGAGAGGTATGGCTTTTATGTGAGAACCCTGTAGCTGCCAACAACAAATGGGCTAATGTCCATTTGGGAAAGCAAGACATTTCTTAAGGACTCCAGGAACTTTGTATACTGGCTAACTTGTTGCTGCATTGTGTGGATTTTCTGCTTTATTACAGATCTAATAGAAATACATAAATGAGAGTGTTTTTAAAAATAAGCCAAGAATAGTAGAAATTGGGAGGTTTTTTGGAGTGTGGAGAATTGTATGTGTGGTGGCTCTGAAAGTATGTGGTGGAGGCATTTTGATCTGATTTTGCAAGCAGTCACAGAACCTGTTTCCAGCTCTGCACACTGATGTTGCCTGTGCAGCCTCATCTGTCACTGGCCTATCGAGTTAAACTTAACTTCACAGTTTTTGGCGCTCCTTTTCCTATAAAGAATGTGTTGTATAAAGGATAACTGGGTAGGTACTGCTTAGCTCTCTGCCAGAGCATATCCTGTTTGACTTCTCGCTGTGCCCATGGTACTACTTTTGTGGGTCTGGAGAATGAGAATCTAGTGACTGCTCCTAAGCCTAGGTCTGATAGGATTTCCTGAGAAATTACACTTCCAGTGACCTGAAGCTTGTAAATTTCAGTATTGAGAAATCAGTCTCTTCCTCCTTTTAGGGAACGCTGATGGACTTTGTGCCCATGACTCCGCCGATGATTCCTTCTATTATAGTTCATTGTGTGAATGAGATTGAGCAGCGAGGGTTACATGAGGTAAGAATCACCTGAAAGCGGGGGGGGGGGGGAGGGCTAGTAAAATGAGTATGTAGGTAAGAGCTTTTATTTATGATGATGTAGATGTACATAGTACTGTTCAACACGTGAGTCATAATCAGGGCTTGCCAAGCAGCAGCGAGCCCTGCTCGCCAGCTGCACAGAAGCACATGCTACACATGTGCTGATAGCGCTGCGTGGCCACACCGGGCTAAAATCTACTTGCCACAGACGAGCAGATTGCCTGACTTGTCGAGCCCTGCTCATAATGAACAAGTTATGGTCCCTACTCAGTTCTTATTTTACAATGGGGACAAGAGACTCCTTTTTCTAGATTTCGCAAGGTGTTCGAACAGGTGAAGTCTTAACTATAGGCATTGCTCTCTGCTAACAGACAGGCCTGTACCGAATTTCTGGCTGTGACCGGACAGTGAAAGAGCTGAAAGAGAAGTTCCTTAGAGGGAAGACTGTACCCCTGCTCAGCAAAGTGGAGGATATCCATGCCATCTGTGGCCTTCTTAAAGACTTCCTACGCAGCCTAAAGGAACCCATTCTCACTTTCCGGCTGAACAAGACTTTTATGGAGGCAGCAGGTGAGGCAAGCCAAATGCCATCAACAGCTGTAGTGCCTGAAGGAACATTCTCAGACAGATCCATCTGAATTGGCAATATGAATGTATAGGAAGTTCTGGGTATACTATAGAGGGATTTTCCTTCCTTTCTACCACTGATCCGCCTCTCCAACAATGCCTGGTGTTTGCTTTGTTATAGTCAAGTATCTCATCCTTTGAAGAACTTTCTCTGATCAGTAAGCTGCCTTGCATCTGCAGCTACTCATTCCATGGTTTTATCCTGTAGGCAGCTAACATTAGGTGTAAACTCTTTTTAGATTAACCCTTCAATAATCCCAGTTTTTGATTTTGGAACTCATCAATAGTTTTGGTAGTCAAGTTCAGTGAGGTCTTGAAGCTATTCTCACGTTTGTACAGAATTTTGAAATTATTGTCCAACATAGAGATCACAGTACTTTACACTTAATGTTGTTAACCAGAAGATTTCAAAGTATTTTATGTTTAAGCCTTATAACATGAAACTTCTGAGACATTGGTGGTATTCTCATTTTAGGTGGGGAAACCAAAGCACAAGTGTTTGAATGACTTGCTCACGGTTTGATAGTATCAGTGTTAGAATGCGAACTTATGAGCATGGGACCCAGAATATTGACACCCTCCAGCGCTGTGCTGGAGCGTACTGCTGTCTGAGGACAGTGGTCCCACAGGCCTCTCTAATCACTTTCTTTTTTTGTTTAAAGAAATTATAGATGAAGACAACAGTGTGGCTGCCATGTACCAGGCTGTTGGTGAACTCCCTCCGGCCAACAGAGACACACTTGCTTTTCTCATGATTCACCTTCAGAGGTGGGTTCAGCCAGGTTAGATGTTCTAGAAGAGGGGAAAAGAGATGCTGCAGCCTGGGGGTTGAGTCACGAGGGAGTCTTCACCCTGGACTGTTGACAAATTCAGATAGAGTTGGCAGATGTGACATCAGCTCTCATTCAGTGGGTTTTATCTGTGAACAAAATGAACTTAATGGCCTTTTTTCTTTCCTTTTTTTTCTTTCTTGTCTAGAGTGGCTCAGAGCCCAGACACTAAAATGGACATCACCAACCTGTCCAAAGTCTTTGGCCCCACAATAGTTGCCCATGCTGTGCCTGATCCTGACCCCATGACACTATTGCAGGACACTAAACGACAACCCAAGGTAGGTGATTAGCAATGACACTTGGAGAGGAGCATGGATATAAGACACATGAAGTACCCTCCTGACGGCTCTTGTCTTCTGGCCCATCTGATACCACTTTTAGGCTGAATGAATTGTGGATTTCTGGTATGGTAGAGAATTGTGTACTAAAGCATGTTTCTCTAGGTGGTAGAGCGGCTGCTGTCACTGCCTGTGGAGTACTGGAGCCAGTTCATGATGGTGGAGCAAGAAAACATTGACCCAGCGCATATAATTGAAAATTCCAATGCCTATTCCACTCCTCAAACGCCAGATGTTAAAGGTAGTCCTGGAATGTTGCTCTATCAGATCTTCAACTATGGTCAAACATCCACTCTCACTAAAACAATGATCTCGGATCAAAGCCTTTTGTTAGACTGTGTTGGAACAAGTCTGCTGAACTAATTCCTACTCCTCCTGTCTCACCCTGCAGATACCACACAGCTTTTGACATTGTTGGTAACTGCTCTTTATATCAGTGTTGGCACAAGGGGTGGTGAGGTCTTTTATTGGACCAGTTGTTGGAAGAGACAAACTTTGAAGGAAGCTACACTTTGTAGCTTCAAAGCTTGTCTCTTTCACTAACAGAAGTTGGTCCAATAAAAGAGATTCTCACCCATCTTGTCTCTCTAATGGCATTTCAAAGTAGGCATTCTTTGGCCCTTTTTACCCACCTCCCGTGTTCAAGAAGAGTCTCTCTTTTTCACACTGAGGTCCTAATAATTCTGGTTCCTTAGCCTGGCTATGCTCCCAGCCCTGGCTCTCTTCCTGCTTTCCACCACCAGGCTCCTGGCTAGTGATGTTGTAATGTAGTCGATTAAGCTATAAGCAAAAGCTTGTCAGCTAATGCTATAGACTACACGCATTCCTCTACCCTTGCCAGTACACTTTTTAGCAGGCTGGCCAGGGTCCGGAACTTACCCTGCTGCAGCTCTGCACTTTAAAGTATATAAGGAGCCAGGTGGGCGGGCAGCCCGGCTCAGTTCCATCTCATGCCGAGTCTGGGAACTCAGAATCTCTTCCCACCCCCTGCCCCGACAGGGGCTGCTGCCACCCTGCGCTGCTATCTTTGCATAAGAGGCAGCAGCATAGGATGAGAGGCAGCTGGTCCACGAGGGGAACTGGCTTTTAAACTGGCTCCTCTAGTGGAACAGCTCCCGCCTGGCACCCCATACTACTGCCTCTGTATCAGAGGCAGCAGTGCAGAGTGGCAGGGGGCTCCCTGGAAGTGGGTCCAGAGCACACTGGCTGCTGGCCCCACCCCTGGGGACTATAGGATAGTCGAGTAACTGATAAGAATTCATGAGGTTACTCGACTATTCAATTAACCGATATTTAACTTCTTCGAGTGGTTGCTCATGTCCATTCGAAGTAGGTGTGCGCGCCGCGTGCATCACGTCTTCCGGAGCATTTTCCCTAGCGGTACCTGTAGCGCTGGCAGGGCGCCCCCTGGAGTGGCACCGCCATGGCGGGGCATAAGTACTCCTGCCAGCACTGCCCCACCTCAGTTCCTTCTTACCGCCGTGTCGGTCGTTGGAGCGTCTCTCTCTCTCTCTCTCTCTCTCTCTATCTGTTTAGGCTTAGATAGTTAATGGTTCCCGTTTCTCACATGGTAAATAGTTTGTGTAGTTAGATAGTTAGGTTTTTTGTTTTTGCTACCTTCCGCCCTTGGGGGTAAGGAATGCCCAGGGCCGCAAGGCTTCAAGGCGTGCGCTGACTGCGGGAAGTTTATGCCCAGGGGCGACCCACACGACAGCTGCCTTAAGTGTCTGGGTGAGGCTCATCTGGCAATTGCCTGCAAAATCTGCAAGTCTTTCAAGCCCCGTACGAGGAAAGAAAGTTTCCCCCCGCTTGAAGCTTCTCCTTATGGAGACGGCGCTTCAACCGGTACCGCCGGACGAGCCTGCAGTGCACAGCGCACTGGCCTCCACGCACGAGGCCGCACACCGGCACTGGGCATCGACATCGAGATCCTGGCACCGGTCTCACTCTCTGCCATCTAAGAGGGTGAAGAAGTCCTGGGGCAGGTCTCCGTCTAAGAAGCCAACATTGTCTGGACACTGCACTGGCAGTTCACCGGTGCATCCTGTCCAGTTCTGGGCCCCCCACTACAAAAAGGATGCGGACGCATTGGAGAGGGTCCAGCGGAGGGCAACCAAAATGATTAGGGGTCTGGAGCATATGACCTACGAGGAGAGGCTGAGGGACTTGGGTCTGTTTAGTCTGCAGAAGCGAAGAGTGAGGGGGGATTTGATAGCAGCCTTCAACTTCCTGAAGGGAGGTTCCAAAGAGGATGGAGAGAGGCTGTTCTCAGTAGTGACAGATGGCAGAACAAGGAGCAATGGTCTCAAGTTGTGGTGGGAGAGGTCCAGATTGGATATTAGGAAAAACTATTTTACTAGGAGGGTAGTGAAGCATTGGAATGGGTTACCTAGGGAAGTAGTGGAGTCTCCATCCCTAGAGGTGTTTAAGTCTCGGCTTGACAAAGCCCTGGCCGGGTTGATTTAGATGGGATTGGTCCTGCCTAGAGCGGAGGGCTGGACTTGACGACCTTCTGAGGTCTCTTCCAGTTCTATGATTCTATGATAAGGGGATGGTTGGATGAAATAACATGATCTTGGTAACTAATTGACCATTCATTATAGGGAACTTTCTGGGTGTCTGGCTGGTGAGTCTTACCCACATGCTCAGGGTTTAGCTGATCGCCATATTTGGGGTCAGGAAGGAATTTTCCTCCAGGGTAGATTGGCAGAGGCCCTGGAGGTTTTTCGCCTTCCTCTGTAGCATTGGGCACAGATCACAGCTGAAGGACTCTCTGCATGTTGGGGCCTTCAAAATATTTGAAGGCTTCAATATCTGAGACATAGGTGAGAGGATTATTCTAAGAGGGGTGGCGAGATTCTGTGGCCTGCACTGTGCAGGAGGTCAGACTAGATGATCATAATGGTCCCTTCTGACCTTAAAGTCTATGAGTCTCCCCCTCCCCCCCCCCCGGTGCACCGTCGGCACCGAGGGGTCCTGGTGAGCCCTGGTCGCCTGCCCTCTCATCGTCCGTCTACGCCGGACACCTTTGAAGCGGCGCAGGACCTAATCAGTCTTACAACCTTCCCGCCGTCGTCGGTCGACTAGGACTGGTCGAGGTCACCCCCTTTGGAGGCTCGGAGGGCACCGCCGTCGCCCATGCATGGCCCGGGTCGGCATGCTATGGTGGCTTATGCGTCGGGACCAGCCCCGGTGGGGTCGGCTCCCACTACTACTACGGCACCCTTCACGACGCCGAGCTGTCATTCTCAGGGAGCTTCGAGCCATGGCAGGTCGTTGCTCTCCACGTTGCCAGAGCCCCGCTTGGCCGTACTGGTGCCGTACCCCCATGGCCATGTGGCCTCCCAGGAGTCGGCATCCGTCTCCGTGCTGTCATCGGCGTCGACCCAGTGGTCTACCCCGGTGCTGGGCCGGGGCACCCCGGTGCCGCAGCTCCAGTCGACGCAATTGGCACCGGGCATGGGCACCCCGGTGCCGCACCTGCTGACCACACTATCGGCACCGGGCCTGAGCACCCCGGTGCCGCAGCTCCAGGCATCGCAACCGACACCGAGCCTGAGCACCTTGGTGCCGCAGTTACTGGCGATGCAGCCGGCACCGGGCCTAGGCACCCCGGTGCCACAAACGTTGCAGCTGGCACCGAGCCAGAGCACCTTGGTGCCGCAGATGGTGGCGTCGCAAACGGCACTGGGCTTGGGTACCCCGGTACCACAGCTGCTGACGGTGCAACTGGCACCATACCCCGGCGCCACAGTTGACTGCTTCACACTCGGTAGAGTTCGCCGCACCGGGTCTGGATCCCCCGGTGCCGCAGTTATCAGCAGCCCTTACGGCACCGGGCATGGGTCCCCCGGTACCGCAGACGGCACGTCCTCGCCGCGCCCATGTGGGCAAACCAGAGTCGATGGCCAAGTTTGCACCGCACTCCTCGTCGGCTCCCCCTTGGCTGGAATCCGATTATTCTTCGGACTCGGACTCAGTGTCGGTTCGGTCGGGGTCTTCGGGAGCATCCTCGACCCCCAGATCCAGACACCAGAGGGACCACAACCAGCAGATGTGGCCCCCTCATCCGCAGTGGCCTTTTTGGACTCCCTGGGCCTATCATCAGTGGCAGGGCCAACCACCACCATCTATGGGGTCGGAGGCTTCAGGGCACCGTTCCCGCCCCTCTGCGTCCCTGTCTAGGGCGCTGCCCTCCCCCCTTCGAGTGCCGCAACAAGATCCTGTGGCACCGCAACCACCGGTACCGGAGACAGGCCCTCCAGAGGCTCAGACCGTCCAACCGGCCACGCAGTTGGTCACGACCACTCCCCTGTTGATGCAGGAGTCGTCGTCCTCCCCCCATGAGGCACTGGAGGACCCAGCGCCTGGGCTGCCATCAATGGATGCCAGAGCACATCAGGACCTCCTGCGGCGCATGGCTTCCAACCTGGCTGTTCCGGTCGAGCCCATAATTGAGGATACCGATCCAATGGTAGACATCCTCACCGAGGACACCCCTGCGCGTTTCGCTATACCGCACAATAAAACGGTTTCAAAGATTACTAACGCCCTGTGGCAAACGCCAGCAACTTTGACCCCCTACCCAAAAAGGGGTAGAAAGGCGTTATTTCGTCCCGCAGTCGGGTCACGAATTCCTTTACTCCCAGCCCATCCCGGGATCATTGGTCGTACAGGCTGCGGCCCAAAAAGAAAGGCTTCCCCAGCCCGGGCCTTCTCCAAAGGCAAGGGAGCCTAAGAAGCTGGACTTGTTGGGCCGCAAGGTCTACGCTAAGGGTGCTCTGCAGCTCCATATCGCTAACCAGCAGGCGATGCTGAGCAGGTATGCTTTCAACACCTGGTAGGCGGTCGAAAAATTTAGAGACCGACTCCCGATGAAGGACCACCAGGAGTTTGTGGCTGTGGCTTCCGAGGGTAAAGTCATTACACGAACTGCCCTCCAAGCGGCATTGGACACTGTGGACTCGGCAGCCCGCATCATGGCGACTGGTGTCGTTATGCGCCGTGGGGCGTGGCTTCACGTCTCGGGGATTCCCTCGGACGTGCAGCATACCATCCAGGACTTGCCTTTTGAAGGGAAGGCCTTGTTCTCGGAGCACACCGATTCCAGGCTCCATACCCTAAAGGACACGAGGTCAACTTTGAAGTCCTTAGGCATACATACGCCAGCCACGCAGCGGTGACAGCTGCCGTATAGGCAGCAGGGTAGAGCGCAGCCCCAGGTTCCCCGTGGGGATTTCTGGAGGCGCCGCTCCCGGGCCTCCGGTGGAGGTTCCAGGGCGGCTGCGCACCCTCAAGGGCCTAGGGGTCGACGTCGCCCCAGGTCAGATTCCCAGCGGGCAGGTCCCCACGGCCCTTCCAATCAGGGCAAGCCCAAGTTTTGACATGGTATTCAAGAGTCCCGTACCAGTCTGCCACCCTGGCCCCCCGTTTGGGGCCAGGCTTTCCCGTTTTGCCCAGGCATGGGCCCGGATAACATCAGATGCCTGGGTTCTGAACATTGTTCATACGGGCTATTCTATCCCATTCCTGGTCCCACCGCCTTCAAAACCCCCTACCCTGTCCCTAATAAGGGACACCCCTCACGAACACATCCTGTTTCAGGAAGTGGTGGCACTTCTCGAAAAAGGAGCAATAGAAAGGGCGCAGGCATCCTCGGTAGCCTTTGGTGCCCAAGTACTTATCACAGAAATTTGCAGGGCAGCCACCTGGTCTTCCCTTCACACGTTTGCAACACATTATGCGCTACCTCAACAGGCCAGGGAGGATGCAAGGGTGGGCTCTGCAGTCCTCGAATCTGTGATGTAAATATGTAAATATATAGATCTGGTTGTCTTTGTTCTGGGTTGGTGACTTGTTACGGTTTAATTGTTCAAATAAATCTGTTTATTGTTCACCTTCCTTTATGACTCTGGTGCTATAACTGTTCCGACCCCTCCTCCATGGGGTTAGCTTGGTAGTCACCTACTTCGAATGGACATGAGCAACCACTCGAAGAAAAGAACGATTACTTACCTGTAACTGTTGTTCTTCAAGATGTGTTGCTCATGTCCATTCGACTCCCACCCTACCTCCCCTTCGTCGGAGTTTCTGGCAAGAAGGAACTGAGGTACCGCTAGGGAAAACGTTCTGGAAGACGTGGTGCACGCGGCACGCACACCTACTTTGAATGGACATGAACAACACATCTCGAAGAACAACAGTTACAGGTAAGTAACCGTTCTTTTCCCTATTCCTGGCCCTCCTGCCATTGGGCTCTTGGCTGCCGGGATTCTCTGGATGTTGCTGGTTTAGAGATGGTCCCAGTTTAGGGAGGTGCAACCTGTATCTTATGCCAGGATAGAGTTTCTTTAATTACTTTTCCACAAGGTTTGTTAAATCTAACATATGCTTACATACGAAGTGTACCAAGCAGTGACTAATGCTTCACTTAGCTTTGCTTTTGTGTCTTTATTTGCATACAGCATATGGAACTGGTTGTGCTGCCTTGCTAGCATAAATCTAGAGTGCCATCATTGACATCAGCAGAGTTACCTGGTTCACCATATGGCAACAGGGCAAAATATAATCCCATGACTATAGTTTAAGAAGAAATATTGTGAGTGGCTAATTGTGTGCCTGTTCTAATATAACTCTTGTTCCTCTATCGGAAGTGAGCATGCTGGGTCCTCTCACTACTCCAGAACAGCAACTAACAAAGACTCCATCATCTAGCTCCCTGTCCCAGAAGGTCCGATCTACATTCAGCAGGAGTACCCCGAAGTAAGTGACACTATGTAAAATTAAGTACTAAGGCCATGTCTACACTCCCAAGCTCTCAGTGGCATAGCTATACTGCTGGGAGAGATCTTTCCCATCAGCATAATAAAACCACCTCCTCATCTGGCGGTCAGAGAATCTGTTCACACAAGCACATCTGTCAGTGTAATTTATTATGTCCAAGATGACGTTTTTTCCTCACATCCCTGAGGGCATATTTAGACTACCATCACAAGGAGGTGCACAAATGGAAGAGCTGGGAATTGTTGCTTTATAACAGAGCTTTACCATTTCTGTTTGTTTAGATTTGGGAGCAAAAGTAAGTCTGCCACCAACCTTGGACGCCAGGGAAACTTCTTTGCCTCTCCTCTGCTGCACTAAAATGGACCTGGAGTTTCAGCCCTTCTATAACGTTTACAGCTCACATAAGCATGAGTACAATAAAGGATTGACTGCCTGTCACCACTCTCAGCAGCCTTGTGTACTAGGCTATAATCGTGTTACTTTTATGTTAGCTTAATTTAGGCTTTGTAAAATGAAACTCAGAATGTATTTTAATAAATATTTAGTGTCCTATCTAGTGTTAGAGAGGAAAGTAACTGGCAAGATCTAGTCAGTATGTTAGGACAAATTGCCACACAAATACTGATTGGAAAATGTATCTTTCAATGGGAAGCTGGCCTCCATCTCTTTAAGAGCGCCTTAAATGGAACTCCAATAAAGACTTTTTGAACACTATAAGGCAGCATTTTGCACCAGCAGTAATCCTACCTTGTTCCAAGAGAGCAAACATAATCCTCTGGGGAGCAAGTGCTGATCCTGTGTATAGGGAACCAGTGAATGCTGAGATGACAATGTTCATCCCTTGCAGGTCTATTTTTAGTGAAGCCAGTGACTTTTAAAAGTGAGAACTCCTAAAACTTGGTCATGTGAAAAATTACAAAAACCAATGTTCCATTAATGTGCCTAAACCTGCCAGAAGTCTTGAGACTCTTATTTGTGTACTATAAAATGTCCCGCCCTGTAAATATGGTACTGAGGTTTGTATCGGTCTTGACTACAGGCCATAATTTTGGCCTCTGCTTCTACAAAAGCTGGTTTTGTTTGTTTTTAATGAATTGTCACTTCGTCTGTGACTTATACAGCAGAACTACATAAACATCTGCTCTCTCTAGTAAGAAAAGTTTTATAGATAAGACTGCCTGCCAATACTGGCATAAAGAATCCTTGGATAGGTACTGTGGGTACTTCTTAAAACTATACAGCCCTGCTTGACATTGGGATGGGGTGTGTTAATGACTATTTTCCAAATTCCAGGATGAGAGGGGGATGCTAATTTAACAAGGCGAATGCTGCACCAGAAGCTTTGTTAAGCATGTACCAATATTTATAAAAACTGTTTCTCAATATTAAGTTCCTGGAAACTGTACTGACCTCTGCCTGTAAGAATAATGTACAGATGGTATATAAAGTAAATCACACTTTTCTAATGAGGCCAAGGTCACTAATGCATTTCTTTTATTTGTGTGTGTAAATATGCCATGCTATGTTTCAGACCCAAATCCAAAATTCATACTCAGCCTTAGATTCTCTCAACTCTTCTGTTCTTCCTGCTGCTGCCCTGCAGAGGGGCCAAAAAACACTCCCTCTTCCCTCCCCCCCCCCCTTCTTCTCCCCTCCCTCTCTCCCCCAGCTGTGAAATGCTTCATGTGCCCTCAAACACATTTTCACCTGGCCTGCCCAGGACTATTCATCACTGTTGATGATCTGAAATGAGTAAAGAAAATACATTTTCAGAGTTAGCAGAAGCTAGAAATAAACAGTTAATACAACTTGAGGAAGAAGGAAAAAACATACGAACTTGGAGTTGAGGGGAGAGATAACTACGGTCTTGTAAATGGCAGGAGCTCATCTTGCCTGGTGCAGGCTTGTTCACAATTGTCTCTATCTGGGTGAAGGTTCTGCCCATCTTTACTGATCTATTTCAACATGAACATTAATTGTTCTTGGGTGTCTTCAACCCAACACTTACATGAGCATTCACAAACTAGAAAGTGAAGAACCCACATCTTACCTTTTAAAAATCTTATTTTTAAGTAATTCTGATTTTTTAGGTTTCACTCATGCCTTTTGCATGAGTGGGGTTAATGTTTTGTACCTCCTCTATGGACAGAGGACTTCAGTCGCTAAGAGCACCAATCCAGAACATTTATCCAGCACTGAATATGTTTTAGCCCTTGTCTTACTGCACAAATGGTCAGTTGACCCCCAAAGTATTGAAAGCAGAAACCATTATAAATATTCTTGAGTACTCATCTCCTCCCCTTCTTCCCCCTCCCCCCCTTTAATCAGCTGCTAGACCACTACAGGAAGCAAGTGCCTTTCATGTTAGCAGGATGTGTACTGTTTTAAAAGGTTAAAAAAAAAAATTATCCTGGGAATGTCAGTCCTGGGTGACGTCTGCAATTTTCTATGGCTCTAAATCCCAGAAAGTCAAGTGGGAAAAGTCTGAAGAACTACCTGAGGAACTTTGTACAGCCAATGATCATCAAGTGCTAATTAGTTAAGCCTCAGAATATGATTTACTCCTGTTCTTACCCCGTTCAGGCTTGATTTTTAAAATATTTGAGATTTTTTAAAATGCTCAAAAGAAACAAAGTTCCTCAGATAGTTCTTCATAAAGTATCTGAGAAACTATTATTGACATGATGTTTGAACAGAAGGCATGAGAAATAAAACAATGGGAGGCAAATTGGGAACCACGAGAAGAGCAATTTTTGCTGATGTCTGCTTCACTGCTAGTGAACAATCAATAAAAGTGAAATCAATTGACCCGCTTTTAGGGTGTAAGCATTACTTGTTAACAAACTTCCACCACTTATAAGCAGTGTTTGCTTTGTCACTGTTTATTACTTGCAGGCAATAACCTGCTGGGCATTCTGGGATTTGTAGTCCACAGCTTACTCGGCTGGGCATTCCTTGGCTATGGTAGGTGTTAACCAGCTCCCAGAAGGGAGCAAGCCAAGTGCTATTTTGAAAGCAGTGTGATTGTACACAGTGGGTGCTGGAAGGGTTGTAATAGTTGTGCTAGCTGTCCCAGCAGGGTCTGTGGGCATTACAAGAACAGCATTGTATGGGGGGTGTCCAGGGCCCTGGGAGGGTGTCGCACAGGAGGGCCCAGAATTGTGGTTTCCCGCCCACAGCAGGGAATGAAATACAGCAGAGCAGGTGCCAAGAGCACAGCAGGTCTCTGAAAAGAAGTGGGGGTAAGATGGCTGATTTTCAACTCCCATAAAACCAAACCACCTTGCCCTGCCCTGCTCTGTGCTTGTTCTCCCACCCTCACTGGCTCAGGGATGTGAAGTGGGAGGGAGTACAGGCTGTGTGCTGTGGGTGCAGTTTCTGGGGTGGAGCCAGTAATGAGGGGTTTAGGGTCCAGGAAGGATCTGCAGGCTAGGGCAGGGGGTTGGAGTACAGAGGGGCATGTGATGGCTCTTGAGGTGCAGATTCTGGAGTAGGGATGGATGAGGATGCTTTAGGCTGGCAATGCGGGGTGCCGAGGGCAGGAGGGGTATTAGGGCTGGGGCATGTGGGAGACTCGGGGGCAGGCTCTGAGTGGTGCTTTCCTCTAGCAGCTCAGGAAAAGCAGCAGAATGTCCCCCTCTGGCTCCTGTGTGGCCAGGCGGCTCTGCACGTTACCGGGTCTTCAAGCACCACCCCTACAGCTCCCATTGGCCAAGGTTCCCAGCTAATAGAAGCTGAGGAGCACTTGGGGAGGGGGCAGCGTGCACAGTCCCCTGGCCCCTATGCATAGGAGCAGGAGGGGGGATGTGCTGCTGCTGCAGGGAGCCTGCCCAAGCCCTGCCACGCCATCCACCAGACTTCTAACCGTCCACTTGGCAGGTCTGCCTGGAGATACCAGGGCCCCTTTTCAAGCGGGCATTGCAATTGAAAACTGGCCACCCTAACTGGGGGGAAGTTGGGGGACTGTGGGCTGTTGAGAGCCCTGCAAAAGTGCAGGCAATCGGCACCAGATGCTAGGTGCAGGAATGAGAGGGGCTTTGCCAGGGGATGAACTGATGGCCAAATGCATAAGGAAAAAGAGCTAGGTAAGTTCATGAGGTCAGGCCCAGTGATGGCTTATAGGCAAGATCGTCCAGGATATGCTTGGGAGGGGAAGAATCTGTTCCCCAAGCAGCTCTGATGCTGGCCACTGTTGGGAACAGTCAGGTACTGCAAAGCACTCAAGGTACTTCATGACAGGAGTGAGGATTAGGCCAAACCCTCTTTATTGGCATCTCCTATTAGCTAGTTTTTAAGCACTTTGCATGGTGGCTTTTGGGAATCCTGTCCCCAGTCATGGTGTAGGGAGCGTGACACCTAATTCAGGCTGTAGATCTTGTTATTCCAGTGATTGTCGATCCCTTTGTAGATCCAGGCCTGCTGGCAGTCAGGGGATGTGGCTGTACACCAGTCCAGCTCTCTCCCCCTCTAGCACCACAAGAGGTCTGGTCACCTTAGGAGCCAGGCTTTAAGTGCAGCATAAAGAACTCTGAAAAGGCTCTTGCAAATTTGTTTATTTACAAAGTTACAAATACAGAACTTATTCCAAGACAAACAAAGGAAATGTAAACTGCTAGCATGGGAAATATTGTTCAATGGCTGTTGGACTTTGCTGGCTTGACCAGCCCAGTATATAAGAAACCATCTAGGGAACTTGACCAATGTTTCCTCTAATTTTTTCCATACATTTTATGTGACCAAGGCATGAGTGGATGTGTACCACCAGTAGAAATATGCTGCTGGCTTTTGCCCACTGTGGGTGCTCTGCTAATCAGTTGGATGGCACCTGAATCTCTCCTGGGTGGCCACCCAAGTTCATAGCTTATAGGGAACACTGCTCTTGACTGTTTCATGGCCTTGCAGAAGAGCGAGGAAATTCCTTGGTTTAGTATGGCTCTCCTGAACAAGCACAATGTCAGGGATAAGGGATCTTTCGGAAAAGGCTTTATTTTCCGAAAGATCCGCGTCTAGACTGGCGACAGCCATTTTTATGCTAATGAAGCAGGGGAGATTTAAATCCCCGCTTCATTAGTAATTGCGATACGTCTAATTTGCATCCCTTTTATGAAAAAGGGATGCAATCTAGATGTAGCCATGCAGTGCCAATATAGTGGGTTAGTTGATCTTATTTGCTACATTAATTATTAGTGCTCGGTTATCTTGCTAATGGTCATAGGCATAATGCTCATTATGGCCTCTTAGTGCCTTAATTCAAGCTGTTCAGTGCATGGCTGATGTGTGTACAGCCTGAGGCAGTGAGCGACGTGAGGTGGGTTCGCTGCGTAAGACATTTTGTATTGGTGGTGGATTTCAAGTTTCTCAGGAAGTGGAAGTACCCAGGTAAACTGGAGATGGCCATGGGTTTCCCAGCTGACCTACTGGAGCTTAGAGCCAGTGCTGATAAATGCGGTATTGATCCATTGCCCTTTGTCACTGGGGAGGTGGAGGTGAAAGTTCGGTTCATATGCTGCCTGAGTCTGAGTCTGTCATTTTCCCTGATTAGCTTTTAATTTTCCAAGGCAACAAAATTCACCCTGCCCCATTTTCAAGAAAATCCTGGGCAGGAGACGTGAGCCCAATGCTGGCCTGGACAGACACTTGGCACAAATCTCAAAGGCAGGCTCTGAGCTCCAGGGCTTTCAAAGGCAGAACTGGCTGGCCGGCTGGCCCCAGAGCATGCTGGGTGCTGTTATGTTCACCCTTGTTCATTCCATGGGTGGCAGGTATAAGACGCGGGGGAGGGCAGTGCCCCACCCACACTCCGCCGCCTCCCTTCTCCCCCCAGCTTCAGCATGGCTCCCGGGTTGCAGGCGCTGGCGCAGTGCAACCTCCCCAGGCTCTCGTTGCGGGCTGGCAGCTTGTCCCTGCAATAGGGGGGTGGGCTTGGCTCCTGTGGGAGGTCAGAGCCTCAGGCAGAATGGGTGGGACTGGGGTTTCCTCCCCCAGCCCTAAATTCACCCAGTGCCCACGATTCACTCCCTGTCTGGTCTGATGAGTCTGAAAAAGGAAAACAGGGAATAGAAGCAACACAGGCAAAGGTGGAAGAGCGGAGACAGGGACTGAAATGTAAATGCGTTGGATTCCAGTGGGATGCCAAGTTACAGCTCATGGGTTTTCCTAGCCGTTCTACCCCCACCTCCTCACGGTCAAGCACAGCATCAGAGTGAAGGCCTCGACTCTCAGGCTTTCAGAGCTGAAGGGAGCACTGTGACTGTCTCGTCTGACCTGCACATTGCAAGTCACAGAACCTCCCCCTCCTCTAACAGCCCCATAGCCTCTGGCTGAGTTACTGGAGTCTTCAAATCCTGTTTTCAAGCCTTCAAGTCACAGAGACCTACAAGTGACTCATGCCCCCTGTGACAGAGGAAGGCATCCCTGCCCAACCCCCGGCTCTCCAGCAATCTGACCTGGGGAAATAGTCCTCCCCTATCCCAGTTAGATCCTGAGCATGTGGGATGGGGAGAGCGTGGTGGTCTCCAGTCAGGGCTTGTGGGTGGGGCTGCTGGGTAAGGTGCAGGGGACAATTTCCCTGGCTTCTGCTTAGCCGGTCCTGGCCCCAGCTCCTACAGCTCCAGCCTCCACCAGGAGCTGGGAGGATTGGCCAGCCTGGCCAAGGAAGGTGGGGCTGGAAGTTCCTCCCAATGTAGACACGATGGCCGAGCAAGTGTGCTCCCCTTCATGCTCCCCTTTACATTGTGTCCCCCTGCCGGTATCAGAAGGCATGCATTGTTCATGCTCAGGATCCTGGCCCTGCCAAATACCGTCATTGTGCTCAGCCAGCGTGGGCTGGAACCTGGCTGATTCTACTGCAGACCTACTCACAGACCCCCACCTGCCTTAGCAGGCTGCGTGACTACAGCCTGTGTTGTACGACATTGGTCAATGACACCGGCTGTGCGCTCTGTTTTGCCTCCTCTGGATCTTCTGCCTCCATGTCCAAGGTGCCTTTTAGAATTGCCAGCCTCTGCGAGAGACTCTTCAGGTCCGGAGAGAGAACTACGTTATAGATCAGAGCAGCGAGCATCCCGCCAGCCATGGGACCCACCCAGAATATCTGCACAGAGAGGGTGAGAAATTGCACATTATTGTACAGTGATCGTGCCTAGAAGCCGGGGCTCCATTGTGCTAGGCAATGGTTGTGGCCCCAATTAGCTTGTGGTGTTCTTTGAATGGGTGTCAGGAGGGTGTCCGTTGTTGGCACGCCTGCGTTCCACATTTAAAAGCTTGAAAGCTTTCCGTGTCTGGCAAAGCCACGGATGTACCCTTTGCCGCCTGTGCAAAGGAACCAAAGTGGAAGGACGCTGGCCCTTCCCTCAGTTCCCTCCCACCACCTGTGGCAACCAGACGGACCCGCTCCTAGCATTTTACATTGGAGACATTACATCTTCACTCTTTTGAACTATATTTTTCAGGGTGTCTATCTTCTTCCCAAGCAATAAACTCACTCACAAGGCAGGTTGGGCAGACAGGAGGGGCCCTGTCTGTCCCTCAGTATGGTGGACTGAGGTGTTTTGTGCCAACTGCCGGTTATGGTGCATTCAAAGGCCATAGTGCCTTCTGCCAATGTACCAGCAGGGACCATATTTTAGGGCCATCTCTTCACTTTTGATTTGAGCTCCCAAGCCAATATTCTAGGCCTCTGTAATAATTTGGGGGGGCTTTGCCAGGCAAGTCTGTACTCACAAGCGCGGAGGTTTGAGCAAATGACCGTTAGGCGGGGCAGAGATGGGAGAAAAGGGAGAGGCGGGTTGGGATCAATATTTACACGTCCACCGCCCTTTACCTCAGGGTGCGTACGTCACAGTCCCAAGAAATTGGAACTTCCCCACTCCCAGTGCAGGGGCCTTGTTTCTTACCAAGCTCTGGAGTGATTTCAGCAGCTCTGCCTGGGAATTGTCAGCGGAGCTGCTAAACGGACACACCAGGGCTGGTGGGAGTTCCTCTGCTCCCAGCCTGGCCCATACAATCGCTCTCCCTTTGCTGTTACCCTGTTACAAGCCCTAGCCTGCGGGCGAATCCAACAGTGGCTTTACTCTGCCTGTTGCTCAGGTAACTTGTGCTGCCACTTGGCTCCATTTTCTGTTTCCATGTGAAATCTCTGTCTGTGTGTTAGACCTACACCTCCTACTTCCCCTCAGTCTTTGCTGCTGGAATTAAACTTAGGATCCCCTCTGCGGCCTGGCCCCAAAAAGCCCCACAACGAAACAGCAACGCACAATAGCTTGTCAGGTTTTGTGAGGGCCTCTTATCCCACCTCAGCACATGTATGTTGTCACACACACACACCACACACACACACATTGTCAGGGCCTGCCCCGGTGGGTTCCCAACAGGTAAATTGCAAAAATTATGGATCTCAAGTCCAAAATAGAATCGATTTCTAACCTCCTGTTCTCAAAGCATCCATGTATGGGGTGTGTCTAGACTACAATCTAGACTAAGTGAACTTTTGTCGACAAAACTATACCTGCATCTACGCTGCTGTTGAGTTTTGTCGTCATAACATCGACAGAACTCAGCAGTTTTGTCAATGGCTGTAAACCTCATTCTATGAAGAATAACGCCTTGTATCAACAGAGTTCTGTCGACAGAAGGCGTTATTGCATCTACACTGTCCTTTGCGTCTACACTGTCATGTTGACAAAGCGGCTTGCTTTGTAAACAGAACTGGTTGTAGGCTAGACGCTCTTTGTCGACAGAAGCTTTGTTGACAGTATCTGTTGACAAAACTTCTGTCGACAAAAGCCGGTAGTCTAGACATACCCCTAGGCTACGTCTAGACTGGCATGATTTTCTGGAAATGCTTTTAACGGAAAAGTTTTCCGTTAAAAGCATTTTCGGAACAAAGCATCTAGATTGGCAGGACGCTTTTCCGCTAAAGCACTTTTTGCAGAAAAGCGTCTGTGCCAATCTAGACGTGTTTTTCCGCAAAAAAGCCCCGATCGCCATTTTCGCAATCGGGGCTTTTTTGCAGAAAATAAATCTGAGCTGTCTACACTGGCCTTTTGCGCAAAAGGACTTTTGCCCGAACGGGAGCAGCATAGTATTTCCGCAAGAACACTGACAATCTTACATGAGATTATCAGTGCTTTTGCGGAAATTCAAGTGGCCAGTGTAGACAGCTGGCAAGTTTTTCCAGAAAAGCGGCTGATTTTCCGGAAAAACTGGCCAGTCTAGACACAGCCCTAGTGTGCAGCTGAGGGCGTGCTGCTCTCTGTCCATTTCCCTTGCCGTCCACTTGAGGAGAGCAGAACCCAGGTGAAATTTAGGTACTGCCTCGCCCAGGCAGCTCCCCTTGCCATCCTGCAGAGACCAGCTCACCCCGTGGGCCCCCCGTCTCTTCTAGGCTTCAGATACAGGGCTTCTGAGACAAACCCTGTGCTCCCCACTGACTGGAACAGCAGATGCCTGTTCTGCCCAAGGGAGAGACACGGCCCAGACTCTTGTGCTGTCTCTCACGCCTACTCCCATGGACCTAGTGGCCCAGGAGTCAAGATTCACACCATCCCAGGCAGCTCTGGCTCCAGGGCAGTGATATTAGCTCTGGCGAATACTCTAGCTACCTGGTGCTGAATGCCTAGTGCAGCAGGCATTGGCAAAAGAAGGTTGTGCTAAAATGCTCGGCCCTGGTATCCCTGATGCTGATCATGTCAGCCTCAGTGCTGACAGCCTTGCTGTCCTCCCCGCTCTCCCCTCCCCCCTCCCGGCTCCACAGCCTTTCCCTTCCCTGCCAAAATGGAGAGGCCCTACTCTCTCCTTGAGGGACCCCGAGAACAGCTCGGAGCAGACCTGTCCCCCCAGCAGGACTCCAGATGGAGGGAGAAGCCTTGCCACAAACTGAAGATGATGCCGAGACGCTGGCAGCTGTAGGAAGGGTGAGGGAGAATCACGCACCGGTACCAAGAACTAGGGAAGCCCTGGAACCGGGGCCCTTTGCAGTATTGTAGTTTGCCTTCGACTGCTGGTCCTCTCAGTACCAGGCCTCATGCTGACACAGGGATCAGTGCTGCTGCTGCACGTTAATCGGTGCCCACGTTCCTGGGGAATCACATCTCTTCCCTTCCCCTCCTGCATTGTGCCTGGAGTCCCTGCCGGAAAGTGCGGTCGGTCCCGGCGGAGGTACCTCGACAGGCAGCACAGAGTCAGTGTGCGGGATGCCAGCCCTTCTGCAGGCTGCCCTGGCCTGGCCCTGGGCGGGGGAACCTCTCCCGTATCTGGGCAAAGAGGAGAATAGCTCAGGCCAGCCGCTCCTGGCATTCGCAGCTGACGCCATCTTGGAGCTGTGAGAGAACTGAGGGAAGGCTGGGGGCCTGGCTGCCCTTCATGGTTGGAGAGGGGCCCTGTCAGGCACTGCTAAGAAAATACACACACGGTCACATGTCAACCTGCAGGTGGCGCCAGAGTTCCCGCTAATGTTTCCCACCCCTGTGCGGAATGAGTTTTGTTATGGGCACCAATGTGGAGGTGACGTGTGACATGCAGGTGACACATGGGTGCCCATAACAAAATTCATGTGGAGGGGATCGAGGAGCTCTGAGTGTGGAGGGCTGAGGCCCGGGGCAGGAGGCTAAGGAGTGTGAGGGCTCCGGCTGGGGGTGCAGACTCCAGGGAGGGGTTTGAGGTGAAGGAGGTTGCTCCAGGGCTACTGTGAGGAGCAAGGAATCCCCCCCTCCCCCCAACAGCAGCACCTGAGCTGGGAGGGGGGGAAACCGCCTCTCCCTGCTATGGGAGCTCCGGCGGGGCTTCAGGATAGGTGCCCCTCCCAACCACAGCAGGTGTCAGACTGGGCTGGAGCTGGAGAACGATTCCCCATCTGCAGCACATCCTGGTGCTGCGGCTGGGTCCAGGCCAGGCTGCTCCTGCCATCCCTGGGGGAGTCTTGGGCTGGATCACGTTAGCTGTAGTGGTGGAGGTGGGGGGGACTCCAGGTCCAGCCAGGGCTGCCCTGGCCGTGGTTGTGTCTGGGCCAGGGTCATGCCAACCGCCTTGGGCGGGTTCCTTGACTGCCTGTTCGGTTCTTAGGAAGCTGCTAGGCCGCACCGCTTAAAGGGAGCTTAGGTGGGCTCCATGCTGAGCACAGCACGTCAGAGTACTGCAGTTACGGCAGGGTAAGTAACCAGCCAAGTGGGACTTCAGTCCAACATGCTGTAGTGACAACACCCTAGCAGGCGGCTAATCCACTATAATGGTACTTTATAGGGATCAGAGAGGGAGGAATTTTTAAAAAGGGACGTGAAAGAAGATTGTGAAGGGGTCTGATGAAGTGGGAGTTTTCTGTAATATTTGTTATAAGCACGCTGCCTGCCTCAGTTTCCCTCTTCGCTTTGCATTGTTACCCACTGGGGAAGAACAGGAGACCTAAGGTGCCATGTGATCGGTGAAGGCCTGGCTGTAACTGACCATCGCCCTGGCGGGTCTGCAAAGACAATGGAAGCCCGAGGGCTGAGCAATGCACAGTACGCCACTGGCACCTCCCAGAGCAGCCCACGTGAACTTAGCATTGGCCAGTGTCAGACAAGGGTGGCTTTTGGGCGAGAGCCTGCGTGCGCTTCTGGGAGCGGGATGGAGAATCTGCAAGAAACCACTGGCCGAGGGGAGTGCTAGCGCGGCCCGAATGGGCTATGTCATAAGCCTTTATTTCTTGGCTGCCATGTTCCGACTGAGCACTAACACCTGCGCAGGTGTGAACAGGCTGCCAGGCCCCTTGCAAATACCTGCCCAGGTCCCTGGAGAGGGCGAATATCTCACACCAGAAGGCTAGTTCAGGTGGCCTCCCTTGGCAGAGCTGAGGGTGCGAAACAGGAGTGCCAGAGCCCCGATGCTCAGCTGCAGAGGCACTGAGGCCATGTGGCCTGCCATTGAAGAGGAGTGGGACCTCAGATTGGGAGGGGGCTCTGGCACACTGAAGGGGGTTCCTCCACGGGACTGTTTAAAAGCTGGGGTAGCTCTCGTGGCCCCGTGACACGTGGCTTTGACATTTATGGTGAGTGCCGTCCAGGCACGATGGGGTGGCATGGAACAGCCCCGTCTGCTTTTCCTGGACATTTGAAAAAACAGGCAACAAAGATTGTCATTGGATGTGGAATGAGGGAGCAGGTATTGTCTAACCCCATCTATAACCTGAGCGGTTAGGCAGGCTCAGCTGTGAAAGGTAAAGATGAGTAGTTTGTGAGTAGGGGAGCCACTGGTGGATACCAAAGGGGAGGAGATGGGGGCCAAGTGACCGGCCAGGATTATCAACTTGGGGGCAGCATTTCAAACGGCTCAAGTGAAAAGGGAATTTGTCAGGACCAGAGAGGACAGTGAGGAAGTTGAGATAAGAGGTGACGATCCGTAGGCACAATTCAGCTGTGGTAGGAGAAGTTATTCGTAGGGTTGGGGCTCCTTTGGCTAAGATGGCTTCATCCCTGCCTGGCGTTCTGACCCTTCAGCTGCACGTCCACGCAGCCGATGGCCGTGTCTGCACAGTACCACCAGGCGGCAGCGCTTACAATGAGCCTGGTTTCATTTGGGCAGGCAGCTGCTTGCAGTGCTCCACCCTTCATTAAGGCAAAGTTGCTTGGGGCTGCTTGGGAGCATGTTCATTTTCTGTAGCCCTGAGCTAAAATGACTCAGCTGCTCCGGTTCAGTTCTGTGCTGAGATCTGTGGCTCACAACTTCCCCATCTCCGGTCCAGAAAAGGGTTCCACATTGGGCCCTGAATCTTACCCTGCAGTACAAGACCAGGAGTTTCTCAGTATTGATTAGATTGACTTTTATCCTAACTCTTATTTATGTGCCTGTGTTCTAAGAGCAGATGTCCAAGCGGAAGAAAAGGAGCCGCTCTGCTCAAGCCGTTTCATCAGGAACATGGATTCAGGCCTGTGGTTACACTCCATTAAGAATAAATGGCCCAGACACTCAAACACTGCAGCAGCCGTCGAAGGGACGGTGTCCCCCTAGACTGGCCTTTCTGGGTGCACAGTTTCAGAAGGGAAAAAACCTGGAGAGGAACCCAAGTGTCTTTACACTTGGGCCCTGAAGCAAGGGAGCTGAATGAGCAGTGTGGTAAAGTATTCCTCTTGAGATAGCAGGGTCCTTCCTACCTAAGGGAGACCAAGACACAGAATCAGAGAAGGAAGGGAGGTGTCCCCAGACTACCACCCCTCTTTCAGGAGTCTGATCTGCCTTCTGTACTCCCAAGTTACACCTCACTTGCTTACAGAATCAGATACAAAACCACAGAAGTGTCACAACACACCACTACTGAACGACTGCTCACTTTCTATTTTACCATATCGTTACAAAATGAATCAGTTGGAATATAAATATTATACTTCCATCTCAGGGTATCTACTACTCATAGAGCCATATAAACAAGCCATTGTATGGAATTTTATTGTGTACTGACCTTGTTAGTGCTTTTTTCGTGCCTATTGTAAAACTAGGCACATAGCTAGACGAGTTGATGTACCCTCTGGAAGTCCTCTGCACTCCCCAGGGTGTGTGTACCTCTAGCTGAGAGCAGCTCGGCTAAAAGAACAGCAGGATCTGCTGTCAGCTGGGACCAGAGTGGATCATAAGACTCTGCTTTCTAAGGAATTGTCTACATGGGTATGCTGGCTGAAATAAGCAATTGCAATATTGCTCTCTCCCCCTCCCTCCCCCCCCCCCCCGTTATTGGCTGGTCTATTAGTGCATTCATAGAGCAGCTAATTATTCTGAAATAAAATGACCTTTATTCCTGAATAGAGTCCATGTAGGGAGATAATCTGGAATAGCTATTCTAGGATAGATTGTTCCACATTAGCTGTGCTAGTCAGTTTCCCTGCATAAAGAAGCATTGTGAGAATGGTTCGTTTCCTTTCCTGAATAGGAAGCCTGTTTAACTTAGCTTGTAGTAAAGCATCAGGTGCCCTAGAGGGACTAAATATTGGGGTGGCCTGTTTGGGATGTCCAAGTAACGTTTCCCTAGTGCTTTGTCACTGATCTAGGTTCTTGAAGGGAGGTTCAGGCTGCTTAAGATGATCTAGCCCTACTTGTCAATGAGCAGCTGGTACACAAGGGACCAGTAGAAGGATCGCAAGTTGTCACCCTGAGAGAGGCAAGGACAAGAGGGCTAAGACCCGTGCTGGGCAACCTGTGACCCAAGGGCCGCACGTGGCCCATTGGGGTTCTAAGTGCAGCCCACGAAACAGTTTGTTTTCCACTGCCCACAGGCAGGGTTGCCAAATTCCGCTGATTTGTTTCCTGCTGGTGTCACTAAAGTGACACACATGAAGCTAGGTCGTGTGAAATGAGGCGCGTGCTGATTGCTCACAGCACTGACTGTAAGAACCGTGCGCTCCCTCTGCAGCCAATCAAAGCGAGGCTACGGTTCCGTTGGCTCGCCCCCCACATTCTAAGTACACCATGTGGCCCTCACTGCCCTGGGCAGCCGTGCCACGTAGGAGAAGCCGCGAGGCAGCCTACAACCACACCATCCTGGGCCAGCCCTGGGGAGGAGCATAGTAAGTCTTCTACTAATTGATAACGCTCAGCCTAAAGAGCTCCTAGCATCCTGCATGTCAATCTTTCACCCATGGCAGTTTGGAGAGGGTAGACAGAAAAGGAAGGGACATGATATTACCCAGTGGGCAGAAAACCTCTTGACTATGACAGCAGGGCCAAAGGATCGTGCAGGATTCATGGAGCAGCCGGTGAAGTAGATCTAGTGAAGAGTGTTGGAGAAGAAAGTGTTAGGAGAATGGCTCTGTCTAAAGATAAATGAAGCCCAAAGGCACCTGGCGTGAGATTTGGTGCATCTCTTTGGCTGTGGCGGTTAGACATGTACCGACTCTTCCTTGTTGAGCGTTGGATTAGTTATTGCTGTCTCCTGGGCTTAGCTGGGGGATTGTCTCACACTGAGCACCTTGTACTGGGAGAGACAGGGGCCGGCATAACTAAGCTTCCCCCACCGCTAGCACATCTGCCTGTGCTCTGAGCGGTGCTATTGGCAGGCAGCATGGCAGCGCTTGCTTTTGATTTGTGTCAGCTGCTAGGTCCCCACCCTGAATGCTGGACCCCCCCCCCCCCAGACACTTACCCCAATGAGATGTCCCAGGGCAACGGACATGCCAATGAACGTGGCGGGGGAGTTGGAATTTCTGTGTCTGTCCGTGGAAGCAAAATAGCACAGCACCAGCTGGAAGGTGAGAATGAGCTCCACAGCCACGGCTTGTCCGGAAGTGATGTTGCTCCGCACCTGGGGAAAGGGATGGCAAAGGGACTTCTTAGGAGACCACGGCAGCCCGTCGGCTTCTGCCCGCCAGCCACACTAGGCAACGCTGCCGCCTCGCACAGTCCAGTTGCGCCTCGGAGTCTGAGGCCAGGTCCATACTACACCCTTAAAGTACGCAACTCCAGCTATGCAAATAACGTACCTTAAGCCGAGCTTGGCGCTGCCTCCACAGTGGGACTGTGACGGGGGGTGGTCACAGCAGACCCCTTGGGGCTGCTTCCCAGTGGGCTGATAAAGCCTCTGCCACACATCTCCTTGCTCTCTGGGGCTTCTCACCACCCTGTCCTGCTGGGCCAGCTCTCCCCAGACAAGGCACAGAGCTGTGATCACCCCCTCCCCTCCCCTCCCAAAGAGCAGAACTGACACTGAACCCCGTCAGGTCTGAGGAGAATGCAGTCTCGGGCACGGCTACCGGGAACCCAACCCCCAAATGGGATCAGAACCCCACCGAAATCATTCAGGCAAGCCCCTTTAACGGTGAAAGGAGGGCGTGCACGCTGATTGCTCCCCGACACCGGGCTTGGTAGCAAATACAAGTAATGTTATTAAGTCCAAACAGGAGGATTTAAGCGGTTGTAAGTGAACACGTAGCAGAGTAAATTACAAATGAATGGCTAGTTCTAGCACACTAAAGCAAACTTACCCTAAAACTGTTCTTATTTCAGCTAAAACTCCAAGCCAGGGAAGATTTTTTCCCCCTGGAGTCTCTGGTTATTCTCTTGGGTGTGTCATGCCAGCCAAAGACAAAGAGCCTGAAAACTTTGCATCCCAAAGACACTTTCTTTTGGGAGGGAATTCTTTTTTTCTATGTTCCACCCTTGGATGGAAAATTACCAGTTCAGATCCTACCAGTTAGGGAGGTCACATGTCTTCCTAAGACCAACCACTGCTTAGACTTAAAGAACAAAAGAGGCTGTTTACAGGTGATCACCCAGACACTGAGGTGCCAAGCACTGGAAACACCCTTGGTGGCTTTTATTTGCACATTTAAAACCATAAACCGTTCCCTACCCCATATCGCTAACTTTACATACAAAAGTGATCCACTCACCAGAATTCGATATACAGACCCGGCAGATTGTGACATTACAATTGATAGGTTACATGAGGTATTTTGTCCAAAGCATTTTTGAGTTATGCATATTTGTGCCCGTAAGACAATTTCATAAAGCATGGTGGGGGGAGGGAGTCTGTGACAGGGAGGTCGACGGGAGCAAATTGAGGAGTATGGTGTCAACTGAGGGGGCAGCCTCAGCATTTGATTTAGTGAGTCCTTTCTAGACCCACTAAATCAAACACCAGAAGATCGATTTCCAACACAGTAAGTATGGACATGGCCTTAAATATAACAGTCGGGGGAAGGGGCTCTTTCGCGGTTTGTAGCCTTAATTTTGGAGCCGTAGGGTAGCAATTGACCAAGTGTAGGCAGGGGAGCTGAGAGTCTCTCTGGGCACTGGGCAAGGTGGAGGGGGGCAGCTTGGTGCACCCAGAAGGGGTGGGGCCTTAGATGGAAGAGGTAGGGCTGAGGGAAGCCCCCCTTCCACACCACCCAGATCACAACACATCCTCCCCAGCCCGCAGAGTTGCCCAAAGCAGGCAGCACAGTGCTCCAAAGGTGATTTAAAGCTCCGGGCACTGCCACTACCCCAGTAACATGCCCTGGGCCCTTTGGAATTGCCGGTCCTGGAGCAATTGCTCCCTTTGCCCTCCCCTGTCGGCAGGCTTGAGTCTGGAGTGATAAGCCCAGAATGTGCAGATCAGGCATCTCCGGCAGATCGGTTACTGCTGCTCCAAAGCTTTTGTAGGCTCCCGGGGACAGACGAGCTCAGCATCCCGCAGGTCCCGCTGAGGGCAATGGTGGGTTTGACGTGCACACCAGTTCAGAACCACCGGGCTGGAGGGCGCGGAGTTCTGTTGGAAATCTGTTCCTTACAGCTTTCCTGCTAGGGTGCTGGGGGCCCAAAAAGTGGAGAGGCAGGCAGGTTCTCCTGCACCTCACACCCACTCAGCTGGGAATACAGGGAAAGGATTTGCAATCTGTCCCCAGCAGGAACACCGTGATGTGGAGTCCTCTAAATTGTTCTGGTGAATCTCTTCCTCATGTGCAATAGTCACAGTAATAAATGCCCAACCCTTTGCTAATCACTTCGGGTATGTCTACACTACCACCCTAGTTCGAACTAGGACATACCCTTCCATTAGCCGCCCCTTTGGCTTGATTTAAACAGCCCCAGACCGCTGAGGTCTCTAGTGTGACTTTGTCTGACCTGTATCTAAATCCCTGCCTGCACTAGGCAATCACTTCCAGCTGGTCACGAGGCAGGTTTCACTGCAGAGCTCAGCCCATTTGTGTTTCCATCCGGAGCAGATGGTGGGGATTTCTAGCACAGCCCCCTTCAGTTCACGCCTACCACAGCGCTGGGCTCCAAACTAAATTACAACATAATTCCGCTTGGTTGGAAGGTTTTTTTTCCTGCAGCAGAGTGCAGGTCCGGATTGAGGGGCCGAGAGAACATAAGAACGGCCACACGGGGTCAGACCAAAGGTCCATCTAGCCCAGGATCCTGTCTGCCGACAGTGGCCAATGCCAGGTGCCCCGGAGGGAGTGAACAGAACAGGGAATTATCAAGTGATCCCTCCCCTGTCACCCATTCCCAGCCCCTGACAAACAGCGGCTAGGGACACCATTCCTGCCTATCCTGCTTATATACATTGATGGACCTAACCTCCATGAATGTATCGAATACTTTTTTTAACCTGTTAAAGTCCTGGGCTTCACAACATCCTCTGGCAAGGAGTTCCACAAGAAAAAATTCATTTTGCTTGTTTTAAACCTGCTACTTATTAATTTCATTTGGTGACCCCTAGTTCTTATGTGATGGGAACAAGTAAATAACTTTTCCTTATTCGCTTTCTCCAAACCGGGCATGATCGTATAGACCGCTATCATATCCCCCTTAGTCTCCTCTTTTCTAAGATGAAACATCCCAGTCTTTTAAATCTCTCTTCATATGGCAATCATTCCAAACCCCTAATCATTCTGGTTGCCCTTTTCTGAACTTTCTCCAATCTTTTTTGAGATGAGGCGATGACATGTGTTCACACTATTCAAGATGTGGGCGTACCATGGATTTATACAGAGGCAATAAGGTATTTTCTGTCCTATTCTCTATCCCTTTTTAAATGATTCCTAACATTCTGTTTGCCTTTTTGACTGAGGCTGATGATTGAGTGGATAGTTTCTATGAATTATCCACAATGACTCCAAGATCTCTTTCTTGAGTTGTTACAGCTAATTTTGTATGTATAGTTGGGATTATGTTTTCCAATGTGCATTACTTTGCAGTTATCAACATTAAAATTCACTTGCCATTTTGTTGCCTAGTCACCCAGTTTTGTGAGCTCCTTTTGAAGCTCTTCACAGTTGCTTTGGTCTTGAACAACTTAGTATCATTTGCAAATTTGGCCACCTCACTGTTTACCCCTCTCTCCAGATTTATGAATATGTTCAATAGGATGGGTCCTAGTATGACCCCACTAGTTATCTCTCTCCATTCTGAAAACTGACCATTTATTCCTACCCTTTGTTTTCTATCTTTTTACCAGTTATCAACCCATGAGAAGACTGTCCTTCTTACCTCATGACAGCTATGTAAGTGACACCACTCTGTCAGCACAGATCTATATATTAACCCAAGCCTGGACCACCTCCAGGTTATCACTTGTACCCTGTGCTGCTGGTCTAGAGGTTGCTAGGGTGGGGCTAGAACCTGCTAGCCTCAGCTCCCCAGGCAAATGCCCTATCACCTGAGCCAGGCAGGAGCCCACCCCCATTGCCCTACATGAGGGTGAGGAGTCGAGCTGCCCCCCATCCAACATGACCAGCTTGGTGATGGATGCACATGTCACCCTTGGGACGTAGGACAGATAAGAGACTGGAAGACGTGGTTTGGATGTTTTCAAATACCTGGCTTATGGCAACGTTAAAGCCCATTCAGTTTCCTCAGCACTACCAAAAAAGAGGGATGGGAAACTCACCGTGTTAATGCCAAAGCTTCTGTGCACCTCTTCTGGTGTCACTCCATACAGGGTGGCTGCGCCAGCGATGCCTCCAGCCAGCTGGGCAACCATGTAGCAAGCCGCTCTTGCCAAAGAGATGCGAGAGCCAAGCAGGAAGGCCAGAGTCACAGCTGGGTTGAGAAGAGCACCACTGACGTGCCAGGCAATATGCACGACGGTCGCTGCAGCCAAGTTGAAGGTGATCGAGATCTGTAAGATGGTAGGCAGGGCCGAGGGCCAGGGGAGAACTGAGCCCAGGCCGAAGAAGACGTAGATGGAGGTGGCTAGAAACTCGGAGAAGACAGCCCGGTAGAAGGTCACAGACAGCACTTCCTTCCACATTCTCTCATGAGCCCAAGAGTGAGATGGACAGACAGGACTCCTCTGACCCTGGAGCTCCTTTTTATTGGAAGGCATGGGAGGAAATGCTAGGTAAGCAAGTAAGTTTGTAAAACTGGGCAGGACCAGGAAATCTAGAACCTGGAAATGCATGGAAGGAGTGAGGAGTGAGTCAGACCTGCCCAGTTCAGCACACACCGGTACTCCTCCTCTCTCCCCCTCTTCCTGTGCTGGATTTCACTCAAATTCTGAACCTCAGAAATGAGTGTGTGCTGTCACCGCCGTGTAATTTGGGCAGGGCAGATAGGCTCCTGGAATCTCTCTCACACACACCCACCCCATCGCCCACCCCATCACAGGGGCTGTGGGGATGGACAGTTGGAGGATATGATAGTGGGGATTGGGGTGAGTGAACGGAGGAGCTGAAGATGGGGGGAGACCATATGGAGGTGGGAGCCTTGTGGATATGGGGCGTTTTGTAAGTTTGGGGTTCAGGGCAGGGCAGCAGGGTGGCTGGGTTTGATGGCTGGGGGAACCCTGAGAGAAATATGGTTGGGAGTCCCTGGCTGGGCATTATGAAGTGGGCTGCTCAGGAAGGTATATGGGTATGGGGCAGTGAGGTGGGATGGTGTGGCATGGTCGGGGGGGGGGAGGGGATTAAGGATGGACCCAGCCATGTAGGAGTTGTGGAGAAATGGGGGAGTAAGAGTAGGGGGATTGCGGGACTTAGGGTGTTCAGTCAGGTTGGGGTGACTGGGGGGTGGGGTCCCCTTGGGATGGGGGGTTTCCTGGGCTGGCTAGAGCAAGGAGGATTGGCAAAGGACTCAGGAGGGGGTAGCTGGCAGCATGGGCAGGACTGGGAAGCCCATGGGGATTTAAGAGGGTTGTGGGGAGACCCAGGGAATGGAGGGGAAGCAGGAGGTTGGGAGAGGAGATTTCACGCTGGAGATTTAACTCACAATACGCTGGGGTCTGTTTGGGAGCAGCATGCCAGTGGTCCAGGGTACAGACCGCAACTCCTGCGATGCCTTTGGTGGGATCTGGAGCTAGTAATCAGGAAAGACCTGATGGGAAACTTTGGGAGGGGAGAGGGAGGAAAAAGTCTGTTTGGCTTTAAGTAATAAAGGGATAAAGTTTGCAAGACATTTGTCTTCAGCGTCAGCTAATCAAAGTAATCTTTACATCCTCAATCCTAGCGTTGCTGTTTTCTGAATCACATCACCCGCCCTCAAGCATTTGCATGGTTTCCCAGAATCACTGCTGTCGCAAAGCCCTACAGTGCCCTGACGCAAGAACAGACTAGGGACCGTATCAGAATTCCAGGCCACTGTCCCCCAAACCCACAGGCACCCAGCATCCCAGCCCCCAGCCTTCCCCCGCTCCCCCCACATCCTCCTTTTCCTCCAACTCATTTATGCCCCATAACACCCACTCCCACAGCGCTCCCCACAGCTCAGCCAGAACTCACTGCACCAGCTCCTCCTGCCCCACCCTCCGGACCCTCTGACTATTCCTCTGTCACTCACGCGAGACCCAGCACTTTACGCTCATCCCAGACTCCTGCTCCTAGCTCCCCACAGCCCAGCCCCCAAGCCTGAGTGATGAATGGCATTGCCACCTGGTACACGGGCTTGTAGTGCCACTCACCTTTGGCCTGGACAATTCTCCATCATAATGATGGCCAGTTGGGACACATTTGAGCGGCTTTGTGGCTCCATGCCCCACAGTCATATTAAGCCCCATTGCCCCCTATCATGCCAAAGACGGGGGGGGGGGAGCCAAATTTGAATGAGTGGCATTGAGAGTGGAGTTCTGGAGCGTTGCTCCAGCTGGTTGGGGTCCTGGCACAATGGCACCACTGGCGCATGGTAGCTACCCCGCTGCTCAGAATGCAATCCCCTTTTCTGCAGCGGTAAAGCCGAACTAAACCTTAGGGTCCATGTCCCACTGTGCTGAGCTCTGGGAAATCGCTCTAAGAAGTGAAGAGTCGCTGTGGGGAGAAATGAAACCTTCCCAAGTGTGAGAAATGCAAGCACAGCCGCCCGGTTTCATCATAAGAGAACCAGGAAGCAAGCTAAACCCTGGAGCCAGTTTGCTTCCGGATTCTCTGCTAACTCAAGTGCTGCTGTGCGAAGGGTTTTCCCTTCCAGCTCCCATGTTTTCACCACAACATCCAGGCAAGTGAGATTATTTGTAAGAGGAAACAACGCTAATGCTCCTGCCAAAATCCCAACCCCAGAGGAGCCCGGGTCCTTATTCTAAGAGATTCTCTTTTGATTTTGGCTGGAGCCCCTCTGCCCACTCCAACCTGGGAATGTGCCAAGCCCATCACCACTCACAGGCACAGAGCGGGTAAACAAATGACCTTTCGTGGGAGAAGAGGGGGTTGGAGGAAAAGGAAAGGCAGGTCGGACTGGGGCGATTATTTACACTTTTATGTCTTCCACTGCCCAGTCCCAAACAATTTGACATTAAATGGTTGCTGCAATTAGCCTCACACTCGCCCACAACCTCTCTGTAACAGAATCCACCCCTGTATGCAAATGCCACAACCCGTTCTAATAACTGTTACCTAAAATATGCGTTTGGAGCTGTGAGATGCAAGCTGGGGCTCAGGGAAAGGGTAGGAAAAGGGGTTAGGGGAACAGATTGGGTTAGGTTTGGAAAGGGTAGAGTGGAGGGACTGGGTTAGAGTTTGGGGTTAGGGTAAAGGTTTAATGTTATGGGTTGGGGTCAGGATAAGGGTTAAGGTTAGGTTGAGGGGATTAGGGTGAGATAAGGTTAGGTTAGGGGTTAGGGTGAGGGTTAATGGTGAGGATTTAAGGGTGAGGGGTTTAGAGTGAGGGTTGGGGACAGGGTTAAAGAGTAGGGTTAGGGCAGAATTTAGGAGTTAGGGTTACGGCGGGGTTTAGGGTGAAGGTTGGGGGTAGCGTTAGTTTAGGATTTTGCTTTGGGTTAGAGTTGGGATGGTTAGAGTTCAGGTCAGGATCAGGGTCAGGATGAGGGTTTGGGATTAGGGTGAGGGATGGTTTAAGGTTAGGTATGCGTTAGGGTTAGCACTTATGGATACTGTTAGGATTAGATTTATAGTTAGGGTTTGGAATTAGATTCAGGTTGAGGGTTAGGTTAGGATTTAGGATGAGGGACTAGGTTCAGGTATATGGATTCTGGTGAGGATGTAGGATTAGGGTTCAGGGTTGGGTTAGCTTTATGGGTGAGTATAAATGTAGGTTTAAGGGTTAAGGTTTAGATTTAGGGTTCCAGTTGGATTTAGGTTTAGAGGTTAGGTTTAGCATAGAGGTTGGGTCAGGGTCTGGCAAAGGTTAGGGTTGAGGGTGAAGGTCAGAGTTAAGGATTAGGGTTTAGCATTAGGGTTAGAGTTAGGTTTTAGTTTAGGGTTTGGGGTCAGAGGTTGAGGGTAGGATTAGGGATAGGGTTAGACCGGGGTCTCTAACCTTTTTAAGCTCAAGATCACTTTTTGAATTTAAGTGCAATCCAAGATCTACCTCCCTCCCAAATACCCTGGCCCCACCTCCTTTATGCCCCTTCTCAGAGGTCCTGCCCCTGCTCACTTCATCCTCCCTCCCACCCCTATTCTCCCTCCCTTTCATCAGTCGGGCAGAGGGTTGCGACGCGGGCTCTGGTCTTGGGCTAAGTTATTTAGAGTGTGAGAGGGGCTCTGAACTGAGCCTGGGGCAGGGGCTTGGGGCACAGGATGGGGTTCATGACTAGGACAGGGGACTGGCGCTGGCTCCAGATGGACACTGCTGACCTCAGGTGGCTCCTGGGTGGTGGTGCAGTGGGGCTAAGGAAGACTCACCCCTGCCCTGGCCTACTGCAAGTCCCACTCTGTCTCCTCTCTGCTCTGTGGAGATATTCTACAGGAGGGGAGAGGGGCACCCTGACGTAAGCACCCTCCTCTCCCTTCCCTGCTCTGTACTGCAAGCAGGAGGCTCCCGGAGAGGGGCAGCTCCAAGGCAAAGGGCAGGAGGTGTGCAACTGTGCGGGGAAGGGCAGATGAAGCGCTGCACTTGGTAGCCTCTTGGGCCATGGCGCCTGTGGGCACCGTGTTGGAGACCACTGAGTTAGGGGATGAGGGTTAAGGTTAGGAGTTAGGGTTGGGATAGGGGTAGGGTTAAGTTTTAGGGGTTAGGGTTAGGGTAGGGGCTTGGGTGGGTGTGGGGGTTAGGGGTTAGTGTTAAGGTTGGAGGATTATGCTTAGCATTTGAGTTACATTTTGGATGAGGGTTTATGGGGCTAGGGTGTTGCATAGGGTTAGGGCTAGATTTGAAGGTTAGGGATTAGGGTTTATGTGACAGGCTGCATCCCAGAGGTCCCTTTGGTGCTAATCATATCACTGAGACCACCTACCTGCCCTCTGGGGTGCCCTGCTGGGCCAGAAGCTCTAATCCCCCAGCAAAGGCACAGAGTTGGGGTGACAGCCCCCTAACGGAGTAACACAGACACTGAACCAGCTCAGTTCTCAGAGGGCTCAGCGTTAGGGACTTGGCAGCACCCCAGAGAGGACCAAACCCCCAGATAAATCCATTGTACGCTGTAGAAAAATATTGCACAGAGAAGGCTCATCGAGTTTGCTCTCTATCAATCAAAGCGAGAGGTTGCACAACTGTTCCTCTTGCGCCCGCCCCATAACAATTATTTACATTGGGTTTGATAATAAACAAAAGTGTCTTTATGAAAGCGAGTGCAAGTGAAAACAGACAGGTCAATGTAAGTTACTAAGCCAAAATAAACAAACCTCCCAGCTAAGCCTAACACACTACGGGAAGTTGTTACAAAACTTATTCCTCAACATAGCTCTTATCTCAGATGCGGTTCTTCACAAGCCAGAGCTAATCTTTTCTCTGGCCTGGATCTAACAGCCTCTTCTGTGCCCTCTTAGGGTGGGTGAGGCAGTTTCAAAGGCCAGCTGAAGATGACGCAGACTGTTTCGCATTCCTTAAATGGAATTTCCCAAGGGCGGGAACCTTTTGTTTAACTCTCCCCAGGGAAAAATACCAAATTCAAGGTGGATTCCAGCTCCCGGGGGCATGGTCCAGGTCTTAGTATAGGGGTGGGCAATCATTTTTGCAGTCGGGCCTCTTACTGAATTTTGGTACATGGTCATGAGCTGGCTCCACCCCTGGAAGGGGGGGGGAGGGGACTAGACTCTCCCCAGAGTTGTCTGGGGCCCGAGGCTTTTACTTAAAATCACAGCAATGGGGGTTGCAGCTCACGGCCCCACTGCTACCTGGTTGCCTGGCAACCACCCAGAATCGCTGCTCTATTTAAAGGGCTCCCAGTCAGGGTGCTGCCCCGGCAGGGGCCAGAGCTGCGAGCTTTTTAAACAGCCGCAGAAACCCTGGGCAGCTGCCAGGCAACGCGGTAGCAGCAGGACTGGGAGCTGGGAGCCCCTTAAATAGCAGCAACTGTGTTGCCTCGCTGACATCCTGAGTTGCTGAGGCTGTTTGAAAGGCTCATAGCCCTGGCCTCTGCTGGGGTAGGGCCACAACCAGGAGCTGGGAGCCATTTAAATAGGATCCTGCTGCTTGGGACACTGCCTGGAAATTCAGGAAATAAATAAGAAGCAGGAAATAAATAGGAAGTGGCCAGATGCACTCCATGGGCCAGACCCAAGTGTTAGGCGGGTCGGATCCGGGCCCTAGGCCACATCTTGCCTAGCCCTGTCTTAGTAGGACCAAGCACAGTTTGGGCTCACAGGGAAAACAAAGCCATTTATAGATCACTGTCCTGAGCCCCTAAGTACCTTTGAATGGCTCTTGCTAGAAATTCTAGATTAATACGCAGGGTTAAACATCATATTTCTCACTTCACATACCAGAATGATACATGCACACCAATAGAATATACACGCGCGGGGCTCACAGGCACTTGAATGATGGGTTACTTGACCTGTTTTGCGTAAGGCATGTTTGAGTTATGCACATTCATTTTCAGAAATGTATTTTCACGAAACTATGAAGGCGTCACACCTCTCCCCTAAGTTCACGGTGAAAGGGTTGGACGGTGTCCAGTGCGGAGGCAGTGTGTTCCAAATTTCTGTTGGGCTTTGGTTACACAACCACCCAATGTTAGTTAACCCTGTGGGGTCATTCAGAGGTGTTTTCCCAGAGTTCTGGGTTCCTGTCCCCCGAGGGCCTGAAAACATGTTGGGGTATAGCAGTGCCCCCCCGAATGCAGGCAGCAATAGCTTTTAAAATGTAGGTGTCTTGGCGTTTAGCCATTAGTGCCATGAGGTGGTGTGCCTCAGTTTCCCCTCCCACATAGTAGTGTCGGTTTGTTATATTTGTGCTCTAGGCCTGTGTGCAAGTCTTAGCTTAGACGCTGCGTGTGCTCATGGGACTCCTTTGCTCCTGCCCCCAGCATGTACAAAGTTTTCTCCTGAAATCATGTGTGTTACACAATTTAAAGGGGTTTACCATCCGTATGAATTCCTTTGTGTTGATCCATAGATGTGCGAAAAGGCAGAAGGGCACCTGCGACCCCTCGGCAGAGTGGCATTTCCAAGTAGGATCACCATACCACACCCTCAGGTTACACCTTTGGGTTGTGTGGTATCTGGCGCCCCTGCACGTACCAACATGTGTAATAAGCCATCGGCTTTCCTTTTTCCTCTGGAAAAGTTTCCATGCTAGGAGGAGGCAGGAGTTTGCCATGGAGATGCACCTCCCCCGCAGAAGAGAGTCCTTGTGTTGAGGTATTTCCCACCACTTCCTGGGGAGGGGGTGTGTATTAGCGCACACACACCCCCCAGTAGCCTTTGTGGGATTTTTACCTTCCTGTCCCCCAGATTCTATTCTTAAGAGGCGAACAGCAGCGCCCCACCCCTCCCAGAAGCCCAGACCCGGCACTCCCCTCACTTGAAACCTGACTGACAGGTGGGTCTTTTGGGATTGCAGATGCAGATCCAGCACCCTTCTCCCAGGCCCCCCTGCTAAAGGTGGGGAGACACTCCTGCTCGTCCCGCTCCAGGCCAGCTCGCCCTGTTCCATTGCTGGCACTCAGCTCCCAGCCTTCCCTGGAAAGCCCTGAACTCTTTATCCCCCTTAAAATGGGTTGACATGCAGTTATCAGGCCCCCATGTTCCTCAGTGGCTTCTTGGACCTCCCCCTCCTCCTGAAGGCATTCCTCCAAGACACTCTCCCTGTGTCCCACAGCTGGATCTGCCCCCTTCTGGGCATTTCACAGCTTGGACAGACCCCTGGGTGCTAGGCAATAACTCAGGGCTGGCTTCCTCCACTCCTCCCTCATGTTGCAAATTGTCGAGCACTCCTGGAGAGGCATTAAAGAGACACTCTCTTATTTCCGCACCAGCCCCTGTGGCTTTGCCTTTTCCCATTTGAATTTCAGCACCAGATTCCTTCTTGCTGCCAACAAACCTTGGGATGGATTCAGCCACCTCAGAAAAGTCATTCCCCCAAATAAATGGTGAACAACTCTGTGACACGGCAGCAACTGTAAACTCAGCTTATTGCTGTCTGCCTGAACCTGCACCCTGGCCAAACATTTTACACAGAGAACGCTCATAGAGTTTGCGCTCAATGAAAGAGAGAGGTGCCCACTTCCCCCAAGTAACAATTATTTACACTGGGCTTGATAATAAACAAAAGTGTTTTTATTAAGTATATAAAGTAGGATTTAAGTGAGTGCAAGTGAAAACAGACAGATCTAAGTAAGTTACTAAACTAAAATAAACAAACCTCGCCAATTAGATGTAATACACTAAGGAACTTGTTACATACAAATGCTTACCCTAACTGTAGTACTAATCATCTTTTTCACAAGCTAGACGGCCTCCTAGTTTGGGCCCGATCCTTCCCCTGTTCTGTCTGAGATGTTTCCAGCAGGCATCTTGCATGGTAAGTAGGGGGTCTCTTGGCATCTGGGCATTCTCCTAGTGTTTTGGTTTCCAAACTTTATATCCCCATTGCCAGGGCTCAACAAATAATGCAATCTACTCACCTGTGGCGATCAACCTGGAAGAGCCGGGTTTGGGCGATCTGCGCGTGTGCAGAACGCCAGACAGCGCGGCTGGCGAGCGGGGCTCGCTGTGGTTCGGCGAGCCCTGCCCATTGCCCAAGATGGGAATTCTTTGTGTTCAGTTCAAACTTTTCTCACCTTGAGTGGAAAAGTACAAGATCCAAAATGGGCTTTGGACACAGCAGGACCAACCACAATCCAGGTTTCCAGGAAAAACAAAACCATTCACAGATCATTACCTTGAGCATGGGGCCATTCAGTTCTCATGTAATGCTAATGGCTCCACTACAAATTCTAGATTTATAAATGGACTCACACTTCATATTTCTAAGTTCACATACAAGGGGTTTGGACTCAATGACCTCCTGAGGACTCTTCCAACCCTATGATTCTATGAAGAATGATATTTGCACAGAAATAGAATATACACATCCAGCAGATCAGCACTATAAAAATTAGATATTACATGATGCATTTTGCCTAAAGCATCTTTTAATGAATCTTTTAAGCCAATTTTAATGAATATAGCTTCTATTTCATTCCATTGGATGACCCTTCCACCCCTGCTGGGCCACACCTGCTACCTGGGACTGGATTGCTCTAACTGGCTAGCAGCAGTCCAGAGAAGAAGGACCATGCAGGATCATTTGAAGATGGGGCAAGGAGGATCAAAAAGTGATTTACTTTCACAATCGCCAAGGAAGAGAGGGACATGGTCCATCAAAAGAGGTGGAGCAGGGAGCTCAGGGAGAGAAAGGTGTATATGTGGGTCGGCAGGGTGGTGCCTCTATGTCACGTCCCCGGTGCATGTGCCAGCTGCCATGTTTGCAGGGGCACAGAGACATGTAGACACGATGGGGTCCTGGGTCACAGTTGCTGGCGGGGGAGTTTGTGGCAGAGCCCAGGAGCAGAATGACAAATGGAATTTCTGGTCCAAACTCCTGACTTCTGTGTGTCTGAGACCAAGAGCCTCTAACCCAGACCAGGGCAAAATATGGCCCGCAATGCGCCAAGCCACCGGGTCCAGCCTGTGGATGCTGCAGGGAGCCCCACGTAGGCTCTCTGCTTGCCTCACCCCACCCACACGCTGCTCAGAAATGCGGCTGCAGGGCGGTTTTTCTTTAAAAACTGTGAATCCGGAGGGGAGGGGGAAAACTTTAGGAGCTGCTTCTGCCCCCCGCACAATCCCATTGGCCGATTTCTGGCCAGCTACATGCATGGAGCCCAGCCAGTGGCTCAGAGCTCCATGCATGGAGCTGACTGACTGAGCGGGGCTGATTAATCACCTGTGAAGCTGTGCTGCCGCTCAGCTTAGAGGGAACACTGGCAGGCAGGGAGGCTGATTCAGGAACGGGCTGCTGGCTGGTAAGTCTCCTGGTCAGATCCTGCCTCTGGCACCCCAGCTTCTCCCTACCCCAACCCTCTGTCCCCACCCACTCCCGCCCTCTACTTCACATACCCAAATCCTCTGCCCCCCTCCTGTTTCCATATTCCCTCCCAGATCCGGCACCCCAATCCCCTGCCCCAGATCATAGTCCCCTCCTGGCCTAGCTCACAACCCAAATCCCTTCACCCTCTCCTGTACCCCAATTCCCTGCCCTCGGTTACGATCTAACCCCCTGCACCCCAGTCCAGTGCCCCAGGTCACAACCACCTCTTTCACCCAAACTCCCTCCCCTACCCCAAGCTCCCTTCTACACCCAACATCCATCCCCCTGCACCTCCTCCATTAATATCATGGAAGAGTGCGGCCCCCGACCACTTTCCAAATTCTTGGAGTGGCTCCCCCATCAGAAATAATTGCCCACCCCTGTTCTAACCCCTCTGTGCAGGAGATGGGCTCTGGCTCCCAGAGTAAGGACGGGGCTGAGAGCTGTAGTAAGAGGAGAGCCTGAAACATAAGCCCACATATCACAGGCCTGGGGTGAGGCCTGAGGCCTAGACACAATGGTCAGAACGTTGCTAATGTAAAGCAGAGTGAAGCTGCTCCCAGAAGTTGGCGAGAACAGGGCTGATATTCCAGAGCCATTCAGACCTAAGAGGGGCTACGCACAGGCCGTGAGCATATTCCAGAGGGGTCACAACAGAACACCTCCCTAAGAAACCTCTTGGGACCCACCTCCCCCCCACAGATAACAGGCGTTCTGACCCAGGTTCAGGACTGGATCTGAACTGACGGCAGGACAGAGAGTGATCGAACCCCCATGAACAAGAAGGTGGGTGGATCTAGGTAATGTCAGAGGGTTGCTACCTGATACGTCAGGGGTGATGTGTAACTTGTTTGTACCTGTGGATAAAGGTGAACCCCAAAGAGTTGTCTTTGGCTGACCTGGGGGCAGTTCTCACCCCTGGCACTGACAAAATCCGTCCAGTGTAACAGTGTTAGCCTAACTGTAGACCCTTTGGGCCGGAGAAGCTAGGACTGTGCCTCCACTAAAACAAACCTGGCCTGGTGCCTTCGATCTTTATCTGATTTTGTGGTCATTGAGGGCTCTTTCGGAGTCTGCCATGTTGACTAATTGCGCATGGTCAACACTGCAAATGGGCACAAAGGCAGGAACCCACGCAGCCGAATTATTAGCATCATCGAAGAAGCAGGAGTCCTGTCAGGACGCCCCACCCACAAATCCTGATTGCTCCAAGCGCACGCTGCTTTATGCCATATACTGAACCTATTTTGGCCAGGCCTGAACTCCCCAGCTCTCTGACACGTCATAGCTTTCTACTTGTCCTGCACATTTCCTTGTACGACTGCTAAACTTTATTGGCCAATTGGGTTAAGTCCCGTTTGGTGGGCCTGGGGATGTTAGGCCTGGGACTTTGCTTGAAGAATGTCGTTTTATGACTGAACCTTGGAGCACTGCTGGATAAGAACTATACATGGATAATGTTTCCTTTAAAGGAAACAGCAGAATTAAAGTTACTTGCACAACTTTAGCACAGTGCGTTGGACATGTGTCTTCTGATACAGACTCACACATGTAGCCATGTGGTCAATTCCCTACCCCTCACTACATCAATTTCCATCCAACTACCAAGGGAAGTGGTGGTTTCTTTATCTCAATGTCTTCCAGTGCCTTTCTGGAGTGTGTTTTGGTTCAACGCTCACTACTGCACCAGACAGGAGGCCTATGATGTGCAGGGGCATCTCATTGGATAATCAGACAGTCTCTTCTGGCCTTGAGGTCTATGAAGCTGTATCAACTAAGTGGCAGCAGCTCCACCATGCAAAGGGGCTGGCCAGGAGCAGGACATTAGCCCTGCAGGGCAGGGGCGAGTGTGGCAATGACATCACAAAGGCCTTTTGCAACATCTCAGCTTATTGGTTAAGGAGGTGGTGACCTCACAGAGAGACCACTGCAATGTGGCCAGCTGAGACAGGCTGCAGGGCAGGGGCAAGCTCACAGACCCCTGTGGCTTTGCCGCTGGGCATCTCTTTGAAGTTCCCTTTGAAGACTGAGAGAATTCAGAGTCACCTATGTGAGCGTGAGGAGGAGTCCCTGTGGAGTTTTCTCCTTTCCCACTATTACTTTTGCTAGAAGAGTAACGTCCTTTGGGGAAGCTAAGGGCTTCCGAGAGGTTTGGTAACTATGCAGCCTGAGCCTCCTGCTACTGGTCATATTGAAGGCATGGACAACACTTTGTTAAGGCAGGGGAATTGTTTCTTCACCTAGGCCTCTGCCCCTTGGAATCACTGGGGAGATTGGTCTCTTCTGGTTTCCATTTCCCTGCTTCCCTCTTCCACAGGTTGTGGGGGGTGCTACTCTCTAACCATGGGCATATGGTGGCTAAGTCAAGGGAAGGCTCTGCCTTCCCAACCCCCCAGTCTGGTCACGCCTACACTCTGCCCCCAGAGTGGCTATTGTAGGTGTTCTGGGAGTGGAGTATTGCTGCCCCCGCGCCTGCCCTCTTGGTACTCCTGTCTGCAGGGCTGGCCCAAGCCATTTGTGCGCCCCGGGTGGGCAGAGCATGCACGGCCCCACCTCCGGGTGCAGCGCCCCTGCGCCCCAGGCCCCCGGGGCACTGGCACATGCGTGGCCCCGCCCCTCCCTGGTCCAGCAGCCCTGCATGGCGCCCCCTACAATGAGGTACCCTGGGCAGTAGCTCAGTCAGCCATAGCTTGGGCTGGCTCTGCCTGTCCGGGGAGGCTGGAACCATCAGGAGCCGCGCTGCACACATGCTTCCCTTCCCTCTTTGCCCTCCTTCCCTGGTGCTCCAGGGAGGCTGGGCATGCTGCCCTACCTCTGCCCCTCCCTTCAACTTCCAAAGAGAAAGGCGAGAGGCTGTTCTCAGGAGTGATGGATGGCAGAACAAGGAGCAATGGGCTCACATTACGGTGGGGAAGTTTAGGTTGGATATTAGGAAAAACTATTTCCCTAGGCGGGTGAGGAAGCGCTGGGCTGGGTTCCCTAGGGAGGTGGTGGAATCTCCATCCCTAGAGGTGGTTAAGTCTCGGCTTGACAAAGCCCTGGCTGGGATGATTTAGTTGGGGCTGATCCTGCTTTGGGCAGGGGGCTGGACTTGATGACTCCTGAGGTCTCCTCCAGCCCTGGGATTCTAGGATTCTATGCCCAAGCAGCGCAGGCCGGTCCAGACGAAGGCAATTACTCCCATGCCCACTAGGTGGCGCTGCAGCCTCACAAGTTGCCATTCTAATTAGCTGAATTTTTGATGCTCTATCTGGCCCCTGGAGCCAGTCGGATGTGAGGAGCGGAGATTTGCTGCATACGATCTGAACTAGTTAATTTTATTGGTATTTTATGATGTTTAAGGGGAGCAGCTCCTTAGTCCAAAGGGAAGCTTCTTTCCTAGTTTCTTATCTAGTTTCTGAATCTAGTTGATTCAGAAACTAGGACTGTGGTGGGGCCGGCTCCTGGAGCGACAGGGGCAAACTGTGACCAGCAGGACATACACATTGTCCTGGGGGCACCGACCCCCTTCGCAAGCTCTGTGACTCCCGAGTCAGATATTCCCCTGAGCACCAGGGCCCAGCCCCGGGGGGCTGGGGAGGGGCCATTTGCACAGCACCTGCCCTGCCACCCTCCCCCACAGCATGTGGGCTTCAGGGTCAGGGCCAGAGTGTCCCAGGGCCAGAAGGCACAGAATCGCTCTTCTCCGATCCACCATCCTTCTGCCTGAATGGGACCTCTGGTAAGTGACCTCTGACCCCAGCTCCCTGACTTGGAGCGCAGGAGGCTGGATTGGAGGGGCTGTGGATTAGGAGAGTCCCCCTGGTGAGGCAGAGGCAGAGCCAGGCATGAGGTGGGCTTGGGTCAGGTTTTTTTCCTGGTCAGTGGTGAGCCTGGGCCTTCAAGGGGACCATGCTCCAGCCCAGTTTATGCCAGGCCTTGGCTCCCTTCTTGTCATCCTGGAGTGGCTGGGGTGGGTTCGAGTCCATCTCCCCTGCCCCACATCCCCCTTTGCTCCAGGCTCCCTTGGGGGCTCTAGCTCCTCTCCGCTGGCATTTCCGGCAGAGGGACTTGAGGGGAGAGGCTCCTGACTCAGGGGATACTGGGAGCTGACAGCAGAAGGCTGAGGGAGTCCTCAGTTCAGGTCTTTGTTTAAGCCATTATTAAACCTGCTTTCCTTACATTCCACACCCAAGTGACATTGAAAGCTAAGGATGGGACACTTCCAGCGCACTTAATTACCCTCCTTAGCACCGGCACTGCTATTAACAGGTACTGCCCCTCTCCCTCTTTTTCTGTTATAAACTGTGAGGGTCATATCAGCGTACGACAAAATCTACTCTCTGAAATAGAGTGGATCGATTGGAGGCTGTGGGGTGCAAGGAGCCAAAGGGCTTAGCTTGCAGTGCAGGGTGGTGTTGGATGGGTGGCAGTTGGGGCAGGTAGAAGGTAAGGTTGCCAGCTATTTTCACAAAAAATTCCGAACATGGCAGGGAAAAAATGGGTTGAGCAAAAACAAAACAAAAAAACCTGGGGGATTGAAAGGTCGCTGTGCCTTTAAATTCCCACACTCCCTGCTCCCCCTGCCAGACATGGCAGGGGGAGCAGAGGAAAAATGTCCCCATTGGCCTTCTGTCTGAGAGGTTTTTTACTGGACAGAAGACGCAATTAAAACCGGTCACCTGGCAACCCTACTAGAAGGGACTGAGGAGAAATGAACCAAGCTGGGTGGGATCTATGGAAAGGGGACAAGTGTGATGGGCAGGAAGCAATTGGGGGGAGGGGGAGGCAGTAGAGGGGTGCTGCTGGCTGTACGGGGCGTGGGGTATTCTTCCTGGGAAGTGTCAGTGGGGTCTGAATCTCACAAGCTCCTTTGGTCCCTCAAGAGCTCACTGAGGAGCTGCCTGGTGACTGCATCCAGTGCCCGCCTCGCTGATTGCTGGGAGCAGCCTCAGGGTCTGAGACTCTCCTGGCTTCCCATCCCAGATACCACTCAGACCTCGGGCCGAGCCACACGCCTAGGCCAGCTCCCATGTGTGTGCGCGTGCATGTTTCCTACTTCGAGGCATAAGAGAATGGGGAGGGTTTGCCGAAAGCAGAGCGTTTCCACATGGCGAGCCTTCTGAAGTGAAGTGAGGCCGAATGGGATTTCTGGGGTGCCACAATGGCCTCTGCTACCATGTGGGTCAGCACGTTTGGCTGGGGTACTAGACTCCCATGCCTGCTTTCCAGAGAGGGATTCTTTGAGGCCAGAAGAACAAGGGAGGAAACTGTGGAGGAGCGTGGTCCTGCTGCTCCTTCCTATGGAAGGTGTGTGGGCTTGGGGGGCTGGCTCTGTGCATTGGGAGTCTGGGGTCCAGGGAAGCCCCAGACTCACCCAGGCCAAGCCCACTCTTACACTTACATGTCTCCCTGCGGGCTGCGGTGGTGACTATTAAGCCTTCCCTGGTGGCTTGGGCTAGAGAGCCTGCCCCCATAGGGTACATTTGAGAAGACATGGCAGGTAGCAAGAATTCAGACCATCAGGCTGTTCCTGGGGCAGATGAGAGCCCTGCCATAAGCATTTTCTACCACTGAGGAAGGCAGCTGGCCAGGCTTGGCCCAGGGCCCAAGTCCCTTTCAGTCATTGGGTGAAGGCAGTAACTGAGAGAAGGGAAATCTGTTTGCTTAGGGTTAGGGTCACTGCAGGATGGGCGGGACAGCCGTGGCAGCTGTCGGCAGGAGCTTTAGGGCCCACAGTGTAGCCCTGAGGTCAGCGCTGGTATGAAACTTGGGGCAGGGAAAGGGGAGCTCTACCAAGAACCAAACTGGGCACTTTGGAGACAACAGGGCAGTGATGAATGGGAGGGATACTACTCTTTTCTGCACATTCCAGCCTTGCAATGGATTAAAGTCTTCACAGTGGTTCACTTTTGAAAGCTAACCCTAATTGTCCTGCCTGTAAGGGTTAAACCCATGGATAGTGAGTCCTAGAGAGTCTCCAGGAATGCTAGGGAAACAAGAAGTGAGTTGGCAGGAAGCCAGGAGAGCTAATGAAAACAGTGTGATCCTTTGAATTGGAAGCAGTGATCTTCCTGTGCCAGTCTTTGTATGACCAGAGCAAAGCCTGGGAGACAAGAATTAAGCCAGGAAAATAGTTCTGGAGGAATCAGTGATATCCGTGCCTAGGGAAGGACTAAATCTTGGAGCAACAGATATGTGAGTAGAATAGGGAATGTTTAGTTAAACATGATCAGCGTATTTTATTTTTGGGTTTGTTGGGCTTCTCTTTGCTGAACATATATATTACCCCCTTACACTGTAACTTTCCAAGCTGAATCCCAGGGAAGCAATTCTCTGTGTTTTAATCTTTTTTCAGTTGCTCTGTAATGCGTAACAACCAAGAAATGTTTCACCAAGTGTGTTTTCTTTGTTAATAAAAATCACCTTTTTAAGACCATGATCTGATTCCTGTGTCCTGGAAGGCAGGAGGTTCTGTGCGCGTGTGCCTAAGACTGCAAGGGCAGATATTAAGAAAAATTACACCTTTTTCAAGCTCTCTCCAAAGGGAGGCTTAAAGAGCTTGAGGGTACCCACAGGAAGAAATTCCCAACTATGTCTTCCTAGGTTCTCAAAGGGGGTTTTGCCTTTAGGCAGTGGCAGAAATACCAAGCCAAGATCTTGGGGAGATTTTAAACAGAAACCTTTAGTGGCTGGGTATTTTAAAAATCTTTTCCGGGTCCTCATCTTCTGCACTCAGAGTGTCAGATGGGAGAACAGCCTTAACGAGGGGTATTGCTGTAACAAGGCGGGGTTCAGACTGACATGGCCCTTCTCTCTAGCTCAGCAGCTGGAAAGACTCCAGCCTACATGGGCCTACTGAGACTGGCAGGCGCCCTCTGGGAGCAGTCAGCATGCAGGTTGGCACTTAGGTTGTTTGCTGAGGGCTCACTGGAATGCTTTTGTCCTTGGAACAAACGTGCTATTTTAGAAGTTCTGAGTGGTCACTGGTAATGGCTGCACATCACTGCTCCTAGAGAGAACACAACCCCAGCAGCTGGCCCGTGGCTGCAGGTATCACTGGTAAGGCTGGGAGCTACACACCCACTAAACCCTGCTTGGGGCAGCGAGAGGCAGGGGATGTTGGGAGCTGAGCAGCTTGAGTGTGTTGTCTCAAGGGAACACGGAGGGGAAATGCCAGTGTAGTTACACTGAACCTGCAAGAATGGGCATGCAACACTTGCAGAGGCTTGGGGGAGACAGGGTAATGCAGGTGCCAGGGAGAGGTAAGGAGTGTGAATGGGAGAAGTATGCATCATGCTTTCTTTGGGGGGGGGGGGGGAAGAGGCAGGATTGTTAGGACCCCAAGCCTCTCCCATTGAGTCAGGTGCATTTGCCCCTGTCTCCCCATCCCCACGTCTCCCTGCACCCACCCAGCAATTCTGAACCTCAGTGTGTGACCCCCCCAGCAGTCCCCTGTGCCCCGCTCTGTCTAAACCTGGCTCTGCAGGCAGGAGGCTGTAATGAATTGCTGCTCCTGGGGGAAATCTGCAGCACTGGGCAGGCATGGAATAGTTTCTCCCCCCTCACCCCAAGATACATTTCTGCTCCAGTAATGCTGCAGGTCTCTCATTTGCCCACCAGAGGATGCTGTGGCACCAGACTAAGGCTGGGTGCCTGCTACTGGTTTTTGTGGCACGGCAGTGACCTCTGGTGGCGAAAGGCAGAACTGCAGCCCTTCTGAGGCAGAAATGCATTTTCTGGGGGGTGGGGGGACTGTGGGACACACGAATTCCACATGTCTGCAGCGGTGCAGAATTCCCCCCAGGAGCAAAAGCCATGCACGACTACAAAACGAACTGGCTCGACGGTGACACCGTTGCAAAGGTGCTGCAGGTTATGGTGGATGCCAAGTCAGTACCATGACACAGCTGTGGAAAAGCTACTACAGTTCTGGGGCATATTAAAAAGAGGTGACTTTTAGGGGCATGTGTCCCAATCCCATGGGCAGGAGGGGCAAGAGACCAGCCAGCAGCCATAGGGGCCAGAGCCTCTGGGCCCCCCATGGACTACTAGGGGATCTGGTAGTGCCCATAGCAACCATCCACACACACCAGCAGCAGTGGGGCAAGTGAAGCAATGCAACCCCAGACCTCTTTGCTCTGTCGCTGCGGGGAGGCGCAGGACCATCTCCCTGCACTGTCCATCAGGAAGTGCAGCGATGTGCTTAGGAGAGCAGTGCGAGCTGGGGTCATGTTGCTCCATTGCTGCCAGTGAGCACAGGGAGCTGGACCCTCACTTCCACTGCCAGACCCCAGCCCAGTTAGCCCACTGGGCCACATCTCTCAGGGGAGGGAGGGAGATGAGCACAGGCACGTCTGGAGGATGCAAACGGGAGAGTGCAGAGCAGAGTAACAAAAGGGACCCAGGGTTTAGAAAGGAAAGGTCCAGGGTTCCAGGCCCTCCCAGCCCTGCATTTGCAGCTGCTTCAGTCCAGGGCTCACACCTGTGCTGTAGGATTCTCAACCGTTTTCTTTCTGGAGCCTGCCCAAGGTGCTATAACCCCCCATAGTCCAATTGTAACACAATGTTCAGCACAAAACACTGGCCCTGGCTTCTAGGGGGTAGCATGCAGGGCACAAGACCAGGACCCATGAAGTGAAGTTGCTCCCTAGGCCCCAGCAAATCTACTCCTGTAGAAGACCCAGGTTAATGCCCCCTTGGCCTGATGAGAAGGGGTTTGCACAGGGGCATCCCACTGCCCAGGTGAGTGCCCTGAATGACTGGGCTAGAACAGGGAGAGCACCTTGAACAGCCCCTCACCCAGGCTCTAGGCCCCTCCCCTGGGGGATGGGGCAAAAGAGCAGGACCAGGGTCCCTGTCAGAGGGGGAATCAAGCCAGGGTCCCCCACACCCAGGTGACTGTGCAAAGTGCTGGGCTGAGGGTGAGAAGCTGGAGTGAGGCAAGCGCTGCTGCTGTTTGTGTAAGGCACAGCTTGGGGCTAGACTCCAGGGCTACGTCTAGACTGGCAGGATTTTCCGGAACGGAAAAGTTTTCCGGTAAAAGCATTTTCGGAACAGAGCGTCTAGATTGGCAGGACGCTCTTCCGCTAAAGCACTTTTTGCGGAAAAGCGTCTGTGTCGATCTAGACGAGCTTTTGTGCAAAAAAGCCCCAATCGTCATTTTCGCGACTGGGGCTTTTTTGCGGAGAACAAATCTGAGCTGTCTACACTGGCCCTTTTGCGCAAAAGTTTTGCGCAAAAAGGACTTTTGCCCGAACGGGAGCAGCATAGTATTTCCACAAGAAGCACTGATTTCAGACAGTAGGAAGTCAGTGCTTTTGCGGAAATGCAAGCGGCCAGTGTAGACAGCTGGCAAGTTTTTCTGGAAAAGCGGTTGATTTTCCGGAAAAACTGGCCAGTCTAGACACAGCCCCACAGACTGGATTGCTGAGCTCTGCTATTGCCTAGCTTAGTTGACTAGTGGGATGGTGTTTGGGGAGCTCGTTCTTAGACCCCTCTCCCCCCACGCCTTGTATAGGAAGCCTGGGCAGCCCATCAGGCTTTGGGGATACTGCTGGGTGGCTGGTGCACGTGTCATCACATTCCCACACTCTCCAGCAGGGGGCATAGCATGTGCAGTAGCCCAAGTAGGTCCCATCCTGTTTGCGGAGGGGAGAGGGGGGGCAGTGGAGCACATTAGTCCCATGTGCTGCAGCAAGGGGCAGGGGTGCATGTGGACACACAGGTCCCATCCTGTCCAGCAGAGGGCAGTATTGCACACTCCCCATGGCACACACAGGAGCCATTCTATCCAGCAGGGGGCAATAGTGCGCACGCGCACGCGCACACACACACACACACACACACACACACACACACACACACACACACACACGGTACGTCTAGACTACAGGCTTTTGTCGACAGAACTTTTGTCGACAGATACTGTCGACAAAGAGCATCTAGACTACATTCAGTTCAAAACCCTGTAGTCTAGACACAACCCTAGATGCAATAACACCTTCTGTCAACAGAACTCTGTCGACAAAAGGCGTTATGCCTCGTAAAATGAGGTTTACTAGCGTCGACAAAACTGCTGAGTTCTGTCGACGTTATGTCGACAGAACTCAGCAGTAGTATAGACGCAGGTTTAGTTTTGTCGACAAAACTCTGTAGTCTAGACACACCCTTAGGTGCACACAGGTCCCATCCTATCCAGCAGGGGGCAGTTGTGCACACTTGTGTACACACCCCTAGACACACACAGGTCCTTTCCTTTCTCTCCAGTGCAGGCCATACTGCTCACGTGCCCTAATCACGACAGTGACCAAGGCGCAGCTGTCAATAACCAGGCCAGGAGGCGTCTTTGGGACACATTTAATAATAAAATAACAATAGAGAGTGAGTGCCTCCCTGAGGCTGGAAGCTGGATCCCCCCCAGCCAATTAGTGACAATAGCCCCCAGCCCCCAGTCACTTATCCTTGAACGGGGAGAGAACACGATCTGTTTTTAAAAGCCCCCCCTTCTGTCAAACCAACAGCGAATCACAGAATAAAGAGGGAGGGGAGCGTCCGCCATAGGCGGGCACCAGTCCCAAGGACTGTCCCCCAATACACAGCACCATGGGGCACTACGGGCTCTGGCCTCCGCAGCTGGGATCCGCCCCATGAAGACCTGGCTTCTAAAATGAGCCTGCTTGGCCCAAGCAGGTGCAGGAGGGGGGCTGGGGGCTGTTCTGAACAGCCCGTATAAAGTGGCAGGATAAATACCAAGGGAGGCCCCCGCCCCAGCAGGGAGGACGGCTGTAGTGCAATTTAGGCTCTTGGCTGCCCCTGCCCTGGGAGCGCCTCAGGGCTGAGGATTTAGCTGAGCCCTGACCCCAATGGGCCAAGCTGGGGTGAGAATCCAGGGGTCAGAGCCCCCCTACCCCCCAGTATCCCACCCTGCTCCATGGCTGGGGGGAGAGAAATGAAGATAATTTGCCAGGTCTTGGGTCCCGGGGCAGCTGTGGCCAGGCCTGGTCTCCAGTGCGGCTGCTGGAGCACCAGTTACCACGCACGCCTCAGGCTCAGCTGAACCCACCAGAGCCGAGAGGCAGGGTCCGGGCCCGGGATCCCAGCCCTGAGAAGGGTGAGACAGTGACAGGGGAGGGGGGGCCAGGCTAGCATCTGGCAGCATGACCGGTCACGTCCCAGGCTCTGCCAGTAGCCAGACTGTCCTGTCTGCTGGCATCCGGGCTGTTCCACTAGGGCAGCATCTGCCCTTTCCATGCAGTGCCTATGCGGAGCCCCGCCACTCCTCAGACCCCCATCCCCGAAGAGCTAGGGCCAGTACTTCAGCTGGTGTGGTCTGGGAGCGAGCGCTGGGACCGGGCTGTGAGGAGTCGGCTGCAGGGTAGGCACCAGCTCTGGCGCAGTCAGTCCTGGGGGCGATGGGCAGAGTAGACTGCTCTGGCACCACCCTTTCCATAGCAGAGCCTGCCGAGATTGCGGGGGGACACACAGGAACACCAGGAAAAAACCAGCTCTGCCCCTGGGGGTCCTGCCAGGCTGTGCCCAACGCAGCCCGGCCATTCCTGAGGGCCAGCGTTGGAGGGCAGCGCAGGGCCATGCCGGGATTTCACACTGGAGACACAACATAATAACTTAGAGACGCTGCAAGCAGGGTTCGGGCTGGGGAGGGGGCTGGCCCTACAGCGTGGGGTCAGTGCAAAGCGGGGAGCACCTGGGCCAGACCTCCAACCACACGAGAAAATTCCTGATAATTAAGAAGATTAATACTGACGTCGAAGGGTTTATTGCACTTGGAGAGACTTTAAATTAGAGCCCAGAATTCCTGGCCACAGCCTTGGGCCGCCCTGCCCCATTGCCCCACCTGGCAGCTGCGAGCTCAGTGCCGGCGCGGGCGCAGCTGGCGGACCATGGCTTTGGCTTCCTATGCTGCAATCTTTGGCATCGCTGAGTGTGGCCCTGAGGACCTGTGGCTGGAAATGCCCATTGTGTCCTCGAGGGAGCTGCCACCGACAGGAAGTGGGCTGGGGAAGGCAGGAAGTCCCGCCCAGCTCCGTGGCAGCGACTGGATGGGGCGATTGTGCTTGTCCAGCCTCGCTTTGGCATGTCCGAGTGGACGGGCAGCTTGTAAACTGTCCAGTTCAGACTCCACGACCCTGTGCCAACGCCGGACGGATGGACAGAGGAACGCGCTTCACGCTGTGCCACGGGAGGAGCCCACGGCTCCACAGAGACCAACGGCCTCCTGGCAGCCTTCAAGTATTGCCCGTGGCTAGAGAGCGCAGCCCTCAGGGCGCCCTCGGGGGGCAGTAGGCAGCTGCCAGGGTCTAGTGCCGAGGGGAGGTGGAGATGCCACCCCCATGGGCACAGAGCAGGCAGGGTGTTCTCCATCTGCTGCTGCAGTCCTGGGGGCTCAGCTCATGGCCACCCCTGGTGGGGCCCCCTTGGGTCTGTCTCTGCCCCATTGGCAAGCTTGCTGGGTGCAGCCCGTCCTTGCTGTGCCAGGCCGCGCCGCCCCTCCCCGATGCCGCTCTGAGGCAGCCACGCCGGCAAAAGCAAACAAGACAGACAGACAGACAGAGCCCAGATGCGTAGGGCAGCCGGGCGGCCCTGGCCCCGCTATGCCTCTGAGGCCGCCTGTGGCTTCAGCTGAGCCTTCTCCATGGCCGTGCCGTAGGGCAGGGAGCGTTTGAAAAACCCCAGCTGCAGAGACAAGAGGCAGGGCAGTGAGCGCACAAGGCAGTACCTCCCAAGCACCCGAAGCGTGCCCTGTCTTCCAGCCCCGCTCCCACCAAGAGCCAGGCACCGACCCCGATCCCTGAGTCCCAAGGGGAGTTATTTCTGGGAGCCCCTTGCTTGCCCTTTCGGAGCTGGCACCTCCCCTCCCTGGCTCCGTCCCTCTGTCCCACTCTGGAGAGCTCCCCCCGGGCCAGTGTAACGTCTCGCCAGGGCAGGCCTCACATGGGGACTGGTGGCTGCTCCAGGGCGTTGAGGCCCCGGCCCGCTGGCTCAGAACCTCCCGGGGAACAGCTGATGCCCATGGGCAGCGCAAAGCTCCTGCCCTCCAGCTGGCATGACCACTGCCCGATGCTGCAGCGAGGCCTGCTGAGCTGGGAGCTCTGCCAGCCCCATTGCAGCTGCTCACAGGGGCCAGCCAGGAAGCTGTAAGCTGCTGGGCCCCGGCCTACCCCAGCCCCTCACCTTGTACAGCACGTAGATGAGCAGCGCCAGGAGCAGCAGCCCGAGCAGGATGGCCAGGATGATGATCCACAGCGGGACCCCCTGGCTGCTCTCTGGTTTCGCCCACTGAATCGCCGTGGTGACCTGCCAATGCCATGAGATGGGGAGGGGTAAGGTAGGAGCTGGGGAACCCCCTCCCCTCTGCCCACAGCTGCCTGCTCTCCTGACCCCCATGCTGGGCACTGCTGGGTAGGGCTGGGCCGGACGCCATCTGCAGCATTCTCTAGGGTGCCCAAAGGGGCATGCAAAGGGCGCCATGCCCAGCACTGGAGTGCAGCCAGGGAGCGCCATGCCCAAAGGGCGCCATGCCCAGCACTGGAGCGCAGCCAGGGAGCGCCGTGCCCAAGGGGTGCCATGCCCAGCACTGGAGCGCAGCCAGGGAGCCCCGTGCCCAAGGGGCGCCATGCCCAGCACTGGAGCGCAGCCAGGGAGCCCCGTGCCCAAGGGGCGCCATGCCCAGCACTGGAGCGCAGCCAGGGAGCGCCATGCCCAGCACTGGAGCGCAGCCAGGGAGCGCCATGCCCAGCACTGGAGCGCAGCCAGGGAGCGCCATGCCCAGCACTGGAGCGCAGCCAGGGAGCGCCGTGCCCAAAGGGCGCCATGCCCAGCACTGGAGCGCAGCCAGGGAGCGCCATGCCCAGCACTGGAGCGCAGCCAGGGAGCGCCATGCCCAGCACTGGAGCGCAGCCAGGGAGCGCCGTGCCCAGCACTGGAGCGCAGCCAGGGAGCGCCGTGCCCAGCACTGGAGCGCAGCCAGGGAGCGCCATGCCCAGCACTGGAGCGCAGCCAGGGAGCGCCATGCCCAGCACTGGAGCGCAGCCAGGGAGCGCCGTGCCCAAAGGGCGCCATGCCCAGCACTGGAGCGCAGCCAGGGAGCGCCGTGCCCAAAGGGCGCCATGCCCAGCACTGGAGCGCAGCCAGGGAGCGCCGTGCCCAAAGGGCGCCATGCCCAGCACTGGAGCGCAGCCAGGGAGCCCCGTGCCCAAAGGGCGCCATGCCCAGCACTGGAGCGCAGCCAGGGAGCGCCATGCCCAAAGGGCGCCATGCCCAGCACTGGAGCGCAGCCAGGGAGCGCCATGCCCAGCACTGGAGCGCAGCCAGGGAGCGCCATGCCCAAAGGGCGCCATGCCCAGCACTGGAGCGCAGCCAGGGAGCCCCGTGCCCAAAGGGCGCCATGCCCAGCACTGGAGCGCAGCCAGGGAGCGCCATGCCCAGCACTGGAGCGCAGCCAGGGAGCGCCATGCCCAGCACTGGAGCGCAGCCAGGGAGCGCCATGCCCAAAGGGCGCCATGCCCAGCACTGGAGCGCAGCCAGGGAGCGCCATGCCCAAAGGGCGCCATGCCCAGCACTGGAGCGCAGCCAGGGAGCGCCATGCCCAGCACTGGAGCGCAGCCAGGGAGCGCCATGCCCAGCACTGGAGCGCAGCCAGGGAGCGCCATGCCCAGCACTGGAGCGCAGCCAGGGAGCGCCATGCCCAGCACTGGAGCGCAGCCAGGGAGCGCCATGCCCAGCACTGGAGCGCAGCCAGGGAGCGCCATGCCCAGCACTGGAGTGCAGCCAGGGAGCGCCATGCCCAGCACTGGAGCGCAGCCAGGGAGCGCCATGCCCAAAGGGCGCCATGCCCAGCACTGGAGTGCAGCGCCCCCACAGGATACTCAGACATCACCCAGAGCAAAGTGCAGGGAGGTCGGGGCAGCGGGCAGCACTGGCACTGAGCCCACCCAGGGCAGGCACGCCGGGGAGTTTAATGACCAGGCGCACTCGATAGCTCAGGTCCATTATTTCTGGTGGTGCAGCGCCCCTAGAGAAACCCCCTTCCGCTCCCAACAACAGCACCATCCCCACAGAGACCCCCGTCTGCTCCCTGCCCCCCATGACATCCCAGCCCCCTGCGGCGCAGAGCCCCCTAGCTCCGCCCTAGGGCCTGGGGGCCACCCCGGCTCACTGAGCTGAGCAGCCAGCCCCAGGTGCTGAGCGGAGGGGAAGGAGCTCGCTCTCCCTCCCTCCCACACACCCCGCTAGTCATTGGCTCAGGATGGGTTTGCTGCAGGCTCCACTCACCTGGGCCTGGTCTGGGCTTTGACGCTGCCCCAGCCACCTCCCCCCCACCCACTGTGCCCCACTCCTTCTACATGGCCCACGGGCAGCCACTGACCTTCAAGGCCTCGCTGGGGTACTCCTGGGGCTGGATCTTGTAGGGCATCCTGTCGACCTGGTACCTGACCTCGCACTGCAGGGCCTGGGGCTGGTTCTCCTTCTGCAGGCAAACCCCGAGGGGCACGTCAGCCATGTGCAGCGAGAGGACCTGGAGGGTGGCGAGCGCCCTGGCCCAGGGAGAGGGCGGGCCAGGCACCACCACCAATCAGCACTCACGCATGGCCCAGATGTCAGGGCAATCGGTGTCCCTACGCCTCAGGGCCAGCGAGCAGTGGAGTCGGTAACACAGGGCAGCTAACAGCTGCAGCTACCTCTGGGGGGGAGGGGGAATGGCTCACCCCATGGGGCAGGACGGGGAGAGGAATCCTGCATTTAGCTGGAACTGCAGGGTGTCTGGAGCAGCCCCAGGGGCCAGAACAGCAGGGCTGGTGCCCCAAGTCTCCCCCAGAAGGGCCCAGACCCTGGTTTCACACCTCCCCCCACAGCTGGCCCCTCCCAGGGCACCCGCACTGCAGCACAGCCCCCATGCTGCACTGGGGGCAGCACAAAGGAAAGGGGGGAGCAGCCCCAGGGCTTCCTACAGCCCCCAGCTGCCCTTGGCAGGACTCCCAGCTTCAGACTGGCCAGGGCTGACCCTGCTTAGCTGGAAGGGCCCCAGCGGCAGGCGGCCACACTAAGCCGGGGCGCCAGGGCGGGTGCTGCCCGTCAGTAGCTGAAGTGGGACAGGACCCAGGCTGGGGTGAGGAGAGGGCCGAGCCAACCAGGCTGCAGGCAGGGACGCTGGGCACACAGGTATGAATTTACAGTGCAGCAGCGGCAAGAGCAGGGGCTGGGATGGCCACTAGGTAGCGCTATCCCTGCACATCGAGAGAGGCTGGCAGAGGGGCCCCAGCCCTTGCTGGGGGCGGGGCAGCAGCTGGGCAGGCAGGGGCCTTGCTGGGGGCGGGGCCGGCAGGGGCCTTGCTGGGGGCGGGGCAGCAGCTGGGCAGGCAGGGGCATTGGTGGGGGTGGGGGCGGGGCCGGTAGGCGCCATGTGCCACTTGCTGCTGCCCAGAGCGGTTCTCGCGAGTCGGTCTGGAGGAGGAAGACACCATGACCCTGCCCAGGCAGGACGGATCTGGGCAGAGTCCAAGGGGAAGGGAACAGTGGAGAACTGGGTGCTCCTGGAGAGACCCCAGGGCAGGACAGGGGCTGTGTGACCTGGGGCTGCTGCCCAGGCAGAGGATCCAGCCTGCCCAGAGCCTGGCAAATGGGGGAGGGGGGGTCACACAGGCCCCCAGGGCTGGAACTGACTCAGGGTATGTCTACACTACCCCGCTAGTTCGAACTAGCGGGGTAATGTATGCATACCGAACTTGCTAATGAAGCCCGGGATTTGAATTTCCCAGACTTCATTTGCATAAGCCGGCCGGCGCCATTTTTAAAAGCCGGCTAGTGCGAACCCCGTGCCGCGCGGCTACACGCGGCACGGGCTAGATAGTTCGGAATGGCTACGTAGTTCGAACTCTCTACACGCGGCACGGGGTTCACACTAGCCGGCTTTTAAAAATGGCGGCGCCGGCTTTATGCTAATGAAGCCCGGGAAATTCAAATCCCGGGCTTCATTAGCAAGTGCGGTATGCATACATTACCCCCCTAGTTCGAACTAGCGGGGTAGTGTAGACATACCCTCAGAGAAGGTCTGGCAGCCATGGGGGACAGGGACTCAGGAGGCCCCTGCTCACAGGAAAGCTGAAGCCCCCATCTAGGCCCCTGCGGGCAGCGTGTACGGGGCCTCCCGAGGGGCAGGGAGCTGGGAGACGTGGGGGTGGGGCAGGGCACCACTCACCTGCTGGAAGGTCGTGGCCCACATCCGGAAGTAGAGCCTCAGGCTGACCCGCTGCTGCCTCTGCAGCGCCCCCACCTGGCAGCTCAGCTGGAAGCACTCGGCCTCGGGGCACTTCTGCGGGGAGAGGCGGTTGGACAGAGGCTCAGTGACACAGCAGGGCGGGGGCCAGCGTCTCCAGCATTAGATCTTGGACTCCGGTGGCCACTGGCCAGGAACAGGGCTCGGCGGAGCTGGTCCAGCCCGATGGCTGGAGTTAGCCTCAGCATTCGGAAAGGCCGAGTGACCAGCGCTGGCACTGGGCTTTGCATGGAAAAGGAGGCTCGTAGCCGTGGCTCCATGCCTGATGGGACTCGAATGCAGCCACCTCTGGTGCAGGGCATGGCAGCGCATGGCGGTGCTGAGTGGGGCATGGGAGGAGGAGCTGAATCCAGGTGCAGTGACAGGGGGTGGGTGCACCAGACACTCCAGCACACAGGTACCTCTCTGCCTGTGCGGGCCAGGCCCTGGGGAGTGGGTGTGGATTGAGGACTCTCCACTCCAGGGCCAGGCCAGACTCTTGTGCCCTGTGCCCCCAGCAGTCACAGAGCGCCCCAGGCACAGTAACCCCGGCCTGCGGTGTGCAGAGTTCACAGCACTGACCAGGGTATGGTGGCTCCTGGAGGCCCCGCTGCTCCGCGCTGTGTCCCGTCTCTGCAGGTAATGCTGCTCTAGGCCAGGAGAGGCTGTGGGACTCTGCTCCAGCTGTAAGCACATTCCAAGGAGAGAGTTACCTTTGCATGGCCCCCAAATGCCCTGAGCAAGTGAGGGATGGAGGGGGGGAGCCAGGCCTGTGAAGCCCTACCTAGATCCCACCTCTGATCTGCCCTGTGAACCCCTGACCTGCATCTAGCTTGACCCTGGTAGGCAGAATGCCAGATCTTGCCCAGCTGCTGGCACTAAGAACTGATGGCCTCGCAGCTGGCAAACAGACCAGGCAGTCTGTTTGGCTCAAAACAGATATGAGTCTTATAAGAATGTACGTAGTGCTCAGACTCTAGGAAATGCTTCATGCTGCTGCATGCGTTACTGCTAGCGGAGTTCTGCGCCAATGCGCATGCGCAGAATTCATGTGCTGTGCAGATTTTTTTTCCCCTCAGCAGAAAATACAGAGCAGCTACTCCTGGGCAGGAGACAGGAAGTGAAAAGGCTACACTCCTCACAGCTCCCTGCCTGCGGGGCCAGTCAGGAGGAATGGGCTGGGGTGTGGACGGGTGGACAGTGTGTGGTGCATGGGGCTGCTGGGTGAGGCTCACAGACTGGGGTCTGAGGAGCCAATGGGAGGGGGGAATTGAGGTGGGGGCTGAATGGGAGTAGGGGTGACTGAGTGTGAGCACAGGGGCATAAGGGGACAGGGTGTCTGGAGACATGGGGGGAGGGAATCAGCCAGTGTCTGCATGGGGAAGGCTCCCTAATGATTTTCCCCTCCCCACAGAAAACCCGGTTTCATATTTCTCCCCCCACTCTCAGCAGCCTTCCCTCTCCCTCAGCTGCGCGGTTACCACGACTCCCCCACCCCTGCCCCTGCTTCTGGGGGGCTGGGAGGGGGAGAGGCAGGAGATACATTTCTGTATTGTAGTTTAAATGAACAATTACTCAATCCTAGACTACTCTGCCTACTAAGGCATCCATGTGTCGGAAGACACTCCAGAAATGGTTGCTATTGTCTGTGTTGTTACAGACATACATGCTGACAAGTATTTTGGAAGAAATTAGCAAAGTAAGGGAAACTGGTGTGTTTCTACTATTGTATTATACTATTGTATACACTGTGCTATTTTGACAAATAAAAAGTGCAGAATTTTAAAATCCTGTGCACAGAACTGTTCATTTTTTGGTGCCGAACTGCCTCAGGAGTAAGGTATTCCTCCTGCTGGAAACCTCGGTGTCCCAGCGCCAGGCAAGAGTCCGGGGGCTGCTTTGAAACGGCCTACAGACACCAGACAAAGCCATGGGGAACACGAACGGGCAACGGGCTTTGCTGATCACTCCCCTTGTCCCAGGGAAGAGGAGCCATGCATGTGGACTCATTCTCTCATCTTGAACCTTGGGGGAAGGGAATAAAAATCCCCGACAAGACGCCACGGCATCTTTGTGGCCGTTTGGACTTGGAAGGGCGAGAGGCTCTTCCCTGAGGCCAGAAATCCCCAGGGGGATTCAGAGACACTTGGACTAGATCTTAGGACTACGAGGGTGTGGGACGGAGGGCACCAGCTGCGTTGGGGTAAGTGATGGGTCTCTTGGCTGGAACGTGCTGGGATTTTTGGAGTGTGATGATTTCGTCCCACTTACCTGCAGCTTGAGCGGGTTGACGGGCTGGCTGGAGCAATTGGCCGGCACCGAGTAACGGGTCACGTACATCACTGGTTTCCCCTGGAAACTCATGGGGCAGCTCAGCTCCAGGACACCGTGGCTGATGGCGCTGGGACCCTCATTCACCAGCTGCAAGCAGGGAGAGGGAGGGTCTGTGCCGGCACTGGGCTCCCAGGGAACTCTGGCTGTGCAATGGCCTGGCAGGCCGGAGAGCTCCTATGTGGCAGGTCCCTTCCAACCCTACATTCCAGCTGGCCTGGACGGAGTACCCCACCCCTGCACCCCCCTCAGGATGGGCCTCCAGGGCCTCCCAGTCAGACTAGCCCTGCAGGCAGCCCCTCTGCTCCCAGGCTGGCCCCACACATGCCCCCCTCCTCATCCTATCCTGGCCCCAGGGCCCTTTGGTATCTCCCAGCAGCACGACTGGCAGGCCAGATGTCTGGGGGAACCGTGCTCCGTGTGACACTCACCTCATACACGTGCTGCACCTCGGGGCCCACGTCCTGCTCCTTCACTGGCTTCCTGCCAAGCTTCCAGCCCGAGATGGGGAAGGACACAGACTCGGGCTTGGAGACCCTGTGGGGCAGGCATGGACGGTCACTGGCTGCTGGCCCTGGGATCAGCCACTGCAGCGAGGGGCCACGGGCGATCTGGGCTGAGCTGCCAAACTCACGTGAGGCAGGGACAGGGAGCAGCCACTGCTGGGCCACAGCTTCCCTGCTGGGCTGGGCGGGATGCGATTAGTGACTGGGGAGGGGGTCCAGGGGGCTGCAAAGGAGGGGGCCACAGGACCTGGACTGAGGCTGGCTCTCCCACACAAGGCCTGGCCCCTTGCTCAGGGCTCAGGCTCTGCAGGGCCAACAGGGAGGCTGGGGCTGGGCACACTCACCCGTGGGAGGAGACCCTGGCAGCGGCCTCGACACGCAGTGAGAACGCCACCACCTCGCTGCGGGAGTTGTTCTGGTTCTTGCTGGGGAGAGAGCAGAGAGCATCACGGGGCGGCCCACTTCCCTGCACGGCCCGGGCTCTGCACGGCTCCCCGCTCCCCTGCACGGCCTGGGCTCTGCACGGCTCCCTGCTCCCCTGCACGGCTCCTCGCACGGCCCGGGCTCTGCACAGCTCCCCGCTCTCCTGCACAGCCCGGGCTCTGCACAGCTCCCTGCTCCCCTGCATGTCTCCTCGCATGGCCCGGGCTCTGCACGGCTCCCCACTCCCCTGCACGGCTCCTCGCACAGCCCGGTCTCTGCATGGCTCCCCGCTCCCCTGCAGGGCTCCTCAGAGAAGGAGGGGGGAATCCGGAGCCCTGACCCCATCCCCACTGGTTGGGGCGGGTCCCAGAGCATGTGTGGGGGGGCCTGGCGTTACCTCTGGATCTGGAACTCAAACTGGATGTTCTGCTTGTTGTCACGAAGGTGGGGGACGGTGAAGCGCAGGCCCCCTGAGAGCTGGGGGAGGGACAGAGTTGGGTTAATAAGCTCTCCCAGCTCCCTGCAATGTCTGGCTCCCCATCTGCCCCCGACATCCCCCTCGCCCATGAAAGTCCTGCTCCTTGTGTGCCCGACACACCCCTGGGTCCACGACAGCCCAGCTCCTTACCCCCTTGGTGCATCCCCAGCCCATGACAGCTCTACTTACCCCCAACGCACTCCCAGCCCATGGGCACCCTTGCCCCCCACCCATAGGCCCCACCCCTCACTCGCTCATTTCACCAGGCTGGGGAAGGGTTTGGGATGGGGGGAGGGTCAGCGTCCAGGTGGGAGCTCCAGGCTGCAGCTGGGGGTTTCGGAGTGCAAGAGGAGGTTCCAGGTGGAGGCAGGAGGTGGGGTAGGAGAAGTGAGGGCGCCGGCTGGGGGTGCGACTGCTGGGGCGGGGCCAGAAATGAGGGGATCAAGGTGCGGACTGTGACTCTGGGCTGCTGGCCTGGTGCTCAGACTGGCCGTGACTTGGGGCGCCTGGGCAGGGGCTCTTGCGGCCATGGGGTGTGTGGGGATGGCTCGCGCTCCAGCCACGGAGGAGGTTGGGGCTCCAATGGGTGGGAAGGGTGAGGGGGGAGCGTTCACTTGCCACCCATGCCCCAGCTGGTGAGAGCCCTGTTTGCCCCGATTGCCCCCCGGCCCTGGCTGGGCTGTCAGCAGCTCCAGCACATGCTGGTCTCAGCCTGTGTCGCCCACTAGGCCCCTGGCGAGGGCGACTGACGAGCCAGAAGCAGTTAGTGGGAACAAGGAGAAATCTCAGTGCCATGCCCTGCCGGGCCCACCACCCCACCTGCCCCAGCACCCCCCACCTGCCCCAGCCACTCCCCACCTGCCCTAGCACCCAGCCACCCCGGCACCCCCACCTGCCCTAGCACCCAGCCACCCCAGCACCCCCCACCTGCCCTAGCACCCAGCCACCCCAGCACCCCCCACCTGCCCTAGCACCCAGCCACCCCAGCACCCCCCACCTGCCCCAGCCACTCCCCACCTGCCCTAGCACCCAGCCACCCCGGCACCCCCACCTGCCCTAGCACCCAGCCACCCCAGCACCCCCCACCTGCCCTAGCACCCAGCCACCCCAGCACCCCCCACCTGCCCTAGCACCCAGCCACCCTCACATCCAGGGGCCTCACCAGGTCTGGCACCCCAACACCCCCTCCCCGATGCCCAGGGGAAGTGGCCAGACAGGCCATTGCCACCCCAAAGTCCTGCCTGGGCTCTCAGCAGAGCAGGTGGTGGTTAGGCAGCAGGCACTGCCCAGCGAGGGCCCCTGGCCAGCCCCCCAGGGTGCTCCAGACAGGGCAGCTACTCACACTGGTGCCTGCCTTCATGGGGTTGCCGAGGTCGCAGATCACCGTGCGGGTCCGGTTCACCGACTCATAGGCACAGCTCAGGTTGGTGAAGTTCTGCCGGGGGCGGGGGGATGTGAGATGAGAAGAGCTGCCCCTCCTCCTGCAATCCTCACCGGGCGCGGACCTGCCCTCTTGCCTGACACGCCCACCCTGCTCTGGGGGGCCAGCTCTTGTGCCGGAGTCCTGTCCCCAGGGGTCCCCATGCACCAGGCAGCACATGGCCAGCCCAAGCTGCCCGTATCCTGCCCCGGGGGATGTCTGGCACCGAGGGGCCCATGCCAAGGAGCTGCAGCCCAGAGCCATGTCTCCCTGGAGCCTGTGTCACTGGGGCAGCAGAGGGCCCTGCCCGACTGTCCTGGGCTGCCCGATCCCCAGGGTCCTCTGCCACCTACCCCCTGGTTGCGGATCACCCCGGAGTAGTCGGCCTCCACGGGCAGGGTGACGTAGAGCTCGGCTTCGTAGGCGCCGCCCTCGCCGCGGTTGTAGGCGTTGAAGGTCAGGTTCAGGGCGTTCTTGTCCCCCAGGTAGACCACGCTGTGCTCCCTGCCGGGCACAAGGGGTGTGAGAGCCAGCGGGCGCGGCCTGGCCCCGGCACACCCACCGCCTGACGCAGTCACAGCCAGGCTCCCCGCCAGAGGGGGTGCAGGCAGCTGGGGGTGTGCTAGCACCCTGGAGCCCAGCAGGGTCCTCACAGCCAGGCTCCCCGCCAGAGGGGGTGCAGGCAGCTGGGGGTGTGCTAGCACCCTGGAGCCCAGCAGGGTCCTTACAGCCAGGCTCCCTGCCAGAGGGGGTGCAGGCAGCTGGGGGTGTGCTAGCACCCTGGAGCCCAGCAGGGTCCTTACAGCCAGGCTCCCTGCCAGAGGGGGTGCAGGCAGCTGGGGGTGTGCTAGCACCCTGGAGCCCAGCAGGGTCCCCACAGCCAGGCTCCCCGCCAGAGGGGGTGCAGGCAGCTGGGGGTGTGCTAGCACCCTGGAGCCCAGCAGGGTCCTCACAGCCAGGCTCCCCGCCAGAGGGGGTGCAGGCAGCTGGGGGTGTGCTAGCACCCTGGAGCCCAGCAGGGTCCTTACAGCCAGGCTCCCTGCCAGAGGGGGTGCAGGCAGCTGGGGGTGTGCTAGCACCCTGGAGCCCAGCAGGGTCCCCACAGCCAGGCTCCCCGCCAGAGGGGGTGCAGGCAGCTGGGGGTGTGCTAGCACCCTGGAGCCCAGCAGGGTCCCCACAGCCAGGCTCCCCGCCAGAGGGGGTGCAGGCAGCTGGGGGTGTGCTAGCACCCTGGAGCCCAGCAGGGTCCCCACAGCCAGGCTCCCCGCCAGAGGGGGTGCAGGCAGCTGGGGGTGTGCTAGCACCCTGGAGCCCAGCAGGGTCCTCACAGCCAGGCTGCCCCCAGGCAATGCCCCCTAGCCACATGGCTGCAGCTCCCACCCCACCAGATTATTTTCGGGGGAGGGGGAGGCACGGAAATGCTGCTTCCCCAGGCCCCCACTCAGCAGCTGTAGCGGGGGTAGCCCTGCTCCCAGGGCCCTGCTGCTGTGGCTCCGCCCAGCTCCGCTTACAGGCAGCGCCAGGCTAAGGGCTTCCATATGCAAGCACAGCTGCTTGGTGTTAGCCGGGGGCGGGGGAGTCACGTCGCCCACGCAGCTGGGGATCCTCCAGGCCAGGCTCCCAGCTCTGCCAGGGAGGGGCTGTCAGCAGCTCCTGCCCATCTGGGCCTTGCCTGGAGGAGGGAGCGCACCCCCCAGAGCCAGCTGCCTCAGGCCCTTGGGGTTGGAGAAACGGGAGCAGGGCCAGAGCAGAGGCAGCATCCCCTGGCTCCCATTCTGCCCCAGACAGTGCGATCCCCACATCCGGGGCGTCGGGGGACCACCCACTCAACCCCCCCTGCAGGGACAGCTCTCCTCTCGCCCTGCAATCCAGACAGGCACCACTGCCTCTGGGCGCCCGGGGCAGCAGAACAGGAAGATGACAGGGTGGGGGCTGGCACCTGGACCAGCCCCCCGGACACTTCCTGCACAGTCCAGATCCGATCCGGGCAGGCCTGCCCCACAGCCTGCAAGGCAGCAAGTGCCCCGAGGAACAGCCCCACCTCGCAGCGGGGAGAAGAGACTCCACAAGGCCTCCATCCACAACGCTCTCTGCCCCGCCCTGCTCTCTGCCCATCCGCTCCCACCCCGCCCTGCTCCCCACCCCAGGCTCATCCTCCCCCAGCCCTGCCCCCCAGCCCCATACACCTTCCACCCCAGCGCTATCCTCCCCTGCCCCACCTCCCGCACTATCAGCCCAATCTGTGCCCCTTCGCGCTACCTGCCCACAGAGTTATCTGCCCCCAGCCAGTCAACTCCTGCACAGCGCCTCAGTCCACCTGGGCGGCTGGTCTCGGCCCTCGCTCCCAGCGTTCTGTGCCCTGGGGCGCCCTTGGCCTGAGGGGATGCCGGGGGCTGAGTATCCTCCGTGCTGGGCCCAGCATGGATCCTTGACTGGGCCTTGGTCAGGGAGGGGAAGGGCCTTGCTGGAAGCTGGGGATGGACCCCAGGAGTCCTAGTTCCCAGCACCACTAGACCACATTCCCCGCAGTGTGGGGTGGCTCCCCCCCCACGACCCCCACCTCCTCCGTGCTCTGAGCTGGTCCCAGCAGATGCCCAGGCGCAGCCCCGGCTCAAGGGGCCTCCTGCCAGCCTTACCCTGAGACCTCGAGCTGCAGGTCGGGGACGCAGATATTGTCCTCGCCACAGTCCAGCTGGATCTGGGCCTGGGGGTGAGAGAAGGTGGGGGTCAGTGTGAGCAACCCCTCCCCTGCTGTCTTAGTGGTGACAGCCGCCTCCCTGCCACCCCGTGGCAGGCCAGGGTGAATCCGAGAGCCTGACGCAGACCATGGCGCTGCCCAGCGTGGCCCTGTCCCAGCGTCTGTCCCTCAGCTCCTGGAGGGTGCGGCATGGCCAGCCGGGACCCCTGCGTGGTGCACACACATGGGGAGCCACTGGGCCCTGTGCTGCTCTCCTGGGCTCCATCACTTGCACAGATGCATCAGGCCCCTGGTCGGGAGTGGGGATGGCAGTGCAGGGGGAGGGGTGAAGGTCGTGGGACCTTTTCTGCCTGCTCCACCCCCAGTGCCAGCTGGACACAGGACAGGGCGGGGAGCAGCTGGGCACAGCTGGGTGCTGGTGAGTGGGCTCCAAGAGGGGTGCTAAAGAGGGAGACCCCACTGGATCCAGGGGAGCTCCCGGGGGCCCTGCTGCCAGGAGAGGCCTGGGGAAATGGCCCTGGGGACTCCGATTTGTTTCCTCCCTCCTGGGGCGGGCTCTATGGACAAAGCTGGGCTGGCAACCCCCCCCACTCCCAGTCCGAGCAGCGACTCCCCTGCCCCCAAAACAGCTGGGAGCCTGCCAGTCTCCCGCAGGGGGCCCTCAGCACCCGACAAAGAGGGACCTGCGCAGTGGGGTGCCAGCCTGCCCAGGAGCCCCCTTCCCTCCCCCTGCCGCACCTTCTGCTCGATTCTGTTCTTGGTGAGGTGGTTGAGGATGGGCTGCAGCCCGTAGGCATCCGCCGGGGCCCGCGAGTCGAGGCTGAAGCTCAGCTGCACGTGGATGGGGGACAGCTTGTCGCGGAACTCGGACTCGTTCTGGGGAGAGAGGGGAGCACCTGGGGCAGCAGGAAGGTGGCTCTGAGTCCCCGGCCCCACGGAGCTGCCACTGCCAAGGGACCCCACTCCTCCGGCAGCCTGGCCAGCGCAGCCCTTCGGGGACCCGAGAGCTCAGTGGCCAGGGAGCCAGAGAACCACAGTCAGGCGGCCTCCTCAGCGACCCCTGGAGCCCCCCCCCAGGCAAGGGCTGGTCTCCCAATGCCGGTCGGCTGGGCTGGCCCCACTTACCTGCAAGTAGATTTTCATCTCCCTGCACTTGTCCAGGGCGCCGTTGTGCACCTGGATGGTCTGGTTCAGGGTGGGCTTGTGCGACTGCAGGAACAGCGCCCGCTCCTTCTGCTTCAGGTGGTCCAGGTGCAGCTCCACCGTGAACCCTGCCAGGGAGGAGGCTGGGTGAGTGGAAGCCCAGGGGAGCGCTGCAGGCCCAGCTCCAGGCTGCGGGAGCACCCCGCTGCCTCCCCCTTCTGCGCACGACTGCCGCAGCATTGCACGGGCTGCCTCTGCCAAGGGCGCCCTTCCTCTGCCACGGCAGGCGGCTCCCTCTGGGGAGGGGCTCAGCTGCTGGTTCCCAGCCCACAGCAACCGGACAAAGCAGCTCGGGAAGCAAAGTGGAATCCTGTGTCTCACTGGAGTGAAGGGGAGGCTAGAGGCAGAGAAATTACCCAAGTTTGGACTCACTGAGGACACAGGTCATTAAACAGGTTACCCAGGCCATGGGAAAGTGGGTCAGGGCATCTTTAATCCCCTCCTGGAGCCAGGGCCTCAGGGTTACAGCTCATGTGACACACAGCGGTGTCCCTGGGGTCACCCTCACCTGTGTGGGGAGAACAGCACCCCCACTCCTGTCCCTTGTTGAGCCAACCCCCTGCAGCACAGCACCCCCTGCTGAGCCTCCCTGTCCCCTGCAGCACAGCGCCCCCTGCTGAGCTTCCCTGCCCCCTGCAGAACAGCACCCCCTGCTGAGCCTCCCTGTCCCCTGCAGCACAGTGCCCCCTGCTGAGCCTCCCTGCCCCCTGCAGAACAGCACCCCCTGCTGAGCCTCCCTGCCCTCTTCAGCAGCGCCCCCTGCTGAGCCTCCCTGCCCCCTGCAGCACAGCACCCCCTGCTGAGCCTCCCTGCCCCCTGCAGCAGCACCCCCTGCTGAGCCTCCCTGCCCCCTGCAGCACAGCGCCCCCTGCTGAGCCTCCCTATCCCCTGCAGCACAGCGCCCCCTACTGAGCCTCCCTGCCCCTGCAGCACAGCGCCCCCTGCTGAGCCTCCCTGCCCCCTGCAGCAGTGCCCCCTGCTGAGCCTCCCTGCCCCTGCAGCACAGCGCCCCCTGCTGAGCCTCCCTGCCCCTGCAGCACAGCGCCCCCTGCTGAGCCTCCCTGCCCCCTGCAGCACAGCGCCCCCTGCTGAGCCTCCACTCCGCCCCCTACTGACTCATCACACGCTGCCTCCTGGGCTCCCATCCAAGCCCTGGCATAGCCAGACCTAGTTTCCTTCACCTACCCCACACCAGAATGGACACCCCCCATTGGCTGCCAGGTTCCCAAGTGCCCTGTGATAGTGAAACTCCCCAGACCAAGGGATTCTGGGAATATCTGGGGCAGCACCTGGCTCCTGCCTGCTCCAACAACGCTCACTACTCACCAATGGAGTCGGGCACGTGCTTCCCTGAGGCGTTGAGGCAGAAGCTCAGGTTTATGCTGCCGAGATGGGAGAGAGAGATGTGCAATCAGACAGCAGCAGCTGCCTGCCTGAAGCAGGCCAACCCCTGCTGGAGCCCACCTGAGCCTTGCCAGACTCAGAGCAGGGGCAGGGCAACCACGCAGGACCTTCATAGACCCAGCAAGCCATTGCTGGGGTAGAGCCAGGAGCAGGATGCAGGAGTCCCACACTCTGCTCTGCTCTTAGTTACCCACCCCTCTGGGAAGATGAGGAATGCAATGCAACAGGGAAACTGAGGCACGGTCTCTGGTAGGGCTGGGAATGGGTGTCGGAGCTCCGGGCTGTGCTCTGGCCACTGTGCCCCCACTAGGTCTGGGCTGGTCAAAGGCTGGGTGACAGCTAGACCCAAGGGGGAAAGGCCTGGAGCCCTGAACCCAGATCCTGACACCTGCAGCGACCCCAAAGCCCGTGACATCTCCAGGGCTGCCTCCCACCCACTTCTAAATAATCCTCAGATTCCTGCCCCTACGCTGGTCCCCCCTCGCCCCAGCCCTGGTGCCGCTGTGAGCCAGCTAGCAGCCACCCCCAAGCGCCCGGGGACAAGTTAACCTGAGGGAGGTGGGAGCAAGAGGGATTCCTCAGGTCAAATCCCTCCCAGGGTGAGCAGGGCGGGGGTGGGGCCGCTGCAGCACCGGACTGGCCCCAGGGGGCATTCCTGCAGCCCTGCCCCTGTAATGCCCGTCCCACCCCGCCGGCTCCATCCCCCTCCCCCGTTCTGGTGCAGACCCCGCCCATTTGCCCCACCCCAATGCCAACCCCCCTCTTCACTTCCCCCTTCATCCCTCCCCTGCTGCTGATCCCCTCCCAGCCCCCTGGGGCGCCCCCCCCCATTCCCACCCCAGTGCCTCCCCGCCGCTCCGCCGGCTCCAGGCCGGGGCCGCCAGCGTCCCAGCTCCCTCACAATCGCTCATTCATGGAAGGGCAGGGCAGGCGGCCAGCAGCCCGGTTGCTGAGCAACAGATAAATAGCTTGCTCTAAACAGCCCCCCCCGCAGGCCTGGCGCGAGAGCCGCCAGCTGACACACGCGAGGCGGGGTGACACCCGGGGCGGGGTCCCCCACAGCTGAGCTCATTGGCAGTGTTTCAGGGAGCCCGGCCCCAGAGCGGAGCCCATATCAAAAGCCAAAAGCAGAGGCAATTTGCCCGGCCCACTGCTGGCCTGGGGCGTTCTGCCTGGCCGGATCCTCGTGTTCACTACGCCCAGGGAGCACTTCCCCACCCCACGCGGCAGTGCAGGAGGGGGGGAAGCACAGCAGCTGTTTAACCCCACGCGGCAGCGCCGGACAAGCAGAGGGGGAGAACCCAACAGCCAGTCACCCAGGCAGGCTCGCAGCCAGGCACTCGGCGTCGGAACGCTATGGAAGCAGCGCCTGCCCGCCGGGAGGCCCCGAGTCCTGCCCTAGGGGCAGAGCTGGGGGGGAGGGGGGCCGTTACCTACCAGGCCACGTGCGTGTCGGTGCCCTCCAGTGTGCAGGATCGCTCTTCGGGGTTGAACATGGCGGGGAAGATGCTGAGGGAGGCGCTGGCATAGACGATGGGGCGGCCTCTGTGTGGGGCGGCAGGACAACAGGGCAGAAGGTCACATGCTACAGTGACAGCCTGGAGGGACCAGGCAGGGTCGGGCTGGGCTGACCCTGAAGGGGCGGTGGGAAATGGGGCCTGAGAGCTGGGACGGCCCCCTGGCTGGGATTGGGCCATTCACTCCAGAGGACCTGGCTCCACATTGCTCCAGGAATCCCCAGAGCAGCCGCTTCCCCTCCCTGCCATGCCCAGGGATGCTCCTGGCTCAGGCTGGCTCCCATGCCACCCCCATGCTGGCCAATGACCTCCAAGCTGGCTGAGCAGACAGCTGCTAGGGCCCCCCCATCCTGGGGCTGAGGGCGGGCCGGGCGATGCTGAGCCATGCAGTGTGGGCTCCTGGAACCAGCCCCCCAGTCCACAGGAAGGAGCCCGCCCAGAGTCCCATCACCTACCGGTACACCAGGGCTGTGTCCACTCCGAACGCACCCACAATCAAGTCTGCAGGGCAAACACAGACAGCTCAGGGCCAGCCCACAGCAGGACAACACCTGGGCACCCAGCACTGTGTGTCCCCAGTGCCAGGGGAGCTAGTGAAGTGCTCACTGCCATGGGGCTGGGGGGAATCTGTGCGGGGAGGAGCTGGCAGGGAGCTTGCTGCCATGGGGCTGGGAGGGCGGGGTCTGTGCCAGGGGAGCTAGCAGGGAGCTCGCTGCCATAGGCTGGGAGGGGTCTGTGTCAGGGGAGCTAGCAGGAAGCTCGCTGCCATAGGGTGGGGTTGGGGGGGTTGTGCGGGCGGGAGCTGGCAGGGAGCTCGCTGCCATGGAGGTGGGGGGGCAGTCTGTGCCAGGGGAGCTAGCAGGAAGCTCGCTGCCATAGGGTGGGGGCGGGGGGGTTGTGCGGGTGGGATCTGGCAGGGAGCTCGCTGCCATGGAGGTGGGGGGGCAGTCTGTGCCAGGGGAGCTAGCAGGAAGCTCGCTGCCATGGGGTCAGCTGCCAAGTCTCCCCTGCGCCAACCCTTACCCGGGTAGCCGTTTCCATCCAGGTCCTTGGCTCCGCGGAGGGCAAACCCAAAGAAGTCAGGTGAGCTGCCAGGGGGCCAGTGCCCCTGCAGGACCTGGGAGTGCTGGGCCTTCACCCCGCCCGCCTGACCGTTGTACACGTACACCAGGCCCTGCTGCGCGTCCCCGCCGAACGGCGCCCCGATTGCAACGTCTGTGGGGAGACAAGCACTGAGGTCAGTGGGGGCATGAGCTGCACCCTGCTCCCAGGCCTCACCCCCCGCACGGAAGCCGGGAAAGGCAGCCAGACACAGGGCACCATGCTGGACTGTGGCACCGTCCCTTTCAGTGCTGGGCAGTGAGGGCGCAGGGATGGCCCCTTCCCCCGGGCTCTGTCCCCCATTGCCCCTCCCTGCCCAGCCCACAGAGGGCAAGGGCAGCTGGGTGGCCACATGCAGGGGCATTGAGGCTGCCATGGACGAGGACAAGGCTGAGACCTGCCAAACTCGTTTCACCTTGGTGACCCTGAACAGCTGGCGAGGGTGGGATTCCGGTCACCACCGACCAGACCTAGGTCCCTGCCTGGCCCCCAGGTGAGGCAGGACCGTGGGGGAGAAGCAGCTTGGCCTCCTGGAAACGCAGGGCTGGAGGAGATCTCGTAGCCTGCCTTGTCCAGCCCCCTGCTAGAACCAGCCACCCCGACAGATGCTTGTCCAAGGCGCCCAGGAAGCCCCGTGCTCAGAACGATGGGATCTGGGAGCCAGCAGCACCGCCTCTCTAGGCCCAGCACAGCTCCTATCAGAACAGCTCCCGCAGGCCGTGGCACCCGGATTCCTGCCCAGAGCAGGCCAGACACCCTGCGCAGGGCCTGGGGCTGCCCCGCCAGGGGCCCATTCCCACCCCATTCCTCTCCCAGGGCAAGCAGCCCCCTTGCAGCCTAATGAAGTCCCAACGTTGGCTGCAGTCAGGGCCTGCAAAGGGCTGGACGGGGACCCCATGAGCAGCTGCTGCTCCCCGGCTCCGAGGCGCTTGCCATTCAGGCTGACAGGCCCCCAGGTCTACACTGGTCGTTACGCTTTTCCCTGGGCTGTTTTTGCCTCTGGTAGTTCCTGCTGGGGTTGAAAAAATGGGAGAGTCCATAATCCCCTGCCCCCCTCCCGGGGCATCCCAGGAACCCAGACTCTGCGGGACCCTGGCTCCTGTAGCAGGGAGTGATCAAACTAAGGGGTGCACACGCCTAGCTTCAGTCCCAGCTGGGCTTCAGCCAGGGGGGAGGGGTCACACACACACACACCATTGTAGCCATCCTGGTTCAGGTCTCCCAGCGGGGCCAGGGTGCTCCCAAAGCGGCCGAACTCCTTTTCCCCTGTCAGCACCATGGAGGCGTTGGGCTCCATGCCGTGGGGCTGCTGCAGGTAAACGTAGACTCTGCCCACCTCCTGCACCCGCCCATCCTCTGTCTTCTCCATGAACAGCGGGGCGCCCACCAGCAGGTCGTCCAGACTTCAAGTGGAGGGAGAGAGAGAGATCTAGGGCTTAGACCCTGGGCTGGTGCTACAGCCGTCAGCAGCCTGTGGTGTGGGTGGGTATCTCACCTTCCACCCCACACTCAGCAGGGGGTGATGTTCACAGGGCACTAATGCCTGGTACTGCTCCAGCAGCTGCCAGCCAAGCCACCTGCTTGCTCCTGGCCCAGCGCCCAGCCTGGGGGTGCGTGGGTGTTCAAAGAGAGAGCCCGTCCTGCACTCACCCCACAGCGGTGCTCCTGCCCCAAAGGCCAGGCCAGGCCAGATCCACATCCACACGATGCTGGGACCAGGCCCAACCCCATGGGAGAGGGATCCACTCACTGGCCAACAACCCCTTCTCCCCAGTGCTTCTCTTCCACTCGGTGCCCAAGAGCCACTTAAAACTCTCCCCTTCCCTGCCCCGACTCTCTATGGGGCACGGGCAGCTGTTTGGGAAACTATAATAAGCGATGGGGCCATGAACAGGACTCAGGTGCCGCGATGTTCTACGAGAGTCCCACTCCAATCCATTGCACCCCACTCTCTCCCTGAGCTGGGACCAGAACCCTGGAGTCCTGCCTGTCTAGTACCCACCAGGGCATCCCGTTTCCCGCGATTTGCCACCTTCATGCTGCAGATCCTAAACAGCCATTTTCTATGAAGCCTCCTGCCCTGCCAGCTGTAGAGAGAGCTTTAAAAAAACCACTCTCCGGGCCATGTTAACTCTGGAGCCTAATGACAACCACAGAATGTGAGTTTTCAAAGCTCTTCCACAGCCAGTTAACACCCGCAGGAGAAGGCAGCTGCATGGCACCAGCCACATGTGCGTCTCCTGCTGGCATACTTGGGCTGAGCAGCGTTCTGGTGGGAGCTCATTGTCTGCCATGTGGTCACCCTGCCTGAGCCTTGAGGAGGCAGCTGGATTTAGGCCACATGGTCCGTGGCAGATGAACACCTGCAGCCTTAGGAACCAAGCGCCTTTATGGGCTGGGGCACAGAGCAGGGGGACCTGGCCCCACAGGGTGTTTCTATACTGCAGTTAAACACCCACAGGGGGTCGCAGGCTCAGGGGCTGTCTCATGGCGAGTTAGACAACGTGGGATCTAGGACCCACCTGGAACCTGAGCCCAGTGAAGTGGCCCCTTGGCCCGAGTCCGTGGACATGGACGGTGTCTGACTGTAGTGCAGACAAGCCCACCAGGGCAGTGGCGTAGCAAGGGCAGGACATGGGGGGGCAGTTGTCTCCGGGTGCCACACTAGGCTGGGCGTCAATGTAGTCCACCTCCACTCTCCCTGCTATTCCTTGGTTCGCCTGCTCCTCCTCCGCCCGCTGCGCTGGCTGGAGCTTCCTCCCCACCTCTCCGCCCCCAACCCAACCCTCCTCCATCTCCGCTGGCAGGTTAGTGCATCCAGGGGCTGGGCCCCAAACTGGAGGAGGCAGGGGAAGATGCGGTACAAGCTCCCCCACCATGGTCGGGCTCAGCCGTGTGCCAGGTTTGGGGTCCCACTGCGCAGAGGCGGCGAGGGAGGCACAAATTTTTCTTTTGCTGCCGGGCGCATAACACCTGCGCTATACCTCTGCATAGGGGCTGGCCACCACTGCCAAGGGGCTCAGGGTGAATTGAGGGTGCAGCCCAGCAAGGAGACAGCTGCATCCCCAAGCTCTCGGGACACACGGTGCTAATTAGCTGGCAGCCTTGGCCCTGGCTGAGCCCGGGAGAAGCCGATCTCCTGGACTCCAGCTCTCCACCTGGCTCCATCCCCTTCCCCGAGTGAGAGCCAGGGGCTAGGATGCTCTGGGGCTCCAACAGCCCTGTGAGAGGGCGTGTAGTGGGCACGTGCCTAGGCGGGTGCTGGAGCGTGGGACGCGTGTGCACGGGCAGGGGAGCAGTTGTGTGCATTTGGCAGCGTGTGTGTATGGAGGCGTGAGTTCCACTCACAATCCCTTCCAAATCGGGGCCTGCCGGGGGAGGCGGCAGGAGCCAAGGGCTGCGTCAGCCACTTCCTCAGAACGGGAGGAGCTGCCAAGAACTGGACACGGGCCCCACTCCCGCCCAGCCCCCCGGGCCCTGCTAAACGCGCTGCAGCCAAGGCAGTGACTGTGTGGCCATGGGGCGGGGAGAGGGTGCTGCTAAGCTGGGCCTCTGACAGGGTTTTGGTGTGAGCAGGGGCCAGGGATGCTGCTGTCCCATCCCCTGCGCCGCGGGTGCGGCTGGGTCCACAGGCTCCGAGCAGGGTGCTCACTTACCAGCCCCTCTGGAACAGGCAATTTATTCCCCACACATAGTCTGGGGGGGGGGGGGGGAGGAAGCCAGTCCGGGAGGGGGGGATGTGCAGTGCAGAGCCCTGCCACCTTCCCCCCCCCCCACTACACAGGCCCATCATGTGCCTCTCCTCATGCTACAAAACCCCTCACCCCTCCACACAGCCCAGCCCTTTCCTGCTTGACCCAGCGGTCCCCTTAATCCCCCAAGCCCCCAGGAACAGCCCCGCACTCACCCGTCGCCGTTCACATCAGCAGCAGCCACCACGTAGCCGAAGTAGGCCGCCATCTGTGGGGAGAAAGGGCCCATCGGGCTCCACGATCAGGCCGATGGATTTTGCCTCCCGCTACGAGTGGGGGAACCCCCCCAGGGCAGGGCCCACATGCCCAATTGGGGCCGGGGCTCCCTCTGGTCGGGCCTAGCCAAAGGCTGGTCCCAGCTCTGCATCCGGCTGGGCCTGTGGCCTGAGACAGGGACACTGCCCGGATGAGAAAGAGATTTTCAAAGCTCCTCCTTCTACTCCCCCCCCCCCCCCGGGGACTCCATCCCCCCCTCTCCTGGGCTGGGTCACACGCCCCCCCCCAGCCTGCAGGGAACCAGTGCCGCATGGGGCCAGCGCCCCACCTCACCCCCAGCGGCTAAGCGCCACGGGACAGGCCAGGCCCAGCTGCTGTGGAGAGCGTTGCTGCACTGAGCTCCTGTCCCTTTGCAGCCCTGGGTGGCCTGGCCCCAATGTCATCCCTCTACAGAGGCTGCTGGGGCCGTTCCACCGCCACCAGGACGGGAACAGTGCTCCCGCGACAATCTGTCAATGAACACGCCGCCCATGCGCCAAGGCAGCCCCAGGCCCCTCGCCCGCAGTTTCATGCTTCGCCCTGCATGCCGACGGTTCACTCTTCTCCCCCCACTGACAGGGTATTTCCAAAGCACTCCTAGCCCCATGCACCGCCACGGCGCTCCCAGGGCCCATCCGGGGCAGTGACACGCAGGGTCTGGGTAAGGGCGCGCCCCTCCCCCTGCACGGCCTCGTTCCAAAGCCCCTGCCACGCGCGAGGGCTTGGCCCACGTGGCCAGCACACCCTGCTCACCTGCTCCCCAGAGAAGTTATACAGGGACCTCATGTCTGTTCCATTCAGGACAGTGACCTGGCAAGAGAAGGCCCAGGTCACAGCTCGGTCGCCACGTGCCCATCCCCACCCCGCAGGGCAGAACTGCTCTGACCGGGCCTCGCTCCCTTCCCACGCGAGTCCCCGGCCGGTTTCCATTTGCCCCACTGGGTCTTCTAGCCCAGGCGGCCCCTGCTCACTACACTGCTCTGCTGAGTCAGGAGTGGGGGAGGAGTCCCAGCTGGCATCTGTGACTTTGTCAGGAAGGAAATCCAAGTCCCATTTCTTTGGCGCCGCAGGCTGTAAAGGCAAAGCCCATTGCAGCTAAGCGGCCTCTCCACATTACAGATGGGAAACCACACCGGAGAAAAGTCCTGAGTTCTAATGCACACCCCTGCTCTAACCACTAGACCCCACTCCCCCAGAGCAGAGAACAGAACCCAGGGGTCCTGAGCCCTAGCTTCCCTGCCCATTCTAACCACTAGTCCTCACTCTCCCCAGAGCAGAGAGCAGGACCCAGGTGTCCTGAGCCCTAGCCCTTTCCCCCATGCTCTAACCACTATACCCCATTCCCCCCAGAGCAGAGAGCAGGACCCAGGGTGCTAAGTCCCATCTCTCCGCGAAAAGCTCTGCTGTCATCTTTCAGTGGGGAGGACCCTGGCCGGACTCTGGTGTCGCTTGGGCAGAGTCACTCTGCAGCCAGTCCCCGGCAGCAGGTCTGGCGATGCCACACAGCAGGGTCCGGGGGCAGGCCATGGGTTGGGCCTGGGATGTCAATAGAGACGGGTCACATGCATGGAGGTGACCACAAAACCGTGGGTGGGCCGGGCTGCTCCTTCCTTCCTCTGCGTCATCCCCACCCTCCATCGCCTCAGCTCAGGCTTCGCGCCATTCCAGGGGGGCCTGTCAGTCTGTCTGTGTGCACCACAGCTCGTGGGGCTCGGGCTAGGGGCTCTGTGACTGCGAGGCAGATGTCGGGGCCTGGGCTGGCGCCCATGCTTCGGGACCCTGTGTGGGGGAGGGCTCAGCATCTGCCCACAATTACTCTGCCGGGGGTCACTCGATTGCAGCGGATACATGCCCTCAGCCGGAGGAATGTGCCAGTCACTACGGAAACAACCGACTCAGCAGGATTGTGGGGCATAGCAAGGCCCATGTGTGGCAGCAGGGGAGCCCAGGTGGGCCTGGTAGGGAGCTGGCAGAGACGGCCCCGCCCCGCACAGCCATTCTGCAAGCAGTGGCTGGGGGTGCGAGCACTGCACCCCCACCCCACCGACCCAGAGCCAAGCTAGGAGACAGGGGGAAATCCATCCACTTCAGGGGGGCCGTGGCACTGGCTGCTCTTGGCGCTCTGAGCACAGCCCGGGCCAGGCTGATGTGAGGCTCCCAGGGCAGATGGAGGGAGGCCAAGGGAAGCAGCGATGCAGCTGGAAAAGGAGGCCTGGAACATCTGGATGCAGCCAGGTGGAGAGACAGGAGAGCTCCCTCAGCCCCCACCCTGCTGCCCCGACCCAGGAGCTTACGTAGCCGTAGGTCAGGTTTCCCTTGGGAACGCCGGCCACAAAGTCTGCAAAGGAGCAAAGAGATACGGGTCCATGAGCTCCGGGCGGCAGCTCAGCCTGGGGGTGGGCAACACCGACAAAGCCAGGCTGGGCTGGCCAATGCCACACCCCGGGGAAATCAGTTCACCCAGACAATGGGCGGGGGACCCCTAGAGTCCAGACTCCAGGGGGTGAAGCCAAGACCAGCAGGGGTCTGGATCGGCAGAGTCCATCGATCCATCCGCTACCCTGCACCCGCGGTCGCTGACGGCTCGCTCCCTGCCTGGGGGTGGGGGCAGGCGGATCTGGCCTGAGCCCGACCCCAACCCCTCCAATCTGGGTGGCAGTGTGCACCCCCAGGCTATTTCTCATGGAACACGGGGCGAGCACGTCACAGTCCCCAAGCAGCAGGCCCCCCACGGTCACAGCCTTCCCGACAGCTACGTGAGGGTTCAAACCCCGGGGGTGGCTCATTTCTGCCTCCTCCACGGCTGCTTCTCCAAAGCCCCAGGCTCCCTGGGATGGACCCTGCACCAATCGGGGGGCAGAACTCCAGAGAACCCAGCATGGTTGGTACCTTCAATGGAATCCCCGCTGAACTCGCCAACGGCCACAGAATACCCTGCCAGGAGAGGAAGCGAGGGGTTAGGCTCCGGCACCGCACAGCACCATCCCCTTTGTTTTGGTTAGACCCTACATCAACACTGGGCAGGGCGCTGGATCAGACAGAACCACTCCTCAGCTGCTCTGCTCTGCTCTGTCCTGCCCCGGAGAGGGGCGAGGGGTTAGCTCCTGGGAGGGAGCACTGGGTGAGGGGTCGGGGTTCCCTCCCCATCCCTCACTGCCTCGCCGGCACCAAGGCACAGGCTGCATCTGCACGAGAGGAGATCCCTGGAAGTGGCTGCCACTCCATTGTCACAGTCTGTCAAGGGCCAGGGTCTATGGCTGCAGTGCAGGGGCTAGGAGGCAGGGACTGGGGTCTGTTGGGTGGAGTTGGGGGCTGGGGGGTGGACTAGGAGGAGAGAGGGCACCTGGGTTCGATTGCCAGTTCTGGGAGGGGAGTGGGGCCTAGTGGTTAGATTGGGAGGAGGCAGGACTCAGCTATGGGAAAGGAGTGATGTTAGTGGCTGGCCCAGGATGCCTGGGTTCTTTGGCCAGTTCTGGGAGGGGAGTAGGATCTAGTGGTTGGAGCGGTGGGAGGTGCTGGGAGGCAGGACTCCTGGGTTTGCGGTGCATCCTGGGAAGCAGTACAGCCTCCGTTTGCCCAGCTGCGAACAGCAGGCCTCCCATGGCGAGCGAGACGGGGTGGAAGCCCTCTCTCCGTCTGGCACGGGGGGGGCAGTCCAGTCTCAGCCCCTGAAGTTGGCAACCTCTGCCCAGGCCCGGGGAGCAGGGACTGCCCAGTCCCCGGCCTTCCCCGGATGAGACCACCGACGAGCCTGCAGGGAGGTGCCTCGGTCTGCTGGGAGCCGCCTCACGTCCCACAGGCACCCGGAAGAGGAACCAGCCATCCCCTCCCCCACTCACAGGACACCTCCCCCCCACCAGCCAGGGCACTCACCCAGATAGCTGTCGTCATAGATGGGGGCAGCCTGGCGTGTCTCCAGCTGCCCCTGGGTGGCCAGGATGAAATACTCAGGGTAATAGGCCTCCTTGATCTGCTCCTGTGTGGCCGAGATCACCTGGCCTGGGGGGAGATGGGGTGGACAGCTCAGAGCCTGGCACCATGGGGAGGCACCCCATAGAGGGGAAAAAACAGGGTGGGGGAAGGGGCGGTACCCGATGGGGAGGGGGAGAAGCAGGGTGGGGGAAGGGGTGACTACCCAAGGAAAAAACCAGGGAAGGGCTAGTGCCCCAGGGAGGGGTAGAACAGGGAGAAGATGGCAGGGGAGGGCAGTAGCAGAGGATGCGGGAGGGGGAAGATGGCATGGGAGGGGAGTAGCGGGGTGGGGGTGGGAATATGGCAGGGGAGGGCTGTAGCGAGGTGGGGGAGGGGTAATATGGCAGGGGAGGGCAGTAGTGGGGTGGGGGTGGGGAATATGGCAGGGGAGGGCAGTAGCGGGGGTGGGGGACACTCACCTTGCCAGAAAAAGCTTCCTGGGCCTCCAAGCAGCACTCGCCCGGTCTGCAGAGCAAAGAGCCTGGTCAGAGCCACAGGGCGAGACCCTGAAAGGGGGGAGGGACATGGGGGGAGGGGGACTATCCCCAGCGGGGTGTCACTGGGTTCCCCCCTTTCCCACCAAGCAACTACTGGTGTCCCCCCCACCCTCAAGGGAAAGCCAGGATAGGTGGGTTCAGAGTCCCCCACTGGGGGTAGCAGAGTGGGGCTGGGCTAGCCTCCGCAGGCCCAGCCATGTTGGGCAGAGCGGGGTTCCATGCTGTCCCCCTCGGGGTTGGGGGGACATGGGAGAAGCTGCCGCTCTCTGTGTTGTCCCCTCAGGCTTGATGGATGCCACAAGAGACCTGCCCTGGCACAGGCAGTTGGGTGGGGGGAGAGCAGGCAGAGACTCCCCCGTCCCACTTGTGGGCCACAGGGGATGCGACCTGGATGGGCCGGAGGGATTGGGATGCTCCTCACAAGGCCCCACTCCCAGTATCCAGCAATTTCCAACATGTGGGGGGTGGCACATCAGAACATGCTCCTTCCAGGGGGTCCTGCCCCTCTGCCTGCTAGGGGAGCGCTCCTGTAGGCGGTGCCTGTCCAGGGGCTGTCCTGGAGGAACCCAGCTCTCCCCCACAGACATGCTGGGGCAGCAGGCAGGGGGTGCTCTGTGGCTCCCAGCGCTCCGGGGCACAGCGCATGGCATCAGGGCCTCTCACCTTGGTGAACTCAGCGCTGAAACCACCCTGGCAGTACCCCTGCCCCGCCTCTGAATCCAGATCTGCAGCGAGAAACACCAGTGAGGGGAGAGCGTGCAATGGGGAGGGAGGCATGGGGGCATCAGGACTGTGGGCTCCCTGCCCCGTTCCAGCTACTAGGCTCCTCTCCCTACCTTCCCAGATAACACTGTTGCCACCCACTCAGATGCCACCCTTGGGAACATGTGCTCAGTCCAGCACATGTGAGGGAAACCTGGGACACCACGGACCCAGATGGAAAGATTTCCTGATTATCCCTCTAGGCTGTGCTGCTGCCCAGCCCAGCCCAGCCCAAGGAAGGGGCACCAAAGGGACTCTCCCCCCATACCTGTGCGGCAGGGCGAATACTCCACGAACTTGGTGAAGTTGCTGACAGACAGGTAGCAGGTGCCCACGGGGTCTCGGCTGGACTCCTCCTTGATGGTGCGCCAGCTGTACAGGGGGGCACAGGCCTGGGGTGGGGACAGAGCAGCTGGGTCAGCAGCTGCTGGGGATGGGGGAGATCTAGTGACGCAGGCATAGGAGGCCCTGCTACATGATGGTGTCCATGAACCCACTATCTACTCTAGCACAGAGTGGGGCCAGGCGAGAACCCCCTACCCCACACCAGGCCGAGAATCCAACATCCATCCCGCTCCCGGGTGGGCACTGCCCAGCCGGAGTCCCCCTGTGCCATTCTCACCAGGATGGAGCTGCCGTGGGACCGCACTGTTGCGCCGAACCATTGCAGGGATTTGAACTCCACTGGCACCAGCCCGTCCAGGCCAAAGTCATGTGGGCGGGACCCTGCAAAGACAAACTTGGTCACAGACGGGCTGGGCTCCACAACCAGCACTAGCCGCTCCCCCCATGGGAGCCTGGGACACAGCTCGGCCGCGCAGTGGGCAGCACTGACCCGACAACCCAAGGGACAGCATGGCCCTGAGGCCCCGACAACTGGGAGGGAGCTGCTGGCATAAGGCAGCCCCCTTGCAAATGCAGAGGTGGGGTGTAGGACTGCATGCTCCGAGCTGTCTCGAAAGGGGACAATTGGCCAAAGTGTCCCAGGAAGAGACAGTCTGTTGCCCTCCCCAGCCCCCCGACCGCTTGTCAGGAAAACACAAGTGGAGATGAATTCCTGGAAGAGCAAGAACTCCTTCTCTCCCCCTGCATTGGACCCACTGCTACTGCACTGTGCCCCTGCCCCCACTGCAACCACCCTGTACTGCATCCCTGCCCCCACCACAATCTCCCCCATTGCCCCTACCCTGTGCCTCTTCCCCCACTGCAACCACCCTGCCCTGTATCCCTTCCCACACCCTCTGTCCCCTCTTCTGCACACCTGACCCCAACCTGCACTGCAACTCGCTGCCCCCATACAGCCCCCTGCATCCTACGCTGTAACATCTGGGACTTCTTTCCCCTAATCCGCCCTCTCCCATCATCCACACTGCCCTCCCTCTTCTGCAGTGCACCTCCCTGCCCCCACATTGCCTTGGGAGGGGGTTCCTGTATCCAGTCCTACCACAGCTGCCTCTTGCATCCCCCTTTCTTCCTCTTGTCTCTCCCCCCACATCTTGGCTCTAGGGCACAGGGGGGCACACTAAGGCTGGCAAGCTACAGCCGGCCAATCAGAGCCTTCAGTCTGGACCCCAAGCTCCAGCAGGGGTCTGGACAGTCTTGCTGCAGAGAGCCAGCCCAACTCCCTGGCAGTGCAGCAAGCAGGGGTGGCTAGTCCCCGGCTCTGCCCCTTCTGCCCCCTCCCTCACAGCTTCAGCTTCCCCCAGTGCCTGGGACGCGCCATCAGGGGGTGGGCAGCAGGGAGGGTTGGATGGGGAGGGAGATCCTGGGGGGACAGTCAAGGGGCAAAGGAGCGGGGGGGCTGGATGATGGTAGGGGTGCTGTTGGGGTCTGGGGCAAGGACTGGGGGGCGGGTGGATAGGGGGCAGGAGCCAGGCCATACCTGGCTGTTGGGGGGGACACAGCCTTCCTTATCCTTTCCTACCCAGCTCTCCTTACAATTCCCCTACCAGCCCTCAGGCCAAAATGTTTGCCCACCCTGCTCTGGGGTTGATGAACCCAGAGCCACCTGTGGTTCATCATTAACCACTTATCTCAGCAGGGGATCATGGCCCCAGAGCAGGAGACGCAGTGACTCCAGCTGCCGGCAGGGTGCTGAGGGGAGCGAGGGATCGGCCAGCAGGGCCGGGAGCCAGCTGGGCCCGTCTGAGAGGGTTTGGTCCGAGCCAGGCGGGGCGACGCTCCCACAGGGCCGGGTCCCGCTCTCCAGCCGTAACGCGATCGGCAGGGCCGGCGAGCCAAGGAAAATCCCCTGGCTGCGAGCCAGCCACGGCCCCATCCGAGCTGCTCCCTCCAGGGCGCCGGCATCCCCCGCAGCCAGGGAAACCCTGATCCAGGTCACCGCAGCCGGGCGCCAGCTCTGCAAGCCAGCCGCAAAGCCCTTGCTTCCCTTTGCAGAGCTGGGTAAATATTTGTCCTGGGCCAGAGTGAGAGGCAGCCGGAGCCGAGCCGTGGCCACGTGGGCGGGAGAAGGGGCCCCCTCCCCCAGGGTTCCCTGCCCCCCCTTGCAATGGCCCTGACTATGTGGGGAGCTCCGCTCCTGCCCCCCAGCCTGTGGCTCGGTCCCCCGGGACGGCACTGTCCATTGGCAAGGGATCCAGCGCGTCACCCTGGGAGAGCAACAGCCGCATGGATGTGCCCGTTGCCATGGCAACCCCCGGACTTTGCACCCCACCTGTCCCCACACAAGGCCATGCCAGGGCCCAGCTGGGATCACCCTGTGAAAACCTGGAGGATGCTGGGAACAGGCTGGCTGCCATGGAAACGCAGCTGCCTCTGGAGTGGGGCGCAGGGGATGTTTAATGGGGCGCCATGATGTCAGAGGGTCCTATGGGACAGGAAGTGATGAGGAAACACGAGTTGGGGGAAGATGGGGGGCACAAGAACTATCCAAGCTGGGAGGGGCCAGCACCCCCCAGCGAAGGCCTGTCCAGACTAGGTAACCAGTTCATCTTAATAGATGCTGCGTACTGGGTAATAGTTAACTGCTACCCAGGAGCAGCCCCCCTCCAGCAGACGCTTGCTCCAGCCCCACTGGGCCCCATGGCAGGACTCCTGGCTCCCAGCCCACTTCCAGCAGCCCCACACGGGGCCGTCAAAGCCCCTCCGCTCGCCCTCCTCTGGGCTGGGACAGACCCCCTGCTCCAGCCCCCCCCCTTAATCACTTAACTGGTTAAACAATTAAACAGGAGTGTACATCCCTAGTCCTGGCAGCCCCGGGGGGCTCCAACAGTGTCCCAGCCTTCAGCTGTCCCCCAGCTCTGCAACCCCTCAGTCCCAGCCCCACAGCCCCTGCTACCTCAGCCCTTAAACTCTGTCCCCCAGCTCTGCCACTGCCCCTCAATTCTGGCTCTGCAGCCATCACTGACCCAGTCCTTGGCTCTTCCCCCCAGCTCTGGTCCTGGGGGGCTGGGCTGGCCAGAGGAGCTGCCCCCCTGTTTCTGGGATTACTGCGAATCTGGGCTCTCCCGCACTGGGAGCGCTGACTGCTAGGCTGCCCAGCCTTTCTGGCCAGGGGTGGGCATGACCTGGGGCTGATGCCCTACCTAACCTGGCCCCCCCCACCCCAGCTTCACCGGCCGCACTCTCAGAAGGAAGCTGTGGGCTTGACCAGAAGGGTCAATGCTCCCTCCAGGGCAGGGAGAGGAGACAAGGCCAGTGTCCTGGGGGAGGGGTGCTCTGGGTGGAGGCAGGTGCAGGGCACTTTGGGAGCAAGAGGCCTCCGAGCACAGCAGCTTCGTACAGCGCCAGGGACAGAAAAAGCCTGTCGGGCTCTGTTGGGGTGCGCACGGCAGGGACCAGCCAGACTGCGAGCATTTGCTGTGGGGGAGACCCGGCTCCTCTAGTCCTGCCCCTGCAGCCGGGGGCACAGTGAGACTAGATGGGAGTGCCGGGCCGGCGGTGCTGGAATGGGGGCTGGGTGTCATGGCGCCAGGATGGGGCTGTGCTGCCAGGTCCCTGGGCCCAGGCAGCAGATGGGGAGGGGAGATGACAGGAGGCTCCCCCCAGCTCAAGTCACTGTGGTTTGGGGGCCTTAGTCCGGGGTCAGCTCCAGCAACACTAGCAGCTTGCAGACTGGCTGCTGGCCCTACACAGAGCCCACCGCTCTGCTCTCTGCTCCGGCTATGCAGGGAGGCCAGAGCCCAGGGCATGGAGCCCAGCAGGGCCAGATTTCCCTTGGCTGGGCTGACTAACAATAGGAGCCGCTTGGCTGGGGAGGGAGGAGACAGGCCGGGGCTAGCGGTCTCATGTGGCTGCTGCCCAATCCAGAGAGGGACAGGGCCACCTTCTGAAGGGTGCAAATCCCGGGGACAGGGGAATTCGCCAGGCCCCGGCCCCATGAAATTCCCTGGGGCTTCAGGGCTTCCCCCCCTTACAGCTCATCCCATGGACAAGAAAGAATCTCAGTCCCGACACCTGAGCTCCCAACTATCCCACCCTGGGCTCTGCACACACACACCAGCTTTGCTGCTGCCCCTCGATCCCAACCCAGAGCCTCCACTGTCCCAGCCCTTGGCTCTGTCCCCCAGCTCTGCCGGTGCCCCTCGATCCTGACTAGTGTTCCCTGTAAGCTGGGCGCTTGAGCAGCCGCTCAGGAGAGATTCCAGTGCTGCCCAGCCGATTAGCAGAGCGCCCAAGCTAGGTTCTGTGTTTCTACTGGTGGTGCACACTCGTGCATGCCTTGGTGCACATAAACATTTATTCCACACGTGGATGGAAACAATTAGAGGGAACACTGATCCCAACCCACACCCCCTGCTGTCCCAGCCCTGGGCTCCCCCTCTGTCAGCTCTGCCAGTGGTCCTCAGTCCCGACCCACAGACCCCACTGTCCCAGCCCTTGGCTCTGTCTCTGCCTCTGTCAGTGCCCTTAATCCCAACCTGCAGCCCCAGCCCTGCCCTCCAGCCCTGCCAGTGCCCCTCAATCCGAACTCACAGGCCCTGCTATCCCAGCCCAGAGCTCCCCCTCTTCCAGCTCTACCAGTGCCCCTCAATCCCAATCCCAGCCCTGGGCTCCCCCACACCCAGCTCTGCTGATGCCCATCAGTTCTGTTTTACAAGAGCCTGCCTAAGGGGAGGAGCTGTGAGCCAGGACAGGTAACCCCCCTCCCGCTGGCCCCTCCTCCCACGCCGAGGTAGGTTCGCCCTTTACCTGTCTGGTCAAATTCAATGGGGGTGCAGCTGGTGTTGCCCCGGTGCCAGGGGCAGTAGTAGACGGCCCCGCCCTGCGTGACGTTGGGCTGGCTCGTGTTGGCCTTGGGAGCGCCGACCAGGATGCTGATACTGCTGCGAAAGGGAGGAGGAAAGGGCTGTGAGTAGATGGCACCTGGCCCCTCAGCTGGGCTGGGACCCTCTTCCGCGCCCACCCCAGGGTCCCTGCCCAGCTCCCAGGCTCGATGCAGACAGCCCACGAGCCACTGCTCCAGAGCCTGCTGTGCCCCTGCATGGCTGATGCCAGGGTCTGCTGGAGCTGTCGCGGAGCCCTGGTTCCTGGGGGCCAGTGTAGTCCCAGTCTGAGACCCCCTGCCCCATGTACCCTCCTGTGTGCCTCCAGCAGTCACTGCAGGAATTAGCATAACCCACCCCCAGCTGGGAGCACTGGCGCTGGGTTTGCCCCATCTCTCCCCGGGATCCCCAAGGGCTGGGCCTGCCTCCCTGGGCACTGGCTGCAGATTCATTGCAGGGTCCATGTGCCAGCCGCCAGGCTTGCTCCTTCCCCGGGACACCGCTCCTAGCCCCAAGCCCCCTCCCAGGGATTCCCCTGGCGAAACAGCTCCAGGGGAGCCCCTCAGCCCCGCCACGGCAGCAGCTTCCCAGCCACTGCGGGGGACCCGGAGCTGCAGCAACCGAGCAGGGCTGGGGGAGCTGGTCTTCCCACACTTTGCTCATTAAGGAAGAGCCAGCAGGAGGGAGGGAGGGAGCCCCCAGGTCCCAGCAGGCCCTGGCTGCCTGTTTGCCATGAGGCCAGGAGGGGATGGGGCCAGAGAGCAACACCAGAGCTGTATAAAAAGGGACTTGCCCTTACGGGAGGGAGGGAATTGTTGGGGGGGGGGAGTGACACATCGACAGGAGCCCAGACTCCTGCTCTGAACCAGGGCTGAACGCCTGCACTGGCCAGGCAGCTGGAGGGGGAGGGAGGGAAACTCTTGACAGGAGAGGCAGGGATTTCTCATGCTTGGCCTCTCCTTAAAGGGGGGGGGGGGAATCTACAGCACAGCGCCACTCGCCACTGCGTTGGGCCTGCTGTTCCCTGCAGCACCGTGCCCCTGGTCGCTGTGCTGGGCCAGCCCCCTACTCAGCCCCACAGCCTGCTCCCCACAGCACCGTGCCCCTTGTCACTGCACTGGGCCAGCCCCCTACTCAGCCCCACAGCCTGCTCCCCACAGCACCGTGCCCCTTGTCACTGCACTGGGCCAGCCCCCTACTCAGCCCCACAGCCTGCTCCCCACAGCACCTCCCAGTGCCACAGTGAGGCCTCAAACCCACTCCTCATGCCCCCCCCCCCCCGCCACCTGCTCCTTTCCCCAAGCTTCATTCCCCTCTGCACTCCCCCTTCCACGGGTCTCCCTGCGCTCAGCTGCACAGTCTCCAGCTGAGCCTTGTCAGCACCTGGCACAGGGGGCCCTTGTTGTGGGCAGCCAGGTGTGCTCAGAGCAGCTGCGTGGCTGCGACTCACCCACCCGAGCCCAGCCAGGCCCGGACAGAGGTGAACCCTACCCCCGCCCACAGGCGCCTTGGAGGGAGAGATACGGGCCGCTGGTGCTGGCTCACCCAGAGCTGGCCCCAACCGCCAGCCTCCGTTGGGACAGCAACTGGCTGCTGGTCTCCACCACTTGGCCCCTGGGCTGCCTCTGGGACCAAGGCGCTGGAATCCCTGCCTGGAAACCCCAAAGGAGCCAGGTTCCCTGGATGTGCAGCCTGAGGCCCCTCCATTCAATGGGAGACCCTCAGCTCCCGGGGCAGCTGCCATTCCTGACTCCTAGGCAAGGTTCCCTCTAAGCTACGCAGTAGTATGGCCCCGTAGCTGCTTAATGAGCCCTGCCCAGGGGCTCCGGGCTGCGTGCATGGAGCAGTCTCTCCCAGCCCATCGCTCAGCGGGGAGCTACTGCTGTCGAGGCACGTCTATACTAGAAATAACTCCTGAAATAACAAAATTGAAATAGCCTGTCCCCACGACAGGGGAGCCTCAAAATTACTCTGAGGAGGGCTCCGTTATTGTGGACGTGCTACCTCGACTTAGAGCCCCAGGAAGCACTGGGGAGTCATCACTTCAAATAGCTCGGGGGAGTAGTCATTTTGAAATAGCAGCAGCACAGCATCCACACGAACGCTATTTTGAAATTAGCGTTATTCCCCGAGGAAAGCAGGAGTTCAGATTTTGAAATCAGCAGCCCGTTATTCCGAAATAACGGGCTCTGCTTGTTTTGTCGAAATAAGGGGGGCTATTTTGAAATGACTCCTTAGTGTAGACCAGGGGTAGCTGAGGGAGAAGTGCCCCTCCCCCAGCCAGGAGCTCCACGTGTGGCAGCCCTGAGCCCTTGGGTGGGGCTCATTAAGCAGCTGTAGGGCCGTGTTGCTGTGTAGATTAGAGGGAATCTTGCTCCTAGGGACTGTCCCAGAACTTTCGCACTTCACCCCACATCGGCTGTGTCTACACTGGGCCACTTACTCGGAATAACTTGCCAGCTGTCTACACTGGCCGCTTGCTTTTCCGGAAAAGCAATGATGATCTACTGTAAAATTGTCAGTGTTTTTCCGGAAAAACTATGCTGCTCCCGTTTGGGCAAAAGTCCTTTTCCGGAAAAACTGTTCCGGAAAAGGGCCAGTGTAGACAGCACAGTAGTTTTTTCCGCAAAAAAGCCCCGATTGCGAAAATGACGATCGGGGCTTTTTTCCGGAAAAGCGCGTCTACATTGGCCACAGACGCTTTTCCGGAAAAAGTGCTTTTCCGGAAAAGCATCCTGCCAATGTAGATGCGCTTTTTCCGGAAATACTTATAACGGAAAACTGTTCCGTTTTAAGCATTTCCGGAAAAGGGTGCCAGTGTAGACGTAGCCATAAGGATTGGGTACCTCCAGCTCTGGGGGTTGGTCTTAGCACTGGTGCCACATGCTTAGCTTCCCCTCAAACACACTCAACATGCTCCCAAGTGCCTGCAGACATGGGGAGCAGTCTGACTCCGCTCTCCATGGCTCGACCCTTTGCAGCGGGTGGCCCGAGAGGGCTGGAGACCAGCATCCTCCCCGGGTTATCCTCCCCGCCCCCCATCCCATGAGTCAGAGGTGCCAGCTCAGCCCCACCCAGCACAGAGCAGAGTCAGCCCATGATACACCACCCCACAAAGTAGCACCCTGACCCCCATATGCCCTATGTGAGATGATTCTGATGCGTCTGGTACAAGGGCTGCCTTTTTGGGAGGTATCACTGAGGGTATGTCTACACTACCCCGCTAGTTCGAACTAGTGGGGTAATGTATGCATACCGAACTTGCTAATGAAGCCCGGGATTTGAATTTCCTGGGCTTCATTAGCATAAAGCCGGCTCCGCCATTTTTAAAAGCCGGCTAGTGCGAACCCCGTGCCGCACGGCTACACGCGGCACAGGCTAGATAGTTCGAACTACGTAGTTATTCCGAACTATCTGTACGCCTCATGGAACGAGGTGTACAGATAGATCGGAATGGCTACGTAGTTCGAACTATCTAGTCCGTGCCGCGTGTAGCCGCGCGGCACGGGGTTTGCACTAGCCGGCTTTTAAAAATGGCGGAGCCGGCTTTATGCTAATGAAGCCTGGGAAATTCAAATCCCGGGCTTCATTAGCAAGTTCGGTATGCATACATTACCCCGCTAGTTCGAACTAGTGGGGTAGTGTAGACATACCCTGAAAGAGTCTTGATCCATCGAACATGAATATCCCACAGAGCTGCATGCGCTAGCAAAGTACAGGAAGTTACAAAGTTTTTACATGTGTGTTAGTGAAATACATGGGGAGGTTGGGAACGCCACGGCCAGCCTGTCAGGGGCAGCAAAGGGGCACCTAGTGAGGCAGATTTACATCAGCAACAGCTGGACACATGTCCATGGCCCCAAGAGGGGAAGCCATTCTCCCAATGGGCAGCACAAACTCCTCAGAGAGGCACAGGCGTAGGAAAGGCGACCTAACCCCCAAGTCACAGCAAGAATCTTCCTAGCAGCTGTGGGAAATTTTCCCAGACAACAGCATCACCACATGGCCTCTCCTCCCCCTGCCCAACACCTGGAACAGCAGCCAGAAGACAAAGACTGAACTGGGGTGACTGAATGAGAATCCAGCCTGTGTCCTGCGAACTGTGAGCAGCTGTAACACGTGTACGGGTGAGAGACTGATTCAAACCCTGCTTAGTCTCTTAAAAGTTAGAATTTCAACTGTGCGCCAACTTTAATTTCTTAGGTATCCAGCTATGATCCCGCCGCCTGCTACTTCATCACTGAAAATCTGTCTCTGTGGTTAACAAATCGGGTTTATATTTTACTGAAAACAGTGCGGTTCTGATAGCAGTGCTGGGTGAATCTCAGCCCAGCTTAAAGCTCCAGATACATTCAATGAGATGCTTTAAAGTGCTGTACAGTCACAGAACTAGCTTTGGAACGATTTCAGAGCACTCCTGAAACATGGAGGGCGACGTGCAGAAATCTGCAGAGGGCTGCTGGTCTGAGGAATCGGGAAGAGGTGAGCGGGGTGGGAGTCGGCAGGGAAATGGGCGAGGGGGAAAGGTGGTGAAAGCTTTGAAGAAGCGCTTGACGCTGTGGCTCAGGCGCGTTGCATCTGCAAAGATGCTGTGAAGCAGGGTCTGTGGGACAAAAATGTGAACCCCCTGGCTGAGATTGTGTCTCTAGCTGACGCCCTTGAGTGGACCCAGGCATCTACTGACACTAAACCACAGAAAGAGGAGTTCAAATTAGGGATGTAATGGTGTAGTCGATTAACCGATACGCAAAGACATCGGTTAATGCTTTAGACTACACACATTCTGTCCTCCCCTCTCCTTTTTTTTAGCAGGCTGGCCAGCAGCCCAGCTCAGTCCTCAGTCCAGGGACCTACTCCCACTGCGGCTCTGCATTTAAAGTGTATTAGGAGCCGGGCAGGCAGCCCGGCTCAGTTTTGGCTTGCGCCGGGTCTCGGAGCTCAAATTCCCCCTTAGACAGGGGCTGTTGCTACCCCGCGCTGCTGCCTCTTTATCAGAGGCAACAACACAGGGCGACAGGCAGCCGGCCCTCAAGGGGAGCAGCTTTTTTAATTGGCTACCCTTGCAGACGAGCTCCCTCCTGGCAACCTGCGCTGCTGCCTCTGATCTAGAGGCAGCAGCACGGAGCAGCAGGGGTCTCCTCGGGAGAGGGGCCAGAGCGCACTAGCTGCCGGCCCCGCCCCCAGGGACTATAGAATAGTTGACTAACCGATAAGAATTCATGAGGTTACTCGACTGTTCAGTTACCCGATATTTAACATCCCTCGTTCAAATATGGAGGGAAGCAGGGTTCCTGTTTTACCCCTGGGAAAAGAGGGTGGCTGCGAGGCTGGGCACACACCTCCCCAAACTCAGGTCTCTGTTCCCCATCCCAAGCCTCCTGTAAAAGCAGAAGAGTCCACAGGTGCTGTCACTACAACGCCCTGATCACCCAGGGAACAAAAGCCCTGTGCTGGGAGGAGGTTGACACCAAATAGCCCATATTCTTGCTGCTGCCCTCAGCACAGAGCCCTCAGGCGCCGGACCCCTCTCGGTTTTGTGGGCTTGGACTCTGCAGAACCAGCGTGCAGCCCAGTAGAACTGTCGGAGCGAATGGCAGGACTGCTCACGGCGGGAAGATGCCAGTGCCAAGGCTGCCAGGGTTAAGCAGAATGTAATTCAAGAAGGTGCCATGTGGCCAGGACAAAGGCAGAGCTTTGATGCACAGGAAGTGTCAGGATCCGTGTGCCTTTGGCCCAAATGCCCATCAGAATGGATGGGCCAGAAAGGGAGTTAAAGGTGGGAGGGGTGGGTGATACCCCCACCCCTCCAACATGCTTATGGGGAACGGTTTTTCCATCTAGAGTAGGTTGCAGGGTGATTCTGACAGGACCCCGGGGAAAGGACAAAGTCCCCAGAACTGCTGAAGGAAAAGGAGAAAGTGTCTTTGATTCCTCCACAGCAGAGGGAAGCCACGTGCTTGCAAGTGTGGGGGGGAGAAGGGGGTGCCCCCCTGCACCGGAACTGAAGGCAGCACCTCCTCAGGAAGGGGAAGAGTAGCCCCTGCCACTGAGAAAACTGCCCAGGGTATTAGCTGCTTTGCAGATGGGCAAGGAATAGATCCCACCCTAGAGAACACAGAGAGCTGTGTCCTAGCGGGGGACCCAGAAAAGGAAAGTGGGAAAGAAAAGCGCGAGTATAGGAATGTTTCCTCACTGGGGAGAGGATGCCCAGGACAGAGCAGCTGGTTCAGCATTTGTGCACCCAGACATGTAGCCTGTAACGCAGGTTCAGAGAGGGGACTATGTATCTGGCCTTAGGAAAGGGAGCCCTCACCCAGCCAACTTCTCCAGGGCGCTAGAGTAGCCCAGTCTTCCAAGACCCTGGTTCTGACATGCACGTGTGAAGTGGTTCTGACCCGTGTGTGTGAAGTGGTTCAGATGTGTGTGGGTAAAGTCACTTTTTCTCTGTTAAGATGCGGCTTCTGTGCCTGGAACAGCCAAGAAGTGGAGTCCAGGAAGTGCTGTCTGTGAGCAAACAAAGGACCCAGCTGGCAGATGGGAGCTGGTTTTCCACGGGGCTGATAAGTAGGGATGTGAATGGCTAACTGGTTAACCAGGAAGCATCACCCCTACAGGGTGAAACTTACCAGTTATGGTTAACTGGTGGGAACTGGAGCAGCCTCCGCCCACAGAAGAGGCGGGGGGGAGGAGAGGGGTGCTCCAGACCTGCGAGTCCACCATGGGCAGGTGGCACTCCAGCCCACCCAGGGCAGCCCCTGTTTGCAGTGATGGCATGCCTCGACCGGGACAGTACAGCTCTCTCTACCGGGAGGACACAAGAAGCAGCTGAGGGAGAGCCTGCTAGGGTGCATCTAACCAATGAGCAACCACTCTTAACCCAGAAAGCTCAACCTCCTAGGAAAAGGGGCAGGGAAGGGCCAGTACTGGACACAGGGAAAGCCTCAGAGGGGCAATGGATTTTTCCTTATGTACAGTCCAGGAGTTGGGGGGGAAAAGTCCACAGAGGGCCAGGAGTCCCCTGACATCTTCACCTCCCCGGAGCCTGCACTCCCAGATACCCCAAGATCATTGGCGTAAGAACCCGTAGGGACAGGAACACTGCAGAGAAAGAAAAAAAACCCCATAACGGATACATGCTACGGTTCCGGAAGGAGCTGAAAGACACAATGGGTATTGTACAATCCCAGCCAGTCTAAACAGAGGACGTGGTATGACACAGACACTTGTAAACACCCAGCTGTGTTTGGCTGTGCACACAAATATCTTTGGTGCTACTGTTAAACTTGGTGTTAAAAATCTGTTGCTTGTGCTAAACCTGATGGCCAAAATTGGTAGGGATGTCAAACCCTTGAAAGAACTCATCCGGTGTTAAGAGGCCATATGACAATGCTGCTTCTCTGCTAATGCCTGTAAGCAGGCTTGAAACTTTTCACAGCAAAGAAACCATAATAAACCTGGCTCGCTTCTGGAAGGGGAAACTGAGGTACAAGCCCAGATGCCCAAGTTCTAGAAAAAATTAATATCTACACTGAGCTCACAGAGCCTGGAGCAGTGGAAGGCTTAACCATGCAGCAAAGCTACAAAGAAACAGCCCAGAGAAAACACACTTGCTAACTTTTGAGCTCGCTAGACAGCTCCACAGAGTTCAAAGGCCCACTGCACTTTGCAAGACCACATGAAGGTAACACAGCGGGGTTTAGCAACCCTGGGGAGTTATACTGTCAAAATCTACAGGGGCCCTTGAGCCCACTGCCTCTGCATTAGTCAGTAATACTCCTGGGCTGTGTCTACAATGGCACCCTTTTCCGGAAAGGGATGCTAATGAGACCAGTCGGAATTGCAAATGCCCTGGGGATTTAAATTTTCTCCGCGGCATTTGCATGAACATGGCTGCCGCTTTTTTCTGGCTCCGGGCTTTGCCGGAGAAAAGCGCCAGTCTAGACAGGGATCTTGCGGAAAATAAACCCTTTTCCGGAAGATCCCTTATTCCTACTTAAAATCAGGAATAACGGATCTTGCGGAAAAGGGTTTATTTTCCGCAAGATCCCTGTCTAGACTGGCGCTCTTCTCCGGCAAAGCCCCAAGCAGGAAAAAAGCGGCAGCCATGTTCATGCAAATGCCGCGGGGAAAATTTAAATCCCCAGGGAATTTGCAATTCCGACTGGTCTCATTAGCATCCCTTTTCCGGAAAAGGGTGCCAATGTAGACACAGCCCTGCAGTAAGCTGAGGAAGGAGCATGATACAGCACACCTCAAAGGAGCGCCCTGACCCTGTCACGTTAATTTGGCTTATTGCATTTTAATGTGAGCAGGCAGATCACTGTTGTACCCACCATTGCGTGTCGGCCCCAAAACCTGTGCAAAGTGGGCCAAGTGAGGTGCCTATAAAAGCTCATTTGATGCTGATTCTGTCTGTGCTACCCACATACTTGTATGATTTCTATATGGAAAGTTGTATTTTAAATGTTCTCTGTCTGAGAGACAGCAATAGGCACTGTGAGGAATGGTCATTCGGGGTACGTCTACACAGCAAGCCATTATTCCAGAACAACAAAGAGCGCGTCTACACAGCAAACTGTTATTCCAGAATACTGTGGAGCTGGAGGACTTCTTACTCCGAATCCCGTAACCCTCATTTTACGAGGCATAAGGGAAGTCGAAGGAAGAACATTCTTCCTTTGACTTCCTGCTGTGTCATCAGCGCCAAAAGCAGAGTTAAGCTATTTCAACTTCAGCTACGCAACTGAATTGCTGAAATTGCACAGCTTAATTCAACTTTTGCCCTCTGTGAACAACTATGCTGAGTAGCGATGCTACATGGACAATGGCTCTTACGGGTTGCCAAGTGACATCTGTGGAGCACACAATGGTCCCTTGCCTAAGAAGGACACACCTGGATACTCTTTGTCTAGGGCAGTGTTTCTCAACCAGTGGTATGAATACCCTGAGGGGTACTTGAGAGAAGTCTGGGGGGTACGTCAACACAACTGAAATTAGGAGAAAACTGAATTTTTGTTTTAAGTTTGATGGCGCTTTACTATTTTTGTACTTTTTACGCCCAAAAATTTCATCGCGCGCCCGGCTACGATTTTTAAACAAATGTGTTGCAATGGCAGAAAAAAATTATGTGTCTGAAAATGATATATATATATTTAAGAGGTAATTTAGTAAAAAAAGGTTGAGAAACACTGCTCTAGGGCTCAATGCCGAAAGGTTAGTTGAACATGTGATCAGCTCCATTTTGGGAGGTACCATCACTCAGGAGAACAATGGATTTCCTTCCCCATGGGCAAGATTATAAAAAGACCCTGGAGGTGCCTCCATCTTTGTCTTCACTCCTGTCCTCTGCTCCAGAAGCACCTGGGCTAAGGAGAGAGGACCTGGAAGGATTCGTGGACCCATCCTAGTACAGGATGTACTCCAGAGACTTATAAGCTGGCAGTTTGTTACATCTCTGCTAAGAGCCTGCATCAAGAACTCGGTGACTGATGTATAGAATCATAGAATCATAGAATAATAGGACTGGAAGGGACCTCGAGAGGTCATCGAGTCCAGCCCCCCGCCCTCAAGGCAGGACCAAGCTCCACCTACACCATCCCTGACAGATGTCTATCTAACCTGTTCTTAAATATCTCCAGAGAGGGAGATTCCATCACCTCCCTTGGCAATTTATTCCAATATTTGACCACCCTGACAGTTAGGAATTTTTTCCTAATGTCCAATCTAAACCTCCCCTGCTGCACTTTAAGCCCATTACTCCTTGTCCTGTCCTCAGAAACCAAGAGGAACAAATTTTCTCCTTCCTCCTTGTGACACCCTTTTAGATATTTGAAAACCGCTATCATGTCCCCCCTTAATCTTCTTTTTTTCAAACTAAACAAGCCCAGTTCATGAAGCCTGGCTTCATAGGTCATGTTTGTTATGTGCTTCCTTTAACAATCCTACTCTCAACCTTTTCTTTCTTTTTATTAATAAACCTTTAGATTTTAGATTCCAAAGGATTGGCCCAGCGTGCTCTTTTGGGTAAGATCTGAGATATACATTGACCTGGGACTGTGGCTGGCCCTTTGGGACCAGGAGAACCTGTTCAGAGTTGGTGAGATTGGTTTTCATAACTTCTCACCTGTGCAAGAAGTGGTGCTGGTTTTGGCATAGGTAGAGCTGGAGTGTCTAAGGGAATTTGCTTGTGCAGCTTCTTGCTGGCCAGACTGGCAGCTGGAGGGCTCGGTGTGACTGGTTTGGCGTCTTAAAGAGGACCCCAGTCTTGGGCTGTATGTAGCCCTGGTTCTAAGCAATTTGCCCCAATTCGACCCTCACAAAGGTGCCCCAAACAACCTGTTACATTACAGTGGTGTAGTCACGCTTGGGTCCACAGAACCAGGTCAACTGAGCTTTGGATCAGGAGCCCACGCTGCTCTAAATTTGATTTTGGGATTGAGATTTTGGTTGGCTGCAATGAGTCAGCAACGATAAGAGGGTCTGTGCAAAAAAGCCCTGGAAAATCTCTGCTCTAAAAAAGGAATCACCTTTAGGAAGAAAGCTTCGAATCACGCACTGAGATTCCGGTCGTCACTCTGGACATCTGAAGAAGTGGGCTGTAGACATGATACCATCTACATGTTTTGTCAGTCTCTAAAGTGCGACCAGACCATTTGTTGTTTTTTAAGTTTATCCTGTACAGACTAACTCGGCTACCCCCTGAAGCTACTGAGATCTTCGTTAGCGGCCAGAGATGCTGCAGAAAAAATGAGAGTGCAGAGTCCAAGGAGGAAAATGCAACTTAAATAGAAACAAGAAATGGAAGAGTTTTCTCTGCTAACCGAGCTGAGAATGGCTAAGGCACACACAGAAGCGGCAGAAAAGAGGGCTGAACTGGAGAGAGAAGCTGCTGAATTGGAAAGAAAAGCCAGGCAAACTGAGGCAAGAACTGCCAGACTTGAACTCCAGAGCAAAAAATGGGAAGACCAGCAGAGACTGTATCCTCTTGGGAGTTCGGTGTATAACTATGCTGGTATGTGGTTTGACTATGACATGGCAGATATGTTTAATCAGGCTAATGTTTGAACCCAGCCCCAAAGCATGTATGAATGTAACTCTTCCGTGTTATCAGTAACTAACGAGGAGATCTGTGAAGCGTGTGTGTGACTCGGGGCAGTTATCTGTGTGTAGCCAGTCCTACTGTGACCGAGGGGAGAGTTTCTCTAAAGGTTTGCCTGGGGAAGATCGCCATGTGTCTGTGCAGGAGAGCCGTGTGTCTGTGACTGAAGTTTCCGAATGTCTAATATCTCAGATGTGAGGCTGGAATTAGATCCAGGACAAAGGGAATGCAAGGGTCAGGAAAATGTTTCTCTAAAGCAGATGGCAGTGGATGGCCAGGGTGAAGTTCCCAGTGAGAAAAAAAAATAAAAGTTCTTGCAGGTGATGGATTGTTGGCCAGTGAAGCTTGTGAAACTGAAAATGATTTGGTTGAGGAAGTTCGGTGGGCTCAGTCACAGTGTGTGGGGGCTGGTAGTTTACCTGTGTCTGTGAAAGAAGCAATTGCGAGGTGTGTGTGTGAATTGCCAGGACTGTCTGTCTCTGTGTGTGTGTGTTTGTGTGTCTGTCTGTCTGTCTTCTGAGGATGGCGCAGTTGTCCCAGAGTTGGCTCTGGATAAGGGAATGGTCCTGAGTTTGTTTCTGCTGGGGAGAATATAACTGGCTTAAATCCAGTTAGTGTCATGTCAGAACCCCAGAGATCAAACTATTCTGGGGGTGTGGGAGCCCTGTCTGACACAGACTCTCCACAGCCTTGGGCACCTCCTTGTGCCTCAGTTTCTCCCCCATGGGCTAGCCCCTGGAATGCCAAGCCCCAAGCCTGTCAGGGAGCAGAGGTGTGGAGGCAGCCAGGAGAGGCAGGCACCATTGCACACCTCCTCCCTCCTCTCCATAGCTGGGCACCCAGGGAAGCTCCCTGCCTTTGCCAGACAGTCCCCAGGAGCAGTCCCCCAAAACAGAGGGGACACTGAAGCGGACGGGCAGAGCTCTGGGGGCCATGGCACGGGGGCAGTGCTCCATTTACAACCACAGATACACAGCCTGGGCCCCCGTTCTCTGGAGCAGATGTAGCTGTGTAATTGTGTAAGTAATAAGTCAGTTACAATGAATGTAAAAGGTTATTGAGACTAGGATACTGAGTAAAGATGTTCAAAAGGAAAAATGTACAGGCAGAAAAGGAGGCTCCTCCTAAAGAGGAAAAATTGGAATTTGTAAAGGAAAGTATCCCTTTCAAACAAATCCTGCATAAATTTGGACACAATCATTGGACAGGTCAGGCTCTTGCTGACATCCATACCATTGCAGACTTCGAAGATAAATTGGCCAAATATTTCCTGGTGTATAAACCCTCCACGGCCAGTAAAAAAGAATCACCCGCCATTTGGCTATTGCAGAAGGCTTGTAATGAAATTTCTCGCCAGGAATTAGAAAAATGGAAGGCGCTTTGCAGTGATACACCAAGCCAATCAGAAATTTTAAGAAACGAATGTCAAAGATTAAAACAGATAAATGGAAATCTAAAAGAATTGGCTGAGTCAAGGGGGAAATATGGACTGTCATTTGTAAAGCAAAAGAAAGCTCTAAAGAAGAGGAATGAAAGTAAAAGAGCTAGAATTTTGCAACTAATATAATATGGCTTAAACAGCATTCCACTATACTAGCATCCCAAATAAATGGAAGAAAAAATAGAGAAAGAGGAAGTCTGTCGAGCTGTCGAGCACTGGAAAGCTGTTCTGCTGGCAGGGAAACAGGCTGTCCAGGCATATGATCTGCTTGAATAAGTAAATCAGGAAAATAAGAAATTGGAAAAAGTTGCTGAAAACCTGGAAAAGAATGAAGCACCATCCCCTGTTGTTAAACATCAGACTTTTTTGGGGCATAAGGATCTTGCGGGAAAAGGGTTTTTTGCACAAAAAGAAAACGTCCACACTGCTTGTTTTTGCGCAAAAACCTCTAGCGCAAAAACGGATCCGCAGAAAATATGCAAATGAGATTGCGACTCATGCAAATGAGTCCCTCTCATTAGCATATTTTAGCTGAGAAAACTCATAGTGTAGATGTAGCCCCACAGTGCCTGGAGTGGGAACAGAAACAGAAAAGGTGGGCCTGGTAAATGTAAAAGATGAGATGGGGTGCACTGCATTGCAACTACAATCATATGAGGGTCAAGTCCAAAAGAATGAAGATTAGTGTCTCCGTTCTTCCCTCGTATAGGGTCTTACGGGTACATGACAAATAAGACTAAAAATTGCGAGTAAAAACAAACAGGGCACAATGGTGCAAAGATTCAGAAAGAAACCCCTCACAAAGAGGAGAAGAGGTAAAGTATATCTTTGGAACAAATATTGCAAAAGCTTAGGCATAGCCCCAGGTCTGACAATGCCTTAGCTTATGTTTATACCATGCAGACCTTAAAAACAAATTGGCAAAACGTTTACTGGTTTACAAACTCTTAATCCCAATATCTCAAAAGAGATACTGCCACAGTCTGGCCACTATGAAAAGCCTTTAATGAGAAGTTTAAAAAAAATTAGCTGAATGCAGAAATGAACATTTGGATTTACCCAAGAAAAGGAACCAGAAGGTGTGGGGGTTAGTTAAGGAGCCCACCCTTCTTGCTAAATTAGTAAGGGACAAAACCTGTGTCCATGGAAAGGGGCCATTAAGCAGAGAAAGCAGGATCAGGCCCAGACAGATAAGAAAGCAAACAAGCAAGTGTGGAGTGGGGAAGAGGTTTAGAGCCCTGAGGGTATAGTGGCAGGAATAAGAGAAAGCAGTAAGTACAGGCATTGGAGATTTAAATTTTTGGAATGGTGATATCTAAACTAATGAAGTTTTCATTTGAAGGACAAAGCAAGTGATTAAGGGAAAGAGAGTGAGAAGTTAACTCTGCGGAGTCTGGAAGGAACTGAGCAATTGTTGTAATATACTAAAAGGAAAAGTATTAAAAGAAATTTTATGCTAATGCTATTGTTTAGTCCTGGGATAAATTTAATATTTATAAAGTAACCCTGTAACAATGTATAATGCATATGATTTTGTTCTGGAAAAGGAAAACCCTTTAAGTATGATAAAGTGATAGTTAAAAACACATATTTTCTGCAGTATAATAAGGAAACTGAGGTATACCACCTTATTAATTTAATGATTAAACAGTGGGATAGTTCACTCTCAAACCATAAAGGGAAAAGTTATTAAAACTTGGTCTGCTTATAAAACAAAATTACATGGAAGTATTGGGGTAACTACAGGCAAGTAAAAACAACAGCAAGAATATCTGTAAAAGAAAGAAGTATGTTAAGACATAATGTGTAATCCCCACGGGGGTAGAAAAATGTTTTCTTTTGTCAGGTACCAGCTGAAGAGCAATCAAGGATAATATGAATTTATTGTTGCAACAAAAAAATTGTGTTTCATGTGTTGTGTCTCGTGTCGTGTTATATGCTTGTTTTGTGGTGTTTGTCTCAATGCTAGCATTATTATGTATTGTTTTAGGAAAAGAGGGGATACTGTAGTAAGCATAAAAAAATGAATGCCTCTCTAATCAGACCTCTTCCTTTCCTTATTCACCTCCCGCCAAATTGGTAATTAAATGCCCATCTCCATGGTGGTCCACCTAAAGAGCAAGGATCAGGTGGTGGCGTGGTTGTTTTGACAAACTTGCTAGGCTTGGCAAGCTGCAGAAGTTGATTCTCAAACTATGTAAATAAAGAAGAAGTTGGAGTGGGTAGGTACAAAAAGAAACTGTGTAGTAAGTAAAAAGGGTGTAGGCACAGCAAACTTAAATTCCTGTAAATGGTAACAACCTAGTATAGTATGGTAATGGTGTAAACTAGTAACACATTCTTTAAAATGTTACCCAAAGTGGTATGAAACATAAATAACAGATAAAACCACAGGTGGGGAGGTGTCCCTGTTCCTAAAGCACATGCAGGGGCAATAATGGGAAACAGCGCATGCCCTTTGTGCTGTAATCCCAGGATGGGCTGGTAACCAGGTTATGTACCTGAATCTTGAGGCTAATGCCTGGAGACAGGGGTCATCACTGCCACGGGTGCAGAGCACACCTATTGGATCTTAATCCTTTATAACAACTTACTTTTTGTGCCAGGGTATATTTAAAACTCTGAGAATAGTTTTGTATTTTCTCTGCAGATGCTGTTAATCCTATGCCCATGGATAGTGGAAGGCTGTGTCCACACTGGCAAGTTATTCTGGAAAATCAGCCACTTTTCTGGAAAAACTTGCCAGCTGTCTACACTGGCCGCTTGAATTTCCAGAAAAGCACTGACGATCTAATGTAAAATCATCAGTGCTTTTCCGGAAAAACTATGCTGCTCCCGTTCGGGCAAAAGTCTTTTTCCGGAAAACTGTTCCGGAAAAGGGCCAGTGTAGACAGCACAGTAGTGTTTTCCGCAAAAAAGCCCCGATTGTGAAAATGACGATCGGAGCTTTTTTGCGGAAAAGCGCGTCTAGATTGGCCACGGACGCTTTTCCGCAAAAAGTGCTTTTCCGGAAAAGCGTCCGTGCCAATCTAGACGCGCTTTTCCGAAAATGCTTTTAACGGAACACTTTGCCGTTAAAAGCATTTCCGGAAAATCATGCCAGTGTAGACGTAACCCAAGTGTTTGAAGGTCAACATAAGTAATAAGTCAGTTAGTTATAATGAATGTATGTTATAGCTATGCTGACCGTATGGTGCCAAAAATCCGGGACTGTCCCGAATTTTAACGTGCTATCCCAGATGCCCCGTGTAGCTCTGATTTGTCCTGGAAAAAGTCCTGAGGCTCCTATCACAGCAGGAAGCGGCTGCACAGCTGATTCTCCTCCCCTCACTGGGGGAAAAGTCAGGGACGCTTCCCAGGGCTTCCCTGCGGCTGGGGATCCAGCCAATAGAAGAAGCAGGAGGCCTTGCCTGTAGGAGCACGGGGACGCAAGTAAGTGGTTGGGCTGGGGTGGACAAGGGGAAGGGGGGAGCGGTGCGGTGAAGAGCAGTACCCCCTGCTGCTCAGCTGGGCGGAGTGTGGGGGTGAAAAGCAGCCCCCTAGCAGCCTGGCTGGGTGGGGCTAAAGAGCAGCCCCAACACAGCCCAGCTGGGTGGAGGGGTGAAAAGTGGCCCCCCCATGACTTAGCTGGGTGGGGGTGGCCAGAGAGCAGTTCAGGCCAGGGAGCAGCCAGAGAGCAGCCCGGTGGCCGGAGAGTGGCCCGAGCACCTGGAGGGCGGCCGGAGGACAACCCTGGCAGGACAGGAGGGGCCAGAGAGTGGCTACCCCCCCAAGTCCACTCCTGCACCCTCCCTCTTGGCCAGACTCCCTACCCCCAGTCCACTCCTGCATCCACCATTCCTCCTTCACCCTCTCTTGCTCCCTTGCCCCTAGCTAGACACCCTACTCCCAGCCTGCTTCTGCACCCTACCTGCCACCCAGACCTCGCATCCTCTCTCTCTTCTGCCCCCCATCTCCTTCCCAGATTCTGCACCCCATCCCTACCCCATTCTCTGGCAACCCTGTCACAAATACTGAACCCCTCATTTTTGTGCCCACCCCAGAACCTAAGGCAAAATGCATAGACTTGAATGGAAGGAAAATCCTATAAAGGAGGGGGCGTGTCTTGTATGGTTCTTTGGGTTCTGTCCTGCTTAGGGTTGCCAGATAGCTTTAAAAAAAATACCGAACATGGCAGGAAAAAAATTGGTTGAGGAAAAAAGAAACAGCACAGGAACGAAGTTGTTGAGCAAAAAAAAACACCAGGCGTCACTGCGCCTTTAAATCCCCACGCTTCCCCCCACCTTCACTAGAATAATGTCCCAAGCAGACTTCCGTCTGAGAAACCGTTTTTTGGTATTTTCTGGGCAGAAGCTGCAACTACCGGATTGTCCAGGCCAACGCCTGGCAACCCTAGTCCTGCTAAGACCATGGAGCATCAGTCCAGACTTATCTAGCCAATAAGTTGGGTCGAGTGTGTGTGTGACACTACACTGCATCTGCTACTTTGTTATATTATCAATAAATGGGGCGTGTTGCCTTATCCCCCTGAAAAAGGCCCCGTGTGCTTCTTTTAAGCACAACACAGAGGAGGCATCACCCTGGGTCCCCCCTCTAGCCCCACACCAGGCTCTCTCCGGAGCCAGCATGCAGGGAATGGCTGGGCTCCCTCCCAGCCAGCCAGCCAGCCAGCGAGGCTGAATGAGTTGGGGCTGGGAGTCCAGCCGCGGGGGGTGCTTGTTGGCATGGGCTGAGCCGGGAGTTCCTGGCTGGCAGGGAGCTGGGCCCTGGCTCCGCTCTGTTTGTCATGGACGGAGTTTAAGGCCGAGCCGCGTGCTAGCAGGAGGGAGGGAGGATGTCAGCTGGAGCCGGCCCAGGGCCCCGCTGCCGAGGATCCCAGTGGACGGTTCTTCCAGCTGGCCCTCCCAGGCCTCTGCTGGCCGCAGGGTCCGTGTATGGAGTGAGCCAGGCACCTATCTCCTGAATCTCTCCAAGCTGACTCCCTGAGCCTGGCCAGGCCCAGACCCAGGCCCTGTCTCTGCCCCACAGCAATGGCACCAAACCCCGCACTGGGCTCAGGGCATGCGGGGCCGAGCCGTGCTGCTGGCCTCTACAGACAGAGAACTTGGCCCATGTGCCCAATGACCGGACTAGCAGGCCCTTGAAGCCCCATTGCCCCTTCTCCTCAGGCTGGGGCAGATGCTGGGCAAAGGAACCGCTCTGAAGCAGCCAAAGGTTCCATCTCTGTGGGTGCGACCCCCCCCCCCCAGCATACGGGACAAACTGGAGGCATCAGGAGCCCCAGAGCTTGGCCTGTTCACGCCTGGTGTGTGCTCCGGTATCACCTTGGGCAGGCAGCACCCCCACGGCTCCCGCGACAGACTGAGCCTTCCTGGGCAGGCTGCGAGCAGAACCCCCGGCCCCTGGAGAACAGCTCCGTTCCCTGCGAGCCCCCACCTCAGCTGCTCTCCTCTGCATCCCTGCCACAGGCTCCCCCCAGCCAGCTCCCAGGAGGTGACCCTCGGCACACGTGCTACCTGGCTCTGCTCTCAGCCCTGGGGCTACGGGGCCAAGGGCCCCGGGCAGTAGCAGGGCCTGCGTGTCGGGGCTGCACAGACAGTCCCTGCCCCAGGACTCGCAATACCAGCAAGGGGCAGGATGAGTCAGGGAAGGGCACTAAAGGCCCAGCCCTGCTCAGCTAGGGTCTAGTGCAGCCAAACCCATCTAGGATGCCCCCAGGCCAAGCCAGCATCACCCCACCCAGCTCTGCAGGTCCAGGGGGAGTCGGACCTGGACAGAGACCTGTCAACCTCTAAGTCAAACCCCTCACAGAGCAGCCGGGGGACTCCACGAGCCCCCGGGGCTCCCAGCAGTGGCTCTGGGGACGTTTGTGGTGGGAAACTGTAGGGCACGGGAATGCGAGGGGTCCCGGGTGTGCAGCCCCCCGGGGGTCTTGGCCCAGCTGTCCCAGGCTGGCTGCAGGCTGTGCGGTGGCCCTGGAATGGGTCTGGGACAGGCAGGACAGGCCTGCTCCCACCCCCCAGCCTGCCTGGAAGAAGAGGGAGGGAGGGGCAGACCCTGCAGGCCTGAGCAGGGCAGGGCAGAGGGGCACAGGGAGGGCGCTGGGCCATCAAAGGCTCTGGCTGAGCCCTCAGGGCATGTCTCCGAAGGGGGAGGGGACACCTGCTGTGTCTTTCCCAAGGCAGGGCTGGGAATGAGCCAGCCTGGAGAACAAAGGCGGCCAAGCTCTTGCTGCCCCCCTCCCCGGGTCTGGTGGGGGAGGGGCAGGCCAAGCAAGGTGGTGGGAATCTGCCCCAACAGCCTGGGAATGTGGGAAAGGGCGAGAGGCAGGATCCCTGGACTGGGGGCACAGGACAGCAGGCCCCAAGGGGCACCATGGGGGCGAGAGACAGAGCTGCCCCCCAGCACACACGGGGGGGGGGGAACCTCAGGCCCAGGTGGTGCAGCATCTTTGGGTTTGGGGAGCAGAGTTCCAGGGCCTGGACCCTAGAGCTGGCCCGGCCAAGGGGCACCAGGGGCTGGGCTCCTGTGCTGCAGCATTGTGGGTGGGGACGTTACATCCCCCATCTGGACTCACACCCAGCCCCGCTTGTCTCTGCCTGCCAGCTCATGCCCCTCGCCATGGCGCTCTGCAGGGGCCCACCGCTGCCCCACAGCCCAAAGCAAAGCTCCGCATCCAGGCTTCAGCCGCCTAGAATGGGACCAACCAGGACCCAGCTCCAACCACACTGTCCCATGGGGGCTCCCCAGCCTCAGCAGCCTGGGCGTTTGGTTCGGCCTATCATGGAGATGGAAACCACAGCTTAAAGGCCCTTGGTGCAGAGGACAGGGAGGAAGTGAGGCCTATGGGTTAGTACAGGATGTGGAGGGTGGGTGTTGGGACTCTGGGATTCTGCTCCTGACTCACACTGAATCACTCACAGCATGGGCAAGTCCCTGAGACTCACCGCCTCAGTTTCCCCTCTGAAGCAGGGCTGATAACCCTCTCCCTTCCCGTCCAGGATAGAAGGGGGATTCATTAGAGCTGAAAGGCGCCAGACACCCTCAGAGCATCACAGCAACCGTGCATGCACCCTTCCTGCCAGGCGGCTGCCAGGGGGTTGGGGCAGGGCAGCTGGAGAGCTCCCCGAGGCCTAACTCTCTCCATGGGCCAGATAGCCCCCAAAGCCACTGCTGGCCTTGCTGCTCCCCCAGATGGTGCCCAGCTGATGGCAGGCTACTCCTCCCCAGCACAGTGTGCTGGCACTGAGCAGGTTTACCTACTGGCCCTTGGAGACAGGGCGAGCAGGTCGGCTGCCAGCCCCCTGGAAGCAGGGAGGGGAGTTACACTCAGCTGCTCACCCACAAGGTCCCGGCTGGGGCCTGGGATCAGCTGATTGAGGGCAGAGGCAGCAGCCAGGCTGGGATTCTCCTGGGAAAGCGGCATTCGCTCCCACATTACTCCTGCTCCGTGGTTTGGGCCGGCGGGGAGCCAGGGCTACGGGAACAGCCTGACTCACTGCGCGGCTCCTGCTGCCAGCCAGAGCGTGCAGACGGGAAAAGGGAGAGACAGACAGGAAAGGCATCGCATGGGGAGCTGCGCCACAGGCGGTGTGGGCTTCCTGGCCGCTCGGCGCTTCCTGTGGGGAGCAGGGACAGAACCGGGATCCCCCTGCTAAGAGCAGGGCTAAGGGAGACCCCACCCGAGGATTCGGGGGCGCGGTGCCCCGCCAGCAAGGAGAGGCGGGAGCACAAGCCAAACTTTCCCCAACTCATGGCTGCATCCTGGTCAGCCCTTGCCACCTCCATGTTGGGCTCCACAGGCCCAGCCCTAGACAACACAGCCCAGCGGCCAGCAGCTCAGAACCCCTCTCCTCCCCGACTGGCTCTGCAAGGGGCAGGGCCTGGCAGCCACAGGCAGGAGGCCAAAGGAGCCAACACCAGCTCCAGATGCTGCCCTCATCCCTGGGAAGCTCCGCGCCCTGGAAGGCCAAGGGTGGGGGTCAAACTGCTCAGGGGGGTCACACAGGATCTCTGGAGTCTCACCCCTCCCTGTGCCACAGAAGGCGGGGATGTGGAGGGTCTGCTCTGGGGCCAGGGTGGGCAAGGTCTCCCTGGGAAGCTCTGGGATCCCCACTGCCCAACATTCTCCTCCCACTGCCCAGCTGGCCTGAGCTGCCCCACATGGGATCCAGTCCCTTGCCCAGGCCTTGGCTGCTCATTTGCCCTCTGAGGGTCTCCAGTGTGAAGCATTCTCTGGCCCCTTTCTCCCAGCTTTGTGTAGCTCATCCCCCTCCGCCCCATGCTGCTGGTATCAGGGCCTTGGTGCGAATGGGTTAACAGGCCATTCACAGGTTCTGTGGGCTGCCTCTGAGGGGGTGCTTGGGTCACTCAGGAAGCTTCCCCTTATGGACACCAGAGCAGAGACTGCCGGAGGGCTGGGCTGGGCTGCTCCAGGTTGGAAGATCAGGGAGCCCCCACCAGAGTCCCCTGTAAGCTGCGCGCTTGGGTGGCCACTCAGGAGAGATTCAAATGCCACCCAACTGACTAGCAGAGCGCCCACAGCTGCCCAGAGCCGGCAGCATGTGTTTCTGCTGGTGGTGCACATACCTCGGTGCACATAGCAAAAAATTATTCCATGCATGGATGGAAAAAATGAGAGGGAATGTTGGCCCCCACCCCAGGGAGCAGGGACAAGGGCCCCTTTCAGGTGCGCCCCAGGGAGTTCAGCTTGGGTTTGGCAAAGAGAAGAGTCGGGGTCAGTCTCTACACACGCCTATGGGAATGGACTCTTCAGTCGAGCACAGCAGGGTCTGACACATGCCAGGCTGGCAGCTGAAGCCAGATCAGCTCAGCCTGGTCGTAAGGTGAGCGCGTGACAGTGAGGGGCCTGTGGTGGATTCTCCATCTCTGGCACTTTTCCATCGTCTGGACTAGCTCAAGCAGAAACACGGTCCTGCAGCCTGCGCAGCGCTGTTCAGGCTGGATGATCACACGGCCCCTTCTGCCTTGGAATCCGTGGATTATTAAATGTGACTGGCACAGACTGGCCCATGGCCAGGCCGAGCTCTTGGGCAATAAACCAATGGCTCCAGTTGTGTATTTAACCCTTTGGTACCTCTTGCTGTAGCAGGGAGCTGTGGGCTCCTCCTCCCCCTCCTCCCCCAACCCTGGCATAACCAGCTGACATCCCCCATTCCAAAGAAGCAGGGTGCTTAGCTTGCTGTCACCATGCTGGGGAACACAGGAAGGACAGCAAGGCTGAGAGGCCACAAGACCATGGCACTGGGCTGACTCTCCGCCAGCACTGTGCACTCAAAGCTCTTTACAGAAAGGAAGAGGGGAGGTAATTCTGATATCCCCCTGAAATAGATGGGGAAACTGAGGCACGGGGATGTCACACAGGTCATTGGCAGAACAGTGCAAAGAACCTAGGAGTCCTGCCTTCCAGCTCCACACCTAGTCCAGCAGACCTCCCCGCTGAAATGTCTACTGCCGCCAAGGCTGACAAAACCTCTTCCTGATCTCTCCATGCAAAAGTTAGCAGCTCTTTTCCATAGTGAGCTGTACACATGAGTGCAGTGGGGGCTGGGAGTCAGGATTCCCAGTTCTGTCCCCAGCTCTGCTACTACCTTAGGGTATGTCTACACTACCCCGCTAGTTCGAACTAGCGGGGTAATGTATGCATACCGCACTTGCTAATGAAGCCCGGGATTTGAATTTCCCGGGCTTCATTAGCATAAGCGGGGAGCCGCCATTTTTAAATCCCCGCTGCTTCGAACCCCGTGTAGCGCGGCTACACGGGGCTCGAACTAGGTAGTTCGGACTAGGGTCCTATTCCGAACTACCGGTACTCCTCGTGAAACGAGGTGTACCGGTAGTTCGGAATAGGCACGCTAGTCCGAACTACCTAGTTCGAGCCCCGTGTAGCCGCGCTACACGGGGTTCGAAGCAGCGGGGATTTAAAAATGGCGGCTCCCCGCTTATGCTAATGAAGCCCGGGAAATTCAAATCCCGGGCTTCATTAGCAAGTGCGGTATGCATACATTACCCCGCTAGTTCGAACTAGCGGGGTAGTGTAGACATACCCATACTGTGTAACCTTGAATGAGCCACTTTCCCACTCTGTGACTCAGTTTCCTCTTCTATAAAGTGCAATAATCGCCCAGGGCTGTGAAGAAGAAATGCTACCAGAGACATCTCCCTCTCTGGAAACTCTAGACAGCATCCCAGTGCCAGTTGCTGCCTGCCCCATGCCCTCTCGCAGAGCCAGTGAACAGGAAGTGGGGACAACAGCAAGCCAGGTGAAAAGTCCTTCCTCCCTGTCTCGGGCCCTGCTCCAATCAACCCCGCGTGAGAGGCTATGGACATCCAGGCCAGGCAAGAGAAGTGTTGAGCAAGGAAAGGAAATCAGGGACATTTGTGAGGTTTCATTACAGGATGCACTGAATCAGCTGCAAGGAGGTTGGGAAACCAGTGGCACCGCAGGCGAAGGGGGTGGGGAATTGGCGGCATGGGACAAGGGACCCGCCCAAGAAATCACAGAACCCTGGAATCCACAAACCAGACCTCAGTGTGAACACACTGTGCCACCCAAAGCGCGTCGCGCCGGAGGGGGAGCTGAGCCGCACAATCAGCCTCCCCTCCCATTTTGGTCAGTCCCAATAGCTCGAAGGAGGAAAACAGATGTCCAGGCGGATGGTCTGCAGTGAGTGAGGAGCTGAGCTGGGGACAGAACCAGGGCCTCCCAACCCCCCAGAACCCCTGCTCTAATCACCGAGACCCCACTCTCCCAGAAACAACCCAGGAGTCCTGACCCCCAGGCCCCCACTGCCCCAGAGCCAGAAACAGAACCCTGGCATCCAGACCCCCAGATCTCCTGCTCACATGCACTAGACCCCACTCCAAGTACCCCTGCTCTAACCTCTAGACCCCATTCCTCCAGAGCCAGAAACAAACTGGGAAGTCCTGGCTCTTAGCTACCAGACCACGTGCTGCTAGGGGGCCAAGCTCCCAGATCTGGGTATGATCAGAGATGGCTGTGGTTTCAGCCCCTCCCCCCTTGGCTATTTCAAAGCTGGGATGCCAGGTTGGGCCCCCCTATGACTCCTTGGGTAGACTGGGCAGCAATCTGCAGATTCAGGGCTCATTGGGGGTTGCTCTCCCAGCGCAGAGGGCTGGGATATGGCCCAGCCCATCTATAAACACTTCCCCCCCCCAAAGGGACTCATTCTAATGCAGCCACCTCTGGGGCAAAGCCCAGCAGCCAGCACACCTGCCAGCCAAGGGACAGGGATCTCAGCTGAAGAATATCCGGGTGCCATCACCGGGGCTGCGCCTTGGGTCCCAATGTGCCCTGGCCCTGACATCACACTGGGGGTTCGCTGCAGTTTCATGGCAGCTGAAAGGGTTACCCCCGGCAGAGGGGAAGTGGCTCTCACACCCCCAGCCCAAGCCACATGGCAGACCCTCAGGCCAATCAGTCCAGGGCTGGAGGCACTTCAATGGCCAGAGCTGGGGGGTGTTAGGCTAACAGGATCAAATGGCAACAGCTGCCTCTTCCAAGCCATGGGGGGGGGGGGGGGGGCTTTACCAGCCCAGCTGCCCCTTCGCTCATCCATGTCAGGGCTGTAACAAGCTCAGCCTGACCGGCGGCTCTGGGTGCCGGGAACTCCTGGGGTCAGAGCGAGTAGGAACCCAGGGCACGCTCACGAGGGGCATCTCCAGGGGCCAGCTCATGGGCTGGCTGGCTGCCACAGGCCACGGGACACAGCTCTCCCCGACTCCACCCTCCCCCTGGATCAGAGCCACCAGGCCCCGGCCCATTCAGCACTGCCGCAGGGACAAGGGGGGTTTTGTAAGTGAGAGTCCCTGGAGCAGCACCTGGGAGATCTGTGCCCCTGGGGAACGGGGGGGGGGGTTCAGAGCCAGGACCCCCGGCTTCTATCCCCAGTCTGGGAGGAGACCAGGGTCCAGGGGTTAGTGCAGCAAAGAGGCAGGACTCCTGGGTTCTATTCTTGTCTCTGGAGGAGCCAGGTCCAGGGGGTGGGGCTGGGAGCCTGGACTCGGGGCCCCTAGTCAGAGCTGTCTGGTGTTGGGGGGAACCTGCTAATGGCCCTCGTCTGGGACGCCTGCTCTGGCTCACCCCATAGGCCAGTGTCACCCGCTTCCCCCACCCCAGGTCCCTGGTTAGGCAGCAGCGTGAAGCTGGAGCCGGGAGCTTTGGAGGGGTCCTGCCCTCCACCCTGCCACGTTCACGGCCCGAGGGCCCCGAGTCTTGCGGGCTTCCTCCGCATCCAACCCCGCGGGTCCTCGGGAGGAAGATTCGCCCCCAGCCTGACGGGTGGACCACGGGCCAGCTCGGGAAGGGGAAATGCAGGAGCAGCGCAGCCCTGGTGCACCCCCCCCCCCCCCCGACAAGGGCTGCCCAAGGAGGGACCGCCCCAGCCCAGCGGGGTCTCTCCCAGGGCGCCCCCACGCACCGGTCCCTGCGCCGCCAGCGCTGGAATCCGCCTGCTCCGAGTTACAAGGGAAGGAGCCGATCCCAGCTCCGATTACAGGAAACGCTCCGTTCCCAGCCTGTGCTGTGCGGGCCGGGAGGGGGTCCCACCGGAGCGCGGGGCTCCGGCTACAGCGCCGCCCCCGCCCCGGGTCCCCACGCGCGTCCCTCCTCCCCCGCGGGGCGGGTGGATCCGCCCCGGGCGCGCCAGGCGGGGACGGAACCCGGCAGAACCAGCGCGCCCCGGCTGGGCTCCAGGGAGCGAGCCAGGACCGGACCGGACGGGTCGGGCTGGGGGAGCGAGCGGCGGGTAACGGGCCGGGCGGAAAGAGCCGAGGCCCCGCCACGGGGACTGGGAGTAGAGCCCGGAAAGTCAGAGCTGGGGAGGAGCAGCCCCCCCAGCGGTAACAAGGGCCGTGAACCCCCCTCCCCCACCGGGGGCCATAAGCCCCCCCACCACAGGGGGTCGTGAGCCCCCTTCCCCGGCACTAAGTAGGAGTTGTGAACACCCCCCCCGGCACTAAGTAGGAGTGGTGAACACCCCCCCCCGGCACTAAGTAGGAGTGGTGAACACCCCCCCCCCCGGCACTAAGTAGAAGTGGTGAACACCCCCCCCCGGCACTAAGTAGGAGTGGTGAACACCCCCCCCCGGCACTAAGTAGGAGTGGTGAACACCCCCCCCCCCCGCGGCACTAAGTAGGAGCGGTGAACACCCCCCCCCGGCGCTAAGGGGGGCCGCGAACCCCCCCCCCCGGCACTAAGTAGGAGCGGTGAACACCCCCCCCCGGCGCTAAGGGGGGCCGCGAACCCCCCCCCCCCGGCACTAAGTAGGAGTGGTGAACACCCCCCCCCCCGGCACTAAGTGGAGGCCGCGAACCCCCCCTCTGCTCTCCGAGGTGCCCCGGGCCGCTCGCTCACCTCTGGGGCTCCGGGAGGTAGAAATCCACGGCGAAGCCGAAGAGGCTGCCCGCGGCCCCGCGGAACAGCGCCGGCTCGGCCACGTCCAGGTTAAAGGCGCCGGCGGGCGGCAGGGCGAGCAGCAGCAGCAGCAGGGTCCCGGGGGGCGGCATGGCGGAGCCCGGCGCTGGCGGCCCCGCTCCGACGCGCAGGCAGGACCTTGCGGGAGCCCGGCTCCGAGACCCCTCCTGGAAGCGCCCGCGGGGTGTTTCCACCCCACTCCCACCCCAAAGGGAGGAGTCACCAGCCGCGGCTGCGCCCACCCCCTGCCTGCGGGTGGATCTCGCCTGGCCCAGCGAACACGGGCGGGTTTGGAGAGCGGGACGGGCCGGGGGCGAGCCCGGGACCCCGGCGATGGGCCGGGAAGGATCAGAGGGGCGGGCGCAGCTTGGCGCTCTTGGGCCACAACAGGAAGCTTCTGTTCCGCTCACGCTTGTGGGGAACAGCTGCCCCCAAGTGAGCAAGGCCCTGATCCCCTCGCCCCAGATATGTTGGGGGGGGGTGGCTGCACCTGGCTGGGCCCCTCCCGCGGCAGCTCCTTGCAAAGGCAGAAGGGGGTTGGCAGAGAGAAGGAAAAGTGCTTTGATTCTATACCCTGGGGCCATGGGTCACATCCCATGCCACAGACAGGGAAACTGAGGCACTGAGATGGCCAGCAGCCGCTTGCATGTTGGACTGGCCACCTCCTTCTGGGCCTCAGTTCCCACGGCTGTAGCATGGGGCTAAGGATCCCCCCTAGCCGGGTTTGGGGCAGTGCCCAGAGACAGCAAGGAGGAGGGGCACATAAACACACACCACTGCATGTATCAGAGGCGGGGGTAGAGGCCAGGTCTTTTGGCTTTCAGCCCATGGCCTTGCCCCTTGCCAGCCCTCCTGGAGCGGCCACTGGGGGCACATCCCAGCGGCTCCCGCCCGGCTGAGCTCATGGAAAGAGGTGACCCTGCAATGTGCAAAACATTTGCTTAGGCAGAAGCCTTGGAAATCGCACACAATATCCCAGCACAGGAGGCCCGGGCGAGAAACGCCCTGAGGCCAGCACTTGCCAGGCCTCCACCACCCACCAGCTTTCCACTGACATTCCAGGCCAGCAGGCCTGAGTCAGTGTGGGGCAGGGAGCCCAACTCTCCAGCCCCTGCCCCCCTGAGACTCCTGCTGGCACAGCCAGCCAGCAGCCCTCACAGCCAGCGAGGGAGGGAGGGTGTGAAACCAGGAGGAGAACAAAGGGGGAGACATGCAAAAGCTAATGTCCCTGATGGCTTGAGGTCTCACAGCACAGACAGGAACAGCACCCAGGCGTCCGGCGCCCTCCCATCTCTAATTCCCACACCTCTCCCTTAAGAGCCTGTTCCTCCTGGGTTTGTGCTGGGCCGCTTGTGCAGGCCCAGGTGTGTTACTGCAGGGTTGTTTGCGTACAGATCGGGGTGTGATCCACAGCATCACTTGTACACACAACGGCATGTTATTGTGGGTTCTTCTCGCCAGTTCAGTCCTCTCCAGAGGAATCCGCAGCTGCAGCCTCCTGGCTTCTCTAGCTTCCCATTAACAGGGAACCTGGAGAGCTATCCTAGGGCTGAAGGCGGGGAGCTCCTTCCCCAGGGGCCCAGGCAGCCCATCCCAGGGGTACCGCAGGAAAGGACCCTGGCCATGGGTGACGTAACCTATCTGATGGTTACGATGTAAGGGATGCACGGAGTCAAAGGCTGTGGTGCTGTGATAAATTAACAGGGCAGGGCTCCTCCAATAGGCACACCTGTACATACATGCACGCAGAGCCAGGCACACACATGAGCACATGTGCACACATACACACAACCATGCACATACACACACAGCCAGGCATGCACATGAGCACATGTGTACACATACACACAACCATGCACATACACACACAGCCAGACATGCACATGAGCACATGTGCACACATACACACAACCATGCACATACACACACAGCCAGGCATGCACATGAGCACATGTGCACACATACACACAACCATGCACATACACACACAGCCAGGCATGCACATGAGCACATGTGCACACATACACACAACCATGCACATACACACACAGCCAGGCACGCACATGAGCACATGTGTGTGCATGCACAGCCATGCACACATACATAGACATACATGCATATACACACACAAGCACACAGGCATCTGCAAACATCTTTGGATTCTACTTTTGCACAAGAAGTCCCTTCATCTACTGTTTCCTTTGTTCCCGTTTCTTCATCCGTCCGTCCCTCCCTCCCTCCCTCCCTCCCTCCATGGCTCTGCAGGGTCCCATTTTCTGAAATGCCTCCTTGCCCCCATACACACGCTCCCTGCACCACTCTCCCCAATGCCCCACAGGCACCTCCTCCCCTGGTCTTTTTCTGGTGGTCCCATTCTCCCTGCCCTACAACTCCACTAACACACACTGTTCCTCAGTTTGCCATCGGGGGGCAGCCTTACCCAGAATTGGCCCCTCTATCTGGGGACAGGAGCATCACATGGGGTTCAGCAGGGAGACTTTCTGCCTCCCTGTGGGTAGCCCTTGGGGATAGGAGGGAGGGGGGCGCTGGCAGGGTGAAAAATGGGCCCAACTATTGGAAGCTGCCCTGACTTGCACCCACAGCCCAGGGCAGGCTCCCTGGTCTTTCCAGGCGTTCCCCAAAGTCCCACCGAGCAATGGGGACAGAGGCATAGGGGCTGAGCCATGGGTGCAGCAGAGCTTCTTTTGGACTAGTTCCAGGCCCCTCAGAAACAGGAAGTGCTGGAAATCTTGTGCTGGAGGCATTTCTCCGTGACTTCCCAGCTGGCAGGGAGAGCCCCACCTCTGGGCTCCCCCAGAACAGCCACTAGGCCAGAATGTCTCCACGCACCTCTCAGAAGTGATGTCTCTCGCATGGAAATTCCAGGGAATCCCGTCGGTTCTGAGATGGCACGGGCCTGACACCTCCAATCTCCACAAGCAACCCTACAATAACAAACCAGCACACCGGGCCTCAGTGCACGCTGGCATCTCTACAACAACAAAGCAGCACACAGGGCCCCAGTGCACACAGGCAACTCCACGATAATGAACCAACACCAGGGCTCCGGTGCAGACATACACGCGACCCTGCAATAACAGACCAGGGTGCCAGCCCCTTCTGCAAGCTGCACCAAGGAAGGTGGGAACATGGCTGGGACAGAGGCCAAGTCCCAGACCCCCGCTATGGACTGGTCTGGTGGGCGCGGGGAGAGGAAAAGCCATGCAATGTGGATCTCCGGGTGGAGAGGGCCTGGGGCTGCGTCTTGCCCCCTTCCAGCCTCATGCCCATCTGTTTCTCCTGTTTCTCCTCCTTCCCCAGCCAGATTGATACTACTCCATCTCAGCTGACACAGGGGCAGGACCCATTCTCACATCCCCACTGCACCCTAAATAGCGATGGGGCAGCAAGGGGGATAGCATGAATGGGGGACCGGGCACTGGAACAATTTGTACAGTGGGGAGCTGAGAACCATTGAATCAGGGTGTAAAACCTGTGCAGGAGGGAAACTGCCATAAGCCAGGGGGTGCGTGTGACGGCGCGTTGGGGTTTCCCGTCTCCTGCACCCCCGTAGTGGCACGAACAGAGTCCACCAGCCAGTAGAATAGAGGGAGTTTATTGCTTCTCCAGGATACAGCACAGCACAGATGTAATCTGGTTACAGGAACTGGAGCTAGAAGGCCTCAGTGCCCCCCCTTGAAATGAGGGTGGCTGGGCCCTACAATCCCAGCCCTCCTCCCTAGCTCCTTCTCCCCTGCTTCCCAGACAGAAACTACCACTCTCTTCTAGCCCTGCCTCCCAGCCAGGGCTCCACTCCGCCTTCTTCCCATTGTTCCGCTCCCTGGGAGATAACTGGTCGGACTGGTTTGGAGCCCCCTTGCATAATGACTCATCCCCTGCCCTGCTGGGCCTTGGTACAGACAGCAGACAGCGGAGGTCACCCACAACCCACTGCCCAGCATAGCAACCAGCAAAGTACCCCCCACTACGTCACAGTGCGGCAGCTTCCCTCCCCCTCTACTTCAGGCATCTGGGGGCCCTGCCTCTGGGCCTGGCATGGGGATCCCTGAAGACCCTAGGGCCCTTGCCACACACAAGAGACACCTGATGAGGTTTGAACACACTGGGAGCAGAATTGGCCCCTTGGTCCAGTTTATCAGGGCACATCAAATGGTAGCACCGACAAGCAGGGCAAACAGGAAGAGGCAGGCTGGCAGGGGACAGTGACAGGAACTGAACTGGGCAAGGGCCTAGCAGAAACGGGGAAGGGTCGCAGTGAGCTGAGTGGTGGGGGAGGGGCAGGAGGCTGTCAGGTGGGAGAGGGACACGGGGCTCTCAGGGGAGGGGCAGCAGAGGGCTCTCAGAGGAGTGGGGGACAGGGGCACTCACATATGGGGCAGGCTGCAAGTTGCAGGGATTTCCTGTCACTGCTGCATCCTCCCAGGAAGGCCCCTGTTGGGGGAGGGGGGATTGAACTAGAAAAGCAATGCAATTGGGAGGGGGCTGTACCCCTGCCCCCATTGATCTCATGCAGCAGCTGCCCATGGAGAGGGGAGGGAACCATCTCACACAAAGGTGGGGGACAAAATCACCTCCAAAAACCTCTGCCCCAGGGCTCCCCTCGCTTCATTCACCCCTCTGGCATTGGCTCCACCACTCCATCTTGCTGCCAGCAGCCCCTCTCCTCCCCCCGGGCATCTGTCTGTGTCCCACTGCTCCCCCATCTTCCCCCCCCCACTGACCAGGGCTGGCATAGACACACAGGTCTCCCTCCATCCCCACCTGGGGATGCATTGCAGTACTCTGTGCGCCTGGGAGATGAGTTTCCACCTCTTTGCAGGGGCTGGCTCTAGGGGATCCCTGGCCCAGTGGAGAGTGGGGGGCTGGGAATCCCTGGGGGGGGGGCTGTGCTGTGCTGAGGGACCCAAGAGGTTCCCCGTGCAATGACCGCTAATGAAAATCAACCCACCCAGCATCAGTGTCAGAGCAGCAGGGAGCCCGCTGAATAGCTGAGCCTGCCAACCTGCGGAGCAAGCGCTGGAGCAGGGAGAAACCTCCAGGCCCGGGTCAGGAGCATCTGTCATCAGGTCTGTGTCTCTCCAGTGGCTGAAGAAGATGCTGATTCCTCTGGATCTGCTTTGGCCCCCCCACAGCCTGGCCACAGACTCCACTGGCATCCTGTGTCACCTGTGGGTTACGGGAGGGACGGGGCAGTGCCCTGGGCTCAGCAGGAAACAGCAGGGACAGTCTGTTTGCACATGTATCCCTCAGCAACCAGCAGCCCCGGGGAAGAGGATGGGGAAGTGGGGGAGGATGGTCTGTCTGTGTCTGTGTGGTGGTGGTGTCACTATTTCACAGCTAGAAATGGCTCAGACTGCCACACCCCAGCTTAGCCAACGCCCCCGTGGCACCCGGCATGCCGAGCAATGCTGTGAAAGCAGGCTGCGGGACTGGCCCATGGGATGGTCTTCCCTGTGGTGAGGTGTGAGTGGGGGTTGCTATGGCAGCAGCCCCCCTCAGCCACAGGTGGAGGACTCAGCCGGGGGGGGGGGGCAAAGCCCAGAAGAGGGCAGGGCTCAGCTCCCCATAGGGTGAGAGGGAAAGACCCTACAGTAAATAACACTGCCCCGGATGGCCCAGACAGAGACTCACTCGCTTGGCTGCTCTTCCTGTGGAAACGATGGGTTGGGAGGGGGCAGAGCACAGACAGCCCCTGTCCCTGTCTCCCCGCTGCCTGGGAGAACCCCCTCCTCCATGCACCCCATGCCCCTCTCCCCGCGGGCCTGGCTGCGGGAGGATGTCTGGGCCAGCGACCCCGGCGACCTCGGGGCACTGACACACAGCTGGGAGGGCGAGGGGTCCGGGGGGAATTACTCACTGCTGGCTGCATGCCTGGGACACTGATGCAATGGGCTGCACACATCTGGGGGCGGGAAAGGGGAGCCTGGGATGCGGAGCAGGGAACGCGCCGTGCCAGAGAGCAGCAGCCCCATGACTTCATGGAACCAAAATAGCTCAAGTGAACCTCACGCTGCCCAGGGGGCGCTGTGCTGCATGGGCGGGGGGCAGTCGGGGGTGTTGTGCTGGAGGAGTGTGTGACCCTGCGGGTGGGGGCTCAGTTGGGGGGGCTGTGCTGCATGGGCGGGGGGCAGTCGGGGGTGTTGTGCTGGAGGAGCGTGTGACCCTGCGGGTGGGGGCTCAGTTGGGGGGGCTGTGCTGCATGGGCGGGGGGGCAGTCAGGGGTGTTGTGCTGTGGAAGCGGGTGGGGGCAGTCGGGGGTGTTGTTCTGGAGGAGCGTGTGACCCTGTGGGTGGGGGCTCAGTTGGGGGGGCTGTGCTGCATGGGCGGGGGGTCAGTCGGGGGTGTTGTGCTGAGGAAGTGGGTGGGGGCGCTGTGCTGCATGAGCTGAGGGTGTCACTCATTAGGGAGCTCTGTACCAGAGTGAGGGAGCGTGTCGGGGCTCAGTAGGGGGCGTTGTGCTGTGGCGGGGAGTCAGGGGGGAGCGTGTCGGGGCTCAGTAGGGGGCGTTGTGCTGTGGCGGGGAGGTGAGGGGGGAGCGTGTCGGGGCTCAGTAGGGGGCGTTGTGCTGTGGCGGGGAGGTGAGGGGGGAGCGTGTCGGGGCTCAGTAGGGGGCGTTGTGCTGTGGCGGGGAGGTGAGGGGGGAGCGTGTCGGGGCTCAGTAGGGGGCGTTGTGCTGTGGCGGGGAGGTGAGGGGGGAGTGTGTCGGGGCTCAGTAGGGGGCGTTGTGCTGTGGCGGGGAGGTGAGGGGGGAGCGTGTCGGGGCTCAGTAGGGGGCGTTGTGCTGTGGCGGGGAGGTGAGGGGGGAGTGTGTCGGGGCTCAGTAGGGGGCGTTGTGCTGTGGCGAGGGGTCAGGGGGGAGCATGTCGGGGCTGCCCTCTGTGTCCAGGCGCTAGACGGGGCCTTGCTCTCTGCCCCTGGAGCCAAGCCCCTCTGTGCTCTGCAGGGCTGCACTGAAGGGGCCTAGCAGCCTGAACCACCCAGGCAGGGACTGGGGAAGCGGCAGGTTGATCAATACGGCTCTGTGCTGGGGTGTGGGGGGAGCCTCAACAAAGCCCCATTGAGGGAGCCAGCTTGGCCTCTGGCAGGCACAGGGCTCGGGGGCCAGGAGGGGAGATCAAAGGGGCTGGGCACCTGGCACTTCGTGGGGACCATGTTAAATCCCTACCAGCGCCCCCAGGAGCAGCACCACAGCTCAGCGCCCGCCAGAGCAGCAGGGCAGGAGGGGGGAAGGCTGGGAGCCAGGACCACACTGAGGGGGATGTGAGCTCAGGCAGTGGGAAGGGCTGGGGGGGGCACCCTGCCCTTCTGTGGGACAGGAGGGCTGTGGGGGAGGGACACATTCTTTGAGATTAATCATTAGCAAGGGGCAGCGGCTCTTCCCTCCCAGTCCCAGCTGGGGCCTCTTGGGCAGCAGGAACCAGGGGCAGTCACATGGGCCTCCATTTATTACCCTGGCTCCTCCTAGAAGCCCCCTTGGACTCCATCCTGGGGCTTCCTCCCCAGCTTTGCCAGTGCCCCTCAAGCTCAGCCCCACTGCTGTCCCTGCACAGCGCCCCAGCCAGCTCCCACCCCCTGAGGAGCCCACGGCTGGGGTAGCCGGCGGCTGTGGGTCAGGACTGAGGGGCACTGGCAGACTTGTGCGGTGGGGGGAGCCCAGGGCTGGGCTGGCAGGGCCCTTTGGAGCATAAATAACTCTTGCCACTCCCACCCTTCTCCCTCAAACGCCCTGTCTCAACCCCCCCATCTCTATGACCCCTGCCCCATCCTCCCAACCTTCCTGGCACAAACAGCTCCCTCTTCCCCCTGCCCCCTGTTCATTCCCACAGGGGCTGGCCAGGACTCCCAACCCGCAAGGGCCAGGCCAGCATCTCTGATCAGCAGGCGCCTGCTGGGTTCAAAGGCTTTTCCCCATAGCTTGGCACAGAGCTCAGCCCCAGGGTTGCTCTGAGCTGGCTCAGGGACAAAGCAAGAACTTCCCCAGCCCAGGGGTCCCCCATTGTTCCCAGCCCCCCTGTCCCCAGCCCCCCAGCTCAGCCCCCTGTCTCAGTGCCTCCATCACTACCCACAGCACAGGGGCCCCAGTCTGGGCCCATACACATAGCTTTCCCCAGACCAGGGCTCCCCACCTTTCTGCTCGGGTCACAGCTGTGGTGAACAGGCCACCCATGCCAGGCTGTGGGGGTTCCTGGGCTGGGCAGCCCCAGAGCCTCCGAGGCCTGAGTGGGATGCCCAAGCCTTGTGTTGAGAGGGAGTCTTGTGTTACCTGCCTGAGCCAGGACCCACAGTGTCCTGGTGCCACAGACGGGGCAGGCTGTGATCCCTTCTCAATCCTCTGTCCTGCCTGCTGGGCTTCCAGGAGTGGGGTCGGAGTCACATGCCAGGGACTGTAGCCCATCCCCTCAAGTGCCTCCTGCAGCTGAGTGGGAGGTGCTGTGTGGCACAGTGCCACCCCTGCTACGTGCCATAGCCTCTGTACTGCTCCGCTACCAGTGGAGATTCTCTTCCAGCTCATGGGCTGCGGCTGCAGCAGTGGGAGGGGCTGGGCTCTGCCAGCAGTGTGCTGAGCTCTTACCAGACAGGAAAGGCTGACTCTGAACAGAACAAGTTCCCCGCCCCTGGCCGGTGGGGGAGGGGAAAGATTTGGCCCACACCTCTGGGCCGAGGGGAGAGCCCAAAATGCTGGCTGACTTGCAGAAGGGTCCCCACCTCGGTGCCCTGGAGCAGTGTCAGTGGTGGGTGGGGGCATCTCTGGTGGGAATTCTGGGGAGAAAGGAGAAAAATCAATTTGATCAAATAACACTGGGGAGGGAGTACATGGCTGGGGTGGGGCAGGGCAGAGCAGTGGGCGAGGTGGGTTGGGGGTGTAGCAGATGGGGGGAGGGGAGATGTGGGAATATGAGGGAGGGGGAGAGGATAGAGATGGGGGGTGTAGGAGATGCAGGGACAGGGAAGATATGGGGGTGGGGAGGTGCAGGGGGTGGGCAGAGGAGGGGGGTCTGGAGGGGCAGGAGAGGTGGAGGGTAAGAGGCTTATGAGGGGAAGTGGGCAGGGATGTACAGAGGCTCATCTGGTTCAGGTGTGGGGCTAGGGGCCAGAAGACCCCTAGGTTCAGATCCTAGCCCCACCCAATGCAGAACCATGAGCAGGCCTGCTGTGATTTCTCAAAGGGTTCCTCTCCTGTCCTTTAGGGGGATGCATGTGTGAAGGCCTCTAGCACTTAGCTAAAGGAGTGACTCCACTGGTGGGCAGCAGTAGAAAGTTCTTATCCTTAGCGCATGTGCGCGCACATGTGTGTGTGTTGCACACACCTGCCCTGGGAAGCCAGGCCAGGAGTCAGAGATTGGGGTCTTCTTGGCAACCGCCCCTCTGGAGACTTGTTCCCCCTGGGATTGTGGGGGTGACATGCAAGTGCCTGGGGTGTGGGTCAGTGGCACCTTCCAAACGCAGCAAAGGTGCCTGCTGGTCAGAGCTGCCCAAACTCAGCCCCTGCCTGGCAGGCAGCATATCCCCCAGCACCCAGCTAACCCCAGGTGCCTGGCCCCATTGGCCACAAGCCAGCCCCGCTCCTTCCTGTGCTGCCCAAACCCCTCTAAGTGCAGGGGGAGGGGGAGGGCTGGCAGCCATGTGCTGGAGTCTGGACCCCCTAGGAAAGTCACGTAGGATCCAGCACTGCCCAGAGCTGCTAGGGCTGAAACGGAGGGAGAACCAGTGGTCAGAAATAGCCCAACTTCCCTCCCAGCTCTGCTGGAGCTCCCTGAGCCGCAGCTCCCCAGCCCTGGCTCCCCCTACACCTCCCCCCAGCTCTGTGCTCTCTGATCCCCAGCGCCAGCTCCCCAGCCCTGGCTCCCCCTACACCTCCCCCAGCTCTGTGCTCCCTGATCCCCAGTGCCAGCTCCCCAGCCCTGGCTCCCCCTACACCTCCCCCAGCTCTGTGCTCTCTGATCCCCAGCGCCAGCTCCCCAGCCCTGGCTCCCCCTACACCTCCCCCCAGCTCTGTGCTCTCTGATCCCCAGCGCCAGCTCCCCAGCCCTGGCTCCCCCTACACCTCCCCCAGCTCTGTGCTCCCTGATCCCCAGCGCCAGCTCCCCAGCCCTGGCTCCCCCTACACCTCCCCCCAGCTCTGTGCTCTCTGATCCCCAGCGCCAGCTCCCCAGCCCTGGCTCCCCCTACACCTCCCCCAGCTCTGTGCTCCCTGATCCCCAGCGCCAGCTCCCCAGCCCTGGCTCCCCCTACACCTCCCCCCAGCTCTGTGCTCTCTGATCCCCAGCGCCAGCTCCCCAGCCCTGGCTCCCCCTACACCTCCCCCAGCTCTGTGCTCCCTGATCCCCAGCGCCAGCTCCCCAGCCCTGGCTCCCCCTACACCTCCCCCAGCTCTGTGCTCCCTGATCCCCAGCGCCAGCTCCCCAGCCCTGGCTCCCCCTGCCCTTCCCCCCAGCTCTGTGCTCCTCAATCCTGACCCACAGCCCCAATTATCCAGCCTGAGCCTGGGCTCCCCGCATGCCCCCCTCCCAGGTTTGCTGGTGTCCTTCAGTCCTGACCCACAGATCCCTGCTGGGCAGTGGTAAACAGGAAGCGAGTTCCTGAACCTGAACGAGAGACCATACTCCCCAGATGAGAAGTGGGCAAACTCCTTGCAGGTTTTACCCTCAGCTGCTGCCCCAGTGCTGCTAGCCCAGCTTTGCTCCCCTCCCCTGTCCCACCTCAGTGACTGAACTTCTCCAGGTCTGCCTGGGGAGGGGGGGGCGCCTGCTGGTCCAGGTCCAACCGGCCCAAGCACCTGGGGGGAAGGCAAATCTGGCCTCAGCCAGGCCAGCCCCTCTGGGGGGCTCCTAATGAACCTTGTGGTTGGAAAGAATCTGGACAGCAGGAGACACATGGCTGGAGTGTGATGTAATGGGAGGGTGTAATGGAGGAAGGGAGAGGGGAGTCAAGGGAGGGGGTGGACAAGGAGAGCTGGGGGAGGGGGAGGAGGAAAGGGAGGAGAGAGATGGGGGAGGGGAAGTAGGGCAGGGGAGGTGGAGGAAGGGGGAGAAGGGAGGGAGAGGAAGTGAGAGATGGGGAAGGGAAGAAGGACTGGACACCTGGGGGGACAGGGAAGGAGGAGAGTGGGGGAGAGATGGAAGGAGAGAGATGGGGGAGGAGGAGGGAGGGCAAGGAGAGCTGAGGGAGGGGGAGCATCAGGTAGGTGAGCAGGGCTGGTTTCTCTGCCGGCATTTCCCCACCCTGTCTCTCTGTCCCAGTGCACTTCTCGCTCTCACACAATGGATCCTTCCTTCTCTTCCAGGGTCCGGGCTGTTCACACCACGGATCTGCTGCCATCCAGCATCCCCTGAGTGAATTCTTCTGGGGATGTACCTTGAAGTTCCCAGTGCTGTGCTAGATGGTGCTGGGTGGGGGGAACTCAGCAGGGGGCGCTGTGCTGCAGGGGGCGGAGTGGGGAACTCAGCAGGGGGCGCTGTGCAGCAGGGGTCGGGGTGGGGAACTCAGCAGGGGGCGCTGTGCTGCAGGGGGCGGAGTGGGGAACTCAGCAGGGGGCGCTGTGCTGCAGGGGGCGGGGTGGGGAACTCAGCAGGGGGCGCTGTGCTGCAGGGGGCGGAGTGGGGAACTCAGCAGGGGGCGCTGTGCTGCAGGGGGCGGGGTGGGGAACTCAGCAGGGGGCGCTGTGCTGCAGGGGGCAGGGTGGGGAACTCAGCAGGGGGCGCTGTGCTGCGGGGGGGGGAACTCAGCAGGGGGCGCTGTGCTGCAGGGGGCGGGGTGGGGAACTCAGCAGGGGGCACTGTGCTGCAGGGGGCGGGGTGGGGAACTCAGCAGGGGGCGCTGTACAGCAGGGGGCGGGGTGGGGAACTCAGCAGGGGGCGCTGTGCAGCAGGGGGCGGGGTGGGGAACTCAGCAGGGGGCGCTGTGCTGCAGGGGGCGGGGTGGGGGACTCAGCAGGGGGCGCTGTGCAGCAGGGGGCGGGGTGGGGAACTCAGGGGGCGCTGTGCTGCAGGGGGCGGGGTGGGGAACTCAGCAGGGGGCGCTGTGCTGCAGGGGGCGGGGTGGGGAACTCAGCAGGGGGCGCTGTGCAGCAGGGGGCGGGGTGGGGAACTCAGCAGGGGGCGCTGTGCAGCAGGGGGCGAGGTGGGGAACTCAGCAGGGGGCGCTGTGCTGCAGGGGGCGAGGTGGGGAACTCAGCAGGGGGCGCTGTGCTGCAGGGGACGGGGTGGGGAACTCAGCAGGGGGCGCTGTGCTGCAGGGGGCGGGGCGGAGAACTCAGCAGGGGGCGCTGTGCAGCAGGGGGCGGGGTGGGGAACTCAGCAGGGGGCGCTGTGCTGCAGGGGGCGGGGTTGGGAACTCAGCAGGGGGCGCTGTGCTGCAGGGGGCGGGGTGGGGAACTCAGCAGGGGGCGCTGTGCTGCAGGGGGCGGGGTGGGGAACTCAGCAGGGGGCGCTGTGCTGCAGGGGGCGGGGTGGGGAACTCAGCAGGGGGCGCTGTGTGATTCGCTTTCCCCTCCCAGTCACTGTTGACCCCTGTGCAGCACTAGATTTTCTCCTCCGCTCTAGATGCCTGGCCTGGGTCTCCCATGCTTGGACGTGACAGCCTCATAGGGAGCCACATGCAGCTGGGCAGTGAGTGCAATGCAGGTGTGCAGAGGTCCCTGCCGAGCCGTGAGAGAGCTGTGTTTACCACTTCCTGGCACCAGCACCCCTGAGCCACATCCGCCTCCAAACCCACTGCTGGGTGAAATACCTGGGTCTGGAAAGGTCTTTCCTTCCCCCAGCTGTGAAACTGCCCCCTTCCCTCCCAGCCCTGGGACACAGCAGGGCTAGAAATGAGGGTGTTGAACTGGCTCCCACGGACCATGGTCCTGGCATGTGTTGCCACGTGTCTTTGCAGAGGGGCTGCAGGAGCCCTGCGCAGCCCTGTCACATAAACAAACCCCTCCCAAAACAAAGGCCTCCTCCCACCCAGCGCCCCGGGAGAGCAGAGACCAAGGTCCACGGGGCTGCTGGGAGTGATGAGGGCTTTGTTTTGGGAGGGCTTTGTTTACGTGGCTGGGCTGCTCAGGGTTCCTGCAGCCCCTCTGCAAACAGACATGGATGCCCTGTCTCACTCCCCAAGACCGCCCCGCACTGTCATGTGGGCGTTGCATTCCCAGGAGCTGCCCTCTCTGTGCCAGTGCCACAGGTGGCTGTCACCCCCCCAGCCAGGCAGACTTGGCCCCTGGCCTGGCAGGGGGACTGACGGCTCCAAGCTGTGCTAGCCAGGGCTCCAGCAAGTGGCTTCTCTCTGCCCAGCAGACAAAAGACAGCGTTTCCTGCAGGGCCTGGCAGGGGAAGGGCTGGGGCCGGCTGGGAACAATGCGCTTGCTACGGGCGCTTCCTGGCTGTTAACAGGCTGTAGGGAACATGGGGCCCATGATGGGCAGCTCCTGACTCCCTGGCAGTGGCGTGGCTCCGGGTAGCTGTTCTAGGGTCTGGTCACGTTACAATCAGGTTGCCTAGTTGGGCTGGGCCCACAGACTAACCGGGGCCGGGGTCTGTGGCTCAGTCGCTGGAACAATTTGTGCAGTGGGGGAGCTGAGAGTCAATGAGCCAAACCATAAACTCTCTTGCTAATGGAAACCACTGCGAGTCCGGGGTACCCCTAAGGCCAGCACTAATGCACCCCAGCATGTCACTGGCAACTTGTCCTGAACCACGGGTTTCTGCCACTGTCCTGCAAGGAGAGCAGAGGAGGGGCGGTTGTGACTCAGTGTCCCCACCAGTAACGGGGGGACAGTGGCTGACAAAGGGCTTTGAGAGACTCAGCTAACCAGTGCTGCAAAACACCAGGGCTGTGTGGCTCTCCTCTGTCTTCCTGTGACTGTGACACAAGCCAAGTCTGGGACAGCCCCCTTGACAGGATCAAAGCAAAGGCGCCGGTGACAGTAAGAGACGGGTCATGTCTGCACAGGGACAGCCGCGGATCTTGGCTGGCCAGGTTCCATGGGGCACAGATCTGGGCTGGCCGGGTTCCATAGGGCACAGATCTGGGCTGCCGGGTTCCATGGGGCACAGATCTGGGCTGGCCGGGTTCCATGGGGCACAGATCTGGGCTGGCTGGGTTCCATGGGGCACAGATCTGGGCTGGCTGGGTTCCATGGGGCACAGATCTGGGCTGCCGGATTCCATAGGGCACAGATCTGGGCTGGCCGGGTTCCATGGGGCACAGATCTGGGCTGGCCGGGTTCCATGGGGCACAGATCTGGGCTGGCCGGGTTCCATGGGGCACAGATCTGGGCTGCCAGGTTCCATGGGGCACAGATCTGGGCTGGCCGGGTTCCATGGGGCACAGATCTGGGCTGCCGGATTCCATAGGGCACAGATCTGGGCTGGCCGGGTTCCATGGGGCACAGATCTGGGCTGGCCGGGTTCCATGGGGCACAGATCTGGGCTGCCAGGTTCCATGGGGCACAGATCTGGGCTGGCCGGGTTCCATGGGGCACAGATCTGGGCTGCCGGATTCCATGGGGCACAGATCTGGGCTGGCCGGGTTCCATGGGGCACAGATCTGGGCTGGCCGGGTTCCATGGGGCACAGATCTGGGCTGGCCGGGTTCCATGGGGCACAGATCTGGGCTGGCCGGGTTCCATAGGGCACAGATCTGGGCTGGCCGGGTTCCATGGGGCACAGATCTGGGCTGCCCGGGTTCCATGGGGCACAGATCTGGGCTGCCCGGGTTCCATGGGGCACAGATCTGGGCTGGCCGGGTTCCATAGGGCACAGATCTGGGCTGGCCGGGTTCCATGGGGCACAGATCTAGGCTGCCGGGTTCCATGGGGCACAGATCTGGGCTGGCCGGGTTCCATGGGGCACAGATCTGGGCTGGCCGGGTTCCATAGGGCACAGATCTGGGCTGGCCGGGTTCCATAGGGCACAGATCTGGGCTGCCGGGTTTCATGGGGCACAGATCTGGGCTGCCCGGGTTCCATGGGGCACAGATCTGGGCTGGCCGGGTTCCATGGGGCACAGATCTGGGCTGGCCGGGTTCCATGGGGCACTGATCTGGGCTGGCCGGGTTCCATGGGGCACAGATCTGGGCTGGCCAGGTTCCATGGGGCACAGATCTGGGCTGGCCGGGTTCCATGGGGCACAGATCTGGGCTGGCCGGGTTCCATAGGGCACAGATCTGGGCTGGCCGGGTTCCATAGGGCACAGATCTGGGCTGCCGGGTTTCATGGGGCACAGATCTGGGCTGCCCGGGTTCCATGGGGCACAGATCTGGGCTGGCCGGGTTCCATGGGGCACAGATCTGGGCTGGCCGGGTTCCATGGGGCACTGATCTGGGCTGGCTGGGTTCTATGGGGCACAGATCTGGGCTGGCCGGGTTCCATGGGGCACAGATCTGGGCTGGCCGGGTTCCATGGGGCACAGATCTGGGCTGGCCGGGTTCCATGGGGCACAGATCTGGGCTGGCCGGGTTCCATGGGGCACAGATCTGGGCTGGCCGGGTTCCATGGGGCACAGATCTGGGCTGGCCGGGTTCCATAGGGCACAGATCTGGGCTGGCTGGGTTCCATGGGGCACAGATCTGGGCTGGCCGGGTTCCATAGGGCACAGATCTGGGCTGCCGGGTTCCATAGGGCAGGGGCATTTCACGGTTGCTTTACAGGAAGCTGCCCCTCCTTGAGCAGAGCCTTCCCTCGGCTGAACCCTGGCCAGAGGCTTTGTAACCTTTGTTTGATCCACCAATACAAACATGAGGAAGTAGCCCCTCCCCCCACTGCTCCACTTCCCCCATCCCCATCTTATCAGCCCACCCAGCCCTGCACTAACCCTGAAGAAACACGTGTGGCCCATCCGTGACCACACTAGGGAGTTGGTTCCTGGACTGGGGTGGGGAGGGGGAGTATCAAATGAAGGGGCTGGAGGAGGGGCCATAGGGTATTGGGGGCTCAGATGAGGGTGCAGGGAGGCCATGAGGTGCAGTAGGGTTGGATGAAAATGCCAGGGATTCTGGGGGGTCATGGGATGCCAGGGAGTCAGATGAGGGTGCCAGGGGGCCATGGGGTGGGGTGGGGGGTCAGATGAGAGGGAGCCAGAGGATGCAGGGAGAGGCAGATGAGGATGCCAAGGGGGCCGTGGGGTGCTGGGGGGGGGGTCAGATGAGGGTGCCAGGGATACTGGAGGCCCATGAGATACAGGATGTTTGGATGAGGGTGTGGAAGGACCCAGGGTGCTTGGAGTTGGGGACCCCTGGGTTACATCTACACTGTGATGCTATTTCGGGGTCCCGCATCTTTCGAGCGTATTCGTTATTTCGAAATATGACGGGCTCGCTACTGCGACGTCCCTGAGCCCCTCGTTGCAAGAGGAGGAAGGGACGCTTCGGGATCACGGGTTACTTCAAAATCAGTGCTGTGTAGACAGCGCCAAGGTACGAAATAAGCTGCACAATTTGTGTAGCTCAAGCGGCATCTCTTATTTCGAGCTAAGGCAGGGCAGTGTAGACACCCTGCTGTCCTAGGAGTGGCCCCTGCATGGGGGGTGAATGGAGAGGGGCGCTCGGAGCAATTTCAGGAGGGCAGGCCAGATGCCAGTGGTCTGGGAGGCAGCTTTGCGGCTATCCTGGGCCAAGACCCTTCCCCCCGTGTTTGTCCATGGAGATGACTGGGGCTGTAAGAGGAGTGGGCTCCATCGTGGCCCCCGGCCCGTCGTGTCCATTAGAACACACAACTCAGTGGATGCAGGGCTCAGTGCTGGGGTGGCCCCCCAGAGCCCCAGGATCCCGTACCCATGGCCCGGGGGTCAGACTGCTGGGCACAGCAGGGTGCCAGGAAGCAATGGCAGCTGCAGGCCAGGGCTGGTGCTGTGATCCACTCAATGGCTTGTCACAGGAATCCCAGAGCTGGGGCTGGAGCTGTCAGTGTGAGGTGGGCGAGGGGAGGGGGCGGTTGCAGCCAAAGGAGAACCCCGACCCCCAGGATCTCCTGCAGGCCGGACTAATTATGGCCATGTCTCTGGCCTGTGTTTACAGAATTTCCTTTGAGTCATTGCAGGCGGCTCCTGCACGGAGCAGACCGAGGGGGCAGATCCAGGCCCCGGCCCTGCCAATCACAGCGGCTGACTCACTGCTCCTGGCGCAGGCCCTATATAGCCATGGCGGGAAGCTGGCGGGGGGCAGCGCAGCCCCCAGATAAGGACTTCACATCGCCAGCAGCTGTGAGTGGAGGCAACTTGCCTTCCTGCAGCCACGTGGCGGCCAGAAGGCAGGACGTCCCTCCCTCTGTGAGCATGGGGAGCCTGGCTCAGCCGCTCCGGGGGGAGCCGCATGGGAGACCCGTCTGCATATGGCAGCCCCACAGCTCTCAGAATGCAACGAGGGCCATCGGGGCAAAGCCCAATGGCCCCTGTAGCCTGCGAGCCAGGCTGGGCTCACAACGCTCTGCGGGACAGACACCTCTGAGCATGTGAGCACCCCCTGGCTGGGAAGGAGCCATGGGGCCTTGCCCCCCTAAGGCGAAGGCTCTGCCAAAGCCCTAGGGCGGAGGACTGGGGGGCAGGGAATGGGACACAGGATCTTCCCTAGGGCACTGGTCCACACACAGCTCAAGCTGAGAGTGACTGAAAGTTGTTTTCATCTGGGGGCAGGAATTAGTGGCTCCCTCTAGGGCTCAGCTGGCTCATACCCACTGCCAGGCTCACTGGTAACTGCCACCCTGGGGAGAGGGGGTCAGACCAGAATCCCCTGGTGCAGACCCACCTGGCCAGTCCTGCTGCCCCGAAGGAACCCAGGCACCAGCCCTCCAGTGCTGGGAGCTGGGGAAGGGTCTCCTGGCTTCTTGGCTTTGCTGTTGCTTGCTGCTCGGAGTCCCCAGAAGTCAGCTCCCTCCATCTGCCCCCCTGTGCACTGAACACCCACTTTCTTTACCATACAAGTCCAGGAATGTGTGATTCCCTTCCCCTGCTTCGTCAGGGGAACATCCAGCACGGGGCCTGGCGCCCAGGAGCAGCCCGGCCGGCTCCAAGCAGGGAGCATGTTACTCAGCGCCACGTGGGGCCGTGGGAGGCAAGATTTAGCTCATTTGCTGGCATTTCCCTTCCCCAGTCATCCACTGCCCCAGTAAGGAGCCCAGACGGACACAGCACGGCACTGCTGAGCAGGGTTCCACAGCCCCTGTCCAGCCAGTGTACAGAGAGCACAGCGCCAGACACCAGGGTGAGGGACATGGGATGGGTAGATAGACAGCCGGATGGCAGTGCGTGGGGGGATAGATAGATAGATAGTGTGGGGACAGACAGACAGTTAGGTGATAAGGGGGCACTAGGGATGTGAATAGAAGCTGGGTGGAGCCGGGCTTGGGGTTCAAGGCCTGAACAGACGTTGGCTGCAGAGTGAGAGCCACTGGGCTACTTTGGGGCCTGCAGCTCACTGTGAGATCCCGGGGGCCCTGCTCCATCAAACAGCCCAGACATTGGGACCAGATTCCCCCTCCCCCCGGCATGCTCCCTCCATCCCCCAAACACACCTTGCTGAGTGCCCCCCACATGGATTTTGGGACAGCTGCAAAAGGTGCAGTGTGAGCACACTGGGGAACCAGGCAGGCCAGGATCTGACACTGACCGCCTGCATGGCCCTGCCTCAGTTTCCTCCAGCGAAAGGTGCGCTGGGATCGCTGGCTGCTATTCATACCAGGGTCTGAGCTGTGGGACACCCGAGCGTTGCCTGGGGCTGGGGAAACAGCAGAGCAAACATCTGACCCAGGGGTTCTCGCCTGAGACGCCTGCTTGCCAGGCGGCCTGCTGCATGGCCCCCACAGAGGTGCTGGCTGGGTGCCCTACTCTTGTCTTCCCGAGCACAGGGGAACACTTTCCAGGGGCTGCCTGCTTCCCAAAAAGGACCTGGAGATGTTAGAGAGCTGGAAAGGAGGGGCTCTTTGTGGGGGCAGGGAGGTGCAGCACCACGGCAGGGATTATAAAGGCCCCATCCCTGTGAGCCTGGCCACTAGAGGGCAACTGCCTCCCAAGACAGACAGACAGACAGACTCCTTCTCCAGCAGCTAACGGGGACCTGTGCTCTCCCTGTGGGTAGCCAGCCAACGGGTGGCAGTGACACCCCTGCATCTGGAGGGATTGCTGCTGGCTGGCACAAGCGAAGCCACGAGGCACTGGGCATTGTATGGGGGTAGCAGCGCCAAAGATGGAGTGAGCTTGTCCCAGCAAAGCTAGCGGGCAAATGGTGCCAGTGGGGGTTGGGCACAAATACCCTTCGTATCATCAGCAAACGCCCATCATCTCCGACAAAGACACTTGCACCACCTTGACTCCCTGGGGTGGCCGGATGGGGTACGTGAGGGTGCCAACGGGCCCCTGACACTGGCATTATTTGCTACCTGATGGCTCAGGGGGGCATGCAGGCAGATCATCCAGAGTGGGGCAGAGAGGGAGCACGGCATGGCTGGGACCTGGCTACATGCTAGGTCCCCCAAACCTGAGCCACTGCAGGGGCCAGTAACACCCCCTGTAAGCCAAGGTGCACCAGCCATGCCCCACTCTCCAGGGGTGCCCCCCCACTCACCCCGACGCCCTGCCGGAAAGCCCCGTTCAGCCAGGGACTCGCTGCAGCTAGGGGCGGACTGGTGATGAGTCGGCCCCAGCAGCTGCACTCACCAAAGTGGCTCACGGCTGATACTAAAATGGGCATGAACTGAAATTGCAGAGCTAGATGCTCCGGAACGCCGGGGGTAGGGACACCCAAGCCCTGGCCCAGAGCCAGTCCCAGAGAAGGGAAGCCCAATGCTGACCCTCCCAACAATGGGATGTTCCACTCAGGATGTGAAATACATGGCCAGGGTCATAGATCAGCCTTCCAGGGCATGACATGCCACACCCACTCCCACACCAGCTGTCCCAGTCTCGCCTGTGGGGGGCAGTGTGCACCCTGGCCACACCGCTGCTTGGCTTTCAGCTGTATGGGGCAGTGCACACACACACAGAGTCCCTCTCTTGCCTGTAGGGGGCAGTGTACACATACACACAGAGTCCCTCTCTTACCTGTAGGGGGCAGTGTACACATACACACAGAGTCCCTCTCTTGCCTGTAGGGGGCAGTGTACACATACACACAGAGTCCCTCTCTTGCCTATAGGGGGCAGTGTACACATGCACACAGAGTCCCTCTCTTACCAGAAGGGGGCAGTGTACACATACACACAGAGTCCCTCTCTTGCCTGTAGGGGGCAGTGTACACATACACACAGAGTCCCTCTCTTGCCTGTAGGGGGCAGTGTACACATACACACAGAGTCCCTCTCTTACCTGTAGGGGGCAGTGTACACATACACACAGAGTCCCTCTCTTGCCTGTAGGGGGCAGTGTACACATACACACAGAGTCCCTCTCTTACCTGTAGGGGGCAGTGTACACATACACACAGAGTCCCTCTCTTGCCTGTAGGGGGCAGTGTACACATACACACAGAGTCCCTCTCTTACCTGTAGGGGGCAGTGTACACATACACACAGAGTCCCTCTCTTGCCTGTAGGGGGCAGTGTACACATACACACAGAGTCCCTCTCTTACCTGTAGGGGGCAGTGTACACATACACACAGAGTCCCTCTCTTGCCTGTAGGGGGCAGTGTACACATACACACAGAGTCCCTCTCTTGCCTGTAGGGGGCAGTGTACACATACACACAGAGTCCCTCTCTTGCCTGTAGGGGGCAGTGTACACATACACACAGAGTCCCTCTCTTGCCTGTAGGGGGCAGTGTACACATACACACAGAGTCCCTCTCTTGCCTGTAGGGGGCAGTGTACACATACACACAGAGTCCCTCTCTTACCTGTAGGGGGCAGTGTACACATACACACAGAGTCCCTCTCTTGCCTGTAGGGGGCAGTGTACACATACACACAGAGTCCCTCTCTTGCCTGTAGGGGGCAGTGTACACATACACACAGAGTCCCTCTCTTACCTGTAGGGGGCAGTGTACACATACACACAGAGTCCCTCTCTTACCTGTAGGGGGCAGTGTACACATGCACACAGAGTCCCTCTCTTACCAGAAGGGGGCAGTGCATGCATGCACAGTTCCTCTCTTACCCATAGAGGGCAGTGCACTTGCTAAACATGTTGGAGGGAGCTGATCACTCTGACATGGCTGCAACAGGACCCAGACCAGACGTGCCTGGCAACTCCTCAGCTGGCTTTGCACATTGTAACCGAGTCCCAAGCTGATCTCGCTCCCGCTGGCCCAGCACCCACTGCCCCAGCTGGGCAGACTTGTGCCTCAGACGCTCTTACTGAGCAGGCTCACGGCAAGGGTCTGGTTTCTTTGCTCACTCCATAGAACTGCTAACTAGCAAGGGGCTAGATTTAGGCTGGGGTTTGCGGTCTGGGCTCCATCTGCTAACATCCATTACCCAATTAATCTGCCAATCTAATCTCCCAGCGGGCTAGTTAAGGAGTGAAGTGCATTTAATGGTTTGCTGTTTGCATTCACAGCCCTGGGCCCTGACATGGCCCTTGGGCAGTGCTGCAGGGGGGTGGAGAGGAGTGGAGGCCCAGCCACCTGGGGATGCTGGGGTGACACAGAACTGGGATCTCTGGTCCAGAATGGCTAAGGACATTGCATCACTGCCAGCTGCCTCTCTCCACATTTCATTAGTCGGCCCAGTTTCACACACTGTTGTGCACGTGTAACTCACCCACCTATAGGGCTACGTCTACACTGGCAGCTTCTTGCACAAGAACTGTTTTGCGGAAGAGTTCTTGCACAAAAAGTCTTCCACAAGAGCATGTCTACACTGGTATGTGCTTTTGCGCAAGGGCGTCTATGGCAGTGTGGACGCTCTCTTGTGGAAGAAAGCCCTGATGGCCATTTTAGCCATAGGGGTTTCGTGCGCAAGAATTTCATGTTGCCTGTCTACACTGGCCTCTTGCACAAGAGCGCTTGCACAAGAGGGCTTATTCCTCCTGGGGAGAGGAATAACTCTTCTGGAATAACTCTTCTGCATAGTCCTGTCTTTTGTTTCTTCTGGAAGAAGTCCTGTTTTCTGACTCTAGACTGTAAATTTACTTGTGCAAGAATGCGCATGCAGTGTAGACTCCCAGCAAGAACAGCTGTTCTTGTGCAAGAAGCTGCCAGTGTAGACGTAACCCTAGTGTGGTTCACTGTTCTATACAGTGGCACCGAGACCACAGCAACAGATAAGAACAAGAGACCTCTGCAGACCAGGCTGAGAGCCAGTGGACTTTTAGCTCAGAGGGTAAAGGTTCCCATATTAAGTTTTAGAGATCCCAGGTTCAACTCTACCTGTTGGCAGTTACACATGCATTGCTGATTTCACGTGCACACCCAATAGTGCAAAACAGGCCCTGTGTGGTTTGGGACAGAGCACTTGGCAGCATCTGCCTCTGAGAGGGGACCACAGCTATTTCATAGCCACCTTGCCCCCAGGGAAGATTGATGGCCCTGTTACAGAGAGGGGGGAAACCAAGGCACTGATGTGCTTGAGGCAGCACAGAGGGAAGCTCTGGGTGCTAGACAGGAGTCAGCTCAGGCTTTGCAGCTGGGTTTGAGCACAGGACCAGATTAGGGGCTGGCAGGATGAGTCGTCTCACTGGGTGAGAGGCAGAGGAGCAGGCCGATGCCACGTGCTCTCTCCCGGGTATGTACACATTGTATTCGGGACAGGGGGATGTGGCCAGCAATCCGCCCTGTGGGAATAGTAGAGCCACAGGGCAGGACTGGAGCTGTCCCTCCGTGGCATGGGCAGACCCAGGGTTTAGCCCCACACTGATAAAAATGTAGTGGGGGAGTGGAGAGGGCAGGGAATTCTCACTGGCCCCCCAGCCTTAGCTCAGCTGGGGCACTGAGCCCGGGGTCCCAGCTAAACTGCCCAAAGCAGTGCGAGCCATTTGATTGGCTATCGCAGGACCTGGCTGGAGCCTGGATTTGCAGGCTGGGAACCTCCACCAGCCTTTACACCACGCAGGGTCCCTGCAGCTCGTGCGGAGCCCCAGGGCACGTCTGTCCGCACGAGCCGCACTCGCAGCCCGGGTTACACATCAGGCGGCTGGGCCATGGCTTCCAGGCCCCGCTGCACTAGAACTAAAGGAGAGGTTCCCCCAAGGATCTCAAAGCACAGGGCTGGTTTGCAGCACCGCAGCTTCCGATGCCCGGCTCAGGGTCATGCGCTGAATCCCAAACACAACAGGGGGTCACTAGGTTTTGCCCACTCTGGTTCAATCCTGAATCCCCCCCGTGCCTCTGCTCCTAGAGGCCTGCCCCCTGGCTCAGTGCTGGGGAAGGGACCCTGGGCCTGCCCTGCACTGTGGCAGTTTATGCTGCTGCTCTGTGTGGCCAGGCAGGAACGAAGTCAGGAGCCCCTGGCTCAGGACTAATTGGGAATCCCCCTCCCAGCCCTTCAGCACCAGCTGCCCTGGCCCCCACCGGTGGGAGCAGGCAGGGGAGGCCTTGCATCCCCTCCAAAGGGCTGTTGAAAGTCTGGGGCAGTGCAGCAGGGCTAAGGCAGACTCCCTACCTGCCTTGGCTCCATGTGGCTCCAGGCGACCAGCAGCCACTAGAAGAAGAGCAGCCAGGGAAAGTTCGGTGATGCCCTTGCCATGAGCACCGGCTTTGCAGCTCCCATTGGCCAGGAACTGCGGCCAATGGGAGCTGTGGGAGTGGTGCCTGAGCACGGGGGGGGGGGGGGCAGCATGCACCCCACAGAGCCCCCTGGCCACACCTCTGCCAGACATGCAGGCTGCTTCCTGGAGCCACACAGAGCCAGGGAGCTGTGCTGCCAACCAGGAGCTACCTGAGGTAAGCGCTGTTTGACTATAGCTCCTGCCCTAAACTCTCTGCCCCAGGTTGGAACCCCCTGCTGCACCCTAAGCCCCTCAGCCCCAGCCCAGCGCCTCCTCCTGCTCCCCAAGCCCCTCATCCCTGGCCCCACCCCAGTCCACAACCTCAGTCGGAGCCCTCACCCCCTCCCACATCCCAGACTCCTGCCTCCTCATTTCTGGCTCCACTCCGGAGCCTGCCCGCTCCCAGCTGGAGCCCTCACCCCCTTCTGCTTTCCCCTCACCCCAGCTCAGAGAAACTGAGTGAGGGTGGAGGAGAGGGAGAGCAAATGAGGGAGGGAGTGGGGCATGGCCTCAGAGAAGGGGAGGCAGGGCCTTGGGCAAGGGGTGGGGCACGACCTCAGGGAAGGAGGGGTCTGGGGATGGGGCAGAGGGGTGAGGGGTGGCCTCAGAGAAGGGGAGGCAGGGGCGGGGCCTTGGGGAAGGGGTGGGGGTGGAGCGTGGCTTGAGAGAAGGGGGGGCGGAGCAAGGCCTTGGGCAAGGGTGTTTGTTTTTCGTGCAGTTAGAAAGTTGGCGACGGAATGGATTCTGAATACAGAGCAATCCCAGGATTGCTTGGTCCCTGCTGCCCAGGCCTGGAAGTCAGGGGAGGGGGTGGCCCTGTGCATGCCTGGTCCCCAGATCCTGCTGATCTGGGCAGGGCTGGCCTGCCTGTGGATTTGGGGAGGGGGATTTGGGAAAGAGCAGCAGCTGCCCCTGTGGGGGACAGGAGCTGAGGCAGGAAGGCTGCAGAGGGTCCCTGCAGGCAGCAGAGCGCCCTGGAGAGATATTCTCACCCCTTCCCTCAAGGCCCGCTCTGAAGCCCAGGGCAGGGAGAGGCTGCAGTTGCCTTGGGAAGATGCAGGGCCACGGCATCTCCTTTTTCCCACTGGCAAAGGTGCTCAGGGCTAAGGGTGGGAAAGCAGGAGGCTTCCACAGCCCCTCCCCCACGCCTGCGTGGGTTCTCGCCCAACTCAGGGACAGTTCCCAGTCATAGACTCCAGCTGTGAGTCACCCCCGGCCTGGAGAAAATCAGGAATCTTCCCTTCCCACTGTGGGCCCGGGCCCCTGTGGGCTGCTGGAATCAAGGCGAGAAGGGAGCGAGATCACATAACAAAACATCTGTGGGGAGGGGGCGGTTCCCAGGGCTCCTCCGAAGTAGCTGCCGGCTGCTTGCTGTGTCACAGCAGACGCTGGTTCAGTGGAGGGCCCTGTTGCTGCCACACGGTTCTCATAATGAGCAGAGCTGGGCAGGAGAGGGGGTTTTCCCATGCAAACCTGTGATGAAAAGGCTTGTTTTTATCTCACCCTCTCCTGTCGGCTCCATGAGGGAGGGAAAAGGAAGCACTTCCTCAGCTAGGAAAGAAGCAGGTGGAGGAAGGGACTCACCAAAGGCCACAAAGAAAGCCTGTGGCAGAGCCAGATGCTGAGCCCAGCTCCCTGGAGTACCATTCCAGGTCTCTGCCCACTAGGCCACCCATCCCACCTGTCTGCTTGGGGCCGGGTTTCATTGGTGTGTGCTGCTGGGAACGTGTTTTCCATGTGAGCGGCCATTTTGTGAAGCCAGGTTGATGCCATGTTCCAGAGAAAACGGATGCACCCTGCCCACGCTCACACACGTGGAGAGAGCCACATAAACACTGTGTTACACAGGAGACACACCCACCGCCCGCCTGGCCTGCTTATGCTTTGGTATCCTTGACTTACGTTGATTCCCCCCCCTCCCATCTAAACAAAAGCTGTCGAGACTGGGAATCTCCTGCTTTTAGGGATGTAAAATCCTGTTTAATCAGTTACCTGGTTAAACTTATGTTTAACCGGTTAACCGATTAAATGGGGACGGGTGGGGGTTGCTCTGGCTGGATTGAAGTGCCCACTGTCCACAGCAGGCCCTGCCCGGCTGGAGCAGCCCTCTTCCCGTGGCTGGTAGGGGCTGCTCCAGCCCACTGGTTAATTGTAAGGGTGATGCTTACCAGTTAACTGGTTAACCATTCACATCCCTGCCTGAGTCTCCCTCCTCTCTGGGCTGTGTGTAAAACAGCACCCAGTTGTGTGTGTGTATGTGTGTGTGTATAGCGAGAGAGAGAGAGGTCTGGGTTGTGTCTGCAACAGCTCTGGGCTATATATATGGGTGTGTCTAAGCTACATGGCTCCTTCGATGGAGCCATGTAGATTAGGCTGATGGGCAAAGGGAAATGAAGCCGCGATTTAAATAATCGCGGCTTCATTTAAATTTAAATGGCTTCCGCGCTGAGCTGACAAACAGCTGATCAGCTGTTTGTCGGCTCAGCGCGCTAGTCTGGACGCTCCCGCGCCGACCTGAAAGCCCTTTATCGACCTCCCTGTTATGCCTCGTAGGATGAGGTTTACCAGGGAGGTCGATAAAGGGCTTTCATGTCGGCAGGGGAGCGTCCAGACTGCCCCGATCTGCCGACAAATAGCTGATCGGCAGAGCGAGGCAGCCATTTAAATTTAAATGAAGCCGCGATTATTTAAATCGCGGCTTCATTTCCCTTTGCCGAACAAACAAATCTACACAGCTCCGTCGACGGAGCCATGTAGTTTAGACGTACCCTATGTGTGTGTATGTAGCACATCTGAGCTGTATGTGTGTGTATAGCAGCTCTGGGCTGTGTGTGTGTAGCAGATCTAGGCTCTGTGTGAGTGAGTGTGTGTGTAACAGGTCTGGGCTGTCTGTGTGTGTATAGCAGGTCTGGGATCTGTGTGTGTATGTGTGTAGCATGTCTGGGCTGTTGGGTGTGTGGGTGTAGCCAGTCTGGGCTGTGTGTGTGTAGCAGATCTAGGCTCTGTGTGAGTGTGTGTGTAACAGGTCTGGGCTGTCTGTGTGTGTATAGCAGGTCTGGGATCTGTGTGTGTATTTGTGCAGCACGTCTGGGCTGTTGGGTGTGCGGGTGTAGCCAGTCTGGGCTGTGTGGGTGGGTGGCAGGTTTCTTCTGGTACTAGTTGGATTTCTAAGCCCTTGTTCCATTCCCTCCCCCCTCCCAGTTCAATTCAGACTCGAGGACACTCACACCTCTGCCACAGTGCAGCTGTAGCACTTGGCACTGTCGCTGCGTCTACACGTTACAGGCAGTGTAGACAAACCTGTTGTGGTCATTGCCTCGGCTGGCACAAGAGCTCCACCTGCTGGTGCAGTGAATGTACTGCCCCGAGAGGCGATAGTTGTAGCCACAGGAGAGACCCTTGTTGGCATAGTGCTGTCTACTCTGCAGTGTGTTTGGTGTAACTGCAGGGTTTGCAGGGTAGCCCAGTGTTGTTCTCTTGGCCTGCCCCTGCCCCTGCCTCAGCTCCAGCCCTCGTGCCCAGACTAGGGTTGCCAGATGGGTTCAACAAAAGTACCAGACACACTTGACATGACATCGCAATCTACATGACATCTTGTTTAGAAAATACCGGACATGTATAGTTTCTCATTTATATTTTCTCAATTTGTTTCCTGAACAGAAAGCTCAAATACCGGACTGTCCAGTTCACAACCGGACACCTGGCAACCCTAGCCCAGACTGACAGTTCCTGCTCTTTTAACAGTGCAACTGACAAGGACACTGCCTTTGTTGTCTGCGCCCCATTGGGCGCAGAACAGAATGTGTCCGTCAAACAGAGCCTGCTCCCCGCAGCCCGCTCCCCGCACCAGCAGGCTGGGCTAACAGCCCAGTGGCAGATCTGTGAGATGGGAGTCAGCCCGAGAACAGTGAGCTCCAAAGCTCAGTGAGCAGCTGCATGATCCAAGTTTGTTTCCTGCTGTGTCTGGTCTCTTCTCTAGCCAGGAACGACCTGTCGTAGGGGGCGAATAGCTGGCATGCTCCGGGTGATCTGTGAATGCTGGGAGATTATCAGACCACGTGCTTGGGCAGAGCCTGGCACGAAAAGGCCCCAGTCCATGGCTGGAGATGCTACACTGTCCTAATAATGGGATCCCAATCCAGGATCGGGGCTACAGAGTACTGCCATCGTATACCAGTAATGGGCTGATAGAAATGGGTAGAAATTCCAGGCTTGAATAATAAGAATACAGGTGTGGGAATATACTACCAACCGGCTAGGATGGTGACAGTGGCTGTGAAGAAGATTAGAGAGGCTACAAAAACAGAAACCCCAATGAGGGATTTCAATGGTCCCCATATTGACTAGGAACATGTCGCCTCAGGATGGAATGCAGGGATAAAATTTCTAGACACCATTAGTGACTGCTTCTTAGAGCAGCTAGTCCTGCAACCCACAAGAGGATTTTATCCTAAGTGGTGCAGTCACAAGAGTGAAATACCTGCAGGGAAACTTTTAAAAAACACCATAATAAGGGTTCAAACTATATGTAGCCACCAAATACTAATACTAATACTACTAATATTACTAATAATAAATGTGGTACTTGCCATTAACAATTACTAATTAATATTTATAATAATAAATAAAACAGTAAAAGGAATAAAAATGCCACCATGGCTAAACAGTAGCGCAAAAGAGACAGTGAGAGACCAAAGGGCATCCTTAAAAAGTTGGAAATCCAATCCTACTGTGGAAAAAAGAAAGTGCATAAACTGTCAAGGCAAATGTAAAAGTGTAATTAAGGAGGCAAAAAATGTTTTGAAGAGCAACTAGCAGAGGACACAAAACTAACAACCACATTAAAGACTCTTAAGTAAGTTATCATGAAATGAGAGGGAAAATTCTCTCATGGATCAGTGACTGGTTAAAAGTTAGACCACAAAGGGTAGCAATAAATGGTCAGTTTTCACAGTGGAGAGAGGTAAAGAGCAGGGAAAAGACAAAAATCTTTACTGTGACTGGTGCTGTTCAGCGTACTCAAAATGATCAGCAAACAGGATAAACACTGAGGTGGCAAAGTTTGCAGATGATACAAAATTACCCAAGATACTTAACTGCAAAGCTGACTGTGAAAAGTTCCAAAGACATCCTGGGCAACAAACTGGGCAACAAAATGGCAGATCATAGCATCCTAAAGCTGGAAGAGACCTCAGGAGGTCATCAAGTCCAGCCCCCTGCCCAAGGCAGGACTAATCCCAACTAAATCAACCCAGCCAGGGCTTTAGTGAAATAGTTTTTCCTAATATCCACTCTAGACCTCTCCCACTGTAACTTGAGACCATTGCTCCTTGTTCTGCCATTCGTCACTGGAATGCAGTGTTGGTAAATGCAAAGTCATGCACATCGGAGAACATAATGTTGCTGTTACTATTCAAGACAGAGATCTCAGAATGGTTGCAGGTAGTTCTCCATTAAATACCTCACTGTGGCACTCTGTCCCTAAAAGCAGCACCCTGGCACAGCCATAGTCACTCCTGTCACATGATTATGACACACGTCATACAAAGCAGGACATGTAAGACATCACATGAGCGATCATGATCTGCCAAAACCCAGTGTTCCATCCCCGTGTCTAGAGCATTTGTGTGCAGGAAGTTAGGAGATTCTGCTGCGTGGTTGTTTCTGAAATGGGGTGGGAAGACTCTGCTGCTAGTTCGCAGATTTGCAATGCTGTCAAAGTACCACACAAGGGGGACTGCTCCACTCTGGGACTCAGCAAAGCTCTCCAGCCCAAGGCTGGGCTAGTGTCTGCCAAGTGCATGGGCTGAGGACATACAAGCGGGGAGAGTGGCAGCATGGTTTAACCTTTCTCCTCCCCATCTATGCTGGAAGCGACAAGATCGCTGGGAAGACAAAGGCTTGAAGTGAGGAGACTGGGCCAAGGCTGAAAGGGGAAGCCTGTGTATTAAGAAGTGTAACCTGCCTGCAGCATGCGGTGGGGTGAACCCAACTGCTTGACCCAGTACTGCCATGTGTAATAAGGGTCACAGGTTCAACTCTGCGCTCTGCTTTTATTTTCCTCGATAATTATCTGACCTTTTGTGTCTACCACTTAGAATCGTCTCAAATCCGTCTTCCTGTGGTTAATTAGCCTGTTCTATAGTTTACCTAAAACCATGTCTCGAGATGCCGGGGAAACCTATGCCCCGTTTACCTGCGTCCTCTCCACGTCAAGGGAGGGGCAGAGCGAGTGATGAGCTTGCACTCCTGGGCGCACGGCGAGAGGCTGGGGAGGGTGGTGAGTGCGTTTCTTCGTGCGAGTCATGAGCGGCTCTGGGAATGTTCCTGCAGTCGCAGGCCTGGTGGCAAGGGGAGGCAAAAGGGGCAATTTCCCTGGGGCCGGGTGACATAAGAGGCCAGGGCTCCAAGCCATTGCTGTCGCTGCCATGGGAGCAGTAGCAACTGGTGCCCCAGGCCCTTTAAATCACTGCTGGCATTCTGGGCTAGCCCCCAGCTCGGCCTCTTCCTCCTGAGGCCCCGCCCCCGCTGGGTGTGGGGCTCCACGTGGGGCTGTGCTGAGTGATGACAGCCCCTGGAGGGGGTCGCTGCTGCTCACTAGCAAGGTGCTGTGAGGGCCTAAGCTGGAGAGTTAAGGGGTCACAGCTGTACCCTCCAGGGATCCCATCACACTAATGTACAGAGCACAGTGGGGCTGATCCATGACCAGGGCTGGGGGGCACTAAGGCAGCACCCCACAGCCAGCATCTCCCAGGTCACAGATGCACCAGGGAATCATCTCTCCCCTCTCCCAAGGGCCCGCAGAGCAGTGTGTAGAAACTCGCCCGCCCCCCACCAGCTTTGGCCGGGAAGCAGCAGCAGGGCTGGGGTGAGAGGCAGGAGGAATCCCGTGTCCAGCTGGCACAGCAGGAGGAATGTGAAGGCAGCGGAACATGACAAGCCCCGCAGGCACTAGGCCAGGGCTCTGCGTTAACACCCGGCTCCTGGGAATGGCGCCAGGACATTGTTCATAGCTTCATGTTGCCAGGACTGGAGTTTTACGTCCCTCGCAAGGGGGGCAGCCCACAGCCGCTGCACTGACCCCCTGAATGAGGGTTTCCTGCAGCTACTCCATGACCCCTGCCACTGGGGACAGCCCCGCCCAGTGGGGGCAGCTCCTGGGGACTGTGGCCCCCCCTTGCCTGAAACGCTGTTTCCAGGCTCACATCAAAACGCCTCTTTGTGAACCCAGGAGGAACCAGCGTCCTGCTTCCGCTCGGCGCCTGGACAAGCTGCAGAAAGCCAGGGCCGGGTTCAGCCTCTCGCGTGGCTGAGAGGAGCGGCCGGTCTGCACGGCTGGACTCCGGGCATCCCCACCCCCGCACCCTGCTTTTCCATGGGGCAAACAGGGAACTGAGAGCGGAGCAGCGAGGTGTCATGGCCGGGTGCACGCAGACCCATCCCAGGGGGCCATCCACAGCCACACACACATAGAGGTGCACTACCCCCCCCCCCGCCACCCGCATGTAAACACACAAATCCGGTTCCAGACAGCAAACACCCCCAGCGGCAGAGAGGCAGCCCCACATGATGCCCCACTAAGGCCGGGAGGCAGGCGTTGCCTAAAGACCTGGCTTGGTTTGTTTCAGGCCTTGGGGCCTGGGAAGGGGAGAAAATGGGGGAGTGGAGTGGCAGGGGAGGGGGAGGCTGCTGCAGCCCATCTCGCACTCTCAAGACAGAGATGTCTCACCTGTGCCAGCACAAAGGGGGCAAATCAAAGCACAGAAACACCGGGAACGGGCCTACGGGATGGTACAAATCTGGCCGTGACAGCATGCAGGGCTCTGTTTGAGGGAGCCGGGGCAGGCACCCCCCAGAGCAGGGAGCACGGTGAAGCAGACCCTCCAATGCATCAGCAGCACCTTTCTCCCTGACTTGGGAGACGGAAAATCCTCCGGCAGGATTTTGTGCAGGGAAATCTCCTGCAGAGCCCGTGTCTGCCTTTGCGCCGTGCAAAGTGGAGCCCCGGGACAGGGGGCAGGTAGAAGCAGAGGCATCCGGCAGGGGGATGTAATTAGTGACGTGGCAGGAAATGGAGCAGGCTGTTGTGGAAATGTGGGACGGGAGCTTGGCTGGGTGTCCATGTGGGTCAGAGATAAAGCTGCTTTTCAGGCAATAGGCTAGTCCCCTAAATGACCTGGGTCGGGCAGCGTGCCCGTCTCACATGTCATGGCATTCGTGGAGAGGGAAGGGTCGGCTGTTGGCTGTCACACTCGTCATTCGCAGGGAGCAGAGGCTTTGGCTGGGGAATTTCCTGTTTTCTGTCCGGAGAAGCTTTGTACAATCTGGACGGGCCAGGCTCCCAGGTGGCGGCCGGCAGCAGAGCTCAGTGGAGCAGGAAGTCACAGGCGGACGAGGTACTTCTGGGAGAGGAAGTTGATTCTCTGAAAACAGGGTGCACTGGGCACAGGTGTCTGTCCACTGGCTGGCAGGGGGGCAGACAGGATTGCTGGGCCCCCAGGCAATTGGGAAGGAGGCTCCATGCTCCTGGAGGGGGCAGGGCCTCGGACAAGGGTAGGGCCAGGGAGCCAGCCCCGCCCCAACCACACTGCACCTGCCCCTGTCCGCCAGCCCTCTGAGTCACCTGGAGCTTGTGGTACAGGGCTCCGGAGCACGGCTTGGCTCTCCTGCAGTGATTTAAAGGGCCCAGGGCACCAGCAGCTGAGAGCCCAGGCCCTTGAGAATTAATGGGTCCCCGGCCAATTGCCCCCTTTAATCCCCGCGTCGCTGGGCCTACTGGCTGGAATTTGTCTGGCAGATGCAAATGCCACATTGTGTTCCCCGTGGCACTGGACTCCTAGGGATTCCCCTGGGGCAGGGGTCTCACTCCCAGTCTGGGGGCCATCTATGGCCTGAGCAATTCCCCAATCTGGCCTGTGAAACAGTCTGAAAATGTTATTTAATCAGGCCTACATGGCTGTTGGCCCAGGGGGCAGGGACTCATCCGCGCACATGGCTCCCAGCAGCACCTGCGCCCCGAGCACCCACAGGCTATGTCCACACTCGCAGCTTCTTGTGCCAGAAATATGCAAATGAGGCTAAGCGCGGAATGTTGCCGAGCCTCATTTGCATACCAAAAGAGCTGCCATTTTTGCAGAAGAGGCTCCTGCACCAGAAGGAGCTGTCTACACTGCCTCTTCTTGCACAAGATAACCCCTCTTGCGCAATGCCGTATGCCAATTATTGTCAGGAATAACGGCACTGTGCAAGAGGGGTTTTCTTGCACAAGAAGAGGCAGTGTAGACAGCTCCTTCTGGCACAAGAGCCTCTTCTGCAAAAATGGCAGCTCATTAGGTATGCAAATGAGGCTCGGCGATATTCCACGCTTAGCCTCATTTGCATGTGTCTGGTGCAAGAAGCCAGAAGTGTAGACATAGCTACACAGTCCTGGCCTCAGAGGATGCCGCTTATTCCAGGAAGCCACGCTGGGCTGGTGGGTTTCACTTTTGGTTGCTTCAGGTGGGGGCAGGATAGCTCCGTGTTTTCAGCATGGCCTGCTAAAGCCAGAGTTGGACGGTCAATCCTTGAAAGGACTGTTTAGGGATCTGGAGCAAATCTGCCAGGGATGGTCCTGCCACGAGGGTAGGGGACTGGACTTGACCTCGCAAGGTCCCTTCCAGCTCTATGTGATAGGCATATCTCCATATTTATATATATATCCCAATGCAAGGGTGTGGCTGTTATCGGAGGGGGCGGGATCCCAGTGCGAGGGGGCGGATGTTATTGGAGGGGCGGGATCCCAGTGCGAGGGCGTGGCTGTTATCGGAGGGTGCGGGATCCCAGTGCGAGGGGGCGGATGTTATTGGAGGGGCGGGATCCCAGTGCGAGGGCGTGGCTGTTATCGGAGGGTGCGGGATCCCAGTGCGAGGGGGCGGATGTTATTGGAGGGGCGGGATCCCAGTGCGAGGGCGTGGCTGTTATCGGAGGGTGCGGGATCCCAGTGCGAGGGGGCGGATGTTATTGGAGGGGCGGGATCCCAGTGCGAGGGCGTGGCTGTTATCGGAGGGTGCGGGATCCCAGTGCGAGGGTGCAGATGTTATAGGAGGGGGTGGGAACCCAGTGCGAGGGTGCAGATGTTATAGGAGGGGGTGGGAACCCAGTGCGAGGGCATGGATGTTATAGGAGGGGGGGGACCCAGTGCGAGGGCGCAGATGTTATAGGAGGGGGGGGACCCAGTGCGAGGGCATGGATGTTATAGGAGGGGGGGGACCCAGTGCGAGGGCGCAGATGTTATAGGAGGGGGCGGGATCCCAGTGCCAGGGGGCGGATGTTGTTGGAGCACAAGGACATGGGGTGTGAGGGGGAGGACTCAGTTCACGTCTTTTATAGGATCATGGTCTGTCTGGGCTCCTGGGCACAGGGGGAGACGCTGTCGCCTTACGTGCATGGTCCTGCCAACCCCAAGAGTTCAAAACAAGAGAAGGGCTTCTTGAAAGCACAGATCAAAATACACTCGGGGATCTTTTAATTTGGTGCCAGGGCGAGGTCTTTGGCTGAACTCGGGGCACATTTTCAGCTTCTCTCCATAAACCATGAGACCTAAAGTCTCCCTTTAAAAACCGAAGAGATAGAAAAAGGTGTTTGGGAGGATTCCCTTCTAATACCAGGCCCCAGCCCAGCATCACCTACTCGCTCAGGGCGACCCCGGCTGACATGGTGCACAGGGAGCAGGTAGTGGTGTTCCCAGATGTGGCTTCATTCTAATGACATGGCTGGGCCTTTCCAGAAAAACAAAAGCCCCAATGATCCGACTCAGGGCCTGCAGGCAAACTGCTGTAAATGGGGCAAAGGGGGACAGGGAAAGGCCCTGAAACTGTTGATGCCCTGTGAAGCCAGCACCTTTCACCAGCAAGACACTGGCTTCAGAAAGCAGAAGGGAGTGTTAATTGATTGCATCCCTGAGGACACGGGCAAGAGCCACAGCACCTGGAGCCGAGCTGGGAACCATGAGTCCAGGGGCTCTGCTGGCCCTTGTGGGCAGAGAAGGCTGCTGCTGGTGGAGCATCGCGGCCCGGCCCTTGCTGCTGCTGGCGGACAGGAGCGTCGCGGCCCGGCCCTTGCTGCTGCTGGCGGAGGGGAGCGTCGCGGCCCGGCCCATGCTGCTGCTGGCGGAGGGGAACGTCGCGGCCCGGCCCTTGCTGCTGCTGGCGGAGGGGAGCGTCGCGGCCCGGCCCTTGCTGCTGCTGGCGGAGAGGAGCGTCGTGGCCCGGCCCTTGCTGCTGCTGGCGGAGGGGAGCGTCGCGGCCCGGCCTTTGCTGCTGCTGGCGGAGAGGAGCGTCGTGGCCCGGCCCTTGCTGCTGCTCGCGGAGGGGAGCGTCACGGCCCGGCCCATGCTGCTGCTGGCGGAGGGGAGCGTCGCGGCCCGGCCCATGCTGCTGCTGGCGGAGGGGAGCGTCGCGGCCCGGCCCTTGCTGCTGCTGGCGGAGGGGAGCGTCGCGGCCCGGCCCTTGCTGCTGCTGGCGGAGAGGAGCGTCGCGGCCCGGCCCATGGTGCTGCTGGCGGAGGGGAGCGTCGCGGCCCGGCCCTTGTTGCTGCTGGCGGAGGGGAGCGTCGCGGCCCGGCCCTTGCTGCTGCTGGCGGAGAGGAGCGTCGTGGCCCGGCCCTTGCTGCTGCTGGCGGAGAGGAGCGTCGCAGCCCGGCCTTTGCTGCTGCTGGCGGAGAGGAGCGTCGTGGCCCGGCCCTTGCTGCTGCTGGCGGAGGGGAGCGTCGCGGCCCGGCCCTTGCTGCTGCTGGCGGAGAGGAGCGTCGCGGCCCGGCCTTTGCTGCTGCTGGCGGAGAGGAGCGTCGTGGCCCGGCCCTTGCTGCTGCTCGCGGAGGGGAGCGTCACGGCCCGGCCCATGCTGCTGCTGGCGGAGGGGAGCGTCGCGGCCCGGCCCTTGCTGCTGCTGGCGGAGAGGAGCGTCGCGGCCCGGCCCTTGCTGCTGCTGGCGGAGAGGAGCGTCGTGGCCCGGCCCACGCTGCTGCTATTGGAGAGGAGCGCTGCGGCCTGGCTCAGCCCTTGCTGCTGCTGGCAGAGAGGAGCGCCGTGGCCCGGCCTGTGCTGCATGCTGACCCTGAGCTGGGAAACATGCTGCTGAGCAGCAACATCCCGGGGAGTCACGAGACGGGAGGCAAGGAGCCAAACAGCTTAGGGCGAAATTCCTGAGCACTGAGTGCGGCCTGCGTGTTTAGCAGAGGGAGCCGCGCACTCTTCCTGGGATGCTTCCACATGCACATCTGCACCTTGGGCTGGGGCCAGAACATCAAAACGAGGGAGGGGAGAGGAAGCCCCTTCGAACAGCTCCAGCTGGCTGGGCTCAGAGACAGCAGCGTCGCGGGGCTGCACCCTGCCCTGAGTATTCTGGCAAAGAGCAGGCAGCTCTGCCACACCCAGTGTCCAGTGGAATGGGGTGAGGCAGCGGGAAGGCTGCCAGCAGGCCTAGTGGTTGGTGTAGGTGTTGGGCTTGGATTCTCTGATCAGTCTGGAGTGCGCCCCTTTACAAAGGACTTTGCCGAGGTGGAGTTGAGGCAGCTGCTGCACAGCAGCACCCCCTGCCCTCCGGTCCCAACACAATGTTCCTGCACAGCCTCACCTCTGCCCCCCAGCACCTGGCTAGGTCACTGTTTCAGGGTCAGAGCTTTAAGGGTAGTTTAAGCACCTAAAGATGCAGAAAAGAGGAGCATTTGGAAATGCCGCAAGGTATATGGTTCAGGGACTGGTGCTTGCTGCAGACTGGGGTCTGTCCAGCTGTGGGACTGAGGAGCCCCAAACTCAGATACCAGACAAATAGACAATGCTAATTAGTGTCACCCACAACACAGCCTTAACTCTGCCCTCGCAAGGACAGCCATAGGAACTGGGACCATTGCCTAATAAAAAGGCCCTGTACATAGAGTACATTCCCACTGCAACTCCAGAGCAGGGCTGTGGCCAATATGTCCTAGTCCCCAGCAGGGTCTGTTAGTACCACTGACCTGGGGAATAATTGCCTCCAACAGGCATAGATCCCACTGCACACACCAAGATGGCTCTGCTTGTTCCCAGCTGCCCAGCTTCAGTTTGTCAGGTCACTTAATTTCCTGAAGCTTAGGTAAATGGTGCACTGGGATGTCTGGCACAAGGGCCCATTCTGGCCTGTGGTCCCAGCCCATCGCTGAGGGGAGCCAGAGTGGGTGGTTCAGCTGGAGATGCCCAGAGCCCAGGCAAATCCCCCACATCCCTGCTGAGAGATTCCCAGGGATCCCCTCCCCCCACCTGATTGTGCATCTGGCTCCCACAGGTCCCTGCCACCACTCTCTGCTGGGAGGACGCTCTGCACGTCATCCCCCAGAAGAGCAGCAATGGCTCTAGAAAGGGGGGGATTTCACTATCCCCCCGTGTGGGCGCTCGGTGGGGAGGAGCCCTGGCGTGGAGCCCTGCTGTGGGCACTCTCCCCGCTGCCTCTCAAACACGTGGGGGCTGTGCTGAGCCCCAGCCCAGCCTCCCCAACTGTGGGCTGCAGAGCATCAGAGACCTGGGTGCCATGGCAACCACATGGGGATGTCCTGGCCTCCCGGGCTCCTCTCCCCAGCTGGGACTCTAGGGCCAAGCAAAGCCCCAGGCGCTCGGCATCACGATCCTAGGCACAGGCAGGCCGAGAAGGGCCCAACCCTGCCCCATGCCTGCGAGCGCAGGGTGCACAGGCCAGCGCAGCCCCCTGTGAGGAATGTTCCCTTGGGCTCAGCTGGTGTCTGGGCCTCCAGTACCACCCTACTGGAAAGCAGCAGAGACCAGGAACGGGCCTGCCTAGGCTCTCCTGGCAAGTTCCAATCCTCCCCCCCCCGCCACGGGCCTCCCAGCTGCCCTCCGGCCGGCATGCAGAGCACACCCTTAGAAGGCGACAGGGGACTCAGTCGGCTGCTGGGCACCCGGCCAGCACTCCCAGCATGGCCAGGGGGCTGCTTTATACGGTCAGGAGCTGCAGCTCGGCCTGGCCTCCTTAACTGCTCAGGAGCCTTTCCCTGATGGCTTTTGGGGCAGCACACGGGGTCTCTGCATTTCAGACAGCACCAGAGAAAGTCCCACCCGCCGCTGACACCAGGCCTGGATGCAGAGATCAGAGTTTTGCAAGGGGCTCCTCCCACCCCCGAGGCTGCACCTCCTGGCTCCGGCACTGGGGTAACCTCACCCCCAGCCCCACATGCCCAACCCACCCGGCACTGTGAGGGGTGTGGCAGGCATAGGCATTGGCCTGGCTGGCTCCACCCCAGCGGGGAGACCCTCTGCCAGGGGATATGCTGGATGTAGCCCCTTCGCAGCCGCTCGGTGGAATAAGTGCTTTCAAAACGGGGTATTGCAGGGCAGATGAAGGGACCTGATTTGACCAAACGTACCTCTGTGGCCACATCCTCCTCGTTATTGTAACAATCTGTGCACAGTGTGAGGCACTCGCTGGTCTATACTGGCTAGTACAATACGCCTGGCTGCACTGGGTGGGACGCTATAAATTCCTCCGCCCCGTGTTAGTACTGCACGCCTGAGGCTGGCAAAGATATCTGTCCTGAAGAAGGAAGGCGTCCTCTGCTGGTTTACATGTAAGCACTCGACAGTTATGAAGGAAGATGGGAAACGAAAGGTGCTCACACAGATGAGGGAAAGGCAGCAGGGACCCCCCTTCCACATAGACACTGAGTCTCCTGCATCTCAGATGGCAATTCAGGGGAGGGGGGGACTGACGTTCTAAAAAGCAGGAACTAGCCCCAAAAACCCCCCCTCTCTCTGCCCATCACATTCACAGCACCTGGAGCACCAAGACAAAGGGAGCGTTTGCGGGGTTTGGGAGAGAGGGTCCGACCTACGAACTTTGATGAGTGAGTGCTGAGTGCACGGGGCCAGGAAACTTTGTTTTTAAGCTTAGCGTAGTTGAAGAGAGGCACCACTTGCGTTTTATCGCTATTTTGCTTGTAAACGTTTCTGGCTTTTATGCCTCATTATTTGTGCTCACTGAGAAACTTCTGTGTAGTTAATAAACTCGTCGGATTGTTTTCTCTGAGCCAGTGTTCTTAGATGGGTGCACTTGGGAAACTGCATTTGGGATGGTACATTCTGTTCACAGTGTTTCTTTTCAAGAACTAATGGCCTTTGTATGAACTCGTGCTGTCCAGGAGAGGGCTAGGCCAGACAGGGTGCACATCTCTGGGGAGATCTGAGACTGTGGTGCGTTGGGGCCACTCAGTCTCACCCAGGCTGGCTGCTGCCCACACACAGACAGAGCTGGGAGGGACTTGCATGCTCTGAGCAGTCCAGGCTGGAAGCTACAGCAGCCAAGCAGTGTCAAGGGCACACCAGATAAACGGGCAGGCGTGGCACAGCTGCTCATGGTACCCAGCTAGGGGATAGGGAGGGACTGCCACAGTGCCCCTCCCCCAACACACACAGCCTGGCTTGCAACTCCCTGTCTCTGCTGCCTGTTTCTGCCTTATGGCATCTCCCAGGGTCCGTCTACACTGCAATAAAGACCCTGTGGCACCGAGTCTCAGAACCCAGGTCAGCTGTGGGGCTCAGGTTGCGGGGCTAAAATGTACAGCGTGGGTGTTCCACATGGGCTGGAGTTGGGATGTAAGTGACCAGTCAGTGCTGGAGGGAGCTGGCTTAAAAGCCGGTTCCCCCCAGCACCATCTTTGCAGGGGGCAGGGGGGTAACAGAGATCGGGTGTGAGCCAGGAATCAGCTGATTCCCGGCTCGTGCCCAGTCCCAGACACTGCATCTCTGCTTTTTAAATGCATGAAGGGCTCTTAATATATTGAAAAGGCTAAAGTGCAGCAGTGGGACCTGGTGTAAGCTGGGAATCCACTGTCCTGGCTTGCACTGGGTCCCCCCTGCTGCACGTGAGCCTTTTAAATGTATGAAGAGCCTACAGGCTCTTAACAAAGGCAGAGCCACAGACGGGTTAGCTCCTGAGCCAGGAACTAACCGCGCTGCGGCTCCCCCGCTTATGGACTAATCAGCTAGTCGATTAGTTGATGATACTAAATTTAACATCCCTAGGCTGGAGCCTGGATTCTCGTGGGGGCACTTAGCATCTGCACTGCAACTGCCTGCAGGAGCCAGACCTGCGGGTTTCCTGTGCAGTGTCGACATGCCCAGGGCTCTGGCCGAGGACTGAGAAGGAAAGCGGCAGAGAGAGGCGGGGAGGCTGAAAGGAGCCCTGGCACGGACCAGTCCTAACACTGGGCAACCTGCTTCTCGGCCAGAGCAGGGCCCTGTTGCTTCTGCAGCCAAGGGGCTTGACAACCTGGGGGCCTGTTTTCTGAGGCTGCCTGTGCTACTCCAGAGAGCGACAGAACAAGCCTCTCGCAGGCTTCCCTGGGGCAGGGATTGCTAGCGCCCAAAGGCCTGGGGAGACCATGGACCTGCTCCTGTAGAGCCGATCCCAATGGCCCCTTCCCAGCCTCCCACCCAGGAACCCAGCCACTCTTCCCAGCCTGTGCCTCCAGGAACCCAGCCACTCTTCCCAGCCTGTCCCCCCCAGGAACCCAGCCACACTTTCCAGCCTGTGCCTCCAGGAACCCAGCCACTCTTCCCAGCCTGTCCCCCCCAGGAACCCAGCCACACTTCCCAGCCTGTGCCTCCAGGAACCCAGCCACTCTTCCCAGCCTGTCCCCCCCAGGAACCCAGCCACACTTCCCAGCCTGTCCCCCCAGGAACCCAGCCACACTTCCCAGCCTGTCCCCCCCAGGAACCCAGCCACTGTTCCCAGCCTGTCCCCCCAGGAACCCAGCCACTCTTCCCAGCCTGTCCCCCCCAGGAACCCAGCCACTCTTCCCAGCCTGTGCCTCCAGGAACCCAGCCACTCTTCCCAGCCTGTGCCCCCAGGAACCCAGCCACTCTTCCCAGCCTGTCCCCCCCAGGAACCCAGCCACACTTCCCAGCCTGTCCCCCCCGGGAACCCAGCCACTCTTCCCAGCCTGTGCCCCCAGGAACCCAGCCACTCTTCCCAGCTTGTGCCCCCAGGAACCCAGCCACACTTCCCAGCCTGTGCCCCCAGGAACCCAGCCACTCTTCCCAGCCTGTGCCCCCAGGAACCCAGCCACTCTTCCCAGCTTGTGCCCCCAGGAACCCAGCCACACTTCCCAGCCTGTCCCCCCAGGAACCCAGCCACTCTTCCCAGCCTGTGCCCCCAGGAACCCAGCCACTCTTCCCAGCTTGTGCCCCCAGGAACCCAGCCACTCTTCCCAGCCTGTCCCCCCAGGAACCCAGCTACTCTTCCCAGCCTGTCCCCCCAGGAACCCAGCCACTCTTCCCAGCCTGTGCCCCCAGGAACCCAGCTACTCTTCCCAGCCTGTCCCCCCAGGAACCCAGCTACTCTTCCCAGCCTGTCCCCCCAGGAACCCACCCACTCTTCCCAGCTTGTGCCCCCAGGAACCCAGCCACACTTCCCAGCCTGTGCCCCCAGGAACCCAGCCACTCTTCCCAGCCTGTGCCCCCAGGAACCCAGCCACTCTTCCCAGCTTGTGCCCCCAGGAACCCAGCCACACTTCCCAGCCTGTCCCCCCAGGAACCCAGCCACTCTTCCCAGCCTGTGCCCCCAGGAACCCAGCCACTCTTCCCAGCTTGTGCCCCCAGGAACCCAGCCACTCTTCCCAGCCTGTCCCCCCAGGAACCCAGCTACTCTTCCCAGCCTGTCCCCCCAGGAACCCAGCCACTCTTCCCAGCCTGTGCCCCCAGGAACCCAGCTACTCTTCCCAGCCTGTCCCCCCAGGAACCCAGCTACTCTTCCCAGCCTGTCCCCCCAGGAACCCACCCACTCTTCCCAGCTTGTGCCCCCAGGAACCCAGCCACACTTCCCAGCCTGTGCCCCCAGGAACCCAGCCACTCTTCCCAGCCTGTGCCCCCAGGAACCCAGCCACTCTTCCCAGCCTGTGCCTCCAGGAACCCAGCCACTCTTCCCAGCCTGTCCCCCCCAGGAACCCAGCCACACTTCCCAGCCTGTCCCCCCCGGGAACCCAGCCACACTTCCCAGCCTGTGCCCCCAGGAACCCAGCCACTCTTCCCAGCCTGTCCCCCCCAGGAACCCAGCCACACTTCCCAGCCTGTCCCCCCCGGGAACCCAGCCACTCTTCCCAGCCTGTGCCCCCAGGAACCCAGCCACTCTTCCCAGCCTGTGCCTCCAGGAACCCAGCCACACTTCCCAGCCTGTCCCCCCAGGAACCCAGCCACACTTCCCAGCCTGTCCCCCCAGGAACCCAGCCACTCTTCCCAGCCTGTCCCCCCCAGGAACCCAGCCACACTTCCCAGCCTGTCCCCCCCGGGAACCCAGCCACTCTTCCCAGCCTGTGCCCCCAGGAACCCAGCCACACTTCCCAGCCTGTGCCCCCAGGAACCCAGCCACTCTTCCCAGCCTGTGCCCCCAGGAACCCAGCCACTCTTCCCAGCTTGTGCCCCCAGGAACCCAGCCACACTTCCCAGCCTGTCCCCCCAGGAACCCAGCCACTCTTCCCAGCCTGTGCCCCCAGGAACCCAGCCACTCTTCCCAGCTTGTGCCCCCAGGAACCCAGCCACTCTTCCCAGCCTGTCCCCCCAGGAACCCAGCTACTCTTCCCAGCCTGTCCCCCCAGGAACCCAGCCACTCTTCCCAGCCTGTGCCCCCAGGAACCCAGCTACTCTTCCCAGCCTGTCCCCCCAGGAACCCAGCTACTCTTCCCAGCCTGTCCCCCCAGGAACCCACCCACTCTTCCCAGCTTGTGCCCCCAGGAACCCAGCCACACTTCCCAGCCTGTGCCCCCAGGAACCCAGCCACTCTTCCCAGCCTGTGCCCCCAGGAACCCAGCCACTCTTCCCAGCCTGTGCCCCCAGGAACCCAGCCACTCTTCCCAGCTTGTGCCCCCAGGAACCCAGCCACACTTCCCAGCCTGTCCCCCCAGGAACCCAGCCACTCTTCCCAGCCTGTGCCCCCAGGAACCCAGCCACTCTTCCCAGCTTGTGCCCCCAGGAACCCAGCCACTCTTCCCAGCCTGTCCCCCCAGGAACCCAGCTACTCTTCCCAGCCTGTCCCCCCAGGAACCCAGCCACTCTTCCCAGCCTGTGCCCCCAGGAACCCAGCTACTCTTCCCAGCCTGTCCCCCCAGGAACCCAGCTACTCTTCCCAGCCTGTCCCCCCAGGAACCCACCCACTCTTCCCAGCTTGTGCCCCCAGGAACCCAGCCACACTTCCCAGCCTGTGCCCCCAGGAACCCAGCCACTCTTCCCAGCCTGTGCCCCCAGGAACCCAGCCACTCTTCCCAGCCTGTGCCTCCAGGAACCCAGCCACTCTTCCCAGCCTGTCCCCCCCAGGAACCCAGCCACACTTCCCAGCCTGTCCCCCCCGGGAACCCAGCCACACTTCCCAGCCTGTGCCCCCAGGAACCCAGCCACTCTTCCCAGCCTGTCCCCCCCAGGAACCCAGCCACACTTCCCAGCCTGTCCCCCCCGGGAACCCAGCCACTCTTCCCAGCCTGTGCCCCCAGGAACCCAGCCACTCTTCCCAGCTTGTGCCCCCAGGAACCCAGCCACACTTCCCAGCCTGTGCCTCCAGGAACCCAGCCACACTTCCCAGCCTGTCCCCCCAGGAACCCAGCTACTCTTCCCAGCCTGTCCCCCCCCGGGAACCCAGCCACACTTCCCAGCCTGTCCCCCCCGGGAACCCAGCCACTCTTCCCAGCCTGTGCCCCCAGGAACCCAGCCACTCTTCCCAGCCTGTGCCTCCAGGAACCCAGCCACACTTCCCAGCCTGTCCCCCCAGGAACCCAGCCACACTTCCCAGCCTGTCCCCCCAGGAACCCAGCCACTCTTCCCAGCCTGTGCCCCCAGGAACCCAGCCACTCTTCCCAGCCTGTGCCTCCAGGAACCCAGCCACTCTTCCCAGCCTGTGCCCCCAGGAACCCAGCCACTCTTCCCAGCCTGTGCCCCCAGGAACCCAGCCACTCTTCCCAGCCTGTGCCTCCAGGAACCCAGCCACTCTTCCCAGCCTGTCCCCCCCGGGAACCCAGCCACACTTCCCAGCCTGTCCCCCCCGGGAACCCAGCCACTCTTCTCAGCCTGTGCCCCCAGGAACCCAGCCACACTTCCCAGCCTGTCCCCCCCGGGAACCCAGCCACTCTTCCCAGCCTGTCCCCCCAGGAACCCAGCTACTCTTCCCAGCCCCCCCCCCTCCGCCCACAGGATCCCAGCCACTCTTCCCAGCCCCCCTCAGGAATCTGATCACTCTTCTCCGAGCCTCCCAAATCATGCTGTGCCAGGGGGAGGAGCAGTGGCAGGTACCGGACTACACATGGGTCCCATGGCCAGGGACCCAGAGAGGGGACACAGAGCTGGGCCTGTCTTGGGGCCTCAGCAGAGAGAGGTGTGCGTAGGGCTGAAGGGAGTGAACGGGGGCAGGGCTGTGGGGGAAGAGGCAGAGAGGTGCAGCATGGGGGCAGGCTGAGGGGAGGAGTGGGTTGGGACCTGGGATGAGAATGCAGGAGGAAGGGTCAGGGCTGGGCAGGGGCTCCAGGCTCAGAGCTCTACCGTGGTCTTGGCTGGGGCCAAGTTCTCAGACACCCTCTCCCCTTGCAGCCCCGACCAAGCTCTCAGCTGCCCTGTCCTGGCTGGGCCCACCGTGGGGCTGAGAGCAGTGAGTGGGGCTGAGGGGTCAGCAGGAGGAGGTGTGGCCAGGGCCTTGACCTGTTGCCCATGTGCCCTCCCTACCCTGCCTTGCACTAGGGACCTGTCCACCACTTCACACGTTCACCCTCAGTGCCCCATCCACCCCCAGCCAAGCCTCCCTCTCCTCATCTACCCCGGGAATGGACGGGTCATGGGGAAGGGACAGGCCCTTGGGGCAGGCTGTGGGGAAGGGAGGGATGCTCAGACCTGGGCCGTGGGGAAGGGACAGGCCCTCAGGACGGGCCGTGGGGAAGGGAAAGGCCCTCGGGGCAGGCTGTGGGGAAGGGACAGGCCCTTGGGGCAGGCTGTGGGGAAGGGAGGGATGCTCAGACCTGGGCCATGGGGAAGGGACAGGCCCTCAGGACGGGCTGTGGGGAAGGGACAGGCCCTCGGGGCAGGCTGTGGGGAAGGAAGAGGCGCTCACACTCAGGAGGAGCTGGAGGAGGAGCTGGGTTCTGCAGCATTGGCCGTAGCCTGTAAGAGATGCTGCTCTCACCTGCGCCAACTCTGCTCATTGTGTGGTTTCCTGTTGCTCTCCCAGCACAGGAAGGCAGCACCCAGACAGTGACTGTTGAGGCCCAGCTGTTGCCAGGGTAGTTGCCGGCTGTTTGCTGCCATTGCATCCTCTGTTTCCTGGACAATGCGGGAGCTTTCACTGCAGCCTAGAGGAGACTTCTAGCATGAGATATCCCCCTTGTCAGTCACCCTGTCTTGGCACAAGCGCCCCTGTGGAAGACTTTACCCCAGTCTTCCTTCCTGGCGTCCTGGGAGGGATCATCTGATAACTTATCCCTTGCTGGTCACCATTGTAGTGGTACACTATGGGTGGCAACCTATGTTCCCTCTATTATTTCCTTTCAAGTGCGGAATACATTTTATTGTGTGCACTGACACGTGAATGTGCACCATCAGTAGAAACACAGGCTGCCAGCTCCTGCCAGCTGTGGGTGCTCTGCTAATCAGCAGGGTGGTATTTGAATCTCTCCTGGGCAGCTGCTCAAGCGTACAGCTTAGAGAGAACACTGGCAACATTGTTGTGATGTTGTGACACTCAATGCCTTGCGGGACCGTCCCTTAGCCCCATCTTCCTAATGTACATATCGTGATATAGCATCTCAAGTGGGCGGTGTGCGGTATCAGGGGAAAGTTGTGAGCCGTCACTGTTCTAGACAAGTTTGTCTCTCATGAACACATAGGAAGTGGTGAGAACACGTTGTCGGGTTTCACCAAAATATGCTGTGGAGCCAAGGCTCAGCTGGGTGCTCCATCGCCATCATGGGCATGGACCAGCAGAGGAACTGCATTTCAGTGACTCACTCACAGGAGTCACACTGGGATATTGCTTCCTCAGGGACCCAGCAATTCCTCCCCACCTTCCCGGACATACCTGGGCTTGGGGTCTAGCTGTGTATGAGGCTCCTCATGCGGTTGGGCTGAGTGATGATAGCACCTGAAGGGCTGTTCTGTTTGTCTCTAGCAAAGTATTTCTCTCCAGGCCGGAGAGAAAAGGGGGCAGAGCGTGATGGTTTCTCATTGAAATGTGGCCATTGTTATATATTTGCAGCGCATGTGTACAAAAGGCAGTTGAGTGAGGGATCTATGGAAGGTTATGATTTGCTGGCTATGAATATGCTCTTCAAATGCACATATTTTTGTGTGTGAAGTTATGAGCTTTAGCTCTGTGCTTGTATGTCAAGGTATCGTACTTCAATGTGCTTGAGTCTGAGAGCATTGGTGAAGCAGCTGGCCAGCATATTAGGGAAGGAACTATTCAAGTTGAAAGGCTCATTAAGAAACAGCTGAGAAAGGTCCATGGGAGATACTCATCTACGCTGAATGGACTTTCCTGTGAACGTTTGAACTGAAATATGGGTAATGGCTTCTGGTGTGACTAGGCAAAACTATGCCTGGACTTGGGACCTGCCCGTGTGACTCCAAACTCCCTCTTGTTGCCGTACTTGTACTTTTCCACAGTATGAACAATGGGATTCCCTCCACATGCAAAAGACACTGGAAACATCTCCATATCCCTCTTTCCCGCTTCGACTTCTCCTCTCCTCAAGGCTCTGGGCGGGAGTTCTAACATAGGGACAGAGGTCCTGCCAATGATTTGGAAGAAACCAGCGACGTGACTTAAGCCAGCAGTTTACTTCATCCCCGCTTGAAGCCGGAACCAAGACCTTTGCAATTATTGTAGGTATTTGATTCCTTTGACCAATTCCAACTCTCCCCTTCTTTCTTTTGATGAATAAACCTTTTGATTTTAGATAGTAAAGGATCAGCAACAGCGTGATTTTGGGTGAGAGCTAAGTTACATACTGACCTGGGTGTTTGGCTGGTCCTTTGGGATGGGAAGAGCTTTTTATTTGATGAGTCTGGTTTTAATAACCCGCTAGTCCCTCAATGTGGTGTTTCTGGTGGTGATGCAGAGCAACTGGAGTATCTGAGGGAAAGGATTTTCTGGCTTCTTGTTCGCCAGTGTGGCGAGACAGTTCTCTTTTTGGCTGGTTTGGCTGGTGGGCCAGTCTTGGGCGGAGACTGCCCTTTTCCTCGGCGCCCTGTCCTGACTTGGATACCCTCCTTAGTGTCCCACAGATGCACACTGCTTGCACAGAGGTACCCCCTGCTCCAGGCTGTGCTCCGGAGATCCTGTCCCAAAAGGAATAGTGCTCCGCCCAATGTGCTTTTAAGCAGGAAACAGTCATCTAGCTAGAGGGGCAGACAAAGAAACCTCAGACAGGTGAGGGAAAACAGCAGGAACCATCTTCTCCTGTGGACTCTCTGGCTGATCATGCTCTCACAGACAACATGCGCTTCAACAGACACACACACACTCACACACGCTTTCTCAAAGGAATTCCAGCAGACTTCAGCTGTCATTCCTCTTGGGACGCTACACAGCTTTGGGGGAGAAGCACTCTATTGCGCTTCTAACCTGCCCACCCCCCCAAACCTGACCGCTTCCCCAAACCTGCCCACTTCCCCCCACCTGCCCACTTCTCCTCAACCTGCCCACTTCCCCCCACCTGCCCACTTCCTCTATTGCCCCATCTTCTCACCCTCCCCTGACCTGTCACTCTGGCTCCATGTGGCCGAGTGCTGTGGTGTCCCAAGTGTGGGCACTCAGGGCACTCCAAGACAGGACTGCTTTGCAGTCCCTCATTGAGGTAGACAAGCAAGTGGGGAACCCTGAGAACTGTCTGTCCGGGGTGGGGGTCGGGTCCCTTTAAGCACGAAGCTCAGCTAGCCTCAGGCAGCAGCCCCACACACTAAGTCCTAACCTGATGCCCTGCCGGCACTGCTTCCGGCCAGCCTTAACTTTGGTTCAGGGTCCACTCAGTGTGGATGCACTATTTCAAAATAGCAAAATGCTATTTCGAAATAGTTTTTGTGTGTAGATGCGTTATTTCGAATTAGCTTAATTCGAATGAACTATTTTGAATTAAGTTAATTCAAAATAGCACTGTAGTGTAGACATACCCTTAGACTTTAGCTCAGAAGGGAGCATCATGACTATCTAATCTGTCCTCCTGCCCACTGCAGGCCACAGAGCCGCCCTCCCACTCCTGGGAAAGACCGCCAGCCTCCGGCTGAGTCACTGACGTCCTCAGATCAGGGTGTAACGTCTTCTAGTCACAGAGAGTCCACCTGCCCACCCCCAGCACCCCAGAAAGAATTGAGGAGGCTCACCCCCCTCCCCTCCGCCATTGTCAACCCCTCCTGCTACGGATAACCCCGCCTGCCTCCAGTGGCCCACCTGCCCCAACGGGGGTTGCCAATTTTGGCTGGATGCATTCCTGGAGGTCTCCTCATATGACATTATCATTAACTGATGATTAATCTGTAATTCCCAGAGACTGGGGGCTGTTTATGGCAGTCTGGTGTGTGCAGGGGGCTCCAGGGCAGCCCTGTTTATCCCTGGGCCTTGGCACTGCAACGAGGTTGGATGGAAACCCAGCCAGCTCGCTTCACGCCAGGGCCAGGACAATGTCAGAGGGAGCAAAAGGGCCCAAGTGAAAGCAGAGCCCCTGCCTGAGCCCTTGGGGCGGGGGTGTCGTTCCCAGCTCTCCCCCAGATACCGCAGGGCAGGAACAAGCCTGTTGCGGGAACAGAGCCACCTGTGGAGTGGAATAAAAGCCCCATTCCCTGCCGGGAACTTGTGGACGTCACAGAGGACCCAGAGTTCTCATCCTAGCTCTGCAGCTCCAGTGATTATTTAGCTCCAGCCTCCTTTTCTGCAGCCCTGAGCGCCCCCAGCTGCCCGGAGGCAGATCACAGCCCGTGTCAGTGGCCGTGGTGCCGCGACCGGGACAAACAGCCGGATGGGAGCGGCGGGGTGCCCGGGGCCCCCAGGTCTGTGATGGAGATTGTGGGGTGACGGGGGTGCACTCAGCACAACAGCTCCTCTCGATTTCTGCCCTGCCACCCCCGTGTGCCTGGACACTCCTCTCCCGCGCCAGCAAACCCCCGCGGGGGCTCTGAATCGCGACACAATGAACCGGCCACCGGCTGGCCTGGCTGGCAAGAGTCCCAAAGGGGGCGCAGGGAAAGGAGCTTGCTAGCCGTGGCAGGGGGCAGGGCCCTCTGGTTTGCACGCCGGGAAAGGAACAGAGCAGAGCTCCAGCCTGGCTACATCCCCAGCTCTTGCCTTGGCCTTGTAAAAAGCTAACAGATGTAGCACGAGGTTTTAAAGCGAATGCGCCGTGTCCTGGGCCTGGAGCGGAGGCTGGGAAGCCTTCCCAATAAAAACCAGCGCCAGGTTCCCTGTAATCAGTTCCAGAGTGTGGGGAGCGGCATGCGGGGCGGGGTAGCGCTGGGAGACCTTTAAAAGCACAGACAGCTCGATGCCAGCCTGCCCTCGCTACGTGAAGCTGCACCGCCAGAAAGGGCCCAGTCCTGCAGTGGGACAGCAGAGGGTTGGTATCGCTACCCTCCTGTTCTACAGAGAGGGAAACTGAGGCACGGGGCTGGGCAGCAGCATCAGGGCCTAGCTGGAGCCCATTGGATCCTCGCTCGCTGCAGCGGCGTTAGGGCTCCCGGTATAAGCACAGGCAGGCCTGCTCAGGCAGAGCATCCACCTCTAGAGGGCAGCACGCCTGACACCACTGCCCAGCCCCGTGCCTCAGTTTCCCTCTCTGTAGAACAGGAGGGTAACAATACCAAGCCCCCAGGTCCTAGCCCCAGCCCCACGCCAGGGTTCAGCTCCCCTCCCCTGCCCTGTGGTCTGGCTGCCTCTGGGACCCTTCACAAGCTGGCAGGAGAGCGCCGAGCTTGGAGCCTGGCCAGGCTGGAACTGGCCCAAAGGAAACACCTCCATGTTCTTTCCATGTGCCACCCAGGCCCCTGGCGCCAGCAGGAAGGGCTGGGATAGTCACACGCCCGCTAGGTCTCCCAGTCACCAGCACGTTGCCCAGAGCCTGGCTCGGAGGGAAGAACAGACCCAGTCCAGCCCTGACCTCCCTGCCTGCGGGTCTGGGAGCAAGCCTGGAACTGCCAGCCCCATCCCGGCGAGCTGCTTGCTGCTGCTTTTTCCAGGAACCCTCCACCCTCCCCAGCCCTAGAGTCAGACACTCACCCAGGCCCGCTGTGCCCATGGTAGGTGCTCCCACTCCATCCTGCCGGACAGCAGCTGAGCGGTGGCAGCAACCGTGCCCAGAAACCAGACCTGCCCAGGGGGGTTAAAAGGGGGCCTTGCGGGCTTGTCTGGCCAAGGAGGGCATGAGCCCTGCCCAGCTAGGACTGGGCATGGTCCCCAGGCTGCTGCATGAAAGCACTGGCTGGTAGGTGCCACGAGCTGTGTAGTTCTCAGCCATTCCTGGCACAGGGCACTGCTCTGGCAAGCTCCCAGGCCAGGGGGAGGGGAATAGGCTCAGGGAAGGGGAGCAACCGCCCAAAGTCATGAGGTGGGTCAGAGCCAGGCATGGAGCCCAGATGTCCCGATTCCCCGGCTTCTGCCCGCTAGGCCGCGGTAGCAGCACTGCCCAGATGATGCTTAGCACTGGGCTCTGCCCGGGAGGGGGGTCTTCACCCCCATTTCACCCAGGGGGAAACTGAGGCACAGAGCAGGTGAGGGGCTGACTCAGTGGATGCTTCAGCTGGTGTTTGGCTCCCAGACCTGAGCTGAGACAAACATCCACTCGCTGAGCAGGCTGGCAAAGGGGACATGGCAGGATAGCTACAGCTAGGGCTGCCAGGTGTCCGGTTTAGAACTGGACAGTCCGGTATTTGAGGGTTCTGTCCGGGAAACAAATTGAGAAAACACTGGACCTATAAACTGTCCGGTATTTTCAAATTAGGAAAGTTTTTTCCTATTATGAGTATCAGCACGTAGCTGCGAACTGCCTGGCTGGTGGACACGCTCATGCTGATACCAGCAACTACGCAAGGGGGGGGCGGAGCCAGGGCTGGGGCGGGATGGAACCCCGGGGCCGGACTCGCTCGTGCTCTGCCGGGACCGTGCGTGGGACAGGCAGCGCCCCAGGATCTGTGTGCGCCCTGGTCAGTCCCGCTCCCCGCCAGTCGATTCTCTCCCTCCTCCCCCGGCCAGCCCCGCTCTCCCCGACCCCCTCCCGGCCAGCCCTGCTTCCTACCAGCCGGTCCCCCGCCTCATCTCCCCCGGACAGCCCTGCTGTCCCCGACCTCCCTCCCCGCCCAGCCCTGCTTCCTACCAGCCGGTCCCCCGCCTCATCTCCCCCAGACAGCCCTGCTGTCCCCGACCTCCCTCCCCGCCCAGCCCTGCTTCCCACCTGCCGGTTCTCCCCCCCCCCCCCGATCTCCCTGGCCAGCTCCACGCCCCCGGACCTCTCCCCCACCACGGCCAGCCCTGCTTCTCGCCGGTCGGTTTCCCCCATCTCCCCTGGCAAGCCTCGCTGCCCCTGACCGCCCCCCCCCCCCGCGGCCAGCCCTGCTTCCCACCAGCCAGTGTCCCCCCTCTTCCTGGCCAGACCCCCCCCTCCCGGCTGGCCCCCCCATCTGAGATCAAGTGTGTCCAGTATTTTTTTGAAGCCATCTGGTAACCTCAGCTCCAGCCCCGAGTATGAACAGGGCTGCAGCCCCAGCCCCTTTCACCTCCCCGCCCCCCCACCAAAAGGCCCTTCCCAGCACCAGCATTTCCTGGAGGGCCCAGCCTGGAGAGGCCCCAGAGACTCCTGGAAACAGCTGGACAAGTCGTCCCAGGTTTGTCTTCTCCAGCTCAGTCTCCTCTTGCATCAGCCCCACCCCTGCCCTGGGCCTGTGCCCCCCGCCCACGGAGTGACACACCCAGCACTTCACCTGTTCCATCCCTAGCCTGGCCTGGACAGCTGGGGAGGGGGCAAATGGGGGGGAGGGGTATGGCTGGGGGAGGGGTGGGAGAAGGAGGGGGAGGGGATAAGGTGGGGATGGGACTGTGGCTGTGGGGGGGGAGGGGTAGGAAGTGAAAATGAATCATGTTAAAAGGAAGCAGTGACTGAGCTTTAATTAGCAGAAAAGTTCCCTGTGAGCAGGGGCCTCTCCCGCTGCTGCCCACAGAGTTCAGTTCCCAGGCACAGTGAAGGGGTGGGATTGAGGCGGGGGGGGGGGGGGGAGAGGCTTGTGGGTCAGTGGGGGGACAGAGGCATGTCCATCAGTGGCAGAGGCATTTGGGTCAATGGGGGGTAGATGCAATTGGGTTAGTGGGGGGCAGAGGCATGTGGGTTAGTGGGGGGCAGAGGCATGTGGGTCAATGGCTCCATGTCACTTAGTGAATCGTACCCTGCAAGCCCCATGAGCTGTATCTCTTTCAAGCCCCCCCAGGTGATCAGGCCACGAACAAGCTGCCAAAGGTGGCCGGGGATGCCGGGCGTCAGGAGCTATGTGTGTGGGGGTGCCCCTAGGCTGCTCTGGCTACACTGCTGTGCCCTCTGGCTCTGCTGGGCGGGGGTTGCTGTGCTGGCAGCCCTGTGCTGCTGGAACCCGGCTGCGACCAAGTCACCTCAGCGCCTTTGGGGCCCCCTCAGGCAGAGGCTGAGCCAGTGGGCTGGGAGAGAACCAGGAGTCCTGACGCCCAGCCCTGGCTCTACCCACTAGAACTAGATTCTAGCCCAGAATAACGGTGAGCCCAGGTCAGGCCTTCCGGCAGACACCCCGACCTCATGTAGGGCGAGGGGGAGTATTGTCACTCCCATTTTACAGCAGGGGAAACTGAGGCTGGTGAGTGTGCTTAGAGCCAGCTGAATGCACCGGACCTTAGCTCAGCCTTTCCATGGGTTAGCGCTGGCCTCAGGCCCCTGGACTCTGTCTGTTCAGTGCTGGAGGATGGGGAGTGTGAGGCAAGGGTATTAGGACAGACTTGGAGTGTGGGGTTGACCCGTTGGAGCCAACATGGGCAGCCCAGACATGGGGCACGTGGCAGCCTGGACGTGGGGCACGTGGAAGCCCTGACCTGGGTCACACGGCCTAGGGGAGTGAGGCACTGACAGGCCGGAAGCTGGTGGCTGTGGTTCTGTTTCCTCAAAGTCACTTCCACCCACTGCAGGCTCAGGGGTGTGATTCACCCTGTATCAGCCACCCAATGGCCGGCGGGCCAGGCTGGAGACCCTGAGACCACATCACCTCCCAGGAGAGACCTCCTCCTTGCCCCCCACATGGGCACTGAGCCCTGCACCAACCGTCCCCTTCTGTGGGAGAGAGAGGGTGAGGGAACAGCTACCCGGGGCTCAGGTTCGCTTGGGGAACTCCCACGTTCATCTCCTTAGTGAGGCATTGTCTGGCCCAAACATCACTCCAGAGCCTCCTCCCCCACCGCCCCGTTACCTGCCCCTCCATGGGCTGCCCCCTTCCCCTGGGATACCCGCCCCTCCACACCATTCCTGAGCCCCCACCCAAACACACAGGCGCTGCCCTGACCCTTTGACTCCCCAGAGCCATGCACACAGTACCCCTGCCATCCCGCTGCCCCCCGACATGCAGCCAGCTCTGGGGCATGGCGAGCCACACAGTAGCTCCAGGCAGATCATGAGGCTTCCCCCTCTGGGGGCTAACACGGGCCGTAGTCACTGGCTGCTGGTGGAGATGTCAGCCCCAGGCTGGCCTGGGCCATGTGTTGGGGTCTTTTGGGGGGTACAGAACCCCACCCTGGCGAGCTTGTTCCCCGCCCTGTCCACAGAGCCAGAACTGCCCTGGCCTGGCATGGTGCTGTGCTGCCCCCTGCTGGCGGCACAGGGGCCTTGCCCCTGCAGGGAGCCCGGCCCTACTGATCCCTGACTCGAAGCTTTGCTGGGGTGTCCACGGTCATCAAGGCCAAGCGGGAGAGAGGCCTAATGGAGCGGTGATGGCACGGGCCAGAAGCCTGCCCTCGCTGATCTCTGCTGAGGCCCAGGGGAGCCGTGCCTCAGGCCAGGTTCCCAGGGGTATGTAGGTGCCTAACTGAGTTAGAGCGTCCCTGCTAAATGAAGCTGGTATGAGCACTTAGTGCCCACTCTGAGGACCCTTTGTTTCGTTTTTTATGCCATTAGGACGGGGAACGTAGTGGGCCGTCCCACCAACGGCTTTGCTTTGACTTGTTGTAGGAATCACACGTGTAAATGGAATTAAGTTCTGTAGTGTCCCCGTGGAGCTGGCTTTTGAAATTGATTGGCAATAATGCCCTGATTTTGAGAGCCATGAATGAGTGCTGAGAAGTGCGCTGTGCCCACAAAATCCCATGACAACACCTTCATGTTTTGTGAGTCTCTAAGGGGCTGCAGGATTATTGGTTGTTTTTTAAGTTTTTCCTGAGACTCACTCTGCTCCCACTCTGAGACTTTTGATTCCAGTGATTCAGTGGGACTTTGGTGCTGAAAGCCGGCCCTTAGTCTGCCATGCCTCAGTTTCCCTCCTGCACTGGGGACAGTGGCTCTGCAGAGAGGTATGAGGGTAAAGGCACTGAGGCCCGTGAGGAGCCCAGGCACTGCTGGGTGAAACCCACCTTACCTCGAGCAGGCGGGCAGGGGAAGACGCAGGGTTTGGGTGTGTCCCACAGGAGAGCACAGAGTCAGCTCTTCCTTCCTCCCCAGAGCCCACAAGCCGACTGTTGCCGCTGTGGCTTTTATCCTGTTCAACGCTGCGCTCTGCTCTCACCGTGCCGTGACACAGGCGCGTGACCAGCTGCCGCACAGCTGTGCTAGGTGTGCCACAGAGGGGGCCTGCCCTCCACAGCCAGCCAGGCACCTGTCCACTGCAGCTTGGGGCAGCTCTCCCTGTCTGTGCCGAGGAAGCAGCGCCACCGGGCCCCGGGCTACTGAAACTGCCAGCCCAGAGAGGCCCGTGTGCCCCTGTCCTAGGAGGGGCAGGGCTGGATGGGTACCACAGTGCCCTGTGCTAGCAGGGAGCCCCTGGGTCATAGTGACGAGGCACTACGTCGACACTATCCCATCCCTGCTCCCCCCATGTGCTGCCTGCTTATGCTGAACAATCCCGGCTCGGCGGGCCAGACTCAGCCCAGAAGGGGTCGGCGTCACGCCCACCTTGTCTCTATGGGTATCGGGAATGGCTGCAGCGCTGGGGCAGGAGAGCTCACTTCCCACTCCCCTCTGGAGACAGCAGCGTCCCCGGGGGCAGGTACTCTCAGACCCATGTTAGTGACTCCTCTGGCCTGCCCTGCCCTCCTCCAGAGCCCAGCTGCTGCGAGTGGTGCCCCAGGGCTGCCCACCTTACAGTGGCTCGGACCTGAGGGCTGGGAGAGACCATGGGAACGTCCTCTCCCTTCCCATGGCCTGCAGCCCGCAGAGAACACCACAGAGCCCAGGACACGGGCTGCTCCCAGAATCACTGCTACGCTGCAGCCCATCCCCTGCACTGCCCTGCTGTCCCCTACTCACTGCCCACTGCCACCCCTAGTACTGACAGACCCATCCCCTGCACTGCCCTGCTCTCCCCTACTCCCTGCCCACTGCCACCCCTAGTACTGACAGACCCATCCCCTGCACTGCCTGCTCTCCCCTACTCACTGCCCACTGCCACCCCTAGTACTGACAGACCCATCCCCTGCACTGCCCTGCTCTCCCCTACTCCCTGCCCACTGCCACCCCTAGTACTGACAGACCCATCCCCTGCACTGCCCTGCTCTCCCCTACTCACTGCCCACTGCCACCCCTAGTACTGACAGACCCATCCCCTGCACTGCCTGCTCTCCCCTACTCACTGCCCACTGCCACCCCTAGTACTGACAGACCCATCCCCTGCACTGCCCTGCTCTCCCCTACTCCCTGCCCACTGCCACCCCTAGTACTGACAGACCCATCCCCTGCACTGCCTGCTCTCCCCTACTCCCTGTCCACTGCCACCCCTAGTACTGACAGACCCATCCCCTGCACTGCCCTGCTCTCCCCTACTCCCTGCCCACTGCCACCCCTAGTACTGACAGACCCATCCCCTGCACTGCCTGCTCTCCCCTACTCCCTGCCCACTGCCACCCCTAGTACTGACAGACCCATCCCCTGCACTGCCTGCTCTCCCCTACTCCCTGCCCACTGCCACCCCTAGTACTGACAGACCCATTCCCTGCACTGCTCTGCTCTCCCCTACTCCCTGCCCACTGCCACCCCTAGTACTGACAGACCCATCCCCTGCACTGCCTGCTCTCCCCTACTCACTGCCCACTGCCACCCCTAGTACTGACAGACCCATCCCCTGCACTGCCCTGCTCTCCCCTACTCACTGCCCACTGCCACCCCTAGTACTGACAGACCCATCCCCTGCACTGCCCTGCTCTCCCCTACTCCCTACCCACTGCCACCCCTAGTACTGACAGACCCATCCCCTGCACTGCCTGCTCTCCCATACTCACTGCCCACTGCCACCCCTAGTACTGACAGACCCATCCCCTGCACTGCCCTGCTCTCCCATACTCACTGCCCACTGCCACACCTAGTACTGACAGACCCATCCCCTGCACTGCCCTGCTCTCCCATACTCACTGCCCACTGCCACACCTAGTACTGACAGACCCATCCCCTGCACTGCCTGCTCTCCCCTACTCCCTGCCCACTGCCACCCCTAGTACTGACAGACCCATCCCCTGCACTGCCTGCTCTCCCCTACTCCCTGCCACCCCTAGTACTGACAGACCCATCCCCTGCACTGCCCTGCTCTCCCCTACTCCCTACCCACTGCCACCCCTAGTACTGACAGACCCATCCCCTGCACTGCCTGCTCTCCCCTACTCCCTGCCCACTGCCACCCCTAGTACTGACAGACCCATCCCCTGCACTGCCTGCTCTCCCCTACTCCCTGCCCACTGCCACCCCTAGTACTGACAGACCCTTCCCCTGCACTGCCTGCTCTCCCCTATTCACTGCCCACTGCCATCCCTAGTACTGACAGACCCATCCCCAGCACTGCCCTGCTCTCCCCTACTCACTGCCCACTGCCACACCTAGTACTGACAGACCCATCCCCTGCACTGCCTGCTCTCCCCTACTCCCTGCCCACTGCCACCCCTAGTACTGACAGACCCATCCCCTGCACTGCCTGCTCTCCCCTACTCCCTGCCCACTGCCACCCCTAGTACTGACAGACCCTTCCCCTGCACTGCCTGCTCTCCCCTACTCCCTGCCCACTGCCACCCCTAGTACTGACAGACCCTTCCCCTGCACTGCCTGCTCTCCCCTACTCCCTGCCCACTGCCACCCCTAGTACTGACAGACCCATCCCCTGCCCTGCCTGCTCTCCCCTACTCCCTGCCCACTGCCACCCCTAGTACTGACAGACCCTTCCCCTGCACTGCCTGCTCTCCCCTACTCACTGCCCACTGCCATCCCTAGTACTGACAGACCCATCCCCAGCACTGCCCTGCTCTCCCCTACTCCCTGCCCACTGCCACCCCTAGTACTGACAGACCCTTCCCCTGCACTGCCTGCTCTCCCCTACCCACTGCCACCCCCAGCAGTGCCAGCTAAGGCAGGATGGGGAGCAGTGTTGGGTGAATGTGATGGGGGCAGGGCTGTTGGCCAGTTTTTCCAGCCAGCCTGGGCGCCGTCGCTTGCAGGCAGTCAGAGGCCCGGGGCCCAGGGAGAGGTGGATGTCCAGCCTGGGCGCCGTCGCTTGCAGGCAGTCAGAGGCCCGGGGCCCAGGGAGAGGTGGATGTCCAGCCTGGCCTGGTGCCTGGCAATGCCGATTCAGGTGGGGGTGCTGGGGAATGGAAGCCCCCTGAGCCAGGCAGACTTTGCCTTGGGCACCCATCCTAGGGGGTGAGTGGGGAGCGCTCAGTGTACTCTGCAGACCCATGTCAGTGCCATGGGAAGCCGTGTTCACCTCCCCTGGCAACAGGGTGGGGACTAGGACCCAGGAGTCCTGGATCTCAGTCCCTCCTGCCCCTGCTCTAATGCCCCAGCCCCAGAGCGGACAGTAGGACCCCGGAGTCTGGCTCTAATCACTAGAGCAGCGGGTCTCAGAGAGCGGGGCAGGATCCCAAAGTGGGTCGAGAGGCGAGCCTGTTTGAACAGGGTCGCCAAGGCTGCCTTTGATTTGCTGGGGCCCGACAGCTTCAAGCCCTGGCAGGGGGGCTCCGGCTGTGGCCCCTCCCCCCAGGGTGCTGGGCTCGTGTGGGCTCAGGCATCGCCCCTCCCCCCCGGGGCTGTCAGAAGGGGATGGGGGTGCAGAGAGTTTGTTTGAGAGGCCCCCACTAGACTAGCCACCCTCCCAGCCCTGCAGCAGCCAGGACTTTGCAGAGGTTCCCTAGTCCGGCCCTCCAGCGCCATCTGCTGCCCCAAGGGGCCACTTGTTTTACAGAAATAAACAACTGGTCCTATAGCACTTGATAGGCTAACAGGACAGGCAGACGGTATCACGAGCTTTCGTGGGCACGGCCCACTTCTTCAGATGACCAGAGGTATGAGTTGGGGATGTGCAGACCCAAAATAAATAGGGAGGGAGAAGGGGTTCAGAGACAGGGAGCAGAGGGGATAGAAAATCAGGAGGGTAGAGGGAATCAGTATCTTACAGTAAGTATTTTACAGAGGCCGGTCCCTGGGTTAAGCATTTATTCGCAAATGGAACATGTTTTGGTGAAACACAAGAACGAACAAAATCCAAGCCAGTGATCATGTCAAAACAGAGGGACGCTGCAAAGCAAACGGAGTTCAAATTCTGGATGCAAAATCTTTGAGTCTCAGGAAAGGGGGAATTTCTCCCATAGTCCTGCTGTGCGCTAGATAGTCGCTGCTCCTGGTTTGAAGCCAGACAGACCCGCAGTGGGGGGAGGACAGAAATGTGGGGTAAATGCAGCATCTGTGGCTGTGCTTGGGCCACCGGACAGAAGGCTGTATTAGGCTGGCAGATCGGCCACAACACCGATACTCACAGTAACACAAAGAGAAGGGAACACAAGGTTCTTACGTGTCCCTGCTGTGTTGCCCACTGGCTGTACCCACTGATGAGCTGGGGTTGGGTGCCAAGGCCAGGAGGGTTTTCACGGCTCACAAATGAAAAACAAGTGTAAGCAGGATCTGAAGGAACGTGTCCATTACCGCTAAGAGGGAAGAGACCCTGCCTGTGTCTATGTAAATATAGCTTGCTCCTGCTTTGCTTAGATTTGTTAGCTATTCAGCAAGCAGAGTGGTATTTTGCTCATTGTAATCAACTTAATTTGTGGCCCAACACCAGCTCGGTCTGTATCATATACAGGGACAGCTGAAATACGGCCACCAATGTTTGTAATGTTGTGGGAATACAGAAAAGTAAGTGTGTGCTACATTATTCCCAATGAAAGGGCTCACAGTTTGGCACAGAGAAACTTGCTAAGCAGGGGTTCCACTTCCAGAGCTCTGTGGGGGAAGATTGTTTGGTCAGCAGGCTATAATATGGCCTTCCCTGCCTGGACTGGTTTGACCTGACCCCCCTTCCCAAAGAACAGAGCTAAATAGGCCATTAGGTGCCTCTTATGTTAACAGTGCTGGGGTGGTGTTTCTTCTACCCTGCGTGCTCAGAACTGAATCCACTGGAAGCTGAATTCCCTTGAGACCAATGGGCAGAAGTCCCAGCCAAGGAGTGGGAGGCAGTGGACGGTGACTGGGATGGAGGCGGAGAGATGCGAGGAGCAGCGGAGGCAGGACGAGCCACTAGCAGGGTGGAGAGGCATGATGAGTGGCCAGCAGGGCGGTAGCAGACAGCAGTGAGCAGGCAGCTAGCGAGTGACCAGCCGAGGGGATAAGATGCCTCTTTACCTCCCTCTGCCCAGAATGGGAAGTGGACTCTGTGGATGCTCCTCTAAGCTCTGGTCTGCCCTGACCGAGGGCAGCCACGGGGGGGGGGGGGGGGGGGGGGGGGTGCAGAGAAGGGTAGAGCATGTGAAGGGAACATTTACATTGCTGGACATAAGAACCCAAGAGGAAAAGGATACTGCCCATCTGACTTGGGGTGGGACTGTTAGCCCAGGTTCTGTTTGTGGTAAACCTTCAAAAACAGCCAATAGACCTGCAGCACCTTAAAGCAAAATATGTAGATGGGATCATGAGCTCTCATGGGCACAAAAGTGGGTTTTGCCTATGAAAGCTCATGACACCATCTACATGTTTTGTTAGTCTTTAAGGTGCCACTAGACAATTCGGTTTTTGTTGTTGTTTTTCCAGTTACAGACTAACTCAGTTCCCCCTCTGAAACTTCTGCTTGTGGTGTTTCTCCAAATTAATAAGTTACTTCTCTTTCTGTTAATAAGTTTCTTTTTCACATTGATTCTGTGCTTGCGAGTGGGGAAGCAGTGACCCACAGAGGCACCCAGGGCTGGTGTGTGAATTTCCCAGGTTACTAGGTGGGGGCTTGGGCCAGTTCTGTGTTGGATGGATAGAGGGGAACCCCTAGATCAGTGGTTCTCAAAGTGTGCTCTGTGGACCCCTAGTCTGCAGGCTTGAGGCTTTCCCTCCTGCCGCAGAGCAGCGAGCTTGCACTGACACTCCAGTCCCACACCCACCCATGAGGTTGGAGCACCAGCTCTGGCTTTCTGCTGCGGGTGGGGAAGGAGGGGGAATGAGTTTCGCAGGCCAGATCCAGCTTGTGGAGGGAGGAAGCGGCTCCACATGCTGCAGCTCTCCCTCCCCCCAACTGGGAAAATGGCAGCACAGGAAATAGCTTGCCTGGAAGCTTTCCCTGCAGCTCCCATTGACTGGAATCACCACCAGTGGAAGCAGCAGAGGGCAATGCCTAGGGGCAGTGGGAGGCACGGAGCCAGGTAAGCACCCCCCATCTTCATCCCTCCTTTCAACCTGCTCCTGCACCCAACCGCCCACCCAGACCTGGCACCCTCCCCCACCCATTTTGTCATCATGGGTGGTTGGCTGGTGGTCTGTGTAAAAGTTGTGTTGAGTGGGGTGGGGCTGCTGGCCGAAAAGTCTGAGAACCACTGATCTAGATATTGAACCCGGCCCTGGCTGCTGCTGGCGCTACCCGGCAGAAGGGTTACACACAGTTCCTTGGACAAGAGCAAGGGAGAGCCGGGACACGGTGAGGAGTCCAGGGGAGAGGCGGGACAGCCTGGGATTTTTTTTTTTTTGCTGTCTCTTTAAGAACCCCACAGAGGGAGCAGCTGGGGGGCAGTTTCTCTGCTCACTATTTTCACAGCCAGTAAGGCCTAATACTTGCCCTGTTGGTTTTGGTCCGTTGCTTTCTGGCCCCCTAGCTTGTTTATTAAGTTCGACCTCAGCACAGCCCTTGGGTTGTACCAGCAGGCTGTGCTTTGCTTGCACTGACTTGGCCTTGTTCGCTCAAACAGGCACCAAGCTCAATTAGCGTCAGAGCAGCAGCAGAGAGAGACAGGACAGGGGCTTGAAACCTTCCCCTCCTCCCACCAGGCAGGTCTTTTCCCCCTGAGCATTGTGGGAAGGGCAGGTAGCTCATGACTCTCTGGCTAAGACCCCTGGCTTGAGGCACATGTCTGTGGAGCTGGCGACGAGGCTGGGCAGAGCCCAGTAGCTCAGCAGGGAATCAGAGCTGGGGCCTAGGAATCCAACAGGAATAGAGTCTGAAGATGGCCGTGGAGGAAGCCAAGCTGTGTCGCGTGGCAGAGGGGCTGGCTGATCTGGCCTATGGGCTAGTGCCAGGCTGAGCACCCTCTAGAGCAGGAATCACTCCCTTACCCCACCCAACATAGGGCAGGGGCTGCATTGAAATTCACAGGCATAACGGCCAGGGAAGGAACTAGTACGTGGAGCCAGATGCTGGGAGTCCAGCTCCTGCTGCAGCACTGAACTGCAGCCGCTAGATTTCCCAGAGTTCCCTTCGGCTTGCTCAGGGAAGAGCAGGGGAGCTCCCTGCCCAGCTGCCCTTTCCTGCACGCTGAGGAGAGCGGGAGCTGCTGGACCCTGAGCCCTGCAGAACTTGGATCTGCGCTGGGCTTGTTTAGTCCCAAGCGGCTCAGTGAACTCCGAGCAACTGAACATGGTTTAGAATGGAAACTGCCCCCTCCCTGCATGCTCCTGAGCCCCACTGTGCCGCCCTCACCCCCATGCTCCCTGAGCCCCACTGTGCCGCCCTCACCCCCATGCTCCCTGAGCCCCACTGTGCCGCCCTCACCCCCATGCTCCCTGAGCCCCACCCCATCCTTTCCTGTCTGTTCCCACTCCCCTTTCCCCCGTGCCACATCCCACCCTTCCTAACCCCTACCCCACCTCAACCCTGCTGCACCATCCTGTCCATCCTTCCCTCCCCTCACGCCCTGTGCTCATACCCTTCACTGCTCCCTTCCCCACCCTACTGGGCGTGGATGGATAGGCCATCACTGACCCTTTTGCAGGCCAGAGGGGATCCTTTTCTAACCCTCTGCTGTAGGGATCCTTGGCGGGCAGGGCTCTGGCCAGTGTGACCCAGGAAATCAGAATGGGTCACAATGGGCACCGCTCACTAGTGAGCCAGGACAGGCGCTGTGTGCCCAGTTGGGGTTCTGCCAACGGTGCCTTACAGCCTCCCCCCAAATCCGTTCCCCTCTGCTGGTGCCTCTGACTAGCTGCCTATCACTGTGCAGTGGGGCGGGGAGCACCCCGAGGCTGTCTGGATGGGCCAAACATCTTAACAGAACCCTGTGTTGCAGGCTGCTCCCATCAGGGACCACTCAGCCTCAGGGTAGTGACCCCAGGTGACAGCAACAGCAGTAGATGGGGCTGCTGGGAACTGGACATGGTGCCTCATCCAGCTCTCCCCGCTGGACTCCCATGCCCACCGATGGTGCCGCATGGCTTGGGGGCAAGCTCCAAGGCAAACCAACCCCTTCTGCCTAAGCACCTATGGTTGCTGGTACTTGGAGCTGGCTGAAGGGGAGCTGGTGTTCTGGCTGCGTGGGGGCTGCAGGGAGAGATCCTCGCCCCACTGTTGGTGCTACAGCAGCTAGGTTTCATTGCCAAGTGCTGCCTCAGCTGGTGGGGTAGGGGCATGCGTCCCTTGAGGAGTGCCCATGCTCAGACTCCGCTCTAGGCTCAGTCTCACAGCTCCAGACAGTTTGAACAACCCTGGGCTGTTTTCCTGACATCTCCGTTAGCCCCAGAACCAATGGGACTTCCCAGCTGTCCCTCCTCCCCTGTCCCTGTACTCCACCCCCACAGAGCGAGGAGGGTGGGACTTCGGAGAAGGGGCTGGGAAGGAGGAGAGGCAAAGGTATTTGGGTCTGAAGTAGAACCTGGATTGAATTCAATTCAAAAAGTGATCTTGGGCTTAAAAGGGTTGGAGATCCCTGCTCTAAGGCTCCTCCTCCCATGCCCCAACCACCATGACTCCAACCAGCCACCCAGCCTTGGGAATCCCACCTGGGCTCAGCCAAATGGGCAACATCCACGCCAGGGCTCACCTCTGTCCCTCTCCATACCCCTGGCTGATTGTCTCTGTGGTAATGGGGTAAGCCCCTAGCTTGCCTTCTGGCCACCAGCTGCAGCAGGAACCGGCCTGCTCTAGTGCTCACTGATTAAGGATAAAAGCCAAATTAACAGTTGGGTTGATATTTTGCAATTAAAAAGTGTACCTGCCAGCCTCCTGCCCCCGCACCTGCCGGCCGAGCAGCTGTGGGGATTATTCACTCCGTAGCCGAGTGGGGAGTAGTTAACGCTTTTATCCTTTCAGGCTGAAACACAAACACAGGCTGAGAAAAGCTTGTCTGCAAAGAACCCAATTTAAACAAGTCTGGAAGCAAAGCCCAGAAGGGGATTGCACAGCCAAAGCCTCAATTGCAGCCTTCCAGCCACAAAGCGCATTGGAAAGCCTGGAAAGAAAGAAAAGCAACTCGCGCCACAGGGTGCCTGCTGCGTGTGAGGCGCGAACGCAAGCGCTGTCTGCCCTTCAAAGCTCTCAAGCCTGACATTCTGGAATAAGGTTTCCATCAGGTGGTCTGTATTTCACAGCCAACGTGAAATAGACAACACACAATTTGCTGAAGCTATTGACAGAAATGTGCTGCTCCTTAAGATGCCATGAAGGGTCAACAGCGTCAGACGCTTCTCCAGCCTGGTGGGAAGGATGTTCGGCTTCAAGGCTGCTCAAAGTGCTCTGTGCATAAATAAAGGGGCTTTCAAACTCTGTCTGACAAGCACAGCTGCAGTCCTTGGAACCCTTTGTGCTTTAAAAAATTTAGTCACAGGCAGCAAAGATAAACAATGTATCGTATGAGTTATGAGAACCCCACCAATGCAGGGATCTGGGAAGGGTTATTTGAGTTTATTCTCCTCCCTCCCCCAAAATCAGACACTTTTACCTGGATGAATTCTGGCAGGGGCTTGATGTATTTCTTTCCCTTTACAGTCCCCAAAACACAATTCTGGGACTATTTTAAACTGGCAGCTAGCCAATACAATCAAAACAAAGATAGCAACCCTAACACTTTCTGCACCGAGGCACTCATGCTTCTTTAAAGCCCTTCCCAAACTGGCACTGTCCTAGGGCCCATTCAAACCACAAGCTCTCACTTCAGCTCAAGCAGCACAGCACTAAGCACCAACAGATCAACCCATCCCAACATCTATGTTCTTGGCTTCTAAAAGCTAAACTCTGGTCCGTGGCCAGCTGACCTGAAAGCCTAGGTCTGGCAGACATGTATTTAACACTCTGTGCATGTAAAATCCCATTCAATGGGACCACCAGTGCCTACAAAGCAGCATATTTAGATAAACCTTTGGACAACTAGGTTTGAGTACCTTCTTTGCTGGCTCCGGGCCAAAGATCACTGCTGCCATAATTGCCATGGCTCCAGGATAGAGCTCTCACAGTTTCCCGTGTCTGATAAGAACAGCCAGACTGGGTCAGCCAAAGGTCCATCTAGCCTGCTATCCTGTCTTCCAACAGTGGCCAATGCCTGGTGCCCCAGAGGAAATCAACAGAACAGGTAATCAACGGATCCATTCTGTTGCCCATTCCCAATTTCTGATAAACAGAAGCTAGGGACGCCATCCTTGACCACACTGGCTAACACACCATTCCCCTGAATTTACCTAGCTCTTTTTTAAACCCTAATGATATCATCCTGTTTTAAATTGTGTCCCAGGCTTCAAAATTATGAGCATTTTTTTTTCTTTCATTCATTCAAGATTTTAAAAATAGCTGCCAAAAGAAAAGTGTGAAGAATTACAGACAAGTGTTCACAGAACAGCTCTCTGGAGCATCACAGTCTCTGTTTATACTGAACTGATAACAGGTTTACATTTTCAACAGCTGGGAAGTGACTTTGGGTGGAGAGATCCTTTGATTGACATTGAGGCCAGGCCTACACCAGCTGAAAAGTTGGTAGCAGGCAACTCCAGCTATGTAGAATATGTGGCTTGGCAGCATCCTCACAGCAGGAGGCCAAAGGAGCTAACACTTCCATCAACTTCCCTTACTCCTCACAACTGAGGAGTACAGCGCAAGCCGGTGCTTCCCTAAGTGTTCAATTTACGGGTCTATACTAGACCTGCTAAATCGAACACCAAAACATCGATCTCTGGCACAGCAAGTGATGACATGCCCTGAGATTAGACTCACAAGTGTCTCATTCACTTATGAAAAGGGATTTAAGCCTGGGCTGTCGAGGGAACACCATGACAGCGCTTGATACCATGTTTTACAGACTTCCAAGGCTGAAGATTAGGTTAGCTAGAGTGATTGGTATTTTGTTTACATGCAAGGTCAGAGTATATTATAAACACTAACATTAAGCTGTACACATGGAGGAAGACACTGACAGATACAGTAGCTACTACACTTCAGACTCAAAATTAGATTAATTAAAATTTAGTATTTGGCACAAGATAAAGCTGGGCTTGGTTTTGTGGAATCTTGCTGTTTTACCAGATAATGGAACTGACATTTAAATCTTAACTGCATTTCCTAATGCTGTATTGCTTTGGAAACCGAGAAATGATTGATGGGCATGACTGGAACTCAGGTTAATGTACATGTTTAAGAATTGTGTCAGCAGTTGTGTAACCTGCCAGCAGGGACACACTTATTCCAGTAGGTTGCCTTAGTTTCAAACCCTTCCCAAGTGATATAAACCAAACCAACAGTGTCTCAGAGGGGTAGCTGTGTTAGTCTGCATCTGCAAAAACAAGGAGTCCAGTGGCACCTTAAGCTATGTCTATACTGCAACGAAATAGTATCCTAAAATAGCTATCCCACGTCTTCACAGCTAGCCCATTATTTCAGGCTCGTTATGCCAATGTCCCTGTAAACCTCATTCCACAAGGAGTAAGGGACGTTTCAGAATAGTGCTTTATTTTATAATTTGGCACTGTGTAGACAACGCCAAATGACAAAATAAGCTATTTCAAAGTAGCATTGAAATAAGATAATAAAATTGTGTATCTTATTTTGAGTTATGGTGCAGGGTGGACGCACCCTTAAAGGGTATCATTTATTGGGACATAAGCTTTCGTGGATTAAAATTCACTTAATGTCTGAGGCCAGGTCTACACTGGCAGAGAAAATCGATGCAAGGTATGCAACTTTAGCTACGTGCACAGATTTTCTGGGGTGGCCCCATAGCAGAAGGTTCATGGAAGAAATGCTCCCGTCAACTTCTCTTACTCCTCAAGCAGAGTACTGGCGCTGATGGGAGCACCCTCAGCACTTTACTAGACCCACTAAATCAAACCCTAGATGATCAATTGCCAGAGCATGAATCCTCCAGCAAGTGGAAACATGGCCTAAGGTGCTACAGGACTCCTTGCTGTTTTTTGCAAACCAGCCAAGGCCCTTTGGATACTGGACTCTGTGGACACAAGCATTCGACCCATGTAACTAGAGTAGCTGTAATTCAGACCTTTACCTACATAAAAAAAAAAAGTCTTTCCCCACACAAAGCCAAAGGCTCCTATGTCATTTGAACATTGGAAATGTTACCCACAGCCCAAAATCAATTTGTGTTGCTCTGATTGCTGCTAGTGGGGGCTTATTTTCCTGTTGCTAGACTGGAGCAATTACCTCCTTAAATCAGATGTATTCTCCGGTGCACAGCCTTGTTAAAAGGCATACACAGCTCAGTCACCAATCTCACTACAATCTAGAAATCACCAGTCAGCACTGGAGGTAATGTAATCTACCATTTGAGATGATGGAATTCTTGAGAGCAGACAGTACTGCTTAAAGGATTAGCAGAGATGCTATATAAAGGTTATGTTTTCTCTTCATTTTTGTGCTGAAAGACAAAGAAAATAAAATGGCCTGTTAAAATGGTATAAAATGAAAAGGCAGTCTCAGAAACCCAAAAAGCAGATTTTATTTCAATACAAACAAAAGTAAAGTCATGGCCATCTTGTATGAACAGAAATATCAAAAACACAAAACCTCAAGTTCAGGTTATTTTCACCTCTGAGAAACTAACTCTCTTTTCTCTATAAGACTCACTGGTTCAGCTTTATGCAGTGTAACATTACACAAGTGCAAAGCAAATACAAATTCACAAAAGCACCTGAAGTGTAACCAAAGCAGTTCCCTCCAGCACACTGGTCAATGAGTATTTGGCAAGGTTTTCCAATAGCTTCCATTCTTCTTGATGAATCCTGGGCAATCTTGAAAATCTGGTACATGTTTTGGGACCTGGATTTTCAGAACTACACCTAAGTAGCGGCAGGAATTGTCCAATGGCTATTAGTTAGTTACACTGTTTCTAACAGCCCACAATAGAAAGTTGTAATTAGCCCATCCTTAACACTTCCAAAATTAAACTTGAGAAAATAAAACTTTAGATGAAACGCACTTTAATGTAAACCAGAGTAACTGTTGCCAACAGGCTTCTCTAACTTAACTCTGGAGGAGCATCAAGCTGTTGGGTGGTTAGGTGACGCTTTCCTCTAAGGAAGACCACCACTGATTTATCCAGCATACATTCTGCCCCAGCTCACTGCTATCCTGTGCCTTCACTCCCACCACCGCAAAGCTGTTGCGACATGCTGCCCTGCTGCCAGAAGTGTTCAGACACCAATGACCTGGGCCCCATGGCTCTCTGCAGGAGTCACTTTCCAATCACCAGGTCTGGCTCTGATTTTGGAAACAAGCTGTATTTTCACACAAGACAGATGGTGCTGGGTGGTCTCTGACAGCACAGCACCGGTTTCCAGTTCAGGATACTGGTGCCTTTGGGGTGTCCATTTCAGCAAGAACACAGTGTTTTAGAACTGCGTATTCTGGACCAGACTCTCAGCCAGTGTAGAGAGGCATGGCTCCACTGAAGCCAATTCACCCTAGAAGAGGACCTTGCCCATTGTACACAGTCCCTGGATGTACCACTAGATAAGGCTGCATCTAGGTGTCAACATGAACCACTGTTTTCAAGGTATTAAGATTCAGTCACAGTTTTGGTCCAGGCTGAAACTAGGTCACAGGCAAACACCTTTCCAGCTGCCAGTCTGAGGGCGACAAATACTTTCTCACTCCACTTGAAGTGGTTCTGTTGTGGTTAGGAAATTTCACAGGCCATTAGTCTACAACCTCAACCAATGCTCCAGGGGCTTCAGAAGACATACAACAAAACAGCTTTCCTAAGCAAAGCAGCTACACATTTTCCATGAATTAACACAAGACTGAGACCTGACAGGGAGTGACATCCACTTTGGGGCTGCAGACCTGCTGTATCAGGGGCCCTGCCAGAGAGAATTATGGCATAGTTTTATTCTGAAGCACACATGGGCCCTGACCCATTCCTGTGACCCCAAAGCCTGGAACAGGTTCAGCACAGTTCACCGATACACCACTGCCAGAGTACTCTGCTTAGATGGAGCCCTCTGAACTGCTGTATTTGATGGGGGCCACAGACCAAATGAACTGACCGCTCACAAACTAAGGACAACAAACATGAAAGTGGGTTGGAAAGAATCGAAGGGTCTGACCCTCTAAATCCAAACACACAAATAAAATGCTACCAAAAAAAAAAAAACCACCCCTGTAGATGTTAGAGCATCACAGAGATCATAACCTCAAGAGACAAGAGCACCTGTCTGCAGCATTCAGGAGCATTTTGCCTAAATCTGGCAGATCAGAAAGGACATCAGAGTAGGTTGTCTCTTCTCCAAGATGTCCCCTTTCAAGTTAAGGTGTTATCTTTCACAGGGGTAAGACAAAAACTCCCCTGCAGTTGCAGTAACTTATCTGCAGCCCACTAGATAAAAGGTTGCTTGCTTCTACTACAGTTAAGGCTGCCCAAGCTGCCAGACCCCTTCTGGGTATGCTTTGAAATGGGTGTGTGTCTCTTATTTATTGCATGGATCAGTTAGATCAAAGCCCAACTCAGGTTCTGATAGTGTTAGCTGTAAGGTCACATGTGCATGTTAGTAAGGCCCTACTAAGATGAAAGGGAGGAGGGTGGGGACAGACTAGATAAGGTCAGAGCTTGTTAGTAGGAATGCTGAAGGTGACAGGCTGGGACAATTAGACAAAAGGGGATTATTTTCAGGATCTCATAGTAGGGGAAAGACATGCTGCCCTAAACCTGACTCCAAATTTCCTCACTTTTTAATACAAGAGGGTGAGATTTTAGAAACGTGCAGTTTTGGCCTAACTGCTCCCAGTGAAGCCAAAGGCTCCCATTTGTGCCACCAGGAGCAGTGAGGGTCACTACACATGGAAGTTTACTAGAATAGCTCAAGCAGTCTAAGACCCTGTGTAGACATTCTGTCCTAGAATTCAGAGAGCCCTTTTCTCATTTAGCTTAATCCATTTTGGACATAAATTAAGCTTTAAACTAAATTAGGAAAGGGCACTCTTATTCAGCAGTAAATGTCCACAGAGGGAGGAAATCCAAAACAACTATTTCAACGACGTTCACACTGTAGGCAAGCCTGACAGCCAAACAAGGCCTTTGGGAGATCTCACACAAGCTAATGCCGTTGTAGTTCCTGCCCTGATGCTGAGGGTCACTCTCGTGCTACAGCTACACGGTCGCCTTCTTCTGGAAAAGCTTATGCAAATGCCACTCCATGCTTCATTTGCATAATTAATTAGCAGCCACTTTTGCGCAAAAAGGAGCTGTGTAGACTGCTCCTTTTTGGGCAAAACTCCCTTATTGTGCAAGAGCCGTTCTTCCTCAAAAGCGCCTCTTGCGTAAAAGCAGCTGCTAATTAATTATGAAAATGAAGCACAGCAATATTCCACGCTATGCTTCATTTGCATAAGCTTTTCCAGAAGAAGGCTACAGTGTAGCCGTAGCCTCAGTGTCTGAATTCTGTGAACCTTCCTGCCTCCACAAATCTGAGGAAAAGCATCTGAATAGCTAGCCTAGGAGTCCCATGACTATCTGTCCTTTGGAGGCAAACATGCAGGCCTAACAGTATACTGAAAAATACATTCTATGGAGGTACTTACATACTGTGCCAATTGAATTCGGAGGTTAACAATATGCTGCCATTACATGCAATTGTTAGGGAGAGTTATTCCACATGCACTGGGATTTGTAGACTAGATTTAATTGCCAAATTCTGTCCTCAAGAAAAATTATATGTTCAGGTTGCAACTGCCCACAAAGTTTTATAATAGAGCTGATGCTCACATTGGGAACGTGCTATTTACCCATTATCACAAGTGTTCAGATATCTCTCTCATTGAGTTTGCAAATGGGACCTCCTAAGCTGCAATGCCAGACATGTAACACTGAAATCACTATTTGAGATTTCTGAAGAGTGTCTCATGGATGCAACAATAGGTGCATGAAGAGCTCACTAACCAGGGCATGTTTGTATTTCTTGTCAGAATGGCAGACGGGGATTCTGTTACACTTCCCTTTTGACCAAAAACATTTCACTGCCTCAAAGGACTAGTCCTATATTGGTTTCCATGGTGACAACCTAGTGTCAAGCACAGAATTATTCTTCCAGTGCAAGATCAAACAGTCATTCTTGTCAAAGAGCAAGGAGGGGCCTTTGCTCTTCATTCTTGTGTGTGGTGGAGGGGAAACAGGACACGGCCCAGATCCCATGTCTGGCTGATATGCTGATGCTGGAGCCAGCTGATGATTCAAATATTTCCTAGTCTAATTAACGGAGCCTAAGGACTACTTGAAACTATGCTGATTACAGCAGTTCTCCAGGGGCTGCTGGGCCAAGGATGGCTGAAGTGTACCATGTTCCAATAAGAGTCACTCCAGCACCCAAGAAGGGAGCAGGTGATGTGAAATTCATTGAGTTCACTTGAGGTCAGGGAAATCTCTAGCTCCCCTGTCCCCTATGCACTGCTGGACACAGATTGGACAGAGCGAGGTACAAGGATCTAGCCAGATAACATTAAAGTGTGAGACTATCTAGCTCATCTGACACCGGGAGCTGGACTGGTGGATGTTCCAACATATGTAACGTTCCTGACACCCCAGCCCTATCCTTATAAAAATCAACATCCCTCGCCTTCCCTGTGAATCACAAGAACTCCTCCTCAGAACTCAATGCCACAAAGTGGTCTGTGATAAAAGAAAAACTCATGGCAAGCTCCCATTGCACAAGAGTCTGAGTGAGAGCAGAGAGGGGTGCTAGGCCAGAGGCACTCAAGGAGCTGCTTGCACTGGGCACAATGTGGAGAGATGCAGTGTTAGGGCTGCCAAGGTGTTTAAGCAGAATGAAGCCGTTCTATTGATAAGGAGGCTAGCTTGCAGAATCCCCTTTTGGGCCTAAACAAAGCAATGAGAATATTTTGTTTTAAAGGTGTATTGCTTTGATTCCCCTATGCACCATCTACAGTCCAAACAGCAAGTGGATGGGCACAACAGGAGGGCCTAAGAGCTGCTGCTGATCTGACCAAGGGACACATGAGGACTAACACACATTCAAGGGCTCTAGAGAGAAACTTAAGGAGCCAAATATTCAGATGCCTAATTCCCCTGCAAGGAGATTTGTACCACTTTGAAAGCTTACCCTCACATGGACCAGTGGTCTAACCTAGCATAGCAATCCCTGAGAGGAACGTTTCGTCAATAACATACAGCGCTAAACAGCTATAACACATTTTAATCCCTAGATATGCAGGAGTCCAGAAGTGATTTAGGCTGAACACCCTAGAGGTAACTAACTTACAGAGCATGCTCTTCCAGGTGGTTTGAACTCTGCTAGCTCCTTGGCACAGAGTTTGTTTTTGAAGGTCTGATCTCTGGTATCAAGGGGTTAACAGCATTCTAACTACCTTGGTCTGGGCAGTTTCGAGGCAGGCAGGTATGTGAAGGACAGTTCTGAGGAAAGGTTAGGGCTACAAGGGTGTTTAGTCTGAGTCTACTAATGAGCTAGCACCTCACTTTTCTACAGGAAAAAAAGATGTGGACTCAATTGCAGCCTCTTCTCCAGTCTTCAGTTACAAGCTCCTGCAATCAGATTAAAAAGAAAGCAATTTAAGATATCAACAACAGCAGTTCTAACATCATCCCCGAGTGGTAAGCATCAGATAAATTGCTTTGGATTCAATCTAGGTCCATAAGTTATCATCCCCACCCCCAAAGTAAAAAACTGTTAAACCTTTGAGACACGTGTACTGTTCCTCCACACTTGTGCTCAGAACCAGGCAGTTTGCAGTCTCACAAGGAGTCCAAAAGAGAAGTGTTTTGGAGACAAAATTCAAACTTCACTGAAGCTCTAAGCAGATAGTTTTAATGCAGCATTTTTCAAGTACTGTTCTGGCTTGAAAAGCAAGGATATTAGTTCTTTTTACTCTTATCTGCTACTTATGTGCATTTGTTTGTTATCTTTCTGCTTACTTTACTGACCAAACTACTTCTGCAAGCCAGCACAGCTGAGAGTGAGAGCTGGCTTCTGAATGACCAGATTAGTCAAACAGAGTTCCAGCTGCAGAATTTCTAATTCTTGGCAAAGCACAAGCCAGTGTGACTTTCAGATTCTTACTGGGATTCTAAGATCTTTGTCTTATTATTCTCTGTTTGTACAACCCTTAGCACCCCGAGATCCTGCTTGTAACAATAATATAAATAATAATATAATGAATTTGTAGATTTAACATCTGAGGAAAACACATTTCCTTGGGAATTAATCATATCTGTCAGTCTTCCACTTCCACCTTGTGTTTTATGTAAAGCTGCTTTTGACAGAAGAACTGCATGGTGGGAAAAAGCAGTTGATTAGCATAGTGTATTATAACTGTCAGATTTTTCTTAAATCGGGTATTTCAAGCAGGCTGTTAGACATACTTTTGAAATATATTTCTCAGTCAGCCCCTCGAAGTTAGTTACATGAAACGTGACTTGCTAAATTAAAATACAGTGATAAAAATGTGAGAACTACAAAAACTTCACACCAAGCTTTCCATTTAGGTGGAGTGTATTTTGCACTGCAAATAACTGTGCTTATGATACTGTATCCTTCATTCATTCACACTTTTACCTAGCAATGTACAGCAGGTGTCAAGTAAGTGTGTTCCAATGGGATCTCCTGCAAAGGCCTGCTTTTTTTTTAAACTGGAAAATTTCTACTCAAAGGTAAACCCTAATAATGCTACTTTGCGCTTCATCACCTTTCATGTGAAGATACTTTATAGTTCACATGTTTATCTTCTCAGAGACCCTGCAAAGTGGCTATTGCTGCATTCTATAGACAGCGAAACTGAGGCACTGGAGGCTTAAGTATCATGTTAAGATCAAGCAAACAGTCTCTACAGTTATTGGGGCTCAAGCTGGGAACATATGCTCAGATCACAGATGTTCTGTCATTGGCAAAAGTAAAAGACTGTAATTCTCACTGGCATTTAAAGTAATGGCTACTTCAAAGGAATTCTCTTGCAAAATCTTCCTTCCTTTCAAATCACAGGCATCGCCAGAACAGGACAGCTTTACGGCCTGTCCATCATAGCTACAGTTTGACAAGAGAACAGCAGCAAAACGCTCAGTGGGTTACACCTCCTTCTAGTTAGTGCTTGTTAAAGATGTGAGCAAGCAGTTGACTATTCAACTACCCGATAAGCATAAACTTCCTCGAGTACTCAACTACTCGCTTCCCTCCTTGCTGCTTTCTGTATAAGAGGCAGCAAGAGGGGGAAAAACAGGAGCCAGTGCTGGAGGGAGCCAACTTAAAAAGCCGTTTCTCCCAGCACCCCTCCACAATGCCCCCTGCCCATTCCCCTCCCTCCTGCCTCTATTAGGGTATGTCTACACTACCACCCTAGTTCGAACTAGGCTGGTAATGTAGGCAACCGGAGTTGCAAATGAAGCCTGGGATTTGAATTTCCCGGGCTTCATTTGCAAGTTGCCGGGCGCCGCCATTTTTAAATGTCCGCTAGTTCGGACTCTGTGCCCGCGGCTACACGCAGCACGAAGTAGGTAGTTCGGATTAGGCTTCCTATTCCGAACTACCAGTAGACATACCCTTAGAGGGCAGCAGAGGGAGACTGCTGTGAAGCAGCCTCTGTTCACAGTGGGCTGAGGCTCACCTGGGGCAAAGGCTGTTCTAGCAGCAGCCCCTGCCCATGGGCAGCCCTGTCTGTCACGAACAGGGGCTGCTGGACTCAGCACAAGTCGGGACTGCGCAGTCTGGCTTATGCTGGTCCAGAATACTGCACCTCTGCATTTTAAATGTAGTAAGAGCCTGGCTGGCAGCTCTTACTACATTTAAAATGCAGAGCAGCAGCGCAGGTGGCTCCCGGAGTCTGCACAAGCCGGGGGTTGCTCAGTGCCGACTTGAGCTGGCTCCAGGAGCTACCCACACTGTGGCTCTGCAGAGCAGCCCTTATTGACTAATCGTGGAGTCGATACAAACTGAATCAACTAAACAATTAGCCAGATAACTGCAATTTAACATCCTTTGTGCTTGTTGCTAAGGGGTAAAATATTTTCAAGTAAGCATTCTGTAAGTACAAGAAACTCCTTCCTTAAGCCCTGAATGGCATGGCTGATCACCAGGCTGTTTAATTATAGTTACTCTGAACTAGGAATGTTAAAATGTATATTTGTGGAAAATGGTTACATGGGGGAGAGAGCAGCTGGATCCCTGTGTGTACCGGCTCCTGCCTGCCCGCAGCCCTCCTCCCGCAGGCAGCAGGATAGGGCAACAGGCGGCTCCTTGGGAGCCAGTGCATGTGGACAGCTGGCATTTAAGCCATCTCCCCACATGTACCGGAAGCCTGCATTTAACCATGAACACTTTCACATCCCTACTCTGAACTAAGTGCTTTGAGGAGCAGGATTTTTGGACAAAGGGTTTTGGATAAACTGAATTGTATTTTAAAGACAAAATCTTCGGAGGAGTCATACGTGGCAAGAGTTGACAAGAACACAAGAGCTGCCATACTGGGTCAGACTATGTCCCCTCTTGCCCAGTATTCTGTCTCCAATGGCAGTCCCCACGAGAGCTTCGGGAGAGTGAATAGAACACAGCAATTATGGAATAATTCACCCCTGCTTCTGGCAGTCACCTGTTTAGAATCAACAAAAGCACAGGGCTGCATTCCTGACCATCTTGGCCAGGGATCTCAGTCTCGTGGCCCATTTGCAGCCCGAGCAGTTCACATGACCTGCACATAGCTGTTGGCACATGAATCTCTGGGCCCCTGGGGAGGGTTTCCATACCCTTTGCCCAAGTCCAGTCCTTGCACCACCTACACCCACCCTGCCTCTTCCCACCCCTGCTCTGCCTTCTCCCTCTCAATCTTGCCCCTTCCCCCTGGGATTACTAGGAGGCTTAGGAGGGTGACAGCCGAGGTCAGTCTCTGCCCCACCATCCTGCACTCAGTGTGGCAGCAGGCGCTGCAGAGAAGCAGAGTAATGCAGCAGCCTCTGCTCTGTTTCCATTTCCCAGACCATCCCAGTTGTTCCGCTTCACTGCAACAGAGCAAGGGGATGTACGAGAGCCAGGAGACTTTCTGCTAGAGAGGGGTGCCTGCTGGCCCACTAGTGGGATCTGAGGACTAACTCTGGCCCTAAGGTAAATGGCTCTCCAGCTCATAAATACATGACACTGTCAGGAGGAGAGGGAGATGGACTATTCCATGCAGCTGCTGTTCCCATTATGTCCTGAAGGAAGAAAGCAGCGTGCAGGAAATTCTCTACAAGCCAGGGACCCAGCATCAGGCTGTTTCTCCCTCTGTTCCCTAGGCTCTAGGGAGTTGAGGGTACAGGTATCTGGGCTGTGCTGTGCCTCATACTTGTATCCTAAGGATATGGGAGCAATGTCTCAAACTGGAGGGGCAGACATTTCTCCCAAGATGTGCTCATCAGGCACAAGAGACATACCCAGACCGAGGTAACTAACAAAAGCATAACAAAGAAACAGGAACTGGGTTGTCACAGAAGTTTCTTTGACTACTCCTGAGGAAATATTTTTTGTTGCCTGTATTGTTACGACATACTTACTGACAGGTATTTTGAAATAAATTAATTACCAAAAATAATTGAAACTGGTGTGATTATTTTGACAACTGAAATATGCAGAATTTTAAAAAATTGTGTGCAGATTGTTTAATTTTTAGCACTGAATTCCTCTAGGAGTGCACACTGCTATACTGCTATGCAGATGACTTCCTAAGGCCAGGTCTACATGAAAGGGGAAGGTTACATTATGATACGCAACTCTAGCTATGTTAACAACTTAGCTGGAATCACTTTACCTTGATTCTAGTTTCCCCACTATGCCCAATAGCAGGAGGCCAACGGGAGCAAATAATTCTGTCAGCTTCCCTTACTCCATGCTGGAGCAGGAGTACTGGCCACTGATGGGGAAGCCGTTTAAGTTCAATTTAGTGGGTCTTTACTAAACCCACTTAATCAAACTCTGGAAGATTGATCACAGCAGCATCAATCTTCCCCAGAGTGAAAACATGGCCTTCAGTACACACTTATTCCAAATAACAATGGCCTTTTCAGTGTTTAGGTTACATCCCCTTGGAAGTAATGTTGGCAGGTTCCCTTGGATAGATGCACCCTTGAAACTTCAATCAAGTTCTGCAAAACAAAACCAAACGCTGCAGCTGTTACACATGTATAGCTCCCACTGACTCCAGTAGCAGTTATGCCCAAAAAGCTACAACTGCATTGAGTTCCACTGTGCCAAACTCAGACTTGTTTGTAAGCCTCAACTTTTATTTAACAAATCATGGTGAATAATAATCTGGTATTTCAATGTCAGCTGCTATAGTAATGGGGACAATACATGGAGCTCCTTTGCCACAGAGCATTTTACTTTCCTACTGTGAAATAAAACCTGGACCCAGAAAACACTCCATCCATGACAGGAATTGAGTTACTTGTAGGAAGGACTGTGTTACAGAGCTTCCCATCTCCACTTGCTCATCACGGTAGTAATAAAAACATTTCAATTTATGCAGGTGAATGCTGACACATGGAATAAAAATAGAGAAAAAAGTTCACACACTCTACTTTTAGCTAACATGCAGGTTCTAGCTTAAAGCATGGGCAGGCCACGTGCCTTTGTACTTACTGCTTTTCCAGGATAGGATATATGGCAAGGACTTGGGTGCTCTCATGCCTGCTGTTAGGTTACTCTTTTGCTCCATTACTACACTGGATCCAGAGCTGAAGGATCAAATAAAAATTATCCTGCACATGTGTACTTTTTAGCCAAATGCCTTTACCATATAATACCCAATTATTTTTCTAACCTTGAAGCAGACAGAGTATGTAAATTAATATAAACCTTCATGCAATCAGAAGAGTTACTGATCCTCTCAAAGTCTAGAGAAGAGTGTTAAATATGTTGATACCATCTACTTTTCAGCTAAAATCACCAGCTAATCAGTCACCCAAACAAGAAAGAAGCCAAAAGGTATCAAGAAAAAACTATGTTATAAATAGTGCACTGTTCTCAACTGTAAATAGTATCTCAGCACACATCCTATTGTAAATAACAGCATGGATTTGTCAAGAACAAGTTGTGAGAAACAAACCTAATTGCTTTCTTTGGAATGGTAAAATGCTGTGTCGATGGGAGGGAGGGAGAAGGAAAGTGGTAGATGTGGTGTACCTTGAGTTTATTAAGACTTTTGATACTGGCTCACATGACCGCCTAATAAAACAAACTAAGGAAATTACAGAAATGGAGCTGCTGTAAGGTGGGAAAATAACTGAAAAATCATTCCCAGAAAGTAGTTATCAGTGGTTCACAGTCAGCTGGAAGGGCATATCGAATGGGCTCCCACAGGTATCAATTCTGGGTCCAGCTCTATAAAATAACTTAAATGGTTTAGATAATGACAGTTTGCTGCATATGATACCCAATAGGGAGGGGTTGCAAGGCCTTGAAGGATAAGATTAAAATTCAAAATTTGATCTCAAGTAAAAAGGATGTATGACACTACACCCTACAGTAATAGTAATAGAATAATAATATGATGATATGATTAAAACATAATTATAACTTTTGTACAAAATAGATTACATAAGATGACATTAGAATTACTGAATATGATTTTCTTATTTGTCTGCCTGTATAAGTGGGCCTCATCCTCCCTGACTGAATTGACCTCATTATCACTAGCCTTACTCTTGATTGGTACTCTTTTCTTATGCCTGTATATTTATACCTGCCTCTGGAATTTCCATTACATGCATCTGACTAAGTGGGTCTTTGCCCACGAAAGCTTATGCTCCAATAAATCTGTTAGTCTATAAAATGTCACAGGACTCCTCGTCGCTTGTGTAATTTTTGTATCCAAAGTTATGAATATTGACTAGGGCTCTATTTCAAAGGGCTTTTACTCTGGTAAATGACCATGGTCAGCATTTTCAGGGATTTGAGGGATTATGGGCTACAACAATGAAGAAACCAAACAATGCTAATGGCTCATCAACAAAGACCATGGGCTTTGAAATAGCTTGGCCTTCCTGTGGACCTTTCAATCATCTTGCAAGTACTGGCTGCTATGACTACAAGGGCATGTGACCAGATCACATATATCTGGACTTCATTTTAGATACCTGTATTTTTCTACAAACTGGCCTGGGTTAGAAGAGTTTCTGCCATATGAAAAAATGATAGAAGGCAAGGTGTTGTTCATTTTCCCACAACTCAGAGAGAAGCTCCAAAACAAAAAGACTTGGAATCCCAAACTGCAAAGCAAATGCAGCTTTGAGAATCCGCAAGCTTGCTTGCCTCATCAGCCAGGGTAAGAATTCACTAATTCATATTCAATCTTCCAAGTATTTTAGGCTTTGATTGTGGTTTTATTTACTAGGTCAGGGGTCAGCAACCTTTCCAAAGTGGCGTGCCAAGATTTAACCCTCCTGTCCTGGGCCATGCCACTCTGCTGGGAAGGAGAGAGGAGTCCTCTCCACCGCTCACCCTGTGGACCACCTGGATCAATGCAAACCTCTCCGTGGACCACCAGGTGGTAATGGAAACTCACTGTTAATTACATAATTATGCCCAAGCCATTCAGCTAGTGCTGTAGCTGGTAAGAACAGTTTAATTTAAATTATGAGAAAATTAAAATGCTTAATCTGCTTAATGTTAGTTTATCAGACTTCATTTTAAATAATGTAAAATATTCTTCTATGTCAAACACAAAAGATTTCAACGTTTTCTTCATTATGGCAGTGGTAGGGGCAACCTTTTTTGGGTCAGAAACCACTGATCCACAGGAAAAAAAAATCAGTTGGGGACCACACAAGTGAGAAGCAAAAAAAAAAAAAAAAAACTCCTCCGTCAACCCTCACAGATGTAGTCCCCAACTGAGTGAGACACTTCACTCTTTTGGCACTCTAGCCCCACAGGGTGAGGGGAAGAGACAGGGAGGACTGAGCTTCCCATAGGCCAGATTTACTTTTCTGGGGGTCAAGAGATAGTGGATTTTGTAGACCCCCTTAGGCTCTGGGGTGGAAACAAAAGTGAAGGGTTCAATGTGTGGGACAGTGATGCCAGTGAGTGGGATAGGGATGCAGGATAGAATCCTAGAACTGGAAGGGATCTTGAGAGGTCATTGAGTCTAGTCTCCTGCCCTCACAGCAGGACCAAGCACCGTCTAGATCACCTCTGATAGATGCCTATCCAACCTGCTCTTAAATATCTCCACTGATGGATTCCACAACCTCCTAGGCAATTTATTCCAGTGTTTAACCACCCTGACAGTTAGGAAGTTTTTCTTAATGTCCAGCCTAAACTATCCTTGCTGCAATTTAAGCCCATTGCTTCTAGTCCTTTCATCAGAGGCCAATGAAAACATTTTTCTCCCTCCTCCTTGTAACACCCTTTCAGATACTTGAAAACGGCTCTCATGTCCCCTCTTTTCTAAACTAAACATGCCCAATTCTTTCAATCTTCCCTCAAAGGTCATGTTTTCTAGAACTTCAATCATTGTTGTTGCTTTTCTCCGGACCTTCTCCAATTTCTCCACATCTTCCTTGAAATGTGGTGCCCAGAATTGGACACAATACTTCAACTGAGGCCTAATCAGCACATAGTAGAGGGAAAGAAATGCAATTAGGAATTTCAAACTGAGAAAGGGGTTTTCTCGCTCTCTTTTTGTTTTTAGATCAGAGCAGTTTTTCTCCAGGTACCAAGGGAGTCAGGCTCTCCCAGGAATGTGACTCCTTGAAATGTGTAAGTAGGGAAAAGTTTAGATAGTCTGTCAGGTTAATTGTTTTACTTGTTTGGGGGGTTGGAAATCATGTCTGAGCTGGTTGTTTTTCTCTTGTAACTAAGGATTAAGACCCAGGTATTTCCCCGAGTCTATTTTACTCCATGGCTTTTAACACCCAGTCATTTACTATACTTGCAACAGTAGTTTTGTTTTGATAATAAACACATGGGGTATTTTTGTTTTGATTAACCAGTATTGGTTGATTGTTGTGTCCTTAAACCTACATGCCTAAGGGTATGTCTACACTTGCACCCTAGTTCGAACTAGGGATGCAAATGCAGGCATTCAAAATAGTCAATGTAGCCAAGAAGGCTAATAGCATATTAGGGTGCATTAGGAGGAGAATTGCCAGCTGATCTAGAGAAGTGATTTATACTCCTTTATTTGGCACTAGTGAGGCCACATCTGGAATACTGCACCCAATTCTGGGCCTCCCACTACAGAAAGGATGTGAACACATTGGAGAGGGTCCAGTGGAGGGCAACCAAAATAATTAGGGGTTGGAGCACTTGACTTACGAGGAGAGGCTGAGAGATTTGAGCTTATTTAGTCTGCAGAAGAAGAGAAGAGTGAGGGGGGTGTTGATAGCAGCCTTCAACTTCCTGAAGGGAGGTTCCAAAGAGGATGGAGAGAGGCTGTTCTCAGAGGTGACAGATGGTAGAACAAGGAGCAATGGTCTCAAGTTACAGTGGGGGAGGTCTAGGTTGGATATCAGGAAAAACTATTATTTCACTAAGGCTGTGTCCAGACTCAGGGGTTTTTTCGGGAAAAGTAGCCTTTTTCCGAAAAAACTTCCCCTGCGTCCAGACTCAAGCCGCGTTCTTTCGAAATTAAATCGAAAGAACGCGGCTTTTCTTTCGATGGCGGTAAACCTCATTTCACGAGGAAGAACGCCTTCTTTCGAAAGTTCCTCTTTCGAAAGAAGGCGTTCTTCAATGTAAATAGGGCTTCTTCGAAAGAGAGCATCCAGACTCACTGGATGCTTTCTTTCGAAAAAGCAAGCCGCTTTTTCGAAAGTTCAACGTGCAGTCTAGACGCTCTCTTTCGAAAGAGGCTCTTTTGCAGTCTAGACATAGCCTAGGAGGGTGGTGAAGCACTGGAATGGGTTACCTACGGAAGTGGTGGAATCTCCATCCCTAGAGGTTTTTAAGTTTCGGCATGACAAAGCCCTGGAAGGGATGATTTAGTTGGGGTTGGTCCTGCTTTGGGTAAGGGGCTGGATTTGATGACCTCCTGTGGTCTCTTCCAGCTCTGTGATTCTAAGATAGGACACGAAACAATGGACTTAAACTGCAGAAAGGGAGATTTAGGTTAGCCGTTAGGAATGACTTCCTGTCAGTGTAGTTAAGATCTGGAATAAATTGTCTGTGGAGGCTGTAGAATCTCAGAGATTTTAAGAACTTGTTAGACAAACACCTCTCAGAGATGGGAGTGATAATACTTGGTCCTGCCATGAGTGCAGGCGATTGGACTTGGTACCTTTAGAGGTCATCTTTCAGTGATTCTCTGTCACTGTTACAGGCTGTGTAAGGTCATATGCTGATGACCTCTGATTAGATAGAGGAGGCATAGTAAAATGACTTAGTCAGGAGGTGAGAAGAGAGATAATGCCCAGACACACTATGCTTCATTTTCCAAACCTGCATTTTGATTGCTCTTCACAAACAATAAAATGATTATTTCTGACTACAAGTTTTAACTGCCTCAAAAATTTCCCACCTGTTAGAAGTTATTTGCAGCAGGTCATGAAGTTACTTGAAGGAGGTCAGCTGTCAGAAGTTAGGCAATTTAGGCTTTAAGAGCTGGCATCAACCTTCACTTCTATCAAACTCAGCATAACAGTTTAGTGGTTAATACCACCCCAAGAAATATATAACCAGTTGGGGTTGAATTCAGGACCATCACTACTCCTCTAGTTCTACTATAGTACCATTATACGGTAACAAGAGTAGGTTCTTATACGCTTTTATACAGCCTTACCATTAAAAGGAGACAGGAAACACTGACAGAGTCAGAGGAATGTTGATCCATTCCAGTGGGAACTACCCACCCAGTCACACCAAAACCAGGTTTCATATAGTAAATTGCCTCTTGCCCTAATGGGCAATGAGAATTAGAAGTAGTCTGAAAGCACATTTTCTATGGAAAGCAATGTCACAAGGAATACACCTTTTGGTACCTGCTTGTGCTACTACGAAACGTTCCCCAAATGAATGTAGAATTTGATTGCTCCTGTAGATCTGCCAAAGGAAACAGACATCATTGTGGCTCAGTCCTAAGTAACTTTTGCAAGCGTCGTAGCAACAGAAAATGAGAAATATGACAAGGATGTTGCTAGGTTTACAAAACCAAATGAGAATTGAGCTAAGGCTTGGCATAAGTGACAGCAAAGCAGACATTTAATTGAGAAATATGAAGTGTAAAGGTTATAATCAATTTCCATTTTCATCAAAGCACAGATGGTGCAACAGACCACATGGGAAACAACAGATGTTTTGTGGAGAAGAGTAGGCATATGGAAGAGCCCATGAAGCAGGAGAATTTGATTTGGTCAGGGACAGTATAATTGGGTATCCCAAAACATGAAGAAGGGTCTATAGAACCTCTCTCTCTCTCCTAGTCCATGTAAATTCTTGGGGGGAGGGGGGGGGGGAAGAGAAGACAATAGTATGGGCTCACAGCCACTGTGACAATCTACTTTCTTACCTTTATCCCAGTCTTCGTCACATGGGGGCGGCTGCCACGTGCTGACAATGTTCATCTTCTCTCTGTGGCAGTTATTTGACTGACTCACTTAAAACAAAGAAGATTCTTAGTGAGAAAATCTTTTTTTGGATCAAATAAAATCCTTTATAGGGGCATTTATCATTTTTGACCTAACTGTAAAATAGCTCCAGGCTTTGGAGAGGAATAGCATACACTGGAAATTGATCAAGTACTTGCCTAGTCTTAAGAGCAAAACTCTTAGATCTTCACTCTTAAGGCCAGAAATGGACAATATGAAGGTAACAAGGGGCCACAAAATCCATGAGAACTCTTTGGCAAGCCATACCCTAAAAGGCTGTATTGCATCACTCAAATGTTTGCTACAACACAGAACATTTCGCAGGCCACAAACTGATCTGGCAGGGTGGATATGACCTCTAGTTGCCAATCCCAGGGATTTTTCAGTATGGTCGTGCTCTAAGCCCTGTCTACATTAAAATACACATCATTACTAGTTTCAGCACAAGTTTACTTTTGCCAGTGAACAGTTTGTTTTCCAGTGCTGTAATAGTCACACAGACATCACTGGGGTGAGAAGAACTTGAACATGACCCACATAACCAAGTGATTTAAGTGCTGGGGTGACAGACCCACCTCTTTCACGGCCATTATTTTTCCTCTATAAGCCACCCAGATTCCCAAATAGATCTTGTTTCAATACACAGTTTACGGCACAATGTACAGTTTTCTTTTTAATGCTAAAATCTCTAGCAGATAACACATGCAATGCAAGCAAGAATTTGCATGGATACAGAGTGAATGAAATACAAATCTCCAAGGGCTCCAGCTGCTTCTGTATTACACAGCACTATGGTTAAAGGGTTGCTTAAGCAATAATAGAATATTAAGGCATCTTAGACATTAACAGCAAAAGTTAGAATTCTGCTAGCCCAAGAGTTCAAGAAGCGAGTTTAGAGTAAAGGAATCTAATATTTTCTCACCAATGTCTTGCTCAATGCAGCTTTTGTCATCACAGCTTGATATATGATGGCTGATCTCAGCTTTTGGAACCTGATGGCGGGCATTAAAGGGGCACGTAGCTAGTTGCTTTGCAATTTCAGGGTGGTTCTAGAGAAATTGAAAAGTACATGCTATACTCATTGAATGCACCATAACCATTGTGTTTTCTAGTCATTAGTAAAGGGTTTGTACAATTTGCACCCTGAAATTAGTTTTTGAAAAAAATTAAAACAAGGAAAAACAAAATGCAGCTTAGATGCTGAGCACAAATGCAGTGGGGAAACAGCAAAGCATATGCATTTTTTATGACATAGCTTATGTTTGTTTTTAAATTCAGTATAATGTATCTGACTGAAGAGCAGCCTCAGTACAAATGCAGTGGAACTGTTGCAATGTCATCACTGACATGGTTCAATGCACAGATGAAATTGCTCTCAAAACTCTACATGGGGAATAAGTGCTCTGAAACCCTAAATAATTCAGCCACTTTTTTTAAATTAAGAAAGCAACATACTAGAGAACTAGCCCCTGCATGCACTAGAGCTTAAGTCTTTGCAGTTAATTTAACCTTTCTGAAACAAGATGGAATTTACTCAAAGTTCCACCTGAGGCCACATTTATATTAGGAGCACTTTGGGAGTATAGGTAGACTAGTGTGGATGCAGCAGAGTACTACTATTCCCACTGAATTAAAGACCCTTGCTCTTTCCTAAGGATAAAGTTGACAGAGAAAGAACACATACTGCTCAAGCCAGCTCTGCATGGCTTTTGTATTGCTACAACTATGTTGCCTCGGGGTGTGATTCTTAGCCAATAGTTATACTCAGGGCTCAACAAATCACTGAATCTACTCACCCGTGGCAAGTAGATTTCAGCCGGTCGCCCTGTTCACGAGCAGAATGCGCATGAGCAATGTGGGTCTTGCGCATGCACAGTGTGGGGCTGGCGAGTAGGTTTCGCCGCCATTTGTCAAGCCCTGGTCATACTGATACAACATCTTAACATGTGGGTGCAGTTATACTAATATACATTTGGTGATACCAGTAAACTAGAACACAGTAGTACTGGAGAGATTAAAATAAGAGACTAGATTGAGAGGACAAAAGAAAGGAGCAGCTTCTCCTGTTAAATATATTTAATTCTAGCCCAAGGCAGAAGACTGAAGAGAAAGTTTCAGCTAGATATATACTTAATATAAGATGGCTTAGCAGCTGCATTGCAAAATAAAGAATTAACTATAACACCAGATTGCTTTTGCTTTGGCCAGCCAGAAGGCATCCATGTATTCCCTGCATGGCCTGAAGTGTGACAAATATCCTGGTCCAATGAATGAACTGTTGCAAGAACATAAGATCCTATCACTGAGTTTTCTGAAGAACCTGTATCACCTTTCTTCACGGCAAATGCACTGATCTGAAGTGCATTACTAAAGATGAACTGAATGCTTTTACTATGTGGTAAATGGATGACACATACAAATATGAAACAAAGATAGGTGTTTCCAGCTTAAGTGCAAATGAATACATGCCTTCCACCAAAAGGCAACAGCATACTAAACTCATCACACATTAGCATTCACAAAAATATCACTTCTCAAATGCATTAGATACCTTAACATCCCATCCTACCTTCCTGCACTTTATAAGATGATAGGGAAACCGACAAGCCCTGATTTGATGATAGTTATCATATGGACATTGTATTAGCTTTTCTGGATCCAAAGCATCAACTGGCAAAGGAAAAAAGAAAGACAAAAGAAAACAGTCTATAAAACAAGAATTAAGAACATCAACACAATTAACAAGTGTGGAGACACATTAAACACAGAAACTGTCCTCTAATGGGGTTAAGCCTTTAATTTTTAATAGACTACACGAAAGTTAAAAACTGCTTAGTTCGTACTCACTGTGTGTACCCAACCAAATTCACTTTGTATTTTTGGTGAGTGGAATATTCAATTTAAAATTTGGAAATTGTAGTTAGTAGTGCAGAAAGTGGCCAGTACATATTGAGTACAGAACAGTGAGCTGGAAAGAAACACATTACTACAAAAACCCTTGAACTTATCAAATGAGCTAGTTAACTTTTTTTAAAATTTAATCCAGGTAAACGAAAGCAGAATTGCAATATTTTTCCCAACCACCTAACAGGGAAAGTAGGTGTGAGAGAGGTCAGATGATAGTGATATGCTAAGGGCTGGCAGAAGCATAGCATTCTGAAGTAAATCTTTTGCATTTATGTTCATGCCCAAAGGCCATCTCTGTTGAAGTAAGAAAAATCAAACAAGTCTGGGATGCAATTTGCACTATAGTGCACTTGGTCCTGTACAGTGCAGAGATTGGCAGGTGCTTAGGAGCCCAAACACAGGTATTTTTAAAATGTTCCTTCCTGGTCCACATGACAACTCAGAGAGCCACAGGCCACCTTAATTACTTAAAAGTTACACAGAAGAGACAAGGTAGGTGAGGACCAACTTCTGGTGGCAAGAGAGACAATCTTTCATAAGAATACACAGGTATCTAAAAGGGTGTCATAAGGAGGAGGGAGAAAACTTGTTCATCTTGGCCTCTAAGGATAGAACAAGAAGCAATGGGTTTAAACTGCAGCAAGGGAGGTTTAGGTTGGACATGAGGAAAAAGTTCCTGACTGTCAGGGTAGTTAAACACTGGAATAAATTGACCAGGGAGGTTGTGGAATCCCTATCTCTGGAGATATTTAAGAGTAGGTTAGATAAATGTCTATCAGGGATGGTCTAGACAGTATTTGGTCCTGCCATGGGGGCAGGGGACTGGACTCGATGACCTCTCGAGGTCCCTTCCAGTCCTAGTATTCTATGATTCTTCTCCAGGATTCAGTTTGTGTTCATGAAGCAGCTTTCTTATCACAAAGATGTCTCCCCTCACATATCCCATGCTATTTACCCATCTCATACCGTACACAGAGTAGACCCGTGGCACCTTAGACACTAACAAAAAATATATACAGTATCATGAGCTTTCACGGGCTTAAATGCACTCTTCAAATAAGCTTGAGTGGAGGAAAAAAAGGGGGGGGTAACAGTGGACAGAGAGCATGCACCAAACGAACATGGGACAATGGACTGTGGAAGATTTTCTAGAGAACTGGAAGTAAAGGGGATGGGCCAGATTGATTATATACATGTTTCAACCTTTTTGATACCAGGGTCCAGCTTGCTGCCTTCCTAAACAGTACCAGGCAGATCTCAAGTACAGACCATTGAGAAACACTGACATGGGTAATTACAACAAGTGTCTACTACTTCTGACTGTGGGAATTTTGTGCAACAGCACAAAAGATGGAGGAGAAACAACTGGATGTGATGGAGAGGTGGGGGTTGGGGTGGGGGCTGCTGGAACCTGGTCAGTTCCTTGGTTTGAGACTTGGGGTAGAGCCCAGAGCTCTGGGCTGTCCCAAGCCAGACTTTGCTATAACTTCCTGCCCTGCTTTCTATACTAACATCTGGTCTATGCTGTATTCCAGATGACTAAACCCTTCTGGTTTACACTGCTGGCTGAGAGTCACTCCTGACTACAGAAGTTGAAGGTTCACAGCCTTCTCTTATCAACTAATCGTGTAGCTGATGGAAATTCCATTGACTACTTGACTAGCTAATTAACTGTAACTTAACATCCCTATTAGAGACTAACAAAAGAGAGAGAAAATCATGGGCAAAACCCACTTCTTCAGATGAGATGATCAGATGGTCAAATTGCGCCAGGCTCAGGACCTAACCCCGCTGCAGCTCTGCAGCAGTTTAAATGTACTAAGAGCTGGATTGCCTGCGTACCTAACTCCCTCTACATTTAAATTGAAGAGCCACAGCGGGGGTACCTCTCAGGCCTGGTGCAAGCCAGGAATGAGCACCTTCTCTTATCGACTAGTTGTGTAGTTAATAAAAATTCTGTCAACTACACGATAAGCCAATTACCTGCCTCTTAACATCCTTAATGTCTACCAGAACACTTGAATCCTACAGAGGAAAGTTACTTCCCTAGAAGCCACTCCATCTGTAAAGAGTCCAGAGGGATAGCCATGTTAAGTCTGTAACGTTAAAAGCAACTTTAAAAAGAAGACTTAGAGACTAACAAAAATATATGTACAGTATCATGAGCTTTCATGGGCAAAACCCACTTCTTCAGATGAGAGGATCAGATGGACAAAGCCAAATATTTTCAATGATAGCTTTCTCACTATCTTTGCAATAGCCATGAATAAAATCATAGAACTGCAGAATTGGAAGAAACCTTGACATATCAGCCCCCTGCATGAATGTTACAAGCCAGTAAAGAAACTTACCATAGTTGTTTTCTAAATCTATATTACTGGAGCTGAAGGAACGCGGATTCAAGGTTTGTTGGAGAACCCTATGAGCCAGTCTGTGAGCGTCTCTCTCCTCCTTAAAATATCTACCCTATAGATCAAAAACAGGGAGATTCACAGATTTCTAAAGCCAGAAGAGAATTATAATAATCTAGGAGTGGTTTTCAATCTGTAATCCATGGACTGTGGGGGTCAGACTTTGTCTAAGATTTTCAAAGGGGTCCCATACCTACATTCAAAATTTGTTAGGCATCCACAAATGAAAAGAGGTTGAAAACCATTTTTCTAGGCTGAGCTTCTCTAAAATACAAGCCACAGGACTTCACTGAATTAATTCCTGTTTGACCTAAAGCAGATCTTTTAGAAAGATATCCAATTTTTATTTAAAAATGTGATAATCAACGACAACAGTTGGTCATTTTTCCAATGGTTAATTACTCTGTTAAAAATAAGCCTAATTGCCAACTTTGCAGTTTTTTAGCTTCAACTTCCAGGAAATTACATTCTTTTGCTCGAGAAAAGATGTTAAAATGCACAGATTTTCATCTGAAGCATCCTCTTTGCCCAATATAGTTAACAAGGTTAAAAGAACCAGTTTTCAAGAAAACCGAGCCATGTATTTTGGGAGCTCCGGTATCTTTTTTTATATGCCCTTTAGTGTTCCATCCTAAGGCCCCTCAACCTGCCTGACTGGTCAACACTTTTACGCCTACCTTGTGGCTCATGATCTCTTCGAAGAACTTTGTCCCTGATGCTTCGGTTAAAAAAGAAAAAAAAAAAAGCAGTTAGTCTCTCCTGTATTCACTGAAATTCATACAATGTGAATGCAACAGTCATTTAAAAATTCCTTCCCCACAAGATAAATTGTAAATCTAAATAAGAGGTATTTTAAAAGACTGCACAGTCTAGACAAATCCCAGATTGTTGCCCACCAGAAAATATGGCTGTTGCTTTTACAAAGAACCAAAATTATATGCCCTATAAAACTGGAGCTCATGAATCTAGTGTCAGTTACATATCCCTCACTCAAATGTGAGCTACAGATCTGACTAGCGCCAGTAACTTTAAGGTGCCTCTGACAAACTGGAATGGTGTGACTTAGGACACTTTAGAGACTTCTAGTATGTCCTAAACCACATGACCCAGTCCACATGACACTAAGGGTGCATGAGCATGGGTGGTGAGTGAACCTAAGGGCTGAGGGAAGCAAGTCCCCAACAGTGTTTCCTGGAAGCTGAGGCTTGGGTAGACACCCAGAAGAGATTCAGATTTTTCCAGCTGATTAGCAGAACGCCACAGCCAGCAGCATGTGTTTCTACTGGCGGTGCACATCCACTCGTGCCTTGGTGCACATAATATTCATTCTGCACACGGATGGAAATAAATGAACACTGGTCTCCCACCCTCTCCTTCTGTCCAAGACCCCACCATTGCCACCCAGGGCCCCATGGGAGCCAAGCCTCTCCTCTCCCTATAGGAGTAAGCCCTCCCCCCAGCAGGTGCTGCACAGCCCCAGACTCCCTCCCTACTTGAGCACTGGGACAGAGGGCAGTCAGCACACAGACCCAGTCTTCTTGGCTCCAAACCACAGGGAGGGAGGATGGGTGCCTCCTTGACAGCTGCAGCCTTCCCTGGAGCACAGCAGGGTGGGAAGTCCCTCCCTCCAGCCCCAGAGAGTGGGCAACACACAGCAAGTGGCTCTCCTTGGCCCCAGAGCACAGATAGCACCCAGTCCAAGCCTCTTCGGCCCTGGGAGGTCTGGTAGTGTGTCCCCAGCCTCTGCGGGGCTGAAGTCTGGGAAGCCCCAGAAGACTGGAAGAGCCATGCTGAATGAGGGTGGGACTGGGGGCAGAGTGTGGGTGGGGCCAATTGGGTAGCTTGGGAGGGCATTTGCCTTCCCTTGCCTCTTATACCAGCTGCCCATGGGCATAGAGCAGTCTAAGAATACTTGGAGAGAACAGACATATCTATCCTCCTTTGGATTGACAACTTTCTAATGGCATAAAACCAAACACCTTTGTCCTGCCCTTTTCCCCAAGGCCTGGCACATCCCCACCCCACTCCATCCTCTTTCCACCTCCCTCAGACTGGAGCAGGGACATCAACAGGAGGTTGGTTTCAGGGAGTTCAGAAGGCAGAAGGGCGTGCAGCCAGAGGTGAGGAATTTGAGATGCAGGAGGGAACTCAGAGCAGGGGCAAAGGGTTAACATGCCGGGGACGAGGCACAGGTAGCAGCTCAGGGCTGGGGTTTGGGGGCTGAAAGCTCCAGCTGGGTGCAGGCTCAGTGATGAGGAGGCTTGGGTGGGGTGCAGAAGGCAGCCAAGGACTCTGAACTGTGGGGCAGGGTGCCAACCCATTTCAGATTTCGTGGGGGAGGGGCAACCTGTGTATGCCCTGATTGGGGGAGGGGGTAATAAGAGCTTGAGGGAGCCAGATGAGGACAGCAGCTTCAGCAGTCTTATTGAGCATGCTCAGTACAAGCAAACTGGAGAGAGGGAAGAACCAATTCCATTCGCCCTCCACCACCCCCATACATATCACCTCTTTCTAGGGCTACGTCCACACCGTGAGTTTTTGTGCAAAAACTCATGAAGCATCCACACTACAAGTGTGTTTTTGCGCAAGAAAAAGTACTATAGATTGTCAGAAGACAGGGCTTTTTGTGCAAGAGTTATTCCTCTATGAGGAATAAGCCTTTTTGCACAAGAGCTCTTGCACAATAAGGCATGTGTGGACCAACAAGAGAACTACGTCTACACTCGCAGCTTCTTGCACAAGTACAGCCGATCTTGCACAAGAATCCGCAGAGCGTCCACACTGCCCACCCACTCTTGCACAAGGAAATTTACAGTATGGTGTGGTAAGCGAGAGCTTCTTGCACAAGCGCTACACTTTATCAGGTGTAAGCCCTCTTGCACAGGAGCGCTTGCGGAAGAGGGCAGTGCGGACACTTGGCAGGGATTTCTTGTGCAAGAAACCCCTATGGTTAAAATGGCCATCAGAGCTTTCTTGTGCAGGAGAGCGTCCACACTGCCATGGATGCTCTTGAGCAAAAGCACAGATCACACATGGCAGTGTGGACGTTTTCTTGCACAAGAACCCTTGCGCAAAATGTTCTTACGCAAGAAGTCTGGGTGCGGGGGGGGGGGGCTGGAGCGGAGGGATGCGGGGGGGGGCTGTGTGGCGGGAAGGAGTCTGGGTGCGGGGGGGCTGGAGCGGAGGGATGCGGGGGGGGCTGGAGCGGAGGGAAGGAGTCTGGGTGCGGGGAGGCTGGAGCGGAGGGATGCGGGGGGGGCTGGAGCGGAGGGAAGGAGTCTGGGTGCGGGGAGGCTGGAGCGAAGGGATGGGGGGGGCTGGGTGGCGGGAAGGAGTCTGGGTGCGGGGGGGCTGGAGAGGAGGGATGCGGGGGGGGCTGGGTGGCGGGAAGGAGTCTGGGTGCGGGGGGGCTGGAGCGGAGGGATGCGGGGGGGGCTGGGTGGCGGGAAGGAGTCTGGGTGCGGGGGGGCTGGAGCGGATGGATGCGGGGGGGGCTGGGTGGCGGGAAGGAGTCTGGGTGCGGGGGGGCTGGAGCGGAGGGATGCGGGGGGAGGCTGGGTGGCGGGAAGGAGTTTGGGTGCGGGGAGGCTGGAGCGGAGGGATGCGGGGGGGGCTGGGTGGCGGGAAGGAGTCTGGGTGCGGGGGGGCTGGAGCGGAGGGATGCGGGGGGGGGCTGGGTGGCGGGAAGGAGTTTGGGTGCGGGGGGAGGCTGGAGCAGAGGGAAGGAGTCTGGGTGCGGGGGGGGGCTGGAGCGGAAGGATGCGGGGGGGCTGGGTGGCGGGAAGGAGTCTGGGTGCGGGGGGGCTGGAGCGGAGGGCTGCGGGGGGGGCTGGGTGGCGGGAAGGAGTCTGGGTGCGGGGGGGCTGGAGCGGAGGGATGCGGGGGGGGGCTGGGGGGCGGGAAGGAGTCTGGGTGCGGGGGGGCTGGAGCGGAGGGATGCGGGGGGGCTGGGTGGCGCGAAGGAGTCTGGGTGCGGGGGGGCTGGAGCGGAGGGATGCGGGGGGGCTGGGTGGCGGGAAGGAGTCTGGGTGCGGGGGGGCTGGAGCGGAGGGATGCGGGGGGGGCTGGGTGGCGGGAAGGAGTCTGGGTGCGGGGGGGCTGGGTGGCGGGAAGGAGTCTGGGTGCGGGGGGGCTGGAGCGGAGGGATGCGGGGGGGGCTGAGTGGCGGGAAGGAGTCTGGGTGCGGGGGGGCTGGAGCGGAGGGATGCGGGGGGGGGCTGGGTGGCGGGAAGGAGTTTGGGTGCGGGGAGGCTGGAGCGGAGGGATGCGGGGGGGGGGCTGGGTGGCGGGAAGGAGTCTGGGTGCGGGGGGGCTGGAGCGGAGGGATGCGGGGGGGGGGGCTGGGTGGCGGGAAGGAGTTTGGGTGCGGGGGGGCTGGAGCAGAGGGAAGGAGTCTGGGTGCGGGGAGGCTGGAGCGGAGGGATGCGGGGGGGGCTGGGTGGCGGGAAGGAGTCCGGGTGCGGGGGGGGCTGGAGCGGAGGGATGCGGGGGGGGGCTGGGGGGCGGGAAGGAGTCTGGGTGCGGGGGGGCTGGAGCGGAGGGATGCGGGGGGGGCTGGGTGGCGGGAAGGAGTCTGGGTGCGGGGGGGGCTGGAGCGGAGGGATGCGGGGGGGGCTGGGTGGCGGGAAGGAGTCTGGGTGCGGGGGGGCTGGAGCGGAGGGCTGCGGGGGGGGCTGGGTGGCGGGAAGGAGTCTGGGTGCGGGGGGGCTGGAGCGGAGGGATGCGGGGGGGGCTGGGGGGCGGGAAGGAGTCTGGGTGCGGGGGGCTGGAGCGGAGGGATGCGGGGGGGGCTGGGGGGCGGGAAGGAGTCTGGGTGCGGAGGGGCTGGAGCGGAGGGATGCGGGGGGGGCTGGGGGGCGGGAAGGAGTCTGGGTGCGGGGGGGCTGGAGCGGAGGGATGCGGGGGGGGCTGGGGGGCGGGAAGGAGTCTGGGTGCGGGGGGGCTGGAGCGGAGGGATGCGGGGGGGCTGGGTGGCGGGAAGGAGTCTGGGTGCGGGGGGGCTGGAGCGGAGGGATGCGGGGGGGGCTGGGGGGCGGGAAGGAGTCTGGGTGCGGGGGGGCTGGAGCGGAGGGATGCGGGGGGGCTGGGTGGCGGGAAGGAGTCTGGGTGCGGGGGGGCTGGAGCGGAGGGCTGCGGGGGGGCTGGAGCGGAGGGAAGGAGTTTGGGTGCGGGGGGGGCTGGAGCAGAGGGAAGGAGTCTGGGTGCGGGGAGGCTGGAGCGGAGGGATGCGGGGGGGGCTGGGTGGCGGGAAGGAGTCTGGGTGCGGGGGGGGCTGGAGCGGAGGGATGCGGGGGGGGCTGGGGGGCGGGAAGGAGTCTGGGTGCGGGGGGGCTGGAGCGGAGGGATGCGGGGGGGGGCTGGGGGGCGGGAAGGAGTCTGGGTGCGGGGGGGGCTGGAGCGGAGGGATGCGGGGGGGCTGGGGGGCGGGAAGGAGTCTGGGTGCGGGGGGGCTGGAGCGGAGGGATGCGGGGGGGGCTGGAAGGAGTCTGGGTGCGGGGGGGCTGGAGCGGAGGGATGTGGGGGGGCTGGGGGGCGGGAAGGAGTCTGGGTGCGGGGGGGCTGGAGCAGAGGGATGCGGGGGGGCTGGGTGGCGGGAAGGAGTCTGGGTGCGGGGGGGCTGGAGCGGAGGGATGCGGGGGGGGCTGGGGGGCGGTTAGGAGTCTGGGTGCGGGGGGGCTGGAGCAGAGGGATGCGGGGGGGGCTGGGGGGCGGGAAGGAGTCTGGGTGCGGGGGGGGGCTGGAGCGGAGGGATGCGGGGGGGGCTGAGGGGCGGGAAGGAGTCTGGGTGCGGGGGGGCTGGAGCGGAGGGATGCGGGGGGGGGCTGGGGGACGGGAAGGAGTCTGGGTGCGGGGGGGCTGGAGCGGAGGGATGCGGGGGGGCTGGGGGGCGGTTAGGAGTCTGGGTGCGGGGGGGCTGGAGCAGAGGGATGCGGGGGGGGCTGGGGGGCAGGAAGGAGTCTGGGTGCGGGGGGGCTGGAGCAGAGGGATGCGGGGGGGCTGGGTGGCGGGAAGGAGTCTGGGTGCGGGGGGGCTGGAGCGGAGGGATGCGGGGGGGGCTGGGGGGCGGGAAGGAGTCTGGGTGCGGGGGGGGCTGGAGCAGAGGGATGCGGGGGGGCTGGGTGGCGGGAAGGAGTCTGGGTGCGGGGGGGCTGGAGCGGAGGGATGCGGGGGGGGCTGGGGGGCGGTTAGGAGTCTGGGTGCGGGGGGGCTGGAGCAGAGGGATGCGGGGGGGGCTGGGTGGCGGGAAGGAGTCTGGGTGCGGGGGGGCTGGAGCTGAGGGATGCGGGGGGGGGGGGGCGAGTGGCGCTGAGGTGGGACAGCGGGCGGGGCGCACCCCGTGTGGGGGGCGGGGGCACCGCGCCTCAGCCCGCCCGCCCGTGAAGCGCCGCGCGGCAGCCCGGGAAGGGCCTCGAGCCCGGGGCGCCCCCGCCGAGCGGGGCCCTGAGGAGGAAGCGCGGCTCCCGCCGTTACCCAGCAGGCCGTGCGCCGATCCAGCGCGTGCCCCTTGGCGCGAAGGCAGCTCCCTGTCCTCGAGCAGGCGCGGCGAAGCTCCGCCCCCGGGTGTGATCACAACGAGGCTCTTCTCCTCCCCGGAGCACCGCAACGAGGCTTCCCGAGTCACGCCTCCCAGGGCGGGGCCGCGAGGGCGGGGCCTGCCCTGCTCCCTCTGCACAGAGATTCGCGCGCGCCGGGCTTGTGCGCGCAGGGCATGCTGGGAGTAGAGGGGGCGGAGGGGGCAACTGGTGGGAGTACCCTAAGGCTGCAGGGTGGATGCTGACAGCAGTGCCGCAGTGCATGCTGGGACAGCAGCTGAGGGCAGGGGCAGTGCATGCTGGGAACATGGCTCAGGGAGGGAGTCATGGATGCTGGGGCAGCAGTTGAAGGGGAGGAGCAGTGCATGCTGGGAACAGGGCTGAGCATGGAGCAGTGCATGCTGGGAACATGGCTAAGTGTGGAGCAGTGCATGCTGGGAACATGGCTAAGCGTGGAGCAGTGCATGCTGGGACGGTTGAGAGTGCAGCCAAGCAGGGAGGGGTGTATGTTCACAAGCTATGGGGTGCCCTGCTTGGACTATGCTGCCTGGCCGGCTGGGCACTCCAGTACCAGCACATGCTTTTGCTCTGAAACACAACTGGCTAAAAATGGCCCCTCTTTAGCTGACCATGTCTGTAGTGAAATCAGCGCTGTGATCACAGTGACAAAAATGAGGTTTTCTACATTTTGCTCCTCTTAACTCCGCGGAGCCTCTCCAGCTACAGGATGGAGAGTTTGGGTCTATTCTGTGCCATCACTTATTTATTGGTTTTAGCATAGTGTCCAGGAGCCCTAGTCATGGATAAGGAGCTGTTGCGCGAGATGCTATATATTGACCAAATAAATGCAGCATTAACAGAATCAGTATATGGCCTTTATATCAGGGGTTGGCAAAAGGGCCTCCAAGAGGGTGGATCCTGCCTGCAGAGGCCCTGCGGTTCCCCTGCTCCTAGGCCAATCAGGGCCTGGGGAGGGGAGTGCACGAAGTTTCCTTTGCCCTGGTCCTGCACTGTGAGGAGGATGTAGCACTTAGAAGTGCCACACTCTCCTGGCAGGGTGGGAGGAGACTGCGTGCTCCCCCACCCCCAGTTTCTGATTGGCCTGGGGGTGGGGGAGTGTGAGAAGTCTCCTCCCAGCCAGGGGCATGGGCATCTAAAGGGAAGAGGTGCTCTCCCACCCCCACAGCAGTCATGATCTGGAGGTGGGGTGGGGAACCCAGAAGCATCCTGGCCCTGCCGCTTCCGGAGCAGCCTGGGGCCACTTCAGAATTTTTTGAAGTGCCCCATGACAAAAAAAATATTGCCCACCCCTGCTCTATATAAATCTCTTCTACAGCCACATTGTGAATACTGTGTGCAGATGTGCTCCATCGCAAAAGAGATATAGCAATTGGGAAAGGTGCAGAAAAGGGCAACAAAATGATTATTGGTGTGAAACTGCTCTCATATCAGAAGAGACTAATAAGGCTTGGACTTTTCAGCATGAAAAAGAGATGAATGAGGGGATATGACAAACTGCTATAAATCCATGACTGGTATGGAGAAAGTAAATACGGAAGTGTTAATCCTTTGCACAATACAAGAACTAGGGGTCACCGAATGAAATTATTGGCAGCAGGTTTAAAACAAACAAAAGGAAGTATTTCTTCATATAACAGTCAGCCAGACGAATGCTTTACCAGAGATTTTGTGAAGGCCAAAACTATAACAGGGTTTAAAAAACTAGATGGGCTCATTAATGGTTATTAATGAGGATGGGCAGGGATGCAAAACCATGCTCTGACATTGAGTCATCCCATCCATAGGATGGGTAGGGGGACCCATAGTGGCCACTTATACTACGGATGGTCTCAGGGCATCTGGGAGATTACCTGTGGGAGGGGCCTGGTGCCAGGCAGCACCAGGCGTTGCCACCCCCACTCTCATCATGATGATAAGAGTCAGAATGACTGACCAACTTTGCTCTGCTGACTTCTCCCAGCCCACTGTGCTCAGCTTCACTGCACCCCGGCTCTTCCTGCCACTGCAGAGAAGCAGAGCACAGCGGGGGAGGGGGGGCATGGAGCAGAGCAGGCTGCCAGGCCCCCTGGGTCCCACTGCTGCAGTAAGTGTGGGGGGCTGACAGCTGTTGCTGCCCCATGTCAGGCCTCCTCTCCCAGATATCCCCCCAGCTTGCATTGCTCAGAGGATTGGGGAAGAGGTGGGTCACGGGGGAAGGAACAGGATGGCTGTGTCTAGACTGGCCAGTTTTTCTGGAAAATCAGCCGCTTTTCCAGAAAAACTTGCCAGCTGTCTACACTGGCCGCTTAAATTTCTGCAAAAGCACTGACTTCCTACTGTAAGAAATCAGTGCTTCTTGTGGAAATACTATTCTGCTCCCGTTCAGGCAAAAGTCCCTTTTGCGCAAAGCATTTGCGCAAAAGGGCCAGTGTAGACAGCTCAGATTTGTTTTGCACAAAAAAGCCCCAATCGCCATTTTCATGATCGGGGCTTTTTTGTGGAAAAGCGCGTCTAGATTGGCACGGAGGCTTTTCTGCAAAAAGTGCTTTTGCGGAAAAGCGTCCGTGCCAGTCTAGACGCTCTGTTCCGAAAATGCTTTTAACGGAAAACTTTTCTGTTAAAAGCATTTCCGGAAAATCATGCCAATCTAGACGCAGCCGATGGGAGCCAGGGTGGAGCCTCTGGCAGGGGTGTGTGTTTGCCTTGGGCCCCACTCCTGGGTCACTGGCAAGTGGGATTCCCCAAGTCCTGCGCTCCTCTAAGGACAGCCCTTACCTCTATTTGCGAAAAGCTGGGAATGGGTGACAAGGGATGTAGCACTTGTTCATTCTCTCTGAAGTATGTGGTGTTGGCCCTGAGGGAAGACCAAATGCTGGGCTAGATGGACCATTGATCTGACCCAGCATGGCCGTTCTTATGTTCTGATTGCTCATAAACTTAATCAGTAACTACTGTGCCAGCTAAGTGCATGTGTCATTTAAATTGACCCTCAGAGCAGTTATTACAGGCAATGCATGAGGACAGAAGCTCAGCTTGACTCTTTGATCCTGGCATTGGTTTGCAGGGTGAGTAGGAGAAAATGTCTACTTGCTTGCAGCATGAGCTCATTTACTATGGCATCTCAGAGCGATGATGGGCATGCCCCCCCCCCCCCAATGGCATTTAGACCGTCTCCATTTTCAGAGTGAAAAGCATTTAATTCCTGCAGCGTGGGCCATATGATGTAAATTAGTTCCTTTCTGCTGGCTCTGCTCATGTCTTCTGTAGCTTTGTTTAAAGCTTCCATGGAAAATGTGAAGTTCCCCAACTACTGTCTGCAGGCTTATTACTACCCTTTCTATGCAGGCTGTGCATGGAGCATCTTCCCCACGTCTCCCTGAGACGCATCTAAATACCGACATTCCATTTTCAGTCTGTAAGCTGCAGTAATCGCAATGAAATTGTTCATACTGATCTTCCCTGACCCATAAATGTTATTTGTTCGGATCCCAACCAGATTGAAATTTCTATAGAAGGAGATATAGGGCCTCCTAAACAAACACACCGATGTCAGGCTTCATTACCTTCAGTAATGGCTGTCTCCAAGCAGTGGAGCCGTGCCTGACAAATCTGCTCCACTGGGCACTCAGTAAACAAGCCCAATGAGTGTTCAACAGCCCAGAAAAGAGTGACACGAGCTCTGTCTTTCAGTAGAGGTTAAAGTATTGGGCTTGATTCTGATCACACTTATACGGGCATGAATCAAGTATAGCACCTCAGAAGTTAGCTGAATTAGATGCACTCTCTCATTTTCATTGAGCTCCCCGCTTAATTTTTTAATTAAATTATTTTCTAGGTAGCTGTCGTGAGATACGAAAAGCCAAGGCCTGGTGCGTGTGAAGCATTGACTCGGCTAGGGTCATGTCTTGGGACATTACAGCTGTAATCACAGCACCCACATTGCAAAGGGGTTGCTGAGCACCCCACATCTTGCCCAACTGAAGCCAGGGAGGGTCCAGCATTTTGAATGTTATTAGAATTTGACCAGGGCATGGCCAATCTCTTCCCATTTGGGTGCCTTGAAAGAACCTGCTCATCCCTATTTAGGTACCTGAATAACACTGATTTTTCAGAATTGCTGAAATCAGCAGGAGCCCAATGTCTCTGAATATTCAAGGCGCCCAGATCCGGAGCTAGATACCTGATATTAGATGCCCCCTTTGAAAGCTTTGGCCATAGTTTTTCCCCACAATGCTGGAGTCTAGCTGGTGGCTCTGTGGTGTTCAGCCCTCTTTCTTACATGTCCGCTGTGTGGCTCTGGGTTTGGAACACCAAATTGCATGTGTAGGACCGGCTGTTGGGGCACCATTCCCTCTTGGCATGAAACAAGCTGGTGATCACAATGGCGGAAGTGGCCACCAACCCTCTTCAACTGTTAGCAAAGGGCAACCCCCCTGAAAATGTGGTTCTGTGTTGCTGCGTGATGTGTGATTTATCTCTTAGCACCCTGGCTGTGCACTGAGGTCCCTGCCTCAAAGAGGTCACATTCTGTGGAAAAGACCAAGGGTGTATGTGAGTGAGATCACATAGTCAGGTGTGTGGCTTTGCGCTGGGGCCCCTGCTCTGCCAAACGGGAGCAGCTGGAGGAAGGATTTGAAGGAAAGCAGAGTGGGCTTTCATGATGAGTTCAGGAAGGACATTCTGTGCATAAGGACCGCGCAGAAGACGATGCTAAATTCATCCATTGTTCCATGTAAGACAATCTGAGTACTGTGCTGAGTTGTCTAGCACAGTGATTGTCACCTTTCTAGGCCTTTGTCTCCTTGCAGGAGTCTGATTTATCTTGCATACCCCACATTTCACCTCCCTTGAAAAATGACTTTCTTATAAAATTAGACAAATATGAAAGTGTCACAGCACACTAGGATAGGTTGCACCTCTAAAATCCAAGATTCTCTGGTCTGGCAACATCTGTGGTCTAGCATGACCATGGATGTTCCAGGATCAGAGAGTCCTGGCATGCTGCAGGAGGATGGGGGCTGGGAGATGACGCATGGCTGAGCTGGGCTGCGAGGGGGAAACCAGGAGCCAGCACATGGCTCATCTGGGCTGGGGAGGAGCCAGGAACTGGCATGTGGCTCATCTGGGCTGCAGGGGGAGCCAGGAAGCCCATTGTGTGTGGGGGAGTCAGTAAGGGGAGACCAACAGCAGGGGGCCTGAAATGACCTTTCCTGGTCCAGAAAAATGCCTCATCCAGGACCAGTCAGGTCCCGAGGGTGCCGGACCAGGGACGTCCAACCTGTACCGGCAAATTGCTGACTTGTATAAACAAGTCCTTGTATGAATTGTTAGTTTGTACTGACTGTGCTGGTGCTTTTTGTACAGCCTGTTGTATAACTACGCACATAGCTAGATGAGTTATGTGCCCTCTGGAAGACCTCTGGGTACCCCCAAGGATACATGTACCCCTGGTTGAGAACCACTGGCCTTGCACAGTGGGATGAGGGACTAGTCATCATTGAAAAGAAGGCTATAAGTATCTACACAAGGAGGGGATTTCCTATTGCAGAATGCTCTTCCATGTAGCTGACAGGCAGAACAAGAGCTGAAATTAGACAGATTCAGACTAGAAATAAGGTCAGTTTTGTAGTACTGAGACTTATTAACCATTGGAACAACTCACTTGGGCTCATGGTGGAGTCTTCATCCCCTGTAGCGTTTAAATGATGACTAAGTATCTTTCTGGAAGATCCAGCTGTAGCATAGCCAGTAGTGATGGGTTTCATGCAGGAATCTCTGGGTGAGGTTCTCTCTGACCTGTGCTAGGTGGTCAGAACAAATGGTCATAGTGATCCATCAGACCTTAAAATCAATGACTGGGACTCCTCTGTGCTACCACAGTATAAATAATAAGCCTTTCTACTACTTGTATTTGCTGATTCTAGACAGCTGCCAGTAAACCGTATCCATAAGGTGCCTCATGTACTCAGGATCCAGATGAATTAGTCCACCCAGTGGTTATTAACACCTACCAAGATGATTGTGACGTAGATCTGCCAACTTCCCAGCTTGGAAGCTCTGTGGTAAAGGCTATCTTTTTGTCCTCGGTTTGTATAGCACCTAGCACTATGGGGTCTTGGCCCAAGACTAGAACTCCTAGGAACCACAGCAGTACAATTAATATTAGTATTTAGTGTACTGCAATAGTGCCTAGGAGCGTTAGTCATGAACCCCGCTGTGCTAAGCATTGTACAAAATAGAAAAACAGTTCCTGCTCTAAAACGCTTCCAATTTAAGTACAAGACAACAGATGGATGCTGATAGTGGAGGACAAGGAAACAAATATTGGTAGAATTTTAAAAAATTGCTACTTTAAAACAGCTAATCATGCATTTGTTTTGCAATTGCCAGCCTAACACAAGTGAAATTGGTTATCCTGGTTGGTTTCTGACCTTGATTTGACCTTCCAAAGGCTTTGTATCTCAAGAATTAGACAAATGCTATGAACAAAGAAGTGGCCTTGACATAAAGAGATTTGCTCTCTGCTGTGATGATTTTGACTCTGATACACATTGCAATTCAATAAAACCTAAAGCTAGAGAAAAGAAATCTGACAGTTTTGTGTCACAATAAAATTACAGGGGCCTGCCGCTCTGTGCATGGTAATCTTCCTCTTTTTGCATCACTGGATTTAAATATATTCAATCTCACTCCATGACGCTTGCTGCTCCAGTAATTTAAAAATGTGAATGATAAAGAAGTGCTAAGGACTTTCAAGAAGAATGATGTTTAAATGTGGAACTAGGATTCTGCTCAAATCGAATTAATCATCAAGAAATTTTTTTCTACCACATGGTGGGGGTGTTAGTTCAGTGATTAGAGCACGGTGCCAGGCAGTTCAGCATAGGACTATCTCATGAGATCTTTGGGGTAAAAACACTCTGGGCTCGTCTACATTGGCCCCTTTTCCGGAAGGGGCATGGTAATTTTTGAGATCGTAATAGGGAAATCCGCGGGGGATTTAAATATCCCCCGCGGCATTTAAATAAAAATGTCCGCCGCTTTTTTCCGGCTTTTAGAAAAGCCGGAAAAGAGCGTCTACACTGGCCAGATCCTCCGGAAAAAAGCCCTTTTCCGGAGGATCTCTTATTCCTACTTCAAAGTAAGAGATCCTCCGGAAAAGGGCTTTTTTTCCGGAGGATCTGGCCAGTGTAGACGCTCTTTTCCGGCTTTTCTAAAAGCCGGAAAAAAGCGGCGGACATTTTTATTTAAATGCCGCGGGGGATATTTAAATCCCCCGCGGATTTCCCTATTACGATCTCAAAAATTACCATGCCCCTTCCGGAAAAGGGGCCAGTGTAGACGTAGCCTCTATGTCTACCCTTCTGGAGAATGGGACACTAATGCTTCTGTACCGCTTGGAGAGAACCAGTCCAATCACGTCACTGGAATCTGAAGAATTTTTAAATCGTTGGAGGAAAGGTATGAAACAAAGGCAAAGGGAGCACCAAAGGGGACTAGAGTTGCCAGATATTTTCACAAAAAATACCAAACATGGCAGGAAAAAAATTTGTTGAGGAAGAAAAAAAAAAAGAGATAAAAAAAAAAAAAAAAAACGGGGGGAGGGGGAGGACACCAAAGTTTTTGAGGAAAAAAAAATTCCCTGTTCCCCTCTGCCAAATGTGGCAGGGGAATAATGTCCCCACCCGCCTTCTATCCAAGAGAAACAGAAAATACGGGACATTTTACATGTCCGGTATTTTCTGAGTTTTTTCTGGACAGATGCCACAAATACCGGACTGTCTGGGTGAAAACCAGACACCTGGAAACCCTAAGGGGGACCCAATAAGTCTTTGGATATGTAAAAGCAACAAGTTGTTCTTTGGCACCTTACAGACTAACAAAACAGGACTTCTCATCGTTTTTAAAGTTACAGACTAATACAGCGACCCCTCTGAGATACGTAAAAGGGTATTAAAGAGGATGATGATCAATGGTTCTCCATGTCTACTAAAGGCAAGATAAAATATAATGGACTTAAGCTATGCAACTCCAGTGATGTGAATAACATCGCTGGAGTCGATGTACCTTTAAATGGAATTACTTCCCTTACTTTTCTCATTTGGGATAGCATAACAAAGTCAACGGGAGAATGATCTGTGATTGATATGGCAGGTTTTCACTAGACCCACTAAACTGACTGGTGGATGGCTTTCCACCAGTAGTAGTGTAGTGTAGAGGTGGCCTTAGTCTACAATGTGGGAAACCCTGAGGCTGGAAAAACTGACCCTGGGACAGGTTACCTAGGAAAATGTCATTGGAGGGTTTTAAAGAACAGGCTAGAAGACAATCACCTGTCAGGGATGGCTTAGGTGTATTTAATCCTGTCTCAGTGTTGGGGAAGGGCTAGATGACCTCTTGAGGTTCCTTCCAGCTGTGGCAACTGGTGAGAGGGGACATTGGGGGAGCACTGGCCATGAGACCACTGCCCCCCAGCGTGGGGAATGGCAGTGAGAACTCCCCTCCACCAGGCCCTGCTTCTCTCCACCCCTGCTCCATCACCTCCCTGCCCTTGCTCTACCCCCACCTCATCCCCCAGCTCCCCTCCCCCTGAGCAATTCAGCCCAAGGGACTAGTGCCCCTCCACTCACTGACAGCAGTGGGGGAAGTGAAGCAATATGGCCTCAGCTTGCTCTGCTCCCCCAGCTGCATCACTCTGTTTCCCGGTGGTGAGTGCAGGGTGGATCCCGCTCCTGCCCCGGAATGACAGGCCGGGAGAGCAGAGCGAAGCGAGCGGGGGCTGCATTGCTCTCCTTCCCCCATCTCTGCTGGTTTTGGGGGGCAGGAGCTAGATCTAGACATCCTGAGACTCTGTCCCCACTGGCTGCTGGCTGGCCCTATGCTTCTCCTGCCCGTGGCATTTGGGCCCATGTGTCACCCCTGCCTCCAGCCCTATGTTTCTGTGATTAGATTTGTGAAGCTGTTTGGAGCAGCTCACCCGAGTGAAGTAATAACTCTCTCCTACCAAGAGAAGTTGGTCCTATAATAGATATTACCTCCCCCACCTCGTCCCTCGTCTGATTTCACAGCAGATCGAAGGCCAGTTGATTTAGTTTTAAAATCTCCTGTTGGACGGCGCTGTTAACGTTACATTTTCCCATGAAAACCACCGTTTTTGGGTGTGAACATTTTTCTATTAAAAATGTCACACCATACCCACTTCTTTCCTTCAATGCCATGGCCTTGCCACTAGGGGGCGAGCCCTGCTGAAAACTGGAGCTCAGGTTGTATATTGGGGGATTTTTGGAGCAGGGTCCAAGGCAGGAGCGGGAAGTTAAATGGGCTCATGGTGCTCATGCTCCGCAATATTCAGGGCATGGGGTTCCTGCTTCACGAAGTTCAGGACAGCGGAGTGATTACCCTGCTGCTCCATGCTGTGCAGCTGTGCTCTTAGCGGGAGCCAGGCCTGGCCGACGGGTGTTTGATGCCCTAGACAAACTATGACTTTGACACGCATGCACGTGCGTGTGCACGCACACACAAGAAGTGCAGAATGAAATGTTACCTTTACTGGCATTACCTGTCACATTGGCATGGTAGACATACATATGGCCTCCTCCCTCCTCACTGTTCATGGGGGTGGGGAGGTTTGGGCAGACTCTGCCTCGTGGCCACCTCCCTTCCCACGGCTCTGGGGCCACGGAGGCTTGGGCCGGTTCCTCCCTCCTGACTGTTCCTGGGGTTAGGGAGACTTAGGCCGTGCAGCCTCTTTTCTCCCTGCTGCTCCAGGGATACTGGTACGTGTATAGGGTTGCCAGATGGTTTAACAAAAAATACCAAACACCCCCCCTCACACACACACACACACACACACACACACACACACACACACACACACACACACACACACACACACACACACACACACACACACACACAAAAAACACCACCAGGAAAAAATTCTGTTGAGGAAAAAAAAAAAAAGGAAAAAGGACCCCGACAATTGTTAAGAAACAAAAACAGGGTGGTCCCTTTAAGAAACGCTTTGCTTTTCAGGCTTTTTGGCTGTAACAGGCTGCTGGCAGCTGCCTGCCATCATGGCTCCCTGCGCGGGGCTGGACAGCTCCCCTGCAGAACCCGGTAAGCAGCCAGGATTTTTGCCTCCTGGCTGGGAAAAAAATCAGACAATCCCGGATATTTTAGGTGTTCGGATTTTTCTGAAAATTTTTACCGGACAGGAGGTGAAAATACTGGAGTGTCAGGTTCAATACCAGACACTTGGTAACCCTACCTGCTGCCACCAATTATTGTGAGAATGCCCTGGGAAGTTACTACTCTTTATGGGGTGGTTTCTCTAGTTCAGTCAATAGATCTTTTGACAATAGGGTTACCAGGTGTCTTCAAAAAAATACCAGACACAATTGATCTCAGATGGGATGGGGGAGGGGGGTGAGACACAGGCTAGGAGGGGAGTGGGGCTGGCTGGGAGGATTGGGGAGGGGGAGAACTGGGGCTGGTGGGAAGCGGGGCTGGTAGGGGGGAGGGGTCGGGGGCAGCGAGGCTGGCTGGGGGAGATGAGAAAAAACTGCCCCCCCAGTAAAAAAGTTTGGCCAGGCCGCTCTTGCTATAGTGGGCTGCAGTACTCTTTGGGAGAAACTGGCCGCACCCTTCCTGCATACCATTGCCTTTAGAAAAAAGGAAGGTGTGAAAAGGGGAAAATAGCCTCAGACTCTCCCACCCATCACCGTTGGCATGAGAACTGCAGGGCTTACCTGGTCCCATGAAACCTGCTCAGTTTCGGCCCAACCCCTACAACACAGACCCCCTCACTTGGTGACCATTGGGCCGTATATGGTAACATGCAAGTGCGGGAAAGCGATGTGCAGACTTGGGGATAAATACCCATCGCACAGTTCGCTCGAGGAGGTCTTTGCAACACACGTACCACCATGTCTGTGCCTTTCCATATACTTCAAAGTGCTGCCGGCCTGATCAACTGACCAGCCACCTCCCATGTCTCTCAGGCGTAACCAAGGCCTTCGCAACCGAACCAATGTCTTTGAAATCTTCTCTGCGCTGTGTAAGTTGGTATGTATGATTTGATTTTCTTTGTTGTATAAGCTTAGTGTTGTAGTTGTTTTTGGTAGTACATAGAGTTTGTAGTTATTGTTATTAATTAGCGTAGCTGGATATTTTTAGAATAGAGACTATTCCCCTTGACATTCCCATCCTTATATTTCTGACATGTTTAACTAGAAATCGTAGAATATTGTAAATTCATTATTAACACGGTCTAATACAAATCTTATAAATATCTTTTATTTGCTAAAATGGTCCACCTGGTTCTGTCCTTCCCCCCTTGGGTATGCATCATCGGACCTATGATTCTCGCGACAGGGTGGTTTCTCTAGTTCAGTCAATAGCTCTTTTTACAATAGGGTTACCAGGTGGCTTCAAAAAAAACCCGGACACAATTGATCTCAGATGGGATGGGGGGGAATGAGACACTGGCCAGGAGGGGAGTGGGGCTGGCCGGGAGGATGGGGGGGGGGAGACCTAGCTGGTGGGAAGCGGGGCTGGCATGGGGGAGGAGTCAGGGGCAACGAGGCTGGCTGGGTGAGATAGGTGGGGGACCGGCTGGCAGGAAGCAGGTCTGGCCGGGAGGGGCCGGGGGGAGCAGAACTGGCCAGGGGAAATGGGGGGGGGGGGAAGAGAACCAGCTGACAGGAAGCAGGGATGGTCAGAGGAGCGGGGCTGGCCAGGGGAGATTGGGTGGGAGGGGGGACCGGCTGACAGGAAATGGGGCTGGCCAGGAGAAGTTCAGGGGGGGTGGGGCTGGCGGGGGGGGGGGGGGGGAGGAGGAGCTGGGGGAGAGAATCTGCTGGCGGGGAGTGGGATCTGTGCGCGCCCGGGTCAGTCCCAGGGTGCTACCCATCCCGTGCACGGTTCCTGTGAAGCACGAGCGAGTCCGGCCCCGGGGATTCCCTCCCGCACCAGCCCCACCCATGTAGTTGTGTACTGTCTGGCTGGTAGACATGCTCACGCAGCGTGATAATAATAAAACTTACCTAATTAGAAAATGTCCCGTATTTCCTTAATTTTTTCCCCCAGACAGAACCCTCAAATACTGGACTGTGTGGTTCAAATCCGGACACCTGGCAACCCTAGGCATGTATGCTCTTCCCCTCCCTCTGGTGGGGGCAGGGACATGCATGCTCTGCTTCCTGCTCCTCCTCTTCCCCTCCCGTAGTGGGGGCAGGAATTCAGTGGAGGGAGCAGGGGTATAGGTGAGGTTGGAGGCCAGCTTCCCCTTAGAAACTTCTCAAATCTTCTGCTTTTCTAATAGAATACAGATCTACTTCACATTAAAAATGAACAATGTAAAACTACAAATATATATTTATTTTTTTCCTGCTTTTCATTAATCCTAACAGAACTATACTGTATAGGGTAAGCTGCCCAGTAGCTGAGACTGGACGTGTAGCATGCTATGAAAATCTTCGTTCCTTGATACTGAGTGAAGGCTGTTTTTGAATTGCAACCCTTTTTGTGCTGGTCCATTGATTTGTGTAAACATTGCTTTTTGTGCATTTGCTTTTGCACTTTGGGCAATACAGCTGTCTGAGAAAGTTGGGAAGCTACAGCGATGGTGACCAGTCCAACCCGTCTCTGTCAGCATGGAAGGAAAAGGGTATTTCTTTATCAGTTTTTAATAAGAATGATTGAAAGTGTAATAAAGCAGAGAAAGAGAAAAATTATGAATTTTCAACTCTACAAGACTATCACGCACACAGCTCTTTACCTCTTGAAACCTTTCCTAGAGTTACTGCACATGTGATGACAACAGTAACAAACCTGGTAATTTATTTTATCATTCCAACATTCACTTAAAGCTATTTAAAAATTAAACAGGCCAGAATTTCTACTATTATTAAACATTATTGTAATTAAAATGGAAAGCAATGCATATATTAAGTGGTATTTGTTATTAGCAGGCAGGTGTTTGAAAATCAGGGCTTTACTATTACTTTAGTAATAATAGTCTAAAATCTTATTCTTGCAAGTACAGGCAGTCCCCGAGTTACGCGGATCCGACTTATGTCGGATCCGCACTTACGAACGGGGCCCTCTCCCTGGTCTCCAGCAGACCAGAGAGAGGAAGCAAAGCGGCGGAACACGCAGGAAGCGGGCAGCCCAGACGCATCTGGGCTGTCCGCTGCCCACGTGCTCCGGGGCTTTGCTCCCCGTCCCCCTGGTCTGCAGACCAGGGGGACGGGGAGCAAAGCAGAGCAAAGCCCCAGCAGACAGCCCAGACGCATCTGGGCTGCCCGCGTGTTCTGCCGCTTTGCTCCCCATCCCCCGGTCTGCAGACCAGGGGGACGGGGAGCAAAGCAGAGCAAAGCCGCCGAGCCCGAGGGCAGCAGGACAGCCACGGCGCGTCTGGGCTGTCCCGCTGCCCCCGTGCTCCGCGGCTTTGCTCCGGGCGCCTGTGGTACAGCAGCTGGGGCGCTGCCGGTTGGTCCCGTAGCGCCGCTCTGGGCACTACGGGACCAACCCGGCAGCACCCCAGCTGCTCTGCTCCAGGCGTCCTGATTCAGCCACTGCTGGTCAGATTCAGCAGCGGCTGAATCAGGACGTCTGGGGCAGAGCAGTTTGGGTGCTTCTGGGTTGGTCCAGTGGCGGCGCTATTGGACCAACCCAGCTGCTCTGCCCCAGGCGTCCCCAAGTCAGCTGCTGCTGAAACTGACCAGTGGCTGCCCGGGGCTTCCTGGAATCAGCTGCTGATCAGTTTCAGCAGCAGCTGACTTGGGGATGCCTGGGGTTCTTAAGTTGAATCTGTATGTAAGTCAGAACTGGCGTCCAGATTCAGCCACTGTTGAAACTGATCAGTTTCAGCAGCGGCTGAATCTGGACGCCAGTTCCGACTTACATACAGATTCAACTTAAGAACAAACCTATAGTCCCTATCTTGTACGTAACCCGGGGACTGCCTGTACTTGTGATTCTCCTTTTACAATCTTATTAAAACCTCTTACCAAATTTTTCAAGTCCAACACAATACAAATTCTTCATGAGCACGGCCTCTTCGGGACCACAGCTCAGAACATGGCAGAATACCCATTGCAGGTAGCTGACTGGCTTTCACTAAGTGGCAAACACCACTGACTTGTATGACTGGCCAGCACAGGGCTACAGAGAATGACTGAGCCACCGGACCTGAATCCCAGGCAGCAAACCCAACTGGCACTTTTAAAGCCAGGCTGTGACACTTTTTAAACAGTATCTGCATACGCAGCTGTGCTCTGTGATGTGAATTCCACTAGATATTTGGAGGGAGTTTGTCTTTGTTTGTTCAAGGCCTACTTCCTAAGCCCACCAACTTTCATAGGCAACTTCCTCTTATAATGGGTAGCATGGCAGGGTGGGGATGGAGCAACCCCTGCTGCCAGCGCATGAGGCCCCTTGCTGCTGCTGAGCTCGGATCCCATAATCCCCTGGATCCCTCCCATCCATAGGACAGTTGGGGTAGCTATGACAGGAGTGTGGGGCAGCCACCCCAACTGTCCTATGGTGGGGCAGCTCTGTCCAGTGCCCGCCTGCATTCCCTCCTTATCTCACCACTTGCTCCCTTTGCCTTGTTCGCTCCGGTGGTGCGTTCTACTCCTTCCCCACCCTGTGCCCCTCTAGGCAAAGCTCAGCCTGGCTACTGTTTGCCTCCTGCCATGCTCCACATGTGGGGGGGTCTCCTGCTAAGGGGGCAGATCTCTCCTGCACAGGGAAGAGAGACAGATCAGCCCTGGCCGGGCAGCACAGAGCAGTGAGGTCTTGTTCTCCCAGCTCGACTTGCTGAGAGCTAGGAGAGTATTGCGGCTTCCTCCAGGGCGACTCTTGTCCACACTATCCCTGCCCTGTAGCGGATTACTTGCCTTCCCCTGGGTTGCCAGGTGCGGTGTCCTAGGGAACCTTGCAATTGGCCAGGCCCCCAAGGGCTCCTACTCTTCCTCACAGGTACATCCTGTGGCTCCAAGGCCTCAGTCTGAGCACCTGGGCTCCGCCAAGGCGTCCAGGCGAGAGCCTCCTGCTCTGACTTTGCGCTTGAGGATGGCTGCACCTCAGCCTGTTTGTTCATTTGTTTATGCACCACCCAAGTTCATTCTTTCCCTAGCTCATTTTGAGAGGGGTTGATTTCCACACTGCTGATGCTACTTGATTCCTGCCATGTTTTTATAGCAGGGCCTCGGGGGCTGTAGACGCATACAGCTCTCCCCCGCCTCCACCCCAGCAGCACTACACAAGGAGGCCCTGCTGCTCAGCAAACTCAGCACACAGATGCTATGAAACACATAACCCTCATGCACCCAGGGACAGCACCCTGTGACTTTGCGCCAGGGTCCACATGCAGTGCAGCACATCGGTGACTGGCGGAAATGAACTGGACCTGCTGCAGCATAGCCGAGGAAACTCATTCGCTCTGTAATAGCCCAAGTGCCACTCTATGGGACTGTGCACCACACCCAGCAGGTGGGGGTTACACAGGCAGCCCCCTACATAGAGCCACTGTGGGGGGAGGGAGAAGGAACAAGGAACAGTTTACCTGTAAGTGGCCTCAGCATAGTTCAAACCTCCCCCCAAAGGGAGATCAGGCAGGTTACAACTAGGGATGCAAAATCCTGGTTAAATTGGTGAACCAGTTGAACATGAAGTTTAACCAGTTAAGGGAGGGGGTTTTCCAGCCCAGCTAGGCTGAAGCACCACCCCCAAGTGGCCAGGCTGGAAAGCAGTGGCTGCTCCAGCCCAGTGGGAGTAGCACCTATCTGCTCCCCCCCCCCAATGGACCCTCAGTCTTCAATGGGCACCAAGGGCCTGAAGTAATTCCCTGCCCACAGCTGCTCCACCGCCACCAGTTAACCTTCCACAGCCCTAGTTAGTTTAAAGGAATAAACTGGGGGTTGCAAGTCAGTGGGGGGGAGGGGAACATGCTCAGAAGCCTGAAAACACAGACTAAGCTGGGTCCCTTCAAACAAAATGGCATTTGGCTCCAATCAAACCAAGGCACATGTGGCCAGTGTTCCTGGCTCTGAAATGGGGTGGATCCCAGACAGCACAGGCAGAAGAGGCTTTAGAGGGCACACAGCAGCTCACGAGCCCCCATAGTGATGCCACGGTACAGAGGGCGACTATAAGTTGTGGCTGTTGTAAGTAGATTGTAAGAACAGTCAGACTGGGTCAGACCAAAGGGTGATCTAGTCCAGTATCCTGTCTTCCCATAGAGCCTGGTGCCCCAGAGGGAATGACCAGAACAGGTAATTAAATGATCCACTCCCTGTTGCTCATTCCCAGCTTCTAGCAATGCAAGAGCAGAGACATCAGCCACGCCCAAGAGCCATTGATGGATCTATCCTCCAATTTATCTAGTTTTTTGAACCTGCTTAATCTTAGCTACATCCTCTGGCAAGGAGTTCCACGGATAGTCCGGGTATTGGGTAAAGAAATGCTTCCTTTTGTTTGTTTTAAGCCTGCTGCTGTCTATTAGCTTCACTTGGTTCTTATTTTATGGGAAGAATTACACATTTCCTCCAGAGCCATCACAATTTCATAGTCCTCCGTCATATCCTCCCTTTAGTCATCTCTTTTTGGAAAAGAGTCCCCGTCTTAATTTGCCTCTCCTAGGCTGTGAAGGGTTCTCTCCAACCAAGCCTCCACTGTGGGAAAGGAGTAAATGGAAAATGAATTTTTCTAAAGGGAAAATGTGGTATTGGGACAGAGAATGCAACACTAGAGTGTTTATACAGAGAAGGTTTTATTTCCCAGTCTAGGCACTTTCAGGAAATGTCTAAAGCTGGCAGTGGGGATCTAAAAAAATTTTAAAATACTGATTAAGATTAAAATCTTCAGCTGGTCACCAGGCTGTTCCTTCCCATTGCAAGAGCCTCACCAATGACCTGTTGAGACAGTCAGGCATTAGCAGAGAAGGCAGGTGAGAGAAGGCACTACATTTACAGAGAGCAGGTGCTGCCCTAATGCCATGGAGAGAGGCTGGCCATGTTTTCAGTGAAGCCAAGGCATGAAATAGAAGGGCTGAGCCACTGGCTATCCCAGAATGGTTAGAGCCATGCACCCTGGCCTGGAGGCAGTTACGCTGCCGGTACTTGAGAAGGGGAATAGACTTCTAGGCATCTGTCCCAGTACTGCATCTACATGCCCCAATGCACAGTGCAGACCCAGCACAAGCTGTTTGGGGCAACTTGACCAGTTTCTGAAACTGGACCTATCCCCACCTCCCTAGATGGTCCCAGTCTCACTCCACCTCGTACCTTTTCTCCAGGGACCCTTTGAAGCCCTCGCTGCTGCGGAGGTGCTCTTGTCCTGCATTTGCTGGTTTCCACGCCAGCTGGTCTCACCAAGACTGGACCACGGGAGGGAAACAGAGGCGAGTTAGCAGACACCAGGAGGAGGAGTTAGTCTGACATGGGCCAGGCTCTCTGCATATGGTATCATGTGACCCTGCCTCCATCAGCCCTCTGCCCCATACAGACAAGCCTCCTCAGCATGCCTCAGCCCCTAGCCCTGGTTACCCAGTGCTGAAAGGCCAGCTGTAAATAAGGCCACATAGCAATCCACATGGCATCTACCAGCTATGTGTGCTGAGGGTTCCCCTTCAGGAGTCCTGACAGGGTGTCTCCATTCTGTTCCATGCCAGCAAGCATGGGATTGTCTCCCCACAGTACTCCTAGAACGCAAGCCTTGTTCCCAGGGCAGTGGCAACGCTGTGGCTGCAGGTCACCATGGGCCTTCGCAGTGCTCCCTCCCACCTTGGCCCACAGCAACTGTTCAGGCACCTTCCTGGATTCTACTCCTGGCCAGGAGGGTCTGTGGAAAGCATGCACACGGGTCATGGGCAGGTTGTTTGCCCAACATGGCAGGGTCCTGCTCCCCAGGTACAGTCAGTCAGAAAGCACATTCCCATGGGCTGGTGTAAGTAACTCTTGCCTGCTGCCATGGGGCACTAGCTGCATGTAGTGGGGGCAGGAGTGGGACATGACCCACTCAGAGCAAGGCTGTGCCACCCTGAATCCAAGAGCTGGATGCTCCTGCATAGCCAGTCTCTTCTTGGAACTCAGCCTGCATTCCCTTTGAAGGTGCTTTGCCCCACACCTCTGGTGCTCAGCTAGCCGCACTGGTTCCCCAACAAGCATGGCTTCCATTCATGATACCATCTACATGTTTCGTTAGTCTATAATGACCTTTCATGGGCACAGCCCACTTCTTTAAGTGACTGGAGTTATGAATTGGGGATATGAACTCAAAATGGGAGAGGGGAGAGAAAGCATCATTAAGTATCTGGAGAATGGGTACTTAAACCTAAGCAGATAAAAGTCAATAGATGCCAGTGCACAGCTCTTGGCCCCAGCAGAGCCAGGAGGTTCATGCCAGGGAGGGAGAGGAGTGGAGCTGGCCTGTGGCCCTCTTCCCAAGAGGGTGTGAAGTGGTTACCAGAGAGTGCAAGGAGAGTCTTACCTTGGACTTGGGCTTAGCGTGAAGTTTGCCTGGGAGCCAAGAACAAAAGGAGAGGTGGCAGCAGCGTCTGCATCTGAGGAGACAGCTTAGCGTGAGGGCCCGATGAAAGGTTCTGGGCAGGTTTCACACCCCAAGACTCTATCCTCAGGTCACACGATCAGGGGCCGTGGCCCTGCTCCCTCCCCAGCTCCCTCACTTGCAACAGCTCCTGCTCCAAAGCTCTTAGCTGCCTTCCAGCAGGAAGGTGGAACTAGGGTGTTCTGGGGGCCCTAAGCTATTGCTGGAGGCTGCGCGTGAACTTGGAAGTTGTCCTGTCCAACAGTGACCAGTGCCAGGTGCTCCAGACAGGATACTGGCTGGAGAGGCCAGTGGTCTGACCCAGGATTGCTGCTCTCACTGCGCTAGCCCTGATCCTGCTGCCCTCCCAATTAAAGGGGCATGGGCATGCAGGGCAGCCTCAATGCCAGGAGGCATGCAGGGGCCTTCTCTCGCCAGTGCTCCCAAATGGCAGCACTCTGAATAGCTTCCTGCCCAGGCCTGCGAGGTTTCATACCTGCCCAACAGTTACACGAGCAAGCGAGGGGGCTGCAGCCTGGCAGAGGGTCAGAGCAGGACGCAGGTTTGTTGGCAAGACTCTTCCTGACCACAAGCCTGACCCCTCAGGAGGCATTTGCACAGCAGCACCAGTCCCTGTCCACAGTAATGGTGTTAAGGAGTGGGCATTTGGCTAATAGCCTAGGCACTACGAATTATATTGACTATACCATGGGGTTCCAAACTGGGAGCATGCCCCCCAGGTGTGAAGAAATTCCAGGGCGGGGGCGGAGGGGGAAATGAGGCAACCCAGCCCCTCCCCCCCCAGTTTGGCTACTATTAGTTTTTTTGTCCCCAGTCAGTTCCTCCCCCCTCCCAAGTTTTACTGCTATGGGGGGGGGGGGGGGTCTCAAAAATCAAAAAGAGGCCAAAAAGTTTGGGAACCACTGTCATTACACGATTAGTCAATGGGGTGGGGCCCTCTGGGACAGCTGTGACTGCAGTTTTAAAGTGTAGTAAGAGCCAGGCAGCTGTTGCTACATTTAAAGTGCAGAGCCGCAGTGATCCTGGAGCCGGCGCAAGCCAGGACTGTTCCATCCCAGCTTGCGCTGGGTCCAGCACCCCGTTTGCAGAGGCCCAGGCTGGCCACAGCAGCCCCTGTCGGGGTGGGGGGCGAGCAGCTCCCCACTGGGACTCCTGCAGACAGGGGCTACTGCCAGAGCAGCCTCTGCCCAGTGAGGCTCGGCCTGCCTCAGGCAGAGACTGCTTCACGGCAGCCTCCCCTCCCTGCTGCCTTCAACCTGAGTCCACCATTGTCCTGGGCCTCACTTCCGTCTCCTCCACCTTTCACCCATCCCACTCTCGTGAGGTCTCGCTGGGCCGAGTGGAGGCGGGGGTGCTGTGCTGTGGGGTGAGCGGTAGCTGGGAATGAAGGGCCGATGGTAGGGGTGGGCTGCCATTGGGAGACACCAGGCATGCCCCAGGCCAGCAGGGAGAGCTAGCCGACAGAGTGATGCCATTTTGGGGTACCTGGTAAGTTGGCCGTGGACCACACTGGTTTAGAACAAGTCAGCCACCTACTCCTCCTGATGGACCATTTGAGATGATGAAATGGCTTGACACCTCTCCAGTGATAGGGAGAAAGGAGGGGAGGAGAGGGAGCCCGTTAGTGGGTTAGAGATTAGGTTATACTAAGAAGAGCCCTACCAAATGGATGGGCCAGTTTGGTAAATTTCAGTCATAAGATTTTTAAAGTGTCTGGTTTGAGATATTTAAATCTGAAGTTTGTGTTACTGGAGGGGTCCTGACCCCCTCCCCCAAAATAGACTGTAAAGAGGGCTGCAGTTCTGCTACCCTTACTTCGGCACTGCCGCCTGTCGAGCTGGGATATTAGTCAGCAGCTGCCATTCTCCGGGTGCCCAGTGCCAAGAACCGCAGCACAGAAGTAAGAAGGACATGGGAATGGTGCTGCCTTCAGCGCGGGGGCCCCTGACCAACGTTACAATCATCTTGCTCCAGTTGCTCAAGAAGCAGCAAGAAAGGTGGCAATACTGTGACCCTTGAACTAACCTTGTAATCCTCTTGGGTCAGGACCCCCCAATCTGAGAAATGCAGGTCCCCCCTTGAAATCTGTATTGTAGAGGGGCAAAGCACACAAGAGGCCAGATTTCATGGGAGGACACCAGCTGTTATGCTCCATGACATTTTGCATGGCTGTGAATTTGGGAGGGCTGAGCCATAAATCTAGGGTTTCTTCAGTTCATGATTCAGTGTCTAGCAAGTTGGAATGTAAGCACCCAGGTACTTCTCTTGAAGGGCTTGTTGAGGTTTCCTTTGAGGATGGGGACTGAGAGGCCAGATTCACCCTGAGAGGTCAGGGTGAAAGTTGTTCACCTGCAGACAGGGGCTTTCCATTTTCCTGAGCATTCATTCAGGAGCACAGTGATGGTCTGTCATTTCACCCTCATCGTTTTTGGGGCATTTTGCAATGGTGTGGGTTCCAGACAATGTTCCTGCTAAAGTTCGTTCCACAAGTGCAGCACTGGCATGCACATCCGCAGAAAGAATTCCGTTCATAGGTATTAATCTCCAGTTTAAAAATATATTAAAGAAAAATATTAAAGCCAAAGGATCACAAACATCTTAAGGAGTGGGCCTTGTTAACTTAATCTGAAATGAAATAAGAGGGTATGTACTCCAAGGGCAGTGTAATTTTTAATCATCCTTTCTAAGGACCCAAGCTAGTACTTGCAAAAATGTGGCACACAGAAGCTATATAAATAAAAGCAGACATGGCTAATAAGTGAAAGCATAAAAATATGCACCAGGGTCCCAATTTAATAATCTACTGCCATAGACAGCTACATCTTCAGGGCAAATGGCTCAAAAAACACCCAGTCTTCCAAAACACTAGAATGCTACAGACTTTTGCAGTCCACAGAACTATACTTCCAGGCATATCATCTGTATCCATAGCTGGGTTTCAAGGACTCGTAGATTTGTGGAGTACAATTAGAAATAGTCATGCTCTCCTCACACATGTAAGTTCGATACTGAATGAGTAAGAGATGTTTCCTGAGGCTTATACAATTCCTATGGGATGTCAGCTCTTAAATTAAGACTTCACACACAGAGCAGGAAAAATAAGTCAAGCCACAGAGACAGCAAACAAAGCCACAAACAACCCTGGAAATGTTACGGGAAGTAAAACATCAAGTGGGTGGATGTTGTGGGTATTTTAAATGAGTGTTTTGGGAAAGGCACAGCAGGAGTCCCCCCTCCAGGTGTACAGCCCTGTAGCAAAAGGCCAATTTCTGCAGGTTTCACACTGGAATGTGTGTCAGTCACCGACTCCACAAACAAACCCTCTGAGTAGGCTCATTACATTTTGTACAAGATCTGGCCCTCAGTAAATGGAGCACCGTTAACCTCTGGCTTTGGAGTATGCAGAGAGACCTTTGCATCAAAAAGCTTGCAGATAAAAACTTCATCCTACAAACCACCTACCACCAAAGGTGCTTGCTACTTATCAGTCAAATGGGCAGTGGCGGATTTAGGGCAGGACAAGCGGGGTGGCTGCCTCAGGCCCCACGCTTCCCGAGGCCCCACGCACGTGCCGTGTCAAAGGGGGGGGCACCCCTGTGAAATTTTGCTGCCCTGGGCCGCGGCGCTCTCATCCACCCCTGCAAATGGGATTACTCTGAACAGCCACAACTATCCCAGATGGCAAAGATCTGGCCTTAATGGTTTGATACCTTGCCCCAAACAAATTCTGAAACTTTGAAATCACTGTCTAGAAGCCGGGCTCCAGGTCACCAGCAGCCTTGGTGCTGGGATATCCTAGGTTACAAATTCAAAGGAATGCAACTCTAAAGCTATAATATAGTACATGTTCCCAGACTAGGGGGGCCATCCAGGTACCTCAAGAATAGATGACTAGGGATGTTAAATGGCATTTATCAGCTAATCGACTAACCTCTGCCTCCCTGCCCCAACCCTCTGCCAAGGAGGTAGTGCTGTGGGGGACCTGGCTTTTAAGCTGGCTCCTGCCTCTTGCTGCCTCTGATAGATGCAGGAGGGGGGGAGAGCAACTAATCAAGTCACTAAGTGACTGATTGGATATTGGATAGTCAACTAGTTGCTTACATCCCTATAGAGGACAGTCCTATTTAGTGCATAGGGAGCCCAGGGCAGGGGGATATGGAAAGGGCAAGGGTGACATTTTGGGAGAGCGGACTGCTGCTCTCTGCTCCCCCAACTCTCAGGGAGCAAGGGCAAAGTTCCCAGCCTGCTGCATTCTCCTCTGCCCTCCCCTCTGCTGCAGGAAGCAAGAGGAAGGCACAAGCTGAGCACTTTCCCTTAGTCAGGGGAAGAGGAAGATAACCCAGTGTAACATGAAACAAAAAACAAGACTGTGTAGCACTTTAAAGACTAACAAGATGGTTTATTAGCTTTCGTGGGCCAGACCCACTTCCTCAGACCAAACAGTGGAAGAAAATTTTGATCTGAGGAAGTGGGTCTGGCCCACGAACGCTCATCACCTATTAAACCATCTTGTTAGTCTTTAAAGTGCTATACAGTCCTGTATTTTGTTTCAGCTGCACCAGACTAACACGGCTACATTTCTACCACTATTCTGTAACAATATGGTTTTTCTGTAGCCATAAGGGAAGGCTAAAGGCTTCCTCTGCAGTCAGACTGAAGAGCAGCAGCCACTAGTTTGGAGTCACTCACATTCCATCTAAGGTGCATTACACCTGCTGTCACCAGATAAAGAAACAGCTCTCAAGATGGGTAGAGAACTTAGTTGACAGCATTTCCACTGGCAAGAGCTGGGATATCCTAGCAGAGTGTGAAATCCTCATTCTATGATTACTGTCCTCACTTTCCTATTGTTTGTCTGCATGATCTCACTGGTTTAATTATTTGTCTACAGTACAATTGTGCTAGCTGTAAGTCAATTAAAGCGGTAGGTATGTTAGGATTGGATAGTAAAGTTATACTAAAATAACAGGTTAAAGTCTAGCTAAGAAGGACTCACTTTTCACTATATAAACTGGGGTCCAAGGAGAAGACCAGAGGAAAAAGGAAAGGGAAGACCTGGAAGAACTCACCTCCAAGACACAGCCTAAGGCCAGAGCTGCCACAACTCCTCTGCACAACCCTGCTTGCTGTTCAGCAGCTAAGATCCAGAGAGACTGACCTTGCCTGGCCAACAAGGGAAATCCGCCTGCCTTTATCAGGCTTGGTGAGCATGATGCTGTGTGCTTGGCATGTGTATTCTGCTTGCTTGGCAATTGTCAATAAATAAAGTAGAATATTACTGTGTAAGGCTCTTTCAGTAGCAAAAGATTCTGCAAACATGGAGGAAGTTACACCCTGAGCCCTAGGAATTGGGTATGGGTGGGTGTGTCCCTGAAGTGTGGAAGGGAGAGAAATTTGTGCAGGTAACACCATATGTACAGCTGCAACCACACACTCCCTGCACTCTCCTGAAAGGGCACAGGGGCAAGAAGGAGGGTGGCTAGGGTAGCCCTGGACAGGGGCAGTGGGTACACCCCCAGCCAGCCCCTTTCACCAGCTGCTGATTAATGCAGTCTGTAGGAAAGCCCCAGGGTGCAGCAGCTTCTGGCACCTCATGTCTCAGACAAAGAGGACATTAAGGCGGTCCTGTTGTGTATCTGTGGAGGACAGACTAGCAAAACAGGCCCAGCCTCTGTAAAGTGGACAAAATGGCCACCCTATCTCAGCCAAAACCAAACAGTAAGCAGCTGGGGGACAAAGCATTAATTTTAGCAGCTAAATTAACCTCTTCCAGTTAAGCAATTCCCCAAAATTCTATCCAGTGCAAAAGTGAGATCTAAATAATACTTCTGTGAAGACAGAGCATTAACGATGCAACTGATTTATGAATCCAAACCCAAAATTCATTAAAGACTCAAAACACCACCAGTCAGCCAGTTATTGCAGCTATTCTCCAGCCAGAGCTACTTATGAGTATTTCATCTTTGGAATAGCAGTTCTATTTAGAGCACACCCCAAATCCTGTTCCTATTTGGGTCATTCGGCTTGACTTGTGTACTAGCTTCAGGTACAATCAGCGGGGGAGTAGTGAAAGCGAAGTGAATTCCTTTTGTGATTGCCGTTTTATTGTAAACAACCCTAATGGCTAGATCAGAGGTAAAATCCTGCCAAACACATATATTTGTGACTGGTACACATGACAACACGTGGTCATCTTCAGTGACAAACAGATGTGACAAGTGACATTAGTTACATCTTGCTCACTAGTATCTTTCCAGGCCACCACCCACAGCTCAGGTAGGAGTCCAGCTCTCTTCCAGGCAGCCCAAGTCAAGTCTCTCCCACTGACCCCATCCCCTAGTCTCCTCCCAGTCTACTCACCTTCTCTGCAGCCCCACTAAGCATGGCTGCCCAGGCAGACACCTTGGAGGGAACTATGGTTCCAGTGTGGGATGGCAGGTGACAACTCAGGTGTGTGGTTGGAGGGGCAGTAGACTCTCAGGCTATTTGGGCACCAAGAAATCTCTCGCGCGCTCTCGCTCTCTCGGCAGAGGTGAGGAACCTTTTTGAACTGGGGGCTGTGAACCACCAAAAACAAAAACAAAAAAACCCACACACCTCTGCAGCCCCCTACTGAAGTGAGAGGCAAAGTGAGAAGCCCCACAACTGAGAAGGAAAAAGGTACTTCTCACATTCCCCTTGCACAACAGAGGCGGGGGGAGGGAGGACCATGGTAATTGATTGTATGCTCCAGCCCTGTGGGTGGGTGTCAGAGGGCTGGAGCACCAGTGCGGGCTCCCCAATATGGGGGATCCCTGAATCTTGGGCTGGATCAAAACAAGCCAGGGCTACATCCAGTCCCTGGGCCTGAGGTTTCCTACCACTGATTTAGGGCCTCAGGCATCTAACTTGCTGAGCTGGGTTGTAAATGCTTTGGCACATAGGATCAAATTCAAAGTTAGCTGGACAATTTGGAGAAGTGGCCTGAGAACTAAGATGATGCTCATTAAGGACAAATGCAAAGTACTGCACTTAGGAACCATCAGGTGCACACATACAAAATGGGAAGTGACTGCCTAGGAAGGAATCCTGCAGAAAGATCTAAATAGGCGTCAGTGTACCACCCTTCCCGGAAGCATTAGCAGCACGTTGTAAGCAAAGCACAAGTAATTCCTCTGCTCTACTCAGTGCTACTGAGTCCAGTTCCGAGTGCCACTTTTGAGGAAAGATTTGCACAAACTGAAGACAGTTCAGCAAAGAACCACCAAAGTTAAAGGTCTAGAAAACGAGCTATGGAGGGAAGGGTTAGTCTTGGGAAGGAGACTGACTAGGGACAGAAGAAAGACGACTGGTTTCTTGTCCTTGCTTCAGCGATTTAAAGGAGAACAGTGGGCTCACGCGGCAGTAAGGGAGATTTAGGTTAGCCATTAGGGAAAAACTCCCTGCCAGGGCAGTTAAGTACTGGAATAGTTTATGCAGGGAGGTTGTGGAACCTCAGTCAATTAGAGATTAAGAGCAGGTTAGACAGACACCTGACAGGGATGGTCTGAATACTCAGTCCTGCCTTGAGTGCAGGGGACTGGACTAGAAGACTTCAAGATCTCTTCCAGTCATACAACTCTAGGATTCTGCAATCTTTCCTAAACCTTAAACAGCCTCCCCCCCACAGACCAGGTCACACCACTCAAAGTACCAGACTCTGTCTGAGCTGTTGCAAAGCCTACAGACATAGCTCCACTTTCAGGCTCCTGTAGTTGCCTGTCATGACATGTGGCGTAGACCTCATCCAGTGCACTCAATGCCAGCAACATCCTGAGCTGAAGCACAGGCAATCCCTATACTGTTGAATGAACTTCCACAGTAAAGCAAAGACGCTTTTACCTGCAAGCAAACACCCTTCATAAAAGGATCCCGACATCTGCCCTCAGGCCTGGTCTGCAGGTGACACCTGCACCGCCCCTTCAGAAGACATTCCTGAAAGCTTAAATTCCTAATTGTGCAAGGCACCAAAACATGTACTGGAGACAATAATCCACTAACTGTCCCCCTTCCCCAAGCTGCCCTCCCTCCGATGGAAGGGGCGGGGGTTAAAGAGCCACTTCTCTACAAACGATCTCAACACAGGTTAACTACTTAGCTAACGATCTGCTCCACCTTGTAGTTAGCTGCAACTTCTTTGAAAGGAGCAAGAGCCAGCAGGAGGGCTCAGTCAGTGGTTGTTCTCAGGGACTTCAGCACCAGGGGGAATTTGCCTTTTTTCATGCCAGAGGGGCGCAGGGAAGAGATTGCAGCTGCTCAGGATAACCTACCTGGAAAAGGCTGGAGCACAACAGGGGGACCTGCTACACTTCTGATTTTCAAATATATGATTTCAAAAACTGGACCTTTAACTCCAGTCATCTGAAGAAGTGGGTTGTGCCCATGAAAACTTATACCATCTGTGTGTTAATATTGCAGCACCTTGAAAACTATGTTAAGTTTTTCCAGTTACAGACTAATTCGGCTACCCCTCTGAATCCCCAGTGGAGACACACAGCCTTGTCAGCTACAGCTAGCTTTGGCCACTTAGGAACAACCCGTTAACCATGCATCCCCTTGCTCCCCTGCCAAGCATACACCTTTGTAAAACCCTAAACAATGTGGGATGCAAAGCAGCTGTACTTCAATGTGTGCCAAGTTAGTTTAGTGAAACACTAGGCCCCCCCGCCACCAAACCTTGAATCCTATTCAAGGAAAACCTGTCTATTCTGGGCTAGTGCCTAGATATGCAAAGGGCAGGGGCTATTTCAGGAGTACTTGGTTTATGACAAGTATCAGAAGGGCTGCTGTGTTGGTCTGTATCTGCATACAAATTGAGTTCTGTGGTACCTTAAAGATTAAACAGATTTATTTGGGCATAAGCTTTTGTGGGCAAAACTCCACTTTGTCAGATGCAACAGAGTTTTTGCCCACAAGAGCTTATGCCCAAATAAATCTGTTTAATCTTTAAGGTGCCACAGGATTCCTTGGTTTATGCCACAGGCTAGAGTCACTTATTCTGAAAGTCAGGGAAGTAATGCTGAATTGTTTTATTCCACATTAGCTATGCCAGACAGTTTCCATGTGTAGACACAGTATACTAGTGACTGGCAAAGCTAAAGGCAGCATGGCATATGGTTTCATGTTCCAAGGCCATGTGTCTAACATGCTAGCCAATAGCCACATGTGGCTATTTGGCCAGTTGGGTGTGGCTAATTTGCTATATCAGTAACCACTGTAGTGGCTCTTGCGTCACAACTGGTTGGACGCTGCGGCTCTAAGGCTTGGTCTACATCTAAAACTTAGATCAGTCTTTGGAGTGTGACAATTCACATACACACACCCATCCATCCAAGAGATGTAGTTAAGCCAGCCTAAATCCTGGTGGCATTGACAGCACTGGAAGATGACCCACCTAGGGCAGTGGAAGATATCAAGGAGGTGGATTAAATACAGCGGCTAAAAAAAAATAAATCCACTTTCCATTGTTGCAGCAAGTACCTACACTTCAGCACTTTAACCATAGCCCCAGGCGAGTCCACATGGCAATACCACCACAAACAGCTTCCTCAGACACTCACCTGCTTCCCAGTCCTCTTGGCAGGGGGGGCCCTGCCAGGATCTTGGGGTCTCTTTCCAGTCCTTCTTGGGGCTGAAAGTCATTGCTGTCCCTGCAAGCAAAGGAGACACGTTATGGGATTTGGAAGGAAGAGAAGCAAAGTAGCTGGTCTAGGAGTGACACAGTCCTTGGCACAGATCATGGCTCAGTTCTGTTAGCCAGGTCACACTGAACTGGAGATGCTCCCTAGTAGGGAAGAGTCTCCGAATACTCCAAGGAGCCAGGTTCATGTCACACTTAGTATGTCCAGAGTCTCTGCTCTCCTGCTGTGGTTCCAGTTTGCTAGCCAGCTGGACAGCCTGTGTTCCCCAGGATGTCTGGTTGGCAGTGGGTATCAGAGTGCCCCAAGGGCCAGTTTTGCGGCCACTTTTGTTCAACATCTTTATTAATGACTGGACGAGGGGATGGATTGCACTCAGAACGAGTTCTGATTACACCGCGCTGGGGGAGAGGTAGATATGCTGGACAGTAGGGAAATTGGGCCAATGGAAATCGGATTAGTTTCAATAAGTGCAAAGTCTTATACTTGGAACAGAAGAATCCCAAGCACTGGGATAGGCTGGGGACTGACTAAGTAGCAGTTGGGCAGGAAAGGACCTGGGGATGACAGTGGATGAAATTGGATATGAATCAGTGCTCCCTTCTAGTCAAGAAGGCTAATGGCATATTGGGCTGCATTAGTAGGGGCACTCCCAGCAGATTTAAGGAGTAATTATTCCCCTTTATTCAGTGCTGGTGAGTCCCCATCAGGAGTATTGTGTCCAGTTCTGGGGCCCCCCCATTACAGAAAGCACATGGACACATTGAAGAAAGTCCAGTGGAGGGGCAATAAAAATGATTAGGGGGCTGGGGCACATGACTTACTAGGAGAGGCTGAGGGATTCGGGCTGATTTAGTCTGCAGAAGAGTGAGGGGGGATTTGGTAGCAGCCTTCAACTACCTGAAGGGGGGTTCCAAAGAGGATGGAGAGAGGCTGTTCAGAGGCGACCGATGGCAGAACAAGGAGCCATGGTCTCAAGTTACAGTGGGGGAGGTCTAGGTTAGTTTTTCCTAATATCCATTTCCCTAGGAGGGTGGGGAAGCACTGGGAGGGGCTCCCTAAGGAGGTGGTAAAATCTCCATCCCTAGAGGTGTAAGTCTCAGCTTGACAAAGCCCTGGCTGGGTTGTTTGAATTGGGGTTGGTCCTGTTTTGGGCAGGGGTTTGGACTGTATGACCTCCTGAGGTCTCTTCCAGCCCTAGGATTCTAGGACTAAAGTTTTCCAAGTTGCAGTGTCAGAGCCTCAAAACCCTTTTCCTGACATTCATGGAGATCAGTGCTTTCCTGACGGACACGCTCCATTTAAGTTCCCTGTTGTCTCACCTCAGTACCTAGGCAGCCACTCAGCAAGGCAAGGCTTGGTGCTGGGCACTTCAGAAAACACGGCACCCAAATGCTCAGATCTGTGGATGTAGGTATGCAGGCTGTCCCCCCCCCCCCCCCCCCCCATGAGAGGTTAGGAGATGGTAGCGCCCAGTTGCTCCCAACCCAGTGAGCAGATGGGGTAGAGACCATGACCCTTCACTGATGCCAGATGACTTGTCCTTGCTGTGCCCAACAGTTGCGCTCTCTCCCCCCCCCCCCCCCCCCATGCTAGCCAGGAGGCTACTTCCCTAGCCCTAGTCTGCAGGAGAGGCACAGCTCACTATTGACATTGGGGAATGAAAGGACCATCTCTACGGAAGAGCAGCATAAGCCCAGCCTGCTCTATGCTGGGATTTCAGCCACTAGTGCAGAATCTGCATGTCAGTTTATACCAGTGCAACTAAGCCAGCCCCTGCTGCTGCTGACCGAGGGAGCACTGCTGCCCAGCACATCTGCCAATGCACGTACTGCAGCAGTCACGTGCATATCCAGCCCTCGCCAGGCTTGCATGATGTCCATAACAAGATGTCCTAGCAGGCTCAGTCTCCCAGGCAGGGCAGGGGAGCAGGCACGTATTCAAGCGGGGAGCTGCCATCAGCTCCCACCCTCTCTCCGGCTTACCGCTGAACAGCTCTGGCGCTGTGTTGTCAGTGCAGGTGGAGATGTGAAGCTGGAGCTCTCGCTTCGGGACTTTGTGGCGAGCATTGTAGGGGCAGGTGGCCAGCTCTTTGGCTATTTTCTTATTGTTCTAGAAGAGAAGCCATGAGATGCCACTTTGCAGAAAGCAGGGAGGTACCACTGTGGGCGTGAGCTCTGCTCAGTGCACCTCCCACTGTCTGGGGGGGGGGGGGGGGGGGGGGGGGGGGGGAAGAGAAGGTATTGTTAGATGGAGAAGCAGAAGACTGGCGAGCCAACAAAGCGCTGACTTGCCGAGCGCTTAGTGCGCGTGCGTGTGCACGCTATTCAGTACATCCACACACTGCAGCTCAGAGCAAGCCTCCAGCTGGCGGGAGGGAGTGGAGACAGTTGTGTCTCAAGCAGTGTGCTAAGATAGCAGCATGGACATGACAGTGTGGACTGGAACTTGGGCTCTCCAGCCTCCACAACAGCCACATGGCTATTTAGCTGCACTAGCTCCAGCCCCACTAGAGGAGTGTTTATGTGCAGGGAGCCTGGTGCATCTGCAGCAGCACTGAATATCTTGGGCCCGATTCTTGGTTGCTCCATCCCAGTCCTTGGAGGGAGAAGCAGGGAGCAGAACAGACTGGAGACACACCCCCTAGCTTAGCTCTCCCTTGATTTGGGCTGAGCAGCTGCTGCCCTTGCTGCTGCACATTAAGAGTAACCTTTGGGCTGCTCTAACAGAGCTTTACTTCCCACGGCCCCTGGGCAGCAGAGCATAGCTATTACAGATACTCTAGCTAGGCTGCAGCCTGTCCCCTCCATTAGGGGCTTGGAGCTTGCACCCAACCCAGGGAGGCACCTTTGTAGGCTGTTGTCCCAGAAGATGGATTTCCACACACTTGAGACCCTCTGACTGCACAAAGGGGCCTGAAAAGACTTCAGTGTAACCTCACTGAGGCACCAGAGGTCCCCGCAGGGACACAGGGCAGGTCTGGATCCAAGCTGCCCTGAAGTTCAGGTGCTTAGGTCTCTCCAAGGGTTAACTCCTGCTGAGTTAGGTCTTCATGCCAGCAGCACTTGGGCTGGCCTGGCCAGGATGAACAGCTGAGCCCAGAGCCCTGCCCAAGTTATTAGAGCTGCACTCACCTGCAAGGCTCTCAGACTTAGGAGTGGGCACAGAGTTACTGACTCACTCAGTTGAGCTGCTCTAGGATTTTCCTAGGGAACGATGGGAAGGCAATGGAGGACTATCAGGTTAAGTCATGGTCTCCAGTGCAGAGCGGGCAGGTTACCACCACAATCTTAAGAAGCACCCCAGACTCCAGTGAGGGCTGGCTAATCCAGGTGAAGTGCAACCAGAGCATTTGCTTATGGACATTATAGGGTAGGGGCAGACCCGAGTGACCTGGGAAGTGGAGATAAATTTCACAGAAATGTAGATGTGAAAGAGACCTCAAGTCATGGGTTCCCTGTTCTGCACAGAGGCAGGGCTAAGTGCTATCTAGCCCATCCCAGGTTTTTGTCTAGCCTGTTTAAGTGTCTCCCTTAGATCTCGCCTCAAAAGAAGCCCATTATTTCTTGTCCTGTGGATACAGAGGACAATTTAATCACCCTGCTCTTTACAAGATCTTTTTACCTGCTTGAAGGACCAGGCCTGCCCTCCCTCAGTCTTCTCTTGCTAAACCCAATTATTCCCAATCTTTCCTTGTGGGTCATGTTTTAGACTTTTAAATCACTTCTGTGGTCGTCCTCTGAACTGCCTCCAATTTATCTACATCTTTCGTGGAGAGAGACTCAAGATGACAATACTCCAGCTCAGGCCTTAGTGAGTTTAGGGAGGAATTCGGGTCTTGCTGACAATAGTCCTGCTCTTACATCCCAGAATAACAGGCAGTGTTTGGCAATAGTATACATTGCTGAGCCCTTTGAGTCTGATCCACCATGAGCCCCAGATCCCTTCCTGCAGTCGTTTCCCATTTTGGGTTTGCACTGGGAGGAATGTGTGTCTTGTTGTGCAAAGAGCTTGCAGGGGGACATGCGGCTCTCTTCTCTCGGGGCACCTCAGCCTGCCCTCGGAGCACATTGAGCTTGTCATCCCCTCTCAACAATCAAGCTAGTGAACACTCCAAAGTGTGGCAAACAGAAGCTAAATAAATGACTAGGGGTCACCAAACAACATTAATAGGCAATAGGTTTAAAATATGCGCAGAAGCATTTCTGACAACAGAAGACCTATGGAACTTCTTGCCCAGCAGATGCTTTGAAGACCAGGAATGTAACAGGTTTTACCACCACACCACAGCTAGATACATTCATGGAGGTTAGGGGCACCAATGCTTCTTAGCCAGAATGGGCAGGGATGGGGGCCCTAGCCTCTTTGGCAGAAGCTGGGAGTGGGCAACAGGGGATGTGTCACTTCATGAATGCCTCTTCTGTTCATTCCCTCTGGGGCACTGGCATTGGCCACTGTTGGAGGACAGGATACTGGGCTAGATGGACTTTTGGCCTGACCTGGTCTGGCTGGTCTTGTGTCATGAAATAAAAGCTTCACTAGTTAGCTTACTCTTACCTCTCTGCATTTGACCAGGTGGTAGGGGAACCGGCTGGCTCGGATCTGGTGGTTTTTGTCATAGGGGCACAGCATGAGCCGCTCAGGATCCATCACACCTGCGCATCAAAAAAAAAAAAAAAAAGCACAGAATACAGTTAGTGAGACCAGAGGAGGGGCAGGCTGCCCAGAGTATCACATACCAGGGGTGATGCCTTCAGCAGCTAGAACCCCCATATCAGAGGCCCAGTTCCACCTTCTTCACAGCTGATCCAGCAGAGAGCCAAGGGGAACCCCAGCACTGCAGGGGAGAACTGGGTCTTCATGATAGATTTTGATGCCAATGGATCAGGGCCTTGATTAGGGCTGGCCAAGATGCAGCCCGGGGAGGGTGGCGCAGATGCAGCCTTCCTAACACTTGGATTCGGCTGGATTCCATTTATATCCTGGCCGGGCCACCGAATGTCCAGGCAGTGGCTTAGGCAGCAGGACCGTATTTAAATGGCTCATGGCTGCTGGTCACAGTGCTACCCTGCCAGGGGCCGGAGCTGTGAGTCCTTAATATCACTGCAGCAACTCCACCTGGCTGCCAGGCAATGCAAGAGCACAGGGCTGGGAGCTGCCAGCCTCCAGCCCCAGACAACTGTAGAAGGAGGCTAGCCCCCAGGCCTGCCCCCAGGCCTGCCCCTTCTGGGTGGGTGAAGCCAACCCATGACCACCTACCAAAATTCATTAAATGGCGCCCCCCTGCAAAAGTTATTGCTCACCCCCTGGCCTTGAGGGTAACCTCAGTGAGATCACACCTCCATGCAGCTGCCTCCACGCCTTCAGACCAGGAGATAGTACTCTTCAAAAGGGGAGGGTCAGACTAAGGATTTCGGATTTTATCTGCAGCCACAGAGTGAGTTGTTAACGTGGGGCTCTCTTGGCCTATGTACACTGCCCTGATGGAACGGGGCCGGATTGGAGTCCTCTCGCCAACTCCCTTTACCCAGATGCCTGCCAGACTCTCCCGTGTGTCAGTCCCCACAACCCCTGCAAGGCTGGGCCTAGGATCCCTGGGAGGCTTTGTCTGAGTATCAGTCAGATAGGCCAGGGTGGCTCCCCCGCTGCGGGGCTGTCCCCACACCAGCCGCTTCCTAGCCAGCAAGCGGCACATTAACGCCAAACCAAACAGTTTTGTGCTGTGCAATGAATCGTAGGAGATGGAACATGGGAAAGGCAAAGGCACTAGCTCCTCCCTTGTGGCATGGGGACCCCACAGGCAGCTGTCCTGAGGGAAGTTCACAGCCTGTTCTATGCCTGTCCCAAGCCTCCAGCTCAGGCCCTGGCAGTGGTGACACTGGAGGTGGGACACTTGCCCTGCCGCCTCAGGCGGCAAGACTCCCCTCTTCCCCAGTCCAAGGCCTTGTGTCCGTGGTGTCTCCTTGCCCTGGACCCTCTGCCCAGGGCCCCCTTGCCCTCTCCACAGCTGGTTCTGGTGTTACTGATGGCACAACCAACATCTGTCCTCAGCCCTGGGCCTGCAGCTCCACCCCAGCTCTGGCTGCCCTCCACCCTCCCTGCTTTTGCTCAGCCCTGTGCTGGCCTAGCCAGCTCCTATGGGGACACGACCCCATGTTGCTTGACTCCAGTGCCTGCCCCCCCTGGAGCATTGGCCTCTCCCAGATCCGTCCTGGGCACTGTCAGTCAAGATCTTGAGCTCTCATTTGCCCTTCCCCTTGGATACCAGGAGAGGGCAGACCAAGGAACCCCAGTGAGCCGGGCCAGCTCCCACCCTAGTTCTTTGCAGGTCCAGCACAGCGGTGGGCAAGGATTTGGTAAGCAATCAAGGGCTTTTCTATGGAAGGGTGCAGGGTCTGGGAGGGAGGTTGGGTGAAGATGAGAGCTCAGGGTTGGGGACTGGGATGCAGGAGAAGGTGTGGGGCCCCGAGGGGGGAGTTTGGGGGAAGGGATTGGGGCACAGGGTGTGTAGGACGGGGGATGCAGGGTCTGGCCAGAAGGTGTTTACCTAAGCAGCTCCTGGTCAGCAGCATTCTCAGGCAGACTTCCCTGTTTGCTAGCAGCCCCAGACCACTCAAGCCAGCTGGCTGTTCCATGTGGCTCTGAGCTTGTGGCAGAAGAGGCTTTGTGCAATCCCAGCAAAATCTCTCCGCTCCCATTGGCAGGTTTCCAGTCTATTGGAGCAGAGAGATGTTGCTGGGGGCAAGGGCAGCACACAGCCCTCCCTCCCCTCAGCACAGAGAGCCACAGGGAGCAGCTGGCCACGTTGATCAGCCCTGTTCTGTGCTGCAGGGATAGCCGGAGGCCAGGTTAAAAGGATTGGTGGGCCGGATCCAGCCCACCCTTGGTCCAGCAGCATCCTCCCAGTGTCACATCACTATTAGCTGGGGCATCAGCTAGGCACCAGGCTCCACAGATTGCAGTAGAGAGTTACCGGTGTAGGTAGCACTGCCTTCCTGCCCTGGGGCTGGCAGAGAACAGTCTCAGACACACAGGCAGGCACGGGAGCATGGGTTGCATTAAGAGACATTAACACTTCCAACAGCTGTCTGCATCCCCAGTTGAATAATAGAATACTAGGACTGGAAGGGATGAGAGGTCATCGAGTCCAGTCCCCTGCCAGCACGGCAGGACCAAATACTGTCTAGACCATCCCTGATAGACATTTATCTAACCTACTCTTAAATATCTCCAGAGATGGGGATTCCACAACCTCCCTGGGCAATTTATTCCAGTGTTTAACCACCCTGACAGTCTGCAACTTTTTCCTAATTGTCCAACCTAAACCTCCCTTGCTGCAGCGTAAGCCCATTGCTTCTTGTTCTATCCTCAGAGGCCAAGATGAACAAGTTTTCTCCTTCCTCCTTATGACACCCTTTTAGATACCTGAAAACGGCTACCATGTCCCCCCTCAATCTTCTCTTTTCTAAACTAAACAAACCCAATTTTTTGAAATGCAAGGGCTTGTCTACACTACAGGGGCCAGCAGCATAGTTATGCTCAGGGCTCAACAATCTATGTAACCTACTCGCTCGGTGAGTAGATTACGTCCCAGAAGAGTCTGGTTTGGGCAATCTGTGCATGCGCAGAACGCCGCACAGCGCGGCTGGTGAGCGGGGCTTGCTGCGGCTCCGCGAGCCCTGGTTATGCTGGTCTGACTTCATAGCTCAGACACAGAGAGATGCCCCCGCCCCCTCCTCCTCCTCCTGCTCCTTAGCTGCAGCCACTTCATTGTGAAGGAGACCAGGCCTGTCTCCAGTCTGCTTGCAAGTGGAGTGTGTTTACAGAGTGCTAAGTGCCGCTTTAGGCTGGGCACGGACTCCTGAGTGTTTGGGTGGGGCTCAGCCCTGATGCACGTGCAAAGCAGCAGGAGAGATTCTGCTCCAATCCAGCTGTATTGCTGGGCTGCCCTAGGACTAACTGGCAGTTAAGGCATTGGCTGGCACCACGATGGTCATCTCATCCCCTTCCCCCCACCTGTGTTAGATAACCAGAGTGCTCTGCAGGTTCTGCACATGGGGATAGAGAGGCACAGAGAGCAGAAGGGAACTTGTGCAAGGTCATCAGGCCAATGGCAGAGCTGGGAATGGAGCTAAATCAGAGGTTTGGCAATAGCTGGGGGGGGGGGGGGGAGGGGGAGGGTTGAATTCCCTCCCCCAGGCAAGGCTCTAGCAGTAGATTTGCCTCTACTCACAGCCATGAAAGAGCCCCAACAGGAACCATGCTGCTTACAGAGGCCAGCCCTGTCCTGTGAATTGGGCCCATAGCAGCATAGAGCGAGCACACGTTGGTTGCCATCTGCCTAGTGGCATTTCACAGCTCCCCCCTCCCCCCAGCAATGGCACAAGGGGCCAGGCAGGGCAGAGCAGGTGCCCAGTGCCTTACAGCAGTGGTTCTCAATTCAGGATCAATTGTTTTGGGAGCCCCTCCCCCCCAAGCTGTGCCAGTATTAGACTTGCTGGCACCCAGGGCAGAAAGCCAATGCCCCACTACTTGGTGAGGAAGCCTCCCTCCCCCCCCCCCTCCAGCCATACCCATCAAGGCTAAAGCTGAGCATCTGTTTCATGGGGGCCCCTTGGTCCTGGGCAGTTGCCCAACTTTTATATGGCAGAAAACAGGGGGGATACAATTGAGATGTGGCATTTGAGAGAGAGTTCTCACCTTTTTCTGACTCTTCTCCCCCGCCCCCCCCCCCCACTTACAGGAACAGCATAAAGGCCTGGCTCACAGAGCTAAGCCCAGCAAACATACAACAGCATTACAGCCAGGGAAGAGGGACAGCAATGCTCTGCCCTTGGCCAAACACTTGAGCTACACAGCATTTGGCTCAGTAGAAGAGCTAAGTATTGCTGCAATGCCACCAAACATGGCTAGAAAAGCCCATCACTGAATTTTTGCAAGAGCCTTTGCTAGATCCCCTACCCAGCACCTCAGAAGCTTAGGCTGCCTTTAGGTTTTTCTAATCCCACATCCAGTTCTCAGGAAGGGATTTCTGCAGCAGCTGCTTCACCTCCCAGCCCCAAGCCCCCAAGTAAAGAGAGGCCAGCATTGGCACAGGGACCAAGCCTTGCCTGTACTCACCACAGCCAATCTTTCTGGCAGCTCTGTCCCACCAACCACCCTGCTTTGCTCCTTGAGCAGCCCATACAATCAGCCTCTTTTATAGGCCACTTATTTAGAACAGGTGAGGGCAAATTCCTACCTTATCTCTCAGATAAAATCCTCCCTTCAGTCTACTCCCACTACAACCTGAGAACAAGCTCCCCCTGCTGGTGGCTATGGCTGGTTTCTAGCATATGGCCCCTTACTTGGCTCCAACAAGGCTCCCTGTGCAGGGATGGGGCCCTGTGGTACCCAGGGAATCCGGGCCAAACCGCTGCATGGTTTAAGTTGTAGAACTGGGTGCAGGTGCCACGAGGGGGGGGGGAGCCTGGCCAATGAGCTTTCAGAATGCTCAGTGACATCATCCCACGTGAGCTGCATGAATGCAGACAACACTGGGGCACTCTAATGCTTGCTTGGGCAGGGGTCTGGGCATCCCTGTTGTTCAGCAGGGAGGGCTGTGCTGGGTCAGTGCCTGGATGGGAGATCCCAGCAGGTGCTGAGGACCGAGGAGCAGGTTTATTCCCTGGACAATCCAGGAGGGAGCCCTGCTGGGAACCTGACACTTGCAATTATGGTAAATCCAAGGGCCAGGGAATGTGAGTTATCCTAGGACCATCAAAACTCGAATTGCAGGTGAGGCAGGCAGAAGTGCCCAGTGGGGAGAGCACTGGCCTGGGAGTTCAGTCCTGCTCCTATTTCCTTGCCTGCTGTGTGACTTAGCAAGCTGTTCTGTTTCCTTCCCACCCTGTCTGTCTTGTCCATTCAGCCTGTGACCCCGCTGGGGCAGAGACTCTCTTGCTCCATTTCTGCGCAGCGCCTCATGCGACGGGGCCCAAATCTCGGTTGAGTTCTTAGCTGTTCTTGTGATTTATACCATGGTGAACGGGCCAGTGAGCCACTGTGTGCGGTGATGGTGAGCGGTGCCAGGCAGGAGGGTCATTCATCTTCTTATCCCTATCTCTGCTGCTCTGTGATCAGCCCCCTTCCAACTCAGCTTGGTCCTTGATACTGCCAGCCCAGGCCAGTTAGAACCTGTGCTGCCATGGGGCCGCATTATGTGGGCTGTGGTTTCCCTCTGTACTGTGCATTGCTGCCCCGTGGGTGCAAAAGGGTTAAGTCACTCTCTTGGGGGGGGGGGGTATGGGGCCGGTCCTCAAGGAACTGATGGGACTTGGACCCATATCAACAGAGAATCTGAAAAGACAGTGGAAGCCCCAAGGGCTGAGACAGGCAGGTTGAGTGGCAAAGACAGGGGGAGGGGGGAGGTGGGGAAGGGAATATGGAGGCTGCTCTCGGGTTGAGCTGAGTGAGACAGAGCTGGAGCTGGAGCTGGAGCTGGAGCTGAGCTGGAGCTGGAGCTGGAGCTGGAGCTGGAGCTGGAGGAGTGCTCTGGCTTGGCCAGATGGACTCGCACTTTGGCTTTAGTTCTTTCTGCGGAGCTCAGGACTAGACTGGGTTCCAGCTGACTGAACAACCCTGCCCTGGTTTGAAAGGCTCCTGGTGTGGCTGCAAGTCCTCTCGGAGGCTCTGTGCCCTGGCAGGGACAGGACAAGCCCGTGGCAGAGGTCTGGCTTGGCTGGCTTCTGTGTGGAGAACCGAGGAGAGACGAGGATCAAGTGCTGGAGCAGTGGAGCCCATGGGCCCGCACCTGTGGAACTGAGCAGGTCGGGGGCCTGGCACTCTGCCAGCGTCACTCCCAAGAGATTGGCTACAGGCCGGGCATAGACCAGACCCTGTGGGTCTGAAACGGGGCCACTAGGAATCAGCGTGACCCCCATCCTTCCCCATCCACAGCCGTAGGTGCAAGGTGGCCAGGGAGTCTCTGCCAGCCAGTGGCGGGGGGCAAAGGGGACAGCTGCCTGGGAGCCTGGTGATTTGAAAAGGCCTGAGGCTCCAGCCGCAGTAACAGCACCTGGAGCCCAGGGCACTTTGAATTGTCTCTGCATGCCGGGCAGCGCTGAAGGGCCGGCTGGGGGAGGCTAGTCCCTGTCCTTGCCCCTTCTGCCCAACACTACCCCTTCCAGGGGCCTGGAGCTGTACCCTCTCCCTCCCGCGCGCATGCACGTGCACACACACACACACACACACACATACACACACACACACACACACACACACCTTGCCCAGGGCCCAGTGAAGTCTGTTGGCCACCCTACCCTGCGAGCTGCCCCCACACTGATTCTGCAGCTGGACATGCTGCTGCTTCCAGGAACGGCCTGAGGTAAGTGCCGCCCGGCCAGAGCCTGCACCCAGGGACGGCCCGTCCATATAGGCGAACTAGGCAGTCGCCTAGGGTGCCAAGTTAAATGGGGCGCAGTATCATTGAGGGGTTTGGAGGTGGGGGAGCCTATTGCATGGTTCACCTAGGGAGCCAGTTGCTGGCAGCTAGTCTAGGGCCGCCCCTGCCCGCACCCTCTCCTACTCCCCAGCCGCTGGCCTAGCCCTGAGTCTGAGCCTCCTCCCGCACCTAAACTCCCTTCCATAGCCAGGACCCTAAACCTCCTCCTGCACCCTAACCCCTTATCCCAGGCTGAGCCCAGAGACCCCTCCATTCCCACAGCCCCCCCCCCTTCTGCGCCCCACTCCGTCCCAGCCCAGTGAAACTGCATGAGAGTGGGGCAGAGTGAGGGGGGCAGCAGGGCAAAGATGTTTGATTTTTGGGATGAGACAGTAGGACAACGACTTTCTCTGGCTGTGGGGCTGCCCACGTTATGAGAGAGAGCTTGGCACAGGCAGTGAGGAGCAGTTAGGATCCAGGGCCTGAGCGTGGCGTTCTCAGGTGACTGGGCCTCCTCCACGGGCGTTTATGACACACTCAGGTGCCCTGGCAGCGGGGGTGCCCGGGAGGCAGTGAGCTTGGTTGGAGACCCTGCACAAGAGGCTGCTAACCCCCCCACCAGGACATTCAGCATTTGTTCCTGGGAGGGCTTCCCTCTTTGACTTGCTCACAGCCAGCTCTTCCATCCACCCTGCAGGCTGGAACCATCTTCTCCCCTGCCCTGAGTGACAAGTTCCCTGCTCCATAGTGTGGATGGACCCTTGTCTAGAAGTGTCCTTCATTTGGAAGGGTTCCAGATTTCCCAGTTTTCGGGGGGGAGGGTGAGGGGGGCTTGTTTGGGAGGCAAAGCAAGAGCAGGTGCAGGGAGGCATCCCAGATATTCCCTAGAATCTCAGCTGCTGTTTAAAAAGTCCAGTCTCCTGCTGTTAGAGGAAACTCACCCAAGAGACAAGTGGGGAGCCTGAGACAATGGGAAAGTGTCCTGGGGATTGGGGTGGGGAGGGGCTCTGACTTTCCATAGCGGGGAGAGGTGTGAATTGCTCTGTCATCCCTTTGCGGGCTCACCCAGAGCCAGGCCAGTGCTGGCACTTGGAGTAGCAGTGCCCTGAACTATTTCAGTGCTTGTGAAAGTTTGGAGCCACCATGGGGCGAGACCCAGAACGGCAGGGTGCCTTGCGCCTTATCAGCTCTCTTGTCTACAGGCCCCATGTCGAAGCACTTCACTCCATGTTCTCAGCTGTCCGTTTTGAGGAGAACACAGTTGTTTGGGTCTGTTGCAGAGAACAGCACAGAACTGGAGCCCTGGCGACTGGTGCCCTGGTGACCAGCAGACCCCGCTCAGACTGGTCCTGGCCTGCTGAAGGACAGTGGGCTGCAGAGGAGAGACCTCCTGGTTCCAGCCAGGAGAGAACAATGGACCAAGAAGGGGAGAAGCGGAGAAGAGAGGGACCCAGGCGACCCTGTCTACGTGGAGAGAAGAGAAGACAGTGGACAGGGGAGGGGCTGTTGCTGGGGATATTGGAGGCTCTGCTGGAAGATGGGGGCTTCGGATCTGGACAGAGAGCAGAGCCAGCTGGGCTCCCCTCGCTGCAGGGGAGACTGAGACGTGCTGGGCAGAGGGAGGCCAGGCCTGAGATATCCTTTGCTGCGTTCAAAGCTCAATAAACCCTCCTGTTCTGTGGTGGCTGAGAGTTGCTCTGGTCTGGAGAACAGGGTTGCACTAGTCCCTCGGAGGGTGGAGGCCCCAGGGGTGCAGAGGGAGTGGACCCCCCGGAGGCGCTCACGGCGGAGGCAGACATGTTGAAGGCCTTGAGAGGTGCCGTCCCGAAGGCGGAGGGGCGGACCCCCCCGGTGGGAGTGGACACCCCAAGAGAGCGTAGTTGCACTGGAGTGGACCCTCTGAGAAAGGGCTGTCACACTGCCACTGTACTGGAGTGGGCTCCCCAAAAAGGGACCGATGCACTGGAGATGGGGGGGGGGGTTCCGCCCTGGGACTGACAGGCCAAGTGTGGGCACGACCTGTGAGCCGTGACAACGTGGTAGCAGAGGATGGTTTGAGGTGCACCTTGTAGACCATTGGCTGTGGGTGCAGGTGCTTTGCAGAGTGAGTGCCAGCGACAAATGAGGGTGTTGAGGGAACCAGCGGAGAAATGGCCTATGCCCAGCTCCGTAAGAGCGACCTGGCACGTCTGCAGGGCCAGGGGGCTGAGTGTGGGGAGGCTCACTCAGAAGCAGCTAATAGCTCAGCTTATGGAGAATGACCAGTTGGCGCTACAGGTTCTGGGTCCCAGCAGAGCTCCCGGGATGCCCAGAGAGCCATGGAGTCGCCAGTGGGGGCAGTCAGTATAGCGGCCTGGAGTCTGTCAGAGCTGACTCACCAGTCTGCACAGGGGAGCCCCAATCCGGGTTCTGTCCAGCAGAGCTGAGGAGGCTGGAGCTGAATGTGAAGCAGCTGGAGCTGGAGGCGCAGAGACTGTGTCCAACAGTGGAAGCACGAGCTGGAGCTGCAGGAGAGATGGGCCAGGAGGTCCTGCCCGGGGGTACGCTGGGAAGGACCCTGGGATGCAGTGCTGGCAGGAAGCTGGACTCCAAGCTGCTACCCCGTTTAGAGAGATGACATGGCTGCCTACCTCCTGTCCGAGACAGAACATCAGAAATGGCTGCCCGTCGCAGGGAGCCATAGCGTGTAATACCTCTGAGGCTGGTATAGGGGGCTCTGTCTGTGCGGTGGAGTGTTTTCCAAATAAGGGCATGTAAATTAATAATCTTCCCCTGCTCGCTCCACCCATTGCAGTGAAAGATCAGCCAATGGGCTGACTTGTGCTCAGGCCTGCTACTCCACCCACTGCAGCAAAAACCAACCTATGGGGTGATAAGTTCACAGGCAATAAAACAGGCAGGCAGCCCCTCTCTCACTGGGGATTCGCATCGAGTGAACGCCTGGCCTGATCACCCAGACGCCTTGCACCCCCCGCTCTCGAGTCCTACTGAGCGTACTCCGAGTTGGTCGACCCGAGTGGAGACAGTTTATGAGCATGCGACTGGTACTTGTGTTCCTGCTGTCTCCAAAACTGGTATAACACCTCCCCCCCCCCCGCCATCATCCCTATCCTAATTGATTTCTTAGTTGTCCTTATTGCTTGTCAAGTGACAGTGGCTAAAAAGTTACTAAGTTAGTTTATAAATAGTTGTGGTTTAGGTTTTTTACTGTTTCCTTGTATAAAGTTGTGTAAATAATCAGCCCTATGGACAATACCAGTGTTAATTCAACTGTTCCTAACCCCTGGGCAGTTATTGGGAATTATTGTGATTTAGAAAAGCCTCAGGGAATTGTTTTGTGTTGTCTGGCAATCTGTTTAATTTTTGTTCTGATGATTGTCTGGCGTCATCAAAATACAATCAGTTTGTGCTTTTTAAAACCCCCAGTTGTGGTCTCATCCTTTCTGGCATCCCTTCGAACCTCGTGTATTACAGGGACTGACATGGCGTCACGAACAGGATGCCGGAACCATGACAACTCTGACAGTTGCCCCTGGGCTAAAACTGAGACCCCAGGTTCTGAGGAGGATCAGTTTAATCATTTGCAATACCACCTCCTCTGTACTCGACAGCGCGAAGGGGCCCCTAACACTTTTGACTGGGTCTGTATCATAGGACACGGCCATGATTTTAGGACCTACACCGTTCCTTTGGGGTTGAGCGATGTGGGCTGCTTGCTAACTTGCAATCCCACCTTCAGGGCCACCCCGGCCGATAATAACCTTCAACCGTGTCTCACTCAAGTGGGTGAGACAGCCCCTAATTCAAACCCTCTTAGCCTCTGGAAAGAGGTGAACAGGGTAATTAAACTCTGTGGGGTAGCCCCCTCCATCTTGGCCCCCGAGCCAAGAGCCCCACATGGATCACCTACATACCACCTGTTAATAGGATTGGTCCAAAGGTTAGATGGGATAAAAAAGGTTAAAAAACTACGCCCCGATTCTTATAAATCAGAGGATGTTCTGGCTGCCATCTGCAATACCCTAGCAGCAGCCCTTGATAAAGTTACCGTCTACCATGGGGTCGTTACAAATTGTGCCCGTGGGGTGGCGCACTCGCAGTCGGAGGGAGAACCAGAGTCTTCCCCTCAGACGCCAAAGACGCCTCCTTTAGAGACACAACTTCCTCCCCCATACCAAGGCTCTCATGACCCACCAAACATTTACCCTGGCTTGACTACCCTGAGTTCAACCATACCCACAGCTCCCGACCTGATTGTACCGGAGGCCCTTCCTGTGACCGTAACCCGATCAAAAATGGATGGTCAGGGGAATACCTCTCAGGTAACTGAGACCCGCCCCCAAACCAAGGCGGAAATGAAGGAGTTCATCACGGATACTACCCGACGTCCAGATGAGCCTCCTATAATCTGGGTAGGGAGATTAGCCTTGGAACAGGGGAGTGACTGGGTTGACTGGGAGGAAGCCTTAACGTTAACCCGTACTGGGAGCTGGTCGCGGGGCCTTATGGGGGAAGTACTGGCAGCGAATAATCATTGGCCTGTAACAGCCACGGCTGCCGCGCACCTCCAAATACAAGGGGGATTTCGCGCAGTACAGATGCCACCTGATTGTGTGAATAACTCCACTACCCTTATGTACGCGATCGCTGGGAGTTCTATTCTGCTCTGGGATCCCACCGCACACCCCCTCAACTTAACTAACGTTCAGACGGTAGCACAAAACCCATTTCGTTTTGTTGATGATCCCACTCAGATTCCCATAGAAGATGCGGCTGTTACCCTAGCTGTGGACAACAGCCCTAATCTCGACACAGGGGCTCTTCTGTGGCTAAGGGGATACACAGGACAACCTATTGGCCGACTATACGACGCTGTAGAGAGGGTGAAGTGGGCAACACTAAAGGCCGCCCTACTTGCAACCCCCTCTACTCTGGTGAAAGGGTCCAAAATGGTGCCCAAACCCAAATACCCCGAGCGTTCGTTCATCGAGCGTAAGATTTTTGGATTTTTATTGGGTAAGGGACTCGCCAAGGAAGCTATTAGGAAAATGAATAGTGATCAACAGAAAGACTTGGCTGTGAAATTGGAGTGGGAAGATCGCCCTATTCCCCCGCAGCCAAAAAACGGGGAAAGGCCGAGTGCCTAGCGGTCACTCGGCCCGATTTAAATGACCCTCGACCCTATCAAAACCTGACTACCGAAAACGAGACAATTATCCCCTTTTTGTTAGACACGGGGGCACAGGTATCCATCATCCCCCCCGATATGCCCCACACCCCCACTGGAAAGATAGTCTTTGTACAGGGATTAAATAGCGTTGAAGCAACCTACGTTAGTCTGTCACAATTGGCTTTCTCTTCGATCTTAATTAGCCCGCCTTGAGGGCGTTGTTTGTCCCCTTTTTGTTTTTCAGGTACCAACCCATTCGAGCCCCCCACCGGCTGTTTGACTTCCGGAGCCGACGAGAACCATCAAGCTGGAAAAAATTTAAGTCTGCCACTGAATCTTTAGTTTGGGGATATGTTACCAAATGTCCCGCAATCTCGAAGCCCTCACTAATTTGACCGCTGAAGGGTTTCGACAAGTCGATTTGGCTCTCACTGTACTAGCTCATTATGCCGAAAAGAATCGTCTAATGATACAGGTTATATTGCAGAAGGACTTTCGTATGGCACTCGAGGACCTTGACCCCAGGTTTAAGGACCAATCCTGTTTGCGTTTCAAGCCCGGGTGGAACAACGTTTCAGCCATCACCCAACAGCTGACCTCACTTGCAGTTCGGATTCGCGAACAGCGGGAAGAATGGGACTGGTGGCAAACAAAACTTTCCTCTTGGGGACTGAGTACTTGGGCATCCACCATTAAGCAGTGGTTGATTGTATGTGCTCTTGTGTTACTAGCCTTTTTAGTGGGCACTGCTGTTGCAAAAGCTCTTATCCACAGAGTTGTTTCCGCATTCCCTGTTACTGTTGCTTACTTTTCCTTTTCCCCCTTTCTGAAGACAGCAGCTCACCAGAACCTCAATTTACCCAATTGGCTTCTTGCTAATTACCCTTACGTGCGCTCTCACCTTAGGCAACCCTCTTACCGCTTGCTCCGGACAGCCACGGGGGCATGTCCGAGACAGAACATCAGAAATGGCTGCCCGTCGCAGGGAGCCATAGCCTGTAATACCTCTGAGGCTGGTATAGGGGGCTCTGTCTGTGAGGTGGAGTGTTTTCCAAATAAGGGCATGTAAATTAATAATCTTCCCCTGCTCGCTCCACCCATTGCAGTGAAAGATCAGCCAATGGGCTGACTTGTGCTCAGGCCTGCTACTCCACCCACTACAGCAAAAACCAACCTATGGGGTGATAAGTTCACAGGCAATAAAACAGGCAGGCAGCCCCTCTCTCACTGGGGATTCGCATCGAGTGAACGCCTGGCCTGATCACCCAGACGCCTTGCACCCCCCGCTCTCGAGTCCTACTGAGTGTACTCCGAGTTGGTCGACCCGAGTGGAGACAGTTTATGAGCATGTGACTGGTACTTGTGTTCCTGCTGTCTCCAAAACTGGTATAACACCTCCCCTCCCCCGCCATCATCCCTATCCTAATTGATTTCTTAGTTGTCCTTATTGCTTGTCAAGTGACAGTGGCTAAAAAGTTACTAAGTTAGTTTATAAATAGTTGTGGTTTAGGTTTTTTACTGTTTCCTTGTATAAAGTTGTGTAAATAATCAGCCCTATGGACAATACCAGTGTTAATTCAACTGTTCCTAACCCCTGGGCAGTTATTGGGAATTATTGTGATTTAGAAAAGCCTCAGGGAATTGTTTTGTGTTGTCTGGCAATCTGTTTAATTTTTGTTCTGATGATTGTCTGGCGTCATCAAAATAAAATCAGTTTGTGCTTTTTAAAACCCCCAGTTGTGGTCTCATCCTTTCCGGCATCCCTTCGAACCTCGTGTATTACGGGGACTGACACCTCCCAGCCTTTGAGAGGGCTTGTGATCTGCACCGGATTAACCCTGCAGACAGGCTCCGCTGTCTGACCCCCTGCAGGTGCCCAAGACCAAAATGACATTTGGCCAAGTGGACGGGATTGAGACCGGGGACTATGAGCTTTTCAAACAGGCCTGGCTGCTGAGGTTTGAGCTGACCTCGGAGGCCGACTGGACACGGTTCTGGGGTGTGCACAAGTCCCCAGAGCAACTTCCTTGGAGGTGACACAACCTGCTGGGGGCATATCTCCACAAGTGGGGGACGGGGGCTGGGGCTACAACCACTGGGGATGTGTGCAACCTGGTGGGGATGGAGCAACTGTAGGACAATTGCCCTCCAGACCTCAAGGTGTGGTTGGCCAACCGGAAGTCCAAAGACTTGCACAGTGCGGGGACACTGGTGGATGAGTTTGTGGCCAGCAGATCAGGAACAGGTGGGCGACTCACATCAGGCCCCGAGAGGCACTGGCTCAGGGGTGGAAGGGCTAACTCCACAAGTGAGAATGGGCACCCCAAGAGAGGGTAGCCACGCTGAAGTGGACCTCCTGAGAAAGACTGTCAGACTACCATTGTAGTGGAGTGGGCTCCCCGAGAAGGGGATGCCACATTGGAGAGGGGTGGTCCCATCCGGGGACCGATGTGTCAAGTGTGGGCATGACCTGTGAGCCGTGACGCCCCACTCACCAGATCTTCCGCTCCCGGCTCTGATCCTTCCCCGAGCCCTCCCAGGATGGGCTGCTGCTGTTGCTTGGTGAGTCTCCCTCCTCCCCTCTCCTTCACCCCTCTCCACCCCCAGTAGGGGCAGATGAGAGTTTTGCGGGGCCCAGGGCAGCACAATTTCGCAGGGCACTTCTCACGGGCGTCTCCTCTCTCACCTGTGTTGCGCGGCGTTTCGGCGCATGCGCGTGCGCTCCTCCACCGTGCAGCAGCCGCCTTGCTCGCCCTGCCCTATATCTGCTGCTGGTCCCCTGGGGGACTGACAGACTTGCCAGGCCCCTGGGCCAGGTGGGGGAGACTGTGTGCTCCCATAAGGGCTGGGGCCTCAGGCCAAAGGGATGGGGTTATGGCTAGCCTCCCCCGCACACTTCCGCCAGCCCTTCAGAGCTGTGCAGAGCTGTGCTGGTGATTTAAAGGGCCCTGGGCTCTGGTAGCTGTGCCTGGGAGCCCTAGTCCAGGGGTGGCCAACTCACGGCTCACGAGCCGCATGCGGCTCTTCCCCCCCTTAAAGTGCGGCTCGTGAAGCCGCCCCTGTTCCTCTAGAAATGGTCCTCGGCTCCCTCTGCTCACCGGGGTAGGGGAGCCATCTGGTGTGGCGATTCAAAATGGTCGACAGGAGCCTGTTGTGGCCAAAAAGCCTTGTCTTTTCTTTTAAAGGGGCAGCGGTTTTTTTTTTTTTTTTTTTTTTTTTTTGCGCAACAAAAATTGCTCAAAAAAAAAATTCTGGTGCGGCTCTTCTCTCATTTTTTCTGCCGCTTTTCGGGACTGGCCCTAGTCCCTTTTGAATCGCCAGTCCCTGGGGCAGTTGCCTCCTTCCCACCCGACCCCCGGCCGTCAGCAGCCCTTTGGAGATTCCCTGAAGCTACCGGTGAAATCTGTTGGCCACCCTGTCTCTTAGCTGCTCCCTCCCCAGCACCGACTCTGCAGCTCCCATTGGCCAGGAGCCACAACCAATGGGAGCTGTGGGAGCAGTGCCTGCAGGCAGGGGCAGTGCGCCCAGCAGCCTGGCCACCCATGAGCTAAGGAGCCCAGGGATGTGCTGCTGCCATTTCCCAGAGCAACAGATCAGGCCCCCTCCACAGGCTGTTTATGACACACGTGTCCTGCAGAGGGTTTTGCGATTACTGATTGTCTGTCCATGCCTGGGACTCCTCACCCTCCACCCTGTGGGGGAGTGTGTGTGTCAGGATCCTGGATCCCTGCCTCTCCTCTTCTCTCCAAAGCCCTGACCCCCAGCCAGGCTGGAAGGGCAGCCCAGCTGGGAGCCTGCAGCTGTGGGGAGACTTGGACCCTCCATCTGCCCTCGGTGAGGGACCTGGGGGGTGGGAACAAAGCCCAGGCTGGGGTTGCTCTCGGGCCCCTCTACTCAGGCAGGTGGAGGGTCTGGGGATCGCCAGCCTGGCTCCAGCTTCCGGCTTGGTCAGGGACCAGGGCCTTGGGGGAAGTGGACGGCAGGGATGGGGCCACGAAGGGGAAGGAGCCTTATGTCCCCTCCACTTTTAGGCAGACCCAGTCGCCCCTGGATCAGGGCATTGATGTTTCCCTTGATTTGCAGTGGTGTGAATGGCAGGGGGCGAGCCCGGCACCTCTGGGCCCGGCGTGGGGCCCGTGCAGACCGGGCTGATGATGTCAAACAGCTGGGGTTTGGCGAGAGCGGAGCAGACTGCTGCTCCATGTGACAGGGCTTGCAGCAGAGCTCGGGGCCCTGCTGAGGCCCGCCCCAAGCCAAGCCCAGCACAGGAAGCCACGGCTCAGAAAGGAGAGCTGCTGGCGGCCTTTGGGGAAGTGAAGCTCCGTGGTGGCTTCGAGCGCTGGGGCCAATCAGAGGGGGGATCGCTGCCTCCCCTCCAATCAAAGAGGAAGCACCAACTGGACAAGCAGCCCCATCCTCCCAGTGCAGCCGTGCCATTTTGGTGCCTGTCGGGTTGTTGCCGGAGGGTCGGCCTGGCCTGCTGCCTGCAGCAGGTTATTTGGTGTGGAGCAGGGCACAATCTCGCCTGAGGAGATGTCTCTCCCCTCCATCTACCAGCACAAGTTTGCTGAGAAGCTGACGATCCTCAATGACAGAGGGAAGGGCGTCCTCATCCGGATGTACAACATCAAGAAGGTGGGTGGGGCCCACCAGCGAGGGGCTGGGTGTGTACCAGGGTTGGGCTTGCTAGGGAAAGGCCGGTTCTTCTATGATTACAGCAGAGGGTTGGGAGCCAGGATGCCTTCCTTCCTGGCCTAGGGAGGAGAGTGGGGTCTAGTGGGTAGAGCAGGGGCTTTGGGAGCCAGCACATCTGGATTCTATTCCTGGCCTAGGGAGGAGAGTGGGGTCTAGTGGGTAGAGCAGGGGCTTTGGGAGCCAGCACATCTGGATTCTATTCCTGGCTGAGGGAGGAGAGTGGGGTCTAGTGGGTAGAGCAGAGGCTTTGGGAGCCAGCACATCTGGATTCTATTCCTGGCTGAGGGAGGAGGGTGGGGTCGAGTGGGTAGAGCATGAAGCGGGGTCAGGAGTCCTACTGTTGCCAGACTTGTTCTGGGTCTGAGGGGAAGCTGACTTCTTTCACTATCTCAGGGGCTAACGGCTCCTTTGTGGCAGCAGTGATTGTAGGGGAGGGGGGGGTTGAATTGGGATCCAGCCCAAGGTTTGGTTGAGAATTCAAGGCCGAAGCAGGGCAAGGGTTCAGGCTCAAACCTACTGAGTTGTTGCTCCCTCAGATTTTGGCCCCGGCTAGTGGAAACCTCAGGCTGCTCCCAGGAGGGCCCTCTTGGCCTCATATCTCCTGCGAGCCACCCCCACTGCGCAGGCAGGAGGCAGGATCCTCTGGCCACATATCCTTATGGGACTCAATCCCCAGGGATGCCAGCTCCGTGTGTGAACTACCTAGAGCATGGACATGCAATCAGTGAAGTCCCCCCAAACCCCAGCCTGGCTGCACCCTGACCCCTCTCCTGTGCTGGGCTGGCAGCTCTTGCTGCTGGTCACACAGTTCAGCCTTTCTTGTAACATGCCAGTCACGCCCCCTCTGCCCTGCCCATCTCCTGCCATGGCTGGAGGCCAGTATTCCTAGGAGGCAATATTGCTGCATGTGTGGGCGGCTGGGTCTGGGAGCTCAGGCCTAGCAGACTGCACTGGCGGGAGACAAGATTCCTGGTTCTCTCCCAGCCTCTGTCCCTGACTGGCTGCATCCCCCACTGTGCCTCAGTTTCCCCATCTGTGAGATGGGAAGGAGGAGACAGATCTGGCTCTCTGAGGTGCCTAGGGATCCTTGCTGGATGATGAATGTTGGGCACTCCCGGGGCAGTGGTCAGGGTGTGGGCTGGCACGGTGAAGGGAGCCTCTTCTCTTGGCTCAGGGGGTCGACTGATCGGGCTGTTACTAGTTTCCTGCCGTTAGACAGGCTCATGTGACAGTGCCCTGGGAGTCAGAACCCAGCTGGGGCAAGAGGCTGCGGAGTAGAGCCTGGAGCCATTCTAGTCACAAACCACAAACAGCTGCCATCTGCTCTCTTCCTGGTGCGGCTGCTCAGCAGCTTCCTCTTTCTCAGCTGGGCCTGGTGATAGCATCCTGTGTGCACGGATCACAGCCTGCCCCGTGCCCCAGTCCCCATGTTCTTCCCCAGGACTCCCTGCTGGGCCTCCCAGAGCTAGTGGGGGAGTTACTGGCCTTTGACCAGTCTATTAGTTGCTCCTCCCCCCTTGCTGCCTCTATCAGAAAGAGGCAGCAAGGGTGGGGGAAAGAGGAGGGGGTGCTTCAAAGACCCCGGGCTCCACGCCGCGCTGCCACTTTGAAATGCCGCATGCCGCCTGGGGCCAGTTGGGAGTCCCCAGCTGTCCCGGGCTACATGCAGCGTTTCAAAGCAGCAGCACCACATGGAGCCCAGGGACTGCCACTTGGAAACGCCACATGCAGCCCGGGTCTCCGGCTGGCCCTGGGCTCCATGCGGCGCTGCCACTTTGAAACACTGTGGGGAGCCTAGGGCAAGCAGGGAACTGCTTGAATCCCCCGCTGGCCCTGTGCTCCCCACAGCACTTTTGCCTTTGAAGTGTAGCCACAGCCCCAGGGCTGTCGCTACACTTCAAAGGTGGAGGTGCTCTATCGACTGATCGAGTAGTCGATGCAAATTGCACCGACTATTCAATTAGTCAATTAATCGAAATTTTACATCCCTACCACTGATCCTCAACTCTGGGGGTACGTCTAGACTACAGGCTTTTGTCGACAGAGAGCGTCTAGACTACATCCAATTCTGTCGACAAAGCAAGCCGCTTTGTCGACATGACAGTGTAGAGGCAAAGGACAGTTTAGATGCAATAATGCCTTGTGTCGACAGAACTCTGTCGACAAAAGGAGTTATTCCTTGTAGAATGAGGTTTATAGCCATCGACAAAACTGCTGAGTTCTATCGACATTATGTTGACAGAACTCAGCAGCAGTGTAGACACAGGTATAGTTTTGTCGACAAAAGTCCACTTTTGTCGACAAAACCCTGTAGTCTAGACACACCTGTGTGTGCCAGACAACAGGAATAGGGCTAGGACTTGGACCCCTTCCATGCTCAGAGCCCTCTGCCTGCCACAGGGATCTCTTCCATCACTGCTCGCAGTGCAGCAGGGGTAGCCCATCGGTGGTCTGAAAACCCACATCTGGGCCAACAGATGCATTTGAACAGATCCCAACATCATTTTGTTTATTTATCATTGGCACGGTTGTTGTTGTTGTTGTTGATTAGTTTCTCTAGAGGCTGGACCTTAATGAAGAATTTTGTACCTTGACAAAAAAGAATTGTCTATCCTGGCAGTACAGAGTCTATGCCACACAGTTCATTCCATTGGCCAACCCATGCAAAGTTAAATAACGTCATGAGTTCACCAGTCCCAGTCCCTGCACCCCCCCCTTTGTTCCACAGGGCTGGGATAGAAGCAAGGGGCTGCAGGCCAGAGGCAACATTTCAGATTTTGGTGGGAGGGGACAACTTTAAGCATGCCAGGGGCTACAAAGGCACCTGAAAACTCTAATTTTTTGCAGATAACAACTTAGTAGTTAGCTGACAACAGCACTGTATCTAGTTCCTATAGAAAGAAAGGAAATAACTATTAGATCCACTCAACTCTACTACTAACATGTTCTAACATCTTGTGTCAAGTCACTTAATGACTTAACCAACCAACCCAACAATGGAGGTGCTAAGGTGCTAATCGTTCTTATCAGGCTCTTGTAAACTATTTGAACCATCTACTCACAATCTCTCTCTCTCTCTCTCTCTCTCTCTCTCTCTTTTTTCTTTCCCCCTCCTTTTTTCTCTTTTTTCCCCTCTCCTCCCCTCCCCCCCATCTTATTTATTCTTGAATCTGGACTTCTAACAATCCAGTAATCTGAAGAAGCGGGTTATGCCCACAAAAGCTCACGATACATCTGCATGTTTTGTTAATCTTTAAGGTGCTACTAGTCTATTTGCTGTTTTTTAAGTTTTTCCTGTTATAGACTAACTCGGCTCCCCCTCTGAAGCTTTTAAGGAACATTGGTTAGTTTTAAAATGTTAATGTATATTCTTACTCTTGAATACAACAACAAAACAACTGTAGGGAAATCTAGATTACTTTCACTCTTGTTTTGTAGTTCACCCAGCATGGTTCACCTTTTAACTATTGGAAGCATCCTACTAGGGCAAGGCCTTGTGTATTTATATTGCACCTACCTGGAGGTGACGCTTCAAGTCACTTGCACACTATTGCCAACCCCAAATGTTCAGAAATCATGAATCAGACTCACCAAAAATCTGAGATTGGCTTTACAATCCTGAGATGATGTAAAAAGTAACAGCTTGGTGTTCTTTGTATTTACTTTCTACTTTTTGAGCATTTAGGGTGCACTGGAGGGTCACATTTTGATGCTTTCTGCACCACCGTAATGGCTAGAAAGTTCATTTTTCCTTAAGAAGGAAGGCGGAAATCATCACACATCCTCTTGACTGCAGGAGCTGAGGCTTCAAGGAAAACAATAATTATCATGAGGCTCACAACGAAATGATGAGAGTCAACAACGGTGCTTTTTCTGTTCAAAAGCTTATTACTTTCCAGAGAGCTTTTCAACACAATGCTACAGTGATCGAGTTGCTCTTTCCACAGGAGAATATTTTAAACTAAGGCTGTCAAATAATTTAAAGAAGTAATTGCACACTGTTAGTAATGGAATACCATTTATTTAAATATTTGTGGGGTTTTCTACATTTTCAAATATATTGATTTCAGTTACAACACAGAATACAAAGCATATGGTGATTGTTTTATATTTATTTTTCATTTCAATTCACTTAATACAGAGGTGGGCAATAATTTTAGAAGGGGGGGGCATTTCACAAAATTTTGAAGTGGCCCCAGGCTACCCCAGAAGGGGCTAGGCCTCAGACAGTTGCGGCGGGGCCAGGACACTTACATGCTTCTCCACCCACAGACCCTGATTGGCCTGGGGGTGGGGGAGCAGCAGGGTGTCTGCAGGCCAGATCAACCTACTTGGTGGGCTGGATTCAGCCCGGGGATGCTCTCTTGCCCACCCTTGACTTAAAACAAGTACAATAGTGCAATTTTTTTTATTGTGAAAGTTGAACTTACAAACGTAGAATTGTGTAGAATCCTCCCCCCACATTCAAAAATAAGGCAATGCAAGACTTAAAAGCCTACAAGGCTGCTTAGTCAAACTCCTTAATCAGCCAGTCACTCAGACAAACAAGTTTGTTTACATTTATGGGAGATAATGCTGCTCACTTCTGGTTTACATCACCTGAAAGTGAGGACAGACACTGGCATGGCACTATTCTGTCTGGCATTACCTGTTAGACACATGAAAGATTCACAGAGGACATGTGTTTATGCTGATGATGAGTTATGCTCAGTAGTGATCCAAAGCAGTACACTGCAGACCAACACGTGTTCATGCCAGATGCCATCAGCAGAAGGTTGATTTTCTTTTTTTGGTGGTTCGGGTTCTGTAGTTTCCACACCTGAGTGTTGCTTTTTTAAGACCCCTGAAAGCATGTTCCTCACCTCATTCCTCTCAGATTTTGGAAGACACATCGGATTCTTAAACTGTGGGTGGAGTGTTTTAGTATCTTTAGTACGCTCACATTGGTACCTTCTTTGTGTTTTGTCAGATCTGCAGCAAAAGCATTCCTAAAACACACAACATGTGCTGGGTCATCATCTGAGGCTGTTATAACACACAGTATGTAGCAGAATGTGGGTAAAACAGAGCAGGAGGCATACAATTCTCCCCCAAGGGGTTCAGTCACAAATGTAATTAACTCATTATTTTTTAAGAACATCATCAGTATTGCAGCATATACTCCAGAATGGTGGCCAAATGAAAAATGTTTAGCACATCTGGCACATAAATACTTTGCAAGACCAGCTAAAAAAGTATCATGTGAACATCTTGTAAATGTAAACAGACTTGTTTGTCTTAGGCTACATCTACACAGCAGCCTTTTGTCTGCAGAGACAATGCAAATGAAGCGCTCATTAGCATTTGTCCTGCTGTCATTTGCATATTCTCTGCTGATGCTTTTGGTGGAAGATGCTAAGGGGTTTTTTGGGTCTATCCTGCTTGTTTTTGCACAAAAACCTCTTCTGCAAAAAGCATGGGCAGAGAATATGCAAATGACAGCACGACAAATGCTAACGAGCGCTTCATTTGCATTGTCTCTGCCGACAAAAGGCTGCAGTGTAGATGTTGTCAGAGGCTATGTCTACAATCGCACCATATTTTGAAATAGGGATGCAAATGTAGGTATTCGAAATAGTAAATGAAGCCAGGATTTAAATATCCCGTGCTTCATTAGCATAATTGTGTCCGGCTGCTATTTCAAAATCACGCTATTTCGAAATAAAACACCCTGTGTAACCATGTTTTTTTAAATTAATGGAGATTGCCTATCTCCTAGAACTGGAAGGGACCTTGAAAGGTCATCGAGTCCAGTCCCCTGCCTTCACTCGAAATAACTGGTAAACCTCATTGTATGTTTGGTTTTTTGAGTGCAGTTATATAACAAAAGAATTTTTACATTTGTAAGTTGCACTTCCATGATGAAGAGATTGCATTGCAGTGCTTGTAGGAGGTGAAGTGAAAAAGACTACTTCTTTTATTATCATTTTTACAGTGCAAAGGTAACTACCACTGGGTAGATCTGAACCTGGGAGCTTGCAGTTTAGTGTAGGAGCCTCTATACTACAGCTTGCGCTATAAAGCTAGCTGGCTCACAGCTTGGGCAGCAGGGCTCTGTTGTTCTTATCTCTTGCTGTAAGTGGTTTTAGTGCCATTGCATGGGACAATGAACCACACTAGGGCTCCGTCTATACTGCAGGCTTCTCGCGCAAAAACTTTTTGTGGAAGAGATCTTCCACAAAAAGTTTGCGCAAGAGCACGTCCACACTGCCATGGTTGCTCTTGCACAAGAAAGGTCACCTGTGCTTTTTCCGATTTTTTGCTCAAGAAATCCCTGCTGTCCGTCCACACACGCCTTTTTGCGCAAGAGCTCTTGAGCAAAAAGGCTTATTCCCTGTAGAAAGAGGAATAACTCTTGTGCAAAAGCCCTGTCTTCTGACAATCTACTGTACTTATTCCTGCGCAAAAACGCACTTGTAGTGTGGACCTTCCATGAGTTTTTGCACAAAAGCGCTGCAGTGTAGATGTAGCTTTGGTTTGTGGGTTATGCAAATGTTTGTAATAAAATAATCACATAAAGTGTGCAGGGTGCACTTTATATTCTGTGCTGCAATTGAAATCAATGCATTTGAAAATGTAGAAAAACATCCACAAATGTTTAATACATTTCAATTGGTATATTCTGTGTTGTTGAACAGAGCAATTACAGCTCCAATTCATCATGATTACCTTTTTTGAGTTCACCATGTGAGTTAAGTGCAATTAATTGGCAGCTCTATTGCAAACCAAACCCCACGAAAATTCCACATTTTAAAGATGAGAAAAAAATGGAGTCTTCTGAGGTAGCTGAGGGCCATGGTAGGCGGGAAAGGAAAATAAAGAGACACAGGAGCTCTAAGCACCTATTTTTCTTGAAAGAGAGCTGGTGGGTCAAAGCTTCCAGTCCTTAATGAAATAACACTTTTGATGTCGTCAGCGCCACCGCTCGTAGAAATCAGTATGTGCTGACTAACTGTACCCTTGGTCAGATGTTGGCTGCATGTACGTTCTCTCTGTGTGGCGCGCTGGCTCTTGCCAAGTATGACTGAACTGCCCCAGTAAGCACAGACTTGTTAGTAGCCAAGCACTGGGTGAGGTTTACTGCTGGAGAAGCATAGTAATAGCACCTGGCAGATTGTCCGGGGAAGGAGACACTAAGACATGTGTGCCCGCGACACAGGACTCAGCTCAGGCAGTGGCGAACTTCCCACTGCCCCTAGGCACTGCCACTGCCACTCCCACTGAGGTATCTCATTATGGCTGGTATTGGGGTGTTCTGGCACCCCCCTTCTGGATAGGGTTACCAGATGGTTGAAACAAAAATACCGAAACCTCCCCCCCCCCAAAAAACAACAACGAAACACTGGGAAAAAATTCTGTTGAAGGGGAAAAAAAGGTGGGGGGGGGAGACAAATTTTTTAAAAAATAAAACAGCATTAAAACAGCATGTCCCCTTTAAGTGCAAGGATAGGAACCAGGGAGTCGTTGAGCACTAACACCCAGGGAAAGCATTGCTTCCCTTAGGTCTTTTGGCCAGCAGCCATTTTGTGCCGGCAGCCTTGGGGAACCAGGTAAGCATGGGGGCTGGGGTCGGGAGGCTGGGGGTGTTGGGAGCAAGAGGTGATCTCAGACAGGCCTGGCACTGAGTGTTTGTAGGGTTGCCAGGTGCCTGGCATTTTCGCCTCCTGGCCAGGGAAAAATTCAGAAAATACCGGACCAAAATGTCCGGTATTCTCTGGATTTTTTTACCGGACGGGAGGCGAAAATACCAGACTGTCCAGGTGAATACCGGACACCCTGGTAACCCTACTTCTGGAATGTGTTTGTGTGAGTGTCCTGTGCCTCAGAATAGGGTTGGCAGGTGTCCGGTATGGGTCCGGACAGTCCAGTATTTGCGGATTCTGTCCGGTAAAAAAAAAAAAAGGAAAATACTAGACATGTAAAATGTCTGGTATTTTCTGTTTCTCTCGGACGGAAGGCCGCTTGGGACATTCCTTCCCTGCTGCATCTGGTGAGGGTGGAGGGAGCTTGGGGATTTAAAGGCACTGTGACTCTTTTTTTTGTGCAGTTGTTTTGGGTTTTTTTTGCTCAACAACTTTGGTCCCCATGGGTTATTTTTGTTTTTGCTCAACCAATTTTTTTCCTGCCATGTTTGGTATTTTTTGTGTAACTATCTGGCAACTCTACCTCAGGAGTGTGTGTGGTTTTGTAATTCCCGCCCAGAGTCTGCGAGCGTGCACACAAGCAGAGCCCAACTTTGCTAACTTTGGGTGCGTCTAGACAGCTCCCTTCTTTTGAAATAAGCTACGCAATTTGCGCCACCCAAATTATTACAAGTCTAAATTGAAAGCGCCAAATTTCAAAATAAGCTCTGTCTACACAGCGCCAAATTTCAAAATAAGGCACTATTCCGACAATTCCCTTAACCCTCAGGGACGCCGGAATAGCATGCCCACTATTGCAGGAAATAGCAGGTGCTTTTAAAGACACAGCATTGCTATTTCAGGATGCTTCCAGTATCCAGAAAGAGCAATGCAGTCTAGATGTACCCCTTGTTTTCTATTAGCAGGACCTGTTTATCACTTTAGTTCAGGCCTCTGACCTCATACCAGAGCTCTGAACCAAGATCTCGTGTCTCAGGTTCTCTTTCTACTACACATTTTATACTTAAATATTGGAGCCGTCTTATCTAGGGCTACACGCTTTATACACGTTGGCACAGGGGTTACATTCTGCAATATTCTGAACAGTGCTGAGCTCTGTGAATAATGCAGATCATGATCATCATTGCTGACTTTATGCACTTTTGTGGGTTCAATTTCGGTTCCTTGTTCAGGAATTGGCCTAGATACAACTGAAATCCTAAGAGTTTGAGACATAATGCAACACTCACCCGACACCCATTCCTTCCTTCCTTCCTTCCTTCCTTCCTTCCTTCCTTCCTTCCTTCCTTCCTTCCTTCCTTCCTTCCTTCCTTCCTTCCTTTTCTCAGACTTGGAACAAAAAAAAGACAAACTAAATGGGTTTCAGTCAAAATGGAAAATTGCACCGCAGCCCTTGTGCTAAAACCCAAGCGGGGGCACAATGTGACACCCAGAGTTGTCCCTAGGGGGGAACAGGGCCTGCCCTGCCCCCACTCCACCCCTTCCCCCTGCTCTGTCCCTGCCCCTTGCCCAAATCCCCCTCCCCCAAGCAACGTGAGCTGTGGGAATACCTGGGGGCCTGATGTGAGGCAACAGCAGGGGTCCAGCCCCCCCTCACTCACCATAGCACTGGGAGATGGAGCGACACAAATAGCTGCCCATCTCCCAGCCCACTGCGCTCTTCTTTGCAGTGGCAGTGGGAAGTGAAGCACCCTGGGGCTGGATTGCACTGGCCTGGCCTGGGCCCTGCAACTCCTGTCCATAGGATGGGTGAAGTGGGCCCCGTGGCTCCCCCTTCCAAGCACAGGGCCTGGGGCAGCCGCTCCGAACTGTCCTAGGATGGGACACTCTGCTGCCTCCCCTTGGGGTGAAGCGATCGCCTCTCATTTGCCATCCTTCCTGAATTCAGTTGCCTAGGATCGTTTCCTGGAATCTCAGGCAACTGGCCTTGGCTTGGCTCCCATCGATCTCAATCCTCTCCTTTTTGCAGCAAGAGCAGGTTGGGCCTGTACATAGGGAGCTGGAGAGACCTGGGTTCTACCTCTCCCCAGACTGCCTGTGGGGTCACCGGCCAGGGCCTTAGGGACAGAGCTTGACAGGTTCTAGGCACCCAAAGACGCAGCTCAGCTTCTAGTGGGGTTAACAAGGCACCAAAACCTTCTGGCTGCTTTTGAAAATGCCACTAGGTGCCCACATGCCTTTGCAAATCTGCCCTTAGAATCATAGAACACTAGAACTGGAAGGGACCTTGAGAAATCATTAAGTCCAGTCTTCTGCCCTCATGGCAGGGCCAAGCACCATCTAGACCAGCGGTTCCCAACCTTTTCCAGCTGGGGACCCAGGGCAATTCAAAAAATGTGTGAATGGCTCCTTAAGAGCCACCTGGGGAGGCACCTGCAGACCCTTTTGAAATGTAATGGTGACCCATATTTGGGTCCCGACCAACAGGGTGGGAAACCCTGATCTAGACCATCCCTGATAGATGTCTATCCAACCTGCTCTTCAATATCTCCAGCGATGGAGATTCCACAAACTCCCCAAGCAACTTATTCCAGTGTTTAACCTCCTCGGACAGGTAGGAAGTTTTTCCTAATATCCAACTTAAACCTTAAGCCCATTGCTTCTTGTCCTGTCCTCAGAGGCCAAGGGGAACAATTTTTCTCCCTCCTCCTTGTCATACCCTTTTAGAGACTAGAAAACTGCTCTCATGTCCCCTCTCAGTCTTCTCTTTTCTAAACTAAACAAGCCCAATTCTTTCAGTCTTCCCTTAGTCTGTGTGTCCTCCCTCTCCTCCACCCCCCCCCCCCCCGTCCCCCGTGCAATGGGATAACGGCCCTGCACGGCCTCCCCAGGGCTGGGAGGAGACCGACATAGTGAGGCGCTCAGGTACTGTGATGAGGGGGAGTGGGAACTTCTCTGCACCACTGCCAGCCCTTCCCTGGGGTTTGGCCCCTTCTTTTCTCCCACCCCCTCACGTCTCCCTCTTTTCCGAATGTGACCTTGGCTCAGAAGGCTTGGCTCTGTTAGAGGTCCCTGTTCTCTCTTCAACACCCCCACCCTGCCCCATGCAAAGGGATTCCTCCTTTCTATGCTCCTAAGCACTTCCAGATCCTTAATGTACTTGCCAGTGCAGTGAAGAGGCCCACCTGGGAGCCACTCCTGTACCCAAAGAAACTCCTGGACTGCAGCAGCAGCCCCCTCCCCGGCCCCAGTGGCGCCCCGCTACAAGCCTGGGTGCAGGGCCTCTGACAGAGCTGGGCGGGCGGAGCCCAGGGCTGTGGGCTATCAGTGTGGAGCATCACTACTGGACAGGGCATCGATTTCTCTGGCGGGCAGGTGGGGCCTGTTTGGGTTTCCATGGAGAGCAGGAGCCACTGGACCAGGCCCTGCCCTGCCTGGTGGCTCAGCCCTGCTGACGCCTGGCACTTCCTCTGTTCCAGACGTGCTCGGACCCCAGGAGCAAACCCCCCTTCTTCACCGAGAAAACGATGGAGGCCTCCATCAAATACATCAACAAGAAGTTCCCAAATGTGGATGCGCGGAGCAGCACGGTGAGCAGCCTCCCGCAGCCAGAGGCTCAGTCCCTTGCCCATGGAACAGCTCCCACATCGGTCTGCCCAGCCTGGGGGCTCAGATGTGGAGAGGCCCCATGTCTGCAGGGATGTGGGGATCCATCCACTCCCACCCTGCTGGCACTGCCACCCGTACAGCCCCCACCCTGCCAGTGCTGCCCCCCATACAGCCCCATCCTGCCGGCCCTGCCACCCGTACAGCCCCCACCCTGCCAGTGCTGCCCCCCATACAGCCCCATCCTGCCGGCCCTGCCACCCGTACAGCCTCCACCCTGCCAGTGCTGCCCCCCATACAGCCCCACCCTGCTGGCCCTGCCACCCGTACAGCCCCCACCCTGCCTGCATGGTGCTCGGATGTGTACTGGCCACCCTCACCCTGTCACGGCACCATACACATGGGAGGCAGGAGTGTGAGAGGTGCAGCAGCAGCCCCAGTTTTATACCAGGTATCTTCACCACTGGCCCCACAGCAAGGTCCAGGCCATCAGCCCCGCACCCTGAGGCTCCACTGCCAGTCCCAGGGTCCCAGCAATTGGCTCAGGGCTCTACAGCTGCGTCTGGCTGTGCCCCCCTTCCTCCCAGGGCAGTGAGGGGCACAGACAGGAGAAGGGGAGGAGAGCTCAGCACCCCTACCCTAGAAATCATTCCAGCACTACTGTAGGGTGCTCGGATGCATACAGCCCCTTCCCCTGCTGCTGGAGTGCTTGGCTCTGCATAGCCTGCCCTAGCTTGAGGGCTGCAGATGCCCTGGGGCGAGTGTGCCAGGGCAGCAGCAGCCAGCCCTGAATGCCAGTGACCCGTGACCCATGGGGGAGGGGAGGGGTGGGGTGGCTGGTTCTGTGGCAGGGCCGTGAGCTGGCAGCCGCACAGTGACTCCCCCCCCCCCCCCCCGCCCACCCTGCTGTGGGCAGCCGGGGGAAAGCCACTCCCTGTGTCTGACTTTTGCCTTAGCAACACCTGGGCCCGGTGCACAAGGAGAAGGGCGAGATCATCAAAGTGCTCAGCAGCTACTACCAGACCTTTGTGGACGTGATGGAGTTCCGGGTGAGTTCCTGCAGGGGGCACCATGGTCCCGTGCAGACGGGGGGGGGGGGGGGGGGGGGGGGGGGGAGGCAGGATGAGGGGGCGGGGTCAGGAGGTGGCCCAAGGGGGTACGGTCCTGGCCTGGGATTTGCAAGACCTGCCACAGACTGCCCGGGTTCCCCAGGATCAGCCGCCTCCAGGGAGCCAAATGCCTGAACACCCTTGAGGCCTGCAGGTCAGGCTGATAACACAGCTCCACCCCCCCCCCCAGCATTGTGGGGAGGAGGGTAAATCCATTGCAGATTGCAGCGGTGCCCAGATGCTGTGGTGATGGCCGCACGTGGGGGGGATGCTTGACCCAGCTCTCACCTGCTTTGCACCCGTCTGAGTGGGTTTGCCAGGGATGGAGCAGGTGCTGCCCGTGTCACGGAGGCTGTGTGGGGCTGAGGTTGGCCCTAGCTCCCATGTGAGCCCTTCCCCAAGGTTCATTCCAGGCCCACTGCACCTTGGGCACTAGTTACACCAGACCCTGTTGCTCCTGGAGCAGTAGGAAATGTTGGGGGGCCTTTGCCCTACTGTAGGTGCCAGATCTTGGGTGAGGAAGCTGCCTGCCCTCTTGGCAGAGCCCTCTGCCCCTGCTGATGCAGCCTTCAGTCTGGTAATACTGGGGTGTGGGGCTGCCGGGGCTGTGGCTTGGGGAGGGGCTGGGGGCTCCGAGGTGCGACTGACACAGCTTCCCCTGGCAGGACCATGTGTACGAGCTGCTGAACACCATCGATGCCAGCCAGTGCTACTTCGACATTGTGAGTGTGTGGACAGGGTGCCGCAAGGGGTGGTGCATGGGTAGGGACAGACTGTGTGTGTGTGTGTGGGGGGGGGGGGTTGCATGGACAAGGTGCCCAAAGGGGCAGAATCTATGGGGGGTACATGCACAGTGCTTGCATGCGCAAATCCTCGCACACTTGCGCACACTGTCACTGCCAGTCCCTGCCACCCCCTGCTGTGCTATCCCCCTACAGCACGTGAACTATGACTTCACCAAGAACTACCTGGACCTGGTGGTGACCTACACATCTGTCATCCTGTTGCTGTCGCGCACCGAGGACCGCAAAGCCCTGATCGGGATGTACAACTGCGCCCACGAGATGATCCAGGGCAGCGGGTGAGAGGGAACTGGGGTCTGGAAGGGGGAAGGGTTGTGCTGGAGAGGGTGGCACACACAATACTGGGCGGAGCCACAGGATCAATTAACCAGTGGGATTCCCTGCTGCAGGACAAACATGGGCCAGATGGCTCCACAGGGCAGAGTGTAAATCCCAGAGGTAGCGCCCATGTGGAGGAGAGAGGAGTAGTAGCAGAACTTGCAAGGTCATTTGCTGTGGAGTGCATGACCTGGACACTGGGTAGCAATTCAGGGAGGGGTGCAGAGTCCAGGCACAAGGAGGCTGTTTGCCATAGGGTGTGTGACCCGGACCTTGGGGTCAGTTTGCTGTGGGGGCATGAACCAAATCTCTGCCTTTGCCGTCTGCCTGCAGTGACCCCAGCTTCGCCCGGCTGGGCCAGATGGTGCTGGAGTACGACAGCCCGCTCAAGAAACTCACAGAAGAGTTTGGGCCTCACACCAAGGTGAGTGACACTGGCGAGGGTCTGTGCTTGGGGGGAGGGGTGGCTAGCACTAGTGATAACCACTGGGCACAAGAGGGGGGACTGGCACTAGTGATAACCACTGGGCACAAGAGGGGGGACTGGCACTAGTGATAACTACTGGGCACAAGGGGAGGGGGCGGATGGCAATGGTGATAACTACTGGTCCCAGCTGTCACTGCCTGCAGTAGCCTTCCCAGGAATTGAAATGGGGGGGCGGTTTCTAACTTACAAGGGAGGGTGTCAGGGCCAATGAGGGGTGAGACCGTGAGGGTGAAGGTGGGCTGTATGGCACCATAGTTCACAATACTGGGGGGATGTTGGGGAAATCCGGGGGGTATACTCCCCCATAGGGGTGACTTCCTGAGAACAGTCCGGGCTGCATGCACAGTCCTGTAAGAAGGTGCTCTCCCCCACCCCCCAGCCCCCGCTTCAGGAACCGACCGACTACCACCTAGCCAGAGCCTCGTCCTTTCCTTGCCTCCTCCCCCAAGGGCAGGGTCCCTCACCCGTATCTCGGGCTCAGCCACAGCCCCCCCAATAGGCACCCACCCTCACCTATTGAGAAGTGGTTTCTTGCCAGACAGAATGGATCCAGCTACGTTTTCATGCTAATCAAACCCTCTTAAGCTCTGTCACCTCTTTGCGGGGCGCTAGTGGGTGCCTCTAGGACAGGGGGTCCCTAGCAGTCGGGTATGACTCTTGTGATGCAGTTTAGATGGAACGTGAGGATCGGACGCCCTGCACCTCAGCTACTGGCTGCTGCTTTTCCATTCTCTCTGCAGACAAAGGCCCTAGGCTTTAGGCCAGGGGCGGGGAACCTCTTTTGGGTTGGATGGTTGGGGAGGGGGAACGGTGCTGACCACAGTAAAATCAGTGTGGGGGGGGGGGAGGGGAGGTGCACAAAAGTGAGAAGCAAAAATAAAAAAAGCCAAACCAACCAACCCCAACCCAACTCAAGATCCCTGGGGAGAGGCAGGACACTCCCCACCTTCGCTCCCACATCAGAGCCTGGGGGGCCCAGACTAGTAGATATTGTGAGCCCCCGCTATGCTTTTGGATGGGGCCAAAATGAGGAGTTCAGTGTGGGAGGGGGCTGCCGGGAAGCAGGCTTGCAATCTCGGTGGGAGGGAGGGTGCAGGAGTGGGTTGGGGGTCTGGAGGGTGCTAGGGTGCAGGAACAGAGGGGAATGTCTGGCCACAAGGGGACTGCAGGCTGGAGCACCAGCGCCAGCTCCCTGATGCTGGCGGGAGTCCCGAGCCTTGGGGGCCAGATCCAGGCGAGTTGGGGGCCAGATCCAGCCCCCAGATCCCAGGCCCTGCTTTAGGCCTTACAATGTGGCCATATCCTGTGCCTGGCCTCACGCCGGCCCCAAACCTGGCTCCATATCCTGCCTTATGCCTGGCCCTGTGCTCTGCCTTATGCCTGGCCCCTATGGTGCTCTCCTCACCTGGGGGCAGGCTACAGGCCCATATCTGGGCCCTGGGCCTGACCTTGCTGCTAGGGGGCTGTCTAGCTGGAGTTACAATTATTGCTGCTGCTGCCCTGCTAACTGCCCCTGCCCCCTCCAGGCCGTGACCAGCGCCCTCCTCTCTCTCCATTTCCTCTTTGCCCGGAGGAACCAGTCAGACGAGCAGTGGCGCAGCGACCAGCTCCTGAGCCTGATCAGCAACTCGGCCACCATGCTGAGCCCGGCCAGCTCGGACGTCGTGAGTCTGGCCTTCCGGGGCCTGGGGCCGGCTGGGGGGGCCCTGAGTGCCGGGCTTGGGGGTGTTGTCTGCAGGACACTGTACGATGGCTCTGCCCACACCCAGCTGAGGGCTGTGCGGCAGGTCCCAGGAGTCTGGGGCAGACCCCAACCTCTTGTCCAGCAGGGGCTGCGCCCCGTAGGGACTCCAAGCATGCATGGCAGAGGGGCTGCTCCGATCCCTGTCTGTGGGGAGCTGAGGGCAGGCTGCCGTGGAAGGTGCCCCTTGGTACCCATGACAACGAGGCTGGGAACGCCAAGGTCCGGCATGCCACGGCCAAGCCCACACCAAGATCTGGCCCAGGCAGCCATTCATGTAGGACCCGGTGATCCAAAGAGCTTGGCCACGGGTTCTGGGGCCTGGGAGGGCAGGGGCTGGGCCAGCTCGTCAGGCCCAGGGGGAAGTCAGGGCTGAGAGCCAGGATAGCAGCTCTTGTTCCTGGTGGCAAGACTGCTCCTCCCTCTCCCCAGATGGCCTGCGAGTACCTGTCGCTGGAGGTGATGGAGCGCTGGATACTGAGTGAGTCACACCCCACCTGGTGGAAGGACCCTCCGGGCCATGGCTGGGCCTGGCACAGACCCCACGGCCTCCGGATGTAGCAGGGGAGGGTTGCATCTTCCAGTGATGCCCATGGGAATCCCTGCCTGCTCCCGGCATCCCCCCATCTACCCCCATATAGACCCCTCCCTCCACTCTATCCTGCCCGTATACACCCATCCCCACCTCCTGAGATCCACCTATCTCTGCCCATCCATCCACACAGCTATAGACTCCAAGGGAACGTCTCCATACTGATATTAATGAGCCTCCCTCGTCTGCCTCGGGGGTCTCTTTCTCTCCAGATGATAATGCCTTGTCCAGGGAGTCACCAGCAGGTGTTTTCATAGTATAAGGCCCCTCGTGTGATGGGCGGGCAGTTGGCAGGGAAGGGTATGACTCACCTCGGCACCTGCCTGGTCCATCGAGCCAATGATCACTACCCGTTGGGCCCAACAATCTTGCCAGCTTTCTATCCACCTTACAATCCATCTATCCAATCCAGACTTCCTTAACTTGCTGGCAAGAATATTGTGGGAGACTGTATCAAAGCTCTGCTAGAGTCAAGGTATATCACAGCCACTGACTTTGCCACGTCCACAGAGCCAGTTACCTCATCACAGGAGCTAATCAGAGTGGTCAGGCACGACTTGCCCTTGGTGAATCCATATTGACTATTTCTGATCACTTTCCCTGCTTCCAAGTGCTTGAAAATGGATTCCTTGAGGATCCCTGCCATGATTTTTCCAGGGACTGAGGTGAGGCTGACTGGTCTGTAGTTCCCTGGATTGTCCTTCTTCCCTTTTTAAAAGGCGGGCACTGCATTTGTCTTTTCCCAATCATCTGGGATCTCTCCCAATCTCCATGAGTTTTCAAAGGTAATGGCCAAAGGCTCTGCAATGACATTTGCCAACTCCCTCAGTGCCCTCGGATGCATTAGATCCGGGCCCATGGATTTGTGCATGTCTAGCTTTTCTAAATAGTTCTTAACCTGTTCTTTGTCCACCGAGGGCTGCCCACCTCCTTCCCACACTGCGTTGTCTAGTGCAGCTGTCTGGGAGCTGACCTTGTCTGTGAAGACAGAGGCAAAAAAACCATTGAGTACGTCAGCTTTTCCCACATCATCTGTCACTAGGTTACGTCCCTCATCCAGTAAGGGCCCCACACCCTCTCGGATCACCCTGTAGAAACCTTTCTTGTTCCCCTTCACATCCCTTGCTAGCTGCAATTCCAATTGTGCTTTCGCCTTCCTGATTACTCCCCTGTATTCTGGAGCAATACATTTATACTTCTCCCTAGTCACCTGTTCAAGTTTCCACGTCTTATAAGCTTCCTTTCTGTTTTTAAGCTCACCAAGGATTTCCCGGCTAAGTCAAGCTGGTCACCTGCCATACTGCTGATAGGAGCTGAAGGCTGCTCTCAAATCCCCCCTCTCTCTTCGCTTCTGCAGGCTAAATAAGCCCAAATCCCTCAGCCTCTCCTCATAGGCCATGTGCTCCAGCCCCTCATCATTTTGGTTGCCCTAGTTCTGCTGGAAGGCTCCTGCTAATGTCCTCCCCTCTGCCCCTCCCTGCAGTCGGCTTCCTGCTGTGCCACGGCTGCCTGAGCTCTGGCCCACAGTGCCTGGAGCTGTGGAGGCTGGGCCTGAAGGGCTCGCTCTACATCACCCTCATCCGGGATGAAGCCCTACAGATCCACAAGGTCTCCGAGGAGCTCTTTGGCAGCCTGAAAGGGTAACGGGGTAGCAGGGGGCTTCGGTGCTGCAGGGGACATTGGGGGTGTGAGGGTGGGAGCTGACACATGCATGGAGGATGACTGCTGGGGGCAAGCCAGGTGTGTGTGGGGGGTGAAAGGCAGGGGCAGGAGCAGTTAGTTGGTGGGGGCATGTGGGGGGGGCAGTGTTTCCTCTTAATTTTTTCCATCCATGGGCAAAATAATCATTGTTACGTGCACCAAGGCAAGTGCGGATGTTCACCACCAATAGAAACACATGCTACCTGCTTTGGGCAGCTGTGGGCGCTCAGCTAATCAGCTGGGCTGCACCTGAATCTCTCCTGGGTGGCCACCCAAGTGTTCAGTTTCCAGGGAACACAGGTGTGGGAGGGCGAGCGGCTAGCACAGGGCGGAGGGTGGCTGCTGAGGGCAGGGTAGCTGGCAGGGCAAGTGGATGGTAGGGGTCGGAGGGGAAGGACAAGGAGAGCTCTATGGGACTAGTTCAGCATCCCAGGATTGGTGCCACATCTCAGCTTTGGGACAGGCCTTGGAGGGACTCCTGTGATGTGCTGGGCACCCCTCACCGGTTCCAGCTATGGCCCCTGGAGCTCATCACTGGACTGACCAGAAGGGGCAGCACAGGCTGATCTGGCCAGCCCCGGACCTGGGGAACCTCTTTTTCAGGCCTTGTGTTTCCCTCTCTGACTTCCTCACATCCTCCCTCTCCAGTGCTAGGGGTTCCTTCCTGCAGCCCAGACTCCCATGCCCTCGCCACACCCCCCATCTAGACCTGGTCTCCAGCTGCGTTCCTCCTCCCGCTGGGCCCAGCTGTCCCTGTGCTGGCGGCTGGGTTTTCCACTGCTTCCTCAGACTTTCCAGCCAGATGGGGCATCCTCAGCCAGCCGTGTAGTCACCCATTCAGGCTCAGACAGCTAGACAGCACCTGCCTTCCCCACCCCCCGACTCTTAGCCAGCCCTTATCCCTTAGCCAGCACACTTATCCCTCATCCTCCCCACGGGATAGCAATGCATTGGGGAAACTGAGGCACACGTCGGCTTCAAGAAAATATTACTGAAAATTCTGTTCTGGAGTCCGGTGGGTTGGCTGAGCTGCGCTGGGGTGAGGGGATGGGAGAGGGGCTCTCACAGCAGGCTGGGGGCTCCCCTGCCAGTAAGCGCTCACTCTGACCACCTTTGCAGGTATGGGAAGCGGGTGGCGGAGGTCAAGGAGTGCAAGGAGCAAGCTGTGGCAAACAGGTACAGGCTGCCTGGTCCCTGCGCCCGCCCATCCCCATTCTCACCTGGGTCATCCACGGGGCTGGGGATTTATTGCTCATGGCAGGTGGGTCTCGCTGGCACTGGCCAGTGCCCTTTACAGTGTGGGCAGGGCCTGTATAAAGGCTCTGAACTAGCACCTCTTGTAACACATGGCACTGGGTGCTGCTCCACCCCTGCCCAGCCAGTGCCCCTAATCCCAAGCCACAGCCCCTGTCAGCCCTGCCCTGGGCTCCCCTCCCCCCAGTTCAACGTGTGCCCCTCACTCCCCACCGCCCCTGCTGTGGCCCACCAGGATGAGAGATTTGCCCCGGATGCTGCAGCCCCACGCAAGACCCTACATGGCTGTGGGATGACACGGGGCTTGCCCTGCTGCAGCTGCATCCAGGGTGGAGAGAGGAGCCTTGGACTCCCTGGTGCTGGGTGGGCTCTGGGGTGGGCATGGGACTGGGGTGGGGGTGGGCAGTGCAGTGTCTGGTACAATCACCCCCCCTTGCACAGTGGCCAGTTGCACCGGAACCGGCGGGTTTTCCTACGCCACGCGGTGCGGGAGCTGGAGGCGCTGCTGGACGACCAGCCCGGGCTGCTGGGCCCCAAGGTGAGGGGGGCAGGGCTGGAGCCAGGAAGGGGCATGAGGGTGTCTGTGTGCATGTGTGTGAGTGTGTGAGCACCCTGTGCTTTCATGTCCAGTCCCCCGGCCTGTCTCACTGCCAAAGGGCTCCGCTCTGCCCCGCAGCCTTGGGTCTGGGGGAACATGGGGTCTCCTCAGTGGTGAGTCCTTGTCATGCTCCTCCAGTCCCAGGAGACCCCCGCCAGCAGCGTATCAGTGCCCCCAGTCCCGATCCACAGCCCTTGCTAGCCCAGCCATGGCTCCGCCCGCTGCCCTACCAGTGCCCCCAGTCCTGACCTTCAGCCCTGCTAGCCCTGCCTTAGCTCCGCCCACCACCCTACCAGTGCCCCCAGTCCTGACCTTCAGCCCTGCTTTGCCCTCCCCCCTCCATGGCCCCGGTCCAGACCCACAGCCCTTGCTAGCCCAGCCATGGCTCCGCCCGCTGCCCTATCAGTGCCCCCAGTCCCGACCTTCAGCCCTGCTTTGCCCTCCCCCCTCCATGGCCCCGGTCCAGACCCACAGCCCTTGCTAGCCCAGCCATGGCTCTGCCCACTGCCCTACCAGTGCCCCCAGTCCCGACCCTCAGCCCTGCTAGCCCTGCCTTGGCTCCGCCCACCGCCCTACCAGTGCCCCCAGTCCTGACCCTCAGCTCTGCTAGCCCTGCCTTGGCTCCGCCCACCGCCCTACCAGTGCCCCCAGTCCTGACCCTCAGCCCTGCTAGCCCTGCCTTGGCTCCGCCCACCGCCCTACCAGTGCCCCCAGTCCTGACCCTCAGCTCTGCTAGCCCTGCCTTGGCTCCGCCCACCGCCCTACCAGTGCCCCCAGTCCCGACCCTCAGCCCTGCTAGCCCTGCCTTGGCTCCGCCCACCGCCCTACCAGTGCCCCCAGTCCTGACCCTCAGCCCTGCTAGCCCTGCCTTGGCTCCGCCCACCACCCTACCAGTGCCCCCAGTCCCGACCCTCAGCCCTGCTAGCCCTGCCTTGGCTCCGCCCACCACCCTACCAGTGCCCCCAGTCCCGACCCTCAGCCCTGCTAGCCCTGCCTTGGCTCCGCCCACCGCCCTACCAGTGCCCCCAGTCCTGACCCTCAGCCCTGCTAGCCCTGCCTTGGCTCCCGCTGTGACTGGATCAGAGACCAGTGTGGCTCCTCCTCTCATCTCTTGATCAGTCCCAGTCACTGTCTGAGCCTGAGACCACCCTGGGGTTTCCTGCGACTTAGGCCCAAGGGTGCCCCTTCCCCGGCAGCAGGGCGAGCTGGCTCTGCCCCAGGCTGTCTCTTGTCCTCAGCCTGTGACAGGTTTCACCCCCAGAGCCCAGAAGCCCACCCGCCCCATAGCTCGGACATCGCTTCCTGGACCAGCGCTCAGGCCAGCTGGCTAGTTCTTAGCTCTCAGCAGAGCCGCCCCGCCCCGTTGGGTGCCATGGCGAGGAAACGGTCAGACACAGATGTACTCTGCCCGCCAGGAGAGGTGTGGGCCTGCCTGCGTCCCCGGCCATGCTGAGAGGGTTGTTTCCTCTCCAGGAAGCGGTTCCCCCCATTCCTGGTCACCCAGAGTGACCACGCGCACCATGCCTGCCCACGGGGGGGGGGGGGGAGGGGGGGGTGGTATTTGGCTCTGACAGCCCATGAGCCCTTGAGCCCCAGGGGCCCAGCCTCCAGCCAGGCCTGAGCCATCCCTGCCTGGAGCTGATGGCACCAAACTCCTTGCCAGGCTCTCTTCGTCTTTATGGCGCTCTCCTTGTGCCGCGACGAGGTGAACTGGCTGGTGCGTCACGCTGAGCATGTCACCAAGACCAAGACCCCTGAGGACTATGCCGACAGGTCAGGCCAGGGGCAGGGTGGGCACCATGGGGGTGGGGACGGGGGGTGTCCTGGGCAAGGGGGTGCAGATCCATGGTAAAGCCTGGTTGTCGGGGAGCAGGCTTTGGGGTGGTCTGGGGTAGGGGACAGACCCTGAGGGAGTCTGGCTCTGTGAGGGAGGGAGCAGGCAATGTGGGGGGAGGTCAAGCTCTGTGAGGGAAGGGACAGGCACTGAGGGGGGGTTGGCTCTGTGAGAGAGGGGACAGGCACTGGGAGGTCTGGCTCTGTGAGAGAGGGGAAAGGCACTGGGGGGGTTGGCTCTGTGAAGGAGGGGACAAGCACTGAGGTGGGTTGGCTCTGTGAGGGAGGGGACAGGCATTGGGAGGTGTGGCTCTGTGAGAGAGGGGAAAGCACTTGGGGAGGGGGTTGGCTCTGTGAAGGAGGGGACAGGCACTGGGGGGGTGTTTTTCTCTGTGAAGGAGGGGACAGGCACTGAAGGGGGTTGGCTCTGAAGGAGGGGACAGGCACTGGGGGGGTGTTTTTCTCTGTGAAGGAGGGGACAGGCACTGAAGGGAGTTGGCTCTGTGAGAGAGGGGACAGGCACTGGGGGGGGTCTGGCTCTGTGAGGGAGGGGCCAGGCACTGGGGGTTTGGCTCTGTGGTGGGGGCTAGGCCCATGTGGGACTGGCATGGGGAGGGGGAGGCACTGAGCAGGTTCGGCTCGGAGGGGGACAGGCACTGGGGGGAGCTGATCCTCAGGGGAACAGGCCTATGGTGGGTCTGGCTCTAGGGGGGCAGGCGCTGGGAGGGCTAGCTCTCAAGAGTGGGGGAGACGGACACTGGTCGCTGTGAGACATGGGAGGCCGTGGGACCCATGCTGAGTGGGGTGCACTGGACCTGTGGGCCTCCTGGGCAGAGAAGAAGGGCCGGGTCTTTGCTCAGGGCCCCACAGCCTGGGGGTTAGGAAATGGAGCCAAGTGACATGACAGCAGTTTGTGGCTCAGGTAACAATCCTGGGCCCAATTCGGCCAGTGGGCAGGTGGGCTGGATGCTGCAAGTGGCACCCGCTTTGCCTGGCGCAGCCTGAAAGACATGAGCTAAGAGCATGCGAGGGGAGATGGCTCCTGCAGGGAAGGGGAGCTGCGGTGGGGCCTGCCCTGGGTCGGGAAGTTGGCAGCCCTAGCTCCGTGGGCACAGGCGTCCCTGGGGAACCTAGAGGGGAACACGTGCCCCTGGGCGGTGGGCTGATCACAGCTTGTGTGGACACCTGTGTGAGGGGTGTGGCGGGAGCCCTGTGGCACTGTGGTGGGTGCGAGGCTGCCCTCAGCATCCAGTTTCCAGCTGGAGCTGTCAGATTCGGCTCCATCCTGGCCTGGCCCCTGGAGGCTTGGCCAGCGCATTAGGATGCGGAGGGGAGCGTTGTGGGATTGGCAGCAGAAGCAAAGGGCCCACAAACCTGGGCAGGGTGGCTGGGGCGCAGCCCTGTCTCCCCAGAAGAGCCTGACCTGGCCCCGTGTCACCGCTGCAGTCACATTGCTGAGGTGCTCTTCCTCATGGAGCAGCTGCGTGTCCTGGTGCGCAGGCACAGCCTGGTGATCCAGCGCTACCACGTCCAGTACCTGGCTCGCTTCGACGCCCTGCTGCTCAGCGACATCATCCAGGTAGGCCGGGGAAGGGCTGGGGGAGCTGGATCAGCCAGACGCGCAGCCCTGGGAGGGGAAATTCCCTGGCCCTTGGGAGCCCTGCAGGAGCCATGAGCGCCCTGCACCCTAGCGGCCCGTGAGACGCCCCCTAAGCCGCGCCCGTCTCTTTCAGAATCTGACCGTGTGCCCCGAGGAGGAGTCCATCATCATGTCGTCCTTCGTCAGCAGCCTGTCGTCCCTCACCCTGAAACAAGGTACGCAGCCTCCCCTCCCCGCTCTGCCCGGAGCAGCAGCTCCAGCCCAGAGCTCCCAGAGGGCGGTACGCTGCAGCCAGCCAGGACCCAGCCCCACCCCTGCCACCCATGCGAAGGGGGCAGCTGTGGCAGCCGGGCTCTGCTGTGCCAAGCCAGCCCCCTATGCCCCTGTGTGCTGAGTCAGCTGTGGGGGCAGGAGCATCAAGGGGAGAGCCCCCCTCCCCCACCCATGGGCCCACTGCATGCTCTGAGCCATTTCTCTTTCCTGCAGTTGACAACAAGGAGAAGTTTGATTTCTCAGGGCTTCGCCTGGATTGGTTCCGGCTGCAGGTAACTCCCCTCCCCCTCCCCCCTCCCCCTCCCATATGTGTGCGTCCCTATTAGGGGCTGGGCATCTGCCAGGGTGCACCAGCAACCCCTGCCCAAGACCCTGCCAGCCCCGCACTGGCAGCCCCTTCCCCACCCGGCCCCGTGACAGGTGGCAAATGGCGACCCCTCCCTCCCCCCAGCTCAGCCTCCTGCTACACCCAGAACAGCCTTGTTTCTGTTCACTGACTAGGGCCATGGCCCTGCTCCAGGCTCCCCTGTCCAGCCACAGGCCCATGGGACGGGGAGCTTGGGAGCTGGTGGAACTGCCCCTGGTAGGACTTGACCCTTGAGCTGCCAGCACCAAGCACGCAGCCCAACTAGGGGAGCTGCAGAGCAGATTGTGGGGGAGGGACGATATGGCTGCCCCAACCCTGGGCTATTTCTCACCCCTGCTTATCCCCTCCAGGCTTACACCAGTGCGGCCAAGGCCCCCTTGCAGCTGCGTGAGAATCCGGACGTGGGCCGCGTGATGAACCTCATTGTGTTCCATTGCAAGATGCTGGACTCACTGGAGGAGCTGCTAGTGGAGACTTCGGACCTGTCGGCCTTGTGGTGTGTACACCGAGCGCCCCGTGTGGGCAGGCCAGTGCCGCCCAGAGCCTACTGGTGCCTCAGTTTCCCCATCAGACAGTGCGATGCCAGGCAGGATCTGTTACCCTCGGAGCCATGATGTGTCAGATGGCGGGTGGGGAGATTTGGTGCCCATGGTGTTGCTAAGGCCCGGTTCCCAGCCCTGTGCTCAGTCTGTTTGGACCTGGTCCCTCCCACATGGAACCTCACACTCATGTACACCAGGCACCACACATGGAATCTAGCTGTGATTTAGGGCAGTTGCAGAGGGCACAAAGGCTGGCAGGATGAAGGCCTCTGAGTGGGATGTGGGTTGGAGTGGTGCAGCTCACATGGAATCACACACACATGCACAAACACAGAATTACATAGTGTATGTCTACACTACCACCCTAGTTCGAACTAGGGTGGTTAATGTAGGCAACCGGAGTTGCAAATGAAGCCCGGGATTTGAATTTCCCGGACTTCATTTGCATGTTGCCGGGCGCCGCCATTTTTAAATGTCCGCTAGTTCGGACTCCGTGCCCGCGGTTACACGCGGCACGAACTAGGTAGTTCGGATTAGGCTTCCTATTCCGAACTACCAGTACACCTCGTTCCACGAGGAGTAACAGTAGTTCGGAATAGGAAGCCTAATCCGAACTACCTAGTTCGTGCCGCGTGTAGCCGCGGGCACGGAGTCCGAACTAGCGGACATTTAAAAATGGCGGCGACCGGCAACATGCAAATGAAGCCAGGGAAATTCAAATCCCAGGCTTCATTTGCAACTCCGGTTGCCTACATTAACCACCCTAGGTCGAACTAGGGTGGTAGTGTAGACATACCCATAGAGACTCACGCGCACGTGGAATCTCATGCATGCACACACTGGGGGCACACACAAACAATCACACAAGCACACCCAGACTCATGCACATGGAATTACTTGCACAACCACAGAATCACATGCACATGGAATCATGCACACACCTGCATGGAAAGGTACATGCTTGAACACACACACAGACTCTCCCACACATGGATTCATGTAGCGGGCTCGACAGTTACTGTAATCTACTCGCCCATGGCGAGGTCTGCGCATGCGCAGTGTGCCGAACCACGCGGCTGGCGAGCGGGGCTTACCGCCGCTTGGCGAGCCCTGCTCATGTACATACACACATAACAACAGAATCACATATCCGTGGAATCACGTACACAAACCTACATGGAAAGGTGCATACCCACAAACAGAATGTCACACATGGAGTCCCACGCACAAACATGGAATCTCACACACAAGTATGGAATCACACGCACGCTCACACATTCTCAGTCAGACTCTTCCTGCCTCACCTGCCCTGGCGTGTCCATCTCCACTGACAGTTTCTACATCCGCCCTTTTGAGAAGCTCTTTGCTCAGACCATGGAGGAACCGGCCATGCTGCGCTTCACCATCGCCTTCCCGCTTGTCTGCAGCTACTTCGCCCACTGCACCCACCCCATGTGTCCAGAGGAGGTGTGTGCCACTGTGGCGGGGTGGGAGGGCAGGGTAACACGGGGGGGATGGGAACAGTCTGGTAACAGGTGTGGGGAACATGCATGATGCTGTGTAGATGGAGACCCTGCTGTGGGAAGGGGTGCAAGGGCACACCTGGTGAGGCATGGCCAAGGTGGAGGGACATCCATGGGGATTGGTAGGGGAACCAGGGGGACAGAGGAGTGATATAAAGGGGGAGAGCCGGGGGCATGCCTGGAGATGCATGTGGGGAGAACTCGGTGTGGGGAGGAGTGGGCATGCATGGAGGTGTGGGGGGGAGGAGCAGGCAGCGGGCACACACGGCATTGCACGTGGCGGGGCAATTTGTCTCCCCGTGGGGTATGAAGCCGAGTGGGGCTGGCGTTCGGGATCCATGGCTGGAAGGTGCCAGGCCGAGCAGGGCAGTGAGCAGCCCCTGGACTCTCCCCAGTATCCCCACCTGAAGAGCCGCAGCCTGGGTATGTGCAACGGCTTCCTAGAGGAGATGGCCAAGCAGGCGGCCAGCTGCATCCTGGATGCGTGTGCCGAGCAGCGCAACCTCAGCGAGCAGGTGAGGGCCCCGGGGGAGCATCCAGCCTGCAGGCACCTCTGCAGCCAGGGCAGGGGCACAGCATGGTGCGGGGCGGAGGGTGCCCAGTGGACCTGCCAACCTAGGGGCACCCCCGTGACCCTGTGAAGGGTTCCTGGAGCAGCTGCCACACTGGGGGCTCCTCACCATGCAAGGGAGGGAATATGGGGTGTGGCATGGCATGGGATGGGGTGCCAGGGAGTCAGTGACTGCAGCTTGCTGAGTCCTGCCGGCAATGGGGTGTGGGCATCAGCATGGCCAGCGGCTCCATGCTAGGAGAGCCCAATACCAGGCAGGCAGGCAGGCAGGCAGGATTCGTGCCCGCTGCGGAGGCATACAGATAGTTTGGAATAGGAAGCCTAGTCCGAACTATCTAGTTCGTGCTGCGTGTAGCCGCGGGCACGGAGTCCGCACTAGCGGACATTTAAAAATGGCGGCACCCGGCAACATGCAAATGAAGCCCGGGAAATTCAAATCCCAGGCTTCATTTGCAAGTTCGTCTGACTACATTAACCACCCTAGTTCGAACTAGGGGGTAGTGTAGACAGACCCTCAGTGCCCCGTCTCTGTCTCCTGGGAAGCTGCTGCCCAAGCACTGCGCCTCCACCATCAGCAAGGCCCGGAACAAGAAGAGCCATAAACAGCCTCCCAAGAAGGGGGAGCCGGAGCGGGACAAGCCAGGGGCTGAGAGCCAGAGGAAGGACCGGAGTGTGGTGACCAAGTAAGCCCACAGCGTGGGGGGCTTCCAGGGGGGCATTAGAGTCTCTTTGCTACCTGGGGGACTCCCATCCCTCAGATGGCTGGGGGGCTTCGGGGCAGTGAGGGGACGGGCTCTGGGTCACCAGAGGGGCTGATGGCTCCGACCCGAGAAGTGACATTGGTACTTGGCCCTGCGTGAGCACCCCTAGCCAGCCTGGTGCCCACCGTTCTCTTGGCTCACTGGGCTCCCCATTGCCTCTCGGCGCAGAGGTGGCAGTGAGCCCAGAGCTCCGGATTGACAGTCGCCCCTGGAGTAAACCTAGGGGTCCAGGCTGCCTGTCACCCCTGGGAGCGGAGGGGGGGTTAACCCAGGTGTCCGGGCTGCCTGTCACCCCTGGGAGTGGAGGGGGAGGTTAACCCAGGCGTCCGGGCTGCCTGTCACCCCTGGGAGTGGAGGGGGGGGGGGGTTAACCCAGGCGTCCGGGCTGCCTGTCACCCCTGGGAGCAGAGTGGGAGCTAACCCAGGCGTCCGGGCTGCTTGTCACCCCTGGGAGCAGAGGGGGGGGGGGCTAACCCAGGCGTCAGGGCTGTCCACTGTGCAGCTCTTTCCCATTCTTTCAAATGATCCCACCGTATTTGGGCTGTGGGACTGGGCGGCGTCGGGCTGGTGGGAGTGCGGGGGGAGGCTCCCAAGCTCTTGGCAGCAGGCAGTGACCGTGCTGCGTTTCTTCCCCAGCATGGACAAGCTGCACCAGATGCTGAGCGAGCTCTCCCTGAGCCTCAACCACATCCCCAGCTTCACTGTGTTCGAGCACACGGTCACGCCGGCCGAGTACCTCAGCAGCCACCTGGAGATGCGGCTCAACAAGTGCGTGGGTCCCATGGCTGGTGCTGGGCACTGCCTGTCCCTGCCCATGGTGGCTCGGTGGGGGTGGGGGAGTGGCCTGTCCCCACCCATTGTGGCTGGGTGGGGGTGTGGCCTGTCCCCGCCCATCGTGGCTGGGTGGGGGTGTGGCCTGTCCCCGCCCATTGTGGCTGGGTGGGGGTGTGGCCTGTCCCCGCCCATCGTGGCTGGGTGGGGGTGTGGCCTGTCCCCGCCCATTGTGGCTGGGTGGGGGTGTGGCCTGTCCCTGCCCATGGTGGCTGGGTGGGGGTGCGGGAGTGGCCTGTCCCTGCCCACAGTTCTCATTCAGAAGCTGAGATGGATATTGGTGCTTTTCGATCCACAAGCCCCAGGCAGCTTCTGGGCTTGGTTGTGCTGGGAGATGCCCATTCTCCAGGAACAATGGGGGTGGGGGGGTCTGGATGTTTTCAGGGGGGGGCTGTGGGCTCAACAGAGAGTCTGTGCCGAGCACCCTCTGAGCCCCCCATTCCCGTACAGATCCTTCGTGTCCATGGCCAACTACAACCAGGCGACGCAGGAGATCACGCGGCCCTCCGAGTTGCTGGCCGGCCTGCGCGCCTACCTCGCCTTCCTCCAGTCGCTGGGGCAGTTCATGTGCGTGGACACCAGCCGCATCATCCGCAGTGTGCTGCTCCAGCAGACGCAGCCCCTGGACTCCAACGGGGAGCAGACCCTCACCACCATCTACACCAACTGGTGGGGACCTGGGCTGGGGGCAGGACAGAGCCCTGGGTACCCCTGGGCCATGGGGCAGAAGAGCCTGGGAGATGCCTAGAGCGATCGGGAGGTGGGGTGAGCTGAGCTAAGAATGTGAGGAAGGGGCTGAGAGTCTTGTGCATGTGGAGTGTAGAGCAGAAGGGGCCCGGGGCGACCTGACGAGTCTCTAGCTACGTTAAGGGCTGTTGGAAGGGCAGTGCCCAGTTCTCCATGTCCTGTCCTTAATGCAGCTGAAGAGAAGAAGGAAGCAGCTGTTTGCTGTGCGGGAGATCTCAGGGTATGTCTACACTACTGCCCTAGATCGAACCAGGGTGGTTAATGTAGTCATACGAACTTGCAAATGGATTTGAATTTCCCGGGCTTCATTTGCATGTTGCCGGGCGCCGCCATTTTTAAATGTCCGCTAGTGCGGACTCCGTGCCCGCAGCTACACACGGCACGGACTAGGTAGTTCGGACTAGGCTTCCTATTCCGAACTACCTGTACACCTCATGGCGGGCTGTGGAGCAGGGGTTGTGAAGTCCCTGTTACTGGAGGTGTGTAGGAGCTGGTTGGACACACCCCTGCCAGGGACAGTCCTGGGTCCTGCCTCCATGTCTGTGGCCCTGTGCACCGGGGGAGTCCATGCTCTGAGGGCAGTGGGTGGCTCTGCCCAGCACAGGGCCGCCAGGGGAGGTGCAGTCAGGCCCTTCAGCCTCGCAGGCAGAGCTATCCCATCCACAGGACAGTTCGGGGCAGCTGCCCCAGGCGCTGAAATTTGGGGGTCCCTCAGCGGCTGCCTCAACTGCCTTATGGACAGGAGGGTCCTCCATGTTAGTCGCAGGGCTCAGGGCAGCCTGGGGGGCTTGGTGTGGGGTGGCAGCAGGGAGTCAGGCCCCCCACCCACACTCACCATGGCAGCGGGTGCCGGAGTGACCTGGCAGCCTGCTCTGCTGCCATCTCCCAGCCTGCCCTGTGCCAGGCCCTCCCAGTAATCCCCCGGTTTCAGGCAAGGGGTGCAATGGAGGTTGGAGGGGGTGGATCTAAGCAGAGGTAGGGCTTGGGGGAAGGGGCAGAGTGGGGCATGGCGGGACAAGGGGGGTTTGCCCGGGAGGGGGGTGTTGGACCCTCCCCCTATGCTTGGCCCTGCTGCAGTTTTTGGGCAAACAGGGCTGGGGAGGAGAAGGAACAAAAACTTACTTCTGGAGCCAGTGAGGGGGCAGGCTGCCCGTGTCAGTGCCCCTCAGTTCTGACCCGGAGCCCCCTGCTATCCCAGCCCTGCCAGTGCCCCCTCAATCCCACCCCAGGGCAGTCTGGGCCTTGGCAGCTGGACTAGGAGCCAGGAGCGGCCCAAGGCCGGCTGCAGCAGCTGGTGCCCTAGGCAGAAGGCGCATGGCGCCCCCGCCTACATGGCCGTCAATGGCCGTGACTAATCACGGGCTGCCCCTGCTAGGAGCATGCTGGGAGACTCATGCTGGGCCTGGCCGATGGGGTCAGTGGATGCTTTTGGGCTTCCTGCAGGTACCTGGAGGCGCTGCTGCGCCAGGCCAGCATGGGGGCCATTGTGCTGTCCCCGGCCATGCAGGCCTTCATCAGCATCCCCAGGGAGGGGGAGCAGAGCTTCTGCGCGGAGGAGTTCTCAGACGTCTCAGGTGAGCTGGTGCCACTCCATGTGCTGAGGATGGGGCCCCGGGATGCAGAGGCTGCGTGAGGGTGGGACAGCTGACTGCATTGGCCCTGGCTGGCTGCGGGCTGGGCTGCAGCATGGGAGGCCAGGGTGGCTGCTCTGCGGGGCTCTGCAGCACTGGGAGAGGCAGGAGTGGGACGTGGGGCAGCAGGACAGTGGGCTCCAGAGCTGGGGGTGGGGATGCGCGGTGGTGCTGGGTGTCTGACTCTGGAGCTGGGGGTGGGGATGCGCGGTGGTGCTGGGTTTCTGGCTCTGGAGCTGGGGGTGGGGATGCGTGGTGGTGCTGGGTTTCTGGCTCTGGGGCTGGAGGTGGGGATGCGCGGTGGTGCTGGGTGTCTGGCTCTGGAGCTGGGGGTGTGGACGCGTGGCGGTGCTGGGTGTCTAGCTCTGGAGCTGGGGGTGGGGATGTGCGGCGGTGCTGGGTGTCTGGCTCTGGAGCTGGGGGTGGGGATGCGCGGTGGTGCTGGGTGTCTGGCTCTGGAGCTGGGGGTGTGGACGCGTGGCGGTGCTGGGTGTCTGGCTCTGGAGCTGGGGGTGGGGATGTGCGGCGGTGCTGGGTGTCTGGCTCTGGAGCTGGAGGTGGGGATGTGCGGTGGTGCTGGGTGTCTGGCTCTGGAGCTGGGGGTGGGGATGCGTGGTGGTGCTGGGTTTCTGGCTCTGGAGCTGGGGGTGGGGATGCGTGGTGGTGCTGGGTTTCTGGCTCTGGAGCTGGGGGTGGGGATGCGTGGTGGTGCTGGGTGTCTGGCTCTGGAGCTGGGGGTGGGGATGCGTGGTGGTGCTGGGTTTCTGGCTCTGGAGCTGGGGGTGGGGATGCGTGGTGGTGCTGGGTGTCTGGCTCTGGAGCTGGGGGTGGGGATGCGTGGCGGTGCTGGGTGTCTGGCTCTGGAGCTGGAGGTGGGGATGTGCGGCGGTGCTGGGTGTCTGGCTCTGGAGCTGGGGGTGGGGATGCGCGGTGGTGCTGGGTGTCTGGCTCTGGAGCTGGGGGTGGGGATGCGCGGTGGTGCTGGGTGTCTGGCTCTGGAGCTGGAGGTGGGGATGTGCGGCGGTGCTGGGTGTCTGGCTCTGGAGCTGGGGGTGGGGATGCGCGGTGGTGCTGGGTGTCTGGCTCTGGTGTTGGGGGTGGGGATGTGCGGTGGTGCTGGGTGTCTGGCTCTGGAGCTGGGGGTGGGGATGTGCGGCGGTGCTGGGTGTCTGGCTCTGGAGCTGGGGGTGGGGATGTGCGGCGGTGCTGATTGTCTGGCTCTGGAGCTGGAGGTGGGGATGTGCGGCGGTGCTGGGTGTCTGGCTCTGGAGCTGGGGGTGGGGATGCGCGGTGGTGCTGGGTGTCTGGCTCTGGTGTTGGGGGTGGGGATGTGCGGTGGTGCTGGGTGTCTGGCTCTGGAGCTGGGGGTGGGGATGTGCGGTGGTGCTGGGTGTCTGGCTCTGGTGTTGGGGTGGGGATGTGCGGCGGTACTGGGTGTCTGACTCTGGAGCTGGGGGTGGGGATGTGCGGTGGTGCTGGGTGTCTGGCTCTGGAGCTGGAGGTAGGGATATGCGGTGGTGCTGGGTGTCTGACTCTGGAGCTGGGGGTGGGGATGTGCGGTGGTGCTGGGTGTCTGGCTCTGGAGCTGGAGGTGGGGATGTGCGGTGGTGCTGGGTGTCTGGCTCTGGAGCTGGAGGTGGGGATGTGCGGTGGTGCTGGGTGTCTGGCTCTGGTGTTGGGGGTGGGGATGTGCGGCGGTGCTGGGTGTCTGGCTCTGGATTTGTGAGGGGAGATGCGCGGCGGTGCTGGGTGTCTGGCTCTGGAGCTGGGGGTGGGGATGTGCGGTGGTGCTGGGTGTCTGGCTCTGGAGCTGGGGGTGGGGATGTGCGGCGGTGCTGGGTGTCTGGCTCTGGATTTGTGAGGGGAGATGCGCGGCGGTGCTGGGTGTCTGGCTCTGGAGCTGGGGGTGGGGATGTGCGGTGGTGCTGGGTGTCTGGCTCTGGAGCTGGGGGTGGGGATGTGCGGCGGTGCTGGGTGTCTGGCTCTGGAGCTGGGGGTGGGGATGCGCGGGGGTGCTGGGTGTCTGGCTCTGGAGCTGGGGGTGGGGATGTGCGGCGGTGCTGGGTGTCTGGCTCTGGAGCTGGGGGTGGGGATGTGCGGCGGTGCTGGGTGTCTGGCTCTGGAGCTGGGGTTGGGGATGTGCGGCGGTGCTGGGTGTCTGGCTCTGGAGCTGGGGGTGGGGATGTGCGGCGGTGCTGGGTGTCTGGCTCTGGAGCTGGGGGTGGGGATGTGCGGCGGTGCTGGGTGTCTGGCTCTGGAGCTGGGGGTGGGGATGTGTGGCGGTGCTGGGTGTCTGGCTCTGGAGCTGGGGGTGGGGATGTGTGGCGGTGCTGGGTGTCTGGCTCTGGAGCTGGGGGTGGGGATGTGTGTTGGTGCTGGGTGTCTGGCTCTGGAGCTGGGGGTGGGGATGTGCGGCGGTGCTGGGTGTCTGGCTCTGGATTTGTGAGGGGAGATGCGCGGCGGTGCTGGGTGTCTGGCTCTGGAGCTGGGGGTGGGGATGTGCGGTGGTGCTGGGTGTCTGGCTCTGGAGCTGGGGGTGGGGATGTGCGGCGGTGCTGGGTGTCTGGCTCTGGATTTGTGAGGGGAGATGCGCGGCAGTGCTGGGTGTCTGGCTCTGGAGCTGGGGGTGGGGATGTGCGGTGGTGCTGGGTGTCTGGCTCTGGAGCTGGGGGTGGGGATGTGCGGCGGTGCTGGGTGTCTGGCTCTGGAGCTGGGGGTGGGGATGCGCGGTGGTGCTGGGTGTCTGGCTCTGGAGCTGGGGGTGGGGATGTGCGGGGGTGCTGGGTGTCTGGCTCTGGAGCTGGGGGTGGGGATGTGCGGCGGTGCTGGGTGTCTGGCTCTGGAGCTGGGGTTGGGGATGTGCGGCGGTGCTGGGTGTCTGGCTCTGGAGCTGGGGGTGGGGATGTGCGGCGGTGCTGGGTGTCTGGCTCTGGAGCTGGGGGTGGGGATGTGCGGCGGTGCTGGGTGTCTGGCTCTGGAGCTGGGGGTGGGGATGTGTGGCGGTGCTGGGTGTCTGGCTCTGGAGCTGGGGGTGGGGATGTGTGGCGGTGCTGGGTGTCTGGCTCTGGAGCTGGGGGTGGGGATGTGTGTTGGTGCTGGGTGTCTGGCTCTGGATTTGTGAGGGGAGATGCGTGGCGGTGCTGGTGTGGCCAGCACTGGGGATGAGGTTCAGGACGTCTGGTGGCAGACTGGCTCGTGGCAGGGCAGCCAGCTGTCAGGGAGTTAGTCTGCCTGGCTCAGGACCAGGTATGGTGCTAGGCCATGTGGGGGCATGGGAGGGCCTGGGCTTGGCTTAGCTGTCCCTTGTCCAGGAGAGTGGGGGTGTAGGTCTGTCCCAAGTAGGCAGAAGGAGTTAATCCCTCCCCTCCCCCCAGAGATGCGGGCACTAGCCGAGCTGCTGGGCCCCTATGGCATGAAGTTCCTGAGCGACAACCTCATGTGGCACGTGACCTCGCAGGTGGTGGAGCTGAAGGTAGGACGCTGGGGCGGGCGGAGGCGCTGCTGGCTGCACTCAGATCTCCACAGCGACCGGCCCAGCAGCTTACTGGAGAGGGGCCAGCTGGTCTCCTGGGTTCTTGGGGAGTGTTGTGGGATTAGTGTGGGTGCAGGGGGATGGGAGCCAGGACTCCTGGGTTTTATTGCCAGAGCTAACACTAACTTGCTGGGTCCTGCTGAATATTTCCCCTCAGCTCCGTGTGCTATTGCCCAGCCAACTGGGGGGAGCACAGGCCACTGCTCTTTGGTTCATGAGAGTTATGGGGGGCCAGTTCGTCAGTGTCTGGGAGTTCCCTTAGAGCCAGAGGAGCTGGTGTTGGGTAAAACACTGATACCAGGAAAGTCCTGTGGCAGCAGCACCTGGCTGTGGCCAAGCTGGGTGTGGCTGATTGGGGCATTGGGCACGTCCGCCTGGTAGGTTCTGGCCCAGTTGGGCCTGGTGGGTTCTGGCTCTCGGCCAGTCAGGCCTAGCTGGTTGTGGCTCTGGCTAGCGCTGGCCCAGTCAGCTCTGGCAGGTTCTGGCTCTGGCCCAGTCAGGCCTGGCAGGTTCTGGCTGGCCCCTGTTTACCATGGTGATTATGTGTGTTGCAGAAGCTGGTGACGGAGAACATGGATGTGCTGGTACAGATCCGCTCCAACTTCTACAAGCCTGAGGAGATGGCATCACTGCTGCCCAGGCTGACGTGTAAGTGTTGTTCACCCATCCCTGGCATTGGCCACTGAATCCACTGCCCAGTCCAGAGCCAGCCGAAGGTGCAGCTCAGGGCTGAGCTGCAGTGAGCACTGACTGGAGAGGAGACACAGGAGGACAATAGCAGGGAGTAAGGGGGACAGACTGAGGGATGAGGTGAAGGGCACTGGCTGAGCTGGAGGTTCAGGGGGCTGAGGGTTGACGTGAGGGACTCAGGAGGGGGGCTGATGGTTGGGGTGATGGGTGAGGGGGGCTGAGGGTTGATGTGAGGGGCTCAGGAGGGGGGCTGATGGTTGGGGTGATGGGTGAGGGGGGCTGAGGGTTGATGTGAGGGGCTCAGGAGGGGGGCTGAGGGTTGGGGTGAGGGGGACTGAGGGTTGATGTGAGGGGCTCAGGAGGGGGGCTGAGGGTTGGGGTGAGGGGCACTGGGTGAACTGGGGTCTCAGGAGGGGAATGGCAGGGGAAGGGCTGCAGGTCAGAGTGAGGGGCGCTAGTGGGAGGTAAGCAGTCCCCCATCATAGGCCCAGGGATGTGTTGTACCCCATGTGTTTTGCAATCCTGTCTCCCATGTGTCCTTGCAACTCACCCCCACCCCCCTGCCCTCCTCTCAGCTGCTGATAATGTGCTGAAAAGAATGACCATTATCGGGGAGATCCTGAACTTCCGCTCCATGGCCCAGAGTGGGCTGCGTGAGGTGGGTGCCAGTTGGTCGGGGGTTGGGGGGGCATTGCGTGAGGCAGGGACTGGTCAGTCCACAGGAGGCTGCGTGAGGTGAGGGACTGGTCAGTCAGGGGGAGCTGTGCAAGGCAGGGGCCGGTCAGTAGGGGGAGATGTGTGAGGTGGGGGCGGTCAGTGGGGGGGAGATGTGTGAGGTGGGGGCGGTCAGTGGGGGGAGATGTGTGAGGTGGGAGCCGGTCAGTGGGGGGGAGTTGTATGATGTGGGGGGCTTTAAAAATGCTTCAGTACTGGGCTGTTGGATTCCGAAGGCTCCTGCAGTCCCTGTCCTTGCACTGCCAGAAAGCACAGCCGGGCCCGACCCATGCCTGCCTGGCCTGGGGTGTGTCACTCGCCCCTATGCAAAGTGAGGGTGCATGGAGTCACCAGTGAGCCTCCCCTGCCTGGCCCCTGTGCATCACCTTTGTTGTGTGGGAGCAGCATGGGGCAAGTGTTAGCGTGGGATCAGAGAGCACCTGAGGTGGGGGAGGGACGGCTTTGGGTCCCCCCTGCCTCTGACAGGCGTGAGAGCCGCATGCTCCTGCCACTCCCCCATTGCCAGGGGCGGAGGAGCTGGCTGCCCCCACTGTGCACCAGCCTGGGAGGCCATCTACTCCAACCCCCCACTCAGAGCAGGAACAACCCAACTCAATCATCCCAGCCAGGGCTTTGCCAAGCCGGGACTAAAAAATTCCAGGGATAGAGATTCCACCCCCTCCCTAGGGAACCCATCCCAGCGCTTCACCACCCTCCTAGGGAAATAGTTTTTCCTAATCTCCAACCTAGACCTCCCTCACTGCAACTTGAGACCACTGCTCTTTGTTCTGCCACCCGTCCCCACTGAGAACAGCCTCTCTCCATCCTCTCTGGAACCTCCCCTTGAGGTAGTTGAAAACTGCTCTCAACCCCCCTTCACTCTTCTCTTCTGCAGACTAAACAAGTCCAGTTCCTTCAGGCGATCCTCCAAATCCCTCAGCCTCTCCATAGGTCACGTGCTGCAGCCCGCTAATCATTTTTGTTGCCCGCCGCTGGACTCTCTCCAATGCGTCAACATCCTTTCTGTAAAGGAGGGCCCAGAAGTGGACGCAATAACCCTGATAGGGTCTCACCAGTACTGAAGGAAGGGGAATAATCACATCTCTAGATCTGCTGGCAGTGCTCCTCCTAATGCACCCTAATATACCAATAGCCTTTTTGGCAACAAGGGCGCCCTGTTGACTCATATTGTTATGCTTTTAAGAAGCACATGGGATCTTTGTCAGAGGAAAAGGCAATAAGCTGCTTTAATTAAAAATACAGTATGAAAAGCAGCATATGTATTTGTTCACACACTCAGCGGCCCTGCCAATGTTCTTATAGTTACCAGTCTGTCGAGGCTCAAGTCAGTCTATTGGCCAGTTACACTGAACAGGAGGGAGGAGCTGGGTTCCATTGATCTCGATTTGAGGCTCCAAGGTTTGGCTTTGCAGGACCAAACCCAGGCTACATCAGACTGCAGGCTTTTTGTGCAAGAAGCTTTTGTTGGAAGAGATCTTCGCAAAAACTTACTGCACAAGAGAACGTCCACACTGCAAAAGCGCACAGAAAATGCAATGGGCTTTTGCGAAAGAGAGCGTCCAGGCTGCTGGATGGTCTCTCACAAGTAAGCAATGATTGCTATGGACAGAATGGCCACCTGTGCTTTTTCCTCTTCCCTCTTCTTGCACAAAAACCCCCTCTTCCCCATCCACACACGCCTTTTTGCGCAAGAATTCTTGCCAAAAAGGTGTTCTTCCTCATAGAATGATTACCAATTGTGCAAAGCCCCCTCTGATCTTTCGATTTACTTGCACAAAAACATGTTTGAGGTGTGGACGCCCTGCGAGTTTTTGCAGAAAACGGCTGTTTTTCCGCAAAAACGCAGTAGTGTAGGCAGCCTCAGAGTCCCATGGCAAGAGCATCCCATTTTTATACTTGTAAGATCCCAGTTGAGTCTATGGGTTTTGCAATGTTATGCTGCAGTCCTCCGTGTGTTAATCTTGGGGGTTTCCCGCAATTATCCTTTGATGGAGCAGGAAACCTGTCAGGATGCCACACCAGTGAATCCTGAATTTACTGTTTCGCTATCCTGAACTACTACACCAATCACATCATAGTTCGTTAATTGTGCCAGGATTTCCATGTCTTCCAGTTTGTCAGCCACGCTTGGTGCATTTGTGTACAGGTGTAACCCACACACCTTCTGGCTTTGGAGCATGGTCCCATGGTCTAGTGGCACCGAGACCACTTACAGAGAGAATAACAAGCTTGTTCTACAGTCTTTGTGACCAGCAAGCTGGCTTTTAGCTCATGTGGTAGAGGTTCATGTACTAAGCCCCAGAGATCCCAGGTTTGATTCTGTTCATAGATGTCTGGGGTCTGTTGGAATGACACAGGCCCTAAGTTAATTAGCTGATTACCCTGCTTTCTCAGTATGGGTCAGGATTGACCTGTTGTATCCTCCTCCTTGGCATAAGGATCTTGCGGAAAATTGGTCTTTTGCGCAAAAAACCCCATCCACACTACCTTTTTCTCTGCAAAAAGCCTTTGTGCAAAAAGGTGTGCATAAATTATGCAAATGAGACACCGTAATATGCTAATTTGCATACTTACTGCCAGCCAAACTGGCATTGTAGATGAAGCCCTTCTGTTTCCTCATGGTGTTCCTCTTGTCCTTTACCTCAGGGCTAAGGTCACCATCCCCTAGAGCAGTGTTTCTCAAACTGCGCTCCATGGAGCCCCAGGGGTCCGTGAGACATCTCCAGGGGGTCCACAAGGTTGACAAACTGGAAAGCCTTCAAAAGCATACTTGAGAGTCGCCCCGAACTGACGCAATTAACACACGCTGCTGGGGCTCCGCAGACATTGCTACGCATGTGAACGGCTCTGGAGCCCAAAAAGTTTGAGAACCGCTGCCTTAGAGAATCTACTTTAAAACCCTTCTCACCAGGTTAGCAAGCCTGCCTGCCAAGCTTCTCTTCCCGCTCTTCATTAGGTGGATCCCATCTCTTCCTAGCAATCCTTGTTCCTGGAGCAGCGTCCCATGGTTGCAGAGCCCAAAGCCCTTCTCTCTGATGCCACCTACATAACTGGCATTCTTGGCAGTGTCCTTGGTGCCCAAGAAGCAGGAAGGGGTAGCGGTCCAAGGGCTTGATCTCCGTCACAGCCTGAATTCTAGCTCCAGGCAGGCAGCGCACTTCTCAAGCGAGTCCCCGATCACCACCATCGTCTCCTTCTCTTGGGAGTGGGTAGTTGTGGACCCCTTCCCTTAGGACAATGCATCCCATGCCTTCCGATTGATGGAGACATCTTCTGGCCCCTTTCCTCAGATAGCTCTTCCAGACCCCTCTCCACTGCAGTACCCACGCAGAGAGCCTGAAAGCAGTGTCTTACCTGTGTCTGCCCCGGGGGTATGTGAGTTCTCCTTCCTGTGGAGGTCACATGCTGCCAGTGCTGCTTTGCACTGCCCTCTGGTTCTTCAGCATGCGGTGCCTGATGTACCAAGCACTGGCTTCTCTCCAGAAAGTCCTCATTGTCTCTGTGGCAATGCAGGGGAATAGCTGGACCTCTGGTCCTCTAACCTTCTCTTCCAGCACGGAGACCACTTTGTGCAGATGAAGTCACTTCTGTCCCCTGGGAGAAAGACAAACACGATGCCTCCAGTGCAGGTCACAACAGCTGATCTCTCACTGCCCATGGTTTCCTCTCTTCAGATGTTGTGTGTACTGCTCACAGAACCCCAAAAGGCACCAACGCTCTGTGGGAGTGCCTCTGTTTGCCTGTCCTCTGCTCACGCTCACTCAGTTCCCAACTGGCCCCTTTTTATAAGGCTGCTGGGCCTGGCTCAAAGCCTTTCCTCCAGTAAGCATTCAAGGCCCACCTGGAGCAAAGCCCCCCAAGCACCCATGGCCCAACAGTCCCTGCAGCTAGCTCCCGTCAAACAGATGGTCACAGCAGACAGACGCACGGATATCTCAGCACAGCCCCCCAGGCATTGCTCCCCAGAGCTCCTCTCAGACGGTTCCCTGGCAGACTCAAGAGCCTCAGCTATTGCACTGCTCAATTCCCGGTCATGCAGCTTCCACGTCCCACCCCCGGGCTGGCTGCAGCTCAGTGGTGGGTAAAGCCCTCCTGGCCATCTGTGCAATGCTGTAGGAGCCTGGGCGTGGAAGGGCAGAGTGGAGGGACTCGTCTAGGCATCACCATGAGGCAGAGGGAGGGCAGAGCAGTGCGGCAGGCACCAGGGGGGCTGCCTGTATCCATTGGCGTCTCACGGGCTGGCTCTCTCCTTGCTGCAGGTCTTCTCCAACCGCTGCCCGTACCTGATGGGCCCCATCGAGTGCCTGAAGGACTTTGTCACCCCTGACACGGACATAAAGGTGGGTGTGACCCTCAGACTTCTCTGCACTGTGGGCCAGGCTCTACGGCAAGGCAGGCGGATCAGGGAACAGGCTGGGCTGTGGGGCAGGCAGCCTCCCACTGCACTGTCCATGCCTGAGCCCCCAGGCGACTTGCCAGGGCGACCCTCCTCCTGCCAGGGGCCTTACCCCAGCTGGGGATCCTGAGCGTGGCAGCGCGTTCTGGGCTGCGGGGGGTAGACAAAACTCCCAGCTCGCTTTGACCCTCCGGTCTGGCCCCCATGCCTGGCTCAGGTTCTCAGGAGTAGCCCTTGGGGTCTGCAGACCCAGTTGGGGAGGGGCGAGGGTGCTGCTGCTGCATGGGCCAGAGATCGGCCCTTGGCACCTGAGTTAATTCTTAGCCATGAGCATGATAGAAACTGGGCCTCAGTTTATCCTTCTGCTGCTGCAGAGATGGCTGGATGCCTGCCTGCCACGGCGGGGTCTGGGTCTGTCTGAGCCGTCGCCTTGCCGGGCCTGGGCCCAGCATGTCACAGTGTCCCCATACCGCCCCCTGCAGGCGGGGAGTTTCAGGGGCTACTGGCTGGGCATGGGCCAGCCAGCCAGCGCTGCTGCAGATGGGCTGAGCTCTCCGAGTCCTCTGCCCTGCTCTGAGGCAGGGGCGGATGAGAGTGCCGCGGGGCCCCTCCTTTGACACGGCGCATGCGCGGGGCCTCGGGAAGCGCGGGGCCTGGGGCAGCCACCCCTCTCGTCCTGCCCTAAATCCGCTGCTGCTCTGGGGGAACTCAGACCTCAAATGGTGCGGAGACCCAAGGTAAGAAATGGAGACCCCCCCCCCCCGTGCCCCCGCCACCTCCCATTCTAGTGTCAGCTCTGGATAGGCCAGGTTGGAAGGCTGTGCAGGCCCAGGGGGCTCTGCTACCAGGAGACCGGCCACAGCAGCACCCTGGGGACATGGCATCAGTGCCCCAAGTCCCTTGGTGTCAGTGGGCCATGGTTCAGCCCACAGAGCCCAGGGCTGGACACTCCTGTGATTGGGCCCCTGGCTGGAGCATTGGCCTCCAGCCCTGGGTGGGAGTGGAGACCCCTCTGGAGGGGGTGCCCAGGCAGCCATACGTTCTGGTCACCCAGGGCCAGACATGGCCACGTGACATGCTGCTGAGGCGTCATGCATGGTGCTCTGCACAGGGACGCTGCGCCCCAGGGTGGCAGGGTCTGGGGAGGGCCTGTCGGGTGGAGAGCTGTATGCCCATTGTGGGACTTGACAAATTCAATCCCTGCAGGCCAGATTCTGCCCCAAGCTCGGTGTGGTGGCTCCCCAGTGGGATGTGCTGATACAGCTGGGGCAGTGCCAATACAGTGCTGCCCTTGCTACTGAGGGGCATGGGGGGCTCCCACTGGCTTTGGGTACAGACACGGCTCTGGCGCAGCAGGTCGCTCCCAGGGTGATGGCTCATGGGCTTGTGTTTAGTGGCCGCCAGTTCAAATTGGGGTTTCCTGGCTGGGCCCCATTTTTAGTCCAGAGGAACTGGTACTGCAGGGTCCTGGGGGCACCAAGGGGACAGACCTGTTTGGTGGGGCCATCTGTTCTACCGATACTTGAAAGATTAGCCTGAGGGTGGAGGCAGAGCAGGGTGTGTGTGTGAATGACCCAGGGTGTGAATGCAGAGCAGGGCAGTGGATGTGTGCATGACACAGGGTGTGAATGCAGAACAGAGTGTGTGTGTGCATGACACAGGGTGTGAATGCAGAGCATAGTGTGTGTGTGCATGACACAGGGTGTGAATGCAGAACAGAGTGTGTGTGTGCATAATACAAGGTGTGAATGCAGAGCAGTGTGTGTGTGTGCATAATACAAGGTGTGAATGCAGAGCAGAGTGTGTGTGTGCATAATACAAGGTGTGAATGCAGATCAGAGCAGTGTGTGTGTGTGCATAGTACAAGGTGTGAATGCAGAGCAGAGCAGTGTGTGTGTGTGCATGACACAGGGTGTGAATGCAGAACCAGGCAGAGTGCGTATGAATGACGCAGGTGTAAATGCAGAGCATGGCAGCATGTGTTAATGACACAGGGTATGAATGCAGATCAGGGCGGTGTGTGTATCACACAGGATGTTACTAAGGAGCAGGGCAGTGTGTGTGTGTCACACAGGGTGTAAATGCAGAGCATGGCAGCATGTGTTAATGACAGTGTGAATGCAGAGCAGTGTGTGTATGTGTCACACAGGGTGTGAATGCAGAGCAGGGCAGCAGGTGTGTGTGCGATGCAGAGTGTGAGCGCAGGGCAGATCAGGGCGTGTGAATGACTCACGGGTCGGACTCACTGCCCGGAGCCTCCTGCACTGGAATTAGCTCCTATCAGCACACAGGGCACCGCCCAGTATCCTCACTCCACACTCTCCATTCCGGACCCGTGTTGCTCCCAGACCACCGCGTCCTCCCAGGACCCTGCCCTCCAGCAGCCCCCGCTGCACCTGTCTCTTCCGGGGGGTTATCAGCAGCCCCGTGTCCCTGCACTCCTGGGACCTCCCCTCCCCTCCCAATTCCCCTAGCCCCACCTTGCCTCAGTGACCCACTGCCAGTCTTCATCCAGCCCCGGCCACAGGGGCAACTGCAGTCTGGCCACTCATCATTGGCAGGAGGGTGTGGACCTGCTGCCTTTGCCTACCCTGGCTGCCCCCTTGCAGTCCCAGTACTCTCAGGCCTTGCTTCAGGCCCTGCGGCCTGGGAACTTGTCCAGCTCTGCCTGCCTTTCCCCAGCCCTGCTCTAAGTCAGGAACCCTCTAGCTTCCCTGGCAACTAGGTCCCTCCTGCTCCCCAGCTACACAAGAGGGTGGGTGTCCTCACCTCCCTCCTGGAGCCCTTATTGATACAGCCCTCGCTGGGCCTCAGTTGGCAGCATCTGCCTCAGCTGTGGGCTTTGTTCTCAGCCCTCTGCCAGGGCTGGGATTTACCCTTAAAGGGCAAGTGTGGGGCTGACGCCCTGTCACAATGACGTAGGGTGTGAATACAGAACTGAGCAGACTGGATGAGTTTAATGAATGACACGGGGTGTGAATGCAGAACAGGACAGACTGGATGTGTTAATAACACAGTGTGAATGCAGAGCTGTGTGAGAATGACATGGGTGTAGATACAGAGCGGATTGGGGTGAATACTAACACAGGGTGTGAATGCAGAGCTGGGCAGGGTGTGTGTTAAGGACGTAGGGTGTGACTGCAGAGCTGGGCAGGGGGTATGTTAAGGATGTAGGGTGTGACTGCAGAGCTGGGCAGGGGGTATGTTAAGGATGTAGGGTGTGACTGCAGAGCTGGGCAGGGGGTATGTTAAGGATGTAGGGTGTGACTGCAGAGCCGGGCAGGGGGTGTGTTAAGGACGTAGGGTGTGACTGCAGAGCTGGGCAGGGGGTATGTTAAGGACGTAGGGTGTGACTGCAGAGCTGGGCAGGGGGTATGTTAAGGATGTAGGGTGTGACTGCAGAGCCGGGCAGGGGGTGTGTTAAGGACGTAGGGTGTGACTGCAGAGCTGGGCAGGGGGTATGTTAAGGACGTAGGGTGTGACTGCAGAGCTGGGCAGGGGGTATGTTAAGGATGTAGGGTGTGACTGCAGAGCCGGGCAGGGGGTGTGTTAAGGACGTAGGGTGTGACTGCAGAGCTGGGCAGGGGGTATGTTAAGGACGTAGGGTGTGACTGCAGAGCTGGGCAGGGGGTATGTTAAGGATGTAGGGTGTGACTGCAGAGCCGGGCAGGGGGTGTGTTAAGGACGTAGGGTGTGACTGCAGAGCTGGGCAGGGGGTATGTTAAGGACGTAGGGTGTGACTGCAGAGCTGGGCAGGGGGTATGTTAAGGATGTAGGGTGTGACTGCAGAGCTGGTCAAGCTGTGAGTGAATGAGGCAGGCTGTGAATGCAGAGGTGGGTTTTTACTGCACAGTGGGACAAGGAGGGTTATAAGCTGCCTGTCATTGGGCTGCCAGAGAGTCCCACTCCAGCTCCTGCCCATATTTCAGAACCATGGACAGAGGTCTGGTCGCGCTGATGCCGCTCCTGATAGTAAGATGGGAGCAGCTCGGGAGGCGGGCACTGGATCTCTGCCGCACCCTGTGTGGGGCTGACTGTCCCCAGGCTGGGTTTGGGTAGATCAGACCCTGGTGCCGGCCACCAGATCTTGTGAGGGCAGCACACACCTGCTGTCCACCGGCTGAGCGAGTCTCTCGTGCGGGGGAGCTCAGCAGGGCCGGGATGAATCACTCCAGGCCTGGGTGCCACTTGCACCTGGCAGATGGATCATGGGGCTGGCCTAACGCACCTGGGGCCGGTGCTGATCAGGGGACGGAGCTCAGAACCATAGAGCAGAGGGACGAGCTGCCTGGAGCTGCTGGCTGGGCCCCACCCCCCCATGCTCTCACTGACCCCAGTGTCTTTGTGCAGGCAGGACTGGGCAGGCCCAGTGCCTCAGTGGGGTTGGCGGCTCTTTCCCCGCATGCTTGGACTGCTGTATCCATCCCCCTGCCCTTGGCCAGAGCGGGGCCCTCTGTGCTCCCCAGCGGCTGGCCCGCATCCCCACAGCATGAAGCACCTGCGAGGGAAGGAGCTGGCTGCTCCGGCAGTACTAGCACGGTGTCAGCTCACTGGGTTAGAAGAAGCAGGGGGCCCAGCCGGTGCCTCTAGCAGCCAGAGGGTCCAGCATGGCCTGAGGGACCCCGAGAGGGAGAGGCCAGCACGCTGCATGCAAGCACCCGCCCGGCTGGGGTGGGAGCTGTACAGGGAGCATTGCTGGGAGCACAAGACGGGTATGTGGGGCTGGGAGATGCAGCCACTGCCTGGTGTCCTGATCCATGTGCCAGGGGATGGACACCCGTGGCTCTGAGGTCAGGGGTTTGGCAGACGCAGGCTGGGGGGAGGGGCACCTCCAGGAGCAGTCCCATGGTACTGCTTGTTCTCCCCAGGGCCATTGATGGAGAGTAGCCAGGGGACAGGCCTGAGAAACTCTCAGGGGGAGGGGGGATCTGGGCTGTGTGGGGCTATCTGCCGGGAACAGCCCTGGCTGAGTTGTGTGCGCCCGGGTAGTTGGGTCAGGGCAGTGATACCCACCACAAGCCCCAGGGGGCAGCAGCAGACAGCCCATTAGACCTCTGCCTTGGATTGTGGCAAGGCTACAGGCTGGGCCCTCTGCAGCTGTGTTTGCTGGGGGTGTCCCTCTCGGTACAGCTGGGACGGGCACCGTGTTGCAGGCGTGATCGTAGACAGTGGGGATGGGCCTGGCTCACTGCCATGCTGGTCCCGTTGGGCTGCCATGCTGGTCCCGTTGGGCTGCCATGCTGGTCCCGTTGGGCTCGGCTGGGCTATCCGGGCTGCTCAGAACTGTGCATGGTGCTGCAGGGCCAGTTTTGCAAACAGTTCAAGCTGGGAACAGGAGGGAGCCGGGTGATTCTGCACCAGGGCTGCAGGGAGATGCTGGGCTACGATTTCAGGCGCATCAGCTGGCTAAGCCAGCAGTGTTCAGCTCTGCATTTCAGACCCATGTGTGTGTAACTAGGTCTATAGATAGGCTTGGTTTGACCCTGGGGGATGTTTATTTCAGCAGCACCAATATTGCATTGTGTGCCTATGGGTCCTTGCCTGTTGTGTTGTTGCGCACTGCTAAGCAGCTGCTGTGTTCAACCCAGAGGTGGCTGCATCAGAGTGGTTAACAAAGTGTCCCCTGTATGTGCACATCCAGTGAAGCCAGTGGGTAGGGAAGGGCGAGAGGGATGTAAGTAGGGCAATTTTTCATTGTTGAGTTAAAGGAATTTGCAACTGCCAAGCAGGGGCACCTGGGGGAGATCAGCTCTCTAGGGTACACACATCTGGTTCTGTGGAGCTTCCCACTGATCTGTGAGCGAGGACAACCTGCTGTTCAGCCAGAGTGCAGACCAGCCTGGGCACTGGCGCTTGGGGACATGAGTGAAGCCACAGGGAGGGGCTCCCTTTTTATCCCCGTGTTGCCGTGGCGGAAGCTGCAGCGCAGAGGGAGGGAAGGTGAAGTGACTCACCCAAGGTCACCAGTCTGTCAGTGGCAGAGCCAGGAATGGCACCCAGGAGTCCTGCCTCCCTGCCCCAGCACAGAAAGGGAGGAGCGATGGGTGTGAGCTCATTATCCTGCACCATCAAAGGGCTCAGCTCCTGAGACGTGGAGGGAGCTCTCTGTCTGTGTGTCATGGCTGTCCATCTGTCTCGCTGTGTCAGGTTTGTGTCTCTGTCCCTGGGCTGCCTGCATCTTCCCCTTTTCCAGTGTTCCTTCTAATCTTTTCCATCCATATGCGCATTGTTTCATCCATGTGCAGAACACATTTTTATGTGCCTTGAGGCCTGTGTGACTGTGCACCATCAGGAGAAACACAAACCTCGCTGGGGTGCTCTGCTAAGGAGCTGGGTGGCACTGGAATCTCTCCTGAGCAGCCCCACAAGCACCCGGCTTACAGGAATTATGGCCCTTTAGCTTTCAGGAGAACAAGCCATGAGAGCGATGGGAGTTCAGGGCTGGGGCCCTGGGGAGCCTGGAGCCCCTCTGCCCCCTTCTCCCCAGCCAGCTCCTGCCTGAGGATAGGGCTAGTTCATAGCCATCAGGGAGGCTGATATCCCAGCCAGGAAGCCAGGCAGTGGGCATAAGTCCCCATCATGGACCCTGAAAGCTGGACTGAGTCCCCAGGGGGCAGCCCCCCGAGCAGTCATGGCTGTGGGGTCACTGATCCAATATAAGCACATGCTTATCGGATAGTCGACTAGTGTTTAACATCCTTAACTTAAACACCTCCAGGGATGGAGATTCCCCCACCTCCCTAGGGAACCCATCCCAGTGCTTCCCCACCCTCCTGGGGAAATAGCTTTCCCTAATATCCAACCTAGACCTCCCCCACTGCAACTAGAGACCATTGCTCCTCGTTCTGCCATCTGCCACCACTGGGAACAGCTGGGTACAGGCATGGTGCAGTCTCACCAGGCGTGGGTACCTGGCTGGGCCCAAGGCATGGCACAGTCAGACCTGGGACAGGCTCCTGCCTCAAGTGCCTTAGCTCTGGCCCCCTCCTCGGGGTCTGTGTGCACGGCCACTGCACAGCCAGCTTGGGTACATCTCCCTGCGCTAGCTTTCTGAGAGCTAGGGTACTAGAATAGCAGTGGGAGGCCTGGGGGAGGGATGAGGGATGTACACTCCTCTCTGAACCCTTGCTTCGTACCTGGGGGGTAAGCTAGCCTGTAGGGACTTGGCCATCCAGCAAGCTGCACTGTGTAAATCCCGTCCACCCCAGGGGCAGGCAGCCGGGGCTAATATCAAGCCACTTCTCCGCCAGTTTGGGTCCGGTTCCCCACAGTGCTGGGCCCCCCAGAAAGCAGAGCTCTTGACAGCTGCCCCCAGCTTGCTGCTCTTTTCCACTGGGCTCTGCATGTCTCTAGGGAGAAAGCCCTGCCTGCTGTACCCCAGCCTCCTGCAACGGCGTTTCTGACCCCTCCATCAGCCTCTGGCCCTTCACACAGCCCAGTGTTCACAGCCCAGGGGCTCCGGGTCCCCCCTCTCCTGCACAGAAGGGAGATGCTCCCAGGGAAGGCAGGACGGTCTGTGGCCCTGCTGGCCTGGGGCAGGAGGCTGTGCCAATATGTGGCAGAAGGGGCTTGTTTCTCCCCAGCCGGTAGCAGCCCGTGGGCCACTGACTGGCCCGTGGGGCCGCGGCTCCTGCACTCACAGCAGCTGATGTTTTCCCCATAAACACGCAGGCGTTTCATTCCACGGAGCAGAAGCGAGGGGGCCTGGGAGCTCTCCGGCCATGCTGACGTCCCTTCTCCCGGCCTTTCCCCCAGGTCACCTTGAGCATCTTCGAGCTGGCCACGGCGGCCGGGATCCCATGCGACATTGACCCCGCGCTGGTGACGGCACTTTCCAACCTGAAGACCGGTAAGAGCCAGGCCGGGAGCTGCCAGGCGAGGTGACAGCAGAGCCCCTCTAGTCCAGTCCTCCGGCGCTGCCGCCGCCTTGCAGTCTGGAGCACTCGCTCCTCCAGTCGCGCTCTCACATGCGACTGTGAATCGAGATGCAGGCGACTGTTCCAGCTCACAGACACGGCCGCTGGGCGTTTGTGTCTGTAGCGGTGCGCAGCCCGGCCCTGCCTACGCTAGAAAGTGGCAGCTTTGTAACTATCCCAGGCTAGTCAAAGCAGTAGAACCCCACCCGGCATGAATGCAGTTACACCAGGGTGACAGGACCCCCAGGGTGCAGCCTGGGACTGGGGGCCGCTGTGCCCCCTTAACGCTCCCGCCTGGGATGTCTCACAGTGACCAGCCGCAAACCCCTCCAGGTGCTGTTATCACTCAGCACAACCCCAGGTGAAGCCCCACACCCAGCTAGATTGCTTGACTGCTCCCAGAGCCTCACAAATCCCACAGAGACAGACACCAGCCAGATCCCCCAGCCCCCAGTATTGTACCTGCAGAAGATACTCAAGGTGAGCACTGAAAGGCTACGTCTACACTGTAGCCTGCTTTCAGAAAAGCTTATGCAAATGAAGCACGGAGTGGAATATTGCTGTGCTTCATTTGCATAATTAATTAGAGACTGTTTTTGCACAAGAGGCTTTTGCGCAGAAAGGAGCCATCTACACAGCTCCTTTTTGCACAAAAGCCTCTTGTGCAAAAACGGCCTCTAGTTGATTATGCAAATGAAGTGTGGCAATATTCCATGGCATGCTTCATTTGCATAGGTTTTTTCAGAGGAAGGCTACAGTGATGTAGCCTAATGTATTAATAGGTTCACCGCTTCATGAATTGCAAGTGGCTAGGATAGACCCCTGCCTTGGTAACCCTGAGCAATTGACCAGACACTGCAGCCAAACTCACCGGTAAAGACGAACAGCCCAGCAAGAGGAGAGATGGCGAGTGATTGGAGGTGATGGGCAACACATCAGAGTAGTTCCCAAAGGAAAAGGAGATGCCGGCGCACAGTCTGAACTCTCAGGCTGGGCAGCGCTAGAGCACGCCGTTTTCCACTCTCCGCTGTTCGCGGTGCACCGGGTTCTCCCTTAAGCCCGGGCCTGTCTCTTCTATTGGAGTTTCAGTCTTCTCAGTGTCCTTGTTGCTTGCAGCACATGTGGGGGCAGGAGAAAAGCCAGGCATGGGCCCCTGTGGGCTCTTCTATACCCTCCGTACCATGTGCCTGGGGCACAGAAGGCCAGGCATGTCCTGGGTCACTGCTGAGTCCCAGGCAAGGGGGAGCAATTCCTCTGCTGTGGCCTCATGCCCATTGAATTGTGCAGTGTCTGGCTGGCCCCCCAACACAGCGTGTTTCACCTACAGCCGCACAACCCAATCTCATCCCTTCAAGGCACTAGGCAGGTTTAGACAGAGCAGTGGGTTTCAGCAGTTCATAACCTGTCCCCAGATACCTCACCTGGCCTGCCTTCCACGCAATGTCACGGTGATATGCACGAGGCACGTGGGGGCCTCAGGCATCCTCCACGGTGTCGAGCAGGGGCAGGGGGACCTACTCGTATAGAATGCCACAGCCAGCTTAAAGTGGCTTATGCCAGTACAGCTGTTTCGGAATGGGACGGGGGCTCCCCCTAGGGCTGGTGCCCGTGTCACTAGATCGGTGCAATCTCAGCCCCACTCCCAACAGAGCCGAAACAGGAGGCCTTTCCAGGGAGGGCCAGGCCTCAGCCAAGCGCTTCGGAGGTGCACACATGTAGGTGACCGTGAGCAAGTCACTGCCCTGCTCTGTTCCTCAGTTTCCCCTCTGTAAAATGGCAATGATGACACTGACCTTTGGGTTCTCTTCATTAAGCCCTTGATAAAAGGGAATCGCCTTACGTTGAAGCATCTGTCTTTGGAGGGAGAACCTGGCGCTAGCAATGAGCGAAGCCAATAAAGATCTGGGCTGGGCTAACAAATACGTCTTAATCATACGCATAGCATTGTCCTAGGCGCTGCAGCTGATCCAGGGACATTCGGGGGACACAGTCAGGATCCCCATGGCTCTGGTCCCCGGCTGTCTGCACGCTGTCTTCCAGCCTGGGGCACCCAAGGGAGCTCTCCCCGCCCTCACCACACTGGAAGTTTTTCTATGGTGCATATGCAGCGTCAAGCGAATCTGAGTAGTGTCAGTTCTGTTCAGCAAAACTCAAAGCTGCAGAGCAGCAGGGGCCTGGCTCCATCGATCAGATAATTTACTGGCCTGTCACAGCCGCTGGGTGTTTTTATAGATATGTTTTGGTAAGTCTGTCGAGTAGCCAAGCCGGGGAGAAAAGTGGAGAGCACAAACTGAGCTTATTACTGAAACTTCTGGTTGTACATCTTCTCCCACTCTGCCTGACAGACAGCTCGTCCCCCGAGGAGGAGTACAAGTCAGCCTGTCTGCTGCTGGTCTTCGTGGCTGTAGCCCTGCCGCTCCTCGCCACCGATCCCCATTCCGTGTACAGCATCGAGCTGGATGGTAAGAGGCCAGGAAGGGCTATTTTCCCAATGCTGTTATCGTCTCACCTGCCTCTAAAGAGCTCTGCACCAGTACCCCGGACTAGATCCCCTGCAGGGGGTGCCCCAGAGTACCACACTGCTGTGCGGGGGCAGGGAGTTGCCCAGATGGCAGGGCAGGTGGTGCAAGTTCGTGTTACAAAGCGCACGCTCCCGGGACATGGGCCCTCATGTTGTTCCGCGCTACAACCCCAGCCTGCATTTGCGGAAAGGCTGGGTGGGGTCCTTCGTAACATAGGCCTGGCTCACAATTCAAGGGAACCTGCCCCAGCTGACACATTCAGTTAGTTCCATAATTCACTTGTCAAGAAAAATACAGACACGAACAAAGGAAAATGCCCGAGTCTGCCTGCTGTGACAGGGCTGCTCACACGCATCACATCAGAGCCGCGCTGGGGAGTTCGCAGCACCAGGCCCGGATCCTGCTCCAGGAACGCAGGACGGGCGAGGCCCTTGCGGCCCAGCCTCTGCTACTGCCAGCAGCCTTGTCAGATCCGCCCCTTCCTAAGCGTGTCAAGCTCCCGCTTCCAACTCAGGCGGTTTCTTGCCTGTGGGGAAGCTGTTCCCACACCTCCCTCTGGCAGTCAGGGTGCAGTTGCACTACGGGAGAAGGTCAAATTAAGCTGCACAACTTCAGCTACGGCAATTGCGTCGCTGAAGTCAAAGTAGCTTAACTGGGCTTTTGGCGCTGTCCACACTGCGGGAAGTCAAAGGTAAAACGCTTTCCCCTTGACGTCCCTTACTCCTCGTGGAAGCAGGGTTACTGGCATCGACCAGAGCGCCCCTTTCAATTCGAATTAGTGTCTCGCTAGACCTACTAATTTGAACCCCAGAAGATCAACAGTGGCGGCTTCAATCTCTGTAATGTAGACGTACCCGTAGAAACCTGCTTCTCATTTCCGGCCTCAGTTTACCCCCGGAGTTCCTGTGCCAGCCTTGTCCTTTAGCTTCAATAGCTCTTCCCCCTCCCTGGCATCACTCCCCAAAGGAATTACAGAGGGAGCAGAGCCCCCTGCCCTGCAGTCTCGCTCGCTAGCGTCTGTAAGATTGGCTCACTGTCCCTGGGCCAGCCGAGTAGCCCTTCTCCGCACCTCTGCCATTTGGAATTGGTTCCTGCCAACGAGGGGCCCACAGCTGCACGCCGGCTTCTGGAGGAGGCTCCCCAGTGCCGTGCCGATGGCAGTGTTACTTCCCTCGCGCTGCTGCCAACCCCTCGCCAGTCGCCCAGTGCCTTCGCGGGGTTGAGCGGCTTCAAACTGAGCGTGTGTGAAGGCTCCCAGGCCCAGGCCCTTAGATTCTGAGGCGGGGACAGTGTCTCTGTAGCAGTGCAGCACCTGGAGCGCTGTTGAGCATGCAGGGCATCGGGGGTGCTGTGGGGAGACAGGCACAGCCTCCCTGCCCCACTCCAGGTCAGTGAGCTGCAGGCATCAAGCCTCCCCGTCTCCTCCTTCCTGCAGGTTACAGCAACAATATCCACTGCCTGGCCAAAGCCATCATCCACGTGTCGGCCGCTCTCTTCACCGTCCACGGCAAGAACATTGAGACGCACCTCAAGGAGTTCCTGCTGGTGAGCGCCTACTGCCCCCGAGGATGTGTGGGGAGTACTGCCCCCGAGGATGTGAGGGGAATACTGCCCCTTACAGCACACTCTGAGTACTGCCCCCAGAGCATGCTGGGAGTACTGCCTCCTAGGATGTGCCAGGAATACTGCCCCCTAGGGTGTGCTGGGAGTACTGCCCCACGTGCTGGGAGTACTGCTCCCTAGGATGTGCTGGAAGTACTGCCTCCCTAGGGCACGCTGGGAGTACTGCTCCCTAGGGTGTGCTGGGAATACTGCCCCCTAGGGTGTGCTGGGAGTACTGCCCCACGTGCTGGGAGTACTGCTCCCTAGGATGTGCTGGGAATACTGCCCCCTAGGCGTGCTGGGAGTACTGCCCCACGTGCTGGGAGTACTGCTCCCTAGGATGTGCTGGGAGTACTGCTCCCTAGGATGTGCTGGGAATACTGCCCCCTAGGCATGCTGGGAGTACTGCCCCACGTGCTGGGAGTACTGCTCCCTAGGATGTGCTGGGAATACTGCCCCCTAGGCGTGCTGGGAGTACTGCCCCACGTGCTGGGAGTACTGCCTCCCTAGGGCGTGCTGGGAGTACTGCTCCCTAGGATGTGCTGGGAATACTGCCCCCTAGGGCACGCTGGGAGTACTGCCCCCCTAGGGCGTGCTGGGAGTACTGCTCCCTAGGATGTGCTGGGAATACTGCCCCCTAGGGCACGCTGGGAGTACTGCCCCCCTAGGGCGTGCTGGGAGTACTGCCTCCCTAGGGCGTGCTGGGAGTACTGCTCCCTAGGATATGCTGGGAATACTGCCCCCTAGGGCACGCTGGGAGTACTGCCCCCCTAGGGCGTGCTGGGAGTACTGCTCCCTAGGATGTGCTGGGAATACTGCCCCCTAGGGCACGCTGGGAGTACTGCCCCCCTAGGGCGTGCTGGGAGTACTGCCCCCTGGGGCATGCTGGGAGTACCGCCTGTAAAGACAGTAACTTTCAAACTTTTTTCTCATCACCCAGTTGAAGGAAATTGTTGATGCCCCTGGCCCAACATAATGTGACTGGAGAGTGGGCTCTGGGGTGGGGCTGAGGAGGAGAGCTTTGGGCTGTAGGAGGGGGCTCCGGCTTTGGGGTGGGGGTCAGGGCTGGGGCAGGAGGGTCTTACCTCGAGCAGCAGCCCAGCAGCAGGTTCCCAGCCACTGGGGGTGCGGAGCCAGAGCTCAGGGCCGGGGCAGGGTGCGGAGCCCTGGGCACTCTTCTGCCGCCTGCCCTTACCTAGAAGCCGGGCCTGCTGCCGGGTGCTCCTGGGGCGCAGTGCAGTCTGCAGTGCAGTGAGGGGCCTGGGACAACCCCCCTCCACTCCAGCCTGCCCCTGCTCCACCTCTTCCGGCTCTGCCTTGCCCCTCCCGCCCCCTAAGACCTCTCCTCTACACAACACAAGAGATTACTGAGGGCACCTGGCACCGGCCGCAAAGGCTGAGCCCCCCTCCCACTCACCACACCAGCCCCCAGCCCCAGCCCGCTTCGTTCGCTGTGGGGAAGTGAAGCGACCCGGCGGGGAAATGGCAGAGCCGGGTTGCTCTGCTTCCTGTGACTCCTGCCCCGCTGGAGAGTGAGGGGGAAGGCCCCATCCCGGGACCGTGATCCCCAAGGGGTCCCCCAAAGTGCAGCCCCTAGCTGCTGCCCCGAACCGTCCAATGGGCGAGACAGCTCTGGAGGCCTGGGCTGTCTCCTGTTGTTTCCGAGTCCAGCCCTGGCCCTCTGGGTCTCCAGTCCGGCTGTGCTGTAAGAGAAGCTAATTAATGGCGCTCCAGCGGAGGTTTGCAGGGAGCTGCTGCTGCGAGTCTGTCGAGTCTGTCGCCAAACAGGGATTCCTTCCCCAGGGAGTTCTTGTTTGAGCTCTTCTGAGGCATTTACATTCCTTTGGTGGGGAGAGAACCAGCCAGGGCCTTAGGAGAGCAATCAGGCGGCACGGTGGATAAGGCTGCAGTTTACTCCTGGCTGCGCCGCTCAGGCTTGGCAGGGGTTTGCCTGCCCATCTGTTAAGCTGGGGCATTTAGTGAGGGACAAGCCACCGCCCAGTTCCCAAGGCCTCCTGCTTCTCCACTCCCATCTCATTTTCTTGCCCTCAGTGTTTCAGACTTTCCTTGCCATTGCTCCATGCAGTTCTGGAGTCCCAAGGCCAAACACCAGGGAAAATCAATCCTGTGCCCTTCTCCCTGGCTCCTGGTGGGTGACTGATGGAGGAACTGGGGGATTGCAAGAGGCTTGTGCGTCAGACTTTTATTTTTGGCCTGTGGGAAAGCAGCCAGCTAGGGAGTAAGCCTGATTCATTGTTCATTAGAAACGGCAGAGATCGCAAACCGAGCCAAGGGTGTCCTCTCTGTGGAGTGTCACTGCACCCAAAGGCCTGCTGAGATCACTGCCAGTTTGGGTCTGACCTAGCACGACCGTAGCCAAGAGCTGGCTTTTTCCAGCGTCCCATGACATGTAATGAGTTGCTAGTTCTCAGTTCACTCCCTACTGAGGAAGCATCACAGGTCAAGAGACATGCCAGTTGTGCATCTCTCTAACTTGCTCCTTGTGGTAACAGCTGGGTGTCTCCCAGTTGCTCATGTCTTTGTCCCCACACACTCGTGGGGGCAGGGCATCCCTATCATATGGCTGGGGCCGCGAGGCACGGAGACACTGCCCGAAGCCATGAGCGACAGGCATGGCTGAGCTGCCGAGGTGGGGGGGCTGGTAACTCGGGCCTGCTGCCTTGCAGGGGTGTAGCCATGGACGGGAGTGAAGTGGCTCCTGTCCCCCATGGGAGCGGGTGAGGTTAGATCCCGGCTCAGATACACTGGTGTGTTCTCGAGTGGCGGGGGCGGATCCCCGCCTCACTGTGCAGAGAACACAGGGTGGAAATCCAAGCACTGAGCATACCCTGGATGCCTGGGCAGGAGCAGAGGCGGCCCCTTGGAGAGCCTCCCAGCTGGCTGGTAGGGAGAGCATGTCGTGGGCAGGCAGCACTGAGCTCTTGGCTGCGGGGGCTCACTCGCCAGGACAGCCAAAAGCAAACCCCTGGTCACTGCCTGCTGCTGCCCACCACGACCTGCTGGCCGAGATCCAGCCACAGACCCGAGGCACGGGGCGTGTCCAGGCATCTGCAGAGATAACAGGCGGTGAGCCCAGGCGGCCCTTCCCGGAGGCATGAGGAATCGCCGAGCCGGTGAGACCATCAGCTCCGTCCGCCTGGGCAGCGCAGCCCCTGCAGCAGGGAGTGTGTCCGGGACGGGGGCTCCGTTCTGCCCTCTGGGTTGGGGCCAGTGGTGGCGGTGACTCCCCCTGGGGCATTTGCTACCCCAGCGTCCCGGCAGGGAGCGGAGGGGGGCTGTGCTGGAGAGGGTCTGCCAGTCTGTCTGCTTAGGCCTAAAAGTGAGGTTGGGGCCAGAGCCGGCTCGAGCCACTCATGCACCCCGGGCAGCGGGCGCGCGATGCATGCCTGGCTTCGCCCCCGGGTGCATGGTGCATGTGCAGCCCCGCCTCCAGTGTGTGGTGCATTTTACAGCCGCAATCGGGTGTGCGGTGCCCGACTGCAGCTCTAAGGGGCGCCATGCGCCGGGGGCCGCGCGGTGCCCGATTGCAGCTCTAAGGGGCACCATGCGCCGGGGGCCACGCGGTGCCCGATTGCAGCTCTAAGGGGCGCCATGCGCCGGGGGCCGCGCGGTGCCCGACTGCAGCTCTAAGGGGCACCATGCGCCGGGGGCTGCGCGGTGCCCGATTGCAGCTCTAAGGGGCGCCATGCGCCAGGGGCCGCGCGGTGCCCGATTGCAGCTCTAAGGGGCGCCATGCGCCAGGGGCCGCGCGGTGCCCGATTGCAGCTCTAAGGGGCGCCATGCGCCAGGGGCCGCACGGTGCCCGATTGCAGCTCTAAGGGGCGCCATGCGCTGGGGGCCGCGCGGTGCCCGATTGCAGCTCTAAGGGGCGCCATGCGCTGGGGGCTGCGCGGTGCCCGACTGCAGCTCTAAGGGGCGCCATGTGCCGGGGGCTGCGCGGTGCCCGATTGCAGCTCTAAGGGGCGCCATGCGCTGGGGGCCGCGCGGTGCCCGACTGCAGCTCTAAGGGGCGCCATGTGCCGGGGGCTGCGCGGTGCCCGATTGCAGCTCTAAGGGCGCCATGCGCTGGGGGCTGCGCGGTGCCCGATTGCAGCTCTAAGGGACGCCATGCGCTGGGGGCCGCGCGGTGCCCGATTGCAGCTCTAAGGGACGCCATGCGCCGGGGGCCGCGCGGTGCCCGATTGCAGCTCTAAGGGACGCCATGCGCTGGGGGCCGCACGGTGCCCGATTGCAGCTCTAAGGGACGCCATGCGCTGGGGGCCGCGCGGTGCCCGATTGCAGCTCTAAGGGACGCCATGCGCTGGGGGCTGCGCGGTGCCCGATTGCAGCTCTAAGGGGCGCCATGTGCCGGGGGCTGCGCGGTGCCCGATTGCAGCTCTAAGGGCGCCATGCGCTGGGGGCCGCGCGGTGCCCGATTGCAGCTCTAAGGGCGCCATGCGCTGGGGGCCGCACGGTGCCCGATTGCAGCTCTAAGGGGCGCCATGCGCTGGGGGCCGCGCGGTGCCCGACTGCAGCTCTAAGGGGCGCCATGCGCCGGGGGCCGCGCGGTGCCCGACTGCAGCTCTAAGGGGCACGATGCGCTGGGGGCCGCGCGGTGCCCGACTGCAGCTCTAAGGGCACCATGCGCTGGGGGCCGCGCGGTGCCCGATTGCAGCTCTAAGGGCGCCATGCGCTGGGGGCCGCGCGGTGCCCGATTGCAGCTCTAAGGGCGCCATGCGCTGGGGGCCGCGCGGTGCCCGATTGCAGCTCTAAGGGCGCCATGCGCTGGGGGCCGCGCGGTGCCCGATTGCAGCTCTAAGGGGCGCCATGCGCTGGGGGCCGCGCGGTGCCCGATTGCAGCTCTAAGGGACGCCATGCGCTGGGGGCTGCGCGGTGCCCGACTGCAGCTCTAAGGGGCGCCATGTGCCGGGGGCCGCGCGGTGCCCGATTGCAGCTCTAAGGGGCGCCATGCGCTGGGGGCTGCGCGGTGCCCGACTGCAGCTCTAAGGGCGCCATGCGCTGGGGGCCGCGCGGTGCCCGATTGCAGCTCTAAGGGACGCCATGCGCTGGGGGCTGCGCGGTGCCCGACTGCAGCTCTAAGGGGCGCCATGCGCTGGGGGCTGCGCGGTGCCCGATTGCAGCTCTAAGGGGCGCCATGCGCTGGGGGCCGCGCGGTGCCCGATTGCAGCTCTAAGGGACGCCATGCGCTGGGGGCTGCGCGGTGCCCGACTGCAGCTCTAAGGGGCGCCATGCGCCGGGGGCCGCGCGGTGCCCGATTGCAGCTCTAAGGGACGCCATGCGCCGGGGGCCGCGCGGTGCCCGATTGCAGCTCTAAGGGACGCCATGCGCTGGGGGCTGCGCGGTGCCCGACTGCAGCTCTAAGGGGCGCCATGCGCCGGGGGCCGCGCGGTGCCCGATTGCAGCTCTAAGGGGCGCCATGCGCTGGGGGCCGCGCGGTGCCCGATTGCAGCTCTAAGGGACGCCATGCGCCGGGGGCTGCGCGGTGCCCGATTGCAGCTCTAAGGGCGCCATGCGCTGGGGGCCGCGCGGTGCCCGATTGCAGCTCTAAGGGCGCCATGCGCTGGGGGCCGCGCGGTGCCCGATTGCAGCTCTAAGGGGCGCCATGCGCTGGGGGCCGCGCGGTGCCCGACTGCAGCTCTAAGGGGCGCCATGCGCCGGGGGCCGCGCGGTGCCCGACTGCAGCTCTAAGGGGCACGATGCGCTGGGGGCCGCGCGGTGCCCGATTGCAGCTCTAAGGGCGCCATGCGCTGGGGGCCGCGCGGTGCCCGATTGCAGCTCTAAGGGCGCCATGCGCTGGGGGCCGCGCGGTGCCCGATTGCAGCTCTAAGGGCGCCATGCGCTGGGGGCCGCGCGGTGCCCGATTGCAGCTCTAAGGGACGCCATGCGCTGGGGGCTGCGCGGTGCCCGACTGCAGCTCTAAGGGGCGCCATGCGCTGGGGGCCGCGCGGTGCCCGATTGCAGCTCTAAGGGACGCCATGCGCTGGGGGCTGCGCGGTGCCCGATTGCAGCTCTAAGGGCGCCATGCGCTGGGGGCCGCGCGGTGCCCGATTGCAGCTCTAAGGGGCGCCATGCGCTGGGGGCCGCGCGGTGCCCGATTGCAGCTCTAAGGCACGCCATGCGCTGGGGGCTGCGCGGTGCCCGACTGCAGCTCTAAGGGGCGCCATGTGCCGGGGGCCGCGCGGTGCCCGATTGCAGCTCTAAGGGGCGCCATGCGCTGGGGGCTGCGCGGTGCCCGACTGCAGCTCTAAGGGCGCCATGCGCTGGGGGCCGCGCGGTGCCCGATTGCAGCTCTAAGGGACGCCATGCGCTGGGGGCTGCGCGGTGCCCGACTGCAGCTCTAAGGGGCGCCATGCGCTGGGGGCTGCGCGGTGCCCGATTGCAGCTCTAAGGGGCGCCATGCGCTGGGGGCCGCGCGGTGCCCGATTGCAGCTCTAAGGGACGCCATGCGCTGGGGGCTGCGCGGTGCCCGACTGCAGCTCTAAGGGGCACCATGCGCCGGGGGCCGCGCGGTGCCCGATTGCAGCTCTAAGGGACGCCATGCGCCGGGGGCCGCGCGGTGCCCGATTGCAGCTCTAAGGGACGCCATGCGCTGGGGGCTGCGCGGTGCCCGACTGCAGCTCTAAGGGGCGCCATGCGCCGGGGGCCGCGCGGTGCCCGATTGCAGCTCTAAGGGGCGCCATGCGCTGGGGGCCGCGCGGTGCCCGATTGCAGCTCTAAGGGACGCCATGCGCCGGGGGCCGCGCGGTGCCCGATTGCAGCTCTAAGGGGCGCCATGCGCTGGGGGCCGCGCGGTGCCCGATTGCAGCTCTAAGGGACGCCATGCGCCGGGGGCCGCGCGGTGCCCGACTGCAGCTCTAAGGTGCACGATGCGCTGGGGGCCGCGCGGTGCCCGACTGCAGCTCTAAGGGCACCATGCGCTGGGGGCCGCGCGGTGCCCGATTGCAGCTCTAAGGGCGCCATGCGCTGGGGGCCGCGCGGTGCCCGATTGCAGCTCTAAGGGCGCCATGCGCTGGGGGCCGCGCGGTGCCCGATTGCAGCTCTAAGGGCGCCATGCGCTGGGGGCCGCGCGGTGCCCGATTGCAGCTCTAAGGGCGCCATGCGCTGGGGGCCGCGCGGTGCCCGATTGCAGCTCTAAGGGCGCCATGCGCTGGGGGCCGCGCGGTGCCCGATTGCAGCTCTAAGGGCGCCATGCGCTGGGGGCCGCGCGGTGCCCGATTGCAGCTCTAAGGGACGCCATGCGCTGGGGGCTGCGCGGTGCCCGACTGCAGCTCTAAGGGGCGCCATGTGCCGGGGGCCGCGCGGTGCCCGATTGCAGCTCTAAGGGGCGCCATGCGCTGGGGGCTGCGCGGTGCCCGACTGCAGCTCTAAGGGCGCCATGCGCTGGGGGCCGCGCGGTGCCCGATTGCAGCTCTAAGGGACGCCATGCGCTGGGGGCTGCGCGGTGCCCGACTGCAGCTCTAAGGGGCGCCATGCGCTGGGGGCTGCGCGGTGCCCGATTGCAGCTCTAAGGGGCGCCATGCGCTGGGGGCCGCGCGGTGCCCGATTGCAGCTCTAAGGGACGCCATGCGCTGGGGGCTGCGCGGTGCCCGACTGCAGCTCTAAGGGGCACCATGCGCCGGGGGCCGCGCGGTGCCCGATTGCAGCTCTAAGGGACGCCATGCGCCGGGGGCCGCACGGTGCCCGATTGCAGCTCTAAGGGACGCCATGCGCTGGGGGCTGCGCGGTGCCCGACTGCAGCTCTAAGGGGCGCCATGTGCCGGGGGCCGCGCGGTGCCCGATTGCAGCTCTAAGGGGCGCCATGTGCCGGGGGCCGCGCGGTGCCCGATTGCAGCTCTAAGGGGCGCCATGTGCCGGGGGCCGCGCAGTGCCCGATTGCAGCTCTAAGGGACGCCATGCGCCGGGGGCCGCGCGGTGCCCGATTGCAGCTCTAAGGGCGCCATGCGCTGGGGGCTGCGCGGTGCCCGATTGCAGCTCTAAGGGGCGCCATGCGCTGGGGGCCACGCAGTGCCCGATTGCAGCTCTAAGGGACGCCATGCGCCGGGGGCCGCGCGGTGCCCGATTGCAGCTCTAAGGGCGCCATGCGCTGGGGGCTGCGCGGTGCCCGATTGCAGCTCTAAGGGGCGCCATGCGCTGGGGGCCACGCAGTGCCCGATTGCAGCTCTAAGGGACGCCATGCGCCGGGGGCCGCGCGGTGCCCGATTGCAGCTCTAAGGGGCGCCATGCGCCGGGGGCCGCATGGCACCTGATGGCAACTCTAAGGGGTGCCACACGGCCCCCCAGCCCTAGGCACACGGTGCCCCTTACAGCTGCCATCAGGTGCCCCCCCATAGGTTGGTGCCCCAGGCACCTGCCCGGTTAGCCCCCCCTTAATCCGGCCCTGGTTGGGGTCACTGCAGCACTCAGGTTTGTGGGCCTAACCCCCCAGTGGCGATACAGCCAGGTCCAGGGAAGGGGGTTAGGCCCTCGAGGGGCTGTGGGGTTCCTAGCGCAATGGAAGCCCCCCTCTCTTGCTGTAGGAAGGGTTGACACTGCACACTGCACACTGCACACTGCCGCAGCTTGGCTGTGCTATGGCCAGGAGCTCCGACTGCTTCAGGGCAAACCCAGGCGCTGGCCGAGCGGGTCAGGAAGGTTGTTCCCCTGTTGCTCGCTAGGGGGCTGCTACACCCGCCAGAGGGGGGACCCTGCCCTGCCCCAGTGCGCAAGGCGGAGTTTCGGGAGGGCGGGGCAGCAGCCGTGCGCTCCCCTCACTAGCCAGGGGCGAGAGGCACGCAGGGGAGCAAGCGCTTTCCCCTCTCTCCCTTAGCGTCTGGGGATCGGGAGCCAGCCGCGTCCCAGATCGGGAGCCAGCCACGTCCCAGAGCGCACGGCTGCTGCCCCCCCGAAACGCCGCCCTTGCCGTGCAGCAGGCTCCGGGCTCCCATGTTCTTCCTCTTCTGTGCCTGACCACGCAGCTCCCCCCACCACCCCCCCCCGAGAACAAAGGCAAATGCCCCTCCCCCACACGGAGACCAATGGAAACCTCCCCCCTCCCCTGCTGTGAACAGAGATGAATCTCCCTGCCCCCTCCCCCCGTGAGCAATGGGGGATCCCCCGTCTGTGGCACTGGCCAGGGCCCTCAGGAGCATGCTCCCCTTTCTGCTCTCGCCCCAGCCAGTCTCCTGGTGCCATTGCCCCGGGCATGGCGGGCTGCTGGTTTGCTCCTTCCGAGCCCCTTGATGCTCCAGTTCTGAGCCCCAAAAGGGCCTGTGCTGGCTCCCTGCCAGCTCCGTGTCCCTGGCTGGTGCCCGCCCCAGGGCCCAGGAAAGGGCGGGTGAAGAATCACTTCCCTGCACCCAGGGAGTCTCCATTTCAGTCAGGTGCGCTTTCCCCTCCCCCGGCCCCATGGCGAGCTGGGCTGGGGTCTGGGTCTGGATCCGGCTCGGGGCAGACCTCTGCCCTGCCCCGGCCCCAGGCTCTGGAGTAGGCGGCGGCTCTGAATCCTTCAAGCCCGTTTTCGGTCCCGAGAGGAGCTTAGCAAAGCTCAACCCCTGCGGTGCCCTAGGGGCTCTTCCCCGTGCTCGGCAGCCCCCAAGCCCAGGCGCCCCAGCCGAGGCATCGTCCCAGCTGCCACGGGGCCTTTGCTTTCTGCAGACCTGCCAAGGCACCGCCAGGGAGCTCATCTCTCTCCCTCCCCACAGCTGGCGTCCGTGAGCCTCCTGCATCTGGGCCAAGAGACCGACAAGCTCCGGGCCAAGAACCGGGAATCCATCTCCCTGCTGATGCACCTGGTGAGGCTCCTGCATGCTGGGGTGGACAATGGGCAGGTGCCCCCGGAGACACTCGGACGCTGAGACACCCACGTGCTCTGGGCCGGGGGCTGGGCAGGATTTTGGCCATGCGGGGCTGAGCTGTGCTCAGCTGGGAGGCGAGGCTGGACTCCCCTGTCACTCCACAGGGATAAAAGCAGTCAGAGGAGCAGAAACAGGCTCCCTGCCGCATTGGGTGGGGCTCAGCCTGGCTCCAGCAGCCCCTGCTTTCTGTGCCTCAGTGGGCTGAGCAGGGCCAGCTGATTCAGGCCAGTTCTTATGCCCAGCCTGCTGCAGGGCTGTTGCTTCTCAGGCAGCAGCATCACCAGGCCACTGCTCTCTCGTCTGCCCCTCCTGGGGACCAAGGCCTTGTCTTTGGGGCAAGATTGCGGCCCCACAGATGGACAGAGCCCCTTTCTCCAGCCCCTAGGTGGAGAGGCGGGCACTCGGTAGCCCCTTGTGCTGGGGGATTGAACCCCCAGCACCACACGCACTGCCTGGGGAAAGCTGCTGTAGTCCCTGGGGCCAGCACCCTTGGGTGTTGTGCCCATGCCCCTCTGTCAGTGCATGCCCCAGTCACCCTGCCGGGCCAGGGTTTCCCTGAGCATTAGGAGAGGAGGCAGCAGGCAGACTGCACCCAGGGCAGAGTCCAGCAGATGCCAGGCCACGGTACTGCCCCCCTTACTTCTGCGCTGCTGCCTGCAGAGCTGGGCGCTTGGTCAGCAGCTGCTGCTCTCTGGCTAACCAGCTCTGAGGGCAGGGCAGAAGGAAGGGTGGCGATACCGTGGCTGAGCGCTGGTGCGGCCGCACAGGAAACATTTAGGCTGCAGATGGCCACACGTGGCTGGAAAAGATTAGCAGGAACTTCGCTGTTGCCCCCTAAAATAACCTTGTGCCCCCCCCCACTCCCTTTTGGGTCCGGACTCCCGGTTTGAGAAATGGTCTCCCCTGTACAATCTGTGCAGTACGGGGGGAACACGCACAACACACCAGATTTCGTGTGTGTGTGTGTGGGGGGGGGGGGGGACGGACATTTCATGGGCCGTGACATTTTTCCTGGCTGTACATTTGGTAGGTACAGCTGCTGCCTCTGGCCTTGTGCTGTGAGAGCTGGGGTGGGGGGCTGGCTCTGGAAGGGGGGGACCATTGGCCCTTACTTGGATTTACCCTCGGTGGGGAGCTGTCAGCAGCTCTGGGCTTCAGTCCCCGGCAGTTTTGATCCCCAGGACCAACCTGCCTGCTTAGTGCAGCCCCCTGTGCTGTGTGGGGCGGGGGCTGCAGGCAGGATGGGGGTGCTCTCAGAGGGCAGCTGCCACCCTTGGAGCTGCCCTGTTGGCACCAGAGTAGCCCCTTGCACCGGCCCCGTGCAGGCTGGGCAGCCAGCTATCTGTCTCCATTAGCACCGGAAGGATATTGATTCCTGCCCTGATGGGAGGAGACGGTTGTGCCTGGGGAAGGCGAGGGCTCCCCATCCGCTCCCTGGACAGGCCTGCGCTGCCCGTGATTGGTATTCGGGGAGCGCGGGTGTTTGCAGCAAAGCAATTTAAATGCAAATGTTTCAATCTGGAATGTGTGAATGAGGCTGCCCGGGCCCATTGTCCCCCTCTGGGGGGAGCGCTCTGGCCTGGTGCGTGGGCTCTGTACCTATCCTGGCTCCTGAGCCAAACCCAGGGGCATCGGGCGCCTGGACGGGCAAGCACAGAGTCTGGCAGGGGCTGCAGCTGGGTGAAGGTGAAGCTCCACAGCTGGGTTAGGGGATGCCCACGCAGGGGTCTCAGAGTTGACTGGGGGTGGCTGGGCTGCCCCATAAGCCCTGGGTGGGGAGCAGGGACAGCAGAGGCAGACCCAGACCCTGGGCAGCAGTCACAGCCGAAGACATACGGAGCTTCCCGTTTGGGTCAGCAGCTTCCAGCTCCACAGAATCCCAGGGCTGGAGGAGACCTCAGGAGGCATCGAGTCCGGCCCCCCTGCCCAAGGCAGGACCAACCCCAACTCAATCAACCCAGCCAGGGCTTAAACACCTCTGGGGATGGAGATTCCACCCCCTCCCCAGGGAACCCCTCCCAGTGCTGCCCCTCCCGCCTAGGGAAAGAGTTTTTCCTAATCTCCAACCTAGACCTCCCCAGCCCACGCACTAGAGAGAAACCCACTGGCCCCTCCCCCTCCCAGTGCTGCCCCACCCGCCAGAGGCTCCGTCTCCCTCAGCCTCTCCCTGCTGCCCTGTCCTATCCCCCAGTCTCAGGAAATGGCTGCTGGACAAGGGTTGATCCCCCCCGCTTCCCGTCTGCCCACCCTGCACTGCCAGGGCTTTCTGGGAGCAAGGCCCCAGGCAAGGAAGGGCTGGGCCCTTTTCAATGTGAACGCCATGCTGGGCCCAGCTCTCCCTGCCATCCCGCCATCCCATCCCTCCCACCCTCATTCCCAAGGCCCCCTGCCTGCTTGGACCCCAGGGTCCGCAGTGAATTTCTGCCTCCGCTGGAGCCTGAGTGTCTGCACAGCAAAGGGGAGGGCGAGACACTCAGTTATGGACACTGGCCGCTCCTCCCTCCCACGCAGAGGGAGCCCGGACTCCTGTGTTCTACTCCCTGCGCTGCCATTGCCTGGCTGCCTGACTTCAGGAAAGTCACCGCTCCCCTCGCCAGCCCCTCGCCCGGCAGGGTCAGACCACTTCCGCCCTTCTTCACTGCCCTAGTATAGATGGGGAAACCGAAGCACAGAGCAGTGAGGAGATCCCCAGGAATAGAACCCACGTCTGCTGTGTCCCATGCGGTCCCCGAGTCACCTGCCAGCTTTCCCCGAACGCCTCCTGCAGCAGCTCTACATGCCCAGCCGCGGGCCTCTGGGGCAGCCTCCGTCTTGCTGCAGGCCACACCACGTAATGCCAGGGGTCTCCAGAGGGCTCGTGTGGCAGCCGTGCCCAGTGTTCCCCTGCTCTGTGGGGCCATACGCTAGGGCCCCTGACGGGGACAGACCCTTACCTGGTGTGACGGACCGGGCCGTGTCTGGGCACAGCTGAGGGTGTCCGCTCAGGGCGAATTGCTCGAATCCGGGGCTCCTTACAGCCTCCAGACTGGTGACCTCTCCAAATAGGCCACAAACCAGTCCCACAGAGCACTTCAGCAACCTGCCTGAAGCCTCCCGAGCAAAACCCCTCCGACACCCCAGCAATATCCGTGCCCCAGATGGCCCCGGGCCTCATACACAGGTGGGGGATCCTAGCACCCAATCCCACCTACCCCGAACAAGTTCTGTCCGGTTCCAAGAAACCAGCCAAAGATCCCTGGTCAATTTACCCTTTGGACCGTACCCACAAATCACGCTGGGCCAATCCTTTAGCATCTAACATCTAAAGGTTTATTAACATAAGAAAGAAAAGCATGAGAGTAAGGTTATTAAAGTACAGTACGTTACATGCACCGAATCTCCCAGTCCTCGATGCAGGCTCTAGCAGAGATGTTGCAGCTGCTGGTTTAAAAGTTCTTATTGCACATCCTAAGATCAGAATAGGTCCACAGGTCTATCGGGCTCTTTGATCCCTGCAATGCTGCCCCTGGGATGAAGTGCCGAGCTGAAGACAAAATGGCATTGACCACATGGCCTCTTTATACCCCCTTCCTGGCCTCTTCTGGTCTCAGCCGGTCACCTGGTCCTCAGCCTCTCTCTGCTGGCAGCTCTTAGGTCTCCGCCCTCCTGCTTTAGGTGTGTCCTTGGGCCATCAAGTGCCATTGTTCCACAGGGCTTCGCTACTCAGCCTGTCCATAGCCATGCTTAACCACATTCAGAGAAATATTCAGCTTCCACACAGATTACAGATTCCTATCTACTCACACAGACATTATACACTCACAAAAATAGCGTACACAGGATCAGCAAACAACAAGCTCCCATTCAATACCCCATATGGCCCCCTTCTATATCATTGTTGGGGCCAGCACCCCCACCTATGGGTGCAGCCACGATCCGGCTGCTTCCCTCAAATTCCAGTAACGTGACACCTGGCTCTTGTGTGTGTGTGTTGCAGATCGTGGAGGAGTCGTCCTTCCTGACGGCCGACATGCTGGAGACCTGCTTCCCCTACGTGCTGCTCCGCAACGCCTACCGCGAGGTGCACAAGGCTTTCCTGCTGAGCAAACTCTCCGCACACTGACAGCCGCTGGCGGGGCTCCCAGCCGCCCCTCGCCCTCTCTTCCCCACAGCTTTGCCAATGAGCCCACCTCTTCCAGGCCGCGGAGCAGGCGCTTAGGTTGCCATAGGGCTGCGGGCTGGGCTTACCTGTGTGCACATGCAGGACGCTGGCAGAGCAGGTGCCAGCCCATGCCAGAGCCGCAAGCCTAGTCCCTTGTGTATCAGCATAGCCCAAAGCGCCTGTTAAACGTGCCGGAGAGTGCCTGGTGTTTAAACTGCATGGGAGGTCCCTTGCCTGGGTTTCACTTCTCACTGGCCGGTTGTACGGGAGTAGCAAACATTTCCCTTGTCTAATCCCCTGTAACTAAATGACCCCCAAACAAGCCAGGAAAGGAGATTGAAGCTTGTGGCATGCAAATGAGGGACTTCAACAGCAGAGTGCTAATTTCAGAGTGACTGGTGACTGGCGGTCAGAGACTCCCTGTGTGTTCCTCCTCCCTGGCCTCCAAGGCAGCGCCTGTCTGGGTAGGGGCCCCCCAGCTTGTAAATCTGGCTTCTAGGAAAGACCCTTGTCTCTGGCCTGCTTGGACTCTGACAGGGAAGTGCCCAGATGCAAAGCGGAGACCCTCAGAGACCACCTGGGAACCTGAAAAGCCTTCTGAGAAATAGCACTTGATTCCGCTACAGCCGCCATTCAGAGTGACAGGCTGAGACTCTCTGTGCATATTGTTTACCTGCCTTAACGTCGCTACAATTCTTCTTTCCTCTTCTCTGCTAATAAATGGTTAGTTTACTACCCGCGTTGTCCTGGGGTAAGATCCGGCCTGCCAACTGGGCCAGTGATGGGGCTCTGGGGACTGGGAGAAACCTACATGGGATGTGGTTTTTGGTGTAAGTGACCATTTGATCACAAAGTCCAGTTTGTCCGGCTGGGAAGCCTCGGGGAAGGTAGTGACTCCGTGCTAAGTCTGACACAGCGATCCCGGAGCTCACCGTTGTCACTGGCTTGGTGAAACGGAATTACAGAGCGGGGCGTCTTCCCTGAGCTTGGCGCTCCCAGTTCTGCACTGCTCCCAGCAGCAGGCCAGCCTGCATTGCCTTTCCAAAGGCAGCCTGGTGGAGTGGTTAGCGGTGGAGGCTGGGGTTCAGGACTTGGGCTCTACCCCTGCTCTAGGAGGGGGGTGCTGTTTAGTGGGTTTGAACAGGGGATCGGGAGGCAGGACTCCTGTGTTGTTTCCAGCCCTGTTGCTGACTTGAGCGTGTCCCAGCCCTGCTCTCAGCCTGTTTGCCCACCTCTAGCAGGGAGACGGAGATACTGACCTGTCTGTTAACTAACTGCCTCTCCTCTCCCCCAACCAGCTCTTCTCTCGCCCTTCCTGCAGAAATGTTCCTCGGCTGAGCTTGCCAGGAATGGAAGCAAAACACCACGACCTCTGCAGTGCTGGCCTGTTGGACCCATAACCCTCTCCCCTGGGATGGGATGGGGCTGTGGGGGATTGGCCAGAGCTGGCCAGGTCTTGGCCTCATGGAGTGGCCAGGGTGCAGACTCCTTTGCTTAGTGGCTTTGCTCCTTGCCAGGAGCAGACCCTTTGGAATGGGCCCGGCCCCAGAGTCAGGGCAACTAAGCCTTGGCCAGAGCAGGGGGTATTTTAAGGATATTGGCTCGGTCTGTGGGGAACTCAGCACTTGTGGGGCTGGAATTCCCCCCAGGGCAGCCCTGCTCCACTCATCTCCTCCCACAGATGCCATGGATCTAGCCTGGGGAGAGGGTAACTCACCCCATCCCCAGAAAGAGCACAAAGGTCATTCAGGTGTGAATCCCAAAGCCAGAAGGAATGACTGTGATTGTCCAAACAAAAGGAAAAACTAGGTTGCGCTTTAAAGACTAGCAAGATGGTTTAATAGGTGATGAGATTTCATGGGCCAGGCTCACTTTCTTAGATCGTATTCTGGAAGAGAATTGGCATGACCATATATACCAAAGGAATACAAGAAAAAAGTAAACACATTATTAAACTGACAAATCAGATTTAGAAGAGAAGGTGGGGGGAGGGAGGGAATAGCTGTTTATAAGTCAATGAATGGCTAATCAGGGGAAGCTGTCTTTATAATGTGTAAGATAATTAGCATCTTTGTTGTGGCCCATTCGTAAAGAGTCAAATTTAAGCATGAATGGAAGTTCTGAAGTTTCTCTCTGTAATCTGGTGTTAAAGTCTCTTTGAAGTAAAGTCGTTAAGACTAAGTGCAGGTAGGCTGAAATGCAAACTGACAGGTTTTTCCTTGTGAAGATGTCTGAGGTCTGATTTGTTGCAGCCATGACATAGCACAGCCTGGAGACCTGCCCCAGTAAAATTCCTGTTGGTGCTGGAGATCCCTTTGCTCACCCTGCAGGGCTGGCAAAACCAGCCGTGTTTGAATCTCCATCAGGGAGGGCATCATCTGTGCTCCAGTCCCAGGGAGCCCTGTCTGAGTGACATGGGACCTGATCCTGGGCTCATGCACACAATCCGTCAGCGCCACTGCCTCTGGCCCCCGTAACAGCTGCCTCCAAACGAACCTCTGCCTTGTTGAGGGAGCACTGGGCTGCCCCTCTGGCTCAGAGCAATGTTCTATCCCCTAAGCCATTCAAAAACCCTCCACACCTACCTCCAGGGGGTCCCTTATCCTGTGTTGGCTGGCTGCTTGCTTCTAGGGTGGGTGGGAGGGGTGATGGACTTGAGCTGCCCAGGGAGTGGCAGGACTTGAACTCACCACCCCATGCACCCCCAGTGTATGCCCTACTTCCCTAAGTCACTACAGAATCCCCCCGGCCTGACTTTCAGCAAGTCCCCCTTATCCTACCTTCCTCATGCAGGAGCTGGCTCCATCTCTGGGGCAGCCTGTGGTGGCTGTCTGGGGCTTAAACCCAGCACTCTGCACTCCCCCGGTGTAGGCCCTATCCCCTAATCCACTCCAGAACAGCCCTCCCACTCCCTGCCTTCAAAGGGTCCCTTATCCTGTGTTGGCTGTCCAGCCACTCCCAGCCCACTCACCAGGAGGGGTTCTACAGGTCTAGGTGTGACAGCTTCAGCCAGGAAGGCCTTTGGCATCATTTCCCCATTTTACAGGTGGCCAGAGAGATATAGTGACTTTCCCCAAGCGAGGAACAGAACCCAGGAGTCCTGGTGCCCCGGCCGTCTTTGCTCTAATCCATGAAGCCACTTCCCCACTGAGCTGGGGAGAGACACCCCCCGTCCTGGCTCCCAGCCCCCCACCCTGGTCACTGCCGCTTCAGTTAGCAGCTTGGCTTTCAGAGCATCCCACTGGGGCAGAAAGCCCCAGAATCGGAGGCCAGGGGCAGTATCGGGGCATCGGGGATTCAGCGTTTCCCCCACCGGCTCCCTGGCCTCATGGGGGAGGGGTGTCTTGCAGCACGAGCCCCCAGCGATGTTGACACCCCCGCCCCTTTGTGCTGGGCCAGACCACTCAGCAACGCTGCTGACACCAGCGCCCTCTCCCAGCTGATGCATCGGCCTGGTGCGAATGTCCCCCGGGACTGCTGCTGCGGTTGGGCTCGCAGCGCCTCCTGGGCCACTGAGCTCGGGGGCCTGGCCCAGCCGCACGAACGGCCCATTAAACAGGGATATTTCCTCACCTGCGCCTCTCCCATTCCCTGTAGCTGCCTCTTCACATCCCCCCTCCACAGCCCCCACTCTCCCAGCCTGGTCCCCCCCACACCCACAGCTGCGCAAGGCCGGGGTCCCATGGGGAGCGGAGTGCTGCACTGCTCATTAAAGCCTCATTTGTTGTCTGGCAGGTGGCGATGGGGAGGCAGGCGAGCGCTTCCAAGATTTATTGGCTTTAATTAATTAACGTGTTTGTTTCTCCCGTCGTCTCTGGGCCCCGCTGAGCACTCCGCTCTGGCGCAGTCGCTGCTATACAAACCCGTCTGATTAAAAACTATCCTGATCTGCAGCCTGGCCCACACGAACGCCAGCCGTGCCACACGGCGATGGCCCCATCCGCACAGGTGTCCCGGCCCCAGTCACGCTGGCCCCCAGTTCCAGATGGGAAACTGAGGCAGGGGTGTCAGGACACATTTCCAAAAGTGGTCAGCAGGATGCTGGCAAAGCAGGCGCCAGCTTGTGCCAAGGTCCCCAAGTCTGCGCTGAACAGTGGCAAACCCCTCGCAGACGCTCACCTGGCTCACCTGTGCTAGCGCTGTCAGGTGGGTTTATGAGCAAGGAGTGGTCCTGTGGCACCTGAGAGACTAACAAATATACCTACAGTATCAGGCGCTTTTGTGGGCACAGCCCACTTCCTCAGATGAGATGATTATGGTGTAGACCAAGGGTGGGCAAGATCCAGCCACCAAGCCATTTGATCTGGCTTGTGGCTATCCTGTCACTTCCCTGCCTCCCGGCCAATCGAGACCTGGGGGTGGGGGAGCGTGCGAAGTCATTTGCTGTTCAACATGGCTGGAGGTTCCGTCTAGGCGCTGCATGCTCCTGGCAGGGTGGGGGCAGGGAGGGAACGAGAGACTTCTCACGCTCCCGTGCCCTCAGGCACTGATTGGCCCAGGGGTGAGGGAGCACCTCTCCCTGCCATGGGGCGCCTACAGGGAATAGCCCCTTCCGCCCGAGGCCCCACCCCTTCCCCTAAGGCCCCGACTCTTCCAGGGAAGGGGGACTGGCTCTTGACCACTGCCAAAATTCATTATGTGCCCCCCTGCAAAAATGATTGTGCACTCCTAGTGTAGACTCTGCTGAATGCTTGTGAGCCGCGGCAGCAGTTACCTCACTTTGAGCATGTGTAGCTGTCATAACCAGGAGAGCTGATCAGCACCTGGGGACTAAGGGGTTAACTAGGTCTCCTGTCCCTAGCCAGGTATCTGATCAGCCAACAGCAATGCAGGTAGGGATTTCAAACTGGGACAAAGGAATTTTTATCTTTTCCCTCCTTTGTTTGAGTCAGAGGGATTTCCTTCCAAGTAACAGGGAGATGGGAAGCCCTGTCTCTCTCCAAGAAAAGATCTCTTAGAATGTGTAAGTAGGGCAAAGTTTAGTGAGCCGGTCAGGTTTTATTGTTTTCTGGTTTGGGGATTTGGAACTGATGTCTGTGCTGTTAAAAGTATTTTTTCTCTTTCTTTTGTAATGAAGCTTTCTAACCCAGGGAATTTTCTCTGAGTATATCAATTGGTGGCTCTTACCACCTAGCCACCTCAGCTACGCTTGCAATGGTAGTTTTGTTTTGATAATAAAAGTTTATGTTCTTTTTCTAATTAACCAGTCTGTATTGGTTCATTTTTGTGTCCTGGAAGGTCTGTTTGTCTAACTCAGGGGCAGCTATCACAGACTGCAGCTCATTTTCTCTTTTCTTTCTCAAGCTCTTTGGGGGGGAAAGAACTTGAAATACCCCTGAGGATTTAGGGAGGAGGTTTTCCAAATGATCTTTCCCTGGTTTCCTTGGAATTACTTGGGTGGTGGCAGCGGATAGTCTCCAAAGTCCGGGTATTAGGATTTGGGGGGGAACTTTTTGTACAAAAGCCTGTAGAGATAAGGTTTTGGGGTGCTTTTGTGGGCCCCCACTTCTGTATTAGTCATGCCAGAGTGGGGAACAGCCTTGACATGGTGGCAGAGGTGGGATCATTTTGAGAACCCAGGATTTTAAAAGGATACAGGTAGTGTAGTAGTTGCAAGCTTTGGAGGTTTTTTTTTTCTTTTTGTTTTCTGTTGCTGCCTTGGGGAGAGGTACACAGAAGGTTAAGCTAAAGCCGGACAGTCCAACCCAACCAGTTTGTTTTTCTCTAGCTTTGGGGGCAACTGGATAGCTAGGCTAGAACAGGGCAGGGAAACAGCCCAGTGCGTGCTTTTGTGATTGGGCAAAGTAGCCCTAAAGCAACCAACCCTTCCTAAGCGACACCCTGAAGTAGAAACAGCCTCCGATCAAGGCAAGATGTCCAGCTCCAAGGAAGATTCACGCTCCAAGGAGGGGGCAGGAACAGCAGATAGCAGCCCTCCTGGTTATGACAGGAGCTCACGCTGCAAGGTAATTTTTGAGCATTCACACTGGGAGCCTCTGCAACTGCGTCACTCACTAGCTGGGAGAGAGACGTTAACTCCTGTGAAGGGCTGAGCTTGAACAGAAGGTTTTGTGCCCTTCCTGAAAGGCAAGGCCATCAGAACCAGCTGGCCTATTGTGGGGCTGGAATTTCCCTACGGGCCCTGACAGGAGGACAAAAGACGTGTTCTTCTGCCTCCGCCCTGCGAAGATGAGTCCTGCAAGTGGGTTCCTCCCAGCAGCTCAGAGCACATGGCAGGAGGGAGATGAAAGCCCCACACAAAAGAAACTTGGCATCTCTATGGCGCTTGCCCTCCGGGGGCCCAGGTATTTCTAAGCGTAAGCGACTATTCCCAAGCTGCTTTGCTTGGCTTAGCCCTATGGGGCACATGGAGTGTGTGTGTTTTCCTGTTCACCTTGTAAATAGTTATCTGATTTCCTTTCCCAGTAAATCTGTATGTAGTTGAATACAGGCTTCACTAAAAGCATTGTTTTTGGTGGGAGATCTAAAGGGCCTCTGACCTGGGGTAAGTGGCTGGGAGCTTGTGGGACTGGTTGTGATTCTTCATGCATGGGACCATCATCACAAAAGCCAGCTCACCTGGCGGCAAGGCATGCCCAAGCACCCCGGGGGACTGTCTGTCGCACTAATGTCTGCTCTGTGAGGTATCATTGAAAACTCCTAATTTGCTGGGCATTACTGTCCTGGTGAGAGATGTGTGGCAACATTGTATGTGAAGTTATAAGAGCCCCCTGTGCGGTGTTAGTAACACATGTCCCATATACCCCACAGCTCTGCCCACACAGAATTTAGCAAACAGGCGTGTCGTAGGCAAGAGAACATGTGCTCCTGGGGCTATCACGCAGGTAGGAAAACAAAACCATTTTGTCTCCTAGGGTACGTCTACACTACAGCGCTAATTCGAACTAGCGCGTCTAGAACTAAAAACTAGTTCGAATTAGCGTTTTGCTAATTCGAACTAGCGCGTCCACACTGATTGGACGCAGGGGGGCATTTAAGGGCAGCTGAAACCGGTTCTGGCAGGGCATCAGGTCAGCAGTTGCTTTGTGTGGCTGCTGTCTGAGGCTATCTGAGGCTCGTGCTTAAAGGGACCCCCCTGGACAGCCGGTTCTCAGCTTTTCCTGCTTGCTTGCCTACCTCGCCGAGGGACAGCAAAGCGTTGGTCTCTGTGCCCGTCTGTGTCGGTGCTTCCCTTCGGGGGGGCCGCCGCAGATGGCAACATGGAGCCACGGCTCGCCCTGCACCTTCTGGTGCACGTTCTGGACTTGCTGCTGCAAGCCTGCCAGCAATGGCTCGAGGCTGCCTGGCACCACCTGGGGAACGTCAGCCCCCTGCCTCTCCGCCTGGCCGCCCTGGGGGCCGTGGAGGAGCCGCGGCGGCGCCTCGGCACTGGCGTGCCCCGCCGCGTCTGGCGTCTGGACACCAGCAGCGACTGGTGGGACCGCATCGTCCTGGAGCGCTGGGACGACCGACAGTGGACCCAGAACTTTAGGATGAGGAGGGACACCTTCCTGGAGCTCTGTGAGTGGCTCGCCCCTGCCCTGCGCAGAAGGGACACTCGCATGAGGCCCGCCATCCCCCTCCAGAAGCGGGTGGCCATCGCCCTCTGGAAGCTCTCCACGCCGGACAGCTACCGATCCGTCGGGAACCAGTTCGGCGTGGGGAGATCCACCGTCGGAGCGGTGCTCATGCAGGTACGGCGCTCGTCGGCCACCGAGCCGGGGGAAAGGGGGGCTGCAAGGAGGGGATGGGCCGCCCCAGGGACAAAGGGGGGGCGGGAGGAGGCGAAAGCACCCCGCACCGGAGGGGTCGGGCTGTCCCGGCCGTACTACATGCCGCCAGGGGGGTTGCTACCGGGAGTGGGGCGCGGGGCACTGCCAGGGCACGAACGCTCCCAGCCACCCGGGCGCCCCACTGATTGGCACTTTGCTGTGTCTCTCTCCGCAGGTGGTCAAGGCCATCAACCAGGTGCTGCTCCGCAGGGTGGTCCGCCTCGCCGACCCGGACACCGTCATCTGGGGATTCGTCGCCCTCGGCTTCCCCAACTGCGGGGGGGGCCATCGACGGGACGCACATCCCCATCCGTGCCCCGGAACACCAGGCGTCCCGGTACGTCAACCGCAAGGGGTACTTCTCCGTGATCCTGCAGGCCGTGTGTGACCACCGGGGCCAGTTCACGGACATTAATGTGGGCTGGTCCGGCAAAGCACACGACGCACGGGTGTACCGCAACTCCTCCGTGTGCCAGCGGCTGCAGGACGGGACCTTCTTCCCCGACCGCCACATCAGGGTCGGGGACGTGGACATGCCCGTGTGCCTGGTGGGGGATGCCGCCTACCCACTGCAGCCCTGGCTCATGAAGCCCTACACCTCAATCCCTCCCGCCAGGCCTTCAATGCCAGGCTGACCAGGGCCCGCATCGTGGTGGAGGGGGCCTTCGGGCGACTGAAAGCCCGCTTTCGATGCCTCCTCACCCGTCTGGACCTGGCCGAGCACAACATCCCTCCCGTGGTGGCGGCATGTTGTGTGCTCCACAATTTGTGTGAGCGGAAGGGGGAGGCTTTCCTGCCAGCCTGGATGGCTGAGGCTGACCGCATGGCTGGACACTACGGTCAGCCCCGCACTGCCGCCATCCGGGAAGCCCAGCGGGGGGCCGTCCGGATCCGGGAAGCCCTGCGGGAGAGCTTCCTGGTGGAGGAGGAGGAGGACTGACCTCTCCCTGCATGCCCCACTGGGGCCTTCTTCCATCCTACCCCCCTTCCCCTTTCCCCTCCCTATCTACTGTACAATAAAGACACCTGTTTTTGAAACAAAAACGTCTGTTTATTTAACATAACTGGGGTGAGGGAAGGGAGGAATGAGGGTTGGAGAGGGGAGGGGGAAACCTGGGACGAGGGAGCTGGAAGGGGAGGGAAGGGAGGAAGGGAAAGGAAAGCTCAGGGGTGGGAGTCCGGCTGCCTCTCCTGTCTCGCCACACTGCGGGTCCGGGGGCGTCGGTGGGAAATGGTTGTGGGGGGGGGGGCAGGAGGGACAGGGGGTGTGGAGGAAGCAGGAGCGGAAGGGGGAGCAGGAGCAGGAGGAGCAGGGGGAGCAGGAGGAGCAGGGGGAGCAGGGGGAGCAGGGGGAGCAGCAGGAGGAAGAAATGGGAAGCGGTCGAGCAGGCTCTGGAGGTGGCCTCGCAGGGCACGGCCCTGCTCCTCCAGGGCCTCCAGACTCCTCCAGCGCAGCCTCAGGTCCTCCTGGACCCAGTGGTCCGGGAGACGGAGCTGTTGATCCAGGAACCGGAGGTGCTGCCTCTGGTACTCCTCCTGGTTCCTGGCTCTCCTGCTTGCCCGGGCGCGGGCGGCTGCTGCAGGCGGGGTGGTGTGCCCTGCAGTCCCAGGTGCTGCGGTTGTGGTGCAACAAGACCAGCGGTCAATTACCCCAGGGGCCCAGGTGTGTGAAACCCAGCTCCCCTCTGCAAGGCCAGGGCCCCTGCAGGATCCCCAGCTGCTGCTCCTTGGTGGGCAAGGCCCAGGCGCACGGTCCCGGGGCTCCCTCTCGCCCCAGCCCCCCGTACACATAAGGGGAACACGAAGGTACTCACAGGTGGACGCCTCCCCGGCCTCTGACAATGCAGGGGAGCGGCTCTGTGGCGTGCCTCGGGGGTCCCGGGTCCCGGGCAGGCTGGCGGCAGGCTCCTGGCTCTCAGAGCCCTCTTCCTCCTCCTCCGTCTCCTGGAGCGGGCCCTCTGCCCCGGGGTCAATCACGTCCCGGGGGGCAGGGATGGCATGAGCCCCCAGGAGGCGGTCCAGGGCGTGGAAGTGGGGGCAGGCCTCCGGGTCGGCCCCTGGCTGGCAGGCCCGGGAGTAGGACTGCCGCAGGTCCTTAATTTTGCAGCGGACCTGCTCCCGGCTGCGCTGGTGGCCCCTGGCGGCCAGGCTGGCAGCCATGCGTCCGTAGACGGCCGCGTTCCGGTGGCTAGTGCGGAGATCGTGGACATTGGAGGCTTCCCCCCAAACCTCGATGACGTCCACGATCTCCGCACTTGACCAGGCGGGCGCCTGCCTTTTGCGCCCCCGGGCAGGCTCCTGGGAGCCGCCAGGCTGGTCCTGGGGAGCACTGGAGGGCTGGGTGTCCTCGGGTGGCTGGCTCATGTTGTGGCAGGTTCAGGGTCTGCTGGCACGAGTGCTTGTAGCCTTGCAACTGGCACAAACTGTGTAGCCAGCCCGTGGCCCTTTAAGGGCTCCGTGGCCGGGAGGGGGGCAATAGAGTTTCCCTGGTGTTGGCCAGAGTGGCCACCAGGGAAACCTGGGAAGCCTTAGCCTCCCACTAGTTCGAATTAAGGGGCTACACACCCCTTAATTCAAACTAGCTAGTTCGAACTAGGCTTAATCCTCATAAAATGAGGTTTTCCTAGTTCGAACTAAGCGCTCCGCTAGTTTGATTCAAATTTGAACTAGCGGAGCGCTAGTGTAGTGGCTATGAATGTTAGTTCAAACTAACGTCCGTTAGTTCGAACTAACATTGTAGTGTAGACATACCCCTAGTGCCTACCTGGAAATGTTTTTCAAGAAGGGGGCTGAATGAAACTATACAAAGGAGGGACAAATACCCCAAGACACCCCCTCCCGTTGCATTTCACTGCACCTGAAGAGACAAAGGACGCAGGTGCTGGACTCTGGAGGGAAGCTAACCAGAGAGTTTGGTCAGTAATTGGTTGGAGCATGTGGTGGGAAGCTGCGCTTGCATCTAATAAAGTTAATCACATTAGACTTTAGTACTGTAAATGTTTTACCTTGCTTTTCTTGAAATCATTTCTGACTTTTATGGCTCATTACTTGTATTCACTTAAAATCTCTCTGTCATTAATCTGCTTGTTTTACTGTTTGATCTACTCCAATGTGTCTGATCCCTGTTTGAGTTAACACACTGGCATATCATTCCCTTACGGGCATCGCACACTGGAAATATTTGCATTGTCCAGGAAAGGGCCAGTCAGGTCAGTGCCTCCATTCCTGGGGCAACATCTGAGCGTGGGGGGTGTTGGGTCCCCCTGCTGTCTAACCAAGGCTGGGGAGAGCAGGTAACCCCTGCGTGGCTGGCAGGCTGCGTTCACAGGCACTCAGGGTATGACCTGCCTGTTGGTGAGTAGCCCAGGCGATTTAAAGCACCCCTGGGTGCAAGGTGGGAGTGACAGCCCCACTGGTGTATGTCACAGAACTACAACCACCCTATCCATAGGCCCCCTGCTTTTGGGGGCCCATGGTGACCACCCCAAGCATCCAATGGATGGGACCCCAGCACAGAATGGCCCTGCACAGAAACTAAGGCCTGGTCTACACCATGTAGCTCTGCTGCCAGCCCCCCAGCACAGTGATGGCTTCTGTGTCCCTTGGGGGACTGTTCCTACGGTGTCAGTCGGGGCAGGCCGTCTCTGCGCTGGGGGCCATGCTGGGACAGTCCCCACAGCACCTGGGCATTGGAATGGTCATTGCAGTCCCTGCTCCAGGGCCCTGCTGGATTCACGGTGCAGAGCTGGCACCCTGCTCCCTGGACACGTGGGCAGGTTGGACGTGGGGCCCGCGCAGGCTCGCCACCGACGCCAAAGTTCCGTTTTCATCGACTGACGGCGCCATGGCAACGCGGGGCACCTGAGTGCTTTACAGACGATGCTCCTGGGAGCGCCTCCCGTCGGCATAGTTACCACCCCCCCCCCCCCCCCCGGGAAGCATCTCTGTGGGAGAGTCGCCCCCTGCTGGCCTGGGGCTGTCCATGTGCCCGGTCAGGTCAGTGTAGGCCAGTGGTCACCAACCCGTCTATTGAGATCTCTTGGCAGATCTTGGCGCCTCTGGCAGGTGATCCTGACTGGTTTGGCCAAGAGGCTACCATGTGCCGGCACTTCGACTGCCTCTCCCCCCACTGCTGCTCATCTCCTGCTCTTTGCCTTGGAGCTACCCCTCCCCCTGGGGACACTCCTACTTCCTGTGCAGGGCAGGGGAGGGAGAGGAGGGTGCTGATGTCAAGGTGCCCTGCCCCCTCCCACTCTGTATCCCGTCGCTACAAAGCACAGAGGGGGCACAACAGGCCTTGGGATGGAGTTTGCTGGCTGCTTTTGGGAGCGGTGCAGGGCCAGGGCAGGGGTGAGCCTGCCTTAGCCCCACTGCACCACCAAACAGGAGCCGCCTGAGGTAAGCAGGGCCCTGCTGGAGCCCACATCCCTAACTCTTACCCCAGTCATGAACCCCCTCCAGCCTGCCCTAGCCCTGAGCACCCCTGCATCCAAACGCTGTCCCAGAGCCGGCACCTAGAACCCCATCTACATCCCAACCGCCTGCCCCAGGGGAGGGCCGTTTGGTGCATGTGGAGTAAGGCAGCCCCTCAGCGTGCCAAATAGATCAGGGCCCATAAATCCGCTAGGCAGAGGGGTGGTCAGAAAAAATTGTCAGTACCCTAACCCGTCCCTCTCTCCCTCCTCCCCCCGCCAGCAAATCAGCAGATCCAGAAAATAAAATAGCCAGTCTCCAGCAGAGAATAAATGACTAGCCAATAAGAGGAGAGAAAAAATAGCCAGGCAGTCATCAGTACAGCTAAAGCAGCCAGCCAATCAGGGTGAGCATTGGCACCCAGGAGCTTGTTGTACAAGCCCAGAGCATGTTAAGGTGCCTACAGGGCTAAGTGGATCTGAGAAGGAGCTCTGCAGAGAGACCAAGGTCCAGAGCCTTGGGGACTTACCCAAGGTCATAGAGGAAGTCAGTAGCAGAGCTGAACCCAGCCTTCCTAAATCTCAGATGGCTGCCATAACCAATGCACCACCCTGCCTTTTTCATTGAGGCTCAGAAAATAAAAACAGCAAATAAAGAAATACAAAGTCTCTGGGCTGGAGTGAAAGCAGCCGGTGTTACTCGCCCAGCTGGCAGCATCCTCCCTGCCAGCCCACCCCATACAGTCACATGGCCATGCACTGGGAGCTGGGAATTTCTGTTGCATTCCCATTGCCAGCTGCAGGGCCGACACTGGCTGACGCAGGGCAGCTGGGGGCTGCAGCAAGACAAGAAGAGGCCAAGTGCAGACACATTTTCACCTCCGAATGGCAGGCATTGGTTTACATAGCAAGCCTCCCCCTCTCCCCTGGCTTTCCCTTTGTCTCCTACACTCCCGGTCCTGGATTCTTCAGCTCTGCAGGGCTGACTGGGTTTTACAGCAGGAGAGGAGGTGGTTGCGGCAATGGGTGGTCCAATTCTGCGCCATGGTGCTGAGCACTGCAGGCACCACAGGGACTTGCCCTGGATGCTCACACTGCACCAGCAGGGTAGAAAACAAAGCGCCTATCAGGATCCAGGGACTGGGCATGAGCTGGGATGGGACAGTCTGATGAGTAACAAGAGACGGTTTGTCAGGGCCAGTTCCGGCTCCTTGTGCGAGTGACGGCCTCCGGGCCCCGTGCAAACGCTGGCACCCACGGTGAGTCACCATGCCCACCAAAGGAGGGGCGCATTGCCTCTCCCGCTCCCTGCCTTGCACAAGGGTGACCAGCCTCCACGGAGCTGCTCTGTATGTACCGGCTGCTCCGGGGGAGCCTGCAGCACTAACCCCTGAGCCGTGTGCGGAATCAGGCCTGCTTGCTGGGATCATGCGGCACACGGGGATGGTGCAGACTCCCAGCTTTCATTACAAAGGAAGCAAAAAAAACAAAAAAAAGGAGAAGAAACGCTCTAACCCCCGCAGTGGTGTTGAAAATCTTCCAGCCCTTCCCTCAGCAGCTGGATAACAACATGCAATCACGGCCGATTAAGCCGGCAGCCAACGCAGAGATTGACAGAGTGGGAGAGGATGAGGAGGACAGGGCCGTCTCCCGGCATGCTCTGGAGCGCTTGAGCAGCTAGGACCTTTCCAACAGAACGCACATTAGTACAGGCAGGGCAAGGCCCCATCTGGCTCCACGGAGCACAGGCCTTGCCTCCCCACGCGGCCTGTGTCTGGGAGCAGGATTCAGGGCCAAGCAGTGGAACAGGAGCTCCCGGTGTGGTGCTGTGGTACAAGAGGCTAGCGCAGATCTCGGCAGTTATGCAGGTTGCACCTCTCAGGTCCCGCACTCTCTGGACCTGACCTGTCCCAAACAAGAGAATTTGCTGAAACAGTGGAGGTCCCCTGCCACCAGCCCCTCAGCCCACTGCCCTACTGCTCTAGGTGACACCCAGGCTGCTGGCTTTCCCCTTTGTGAGGGTCTAAAATCTCTGCTCAGGCCAGGTTGTTTCTCGTGTTTTTTTGGGACGGGTCCCTGCCTAGAGACCTTCTTGTGATGGTAGAAAGGAGTCTGTCAAGGGGAAAGGCCAGCAGTGAGACAGCAGATTGTGTGGTCCAGGGGCAGCCCTGCTCTCCTGGGTGCTGTGAGCCCAGCTGCACTTTCCTAGGGGACCACAGCTGTCCTAGAGGTTAGTGAAGGGGGAGGCCGTTCAGGCCTCACAGAATTACTGCTGTCGGTGTAGCTGCCAGGGATCTGTGGAGCTTAGTACAGAAGCCTCTACAGCTTGAGCTATAAAGCCAGCTGGCTCTCAGCTTTGGCTGTAGAGCTCCCTTGTTCTTATCTCTCGCTGTAAGCGGTCTAAGTGCCACTGCAAGGGACAGTGAACCACACTAGGGGTGCGAGTTACACAGGCTTGCTGCAGAGCGACAGGTGTCACTGCATTGGTTAAACGCCTGTCATGTTTCATGATCTCAGTCACAGATCTTAGACCCCTGTCCCTGCTCGGCTTCGGAGCCTGTTACTAAATCCCGTTCCCAGGCAGGTACCTACAGACTGTGACCAAGTTACCCCGGAGCCTTCTTTTTGTTAAACTAAACAGATTGAGCTCATTGAGGAAGGTTTCCTGGCCCTTTTGTCATCTTCGTGGCTCTTCTTTGAATCCTCCAACTGATCGATGTCCCTCGTGACAGGAGTCCGGCAGCCACCCCAGGAGGGCCGAAGACAGAGGTGAAATAGACGTGTGATTCCCCTGCTTCCTGGATCCCAGAACGGCATCGCGGCATCGCCCTGGGAGCTCACGTTTCGCTGATTATCCCGTACTCCCCAGGCTAGTGTAAGTGTGCAGCCCTGGGCGTGTAGCAGTGCACTGATCTGAGCCACAAACCCTCTTCCTGCAGCTTCTCCGCCTGCGAGCTGGGGGCGGGAATCCAACCTCCCTGGTAAGGCTCAGGCGAGGGGGGGCTGGAAAGCAGGAGCAGGGATAGTTAGTATTCGTTGTGTGAAGACACCGCCGGGCCGGCACAAAGGCCGTATGCACCACAGGCTGTTATTCTCATTGGCAGCTGCCTTCTGATGCCAACAACTCGCCTACGGCTAACATTTCCGAGGTAATGAGTGCCTGGGGGATACTGGGCCGAATTTCCAGGGCAGGTGCTCAGCTCCTTCAAGGCATCTCAGGCTGGGCTCCCATAGCCTGAGCCCCGTCACTCCTCACTGCCTTCATCTGCAAATTTGACACTCTCTCTCCTGGCTTGAACAGAGACCTGAACTGGATGGGCCGTTATGAACCCAGATTTCCTTACACTCAACACCCAACCGACATCGAAAGCTAAGTATGGGACACTTCCAGCCCACTCAATTAGCCTCGTTAGCACCAGCACTACTATTGACAGGTACGGCCCCCCTTCTTTTTCTGTCATAAATTGTGAGCCCCCCCCCTTTACTCTCCACTCTGCTCTTCTGAGGAAGTGGGTTGTGGCCACGGAAGTTCAGGATACTGTCTATATTTTTTGTTGGTCTCTAAGGTGCGACAGGACATCTAATTGTTTTTAAGGACAGAACGTGGAAGAGAGAGCCGGGGAGATGGCCCCATGTTCCAGAACATGAGCCATGCACGGGCGCAGAACTCTGGATGGGCCCAGTGATGCTGGAGGGATGAGGAGATGTGGGCAGCATTTATTATTATTATTATTATTATTATTTTTCCTAGAGCTCTGTATTTTTCATGTGCTCAAGGAAGGAGCAATCAGGTGTCAGGTGTCTGTGCAACACACCTGTGTGTTCTGCGCTGCTCATGCAGCCTCAGGGCTGGTAGAGGGGAAGCAAAAGGCTTGTGCCGCTCCCCCCTCCATTGGGATTCTGGGAGAGGGGCTATTTGGGGGTCAGCGCAGGTCCTGCGGGCCTACTGCAGGTGGGCTGACGAGCTCCATTTCTGTGACAATCAGTGGCAGGAAATATGCCAGAGCGGGCTGGAGTCTGCTGAGACCCAGGGGAGCTTAGGGCACAGGGGTAGAACCCTGCACAGATACAAAATTTGTATTTTCATCTGTATGGGCAGGAATGAGCCAGGGCCATCTGCATCCCTATCTCTACAACCGCACATACAGAGTGGACATGGGGTCCTAGTGCCGGGATCTCCTCACAGCAATCTGGTGAGCCGCCAGCAGGGGGAGCTGTGACAGTAGCATTTCACACCTGCCTTGCACTAACTGAACCGTGCAAGGTCCCCACTCCTGGAATGCTACAAGCTCATTATTTGGTGGGGTGGGGAAAAATTCTGGGGGCTGTGGGTTGGCTGCCCGGGCACTAGTGAAGCAGGCCCTCACGCTGTGGGAAGACAAGCCCAGGGATGGCCCGAAGTCAGCGGAGTTAGCTCAGGCGTGAGTTTGGCCTGTAAAGGGAGCCAGCGTGTAAATGGCTTGGAGCCCTCAGAACTGTGCAAGGCAGGGCAGGGCACGGCTTGACGCAGGGAGGGAGGTCAGATTTGGAGCCTGCGCGATGTGACAGCAGGATGCTTATGGCCTCGGGGCTTCACAGGAGCAGCACAGGCTAAGTGTGAGCAACTCAACTCTCCGGAGCAGCCACCGAGACTCCCAGCCAAGGCATCAGGAGCACAGTGAGCTCTGCTCTGGGAGACCCTGCTCCCCTGCCAGGGCTTTAAAAGGCTGGAGCAAAGGTTAATGGATTTGCACAAAACAACATGCATCACCTGGGCTTTCTGACAGGTTCAGTTTTCCTTGACATGCCTCTGCCAAGACAGCGAGCAGCAGGGATCCGGGCAGGGCAGGCGCAGCATCTGTCAACACAGAGCCGGCAGGCAGCGGGCGCGAGGCACGGAGACATAGAAACAGGAGACGTGGCTCAGATTCTGGAGGGTGCAGAGCCTGGGATGGAGCGGCTGCGCGGTGTGACCTACCTGGGCAAACCCCTAGGGAAGGGCCGTATGAGGAAGCTTCTGAACAGCAAATTAAGGGAAAGCAGAGAGCCTCCCAGCAATGGCAGATGGGCAGGATCAGTGAGGGGAAAGCGACCTCTTGGGGGCGGAAAGTGCAGGGGAGAAGTGAGAGCTGCCAAAAGCCCAGCAGGGCTGGACCTTGCCAAGAAAATTAGCCAAATAAATACATAAAAACAAGGCAATACGTAGTGGGACCACGAAGCACGGTGAGTCAAGCAGAAAACAGCTTCATAGAACTAATTTGAGGGACTGGGACAATCTCCACCCAAGAAACAGGCACAAGCAATTGCAAGCCCAATAGCAAGGGTTTTGAACGATCGTGTGACGCGGGGGGTCATGGCTGGAGAATGGCTAACGTAGGACCTGTTTCTAGGAAAGAGGGGGGAAATGAGCTGGGAAACTCCAGGCCTGTTAGTTTGAGCTCTGTTGTATGCAAGGTCTTGAAACAAATGCTGAAAGAGAAAGTTCAGGGTATTGAAGTGAATTGGGTCGGGATAAAACACCACGTTTGATAAAAGGTAGCTCATGCCAGGCCAAGTGGATCAGTGTTTTCAAGAAGAGAACTCATTTTTTTAGACAACGGGTATGCAGTAGATCGAATCTACCTGGATTTCAGCAGGGCATTTGATGCTGTCCCACATGGAAAATTATTTGTTGAATCGTAGAAGATAGGGTTAAGAGGAGAACTGGTGGTGGATACGGAAGTGGTGAAAGGGTCCTACCTGTCAGGCTGGTAGGAGCTTATTTTAGTGAAATTCCTCCGGGATTGGTTTTGTGACTGATCTTCTTTAGCATTTGTATCTTGGCACCAAAAGTGGGTGTTGGCTAATAAAGTGTGTGATGGCCCAAAGGTGGGGGTATTGCCAGTACAAAGGACTGGAATACTGTACAATGTTAGGGTGGCCTTGAAAACTGAAATAATACAAATGGGAATGGGAATAGGGCAAAGAGTAAAGTCATACACTTAGGCTGTGTCTAGACTGGCCAGTTTTCCAGAAAATCAGCCGCTTTTCCAGAAAAACTTGCCAGCTGTCTACACTGGCCACTTGAATTTCTGCTAAAGCACTGACTTCCTACTGTAAGAAATGAGGGCTTCTTGCGGAAATACTATGCTGCTCCCGTTCAGGTAGAAGTCCTTTTGCGCAAATCATTTGCGCAAAAGGGCCAGTGTAGACAGCTGGCCCTTTTAACTTTTCCGTTAAAAGCGTTTCCGGAAAATCATGCCAATCTAGACGTAGCAGTAGGGACTAGCCACAAGAATGTTCCCTATAAGCTGGGGATGTATTAGAAATGACAGACAAGGAGAAAGACCTGGGCTGACCCCAGGGTGACTATGAGCTGCCATTGTGGTGACACCATGAAAAAGCCCAACATGGTCTTAGGCTGCGTCAGGCGAGGTGTTTCCATAGCGACAGGGAAATGTTGGTTCCAGTGTACACCTGGACACTGGGGAGACCCTCTGGCACTCTTGGCCAACTCTGATCTCTCATGTTTCAGAAAGAAGTGTTCAAAGTGGCACAGGTGCCGAGGTGAGGCACTAGGCTGATCAGAGGAATGGGAAAGCTACCTATGGAGAGGAGACTCGAAGAGCTCGCTTGTTTGGCCTCACCAGAGGAAGGCTGAGGGGAGATACAACTGCTCCTTCAAAAGTACATCCGAGGGACACGTACCAGGGAGGGAGAGGAGTTATTTACATGCCCATGTGAAAACAAGAACAAATGGCTATGAATGATCCAGCAACAAAGTTAGGTTTGAAAGGAGCCGAAAGTTTCAAGGCATCAGAGGAGTGACATTCGACCCATCAGAGACGTGACATTCGACCCGTCAGAAACGTGACATTCGACCCATCAGAGACGTGACATTCGACCCGTCAGAAACGTGACATTCGACCCATCAGAGACGTGACATTCGACCCGTCAGAGACGTGACATTCGACCCGTCAGAGGAGTGACAGTCGGGAACAGCCTCCCAAGGGGAGCCGTGGGGGCACAAGACCCAACTGGCTGCAAATCTGAGCTTGCCAAGTTTCTGGAGGGGGTGGGGTGGTGGCACTGCTGACACTGGCAGGCAGCAGGCTGTGACTGCAAGCAGCAAGTATGTCCGGTGGTGGAGATGGGACCCCAGAGCGGGAGGGCTCGGAGTTACACGGAGAATTTGTTCCCAGGTGTCTGGCTGTGGGGTCTTGCCCACATGCTCAGGGTCCAACTGATTGCTGCATCTGGGGTGGAGAAGGAATTTCCCCCCAAAGTCAGGCTGGCAGAGACACTGGGGGGGGTTTCACCTTCCTCTGTAGCAAGGGGCCAGGGGCCCTGGCAGGTTTCAGCTAGTGTAAATGGTGCAGTCTCTATAACGTCAAACCCTTAAATCCTGATTTGAGGATGACAGTGACTCAGACAGAGACTAGGGGTCTCTTACAGGGCAGAGGGTTGAGGTTCTGTAGCCTGCAATGTGCAGGGGGTCAGACCAGATGATCCCAATGGTCCCTTGTGACCTGTAGCCGGCTACACCGCTCACAGGCTCAGATATGGCAAAGCCAGCCTCGCTCTGGGCTGGGGACGGCACTGAACTCTAGAAAGCAGCTCGGTGCATTATTATTTATGGTGTGTGTTGTGGCAGTGTGAGCAGTCCCAGCCATCAGTGTTCCTCCTAATTGTCTCTATCTATGTCTGGGATAAATTTTGTTCTGTGCACTGAGGCATGTGTGGATGTGCACCACCAGTAGAAACACATGCTGCTGGCTGTGGGCACAGTGGGTGCTCTGCTAATCAGGTGGGCAGCATTTGAATCTCTCCTGGGTGGCCACCCAAGCGCTCAGCTTACAGGGAACAGCCATCCATGGCCCAGGGCCCACAATGCCAGGGGCCCTACAGGGTCAGAGTTAAGCAGTGGTCTGGTGACGTGGAGCAAGAGCTGTTATAACGTCTGCTAGGAGCTTGGTTGTCCTAGCAGAAATTCCCATCGCAGTTTTGACCATGCAAGGACTGCAGGGACAGGTTGTATGCTGCTCACATAGAACCAGCCCTGAATTGTAGCCACCTCTTGGGTGGAACTCGGTAGCTGTTTAACACAAGTTAAACAAAACAGCGATGAGCCCGGAGAAATGCTGAGAATGTAGCAGTGAGCCCAGGGCAGGATCTATAGAAGGATCCTGTTTGAACCACAGAGGGAGGCAGAAAGCACACGCCCAAATGTGGTGGCTCTGAGCCGATTCACACCGGGGAGAGCCACCTACTGAGTACAGTCTATTGACTATAGGTCTCCCATCTCCATAGAATCATAGAATCATGGAGCTGGAATAGACCTAAGGAGGTCATCAAGTCCAGCCCCCTGCCCATAACAGCCCATTTAGCTTGTGAGAGCTGCTAGGATTACTTCATGTGGTGGAATGTCCTTCACCACAGCTCAGAACTAAACGGAATGACAATTTTCTCTGCTTTCAAACAGAAAATCAATGCTGGTTTCCACGGCGGCTTCCCTCAGTGCTCTCAGCAAAAACATCAGGTGCACATTTCTACTTCAGCGGAGAACACGGGGCATCCACCCCAGGAAGAATCAACTCAGCATTAGAGCTGGCTGAAAAATCAAATCAAGTTTCCATGAGAGTTTTGCAAGCAGTTTTGTTGACTGAAGGCTTTTTTGGATTTTGTATGTTTTTCAGAATATTGTTTGAATCCAGACATTTTAAGGGAGGTTTCCAACCACGGTCACGTTCAAAATACTAAATTTCCAAATTCTGAAATAAAACATTTTTAATTTTGTAAAAATTCAACATTTAGACAAAATTGGCAGTGGGTGAAAAATGGCAAATAAAAAGCTGCACAATTAGGAAAAAAAGGGGAAAGTTTTGAAAGAAACATTTTAAATTCTTGGGAAAAATCACCTTTTTTGGCACAGTGGTCTTTTCTTAAAAAGCAGTAAAACAGCGTATTAAAAAAAAGAAAGAAAAAGCGTTGAACAGAAAAATGCCAGCCTCAAATTTAAAAAATAAAATCGGAATTCACTTTGGGCACATTCCAACCTCTGTAATGGTATTCTGCCAGCCTAACATTCCTTCAGCTAGTGTCCCTAACTTCTGCGTGTGGCCACGGAGTGAGGACACGCCCGTGCACAGCACAGTACTGACATTCAAACTGCAGGGGACTTGTGCTCCCCTAAGGCCAGGCCCTACAAAGGGCTCAGTAGGGACAGATGTCTCTCTCCTGCTCCCGCTCTGGGCTGGAACGGATCTGGCAGCACAAAGTCTCCCTCCTGCCTCCTCAGCCAGGAATTGCTTTCCCCTCTAATTGGAGCAGCAGGAACACGGCCCTTTGAAGTCAGAGATTCCCTTTTTAATGCAGTTTTGGTTAGTGGCATCTTGTGTTTGTGTAGAAGACGAGATAAGACAAAGCAGGCAGGTGGGGAGCAGAGTTCGGGGTGGAGACTGACAGCCACAAACAGCCGGGGAACGTTGCTTATTGCTGACGAGCAGAGGGGACTGGAGAGACTTGGTTGTAAAGCATGTTCGTTCATTCGTTCTTTTCTTCTTTTCCTCCTCGGCGAGGATTTCTTGTGCGTTCCCCTCTTCTCTGAAGCGAGGCCCAGGGCTGCTGAGCTGAACGGCGAGATGGGGAGGGGGAAACGGGCAGTGTGTGTGGCTTCGTTCTGCGACGCGGCCTCAGCTTTCATTCTGCTCACATCGTGCGCGCTCTGTGCCCGGCAGATTGGAATGGAGATGGCAGAGCACATCCACCGTGACCGGCTCGGAGAATGACTCACCGGGAGCTGGGGGCATGTTAGCTCGCCGCTTCAAAGTCAAAGTTCCAGTCCCTCCCCCGGCATCTTCTCTGGAGCAGAACCGTCCGGATTCTCTCTGTCACGTTGCTGAACAGGTGTCCGCTGGCCTGCCAGTACCAGCAGACAGCAACCTTTCCCCTCTGGGGCAGGGAGCTAATGTACGCGGCTGCTGGTTCCATGCCTGACTGCTCCACTTGGAGGCAGGGGGAGCAGGGTTCCGACAAACCTGAGGCTGGTACGAACCTCGGCAGCTGCCCCAAGCTGAGACAAGGAGCAGGGCAGTTTCAGCTCAGAGCGAGCCATCGGTGGGCCTGGGGGAGGGGGGGACTGGACTGGAGAGAGCCCCTGGCTAGACACAGGAGGGTTCCTTTCCATCGTCTGCTCAGCATCAGCATCAGCCACTGCTGGAGGCTGGCTGTGGGCTAGAGAGATGGGAGGTCTGCTCCGAGGTGGCTGGAAGCAAGGCAGCTTCATGGGCTGACCCAGCACTGCTGGGGCACCCGGGCAGACAGTGCTTTAGCGCCTCAGGAGCTCTGTTTGGAGCAGAGGCTGGAGCCGAGGTGCAGCAGCAGCTGTCACAGAACCGTGGCCTGCGCGAGGCCGCGATACAGCGAGACCCCCGGCACAGGGGTGCCACTAAGCCCGTGTGTCGCCGGGGGCTAAGTGCCAGGCCCGCTTGGCTGAACCGGGACCCCTGCTCCCAGACCACCTGTCCCTTCCTGACACGCGGTCCGAGGCGGTGGCTGCCGGTGCAGCATGCCCCTGGCTGCGGAGTGGCCGATGGCATCGCCGCCCACGGAAGCCACGGCAGAGAGGGCGCGCCCACAGCCAGCTCGCACTGTTAGACAAGGCCAGGAGGTCTCCCTGGCACGGCATGAGCGCTGCCGCTGGGCCACTCCCCCGCGGGACAGAGAGGCCCCTCTGGAGCCTAGCGCGGTGGCTCCAGCGGCTCTTCACGCAGGAGGAACAGCCAGGGGGCTGTGCTTCTGGGCAGGGACTTAGGGAATCAGGGCTCCTTCCTGGCTCGGCTACAGACCTCATGTGACCCGAGGGCCAGAGCCATCCCGTCTCCCTGGGCCTCTTTCCCCATCTGCCTAGCAACCCTTCCCAGGTCAGACTGGCCCCTCGGCTCTTTGGGGCAGGTAAGGAACACGGGGGCTCTGTGCTCTGTGGTGGCCTCTAAGTGCTGCTTGAATGCAATGAGTCTATAGTGACACTTTTCACCTCTTCTCTGATCTGTGAGCGACCTCGGAGTGCCTGGGGTTTAGTCTTGCTGTGTTGTTTGCCAAGTCGTGTCCCTGCCTCTCCCTCGCCTGGCCCCCACCCCTCTCTCCTTCTCGCCAACCCCTGGCTCCCCTCTCTCTCCCTGGACCCCCGCCCATGGTGTCTCCCTAATCCAGTCCCCACCCCCGCTCTCCCTTGCCCGGCCCCCACCCCTCTCTCCTTCTCGCCAACCCCTGGCCCCCCTCTCTCTCCCTGGACCCCCGCCCGTGGTGTCTCCCTAATCCAGCCCCCACCCCCACTCTCCCTTGCCCGGCCCCCACCCCTCTCTCCTTCTCGCCAACCCCTGGCCCCCCTCTCTCTCCCTGGACCCCCGTCCGTTGTGTCTCCCTAATCCAGCCCCCTCCTCGCCTGGCCCCCACCCCCTCTCTCCCTCATTGGACCCCCACCTGCCTCTCTTCCTCCCTCGACCCCTCCCTCACCCAGCCCCTGCCCCCCCCCTTCCCGGAACCCCGCCCGTGTCTCCCTAATCCAGCCCCCACCCCTGCCTCCCTCGCCAGACCCCCATCCCCCTCTCTTCCTCAACCGACCCCTGCCTGTGTCTCTCCCTCACCCAGCCCCTGCCCTCCTCTCTCCCTCACTGGGCCTGCACCTGCATCTCCTCCTCGCCGGGCCCCTGCCCGCCTCTCTCTAGGTCGGCCATCACCGCCCTGCAGTAGGGTTTGTCCCAGCAGCCCGGGGCTGGGTGAATGCAGCCAGAAACGCCCCAGCCAGAAACGGCTGGTCCCGGCAGGGCAGAGCCCAGGCAAAGCAGCAGGGGGCAGTGAGGGAAGGAGCAGGCCTTGGGGCTGACCAGTGGAACTTAGGGGGCTCCAGCCACCCATCTGGCACCATCCAGCTCCCTGGCTGGAGTCAGCCGGGGGAGCCCGTCACAGAATGTTTGTTTTACATCTGCTGGAGCTGGACTGGGGCTGCACAGACACATGGGGCTGGCCAAAGCTCCCTCCCCCCTTGGCTGAAAGGATGAGCCCCTAGTGGGAGGCAGCCGGTGCCCTCGGGCACCCACAGACTGGGCTGAGGCCCAGAGCCAGTGACGAGCTTGGCCAAGGCCACGCGCAGACCCAGCATTGAACCCAGACGTCCTGAGCCCCACGCCCAGGCCGTAGCCACGCTACCGAAGGCTGGAACGGCAGGCGCTGTGTCAGGGAGCTGCCGGGGAGGTGACTGTCTGCTCTGAGCTAGGCAGGGCTCTGGGCAGACACAAGGGGCCATCTCCTTGGCCGGGGCAGGGGCTGAGGCTCAGACGCACCACTCTGGAGCCGTGGGGGACCTGCCGGGCCATGGCGTCAGTCAGTGCAGCTTCAGGGCTGCCTGGGGCCCTGGGAAGCAGATCACAGCAGTGGTGCCCTGCAGCCATGCCCGCTGCCTGCCCTGCCTGCCCCGGATGGCAAGGGCTGGGAACGGGGCTGGTGCACAGGCTGGGGGGACCCCTGTACAGCAGGGATTCTGACCAGTTCCACCTGTTTAAGCTGCTGGAGCAGCACCAGGTTCCAGATCCTGATGGCCAGGATTTTTCATCCCCTCCTTTTCAGAGCCAGATGCCTGGCAAGGGGCTCAGCCCAGAGCCCTGGCTGCTGGCTATTGCAGCTGTAACACCCAGGGGCCCGGCGTGCTATTGGGGAGCGAGACACAGCGTGGGGTGGGGAGTGGATCACCCTGCTCAGAGCCTGATGGGGATGCAATTTGCACTCTCAGGGAGGACAACAGAGCCTGCGTGCAGCCCTGACACTAGTGCAAGCACACAAGGGGCAGAGCAGAGTGATTCTCCCGGTGCCCAGGGCACGCACACCAGGACCCACTGGGACCTTCTAGCCACTGCACAAGTAGCAGCCTCGTGCTGCCTCTCTCCCCTCCAGGGCGCACTACTGTGCATTCTGCCCAGCCCGTCACTGGCTCGTGCCACAATGAAAGGTGAGCAGCTCGTTACTGGCCTCGCCGGATGCCCGCTTCTATTTTCGAGCTCATCAATCATGCTATTAAATAATAATGAGCTTGCCAGTGCTCCCCGCTGCGGGAGCGGCTTTGTCTGGCAGCACGTTCATTACCCACATTAGCTCCTGCTCCTCCTGCATGCAGCCCACTCTGCCAGTGCGGCCCGTCGGATGGGCCGGCAGTGGGCCTGCCCTGACATGAGCAGTGACTGGCTCAGCATGGCTGCTTGGCACTGCAGGGTGCAGAGGCCCTACATGCAAGTAAGAAGCAAAAAATCCAGTGTCTGGGACCTGAACCCCAAGGTACAGGGTAGGACTTGAACCCCAGGGGAACTGAAGGCACCATGTCCCATAACACTCACGAGAAGCAGCTGGCAGTGCACAGCAACTCCGTCCCGAGGCAGGGAAAAGGACGAGAATGCAACATACGCCATCAGCCAGTTTCCTTATGGTCAACAGGGAGCTGTGACAGGTACCATCCAACTGGTAGGATCCAGCCTCACACTGGACATCCCCAGCGGGAGGACGCTAAGAGCTTTGGGGGAGTTTTCTCCCCTACCCCCACTCAGATCGTCTACCCCAGGTGTAGCCATGGGGGGTGGGGATTTGACTTTGGGGTCACTCCATTGTGTCAAAGCCAAGTCCACGAGCTAACAGCCCCGATCTCATAATTCTGTTATGGGTTAAGAGGGAAGGGCTTCTGATGGATTGGTAACTGGTTAAAAGACAGAAAACAAAGGGTAGGAATAAATGGTCAGTTTTCAGAATGGAGAGGGATGTCCTCCAGAGATCTGTACTGGGATCAGCCCTGTTCAATGAAGGATCTAGTGAAAGGGGAAAACGGAGGTGGCAAAATTTGCAGAGGACACAAAACTCCTCAAGATAGTTAAGTCCAAAGAAGACTGCAAAGAGCTTCAAAAGCATCTCACAAAACTAGGTGACTGGATAACAAACCAGCAGTTGAAGTTCAGTATTGATAAATGTGAAGTAATGCACATTGGAAAACATAATTCCACATACATGTATAAAATTATGGGGATTAAATTAGCTGTTACCACTCCAGAGAGAGATCTCGGAGTCATTGTTGATAGTTCTCTGAAAACATCCACTCAATGGGCAACAAACAAAAGGAAGTGTTTCTTCACACAACACACAGTCAATCTGTGGAACTCCTTGCCAGAGGATGTTGTGAAGTTCAAGACCATAACAGAGTTCAAGAAAGCACTAGATAAATTCATGGAGTGCATCTACACAGCAGGGCTTAACTTGAAATAATCGACACAAATTGAGTTATGTCAATTGCATAGCTTATTTTGTAATGGCTTATTTTGATTTTTGGTGCTCACTTTGAAGTAGAGCACTCTTCCTCCGACTTCCATTACTCCTCATAAAATGAGGGTTACAGGAGTTGGAGTAAGAAGTCCTCCAGCTTGACAGTAATTTGACATAATGTTGAAATAACTTCCGGCTGTGTAGACGTAGACTATGTTATTTCGAAATAACACTAGTTATTTTGAAATAATGTTGCTGTGTAGACATAGCCTTGGAGGTTAGGTCCATCAATGGCTATTGGGCAGGAAGGGCAGGAATGATGCCCTTAACCCCTGTTTGCCAGAAGCCGGGAATGGGCAACAGGGGAGGGATCACTTAACGATTCCCTGTTCTGTTCATTTCGTCTGTGGCAACTGGCATTGGCCACTGTCGGCAGATGGACCTTTGGACTGACCCAGTGTGGCTGTTCTTATGTTCTTATTCCCTCTGGGTATGGCTACACAGCAAAGGTATTGAGTAATAACAGCAGTTATTTCAAAATAACTTTCCTAGCAGCTACACAGCCATTCCGTTATTTTGAAATTAATTAGAAATAGCGGAGGGCTTATTTCGGAATTGGTAAACCTCATTCCATGAGGAATAGCTCCAATTTCGAAACTGCTATTTTGAAATAAGCGCTGTGTAGATGCTTATTTTGAAATAGGGGGCCTCCAGCCCTTCCCAGGGTGCTCTGCTGGCCACCCTGGTCACAAGGTAACGTCTGACCTGATGCCCTGCTGGAACTGGTTCCAACCAGCCTTAAATGCGATTCAACGTCCACTCAGTGTGGACGTGCTATTTCGCAATAGAAAAACGTTATTTCGAAATGCATTTTGTGTGTAGGTGCGTTATTTCAAAATAAGCTATTTCAAATGAACTGTCTCGAAATAATGCTGTAGTGCAGACATACCCTCTGAAACACGTAAGCGCTGCGTCTCTGCAGCTCCACCAGGGAGGCTTCTCTGCTGCATGCTGGTGGCAGTGTTTCCTAGTGGATAGAGAAGTAGGCAGGGGCTCAAGAGACCTGGGCTGTCGTCCTGACTGTGCACTGGTTTGTGGGGTGACCCAGGGCAAGTCACTTTCCTGCTCTGTGCACTGTTACACTTTGGTTCTGTGATGTGATGGGAGCCTCAAGGGTTAAAGCCGACTACCCAGTGAAAACTACTGGATGGTGGTGAAACAAATGATTTTTATTAAGTGGTCAAAACCAATAATTACCAAATAGGTGTTTAAACCAGCAATTGCTCAGTACTTTTACAGCTTAGAAAAGCTTGGGCACAATTATACCCAGCTGATTACAATTCTTTGATTGCAATTCACTTATATCAAATCACTATCCCTAATTCGCCTAAGACAACGCAGCATACAAATAAAAAATACAAAAAACAAAGCCAAAATAATGATAATAAAAGAACCACCCACAGCCAATCCCTCCAATGTCACTTTAGGACAGCTGGTAGAGTTAGTCATTGATTTTTTACTGTTACAAGTTGACAACTCCTGGGTTTTTCTTCTAACACTTATACCTGGGCTAAAACTTAACCCTTTCACATAGCACAAAATCACACTATCTATACAATACAATTAATATGACTTACTTATACTTCACAGGGTTATAGGATGTAATTAATGCAGCTTAACTATTAACTAAACCACCAATTAATAAATTTAAGCAATACTCACAAATCCTGCAACGATAACAACTCAAAGACACACTAGATCTCGGAGCATGCTCAGGACTCGTGCACCCCTATATTTGACTCGAAGGGTGGGGAGGCAGCCTCAGGGTGATCAATCCTTTAGCCGGGCAAAAAAAAGACACGTGCCCTCAATACACGGAACCTCCGTCGAAGAAAGGGGTAGAGGGTCTTTTATACAAAAATTCAGTGTCTAATGCCATGCTAGGGTCTGCATTTGGCAGGGCCTGATAGGCTAGTGATGAGGTAGTATGACAATACTGCCCTATAGGAATTTTCGTCATGTATGCGTGATCCCCTTGTGGACAGGACCAGATGGGGCATAGTTAGTGTAAGACAATTATGTTTTATTACCCTATGTTTACTTTTTCCCTTGCCCCTAAGACCGGTCAAGCTACGGTCAAATGAGGCTTATCTGTAAGTGCAGCTAGGCACTATCTAGTCATGCTCACCTCCCTATTTTATGATGCCTGTGAGTCTCAGGATGCCTGTAAGGTCAAATTCCATTCACAAAATCTGCATTGTGCGCTTACAAGTTATGCTTTCTCAAAGTGTGACAGAGGCCTACATTTTCTGTGAGCTGCTTTGTGTGGCTGGATGGGCTATACGCGAAGGCCTGGTCAGAAGAAGCCTGCTGGACCATGGGGATAGCGTCCCCAGCTGGACCATGGGGATAGCGCTATTGACTTGCTTCAGGAAGCAGCTCTGGAGCCACTCACGAACAACAGCCACACGGGGTCAGGCCAAAGGCCCCTTGTGACATAGTGGGGGTACCTGGCTGGTTTCTATGCTGCTGGCTCTGGGGTAACCCCCACTGGCTGCCGTGGGTACCACGACCCAGCAAAACAGGATGAGTCACTATGCAAAGGGGCCTCTCAACCAGTATGGCCAGACACCCCCCATGGAGAGGAACAAAGGAAGGTGGAATGCTACCCTGGCTGGGGGGGCAGGGCTGGAAGAGTGTTGGTTAGTTGCTGGCTGGGAGCATGGAGGAGACAGCCTAGGGAAAGGGTCTGGAGTTTAGGGGCCCAGTCTCCCCCCATCTCAAGGGGGCCTGAGGCATCCTAGCCCAGCTCTGTGACCAGATTCCATCTGTGCTGTGCTGTATCCTGGAGAGGCAATAAACTTCCTCTATTCCACCGGCTGGTGCAGTCTGTTTGTGCCATTTCGGGGTGCAGGAGACGGGGGTGTCCATTCCCAGCTTCCGGTACATTGCTGCCTGATAACACACAAAGCATCAGGCGGAGCATTGCCAGCAGTTCTAGGGAAGAGATTATTCCCCTTCATTCAGCACTGGTGAGGCCACAGCTGGAGTACTGGGCCCAATTCTACCCCTCCCCCCATTACGGAAAGCAGGGGCGGATGAGAGTTTTGCGGGGCCCAGGGCAGCACAATTTTGCCGGGCCCCCTTTGGAGAAAAAAATAGAAAAAAGCGTCAAATGCGCAGATCGAAGGCAATTTTTATACTAAATGTGAATTGGATAAATGTGATAGAAACTTAATTGAGTTGGATAATTTTTATTTTAATTATATTGTAATTCATTGTTAAACAAAATTCTGCATGAATAATTACAAATTTTCATTGAATTATATTGTAATTTTGGCTGAAACAGAGTAGCCAAGCTGCCGTTTTGACCCTCATATCCTGTGATCCTAGGCGGGCTTGGACAAGCATCCGCCCCGGAGCAGGGAAGGAAACCCTTGCTAGAGCAAAGCTAACCTGCCAGGGGCTCTCAGCAGCCTGCCCCAGGACAGGCCTCTCTCCAGGTTGCCCATTAGCCCGGCGAGGTTAGAGGGCGGCGGAGGGATCCCGCCCGCCTGCCTTTCTGGGGGCAAAATAGGGCCGGGAGAAGTGAAGTTGGGAGAAGTTTGCCCGGCGGAGCAGAGGGGAAAGGGCCGCAAGGGGGGCTCGCTCCGCAGGCTCAGCCCTGGCCGGGCTATGGCAGCGCCGCGTGGCTGCAGCCACTTGGCTTCCAGCTGCTGGGGCTTTGAGGGCTGAGCACAGACGCTGCAGTAAGTGTCACTGCCCCCCCCCCCCATGTCCTGGGGCTCCGCTCTGGGCACCGGGGGCTCCCTCCCCCCTCGGCAGTGTCTCGTGTTTATAACCCCGGTAATCCAAAACCGCCGGGATGGGCGCTTGGGGAGCTTTCTGCTGCTTAAAAATAGGCGGGTTGCTGCTCCTTGGCCCCCCGCCCTCCCGGCCATGGTGATGAGCTAAATCACAACACCCCTTCCAGCGCTGCCACTCTCCGAAAGGCGCGGCGCGCAGGGCAGTGGCGGGGCGGGTCAGAGCGAACTGGGGAGGGGTGATCCCTGTATTCGGGTGCCTTCAGGTGGCCTGATCGTGTGTGTGTGTCAGGGGGGATGTGGGTCTAGATCCCAGCAGCCATCCGCCCCGGGGTAGCTGTGACGAGCCGCACACGGGCAGGCGATGTGTTCTCTCGCGCTCCACATGAGATTCCTTCCTCCCCTCGTGCTCTCTTGCGAGTTGAACTGGCAACCTGGGAGGGGAGCCTGAGGCTGTGAGAGAGAAAGAGGCGGCTGACCCTGGGGGCTGTGTCTGCGCTTCAGCTTTGCTCTTAACCTAGCACAAACGTGGCGGGAGGCTGGCTCCCCAGGGACGTGGGTGAGAGATGTGATGTCATCTAAAAACACCGGCGCTGGCGCGGGGCCTATTGAAGCGCGGGACCCCTATATCCGCCGCTGACGGAAAGAATGAGGAGGCACTGGAGAGAGCGTAGTGGAGGCAACAAAAATGATCCAGGGGCTGGAGTGCATGAACTAGGAGAGGCTGAGGGATTTGGGTTTGTTTAGTCTGCAGAAGAGAAGAGTGAGGGGGGATTTAACAGCAGCCTTTAACTACCTCAAGGGAGGTTCCAAAGAAGATGGAGAGAGGCTGTTCGCAGTGGTGACGGATGGCAGAACAAGGAGCAATGGTCTCAGGTTACAGTGGGGGAGGTCTAGGATGGATACTATGAAAAACTATTTCACGGGGAGGGCAGTGAAGCACGGGGCCGGGTTCCCTAGGGCATGTCTACACTGCGTGCTTATTTTGGAATGAAATAGTCCGGAAGAAATATTCTGAAATAGCGCGTCTACACAGCAAATGCTCATTGAAATGGTGCTGAGCTATTTCAAAATAGAGCGTCCACACTGATTGGATGCTGAATCACATTTAAGGCCACCGGAACCACTTCAGGCTGGGCATCAGTACTCAGTTACTCCCTGGAGCTGCTGCCTGAAGCTATCTGAGGCTCAAGCTTAAAAGGGTTCCCCTGTGTAGCTGTGTCTCAGGTTCTTCTCCTTTGCCTACTTCCTTGAGGGAAAGCAAAGCCTTTTCTCTGCCTGCTGTGGTTTCCCTTGCGGACACCTCAGCTCTCCTGCCATGGAGCTGGACCTGGCCCTGGGCAGTTGACGGCCCTTCTCTGTCGTGCTGCAGTTTCTGCAGGCTGCCTTCCTGGCCCTGCAGGAACGCAACCCCCAGCTCATCGCAGAGACCCTCATCATCTCTCTGTGAGTGCAGCTCTTGCAGCTGCACCCGACTGGGCACCCCCGCTTCTGGAGTCTGGCCACCAGTTCTGACTGGTGGGACTGGCTCGTCATGGAGCGGTGGGGTGACCAGCAGTGGCTCCAGAACAGGGATTTCCCTACACCCCTCCTATGGGGGTGTATATCCCCCCAAATTTCCCTACCCCCCCCGTTTTGTGAACTATGGTGCCATACTTTCACCCTCACGGTCTCACCCCTCATCGGCCCTGACACCCCCCCCGTAAATTCAAACACCCCCCCCATTTCAATTCTTGGGGAGGCTACTGCTCCAGAATTTCTGCATGCAGAAAGAGACCTTCCTGGGGCTCTGTGAGTGGCTCGCCCCTGCCATGAAACCCGCCATGTCCCTCAAGAAGCGGGTCACCATCACTATTTGGAAGCTAGCCATGCCAGACAACTAGGCTGTGTCTATACTACATGCCTCTGTCGGCAGAGGCATGTAGATTAGGGTTGTAGGCAAAGGTAAATGAAGCCGCGATTTAAATGATCGCGGCTTCATTTACATTTACATGGCTGCCGCGCTGATCCGACAAACAGCTGATCAGCTGTTTGTCGGCTCGCCGCTAGTCTGGACGTTCCCCCTGTCGACATCAAAGCCCTTTGTCGGCAGCCCCGTTATTCCTCGTGGAATGAGGTTTACTGGGGCTGCCGACAAAGGGCTTTGATGTCGACAGGGGGAACGTCCAGACTAGCGGCGAGCCGACAAACAGCTGATCAGCTGTTTGTCGGATCAGCGCGGCAGCCATGTAAATGTAAATGAAGCCGCGATCATTTAAATCGCGGCTTCATTTACCTTTGCTGAATAAACAAATCTACATGCCTCTGCCGACAGAGGCATGTAGTGTAGACGTACCCCTACTGATCCATTGGGAAGGAGTTCAGCATGGGGAGATAGACCACTGGGGCCCTGGTCATGCAGGTATGGTGCTCTCAGGCTATTGTCCCAGGAGGGGGATGACGTGCTGGGTGGTGTCACCCGTCCCCCTCTCACAGCTGGTTTGGCTGTGGAGAACAGAGAGATGGTCAGTCATCCCTGGAGACACAGTGCCTGAAGCCTTGCTCATCTGTGAGCTGAGACCAACAGTTCTTGGGTCAGACAAAGGCGCTGTGCTTGGAGCAAGGCCACCTGTGGCCTGGACAGCAGACTCTTTCCTTCAGGGGCCCAGATGTCCTGGGGGGGATGGTGGTGGTGGAGGAGCCTCACTACCCCCAGGTCCTGGGGACAAGCAGGCATGGGAAGGTGCTGGCCACACTGGGATCCTGCAGGCGGGAGAGGGAGCCATGGGGTGGCTGGGCTTCCCTCCATGCTGTGCACACGCCGGGTCCAGCAGTGGTGGCATCCCACGGGAAGAGAACTTGTATCCCTGCCCACTGGAGGAGAGGGGGGGCAAGGTGTTGCGGGGGAGGTGTGTGTGAGTGACAGACACTCCTGCGCTTCGCTGCGCTGTCCCCGGGAGCAGGTGCTGCCTCGAGCGTGCAGGCATGCCCGTGTGCCGTGTGCAGCACTCCTCGGTGTGTGTGTGGCCGTGTCCCCAGCCTCGTAGTGGTGACTTGTGGTGGGAGGGCTTCCCCCCATGTTGGGAGTGTGGCCAGCCTCCCCAGAGCCTGTGAACAATAGCACAGTGTGCTCTGGTGCAGCCTCCTGATGCTGCACGATCGTCAACCCGCTGCCCATCCTGTGTGTGTCAGTAACTAAGGTCATTCACCTGATGTGCCTTCCCCGGCCTCGGAGGATGCCTGGGACACATCCAGGCTGTGGGGTACCGGCTCCAGGGTCAGCGTAGTGATCGTACTGGCTGTGTCAGGGTCCTCCTCCTCCTCCTCCTCACCACCAGCTCTGCCCCCAGCGGGGTGATGACCTTCCCCAGCCCTGAGTCCACTACCGGGGGGAAAGGCAGTGGTGCAGGATGTGGTGCAGGTCCGTGTAATAGGGGCAGCCGTGGGTTCAGCCCTGGTGCAGGATCTTCTCTCCCTCGCCCTGGCATATGCTTGGCTGAATTCTTAACTTTCATCCGCACCTGCTCCCGGGTGTGGTTGTGCCCCCTAGTGGCCAAACTCTCAGCCATGCGGCCATAGACAGCTGCATTCCCGCGTCTGGTGCGGAGATCCTGCACCCCAGACCTCAATGGGGGCCAGGATCTCCGCACCACACCAGGAAGGTGCGCGCCTCTTTCGGCACCTGGCGGGGTCCTGGGAGCTGTGTGACTGCTCCCTGGGAGCAGTGCAGGGCTCGGTGGGGGCAATGGAGTTGCTCATTATGGCCCAAATTCAAGGCTGTGGCAGATGCTGGGTGGCTCAGAGCTGTCAGGGCCAGCTTCCTGCCACGAGCTCTTTCCCTTCTGCCTGCAGCCCTTAAAGCTGATTAAGGCATGGGCTATTTGGGCAGCTGCCCGGGACACCAACTTATGGGGGGGCGCCTGATGGCAGCTGTAAGTGGCGCGCAGCACCCCTTATAGCTGCCATCAGGCGCCGTGTGCCCGGTGCCCAGACCTTGGGCTGCAGCAGCTCCCAGCGGCCACCCTGCAGTGGCTGCCCAGGGCAGGGGCCGCGTTAACCCCCCCAGTGCTGGCCAGCAGCGCCCTTCCCCCCACAGCCATGGGGCCCTGCACTGCCATGCTCGGCCCGCCTAGGACTGCCCCAGGCTGCACGCCAGCGGTGGTAGCCGGGCCGGGCTGGGCACGTGCATCCTGCTGCTGCCAGCTCCGCGCGCTAGTGTGGGGGTGGGGCCGCACATGCGCCCTCCCCCAACCCGGGGCACAATTAAGCTGTCTGCCCGGGGCGCTGGAATGGCTCGGTCCGGCCCTGGCTGCAGGGGACAGGAAACTATGGAGTTGTGATGAGTGTGGCCAGAGTGGCCGGCAGGGCACCAGTGGGATTTCCTGGAGGCCCTTTATTTCGAAATAACTCCAGCTGCCCGCTCTACACACGCACTAGAACCTATCTGGGGATAGGCCTTATTCCTCGCGGGATGAGGGTTACAGAAGTCGGAATAAGCCGCCCGTTATTTCGATATTATTTTGAAATAGCGGAATCGCTGTGTAAACGCTCACAATGGATAACGTCCATTATTCCGAAATATCGCTGCTGTGTAGACGCATCCCTAGGGAGGGGGGTGGAATCTCCGTCCCTAGAGGTGTTTAAGTCCCGGCTTAACAAAGCCCTGGCTGGGACGATTGAGTTGGGGTTGGTCCTGCTTTGGGCAGGGGGTGGATTCGATGATTCCTGAGGTCTCCTCCAGTCTGAGGATTCTAGGATTCTAAAGCCCCTTCCCTAAAGAAAGCGAACCGCACACGTCCCCGAGCAGGCCGCTGGCTTGGCTGGCATTCGCACCCAGCTGAAGTGACACAGTCGGGATTTACACCACCTCTCCCTCTGTGCTCCTGGGAGAGTCTGTCAGATTGGAGCCCCCCCCCCCCCGCCCCAGCACTGCACCTCCTGCAAACAGCAGTTCCCGGCATCGCTGCGTGCTGGGAAGGCTCCGTGCACACCTACAATGTTACATAAGGACTTATTAATAACATCTGGAGGCTGCCGAGTCTCCTGCACGTGGTTCCGCAGAGGGCAGCTCTGATTTCTCGGCTCTTGCCCTCCAGCATGATGCCCCGGCAGCCTGGCCAGCTGGAAGGGGGCCGGAGGTACCACGTGGGCGGAGCAGCCTTGGGAGCACCAGTGCCTGTGCGTTGCTTTGAAGACACAAGCACTGAGTCTAGGGATCAATTACAGCGTATACCCAAGTTATTCCTCTTGCGACAAGCCCATGTGCAAGTCACGTGGCAGCACGGGGCTCGGTAATCAGATCCTCAGGCCAGGCCTCTGCCACCTCAGCTAAGGAACACCCATTAGCTGTTTGCAGTGCGGGGGCTATGACACACAGCTCAGCCATACTAATACTACCCTGTGGCTAAGGTTGGGAACCCAAGAGATACCAGCTGGACCATGACAAATAATTTGTCAAAACCGTCTACCCAGGATCCCGGCATGCACTGACCGGAGGGGTCATCTCATACAGGGGCAGGAGCCGCACCTGGGGTGGTTAGAATCAGGGCCAAGACCAGTGATTTTGGGGGTCCAGCCAGAGACAGTTTAAAGGGGTCTGATATGGGGGGGGGGCAGAGCTCAGCATTCAATCAGGTGGCAAACCCCAGATGTCCTGTGTGAGCTTGGCTCCAGCTGGAGGGATCGTCCCCTTTTTAAGTGCAAAGTCGGAGGCACCAGCCCACTGCAAATCCCAGACCTGCAGGCTACAAAGGAGCAGCAGAGGGAGGAAGAAGCCATCTGTCTAGTTCCCTCCAGTGTCTAAAACCCCTGCCCCTTCTGCAAGCCAAGGGAGTGGGGCAGGGAGCAGGGGGCTTGGCCACTGGGGACCTCAGCCTCTGGTCCCACCCAGCTCCCAGCCCAGTGGCTGTGTGGGCGCCACATTCCGTGCCACCTGGTCCCCTGGGCATTACAGCTGGGTGTGCGAGTCCAGCTTGCTAGCTCTCATTCAGCCACAGCCTGGGCACCGGCAGCCCTTGGACGAGCCCCGTGGTCCGGCAGCTCACCCCTCCCGCCACTTGCTGCCACCGGGCGCCTGCAGCTGCCCCGTTTTCAACATGTCTCCTCCAGCCAGGAGCCCAGCCACTCCAGAGCAAACAAGACACTTTTTTTCCTGCCTCCCATCCCCAGTGGGGCACCGCGCTCCTGCCAGCTTGGGCTGCAAGCCTGGGGACAAAGGGGCTGCAGGCCAGCCTTGTCCACAGGACACTGGGGTGACCCAGGACCTTGCATGGCTTTGCACAGGGCACTTGGGTGGGATTCCATAGACGCTGCTGTTGGGATGCCCAGGGCCGGTCTCCCTCTCCTGGCCCTGGGCTGGTCCCTGCAGGTTGGAGGGGAAGAAAAGTAGCAGGAGCATCAACAGCTCTGGGAGCAGCCCTGGGTAGGCGCCACACGCGCTGCCTTGACTGGCTGACACTGTCTGCAGCCCAGGTGTATAGCTGGGCTCAGTGACTGTCATTGCCCCCGCTAGACCCATTGCTCCCCCCCCAGCCTGTAGGGGAGAAGGCGTCAATTTCGCACCCTTGGGCCAGAGTCCACAGTCTCCTGCCCCGCCCCCCAGCTGCAAGGATTCTTCCTAAGCCAAAAGGGAGGGGGCCAGGTCATGTGTCCTGTAGCGGGGACACCCCTATGCCCTGGATTCCCCCCTCCCAAGGGCACCTCTCTTGCCCTGCCCCCATGGTGCTCAGCTCACAGGTGGCTGGGCAGGGGCTGCAGGGCAGCTGGAGCGTCCCTGCTGCTCCAGCACCGGAGACACGGGATCCTGCCATGGAGGAGGAGGCTTCCTGTGGATGGCAGAGTGCAAGGGGCCTGGGCTAGAGTCACTGGCTATGCTGCAGAAGGAAGCCCCACCCCCTGGTCTCCCATCTCAGGGAAGCTCCATGCCAGGGAGATTCTCACTGAGATCTCTGCTCCCCACAGAGGCCTCAGAAGTGGGTAACCATGACATTACTTACCAAGAGGAAAAGTCCCTTCCTAGCCCTCATCAGAGCAAGCTTGACTCATGCTCAGAAGCTGCATGATTAGTATCCCACCAAGTTTTTTCCTCCAGGGCGCTTGACCTCCCATGATGTCATGTGGCAATGAGTTCCACTGGTTTATGACACATGTAACGTATTGGCTGTTACCCACTTGCCATTCATCCCCCATGACGGCAAGTCATGAAAAGGGATGAAAACCCACCCAGATACCTTTGCTAATCAATAGTTGTTTGCAGTGTTGCTGCAGCCCTGTAGGTCCCGGGTACAAGAGAGACGAGGTATCTTATTGGAGCAATGTCTGTGCAAGATGCACAGAGCTTTGCATCACTCGCATCCCTCCCCAGGCCCTGAGAGAGAGCTCTGGGCAGCTCGGAATCGTGGCCTTCCCCCAGCAGACGGTGGCCCAGTAACACCTATGTTGTCTCTCCCCTTGCTGCTCTCTTCAGTCCCCTGAGTCCAGGCTCTTTCTTGAGGCTCCGTGTTATTTTGGTCGTCCATATTTGCGCCTCCTCTACTCGGCTCTATCTCTCTTGGGAGGCGGCGCCCAGCGTGTTCCAAGGAGGGGCAGCCCTCCCATCTGTCCCACGGCATGACACTGTTTGCACGGTTCTCCAGCCCGTCCCCTCGGCAGCCTCACGCCTTGGTTGCTGGTCTGGCTCTGGCTGCGCACTGAGGAGCTGCCTTTGCTGAGCTGAGAGATGACAGGCCATTTCTGACCCGGCAACGTCTCTGAGCTAATCCAACTGGTCCTGCCAACGCTCTGTCCCTCGCATGGCTCTGCTGCCTGCTGTCGGCTCGGGAGGCCCTTTGAATACCAGCCAGCTGTAGCTGGCCTACTTAGATAGAAAAACCTTTCCGAAATGATTGTCTAGCTCTCTTAGCTACTTATCTGCCCCTGTCACCATGGCATCCGAGCACCTCACAGTCTCTGATGGTACCCTTCCTCTATCTGCAGGCAGGCCAGCACTTCCCGCCTGTTCTCTCTGACAGCACAACTCAGAGAAACAAGGGGACATGCCCATGGTCACCCAGGCAGTCTGTGTCGGAGCTGGGAATTGATGCCGGGGCTGTGGAGCTCGCCCCAGGCCCCTCAACATGCTGCCTCACCTTGTCGTGTTATGCAGACTACTCTGTGTATCACACGGGGCACTAGCTAGCAACATCTGATGCAGCACACCAACAGCCAGGAGACTCGGCTGTGAATTTATCTGGGCACTTCCCTGTAAGACACAACGCCGTGTACAAAGCTCACAGCACTGAGAGTCAGCTAGTTCCCTGCTCTAGCAGACAGTGGGTCCCCCCACTCTTCAGCTAATATAGTCATGGACTTGAAGTCTAGTGCAGTGTTCACAGGAGAGATCCCAGTGCCACCCAGCTCATTAGCAGAGAATCCACAGCTGGGTTTTGTGTTTCTCTACTAGTGGTGCACATCTGCACATATATTGGTGCAAGTAAAATTTATTCCATACATGGATGGCGATTAGAGGGAACATTGATCTAGTGTGGCCTCCTCCTGCAAAACACGGATGGAGAGACAAGCAGAGGCTCCTATCTTGGGAGCTCATGTCATTGCATCAGGTGGGACCTGAACCTATTCTTGCCTCCCCCTCCCCACCCCCAGCTAAAATAGTCGCCCTTCACTCCACCACACAGACTGAGGCCAGCTCACTACTTGGTATTGGGTGTTTTCTGAAAGTCCCAGATCCCGGACTCTGGGGATTACAAGGGACCCTCGGCTTTTAATTTGTGTAAAAATAGGTGGCTAGCCCCAAAGGCTGGGAGAAAAGCTGGAGAAGGCAGCTCCCAAAGACACAAAGAGGCAAATAAACAATCCCCCAGGTGGGATTTTTTAACATCTCATGCTTTCTGATGCCCTCTCCTGAGGGGCGGCTGGCCCAGGGGGTTCGCTCCACCCAGGGGCTCAGAGAAGAACTTCCAGACCAATTTGGGGGGTGGCCTAAGCTTCCTTGGCTTGCCTCAACTGAGGGGCCTGGGCGAGGTGGCCCCCGAGGTCCCTTCCAGCCCCACCGTCTATGAGTCTAGGAGGGCTGGAAAACCTGCCTTAGGGCGAGAGACAACGGAAGTCGCATCCACTTACACTACCCCAATGGCTGGGCAGGAGGTGCCTTGCTCATAGTCCATGAGGACACACACAGGGCAGCCTTTCTCAAAGCAGCAGGCTCTTTCATCTCTCCAAGGCCGAACAAAACCCAATGGCTGGCAGTGAAGACCCATCGTTCAGGCTGGAACTAAAGTTCAAGTTTTTAACAATGAGGATCATTGACTGTAGGAACCATCACTTGGATCCAGACCGGCTGGGCGGCTTTTTCAGAGCTACCCCCAGCTCAGTGACTCTGAGCCTTCCCTGTCAGGAGGCTGATTTGTCTTGTGTACCCCAAGTTGTGTACACCTGCCTGCCAATCAGACAGAAAACCCCCGAGCGCCCCAGGCCACGACCACTTTGTCTGCATGACAGTTTGGCTCCTATGGACTCTGCTGCTTTCTATGCAGCCTGTTGTAAAACGAGAGACCTCCACGAGGTGGAACGAGGTGTACAGATAGATCGGAATGGCTACATAGTTCGAACTATCTAGCCCGTGCTGCGTGTAGCCGCACGGCACGGGGTTCGAACAAGCCGGCTTTTAAAAATGGCGGAGCCAGCTTTATGCTAATGAAGCCCGGGAAATTCAAATCCCGGGCTTCATTAGCAAGTTCGGTATGCATACATTACCCCCCTAGTTCGAACTAGGGGGGTAGTGTAGACATACCCCCAGACTTTACCAATGTACATTGCAAAAGAGCCACAGTGATATGTCAGCAGCCCCCCTCAGATCTCCCCTTGGCCCCCAGCACCTCTCGCTTGCTGGCGGCCATGCCACCTAGCACCTTCCTCTCCCTCCCCTGCCCCGTGCCTCCCACCCGCTTGACTTTCTGCACCTCCAGGTGTGTCTGCGGGTGGCCCTGAGGGTGCTCCCTGGCACGTAGAAACACTTGTGCTACTTCTCTCTGGCCAGCAGGCTAATACAGGCGTGTGCCGCAGCCACACAGCGGGGCCCTGGGTTCTGCCGCGAGTGCAGGTGGCAGGGACCCAGCGCAGCTGTTTTCTGTAGCTCTTCCTATGGGAATGTGACCCGGGCACTTGGAACATTGTAACACAGATGGGACCTCAGCTGGGAGGTGGCTCCTCCTGCAGCCCCGGTATCCCCACTGGGTTGTTGGCTCACTGCTGGCCATGGACTGGGCACCATTTTTGCAGGGCCTGGGATTTCTATGGAAGTGCCTTTTCCCACTGGTGAGCAAGTGAGCCTACAGCCCGGGCCTGCCAGTCTGCAGGGGCAGGAGCATCCGCCCAGAGATTCCCTGTCCCACAGCGAGAATTCAACAGCAATAGTTCCAGTTTCCACTTCAGTTAAGTTGGTATTCACACCTTGCCACAGCTAAGTCACTGCCCTGCCCCTCCTTCCCACCCCCTTCCTTCTGCCCTCTCACCTGCCCTGCCCTTCCCCTCCCCCCTTCTCCTTTGCTCTCTGTCACCCTTCCCCCCCTACAGTCACTGCCAATCTGACCTGGGGAAAAATTCTTTGTGAGGATGCAGCCTGGGTACCACTGAGCTCTAACTTGGCTCCCTCATGCTGTGATGTTGTGACAAGCTGCAACCCCACCCAGGTCCTGTGCATACACAGACATCCACAGGCAGGGCCTCGGGTGCCAGGTGTCTGGCTTGCAACCAGAATGCCTGGTCAAAAATGGACCCTGGCAGCTCTGGTCAGGACTGCTAAATGGGCTACTAAAAGTCTGGTTGGAGCTGGCTCAGCAGGGCTAAGGCAGGCTCCCTGCCTACCCTGGCTCTGTGAGGCTCCTGGAAGTGGCCTGCATGTCCCTGCAGCCCCTACATGCATGGGCAGCCAGGAAGGCTCAGCATGCTGCCCCCCAAGTGCCAGCACCACAGCTCCCATTGGCCAGGAATTGTGGCCAATGAGAGCTGTAGGGACAGCATGAGCAGTGGGATGGAGTGAGCAGGGTGGGTGGAGCCTCATAGAAAGGGCGGGGCCTTGGAGAAGGGGTAGGGCAGGGACAGAGCAAGGTGTTTGGTTTTGTGCAGTTACAAAGTCGGCAGCCTGGGCAGGGACACACTCAGCTCAGCTACATGAACACTTCTCCCACCCGCCTATGAACCAAGACAAAGGCTACGGCCAATTCCTCCCAGAGCCCCAGTCTCCAAACTCTGAGCTGAACTGTCCTGGCCGGTGTCAGTTTATAACCCCGTCCATCCCTCCCTCAATGTGGAGAACTCAGACACCAGCTTTTGTATGCTGAGCAGTTGCCCTAAGCACTTAAAGCAAACACAGTGCTTTAGGTAAAACAGAAAGAGATGTATTAACTACAGGAAGCTAGATGTGAAGTGGTTCTAAGTGGGAGGCATAAAAGGACAGAGAAGATTTTCAGAGAAAATGAAAATAAGCACCCAGTCTATAGGCTGTAAACTAAATAAGAATGAATCAAGCACTAGTCAGCCCCCCCGCCGCCCCACTGGATGCTACAGACCTTCATGTACAAGACTTCCCTCCTGATGTCTGGACCTGTCTCTTCAGATGACCTTCATCTTCTTGGCATGCCAGTTGCTTCCAGTGTGGATGGTGGAGGAGACTGGCTTAGATCTTCTTAATTGCCCCTTTGGCACATGACCCTGGCACACACTAGCCCAGGCATGTCCTGCTGGGCTTTGCTGAGTCACAGTGATGGAGCAATTCCCGTTGTGTGGTGCCCACATAGTGGAGACAAACAGCTGATTAATGGGTGGTGAGTTCAACACCCCCCCGGACACGGATCCTTTGTATGTCACTAGCTGCCTTATAACATATTTCATGAACAACCAGACAGCACCAACTCCGAACGTCCTACACACTGCTGATGTGTGCGTTTGGACAGGCTGGCGGGTCTCACCTTTCGTGTGATTCCTCACATGGCCTGCTTGGTATGAAATCTCACAACCACTCGTGAATAATGTGTGTGTGTGGAGGGGGGGGGGTTACACGGCATTGTTGTGGGTTACAGAGTGCCATAGCCTTCCGGCCCCACACGTGGCAATGGCACACGTGAGCAAGAACCGGGCAGCCAAGCGCCGCGGCAGAAGAACGCTCGGTGTCATCTCAGAGCTCTGGCCCTCCCTGCCCAGTGCCACCCCCTCCAGCCATGGCCATCCCCGATGCTTCAGAGGAAGGAGATGAAAAAATCCCACCCTGAATACATTGGGGATTCCTTCCTGACCTCTGCAGGTGGCCAGCCAAAGCCCTGAAGCATGAATGGTAGGAACATAAGCCATAAACCAGCCGGGAGCCCTGCCCCACTCCAGGAGCAGCAATCCTGTCCTACAGATTGTGACGTAGTGCGCGGGGGGGGGGGGAGGGGGGCTGTACACTCTTGTGGCCCTGGATCCATTCTGGTTTGGCATTCACTGGTTGCTGCGTTGTGTTGTGTGTGACGCCTACTGGCCGATGCAGAGACTCTGTGTGTGTGTGTGTGTGTGTGTGCGTGTGTGTGTGTGTGCGCGCACGCTCTCTCTCTCTCTCTGTGTGCGCACGCTGAGGGACCAGTTGCTGGGGGTTGGGGCAGTCTTAGCTGGGGGAAGCATGAAGGAAGCAGACTAAGTCCAAGATGGGCCTGCAGACCCCTTCCTCCCGACAGGGCTAAGGCTGTCCGCCCTGGCTCCCTCCTCAGCATCGAGCCTGTGCTGTATCTCAGAGAAGCAATAAACCCGTTTTACTCCACTGGCTGGGGGAGAGTCAGCTCTGGCTGCGGACGGGGGTGCAGGGTGGGAGGGGCCCCGACGCGCCCCCACACAGCCACCCTCACAAATGTGTCTGGCTCTCTCCACACTCGCGACGCGGTTTGCTGCGCGGCAGAGACCGCCATGCCCTGCAGTGGCTTGGGAGGCCTCGCTGAGGTCAGCTGACATATCCGTGGGCTGGGGGACTCGAAGGCCAGCGCTGAGCAGTGTGGCACTGGCAGACAAGCACGGGCTTGGGGGACAACAGGAGCAAAGTGGATTTCCTGCGAAATATCTGGGAGGCGGTGAATGAAAATTCCCTCCCTCCCTTCCTGCCCCAGCTCGGGCGCTGGTCTTGCAAAACCTGGCTGGGACTCTGACCAGGAGAGGAGTCCTGTCTGTCGGTGCCCACCAGGGGAAACTCTTCCTCGCCACTGGCTACAGGCCCCACAGGCTCCTTCCTGCAGGCTGCCGACAGACACACCCCACCTCAATGCCCCAAGTGCCGCTCCCTCTACCTCCCAGACTGCCACACTGTACACACAGCCGCTGTCTCTGTGGAAACAGCCTCCCCTCCACCGGTTGACTGGTTTCACCTCAGTCACTCCCTGCCCAGCACGGGGCAGGTGGGTTAGAGGAAAGCCAAACAGCAGCATATTGGGCAGAGCTGGAGATAAGATTCAAACAGAAGCAAGTGAGAGGACTTGGAAACAAGAGGTAACCCCCCCTCCCTTGCAACCTGTACCCTGTGCATCTTCACAGGTACCCTTCCTGGCTTCTCTTGCACTTGCTGGCTTGTGCAGCACTTATCCAGGTCAGAGACTGGGGACCCCCTTTGCATCCCCATTGACTGAGTCACTGGTTTGGGCCTTTTCTCCTCCTTGTACAGTCGCACGCTCTTAGCCAAAGGGCCCCTCTCCCCTCCCTCCCCGGGTTTCCTATTGTCAATGGCCAGCCTGCGCCCAGGGCAGACAGTAAACACTGCCTGTCTCCAGGGCGGCTCATTGTTCTCACCTTGCCTGGGCCAGTTCCGCTGGCTCGCCCTCCTCAGGTGACAGGTTCCACTCCCAGCCCATTGGGAGCTAAACACCCACAGGTCACCTAGCTCTAAAATCGCTTCCTGTGCAAACAGCTGGCAACAGCCCTGACAATCAGGCAGCTCTGGCTTCTGGCAGAGCCTCCCATCCCGCCTGGGTGAAGTACTGAGCAGTGAGTTGGCCCAAGGAAAATCCACCTGCCAGGACTGTCTGTGTTCCCCGGTAGGGATGTTAAGGACTAGTTGACTAGTCAGTTCCTCCCCCTCCTTGCTGCCTCTATGATATAGAGGCAGCAAAGGGGGGGAGAGGGGTACTTCAAAGCGGCAGCACCGCACAGCTGAACTGGGGATCAGCTGTGTGATGCTGCCCCTTTAAAACGCCAAAGTGTCATGGAGCCCAGGGTCAGCTGGGGACTCCCCAGCTAGCCCCGGGTTCTGCACAGCATTTCCCCAGAACTCCCAGGAGTCCCCTGCTGACCCTGGGCTCCATGGCTTTGAAATGCACTAGAGCCCTCGCTGGGGACTCTTGTACATTTCAAAGCAGGGGCTGTATGCGGAGTTCCACATTCCTCCTTTGAAATGGACAAGAGCCCCAGCAGGAAGTCATTCAAAGGAGGAACGTGGAAGTGCCTATCGATTAGTCGATGGAAATTCCGCTGACTACTTGACTAGTCAATTAACTTCCTTTTTAACATCCCTTTTCCCAGGCTGTGCCCAGAAGAGCTGTGGAAAGTCTCACTGGAGGAGGGGCCTTGCTCCACCAAACACCTCTTCCGGGAATCTGACTGACCCATCAATGGGCGGCGTTGTGCCACACTTGTAAGCCCAGGAAAACCTTGCATGGGGTTTACATGCCTGGCTCTGAGCAGAGCCCTGGCTGGAGCTGTGCTTCATGTGTGTCCTCTGTCATGCTTTCCCCTGGAGCATCAAGGTGCTTGCTTCGAAAGAGCAGATGCTCCGATAACTGGGGCTGTTACAGCAGGTGACAGCAAAGTGCAGACATGGGCTGCTTAGATCTCCTGAGTTCCCTGGGGCCATGTCCTGCTGCCACCAGCCCTGTGGGGGAGCCTGATTTCCCCTGGGGCTTGCAGGACTGACAGCGCCTTGCTGTCTCACATGCAGAGCCCTTTCCTTCTGGCTCTGCCTTGGTTTCCTGATGTGCAGGTAGCTGGTTGTCCGAAGCCCAATACCCCTCAGACTGAGGTTTCGGAGCTGGGCTGGGGTCTGTCCTGTGACCACTAACCAGCATGTGGGAACCGAGGCTTGCCCTGTGGGAGGCATCGTTCTGTGCACTACGAGAGCAGGAATATTGTCCTTACACTGACCACACAGAACAGAAAAATAGCCCTTGTCCAAGGAGACATTGGTGCTGCATGAGGGCACCTGGGAGTCTGGGGGTCACTTGTTCCCCTCGGTTTTAACTGCTGAAGCCAGGTGCTCTGACTTTGCCTCCGGTCGCTTCTGGACCTCACCTAGGCTACTTTGGCTCTGCTTCTGTGCCGCCGGCGGAGGGAGGCGAGGTTGGCAGAGCAAGCTGCCACTGTTAATAATGTCCCTGCACAAGCATGGAAGTGACCATGCTAATTTCAAGCTCCATTAGAAATGAGTTTTGCCTGTGAGGGGAGGCGGAGAGTTAGAAGCGGGGGGGAGGGAGGGGGGTTAGGAGCCAGCTCTGAGGAAACAGCCACAGCGTGTAGGATGTTGTCGGCTGGGCTGTTGTTGGTGCTCTGGCTCCAGGCTAGGAGACAGACCAGGCAGCTAAGGAAGTGTCTTTCCTGCACAAACTCCTGGCGTGGGAGGGACCAGCTTTCAAAGGACACAGGGCTCTTCTTCAGGTCTGTGGAATGAATGTTGGTCTCCCCTTTGGTTGCAGGCTTGTGACGAAGCGAAGGCGGGGGTGGGGGGACAGGCTGACAGAGCACTGGTGGGGAAGGACGTTTGCTCAGTGTTTTTGGCACTTTTCTGAGCTGTGGGAGACCCACTTCAATCCCCCCAATGAGTTGGAAAAGGGATTTGCATTTGGGTCGCCTGTGGCAGGAGAGGGACTTAGCCACTGGGCTGGGGATAGCAGGGCATGGAGCCATCTCCGACTCTCCTCTAGTTCACTTTCCAGCAAAGGAGCCGGGATGTACGTTTGGGTGTCCCGTGTCCTAGGGGAGGGACTCAGCCCCCAGACGATGGAGCCCTTCTGTCTTTCTTTGGCCCTGTGACTCTGCCTTGCAACTGTCAGTCCTGATGGATCACAGGCTGAGAATAGTTGAGGCTGAGTTGTCTCCACTGCCCGAGGCCCTGCCGTGGCTTGGAAATGATTAGCTGAGAGGTACCCAGCTGTTCCCAGAAATGTATCCCTACTTCATGCTGCAGTGGGAGGTGCATCCCCCTGCCTCCAAACTGCTGCCAATCTGACCTGGGGAAATTTCCTTCCCAAGCCCATCAGTGTGTGAGCATGACCCAGAGGCCAGGTGCCTGTACTACGGGAGAGCTGATTCACCTCTGCTCCAGGCAGGAAGGACAGGGAAGTGCGGGAGGGCACGGCAAGGTGGCGTCTTTGCTCCTCTGCCGTTCTGGCCTGTGCTCAGGGCTGCTCTGACTTCCCCTTGACTGGGGCTGAGCCGACAGCCATGGGAGCCGAAGCACAGTCATACTCCAGCCACGCCTCCTGCTCTTGGGCTGTGCCCTGCTCCCAGTGAGAGCTACCTGAGGTGGTGTCGAGTCCTTACGCTCCACAGGGAAGCACATGGGGGGCCAGATCTGCCAGCTCCAAGGCCCATTGATGCCAGCCAAGCAGCTGTGATGCCACAGACTGAACTTTGCTCCCCCACATTGGCTTGGCTGGGCTGCCTCAGGTCCGGGTCTGGCACTGGGGCTGAAGCCCCCGAACTTGGTCACAGACGCCTAACCAGCCATTCCAGAAAAGACCATTCAAAATGGTGGCAGAGCCCTGTTGAGCCCACAGCTAGAACTCCCTTGGGCACGGGGCTCCTCCCGGGTCGGCTCATTAGCCACGCGCTGGCTAGCCCAATGGCTCCAGCTGTGTGATGCACAGCTCTGCGTTGTGCTGGGGAATTGTCTGTCTGCAATGTCTCACACGGGGACTCGCTGACACGGATGCTGCTCCTGAGAACATGCAAAAGGGAAACTGGAAACAGCAGAGGCACACGGGGCATGAGGTAAACTGAATGGAAACACCTTCCCAGAGACACCTGGAAATAGACCCAAGTCCACAGCGTGGAGCAAAGTGGGGTATAGGCACTGCCTGAGGGGATTGCCACAGGCTCCATCTACCCCAGGATCCTGTCTCCGGCAGTGCCCAGCATCCAAGGCTGCAAAGGAAGGTGCAAAAACTCCTGAAAGGCAATTCTGGAACCATTTTCCCTTTGGCCCCATTGGCGAGAGGTTGGCTTGTGTGCGGGGTGTGGCGGAGCCACTGAACCACAGAAGCACTGTGACTGGATGCAGCGGGAGCGCTCGGCTCTCACACTGAACCTAGTGTGTGATGAGCAGACCCCTCACTTCCTGTGCCCTGGGTTTACGTGTGTGTCACTTCAGTAGCACCGTCTGGAAAAAACCTGCATGGATAGAAACCGGAGGAATCTGGTGACCCTCTGTGTGGGCCACAAGAACACAGTCTCGTGGGCCACACGCAGAACCCCAATGGGCTGCAAGATGCCCATCGCTGCTGTAGTGGTTTTGCTACTGTGCCACCTTCGAGCCGACTTCACTCCCCTGACTTGGCATGTAAGTGGCACCGCATGGTGTTAACTTACAATCTTAATTTCCATGTGGGCTGACAGAGACAGGTGAATAATCTTCCTCTGTCTGGCAGAACCCTGAAGCCTGTATCATTAACACACATACCTACCTACCTACCTCCTGGCAAAGTAGCTGTGTGCACATGCTGCTAATGCCCAGGCTGTTATCTGAGATTGTGGGTACCAGAATGAGGGGCAGGGGAGGTCTTGTCACCCCTGAGGGGCTCTTTGAGTGTGTGACCCTCTAGTGGAAACTGCCCTGGCTAATTTAAGTGCAGAAGATGGGATTATCTGTATCAGTGGCAAACCAGGTCCTGAGCTCTTGGCCTGAGTCCTGTGGCAGGGAGCTCCTGCAGGCTCTGTGCCAAAGGAGTTCCCTTTGCCTGGTGTGTGTTTTCTGCCTTTCCCCTGCCCCCAGCGCCTGCTTGTCCTAACCCAGGTGGGTGCAATTCACCTTCGCTAATCCCTCCTTAGGTTAGACCCCAGGCATTTGCTGTCTTCTTTGCCCCCTCGCTAAACCAGACATCCCCCTTTTCCCAGTCTCTTCCCATAGCAGCGCTCTCTTTGGCTTCTCCTTCCCATGCCCACTGGCTGAACAGAACCCAAATGCGCTGCTGCCCTTTCTGGGGAGAGAGGGGCCTTGTGTCACCTTCCCTTCTCCAGCCTGGCCGAAAGGGCCGCAGTGAGTTCCTGAGCACGTGCCAATGCTCCCCAGAGCCCCGCTGGAGAGCTGGGGGGGGGGGGGGGGGCGCAGGGTGAGGCAGGGATAAGAGGCCCATGGGACTTGCTCTCTTGCAGATTCTGCTTTCCGCGGGGAAGAAGTCGGCAGTGAAGTCAGCACCTCAGGCTACGCGCTGGAGCTACGACCTGTGGGGAGGTGGGTTCGAGACCCGAGCTGTGGCAGGGCTCAGCTCCACCCAACCCCCGGCTGAGGCCTTCGCACCCCCACGTGCGCCTGACGCCAGCCCTCTAGGGAGGCACCTGCCCATGGCCCCGATCCGAGACGGGGAAAGCCCAGCCCCGCACCCTACGCTGGCCCCACGCGTGTAAAGTTACCGGGGAGGGGCCAGCGCCGGCCGCAAGCAGCAGACGCGCCCGGGAGCCATGCAGCAGGTTCGGGGGTAAACGCGCTTTCCCGAGCCTGGCACCTGGGGCCCCCGGATGCCATTTTAGCTCCATCTCCCGGCGCCGGGCTGGCGAAGCGGCGGCAGAAGGGAAGGCGCCGGGGCTGGGCCGGGCATGGGGGTGCCCTGGCGCTGCCAGAGGCTGAGCGAGCGGCATCTCCGGCGGGGGAGGCGCTCCAGCGGGCGGGGCGGGGCGGGGGAGCCCGGCTGGCGGAGGGGGGGCTCGCCAGGCGCTCCGGAGGGAGGCCATTACCAGGCGAGCGGGGAGGGACCGCGGCGCGCACGTTCCGGGCGCCGCTTCCCCGGCCCCTGCGCAGGCACCTGGCTGCGGGATCGTCAGGGCTGAGCGCGGCAGGCGCCCACCGGCCGGGTAAGTGGCAGCCGCAGGGGCCACCGGCGCGGGGCGCGGGGAGCCGGGGCGGGGGGCGGCAGCTGCCCGCCGGCGCTCACGGTCTCTCTCCCCCGCGCTGCAGAAGGAGCAAGAGATGGACGCGCCGCAGAGCCCCCCGCAGCTGGACCGGGACCTGCTGGAGTCGCCCGAGGGCTGCCCGTCCCCGCTGGAGCTCAAGTCCGCCCCCAGCAAGAAGATGTGGGTCAAGCTCCGGGCGCTGTGAGTAATCCCGGCCTGGCAGAGCGGGGACCCCTTCCCTCAGCCTGCCCCCACTGCCTGGGGGACCCCTTCCCTCAGCCTGCCCCCACTGCCTGGGGGACCCCTTCCCTCAGCCTGCTCCCACTGCCTGGGGGACCCCTTCCCTCAGCCTGCCCCCACTGCCTGGGGGACCCCTTCCCTCTGCCTGCCCCCACTGCCTGGGGGATCCCTTCCCTCAGCCTGCCCCCACTGCCTGGGGGATCCCTTCCCTCAGCCTGCCCCCACTGCCTGGGGGACCCCTTCCCTCAGCCTGCCCCCACTGCCTGGGGGACCCCTTCCCTCAGCCTGCTCCCACTGCCTGGGGGATCCCTTCCCTCAGCCTGCTCCCACTGCCTGGGGGATCCCTTCCCTCAGCCTGCCCCCTCTGCCTGGGGGATCCCTTCCCTCAGCCTGCCCCCACTGCCTGGGGGATCCCTTCCCTCAGCCTGCCCCCTCTGCCTGGGGGATCCCTTCCCTCAGCCTGCCCCCACTGCTCTGGGGGACCCCTTCCCTCAGCCTGCCCCCACTGCCTGGGGGACCCCTTCCCTCAGCCTGCCCCCACTGCCTGGGGGATCCCTTCCCTCAGCCTGCCCCCACTGCTCTGGGGGACCCCTTCCCTCAGCCTGCCCCCACTGCTCTGGGGGACCCCTTCCCTCAGCCTGCCCCCTCTGCCTGGGGGATCCCTTCCCTCAGCCTGCCCCCACTGCCTGGGGGACCCCTTCCCTCAGCCTGCCCCCACTGCCTGGGGGATCCCTTCCCTCAGCCTGCCCCCACTGCTCTGGGGGCCCTTCCCTCTGCCTGCCCCACACTGCCCTCCAGAAACTCCTTCCCCCTGCCTGCCCCCATTGCCTCAGGGACCCCTTCCCTCTGCCTGGACCCCTGACCTCCCCCCCCCGCCCGGGAGACACCTTTCCCTCTGCCCAGTGTCACCTGCATCCCTTTGCCTCATGCCCCCATCTCCCTTCACCCTCTGTATCCCCCTCTTGCTCCTTCCTTGGCTTCCCAGTGCCTCAGGGACTCCTGTCCACTTTCCCTTCCCTCTGGGGTTTCTGGGCCCCACCAACCCTCCGTGCACCCAGCCTTCCTCCCCCCACACCTGGTGCCCACCCTACAGTTTATTTTGGGGGTGGGTTTTTTGGAGGAGCGGAAGGTTTGTCTTCTTCCCTAATGTAAGGGCACCTGTGAACATGGGGTGTATGGGGGGGTGCTGCAATAAACTGAGCTGTGTGTGTTTGGAGGGGGAGGGGAGAGGGCACTGGCACGGCTGTGTTCGGCAGTGTGCGAGCTGACAGACACAAGGGGCAATGCCACTGCCTGATTGATTGCAGAGCCATGTGCTTTGCCCGGTCTATTGAGTCAGTGCATCCAGTTCTCTATTGTCAGCTGATGCCGAGCCCTAAATTCCAAGGCTAATTATGATGCGGCTCCTGTGCAATTAACCGCCCTTGCCGAAAAGCCTTGTGCCCGCCTGGGCAGCCCGTGCCAAGGGGTCTGAGCACCCTGGAAAGCCCAGCTCTGCTTGGGTGCAGCGCTGTGTGTGTGAGGCTCAAGCATGAGGTGTTCTTGTCATTCATCAGCTGAGCAAATAGATCATTTTTGCCTGATGCAGCAAGCGCGCTGTGGTGAGGTAGAGCTATGTCCTTAATGAGCGGAGCAGCATGTTAGCCCCTGTATGAAAGAGGCGAACGCCCGGGAGAGCTTAAGAGATGCAGCATGTTGTCTGTCTCCAGCCCGCTGCACACCTGAGAGAGCGCACACACTTCCTGCATGGACCGAGCGCCCGGCTTTCTTGGGATTTAAATGCATGAAAAATAGTAAAAGGCAGGATAAAAATACATGGGTTGGGAAGGGTGAGTGAACAGTAAGGCTAGAAAAGCCCAGGGCAAAGCAGGAATTTCCTGTTCCCATAGGAGACCCGGGGAGACTCTGAAATGTCCGTGGGTGCAGAATGCTTGGCTGTGTGAGATGAAGCAGACAGTTGAGCCGGAAGCGTGTTGGCCGTTGCCTGTGCTCCGGAGTGATTAGTGACATCCCACAAGTCCTGGGTACCCTCGTTGAGCAGCTCAGCCCTGCCCTGAGCATCACAGGACAGGGCTGCTTCAAGTGGGGTCGTGGCCAGAGTTTGTTTTACGACACCCTGAGCCTCTTTCTGTTCCATGGTGCTCAGGGTCCACCATCTAAAGGGGGCAGCTGCGGAGGGAGCTGGTGAAATGGGAGGGAAAGAGGGGCTGCCTGTGGCTGGTTTCCCAGGCAGGGGTGCTGCGTTCAGGCTGTGTGTTACTTGTGAGTGTCTGGGTAACTGACACTGGTCGTGGACCCTGCATTTTTAGCACCCTGGCTGCTCGCCTGAAGATGTGTCCCAGAAAGGGACGATTCTGTCTGTTTTTTAGGGTTACAAGCTTGTCGACACCATGTGGTATGTGACGTGGTGGGAATAAACTGTAGCTTGATAATCATTTGTCTGCATGTTTGGTGGCTATTTCCCGGGAATTCGCAGGCACTTGGGAAATCCGAAGAGAGGCCTGAATTACCACGTAAGGGGCACAGACTCTGGTGTCAGATCAGTGCTAGCCCCGGTCCTTACACCCTTCCATCTGCAGCCCAGTTATATTGGCACCAGCGCCTGGGTCTGCATGGGTGGGTCGGAGTTGCGGGTCCGGGCCAGTAATTGTAACAATTCCAACTTGCAATGGGTAGACGTAGTTAAGAGGTTCGGGAAATCTTTACCACAAGGTGACCTGTCGCTGCTGCAGGACTCCTGTAGCTAGTCCCTGTGCATTGTCACCGTTCAGAGAACGTAAGTAATTAAACCTGCCTGTGCTGTGGCTGATTGCTATTCATGACAAGGTTTTAAAATGTGTTGGAATTTCACTGTCCCAAGAGCCCTGTCTCGGGATATGCTTCCAATAAACAACTTGCCAGATGCAGGTTTCATTTCCTTTGGCATCCGTCACCTTCATGCGAGAGAGACAGCCTCCGGAGAGGGTCTCAGTAATTATAACACCTGTCAATGACCCTCACCCGGGCGGTGGTGTTCTCTCACTGTGAGACTGTAATCTGGGAAGAAGTTATCATTGGGATTGGAGAAACCGTATGGACAGTCTCCTGGAAACACACCTCCTCGTCCAGGGGTAGCCAACAGGTGGACTGTGGGCCAAGCCCAGAGGAGCAGCCATTTTTTAACAGACTCTGGAGTCTTTTATTTACTTATGATCGTGATGGCTATTCATGTTGTTGTTTTCTCGGGAGTCTGGATCTTGACTACACCTTGCCAAGGTCCAAATGTGTCGACAAAAAATAATTGATTGCCCCTGTCTTGGTCAGTTTCCCTCTTGGGACTTTCTCTCTCCTGCTGAGACTGTTTTGGATCTTGGCCCTAAGGTTAGGCTGCTCTGTTGCTGATGGTGTTTCATAGAGCCATGCTGCAGAGGGGGAAGGAAGCTCTTTTTCTCTTCAGGGGTCAGCCATGGTGGTCCCTTCTCTGCTCCATGGGGAGCACAGAGCTCAGCTTCCTGGAGAGGCTGCACCTAACCCCATCCCCTACAATGCAACCAGCTCTCAAAGCCGGTCTGGGCATGCACGTGTGTGTGTGTTTAAAATTCCCTGTATCCCTGCTAGCCAAGAACTTACATTGACTATCTGGAGGCTGTGAAAAATTCCTCCTGCTCCTGTATTCTCCAGGATGCAGAAATGAAGTGGAGGGGGGAAGAGAGAGTGTGTGTGTGTTTGTGTGTGTTGCTGTTTCACTGGGCTGCCCGACTCCCGGTGAGTAGGTCCCGTGTCTGAGGGTTCAAGGGGAACTTCTTTTGGGTGCAAATCACTGGGGTTCGGAGTCCCCTGAGATTGGGTTTGAATTAGGGATGTGAACCGGGAAACTGATTAAACGGTACCCGGGAGCAGCCTCCGGTCTGCCGCAGGGCTCCAGGAGCGCCTGGCACAGCGGAGGTAGGGTGGGCCCTCATTGGCAGCCCCCATGTGGCCAGGGGCCCGCGCTCCACGGCTTCACCGTTCAACCTAGTGTTTAACTGGTTCGCTGATTAGCCAAGATTTACACCCCTAGTTTGAAGTGAACTGGAGGCGACAAGTTTCTCCTCTAGTGCCGGGGACCGGTGGCTTCCTGTGCCGGGTTATTTAGTAGGGGCTGCGTTTCGGAGCAGGGCTCCTGTTTGTCCCCCCTGCTCGCGCTCTGGGCCATGCGTGTCCCAGCGCAGGTGACTCTCCCATGCTCCCTGGAGGCGGCGCCCCCTGTCTGAGCCCCCATTTCTCAGGGGCTGATGAACTGCTGGAAAAACCGGTCCCCTGGAGGCTGCCACGTGTTCTGTTGCTTCTCAGCCCCCAAGCAGAACAATAATTGTGGTTCGGAAAGTCTGACCCCATTTCATTTTTGCGCGCGGGGGGGGAGGGGGAGGGGACGGTGTTAAGACTAAGAGTGTCTTTCACTTTCTCAGGGCCCGGTTCTGCCCTGTGCCCCCAGCTGGTCTTTAAATGTGTCTCACCTTTGATTCTTCTCCCTCCTTTCCCCCGGCTTCTTTTGAAGCTAAATCTACCCAGGCCAGCCAGGGACCTCGAGCTCTCTTCTGCCGGGAGGATGGTCAGCAAGTGGGTGTCTGAGACCTTTCCTGGTTGTGCTGCTTGGGCCCAGGTTCTTGTCTCCCCTACCCCACAAGGAACTGGGCTGAACCCTGGCAGGGGGCTTACAGTAGGAGAGGGAGGGGGTGGTGTGTAAAGCAGAGGTGGCTTGGGAAAGGGGCCAGTTGTTCAGGGGCACAGCGGGGTGCCGCGTGGAGAGCCCTGCCAATCTGCGGATATCGGCTTTATACCCGCAGGCAGCCACAGCCGCGGCTGGAGATGCAGATCTCTGCAGCTCATTTTTGCGGCTGCAGATACATGCAGGGCCCCACCCGTGTGAACAGCTGGTTAATGGGCCCAGGTGTAGGCAGACTGAGACACTCTTGATGGGGCGGGGGCGAAGCACTCCAGTAGAGGCACCCCTAACTGAATTCCCTTATGGCTTGTGTTTTGTACGTGGAGCCAAGACAGTGTTTGAACCATCCCGGTAGCTCCAGGGGTCCTGAGGCAGCTTCCCAGTCCCAAGAGGGCTGCCTGCCACATTTGCGGTGCCCTTAGTCCCGGGCCAGACGGGAGTGGCTGCCCTGAGCTCTGTGGCCCCACGGCTCTGTGCTGCTTCCCTGTCGTGGCAGAGGCGGCTGGAAGGGAGCTGATCTAGTTGGTGCAGGTGCCTGGCCCTAGAGGCGCTCTCCTGGGTGCTCCTACCCTGTGGTGGGGAGGGTGTGGGGCTAGGCCAGTGTTGCTGAGAACAGAGGGCTTGTCCACCCAGGAGCAGAGCAGGGAGATCCCGCTCCGGGAGGGGCAGAGTGGGAGTGGTGTTCAGGTTGCAGTGGTGGGGGGTGAGAGATTTCCAGGTTCAGACTGATTTCAATGAATACGACGAAGGAGATGTTCAGGTCGGTCGCCTCTCGTAGAACGGGAGCCCAGCTGCTGGCTGGGATGCGGGGCCGAGGAACACAACTCGGAGTGCTAGGCAATCTCTCGCACAGCCGCTGCATGGTCACAGGGAGGGGAGCTAGCCTGCGAAATGTTTCACCAAGGGAGGTGGCAGATTCTCCCTCGCTTGGAGTCCCTTTCTGTAGGCTCTGCCCTGGCTCAGCCAGGCATCATGTGCCTCAAAGCAGGAATTACAAGGTGAAATCGTACGGCTTGTTCGGTGCAGCAGGTCGGACCAGACTAATAGATTTTAAGGCCAGAAGGGACCATTCTGATGATCTAGTCTGACTTCCAGAGAATCCCAGCCAGTGACTCCTGCCCCCAGCCACATCACAGGCTGGTCACAGTCATTGCTTGTAGCTTTAACATCGAGTCTCTCTCCCTTGTCTTACCCCCTCCCTAGCTATTAGCTGCATTGGCATGGCATTGCCCCCTGAAAGGGAAATGCCCGGGATTTAGTGACAGCATCTAACCAAGAGTCTGTTGTAATGAGCCTAGGGCATGGCAGCTTGTGTGCGCTCTGCTTCCCCTTAGCAAACAGAATTGGAGCCATGTGTCAAAAGCCCCGTACTGTCACAGCTGATGGAGAGTCTCCTTTAGCTTGGCGTGGGCTCCAGCAACAGGAGGCTCTGTAACGTGTCACAGGGCTGTTGTGTGTAGCACAGGGATGAACTGGGAAAGGTGAGGAAGCCATGAACTTCCTTTGGGCTTATTAATCATTCGGCAAAAGGACCTTAAGGTACATCATGGAGTCAGCTCAGTCAGTTGAGTTTGTGCTTCTAGAGGGCAAGGTAGTAGGTGTGATCCCAGCTGGTAACCTGAGGGGTTGTGGGCTTTGTGTCTGTATAATACCTGCTTTTAACACATTTAAAAAGCCCAAACAGCTGCTGGGTTTTCCCAGGTAACGTGCACTCAACCTGCCAGCTCTACTGAGTGGCGCCGTACTAAGCACTTTGCATGGGGATGTTTCTTGCTGCACTGGCTGTATCTTTCTACCCCACCAAAGCTCCTGAGAGCAGCCCCTACTGGCCTCAAGACAAGTTCAGTAATGTGCCTGGGGCGGGCGCCTCTTTCGGGGGAGCCAGCGTAGCACCGAGCCGTGGCACGGGCAGCTCCCATGGGGAGGAGGCATGCAAAGTCTGCAATGATTTCCCTGTTCTTTTAATTAGCGTATTGACAAATGTAACCGCCTCTTTAATCCCTGCTAGCCTGGCGAAGTCCCCGTCTGCAAGAGAGAGGATCCGTGCTGTCTTAATTAGCCTGGGCACAAGGAGACTAGCACCGGCTCTGCCCCCTGCTATTAGAAGGATGCAGCGGCTGGTCTGCAGAGGCAGGACTTGGCTGTAGTTACACTGTTGGGGGTTCTATGTCGGACACCCAGGCACCCTGTAGTTTCCAGACTCCTGCCTGGTCTCCCTGGATCCTGGCCTGGATTCGGCGGATGTGGATCAGGCTGGTGGCTGCTTTGCTTCCCAGGTCTGAGTCCTAACCATCCCCGTTGGGGCCTGGGGCCAGTTACCAAAGGCCTGGCCGTGCATTGGGAACAGCCTCTCCCCCCTCTGCCTGTGGCGATCGTCCCAGGAGCAGCCAGGCATGAGGCCTCTGCTAGCTGTGGAGTTAACTGTTCTCTGAGTGACCTACTTGTGGTGGTCCTGCCCTCGTGGCCTATGGACCAGGTGTTCCAAAGGGCTCAGCCAGGGGGCGGATTCCCCAGTGCTCTTTGGGAGCTGGTGGGCTATGGGCTCCCGGCCCTGCCTGTCAGTGTGGATTTCCAGGGGCACTGGTGCAGCTCCTGGGGCCGGAAGCGCTGCAGGTCTTCCAGAGCGCTGCCAGAGTCTTATTAACAAACGTCTGTCTCGCTCCGGGACTGTCGGATACACGGTGAGGCCCAGTCCCTGCCCCAAAGACCTATGGGATTACACAAAACATCTCAGCCTCGCTGGGTACCGGCTCCCCCCACCATGCTTTCACCTGTAGGTTCCTGAAACAGCAGAGGCCAAATGCTTTAAGTGCCAAGCAGGTCCTGTCACCTTGAGGTAATGCAGATCGCAGCCTCTAGGTGGCAGCATCCGTGAAATTCCCAAATCACGGATGGAGCCGAATTAGCGACCAGCCTTAGCCAAGAGTCACTGTCGTGTGAATTCCTGTCCTGTGGTGCTATTGGTTTTACATACCTAGCCTCGTCTCGCAGCCAGTAAGTGCGAGTTGAGAACTTCACTGGTTAATCCCATAGTAAAAGTGTCCGGACTGGCTCAGAACTTAGATCACAGGGGCTATGTCTACACTGCAAGGTTTTTGTGCAAAAATGGCTGTTTTTGCGCAAAAACCTGTGGAGCATCCACACCTCAAATGCGCTTTTGCGCAAGTAAATCAACAGTAAAATGGCAGAAGGGAGGGCTTTTGCCGGTGTAGGTAAACATCCTTCTATGAGGCATAACTCCCTTTTGCGCTACAGCTATTGCGCAAAAAGGCAAGTGTGGACGCTCCAGAGGGGTTTCTTGTGCAAGAAACCCCTATGGGGAAAAGCACAAGTGCTCTGATGACCATTCTGTGAATGGCCATCAGAGCTTTCTTGCTCAAGAGCGTCCATGCAGTGTGGATGCGCTCTTGAGCAAAAGCACATCGCTTTTGCAATGCGCTTTGAGGTGTGGACATGCTCTTGTGCAAGAAGTTTGTGCACAAAAGCTCTTGCGCAAAAGGCTTCTTGCGCAAGAAGCCTGCAGTGTAGACATAGCCACAGCGTTTTATCCCATCAGCAAAGAGCCGCAGCAGACACATGAAAGAGCCACTGGTGAGTTTCTGGCTTTGTCTACACTGGCAATTGAGGGACAAAACTTTTGTCATTAACAGGAACTTAACTCCCCCTTCCTCTCCCCCATGGCAAGTACACGTGTAAACAGTGCTTTGTCGGCAAGACAAAGCAAACCCCGCTCATGGGGTCTGGACGTTTTTTGTCAGCAAAAGTGCAGCCAAATCGTGTTTACACTGCCTGACTTCCAGTGAGGGGTCATGTCGCTGAAAGCTGCATAGTGTAGGCATACCCTGAGTATCGCTGTCCTACGTTAACTGTCCTGGGGTTGTTTTAAAAGTGGGGGTGGGGTGGGGGATGGCAAGTAGCCACTTGGTAGTTAAGGTTGCAACAATGGTTCTGTTGAAACCCGAATTGTGGCAGTTCTGTAAAATGCATCTGCGGAGATGGGTCTGGCAGCTGCTTGATGTGGAGTTTGTGATGCACGTTTGGGGGAATTGGGTTTCTGAGATTTCTCCCCCCTCCCCCGCCCTTCCAAGGCCAAACGTTACGTGTTTCAGTTTCTTGCTCCTCTCTTTGCAAGGTGGGGGTAGAACAGTGGCAAGTGGAACTGATCACTAAGAGCTAGATGGATTCATGGAGGTGAGGTCCAGCAATGGCTACTAGCCAGGATGGGTAGGAATAGTGTCCCAAGTTTCTGTTTCTCTGGAGGTGGGTGACAGGAGAGGGATCACATGATTATTCCCTGTTCTGTTCATTCTGGGGCACCTGGCATTGGCCGCTGTTGGAAACAGGACACTGGGCTAGATGGGCCTTTGGTCTGACCCAATGTGGCTGTTCTTATGTTCCAAACAAACCCCAATAAAGTGATTGGACTTTGGGTTTGCTGCTGCAGAGCCACGTGCAGGGAGCAACAGACTGAAAACTGCCTCCACAAAGTAGCCTGTTGCTTAGGAGAAGGTGCATTGGGCTGGGAGCCAGCAGAACCAGGAGTTCAAAACGCCTCTTCCGACAGCTGCTTCATTCCGCTCTGGGGGCGAGGGGAGCCCTGCCACGCCATCCCGCAGGGCGGAAATCTGGAGACGGGCACAAGGAGCACAGAGCACTCCTGTGCCTGCAGCCCTTGCTCCGGACTGAGCCACGTCTCTGGGCGACTGAGCGTTCATTTCACAGGCAAGATATGGAGTGGGGAGCAGAGACCTGTGGCCTGCCCGAAAGTCACATGAGCAATGAAAAGAACTGGACTGATAGCTCTGGTGTTAACTAAAATCTAGCCCGTAGTGACTGCTCAGAAGAGGCCAGGAATGGGAGGCTGGAAGTCAGCATCCTCAAAGTAGTGTGTGTGTGGGGAGCTAGGACAGCAGAGGCTGGGGGTCAGGATTGAGGGGCTCTGGCAGAGCTATGGGTGTGGGGAACCTAGGGCTGGATAGCAGGGGGCTTCCAGCTGAGGCTTGGGGGTGTCAGAACTATGTGCGGAGACCAGGGCTGTGTGTTGAGGTTGAGGGATACAGGCAGAGCTGTGGGGGGTCCAGGGCTGTGGGGGGTGGGTTGTGGGGAGTCCAGGGCTGCGGGGGGTGGGCACCGGCAGAGCTGTATGAGTGAAGCGTTCGCTGTAGCTACTAGCCTGGTTTGGCTGCAGCCCGTTGTGAGCTGAGGCACACCATAGCACGCCCCACCAGAGAGACAGCTATATATCTATATTTAAAGAGAGAAACTGAAGTTAACTGAGTGACAACACAGGCGGCTGGGAGGCAAATTATTTTTTCCTTTTAATCTTTGCATGAATTTCCGCGCTCGTGATCTGCACTTGCCTTTGAAACGAGAGGAGAATTTCTGATTGTGTTTCAGCATTTCCCGCCTACTGATCTAACATGAACTACAAAGCAGAGGCTGGTGCAGGAGCAGCCGTACAGGGGGGCTTAAATGCCTGGCTCTCGGGGGTGGGAAGAAATCTCTGGCTTGTACTGAAGCTAGAAAACTGTGCTGCTTTCCCCTAGGGAGGGGGGCACCTAGAGGAGACAAGCCGTTGGTATGTCAGGCCATGATCTTCTATTGGCCACCACCAAGGGGGTCGCTGTGGGGTTGCCTTGTCTGAGATCCTGTTGTCAGAACTGGAGGGGGGGGGGAGCGGAATACCAGCTGTTTACTGACACTTGCTCCCGTGTGTCTGCTGTTTGCCTTGCGACTCCATAGCTTGCAAAGGGTCCGGTATATGTAGGATGGGGGAGCTCTCTGCAAATCAGATAAGTGACATCAAGGGGACATGGCTACACAGTGGTGCTGGCCCCCTCCCCGATCTGTTTCCCTAACCCAGGCAGCACGTCTGCGCCCAGTTCCGCAAGGCAGTGCGGCTCCTTCCCCCTGCACCGCACGGTACTTACCGCTCCTGCCCTCCGGTGCCTGGCTCCTTGCTGTCCATCTCCGAGGAGCCTGCCTCCTCCGTTCTGCATGGCTGACAGCTTCAGCTGACGTGCTGCACTTGGCTGTTTTCTTTCTTTTCTAACCCTCCCTTCCCCCCTGCAAAGAGGGAACCGTTTCGTGTATTTCCTGCTGGAAGCTGATTTCCCCAGCGCTCAGGGCGATGCTCAGACTCCGGACGGCTTGGGCCGTGAGTCAGGATCGGAAAAGGGCCGTGTTCAAATGGCACCTCCCCGAGGGCTGTGGGCCCGACCTCCCTTCTCTGGCGACAGAGTTTGCAGGGCCCAGGTGGCGTGGTGGCGTGCAGGGCCCAGGTGGCGCTCCGAAGGCGCGTTCTGGGCAGAAGGCCTGAGAGATTCCCCCTACAAGCCTGGCACTGATAAATATTTTCTCTGCACCTGCAAAGGGCAGCAGCAGAGCTGCTGTGAGTTCCAGGTTAGCCCTGCACCCGGCAGGGACCCACCCAAGCAGAGACCTGGGCTTAGCCATGGGCCGGGGACACGCTCTGCGCTGGTACAGGCGTTGCCGGCAGAGCTGTTAGCGAGGCTCCTAGACCACAAATGCTTACGGCCCAAGGGAGCGTCTGGTCACCGAGGTGTTGTCCTGGGGACTCCAATGCCGCTCCCAATAGAGTCAAACACTTTGTTTACATCTAACCCCACTGTAAAGGCTGGAGGTAAAGAGAGGTTTGGGGTAGGGGCTGGCAGCTTGTGACCCCCCAGGTAATAACCCCACAAACCCCAAGGATATGTCTACACTACCCCCCTAGTTCGAACTAGGGTGGTTAATGTAGGCATCCGAAGTTGCAAATGAAGCCCGGGATTTGAATTTCCCGGGCTTCATTTACATCTTGCCGGGCGGCGCCATTTTTAAATCCCAGCTAGTTTGGACTCCGAGCCCGCAGCTACACATGGCACGGACTAGGTAGTTCGGACTAGGCTTCCCATTCCGAATTACCTGTACTCCTCGTGGAACTAGCCAGCACATGCTAGTGACACACTAACTGCCCCGTGCCGGGGAACTGTCTGGCTTGCGACAGTCTTGCAGCCCACTGAGATGCCCACTCACTAGCCTAGGTTGCCCATGGCTGCTACCGGTTGTGTCCGGCTGTGCCGCGGTTTGACAGCCCAGCTGGGGGGCTGCAGGGCGAAGCTGTCTGCCTTGGCAACTGAGGCTCGAGAGCTAAAGGGTTGAGACCTCTGCTCCCATGGACCTTTCACCCTTTCCTGGGGCAGGCCTGGGCATGGCTGTGCAGGGACTCTTGGAGGCGTCTCTTCAGGGCCATGACCTCTCTCCCCACCCTCCCAGCGGCCCTCTTCCTGCTGCTTGAGATCACAGGTGGAAAGAAGCTGGACGGGGCCAGGCTTTCCAAAGTGCTCCATTCCCATTGTTCTGAAGTGGGAGACGGGGGAGGGGGAGTTCTCCATTGTTCTGAGTGGCGGGGGAGGAGTTCTCCATTGTTCTGAGTGGCGGGGGAGGAGTGCTCCATTGTTCTGACTGGCGGGGGAAGAGTTCTCCGTGGGGAGTGTGACTGTTGAGGTGCCAGCAACGGGAACATGTGACAGATCTTCCATCCCAAGTGGCCTGTCTCTGGGTGTCACCTGGCGTACCCCCATCCCCCGCACCAGCTTTCAGATACCCCGACCATCTGTGGGCTGCTTTGCTGATCCGCAGGGGGGATGCCTCTCTGCCAGACCCCGGCTGCATCCCCACCTCTCACCTGGGGATAACGTCTCTGGAACCCCTGCCCAGTGCCATGTTCCCACTACGGCTCTCTGGGCTGCTGGGGAGGAAAGTGGATGGAGGGGATTCTGTGGAGCTGGGCCAGCTGGGATGTTGGGCAGCAGAGCGCCAGACCCGATGGGCCGCCGCTTTGTCTCTTTCCTTCCTTTCCATGCGGCTGTTTGGAGGACAAAGCCAGTTTGCTCACTAAGCCCTGGCCTACGCTAGGGAGCTATTTCAAAATAACTCCCTTTATTTCGAAATAACAAGTAGAGCGTCCACATGACCATGCCCGTTATTTTGAAATAAAGGCCTGGTTATTTCAAAATAACAACTCCTGCTTTCCACGAGGATTAACGCTCATTTGAAAATAGTTATTTTGAAATAAGAGTTGTGTGAACACTCCACTGCTGCTATTTAGAAAGGACTCCCCAGAGTCAGTCCGAGTAATTTCTCCCCAGTGCTTCCTGGGGCTCTAAGTCAAGGTAGTTCTCTTGCATCACATTAAGGAAATCACAGCCTCGGCTTAATTTTGAGGCCTCCCTATAGTGTGGACACGTGATTTCTAAATAGTTATTTTGGGAGTTATCATTTTGAAACTGGTTATTTTGAAATAATTTCCTAGTGTGGATGTGCCCTGAGTGCCCAGCAGTCTGCTGGCCTGTGCTGCCAGGGGGTCTGGCCATCTGGGGCGCCCCCTTGCCTACAGTTCCCCACACTTGCTTTGTTCACTCCTATGTCTGGGGAGGCTGCTCTGTGGTCTAACCACTGGACTTAGCAAACATTCTCTGAGGAGGCGCTGGGGCCAGTGTTACCCCTAATCTTTTCTATCCATGTGTGGAATAATTTGTATGTGCACCAAGGCATGTGCACCACCAGGAGACACAAATCCTAGCTATGGGTGCTGTGCTCATTCTCTGGGCAGTTGCACAAAGGCACAGCATGAAGGGGACAGTGGCTCGGACAGGTGATTCCTGACCTGGACCCTGTCTGGTCACTACACCCGTGGCTGCTCTGGAGAGGAGCTGGGCTTGGCTAGCAGCAGAGGGGGTGGTGTGTGCTGAGGTGCAGTTTGAAAGTGTTCTCTTGCATCATTTGTATCTAAACATGGGCTGGAGGAGGGAGGGCGCGCGTGTGTGGGTGGGTGGGTGGCTGGGATCTGCGCTAGAGACTGCACTCTAGCCCAGGCAGGCGGCCCACACCCTTCTGCATCCCTGCAGGCTTTCCAGTCACAGTGACCCCGCCCCACCCTGCTGCAAACTTGCCCCTCCAATGGGTTTGGCTCTTTGGTAGCCTTATGCCAGGGCAGATCTCAGACCCGTCGCTGGGCCGTCACCAGTGACCAGGGGTGGGGGAAGTGGCTCCGCCCCGCCTTAAATATTTTTGAGAGTTCAGCGTGTCTCAAACGGGGACAAAAAGTCTAAATCTTCAAACTATTTGCAAACCAAAAAATCCCTGAAAGCATCCCCGTGGGTAACTGGAAATGTTTTGGTCTCCCCTTTCCCCTTTTTTTTTGTCTAATAAGTTTAAATTTCAGAACAAAATGTCATTTTGAATCGAGAACACTCAGATTTTCGGTTCAGAAAACATCAGAACTGAACATTTCAGCAACGTCGACTCTCTCCCCAACTCTCAGAGATGGGAGGCTCATCGGCTCCAGCCCTGCTTCCCCAGCCGTTTGGGTTCCAGCCAGCCAACAATTTTCCAGAGTTGCAGCAGCACTCCGCGGAGTGGGAGCCCCAGCTCACCGCAGGACAGAGATGCTCATGAGAGGGGCTGGGGCCACTGCTGGTGATGGGCGGGAGAATGTGAATTGACTGCACACAGAAATGACTGGGTGCAGGAGCAGGGGGCGCGTGGTGGCCGACATGGGTTGTGCTGCGAAAGGCCGTTCGCTTTGTGCAGAGACCCTGCTTGCCCAGCGTGTGCCAGAGTTGGAGCTGCTACCTGTGCTTGTGGTGCTCCCTCCCCTTTTTCCTCCTGTTAGCCCTGCCAGGGCACCCCTGCTCGGGCAGCCAGACTCTTCCTCCTTGTGTGCCGTCCCCAGAAAGCGCTGGGCCTGGACTGGCATGTGGACCTGCTGTCTGGTGGGCAGAGAGCCGAGAGCTCATCTCCCCAGCTGGGTTTGCAAGGCGGTCATTGGAACCCCCCTTCCCTCTGGTAGAGCACGTGTGCTCACGAGGGGACGGAGCCTCTTCTTGGATCATTTCCAGGCAGCAGAGCAGAGCCGCGTCCGGGAGCTTTCTGCAGCTCTGCAGTCTGAGCTGCTGCTTGCAATTCGGGGCAAAGAAGAACTGGGGAGGCCACGTGTGCTGTAGCCAGAGGTGTTACAGGCCCGGATGCAGGTCTGGGGACTCCGCGCACCTGCATTAGTAGCACTGAGCGTGCTGCCTTCATGCTATGGCCACTAGACCCCCAAGCCCAATTGGCAGAGCGCCCCACCTCTCGCAGGGCAGCAGGAACGGTGGGTGCTTGCACCTCAGGTGACCGTGTGAATGGGGATGTGGCAGGTTCTAGTGTGTTATTTGGACAGGTGCAATATCGGCTTTCCATCCCTGGGCCTCACGAATGAGGAGGGAATGGTTAGCCCCCTTGGATGGATAGAGAAACTGAGGCACAGAGCGGAGAAGGGTCATCTAGCCAGTGAGCAGCAGCACTGGGACTAGAAGGCAGATCTCCTGAGTCCCAGCCCAGTGCTATCTCCTTTGGGCCTGTGAGCACCATTGCTGCCCGAAGGACTACCGCTGGGCCTGCCTGGCTGCTCCGACTCTGTCTGGCTGGGCACTGAGCCTTGTGCACCTGCTGCTCCCACAGGCACCCAGCTGATTCTCTGGCTTGGTGGAGATGCCCCTCCCCTGCTGTGCAGCCCTGGGTGTCTGTGCTCGGGGCTGTACGTCCAGCGCAGCCAGGACCACCTCGGGAGTGTTTCTAGCAGGGGGCCAAACAGGAGCCAAACTGCCCCACCCTTCCCCACAAGTGCAGGCCCCTCTGAGCAGGAGTGATGTGGTCGGAGAGCAAGATGGGCAGCCAGGGTCCCGTGCTTAGCTCTGCAGGGTCTCAGGCTCAGTGACGAGCCTGCTCCGGTTCCCATTGGCCCCAGGGAGCTAGAGGGGCCGGGGATGGAGTTTCGGGCAGGTCCCTTCCCCCTCTGTAAAATGGGGCTCATGACATTGCCAGACCCCACCACCCTGGAGCTGAGGCTTTATTAGGGATGTAAAAACCTGTTTAATTGGTTAGCTGGTTAAAGGGGACACGGGCAGGGGGAAGGGTCAGCCAGAGCAGCCCCTGCTTGCGGGGCTCCTGGGCTCCTCACGAACAGGCCGCTCAGGACGTCAGAGCGGCTCCTGCCCGTAGCGGGCCCTCGGCAGGGCAGGAGCAGTTACCTGCTGTGGGCAGGCAGGGGACTGCTCCAGCCCCCCCTTATTAACAGTTAACTAGAACCGGTTAACCTCCTGGTTAACCTTTCACACCCTTAGCTACCATCCCAGTACCTGGGAAGCGCAGGAGAAGGACCTTGGGGACATGTTCCATCTCCCTCTTCATTGGACGTTTCCCCCGCTTTCCCTTTCCAGTAGGAGTCTTGGCAGCGGGCGCTGCTTGGAGACGGGTGTGTACAGAACAATGGATCCTGGATAAGAACTCCCATGCTGGAGAGGGAACAAATGATCAAGCAAGGCAACACTTTGTCAAAGTCCGTGGGAGACCTCCCATGTGATTCGGAGGCTCCTGCAGGATTACGGCTCATGTCTGTGGGGTGCACCCGTATGCAGAATCCCCTCAGGGCTCCATGTGGACGCAAGGGCTGTAGGGTCAGGGCTGCTGCTTTCCAGTGGACTGTCACCACAGTGCAGGAAGGAGAAGGGGTGTGAGGTCTGCATCAGATCGCAGTAATGAAATGCCCAGCCTGAGGGTCCAAAGGGGAGAGCAGGCGCCAGTGGGAAATGGAAAGTGTGCCCCTGACCGGCTGTGTCAGGATGGAGAAAAATGAAAGGTCAGTTCCTATAGATGTGAACCCTTCAGTGCAGGGAGCAGCTCTCTGTTCTGGTTGTGCAGCACCCGGGACCTGGTCTGTGGGTGGGGCTGCTGGCAGCGACAGGAATACGAATGAGTGGAATAATAATATGGAACTCACCTGTCATGTTTCTCCATCATGAAGTGGCAAGTAAGTACATATGCACGTGTGGGTGTTTTCTCCTTGTTCATCTTCCTTTAGAAACACAAGGTACTGGTGTCTCCTAGGTTTGCTAGAGGACTCGCTGGATGTCTTGGCTTGTGGCTGTGTAAAATCAGGGGAGTGTGGGTTTAATCTTTAGTTTAACAAAGACTTCTTTTCTCCTAAGTGTTTCTCAAATACTTGAGTTAAATTAACAACCCCCAGCCAAATCCAGAGCCAAAGATTTATAAAGAGAATAAAATAATAACCACCTGGCCTCTGAAATACTAAGGTGTTTCTGATGTTTTATCACCTTTTAGAGTTTTTCATGGAAGAACGAGGTCTGAATTTTGGCACGTGAGGGTTCTGGTCCCCCTAGACAAGAGCAGAGCTATTGCTTTGTTGGTGCTAGCAGCAAGTGCAGAGTAATGCTTGCTTGGCCATGGATGCCTTATTGTTTTAACTAAAAAACAAACATGGAAATTAGTTGTCAAAACCTGTCATGGATACTTTCAATCTTCCTGTTCCGCAGGCAGCGTGAGGGGACAGGAGCAGAGCTGTTGGCCTAGCTGTGCTGCAGGCATGCAGTGCTTTGTGCTCTTGGGGTTTGGCTGAAATGTGTGGCGAGCGGCTGCTGTTTGTGGCATGCAGCGAGTTAATATGACGGCTGGCTCCTTATGGTCTGTGGCTTCTGAGTTCCTCTTGCTTTTCCGACCTGAGACCCTGCCACAGCACAGGGTTGTGCTGGGCTTGGACAGGGCTCATGTGTGAGTGGTGACAAGGAGGGAGATGAATGTGGCCTGAGCCCCTTCTCCAGTAAGTTACCCGCTGTGCTGAAGGGAGCAATTGAAGTGACCTGCCCTGTGGCACGCGTGTATCCAGCTGACACAGACGCCCTCCTCTCGCCTTCGCCATGGCGATTTGGGAACACTTCATCTCTTCTTTGGTTCTCTCTGCTCGGAAAGCCTTTGCCAGGCACGGGGATTTTCACCGTGCCTTGTGGCCCTGATTCCTGCTTAAAGTAGCATTAGGCTCAGGGGCGACTGGCTTAGAATCTCCCACCTCTCTCCCCTAACACCTGCATCACCGGCCCCTGCAGACTTGCAGCCCTGGCAGCAGCGAAACAGAATCTTGGAAAGAGACGCGAGGGATGTTTAAACTAGGGATGTTAAGGACTAATCGACTATCCGATAAGCAGATGTGTATTGGATCGTTGACAGGATAGTCGACTAATTGCACCCTCCCTTGCTTCTTCTATCAGATAGAGGCAGCAAGGCGAGGGGGGAACAGGGGGTACTTCAAAGCAGCAGCACCTCACAGAGCCCGGGGACCCAAGGATCAGAGGACAGAAATACCACTGAGTCCTGGTCCCTGCTCACCAGCAGATGTCAGCAGAGAGCTCCCTTCCGGATGGTTGCCCTTCGCCTAGTGAGTGAGCTGCATGAGTGGCTCTCCTGCATCTCAGGGGGCCCCAAGATTGTCACAACCAAGATGGCCTCCCATAGGGTAGCGTTGCTGGCTGTGGTTGCGCACCTTGAACGTGCAGCATGAGCCGACTGAACCGCTGCAGTGGGAACGCCCGGCTCTGGCGGCCCGTGTCGTGTGCAATTCGCACGCCCCTCGCTTCCCGTGCCCTGGTGTAACGTGCATGGTGCTTTAAAGCTGGCAGGGCAAAAACTGTGCAGGTGAAAATGGGCGGAATTGGGCAACCCTGCCAAAACATTGTGTGCGCTGCACACAGAACCTCTGATGGGCCACGTGTGGCCTGCAGGCCGCCGGCTGCCAACCGCCAGCACGGAGACTCAATCCAGCCCTGATTCCAAAGCTCCTCTAGGGTGCACTTCCCCTGTTCATCCATACAGGTCAGTAGAGAGCTCCCTGCTGCCAAGGGACTCAGTCCACAGGGTTTCGAAATGCCTGGGCTTGTTTCTCCCAAAGGTATAAGAGCTCCATAGCCGCTGGGGGAAGTTTAGTATTGCAGTGGGCAGGTGTGTGTAAGGGGCCGGGATTAGAACTGTTCAACCACGTGTCATGAGCCCTGTACTATTGACAGCTGCTGAGAATCCTCCTGTAGCTCAAGTGGTAAGGGGCTGGGCTTTTGGACCAGGAAGATCCTGGCTTTGTCCCTGCAAAGTTCTGATTGTTCATGGTGAGCAGCAAAATGACAACTGTGAAGTCCTGCTTGGCCACAGATTTGCTACAGTCTCGTGTTTCCCAGGTGCAGGATGACTCATTTCACCAGATGATGGAGGCTGAGGCTGTCATGTGGCTGGCACTTCACCTGGGCTATTTCTGAGCCACTGCTCCCAGGCACAGCCATAGATTCGGGGAGAGCCCCGTTACTTCTTACGTGCCATCTCTCTCTCTCTCTAGGAGAATTTGCTGTTGCTGCCTGGCCTCAGAGTAGTTAAGGGCTACTTTCCTCCTGCCGTGCCATCAGCATTGCAACTCTCCACGAACACTCTCCTGCCTCTTCCATCCAACCCCAGCACCCCCAGCCCACACCACCAGACTTGGGCTCCTGCTTTAGATGTGATTGGTCAGCTTCAGATGCCTATGTCCCTGCATTGGCTGACTTCTTGATGCAGTGGGAGGGTCTGTTCCAAGACTATTTTGACCAGCAGCTGTCAATCAGGGCATTTGATGGACAGGATAAGCTGCTCACCCCAGCAGCACTGGAAAAGCTGTCAAGTCAGGACTCCTCCCTGAGTCTGCCCTGTGGTGGTGTCCATGAATCAAGACCACTGTGCTGGCTGCTTGACTCTTATTCCCCCTCCCCTCCTCCATAGGACCATGCCAGAAATGGCAGATGACACCCCGGCACCTGGCAGGGCATGTCTTACCTGCCTGCCTCCATCTCTGCAGCTGCACTAGCCTGATGTTCCCTCTCATCTTTCCATCTATATGTGGAATAATTTGATGTGCACTGAGGCATGTGTGAATGTGCACCACCAGTGGAAACCAAAGACCTAGCTGGGGGGAGTTCTGCTAATCAGCCGGGTGGTATTTGAATCTCTCCTGAGCAGCTCCACCAGCGCCCAGCTTACTGGGAACACTGGCCCCACGTACCAGTCGCAGAGGGGCTGGAGCCGATGATGAGCCTGGCTGGGATTTGTAGACTGTCAAAAATGCCCTGCGGGGCAGCTTCAGACTCTGCTGAATCCCACCCTGTCTGGGTCCAGGGCTGAGAGAGCCCCCTGCCTGCCTCGGGCCCACCCCAACGCCCTGCCAATGTCCCGTCTTCCCCTCCCCTGCCCACGTCCCAAATCAGGCCCATCACAGCCCCTTGCCCACGGACCTGCCTTTGTGTCCTCTGCCCCCACATAGGCCGCCCCTGCTCCAGTGAGTTCAGCTGCAGCCCACTGGGGAGACCTAAGGCCACTGCATGAGAAGGTGGAGGGCAGGGAGAGGGTTGCTGTTGCAGGAGCAAGACGGGGAGGGTGGCTCTGTGGTGGAAGAGAATGCTGGTCATTCACATGCTGCCCCTCTGAGGCGGCTTACCATGGAGAATACACTCACCGTCCTTTGTAACAGCCCTCACGGTAGCTGAAGACTTAGCAGCTCCCCTCCACTGTCGTTCCTTCACCCTTAATGTGCACAAGGGGTTCACCATCCCTTTGCTAGGTCAGGTTTTCAAAACCCTTCATACTGGTTGTTGCTGTCCTCTGGACGCTTGCCAGTTTGTCCCCGTCTTTTCTGAAGTGGGGCCCAGAGTTGGATACAGGACTCCAGTGGAGGCCTCATCACAGCCATACAGAGCAGGACCGTTACCTCCTGTGTCTTCCATGCGACACTCCCGTTGATACATGCCAGAATGAGATTAGCCTTTCCTGCTTGTTGTTGACTCATATGCACATTAAGATCAACAATGTGATGCAGTTTTGGAAAAGGCTAATATCGTTCTGGGGTGAGTATAATATATAGTATATAATTACCCGCACTGTTAAAACATTTATGCCCTATTTCCAGTCTGAATTTGTCTAGCTTCAGCTTCCAGCCACAGGCTCGTGTCGTGCATTTCTTTGCTAGATTCCCATTGTCAAATATTTGTTCCTCTTGTAGGTACTTACAGATTACAGTCAAGTCTCCCCCTTCACCTTTTCTCTGTCAAGCTAAATAGACAGAGTTCCTGGGGTCTGTCACTGGAAGGCAGGTTGTCTGATCTTATAGTTTTTGTGGCTCTTTTCTGAATCCTCCAGTTTACCATTATTTTTCTTGACTTGTGGGCACCAGAGCTAGACACAGGACTCCAGCAGTGGTCACATCCGGGCCTGACAGAATAACCTCTTTGCTTCTCAAAAGTCCTTTCGGTCACAGCGTTGTCCTGGATGGCTCACGTTCAGCTGATTATACACCATGAGCCCCAAATCTTTTTCTGGGTCCGTGCTTCCCAAGAGAGAGCCCCATCCTGTAAGTGTGGCCGACAGTCTCTCTTCTAAGAGAGACTGTACAACACCATATTGACTGGTACATGGACAAGTAACCATATTAAAATAAACAGTCTACAACCTATCCTGGAACATGACCCCTCACTCTCAGAGGCCTTGGAGGAAAGGCCCATTCTCTCTTACAGACAACCCCCTAACCTCAAACGAATTTTTTCTGGTAACCATGCAACACATCATCATCATCCTGGAACCCATCCCTGTAATCAACCCCTCTGCCAACTCTGTGCACACATCTAGGCTAACGATTTCATCACTGGACCCAATGACATCGGCTACCAAATCAAAGGCTCATTTAACTGCACATCCACTAATGTGATCTATGCCAGCAATGTCCCTTTGCGATGTATATTGGCCAAATCGGACAATCTCTAGGAGGGGAAAGAATTAATGGACACAAATCAGATCTCCGAAAAGGTAACACACACAAGCCTGTTGGAGAACACTTTAATCTGCCTGGACGCTCATTAATGGATTTCCAATCACCGTTTTGTTTCAGACCAATTCCACAAGCCAAATACACAGTTAAGTTCCAATCCTTCTCTTCATTCACAAGTTTAATTCTTATGCTAATGGTCTAAACAGGGATACTGGATGGCTCACAGGCTATCTTCCACCTTTTAATAACTGAACCAACCAACCAAACAATGGAGGTGCTGATGGTTCTTAACAGACTCCTGTAACTACTTGAACTATCTACTCACCATCTACATGTTTTGTTAGTCTTTGAGGTGTTACTAGACTAATTTTTTTTAAAGCTTTATCTACTCACTGCCTCTCTTTTCCTTCCTCCCTCCCCTTTTTCACCCCCCATTCCCTTTTTTATCCTTGGATCTGGACTCATTATACTCCGTCATCTGAAGAAGTGGGGTTTGCCCATGAAAGCTCATGATACCATCTACATGTTTTGTTAGTCTTTAAAGTGCTACTAGACTATTTATTGTTTTTTAAGTTTTTCATATTAAAACACACGGGGCTTGCTTGCACCCTGCGTATAAAGTTATCTGGATCACACAAAGTTACCCTTCCTCTTCCCTGTTTATTGTTCTCACAACTTGTGTGTTAACAGAACTTTCACTGATAACATTTGCATATTTCTTCCTCTGTTTTGATGCAAATATTAAATAATATAGGGCCTAGAAATGGTCTCTGTGAGACCCAACGATACACACCAGTTTGATAATGATTTCCTGTTCACAGTCACATTTTGAGACCCATCAGTTAGCCAGCTATTAATCCATTTCCTGTGTGACGTGTTAATTTTATTCTGTTCTAGTGTATTTTAATCAAAACATGTGAAGTGCCCCCTGGGACACCATACACAAGTCTAATATATTAATATCCTTATCATCCAAAATTGTAATCTCATAAAAAAAGGGTATGAAGCTAATTTGACAAGATCTATTTTCCATAAGCCCATCTTCATTGGCATTGATTACATTACCTTTCTTTAATTCTCTATTATGTCCCATATTGGCTGCTCCATTATCTTGCCTGGGATCAATTTTAGAATGACAAGTCATCCCGTTTGTTCTTCTTAAATACTGGCACCACATTTATCTTTCTTCCAGTCTTCTGGAACATCCCCACAGTTCCAAAACTTAATGAAAATGAACATTAATAGTCCTATAAGTTTCTCGTCCAGCTCTCTAAAAACTCCTGGCTACAAGTTATCTGGCCGTGCTGATTTAAAAATGTCTAACCTTAGTTAATAGCTGATGTTTAACATCCTTCTGAGATACTAGTTGAATGGAAAAATGTTACCGTATGATATAGCACATCATCTGTTTTACCTAAGCACAGAACAGAAATATTTATTGACTACTTCTGCCTTTTATGCATTACTATTGATAACTAGCCAATTAGCCCATCATCAGACTGGATTTTCAGGTCTCTCCTCCATGTCGGTTTTCTCTCCTGAGCCTCCGGTCTCTCGCTCCGTGTCTCTTTCTCTCTCTCTCCTCCTCCTACTGCTTCCCCCTCTCTCTCTCAGCTCTCCTCTGCCTTCTGCCTATCTCTCCGTCTCTCTCTTTCTCTTCTCCCCCTCCTGCATCTCACTCTCTCTCCGCTCTCCTCTGTCTCCGTCGGGGATGCACGCTCGGCCAGGCCCCGCCCCCTGGCCGTGTACGTCACCGCCCCGTCCCCCTTCGCCTCCCGCCGTGGCGCTTGGCTGACTTCTGCGCCACTCAGACAGGCTTTTGCAGGGAAGCAAGCAGAGCAAGCGGCCGTTTGGGCTCCCCCGCGGTGACCCGGCTGGGTGGTGCAGGAATCAGCTGAGCACCATGGCAGGAGGTGAAGGAGGATATGAAGGGGGATGGAGCAGTGACATACACCACTCAGCGCCACGGCAGGAGGAGGAAGGGGGGGGTGACGTACACGGCCCCGCCCCCTGGCCATGTACATCACCGCCCCGCCCTGGCGGAGGAGCAAGCAGCGGCAAGCGGCCCTTTGGGGCCCGGCTGCGGCCAGTGGCTGCACCTCCTGGCCAGGTCTGCTTCCTGCCCACCTCCTCCCATCCAGCCCCATGGCTCCCGACCCCCTCTGAGCTCTGCTTCCCACCCCCTCTTCCTGCTGGTCAGCCCCACAGCCCCCCGGACACTCTCCTGCCAGCGCTGCTTCCCTCCCTTCTTCCTCCGGCCCCCCCATCCTCCCCTACAGCCCCCGATCCCCCCCTAGCTCTGCTTCCCACCCCCCTTCTGGCCAGCCTTGCCCCCTTCCTCTCCCTACGTGGTGCCCCGCCCCCCTTCCCTTCCTTCTCCCTTCCCCCCATGGCGCGCTGCGCTGCTCCCAGCTGAGCGGCACTCCCGCTGGGCCCCGGCGGGGGAGCAAGTGGTAGCAAGCAGCCCTTTGGGGTCCGCGCTCCCCACGCATGGGAGCACAGACCCCAAAGGGCTGCTTGCCGCCACTTGCTCCCCCCGCCAGGGCTCGGTGGGAGTGCCGCTCAGCTGGGAGCGGCACAGCGTGCCACAGCGCACCAGGAAGGCGGGGCTGGCTGGAAGGGGAGTGGAAAGCAGAGCTGGGTGGAGGGGATTGGGGGCTGTGAGGCTAGAGGGGAGGATGGGGGGGAGCTGGAGGAAGGGGGGAGGGACACAGCGCTGGCGGGTGGGAGGGATATTCGGTTGCCACCACGGAGCAAGGGGAAGGGTGGCGGGGCGCTGACGTACACGGCCAGGAGGTATGGCTGTGTATATCAGCGTTACAGACGCACAGACACTGGGCTACTATATATATGACTAGCCAATTAGCCCGTCATAAGACGGGATTTTCAGGTCTCTCCTCCATGTCCGTCTTCTCTCCTGAGCCTCCGGTCTCTCGCTCTCTCTGGGTATGTCTACACTACAGCGCTAATTCGAACTAACGGATCCAGACTAAAAAACTAGTTTGAATTAGCGTTTTGCTAATTCGAACTAGCATGTTCACATTAAGTGGACCCTGAACCGGGGTTAAGGATGCCCGGAAGCAGTGCCGGCAGGGCATCAGATGAGGACTTAGAGTGTGGAGCTGCTGCCTCAGGCTAGCCGAGGGCTGTGCTTCAAGGGTCCCGACCCCCACCCCAGACAGACAGTTCTCAGGGGTTCCCCGCTTGCAAAGCAGTCCTGGCTTGGAGTGCCCTGAGTGTCCACACTGGGCACATCACAGCACTCGGCCATCAGACCGGCTGCACTTGCCGCAGGCTGCCATCTGGGGAGAGGGGGCAATTGGGGGGCTGCAGGAGAGCTTCCACCCCCAGAAGCCCGCAAAGCCAGCCCAGTCCTCCCCATCGGGGGCTCGTACCCCATTCCTCCCTCACCTCCTTCCACTTACCCCTCCCTAGCCCCCCTTCGTGATGTACAAAATAAAGAAAACGTGTGGTCAAAAATAGAATCTCTCTTTATTGAACAAAACTCGGGGAGACTGGGAAAAGGAGGTGGGAGAGGGGAAGAGAGAGGGTAGGAGAGGGGAGGGCAACTACAATGATGAGGGGTTTGGAATACGTCCCATATGAAGAGAGGCTAAAGAGACTGGGACTTTTCATCTTAGAAAAGAGGAGATGGAGGGGGGATATGATAGAGGTCTATAAAAGCATGAGTGGGGTGGAGAGGGTGCATCAAGAAAAGTTCTTCGTTAGTTCCCATAATAGAAGGTCTAGATGACACCAAAGGAAAGGAATGAGTAGCAGGCTTCAAACTAGTAACAGAAAGTTGTTCTTCACAAAGCAAAGAGTCATCCTGTGGAACTCCTTGCTGCAGGAGGCTGTGAAGGCTAGAACTACAACAGAGTTTAAAGAGAAGTGAGATCAAGTCATGGAGGTTGGGTCCATGGAGTGGTATTAGCCAGGGGGTAGGAGTGGTGTCCCTGCCCAAAGTTTGTGGAAGGCTGGAGAGGGATGGCACGAGACAAATGGCTTGGTCACTGTCTTCGGTCTGTCCCCTCTAGGGTTCCTAGTGTTGGCTGCTGTTGTCAGACAGGCTACTGGGCTAGATGGACCTTTGGTCTGACCCAGTACGGCCATTGTAAGCTCAGGGCTCAGGGTCGGAGGTCTCAGTGGACCCCCTTGATTTTCATGCACACCTGCTCCTGGGTGGCCAGGCTGGCAGCTCTCCTGCCCTAGACGGCCGCTTTCCTGTGCCTAGTGCGGAGGTCGTGGACGAGGTCCACGATGTCTGCACCGGACCAGGCGGGTGCCCGCTTCTTGCGGTCCCGGGCAAACTCCCGGGAGCCGCCAGCCTGGACCCGGGAAGAGGGGGAGGGTTGGGGGGCATCGGGTGGCTGGCTCGAGCCGTGCCAGGTGCAGGGTCTGCTGGCTGGGTGCTGGCAGGCTTGCACCTGGCATGGGCATCGTAGCCAACCTGTGCCCCTTTAAGGGGTCCGGGGCCGGGAGGGGGGCAATAGAGTTTCCCTGGTGGTGCCCAGAGTGACCACCAGGGAAAGCTGGGGAGGGCTAGCCTCCCACTAGTTCGAATTAAGGGGCTACACACCCCTTAATTCGAACTAGTAAGTTTGAACTAGGCTTAGTCCTCGTAGAATGAGGTTTACCTAGTTCGAACTAAGCGCTCCGCTAGTTCGAATTAAGTTCGAACTAGCGGAGCGCTAGTGTAGCGCCTATCAAAGTTAATTCGAACTAACGTCTGTTAGTTCGAATTAACTTTGTAGTGTAGACATACCCTAACTCTCTCCCTCCTGCTCGCCCTGCCTCCCCCTCTTTCTCTCCCTCAGCTCTCCTCCGCCTCCTGCCTCTCTCTCTGTCTCTCTCTTTCACTTCTCCTCCCCCTCCTGCCTCTCACTCGGGGGACCGTGGAGCTCAAATGGCCGTTTGGGCTCCACACTCCCCGTGCTGCATGGGGGGCGCGGATCCCAGATGGTCGCTTGCGCCGCTTGCTCCCACGTGGCAGCCTGGCTGAGCAGCGCAGAAGTTAGCCGAGCGCTACGGCGGAAGGCAAAGAGGGGCGGGGTGGTCACGTTCACGGCTAGGGGGCGGGGCCTGGAGCCACTGTCACGCTGCACGTCACCGCCCCGCCCTCTTCGCCTTCCACCATGGCATTCGGCTGACTTCTGCGCCGCTCAGCCGGGTTGCCGTGCGGGAGCAAGCCCCATTTGGGCCCCGCACTCCCCATGCAGCACGGGCCGCTCAGAGGGAACAGCCAGCATTTCAGCAACAGTGCTGCCCTGAGGGAACAGCCAGCATTTCAGCGTTACAGACTCTCAGACACTGGGCTACTATATATATGATTCCACCATTTCATCTAGTAATGGGCAAATACAATTCTTACGATTCTTTTTCTTTACAATACACTTAAACTCTTCCTTATTATCCATAACTCCACTGGCAATAGAATAGTCCCTGTGTCCTTTTGTTTCCCTTATCATTTTTCTGCCATTTCTAGCTCAACCTTCTTACTCAGCTGTGGGTCCATGGCTTTTTGGGCATCTAATAAAGTGTTCTAAACCAATTTCCAATTATCATTCTCATTTTTCTGATTAAATTTTTTCTCCCAGCTGATTTGGCTCATAATTATTCTCAGTTTTGTGAAATGGTCCCTTTTAAAGCACCAAGTACATAAATTACTGGTCTGGACTTTATTCTATTTACACATTACAAAATAGGTCCTGATTGTTAGCTATAGAACACATATAAGTAAGGACACAGTAGCAGCCTCATAAACCTCTCCTTTTGATCTAGCTACTAAAAAGAGACAAAGACTATTTCTGCGGGTTATGCAGGCACATCATTTGGCACATACCTTCTAAAAGGTAGAGTGGGAAAATGGACAAGACTGGGCTGTGCTGTATTGGGTGCTCTGGTCAAATAAACATTGGTCAGGGATGATCTAATGGTGCTTGGTCTTGCCATGAGTGTAGGGGACTGGACTTGATGACCTCTTGAGGTGCCTTCCAGGCTGAGTAGTCTATAATTCAATGGTTCTATTAATGTAGGCACATAAAATTGTGGGAGGGATAGCTCAGTGGTTTGAGCAGTGGCCTGCTAAACCCAGGGTTATGAGTTCAATCCTTGTGGAGGCTGTTTAAGGATTTGGGGCAAAAATTTGTCATGGATCATACTTGGTCCTGCTGTGAAGGCAGGGGACTGGACTCAATGACAGTGTCCCTTCCAGTTCTAGAAGATAGGCAATCTCTATTAATTTATTTATTTTAATTTATAAAACTGCTTTGCATTAATGTCAGTGGCTACACAAGGGCCTGGGTGAATTGAAGCCATAAAAGTCCAGTCCTTTTTAAGCATCATGTCAAGCTCTTGGCTTCTGTAATACCCTGAGGCAGTGAGTTCCACAGATTTAATATTACGGCTTACATTCTCTCTGGGCCTTGTTTAGTAGAAATCAGCATGTGAGTTTGGGGAACCATAGTCTCTGATGGTCCTAGACCTTTCTAGGGGCTGCTCCATCTTCTGCTGCTAGTCTGAGATCCCTGTGCTGTTGTGTCTTCTCCGGTGACAGATGAAGGGTGTGGCTGGAGCAGCAGTTGGCTCTGCAAGGGGGATCCTCTCTGTTAGGGGGATTATCTGCTGCATGATTGTGGCTCCCCTCCCCCACCTGAGCACAGCAGGGCTGGGTGGTTTTGGGGCACCTGGCCCACCATGTTTAAAGACACCCCTTGCACTGATTCTCACTGCTCTGCTTCTTTAATTCCTGAGCTGAGCCATTGCTCTTGTCTCCAGAGGGCACAGGAGACAGATGTTCTTCTCTGCGCTCTGTCTCCCTGGGAGCCGGCAGCATGTTTCAAGCAGGCGTTTGCAGCCGGAGCTGTTCTGGGGCGGCTGCTCTGCGGCTGGGGGCAGATGAAAGTCCGAGCTCCTCCGTGTTCGGCGCGAGCTGCTTTCACTGTGTTTGAAAAAGGAAACTCTGAGAGCTCCTCAAAGGCTCCCTTGGCACCGGGCTCCCGATGACAGAGGGAATGAAGCCGGTGCTTAACGCCGCTCTGCGTCTAATGACCTGCCTACTCCCAGGAGCTGTGGGGAAGGCAGCACTGGCTGCCTACAAATCCTCCAGATCAGTAGACTTGGCTTGAAATCTGAAAGCCTCAGATCCTGCTGGCTCCAGTCCCCATGTAACAAGGGGGGAGCGAGGCAGGGCCTTGAAATGGCAGCTGGGTGTGTGTGTGTGGGGGGGCTGGTAACTGAAGGCAGGGGTCGGAATCACTAGTAATTTCACAGGCCAGGGCAATGTGCGGTCTGGTGCGGATCAGCGGCTCTGACCCGGGCTGATAGCCTCAAGAGGTGGCGGGCGGGCAGGCCCAAAGGCAGGGGCTGGCTCTGAGGCTGCTGTTCTCACCCCCCTGCCAGAGGCTAGGAAATGCCAGCCCTGGGTTTGCCCCTAGGAAGAGCTACAGCCCTTGAGCCCTGCAGGGCAGGAAGCCGCTCTGCATAAGAAGGGCCAATCCTGCCCGGGTGCAGAGTCAAGTCCTTTTGGGATCTGGTGTGTATGTTTGGGGGTGAGCACTTGGCACATCCCAAGGGGGAGAGGCTCCAGGACTGCGGGGTCTGACTTGGAGGAGGCATGGTGCTGTGATGCTGCGGGTGTGTGAGACACAGTGTCACTCACACACAGCTGTCTGGACAAAGAGACCAGCTCGTTCCAACCCATCGTGTTCCAGTGTCAGCAGTGGCTTCCATGGGTCCATAAAGTTACTCTGGGGGCCTGGAGCTGGCGGGAGTCGGGGTCACCCCGCAGCCCATTGGACTGAACGGCTCCGATCCTTCTCAGAGCAAAATTCCCTCTGTGGAGAAGATACAAGCTGGTGGAGTCTAGCCTAGGCCCTGGCATTCGGGCTGCAGGGGCCACTTAATCTCCCTCCGGTCCTGGAGCTGCAGGCTTCTGTGCTGGCTTCGCTGCCAGGGCGCCAGCCTGGCATGTGGGAACCCAGGCTCAGTTCGCAGCCCTGCTGCAGATGCCCTCTGTGAGCCCTTGGCTGAGTCACTGCATTTCTCCAGGCATCGCGAGCCGCCGTGTCTGGCTGGTGCCTCCAGCCCGGGAGCTCGCTGGGGCAGGGACTGTCTCACTGCTTCTGTGCAGTGCCTGATGCGACTGGGCCCAGCCCAGCTTGGTGCCTCCAGACCCTGCCCAAATACAAACCTGCAGCCCCACACCAGCCCCACAGAACCGCCCCCAACACCACAGCAGCTGGGTGGCCCAGACTCCAGTGTATCTGTTTGAGGAACCGCCCTGCGGCTCTGCTCTGGGCCAGAACAAGTTAAGGAGACTCCTGCTAGCACCTTGGACAGCTACCTCTATCCTTGGCAGCCAGCATGGAGCTGAGGTTGCATCTGGGCATTGGCAGGCTGCTGTGGGCAGTGGGAAGGGAATGGGGCAGGAGCGGTGCCAGGCTGGCCTGGTCTCTGCCATGTGACTCCCGCACAAGGGGAATGCTTTATGTTTCTGTAGCCCCCTTGTGTATCCCATACTCCATCCCTGCTGCACTGTGGTGTGGGGCCGCCACTAGGGAGTGCGTGTGCATGGGGGGGAAAAGGGTATGGGCACAGGGGACGGGAGGGGAGGGGAGCAGGCACTGCGTGGAACGTGCCCTGGCTCTTGGCTGGCTGGGACCATGGCGCTTGGTGGTCTCAGCACATGCAGTAAATGCGGCGATGCCAGCTCGCCAGCCCAGTTTGAGCTGCTAATTGCGTCTATCACAGCGGTGTCGAGAGGCCCAGCTGGGTTCAGGGCCCCATCATGCTCCTGCACAGACAGAGGGAGAGAGACAGGTCTGGCTTGGGGGAGCTCTCAGCCCAACCAGAGGCAGGGGCCTTATCCCCCAGCTCTGACGGGCAAGGGGGCAAGGCCTTGCCCAAGGATACCCAGGGAATCGGTGGCAGAGCCAGGAACTGAGTCCAGCTCTCCTGAGCCCTGGCCCCTGCCTGAAAGACATGCTTGGCTGTGCACTGTTGCAGCAAGATTGAATGCAGGTTCCCTCCTGCCTCTTGAAGCTGCCCAGGCAATTGCCCCCAGCAACAGGAAGGGCTGAGCTGACACATGGCTTCAGGAAATTGAGGTGTTTTGTGCTCTGGTGGCTGCACCTCCCTTCCACTGCCCAGGGATGGATAAGCCGTGTGGACACTGTGGGAGGGGCAGTGGCAGTATCAGCAGAGCTGGGAGGGGGGGGCCCAGAGTGGTAGAGCAAGGGCTGTGTGTGGGCACTGAGATACCCTGATGGGAATAGCATATGGCTGTAGGTTTGGGGGCACTGAGAGAGGTTGTGGGGGAAGGAAAGCATGAACAGCAGGTGGGGTGGGTAGCTTCTCCCCTTAGACTTTGCACTGCTGGTGAGTTTCCACATGGGACTCAGGGGCAAGGACCAACCACCCTTTGTTCCCCAGGCAAATGCCCTAGCCACTGAGCCCTGCCGGGTCAGCAGAGGGACTAGAACCTACCACCCTACACTCCCCAGGCAAATGCCATAGCAGTATAGCTACTAAGTCACACTGGGAGCCACTCTACTGCCCTACCTTCAGGTTGCCCCTTATCCTACCCACAGGGCTGGCAGGGTGCTGACCTGGGCAAGGCAGTTTTGCAGCAGGTCCCAAAGCCGTGGGGTGGCTGGTGAAAGCTGGAGGGCCCACGGGTATTTTCCTGCTTGACATTAATTGCTTAGTATTCCTTTTGGAGGAACTTAATCTGGCATTTGACAGGAAATGGGTCTCTCTCCCAGCTCGCTAATTGCCTAATAAATCTTTAAAGGGATAATTTTTTTAAAGTATTAAAGCCTCAAAAGAAATATTTTGCCCTGTGAGGCCGATGCAGGAAATTAAAATCCCAGAGATAAACAGTGTGGCCCGGCGGCCCGCAGCGCCCGTGTGCGTGGCGCTATTCCAGGCTGCGCTGAGCACAACCGGCCATGAAAGGCCGGGCCAGCAACGACATGGTAATTAGGGTCAGATGGTGAAATGCATCCGGCGCCCGTTAGTCCATTTGCAGGTCCTGGGAGGGGGGAGTAGGTGCCATCCTGCTGCTGCACGGGGAAAAGGTGCCAGGCTGCGACAGAAGCAATGATACCTGGCAGCGAAAACACTGCTCTGGCAGATGGGAGGCCTGGCTTCTATTCCTGTCTTTGCCACTGACCTGGGTCACCTTGGGGACTCCCTGCATCACTTGGTGCCTCAGTTTCCCCATCAGTCAATGGGGCTCTTGAGCTCTGCAGCTGGAAAGAGCCAGAGAAGAGCTTGGGGTTGTTCTGTATTGGATGAAAGGCCCCGAGATGAGCTAATTCTTCCCAGTTAGAGTCCCCTGTAGCGGGTACAGAGCACATTGGAGTGAACGGCTCTGCCAGGCCGTGGATGATGATCAGTGTGTTCCATCCCAGAGCGGCACGGGGGCTCTGTCACAGTGGGGAGGGGGTCAGCAAGAAACAGGTTGAAAAAGCACCGCCCTTTCCGTGCGAGGCTGTGGCTGCCTCTGCTGACCAGCTGTGCGAGCGGAGAGCTCCAAGTGCGGCATTTCCCCAGCTACTGTGTGTTCATCTGGGCCCAGGATTAGGAACCGCCCTTGTTCTCTGGAGCGTGTTAAAAGGACGCGGCTGGTCTTGAAATGGACCAAAAGTTTCCTGAATTCCTGAGCTAGCGCGGGAGCTGGGCTGCTTCCCTTCCTGCTAATGCTGATCAGGGCCTTTCCTGGCCCGGGGGGCTAGAGCTGCAAGAGATCCCAAGGGAACTAGCTGAGGTGAATTCCGCCTGTTCTAGGAGGCCGCAGGGAGACTGATTTAAGGTGGCAGGGCCGTGTTTGTCAGGCGGAGAACTAGGCTCTCAGGTTAATGGAGTGCGTGTGACAGGCGTGTGCGCGGCAGAGGGAGCGGGCGCACGGGGCCCTTGTAAGCGTTGTGACACCGCACACCAGCGCCCTGGCAATCTCTCTGTTTGCTGCCAACCCCCCGTCACCTCTTCAAGCAATTGGATGCTTTTATCTCCGACGCCTGCTTGTCTGAGGCCTGTTCGTGGGGCAGGTGGGCCGTGGGTGGGAGGCGCAGGTCCCAGAGGCGGGAGGAACCCTGCTGCTGCAGGCAGCCCATGTCTCCATGGCGCCCCGGGCTGGAGGAGCGGAGGCAGAGGCCGAGCTGTCAGGCGCTGAGCCGACACTCACTCTGTGGACACCAGTCAATCAAGAGGAAACCTAAGGCCTGCGAGCAAGGGGCCTTAGTCCGCTTTGCCTGTCGCCCGCAGGCGTCTGTCCAGACTTAACCCTCTCCCGGTCCCTGGGAGCTCTGTGGTTTCCTGCTCCTGTCCCATGTGGGGGTAGCCCAGCCTTGGCTGAGGGGGCCACTGTCAGGCACTGACTCCCCTCCCCGTGGGAGCACGAGCAAGCTGGGCATGGCAGCATTTGAGTTAACTGAGGCCTGTGCGGAGGGGCTGAGGTGGGGGCCAGCAGAGGTTTCTGGCCGGATCGTGCGGGTGCGCTGGGCCAGTGCCGGGAAATGGACCGGTGCAGGCCAGGCCTGTGAGCAGGTACAGCAAGTTCCTTGAGTAATCTTGCTCCATTTAAACCCAAGAGACACTAGGACAAGCAGCCTCCCTCTGTGGCGGAGATGTCCTGCCCCCCAGCCCTGTCCCCTGACATCTGTGTCCTGCCCTGTGCTGCAGTGTGTGGGGTGGGGGCTCTGTGGATCAGGGGCTTCCTCTGACAGGTTTATACAGCACTGAGCGCATTGGGGCCTTCACCTCTAGCTGGGCTCCTCAGTGCTGCCGTAATACAGTTAGGACACCCCCCCGCGGTCGCGTTCTCCCCTCCTGCTGGGAACGCGGCTGCGCTGGGAGCTGGGGGTTGTGGGGGAGGGAGGCTGCACAGCCCACCTGCCAGCAGAGTGTGTGGAGTCAGCCCAGCACCGGGCTCTGTGGGGATGTGCTAAGTCCCACGCCGGGGAGAGTCTGTAGCCTGGGTCTGTGTCTCTCTTCTGTGGACCCCCCTGAGGGCTTGGGTGCATTTTGCTCCCTGGGGGTTCCTGGGGGCCCTGCAGCCACCTGGTCTCTCACTAAACAACCAGGCTAGGTGCAGAGAAGATTGCCAGGCCCCCCAACCCCCTCCCCCGCAGTGCTTGCTCTCTCTCCCCCTCAGCTAAGCTAACAGCCTGAGCTCACAGCTAACCAGACCCCTCTCCCCACACACAGTACCCCAGCTGAGCTAAGACCTGGGCTCACTGCTAACCAGACCCCTCTCCCCACACACAGTACCCCAGCTGAGCTAAGACCTGAGCTCACAGCTAACCAGACCCCTCTCCCCACACACAGTACCCCAGCTGAGCTAAGACCTGGGCTCACTGCTAACCAGACCCCTCTCCCCACACACAGTACCCCAGCTGAGCTAAGACCTGGGCTCACTGCTAACCAGACCCCTCTCCCCACACACAGTACCCCAGCTGAGCTAAGACCTGGGCTTGCTGTTAACCAGACCCCTCTCCCCACACACAGTACCCCAGCTGAGCTAAGACCTGGGCTCACTGCTAACCAGACCCCTCTCCCCACACACAGTACCCCAGCTGAGCTAAGACCTGGGCTCACTGCTAACCAGACCCCTCTCCCCACACACAGTACCCCAGCTGAGCTAAGACCTGGGCTCACTGCTAACCAGACCCCTCTCCCCACACACAGTACCCCAGCTGAGCTAAGACCTGAGCTCACTGCTAACCAGACCCCTCTCCCCACACACAGTACCCCAGCTGAGCTAAGACCTGGGCTCACTGCTAACCAGACCCCTCTCCCCACACACAGTACCCCAGCTGAGCTAAGACCTGGGCTCACTGCTAACCAGACCCCTCTCCCCACACACAGTACCCCAGCTGAGCTAAAACCTGGGCTCACTGCTAACCAGACCCCTCTCCCCACACACAGTACCCCAGCTGAGCTAAGACCTGGGCTCACTGCTAACCAGACCCCTCTCCCCACACACAGTACCCCAGCTGAGCTAAGACCTGGGCTCACTGCTAACCAGACCCCTCTCCCCACACACAGTACCCCAGCTGAGCTAAGACCTGGGCTCACTGCTAACCAGGCCCCTCTCCCCACACACAGTACCCCAGCTGAGCTAAGACCTGGGCTCACTGCTAACCAGGCCCCTCTCCCCACACACAGTACCCCAGCTGAGCTAAGACCTGGGCTCACTGCTAACCAGACCCCTCTCCCCACACACAGTACCCCAGCTGAGCTAAAACCTGGGCTCACTGCTAACCAGGCCCCTCTCCCCACACACAGTACCCCAGCTGAGCTAAGACCTGGGCTCACTGCTAACCAGAGCTGCCCCTCGCGCCCCAACCAGCAGAAGGCTTGAAACCCTCAGGCTATGTCTACACTCGCGGCTTCTTGCGCAAGTGCGTCCGTTCTTGCGCAAGAATCTGCAGAGCGTCCACACCGCCCGCCTGCTCTTGCGCAAGGACATTTACAGCACGGCGTGGTAAGAGAGGGCTCCGTGCGCAAGAGCTACTCTCTTTTTTGACAGGTGCAAGCCCTCTTGCGCAAGAGGGCAGTGTGGACGCTCAGCAGGGATTTCTTGCGCAAGAGCACAGCGCGCTCATGGCAGTGGGGACGTTTTCTTGCGTAAGATGTTCTTGCGCAAGAAGCCGTGAGTGTAGACATAGCCTCAGAGAGGAGAAGGGGGCGTGGGCATCTGGAGAAATCTTCCCCTTGCCTCTAAGCCTGTAGTCGGGCCTGAGATCAGGCCCTCGTTCCTGAGGAGGACTGCTCCTTTCCATCCCCCAGCGCTAGCCCTGTCCCCCTCTTCTCTGTGCTCTTCTGTGTACAGGAGAATGTGGCTGTAGCCCCTGGGCAGGGAGGGCGTTTGGGCTGGGGCGCCTGTGGGTTGTGATTAGAGAGGGGTTGTGAGTCTTGTCTAATGGGGGGGCCTCTGGGTTTGGCTCTGACCTACTGCCCAGGGCTCAGGGAGCTGAGGTCCCTGCAGTCCCCGCAGCTGCTGTTCTCTCTGGCTTGTGACTAGCTCAGTCCCCTTGCTCTGCAGGGTACGTGTGTCCGGCACCTGCTCTCCTGGGCTGAGCTGGCGCTGCCCGGCGCTCTTCAGTGTATCTGTGGGGGCCAGGGGCACCGATTCTCCTGCTAATGGGTCTCTAATGTAACATCAGCTGGGCTCCTGCCCTGCTGCTGCGCCCTGGCCGGGCTGGGGCAGATGGGGGAGGTTCTGGCAGCGGCCAGGCAGTGAGCTGTGCGCGGTCACCTGGCACTCACCAACTGCTGCCTTCTGCCTTTCAGAGCTTCCCTGCCCCAGGCACTTGCCAGGCCGGGTGGCCCAGAAAGAACTGGGAAAGGCAGAGGAGGGTATGGGGGGAGTGGGCACAGCTGAAGGAGGGAATGGGAAGGGAAATGTGCACAGCCGGAGGAGGGTATCTGGGGGAGAGTATGCACAGCTGGAGGAGGCTATATGGGGGGAGTGGGCACAGCTGGAGGAGCGTATGAGGGGGGAATGTGCGCAGCTGGAGGAGGGTATGAGGGGGGAGTGTGCACAGCTGGAGGAGGGTATATGGGGGGAGAGTATGCACAGCTGGAGGAGGCTATATGGGGGGAGTGGGCACAGCTGGAGGAGCGTATGAGGGGGGAATGTGCGCAGCTGGAGGAGGGTATGAGGGGGAGTGTGCACAGCTGGAGGAGGGTATATGGGGGAGAGTATGCACAGCTGGAGGAGGCTATATGGGGGGAGTGGGCACAGCTGGAGGAGCGTATGAGGGGGGAATGTGCGCAGCTGGAGGAGGGTATGAGGGGGGAGTGTGCACAGCTGGAGGAGGTTATATGGGGGGAGTGCGCACAGCTGGAGAAGGGTACGAGGGGGGAGTGTGCACAGCTTGGGGAGGGGAAGAGGAACGTGCTGTTCAGACTTTGATCTGCAGAGCTGGTGCTGTTACTTTCCCAAAGTCACATGCATGGCTTGCCCCCGTCCTGCACAACACGGTGCATGTGACTCCCAGCTGCAGACTCTTCCTCTCGCTTAATGCAGAATAAGCCTGCTCCTCCACTCTGGTCCCCGTGCCAGCCCATGCATCTGCTCTGCTCCTAGTGGCAAAGCCCATTGTGCCTGGAGATCTGCATGGGTAGGCTGGCAATGCTCTGATGGCCGGGAGGGTTTGTCCAGTGGCCGCAGTGCAGAGGCTGCATGGCTGTGTGGTGTGTTGGATTTCTGTGTTCTGCACCTTTATCTTGGACAGAGACCACCCTGCTGCGGTGCTGGGAGACCCAGCTGATGCAGGAGAACTGCACACAAACTGCACACTTGCTCTCGCACAGAGACTTTACTTTTGTTCTTCCTTAGCTGTTTTCGTTTGTTTTCTCAAAGGTGGGAGGGTGGGGTATGGATCCTGGAGTGGCCTAGGGCCGTGCCCCTCAACCCCCAGGAGCACCCAAGAGAAATCTGGGGGTATGTCAACACAACTGAAATGTGGAGAAAACGGAATTTTTGTTTTAAGTAACAGCTCAGAGCATGTGGCTGCTGTGGGTGTGGGAATCCATAACCCCTCTGCTTGCTGTGGCTTGCGCAATCAGGGCATGGCAGAGCCACGCACCCCTCCCTGCTCCCATGCAGGAATGGTTCTGGCATGAGCCAGGATTCGTGAATAGCTCCCCTTATCTGGCTGCGTTGGGACGCTGCTCTATTGCTCGCCTCCCCATTCATTTGTAACAAGCCTGTGCTTGACAAGAAGCAGATAAGCGGCTACTCTGTGCAAAGCCCTGTTATCTCTTCAAAGTGTGTGTGGGGGGGGGGGAGAGAGGGGGAGCAGAAGCAAAGGAAGCCCTGACTGCACTAACCAGCCCAGAACAAGTTAATCTCCGTGCGGCATGTCGGGGCCTTTGCAAAGTAATTAAAGCGGTTGGGTGGCAGGCAGGTGCAGCCAGCAGTGCCCCTTCCTGATGTTGGTCTGAGTCTCCTGCATTGTCACCTTCCTCTGGGGAGTCAGAAAGTCTGCAGCCACCTGCAAATGGGCAGGGCTGCAGCTCCACAAGCAACTAGTGCTCCCCCTCCCCTCCCAGCTGTGAGACCAGGCTGGCTCTGCAGCCCTGGCTGAGCACTGAACCCTGGAACCCGCCAGCCCGAGCTCTGAACGCTGCGGAGTGCGGGGTGCAGACACCTCTGAGTGCAGGGGAGACACAAAACACTGCCCGCTGGCAATGGGAAAGGAGGGTTTTATTGTGAGTCCTTAAGTCCTTCTTAAATCCCCAGCTGCTGGAGTCCGGTGACTATAGGGGAATCTCTGCTTTCATCTAAATCAAAAATACAATTTTCCAGCCTTCTTCTTGGAAATGGGGCCCGGGCAGGGCTAGATAACATAAGGGGGTTGAGGAAACCCCAAAAGTTTATTCTTAAAAAAAAAACCTCTCATGACAGTTGAGGGCCGGCCTCATCAATCCTGATGGTTGATGTTGGCCAGACTGTATCCACCCCATTTTACAGAGGGGAAGTGAGGCACACAGCTCAGAGGGGCCAAGGTCCCAGGATGTGGCAGAGCTGGACAAAGGCCCCCTCTCTCCTTCCCCCGCCCGTCTGTCGGTGTATAGCGGAGGAACTGCTCCGTGGGTCCACAGTAGGGCCAGTGGGCAACGCGGAGGAAGCCATGTTCTGTTGGAACCTGCAGTTCTGTCAAAATTGGGACAGTTTTGCTGGAGTTTCATTTTGGAAGAAAATTGGTGGCGGGGGAAGTTCCAGGCAGGGAGACATGTTGTGTTTTGGTGTCTTTGAAATTAAACTATTATCATACTCTACAACGTTTAAAAACTATAAATCGGGAAAAAAATGGAACAACCCGCAATGACATTCCCCTCCCCGAATTTTTCTTTGTGAATTTTGTCATGTTTTGTGTTTTGTTTCTATCTGGAGCTCAAAACCTTTCTCAAAACAGACCCGCCCCCTGTCCTGAGGAGGCCCTGGCTTTATAGTAACAGTGCAGGGCTCTTCTCTGACAGATAAATGCTTTAGCATCTGACCCTTGAGGTCTATAAAATCATGACTGGTATGGAAAAAGTGACTAAGGAAAAGCTATTTATTTATTCCCACAATATAAGAACTAGGTGGTCAGCAAATGAAATTCATAGGTAGCAGGTTTAAAACAAACAAAAGGAAGTTTTTCTTCATGCAGCACACAGTCAATCTGTGGAACTCCTTGCCAGAGGATGCAGTGAAGGCTAGAACTTTAACAGGGTTCAAAAAAGAGCTAGATAGATTCATGGAGGTTAGGTCCATGAATGGCTATTAGCCAGGATGGGGTATCTGATATTGGCCACTGTCGACAGACAGGATATTGGGCTAGATGGACCTTTGGTCTGACCCAGTGTGACGGTGCCCCCGGGGTGGGTGAACCTGAGGCCCCGAGTCCAGCACTGTCTCCTTAAGTCCAGCCAAACAGCTCCTCCTTAGCTGGTGGCGTAACTCGCTTGACAGGCGTCTCACTATGGTTTGCCTCCACTAGAGACGGGGGAGAAGGGGGGGCCCGGGCCCGCCCTCACTTGTGGGCCCCAGGCCAGGGCCCTAAGGACTTGGACCACACGGCAGTCCTAGTCCGGTTAACGGGGTCGTGACCCTAAATGCGTTAGCCCACGGGCTTGGTTCACCTCCCTGCCCTGGGCCACTTCCTCTCTCCCCCTCCCTCTTTCTCCAGTTCCTTGTCAGGTCGGTCCCTCCAGCCTTACCACCTGCTTTCTACTCCGCCTCCACCGGCCTTTTCTGCCCCTCTCGTGGGCCCTCTTCTCCTGCGTCCCGCGTCCCCTGCTCCGCCCGGGCGGCTTTTAAATCTCCCGCTGCCCCGGACGTCAGGCCGGACATTGCCCTGATGTCATCGGCCTATCTCCGCCCTCCACGCCATCCTGCTACGGGCTTGGCGCCTCCCCCTTTCCGCAGCCGTGCCGGTGCTCTCCCAGCCGTGCCACGGCGTGAGAACAGCTGGCGCACCGCTGGTAAGAGTGCCCCAGCAGCGCCAACAGGGCACTTACCTCCCAAGGTCCAGTGTGGGGCCTCGGTGCCCCGTCACACCCAGTATGGCTGTTCTTATGTTCTCTGCTTCCCCCAGGGGCTGCCTTCCACTCCTTTGGAGGCTGAGCCGAGCCAACAAGCTGCATGTGGGGGTAACGCAGGCTCCCTGCTCAGAGCTGATGGGCTGTTTCCCTGAGGCACACCCCGTTAGCTTTCTATGTTGCTTATCCCAGGTCCTGGTTCGAGGGAGCCCAGCACTTTGCCAGACAAATTCCCCCTTGTCTGAGCTGATCCGGCTGTACTGGAGACTGAGCCCAAACAGGTGTTGGTTTGTGAGGGCCCTGCCCCTCAGAGCCTGCCAGGGGCCCATGACACGGACATGTAAAGGGCATTCAGTGGATCTTCATAACATGTTTGTCTTTCCCCCCAGGGGGCTTGATGTTCACATGGTTCCTTCGAGGGCGTCACAGGAGTGCACGCGATGGCGGGAGATGAGCACGCTGGAGGGACAGCTCATTACTTGGGGGACATGAGCTATGAGCTAGAGGCCTCCACGGGGTCTAGAGCAGCGGGAAGGGTCTGGTGATTAGAGCGAGGACTTCTGGTTTCTGTCACCAGCTCTGGCATGGTATGTGTCTCTAGGCCTCTCTCTGTGCCTCAGTTTTCCCATCTAATAGGGTGCTAGTTCCGACCTTACGGAGTACTGATGTTTATGAAGCAAGTTGAGATCCCACCATGAATCTGGTGAAACTTCAAACCTCGCCTGGTGGTCTCCTGCTTTTCCCAGCTCTCCCAGGCCTGTGCAGTCCGGGGGCAATGTGTCGTCCTGGTGAGTTCTGTGCTGACACCTGCCAAACTGTGATAGAAAATAGTAGTAACTGAAGCATGATTTCCCCCAAACTGCCTGCATCAACCCCTAGCACAAGGACCTTTAGGGTGTGTCTAGACTACATGGCTCCGTCGACGGAGCAATGTAGATGAGTTTACCAGACACAGGAAAATGAAGTAGCGATTTAAATAATCGCCACTTCATTTACATCAAAACGGCCGCCGTGCTGTGCCGATCAGCTGATTGTCGGCACAGCGCAGTAGTCTAGACGGGGATCAGCCTACCCCAGCACCCTTTGTCGTCAGATCCTTTATGCCTCGCGTGCATTCCTTAGACACACCCTTTGTGAGCAGAGTGCACACGTCTTTGCCAGGTTTGTAGATTTCAAGGCCAAAGGGGGCAACTGCGATAATCTAGTCCGGGGGTGGGGAATGTTTTTGGGCCAGGGGCCACTGACCCAAAGAAAAATCAATTGGGGGCTGCACACAAGTGAGAAGCAAGAAACCCCTAAACCCTCATCGACATGGCCCCCCACTGAGGAGAAAGACACCCCATGTTCCCCCTGAACACCAGGGCCTGGGGGTGGGGGTGGGGGTGGGGGGTCCAGCCTAGTAGATTTTGTGTGCTCCAGCCCTGCGGAGATCTGCCGCAAAATAATCCCCAGAGCAGAGCTTTTAGAAAAAACTTCCAGCTGGGACTGAAAAATTGTCAGTGATGGAGAATCCACCACAGCCCTTGGTAAATTGTTCTAGTGATTAATTACTCCCACCATTAAAAATGTACACCCACTGCCACCCTAAAAGTGTCTAGCTTCAGCTTCCAGCCAGTGGATCATGTTAGACTCTGCTAAGCCGCAGAGCCCAGCATTAAACATTTATTCCCCAGGCAGAAACTTACAGACTGTGATCAAGTCACACCTGAAACTTCTCTTTCTTAGACTCCCTGAGTTCAGTCTATTGAGTCTATCATTATAAGGCCTGATTTCTAATCCTTTAATCATTCTCGTGGCACTTCTCTGGACTCGCTCCAATTTACTAACATCCTGCTTGAATTAGCAAGGCTGGATGCGGGATTCCAGCAACCTTCACACCAGAGCCAAAAGCCGAGGTAAAATAACTTCTCTGCTCCTGCCTGAGATTCCCCTGTTTCTCCATCCCAGGATCCCAGTCGTTCAGAGTTGCATTAGGAGCTCGTGTGCAGCTGGCTATCCACCATGACTCCGAGTGTTCTTCAGCCTTTGCTTCCTAGGCGAGAGGCCTCCTTCCTGCCAGTAGTTTTCCCAATCTTCCTTCCCCGACGTACTTATTTACACCTATCTCTATTACAGCTGCCATGGCTCACTCGTGCTCAGTTCACAAGTCGATCTAGAGCACTGAGGGTCAATGATCTGTCCTCTTCACTGTTTATCTCTCACCCCATTTTTGTGTCATTTGCAGACCTTGTAAGTGACGATTTTTATGTTCTTCCATTTCATCAAGAAATGTTAAATAGCAAAGGGCCAAGAACTGATCCCACTAGAAACAGAATCTGTGATGACAATTCCCCATTTCCAGGTGCATTTGAAGAACGATCAGTTTTTAGTTCATTTCATGGCCATGTTTGTTTTGTACCATTCTTCTCCTTTTAAGCAAAATGTCGTGCGGCACCACATCAAATGCCTTACAGGAGCCTACGCCTATTATGTCAACACCACTGCCTTTTATCCACCAAACTTATAATCTCTTACAATATAAAGATAAGTTCATTATGCAGAATCTATTTTCCATGGACCCACGGTGCTTTGTGTTAATTACATTTCCCTCCTTTAATTCTGTGCTAATTGAGTCCCATATCACTGTTGCATTATCTTGCTTGGGATAGATGTTGTGCTGACAGGCCTATGACCCACGTCATCCCATTTACCCTTTTTAAAAATTGTTGTGATATTAGCATTCTCCCCCAGCAGTCCAAGACTTATTGAAAATCGACAGTAACATCTTAGGCCAGCCACCCGGGATATGGTCCCTCTAAGTTACCCTGTGGTTTCTCGTAGGCCGTTAGGTGGGGTCATGTACCATGTTAGTCTGATGTGCCACTTCCCCGTGCTGAGATGTGGTTTGATCTTATCTGACTGTTCATTGGCACAGATCCTGCTCCAAGCCAGAGTTGTGCAAACCTCTCGCACACCCTGGGCAGCTGTTCACAGGTATGGTGAGAACTGGGGCGAGTCAATTTTTTTTTGTCAAAGTCCAGGTATGATCAAGATCCAGACTCTTGAGAAAATAATTACAAATAACAGAGGTGATGCTAACGAGTGAACAAAAAGCTGTTTGGGTCCATTCAAAAGCCTCCAACCGTCCAGATCTGGTCCACAGTCTCCCTGTGGCCTGCCCTGGAGAGCCTGATCCAGGCCATGGCAGTTTCTCCATCGGGAACCAAGCCTGGTTGATGCATCTGGCTGAGCAGCAACGGCTGGACTTTGGGCTCTGTCACCAAGTGGTGAGAGTTGGGGCTGCCTTGCCTAGTGGCAGGAGTCAGTGGCTGGGGATAGAGGAACCTGGGCCCAGCCCAGAGCCCTTCAAAATACTGGTCCCAATACATAGCCTGGGGGCAGGTGTGTATGGGCCTGTTCCAGGCCTGCCAGCGGAGCGTGGGGAAGGGGCAATTGCTCCCAGGCCTCATGTTTCAGTGGGGCCTGGAACTCCCAGCCCCCACTGCTGCTGGAGCCCGGACCTCTTTGAAGTGCGGCGGGAGCGCGGCTCTGCTGCTCTGTGCTGTGGCTTTGAGCGCCGCTGGCAGCTTGACTGCATGGGCCTGTCCCAGTACTTGGGGTACCAGCAGCTGCTCTGCAGAAGGCTGCAGCCCCTCTCCAGCGCGTCCTGCCCAGCCTGAGCCCAGCTGCTCCCTTTCAGCCCTCCCGCCATGGGTGCATGCCCAGCAGGGGCGAGGGCCTGCCGTGTCCAGAGCAGCTCCTTAAGCCTTGCCTCTCCTCCACCCCCAAACAGCAGCTCCCAGCGCCTCCTGTGGAGATGAGACGGCCCCTGGCTTAGCATTGCATTACTGGCATTGCCAGCTCTGTGGCCCGAACACATCCAGCGCCATGGGGCCCTGGCCACTCCCCTGATACTCCGAGTCAGTAATGGACAGCGCTTGGCACGCTGGGTCCTGACTAGGGTGCTACCACAAGACAGATAATTTTGTGTTACTTTAGCGACAATGCCAGGGGTTAGAGGTGGGTTGACTGGGGCTGCCCGGGAGCATAGCAGGGACAGGTCCTAGTGCATGTGTGTGTGTCTGGGGCGGAGGAGCCTACGGGGTGGGGGGTGTTTAAAATGGGCTGGTTCTGAGCATTTTCTTACAGCTGTAACAAGGGCAGTGCTGCTGGGGAGCAGTGTTGAGCTTTCTCATCTCTGAGGTTACAAGGGTATTAACCCCGGGAGCAACTTGCCAGCGGCTGTGGGCAATATTCCAGCAAATTGGAGCCCTTGGGTCAGGACTGGATTCCTCTCCCATACAGGCTGTCTCCCAGGCATGAGTCCTTGCATGGAAATCCCTGACATGTGTGGAAAGTCAGGCTAGGTGAGCAGAGTCCCTGCCTCAGTTTCCCCATACAGACTGAGGAGAATGATACTTTGGACAAGTATCCTCTGACGTTCAGCTGAGTGCTAGGTATTAATGAGTATTGCAATGTCCCCTCCTGCCCTGAAAGTCTCTTTGTGAACTTTATAGATTGTTTTCTCCTGAGTGGGTGTTGGAGGGCTGCGTTAATAGCTATTCATGAAAACAAAGTAACCAATAAAGGGGGGGAATAAGAATATGAACAGCCTGAAAAAAATGCCTTCCCCTCACAATTAATCAGATCTCATTTTCTTTGCTATTGTGCTTAGAAAGCTATTAGCTCTCTAGTGAGTCACAGTGTCCCACGACAGAGCAGCCAAGAACGGAATGTCAAATGGGTTTTCAAAAAATCAAAAACTTGATTTTTAATCCCCCCCGCTCACCTATTTCTGGCTGCTGTTACCCCTCCATCCCCCGCACTTTCCCAATCATCTTTAACTCCCGAGTTCCTGCAGCACTGGAGCAGCCAGCGTGTGTATGAAATAGGGCAAAGGGCTTGCAATTAAGCTTACCAAGCCACAACTATGGCCCCAAAGCCCTCAGCGCCTCCGGGGACAAGCAGGCCGCTGGTTTTGTTGGTTTGTTTTGTTGTTTTTAAAGGAAACATGCTCAGGCCTTCTGCAAATTTTGGCCCATGCACTGAACTTGGGTCCTTCCCAGCTCTTGTGCCCCACGCCTGCGGCAGTGTTGGGGGCAGGTCGCTTCCTCCGTGTTGCAGGGTGTAGCCAGTGCAGAGTGGCGCTAACCTCACTTGGGGCAGCCGTCCTGGGGGCTGCAGGGATTTGGTTTAACTGGCTGCCCCGGTGGAGCAATGAGGGGGAGTTGGGGACTGCAGGTGCCAAGTGTGACAGCGTTTGGGGGGAGCTGCTCTCAGCTCTGAGCAGCGACCCGGAGGGACTCTGGGATGCAGTGAACCTGCTGGCCTGGTCTTGCCAGTGCAATGAGGGCAGGGCGGGTGCCTGATTGCCCAGTGGAGTCCCCACCTCGGGTGTCGCGACTTGGTGCCCAGGGCTGTATGGCCACTCAGGTGGGACTGGGCCAATCCTGAGCCATGCTGCTGTTGCAATGCTCAGAGCAGGAAGGCCAGGCCGGCCAGCCAGCCCCTGGGGACTGTGGGATGAGTGCGGTACAGGGACTCCTACCCCAGGGCTTCCTGCCCAACCCACCTGCCTCTCCTGCCCCAACGGCTCCCAGCTTCCAGGGGTCAGGACCCATCCGATGCTCCTCACTCCCTGGGTCCTTGTCTCTCCTAGGGGCAGGGCCAAGAGGGATGGGGGGAGGCTGGGGCTCAGTGGAGGAGGGTGCGTAGGAGTTTCGGGGCTAGTGGGGATTTTGGAGAGTGAGGTTCAGTGGGGGAGAGGGAATGTATAAGGGGGACACAGGCGCCCAAGCAGGCTCCCTGGCAATGCGATAGGGGGTGGGGAGACTGGAGAGGGAGGCTGTAGTGCTTAGGAAGACCCATGGTGTCCTATGTAGTTATCTGGGGGGCAGTACTGGGAACCTTTCCACTGGGGGACTCTCAGGAGCTGGCTGGGTATTTTGAGGTGGCTGCCTCGTGGCTGTATAGAAGTGGGGTCTAAATCCCAGCTTCTCCCGCAGTGTGGAGAGGCCGGGACTGATGCTGTTTTGATTAATACATGCTCAGTTGAGGTGTTTTATTAATGGAAGGTGACAAAAAGAACTAAAACAACATTTACAGGCAGAAAGCAAAAGAAAGAGAAAGTTTCTGAAAAGTAAAAATATAAAAAATATAAAATAGCTCTCGCCAGTGGTATGAGACGGGTGAAATGCCGGCAGAAGTGATGTGTGCTTCCTTCATGTTGTGTTGCTGGTGTCCCTCAGTCCCGACCCACAACTCCCTGGGCACCCCCCCTCCGCTGGTGCCCCTCAGTCCCGACCCACAACTCTCTGGGCCCCCCCTCCTCCCCCGGTGCCCCTCAGTCCCGACCCACAACTCCCTGATAGCTCATCCCTGAGCACTCTTCTCCCCCCCCGCTGGTGCCTCTAAGTCCTGACCCACAGCTCCCTGATAGCTCATCCCTGAGCACTCTTCTCCCCCCCCCCCCCGCTGGTGCCCCTAAGTCCTGCCCCTCCCCCCTTCTCTCCGAGCCCTAGCCCCCTTCCATGCCCCATCTCCACCTCATATTTAAACTGAACTTCAACTTTCTTGAGGTTAAATACATTGACACAACTTCCTGTTTTGGTTTTAAGAAAAATGATTCTCACGCCTCTGCCGGGGCTGGTTTGGGCCGAGAAGCAAAAGCTCAGAAGGGGTGCGAGGGAGGGTGTTCTGGTCTGAGCCAGTTCCCCTCTGAGTCCAGACTCACCAGCCCCTTCCCTGGCTGTAGTCAAGAGAGCCCATGTGATGAATGTTACAGGGTGGCACTGGGCCAAGACAGAGAGCCAGCGAGATCCACCAAGTCCGTTTTCTAATGTCTGCACTGCCCACCGAGCCTGGCCTCCGAGTCACCCACACACATCAGTCTGAGCCGGATCCTGGTCCCTGCGTGGGCTGCGGCAGAGCCCACGTCCTGCTGAGACTGAGGAGCAAGCCTGAGTCAGCGCAGTGAGGACACGTTAGCCCGGCTGTGAGACCTAGGTCCAGCAAGATTTACACTGCAGCAGGGATGCCGAGGCACGTGCACGGCTGGGTCCCGTCGCCCCAGGCTTAGCGTGCAATGTGGACACACCTCCCGTGTCCAGCAGCCTTGGGGCTGTGTGCATTGCCCTTAGCACCACCGAGCTGTGGGAGGGAAGCCCAGGGCCGGGCTGACGTGGAACTCATGCAAGAATCCTGTTCCGGGGGGATTGGGAAATTTGTTTTGGTTTAGCAGCAAACCCAGAACATTTCAAAATTCTCCCTGAAAGAAAATTCCCCCAGATGCCCTTTCAGGTTCCTGGAAATGTTTCATCTTTGACGTCACTCGCCAGAGATCGACCTGAGAAGAGCTGACTGATACCAAACCTACAAATAGTCACAAGGAGACGATTCTGGAGCAATCCACGTGTTTCATTCTGAAGCATCTCCCAGCCACATGAGTTCGCCCCCTCCCCCTCGGCTCAGGCTGCACAGGCTGCTGCCCGTCCTGCTGGTAGGGTTCAGGTAGGGTTCCAAGCGCAGGCGTAGGCTAGATTGCACACAGGGCCGCCCTGTCTGATTTGCAATGCCAGCCTGTTGCTGCACACCGCGCGCCACACAAATTCTCCTTTCTCTCCATTCCAGCCAAACCCTGGCTCTGCTCTGCTGTGGGGAGATGGGCTCTGCCCCAGCCTGCACCCCATTTACGGTCTCTCCCCTGTAAAAGCCAGAAGGCAGCTCCCCACAACATGGGGCAGGCACGGGCCCTGCCATAAAGCACCATGGTATCCGATGTCCCTGTCACGGGTGCCGCCCTCCTGCCCATCCTGCCTTGGAGCTTGGAAGAGACACTGCAGAGAGATCCCCTGTGGGGCCTGCCAGAGGCAGAGCCGTCCCTGCTGTGACCCCTATGCCCTGTGCTCTTCCGTCAGCGCTGCCTGCCCCTACTCTGGGTGTCAGAGCTGGCTCGTCTGCAGGCTGGCTGCTGCCGTCTCCATCGAGGGGACATGTTTGCACATCCCCTCGTGTCTCAGCCTCTCCCTGTCCTGCTTCCATTTCCCACCCCATGGCCCGTGTGCTCACCACCTGTCTGCACGGGACCCTGACTCCGCCCAGCACTGCCCACAGCCCATGTGCTCACTACCTGCCGGCACGGGACTGTGCCCCCACCCAGCACTGCCCACGGCCCATGTGCTCACTACTAGCCTGCACGTGGCTCTGGCCAGCACTGCCCACGGCATGGTGTTGCACACCAGCAAGTCCTGCCCTGGAGCACCTCGGGCCTGGCTGAGTGAGGCAAGCGTGTGAGCCCTGTCTATGGATGGGGAAACTGAGGCACAGAATAGTGATGGGACTTTTACCCATCTCGGATTACTGTTGCTGAGCTCCCAGGAAGAGACGGTGTGGGGGCCAGGCTTTGGGGGAAAAGGGTGGAGTGGGGGCAGGGCTTGGAGTGTGGGGGGAGGAGGGGACAGTTGAGTCCCCTATGGCAAAATGAGAAGTCGGTGCCTATGAGCCAAACTGAGACTAGACCCTCCTGATGGAAGCACTCGACCCCTCCACAGCTGAGCACACAGCCCAGGTTCTGTAACGCCCAGCCCCCCGTACATCCCCGGTAATCACCCAGGAGTCCTGACTCCCTCTTCTCTGCTTTAACCAACGAGACTCCCCACAGCCACTAACTGGCTCCCAAATCGTCGCCTTAATCTTGGTGCCAGCTCTCCTGCTAATTGAATGATTTTTATCAGCCATGTGACGGCACCAGCTTGGATTATTGACACCTGATTCGTCAGCCCCCAGACAGTGCCTGTCACTAAGCCAAGCTCATTAAGCCTTCGATCAGCGCCATGCAAAGAGCCATTATTATTTATTTATTTTCCAGATGACTGGGTTTTACTGCAAATTGCTTTGCAGCCTGCGCTGGGCTCAGCGGGAGAGAGCCGGCCTCCTTCTCTGGAGTGCTCAGCGCGGAGGCTTCAGCAGGACTAGCCAGCAAAGGCAGGACGTGGGGAGAATACGGGGGTGCTTTCCCATGAGGCACCCCACAAGAGCCCTAGACTGGGAAAGGGGCACTTATCTGGGATGGAGATGGAAGGGGAGGGATTGGTTGAATACTTTTTTCCAGTCCTACGGTGTTTGGAACCTAGGGTGGTTCCCCTGTGCATCACAGACTGTGGCTGTCTGAGCAGAAGGGTAACTCCATTGAATGGCATCAGTAGTAGGCTGTTACTCTTTAGTGGACCTGCCACCAGAGGTGGGGATGACGCTTGCTGCTAGGGAGTTTGCAGAAGCTGTGTGGCTGTGGTCGCCTGTGTCAGATGCAGCCCAACATACAGGTGGGGGCCTTGACCCTGGGAGGCAGTGTCAGCCGACGGTCAGGGCAGTGTGTGCGTGTGTGTTACACCCAAGTCTTCAACTGCTGAGACACAAAGTCTCGTTGCAGCGGGCAGCCTAGGAGGCTGGAGGGCGCCCCGAAAAAATAGTTTAACGTCCGTGACTTTACTGCTAGGACCGAGGTCCCGTCGCAGAGGGTAGCCAAACAGGCTAACAGACGCCCCAGTGTGTACAGGAAGAGGTTATTACACTTCAGATTTTAGCTGCTAGAATTCATAATTCCTTCGCAGCGGGCAGCCCAGGGAAGGCTGAGAAGTGCCCCAGTGAACCCTGTCACCTGGGAGTGACACAGATCCAAACGCTCAAGCTCTTCCTATAACTGTCCCTTTATGACCGGCTGAAGTTCTTTTGTTTGTGTTCGGTTCGGGTACAGCAGCACGGGTTCAAGTCAGAAGCTTGACACTCACTGGCTTATTTATAGGAGAAAGAAAGAGAAAAGAAATAAAGAAACTTGGTTCAGTGTATATATATATATATATATATATATTATAAGTGAATGAGGGCACCCCACTTGTTCCCAAAGTTTATAGCTAAATCACCTTACCAAAGGTGATTTACAATAGAAATGAAGCAGTTTGACTTTAAGAAAACTATAATAAAGTAACTAACTTACAACAGAGAGACAATTAGAGTGTACACATAAAGAAAACACATTGCAGGTACAATTCTCACCCCTGTGTTCCAGACTTGGTGTGGCCAGCGTCTTTCTCTCAATCCCTCGGGAAGAAGTAGGGCGAGGTTGGGCGTCCCACGGACCTCGGGAGACAATCAATACCTGCCAGCAGGTGTAGGTGATTGGAGCTCAAATTGGGCGGGCAACTCAACCCTCTTTATACCCCTTGGGTCACATGGGCTTCTTCCTGGTCTCAAGTGGCCAATTAGAAAAAATGGCTTTGAATGCCAAGTTTCCCACGAAGGGTGCAAAGCATAATTCACACCTGGGAAAATGCAGACAATGGGCACCTCTGGTATGTGATGGGCGAAGATTCCTCTCCCGAGACAGTGCAGGCTTGTCAATTACTGGTACTAGCCATCACGGCGACGGGAGGCCTCCCAGTCGTCAGCTAGCCCATTTACTGTCTGGTTTCTGTTTATGGTAGAGTCAGGGACAGGCACCACACCTGCGTTCCCAGGGCATCAAAGGCTGACTGCCTTTCTCTTGCTCTCTGGGGGGGGAGAAAAACAAGATGGGGTTCGTGGAAAAACAAGATGGGGTTTGTGTCTGGCTACAGGCAGTGACGCTGATAATGATTTGGGGGCTGTGGTGGATAATCAGCTCAACATGAGCTCCCAGTGGGGCCAAAAGGGCTAAAGAGATTGTGGGATTCAGGAGCGGTTAGGGCAGGGGTGGGCAATAAGTTCTGGTGAGGGGCCCTACCAAGATTTTGGAAAGTGGTCAAGGGTCGCACTTTTCTGTAGAGGAGATGCGGGGTCTAGGATGGAGGTTGGGTGCAGAAGGGACACAGGGTAAGGGAGTGGAGCGCAGGAGACGGTGTGCGGTCTGAGAGGGAGTTTGAGTGGAGGAGGGGGTTGTGACCTGGGTCAGGGGATTGGGGTGGCGCAGTGGTCCCCAACCTTTAGAGGCTGCCGGGCGCTCGGGGGCGGGGCCACTCATGCGCCGGGCGCCCGGGGGGTGGGGCCACTCATGCGCCGGGCGCCAGGGGGCGGGGCCACTCATGGGCCGGGCGCCAGGGGGCGGGGCCACTCATGTGCCGGGCGCCCGGGGGCGGGGCCACGCGTCCTGGGGCACGGCAGGGGCGGGGATGCCCTTGCACCCGGCGCCGGCATGTGCCCCAGGGCCGGGGCTGGGGCCGCCCGAGCGCCTTGTGCCTTGGGTCCAGGGCCGGCGCCGCTGCCCAAGCCGCGCGCCTGGGGCCAGCACCGGCGCCGCGCGCCCGCATGTGCTGCGGGGCTGGGGCTGCCCGAGCGCAGCTCACCAGGCGCCGGTGCGTGTTGCGCGCCTGGGGCCGGCGCCTCCAGTGCGCCGCGTGCCGGGGGTGGGGCCGGCCCAGGTTGTCGGCGGGCGCGCACAAATGCCCCGGTGGGTGCCATAGCACCCGTGGGCACCGCGTTGGGGACCACTGGGGTGGCGGATCAGGGACAGAGTATGGGTGCAAGAGAGGATTCTGGCCTGGGGGAGGGGCTCTAGGACAGGGTGCAAAGTCTGGGAGGGAATTGTGACCTGGCAGAAGGAAAAAAGGGGGTGCAGACTGCAGAGGGTTTGGCTGGTGACCTGGGGGAGGGAGTTGGGGTGTAGGAGGGGTAGGGGTGCAGTGGCAGGCTTTGGTTGGGTGGTGCTTACTTAAGAATCTCCCAGCCAGCTGCACCCCCAAGGCAGGCTGGGCTCCCTGCCTGGTGCAGCCCCAGCCCACTTGAAACTGCAGGCTGCTCCCTCCACATGGCTCTCAGCTCCGGGAGGGGGAAGAGGCTTGCACTGCCCCATCCTCCCCCAGGCCAATCTCTTGGCTCCTATTGGCTGGTTGTTTCCAGCCAATAAGAGCAGGGAGATTGGGAGCAGGGAGATCACGTGAAGCACTGAGATGGGTTCCCTAGGGAGGGGGTGGAATCTCCATCCCTAGAGGTGTTTAAGTCCCGGCTTGACAAAGCCCTGGCTGGGATGGTTTAGTTGGGGTTGGTCCTGCCTTGGGCAGGGGGCTGGACTTGATGGCTCCTGGGGTCTCCTCCAGCCCTGGGATTCTAGGGTCCTGTGAAGCGTCCCCCTCCTGGCAGCACAGACTGTGCTTGAAACCTCAGCAGCTGCGTGTGTGAGCGTCCCGGCAGGGTGGTCCGCGGGCTGGGTGGGCCGGATCTGGTCCCCGGCTGTACTGTGCCCAGCCCTGGTGAGGGGTGACTTGCTCGGTTTATAACAGCTCTTCCCAAATGCTTTGCCTGCACAATCCCATGTTAGTGAATTAGGGTATGTCTACACTACAGCGCTAATTCAAACTAACTTAGTTAATTCGAACTAAGCTAATTCAAACTAACGGATCCAGACTAAAAAACTAGTTTGAATTAGCGTTTTGCTAATTCGAACTAGCATGTCCACATTAAGTGGACCCTGAACGAGGCTTAAGGATGGCCGGAAGCAGTGCCGGCAGGGCATCAGATGAGGACTTAGAGCGTGGAGATGCTGCCTCAGGCTAGCCGAGGGCTGTGCTTAAAGGGACCCGACCCCCACCCCGGACAGACAGTTCTCAGGGGTGCCCCGCTTGCAAATCAGTCCTGTCTTGGATTGCCCTGAGTGCCCACACTGGGCACATCACAGCACTCGGCCATCAGACCGGCTGCACTTGACGCAGGCTGCCAACTGGGGAGAGGGGGCAATTGGGGGGCTTCAGGAGAGCTTCCACCCCCAGAAGCCTGCAGAGCCAGCCCAGTCCTCCCCATCAGGGGCTCGTACCCCATTCCTCCCTCACCTCCTTCCACTTACCCTTCCCTAGCCCCCCTTCCTGATGTACAAAATAAAGAAAATGTGTGGTCAAAAATAGAATCTCTCTTTATTGAACAAAACTGGGGGAGACTGGGAAAAGGAGGTGGGAGAGGGGAAGAGAGAGGGTGGGAGAGGGGAGGGCAACTAAAATGATCAGAGGTTTGGAAGAGGTCCTATATGAAGAGAGGCTAAAGAGACTGGGACTTTTCAGTTTAGAAAAGAGGAGACTGAGGGAGAATAGGATAGAGGTCTATTAAAGCACGAGTGGGGTGGAGAGAGTGCATCAAGAAAAGTTCTTCATTAGTTCCCATAATAGAAGGTCTAGAGGACACCAAAGGAAAGGAATGGGTAGCAGGCTTCAAACTAGTAACAGAAAGTTGTTCTTCACAAAGCAAAGAGTCAACCTGTGGAACTCCTTGCTGCAGGAGGCTGTGAAGGCTAGAACTAGAACAGAGTTTAAAGAGAAGTGAGATCAAGTGATGGAGGATGGGTCCATGGAGTGGTATTAGCCAGAGGGTAGGAGTGGTGTCCCTGCCCAAAGTTTTTGGAAGGCTGGAGAGGGATGGCACGAGACAAATGGCTTGGTCACTGTCTTCGGTCCATCCCCTCCAGGGTCCCTAGGGTTGGCCGCTGTTGGCAGACAGGCTACTGGGCTAGATGGACCTTTGGTCTGACCCAGGATGGCCATTGTAAGCTCAGGGCTCAGGGTCGGAGGTCTCAGTGGACCCCCTTGATTTTCATGCACACCTGCTCCTGGGTGGCCAGGCTGGCAGCTCTCCTGCCCTAGACGGCCACTTTCCTGTGCCTAGTGCGGAAGTCGTGGATGAGGTCCACAATGTCCGCACTAGACCAGGCGGGTGCCCGCCTCTTGCGGTCTTGGGCAAGCTCCCGGGAGCCGCCAGCCTGGTCCCGGGAAGAGGGGGAGGGCTGGGGGGCATTGGGTGGCTGGCTCAAGCCGTGCCAGGTGCAGGGTCTGCTAGCTGGGTGCTGGCAGGCTTGCACCTGGCACGGGCACCGTAGCCAGCTCGTGCCCCTTTAAGGGGTCCGGGGCCGGGAAGGGGGCAATAGAGTTTCCCTGGTGTTGGCCAGAGTGGCCACCAGGGAAAGCTGGGGAGGGCTAGCCTCCCACTAGTTCGAATTAAGGGGCTACACAGCCCTTAATTCGAACTATTAAGTTTGAACTAGGCTTAGTCCTCGTAGAATGAGGTTTACCTAGTTCGAACTAAGCGCTCCGCTAGTTCAAATTAAGTTCGAACTAGCGGAGCGCTAGTGTAGCGCCTATCAAAGTTAATTCAGACTAACGTCCGTTAGTTCAAATTAACTTTGTAGTGTAGACATACCCTTATTTCCTTCCGGGACCCCAGCCAGCAGAGAGACCCTTTTGCGCAGCATCCGGCGTGAAGTGGTGCGTGCGAGATCCTGCCGAATAGGGGGTGCCATTTTGTAGAGCAGGGGTGTCCAGACACAAACAGCAACAGGCTCTGGTTTTCCTTGTTGGTCAGCAGGGCAAGATGCAGCCCCGCTCTGTCCTGGCTAGGGGGAGGAGGGGAGCTGTAGCCTGGATTATTGAATCCTTCCTACTGCCATGCAGGAGCTGGGTGGCTCTTCCTCTCCGAGGGCCCCTCCCATGCTTCAGGGCCCCAGTTGTGCTCCGGGGTTTGCAGGGTGGACGTCTCCCAGAGTGCTCCTGTCTCCAGCCTGTGCTAGTGCCCAGCCCAGGTGCCGTGTTGCTCTTTGGTCTCCCCTCCCGGAAGGCAGCTGCAGCTCACGAGGGCCGTGCTGTGATTTCACAGGGGGAACCTGGCTGGGAGGAGTGTCTGTGTCTGGGTGTGAAATACCTGGGGCTCGGCTCCCCGCGCCGCACTCAGGGAGGAGAGCCAATGCAGGGGTCCTGGGCTCCCCCTGGAGCTGCTCACCACATACCCACGCCTTGGCAAACAGCTAAGCTCCATCGTCCCGTCAGCTCCATCTGGGAGCGGGTACGTGCCGTCGCGTTAAGTGACAAGCAGCTCCGGGTCTTGGTTCCTGAGGGGTCGGCCTGCTGCTGTGTGGCGCAGAACAAGCCTGTTTGGTTTTTATTAATTTGTTTAGCTCCAAAGACCAATGTGCTGCATTGTGGTTGTCACAGGAGACAACTGCTTCTTTCCCAAGTCAAACAGTCCTTTCTCTTGCCCTGCCTCAGTTTCCCCATCTCTCAGTGGGGAGTAAATCCATTCCTGTTCACTGGGTGTGTGGCAGCCTCATTCTCATTTGCTCATGTTCCAGGCCCCGAGGTCTCTTTTCCCAGGTGCCAAGTCTCACGATTTTATCACACCGCTCAGGATCTTTGCCCTCGGAATCACACCCGAGGGGGACGCCTGGCTTGCAGTCAGTGGGCTTTGAAAACCTTTCCAGCCCGCCAGGGGGCCGAGAACAGTTTGAAGACGAGCTCCTGAAAGGCTCAGAGCCCTCCAGGCAAAGGAGAAGAGCCTGTTTATTACTTTAAAAAAAAATGTGATTTTCAAGCTGGCCTCGGGGCGTTTCCCGTCCGGGATTGGCAGCAGAGCAGCCTGCAGAAGGAGATGGATGGGGCGTTCCACTGGACAAGTGGCCCCTTAGGCAGTGTAGCGGGAGGCTGGCTCTGCTCTGTGGGCTGGTGCCAGTCTCCAGGGCTGTTGCAATTTTTTAGCCCTATCGGATGCTTTCCTGCCCTGTTCTCTGCCTGTCCTGGTTAGCTGGCCAGGCCTGGGTACCGCCGGCCCCACGGCACATTCCGCAGCTCTGTCTCGGCTGCTCCCATCTGCCTGCCAGTCTGTCTTCCGCCTGCACAGGCTGGCTGGCAGGGGGTGTCTATGGGAACGAGTCGCATTGTAGTGCAGGGAAGAGTCAGGCGGGGTGGGGAGGGTGTGTCTGCATGGCAGACCGAAACCCCACAGCCCTGAGTCAGCTATGGTAACTTCCCAGGCTTGGGTTGCGAGTGGCAGTGCTGACAAACTGCGGCTGGTTCTCTGCAGAGCCCCAGGGAAACGAGCTGTGCAGATAATGAAATCGGTAGGAGCTTTGTTTTCTGAAGCTGAGAGAGAGAGTCACTTCCCCCCCCCCCCCCATCACTGTTTATTTATGTGTAGCTCTTAGGCACCCCAGGCATGGCCCGGGGCCCGATTGTGCCAGGTGCTGCACAAGCTGGAGCAGAGAGGCCGTCCCCGTCCCACGGAGCGGCATGGCGAAGCATAAGGCAAGAGACGGCCATGGCCGGACAGACGGGCGAGGGAGCAGAGAAGCATGTTGTGTGAAGACAGGCCAGACGCAGGCGGGGGAGTGCACGACGTGCCAGCAGAGATATGGGCACTGGCAGCAAACAGCAGGTTTGCACCACCCTGGGTTTATGGGAACGAAGCTCAGCTGAAGAGACGAGGAAAGGGAAGGGCTGGAGAAACCAGCGTCAGCCCAGGGCAGAGCCAGCCAGAGCTCGGCTGCAGTGTGACCGAATGGCTCAAGCCCTGGCTTTGGCGCTCTTGGTCCTACCCGCTTGAGCATCTGGTTGGTTCCTCTGCCATTCTCCCTGAGCCACGTGGTGGGCCGTAAAATGCAGGAGGGGTGGCTGGGTGGGTGCCGTGGCCCGTAGGATGCAGGAGGGTTGGCTGGGTGGGTGCCGTATTACGGCACCCACCCAGCCACCCCTCCTGCATCCCACGGGCCACGGCACCCACCCAGCCACCCCTCCTGCATCCCACAGGCCACGGCACCCACCCAGCCACCCCTCCTGCATCCCACGGGCCACGGCACCCACCCAGCCACCCCTCCTGCATCCCACAGGCCACGGCACCCACCCAGCCACCCCTCCTGCATCCCACGGGCCACGGCACCCACCCAGCCACCCCTCCTGCATCCCACAGGCCACGGCACCCACCCAGCCACCCCTCCTGCATCCCACGGGCCACGGCACCCACCCAGCCACCCCTCCTGCATCCCACGGGCTACAGCACCCACCCAGCGACCCCTCCTGCATCCCACGGACCACGGCACACACCCAGCCACCCCTCCTGCATCTCACGGGCCATGGCACCCACCCAGCGACCCCTCCTGCATCCCACGGGCCACGGCACCCACCCAGCCACCCCTCCTGCATCCCACAGGCCACGGCACCCACCCAGCCACCCCTCCTGCATCCCACGGGCCACGGCACCCACCCCGCGACCCCTCTTGCATCCCACGGGCCACAGCACCCACCCCGCGACCTTCCTCCATCTCATGGGTCCACCCAGCGACCCCTCCTGCTTGAGTCCAGAACTGGTGGAATTGGAAAGTGAAGCCCCGAGGGGAACCATCCTTCAGTCCCGTTAGTTACTGGAGCCATGGCTGGACTTGCCTCCCTGCTTGGGAGGGGAGGTGGTCCCCACGTTCAGGGGGTATTAGTACTGCGGGACAGGCCGAGGCAGCCCAGTTTGGTCTCCGCTGGAACAAAACGATAGTTCCATCAGATGGGTACAAAGGTCTGTCACAGCAAGCACAGCCCCTATCCCACCCGCCCCCTGAGGAAAGTCAGCCCCCCGCATCTGTCCTGGAATGCAAACGGTGGGAGCAGTGCCCCTGTTCCCGCCTGGCCCTGTCAGCACCTCTGCTCCCGGGAAATCCATTCCAATTACACAGAGCTGGGAGCCACAGCTGGCCCGGCAGGGGCATATCGACGAGGTGGCGGGAATCCAGAATCCGCTCCTTGTTGAGGTTGCTTTTTGTTCTGCCATGTGCAGGCTTCTCAGTAATCTAGCCTGGGAGCTGCCGCCACCACTGCTTGCACAGGCACCTGTGGGGCTAGACCCATAGGGCTCTGCCCCCTTGTGCTGACAGTTACCCTGTGAGGCTAGACCCATAGGGCTCTGCCCCCTTGTGCTGACAGTCACCCCGTGGGGCTAGACCCATAGGGCTCTGCCCCCTTGTGCTGACAGTCACCCCGTGGGGCTAGACCCATAGGGCTCTGCCCCCTTGTGCTGACAGTCACCCCGTGGGGCTAGACCCATAGGGCTCTGCCCCCTTGTGCTGACAGTCACCCCGTGGGGCTAGACCCATAGAGCTCTGTCCTCTTGCGCTGACAGTCACCCCGTGGGGCTAGACTGGGGTCTGAGCCTGGGGTCTGAGATCTGCCCTTCGGCAGGTTTCCAAACCTGGGCCCAGCAAGCCACACGCCTGTCATTAGACCCACAGCATGAGCCTGACTCAGCGGGCCGAGCCTCTGAGACTCACTGTGGGGCAGGGCTTAGTGCACAGTGGGCACCTGAGAAGGGGCTTGTGGGAAGGCAGCGCGCCGCAGGGCTGAGCTCTCAGGCGAGAGGTGGGGCTTAGGGCCCCCTCGCCCATCCAAGGGCTGTCGGTGCCTCGCTCTGGCTTGGGGCTGGGTGCTTAGGCCCGCGTGTCGGGTGCGGATGCCCCCTCTGTGGCTGGCAGCCCAGGCGCTGGGCACGCTCCTGGTGAGTGGGAAAGCTGTTTTCAAATTCCTGCTCCACTCATCTGGAGCAGGGACTTGGGTCTCCCATTGCGCAGCTGAGCGCTGGGGCTGGTCTGGAGTGGGGCTCGCCATCTACCCTGCTGCAGCTGCTCCCCATTTTTCAGTACTCGCAGAGTAGGGGCGCCTAGCTCTCCAGGGCCTGCCTTTGCCACTGGGCGGGGGGCCAAAAGGCCCTGCCTAGTCTCCTCTGGCTGTTTCGTGCAGGTCAGGAGTGCTCAGCACACGCACCAGACCAGGCCCTGCAGGAGAGATGGGCAAGTTGTGCATCCTGCTGCTGCTTGGCTGGCAGCCAGGGCTTCAAGCACCCAGGCAGTGCGGTGTCGGTCCCTTTATGGAAACTGAGGCACCGAGGGGACTGAGGAGCCAGCTGAGCAGGGGTTCCAAGGGTCTTAGCAGTGGCGACCCGCCAATACAGGTGAACTAGGCGGTCGCCTCGGGCGCCAAGATAAACGGCCGTTGAGGGCTTTGGAGGCGGGGGCGCCTATCGCGTGCCGATCGCGTGTTTCGCCGAGGGCGCCAGTTGCCAGCAGCTCGTCTAGGGCTGCTCCTAGGTCTTAGTGTGCCTGAACGTCAGACTTAGGCGCCTGAGTCCCTGTGTGGAGCTCAGCCCCTGTGCCCCCATGAGGCACAGATTGGGGGGTCCCTGTCCCACAAAGGGTATTGCAGTGACTGCCATCTTCTCACTTCTGGTGGCAGACGGGAGCACTGGGACTGTCTCGGCTGACTGCCCATCAAGCACCAGCCCTGGGGCTTTGCCGAATTAAAGATCTTTTAGAAAATCATCCAGTCTTGTTAACGCCCCTCCTCCCCTGGGCTGGAGACTCTGCCATGCAGGTTAATTATTCTCACGTTACTGTGGCCCTGTGAGTGGGGCTGAATCAGGATCCCGCAGAACAAACCCCAGAAGCTGCTGCAGCTTGAGCTAACGGTGCAAGTCCTGCATTCTGCAGCTGAACCAGGCACCCAGGCTCCGGAGCAAGCTCCGAACCTGCCAGGGGACATGCTTGGACCACGGGGTCGTGCCCGGAGAACTCAGAGCAAAGGGACAGGAGGGGTTTCTGCTGCCAGGTGGCAGGCGAGTCCTCTGTGCCACAGGCTTTGGTGCTGCAGTGTAGTTTTGCTGAGTGATGTTATTAGTCACCGGTCAGGTTTGAACTGCAGTTAACTAAATAGCATTGCAAGTTTATTGTGCTCGTCTGACAATTCTTATTAGTGCTAATGAGGCGGAGCCGTGCCAGGGAGCACCAGACCGGAGGAGCCATCAGGAAACTGCCTCTGGAACTCTATCTTTATTTTTTAATAATCTCTTGATTAGTTTTTAAATATCCCCCCAAGGCAGAGCATGTTTGCTGCTTTACCCAGGGCTTCAGTGAGAAAGGAGCTTTCACGTTAGCATACAATGCAGCTAGCGGTCATGCGACACCTGTTATAGTGCTTTAATTATCCTGGTTCAATTAAAGTGGCCCAGCCCCCGACCCTCTCTCCCAGTTACCTTGGTGTAAGGGGCATTTATTGGGCTGGCTCTTCCTGGGTATGTCTACACTACAGCACTAATTCGAAATTACTTAGTTCGAATTAGTTAATTCGAACTAAGCTAATTCGAACTAACGGATCCAGACTAAAAAACTAGTTCGAATTAGCGTTTTGCTCATTCGAACTAGCATGTCCACATTAAGTGGACCCTGAACCAGGCTTAAGGATGACCGGAAGCAGTGCCGGCAGGGCATCAGAGGAGGACTTAGAGCATGGAGATGCTGTCACAGCCGAGGGCTGTGCTTAAAGGGACCCGACCCCCACCCCGGACAGACAGTTCTCAGGGGTTCCCTGCTTGCAAAGCAGTCCTGGCTTGGAGAGCCCTGAGTGCCCACACTGGGCACATCACAGCACTCGGCCATCAGCCCGACTGCACTTGCCGCAGGCTGCCCTCCGTGGGGGGGTTAATCGGGGGGGCTGCAGGAGAGTTTCCACCCGAGGAGCCCGCAGAGCCAGCCCAGTCCTCCCCATCGGGGGCTCGTACCCCATTCCTCCCTCACCTCCTTCCACTAACCCCTCCCTAGCCCCCCATCCTTATGTACAAAATAAAGGACACGTGTGTTTAAAAATAGAAACTCTCTTTATTGAACAAAACTCAGGGAGACTGGAAAAAGAAGGTGGGAGAGGGGAAGAGAGAGGGTGGGAGAGGGGAGGGCAACTAAAATGATCAGGGGTTTGGAACAGGTCCCATATGAAGAGAGGCTAAAGAGACTGGGACTTCTCAGCTTAGAAAAGAGGAGACTGAGAGGGGATATGATAGAGGTCTATAAAAGCATGAGTGGTGTGGAGAGGGTGCATACAGAAAAGTTCTTCATTTGTTCCCATAATAGAAGGACTAAAGGACACCAAATGAAATGAATGGGTAGCAGGCTTCAAACTAATAACAGAGGGTATGTCTACACTACCCCGCTAGTTCGAACTAGCGGGGTAATGTATGCATACCGCACTTGCTAATGAAGCCCGGGATTTGAATTTCCCGGGCTTCATTAGCATAAGCGGGGAGCCGCCATTTTTAAATCCCCGCTGCTTCGAACCCCGTGTAGCGCGGCTACACGGGGCTCGAACTAGGTAGTTCGGAATAGGGTCCTATTCCGAACTACCGTTACTCCTCGTGAAACGAGGTGTACCGGTAGTTCGGAATAGGCACCCTAGTCCGAACTACCTAGTTCGAGCCCCGTGTAGCCGCGCTACACGGGGTTCGAAGCAGCGGGGATTTAAAAATGGCGGCTCCCCGCTTATGCTAATGAAGCCCGGGAAATTCAAATCCCGGGCTTCATTAGCAAGTGCGGTATGCATACATTACCCCGCTAGTTCGAACTAGCGGGGTAGTGTAGACATACCCAGAAAGTTGTTCTTCACAAAGCAAATAGTCAACCTGTGGAACTCCTTGCCACAGGAGGCTGTGAAGGCTAGAACTAGAACAGAGGTTAAAGAGAAGTGAGATAAAGTGATGGAGGTTGGGTCCATGGAGTGCTATTAGCCAGGGGGTAGGAATGGTGTCCCTGGCCTCTGTTTGTGGAAGGCTGGAGATGGATGGCACGAGACAAATGGCTTGGTCATTGTCTTCGGTCCATCCCCTCCAGGGTCCCTAGTGTTGGCCAATGTCGGCAGACAGGCTACTGGGCTAGATGGACCTTTGGTCTGACCCAGTATGGCCATTGTAAGCTCAGGGCTCAGGGTCGGGGGTCTCACTGGACCACCTTGATTTTCATGCCAACCTGCTCCTGGGTGGCCAGGCTGGCAGCTCTCCTGCCCTAGATGGCCACTTTCCTGTGCCTAGTGCGGAGGTCGTGGATGAGGTCCACGATGTCTGCACAAGACCAGGCGGGTGCCCGCCTCTTGAGGACCTGGGCAGGCTCCCGGGAGCCGCCAGCCTGGTCCCGGGAAGAGGCGGAGGGCTGGGTGGCAGCGGGTGGCTGGCTCGAGCCATGCCAGGTGCAGGGTCTGCTGGCTGGGTGCTGGCAGGCTTGCACCTGGCACAGGCACCGTAGCCAGCCCGTGCCCCTTTAAGGGCTCCGGGGCCGGGAGGGGGGCAGAAGAGTTTCCCTGGTGGTGCCCAGAGTGGCCACCAGGGCAAGCTGGGGAGGGCTAGCCTCCCACTAGTTCGAATGAAGTGGCTACACAGCCCTTAATTCGAACTAGTTAATTCGAACTAGGCTTAGTCCTCGTAGAATGAGGTTTACCTAGTTCGAATTAAGCGCTCCGCTAGTTCGAATTAAGTTCGAACTAGCGGTTTGCATGTGTAGCGCCTATCAAAGTTAATTCGAACTAACGTGTGTTAGTTCGAATTAACTTTGTAGTGTAGACATATCCCCTGTTAGCCTGCGGCTGCACCAGTCCAGTGCAGTAAAAGAACCTTCCCCAGCCACCAGGGTTAGATTAGCAAAATGTTCAAGCGATGAGCAGGCCCAAGTCCTATTCTCAAGGAACATGGGCCCTTCGAATCTGGAGACACATTGAAAGGCCTTGTCCACCCTGCCAGTCATGCTGTGAGTTACAGCGGTGACAAAAACACCCCCAATGATACAGCTGCATCTGCAAAAGCCCCGTCTCCATTACAGTTATACCAGCAAATAAAATAACCCCTCTTGCTGGCACACCTTGTCACGCCCAGGAACTGGTATAAGCCGTGTTGTGGCTGAGAGGCTGTTGATACAGCTCAGCTGGCAAACCCTTGCCTGTGTAGATGCGGCCTTAGCCTGGCATTGGAAATTGGACTTTGCCCCTTGAGTCACTTGGACATGTTTGAAAATGTTCCCGTGGGGTGATCGAGTGACTCACAAACTGAATCTCAGTCCACACTGTGAGGCTGCTGCCAAAGAGGCAAGTCCCAAGTGGACTCGAAGAGTTACGATGGGATCTCACAAAACCGGGTGACTGGGCAACACAAAGGCAGATGAGACTCTGTGATGATAAATACAAAGTAATGCACACTGGAAAACAGAATCCAACGATGCATATAACATGATGGGTTTAAATTAGCCGATAAAACTCACGACGTCATGGATACTTGTCTGAAAACATCCATCAATGTGCAGCAGCAGTCAAAAAGTGAACAGAATGTTAGGAACCATTAGGAAAGAAAGAGATAATTAGACAGAAACCATCATAATGACAGTCTGTAAATCCATGGTTCGCCCACACCTCAAAAGTACAGAGAGGACAACAAAAATAATTAGGGGTATGGAACAGCTTCTATTCGAGGACAGATTTAAAAGGTTGGGACTTTTCAGCTTGGAAAAGAAACGACTAAGGGGAGGATATTCTAGAGGTCTATAGAATCATGACTGGTATGGAGAAAGCAAATAAGGAAGCGTTATTTATCCCTTCACATTACACGTGAACCAGGAGTCACCCAGTGAAATTAATATGCAGCAGATTTAAAACAAACAATACTACTGCACACAACACGCAATCAGCTGGTGGAACTCATTGCCAAGAGAGTTGGGGAAGGCTAGCAGTGTAACGGGGTTCAAAAAGAGCTGGGGAAGTTGATGGAGGATAGGCCCACCAATGGCTTTTAGCCAAAATGGCCAGGGACACAGCTCCACGCTCTGGGTGTCCCTAACCCACTGACTGCCAGGGGCTGGAAAACAGAGAGTGGCCCACTCAGTACATTGCTCTGCTCTGTCCATTCCCTCTGAAGCAGCTGTCAGACGGCAGGCCCAGGCAAGAGCCGTTTTTGTGTTCTTAATGCTTAAGATGGCAGAGAGAGAGTTCCACACATGTTCACTGGACTTACAATGTTTTAGCTGCATGTGGGCAGCTGCACTGGGGATAACTGCAGCCAGTGAACATGCCTCAAATGCAGCCTCTCACTCGGTCCAGATGAGTTTCTGGCTGTCCCTGCTGGAACTAGGGGTGTGCCAGGTGCTGTAGCACACCCTGGCTTGACGTGATCCCCATTATGTACAGGATTTACAGTAGCTCCCCGCCTCCACTGTGAACGGTGTTCCAGCCCCCACTGCTGCCTTGCCCATGCTACCAGCACATGGACCCTGATCTCACTGCTCTGAGGTCAGCTCAATCCATGAGAAAGCTCTGAAAGCCTCTGCCACAGGAAGTGGCCACTGCAAACCTCTTAGCAGAGCCGTTCTGAGTAAGCCAGGACTGCAAGCCAGTTCCCAGGGGTGTCCTTGAGCTGACTGCAGCAGCTCCCCCCTGTCCCAAGGGAGTGAGCCCCGTATAGCCATTCCATAGATGTCTGGGCACGGGGGAGAGGCATTTCTTGGAACCGCTCCTTTTCCAGGAATGTCCCATATGATGGGTGCTCTCCTCCTCCCTGACACGGGCCCTCCTTCCCTGAGGAAGCTGAACCATAGGGTCTGGCTGACACAGACTAGGAAAAGGCTTCTAATTTTGGCAGCATTCAGGGCATGGGTTAGCACTCCAGCCCTGTTCATATTGGTTAACAAACCAACTTGGTTTAGAGGAGAAGTGAAAATAGCTGTAAAAATAATACAGAATAAATGGGGATGTTGATAATAGTGAATATAAATCAGAAGCTAGGAATTGTAGAAAATTGATAAGGGAATCAAATGGACATAAGGAAAAAACTATGGTCCCCAGAGTTAAGGACAATAAAAAGTTGGGTTTTTTACTTGCATTAGGAACAATAAGAACCCTGACAATTGTATCAGCCCATTATTAGATGGAAATGGTAGAATTATCAGCGATAAAGCAGAAATATTTAACAAATATTTCTGTTGTGTATTGGGGGGTATGATGTCGTTATATCATAAGAATGGCTGTACTGGGTCAGTAGCTTGTCTGCCGACAGTGGCCAACACTAGGTGCCCCAGAGAGGGTGGACCGAAGACAATGATCAAGCGATTTGTCTCCTGCCATCCATCTCCAGCCTCTGACAAACAGAGGCCAGGGACACCGTTCCTACCCCTTGGCTAATAGCCTTTTATGGACCTAACCTCCATGAATGTATCTAGCTTCTCTTTAAACTCTGTTATACTAGCTTTCACAGCCTCCTCTGGCAAGGAGTTCCACAGGTTGACTATGCGTGGTGTCATTTTAAGAGGGGATAAGGGATCTTTCGGAAAAGGCTTTATTTTCCAAAAGATCCGCGTCTAGACTGGTGCTTTCTTCCAGCAAAGCTCCGAGCTGGAAAAAAGCGGCAGCCATTTTTATGCTAATGAAGCGGGGGAGATTTAAATCCCCGCTTCATTTGCAATTGCGATATGTCTAATTGCATCCCTTTTACGGAAAAGGAATGCAGTCTAGACACAGCCAAGATGTGGGCAGGGCCAGACTGAGGGGTGGGTGAGCCGGGCAGCTGCCTGGGGCGCCAACCGATGTAGGGCACCTGATGGCAGCCGTAAGGGGCGCGCAGCATCCCTTATAGCTGCCATCAGGCGCCGTGCGCCTGGATGCCACAGCACTGGCCCCGCAGCGCTGGCCAGCAGCCCCCTTACCCCCACGGCTGCAGAGCCCTGCACAGCCCGGCGCCCACGCCAGCAGCAATGGCCGGGCTGGGCTGGGCAGCGCATGAGCCATGCCCCTCGGGGACAGGCCCTGGGCTGCGCGCCCGCGGCTATGGCCGACCTGCACATGTGCCGTGCGCCCTGGGGGCGGTGCCGCACTCCCGGGCCCGGGGTGCCAAAATGGCTCGGGCCGGCCCTGAATGTGGGCGTACCATAGTTTTATACAGGGGCAGTAAGGGTACGTCTACACTACAGCGCTAATTCGAACTAACGGATCCAACTAAAAAACTAGTTCGAATTAGCGTTTTGATAATTCGAACTAGCATGTCCACATTGAGTGGACCCTGAACCGGGGTTAAGGATGGCCGGAAGCAGTGCCGGCAGGGCACCAGAGTAGGACTTAGAGCGTGGAGCTGCTACCTCAGGCTAGCCGAGGGCTGTGCTTAAAGGGACCCGACCCCCACCCCGGACAGACAGTTCTCAGGGGTGCCCCGCTTGCAAACCAGTCCTGGCTTGGAGTGCCCTGAGTGCCCACACTGGGCACATCACAGCACTCGGCCATCAGACCGGCTGCACTTGCCGCAGGCTGCCATCTGGGGAGAGGGGTCAATTGAGGGACTGCAGGAGAGCTTCCACCCCCAGAAGCCCGCAGAGCCAGCCCAGTCCTCCCCATCGGGGGCTTGTACCCCATTCCTCCCTCACCTCCTTCCACTTACCCTTCCCTAGTCCCCCTTCCTGATGTACAAAATAAAGAAAACGTGTGGTCAAAAATAGAATCTCTCTTTATTGAACAAAACTCGGGGAGACTGGGAAAAGGAGGTGGGAGAGGGGAAGAGAGAGGCTGGGAGAGGGGAGGGCAACTAAAATGATCAGGGGTTTGGAACAGGTCCCATATGAAGAGAGGCTAAAGAGACTGGGACTTTTCAGTTTAGAAAAGATGGGACTGAGGGGGGATAGGATAGAGGTCTATAAAAGCATGAGTGGGGTGGAGAGGGTGCATCAAGAAAAGTTCTTCATTAGTTCCCATAATAGAAGGACTAGCGGACACCAAAGGAAAGGAATGGATAGCAGGCTTCAAACTAGTAACAGAAAGTTGTTCTTCACAAAGCAAAGAGTCAACCTGTGGAACTCCTTGCTGCAGGAGGCTGTGAAGGCTAGAACTACAACAGAGTTTAAAGAGAAGTGAGATCAAGTCATGGAGGTTGGGTCCATGGAGTGGTATTAGCCAGGGGGTAGGAGTGGTGTCCCTGCCCAAAGTTTGTGGAAGGCTGGAGAGGGATGGCACGAGACAAATGGCTTGGTCACTGTCTTCGGTCCATCCCCTCCAGGGTCCCTAGTGTTGGCCGCTGTCGGCAGACAGGCTACTGGGCTAGATGGACCTTTGGTCTGACCCAGGACGGCCATTGTAAGCTCAGGGCTCAGGGTCGGGGGTCTCAGTGGACCACCTTGATTTTCATGCACTCCTGCTCCTGGGTGGCCAGGCTGGCAGCTCTCCTGCCCTAGACGGCCACTTTTCTGTGCCTAGTGCGGAGATCGTGGACGAGGTCCACGATGTCCGCTCTAGACCAGGCGGGTGCCCGCCTCTTGCGGTCCCGGGCAAGCTCCTGGGAGCCACCAGCCTGGTCCCGGGAAGAGGGGGAGGGCTGGGGGGCATCGGGTGGCTGGCTCGAGCCGTGCCAGGTGCAGGGTTTGCTGGCTGGGTGCTGGCAGGCTTGCACCTGGCACGGGCACCGTAGCCAGCCCGTGCCCCTTTAAGGTGTCCGGGGCCAGGAGGGGGGCAGTAGAGTTTCCCTGGTGTTGGCCAGAGTGGCCACCAGGGAAAGCTGGGGAGGGCTAGCCTCCCACTAGTTCAAATTAAGGGGCTACACACCCCTTAATTCGAACTAGCTAGTTCGAACTAGGCTTAATCCTCGTAAAATGAGGTTTTCCTAGTTCGAACTAAGCGCTCCGCTAGTTCAAATTAAGTTCGAACTAGCGGAGCGCTAGTGTAGCGCCTATGAAAGTTAGTTCGACCTAACATCCGTTAGTTCGAACTAACTCTGTAGTTTAGACATACCCTAAGATATTCTGTGTCTTATTTTCTATCCCTTTCTTAATAATTCCTAACATCCTATTTGCCTTTTTGACTGCCGCTGCACGCTGTGTGGACGTTTTCAAAGAACTGTCCACAATAACTCCAAGATCTCTTTCCTGATTTGTCGTAGCTAAATTAGCCCCCATCATACTATATGTATAGTTGGGGTTATTTTTTCCAATGTGCATTGCTTTACACTTATCCACATTAAACTTCATTTGCCAGTTTGTTGCCCAATCACTTAGTTTTGTGAGATCATATCATATGACAACACTTTTTCCATTGCACTAGTATCTCAGGAAGCTGTTAAATAGTAGGTACTAAAGTCGGACATTTTAAAAATAGCAGGTACAGGTTACTTATAGCCACAGGTTTTAAAAGAGCTGGCTGAAGAGAACGCTGGGCCAATGACTTCTGATTTTCAGGAGGTTGGGACCCGAGTGAATTTCTGGGAGACTGGAAGAAGGCTGATGTTGTGCCAAGATTTTAAAAAGGTAAATAGGATGGCCTGGGTAACTATAGGCCTGTAAATGCCACATCAATCCTGGGCAAGATCACGAAGCAGCTGACACTGGACTTAAATAATAAGGAGTTAAAGGTGAGTAATACAGTTAATGCCAGTCAACATGAGTTTATGGGAAACAGATCCTGGCAAACTAACTTGACATCTTTTTTTTTGGATGAGATTACTAGTTTGGCTGATAAATTTCATTCTGTTGATGTAGTGTGTTTGGCTTGGTGCCACATGACATTTTGATTAAAACACCCAGAACTATGTAAAATTAACTTGGCTAATGGATAGGTTTCACAATGTAATTGTAAACAGGGATTTAACAGAGAACGGGTGTTTCTAAAGGGGTCCCATAGAGATCAGGTCCTGCATCCCCCCCATATTAAATGTCTTTAAGTGACATGTGATCATCACTGACAAAGTGTGCACATGACACAAAAATCGGGGAGTGATGAATAATAAAGAGAGCAGGTCACTGGTGCAGCGCAGTCTGTTTGCTGAGCAAGCAGGGTGCAAGCAAACACTGTGCTTTCATATGGCTAAGTGTATCCATATACATCCAGCAACAAAGTGGGGTGCTCCTGGGCTCACGCACCCACCAAAAAAAAGAGCAGAATTAATCTTCTGTGGGCTTGGCACCTGGCCTATTGCCCTCCTGCTGCCCACATGTACAGCATGTGTATTAATATGGTGAAATGTAGGTGTGTACACCAAGGAGCACAGACTATAGGCCACAATTACAGGACGGGGGACTCTGCAGCAAAGCAGGGACTCTGAGAAAGATTTGGGGATCAGGGTGAGCTGTCAGCTGGACATGTGTGACGCTGTGACTGAAAGAACTAAGGCACCCCTGGGATTCACAAACAGGGGAATCGCTGGCTCTGTGTGATGGCTGCTGGACCGCTGTGTCCAGCTCCGCTGTCTGCAAGTGCAGCAGGAAGTTGATAAGCTGGAGAGGGTTGAGGGAAGAGCCATGAGGATGATTAGATGCCCTATAAGAATCGATTCGCTCAGCTACTTGGCTTAACTCAGAGGAAGTCATCACAGTCCGTAAGTACCGACATGGGGAACAATTACTTCACAATATGGAATTACTAGAAGATTTTCCCGGCATTGCTCGGGTTCTTCAGAGCAGGGGACTGGGGTGTGGGGGCTGCAAGAGTCAAGGCAGGGGCTTGGGGATGTGTGGGGCTCCGGGCAGGGGCTGGGGGTGCAAGAGTGAGGAAGGACTCAGGTGGGAGTGGCCACTGGCCTGCCCAGGGCTGATCTGCTTGGCTGCTGGCTTCTTTCTGGGGCCTGCCCGGGGCTGTGCTGCCTGAGGCCAACCCAGGGGCAGTGGGAGCCAGGCTGCCAGCTGCTCCCCAGGGACCAGCCTGGGTGGTGGGGAATGCACAGCTTTTCTCCCGGGGCAGGACACTTGCTGCCCCCCTGTGGTCACTTGGCAGTATAACTGTCCCTGCTATCAACCTCTCCCCTCCCATTTGATGTGAAACAACCACATCCCATGCACAGCCCATTATCCTGGCATAACCAAACCCTGGCTTTATGTTCAGCCAAGAGGAGGAGTTCTTAAACAAACGGACTCACGGACAGATGGGCCCACGGACGGACAGGCGCACCAACTCTCTCAAATACAAAGCAGATTAAATACATCATACTTGCAGTCTAGCTGGGAGTGGTCCAAAGGCTGGACGTGGGAGCGAGACATTTCAGACTGGAAATAAGGTGTAAATTGTTGACTGAGAGTAATTAATCATTGGAACAATTCCCCAAGGCTTCTGCTGCCATCTCCATCATCAGCTTTTCAAATCCAGCCTGGATGTTTTTCTAACCAATCTGTGCTAGGATTTGCCTGGGGGGAAGTTCTCTGGCCTGACAGTCACAGGAGGTCCCTGCTCCTCTGGGAATGGGCCCATGTACATTAGCCAGGCTACAACCCCTTGCGATGGAGAGGCAGAGCAGAAAGTGGCTGGGCTCCATCACCACAGCAACAGCAAATGGTCCGTGAAGTTTCTGCCGAGACCACCAGGCTCGGGGCGACCCTAGACTAGCTGCCAGCAACTGGTGCCCTAGGCGAACCGTGCAGTCGGCGCCCCCACCTCCAAACCCCTCAATGATACTGCACCACCATTTGGCGCCCCATTTAACTTGGTGCCCTAGACGACCGCCTAGTTCGTCTATATAGACGGGCTGCCCCTGACCAGGCTGGCTTGTGGCTTAAGTCCTGTCCTTCATGTGGCTGAGTCCCAACCCCGACACACAGAGCACTAGACAATCAGGGAGAAAAGAAACATGGAATCATAGAATCATAGCAGTGGAAGGGACCTCGAGAGGGCATGGCATCCAGTCCCTTGCCCTCACAGCAGGACCAAGCACTGTCTAGACCTAGGCCCACCGATGGGGAGTTGCCTCTGGGCCCAGTGATTCAATGGGAGTTTAAATGTGCTGTTCACATGCACGTCGGGCTGCCTTGTAAATGCTGTGGTGAGTGCCATCTGGGCAGCCCCGTAGCCATCAGTGACTTTGGACCGGCGTGTGCTGGAGACTCAGGTTACATTTCCATCTAGGGGTATGTCTACACTACCCCCCTAGTTCGAACTAGGGGGGTAATGTATGCATACCGAACTTGCTAATGAAGTTCGCACGGGGTTCGCACTAGCCGGCTTTTAAAAATGGCGGCGCCGGCTTTATGCTAATGAAGCCTGGGAAATTCAAATCCCGGGCTTCATTAGCAAGTTCGGTATGCATACATTACCCCCCTAGTTCGAACTAGGGGGGTAGTGTAGACATACCCTACGTGACTTAGGAACCTAATTTCCATTTTCCAAAGTGACCCTGGGGCTACCGTCGTATTGACGGTTGTTGGGACGCAGGCGCCCCAGTGTTCACATCCCTTTTGATGCACTGGAGGGGCTAGAGCCCCACTTCCACCCCCAGTGACTGGGCTGGCAGCACCCGGCCAGCAGAGCATCCAGTCCTGCCCCAGCCTTGCTGCTGAGCTTGGCCCAGATTCTGCAGAGCAGAGAGCTCTGGTTTATATTTGTAAAGCTCGCACAATCTGCCTAGAATAGCGCGGCCACGCCTGGCCCTGCCCCCTCGCAGTGCCCGGCTTCCCAAGGGGACAGCAGAGCGGGCAGCCTGCAAACTCGGAGTGGAAGGACTTTGAGGAGAGAGGCCCCGCTTGGCACGTTGCTGCAGCGCCGCAAGCTGAGCCCTGGGATGTTGGACACACCCTTCCCCCCGCTCCTTTCTGGGGTGCAGGGCCAGCTCCATGGCAGTTCCTGCATTTCCAGACGGTCCCCCGAGCAGCCCGTGCTGCTGCGCAGTGCCCTGCAGATGGGTCCTCCCAAGAAGAGCTGGGAAGTGGCTCTTTACGAGCCTAGAGCCACGGGCAGGGCTCTGTGGGCTCCGGCGGAGTAAACTCACAGTCAGAACTGGGCTGGGTTGGAGGCAAGGGAGGGGTCTGGTTGCTTGTTTCACGGCAGATTTTCCTCCACGGCCGCCTGACAGTTCCTGTGGGGTTATTTCCTTCATCACTCCCCTCTGAGGCCGCCCCCTTCCCCCGCCCTCCTGGCCACAACACTCCCACGCCACCACTGCAGCTGCCAAAGTTAGTTCCTCTGAAGAAAACAGCTTCCCCGCGGCCCTGGCCAGTGCTGGAGAGAGGGGGCCCAGGCTCCCCTGGGATTTCCACCATTTGTGAGAGGGGGACCCCCAGGGTGTTGCCCCAGCACTAGCCTAGCTGGCCCTTGGGCTCCATGGCACGGTTCGTGACAGTGCAGAGAATCCATTTGCAAGGGCCCATCCTAAGGTAAGACATGGGGAGTTCCCCACATGCTTTCACGCAGCTCGGCTCTGCTCTGCCAGGAGCGCCAGCCCGGGGGTTCTGGCCATGGGGAGGCAGTTTCTGGTCCTGAACCCAGCCTGCGGGCTCCATGCGGCACTGGCGCCTGGGCTGCGCTGATTCCCCAGGGTTATTTAGAGGGACGGTGTCCTGCGCTGACCAGCCTTTAAATCTTGCTTTGATGCTCCAGTGTAAGGAGCACTGGACCGGGGCAGGAAAGTCAGAGCATGGAGGTACAAAGACCTCCAGCCACGCTCCTCTTTGCTCAGCAGACACCCTGTTCCCTGGCACTGGGTCACTGCAGGGGCTAAGCCCTAACCCTTTCCCTGTTCCTATTTTTCCATCCAGCGTCCCGGTGCAGCATTGCGATGCTGTTAAGCAGCTGCTGCGTTCTACCCCCGCGGGGGCTGCGTGTCAGTGCTAGGGGTCTGGGCTTGCACTTCAGTAGCTCTGAGGCCGGAGGGGTGCTCGCCATTGTGCAGGGAAGGCGCAGAAAGGCAACGTGGCCCCCTGAGGTCAGCAAGCTGGCTGGTGGCAAAAAATCCAGAGGGGAAGCCGGGAGTGCTGACTCCCCCCTAAAGCGCATTGGAGTCCTTGGTGAGAAACCGACTCGCGGGAGGTCTCACAGACTTGTTTGCTGACAAAGGCACCAGGGCAAACCAGACAAGAGCTAAGAACTTGGGCAAAGAGCAAAATAACAGAGTCTATTTTCGGCTCTGAGTTTTGTTCCAGCTCCCAAACGAAGTGAATGCAAACGCCATGCGCTGAGTCCAGGCGGCAGCAGGCAGAGGTTTGGTATGGGGCGTTTTGCTGGCCTTGGCCTCTAGCTCAACAAACCCATTTACTCAGGAAGGGCCAGATCCAGGGCTGGGTCTGCATGGACAGAATCCCATATCGGGGTCAAGGGGTGCAGGGATCAGCCCATCAGGATCCAGCCCTTTGTCCCCAGGGGAGTTGCCCCCATGGTCTGGGCTGCACTGAGGCAGCCTCCTCGCACGCTCTCGCCAGCACAGCTGTGGTGTGGAGCATGCTGAGAGCTGGGCCGGTGTCAGCAGCTCCATGAACCTGGGTGGGACTTAGGCGAGAAAAGGGGATCTGAGTGTTTCCCTTTTGGAGGGTCCGGTGGGGCTGGCACAGCCAGCGTGGTGAGGTTCTGCTAGCTCGGAGTAGGGGGCAGCCGTCCCATTCTGCTGCCTTGCTCCCCCATTCCCTGGCCATACTCCCTTGCTGCACCCCACACCTCCTGCCCCCGCTGGCTCCCCGGTTCTGTGCTCCCCCTGCCCAGGCAGGGAGTTCTGTGAGAGTCTGCGCCGGCAGGGTGGGGCCACCATTTCTTCCCCTTTAGCTGGAGTTGGCTGCCCCTCTCAGGCATGGCAGTGGTTCATTGTTTCCCTGTGCTCCCCTGTCTGTCTGCACCAGGTGTATCTTGTAGCCTATGGTGCTAGGGGGACAGCAGCCCTCTCTGTGGGGTGCTGGTGCAGCGCCTGGTGCCTGGGGTCCTGAGCAGTGAAGTTACAGCCCAGCAAGGGCAGCCTTGCCAGCCTGGAGTTAGACCTTCGCACTGGCTGGGCTCTGCCGCCTTGAGCTGCAGGGAGGGCCTGACTTTCAGGGCTCAGTTCGGGGCACCTCATGTCCATCCATGGCCATGCAGGCAGGAGGGCTCTGCCTGGTGCAAGGCTGAGCTCCTGGCTTTGAGACCAGGCCTCTTGGGGGCTTAGCCATGGGGAGGGGCATCGGAGCTGAGTTTGGGATGGAAGCGTCTTTAGCAAGCGGTTTCTGTTCCCTGCCGTGCTCCGAAATGGCCCCATTAGCGCCATTGTGCGAGGCCATCGATCTGCAACGCAGCAGTGGAACGTCATGTCAATGCTAATCCCAGCGCTTGAGCTGTCTGCAGCTGGAGGCTCGGGCGGGGGAGCGAGAGCCTCCCCTACACCAGGCGTGGGAGCTGCTGTGACCTTTCCAGGAAGGGCTTGTTCCTGGCAGAGCAGGTGGGTGGGATGGGAGGGCAGGTACCGGGCAGGGCTGGGCTCGGTGGGGGATGCCAGGGTGCAGCATCTTCTCCGAGCTTGGTGAGAGAAAACGTGCAGGGGACAGAAGTGACTGAAACGCTCTGTGAAAACACAAGACCCAGGGAGAGATTCCATAGATTGAGAGAGCCTGTGGCCCCAACGACCATTAGACTAGTTGGGCTGGCCTGCTGTAGGCCGCCCCAGCACCCCGTGAGGGGCTAGACTCAAGCACCTCAGAGACCTGAAAGACCGAGGGGCGCTTGGGGCTGAGGCCGGGCAAGGGAGGGAGTTGACTGGGGTAAGTGGTGAGGGTCCCAGCAGGTGTCCCTGCGCTATGCTGCAGAGCAGTTGAAGAAAATCCAGGGTCCCTGCCAGTCTGACCGGGGGAAAAGTCCTTCCTGACACAAAACCTGCCGCTCAGTTGCATCCTGAGCCTGTGAACCAAGTTCACCAATTAAACATCTAAGACAAAGGATTCTCTGTGCCACCTCAACCATGAGCCCACCCTGTCCGCTGGCTCCCAGATGCTGCAGAGGAGGGCAGACCCTTCCCCCCGAATACATCTTTGCTTGGGGGGAGAGGGGGGAATGTTCCTTCTTGAATCTGCAGACAATTGGATGAAGCTTGGAGCATTAGAGTCAAACTCCCTCCTCCCGATGAGCTGGGGCTGAGCCAGGGATGGGCAAAAAGGGACCTGCCATGCAGGTCTATCCGGCCCACTGCGGCTCCCCCACCCCCAGGCCAATCAGGGCCTGGAGACGGGGGAGCAGGCAAAGTTTCCTCCCCCGCCAGGAGCACACAGCGCTTACAGTCAACCGCCAGGGTTGACTTGTGTGGCACCCCCTTGTAGGGCAGGGGCAGGGAGCGAGAGACTTCCCATGCTTCCCCCTGCCCCCAGGACCTGATTGACCTGGGGGTGGGGGGAGCGTGTGAAGTTTCCTCCCGCCGCTAGGGATGTGGGCACCTAGAGGGAACCACCAGGTGTTCTCCTGGGGGGGGGGGGGGAGAGGATGTCACACACTTCCCCCACCCCCAGGCCCATCAGGGTCTATGGGCAGGGAAGCACGGAAGTGTCCTGGCCCCGCCCCAGTGCCCCCCTCCACCCCATCTAAAATGATTGCCCACCCCTGGGCTGAGCTGAACCGTGACTGGTTTGACTCTTTAGCTCTCTCCTCAAACACACACAGATACAGGCAAATTGGCAGGAAGCTCCCCACAGTTACACTGAGCTGCCGCTGGTTCCAGCTGGGTTGGAATAAGACCCTGTAATTTTACCGCGGTGTGAGTGCATTGAGTCCCTGGCTGGCACCTGTTGGTGAATGGAGAATCAGAGCTGGGTATGTACTGTGCTGTATGTACTACACTGCGCTGGGAGCCTGGGGTGAGTGGGACTTGAGTTAGCAGACTCTGGGTTTGTTAACTTAGGACTGGAGCATCTAAACGCATCCGTAACTCCAGGTAAGGAATTGTGGAACCCCTAGCCCCAACCTGGGTCTCCAGTGTCTACACTGCATTATGTGGGTCCGGGCCCATATCCCAGACTTCTAGCACTCTCCCCAGTGTGACCACCGTGGGAAAACTTGACTGGCACAAAACTTGACTGGCTAGAGGACAAAGAAAGCAAGCCTGTGGGATACTGTTGGTGGACTCCCAGGGGGCTGTGTCTACACTACAAAGCAATAGGGCTTGAACCCTGGATCCTGCCTAGCCTTGGGCTTGCAACCTTCACCCCTGTGAGATCCTGGGACTCTGTGTGTAGGCACATTGAGCCTGAATTCAATCTCTGAGCTTACATTACAGTGTGGACACTGCCCTCCCCCCCCACAACCAAGCAAACCTGAGTCAGTGTTTACATGGGGGATCCGGAGCAGAATTGGGCTGTGGCAGTACCTGGGTGGCGGAGTTTGGGTCTAATGGAGTCTGGTGTCATTCCAGCGAGGAAGATGGCTCTGTGCCCGCAGAGCTTAAAAAACCATCTGACAAGGCACAGCTGATGCCCTGCTCCCTGCCAGGGGCAGAGGGGCCATGGCAAAGCTGTCGCTCTCCAAATTCCATGCTGCCGGACACTGCAGCCATGGGCCATGGGCCAGGAACTCCAGTAGGTACCAAGAGGCTGTAACGTGAGTGCAGCTTTTCCTCCCATTGCAAACCTCCCACCTGCAGGAGTTTCCTGCTGAGTCAGGGTATGTCTACACTACCCCGCTAGTTCGAACTAGGGGGGTAATGTATGCATACCGAACTTGCTAATGAAGCCCAGGATTTGAATTTCCCGGGCTTCATTAGCATAAAGCCGGCGCCGCCATTTTTAAAAGCCGGCTAGTGCGAACCCCGTGCCGCGCGGCTACACGCGGCACGGACTAGATAGTTCGGATTAGGCTTCCTAATCTGAACTAGCTGTACTCCTCGTTCCACGGGCTTCATTAGCAAGTTCAGTATGCATACATTAGTTCGAACTAGGGGGGTAGTGTAGACATACCCTCAGAGTGTTCCCATTCCTGGGCTGGGACTCTCATGGGTCCCTGCTACACCACCACTGTCAGGAGAGAGGAAAGGACAGGCACAAAACCAGCTTGCAGCTTGCATTCCTTTCCCCCTTTAGTCCCTCTCTGCTCTGAAGCAGGCAGCCTGGAGTTATTTGTGGCATTGCAGCAACCCAGGGCCCTGCTGCATCAGGGGACTGCACAGACAGACCCTCACCAGACGGCTCACACTCTAGCAAGGCAGATGACCAGCAAGGGGAAGAAGGGTGATTAGGGCCGTTTCCTGATCACAGAAGTTGTGGGTGGAGCGAGGGTTTGAACCGTGGCCCCTTGCATTACACCTACACCCCCAGGCTAGCCTTCTCTCTCAACACACATCCTGTGGGGGGCTGCATTGCTCAACTTCTGGCTGGGACTCCACTCACTTCACATACCTAGCGTAAACAAGGTGGCTGTGTCCAGACTGCATCCCTTTTCCATAAAAGGGATGCAAATTAGACACATCGCAATTGCAAATGAAGCGGAGATTTAATCCCCCCCGCTTCATTTGCATAAACATGGCTGCCACTTTTTTCTGGCTTGGAGCTTTGCCGGAAAAAAGCGCCAGTCTAGACGGGGGTCTTTCGGAAAATAAAGCCTTTTCCAAAAGATCCCTTATTCCTCTTAAAAAAAAAGAATAAGGGATCTTTCGGAAAAGGGTTTATTTTCCAAAAGATCCGTGTCTAGACTGGCGCTTTTTTCCGGCAAAGCTCCGAGCCGGAAAAAAGCAGCAGCCATTTTCATGCTAATGAAGCAGGGGAGATTTAAATCCCCGCTTCATTTACAATTGCGATAGGTCTAATTTGCATCCCTTTTACAGAAAAGGGATGCAGTCTAGACACAGCCTGTGAGTCTCCCCAGCACATTCAGTGGAGCTTGTAACTGGCCCCAGGGGCAGGTGGGCAGAATTTGAACCTACCACACTGCTCTCTCCAGGCAGATGGCCTATCTCCTAGTCCACCCCACTATCCTACCTTTGTGGGTGGGGGAAAGAGACCCTTATCCTGCCTTCCTAATGCAAGAGCTATCTTAATTCCTCAGGCAGCCTATGTTGGCTGTCATACTGCTCCCAGGGTGGGCAAATTTGAACCCAGCACCCTGCTTTCTGTAGATCAAGGTCCTATCCTCTTGTTCACTCCAGAATCCAACCCACACTCACTCCCAGCAGCTCATGTCCCTGCCTTGCTTTACAGCTCAGCCTGATCCTACTCTCATCTTGGGGTGTGTCTAGACTACATGGTTCCGTCGATGGAGCCATGTAGATGAGTTTACTAGACATAGCAAAATGAAGCGGCAATTTAAATAATCAGCTGTTTGTCGGCACAGCGCGGTAGTCTAGACGTTTCACGAGGCATAAAGGATCTGACGACAAAGGGTGCTGGGGTCGGTTGATCCCCGTCTAGACTGCTGCGCTGTGCTGACAAACAGCTGATCGGCACAGCGCGGTGGCCATTTTGATGTAAATGAAGTGGCGATTATTTAAATCGCCGCTTCATTGTGCTACATCTAGCAAACTTATCTACATTGCTCCGTCGACGGGGCCATATAGTCTAGACACACCCTTGGAGTCCTCTGCGCTCTGTGACTCAGAGCATTCTGGGGCCAGCTGGCTGGCAGGGAGGCGGACAGGGGCACGGGCTGAGAGCGGAGTGGGGCTCAGAGCACATGTCCTACTGTGCTAAAGACCCAAAGCGGCAACCGCCACTCCCTGAGAGATGCTGTCCCTGCGCACGGTGCTGGGGACGCTGCCCTGCGCACGGTGCTGGAGACGCTGCCCTGCGTACGGTGCTGGGGACGCTGCCCTGTGCACGGTGTTGGGGATGCTGCCCTGTGCACGGAGCTGGGGACGCTGCCCTGCGTACGGTGCTGGGGACGCTGCCCTGCGCACGGTGCTGGAGACGCTGCCCTGCGCACGGTGCTGGGGACGCTGCCCTGCGTACGGTGCTGGGGACGCTGCCCTGTGCACGGTGTTGGGGATGCTGCCCTGCGCACGGTGCTGGGGACGCTGCCCTGCGTACGGTGCTGGGGACGCTGCCCTGCGCACGGTGTTGGGGACGCTGCCCTGCGTACGGTGCTGGGGATGCTGCCCTGCGCACGGTGTTGGGGATGCTGCCCTGCGCACGGTGTTGGGGACGCTGCCCTGCGTACGGTGCTGGGGACGCTGCCCTGCGCACTGTGTTGGGGATGCTGCCCTGCGCACAGTGCTGGGGACGCTGCCCTGCGTACGGTGCTGGGGACGCTGCCCTGCGCACGGTGTTGGGGACGCTGCCCTGCGTACGGTGCTGGGGATGCTGCCCTGCGCACGGTGTTGGGGACGCTGCCCTGCGTACGGTGCTGGGGACGCTGCCCTGCGCACGGTGTTGGGGACGCTGCCCTGCGTACGGTGCTGGGGACGCTGCCCTGCGCACTGTGTTGGGGACGCTGCCCTGCGCACGGTGCTGGGGACGCTGCCCTGCGCACGGTGCTGGGGACGCTGCCCTGCGCACGGTGCTGGGGATGCTGCCCTGCGCACGGTGCACACCACGGCCAGCGAGAACGGGAAGTGTTGGCTTTCGCTACTGGCTGCTTTGCACGGCAGCGCCAGTGATGCGGAGCGACTGAGCCATGAGCCTGAGGGAAGATGCAGCCGTGACTTGGGGAGCGCTGGGGGGGGGGGGGCTCCTGTGCTGAGGGGCCTGGCAGCAGATGGCAATGGAGGGGCTGTTTCCTCACGGCCAGGACTGACTGTTCCATGGGCCCAGCCCTCAGCCTGGAAGATGAGATTGCAGACGCGTGCGTGCAAGCGTGAGCGGCTGCACTTGCCTCCTGGGACTCTCTTCCAGGGCACTAAGAGAGGAATCCAATCCCAGCGCGGTTCCCGTCTCTGGGGCGGGGCGTTTCCTCCTTTCCCTCCCCTTTCCCATGGCCAGGAGTGAGCAGCACAGTCCGGCAGCCTGGGCTGTGCAGGGAGCTCCTTGGCAGCCAGGCCGTCCCCTCCAGGGGAAGGGCAGGAGCCATGTTTGTTCAGGGAGCCTTGGCTGTCCTGAGGCTGCTTCCGTTCCCAGAGCCGCTGGTTCCGCACTGCTCCAGGTGCCAGGGCTTTGCCAGCCGGGGAGCCTGCCGAGAGTTGCAGGGACTAGGCTGTGGGTTTGTATCGGTGGCTGTGCGACTGAGATGGAGACGGGATGCTCCCAAGTGTACTCCCTGCTCCTTGCTTAGCCCATGTTCTGATGCCTGTGGACAGTTCCCTGTCACAGCTCAGCCTGGGCCGAGCTCCCTGGGGGTATGTCTACACTGCAGAGTTTCTCCAGGAAAACAGCCATTTTTCTGGAAAAACTACACTTACGTCCACACTGCAATTGCATTCTTTCGAAAGTCGAAAGCACAGAGGGGGGGTAAAAAAACCTCTTTTTACAAGGAAGAAGCCTCTTTCGGAAACAGGCGTGTGTGAGTGGGGAAGAGGGGTTTTTCGAAAGCCTTCAGGGGAAAGCACAGGTGCCCTGGTGGCCACTCTGTCCATAGTAATCACAACATAAACGTGAGATAGTGTCCAGTCAATTGAAAAATGCAGATCACTTTTTTGCTGTGCTTTTGCTGTGTGGATTCTCTCTTTCGGAAGTTTTTGCAGAAGATCTCTTCTGGAAAAGCTTCTTCCGAGAGAAACCTGCAGTCTAGACACAGCCTGGGCAGGGCCTGTCTTGCGGTGTGTGCAAAGCGCCCAGCATGAAAGGGCCCTGAGCTCAGTGGTAAGAGCTAGTGCTGTGGCAGCACTGAAGAATGTCTATAGCAGAGAAATATTCGGGGTGGGGGGCTCTTTAGCAAGGGGCAGTCAGCAGATCTCAGACCGTTTGCTTTACAGTCTGCTCCTGGATGTGTCGATCTGTCAAGGAGGCGGCGTGTTGTTTGGCTTTAACATTTCCCATCTGCCTCCAGAATCGCCTTTCCTTTGGAGAACACTGGGAGTAAGGTGCCACCTGTGTATCTTGAAGTGCCCCCCTCGGGGCAGCCCCCCCCACCAGTGCCCTTCCCCCTGCCCCAGGGAGACCCACTCCATTTGCCACAGCGCAGTCAATCATTTGTCCTCCGCAGCTGCCAAAAATCCAAGGCTGGGTGAGGAGCTGGGGGCACCGGCACTCAGACCCCCCAAGCTCATTTCCCAGCGGCAGCAAGCAGGTTGGTGATAGGAGCAGCTGTTCACAGGCTGGATTGCAGCGGGCAGCCTCAGCACTGCCTAGGCTGGGCACCCAGTGCAGCCTTGCACTGCCCCCTGCTTCTACACAAGGCTGCTTGATTGTCCCTGCTGCCTTCAGAGGCAAGGAACAGGCAGCCACAGGCCCTGGTGGGTCAGCCGGACAATGGAGTGAAATCAGTATGGGTGCTTGAGAGTGGGGTTGGCATCAGCCCCACAGAGGCCAACTGCAGTTGACCATAACACAGCAGTCATAATGAGATGCTCAGTGGAGATTAAGCATCGTCTCGTGGTCAGATGCTTCCTTTTTCTCAGCGTGTCCACGCAGCCTGTCGGGGCTCTCCTGGCTGTGTCAGACGGGAACCAATTGGCAGGCGCTGAGAGGGGAGACGTGCCTTGCAGTGGCTGAATATGGGCACTAACTGGAGCTTGTAAGCAACCACTCTTGGGTTCTGCAGGGCTCAATGCATGGGCACCTCGCAGCCCTGTCCTGCTCAGACACACGGGGAGACAGGCCCTGCTCTGCAGAGTTCAGCATCGGGGCCTGCAGGCCAGTGGGGTGGATCCAAAAAGAACGAGGGGTTCTGTGGCACCTTGGGGACTCAGACTTATTAGGGCACCAGTGTTTGTGGGTAAAACCCACTTTGTCAGATGGAGTGCAGTGGAAGTTACCGAAGCAGGGGTCTGTATAAGGAAGAAGTTGCTTCTGTTAATGAATCATAGAATCCTAGAACACTAGAATTGGAAGGGACCTTGAGAAGTCATCAAGTCCAGTCCCCTGCCGGACCAGACACTGTCTAGATCATCCCTGACAGGTGTCTTGTCTAACCTGCAGTGATGGAGTGTCGGGGTCCCCCAATCCTGCAGCCCCGTAGCAGCAAGAACAGACTCCGCCAGCCAGTAGAATAGAGGGGGTTTATTGCTCCTCCAGGATAAAGCACAGCACAGACCTGATGTGGTTACAGGAGTCAGGGCCAGGATGCCTCAGACCCCATGGGATAGGGAGTCCATTGTCCCCCCCCCCAACCCTCAGCACCCAGCTTAGTCTGTTCCCGTCATGCTCTCTAGCCAGAAACCGCCTCTCTCCCAGACTCTGCCCCACAGCCGGCTGTTCGTTTCCTCCTCCCTTCCTTTGTCTCTCCCCTGGGAAGAGCTTTGCTAACTGCTTAGGGACTAGGTGTCTGGGCCAATACACATGTGGATAAGACAGTGGGAATCACACATGACAGCGCAGGGGGACCCCGGGTTACAGAGCAGACAACACCCCCTCTACGTCACACCTGCTCTTCAATATCTCCAGTGTCCGTCTGCTATGTACATTGGACAAACGTCTCAGACACTTCGCCAAAGGATCAATGCCCACAAAACAGATATTAGACAGGATCACAAAGAAAAAACAGTTTCTTGCCATTTCAACCAGAAAGTTCATTGTTTCAACGACTTGATTACCTGCATCCTGCTTCAAAGACCTTTTAAGACTTCACTTGAAAGAGAATCCTCTGAACTGTCATTCATGCTTAAATTTGACACTTTACACTCAAATTTGAATAAAGACGCTAATTATCTTACCCATTACAAAGATAGCTTTCCCAATTATCACTTCTAATATCATTAGCTCACAGACATTTACCTCCCCCCCATCCCCCTTCTGTTCTGAAATTTGATTCGTCCTTTTCATATGTGTTCATTTTTTAAATTGTATCCTTTGGTATATATGGTTGTGACAATTTTCTTCCACTGTTTGATCTGAGGAAGTGGATCTGGCCCAGGAAAGCTCATCACCTATTAAACCATCTTGTTAGTCTTTAAAGTGCTACACAGTCGTGTTTTTTGTTCCAGCGATGGAGATTCCACAGTCCCTCAGGCAATTTATTCCAGTGTTTAACCACCCTGGCAGTTAGGAAGTTTTTCCTGCTGTCTAATCTAAACCTCCCTTGCTGCAATTCAAGCCCATTGCTTCTTGTTCTAATCAAGCCAGGGTACAAGTGGGTCATCCACAGCATTTGGTGTTGAGCCACAAAAGCTGATGCCCCTAATAAATCTGTGAGTCTCCAGGGTGCCCCAGGACTCCTTGTTTTTGCAGATACAGACCAACATGACACCAGCCTGCTAGGCCTGATCAGCCAGCCATGCAAGGGAGGGCACACCAAGCCCTTTTTGTTTGCACATGTAATCACCACCAGGCGGAGTTGAACCTGGGACCTTAGTATAGGGGCCTCTACCCTTTGAGCTAAAAGTCAGCTGCCTCTCAGGCCATGCTGTAGAGGTCTCTTGTTCTTCTCTGTTGCTGTGGTCTAGGTGCCACTGCATGGGACAGTGACCCACACTAGGGCTACGTCTACACTTCAGAGTTTTTGCGCAAAAATCCACAGAGCATCCACACCTCAGCGTGTTTTTGCATAATAAAATATACAGTAAATCAAAAGAACAGAGGGGTTTTGCGGTGTAGATAATCCTCTTTCTACGAGGAATAGCTCCTTTTTGCACAAGAGCTCTTACACAAAAAGGTGTGTGTGGAAGGGCAACGGGGTTTTGTGCGCAAAAAGAGCCAATTAAAAAAAGCACAGGTGTCCTGGTGGCCATTCTGTGACTGGCAATCAGAGCTTTCTGTTGAGAGAGCATCCATGCAGTGTGGACGCTCTCCTGCGCAAAAGTGATGCACTTTTGCAGTGTGGACGCACTTTTCCACAAGAAGTTTTTGTGGAAGATCTCTTCCTCAAAAAGCTTCTTGTGCAAGAAGCCTGCAGTGTAGACGTAGCCCAGGTGTGTGGGTAACACGCACTCTATGGATGCACACACATTGCCCACTCCTTCTCTCACACTTTCCCCCCACATACACATTCGTTCACCCCCAAAGCTCTTTGTTATGCCCCAAGGTATCTGTGCTCGAACAGCCCCATCCTCCATCTGGGGTCCTCAGCCCTGGCGTTCCAGGGACATTGACAGTGCTCAGGACAGTGCCAATGACACAAAGATCAGGAGAGTGGAAATAAAGAAGAGGACAGGTCCCTGATTCCCAGAGATCTGGATCATCTGGGAGCACCAAACCATCTGTTCTGATTCAGCTGAATGTAGATGGAAGAATGCAGGCTGTAGCGACAGGCTAGGGGACTCTGGCCTGGGAAGCAGGTGGATCGACCAGGTGAACATGAGCTCCCAGTGCGACGTTGTGGACAAAGGGGCTATTGTGTTCCTGGGATGTATAAATATGGGACTCTCAAGCAGGAGCAAAAAGGTTCTTTATCTTTCTATTTGGCTCTGATGCCACCACTCTTGGAATCCTGGGCCCAGTTCTGGTGTCCACGATTCATGAAGGATGTTGACACCTTGGAGGGTTTGGAGAGGAGTCACTGTTCCCCGGGATTTTCAGAACCTCAAACAGGAGCAATTCACTGGTTTTACTTTAGATGGTGTTAGGAATAAATTAACAGAAAGGCAGTGATTCTGTCTGATTAAGGGTTAAATGCAAGGAAGCACGCGCTTATTTAACACCGCAGTTGATTAGATTTAAGCAATAGGTCTAGAACTTCCCAGATATTAACCTGATATCTGGAAGAGTACTGAGTAATTCACAGCAGTTTCAGGGGCCAGGTGTTTGTCCACTGGGAAGAAAAGGAAAAATATCTCTTGAGATGGCTTCAATGGGGCTGCTTTCAAGTACATTCCATTAGCTAATTTTTATAACTCACTTTTACAAAACACACAGGTTATAAGGACCTGATTGCATTATATTTCTAAAAAACGTTTAATAAACATTAATCATCTAAATTTAAGGCTTTTTATCCACAGAGGTTTTTAGACTCAATTTTTTACTTGTCTTTCCCCTCCCCCCATTCTCATGAGCAGAAACTGCCAACTAGATTAGTCCGTGCCTCTAAAAGCCTGTCTCCAAATTAACCCTTAACTAGGTGGTGTTCTATCGTATTAATTTACTAGCATGTTTATTTGGTATTGCTCGGGTCCTCAAGGAGGGGCTATGAGCAGGGGGCAATGGGTGTGGGACGGTGCAGGAGTCAGGGTTGGAGGTGAGGAGAGGCCCAAGCGAGGGAGTTAGGATGTATGGGTGCAGGAGCAGGTCCATGCTTTCCAGACAGTGGCTGCCCAGGACTGGCTGCAGCAGTGGGGGCCATGCTGCTGGTAGCTCCTTGGGGCTCACTGCAGTGGTGGGGGCCATGCTGCCCATCTAGCATTTCATCTGTGATGGTGACCGGCAACATCCAGAGCCCTGCCGCAGCCGGCTACTGTCTTACGAACAGACAGTCTCACAAACTCTCAAATATAGAGCAGATAGTGGCTGAATGCACATAGGATGGTTGGAGGTAGCTTAATCATGTTTTGGGGGCATACACACCCTTCAAATCCAGGGCAACACCATGAGAATGATTAAAGGGTTAAAAAACCTGCTTTATAGTGATAGATTTAAGGAGCTTCAACTAGTTTAACAAAGAGAAGGGCAAGGGGTGACTTGAACACAGTGTATAACAGGACTAGTCAAGTGTTTTTTGTCAAGGTCCAAACCCCACTGGCATTGGAAAAGATTCAGAAAAGGGCAACAAAAATAATTAGGGGTTTGGAATGGGTCCCATATGAAGAGAGATTAAAAAGGCTTGGACTTTTCAGCTTAGAACAGAGGAGACTAAGGTAGGATATGATAGAGGTCTATAAAATTATGACTGGTGTGGAAAAATTATTCCCCCAATATAAGAACGAGGGGGTCACCAAATAATAGATAGCAGGTTTAAACCAAACAAAAGGAAGTTTTTCTTCATGCAGCGCACAGTCAACCTGTGGAACTCCTTGCCAGAGGATGTTGTGAAAACTAGGACTGTAACAGGGTTAAAAAAAGAGCTAGATACATTCATGGAAATTAAGTCCATTGATGGCTATTAGCCAGGATGGGTAGGAATGGTGTCACTAGCCTCTGTTTGTCTGGAAATGGATGTCAGAAGAGGGATCATGTGATGATTACCTGTTATATTCCCTCCCTCTGGAGTATCTGGTATTGGCCACTGTTGGCAGATAGGATACCGGGCTAGATGGACCTTTGGTCTGACCCAGTATGGATGTTCTTATGTTCTTATGCCAGAGAGACATTTTTTCACACTACAGTAAAAATAATGCTCTACTATATAGTTGGGAGAGTTTGTCTGTCTGACCATCTGTTTGTCTGTCCTAGAACTCCTCCTAAATGGTAAGTGCTAGGACCATCACATTTGGTAGGCAGCTTCCTGTTATCATAACTTAAAGCAAGATCAGGGTTTGGTTGTGCCAGGACAATGGGATTAGGGATGTAGGCTTATTGGATAGTCGAGTCACTACTCAACAAGTCACTTCTCCCACCCCTTGCTGCTGGGGTGGGAGCCGGTGCTGGGGGGAGCCAGCTTAAAGCGGATTCCCCCCAGCACCATCTCCATCTAGTAATATATTTTTTAAAAAGATGGTTTTGGTCCACTCAAAAGTATTTTGAGGTCCAGATTTGGCCTGTGGTCTGCCTATTGACTACCCATGTCATAGGCACCTACAAGGGAACAAATATTTAGTAAAGGGCTCCTCGGTGTAGCAGAGAAAGTTCCGAGCTGATCCAGCATCTGGAAGGAAGTTGAAGCTAGAACAATTCACACATTTTTACCTGGGACGGTGATTAGCCATCGGGCGGCTTCCCAAGGGTTGTGGCTGGTTCCTTCGTCCTTGGCTGTTTTTAAACCTGCATGTTCTAAAAGCTCTGCTCCAGGAACTGTTTGGGGCAGGTCTCCAGCCTGTGCTGGATAGGAGGTCACATCATAATGGTCCCTTCTGTGGAATCTATGGATGAAACTTCACAGTGACCTTCCCTTCCCCTGGCTGCTTCTCCCTGGCCCTTGGGAACTGCTCCTCCCCCTTAGCTCTAACTCCCCAGTGGCCCCTGGCTGGAGTGCACTGTCCACGTGGGGCTGGGGCACAGCCCCCTGGAGACCAAGCTGCAGCATCTTGTCCCAGGTGGTTCCCAGGAACTCTGGTGTTATGGCCAGAGCCAGGGTGGTCCTGGGAAGCACTGCAGGGCTGGATACCCACCCCCCACTGGGTTGGAGCCCCCACCGAGCTGGGGAGGTAACCTCCCCAGGGAGCTGTGTGCTGCGTCCCCGCGCAGCAGCCTGGGTGGCTCGTGGGGATTTCAGTGGTGCGGTGTGGACAGGCTAAGTACTGGTCCTTGGGGAGGGCTGATCTTACAGCAAGGGGCAGAGCAGGCTGGCGAGGGGCCAAGGACCCTGCCCCAGCTATGGGGTCTCTCTGTCTCTGGCAGGGGGGAGCCAGCACCCCCACAGCTTTGTTGGCATCCCGCTGTGGCCGTGTCCAGTCCTGAACTCCCACGTGCTCCGTTACACGGCCAGAAGGGACCATACAGGCTGTCGTGCTGCCTCCCAGTCTACAGCCCTGCCCAGGACGGGGGGGTTGACCCTTCCTAGCAGGCCCAGAGCAATCTGCAGGGATGTCTGTCCTGTTTGGCTGTCGTCCCCGTCCCCCCCGCCCACCCTTGCAGAGCAGCGGGCTCTGCCCGGTGACTTCGGGGGGCACAAGGTTCTGTCACTCCTGGCTCAGAGACGGGATCCTGCTTGGGTGCTGCAGGGCCCCATCCTGGCGGGTTGGAGGCACTGCTGAGACATAAATAATAGTGTCCCATTCCCACTGTCCTGAGCCAGCCATTGCCTCTGCCTTCCCTACTCTCCACCCTCCCTTTCTGTGCCCCATGCTCACCCTGTGCTGGGTACCCCGCCTGGACCCAGGCGCTGGCTCTTCCCTGTCATGCTAGGTTGGAAACGCCACCCGAGCAGGTAGCTTCCTTCTAGCTGCTTTCATCCGCCGGCTCGCCCTGGGGCCCTTGGCACCTCCAGCTGGCCACTAGCAGCCAGGCTTGGCAGGTCTTCATGGAGAAAGAACAGCCTGTGGCCCGACCCAGCAGTTGACACCCCTGCCAGCTGCCAGAGAACAGGGCGTGGGACTGAGGCCGGGCAGAGGGAAAGGGAGAAAGGGGGCCCTATGCCAGTCTCTGCCACCCACTTTCTGGGGTGAGTCCCTTCAACCCTTTGTGCCTCAGTGCCCCCAGCTGGGGCAGGGACCGCGCTCAGGGTGCAAGGGGCTGCCTGCTGTGCAGGGACGCTCAGAGCAGCAGGGACCACTGTGGTCATCTCATAATCTGCCCTCCTGTGAGACTGAGGCCACAGAACTGCCCTGGCATGGGCCAGACTAGTTCCGCAGCCGGTTGATTTGAACATTGCTGATAATGGAGAATCCACCACAGCCCTTGGGAAGTGTTCCTGGGTTAATTACAAGTGCGGCCGTCGTCTGAGACTGTAGGATTGTGGCATTGGGGCAGCTAGTAAAATGTGCTTAAACAATTCCCAAGTATGCATCTCATTTTTCTGATTAAATTCTTCCTCCCAGCTGATTCGGCTCATAATTGTTCTCAGCCTTGTGAAAATGGCTCTTCTCAGGCAGTTGTCTGGGCTTTATCCTGTTTGCACATAGGCAATGTAATCAAGACACCATCACTGGTATCTATGCTGCCCTTATATCGTGTGATCAGTTCCTCTTTACTGTCAAGATGTGGTCTAACAGAATTCCCCCGCGTTGGCGGCCACTCATTGTGGGCTAGGAAATTGTCATCTGTAGAGTTTAGCAATTCTGAAGAAGTTTTAATTAGGGATGTGAAAGGTGTACCAGCTAACCTTAATGGGAGATGCTTAACAATTCCAGTTAACCAGTGGGGGCTGAAGCAGCTCCCCACCCACTGTGGACAATAATCACTACGGTCCATGGTGCCAGGACTCCTGGGTCCTGTTCTTGGTTCTGCCACTGACTCATTAGGTGCTCTTGGCTGGGTGAGTCCATGCTACAGGTTCCCTTACCTGCACACTCACACCCTTTTGTTAATTGCCAGCCGCTGGCAAGAAGATTCGTGCAGATCCCAGGGGTTTTGTTTTTCTAATCCATGGAATTTGCAGTGAGTTAGCAAGAGACTGACCCCTGCAATCCTGACTCCAAGCCCCCATTCTAACCATTAGACCCCACTTCCCTCCTGAGCCAAAGAGAGAACCCAGGAGTACTGACTCCCAACCCCCACACTAACCACTAGATCCCACCCTTCTCCCAGTCTGGAGAGTTAACTCTCAGCTCTGCTGCTGTACCCACTAGCCCACATGGCCTGTTCCTTGGGAAGGGGCATGTTCATACGACTTAGGGGTGCTGAGGGGGCTTCAGGTCAGTCTCTTGCCCTGTAGGATCTCCTTAGCACCCTGTGGCACCAACCGATCATTTGTTATGCAAAGCAGGGAGAATAACGTAATCTACATAATTACATAATTCCTGGGGGTGGGGGGAGTGGCACAGCCGCTAAAAGGAGCCACGCGCAGGAATACTGGAGCAGCATTTGCCATCATGAATTCCCTGCCCGAGTTTCCGCAGAGCACTATGAGGAGCTGCATGCGCTTGCGGGGCCATAGCATGACTGACTAGGTGTGACTGACTGGGCTCTGATTCGGCTGCCCCAGCCTCAGACTTCTGGTGCTTCCCTCCCCAGCCTGGGCCTCAGCACGCAGGCCCACGGTATCTGAGCACCCGTCGGGGAACCTTTTTTGGGTTGGAGGCTGCTGACCCAGAGAACAATCAGTCGGGGGCCGCAAAAATTTTTAAAAAATTCTCACTGAGGCGGCCCCGGCTGAGAAGGAGAAATGGACACCCCTGAGGTGGGGGCTGGGTGGGTGTAGGCTAGTAGATTTTGTGTGCTCCAGCCCTGCAGTGGGGCAGCGGTTAGGGCTCCCCAGTGCTGGGGGGAGCCCTGAGCCTCAGGGGCCAGATCCCGGCAAGCTGAGGGCTGCATCAAGCCCCCGGGCCTGAGGTTTTCCACCCCTGCCCTAGGGCATCTCCTGGCTGTTTCCTGGCCCTTGCATCCTCCTTGTGTCTCTGTCTCATGGCAACATCTTGCTCCACCCCCCACCCACTGCCCTACCATGTCTCCGAGCCTTGCGGCCTCCTCCCCCATCTGTAGCGGCTGCTGGGTTGGACCTGGGCTGGGCTCACTCCATGACCCATCGCAGCAGCGCTGATCCTTGCCTGCTACATTTCTCCCTCCATGACACCAGAACCGGGCCCCTGCCCCATGGCGGGGGAGGGTCACTCACAGGGCAGAACCTCCCAGGGAACCAGCCCCAAGGGAGTTGACAGGGCAGAGTGATGCCACCGAAGGGGATGCCCATGGCCAGGGGACACAGGAGAGGGGTGTGTGGAGGGAGGCTCCTGGCTAGCAGGGCAAATTTCCTCTTTTATAGAGGACACTCCAGTTTTTTGCTACCCTGCCCTCTATTGATACGGAACAGGAGAGCAGAGGTGAAAGGAACCCGGTGCGCACTGCTGCGATGCTCTGGCTGGGGCACTCCGCTGCCTCAGCTCCCAGCAGGGCTGGGCTCCCGGGGCTCTCCTGCAGGCTGCCTTGCTAAGCAGCAGGCAGCCAGACAGGTGAAAGGGGCTAGCTGGGGTGTGTATGTCCCCTCCGTGTCCAGGGCTCCTCCAGCCCCTAAACTCCCCTGGCCCCCTTTCATGAGAGTAGGGGTGGGGGGGGGGGGGGGACTGCAGCCATGTGTTTTGTGTTTTTTCCCTCTTCCCCTGCCTATCGAGGAGCAAGGGGAAAGTGCTCAGCTTGTGCCTTCCTCTTGTTCCCAGCAGCAGAGGGAAGGGCAGAGGAGGATGCAGCAGGCTGGGAACTTTCCCCTTGCTCCCTCAGAGTCAGAAGAAGAAGAGCAGCAATGACTCAGTATGCGTGGCTGCAGCCTCCCTGCCCTCCAGAAATAGTGCTCTTGCCCCACATACTCATCCCTCCACCCCTTGCCCTGACTCCTGAACCCCCCACATCCCCCTGTCCTGAGCCCCCTACGCACTAAATGCAACTGTCCTCTATTCGTGAGGTACCTTGATGGCTGCCCCTAGCAGGAGGGGTGAGGGACTCAGGAAGGGCAGGTGGTGCAGCCCAGAGGTAGGGTTGCCAGGTGTCTGGTTTTGAACCGGACAGTCCAGTACTTGAGCTTACTGTTCGGGAAACAAATTGAGAAAATGGAAATGAGAAAATAGAAACGTCCGGTATTTCTAACTAAGATGTAATGTCGATTGTGATGTCATGTCAAGTGTGGCCGGTATTGTTGTTGAAACCATCTGGCCATTCTACCCAGAGGTGATGGGAGAGGGAAAGGATGGGGGCAATTAGAGCCCTCTTGTCCCCCCACAATTAAGATTCCTGTCAGGCATGTTATTACCCCTCCCCGCCAGGGACTCCAATGAGCCCAGGATCTTCTGTGCCCACCCTTATGCTCCAATGACCCTAGCATCCACCATCTTGGAAAATGGCCACCAAGTGTTTTCAGTGCGTTTGGTCAAGGCTGTCAAAGTGCTGAGGAGTTTGGGGAGCCTGACTCGTGTGAGCCGAGGGGAGTCATGAGGGGCTGGACTTTGAAAAGTTGGGAGTCCCCTGCATGGAGAGCACTGCGAGGGGATGAGCACCTGGGATGCTATGGTGTTTAAACTCTCTGGTCCTGGCTTTCTCCCACCCTGTGGGCTGTGTGAACAGCAAGCTGTGTGAGACCCCAATCCCCACAGAGGTTTCTAGAGGGAAACCGAGGCATTCATAGGAATCCTACAGCTATTACAGAATATTCCCTCTTTGTCACCCCGCTGCAGTACAACAACTAAATAATAATGTCCAGAGGAAGGTTGTTAAATTTAGACTAACTGGCTAATCGAATAGTCAATGCAATTTACATCACTATTGGATTAGTCAGTAAGGGCGCCTCTGCTTTTGAAATGTAGCAACAGCCCCAAAGACGAAAGTGCTGTGGGGAGCATGGGGCCAGCGGGGAACTCAAGCAGGCCCCTGCTGGCCTGATACTCCCTGTGGCATTTCAAAGCGGCAGCGCCTCTATCAGAAAGAGGGGGAAGAGGGGGGGGAGAGATGGGGTGCGTCAAAGCGGCAGCGCCACGTGGAGCCCGGGGTCTGCTGCTTTGAAACGCCGTGTGCAGCCCAGGGTCAGCTGGTGTCATGTTACTGGAATTTGAGGGAAGCAGCCAGATCATGGCTGCACCCAACAATGGTATAAAAGGGGGCCATGTGGGGTGCTGAATAGAAGCTTATTATCTCATAATCCTATGTAAGCTATTTATGTGGTTGTATAATGTCTGTGTGTGTAGTTAGGAATCTGTAGTCTGTGTGGATACTGAATACTTCTCTGCATGTGGTTGAGCATTGGGCAGAGCCTGGGCCTGTGGACATGCTAATTAGCAAGGCCCTGTGGGACAATGGCACTCAATAGGCCAAGGACACACCTAAAGCAGGAGGGCGGACACCTAAGAGCAGCCAGCAGAGAGAGGCTAAGGACCAGGTGACCTGCTGCATACAAGAAGAGGCCAGGAAGGAGGTATAAAGAGGCCATGTGGTCGATGCCATTTTGTTCTCAGCTCAGCACTTCATCCCAGAGGCAGCATTGCAGGGATCGAAGAGCCCGGAAGACCTGTGAACCCATCCTGATGCTAGGATGTGCAACAAGAACTTTTAAACTAGCAGCTGTAACATCTCTGCTAGAGCCTGCATTGAGGACTGGGAGATTCGGTGCATGTAACGTTCTATTCTTTAACAACCTTACTCTCATGCTTTTCTTTCTTGTGATAATAAACCTTTAGATATAGATTCTAAAGGATTGGCCCAGCGTGATTTGTGGGTAAGATCCAGAGGGTAAATTGACCAGGGATCTGTGGCTGGTTTCTTGGAACCGGACAGAACTTGTTCGGGGTAGGTGGGATTGGGTGCTAGGACCCCCCCCCCCCCCCCCACCTGTGTATAGGCCCGGGGCCATCTGGGGCACGGATATTGCTGGGGTGTCGGAGGGGTTTTGCTCATGAGGCTTCAGGCAGGCTGCTGAAGTGCTCTGTGGGACTGGTTTGTGGCCTGTTTGGAGAGGTCACCAGTCTGGGGGCTGTAAGGAGCCCCGGATTTGAGCAATTCGCCCTAAGCGGACGCCCTCAGCTGTGCCCAGACACGGCCCGGTCCGTCACAGCTGGTGACTCAGAATCCCCAGCTGACTCCAGGCTCCATGCGGCGCTGACACTTTGAAATGCAGCGTGCAGCCCCGAGGCCAACTGGGAGTCCAATCCCCAGCTGGCCCTGGGCTGCACACGGCGTTTCAAAGCAGCAGACCCCGGGCTTCACATGACACTGCCGCTTGGATGCACCCCCATCTCTTCCCTCCCTTCCCCCTCTTTCCGATAGAGGCAGCAAGGCGGGCGGGGGAAAGCGACTAGTCGATTAGTGTGTTGACTTGTCGTTCACATCCCAAGTCCAGAGGGCTGAGGGGTGGAGTACCAGGGAAGGTGGGGCACAACAGCACAGGCATTCATGGGAGCTGGAATGAAAGGTGCCGCCGCACCCCCTGGCTCCAAGTGGTTTCCATTATTTACAAGGTTTACCACTCTACACATTGCTCCAACACCCTCCGCATGCCTGAAGCTGTCCTGTGGGTCAGAGGGCTAGTCAGTGAGTGGCACAAATGTTCACGGAAATGCACTGAATTCAGTCAGAGCTGGCCATCTTCCTCCGACCTGCTTCCATTTGGGTCTCAATTCCACCCACCCCCTGCAAGCCAAGCCAAGCCAAGCAGCAAGCTGACTTCTGGGGAGGGGCGGTCTGGTTCTGGATCCTTAGCTCTGATTAGGCTGCAGCCGTTTTCCAGGTCCAGGGTTAATAGCCTAGCAGTTCCGCAGAGTGATGGAAAACCGTGGCTGCAGTCGGAGGCTCCTGGGGCCTGGCAGGGAGCAGTGGAGGAGAAAATAGAGAAAACGCATCTGCTTAGGAACAAAACTCGCTCCAAAGCAATGTGCGTTCAGTTGCTCCTGTTCGCAAAGCAACAGCGAATGGATCTGGATCTAAATCCTCAAAGGGCAGGTGTGGGGTGGTGCAGCAGGGATGAGGGAGGCGGGGAAAAAGTGGCTTCCACCCAACACTGGCACAAATGGCGATGGGTAAGCAGGAGACTCGGCACGTGGGAGGGAAGATCGTAACCCTGCAAGTCAAACCCACCATCCACAGAGTGAGTTGCTGCAGCAACTGATGGGGATGGGGAGTGTGGGAGAGAGAATTCAGATTTAACCCTTAGGAGGCCTGTTTCTTTTAGCACGCCAGCCCTTGCCCCCCCAGAGGAGGGGCTGGCTCCTGCCACGCAATGGGGCCTGGTATCTAGAGTCTGTCCCCAGCAGACTGGCTCTTCCCAGGCCTGGCAGGGCTAGAGAGCAGAGCCAGAGCTGCACAAGGAGGTGCTGGCGGTGGGAGGAAAGGGCTGCTTCTTTGCTCTGGAAGTTTGGGAAGCGACAGTGAGTCTATACGGGGGGGGGAGGGGGCAGTTCCACAGTCTGCAGAGGGGACGGCTTGTGCCACCATCCACTGGATTTTATAGACACAGAGTGAGGGGTCCAGTATGAGCAGGAGAGAGAGGAACATGGAGTCAGGCAAGGTCCAGACAGATTCCTGAGGCGGTTTTAAACCCCTCTGTAGGGCTGTAGCAGCTGTCACACAGTCCCGGCCTGGAGATGTTAGTGAACTTGATCTGACAACTCCCTTGTGTCTCGTGGGAGGATCTTCACCCCCATTTTACACCTGGGAAAACTGAGGCACAGTCTGGTCTATGGGGCCTTGCGGACTGACGCTCTTCTGGAGCTGCAAAGAGAACCCGAGGCCCAGACACTCAAGCCAGCGCTTGAACCACTAGGCTCCACAAGCCTCTAGCCCGGAAAATTCCAGTACTCTCACGAGTCCTCACAGAAAAGTTTGTGACACAAGACACTTGACAAGTGTCTGACCCTGCGAATCCCAAGGGCTCCCTGGTGCAACATGGCTGTCTCACATGGGCTGCCTGGGAGCTGTGACTGCCTGCAGACAGCTAAAGGAGCCTGGGTTTTGCTCCATGTCAGGCAGGCAGGCAGGCACTGGTTCAGTCCTGTGGTGCGAGGCACCCGCAGCTGTGATCAAACCCCTGGCGCTAGGGCTCCTGGGTAGCTCACGATGAATGGCAAGAAAAGTGACTGACAAAGAGCTTTGCAAGAGAACTTCCCTCTCTCTGGATCCAGGCCCCTTCCTATTCCTGCCTGGGAACACTCCCGATCGTACGAACATCGCTGAATTCTGATGGGGGCCCAGAGCCAAGAGCAGCTTCATGGCACCATGAGATCCATTTACTGACAACAAAACCATAAGCCTGAGTGTGTCACTCAGGCTACGTCTACACTACAGTGATTATCGGAAAGAGTACACAAAGTGCGTTCTGTCTACACAGGGCCAAATTTTGGAAAAGCCTCCTCTTTCAGAAGAGCCCTTTTTCCTCGTGGGAGGAGGAAGACAGGGCTTTCAAAAGAGCATGTCTGCTCTTTCACCAAAAAAAAGCGGAGGAGCAGACGCGTTCCCTGGACACGGCGGAGCTTTTCCAGGATATCACAGAAAAACCCCGTAGTGTAGACATAGCCTCAGAGAAGGAAGCTGGGCTAGTTAAAGTGCTGAGCTGGAGTCAAATCCCAGTTTTGCCGGAGGCAGCTTAAATGAGTCACATAATCATTTTCTGCCTCAGTGCCTCATCTGTAAAATGGGGATAATAATCTGTCCTGTGCTTTGCTTCATCTGTTCAGACTGGGAGGGCTCTGGCGCAGGGGCTGTGTGACAGATTCCGATTTGGAGCAGGGCCTTTAGGATGGGAGATGATCTGAATAAGATAAATTAGTGCGTCCCGTCAGGGAACAGAACAGTAGGAAGGTAGGTACCTAATGATATAGTTTTAGGCACTTTGTGTTTCTAACAAATGCTTCTGATCTAGTTAGGTTCCTAACTCCCTTGGAAAGTCATTGGGAGTCAAGCACCCAACTCACCTAGGCATTTGTGATAATCCCCCAGGCACCTCTCTGCATCCTTGAGGCACCTATGGACATGGGTGCATTGGGCCCCATGTGGGCAGCTCGCTGCACTGGGAGCATGTTGGAAACATGATGGTGAGACAGCTTTCCATCAGGAAATGCTGCTGTGATGAACTCACCGGTTGACACAAAAGCCTGTTGAATCGGACAAAATATTCTGTGGGGGAAAAAAAAAGATCAAAACAAAACATTTTCTGCCCCAGAACTTGTGAATTTGGGCTGGGTCTGGTTCAGAATGAGGCAATTCTTGACCTGTTGACATTTCCCTTGAAACGGGCTGTCCGAGGGTTGGCCAGGTCAGTGTGACACTGAACTCCTCCCGGGACTAGAATCACTGAGCGCTTCCTGGGAGCCCAGAAATGCCTCCGCCCTGCAGATGCACATGCAGAGTTTGGGGGGGCGGGGGGCGCTGGCTACATGGCTCCTTGGTGGGCAAGGGGCTAGGGCATCTTGGCCACAAGAGCACTCCTCTGCGAAGTGTCTCCTTGAGTTTGCCCTTGCTCTCAGCTTTGAAGGATGCTGCTGCTTTCTCTCTCCCTCCGCTTTGCCTCTCAGCAGCCACCTTCCCGGCTAATTGAAAAGATAGTTGGGCGAGATTATAGTGTTGCTGTTTAAATTGCCCAGGAGGGGAGGCTGACTCGGCAGCCAGTGAGGGAGGGATATTTGCAGGCCAGCGAGTCTAGATCACAGGGCTGTCAAGTTGAAATGTGGTCGTTCAAGCAGCGTCCCCTGCGCCCCTTCTGCCTGGAGCAGTGGGACACCACCTCGGTTGTTTACTCACCTGCATGGATGCCTGGCTGGCAGGGGTGCTGATGCGTTCCCCACTCCTCTAACATTGGCTCCCCTCTGCCTGTGTAGAGGGTTAATGTAGGCAGGATTAGACAGGGCCTTGAGGTCAGAGAGCCATTACGTCCGCTCCAGAGGTGAGCTGTCCCCACCCAGAGGTATTTGGATCTGGGGACTTGTTGTTGGCCCTGGAGGAGAGTCCCCTAAGAGGCTGGGAGCAAATTCATCACTTTGCTGGATTCGACAAATCCAGGCCTGATGAGAGACACTGGATTTATGGCTTGTAACAATCTGTAACTCACTAGTATCCCTCTCCCCTGCCACCGGCGAAGCTTTAACAGGCCACTTGACCTTGGATGGTCTCTTGAAATATGTTACCCACTTGTGCTAAACAATCAGTTCCACCTTGTCTTTAGCTGTGACATTCGGCGCCTTTTGCAGCCCGAAGAAGAGCTGAGCAGCTCCAGCGCTTGTCTTCTCACCCACAGGAATCGATGTAATAAAAGAGATCGCCTCCCCCACCTGGTCTCTCAGGCTATGTCTACACAACAATGATCTATCGGAAAAAGGCACGTAAACTAAACGGCACTCTGCAATTTGCGTACCTTTTCCCGATAGTTTTTTTGGAAGAGGCTTTTCCGAAATTTGGCCCATCTACACTGAGCCAAATTTCGGAAAAGCCTCCTCTTTCGGAAGAGTCCTTTTTCTTCGTGGGAGAAGGAAGACAGGGCTTCCGAAAGAGCATGTCTGCTCTTCTGCAAAAAAGAAGCGGAAGAGCAGACGCGTTCCCTGGATGCGGTGGAGTTTTTCCCAGATACCTCCAGTATCCTGGAAAAAACCCATAGTGTAGACATAGCCCCAAGGAGCACGATGGGCAATGGGGGCTTCCCCCACCCACCTCAGAAAGGAAAACTGGGACACTTGCTTGTCCTAGGAACATGGATCCCTGCTGTCACCCCCACTGCTCACTTCTAGTCAAACTGCCCCGCCAAACCTGCTCTTACCCCACCCAACCCCAGCTCCCTCCCATCCACCCTCAATCCCCAATTGTCTCCACTCGTCCCCGCCACCACCCCCATCCCCTCCCAGTTCAGAATCCCACAGGGTCCCTCGCCCCCCTGCATCCCACATCCTGCCGGCTCAGACACAGCCCTCTTCCGTGCTTGCGTCTTGCCCTCCCTGCCTGGCTCGGAAATGGCACAGAGGTATTCTGGCCACAGTGGCCTGATGCCAAGATTCCCTTAGGGAATCTCGTACAGGGCTGGGTTCTCCTACTGGAGTACACCTTGTTAGGTGCCATCGACATAGACTCATAGACTGTAAGGTCAGAAGGGACCATTATGATCATCTAGTCTGACCCCCTGCACAGTGCAGGCCACAGAATCTCACCCACCCACCGCTAGAATAATCCTCTCACCTATATCTCACATATTGAAGCCTTCAAATAGTTTGAAGACCCCAAGATGCAGAGAATCCTCCAGCTGTGATCAGTGCCCAATGCTACAGAGGAAGGCGAAAAACCTCCAGGGCCTCTGCCAATCTACCCTGGAGGAAAATTCCTTCCCGACCCCAAATATGGCGATCAGCTAAACCCTGAGCATGTGGGCAAGACTCACCAGCCAGACACCCAGAAAGTTCTCTATAGTAACTCCTATCATCCCTCCATTGACCTATTTCCCACTGATAATGAATGGTCAATTAGTTACCAAGATCATGTTCTCTCAGACAGGCTGAGCTGGCTTGGAGTTCCCCTTAGACACCCCACGCGTAATCTGTGTGATGAGCCAAGACCAGATTCTGAAATGTGCTTAAGGCACAAGCTGTGCTCGAGAGACCACTTGGAACAGCGAGATCCATTTGTAGGATTATTCCTATTTGCCCTCTGTACAGTGGTAGAATCTATCAGCCTTGACTCCCCCCCCCCCCCCCCCCCGGCATGGCCCCTGCCTCTGTGACAGGGGTGAGGAACCTAAGGCCCGAGGGCCAGATGCAACCTCCAGCTTGCCTGGATCCAGCCCCTGAGATTCAGGGCTCCTCCCCCCAAGAATTGGGGAACCCATACTGGTGCTCTAGCCACCCTGCAGTCGCTCTGTGGGGTTGGAGCACACAAAATCTAATAGGCTGGTGTGCGAGAGGAATGGGGGGAGTGTCTTTCCCCTTCTCAGTTGGGGGCGACGTCAGGGAGGGTTTTTTTGTTTCTTGCTTGTGCATGGCCCCCACCTCATTTTTCTGTGGGTCAGTGCTCAAAAAAGGTTCCCCACCCCCGCCTCCAAGATAAGACAAAGCCTTTGGCTACAGAGAGGCCGATGGGGAGCATAAGGGAACGAGAGGATAACAGATAAGGGGTCACAGTATATCAGCTGGGTAGCTGCTGTTGTCGAGATTTTCAGCTCTCCAATGGTTTGATGTCTCATCTTGCAACTGGCCGCCCTTTGTCCCAGTCTCACACTGCGGCACTTCCTCTCTGCAGCTTGGCCTTCTCGCAAGTCACTAGCGTTTCTCCCCACTGGGGGGTCAGAGTCTCTCTGGCTGCATCTAGACTGGCATGATTTTGCAGAAATACTTTTAACGGAAAAGTTTTTCTGTTAAAAGTATTTCCGCAAAAGAGCGTTTAGATTGGCACGGATGCTTTTGCGCAAAAAGTGCTTTTGTGCAAAAGCATCCGTGCCCGGTATAGATGCGCTTTTGCACAAGAAAGCCCCAATGGCCATTTTAGCCATCGGGCTTTCTTGCGCAAAAAATTAAGGTGCCTATCTACACTGGCCCTCTTGCACAAGTATTCTTGCGCAAGAGGGCTTATCCCTGAGTGGGAGCGTCAAAGTATTTGCACAAGAAGCACTGAATTAGAACGTCAGTGCTCTTGTGCAAATTCAAGCGGCCAGTGTAGACAGCTGGCAAGTTTTTGCACAAAAGCACCTGCTTTTGTGCAAAATCTTGCCAGTCTAGACGCACCCTCTCTGTAAGCCACATCAGGCCTCCTGGCAGAGAGGGGGTTGGAGGTGGGGTTGGGAGGACAGTGCAGACATTGACACGTGACTATGCAAAGAGGGGCCAAGTGTAACACAGCTATCCATGGCTACCCTCACTATGGACGGCAAACATCCTGGAAGAGCCGTTAAGTCTCCTGCTTTAGGGCTCCAGCAGGTCGCTAAACATTATAGACATTATCCCCATCCGCCACTATGAAGTCCTCACCCCTTCCTCTGCAGCATCTAGTGCTGGACCTGTCAGAGTCAGACCTGGAGCAGCCCAGCCAGACGCTGCCCATGTGTCCGGGTTGCGTGAGAACCGGTAGCAATCTCACGCTCTGTGAGGGGGACAGTGATGCCTGTGGCTAGTTTCTAAGCCTAGAACATGGAGGGACTGGGGACCTCTAGCTCCGTTGGCATCTCTGATCGAGGGACACTGCTCTCCACCTCGGTGCTCTCTAGATGGTGGCAGAGATTCCTGCTCTGGGGTCTGGCAGGGAAGCAGTAAAATTGCTTGGCATGAAGCAGCCCATCTCTTTGCTCCTGTAAGGGTCTTAAGAGCTTGTTTAATGCCAGTTGCCCTGGTTAAGCCGCGCAGAGCTGCCCTCTGTTCCTGGAGAGCCCCTGCTGCCTGCTGGGAGTCTGCATTGCAGGGGAGGTTTCTTGAGACCTGGATGCTTCTCCAGTTTGTGAATCCTCTGTGGGCAGAGCTGGATCCTCATGATTCTGTTCATTGGGGTAACTGATCCCGGCCCCCTGTAGGTGGCAGCTGCAGGCAGTGCTGGCCCCAGGCCCCATATAGTGCTTCAGGCAAGGAGCATCTTCAGTGTCCTCCCCGCCCCCCACACACCACACGCCATTCGACAGTCTTTGGAACACCTTAGTTGGTATATGGCATTTGTCGCCCGCTTCACCATTTCGAAGCACGATTTGCATGCCTGATTGATCCCTGTCACATAAGATACATTTGCACACCAAGAGCTGGAAATCGGTACTTCATTCAAGCCATATAGAAGCAAGTAAAAGGAAGGGAAATGTCGTTCTCAAAAACTCTGGAAGGCTCCACGAGATTCTACAAAGTTCTGGAGCACGCTAGGGCCGTGTCCAGACTCAGGGTTTTTTTCGGGAAAAGTAGCCTTTTCCCGAAAAAACTTCCCCTGCGTCCAGACTCAAGCCGCGTTCTTTCGAAATTATTTCAAAAGAACGCGGCTTTTCTTTCGATGGCGGTAAACCTCAATTTACGAGGAAGAACGCCTTCTTTCGAAAGTTCCTCTTTCGAAAGAAGGCGTTCTTCAATGTAAAGAGGCCGTCTTCGAAAGAGAGCATCCAGACTCGCTGGGTGCTCTCTTTCGAAAAAGCGGATTTCTCTTTCGAAAGATCCGCCTGCAGTCTAGACGCGATCTTTTGAAAGAGGCTCTTTCGAAAGATGCTTTCGAAAGAGTCTCTTTCGAAAGAAGCCTGCAGTCTAGACATAGCCTAGGAGATTAGTGGAATGCTTGAGACCTTTTCCCGCAACCCTTCTATTTTCCCTTTTGTCTCTAGCAACAGAAACAAGCCCCTGAGATTGCTGCTCCCTCCGAGCCAGCATCCCTGCCCCTACATCTTAGCCTGGGCATCATGTAACCCAGAGGGCTTGGGGGTTGCTTTACTCACCTCTGTGTCACCTCCTTGGGGCTCATCCAGAGACCTCGCTTTCCGCCCCTTGTGCCAGTCTCACACTGCGGCAGTGCCTCTGTGTGGCTTGGCCCTGCAGCAAGTCACTGCAATCCCCCGCCCCACCTTCGGTGTCAAAGTTTCTCTACATAAGCCACATCACGCAGCCTTCTAAATCCACCACCCTGTTTGCACCAGCCTCGGGCTGGGAGGGGAACCCAGGGCTACATCTACATTGAGTTTCTGCTAGGGACCCTACGTTCATCAGCTACTGCCCCTGTGGTCTCACCCCCAGACTTCTTCCTGCTCCTTCCTCTCCTCCCCAAGAGTCTCTGCAGCCTCTCTCCCCTGTCTCCACCTTTCTGCTCTCCTCGCCCTGACTCTGCAGAGGCCCAGCCTCAGGTCCAGGGCTGTCTAGCAAGCCCACATACTTACCAGGAGCAGTGCATCCAGTCAGTCAGCCCCTTCTAAGCCGTGGGGCGTGAGGGGAAAACACCCCCCACCCACACAAGGGTGATTCCACCTGATCAGAATTTGCCTAGACGTATTTCAGCTGAGTGAGGTCACTGATTTCACAGTGCGGGACGGGCTGGCACATGGACTGGCCGGCACATGGACTGGCCGACCGTAGAGGGGAAGCAGAGAAATGTGGAGGTGGCTGCGTAAATGCAGCCCGGCAGGTAGGCAGATGGTTTAACCAAAAATACTGAACTCTCCCCTGCCCCAAAAAAAACCACACCAGGAAAAAATTCTGTCGAGGAAAAAAAAGGAGGGGAAACCAAAATTGTTAAGCAAAAGTTGCTCCAGTCCCTCCAGTTTGGGTCCTCACACTAGCCCCCAAAGTACTCATCTCTCCCCCAGAGCCAGGCCCCCCTAAATGCCCCCATCCCCGAGCATTTACCCCTCCCCCTGAGCCAGACATCTCCAGTGCCGGGAGCGCCCTGCCCCAATCAAATCCCCCCTGCAGTGTCAGGCACCAGAGGAACGGGAGGGCCGGGTAAGGAAATCTTACTTTTATAGTCACCGCTCCTGCCGCCCGGTCCGGCTGCCTTGGCTCACATTGTGTAGAGGGAGGCATCATGTGGCCAGCTTCCGGGTCTCTGCTGCTCATGTGGGCCAGAGCAGCATGCACTCCACTCCCACCCCAGCTCGGCGCCCCCATAGCAAGTGCCCCCCTCGTTCCCCCCCTTCACTATGACTCTGCCACGCTCCTCACTCCCCCGCCAGACGCGGCAGGGGAACATTGTCCCCACTGGGCATCTGTCCGAGGGAAACAGGAAATACCGGACATTTCGCATGTCCAATGTCTTTTTACTGGACGGAGCCCGCAAATACTGGACTGTCCGGGTGAATACCAGACACCTGGCAACCCTACCGGCGGGTCCCAGGGACTCCGCAAAGCTCTCGTTCCTTATAGCCCAGGCTTGTCCTCTTGGAGCCATTGCTGTCATGATGTGTGGCCAAGGAACCAGGCAAACCCCTTGCCTTGCTGTGGGTCCCAAAGCAACGAGACGGGTCTCCCCGTTTTCCCTCAGGCAAGGCCCTGGGTGTAGCACAAGGCCAGAGTTTGAAAGGCGTTTGGGTGTCTAAAGATGCAGGTGACACCTAGTAGGATTTCCAAAAGTGTTTTTTATTTCAGTGTGAACTGGGCACCTCTACAAACCTGCTAGGAGGCCTCCTGCATCTGTCGGCAACTAAATGCCTTTAAAAAATGTGTCCTCGCTGACTGAGATCAGCGACCCCTCCCTGTGTGTGCACAGCCATCACCACACGCACCTGCCAGCAGCCTGGGGCCTAGAAAATCATGCAGAGCCATCACCTCCTCCTCCTCTCAGCATTGCAGTGCGCTGTTCAACAGCTGACGACCCCCCCAGAGGAGGCCGGGCTTCAGGGCTGAGTGAAAGATTTTCTGCCGTGAGTGGGAAAAACACCCGTGGGTCTCTGTGGGTGAAAGACACGCCGGGCCCGATTTTCAAAAGTGATCCTCAGTGGGTGGAAGGGAACTTCTCTGTCGCTTTCAGTCAGGGCTTCTGTGTCATGAGAGCCTATTGAGACCGTCAGGCCGTGCCGTGGAGTGGAATGAAAATAAGGACTCCGGTAATTACTGTGACTGTTAGTGGCACAAGCGAGGGAGGTAAAACACAGCCAGGCTGGAGAGGAGACTGGCTCCTAGTTGCCTGCAACTTGCACGAAGCTGCAGATACCCAGCTCTCTAAGAAATATCTGTCTCACCACTGGGGTACCCGGCTCTTCTGCCGTCTAGCCACCCCTGTGCTCTGGCCTCCAGACAGGATTCTCCCACCTCTGCTCTGCCTGTGCTGTGACCAGCACTGCTGTGGGCTGCCCTGGGATGCCTGCAGGGCCACGGTGTGCCACTCCCAGCCCCATGCTGTGCTGGAGGGAAGGGGGCTCTGCAGAGCTGGGAGGGAAGTTGGGAAGGAGCAGAGGGCAGTGAAATTGTTGCTTTATTGTCAGCCTGGAACTGCCCCCCTCCCTCCCAAGCACGGGCTCCCTGGGGAACGTGTGGGATTCCAGCGCCGGTGTGTCATTCTGCACAGAGCAGCGCTGGGTGCTTGCAACGCTCCCCCTTCGCCGGCAGAGCCTGGGCACTTCCTGCCCCACCGCCTGTTTTCCTCCCCGCGCCTTGCACTCGTCTGCCTGACCGCTTCCACACTGACACCACAGGGCTGGAGAGCAAAATGGCTGCGCGGGGGGTGTGTGTGTGTGTGTGTGCGCGTGCACGTGTGTGCGTGTGCACGTGCACGCACACACATCTTGTCAGGGCAGAGCGGGTTTCTGACTGACTATGGAGGTGTTAATCCAATTGCCAGCTACTGAAAAGCCTTCAGAGGCTGTTCATCATGTAAATGGCATTAGGAGGGCTGCTCAGTCAGATCCCAGCCTTGCATTCGAAGGGGAGCCGGGTCTCGTCTCCCTTGCCGGGATCATTCCCTTGCCTCAGAGTGAGGCCAGGTGGGCTCAGCGTGGGGATCGCACCAGGGGCCAGCGTGCGCCGGGGGTGTGGTTGGGCCACAGCTTGCTGCGGCACCACGTCTGTGCGCGATTCACCAGGTACCTGGGCCAATGGGGCCCGTCATCTCAGGCACGGCTTGTATGCCAGGCACCATTCACACCGAGTCCAGCTGTTTGGCACTCATCGGTGAAACGAGCCAGCGAGTTCTTAGCCCCCATCACAAAGCCCCCCCCCACCTCCGGCTGGCCGTCCCTGCAAACAAGGTCAGATTAGAATAGGGCCCCAGAGGCAGAGCTGCTCCCAGACCTGGTTCAGTGGGGGTCCTGTGGGATCAGGGGCAGCCTGCAGCCACACAGCCCATGTTCCATGGCAGGAAACAGGCCACGGGGCAAACCCCAGCAGAACCCTGGGTTAGAGCTGCCACCTCCAAGATGCAGAAGAAATGGCCACAGGCCACCCCTGTCTGGACACAAAGGTCCTAGCACCAACTGAAGCTAAGTCCAGCCCCTCCCAGGAGCTCCTGTCTGCACCACCCAGGCCCACTCCTCACGCCTGCCTGCTCCAAGAGGCGCTGCTGAGCTCAGGGAGGCCCAGGTGCCGGCTGGGCTCCCAGGGGTAGCGAGAGGTGACAGCGAAGCACAGCACAGACAGCCTGGCAGTGCCAACACCAGGCAGGTGGCAGCCCTACCCCTTCTGGGGCTCTTTGGGGAGTGCAGGGGAGGAGTTTTGCTCTGGGGCCTCCCTGAGCTCAGAGACAGACGGCGTGGCTGCCTGCAGGCCCGGCCTTAGGCTGTCCCCGTCCCGAGCCCAAGTACAAGGGCTGTGGCCGGAGCTGGTACTGGACAAGGTGGTCACCTGCGTCGCCGTGGGTGCTGCTCATCTCGCTGGCCTTCACGCGGGAGATCTCCATCGGTACCTGCCCGGCCAGCCCTGAAACCTGGCGCCCTGCCACTGCCCCGACCGGATCCCCCTGCATCACCCTGCCGGCGTCTGGGCTCCAGCCCAGCTGCATTGGCAAAGCTGCTGGAGCTGGCCCAGCCCACATGTGTTGGCAGCTCTAGGCTGTGCTTGGCCCTGCTGAGCTGGGATGCAGCCCCGAGCCGCTCGCCTTTCTCCCTGGCTTCGGCAGCTTGTGTTTGATCGGAGTGGAGGGGAGAGTCACACGGCTCAGCAGAGAACCTGGCCTGGCCAGTGTGTTTGGAATAGACCCTGCGAGTGACTTGTGCTGCCCAGGCGGGACTCTGTAACCCCAGAGTGGAGCGGGCGAGGGGCACCTCTTTTGGGTTGGGGGCTGCTGACCCACAGAAAAAAAACAGTTGAGGGCCACACACAAGCCTCTCCCTGACATGGCCCCTAACTGAGAAGGAGAAAGACCCTCCCCACATTCCCCTCACGCCCCAGGGAGTACAGGGGCCCAGGCTACTAGATTTTGTGTGATCCAGCCCTGTACAGGGGAGCTGGAGCACCAGCATGGGCTCCCCAATGTTGGGGTGGGGGGGGGAGAGGAAGGAGCCCTGAGCCTCGGGGGCTGGAACCAGACAAGCCGGGTGCCACAGCCGGCCCCTGGGCCTTAGGTTCTCCCCCCCGCCCACTATAACCACTCACCTGGGTTTGACAGACTAGAGCATCCACCGGCTAGACCCCGCTATCAGCGTGCTGCCTTGGGCCCTACAGACTCTTTGGCTGGGCCTGGCTGCCTGCTGAGCCTCACTGAGCTTTCGGCTGCAGCCCCAGTCCCTCCAAGAGGCTGCTTGACCCGACGGCACCAGGTGCCGACGTGAGGAAGGAGATTGTGAGCAGCAGACATTGAACCCAGGGGCTAAAAGCACAAGCCACTAACTGCACAAGCTCCATTAACCAAGGCTGCAGCCAGCCCCCCAGCCCCTCTCCCCGGCCCAGCCACCGCTGGCAGGACAAAGCACCTTCCTGAATGGCAGCTTAGAGCAGCAAAATGCCGCCTGATGCTCTGATGGGAGAAGCAGAGTCGTCCAGGCTCACCTGTGCATAGCACCGGGGAGCTGTGGCTCTCTAGCTCCTGAGGCCCACTCTAAGGAGCAACTTCTCAGCAACTGCGGCAGGGTCTGGCTTGGCCCCTCGCTGTCCTACATGTAACAGCATCGATCCGTGGCCTGCTACTGCAGGAGCCTTCGCCCTGCAGCGTCAGCTACAGCAGAGAGCCGAACAGCCCACAGTTTAGAGAGCAGCTGGCAAAGAGCCCGCAGCCTCACCGTGCCAGTCCCAGCAGCAGGATGCCTCGCTGGGAGCGCAGACCCACTGACTTGTGAGCACAGAGCTGGGACTGCTTTCAGTAGGCAACTCCAGCTCCCACTGGCAGCACACAAACCGCTCCCTCCCTGCCCATGAAATACAAACCAGAGAGGCAGCTGGCTCTTTGGGAAAGTCAATTAGCACAAGAAAAAAGCTTTGATTGAAAGAGACTCCAGGTGAGTGACAACTCCTAATCTGAGGAGGAGTAATTCCGGGAAGTAGGGGGAGCGTGTGCGGGTGTGAGACAGAGAGAGGTTCCTTGCCATCCATCATGGGGGGGGAGGCAGTTAAAGAGCTACTGCAAAGATAAAGATCTGTTCCTATTTTTCCTCACTCCTCACATTGCCCTTCAAGGAAATACCTCGATCGTGACTATTAGATCAAGCTGCAGAGTAACAGAAACAAGAAGGGGTTTGGTTAGGAAATAAAGGAGCTCTTGAATCACCCCAAATCCATGAAAATTTAAGCTGGCATTCTAACTAGGTGGCCCCAGGATCTGAATCTGACGTTTGTGAGTGTAATTAGTTGGATAGGAATCCTATTTAAAACAATTTCAACCTGAGATAATTAAACTGGATGAATTTGATGAGTCTAATTTACTTCACTGCTGATTAACTTTGCTTCATTTTGCAATGCAGTCAGCTGGGAAAGGGAAACAAATTCAGTTCTGCCAACTCAAGTGATTTTATCTAAGTCTGCTGCTATTCTTTGTCTCCTTAAGTCTCCAGCTGCTGGAGTCAAGTGATCATGTGAGACTATCAACTTTTTTTTATTTTTATTTTTCTCTCCCTCATGATTGTGGAGAAAATCTTGAAACTGTGACCTAAGGAGTACTTACATGTTGGCAACCAGCAGCTAAAAAAAAAGTCGTGACATTGAATTTCGTTAAAATCTCAAAATTTTAAAGCCAGTCTCGTGATTTTTCAGTGCTGACTCATAAATGCTGGAGGGATGGCCAGGCTGCAGTCTTGTTCTGGCTCACTTTGGCCTGGATTTTTAAAGGTATTTAGGCAGCTCACTCCCATTCTTGTCGGTTTCACCTCCACAAGTCCCATGCGCTAGCCCAACGATTCTGAGACTTCATTGTACTGCGGCCCCCTTCTGACAACAAAAATGGCTCCATGATCCTATGGGTCCCACGAAACTCAGCTGCTCCGGCTTGGGTTGTAGGGTTTGAGCTTTAGCATTCTGTCCAGAGCCGCAGCAATGCCAGCTCTGGTGACGCATTAAAATGAACTCGTGACCCACTTTGAGGGTCCTGACCCACAGTTTGGGAACCACTGCACTAGCCCAAATGCTGAAATTCTCGCTTCTTGACTCTGTCTGGGCAAAGCTCCCACCTCCTGCCAAAACAAAGATCCCATCTGCTCCCATTGTAAACGAAATTCAGGGCAAAGGAATTTTCCAATCTGTTAACTTTGGTCTCCCTTTCAGGCGACCCCGAAAGTTCAGGCTGGAGCCATTTGTATTTCCAATTGGAATCATTTTTGTTTTACATCAGCAGAAAGTAACAAAAGGAGAGAACACAGTGAAGTCCTTGGGCGCTCGCTGTCTGTCTCTCAGCGCACGTGTGCATGTGTGGGTGTTGTCTGCACTGATCAGAGCCCAGAAAGGCAGCTGGCTCTAGCAGATGGCAACAAGTTCTAGGGAATTTAAAGGGGAGAATCCCATTGAGCCAGACTGCCAGGCTTTGTGCTGCTGCAGACAGCGTTTGAAAGAGCGAAACCTCCTGTTTCAGGGCATTAGCTGATCTCTAACTGGTTGGGATGGGGAAGAGCCGTTCATTGGGGCAGATCACCTCATCTCTGCCTGATTCGGGGTTCTCTGCAGTGCCTGTGGGAGATGGGTCCTGCAGTGGGTTACAGGCTCCCCGAGGGTCACTGGCCGTGTGTAGGGAGCTCAGTTTGCTAGTAGCTTGTAGTGCTGCTCTGTTGGAGAGCCGGCTGAGAAAAGCTGGTGGTTCTCAGCCCAGCACCGGTGCTTAGCCCCAGGGCAAAGCCCAGGCCTTGATGTCCTGGAATGAGCATCTGTGCAGCATCTAGACATGCAGCTGTGCTGGAGCAGGAGCAGGACAACAGGTCTCCAAGCTGGGAGCTGCCCACTCCTTCCCCCCCGGGCAGAGCAGCTCCTGCAGCTTGCTGTGGCCTGGGGTTGAAGCTGCAGGTTCAATCAGCCCCACTGCTGATTCTGGGTGTGCATGGCAATGGGTTTCTTTGAGCCAGTGTGGCTCAGATACCAGCTCCACCGGCCTCCCCTCCAGCCAAGGAGCAGGGCTCTTGCTGCCCTTGCCCCCAGAGGGGGACATGTATAGGCTGGCAGGAGCCAGTGAGTGAGGAGCTGTGACAGAGGGTGTGTACTGGGCCGGGTAGGGCACCGGCTGTGATGAACCCATGCAGCCTTTCTCCCCTATGGCTTGCAGGGGACGCTGGCAGAGGCCAGGGGTGACCCATGCCTGTCCTGTCTTGCAGGTTGAGGTACATGGTGAAGCAGCTGGAGAATGGCGAGGTGAACATCGAGGAGCTGAAGAAGAACCTGGAGTACACAGCCTCGCTGCTGGAGGCCGTCTACATCGATGAGACCAGGTAGGCTGGGGCATGCCTGCCCCGTAGCGCCCCTGGGCATGCTAGGGGCTATACTGGGGATGGCTCCTCCTGGGGGAAGGCGTATAGGGGATGGGGTGCCCCTTTACAGGGGTGGGGGGGTACATAGGCAATGGGGTGCCATGCTGACAGGGGTGTTTATAGGAACAGAGTGGTGTCCTGCCTGGGCAGTGGGGGGGGGGGGGGTTGTAGGGTGCCGGGTGCCAAGCTGTCCTTCAGTGGCTCAAGAAAATGAGCACCAGCCTCCAGGCAGACGGCTAAGAACCGGGGCACAGCCCCCTCGAGTTCGGAGCTTAGACTCCTCAGGCAATGTAACAGCTCAGCCACAGGGTCGCAGACAGTCCCCCATGGCACTCAGATCTGTCCTGCCACCAGGTGAGTCGGCCTTCCTTCGTGGCAGACGGTCCCTTACTCTAGGGATCACGGCAGTAGTCCAGTTACTCCCAGTCCCAGAGGGCCAGTCACTTACTTACCGCAGTTCACACCAAAGACAACGCTTATAACCAACCCTGCAATGGATCGTAAACAGGTTTATTAACTAGGAGAAGGAACTAGAGTCATTTACGAGGTGGAGTCACGTGAACATTCACACTCAAATGAGTCCCACGCTTACGTTTCAAAAGGCAATAGGCTCTTCTATGCTAAGCAAACTCAGCACGGTCCTTTGGGCGAACCCAGGCTAAGTACTGGGGATCGTTTGCTTGTGCCCAGTAATCCTTGCCCCTCAAAGTCCAAGCAGTGTAAAGCATGGGCAGTGGGAGAAGGTAGGGCTGCATGAGGCAAGTCTCCTGCCCCCAACTCTGCCCCTGCTCCCCCAGCACCACGGGAAGGGAGGAGGGCACGGCTCCAGCCTCCCCAGCCCTAGAGCACTGGGGAAGATGGGCAGAGCGCAGCCCCAGCCTCTCTGGCCCCAGATCACGGGGAGGACCTGGGGTCAGAGGGTGGGTGGGGCCATGCCTGGTGGTTTGGGAAGGCAAAGCCCTGCCCTGTCTATTATATCTGCCACCCCGGGTACGGTTCCTCCTCGTTAGTGCTCTGGATTGATTTCCCCTTTCTGCTTCCAGCTGTAAATTCAGCTATAGGGAGGAATTCACTCGTGTGGCTCTTCTTCCTGGGGGCAGTGTGGGAGGGGGCAGCAATCAACAGTCTTTTGTCCTTTGATGTTCATCTGCTGAGTGTGCGGGGTGGGGGTGGAGGGGGGGAGCGGAGGCTCCGTGGCTGGGCAGAAAACACCTGCTGGAGACTAGGTTCACTCCCCTTAATGCTTCTCCGCGGTCTGACGCGTTACCATTACAGACCAGACCTAACCATGACCTGGTCTCATGGGAGGCAGACGCTGCCAGTGAGATGAATGCAGACGGCCACTCCCAAGCATTTCACAAAGTCTAAACACATTCTTCTAACCCTGACCCGTTTGAACAGTGCGACACACAGGGGAGCCAGCCGGGTGCCCGCCGTGCGTTTGTCGGTCTTCGGCTGAGACGTGGGGCTTCGGCATGAGCTGGGATGAGGTCTGCGAGCATCACCTTGGGATGCCATACAGGGCACGTGGGCGGAGGGCCCATGGCTTTCATAGGGCCCGGGACACTATGCAGATGGAGCATATGGGGGCGTGTCCAGGGATGGCACGTGGGGCTGGTGTGTGTCCGTTCCTGGTTCACCGGCAGTTTCCATTTCAGGCAAATCCTGGACACAGAGGATGAGCTGCAGGAGATCAAGTCGGACGCGGTGCCGTCTGAGGTGCGGGACTGGCTGGCTTCCACCTTCACCCAGCAGACCCGCGCCAAGGGCCGGCGCTCCGAGGAGAAGCCGAAGTTCCGCAGCATCGTCCATGCTGTGCAAGCCGGCATCTTCGTGGAGAGGTTCGGAGCTGGGGGGGGATGACACAGGGGGCTGTCTGGGGGAGCTTGCAGGGTGCTGTGTCGGCATGGCGGAAGTGAGCAGTTTGCCTGGTAGAGGGGATTGTGAGCCTGGACCGGTGATTTCTGTTCCTGAATCTGGGAGGGTACTGGGATCTGAGCAAGGGGGAACGAGCTGGGACTCCTGGGTTCTCTTCCCAGCTCTGCGAGAGGAACGGTGTCCCGAGGTTAGAGTGGGGGAGCTGGGAGTCCATATTCCTGGCTCCATTCCTGGATTTGGGAGGAGATAGTTCAGTCACCGCCTCGCTCTGTGCCTCAGTTTCCCATATGGTGCCCAGGGATGCTCCCCACACTGGGTGCATGGGTGAAGAATGCATCTGTTGAGTATCTGCTGAGCACTCTGAGAGTCTGCAGGCAGGTTGGGCAGGGTCACACCCCTGTCCCCTTGCATGACAATGGGTCTGCTTGGCTGGGCTGGCCACCTGCCCTAGTGCCCTTTGGGGGCAAATGGGGAGCACGGCCCCAGCCTCACCTGCCCGCCTCTTGTAGGATGTTTCGCCGGACGTACACGGCCGTGGGGCCCAACTACTCCAACTCCGTCATCAACTGCCTAAAGGTAACAGGGTGTGTGTGTGTGTGTGTGTGTGTGCTGCTGCTCCCCACGCCCTTGACACTGCCTGTGCTCCTGACATGGCTATGGCTCCCCTGGGGGCAGAGGCTGCAGCCCGGCATCCTCTCTGCTACTCGCCCTTGTCGCCCTGCAGCTGTCAGAGCCAAGGGCGACTCTGCCCTGCCCTGGCAGAGCCAAAGTGCCCGTAGCTTGGGGGGGGTCGCCTGGCCCAGCTCTGCCGTGTTCCATCCCAGCCCCCTCCTCCTGTGACGTGCCTGCCATGAGCCTGTTTGTATCGGCTGGGCAGGGCTGGCTGAGGGACAGGGCCGCCCACAACCCTAGGTGTCAGCCCCTCCTTCCCTGAGCTGGGGTACCTGTGCCCCTCCCCTCTTGCTCCCCTTGGTCATGCACTGTCCTCTGAGCCATTCCCAGCCCTGAGCTGGAGACAGGCTGTTTCAAAGGGGAATTCCCTCTGTCTGTAACTCTGCTGGCTGGAACAGGGCCCTGCCGCGGAAGCAGACTGTGCACCCCTCTCCAGCCACGCTGCTCAGTGAGGGGGTGTGACACCCGCTCTGCCCTTCCCCCCGCAGACCCTGGACCTGTGGTGCTTTGACGTGTTTTCACTGAACAGAGTGACGGACGACCACGCCCTGCGCACCATCGTCTTCGAGCTGCTCACCCGACACAACCTCAACAGTCGTTTCAAGGTCAGCGCCTGCCACCGTCCCCTCACCCCCCATCTGCCACTTGCCCCCAACCCCCAGTCTCCTTCCTCCTCCGTGCCCCCCACTGACCCTCTGTCACCTTCCCCTCGCCCCCCACCTGCCACCTTCCCCTCACTTCCCCCCCGGTCTCCTCTGTCTGCCATGCTCCCACCCATCTTCTGCCATCTTCCCCACAACCCCTGCTAGCCCTCTGCTCCTCCCATGCCCCCTGCCCCACACCATGCCCCACCACCAGCTTCCTGCCCACTCAGCCCCAGAGGGCTGGAAGATCCAACGGCCAGTGGACCAGGTGATACTGGGATCTCAAGTCCAGATCTTTGCCCAGCTCTCAGCTGGAGAGGAGGTTTGAGGGACATAGTGTACAGGGGTGGCCAGCAGAGCAGCCACCTGAACAAGCCCTGTGAGGTCACAGCGGCTCTGGACCCATTCTTGGGGTTGGGGGGTTGGCTGCTGGCTCTGTGTGTTGTTGGAAGGGCTGAGCCTTACAGAGGAGAAATCCCCTAAGCTCTTCTCTGAGCCAGCTGATGGGAGCGGTCACGCTGATTTCCCCAGCTCCGCCAAGGCCTAGGTGCACGCCTGTGGGTGTGTGTGTGCACTCACCTACGCATGAACATGGGTAATGCCTGCAGACCTTGGGCAGGATCGAACCTGGGACTTCTCCATGCTCACTGCATGTGCTAAAAGCTCTTCGCTAAGGCTGTAGGAGACTCCTCACTCTCTAGCTCAGGGTGGTTAATCATTTTAGATGAGGGGCCACTTCACTAATTTTTGAAGTGGCTTCGGGCTGCCCTGGAAGGGGCGGGGCCTCTGGTGGAGGGGGCGGGGCCAGGACACTTCCATGCTCCCCCGCCCATAGACTCTGATTAGCCTGGGCTTGGGGGAGCACATGAAGTCTTTGCCCCCAGCCTCCCCTGCCTAGAGGGAACTGCCAGCTGTTCTGAAGAGCTGGAGCTTCCCTCTAGGCACCTGCCCCCTTGTAGTGCAAGAGGAGACTTCACAAGCTGCCCCCAACCCCGGCCAATCGGGCGAGCAGTGCTGCAGGGCGGGGGCAGGGAGCAAGAGACTTTGTGTGCTCCTCCCACCCCCAGGCTCTGATTGACCAGGGGGAGGGGGAGTGGCAGGGCATCCGCGGGCCGGATCCACCCGCCAGGCTGTGCCGGGGCGAGGGGGGGGGGCGAAGCACAGTCGGTCTCCATGCACCATCTGTCTCTGGAGCAGGCTCTCCTTCGCCCCTCCCCCTGAGCGAGTCTCCTCTCCCCCGCCCTAGCAGGGTTGGGACTTGGCAGACAGCACCTCCGCTCCCCGTCTCTTCTCTGCCTCTGCCTGTGGCAGGGCCCTGGCAATGTGGCACCGTCCCTGGGCCAGGCTGCTCCCTGGCAGTTGTGAAACAGGCAGGGCAGGACTGTGAGCCTCCGCCTGGCCCCGGGAGCCTGGTGCTCTTCATTCCCTGGCCTCTTTGCTGGTACTGCTGAAAGACACACCTGGCTTTACCTGTGGGAGCAGCACCAGCTGGATGGGGCCTGAGCCAATCTGACATCCGCAAACAGGGCAAGACCCCCCAAACCACAGGGGAGAGCAGGCCTTTGCTCTGAGGGCAGTCAGCGGCCTGTGGCCTAGAAGCCAGAGCACAGGTCTAAAAGGGTCCTTTTCCCACCTGGGCAGCCTTGAGCAAGTCACTTGAGCTGTCTCTGTGCCTCAATTTCCCCATCTGTCCTGCCTCTAGGGCTTATTACGTGCTGAGCTTTCTGGCTCCAGGACAAGCCGGTGGCCCTCTCTGGCATGCCGATACCACCGCAGTGCCCGGGAGGTGTCTGGCTTGCACGCGGTGCTGCGGCCTGACCCTGGTCTCCTTGCTCTGCAGATCCCCACTGTGTTTTTAATGACCTTCCTGGATGCGCTGGAGGCCGGCTACGGGAAATACAAGAACCCTTACCACAATCAGATCCACGCGGCCGACGTGACCCAGACTGTGCACTGCTTCCTGCTGCGCACTGGCATGGTGGTGCGTGGACACTGGCTGTGCCCCTGACCCCTTCCCAGGGCTCGTGCTGAGGGTCACGGTCTGGTCTCTTCGCTGGCTGGTGGCTGAGGGGGGGAGGCGGGAAGATCAGGGCAGGCTACTGCTTCCTCCCTGGCGCTATGGGCAGGGGATCTCCCCACGCTCCTAGGCTCATCTGGGGAGGGGGAAGCTCCGTTTGGGCTCGAGGATCCAGAGCTTGGTTCAACCAGTTTTAGAGTCAGGGCCCAGCCTGGGGCTGAGTCAGATCCAGCCCCGCGTCCCCAGAGTTTGGGGGTCTTGGTCCAAGCCCCGTAAGTGCTACCTAGTTCCATGCAACAGGTATGTTGGTACCTAGGAGCGGCCTCTCCACCCTCACAGAAATGGGGTAAGTGGAGCTGAGGGCCCTTCTCCTAGCTCCCTGTGTGGGCCCTGCCCTGCCACCCCCTGCACCCGTCACCTACCAGCACAGCCCACGGCCCCTGGGAGGGAGGGAGGGACGTACATTTGGGGGTCACTATATTAAAGTGCTGCTGCCAACATCCCCCCGGCAGGTTATGCAGGAACAGGGGCAGGACGGGCAAGGGGGCTGAGCCGGGCAGGCCCCCTCCTGGGCACTAACAGCGTCTCTGCCCCCCAGCACTGTCTGACGGAGATTGAGGTCCTGGCCATCATCTTCGCAGCTGCCATCCATGACTATGAGCACACGGGCACCACCAATAGCTTCCACATTCAGACCAAGTGAGTGTCCAGGCAGCCACTCACGGCATGGCCGCTCAGCCCGGGATCCCTTGGGCCTCTGGGGAGGAGCTGGGCTTCACTGAGGAACTGGGGGTGGGCAAGGTGCCCATTGGCCAGGGAGCAGGGAGGGGCAGGGTGCCTGTGGGCCGGGCAATAGAGGAGGGGCAGGGTGCCTGTGGGCCGGGCAATAGAGGAGGGGCAGGGTGCCTGTGGGCCAGGCAATAGAGGAGGAGCAGGGTGCCTCTGGGCCAGGCAATAGAGGAGGGGCAGGGTGCCTCTGGGCCAGGCAATAGAGGAGGGGCAGGGTGCCTCTGGGCCAGGCAATAGAGGAGGGGCAGGGTGCCTCTGGGCCAGGCAATAGAGGAGGGGCAGGGTGCCTGTGGGCCAGGCAATAGAGGAGGAGCAGGGTGCCTCTGGGCCAGGCAATAGAGGAGGGGCAGGGTGCCTCTGGGCCAGGCAATAGAGGGGTAGGGTGCCTGTGGGCCGGGCGTAGATATGGGGTGAGGATGGGGACACCTCTGGGCTGGGCACCCTACAAGGGTTTGCATCAGTGGTGGGTGAGCAGCAGATACCATGAGAATTACCCTCCCCCATCGCTCTGGTCCTGCCCGCGTTCCTGCCCTGGCAAGGCCCAGACCTGGTCTGCATTCCAGTGAGGAAGGGTCGGGCTCACTCCAGCCTGCGCTTTGGGCTGGGTCGGCCCCACTGCAGCCTTTGCTTCTGCGGGGATCAGACCCACTCTGGGGGGTGGTCAGCCCACTCCAGCCCCCAGGAGCATGGGGCCTGCTCTTGCCTGCACTTGGGAGTTTCAGCTGCTCTAGCCTGTAGTTCTGGGGGAGGATCAGGAACTCTCCAGCCTGAGCCCTGTGGAGGATTGGGCCCACTCTGGCCTGCACTCTGTGGAGGATCGGGCCTGGCCTGTACTCCAGTGAAGAACTGGACCTTCTCCAGCCTGGGTTCTGGGGCAGAATCAGGCCCGATCTGGCCTACGCTTTGCAGGTTCACTCATCCCTCAGAGATGCAGTTGTGTGACAGGGACCGGCTGCCAGCCTGGTGTGACAGGGACCGGCTGCCAGCCTGGTGTGATAGGGACCGGCTGCCAGCCTGGTGTGATAGGGACCGGGTGCCAGCCTGGTGTGACAGGGACCGGCTGCCAGCCTGGGGCAGCTTCTCCCCAGCCCCAAATCTGAGCTCCTCTGCTCCCAGGTCTGACTGCGCCATCCTGTACAACGACCGCTCCGTGCTGGAGAACCACCACATCAGCGCCGTCTTCCGCATGATGCAGGACGACGAAATGAACATCTTCATCAACCTGGCCAAGGATGAGTTTGGGTGAGGCCCCACCCTGCCAGCCCAGGGCAGAACCCCCTGCTCCCGTCTCCCCTCACTTTGGCCAGCCTGGGTATTGCAATCAATGGCTGATCGTGGTGCCCATCTGGAGAGCAGGCCTCTGCCTATGATCATCTGTGTCCGCCCTCGCTACTGGGCAGCTGATACAGACATCAGCTCTGCTAGGGGCTCAACTCAAAATGGCGGCAGAGAGGGAACTTTCCTCCCCTCCGTGTTTGATTGATCAGTTGTGTTCCTGTGTCACTTGGGAGCGGGCCCTGTGGTGTTGGCACAGTATGGACACAGCACTGACAGGCAGTCCCCAGAATGCCTCGGGGGTGAACTGCTGATGGGATTTTCCCCACCAAGTGACTGTAAAGCACCCCAGCATGCTGGTGGAAGTGGTTAAAGCTGTGAGTCTGTCTCTCTGAGGGTATGTCTACACTACAAAGTTAATTTGAACTAATGGATGTTAGTTCGAATTAACTTTGATAGGCGCTACACTAGCACTCTGCTAGTTCAAACTTAATTTGAACTAGCGGAGCGCTTAGTTTGAACTAGGTAAAGGGATAACAAGTGGAGTTCCTCAAGGGTCTGTTTTGGGACCCGTACTGTTCAATATCTTCATCAATGATGTAGATATTGGGATAGAGAGTACGCTTATTAAGTTTGCAGATGATACCAAACTGGGTGGGGTTGCAACTTCTTTGGAGGATAGGGACATAATTCAAAATGACCTTAGCAAGTTAGAGAAATGGTCAGAGGTAAACAGGATGAGGTTTAATAAAGAGAAATGCAAAGTGCTCCACTTAGGAAGGAACAATCAGTTCCATACATACAAGATGGGAAGCGACTGTCTAGGAAGGAGCATGGCGGAAAGGGATCTAGGGGTCATAGTGGACCACAAGTTGAATATGAGTCAACAGTGTGATGCTGTTGCAAAAAAAGCAAATATGATTCTAGGTTGTATCAACAGGTGTGTTGTAAGCAAAACTCGTGAAGTCATTCTGCCGCTCTACTCTGCACTAGTTAGGCCTCATCTGGAGTACTGTGTCCAGTTCTGGGCGCCACATTTCAAGAAAGATGTGGAGAAATTGGAAAGGGTACAGAGAAGAGCGACAAGAATGATTAAAGGTTTAGAGAACATGACCTATGAAGCCAGGCTTCATGAACTGGGCTTGTTTAGTTTGGAAAAAAGAAGATTAAGGGGGGACGTGATAGCGGTTTTCAAATATCTAAAAGGGTGTCACAAGGAGGAAGGAGAAAATTTGTTCCTCTCGGTTTCTGAGGACAGGACAAGGAGTAATGGGCTTAAAGTGCAGCAGGGGAGGTTTAGATTGGACATTAGGAAAAAATTCCTAACTGTCAGGGTGGTCAAATATTGGAATAAATTGCCAAGGGAGGTGGTGGAATCTCCCTCTCTGGAGATATTTAAGAACAGGTTAGATAGACATCTGTCAGGGATGGTGTAGACGGAGCTTGGTCCTGCCTTGAGGGCGGCGGGCTGGACTCGATGACCTCTCGAGGTCCCTTCCAGTCCTATTATTCTATGATTCTATGATTCTAAACCTCATTTTACGAGGACTACGCCTAGTTCGAACTTACTAGTTCGAATTAAGGGGTGTGTAGCCCCTTAATTCGAACTAGTGGGAGGCTAGCCCTCCCCAGCTTTCCCTGGTGGCCACTCAGGCCAACACTAGGGAAACTCTATTGCCCCCCTCCCGGCCCCGGGCCCCTTAAAGGGGCATGGGCTGGATACAACGCCTGTGCCAGGTGCAAGCCTGCCAGCATCCAGCCAGCAGACCCTGCACCTGGCACGGCTTGAGCCAGCCACCCGATGCCCCCCAGCCCTCCCCCTCTTCCTGGGACCAGGCTGGCGGCTCCCAGGAGCTTGCCCGGGACTGCAAGAGGTGGGCACCCGCCTGGTCTAGTGCGGACATCGTGGACCTCGTCCATGACCTCCGCACTAGGCACAGGAAAGTGGCCGTCTAGGGCAGGAGAGCTGCCAGCCTGGCCACCCAGGAGCAGGTGTGCATGAAAATCAAGGTGGTCCACTGAGACCCCCGACCCTGAACCCTGAGCTTAGAATGGCCGTCCTAGGTCAGACCAAAAGTCCATCTAGCCCAGTAGCCTGTCTGCCAACAGCAGCCAACCCTAGGGACCCTGGAGGGGATGGACCGAAGACAGTGATCAAGCCATTTGTCTCGTGCCATCCTTCTCCAGCCTTCCACAAACTTTGGGCAGGGACACCACTCCTACCCCCTGGCTAATACCACTCCATGGACCCAACCTGCATGACTTGATCTCACTTCTCTTTAAACTCTGTTGTAGTTCTAGCCTTCACAGCCTCCTGCAGCAAGGAGTTCCACAGGTTGACTCTTTGCTTTGTGAAGAAGAACTTTCTGTTACTAGTTTGAAGCCTGCTACCCATTCCTTTCCTCTGGTGTCCTCTAGTCCTTCTATTATGGGAACTAATGAAGAACTTTTCTTTATGCACCCTCTCCACCCCACTCATGCTTTTATAGACCTCTATCCTATCCCCCCTCAGTCTCCTCTTTTCTAAGCTGAGAAGTCCCAGTCTCTTTAGCCTCTCTTCATGTGGGACCTATTCCAAACCTCTGATCATTTTAGTTACCCTCCCCTCTTCCACCCTCTCTCTTTCCCTCTCCCACCTCGTTTTCCCAGTCTCCCCGAGTTTTGTTCAATAAAGAGAGTTTCTATTTTTGAACACACGCTTTCTTTATTTTGTACATCAGGAAGGGGGGCTAGGGAAGGGTAAGTGGAAGGAGGTGAGGGAGGAATGGGGTACGAGCCCCCGATGGGGAGGTCTGGGCTGGCGCTGCGGGCTTCTGGGGGTGGAAGCTCTCCTGCAGCCCCCCAATTGCCCCCTCTCCCCAGATGGCAGCCTGCGGCAAGTGCAGCCGGTCTGATGGCCGAGTGCTGTTATGTGACCAGTGTGGGCACTCAGGGCACTCCAAGACAGGACTGCTTTGCAAGCGGGGCACCCCTGAGAACTGTCTGTCCGGGGTGGGGGTTGGGTCCCTTTAAGCACAGCCCTCGGCTAGCCTGAGGTAGCAGCTCCACGCTCTAAGTCCTACTTTGATGCCCTGCCGGCACTGCTTCCGGCCAGCCTTAACCCCGGTTCAGGGTCCACTCAATGTGGACATGCTAGTTCGAATTAGCAAAATGCTAATTCGAACTAGTTTTTTAGTCTGGATGCACTAGTTCGAATTAGCTTAGTTCGAATTAACTAATTCGAACTAAGTTAGTTTGAATTAGCGCTGTAGTGTAGACGTACCCTGAGATTCACGCAGGGAGGGCCCGGGGCACATCCAGCCCCCTGCACGGGATGGGATCTGGGGTGGGAAACTCACTGTCTGAGACACTAGCTGTATTTCTGAGCCGTCTCTGGCTGGGGACCCCTGAATGGGGAGCCCTGGCAGCAGCGGCCAGCTCAGGTCCATTGGGTTGTGCTGACAGTGCAGCCACAAAGGAGCCAGCTTATGGGATGCAGTGGGCGGGGCAGGTGGGACGGGCTAGGTCCCTGGCGGGACAGGAGTGACCACGCATCTGTTTCTCCACATGGGGAAGGGAGCTGCGGTCCCTGGTGATTGAGATGGTCCTGGCCACAGACATGTCCTGTCACTTCCAGCAGGTCAAGTCCATGAAAACCTCCCTGCAGCAGCTGGAGAGGTGAGTGAAGGGGCGGGGGTGTGCGTGGGGGTGTCTTTCCAGGCAAAGTGCTACTTCTAGGGGAAGCAAGAGGCAGTGTTGGCGAGGAGTATGGGAAAGATGCTTTGTGCACGTAGGAAGTTTATGAGCATGTGGGGCTTTGTGTGCAGCTGATGTGGGTGACAGGATTGTGAGTGTTGCACAAGGATTTTGGGAGTGGGCTATGTGCTGGGAGGAGGGGGGTGTGTGTGTGTGTGTGTGTGTGTGTGTGTGTGTCACACTGACAAATCGAAGAGCCGTAAGAACAATTCAGCGCCCGGAGAAGCTGCCTGCCAGGGCGAGACTGAAGAAGCTCCATCTACTTAGCTTATCAAACAGCAGGGCGAGAGCTGACCTTCTCCTGTCTGGTAATCCCTACATGGGAGCAGATCTCTGAGAGTGAAGAGCACTTTAATTTTGTTGTCAAAGGCTGAGTGGGAGCCAGTGGCTTGAATCAGCAGCTCAGCAAATTCAGGCTAGAAAAAGGCAGAAAAGGTTAAGTGAGAAGACTTAACCCTTGGGAAAACGGGCTGGGGATGCAGTGAATTCTTGGTCGCCTGGGGCCGACCTGTCTATGCCTCTCATGCCTCCCTCTGCAGGATCGATAAATCGAAAGCACTGTCGCTGCTGCTGCATGCAGCTGACATCAGCCACCCCACCAAGCAATGGAGCGTCCACAGCCGCTGGACCAAGGCTCTCATGGAGGAGTTCTTCAGACAGGTAGTGTGGGAGGGCCAGCCACTTCCCAAGGCCTATGGCATTGTTTCAGATTTTGGTTGTGGGGAGGATGACCTGTGATGAGGGGGAAGAGTGAGAGCACTGGGGCAGACTGAGGACAGCAGCTTCAATAGTGTTATTGAGCATGCTCAGTACAAGCCAAGGAGCAATTTGAGGGGGACTGATCCCATTTGTCCCCCCCCCCCTCCCCCACAGATATCACCTCTTAGGTACTGTAAAACTCTAGTGTTTTTGGCAGATAACTTAGCAATTACCTGACAGGAGCACTGTCTTTAATTTCTATATAAAAGAAAGAATGGAATAAATACGGGTATGTCTGCACTAGCCCCCTAGTTCGAACTGGGGTGGCTAATGTAGGCATTCGAACTTGCAAATGAAACCCGGGATTTAACACCTCATTGCAGGAGGAGTAACAGTTAATCCGAACTAAGGACTTAGTCCGGATTAACTTCTGACTGCCGTGTGTAGCAGTCAGTTCAAACTAAGGGGATTTAAAAATGGCGCCCGCCCGGGAACATGCAGATGAAGCTCGGGATATTTAAATCCCGGGCTTCATTTGCAAGTTCGAATGCCTACAATAGCCACCCTAGTTTGAACTAGGGGGCTAGTGTAGATATACCCTATTAGACCCACTCAGCTCTAATATTAACATGGTCAGGCATCTTGTGGCAAGTCACTTAAGGGACGCTGGTTAGCCTTAAAATGTTAATATATATAGTCTTACTTTGTTACTAATTTTGCGGGGAGAGAGAGAGAGAGAGAGAGAGACTGTCAGGACTCTTGGGCTCTATCTCAGCTCTGGAAGGGGAGTGGGGTCTAGTGGGTCACAGCAGGAGGCAGATACATTTGGGCGCTATATAAGAACATCAGAATGGCCCTACTGGGTCAGACCAATGGTCCATCTAGCCCAGAATCCTGTCTTCCATCAGTGGCCAATGCCAGATGCTTCAGAAGCCATGAACAGAAGAGGCAATCATCAAGTGATCCATCCCCTGTCGCCCGTCCCAGCTTTGGGCAAACAGAGGCTAGGGACACCATCTCTGCCCACCCTGGCTAGTAGCCTGGGATGGACCTATCCTCCTTGAACTTATTTTGTCCTTTTTGGAACCCTGTTATAATTTGGACCTTTTCACCATCTCCTGGCAAAGAGTTCCACAGGTTGACTGTTAAGAAATAATTTGTTTTGCTTGTTTTAAATGTGATTGGGTCAGCTTCTTGTGTTATGTTAGTGAAGGAATAAATAATGTTCCCTGATTCCATTTTTCCACACTATTGATAATTTTCTAGACATCTGACACATCCTCCGACCCTTTAGTCATTTATTTTCCAAGCTGAAAAGTCCCAGTCTAGTTAATCTCTCCTCATATGGAAGCTGTTCCTTACCCCTCATCATTTCTGTTGCCCTGCCTGTACCTTTTCCAAATCCAATCTATCTTTTTCAGATGCATGCAGTATTCACAGTGTGGGCACACCATGACTTTATATAGAGGCAATATGACATTTTTCTGTTTTATTATCTACTCCTTTTCTAATGATTCCCAATATTCTTTTAGCTTTTTAGTTTTTAGACAGCAACTGCACTGCACATTGAGCAGATATTTTCAGGCAACTATCCACAATAATTCCAAGATTTCTTTCTTGAGTGGTAACAGCTAATTTAGACCCCATCATTTTTGTATGTATAGTTGGGATTATATTTTCCCATGTGCATTACATTGCGTTTATCAACACTGAATTCCATCTGCCCTTGTGTTGCCCAATCACCCAGTTTTGTGAGATCCCTTTGTAGCTCTTTGCAGTCAGCTTTGGACTTAACTATTTTGAGTAATTATGTACTATCTGCAAATTTTGCTACCTCACTGTTTGCCCCTTTTTCCAGAACATTTATAAGTTTAACAATACTGGTCCAAATCCCAGCAGCATGACACTCATTCCCGTTCTGTCTTGTAAGTGCAGTACCTGGCAATATTCTCATGAGGATCTAAGGATCCTTCAGTTACTTGAATGACCAGCCTTTGGTTATTCTTAATCACCTGCCTCCCTCTTTTTATAACAAACTCCCTGCCCCAAAGGCAAAGCTGCAAGCAGCTCAAACTCTGTTGAATTTAAGAACTGCCTGTGGAGCTGGGGCATGCAGCGTTACGCAGACCTCAAGTATGAAATCCAGGGGCTCCCCCGAAATCCCCTTAAATAGCGCCTTTAGCTCTTTCACAGTGAGTCATGTGGCCTCTTCCCTGCTCCCTTGAAAGCTGAACGAGCCCATGAGGTTCCAGGCTTTGGCCAGAGGCAGTTCAGGGGATCCAGGAGCCTGCAGCTCCACAACATTCACCCTGGAAACCTGCCTCAGGTGGCGAGAGATCCCCAGTGATTCCAGTGTGACCTGCTGCCAGGCTCCGGCTGCATGCGGAGAGTGGGACAGCATTGCTAAAGCTCCCTTGAACTGGCTCCTCTCGGCCAGGAATGGTCAATTTGCTTACACAGGTGACCCCAGATGAGGCACTGGAGCTCTTCCCACCCCGTTGTGACCTCCTTGGTCCACCCCCAAGTGTGGGCCTGCCCCAGGATCACTCTGTTGGGCACAGGCTTCCCTGTGGCTCTCGAGTACCATCTCGCTTTCTGAGCCATTGCTGAGCTAGGGCCGTGATTCTGAACCAGCCCCCTGACAGCAGAGAGCCCAGCCAAAGAGCTGTGGGCTGGAGATGCCCAGAAGTAGCGCCGGGGCCCTGGGAGAGGAAGGAAGGTGGCTCAAAGCCTGTAGTGGAGCTGGGAAGCAAGCCCTGGAGTCCTGACCCTCCCACTGCTGTTAGACCCAACTTAGCTTCTCACCAACCAGGCAAACAGCACAAGCCCCATTTTACTGATGAGGAAACTGAGGCATACTGAGGGGAAGGGGCTTGCCCTGGATCACATGGTGGGATAGGGGAGCCAGCAGATGATGGCCCCAAGCCTGGCACTGACTGCACTTGCTCTTGCTGCCTCTGGCTCCGGGGTGGGTGAAACAAGGCACTGGCTGGTTGGAATGGATTTTGAGATCATTCTCTTCCAACAGCCACATGGTGACTCCGATGGCACGTGCGCACCCAACAGCCACATGGTGACTGTGATGGCATGTGGCCATGGGGCACACAACAGCCACATGGTGACTGTGATGGCATGTGGCCACGGGGCACACAACAGCCACATGGTGACTGTGATGGCATGTGGCCACGGGGCACGCAACAGCCACATGGTGACTGTGATGGCATGTGGCCACGGGGCACGCAACAGCCACATGGTGACTGTGATGGCATGTGGCCACGGGGCACGCAACAGCCACATGGTGACTGTGATGGCATGTGGCCACGGGGCACGCAACAGCCACATGGTGACTGTGATGGCATGTGGCCACGGGGCACGCAACAGCCACATGGTGATTCTGATGGCACGTGGCCACGGGGCACGCAACAACCACATGGTGATTCCGATGGCACGTGGCCACGGGGCACGCAACAGCCACATGGTGACTGATGCCACGGGGCACACAACAGTCACTGCTGAGTGCGATGGCATGCGGCCACGGGGCCTGTGACAGCCATGTGGTGGACGGGGACAGAGGATGCCTGAGGATGTTGTGAAGGCCAAGACTATAACAGGATTCGAAAAGGACTGTCAGGCTGGGAATGGGTGACGGGATGGGTCACTTGACAATTCCCTGGTCTGTTCATTCCCTCTGGGGCACCTGGCACTGGCCACTGTCAAAACATGGGGCACTGGCCAGATGGACTTTCAGCCTGACCCATGTGGCCGTTCTTATGTTCCTATTCCATATGGCCATGGGGCAGAATTGTCTGTGGGGCATGTGATAACACGAAGCAATGGGGTGTGGCCCGAGTGCTGACTCCGGTGCTGTGCGACTACGGGTGCAACAGCTGTATGGTGTTTGCACTGCCGTGGGGCACGACCGCCATGTGGTAACTGCGCTGCCAGGGGGCATCACTAGGGACTCATCCCCGCTGGCATCTGCAGCTCCAGACCCTGGGTGACCCAGCCTTGCTCCAGGCGACGCAGGCAGATGGGTGCAGAGCGAGGCCATGTCCTGCCCCCAGGGCTGTGTTTTGACCAGCCAAGAACTGAGCCCAGGCGTCTGGCTCGTGTGTCCCACGCTCAGAGCAGTCACCCATTGCACCCCTCTCCTGCGCTCAGGCTGCTCGTGTCCCCCTGGGGCCCAGGCGTTCGGCAGGGTTAACCGTTCTCTTTGCCTTGTTTCTCCCAGGGGGACAAGGAGGCTGAGCTGGGCCTGCCCTTCTCTCCGCTCTGTGATCGCAAGTCCACACTGGTGGCCCAGTCCCAGATTGGTGAGTCGCTGCCCTGCCCGTCGGGCCAGGCCTTGCCCTCATGTTGGGGCACTGGGTGCGTCGTGCTCTAACGCCCCATCCCTCTGCCTCCGCAGGTTTCATTGATTTCATCGTGGAGCCAACGTTCTCGGTGCTGACAGACGTGGCGGAGAAGATTGTTCTCCCGCTGGTGGAGGAAGGTTCCAAGACTAAGTCCTCCTCCAGCCAGCAGAGCAGGTGGGTGCTGGCATGGGTGGCGCAGAGCAGCTAGAAAGCTCAGGAGGGTGTTACTAGCACACAGGCCCATGTAGGCCCCCAGCACACTCAGGGGCAAGGAGCTGAGCCTTACAGTGGCTGCTGGGCACAGAGATTATATCATTATCTCTACATTGCAGTTGGGGAAACTGAGGCAGGGAAGGGCCTGGCTCGTAATCACATGGCAAGCCTATAGCAGAGTTGGGATTGGAACCCAGGAGTCCAGGCTCTGAGGCTGTGCACACAGCCCATAGGCCCAGTCCAGCCCATGCATCTTGTGCCATTTCCCCCTTGGGGGAGTGTAGCCCCAGGGAAGGGCAGGTGCTGGCTCACCTCTGACCGCAGGGATCCCCAGGACAGGGCAGAGCAGCTGTGAGTCCTGGCTGAAGTCTGGTCAGTGGGGGCGGCCTAGGCACCTCACTGGTTCCTTCCCAGCCAGTGCCACCGGCTCTGGAGTGTTGCTGGCTGACCAGCTCTGGGCCCCAGCTGGGCCTGGTGGGCCTCAGGCCTCCCTCAGGAGGTGGTGACACTGCTGGGACCTAGGACCTGAAACCCCTGGGCAGAACCCACAGGCCAGGGCCAGGCTGTCACAGCTGCCTTCATTGCTCTGGGGGAAGGGAGCTCTTCATTGTACCCGTAGTGGGGACGGGGAGGGGGATCCACGTGTTCTCCGCAGGAAGGGGCAGGGGGAGAGGGGCGAACTGGGGCTGCCCAGAAAACCAGAATTCCAGGGTGTGAAAACTGCCCAGGATACCGTATTGGGCCAGAAGCGAGACCTTTGAACCTATTGGACAAAAGCCCAGGGAGCAAGCGAGATGCACCCCAATGCCGGGGCGCTCTCTGGGGCTGTGGGGGACACAGGCTCCTGCTTAGCCCAATTCAGCGCAGGTCTCCCACAGCCCTGGGGGCCCAGCGCTGGGGCACTGGCTGTTCTGGGAAGTGGGGGGCACACAGGGGCTCTGTCCCTGCTCTTGCCCAGAAATTGCATCTTGGCCTGAGGCCCCAGCTTGGGAGCAGTCTCCTACAGTCTCAAGCCGGCTGGGGCTTAAATGTAGCGAATGCCAGGAAAAGGCAGTGATCACCCCGAGAGCCCACGTCCCATGTCACTGCAGCACTTCTGCTGGGGTCTCCATTCCGGCTGTGCGTTCGGCTTGTTTCTGAGCTGCTTGGAGGGGATGTCTGCAGGGCTGGGCCAGCTCCTCCCAGGGAGGGGGGCACCCAGTGGGCTAGATGGGCCCGTGTCCTCGGACCCCGTCCTCAGGGCCACCCACTGTCCATGGACTGAAAGGGTGGCCAGGCGGTAAAGTGAGGTAGTCACCAGTGCTGCCCAGAGGAGCCAGACCCCCATGTAGGCTGGTGCTGCTGGATGAGCCCTGGGGCCTTGGGAGGCAGTGCAGCCTGTGAGACTGGACAGCAGGACACCTGTGTCCTGCTCCCATCTCTGCTACTGATGATGTGGCTGCAGGTAAAACCTACCTGCCAATGCCTCAGTTTCCCCTTGTGGAAGATGCTGCCACTCCTAGCAAAGCTGAGTTAGCCGAGCCGGGGTCTCCCCTTGCTCCATAGGTTAAGGCCAGCATGGACCGGCAGCTCACTGGCCTGTGCTGTGCAGGAGGCCAGGTGCATTGGCCAACAGCCGGCCACTCCTCTGGAGCCCGGTGACTTTAGTCTGAGCATGGGGAGCTAAGCTGTTGTGGGCCACGGACAGAGCAGGGAGTTCGACATGCTGCCAGTGCCCCAGGGCCCTGACAGGGCGGGGTCTGATGAGTGGGACCTGCCCAGAGGATCTCAGTAGGTGATCCTTGCTCCCTGCTGCAGAGGAAGGCAAACCCCTGACCCCAAGGTCCCTGCTGGTTTGACCTGAGCATGTGAGTGAGACCTACCAGTGGGCATCTGGCCGGTGCCCAGCTCAGAGCACTGGCCCAGAACTTCCCTGAGCTCGGCAACAGTACTCACCCTAGCCCTAGCACCCCCAGAGCCCTTCCTACCTCCCGAGATTCCCGGGGCGCAGTCCCCTGCTGGAGCTCTGGGACCGGGCTGAACACTCCACCTGGCAGTACCCAGCACGTCCTTAGGCCAGCGAGGCGCCAATCTCTGCTCCAGACAGGACTTTGAAAGTCTCCCCCCCGCCCCCCGAGCCTCAGGAATATGGAAACTAGCCACTCTGGAGACCGCCCCAAAATGCTGGTTCAGGCTGAGCTGCATCCCAGTCTGCCCTGGCCCTGGCCTGCCCCACAGGAAAGGCAGGTTCCTAGGTGCGCTCCCTGCCTGTGTCCCCGCTGGGCCCTGCAGGAGCTCCCGGCAACCCTACTTTCTCTCTGTGTGAAGAAGGGGAATTTCAAGGTGTCCCTTCCAAAGCCCTTTTATCTCCGCCCAGCGCTGGGGAGCAGGGATCAGGAGCAAGCCTGGCCCGGGGCAAAGTCAGTAAATGATTCACTTGGAGCGGGGAGTCACAGCCCAACTTCAGAGCTTCCCCGCTGCTCTGTATGCGCCTGCCAGCTTCCCTGTAGCCGGAGAGCCGGAGGCGAGCGACCCAGCTGGGACCCTGCCGATGGCTCCAGGCTGCAGTGCCTGAGCCTCACAGACATGAAGTCACCGAGCCTCCCCATTAGCTCATGTTCATCATTATCACCGCTTCCCCCAGGGGAAACTGAGGCATTGAGCCCAGGGGCCTGATCCAGAGTCGTTCCAGTCACCTGAATGCACTTTGGGTCAGGCCCCAGACAAGTGGCAGAAGTGGGGACAGAGCCCAGGCTCTCAGCCCCCCCTGCTTCAGCACCCTAGAGCCCCTTCCCCTCCCAGAGCGGGGGGCGGAGCCCAGGCGTCCTTAGCCACAGGACAAGTGGCCAAAGACCAGGAGGTTGGTGGTGGGGGCGGCCGCTGGACACGACACCATGAAGCCTGAACACGTTTTGTGTGACGTTCGCCTGGCTGTGTCTGCCGCCCCCCCCCCCATCACAGGCACAGTCCACCCCTCCCTGGCAGTGGTTTGCTGCTCCAGCTCCCAGCTGCCTCGTGTGCGATCTGAGTGCGCCCCCTGCTGGCCCTGAGCGTAACACCAGCGGGGCTGCGGGGAGTCCTGGGAAGGAGCAGTGGGTCCGGTCAGACTTGTACAGCACTGCGCTAGCTCCAGGCCACCCCCTCACCGGGGTCAGTGCCAGCAGAGCCTCCCCGCTGGCAGCAGTGCCTGGCTTCGGGCTGGCAGCATTCCTGCTCTCCCTGCTCCCCCTGCTGGATGCCAGTCTCACGTCAGACCCACACTGAGCAGGTGCTCCGGAGCGGCCGTGGGGCCTAGTGCTCAGTGCAAGGGACGGGAGCTGTGAGGCAGGAGTCTTGTCTCCCTCCTGTGTGTGAAAACTGGACAGGTCACATAGCCTCCTGTGCCTCAGTTTCCCCTCTGTGCCAGGAGGGCTGTGGGGTGCCCGGGAACAGGTGCATTCAGGGTTATTGGTTACTCCAGGCAGCTCCCCTGAGCACAGGCTGGAGAGGAGGAGATAAGCCCTCCAGGTCCTCGCCCCAGCCCCTCCATCCCACCTGCTGTGGCTCCCAGCCTTGGTGTGGTGCTGAGTGGTTCCCACACTGCACTGGCGCTGCCCCCTCTGGCTTCCCCGCAGCTCCCAATGGAGGCAGCCGTCCCTGGACGAGCATTCAGAGCTGGGCGACATCAACACCGACATCACCAGCTTCCGCTCCACCTGGAGCAAGTACATCCAGGAGAACAAGCAGAAGTGGAAAGAACGAGCGGCCAGTGGTATGTGCTGGGCATGGGAGGCTGGGGGGGAGCCCTCTGTGGAGAGACCCTTCCCCACCAGTCCAGTCTGAGAAACCCTCAGGGGGCTTGCACCCCCTACCCCCGCCCCCTGCCCTGACTGTGGGTTTAGACAGCCTGAGGGCAGTGTGACCCCCTCGCCGGTCCCAGCAAGGGCCATGGTGCATGAGACGAAGGGTCCGGCGGTGGGTGGCAAGTGGGCTCTGAGCTGTGGCAGTGGCAGGCCCATCGGGCTGAGGGTGCTCGTGGGAGCAGGGCAGAGCAGAGGCTGGTCACTTCATTCCAAATCAGACCAATGCAGGGAAGTGGAGTGAGATGGAGAAATGCTGGACGCTTCAGTCCACACAGGCTACAGGACGGCCCTGCATGAGACGAGTTGGCAGGTCTCAGCTCCGTCCGCATGCAGATGGCACTAAGCAAGGGCTGTGGAGCCAATGGGCCACCTGCACTAGCTCCATCCGGAGCAGGGTCCCCGCAGGCCCATCTTGTGAGCTGTCCCCAGTGCCCCAAATGCCCTGTCTCCCCAGGGATCACTAACCAGACTTCCATCGATGAGCTGTCACCCTGCGAGGAGGAGCCACGGGTACCCGAGAACCAGCACAATCAGAACGGCGATGTGGAATAGCACAGTCAGCGAGGGATCTAGGTGAGCTCCGGTCTCTGCCATCCCGCAGTCTGTACAGCCTGGTGCCAGTCACCGCGAGCCCCCCGTCAGCGCGGCCTGGCGCTGGCTCCGGTCACCGCGAGCCCCCCGTCAGCGCGGCCTGGCGCTGGCCCCGGTCACCGCGAGCCCCCCGTCAGCGCGACCTGGCGCTGGCTCCGGTCACGGCGAGCCCCCCGTCAGCGCGGCCTGGCGCTGGCTCCGGTCACCACGAACCCCCCGTCAGCGCGGCCTGGCGCTGGCCCCAGTCACCGCGAGCCCCCCGTCAGCGCGACCTGGCGCTGGCCCCAGTCACCGCGAGCCCCCCGTCAGCGCGACCTGGCGCTGGCTCCAGTCACCGCGAGCCCCCCGTCAGCGCGGCCTGGCGCTGGCTCCAGTCACCACGAGCCCCCCATCAGCGCGGCCTGGCGCTGGCTCCGGTCACCGCGAATCCCCCGTCAGCGCGGCCTGGCGCTGGCCCCAGTCACCGCGAACCCCCCGTCGGCGCGGCCTGGCGCTGGCCCCGGTCACGGCGAGCCCCCCGTCAGCGCGGCCTGGCGCTGGCCCCGGTCACCGCGAGCCCCCCGTCAGCGCGGCCTGGCGCTGGCCCCGGTCACCGCGAACCCCCCGTCAGCGCGGCCTGGCGCTGGCCCCGGTCACCGCGAACCCCCCGTCAGCGCGGCCTGGCGCTGGCCCCAGTCACCGCGAACCCCCCGTCAGCGTGGCCTGGTGCTGGCCCCGGTCACCGCGAGCCCCCCGTCAGCGCGGCCTGGCGCTGGCCCCGGTCACCGCGAGCCCCCCGTCAGCGCGGCCTGGCGCTGGCCCCGGTCACCGCGAACCCCCCGTCGGCGCAGCCTGGCGCTGGCTCCGGTCACCGCGAACTCCCCGTCGGCGCGGCCTGGCGCTAGCTCCGGTCACCGCGAGCCCCCCGTCAGCATGGCCTGGCGCTGGCCCCGGTCACCGCGAACCCCCCGTCAGCGCGGCCTGGCGCTGGCTCCGGTCACCGCGAGCCCCCTGTCAGCATGGCCTGGCGCTGGCCCCGGTCACCGCGAACCCCCCGTCAGCGTGGCCTGGCGCTGGCTCCGGTCACCGCGAACCCCCCATCAGCGTGGCCTGGCGCTGGCACCTGGCGCTGGTCACTGCAAACCCCCTGTCAGCGTGGCCTGGCGCTGGCCCCGGTCACCGCGAACCCCCCGTCGGCGCGGCCTGGCGCTGGCACCTGGCGCTGGTCACTGCGAACCCCCTGTCAGTGCGCCGGCTGGGTTGCATCCCACTCCCGCTCTGCCTGAGTGTAAATGGCAGACGAGGGAAAGGGAAGCGCCAAGGCTGGCAGGCTCAGAGCACACCCAGCGAGCCAGCTCTGTCCAGGGCTCCCTGCTCACAGCCCGTAGGGGAGCCTGGCCTTTCCTGGCATGGCACAGCCAGGGATGCAGCCCTTCTCTGGGCTGGCTCAGCACCTCCAGCAGCAAGACTCCCGGGGTATGTCTACACTACCCCGCTAGTTCGAACTAGCGGGGTAATGTATGCATACCGCACTTGCTAATGAAGCCCGGGATTTGAATTTCCCGGGCTTCATTAGCATAAGCGGGGAGCCGCCATTTTTAAATCCCCGCTGCTTCGAACCCCGTGTAGCGCGGCTACACGGGGCTCGAACTAGGTAGTTCGGACTAGGTGCCTATTCCGAACTACCGGTACTCCTCGTGAAATGAGGTGTACCGGTAGTTCGGAATAGGCACCCTAGTCCGAACTACCTAGTTCGAGCCCCGTGTAGCCGCGCTACACGGGGTTCGAAGCAGCGGGGATTTAAAAATGGCGGCTCCCCGCTTATGCTAATGAAGCCCGGGAAATTCAAATCCCGGGCTTCATTAGCAAGTGCGGTATGCATACATTACCCCGCTAGTTCGAACTAGCGGGGTAGTGTAGACATACCCCCTTGCCCTGTGCACACAGTGACTGGCCTGGGGTACAGCGATTCCTGCCCCAGCAGTGAGTGCCTACACGTTGGCGCCGCCTTGGCTCTTGGGCTGTCAGAGGCATGTGGGGCATCTCAGCCCAGACCTTGTGGCTGTCACAGCAGAGCCGCCAAGCAGTGGCTGGGTGCTCCGGCGACAGCCTCCCTTCTATCCCCGTCCTCTAGGTGTGAGGGTGCACCCGGGCACCCCTAGCTCAGACTGTCGGGAGTGGCATGGGCAGCTGCTGTGCGGTGCAGGGGGGTGGGACGGGCAGCGCTGGGCTGAGCAGGAGGGGGAGGTGGGACGTACTGCCCTGCCCACAGGGAGCCATGCGCCTATGTGCCCTCACACTGGCACGGGGAGCACTCGGGTGCCCAGGGGTAGTGGGACGCGCTGTACGGCCCAGAGGTGTCCCTGCACCAGCGCACCCAGGGGCTGGCACGGTGCCGGGTGGGCGCTGGCTCAGCAGGGCCTGGTGAGCAGGCAGATCCTGCTGTCTAGGCCTTGACTCTCCTGCTCTGGCCCAGCAGGTCCCTTTTCCGACTGAATGATGCAGTTTAGTCCAAAGTCTTCGATGCCATCGAAATCAGCACCATCGCAGGAGGAGCCGCCCCGGCCGGAGGGCGCGGGAACAACCATTGCCGAGATAGAATTCTTAAATGTCACCTGAGAGCCGAGGGAAACCCAGATGTCACCAAGCACATGACCTGAGCCCATCCACGTCCTCCCTCGCCACCCCCCAGAGCCCTGCAAAGGCCAGGCCCGCCCTGCCAAGCCAGGCACAACAGCCCCTGTTCCGCCTGCCTTCCAGCCCTGCCCCTCCCGTGGGGGCCAGTGGGGGCATCTCACTGCCCGGCCAGTAAACGCCCAGAGCTGCTGAGCCAGGGCCTTGCCCACCTCTTTGTATAGGACTTGCTCTGTGCCATCCCGAGGTGTCAGATGCCCAGGGGTGAGTGAGGAGAGGCAGCTTCAAGGGGTTGAAGCTGGGCTGGGGAAGGGGTTCCCAAAGATGGAATTTGGGTGGAGGGGGTTCCATGTATGTTCCAACAGCTCCTGTGCCAGGGCCTGAGCCCGCATTGTCAGAACAGCTTTTGGGCTCCTACTAAGCGCCTAGAGGTGGGATCTGGGTCTAGCTGGCACGGGCTGGCAAAGTGGGCCCCACGGCATGACACTTCCTGTGCGCTAAACCCCTCCCCCTGGCGCCCTTCCAGTCTGATTGGGTCAGGGCCCAGCCACTGCCCTTCCCGCGAGGAGCCCGGGGCTCCGGCTGATGTCATGGGGCTGGAGTGGGCGGGTAGCTGCAGGGCCGTGCTCTTTTGCACGCCAAGGAGCTGTCGTGTGGAATCTGGTCCTGCCAGGCCCCGTGTGACACGGGTGCTCGGTGTCACCTTGCACATGGGGCTGTGTACTGTGGCAGGGCAGCCGTGAGGAGGGGCGGAGGCAGGGTGTTCACTCCTACCCCATCACAGAGCAGTGTCATCCTGGGCCGTTCCCATGACTGGAGCGAGGGTTCCCAACCAGGCCCTGGCTCCTCACCGGACTCGGCAACCTCCACAGCCTCCCTCGCGCCCCGCAGCACTGGCATGTTTTGAACCCTGCACTCTGCTCACACACGCACTGACTCTGGCAGCCTCAGCTCACACGTTACCCCCGCCAAGCTGCCGTGCCATGTGCTGCAGCAGGGGTCAGCAAGGTCCCTGGGTGCCAGCAGGCTCCGGGGCGTTGGCACAGCTGGGGGGAGGGGCAGGGCTGGGGGCTGAGCACCCTAGAGGGGCTGGACAGGGAATGAAGATTAGGGGGTGACTGACAAGCATTGGAAGAGCCGGGGGTGCTCTGGGGCTGCAGGCGGGAGAGAGGGGCTCTGGTAGGTTGGGGGGATCCCAGGGCTCAGCTAGCGGGGCTGCAGGCAGGAGGGAGGGGCTCTGGTAGGTCGGGGGGATCCCAGGGCTCAGCTAGAGGGGGCTGCAGTGGGAGGGAGGGGCTCTGGTAGGTCGGGGGGATCCCAGGGCTCAGCTAGAGGGGGCTGCAGTGGGAGGGAGGGGCTCTGGTAGGTTGGGGGGATCCCAGGGCTCAGTTAGAGGGGGCTGCAGACGGGAGGGAGGGGCTCTGGTAGGTCGGGGGGATCCCAGGGCTCAGCTAGAGGGGGCTGCAGACGGGAGGGAGGGGCTCTGGTAGGTCGGGGGGATCCCAGGTCTCAGCTTGAGGGGGCTGCAGGCAGGAGGGAGGGGCTCTGGTAGGTCGGGGGGATCCCAGGGCTCAGTTAGAGGGGGCTGCAGACGGGAGGGAGGGGCTCTGGTAGGTCGGGGGGATCCCAGGGCTCAGCTAGAGGGGGCTGCAGACGGGAGGGAGGGGCTCTGGTAGGTCGGGGGGATCCCAGGTCTCAGCTTGAGGGGGCTGCAGGCAGGAGGGAGGGGCTCTGGTAGGTCGGGGGGATCCCAGGTCTCAGCTTGAGGGGGCTGCAGGCAGGAGGGAGGGGCTCTGGTAGGTCGGGGGGATCCCAGGGCTCAGTTAGAGGGGGCTGCAGACGGGAGGGAGGGGCTCTGGTAGGTCGGGGGGATCCCAGGGCTCAGCTTGAGGGGGCTGCAGGCAGGAGAGAGGGGCTCTGGTAGGTCGGGGGGATCCCAGGGCTCAGCTTGAGGGGGCTGCAGGCAGGAGGGAGGGGCTCTGGTAGGTCGGGGGGATCCCAGGGCTCAGCTTGAGGGGGCTGCAGGCAGGAGAGAGGGGCTCTGGTAGGTCGGGGGGATCCCAGGGCTCAGCTTGAGGGGGCTGCAGGCAGGAGGGAGGGGCTCTGGTAGGTCGGGGGGATCCCAGGGCTCAGCTTGAGGGGGCTGCAGGCAGGAGGGAGGGGCTCTGGTAGGTCGGGGGGATCCCAGGGCTCAGCTTGAGGGGGCTGCAGACGGGAGGGAGGGGCTCCGGTAGGTCGGGGGGATCCCAGGGCTCAGCTTGAGGGGGCTGCAGACGGGAGGGAGGGGCTCCGGTAGGTCGGGGGGATCCCAGGGCTCAGCTAGCGGGGGCTGCAGTGGGAGGGAGGGGCTCTGGTAGGTCGGGGGGATCCCAGGGCTCAGCTTGAGGGGGCTGCAGTGGGAGGGAGGGGCTCTGGTAGGTCGGGGGGATCCCAGGGCTCAGCTTGAGGGGGCTGCAGGCGGGAGGGAGGGGCTCTGGTAGGTCGGGGGATCCCAGGGCTCAGCTAGCGGGGGCTGCAGGTCAGACCTGAGGAGTGGCAATGGCCCATGTCTCGCTCCAGCCCTCTCCACAGCTAACAGTAAATCCCCCTGGACTCTGCCGGCCGGCTCTGCAGTGGGGTGTCTGGGAGCTGCCCAATGCTGACCTTCCCGGGGCCGGGGCCTGGGCCTTGTCTAGATGAGGGATCCGGGGGAGCCCGCTCCAGCCAGTGTGACATCGGACGACCCTCTCAGAGCCCTGCTGGCCCAGAGCTAGGGCGCCTCACTGGCTGCTGAGCCAGTGGCTGTGGGCTAGGACCTGGGTTCTTTGCCCGGCTCCAGGAGCAGCTGGGGAAAGGGGGAGAAATCTGTATTTTAAAGAGCGTATGTGTAGTAGTGCAGGCCGGGCACTGGGCGTCCGCACTCCTGGGCCCTCTCTGCAGCGCTGGGCGTGGGGAGGGTCTCGTGGATGGGGAAAGTCCTGTGAGTCCTTTGCTACTGGGAAGGTGCTTGTGACCAAGGTACCTCCTGCCTCAGTTTCCTCTGGTTCGTGGCACTGCCCCAGGGGTTGCCAAGCTAATGTCCGTGCTGGTTGACAAGTGTTTTGAGATGGGGGCAGGGGGAGGGGAATGGGTGTGTGAGTGAGGCGCTGGGCTCCACCCTGGTGCTGCCTGAGCTTCAGATCCAGGGAACCCTGCTGGGTTTGTTCTGCAGCGCATGCTGGGGGCGCCATGCTCAGTGGGCTGACAGGGCACTCACCAGAGGGGCTCACTGCCCAGGGCTGGGGGCTGGAAGCTGCATGCATAGGGGCCAGAGTGTGGGGCCTGGGGCTGTATCACGACAGGCTGGGAGCCAAGGAGGTGGGGGGTGAGGCTGGGAGGTCACTTGCTATGAGGACCAGGAGCCTGAGGGGATAGCTGGGAGGTACACTTGCTATAGGGCCCAGAAGCCTGGGAGGTAACATTTGCTATAAGGGCCAGGAGCCCGGGAGATGGCTGGAAGGTACATTTGCTATAAGGGCTAAGAGCCCAGGGAGTGGCTGGGAGGTACATTTGCTATAGGGCCAGGAGCCTGGGGTGGGTGGGAGGTACACGTGCTAGAAGGGCCAGGAGGTGTGCTCCCATGGAGGGAGTGAGAGCCATGTGCACTGCATTGTACTTGCTATAGGATATGGGCATGTGGGAAGGAGGGGGAGGTGCATGCTTTGAGGAGTACACTGGAACTAAGTGCTGGGTATTCGGAGGGTTTGAGGCAGGTATACCAGCTGTAAGGGCTGGGTGCTTGTGGGGAGGGAATAGAGGCAGGTATACCAGCTGTAAGGGCTGGGTGCTTGGGGGAGGGGATGGGGGCAGGTATACCAGCTGTAAGGGCTGGGTGCTTGGGGGAGGAGATGTGGGCAGGTATACCAGCTGTAAGGGCTGGGTGCTTGGGGGAGGGGATGGGGGCAGGTATACCAGCTGTAAGGGCTGGGTGCTTGGGGGAGGGGATGGGGGCAGGTATACCAGCTGTAAGGGCTGGGTGCTTGGGGGAGGGGATGGGGGCAGGTATACCAGCTGTAAGGGCTGGGTGCTTGGGGGAGGGGCTGGGGGCAGGTATACCAGCTGTAAGGGCTGGGTGCTTGGGGGAGGGGATGGGGGCAGGTATACCAGCTGTAAGGGCTGGGTGCTTGGGGGAGGGGATGGGGGCAGGTATACCAGCTGTAAGGGCTGGGTGCTTGGGGGAGGGGATGGGGGCAGGTATACCAGCTGTAAGGGCTGGGTGCTTGGGGGAGGGGCTGGGGGCAGGTATACCAGCTGTAAGGGCTGGGTGCTTGGGGGAGGGGCTGGGGGCAGGTATACCAGCTGTAAGGGCTGGGTGCTTGGGGGAGGGGCTGGGGGCAGGTATACCAGCTGTAAGGGCTGGGTGCTTGCGGGGAGGGGAGGGGAGGGGTCATACCTCTTATAAGGGTACCTCCCAACTATCCCCCAGGGCACCTGACCCCTATAGAGCTGGGCTCCCGGAGCAGATTTGTCTTTGGCTCAGCCGAGGAGAAGCTCTGATGCCCCCTGGATGACTTGCCTGTCAGACTAGGGGCCCTGGATGCTGGGTCTTCAAGTGCTGCCCCCCCCCCCCTTCCCAGGATGCTCAGCTGTCTAGGAGCCTGCCCTCTCCGCTGGGCCGGCCCGGCTGGCCTTTGCACTGGGCTGGCTGGAGACACTGATGTCACTGGGCTCTGCAGGGAGCAGTGCTGTGCCCTGACCACAGACATGCATGTATTCAGGAGGGCAGTTCCTGGCTTCTCTCTGAGAGCTGGGGATGGGGCGCTCCCACGCCCAGTCCCTGCGCCATTCAGTGGCACCTGTAGAATCCCTCTTCCCCTTAGGAAGGACGCTGTGGCTGATGGACCACGTTTGCTCCTGGTGCATGGGGAAGGAAGTGGGGCCGGGCGTCAGGACCCCTGGGTACTACCTCCAGCTCTGGGAGAGGAGTGATGTCTAGTGGGTGGAACAGTAGAGTGGGACTCGAGACACAGGTTCTAGTCCAGGCTTTGGGAGCGAACGGGGGAGGGGGAGGATTTGCTGTGTGGCTTTGGGAGAGTCACCCCATGGCCAGTATTGAGTCACCCCCACCCCAGTAACACGGGGCGAGTGATGCTGCAGAGTGCGGGCTGGTTTGGAACTGAGGCTGCTCTGCAGGAGGTGGGCGGGCAAAGGCGCCAGGGAGGAAGAGCAAAAGAGGGACAAAGCCCCCAGCCCAGGCAGAGCCATTTGCCTGTTCTCAGAGCACCCGTGTATCAACTCCAGGCCACACCCTGCTCTTGCCCACACCATGGAAAACCCACACGAGGCCTGGCCAGAGAGCACTGGGAGCCAGCAGAGCTCAGCGCCTCGCAGGGCCAGGCATGAGGTGAGACAGAATCAGGCTCAGAATCAGCAGCTCCCTATCAGGAGCGTCCCCAGGACTGATCTCCTCAAACCGGCTTCCTTGGGGCTCTTTCAGCTGTGAGGACCTTTAATCTGGTCACCGCTTAGTGGCCATGCCCCAGTGGCCCTGAGCTGCTAACCTCTCCCGCCTGCACTGTAAATACACCCGAGCTCACCTCCGCCATGGGTATTCTCTGTACGTGTTTGTACTTCGGGCGTAATTTTCTACCATGCAGTTACTCTTCGTTTCTCGAAACCGGTTATTATTCGAACAGCTCCACATTCCAACGCTGAACCCAAACTCTGCGCATGTGAAAATGAAACCAAGGAACTAAGCAAAAGAACTACGTGAAGGACAAATAAAAAACAAAAGTGAATTAAAACTGGTTCCTGTTGTTTTTCCCCTGCCGATGGGAATAATTTTAAAGTCCTCAGACCAATTGAGAGAAAGAAAAAATCTTCACAGGGGAGAAAAAAGTGATTTATTGATTGATTTTGTTTTTTTAGAAAAAAACAACCCCTGTCTAGTTCATACCCTGGCTCGGGAAACAGAGTGGGATCTAGTTAGAAGGGCAGGATTTTTCTAACAGTTTCTGTAAGTATATCAGAATCAGCAAGTCTGCCACAAAAAACAAAAATCAGTGAAGCCATTGGCTGTTCCAAGGTGCACTCAAGGTAAACATGGCAGCTGCAGTGACGTTAAATGAATTCTTTGCATCAATCATCTCTGCAGTTATGAGGGAGATTCCCACACCTGAGCCATTCCTTGTCAAGGAACAGTTCTGAGGAACAGTCCCAGACTGAGGTGTCAATAGAGAAGGTTTTGGAACAAACTGATAAACAGTAATAAGTCCCAAGGACCAGCTGGTATTTGCCCAAGAGTTCCAAAGGAACTCAAACCAGAAATTACAGCCCTGCTACCCAAGGTATGTACATCAGCCTCTGCCCCAGCTGACTGGAAAGGAGCGACTGTTGTGCTGATCTTTAAAAAAGATGCCAGAGTAATCCAGACAATTACAGGCCAATAAGCCAAACTTCAGTACCAGGCAGATGCGTTGAAGTTAAAGAACAAGATTATCAGACACACAGATGAACACAATATGTTGGGGAAAAGTCAACATGGCTTTTGTAAAGGGAAATCCTGCCTCAAAACATTAGAATTTTTGGAGGGTGTCAACAAGCATGTGGACAAAGGTGATCACCGTGTGCTTAAACGCCTTTGCCAAGGTCTCACATCAAAGGCACTTGAACAAAGTGAGCCATTGGGGCAAACAAGGCAACGTACCCACATGGCTCAGTACCTGGTTAAAAGGCAGGAAACAAAGGGCAAAGTGAAACACTATCCCAATGAACAGTGAGAAATAACAGGTCCCCAAGCAACTGTACTGGGGCTCGTGTAGGTCACAGGTCCATAAATGACCTGGGAAGTAGGGGTGGAGAGGGAAGGTGCAAACCTCCCTGACAACACAACGTTACCCACCAGATGAGCAACTGTGAAGAGTTACAAGGAGCTCACAGAACTGGGTGACTGGGCAACAAAAGAGCAGAAGCCGGTCAGTATGGTCAGTGCAAAGTAACGCCCATTGGAAACCAGCATCCCAACTCCACCGAAGGTGATGGGGGAGGGTCTAAATGCCCTGTTACTAATGGAAGAGTCACGAGTCATTGTGGGGAGTCCTCTGAAAACAGCCACTCAATGGGCAGCAGGGGCCAGAAAAGAAACACCATGTTGGGCATCATTAGGCAAGAGAGAGACTAAACCAGCAAACAGTATAGTGCCACCCTGTTGATCCATGGCATGTGGATATTCACATGCTGAGTGCAACTGGGGTTGCCCCAGCTGAAAAAGTGATGTTAGACCTGGGACAAGTACAACAAGGCGCAAAAAAAGGGATTAAGGGTATGGAACCATGTCTGTATGAGAAGGGCTTAAACAGACTGGGCCTGTTCAGCTTGAGGAAGAGGTGACGAAGGGGGGTCTATAAGACCATGCCTGGAGCGGAGACAGTGAACAGGAAAGTGACATTTACCCTCTCACAGAACACGAGACCCAAGGGTCCACCAATGGAATTGACAAGCAGCAGGTATAAAACGAACCCAAGGAGCCTGGAATTCGTTGCCAGGGGAAGGTTGTGAAGGTCACATGAATAACTGGGTTCAAAGAATACTTAAATTCATGGTGGGTAGGTGCATCAGGGGCTATTAGGCCAGGTTGTCAGGGTGTGCTGGGTGTCCCCGAAGCACTGCCTGCCAGCAGGTGGGACTGGACAATGGGATGGGTCACTCGAAACTGCCCTGCTCTGTTCATTGACTCTGAAGCATCTGGCACCTGGCACGAGTCACTGCTGGCGCCAGGATACTGAGCTGGCTGGGTCATTGGTCCGGCCTAGTGCAGCTCTTCAGGACTCCTTGGCTCTATTTGCCAGCCTGGGAGGGGCGTGGTGCCTAGTGGATAGGGCAGGGGCTGCTGTGGGGTCAGTCAGACATCTCTTTTACGGATCACACAGGGCGTTAACCATAGGACTTTGCCTCTGATCCCCTGGCCATTTCTGAGTGCCATTGTGGTCTAGGCCAGGCCTCTCCTCTCCAGCCAGCTGAGGCCCCTGTTCCCTTGGCAGCTGCTCTGGCTGGGCCTGGGACCAAGCTCAGAGCTGGCTGCACTGAAAGCCTCCTGGCTGCCATGGAGTCACAGCTGGGACAGGGCCTCCCCTCCATGGGATACTAGTGCCCTGGAGCTGCAAGGGGCAGGCCGAGAGCAGGGCCCTGGGAGCCGGGGGCATGTCTGTGCCTGGTGGTCAGTGCTGAGGAGGGGGCTGCCAGAGAGCCCAAAACAGCAGAGACAATGCTCCCTTGCCTCGGCACCACGGGATGGAGGACCCCTCCCAGTGAGACCAATGGAGGCTCCTCCCCCAGGACAAGGGGGCCTTGCCTTCCTGTTATTCTCAGTGCAGGCTGCTGGGGGCTGGACACATCCTCAGCCAGGCCTGCCTCCCGCCAGCCCCCCGCCCCTGCAGCCAGGGGGTGGGACCTGACTGGCCTTTAGAGGGAAACGACAAGCACTTTGAGACACGGCACAGGCCTCAGCCAGTGGCTCCCTGCATGTCCCCCCAGCCAGCGCACTATGCAGGTGGCTCTGCACTGCTCTGTGCCTCATGGCCCGGGGGCCTGCTGGAATGTGGGCGGGGGGCTAGGGAGCAGGCATGACAGGTTCCCCAGGGGCCTCCAGCTTTCCCCCCCCCAGCCGCTGTCCCCGCTCCCGTCAGCTGCTCGGCACCGCCCCCCACATAGCCATCTATCTGGGAAGGAGCTGGAGAGCCACTAAGGCTGAGCCCCCCTGCAGACTGGCCAGGCGAGCAGAATGACCAGGAACACAGCGGCCCCTGCAGCCCTGAGCCTCACTTTGCTTCTCCGGCTTTTATTTTTAACACGCTCCTTCTCAGGAATGAACGGCGGGAATTTCAAAACTAACCAAACCCTTTACTGCCCAGCATGTGCTTGGCCTGTGCAGCTCCCTGCACCTGAGGATGTTAAGAGGGGCTAATCCACTAATCGTGTAGTCGATAAAAGTGTTCTCAACTACACGATTAGTCGATAAGAGAAGGCTGCTGCGGCTCGGCCGTTTAAATGTAGCAAGAGCCGGGCATGCAGGCAGCGCAGCTCCTACTACATTTAAACTGCAGAGGCACAGTGGGGGTAGCTCCTGGACCCGGCTCATGCCAGGTCCAGCAGCCTCCCCTGTCCTCCCAATAGAGGCAGCAACGCAGGGTTGTAGGAGCAGGCAGCACTGCGGAGACAGTGCTGGGGGAACCAGCTTTTAATTTGGCTCCCCCCAGTACCAGTTCCTGCTTCCTCCCCCCACTTGCTGCCTCTGTATCAGCAAGGGCAGCAAGGACGGGGGGGGGGGGAAGCGAGTAGTTGAGTAGTCGACGCGACAACTTGCTTCCACCTCTCCCTGCAACACAGGCACCTGCTGTCCTTGGACTGTGCGACTCCAGAGGGACCGGACACTCCTGCGGCTCACAAGAACAGCCAGGCTTTGGGAAGGGTTAACCCTCCTGCTTCACTGGCCACTCAAGAGCAGGATGAGACCTGCACAGATTATCCTCTGCCTGCTGCAGCGGGCTTCTTCCCCCTTCCTTTGCAGCCTCTGGCACCGGAGAGCTGGGAGACCGGGCAGGATGGGCCCAGTGTCCCCCCCGCACTGCACCCCAGCGCAGGGTGCAATGAGCAGCAGGCACCAACAGGAGAAGATCAGTTTATTGATTGACATGACAGGCTCGGTGCTCTGGACGGACAAAGCGGCAGTGATTTGCAGAGGGCTGAGTGCAGGTGACGACAGACACTCCGGGCAGGGCTCAGCCTCCTGCACCGCCGCACAGGGGCAATGTATGCTCACCTCTCAGGCTTGCCCTGGGGTCAGCCGAGCCCGGCCCAGCTTGGCCCCACCGGTCCTGAGACCTGGCTGAGGGCGGCAGGAGCCCGGTAGGGCGAAAGGCCCTGTGCGCACCCAGGGAGAGGAGGAAGTGCAGAGGTTTTGCTGCAGGGGGTTCCTGTGTGGCTGGGGAGAAAGGGGTGTCCCTGGGCTCCTCAGGGCTCGTCCACACCAGCACAAAGGTGTCTTTATCCCAGGACTGGGACATGCTTGACAGGGTGTGTCAGGTTGGGGAGGGAGGCCGGGGGCAGCCTGACAGAAGGCTCAGCCATTGCCTCATTCCCCCTGTGGCCTCATGCAGAGTGCGAGGCTCTGTGCTGTGCTGTGCTGTGCTGTGCTGGGCAGTGCAAGGAGGAGCTCTCTGGACACTGCATGGAACTACAAATCCGTGCCCGGCCCTGCCAATCCTGCCCAGGGTCATTGTGCTTGCTGTGAAAGGCCCCATGTGTGCCAGGCTGCTCCATCTGCCATGAGCCAGGAAGGGCTGGTGGGGCCCTGGGGCCAGATTGCAGCCTCTCCTTCCCACCCCAGGGCACCTGCTCTACATCAATAAAAAAACCCAAAATCACAAACACCCAAACAGCCATTGAAATCTTAGAAAACAATCATCAAGTGCCCCCTCCAAACTCAGTGATCTTCCTTCTTCCTTCCTCCCTGCTGCGTCGCCCTGCCTCTGTCCTCGAAACACCACTCACACCTGGATGGCACGCCACCTACAGGAGGGTCAATACACAACAGATGTTGGCGTTGGGAATGGGACCCACTCTATGAACTCACAAAAGCAAGGGAACGAAAAGCCATGTTGCTTCCCAATTCATCCTGCTGCTCCTTCACCTGCAGGCACATGCCCTCCCATTGCCATGGCTCCTGTAACCTTAACTCTGCCCATTTTTGCACTGTGTGCACAACTGTTCCCTGGACAATGCTTCTCCAGCACATAGTATGGGGAGGGTTGGGACATGCACTGGCTGTGCTGATAGGGTGATTCAGTGCATACTTCAGAGCAGAAGGGATGAAGGGAGGATGGCATCACTAGGGGCAGAGTTAAGGCTGTCATGGGTGATAGGGAGATATCCAGCCTGAGTCAGATAATGCCTCCCCTTACTGCCCAGAGGATGAGCCCCAAGACCCAGACTGAGTTAAGATTTTGACTTCAGGGCTGTTGGGACTGTCCGGGGGGTGGGGGGCGGCATATGAGCCGTGGGACCTGTCCCCTCTCTCCCTCATAGGCACCACATGGAGCTGAGAGGAACCAAACAACCTTGTTGATTTAAAAGTGGCTTCTTGGGGCAGCAGCACTCCCAGTGACCACATGCATTATGAACGGGACCCTTGGGGTGCTCACTCTCACTCCTGCTTCCAAATGGCCAGTCCAAAGTTCCTGTGTCCAGGGAGCAACATCAGCTGCAGCCAGGTGGGAAGCTGTGAGCCCAAGCCCAGGGCAGTCAGTCCAGCCCAGCCCTGCCACGTTACCATGTCCTGGGCTCACATGGCCCATGGGATTCCCAAGATCATTCCCTTTCCTCCTCTCTATCCACTGTGCTCCGCCCTGAGCCACACCGCTCCAAGTGCCTGTCTGTTCACAGCCTGAAGATCCTGGTGCATCGCCTGTCCCCCCACACCAACGCTCCCTCTAATCATTTCCATCCATGTGCAGAATAATTTGATGTGCATGGGCACGTGTGAATGTGCACCAGCAGTAGAAAGAAGAAACCCAGCTGTAGGCACTTGCTAATCAGCTGGGCAGGATTGGAATCTCTGCTGAGTGGCCACACAAGCACCCAGCTTACAGGGAACACCGCTGCACCATCAAGTCAGCATCTTTCTGCTCTGCCTGTGCTGCCAGCATCTGTGTCCTTTCTCGGAATTCTTATCAGCATGTTGGTACTTAAGGGTCAGATGGATCGACTAGTCTGTCTAAACCATCCCCTCTCTGCACATGGAAGCAGCACGCCCTGTTGTAGCTTGTGTCTGCTCAGGTCACCTTAATATATGGAGATATACCTAGCTCATAGAGCTGGAAGTCAAGTCCAGTCCAGTCCCCTGCTTTCGTAGGAGGAGCAGGTTCCATCCCTGACAGATTTGCCCCAGATCCCTAAATGCCCCCTCCCCCAAGGATTGAACGCACACCCATGGATGTCACAGGCCAATGCTCAAACCACAGAGCTATCCCTGCCCCCCACCTGCTCCCGCCTCCCAGGGATTCCTACCTAGTCACTGGCAGGAGCCGGCTTGCCTGAGGAATCCGTTGGCCGTCTGTGTACGTGCTGCTTCTCCGAGCACCGTCCTGGCCTTCCATCGCCTTCGCTTCTTGCACAAGCCCCTGTCGATTCGTCCTCTGCACAAAACAGGCCCAAGGAGCCCTATGTGAGGGTCTTCCCCTTGCAGGGTGTTCCCAACATGGGCTTGCACCTTGGGACAGGCCGCCCCCCGATGCAGCCTGCTCCAGGGACCTTCGCCCTGCAGGACATGTGGCAGCCTGCCCTAGGGCCACCTTCTTCCCGAGCAGAGAGAGGCTGCCACGGAGACTGACTGAGTGGAGCTTGTGGTGACTTTTGGTGGGGCGAGCGCTGCTCTCACGAGTGCCAAGGGATTCTGGGTGCCCCGCACAAGCACCCTGAGCCAGATCTCCCCCAGCTGGGCACTGGTGCCAAGACAGAGGACGGGGGACTTGCACCTCCCCTATCCAGCATGTCCCCGTACACAGGCTAGGGGGCATTTCAGTGCTGCCCATGACCTCATGGGGCATTGCAGATTGGAAGGGAAAATGCAGGCACCCAGCCAGAACCACTGCGGGGCCCCCAACCAGAGTTCTGAGCCCCCCTCGGTCATTCAAGAAGGGAAAAACCCACAGCCACTTCCAGCCACAGCCCTTTAGCTCAAGTGAGGGCCAGGCCTTTAATGCTAGAAATCCCAGGCGAGCGGCGGAGGAGCAGGGTGCAGGGACACATTCCTGTGGGCTGCTTTAGGGAAGCCGTGTGTAGCTGATGCAGTGTTGTTCCCAGCACGAGAGTCGGGGGAGGAGAGGGACCTCATTGATTGTCCCAGCTTTGCTGGGGAAAGAGACAAGCTTTGGAGCCACACCGAGATTTTTGTCATTGAATCCTAGAACTGGAAGGGACCTCGAGAGACCATCGAGTCCAGTCCCCTGCCCTCATGGCAGGACCAAGCATCGTCTAGATCATCCCCGACAGGTGTCTGTCCAACCTGCTCTTAACTATCTCCAGTGATGGAGATTCCACAATCTCCCTAGGCAATTTATTCCAGTGTTTAACCACCCTGACAGGAAGTTTTTCCTGATGTTCAACCTAAACCTCCCTTGCCACAGTTTACGCCCATTGCTCCTTGTTCTATCCTCCGAGGCCAAGGAGAACAATATTTCTCCTTCCTTGTAACACCCTTTTAGAGACTAGAAAACTGCTCTCATGTCCCCTCTCAGTCTTCTCTTTTCTAAACAGGCCCAGTTCTTTCAGTCTTCCCTCATAGATCATGTTCTCTAGGCCTCTTCATGCAAAACCTACAGCCTTGTCTTCCCCACTGTGATGATCAACAACCCCACAACACACCTTTCAAGATCCATGGGTCCTCGCACGTGCCTGTTACAACATGTGGGGCACCCCATCCACTCTGCTAAATGCCCCATAACAGTGATACGGATAACCAGACATTCACCTTGAACTCACCCAGGAAAATGATGAGACAAAACCACCACAGCGCCTGAGAGTGAGCCCGCCACACCTGACCTCTCAGTCCCCATCCTCAAAGGAAACCTGCCCAACTCCTTCAAAGGACGACCCTGGGAGCTCACATTCACATTCACAACTAACTCACATAAGAACATAAGAATGGCCGTACTGGGTCAGACCAAAGGTCCATCTAGCCCAGTATCCTGTCTGCCGAGTGGCCAGCACCAGGTGCCCTAGAGGGAGTGGACCGAAGACAATGATCAAGCAATTTGTCTCCTGTCATCCTTCCCCAGTGTCTGACAGACAGAGGCCAGGGACACCATTTCTATCCCCTGGCTAATAGCCTTTTATGGACCTAACCTCCATGAAACTATCTAGCTTCTCTTTACACAATTACAGTTATCAGCAGGGCCTCTTTTTTGGCGCCTGTGTTACTGAATCAAAGTCTTGCTCATTAGATTGCAGGCCTGTTGCTGTTTTCATGTTACAGGCCTCTATTTAGGCCTGCTGACTCCATGTTATTGACCCTCAACTTACTACATTGGACACTAAATACCATGGACTGAATGAGACACTGGATTCATGGCTCACTGCAACAATCTCTAACCCACAGACAACTCTCTCATTGAAGCTGCTTTTCCCCTTCCTCCTGCCTGCCCCACCATGGCACTTCATCTTGAATGGTCCCTTGAAATCTGTCTTCACTGTCACTAAACAATCAGCTCCACCTTGTATCTAGCTGGGACACTGAGTACTTTCCCCAGGCCTGAAAGACAGCACTGTGCTTCTCTCTGTCCGTAACCCCGAGCGGTCCCACTTTGTCTCCCTGTGCACAGCTTGTGAGTTCTGTTTGACTTCGGAAACTCCCTGGGAATCCGGCTGCGAGGCTGCAGCCTCACTGTGAAAGGTGGGGGGTGTTTGCCCTCTGTGGTGCCACTTGTCTCCACACGCAGCTGACCAGCGGCACCACGCCAATGAAGGGGGGTTGTTAAACGTGGGCACCTCCCAGAGCTCCGGGGGCAATTTAAAGGGCCTAGCACTCCATCTGCTGCCACTATTGCAGTAGCAGCAGTGGTGGCCAGGACCCCCAGGCCCTTTTAAATTGCCAGACCCTGGGGCAGCTGTCTCCACCCCTCCTTGACAGCCCGAGCCAGGCTGTTGATGGAAGAATAGCTAGATAAGGAAAGCACAGACAGAGAAAAAGAGCCCCGCAGCGCACAGATCTCAAAGTCCTTTGCAGACATTAGCTGTCAGTTCCATGGCAAGTAGGGTATGAGCATCTCCCTGGCATACAGAAGGGGAAACTGAGGCATAGAGAGGGGCTGAAATCTGCTCAAAGTCACACAGAGCCAGGGAGAGAATCCAGGTTTTCTGTCTCCCACTCCTGCAGCAGGAGAGCCTGTGGTGTTCCATGCAGCTGTTTTGCACTTTTAGATGAGTGAGCGAGCGAGCGAGCGAGAAGCTGGGAAGCTGGTTCTCATCTGGCTGCGTCAGTTGCGCTGGAGTCAGCGATGTGCGTGTCCCACTTTGCAGGCTGCCAGCAGGAGGACTTGGTACATATTTGATGAGGGGGTTTGGAGGTATTTTTAAAAGGCTGCTCCAGTGAGTGATTCATCAGGGAGGGAAGGGATCGCACCTTTTCCCCAACTGCATCACGGCACCGATTCCCAGCTGCTCTACCATGCGCTTGCCCAAATCACCAAATGGGCAAGCCATTCCTGAGCCTGGTGGCCAGGGTCCATCACTCCATTGATCAGCTGCGTTGGCATCTTCCCCCTGTGGCTGCATCTTCCCCCTGTGTCCACTAGAGGCCAGTGTTCTCACAGTTGCTGCAGATCCTTTCTTATCTCCATCAGACCCAAGCCCTACACCCTCCACCTCGTTCCCACAGCCTCTCCAAGACACGGCTTCACTTAGCCCACCGGGGCAAGGAAGCGGGGCACCATGGGTGAGGCCAGCATGGGGTATGGGGCAGAAGAAAGGGGGTTTGCTCCACACAGCGGTTGGGGCTTGTGGGTCAGAACTAAGGTTATTGTGTGATGTGCGCAGGTGACTTTCCACACTGAAAGCCCTGCTGCTAAGCGAAAGCTGTTGTCAGAGCAATGGGCACTGTGGTTACTCCCTCCGCTGTTCCTTCCCAAGGCTCTGAGGGCTCAGCCGGGCTGAGAACTGTGTGCTTTGTAGGAGAGCTTTGCGGGAGTATTTACAGTAGCTGCCTTCTTGCTGCACAGGGTGGGGAAACGAGGGGAGGGGACAGTCCCAGATGAGCTGACCTCATGGCTAAAGGGAGTCGCACCCTTTTGTGCATCAGTTCCCCTCCTGTAGCGTGGGGTGGAGAGCCCCGCCCATCTCTCCATGGGGCTGGGAGGGTAATTGCCTTAAAGCAGGTGAGGTATCTAGGTACCACAGTGATGGCACCTGAGACAGGAACTTGCAAGCTCAGGGGCACAAGCAAAGTTCAATGCCACATTTAAGCAGTCACAGGCCTGATCTTCCTGGGAGCAGACATTGGCCAGAGCAGGCGGGGCTCTACCCCGAATGCCCCACAGCCAGAGGCTGCTGCCTGTCCCAGGATCTGGGGCCCAAGGTTGGGGTTGGAGGCCGGATGAGCTGCAGGTTCTGCCTTGGGACCCAGCTCCCCTGGTCTGCTTGTGGCAGCGGCATTGACACCAGCGTGTGCACAGTGGGCTGCACGTTACCCCTGCCTCGCACTGGTGTGAGTGAGGCACAAGGTGTCAGTGGAGAAAGGTGGAACCAGGCCTGGCACAGAGCAGGGCAGATAGAGGGGCCGGAGCCGACCCACCCTGCAGGGGAAGGACTCTGTCCAGTGAGGGCGTGTCTATGTTATACTCACGCCCGTCTGGCTCAGTGTGGTTGCCCTCCGGAGACTCCAGCCTGGTCTTGGTCCGGACATGGGGGCAGGTCCCCCCAGGGCTGTGACTGGGGTCTGTGTTACCGTGGTGGCAGCACCCGGGGCTGTGTGGGTCCTGGCTCCCCACGCTGGCATCCTCCTCCTCCCGCTCCTGCTTGCACAGGTGGTGCTCCACCATCATCTGCAGTTCTGCGGGAGAGAGAAATGCCAGGTGAGCCCTTGGGGCCAAAGGGGGAGCTCCTGGCCGCTGGGGGTCATCAGACCCCTGGACTCCTGCACTGTGTCTCTCCAATGGGGCACAGTACGGGCAGCGCTGGTTCACCATGGCTCAGAGCTTATCCTGATAGCTCCCAGGCCTGACGCCAGGGCTGAGCCACCCCGGGCAGATCCCCCCAAACCTGGGGCCCGTTCCCAGCACTGCCACCCACGCCCATTCCTAGCATGTCTGTCCAGCGCCGATCCTCTCCGCTCAGAGGAGAAAGGATGCGACTGGAGGGAATGTGAGAACAGACCGAGACAGTGGGCGGACGGGCGGGCGAAGGAAGCAGGAGAGGACAGAAGCATTTCCTGGAGACAACCAGCTGCATGTCCTCGTGCTCCCCAGACCAGCATGAAGTGGAGGACGTGCCACGGTACCTTTCATGGTGGGCGTCGTGCGGGGGACCTTCTTCCGCTGCCTGGGGGACATGGACAGCCCCGACTGCAAAGGGAGGAAAGGCCAGGTCACCGCAGGACACTGCACGGCACAAGAACCCTACAGCCACCCGAGCCGGAGGCACTGGGGCTGCTTGGGTTGTTTGCAGGGGCTGGCATCCAGCAGGCACAAAACAGGGCACATTGCCCCCCACCCCACTCCGGTCCCCCCACTGAACAGGGCCCCATCTACAGAGCCTCTACCCCCTCCCTCCTTGCAGTCACTTCCCCATCACGTCCCCACGCGCTCACAGCGAGGCACTTGCTCATTCACACCCCCTAACTCTACCCCCAAACCTGCTCCTCCACACTCAGACTCCCCCTCTTGCTCCCTACACCTGTGTTCTCCGGGGATGGCAGCCCCTTGGCTCGCTGGGCCCTGGGCTGAGGCGAGGCTGAGCCCACTGATGGAGCCGCTCTGCCCTGCTGCTCCAGCACAAGACTCAGGCATGTGCCTGCCAGGAAATGCAAGGCCCGTAGGAGTCATGCTGCACTGGGCTTGCCTGACGGGCACTTGCCTGCCAGCCCCTCCCAACCCACCAGAGGAGGGTGAGTGAGACAAGAGGCACCTACCTTCAGCAGTGGGTTGGGGAGACGGTCCTCGTCGATTTCTGGGGGGGGGGGGAGCGAGGAGAAAAAGAGTGGGGTGGGGGAGGGAGAAGAGGAGCAAGAAGTTAACAGAGAGAAGGCACCAGGAGCTGATCACATCCAGTGCAGGCTGGCACAAGGGGGGGGCGGTCTCTCATCCCCATGGGCAGAGCCAGCTCTGGGGATCCTCAGCAGCTGCTTTAGAACACGGTGTTCAAAGCGTTAACCCTCCTTCCACTGCCCACACTCACCCTCTGCCTGTCCAGAGCAGCCCTAGCTGGGGACCTCAAAACGCTTTGGAAACATGGACCAACATCATCGCAGCCTCCCAGTGCGGGAGGGGGCAGGGCAGGGGCTCAGCCCTGGTCCGCAAGGGGGCTGGGATATTTGCTCAGATACTCGTCCTGCCTCCTCAAGCAGCCAGAGGCTGGGCCCGACTGAGCATGTCTCTCATGTGCCATTCCCAGCACTGCAAAATGCCCCCCTCCCATTCAGCATGGAGGCACTCTGTGCCCCCCTGGCACTGGGCAGGGGGCAGTGGGTCAGGCCCTAGCCCTGCCCGGGAGTCACTGTTTGTCACTGGTGAAATGCACTAGCTCCATCCCAGGGAGCAAGCCATCTCCCAGCACAGCAATGGAGTCTCTGTGCCAGGGCACCACACCCCAGGCTGGTGTTGGGAACACGGCACAGTAGGCCCGATGCTGCCAGACTCACCCTGACCCGCAGTGGGGCAGCTCCAGTTGCTGATGATTTGCAGCAGCGTGGCTGAGATCAGGGTCAGGCCCAGCCTGCTGGGTTTATCTGTTCCCAGTTTTTCCCTGGTGGGGTTGGTTTTGTTCCGCTGGGCAGCCTGGGTGAGTGGCCCCTTTTCCTTCCTAGAGCACGTGTGCGTGTATGTCAGTGTGTGCACGCTCTTCGTACAGTGTGCCCACAAAATGGGTATATTTGTTGGATGGTCTGTGTGGGGTGTGTGCTAAGTGCATGTGGAGAGCAGGCTGCTGCAAAGCAGGGAAGGTAGGTGTGTGTGTGTGTGCGTGTGCGTGTGCATGTGCGTAGGCACGCACATAAGAGAGAAAGAGAGGGAGATTCCGTGGGCTCTCTGCCTGTGTCTTGCCACCTCCCCCGCAGGACTGGGCTGGGATGCTGTCACCATGACAATTTCTGCTCCAACAAACTAAAAAAATCCCCCAGTTTTAAAACACTTGCCCACTCAGCAATGGGTACCCGACCTGTAGCATCGCAGTTGCCTGGGAAACAAAATAGGGTGTTGCCATGGTAACCAGAATTCCACTGACCACCAAATTCCCTCAGCCACTGAGAGGCTTGTGGGCCTCAGGAGGGCCTCAATGGAAGAGCTGTTGGTTTTCTCTCCTTTCAAGCCCTCATCCCTCCCCTCACGCTGCTCTGAAGCACTGGGAGAAAGAAAGAATGACATTGTGGTATTGCAGCCTCCACTATAGCAACGGTGGATTCTCCATCACAGGCAATTTTTAAATCCAGATTGGATTGTTGTCTAGAAGTTCTCCTTTCATTCCAACAAGGATTAATTCACAGAAGGTCTCTGGCCTGTGGCAAACAGGAAGCCAAACTAGATTATCACAATGGCCCCTTCTGGACTTAGAATCTATGAAGGTCTCATGGCTTGTCTAGACTTAAAATGCTACAGCAGCACAGCTGCATACCTATGGTGACAGGAACAGCCCTCCTCCTCCTCAAGAGGTGGTACCTAGCTGGATGGATGTAGTTAAACCAACCTAATTGTCTAGTGCAGACCTGACTTAGAATCATGGAATCATATCATCAAGTCCAGTCCCCTGCCCTCACGGCAGGACCAAGCACTGTCTAGACCAGGGGTCTCCAAACTTTTCTGCCCGAGGGCCGCATTAACTATCAAACAGCAGTTCGGGGGCCGACTACACACTTGAGGTCCAAATAAAAAACAATCAAAACATGGGCTACCTGCTGTCCCGTGCGCGCGCTGGGGCCTCGCGCAGCCGCCTGCGAATCCGTTTCTCCCGCTGACACCAATGCTCGGACTCAAGCTCAGGGATAATCTCGCCGGCACGCGGAAGAAGGCGGGGCCAGACAAAAAGGTCTCCACGGGCCGGATGAGAGGGCCTCGCGGGCCGCATCCGGCCCGCGGGCCGTAGTTTGGAGACCCCTGGTCTAGACCATCCCTGACAGATGTCTATCTAACCTGCTCTTAAATATTTCCAACGATGGAGATTCCACAACCTCCCTAGGCAATTTATTCCATTGTTTAACCACCTTGACAGGTAGGAAGTTTTTCCTACTGTCCAACCTAAATCTCCCATGCTGCAACTTAAAAATATTGCTTCTTGTCCTGTCATCAGAGGCCAAGGAGAACAATTTTTCTCTCTCCTCCTTGTCATACCCTTTTAGATACTTGAAATCCGCTATCATGTCCCCTCTCAGTCTTTTCTTTTCTAAACTAAACATGCCCAGTTCTTTCAGTCTTCCCTCATACGCCATGTTTTCTAGACTTTTAATCATTTTTGTTGCTCTTCTCTGGACCCTTTCCAGTTTCTCCACATCTTTCTTGAAATGTGGTGCCCAGAACTGGACACAATACTCCCATTGAGGCCTAATCAGTGCAGAGTACAGTGGAAGAATGACTTCTTGGCTGTGTCTACACTGGCATGAATTTCTGGAAATGCTTAAAACAGAATAGTTTTCGTTATAAGTATTTCCGGAAAAAGAGCGTCTACATTGGCAGGCTGCTTTTCCGTAAAAGCCCTGTTTCCAGAAAAGCATCTGTGGCCAATGTAGACGCGCTTTTCCGGAAAAGAGCCCCGATCGTCATTTTCGCGATCGGGGCTTTTTTCCGGAAAAGACTACTGGGCTGTCTACACTGGCCCTTTTCCGGAACAGTGTTCCGGAATAAGGACTTATGCCCGAGCGGGAGCAGCGTAGCTTTTCCGGAATAGCAGCTGATTTTGTACAGTAGAGCGTCGTTGCTTTTCCGGAAATTCAAGGGCCAGTGTAGACAGCTCGCAGCTTATTCCAGAAAAGCGGCTGATTTTCCGGAATAAGTGGCCCAGTGTAGAGACAGCCCCTGTGTCTTCCTCACAACACTCCTGTTAATACATCCTAGAACCATGATTTATTTTTTGCAACAGTGTCACACTGTTGACTCATGTTTAATTTGTGGTCCACTATGACCCCTAAATCCCTTTCAGCAGTACTCCTTCCTAGACAATCACTTCCCATTCTGTATGTGTGAAACTGATTGTTCCTTCCTAAGTGGAGTATTTTGCATTTGTCCTTATTAAACTTCAACTTGTTTACCGCAGACCATTTCTCTAGTTTGTCCAGATCATTTTGAATTTTGTCCCTATCCTCCAAAGCACTTGCAACCCCTGCCACCTTGGTATCATCTGCAAACTTAATAAGCACATTCTCTATGCCATCATCTAAATCACTGATGAAGATATTGAACAGAACCATTCCCAAAACAGACTCCTGCAGAACCCCACTAGTTATGCCCTTCCAGCATGATTGTGAACCGTTAATAACTACTCTCTGAGAATGGATATCCAGGCAGTTATGTAGTCACCTTATCATAGCCTCATCTAGGTTGCATTTCCCTAGTTTATTGATAATAAGGTCATGCTTATTAAAATGTCTTACTAAAGTCTAGGTATGCCACCTCCACCGCTTCTCCCTTATCCACGACACTTGATATCCCATCAAAGAAAGCTATCAGATTGGTTTGACTTGAGTTGTTCTTTACAAATCCATGCTGGCTGTTACCTGTCACCTTATTATCTTCCGGATGTTTGCAGATTGATTCCTTATTTACTTGTTCCATCATCTTCTCTGGCATAGAAATTAAACTGACTGTTCTGTAGTTTCCTGGGTTGTTCTTATTTCCCTTTTTACAGATGGGCACGATATTTGCTCTTTTCCAGTCTTCTGGAATCATTCCCGACTACCATGACTTTTCAAAGATGATAGCTAATGGCTCAGATACCTCCTTTATCAGCTCCCTGAGTATTCTAGGGTGCATTTCATCAGGCCCTGATGACTTGAAGACATCTAACTTTTCTAAGTAATTTTTAACTTGTTCTTTTATTTTAACTTCTAAACCTACCCCATTTCCATTAGCATTCATTATGTTAGGCATGCTGTCACCATCCATCTTCTTGACAAAAACCGAAACAAAGAAGTCGTTAAGCAGCTCTGCCATTTCCAAGTTTCCTGTTATTGATTCTCCGTCTTCACTGAGCAATGGGCCTACACTTTCCTAGGTCTTCCTCTTGCTCTGAATATACTTGTAGAACATCTTCTTGTTACCTTTTACATCTCTAGCTAGATTTAGCTTGTTTTGTGCTTTTGTCTTTCTAATCTTGCCCCTGCATACCTGTGTTGTTTGCTTATACTCATCCCTTGTAATTTGACCTAGCTTCCACTTTTCATACAACTCCTTTTTGATTTTTCAGAAAATGGGGCCTCTGTCGCTGCTGTTTGATGTTCTCAGAGCTAACCTGAGCAAAGTACAGCATGAGATGGGAGGCAAATCCACTTGTCTGAGCAAATTAGACCTGATCCAAGTGATCCTGCTCCTGTCGCTTAATCCCAGCTTCTGACAAACAGAGGCTAGGGTAAGCATTCCTACCTCTCCTGGCTAATGGCCATTGATGGATCTAACTGCCATGAATTTATCTAGTTCTTTTTTGAACCCTGTTAAAGTCTTGGTCTTCACAACATCATCTGGCAAGGACAGTGAAGGTGGCTCACTGGAAGGCGGCTCACTGGACGACAGGCGGAGCTACCACCGGGACCACGTAAAGTGCATTGATCCTTACCCCCTACAGGTTGGGATGGTGAAACTCTGCCGGGTGAACTTTTGAACCCTGGGGCAGCACTGACCCGGAGCAGAGACTTTTGGGGTGTTGGACTTTTGGGACTTTGGGGGGATTTGTGGCTGGGTGGAGGGCCTTTGCTCGTGTTTGGTCTGTAAATCCGGTGTTTCCCCAATTTAATGCAGATGTTGGTTACCTCATGTTATTAAAGGTTTGCTACTATACTGAGGCTCTGTGCTTGCGAGAGGGGAAGAATTGCCTCTTTTGAGGCATCCAGAGGTGTATGTAAGATTTCCCAGGTCACTGGGTGGGGGCTCGAGCCGGTGTTGTATTACCTTGTTGGGAGGAGACCCCTAGATACTGAACCCGCTCTTGCTGCCCTTGCTGCTATTTACTCGGCCTGGCAGAAGGGTTACAATTGTATAGACCTCTACCATATCCACCCTTAGTCTTGTCTATGCTGAAAAGTCCCAGTCTTATTCTCTTCTCATATGGCAGCCATTCCATACCCCTACTAATTTTTGTTGCCCTTTTCTGAACTTTTTCCAATGCCAAGATATCTTTTTTGAGATGAGGTGACCACATCTGCTTGCAGTATTCAAGATGTGGGCATATCATGGATTTATATAGAGGCAATAAGATATTCACTGTCTTATTCTCTATCTCTTTCTTAATGATTCCCAATTTTCTGTTTGCTTTTTTAATCTCTGCTACCTCACATTAGATGCTACACACTACAGGCTGGTACTCCCTGGATGTGTTTACATTAAGCTAATTGTCAGGGGAAAACAGCCTTTTAACCACTGTGATGCAGGTCTGGGTGAGGGCTGAGTCCTGTCTACACTAGTACCTCTACCAGGTGGGGTTGCCCAAACTGGCCAGGGCTGTAGAAAGACAAGTGAACGAGCTCTTATGGTGGAATTTGGGGAGACTGACCTCTCTCACACAATTAGAACCATACAGCCATAGAGTTAGAATCAAGGGCACCAAGTCTAACCTCCTGCTATGATGCAGGATTTGTTAAGTCCAGGGTGACTCGCATGGCTGGAGCGCTGTCATGGAAGGGTATAGACTGTTCAGGAAGAACAGCCAGGGGAGAAAAGGAGGAGGAGTTGCACTATATGTAAAAGAGCACTATGATTGCTCAGAACTCGAGCATATAGAGGGAGAAACACCTGCTAAGAGTCTATGGGTTAAGTTTAGAGGTGCAAACAACAGCAGTGATGTTGTGGTTGGTGTCTACTACAGGTCACCGAATCAGGTGGATGAGGTAGATGAGGCTTTCTTCGGACAACTGAGAGAAGCTTCCAGATTGCAGGCCCTGGTTCTCGTGGGGGACTTTAATCATCCTGGGTATGTCTACACTACAAAGTTAATTCGAACTAACAGACGTTAGTTCAAATTAACTGTGATAGGCGCTACACTAGCGATCGGCTAGTTTGAACTTAATTCGAACTAGCGGAGTGCTTAATTCGAACTAGGTAAACCTCATTCCACGAGGACTAACGCCTAGTTCAAATTAACTAGTTCGAATTAAGGGGTGTGTAGCCACTTAATTCGAACTAGTGGGAGGCTAGCCCTCCCCAGCTTGCCCTGGTGGCCACTCTGGGCACCACCAGGGAAACTTGTCTGCCCCCCTCCCGGCCCCAGAGCCCTTAAAGGGGCACGGGCTGGCTACGGTGCCCGTGCCAGGTGCCAGCCTGCCAGCACCCAGCCAGCAGACCCTGCACCTGGAATGGCACAAACCAGCCACCCGCTGCCACCCAGCCCTCCGCCTCTTCCCGGGACCAGGCTGGCGGCTCCCAGGAGCATCCCCGGGGCTGCAAGAGGCGGGCGCCCGCCTGGTCTAGTGTGGACATTGTGGACCTCATCCACGACCTCTGCACTAGGCACAGGAAAGTGGCCGTCTAGGACAGGATAGCTGCCAGCCTGGCCACCCAGGAGCAGGTTTGCATGAAAATCAAGGTGGTCCACTGAGACCCCAGACCCTGAGCCCTGAGCTTACAATGGCCGTCCTGGGTCAGACCAAAGGTCCATCTAGCCCAGTAGCCTGTCTGCCGACAGCGTCCCACACTAGGTACCCTGGAGGGGATGGACCGAAGACAATAACCAAGCCATTAGTCTTGTGCCATCCATCTCCAGCCTTCCAAAACAGAGGCCAGGGACACCATTTCTATGCCCTGACTAATAACACTCCATGGACCCAGCCTCCATGAATTTATCTAACTTCTCTTTAAACTCTGTTCTAGTTCTAGCCTTCACAGCCTCCTGCAGCAAGGAGTTCCACAGGTTGACTATTTGCTTTGTGAAGAACAACTTTCTGTTATTAGTTTGAAGCCTGCTACCCATTCCTTTCCTTTGGTGTCCTCTAGTCCTTCTATTATGGGAACTAATGAAGAACTTTTCTTTATGCACCCTCTCCACCCCACTCGTGCTTTTATAGACCTCTATCATATGCCCCCTCAGTCTCCTCTTTTCTAAGCTGAAAAGTCCCAGTCTCTTTAGCCTCTCTTCATATGGGATCTGTTCCAAACCCTTGATCATTTTAGTTGCCCTCCCCTCTCCCACCCTCTCTCTTCCCCTCTCCCACCTCCTTTTCCCAGTCTCCCTGAGATTTGTTCAATAAAGAGAGTTTCTATTTTTGAACACGTGTCCTTTATTTTGTACATCAGGAAGGTGGGCTAGGGAGGGGTAAGTGGAAGGAGGTGAGGGAGGAATGGGGTACGAGCCCCCGATGGGGAGGACTGGGGTGGCTCTGCGGGCTCCTCTCCTGCAGCCCCCCAATTGATCCCCCCCCCCCGGATGGCAGCCTGTGGCAAGTGCAGCCAGGCTGATGGCCAAGTGCTGTGATGTGCCGAGTGTGGGCATTCAGGGCACTCCAAGACAGGACTGCTTTGCAGTCCCTCATCGAGTTAGACAAGCGAGCGGGGAACCCCTGAGAACTGTCTGTCCAGGGTGGGGGTCGGGTCCCTTTAAGCGCAGCCCTCGGCTAGCCTGAGGCAGCAGCTCCACGCTCTAAGTCCTAATCTGATGCCCTGCCGGCACTGCTTCCGGCCATCCTTAACCTCGGTTCAGGGTCCACTCAATGTGGACATGCTAGTTCGAATTAGCAAAACGCTAATTCAAACTAGTTTTTAGGTCTAGATGCACTAGTTCGAATTAGCTTAGTTCGAATTAACTAATTCTAATTAAGTTAGTTCGAATTAGTGCTGTAGTGTAGACATACCCCTAGACATCTGTTGGGAAACCAATACGGCAGTACACGGGCAATCCAGGAAGTTTTTGGAGAATGTTGGGGATAACTTCTTGGTACAAGTGCTGAAGGATCCAGCCAGGGTCCGTGCGCAGCTTGACCTTCTGCTCACAAACAGGGAGGAACTAATAGGGGAAGTAAGGGTGGGTGACAACCTGGGAAGCAGTGATCATGAGATGGTAGATTTCAAGATCCTGACCAAAGGAAGAAAAGAGACTAGTAAAATACACACCTTGGACTTCAGAAAAGCAGACTTCCACTCCCTCAGAGACTTGATGGGCAGAATCCCCTGGGATGCTAACATGAAGGGGAAAGGAGTCCAGGACAGCTGGCAGTATTTTAAAGAAGCCTTACTGAAGGCACAGAAAGATACCATCCCGATGCCTAGCGAGAGAGGCAAGCATGGTAGGAGACCGGATTGGATTACAGGGGAATTCCTTGGCGAACTTAAGCACAAAAAGTGGAAACTTGGACAAATGACCAGGGAGGGTTATAAATGTCTAGCTCGAGAATGCGGGGGGTTATCAGGAAGGTGAAAATGCAATTGGAATTGCGACTGGCAAAGGATGTGAAGGATAACAAGAAAGGTTTCTACAGGCATGTTAACAGGAAGAAGGTGATCAGAGAGGGTGTGCGGCCCCTACTGGATGAAGGAGGTAACCTAGTGACAGATGATGTAGGGAAAGCTGAAGTACTCAATGCTTTCTTTGCCTCTGTATTCATGGACAGGGTCAGCTCCCGGACTAATGCGCTAAGTGACTCAAGATGGGATGAAGATGGATATCCCTTGGTGAATAAAGAACAGGTTAGGAACTATTTAGAAAAGCTAAACGTACATAAATCTATGGGTCCGGACTTAGTGCATCCGAGAGTGCTGAGGGAGTTGGCAAATGTCATTGAGGAGTCTTTGGCCATTATCTTTGAAAAGTTGTGGTGATCAGGAGAGATCCTGGATGACTGGAAAAAGGCAAATGTAGTGCCCATCTTCAAAGAAGGGAAGAAGGATGATCCAGGGAACTATAGGCTGGTCAGTCTTACCTCGGTTCCTGGAAAAATCATGGAAGGGATCCTTAAGGAATCCATTTTGAGGCACTTGGAAGAGAGAAAAGTGATCAGGAATAGTCAGCATGGATTCACAAAGGGCAAGTCATGCCTGACCAATCTGATTAGCTTCTATGATGAGGTAACTGGCTCTGCGGACATGGGAAAGTCAGTGGATGTGATATACCTTGACTTTAGCAAGGCTTTTGATACGGTCTCCCACAATATTCTTGCCAGCAAGTTAAGGGAATGTGGATTGGATAAATGGACAGTAAGATGGATAGAAAGATGGCTAGAAGGCCAGGCCCAGCGGGTAGTGATCAAGGGCTCGATGTCATGATGGCGGTCGGTTTCTAGCGGAGTGCCCCAAGGTTCGGTTCTAGGACTGGTTTTGTTCAATATCTTTATTAATGACCTGGGTGAGGGGATGGATTGCACCTTCAGCAAGTCTACAGATGACACTAAGCTAGGGGGAGAGGTAGATATGCTTGAGGGCAGAGATAGCGTCCAGAGTGACTTAGACAAATTGGAGGATTGGGCCACAAGAAATCTGATGAGGTTCAACAAGAACAAGTGCAGAGTCCTGCACTTGGGACGGAAGAATCCCAAGCATTGTTACAGGCTGGGGACCTACCAGCTAAGTAGTAGTTCTGCAGAAAAGGACCTGGGGGTTACAGTGGATGAGAAGCTGGATATGAGTCAACAGTGTGCCCTGGTAGCCAAGAAGGCTAATGGCATATTAGGGTGCATTAAGAGGAGCATTGGCAGCAGATCCAGAGATGTGATTATGTGATTATTCCCCTTTATTCGGCTCTGGTGAGGCCACACCTGGAGTATTGTGTCCAGTTCTGGGCCCCCCACTATAGAAAGAACGTGGACGCATTAGAGAAGGTCCAGTGGAGGGTGACCAAAATGATTAGGGGGCTGGAGCGCATGACCTAGGAGGAGAGACTGAAGGATTTCAGTGTGTTTAGTCTGCAGAAGCGAAGAGTGAGGGGGGATTTGATAGCAGCCTTCAACTTCCTGAAGGGAAGTTCCAAAGAGGATGGAGAGAGGCTGTTCTCAGTAGAGACAGATGGCAGAACAAGGAGCAATGGTCTTAAGTTGTGGTGGGAGAGGTCCAGATTGGATATTAGGAAAAACTATTTTACTAGGAGGGTAGTGAAGCACTGGAATGGGTTACCTAGGGAAGTAGTGGAGTCTCCATCCCTAGAGGTGTTTAAGTCTCGGCTTGACAAAGCCCTGGCCGGGTTGATTTAGTTGGGATTGGTCCTGCCTAGAGCAGGGGGCTGGACTTGATGACCTTCTGAGGCCTCTTCAAGCTCTATGGTTCTATGGTTCTATGGCCAGCTGTCTGCACAGAGCTGGGGCAGCACACAAATGAAACACACACGCCTTCGCCAAACATCTCACTTCACTGGACACCCACAATGGCTTATCTGGTAAGCACAGCTGATCGCCGTAAGAATCACAGTCTAACGTGATCACGCCCACTGAGAAGGGGGGTGTACAAGGGATAGTTGCCCCAGGACCAACGGATATAAAAGAGCCCAGAGATCCTGGTAGCAGTGGCAACTGGAGCCCGGGGCTCTTTAAATAACTACTAAGGGTTGCCTGGGGGAGATGCAGCATGTCAGTATCTGAGCGGTGCAGAGGGCTGCCTAGTCCCAGCCCCGTCTCTTAAACCTAAGACCACGACCCTTTAGTGGGAGCGGAGCAACCCCCTGCCCCACCTTGCACAGGGGCCTGGTGAGGCTGTTGTCCCTGCCTAATATGATGGAAAACCATGAGCTAGGGAGCCCCATTATACCCTAGCAATCTCCACAGTTTTATGAAATGTGGTCGCTTCTGAGGTACAGATCAACACCCAGGCTATGTCTACACTCGCGGCTTCTTGCGCGAGTAATATGCAAATGAGGCTAAGCGTGGAATATCGCTGAACCTCATTTTCATACCTAATGAGCCACCATTTTTTTCAGAAGAGGCTCTTGCGCAAGAAGGAGTGTCTACACTGCCCCTTCTTGCGCAAGAAAAACCCTCTTGCGCAATGCCGTTCTTCCTGAAAAGTAATATGCGTAACGGCATTGCGCAAGAGGGTTTTTCTCGTGCAAGAAGAGGCCGTGTAGACGCTCCTTCTTGCGCAAGAGCCTCTTCTGAAAAAACTGGTGGCTCATTAGGTATGAAAATGAGGTTCAGCGATATTCCACGCTTAGCCTCATTTGCATATTACTCGCGCAAGAAGCCGTGAGTGTAGACATAGCCCAAGAGCGGCCATTGAATATCGTCAGAACTATTGTTCCAACTTTGGAACAGAAACTATCGCGAAGGTAGCCAAACATGAAGACAATGATCAAATCTGATAAAAAGTCAAAAAGAGCCTATGAACACTTTGGATGTGACTAGACTACATGGCTCTGTCGATGGAGCCATGTAAATTAGGCAGGACGGCAAAGGGAAATGAAGCTGTGATTTAAATAATCACCGCTTAATTTAAATCAAAATGGCCATCGCGCTGTGCTGATCAGCTGATTGTTGGCACAGCACGGCAGTCTAGACGAGGATCTGCCGACCCTAGAACCCTTCGTCGGCAGATCCTTTATGCCTCGTGAAATGAGGCTTACAGGATCTGCCAACGAAGGGTTCTGGGGTCGGCAGATGCCCGTCTAAACTGCCATGCCGTGCCGACACTCAGCTGATCGGTGCAACGCAGCGGCCATTTTGATTTAAATGAAGCGGCGATTATTTAAATCGCAGCTTCATTTCCCTTTTTCATGTAAACTAATCTACATGGCTCCATCGACGGAGCCATGTAGTTTAGATGTACCCTTTGACAATAGATGTTACTCAGAGAACAGCTGGGTCTAGAACCTGGTGACTGTGTTTGTCTCAGACTTATGGGCTACGTCTAGACCGGCCCCTAATTCCGGAAGAGGCATGCAAAGCAGGTAAGTCAGAATAGGGAAATCCGCGGGGGATTTAAATATCCCCCGCAGGATTTAAATAAACATGTCCGCCGCTTTTTTTCCGGCTTGGGGAAAAGCCGGAAAAAAGCGTCTAGACTGGCGCGATCCTCCGGAATAAAGCCCTTTTCCGGAGGATCTCTTATTCCTACTTTCAGGTAGAAATAAGAGATCCTCTGGAAAATGGCTTTATTCTGACTTACCTGCTTTGCATGCCTCTTCTGGAATTAGGGGCCAGTCTAGACGTAGCCATGAGGAAAAAGGATGAATAGCTCCAGATATTGTAAAGAAAAAGAATTCATATGTGATCAAGGCTGACAGTGGAGAGTTCAGTAGAAATTATTGGCATCTACAGTTTGTTCCTCAGCAAGATCAATGGATGGTAGATGACACAGTAGACTCGAGGATTCGAAACTGAAGTCAGCCAGTCATTGCAATTAATGGACAACCAGATAAGCAAGATGAGCCTCATTTGCATACCTAATGAGCCACCATTTTTTTCAGAAGAGGCTCTTGCGCATGTAACAACATGTTTGGGCTGTGTAATTAGAAAATCACTACAATTCAGAGGGATGTACCGGACTAATACTCGCTGAGCTCTTTTCCCCTTTATTCGGCTCTGGTGAGGCCATACCTGGAGTATTGTGTCCAGTTCTGGGCCCCCCACTATAGAAAGAACGTGGACGCATTGGAGAGGGTCCAGTGGAGGGTGACCAAAATGATTAGGGGGCTGGAGTGCATGACCTATGAGGAGAGACTGAAGGATTTGGGTTTGTTTAGTCTGCAGAAGAGGAGAGTGAGGGGGGATTTGATAACAGCCTTCAATTTCCTGAAGGGATGTTCCAAAGAGGATGGAGAGAGGCTGTTCACAGTAGTGACGGATGGCAGAACAAGGAGCAATGGTCTCAAGTTACAGCGGAGAGGTCTAGGTTGGATATTAGGAAAAACTATTTCACTAGGAGGGTGGTAAAGTACTGGAATGGGTTACCTAGGGAGGTGGTGAAATCTCCTTCCTTGGAGGTTTTTAAGTCTTGGCTTGACAAGGCCCTGGCTGGGTTGATTTAGTTGGGATTGGTCCTGCCTTGGGCAGGATGCTGGACTTGATGACTTTCTGAGGTGTCTTTCAGCTCTATGATTCTATGAGCTTCAAAGATGGTGGGGTAGTGTAAACTTTGTACATAGCAGGAGTGTAGAACTTAAAGGGGGAGTTGTAATGGAAGGATGAACTGTATCATAAGGTGCTACTAAACTATTTGTTGTTTTTTTGTTTTTCCTGTATCATACAGCTCAGCCACTAGGTGGCGATGCGTATGACATACAGTAGTTAAGTTAACCTGTGTCATACCTGGCAAAGATTTAAAGGATCTTACAGGACACACATCTTGTGAGTATCTTGCTCAGAATCAAGCATTGTGACCAACCCCTGCCTGCTCAGGAGTACGACAGTTACCACACGTATGCCTGGGAGTACTGAGTGCTAATGACAGTCAAGATACTGACAGTGATAGAAATGTAGCCGTGTTAGTCTGGGGTAGCTGAAGCAAAATGCAGGACAATGTAGCACTTTAAAGACTAACAAGATGGTTTATTAGATGATGAGCTTTCGTGGGCCAGACCCACTTCTGGGTCTGAGGAAGTGGGTCTGGCCCACGAAAGCTCATCATCTAATAAACCATCTTGTTAGTCTTTAAAGTGCTACATTGTCCTGCATTTTGCTTAAGATACTGACAGTGAGACAAAGTACAATTGATTTAACTCTCCTAAAGACAGGGCTTAGCCAGCTGCTACAGAGAACATAATTCCCACAGAAGCAGCTAACCCAAATAGATCAAGCATGCCTACTCTCCATCAAAGCCAGCCTCCATGGTTCCATCATACAGTGCAGTTGAAGGAGAAAACATAATTTCTCATTAATGTGTCATTATTATTTGTTATTTAGATGTGATTAAGCCCAGAGGCCCTGAGCTTGGATGCTGTGCGCAGGGCACAGTCTAAGTATAGGATGAGACACAATCTAAAGACAAGAGTGCTTGAGGTGACTGTGGTCACTGTAGTAAGAAGCTGTCACCTAAGATGTTCCCAGGTTCCGTCCACAAACACCCTCCAAGTGCTACCCCCTTGACAGCCAATGTACAGAGCTTCATAATAGAATGGTCCCCCTCCTTTTACATGTCATTAGTAGGCTTCCGAGTCAACACACAGTGAGACGAATGGGGGAGGTTCACTCCCCACTACTCCAGTCTGTGCACACACAGGGGAATGGCACTGCATTTGTTACACTTGCTGGTAAGTGACTTCACTGGTGCTGTGCTCAGGTTCCATCAGCAGAGGATCTGGCCCTTCGTATGTTTTTAATGAAAACAAAGATTGTGGCGACCAAGGAGGCCATCGTCATAAAAAGTCACCGTCACGAGGGCGGCTCACCCAGTCCAGTACAAAGTGTCTTGCGGATGCTAATCCCTCTGTCTACAGCTGGGTGGCAGGCTGCAAAGATGCCTCCAGCCCTGCAGAGCCTCTGAGCTGGATCACGGAGGGCAGCCAGGACTCACTCTGTGCAAAACCTCCCATCATTAACATTTCATTCCTGCTGTCACTTCCCATCTCTGGGAGAGGGAGATTTCACTCTGGCTGATGGAGCGTGTCCGCCAACTCCTTTCAGGGTAAGAGACAGAGCATGGAGCCTTCCCTCTGCAATCCGGCTGCAGGGAGAATACCTGCATTGTGTGCATCAGAGGGTATCATGGTTGCGAAGGAAAGACAAACCAATTACGGCATAAATGAGCTCAATCCATCTGCCAGCTCCTCTCAGCGCCATGCATTCAATTAGTTTCTGTTTACAGAGACGTAGTCCGTGCAGCTCTAGGAACCTGGCTGGCTTCGGTGTTTATAACGGGTCAACCCAAATTCCCAGATCCAAATGCCTCCGGGATGATTGAAACCTGGATTCAAATCAATGGCTCCAGCCAGACCCGGAATGAGGGACTTGGCATCTGAAAATCTGCCTGTCGCTGGTCCCTAGCTGCTTTCCCTCCGTCGGCAGGAAGCTCTGCTCAGCCCCTTGGAGGGAAAGTGAGCAGTTGCGGCATTGCAAACTCATTCATATTTGATCGCCCAGGAGTGTTTTTAAAAGACTGCAGCTCGCTGTGGGTCCCAGCGGCATGTCACAGCTCATCTGTCAGTGGAGAGGAGGGAGAGGGGCCTTGGTTGGAACAGCAGCTAAATCCTGACAACGGCTGCTCCCAGAAACAGGCCAGAGCTTTCCTGGCCCCTGAGTGCATGAAACAGAGCAGAGCATTGGAACGGGAAAAGCTGCAACCCAAACCCAAGCAATAGAACACACGAGGATGAGAGCGCCCCCTGCTGTTCTGCCAAGTGGTGATTAGCAAGTGGTGATGCCTTCCCCAGAGCAGGGCCCAAAGAACAAGCCAAAGGGAGTTGTACTAGAGTGGCCAACAACAGAAAACACTCTCACCTGGAGCTATTAATATGAGGGGAGACTTGCTAACGGCCTGCACGTATCCAAAAGGAAGGGAGCTATTCAGCAGGTGCTGACACAGGGAACACTACAAGTTCTGAAACGTTCTGAAAAGGAAAATCTAGGAGTGATGTTTGGAAAATGAAGGTTTTTTGCAGAAAATTTCAACTTTTTGGTAGGAAACAAAGTATTTCCATTCGGAAATGCCACATGGGAGCTGTAGTCCGAGTGTTCCAAACTCCCATTCCCCTCTAAAAGCCAGGCTGCCTGGTCTAAGGGCATCTCTCAGTGCCGAGGGGAGGCTGTTGCATCATGGAATTGTCCTTGTGTATCTTGGGAGACGTAGTCCAGCCAAGCTCATAGAGGAGAATGGGGAGATGAGGAAACCAAAGCACAACTCCCATGAGGCACTGCAGCAGGCTCTCTGAACTGATATATTTCTGTTTTCAGGTGTTTGGGTTTTTTGATAGAAAATTGGTTTTTCCTCAGAAAGCAGACTCTTTGATTGAAACAAAATCATTTAGTCAAAAATCCAATTTTCCATCAAAAATAACTTGATGGAATTGACCTGGCTGAACGTTTATGGCAAGTATCCAGAACACATGGTAACAGTGTGATCTATATGGAGTTGGAAAAATAACTGATTTTTTCTTTCAGTGGCTGAACCAAAAACTCCGAATTTCTATTGTTTTGGGCTGATCCAAACCAGAAAAATTTCAGTTTTTTTCCCAGTGTTTTTTTCCATTTTAAAAAAAATTATTCTCAGTCACAGTCTGAAACAGATCACTGTTTTGAAACTAAAACTCAAAATATGTCATTTTTAAAATTTCAAAAGTTTCAACTTTAAACAAAAAATCTTATTTTTTTAACCGCAGAAATTATTTGCTGAATTCAGCCTGAATTCATGAATAGCCGATCAATCTAACACTGATTTTTTTCTTGAATTGTTTGAAAAAGTTTACCCAGAGCTAGGTCTGTGTTGTTAGTGGTGCTGTTATAGAGTCTTACAAGTTCCTTTTCCAGAGGAGTGAGCAGTGTTCAGACTTTGAAGCAATGCTCTGTTGGTGATGACTTTGCAATAAAGTTTCTTCAGGGAGCTGTTGCAAACAGCTCAGAGTTTGCTCCTTCCCTGACTCTCTCTAGCTAGTACCAATGATGGGGCAGGATTACTCCGTGGACACCGGGCCTATGTCTACACTGCGCTCTCTTGTGCAATAACATATGCAAATTAGGCGCAGAGATGAATATCACCACCCCTCATTTGCATACTTAATGAGCTGCCATTTTGCACAAAGGGGCTTTTGCACAAGAAGGAGCAGTCTACAAAAAACCCCTCTTGTGCAAGAGCCTTTCTGCCGCTTATTTTCAGGCAGAACGGCTCTTGCACCAGAGGGGGTTTTTGCTCAAGAAGGAGCAATGTAAACTGCTCCTTCTTGTGCAAAAGCCCCTTGCACAAAATGGCGGCTCATTAAGTATGCAAGTGAGGCGTGGCAATATTCATTGCTGCACCTCATTTGCATATGTTATTGTGCAAGAGAGTGCAATGTAGACGTAGCCCCAGGAATATAAGCTTGAAGTGTTACTAATGAACCTTTTGCCTGCAGGTCACTGGTTTGAATTCAGCCAGTGTAGCTAGGCTGAGAACTTAGCAACTGAGTCATGCCAAACGCTCCAGAACAACACGGCTTATTGAACACCCATCTCTCCTCCGGCACTCCGATTTTAGGACTCAAGCACGGCCTAACCTTGTTCCCCTTGGATTTGATGTCGCTGACATGAAATAAGTCTGGTAAATCCCCATTCCAGCTTCTACACTACAGGTACCGCTGTGATGCATGCCTGACAGAGAACAGCTGGGGGCAGAGACCGTCTACCACCTGTCTGCGCAGTGCCCTGTGTGACGGGGCCCTGTTCTCAGCCTTGACCTCTAACGACCTATGGCAGCACTGGCCAAACCTTCCTAACCGTGATGACTGTGGGAAACTTGGCAACACAGGGGGCAGAGTCCCTGGATCAAAACAAAATAAACGATTTTTCAGACAGTTTTGTGTAAACTTGTATGGTTGTCAAAACAGATGCACGTCGCAAAATCCCTTAAGTCAAGCCTGGTCCAAATCCGTGGCCTGATACAAAAAGCCCTGCTCACCCCTCCCTCTTAGATCAACAAGAACTGTGAAGACAAGATGCCAGAACAATCAGGCCACGTATTTTGGAGCCTCAACATGGGATTCAGGGCCAAGCAGTGGGTTCCGCATTGGAAAGTGTTGTCTTTGGCCTGTGCAGGGCAGTCCTGCTGCTTTCTGGCCTGGCTTGCGCCAGCCTCTCTGCTGACTCGCTCCCTGTATCTGGGGCACACAGCCAGCCCATCCCAGGGGAAAGGAAATGCTAGGGAGGCCAACTTTCTACTTGTACAAACCTGACCCCCTTTCCCCATGGCTGCTCTCAGTCTGCACGTTGCAGGTCAGATGCAGCCCTTGTAAAGTACAAGCAGAGGACAGGTAGCTCCCTTGACATTTTCGCAGACAGACAGATAGATCAGAGTTCAACCAGGCATCCGCTGCCTGGTGCAGGGAGAAGCTGCCAAAGGGCTCCTGGGATAGGATGGTGCATGCCGGGCCTCTTGGATGCCGGAGGCAGCTGTGTCCAAGGGAGACAAAAGACTGGCAGGGTGAGGTAGGGGACTGAGCCCCCTGGGACTCTGTGATAGCTTCAGCCTTGGAAGCAGAACAGGCAGCATAGCCTGGATTGGAGCAAGGTGTGCTGGTGGGGTGGAGAAGCAGGCAGAAGGGAATCACAGAATCACAAGAGGTCATCAAGTCCAGACCCCTGCCCTCACGGCAGGGCCAAGCACCGCCCAGATCAGGGCTACTCAACACGTTTTATTTGTGGCCCGCGGTGTGGTTTGGGTTTACATGGGAGTCCACATGCGTCCCGCAGGCAGGGGCAGCCTCAGCAGTTGTCTAGGCGCCGCGTTTAACACGGTGCCCAATGATGACATCACACCATTGAGGGCTATGGAGGCAGGGGGACTGATTAAACATTCCGCCTAGGGTGCCAGCTGCCGCAGCTCTCCTTAAGCCACTCCTGCCCGCAGGTGGGATCCTTTGAACGCACTCCACAATGGCGAGGAATCTCCCAGGCAGGGTGAGCACTGAAAGACGCAAGCAGATGGGCTGGCTGGAACAGACGGGTACAGGTGTCGGTATTTCTAGCCCTCTGGGAGGAGGTGCTGGGAGCATTGGGGCATTGTGGGAAGTGTTTTGTATTCATGCCCGTCAGTGTGAAAGAAGCTATTTGCATATATTTGCATATATATTTGCATGTATCTGCAACCACAATTAAGTTGTGGCCCTCTGCATGTGCTGTGAGTATCATTGTGGCCCCCGGGGCTTCCAAAGTTGACTAGCTCTGGTCTACATCATTCCTGACAGGTGTCTATCTAACCTGCTCTTAAATATCTCCAGTGATGGAGATTTCACAACCTCCCTAGGCAATTTATTCCAGTGTTTAACCACCCTGACAGGCAGGAAATTTCTCCTAATGTCCAACCTAAACCTCTCTTGCTGCAATTTAAGCCCACAGCTTCTTGTCCTATCTATCCTCAGAGGCCAAGGAGAACAATTTTTTTCCCTCCGCCTTGTAACACCCTTTCAGATACTTGAAAACCGCTATCATGTCCCCTTTCAATCTTCTCTTTTCCAAACTAAACAAGCCCAATTCTTTCAAGTCTTCGCTCATAACTCATGTTCTCTAGACCTTTAATCATTCTTGTTGCTCTTCGCTGGACCTTCTCCAATTTCTCCACATCTTTCTTGAAATATGGTGCCCAGAACTGGACATACTACTCCAATTGAGGCCTAATCAGTGCAGAGTAGAGCGGAAGAATGACTTCTCATGTCTTGCTCACAACACTCCTGTTAATGCAGCCCAGAATCACGTTTGCTTTTTTTGCAACAGTGTCACACTGTTGACTCCTATTTAGCTTGTGGTCCACTATGACCCCTAGATCCCTTTCAGCAGTACTCCTGCCTAAACGAGGAGTCCTGTGGCACCTTATAGACTAACAGATTTATTGGAGCATAAGCTTTCATGGGCAAAGGCCCACTTCATCAGATGCATCCACGAAAGCTTATGCTCCAATAAATCTGTTAGTCTATAAAGTGCACAGGACTCCTCGTTGTTTTTGCAGATTAGGACTAATACGGACTAATACGGCTACCCCTCTGATACTTGCCTTCCTAAACAGTCACTTCCCATTCTGTATGTGTGAAACTGTATGTTCCTTCCTAAGTGGAGCACTTTGCATTTGTCCTTATTAAACTTCATCCAGTTTACCGCAGACCATTTCTCTAGTTTGTCCAGATCATTTTGAATTTTGTCCCTATCCTCCAAAGCACTTGCAACCCCTGCCACCTTGGTATCATCTGCAAACTTAATAAGCGCACTCTCTATGCCATCATCTAAATCACTGATGAAGATATTGAACAGAACCATTCCCAAAATGGACTCCTGCAGAACCCCACTGGTTATGCCCTTCCAGCATGATTGTGAACCGTTAATAACTACTCTCTGAGAATGGATATCCAGCCCATTATGCACTCACCTTATAGTAGCCTTATCTAAGTTGTATTTCCCTAATGCATTGATTTATTTAAGAAGGTCATGCGAGACCGTGTCAAATTCCTTACTAAAGTCTAGGTATACCACATCCAACCACTTCTCCCTTATCCACAAGACTTGATGTCCTATCAAAGAAAGCTATCAGATTGGTTTGACATGATTTGTTCTTTACATATCCATGCTGGCTGTTACGTATCACCTTATTATCTTCCACATGTTTGCAGATGAATTCCTTAATTACTTGCTCCATTATCTTCCCTGGCACAGAAGTTAAACTGACTGGTCTGTAGTTTCTTGGGTTGTTCTTATTTCCCTTTTTACAGATGGGCACTATATTTACCCATTTCCAGTTTTCTGGAATCTCTCTCGAATTCCATGACTTTTCAAAGATGATAGCTAAAGGCTCAGATACCTCCTTTATCAGCTCCCTGAGTATTCTGGGATGCATTTCCTCAGGCCCTGATGACTTAAAGACATCTAACTTTTCTAAGTAATTGTTAACATGTTCTTTTATTTTAACTTTTAAACCTACCCCATTTCCATTAGCATTCACTTTCTTAGGCATCCTGTCACCATTCATCTTCATGACAAAAACTGAAACAAGTCATTAAGCACCTCTGCCATTTCTAAGTTTCCTGTTACTGTTTCTCCCTCTTTACTGAGCAATGGGCCTACTCTTTCCTCGGTCTTCCTCTTGCTCTGAATATACTTGTAGAACATCTTCTTGTTACCTTTTACGTCTCTAGCTAGATTTAGCTTGTTTTGTGCTTTTGTCTTTCTAATCTTGCCTCTGCATCCCTGTGTTGTTTGCTTATATTCATTCATTGGAAGGTGAGGGACAGATCCCCCCCAATGAGAGAGCAAACCACCTTCCTCCCAGAGTCTGTGGAGCTGTACTGTGGGGTAGTGGTGCCTACAGATTGACCACTGGGCATGGCTAGAAACCTACCCAGGCCAATCGAAGTCCGTATGTCAGGAGAGGGCCCTGGCCTAGGGGCCTGTACTAAGGGCCAGATCTGAGAAGGGAAACACATTTCCCAGGATCCCCTGAGAGAGACCAATCCTGAATATCATCCGCTGGCTACGAATCTCACCTGGGGACGACTGGTCGCTGCTCAGAACCAGGGTGGCAGGAGTTGGCCGGCGCCTCCGGATCTAGACAGAGAGAGGGAACAAAAAGCAGCTCAGTCGTGCAACAGGAGACAAAACAAAGCGGCAGCACCCCAGCGACTGAGCCTGACTGGCACTGCCCAGGTGCAGCAAGCGGTTTGAAACCAGCCCCTGCCTCGTTTCATAGCGTCCCTCTGTCAGTGACTCTGCTGTGCACAGCGGGCCGGGTCCCACACTGTCCCAGGCGAGGGCAGGGCAGGCAGCACAGTGCTCAGAGCAGAGCTTGGCCTGGTCGTCTCTGTTAATGACCTGGAAGAGGAGATTGATTGCACCCTCAGCAAGTTTGTGGGCAGGGATAGGTCCACGGTGACCTAGACAAATTGGAGGTTTGGTCCAAAAGAAATCTGATGAGGTTCAACAAGGACAGGACTTAAGATGGAAGAATCCCAAGCACTGCTACAGGCTGGGGACTAACTGGCTAAGCAGCAGTTTGGCAGAAAAGGACCTGGGGATGACAGTGAATGAGGAGCTGGATACGAGTCAACAGTGCGCCCTTGTAGCCAAGAAGGCTAATGGCATAGAATCATAGAACACTAGAACTGGAAGGGACCTTGAGAGGTCATCGAGTCCAGTCCCCTGCCCTCACGGCAGGACCAAGCACCATCTAGACCATCCCCGACAGATGTCTATCTAACCTGCATTTAAATATCTCTAGAGATGGAGATTCAACAACCTCCCTAGGCAGCTTATTCCAGTGTTTAACCACCCTGAAAGTTAGGAAGTTTTTCCTAATGTCCAACCTAAACCACCCTTGCTGTGGTTTAAGCCCATTGCTTCTTGTCCTATCCTCAGGAGGAGCATTGCCAGCAGATCTAAGGAAGTGATTATTCCCCTTTATTCAGCACTGGTGAGGCCACATCTGGAGTATTGCGTCCAGTTCTGGGCCCTCCATTATAGAAAGGTTGTGGGCGCACTGGAGAGAATCCAGCAGAGAGCAACAAAAATGATTAGGAGGATGGAGCACATGACCTACAAGGAGAGGCTGAGGGATTTGGGCTTATTTAGTCTGCAGAAGAGAAGAGTGAGGGGGGATTTGACAGCAGCCTTTAACTACCTCAAGGGGGGTTCCGAAGAGGATGGAGAGAGGCTGTTCTCAGTGATGACGGATGACAGAACAAGGAGCAATGGTCTCAAATTACAGTGGGGGAGGTCTAGGTTGGATATTAGGGAAAGCTATTTCCCTAGGAGGGTGGGGAAGCACTGGAATGGGGGAGGTGGTAGAATCTCCATCCCTAGAGGTTTTTAAGTCCCGGTTTGACAAGGCCCTGGCTGGGTTGATTGAGTTGGGGTTGGTCCTGCCTTGGGCAGCAGGGTTGGACTTGATGGCTCCTGAGGTCTCTTCCAGCCCTAGGATTCTATGGTGCTCCCTGTCTATGGTACAGCAGTTAGAGACGGACCTGTCAATCACACACCTCATTTGGAATCAGAACTATACAATCAGGCAGCCTGGGAGAAAAGGGAACACTGGACAGTACAGTCTTGTGTCCAGCATAAACTGCTAACAAAATAAAGGGAAAGCTTTAAGAGAGATTTGACAAGGTAAGGAAACTGTTTTGGTGTTTGTTTTGTTCAAATTAACATAGTTAAAAGCATTTTTCTTCTGCTTCAAAGCTGTATTAAGTCAATGTTCAGTTGTGAACTTTGGAAAGAACGTTTTGTTCAAAGTAATGAACATTTCGAAGTTACAAACAGCCTCCATTCCTGAGGTGTTCGTAATGCTGAGGGTCTCCTGTCCTTGCTACCCCCAGCCACTTGTCTCTTGCATGCCAGTTACACGTGGGCTGATATTTAGCACTGAATTTATTAGAGATGGCTCGAGCCCCAAAACCAGTATCTGGGGGAGGATTTCATATACCCATAAAGATGCAATGTCGTGAGTGTTTGGTCTGGGATTCTGGTTCTGTATTATCCCAAGTGAGGATCCCAAAGCACCGTACAAACACAAAAAGGATGGCAAACATGGATACAGAGTCTAGGTCCTTTGTCTTCAGCCACAAGAAGAGTCTTGCTCCGCATTGGTATTTCTAACATGACACATGCAGCAATATTGACTACAGCTGTCGAAATTTTCCCATAAATATTTTGATGAAAAATGGCTTTTGATGGAATTTTTGAACAGTTTTTACCATTTCCATCAAAAAGTGGAGTTTTGTCAAAAATACAAATGCTGAGAGATTTTAGTTGAAATCAATTTTTTTCCCATTTTTCACCAGAAGCAAAACTATTTCTCAAAGGAAAATTGCAGCAGAATAGCTCTAAGCTTCTCACAGGGTGGGGATATGGTTTCCAGTCAACACTGCTGTTTCCTCGTGGAGCACAGGGCTTGCCCATTGTGAGGGTGCATCTGCACAGCACTCTAAACTCGGAATAAGATATGCAATTTGTGCTACGCAAATTGCATATCTGAGAAATCATAGAGCTGGGAGAAACCTCACGAGGTCATTAAGTCCAGCCCCCTGCCCAAGGCAGGACCAATCCCGACTAAAACACAGCTTAGCTGGGACCAATCCCAACTAAAACAATAGCTTATTTTGAAATTTGGTGCATTTACACAATGCCAGATTTTGAAATAACACACTATTTTGCGACATCCCTTAACCCTCGTGGAATGCACCCGTTATTTTGAAAAATATTTCAAAATAAGGAACAGCTTGTTAATACGTGGGTAGCTATTTTGGAATACCTCCGGTATCCCGAAATAACTGTGCTGTGTAGACGTACCCTTACAGAGCTTCAGCGGTGTCGAAGCACTAATGCAGCGCTGCCTGTGTAGCTCTTAGTGAAGTAGCTACCTACATGGAGTGAGGTGAGTGTCGCTGTCATCCAGGGGCATGTCCTGACAGACAGACAGAAAAGTGTGTCATGCAGACCAGGGCACAGACAGTAAAGAACACTGTCTCTTTAAGAAAAAGCTGCCTAAAGTGACAAGGGAACTGCACGTAACTGATACAATCATTGCATCAGCCCAGGGCCGCAGGCTTGCAGATCCATTGGGCCACAGAAATAAGGAGGCAGCAGAAACGGATAGCTCAGTGACCTTGGGAAAGTCCACTTCCTTGCTCTGTGCCTCAGTTTCTCCCTCTGTAAAATAGGGATAATGATCCTGACCACCCTGTAAAGTGCTTTGCAACCTACTGATGAAAAGCACTAGACAAGAGCTGGGGCTTTCTATCTGCTAGAGTTTAGGACCCGTATGTTCCTCTTTGAACATCTGGCCCACATCGGGTGCTGAGGACTCTCCGAAATCTGGCTCAGGAGGCAATGCCGGATATGAGGAATGCTTGTAGGCAGGGTGTTGGGGCTGCGGAGAAGGGGCCCAGCTCCCAGCTCACCACAGCTTCCTGGTGTGACCTTGAGTTAATCACATAATCCTGGGCCTCAGCTGGGGCTTGGAGATCAGGAGCCTTCTCTTCCCCCGGCCCTCTGCATGCCTGCTAGGTCGGGAGCGCCTTGGGGCAGGTGGTGTGTATGGGCAGCACCCGGCACTGGGGTGCAATGGGAATGCAGAGAGTCTTGCAATGGTGCAGCTGGAGGCAAGGGTGCAAATCAGCGGCGCTCCAGCTAAGGAGCTGCTCCCTGATGCCGGTCTAGCGCCATCCGTTTCGCTGTGGCTGGGTGGCTTTGAGCCTCGGCAGCTTCCAAGCAGCTCAGCAGGATGCAGATGTCCTTTACAATCGATGCCTTAAACAGTTCCTGGCAAGCATGGAAAATATTGACTATAATAAGGTGCGTGGGCTAATTATACCCGGTGCTGATAAACACTTGGCGATGTCTGGGCTCTTTTGTGGTCCTCTTTAGCTCCAGCCTTCCTCCTCCAATGAGGCTGCCTCTTATTAATAGCACTCTTCATTGCCAGAGCACTTCAGCAAGGGTAATTAATTAATCATTTAATCCGAGCGCTTGCTGTGTTCAAAGCACGGTACAGCCATTAACTACCTGGGCCCATTGATCACACAAAAGCCGTGGGCTGGTCACTGCACCGTAGAGAGAGCTGAGCCCACCTGTGCTGTTAGGGTGACAGCTGGCTGGCTGGCAGGGCTCCAGGTGGGAATCCTGGGTTGAATCTCATGACAACTACGGGAGGGGGGTGGCTAACTAGGAGAGGAGTACAGCTGTGCACTTAAGGTGTTGGATTGAGGCTCAGAAATTCTGGGCGCAATTCCTGGATCTCCCCCCAGTTGCTTTGTGTGGCCCTGGGCAAATCCCGTAGGCCCATGGCCACGGAGCATTTCGGTTCCTAACGTCACCTGATTTCAGACTGCTCCCAGTGGAACTTAGGAATCCAAACACCTTGGTGGACCCAGGGCTTAGTGCATCTGGGCCTCAGTGCTTCATGTGTGCCATGGAGCAACTGTCTGAACCCTGTCTGCCTTGAACAGTGGCAGCGCCTAGCACAGGAAATGCCCAGCCAACCAGCCGGCACAAATGCTGCAGGGTCCTGATCTCAGCTGTGGGTCTCTGCATTGAGCAGGTTCCCCCTGCAGACATCTTTGCAAAGGGATCTTGGCTCCCGCAGGAGGAGGGGGAAAGGGACTGTTCTTAGTGCCAATGCCTAGGACAGTGGGTTTCACCACCCACGTCCAACATTTGCTCTTCTCCCCCCAAGGTGCATCTTGTGCACTGTTTAAAAAGTTGTGGTCAACCCGTCAGGGCCTACAGCCAGCACCATGCAGTTTGGAGGAGAAGCACAGCCTGGGTGGGCTAATCTTGTGCTGCCCACAGGGAGGGGAAGGGACCTTTCTCTCTCCTCTTCCTTGACCGCCCCTGCAGTAAGATTGGCAGCCCTGCTGGAGGCAGGCCAAGCTTCCTGTGGGCAGCCGCAGCACCCAGAATTGCCACAGCAGAGTCCCCTACAGCCCCGGTTCCTCCCACAGCTGGGCTGCCACTTCCGGGCCAGCCTGCCCCAGCACCCCAGGGCTGGCGCTTGTCCATTCAGCCCTGCGCCAGGGCCATGCCCCTCAGCGGCACGCAGGGCCTGGCAGGATGCAGAACCTCACCCCCTCGCCGGGCAGCCTGGCCTAGCAGTCACACCCCTGTCGTGCTGTCTGGCTCTGTGCAAGTCACTTCCCCGGGTCTGTCCCTTGGCTTCCCCTGCTGGCAAACGGGGGTGACTGTAAATTTGTGGGATTTAAAGCCAGATTCCATGCCCCCCCGTGACCCTGACTCCAGTAACTCGTGTCTAGCTGAAACCCTCCCAGAAAGGCCTCTGGCCTGGCTCTGAAGCCAGCAGGAGGCAGCGATTCCAGTCCACGGGCGGCGGCTATACAGTACTAGGCAGGGGAGGGCTTTGCCTTCCCAAACAGCCAGCCTGGCCCTGCCCACAGTCCACCTGTCTGGTGGGGGCAGAGTGTTGCTGCCACTGGGCACCCGCCCTCCTCATGCTCCAGGCTGGGGAGGCTGGGGCCGTGCGTCCTCCTGCCTGCCTGCCCTCCCCGTGCTGGGGGGGGGGGGGATGGCTCAGCTCGGGGCCTCGGTCGAAGGGGCAGGACTGGGGGTGAGGATGTGGGATTGCCTCCCCCAGCCCTACCCTCACCCACCGCCCATGCTCCAGCCCTTCCCTTGGCAAGTTGTTCCAAGGGTTAATCGCCCTCCCGGCTCCATGCCTGTGCCTAGTCGGCAGTTTGAATCTCTCTGGCTTCTGGATGATTCTTGCCCCACGTTTGTACAGGCCTCCAAGAGGCTCACGGGCAGGCTCGGCAGCCTCAGGCAGGAGGATGCTACACGGAGCCTGTGTGAAGACGGGCCCACTGTGCGTTAGAGGCTGACGCTGGGAGGGAAGAGCCAGGCAGTAACTCCAGCCAGGGCTGCTCTGAGCAGACGGGATTTGAAGGAGTTACTGAGCAGTGGCTGCGCCCATCGCTGCCCCGAGCTGCCCAGGCTGCTCCTGCTTTCCCGGCTACTCCCACTTTGCTGCCTGCCTCCCATCAATAGCAGGAGGAGCCACGGTATCGATCAGAGCGGTGGGGAACGTGGAGCAGGGCCCATTGGCACTGCAAGGCCTAACGCATTGTACAACACACACAGGCACCCCCACCTGCCCCCAGCAGCCATGAGCTGCTTTGGGATCCCTGGCAGATTTGCTGCCAGCCGTGTGGGGGTCTCACTGGCAAAGTTGCAGGCAGACGGCGCCAAATGACCTCAGCACGGTCTGGCTGCCAGGCAGGGCAGAGTCCTGGCGAACAACACACCCTCTGGCCACACTGTCCCTCCTGCTTCCAAGGGAGGTGGGGGAAAGATTTACGTGGCAGAGGATTCCTCTCCTGTGCTCTGAACCATTTCCATGGCCCGTGGGCCTGGGCCATCCATCCCCCGCATGAGGTCGCAGCATGCGATGAGCAAACCCAGCAAAAGGGTGGCTGCCGAGTGAGTCCCTGGCAGAGCGAGACAGAGCTGGGTTAGAAGAGCAGTCCTTGTAGCACCTCCCAGAAATGAGCCAGACCCCCCCTCCTCTCCCGGGCATGCACAGAATCATTTCCCACCCCTCAGCCGTTCAGTGACAGCTGAAACTGGACAGAGCTGTGTTCACTAGTCCCCAGCCACTTTCCTTCTGCCGCCCAAAGCCATTTCCCTGTCAAACAGGAGTGAAGTCAGCTGAGCACTCACACCCCGGGACAGGGAGCGAACTGCCCATGTGAACAAGGCAGGAGCATGACGCTTAAAGTCTGCAGGGATAATCCGCAGCTGACTGGCCCAGGGCCCAGCTGTTCTACAGGTGGGGAGCAGGGCTGGGTGAGGGTTGGGGGAATGCAACATGGACAAGAGAGTCCACGTGCTGCTCTCACAGGGCTACGTCTCCTCTTGCCCCTCCTGTGGCTTCCCTGCTCGATGCCTGATGCAGCCTGTTCCCCGGCAACCCCCATGAGATCCCTACACTTCCTGTTCCCCAAACCCTGTGCTTTCTCACGCAGCACCACGGCGACATGGGGAGAGCTAGGCCATCCCTGGCAGCGATAGCCCAGGTGGGGATGGTTCTCTCATCCACCATCGCTGCCCCTTGTGCAGAGAGCTTCTCAAGCTCACAGCATCTGTCTCTGGCGCCAATCTGCCAAGTGAGACCTTTGGATTCTCCAGGGGGGCTGGCGTTCACTCTCTGCAGCAAACCAAACAACCTGGGCTCGTGTTGCCAGCGATCAGAGCCAGTCTGGGCCATCGCCCAGCTCTCAGGGAACTCTGGGCCGCCGGATCCCAGCTCTGAGCCAGACCTGCTAGCGATGGGAGGGTGATGGAGGAAAGTAGGCCTCGGTGCTTAAGAAAAGCTGCTGTGCTGCAGCCAAACCGGGAGAGCGATCTCAAGGGTACTTTGGCACCTGCTGGCCTTGTCGCTTTGCCCTGAGCATGGCCGATCGCCGCTCACTGTGGAGTCTAGCTTGGAAACTGGAATCAATAAAATCAAAGTGTCCATTTCTGTGGGGAAATGAAGGTGGCTTTGACAGCGATCCCGCTCCGCTGAGCAGAAATCCCCCCGGATCTCAGCAGACGCCATCCCCTGCTTTCTGTAGGGCACGATCGGAGGCTCTGGGGCCAGCTGCTCTTTCCAATGAGACCACCTGGAAATGCCAAGGAGGGTCTCCAGGACCAATGAACACTCCGGGTCTGCAGGGCCTAGTGATCAGCTGTGACCGTGTCCACAGGCAAGGAGAGCCAGGTCACCACACAAGCCACCCAGAATGTTACCTGAGCGAGAGGGAGCATTTTGATATGGCTGCTCCTCTTCCCTTCACCATCTGTAATACAGTTATCTCCGCCTCCCCGGGGAGCCAGGACAGGATTCTTCTGAGCCCCACATTACAGGTGGGGGAACTAAGACCCAAACACACGGAGTGACATGCCCACTGAACTGTCCTGACCCCAAGGCCAGCACCAATCCACTGAACCCTCCCGCAGCATGCACTGTTCTCATATATTTATGCTGCAATCAGCAAAAGCTACAGATCCCTTGACTTGAGGTAGATAGTGGGGAAGTTAATTTGGGCTCAGCATCCCGAGTAGGGAGGGTACAAAATTCACTCTGCAGCACAGTCAGCTCCGCCTGGGATGAGTGGTCCCTGGTCAGGCACAGGGAGACAAAGCAGCAGAGAAATACATCACAATCAGCATAACAATAGTGTGCCCTGTGCCAAGTGGGACCCAGTGGCATTTCTGTGTCAAGAGCCAAGGCGCATTCATACCCTCCGCGGGTGTGTCTACACTACGCAGATTTTAGCAACAAGGCCGTCAGCACGTGAATGCTTTTTGTCTGCACTTTTGCCAACAAAAGACTTCCCCTGCCAAGGAGTGGGTTTCACTTTGGGAGCAGAGTATCCCTGCTGACAAAGCAGCATTCCCACATGCACTTGCCATGGCAAAACCGTGGCTGTCTAAGTGTAGACACAGCCTAGAGACTCACGGGTCTAGAAGGGAGAAGGGTTCGATATGATCATCTCGTCTGAGCTCCTGCAGAATACGAGCCAGAGAATTTCCCAGCGATTCCTGCTCGGAGGACTGTGAGGGAGTGACAGCTGGCTCAGCTGTCTTTGGGAAGGACACCCAGGCTGCAGACCAGGGCCAGAGAGCCCAGAGGGATTTCTTGGCAAGGTCCCAGAGGTCTGTGCACTGCCATTGTCCTGCCAGCTGGGGGTGCGGTGTGGGGAGACCCAAACACCTGGCCACAAGAGCAATGGGTGAAACTGAAATTGTTGCTAATGAGTCCAATGCATGCGCTGGGGTGAGGCGCAGGCATGTTAGCGCTGGAAACACAACCTGCTCAGACTTGTCTTCCGTGCCCCCCAGATTCCCCCTCCTGGCTGTGCAGTGTGGGCCTGGAAGTGTCTGTCTCCTCAGAGCCCCCATGGACACAAGCTTCCTGCTCTCTCCACACTGGCGAGATGGTGTTAAAGACCTAAGCAGATAGCTGCTCACATGGCATTGCCAGAGCCTGCTGCAGCCAGCTGATGGAGCAAACTGGTAAGTCTGTCTCTTTTCCCACCCGAGAGCAGCACTGCTGAGTCGGGTGCATCAGGCTCTTCCACGGCTGGAAGGGCATCCATTAAAGATGGCGGGGCATGGAGGGCAGTGAGCTGAGAGATGCTGAAGCACATGGTCCTCCATGCGGGTTTGCCATTGAGAGGCAAAACGGGGCTGGAGTTGTCCGAGTAGCTAACTCAGGGCTCATGGCGTAGCGAGGGGCTGGGGAGCAGAAAGCTATTACAGGACAAGCTGAAAGGCATAGATAAGGTTGCCTGGCATTTCCCATTATAAGAACCTGCTTTATGTTGCTTATAATTTTGCCTGATCACAGCCCTGGGTCAGCTTGGATCCATACCCAATTCTCCCTCCAAAGGGCCAGTCCCTCTCCCAAGACCCAACACTGTCTGACCTCCAAGGACAGAATTAATCCCAGTTTGGTGGCCAGGAGGTTCTCCAGGGATGGTGCATGCTGCACTGGGCCAGGTGGAGCTCTAGGCAAGTCCTCCTGGAAGCAGTCCTTCGGGAGGGGAAGAGGGAAACGTTAGACTTAAAGTCTCTGCTGAGCAGAGAGAGACGAGAGGAACCTACTTTGTGCACAATAACCTGAGGGAGCAACTGCAAACCAGTAAGGGGTGGAAATGCCTTGGTTTGTAAGGCTTGGTCGGGGCTAGATTGCACTGCACCCATGAGATGTCCTTGGTGCCTATCACTGGAGTATCTCAGTACCTCACGTCTTACCCTCCTCACACCCCTTGTGGGGCAGAACACGGCTGTTATCCACAGAACACGGGGGGGAACTGAGGCCCACAGGCATAGAGGGCTGGATATTAAAGGTAGCTAGGCCTGTAAAGATGCACATATGCACCTAGCTCCCCACAAGGCACCTCCCTGCATCTTTAAGGGCCTTCGGAACCCCTTACAAATCTTGCCACCCAGGGTGCTAGTGCCAGGAAAGATCTCCCAGATCATCACTTGAAGCACTCATCCTCTCCTTCCCTCTCCTCCTCAGCACAGCTTGCTTTGCTAAGCACCTGGCCTCCTAACCCGGAATCTCTCCACATGCCAATTCCAGGAGAATCCTTTACTCTTCAGTGCCCTGAAGGGATGCTCGTGAGACCAAGGGAGGGGGTGGCGAGGGAAACACGTCTGGTCCTTATGCAGCTCTGGTCCTTATGCAGCAGTCATCTGGATGCTCCCTGCCTCCCCACTAGCCTCCTTCATGCTTCTTCTTGTTGGACTAGTTGCCATAGAAACCCAGTATCTGAATTTTAAGCAGAGATTTAAAAGGTACAAAAATGGGTTCTTCCCCAGTGATTAAATTGCTCGATATCAGCTGTCACCGAGCCATGCCCCTCGCCCCAGGCTCATCAGCTGTGTGAGGGCCATGGTTGGAAGGTCTCCTTCCAGCTTGCAATGGGCACGTCTCTGTGTTCCATCACCTAACTAGCCCCCTTCTTGACACTCTCTGTCCTGATGGGAGATCACACCCACAGTGGGAGAGGAGGACATGTGGCCCCTTGGGGACGAGGGATGTGAATGGGTAACCGGTTAACCTTACCAGGTGATGCTTACTGGGTAATGGTTAACCGGGGCCTGGGAGCAACCTCCCACCTGCAGCCCAATGCAGGTGGAGGGCTGCTCTATGAGGCCAGGCCAGGAGCGGGCATCCCTGCGCAGGGCCAGGAGAGCCGGCAGCCCCTCGGCAGCCCGGCTGGAATGGTCTCCACCCAGGATCCTGTCTAAACGAGTAACCAGTCAAACCTAACATGTAACCAGTTAACTGATTAAATGGGATTTTACATCCCTACTGGGGACCAGGCCCTGCAAGGCCCAAAGGGTCTGAACTGCTCCCCTCTGCCACTCCGGGCTCATGGGAGACATGCACAAGGATGGGAACTCCTGCCTGCCTGGCCCTCAGAGATGCTGCAGCCCCTTGCCAGGGGAGAGCACCTCCTGGTCTGGTCCCACACCTGGGCATGGTGTGAGGAGCTGGGGGAGGACATGGCCTGGGCACTGGGCAGGGGAGTGAGCAGTGATGGCCCCTGCAGGCTGAGTTTTACTGCTCACCTCACTTCCAGGACCAGCACTTCCCCAGCAGTGCCTGAACGCTCTCTGCAGCCTCCAGCAGTCCCCAGGCTCACTACACTATGCCTGCTCTGTCAGCCAGCAGGATCCGTCCTGCCCTGGGCCTCCATCACCCTCCGCATCTCTTCCCCTGCCCCCAGGAGAGCTGCCCCAGGCACTCAGCTCTGCTCTGCTTGGAGAGGTGGCAGGAGAAACAGGCTGCAGGGCAAAGGCCAGCTCCAGAGGGACTCCAAAGATCAACTAGCACCCAAAGGGGATCTGGCTGCAAACTTGACTTTGCAGAGACTGGGCTCCCCCAGGAACAAGGTTAAGAACCTAAGAACGGCCACACCGGATCAGCTCAAAGGTCCATCTAGCCCAGTGTCCTGTTTGTCGACAGTGGCCAATGGCAGAGGCCCCAGAGGGAGGGAACACAACGTGATCCCTCTCCTGTTATCCATTTCCAGACAAACAGGCTCCATTTCCGTCGACGGAGCCATGTAGATGAGTTTACTAGACATAGGAAAATGAAGCGGCGATTTAAATAATCACCGCTTCATTTACATCAAAATGGCCGTCGCGCTGTGCCGATCAGCTGTTTGGCGGCACAGTGGGGCAGTCTGGACGCGCCGCGGTCGACAAGGGAAGCCTTTGTGGACCGTTCCAGTAAACCTCATTTCACGAGGCATAATGGAGCGGTAGACAAAGGCTTCCCTTGTCGACCGCGGCACGTCCAGATTGCTCCGCTGTGCCGCCAAACAGCTGATCGGCACAGCGCGGCGACCATTTTGACGTAAATGAAGTGGCGATTATTTAAATCGCCGCTTCATTTTCCTGTCTAGTAAACTCATCTACATGGCTCCATCGACGGAGCCATGTAGTCAGACATGCCCACATTCCTACCCATCCTGGCCAGTAGCCATTGATGGACTTAATTTCCATGAATGTATCTAGCTCTTTTTTGAACCCTGCTAAAGTCCTAGTCTTCACAACATCCTCTGGCAAGGAGTTCCCCAGGATGACTATGCACTGCGTGAAGAAAAACTTCCTCTTGTTTTAAACCTGCTACCTATTTATTTCACTTGGTGAGCCCTAGTTCTTATATTATGAGAACAAGTAAATACATTTTCCTTATTCACTTTTTCCATACCAGTCATGATTTTATAGTCATCTTCCCACTTTGTCTCCTTTTTTCTAAGATGAAAAGTCCAAGTCTTTCTAATCTCTCTTCATATGGGACCCATTCCAAACTCCTAATCATTTTTGTTGTCCTTTTCTGAACCTTTTTCCAATGCCAATATATCTTTTTTGAGATGAGGTGACTACATCTGTACGCAATATTCAAGATGTGGGCGTACCATGGTTTTATATGGAAGCAATAAAATATTCTCTGCTTTATTCTCTATCCCTTTGTAATGATTCCTAATGTTCTGTTTGCTTTTTTGACTGACACTGCCTATTGCATGGATGTTTTCAGAGAACTATCCACAATGACTCTAAGATCTTTCTCTTGAATAGTTATAGCTGAATTAGTCCCCATCACTTTATACGTGTAGTTGGGATTATGTTTTCCAATGTGCATTACTTTGCATTTATCAACATTAAAATTCATTTGCCATTTTGTTGCCTGATCACCTCGTTTTGTGAGTTCCTTTTGCAGCTCTTCACAGTCTGCTTTGGTCTTAGCTATCTTGAGCAGTTTGGTATCATCTGCAAATTTTGCCACTTCACTGTTTACCCTTTCTCCAGATCATGTATAATAAGATGAATAGGATTGGTCCAAGGACAGACCCTTGGGGGACACCACTAGTTACCTCTCTCCACTCTGAGACGCTATGGGGCCCCTGTCACCATGGCATCAGAGCATCTTGCAACAGGAGCAGTCTGCGCTCCCAGTACAGAGACTGCGGTGTCACCAAGGAGGAGATTTGGCCCAGCCTGTCTGCTGGCTAGAGGGAGGGGGGTGATGGCTTGACAGCACAGACAGATCCTAGCGCTCCCCGTGCTGCGTCTGCCATGGCATCAGACACCATCGCGGCACGCCGCAGCTCCCACGGCCACACGCTTGGCACCTGACGCTTGATCAGAGGCACTGAGAGGACAGGAACAAAACCCAGAACAAAAGGCAGTGACAGTGGTTGTCCAGGTCTGCGCAGCCAGACTGACGCCCCCCAGTGCAAAGCCAAGGAATGTGTGTGGGGGGTCATGCGGGACTGGCCCCCCACTCTGCTGAGCAGGGATGGTGTGAGCGGGACCCAGGGTCAGTCTCTGGTCTTGTTCCCACTGGTGTAATGCACTGGCGTCTCTGGGGCTGCTCTGTGGGACAGCAGTGGGGCCATGACACGCAGGGTACCTAGCAATGCCAGCCCGACTGCCCCTGCAGGAGACGAACATAGCTGGGGGGCTGGGAACCGAATCTCCCTTTTCAGGGGCCTGGAGGCGGAAAGAGGGACAATGGGACTGTCTTAGTGCTGCCAGCCAAGCGCCTGCTTCTCCTTGCTTTTTGGTTTCGAGGGCAGATCTTCTCTCCCTGCAGACAGGGGTGCAGGAGACAGGCTGCAACAGCTGCCCCAGGAGCTCGACACCCAGTTCTGCTGCTCGTGGCACATGGTGCCTGCATCCAGCACCATTATGGAGTTTTATTCACAATTGTTGTCCAGCTGTTTAACCCTGTGAGAGCCACAACGCTGGCAGGCCAGGTGCCAGGGCATGCCATGGTCCCCATGCCCAGAGCTGGACTCCGGGTGTTGCACAGTTACAATGGGCATTCAGTATAAGAATGTGTTTAGTGCTTAGACTCCATTGAATACTTGTGAGCTGCTCCTGCACTAATCTCACTCACAGCAGCTTTCTCCCATAGTGCAAGGTAATATTTGCACATTTGCATAAGCCTCTGGGACTGCGTAAATCAGAGCCATTAACTAGTGTGACATACTGGTCTCCAGAAGAAGGTGTCACATCCTGCCCAACAAAGAAAGTCCATGGACACAAGACCTTAAAGAAGACAAAAGGCCTTGTTGTTTATTCTCTCACCCCTCTGACGGAGGTGAATCCCTCTCACCAGCTAGGTTTGCAACTCAAAGCACAAGGGCTGTGTCTAGACTGGCCAGTTTTTCCAGAAAATCAGCCACTTTTCCGGAAAAGCTTGCCAGCTGTCTACACTGGCCACTTGAATTTCCGGAAAAGCACTGACGATCTCATGTAAGATTGTCAGTGTTCTTGCGGAAATACTATGCTGCTCCCGTTCAGGCAAAAGTCCTTTTCAGGGGCCAGTCCTTTGTTTTCCGCAAAAAAGTCCCGATCGCAAAAATGGCGATCGGGGCTTTTTTTGCGGAAAAGCATGTCTAGATTGGCACAGACGCTTTTCCGCAAAAAGTGCTTTTGCGGAAAAGTGTCCATGCCAATCTAGACGCTCTTTTCCGAAAATGCTTTTAACGGAAAACTTTCCGTTAAAAGCATTTCCGGATAATCATGCCAATCTAGACATAGCCAAGGAGTAAAGGAATAAAACCATAACAAAGAGGAACCATATTTCCCTGCTGTCTGGACACTCAGGGTACATCTAGACTACATGCCTCTGTCACCAGAGGCATGTAGATTAGGCTACCAGACATAGGAAAATGAAGCGGTGATTTAAATAATCGCCGCTTCATTTAAATTTACATGGCTGCCGCGCTGAGCCGACAAACAACTGATCAGCTGTTTGTTGGCTCAGCGCGATAGTCTGGATGTGCGGGTGTCGACATCAAAGATATTTGTCGACCACCCAGGTATGCCTCCTGGGATGAAGTTTACCTGGGTGGTCGACAAATACCTTTGATGTCGACACCCGCACATCCAGACTATCGCGCTGAGCCGACAAACAGCTGATCAGCTGTTTGTCGGCTCAGCGCGGCAGCCATGTAAATTTAAATGAAGCGGCGGTTATTTAAATCGCCGCTTCATTTTCCTATGTCTGGTAGCCTAATCTACATGCCTCTGGCGACAGAAGCATGTAGTCTAGACGTAGCCTCAGTTTCCAGGCATAAGCCAGGGATCCTCAGATGCTTAGCCTGGGATAGCCCTAAGGGACATACTGCACTTGCTTATTATAGAAGCTTTTATTACCTTTTGAAATTTAAGATTATAATTCACGTGTGTGTATTTACCTGCTTCAATCTTGTAAATAATGTTCTGGTTTCATTTCCCCATTTAGTAAATCTGTAAATAGTTTATAACAGAAGAGGCTAAAAGTGTTGCCTTTGGGATGAGAAAAAGGAAATATTTCTTCACGCAACAGGAACTACTTGCCAGAGGATGTTGTGAAGGCCAAGACTATACTGGGGTTCAAAAAAGAGCTAGATACATTCATGGAGGATACGTCCATCAATGGCCATTAGCCAGGATGGGCAGGGATGGTGTTCCTAGCCTCTGTTTGCCTGTAACTAGGAACAGGCAAGAGGAGACAGATCACTTGACGATTCTCTGCTCTCTTCATTCCCTCTGGGGCGTTGGCATTGGCCACTGTCGGCAGACAGGATACTGGGCTGGATGGGTCTCTGGTCTGACTGGGTACTGACAGGATACTGGGCTGGATGGGTCTCTGGTCTGACTGGGTACTGACAGGATACTGGGCTGGATGGGTCTGTGGCTGTTCTTATGAGATACCGTCTTTATTGCTGTAAGTTCAGTGATCTCAAAGCACTTTACAGCTAGCAGTGAATTAGCCCCGCTCATCTCCTGGGAGATGATCAGTGTCATTATCTCCATGGGACAAGATGGGGAAATGGAAGTCCAGAGTAGGGTTGCCAGATGGTTTAACCAAAAATACCAAACACCCCTCTCCACCCCCCCCCCCCCGCCCCGGAAAAAAAAACACACCAGGGAAAAAAATTCTATTGAGGGGAGAAAAAAAGGCAGAGGAGACCAAAGTTGTTGAGAAAAAAAAATTAAAACAGCATGGCCCCTTTCAGAGTGCGTGCACAGTCAGAATAGGGATAGGAACAGGGGAGTGGTTGAGCACTAAGACCCAGGGTAGGCATTGCTTCCCCTTGGTCTTTAGGCTTTTAGCTGCAGCCATTTTGCTTTCTTGATCAAGCCAGAAAGCAGCTTCCATGTGGAAGAAGGTAAGCAGGGAGTCCAGGGGTGGCTGTCTGGGGGTGTCAGAGGCCCGGGGGAGGGGAGGCCAGGGGCTGGGCCCAGTAGCCAAGTGTGTCGTAAGGTTGCCAGGTGTCTGGTATTTTCTGATTTTTTTTCCCGGCCAGGAGGTGAAAATACCGGACATTTCAGGTGTCTGGTATTTTCTGAATTTTTTCACCGGACAAAAGGCGAAAATAACAGAGTGTCTGGGTCAACACCGGACACCTGGCAACCTTAGCCCAGAGTACTGAAGTGACTTGCCCAAGATCACACAGCTAGTCGCTCCCTGCAACCACTTGACTCCACTGCCCATACAGAGCCAAAGATAGAAGCTATGAGTCCAGGCCCCTCCGCTCTCACTGCTACACTATACTCCTTTGCCAGAGCCAGGGCCTCCAATCATGGAACGGCACACCTGGCCTTGGTACCCCTGATGGGGGGACTACCCCATTGCTGCTGCTGCTCCCTGCCCCCGAGTCAGGACTCTTTGCCCTCTGCCCCAGAGGTGCTGGCGCTGGGCGTTTTGCCGCTTTCCTTTCTTTGCTGTTTTTAGATCAATCTCCACCATGGATTGACCATTGCCATGGAGAACATGGGCACAACAGACTGCTCAAAGTGCGTGTCTGTGTGCATGTGCATGCACGTGTGACCGCCAACACGTGTGTGTCTCAAGGGGTATGGCTACACTACAGCGCTAATTCGAACTAAGATAATTCAAATTAGCGCATCCAGACTAAAAACTAGTTCGAATTAGCGTTTTGCTAATTCGAACTAGCATGTCCACACAGAGTGAACCCTGAACCAGTCTTAAGGATGGCCGGAAGCAGTGCCGGCAGGGCATCAGATGAGGACTTAAGAGCATGGAGCTGCTGTCTCAGGCTAGCCGAGGGCTGTGCTTAAAGGGACCCGACCCCCACCCCGGACAGACAGTTCTCAGGGGTGCCCCGCTTGCAAGGCAGTCCTGGCTTGGATTGCCTGGAGTACCCACACTGGGCATATCACAGCACTCGGCCATCAGACCGGCTGCACTTGCCGCAGGCTGCCATCTGGGGAGAGGGGGCAATTGGGGGGCTGCAGGAGAGCTTCCACCCCCAGAAGCCCGCAGAGCCAGCCCAGTCCTCCCCATCGGGGGCTCGTACCCCATTCCTCCCTCATCTCCTTCCACTTACCCCTCCCTAGCCCCCCTTCCTGATGTACAAAATAAAGGACAATTGTGTTCAAAAATAGAATCTCTCTTTATTGAACAAAACTGGGGGTGACTGGGAAAAGGAGGTGGGAGAGGAGAAGAGAGAGGGTGGGAGAGGGGAGGGCAACTACAATGATGAGGGGTTTGGAACAGGTCCCATATGAAAAGAGGCTAAAGAGACTGGGACTTTTCAGCTTAGAAAAGAGGAGATGGAGGGCAGATATGATAGAGGTCTATAAAAGCACGAGTGGTGTGGAGAGGGTGCATACAGAAAAGTTCTTCATTAGTTCCCATAATAGAAGGACTAGAGGACACCAAAGGAAAGGAATGGGTAGCAGGCTTCAAACTAATAACAGAAAGTTCTTCTTCACAAAGCAAAGAGTCAACCTGTGGAACTCCTTGCTGCAGGAGGCTGTGAAGGCTACAACTAGAACAGAGTTTAAAGAGAAGTGAGATAAAGTCATGGAGTTGGGTCCATGGAGTGGTATTAGCCAGAGGGTAGGAGTGGTGTCCCTGCCCAAAGTTTGTGGAAGGCTGGAGAGGGATGGCACGAGACAAATGGCTTGGTCACTGTCTTCGGTCCATCCCCTCCAGGGTCCCTAGGGTTGGCCGCTGTCGGCAGACAGGCTACTGGGCTAGATGGACCTTTGGTCTGACCCAGTATGGCCATTCTAAGCTCAGGGCTCAGGGTCGGGGGTCTCAGTGGACCACCTTGATTTTCATGCAAACGTGCTCCTGGGTAGCCAGGCTCGCAGCTCTCCTGCCCTAGATGGCCGCTTTCCTGTGCCTAGTGCGGAGGTTGTGGACGAGGTCCACGATGTCCGCACTAGACCAGGCGGGTGCCCGCCTCTTGCGGTCCTGGGCAAGCTCCCGGGAGCTGCCAGCCCGGTCCCGGGAAGAGGGGGAGGGCTGGGGGGCATCGGGTGGCTGGCTCGAATCGTGCCAGGTGCAGGGTCAGCTGGCTGGGTGCTGGCAGGCTTGCACCTGGCACGGGCACCGTAGCCAGCCCGTGCCCCTTTAAGGGGTCCGGGGCTGGGAGGGGGGCAATAGAGTTTCCCTGGTGGTGCCCAGAGTGGCCAGCAAGCCTCCCACTAGTTCGAATTAAGGGGCTACACACCCCTTAATTCGAACTAGTAAGTTCAAACTAGGCTTAGTCCTCGTACAATGAGGTTTACCTAGTTCGAATTAAGCGCTCCGCTAGTTCGAATTAAGTTCGAACTAGCGGAGCGCTAGTGTAGCGCCTATCAAAGTTAATTCGAACTAACGTCCGTTAGTTCGAATTAACTTTGTAGTGTAGACATACCCAAGGTGTGTTAGTGAAAACACAGTGTCTGTGTGACCATTCATGTGCACGTGGGGCAGCGCTCATGTGTGTGTGAGGGCGCCTCTGGCTGCAGGGAGCACATCCTGGAGCTGGCTGGCAACCAATGGCAGGTTTGAATGAGCCACGGGGGTCAGGGCGAAGCATCAGGCCACAGAAAGCCACCAGGGCTGCAAGCCCATCTGTGCTAGGGGAGGACTCACCAGACACCCCAGCCCTCGTGATGCTGAGTGACGCCCACCCCACAACGCCCTGAGCACCCCGCAGCCCAGCGCTGGCACCGGGCCCCGCTGCAATGCCAGGCTGGCTCCCGCAGCAGGGGAGGGCGATCTCCGTTAGACCCCCAACCAGGGCCTGCCTGCTCCCACTGCACGGCCACGTCTCAGAGCTCCTGGAGCCACCACAGAGCAACCCGCTCCCCCGTCACTGCCCCGAGCCCCTGCCCCGGCCCCTCACCGAGAGCCGACTGAAACGGAAGGTGTGCGGGCAGCTGGATCGCAGTATTTACTGGCCGGAGCCGCGCTGCCAGGCGGGATGGGGCCGCACAGCGCGAGGCAGATCCCCCGCAGGTCCCTTCGGTCCCTCTCCTGTGGTGCTCGCTGCCACACACCAGTGAGGCCCAAGGCTCAGAGGGACCTTTCTCTGCATCCACCTGAGAACAGGCTCCGTACCTCAGACAGGTCAAACCCTGGCTAACAGGGCTTGGGCGGGAACTGTCCCTGGCCCAGGGTATCCCAGGATCCCCTTCCTGTCCTACACCCTGAGGTGACTGGTCAGAGGGGTTCTGGGGGAGGGGGGACACCAGGAGAGCAGAGCGAGCTGGGCCACGTTGCTCTGCTTCCCCCGCCACTGCCGGGGAGTGGGTGGGCCAGCCCCCTGCTGCAGGTGCCAGGCCCCCCCCGCCCCGCTAATGCCCCTGCCAGCTGCTGGCCAGCCCCTCCCGCCCATGCTTCTGGGGGTCATGTGACCCCTCGAGCCCTCCACGTTGTCCCTGCTTCCACCTGCCTGTGAAGCAAGGGGTGGTCATGACCAGGGCCATCGCTAGAGGAGTGCGGGGGTCTGTGGCAACAGCGTCCCTTCCCCAGGCATGGAGCGACTCCCTTCCTGCCCCTGCTCCAGCCCCAGCCTTGCTCTGGCCTCTCCCCCCACTGCACCCCTTTCCTCCAAGAGACATAAGCCGGGGAGTTATTGGGGGGCCTGGCATGGCGCGGCAGCAGGGATCGCCCCCCTCACTCTCACTACAGAGCCAGGAGCTGCGGGAAGCAGGGCGCCCCACCTGGCCCCAGCCTCTCCACGCTGCTCCCCCGAGCCCCGCATCGCTCAGGGGAGGGGAGAGACGGGTCACTCTGCACCCACTGCACTCTGTGACCCGGCTCGGAGATGGCGGTGGAGTGGAGCAGGCTGCTGGGTCACCCCGTGTCCTGTAGCTCCCGCGCCATGGTGAGCACAGGGGGTCTGACCCCTGCCATTGCCCTGTGCCCCCAAGCAACCCCCCTGGCTGCCCTCCACCCCCGGGCTCACATCGATATGGGGACCATCCCGTCCATGAGACAGACGAGGTGGCTGCTGCTGGGCCCCTCAAAGCTCGGAGCCTGGGTTTCTATGGACGGGGCAGCTTTAGTCGGGCCTCTAAGAGATGGGGCCCCAGGCCAGGTGGGCCCCTGGACAGATTCGCTGGCGCCATGGGGCCCAGAGGCAGAGAGCAGCTGTGGCTAGACACAGAATATGCGCAGGCTAAGCTGGGCTGCAGATTCAGCAGCTCTCAGCGTCAGGAGACATTCAAATGCCCTTCTTCAGCAGAGCGCGGCGCCAAACACAGACCTGCCAGCTGGGTGTTCCTCCCCCAGCCCTCCCTCTGGCCGCCCAGCCAAGCCCCAAGCGGGGGGGAGATCCCCCCACCTGCGGCCAGTGCCCGGAGACCGGTCCTGGACGGGGCGACGGGAAGCAACACCAACCCTGCGCACTCAGCTCCCCCATGCACCAGGCCCGCGCCAGCTGTGAGGCAGTGCAGCGGGAGCCAGCGTAGCAGCAAGCAGCAAAGGGCTAGGCCCAGCCTCATGGGATCAGCTGCCAGGAGCACTGCAAAGCCTCGCAAAACCAAGCCAGAAACCCTCTCCCGGGCAGTCTGGTCTCACTGTACACGGCTCCCCATCCCCCTGCAGCCGAGCCTCTGCTACCCCTTCTCTGCTGGGCACATGGGCTAAGTGCTGCCTGGCAACCGGCAGGGGACGGGGGACTGTTAAATGCCTCCCTTGGAGGAAGGGGGGGTCCATTGGACATATTGGCATTGACTGCAGCAGGCCCAGGGCAGGGCCTTTCCCCACCACTCAGCCGCGGGGGAAGGGGGGGAGCCGTTACCTGCTTGGGATTAATGAACAGCTGCTGGTGTTGTAATAAAGGAAAAAGCCCCAGGGGAGAGTCAGCCCAGCACTGAGGACTGGAAAGGGTTACACAAGGGCAGGAGGCCACTAGCTCAGGGCTGCAGGCGGGGATGGGGGCAATAGCCAGCAGCAAGGTGGGGAGGGGAGGGGAAGGGCCGCTGCCCAGCCAGGAGGGTGGTGGAGGGCCAAGAGACATGGGGATGGGGAGACCTGGGCTGGGACCTGCCGCACATGGGGCTCTGGCCCAGAGGGTGATACCAGATTCACTCAGTAGGATCCTCTCTCCCCTGACACCAGGGCTGGGTGTCCGGGCTGAGCCCGGCACAGCTGGGGCCCGGGGCCAACACCCTGGATTTCTGGAGAGCTGTTCAGTTTAAAGGGCATGGGCCTCACTGTACAGCCTGGTCCAGCTCCCACCTCGCTGGGATCAGAGCGGGCCCTTCTGGAGGCCTTGGCTCTCCCTTCCTTGCAGGGGTGCATGGAATTGGTGAGGAGACACCCCTGCCGGGAGCCATGCTCTGCAATCTCCAAGCAGGGCCCCATGGCGCTGCTGGCGGGGGGAAGGGGAGGAGGTCGTGGCCCTGGGCCCCCAGCCATGCCAGACTCAGCCTGGCAACACTGGAGAGGGCCCAGGGAAAGTGCACGAGGTGGCAGCCTCCCTGCAAGAGCGGAGCAGTGCAGGGGGGACCCAGTGGTGCTGTTCAGAGGCATGTGGGGTTCAGGGACCCAGCCAAGCTGCACCACACCAAGTGCACAGGGCTGGCCAGGGCTAGTGACAGGCCCTGCAGGAACCAGGTGCACTGGCAAGAAGGAGGGACCGGGCGCTGCTCCCAAGGAGGCCTGAATCCCATGGCTTCCCAGTGGGGACAGCACGTCTGTGGCCTCCCCTAGACCCGTAGCAGACACTGATTGGCCGGGGGGGTGGGGGCAAAGTGGCAAGGCCAGAGAGCACTGGGGCAATGCAGGGGATGGGGGGGGGGGAGGAAACTCGCTTCGGGCTGGGGCAGGATGGGCTGAGTGCAAATGGTGCAGGGGGTTGAATTCCCCACCCCCTGGGTCCGTCAGGCAGCAGTTTTAACCCAGCCCATGTGGCCAGGTTTGTCCCCGGCCTGCCTAGGTGAGGTCATTCACTGAGCCTGTGAGAACAGTCCTGGGGTTTCAGTGCAGTTCCCAGGTGTCACCGACCCCCAAAACTAGTCCTCAGGGGGCCCCTCATCAGAGAGGCCAAAGAGCGAGGCCACAAGGACTGCAGGCCCAACCAGTATCAGACCTTGGCCTTGCGGGCCTGTTCCGCCCAGGCCTCGGGGGGGGGGGGGGGGGGGGGGTAGTGCAGGTGCAGAGGGGGCGGCCAGCAGCCCAGGCAGTGCTACGCCCAGGCAGGGTCTATGGCGGCAGAAGGACAGTCCAGGGCAGAGCACGTGGGCGCAGGCCCGGCCCTGGGACTGGAAGGTTCAGCAGCTGAAGGATGAGGACACTCTGCAGTGCCTGGAAGCTCAGGGCCAGCCCATTCAGCTCCCTCAGCAGCAAATCCACTCAGAAAAGGTGAAATAAAAATAAACCTGCAACTAAAATACCCTGGGGGAGGGGAGCTGCCGGTGCTGGCACCGCGCCCACTGTGCAGCGAGATCTCTCCCAGCTCCGGCGCTGGCAAACGTGCACCTGCGCAGAGTCTGCTCCCAGCGCGGCACCTGCTAAATGAGACGTCTCCTGCGCGGAGCTGGGGAATTGCCCATCTGTGCAGAGGCTGGCAAATGGAACCGAACCCATCGCCTGTTCATTGACTGCCTCCTTGGCTCACTCAGCGCAGGGCACCTGGGGCTGGGCGCAATCCCGGAGCCCAGGAGTGGGGAGGGGACAGCAGGGTTCTGGGGGACACGAGTTTCTCTCTGGAGCCACTTCCAAACTATTCATTCACCTCCCTCCTGATTCCTGCTGCATTTAATTTCCATAAAAGGGAGGGGCCAGCAGAGCTGGGGAAGGGCAGGTGTAGTGCAGTGCTGGCACATCTGACACACACTGCTGTGTAATGCCCTCAATCCCCACCACTTCCCCCTGCTCCCTCAGCCCCAGGCTGCCCTCCAACACACCCAGCTCCGCCGCTGCTCCTCAAAATCCCCGCCTAGGCCCCCCGCCCCACTCAGGCTGCCCTCCAACACACACAGCTCCGCCGCTGCTCCTCAAAATCCCCGCCTAGGCCCCCCGCCACCCAGGCTGCCCTCCAGCACACACAGCTCCACTGCTGCTCCTCAAAATCCCCGCTTACGCCCCCCCCCCCCACCCAGGCTGCCCTCCAACACACACAGCTCCACCGCTGCTCCTCAAAATCCCCGCCTAGGCCCCCCGCCCCACTCAGGCTGCCCTCCAACACACACAGCTCCACCGCTGCTCCTCAAAATCCCTGCCCGCTGCCCCCCCGGACTGGAGCAATACCTAGGCCCGTGTGCCCTGTGCCACTGGGACAGTTCGGTGTGTGCTGGACACTTCTGAAAACTTTGTCGGCCCTGCCTGCTCCCGGGTGCCAAATACCTTGCAGCCCATGTTAGACAGGCCTGCACACACAGAGCCAGGGATGCTGCTTAGAGGGGAGCAGGTTTTTGAAACGCTTCCCTTCCCTGGCCACAAACGTGCCGTTCATGAGCCCATCTTACCTGGCAGCTGAACCCAGAACCCACCCACCCTGGAAACGCTGCAGAAAACAAGCAGCCTTTTGAGGTTTGTGCTCTGACTCTAAATGGCAGCAGGGAGCACACAGGGCTGTGAAAACATCCAGAGAGAGCAAGACCCCAAACTCCATCTGATGCCAAATGGGGGGAGGGGAAGAATTGGGGGAGGAGCTGAGGTTAGGGTTGCCAGGTGTCTGATTTTGAACCTGACAATCCAGTAGTTGAGATTTCTGTTCGGGAAACAAATTAAGAAAATAGAAATGTCCGGTATTTTCTAAATAAGATGTACTGTAGATTGTGATGTAATGTCAAACGTGTCCAGTATTTTTGTTGAAACCATCTGGCAACACTAGCTGAGGTTCCTGTTGCAGTTTTAGTTTATTTGGCCCCCAAAATACCCACAAGCCTGGGGTGTTAACCCCATTCTCAGAGCGATCCCCCACAGACTGCTCCTGTCTGTGTTGTTCAGCCCCTACAGAACAGGCCCCTCTGTGGATCTCAAAGCACTTCAATGGCTTGTCCTCTCCATGCTACAGAGGAGGAAGGGCTCATGGTCACACAGCCATGCAGTGGCAGAGCTGGGAACAGAAGTTAGATCTTCCCAGTCTCACCCTGTGCTTTAGCCAGTGGACAGCACTACCCCAAGCAGGGCTGGGGCTCAGAAATAAATTGAAGCTCTTACAAGATGCTAGTGGCAAGCAAGTAGAGAAGGCTCATCCACTTCCCTTGTTCTAGCCTTCTCCCCTGAACTGTCCCCTCCATGGCTGGAAAAGCTGCCTGACTAGAGCTCTGTACAGGAACTTCTCCTTTTCCTGTACAATGTTCCTCTGGGCTGGAGCCGAGCGGAGCTCGCTGTGACCTGGAAAGATCTGAGGGTTGGTTACACACAAAGAAGGCCAAACAATGAACTAAGCAGGGGAAGGAGGACAAGATGGGACTAAGCGAAACACTGGGAGGGAATGCGTCTCATTAATCCTTGCTGGGGGAGGCAGATGGAGATGGCATCCAGAATGGGACTGATCAGGTTCTGCAGCCTTCTGCCCCCAAGTAATTGCAGCACCTGGCACTAAGATGCAGCCACCTCTGGGGTGGAAAGTGGCAGCTGCTTAAATAGCCACACAGGGAAGCCACAACTCAGCCATGTCGGTGGGCTCAGTTCACCTCAGGAGGCCCGCACTCCACAGATCACAAAGCCAGTCGACAGCACTTGGACCACTTCTGGCCTCTCTAAGGCACCAGTTCCAACCCAGCCCAGGACCTCCACCTCCACAGTGGCTTGGTGCCCCTGACCTGAAGCGAGTTGTGACAGGTCTCAGCCTGGTTCTGCTACACGTCCTCTCTCACCACAGTCAGCAAGAGCAGGCAGAGGCTGTGGGCTGAACGCAGCTCAGGGTTCCAGCTGGGAGAGGGCGTGTTGCCAGCCCCAGGGGGAGGCTCAGAGTGGAGCTGTGGGTGGCTGGGAGCTCCTGCCTGGGCTGCATCTGTTCTGCAAGAGGAGCTCAGCACCCAGGCTCCTTCATCAGAAGAGCTGTTCACACGGGGGCTGGGCTCTTGGCACCTAAGTTACCAGTGGGGGGAGTCCATGTGCCAGCTCCTCCTCCGCAGCGAGTCACTGCCTCTCGCCTTGCCTTTGGCTTTCCAGGTAGACTAGCTCCCCACGGACCCCAGGAGGTTCCTGAGTGGAGTCTCTGCCGCGAGTCTTCGAAGCTGGGGGCCAAACTGAGAACTCAGGCCGTGGTGATGCCCCAGGCTTTGCCCACAAAGGTCCCATCCCCCCATGATGCCCAGGGACCTCCTTCCACAACAAAATCATTCTCCCCCTTTGGCCAGCAATGAACAATGCTGACATGTAAGCGCCATCATTACGCTCCAGAGGCAACACTCTCGGGAATGAACAGGCTCAGCTTGCACAGAGCAACTGTGCCGGGGTCTTTGCTCACTCTGGCAGACATCACTGCTTTGGCAACACTCTGGTCACACTTTTTGGGGGCATCTCATAGCCCACGAGGGCTAGAGATGTCATTCTGGTTTCGAGGAGAGCCTGGGACGGCAGCCCCAGGAGAGTCTCACATCTTCAAAGGGCTGTGAATAGGCCTGTGATGACCCTGGCTCTGGAATCAGGCACCCGAAGGGGCTGGCCACTTGGTGCTGGACTCCTTGCATCACACCAGCTTCGTCGCCCTGCCCTGCCCTTGTCTGATGCTTTCAGATGCTGCACTTCCCAGAATGAATGCACAGTGCCTGGGAAGTTTGCACAGACACATGCATGAGGCGGGGTTACCTGGCACGGTACTGCTGACTCCACATGGAAGCCCACACTGTCAGACACAGCCACCCGCAAGACAGACACCTCCGTGGTACAGCACAAGCAGTAGTGCCAGATTTTTCACATCTATGAGCTCTGACTGTGATGTCACTGAACCCAAGCAACAAACAGGGAAACTGAGGCACGGGTACACTCTGGGACTCACTCAGCATCACAGAGAAAGCCTGTGGCCAAGCCAGAAATAGAAGCCACAAGTCCTGACTCCAGGCCTCCCTGCTTGAGCCCACTAGACCTCACTGAGCTGGAAATAGACCCCAAGCGTCCTGCCTCCCACTTACCTCACTCTAACCCACTAAACCCACTCACAGAGGTGACTCAGTCACAGTGTGTGAGCACCTGCTTGGGGAGCAGCTGTTTGATAATGGGCTCTCCAATCTAGCAGACAAAGATCTAACGGGCTGTAAAGGCTGGTAGCTGAAGATAGACAAATCCAGAGTGGGAAAAAAGGCACAAATCTGTAGCAGAGATGGACCATTGGAACAATTTCCCACCAGCTGCTGTGAGTTCTCCAGCGCCGGCAACTTTTACATCAAAACTGGATGCTGTTAGAAAAGGTCTGTTCTGCTTTCACTGGGAACGAATTCAGGGAAGTTCTAGGCAGGAGCTCACACTCTGATCACACTGGTCCTTTCGACTCTCAATTCCAGCTCTCACCCTCCTGGGGAAGGCTCTCAGCCCAGAAGGTGCGGAGGAGTGGGAGGGTGGAAGCACCTATTCCTAGCTCAGCAAAGCAGCTGCACAAGAGGGTGGGTGAGGATGGTGCTATTTCCACTGCTCTGCCTAGTGCCTTACCCCCTGCATCAGTTTCCCAGCCCCCAACCCAGTTGCTGCGGGCAAGATGCTACAGGGCTCTGCCGGAGAGCCTCTCTGCTAAGGAGCTGGGTGGCAGTGACACAGATGGGGCCTGACAGCCTTTCACGCCTCTGGGAAGGGACAGAAAGACACCTGGTGCTGGGACAGCCTGTGTTGGCCTTTGGGCTCCCCCTTCTTTGGGCTCCCCAGTATGGCCCTGCTGGTGAAAACAGGAGGCCACAGAGGGGCAGCGCTGGGGCTGCCGTCCCCAGAACCAAGAGGAAGACACATGAGCTTCAGCCTTGGAACCTATTAAGATGCTCAGCCCTGCACAGGGAGAGCTCTTGGACTGCAAGGGGCGCCGGTAAAAAATCTCCACTCTCTCCACAGGGAAGGCAGGACTAGAGGGGCCCAGGCTGGTAGCTACTGCTCAGCTGGACTCCGCGATGCCTCTGCAACTTCTCAAATGTCCCGCAGATCTGAGGTCAGAGCAGTCCTCTTTGCCCCACACCTCTGCCCCTCCAAGTCCCAGGAGAGAGGGCCCCACCCAAGTCTCCAAAGAGGGAGACTGCCTTAGAAATCATGTTTGGGTTATTTACTGAATGACCCTTGCTTGCTGTTCTGTTGCTTTGGGTTCCAAAGCCTTTTGCTTATGCTCAAGTCACATTTTCAAGCTTTTTTCTCCACAACCAGGAGTCTCAGAAGCTCCCGGCTATTCTAGCCCTTGAACATCCCACGCACAGCGCTGCTACTGGTCCTCAACCTGCAGTCCCCGACTGCCGCACCCCTAGCTCTGCTAGTGCCTCCCGATCCTGGGCCACTGCCTCCAGCTATGCCTGTGCTAGACTTTCCAATCCCAGCGTTGCCAATGCACCTTAGCCCCAGCCTGACCTTTGCCATTTCATTCCCTTGACACACAATCCCTGCGGCTCTTGCTTCCCAAAAGGGGACTGCAGGCCAAGGGAGCTGAGAAGCTGCTGTAAGGCAGTCACAGGACAGCTGCCTGGGTGAGGCCATTAGCCCTGTGAATGAGCTAGGGTCTTACACCTCTCTGCCCCTCGGTGCTGGACCCGTAGGTCGGCACAGCCGTGCCGTGCCATGCTGGAGCCATGCCATGGCTGTACCATTGCCATGCCAGTGCCACGAGGTGCTGTGCCAGCCCTGCCTCTGCCACCAACTCCCCACAGAAATCCCAAGGGGGCTGGTCACAGAGCCCGCCCCCGCTGAGCAAGAGTGAAAAGGGCTCAAGCCCTGGAGTTTCACCAGCGGGGGGGGGGGGAAGGGGGGAGCAGCGCCACGTGGGCGGCGTTACTCCGGTCTAGACCCTGACCCGCGGTTCACAGGCGCATTGTGCTGCGCTAGCGGCTAACCCGTGGCTCGGCACCGCCCGCTCTGGGCTCACTGGCGTGGGCAGCCCAGGGCTGCTCTGAGGAGCTGGAGTGAGACCGCCCGGCCTCCCGGACAGCCCTGGGCGGGGGCGCTGGGAGCAGCCGGGGCTGCTGGACAGGCCAGGCTGGGGCAGCCAAAGGGAAGCACCGGTCACAATCCACAAGGTGCACTTGAGGGAAGCTGTCATGGGGGGGGGGCGAGGAAGGGGGAGCTGTCCTAACACCCCCCCCCCCGCGCCCACCCCCACCTCCACGCGCGGCAAGTGCTTCGAACACCTGGCCAGACAACGTACACCCCCACGTTTCGCATCCCCCCACACACCGGGCACAGCACCCCAGACACCCCTACCACCCTGCACCGATCATCATACAATCCGCACCAGCACGGCACCCCCGACACCCCGAACACCTCGCACACACCCCACCCGGCACCGCACCCCAGGCACCCCTACCACTCCTCACCCGCCTGGCACAGCATCCCAGACACCCCTACCACCCTGCCCCACGCAGCCCTCGCCATACACCCGCACCCCCACTCCCCGCCCAGTTTCCTCTCCCCCACAGTACCCTATATATCCCTACCACCCCGCGCTACACCTCCCCCACACACCCCGCAGCATCCCCACCCGACACACCCTACCACCCCGAACCACCCCCGCCCGGCACAGCACCCCAGACACCCCTACTACGCCGCCCCACGCACCCCCACAACACCCCGCCATACACCCGAACCCCCACTCCCCGCCCAACATCTCCGCCTCCCGCCGCACCCCAGACGCCCCTTACCACCAGCACCCCAACACCCAGCGACCCCCACAAGACCGCGACTCGGAGCCGGAGCCTCCTGCCCCCAGTTACGGGGCCCGGGGCCCAGGCGGGCAGCCTTTCCCTGCGGCAGGCCGGTGAGAGTCCCCGGCCGGGGCGGGGGCGCTGGCAGCCCCGCGCAGGGGGTCGGTGCGTGCGCCCTGCCGCGGCCGCTGCCCGCATGGTGGCTCCCCTGGCCACGAAGCCGCCCGCCGAACAAAGCTCCGCTCCGGACCCACCTGCTCTGCCGCCTCGGGGTCCAGATGTGGCTCCAGCAGCGGGACGGTGAACTGGATCTTGCGGGGGCTGTTGGGCTCCATGGCCGGGCGCGCAGGGGACTCCAGCTCGGCGCGCCCGGAGACACAGGCAGGCAGCGGAGGACGCGCCCCGCGCTCGCCCCTGCCAGACTCCGCTCAGCCCTGCTCCGGGAGCTGGCGAAGCCGCCGGTGCCTATTGGCTGGCCGGGCGCGGCCCGCCGCCCCCCTCCCTCCTCCCCCTGACACTCGCTTCCCGGAGCGTTAACCCTCCGCCTCCCGGCCCCGCAGCGCCCGAGGGACGGGCCGCTCCGCGCGATGGGCGGGGGAAGAGGGTGCGGAGCATCTCCGAGGGGGCGCTCATCACCCCGGCGTGGGTGCGCGATGTAAGGGGTCGGCCGGAGCAGACGGGTCAGATCCCGTTCCCAGGTGGCGCAGGGTGGAGGATCAGGCCCTACCGCCACCGGTTCATCCTCCGCTTCTTCCCATCTCGGGATACATCAGCGGAGGCGGTGGCCTAGCGGAGGAAGAGCAGGGACCTGCAGCGGGGCAAGAGCTGGGTAGTATCACAGCCCCAGAGCCAGGGGGGCAGCAGCACCAGAGGTCCCAGAGCAGGGGAGGGCCGCAGTCCCGGAGTGTGTGTGGAGGGGAGACAGGAGTCCCAGAGCTGGGGGGCAGCAGCCCCAGAGTGTGTGTGGGGGAGACAGCTGCGGGGGGGGGGGGGTGCAGCCCTAGAGCGGGGAACAGAGCTCTGGAGCCAGAGGGAAAGTAGCCCCAGAATGGGCTGGACAGCAGCAGAGCCAGTGTGACAATAGCTCCAGAGCTAGGAGACACCCCAGAGTTGGGTGACAGCAGCTCCAGAGCTTGGGTAGCAATAGCTCCAGAGTTGGGCAGGCAGCACCCCAAAATCAGGGTAACAGCAACCCAAGAGTTGGGGGGCAGTAGCCCCAGAACAGCAGCCACAGAGCTGGGGAGCGGGAACAGCAGCCCCAGGACTGCCCTGAGAAGTCAAGTGCTGTTTATGGACAATTTTTTAAAATGCTGTGTCGGATCAAATCCAGCCAGTGTTTTTCTCTGATTTTTTACCTTCAAAGGGTCAGATTTTGTTTTGAAATTCCACCAAATTATTGAAAAAAGCAAAGGCCAAATACACCCAGTCCAAAACAAACAATGGACACCCCTTAGTCTGAAGTTGAACAAACCACCTCTTTCACCTCTTTCAACCAAAATTTATTGGGGGGAGGTGGAGATTTTGGTTTGGGCACCAAGCTGAAAAGTCCATTATTGGTGAGTCCTGCTGGCATCCTGGGACATCCTCATCCAGGCCAGTCTAGCTACAGTGCAGCCCCCATCATCGCGGCGTCCTAGTGCTATCCAGTCACATGGTATGTCACACAATCATAGAAGATGAGGGGTGGAAGAGACAACCCCTTGCTCAAACCAGGACCATCCCCAACTAAATCATCCCAGCCAGGGCTTTGTCAAGATGAGCAAACTTCTACGGGTGGAGATTCTGCCCCGTCCCTAGGTAATCCATTCCAGTGCTTCACCTAGGGAAATAGTTTTTCATACTATCCAACCTAGACCTCCCGCAGTGCAACTTGAGACCATTGCTCCTTTTTCTGCCATCTGCCACCAGTGAAATGACCCTGGCTGCTTCCTCTTTGGACCATGTCGCCACCTGGTTTCAGGCCCCCCTTCATTCTTCTCTTCTGAAGATTAAATAAGCCCAGTTCCCTCAGCTTCCCCTCACAAGTCCTGTGTCCCAGCCCCCTAATCGTTTTTGTTGCCTCCACTGGACTCTCTCCAATTCGTCAACATCTTTTCGGTAGCAGGGGGTCTCAAACCAGGATGTGATATTCCAGTTGTGGCCTCAGCGGTGCCAAATAGAGGTGAATAACCACATCTGTCAGTCTGCTGCCAATGCTCCTACTAATGCACCCCAATATGCCGTTAGCCTTCTTGGCTACCAGGGCACACTGTTGACTCCTATCCAGCTTATTGTCCACACTAATCCCCAGGTCCTTTTCTGCCAAACTGCCTCTTAGCCAGTTGGTCCCCAGCCTGTGACAATGCTTGGGATTCTTCCGTCCCAAGTGCAGGACTCTGCCCTTGTCCTTGATGAACCTCATTAGAATTCTTTTGGCCCAATCCTCCAATTTGTCCAGGTCACTCTGGACTCTCTCCCTACCTCTCCCCCTAACTTAGTGTCATCTGCAAATTAGCTGAGGGTGCAAACAAGCCCATCATCCTGATCATTAATGAAGAAGCTGAATGAAACTGGCTCCAAGACTCTGGGCCAAAACTGGCCCCTGGTGTATTCCACTTGAGATCCGCTCGCTGCCAATTAGTCTTTGAGCCGTTGATCATTACCCATTGAGCCTGGCAATCTAGCCAGGTTTCTAGCCACCTTACAGTCCATTTAGCCAATCCACACACTGTTAATTTGCTAGCAAGAATACTGTGGGAGACTCTTATCAAAAGCTATGCTAAAGTTAAGGTATATCATATCCACGGCTTTTTCTATATCCTCAGAGCCAGTTATCTCCTCATAGAAGGCAGCCAGGTTGGTCAAGCATCACTTGCCCTTGGTGAATCCATATTGACTGTTCCTGATCACCTTCCTCTGCTCCAAGTGTTTCAAAATGTATTCCCTGGGGATCCCCCCATGATTTTTCCAGGGACTACTACTCTCTGTAGTTCCCTGAATTGTCCTTCTTCCCTTTTTTAAAGATGAGCACTACATTTGCCTTTTTCCCATTGTCTAGGACTTCCCCCAGTCGCCACAAGTTTTCAGAGATAATGATCAATGGCTCTGCAGTCCCATGTGCGAACTCTCTGAGCATCCTTGGGTGCATTGGATCCAGCCCTAGAAACCTTTGCATGTCCAGCTTTTCTAAATAGTCTTGATGATAGATAGGACTTAATGACCTCTGGAGGTCCCGTCCAGTTCTAGTATTCTATAATTCTATGATTCTTTGATTCTAACAGTAAACAAAGGAACTACACAAAAATGGGGAAGATAGTTAAACATGAATTAAAAGAGACCATAACAGGAATGAAATACATGCAAGCTGCATGGAAGCTATTCAAAAACACCGTAAAAAGAGGCTTAAAGATTATGTATGTCTCCAATAAAAAAACAAACAGAGGCTCCCCACCCCCCCAAAAAAAGCCACCATGGCTAACTAAACAAAGTGAAAAAGATTTCCTTTAAAAACTGGAGGTCAGAGGCTTACTGAGGGAAACAGAAAGGTGCACAGCTCTGGTGTGTCAATGTGTAATAGTATAATTAGGCAGGCAGAAAGGAAACAGCAACTAGCAAAGGGCACAAAAACGAACACCAGTTTCTTTGATTCCATCCGACACAGGAAGCCTGCCAAGCACAGGGTGGGCCTAATTGAAACCCTAGGGGTGTTTCTCAAAGCCCCTCCCCCAGCCTTGCAGGAGGGATGATTAGACCCAGGGCCCAACTAATGTTGGGGGCCAAATAATGACAAAACAGGGTCAGGAGGTGCGGGTCACAGGTTTAAAATGAGGGAAGCGGATGGGGATACCGAGCAGAGAACTCCGGACAGCTCCCACTGCTCCTTGAATCTGTCGATGGAGCCAGAGGACGAGGCCCAGAGGCACTCAGCCCGGATACGTGCACTAGGGAGGAACGGAAGGAGGCCCCACGGTGGCAGAGAACCCCTTGCCTGGCACTAGATGGCTGAGGTGCTAAAGCAGCACTGAAAGAAGGCAAGGCGGCTGTGGAGAAACGACATGAATTCTTTCTACCCCTCGTCACTGCAGGGGGTGTGAGGGAGGATTCCACGCCCAAGCCGGGCTGTTCAGACGGTCGATCTGACGCACTGTCCCACACTCCGTAGAGGAGCTCCGTAGAGGAGCTTTTGCAGCAAACTGATACATTTGTGCAGTGATAAGCCAGGGGACCAGATGGCAGGGCTGTAACTAGGGCGGGGTGAGAAGGGCAGCCTCCCAGTACAAGGCAGTGCAGGGTTGGGCCAGCCGGTGTCGGCCCCTCCCTCTGCAGGTTTGGACCCAGCCCCAGAGTCCATGGCGTAGTTTTTTTGAAGGGAGGGGGACATTTCCCTCCTCCCCTCCCCCAGCAACTCCCAGAGGTAGGAGCACAGGAGATGATCTGGAGTTGCTTCTCCTCTCCTGCCTCTGCAGCAGGCTGCTGCCTCCTGGGTCCTAGTGCAGGTGGTGTTGTGTGCTGGGTGCCCTATAGAGCCCATCCTGTTTTCTGTACAATGGTGAGTGCTGGGGAGGGGGGATAGGGTGGGCGAGGGGGGGCTGTAACAAGGGACTTGGAGGGATGGGAGAAGAGGCAGGCAGAAGGAAGAGGTTTGGATGGAGCAGGAGTAAGAGAAGGGGATTGGAGAATGGGGGCAGCAGGTGCTGGTGCCCCTCAGCAGTAGCATCTGGGGCTCCTGCATTAAGCCAGTCCATCCCCCCAGCACTGGAAGCCCATCTCCCCTGGGTACTCCTGCATCAGGTACCCCCACCAGTGCCCCAACTATCCTTCCCTGTGCATAGACACCCCTGCAGCACCCCCTAAATGTCCCCATCATCTCCTCCTCCCTGCAGCAGTGTCCTCTCTGTGGGGACATGAACGGTGGTATTCCTCGGAGTTGCTCGGTTCTCAAGGTGTTGGTTCCCCTGGGTGGACGAGAGGAGTCCACCCTGCCAGCAGCTGCCTACGCCTGGCACATGGCTGGGCACTGGACTTGCATGGCATAGCTCACAGTTCGGGCTGTGTGACCGAGAGGCCAGCAGCCACAGGACTGGGCCAGGGCAGCCAATAGGAGTAAGGGAAGGCAGAAAGCGGGGAGAGGCACATGACTCTGTGCCACCTCACACATTGCCTCTAGAGGGCACACATATGATTGCTTTCCCTGGGCGCTACCATGCTTAGCTGTGGCTCTGCCAGCAGAATGAAAGTGCAGAACTACTAGCGGTGGGATGCAACCTGCTGCTGTATGCAGGCTCTGGACCAGGTGACTGGCAGCTAATGCTATGCCGATATTTTTAAAAGGCTCCAGAGGCGTTCTCAGCAATTACAGGCTCATAAGCCTCACTTCAGTACCCGCTGCCTGTCCAGGGTAGGGGGATCTGAAAGCAGACCTGGCCCACGTCCCTGCTCCCTGGGCTCCCCGTGTGATGGCGCGTTGGGGGTCCCCCGTCTCCTGCACCCCGAAATGGCACAAACAGACCGCACCAGCCGGTGGAATAGAGGAAGTTTATTGCCTCTCCAGGATACAGCACAGCACAGATGTAATCTGGTCACAGAGCTGGGCTAGGATGCCTCAGGCCCCCTTGAGTTCGGGAGAGACTGGGCCCCTAAACTCCAGCCCCTCTCCCTAGGCTGTCTCCTCCATGCTCACAGACAGCAACTAACTAACCCTCTTCCAGCCCTGCCCCCCAGCCAGGGCAGCATTCCACCTTCCTTTGTTCCTTTCCATGGGGGGTGTCTGGCCATACCGGTTGAGAGGTCCCTTTGCATAGTGACTCATCCTGTTTTGCTGGGTCGTGGTACCCACGGCAGCCAGTGGGGGTTGCCCCAGAGCCAGCAGCATAGAAACCAGCCAGGTACCCCCACTACGTCACACCCCGCCATGGCACCTCAGAGCTGCCTGTGTGGTGGCCGGGCTGTGGCTCGGAGGCCCTGTCCCCTGACCAGGGCTAGGTTAGAGAAAGAGCCACGTGGACAGCTATAGGGAGCCGGGGACCCTCCATTTGCTCTGGGCAGGTCTTCAAGGAGAAGGGGGCAGGGCCACAAAGGTTTCAGGGGAAGCCTGGCTCCCCCACTTTTCAGAAGGCTCCACTGCCCTTTGCTCTGCCCTCTGGTCCGTGATGGTCCTTGGCGCTGCCAGGCCGGGCGGAGCCGCTGCCCTTTGGCCAGCGATGGCACTGCCTAGACTGGGCTCCATATTTTCAAAAGTGGTCGGTGATTTGGGTGTCTCCGTTTTGGGGCACCCTGCTCGACGTGCCCAAAGTCCGTTTTAATGTCGGTCTCCTTGTTGCTGACGTCTCAGGAGTGAACCGGGGTGAAAGTAACTCACATTTCTTACAGCTACTGTTGTATTGCACCCCCCGGGCAGGGGATTGGGGTGTGTGTGTGATATGACAGAGTCTGTAAGAAATTAAGAGTGGAGTGGAGTGCAGTGCAAAGGACTCAGGGAAGGGGGTGGGATGTGGGGAGGGGGTGCAGGAGACAGGGTTGGGGGCTGTGGAGAGGGGATCAGGGCAGAGAGTTGGGGTGCGGGGGATGCAGGAGACAGGGTTGAGGATCTGAGGAGGAGCTCAGGGCAGGAGGCAGGGGGTGCAGGAGTCAAGGCTGGGAGCTGTAGGGGGGGCTCAGGGCAGAGGATTGGGGTGTGTGGAGAGGTGAAAGAACTGGGGCTGGGAGTGTGGAGGGCAGGGCAGAGGGTTAGGGTTTGTGGGGTGCAGGAATCAGGACAGGGGCTGGGGGTGAGGAGTGCAGGGGTGTGTGGACACCCTTTAGGGAGGGTGGGGGGCTGATGCCCCCCCATTTCTATCGTGCTGCTTGTTCCCCTCTGTCACACCCAGGGAGTGAGAGGGAAGTGCAGAGCATGGGTCACTCACTCCTCGGCACTCTGCCCCCAGCCAGGGGGGAGAGGAAGGCAGGGACGCTCTGAGCTTTCCTCTGGCTCCCTGACAGTGACTGGATGGGAACAGCAAGCAACAGGCAGTGCTGGTAGGAATGGCAGTGGGGCTCTAGCCCCCAGCCCTCCCTAAAGGGTGCTCTGGGGAAGGGGCTCAGGACTGGCGCCGTCCCAGACCAGCGCGGGACGCCCCCAGCCCCTGTCACCCGCCTGCTGCTTAGTGCAGCAGCCTGCAGGAGAGCCCCGGGGCCGGCTGGGAGCGTGCCCACCGCCTCCTGCAGGGGAGCACCCCAGCCAGGGCGCCCAGCCGACTTTCACCTGTCGGGTGTGCTGGTTGCTGGCCGTACCCCAGTCATTCTGCTTGGCAGCAGGTCTGAGCCCAGCGCCCAGCCGGCTGCATGGTTGGGGAATCCAAGCGCTGCCCTTCTCTGCCTCTTTTTCTGCCGCCCTTCCAGGAGGAAGAGAACAGCGCCGTGGCTGAGCGGCCAGCGGGCTCCGTGTGCTCCAAACCTCCATTGTGGGGAGGGAGGGCAGCCCAGAAGGGAGCAGCTCTCTGTGTTAACCATTACAGAGATCCCAGCCACGCTGCTGCTGCATCACTCAGGCCCATGGTACCTTCACCCTCTCGCTTCAGGCTCCTTTGTGCCCCTTCCTCACAGGAGCCCCATTTCCCACAGCCAGTGTCCTCCTTAAGGGGGCATCCCGGGCTGACGTCACGCCAGCACAGGCCTGTAGAAGTTCAGTCTGTCTCTGCTACGCAGGCACGGCCCCTGCAGCTCTCTCAGGGCCCAGTCTCCGGCCCTGCAGATGATTTCTGCCTTACACGGGGTCACTGAGACTTGGGCACAGAGATCACAGCAGATCTAGGAATTAACCTGGACCGAGGGAGGCCCCGCCTGCCATTTTATGCCCACGCTCATCCTCCTCCGCAGCCTCTGTGGGCACAGCCCCCTGGAGCCATCGTCCTTCAGCTCCCGCTTTGCAGCTTAGTTTGAACGTTCCTTCCAAGGGAGGTAGATTGCTGGCTGGGGACCAGGGGAGGGGGAGATACTTAACATGTGTCCTGGCATGTGCAAGGGACTGTCTGACAAGCCGCTCCAGGCTGTGCTGCTGATTGCTCCCTGCTTTGATCTGTGCCCGGAACCAGGAGAGCAGCTGTGTGGCACTCCCCCCACAGGGAGGCCTGGCAGGCATCTCATTAATCACTGTGGATTGCTCCCACCAGGCCAGACAGGGGAGGACTCTTGCTTCTGCCCTGGGGCCTGGGGAGGGGCTCAAAGGGTCATTTCTCCAGTGCAAAGCAAGGCAGCTGGTTCCCCCGCATGCGCGTCACCAGCAAATCACAGAGCACTTCACAAAGGAGACCACGTCACTGATCCCATTTCACAGATGAGGAAACTGAAACCCCCTGGGGGCAGTGCGTCACACAGCCAGCCAGTGGCAGAACAGGGAAGAGAAAGCAGGTCTCCTGAGCCCAGAGCTCTATCACTAGGGCACGCTGCCACCCAGAAGGGTGAACCTGCTGCCTCTGCTTTGTGCCTACTCCTACCACACCAGCTACATCTACATTGCATCCCTCTTGCACAAAAGCCTATGCAAATGAAGTTCAGATTAGCATATTGCTGCACTTCATTTGCATAATTAATTAGGGGCTGTTTTTGCATAAGAGGCTTTTGTGCAAAAAGGAGCCATCTACACAACTCTTTTTTGCACAAACCTCCCCTCTTGCGCAAGAGCCGTTCTTCCTGAAAAAATGAGGAAGAACGGCTCTTGCGCAAGAGGGTGTTTTTGGGCAAAAAGGAGCTGTGTAGATGGCTCCTTTTTGAGCGAAAGCCTCTTGCGCAAAAATGGCCCCTAATTTATTATACAAATGAAGTGTGGCAATATGCTAATCCGCGCTTCATTTGCATAGGCTTTTGAACAAGAGGGATGCAATGTAGATGTAGCCTAAGAATAGAGGATTCAGCCGGAGTCCCGAGCTGGGCTCTCTCCTGCCCAGCCAGCACACTGGAGGAGACAAGCGAGCCCCATTTGTAGGAATTGTGGGAATAAACACAATCTCAACGTGGCAGAGTCTAGACATGATCCTTGAATAGTCCCAGCTCTGCCACCGATGCAATAGGTGGCCTTGGGCCAGTCTCTTTCTTTCCCAGTGCCTCAGTTTCTTTGTCTGTACAGTGGGTTTAATAGGATAGTTTCATAGGCTATGTCTACACTCGCGGCTTCTTGCGCAAGTACAGCCGTTCTGCAGAGCGTCCACACTGCCCGCCCACTCTTGCGCAAGTAAATTTACAGTACGGCGTGGTAAGAGAGGGCTCCTTGTGCAAGAGCTATACTCTTTTTTGACAGGTGTAAGCCCTCTTGTGCAAGAGATCTTGCGCAAGAGGACAGTGTGGACGCTCAGCAGGGATTTCTTGCGCAAGAAAGCCCTATGGCTAAAATGGCCACCAGAGCTTTCTTGCGCAAGAAAGCGTCCACACTGCCATGGGCACTCTTGCGCAAAAGCACAGCTCGCACATGGCAGTGTGGACGTTTTCTTGTGCAAGAGTTCTTGCACAAAAACACTTGTGCAAGATGTTCTTGCGCAAGAAGCTGCAAGTGTAGACATAGCCATAGAGTTTCAGGCCAGAAGGGTCCCTAGTCTGACCTCGTGTACAACACAGGGCATTACAGTCCACCCATTGCCCCTGTCCAGAGCCTAATAACTTGGGTTAAAACTAAAACATTTCAGTTCCCAGGAGATTAAACTGTTGTGTGCCCCAAGCAGAACAAAGGAGAGCCCTAGGTGTCACCAATGCCTCAGGCCCCTGCAATGGCAGGGAGGGGAGTAGTTGGGATGTGCCCAGACATTTGCTGCTGTGGAGGATGGTGACCTTCCCCCTGGTGGGTCCCTGCCAAGCTCATCTGGGGGGAAATTCTTCCTGACCCCAAGTCTGGCCACTCTCGGAGTGACCCTGAGCATAAGAGGAAGGAATGTCCGGCTCAGCTCAGGGCTCTGGCCCGTTCCGCCCAGCTGGGGCCAGTCCCTGATGCTACAGAGGAAGATGAAAACAACAACACCAACAGCAACAAAAGCAGCTCTGGCATCCACCTGAGCAGCTGGGCCTGGAGAAGAAATCCCTTCCTGCCTCTGGCGGGAGAGCAGCTGAAGGCCTGAAGCGTGAGACTGGACTGTAGCGAGTATCTTGCTACAAACAAACATATTGAGAGCGATGTGAGTTCTCCCCACAGCCCATGAGGTGTGGGACGGATTTAGCTGGAGGAGGAGGTAACATAAGCCAATCACTGTCCAGTGTTCAAGAGTGTTGACGTCCAGGGGCAGCCTGCTCAGTGCCCTGGCAAATTCACCATTCGAATCCTTTGAGCCTTTCCCCAAAGATCCAGAGAAGAAAGAACCGGGGAAGCTTTTGAAACATGCCGCGTTCATAAGCTCTTCATTGTCCCCACATCCCTGGTTCTTTTCCCAGGAGGAGTCTCAAAGTCAGCTGGAGCTAGTGCAGGTGGCAGTGTCATCCGGCTCCCACTCTCCGGCCTGGTCTGGCTACAACATCTCTCAGGCTCATGACGATGAAAGAGCAGGGTCTCAGGAAATGATGGTGCAGCTCACTCCAGCTGCCAGGTCTCTTTCCAGAAGGGAGTGGAGGGTGGACTGGCCTACCCCTTTGTCAGTCTGGGCCCCAGCCAGGCTTCATTTCTGACACACCAGTTTTGATTCGTTGACTTCTGTCCGGTCCGACACGCCTGTTTGCCAGTCCACCCCTGAGCACGTGAGTTTCGCCGGCAGGCCTTTTGTTTGTGCCAATGCCGTCTGGCCACCTGGCGTTTGCACCTTTCCCCATCAATAGTTGATGTTACTGCAGGCTTGGGCAAAACATGGCCACTGGGCTAGATTTGGCCCACCGAGCCACTGGATCTGGTCCGTGGACGCTGTGGGGAGCCCCAGGCAGACTTCCTGCTGGCCTCGCCCTACCCGCACACTGCTCAGAAATGCGGCTGCCAGGCCATTTCTCTTTGATAACTGTGATCCCTGCGGGGAAGGATTCAGGCGCTGCCCCCACCCCCAGCACAATCCCACTGGCAGACAACGGGAGCTGCCTATTTGAATAACAGGCAGGACACAAAGCATCACGCCCCAGGTCACAACCCAAACCCCTGCACTCCAGTTCAGTGCCCCAGGTCACAACATTCTTCACCCAAACTCCCTCCCAGACCCCACTCTCCCTCCTGTACCCCAATCTCTTTCCCCAAGGTCTCTTCTGCACCAGCCTTCTCCCTAGACCAGTGGTCCCCAACGTGGTGCCTGTGGGCACCATGGCGCCCTCTGGGCCATTTCTGTGCGCCCGCCGAGTGATCGGGGCCGGCCCCGCCCCCAGGCGTGCTGCACATGGACGGTGCTGGCCCCGGGCACACGGCAGTTACGTGGCCCCACCCCCGGGTGAGCAGCGCGAAGTCTCTGCCAGCCCTGGGCGCGCAGCACATGGGCAGCCGCGCCCCCAGGTGAGCGGCGCGAGGGCCGTGCCGGCTCCGGGCTTGCAGTGTATGGGCGGCGCCGACCAGGGTGCGCGACATAGGGGCGGCACCGGCCCCAGGCGCGCAGCACAGGCGCCAGCTCCGGGCACGCAGCACATGGGCGGTGGCGGCCCCGCCCCTGGGAGCATGAGACATGGGCTGTTCTGGCCCTGAGCGCACAGCATATGGGCAACCCCATCCCTGAGCATGCAGCACAGTTGTGGCGCCAGCCCCGGGAGTGCAGCGCATGGGTGGCGCCAGCTCCGGGCATACAGCGTATGGGTGGCCCCGCCCCCAGGCGTGTGCGCAGCCCCGCCCCTGGGCGCATGTGTGACCACGCCCCCGGGTGCCAAGTGTGTGAGCGGCCCCGCCTCTGGGTGCATGTGTGACCATGCCCCTGGGTGCCCACTGTGTGAGCGGCCCCGCCTCTGGGCGCATGTGTGACCACACCCCCGGGTGCCAAGTGTGTGAGCGGCCCCGCCTCTGGGCGCATGTGTGACCACACCCCCGGGTGCCCAGTGTGTGAGCGGCCCCGCCCCTGAGCGCATGTGTGACCACGCCCCCGGGTTCCCAGTGTGTGAGCGGCCCCGCCCCTGGGCGCCCGGCAGCCCCAAAAGGTTGGGGACCACTGTCCTAGACCTTGCACCTCCTCCATTAATATCGTGGAAGAGTGCAGCCCTCGGCCACATTCCAACATCTTGGAGTGGTCCCCATTGAAAATTATCGCCCACCCCTATGTTACAGGGTATTGTGATATGCCTTGAAATTTCACTTACTTCTCATAGCTGAACTCACAGTTAGAGCAAATTGGTAGGGGACTCTCAGACTCCAAGGCCCTGCTGAACTATGCATAATGTGAAGTATTGTGCAGACATAACGGGTGTTCAGGTACTACAATCTGAGCAGAGTACAAACTCCTACACACCTAAGAAAGGTAGATCCAGTTCCTTGGAGACAGTCAGGCTATGTCTAGACTACCCCTCTCTGTCGACAGAGAGATGTAGTTTAGGCATGTCGAAATTGCTAGTGATTTAAATATTCTTCGCTTCATTATTCTATTCAAGTCCAAATATTCTTCGCTTCAAAACAGAGCTTTTTTGAAAAAAAAAACCCCACAGTCTAGACGCAGATCTGTTGAAAATAAACCCTTTTTAGACAGAACCTGTAAACCTCATTTTTTGAGGAATACAGGATCTGTTGAGAAACGGTTTATTTTCAACAGATCTGCGTCTAGACTGCCGTTTTTTTTTCGAAAAAGCTCCATTTAGAAAAAAAAAGCGGCGGCCTTGTTTATGTTAATGATATTTAAATCCCTGCTTCATTAGCAATTTCGACGTGCTTGATTTGCATCCCTCTGTTGACAGAGGGGTGCAGTCTAGATGTAGCCTCAGAGAGATGTGTGTAGGAACAGATGTTTTGTAGGGTTACTACATAAATGTGCTGTAGAAGACCCTTGAATAGAGGTGACTATAGAAGGGTGAAGATTTATAATCCATATTTTCAAACTCCGATAGCTACATCCACTCTGGGGTGCCTAAGTACCTGGCCTGTTTCCAAAGGCGCTGAGTCCCCACTGCTCCTCTCACCTTCAGTGGGGGCTCAGGGTGCAGATCAGCATAAAGCAGACAGGTGATTCAGGTGACAAATCAGGATTTCAGTTTGACTTCAGGCACCTTCCTCTGAAAATTTTCATTTGATTTTCAGATTTGATCTCCCCCCACATTAGTCATCCCCCCCCCCCCCCCCGGGAAGCAGAGACTGGGCTCCAATTAAAGTGACTAATGGCAGCTTTTCAGCATGAGAGGGGCAGAAGCCCTGCAGTGGATAAATGACCGACTCCTGCTAATCTCCAGCTGTCTGGGGCTGTGGCAGCAGACTGGAAGTTGAGCCAGAATCCTCCAAATAGATCAAGCAGCAACTGGTGGTAGCTGAAAAGATGTCAGAGGGGAAATGAACCTTGAGTCTGTCTTCTTTATTATCCACAGCACGACGTGCCCAGGGCTGCACACAGACATACTGCAGGTCCCTGTCCCAGATAGACTTGTCTGACAAAGCAGAAGCCCCAGATATGGAGGAGGATGTTAAAGACTGATGAAGGAAGATCAATATCTGAACGGAATGCTTTGTCTCCTGCACAGCTCTGTTAGAGTCACTGGAGCAGGGCTGAGTTACACCAGCCAGGGCTCTGTCCCAGATATAACAATGGAGAAATCCAAGGGTAACTCCAGCACCAGGAAAAGGATGCTCACATGTCAGATTCTGTGCCCACATGCCATAAAGTGCATAAACATTGAGACCGCTCCCCAGCGGGTGTGAATGGGCACAGCTCCCTTCATTTCATGGACTTATGCTGACCCCATCAATCTGCCTGGGAGAGAAGTGAGGGTGCCCGCTAAGACTGGGTGCTGGGTAAGGTTTTAAGGGGAAGAGTCACAGGGAGAGGGGTCAGGTTCCAGGTAAAGTGGGCTTGTGTTCCTGGGAGCTCATTTGATTCCACTACAGTTCACAGGCTCATGTTCTTTGCTAGGCAAGGCAGCACCAGGGATCTGTAGGCCCCAGGCAGCATGTTCTCACATTTGTCTATTGGTGTACACAGCTTCCACACTGGTGCAAACCAGCTCCATTGGTATATATGGTTGTGACTACTTTCTTCCACTATTTGATCTGAGGAAGTGGGTCTGGCCCACGAAAGCTCATCATCTAATAAACCATCTTGTTAGTCTTTAAAGTGCTACATTGTCCTGCATTTTGCTTCAGCTACCCTAGACTAACACGGCTACATCTCTATCACAGCTCCATACCAGTGGAACCCATAACCCCAGCCAATTCTGTTTGTCATTCGTCAATAGTATTTGTCCATAGCTGTTACCCCATTTCCAAAACTACCAGCCATCCAGTCAGGAACAGAACTGCCTGACCTAGGGAGCCAATCACACAGGCTGTGTCTAGACTGGCCACTTTTTCCGGAAAAGCAGCCGCTTTTGCAGAAAAACTTGCCAGCTGTCTACACTGGCCGCTTGAATTTCTGCAAAAGCACTGACGATCTCATGTAAGATTGTCAGTGTTTTTGCGGAAACACTATGCTGCTCCCGTTCGGGCAAAAGTCTTTTTCCGAAAAACTTTTGTGCAAAAGGGCCAGTGTAGACAGCAGAGATTTGTTTTCCGCAAAAAAGCCCCGATCGCGAAAATGGCGATCAGGGCTTTTTTGCGGAAAAGCGTGTCTAGATTGGCCACGGACGCTTTTCCGCAAAAAGTACTTTTGCAGAAAAGCATCCTGCCAATCTAGACGCTCTTTTCAGAAAATGCTTTTAATGGAAAACTTTTCCGTTAAAAGCATTTCCGGAAAATCATGCCAGTCTAGACATAGCCACAATGTGTATAGCAAATGTTCGAAGCAGATGGTTTGCGGTTGACTCACAGTCAGGCTGAATATTGAGCATCCAACCCACCTGGCAAATACTGACACAGAACGATCCGGATCCCTGACGTTGGGTGTGGGATCCCAGGAGAGGGCTGCCTTTGCACTCCCCTGGTCCTGTGGTCCCCGGTGTCTCTAGAGCAGTGTTTCTCAACTAATGGTTTGAGTACCCTTAGGGGTACCTGAGAGAAGTCTGGGAGGGTATGTCAACACAACTGAAATGTGGAGAAAACTGAACTTTTGTTTTAAGTTTTACAGCACCACAACTGGAGAAAATACTTTGGATTTTGCTCAAGAAGGACTGTTTGTATTCCATTGTACTTCCCAGCCATATTGGATCCATTGTCATAGGCTTGGCCAATGCAGACTTGAACATTTAATTTGAAGCCTTCCAGAATTTCTAATACATGAGTGGCAATTTCTTTTCCAGTTTTTTTCATGAAATTATCAAACAAAATGAATCATTCTTCAACTGAAACCTTTGAACTTCCTGTAATTTTAATATATTGAATAGCCAAGGACGCCTGTTCTTTATGAGTTGGATCAATAATAATTGAGTCAATATGAGGCTGAAGTTGCATCAATAATAATTGAAAAGTACTTCACATGTTGTATCTCTTCAAGAGTGTCCCACGCAGCTCAATAAACTCATTTTGTATTCTGGTATTCTTGCATGTGTTTTCTGCTCTTATGAGTCACAAACACACTTAACATGGCCTGATAAAAGTGGGTCATACTTGCTAAGAAGCTCAAGTATACTAAGAAAGTTTCCATTTGTAGAGTCTTTGGTTCATTGACTGGAACCAAAGAAAGCCAATCCCCATTCAGAAAGAAAAAGAATGACATTCAATATGTGCTCAAGGAGGTTTTTTTCCCTAGTTATCAGTTTCTGTGTTTATTTCACACAGGAGTTCAATTGAACTGTCAGCTAGTGTTGCTCTCCTAGCTGAGGGTATGTCTACACTACAAAGTTAGTTCGAACTAACTTTCATAGGCACTACACTAGCGCTCCGTTAGTTTGAATTTAATTCGAACTAACGGAGCGCTTAGTTCGAACTAGGTAAACCTCATTGTACGAGGACTAAGCCTAGTTCGAATTTACTAGTTCGAATTAAGGGCTGTGTAGACCCTTAATTCAAACTAGTGGGAGGCTAGCCCTCCCCAGGTTTCCCTGGTGGCCACTCTGGCCAACACCAGGGAAACTCTACTGCCCCCCTCCCGGCCCCGGACCCCTTAAAGGGGCACGGGCTGGCTACGGTGCCCATGCCAGGTGCAAGCCTGCCAGCACCCAGCCAGCAAACCCTGCACCTGGCACGGATCGAGCCACCAACCCGATGCCCCCCAGCCCTTCCCCTCTTCCCGGGACCAGGCTGGCGGCTCCTGGGAGCTTGCCTGGGACCGCAAGAGGTGGGCACCTGCCTGGGCTAGTGCGGACGTCGTGGACTTTGTCCACGACGTCCGCACTAGGCACAGGAAAGTGGCCGTCTAGGGCAGGAGAGCTGCCAGCCTGGCCACCCAGGAGCAGGTGTGCAAGAGAATCAAGGGGGTCCACTGAGACCCCCGACCCTGAGCCCTGAGCTTACAATGGCCGTACTGGGTCAGACCAAAGGTCCATCTAGCCCAGTAGCCTGTCTGCCGACAGCGGCCAACCCTAGGGACCCTGAAGGGGATGGACCGAAGACAGTAACCAAGCCATTTGTCTCGTGCCATCCCTCTCCAGCCTTCCACAAATCTTGGGCAGGGACACCACTCCTACCCTCTGGCTAATACCACTCCATGGACCCAACCTCCATGACTTGATCTCACTTCCCTTTAAACTCTGTTCTAGTTGTAGCCTTCACAGCCTCCTGCAGCAAGGAGTTCCACAGGTTGACTCTGCTTTGTGAAGAAAAACTTTCTGTTACTAGTTTGAAGCCTGCTACCCATTCCTTTCCTTTGGTGTCCTCTAGTCCTTCTTTATGGGAACTAAAGAAGAACTTTTCTGTATGCACCCTCTCCACCCAACTCCTGCTTTTAGAGACCTCTATCCTGTACCTCCTCCGTCTCCTCTTTTCTAAGCTGAAAAGTCCCAGTCTCTTTAGCCTCTCTTCATATGGGACCTGTTCCAAACCCCTGATCATTTTAGTTGCCCTCCCCTCTCCCAGCCTCTCTCTTCCCCTCTCTCACCTCCTTTTCCCAGTCTCCCCCAGTTTTGTTCAATAAAGACAGATTCCATTTTTGAACACAATTTTCCTTTATTTTGTACATCAAGAAGAGGGGCTAGGGAAGGGTAAGTGGAAGGAGGTGAGGGAGGAATGGGGTACGAGCCTGCAATGGGGAGGACTGGGCTGGCTCTGTGGGCTTTTGGGGTGGAAGCTCTCCTGCAGCCCCCCAATTGCCCCCTTTCCCCAGATGGCAGCCTGCAGCAAGTGCAGCCGGTCTGATGGCCGAGTGCTGTGATGTGCCCAGTGTGGGTACTCCGGGCAATCCAAGCCAGGACTGCTTTGCAAGCGGGGCACCCCTGAGAACTGTCTGTCTGGGGTGGGGGTCGGGACCCTTTAAGCACAGCCCTCGGCTAGCCTGAGACAGCATCTCCACGCTCTAAGTCCTCCTCTGATGCCCTGCCGGCACTGCTTCCGGCCATCCTTAAGCCTGGTTCAGGGTCCACTTAATGTGGACATGCTAGTTCAAATTAGCAAAACGCTAATTTGAACTAGTTTTTTAGTCTGGATCCGTTAGTTCGAATTAGCTTAGTTCGAATTAACTAATTCGAATTTAGTTAGTTCGAATTAACGTTGTAGTGTAGACGTACCCTGATTTCCATGTAACATAGTTATCTTTATGCAATACAGAAGTTTCATGTGCAGGTATTCAGTCTTTCAACTTCCTCCAACCTCTACTGATGTTCTAACCGGATGGATCAGATGGTACTGATGCATTTCTGTTAAAAATGAAACAGACTACACAGTGCAGAGCCTGCTTTTCCATGCTTCAGCAGAGCCAGACTCTTGGGGTATGTCTACACTGCCACCCTAGTTTGAACTAGGGTGGCTAATGTAGGCATTCGAACTTGCAAATGAAGTCCGGGATTTAAATATCCCGGGCTTCATTTGCATGTTCCCAGGCGCCGCCATTTTTAAATGCTCCATAGTTCAAACTACACATGGCATGGACTAGGTAGTTCGAATTAAAGCTCCTAATTTGAACTACCATTAAATCTCCTTGCAGGAGGAATAACGGTAGTGGGAAAAGCATGATTTTCAGCATCTTTTGGTATATTACTTGGAATCTGAAAACAAGTAACTTTGAGAAACAACTGCATTTGAGCAATATTGTTCTTAGCAAGAAGTCCAATATCAGGTTCTGATACCACTGTTGTTATACTGTGTCCTGTGCTAGTCAGAAGTTCTTGCTCTTGCTGTGTAGCTTCTCCGAGTTTCTCGTTTTCTGCCTGCACAGTCTCTAAATCGAGCGTAGATTCTGCATCTATTGCTACTGTTGGCATTTCTGTGTCTTGATTAATGATCTCCTCATTCTGAGGCAGTGGTATTGAAATGCCATTTGGAGGTATAAAGTTGTCATAATCAGAACTGTAAGTGTCACTGTCAGCATGGTCACCGTCTAATGGCTGAGATGTCTTTTCTATGAGAAATGATGTTATTGGCTTTAAACTCTTAACTGCTGCTTCACTCTGTTGCTTTCGCCATCTCTAAGGCCGTGTCCAGACTCAGGGGTTTTTTCGGGAAAAGTAGCCTTTTCCCGAAAAAACTTCCCCTGCGTCCAGACTCAAGCCGCGTTCTTTCGAAATTATTTCGAAAGAACGCGGCTTTTCTTTCGATGGCGGTAAACCTCGTTTCACGAGGAAGAACGCCTTCTTTCGAAAGTTCCTCTTTCGAAAGAAGGCATTCTACAATGTAAAGAGGCCGTCTTCGAAAGAGAGCATCCAGACTCGCTGGGTGCTCTCTTTCGAAAAAGCGGATTTCCTCTATCGAAAGATCCGCCTGCAGTCTAGACGCGATCTTTCGAAAGAGGCTCTTTCGAAAGATGCTTTCGAAAGAGCCTCTTTCGAAAGAAGCCTGCAGTCTAGACATAGCCTAAGTGTGCATCTAGACTACATTCCTCATTCGAAAGAGGAATGCAAATGAGGGAAATTGAAAATGCAAATAAAGTGCAGATTTAGAAATCTCGCGTTTCATTTGCATAATCTCATCTGATTGCTTTTTCAGAAGAGATTTTTTCGGGGGGGAAAAAAAGCGGTCTTGATGGGGTTCTTTAAAAAAAAAACCTCCTTTTTCGAAAGAACCCTGTAAACCTCATTTTTTCAGGAATAAGGGTTCTTTCAAAAAAGTGGTTTTAACTGTATATACTTCACAATGAATATTAGATAATAGCGGTTTGGGGGTTATTTACTAAGGCCCTTATAGTCTTATTTCAAAGTCTTGAAATTTCATCTGCTAACATGTTCCTGTTATTAAATTCCTCTAATAACTGGTGCGTTGTTATGAATATGAACATGGTGTGATTGCCAAATTAGATATAAAGTTAATGAAACAACTGGAAAGAAAAGTTTATTATCAGAAAAAAGCCTTTAAAGGTTAATCTAAAACTGGATGAAGAAGTAGCTTACAGCTGGGCCTGATATGGTTGTTGTATACAAAGAAACATAAGAAAAAACAAGAATACAAAAATCTCCTATGCAGAGATACACATCTAATTTAAAGGTTAAACTCACCCTCAGACCAAGCAAAATCACTTTACAGTAACAGAAATTAATTATGACTTTCAAAACCTCTAAACGATGCAAAGACGTAAACAGCATTTCATAACGTAGAATCACTAATTACAGAAGTGTCTCCAGTCTCCGATTATGCAGATGAAACCTCGGATGTGAAAGAAAAATTGGTGAAGGCCTGAGGTCCCACAATGATTTAAAACAATTTTTTGCAGGTCTATAAAGCTTTTTTGTGTGGTCTCTGTTATAACTGCAAGGTGTATAATAAATGGAAATGACTTGGTAGAAAAATGGCAACATTTGAGGCCTCTGTCTCCTGAGACCTGGGTCAAATGGCCCTCCCCCACTCCCCAAGGGCCTGTTCCCAACGCATCTGTTCCCTTGTCCTACAGTTCTTGTAGTTAGGAAGTTTTTCCTGAGATGAAATCGAAATCCGTTATTCTGTAATTTAAATCCATCGCCTCTTGACTTTCCCTCCGGGGCAAGAGAGAACAACTTTTCTCCCTCTTTGCTATGGCAGCCTTTCAAGTATCTGAACATCAATATTATATCCCCTCATACCCATCTCCTCTTTTCCAAACTGAACATACCCAGCTGTTTCAGCGTTTGCTCAGATGGCTGCATTCCGTCCCTTTGATCATCTTTGTTGCACCCTTCTGGATCCTTCCCAGTTTCTCCCTTGCAATACATTGGTGACTAATACTGGACACCGAGTAAATGGGACTGTCACCTCCTGTGGCTTGCATGCTATGCCTCCTTAACGCAACCTACAATTGCTTTTGATCTTTTTGCAACAGCATCACATTGCTGATTCACGTTGAGCTTGGGATCTATCACAACTCCCAGATCCTTCTCAGCAGTGCACTGCTGCCAAGACAGATTTCTCTATTCGGTATCTGTGCATTTTGTTTTCCTTCTGATGTAAATCACACCTGACACTTATCTTTGTTGAATTTCATTTTGTTGTCTATAACCCAGGTCGCCAATTCATCAAGTTTCCTTTGAATTTTCGTTCAATCCTCCAAAATCTTGGTAACCTCCCTAGTTCTGTGGAACCTGCAGACTTGATCAGTGTGCTCTATACCTACCCCCAGGCCATTAATAAAGATATTAAATAAAGTGGGCCCAGAACAGATCCCTGTGGAACCTCCTTTGGGACCTCCCTCCATGCCAACATCATTCCATTAACAGTTACTCTTCGTTTGTGGTTGTTGAATCAATTATGAATCCACCTGGTAGTGGTAGTTCTGCCAAGCCCGTATTTCTCCAGCTGACTTATCAAAATGTCATGTGGGACTGTGTCCAAAGCCTTGCTGAAGTCCAGGGATATATTATTTTCACCACCTTCCTCCTATCCACCACAACAGCTACCCGATCAAAGAAGGAAATCGAACTGGTTTGTCATGGTTTGTTCTTGGTAGATCCATTCCCTGGCTCCTCCTTTCCCTCCCTTTAAATGATGGGCACGACATTAGCCCTTCTCTAGTTTTCTTGTCCTCTCTTCTTATGCACAAATTTTAAAATATTAGTGTCTGAGTTTTCTTCAGTTACATCCTTCTGTACCCTCAGGTGAACAGCATCAAACCCTGCTGACTTGAATTCATTCAAACTGACCACAACATCTCTGACGTGTTCTTTACTTATCCTGGCCTGCAACCCTTCCCCTTTCTTGTCATCTGGTCACAGGCTATTTTTATTTTATTTTTGTAACTTATACCTGTTCATTGGTTTTTTATTTATTATCACTCTGTTCTTTGTTAATAAACTTATTCTTGTTTTTATTGCCAAGCCAACTCAGTTCTGTATTTTACAGCAAAGAGAAAGTTTGCCGCTGCCCTAGCAGGCTGGGGTGTGCACTGTTTCATTGGCAGCAACCAATCAGTACGTCTACACAACAACATTATGTTGAAATAAATTGGGCTATTTCGAAATCACTTAGTCCGCATCCACACAGCAGACAGTTATTTCGAAATAATGTTGAAATCCTGTCAAGCTGGAGGATTTCTTACTCCAACTCCTGTAACCCTCATTGTACATGGAGTAAGGGAGATGAGAGGAAGAGCGCTCTATTTGAAATGAGTGCTGTGTAGATGCTCCCATTTTCAAAATAAACTACGCAATTGACATAGCTCAATTTGCATAGCTTATTTCGAGTTAAGCTCTGCTGTGTATATGTGCCCTGTGTGTCCAGTGAGAGGAACTGGGCGCTGCAGGGAGCTGTCTCTAGAGGACTCAGGACTGGGGGGAGGGGGGGAGGGAGGGAGAAGGGGCTGCTACCTGCAAGGCAGGGTTTGGTCTGGGAGAGGCCTGGGGAGTTTGCTGGTGAGGCTGGCTAGGGTGTGTGGGAGCTCACACACGACTGAAGAGCAGCACAGCTCTCCCTTGCTGAGGCTGTGAGGGGAAACATGGTGGTTTGCTGTTCTGGGTAGCCCAGAAAGGACATCACAGTGTTTACTGGGGGCCAGTTTCTGACCTGGGATTTTTCTGTGAGGGTTGGTGCCACGCCAAGGCTGTGTCTAGACTACAAAGTTCTATTGGAAAATGATATGCAAATTGAGAACCACTATTTGCCTATTTTTTCCGCTTTTCTTCCGAAAGAGGCTTTTTCGAAAATTGGCCCATCTACACTGGGCGAGTTGTCGGGAAAAGCCCTCTTTTGGAACACCCCTTCTTCCTCATGAAACGAGGTTTACAGGGATGTCGAAAAAAACACATCGAAAAAAATTTTTTTTCGGAAAAGCAGATGCGTTCCTTGGACGTGGCAGAGCTTTTCCGGGATACCTCCGGTATCCCGGAAAAACTCTGCAGTCTAGACATACCCAGAGCCCCTTGTTCCACCCAGGTAGCACCTAGGACCATGTTACAAGCAGGATCTAACCCCTGAATCAGTTTGCAGAAATTGGCATTTCTGAGAAGAAAGCAAATGTCTAAGCTCACAAAAACGGATTTTCCCAGTGAGCCTCTGAGCTAGCTCTCCCTGGAGCGAGGCAGGGCAGCCGGGCGACTAGCAGACAGGCTGGTGAAAGGAGCCTTTCTCTGAGGAAAAGGGGGTGGAAAAATCCAAGCAGATGTTAATCCAGTTAAGAGAGAAGTGCCTTTTAGCACAAACAACCTCCCCACCCCCATGTGCGACTGAGACGCTGCTCCCCATTCGCACACCTCTGGCGCAGGCTGCGTGTGAGCCTGAGCGTGACGCTCTCTGACACACCATAGCAAACCGCTTTGCCAGGCATGAAATCCCAAGCCTAGCACAGGCTCCTATGGGATGCCGGGCCCAGCCGCGCTGCGTGTCGTCAGCCAGCTTCCTCCGTGCGCGGGCGCCAGGGCAGGAGGGTGGAGGCAGCTTGTCCTCTGCTGGGCAGCAGCATCAAGGGCTAGTGCAGCCCTGAGGGCCTCTGTGGGCTATGGCGGGGCACAGGCCTGCCCCTTGACTGCCCCACCCCGCCCTGGAGCGCCATCTGTCTGTCTGCACCATGAGGACCTCTCTGGGGCAGGGGCCGTGTGTCCAGCTCCGGTGCAATGGGGCCTTGGTCTCAGTGGGGCCGGGGGCTGCTACTGGAACCCCTGGCCTGGTGTTAAAGCTTCACTCTGGGGACTTTGTTTCACCTCAGCCTCACTCAGGGGCCTGGAGACCCCCTAGGCCGTTGTGTTGGTGTCAGAGTCTCCCAGTCCCCCGTGTCCCCACCTCGCTCCCAGAGAGTCTGGGGGCTGCATCCCCTCAGCTTGGCTGGTACCAGGAAGGGGTAGGTGTGTGACAGCTGGAGCAGCGTAGGGGGAGAGGTTGAGAGGGTGGGGAGCAGCATGACACAGATGGGACCCTTTGTTGCTGTACTAGTGCAGCGCTGGCCAGGGACCAGCGGGCAGGGTTGCAAAGGGGAGAGTACCCCATACACACTCCCATCTTTAGCTGGCTTCCCACAGCCAGCTGGGGACTCCAGGGCTACGTCTACACTGGCATGAATTTCCGAAAATGCTTTTAACGGAAAAGTTTTCCGTTAAAAGCATTTTCGGAAAAGCGCGTCTAGATTGGCAGGATGCTTTTCTGCAAAAGCACTTTTTGCGGAAAAGCGTCCGTGGCCAATCTAGACGTGCTTTTCCGCAAAAAAAGCCCCGATCGCCTTTTTCATGGTTGGGGCTTTTTTGCGGAAAACAGTACTATGCTGTCTACACTGGCCCTTTTGCGCAAAAGTCTTTCGGAAAAATACTTTTGCCCGAATGGGAGCAGCATAGTTTTTCCGGAAAAGCACTGATGATTTTACATGAGATCGTCAGTGCTTTTCTGGAAATTCAAGTGGCCAGTGTAGACAGCTGGCAAGCTTTTCCGCAAAAGCAGATGATTTTGTGGAAAAACTTGCCAGTCTAGACACAGCCCAGGAGCATGGCTAATCGTTAGCGCAGTCACTGCTGCTGGCAGCTGGTGTGGCTCTGGCGCAGCCCAGGGGTCCGTGTGCTTCACCCAAGGCAGCAGTCCCAGGCCAGGGTTACGTCACTGCGGGTGACTCTACAGGCGGGGCAGGACATGGTGGTCAGGCATAGCACCATTCCCGGAGCTGCACAGGCTGCACCCAGCCCATTGGCCTGTGGCTGGGACCTGGCTCCTGGCTCTGCTCTCTGCCATGCTTCTATGCCTGAGCGCGGCCCACACGTGTGCCGAGACATCCCTGTGCTCAGTGCTGTACGTACACAGCAGGTGCAGCCAGCCACAAGGGGCCTGGTGGCTCAGGCAGAGGTGATGATGTGACGACTTGGTTCCACTGTAGCAGCTGCTTGCACCACACAGCTGCCCATGACTGTGTCTGGTGGGTAACTGGGGCAGGGGGAGGGGGTCACAAAGACTTTCACTGTCCCCAGCAGCTGCCCGACCAGCAAAGTCTGAGACGAGGGAAAGTGCCCAGGCCCTGCATCTGCAGAGGGGAGCTTGGGCGAAGTAGCCAGAGAAGGGGGAGCTGGGGAGGGCCAGGGCTGAGGATGCTGGGGAGGGGGAGGGAGGAGATGGGGGTCTGGCCAGGACCTGAGTAGCTTAGCTCGGAAGCTCAGTGTAATAGCACCTGACTGTGCCCAGTGCAGGCGGATGGGTGGGCTGAAGAGATCAGTGGTTCCCAGCAGGAAGAGTCTTTCCCCTACAGGCCCATGTCCTCTCCCACTGCCGGGTGGGCTGGTTGTGCCCTCACTGTGCTTGGCAAAACCTCTCCTCGGGAGGAGCCATGGAGACACAAGCTGCAGTACTGGGTGCTAACCACCCGCCCCCACCTCCCCAGCCCAGGGGGGCCATGGAGCCGGTTCTGATCTGCGCAGGGTCACAGCCCCGGGGCGTCCGTGGAGCCTTGACCGCCCTCCGCTGAAGTTGGCGCTGCTCCCCTGGGAGCTATGACGGCCCCACGGGCAGCAGGCCCCCAAGACTCCCTTCCCGGCCCCCTCGCGATGTGGGGAGCTGAGGCTGGTGTGCAGAGGAGGGGTCCCCCCCCCAATGGCAGCAGAGCTGTGATTGGATGAGATCCCCTAATGGTCTGACTCCTCACCTCCCCGGGTTCCATGCTCAGGGCGTCCCCACTCGCAGGACTCAATGCCACTTGGGATCCCAGGGGCCCCTCTGGTGGCTGGGCAGGTGCCGCGGCCGCACGGCCTCGCCTGGGCCGGCTCTGGGTTACAGCTGGTCCGGATGCTAGAGGGGGGCACGGAGTGGCCGGGCTTTGTGGTCAGAGCTCTGCCCCCAGGGAGCTGGCGCTCTGCGTGCTCTCCTCACAGCCTGGCACGGGGGCGGGGCAGGGCAGCATGGTTTGCCTCCAGGGAGGGGGCAGGGAAAGCACAGTCTATCCTAGTCTCCAGGTGTGGAGGGGCACCAAGGCTCAGGCCCCCTTACTCCCCACTAAGGATGTTGAGGACTAGTCGAATAGTCAATTCACCCCCCCCCCCCGCTGCCTTTGTTCACCCCCCCTTGCTGCCGTACCAAGCACCATGCAGTGCTGCTGCTTTGAAGTACCCCTTCCCCCCGGCTTTGCTGCCTCTATCTGATAGAGGCGGTGGGGGAAGGGGGGGGACGACTAGTCGACTTGACTATCCGATAAGCAGGAAACAAATCTCGTGTCTTGACTCACTGAGCCTCAGCCCCAGGCCAAACGTACAGCAAAGGGGGTGTAAACCCTCATGGGGCAAGTGGTTCCCAGATGGGCTTCCGTGCCGCCAGAGCAGCTCTGCCTCCTGCGGGTTGCACCAGGTCAGGGGCTTTTCAAAGCATCTTCAGGTGCCCCCGGGCAGCTGGCGAAGGATCTCAGGACTCTTCAGGCTGCCTGACACCGCCCTGCCCCACAGATAGTCCGGCTGAGAGGAAGGGGCCTGCAGAAGTGGGATGCGGAGCTCAGCAAGGGGCCCAGAGGGGGGGTTATCTGGGAGGTGGGCATGTCTCTCCAGCGTGCAGTGAGGGCCCAAGCCGTCACCTGGGGGATCCGCCCCTGCAGGCCAGGGCCAGGGTACTGGGAACACTATCAGAAAGTAAATGTTTGCAGAGAGCCAGGTCAGTTCTGCACACAGGGGCCAGTGGTGTCTGCGGAGCTGGGTGCAAAGGGCAGAGAAGGGAGAACCCTCCCTCTGCAGCTGCCCCCTGCCCCTTCCCCTTTTCCTGGAAGGGGGAGTCATTAACCCGCTGCCCAGCATCACGCCGCACCGGACAGCTCACACAGGACGGGGCTGCCTGGGGACCAGAGACCGGGGGCAGGGTCATGCTCCAGAAGCAGAAAAGCTAGAAATGGTTCTGACCCAAACGGCGCAGTCCCTGTCCCTGGGTCACTGGCAGCTGGTCTGTCTGTAATGGGCCTGCCTGAGCTGCCAGATCCAAACCCCTGCCCCAAACCTGGCACGATCCAGGACCTCTGCAGGGCTGCCTGGGCATGAGGGGGAGCTGCGGGCTGCCATGCAGGGGCAGGGCTGGGTCTGCCACACCTGACTGGCCACAGACCAGACCAGCACAGCAGTTTGGAGTTGGAGCCTGTGATGAATAGGGGAGTGCTGGCTAGCATTCAGTGACTAAAGGGTTAAACTCAAGTAGCTAGGGGATGTTGGCAGGGAGTTACAAGAGCCAGTGGGAAAAAGGTGTTGAAATTTAAATGGGAAGATATACCTGCCTGCTTTTTTTACTTTGTGTGAGTTTTTTAAGCTAGGAGCTGGGGGAAGCAAGATGAATTGAACCAGGCAGAACTAGCATGCCCACAAGGAATACTGAGCATGGAAGAGGACATACATGAGTAGATAGAAAAATATATATTCAGTAGTGACCAGGTTCTTTTTCTTTGTTTTGTTGTTTGGTTAAACTTATTTGTGTTAAATCCATGTGCTCCCCCCATTCACTATATCTAAGCTGCACCCAGAGATATCATTTTTTCTCTCAGTTTTAATCTGGTCTTTTCTTAGTTGCTTTATAACTAGAACCCAAGTATGTTGAATTAAGTTCGAACTAACGGAGCGCTAGTGTAGCGCCTAGGAAAGTTAGTTCGAACTAACGTCCGTTAGTTCGAACTAACTTTGTAGTGTAGACATACCCATGGTGACCTGACTGAGAGGTCGAGGGGAGAAACTCTTCCATTGACTTCCCTTATTCCTTACGACCCCATGGCGTGCCAGGGTCCATGGGGGAGCCATCACTGGTTGCTTTAGCAGATCCTTACTAGACCCACTAAATCAAATCATGGAAGATCGATCTTTGGAGCCTTGATCTCTGGGTAAGTATAGACAAGGCCTAGAAAACAGCGTAAAGATAAGCTGGCAAGAAAACTTGCATCAATAATTCCTGGGTTGCCAGGTGCTGGCATTGCTAATGTTTGTAATGAAGCTGTCTGCTGCAAGACACCTTTTGGATGCCCTAAACCAAAGGCACATTGAGCAAGTGACTGAATGATGACTAGGTGGTCTGCAAAAGAAAACACAGGTGCTATCACCTGAGGAGTAAAAGACAAGAGCAATCTTGGGGTAGGCCATGCAGCAGCAGAATGATTTCTAGAACATGCTGACCCAGTCTTAAAGGTATCTATTGTGCTGTGCAGCAAAGGGATGGGTTATGCACAGTACTTACCCCAACAACAGGACCGTTACACCAAAAAGCAGGTACAGTACTTGACAGAAGGTGCATGACATGGGGCGGATACGTCAGACCAAATCTTCTTTGGAGATTTGCAACAGGAGCCGAAGATGACTTAAAGAAGATGACTTGATATGCGCATGTTGTCAGGTTTCCTTCGATCTGCCTCATATCTGGGACACGGTATTGGAGAAACCATACAGCGAGGCAGCTGCAAGACCGATTCCCCACACAGTGAGGGTACGTCTACACTACAGCACTAATTCGAACTAGCTTAATTCGAATTAGTTAATTTGAACAAAGCTAATTCGAATTAGTGCATCTAGACCAAAAACTAGTTCGAATTAGCGTTTTGCTAATTCGAACTAGCATGTCCACACTGAGTGGACCCTGGACCGAGGTTAAGGATGGCCGGAAGCAGTGCCGGCAGGGCATCAGATTAGGACTTAGAGCGTGGAGCTGCTGTCTCAGGCTAGCCGAGGGCTGTGCTTAAAGGGACCCGACCCCCAACCCGGACAGACAGTTCTCAGGGGTTCCCCGCTCGCTTGTCTAACTCGATGGAGGACAGCAAAGCAGTCCTGGCTTGGAGTGCCCTGAGTGCCCACGCTTGGCACATCACAGCACTCGGCCATCAGCCCGGCTGTACTTGCCGCAGGCTGCCATCCGGGGGGGGTCAATCGAGGTTGCTGCAGGAGAGCTTCCACCCCGAGGAGCCCGCAGAGCCACCCCAGTCCTCCCCATTAGGGGCTCGTACCCCATTCCTCCCTCACCTCCTTCCACTTACTCCTCCCTAGCCCCCCTTCCTGATGTACAAAATAAAGGACACGTGTGTTCAAAAATAAAAACTCTCTTTATTGAACAAAACTCGGAGAGACTGGGAAAAGGAGGTGGGAGAGGGGAAGAGAGAGGGTGGGAGCGGGGAGGGCAACTAAAATGATCAGGGGTTTGGAACAGGTCCCATATGAAGAGAGGCTAAAGAGACTGGGACTTTTCAGCTTAGAAAAGAGGAGCCTGAGAGGGGATAGGATAGAGGTCTATAAAAGCATGAATGGTGTGGAGAGGGTGCATAAAGAAAAGTTCTTCATTAGTTCCCATAATAGAAGGACTAGAGGACACCAAATTAAATGAATGGGTAGCAGGCTTCAAACTAGTTACAGAAAGTTGTTCTTCACAAAGCAAAGAGTCAACCTGTGGAACTCCTTGCTGCAGGAGGCTGTGAAGGCTACAACTAGAACAGAGTTTAAAGTGAAGTTAGATAAATTCATGGAGACTGGGTCCATGGAGTGGTATTAGCCAGGGGGTAGAAATGGTGTCCCTGGCCTCTGTTTGTGGAAGGCTGGAGATAGATGGCACGAGACAACTGGCTTGGTCATTGTTTCGGTCCATCCCCTCCAGGGTCCCTAGTGTTGGCCACTGTCGGCAGACAGGCTACTGGGCTAGATGGACCTTTGGTCTGACCCAATACGGCCATTCTAAGCTCAGAGTCGGGGGTCTCACTGGACCACCCTTATTTTCATGCAAACCTGCTGCTGGGTTGCCAGGCTGGCAGCTCTCCTGCCCTAGACAGCCATTTCCTGTGCCTAGTGCGGAGATCGTGGATGAGGTCCATGATGTCCGCACTAGACCAGGTGGGCGCCCGCCTCTTGCGGACCTGGGCAGGCTCCCGGGAGCCGCCAGCCTGGTCCCGGGAAGAGGGGGAGGGCTGGGGGGCATCGGGTGGCCGGCTCAAGCCGTGCCAGGTGCAGGGGCTGCTGGCTGGGTGCTGGCAGGCTTGGACCTGGCACGGGCACTGTAGCCAGACCATGCCCCTTTAAGGGATCCGGGGCCGGGAGGGGGGCAGAAGAGTTTCCCTGGTGGTGCCCAGAGTGGCCACCAGGGAAAGCTGGGGAGGGCTAGCCTCCCACTAGTTCAAATTAAGTCGCTACACAGCCCTTAATTCGAACTCCTTAATTCGAACTAGGCTTAGTCCTTGTGGAATGAGGTTTACCTAGTTCGAATTAAGTTTGAACTAGCGGTTTGCTAGTGTAGCGCCTATCAAAGTTAATTCGAACTAACGTCTGTTAGTTCGAATTAACTTTGTAGTGTAGACATACCCTGACATAACACATGTTCCCTGTCACAGAGTATTCTGTGTGTGTTTCACGTAAGAAGCAAGGGGGTGCTTTTGGTGGCTTTCCCCTGACTGCATTACCTCTGCACCTAAACCAATACCTGGCACATCAGCACACAGCTCACACATTTTGTTAAAATGTGGACTGGCCAGGACAGGCTAGCATAGCCCATGTGACAAACCTTGTCTGCCTGACTTTGGCTTTTTGCACATCTGTGATTGTGTGCAGGTTGTCACTGTGATGGAGCAGAGACACCTCACACCAGCAGGGAACACAGGCGTGGGTATGGGGAGTGCTGCAACACCCTTGGGGTCCCAGCCACTTCCCCGGCTGGCCCTGAGGGCTCTGCTGCTGGCCCCAGCATCCTGGCTATCCACCCTCCATGTGGGGTTCATGGCCATTGACCCTGCTGCCAACCTGGGGTCCCACTCAGTCCCACTGGCCCCACAGTTGGGGGCTCCACTACTGACCCAGGGTCCTGCTCAGCTTCTGGTCCCAGGAATCCATCACTGGCCCCCAGCATCTTGGCCTCCTGCCCCACATGCAGATCTCCAGTCTCCTGACCCTGCTGCTGGCCTGCAGGCTCCACTGCCTGCCCAGCATTCCTCTCTACTGCCGGCGCCGTGCCCAGGGACTCTGCTGCCAGCCTGGGGTCCTGGTTGGCCACCAGCCCGGGGGGCTCCACTGCTGGCCGTAGTTCCAAGGTGCTGAGGGGGCCAGGCAGAGCTGGGGTGTGTGATCAGCACCCACTCTCCAAGAACTGTTCTAGCGCCACTGGCAGAGAAAGGGTTAAAGAGCCTCCGGCTCCCTCGCCCTGCCCCGCTACACTTGCAGCCACTGCCAGGCCTGGGCGGGGAAGCACAGGAGACACCCTGGCTCTGTTCAGGGTTGACTGGCCACGGGAGGTGACAGGTGGCTCTGCCCCTCTGTGGGAGGAGAGTGTCACTGCAAGCCTGAGGGCAGGGCCAGTTGCTGGGAGAGCAGAGTGCATCCCTGCCAGGCAGACCCGGTAGCGCTCAGCTCTGAGTGCACTGGCCGACCGGGCTGGATAGGCATCGTGAGGCCAGGCCCCTCCCGCCTTACATCCACCCCACTCAGAGAGCCCTGGGAGTGCGGCAGGATACACAACAGGTGCATGAAGGAGCGCTGCTCCAGGCAACACACTGCAGACTGCTCTATGTGGGTCCGTCTGCACTGCACACGAAGGAGCACTGCTCCAGGCAACACACTGCAGACTGCTCTATGTGGGTCCGTCTGCACTGCACACGAAGGAGCGCTGCTCCAGGCAACACACTGCAGACTGCTCTATGTGGGTCCGTCTGCACTGCACACGAAGGAGCGCTGCTCCAGGCAACACACTGCAGACTGCTCTATGTGGGTCCGTCTGCACTGCACACGAAGGAGCACTGCTCCAGGCAACACACTGCAGACTGCTCTATGTGGGTCCGTCTGCACTGCACACGAAGGAGCGCTGCTCCAGGCAACACACTGCAGACTGCTCTATGTGGGTCTGTCTGCACTGCACACGAAGGAGCGCTGCTCCAGGCAACACACTGCAGACTGCTCTATGTGGGTCCGTCTGCACTGCACACGAAGGAGCACTGCTCCAGGCAACACACTGCAGACTGCTCTATGTGGGTCCGTCTGCGCTTCACACGAAGGAGCGCTGCTCCAGGCAACACACTGCAGACTGCACTGTATGGGTCCATCTGTGCTGCACTCTTATTTTGGAACAAGCTATTCTGGAAGAAAAACTCCAAAATTGCTGATTTGGAAATTGGGCGTCTATGCTGGAAATGCCCATCAAACCAGCGCTGAGCTATTTCGGAACAGAAGCTCCACCACATGCATTGGATGCTGAGTCGCATTTAAGGACCCCCAGGAGCCACTTCAGGCTGGGCATCAGGGCAGCAGTCACTTCCTGGAGTTGCTGCCTGAGGCCATCTGAGGCCATCCAAGGGACTCCCCTGTGTAGCCGTGTCTCAGGCTCCTCTCTTTCGCCTGCCTCCTTGAGGGGCAACAGACCCATTCCTCTGCCTGCTCTGGTTGCCCCTGCAGACACCACAGCACTTCTGCCATGGAGCTGGTCCTGTGGGAGAGCAGTCACCAGCTCCTGGACCTCACGATGCACTTCCTGGTGCAGTTACTACAGGCTGCCCTCATAGCACTGCAGAATCTGGACCCACAGCTCCCTGTGGGTCACCTCCTCGCCTCTCACCACATGCTGCTCATGCCGCACAGCCCCTCCTCCCCTCCCTTGCACACCATGCACCACCAGCCCCTCCTCCCCTCCCTTGCACACCATGCACCACCAGCCCCTCCTCCCCTCCCTTGCACACCATGCACCTCCCTTGCACTCCCTTGCACACCATGCACCACCACATCTGGCACCTGGACGCCAGTTCCGACTGGCGGGACCAGATCGCCATAGAGCGGTAGGACGACCAGCAGTGGCTCCAGAACTTCCTGGAGCTGTGCAAGTGGCTCGCCCCTGCCCTCTGGTGACAGGACACCCACATGCCACCCGCCACCCCCCTCCAGAAGCAGGTTGCCATTGCTCTGTGGAAGCTCACTACTCCAGACAGCTACTGCTCCGTCGGGAACCAGTTCAGCATGGAGAGATCGACCGTCGTGGTCGTGGTCATACAGGTATGAGTCTCTTACCATCTTATCGGGAGAGTGGTGAACTGCTGGAACAGGGTTCCCTAGGGGAGAGTGGGGGGAAGCTCTCTCCCCAGAAGGTTTGTTGTCAAAGCTTCACAAAGCCCTGCCAGGGGATGGGATTAGCTGGGGTTGGGCCTGGTGTGCGAGGGAAGGGGAAGGGAGGCCATCAACCCCATTCTGCTGCGACATGGGCCCCATCGTCAGCAGCTTTGCTGGTGAGTGTGGCCAGAGTGGCCAGCAGTACACCTGTGGGAAACCCTGGAGGCCGTTTATTTTGAAACAACCACAACTGCCCCATCTACACATGCCCTATTTTGAAATAACTATTCTGGAATAGCCACAAGGAGTCCTGTGGCACCTTACAGACTGACAGATGTATTGGAGCATAAGCTTTGGTGGGCAAAGACCCACTTCGTCAGATGCATGTAATGGAAATTTCCAGAGGCAGGTATAAATATGCAGGCCAGAATAAGGCTGAAATAGCCATTATCCCTCATAAAATGAGGGTTACAGAATCTGGAATAAGATACCTGTTATTTAAAAACTATTTTAAAATAATGGGTTTGCTGGATGCTCATCTAGTTCTTTCAAAATAACGCTGCTGTGTAGATGTGCCCTATGGGTATGACACAGGGCCAGAAAGGGTTAAGCAACTTCCTGGCTAACTGTCCCAGGTTCAACCTTTAGAGACAGTTTAGTAGATAATAGCTGTGTTTTGGGGTGTTTATCTCCACAGAGGTTGACAATGTAACCAAAGGGTTCCTGTCTATTGCTGCATTCTGTTAATTCAGAGATGAAAAGGAGATGAATGGTTTGATGAACTGTGAATGTGGTAATATTGCTGTTCTTACTTCTCTTTGAAGTTTGCAGTAAACTGGCTGAGGATGGGCAATTACCTTATGCTAATGGATGTATCCAATTACAAGTGATGCTTAGGAAATAGGAGGTTTACCCAAGGACTGCATGCTGTCAAGAGGCTGGAAAATAAAAATGACTATAAAAGGAACTTTTGGACTCTGCTCAAATCTCAAATCTGCTTAAACTTCATCAGAGAAAAAGTTTAATCCTCAAGAAGACTGAGGTCTCCAGTCCCAACATATGGACAAATTCTCAAAGGACTTTTGGCAACTGAAGTTTGCCAAACTTTTCACCAGTTCTCTCTCTTTTTTCTTTTTAAACAAATGTTAGTTTAGTTTAGTAAGAACTGGCAGTAAGCATGTATTTGGGTAAGTTCTGGGGCTGGATTGCTTTTAAGGGAGTTGTGTCTTGGCAGTAAGGTGTTGTAGTTCTATCTAGGGGGAGTGGACTTTCAGCAGTGTAACCAAACTAGCCTGAGCCCCCAACCAGTGAACTGGGAAAATTCCAACCTACCCACTGGGCTTGGAGACCTCCCGAGGGCCCTGGAGGCAATTCTTCCCCTTTCTTCCCTTTCTTCAATTCTAGAGGCAATTCTTCCCCTCTCGCAAGCACTGAGTCGGGGTGCATCTACACTAGCTGGTTAGTTTGAGCTAGGTAGGCAAATGAGGGCAATCGGAGTTGCAAATGAAGCCCGGGAATCCCGGGCGCTGCCATTTTTAAATCCCCCTTAGTCCGAACTGACTGCCCGCGGCTACACGCGGCAGTTAAACGTTAATTCGAACTAACTCCTTAGTTCGAATTAACTGTTACTCCTCATTCCACGATGAATAACAGTTAATTCAAACTAAGGAGTTCATTCGAATTAACATTTCACTGCTGCGACTAGCTGCAGGCAGTTAGTTCGGACTAAGGGGGATTTAAAAATGGCGGCACCTGGAAACATGCAAATGAAACCCGGGATATTTAAATCCCGGGCTTCATTTGCAACTCCGGTTGCCCTCATTTGCCTACCTAGCTCGAACTAACAAGCTAGTGTAGACATACCCTAAGAGATAGAAACAGTCTGTTTAATAACAATAATCTAGCATCATTCTATGGAAACAAACATAAACAAAGAAAACCCGTAAGCAAGATACCATCGCCTGAGTCTTTTGCTTGAAGATCTTTAGTTCAACCCCCAACTCATATAATGTGGTCCCCCCCACTTCAAACACTCCACTCACAGCTCTGTCCAGTCAGTATGACCCAGAGTTCATAGGTACATCATCATGACATCTCTCCTTGGTGAGCATGTGGCAAGGCCACCTGCATCCTGCTCCTGCCAGCCACCTACTGCCCACTCCCACCTGCTCCTGTCAGCCTTGTGGGCCAAACCTAGTGATTTCAGCTCTCTGCAATTTCAGCTTCTCAGCGATTCCAGCTCTTGGCCCAAAGCACAGTCCAGCCAAAAGATTCCAGCAGCCACGAGAACATAATTTTAAAATAACAAAGAAATGCCTTCTGGAGTCTGTTTTAGCTCTATCATTAGAATGGTGGGGGGGGGGGGGGGGGAAGACAGGTTAAATCATCTTTACATCTCATGTCTGGAGGACAGAGGACATGCAGCCTGCTGGTTCACAGATATGCCCTTCCCCTCAGTTGACTTCACAGAGTTTGGCTGAGGAAGCCTTGTCCATCTGAGGTTCTTTACACTGACAGGGTCTCGCCTTTGAACCTAGTTAAACACAGTCTGACTTTTCTGCATTCCCAATAATTGCAAGCATTGGTGGTTGTATCTTACAATTCCTGCATTTAGGGTTTGTGATCCCACAACAGTCAAATTGGTTACAATGGGTAAAACACCATTTTAACAACTGAGTACCTAACAGGCCTAAGCAAACTGAGTGAACTGTATTTACATAACCACACCCAGGATTTCTTTCCTATTCCAGGGTGAACTGTATTTACATAACAACTGTTGTATACCTAGCAGGCCTAAGCAAACTGAGTGAACATAACCATACCCAAGATTCCTTTCCCATTGCAACTGGCTGTAATGGAAGCATTGATTCAGACCCTGCTACATCAGCTATTTTTGGCTAGTTTGGTGGTTCTAAATATTAGAATAATCACCGGCTTTGGGGATTGTCTGTCCCATTCTTTGCAGTTTTCCCTAACTGAGCAATCTCAGAGTGGCCCCCTGGGATTGTGCACACAATAGGCCATACCCAAAACTGAAGGGACATGGGCTGCAGAAGCAGGGCCAAGTTCCCTCTATCATACCCCTTAAGAGCTAAGGCCCAGAGGGGAGTAGAGGCTGGAAGGTTCTTGGCGTAAGGTCAGGAACCATGCCCCTCAGCCAGGGAAGCAAGGGGCTGGAAGTCACATGCACTAACAATTGGGTGCGTGGACCTCTGAGCACCTTATCACAGTCACTGAATGCAGGCAGTTTTCAGTGATAATAGCCAAGCAATCTTATGGAAGGTTGGCCCTGCGGTTTGGTCAGAGTACAGGCCAATTGATATTAGTTTCCACTTTCAAGGGATCAGGAGACATTTGGTCACTCCCTACCCAGTGTCCCAAATAAGGAACCTTGGAAGCTCCTCTTTTGCATATGGATGCCTTTATCTCTCAGTTTGTTAACACAATTCCCAAGTACTTTTTGTAATCTGAGCACAGATAACTAGTGCTTTATCATCAACATCAGCTCCCACAAAGTCTCGTAATCCATTTAACGCTTGATTGTTGAGCCGTTGAAAAGTGTCCCCCACCCATGAATTAACTCATATGGCAGCATGTTGAACTCGCATTGTCCCAAGTCAGTAATAAAAGTAAATTTTTGCTGCCTAAAGGAACCTGCCAATGACCTTTTACCTATCATGCTCAGGAATTTTGCTGTGCCTGAAGTATCTAATTATAACCGTACGAACAGTTACCCAGAAGACGGCAAGTCAGATATCGCAGGAAAATGAACAACTTGCTGATTATTATATAACAACTTGCCCGATATAGGTACAGTTAACACACAAAGAACTTTACAGATAGGCTGAAAATAGCTGACTAAAAGGTGTTTAACAAGCATGTTGGGGAGTTATTTAAAGTTTTTCCCCAGAGAAAGAGAAGAGGCCAACACTTCAAAGCAGCTGTGGCCAAATCAATGGGCTCTTCATTTATATCAGAGGTTGGAGGAAGAGATCACTTGTGCTGTAAAAATCACCAGCAGGGAGACGGCATGGAGGCTACACCAGACCACCAGCATCCACCCCTGTAGGGAATGGGTCTTTGTCTGGGGCTACCTTTCAGCAGAATACATTTCAAAGACAGTGGACTATCGAGAGAGGGGGTGTGAATCCCTACCCTAAGATATTCTCCTGAAGAGACAAAGGAAACAAGCACTTGTGTTCTGTGAAGGGGCCTGGCCAGAGAGTCTGGTCAGCCATGCTGGAGAAACGCCTCTTTGAATAAGGGACTGAAATGAGGTTTTAGTCTCAGGAGGGTATTTTGACCCTGGTTTGCTTGCAGCTGCCTTGTTCTCGGTATCACTTCAGCTGATGCCTTTCTGTTCAATAAGTGCGTATTGCTCTCCGTATAAACCAGAACAGAGCTGCGATGGGAACACGAGGGGCTGCCAGCCCCCAGGAACATGAAGTTGCAGGTATTGTTGCTTTAAGAGAGCAGCAAACTCGCTGATCTGTGTGTTCCAGGAGAGGCCCGCAGGGAGAGTCTCTGGGGAACTAGCATGCAATGCAGGGGTATGTCTACACAGCAGTTATCTCAGGATACCAGGGGTACATTCCGAAATAGCTATCCCGCCTTTTTTGAACCACCCACTATTCCAAAATGTAGCGGACGTGCTATTTCGCCATCCCTGTAACCCTCATCCTCCGAGGAGTGAGGGGTGGCTTGACATAGCGCTGGATTTTGAAATGGGGTGCCAGATGACGAAATACGCTATTTCAAAATGGGCTTGAAATAAGCTACACAAATTGCGTATCTTCTATTGAGCTTCAGGTGCTGTGTAGACGTCCCCTAGGTTACCTGCGAGGCCAGGCTGAGGGCGGCAGAGCCTCGAGCACTGGCTAGCGAGGCAGCCCGCAGAGCAGACACGCAGACCAATCTCCAGCAAAGTCCTCTCATGTAGACGCTGCATTAATACAGTAGCTCTCAGTTCTGGGAGTCCTGAACAGCACGGCACTAACCACAAAGACAGGGGTGGGCAATCATTTTTCCAGGGGGGCCATTTCACGAATTTTGACTGTGGTTGTGAGCTGTCCCCCGCCCCCAAGGGGCAGGGCCTTGGGTGGAAAAGGGCTGAGGAGACTTCGTGTGCTCCCCCACACCAAGCCCAGACTGGGCTGGGAGCCGGGGAGCATGTGAAGACCCTCACGCCCTGACCCCGCCCTGACAGTGACATGCGGCTCCTAGAGGGGACCTCCAGCCATTTTGAACAGCTGGCGGTTCCCTCTGGCGCCGCACTCTCCTGGTGGGGGGAGGAGACTTCGCACGCTGCCCCGTCTCAAGGTCTCGATTGGCCTGGGGGCAGGGGAGTGGCGGGGAGCCAGGCAGCCGTGGGTCAGATCAAATGGCTTGGTGGGCCCGTGGGCCCTGTCTTGCCCATCCCGGCACTAACATGTCATCGGGTCTACGCATGGGATAAGCAGCAGGAGCTGAGAGGGCATCCAACTTTCTACAACCAACACAACCCCCCCCTCCGTCTTATTTGGTTTAGGAGCCAACACCACAGGTGAGGCCCAGACGCAGTTAGATTTATTCCCATATCCAGCAGACTCTGCATTGCTTAGACCAGAGGTCACCAACCAGTAGATGGGGAACTACCAGTAGATCTTGGAGCCTCTGACAGGGGATCCTGACTGGTTTGGCCATGAGGCTACCAAGTGCCGATACTCCAGCTGCCTCTCCCCCAACTGCTGCACATCTCCTGCCCTTTGCCTTGGAGCTGTCTCCTCAGGAGCCTCCTGCTTTCTGTGCTGCGCAGGGGAGGCAGAGGAGGGTGCTGATGCCAGGGTGCCCTCTCCCCCTCTGTATCCTGTCTCCACAGAGCAGAGAGGGGACACAATAGGTCTCGGAGGGAGTTTGCTGGCTGCTTTTGGGAGTGGTGTGGGGCCAGGACAGGGGTGAGCCTGCCTTAGCCCCACTGCACCACCAAACAGGAGCCGCCTGAGGTCAGCAGGGCCCAGCTGGAGCCCACATCCTGAAACTCTACCCAAGTCATGCACCCCAAGCCCCTGCCATAGCCCCCAGTACACCTTCATCCAAACATCCTCCTGGAGCTTGCACCTAGAACCCCCTTCTACATCCTAACTGCCTGTCCCAAGCTCAGATCAGACTCCTCTCACACTCCAAATCCCTTAATCCAAGACCAGAGCCTGCACCCCAACCCTCAGCCCTTGCCTGGTGAAAGGGAAGGAGGATGGGGGAGCGAGGGGCCTCGGAGAAGGGGCACGAAGCAGGCAGGACAAGGGTAGCTAGGGTTGAGGTAGATCTTGGATTGCACTTATATTCAAAAAGTGATCTCGTGCTTGAAAAGGTTGCTGGCTTAGAGCATCTGTTCCGGTGCTTTCCCAGTGACTGGATACGCCCTGCTTGGTTCAGGCTGGGGTCCTCATTATCCACATCGTAGGAGCCCTCCCTGGCATGCTAGAGAACATCTACCAATGCCTGATGTGTCCTGAAAGAGGTGCCTGGGCTCAAGCAATGGGGTTTGCACTTGTAAGTGATGCAGAAAGCCTGAGGCATGGGGCTATGAACAGCCAAGCCTGGAGATGCCATATAAAGCACTGCCACCTGCCTGTGGCTTTGCAGTGCAGCCGGAATGTCTGCCCTGTCCATCTAGATGAGCTCTACATGTCTCAGTGCGGTCACTTGATGCTCGTGCTGGCATTCAGCCATCAAATCAAGGCACTGTGTGCCAGGTCTATATACAGGCAGTCCCCGAGTTACGCGGATCCGACTTACGTCGGATCCGCAGTTACGAACGGGGCACTTCCTCTCCCTGGTCTCGAGCAGACCAGGGAGAGGAAGCAAAGCGGTGGCGGAACGCGCGGCCAGCTGACAGCCCAGACGCTTCTGGGCTGTCAGCTGGCCGCGCGCTCCGCTCTGCTCCCCCCCCCCCTCTGCAGACCAGGGGGAGGGGGAGCAGAGCGGAGCAGAGCAAAGCGGCGGAACGCGCAGCCAGCTGACAGCCCAGACGTGTCTGGGCTGTCAGCTGGCCGCGCGTTCTGCCGCTCTGCTCTGCTCCGCTCTGCTCCGCTCTGCTCCCCCTCCCCCTGGTCTGCAAACCATGGGGGGGGGGGGGAAGCAGAGCGGAGCACGCGGCCAGCTGACAGCCCAGAAGCGTCTGGGCTGTCAGCTGGCCGCGCGTTCCGCCGCTCTGCTCTACTCTGCTCTACTCTGCAGACCTGGGGGACGGGGAGCAGAGCAGAGCAAAGCCGCGGAGCCCGAGGGCAGCAGGATAGCCACGGCGCGTCTGGGCTGTCCCGCTGCCCGCGTGCTCCACGGCTTTGCTCCGGACGCCTGTGGTACAGCAGCTGGGGCGCTGCCGGTTGGTCCCGTAGCGCCGCTCTGGGTGCCATTGGACCAACCCAGCAGCACCCCAGCTGCTCTGCCCCAGGTGTCCCCTAGTCAGAAGCTGCTGAAAATGACCAGTGGCTGACTACAGGAAGCCCCTGCCCCGGGCTTCCTGGAATCAGCCGCTGATCAGTTTCAGCAGCAGCTGACTTGGGGATGCCTGGGGTTCTTAAGTTGAATCTGTATGTAAGTCAGAACTGGCGTCCAGATTCAGCCACTGTTGAAACTGATCAGTTTCAGCAGCGGCTGAATCTGGACGCCAGTTCCGACTTACATACAGATTCAACTTAAGAACAAACCTACAGTCCCTATCTTGTACGTAACCCGGGGACTGCCTGTAATCATGACTGGTGTGGAGAAAGTGAATAAAGAAGAGTTATGTACTCCTTCCCATAGCACAAGAAGTGTGTGTGTGTGTGGGGGGGGGGGGGTCACCAAATAAAATTAATAGGTAGCAAGTTTAAAATAAAGAAAAGGAAATATTTCATCTGTGGAACTCCTTGCTAGAGGATGTTATGAAGGCTAAGAGTATAATGGGGTTGAAAAAAGAGCTAGATAAATTCATGGAGGACAGGTCCATCAATTTTTTTGGGGTGGAGGGTCAAAAGCTGAGAATGAGCAACAGGAGATAGAGCTCTTGATGATCAAGTGTCTAAAAGGAGGAGGGAGAAAAGTTATTCTCCTTAATCTCTGATGATACAACAAGATACAATCGGCTTAAATTGCAGCAAAGGAGGTTTACGTTGGACATTAAGAAAAACTTTCTAACTTCAAGGTAGTTATGCACTGGAATAAGTTGCCTAGGGAGGCTATGGAATCTCCATCAGTGGAAATTTTAAAGAGCAGGTTACACAAACACCTGTCGGGGATGGTGCTAGGTCTTGCCTGGGATTTGATGGTTCTATAATGAATACGGGCCGAAGGGGGTGTGGACTTGGATTCCCCTTGCTTAGGGCAATTGTTTCTCATCTCTTCTGTGGAGTTACACGGAAAACACTTTATTGGACTGTCCTGTGGCAGAGGTCTGTGAAGGGCTATGAACCAGCTGTTGATTTGCTAGTGCTCCCTGTAAGCAGGCGCGTCCCACACCCTATGGGCGTGCCACCCCGGGGTCCTGGTCTGGGTCCTATTGCCCGCCTGAGCCTGGCTATTTCCCCCCAAACCAGTGCAACAGCCGCCTTAGCGTCTTTAAGGTAGTCACTAGTTCTCCAGATAAAACAATAGTCGCCCCTATCCACGTCCCACTTCACGCCAGCGAGACAGCAGGAAGGGGGACCCGGGCCTGCCCGCTCCTCCAGGTCCCGTCCCAGGGCCCTAAGGGGGGTGAGATCGTTCTCTCTCTTCTCCCTACAGTTGACGGGGACACTGCCCGAAACACGTCAACCCACAAGCTCCACGCCCTGCCCTGGGCCAGTTCCTACTCACCCCCTTTCCTGCTTTCTTCCTTCCTCGCTTGACTCCTGACGCTTGGCCCATTATATCACGACTGCCACGGTGTCAGACCTACTCCCCCACCTTCCTCCCGTGCACTGCTCCGTCCCCACTCACCTCTCCTGCTCCCCCCACCCGTGACAGGGTCCGGTCACAGACGACCCCTTGGGGAGCCTCCTGGGGTGCTGACACGGCCACTGCCACTCACCTTCCTGCTCTCTGGGGCTCCTCACTACCCGGTCCTGCTGGGCCAGCTCCGCTGGTCTCCCCCAGCCAAGGCCCCGAGCTGAGGTTCCTGCCCCCACCGAGAAGCAGCACAGACACTGAACCACTGCAGGGCCAAGGAGAGTGCAGTTCAGGGCCCAGCCTCCTGAGAGAGCCCTCCCCAGATGGGATCAAACCCCAAAGAATGAGGTAAGCCCCTTTAACATGAAAGGGGGAATGTGCACACTGGTTGCCCCCCCCCCCCCCCCCCCCCAGGTAACAATCGCTTACACTGGGTCTGATAGAAAATAAAACTGGTTTTATTAAGTGGAAGCAGTAGGGTTTAAGTAGGAATAAGAGAAAGCAGCAGAGCAAAGTAGGTTACAAATAATCAACAGAAACAAAACCGCTTGGCTAATTCTCCACTGAAACCTCAGTGCAAACTTAAACTCACCCGAAAACCTCTTTTCCAGCTGCCCCTCTAAACCAGGGCTGTCTTCCCCACCCTGGGGTCTCAGGCTCCTTCCTTCAGGTACAGCCCAGCCAAAAGACCAAGGCCTCTCCTCTCCTATCGCTTTGGTTAAGGAATTGAGCCCCTCCCTCCCAACCACTGCTCAGACTTAAGGACAAAAGATTGTTTAACAGGGGCTCATCTAGAAGTTGCAGGTAACACCCTTCATGTCTCCCATTCACACATGGGAAACTCACAAAGTGTTCCCCACTGCATGTGTCTAATTTTCCACACGCAAATGATACATACAACAGAGTAAGATCAACAGAGCCAGCAGATCATGACATGAAGATCGATGGGTTACACGAAATATTTTGCTCAAACCACCTTTGAGTTACGCATATTCATGTCCATGAGTCCACTTCCAAAAGCACGGCGGGGGGGGGGGGGTCCATCACACCCCCCCTTTGACCAGTGGTGGGTCCCTTTTGAAGACTGCACTGCAATGTCGCCCCAGCCGTACGGAATGCACGCTGGCCCGTCGCACGCTCTCCCTCCCCTTACGTGAGGGGGGGCAGGCTCGCTGTGGCCGCTTGCCTCGGCGGTGTATGCGCGGGCGTCTTGCCGCAGCGCCGTCCCCCCTGCCTCCTCCGGCGCAACCTCCGGCCCCGGCACACGGAGCGTGGCGGCTCCGCCACAAGCAGTGCCCACGCCAGTTCCCTGTAGCCATGCCGCCGTGCAGGTCTCCTCCAGTGCGGCCTCTGCCCTGGGAGTGCGGAGCCCGTCGGCTCCCTCACATTCCACACTCCACACCACACAACATTTTCCAGAGACAAACCAGGGGTGTGTTTTGCCCATCTCTTTTGGGCTTTCTCTCCCTGCACAGCCTTGCCTGTACGTACAAGTCAGCTCATTCAGCACCAGCTTTGACGGCTCCTGGACGTTTCTCCCACACAATGATTAGTGCAATGAAATCTACCAGTTTACCCTCAGTGGCTGCCCCTTTATTCTTAATCTGCTTTTTCTACCAACCCACCATTTTATCCATAAATTCCCTATGGCTTCATTTACCTGCTTGCCTAAGGTACCTGAACCTGAAACAACACATTTCTGGTGTAATCTGAAATCATTTTAACAGAGACATTATAAAAACATCACATTCCCTTGTGTCATACACATCTCACCCACTGCACCCCTGTAACCCAATGGTGAGAGGAAGCATTTTCCTTGCCTCATAAGTGGGGCACAATTTGTCCCAGCTGCATAGGGGGTGGGAAGGATGGATTATTGCTTGCGTGTTTTCTATCTGCACTGTCAGCATCTTGAATTGGTGCCTCTCCTCACACTCCAGCACATCCAGCTCCGGGGGTCAGAGTGTTGCTTCTTGCTGCCGATTTTCTGCCTCCCTCTTTCTTTTGTTCTATTTCCTCACTTGAAATAAACTAGCAGAAAATAATGAAACTGACCTTTCTGTCTGTTTCCAGTCTTCTCACTCATGAATCTCTTAGGCTATAATTTGTCAGTGCTTTGAAGTGTGAACCTTAGTCAACCCGCAAACTGTGTGCAAATCCTTTCCCACTACGCCACCCTGATGCTTCCCGAATGGTAAAACACTCCGTCCTTTTTCTCCTTTAGCAGAAGAGTGGCAGCTCTCTCCCACCCTAGTCTGCGAGCCAAACAAAGCCCTTAGTCCCTCACCAGTCCTTCCCTTGCAGGTCAATGCAGGGTATGCATCATTTCCCGAGTGCCCCAAAAGTGCTTTCTGGAGCATCCCACCTTAGACCCAGGATACTCCCAGAAATGATCCTGTCCTCTAGCTCCAGAGAGACAACACACACAGCCGCCTGTTCGGGAGCAGAGTAGTCACACCGTACTTGCCTAGAGCAGCAGTGGGATGCATTGACAATAAGTTTATTACAAAAGAAGAGCTGTTGGCAACACTAAGCAGAGGTAATAGAAACAGGGAATGGATATGAATGCAATAAAAATATAACACACGCATAAGGACTAGCTACAGCCCTAGCAGTCTCCAAGCTTGGTCTACAGCAGTTTTCTTACCTACTATTACTTTTCAGGGTCACCAGCCCACACAGCTGGGGATCCACCACTTCAGGGCAAAGAGCGCTGTCCTGTCGCATTGCCTTCTACTTCCCTTTGTCTTTGTCTCAAGAGTCAGCGTGGACCCTTGAGGTCCAGACTGCAGGGCACCCTCCAGAGTGCTGGTGCCCAGCTGGTTCCTCATCCCCATGGTAACTGGTGTGGACCTCAAATGAAAATGAGCTGCCCATCGCCTCTGGCATCCTCATGCTCAATTTACACCAGAGACCCAGACCAGAGGAGCCGTCAGCCTCCGCAGGCCCCCAGGCAAGGTGTGTGTGGAGCCAGCTCCGGGCCCCCGGAAGGCAGGAGCAGCAGGGCTGAGGCCACCAGCCCTCAGCATGCACCAACTGCGGCACATCCTGCTCCACCTCCCTCCACCCTCAGCACCTGCCCCTCCAGCAGCCCTAAGAGCTGCCCGGAGTGCTCTGCAGCACACACCAGCAGCGACTTAGCAGCAGTGGCAGCTGGGAGCTCCAGGCCCCTTTGAATCACCAGGCCCTGAGGCAATTGCCCTCTGTCCCCACCCTCGATGGGCCTGGCCCACGCAAAGGGCCAAAGCAACATTCCTTTGTGTAGCAGAAACTCGTTCGTTACACTCCACCAGGGCTGGCTCTAGGTTTTTGCCACCTCAAGAAAAAAACTTTTTGGCCGCCCCTCCCCCTTTTTTTGTTGGCTTTTACACGTTTGCACTTCGCAATGTTTTTTTGTTTTGTTTTGTTTTTTTTACTGTTTCAAATTTTTTTTAAATGAAAACAGAAAATTTGTAGTTAGTGAAATAAAACAATTTCCTACTAGTGAACTCATTTAATGTTAACAAAATCACAATTACAAACATCATGGAGAGGAGGGGAACGGAGAGGGCAGGAGCAGGAGCTCCAGGGAGGTGTCTCGGGGAAGGGACAGGGGAGATCTTGGCTTGCCCTGACATTTACAGCGTGATCTTGGGTCCGAAGAGGCTGGAGACCCCAGCCGAGAGGCAAAAGGGAAGCTGCGGTGTCTGTTCCCACTGCCCAGCCAAGAGAGACGCTGTCGGAGGCTGACGTACAAGCAGCGGAACAGAAGGCCCGTGACGTGGGCTGGGAGCTGACTGCGGGAGAGCTCTCTCTGCCCAAAGCAGGCTCAGCCCCCTTCTTCCCGCCCTCTGCGCGCGCCCCCGTCTCTCGGCGCTGCGCGGGGCCTGCAGCTGCCGAACCATTGGAACAGCCAGGTCACGTGACCCAATTCAAACCTCAATAAGCGTGCGGCTCCTCCGGGCGTTCACACGCGGACCGGCCGGCGGGAGGGCGGAGTCTGGGTGTGGGTTCGGGGAAGGGGATAATCGGTTTTACTTTTTAAAAATATTCATCCTGTTGCGTTTCCCAGGGTGCCCTGTGCAGGAGGCCCGGATCCTCCCTTTGGGGAAGCCCCATTCAGACACCCCCGCTCTTAGCGGCATTGGAAGATGTAGGCGCCACAGTGTATGAGATTGGGTAACACTCCTGTGGGGTGTTAATCAGCAGCGCCCATGGGAGCCTTGGGGCCGGGCATTGCCAAGGGTGGCTGCTTACCAGGAAATGCCGCCCCTGGAAACGTGCCGCCAAGCACCTGCTTGATTTGCTGGTGCCTAGAGCCTGCCCTGCACTCCACAAAACGTATTGCAGGCTGACGTCTCCAGCACAGAATCCTAACCCCTTGGAACAATGTTAATGCCCTGTTAATGCGATGTTAATTAGGATCTCTAATTCGAACTATCGGTACACCTCATTCCACGAGGAGAAACGGTAGTTTGAATTAGAGATCCTAATTCAAACTACCTACTCCGTGCCGCGTGTAGCCATGGACACGGAGTTCGGACTAAGGGACATTTAAAAATGGTGGCACCCGGGAAGATACAAATGAAGCCCGGGATATTTAAATCCCGGGCTTCATTTGCAACTTTGAATACCTAAATTAGCCTCCCTAGTTCGAACGAGGGGGCTAGTGTAGACATACCCTTAGAATGGCCCTGGTGAGGGGCTATTTTGAAACAGAAGTGGAGCGTCTACACACGCTTTATTTCGAAATAGCTATTTCACAATAGGTGTTATTCTTCATAGAATGAGGTTTACAGAAGTCGGAATAAGCCGTCCGTTATTGCAAAATTATTTCAAAATAACAGAATTGCTGTGTCGATGCTCACATTGTTATTTTGGAATAATGGCCGCTATTCCAAAATAACTTTGCTGTGCAGATGTACCGTACGAGAGCAGTGCATTAGTGCGCGAGCGTCTCAGACCTGGCAGGAGTCACAGAGCAGTGGCCCTCTGCCAGATTGCTCAGGGGGTCTGTGAGGGTCTCAGCTGTCCCTGCTAACCCACAAAGACCGAACTGCAGAAGGCGCCTGTCAGGCCCAGTATCCCAAGACCTTCGCTATCCCAGGCTGATGGCTGAGGCACCTGGGAGTTCAGAGCAGAGTGACAGGATGTGCAGAGAGCTGGGTAGGCTGGCCCCCTCTGTGCCTGATGAGACCTGCTGGACCAATAGAACCAGGGTCTGGCGGGCCGAGGAGAGGAGCCTTGGTTTGGCGTGATCATGGGAACATTGAAGATTTGTGCAGACAGAGGCTAAGTTGCTGGGGATTGCTCAAACCTCGCCCCACCCCAGGCCCTGCCATGCTCCATTCCTCCCAGCAAGCCCCACCCCTACCCCACTTCCACTGAATGCTGAGCTCTCACTATTTTTATCTATAGGTGCAGGATTGTGCCCAGGGCATACACATTTTTGGAGCATAAAACACGGGACTCGAAGCTCCTTCAAGCCCCCTCTTCCTTCCCCCAAGCCTGGCTGAATCCCAGAGTAGCGGTCCTGGGTTCCAGTGACTGGCATGCAGGCCCCACTGAAATGCCTCGTGCACTGCAGGGGTTTCCCCCTGTGAGCAGGGTGTGGGGAGGCACTGGGGCGATGGGGCTGCGCCAGCCCTGGATGACAGTGGCCACAGCTGTGCAGCTCAGGAGCTTAAATAGGATGTTGAGAAATTGGTGAGGGGGCAGCAAAGAGCCACAAAATGACCTGTGGGCGGGAGAAACGGCCTGACAGGGCGATGCCGAGCAAGCGTATCCCACAGAGCTGGGCATCGGTCCCCAAGTGGGCCCCTTCCCCGGGGACTAACGGGCTTTTTGATCTGGTAGAGAAAGGCAGAACAAGAGCCAGTGGCTGGCAGCGGAAGCCAGGCAGATTCAAGTGAGAAATAAGGCAGAACTGTGTAACGGGGAGGGGATTAACCAGAGGAACAAACAAGCTGGGCACTTAGCAGGGAAGCCGCTCCTGTGGTCAGATCCAGGCTGGGGGCCCTTTTGGAAGAGGCGTTAGCCAAACACAAACCACCGGGCTCAGTACAGGGGGACCAGGGGACCTTCTCTGGCCTGTGCCCTCACAGAAGGGCAGTCGGGATGCTCTGATTGCCCCGTCTGGCCTCCCGCTGTCCAGAGCTGTAAGAGCCTAGTCAGGTTCCGGGATGCTGTCTGCAAAGTGCACAGCTCAGACTGAGCACGGGAGCCTTCCCCTTTAAATTGGCAGGCCCCAGCTCCACCGACTGCTGGGGGCATGCCTGCTTCCTGCTTGGCCTGTTCCCGTGCCACCGCTGAAGCTGCGCCTGCCTGGCGGCACCAGGAAGCAGGTGCGTCCGACGCCCTTGATAGAGGGTCTGCCGGTCGCTGGCTTTACTGAGCCTCATATCTCCCTGTGAGACTCAGTCATATTGGGGACATGCTGCCATTGGCTGTCGGAAGTTGCTCTTCATTATCGTTAGGAACATGCTGCCTCTGGCTGCCAGATATTGCTCCTCGTTATCGTTAGGAACGTCTACAGGAACACAGCGAGCTGCTTTGACGGCACCGGTCACGGGGCTCGCTCCAGCGTCTCCCTCAGCAAACTGGGGCCAAAAGCAGAAGAATTTGAACGTACAGACCCAAGGATACCTGGAACCCTCCCTGCATATCACGAAGCTTCATAGGCCTCAGCAGGTTGATTTGCAGCAGCTGGGGATGCAGCCCTGAGATTGCCCTATGAATATTGCTCAGCAGCTTGCACTGAGTGAAACTCACTGGGGGGAGGGGCACTTTGGAGAGGGGCAGGGGGCAGTTCTGCAGGTATGTGGACCCCGTGGTCCCATGAAGCTGGTTTGTCAGGCTAAGCCTCCTATTCCAGCCCAGCCTGGCTGGAGGGGGCCTTTTACCTGCACAGAAGGTCACTGCAAGTGGAGTGAACTTCCCTTGACAGGCCCAGAGAAGAATGGGCTGGATCCGAAGTGTGCGTGAGCACTGCTATGTTCACACCCGCTGAGGGCTCCTCGCCGTATTTACCAGCCCAGATTCTGCGGTTAGCGCCGGATCCTGTCCTCTTCCCTGTGCAAGCAGGAGCTTGATCCCTTGGCAACAGGTGAATTGGTGAAACTCTGTGCCCCAGCCTCGATTTTCAAATCCAGCTGCCCCTTTCAAGCGAGTGCCCTGAGTGAGGCTGGGCTCTCCGTGGCGTTGGGTGTGTCCCATTGTGCTTTATCACCGCCTTGGGGGCAGGTTTGTGTCAATTTGTTCACCAGCTCCTATGCTGGGATAGCAGCGCCCACTGGCCCTGAATGAGACGCGAACGAGAGCAGGGACTCAGGCCACCGGGCCGTGCTAGTCTCTTCTTACAGACACCCATGCACACGTGCGCACACTCCAGGGCAGTAGTGCAAGAGGGCTGATCCCTTCACCCTCACTCACCTGCTCCTCCCCTGGCCACGGAACAGCGATCCCCGAAGTCCGGAGATGCAAACGATTCGATGTTTGTTGGGATGAGCAACCAGCCAGCAGAAGTCCAGTTTCCTTTCCTTTTGCCTTTGGTCACCCCCTTGTTTCTTCCCACTTACTTCCTGTTTGTCCCTAATAGAGATAGCTGTATTTTCAGTATCCCTTAACCAATCATTCTACTGAAATTTAACTAACCAACCTGACCTGAATAGGCTGCTACTTTCCACATCCTAATGACATGAAATGCTAAGTACCGGGTACTTGGAGTACTTAGAGCCCACTCGATTAGCCTCATTTAGCAAGGACACTGTAATGGGCAACATTTTTTTCTCTTCTCTTTCTCTCCCCATCCCCTCTCTTTCTTTGCTATTTATTTGTACCCTGGACCCCTTTACTCCAGTCATCTGAAGAAGTGGGTGGTATCCATGAAAGATCATGATCCCATCTGCATTTTTGTTAGTCTCGATGGGTACATCTGCTCAGCAGCACTATTTTGGGATAATGGACATTATCCCGAAATAGTATTGGGCATGTCTTAACAGCAAGCCGGTTATTTCGAAATAATTTGAAATAACAGGCAGCTTATTCCAGTTTCCTGTAAACCTCATGGCACAAGGAATAAGGAAGATGCCGGAATAGCACTCTATTTTGAAAATCGGGTCCGAGGCTGGAGGTCAAAGCAGTGAGGCAGGAGAGAAATCTAGAAGGAAAACTTTATTATGCATGCATGCAGGCTGACAGCTACCAGTGAGAGCAGCAACAGCCCTGAGAGACAGGTTCAGGGATCCTTTATACAGTACGCTCAGACAGTTTAGTTGTTGATTGTTTTCTTTAACATATCAAAGTCTCAGCAGAAGTACTCTGAGTATGCTAGAAGTAAGTTTACAGTACAAAGGCACATAAGAACCTGAGTGAGGAGCCTACAAGGCAAACTGTGACAAAGATAAGGGTTTACATGACAAATTGTGACAGGCTAGGAGTCTTCATGAAGTTGAGATAGGAGGCATTGTAAGGGTCAGGGAGAGAGGCCTGGAAAACTTTTAACCCTTACAGAAGTTTTCTTTTAGAGAGTTTTGATTTCCTGCACAGTCCCTCCCTTAGAAACAATTGGAATTATTTGATTTTTCTCCCACACTATGTAGAGTGTGCCAAATTTTGAAATTGCATAGCTTATTTTGAGCTACGTGCAACTGTGTAGATGCATTGTAAGGTGCTGCAGGACTGTTCACTGGTTTTTATGTTTTTTCAGTCCTAACATATTGTAACATGGTTGTCTAACTGATTACATCCCCCCACCTTAATTGGTTTACACCCAGGAAAATGAATTATACAGGAGACAGAAACAATCAAAGAACCAGACAGAGCCATACAGATCAGCGCTAAAGAGATGGGGAGCATAAGGACAAAGCAATAAAGAAACGCAGATTTGCCAACCCCAACTATTGGCAAGTGGCTCCTTGCCAGAGAGGAAGCAGAAACCATCAACCTAAGTTTCAATGACTGGTTTGGAGTTTTTGGAATTCCCCTTCCTTACTGGTTTGGCTTTGCTCTTTCATAGGCCTTTGCAGGCAGGCCCGAATAGCTATGTCCTAACAAGTAGCCTCAGCAGACCAGGAACCTCAGGGATTATAAATCTCCCCTGGGCTTGAGTTGGCTCCATTTGCCAGCCACTCAGGGGCGGATATAGAGCAGGGCAAGCGGGGCGGCTGCCCCGGGCCCCACGCTTCAAGAAGCCCCGCGCATGCACCATGGCAAAGGGGGGCCCCGCAAAATTGTGCTGCCCTGGGCCCCGCAAAATGGTCATCTGCCCCTGCAGCCACTGATAGGGATGGGGGGCCAGTTCCTAGGAAGCGGCTTAGGGAAGTGCCTTAAATATTTTTTAGTTGCAGCTCCTCCTATCTGTCCAGGGCTGCAAAGAGGGAGTCAGAGGAGGATCTGTCCCCTCATCTGAAATACTAGTAGTTCTGCTGCTGACATGTGAGCCAGAAGAGAATCCGGCTCCCTGTGCCAGAGCTGGGTGGCAGATGTATAAAGCAAAGAGGAGGCGCATTGTCACTGAAGTGTGTCGATGGGCAGTTGGGTATGTGCTGGCAAAGCGAGGGGCATCTGACAAGCCTTTTCCAGCACATCATCACTTTTAAACAGCTTCACCAGAAAGTCCTTGTATGATAAAGGGCTGCTTGAAAACCAGGGAAGACTTCACAGCCTTTTGCTCAATCACGGTTTGGATCTTGTTTGTTTGGGTTTTTTTTTGTTAAAACACAAAAATTCCTCCCAGATTTGAAATTGAGGCAAGCCAAGCTGCTCGATTGCTGACCAGTGGTGGGGGAATATAGGGGGAAATGGTGAATATTTTGTTCTTTATCTAGCTGCCGCTGGCTGTTGGAAGTTGTCCTTGGTTATAATTAGGATCACCTGCCCAAACATAGCAAGCTGCTTTGCGGGCCTTCGAAATTTTAAAACCAGATTTCACCAAAATGCACACAACTCACACAAGGGAACTCGCAGGGCTGCCAGGCCCTGGTCTCCAGTAGCAGGTGATGCCAGTTTGTGGGGCATCCCACAATGTAAAGAGTTGCAAGAAGAATAGAGTAACAGCATGCAAGTCTTGGCTGGCCTCTAGCCGGGCAGAAATCCCTCTGTGGGTAGGACTTTCTGCCACACAGTCTCTGAGTGATATTGCAAACCAGTGGTGAGCAACCTGAGGCTCACTGGGGCTCCCCCTGCAGCCTGCAGACCCCCACATGCCTCTCACATACTGGGACAATGGAGCCCCACACTTCCTGCTCCTCCCCCTTCCTCCCAGAGCTGGAACACTGGAATCAGCTGTTTGGGGCTGTTCACTGAGGCGAAGGAGGGCCACTCACGCAGCCCATTCACAATTCCAGCTCACCCATCACAGTTGCAGTTGCATGAAATATCTTTGGGTATGTCTACACTAGCTCGTTAGTTCGAGCTAGGTAGGCAAATGAGGGCAACCAGAGTTGCAAATGAAGCCCAGGATTTAAGTATCCTGGGCTTCATTTGCATGTTCCTGGGCGCCGCCATTTTTAAATCCCCCTTAGTCCGAACTAATTGCCCGCGGCTCGACGGAGGAGTAACGAGGAGTAACAGTTAATTCGAACTAAGGATTTAGTTTGAATTAACGTTTAACTGCCGAGTGTAGCCGCGGGCAGTTAGTTCAGACTAAGGGGGATTTAAAAATGGCAGTGCCCGGGAACATGAAATGCCGATAGGTCTCTGTCAAGGCTGTTCCCCACTCTGGCATGACAAATGCAGAAGTGGGGGCCCGCAAGAGCACTCCAAAACCTTATTGTGGATGAGTGGTGGGGTGCGATCACCCCCTACTGGGTGGACAGGGGGCTTAGCAAACCCCTTCATCCTCTAACCGGGCCCCCGGCTGGGATTCCCGGTAGTGCATCACGTAAGTTGGGTGCGATCACCTCCTCCCTGCAGGGCAGGAGAGGGGGGTTCAGCGGACCTGGTGTCTATACCCCGGCTTAGAAGGGGGGCTTGTGCCCCGAGACTGGCCCCTCAGAGGGGCGATAATCTGGCCGGCCCTGCCGTCCAGCCGCCACTGCTCGCACCTTTGTGTGCGTTCCGATTCTGGAAGGGGTTGGGTGCTCAAGGGGATTGGGAGGGGAACCCTGGCCCGCCCTCTCTCCGGGTCCCAGCCCAGGGCCCTAAGTGCAGGGACTCGCTGTCGCCCCTGCATGGCAGATGGGGGGGAAGGGAAGTTCCTCCCGTAATACGTCTGCTCAAGGTCGCCAGAAGGCCCCCGCCCCAGGCTGCTTCCTCCCTTCCCCTGGCCCCTGGAGTACCCCTGCCGTTCCCCAGCACCTACCGGGATTCTGTGTTCCGGGTCCGGGGTTGCTCCACAGGAGTCCCGTTGGTCCTGCTGTTTCCTTGGATCTTGTCCCAGCCAAGTCGCTCTCTCTGCAGGCAGCGGGATTTATCCTGGTCATCCTCCGACCCTGGACTGGCCGACTGCCGGCCGCGGGGGCCGTCCTGGGAGCCCCTGGAATGGGGACGGGCCGCCTGCTGGTCTCGGGCACGCACCCGGTCTGTCCTGGGCTCCGGTCCGCTCCTACCTCCCTGGGTGGAGGCTGCCCCCTCCCTCTCTGCCGGCGGGCCTTTTTGAAATGGCCCGCCGGTCCGGATGCAATCCAGAGGTCCTGCCTCTCCAGTGACGTGGCAGCTTCCCCCACCACGTCCCGGCTGTCACTCCCTGCCAGTGGAGAAGCACGTGGCAATCACACTGTGGCTACTCCAGGCAGCTTCCACTCGGCTGCCAGTCGGTTTGGTGGGAAAGTCGGCTGTTGGACTCGTGCAGATGGGAGTGTGCAGGGCCATAAATCGCATCCTCCTCCTAAAGGCTGTGACTCTGGGCATCGTACATGAAATTGAGGATGGCTTTGTTCGGATGGGCTTCCCAAACTGCGGGGGGTGGGGGGAGCGATAGATGGCACACACACGCCAATTCTGGCACCAGACCACTTAGGTCTTACAGTAACTGCAAGGTGCTTGTGGATCACAGTGGGCATTGCACGGGCATTAGCACTGGCTGGTCTGGAAAGGTGCATGATGCTTGCACCTTCCAGCACACTGGCCTGCTGTGCTTGGTTTGCATGAGGCCCTGCCCGGCAGAGCTGAAGGAAGAGCCGAGCACTGGATGCAGAGAGAAGCTGTGGCTGAGTTTCAAAAAGCACTTAAGAAAGGAAGGAAGCTAAAGGGAAAGTCCAGACTTACAGATGCCAGCTGGAATGAAGAGCTGTGCAGGTCAGCGGCTGGGTGAGGAAAGCAACCAGTGGAAGTGTGTGAACACAAAAACCAACGCGAGGGGAAACAGCCAGTACAGCAAACCAGAGCTCAGGAAGAGCTTTGCTACTAGGAAAGAAAGACAGGGTGCAGCAGGCGGGACCAGCAGGTGGGAGGGCAGTGTAGAAGGGAGGAGCAGGTACGCTCACAAAGGGAGGGAACAAGTGAGGGACGGTAGCCAGAGTTCTCAGCCCCAAGAGCCTAGAGGAAGGCTCACAGCAGACTGCAGGTGAGAAGGAAAGACAAGAGGACTTGTAGTGTGCTAGCCAGGTGATGTCTTGGTTCGTACCTTTATGATGGCTCATAACTTTATGTTGCTGTGTTTGTTATTGCAACATACTGGGAGTATGGGAATAACCACAGACCAGCCCCTCCGAGACACAAAGGGCTGGTCCCCAGTGTCAGAATGTGATTAACTGCTAATTGTAAAGAAGATTTACGCGTGGCCCCCGCCAGTGGCACGGGAACACTTTTCACCAAGAAGATGGATGGTGACAAGATGCCTAACATAATGAATGCTAGTGGAAATGGGGTAGGTTTAGAAGTTAAAATTTAAAAAAGGACAAGTTAAGTATGACTCAGAAAAGTTAGATGTCTTCAAGTCACCGGGGCCTGATGAAATGCACCCGAGAATACTCAGGGAGCTGATAAAGGAGGTATCTGAGCCTTTAGCTATCATCTTTGAAAAGTCATGGAAGTCAGGTGAGATTCCAGAAGACTGGAAAAGGGCAAATATCGTGCCCATCTATAAAAAGGGAAATAAGAACAACTCAGGAAACTACAGACCAGTCAGTTTAGCTTCTGTGCCAGGGAAGCAAGTAATTAAGGAATCCATCTGCAAGCATCTGGAAGATAATAAGGTGGTAGGTAACAGCCAGCATGGATTTGTAAAGAACAAATCATGTCAAACCAATCTGATAGCTTTCTTTGATAGGATATCAAGTCTTGTGGATAAGGGAGAACGGTGGACATGGTATATCTAGACTTTAGTAAGGCATTTGATACGGCCTTCTTATCAATAAACTAGGGAAATACAATCTAGATGGGTGCATAACTGTCTGGATAACCATTCTCAGGGGCTGTGTCTAAGCTACACCCCTCTGTTGGCAGAGGAATGTAAATTAGACACATTGAAAGTGCAAGTGAAGCGAGGATTTAAATATCCCGCACTTCATTTGCATAATCCCGTCATGGCGCTGTTTCAAAAAAGCGCCATTTCGAAACTAAAACTGCAGTTTAGATGTAGTTTTTTTGACCACAGAGTGATTTTTTCAAAAGATCCTGTACTGAGGAGTTCAGGATCTTTCAAAAAATCGCCCCATTGTCAAAAAAACTGTGTCAGTTTCGGAATGGTGCTTGTTCAAAACAGAGCCATGACGGGATTATGCAAATCAAGTGCAGGATATTTAAATTCATTTCATCCCCTGCCAGGGATCCACCCCGCAGGCCAAGGAGGCGGCGCGCTCAGCACAGAAGCTGTGAAAAGATGATGCCAAATGCAGATGGAAGTGCAGAGGCTCCTAGGATGTGAAGTGATGCACCACAGGGCACTGGGACAGGACCCAGAATGCTCCGCACCTCCCCGCTTTGTGGTGGAAGAGGAAGAGGAGCTCGGCCGGAGAGCTGCCCAGAATGCACTGCTCCGAAAGCTGTTGCAAGTGCCACAGGTGCGCTCTCACAACTGCGCTGGCGGCTGACAGTGTGGACACCCAACAGCTTTTCCACTGCAGCGTGCCGGGAGTGGTGCAGTAACCGCCAGCGCTGGACAGCTCCAGTGTAGACGCGGCCGCTGCAGCTACATTGCTCAGTAGCACAAGCCCCAGGAACCCGAGCCAGCTGAACCAGGAGGACAGACCAAGCCAACATCCCTTGCACCTGGCTTAGTGTGCAGTGTAAACATGCCCCCAGAGACCCAATGGGAGCCGCTGGCCCCCTGGATCCCACCCCAAAGAGACAGTGAGTCGTGGGCCTGCCCCTTGGAGGTGAGAGGAAAGGGGTCTCAGCAGGGACAGCTGTAGCCAGACAGGAACCCCCCTTGTAACATCCATTTTTGCTTGCCTGGAGCATACAGGGCACACAGAGCAGAAGGCCCAGGCTGTGTGACCGTGAATGGCTGTAAACAGAGATATGCCAATTGCTGACCAAGATGCTGCCAAGGAGTGTCCTTGACTTAACCCATATTGATACGAACACACAGCTGTCCGCGGGGGGAGGAATCTTTCGCCCAGTAAAAAAATGTCTAGTACTCACAATTTAGTTATCTCTCTTGCAAGTGTAAATTAACTTGAAACTTGCTTGTAAGAACTGGCGCCACAAAACGGACCAGTACAATTTGGCATCTTAGATAAGAAAGAGGATACGGGCCCCCAGGGGTATAAAGATGGGTCCAGCAGCGCATTTTCTCTGAGTGTCAATCTACCATCTATCTGCTGGTCGGGTTAGGTGTTTGATCTCCCGAGGTTCCAGAGGGGACGCCCACCTCGTATTCGTCTTTCCTAGGAATTGAGAGACCGGCCCTGGCCTGACACGCTGGAGTCGAGAGGCACAGAAAGGGGTAAAGATTGTGCCTGGATGTGGTCCTTTGCTTAAGTATATATATACATAGTGTTAGAGCTCTTTAAAGATTAAGCTGTCACTTGGTACCATTATTTCTATTTTCTATCTTTACCTTTTTCCTGTAATCATTTTTAAGACCTATATATATATATATTTGCTAGCATTTAAGAAATAGAGCAATAGCCATTGTAACCATATGATTTATACGCTTCTTTAATAAACCTGTAACTGTTTAAGCTTTAACCTGACTCCTTCAGTTGCTGTAATAGAACCAAGCACAATTTAAAAGAACTTCAGCCAGTCATAAAGGGACAGACATAGGGAGAGCTTGGGCGTTTGGATCTGTGTCACTCCCAGGTGACAAGATCCATTGGGGCACCTTTTCAGCCTTTCCTAGGCTGCCTGCTGCGAAGGAACCCCTGTGTTCTAGCAGCTAAAATCTAAGGTGTAATAAGCTCTTCCTATATAATGGGGCATCTGTTGGCCTGCTGGCCACCCTCTGCGACGGGACCCCGGTCCTAGCAGTAAAGACACGGACGCTAAACCTTTTCTCGGAAACACACACACACACACACACTGCCCTGACCGTCGGCTGACAGAATTGGCGTAGTCGGCAGGATTGTGTTATTGGTTCACATACAGCAACGTGAAGCCTGTCATGCTGGACATGGATTTTAGCTGTATAGAGAAAGAGTTTGCCCAAGAGGGATGGGGCAACCCTAAATGGGATAAAGAGATGTTAGGGAAAGGCGCTTGCATCTGGCTGTTAAAGGGTGTGTGGCAAGCAGCCTGCACTAGCTACTGGAACTTAGAGCTGATAAGGGTGCAGAGAGAGAGATATGAACTCTGGGAGCAATGCCAGAACCTGGATACCCGGGTGCAAACCCTAACTAAGGACATGGAGCTCATGGCAGCCTTTGTCCCTTTGCTCTCCTTGTTGTCTTGCCTCCACCCAGACCATCTGCAACAGCCCCAGACCACAGCCCCTGCACAGCCTGCAAGCGCCTCCAGAGGCAGCAGGCTCCCAGCCAGAGCAGACTGCTGGGGCTGGCCCAGACTCACAGGCGTGGGGTGGGCGGGGGCCCGCAGCCACCTGCGTCAAACAGCTGCAGCAGCCGCGGCAAGTAAATGAAAGTCCCATCACTTATTCATGCAACAGGGAGGCTCTTTTGGTTTCTGCAAGTCTCCAGCAGGCAGAATTAACTAACTAGGTCAGTGATGGGGGGGTGGAGTCTGATCTGACTTGCTGGCTCCTCCATCAGCTCGGGAGGAGGGGATGGCCAGGATGCTGTGCCTGCTCTCTGGACATCCCAGGGGATTTTCCCTCCCTCTCTCCTTCCCCCCACTTGCCCAGTGCACCAGAGACCTGGCTGAGCCACCTTTCTGCTGGGGTCCCTGCAGTGGTGTCGGCTTTTGGGGCACACTGAGATCCAGGAGCAGGCTGGGCACATGGTGGCGGCACAGGACCTGCCTGTGTCTGGCAGGAGATTTTGAAGCCTGGAGTGCTGCTCCTTGGGCCCAGCTTCCTTGTGCCAGGGCGATACGGGCACCGGCCCCACCCTCACATGCACCTGCCGCAGTAAGTGCCCTGTGCTCACCGGAGCAGCAGCTCCTGTGGGTCCCACTCTGTGGGGCGGGCTGGGCTCGGCTCCCTGCTCTGGACCTTGTGATCTCCAGGGCCTCAGAACCACTCTGGTTTGGTCCAGTTCCCCTGCTGTGGGAGTGGCATTTCAGCCTGGTGTCTGGGGTCCGTGCCCAGAAGGCCCCTGTTGCCGACAGAGGGCGCGTGGCTGGAGCCGCGCTGTAACCCCCGGAATGGCTTGCAGGGCGGGGAGCCCAGCCCAGCTGTCCCTACAGGGCCAGAGCCACCGAAGCGGCCTCTGCAGGGTGAGCGCAGGGCGAGGTCTGTGCCGCAGCCTCACGTGCCACGTGTCACATGCTGGTGACCCAATTCTGAGCCGAGACCCTGGACTGAGAAACCTTGCGCCGAACCCACTCCCCTCTCTGTGTCTGGCAGCCGCGTCCTGTGCTGATCCCATCAGAGAGCATCAATTATTGACGAGGAAGGATTCGTGTCCAAGCTGCCGTGCTTGGTGCTGGGAAATGGCCCCCCTCCCTCATGCGCCTGCCATTGAGTCTCGGACTGCTCTGTATGAAGCCAGGCAGGGCTCCGGGCAGCTGTGTCCACGGCAAGGGGCCCTCCTGGGTGTGACCTCAGAGCATTCAGCCCCCATTCACGGTGCACTTCTCCTTGGCGGGTCCCCGGGGAGCCAGAGGGCCTGCACCCCAGCTCTGCAGGGAGCCGTGACCCTCAGCCGGTGCATAGCATGGAGGAGTTATTGCGCAACAGGAACACAACACAGAACAGAGCTTGTTAGTGCAGGATGAGCAAAGTCCATCATGGGGAACCTGGGCCAGACACCCCGTCGCATCCCCTTCCTGGCTTTCAGGTTACAAAGGGCACTGGCCATCGCTTCAGTGCAGGCAGCTGGAGCCACCTCACCCCCCTCAGCAAAAATCACAAACACTTATTCCTACCCTGTAGACATTGGTACAATGCACAGGGAAACTGAGGCACGCACAGTATTCAGCAAACCGGGAGGCCTCACATAGGCTCACAGACAACGCACTTTGTCCTAATGCTTCAGCTTCCTGTCCTCTCTCACATGGTGCAGAACTGGAAGGGGCCTCGAGAGGCTGAGTCCAGACCCCTGCTCTCATGGCAGGACCCACATGACACCTCCCTGTTCCACCTCTAGCCTGGGAAAGGGCAGGGCAATCCCCCTCTGCCTCCTCCCCACCCTGCTCTGCCCCATTCTCCCCGCAAGGCCCCTGCCCTAGACGACACAGCCTGCTGGCAGGCAGCACCAGCGGTTGGCGGGGGAGGGAAGTAGATCCAGTTGGCCCCAGCTCACTCTGCTGTGCCAGCCACGTCGCTCCGTTTCCTGCTGGATAGTGCGAGGCGGCCTAGCCACCTCCCCTGAGTGACACACAACAGTGTCAGAGACGAGCTGGGCGCCCAGAGTCACTGCCCAGGTCCGACTGTTTGGGGCCCTCCTGCCAAACCCCCTGTGAAGTGTGAAACTCTGGGGTGTGGAATGGTGTGAGAATAAGCATGGGTGCCCTGGTCCCCTGTGTGCACAGGCTCGGTGCCAGGCCCTTGTGCTCTCCCAGTGCCCGGGTGGCTCTTCCAGGGGACGGCGCTCTCAGGAACGTGTACACACTCATTGACACCCACGAGTGCATGGACTGACGTACCCGCGTGAGCCTGGCTCCGGTCGGCCTAGCCAGCTCAGTCACTTTCCACACAAAGCCAAATTGGAACCAGTTTAAACTAAATTGCAATTAAACACAAATCAGAGCGTCCACATGGGGTCTGCACCAGGTTAGCGAAACCAGTTTAAGTTAAACCCATTGGTGCAAACTTCCTTTGTAGACAAGGCCTAACGTGTGGACGATGCTGCCACGTCCCCTGTCATGCAGGCCGGGTCTTTCCTCAGTGGGAGTCCCTGGCTCGTCAATGGGGAAGGTCATGGTTCTGTCCCAATCCTGCAGCCTGAGCCCAGGTCCAGGGTGTCCCCCGAGCACTCCCATCCCATGGCAGGAGTTAGTGTGAGAGGCAAGAGGCTGACACTGCTGGCAAACACCCTGACACTGGAGCTCCCCAATTTCTGTGGCAGGGTCTCTCTGGCACCTGGGTGCTGCTCACATCAGGGTCTCTCCAGGAGAGGTGCCAGGCTGGAAGAAGGATCAGGGCTTGGCCTGATGCTTTATAGAAGATCCAGGCCAATTTACAGGGGCTTTGAACTGGGGAAAGTGTTTCAGCTGCCATGTCCCATCTCCATCACAGGTGCAGAACATCAGGACAAACTCACTGCTCTCTCTTATCCCCCGCCTGGCCAGATCACCATGAGAACATGGAACTAAGAGTTTGGAGAGCTGGGTTTGACTGTCAGCCCTGCCACCAGCTGCTCCTCCTGCCGTCTACCTGGCTGGAGTCAGGGATAAAGGAGTCTTTGGCCAGTGTGCCGAGAGTCCCTCAGCGGTCAGCGCCGCACCGCATGCGAGTAGGCAAAGGAACAATGTTGGTTGAATCTTGTGGAGCGATGGATATTATAGCCCCCAAGCAAGACATTGGGTTCTAGCGCCCGCTGTGGCACTTCCTTTCCCCGCCCTGTGCCTCAATTTCCCCTCTGGGTGGAGCGAAGACAAAGGGCTATATCTGGGCTGTGTGCTATTATTAGCCGCCCCCTCCTGCGTTGGCGGATCATCAAGTTTTCCCGTCTAGGCAGCGGATGTGGGTCAACGTTTGAGGTTTCGTTGTTGATTTTTTTAAGTTTCCTCTTCAAAACAGATCAGCTTCCTCCCTCCCGGCTGACGACAGATGCCTGCGTGGGCCGTCGCGCCTCAGTGCTGTGACGGGACGCCACGCCGGATGGCGCGTCTCTGGAGCTAGACAGCATTGCACTGGTCAGCCAGTGTCCAGGGTCACACTGGCGCCCCCCAGCCCCGGTGAGTGACGGGCCCTGCTGGGAGGCCCAGACCACCTGCTCTGGGCACCTGTTCTGAGAACCTCATGCTGGGCAAGGGTCGGCTGGCAAGAGGGGGCCGTGGCGGGGGAGGAAGAGGGAGGTTGCGGGGTGGGAGGTGGGAATGGGGAGGGGGGATGGAGGAGCAGCTGTGCAGTGAGTGGGCAGCACAGTGCACCCAAAGCAATGGGAAATTACCCATAAGGGCGGTTTTGTTGGGAGTGGGGGGCTGGGATTGGGAGGGGATGGGGCAGAGTGAGGAAGGCGGGGTCCGGCAGGGCAGGCAGTGGTGCCAGGGTCAGGAGGAAGGGCAGGAGGTGGGCGTCAGGACAAGGGTGGGAGCAGGGTGGTGAGGGCAGGGGCAGGCAGTAGAGGCAAGGTGAGGGCAGGGTGGAATGTGGGAAGGGCAGTGTGGGGAGAGCAGGGGGTGAGGGCGGGGGGAGAGGGGTGGAGCAGGCAGGAGGGGCAGGGTAGGGGGCAGGGTTCAGAGCGGGGGAGGATAGGGGGTGCAGGGCAGGGACTGAGGGCAGGGCAGGGAGGGAAGGGGCAAGCAGGAAGGGAGGGGCAGGGATGGAGCAGGGAAGGTCACAAGGTGGGAGTCAGAGCAGGGAGTGAGGGCAGGATGGGGGACAGGGTTGGGAGCGGGGGAGGGCAGGGGGTGAGGGCAGAGTTGGGAGTGGGGGAGGGCAGGGGGTGAGGGCAGAGTTGGGAGCGGGGGAGGGCAGGGGGGGAGGGCAGGAGATCAGAGCATGGTGGGAAGGGCAGGGCCTTGCAGCATTAGTTGCCCAAGAGCCAGGGCTGGGTCCCAGTGACCTCGTCCCATGGGCTCTGCAGCGTGTGGCAGCGCGGGGGTTGGCAGTGCCTGGGGGACGGGGCACGGCCCTGGCTCTCTGTGGCTTTGGTACGGTGCCCTGGGAGCCCTGTGCTCCAGGAGATGCCCACCCCAGTGCAATGCCCCACGCGACAGAGCAAAGCCACGACTCCAGGGATGCCCAGCCTGGCGGGAGCCACGCGACTGCAGGGAGGGATGGAGCCTCTGCCTGCAGCAGCCAGAAGTTTGACTCTGAGTCAAGGGAGGGCTCCACTTCCGGCAGTGGCAGGACTGAAGGGGGGTCAATGTCTGGGTTTAGGAGACAAGGGGGGCAGTGTGGGGAGGAGGAGGGGCTCAGTGCTCTGGGAATGGAGGGGGGCAGTGTGGGAAGGAGGAGGGGCTCAGTGCTCTGGGAACGGAGGGGGGCAGTGTGGGGAGGAGGAGGGGCTCAGTGCTCTGGGAATGGAGGGGGGCAGTGTGGGGAGGAGGAGGGGCTCAGTGCTCTGGGAACAGAGGGGGGCAGTGTGGGGAGGAGGAGGGGTTCAGTGCTCTGGGAACGGAGGGGGGCAGTGTGGGGAGGAGGAGGGGCTCCATGCTCTGGGAACGGAGGGGGCAGTGTGGGGAGAAGGAGGGGCTCAGTGCTCTGGGAACAGAGGGGGGCAGTGTGGGGAGGAGGAGGGGTTCAGTGCTCTGGGAACGGAGGGGGGCAGTGTGGGGAGGAGGAGGGGCTCAGTGCTCTGGGAATGGAGGGGGCAGTGTGGGGAAGAGGAGGGGCTCAGTGCTCTGGGAATGGAGGGGGCAGTGTGGGGAGGAGGAGGGGCTCAGTGCTCTGGGAATGGAGGGGGGCAGTGTGGGGAGGAGGAGGGGCTCAGTGCTCTGGGAACAGAGGGGGGCAGTGTGGGGAGGAGGAGGGGCTCCATGCTCTGGGAACGGAGGGGGCAGTGTGGGGAGAAGGAGGGACTCAGTGCTCTGGGAACAGAGGGGGGCAGTGTGGGGAGGAGGAGGGGTTCAGTGCTCTGGGAACGGAGGGGGGCAGTGTGGGGAGAAGGAGGGGCTCAGTGCTCTGGGAACGGAGGGGGGCAGTGTGGGGAGGAGGAGGGGCTCAGTGCTCTGGGAATGGAGGGGGGCAGTGTGGGGAGGAGGAGGGGCTCAGTGCTCTGGGAATGGAGGGGGCAGTGTGGGGAGGAGGAGGGGCTCAGTGCTCTGGGAATGGAGGGGGGCAGTGTGGGGAGGAGGAGGGGCTCAGTGCTCTGGGAACGGAGGGGGGCAGTGTGGGGAGGAGGAGGGGCTCAGTGCTCTGGGAATGGAGGGGGCAGTGTGGGGAAGAGGAGGGGCTCAGTGCTCTGGGAACGGAGGGGGGCAGTGTGGGGAGGAGGAGGGGCTCAGTGCTCTGGGAATGGAGGGGGCAGTGTGGGGAAGAGGAGGGGCTCAGTGCTCTGGGAACGGAGGGGGGCAGTGTGGGGAGGAGGAGGGGCTCAGTGCTCTGGGAACAGAGGGGGGCAGTGTGGGGAGGAGGAGGGGCTCCATGCTCTGGGAACGGAGGGGGCAGTGTGGGGAGAAGGAGGGGCTCAGTGCTCTGGGAACAGAGGGGGGCAGTGTGGGGAGGAGGAGGGGTTCAGTGCTCTGGGAACGGAGGGGGGCAGTGTGGGGAGGAGGAGGGGCTCCATGCTCTGGGAACGGAGGGGGCAGTGTGGGGAGCAGGAGGGGCTCAGTGCTCTGGGAACAGAGGGGGGCAGTGTGGGGAGGAGGAGGGGTTCAGTGCTCTGGGAACAGAGGGGGGCAGTGTGGGGAGGAGGAGGGGCTCAGTGCTCTGGGAATGGAGGGGGCAGTGTGGGGAGGAGGAGGGGCTCAGTGCTCTGGGAACGGAGGGGGGCAGTGTGGGGAGGAGGAGGGGCTCAGTGCTCTGGGAACAGAGGGGGGCAGTGTGGGGAGGAGGAGGGGCTCAGTGCTCTGGGAATGGAGGGGGCAGTGTGGGGAGGAGGAGGAGCTCAGTGCTCTGGGAACGGAGGGGGGCAGTGTGGGGAGGAGGAGGGGCTCAGTGCTCTGGGAACGGAGGGGGCAGTGTGGGGAGGAGGAGGGGCTCAGTGCTCTGGGAACGGAGGGGGGCAGTGTGGGTAGGAGGAGGGGCTCAGTGCTCTGGGAACGGAGGGGGGCAGTGTGGGGAGGAGGAGGGGCTCAGTGCTCTGGGAACAGAGGGGGGCAGTGTGGGGAGGAGGAGGGGCTCAGTGCTCTGGGAACGGAGGGGGGCAGAGTGGGGAGGAGGAGGGGCTCCATGCTCTGGGAACGGAGGGGGGCAGTGTGGGGAGGAGGAGGGGCTCAGTGCCCTGGGAACAGAGGGGGGCAGTGTGGGTAGGAGGAGGGGTTCAGTGCTCTGGGAACGGAGGGGGGCAGTGTGGGGAGGAGGAGGGGCTCAGTGCTCTGGGAACGAAGGGGGCAGTGTGGGGAGGAGGAGGAGCTCAGTGCTCTGGGAACGGAGGGGGCAGTGTGGGGAGGAGGAGGGGCTCAGTGCTCTGGGAACAGAGGGGGGCAGTGTGGGGAGGAGGAGGGGCTCAGTGCTCTGGGAACGGAGGGGGCAGTGTGGGGAGGAGGAGGGGCTCAGTGCTCTGGGAACGGAGGGGGGCAGTGTGGGGAGCAGGAGGGGCTCAGTGCTCTGGGAACAGAGGGGGGCAGTGTCTGGGTTTGGGGGCAGCAAGGAGTCAATTCCCCAGCCCCTTGCTGCCTGCTTCTGTGGGACCAGCCCGGCCTGAGGAGCCACTCTCCTCTCCTGAGCCCTCCCTCCCAGGCAGGACTGGCGTTGCTGCCTTCCCCCCAAAAGTTCCTTTGTGCTCTGAAAGAGCTCACCCCCCTTTGGGGGCAAAACTGGGAACTGGTTCCATTTGCTCTCCCCACGGAGGGTCAGTCGGTTGGTCAAATGTCCAGGTGGACAGGGCTGAACCAAGGAACCATGGGCTCCCTGCTCACACTGCCCGGCCTGCACCTCCCTCCGCCTCAGAGCCAGTGCGTGCGGCTGATGACGGGCCTGATCCCTGTGGCTAGAGCCAGAGAGGAGGGGCAGAGTTTCCCAGCAAGCGGGAGGGGAAAAGCAGCTTTACACAGTGGAGTCCCACCGCCCCCTGAGGCTCTGAGCGCCGAGGGCTGCAGCCTTCGAGGGAAGGTGGCGACAGCGTGGCCAGTCCTTCCGAGCACTTCCCCTTCCTGAACAGCACCAGGAGCCCACGGGAAGGGCTGCAGGCTCCGTCTCTGGGTCTCGCCAATGCAGACTGGAGGCCTTTCTCTGGAAGAGGCGTTAGGCAAACCCCCGGCAGCGGGCTCAGCACAGCGCAGTGGGTGGCATCCCTTGCCCTGCGCTAAGAGGACTCAGACTAGAGGGTCTAATGTGGATCTGTGAATAACTTCCCCGTGGCTCCTGGGGATGCCGGGGTGCTGCTCTGAGCGTGGGCTGTTCACGATGCTCTGGCTGAGCTGTGCGACTGGCCCGTGACGGGGCTGCTCTACAAAGTGGCCAGGCCGGAACTGCAGCCCCGCCCTCAGGGAGTGCAGGAGGACTCACAGCACTTCCTGGGCTGCTGCTGTGTGCGCAGACACCATCCCACTTGCATGGATGCTGGGAGAACCCATGCGGGTTTGTGCCCCTCCGTGAGCACCAGAGTGGCTGGGGAGGAGCCAGAGGAAGAGCAATGACAGGGAGACCCCCGGGGTCGGCCAGAAGAAATCAGACACAGCTGGAGGGAGCCTGCGGTTACTCTAGCTCGTTGGCATCCCCTGAGTCATGGGGGGAGGGCTCCCCAAATATGAGTGTCCTGCTTGTCCCTCAGGACCCCCTGGAGAGCACGGGTCACAACCAGACCTTACTGTGGCAGGAGCTAGGAGAGCCAGCCCAGCTCCTGGCTCTGGAGGTGGAGCAGGGGGCATGTTGCAAGCCATGGGGCATGACCACACATCCAGTGGGGTGGAGGTGGGGCACAGAGCTGTCTCTCTGCCCGACTGGCCATGGCAGTTCTCCCAGGTGGGAGACAGGTGTCTGGGGGTTGCTCTCCGTGAGTGTCTGGCGGCGGCAGGGCCAGAGCAGCTTCCCCCTCCGCAGGGAGTGGGGCAGAGAGCTCTTCCTTCTACACTGGCTGGGTACCTCATTCCTGGCAGAGAAGGCAATTTAGAATGGGGCTGAGACCCTCCCAACCCGGGAGACACATGGGGGGCTCCCAGGGTCACCACAGGGGCAAGGGCCCAGCAGAACCCAGGAGTCAGAGGAGTGAGTGTGGCTGGAATATGATGAGTCCGTGCTGCTAACAGCACCCCCCCCCCAGGAGTCTGTTTATAACGGAGGCAGGATGATCAAGAGAACAAAAGTCTTCTCATTAAATTACATTAAATTAGGGAGGTTGGATGATGCTCCCGGAATGCAGTTACAAGATAAGGAATGACAGTGGAGGAATAGAAGCTTTGGGGGTAGCTGAGTTAGTCTCTGCAGGATACACTGAGAAAACAACAAATGGTCTGGTAGCACTTTATAGAGTAACAAAAAATGTAGAAGGTATCATGAGCTTTTGAGTGGCACAGCCCACTTCCGAGCTCATGGTACCTTCATGACAGCATCTACAGAGTAGGAATAGACGGTCCATTCTCTGAATGGAGAGAAGTAAAGAGGTCTGGGATGAGTGCTGTTCACGGGTGTGTCTAGACTACAGGATTTTGTCGACAAAAGTCCACTTTTGTCGACAAAACTAAACCTGCGTCTACACTACTGCTGAGTTCTGTTGACATAACGTCAACAGAACTCAGCAGTTTTGTCGACGCTGGTAAACCTCATTTTACGAGGAATAACGCCTTTTGTCCACAGAGTTCTGTCAATAGAAGGCACTATTGCATCTAAACTGTCCTTAGCGTCCACACTGTTATGTTGACAAAGCAGCTTGCTTTGTTGACAGAACTGAATGTAGTCTAGACACTCTTTGTCGACAGAAGCTTTGTCAACAGTATCTGTCGACAAAACTTCTGTCGACAAAACCCTGTAGTCTAGACGTACCCTGTGTTCCTAAGAAGAGGGGCAAAGAGTGAGGTGGCAAAGTTTGCAGATGATACAAAATTCCTCAGGAGAGTTAAGTGCCAGAAGAACAGTAAAGAGTTACAAAGGAACCTCACAAAACTCAGGCGGGAGGGGGATGTCTACACTAGCCCCCTAGTTCGAACTAGGGTGGCTAATGTAGGCATTTGAACTTGCAAATGAAGTTCGGGATTTAAATATCTCGGGCTTCATTTGCATGTTCCTGGACGGGCGCCATTTTTAAATCCCCTTTGTTCGAACTGACTGCCAGTGACTACACGCGGCAGTCAGAAGTTAATCTGAACTAAGGGTATGTCTACACTACCACCCTAGTTCGAACTAGGGTGGTAATGTAGGCAACCGGAGTTGCAAATGAAGCCCGGGATTTGAATTTCCCAGGCTTCATTTGCATTTTTCCGTGCGCCGCCATTTTTAAATGTCCGCTAGTGCTACATGCGGCACGAACTAGGTAGTCGGATTAGGCTTCCTATTCCGAACTACAGTTACTCCTCGTGGAACTCCTCGTAGACCTCCCCAACTATAACTTGAGACCATTGCTCCTTGTTCTGCCATCCTTCACCCCTGAGAACAGCCTCTCTCCATCTTCTTTGGAACGCATGCGATGTAGCAAAGCAGCGTCTCTGATATCTGCGTGGCCGCAGGGGGTGGGCGGTAGTTTCCATAGCGGCAGCTGGTGAAGGAATCCGCGAACTACATTGACGCTGGGGGAGTCGCTCGCTTCCCTTGCCTGGACACCTGGTGCCTGCGCAGCCGTCATGCTGCAGGAGTTTCCATCTACAAGAGTGGGGCGCAATTTTCCACTCAGTGATTGGGTGGGGTTATCACAGGCCATGCCTCTCCTCACCTGCTCTTGGGTATTTGTGTGGGGAGGGGAGGCCATGTGATATACACCCCACAGTGATAAGAACATAGAGAATGGCCATACTGGCTCAGACCAATGGCCCTTCTAGTCCTGTTTTCTGAGAGTGGCTTATGCCAGATGCTTCAGAAGGAATGAACAGAACAGGGCAATTATCTCAGACGTTCAAGAATACCCTGAGTAGGAGATCCCTGGGATTCTTGGCTAACAGCCATAGGTGGACCGATCCTCCATGAACTGGCCTCCTTCATTGAAACCACTTAAGCTTTTGGCCTTCACAACATCCCCTGGCAATGAGTCCCACAGGTTGGCTCTGCAGTGTGTGTTTGTTTAAAATCGGTTGCCTATTTCATTGAGTGACCCCTGGTCTCATGGTATGTGAAAGGGTAAATGACTCTTCCTTATTCAATGTTCTCCATGCCACCTGAAAGTCCTCTATCATCCCCTGGTCGCTTGCCTCCTTTCTCAGTTAACAGTCCCAGTCTTTTTACTTTCTCGTCAGGTACACACTGTTTCATCCCCCTCATCATTTCTGCAAAAGCGACGAGGAGTCCTGTGGCACCTTATAGACTAACTGAAGTGTAGGAGCATAAGCTTTCGTGGGCAAAGACCCACTTCGTCAGATGCATGTAGTGGAAATTTCCAGAGGCAGGAATAAATATGCAGGCCAGGATCAGGCTGGAGATGACCAGGTGGATCCAATCAAGGAGGATGAGGCCCACTTCTAGCAGCTGATCTGGAGGTGTGAATTCCAAGAGAACAGAAGCTGCTTTTGTAGTTAGCAAGCCATTCACAGTCTTTGTTTAATCCAGAGTTGATTGTGTCAAACTTAAAGATGAACTGTAGCTCAGCAGTTTCTCTTTGAAGTCTGGTCCTGAATTTTTTTTGCTGCAGGATGGCTACTTTTAGATCTGCAATTGTGTGTCCAGGAAGATTGAAGTGTTCCCCTACAGGTTTTTCTATGTTGCCATTCCTAATATCAGATTTGTGTCCATTGATTCTTTTAGGGACAGTCCCTACATTGCATCTGATTTACTAGCTTGCTGCCCGGTCTCCCTGTTTGGTGAGATCCTTTTGTAGCTCTTCATAGTCAGCTTTGGACTTTGTATCTTGAGTAATTTTATATCATCTGCAAATGTTGCCACTTCACCCTCTTCCCAGACCATTTATGAATATGTTGATCAGCACTGGTACTACTACAGATGCCTGGGGGGCATCACTCACAGACCCAGGCCCCATGCTTTGCACTCTCCTATTGCCCACCTCAGCCATCCTATGGACAGGTTCCAGGGGAGCCTGGCATGGGGCCGAGGCAGGGGTTCGGCCCCCTGCTCTCCCCAGGGTGGCAGGAGCTGGAGTGACCTGGCAATGTGCTCTATTCTACCCTACCCCCTTGCCTTCTCCCAGCCTGCTCCGCTCAGCTCGGGAATCCTTCTGAGATCTGGGATGGGCAGCAATTCATACATCGGTTCCAAAGCCAGATGAGAACATCAAGTGTGACTTTTGTGTGACACAGGCCAGAGAGCTGCCCTAAATAGTTCCCCATTGAACCAGAGCGTGAAATCAATCCAGTCTAAAATTGCTAGTGAGGGAGAATCCACCAGGGGCCTGGTAAACTGTTCCACTACTTAATTACCCTTTTCCCCACTCTGAGTTTGTCTAGCTTCACCTTTCCGCCACTGGATCATGTTAGACCACAAAGAGCCTGTTCAGAAATATTTGTTCCCCTTCTAGGTATTTACAGACTGTGATGAAAACACTCAGAAACTTCTCAGCTCTGGGCACGGGAATGGCAGTGGTTCCAGGCAAAGGGAATGGGATTGGTTCCAGTTCCTGGGAATGGGAGTGGTTCCATGCACAGGGAATGGGAGCAGTTCCAGGAGAGATTCTGGGCAATGGGGATCTGGGTGCTGAGAATGGGAGAAATTCCAGGTTCTAGGAATGGGAGAGCTTTCAGTGCTGGGAACAGAAGAGGTCCTGGACACTAGGGAAAAATAAAGGTTGTAGATTAGGGTGGGGAACCTTTTCTGGGTCAGGGGCTACTGACCCCCAAGCAAGTGGGATAGCAGGGGGTGGGGGGTGCGTGGAGTGCCAGCACAGGCTCCCCAATGCTGGGGGGGAGACTGAGCCTTGGGTGTTGGATCCATGCAAGCTGGGGACCACAGGTTCCATGCTCCTGCTCTATGTGCTGGGAACAGGAGTGGTTCCAGGTGCTGGGGAATGTGTGGGGTTCCAGGCACTGGGGAATGTGAGCAGTTCCGGGCCCTGGGGAATGGGAGGGGTTCCAAGCTCCGGGGAATGGGAGTGATTCCAGATGCTGGGGAAGGGAAGCAGTTCTGGGTGCTGAGGAATGGGAACAGTTCCAGGCACTGGGGAATGGGAGTGATTCCAGGTGCTGGGGAAGGGAAGCAGTTCTGGGTGCTGGGGAATGGGAGGGGTTCCAGATGCTGGGGAATGGGAGGGGTTCCAGGCGCTGGGGAATGGGAGGGGTTCCAGATGCTGGGGAATGGGAGGGGTTCCAGGCGCTGGGGAATGGGAGGGGTTCCAGATGCTGGGGAATGGGAGGGGTTCCAGGCGCTGGGGTCCAGGAGCAGTTCCGGGTGCTGGGAGGCATGGCTCAGCTGGCGAGCTGCAGAAGCGGAGCCCCGTCTATGCTGTGGCAGAGGAGGTGGCTCAGCTGAGACCTGGATGCACTGACTGAATGTTGGTTTCTCTCAGGTTCTTGGCTCTTCCCAGAACATCCTGCGGCCCCACCAGCCATGGAGGGGGCATCAGCACTGAGCCCCTCCTCCTGGGAGAAACGCAGAGCATGGGTCCGGCAGAGCCGGTGCTGGCGCACCACCGTGCTCCTGGAGGAGGAGGCAGCAGTGGTCCTGCAGGATGTGCCTGAGCTACAGCCACCGCACCTAGATGATGTCTTCCTCGATGGTGGAAGACCAGGCGGGGAAGTGGACAGAGGTGGGTGGAGCGTGTGTGACTGGCTGTATGTGTTGGGGGGTGCCGGGATCTTTCTTTAACTCCTGTGCCCAGCATGCATAGTGGGACTGGTACTGCACTTGCCCCAGGATTGGTCTGAACACCCCCACCCCTCCCCCTCAGGTTTTTTGGGGCCTGCAAAAACACCCCTGGGAAAGTTTCAGTCACTGGAAAAAATGCCCATCAAATGCCCCTGTTCCTGTCCCTGATGATCCCATTTCAAACTCTTGCATCTTGTGCCGAGGCCTGTGGCTGCATCCCTGACCCCACCTGCTCTTTCTTGATGCCACAGCCCCCAGTGCCAACCCCCTGTCCCTGCTCCTGGGCCGAGACCTCTCTTTGTGGAGCGGCCAGGACTGGCCCTTCTCTCTTGGCCTTGCATCCTCTCTCCACAGGAGGACGCGGCTCAGTGCTCAGCCCAGGAGGTGGGGCTCCCAGCCTTAGCAGGGCCCACTGCCCAGGGGGACATGCTGGGAGCCCCAGGCTGGTGCACCCACCTTGCTCATGCCAATGAGCTGCTGTTCTGGGGTTGGCCCTGGAGAAGTCATGGGGCAGCTGGTACTGGTTGGGGGTGGGGGAGGGAAGGGTTCTCCCTGGTTTATCTGACGGACTTTTGTATTTCCAACAGGAAGCTCCTCCAGCAAGATCGAGACCTGGCTGCAGGATTGTGGGTGAGTCCAGCTGCCCTGTGTATGTGTGTTGTGTGTGTGTGTGTGTTGGCGCATGTGACAGAATCATAGAACCACAGAACCACGAGGGACATCTAGTCTAAGTCCTGCCATGATACAGGATTTGTTGTGTCTGAACCATCCAAGGCAAATGGCTCCAGCCTCCTTTTGGCTTCCACAACCTCCAAGGCCTCTGTTCCGCGGTCCTGTTGCTCTTACAGTTGGGGTATGTCTACACTGTAGAGTTTTTTCAGAAAAACAACTGTTTTTCTGAAAAAACGTCACTTACATCCACACTGCAATCACGTTCTTTCGAAAAAAAATCGAAAAGAACAGAGGGGTTTTTCCAACATTGGTAAACCTCTTTCTGCGAGGAAGGAGCTCTTTCGGAAAAAGGCGTGTGTGGACAGGGAAGAGGGAGTTCTCTCAAAAGAAGAGGAGAGAGGAAAAAGCACAGGTGCCCTGGTGGCCACTCCGTCCACAGTAATCACAGTTAAAATGCAAGATAGCATCCCTTAAATGTGGATGCTATCTTTCGAAAAAGCAGATCGCTTTTTCAATGCGCTTTTGCTGCGTGGACGCTCTCTTTCGGAAGAAGTTTTTTCGGAAGATCTCGCCTGGAAAAGCTTCTTCCGAAATTAACTTGCAGTTTAGACATAGCCTTGGGAAGGTTTTCCTGAGATTCAATCTACAGCGACGCCCGTTAACTCTTGTCCTGGCCCCTGTGGCAAGAGAGAACAACTTTTCTCCATCTTTTTCATGGCAGCCTTTCAAGTATCTGAAGGTCACTCTCATGTCCCTGCTCCATTGCCTCTTCTCCAGTGAAGCAGACCCAATTCCTTCAGCCTTTGCTTCCCTCCTCTTTGCTCGTCTATATTGCTCCCTTTTAGATTTTTACTAGTTTCTCTCCATCTTTTCTATACAACGGTGACCCAGATTGGACTCAGTACTCCCCAGGAGGCCTAGCCAATGCTGAATAGAGTGGCATTCTAAAGTTGCATTTTTTTTGAAACTGCAGTGCATTGCTGACTCGTGTTGAGTTTGGGTCCACCCACAACTCCCAGACCCTGCTCAGCTGTGCTGCTGTCTGGCCAGTTAGCCCCTGTCTGGATTTGTGCATTTGGTTTTGCTTCCCTAAGTGTACCCCTGATGTGTCTTTGTGGCATTTCAGTTTGTTGTCTGGAGCCCAGTTCTTCAGTTTATAAAGATCCTTCTGAATTTTCGCACTATTCTGCAAAGTGTTGGCAGCCCCTCCCCTTCCTGGCTGCTGTGTGTCATCTGTACATTTGATCAGCACACTCTACCCCAACATCCAAGTCATGAGCAGTGCACAGCATGACGGCTGTGCCCCTCCAAACAGCCCTGCACAGCTCCACCTATGTCCTGCCCCAAGGCCTCTCCTACCTGCAGCTAGTTGCCCCATGCCAGGCTTCGTTTGTAGTTGTTTAACCAATGTATGTACACACCACGGAGCCAGGATTTCAGGCCTGTATGCAGGAATTTTTGTGGTGGGGTTGTGTGCTTTTTTTGTAAATGTGGACTGCAAGGGTGTGAATGCACCCCCCCCCCCCCCCATGCTCCCCCAAGTAAGCAGAGAAATCAGCCCCAGCCTTCCGCTGGTTGGTCAGAGCACGGGGGAGGGAGATTTAGGTGGCGCACTGCTCCTGCCTTCCCCAGGCCAGCTGGAGCGTGTTTACTTGGGCGACCAAGGAGGGGGGGGGGGCGCAACCTCCCACCACGTATGGACCTGGATTTGTTCTTGGTAAATCCATACCGGCTGCTAGTGATTAATCCCTTCATCCTGCAGGTCCATTCCTCCCCACCTCCTGTGGAGAGACTACTGTGTGCATATGTCTCTGCTGCCCACGCTCTGTGTGTGTGTCAGAGAGAGAGAGAGAGAGATGCTGCCCCTGGATCACCCCCTGCCCGCTCCCTGAACAGGATGTGCAGCTGGCTCCGCTCCCACATGATGATGCCACAACACGCCAGCTCCAAGGGCAGAACACACTAGTTTATTGCAGGCACTTCCCTGGTGCAGGGCAGAGGCTCCAGGCCCGGGGGTGCGGGCACACGGATGGACGGAGTCTCTCCAGGGCCCCCCAAGCACAGACAGAGCTGTTCTCCTGGAACCCTTCAATGCTCTCCATTTGGGGAGCCCAAGGGGCACCCCTCACACCCATTTCCCCCTTGCTTACCCCAATTCCAGCTCTCCCCCCACACCGATCCCCTTACACCTCCCCCAATCCTGCCCCCATTCCAGCCCATCCCCTTACTCACACCATCCCCTTACTTATCTACCATATCTGTCCCCATCTCATCCCTCTCCCACACACATCCCCTTACATATCCCTCATCCCTGCTCCCATCACAGCCCTCCCCTTACACCCATCACCATCCCAGCCCCTTCCCTCGCACATATTCTGTTCCCTTCCCCACATCCGTTCCGGCCCTCCCCCTGCATGCTTCCCTCCCATCATCGCTGCCCCTCTTATGCCCTTCCCAACCCCCATTCTGGCCCTCCCCCTTACTCATTGTACTTCACTCCCTTCTTCCATGGGGCTGAATGCTTTGTACTCTCTCTGGGGGCAAAGTGGATTAGTGTCAAGAAGTTGCATTGAGAGGCAGTAGGAAGAGACCCCCCTCAGTATGCAAGGGGCACTGGGAGATCCTGCCATTGAAATAACAACAACAGCTGATAGCTAGGACAGGACCCCCAGGCTGCAGCCCGGGACTGTGGGACCACTATAATATATGGAGATATACCTATCTCATAGAAGTGGGAGGGACCTTGAGAGGTCATTGAGTCCAGTCCCCTGCCCTTACAGCAGGACCAAGTACCATCCCTGGCAGATTTGCCCCAGATCCCCAAGTGGCCCCCTCAAGGATTGAGCTCATAAGCCCATAGCAATGCTCAAACCACTGAGCTACCGCTCTCCCAGCTTGCCATCCTGGGCTGTTTCTCACAATGCTTTGCTAGTGACAAGCTGGAAACCCCTCCAGGTGCTGTTTCACTTATCATAACAACATGTGGCCCCCCACGCCCAGCTAGATTTCATGACTGTGCCCAAAGCGGCTCATGAATTACTCAGAGAAAGGCATCCCCTTGTACCTCAGGAATATATCATCTTTCACTGCTTAGATTTTATTAATTTGTTCCTCAATACACCCGTTTGTATAATTTGAGCAGATTTTCCAGGTGCTTAAGGCAAACTCACTGGCAAAGCAAGTTTATTGACAACAAAAGATAGACTTTAAGTGATTTTAAGTGATAGACAAAAAGTCAGAGTTAATTAATCTGAAAATGAAAAGAAAAATAATAAAAGAAAATACAATTTCAGCACGCAGTCTAAACTCTCAACCCTATTAGTTTGGGCAACCACTAGATGAATCAGTTTTTCACACTCCAGTGGATATTTTACCCTTGAATCCTGGGCAAGTATCCTCTGTTGGAGTCTGCACACTTTCCTGTTCAGTGTCCCTGTTGCTTGCAGCATAGGTGAGGGCAGTTGAAAGGCAGCACATGGGCTCTTGTGTTTTGATTTGGTTTAGTCCATGTACCTTGAGAACAGAAGCCCAGGCACATCCAGGGGCATTGCTGAGTCACCAGGAAGGCTGAGCAGTTCTCCTGCAGTGGCATTATGCAGGTGAGTCATCGAATTGTAGCTCCCTGGCTGGACAATGGTCATCAATGTTTGTCACCCGCCTGAGTGCAGGTTACTTTCTTACTCTCTGAGGAGCTAATATTGGGGCTGATTCTCCAACTTACAGCATGTTTTAGTGACAACCACACAACACAATCGCATAGCTTCATATGCACTGAGAGACATGTTCAGGTAGAGCCTCAGACCCTTTCCCTGCTACCGCACATGGCCTGCTTTAGATGCGAGCTCACCGTTACGTACAATTGAGGGATATGCTGGTGACAGGACACTCCCCAAGGTATAGAATGTCACACTAATGGGCTGTTCTCTCTGGCTCAGGGTGTCCATGGAGGTCCCGCCTGAGGAGCCTGGCCTGCTTGCCCCCTTTGGTAGGTTGCTGTCCCCTGTGCTTGACCCCTTCCAGACATGAGGAACTGGGAGCTGGTTGGAGCTGTGGAGCTCAGAGGGGAATGGTGCTGGTGGCGGGAACCGCAGATCCCAGGGACAGGTCACTGCATAGGGAGCAGTCTATGCTTGGGGTGTCCCATGTGTACCAAGGACCTGGGGAAAGTCTGAGCACTCCCAGAAGCACAACCCCCTTTGCTCCCAGTGACCAGCCCAGAGCCTACAGGGTGAGCGCCCTGCCCAGCCCAGAGCCTGCTAGCCCAACTTCCAGGGTACTACTCAGCCATTGCTCTCTTGCAGGATGCAGTAGTAACGGGACCAGCTTTGAGGATGATTTGACGCTTGGAGCAGAAGGTACCAGCCGTGAGGGATGCCAGCTCCCAGCCAGTTCCCCCAACAGCAGAGAGCGGGGGCAGAGTCACTCCTGGTGCAGTGCAGTGCCATACACATCAGCTCTCACCAGTCTCAGCTGCCTTAGGGCAGCACAGCCCTGCCACCTCCAGGGGGAGGAGACCAGGCACTAAGAATGAGCCACGGCCAGATCCCCCGACTTGGAGGCGGGAGGGTGCTTGCTGGGGGAGAATGGAGGGGGCTGGGTATCCTCAGATCCCTGTCCCTCCCTCAGCGGTGTGATGGCCCATCCCCCTGGTCCAGCACATCTGACCCAGCCACCCTATAGGGCAGGCACTGATAGAGTATCTGGTAGAGGCCTCCCCAGTGCTATCTGTTTGCCCCCCATGAGGCCTGCCTCTTGGTGCCCAAATCGGGGGAGCCCTGGCTGTGTGTGTATGTGCTGAGAGTGTCAAGCTGGGATTTGGAGACACCTTGTGTTACTCACCTGTTTCTTTGCCTTGTTCTTCCAGCTCTGTTGTTACCTGGCAATGACAAAGCCGCTAACAGGTGAGAGTATTTAATACCACCACAGAGGTCTCTAAGCTCTGACTCCGCCTCTTCTTCCCACTTCCAGCCCTGAGCACTGGCTCTTGTGCCCCAACATGCCCTGCACCCAGACTGCCCACCCCCTCAGGCCCCATCTTCACTCACCCGCCCAACAAGCCCTCTGCATGGCCTGCCTCCCATCTGCAGGCCTTGCTCCCATTAGGCCCTGCACCCTGCTGTGCGTGCCATTCGCTGGGCCTGAGCCCTGGCGGGATGTAGGACACAATCTGGAGCAGGGACATTACTGCTCAGGAAATGGTGACCGGGGCTCTGGCCGCGGATGACTCTGGCCAGGCCACACTACCCCTGTTTGTGACCTCCTCTGCCTTCTGTGCCACAGAAAGACCCTGCTGGCGAAGCCCTGGCCAGGCCAGAACCTTCACCTCGGGAACAGCATGGCATCCAGTGCCCTCTCTAGCGGCACCAACAAGACCGCCTCCAGGTAGGACCCTGAGGGCCTCAGGACAGGGTCCTGGGAACTGGCTGGTATTTCCCAGGGGCAGCAAGTCCATCTGGCCCTTGAACTCTGGTGAGGCAACTGCAGTCAGTCCTGGCCCTGTGGAGGTCTCTCCATTGCAGCCAAGCCAGGTTGCTTGGGGGTCTCTCAGATACAGCCAAGCATTCGCCTTTGGTATCTATAGAGCAGCAAGCAACAAATTCCTCAGAATATCCTCCAACCTGACACACACCGGCCTCAGCTAGGGCACTTGGAGAGGCAATGGGTGGGGATGGAGGGGTGGGGACGAGCTGTGTGGTGGGGGGCAGCACATGGAGATGCTGTGTGATGAGATGATGTGGAAATGAGGTGGTGTGTGAGGTGGGGATATGGAAAGAGGGTGTGGTGGTGGGGACAGCGTGTGGTGGGGGTAGTTTGTATCCATGGGGATGTGGGGGGATGGTGTGTGGAAATGGGCCTTGTGGAGGGATGGTGTGTGGTGGGGGTAGCTTGTATCCATGGGGACAGAGTATGGGGATAGGATGTAACAGGGGGATGGCATTCAGGGCCGCATTATGACTTTTGTGGGCCCTAGGCACTTTTGCCTTCGTGGCAAAATATTAAAAATTATTTTTGATATAACTTTAAATACTTCAACATTTTATTTTTTTTCTGTTTTAGGAAAAATGTAATAGACTCATAGACTCATAGACTTTAAGGTCAGAAGGGACCATTATGATCATCTAGTCTGACTCCCTGCACAGTGCAGGCCACAGAATCTCACCCACCCCTCTTAGAATAATCCTCTTACCTATGTCTCAGATATTGAAGCCTTCAAATAGTTTGAAGACCCCAAGATGCAGATAATCCTCTAGCTGTGATCTGTACCCCATGCTACAGAGGAAGGCGAAAAACCTCCAGGGCCTCTGCCAATCTACCCCGGAGGAAAATTCCTTCCCGACCCCAAATATGGCGATCAGCTGAACCCTAAGCATGTGGGCAAGACTCACCAGCCAGACACCCAGAAAGTTCTCTATAGTAACTCCTATCATCCCTCCATTGATCTATTTCCCACTGATAATGAATGGTCAATTAGTTACCAAGATCATGTTATCTCATCAAACCATCCCCTTCATAAACCCATCTAGTTTAATCTTGAAACCAGATAGATCTTTTGCCCCCACTACTTCCCTTGGAAGGCCGTTCCAGAACTTCACTCCTCTAATGGTTAGAAACCTTCGTCTAATCTCAAGTCTAAACTTCCTACTAGCCAGCTTATATCCATTTGTTCTTGTGTCCACATTGGTATTAAGCTTAAATAATTCCTCTCCCTCCCTGGTATTTATCCCTCTAATATATTTAAAGAGTGCAATCATGTCCCCCCTCAGCCTTCTTTTGGTTAAGGTAAACAAGACAAGCTCCTTAAGTCTCTTTTCATAAGACAGGTTTTCCATTCCTCGGATCATCCTAGTGGCCCTTCTTTGAAATAGATTTTCGTGGGCCCTAAAAGTTTCATTTTTTTCTGATGTGAGAAAAAAATTAAAACGTTTTCTTTGACCTTAAAAGTTCATTTTTTTTCTTCTGATTTTAAAAGAAATTAAAACATTTTCGTGGGCCCCTAAAAGTATCGTGGGCCCCAGGCACTGTGCCTACTGTGCCTAATGGATAAGTCGGCACTGATGGCATGTGGAGATGGGCGTGGTGGAGGGATGGAGTGTGGTGGGGGTAGTTTGTATCCATGGGGATGTAGCAGGGGGATGGCATGTGGAGATGGGCATGGTGGAGGGATGGAGTGTGGTGGGGGTAGTTTGTATCCATGGGGATGTAGCAGGGGGATGGCATGTGGAGATGGGCGTGGTGGAGGGATGGTGTATGGAGGGGGTAGCCTGTATTCACAGGGACAGAAGGAAGGGCCGTGGCTGGTGTGTAGGCAAGGGGTGTGGCAGTGGGGACAACATGTGGGGATGGGGTGTAAATCCTGCTGTTCCCTCTGCAGCCTCTCCGAGATCCTGGAGTGGTGCCAGGAGGATGCTGAGGAGATTCTCTTCAACTTGGGCTTTGTGCAGGATGAACCTCAGGCCGCAGCTCGGATCCCATCTCGCTTCTTCTCGGCTCCTTCCCAAGCCAAAGGCATCAATTTCCAGCTCTTCCTGAAGGCCCAGGTGCAGCGCCTGGAGATGGAGGACCCCTGCCTGACCCTGGCCAGTAGGTGTTGCCGGGGTTACCGTGGGGATATCTGGGTGTTCCAGAGGAGCCTGGAAGGGAGAGGGGGTTAAAACAGCCAGGCTGAGACACCTGCAGTCATGGGCAAGGGGCCATGAGCTGTATCCAAAGCTGGGGCAGACTGTGAGCCCAGCCCAGCCCCAGCCCCAGCCCCAGCCCCGCTTATTTTCCTGTCACTGCGCTCCGGGGATTCAACCCCCCTAAGGCAGGTTCCCATTTCAGGTGGGTGCTTGGAGCAGGGATTGGCCTGAGCTGGTGGGGGTGCGGCATGCCCGTGGGGGAATGATGTGGTGGAAAGGGTTGTGGCAGTGGAGGATGGGGAGTGGGCTATAGTGGTAAGAGAAGGTGATTAGATGCCAAGACTCCTGGGTTCTATTCCCACCTCATCACATTGCAGCCTTGGGCAAGGTGCTTCCTCTCTGGGGCTGCAGTTTCCTCACCTGTGAGCTGGGCAGAATGAGATCTGCTACAGGAAAGTGCATGGAGCCTCTCTAATCCTTGGGGAGGTTTGCTCCTGTTCTCACTGCCCCCCGTCAACCAATACTGAACAGGCCATCAGAACGGTCTGGATACTGAAGCCCCTCACAGCAACCCTGCTAAAAGATCCACACGAGTCAAGGCCAGCAGGGACTGTTCTGACCATCTAGTGTGGCCTGGGGCGTGGCCCAGGGACTCTTACCTCTGGCCAAGTAAATTCTACACATACAAAATGATGGGGAATAATTTAGCTGCAATCACTCAAGAGAGAGATCTTGGAGTCATTGTGGATAGTTCACAGAAACATCCACTCAATGGGCAACAGCAGTCGAAAAAGCAAACAGAATGTTAGAAATCATTTGAAAAGGGATAGAAAATAAGACAGAGAATATCTTACTGCCTCTATAAAAATCCATGGTACGCCCACATTTTGAATACTGTGTTCAGGTGTGGTTGCCTCATCTCAAAAAAGATATATTGGCATTGGAAAAAGTTTAGAAAAGGGCAACAAAAATTATTAGGGGTTGGCATGGGTGTCATATCAAGAGAGATTAAAAAGACTGTGCCTTTTTAGCTTAGAAAACAGGAGACTAAGTGGGGATATGGCAGAGGTCTATAAAATCATGACTGGTGTGGAAAAAGTGAATAAGGAAAAGTTATTTACTTGTTCCTATAATATAACAGCTAGAGGTCACCAAATGAAATTGATAGGTATCAGGTTTAAAACAAACAGAAGGAAGTTTTTCTTTATGCAGTGCAGAGTCAACCTGTGGAACTTCTTGCCAGAGGATGTTGCGAAGACCAGGTCTTTAACAGGATTAAAAAAAGAACTAGATAAATTCATGGAGGTTAGGTCCATCAATACTTATTAGCCAGGATGGGTAGAAATGGTGTCCTTAGCCTCTGTCAGAGGCTGGAAATGAATGAGAAGAGAGGGATCACATGATGATTCCCTGTTCTGATTACTCCCTCTGGGGTGTTGGCATTGGCCACTGTCAGCAGACAGGACACTGGGCTGGATGGATCTTTGGCCTGACCCAATTTGATCATTCTTATGTCCTTATGTTCTTCTTGACACCTGAGCATCCCCGATCTTTGCTCTGACGTTCTCTCTCCTCTCCATGCTGCCAGGTCGGTTCCAGCAGGTGGAGGCGCTGGCTGCAACGGCAGATGCCTTCTTCTGCCTCTATTCCTACGTCTCCAAGACACCCCTGCAGAAGATCTCGCCAGCCCAGGTTTTCTGGAGCTGCCCAGAAATCCCCAGCACCTGGGTTGTGCCCACAAAGGTTGAGGCTACATCTCCTGTGGACCGGCTGAAGAAAGCCATTTCCAAGATGTGCCTGTACACCTCACCCAAATCTGAGTCCCCACACAGAGCCAGCAAGGCACCCAGCTGCCAGAGGAGCAGCTTGGGCAGGGTAGTGCAGGAGGTGCTGGAGAGGGCAAGGGAAGAGCGGTTCCAATTTGCCCAAACAGACATAGAGGGCATGGAAGGGGCAGACTGGGAGATGCCCACAGGGACAGTGCAGTGCTGGTACAGAGAGCAGAGCTCCTCCCAAGAGCTATCAGAGCCAGAGAACAACAGTCCAGAGCATGTCTGCCATGGAGGTGAGACAGTCCCCACGCCCCCAGGAGGGCAAGGAGAGCGCCACACAGTGCCAGCCCTGCGCAGGCTGCAATGGGCCCCACAGGGGCTACCTGATGGAAGAGGCAGGGCTTGTGCAGAGGGGCTAAGTAATCCAGGCCAGAAGGAGAAGAAAGGCCCTGGAGAAGCCCCTTTGGAGGTAGCTCCTTCCAAATGGGAGGTGCCCTTGGACGTGTCCTGCCCCTCACGGGGAGCAGGGTCTGATGAGCAGGGTTCCCAGGTTGGAGACACTGTTGCACCATGGTCTTATCTCATCCCATCTCCTGGGACACACTGCGAGGCCGGCAACGCCAGGGGCACTCTTGGGACAATGTGGTTGCACCTGGAGCCCAGAGAGGGGCTCAGAAGTGAGGCTGGGTTTGCCTTAGACTTGTCAAGGACCCTGAGCTGGGATAATGCCAGACCCTGTGTAGCCTGTCTGGCCGACCCAAGGGGAGCCCCTGAGAAGGATGGACGAGAGGATCGCAGGGAAGAGGAGCCAAGGACTGACGGCAAACCACACGCCCCGCCCACAGGGAGCTCCCGCACGTGTGGCTCTCAGGACGCTGTATGTCCCCAAGTGTGGGACAGCAAAGACTCAGGGCCAGCCTTGCTCTCCAGTGGGGAGGTTCCTGCTTCGTGGGCAGCAGGTGGGGGCTCCATGCTCCACGGGCCCCGCCGGACACTGACGCTGCCCCTCCAGGAGGATGACTCCTTTGAAATGGAAGAGGTGGGTGTTGCCATGTGGATGCCCTGAGCCTAATCACTGAGCCCCTCGGGGGGCCAAGACCTTCTCCCCACCAGCAAGGAGTGCCCCATAGACAGCCGCAGATACTGCTTGCATGCCTCAGCAACCCTCCCCCTGGCCTGGTATGCCTGGACCTCCCCACCTCCCAGAGCGCAGCACGCAGGTCCCACAGCAGGGCGTATAGCACTCCCCTGGGACACTGGTCATGCCCTCGCCTGGTCACAGAGCACAGGATGCACCAGCTGCCTGGCACAGATGCACTGAAAGACAGCTGTGGGCCATGTGCGGGTGCCCCGGTCACTCCGAGCTGCTAGCCCCAGCCCCCCTTGGCCTCAGTGCAAGACCTGCACTCAACCAGTTCTTGATTTCAGGTGCAAAGCGCCAGTGAGGATGAGGATGGTGCCCCCGAGGCAGACGCCTGGTTGCCTGCACCAGCCTTGCCAAGACACCGGAGAAGTAAGTAGGCTCTGGCTGGGGCCATGTGCAGGGAATGGCCGTGCTCCAGCTGCCAGTGCTCTCTGGAGGGGGCTGGGTCAGAGTCTTGGGACCAGAAGGGAGGGGGCAGCAGCAATGTCTGGGGGCTGCAGGTAGCAGAGGAGCTGGGCCAGGCATGGCTCTGGGCATTGCCCTGTTTGGAGCCGATGGGTGCTCAGAATCTCGCCCTGATGCACAGCTGAGTGGGAGGCCCTTACGCCCAACAGAGCCAGGCAGTCTGGGAGCCGGGGTGTCAGCCACACCAGAAGGGGAATGCTGGGACAGGTCCCACGCCTCCCAGGGGCTAGAAGTTGAAGCCAGACAAATCCAGAGTGTACATATTTGACAGCGAGGAGAACTCACCCTTGGCTAGGGTTGCCAGATGGTTGAAACAAAAATACCAAACTCCCTCCCCCCAAAAAAGGGAAAAAATTCTGTTGAAGGGGGGGAAAAAAAAGGGGGGGAGGAGACCAAAGTTGTTGAGCAAAAAAAAAAAAAAAAAAAGACTCCAAGTAAGCCCCCCCCCCCCCCAAATTAAAATAAAACAGCACTAAAAGCTTGTCCCCTTTAAGAGTGAGCGCAGGGATAGGAACAGGGGAGTGGTTGAGCATTGCTTCTCCTAGGTCTTTTGACCGGCAGCCTTGGGGAACCAGGTAAGCATAGGGGCTGGGACTGGGGGTGTTGGGAGCCAGGGGAGGGCTCAGGGGAGACCGGGCGCTGAGTGTTTGTAGGATTGCCAGGTGCCCGGCATTTTCGCCTCCTGGCCGAGTAAAATTTCAGAGAATACCCAACATTTCAGGTGTCCGGCACACTCTGAATTTTTTTTACTGGACAGGAGCCAAAAATACCGGACTGTCCGGGTGAATACCGGACACCTGGCAACCGTATTTTCTGGCACCGACAATTTTAAAATCCAGCCTGGATGGTTTTCTCCCAGCTCTGCCCTAGGAATGGTTTTGGGGGCAGGTCTCTCATCAGAGTGACAGCGGAGGTCAGGCTGCTAGATGATCATAGTGGGCCCTTCTGGGCTTGGGATCTCAAAGGGCCCAACTGAGCCTGGAGATCCTGTCTTGGTAGGCTGGGTGTGGGGAGAGCAGAGTCTGCCTCACTTGCAGCCCTGCGCTGAGCCCCCAGTCCTGCACTTGTCCCCTCGGTCCCCTACCCAGCCCCTGCAGACGATCTTCAGCTCCTCACCCAGCCCCCAGCTCTGCATGTGGCCCCCAGCCCCTCACACAGTCCAGCCCTGCTGCCGCCCTGCCCCCAGCCCCTCACACAGTCCTGCCCTGCTGCCTCCCTGCCCCCAGCCCCTCACACAGTCCTGCCCTGCTGCCTCCCTGCCCCCAGCCCCTCACACAGTCCTGCCCTGCCGTGGCCCTGCCCCCAGCCCCTCACACAGTCCTGCCCTGCTGCACACAGCCCCTCACACAGCCCAGCCCCTCACACAGTCCTGCCCTGCTGCCGCCCTGCCCCCAGCCCCTCACACAGCCCAGCCCCTCACACAGCCCTGCCCCCAGCCCCTCACACAGCCCTGCCCCCAGCCCCTCACACAGCCCAGCCCCTCACACAGCCCTGCCCCCAGCCCCTCACACAGCCCAGCCCCTCACACAGCCCTGCCCCCCAGCCCTCATACAGCCCTGCCCTGCTGCCCCCAGCCCCTCACACAGTCCTGCCCTGCCGTGGCCCTGCCCCTCACCCCTCACACAGTCTTGCCCTGCTGCACACAGCCCCTCACACAGCCCAGCCCCTCACACAGCCCTGCCTCCAACCCCTATCCCTGAGTCCTGCACTGCCTTGCCCACAGCCCCTCACACAGCCCTGCCCTACCCTGCCGTGCCCTGTCCCCAAACCTGCGTCCAGCACAGCCCTGCCCACAGCCTCCCTGCGCAGTTGTAGCGTGTACAGAGGGGTGGTGCACTGTACTGATGAAGAGAGGTGCCGTGCCTGGCCTGGTCCCAGCCTGTATTTCTCTTGGCTTTAGGTTTCATGCTCCATGCCCACAGTGCACAGTCTGACAGCAGCGGTTTCGTGGAGGAGCCAGTGCCCGACTTGACGCCCAGCACCCAGCTTCCTGGCACGGCCGGCTCCCCGCTCTGCAGGCCAATGGAGGGTCCATGTGACACAGGGCAGGTCTCCCTGGCTGAGAATTCATCTGAGCAGCAAGGAGACACCAGCTGTCTCCAGGTCACACACGGCTTCGCAGCCCATCCCAAGCCCCTTCTGGAGCTATGACAGGGTCTGGACATGTCCCTTAGGGCAGCAGGATGATGGCTTCCTGGGTCAGGGGGAGCTAGATCCCCCGCACTCTGTGTCATGGGGCATGGAACAGTGCCTGGCCTGGGAAGAGCCCAGGCGTGCAGAGTGGGAGGAGGGGCACTGCTCCCCAGAGCAAGCTTGGCAGGGGATAGCCACCTGCCAGGCAGCCATGGTGACCCAGAGGGGCAGGGTGTGGTGGGCTTGTGGGGACAGCTCTGGGGTTTAAAAAAGAAAAGTGGACTCAGAACTTCTGCCAAAAGCAGCAAATTGTCCTTCCTCCCCCAGCTCCTGGTTCACCGGCACCATCAGCAACACTTGGGCACCGCCATGATTTGCCAGAGTAACAGTCAGAGGGAGTTATGGGGTTTCACTTGTCTTTGTTGTGTGCCCCCTGCTGGCACAAATTGCTCCACGGATCCATGGGGTCTAGGGCTCACCGCTCACACCCTCACTAGCACTTTGGGACTGGTTTTGTTACTCACGCTGTAGCGCTTGCAACACTAGGACAGCTGGATAGTGCCCAGCAACAGTCCATGCACACTGTAAATAAACACATGGGAGAAGATGGCTGTGCACTTTTGTGGAGCTGTATGTTGGATACAAGTTTAAGGTACCTTCCTCCAGGCCCAAAGGCGCCAGCTTTGGGTGCCCCGCACCCCAGAGGCTGGCTGTGGGGGGACAGAATTGATTCTGTGGGTTAATTCACCAATCCCAGCAACTAGACTGTCTAACTGCACAAAACCGAACATCCATGCCCAGTCCCCTGCCCTGACACGCACACCTCCTGAGCCCCCATGCTCTCCCTCAGTCGCTGTTCCCCTCCCTCCATCCCTCCCTCACAGTCACTGGGCAAGGGGGTTGGGATACAGGTAGTTACAGCCAGGGCTTGGAGTCCTTGCTGGTTGACTGTGAGTCTCTTCTTTGTACCTCAGTTTCCCCACCTGTAGCCTGGCGCTAGGTCTGTCTGGATCCCCGCCTGCTGTAGGCTCCTGAGAGTGGTACCTGTAGGTTGCTTTGCAATGTCCGGACAAGCTGCTGCCTGCACCTTCCCTCCCTGGGCTGTATGCTTACTTCTTGCCATGGTGACTCAGCTGCACTGCCTGAGGCATGGCCAGTGCCCCCTAGGGGTAGGGCTCCATGCTGCCCCCACACAGCACTCCTAGGCACTGGTGGGGGGTGACCATTGTGATCCTTTTCCAGACCAGGCCATGCCTGCCCTGCTGCCCATGGCTGAGCCCTGCCCCGACACTCCCTGTAGTTCTGTGACATGGGGTATGTCTACACTACCCTCCTAGTTCGAACTAGGAGGGTAATGTATGCATACCGCACTTGCTAATGAAGCCCGGGATTTGAATTTCCCGGGCTTCATTAGCATAAGCGGGGAGCCGCCATTTTTAAATCCCCGCTGCTTCGAACCCCGTGTAGCGCGGCTACACGGGGCTCGAACTAGGTAGTTCGGACTAGGGTCCTATTCCGAACTACCGTTACTCCTCGTGAAACGAGGTGTACCGGTAGTTCGGAATAGGCACCCTAGTCCGAACTACCTAGTTCGAGCCCCGTGTAGCCGCGCTACACGGGGTTCGAAGCAGCGGGGATTTAAAAATGGCGGCTCCCCGCTTATGCTAATGAAGCCCGGGAAATTCAAATCCCGGGCTTCATTAGCAAGTGCGGTATGCATACATTACCCTCCTAGTTCGAACTAGGAGGGTAGTGTAGACATACCCATGGGGAGGCTTGATCCCCACTCACTGATTAGAAACAGGCCCCGAGGGACTAAAGAGATTGGCCCCCGGCAGTCCCCTCTCTCCACAGGGCAGGGCCATGGGTGCTCTCCACTATCTCAACATGGGTGTCCCCACTCCACTCCCTCCCCAAGGCCCCACCCCGTGCCGCCCCCACCCACTCCACCTGCCATGCAAGGCCCACCCTCCCCCCAGCCCTCCCGGCACACTGAACAGCTGATCGCATCAAGTGGGAGGCTCTGGGAGGGAGGGGGAGGAGCTGATCGGTGGGTCCTGAGCCCCCCCTCTATTTTCCCAGTTCCAGAGCACCCGCAGAGTTGGCACCTTGGAGGGCTCTGGGTGTGCCTGGACCTCAGCACATTCACAAGCCGCTTCTCATGCCTTTTCCCACCTGTAAGCGCAGGCACCCTGTAACAGCTCCCCCTTGGGAAATGTGGCCTAATGGTCACAGCTGTAACACCAGACTGCAAAGGAGGGGAGGCCAGGCCCTCTCACTTCACTGGGCTCTGATCCAGGGCCCTTTGGGCTAACAGTAGTCGCTGCTTAAAATTGTCCTCCCTACGCCTCTTCCTCCCACCTGCCCCCCTGGGGTCACCTTAGTCCAGCTGTTCTCAGACTGTGGGGCAGGGACCCTAACGTGGGTCACAACTCCCTTTGAATGGGGTTGCCAGGGCTGCTGCCCCTCCCCCTCCTGGGGTCATGAAGCAATTGTTATTGTGGGGGGGAGGGGGGGTTGTGGCGCAGTGAAGTTTGAGAACCTCCAGGTTAGTCCAAGGTTTTCTCCAGATGGGGAAAGTTAACCCACAACAGGTAAGAAGGGTTCCCAAGGCCCATGGGCCACCACCAGGTACTTTCCCTTCTGGTTGTCTCTGGGGTGGGTCCCCCTTTGGTCAGTTACATCAGAGTCTTGGGCTTCCCTCTGCTCACGCTGTGGGCCTGCTCCAGCTCTGTCACTCAAAGGAGCAAATGGAGATGGAGCATTTGCCACAGGTGTGGTGAGGCAGGTGAGCCCCAAATGATCCCTTGTTGCCTCGTGTGGGGTTTGTACACCCCATCACAAGCCCCTCACGCATGAAGCAGCCATCCCCAGAGCTGGGAGCAGGCCTGTCAGGAGCTGCAGTGACAGTTCCAGTCACTCGGGAGCTGATCCCAGCAGGTTTGCCCAGCCCCGCGCTGGCAGGAGGGGATGTGACACTTAGTTCATCAACCCAAACCGCCTGAGTCTGTGCAGCGTGTGTCCTCTGGGTGTGCGAGACAGAAGAGGACAAGAACCTACTGTTCCCCTAAGCGAGTGCAGATGGTCTGTTAGCTCTAGCTGTGCTGGCTTCTGCTTTTAGCACCCGAGGTTCAGTCCCACTGTGGACCTGGGCAAGGGACTCAGCGCTGCAGAGGCATCTAGGACAGGAAAAGAGAAGCAGCTTGAGCCATGCTGCTGGTTACCATCACTGAAATAGTCACAGGTGTGGGCACAGCCCCCAGCTCTCACTCAGGGTGGGTTTGCTCAGAGCGAGGTCAGCCAGGAGGGGTGTACAAATACCCAAGTCGTAGCCACCCTGTGGTTCCCCCAGCAGCTCAGCCATGGCTCTAAGAGCCCCTAAAACCAGTTTATGCAAATCCCAGCTGCTGTTTCCTTCTGCAGTTTCTAAGCCAGCAAATAAGTGTTTACAGGAAATCCACCCACAGAGAACCGACTTGCAGGCAGCGCTGGGTACAGGGTGAAGCGTGTCATGGTGGCTGCCCCAGAACCCTGTGGGTGTGAATGGGATTTCCAGCCAGGGAAAGCTCATCAATGGAACTGTCTCGGAAAGGGAGGAGACACCTGACATGCACCATAATCTGCCAGTGTCCCTCAAATGGGGCTCCCAAAGCCGATACAGGGTCTGCACTGATTGGGGCTCCCACAGCCTCTTCCGAGCGGAGGCAGATGGAGATTTATTGGGGCCCCAGTCACAAAGAACATTTGGACTCCCCCCCCAACCCCCCAGCAACATTCCCTTTAATTTTTCCCTTTCGTGCATGGAATAAATTTTGTTCTGTGCTGTTCTGTGCATCAAGGCATGTGTGGACGTGCACCACCAGTGGAAACACGTGCTGCCAGCTGTGGGCACTCTGCTAATCAGGTGGGTGGTATTTGAATCTCTACTGAAAGTGGCTGCCCAAGTTCTCAGTTTACAGAGAACACTGCCTCCCAGCCTCTGGGGCCCTGTCCCCTGCTCCTTCCCTTCCCTAAGCGCCCCACGCCCTGACCTGGCCAGAACCTCAACTGTGGTAAGAGCTGCTCAGGTAGCCTGGGCTGCTGTGTGGAGCCCTGGACTCTCCACCTGCCCTGGGCCACATGCCCTGGGGGGCAGAGACATGGGTCGGGGCCTGCTTTTGGGCACCCTGGTACCCAGGATGCTCCACAGCTGCCTGATCTCCATAGGCGGCTCTTACCACACCCTAGGGCAGGTACAAAGTACAGTCCACAAATCACTAGTGGTCCACACCTGGCTCCCAGGTGGTCCACGACTTGAGCTCAGCTCTCTCCTCCCCCCGCTAGGGGAACAGCAGCGCAGTGACTCGCTGGCCGGTGCTATCTGGGCTGTGGTCTAGGTGGCACCCAGCAGGAAAGCAGCAGCCCACGTCCCATATGGCCGCCAGGAGCACTCTAGCACTGCCACTGTCCTGCATCCCTAGATGGACGATCGGCATCTGCCTCCCCATGCATCTGCCCATGGGCCCTACACCTCCAGGTACAGGGGAGGCACCATGCCTGTTACTGGAGAAGCCCTGGAAGTGGCAGGGCTGGCACTGTCACACTGCAGGGAAACATCCAGAGGAGCCCAGATGCCTTTCCCCCACGGGACCTGCCCATCCTGCCTTCCGCTGAGCTGTGCAGGCAGCAGCATTTCCGAGGCAGGGAGGACTGCTCTGTAGGGCAGCTGCGCAGACCAGCAGAAGCCAGGGAAGAGGGCTGCCAGTTTCCCTAGGGGGCCGGGGGGTGCAGCCAGAGGGACTCTGTCCCCGACCTTCACCCCTCACAGAAGAGCTGTGTAAACCAAGAAACACTCCTGTATTGCATTGCATGCAGTGCACCCCACCCCCCGTCTTGCTCTGTACCACCACGAAAAAACTTTATCTGGAATCTCAGGATTTCCTGTGCTGGCATGGTACCATTTCGGTTGTCATAAACACAAAGCCAGGGCAGAGGACAACAGAGGAACAACGCTCTCCCTACCCCCTCTCCCCCCCCTCCTCCCCGTGTGCTGAAACGGGCAGCAATCCTAAACATTTAGGCTATGTCTACACTCGCGGCTTCTTGCGCAAGTACCGCTGTTCTTGCGCAGGAATCTGCAGAGCGTCCACACTGCCCACCCACTCTTGTGCAAGGAAATGTACAGTACGGCGTGGGAAGAGAGGACTTCTTGCGCAGAGCTACGCTCCTTTTTAACAGGTGTAAGCCCTTTTGCACAGGAGCTCTTGCGCAAGAGGGCAGTGCGGATGCTCATCAGGAATTTCTTGCGCAAGAGAGCGTCTACACTGCCACGGGCGCTCTTGTGCAAAAGCACAGCTCGCACATGGCAGCGTGGACATTTTCTTGTGCAAGACTTCTTGCACACGTAGGGCAGGTGTGTCCCACCCTCTCCACGTATGTCTACACTTTCCCCCTAGTTTGAACTAGGGAGGCAAATGAAGCATACCAAAGTTGCTAATGACGTGTGGGATTTAAAATCCTGCCCTTGATTAGCATATTTGCGACCGGTCACCATTTTAAAAAGCCAGTAGCCTGAATTGACTCGCCGCATGTAGACGCGGTAGTCTGATCCAAAACCCTTCCCTAGAATTAACTGTTATTCCTCGTGCAAGGGTTTTGGATCAGACTACCACGTCTACACACGGTGAGTTAATTCAGGCTATCAGTTTTTAAAATGGCGACCAGTTGTGAATATGCTAATCAAGCATGGAATATTTAAATCCCACGCTTCATTAGCAACTTCGGTATGCTTCATTTACCTCCCTAGTTTGAACTAGGGGGCAAGTGTAGACATACCCTCCCAGAGCATGCACAGGAGTTATAAATTCATTGCTCCTTTAAGGAAACAAACAGCTTGTTACAGTGACTGGAGACCAGCGCAACCCAAGCCCAGGGTTGCTTATAGAAAAAGTAAAGCAAGTTATTTAATTAAACGGAGAGCAGGTTCAAGCAATATGTACAAGGGCTAGAGATAGAAAGGGATGCAGACAAACCAAGGTACGAACACACTTTCCGAAGGCTCTGACCTAAGCTACACTCTAGTCAAGGACATATCCTCACCTGTCTTCCTTTTCCAGCAACAGTGGGCGAGCTTTAGTCAGGAGCCCCACAGAGTTCAAGGAGCTGGTTTTCCTTGTCTCCCCAGGTGAAGGATAAACTTCAGGGTTCACCCCCTCTCTTTATAGTGCAGACCTTCCCCCTCTTCCCAGGACCAGACTGGCGGCTCACAGGAGCCTGCCCAGGGCCGCAAGAGGCGGGCACCCGCCTGGTCTAGTGCAGAGATCGTGGACCTCATCAAGGTTTGGGGGGAAGCCTCCAATGTCCATGATCTCTGCAATAGCCACAGGAACGCGGCCATCTACAGCCGCATGGCTGACAGCCTGGCCGCCAGGGGCCACATGCGGACCCGGGAGCAGGTCCGCTGCAAGGTTAAGGACCTGCGGCAGGCCTACTCCAGGGCCACCCAGTCAGGGGCCGACCCCCCACTTTGAGGCCCTGGACTGCATCCTGGGGGCTCATGCCATCCATGCCCCCTGGGTGGTGATAGACCCCGGGGCAGAGGGACCCATCCTGGACACGGAGGAGGAGGACGCCGAGAGCCAGGAGCCTGCAGGGAGCCTGCCCAGGACCCAGGATCCCCAAGGCACCCCACAAAGCACATCGGCTGTGTCGTCCGAGGCCGGGGAGGGCTCGACACGTGAGTGCCATCATGCTCCCCTTATGAGTATGGGGATTGTGGGGGGAGAGGGAGTCCAGGGACCGTGCACCTGGGCCTTGCCCACCATGGAGCAGCAGCTGGGTGTCATGCAGGGGCCCTGGACCGTTCCCCACATGCCGACCTCACCTTGCAGAGGGGGGCTCGTTTCACCCACCATGTCCCCAGGAAGAACTGACCACTGCTCTTGTTTCACCACGGCCGCAGCACCTGGGACTGCAGGGTGCACCACCCCACCTGCAACAGCCACCCGCACCCGGGCCAGCAGGCGCACCAGGAACCTGGAGGACTACCAGCGGCGGCACCTGCAGCTACTGGAGCACCAGATCCGCATCCAGGAGAACTGGGTCCAGGAGGACCTGCGGCTGCAGCAGCGGAGCTTGGAGGTGCTGGAGGAGCAGAGCCGTGCCCTCAGAGGGCACCTCCAGACCCTGGTGGACAGGTTCCTGCCTCCTCCTGCTCCAGCCCCTGCGGCCACCCCAGCTCTTGCTCCTCTTCCCACCCCTGCTCCCCCTCCTGCCCCACCCTCCATACCCACTCCCCCCCAACGCCCCCGAACCCGCAGTGTTGTGAGACGAGAGAGCCAGCAGGACCCCCAACCCTGAGCTTTCCCTTCCCTTCCTCCCCTTCCAGCTCCCTCCTCCCAGGTTTTCTCCTCCCCTCTCCCACCTTCCCTCCTCCCTCTCCCCACCCCAGTTATGTAAAATAAAAAGAGATTTTTGTTGGCAAAACAAGTGTCTTTATTTGACATTAGGAAGGGGGGTTAGGGAGGGGAAAGGGGAAGGAGGGAAGGGTGAAAGAAGGCCCCAGTGGGGCATGCAGGGAGAGTTCAGTCCTCCTCCTCCACCTGGAAGCTCTCCCTCAGGGCTTCCTGAATCCGGACGGCCCCCCACTGGGCTTCCCAGATGGCAGCAGTGCGAGGCTGCGCGTACTGGCCAGTCATGCAGTAAGCCTCAGCCATCCAGGCTGGCAGGAAAGCCTCCCCCTTCCACTCGCACAAATTGTGCAGCACACAACATGTTGCCACCAAGGGAGGGATATTGTGTTCGGCGAGGTTGGGGCAGGTGAGGAGGCACATAAATCTGGCTTTCAGGCATCCGAAGGCCCCCTCAACCACGATGTGGGCCCTGGTGAGCCTGGAATTGAAGGCCTGGCAGGAGGGGTTGAGGTGCCCTGTGTACGGCTTCATCAGCCAGGGCTGTAGGGGGTAGGCTGCATCCTTCACCAGGCACACGGGCATGTCCACATCCCCAACCCTGATGTGGTGGTCAAGAAAAAAGGTCCCGGCCTGCAGCCTCTGGCACACGGAGGAGTTGCGGAACACCCTGGCGTCATGTGCCTTGCTGGACCAACCCACATTAATGTCTGTGAACTGGCCCCGGTGGTCACACATGGCCTGCAGGAGCACGGAGAAGTACCCCTTCCTGTTGATGTACTGGGAGGCCTGGTGTTCCGGGGCACAGATGGGGATGTGAATCGATGGCCCCCCTGCAGTTGGGGAAGCTGAGGGCGCCGAACCCCCGGATGAATCACTGGGGCACCCGGGTGGCTGGGAGTGTTCATTCCCTGTGTCGTGTTACTGAATTTGAGGGAAGCAGCCAGATCACTGATGCACCCATAGGTGGGGGTGTTGGCCCCAAAAATGGTATAAAAGGGGGCCATGTGAGGTTTTGAATAGAAGCTTACTGTCTGCTAACCCTGTGTACGCTAGTCGTGTGATTGTGTGATGTCTGTGTGTGTAGTTAGGAATCTGTAATCTGTGTGGATACTGAATATTTCTCTGTATGTGGTTGAGCATTGGGCAGAGCCTGGGCCTATGGACATGCTAATTAGCGAGGCCCTGTGGGACAATGGCATTCAATGGGCCAAGGACACACCTAAAGAATGAGGGCTGACACATAAGGGCTGCCAGCAAGGAACACAGGGATAGGCCGCTGGCCAGATGACCTGCTGCAGCCAAGAAGAGACCAGGAAGGATGTATAAAGAGGCCATGTGGTGGACTCCATCTTTTGTTCTCAGCTCAGCACTTCATCCCAGAGGCAGCATTGCAGGGATCGAAGATCCGGGAAGAACTGTGGAGCCATCCTGATCCTAGGATGCGCAACAAGGACTTTTAAGCCAGCAGCTGTAACATCTCTGCTAGAGCCTGCATGGAGGACTGGGAGATTCGATACATGTAATGTACTATCCTTTAACAACCTTACTCTCATGCTTTTCTTTATTGTAATAATAAACCTTTAGATGTTAGATGCTAAAGGACTGGCTCAGCATGATTTGTGGGTAAGATCCAGAGGGTAAACTGACCAGGGATCTGTGGCTGGTTTCTCGAAACTGGACAGAACTTGTTTGGGGTAGGTGGGATTGGGTTCTATGACCCCCCACCTGTGTATGATGCCCGGGGCCATCTGGGGCATGGATATTGCTGGGGTGTCAGAGGGGTTTAACTCGTGAGGCTTCCGGCAGGCTGCTGAAGTGCTCTGTGGGACTGGTTTGTGGCCTCTTTGGAGAAGTCACCAGTCTGGGGGCTGTAAGGAGCCCCGAAGTTGAGCAATTTGCCCTGAGCGGATGCCCTCAGCAGTGCTCAGACACGGCCCGGTCCTGACACCCCAGCAATATCCATGCCCCAGAGCACAGGTGGGGGGTCATAGAACCCAATCCCACCTACCCCAAACAAGTTCTGTCCAGTTCCGAGAAACCAGCCACAGATCCCTGGTTTATTATTATACTTACTTCTGTGCTGTTGCTGCCTACAGTGATGCTTTCAGGGCTGGGCAGCTGGAGAATGGTGGCTGCTGACCGGGAGCCCTGTTTTGAAGTCAGGGCCACTGCCAGCAGCAGCAGTGCAGAAGTAGGGATGGCAGGGTATGGTATTGCCCCTCTGACTTTAGCGCTGCTCCCTGCAGAGCTGGGCCCTCAGTCAGCAGCCACCACTCTGTGGCTGCCCAGCGCTGTAGGCAGAAGCACAGAGGGGAGGCGTGCTATGGAGTTGCCACCCTGCAGCGAATCATAGAGTCTTAGGGTTGGAAAAGACCTCAGGAGGTCATGGAGTCCAGTTCCCTGCCCAATGATTTAATCCCAACTCAATCATCCCAGCCAGGGCTTTGTCAGTCCAGGACTTAAAAACCTCTAGGGATGGAGATTCCACCCCCTCCCTAGGGACCCATCCCAGTGCTTCCCCACCCGCCTAGTAAAGTAGTTTTCCTAATATTCAACCTCGACCTCCCCCACTGTAACTTGAGACCATTGCTCCTTGTTCTGCCATCTGTCACTACTGAGAACAGCCTCTCCCCATCATCTTTGGAACCTCCCTTCAGGAAGTTGAAGGCTGCTATCAAATCCCCCCTCACTCTTCGCTTCTGCAGACTAAATAAGCCCAAATCCCTCAGCCGCTCCTCATAGGTCATGTGATCCAGCCCCCTCATCAGTTTTGTTGCCCTCTGCTGGACTCTCTCCAATGTGCGTCCATATCCCTTCTGTAGTGGGGGGCCCAGAACTGGACGCAGTACTCCAGATATGGCCTCACTAGTGCCGAATAAAGGTGAATACCCATTTCCGTTACTTCTGTGCTGCTTCTAGAAAGGTGCTGTATTCTGAGCATGATGCCCAGCCAACAGCCACTGCTCTCTGGCTGCCCAGCTCTGGGAAGTGCAGAAGTAAGGGTGGCAATACCGTGACCCCCCTCAAATAGCCTAGTGATCCCCCTGCAACTCCCTTTTGGGTCAGGACCCTTGGTGTGAGAAATGCTGGTTTGCCCTGTGGAAGCTGTTCAGTGAAGGGAAAAGACACATAGACCAGATTGCACAAGAGACCAGCTTTCACAATCCATGGTGTGTTTTTCCCGGCCGTGAATTCCCCCTACCTATTGCATCCCTTGGCTATGCTACAGAACATGGCTACTTGAGATCTTCTAGGAAGTGCAGCCTCAGCAAGACCCCCTGGCTTTATTTCTATTGAAGAACCAAGGGGAGCAACGAGCTCTGCAATGAAATCTCATCCCGAGTGTCCTGTAGCCCTGCGGCAGGGCAGAGCTGCTCACAAGGCTGCTCCGCGTGCTCCTTGCAAATTTGGATTCTGCAGCCTCTTTGTGGATTCAGTCAAATCTTCTTAGGCCTCTGGTCCTCGATGAGGGTGAATCTTTCCCAGATGAGAGTTCAGTGAGGCTCTGGGGTCCCACGTGGTGACGGACCTCAGTCTTGTTCACCCTGCTCCTGGGCTCCCCTGGAGGGGGGCCGCCCTCTGATTGCTATTGGCCATTTGCTGTATTGCACTCAGCTTTCCGCTCTCCCCTTCTCTGCTGCTTCCCGCACTATCCAGAAGAGGGCCCCAGTGGATAACAGATTTCTTCCATGTGCCTTTTCCTTCCAGTACACTGGACTTACCTACTGTCGCTTGGGTCCTTCAGTTGATCTGGGCGTGGATTTTTCCCACTCCTGAGCAAAGTAAGCGTACCCACCCAATGTCCTAGTTTAGACTAGGCCATAATGTTAAGTTGTTGCCTTCTGTGTTACATTGTATCTGATTGGTGGGGGAGGGAGGTTGTGGTGTAGCAAGAAGTTCAGAGCCACCAGCTGGAGCTGGTACTGGCAGAATAGTTCCCGCTAAGGTGAGTGCTTGCACAGGTGCACACCAAGAATTTGAGGCTCACCCACCTCCTCAGTAGAGCCACGCAGTGGCTGCTCAGCTGTTCTGGGGTAGGGCCACGTGGTGGGCAGCTGGCCCGCTCCAGGAGCAGCAGGGGAGCCACCACACAGCCCTGGCTCTAGCTTCAGCCCTATCCCAAGGCTGGAGCTGTGGCCAGGGCAGGCTGTGTGGCGGGTGGTGGCTGCTCTGGCAGCTGGGACTGGAGCTGCTGCGTGGATACCAGTGGGGGGACAGGGGAGCCAAGAACAGCGGGATCCCAGCACAGAAGCCAGCCAGGTGAGGGGCAAAGGCACCAGCCATCTGTGGCGGAGGGAAGTATGAGGTGCAGGTAAATTCAGGGGGGCAAGGTGCAGGTTGGACACAAGTCTCTGGGTGATAGTGGGGGGTGGGGACAGGCGAGGTGCGGGCACAGGTCTCTGGGCAGTGGTGCTTGGCATATATACTGGTGGCATATGGGGGGGGGGGGAAGATTGCAAGGCTGGGCACAACTACAGGGTATGGAAGGGGGTAGACAGTTAGCCAGGCTTGTACAGGTACCAGCTGGCTGTGTGTGGTCCTGATGGGGGCACAGTCAGTGGGGCACACACAGTGTATGTTGGGGGCAGGGGCCAACAAGCTGGGTGGTTTTCAGGGTGAGTGGGTGCAGGGCCATGCACCCTGTTGATTATCCATTGTTTTATTATTTGTTCTTATATTACAATTGATATTATGTATATATGTAATCTTGTTAGTAACTGGTATTGGTGCACAAGACAAAACTCCCTCTGTTCACGGATGGAAAATCTTAGAGGGAACCCTGCCTGGCAGAGTTCCAATAAGTCCCTGTGCTTCTCTCAGGGTACGTCTACACTACAGCGCTAGTTCGAACTAACTTAGTTCGAATTAGTTAATTCGAACTAAGCTAATTCGAACTAACGCGTCTAGAACTAAAAACTAGTTTGAATTAGCGTTTTGCTAATTCGAACTAGCAAGTCCACATTGAGTGGACTCTGAACAGGGCTTAAGGATGGCCGGAAGCAGTGCCGGCAGGGCATAAGAGGAGGACTTAGAGCATGGAGATGCTGTCTCAGGCTAGCCGAGGGCTGCGCTTAAAGGGTCCCGACCCCCACCCCGGACAAACAGTTCTCAGGGGTGCCCCGCTTGCAAAGAAGTTCTGGCTTGGAGTGCCCGGAGTGCCCACACTGGGCACATCACACCACTCGGCCATCAGCCCGGCTGCACTTGCCGCAGGCTGCCATCTGGGGAGAGGGGGTAATTGGGGGGCTGCAGGAGAGCTTCCACCCCCAGAAGCCCGCAGAGCCAGCCCAGTCCTCCCCATCGGTGGCTCGTACCCCATTCCTCCCTCACCTCCTTCCACTTACCCTTCCCTAGCCCCCCTTCTTATTGATGTACAAAATAAAGATAACGTTTCTTCCAACATTGACTCTGTCTTTATTGAACAAAACTGGGGGAAGGAGGTGTGACGGACCGGGCCGTGTCTGGGCACAGCTTAGGGCGTCCGCTCAGGGCGAATTGCTCAAATCCGGGGCTCTTTACAGTCCCCCTGACTGGTGACCTCTCCACACAGGCCACAAACCAGTCTCACAGAGCGCTTCAGCTGCCTGCCTGAAGCCTCCCGAGCAAAACCCCTCCGACACCCCAGCAATATCCGTGCCCCAGATGGCCCCGGGCCTATACACAGGTGGGGGGTCCTAGCACCCAATCCCACCTACCCCGAACAAGTTCTGTCCGGTTCCAAGAAACCAGCCACAGATCCCTGGTCAATTTACCCTCTGGACCTTACCCACAAATCACGCTGGGCCAATCCTTTAGAATCTATATCTAAAGGTTTATTATTACAAGAAAGAAAAGCATGAGAGCAAGGTTATTAAAGTACAGTACGTTACATGCACCGAATCTCCCAGTCCTCGATGCAGGCTCTAGCAGAGATGTTGCAGCTGCTGGTTTAAAAGTTCTTATTGCACATCCTACGATCAGGATGGGTTCACAGGTCTTCCGGGCTCTTCGATCCCTGCAGTGCTGCCTCTGGGATGAAGTGCTGAGCTGAGAACAAAATGGCATCGACCACATGGCCTCTTTATACTCCTTCCTGGCCTCTTCTTGTATGCAGCAGGTCACCTGGTCAGAGGCCAATCTCTATGTTTCCTGCTGGCTGTCCTCAGGTGACAAATCCCATTCTTTGGGTGTGTCCATAGCCTATTGAGAGCCATTGTTCCACAGGGCTTTGCTACTCAGCCTGTCCATAGCCATGCTTAACCACATTCACAGAAATATTCAGCTTCCACACAGATTACAGTTTCCTACCTACACACATAGACATTATACACTCACATAAATAGTGTACATAAGATTAACAAACAATAAGCTCCCATTCAATACCCCACATGGCTCCCCCCCATACCAATTTCTGGGGCCAACACCCCCACCTAGGGGTGCAGCAGCGATCTGGCTGCTTCCCTCCAATTCAGCAACGTGACAGGAGGTGGGAGAGGGGAAGAGAGAGGCTGGGAGAGGGGAGGGCAACTAACATGATCAGGGGTTGGGAACAGGTCCCAGATGAAGAGAGGCTACAGAGACGGGGACTGTTCAGCTTAGAAAAGAGGAGACGGAGGGGGGACAGGATAGAGGTCTCTAAAAGCAGGGGTTGGGTGGAGAGGGTGCATTCAGAAAAATTCTTCATGAGTTCCCATAAAGAAGGACTAGAGGACACCAAAGGAAAGGAATGGGTAGCAGGCTTCAAACTAGTAAGAGAAAGTTGTTGTTCTTGACAAAGCAAATAGTTAACCTGCGGAACTCCTTGCTGCAGGAGGCTGTGAAGGCTAGAACTGGAACAGAGTTGAAAGGGAAGTGAGATCAAGTCATGGAGGTTGGGTCCATGGAGTGGTATTAGCCAGGGGGTAGGAGTGGTGTCCCTGCCCAAAGTTTGTGGAAGGCTGGAGAGGGATGGCACGAGACAAATGGCTTGGTCACTGTCTTCGGTCCATCCCCTCCAGGGTCCCTAGGGTTGGCCGCTGTCGGCAGACAGGCTACTGGGCTAGATGGACCTTTGGTCTGACCCAGGACGGCCATTGTAAGCTCAGGGCTCAGGGTCGGGGGTCTCAGTGGACCCCCTTGATTTTCATGCACACCTGCTCCTGGGTGGCCAGGCTGGCAGCTCTCCTGCCCTAGCTGGCCACTTTCCTGTGCCTAGTGCGGAGATCGTGGACGAGGTCCACGATGTCCGCACTAGCCCAGGAAGGTGCCCGCGTCTTGCGGTCCAGGGCAAGCTCCCGGGAGCCGCCAGGCTGGTCCCGGCAAGAGGGGGTGGGCTGGGGGGCATCGGGTGGGTGGCTCTGTGCCGTGCCAGGTGCAGGGTCTGCTAGCTGGGTGCTGGCAGGCTTGCACCTGGCACGGGCACCGTAGCCAGCCCGTGCCCCTTTAAGGGGTCCGGGGCCGGGAGGGGGGCATAGAGTTTCCCTGGTGTTGGCCAGAGTGGCCACCAGGGAAACCTGGGGAGGGCTAGCCTCCCACTAGTTCGAACTAAAGGGCTACACAGCCCTTAGTTCGAACTAGCTAGTTCGAACTAGGCGTTAGTCCTCGTAAAATGAGGTTTTCCTAGTTCGAACTAAGCGCTCCGCTAGTTCGATTCAAATTCGAACTAGCGGAGCGCTAGTGTAGCACCTATTAAAGTTAGTTCGAACTAACATCCGTTAGTTCGAACTAACTTTGTAGTGTAGACATACCCTCAGCTAGTACCTTTCATTTCACAGCGTTCTGGGCTGATCATAGGGTAGGAGACATGGAGGAACATGACAGACTATATATCAAGAGGTAGATCTGATTCACAAGGCAAACAATTGTAATTTGGGTTGGGTTTCATGGGGTAAGAGGCAGTTTGCCCCACTTCAGTTTTCTGGGACTCACAGCCAGTTATTTCTAGGCAGTTTCACTCCTGTGGTTTCCATATCTGCCCCGGCCTTTGGTTCTTGCAAAGGTGTAAACCCAGGAAAAGGGACAGTTACATTTGTCTCTCAGCTGGAAGGGACTCTCTTTGGTTTGAAGAACTAACAATAGTTGAAAGATTCTTTCTCAAGTATCAGATCTCTCCTATCCTAAGAATTGTGTATTAGCTTAGTTAACGCTCCCCAGACAAGATGTCCCATCTCTTGGGAGGGGCCTATTGATGATAAGAATCAGTCTATCTTTCCCAGTGTCCTGTCTTCCAGCAGTGGCCAATGTAGGTGCCCCAGAAGGAATGAACAGAAGAGGCAATTAAGTGATCCATCCCTTGGCACTCATTCCCAGCTTCTGACAAACAGAGGCCAGGGATACCAGAGACCAAGCTAACAGCCATTGATGGACCTATCCTCCATGAATTTATCTAGCTCTTTTTTTGAACCCTGTTGTAGTGTAGCTTCACTAAAGCCTCAGGCAAGGAGTTCCACAGGTTGATTCTGTATTTTGTGAACGTTGATCCTCATTGTCTTAAGTGCTGAGAGGAAGCTAATGGTTTGGAAAATGCATAAGGTTGACTGGTGACAACCCTTGTGGCTGTGGAGGGAGTTACAAGACTGCGAGAGAGCTGTTATTGTTAACAGTATTTTCAAGGAATGTCTGAACGCATGGCAATTTACACAGCCCTCTATGGTTCTGGACATCCCATTCATTCCCTTTCATGTTCATTGGGGTGCCCATAACCTCCCAGGAAGCTTTGACAGTCTTTGTACTGTACTGCCATTTGCTTGACAATTATGCTAAGAAAAAGACCTTGTAATGTGGAATGAGGCCTGGGGTTCTTTCTTTCTTTCTTTCTTTCTTTCTTTCTTTCTTTCTTTCTTTCTTTCTTTCTTTCTTTCTTTCTTTCTTTCTTTCTTTCTTTCTTTCTTTCTTTCCTAAACCATGCCTTTGTTCTGTCAGCTGGAAGCAGATATGAACCTTCCATTATCTTTTGTCATTTTCATTGGATTGTCTGGGGCTGGAGTTTCTTGTTAGGCACCAAGGGGGGAAACACTAAAGTAGAAGGTTTTTAGAGGTGGGAGTCCGGCTTATGTGTTGCCAGCTATTGGAAACTGGCTTGGGGCTTACCAGTCTGGGGCTACATCTAGACTACAGGCTTCTTTCAGAAGAAGCTTTTTCAGAAGAGATTGTCCATAAACACTTCCGAAAGAGAGCATCCACACTGCCAAAGCTCATCGAAAAAGTGACCTGCTTTTTCGAAAGATAGCATCCACACTAAATGGATGCTATCTCGCACGTAAGCTGTGATTGCTATGGACGGAGTGGCCACCAGGGCACCTGTGCTTTTTCCTCTTTCCTCTTCTTCCGAAAGAACTCCCTCTTCCCCATCCACACATGCCTTTTTCCAAGCTCTTTTGCAAAAAGGTTTTTTTCTTGTAGAAAGAGGTTTACCAATGCCGGAAAAACCCCTCTGTTCTTTTGATTTTTTTTTCGAAAGAACCTAATTGCAGTGTGGATGTAAGTGAAGTTTTATTGGAAAAACGGACTTTTTCAAAAAAAAACCTCTGCAGTGTAGACATACTGAGACAAGTAACAGTGGATGGATACAAGCAGATGGAAGGAAGCAATGAGACGATGTTGGTCAGCATGATAGGTCTCAACACACCAGCAGCCATACTGCACCGTGTATTCCAACCACTGATTTATATAAATGCAGTATACTACGCCCCAGATTGTTCATTGCCTTATTCTTTATGCACCCCAACAGCTTGTTTGTTTTTGGGCTGACACTGCACATAGAATTCCCGCCGAGATGCACAGGGATTTTCTACGCTACAGACCCTGCAACGGCACAGTTAAGATGTTGCAACCATAACCCCATAGCGTAGATCAGGGGTGGCCAACCCACGGCTCGTGAGCCCCATGCAACTCTTCAAAGGAAAAATTGTGGCACCAGCACCCATGGCTGTTCTCACAGTCCCCTGCTCTGACCCTTTTTCCCTTGACCGGTCAGGGTTCTTGGCGCAGTGAGAGCTGGCGCTGTGGCCAATGGAAGCCCGCTTGGGCCACACGCAGCTCTTAATGGGGCAGCCTTTTTTTTTCTCAACAACTTCTTTCCCTCAGCTCTTTGCGCTGTATCCACCACTATTTTGTCTCTTTGGGTATGTCTACACTACCCTCCTAGTTCGAACTAGGAGGGTAATGTAGGCATGCCGCACTTGCAAATGTAGCCCGGGATTTGAATTTCCCGGGCTTCATTTGCATAAGCGGGGCTCCGCCATTTTTAAATCCCCGCTCGTTCGAACCCTGTGCTGCGTGGCTACACGCGGCATGAACTAGGTAGTTTGAACTAGGAAGCCTAGTTCGAACTACCTAGTTTGTGCCGCATGTAGCCGCACGGCACAGGGTTCGAACGAGCGGGGATTTAAAAATGGCGGAGCCCTGCTTATGCAAATGAAGCCCGGGAAATTCAAATCCCGGGCTTCATTTGCAAGTGCGGTATGCCTACATTACCCCGCTAGTTCGAACTAGCGGGGTAGTGTAGACATACCCTCAGTCTGTAACGGGTTGCGAGGACCAAAGGGGTTTTTCTGTAGTAGCTGACAATAATCCTAGAGGAGAGAGCTAAGTCACTGGAAGAATTCTTCTGTCAGCCTCAGGGTGTCTAGACTGGGGCTTAAGTCAGCTTAATTATGTTTCTAGGTCAAGCTGGGTTTTAGGTGTAGACCAGCTCCCAGGTCCTGTTCTGATCTTATCCATGAAATGTAGAGCTCTGTTGGGGCACTCAGGCTGGGCTTCCTGGTTGTACACCGGCCCGCTGGCAGAGTGGGGGAAAAGGGGACAATTGCTCAAGGGCCCAAATAATTTAAAAGGGACCCAGGGCCCTCAGCTGCTGCTACTGTTACCACAGCAACAGTGACAGCTGGGCCCACCCCACCCCTTTCAAAAATAGTCCAGGTAGGCTGTGGGGCTCCTAGGCACATGTGGGATGGTTCCAATGGTGGCAAAGGCAGCCGGGGGGGAGGGAGGAGCATGTGAAAGTGCACCCATGAGCACAGCCGGCAGGTGCAGCACAGCCCAGGTGGCCCACATCTGCGCAGGCACAGCGGGTGCACATGTGAGGGCCTAATGGCTGTCCTATCCTGGGGTCAGTAGGCCTGGTGGTACAAACTCTCCCATGGTGCACGATGGTCTCCCCTCTTGGTGCTAGGGGAACCATCCTCAGGGCAGTTGCACAGGTGCCGTATAACAACCTGTTCCCCACCCCAAGAGGAAACATGAAAGCGCCTGTAAACAAAAGTGCTCCAAGGACAGAGGTGGAGATGAGCTGTTGGACCCAGTCAGAAAGAACAGCTCTGGCCTGAAAAGACTTCACCTGAAATGAGAACTTGGATGAGAAATTATGATTTGAAACAACTTCTCTTTGCCCTGGTTTACACTAGAGAGTTATTTCAAAATAACTCCCCTTATTTCTAAATAACAAGTGGAGTGTCCACACTATGGCTACGGTTACACTGCAACGCTCTTTCGGGACATCAGAATATCCCAAAATAGCTGTACCTCGTTTTCACAGCAAGCCCATTATTTTGGGCTCGCTATTCCAACGTCCCTGTAAACCTCATTCCACGAGGAGAAAGGGATGTTTCAGAATAGCGGGTTATTTTAAAATTTGGTGCTATGTAGACAATATGAAAGTACAAAATAAGCTATTTCAAAATAAGATTGAAATAAGATACGCAATTTGCATAGCTCAAATTGGGTATCTAATTTTGAATTACAGTGCAGTGTAGATGTAGCCTACCAAGCCTGTTATTTCAAAATAAGGGGCTGGTTATTTTGAAATAATAACTCCTGCTTTCCACAAAGAATATCACTTAGTTTGAAATAGTTATTTCAAAATAGCAATAGTGTGCATGCTCCACTGTTGCTATTTTAAAAATAACTATTCCCCAGAGTCATTCAAAGTAATTACTCCCCAAGCTTCCTGGGGTTCTAAGTTGGGGGTAGCGTGTCCACATTAAGGGAGCCTGCCTCAGAGTAATTTCAAGGCTTCCAGGTAGTGTGGAGATGCTAGTTTGGAATAGTTGTTTCAGGAGTTATTATATCGAAATAAGTTATTTTGAAATAACTTTGTAGTGTGGACATGCCTTGAGTGCATTAGGCTTAGCTGGTGTGCCGCTTTTTATTGGTAAAAGGTACGCAAATTGCACTCCGTAATTTGCATACCTTTTTCTGATTATTTTTTCGGAAGAGGCTTTTCCAAAATTTGGCCCATCTACACGGGGCCAAATTTCAGAAAAACCTTCTCTTTTGGAAGAGCCCTTCTTCCTCTTGAAATGAGGAAGACAGGGCTTCTGAAAGCACGCGTCTGCTCTTTCACAAAAAATGTCAGAAGCGCAGATGCACTCCCTGGACATAGCAGAGTCTTTCTGGGATGAAAAACTCCGCAGTCTGGACATAGCCTGGGTTTGTTTTATTGTAGCCGAGTAACTTACCCCCCAGTTTTGGGTCTTCTGCAGATTTGATTAGTAAACTCTCTGTTCCTAAAGCCAGGTTATTCATAATGATGCTAAAATACACAGGACCCAGAACAGATCCCTGTGGAAGCTCCCATGCCCCTCCCCCTTCCCCAAGCTGACATCGTTTCAATAATAATGACTCTTTGTTTGAAGTTGTTTACCAAAAAATGCTAGTTACAGTCCAAAAAGCAAACAAAATGTTAGGAACTATTAGGAAAGGTAAGTACCATAACACCAGTCTATAAATCCATGGTATGCTCACACCTTGAATACTAAGTGCAGTTCTGTTTGCCCGATCTCAAAAAAACATTATTAGAAATGATAAAGGTACAGAGAAGAGCAACACAAATGATGAAGGGTTTGGAACAGGAGAGATTAAAAAGATTGAGACTGTTCAACTCGGAAAAGAAATGATTAAGTGTGTGTGTGGGGGCGGGTATGAAAGAGGTCTATCAAATCATGACTGGTGTGGAGAAAGTGAAGAAGGAAGGGTTATTTACCCTTCACATAACATGAGAGCCAGGCGTCACCCAATGAAATGAATAGGCAGCGGGTTTAAAAGGAAGTATTTTTTCAAAGTGTGTAGTCAGCCGATGACACACTTTGCCAGGGGATGTTAAGGAGGCCAACGCTGTAAGTGGGTTCAAAAAAGAATGAGAATGAGAAAAGTTCCTGAAGGACAGGAGACAAGATGGCCCAGCATGCAACCCCGTGCTCTGGATGTTCCTAACCCTCTGACTGCCAGAATCCTGGCATGGGCTACAGGGGCTGGATCATTTGATGATTCCCTGTTCTGTTCATTCCCTCTGAAGCACTTGGCATTGGCCACTGTCGGCAGACAGGATACTGGGCTAGATGGAGCTTTGGTCTGATCCAGTGTGATTGTTCTTATGTTCTTATGTAGTCTTCACAGGTTGAAGTGAGCATTGGGGGTTTGGGATGGGGGCTCTGTCTAGACTGCAGGCTTCTTTCAGAAGAAGCTTTTCCGGAAGAGATAAGAACAGCTGTACTGGGTCAGACCAAAGGTCCATCCAGCCCAGTAGCCTGTCTGCCGACAGTGGCCAGCACCAGGTGCCCCAGAGAGGGTGGACCAAAGACAATGATCAAGCGATTTGTCTCCTGCCATCCCTCTCCAGCCTCTGACAAACAGCGGCCAGGGACACCATTTCTATCCCCTGGCTAATAGTCTTTTATGGACCTAACTTCCATGAAATTATCTAGCTTCTCTTTAAACTCTGTTATAGTCCTAGCCTTCACAGTCTCCTCTGGCAAGGAGTTCCACAGGCTGACTACGCGCTGTGTGAAGAAGAACTTTCTTGTATTAGTTTTAAACCTACTACCCATTAACTTCATTTGGTGTCCTCTAGTTCTTCTATTATGGGAACTAATAAATAACTTTTCTTTATTCGCACTCTCCACACCACTCATGATTTTATAGACCTCTATCATATCCCTCCTTAGTCTCCTCTTTTCTAAACTGAAAAGTCCCAGTCATTTTAACCTCTCTTCATATGGAACCTGTTCCAAACCCCTAATCATTTTAGTTGCCCTTTTCTGAACCCTTTCCAAGGCCAAAATATCTTTTTCAAGGTGAGGAGACCACATCTGTACACAGTATTCAATCTTCCGGATCTTCCGGAAAAACTTCTTTTGAAGGAGCGGGTCCACACAGCACCTGAGCTTTTTCCTGGAGGCCTCTTTCAAAAAAACCCCTCTTCCCTGTCCACACAGGGCTCTTTCGGAAAAAGGCTTCTTCCTCATAGAAAGAGGTTTACCGCTGTTGGAAAAACCCCTCTGTTCTTTCGACTTTCTGAGGAAAGAATGCAATTACAGTACAGTGTGGACATAAGTGTAGTTTTTCCGGAAATACTCTGCAGTATAGAGATACCCCCAGGCTATGTCTACACTACAATTTTTTTGCGCAAAAATCTGCGGAGCGTCCACACCTCAAATGAACTCTTGCGCCATTAAATGGGCAGTTAAATGGCAGAACAGAGGGCTTTTTCTGCCATAGGTAAACCTCCTTTTCTGAGGCATAACTGCTTTTAGTGCTACAGCTATTGCACAAGAAGGCAAATATGGACGCTCCAGAGGAGTTTCTTTTTCTTGGGAAAAAGCACAGGAGCTCTTTCTTGTGCGAGAGCGTCCATGCAGTGTGGACGCTTTTGCAATGTGCTTTGAGGTGTGGACACGCTCTTGCACAATAAGTTTTTGTGCAAAAGCTCTTGCGCAAAAGGCTTCTTGTGCAAGAAGCATGTAGTATAGATGTAGCCCCAGAGGACAGCTTGAGTGAAGGGTGTGGGGAGCTAAAATAAGCTTAAAAGAGACTCTCTATTTGCCTAGTGAAGACATGGCCTGCATGGCCTTTCCAATCTGGCCCTGATGATGGATGCTGAACTCCTGTGGCAATTCTGACTTTAACCTTCTCAGCAGGGGAGCCATGTTTAGTCTGTAACTTGAAAAACAACGAGCAGGCCTGTGGCACCTTAGGCTATGTTTAGACTATAGAGTTTTTCCGGGATACCTTTGGTATCCCGGAAAAACTCTGCCACATCCAGGGAACGTGTTTGCTCTCCTGACATTTTTGGTGGAAGAGCAGGCGAGCTCTTTCGGAAACCCTGTCTTCCTCATGCCACGAGGAAGAAGAGCTCTTCTAAGAGAGGAGGTTTTTCTGAAATTTGGCCCAGTGTAGACAGGACAAATTTTGGAAAAGCCTCTTCTGACAAAACTATCGGAAAAAGGTAGCAAATTGCGGCGTGCCATTTACGTACCTTTTGCCGAAAAAAGCCGCAGTGTAGACATAGCCGCAGAGACTAACAAAACTAGATAGAATCCTGAGCTTTCGTGGGCAAAACCCCTTTCCTCAGATGAACTGAGCCCATGGAAGTGCATGCTACTGTCTATATTTTTGTTAGTCTCTAAGGGGCCACAGGGCTACTCGTTGACTTTACCATGCGAAGCTTGTTCTGTGGCGGGTTGTTGAGCTCCCTTTGGCAAGTGCACTGCATTATCCTGACAGCCCCTCACAGTGTCATTGTTCCCTGCGGCTGGCTGTGGTGTTGCTAACAATGGATTTACTCAGAACAGAGTGGAGTTTAAATTAGAAACTAACTGGCAGGCCCTCATGCTTTATTGTGTTGGCCAGTGTAATCCTGCGTGAAAGGAGAACCCGCGTCTGCCTGTCACACAAAGGAGTGCGTCTGCTAAAGGAACGTCCTTTGTGCCCAAGGCAGGATAACGATGCTGAAAAGGCGGGATGCTCAGAAGTGTGGAGCAAAAAGTAGGTGAACAAGAGTGCCTAGCAATGGGAGAGGGCAGTGATATAATTGGCATTTCTGAAACCTGGGGGACTGGAAGAAATCAATGGGATACTGTAATAACTGGCTGCAAACTTGGGATGTTAAATATTGGTTAATTGAATAGACAATTAACCTCATGAATTCTTACCTGTTAATCAACTATTCTATAGTCCCAAGGGGTAGGGCTGGCAGCCAGTGCACTCTGCCCCCACCCCGAGGGAGCCCACTGCTACCCCGCGCTGATGCATCTCTCTCAGAGGCTACGTCTAGACTACACAGCTCCATCGACAGAGCCATGTAAAATAGTCAAAGAAGCGGGGATTTAAATAATCCCCGCTTCATTAAAATAAAAATGGCCACTGCGTTGTGCCGATGATCAGTTGATCCGGCACAGCGTGGCTGTCTAGCTGTGGGGCGGTCAACGTCATTTCACGAGGCATACCAGAGCAGTCAACAAAGGCTTCCTTTGTCGACTGTGCCGTGTCTAGACTGCCGTGCTGTGCCGGATCAGCTGATTGTCGGCACAGCGCAGTGGCCATTTTTATTTTGACTATGCTGAATAAACTATTTTACATGGCTCTGCCGATGGAGCCATGTAGTCTAGACATAGCCAGAGGCAGCAGCATGGAATGCCAGGTGGGAGCTGGTCTGCGAGGGGAGTCAGTTTAAAAACCAGCTCCCCTTGCGGACTGGCTGCCTGCCACCCCATGCTGCAGCCTCTGATACAGAGGCAGCAGCACAGGGTGGCAGCAGCCCCTGTCCAGGGTTGGAGTTTGAGCTCCTGGACTTGGTACAAGCCAGGACTGAGCCGGGCTGCCTATCCGCCCAGCTCCTAATACACTTTAAAAATGCAGAGGTACAGCAGGGGTAGGTCCCAGACCCAGCGCAAGCTGGGATTGAGCCGGGCTGCTAGACAGTCTGCTAAAAATGTTCCTGGAGGAGGGAGGGAGGGGGGATGTGTGTAGTCTATAGCATTAACCTATAAGCTTTTGCTTATCGGTTAATCGATAATCAACTACACTATTACATCCCTACTGCAAACAATGCAGGAAGGACAGACTGGGTATCACAGGTGGGGAACCAGGACTATATCAACACAATTCCGGAAAACCAAAAATAAACCCTGGAATGGAGAGCCCCATCCCACTGAACCCACATGGCTCTGAACTCCCAGCTATGAGAACAGAAATAGGTCGCATGGGGAGGGGGAAGCTTCAATCAGGAAAAGGAGACAGAGTGCCCTGCATCACCTGTCCCACTCCACCATCATGGACCAGCCCCCCTGCATCATGAGGTGTTAACAGAGAAGAAATGTCGGGCTCCATCTATTCATTTCTGGTTGGGAATCTTTAGGGATCACATTCCCCAGTTTCCCTGCACAACCACACCAGTTAGAAATTAATTTAAAAGCAGAAAAACTGGAATGATCTGATTAGCACCTGACAGCAGGAGCTTCAGCAAAAACACCAAATCTCACCCTAGTTACCAGTGTTGCTGGGGATGTGATTTGCAGCCCAAGACATACCTGGCCACACAAGCGTGCTAAGCAGCCATAGCAACAGGAGAGTCCAAGACTATAGGTACGCAGGTGGGGTAGGTACTCCCCATCACACTGCCACGACTCCCCTTTATTTGCCTGCTTGATCAGAGCTAGTGCGGATGTGTTTTCCTGAGTGGGAAGAACTCCCCCAGCTTGAAGTGTAGATATCCCCGAACAACCTGATTCCATCAGGGATTTCAGTTTCCATACACAACTTGCGTGAGTCTCACAGGGGGTCATGGATTAGAGAAGCAATTTTTGGGCAGCTCAGAGATGGCTTCTCAGAACAGCCGGCGCTCAGATGCACAAGGCCAGAGGCTGCACTCACATCAGTGTTGTGTTCCATGCAAGAGCTAATGCCAAAAGAGCTGTAGTAAGGTCACTTCGGCTGTGTCTACACCACAGAGTTTTTTTTAGGAAAATGGCCGTTTTTCCGAAAAAATGTCACTTATGTTCACACTGCAATCGCGTTCTTTCAACAAGAAATCGAAAGAACAGAGGCGCTTTTCTGACATTGGTAAACCTCTTTCTATGAGACTGGGACCCCGTGATTGGGCACACAGCATTTTGCTTATCAATAGGGCCTTCCAAATTCACCTTAACATGTAAACTGACCCGCAGGGAAATCATCCTGCCTGGAACTAGCGTGTGCCGGGAGGATTCGCTGCTTTAAGCATGACTGGCGCTTCCAAGTTAAGGTACTTAACTGAGTTCAGAGCAGCTGGTCACTCCCACCTCCTATTGGCCGAGCACGCCCACCCCCTATTGGCTCCCATGGGAGCTGCATCTGAAATCCAGCCACTTATAAGAGCCACTGGATATCTGGGTCTCCATTTTGCTGTGGTGTTTCTAAGCTGGCAGCATCTCCCTTGAAATAAAATTGAACAACAAACCTCTGATGGGAGGGCTGTGCAATAGTCACGCCTGGCTGGTGCCTTAGCCCAGGCCAGCTGCCTCAGGTGCCCTGGCAGTGTCCCTCTGCCTGGAGCTGTGCACAATGCCAGGAGAGCCAGGCACCTCGTTCAGCCGTGAATCTGAAGCCGGAGCAGCTCCAGAGCCACAGGGGAGCTGGGCTGAGCTCCAGCAGGAAGCTGCCAACAAGGGAGCTGCACCCCTCTGCACTGCGAGTCTGCAGGCCGGGCAACAAAACTAGCCCCCCTCTTATGCAGCCAGGCCGCAAATCCGCTGGAGATGCCAAGGCAACTACTTGCGGAGTCTGCCAAGCTGCCAGATGCCACTGCTGCCAGCAACACTATGCCCACAGCTTGACATCTGGGTCCCGCAGATGCGGCCCAGAGAGAGGGCTAGTGCAGCCGGCCAAGGGGCAGGACTGCCCTTCCCCTCTGCTCCCATCACCCCTTTGCTCCTCCATCTAGCCGGAGGACCCCGAGCTGCTGGGGCTCCCATAACGTAGGGTATGAGGCTGGGTCCAGCACGCCAGCGGCAGTGAGCAGTCGCAGAGTCCAGAGCTAGCTGGGGATGAAAGGCTGCAAAGCCCTCAGTCCTGCCAGCCGGCTTACCTGCACGCAGGTCAGAACTGTATGTCTGCCATCTAGTGGCTGTGCTGGGGACCTACAAGGGGGAGTTCCAGAGAGGACACCGAGATACAGAACTGAATTCTTCAGACACTTTACACCCTGAAACAAAAGACAGGGCTATGCAGCACTTTAAAGACTAACAAGATGGTTTATTAGGTGATGAGCTTTCGTGGGCCAGACCCACTTCCTCAGAACAATTTGTGGAAGAATTTGAGGAAGTGGGTCTGGCCCACGAAAGCTCATCATCTAATAAACCATCTTGTTAGTCTTTAAAGTGCTGCACAGTCCTGTCTTTTGTTTCAGCTAGACCAGACTAACACGGCTGCATCTCTATCACTTTACACCCTGGCGGCATGACGGGCCCTGAGAGAACGTATCCATCCTCCTCCCTTCCAGACATGTACCAGGTAGGCAAAGCTGGACCCACCATCTGATCCAGACTAGAGCTGCCCCCTGAAGTATGGAGGTGGTTGGGCCTGGGATTCTAGTTCAGCCACACACACCAGCCCCTCTTAATACAGGCTCCCACTAAGCACCTTCTCTCACGACAGGCTTTTCTGTGAACTTTGTATTTAACTCTTCTAGCCCTTTTCTCGTCTGATCCACAGCACAGGGCAGGCATTGCCTGTGACTCACAGATACCCAGATACCCACTCCAGCCAACACTCACTCAAACTTAGATTTAGCCTATGGCATAGAGAGAGTGCTTACAAAGTTGGTGGATGATCCCAAGCTGGGAGGGGTTGCAAGCACTTTGGAGGGCAGGATGAAAATTCAAAATGATCTGGACAAATCAGAGAAAAATGCAAAAAGGGGTTCTGCAGGGATCTCTCCAATATCTTCATCAGCGATTTAGATGACAGCATAGAGAGTGCGCTTATTAAGTTGGCAGGTGATTCCAAGCTGGGCGGGGTTGCAACTGCTTTGAAGAATAGAGTCATAATTCAAAATGATCTGGACAAACTGGAGAAATGGTCTGAGGTAAATAGGATGAAGTTTAATAGGGACAAATGCAAAGTACTCCACTTAGGAAGCATTTCCACACCTAGGCTATGTCTACACTCGCGGCTTCTTGCGCAAGAACATCTTGCGCAAGGGTTCTTGTGCAAGAAGTCTTGTGCAAGAAAACTTCCACACTGCCATGTGTGCGCTGTGCTTTTGCACAAGAGCTCCCATGGCAGTGTGGACGCTCTCTCACGCAAGAAAGCTCCAACGGCCATTTTAGCCAAAGGGCTTTCTTGTGCAAGAAATCCCTGCCGAGGGTCCACACTGCCCTCTTGCGCACCTGTCAAAAAAGAGCAAGGAGCCCCCTCTTACCACGCCATACTGTAAATTTACTCGCACAAGAGCAGGCGGGCGGTGTAGACGCTCTGCAGATTCTTGCGCAAGAACGGTCATACTTGCGCAAGAAGCCGCGAGTGTAGACATAGCCCTATAGAATAGGAAGTGACTGCCTAGGAAGGAGTAATGCTGAAAGGGATCTAGGGGTCATAGTGAACCACAAGCTAATATAAGTCAACAGACACCGTTGCAAAAAAGCAAACATGATACTACATATTTTTGTTAGTCTCTTAGGGTATGTCGAGATAGGTAGGCAAATCAGGCAACCGGAGTTGCAAATGAAGCCTGGGATTTAATGTGGATAAGTGTAAAGTAATGCACATCGGGAAAAATAACCCCAACTATACGTACAGTATGATGGGGGCTAATTTGGCTACGACAAATCAGGAAAGAGATCTTGGAGTTATCGTGGACAGTTCTCTGAAAACTTCCACACAGTGTGCAGCGGCGGTCAAAAAGGCAAATAGGATGCTAGGAATTATTAGGAAAGGGATAGAAAATAAGACCCAGAACATCTTACTGCCCCTGTATAAAACTATGGTACGCCCACATCTTGAATACTGTGTACAGATGTGGTCTCCTCACCTCAAAAAAGATATTTTGGCCTTGGAAAGGGTTCAGAAAAGGGCAACTAAAATGATTAGGGGTTTGGAACAGGTCCCATATGAGGAGAGGCTAAAGAGACTGGGACTTTTCAGTTTAGAAAAGAGGAGACTGAGAGGGGATATGATAGAGGTCTATAAAATCATGAGTGGTGTGGAGAGGGCTGATAAAGAAAAGTTATTTATTAGTTCCCATAATAGAAGAACTAGAGGACACCAAATGAAATTAATGGGTAGCAGGTTTAAAACTAATAAAAGGAAGTTCTTCTTCACACAGCGTATTGTCAACCTGTGGAACTCCTTGCCAGAGGAGGCGGTGAAGGCTAGGACTATAATAGAGTTTAAAGAGAAGCTGGATAAATTCATGGAGGTTAGGTCCATAAAAGGCTATTAGACAGGGGATAAAATGGTGTCCTTGGCCTCTGTTTGTCAGAGGCTGGAGAGGAATGGCAGGAGACAAATCGCTTGATCATTGTCTTCGGTCAACCCTCTCTGGGGTACCTGGTGCTGGCCACTGTCGGTAGACAGGATACTGGGCTAGATGGACCTTTGGTCTGACCCAGTACGGCCGTTCTTATGTTCTTATGATTTAAATATCCCAGGATTTATTTGCATGTTCCCAACTGGCCGCCATTTTTAAATCCCCCTTAGTTCGAACGAACTGCCCGCGGCTACCACGACAGTTTAAAGAACTAAGTCTTTAGTTTGGATTAACTTTAAACTGCTGCGTGTAGCCGCGGGCAGTTCGTTCGAACTAAGGGAGATTTAAAAATGGCGGCCGGACGGGAACATGCAAATAAAGCCCGGGATATTTAAATCCCAGACTTCATTTGCAACTCCGGTTGCCTGATTTGCCTACTTAGCTCGAATTAACGAGCTAGTGTAGACATACCCTAAGGGTGCATCTACACAGCAGGGCTTAACTCAAAATAAGCTATGCAAATTGAGCTAGGTCAATTGCTTTGCTTATTTTGAAATAGCTTATTTTGAAATTGGGAGTGTCTACACAGCACTTATTTTGAAATAGAGCACTCTTCCCCCGACTTCCCTTACTCCTTGTACAATAAGGTTTACAGGAATTGGAGTAAGAAATCCTCCAGCTTGACAGTATTTCAACATTATTTCAAAGTAACCACCTGCTCTGTAGACACGGACTAAATTATTTCAAAATAATGTTGCTGTGTAAATGTATCTTAAGGTGCTACAGGACAACTCATTGTTTTTATTATTCTGGGATGTATTAGCAAGAGTGTTGTGAGCAAAACATGAGAAGTCATTCTTCTGCTCTACTCTGCGTTGAATAGGCCTCAGCTGGAGTATTGTGTCCAGTTTTGGACACTACATTTCAGGAATGATGTGGAGAAATTGGAGAAGGTCCAGAAAAGTGCAAGAAAAATGATTAATGGTCTAGAAAATGTGACCTATGAGGGAAGACTGAAAGAATTGGGCTTGCTCAATTTGTAAAAAAGAAGATGATAGTAGTTTTCAAGTACTTCAAGGAGTCAGGAGAAAAATTCTTCTTCTTAACATCTTAGGGAAAGAAGCAATGAGCTTAAATTGCAGCAAGAGAGGTTTAGATTGGACATTAGGAAACACTTCCTACCTATTAGGGTGGTTAAACACTGGAATAAATTGCCTAGGAGGGTTGTGAAATCGCCATCAATAGAGATGTTTAAGAGCAGATTAGACAAACACCTGTCAGGGCTGGTTCTCCCTACAGGGTGCATTTTGTCCTTGCCCACCGTCCAGGGCCGTGCAGCTAAGCTGCCTGCAGTCCCCACACAGCAGGCCCGGCCCCATCCTGCCTGCGCTTAGCTAGGCTGTTTTGCAGCCAGTGAGGTCTGGATGAGGCACAGACGTGCGATTCCGGGGCCTGCTGGCTCTGGCTTGGCTGCCATTAGCCTGGTGCTTGAGCTGCCCAGCCACAGGGCACAGGAAAGGTCAGGAGCTGGGAACCTCTGCCCTCCCCCCGCCACATGCCACTCAGCCTGAAAAGGGCACAGGGCAGCGCTTGGGCTGCTCCCACCCAAGGGCCCACCGGTCTGAGCAGAGGGCACAGGGACCTCTGGCCTTTGGCAGCTACCTGAAAGCTGGCTGCCTGGCGCAGCTGGCAGACTCCTAAAGGGGCATGGAGCCTCCCTGGGCGCCTCGCTCACCATTACCCTGGGACACTTTCAGGGCCGTCCCTACGCACACATGGAATACGCGGCTGTGTAGGGCACCACGGGGCCAGCAGGTAAGAGCAGACTGACTCCCACACGTGCATGTGGGGGAGCCGACCCGCTCCTGCTGCCCCCGTGGTGCCCCAAATGATGGTGAGTCTTGGCGGCATGTGCCAGGGGGCGTGGGGGCGGTTACCTGATGGCTGCCACAGGCCGCCCGAGCCCAGGGCTGCAGAAGGAATAGCTGACCCCCTGGACAAAGTGTGTGTGGGGGGCGAGGGGGAGTGAGGGGGGCGGGGCAGCTCCTGGATGCAGAAGGGGCAGGGCCTCATGTAAAAGGAGCAGGGTGGAAGCTAGTCCCCTCCCACTGCCTGGCTGTGCTGTCCAGGCTCCGGCGATGATTTAAAGGGCCGGGGGCTCCAGTTGACATTGTGATAGTGGCGCCAGCAGCTGGGAGCTCCGGGACCTTTTAAATTTCCAGGCCCCAGGGCAGCTGCTGCTTTTGGCCCCCGCGCCCTAGGCAGCCCTGTCTAAACCCAGCACCCAGCTGCAGCCTGGAGCACTCTGACTTACAGCTGGCTGCCCAGCCCGTGGCAGGTGAGGCATTTAACCCTTTCCCTGCTGGAATACCCCAGGTAACATCCCATGAGGAGGGGGAGAGTGCAGGGGGCCCTGGGCTGGGAACAAATCAAACAGGGGCCATGGGGGGTGGGTTGCGTAGGCCCCGTAAATTCTAAGGACGGCCCTGGACACTTCACTCCGCTCTGAGTGCTGAGGGGTGGAACCAGCCCCTGAGAATCCTGCTGCCCCATGCTGGGGTGGTGGAGCCGGTGAAGGCTCTGCACTGGCTCTGCTCCGTGGGCTCAGGAAAGGAGCAGACCAGGGCCTGCGCTATTGCTATTCCCTGGCTCCCAGAGCCCTTGGAGACACGGCGAGCGCTGCAGTCCTGAGGCCGCTCTGACTTCCACCAGGAGCTGGGCTGGGCCTTGCGTGGCCCGACAGCACTTCAGCCCAGCCCCTCCCTCCTCCCTTAAAGCAACTGAGAATGTGCTCAGGCTCCCCTCACTGGTACTCCAGTGGGGAATGTAACGAATAACTCTCATTAACACTGAGCTGGGGCACCGTCTCCTCACCCCTGGGTCCCAAAGCACTTGGCAAAGGCAGCTCTCTGCCATTGCCCCTGCTGCAGAACTGGGGAAACTGAGGCACAGAGATGCCAGGACTTACACAAGGCCACAGTGCGAGTCCATGGACAGCCAGCTCCTGAATCCTAGGCCTAGAGTGTGCCCTCTGGACACATCACCCTGAAGTGCATTCGAGCAAGGCCTCTAGCTCGGCAACCGATATGAGCAGTTCTCCCCTGTGAAATACAGAGATTGATGCCGCTCTCAGTAGAGGAAGCCAGCCCTTACAGCAATAAACGGAGAGATACGTCCAAAGCTGAGCAATAAAATCTGTCAAGCCTGCTCACCAGCAGATGTCAGGCCCTGCCAGAGATCCAGCCGCTTGGTGAGGCTCAGAGGTCAAATGGAAGGAACACAATGGGACAGACAAAAGCTCTTTCTCTAAAGGAGAGGCCATCTGGAGGGCTGGGTTACTGACTAGCCTGCACTAACCTGATGTGTCCAGTCCCCTACCACCACCAGGGGCTGCTTAGGGCAAGCGAACATCTCTCCTCACGGGCTTGATCCTGCTTTTGTTGACACAGGAGTGAATCCGGAGTCGCTCACTGGATTTACACTTGTGACAGTGAGAGCAGGCTCAGGCTCAGGCTCAAAGTGTATCAGCACTTCCCAGGGAATGCAAAGAACTGTTCCCCTCTGGGGCTGCAGCTCTCGCAGACAGACCCAGAGATGCCATCCAGGTGAGTGGAGGCCTCGTTTCACTTGGCCAGTTATTTATTTATACCCCAGTAGCCTACACAGGCCCCAGCACAAACTGGGGCCCTATTCCATGCACATGCACATAGCAAAAAACAGGTCCTGCCCCCAAAGGTTTATGCTGTAAGGTAGGGGTGGGTAACCTCCAGCCCGAGGGGGCTGAATCTGGCCCCCAGCTTGCCTGGATCCAGCCCCTGGTTCAGGGCTCCCTCTCAGCTGGTGCTCCAGCCCCCCTCTCCCTCTGCAGCTTCCTCTGTGGGGCTGGAGCAGTGCTGGCTCCCTGCTTTTGTGGGGAGGAGCCCTGAGCTCCATGGGCTGTAGTCAGGCAATCCAGAGCTGGATCTGATCTATGGGCTCTGCCTGATGGGGGAGGAGCTTGACTGATTTTTCTGTGGGTCAGTGGCCCTGACCCAAAAAGGTTCCCCACTCTGGCTCTAAGGCCATAAAGAATGAGAGTGCAGTAAAAAAAAAAAGGCAGTAGACTTGAACTCATGGCCCATTTACAGCAAATACACAGAGTCATGCGCTAACTGCAGGGGCAGGAGGCCAACATGTCCCACTTGCTCAACTTTCTAGGGGGTACGTCTGCGCAGCAACGTTCTTTCAGAATAACCGACGTTATTCCAAAATTCAAAGCCCTGCCCTGCCCCTTCTGCATCCAGGTGCTGCTCTGCCCCTCCCCCCCCCATTTGTCCAGGTGTTCAGCAATTCCTTCTGCACTGCAAGCTATTATTTGGAAATAATGTCGAGCTGGAGGACTTCTAACTCCAATTCCTGGAACCACATTTCACGAGGCGTAAGGGAAGTCGGGGGAAGAGTGCTCTACCCGCACTTCCTGCTGTGTAGACAGCACGGAAAGCTGGAATAAGCTATTTCGACTTTAGCTATGCAATTGATGTAGCTCAAGTCGCGAAGCTTAACTCAGCTTTAGCCCTGCTGTGTGGCCGTGCCCCAAGCAGCAAGAGTCAATGCTAGCTGAGGGTTACGTCTTCAACTACACATGCTGGTTCATCCTGACCCATTTCTCTTCATGTGTTTTTAAGCAGCTAAGAGAAGGGCCCATAGCCACATTCAGAGCAGAACCCAGCTCTTGCCAAGCCAATCAGAGCTAAAGCAAAAGGTTCATCTGCCTGTCCCAGCCCGTTCCGTGTCAACCCCCCACCAACAATTCTACTTCTGGTCACAGGCAGAGCCTTGCCTTGGCTTTTGGCCATTTACAGGCAATTGGGTCTGAAATCCCTTTGCACTGAAGAGCAGCCCAGTGTGTTGGGACAGGGCTCTCATTGGCTCAGCAGAGCAGCCTGTGCCCTTTGCCCTGCAAGGCACCTGGGTCTCAGACTCCCCCATGAAACTGGGGCAGATCAGACAAGCTCCAGTGGGTTCTGAGCAGCACAGCCTTTCAGCCTGCCCCAGACGCTCCTGCCCAGTGTGGCAATTGCACGCTGCAGTGTCCTGCATGGCAGACGAAGGACAGGAGGGAGCCGAAATCACGTAAACCAGATTCTTTATTGAGACTGCTTGTCCCAGGGGTTCTCCAGCTCCCAGAGCCACTGACAGGGGCTGCATTACCAGGTGCAACCACACAGGAGGCCCCCTAAGTCCTAGAATCATAGAATCCCAGGACCAGAGGAGACCTCAGGAGGTCATCAAGTCCAGCCGCCTGCCCAAAGCAGGACCAACCCCAAGTCAATCGTCCTGGCCAGGGCTTTGTCAAGCCGAGACTTACACACCTCTAGGGATGGAGATTCCACCACATCCCTAGGGAACCCCTCCCAGTGCTGCACCACCCTCCTAGGGAAAGTTTTTCCTAATATCCAACCTAGACCTCCCCCACTGTAACTTGAGACCATTGCTCCTTGTTCTGCCATCTGTCACTACTGAGAACAGCCTCTCTCCATCCTCTTTGGAACCCTCCTTCAGATAGTTGAAGCTGCTACCAAATCCCCCTTCACGCTTCTCTTCTGCAGACTAAACAAACCCAAATCCCTCAGCCTCTCCTTGTAGGTCACGTGCTCCAGCCTCTCATCGTTTTTGTTACCCTCCGCTGGACCCTCTCCAATGCGTCCACATCCTTTTTGTAATGGGGGACCCAGAACTGTAACAATGCTTGGAATTCTTCCATCCCAAGTGCAGGACTCTGCACTTGTCCTTGTTGAACCTCATCAGATTTCTTTTGGCCCAATCGTCCAATTTAGTTAGGTCACTCTGGACCCTATCCCTGCCCCCACTGTATCTACCCCCCTCCTAGCTTAGTGTCATTTGCAAACTTGTTGAGGGTGTAACCCATCCCCTCATCCAGGTCATTAATAAAGACGTTGATCAGAACCAGCCCTAGAACCGATCTTTGGGGCTTGATACCAACTGCCAACCAGCCATCGAGCTATTGATCACTGCCCATTGAGCCCAACAATCTAGCCAGCTTTCTATCTGCCTTACAGTCCATCTATCCAATCCAGACTTCCTTAACTTACTGGCAAGAATACTATGGGAGACCATATCAAAAGCTTTGCTAATGTCAAGGTATATCACGTCCACCACCTTCCCCACGTCCACAGAGCCAGTTACCTCATCATAGAAGGCAATGAGGTTGGTCAGGCACGACTTGCCATTGGTGAATCCATGCTGACTATTTCTGATCACTTTCCTCTCTTCCAAGTGCTTCGAAATGGATTCCTTGAGGATCCCCTCCATGATTTTTCAGGGGACTGAGGTCTGTAGTTCCCTGGATTGTCCTTCTTCCTCCCTTTTAAAAGATGGGCACTACATTTGCCTTTTTCCAATTGTCTGGGACCTACCCCAGTCACCACGAGTTTCCAAAGATAATGGCCAATGGCTCTGCAGTCACATCAGCCAACTCCCTCAGCACCCTCGGCGGCATTAGATCCAGGCCCATGGATTTGTGTGTCTAGCTTTTCTAAATAGTTCTTACCGTGTGATTTCTCCACCGAGGGCTGTCCACCTCCTTCCCACACTGTGCTGCCCAGTGCAGCCGTCTGGGAGCTGACTTTGTGAAGACAGAGGCAAACAAAAGCATTGAGTACTTCAGCTTTTCCCACATCATCTGTCACTTGGGGTACGTCTAAACTACATGCCTTTCATAGTTTGGGCCTTTCTGCCATCTCCTGGCAAAGGGTTCCACAGGCTGACTGTGAAGAAATAATTTGTTTTGCTTGTTTTAAATCTGCTGCCTATACATTTAACTGGGTCAGCTTCTTGTGTTATGTCAGTGAAGAAGTAAATAACATTTCCTTATACTATTTTTCCACACTTTTCATGATTTTCGAGACCTCTGACATATCCCCCCACCCTTCAGTCATTTCTTTTCCAAGTGGAAAAGTCCCAGTCTTGTTAATCTCTCCTCATATGGAAGCTGTTCCTTACCCCTCATCATTTCTGTTGCCCTGTCTATGCCTTTTCCAAATCCTTTTCAGATGGGGTGACCAGACCTGCATGCAGTATTCAAGGTGTGGGCATACCATGACCTTATATAGGGGCAATATGATATTTTCTGTCTTGCTGTCTATGCCTTTCCTAATGACTCCCAATATTTGTTAATCTTTTAGGGTATGTCTACACTACAGCACTAATTCGAACTAAGCTAATTCAAATTAGCACATCTAGACTTAAAAACTAGTTCGAATTAGCGTTTTGCTAATTCGAACTAGCATGTCCACACTGAGTGGACCCTGAACTGGGGTTAAGGATGGCTGGAAGCAGTGCCGGCAGGACATCAGAGGAGGACTTAGAGCGTGGAGCTGCTGTCTCAGGCTAGCCAAGGGCTGTGCTTAAAGGGTCCCGACCCCCACCCCAGACAGACAGTTCTCAGGAGTTCCCTGCCTGCAAAGCAGTCCTATCCTGGAGTGCCCTGAGTGCCCACACTGGGCACATCACAGCACTCGGCCATCAGCCCAGCTGCACTTGCCGCAGGCTGCCATCCAGGGGGGGGGGTCAATCAAGAGGCTTCAGGAGAGCTTCCACCCCGAGGAGCCCGCAGAGCCAGCCCAGTCCTCCCCATCGGGAGCTCGTACCCCATTCCTCCCTCACCTCCGTCCACTTACCTCTCCCTAGCCCCCCTTCCTGATGTACAAAATAAAGAAAACGTGTGTTCAAAAATAGAAACTCTCTTTATTGAACAAAACTCGGGGAGACTGGGAAAAGGAGGTGGGAGAGGGAAAGAGAGAGGGTGGGAGAGAGGAGGGCAACTAAAATGATCAGGGGTTTGGAATAGGTCCCATATGAAGAGAGGCTAAAGAGACTGGGACTTTTCAGCTTAGAAAAGAGGAGATGGAGGGGGGATATGATAGAGGTCTATAAAAGCATGAGTGGTGTGGAGAGGGTGCATAAAGAAAAGTTCTTCATTAGTTCCCATAAGAGAAGGACTAGAGGACACCAAATGAAATGAATGGGTAGCAGGCTTCAAACTAATAACAGAAAGTTCTTCTTCACAAAGCAAATAATCAACCTGTGGAACTCCTTGCTGCAGCAGGCTGTGAAGGCTAGAACTAGAACAGAGTTTAAAGAGAAGTTAGATAAATTCATGGAGGTTGAGTCCATGGAGTGCTAATAGCCAGGGGGTAGAAATGGTGTCCCTGGCCTCTGTTTGTGGAAGGCTGGAGATGGATGGCATGAGACAAATGGCTTGGTCATTGTCTTCGGTCCATCCCCTCCAGGGTACCTAGTGTTGGCCACTGTCGGCAGATAGGCTACTGGGCTAGATGGACCTTTGGTCTGACCCAGTACGGCCATTCTAAGCTCAGGGCTCAGGGTCAGGGTCTCAGTGGTCCACCTTGATTTTCATGCAAACCTGCTTCTGGGTGGCCAGGCTGGCAGCTCTCCTGCCCTAGACGGCCACTTTCCTGTGCCTAGTGCGGACGTCGTGGATGAGGTCCACGATGTCCGCACTAGACCAGGCGGGCACCCGCCTCTTGCAGACCTGGGCAGGCTCCCGGGAGCTGCCAGCCTGGTCCCGGGAAGAGGCGGAGGGTGGCTGGCTTGAGCTGTGCCAGGTGCAGGGTCTGCTGACTGGGTGCTGGCAGGCTTGCACCTGGCATGGGCACCGTAGCCAGCCTGTGCCCCTTTAAGGGCTCCGGGGCCGGAAGGGGGGCAGAAGAGTTTCCCTGGTGGTGCCCAGAGTGGCCACCAGGGCAAGCTGGGGAGGGCTAGCCTCCCACTAGTTCGAATTAAGTGGCTACACAGCCCTTAATTCGAACTAGTTAATTCGAACTAGGCATTAGTCCTCGTGGAATGAGGTTTACCTAGTTCGAATTAAGCGCTCCGCTAGTTCAAATTAAGTTTGAACTAGCGGATCGCTAGTGTAGCGCTTATCAAAGTTAATTCGAACTATCGTCTGTTAGTTCGAATTAACTTTGTAGTGTAGACATACCCTCAGTTTTCAGGCTGCCACTGCACATTGAGCAGATGTTTTTAGGGAACTATCCACTATCCAAGATCTCTTTCTTGAGTGGTAACAGCTATTTTAGACCCCATCATTTTTGTATGTATAGTTGGGATTATATTTTTCGATGGCCATTTCTTTTATCAACATTGAATTCCATCTGCCCTTGTGTTGCCCAATCACCCAGTTTTGTGAGATCTCTTTGTAGCTCTTTGCAGTCAGCTTTGGACTTAACTATTTTGAGTAATTTTGTATTATCTGAAAATTTTACCACCTCCCTGTTTACCCCCTTTTCAAGAACATTTGTAAATTTAGCACTACTAGTCCAAATGCAAATCCCAGCAAGCACAACACTCATTCCTACTCTCCTCCTCCCCACCCTGTCTTGTAAGTGCAGTAGCCAGCAATGTTCTCACGATGATCTAACAATCCTTCAGTTACTTGAACCACCAGCTTTTTGTTATTCTACATCACCTGCCTCCCTCTTTTTTTTAACAAACTCCCTGCCCCAAAGGCAAAGCTGCAAGCAGCTCAAACTCTGCTGCATTTAAGAACTGCCTCTGGAGCCCGGGCATGGGGCTTTACGTAGATCTCAAGTATGAAATTCAGGGGTTCAAACTTCAGGGGGGCTACTGCCTCCCCAGGCTCCCATAAATGGTGCCCTTGCCAGTAAGAGGGGAGCCATGCACCTCATAGCCTGGCTGCCAGGCAGGAAGTGAGTCTCTGGCCCTGGCCCATTGTTGGGTGAGCTGGAGGCTAATCCATTCGGGGATCCTGTGGAACGTCCCTTTGTCATGCAAAGGGGCTGCCCCCTCCCTGCTTTGCTCTGCCTGGTGCCACAATCACTCAATGTGACAAACATAGGTCAGCAAGCACTGGTCAAGGCTCAGCCTTAAGCCTGGACCAGCCCCAGCCAACCCTCCCCAACACCTGATTTCTCCTTAATTACATTCCCCATCGCCCCTCAGTGTCATGCTAATCAGCCCAGGGTTGGCGCAGCTGCCTGGATTAAATTAGGCCCCAATAATACAAGGTAATTATATTTCCATGCAGGATCCGGAATTCTCTCTTCTGTGGCTAGCGGCAGGGAGGGGCCGTCTCTGAAAGGGAACTGGGGGCCAGACATGCAATTGGCTCTCCCAATATTTACTCTGGCAATTACCCCCCCATTCAGCCTTCACCCCTTTGGAGAACAGTGGCCTGAAAATGTGATTAGAGCCGTGGGTTAGGATTCGGGCAGACTGTGTGTGTGAGGGGAGAGACAGGAGGTGTGGCGAGGATGTGGTCGGGCTGGGAGCAGGGACAGGAAGTGATTTGGGCCAGTGAATTGCAGGGGCAGGAGGCATGAGGCTAACGCACTGCAGGGCCAATCTGCGTCCCTGAAGCAGCCAGAATCAGTGAGCACTTGAGAATATTTAGGAGCAGGGGGCCAACGTTGGTCCCGTGGGCAAAGTGGAGATTCATCGGAATCTGTGTCCTTTGGTTTAGCTGGAGTCTTCCATTCCTATCTCGTGGCCCTTTTTGCAGCAATTAGTGTAGGAGGTACATCTAAATATCCCCCAGACTTCTCCTTGGGCTGCGCCCGCGGTAGCTCAGCTCCTCTCAGCAGACGCCCAGCGCACTGCACAGCATGGTCAGTGCCAGGGCTGTGCAGAACAAGGCCCATTTTGAAAATTGTCAGCAAAATAGGTTTTTTTCGGTGACTGTTTTCATGATGTATCAGTTTCTTTTCTTCACTCTGTACAAGTAAGAACCACAAAGTCCATTTGACCGAGGGGGAAACTGAGGCACAGGGAAGGGGAGGGACTTGCATGAGGTCACACAGGTCAGTGAGCCAGAAATAGAATTCTGATCACCCGACTCCCAATCCGGGGCCCTGCACTCTGACCTGTCCTGCAGCCCCCTGACTCCTCATTGTCCACCCTCCACCCTTAGACCCTCCCCATCCCCTACCACCAAACAAAAAAAAAAGTGGGGGGGGGGGAGCTTTACAGAAAGCTCTGAATTTTACCGGGGGGACAAGGGCCAGGGCTAAGGGGCAAAGTTCATAGAATCATAGAATCATACAGCTGGAAGAGACCTCAGGAGGTCATCCAGTCTAGCCCCTGCCCTAGGTAGGACCAATCCCAACTAAATCAACCCAGCCAGGGCTTTGTCAAGCTGAGACTTAAAAACCTCTAGGGATGGAGATTCCACCACTTCCCCAGGTAACCCATTCCAGTGCTTCCCCACCCTCCTAGTGAAATAGTTTTTCCTAATATCCAACCTAGACCTCCCCCACTGTAACTTGAGACCACTGCTCCTTGTTCTACCATCCGTCACTACTGTGAACAAACTTTCTCCATCCTCTTTGGAACCTGATCCCCATATTTGGGGTCGGGAAGCAATTTTCCTCCAGGGTAGATTGGCAGAGGCCCTGGAGGTTTTTCGCCTTCCTCTGTAGCATGGGGTACAGATCACAGCTGGAGGATTCTCTGCATCTTGGGGTCTTCAAACTATTTGAAGGCTTCAATATCTGAGATATAGGTGAGAGGATTATTCTAGCAGTGGGTGGGTGAGATTCTGTGGCCTGCACTGTGCAGGGGGTCAGACTAAATGATCATAATGGTCCCTTCTGACCTTAAAGTCTATGAGTCTATGAGTCTCCCTTCAGGAAGTTGAAGGCTGCTACCAAATCCCCCCTCACTCTTCTCTTCTGCAGACTAAACAAACCCAAATCCCTCAGCCTATTTTGATAGGTCATGTGCTCCAGCCCCCTAATCATTTTGGTCACCCTCCGCTGGACCCTCTCCACATCCTTTTTATAGTGAGGGGCCCAGAACTGGACACGATTTTCTAGATGTGGCCTCACCAGAGCTGAATAAAGGGGAAGTTGTGTGTGGGGAGTCCAGGACTGGCCATGAGAAGCCTGTGATCAGAACTGAGAGGCCCCAGGGTGTGTGGCTGGCGAGAGGGGGCTGGAATAGCAGAGGGCTGTAGGTCCAGAATGAGGTGGCGTGGCAGCACTGTGTGTGTGGAGCCCGGGACTGGAGCAGAAGAGGGCTGGGATTTGGTATTGTGGCAGCAGCCCAGTGCCTGAATGACGGGGTGGCAGGTTGACAGTGAGGGACAATAACAGAGCTGGGAGGGGAACCCAGGGTTAGAAATGCAGGGGGCTGTGGTGCAGGACTTGGAGCCAGGGACAGAGCGGGGGCAGAGGGCTGGAAATGCCCCAAGGGCACACACCCAAGGGGGTGTATGTTGGATTTGCGGGGCATTGACAAATGCTGCAGATCAGGCCTGGGGGGAAATAGCAGAGCTAGAGGAGGAAAAGCAGCGCTGGAGTCGATGAAGAAACGTTGTAGCTCGCGAGGGATGGGACATATGTTCCAGAATTTGGACCTCTTGACTCCACCCCTGCTCCTCTTCACAGAGCTTGGCCTTTGAGTCTCTTACAAGCCCCTCCCCTTGTCTGCTTACGGCATCCTTACTCAGTGTGTGAAGTGCGTGAGCCCCCTCTGTCCTGGGGAAACGAGGTCACCAGTGACAAGGGGAAAGAATGGGAGAGGATTTGGCGTGTGCCGATCCCCTTCACTGTGGTCATTTAGAGCTGGTCCAAAAGCAGAAAGTCAGATACGTGGACACTAGTGTTTGTCCCAAATTGGGAAGGAAAATCCGAATATAAAAAAAAAAGCCAGGGGAAGAAACGTTGTGAAAATGTGGGTTTAGAAACGGTGCAGCATTTGTCACCAGGAAACTAATGGGGGTGGGGAATGTCCCAGTGTCTGGTACTGGGAATGGGAGATCCTGGGATTTGGCGTGAGACACAGACTGTCCCCGCCCTCAGGACTGGAGCAGCATTTCAGAAACATCAGGCCAAAGGGAAAGTCTCTTTTTTGTCCCACAGGGAAAATTTAACAATTTTATCAAAAATCTCCATTTTCCTGCAGGAAATTTCCATTTTGATGAAACCACCTTTTCCAAGGGGAAAATGTTTTGTGCAACAGCTGTTTCTCAGCAATAATTTCTTTCTCCCCAGCAAGTGCAGGGGCCTGCCTTCCTCACACCTCTGGCTCAAGAACCTTTGACCCCTGGAGGCTGGGGCGGGGGTATCATTTTCTCCAGAGGGGATTATACTGACAGTCACTATTCAGTTGGGATGAGCAGCCTTACACCAGTATAGCCAGTGTCTGGGGGGAGGGGGAGAGGCAGCTTTAACTGGTCCAGGATAGGTGAAAAGCTCTGGCTTTCTAGTGCGCAGTGGCGCTGGGGCTGTGTCGGCCCCAGGGTGTTTGAGACAGGGCGGGTGAGGTGATATATTTTATTGGATCAGCTCCCATTGGAGGGCGAGACCTGCACAGAGCTCTTCTTCAGAGCTGTCAAGTATCAGAGGGGTAGTTGTGTTAGTCTGAACCTGCAAAAGCGGCGAGGAGTCCCGTGGCACCTTATAGACTAACTGAACTGTAGGAGCATAAGCTTTCGTGGGCAAAGACCCACTTGCATCTGACGAAGTGGGTCTTTGCCCACGAAAGCTTATGCTCCTACACTTCAGTTAGTCTATAAGATGCCACAGGACTCCTCGCCGCCTCTTCAGAGCTGGGAAACACAGCTCTGTGTAAGGCAGGTCTGGCCTTACCATGATGTGAACTGAGGCGGCTGCCTCAGGTGCCAGACTTTGGCGGGGGAGGGCGCAGCTAGGAGCCACTTGGCCCAAGTGAGGCAGCATGGGGGCATAATTTGAGCTCCCCGCCTCAGGTGCCAAAATGTTGTGGGCTGGCCCTGGTGTGAGCTCACAAGCTGGTCTCTCACCAAAGGAGGTTGGTTGAATAATGGATACCACCTCCCGCCCCTCGTCTCTCGGCTTCTGGCGTAGTCAGGGCCTAACACAGAGAGTTGCCTTGCTGCTTCCCCACCCCTTTCTAGGGTGTCTGTGAACTTCTACAGGGGCTGCGAACCAGACCCCAGTTAGGGGAGTTCTTTACAAGCCTGTTGGTGAGTCGCTCCAGCCTCCCTCTGCCCCTTGCAGGTCAATGGCTCAGAGAGAGGCACCCAGAACCCTGTACAGATGAAGGGTGGCACCCTACCTTCTTGGGGAGCCCCTGGAGTGCCCCGCGCCTGTGGCAATGGGACACAGTGGGGTTCAGTGTCTGGGATGACCCCACCCTGCTCCCTCCTCCCCTGGGGACTGGCAGTGCAGAGCGTGGGTCCCAGCTGAGCCACTTAAGGGCCAACAGACGGAATCTGCTTTCAATAACCCCGCTCCAGGCTGTGGAGTGGAAGAGCCTGGGCATCTGAGAGCCCCACGCAGGCTGCGCAGGCCTTGGAGCTGAATTAGCCCGACGGCCCTGTATCAGGTGCCTCTAGCACTGGTCTGGAGGGGGAGGAGGGGGTTGGGGGAAGAGGGGGCCGGGACGGAGGACAGTCCTGGGCTGCACTTGCTTTCCTGATACCTCCTCGCCAGGACAGTGTCATCGAAGTGGCCTCACAGGCCTTATCCCCAGGAGATTCCTCTGAGCTGCTGGGTTCTTGCTACGTTCTCAGCCCTCAAGTCAAAGACTCCAAGTGACGGAGACTCTGCGCCCCCCCCCCCCCCCCGCAGCCACAACAGTGGCTGATCTCCCACCCCCACTGCGAGGAATGGGCTTTCTCTCAGGTCTGGAGTTTTCTGGCTCCCCCTCCCAGCCATCGGGCCCCATTCTGCCATTGCCTGCTGGGTTAGAGGCTCTCAGTACTTCCTCCCCAGGTAGCCGCTGTTCCCGTCTCGCTGTGACATCGATAACCCTACTAGCCCCCTCCCGAGCTGCTGGGACCCACCCCTTCCATGTGTGCCTCTGTTTCCTCCTTTGTGAGGGCCACGTCTCGGAGGGGCTGTTCTGGGCCTCAGCCTCTCTCTGTTCAGAGGAGACACCTCCCCTCCCCCTGTGCGTCTGACCTCACCCTCTGCTCCGGCAGATCGGCTTTTTGTGCTGCTCTCTCAGTGCGGGGACATGTCCCCCTTCCCAGTGCATCCCAAACACACTCTGCTCCCGCCCCTCCAGATCTCAGCCCAGGCCCATGAGGTGCCCTGCCTCGCTGGGTGACAGTGGCCCAGACAGTGCCAGGAGGCAGCCGTTTGTCCCTGGTCTTCTCAAGCCTACAGTACAGCCTGGGTTATGTGGGTCACATCCCCTCCCAAAGAGGCTTATGTCTCCGCAGCCTGCCCTGACAGCTGGGAACGGGGTCCTGGGGGAGGGGGAAAGGCCAGGCAGGGGGGTGAATCCTGCTGTGCAGGAAGTTGGAATGACCTGTTCCCGGAGCAGCACCCCTTGGTTCCCCAGGACTCCTACCAACATCGCTTGTTCTCTCCGGGAGGAGTCCTGCATTGGCCCCATCATAGGGCCCTTCCCAGATGATGGAAGGAGCTGGCCTCCCTCCAACCAGCAGCTCCCCGAGGGCCCAGGAGCAGCCCGACCCAGTCGCCCATCTGCAGGTGGAGAGCCTCACTGTGCAGCCCATGGTGCACATGGAAACAGGGCCTGTCTCAGAGCCAGGTAGCAGAGCTCAGCGCTGAGACACAAGCAGCAACCCACCTGCCCAAACAGCCCAGGCATCATCCGAGCCAGTCCCTGCAGCGCCAATGGCCAAAGGTTAGTGGGGACTGTCGGATAGTCCAACTTTCCTGGGTCAATGCAGACTGTGTGTACTGGGTGGAGGCATTTGGGGTGTGGGGGAGGGGATATTTGGGGGTGCTAGTTGGGAGTATTTGGGGGTGGTGGGGAAGGTATTTGGAGTACTGGGGGGTGTATAATGGGAGGATGTGTTGGAGTGCTGGTGGGAATATTTGGAGTGCTGGGGGTATTTGGGGGTTGTGGCAGAGGCGCTGAGGGTGCTGGAGGGGGGTGTATACTGGGAGGATGCATTGGGGTGCTGGTGGGAATATTTGGGAGTGCTAGGGGGTATTTGGGGGCTGTGGCAGAGGTGTTTGAGGGTACTGGAGGGGGGGTGTATACTGGGAGGATGCATTGGGGTGCTGGTGGGAATATTTGGGAGTGCTAGGGGGTATTTGGGGGCTGTGGCAGAGGTGTTTGAGGGTACTGGAGGGGGGGTGTATACTGGGAGGAAGCACTGGGGGTGCTGGTGGGAATATTTGGGAGTGCTAGGGGGTATTTGGGGGCTGTGGCAGAGGTGTTTGAGGGTACTGGAGGGGGGTGTATACTGGGAGGATGCACTGGGGGTGCTGGTGGGAATATTTGGGAGTTGTGGGGGGTATTTGGGGGTTGTGGGAGAGGCGCTGAGGGTGCTGGAGTGGTGTGTGTACTGGAAGGATGTGTTGGGGTGCTGCGGGGGATACTTGCACCCTCACAGTGTTACTCACTGTTACTGTGGCAGGGCGGTTAGTGCAGGCCCACGACACAGGGCCAGCCCATCAGTCAGCACCTGCCTTCGAGTCTCTTGCTCCCATAGCAGGGACTTGGGGCCTGGCTCTGTCACCTCCCCAGCCCAGCTCCCTCCAGCTCCCTGATTGCCCTCCAGTTCCTTGCCTGGTACACCCAGAGAGACAGACGCCCACTGCCCCCTCACTGGGCCTGGGTAAGAGCCCAGGGGAGACACCAATGCTGACCCTCAGAAAACTTGCCCTCTGAGGAAAGGGTAAGACCTGGGTGTGCTTAGTTCTGAGACAAGAAGATGGGGGGTGACCTGAGAACCCTCTTCTGACATGGTGAGGGCTGTTACAAGGAGGACGGGACAGTGATCAATTGCTCCCATGGCCACCGAAAGCAGCACAAGATGCAGCGGGTTCAACCAACAGCAGGGGAGAGTGAGGTTAAATATTGGGGGAACTTTCTAACTCTGAGGTCTGGAGTGGGCTTCCAAGGGAAACGGGGGAATCCTCATCAGTAGAGGGTCCTAAGGACGGGCTGGGCAAACCCCCTCCGGGCTCCTCTACTGTTACTCGTCCTGCCTCAGCACAAGGGGCTGCACTTGACAATTCAGCCCCTCCCCTGACATTTCTGTGATTTGGTGTCACAGCGTGGCACCCCCACGGCACCTCCCACGTAACCCAACGGCCACTGATCACCTAACACAATCTTACAGCATGGCACGCTCATATAGCATAGCACGATGCTCCATATAACACAGCATGGCACCCCCTGTAACACGGCACGACACCCCATATAACACAGCACAACACTCCCATGTAACACAGCATGGCACCCCATATAACACAGATTGGCATGCCCTGTAACACAGCATGGCATCCCCATATATCACAGCATGGCACCCCCTATATCACAGCATAGAATCATAGAACCATAGAGCTGGAAGAGACCTCAGGAGGTCATCAAGTCCAGCCCCCTGCCCAAGGCAGGACCAATCCCAGCCAATCCCATGGCACCTCCCATGTATTTGAGTACATCATATTCCCACACAACACAGCATGGGCCCTTCCCCCCCGCCTGGTGTGGCACCTTTGGAGCCATCCCCATGCAGGGCACTTCGGTGTCTGCTGATCTATGCGGCATCACAAGGAGCTCGATGCCCCCCCCAAGCTTCCCTCCCTGACATGATACTGCATGGGACCCCCTTCCAGGGAGCCCGAAGAGCAGAGGATCCTATGGCATCTCTTTCCTGGCCAGTGTGGCCTGGACCCCACCTGCCTGCCTTGCCCAGCACACGTGGACCAGCATGGCATGGCCTGCCTTCCCCAACCAACCCTAGGTGCCCCGATCCTGCTGCAGCAGGGCAGTGGGGCCCAGGAAAACCCTGTCCCCCTTTCCCAGTTGCTCTCTGCTGTGCACTAGCCCCTTCCAGGCCTGTCGCCGCTGCGGTGAGAGTGCTGCCGTCTGTTTGCCTCGGGTGCTGATTGGCTGCTTTGAACATGACATGAGCTGAATAGTGTCAGGACAGGCGTGTCCCATGGGCCCTGGAGGGGGAGGGGCTCTGCCGGGGGCTGGCAGATGGGGCTGCTCGTGCAGCGTGCCAGAGGAATACAATGTGCAGCAGTGAATCCAATCAGGGGCCATGTGCACTGAAAGGGGAGACGCTCTGGCAGGGGCGCTACTGGGAGCTCGGGGGCATCTGGCTCAGAGTCACCAAAGCAGAGCTGAAGGCGGCTCGGGGGAGCAGAATCCCGTGTGCGGTGCTGGCATGGCCAGCGCCTGGGAGAGACCCTGCCTGGCAGGCCCAGTGCTCCAGCCACTCACACAGTGGAGGCAGCAGCGAGATTCGAGGGGCCTGGCCTGGCACTAAAGCTGGGGGATGGGAGATTGTCTCCCCACCCTATGCCCCTGACATGGTGCAGGAGCCTGGAGCGCTGCACGTGTGTGTGCACATGGACACGCCCTGCCCTCGCTTGGCAGCTGGGCTCGGTGACAGCGAGTGACCAGAGCCGGGTCCTGTTCCCTGCTGCCAAGCAGTCCCTACGACTCCTGTGGCCAGCCCCTTCCCTGCGCCCCGGCTGTCCCCTGGAGGTGGAGACGAGGGCCAGACATGCTCAGTATTCATGTTCTTTGCGCGCGCCCTGCATCCTTTGTCTGGGGGGGTCTCAAAAGTGCTTGGCCAACATGACTTGCATGCCAGCCCCTCTCCGCAGGGTAGGGCAGAGTGACTGTCCTGACACAGACAGGAAAATCAAGGCAGAGAGAGAGAATTGCCCGATGGCAGGCAGACCTCATGTTGCTGGGGGACTCTGTGGAGGTGGTGTCTATTGGTAGAGAGGGGTAAACTGAGTTACAGAAGGGGCTCAACAGCATAGTCAGGATTCAAACCCAACTCTCCAGACCCTCCGGCACTAACCAGGCCCAGAAAAGAGGCTGAAATTGAACTGTCCATGTTCCCTGTAGCCTCTGGGACAAACGTGTTGAAATGGCTCCCCCTGCGGATGGGGGAGGGGGACAATCAAATCAGACAAGCAGGAGCAGCACATGCAGTTCTGGCTGGGGAGTCCAAGTGCTGGGGCTCTGGTCCTGAGCCTGCCGCTGACCTGCTGTGTGACCGCGGGAAGGAGCTTTCTTGTCTGTGTAGCACTGTCGCTCCCTGTGTGTGCTGCCCCCAGCACCTCAGCTCCCAACCCGAGCACTGGGCCATTGGGCAGGGATTAAACCACCACTGGCTCTAGGCTCCTGCACTGGGCCAAGCCCCCCAGCCCCTGAGCTCAGACATCGCCTTTGGCCCCTGCCCCTGAGGGCCCCCCACAGCCAAGCCAGGCAGGCTCCAGTGCCAGATTGGTCTACTGCTCCACCACCCAGCTGAGCCACCAGCCCCTTGACCCCAGCACCAGGCCAGCCCCAGCTCCTGATTGAGACATTTCACCCCCTTTCCCGACATCCCTGCCCACACGCTGGCTTGCTGCACCCTCCTCACTCCCCTCCCAAGAGGAGGAGGGATGCAGCAAGCAGGGGGATTTTTGTGTGGGGGTGTGTGTGTGTGTGGAGGACTAACGGGCAGGCAGCACGGCCTTGGGGAAGGGACAGGGCCAATGGGGCCCAGGTGCTGGGCGGGGGGTCAGTGGCTGCTGTGCCAGGGAAGGCTTAGCCCCCAGCAACCCTAAATAAAGCCTAGAGCTGAGCTTTTAGATCAGCATCCCACGTGCACTGAGCCATTGTCAGTGCTGGAGAGTCCGGCACAACCCACGTGGAGCTGCTCTGGGGGCTAAGCAGCGCCAGCGGGAAAACCTTCCACCGGATTCCCAGGCTGAATGTCTGGCTGCAGCTGCCCCAGTTGGATGGAGCGAGACCTTCCCCCGCTCGACTGCAGAGCCCATCAGCAGGCATCTGTTCTCTGTAACCTAGTCACCGTCGCTCCTACCCCGGCCGGATGGTGCATAGGGCCTGAGCTGGGAGCTGGCTTCTGACCACACATGCTGGATCAGGGCCCATGGGCCACATCTCTGCCTATTTCTCTCTGGTTTGTGGATCTCTCTGGGGTCACCCAGGGATACAGGTGCCCAGGGAACATTTCCCCTGGTGACTTAGGCACTGAATGAATTCAGCACCCAGGGGGCACGGTGGCAGCTGCAGTGGAGCCCAGAACTGGACTGAGGCCCACGACCATAGGGGCCTCGGAGCGCCCAAGCCCCCTTAGAAAATGAGGCGTAAATCACAGCGCAGTGAACTCAGCAAAGCCTAGCTGGCTTCAACAATCTGGGGCTGAGGCACCTTTGAAATTGTTCTTGTGCCTTTTACCTTCCCTGACACTTGTCCCCTCCTCTGCACCGGCCCATTGTAGGTCTGGCTACACGGCCATGGAAAGGCCCCTCTGGAGAATCTCAGAGCCTGATTCTCTGCCCTGGAGGCTCACTGGAATGTGTCTTTTGACTGCGATGAAACCAAATTGGCGCAACCTCCCTCTGTGCCATGCTGCCCGCAGAGGCCAGTTCCAAAGGGCTCTGGTGAGTGACCGGTCCTGAAAGGAGGGTCTAGCCCCCCCCGTATTATTCCTAAGAGGGGAGCAAGGAGGAGCCGGCAATCTGAGCAGAAAGGTGAACATCTTGAGAGAAAGCTCCCAGGGGGCATCCCCCTTAACTGGAACAGATGTAAAGTCTCCTCACAATAGGATTAGTCTGTGGCACGTGGACTCCTCTGGCTCTGCCGTGAAAGGGAGCCTGTCTGCAGACAATGGGCCATGATCTCCCCCATCAGTTCGCTGGGGTCACTCACAGACCCAGCCCAGAGGAGGCCAGGCAGGCTGCTGCTCATTCTCTGAGCCTCAGACATTTGAGGGCCGGGGCTGGCCAGAAAAGCAAGGACATTTGCATGTACCACCCCCGCTTCCAGATTCATCTCATTGGCCGGCCGCTCTCCCTCTTTGTATAGTTCCGAATAGAGGCAGGAGTCCAAACCTGTTGGAACCATCTGCCAGGAAGGGAGAGGGCGATATTCGATACGGAGCTGGGGGGACTGTGGCAACAGGCAGATTTATTGGCTGCAATCTGTTCCCTGAGTTCCCAGAGCAGCCAAGCCCAGAGGTGGAACCTTAGATGTCAATCCATTAATGAATTAATTAGTATTCCCTGTAATCCCAGGCTCCCAAGGAAATGAGTGTGTGTGCCCCAAATTACTGTGCAGTGGCCTCAGGTTTGGCGTAGGCAGGGGATCTCTCAAAGAAGTGAGCTCTGTGTGCTGTCAAGGAAACCAGCCAGCAGCCAGCACAGTGGTAATACCAGAGGCCGTGAGCCTCTCAGGGCCCTTGCTGACACTGACCTAAAGGATGGGGGCTCCAGGCCTGTCTGGGAGAAAATCTGAGCATCCCCATTCACAGGGAAATAGAGATGATGAGGACTTTCAGTGCCCAACTGAAAGTGGGACCCTGCAGTACCCAGGGTTGCACAAAACTTAACTAAGATCAGGACTCTGTTGTACCAAGTGCTGCACAGACCCTGGCTGAGGTCAAGGTGCCAGGTGCTGCACAGACATAAGGGGAGAACCGTGTTATCCACTCCTGTGAGTGTTACAAGTTGTATGATAATTGGAGCATTTCTTAAAGCCCCAGCTCTGGGAGTCAAGTGATCCCCTGAGAACTCAGCTGAATAGGGAAGGAAGTTTCTTGCCCTTTTGGTTGAAGGGGCCGCTCTGGCAATGTGACTAGATCGTGACCACCTGGTTCAAACACCAGCAGGCAAATAGAAACAATCCCACATTTATGGTTCTTTTCAAACTCAACTCACGCTTGCTTAGGCCCAAATCATGATTTTCGAGTTGAAGGTGCTAGATGATGTGGTCTGTGCTCAAAAGAGTTTGCAAGACAGACACAGGGTGGGTTCAATTAGCTCCTGGAACAACGGACCAAGGGACAGGGTTGCTCATCACTTGGAGCCTTTCAATCCAGGGTGGTTGTCTCTTTTGGTAAAATCCATTCTGGCTCAAGCACGTATTAATCCAGGGATCCCCTGTGCTATGCAAATTGAAAATTACTCTTGAATGTAGCAGCAGCAGTAGAGATTAAAAAGATTGAGACATTTCATCTTAGAAAAGAGGAGACAAGGGGGGATATGATAGAGGTCTATAAAATCATGACTCATTTGGAGAAAGTGAATAAGGAAAAGTTATTTATTTGTTCCCATAACATATGAATTCAGGGTCACCAAAATGAAATTCACATGTAGCAGGTTTAAAACAAACAAAAGAAAATATTTCTTCACACAACACACAGTCATCCTGTGGAACTCCTTGCCAGAGGATGTTGTGAAGACCAGGATTTTAAAAGGGTTCAAAAAAGAGCTAGATAAAGTCATGGAGGTTAGGTCCATCAATGGCTATTAGTCAGGATGGGCAGAGCTGGTGTCCCTAGCCTTTGTTTGTTAGAAGCTGGGAGCGGGTGACAGGGGAGGGATCGCTTGATGATTGCTTGTTCTGTTCACTCCTGCTGAGGCTATGTCTACACTACACTGTTCTTCCGGAAAAAGCCATGCTTATTGCAAACCGTAATTTGCATTTTTTCTGCGTCTTTTTTCAGAAGAGGATTTTCCAACATTTGGCCCATCTACATTGGGCCAAATGTCAGGGAAAAAATCCATGTTCAGAACAACTTTTCTTCCTCATAAAACGAGGTTTACAGGGATGCCAAAAAAGTGCGTCTGCTCTTAGGAAATTTTTTTTGGAAGAGTAGATGCATTCCCTGTAGTATAGACATAGCCTTGGGCACCTGGCATTGGCCACTGTTGGAAGACAGGATACTGGGCTAGATGGACCTTTGGTCTGACCCAGTACCGTTCTTGGGTTCTTATGTTCTCATGTACTACTACAACTAAACTGCATTAACATGGCACATGCCACAGATAAATCAATCCAGAACTTAGAAGGGCCTTCTGATTCTAGAGATACAAGACCTTCTTCAAAAGCGTGGCAATGACAGGCACCTTTTTCAAAAGGGACTTAGGCACTTAGGAGGTGAGTCAATTGGAAAGCCCGTGGCACTGAAGGGCTTTGGTCCCTTCTAGGCTGCTCTGGGGACGCTGGTCGGTGCTAGCAGCCCAGGCGGGGTCGGGTGCTCGGTGCTGTACTCGGTGCTGGCAGGGTACAAGGTCCCGCCTGGGAAGTCTCGGAGCCGGCCGCAGGAGCGCTGGGAGGGCCGGCCCGCCAGCAGGAGGAGCCTGCCAGCCCCAGCTTACCGCGGCCCCTCGGAAAGGGGAGGAGTCCCAGGCAGAGCAGTGGTGCAGAAATTGCTCCGGGGAATCTTTCAAAACTGCCGCGGCCCCGGCTCACCGCGCAGAGCCGGGAGCTGCCCGAGGGGAGCGTGGTCCGGAAAGGGGCCGAGAAGGCGCAGCCCAGCCTCGCTCGGGCCGGGCGGGGCCAGGCGCGGGCAGGCTGGGGGCTCGGGCGGAGCTGGCCAGAGCCCTGGTGCTGAACCCGCGGGCGGGCGGAGCGGCATGGCGACCGGCCTCTGAGAGCGGCGCCGGCGAGGACTCGCTCGGGGGCGGCGGCGGCTCGGCCAGCGGCCCGCTCTGCGCTCCTGCAGGTGAGGCTGCGGCCGCGGCGCGCTGGTGGCACTGGGCGGCCGAGCGGGCCCTTTGGTCTCCGGGAAAGCAAATACCCCGGGCGGGATTTCAAACTGCCAGCTGGGATTGCGGGGTGAGTTGCGGGTCCCGTGGCTGGGATATGCGGGTTGAGTTGCGGGTCCCGTGGCTGGGATATGCGGGTTGAGTTGCGGTCCCGTGGCTGGGATGTGCGGGGTGGGTTGCGGGTCCCGTGGCTGGGATATGCGGGTTGAGTTGCGGGTCCCGTGGCTGGGAGCTGAGTGGGTTGCGGGTCCCGTGGCTGGGATCTGGGTGGGTTGCGGGTCCCGTTGGCTGGGATGTGCGAGGTGAGTTGCGGTCCCGTGGCTGGGAGCTGGGATGTGGCGGGGTGAGTTGCGGGTCCCTTGTGTGGGAGCTGGGTGGGTTGCGGGTCCCGTGGCTGGGAGCTGGGTGAGTTGCGGTCCCGTGGCTGGGAGCTGGGATGTGGCGGGGTGGGTTGCGGGTCCCGTGGCTGGGAGCTGGGTGGGTTGCGGGTCCCGTGGCTGGGAGCTGGGTGAGTTGCGGGTCCCGTGGCTGGGATGTGCGGGGTGAGTTGCGGGTCCAAAGCAGACTCCGGGCTTGCTGAATAACAGACGCTCTCGGACGAGGCAGAAATGGGGCAGCGCTTCGGATCCACTTGACCGCCGAGTTGAAGCCCGGAGCCGGACCGGGGGCGTGGGGCCGGGGCTGTCTGCGAGCAGGGAGCCCCGGCGAGCCCACAATTAATTCATCCTTCCCCAGAGCTCCCCCGCCGGAGGCGAGAAGCCCCGAGTCACCGACAGCTGCGGAGCCCTGTGGCCCGGGCCGCGTTAGGCCCCGCGGGCAGCGTGGTCTGTGGGGCGGGAGTGGTTGGGCCCGACTGCGAGCTCCTGCTGCCGCCTACGGGCCCCCGCGGCCGCGGTGAGAGTTTGTGACTCGGAAATTTTGCCCCGGCCGAGCGAAGTTCCCGCTGGCTTGTGGCTCCGTGTCGCGGGCCAGCAACGCCAGAAGCGGGCGGATGAGTGAACGGGGCATTTCCCCGAGGTCTCCGCTCCGCCTTGTGCCGGGCGGCGCCGCGGGAAGCGTTTTCCTGCCCTTGGCGTTTGCTGAGAGAGCTGGGGAGGGACACAAAGTGCTAGAGGCCCCCGGGCCAGGAGATTTTCCTCCCTCTCTCCCTTCTTTCTTCTTTCCTCCGCCCTTCTCTCCCTCTCTCCCTCCCGCCCTCATGTTCCAGCCGCTCGAGAATTCTAAAAGCTCCCAGCTGGTACCAAACACTGATGAACACCAACCACTTTAGAAGAGGATTCCTACCGCCCGTGCCCGGCGGACCCTGCCGGGGTGCCTGCCTTGCTTGCACCGCACTGCCTGGCTCCTGAAACCCTCCTCTGGATACTCCAGCCGACCCCTGGGCCTTGCTCCCTCACTTCCCTGGCTCTTCCCATTTCGGGGAGAAGTTTGCAATGTAGTAAACAGCTGCCCCAAGTGAGCAAGTGGGGGACAGGCAGCCTGGGGCAGCTGAAATGACCTAGGCAGGAGCCAGCGCAGATGCCAGCCAGGGGCATTCAGGGTTGACAGCAGAACATGGCATTGGTGGGGCTTGAAAGTGCAGAGGAATCGGCCGAGGGATCTCTGGCTCATCGCTGGCAAAAGCACCGAGCAGCTGAGCTCCACGGGCTGCTAAGAGCCTTTGGGGGGAATGGTCCTTGACCACATCATGAGCAGAGGCCCCCAGAGGCTCCGAGGGGTTGGCCCAGCTGTCCTGCTGGCACTTGGCCTGTTTGCATTTCCAGTGCCTATGCACTTTTCATTCACAAGCAGGTAGCCACTGGGAGGGACCCACCTCTGGGGGGAGCAGTGTCTCCTGAACAGGGCACAGCAACACTGTACAAGGGCTTAGTGAGGACGTACAGCAGACTGGCATGTGCCACTGGAGCTGTGGAGGGGTTTAGGTGGGGGAGAATGGAATTACCTAGCTTGGGATTTAGTCAGGACACCGGAATTAACTGCCCTGCTCTTGCAAAACACACCACGGGGTCACTGGCTCTCCTCCCGCAGCGCAGTGCACTCAGCTGATGGGGTCCACCAAAGAGAAACACTGAAACGTGAGCTCCTGGGTGTACTGCATGGTCCCTACTCCCCACCCGCCCCCACTGGCCTGAGTAAGGCAAGAGTAACTAATTAGCTTTGCTCGGGGAGGCTGTGTATGTGAGTGACAGGCATTTAACACCAGGGAAGAGAGAATGTTTCCAGGCACGGATCTTCCTGGAGAGCTGGTCAGGGCGGGAAGTTGAGTCTCGGTGCCTGGGTAAGGAAACATCTGAGCCTCAGGGGCAGCAGAAGTCACCATGACCCCTGTTGCTATTCCCCCAGTACCAGGCTGCTAAGTCTGCTGCCCCAGAGCAGCCTCTGATGTGTACTGGGACTCACCCCAGGGAACTGCTGGTCCCAGTGGCGTGTAGGGGGCTGCAACGCAGGAGAGAGTAGAAGGCTTTGTGATTTGGGCACATCGTTGGGGAAAGGGACCAGCACCCCACCAAAGCAGCGTCCCAGCTAGCTCTGGCACTTGAATGTTTCCTATAACAGCCATCAGCTAGGGCCTTTGAGTGGGCTGTAAGCCTTTGTCATGGGGTCTGCCTTCAGTGCAGCTGGAAGCTGACCTGGGGAGACAACTGGCTAGTTCTGCCTGGACTGGCAAACTGAAAATAGCCACATGGTTGTTGTGGTAGCCTTGGTGAGCCACCTGCGCCCAAGGCCCTGCAAACCCCGGGTTCGGTCTCAGCCCAAGCCCCTGCCAACTGCCCCATCCAGACCGCTCTTTTTAGCATGGAGCTTGTGTCTCTCTGCTCAGGGTAAGTGTCTCTTCAAGGCTAACAGCCCAGCTTCCTCTGCTTGTGCTAGAGGAGCAGCTTCTCTAGCCGGCAGACGTAGTAGCTTTGCACCTCTGAGGTGGTCTAAGCTTTAGAGGGGAACAAAGATCTGGACTCAGTCAGGGAGGGTCGCACATGTTATTTGCGTCTTGTAATTTTTCCATAAGGGCAGTAGCACAGACCCTGAAGGGCCTGCCCAGTTTCATGACCTGATTTCCATTGACATGACTTTGGGTCTCTTGGTTTATCAACTCCCGGTGTCTGAATATGCAAATTACTGCGATTGCAGTAACTGACTCTGCTGTCTGGGTCTTCCCCTCCCCCCGCCCCCTCAAGCAATTCATGGATTTCTTCTGGTTTCTCTTGTTGGTGTGCTGGCAGCACCAAGAGGCCTAAACTCAAACTCGGAGCCTGGCTGTGCTGGGCGCACCCTCTTCCCACTCCTGAGATCTGGGCGTTTCTCATGCCAGGCACTGTCTCCCATCTCTGTAACCAACTGCACCCAGCTGCTGGCTCTGAGTGCTGCTGCTGGACCATGGGCTAGTCCAGCATCCCTGGCCGGAGAGAGGAGGGGCCGAGGTGTAAGTGACCCAAGCTGGGTGCTTTCCTCTCGCTCCCTGACAGTGAGGGAAGGGGAAGTAGAGCAAGCAGTGCCCTGGTAAGGTGGGCATCAGCCCCCTCTCCCTTCCTAAATGGTGCCCTGGCTGCTGCCTGTTAGTGATTCATGCCCCTGTGTCCTAGTGCAAGAGTGACTCTGATTCACGTCCCTTTCTGACCCTTTAGCCTCAGTTTCCCAAGGAGGATTTCTCCCAGCTGAAGTGCTGAGCTGTGACCCCGCATTGAAACTTTACTTATTGCAGATTGCAGTAGTGTGTGTGTACATCTGTGCCTATGTGTGTACATGCATCCCTTGTATGTGTGTACATGCATCCCTTGTATGTGTGCACATGTACATATGAGCACGTGTACGCATTAGTGTGCCCATGCGTGTGCTGTGAGTGTTTCTGTGTACATGCATGTTCACATGCACAGCTGAGTATGTGTGTGGCTGTTTGGGTGTGGGTGTGCAAGCATGGGGGGCTGGCTGTGGTGGATAAAAACCCAGCTGCTTTCTGGACTCTTTCTGCCTCCCAGACAGCTGTGTGCAGGCTGTCGCAGTCAGAGCAGGAGAAGCGCTGATCCCTCCCCTCATCTGCATTTCCAGCACTAGGGGTGGGGTTTTCAGGGCACTGAGCACAGAGAGCTGCAGGATCTGGCGCCAGTGGGAAGGGGGTCAGAGCTGGTGCATGACTGCTTTGGGGTTCTGGCTGGGTGGTTTTTGTAAGTTTGAGGCAGGGACCTGGAGCTAAGCACAGCGCCTGCTCTGCTGCTGACTGGGGCCTGATTCTGATCCCATTCCACCGGTGACTGCACTTCTGCCATTGCAGCTGTACGGGTTTAAAAGAGGTTGTTCAGTTTGGAAAACGGAAGACCGAGCTGGGACATGACAGCAGCTTTCAAGGGCCTAAAAGGGTATTACAAGGAAGAGAGAGAAAAATTGTTCTCCTTGGCCTCTAGGGATAGGACAAGAAGCAATGGGCTTAAACTGCAGCAAGGGAGGTTTCGGTTGGACATTAGGAAAAGCTTCTTACCTATCAGGGTGGGTAAACACTGAAATACATTTTCCCAGAAACTTCAACACACAGGCCAAGAGTGGGGAGGAGGGCAGATGAGCTGGCCTGGTTCCCAACTGCAGTGGAAATGGGTTCTGATCCAGGTGGTGGGATGGAGGAATCCATGGTCCAGATCCTGGCCAGTACTGTGGCCCCTTTGGCAGTAGACTAGGGGTGTGTCTAGACTACATGCCTCCTTCGACGGAGGCATGTAGATTAGCCAGATCAGAAGAGGGAAATGAAGCCGCGATTAAAATAATCGCGGCTTCATTTAAATTTAAATGGCTGCCCCGATCTGCCGATCAGCTGTTTGTCGGCAGATCGGGGGAGTCTGGACGCGATGCGCCGACAAAGAAGCCTTTCTTCATCGGCACAGGTAAGCCTCGTGAAACCAGGTTTACCTGTGCCGATGAAGAAAGGCTTCTTTGTCGGCGCATCGCGTCCAGACTCCCCCGATCTGCCGACAAACAGCTGATCGGCAGATCGGGGCAGCCATTTAAATTTAAATGAAGCCGCGATTATTTTAATCGCGGCTTCATTTCCCTCTTCCGATCTGGCTAATCTACATGCCTCCGTCGAAGGAGGCATGTAGTCTAGACACACCCTAGGTGGTGTAAGCAGGCACCATTGCTAACCCAGGTTTCCAGCTGCCTCTTCCTTCTGCGATATTTACTGACCACAGACTCTGGGAGCTTGGCTTTGAATCAGTCCCTAGAGATGACCCTTGCAGAAGCACAATGTCCCCTAGCGCCCCACTGGGACACTGGGCAGGGATTCCTAGATTCACACATTCCATGGCCAGATGAGATTGTTGTGATCCTCCAGCCGGACCTTGCCAGAGACGAGCTCCAAGATCAGAACTTTTAGAAACAGAATTCTCAATATTAAACTAGTCAGCGATGGAGAGTCCATCACAACCCTCTGCAAATTGTTCCAGTGGTTGATTATGCACCCTGTGAACAATTCATGCTTTACTTCCTGTCTGAATTGGGTTAGCTTCAGCTTCCAGCCACTGAATCATGTGAGATCTTTCCCTGCTAGACCAAAGATCCCATTAAATATTAAATGTTTGCTCCTCATGCAGGGGCCTAACAGGTACTTGTAGACTGATCAAGTCACCCCTTAACTTTCTCATTCTTAAGTTAAATAGCTTGTGCTCCTGTGGTCTATAAGGCAGCTTTTCTAATTCTTTGATCATTCTCTTGGCTCTTCTCTGACCTCTCTTCAATTTATCACTGCCCTTTTTGAATTATGGATGCCAAAGGTAGACACAGGATTCCAGCAGTGGTCACACTAGTGCCCATTACAAAGGTAGAAGAACCTTCTACTCCTACTTGAGATTCCCCTGTTCAGGCATCCAAGAATTGCATTAGTCCTTTTGGCCACCCCATTGTACTGGGATCTACCTCATGTTCAGCTGATTATCCACCATCACCCCCAAAGTATTTTCAGTCACTGCTTCATCAAAATTTTGTGCAGTACGAAGGCAAAGCCTTACAGAAGTTCAAGTCAGTTCCAACAACACTATTATCTTTACCTCCCAAACTTGTAATCTCACCAAAAAAGATATCAGATTAATAGGCCATAATTACTGGTCAATCTGTTTAACCTTTTAAAATATACTATCATAACAGTAGTTTTCTTTCAGTCCTTTGTAACTTCCCTGATGTTCCAAGACTTATTGAAATTCAACATTAAGGGCTCATCTAGATGTAAATGAGCCCTACTGAAATGAAGCATGGATTTAAATATCCCGCACTTAATTTGCATATTTGTGTCCTATCGCTGTTTCTAAAAAGGGTATTTTGAAAGTGAAACCACAGTCTAGATGCGGTTCTTTAAAAAAAAACCTTTTTCAAAAGAACCCATACTCCTGAAAAAAAATGAGGAATACAGGTTCTTTTGAAAAAGGGTTTTTCCCCCAAAATAACTATGTCTAGACTGTAGTATCACTTTCAAAATACCTTTTTTGAAAAAAGTTATTGGACGCAAATATGCAAATGAAGCACGGGATATTTAAATCCATGCTTCATTTGCACTTTCGATTGGGCTCATTTACATCCCTCTTTTGAAAGAGGGATGTAGTCTAGACATAGCCTAATAGTCCAGCAAGATCCCCAGCCAACTCTTTTAGAACTCTTGGATTCAAGTTAGCTAGACCTGCTGATTTTAAATTAATTTAGAAGCAGCTTTTAACAGCCTCCTGATATACTAGTGGGATGGAGGAAATGTTATCACAATCATAAAGTGACACTACATTATCTGTTTTTCCCTGAATACAGAACAGGAATATTTATTGAACACTTCTGCTATTTCTGTATTGTTATTGAGAATTTTCCCTTTTCATCTAGTAATGCACTAATGCCATTTTCCGGATTCCTTTTGTTCTTAATATATTTTTAAAAGTCCTTATTGTGCTGATTCACAGTGGGCAGCATCCCCTACCACAGGGATTTCCAATCCTGCCCTCCTAGGAGGTTGAGCTTAGGTGCCCCCCTGCACTGCCTGGCAGGCAGGTGAAGAAGGAAGACCACTCTAAGCAGCTCCAGGCTGGAAAGGAGAAGCCCCAGGGTTCCTGCCTGCTCCTAGGCCTGTTTCAGCCCTGTCAAGTCCCAATTCTGAGTCCCATTCTCACCTCTACCCCACCCTGGGCCATGCCCAATTTTGTGCAGGGACAGAGCCCCCTCAGTATTTCCACAGGAAGGGCACTAGCCTGCTGCCTCCCTCCCCACCGCCCCGATGTCTCAGCACCTCACAGTCTTCACTACACTGATCCTTTCAGCCATCTGTGAGACAAAGCCACAGATGAGAGAGCAGCGGGCCAAAGAGGCCAAGTGATGTGAGAAAGGTCACAGAGAGAGCAGGTGAGCCAGGGACAGAGCCTCAAAACTGGGGACATTCCAGAAGAGTAGAAGAAAGCTAATACTGGACTAGTTTTCAAAAAGGGTAAACAGGATGACCCAGGCAATTATAGACCTGTCAGCCAGACATCAACTCTGGGCAGGGTACTGGAGCAGCTGATACGGGATGCAATGAATAGTGACCTAAAGGAGGGTAATGCCAAAAAAGAACCAAAAAAGTGTCACCAGGGCTTAACAACCAAGTAAAAGAAGTAGTGAGAGATAAAAAGGCATCATTTTAAAAGTGAAAGTTAAATCTTAGTGAGGAAAATAGAAAGGAGTATAAACTCTGGCAAATTAAGTGTAAAAATATAATAAGAAAAGCCAAAAAGGAGTTTGAAGAGCAGCTAGCCATACACTCTAAGGCTGTGTCTACATTGGCCACTTGAATTTCCGCAAGAACACTGACAATCTCATGTAAGAAATCAGTGCTTCTTGCGGAAATGCCATGCTGCTCCCGTTCGGGCAAAAGTCCTTTTGCGCAAAAGCTTTTGCGCAAAAGGGCCAGTGTAGACAGCTCAGATTTGTTTTGCGCAAAAAAGCCCCGATTGCGAAAACGGCGATCGGGGCTTTTTTGCACAAAACAGTTCTTCCCTGTCTACACTGGCCCTCTTGCGCAAGTATTCTTGCGCAAGAGGGCTTTTTCCTGAGCGGGATCGTGAAAGTATTTGTGCAAGAAGCACTGATTTTGTACATTACAAAGTCAGTGCTCTTGTGCAAATTCAAGCAGCCAGTGTAGACAGCCGGCAAGTTTTTGCCAGTCTAGATGCACCCATAGAATAACCTAATTTGTTGTGGGAAAAGTCAACATGGTTTCTGTAAAGGGAAATCATGTCTTTATAATCTACTAGAATTCTTTGAGGAGGGTCAACAATCATGTGGACAAGGGGGATCCAGTAGATATAGTGTAGTTAGATTTCCAGAAAGCCTTTGACAAGTTTCCTCACCAAAGGCTCTTAAGTAAAGTAAGTTGTCATGGGATAAGAGGGAAGGTCCTGTCATGGATTGATAACTGGTTAAAAGACAGGAAACAAAGGGTAGGAATAAATGGTAAGTTTTCAGAATGGAGAGAGGTGTCCCCCAAGGGTCTATACTAGGACCGATCCTATTCAACCTATTTATAAATGATCTGGAGAAAGGGGTAAACAGTGAGGTGTCAAAATTGGGAGATATTAAACTGCTCAAGATAGTTAAGACCAAAGCAGACTGTAAAGAGCTTCACAAAGATCTCACAAAACTAGGTGATTGGGCAACAAAATGGCAAATGAAATTTAATGTTGATAAAGGTAAAGTAATGCACATTGGAAACAATAACCCCAGCTATACTTACAGTATGATGAGGACTAGTTTAGCTACAACTACTGAAGAGAGAGATCTTGGAGTCATTGTGAATAGTTCTCTGTAAAACATCCACTCAATGAGCAGCGACAGTCAAAAAAGCAAATAGAAAGTTAGGAATCATTTAAAAAGGGATAGAAAATAAGACAGAGAATATCTTACTGACTCTATATAAAACCATGGTATGCCCACATCTTGAATACTGCATACAGGTATGGTTGCCCCATCTCAAAAAAGATATATTGACATTGGAAAAGGTTCAAAAAAGGGCAACAAAAATGATTAGGAGTTTGGAGTGTGTCCCATATGAAGAGAGATTAAAAAGACTGGGACTTTTCATCTTAGAAAAGAGGAGACTAAGGGTATGTCTACAATACATGGCTCCGTCGACGGAGCCATGTAGATTTGTTTATTGGGCAAAGGCAAATGAAGCCGCGATTTAAATGATCGCGGCTTCATTTAAATTTACATGGCTGCCGCGCTGAGCCGACAAACAGCTGATCAGCTGTTTGTCCACTCAGCGTGCTAGTCTGGACGCTCCCCTGCCGACATCAAAGCCCTTTGTCGGCAGCCCTGTTATTCCTCGTGGGATGAGGTTTACCGGGGCTGCCGACAAAGGGCTTTGATGTCGGCAGGGGAGCGTCCAGACTAGCGCGCTGAGCGGACAAACAGCTGATCAGCTCTTTGTCAGCTCAGCACGGCAGCCATGTAAATTTAAATGAAGCCGCGATTATTTAAATCGTGGCTTCATTTGCCGTTGCCTACAAACCTAATCTACATAGCTCCATCGATGGAGTCTAGACACAGCCTAAGGGCGGGGGTGGGGGGGTATGATAGAGTCTATAAAATCATGACTCGTTTGGAGAAAGTGAATAAGGAAAGTTATTTACTTGTTCCCATAACATAAGAACTAGGGGTCACCAAATGAAATTAATAGGTAGCAGGTTTAAAACAAGCAAAAATAAGTTTTTCTTCACACGGCACATGGAACTCCTTGTTAGTGGAACTCCTTGCCAGAGGAGGTTGTGAAGACAAAGACATTAACAGGGTTCAGGAAATAACTCGATAAATGCATGGAGGTTAGGTCCAGGATGTGTAGGAATGGTGTCCCTAGTCTCTATCAGAAGCCGAGAATGGGAGACGGGAGAGAGATTGCTTGAAGATTCCCTGTTCTGTTCACTCCCTCAAGGGCATCTGGCATTGGCCACAGCTGGGAGACAGGATACTGGGCTAGATAGACCTTTGGTCTGACGCAGTATGGCTGTTCTTATATTCTTATGCCATTGATGCCCATCAGCTTGGGTTTCTGGAGAATAGATCCTGGCAGACGAAGTTGGTAGCTTTTTAAAATGAGATTACAAGTTTGGTTGATAACAGTATCAGTGTTGATGTAAAATATATTTAGGTTCTGGTAAAAGCATCTGACTTGATGAAGCAGATCTTTTGGTTACAATATTAGAACAATGTAAAATGTAAATGGCACCTTAAATAGATTGAAAACTGGGTAGGTCTCAAGATGCATCTGTAAATAGAAAATTGTCATCAGGGAGGTCTGTTTCCAGTGGGGTCCTACAGGGATTGGCTCTTGGCTCTCAGCTAACATCTTTATCATGACTTGGAAGAAAACAAAATCATCACTGGGTACAAGCAAACAATATCCGTTTGGATACAGCGCAGTGAGTGTACCCAGCTAGAAAGAAAGGCTCTAGGCCCTGCTTCCAGGGTGGGGACTCACTCTGGAGCAGCAGTGGCTCTGAAGATTTGGGGGCTCTCGTGGACAATCGATTGGGCATGAGCTCTCAGGGTGCCACTGTGGCTGAAAGGTGAACGTGATCCCAGTAGGCATAAACAGGGGACTCTCAAGTAGGAGCAGCGAGGTTTATTGTACCTGCGCACCTGGCTCTGGTGTGACTGCTGTGTCTGGCTCTAGTGCCCCCCATCAAGAAGGATATTGGTGAAGTGAAGGCGCAGAGCAGAGCCCTTGGGGATGATTAGAAATCCCACGTTCAAGTGGAAGACTCAAGGAGCTCTGTCTAGTAAGCCTAAGAAAGAGACAGTCTGGGGTGACTGGATCACAGTCTAAAAGTAGCAATGTGGGGAACAAGTGTGTAATAATGGGCTCTTCTGGCGAGCAAGATGTAACTGTGGCGTAGTGGGGGTGCTGTCTGCTCTGTGACCCGGGGTCCCCCTGCGCTGTGATGTGAGATTCTCGGTGTCTCTCCCAAATGTGTATTAACCCAGACACCCAGGCTCAGCCTCCCAGCCTTTGCAATAAATTCTGCTCAATTGTTAAATCTTTTACCCCTTTTGTCCCCCATTTTTCTATTGAAAAGAAAAGGGAAAAATATAAAAAAGTGAGGAAAGGGGGAAAATCCCAGAAAAGTCAAACCAAAATGGTTTAAAATGAAACAAAAATCTTCATTTCATTTTGGAAAAGCGATTCACATTGAATATTTCACTGAAAATGGGGGAAATGTAAAAGGTCCAATTAACAAACCTGTTTGCTTTCTGGCTTTTTCATGACACCCCTGCCCTGGTCTGAGCTGCCGCAGGTACTAGCTGGTGATAAGATCCTGCAGCTCGTTGATCAAATCAGCTGGGTTTGTCAGTGCAAGGCCAACAAAGCCCCTGTGTGTGTTCCTGGGAGAGGTGCTGTTCATTCCCTTCCTTCTCATGGTGCACAGCCTGTCCTGCTGAGGAGCTCTGGATCCCATCATTAGCCACACGGAGCTCAACAGCTGTTGGCATCTACAGGACTCAGCAAAAGCCAGAGTTGCAGACTCACACCCTGAGTACTGAGTCCAAACCCCAGTGTGATCAGGGGTCACCCACTGAAATGAAGAGGCAGCAGGTTTAAAAGAAACAAAAGAAAGTATTTCTTCACACAACACGCAGCCAACCTGTGGAACTCCTTGCCAGGTGATGTTGTGAAGGACAGGACTATAACAGGGTTAAAAAAGTTGATAGAGGATCAGGCCATCAGTGGCTATTAGCCAGGATGGGAAGGGATGGTGTTTGTCAGCCTCTGTCTGTCAGAAGCTGGGAATGGGCAACAGGGACGGGATCACTTGATGATTGCCTGTTCTGTTCATTGCCTCTGGAGCACTTGGCATTGGCCACTGTTGGCAGACAGGACACTGGGCTAGATGGACCTTTGGTCTGACCCAGTGTGGCCGTTCTTATGCTCTTATTCCTAGGGACCCCATGTTCTGAGAGGTTCTTTGGGTTAGGGATATTAGAGGAGCTGCCCATTTGTAGACTTTAAAGTCAACAGAGCATGTTTTGCTAGCGTTAGGGTGTCCTCCCCAAATTCTAACTCAGGAGCCAGATCACATTCTTCCTGAATTGTCAGCTAGAGATGGGAGTCTCCCTTCCTTATCCTGCTGCAGATCATTATGCCGTGTTTCTGTGCACTATTTGGCTACGTCTACACTCCACATTCATTTTGAAATAAGTTATTCTGGAAGATATCTTCTGAAATGCTTATTTCAAAATAACTGCAGCTGCCATGTCTCCACAGCCCCTATTTTGAAATAACTCTTTCAGAAGATGCATTATTCCTCTTAGAATGAGGTTTACAGATTTCAGAATAAGCCTCCTGTTATTTCGAAAAAATTTCAAAATAACACTATTGCTGTGTAGACACTCACATAGTTATTTCGGAATAACGGCCTTTATTCCAAAATAACTTTGCTATGTAGATGCATCCTTTAATAGCCTCTGTATGCCATCCAAGGCTATGTCTGCACTACAGAGCTTTTCCTGGAGGTATCCCGGAAAAGCTCTGTCATGTCCAAGGAATGCATCTGCTTTTCCAAAAAAAAAAAAAAAAAAAATCAGAAAAGCAGACCCTTTTTTTGGCATCCCTATAAACCTTGTTCTACGAGGAAGAAGGGATGTTCTGAAATAGGCACTTTTTTCCCTGACATTTGGTCCCATGTAGGCGGGTCAAATGTTGGGAAACCCTCTTTTGGCAGAAAAGTGGAAAAAAATCTGCCAACCGAGGTTTGCAGTTTGCGTGTCTTTTTCTGAGTTTTCTTTGTAGTGCAGACACAGCCCTAAAGGTGGCTGCATTTCAGGGGAGAATAAAGTGATTCCAGTGAAGCGTTAGTTTTAGTTTGCTCTGTTTTTAAAGGGCACTGAGACCTTTCAACTTTCAGCCTGAACGTTGCTATACGAATGGCCATCGTCTCTGTGATAAAGCATTGCATGCTCAAGTCTTGTGGGGCTGGGCATTTCTCCTTCTTTCTCTCCCTGAGTCTCTCTGACACATGTGCACACACTCTGCGAATAGTGGAAATAGCATTCAGGAGACACCTACCCCCCCCACCTGCCCGCAGACCCTGCAGCTGTGGGTTCCTAGCACTTCCCTGATCCTACCCCATCTGCACTGTTCACTTTCCTGCGTTCCTGTCAAACTGAGCAATGCTGGCAAGTTAGTCGTGCCCCTTTGCAGTTTCTGAGAGCCCCGTTAAACTCAAGGGCTGTGTCTAGACTGGCCAGTTTTTCCAGAAAATCAGCCACTTTTCCAGAAAACCTTGCCAGCTGTCTACACTGGCCGCTTGAATTTCCGCAAAAGCACTGACGATCTCATTTCCGCACAGCGCACGGATTGTCAGTGTTTTTGCAGAAATACTATGCTGCTCCCGTTCGGGCAAAAGTCCCTTTTGCGCAAAACTTTTGTGCAAAAGGGCCAGTGTAGACAGCTCAGATTTGTTTTGCGCAAAAAAGCCCCAATCGCGAAAATGGCAATCGGAGCTTTTTTGCGCAAAAGCGCGTCTAGATTGGCATGGACGCTTTTCCGCAAAAAGTGCTTTTGCAGAAAAGCGTCCTGCCAATCTAGATGCTCTTTTCCAAAAATGCTTTTAACGGAAAACTTTTCCGTTAAAAGCATTTCCGGAAAATCATGCCAGTCTAGACGTAGCCAAGGAGTGACCAGCCACTAAATCCCATTGTGGCTTCGGCACAAGAACATTATTGACCAATTCTCAGGTGAGAATGGGGGCTGAGCTCTGGTGTCACAGGCCAGAGTCCTGCCCCGCCTGGTTGAAAAACTTTTAGAAAACCTGCCAGGACGATGGAGAATCATCCTGGGCCAATTGTTCCATGGCTAGTTACCTGCCCTGTTAAACCAAAGGTGCCTCCTTTAGAGTCTCAGTTTGTCTAGCTTTGGCTTCCAGCCTTGGCTCCCTGAGAGAGGGGAGCCCAGTCAGTGGCAGCCTGCTCAGCACAGCTCATGGAGGGTTGGAGCTGCACTTTCTGGGAGCGCTAGTTGATACTGACAGGGCAATGGCCAGTAGCTTGGTGAGATAACAGCAGCGCCTGGTGCCACAGGGCTGGAGAGCTGTCCCAAGGGCTCAGCTGCGGGTCCCCCTCGCAGGGATAGCTGTGGCTAGGACAATCCATTTGTGCCCACTACAGTATAGATTAGAGCAAGACAGAACCTGCCTCTCCTTACGCCCGGGGAGGGATCAGTCCCTGGCTGCGCCGGAGCGCAGAGAGAGACATGCCCCCTCGAGGCTTGGCTGCCTCCAAAGACCCGGCTCTAAAATCTTTCCTGTCATGTTTGCCCACGTTGGTTTCCGAGGGAAAACATCCTGCGACTTCTTCCTCTTGCTGCTGCTAATTGGTGCCCACCTGGCCCTGCTGGATGCGACGGATGTTTGCGCAATTAACACCCTAATCCACTACCCAAGCCCCATCATGCATATTAAATGCAGGATTTTCCACATGGGATGGATGGGTGGTGTGGCCTGGGGACCCCTTGCTTGGGTGGCACACTTTCAATAAAGCGGCTTACATGTTAAGCTTTATTAAATGAGTCAGTTGAGCTGACAGGATTCGGGAGACTGATTAACATGAAACCCGGGCTGTTTTGTGTAGTGTGACTGCATTAATTATGCAGCGGAGGTAAACGAAGTTCCAGGCAAACAAGCTCAGGTTACAGGAGCTAAGGCAGAGAAATAAAAAGCAGAGCAGCTTACAGAGAGCTCTGCCCTGTCTCCCACCGAGACCAGGTTTCACAATGCCTGCTTTAAAATGATCTGCAAGAACTGAAACAACTCAGTGCATGCCAGGCATCCTGGGGGCTCCCAAAGGAACATTCCTCCTGCCACAGATCAGATGGCAGGTTGGCGACCATGGCGGGAGAACCAGGGTGTCTCAAAGGCTCAGGTTGAGATCTACCGTGCCCATCCGATCCATTTGGTTTGACATGTTCATTTATATGATACAGGAGCACCTACATGCCCCGGCCATGCCCAGGCCCAACTGAGGCTGGCCCTGCACAGATCCATGGGAATGGCAGACCTTGTCCAGGGAACTTACCATGTACACAGACAAAGGGACTGCCATTGTCCCCGTTTTCCAGATGGAAAACTGAACTGAGGCACAGACAGATTAAGTGACCCACCTGAGGTCGTTCAGGGAGTCTGTGACAGAGCCAGGGACTGAACACAGCTCTCCTGAGTTCAAGGCCTGTGTCTGATGCACCAAACCTGCCTTCCTCTTGTCCATCAGTGGGGCACCGTCTGCTCAGTGCTTCTCCCTGGCACTGCCTGGGCGAGTGAGGACCTGCCCCTGATCTGGCCATGCACTGAGACAGACAGACAGACAGACATCCCAGGGCTGCATATTCAGGAGGCGCCTCCTCCTGAGATCTCCTCCCTGACCCCCCAGCTCTTTCATTGTGGCCAATCATCCTGCAAAAGAAGCCTGGGTGGCATTTCTGTGGCACTGACGCAGGGGCTTTGTCCAGCTAGACCAGTGGCTTGCACAGCAACCCCACACATACTATTTAGCCTTTCCTTAGCTCAGTAATTCTCAGCCTTTCTATGTTGGGAGCCCTCTCCCAGCCAGTCAGGACCCCTGTTCCCTGAGTCGGTAGCACAGGAAAGCAGGAGGGCCCCATGCTCTGTGGAACCCCAATGAGCCACAGGACATTTGCGGGTAGATTGGGAAGATGGCGGAGCAGGGAAGGTGCAGTCCCCTCCCCAAAAGGGCTGAGTCAGCACCTCTGTGCACCCTGCAGGCTTCCATGACCCCAGTTCTGCAGGAGCTCTCCCTCCGCCCCCATACTCCCAGCACAAAGAAGAGCATCGCGCCCATTGTTTTTGCTTTCCAACTGGCCATGAAGCAATGAGACGAATCCATCCATGTGCCAGGCAGTGCAGGGCCTGAGCCTCATGGAGCTGATTGAATTCAGACTCCAAATACTCACAGTGACATTTAAGGGAGTAAAACAAATCCATAAAACTCAGTCACTGGAATCCAGGGATACGTCTAGACTACATGCCTCCGTTGATGGAGGCATGTAGATTAGCCAGATCGGCAGAGGGAAATGAAGCCGCGATTAAAATAATCGCGGCTTCATTTAAATTTAAATGGCTGCCCCGCTCTGCCGATCAGCTGTTTGTCGGCAGATCGGGGCAGTCTGGACGCGACGCGCCGACAAAGAAGCCTTTTTTGATCGGCACAGGTAAACCTGGTTTCACGAGGCATACCTGTGCCGATCAAGAAAGGCTTCTTTGTCGGCGCGTCGCGTCCAGACTGCCCCGATCTGCCGACAAACAGCTGATCGGCAGAGCGGGGCAGCCATTTAAATTTAAATGAAGCCGCGATTATTTTAATCGCGGCTTCATTTCCCTCTGCCGATCTGGCTAATCTACATGCCTCCGTCGACGGAGGCATGTAGTCTAGACACACCCCAGGAGACCTGAAGGGCAGATGTGCACAAGCAGCAGGAGGCTCTTCGCCTGTACTCAGAGAGACAAGCTCTCACTGGCTGTGTCTAGACTACATGCCTCTGTCGGCAGAGGCATGTAGATTAGACACATAGGCAAAGGCAAATGAAGCCGCGATTTAAATGATCGCAGCTTCATTTACATTTACATGGCTGCCGTGCTGAGCCGACAAACAGCTGATCAGCTGTTTGTCGGCTCGCGCGCTAGTCTGGACGTTCCCCCTGTCGACATCAAAGCCCTTTGTCGGCAGCCCCGTTATTCCTCGTGGAATGAGGAGTACAGCTAGTTCAGATTAGGAAGCCTAATCCGAACTAGCTACTCCGTGCCGCGTGTAGCCGCGCGGCACGGGGTTCGAACTAGCCGGCATTTAAAAATGGTGCCGGCCGGCTTTATGCAAATGAAGCCTGGGAAATTCAAATCCCGGGCTTCATTTGCAATTGCGGATGACTACATTACCCCTGCTAGTTCGAACTAGCGGGGTAGTGTAGACATACCCTCAGAGGGGATTGACTCCAGAGGCTGGGCACACAACTGTTCATAAGGAGCATTGTGCTCACCCATTAAACCCCACCCATGCAGCATGGCAGGGGAAGGGACTAGGTAGCAGGTTTAAAACAAACATAGAGAAGTATTTCTTCACACAGCGCACAGTCAACCTGTGGAACTCCTTGCCAGAGGATGTTGTGAAAATCAGGACTTTATCAGGGTTCAAAAAAGAGCTAGATAAATTCATGGAGGCTAGGTCCATCAATGGCTATTAGCAGGGCTCGACAAATCCATATATCTACTTGCCCATGGTGAGTAGATTTCAGCCGGTCGCCCCGTTCACCGGTGGTGCGCACATGCGCAGTGCCGGTCTGGCGCATGCGTGGTGCAGGGCTGGCAAGTGGATTTTGCTGCGGTTTGTCGAGCCCTGGCTATTAGCCAGGGTGGATAGGAATGGTGTCCCAAGCCTCTGTTTGTCAGAGGCTGGGAATGGGTGACAGGGGAGGGACCACTTGATGATTGCCTGTTCTGTTCACTTCTTCTGGGGTTTTTGGCATTGGCCACAGTTGGCAGACAGGATACTGGGCTAGATGAACTTTTGGTCTGACCCAGTATGGCCATTCTTATGAAAGAGTGCACAGCACTTGGGGGCTATTGCTCCCAAAATACAGCTCCTTATCTAGGGATTCCCTGGCCTGGGAAAAGCTCATCAAAGCTAGCAGGAATCATTGTCACTGAAAGCTATGTGCATGGTGCTCAGACACCACAGCGATGGGCATGCAATAAAAATTGATGATAGATAGATAGATACTGTAGGCACATAGACAGAAAGACAGATAGAGGGATAGATACTGCCTATGAACTATGGATTTGTGCTGTAGTCTTGGGAGGTGACTTTGCATTCAATTTCTGAAGCATGTGAAGTGAAGAGTGAGTCCTTGGCCTGGGACTTATTAATACCCACTGGTTTCTTTGTTGCAGAAATTAGGAATGACCAAGACATATGCCAAATCCAAAGAGATGTCCGAGCTGGTCACCTCCCAGTCATGGATGGAGGAAGCCCTGAGCTCCCAGGACGAAATGAAGGAGGAGGACAGCAGACAAGCCCCCTATGGAATGGTGGCCAGCTTTAATGACGAGCATGACAGCATTGAGGAGGAAGAGGAGGAAGAGGATGGAGAGAAGCCTAAGAGAAGAGGGCCAAAGAAGAAGAAAATGACCAAGGCGCGGCTGGAACGGTTCCGGGCCCGGCGGGTCAAGGCCAATGCCAGGGAGCGCACTCGGATGCATGGGCTGAACGATGCTCTGGATAATCTGAGGCGGGTGATGCCTTGTTACTCCAAGACACAGAAGCTGTCCAAGATTGAGACACTGAGGCTCGCCAGGAATTACATATGGGCTCTGTCGGAGGTGCTGGAAACGGGGCAGACCCCAGAAGGGAAGGGCTTCGTGGAGATGCTTTGCAAAGGTTTGTCACAGCCAACCAGTAACCTAGTTGCCGGCTGTCTGCAACTGGGGCCTCAGTCCCTCTTCCTGGAGAAGCATGAAGAGAAGTCCTCGGTGTGTGACTCTGCTGTACCCAGCCATACCTTCAACTACCAATCTCCGGGACTGCCAAGCCCCCCCTATGGGAACATGGAAACTCACCTCTTACATCTAAAGCCTCCCACCTTCAAAAGTTTGGTGGATCCTTCCTTTGGGAGCCACCCCCCGGACTGCACCACTCCACCCTACGAAGGGCCCCTGACGCCTCCCCTGAGCATCAGTGGGAACTTCTCCTTGAAGCAGGATGGGTGTCCAGACCTGGAGAAGTCCTACACCATCATGGCCCACTACCCTTCCGTGAGCCTGAGTGGAGCTCACGGGCACCCCTCTCATTTCCAAAGCACAGTGCCCCGCTACGAGCTCCCCATGGACATGAGCTATGAGTCCTACCCGCACCATGTGGTTGGGCCCCAGCTCAACGCCATATTTAATGAATGAGGGGAAGGCGGACAGCTAGACATCAACGTTCAGAACCAAGAGACATGCAGCCATTCAGTGTAGATGTTTCTGGAGTGCCCACGGCTGGGATGGGGACATCACTTCTCCAAAGCCATGTGAAAGACCTCTGGACCAGTCTCCTTGAGACACCTCTAAGAAAACCTCTGCTGGCCCTTTCCACACTCTCGACAGTTGTTTATTTGCTGGTTTCTACATTTTCCCCAAGATTGGCTCCTTCGTTTATTGCCAGCCAAGTATGTACTGGACTGATCACTTGTGCTTTTAAATGGAACACCCCCCTCGGCCAACACCCCGAGAGACACAGCAGTGGGGGCAGGAGCCAGCAGAGTAGTTCAAGCTGTCTGCAGAATTTGGGGCGCTGCGTTGGTTCCAGGTACATGCAGTCCTGGAACGGAACAGCGGCTCCTCACCAGGCCTCTGTCCCAAGCAATTGAATCCAAACTGCCGATCCATCTGGGAGAGACCTGGTTGTGGAATTCTGACATTGGGAACTGGTAAAAGAAACAGCCATGAACAGAGGCAGTCGAGTCATCGTTTCATAACCGCTCCCAAAGGAACATCAGCCAAGCACGAGACACACAACCTGGAACCCGAAGAAGACATGGCAAAAATCTCCATCTCTTCCAGTGCACTAGCCACTGGACAAACCTGTGTCTCTTGCCAAACTGGGCTCCCGTCAGCTCCTTCTCTGGGGTGTCTTGGCATCAACCCCTGCCTTGGCACCCAGACACCATCCTGAGCAATCCCACCCCACGTGATTACTAACCCCGTTCTGAGGGCAGCACGCAGGCTCTGTTGAGCACCGCACGGACTATACTCCTGGGACAGGCAGCTCAGCTTTTCCCTTGGGGTCTCTCAGGTCCAGGAGCAACTTTACTGGCTGGGGAAGGTAGAGATGATCGGAACCAGTTACAAACAGCACTAAACTAACCATGCAAAGAGACATATGTAGTGAGGGGTTCTCCCAGCCAGCTCCCAAAGCATCAAACGTCCTCCCAGCGCCCAAAGCATCGAACGTCCTCCCAGCTCCCAAAGCATCGAACATCCTCCCAGCGCCCAAAGCATCGGACGTCCTCCCAGTGCCCAAAGCATAGGACGTCCTCCCAGCGCCCAAAGCATCGGACGTCCTCCCAGCACCCAATGCATTGGACGTCCTCCCAGCGCCCAAAGCATCAAACGTCCTCCCAGCGCCCAAAGCATTGGACGTCCTCCCAGCGCCCAAAGCATCGGACGTCCTCCCAGCTCCCAATGCATCGGACATCCTCCCAGTGCCCAAAGCATCGGACGTCCTCCCAGCTCCCAAAGCATCGAACGTCCTCCCAGCGCCCAAAGCATCGGACGTCCTCCCAGCTCCCAATGCATCGGACGTCCACCCAGCGCCCAAAGCATCGGACGTCCTCCCAGATCCCAGTGCACCGGACGTCCTCCCAGTGCCCAAAGCATCAGACGTCCTCCCAGCTCCCAATGCATCGAACGTCCTCCCAGCTCCCAATGCATCAAACGTCCTCCCAGCGCCGAAAGCATCAAACGTCCTCCCAACGCCCAAAGCATCGAACGTTCTCCCAGCTCCCAAAGCATCAAATGTCCTCCCAGCGCCCAAAGCATCAAACGTCCTCCCAGCTCCCAAAGCATCAAACATCCTCCCAGCTCCCAATGCATCGAACGTCCTCCCAGCGCCCAAAGCATCGAACGTCCTCCCAGCTCCCAATGCATTAAACGTCTTCCCAACTCCCAATGCATCGAACGTCCTCCCAGCGCCCAAAGCGTCTAACGTCCTCCCAGCTCCCGATGCATCGAACGTCCTCCCAACTCCTAATGCATCAAACATCCTCCCAGCGCCCAAAGCATCAAACGTCCTCCCAGCTCCCAAAGCATCAAACGTCCTACCAGCGCCCAAAGCATCGAATGTCCTCCCAGCTCCCAAAGCATCGGACGTCCTCCCAACTCCCAATGCATCGAACGTCCTCCCAGCTCCCAAAGCATCGAACGTCCTCCCAGCACCCAATGCATCGAACGTCCTCCCAGCGCCCAATGCATCAAACGTCCTCCCATCTCCCAAAGCATCGAACGTCCTCCCAGCTCCCAATGCATCGAACGTCCTCCCAGGATCCAATGCATCGAACGTCCTCCCAGCTCCCAATCCCAATGCATCGAACGTCCTCCCAGCTCCCAAAGCATCAAACGTCCTCCCAGCTCCCAATGCATCAAACGTCCTCCCAGGATCCAATGCATCGAACGTCCTCCCAGCTCCCAATGCATCGAACGTCCTCCCAGCTCCCAATGCATCGAACGTTCTCCCAGCTCCCAAAGCATCAAATGTCCTCCCAGCTCCCAATGCATCGGACGTCCTCCCACCTCTCAAAGCATCGAACGTCCTCCCAGCTCCCAATGCATCGAACGTCCTCCCAGGTTCCAATTCATCGAACATCCTCCCAGGTCCCAATGCATCATACGTTCTCCCAGCTCCCAATGCATCATACGTTCTCCCAGCTCCCAATGCATTGGATGTCCTCCCAGGTCTCACCCTCCTGGCTCCCAATGCACTGGACATTCTCCTAGCTCCCAAACATCCACTGTACTCCTCGCAGGAACACATCTATTCCCTGCTAAAGCATCTAGCTGAATGCAGAGAACAAGCTTGAAACCCTGGACACTTTGTCTTCACTGTCTCCTTCTCAACCAGGGACTAGACGATCAGTCCAAATTCGAAGCTCCAAGGAAATCAAATAGCCAATTACATCTACTTCAATCCTGGAGCTGCCAATCTGTCCTCCCCAGTGAAATCCTGTCCCGCAGAACTTCGTGTGTTACTCAAAACCAGCATGAGATCATCAGAGCATGAACCCCTTTTGGATCAGAACCAGGAACTGTTCTACTCAGCCATGTGTAGAACATGTGGGTCAGTTACATGTAACCTGCAGAGAAACAGAAGACTCCAAACTATAGGATGCTTCATCTGGAAGAAGTACAAATACCTGCCACTTAAAATAGAGGTTTAAATTAAACCACAAACATGTGGCCAGGGCAAATGTTTCACGATGGTCTGTATTATATTTATTATACCCCGTGTTTGGAAACCAGATCCTGCCAAAATAAGTATGTCTTAATTTCCTGTTTTATTTATTATTTATCTGGGTCTAATTTATTTTGTTTGCATTTTACAGAGAATATGGAATGTGCTGAATAGACTGTTTCCTAATCAACTTTAAAGTGTTTAGTTGGAGTTTAGCTTTGTGGGGAAATGCATGTCGGGTTTTGGTTATTTATTAGACATTATTTATTTAATTTATTCGCCCTCTGCTGCTTTTGTGCCCTTCTTCCAGGGATTAAACCAAGTATGAACCAAGGAATTGAGTATTTAATGTTGCCCCTTTTTGGTTTTGGAAGATTTTTGCCAGACCTTGCCGGTCAGTCCCTAGATACATCTATACAAGCAATAATGTTTAATGGCTATGCAATTAATTTTATTTTCCTTTCAAGAAAAGTCAGGCAACTATTTTTGGAATCCCCCCCCCCCCCCCCCTATTGTTGGCCTCGAGAGCCCTTTGTGGGGAAGCCTCACTATTTTGAGGAGGAAATTTGTATAGAGCTGGAATTTTGTAATGTCTCAAACTCCAAAGGACCCTTTTTGTACAGTCCCTAGGATGATTATTAGTGGTCCATTTTGTTTTGTACTAAGAGCAAACAATCTATCCTTTTGTAAAGAAAGCCAGATCAGCTTGTTGGCTCCAATAAAGCTGTGGATCGTGTTTCAAACGGTGTTGCTCAGGCCTGCAGATTGTTCTCGTGTTTTTTCTTTTGCTGACTCCTGGGCCGATGATCAGCTGGCTGACCTCCCACCAGTCATGCTGCACAGACTCGCTCCAGCTGACATGGTGTTGGTGTTGGGGTCTGGGCCACCTCCAAGGAAAGCCAGGAGATTGATTCCCACTGACTTCACTATGGGAGATGGATTGGGCCCTGTGGGTCTCACAGCAGGATGTAACATGCACTTAGATGGGGTGAACTGCAGATTTAGAATGCCCATTAACCCATGCACCCACCCAAGCCAGTCTCCATAGAGAAAGTGGGTCCCACCATTGACTTAGCTCCATAAGACTCAGCCAAAAGCAGATTGGTCCATTTTCCAGCCCTGTAGAGACCTGGGTTCTGTTCCCTTCCCTGCCAGCTGGGCCAAGTCCCTTCTCCTCTCTGTGGATCAGATTCACCATCCATGTTACTGTGCATTTTAAAGGAGCACTTGAGGCCGCAGGGCCCTAGCATGCTGGGAGCTGCCCAGAGCCAGGGCCAGGTTAATAGACATTAAGGCTAGAAGGAACTGTTCTACTCATCCAGTCTGAGATCCGCACAGCATCACCTGGAGGCTCCTGCGTTGTGCCCAGCAGTCTAGCTGAGCTATAGCAGGTCTTTAACGGCATGTCCACACTGCAGTAACAGACCAAGCATTCACACTGCAATAACAGACCCGGCATCCACACTGCAATAACAGACCCGGCATCCACACTGCAGTAACAGACCAAGCATTCACACTGCAATAACAGACCAGGCATTCACACTGCAATAACAGACCCGGCATCCACATTGCAGTAACAGACCCCGCATCCACACTGCAATAACAGACCTGGCATCCACATTGCAGTAACAGACCAGGCATTCACACTGCAATAACAGACCCCGCATTCACACTGCAATAACAGACCCCGCATCCACATTGCAGTAACAGACCAGGCATTCACACTGCAATAACAGACCCCACATCCACACTGCAATAACAGACCCAGCATTCACACTGCAATAACAGACCCAGCATCCACATTGCAGTAACAGACCCAGCATTCACACTGCAGTAACAGACCTGGCATCCACATTGCAGTAACAGACCAGGCATTCACACTGCAGTAACAGACCCTGCATTCACACTGCAATAACAGACCCCACATCCACACTGCAATAACAGACCCAGCATTCACACTGCAGTAACAGACCTGGCATCCACATTGCAGTAACAGACCAGGCATTCACACTGCAGTAACAGACCCTGCATTCACACTGCAATAACAGACCCCGCATCCACACTGCAATAACAGACCCTGCATCCACATTGCAGTAACAGACCGGGCATTCACACTGCAATAACAGACCCCGCATCCACATTGCAGTAACAGACCAGGCATTCACATTGCAATAACAGACCCCGCATCCACATTGCAGTAACAGTCCAGGCATTCACATTGCAATAACAGACCCCGCATCCACACTGCAATAACAGACCCGGCATTCACACTGCAATAACAGACCCGGCATTCACACTGCAATAACAGACCCGGCATCCACATTGCAGTAACAGACCAGGCATTCACACTGCAGTAACAGACCCGGCATTCACACTGCAATAACAGACCCGGCATTCACACTGCAATAACAGACCCGGCATCCACATTGCAGTAACAGACCAGGCATTCACACTGCAATAACAGACCAGACATTCACACTGCAATAACAGACCTGGCATCCACACTGCAATAACAGACCAGGCATTCACACTGCAATAACAGACCCGGCATTCACACTGCAATAACAGACCCGGCATCCACATTGCAGTAACAGACCAGGCATTCACACTGCAGTAACAGACCCGGCATTCACACTGCAGTAACAGACCCGGCATTCACACTGCAATAACAGACCCGGCATCCACATTGCAGTAACAGACCAGGCATCCACACTGCAATAACAGACCTGGCATCCACATTGCAGTAACAGACCAGGCATTCACACTGCAATAACAGACCCCGCATTCACACTGCAATAACAGACCCAGCATCCACATTGCAGTAACAGACCAGGCATTCACACTGCAATAACAGACCTGGCATCCACATTGCAGTAACAGACCAGGCATTCACACTGCAATAACAGACCAGGCATTCACACTGCAATAACAGACCCGGCATCCACATTGCAGTAACAGACCCCGCATCCACACTGCAATAACAGACCTGGCATCCACATTGCAGTAACAGACCAGGCATTCACACTGCAATAACAGACCCCGCATTCACACTGCAATAACAGACCCCGCATCCACATTGCAGTAACAGACCAGGCATTCACACTGCAATAACAGACCCCACATCCACACTGCAATAACAGACCCAGCATTCACACTGCAATAACAGACCCAGCATCCACATTGCAGTAACAGACCAGGCATTCACACTGCAATAACAGACCAGGCATTCACACTGCAGTAACAGACCCTGCATCCACATTGCAGTAACAGACCGGGCATTCACACTGCAATAACAGACCCCGCATCCACATTGCAGTAACAGACCTGGCATTCACATTGCAATAACAGACCCAGCATTCACACTGCAATAACAGACCTGGCATCCACACTGCAATAACAGACCCGGCATCCACACTGCAGTAACAGACCCGGCATCCACATTGCAGTAACAGACCTGGCATTCACACTGCAATAACAGACCTGGCATTCACACTGCAATAACAGACCTGGCATTCACACTGCAATAACAGACCCCGCATCCACATTGCAGTAACAGACCTGGCATTCACATTGCAATAACAGACCCCGCATCCACACTGCAATAACAGACCCGGCATTCACACTGCAATAACAGACCCGGCATCCACACTGCAGTAACAGACCCGGCATTCACACTGCAATAACAGACCCGGCATTCACACTGCAATAACAGACCTGGCATCCACACTGCAATAACAGACCAGGCATTCACACTGCAATAACAGACCCGGCATTCACACTGCAATAACAGACCCGGCATCCACATTGCAGTAACAGACCAGGCATTCACACTGCAATAACAGACCCCCACATCCACACCTCAATAACAGACCCGGCATTCACACTGCAGTAACAGACCAGGCATTCACACTGCAATAACAGACCCGGCATTCACACTGCAATAACAGACCCGGCATTCACACTGCAATAACAGACCTGGCATTCACACTGCAGTAACAGACCAGGCATTCACACTGCAATAACAGACCCGGCATTCACACTGCAGTAACAGACCAGGCATCCACACTGCAATAACAGACCCGGCATTCACACTGCAATAACAGACCCGGCATTCACACTGCAATAACAGACCCGGCATTCACACTGCAGTAACAGACCAGGCATTCACACTGCAATAACAGACCCCGCATCCACACTGCAATAACAGACCCGGCATCCACACCGCAATAACAGACCCGGCATTCACACTGCAATAACAGACCCGGCATCCACACCGCAATAACAGACCCGGCATTCACACTGCAATAACAGACCCGGCATTCACACTGCAGTAACAGACCAGGCATTCACACTGCAATAACAGACCCGGCATCCACATTGCAGTAACAGACCAGGCATCCACACTGCAATAACAGACCCGGCATTCACACTGCAGTAACAGACCAGGCATTCACACTGCAATAACAGACCCGGCATCCACACCGCAATAACAGACCCGGCATTCACACTGCAATAACAGACCCCACATCCACACTGCAATAACAGACCCGGCATTCGCACTGCAGTAACAGATCCGGCATCCACACTGCAATAACAGACCCCGCATCCACACTGCAGTAACAGACCCGGCATCCACACTGCAATAACAGACCAGGCATCCACACTGCAATAACAGACCCGGCATTCACACTGCAGTAACAGATCCGGCATCCACACTGCAATAACAGACCCCGCATCCACACTGCAGTAACAGACCCGGCATCCACACTGCAATAACAGACCCGGCATCCACACTGCAATAACAGACCTGGCATCCACACTGCAATAACAGACCCGGCATCCACACTGCAATAACAGACCCGGCATCCACACTGCAGTAACAGACCCGGCATCCACACTGCAATAACAGACCCGGCATCCACACTGCAATAACAGACCCGGCATTCACACTGCAATAACAGATCCCGCATCCACACTGCAGTAACAGACCCCGCATCCACATTGCAGTAACAGACCAGGCATGCACACTGCAGTAACAGACCAGGCATTCACACTGCAATAACAGACCTAGCCCACAGCCTCAGCTGGCCCAGGTCAGCTGGCTTGGGCTCCTAGGGCTTGGACCACGGTGCTGAAACTTGTTATGGAGAGGTTTGGGCTGGGGCTGGAGCCCAGGGTCTGATCTCCATGTGGGGTGAGTCTAAGAGCCCATGCTCCAGCCTCTATGCTGCTGTTAGCCTCCCAGCCCAAGCCCCATGAGTCTGCGTCAGCTGAGCCGGGCCCTGAGCCATGGAGCCAGGGTTTGCCTTGCAGGATAGAGGAGGTCTTAGAAAGAGACGTCCAGGCACAATTCAATGGCTCCAAGGGCTGGGCAGCCTCCTCACCCTGAGCAGGGCAGCCACATGCCAAGCACTTACACTGCTGGTAAAAGGGCGTGTATTTGGAGAGATGCTCTCCCGCACCCAGCACCCATGGCTGGGGGAAGGGCACTGAGCACTTACCTAGGCAATGCTGGTGCTGCCTTCTCTCCTGCTGGCCCCAGAGGCTATGTCTAGACTGCAGCCTTCTTTCAAAAGAAGCTTTTCCAGAAGATCTTAATTCAAAAGAGAGTGTCTACACAGCAAACGCGCACAGAAAAGCGATCTGCTTTTTTGAAAGAGAGCGTCCACACGCACTGGGTGCTGTCCCGATTTCAGTTGTGATGGCTGTGGATGGAGTGGCCACCAGGGCCCCTGTGCTTCCCCCTGGAGGCTTCTTCTTTCGAAAAAACACTCTTCCAAAAAAGGCTTCTTCCTGGTAGAAAGAGGTTTACCGCTGTTGGAAAAACCCCTCCGTTCTTTCGACTTTCTGTCAGAAGAACGCAATAGCAGCGTGGACAGAAGTAGTTTTTCCGGGAAAGCTCTGCATTGTAGACATACCCAGAGATGAGCAGCGACTCCTCAGAGAATGCAGTCCTGGGAGCGGGTGCTGGCCCCTTTCCCCTGGGAAGTGAGTGGCCAGACCTGCCGCTGGCTCTGAACCAGCCCTGAGACAGCCTTGGTGTGACAAGCGGCAGCGGGAGAGGAGTCAGCATCAGGATGGGACAGTCCCTGTTCTATTGCCTGGCTCCCGAGGGGCTAGCTGGGCCCATTAGTCAGCGTGGGGAGACCATAGAGAACCCACCAGTGTTCCATGCTGCTTGATGCCTTGAGGAACCATGTGGCAAACTGGCCCCTCTGTGGCTCTGCCCACCTGGAGCTCAGCCCTCCAGCCACGTTCACACACACGCCCAGGGCACGCCAGCGTCACTGGCCAGGCCAGAGAGAAGGAAATTGAAAGCCAAAGCAAGGAAGTGTCCACGCCTGACAGAGTCGGTGAGAGGGCTGGCAAGAGAGCCCAGCATGCCCTGCCCCCATCACGAGACACCTCTCCGGCCACAGAGGCAGGACGAGAGCCCAGGAGCCCCCTGCTCTAAGCACTCGAATCGGGGATTAGCCCCTTTGTCTAACCACTATACCACGCTCCCTCGCATCACTGGGCATGGACCCCAGGACATTCTACAGACCAATGGTAACAGACCCCTGCAGCCCGTGGCACGTGGCATCAGGCCAAAGCTCACAGCCCCAGTGTAGCGCGGCGCCTGCCCAGCAGGGCTGATCGGCACAAACTCAGTCCTGGCAGCAGCAGGCATCTCTGACTTTGGGGCTGCCCCTCCCCCTCCGTGGCCCACTCCCTGCTCTAATGCCATGTGCCCTTCCCCAGCGCGCCATCGGCACGTGTCCTGTACAGCTCACTGCCTTGCTGCTTCCCAGCCCTAAGCACCGCGGGGCCCGCTGCCTCCAGCAGCCCCTGCCTCCCCCACGCCGAGCCCAAGGGGAGCCACCACAGTTCTCTGATCCCTGCAAGATGCCGGCGGCGGGCTGCTCCTCGGTCTCAGGGCACGGTGAGGGGGGCAGGAGGAGTGTCAGGGCCCCCCGGGGGGATGGGCAGCTGCAATTTCGCTGTGAGGGGAGGAGAGAGGAAGCAGCACCGAAGAGGGGATGGCCATGGCGGAGAGCAAGGGTCCCGCGTCAGCCACATGGCTCCCCTGGCCCGGCAGGCCAGAGCTGCCTCGCTCAGCTGCTCCCACAGCTTCTGCTCCATCCCACCCAGCTGGAGAGCGGAGCTGGAACCTCACCAGCTGAGAGCCGCGTGCCAAGGCCACCGCGCGGCCTGCCCAGCCTGAGGGGGATGAGACTGTGTGGGTGCTCCCGGGGCACAGGAATGTGACTCTGTGCGAACCGTGGAGGCGGGGGAAACACCCCACCAAGGCCAGGACACTGCTCCTACCTCCCTCTGGACTGCAGAGGAGTGTGCTGATTCCCAGGCCCCTCGTATTCCCAGCTGCCCTCACTACACCAGCCCCAGCCAGCCCCACACATGGGGTGAGGAAGCACCATGCTCCTAATGTGATACATGGGGAAACTGAGGCACGGTGGAAGACTTTCTCCAGACTGCATGGCTGTCTGTAATGGGGTGCTCTTAGCTCACCACCACCCTTTCACTGAGCCATGCTGCTCCAATATCTCTGCCCAGCTAGGGTGAGAGCTGCTAGCACACCCAGACTGAGGCTCTCCCCTCCTGGCTCAGCCCTGGGCCTGGGCCATCAGGCAATAGGGCTGCCAGCATCCCTTATGCAAATGCCTGCCCTGTTCAAAATCCAGCTGGGATGCCCTGTGGCCTGCGTTTCAGTCAGGCACTTGGCTTTGCAAAGTGCTGCTGGGTGGCTGCCAGGCCTGACCCACCAGGACCAGGTCCCACCCGAGCCCACACTCCTGACATTGCTCCTCCCAAATGGCACCTCCACCAGTGCTGCCTTCCTCCAGTCCGCTCCCCTTCCCAGCCCCCAGCAGAGATGCAGCTCCGGGCACCTGCATGGAACCTGGACTGAACAGGGGCTGCTGGAGCCACCAGCCCAGCACTGGGGTCCTGCATCTACTGCAGGGCCCAGACCTGGAGGGAGAGCCCTAGCAGCATGGGGAAGAGAAGGGCTTCGCCCCAGGGGCTCATGACATCAGTGTTCCCTGTAAGCCGATTGTTTGTTTCCACTGGTGGTGCACATTTGCACACACCTCGATGAACATAAAAATTATTCCACACATGGATGGAAAAGATTAGAGGGAACATTGCCAGGCACATCTGCGAGATGCCCCGAATTTCTGAAACACATTGCCTGCCCTACTGGGACAGACCACCCTGAGCGCTTGGGAGTGGGGGGGCAGAGTGGAGATGGAGGTGACAGTGTTGGGAAGAGGGGCACAGTGTCAGCCTGCACTGCCTGGCTCCAGCCCCCCTCCCCACCCTGTAGCTTTCCCCTCACTTGGTGAGGGAAGGTCATGAGGCCCTTCCTAGAGGATCAGGAATGGCTCTTAACCACAGCTGAACAGGCGAGCTGGGCAAATACAGCCCTCCGCAGCCCGAAATTGCCCTCACCGCCCATTTGCACGAGGACAAACCAGATGTGACCATACTCATACGCACGTAGCTGCACCGACACACCGATACGCACACGCGGGGCTGCACACACACATACAGGTGCACACCTCCCACTACATGCACACACATGCTTGTCACATATACACCCCCTATCTCAACCAGCCCAGGGCAAGCGCTGGGCACTAGCAGCACACACCTGTGGCAGGGCTGCGGCAGGCCATTTCTAGCTGTGCACCTGGCCACCGGGGCTGCCTAGCTGGACACGGTGTAGATCGAAGGGGCAGATTTCTGTCCTCGAGCACACGCCGGGACATGGGGGGCACATTCCTGTTGGAGCAGTGGCCACGGGCCAGCAAGCGCAGGGCTGTCTCTGGGTAGCAGGCGGAGCTGGGGCACAGCTGGACTCTGCGTACAGTTGCTCTTACATTAGCCAAGTCGCCGCAGCAATTGACAACGTGCCCAATTCCCAGCGTTCGGCGGGAGCTCCCCAGCCCAGAGTGGAACTGGCTGCTCGGGAAGCTTGGCAGCAGCTGCCGGCCAGCCCTGCTTGCAGCTGTTCAGGAGCCTTCTTTCCCAGAAGAGCGGAAACCCTGAGCAGTAACCACAGTGTGAGGGGGAGAGCATGCGCGCAGCCAGTGTGTGCATGTGTTTGGAGAGCCTGTGTGTGTGTCCAGTGTGTGTGTGTGTGTGTGTGTGTGTGTGTGTGTGTGTGTGTAAGTAAGGGGGTCTGTGTATCTGCATACATGTAGCGTGTGTGTGTGTATGCGTGTGAGAGAGAGAGAGAGAGAGAGAGAGAGAGAGAGAGAGAGAAGTGTATTTGTGTATGGGTATTCAGTGTGTGTGTGAGAGAGAGAGAGAGAGAGAGAGAGAATGAGAGAGAGAAGTGTATTTGTGTATGGGTATTCAGTGTGTGTGTGTGAGAGAGAGAGAGAGAGAGAGAGAGAATGAGAGAGAGAAGTGTATTTGTGTATGGGTATTCAGTGTGTGTGAGAGAGAGAGAGAGAGAGAGAGAATGAGAGAGAGAAGTGTATTTGTGTATGGGTATTCAGTGTGTGTGTGTGTGTGTGTGTGTGTGCATGCACACGGTCTGTCTGTACATCCAGCCTCAGTAACTGTGTATCCATCTCAACTGCGGGATCCCAGAGCACTTTCTGTTCAATAAACTTTAACAGGGGGTGGCTTCCTCAGTCTCTGCCCACCTGGACGGCCCCAGATCTCGAATCATTTTGGGGCTCGCCCTGAATTCCATCTGGCTCTTTCTGACGTGTGGACATCAAAACTGGACACACATTCCCCAGGAGGGGTCTCACTGATGCCGGATGCAGATGATCTTAAAATGGTTTACAAAGCTGGATCAGTGCCAGTGTTACAGGCAGGGAAACGCAGGATGGGACTGGGGAAAGGGGAGAAGACGGGCCCTGTGAGGAAAGGTTGAGGGAGTTGGGTTTGTTTAGTCGGGGGCGGGATAACAGCAGCCGAGGTTGTAAAGGTTTGTTAGGAAGAGCCAGGGGATAAACTGTTCTCATCTCCTGGGGACATGACAACCCCCCCCCCCCCCCCGCAGTAGGGGGATTATGGTTGGTCATTCCGAAAAACGCCCTTCCTGTCCGAGTGGCTACGCCCTGGAACAAATGGCCGAGGGAGGCTGTGGGAGGCTGTGGGATCTCTGGCGCTGGCAGTTTTTAAGAGCAGGCTGGACAAACCCGTCAGGGATGGGGTGTGGATGATGCTCAGCCCTGCCTCAGAGCAGGGCACTGGACGCGATGGCCTCTGGAGGGCCCTTCCAGGCCAACATTCCTGGGATTTGCCTGGAGCTGCCATGCTGCGGCCCTGACCACGGCGGGCTCCGTTAGGCAGGAGTTCTCACACCGGCTCCGGACCTCAGAGCTGCTTTAGACTTGCTGAAGCCTGGGCCACACCATCTGGGGCCAAATCCAAAACTCGAGGGCTTCAGCTCTGGGCAGCAGGGCTCAGGTTACAGGCCTCCCACCTGGGACTTGTCATCCCCCCAAGCTGGGGCATCAGGGCCTGGTCAGATTCAGGCTTCTGAGCCTTCAGGCCATAACTGTGGCTGTCAGAAGGGGGTCGCGGCACCGTGAAGTTTGAGAGCCGCTGCACTAGGTGTTCCCGCAGTACGAAAGCGCTGACACTGCCGAGGGCTCATCCGGAGAAGGACTGCGCCTGGAGAAGCCAGAAGCTTGGCTTTTCTGGTCCCGGTAATTCATTGATCATGTTCCTCCCCTCCCCCCACCCCGCCCGGAGAGGCTCCCCAGCGCCCTGGTTTCCCTGGTGGGGTGGGAGTGCACGGAGCAGCGTAATTGCTAAGCCTTTTTAAAGCCAGATTTAGTGGCTGTAATTCTGATGTCTGTAATCTGATAACTCCATGAGCCCCTGAGCCCCTGATGTGCCCAGCGCGGGAAGCCATGAGGATTTCTCCACTAAGCTGAAATGTCAGACTGTTGATTCTGGACTTAATCGTCTTTTCCCATTGGGAACATCAGATTTTGGCAACTAACTTTGCTGCTGCCAAGTGTGGGCTGGCATTGGCAGGCGGAGGGGCAGCCGGGGCCTTCCGCCAGCCACGCCCCCAGCACATGGGCTGCACACACAGCAGCGGCTGTGGGAAGAGTTGGTGTGTCTGGGAAACTCACCTGGACCCAAACCAGCAGTTTTCATGCACCGGGCGTGTTCCGCCCAGAATCACCTCCCCCTGCACGTCACGGCAGTGACGGGCACCCCAGGCGAGTGAGCAATCTCCTGCATCTCAGTGGGCTCCAAGATCGCTGTAACCAGGACAGTCTCACTGCACTGGCATCCCTAGAATGGGTGAGGCGTGCCGAATGAATGGCAGCAGTGCTCTGATTGGCTGCAACAGGAGCGCCCACCTCTCACAGTCACTGCTGTGTGCTACCAGCACACGCCTCACTTCCCGTGCCCTGGCGTTACGTGCGTGGCACTTCAGTTCACCAGTAGGAAAAAATCGTGCAGGGCAAAACCAGTGGAATCTGGCAACCCTGTTCATGAGCAATACAAACAAAGAGCCGTGTGTGGTCCCGGGGCGCATGTTGCCCACCACTGCTTTATAAGGCCCCTCACCGGCTGCCAGGGCACTAAGGCAGAGTTTGCAGCCGGTGCCCTGAATTAGGGGCCTGCTGATCCCCATCAAAGGAATGCAAAGAAAGCTCTGGCAGCAGTGGCTGCTTGCTAGTATGAGCTGGCTCCACACTCAGGCCTCGAACCTGGGTCAATAAAAGAGGCTACAGAGTCTTCTGTCCCCAGATCTCACTGCGTGCAGTTCCTAGCTGGGATCAGCACGGCCTGCAGCGAGTCAGGCTATGTTATGCCCACTGCAGCGCCTGCTGGCTTGGGCTGTCATGCCCAGCACCACAGTACCAGTCCTGCTGCCCCCTCCGGCGCCCCGGGTCAGTGTGACCCTGAGAGTCTCTCGGGCGGGACATCGTCGCTGGTTCTCCTCTCGGTTACCAAGGGGCTGGTAATGGCCATTGCTTAAAGGAGAGATTGAGCACAGGCTGCAAAGCTGGGACCTCCTGATGGGCCGAGCTCAGCGTTCTGGCATGGGGGGAGCCCACAGGGACCAGTGGGCTGCTCACACCATAGGCCCTGCACGAGTCTGTGCAGGACAGGGGCCTAGGAGTGTGCGCAGCCCTGCTGCTGTCAGTACTAATAACCCATGAAGCCCTCGCACACCTTGACGGATAGGAGCTCGCAAAGGGCTAGTTCCCACGGAGCTTCTCCCTAGACTCAGTCACTGGATACTGCAGGGTCCTGCTGATTTGGGTTCCATTTGGCTTTGTGCCGGGGACTGCCGGCTCTCAGGGATCTGCACTCCCTGGAGCCAAGGGAGAAGCAGCCCAAACTCCCAGCCTCTCTGCATGCACTGAGATCCCAGAACAAGGCTCTGAGAGACCTCCCAACCCGTCCAGCACCCACAGGGGATCCTGTGATAACCTGATGTGAGTGTCCCCTGCCTGCAATCTGGGCTTGGTGACGGGAGCATGATTGTGAGTTTGTTCTTCAGAGAAACTTCTGCTCTTGCACAGCCAAGTTCTGTGCTACTTCAGGGGAGACATGTTATGCAAATGACTAAATGAGACAATTTACATAGTCATGAATAATTCAAAGAGAAACTTCAGCACCAGCTTTGCAGAACCATGGGGGTTTATGCTTGTAAGAAGCAGTGGCTGCTCCAACCTCCCGTTGGCACAGAGACCGATGCTGACAGTCCCAGCCACCTGGAAAGGGGAGGAGACAGAAAGAAACCAGGATCAACAGATTAGTTGATCAAACCCTAGCAGCTGGGCCAGGGACTGGCATGATGAAGGGAACCAGTGTGGGGCTCACGCTGGGAATCCCTGCTGGAGCCCATGGCACGGAGAACATGTCCAGCAAGTTGGTTGATAAAGCCCTGAGGAATTTGCCCAGGTGCCAATAAGCGAAGGCAAGCGACCAAAATTCTGCAGAAGAGACTAGAAAACATAGCTGCATCAAAGAGGCAAGAAGAAAAGCAACCATGCAGCCTTTGAAATATGCTTGATGACAGTATAACGATACTGGGACTAGCGGGAACAAGCAGGATGAAGCAGAAGTCAAGGCATGTGAGGAAAATTATGACTGAATTGGCATTGCAGGGACAGTTCTCATGACTGGGGTGCCAGCGCTGCGGGATATAGCTTCTTCCATAAGGCTAGCTATGGTAGAAAAGGAGGAGATGTTGCACTGTGTGTCAGGAATGGTGCAAAAGGAAGCAAGTGACAGACCTACTGAGTTTCTGGGTGAGGGGGAAAAGGGAAAGGAACAAGCAGCAAAGTTTTGGAGAGGGTCTGTCTAGCTCACCAAATCAGGCATTCTACAAGCAGTGAACACAAGTGAGCCAGCATTACGGGGAGAGGGGGTGTTAATTTTCCTGATATTTGTTGGAAGCCCATGGCAGCGTTTGTAAGGGACAAGGAAACAACTCGGGGGTCCTCCCCTCTGGATCTGGTGTTGATCACGAGGGATAAACAGTGTGAATGGAAAGGTGCTTGGGAGGAAGTGTCATGGCCTGAGTGAATCAAGACCCTAAGGAAAGGGAGGGCATGAGGACAGCAAAGCAAGGACATGACTTCAGAAAGGTGAGCAGCTCTGTGTGACATGTCCTGGGGGGGCCGGTGGGCCCAGCTGTCCTGGGCCCCTGTCTGAGGCCTTAATCCCAACCTGCTCTGGCTTTGGCAGGTACCCGATCCAGCCCCAGTGAGCAGGGATGTGACACACTTGGTCTCACCGATGCAGAGGTCACATATCCCCTGTGCTGAGTGGGACGCTCAGGCCGAGTGCCCCATACCACACGGGCACTGGAGGAAGGGGCAGCCAGAGGAAATAGCAGCCCTATTGTGTGCACATTAATCCAGGATCTTGTCCCAGCAAACAGCCCCAATCCTTCAGTGCCCAGGGCACAAAGGTGCACTAGGCCCAGCCCCAGAGGTGCCCCCAGCATGGCCATGTCACCAGCTAATGGGGCCTGGCAGGGGAAGGGGAACATGCCCAGATCTCCCTGCTCATCCCCAGCTGCAGCCATGAGTTAGAGCTGTCTCCTGGTGGCTCTAACAGGACCCAGGAATGGAGGGAGGGGAGGGGCTTTGCCTCTGCCGTCCCTGTGCTCAGAGATCCTCAGCTGGGCTGGGGTGCAGGGGCTCCAGGGGTTAATCAGAATCAAGACAGCAATACTGGTGTGTGCAGGCAGGGAGCTCATGTGTATCCAGCGCTAGGCCTGCTCCGCCCCCCACATCTGCAGCGTGTGGCCTCTGGCCAGCTGCAGGGGACAGAGGGATTGTGAGGGCTAAGCTGTGGCAAATTGCTCTTAATCTTCTGGGCCGAGATTTCCCAGTCAAGGCAGAGCCCTGCCTTGCTCGGGATTCGCCTCGGGAGCGTCTGGGCCTACAGAGCAAGTGGAGCTCGTGCTGGTTGCTATCCCTGGGCACCAGCCACAAGATGGGCATTGCCCTGTGGCTGGCAGGGACCAATACAAACCGCTCAGTCCAGCCCAAAGGAGAGGGCACAAGGCAAGGGAGCTGCTAAGGGGGCTGCTGAGCAGCCCAATCCCATGTTGTACTTAAAGTGCCACATGGGATCTTTTCTGGGGGATAAGGCAAAATTCCACATGCATTGGTAATACATACAGCAATCAGCACGGACCAGACGTTGTAAGAGGCAGGGCTCATCAGGAGGGTGTTATAGGAGGGTAGGGTTCTCTGGGAGTTGAAGGGGGCAGGGCTCATCGGGAGGCTGTTATAGGAGGGTAGGGTTCGCTGGGAGTTGAAGGGGGCAGGGCTCATCGGGAGGGTGTTATAGGAGGGTAGGGTTTGCTGGGAGTTGAAGGGGGCAGGGCTCATCAGGAGGGTGTTATAGGAGGGTAGGGTTCGCTGGGAGTTGAAGGGGGCAGGGCTCATCAGGAGGGTGTTATAGGAGGGTAGGGTTCGCTGGGAGTTGAAGGGGGCAGGGCTCATCGGGAGGGTGTTATAGGAGGGTATGGTTTGCTGGGAGTTGAAGGGAGCAGGGCTCATCAGGAGGGTGTTATAGGAGGGTAGGGTTCGCTGGGAGTTGAAGGGGGCAGGGCTCATCAGGAGGGTGTTATAGGAGGGTAGGGTTCACTGGGAGATGTAAGAGGCAGGGCTCATCAGGAGGGTGTTATAGGATGTAAGGTCCCATTGGGCCCCTGTGGTTAGTAATGAATTTTGTGCTGGTGAAAGGTGCCGGCTCATCCATCACACACAGAGAAGGGGTAATAGCAGGGCCAGTCTCCCTCTTTTCTTTCTTTTCCCCCTTCTGCACTGTACAAGTAGGTTGCTCTCTTGGGTACCCAGAGGCATAACTACCGGGTGCCCCAATGCCTCAGCAAGTGAGAGCTTTGCTAGGGTGAGGGTCCCTGCCACACCAGCCTGCTTACCTCACCAGCAAGCTCCTGAGGACTCTGCCATCTTTAACCTGGCCAGGCAGGTGACAGTCACAGAATCACAGAATTCTAGGGCTGGAAGACACCTCAGAAGGTCATCAAGTTCAGCCCCCTGCCCAAGGCAGGACCAACCCCAACTAAATCAACCCAGCCAGGCTTTGTAAACCCAGGACTTAAAAACCTCTAGGGATGGAGATTCCACCACCTTGCTAGGTAGCCCATTCCAGTGCTTCACCACCCTCCTAGTGAAATAGTTTTTCCTAATTGTGACGTTGTGGGTGGTACCTTGCTGGTTGCTATGCTGGGCAGTGGGTTGTGAGTGACCTCCGCTGGCTGCTGGCTGCAGCACAGCCCAGCAGGGCAGGGGATGAGTCATTATGCAAAGGGGGCTCCAAACCTGTCTGACCAGTGATCTCCCAAGGAGCGGAACAATGGGAAGAAGGGGAGTGGAGCCCTGGCTGGGGGCAGGGCTGGGAGTGAGTGGGTTAGTTTCTGTCTGGGAGCATGGAGGAGACAGCCTAGGGAAAGGGGCTGGAATTTAGGGGCTCAGTCTCATAGACTCATAGACTCATAGGCTGTGTCTACATTGGCATCCCTTTCCGGAAAAGGGATGCTAATGAGACGAGTCGGATTTGCAATTCCGACTTGTCTCATTAGCATCCCTTTTCTGGAAAGGGATGCCAATGTAGACGTAGCCATAGACTTTAAGGTCAGAAGGGACCATTATGATCATCTAGTCTGACCCCCTGCACAGTGCAGGCCACAGAATCTCACCCACCTACTCTCACCTATATCTCAGATATTGAAGCCTTCAAATACTTTGAAGGCCCCAAGACGCAGAGAATCCTCCAGCTGTGATCTATGCCCCATGCTACAGAGGAAGGCGAAAAACCTCCAGGGCCTCTGCCAATCTATCCTGGAGGAAAATTCCTTCCCGACCACAAATATGGCGATCAGCTAAACCCTGAGCATGTGGGCAAGACTCACCAGCCAGACACCCAGAAATTCTCTATAGTAACTCCTATCATCCCTCCATTGACCTATTTCCCATTGATAATGAATGGTCAATTAGTTACCAAGATCATGTTATCTCATCAAACCATCCCCTTATCATAGAATCATAGAACTGGAAGAGACACCAGAAGGTCATCAAGTCCAGCCCCCTGCTCTAGGCAGGACCAATCCCATCTAAATCAACCCGGCCAGGGCTTTGTCAAGTTGAGACTTAAACACCTCTTGGGAAGGAGACGCCACTACTTCCCTACGTAACCCATTCCAGTGCTTCACTACCCTCCTAGGGAAAGAGTTTTTCCTAGTATCCAACCTGGACCTCTCCCACCACAAGTTGAGATCATTGCTCCTTGTTCTGCCATCCGTCACTACTGAGAACAGCCTCTCTCCATCCTCTTTGGAACCTCCCTTCAGGAAGTTGAAGGCTGCTATCAAATCCCCCCTCACTCTTCGCTTCTGCAGACTAAATAAGCCCAAATCCCTCCGCCTCTCCTTGTAGATCATGTGCTCCAGCCCCTTAATCATTTTGGTTGCCCTCTGCTGGATCCTCTCCAATGCGTCCGCATCCTTTCTGTAGTGGGGGTGGAGGGGAGGGACAGAACTGGACGCAATACTCCAGATGTGGCCTCCCCAGTGCCGAATCTAGTCTTTGGGTTAAGATTAGAGGTGAGAGCAACAAGAGTGATGTTGTGGTGGGCGTCTGGTAGAGGCCACCAAACTCAAAGGATGAGGTCGATGAGACTTTCTTTGGACAACAGAAGTTTCCAGATCACAGGCCCTGATTCTCATTGAAGATTTCAGTCACCCTGACATCTGCAGGGAGAGCAACACAGCAAAGCACAGACACTCCAGGAAGCTTTTGGAGAGTGTTGAGCTAAACTTCCTGGTGCAAGTGTTCAAGGAAGCAACTCGGGGTTCATGCTCGTCTTGACCTGCTGCTCACAAGCAGGGAGGAATTGGGAGATTTCCAACAGCAGTGCATCATTGCAGGGGCTGCAGGACTCAGGAGAGGGGGCAGCACAGCCAGGCAGCCAGCTGCCGGAGAGAAGTGATGCTTTCCCACTTCAAGGTGCGGCTTTTTCCTGCAGCTTTTGGGCTCTTCAGCTCCCACTACCCTCCTCTCCCCTGCCGTGGCCACCCGCCATCACCACCCCACAGGCAGCCGCCAGTCACCAGGAGGCAGCCAGCAGCACGAACACGGGCTGGAAGGCTCAGAGGAGCACTGGGTAGCCGTGCAGCTGGTGGATGGAGAGATGTGCTCTCTCCCGCTTCAAAACGCCGCTTTTCTCCAGCTGGCTGTGCGGCTGCCCCATGCTCCTCTGCAGCCTTCCAGCCCCTGTTGGTGCCACTCGCCGCCTCCTGCCAGCTCTCCTGAGCCTACAGCCTGCAGCTGAGCCTCCCTGCTCTCCTACCCCCCCCCCCGCCCTCTCTGCAGAGGGAGCGGCCCCCCACAGAGCGGCTACCCCCTGCAGGGGAGGTACTGGACCTGGTGTTCGACTGCCCAGCCCTGCGGGCCCCATATTGTTGAGGGGGGGCCCCCATGCCAGGGCACGGTATGTTTCATTGTAAATCCATCCCTGCCCATATGCCTCATCCTTCTTTCTCCCTCCCGCCATGTCCCTGCCCACCATACAACATAATGCAGCTCCGGACAGGGCACTGGATTAAAAAAAGAATTAAAGGCGATAATGTAATTAATGCCAATCAGCATGTGGTTACAGAAAATAGACCCCATCAAACCAACCTCATAGCTTTGGGATGAGATTGCAAGTCTGGCTGATAAAGGTAACAATGTTGATATAATACACTGAGGGTATGTTGAGACTACATGGCTCTGTCGACGGAGCCATGTAAACTAGTTTACCCGGCAAAGTCAAAGAAGCGGGGATTTAAATAATCCCCGCTTCATTAAAATAAACATGGCCGCCGCGCTATGCCGATGATCAGCTGATCCGACACAGCGTGGCAGTCTAGATGCGGAGCTGTCAGCTGGGGAAGTCTTTGCCGACTGTTCCCTTATGCCTCGTGAAACGAAGTTTACAGGATCGGTCGGCAAAGACTTCCCCAGTCGACAGATCCGCTTCTAGACTGCTGTGCTGTGTCAGATCAGCTGATCGTTGGCACAGTGCGGCGGCCATGTTTATTTTAATGAAGCAGGGATCATTTAAATCCCCACTTCTTTGACTATGCCGAATACACTAATTTACATGGCTCCGTCAACGGAGCCATGTAATCTAGACACACCCTTAGATGTCAGCAAGGCAGTTGGCGTCCCATGACATTGTGATTGAACTACTAGAAAAACCTAGAATTAACATGACCCACATTAAATGGCTTAGAAACTGGCTAATTGATGGGTCGCAAAATGTCATCATATAAAGGGACTCCTCATCCAAAGGATGTGTTGCTAGTGGGGTCCTGCTGGGACCAAGGTTTGACCCTACACTATTTACCATTTTTATTAATTACCTGGAAGGAAACAAAAAAGCATCACTGACAAAGTTTGCAGATGACACAAAAATCTGGGTGGCTTGGTAACAACTGGGTGCAAGCAAACAGTATGGGTTTGAACTTATCTAGGAACAAAGTCTGTTGGGCTTATGTGCATGCTGGGGACTTGATCCTATGACTTGGATGTGGGGGTGAGAATTCAGCTCACCCTGAGCTGCAGGGGTGACACTGAGGACTAATGGAACCCTTGGGTGCATAACCAAGAGCATCTCAAGTAGGACACCCTGCTGCTGTGTCTTATTCTGGTGCCCACAAGCCAAGAAGGATGTTGATAAATTGGAGGGTTCCGAGAACAGCCTGTCCATGACAACAATTAAAGGGTTAGAAAACCCGCTTACGGTGGTGGACTCAAGGAGCTCAATCTATTTACTTTCCGAAAGAGATGGCTCTGGGGAACAAATAGGTAACCATGGGCTCTAGGGTCTCACAATAAACGGTCTAACACATCCCCATGTGTGGAAGATGATGCTAGACAAGACGTAGCCGTGCTAGTCTGCAACTTTAAAAACAACATGGCTGGTGACCACAAAAGCTCATGATACCATCTATATTTTTGTTAGTCTCGCAGGGTACGTCTACACTGCGGGGCTATTTTGGGGTACCAGAAGTATTCTGAAAGGCTCTGTTGAAGCAGCCCTTCATTTCAAAATAGTTTTTGAAATAACGGGCGGCTTATTCCAACATCCCAGTAACCCTTGTTCCACGAGGGTTAAGGGGAATTTTGGAAGAGCGAGTTATTTCGAAATACGCTGGAAATAATCTATGCAGTTTGCGTAGTGCAAATTGCATAGCTAATTTCGAGCTAAGGGAGCTGTGTAGATGCACCCTAAAGTGCCATGGGACTACTCATTATTGTTAACAGCGAGAGTAGTTAACACTTTACCAAGGCTCTTGGAATGATTCTCCAACACAAGCTATTTTTCAATCTGGATGGGGTAGTTTTCTGCAAGCTCAGCTCGAGGAATTCTTTTGGAGGAAGTTCTATGGCCAGTGTTACTCAAAAAGTCAGACCAGAAAGATGATCACAACGGTCATTTCCGAGATTAATCTATGACTGTCTTTTCTACCCTAAGCCCTGTGCCTTGCCTCTTTCTACTCCGTGCCCCTCACCCCATGACTTGCCCCCATGCCTCCCTCAACCCTGTGCCCCTCCCCCGCCATGTCCCTCCCCCCTCTGTGCCTTTGCCCACTCCATGTCCTTCCCCCATGCCTCTCCTCACTCAAGCCCCACCCCACTCTATAAGTCTACCCACCCCTCCCAGGCTGTGTCCAGACTCAGGGGTTTTTTCGGGAAAAGTAGCCTTTTTCCGAAAAAACTTCCCCTGCGTCCAGACTCAAGTTCTTTCGAAATTAAATCTTAAAATTAAATTAAAATTAAATCTTTTCTTTCGATGGCGGTAAACCTCATTTCACGAGGAAGAACGCCTTCTTTCGAAAGTTCCTACATTGAAGGCGTTCTTCAATGTAAATAGGGCTTCTTCGAAAGAGAGCATCCAGAAAGCAAGCCGCTTTTTCGGAAGTTCAACGTGCAGTCTAGACGCTCTCTTTCGAAAGAGGCTTGCAGTCTAGACATAGCCCCAGTGTCCCATGGTCAGTGCTACAGGATGCTCCCATCTCAAGGGCTCTGGAGGAGATGGCTGCAAACTGCTTCCAGAGCAGAGCTGTTAATTCGCACCAAGCCAGCCCCTGCGCAGCAGCTCCCCACCGAGCTCTCCTGCCTCTCGCCAGGTCAGCGAGTGTTTCAATCTGTTTGCAAAGCTGTACAGAGTGTTTGCTCAGCGGTGGCCTGGGCTAGGGGATTAGGAGGCCCCCCTCCCTCACTGCATCTGCTCATCACAGCATCACAACTGGGACTGTCGAGGTTTAAATCCGCAGCCCCCCACATGAGTTCCCTCACCGAGGGCCAGTCATTCTCCCCAGGGATCTGAGCTAGCGGCTTCCACAGGCACCAGGTGCAGCCAGTAGGAGACACATTCCAGGTGAAGCCGCCAGGAGGCAGGTTCGGCCGGGACCCCACGCCCCAGCATTCTACATGAGCCTGTGGTCTGTGCTCTGGCTAGACACACGCACCCACAGACCACGGGTGCCTGAGGAGAGCACCCCCGCATGTCACTCAGCAGCACACACCCCTGCAAGTAGCACAGAGCAGCACGGCACAGTGCGCTGCAGTGGGAGGGGCGTGCCGGGGTTTCAGACACTCTGACCTGTTGTTTGGACTCAGGCAAATCACTTCCCCTTTGCCACGTCTGTGTGGGGCTGAGCCTTGGCGCCTGTAGGTGCCCCCCTGATGCTGATAATCCTAGTGCTGAGTATTGCCCCTGCTGCACAGAGCAGGGCCCCGGGTACGAACTCCCACCTGGGGCCCGTCCCGGAAAGCCCTGGCCTGGCTGCTGAGCGATACCCGTCAGGTGGTGGATCCATCGTGCTCTGGCGACACTGTTCTGACAGATTGCAATGTGATGGGGGGCTAGCAGGGGGCTGGTGCTGAGCAGCCTGGGCAGAGCCGTGGGTGGCTCCCAGAGCTGATGGACCGGGGCTGTGTGGGAGGGGACTGGTGAGTTGTGCATGACGCATTCAGGGCTGGGGCAGCAGCGAGGCCAGAGAAGTGGGTTACATGGGAGAGACCAGTGAGGCGTTTGACTTGGTCCCACGTGCTGTTTGATTCAAGAGCTGGGGAATGGAGCATTCGCATGGCGTGCATTCCATGGATTAAGCTGACTAACCAACAGGTGCCAAAACCCTGCTGTAAATGGAGACTCGTCATCGGAAGGGCGTGTTTCCAGCAGGGTCCCACGGGGACCACAGGGACCCACTGCTGTTTTTACCAGTGGCCTGAAAGGAAACAGAAAATCATCACTGCTCAGGTTTGCAGGTGCCACACAAACTGGGGATGAGAAGGACTGATCACCGGTGCCAGCTCTCTGGATCCTTTGGTAAACTGGGCACAAACATGGTGCGTTTCACTCAGGCTCCATGGCGATTTATACCTGTAGGAACAAGGGCCAGCAGCCCTGTTCACACAAGGGCAGCTGGCCCTGGGAAGCAGTGGTGAGGGGTTGTGCTGCACATGGGCCCCCCAGGGTGACACTGTGGCCACAGGGGCCACTGTGATGCCGGGATGACTAATCAGGGGGATGCCAAGTGAGGCAGAAAGGCAATTTGACATCTGTATTTGGCACTGGTGTGACCTCTGCTGGAACCTTGTGTCCAGTTCTGGTGCCCACAATTGAAGAAGGACGTGGACCAACTGAAGAGAATTCAGAGAAGATCCACAAGACTGATGAAGGGGCAGAGAACCTGCCTTACGGAGCTAGACACCCAGAGCTCCATCTATTTAGCTTAACAAAGAAGTTAAGAGGTGACTTGTCTCCAGACTGAAAGTATCTATCAGAGAGGGCAGACTAGAGGATCCCAGTGGCCCCTTCTGAGCTTGGAATGGGTGAATCTATATGTATGAGCAGCTGCTTGGACCTACTGCTTCACACAGGCCAGACGGTCCACCCAGTGATTCTCGTATCTCGCCCAGTGACTCAGACTGAGCAGGAGCAGACTTGAGAAAGTGATGCCCAGTTCTGATGAGATGGAGAATTCACCTCATCCCTCAGTAACTTGCTGCCCAGGTTAACTCCTCTGGGTCAAACATGTGCATCTCACTGCAATCTGCCCCACCTCAGTTCCACCCACTGGCTCTTGTTCTGCCGTTGCCTGACCCACCAGAGAGCCCTTTGCTACCAGAGATCTCCTCTGAATCTAGATATCTACAGACCATGGCCAAGTCCCCTCTTAACCCCTGGCTCGGCAGAGCTGCTCCGGTCCCTCGCTATGAGGCAGCTTTCCTGATTTCCCAGCCTGGTGGCTCTTCTCTGAATCCTTTCCAATTAGTCAACATCCTTCTTGCAGGATGGACATCAGAACTGACTGCAGCTCCCACTAGCGCTGAATCAAGAGGCAAAATCCTCTCCTTGCCATATTCCTGATTTCCAGCACCAGGGCTCAGCGGCCTTTCCCCACAGCAGGACGCTGGGAGCTTCTGTCCAGCTGGCTTCTGTCCGGAACCGTACATCCCTTTAGGACTTTCTGTGGCCCTCCAGAGCCATTGAGCTCACTCAGGCTGTGTCTACGCTGCACTTTGAACGCGAAATAAGACACACAAATTGCACCACACTCATTTCGGACTTATTTCGAGTTTATTTCAAAATAGGCGATTTTGAAATTTGGTCCTGCCTAGCTCTGGTGTCCCGCAATAATGTGGATGTGTAGACATACCCTCAAGGGTCCATCCCACGAGATCAGGCCGGAGCAGCACCCCCAGAACATGCACCCTCCATGCTCCTCTAGACCTGCCCACTCTGCTGCTCGTGGGTGGGCGAAGGCCCACAAGCCAGCTGTGACTCAGCAGCTGCAGCAGCCACCCACTGAATCAAAAAGCCCAGGGGCCATGCAGGGAATGGAGCAGCTCTGCAGGATTCTCCTGGAAACCCAGCCCAACCCTGGGATGTTGCCGGCCACGTGGGCTGCCAGAAGGGGGATAGCACAAAGAGGTCGCGGCATCCTCAGTGGATCGCAAGATCCCTGGTAGGAGAGCGAGTGGGTAGCTTCTCCCTGCCCCTTCCACGGCCCAGAAAACAGGGGCACTGCAGGCACCAAGCTCATAAAACTGCTTGTCAGGTCAGAGGTCCGGGCACTTGGGGGGAGGACAGGACTCCTGCAATCCAGCCCCCTCCATCCCTCCGCCTGGAAACCTCGTGGCAAGATGGAGACAAAGGACTTACTTGGTGTGAATGTCCCTCCAGTTCAGGTGAAGGTTCAGGGCAGGGGGTTAGAGGATCTGGAGCCAGCGCCCTGGGGGTCAGCGCGGCTGACCATGCTGCCTTATGGGAGGACATTGTATGACCCCAGAGGCTGCCCTGCTGCAGGCACAGGGGTGTGGAGGAGGCTGTTTCCCTGCACTCATCCTGCCAAGAAGCAGGGAAGATGCAGAGTCCTTCAGGAAGGGGCCAGTGCAGCTGCCTGGTGGCCTGAGGCAGTTTGTGCTGCTGGGGGGCAGGGGCTGTGGGATTGCATGGGATGGCTGCACAGCTGGCTCCATCGCCAACATGGCATCCTCCAGAGCACAGGCACTCTGCAGTGAGGGCAACATGGCACCCCTAGAACACAGACACTCTGCAGTGGGGGATGCTTTGGGGGAGATCCGTCACTATCACACTAGCAAGCTGGGCCACAGCGGGATGTGGATAGCAATGGCAAGGCCGACTCAGGCTGGGGGAAAACACCTGGACAACCTTTCAATGGGAGGCAGCATTCACACAGTCTGGAACTGGCATTGGGGTGGCCACCGCTGCCCAAGCAAGTCCTTCCCTGTGGCCCAGCCCTGTCTGAGGCTCCTGACTTGCCAGCTGTTGGGCACTGGGCAGCCACAGGCAGGGGTTTTATTATAATACAAGTTCAGGACCCTCCCCGCGTAATCCGCACCAGATAAACTAACAGCAGAGAGATTTGGAGTTATTGACGAAGTCTTGCTGCTCCGATGAGATTAGGGCTCTGGTTAATCTTGTAGCACGAGGGTTTGGGACGGTTTAATCAGAATTTGTACAGGAATAATCCTGTCTTTAAACTCTTCCTGTGGCCCAATCCCTCCCCAAGTTGTAATCAGGCAAGAGGCTCTCGGATGAAGAGGCATGGGGGGTGGGGTAGGGGGTGTCCATACTAAAGGTTGTTGTGTATTATCCCCAGCTGGAATCCCACAGCCAGTTCTCCAATGGAGCTCTCAGGGCCCCGCACTGTTCCCGGGTCCCCCAAGGCGCAGCCAGAGGGAGGCTTGGTCTGGATGTGGGATCCAGCCATGCACGGCCAGCATGGGCAGCAGTACTCGTCGCATGGGGGGTTGCATCCCGCGTGCTTCCTCCTGGTTTTGCGGGGAGCTGAGCTGGCACCAGTTGACCTGCCTTGTTTGCACCCAGGGCCCAGACCTGTGCTGGGCCAGGCTCGATCCCAGCCATACACAAGGCCTGGCATCCCACAGGCTGAGAGAGGCCACCAGTTGGCCCGCGCTGAAGTGTGTGGAACTGGGCTCGCCAGGCTCGGCCATGCCAAGGGGTCTAATGGGCTGTTTCCATCGTGCCCCCATCTGTCTGGGCATGAGGGTCACGGGAGTCACACTCTGGGGCAGTCAGTATGGACATCTCCTGGGGGGGACCTGTTGCGGCCACCACGGACACATCAGCACCACTGGCCACTCTGTGCACATGGGAAAGCTGAAGTGCAGCGTGGACTGGACAGGCAGGGACATTCAGGTGTGTTTCACCTGCCCCCAGCGCTGACACCGACTGTGTCCACATTAACTTCCCACCCAAGGGGGCAGGCTGGACCCAGGCAGTCAAGGACAGTAGGTGTCTTCCCAGCTCCTCCCTAAATTATAGAGAAACACACACAGACCCAGACACACAATGCACACACACGAATGCACACAGCACAGACACACAATGCACACATAGAGCTATGAACACGGTAGAGAAAAGCACACACAAAGAAAGGCACACAGACACATACAAAATGCACACAGAGAAATGCACAGACACACAGACGCACACACAGAGAAACACACACAGACCCAGACACACAATGCACACACAGAGAAAGGCACACAGACACACAATGCACACACACAAATGCGCACAGCACAGACACAGATGCACAACGCATACCCAGAGCTATGCACGCAGAGAAATTCTCACAGACACAGATGCACAGAGGACATACACAGAGAAATGCACAAAGACACACAGACGCACACAAAGAGAAACACACACAGACAGACACACAATGCACACAGAGAGAAATGCACAGCCACAGGGGAGCAGGCCAGTCACTGGCCAGAATTCTCCTCTATAGTGTTTCAGGTGCACAGTGAGGGAGCAGAAACTGACAAAATACCTTAAAGAAAGTGACGTTACCCAGGGCACAATCTGGATTGATGGGCAGTGGGGGTGCCTCTTACACTGCTTGGCCACTCCTGGTCAGCCCACATGCAGCCTACACTCCAAGCTACACTGTCTCTGAGTGCTATAGCCAGCTACTCGTAAGTTACACTGCCGGGAAGCACCAGCAAACTCCTAGGAGCAGACGTTCCCCAGAAATGTGTGTCTTGTCCTGCCCAGCCCTCCTGGATAACTCAAGCATCTAGAAAAAAATCCGTTACTCCATTAACAGGGAACAACATGCGCAAATCCTGTTACCCCAAATGACCTTCCCAGACACTTCAATCCAAGTACACGGGGGTAGATAAAACAATAAAACAATTGTACTAACTACAGCACGTAAATATAAGTTGTGGTGGGAGAGGTCCAGGTTGGATATTAGGAAAAACTATTTCACTAGGAGGGTGACGAAGCACTGGAATGGGTTACCTAGGGAAGTAGTGGAGTCTCAGCTTGACAAAGCCCTGGCTGGGTTGATTTAGTTGGGATTGGTCCTGCCTTGGGCAGGGGGCTGGACTTGATGACCTTCTAAGGTCCCTTCCAGTTCTATGATTCTATGATAAGTGAATACAAGCCATGAGGCAGAGGAATCAAAATAAGAAATAAAAGGTAAAATGTAATTTTGATGGGTTCCCACCTGGCTCAGGTGTTTGCAGGAGTCCTCTTGGGTGGAGTGAGGCCACTTCAGGGTGTCACATGGGGTGTCAGAGGTGGGGAGGAAGAATGAGGGGGCACGTGCCCTCCCAAATGCTGGGGGGGGACAAGGGGCCAGCAGCCAGCAGGGCCAGAACCTCTGGGAAGCCCAGGGGACTAGTGGGGGGCCCTTGGCACCCACAACAGGGACTGGGCCCCCTTAACATCACTGGCAGTGGTGAGGGGAAGCAGAGCATCACTTAGTCCCCCTGCTCTCAGCTGAGTTTCTCTGCTTCCTGCCAGGGCGTGCAAGAGGAGGGGGGTTATACCCCTCCCCTGAGCAGGCAGTCACGTAGCTGGCACCCCCTGTGTTCCACCTCAGCAGTTGCCCCATGATAACAGCCCACCTCATACAGCTTTAATGTGTGGCGGGGACCCTTTATTCCAAAATAAATTCTCAGCCCAGTGTGTGGAAAAATACAAGTACCCAAAACGGAGATCAGTGTCACGCGGTCTGGCCACATGCCCTTGCTTGCCCTGCTGCGTCATACTAGTCATTATTCACAAGCACTCTGGAAGCAGGTGGGAGATAAGCTTCTGCTAAGGCCTGTTATTTCCTCTTGTAGCCCATTACTTCAAATAGGCCCTTCACAACTGTGTGTACAGTACCTGAAGCACTTTGTCAAGTGGGTGTCACCCAGGTGTAATCACACGTGAAATACAGATACACCTAGTCATACTGCAGATACAAAAATACACCTACAGATACAGATACAATAGTCATAACTGCAGCTGTAAAAATGATACATTCATGAAAAAAGATAATGATCTTTAGAAAATCATAATTTTGCCAATAACACCTTATACAACCCATCTTGGACCAAATGCATCATAATTATGCCATAATCATATCACAATATCATTATGCTGAATGTGGGGTGCAGTGTCACAGCAACTTAACAGCTAATGTAACAAGCTAAGTGAGTTCAAACTAGTGTGGCTAATGTAGTCATTCGAATTTGCAAATGAAGTCCGGATTAAAATATCCCGGGCTTTATTTGCATCTTCCTGGGCGCCGCATTTTTAAAAGCCTGGTAGTTCGGACTCCCTGCCCACGGCTACACGAGGCACAGGCTAGGTTATTCGAACTAAAGCCCCTAATTCGGACTACCGTTACTCCTCATTGCATGTAGCTGCGGGCAGGGAGTCCGAACTACCAGGCATTTAAAAATGGCGGCACCTGGGAACATGCAAATAAAGCCCGGGATATTTTAATCCCGGGCTTTATTTGCAAGTTCGAATGACTACATTAGCCACCCTAGTTTGAACTAGGGTGGCTAGTGTAGACATACCCTGAATTAATAGAATCATAGAAAATTAGGGTTGGAAGAGACCTCAGACAATCATCTGGTCCAACCCCCTGCCCAAAGCAGGACCAACCTCAATTTAATCATCCCAGCCAGGGCTTTGTCAAGCCAAGACTTAAACACCTCCAGGGATGGAGATTCTACCACCTCCCTAGGGAAACCATCCCAATGCTTCACCACCCTCCTAGTAAAGTAGTTTTCCCTAATGTCCAACCTAGACCTTCCCCACTGCAAGGATTGAGGGGGAATATAATAGAAGTATATAAAATCATGACTGGTTGAGACCATTGTTCCTTGTTCTGCTATCCGTCTCTACTGAGAACAGCCTTTCTCCACCCTCTTTGGAATTCCCCTTCAGGCAGCTGAAGGCTGCTGTCAAATCCCCCCTCACTCTTTTCTTCTGAAAACGAAATAAGCCCAAATCTGTCGGTCTCTCATATGTTTTGCACTCCAGTCACCTATTCATTTTCGTTGCCCTCCTCTGAACCTTCCAATTTGTCCTAATCTTTTCCAGATTCTGGCAAACATAAGCTACAGGCACCATTTCTACCCATCCTGGCTAATAGCTTATCCTCCATGAATTTATCTAGTTCTTTCTTGAACCTTGTCAGAGTCTTGGTCTTCACAAAATCTTCTGGCAAGGAGTTCCACAGGTTGACTGTGTGTTGTGTAGAGAAATACTTCCTTTTGTTTGGTTTAAATCTGCTACCCATCAATTTTGTTGGGTGACCCCTGTTTTCCTGTGTTATGGGAACCAGTAAATAGCTTTTTCTTATTCATTTTCTCCATACCAATCATACTTTTATATACTTCTATTATATTCCCCCTCAATCTCTTTTCTAAGCAGAAAAGTCCCAGTCTTTTTAATGTCTCTTCATAAGGCAGCCATTCCAAGCCCCTAATAATTTTTGTCACTGTTTTCTGAACTTTTTCCAATGCCAAGGTATCTTTTTTGAAATGAGATGACCATATCTGCACGGAGTATTTAAGATGTGGTCATGCCATGGATTTATACAGAGGCAATAAGATATTCACTGTCTTATTCTCTATCCTTTTCTTGATGATTCCTAACATTCTATTTGCTTTTTTGACTGCTGCTGTACATTGAATGGATGTTTTCAGAGAACTATCCACAATAAGAACATAAGAACAGACACACTGGGTCAGACCAAAGGTTCTTCTAGCCCAGTATCCTGTCTGCCGACAGTGGCCAATACCAGATGCCCCAGTGGGAGGGATCACAACAGGTAATCCTCACATGATCCCTCCCCTGTCACCTACCTCCAGAGAAAGAGAGGCTAGGGATACCATTCTTACCCATCCTGGCTAATAGCCATTGATGGACCTAACCTCCATGAATCTATCTAGCTCTTTTTTGAACCCTGCTAAAGTTCTAGCCTTCACCTCATCCTCTGGCAAGGAGTTCCACAGGTTGACTGTGCACTGAGTGAAAAAAATCTTCCTTTGTTTGTTTTAAAGCTGCTGCCTATTAATTTCATATAGTGACCCCTAGTTCTTATATTCACTTTTTCCACACCCGTCGTGATTTTATAGACCTCTGTCATATCCCTCTTAGTCTCCTCTTTTCTAAGATGAAGAGTCCAAGTCTTTTTAATCTCTCTTCATATGGGACCCTTTCCAAATCTGTAACCATTTTTGTTGCCCCTTTCTGAACCTTTTCTAATGCCAATATATCTTTTTTGAGATGAGGCGACCACAGCTGTATGCAGTATTCAAGATGTGGGCATACCATGGTTTTATATAGAGGCAAAAAGATATTTTCTGTCTTATTCTCTATCCCTTTGTAAATGATTCCTAACATTCTATTTGCTTTTTTGACTGACGCTGTTCATTGAGTGGATGTTTTCAGAGAACAATCCACAATGACTCCAAGATCTTTCTCTTGAGTAGATGTAGCCAAATTACTCTCCATCATATTGTATATATAGCTGGGATTATTTTTTCCAATATGCATTACTTTACATTTAACAACATTAAATGATACACAATGACTCCAAGATCTCTCTCTTGAGTGGTAACAGCTAATTTAGTCCCCATAATTATCTACATATAATTGGAATTATGTTTTCCAATTTGCATTACTTTGCATTTTTCAACATTAAATTTCATCTGCCATTCTATTGCCCAGTCACCTAGTTTTGAGAGCTCCTTCTGTAGCTCTGCACAATCTGCTTTGAACTTAACTATCTTGAGCAGTTTTTTAACTATCTGCAAATTTTGTCACCTCACTGTTTACCCCTTTCTCCAGATCATTTATGAATATGTTGAATAGAATTGGTCCCAGTATGGACCCCTGGGAGACTCCACTAGTTACCTCTCTCCATTCTGAACACTATTTATTCCTACCCTTTGTTTCCGATATTTTAGCTTCTGTCACAGACTTCCTGGGAGACTTTGGGCAAGTCATGTAATCACTCTCTGCCTCAGTTTCCTATTCCCACAATGGGGGTAGTAATGCTTCCCTGCCTCTTGGTGTGTTGGGAGGGGGCCATGCCTGCTTGGCTGGGGGCCAGAGGGGAGTCAAGAGAGGACGTTGATCGCTGGGGACCTGAGGCCATTCTTTGTGGTGGTCCAGGCCTGAATGGGGGCCAGGAGTGTTTGTTATGATTCCCATTTGGAACAGGCCCCTGGCGGTTTACAGGAGCGTGTCAGGGTCAGCGTGGCACCAGCACTAATGGCGTGGTACCGGGGCTAATGGCCTGGCACCAGGGCTAATGGCCAGCCAGACAAAGGGCTCTGGGCCCTGCAGAGAAGGGCAAGCGCTTCCTGTTCTGCAAGGGGAGTGCTGGAGGGCTGGTGCAGAGCAATGCAGTTAGACTGTGCAGGCGCCTTTCAGGGAGCACAAAGGCCAGACGTGGCAGCACAGATGGACCCTTTCCCGCCTGCCCACAGCTCCGACCAGCATCACATTGTCTCGTAATTGAATCCACACGTTTATAGTTCATTACCTCCCTGATAGATTGGATTAGGTGGGGGCTGCCGCCAGCCAGCCTCCACGGGAAACAGTTGGCTGCTTTCAGTCCCCACAGGGAGGCCGTGCACCAGGGGGACAGAGGAGGGAGCCAATCCAGAGATAATGGAGCCAAGTGGGCAGAGCCGAGAGGCCGGAGGTGCCCTCCCCCTGTAGCCAGCAGACAGGGGCTCCCATTGTCTCCTATTTGAAGTTCACGGACAATGGATGCAGCTCGGGCTTTTGTCAGGGGCCATGCTGCTTTCAAAGCGCCTGGCCCCATCTGTGCCCTGCTTGTAGAGGAATTTCTCCACGCTCTCCTGCACCTCCATCCCCGGGCAGTGCCTGAGAGGAGAGCCGGAGCCAGGCCTTTGGCAGCCTGGCCCTGGGGTACAGCTGTGGGAGGGCAGCCCTGTGTTATAGTGCTCGCAGGGCCTGATCCTGCCCTGATCAATGGGCCCGATTCCTGGCAGCTTCACACCAGAGCTTCACTTCCCCCACTTTACTGTGGTGCATGGCAGGGCCATGGGACCAGGGGACACCTGCCCCCCCCCCCCGGCACACCATGGACACAAGGACCAGACAGGAGAGTGCCCCCAAGGGCTGCCCTTCCCTGGGACACCAGCTGTAGGTCAAGGAGGAGACTAACAGGGAAAGAACCCCGAGCACCACCCACCGCATCCTGGCGACGCTCTTGAGCCTGCTCTGGGCAAGGGTGACACAGCTGTGGGAGGGGCCCCCAGCAGCCAGGTGAAGGGGGTGTGGTCACAGAGCAAAGGGGCGGGGCTGGAACAGGAGAAATGGGCTGGTGCCCAAGGCAGGGGAAGGGATTTGGCTCCTGATAAGGGGGGTGGCTGGCAGGCCATCGTGCCACACTATTGCTGGGCTGCAGTTTCAGCCCCTGTGACCTTTAAAGGCTGCTGTGAGTTGGAGCAGCCCCAAGGCTGCTCTAACTTAGTGTGGAGGGAACGGTCATGGGACCCAGCCTGAGCAGCACCGTGAGGCGCATTAGCCTCCCTTCCTTCCCTGCAGCCTCCCCCACCTGGTGCATTTGAGCATTTGAGCTGCAACAGCTTCATGAGAGCAAGGGTGAGCACCCTCCTCAGAGCAGCTGGGCTGCCATGAGCCCACTTGCACGGCCAGGCAGGGAGGGTCTGCAGCGAAGGGATCAGCCAGCAGGGGTCGCCCATCACTGCCCAGCCTTGCAGGGGGAGGAGGAGGAGGTTCTGGACAGAGGGCCTTGTCAGTATGGCTGGTGTGGCTGGGCCTTGGGAGGCCTCGGGAGGCAGCAGGTTGAGTCCTGGCAGCTCCTCTGGGCTGTGGGCTGGGCGGTTGGGCGCCAGGGACTGCCCTGGTGGATGAGAGCAAAGGCCCGAGGCCAATGTGCTCTCGTGACCCAAGAGGTAGCAATTACAGCTTCTTCCTCAGCTGCCCGGAACCTGCATGGGGCACAGCAAATGCATCTTTGGAGAGACACTTTTCCTGGGAGCAGCTTTGGAGGGGGCAGGCGCAGCTATGGCTGGCCCAGAGCTCCCCCGGGCAAGTGGGGTGGGCAGGGCTCCTCCAAGCAGGTCGGGGGACACTAGACTGTGTCCAGCCTGGGGCTCAGGCTGGGGGTGAGATGACAGGGAGTGTCAGGGGCCAGCAACAGGTGTGGGGCAGGGGTAGAAGGGGTGGAGCCAGGACTGGCCTCCACCCGCTGCCCATGCCAACCTCACTGGCTACAGCTGAACCTCAGGCTGCTCTCACTTGTCCCCCTGCTGCAATAGCATCTCTGGGGCAGGGAAATAGCCAGGGGGTATCATAGAACACAGAACACTAGAACTGGAAGGGACCTTGAGAGGTCACTGAGTCCAGTCCCCTGCCCTCACGGCAGGACCAAGCACCATCTAGAGCAGGGTTTCCCACCCTATGGGTCAGGACCATTACATTTCAAAAGGGTCTCCAGGTGCCTCCCCAGGTGGCTCTGCCCTCTCTCCTCCCTCTGTTTTTGAAATACCTTGGGTCATCAAGTCTTCCTGAATTGTCAAAATGGGTCCCCATCTGGAAAAGGTTGGGAACCTCTGATCTGGGAACCACTGATCTAGACCATCCCTGACAGGTGTCTGTCCAACCTGCTCTTAAATATCTCCAGAGCTGGAGATTCCACAACCTCCCTAGGCAACTTATTCCAGTGTTTAACCACCCTGGCAGGCAGGAAGTTTTCCCTAATGTCCAACCTGAACCTCCCTTGCTGCAGTTTAATCCCATTGCTTCTTGTCTTGTCCTCAGAGGCCAAGGGGAACAATTTTCCCTCCTTCTCCCTGGGGGGAAATTGTTCTCCTTGGTCTCTGATGAATCACTAGGGCCCTGGTCTATCCAGCCCTTCCCTTCTCTCCTGCCTCCTGGGCTCCTCCTGGGGAGCTGTCTCTGCTGCGTGCCAAAGGGCATGCCAAGGAAAAAGACCCCTTCGTGGCAGAGATGAGCCAGGCCCCTTCCATGGCTAGGGGCTGGCACTTGCCCGGGTTTGGCTTGAGGCTGGCACTTGCCCAGGCATGGGGGGGCTCAACCAAACTTTTCCCCAGATATGGCACCAGTGCAGCCTGGGAAGCCAGGCCATTCCATGGGGGGCAGGGACACTGCCTGGCCTGGTCTGACGCTGATTCTAGGGTGAGGCTTCACATCAGCTCAGGTCAATAGACATTTTCCATGGACCGGCCCCAGCGCTTGCAAAGCCCCCCTTGCTGGTACCCGGCTGCACAGCCCGCTGTGACCATATGGGATAACGGCCACTCGCGCCTGTTACGCAAAGCGCCGTTTCCTCATTAACCTTTGCTCCGAGCTTCTGTCCTGCCCAGCTGTCAGGGAGCCACAGTCCCCGGACCTGCTGCCCCCCTTGTGCTGCGCAGGGCTGAGGAGGACTGGGGAGGAGCACATGCCATCGGCCGGGATGGTCCTGCACTGCCAGGACACTCGGCCGAGACTGGGAGGCTCCCTCACCAGTGCACATGACCCAACAGCTCTGGGAAGGATCCCAAGGGCTCTGTCTCATCATGAAGCCTCCCCCCCCCCCCACTCCCCCGCACTCAGTGGCCAGAAGCTGCTCAGGCCGGGCATCTAGAGCTGGGCCTGTTAAGGGGGGAGACCCGCAGGGCATCCTGTGGCCTTTCTCAGTCGCTCTGCACCTGTGCCTGGCCGGGGGGGGGGGGGGGGGTGGAGGGAGGAGCCTGTAGGCCACCTTGTGTGTTAGAGCAGCCTCAAGGCTACTCTTCCGTTCTGCTGCCTGTGGGCCCCAGGAGCAGAGAAGAGCCCCAGAGTGCAGGGTGTTGCGCCCCATAAGTGGGGGCTGGGGAAGGGCTTCTGCTGAGCCCTGCAGGCTTATTCTCAGGGGGCCATTTCTGTTTGCTGCAAGGCTCCGTTGGCAGCATAAGGGGCTCTCACGGCATAGGAACCAAGGCCCTGGTGTGGTCACTGGGACCATGCAGGGAGCGCACAGCGGGGGGCCAGCCCTGCTCCTCCGCTACAGCTGCATGTTGCGCTAGCTCTGCACAGTGACTGCGACACCTCGCGAGGGCGGGTTGGGCCCCGAGAGCCGGGCTCCAGTTTCTCTTCCACCGGATACAGAGGTGCAACGGCAATGGCTCCGTGAGAGCAGAGCCCAGCTGACAGGTGTGCGCCGCCCTCCGCCTGGGCCTAGCTGTCCACGCCCCTGAAGCCACAGAGCCCGGGGGGCACGCAGACATCTCATCCGGCCCCCGCGGAAAATGGTTTAGCATCTTCCCCCTTCCTTCTCATCCTCTTAGCCAAATGCACAGGCAGGCCCTCCGCGGGCTGTTGCCAGCTGTGGCCGGAGCGCCATCGGGGCAGTTAGAGCCGTATCACTTACGGGAGGGGATTACGGAGCCTGCCCTTAGTGCCGCAGCCCCCGCGGCCTCCAGGATTAGTATCTAATGCAGCAGGCTTTGCTGGAATCAGCTCTAACCCTGCTCAGCCTCGCTGCGCGGAGCTACCGAGGGGGAACGCCTTTCCGAGAGCTGGGGGCACCGACAGCAAAGCTTGCAAACCATTGTCAGAGCCTGGGTGTAGCTGCTTAAAGTGGTGTCAAGTTTTCACGGGTTGGGTTGAAATTTGCCCTGCTGGCTGATTGCCTTAGGCCGAGCTTTTCCCAAAACGTTCAGCCTCACAGTTCCGCTGGCTCCGGAGTGAGCTGAGCTGTCTGGTTCATATTAACAAGTTTCTCAGCTGCTCCTGTGCGTCTGTGCTTTGGAGCAGGGACTGGGCATTTGGCAGGGGAGTCGTGCTGGGCTGGGATCAGAGAGGTGCCTTTTAGCCCCGCCATGGCCATGCATTTGTGCCTCTTTAAATGCAGCATTTCCCAGGGTCTGGCTGCTCAATTCCCCAGCCATTCCATCTACCCCCAAGGCTGCTCCATCCCCACACGGCTCCTATGGGAGAACCAAGTGGAATATGCTCCCTGCCACCATGTCAATGAGCATGCACCGTCCTGAGCTCCAGGCGACTTGCTCTGCAGTTACCCCTCTGATGCTTGGGGATACGATGGCACCGGCACAGAGGCTGGCTCTGCTGTGCACTCAGTGCCTCCCTGGGATGAGCGGCGGGGAAGGAGGAGGCAGCTAGACTGAATGTCCAAGAGGACAGGAGCAGAGGGAGACAGGGACAAACTAGGGGTGACGGGAACAGAGACCCACACATGCTGGAAGGATGGTGTGGAAAGGTCTGAAGCCACTAAAGAATTCTTTCCAGAACCTGGAGCCAAACGTTGCCTCTAACTATTTTCTGTCTGTGTGCAGAACAAATTTTATTATGTGCACCAAAGGATGTGCAGATGTTCATCACCAATATAAACACATTCAGCAAGCTGTGAGTGCTTTGCTAATCAGCTGGGTGGCACCTGAATTTATTCTGTGCTGCTGCCCAAGCTCTCAACTTACAGGGAGCACTGCCTGGAGCTGAACCCAGCATTCCCAGGTTCCCACATTCCCCTGCATTCAGCAAAGCCCTGAAACCCACAGAGGAAATGTCGGTCTCTTGTCTGTGAGGGTATGTCTACACTACCCCGCTAGTTCGAACTAGCAGGGGTAATGTAGTCATCCGCAATTGCAAATGAAGCCCGGGATTTGAATTTCCCGGGCTTCATTTGCATGAAGCCGGCCGGCGCCATTTTTAAATGCCGGCTAGTTCGAACCCCGTGCCGCGCGGCTACACACGGCACGGAGTAGCTAGTTCGGATTAGGCTTCTAATCCGAACTAGCTGTACTCCTTGCAGAATGAGGAGTACAGCTAGTTCGGATTAGGAAGCCTAATCCGAACTATCTAGCCCATGCCGCGTGTAGCCGCGCAGCACGGGGTTCGAACTAGCCGGCATTTAAAAATGGCGCCGGCCGGCTTCATGCAAATGAAGCCCAGGAAATTCAAATCCCGGGCTTCATTTGCAATTGCGGATGACTACATTACCCCTGCTAGTTCGAACTAGCGGGGTAGGGTAGACATACCCTGAGTGGTCTCCCTAGGAAATATCGGTCAGCTTCTGTGACGTAGTGGGGGGTACCTTGCTGGTTGCTATGCTGGGCAGTGGGTTGTGGGTGACCTCCGCTGTCTGCTGTCCGTAGCATGGCCCAACAGAGCAGGGGATGAGTCATTATGCAAGGGGGCTCCGAACCTCTCCGACCAGTTATCTCCCAGGGAGCAGAACAATGGGAAGAAGGCGGAGTGGAGCCCTGGCTGGGAGGCAGGGCTAGAAGAGAGTGGTAGTTTCAGTCTGGGAAACAGGGGAGAAGGAGCTAGGGAGGGGGCTGGGATTGTAGGGCCCAGCCACCCCCCATCTCAAGGGGGAGCACTGAGGCCTCCTAGCCCCAGTTCCTGTAACCAGATTACATCTGTGCTGTGTTGTATCCTGGAGAAGCAATAATCTCCCTCTATTCTACTGGCTGGTGGAGTCTGTTCGTGCCACTACGGGGGTGCAGGATATGGGGAAACCCCTGGGAGGTCTGACCCTCGGAGAAAGATTTGTCCGTGTACCAGGTGGGAGCAGGGCGGCCCCAGTGGAGCAAGTGCCTCGTGCCCCCACAGGTAGATGGCAGGGAGGTGACAGGCTACTGGGATATGGGGATGGAGGTGACGCTGGCTTGACCCGATATAGTGGCCCCAGACCATATGCTACCCAACACTCAGCTGACCTTGAGGGGCATAGACAGGACCCCGTCTAAGGTGCCCGTAGCCAAGGTGCATCTGAAGTGGGTGGCCAAGGAAGGTCTCAAGGAAGTGGGGGTCCACCCACACTTGCCCACGGAGGTGTTGATGGGGGGTGACCTTGTGGAGTGGCCAGACAGACCCCACAGAACCCTAGTCACTGCCCATAGCCAGAGCCAGTAAGGGGCTGGCAACCTGGATCTAGGGGAGGACTCCATGCAGAATCCTCAGGGTCCCATCACAGTGGACACAGAGTCCAACCAAGCTGGGACTCCGGACCTAGGCAAGGGCGGGGAACAGTTCCCGATCCCTGCCCCAGTGGCTGAATTCCAGGCTGAGGTGCAGGCAGACCCCTCCTTGCAGAGGCTGAGGAACCAGGTTGGCCTCCATGCAGCTCAGCCCCTGGGGTGAGGTGGCCAGGAGGGAAGGCCGAAGATGGGAGGAAAGCTGCTTGGGGGCCCCTACCCCGTATACAGGACCCCCTGGGCTTTCTGAGAGCGTTATGGGAGGGGAAGACCTCCCTGGATGGAGCGTCGGGGGTGGAAGATGTCCTGGCTGTCCGGGGAAGGCTCGCTGAGCTCATGGCCCCGGCCCGAGAGACCCTGGCCAGAGATCAAGGCCAGCGGAAGGGTGGGTGCGACCACAGAGGACAGGCCTGTGCCAGTCCCCCTGGAGCGGTGCAGCAAGTGGACAGAGGGAAGCCAATTCATGTGGGGCCTCGCCGTGGCCGGCCCAAGTCAAGGGGAGCACCCATGTCCCCAGGGCAGGTTCCCACTCAGAGGACCCGAACTTCCCTAGCTCAGTTCGCTCTCAGAGGGGGGAAAACTGTGACGTAGTGGGGGGTACCTTGCTGGTTGCTAAGCTGGGCAGTGGGCTGTGGGTGACCTCCACTGTCTGCTGTCTGTAGCACGGCCCAGCAGCGCAGGGGATGAGTCATTATGCAAGGGGGCTCCAAACCTGTCCAACCAGTTATCTCCCAGGGAGTGGAACAATGGGAAGAAGGCGGAGTGGAGCCCTGGCTGGGAGGCAGGGCTGGAAGAGAGTGGTAGTTTCAGTCTGGGAAGCAGGGGAGAAGGAGCTAGGGAGGGGGCTGGGATTGTAGGGCCCAGCCACCCCCCATCTCAAGGGGGAGCACTGAGGCCTCCTAGCCCCAGTTCCTGTAACCAGATTACATCTGTGCTGTGCTGTATCCTGGAGAAGCAATAAACTCCCTCTGTTCTACTGGCTGGTGGAGTCTGTTCGTGCCACTACGGGGGTGCAGGAGATGGGGAAACTTGTCACAATACCCGTTGTGAGATGTTCCGCCTTGGTGCTTGCGCCGACACCACTGTCAGGGAGCAGTTCCCTGCAGCCGGCGGCCCCTCGGCAGACATGCGGGGCCAGGGTGCGCGGTGCCAGAGGCGACAGTTCCCCCACTACCACTCAGACAGGGCCTGGGGAGCCTGGGGCCCCACAGGCAGCCGGTGAGTACCCAACCCCTCTTCCTTGGGCAGGTGCTCCCTGAAGAGCCAAGGGAGGCAGGGACAGGGATGGGTCAATACTCCCTCCAGCTGGGGCTGCTCTCGCTGGGGCTGCTTGGTGGAGAGGGATGCCCGCTCACTGACACGCCTGGAGCACAAGAGCAGGAGAAAAGGGAATGGGAAGCTCCACTTCCGTCACCTGGCTCCATGCTGGGGGGCCGCGGCACAGCAGGGCGCCCGCCGAAGCTGCCTGGGGCTGCATGGAGGCAAGAAGCGTGGGAGTAAGTTACGAGGGCTGGGGTGTGAATGTCGGTGCCTCCACCTTTGTTTTCCTAAAGTCCGCTAAGTACTGAAGGGAAATGGTCAGAGCCGCCGCCAGCAAGGGCAGGGCCACACTCAGCACCCACCAAGAGCTGTGTGCTGAGAGGAGGCCCAGGCCTGGCCCAGGCAGGAGGATCAGTGTCCCTGCTGGCCGGGGCGCTATGAGCACACTGGGAGACCTGCCTGCAGCCCACTACGTGGTGCAGGCAGTTCCTGGCTACACTGCAGCTTGGGCCTGGACCCAAAGGGTATGTCTACACTACAAAGTTAATTCAAATGAACAGCCGTTAGTTCGAATTAACTTTCATAGGCGCTACACATGCAAACCGCTAGTTCAAACTTAATTCAAACTAGCGGAGCGCTTAATTCGAACTAGGTAAACCTCATCCTACGAGGACTAACGCCTAGTTTAAATTAAGCAGTTTGAATTAAGGGCTGTGTAGCCACTTAATTCGAACTAGCTGGAGGCTAGTCCTTCCCAGCTTGCCCTGGTGGCCACTCTGGGCCAAACCAGGGAAACTCGTCTGCCCCCCTCCCGGCCCTGGAGCCCTTAAAGGTGCACGGTCTGGCTACAGTGCTTGTGCCAGGTGCAAGCCTACCAGCACCCAGCCAGCAGACCCTGCACCTGGCATGGCATGAGCCAGCCACCTGCTGCCCTCCTCCTCTTCCCAGGACCAGGCTGGCAGCTCCCAGGAGCGTGCCCGGGGCCGCAAGAAGCAGGCGCCCACCTGGTCTAGTGTGGAGATCATAGACCTCATCCAGGTTTGGGGGGAGGCCTCCAACGTCCACGACCTCCGCACTAGACACAGGAAAGTGGCCGTCTAGGGCAGCATAGCTGCCAGCCTGGCCACCAAAGGCCACATGCAAACCCAGGAGCAGGTTTGGATGAAAATCAAGGTGGTCCAATGAGACCCCCAACCCTCAGCCCTGAGCTTAGAACATAAGAACGGCCGTACTGGGTCAGACCAAAGGTCCATCTAGCCCAGTAGCCTGCCTGCTGACAGCAGACGGCACCAGCTACCCCAGAGGGGATGGACCGAAGACAATGACCAAGCCATTTGTCTCATGCTATCCATCTCCAGCCTTCCACAAACAGAGGCCAGGATCACCATTTCTACCCCCTGGCTAATAGCACTCCATGGACCCAACCTCCATGACTTTATCTAACTTCTCTTTAAACTCTGTTCTAGTTCTAGCCTTCACAGCCTCCTGTGGCAAAGAGTTCCACAGGTTGACTATATGCTTTGTGAAGAAGAACTTTCTGTTATTAGTTTGAAGCCTGCTACCCATTAACTTCATTTGGTGCCCTCTAATCCTTCTATTATGGGAACTAATGAAGAACTTTTCTTTATGCACCCTCTCCACCCCACTCATGCTTTTATAGACCTCTATCATATCCCCCCTCAGTCTCCTCTTTTCTAAGCTGAAAAGTCCCAGTCTCTTTAGCCTCTCTTCATATGGGACCTGTTCCAAACCCCTAATCATTTTAGTTGCCCTTTTCTGAACCCTTTCCAAGGCCAAAACATCTCTTTTGAGGTGAGGAGACCACATCTGTACACAGTACTGAAGATATGGCGTACCATAGTTTTATACTTCCCCTCCTTCTTCCTCCCCTGGCTTCCCCCTTCCCGCTCCCTCCTCCCAGGTTTCCACCTCCCCTCTCCCACCCTCTCTTCCCCTCCTTTTCCCAGTCTCCCCAGAGGTTAATCCCCCCCCCCCCAGTTTTGTTCAATAAAGAGAGTTTCTATTTTTGAACACACGTGTCCTTTATTTTTTACATCAGGAAGGGGGGGCTAGGGAGAGGTAAGTGGAAGGAGGTGAGGGAGGAATGGGGCACGAGCCCCCGATGGGGAGGACTGGGGTGACTTTGCGGGCTCCTCAGGGTGGAAGCTCTTCTGCAGGGCCTCCTGGATCCTGACAGCCCCCCGATTGACCCCCCCCCCCCCCCCCCGGATGGCAGCCTGCGGCAAGTGCAGCCGGGCTGATGGCCGAGTGCTGTGATGTGCTGAGTGAGGGCACTCAGGGCACTCCAAGCCAGGACTGCTTTGCTGTCCCTCATCGAGGTAGACAAGCAAGCGGGGAACCCTGAGAACTGTCTGTCCGGGGTGGGGGTCGGGTCCCTTTAAGCACAACCCTTGGCTAGCCTGAGGCAGCAGCTCCACACTCTAAGTCCTAATTCCAGTCAGCCTTAACTTCGGTTCAGGGTCCACTCAATGTGGACATGCTAGTTCGAATTAGCAAAATGCTAATTCAAACTAGTTTTTAGGTCTAGATGCACTAATTCGAATTAGCTTAGTTCGAATTAACTAATTCGAATTAAGTTAATTCGAATTAATGCTGTAGTGTAGACATATCCAAAGGGTTTCTCTGGATTAGAGCAGGCCCAGGCACCACAAGGGGGCGCAATCTTCTACCAAGGGAGTGGGATGGGATGGGATGGGATGGAAAAGCTGTTCCATACACAGGGATGGGTATGCCACTGCCCTGCCTATAGGGGCCACACCCCATCCCTGTGCAGTGCCCTGCGTATAGGGGCAATGCCTCATCCCTGCGCCCCTGCCCTGTAGGGGCAACACCCCTTCCCCGTGCTCATTGTCAGTTCCCTGCCCGATGCCAGAGCCCTGTCTGCATGAGGAACGTGCACCAGGGTCCCCCAGGCCATTAGAAAACCATCTAGTGAACCACAGCAAGCCCCTCGTGTCTCTGAATTGGGAGGCTGCTCGTGGAGCACCGTTGCCCTCTGTGCACCAGGGTTTCAGTGCATCTGCCCTCAGGCTTGGCACCAGTCGCAGAAGGTGCCAGGGCAGGGCAGGTTTGCCCAGCCTAGAGTAGAGCCCCTGGCTGATCTCAGGGGGATGCTGCTTTGCCCTTGGTCAGGCTGACTGCCCAGTGGGGTCCAGCGAGGGAACGGTTCCCTGCATGGGGGGTGACCCCCAAAGCTGAGACAAAGCCCTGCCTGCTGCTCCCTTGCGGCCCCTTCCTTTGCAAAGGCCCCGCCAGGGAGCCCAGGCCAGGCTGGGCCAACCTCACCCCGAGGCTCAGCTGCAGACTCATTAACAAACAAAACAAACCAAGCCAAGCAAGGAGCCGCTGGGAGGGAGGGGCCGGCATGTCCCTCGGAAATTCCCCGGTTCCGCTGCGCTCAGGTGGGGTCTGAGGCTTCGGCAGCTCCTCGGAGATCTCGCGCTCCCCCTGTCAGACGCAGATCAGGGGGCCTCGTACGGTCCCTTGGCTGGCAACAGATGGCTGGGAATCAGCTTGCTGACACCTGCCCCTCCTCTCGCCCCTCCCAGTGCCCTTGCACACGCCCTTCCCTTTATTCTGCACTCAGCGTGCTTTATTCCCCAGCACTTTCTGCCAAGCGGGCGCCTGGATCACTGCTCCCCTCGGGACGGCCGGAGCCTGGGAGCCAGGTGCAGAGGGAGGCGATGGCTGTGCAAAGCCGGGGCCTTGCTCTTCCCTAGGCCCAATGGCCTTTCCCAGGCCCGGCACAGACGAGCCAGGCAGTTAAAGGAGTTAGTCTCCTCAGTGCGACGCTGCTGACATCCAGAGCCAGTGGCACATCAGTGTAACATTGGAGGGTTGCTCTCGATTGACAGGAGGGTGAGAGCAGAGCCTGGCTCCCGGCCTTCTCCTGGGTGGCTGAGTTGCATTCACAGGCCGGTCAGCCGACACACAGAGCCACGCAGGGGCTGCCCTGAGATTCAGATAGCAAGGCCTCCGCAGTGAGCCTGCCTGCAGGGAACTTCGCCTCAGACCAGAGCTTTGCCCAAGAGTCAGGGTCTTTGTACGGCACAAGCTCAACCTACCTGTGCAGCAGGGAACCTGGATTCCCAGCAGCACCACCAAGAGCAGAAGCTGCCTCAGAGACATGGCTGTGGACTTGCTGGAACTGGAGCTCAGGAGTCCTAGTGTTCCCTTTCATTTTTTCCATCCAAGTGCAGAATAAATTTGTTCGTGCACCCAGGCATGGATGGATGTGCACCACCAGAGGAAACACATTCTGACAGCTGTGGGCGCTCTGCTATTCACCTGGGCGGCATTTGAATCTCCTGGGTGGCTGCCCAAGTGCTCAGCCTACAGGAACTCAGTTCGGGTATGTCTACACTACAAAGTTAATTCGAACTAACGGACGTTAGTTCGAATTAACTTTGATAGGCGCTACACAAGCGCTCCGCTAGTTCGAACTTAATTCGAACTAGCGGAGCGCTTAGTTTGAACTAGGAAAACCTCATTCTACGAGGACTAAGCCTAGTTCGAACTTACTAGTTCGAATTAAGGGGTGTGTAGCCCCTTAATTCGATCTAGTGGGAGGCTAGCCCTCCCCAGCTTTCCCTGGTGGCCACTCTGGGCACCACCAGGGAAACTCGTATGCCCCCCTCCCGGCCCCGGACCCCTTAAAGGGGCACGGGCTGGCTACTATGCCTGTGCCAGGTGCAAGCCTGACAGCACCCAGCCAGCAGACCCTGCACCTGGCATGGCTCGAGCCAGCCACCCGATGCCCCCCAGCTCTCCCCCTCTTCCCGGGACTAGGCTGGCAGCTCCTGGGAACTTGCCCGGGACCGCAAGAGGCGGGCACCCGCCTGGTCTAGTGCGGACATCGTGGACCTCATCCACGATCTCCACACTAGGCACAGGAAAGTGGCCATCTAGGGCAGGAGAGCTGCCAGCCTGGCCACCCAGGAGCAGGTGTGCATGAAAATCAAGGTGGTCCACTGAGACCCCCGACCCTGAGCCCTGAGCTTACAATGGCCGTCCTGGGTCAGACCAAAGGTCCATCTAGCCCAGTAGCCTGTCTGCCGACAGTGGCCAACCCTAGGGACTCTGGAGGGGACGGACCGAAGACAGTGACCAAGCCATTTGTCTCGTGCCATCCATCTCCAGCCTTCCACAAACTTTGGGCATGGGCACCACTCCTACCCCCTGGCTAATAGCACTCCATGGACCCAACCTCCATGACTTGATCTCACTTCCCTTTAAATTCTGTTCTAGTTCTAGCCTTCACAGCCTCCTGCAGCAAGGAGTTCCACAGGTTGACTCTTTGCTTTGTGAAGAACAGCTTTCTGTTACTAGTTTGTAGCCTGCTACCCATTCCTTTCCTTTGGTGTCCTCTAGTCCTTCTATTACGGGAACTAATGAAGAACTTTTCTGTATGCACCCTCTCCACCCCACTCATGCTTTTATAGACCTCTATCATATCCCCCCTCCATCTCCTCTTTTCTAAGCTGAAAAGTCCCAGTCTGTTTAGCCTCTCTTCATATGGGACCTGTTCCAAACCCCTCATCATTGTAGTTGTCCTTCCCTCTCCCACCCTCTCTCTTCCCCTCTCCCACCTCCTTTTCCCAGTCTCCCCCAGTTTTGTTCAATAAAGAGAGATTCTATTTTTGAACACAATTGTCCTTTATTTTGTACATCAGGAAGAGGGGCTAGGGAAGGGTAAGTGGAAGGAGGTGAGGGAAGAATGGGGTACGAGCCCCCGATGGGGAGGACTGGGCTGGCTCTGCGGGCTTCTGGGGGTGGAAGCTTTCCTGCAGCCCCCCAATTGCCCCCTCTCCCCAGATGGCAGCCTGCGGCAAGTGCAGCCGGGCTGATGGCCGAGTGGTGTGATGTGCCCACTGTGGGTACTCCGGGCAATCCAAGCCAGGACTGCTTTGCAAGTGGGGAACCCCTGAGAACTGTCTGTCCGGGGTGGGGGTCGGGTCCCTTTAAGCACAGCCCTCGGCTAGCCTGAGACAGCAGCTCCACGCTCTAAGTCCTCATCTGATGCCCTGCCGGCACTGCTTCCGGCCATCCTTAACCCCGGTTCAGGGTCCACTTGTGTGGACATGCTAGTTCGAATTAGCAAAACGCTAATTCGAACTAGTTTTTTAGTCTGGATGCGTTAGTTCGAATTAGCTTAGTTCGAATTAACTAATTCAAACTAAGGGTATGTCTACACTACAGCGCTAATTCGAACTAACTTAGTTCGAATTAGTTAATTTGAACTAAGCTAATTCGAACTAGCGCGTCCACACTGATTGGACGCAGGGGGGCATTTAAGGGCAGCTGAAACAGGTTCTGGCAGGGCATCAGGTCAGTAGTTGCTTTGTGTGGCTGCTGTCTGAGGCTATCTGAGGCTCGTGCTTAAAGGGACCCCCCTGGACAGCCGGTTCTCAGCTTTTCCTGCTTGCTTGCCAACCTCTCCGAGGGACAGCAAAGCGTTTGTCTCTGTGCCCGTCTGTGTCGGTGCTTCCCTTCGGGGGGGCCACCGCAGGTGGCAACATGGAGCCACGGCTCGCCCTGCACCTTCTGGTGCACTTTCTGGACTTGCTGCTGCAAGCCTGCCAGCAATGGATCGAGGCTGCCTGGCACCTCCTGGTGCACGTCAACCCCCTGACTCTCCGCCTGGCCGCCCTGGGGGCCGTGGAGGAGCCGCGGCGGCGCCCCGGCACCGGCGTGCCCCGCCACGTCTGGCGTCTGGACACCAGCACCGACTGGTGGGACCGCATCGTCCTGGAGCGCTGGGACGACCGACAGTGGACCCAGAACTTCAGGATGAGGAGGGACACGTTCCTGGAGCTGTGCGAGTGGCTCGCCCCTGCCCTGCGCAGAAGGGACACTCGCATGAGGCCCGCCATCCCCCTCCAGAAGCGGGTGGCCATCGCCCTCTGGAAGCTCTCCACGCCGGACAGCTACCGATCCGTCGGGAACCAGTTCAGCGTGGGGAGATCCACCGTCGGAGCGGTGCTCATGCAGGTACGGCACTCGTCGGCCACTGAGCCGGGGGGGGGGGGGGGTTCCGAGGAGGGGATGGGCTGCCCCAGGGACAAAGGGGGGGCGGGAGGAGGCGAAAGCGCCACGCACCGGAGGGGTCGGGCTGTCCCGGCCGTACTACATGCCGCCAGGGGGGTTGCTACCGGGAGTGGGGCGCGGGGCACTGCCAGGGCACGAACGCTCCCAGACACCCGGGCGCCCCACTGATTGGCGCTTTGCTGTGTCTCTCGCCGCAGGTTGTCAAGGCCATCAACCGGGTGCTGCTCTGCAGGGTGGTCCGTCTCGCCGACCCGGACGCCGTCATCCGGGGATTCGGCGCCCTCGGCTTCCCCAACTGCAGTGGGGCCATCGACTGGACGCACATCCCCGTCCGTGCCCCGGAACACCAGGCGTCCCGTTACGTGAACCGCAAGGGTACTTCTCCGTGATCCTGCAGGCCGTGTGTGACCACCGGGGCCAGTTCACGGACATTAATGTGGGCTGGTCCGGCAAAGCACACGACACCCGGGTGTACCGCAACTCCTCTGTGTGCCAGCGGCTGCAGGACGGGACCTTCTTCCCCGACTGCCACATCAGGGTTGGGGACGTGGACATGCCCGTGTGCCTGGTGGGGGATGCCGCCTACCCACTGCAGCCGTGGCTGATGAAGCCCTACACGGGGCACCTCAATCCCTCCCGCCAGGCCTTCAATGCCAGGCTGACCAGGGCCCGCATCGTGGTGGAGGGGCTTGGGCGACTGAAAGCCCGCTTTCGATGCCTCCTCACCCGTCTGGACCTGGCCAAGCACAACATCCCTCCCATGGTGGCGGCATGTTGTGTGCTGCACAATTTGTGTGTGCGAAAGGGGGAGTCTTTCCTGCCAGCCTGGATGGCTGAGGCTGACCGCATGGCTGGACACTATGGTCAGCCCCGCACCGCCGCCATCCGGGAAGCCCAGCGGGGGGCCGTCCGGATCCGGGAAGCCCTGCGGGAGAGCTTCCTGGTGGAGGGGGAGGACTGACCTCTCCCTGCATGCCCCACTGGGGCCTTCTTCCACCCTACCCCCTTCCCCTTTCCCCTCCCTACCTACTGTAAAATAAAGACACCTGTTTTTGAAACAAAAACGTCTGTTTATTTCACATAACTGGGGTGGGGGAAGGGAGGAATGAGGGTGGGAGAGGGGAGGGGGAAACCTGGGACGAGGGAGCTGGAAGGGGAGGGAAGGGAGGAAGGGAAAGGAAAGCTCAGGGGTGGAAGTCCGGCTGCCTCTCCCGTCTCGCCACACTGCGGGTCCGGGGGCGTCGGTGGGGAATGGTTGTGGGGGGGGGCAGGAGGGACGGGGGGTGTGGAGGAAGCAGGTTCCCCACTTATGCAAATGAAGCCCGGGAAATTCAAGTGCGGTATGCCTACATTACCCCGCTAGTTCGAACTAGCGGGGTAGTGTAGACATACCCTTAGGGTAGTTTGTTAGTTCGAGCTAGGTAGGCAAATGAGGGCAACCGGAGTTGCAAGTGAAGCCCAGGATTTAAATATCCCAGGCTTCATTTGCATGTTCCTGGGCGCCGCCATTTTTTAATCCCTTTTAGTACGAACTAACTGCCCGTGGCTAGACGCGGCAGTTAAACGTTAATTCGAACTAACTCCTTAAACGAGTAAAAGTTAATTCGAACTAAGGAGTTAGTTCAAATTAACGTTTAACTGCCGCGCGTAGCCATGGGCAGTTAGTTCAGACTAAGGGGGATTTAAAAATGGCGGCGCCCGGGAACATTCAAATGAAGCCGGGATATTTAAATCCCGGGCTTCATTTGTAACTCCGGTTGCCCTCATTTGCCTACCTAGCTCGAACTAACGAGCTAGTGTAGACATACCCTTAGAATGCTGGGCCATTTCATCTGGCCTCTTGTTTCCAGCTGCAACCAGAGGAAGGTGAAACAAAACTAACACCCACTTTCCCCCCAAACCACCTGAATATATTGGAGGCAAAATTCCTTCCTGATCCTTGCTGGCAGCTGGCTTCAACCCTGAAGCATGCAACTGGCGTATAGTCATTGTAGAGCAACAAGACTTCTGAGCATGGGGAGGGCACTGGAGCACTGCCTGTTCTCTCTATGGCCCAGGCGGGCAGGGAAGGAAGAGGGGATTCGTGGATTCGGAAGGGATTACCAGGCCATCTAGCCTGATGTTCCAGCACACACACGTTGTAGAATTTTCTCAGATGCTGAGTAAGGTAGAGCTGCCATATCCTCCAGGAAAGCCTTTCTCTTAAGTAAAATGTGTACATCCTTTGCTTCTCCACAGCGCCTGCCCTGCCGTGTCCCTCATCACTGTGAGGCACTTTGGGGAAAGAGAGGAGCAGGGCAGGGGTGCAGGAGCAGGAGGGTGACCTGCAGACCTGTGCAGCCAGGCTACCAGTGACTCACGATGAAATTGGCATCTTTCCTCTATGCTGGATACAGGGGAGAAAGTCACTTGAATTTCTTACAGGTACTGTCCTATCACAACCCAGCTCATGTCGGGGGCGGTGTGTGTGTGTGTGTGTGTGTGTGTGTGTGTGTGTGTGAGGAAGTTGTGGTACAACTGTACCTATAAGAAATGTAAGTGTGGGGTGGAGTTCAGGGTATCTCAGGGCAGAGGGTTGGGGTATGTGGGGGTGCAGGAGTCAGGTCTGGGAGTGTGGGGGGAGGCTCAGGGCAGGGAGTGTGGGAGTGCAGGAGTCAGGGCAGGTGGCTGGGTTGTGGAGGGGTGCAGGAGTCAAGGCAGGGGTGGGGACATGCAGGAGTCAGGACAGGAGGTTGTAGGGGGCTCAGGGCAGGGCATTGGGGCGGGAGGGGGCTCAGGGCAAGGGTTTGGGAGGTGTGGGGGAAGCTCCGGGACAGAAGCTTCCCCCACACTGCCCAGCTGCTGGAGCCTCCTCTTACCCTAACGTGTGGCCCCTCCACATGCCGCACACCAGCGTCTCCATCAGGTCACTCCTGTGCTCCGTCAGGAAGAGGCGCCGCCCTCCAGCCAACCCAGGCACGGGAAGAGGTCCTGGCCTCTAAGGTAGTTGCCTTGGTCTTCAGCTTGGGGAATGGCATCAGGCTCCCTCTGCTGCTTACAAGCCTGCAACACCTTTGCACTGTACTTCAGCCTCCCCAGGCTGAAGTTCTAGGCCAGGCGGGTCAGCAGCTCCGCCCATGGGGGCCATGAACACCACGCTGCAGAGCTCAGCCGGCGGCACTCTCTCCCAAGTCTCTCGGGGAGGCAGAGGGGACACGCAGTGGCTCAGCAGCTCCTCGATGGCCAGGCTCAGAGCCGCTGGGGAGGCAGCAGTGCCTGGTCCCACAAGGCCCTGGCAGGGACTCATCACTATGGAGATGGTGCTAGGCCACCTCAGCAGGACCCAGGACTGATGGAGCAGGTGCAAACAGGATGGGGTCCATCCAGCCCACGCTGGCTGACCCCCATCCTGCTGGGAGCCCTTGGCCAGAGCCTGTCTGGATGGGGACTGCAGCCTCCCCCAGCTGCCCAAGCACTGGAGCGGGTGCCGGGGTGTGCTGTGGCTCACAGCCCGAAGTGCTGGCAGCATCCAGAGTCCCACCCCAGCAGGCCAGCCTGTTACCAGAGCGCTGCACCGGGGCGCACCGGCTCACTGTCACCTTTGGCTGGATGCAACCTCGTTTTAAACAGGACTGTGACAAAGGGGAGCTGCAGCCTGGCGAGCTGCACCAAAGTTCTCAGTGCTTGTCCATGTGGGGGAGAAACGACTGGTGCAGCCTTAGCAGGAACGTTAACTTTATTCTGGAATAATTACTCCATGGATCATTTTTCTGGAGCAAAGTAACTGTCGTTCCAGAACAGTGCCCTCCCGGGGGAGGTACAGAGCCCTGGCTACAGGGGAATTATTCCGCTCCATCTCCCTGCCGAGACAAGCCCTCAGAGAGAAACCATCTGTTGCTTCAAGGAACTTTTTCTTTGAGCCTTTGGGACAGTTCAGACAACTGATACCTGCCACTTTCTTCCTCTTCATTTGTGAGTCTGCAGCCACAACTGCCTGCCAGGCTTTGTGTCTTCAACATGTGCTGGGGGTGGTGTGCCTCAGTTTCTCCTGCAGTAAAACAGAGGTACTGACACTGACCTCCTTTGAGAAGCACTTTGAGAGCCAGGGATGAAAAGATCCATTATGGGGGCCTGGGGTGGGGCGACAGCAGGAGATGCCACCCTCCTACTCTCCACGCGGGCGGTGGGTGCTGGAGTGGCCTGGCAGCTGCTCCACTCCATCCTGGGATAGAGAATAAGCCAGAGAACATCTTATTGCCTCTGTATCAATCCATGGGATGCCCACATCTTGAAAACGGCATACAGATTTGGTTGCCTCATCTAAAAAAAGATATACTGGCATTGGAAAGGCTCAGAAAAGGGCAACAAAAATGATTTGGGATTTCAAATGGGTTCCATATAAAAACAGATTGAAAAAACTGGGACTTTTCATCTTAGAAAAGAGGAAACTAAGGGGGGATATGATAGAGGTCTATAAAATCATGACTGGGGTGGAAAAAATGAATAAGGAAAAGTTATTTACTTGTTTCCATAACACAAAAACTAGGACTCACCAAGCAGAATTGATAGGTAGCAGGTTTACAACAAACAAAAGGAACAGTCAATCTGTGGAACTCCTCGCCAAAGGATGTTGTGAAGACCAGGACTTTAACAGGGTTCAAAAAAGAGCTAGATACATTCATGGAGGTTAGGTCCATCAATGGCCATTAGCCAGGATGGGAGGGATGGTGTCCTTAGCCCCTCTGTTTGTCAGATGCTGGAAATGGATGACAGGGGATGAGTCACTTGGGGTACGTCTACACTACAGCGCTAGTTCGAACTAACTTAGTTCGAATTAGTTAATTCGAACTAAGCTAGTTCGAACTAACGCATCTAGAACTAAAAACTAGTTCGAACTAGCGTTTTGCTAGTTCGAACTAGTAAGTCCACATTGAGTGGACTCTGAACAGGGCTTAATGATGGCCGGAAGCAGTGCCGGCAGGGCATAAAAGGAGGACTTAGAGCATGGAGATGCTGTCTCAGGCTAGCCGAGGGCTGCGCTTAAAGGGTCCCGACCCCCACCCCGGACACACAGTTCTAAGGGGTGCCCCGCTTGCAAAGAAGTTCTGGCTTGGAGTGCCCTGAGTGCCCACACTGGGCACATCACACCACTCGGCCATCAGCCCGGCTGCACTTGCCGCAGGCTGCCATCTGGGGAGAGGGAGTAATTGGGGGGCTGCAGGAGAGCTTCCACCCCCAGAAGCCCGCAGAGCCAGCCCAGTCCTCCCCATCGGGGGCTCGTACCCCATTCCTCCCTCACCTCCTTCCACTTGCCCTTCCCTAGCCCCCCTTCTTATTGATGTACAAAATAAAGATAACGTTTCTTCCAACATTGACTCTGTCTTTATTGAACAAAACTGGGGGAGACTGGGAAAAGGAGGTGGGAGAGGGGAAGAGAAAGGCTGGGAGAGGGGAGGGCAACTAACATGATCAGGGGTTGGGAACAGGTCCCAGATGAAGAGAGGCTACAGAGACTGGGACTGTTCAGCTTAGAAAAGAGGAGACGGAGGGGGGACAGGATAGAGGTCTCTAAAAGCAGGGGTTGGGTGGAGAGGGTGCATTCAGAAAAGTTCTTCCTGAGTTCCCCTAAAGAAGGACTAGAGGACACCAAAGGAAAGGAATGGGTAGCAGGCTTGAAACTAGTAAGAGAAAGTTGTTGTTCTTGACAAAGCAAATAGTTAACCTGTGGAACTCCTTGCTGCAGGAGGCTGTGAAGGCTAGAACTAGAACAGAGTTGAAAGGGAAGTGAGATAAAGTGATGGAGGTTGGGTCCATGGAGTCCTATTAGCCAGAGGGTAGGAGTGGTGTCCCTGCCCAAAGTTTGTGGAAGGCTGGAGAGGGATGGCACGAGACAAATGGCTTGGTCATTGTCTTCGGTCCATCCCCTCCAGGGTCCCTAGGGTTGGCCGCTGTTGGCAGACAGGCTACTGGGCTAGATGGACCTTTGGTCTGACCCAGTACGGCCATTGTAAGCTCAGGGCTCAGTGTCGGGGGTCTCAGTGGACCCCCTTGATTTTCATGCACACCTGGTCCTGGGTGGCCAGGCTGGCAGCTCTCCTGCCCTAGACGGCCACTTTCCTGTGCCTAGTGCGGAGATCGTGGACGAGGTCCACGATGTCCGCACTAGCCCAGGAAGGTGCCCGCCTCTTGCGGTCCAGGGCAAGCTCCCGGGAGCCGCCAGCCTGGTCCCGGCAAGAGGGGGTGGGCTGGGGGGCATCGGGTGGGTGGCTCTGTGCCGTGCCAGGTGCAGGGTCTGCTAGCTGGGTGCTGGCAGGCTTGCACCTGGCACGGGCACCGTAGCCAGCCCGTGCCCCTTTAAGGGGTCCGGGGCCGGGAGGGGGGCATAGAGTTTCCCTGGTGTTGGCCAGAGTGGCCACCAGGGAAACCTGGGGAGGGCTAGCCTCCCACTAGTTCGAACTAAAGGGCTACACAGCCCTTAGTTCGAACTGGCTAGTTCGAACTAGGCGTTAGTCCTCGTAAAATGAGGTTTACCTAGTTCGAACTAAGCGCTCCGCTAGTTCGATTCAAATTCGAACTAGCGGAGCGCTAGTGTAGCGCATAGGAAAGTTAGTTCGAACTAACGTCCGTTAGTTCGAACTAACTTTCTAGTGTAGACATACCCGTTATGATTCCCTGTTCTGCTCATTGCCTCTGGGCTCCACTGTTGGAGGACAGGACTCTGGGCTAGATGAACCTTTGGTCTGACCCAGAATGGCCATTCTTATGTTCTCCCTGCCCACCGAGTGCAGTTTCTCAGCAGTGGTGGGAAACACAGGACCCCACCCGAGGGTGCTCTAGTTCCACTACCCATGGAGAAGTGAGACACAGCAGGCCAGGAAGGCCGCATGACAGGGTGGAGTGGAGCAGACGCCTGGGCTGTTCTGGCTCCTGCCACCCACATGGTGAGTGGGGGGAGGTGAACCTGCTGCCTTGGCACTAGGTCCCAATAATTCCATGGGGCAGGGGAAGATGAAAGGCTGGGGTGGAGCAGGGGTAGGGTTTGGGGGAGGGGTGGAGCAGAGGAAAGGGGAGGGAGGAGCCTGAAGTGGGTAATTGTCAGAAGGGCCGACTGGTCATCTGGACTGACCTCCAGTGTCACGTCGGCTAGAGACCCGCCCCCGTCCCTAGAACCGAGTTCCCAGCAACAGTCAAGCCAGACTGAGCAATTCTCAGGGCTGCTCACCCCGTTTCACCACAGGAAAAGATCTAGCCATGGCCAGGCTCCTGCAACTGCACTGCCTGTGCCCACTCCGTGGCCAGCGCCTCCGTGGCATCCCGGTCCCTGGGCCAAGACGCAGCTTGGCTAGGAAGCTCCCGGGCAGCGATGCGAGAGCGGAGCTGTGACAGATGGCAGGGCTGCAGCAGTTTCTGGGGAGGGCGGGGCTGCAGCACCATCTGGCACAGTCACAGGTGACTCCCCCACACGATCCCCACACGCAGCAGTGGGGAGGAGGAAATGCCACAGCCTGATTTATAGATTGGCACGCACCCTTTGGGGACCCAGAGGTGGCAATTTGGGGGATCCACATCAACAGGGCCATGTGGAGGGGGACATGAGGCACAAGGTGAACCCTGCTGTCCTGTCCAGGACTGGTGGGCTTAGTAGAACAGCCCCGCTAGCAACTTGCACCCCTTTTACGAGACCCCGACTGTTATATCGGTACAAGTCTTGTGTGCAAGCAAGCCCTAAAGCATTCAGGGGCTGCCATTAGTCTAGAGGTCAGGGGAACTTCAGCTCCTAAATCACTGGAGCTTTTGAACATTTTATACTTATTTCCTCTGGTCCCCATCTGTAACTGCCTTGCCCTGCCTTTTGGGAGGCCAGGGGAGGCCAAGAGATAGATAGATAGATAGATAGATAGATAGATAGATAGATAGATAGATAGATAGATGTACAGTAGAATTTCGAGTTACGAACACCTGAGGGATGAGCACTTCTGGATCCAAGTGAGGTGTGTGGCTGCCTGGTAAGTCTGTAACTCATGTTCGTAACTCTGAGGTTCTCCTGCAGATTGTTTCCTGACATTCAGTGCCCTGTGTTGCCAGCCATTGGCTGCACACTGACATCAATACCCCAGCGTGGGGTAGAGCAGCTTCCTGGTTCTCTCTTGTAGCTCTGGATGATGCCCAGATGGCTCTCTCCATGTTTCCAGTTGCTAAATCTCACTGGTGATGCCAAACCTACATCCCTGGTGCCACCCTTCCATGTGCATGCTGTGACAGGTGTCACAAGGAAGGGGGAAGTGCCCGGGGGGCTCTCTCTTCTTTGAGTCAGGAGCCACCCAGGAAGACACTGGCGAGTCACCCAGGAAGACGCTGGAGTACCAGCAGAGAGGTCAATTCTAGTGGAAGCCAAGGGAGGCGTGTGGCTGCCTGGTAAGTCTGTAACTCATGTTCGTAATTCTCAGAAGGGCCGACTCTGGTCATCTGGACTGACCTCCAGTGTCCCATAGGCCAGAGACCCTCCCCCGTCCCTAGAACCGAGTTCCCAGCAACAGTCAAGCCAGACTGGGTTGAAGCTGTTCAGAAAACAGGTGTCAGTGGAACAGTGATTGATCAGCCAAACAACTCACCCCCCACGTGGCCATCCAGAAGCTGAACAATCCGCACAGCCCAGAGTTTTCAGTTGCAGAGGGGGAACAGAGACTCTGACGTGCCGTAAGGACCTGGCTGTTGCTGGTGATTTGATGTGGCAAGCAGCCAGACAGGAGAGGGATGTGGCTGCACATCCCCTTGAGTTAAGCAATGAGCATCTCCATGTTGCCAGATATGGGTTGGGGTGTGTGACGGCGCGTTGGGGGTCCCCCGTCTCCTGCACCCCGAAATGGCACAAACAGACTGCACCAGCCGGTGGAATAGAGGAAGTTTATTGCCTCTCCAGGATACAGCACAGCACAGATGGAATCTGGTCACAGAGCTGGGCTAGGATGCCTCAGGCCCCCTTGAGATGGGGGAGACTGGGCCCCTAAACTCCAGCCCCTTTCCCTAGGCTCTCCTCCATGCTCTCAGACAGCAACTAACTAACCCTCTTCCCGCCCTGCCCCCCAGCCAGGGCAGCATTCCACCTTCCTTTGTTCCTCTCCATGGGGGGTGTCTGGTTCAACAAGTTTGGCATTACCTTTGCATAGTGAGGTTTTCCCTGCTGGGTCTTGCTCCAGACAGCAGCGGTCACCACAGCCCAGCAAGTACCCCCATTACGTCACAGTTCTCCCCCCTCCAAGAGCGAACTGAGCAGGGTCACTCCGCTCGTGACCTAGGGAAGTTCGGGTCCTCTGCGTGGGAACCCGCCCTGGGGACATGGGTGCTCCCCTTGACTCGGGCCGGCCGTGGCGAGGCCCCACATGAGTTGGCTTCCCTCTGTCCACTCGCCACCCCACTCCAGGGCGATTGGCACAGGCCTGTCCTCGGGGGTCACACCCACCCTTCCACTGGCCTTGATCCCTGGCCAGGGTCTCTCGGGCCGGGGCCATGAGCCCAGTGAGCCTTCTCTGGACAGCCAGAGCGGCCTCCACCCCCGATACTCCATCCAGGGAGGTCTTCCCCTCCCATAGCTCTCTCAGCAAGCCCAGCAGGTCCTCTATCTGGGGTAGAGACTCCCGAGCCGCTTTCCTACTGTCTTGGGACTTCCCACCCCTCTGGCAGGAGTCACAGGACCGGCAGTACCGCTGCATGGCTGTAAAGATTCCCGGCCAATAGAAGTGCTGGAGCAGCCTCAGCCGGGTGCTCCAGATCCCCCGGTGGCCCCCAACGGGGACGTCGAGGGCCAAATACAGCAGCTTGAGGCGATACTTTCGGGGGACGATCAGCTGCCGCTGGACCCTCCATGCCCTCACCTTCCTGGGGGGAAGCCATTCCCGGAACAGGAGTCCACGCTCCCGCAGGAATCTCTCCTGGCCACCTCTCCCCCGGGGCTGAGCTGCACAGAGGCCAGCCTGGTCCCTCAGCCTCTGCAAGGAGGGGTCTGCCTGCACCTCAGCCTGGAATTCAGCTGCTGAGGCAGGGATCGGGACCTGTTCCCCACCTTTGCCTAGGTCCGGAGTCCCAGCCTGGCTGGACCCCGTGTCCACTGGGATGGGACCCTGAGGACGCTGCCAGAAGTCCTTCCCTGGACCCACGTTGTCAGCCCCCCGCTGGCTCTGGCTCCGGGTAGTGACTAGAGCCCGCTGGGATTCATGGGGCCACTCCTCTAGGTCATTCCCCATCAGCACCTCAGTGGGCAAGTGCGGGTGCACCCCCACTTCCTTGAGGCCTTCCTTCGCCCCCCATTTCAGATGCACCCTGGCTACAGGCACCTTAAACGGGGACCCTTCTATGCCCTTCAGGGTCAGCTGGGTGTGGGGTAGTATCTGGTCTGGGGCCACTATATCGGATCGGGCCAGCGTCACCTCCGCCCCCGTGTCCCAGAAGCTCATCACCTTCCTACCATCCACCTCCAGGGGTATGAGGCACTCGCTCCGCAGGGGCCGTCCTGGCCCCACCCGGTACACGGAGAAATCCGCCTTCTGAGAATCAGACCTCCCAGGGGAGGTGCACTGAGCATCCTTCCCCTCTCTCTGAGCTGAGGTTTGCCTGCCAGCCCCTGCCCTAGATGGGCTACGGCTTGCAGGCCTCCCAGGAGACGCTGTCTCCTCTCTCCGGTGGGTTCCAGCGCTCCTCCCCCTCTCTGAGCCTGACACACTCTCAGGGGGGGGTCTGGCTGCTTCCCCTGGGGACAAGATCCTGGCCCTGTGGCTGGTCATTCTCTTCCAGCTGGGCAATCAGCTGGGCCTTGGTTGCTTTCCGCACAGGCAAGCCCCTCTCTCTGCACAGCCCCACCAGCTCTGCCTTCAAGAGTCGGGCGTAGGCCATCTGCCCGCTGGGCCCCTCGGTGCAGACTCACCAGTCTAGTGCTGCAGCGCCCCACGATTCCCAGGAACCGCTTCGCTCTGTCTCCAGCACGCCTGGCTCCAGGGCTCTTGCTTCTACAGCGCCTTGTCGCTCGCCGTTGGAAGCTCCATCCACGGGGTGCAGTGCATCCCACTTCTGACACCAGTGTAACGGCGCGTTGGGGGTCCCCCGTCTCCTGCACCCCGAAATGGCACAAACAGACCGCACCAGCCGGTGGAATAGAGGAAGTTTATTGCCTCTCCAGGATACAGCACAGCACAGATGGAATCTGGTCACAGAGCTGGGCTAGGATGCCTCAGGCCCCCTTGAGATGGGGGAGACTGGGCCCCTAAACTCCAGCCCCTTTCCCTAGGCTCTCCTCCATGCTCTCAGACAGCAACTAACTAACCCTCTTCCCGCCCTGCCCCCCAGCCAGGGCAGCATTCCACCTTCCTTTGTTCCTCTCCATGGGGGGTGTCTGGTTCAACAAGTTTGGCATTACCTTTGCATAGTGAGGTTTTCCCTGCTGGGTCTTGCTCCAGACAGCAGAGGTCACCACAGCCCAGCAAGTACCCCCACTACGTCACAGGGTGACTCAGTGGGGGCACTCAACGGGTGTGTTTCTCCATTGACACACCCCGGGCTTAGCCCTGCAGGGAATGTGGGAAGGGGAGAGCACTCAACTATGGGTGGGGACCACGGGGGGCTCCCAGGGAGGATGAGCTACATTCACTTCCAAGGACACGTGAACACATCTGGGAAATAACAGCATCCCACTGGCCCTGTAGTCTCCAGGGCTGAGTCTCCCGCCCTGCCCGGGTGCCACGGCAATAGAGCCAAGGGAATTCTTCTGTAAATAGTAAATTCAGCGGGGGGAGGGGGAGCTGGTGCACCACTCACAAAAGAGCTGAAGAGAGCTCTGCTCCTCCGGCGGCTCCAGGACTTCCTGGGGTGTGGGAGAGCAGCTGCAGTTCCTCGCTCTGCCAGTGGGGAACAGGGGCTGGAAGAGGAGGACCCTGCATTGCACAGGAGGGTCTTAACCGCCTCGCTGAAGGAGCTCTGTGCAGGGCTAGTGAGCAGAGCAGCGCGCTAAGCTGGGCTCCCTCACAGGCTGGGGGAGTGCCCCAGCTCGGCAGCTCGGAGCCGTTCTCGGGCACGTTGCTCCAGGGGTTTGAGTGACTGAATTAGACAGGGGGCTAGCAGAGCTGAGAAAGATCTACCATCAAATGCCCCAGCGCCTCAAGCCTGGAGAGCCACATTCAGGTGGCTGTGCCACGTCAGGCAGAGGAGGGAACAGAACCCGCTTCTGAGTGCACTAACTATGGGGTGACACTGAAGCAGCAGCAGCTCCTGAATCTAGCCACAAACAGCACGTCTGCCTTGAACAAGCCTCTAGTGGCCTTTTTGACTTTCCAGAGATTTTTCAAATTTGGTTCAAACCAGCCCCTCCCCCCAAATATCCACTGTGCTCTGCGGAGGGGGCCCGGCCCTGGGACCTGTGTGGGCAGCAGTTTGTTGCCTTCCCCCAAGAAAACAGCCCAAGGCAGCAGCCGCCCTGGCTCCCCACAGTGGATGGGGAGCTCCCTGGGTCCCTTGCAGGGAGCAGTTTGGGGGTGTGGGGTAAACAGCTGAGCTGTGCTACAGAACTGCTCCTGTCCCTCCCCAGCCTGGCCCCTGGGAGGTGCTGCCTTTGGGACCCAGACTCCAGAGACAGGCGACGCAGCCAGTTCCCTGTAGAGAGGGACACACGGGCTCAGTGTACCCCGAGAGGAGGCCTGGGGGGAGACGTGCCCCCGCCAGGGGTAATGGAGGCAAGAGGAGGGGACCATCCCTCCCCCAGAGTGAGCAAAGTCCAACAGAAACCCCTCTGCTATGGCAATGGCCAATGTTTGCTGGTGGACAAGGCAGGAGCCAGCTTCACTCCCGGCTACTCCGGCAGCTGCTGTGCTGCCCTGTGCATCAGCCAGGCCTCAGCCACCCCTGACCAAAGGGAGCAGCCACACCTGTGGGCCAAGAGGGAGCTGTGCGAGCTCAGCCCCTGATGCAGGAAAAGGGACCAGTGCGGGAGGGCCCATTTCAAACACCCCAAAGAGAAACAATCTGCTGGGCTCTCAGGAGCTTGCTCCCATAGATGGAATGGGTCTGTTAAGAAGCTGGTGTAGGGATGAGGGATATGGGGGGGGGGAGGGCTGACATGTGGGCAGGGCTATGTGCAGCTCAATACCCCGCCCTTCTATCTCCAGGAATACAGCCCAGTCCTCTCACATCCTCCCTGAACCCCCTAGCCCAGGGGTGGGCAATAATTTTTTGCCAGGGGAGCAATTTCTGAAGCCCTAGGACCATTATGATCATCTAGTCTGACCCCCTGCATAATGCAGGCCACAGAATCTCACCCACCCACTCCTGGAATAATCCTCTGACCTATATCTCAGGGTATGTCTACACTACAGCACTAGTTCGAACTAACTTAGTTCGAATTAGTTAATTCGAACTAAGGGTACGTCTACACTACAGCGCTAGTTCGAACTAACTTAGTTCGAATTAGTTAATTCGAACTAAGCTAATTCGAACTAATGCGTCTAGAACTAAAAACTAGTTCGAATTAGCATTTTGCTAATTCGAACTAGCAAGTCCACATTGAGTGGACTCTGAACAGGGCTTAAGGATGGCCGGAAGCAGTGCCGGCAGGGCATAAGAGGAGGACTTAGAGCGTGGAGATGCTGTCTCACGCTAGCCGAGGGCTGCGCTTAAAGGGTCCCGACCCCCACCCCGGACACACAGTTCTAAGGGGTGCCCCGCTTGCAAAGCAGTCCTGGCTTGGAGTGCCCGGAGTACCCACACTGGGCACATCACACCACTCGGCCATCAGCCCGGCTGCACTTGCCGCAGGCTGCCATCTGGGGAGAGGGGGCAATTGGGGGGCTGCAGGAGAGCTTCCACCCCCAGAAGCCCGCAGAGCCAGCCCAGTCCTCCCCATCAGGGGCTCGTACCCCATTCCTCCCTCACCTCCTTCCACTTACCCTTCCCTAGCCCCCCTTCTTATTGATGTACAAAATAAAGATAACGTTTCTTCCAACATTGACTCTGTCTTTATTGAACAAAACTGGGGGAGACTGGGAAAAGGAGGTGGGAGAGGGGAAGAGAGAGGGTGGGAGAGGGGAGGGCAACTAACATGATCAGGGGGTGGGAACAGGTCCCAGATGAAGAAAGGCTACAGAGACTGGGACTGTTCAGCTTAGAAAAGAGGAGACGGAGGGGGGACAGGATAGAGGTCTCTAAAAGCAGGGGTTGGGTGGAGAGGGTGCATTCAGAAAAGTTCTTCCTGAGTTCCCCTAAAGAAGGACTAGAGGACACCAAAGGAAAGGAATGGGTATCAGGCTTGAAACTAGTAAGAGAAAGTTGTTGTTCTTCCCAAAGCAAATAGTTAACCTGCGGAACTCCTTGCTGCAGGAGGCTGTGAAGGCTACAACTTAGAACAGAGTTGAAAGGGAAGTGAGATCAAGTCATGGAGGTTGGGTCCATGGAGTGGTCTTAGCCAGGGGGTAGGAGTGGTGTCCCTGCCCAAAGTTTGTGGAAGGCTGGAGAGGGATGGCACGAGACAAATGGCTTGGTCACTGTCTTCAGTCCATCCCCTCCAGGGTCCCTAGGGTTGGCCGCTGTCGGGAGACAGGCTACTGGGCTAGATGGACCTTTGGTCTGACCCAGGACGGCCATTGTAAGCTCAGGGTTCAGGGTCGGGGGTCTCAGTGGACCCCCTTGATTTTCATGCACACCTGCTCCTGGGTGGCCAGGCTGGCAGCTCTCCTGCCCTAGACGGCCACTTTCCTGTGCCTAGTGCGGAGATCGTGGACGAGGTCCACGATGTCCGCACTAGCCTAGGAAGGTGCCCGCCTCTTGCGGTCCAGGGCAAGCTCCTGGGAGCCGCCAGCCTGGTCCCGGGAAGAGGGGGTGGGCTGGGGGACATCGGGTGGGTGGCTCTGTGCCGTGCCAGATGCAGGGTCTGCTGGCTGGGTGCTGGCAGGCTTGCACCTGGCACGGGCACCGTAGCCAGCCCGTGCCCCTTTAAGGGGTCCGGGGCCGGGAGGGGGGCATAGAGTTTCCCTGGTGTTGGCCAGAGTGGCCACCAGGGAAACCTGGGGAGGGCTAGCCTCCCACTAGTTCGAATTAAGGGGCTACACACCCCTTAATTCGAACTAGTAAGTTCGAACTAGGCTTAGTCCTCGTAAAATGAGGTTTTCCTAGTTCGAACTAAGCGCTCCGCTAGTTCGATTCAAATTCGAACTAGCGGAGCGCTAGTGTAGCAGCTATGAATGTTAGTTCGAACTAACGTCCGTTAGTTCGAACTAACATTGTAGTGTAGACATACCCCCTTTCCCTTTATTCCTGCCTTTCTGGCACAGCACATGCCCTTCACTACCTGTGCTCCAATCATGACTACTAGTCCTGTATGCTGCCACCTTCCCTATAATATCTGGTTTCACTTTGAGACTTCATCAAGTCTACCCCCCTGTGCTGAGGCAGGACCAAATAAACCTAGACACCATGGACAGGTGTCTGCCTAACCTGTTCTTACAAACCTCCGCTGACCTCCTTGGAAGTGTATTGCCTTGAGGGTTAGAAAGCTTTTCCTACCATCTATCAAAGCCTCCTTTGTGGCAGATTAAGCCCCCTCTTTCTTGTCCTATCTTCAGCAGATGTGGAAAACAATTCATCACTGTCTTCTTTACAATGGCCTTCACACATCTGAAGACTGCCATGACGTCCCTCCTCTCAGTCTTCTTCTCTCAAGACTAGGCTTGCCCAAGTGCTTCAACCTTTCCTCACAGACCAGCTTTCTAAATCTTCCTTCTTTGCTGTTGCTCTCCTCTGGACTCCCTGCTCTTTGTCCACATCTTGTCTCAAGAGAACATGCCAACTTAAGAACATAAAAACGGCCACTCTGGGGGTATGTCTACACTACCCCGCTAGTTCGAACTAGCGGGGTACTGTATGCATACCGCAATTGCAAATGAAGCCCGGGATTTGAATTTCCCGGGCTTCATTTGCATAAGTGGGGCGCCGCCATTTTTAAATCCCCGCTGGTTCGAACCCCGTGCAGCGCGGCTACACGCGGCACGAACTACCGTTACTCCTCGTGTAATTAGCTTTGTAGTGTAGACATACCCTGAGAATGAAAGAACAGGGCTGTCCTGGGGTGGGGGGAGGGATGCAGGGCCTGAGGCAATCCCCTCCAGTGCCCCAGATGCAAGGGCTGTGGAACTGCCCCCCCCTTGCTGCAGGCCCTACCCCTCCCTGCCCCCTCTCCACTCCTCCCCCAAGCTCTGCCTCTGCTCTGCCCCCGCCCCCTCACCCACCTCTTTGCTGGGTGCTCGGCTTCCCACCGCTGCTGAGAAACCACACACAGTGGGCCAGGAGAGGGCAGCGGGGCAGAGAGGAGCAAGCTGCCCGGCCACTCCTGCTCCTGCCACCCGTGTGGTGAGTGGGGACAAAGGGGGGAAGCAAACGCTGCTGCCACCCCATGCCAGGCCCCTGTAATTCGCTGGACCCTCCGCTCCACCGAACAGCTGGGGAAGCCCCAAAAGTGCAGGGCCTGGGGCACCAGCTCCAATTCTGTGAAAGCAAGTAGGTGGCTGGAATCCTTGAGTCTAGATCAGTGGTTGCCAACCTTAGCCCCACTGCTCCACCACCCAGGACCCACCTGAGGTAAGCAGGGCCCAGCTGGTGCCCACATCCCGAAACCCAGGCATATGAACACCGTCCTGTACCACAAGCCCTTGCCCCAGCCCGGAGCACCCTGGCATCCAAATGCCCTCCCAGAGCACCTAGAACCCCTTTTGACACCCCGACTGCCTGCCCCAAGCTCAGCTCAGAGCCCGTCACACTCCAAATCCCTTATTCTAAGACGAGAGCCTGCACCCCAACCCTCTGCCCCTGCCCTGTGAAAGTGGGGGAGGGTGGGGGAGGGAGGGAGGATGGAGGGAGAGGGGCAGGGCCTCAGAGAAGGGTGGGAAGGAGGCAGGGCCAGGGTATGTGGGTCTGCGATAGATCTTGGATTGCACTTCCATTCAAAACGTGATCTCGTGCTTGAAAAGGTTAGCTCTGCTGTGAGCTCCTCCATACATGCCAGTCGTGAGGTCAATATCTAGGATGTTCTAATCAGAACCTATTGCTTGGATCTATGGGGGCTCTAATAAACTGCAGTGTGAGAGCAGACCACGCCTCCTGGCATCCATCAGATGGAATTGCTGTGATTTGTTCTTGACAGGGGCTGAAGTGAGAGTTAAGGAACCCCCTCTGGGGGCTCTGCAAGCCCGGGTACCAGTGTTCTGGTGCTAGCAGGGCCTCAGGCGCCCTGTCTGACCTGAGGCAAGTCACTCAATGGCCCAGACTTTCTCTTCCGTCAGTAGAAGGCATTGCTGGGGGCGGGCCGGGAATCAGTTACAGCCTGTCCCGCTTTGCAGAGCTAAAGAGGGGAAGGCGCAGGGAGCAGAGCCAGCCCTGGTGTCTGTGCTGCAGGGATCTCCAGGGATCTCTGCTGCCCATTGGCTGCCCTTGGTGATGCCTGGCTCACAGGGAGGGGCTGCAACGTGTTACCGAATGTGTCCGTGCACAGCAGGACTCCTAAATGAGCAGGGTTTGGGGCAGTGAGTCAGTGCAGCTGGAGGCCTGAGGGCAGTGGGTTTGCAGTCAGTAGCTGGGTTCTCAGGCTGGCGGGGGTGGGCCTGGCCAGTGGCTCCCAGCGTGCAGCTCTTCCCCAAAGCGCCTGGCCCAAGGGGCCTTGGTTGGGCTGGGGGGCTGAGGCCGGGCCTTTGTGCATTGTGGCCCCTGTGGGACTGGTGATCCGCTCTAAGCCCCGACCCAGCTCAGCAGCGCCCCTGCCTCCCCTACTCCCTTCGCCTCCCCGGCATGAGCCTTCTGGCAGAGCCGCGTGTGCAGGGAGCACCACCGTGTGGCCACACAGCAGGCTGCACTCGGGCAGTGCTGGCTCCCAGACAGCAGCTACAGCAGGACTGTGGCTGTCCTGCCCCCACCCCTCCCCCCACTTGGTTCCCCAGGCGGCTCCTAATGGCGGAGTCCGTGTTCGGGCTGGCAGCAAGGCAAGGCCCTGGGATGGACCCACTTCCCCTATCCAGGCCAAGGGCTAGCGCCCGCTGTCAGAGAGCCCAGAGGCTAGAGAGAGGAATTTGCTGCCATCTACGCCAGGGGAGGGGCGCCTCGGGGTTTAGAGCAGAACTTGGCGGGGCTGGGGTCCCAAGGCAGCAACGTTACCCTAGTGGGGCCAGCAGGTCAGGGGAGTTTTCCTAGCAACTTCCCTGGGAGCAGTCAGATCAGTGCCAAGCTCCCCTTGAGCATCCCAGCCCATCAAGGAGTGGTGGCTGGACCCAGGTGACTGTAGAACTTTGCAGCCTTGGACTGAATTTTCCTGGCAAGCTCCATGGGCCAAACCCAGCCCCCAAGCCAAGGGAGAAGGAAACGCCTTCTCCACCCCAAAGCAGGCCCCAGCTTGTGTAGCCCATGGAAATTAGCTGAAGAAATTACCATCCCGGCGTCCCAGGGGCAGGGGGAGGAGACTGTGCAGCCACAGTCACCGTGTCAAAAAGGGGGCAAGGCCAACGCCTTCCAAGCATCTTTTATTGCCCTCGTCTGCATTAATTCCCATCTGTCACAGACACTCAGCACCGCTTAGCGCTCCTCCGCTGGGCTCACTCACTCGGGAAGGGAACCGGGAGAGGCTCTTCAGGACTATAGACAGTTCACATTCCTCCCTCCCTCCCTCCCTCTCTTCCTTCCTTCCTTCCTCCCTCCCTCCCCTCCTCCTTTCCTTCCTTCCTTCCTTCCTTTCTTCCTTCCTCCCTCCCTCTCTTCCTTCCTTCCTCCCTCCCTCCCCATCTCCTTCCCTCCCTTTCTTCCTTTCTTCCTCTCTTCCTTCCTCCCTCCATCTCTTCCTTCCTTCCTTCCTCCCTCCCTCTCTTCCTTCCTTCCTTCCTTCCTCCCTCCCTCCCTCTCTTCCTTCCTTCCTTCCTTCCTTCCTTCCTTCCTTCCTCCCTCCCCATCTCCTTCCCTCCCTTTCTTCCTTTCTTCCTCTCTTCCTTCCTCCCTCCATCTCTTCCTCCCTCCCTCCCTCCCCCTCTTCCTTCCTTCCTTCTGCAGGTGTCTCAGGGGGCTGCGGTCTCTCACTCCTGCCCCAGCCTCCTTCAGCTCCATGCACCCCTAGTGCACATGCAGCTCAATGATTTAACCCTGCCAAACAGGGCCCAGGCCAGGCAGGGGCAGAAGAGAGGGGGCAGCGCCTTGCAGCATGTGGCCTCTCTCTGAGCCCCTGTCCTGGTGCAGCTGCATGCTCCCAGGATGTCACCCCCCTCACCCCCACCCCCACCCCCCCACAGCTGGGCTCCCGAGCAGCATCAGGATGATGTCACGTAGGCTGTCGCTATGTACTTCCTGTCGTTGCCATAGGTGGATTTGGTCCAGGTGTAGGTCTGGATGCCCAGCTGATGGCCCCCCAGGCTCAGCCGGCACCTGAGGAGGAAAGTCCATTTCAGCATTGCCTGGGTCTGACTCCATGCCCTCCGGTCACCGAGCGGCTTGGTGCTCAGGGACTTCATCCGTCCATGCCAGGCAGTGCTGGAGGAGCTGCCCCCACCCCAGCACTGTCCAGAACACATTGGATTTACATCTCCCCGCATCACCTGGGCCAAGCCAAGGCCCTCTAACCGCCCCTTGGCCCATACTCTATCCTGAACCAGGCTCCCCCTCCGCCTCCCAATACAACCCCACGCTCACACCACCCTGGGGCCTGGGCGGGCCTGAAGAGGCCTGCAGACCCCGCAGTGGGCCACATCGACGTGGGGAGAGGGGCTGTGTTTGGTCACAGGGTGGCTCAGGGCTGGACTGCCAGCCGGGAGATGAGAGCCACACGTCACCTGGAACAGGCCCATGTGCCGGCGGCACTGAATTCAGGGCTGAGCAGAGCCTGGGTGGATATCCTCACCCCCGGGCAGCGGGAGCGGGTGCTGCCAGCTACATGGTCTTGCCCTCAGCGGGCAGGCGGAGCAACACGGCCGGTTCGCGGGACTCTTGTAGCCGGGTCGGTCCAATACAAGAGGTGACCTCGCCCCGCGTGTCTGACTGGGACACGACAGACGTTAGGGCAGGCACAGAACTTACATCTTCCCTGGCCGAGCAATGAAGCACAGTGTGTAGAGGCCAAACTCGAACTCAGGGCTGCAGCCAATGAAGGCAGAGCCCACCTCCTTCACATAGCCATCCCAGCTGAACTGCATCCCCAGCACGTCGGGGTACGAGGTCCACTGAGGAGGGAGAGAGCAAGGGGTCAGCGCAGTGACCTATCCGGGATCACACACAGAGCAAGGGGGCGGGGGGCTGTGACTCATCCAGGGATCCGGGGTCACACTCAGAGTCTGTGTGGGGGGGAGGGAGGACTGTGACCCAGCCAGGGATCCGGGGTCACATTCAGAGTGAGTGGGGGGGGCTGTGACCCACAGCTTCCCCTTGGCTGCCCTTCCACCCCAGATCCCATCTCCCTCTTGCTCAGCCCTTGCCCTCCCAGCAGGAGAATGCACCCAAGGGAGCATCCCAATGTGACCCTCAGGCTGGGATCCAAGGGGCCATTGCTGATACTGGCAGGGACCCTCCAGGGAACCCAGCTGCCCTGCCATCCCAAAGGGCTTCACTGCTTTGACGGGCCTCTCCGTCCCCGTGTGGGCTGCTGGTCAGACTGCCCAGTGCCCGGTTTGCGCTGGCCCGGCGGCAGTACTGACCGGCCCGTCGTAGTTATGGCCGTAGTAGTCAACCAGCCCCTGCTTCTCCAGAAGGTAGAAACGAATCCAGTTGTGGAATCCGGACACTTTTCCTTTTTTGACTTCCCCTAAAGAGGAGGGGAACAGTCGCTGGGCACTGCACCCCAGGGAGGGGCCGAGCGCCCCTGGCCCTGCCCGCACTGTGCCCGCACCGCGCGCTGGGCACACGCATCCCCCGAGGGGAGAGGCTTCCTCTGCCTTCGGCCACCCCCTGGGTGCAGTCTGCTCAACAGCGGTGGCTTAGCCATGCCCAGGGGCCCAGCCAATTGGGGGACCCCCAAAATGGCAACCCGTGTGCCCCAACATGCTCTGCCTGCTCAGCACACCAGCTGGGGAGCAGGGTTGGGGTGCAGGCAGGTGGCTGGGGAAATATAGGGGCCGGGATGGAGAATGGCTCAGGGCCCATAACACAGGAGGGTCCATCCCTCCTGCTCAGCACATGCGTGGCCCTGCCCATCACCCCAGCCAGCCTCTGCTACATGGGCAGTGGGTATCACAGGCCAGGGGAGGCTGAGCCTCCTCAGACAGCCCGTTGTGGGCCCCCCCCCCCCCCACTTCCCGTTCCCTTCCCGCTCTTTCCCCATGGTCTGGGCTGGCGCTGACGCTGGGGCTGGGCAGGCCGGCCTGTAGTCTGGACTCTGGGTGGCTGGGGCTGGTGTTTGAGCTGCCCAAGGCTGGAGGTGCTGGGGGGCTGTGCTGCCTGCCAGCCCAGCACTCGGGGGCTGTATGCACTGAGGGAGGGGGTGTTGGGCCCACACCACCTGCCTGGTGCTCTGGGCTCTATGGGGCTGGCACTGCACCACCCAGGCCCAGTACTCCAAGGCTGGAAGCACTCAGGAGACCAGGGACTGGAGGGCAGGCAGCTACAGTGGGGGTGCTCTGGACTTGGGGAAAAGGGGCGGGGCCTTGGGCAGAAAGGGAGGAGCCAGGGGCTATGAACCCAGCCCATACTGTACCTGAGAAGACGTGCTCAAAGCCGCTGGAATCCCCCTCACTGTTGCCTCTGGAATAAAGGCCAAACCACATCTTGTCCAGGTCACTGACAAACTCCTCCTGGGTGCTGTAGCGCTCTGGAGATAGAACAGCGTGGAGAGAGCCCCGAACGAGTGAGAGGAGGGAAGCCAAACCTCTGAGGAGCACCTGTGGGGCCACATGGACCACTGACAGGCCTGCTCACCCGTGGCTCTGGAGTGAAATACCTGAGGTTTTACGGCATGAGCTGAAAGCCACGAGGCTCTGAGCCAAGGCTGTAGCCGACTCATCAATTGCTAGGCAGTCTAGGCGCTACTGGAGTGGGATGCAGCAGCACACCCGGCAGGCACATGCCCTGGACAGGGCCCCTTCCAATCCCAAAGAGCCAGAGATGAGGCTGCCTCCCTCCAGAGAAGGCATCCCGGGGGTTACAGTGGGCCCTGGGCCTGCCAGGCAGGACTTTGGGTGCTCAGACAGTGCCCATGCCCCTCCTGCTGTGTTAATCTGGGACGCAGCATGAAGGTGCAGAGACCCATCCGGGTGCACAGCTGCTCTGGTTTCTAATTCACAGTGCTAGAGAGCTGCTGTGTGGCCTGCCCTGGAAGCATGTGCCCCGGAACAGCGGGAGCAGCGCACCCCAGGCAGCGGGACTGACCCCTCTAGGAGGGGTGCCCCGTTCTGGGACCATTCAGACCCTGGCTTCACTGGGAGTAGAGGCAGGAGCTGCCTGCCGTGGGGGAGTGTCCTCTCTTGGCCCCTGGCACTTGGAGGAACAGGAGACACCTGCTGCTGGCAGCCCCTGGGGTCGGCCCCCGCTGTGCTGGTCACACTCTCAAAGCGGGTTGGACCCAGACCGGGTCAGGATTCGCATGTAACACGTTTCTCAGTGGCCTAGAGGGCGTCTTGTTTATTTTAGCTTAGTAGCACACGTTGATCCGGCTGTTTTCACTTGCACCCGCTTCAGTCTGCTTTTCTTCTTACTAAAAAACACCTTCATCTGTTACCAGGCCCAGTGTAAAAAACTGTGACCACTGGGCATCTCTCTCTCACTGATAAAGGGAACCCACTTTACGAGCTGTCTCATAAGCTTGTACCTGGGATAAGATGGACTTGCTCCCAGGGTGGGGGACTCAAACCCCCAACCCTGTACTCCAAAAGCTAATGCCCTAGCCCCACTCTAGAGCCCACCCCGCATGGCTACTTTCAGAGGGTGCCTTATCCTGCTATCCTAATGTGATAGCCAGCGCTATCCTTTGGGGTTTGTGCTCCTGGGTGCTGAACCCTTAAAGTTGAGCCCTCCTAGAGAAGAGTCTGTTACTTTCCTGGGAGGCCAGGGCTTCTGGCCCAGCAAGGTAGGGTGGTGGGGAGCCCAGAGGGCAGGAAGGAGGACATCAGTGGCTTGATCAGCTCCCCAGGGGACAAGCCCAGGGGACTTCTGTGATCCAACCCATCACACCCATGTTCTCGGGGTAACACAGCTACAGTCTGAGCAACATGCTCAACAGGAAGGTGGGTGACCCAGCCAGCTCTTGCTCAACAGGTGCTGGCATGTGGGTGCCAGCTGCCCAGTGCTATTGTGGCACAGCACAGGGCCACTTACTTTTCTTGTGCAGGAAACTGTAAAGCGTTTTCATGAGCTCGGTTTTCATGACCTCCCTCAAGAAGTTCTCCTGCTCCTTCCGCTCCTCGGCACTGACAGCCTCCCCCCGGCCCGTCATCCTCTGGTAATTGTCCAGCAGCCTGATGAAGCTGGCGTAGGTGGGTTTGGAGAAGAGCTTCTCGTTGACGTATGTGTAGAGTCTGCGATGGAGAGATCATTGGCTGGAACGACCACTACAGCTGCTGCGGGAAACCAGGGACCAGGGACTCCCGGGGCCCAGCGCAAGCACATCCTGAGGGTCAGGTCTCGGGCCCAGGGAGCAAAATCACTGGGCACTTTTGAACATATAGGCCTAAGATCTTTGAAATGCCCCCCACACACACACACACATCCCAGTCAGCCCCTCCCCGGCGATCCCAGCTGGGGCCCACTGCCCCAGCCATCAGAAGGCTTCTCCCTGCTCCCTCCCACCCCCAGGAACTCGCATTCGCTGACACTGTACACGGCCCTTCAGCCCATCACCCCCCAAGCAGGCCCCCAGCTTGGAGCCCCACAAGGCACCGGGCCACACTCCACCCCCCTTGGAGCTGGGGGGCTCAGAGCAGGCCCCCCCCCAGGCAATGGTGAGTGCCCACCACACTCACGGCTCAGGAGCATGATCCTCCTTGGCACGGGTCTCGGCGGAGGAGGAGAGGTGCTGCGGGTTGATGGAGATGTCGGACTTCCGGGCTCTGTTGACGTCTGCCTTGTACAGCTGCTCGGAGATGCTCAGGAGCTCCTCATTGGTGATGGAGTCGTGGCTGCTGGAGAATTCCTCTGCAGGGTTCAGGCCAGTGCACAAGCAGAGGAGGGTGTGAAGAGCGAGGCCTGGGAGCTTACCCTTCCGGGGGGGGGGGGGGGAGCTGCGTGCCCTACTGTCCGCAATTCCAAAGACTCATGTGCCCCACATCGGAGCTGCAGGGGCTGGGGCAGGGCTATTGAAAGCCACCGCAATGCTAGGGAGAGGAAGAGCTGAGGCTTCTAAGCAGGGGAACACCAAAGCCCCAGCATGACCTCGCTGCTGGGGTGAAAGTCGGGAAATCCAGAGCTGAGCATCCCCCAAGGGGGCCAGGTTTGCAACTGAGAGGAATTCCCTGCAGACAAGACTTCCCAACCCTGGCAACCAGTGAGTCGGTAGGGAAGGGCCCCAGTTATCTAGGGTGGGAGCAAGCCCTACACAAGCCCCTCCCCCTGTCATCTTGGCACCGGCAAGAACAATGCTACTAGCTGCAGCACTTTCACCAGCAGACCCCCAGTATCTGTTGCTTGCATCAAGCTCTGGCTCCTGGAGTCATGTGATGATGGGGAGGTGACAGCTGATAGTCCCAGCCCATGCTGCTACCTTTGGCCCCAGCGGTCATGCTGCTATTTTTGAGCATCCACTCAGCAGTGTCGCTGCATCTGTGTCTGCCTGGGCTGCAAGGCGGAGACAGACCCGACAGGTCTAAAAGGACCACTGTGATCAGCCAGTGTGACCTGTACACAACACAGGCCAGAGCCCTTCCCTGAATCAGTTCCCTTCTGGACCAGAGCAGATCTTGCAGCTCAGGGTTTTCCAGCCGTTTCATTGCGGTCCCCTGAAAGATTCCCAGTGGAGGTGGGGAGGACCCCTTTGAAAATCTTAGGCCTAGTCCCAGGGTCCACAGACCAGGGGTGAAAACCACCGTATCAGTGAGAGTATCCAGTCTTGATTGGAAAACGGCCAGTCTTGGGGTATCCACCACTTCCCTTGGTAAATTATTACAAAGTTGAATTGCCCTCACTTTTAGACATGAACCTTATTTATCTGCATTTGTCTAACTTCAGCATCCAGCCTGGGATCGTATCAGCCCTTTGTCCGTTACACTGACACGCCCGTTATTAAAGATCTGTGCCTGGGTAGTTACGTGTGGACTTGAATCAACTCACCCCTTGACCTCTCTCTGTTAAGCTAAAGTGACTGAGACCTTGGCTGCATCTAGACTAGCAGCTGCTTTTGCGGAAAAACTTGCCAGCTGTCTACACTGGCCGCTTGATTTTGCGCAAAAGCGCTGACGTTCTACTGTCCGAAATCAGTGCTTCTTGCGCAAATGCTTTGACGTTCCCATTCGGGCAAAAGCCCTTTTCCGGAAATGATTTTGTGCAAGAGGGCCAGTGTAGACAGCTAAAAACTGTTTTGCGCAAAAAAGCCCTGATGGCGAAAATGGCAATCGGGGCTTTCTTGTGCAAAACCGCATCTAGATTGGCACGGACGCTTTTCCGCAAAAACTGCTTTTGCGGAAAAGCGTCCGTGCCAATCTAGATGGTTTTCCGCAAATGCTTTTAACGGAAAAACTTTTCCATTAAAAGCATTTGTGGAAAATCATGCCAGTCTAGACGTAGCCCTTGAGTCTCCCACTCCAAGGCAGCTTTTCCAATCCCTTGGTCATTCTCTGAACCCTCCACTTTATTAACATCCCTGTTGAATTGTGGGCACCAGAACTGGGCACAGGATTCCAGCAGCAGCCATGGCAGCGCCACACGGGTACAACGACCTCGCTGCTCCTAGGCGAGGTTCCCATTCGGTCATCCCAGGAGCATGTTAGCCCCAGTCTCACATGGGGAGCTCATGTTCAGCTGATTATCCACCAGGACTCCCACATCTTTCTGAGTCCCTGCTTCCTAGGCCTGCATCCCCTTCCCGTGAGCATGGCTGCATTCTTTGCTCCAGGATAGGGAGATAGCAACTGATCTTCCTCCTGTGCTGCACAGCACCGTCTGCCTGCACTGTGCACAGAAGGGGGTCAGTGCTTCAAATGCCACTCGCACTCCTCTGTGCAGGCAGGGAGAGGGTCTGTTCTCATTCAGATAGCCAGGGAGGGGTCCCGGACGCATCAGCTCCGCTCTGCTGGAGGAATAAAGAGCACCTGTCACACTGGCAGGATGGGCTCTGGGTGGGAAGCAGGACTCCGAAAGGACTAGAGATGTAACTAGTTAACTGGTTAACCAGTGGTCTGGCTGGGCTGGAACGGCGCCCGCGCTGCAGGTGGGGGCTGTTCCAGTTTGGCTGGGCCCCTCGCTCGCAGGATCTCGGCTGAGCAGTTAAACAGAACAATTAACCAGTTCACTGATTAAATGGGATTTTACAGCCCTGAGAGGGTCTTGGGGCTGATGATGGAAACCAGCTGAACATGAGGTTCCAGCGTTGCTGTTTCTGGGCGTGTGAGCACAGGGCTCGGCCATATCACAGGGAATAGCGAGTCTGAGCAGGGAGTGCGTACAGCATTGGCGAGGCCGACTCTGGATGCTGGGCCCGCCTTTCCGAAAGAAGCTGAATGACAAAGCGGAAAGGGGTCAGAGAAAAGCCCCAGGAATGACTCTCATTGTGGAACCCCAGACCAAAGGAATTCCGTCTGTTTAGCTTATCCAAGAGCAAGTGATGCGGCGTTTGGGCCAAGTCTGTAGCACCCAGTGGGGAGGAGGTTTCTGGCAGCAGATGCTTTCTGAATGGGAGACAACGGCAGAATGAAATCCAGTGGCCACAGCTGAAGTGGAAGAGTTCCACATTGGACCAGCTCGCCCAGGAGCTGGAGGGCGTCTCTGTCTCTATGGGTTTGGGTGTAAATTAGAGGCATGTAAATTAGATTACCCGACACAGTTAATGAAGTGGGGATTTAAATATCCCCCGCTTCATTAAAATAAAAATGGCTGCCGCTCTGTGCTGGTTCAGCTGATTGTCGGCGCAGCACGGCAGTCAAGACGCAGATCGGTTGACAGGGAATGTCTTTGTTGACGGCTCCCTTATGCCTCATGAAACGTGGTTTACAGGAGTGGTCGACAAAAGCGTTCCCTGTTGATTGATCCGCATCTGGACTGCCGTGCTGTGCCGATGATCAGCTGAGCCGGCACACTACAGCGGCCATTTTTATTTTAATGAAGCGGGAGATATTTAAATCCCCGCTTCATTGACTATGTCGGGTTGTCTAATTTACATGCCTGTGTCGGCAGAGGCATGTAGTCTAGACATACCCTTGGAGTCCTTAAATCTCCTTCAGAAGGATGTGCCCTAGCCCAATCACAGACTATCACTACACCGCTGATTGCTGGGCCCATGCAAGGACCCTGGAGAATTCTCTGGCTCGTATTTTTCGTGACCTTGGACTGGCGTCACCATGAGCTTAAAATTCCATTACTCTCTGATGCCATAGGCCTGTGGGGACCCAGAGGTTTTATGACACTGTCTGGCTCTTCTAGCCCCTTGCATCTGCACCTTATTACACCTCATACCTACAAGTTCTGACCTGCACTGACCTCTGCGGCACACGGCCCTACCACTGTGCTGCCACCGGCTGCTAACTACACTTCACTGCCTTACTTACAATAAGATGCTGACTCGTGAGAGTCACAGCTTTGGAAACCCATAGACTTTGTCCTGGTAAGAAATGCAGAAGAGCAACAGCACAGGTGCAGAGCCTGGGATGCAGGGAACCGGAGGCAGGGACTGGCTGGAATAAGGCCTCAGGTCACACATGTTGCTAGCGCCAAGAGAGGCTACTCACCGCTGGAGTGGGCAGGCCTGGAAGCAGTGTCCTTCAGTCTCCCATCTACATTCAGTGAAAAGAAAACAGAAACCGAAAGATCCCTTTGTAGCCAGTCCCAGACACAGGCGTCCCGGGTTGTGGGGACTCTGGGGGACTTACACTGAAGGTGTTATTAAGAGAAACTGAGCATTGCAGTCCCAGCCTGTTGTCTACTCACTAAAGTGTTGTCTATTCATTAAAAGACAGCATCACACATGGGCTCGCACGCACACAAACACACACACACAATTTTCACACTCAAGGGCACGTCCAAGGACCCACCCCCGCAGACACGAGTGCCCACAGCCAGTGCCTTGCTTTGCCGGGTGGGTCTGCGCACTCTGTTTGGGACCAATAACCATGAGAATTCCCCCAACCAAGAGCCACCCCCCAATGGATACTGACAGATGGAGTGGGAGAACGACAGCCGGGCAGAGAAGCAGGCCAGAGCCCAGCCTCGTGGGCCCCCGAGGTTGCTCACCCTTGCTGCAGTGCACGTGGTAGTCTTCACAGCAGTTGCGATGTTTTTCACACTTGGTATTACAATGACACTCATCCTCCCTGTTGTATCGCTCGTGACAGCGCCCCTTGCAGGAGTCGGCATCAGTGTACAAGCCTGGGGCAAAGGGAAATTAAAGCTTTGGCTGAAAAGGCGGGGTGGGCTAGTCCCGTGGGAATCCCACTGCTGCTCCAATCAAGATGGGCCCGGATCCACACTGCGGCAGCTGCCCAGGCCACACACTCCAGAGGCCAGTGCAGAGCGATGGAGGTTCCTTTCAGCGACCAGTGACCGGAGCCACCGCGCCATGTGCACAGACGCCGCAGCGCGAGCCCTCGGAGAGGCTGTCCTGGCCCAGGCCGGCAGCAGGGTGTCGATTGCACTCAGGAAGCCACGGGGCAGAGGTGAGTAGCGATGGTCTCGACCTGCCACATTTGGCTCCCAGCCTGGCGTTGGCTGGCCTTGAGAGGTGATTGCATTGGACAGGGAGGTTCTGCTGGTGGCAGAGGCTGCAGCTCACCCTGGGCAGAGCACGCAGCGAGTCCCCCTGTGCTGAGACCTGCCCACCAGGCTGTGCTGAGCGATGAGACAGGCTCAGGGGTTGCTGGGTGGTGCCATGGCCAGTGCTGGAGCTCAGGGTGGACGGTCCCTCTGGTCCCGCCAGACCTTGCGCTAGGAGGCTCGGTGAAGGAGGAAGTCAGCATGAGGCCTGGGCGGCTGGTAAGCCCCATATGACCCTGTTTCATAGCTCCTGTCATTCCAAAGCCAGGAGGGACCATTGTGACTGTCCGACTGAGCCCCATGCTGGCCAGAGAATCCCTGGCCCCCACCCTCCGGCTTGTGAGCGCAGACTTGTCCCGGGGTAAATTTCACCCTGGGACGGGCCACCAAGGGAGTTAACAGCACGTTGTGTTAATTCCCAGTGTTGAGATTCCCGGACTGCGGCCCCAGGGCATCAATAGTAACTCACCGGCAGAGTCGGGAGGTCCCGTCTCCGTTTCCTCCGTATCCTCAGCAGCTGCAAGAGAGGGAAAGAAAAGACCATTGGGTATGTCTACACTACAGCGCTAGTTCGAACTAACTTAGTTCGAATTAGTTAATTCGAACTAAGCTAGTTCGAACTAACGCATCTAGAACTAAAAACTAGTTCGAACTAGCGTTTTGCTAGTTCGAACTAGTAAGTCCACATTGAGTGGACTCTGAACAGGGCTTAAGGATGGCCGGAAGCAGTGCCGGCAGGGCATAAAAGGAGGACTTAGAGCATGGAGATGCTGTCTCAGGCTAGCCGAGGGCTGCGCTTAAAGGGTCCCGACCCCCACCCCGGACACACAGTTCTAAGGGGTGCCCCGCTTGCAAAGAAGTTCTGGCTTGGAGTGCCCTGAGTGCCCACACTGGGCACATCACACCACTCGGCCATCAGCCCGGCTGCACTTGCCGCAGGCTGCCATCTGGGGAGAGGGAGTAATTGGGGGGGCTGCAGGAGAGCTTCCACCCCCAGAAGCCCGCAGAGCCAGCCCAGTCCTCCCCATTGGGGGCTCGTACCCCATTCCTCCCTCACCTCCTTCCACTTACCCTTCCCTAGCCCCCCTTCTTATTGATGTACAAAATAAAGATAACGTTTCTTCCAACATTGACTCTGTCTTTATTGAACAAAACTGGGGGAGACTGGGAAAAGGAGGTGGGAGAGGGGAAGAGAGAGGGTGGGAGAGGGGAGGGCAACTAACATGATCAGGGGGTGGGAACAAGTCCCAGATGAAGAAAGGCTACAGAGACTGGGACTGTTCAGCTTAGAAAAGAGGAGACGGAGGGGGGACAGGATAGAGGTCTCTAAAAGCAGGGGTTGGGTGGAGAGGGTGCATTCAGAAAAGTTCTTCCTGAGTTCCCATAAAGAAGGACTAGAGGACACCAAAGGAAAGGAATGGGTATCAGGCTTGAAACTAGTAAGAGAAAGTTGTTGTTCTTCCCAAAGCAAATAGTTAACCTGTGGAACTCCTTGCTGCAGGAGGCTGTGAAGGCTACAACTTAGAACAGAGTTGAAAGGGAAGTGAGATCAAGTCATGGAGGTTGGGTCCATGGAGTCCTATTAGCCAGAGGGTGGTGTCCCTGCCCAAAGTTTGTGGAAGGCTGGAGAGGGATGGCACGAGACAAATGGCTTGGTCACTGTCTTCGGTCCATCCCCTCCAGGGTCCCTAGGGTTGGCCGCTGTCAGCAGACAGGCTACTGGGCTAGATGGACCTTTGGTGTGACCCAGGACGGCCATTGTAAGCTCAGGGCTCAGGCTCGGGGGTCTCAATGGACCCCCTTGATTTTCATGCACACCTGCTCCTGGGTGGCCAGGCTGGCAGCTCTCCTGCCCTAGACGGCCACTTTCCTGTGCCTAGTGCGGAGATCGTGGACGAGGTCCACGATGTCTGCACTAGCCCAGGAAGGTGCCCGCCTCTTGCAGTCCAGGGCAAGCTCCCGGGAGCCGCCAGCCTGGTCCCGGCAAGAGGGGGTGGGCTGGGGGACATCGGGTGGGTGGCTCTGTGCCGTGCCAGGTGCAGGGTCTGCTAGCTGGGTGCTGGCAGGCTTGCACCTGGCACGGGCACCGTAGCCAGCCCGTGCCCCTTTAAGGGGTCCGGGGCCGGGAGGGGGGCATAGAGTTTCCCTGGTGTTGGCCAGAGTGGCCACCAGGGAAACCTGGGGAGGGCTAGCCTCCCACTAGTTCGAACTAAAGGGCTACACAGCCCTTAGTTCGAACTAGCTAGTTCGAACTAGGCGTTAGTCCTCGTAAAATGAGGTTTACCTAGTTCGAACTAAGCGCTCCGCTAGTTCGAATTAAGTTCGAACTAGCGGAGCGCTAGTGTAGCGCCTAGGAAAGTTAGTTCGAACTAACGGACGTTAGTTCGAACTAACTTTCTAGTGTAGACATACCCCATGAGAGGCTCTAGTGGGCTGAGTGGGGCTGCACTCGCTGATCTGGGCGTGGCCCAGGCGTGGCAGTACCAGGCAGTGGGACCTTCCCCCCTGCTCCAAGCAGGAGCACATCACTGTTGGTTTGTACCAACTACATGTTACTCTTTGCTTGGTGGCCTCTTGCTTAGTGTATGGGAGCCTGGTCCCAAGACTCCGCCCATTCCTTGCTCACTCGGGGTGAGTAAATGTCCCTTTAACATGTACCTCTAGGCCCGCTGCAGGTGACCATTTGGGATTAGCCAGAGCCAGTCATATGCATATATTTATATAGACACACACAAGATTTACACATATTTGGGGTGAAATGCCTGCATAGAGGTTGTGTCTCAGCCTAATGCTGGCCCCGCTGCACACAGAGGGCACGTCTAAACTACATTCCTTTTGTGAAAGAGGAATGTAAATGAAGCAAATCGAAAATGCAAATGAAGTGCAGATTTAAATATCCTGCGCTTCATTAGCATATTTTTGTCCAAGCGCTTTTTCGCAAAAGGGTTTTTCGAAAGTGAAAGCCCCATCTAGACTGGGTTCTTTTGGAAAAAAACCCCCGACTAGACTGCGCTTTCACTTTTGGAAACCCCTTTTTTGAAAAAGCACTCAGGGTATGTCTACACTAGCCACCTTAGTTCGAACTAGGGTGGCTAATGCAGTCATTCAAACTTGCATATGAAGCCCGGGATTTAAATATCCCAGGCTTTATTTGCATGTTCCCGGGCACCACCATTTTTAAATGCCCGGTAGTTCAGACTCCCTGCCCGTGGCTACACTCAGCACGAGCTAGGTAGTTCGAACTAAAGCCCCTAATTTGGACTACCGTTACTCCTCATATTTAAATCCGCGCTTCATTTGCACTTTCAATTTGCTTCATTTATATTCCTCTTTCAAAAGAGGAATGTATTCTAGACACAGCCAAAGAGTCTCTAATCACTAAGGCCTGGTCTGCACGTCAGACGTGTGTCTATGGAAGTCACTTTTGGTTGACTAATAATTGATGCGTCTACACTACCAGGTCCCTTCTGCTGATCTAAATCACCTGAAATGTCAGCTCCCTACTCCACTTGTGTGAGAGGCAAAGCGCTTAGTTCAGTGTCGACGGGTCGACAGAGAGACAGTGAGGCCGCAGGGTTGTGTAAGTCAATCGAATTTGCCTGCAGGAGGTTTCCCACAACACTCCTCTGTAAGCAGCCAGGCACACGGGGAGCAGCCCCTCCCCTGTTAAAGCCTCAGGAACTTTGGAATTTCCCACAGTCCTGGCATAGGGCAGGACCTTGGGAATCTCTCCAGGGCAAATGCTAATTGCCTCCGCTTTCAAGTGCATCTCATAAACTCTGGCACAGCAGGTGAGTCTCCATGGCTGACCTGTGTCAGGGGAACTAAAAGCCGCTATGGGTGGCTTTGTTGGTTTGTTTTAGAGGTGCAGTCACCAGTGCAGCTAACGGACACTGACCTGCACTCCATGCAGCCCAGTGAGGGAGGAGTGAGCATGCCTGCAGGGGCAAAGAGGCCATAGGCCACTCGGCTACTCCTGATCCTGGCCCATGCCGGACACTGCCTGGTCAGTTCAAAGCAGTGGTGGGCCACCTGCGGCCCACTGGGGCTCCACCTGTGGCCCACAGGCCCCCTGGCTGCCCTCCTCCCCCACACGCCTCTCGCACATGGGGGAACCAGAGCCCCACTTTCCTGCTCCTCCCCACCCTTCCCAGCACTTTCCGAGGAGCCAAGAATCATCTGATTGGTGCTCCGTCCCCGCTCCTCCCCCTCCCTCCCAGAGCTGGAATGCTGCAAATCAGCTGTTTGTGGTGTTCCAGCTCTGGGAGGGAGGGGAAGGTGTGGAGACAGAGATCCAGGTGATTCACGGCTCCTCCGAAAGTGCTGGAGGGAGGGGGAAGAGCAGGTAAGTGCATGGCTCTGGTGCCCCAGTGCACTCCAGGCACAGAGGGGAGGGGGACAGGCAGGAAAGCCACAGGCTGCAAATGGAGCCCTGGTGGGCCATAGACTGCTGTGGCCCACTGAGGTGAAGGAAGGCCCAGGAGAGGGATCATGTGAGGATTACCTGTTGGGTTCCCTCCCTTTGGGGCACCTGGCACTGGCCACTGTTGGAAACAGGACACTGGGCTAGATGGACCTTTGGTCTGACCCATTCTAGCCGTTCTTATGTCCTTATGTGACCCACCCACCATTCCTAGTTGCCCATCCCATGGGAGTGTTGTTTGCCTGCAGTGTGACCAGCTCACGCCCCTCACAAGAATCTCTCCACTGCTCCTCTATCAAACTCATGCTCCTTGCCCATACCTGGCAGGCCATCCTGGCTAGCAAACCAGTCCCACCATGAGTCTAGATTCCAAGACCCCACGATCATCTAGTGTGACTTCCTGGATAACCCAGGCCAGAGGACGTTCCCCCAGAATAATCCTCACGGAACTATTTCGAGGATCAACATCCAAGCTTCACTAAACATTTCAGCGATGGCAAAACCACCCTGGCCTGTAAATCGTTCCAATGATTCATTATTCCCACTGTGGAACGGTTACGCCGTATTTCCAGGAAAGTGACCACTGGGTCATGGGGCTCAGTTTTATTTATTCTTCTTATTTACCACTTGTGGACTAGTAGCACTAGTAGCCCCAGTCATGGCCCAGGGCTGCTCAAACGTCGAATAACAGGAAAGTCCCTGCCCCAGAGGGATTACAGGCTAGTCCTGGCATGTGGATTATAGCTTGTAACCTCCATTGAAAGACTCAGACTAGCAGACGTGTACAGAGAATTGACCCCTGTGAATCGATCCATGTGCATCCATCCCTAACACCCTCTTCCACTGTCCCTGCTTCTTGTGATACCCCCCTGAGCCGTCTGGGGCAGGGCTCTCACCCAGGCCTTTTCTAACCCAGGACTGGAAGGGGGGTTCGTTGTCTGGTGGCCCCGTTATACCCCCAGCTCAATCAAGCTCCATTTAACAAGCACCTTCTGAAGAGCCAGTCAAGACAAGGGCTGTCAGACTTTGGCTGGAGCTTAACTAGTTGAGCTGAAGCTAGCGGGTAGCAGGGTTTTAGCACCAATGTGCTGCTCAGAGGGCAGAAGCAGACCACACTAGCTAGCAATGCGCCTTTCAGTAGTGGCTCACAGAGTCCATGTGCATGGACAGCACCTGGCACCCTGGGCCCCGGTCTAGGCACTACTGCCACAGGCAGCACATGCAATCAGTACTGGGGGGGGGGGGGGGGGTTGACTTAGCTCTCTCAGGGAGAGCCTCCTTTGATGGAGGCAACTTACCCCATATAAGATCTGGGACAGTAAATGTCCAGTCAGCAGCCAGCTGGGTTTCAGCTCCAGAAAACGCTTCATAACGCTCACTGCATGCGCTGAGCCTGAGTCTCCCCGGCCAATCAGGCAGCAGAAGCATTTGCATTTACATTACTAGCAGTGAGCTCAGGCTCTTCAATTCTGGCCAGACAACCCTGCTCTAGCGGCAGCATCACTCCGACTCCGCACTCCCCCAGCACAGGGCTACGGACTGCCCGTGGCGCTGGAGAAGGGGGAATTGGGCTCCCTACTGGTCTGGGCAGCCAGGTCTGCGGCTTCACAGAGTCTTCCCTGCATGGATTTCCTGTTGTTTGCACCCACTCCGTTCCAGAAATATCCCCGGACACCTCCTGGATTCCAGGTTCTTTAGAAGGTTCCTCCCTGTTATTTTAGACTAGTCACTTATCAACAAGAATAACTTCTGCCCTTGCAATAGTCAGAACAGTTACAGGGACAGCCAGGTAATCCTCATGCGGCAAAGGCGAATCTCATTGCTCAGGAAAGGGAAAGGGTCCTTCTGTGTTGCCGCATTGCACAAGTGCCCTCTTTCCTGGGAGTTCAGGAGTGGGTGGGTTTGCCTCCTGCCGAAGGGCCCCTGCACTGGCAGAGGCAGGACCAGGCCTAGATGGGCCCGTGGGCTGTCCCTGTCTGGTGAATGCCACCTCCTGGACCTGGGAACATGGATGGGTTGGAAATTTTCCATCGCCGTGGATTTGACAAAGGAAGCTGTTTGCAGAAAGCGCCTGGAAATTCTGGTTTCTTGCCACAGAACCAAAAACTCCAAAAGAGAAAAATTTGGTGTTTGAGTTTTCAGTTTTTCATTGAAAAGCTGAATTTTTCCAGGCTCTGATGGTGCCTGATGTGCTGGATCATGAGCCGTGCCCTGAAAATCTCCCTGCAGGGGTGGATGAGAGTGCTGCGGGGTCCAGGGGCCTTGGGAAGCGTGTGGCCCGGGGCAGCTGCCCCGCTCACCCTGCCCTAAATCCACCGCTGTCTCCCTGGGCCCCTGCAGTTCTGCTGCCAGCTCCAGGGCAGATGAAGCAACAACCACCAAAGCCTGCCCAGGCCTAGGGAGATCGCCCAAAGACCCTGCAATTCAGCCACTGTGGGAGCAAAGTTGTCACAACACTGCCGAGGGGGGCAGCAGAGCAGGGGGCTGGGACTCTGCAAAGGGGCTGATTTCAGCCAGACCGAAAAAGGGGACGGCTGCGGGTTGGGAAGGTCAGGTCCTTCGTATCAGGGGACGTAGCTAAAACCCCTCCCAGGCCTGGTCACAGAGCGTGCCTGCTCCCAGCGCCATCAGCTGCTGCACGGATGTGATCACTCACGGATGTGCTGCATCAGAACAGGGCAATTTCCTTTTCCATAGCACATGAGCCTCACTCTGTTCTCTGTCTCCATGGCTGCGAAACCCAGGCAGAGCCGCAGCCTGCAGGCGGGGCGGGGCGGGGGGGGGGGGGGGGGGGGGGGAGGGGGAGCGCACAGTGCATGGTTCCTAACCCTGGGTGTTTGGGTCTGGTGATTTCGTCATGTTGCCTTTATTGCTTAAAGAGAAAAAGTCACGAGGGAATTTTTTATTAGCCACTGACGTCACCAGAGTAGCATCAGCGCGAGTCACACCCTGCTCCCTCAGTGCTGCCTAGCCACGTGCGGGGCGCAGTGGGGAGATTTGTGAAAGAAGGTGTCTGAGGATCAAATCATGGGCCTCCACCCAGCCCTGGGAGAGAATCAGAGAATCCTAGACCTCAGGAGTCATGGAGTTCAACTCCTTGCCCAAAACCGGACCAACCCTGACTCAGTCATCCCAGCCAGGGCTGTGTCAAGCCAGGACTTAAAAACCTCTAGGGATGAAGATTCCACCCCCTCCCTAGGGACCCATTCCAGTGCTTCCCACCCTCCCAGGGAAATAGTTTTTCCTAATATCCAACCTAGACCTCCCCCACTGCAACTTGAGACCATTGCTCCTTGTTCTGCCATCTGCCGCCATTGAGAACAGCCTCTCTCCATCCTCTTTGGAACCTCCCTTCTGGAAGTTGAAGGCTGCTACCAAATCCCCCCTCACTCTTCTCTTCTGCAGACTAAATAAGCTCAAATCCCGCAGCCTCGCCTCGTAGGTCATGTGCTCCGGACCCCGTATCATTTTGGTTGCCCTTCCCTGGACTTTCTCCAGTGTCCCATCTGCTGAGTCCTATCTGCCGAGCAGCCCTGGAAAGTATCTCACAAACTAGCTATGAATGAAAAACAAATCAGAGCCCCTCACAACCTGTCTTGGACAGAAAGCAAAGGGCTAAGTTTGAAAGGCTGGGGAGTAAAATATTCACAGGTGTGTATCTGCGCGGGGTATAACCCAAGGGGAGGCTGAGCCCAGGGGACTGGAACAATTTGTTTGTGGGGGGAAGCTGAGAGCCAGGGGGTGTGGCAGGCCCCTAGATCCAGCACTTCTGGCTGTGTCATTACAACACTGCACATACTAGAACAGCCACCAGTTTCTACTTTATCGGATTCTCTTGTCCACAAGGAGCTGGAGACTTCCTAGAGGTGCTTGGGGTGACCAGGCCTCTGATACAGGATCCTGTTACCTTCCCATAGGACTCTCTTACCTTCCCCTTCCCCGCTTGTTATCTAGTCACCCCCAAGCTGCTCAGTGTCCCAATGGGAAGAAGCATCAGACCCCTCCATAGCCAAAGCCCTGTTGGGAAGAGCCGCTGGCCGTCATAGCATCATGTGAAGCAAAGCATCTCTACTCACTGTCAGAGGCCACACTGCAGGCAATTCCTGCGGTGAGGAGCAGGATCCAAGTCTTCATTGTCACGGAGAAGCAGCAGATGAAGCTCCCAAGATGTCAGTGAGAAGGAGACTCCCAGATTCCCAAGTGCGGATCTGCGGGGCCCTGCTCTCTCTGTGGGCGGTGGGAGGCAGTGCCAGAGGGCACTGAGGAGGCTTGCTGGTCCCTTGTGGGAGGAGAGAGTGAGAGAGCCGGGGACACCTGGTGAGCCGTGCAGAGGAGTGCCAAAGAAAATCCACTTTTTAAAAGATTTGGCTGCTGTAGGTAGGCGGCAGGCTGGAAATTCCAGCTGAGTCTCTAGCTCTGCCCCACTTGCTGCAACACGTTTGTGGCCCCAGGACACTGGGTGCTCTGGTACTAGAAATCAGCCAATGGGTGAGACATCCTGGAGTGCCCACTCACTGGGGCGTGTGCTGCTGGCACTCACTGGCCTGGGCCTGGCCCTGCCATCCTGCAGCAGACGGGCTGCAGTGTGAGCTGGCCAGGGGCTAAAGGGGAAACACGCAAATCAAACCACTGCTGCACTCACTGGGCTAGTCACCAGTTCCCCATCCGGCTCCTCGGCCTGGCTGTTGGCACATCCTGTGCAATGATCAACGCCCCCTGTGGTCTCCCAGGGCCCCATGGAGAGCCCCATTCCAGCCCCTCCCTTAGAGGTGTCACAGGGCACTGCCAGAGCTCCCCTGCGCCTTGGGGCCCTCAGTCATGTTACTGCAGAGACGCCGGGAGACGCCCAGCTGGTCCTGCTGGTTTCCAGTCCCAGAACTCATTGTATAAGTTGGCAGGGAACCGCCAAGGACCCAGCTCATGGGGGCTGCCAAATGGGATCAAACCAGGGTGCCTCTAGCCCAGTGGCCTGTGGTGCAGACTCTCAGCCTAGTGGCTTCAGAGGAAGGTGCTAGGAGCCCGGCGGGGGCAGCCACGGGACAGCCTGCCCTAGGCAAGTTCCCAGCTCCTGACCCCTGACAGTGACAAGTTGGTCCATGCCCCAGGGGAGGGGGAGTTCCGAGCCCTCCCCAGCTTATTTCGGTCATGTCCAGATGATTGGTGCTAGACTGGTGCCTCCAGCTTTGGGACAGTCCTTTGAGGATCATCCAAGGGGTCTTCCTCTTCCTTCAGCCTCCCCGTCTCCTGCCCTCCTGCCTCATTCTATGAGCTCGGCTCAGTGAGTCCAGCTGAGGCAGATTCCTGGTGGAGACACGTCCACTCTTCAGGGATTAGGTCACCTCAGCCAGCATTTGCAGTGACACTCAGTGAGGGCAAAATGGTTGAGACCATTACTTATCTGGAACTCAGCAGAAGTCTTATCATAGAGCTGGAAGAGACCTCAGGGGGTCATCAAGTCCAGCCCCCTGCCCAAGGCAGGACTAATCCAAACTAAATCAACTCAGCTTGGGCTTTGTCAAGCTGAGACTTAAACACCTCTAGGGATGGAGATTCCACCACCTCCCTAGGGAACCCATCCCAGTGCTTCTCCATCCACCTAGGGAAATATTTTTCCTAATTTCCATGTGTTGTATTGAGGGGGAGGAGGGAGTAAAAAGCTGATCATGATACCTTACAAGGGAAAATTGCCTTGGTAACTTTCAGATTCCTGTGGAATTGTGAATTCATACTAAGTGTCTGTGCAGTATTTAACCGCTAGCTTCAGTAAGGCTGAAATCAATTTTTGCTATGAAACTTATCGCTCCTTCACCAGGATTGTAATAGGCACTTGTGGATGCCAAGGTAGTTTTCTTTCACTTGACCTCTCATTTGGCATATCTGTACAAAGCCAGTGGCTGTTCAAAAATCTCCTAAGTAATGATTTCTGCTTTCCTTTTTAAAGTTTCTAGTCCCCATGGCTGTGGAATCTCCATCCCTTCTTATCACTGTCCTATACCCTTGGTGAAAGGTGTTAAGTAGCATGTTAAGTAATAGATTTCATCTCTTGTTAAACTGTTTATGTGGAGAAAGCAAAATGAAGGAGATGCTGATCCTGTTTGTCTTGTTGTGAAAGAGGATTGGGCCAAAAGAAAGTCCTTAGGTTAGCAGAGAAATGGAGATTAAAGCAGAGCCAAGCTGTAGCGAACTCCATCCTGCAAGCTTTGTCTCTCTGGCTGACCTCCTTGGTCAGATCCCAGGGGACAGCCCGGACTAACTTTTGGAAACATCCAACTAGGACAAGGCCCCATAAGTTTATACTGCAGCTGCCTGGGGCTCTACCAGTGTGACCCCACTACAAATGATAAACTAGAAACTGACTTTAAACAGGAGTGAAACTGACACTTCAAAGTCACTTTCACAGTAGTGCCAAACCCAAATGGTCAAATATCATGAGTTAGGCTCACCAAAAATCATGAGATTGGCTTAAAAATCATGAGTTCATGTACACATAACAGATCTGGTGGGTTTTAATTTGCCTTCCACTTTTTGAGCTTTTAGGGTGCACTGGGGTCACGTTTTGACACTTTCTCCACAGCCATGAGAGCTAGAAACTTTAAGAAGGAAGGCGGAAACCATCACATGCCCACTGGACTCCAGGAGCTGGGGCTTCAAGGAAAACAGTAATTATCACAAGATGCAGGACAAAATGATGAGCATTGCAACAATGCTTTTCGCCCTCTTTGAAGTGAAATGGGAAATCTATGGCAGCAGGAAGCCAGCGCTAAAGCCCCTGCATGGCTGGTTCTGCCTGATGGGGGTAGGATGCAGCTGTTGGGTTGGGGGGGGGAGACTTCGCCTGACGGAGGGAGGAAGCAGCTCAGGGGAGGGAGGGCTTTGCCTGGTGGCGGGAGGAAGCAGCTCTGTGTGCTGCTATTTCCCCTCCCTGCCACCTACCTGGAGAAACTACAGCATATGGAAGCTCTGTCCCTGTGCTTGCCTGCAGGCTCCACCCCATTGCTCCCATTGCCTGGGAATCACGGCCAATGGGAGCAGCAGGGGCAGAGTGCCAGGGAGCAAGACCTGGGTTCTACTCCCCCCTCTCCCAGACCAGACTGCCAGTGGGGTCACCGGCCAGGACCTTAGGGACAGAACTTGAAAGGTTCTAGGCACCCAAAGACGCAGATCAGCCTTTAGTGGGGTTAACAAGGCACCAAAACCTTCTGGCTGCTTTTGAAAATGCCACTAGGTGCCCACATGCCTTTGCAAATCTGCCCTTAGTCTGTGTGTGCCCCCTGTGCATTGCGATAATGGCCCTGCTCAGCCTCCCTGGGGCTGGGAGGAGACTGGCATAGTGAGGCGCTCAGGTACCATGGTGACGGGGCCACAGAAGTACCACAGGGGAAGTGGGAACTTCTCTGCACCACTGCCAGCCCTTCCCTGGGGTTTGGCCCCTTCTTTTCTCTCACCCCCTCACGTCTCCCTCTTTTCTGAATGTAGCAATGACGGTGCGTCTTCTGAGTCCCCAGCGTTCTGCACACACGCACATGCACGCACTTCCTGTTTCACAGGCTCTTCTAAAGACGTCCAGTTCCTTCATTGAATTACCAGCCCTTGTGTATCAGAGTCACCCTTCCTCCATTTATAACCAAACCCCTGACTCCCGGCCCCAGGAGCACAAGCTGGGAGCAGCACCGGAGAACGCGCATTCCCCACTCAGTTCAGAGTTCTGCTTGGGGCTATGACCTATGTTGAAATGCCATGGTGGGGGGGGAGGGGGGCTGGAAGCCTCGCTCTCGCCCCCTCTAAGTGAGTGCCCCTGCAGCTGTGGCCTAAAACCTCAGCAGGAGCGGTCCCCTGGTTTGCCAGCACCACAGCAATGTTAACTCTGCATCTAGCTGTTAGCTACTGACAATGAGTGTCACTGCCACTAGTGGATGACTTGACCCTGCACCCCCACGTCACCAGGAGCGGAGGAGTGATCGACAGAGCTGGAAGAGGTTAAATGGTCTCTTCCGGCCGTGGAATCTATGGATCTATAACTCTGGGGGAGCCAAGAAAAGACATTTCTCGGGTTACTGGGTTAAGAAGAACACTAGAGGGCAGCCTAGTGTTTAATTATCCTGGTGACACATGTTAACCCTTCCCTAGTGCTAGCTAACTGCTAACAGGGGGAGGAACGCTCAGTGTGCCCAGTGCAGACATGGCCTTAGCTTCTCTGCAATGTTCTTGGACTCCTCCCTGTTCCCTTTGCCCCAGACAACCATCCGTCCCTCTGTTCTCCCAGAGGCTTCCTGCCCCACATCCTCCGGAATCTCTGTTCATTTGTGTTGTTTTTTGCTCTGCAAGTTCCAGTTCCCTGCTCCCAGCCTCTGGGGCAGTTTTTGCTCCTGTGTCTTCTGCTGGGGTGGCATTTCCATTTCCAGAAGGATCCCTGTCTGGCTTGAATCACCCCTGGATGTGGCATTAGCCAGACTGGGTTACCCCTTGTCCTCCTGCTTCCCTCTTTGCCCAGGGCTCCTGGCCCCCCAGGCCACAGTTATTGGTCCCTGCAGGAGCATCCCAGCGAAACCCCCGAGGTCTCTTCACTTTGGACTTCTGGCCTTTCTGGTGAACCATCTCCTGCATCAGAAATTCCCTTAATGCCCCTGCCAGTTAGGGGCTATGGGGAAGGGGTGGGGAGAATGGGGGGGGGAGCGGTGGGAAAAGGGGGATGGGCCAGAGGCGAGTGTGGGAGGGGTGAGGAGGAGAGGAGCACTCAGGGGCAGAAGAGGAGGGAGGGGGCAGTGCTCCCCACTCTTACGTTTCATCCCTCATGTTCTGCGGCCCCTTCTCCCACCGTTGGGAGCAGCCATTGTGCCCTCTCGTGCTCATGGCTGGGAACTGCCTGTCCCCCACCCAAGAGGGAGGAGATGGGCTCTGCTCAGCCAGGCCCAGGGAGTGACAGGGCCAAAGCAGGGGTGGGATCGGGCGCTGGTCAAGGCCTGAGTCTGCTCTAAGCCTGGGACCTGGGGGGGGGGGGGATTGGGGCCCACAAGCCATTGGCTGAGAATCTAGGAATGGTGGATTGGAAACCATGGCCCATTTGCTGGGAGTTTAAAGGAGACGGGTTGGGCTAGTGGATCTTTTGTGCTATAGTATACTGTGCTGCTGGAACATCGGCACAAACTGCCCCTTTATTCCTGCTGCTGTCTCCCCTGTGACCCTAAGGTGTCCCCCATTCACTCTGTGGTCCCCCCTTGTCCCAGCTATCACGCCACCCTGTCCCTTAGCCTCAAGCCAGTTAAGTGGGCAGCTGGAAATTCTTTGTTCTAGAGGGGGGCTTAGGCTGCGAGGGCAACGGACAGGCCTGGCTCTGGCTCTGCACGCTGTTCCAGCGCTGGGCTCATTCTGCACTGGCCTGGCACAGCAGCAGGCTGGGGGGATGCCGGGCACATGCATTACAAGCCATGAGCTCCGCAGTCAGTGCTGTGCAAGGTGCACTCCCCGCGGGCAGGGCCGGGTCACACGCTCTGCAGCCCGTGGGCTGTCTGTGTCCAATTGGGATCCTTTGCTGGAGCGGGTATTTCTGATTGGTGGACAGCTGTCTGATGGCAGGTTCTCTGAGAACCCCCAGACTCAATCCACGAGTCACTAGATAGAACATCAGCTGGCACCAGCTCTCTGCTGCTGCTGGGTCGGCCCAGGAAAGGGGTAAAAGCCTCCACATCCCAGCACCAGCCGCTAGCCCTCCAGTCTCCACTCTACTGCTCTAAAGCCCCTCCAATGGGCCACTCTGAGTAAACCAGTGCAGCTGGCCCAGGGCAGCAGCATTTGGTTCCAGGCCAGCCGCACCAGGAACCTCTGAGGGCGGGGGGCTCCCATTTTCCCACCACCCAGGAGCCCAGCCCCTTTCTCCCCCCAAATAGTCAGGACCATGGGCTGAGCTGAGGCTGGGAGCAAGGGGCAAGGCTGTGTCACCAAACTGCTCTCCCCACAAGCCGCATCCCTCTTCTGTTAGCGTGCACTCCCTTTGCTGCTTCTTAGGGGATCTCTCCGCCCACCTGTCACTCTCCATGGGCCCTGGCCGGCAGCTAGGCATTGTGGGTGCCCATTTGCGCCCTGCCACCCTCCCTGCCCTGGGTCTGAGCACTGCGATGTGGGCCCATGGAGCAAAGAAGGGGCATGGCAGCTGCAGAGTTGCTTGGGGGGAGCGGAGCACATTCCCGTCCCAGCACCGAGCCATGGCAGGGAGTCGGGCCAAGCCAGGCACCTGGGAGCTGGGCCCTGCCACCCAGACAGCGGAGCTGGGAGAGGATCAGACTCCACGGTGACATAGCACTCGCTGGGCCTCGGCTTGCCCAATGAGCAGAGCTGGCACAGCTGCCTAGGCAGAATAATTGCAAAGTGACTCAACTGGTCTCCAGGACATTTGGGGAGCAAACTCATCTGCTGAACATGGGGGGCTCTGGCTATCAACAGAATCAGGAGGGTGAAACACATGTTCTAAGCAGGCCTGTGACTTTCCCCCAGGGGCCCGTAATGATAAACTGCTGTGATTGACCTAAGCTGGCCCAGGCTGGCAGCAGAGGCCGAGGAACCTGACTGTGATGCCCGTGTGCTCTTCTCCCCGCGCTGCCAGGCCTTTGTACCCTCTGGAGGGGGTGTTCTGCTTGTGCCCCGTCGCATGCGTCATCAGAGCTTGGGGCCTGATCCGGATCTCAGTTATGCCGGAGTCAGGCAAACGTAAAACCCACATGAGGAAAGACCCAGGCCCTCCGTGCGAAGGTGCCAGACCCACTAGCTGTTGCTTGGGGCCCTCAGTCCCATGGCACAGGCATAGCTGCTGTGGCCCACACTCCCAACACCTGCCTTCCACTGGACGGTTTCCTTCCCCTCCTGGCCCCGGAGCGTTGCCACGTCCCCGTCACTCATCTCAAAAGATCCAGAGCAGTTTCATCTGTGGGGTGAAAATGGGGCTGAATCCCCCCAGTCCCATGTGTCCTCCACTGAGGGGGGGCCTGGAAAGGGCCTCCAATGGCTGCAGAGCACCACTGCCCTGGGGGTCTGTGAGCTGTGGGCATTAGGCAGGGACATGGGTCCCTGAGAGCCTCCTCCGCTCCCGTAGCAGCCATAGAAATAGTCAGGGACAGCAGCAGAGGCCAGTGCCTGGCTGTCAGAGGTGACTGGTGGGGTCCCGCTCCTCACTTCTCCTCAGTGAGACATTCCAAGCCCAGGGATTGAGGAGAGGCGGCAGCTAGCCAGCGCCCAGCTCTGGGGAGGGGGCAGTGGGGGGGGGTCAGCCAGCTGGGACCTCGAGGGCAGCAGTGAGGGGTAGCCAGCTAGGGCCCAGCTCACTGCGGGGGTGTAGCCAGACAGAACCCCCTCCCCTCCCCCTCCTCCCTCTGACATCCTTGGGAGAGAGAATCCTTGAGAGTGAAACTTGAATCCTTCAAAGGCTCCAGGGCCTCCAATATCTGAGATATAGGTGAGAGGATTATTCTAAGAGGGGTGGGTGAGATTCTGTGGCCTGCATTGTGCAGGGGGTCAGACTAGATGATCATAATGGTCCCTTCTGACCTTAAAGTCTATGAGTCTATGAATAACAACAGCCCTGGATGCTAGACAGGAACCAGATAACAACGGCAATTGGGTCAGCAAGTGACCTTTGGCTGGTACCAGTATTGATACGCCTACACACACCGTCCCAAAAGAGGAATCTGCCACCCCATCAGAAAAAGGATGATTGAGGCTTTTTTGCGCAAAAGCGCATCTAGATTAGCACGGATGCTTTGCCACAAAAAGTGCTTTTTCAGAAAAGCGTCCGTGCCAATCTAGACGCTCTTTTCCGCAAATGCTTTTAACGGAAAACTTTTCCGTTAAAAGCATTTGCAGAAAATCATGCCAGTCTAGACGTAGCCTGGGAGTTTTGGGCTTTTGGAGAAAGCATGTGCCCGGCTTTGCTGTGATCGCCCGGCCGATGTACAACCTATTAAAGAAAAGTGCCACTTGGGAATGGACCCCAGCACGTGAGGAAGCTTTGAGGCAGCTAATAAGCGAGTTACACACATATCAAGCTCTTGGTCCAATTCATCCCGATGCCCCGTTCCACCTATACCTCACCATAGGAGCTACAGGAATGTCCTATGCCCTATGGCAGGAAAGTGAAGCTGCACCCCAGTGCCCCATACAATTCAGCTCTAAGTCGTGGCAAGGGTCGCAGGGAAATTACATTCCATATGAGAAGGTGCTCCTGGCAGCCTACACGGCTTTAATGGAGACCGAGGAGTTAACCCAGACCTGGGATGTAACTATTCACACTCCTCTTCCAATTATTAAACCTATATTGGAAGGGAAAGAGCTACTGCCTGGTGTAGCACAGAAAATGACCATTCAAACGTGGGCGCTTTACATACACCACAAGATAGGTGGTGCAGACACCGCACAAAACCCCACCATGATTAAAGAATCTCTGTGGAAGGTGGGAATGCCCGACGAATATCACCTACCTCCACAACCATCTCCTATCCGAGACGCTGCGCCATTTGATCCGTCTCGCCCTGACGGAGTTTGGTTTACAGACGACAGTGCTAAACTGATAAAGGGAAAGTGGAAAGGAAGGGCTGCAGCAGTCCCAGCTGATAACTCCACCGCGCCTCTGACTACTGACATAGAGGGATCCGCCCAGCTCATGGAATTAGCGACAATTAAGGTGGCCTGTGAGGTAGGTGCTAGCACTGTTTACACAGACTCCTATGCTGTATGGGCAGGAGCCACCCAGTGGATAACTAATTGGAAAAATAACCACTGGATGATTGGAGGAAAACCAGTCTGGGGATTAGAATACTGGGAGTGGATCTATCACCATGCAACCCAGTTAACCCTAAGCATAGGTCACGTGTCAGCCCACCAACAGAACAACGCTCTGGCTGCCCAATTAAATAACTTAGCCTATGCGATAGCCCAGATTTCTGCCACCCAGGTGGATTGGCAATGCTTATACACATGGCTACACGAGACTCTGGGGCATACAGGCAGTGAGGAACTGGTGAGGCAGACACATATCAGAGGGTGGCCTATCACCCATCAGCAAGCTAGGGACTTAGTACAAGCCTGTGCTCTTTGTGCTGAGACCCGAAAGCACGTTAACGAGGGACAGAGGTTTGCGAGAATACGAGAGGGAAAAACACCATGGGCAACCTGGCAAATTGATTACATTGGCCCATTACCCTCCACCAGACTGAGGTGTACTATGTTTTGACTGGAGTGGAGGTTGTCTCGGGAATCGGCTTTGCCTACCCGACCCGATTGGCAATGGGGTTGTCAACCATCACGGGACTAAACCGCTTAACAGCACTCGTCCCAACACCCCAAGAAATACAACTCAGATAATGGCTCACACTTTAAGAATAAGCTAGTTCAGGAGTGGGCCCTCCAGAACGGAGTTCAGTGGACCTTTCACCTCCCGTACCGACCCCAGTCCAATGGCATAATTGACAGATGGAATGGGTTGCTAAAGCACCACTTAAAGCCCACGGGAGACAGACTAGATGTCATAGTTCAGCGGCTGAACAACCAGCAAACCCCTCCGGGTAGCCCTATCAGTAGAGGATTCTTTCCCACAGGGAGAAACTCTCCAGCCCAAAACACACCACTGACGGACTCCACATATGCTCTGGGGACACCATTGGAATTAAACACCCCAGCCTTGGAACACAGACACACGTTCTCCAAACTTATAAAGGAAAAGGGGTGTGGACCACCTTAAGTCCTGGAAGGATGCCAATAACTATAACTGAGGCTTGGATTGTATCCAAGACCGGCTGACTTTGTGCTTTCTTTCAGAATCGAAAGTGGTAACCTGGAATACTACTGTTCATACCCGCACAAAACTTGGTTGTGTGGCAGACCTCGACTCGAGCCACAGCATGATGTTGGATTCGTTGTAACTTTCCTTGTGGCCACAGCAGCCTCCACCGTTCCCAAACACCCTCTCCAGAATGCCATCCGAACCATTGTCTCAGCTGCTGACGCCATGGACTGTTGGATGTGTACACTGCTGAACTCTTCCACAGGACTAGCGATTGAATTTGTTCCTCTAAACTTGAACAGCTGGTGGAACAAGAGCGACATCTTCAGGTGGGGACCAGCCTGGTTCGATGACAGCGACCCCGACCACCAGGATCTTCAGAGGGTATGTCTACACTACAGCGCTAATTCGAACTAACTTAGTTTGAATTAGTTAATTCGAACTAAGCTAATTCGAACTAATGCATCCAGACTAAAAAACTAGTTCGAATTAGCGTTTTTGCTAATTCTAACTAGCATGTCCACATTAAGTGGACCCTGAACCAGGGTTAAGGATGGCCGGAAGCAGTGCCAGCAGGGCATCAGATGAGGACTTAGAGCATGGAGATGCTGTCTCAGGCTAGCCGAGGGCTGTGCTTAAAGGGACCCGATCCCCACCCCGGACAGACAGTTCTCAGGGGTGCCCCGCTTGAAAACCAGTCCTGTCTTGGAGTGCCCGGAGTACCCACACTGGGCACATCACAGCACTCGGCCATCAGACCGGCTGCACTTGCTGCAGGCTGCCATCTGGGGAGAGGGAGCAATTGGGGGGCTGCAGGAGAGGTTCCACGCCCAGAAGCCCGCAGAGCCAGCCCAGTCCTCCCCATCGGGGGCTCATACCCCATTCCTCCCTCACCTCCTTCCACTTACCCTTCCCTAGCCCCCCTTCCTGATATACAAAATAAAGAAAACGTGTGGTCAAAAATAGAATCTCTCTTTATTGAACAAAACTTGGGGAGACTGGGCAAAGGAGGTGGGAGAGGGGAAGAGAGAGACTGGGAGAGGGGAGGGCAACTAAAATGTTCAGAGGTTTGGAAGAGGTCCCATATTAAGAGAGGCTAAAGAGACTGGGACTTCTCAGCTTAGAAAAGAGGAGACGGAGGGGGGATAGGATAGAGGTCTATAAAAGCATGAGTGGGGTGGAGAGGGTGCATACAGAAAAGTTCTTCATTAGTTCCCATACTAGAAGGACTAGAGGACACCAAAGGAAAGGAATGGGTAGCAGGCTTCAAACTAGTAACAGAAAGTTGTTCTTCACAAAGCAAAGAGTCAACCTGTGGAACTCCTTGCTGCAGGAGGCTGTGAAGGCTAGAACTTAGAACAGAGTTTAAAGAGAAGTGAGATCAAGTCATGGAGGTTTGGTCCATGGAGTGGTATTAGCCAGGGGGTAGGAGTGGTGTCCCAGCCCAAAGTTTGTGGAAGGCTGGAGAGGGATGGCATGGGACAAATGGCTTGGTCACTGTCTTCGGTCCATCCCCTCCAGGGTCCCTAGGGTTGGCCGCTGTCGGCAGACAGGCTACTGGGCTAGATGGACCTTTGGTCTGACCCAGGACGGCCATTGTAAGCTCAGGGCTCAGGGTCGGGGGTCTCAGTGGACCCCCTTGATTATCTTGCACACCTGCTCCTGGGTGGCCAGGCTGGCAGCTCTCCTGCCCTAGACGGCCACTTTCCTGTGCCTAGTGCGGAGATCGTGGAATGAGGAGTAACGGTAGTTCGGACTAGGAAGCCTAGTCCGAACTACCTAGTTCGTGCCGCGTGTAGCCGCGTGGCACAGGGTTCGAACGAGCAGGGATTTAAAAATGGCGGTGCCCAGTTTATACAAATGAAGCCCGGGAAATTCAAATCCCGGGCTTCATTTGCAAGTGCGGTATGCCTACATTACCCCGCTAGTTCGAACTAGCAGGGTAGTGTAGACATACCCTAATAGATTAGTAAGACATGATTTCCCTTTACAGAAACCATGTTGACTTTTGTCCAACAAATTATGTTCTTCTACATGCCTCACAATTTTATTCTTTACTATTATTTCAACTAATTTGCCCGGTACTGAAGTTAGACTTACCGGTCTGTAATTGTCAGGATCACCTCTAGAGCCTTTTTAAAATATTGGTGTCACGTTGGCTACCTTCCAATCATTAGGATTTAAAGGATAGGTTACAAACCACAGATAATAGTTCAGCAATTTCCCATTTAAGTTCTTTTAGAACCCTTGGATGAATGCCATCCGGTCCCGGAGATTTGTTGACATTACATTTTTCTATTTGTTCCAAAACCTCCTCTAATGACACTTCAATCCGGGACAGTTCCTCAGATTTATCACCCACAAAGGATGGTGCAGATTTGGGAATCTCCCTAATGTCCTCAGCTGTGAAGACTGAAGCAAATAAATCATTTAGTTTCTCCACAATGGCTTTATCATCCTTGATTGCTCCTTTTATATCTCAATTGTCTAGGAAACCCACAGGTTTTTTTAGCAGGCTTCCTGCTTCTATTGTACTTAAAAAACATTTTGTTATTTGTTTTTGGCTAGCTGTTCCTCAAAATCTTTTTTTGCTTTTCTTATTACATTTTTTACACTTGATTTGACAGTGTTTATGTTCCTTTCTATTTATCCCACTAGGATTGGACTTCCAATTCTTAAAAGATACCTTTTTGTCCCTCTCTGCTTCTTTTACATGGTGGTTAAGCCACGGTGACTCTTTTTTAGGTCTCTTGCTATGTTTTTTAATTTGGGGTATACATTTAAGTTGGGCCTCTATTATGGTGTCTTTAAAAAGTTTCCATGCAGCTTTCAGGGATTTGGCTCTAGTCACTGTGCCTTTTAATTTCTGTTTAACTAACCTCCTCATTTTTGTATAATTCCCCTTTTTGAAATTAAATGCCAGAGTTCTGGACTGCTGAGGTGTTCTTCCCACCACAGGAATGTTAAATGTTATTATCGTATGGTCACTATTCCCAAGCGGTCCTGTAATGGTTATCTCCTGGACCTGATCCTGAGCTCCACTCAGGACTAAATTGAGAATTGCCTCTCCCCTTGTGGGTTCCTGTACCAGCGGCTCCAAGAAGCAGTCATTTAAGCAATTGAGAAATTTTATCTCCGCTTCTCTTCCTGAGGTGACATGTATCCAGTCAATATGGGGATAATTAAAATCCCCCATTATTATAGAGTTCTTTATTTTGGTAGCCTCTTTAATCTCCCTCAACATCTCAGTGTCAGTATCGCTGTCCTGGTCATGTGGTCGGTAATATATCCCTACTGCTAAATTCTTATTATTGGAGCATTCAATTACTATCCATAGTGATTCTATTGAACATGATGATTCATTTAATATTTTTATTTCATTTGATTCTACATTCTCTTTCACATAGGCTGTGTCTAGACTACATGCCTCTGTCGGCAGAGCCATGTAGATTAGACACATAGGCAAAGGCAAATGAAGCTGCAATTTAAATGATCACGGCTTCATTTACATTTACATGGCTGCCGCGCTGAGCCGACAAACAGCTGATCAGCTGTTTGTCGGCTCGCCCGCTAGTCTGGACGTTCCCCCTGTCAACATCAAAGCCCTTTGTCGGCAGCCCCGGTAAACCTCATTCCACTAGGAATAATGGGGCTGCCAACAAAGGGCTTTGATGTCGACAGGGGGAACATCCAGACTAGCGCGCGAGCAGACAAACAACTGATCAGCTGTTTGTCGGCTCAGCGCGGCAGCCTTGTAAATGTAAATGAAGCCGTGATCATTTAAATCGCGGCTTCATTTGCCTTTGCCTATGTGTCTAATCTACATGCCTCTGCCGACAGAGGCATGTAGTCTAGACACAGCCATACAGTGCCACTCTGCCACTCACCAGGCCTGCTCTATCCTTCCGATATATTTTATATCCCGGTATGATTGTGTCCCACAAATTTTCCTCATTCCACCAGGTTTCAGTGATGCCTATTATGTCAATCTCCTCCTTCAATATGAGGTGAACTATCTAGTTCACCCGTCTTATTAGTCAGACTCCTAGCATTTGTATAGAAGAACTTTAAAAATTTGCCACTGCTTATTTGTCTGCCCTTCCCTGATGCATTGGATTCCTTTATATGCAGTTGTTTGTCTGCTCTGGTCCACGGTTTGTCCTCTTCCCTCCTCTCTTTCCGACTACAGCTTAGAGAATCTCTATCAATGGATTCTCCTCTAAGAGAAGTCTCCATCCGATTTATGTGTATCTCCACACAAATCAGCTTTCCCCCATCTCTTAGATTAAAAACTGCTCTATGGCCTTTTTAATGTTTAGTGCCAGCAGTCTAGTTCCACCCTGGTTTAGGTGGAGCCCATCCTTCCGGTATAGGCTCCCCCTCTTCCAAAAGTGTCCCCGGTTCCTAATAAATCTAAACCCCTCTTCCCTACACCATCATCTCATACACACATTGAGACTCTGAAGTTCTGCCTGACTACCTGGCCCTGCACATGGAACTGGAAGCCTTTCCGAGAATGCCACCATAGAGGTCCTGGATTCCAGTCTCTTTCCTAGCAACCTAAATTTGGCCTCCAGGACATCTCTCCTACCCTTCCTACATCATTGGTACCTACATGTACCACGACCACCGGCTCCTCCCCAGCACTACACATAAGTCTATCTAGATGCCTTGAGAGATCCACAACCTTCACACCAGGCAAGCAAGTGACCATACAGTTCTCCCGGTCATCACAAACCCAACTATCTATGTTTCTAACGATCGAATCACCCACTACGAACACCTGCTTCATCCTAACAACTGGCATTCCCTCCCCCTCAGAGGTATCCTCAGTGCGAGAAGATACTGCAACATCCTCTGGAAGGAGGGTTCCAACTACGGGATGGTTTCCCTCTGTTCCCATTGAATGCTCTGCTCCCTTGAGACTTTCATCCTCTTTAAGAGCACTGGGGCTCTCAGACTGGAGGTGGGACAGTGCTACAGTGTCCCGGAAAGTCTCATCAGTATAGCTCTCTACCTCCCTTAGCTCCTCCAGTTCAGCCACCCTGGCCTCCAAAGCCCGAACTTGGTCTCTGAGGGTCAGGAGCTCCTTGCAGCGGGTGCACACATAAACCACTCGCCCACTGGGCAGGTAATCGCACATGTTACACTCGATGCAATAAACAGGATAGCCCCCCCTCTGCTGCTGGGCTTCTGTCTCCATTTTTCTTATGAATAAGTTTATGTATAAATTGGGCTTCTTATTAAATGTCTGGAATATAAATTATTATAAAAGTTATGTTTAAAGAAGGTCAGAAGTCACTAGCACCCTCTAACCTCCCGCTCTAAACTCCCTCTCCAAACCCGCTGTTAGCTGCTCCTGTTTGCCCAGGAGATGGAGAATGCTATGGCTCCAGGCAGGATCACCCCACCAGAGCCCAGGGCATGGGTCGTAGGCAGGGTTCCCAGCACCTTCCCAGGCTAAAGCTTAGGCAGGAACCACGGCCCAGGCCAGGATGCAGGGGGCTGGGAGTGGGGGTGGAGCCCGTCGTGGGGATTTTGCCCAACAGCCAAGGTCCCTCTCCTGGCCAGTTGGATGCCCCTACCTCGTAGTCCTGAGCAGCCTCCTCACTGGGGATCACCATGTGGGAGTGGTGCTCTGAGACTTGTCGCACACCAGGCAAATGGCCTCCCCATCATCCGCACAGAAGAGCGCAGCTCCGGGCCATGCTGCTCACGCAGCTTCCCCTGGGGCTCCTGGGCTGGCTGCCGTGCTGGCGGCCTGACGCCTTCCACGATGTGCACCAGCTGCCCATTGGGGCTGGACGCAGCCTGCAGGAACCCTGCAGCCTCCTCACTGGGGATCACCATGTGGGAGTGGTGCTCTGAGACTTGTCGCACACCAGGCAAATGGCCTCCCCATCATCCGCACAGAAGAGCGCAGCTCCGGGCCATGCTGCTCACGCAGCTTCCCCTGGGGCTCCTGGGCTGGCTGCCGTGCTGGCGGCCTGACGCCTTCCACGATGTGCACCAGCTGCCCATTGGGGCTGGACGCAGCCTGCAGGAACCCTGCCCTGCACGGTGGCAGAACACCCCGGCCGCGGAACCGCCCACCTGTCACAGTCAGGGATGGCCACAGGATCCCTCAGATATTCCAGGTAGATGGAGCAGGACCCTTCATCTTAGAGTTTCTCCATCAGGTTGTTTCCTGAGGCCATGGCTGCTGCACTCGAGTATTTCCATGTGCAGGGCTGCCAGCAACAGGAGCTCCTCCTTCCCGGCTTTCTCTAGCAGGGTGCAGCAGGATGGGCTGGAACAAGGAGGGACGGACACCGGACACGGTGACGAGAGGCCACTGAGCACAGTGGATTTGGTTTTGATTGCAATTTCCCCTGTGGAAGCCCTGAGCGGGTTTTATTGCTGGGAATTTCTGCTCCAGACTCACGAGCACATTGGAAGGGAAACAGCTGTCGCAATGCCCAGAGTTTGGGCTTCCATGTTTTTTCAGCCCAAGTCAAAAGAGCAGGTCACCCTCTGGAGAGCTATAAACCAGATTAATGGGCTCCTGCCCCACTTTGCCCCCTGGCACCCTAGCAGCTCCGGTCCAGTCGGCAGTGCTCCAGCCCTGTCCTGGGACAGTGCACCCTAGGCAGGAGCAGGGAGCCACGGGGCTCCATGCATTGCTCCCACCCTGATCACTGGCTCTGCACTCCCATTGGTCAGTTCCCAGCCAATGGGAGCTGGGAGGTGGTGCTTGTAGGTGAGAGCAGCATGCATGGCATGCCACAGTGTTGCTGCGCCCCCCCCCCCCCCCCCCCCCACCTAGGAGCCAGACATGCTGGCTGCTTCTGGGGCACAGCACCCCAGGACACACAGGCACCAGGTGGCCTGGTTTAGTGCCACTGCCCAGGAGCTGCCCAGGTAAGCCTGAGTCCCAACTCCCCCCCAGCCCAGCCCTGAGCAGCCCACCAAACCCAGAGCCCCCTCTTGCACACCAAACCCCTCATTCCTGGTCCCACCCAAAGCACACCCCCCCAGCTTGCAGCCTGTATGCCCTCCTGCACCTCAACTACCTGCACCAGCCCGGCGCTCCTCCCACACCCTGGACCACCATTTAGGGCCAAACCCCCATTCAGAGCCTTCACCCTGACACAGGGAAAATGAGGGTGAGGAAGCACAAGCCACTCAGGGAGAGGGACTATAGTGAGTGTAGGGGTGGGGCCTCAGGGAAGGGGAGGGATAGTGAGTGATGGGTGGGGCCTCGGGAAAGGGGCGGGATAGTGAGCGAGGGGTGGGGCCTTGGAGAAGGGGCGGGATAGTGAGCGAGGGGTGGGGCCTCGGGGAAGGGGTGTTCAGGTTTGTGCCAATAGGAAGCTGATGACCCTAGCTGAGGCTGAAAAGGGGGAAATTCTGAGACCAGTGATTAGGGGGCAGTGAGGCAATTGTGAGGCTGGAAGGGCAACTGAGGCTGGGGAGGAGCAAGGATTTAGAACTAGCTCGGAGCCGGAAGGGAGCAGTTCTGACAGGTCAGCGGGAATAAGGGGAGGGAGACCAGGCTGAGTGGGAATCGTAGGAGGGCCAGGTTTTATGGGCAGGAGGAGTGGGAGGAGCAGGAAGCTGCTGGGGTGATCCTGTGTGATCTCTCCATGGGGAAGCGTCAAAGGAGCCTGAGTCTCACACACTCTTTTGGGTCTCCCAGGAGCTCACTGAGGAGCTGCTAATGACTCTGCCCGTCCCCACCCTCACCGACTCCACGACCACTGTGAGCAGCAGCCGCAGGTACCGAGACGTGCCAGGCTGGCTCCTCATGCCCAAGGCTGGGCGCTGCCCATCCCAAGGGTGGCTCTTCTGGCGGAGTGGCAGGAACGTTCACTCCTGGCTGGGCTGCTATTTTTGCTCCCAGCACATGACATTGGCCTTGAGGAGAGGGCCACTCCCAGGGCAGATACAGGAGGACCCGTGACAGGTGTTATTCCAGCGCCACCATTGACTGGCTCTGGGGCCTTGGCATGCCCCAGCTCAGTGCCTCAATTTCCATTTTCACCAGGCTGGGCCTCTTTCCCTGCAATCTGACACCCGTGTTGGTGCCTGTCCTGCTCCCACGCTGCATTGTCTCATGCTGGCTCCTCTCTCTTGCCAGCACAGTGCAACATGCCCCCAATGCATAGGTGGATGTCTTCAGCATGGGCGCAGAGAAGACATGACCATGGTCCAAGTAGATCAGCCGGGAGCAGGAATGGCCTCTGGTCCCTTGCACTCCAGTGCTACAGACTGAAGGGGGCAGAGATGGAACAGGCTGCAGGGCTGAATCCTTCCCCGCAGGAATGGTTACATCACCCCTTCATGGGGAATTCCTTCCTTCCGCAGGCTGTGTTCTGCCACGCACCCCAGCTTCCGGCTGTAGCAACTTGTCTCTTCCATACTTTGCTGCCTACAACAAAGCGCCTAATATCAGGGACCATGGTCTATAAGATGAAGTTGTAACTGCCACTGGGCGGATTTGAACCTGGGACCTCAGCGCAGGAACTTCTACAGCTTGAGCTAAAAGCAAGCTGGCTCTCAGCTTAGGCTGTAGAGCACCCTTGTTTGTGGCTCTTGCTGTAGGTGGCCTAAGTGCCACAGCACAGGACAGTGCTCCACTCCCACTAGGGCTGTGTCTACCCTGGCGCGTTCTTGCACAAAAACATGCTGCCTGTCTATGCTGGCTGCGCGTTCTTGCGCAAGCAAACAGACATTGTGCTGTAGAAAATCAGGGCTTCTTGCGTGAGGACTCTGGCGCTCCCTCTCGGGAAGAAGCCCTCTTGCGCAAGAGCTCTTCCAGAAGAGGCCAGTGTAGACAGGCAACATGAATTTCTTGCGCAAGAAGCTGCCAGTATAGACATGGCCCTATAGGTGTGTGGGTTACAAAGTTGCATGGCGGCTGGAGAGATCCCCTTGGGGCAAAGCCACATGAAGCAGATGCCTGTCCCAGTTACTAGAGAAACCTCTAAGAGGAAGGGAATAGACCTTTGGTCTATCAGCTGCAAAAGGCCCGTGGCCTTCGCAACATTGCCAGGAAGTCTCTGCTGAGGATTCCCTGTTGCTTCTGAGAGCTGCACTTTGCCCTGGGCCCCGCTCTAGGAAGAGCCTCTAGGACTTTTGATCTCCCAGTGTCTGCAACTGCGCCATTAGCACCAGGATGTGGAGTCTGGCTCTGGACAATCATCAAAAGACTCGTGTTCAGCTCTTCAGAAATCTCATTGCAGTGGGGCAGAGAAGATCGTTTCTCCAAAGCGCAGTGCTGGCCCCCAATGGCCTTGCTCCAGAGCTGCCAGGCCAGGCATGGGGAGAGCAAGAGCTTGGCATCCTCTAGCTTTTGTTCTAGCTTTTTACCTGACAGTCCCAACTCTTGCCCTTGTTGAACCCAGATCCCTGTCACAGCCTTAACTCCAGCTTTGCTGCTTCTCCGTCCCACCCCCAGAAACTGAAATACCTGCAGGGCAACCCCAGCGCAAAACAGCTCTTGACTTTCAGTGTCAAAGCAAAGGGGTAAAGCCCGAATAAAAATAGCAGCTGGGCTGACCCGAAGGGGAGGCCTCAGAATTCCTTCACTGGCAATGACAGACACTGCTGAAAAGCGTCTTTTCCATGATTAGTAAGTGGACAGTAGCCTTTGAACGTCTCAGAGCAGCCCCTTGGAGACCCCTTCCCCACAGAGATGATGCACCCTTAGTCTGCTCCATGCCGCAGGGCCACCTTTCCCTGTTCAGTCAGCTCTGAGGTGCAGCACCTCTTTGTTTTTACATGACTCCGCGGATTGACTAATTGGAAAAGGGGGTGCGGCACTCACCCCCCTCTGTGCTGGGCCCCGAGAGGGAGGGTTTGTGGCAAGATCAGAAGTAAAGGAGGAGCCTGTTCTTGCCAAATGTTTGGCCAGCGAGGTTCAGCGGTTGATGTCTCCTGCGGTGGGATAGGCGTTACTCTGGAATAGGCTCGGCGGTGTAGCTGCAGGCTGTGCCTAGTATGTGGAGAGAGGGGTGAGCAGCCTGCACCTCGAACACTATAGTGCGAGATCTGATGTTGAGCGTAAATGCCACATCAACTGCCCTGACTGGCTGGGATGTCTCAGGGTGGAGGGTGAAATCAGGAAGGGCTGGGGGTGTGGCTCTCTGGAGCCAGAACTGTGCAATGAGGCCCTGAGGGCTGTAAAATCCACACAGGCTCAGCCTGGAAGCTGCAATTCTCTGCAATACAGGCTTTCCGGGGCAGCCCCCCAGTGCATGAGGGGGGCTGGTCTGTGCCTGCTGTTCCTACCTGACATTCTGCTCCCGGGGCACCTGCTGGAGTTGAGTGTTACAGGGCTAGAGGGGAGGGGGAGCAGGTGCAGAACTGGGGGTTGCAGCTTTGTTCTGCCTGTTCCCTGCAGGGCCGTGGTGCTGTGAGATCTGCTGGAGCAGAACTGTCTTTCCTGGGGCACTTGCACCTGTCTGTGGGTGCAGGGTACAATCTAGACTAGGGAGCAGCTGCACCACCCTTGCCCTGCAGCCCAGGCTGCCTTACATTGCCTTGCTGAAAGAGTTCCTGCCTAGACAGCCTTCCTGCAAACAGGCCACCCCCAGAATGCCTATCACTGCAGCCTGACAGCACCACCAGCTCCAAAACAGCCCCAGGCTCAGTTTTTTGCTCTACAAATGTGTGGACTAGGCACCACGATATGGGGAGGAGGTAGAAAGCCTTCAGTGGAGAGAGAACAGGTTAAGAGCTACTTAGAAAAGTTAGACACACACACATCCATGGGGCCGGAACTCATGCATCCAAGGGGGACTGAGGGAGTTGACTGATGTTATTGCAGAGCCTTTGGCCATTATCTTTGAAAACTTGTGGAGACTGGCGGAGGTCCTGGATGATTGGAAAAAGGCAAATGCAGTGCCCATCTTTTAAAAAGGGGGGAAAGGACAATCCAGGGAACTACAGACCGGTCAGCCTTACCTCAGTCCCTGGAAAATCATGGAAGGGATCCCTAAGGAATCCATTTTGAACCACTTGGAAGAGAGGAAAGTGATCAAGAATAGTCAGCATGGCTTCACCAAGGGCAAGTCGTGCCTGACCAACCTGATTAGCTCCTGTGATGAGGTAACTGGCTCTGTGGACATGGGGAAGTCAGTGGATGTGCTATACTTTGACTTTAGCGAAACTTTTGATACGGTCTCCCACAATATTCCCAGCCAGTTAAAGAAGTATGGATTGGATAGATGGACTGTAAGGTGGATAGAAAACTGGCTAGATTGTCGGCAGTGATCAATGGCTCGATGTCTGGTTGGCAGTTGGTATTAAGCAGAGTGCTCCAAGGATTGAATCTGGGATTGTTTTTGTTCAATATCTTTATTAATGACCTGAATGAGGGGATGAATTGCACCCTCATTGTGGATGACACTAAGCTAGGGGGAGAGGTAGATAGGTTGGAGGGCAGGGATAGGGTCCAGAGTGACCTAGACAAATCGGAGGATTGGGCCAAAAGAAATCTGATGAGGTTCAACAAGGACAAGTGCAGAGTCCCGCACTTGGGACTGAAAAATCCCAAGCATTGTTACAGGCTGGGGACCAACTGGCTAAGGAGCAGTTCAGCAGAAAAGGACCTGGGGGTTACAGTGGATGAGAAGCTGGATATGAGTCAACAGTGTGCCCTGGTAGCCAAGAAAGCTAACAGCATATTAGGGTGCACTTGGAGGAGGATTTCCAGCAGATCCAGGGAAGTGATTATTCCTCTTTATTCAGTACTGGGTGAGATCACACCTGGGCTACGTCTACACTGGCCCCTTTTCCGGAAGGGGCATGGTAATTTTTGAGATCGTAATAGGGAAATCCGCGGGGGATTTAAATATCCCCCGCGGCATTTAAATAAAAATGTCCGCCACTTTTTTCCGGCTTTTAGAAAAGCCGGAAAAGATCGTCTACACTGGCCCCGATCCTCCGGAAAAAGCGCCCTTTTCCGGAGGATCTTATTCAAAGTAGGAATAAGATCCTCCGGAAAAGGGCGCTTTTTCCGGAGGATCGGGGCCAGTGTAGACGCTCTTTTCCGGCTTTTCTAAAAGCCGGAAAAAAGCGGCGGACATTTTTATTTAAATGCCGCGGGGGATATTTAAATCCCCCGCGGATTTCCCTATTACGGCTTCTGAAATTAACATGCCCCATCCGGAAAAGGGGCCAGTGTAGACGAGCCCCTGGAGTATTGTGCCCAGTTCTGGGCCTCTCACTACAAAAAATAAGTGGATGCAATGGAGAGGGTCTAGCAGAGGGCAACCAAAATTATTAGGGTGATGGAGCACATGACTCACAAAGAAAGGCTGAGGGATTTGGGCTTATTTAGTCTACAGAAGAGAAGAGTGAGGGGGGATTTGGTAGCAGCCTGTAGCTTCCTGAAGGGGGTTCCAAAGAGGATGGACAGAGGCTGTTCTCAGTAGTGGCTGATGGCAGAACAAGGAGCAATGGTCTCAAGTTACAGTGAGGCAGGTCTAGATTGGATATTAGGAAAACTATTTCCCTGGGGGGTGGGGAAGCACTGGGATGGGTTCCCTAGGGAGGGGGTGGAATCTCCATCCCTAGAGGTTTTTAAGTCCCGGCTTGACAAAGCCCTGGCGGGGATGATTTAGTTGGGGTTGGTCCTGCTTTGGGCAGGGGGCTGGACTCATTGACACCTGAGGTCTCGTCCAGCCCTGGGATTCTATGATTCTATGAGCTCAGCCGTTTCTTGGACAATGCAAGTCTGTTAGTTCATTAATAGAAATAAGTACCGAACGTTCTTATGAAGTTTCCCAAAAACTTCATGTCAAACACAGCAAGATGATATAAAACATGATCATTGACCACAATGAGATCTTAAGGGAGTACAAGTACATAGAAGTCAGAAACAGATACAAGAAAAACAAAGATCAAATGTTACTGGTGCTTAACTGAAACTGTTAAATTCAAAGCAAAGTTTTCTCATCACGTGCTTTCAGCAGTCTTACTGACCAAACTTCTTAGCTCAGGACCCTTTCTCCCAGAATCCAATGGCTTCTGCCTTTGGTGCTTCAGGTGACATGGAAGCGAGGAGAAAGCCTTAGGATATTTGGCCCTCCTTTTTTATAGTTGAGGGACCTTCCTGAAAAACATTTCCAGCTGAGTGAGAGAAAAAATGTCCATGCCGCACTTTCCTCACTTGTATGAGATTCCTTTGTTTTCCCTCCTTCTTGAGTCTATTCCCTGCTTACGTGAAAATTAAGCAGAACATGCATTGCTTTGTTCCAGACAGACCTGTAGGCCAACCTCTGTCTGGAACATGTGTTAATAACACCATGCAGTGGAGTCTTACCGCTTCCTGTGCAACGTTGCCAGGTGTTTCATCAGGAATCTTCCTGAAATCAGCAAGTTGAATTTGCAGATGATACCTCACAGGACCACTTGCACAAAGATGATCAGAGTAGTCTGCAGGGGTTCACTGTGTCACACCGCCCAAGAGCAACAATGCGGTTGGCACAGTCTCTTTTATGCTGCTCTTTTCAGGGCCTGAGAATTCCCACACCTGGAAAAGCCTCTCCCCGGGGCAGACCTCACAGTGAGATCTAGGCCCTGAGATGAGCAGGTTCCTGATCTTCATTACCTTACCTAGTGTGATGTAGTGTTGGTACCTTGCTGGTTGCTATGCTGGGGCTGTGGGTGACCCCCACTGGCTGCTGTCTGTAACATGGCCCAGCAGGACAGGGGATGAGTCACTAGGCAAGGGTCTCTCAACCTGTCCGACCAGCTACCCCCAGGGAGAGAAACAAAGGGAGGTGGAATGCCGCCCCTGGCTGGGGGCAGGGCTGGAAGACAGGCTTAGTTTCTGTCTGGGAGCATGGAGGAGACAGCCTAGGGAAAGGGGCTGGAATTTAGGGGCCCAGTCTCCCCCATCTCAAGGGGGGCTGAGGCATCCTAGGCCTGCCCTGGAACCAGATGACATCTGTGCTGTGCTGTATCCTGGAGAAGCAATCAACTCCCTCCATTCTACTGGCTGGTGGAGTCTGTTTGTGCCACTACGGGGGTGCAGGAGACGGGAAAACCCCAACGCGCCATCACACCTGGGCTGTGGGAAGAGTGCTGGTTCTTGGCCAGACCGAGCAACCCTTCCCCTCACATGCTAACACAGGCTGTGAGCTCTCCAGCTGAAGTTCCCATCCCTGGCACTCAGCCAGCTGCCCTAAAGCACGTGCCCTGAGGTTTTGCTTCCACATGCGCTGACAGGACTGTTCCAGCTTCCTCTGAACTCCAGGAGCAGGGTGCCTGCCACGAGACCTCTGAGGATTCGGGCCGTGCTGGTTGTGATGGGTGCTGTACAGCTTACGCTGCCTGCCCCATTGCGGGGAGAGTAGCCCTGGTTGGCACTGGCACCTGTAAGTCTGAACAATGCTCCAAAAGTCCAATTCAGGCCAGTGACTCAGGACGTGCTTGTGGAGGCCCTGCCAGAGTTGATCCCTGTGGAGCGTGGGGCTGTGCTCTGGAGGTGTGGAGCCTGTAACTGGGAATGGGTCTCCTGGAGTCTGCTGGTGGAGCTGCCCCTCCCAGCACCCACAGAGCTCTCTCTGTGGACATCTTGGCCCTGGATCGTCACGAGAACGCTGCCGTGGAAGGGGAGAAGGGTCTGACTTCTCTGTGCCTCAGCACATGCTTGGGCAGCCACTGGGAACATGGGAATGGCTCTGAGCCAAGGTCCATATCCTCGTTCTCTGAGAGGCGCATGGAAGAGGCAGGTGTGAGGACCCTGCGGTAGCAAATAGGGAATGCACCATCCTCCCCATCACATTGTCTTGTTCTGGCCTTTAAGGGTGTGTCTGCAGCATCTGTACTGCAACCGGAGCTCAAGATAAGCTACACAATTTGGGCTACACAATTTACGTAGCTTATTTCAAGTTAATTTCAAAATAGATTATTTCATATTTTGGCGCTGTCTACGCAGCACTGATTTCAAAATAAAGCACTGTTCCAAAACGGCCCTTCCTCCTCGTGGAACAAGGGTTACAGGGACGTCGGAATAGCGAGCTGGTTATATTTCGAAATAACGGGCGTGCTCAGAAGATGTGGAATAGCTATCTTGGGATACTCCGGAAGCCCGAATAGCGCCGCAGTGTAGATGTAGCCTACTCGTGGAGGTCAAGTCGACCTAACTGCTGGTGTCGGCAGAATTCTTCCCACAGCCGAGCTGACACCTTGTGGGGCAGCACGTTACCTACCCCAGCAGGAGACCCCCTCCCACTGGTGTTTCACTGACATGCTGCAGCTGCACGGCTCCCGCGTTTCAAGTGTATATGGGCCTGTAGAGTAGCCTAAGCCCTGCAGCAGGGTGGGAAAGGCCGGCTCTAAAACCTGTCGCTTATGATGCAAACAGCCTGTCCTGCTCTGGCCCTTGCCAGGCTTTGGGCCTCAGCGACACCCGGGCCAGGGAGTTCCCACTATTGCACGTGGCATGAGACAGCTTTTGAATTGCCCACCACCTTTTCTTGCAACCAAACAGCCCCTTGCTGTGCTGAGGGATGGCGAAGACAGACCCCCGCTCTGGGATGCAGGCACACTAGAAGCTCCACTCTCCCAGCTGTCGGCCAGTCGTGGCCTTCTAGCCAGCTCGCTGGTCTCTTGGTGGTCTCCACTCTCAGGTATTGACCCCAGTTCCAGGGCAGGGCCAGGGAGAGTGGGTGTGCATGTCTCACTGCTCACCGCTTGCTGCCTAGGGTTGCTGGGGGCCAGCCCCAGAATGTGCAGCTGGTCTCACACCAGGGATTAAGGAAGGCCCAGCTGCTGGCTCCGACAGCGACCCTTTGGAGGTCCATCTGCTAGCATTTGATTTAGGGGTCTATCATAGACCCCCAGATTGAACCTGAGTACAGGCCCTGCTGGTGTCCTGTCCTCACTGTGCAAGGAGCGAGGGAGGCCGCCGGGAGCACACGATCGCATCGGCCTCCTGTTGTGTAGACGCTGCAGAGGCTCGGCTTAAGGTAAGCGAAACCAGCTATGCATTTGCGTAACTGGATGGTACCTTAAGCCAACCTGCCTGCTCTAGTGTAGGCCAGGCCCAAAGCAGCACATGGGAACAATCCGGCTCTGCTCTGGTCTGAGGCCTCTGTCTCTCTCCTGGCAGGCTATTCCATGGCTTCTTCCTACCAGTCTCCCTCCTCCTCACTATCCTCATTGGAATCCTGCTGGAACCCCAGCACAGGGTGCAAAATCTGGGGGCTGCTGCAGCACCCCTGCATCCCTACTACACCTACTACACCTGTGCCTCTGCACTGCCACAGGGCACCCCCCGACCATGGTGCCCCATAGCAGTTGCCCAGGTACCCACCCTTAAGTTGCCCTGCTTCCTACTATTGTGTGATGGGACTGAGCCAAACCCTGCTCCAGGGCCCCCTGAATACGGGCTGTGGGCCTGGCATATTTCCAGCTTCTGGACATGTAACCCCTGATGCCAGGCTGTAGGTGCTGGCCTGGCCTGGCCTGCTGGCAGGGAGTGAGGGGTAGGCTGGGGAAGGAAGTGGCTGAGTTTGCTTGTACCCTGAATGTGATGGGGGTGGGGGCAGGGTGGGAGACAGAGCCTGCCAGTGTGAAGCCACCCCCCACCCCCAGGAGCTGTGCCAAGTAGACACCCCCATTCCCTGCCTGTTCACACCCAGACCCTGAATCCCAGGCTCCTGCTGCACTCCTCTCCCACCCTGACTCCACACCCACTCATGTACTCTCCCTCCTGCCCTGACTCTACACCCCTCCTGTATTCCCCTTTCCACAGACCCTGCATCCCCAGCCCTACCACCTGCCCAGAGCCCCCCATTCCCAGCCCACTCTTGCGCCTCACCTCCTGCCCAGCCCCCATATCCCCACCCTTACCCACCTCTCCTGCATACTGAACCCCTCATTTTGGTCCCACTTCAGAGCCTAGTGGAGCCCCACAACATCTACTAGCCCTGGCCCCCAGAAGAGTTAATCCAGCCCTGGGAGAAGCCCCCGAGCCTTGGTGCCCCCCAAGGGGCTGGAAGGTGAGGGGAACCATGGTGCCCTGAATTGCAGGAGCGAGGTGTCTCTTTTTTCCTGCGTATCGGTGGGGGCCACATCCATAAGGGAGTTTTAGGGGGTTTTATTTTTTGCTCCTCACTTGGGCATGTCCCACGACTGGTTTTTCTGTGCCCGCCCACCCAAAACAAGTTCCTGTCCTGGCTGCCAGCTCTATTTACACCTGAAACCTTCCATGCCAAAATACAGGCTGCTTGCCTTGAGCTACAAGGGGCATGCGCTTGAGCGGTAGCAATAATAGGGTTGTTAATGTACAGCAGGGCTACTCAGCTTTGGAAGCCCCGGGGGCCACAATGATACTCACAGCACATGCCAAGGGCCGCAGCTTAAGTGTGGTTGCATATACATGCAAATAGCTTCTTTTACACAATGCCCTGGTGCTCCCGGCACCTCCTCCACGGGGGCTAGAAACACCGACACCCTGTACCCGTCTGTTCAGCCAGCCCGTCCGCTTGTCTTCCAATGTTCAGCCCGTTGTGCAGCGTGTTCCGCGTGGAGGCCACGTTCAAAGGATCCTACCTGCAGACCATGTGTTGAGCCTCGTGTAAACCCAAACCACACCACAGGCCGCATGCTGAGTACCCTGGGATAAGGCATCCGCCCTCTCACTCCGCCCACCCAGAGAGCAGCCGGACAGCCAACTCAGGCTGCTCCAGGGATGGAGCCAGCGCCTGCATTAGGAAGGCAGGATAAGGGTCATGCTGAAAGTAGGGAGGTGGCATGGAGTCCTGCAGTGGCTTAGGGGATAGGGCATCTGCTGGAGAAGCACAGGGTGGTGGGCTTGAGTCCTGCTTCCCCCTTGGCCGTTCAAGTCCTACCCACGCAGAGAGCAGCCAGACAGCCAACACAGGCTATCCCAAGGATGGATCTGGCTCCCACATGAGGCAGTCAGGATAAGGGACCCACTGGAGGTGTGGTGGATCCTGGAGTAGGTTACAGGATTGGGCATTTGCTTGGGGAGCTCTAGTCCTGCCCACCTTGGAGCAGCCCAGACACCCAACACAGGCTGCTCAAGGGACAGAGCAGGAACCTGCATTAGGAAGGCAGGATAAGGGACATGTAGGAAGGTGGGGTGGGTCCTGGACAGGGCATTTGCTGGGGAGTGCAGGATGACAGGTTGGTGTTGAAAAGCAGCCAACACAGGCTCTTCCAGGAACAGAGCTGGCTCCCGCATTGGGAAGGCAGGATAAGGGACACACAGAGGCTGGGTCTAGACTAGCCAGTTTTTCTGCAAAATCATTCGATTTTGCAGAAAAACTTGCCAGCTGTCTACACTGGCCACTTGAATTTCCGGAAAAGCACTGACGATCTCCTGTAAAATCATCAGTGCTTTTCCGGAAATACTTTTGCTGCTCCAAAAGACTTTTGCGCAAAAGTGCCAGTGTAGACAGCACAGTAGTGTTTTCTGCAAAAAAGCCCCGATCGCGAAAATGGCAATTGGGGCTTTTTTGCAGAAAACCACGTCTAGATTGGCCACGGAAGCTTTTCCGCAAAAAGTGCTTTTGTGGAAAAGCATCCTGCCAATCTAGACGTGATTTTTCCGAAAATGCTTTTAACGGAAAACTTTTCCGTTAAAAGCATTTTCGGAAAATCATGCCAGTGTAGACGTAGCCAGAAAGTAGGGAAGTGGAGTGGGTCTTGAATGGGGATAGGGCACCTGTGCACAGCCTGCTTCCAGCGTGACAGTGGCAGAGCTGCCAGGAGAGTTTTCCCACGAGGTCTCACTCCCCTTCTCCCCATGTATCTGACATGTCCGCAGGGCCAGGCTGGGGGGGGGGAGGGGCCTCCAGCTATGGGCAGCCCCAGGAGCTGCGTTCAGGGGGGAGTGGGGTTACTTCACTGCTGCCAAACTGGAGTCTCTCGGTACCAGCAGACGTCCTCTGGGAGTGCCAGCGAAAGTCCCTTCAATTCAGGGCACTGACCAGAGACCAGCCCATGTCTGTGCACAGGCCCAGCCTTGTCCTCTCCAGCACAGTCTGTGTGCCAGCCACCCAACCCCCACCCCACTGCTCCATCAGACCCCAGCAAGCTGCTCCCCCAGCAGGGAGGGGGGCCTGGACAGTGAGGAGGGTGACGAGAGCTCCATGTTGTGCAGACGCACCTGCACTGGGGGTCTCCCATGCAGCCAGGCTCTCTCTGAGCTTCAGGCTAATGAGCTTGGGGGCCCTAGGCCTTTACCCAGCCCGGGAGGCCCACGCTATCTGTGGCCAACCCACTGCCTACGTGCTGCAGGGCAACAGAGCTGAGGCAGGCGTTATATGCCAAGTACTGTTCCCGCTGCAGCAGGCCCATGGGACACCTCCGGCTGTCTCTACCCGATACCCAGCCAGCTGCCCCACTGCAGGCTGTGCTGCAAGGCAGAGGTATGAGCATGCACCCACCGACCCCTGGGGCAAGAACAGCATTCAACTTGTCAGGCCAGTGCTGCCCCAGCGCCCCAGGCCTTTGGGCTGAGCCGCTTCTCACTCACATGGATGAAGCCTTGATGCGCAGGCAACGGACATGAGTGACGTTGGCCAGGCCCCTCAGCAGTGGGACCCAATACCATACACCCCCCACCGGAAGGGGCACTGCTGGGCTAGGCCTGCCCTGCCCTGGCCGGCAGCGAGCTGCGTGCCCAGAAATCCTGTCTCTGCAGCTGCTGGGGAAGGAGCTTTTTATTTCCAGCTCTTGGAAAGAGGAAGTTTTGATCCAGCCTTGTCTTGGCAGTGGAGGACCATCCACCCCCTCCCCCAGCCTGGAGCTCGCCAGCTCTTACTTCCAGTGGGCCCTCTCCTGAACCCACCACCTGTTAGTCGCTGGTCGGCTCAGCTGGGCAGGGCCTGGCACCCTTTACCCCATGTTTACACTAGCCTTCGGCTCTCCAGCACGGGCTAAGCTAGGCCAGGACAGCCCAGGCCTGAAGAGATTTTTGCTCCGCCGGCTTACGGGGGCTGGCGCCTTGTCAGCAGGGGAACTGTGGGAGGCGCAAGCTAACCCCCCGCCTCACCCTGACAGGTCCAGCCGTGGGCACTATAGCCAGGGGCCAGATCCGTTGTGCCTGGCGCTGTCCCCTTCATGGTGCAGGGAGTGCAGGAGGCACCAGAGCAGAGAAGCTGCCTTCTCTCCTTGGCAGGTCCAGGCTGGAGATGCTGCTGCAGGACCAGGAAGGGAAACATCCCTGGGTACAAACCACTTCTCCTGGAAGCAGTGAGTAAAGTCAGAGCATCCGGCCCAGCCCCTTCCTGTCTCTCCTCCGAACAGAAGTTGCATGAGCTGAAAGCCGCCATTGGGGCTGGCCCATCACTGCTCCGGGCTCTGGCCAGCCAGCTCCACGTCCGAGAGAAGCAGCACAGCAGCCCAAGGGAGCCCTGGTCCTGGCTGGGCAGGCAGTCTGGAAGCAGTGGGGGCAGTGGCCAGCCCTCGCCCGGGAGGTGGAGAGACAGCTGCCGCGTGCAGCCAGGCAGGGGCACTGTGCGGGTGGGGAGCGTGCCCCTTGGAGGTCCTAGCCTGGCTCCTCCTGCTCTGCCCCTGGTCCTGTGTGTCAGGACTCAAGGTCCCGCGACAGCCGCGACAGCTCCTTCTGGTTGTCGATCACTTTCAGGTGCTGGAGGTAGGCCCAGGTGGAGACAGGACTCCGTCCGCTCAGGGACAGCTCAGAGCCTGCCGGAGAGAGCCCCAGATCAGAGGGGAGACGCTCTTGTCTAAAGCCCCCAGCTCAGCCCAGGCCTTGACACAGAGCTCTAGGGCCCAGTGCTGGGTAAGCAGGGATGGGGCAGGCAGCTGGAAGTGCAGCTTGTGCCTGGCTCTGTTGGACTCTGCCCTCGGCAGGGCTGGGCTGTGCACGGAGGCAACGCAACGCCAGGCTCACAGGAGCACCCCATGAGTGACCATGGGAAAGGCAGGGGGGGGCAGCCTTTGGGCTGGGACGAGCACAGGAGATCCTGTGAGGGTCCCCACCTGACGGACGGCTCAGGACAGGCCCAAGGTCCCAGGCGAGGCCGTGGCAGAAGCCACTGGAAGCTGGATCCCTGCCTTCCTTATCCAGGCTCAACCCAGCCCAGCCCAGCAGGCCCACTGGGGAGGGCAGAGGGGACGAGGCGGCTGAATGGCGGCCGGGTTCCAGGCACTGCCCCGGCCCCTCGTGGGCTGAGTCAGGTGGGGACGTGGGCTGCAGTCAGGCAGAACAGGTCACTACTGCACAGGGGCTAGGCCCTCAGAGCAGCAGGGGAGGCAGCCTCAGGCTAGGCCCCCAAGCTGCCCTGGTAGCGTCTAGCTCCTCCCCACCAGGCAGGACTGGCAAGCTCCTTTACTGCAGCGCTTTCACCCTGGGACCTGCCAGTGAGCCAGAGGGAAGGGCAGGGCTGCTCCTGCGTGCACAGAGGGGGCATCTCCGGGGCAGGCAGGCAGGTGCTGCCAGCTGTGATGGGGTCGCTGCTCTCCCCTGCCATGACTCGGCACAAGGGGGCCATGCTGGCAAGGTGGCAGACTCAGCTCCCGCTGGCCCTTGGCTGATGCTGCAGGAAGACGACGGGTCGGGAGTGCAGGGACGAGGGCGGAGGGAGTCTTCTGTGAGTGGAGGGCAGGAGGCGGTCCCCGGCTGGAGGGGACTTGGAAACCTTTTGATGTGCCCTCCTGTGCCAGGGTGGGCTGTGAGAACACAACTAGCCCTGCTCAGGGGCTGGCCATGCTCCCCAGCTATGGCCAGAGGCAGGAGCACCCCAGAATCTGCCCCAGCTGCTGTGGGTGAGCAGGCAGGCCTCTGCTCACGCTCCCACCCCGGGCCTGACATGCTCTCCCTAGCACAGATGTCGGGGGAAGACCCCAGGGGATGGCAGGGAGTAGGCCATGCCCACACGGGGTCTGGGCATGGCTGGTGCTGGCAGAGATGGACCGCGCAGCGGAGGGGTATGACTAGCCATGAATGGGGAAGGGGTAGCACTGGCCTAGCCTCCCCCACCCCCATGTTCCAACTCATCCCTCCCATAGGCTAAGGCACGGTAAGAAAGGTGGGGCTCCATACAGGTGGAGATCCGCAGGGCCTGGGGGTCCTCCAGCACATGGGGGGCACGACTCCGCAGCGGCGAGATGGGAGCTAGGAGGGGAGAACAGAACCAGATGTCAGGAACTCACAAGCATGGGCTTCCTTGCCCCTCTACACGCCCCTCCCCCAACCTCGGCCTGCCTGGGCCCCAGCTACCCTACACGCCCCTCCCCCAACCTCTGCCTGCCTGGGCCCCTGCTCCCCCATACGCCCCTCCCCCCCATACACCCCTCCCCCAACCTCTGCCTGCCTGGGCCCCTGCTCCCCTATACGCCCCTCCCCCAACCTCTGCCTGTCTCGGCCCCCTGCTCCCCTACACGCCCCTCCCCCAACCTCTGCCTGCCTGGGCCCCCTGCTCCCTTATACGCCCCTCCCCCAACCTCTGCCTGCCTGGGCCTCTGCTCCCCTATACGCCCCTCCCACAACCTCTGCCTGCCTGGGCCCCTGCTGCCCTATACGCCCCCTCCCCCAACCTCTGCCTGCATGGGCCTCTGCTCTCCTATACGTCCCTCCCACAACCTCTGCCTGCCTGGGCCCCTGTTCCCCCTACACACCCCTGCTTCAAAGGAGGGGTGCTACAAAGCAGCAGCACTGCGTGGAGCCCAAGGTCAGCAGAAGATGGGCTCCATGTGCTGCTGCTACTTTGAAACGCTGTGTGGAAAGTCCCCAGCTGACCCCGGGCTCCATGCGGCGCTCCAGGACCAGCGAGCTCCATGCTCCCCGCAGCGCTTTCGCCTTTCAAGTGCCCTTATCGACCAATCGAATAGTCGATGCAAATTGCACTGACTATTCCATTAGCCAATAATTGAAATGCAACATCCCTCATTTCCGCTGGCAGCAGACGCCCAGCCGGCTGTGTGGAAAGTGAGCCCTGGACACTGGACACCTCCTCAGAGTCCTAGCAAAATGCTGATCAAGGGCTTGCAAAGCCCCAGGGCGATTCTAGCCCGGAAGCGCACAGCAGGGAGGGGTGCACCCTGCTCCCAAGAGAAGACAATGGAGGGCTGGGACTGTATCGGGGGGTGCAGGTCCCCCGGCACAAGCTGCCCTATGGATGGAGGATCCCACTCAAAGGGGGACGCTGGGTGAGCTAACCTTCAGGAGGGGGGTTAGCGTCCTCACTTTAACGTAACCCTTTGCCTCCAGGCTGTCCTCTGTTCTTCCTTAAATGGCCTCTGACTTGTTTGTAGGACGCACTGTCCAAGTGCTAGGAGCTGAGTGAGGGGAGGCCCCCCAGGTGCAAGGCATAAGCTGGGGACCTGCTCCGGGGAGTGTCCCACAAGCCTCGGGGACACCTGAGGGGTCACTGAGCTGGAGAGAGAGAGCAGGGCCTGCGTGGCCCATGGCGGGTGGAGCCAGGGAGCTGACTCTGGCAGGTACAGACATGGTGCCTCACAGTCTTGGGCGCTCCCAGAAAGCATCACAACACATGCGCCCCTTTTCCTCCCAGCCCTCCTGCTCCAATGCCCCCATCTGCCAACATCTCCCTGCTAGGTGCCCTTCCACCCCCCTGCCCCAGTACCCTCTCCTCCTGATCCCTCTGGGCTGCCCTGGCTGGCGGAGCCCAGCACTGGAGGTGGGTTCCCAGGGGAGGTGCTGCCCGCCACGGCCCTGGAGCACGGCTTTCCCAGGGCTGGGAGCTGTCCTGCCCACAGGCCCCGTGCGCACTCACCATGCGTGTGGCTCTGGCAGTGGTGGATGATGCGTACGGCCTTGGCCATCATTCGCTGCAGGAAGGACAGGGTCACTCACTGACCAACCAGCATGGCACGGCCACACCCCAGCTCCTTGCAGGCCACATCCTCACAGGCTCCCCTCTTCTCCCACTCTGGAAGCCTTGCCCAGCACATGCCCACGTCCGTCATACAGACACCCCCAGCAAAGGGCCACGTGCTAAGCAGCCACAAGCCTATGGACTGGGGAGGCACTGCGACGGGCAGCTCCTCTGCTCAGCTTGGTGGCACTGCAGGAGGGGCAGGTGGAGCCAGCCATGCCCGGCTGGGGCACTGCCATGGGGCAGAGCAGCTGCAGACGGGGAGTGCTTCCCTGTGGTGGGTGAAGGGAACGGCCCAGATAGCCCTGTCCAGCTCCTGTGCATGGGCACTCTCAGCAGAGCTGTGAGCCAGAGCCGGCTGGGCGGTCTGAGCACATGGCCAGGAGCTAGGACCCCTGGATCCCCATTGCAGTGCAGCTTCCTCCCTGGAGAAACAGGTCTCGGAGCTGTCTGCTGGGGAGCCCCAAATGCCTTCGCCTGCGGGCAACACGTCTCTTTGCGACGGGCGGGGCTGAAGGGGGACAGGCTCCGCCTCCCAATGCCTTTGCTTGGGGCAGCACGTCTCTTTGCGGGGGGCGGGGCTGAAGGGGGACAGGCTCCGCCTCCCAATGCCTTTGCTTGGGGCAGCACGTCACTTTGCGGGGGGCAGGGCTGAAGGGGGACAGGCTCCGCCTCCCAATGCCTTTGCTTGGGGCAGCACGTCACTTTGCGGGGGGCGGGGCTGAAGGGGGACAGGCTCCGCCTCCCAATGCCTTTGCTTGGGGCAGCACGTCACTTTGCGGGGGGCGGGGCTGAAGGGGGACAGGCTCCGCCTCCCAATGCCTTTGCTTGGGGCAGCACGTCTCTTTGCAAGGGATGGGGCTGGGGAAAGGCTCCACCTGACTCACCATCTTCTCGAAGTTGATGAGGTTCTCTGTGAGCGTGCGGTTGCCCTCGTGGATGAAGGTCAGGTCTGCAAAGAGACACCTTGGAGTCAGTGCCCAGCCCCCGTGGTGCAGCTTCCTGCCACAGGGGCCAGGTTAGGGGCCAGACCATCAGCAGACACGGGAGTTCGAACCCCACAGCTGGGCTCTGCAGCTGGTGGCTGCTGCCCCTGAGCCTGTGCTGAGCCCATCCTGCCAATGTTCCTCTGTCTGGCAGGGCAGTAATGGAGGTGTGGGTTCAGAATGCCCCCAAAAAGTAGCCCAACAGCAACCCCACAGAATGGAGCCCAAGCCCCTCAACCCCACAGATGGAGTCCTGACACCACAGGAAGGAACCCTGGGCCCCTCAACCCCACAGGATGGAGCCCTGACCCCACAGGAAGGACCCCAGCCCCATGGGACAGGCTGTGTCACTGGCTATGTCTACACTGCGCTGGTTTTGTGCAAGAAATATGCAAATGAGGTTAAGCGTGGAACATCGCTGAGCCTCATTTGCGTAATTAATGAGCGGCCGCTTTTTGAGCAAGAGGCTTTTACGCAAAAAGCGGCCGCTCATTAATTATGCAAATGAAGCTCGGCGATATTCCACGCTTAGCCTCATTTGCATATTTCTTGCACAAAACCAGCGCAGTGTAGATATAGCCACTGTGCTGCCCCTTCAGTAGCCATGGGGCCCTGCCAAGTGGGGAGTCCCCAGGGTTTCCTCAGGGCAGGTGCCTGGACCCAGCCGGACCCCACGGCCTGCCCTCTCCGGGCATTAATGCCCAGGGGAACCGACCTCCCTGGGGAAAAGGGGACCTGGTGCTGGGCTGGAGTCCCAGCAAACCTGGGCACAGAGTTACTGCCCAGCCCCTCTGCTCCCAGCTGCTCCGTACCTTTGAGCAGGAGGGGTATGAAGGGGATGATGGGTGGGCTCAGCTTGGCGACGGCCAGTCTATAGACTCTGTGATTCCATGAGGGGTCCTGGAAGGAGAAGAGGGTTTCAGAGCAGCGGCTGTTTTCTGGGCCCCAGGGTGGTGCCTTTGCCAGGCCAGGTCCCCAGCCGGCAGAGTTCAGCCTGGCAGCCTGAAAGAGCCCCAGATGGAGGGTCACCTCGCGCTGCTGGGGGAGCACAGGCCTGTTTGCAGTGGCTCCGGGCTGGAAGGGCAGCCAGTGGATGCTGCGGGGGATTTAGGGAGGCAGAAAGTCCTCACCCAGATGACATTGAAGCCAGCGCCCCAGCTCACACCCAGAATATCTGGAGTCGCCAGTGAGTAGGGGATTCTCCTGCGGTGCTGGAGCCAGAGCCTTTACCGCTGCCTGGGCATGCAGCCCAGATGGGGGTGCCCCTTCTTACTTCACCTGCACTACGTCCCGCCCACAGGCCCCTCCCCTGGGCACTGGCCAGCCCAGCCCAGCAGGGCTTAACACCTGGGCTGGGCGATGGGACTTTGCCTGGAGGTGTCCCGCCTACTCCAGGAGTCAGCCGGGGAGGCGAAGGGGCCGGCAAAGGAACAAACTTACCAGCATCCGCTCCAGTGCCGAGTGCAGCTTCCTGGTTTTGTGCGGCAGCCTCTGTGTGAGAGAGAGAGCGGGTGAGCCTGCCCCCCAAGCCCCGGGAGAATCCTCCACCCCCTGCGTCAGGACCCCGCTGCTCCACTGCACCCCAGCCCTGATCATCCTCCATCACAGCCGCGCACGTTCTCAGAGCCTCTTCCAGGATGGGCGCTGCTTGGAGGCTGGCTCCCCTCAGCCCCTGCCAGCCAGGCCCTGGTCCCAGAACTGCCCCCCATTCCCATAGGGGCTCTGGACATGAGGAAGGCAGGCCCAGGCCTTGGCCCGGAAACTAGACACTGGGATTGTTTCAGCCAGCACTGGGCTGCAGCTGCTTTGGCAGGGACACAGGCCTTAGGGAAGGGAGTGAAGATGGATCTGGATCTGAACCAGACGACATGGAGGGAAGTGAGAGGGGGAGCCCCACCGGGACTGTAGCCACATCACTCGAATGAACCCCTAGAGCCCATGGCTGAGCAGCATTAGAAATGGGTTTGGAAGCCAGATCCAAATGTGCCCAAAATTTCCTGGAGTTTTGGTTCCCACTCGTGGCTCAGTGTCACCCAGCCCTGGGTTCTGGATCCCACCCGGCGCTCGGTGTCACTGGGCCCTGGGTTCTGGATCCCACCCGGCGCTCGGTGTCACTGGGCCCTGGGTCCAGGTTCCCCCCTGGCGCTCGGTGTCTCTGGGCCCTGGGTTCTGGTTCCCGCCCAGCGCTCGGTGTTTATGGGTCCTGGGTTCTGGTTCCCGCCCAGCACTCGGTGTCTCTGGGCCCTGGGTTCTGGTTCCCACCCAGCGCTCGGTGTCTCTGGGCCCTGAGTTCTGGTTCCCGCCCAGCGCTCGGTGTCTCTGGGCCCTGGGTTCTGGTTCCCGCCCAGCGCTTGGTGTTTCTGGGCCCTGGGTTCTGGTTCCTGCCTGGCGCTCGGTGTCTCTGGGCCCTGGGTTCTGGTTCCCGCCCAGCGCTCGGTGTCTCTGGGCCCTGGGTTCTGGTTCCCGCCCAGCGCTTGGTGTTTCTGGGCCCTGGGTTCTGGTTCCTGCCTGGCGCTCGGTGTCTCTGGGCCCTGGGTTCTGGTTCCCGCCCAGCGCTCGGTGTCTCTGGGCCCTGGGTTCTGGTTCCCGCCCAGCGCTCGGCGTCTCTGGGCCCTGGGTTCTGGTTCCCGCCCAGCGCTCGGTGTCTCTGGGCCCTGGGTTCTGGTTCCTGCCTGGCGCTCGGTGTCTCTGGGCCCTGGGTTCTGGTTCCCGCCCAGCGCTCGGTGTCTGTGGGCCCTGGGTTCTGGTTCCCACCCAGCGCTCGGTGTCTGTGGGCCCTGGGTTCTGGTTCGCGCTCGGTGTCTGTGGGCCCTGGGTTCTGGTTCCCACTCGGTGTCACTGGGCCCTGGCCTATAACCAGTGTTTTGGTCCTTGCCCCTCCGCTCAGTGTGACCGAGGGCAGAGTTTCGCTCTGCGCCCATCGCCAGAGCTGGGCTCTCACTAGGCAGTCAGGAGCCGAGGGCCAGGCTGTCATTTCCCGTGTCCTACGTCTTGGCTTGACGTCTCACCCCAGCGGCCTGGCGAGCTGGACATGCCCATTGGCTCTTCCTCTGCTTGTCAGGGCCCAGCAGGGAGATGCTGATTTACCATGGGTGCTGGTCCCTGGGCCTGGGGGGCGTTCCCCAGCTGGGCTGACCCGGGGCGGCAGGGCTGTGTTTTGGGCTGTACCTCCCAGGTCTTGGCGAGGCGACTCACGGCCGTGTTGCTCAGGCCAAACATCACCGCGAAGAAGGAATTCAGGTTCTTCTGCTCCTTGAGACTGAAATGAAGAGACAGTTACTCAGGGCGGGTGCCGCTGCTGGCCTGGATGGCCCGGCAGGGCCCATTGGCAGGCTGTCCCCATGACGCGGGCTGGCTCCGCTTATTGCAAATCACTCACTGTGCAGCCAGCTTGATGAACTTCCTGAGCAGCTGGGTCCGCCTGGCCGGCTCCGCGCAGAGGCAGAGCTCGGTGGCGATCCAGTACTGCAGCTCGTTGAAGCGACGCATGAGACGCTCCAGGTTGGCCGTGGTCACGCTGGGAAACGTCTGCTGCCCAAAGATGTAATAGATCAGCTCCACCTTCAAAACACAAGGCTGGAGTTCAGCCCTGCCCTGGCCCACAGCCTGCGTCTGACCCAGACGTACCGCTCCGGCACCGCCCGTTACCTGGTGGACACTGATGAAGAGGTTCCAGTCGTAATCCGTCAGCTGACTGGCCAAGTCCTTGGAGCTGATGAGATCCAGGACCTCTGAGGAGCCGGCGGTGGGCCCCAGCTGCTCGTGATGAGGGGTCTGGGAAGAGAAGGAGAGAGCATCACCCGGGATGCTCTGCGTGGCCAGTGGGCAGGGCCCGCAGCCTTGAGCGGGAGCCCTGCCAACTCAGCAGGAGATCTTAGGTGGCCACAAACGCCCAGGCAGGATGGCCATGGGGGCCTGACCCCAAGCCGGCCATGCCACAGGCCAGGAAGCAGCTCCTGTCGCTGGGAGCAGAGGGTGGCAACTGGGCAGAGGCACTGCTGGCCAGGCACTGTGTGGTGCCATGCTGAGCCTGGGGGCTCCTCGTCCCACACCGACCAGATCCCAGCTCGGAGTGTCTCTGGCCACAGGCAGCAGCGCCTTGGTGGGTATGTGCTGGACCAGCTGTCTTGGGGTCCCAGAGCTGGGGGGGTCTCCCGCCCTCGGCAATGAGAGGGCACAAGGCCCACCCTGCCTCTGCTCTCCTCACCCAGCCCTCACCAGCGTGGGCAGCTCCTGCACATCCACCACAAAGAGTCTCTCGTTCAGGCCCAGGGACGTGTACACGCCGACAGTGTCCATCGGCAGCCCCGCTTTATCTGTTGGAGAGAGCCAGTGGCAGAGCTGCTCCCGGCATGGTCACCGGGTGCATGCCCCGGCCAGCAGGGCCAGGGGCCGAGGGCCAGTGTCTGGGGCACACGGGACACGAGGGCCAGTCCCAGGCTGGGCAGAGCAGCATCCCCCTTTCCCCAAGTGACTTCACAGACTAGTAGCAACCCCCATTGCTCCCAGAGCGGGTGCTGAGCCACGCCAGCTGTGCCACGCAATGATTGTGCATCCCAGCTGTGCACCAGCGCCCACGCTGGCTGCAGCATGGGGCACCCCACTCTTTCCATCTCGGCCGGGGCAGGCTGAGGCGGGGAATGGGCATGGTGCTGGGAGTGGGCACAGCACTGGGAAGGGCTGGGAGTGGGGCTGGGAGTGCGTGTGGGGCTGGGAGGTCTCTGCACACACAGATCAGCTAGGCCCTGGCCACAGGTCTGCCCATGAAGCACGGTGCAGTGCCCAGGCCAGGCTGGAGCAGGAGCAGCTGCTGCCACTAAACAGCATCACCCCCTCTGGGTCGGGATGGGCAGGGTGAGCCTGGAGGAAACACTCTTAGCTTTGATGGCAGCAGAGAGGGGCAGAGGTAGGGTGTGTGTGGGGGGGGGGGTTGGCGTTGGGGCTTCATCACTACAGAAAAGGGATCAAGCAGGAGAACAGGCCATCAGGTGGGGGAAGGGACGGGACACGCTGCCCGGGGCGGCTGGCGGGGTGGGGGAAGGGACGGGACACGCTGCCCGGGGCGGCTGGCGGGGTGGGGGAAGGGACGGGACACGCTGCCCGGGGCGGCTGGCAGGGTGGGGGAAGGGATGGGACACGCTGCCCGGGGCGGCTGGCAGGGTGGGGGAAGGGATGGGACACGCTGCCCGGGGCGGCTGGCGGGGTGGGGGAAGGGACGGGACACGCTGCCCGGGGCGGCTGGCAGGGTGGGGGAAGGGACGGGACACGCTGCCCGGGGCGGCTGGCGGGGTGGGGGAAGGGACGGGACACGCTGCCCGGGGCGGCTGGCGGGGTGGGGAAAGGGACGGGACACGCTGCCCGGGGCGGCTGGCGGGGTGGGGGAAGGGACGGGACACGCTGCCCGGGGCGGCTGGCGGGGTGGGGGAAGGGACGGGACACGCTGCCCGGGGCGGCTGGCGGGGTGGGGGAAGGGACGGGACACGCTGCCCGGGGCGGCTGGCGGGGTGGGGGAAGGGACGGGACACGCTGCCCGGGGCGGCTGGCGGGGTGGGGGAAGGGACGGGACACGCTGCCCGGGGCGGCTGGGGGGGTGGGGGAAGGGACGGGACACGCTGCCCGGGGCGGCTGGCAGGGTGGGGGAAGGGACGGGACACGCTGCCCGGGGCGGTTGGCGGGGTGGGGGAAGGGACGGGACACGCTGCCCGGGGCGGCTGGCGGGGTGGGGGAAGGGACGGGACACGCTGCCCGGGGCGGCTGGCGGGGTGGGGGAAGGGACGGGACACGCTGCCCGGGGCGGCTGGCGGGGTGGGGGAAGGGATGGGACACGCTGCCCGGGGCGGTTGGCGGGGTGGGGGAAGGGACGGGACACGCTGCCCGGGGCGGTTGGCGGGGTGGGGGAAGGGACGGGACACGCTGCCCGGGGCGGTTGGCGGGGTGGGGGAAGGGACAGGCTGCACCATGCCCCTCACTCACCCCCTGCCGAGTTGACCTTGACCAACACGCGCTCGCCATGCTCCCCCTCTTGGCATGCGAGGGCCTGGAGCACGTCCCGCACGGAGGCGTTCACTGGCAGCACCACGGTGAGGCAGGAGTGGTCGGCCCTGTAGACCTCATAGGGCACTAGGGAAGGCAGGGAGCACGTTAGTGAGATCCCCACGGCCAGGGCCCAGCTAGCGGAGGGCAGCTAGGATCCAGGATCCTCGGGCAGGGAGCAACATCTGGGGCACGTTCCGCTGTGAACTCCATGGACAGACCCTGGGGCCCCACAGCCCCAGCCTTGACTGCAAGTGCCTATGGGCTCTAAGTAGGGCCCTGCCTCTGGGGGCAACTATGTAAGGGGATCTGCACCCCACACACCTACCAGGGTGACTGTCTGAGGGTCTACACCCCACACCTGTACAGGGTGATTATCTGAGGGGAGGGGTTGCACCACACACTTCTACCAGGGTGGCTGTGTCTAAAGGGTGGGGCATGCACCTACTAGGGGTGATGGTGCCTCTGAGGATGCCTAAGAATTCACTGGATTTTGCAGGTAGTTCTGGGACTCTTGGTCTGTGTGTGTTGGGGGGGGGGGGGGGAGTTGTACATGAAGAGGCAGAAGGTGTCTGTCTGCTGTGGCAGCGGGCTGTCCATGGGGTGTGCAGGGAGGCAGTGGAAGCTGTCTCTGTGGTGTGGAGGTAGAAGGTGTCTGTCTGTCTGTGCCCCAGCTGCCGCAGCAGGCTGTCCATGGGGTGTGCAGGGAGGCAGTGGAAGCTGTCTCTGTGGTGTGGAGGTAGAAGGTGTCTGTCTGTCTGTGCCCCAGCTGCCGCAGCAGGCTGTCCGTGGGGTGTGCAGGGAGGCAGTGGAAGCTGTCTCTGGGGTGTGGAGGTAGAAGGTGTCTGTCTGTCTGTACTTCAGGCTGCCGCAGCAGGCTGTCCGTGGTGTGTGCAGGGAGGCAGTGGAAGCTGTCTCTGTGGTGTGGAGGTAGAAGGTGTCTGTCTGTCTGTGCCCCAGCTGCCGCAGCAGGCTTTCTGTGACAGACAGACGCAGAGCTGCTACCTTTGTCCTGGGCCCCGATGGTATAGCTGTTACTCAGCGCAGCATCCTCCAGGGTGCTGAACCAGTTCACTGTGCTCCGAACCTGGGGTGGGGAAGGCAGAGTGGCATATGGGGTGCTGGATAGCAGACATTGGCATCTTCCATGCTCACAGCCCCAGGGAGCAGCCTCCCCAGGGAGACCCATAAGGCAGCTCAGGTGAGCCAGGCCTCCAAAGCCCCACACAGCCGCCCTGGGCCTGTCAGGCCACTCTCCTTTGGGGCCCGCCCATCCCTGCCTGCTGGGGGCCCTGCTCTGTCAGTACCTTGGGCTGCGGAGATGCGCTTCCGCCACCGTTCTCCAAGCTGCAAGAGGAGGGACACACACGGGTGAGAGCCTAGAGCCGCAGCTCCTGGACACAAATCAGCAGCTGCACCCCCAGCCACGGCCCCCTGGGCACCATGGTGCTCAGAGCACAGGGGACAGCTGCAAGTGCTCAGACTGCCAGCGGGGGGGGGTGCCCCCGAGCACTGACCTGCCCCCCCCTTTTCAGCTGGGACCCCAGACACCTGGATGGGGAGAGGATCTGACTGATATCGACTTATTTCCCCTTCCACAGAGCCTGTCCTCCCAGCGAGTCCAAGAGCCCTTAGCCTCCCTCTGGGCCAGGCACGAGTTAGCAGTTGGCCTGGGCTGCGGGCAGAGCCCTTGACTCCCTGCCCCCCCATAAGCCCACATGTCCATCCCGGGGCTAGGCCCAGGAGTGCGGCACTCGTCCGTGCCACGGCCGTGGCCACAGCACTGGACTCAGGCCTGTGAGAGGCCCGGGCCTGGCTGCAGTCACTGCAGAGCTGCGGCAGGAGTTGTGTCTGTCTAGGCACGGACTGAGCCCTGCCCAGGGAGAGGGGAGCTGGCAGCCATGGCTGGGCGGGGACTCACGCTCTGTGCCTCCGGCGATCCTGCGTCTGGTCCTGGAGCGAGCTGCACAGCCCAGGGTCCCGGCTCGCAAAGTCCGAGAGGTTCTGCAGGACGAAGGCGCTAGTTGGTCAGGGCCCAGGCTGCACCGTGCTGGGACCCCTCAGATCACCCGGCACAGGGCCCTGGCAATCCCTCCGGGAAGAGGGGATTTGAGGTTGGCTCCATGTGGAGTAGTGCCCCCCACTGCCCAGCAAGGCCACATGCCTGGGTCCCTCCCTGGGGCTAGAAGGGTGCAGTAGCCAAGGGGCAGTTGATCTTCCCTGGGGTAGCAACCCCTGGTGCCAGATTATGGACTTGCTGCCTCGTGGGCTGCAAGGGACGGCGGCCATGGGTGGCAAGGGACAGAGCACGGCCACCCCCGGGCCAGGATCAGCCTCGTTACTCCCCGGATGTGAGTCCCCTTCAGCTCGCCAGCCTCCTGCATCCCCCCGCTCCCCGGTACCTGCAGCAGGGTCATGGCGCTGGGCTCGGCCTGCAGCAGGTGCCCGTAGAGCAGCACCCACTGGCTGACCAGCCTCAGGATCTTCTGCCGCTTGCTGAGGGAGTAGACGGCCTTCTCCTGCGCCGAGCCCTCGGACGGCTCCGCGTGGAAAGTGGGTCAGTCAAGGAAGCCACTAGGGCAGTGTGTGCTGGGGCAGCAATGGGGACAGGCCGCAGGCCTGCGGGGCACAGAGAGAGGCGAGCCCAGCAAAGTGCACCCAGAGAACGGCAGCAGCACAGCAGGGAAGAATGCACCCAGGCGCCTGCTCCCTCCACCGGCCTGTGCTCCCCGGTGCCGGGGTGGCTGTGACTCCCATCACTGTGACGCCGAGTCGGGGTCCCCCAAATCCTGCAGCCCCGTAGCAGCAAGAACAGACTCCGCCAGCCAGAGACTAGAGAGGGTTTATTGCTGCTCCAGGACACAGCACAGCACAGACGTGATATCGCTACAGAATCCTTGGGTTAGGGGCGTCCATCACCCCCCTAGACCTCCAGCCCTCAGCTTAGGCTCACTCCCTCCTGTTTCCCAGCCAGCAACTGCCCCTTTCCCCAAAACCTCCCTCCTTTGTTCCCTGCCTGCCCTCTTCGGGTCGGACAGGTTGGGTCTTTGCCTACCTGACTTAAGGCAGCTGCCTTGCTGGGCAGTGTTACAGGTACCGGCCAGTAGGGGTCAACCCCAGCCCACACACAGCCACCAGTGGTTGCCCAGAGGGTATGGCCTGCCCACCACATCGCACACACATCGCTGAGCGATGCAATAGGCACTGCAGACATAAGCCACACACTGAGACCAGCCAAGCAAGCCCAGGTCCGGGGCTCCAGTGCGGAGGGCGGCTGTAGCACTGCCAGGCCAATGGGCACAGTATAGGGGCCCGGCCCAGGAGGACACAGAGTAGGGGCCTGGCCCGATAGGCACGGCATAGAGGCCTGGCACAGGCAGACAAGGCGTAGGGGTCCAGACCGGTGGGCACGGCGTAGGGGCCCAGACCGGTGGGTATGGCGTAGGGCCCAGACCGGTGGGCACGGCGTAGGGGCCTAGACCGGTGGGTATGGCGTAGGGCCCAGACCGGTGGACACGGCGTAGGGCCCAGACCGGTGGACACGGCGTAGGGGCCCAGACCGGTGGGTATGGCGTAGGGGTCCAGACCGGTGGGCACGGTGTAGGGCCCAGACCGGTGGGTATGGCGTAGGGGTCCAGACCGGTGGGCACGGCGTAGGGGTCCAGACCAGTGGGTATGGCGTAGGGCCCAGACCGGTGGGTATGGCGTAGGGGTCCAGACCGGTGGGTATGGCGTAGGGCCCAGACCGGTGGGCACGGCGTAGGGGTCCAGACCGGTGGGCATGGCGTAGGGGCCCAGACCTGTGGGCACGGCGTAGGGGTCCAGACCGGTGGGCACGGCGTAGGGGTCCAGACCGGTGGGTATGGCGTAGGGGTCCAGACCGGTGGGTATGGCGGAGGGCCCAGACCGGTGGGTATGGCGTAGGGGTCCAGACCGGTGGGTATGGCGGAGGGCCCAGACCGGTGGGTATGGCGTAGGGGTCCAGACCGGTGGGCACGGCGTAGGGGTCCAGACCGGTGGGTATGGCGGAGGGCCCAGACCGGTGGGTATGGCGTAGGGGTCCAGACCGGTGGGCACGGCGTAGGGGTCCAGACCGGTGGGTATGGCGTAGGGGTCCAGACCGGTGGGCACGGCGTAGGGGCCCAGACCGGTGGGCACGGCGTAGGGGTCCAGACTGGTGGGTATGGCGTAGGGGTCCAGACCGGTGGGCACGGCGTAGGGCCCAGACCGGTGGGTACGGCGTAGGGGCCCAGACCGGTGGGTACGGCGTAGGGGCCCAGACCGGTGGGCACGGCATAGGGGCCCAGACCGGTGGGCACGGCGTAGGGGCCCAGACCGGTGGGCACGGCGTAGGGGCCGAGACCGGTGGGCACGGCGTAGGGGCCGAGACCGGTGGGCACGGCGTAGGGGCCCAGACCGGTGGGCACGGCGTAGGGGCCGAGACCGGTGGGCACGGCGTAGGGGCCCAGACCGGTGGGTACGGCGTAGGGGCCCAGACCGGTGGGCACGGCGTAGGGGCCCAGACCGGTGGGCACGGCGTAGGGGCCCAGACCGGTGGGCACGGCGTAGGGGCCCAGACCGGTGGGCACGGCGTAGGGGCCCAGACCGGTGGGCACGGCGTAGGGGCCCGTCTGTTCAGACAGAAGAGTCCTCTCACATTTCAAGTGCACCACAGACAGGCTACAAAGCTTACCCTCCTCCCACCCTCCCACCCACACCACCCCTTGCGCGCTTCTCTGGATCCCGCAGAGCCTGCCTGTTTCTGTCTTCCATGGCCAGGAGGACGCCCCCAGGACCCACCTCCTGCCCAGTGGCCCTGTGAGGAGCTTGTCCCAGCAGCCCCAGAAGGATATTGGTGCAGCAGGGCTCTGCAGAGCTGGGCAGTTGGCATGAAGACTTTGTAGGTCAACAGGAAATCCCCAATCAAGGTATCTGAAAGCCACAAGCCCCGCAGGAGTTAAAGTGCCTGTGCCCCAGACAGGACCCACCGGTTCTGGGCCCAGCAACAATCCCCAGACATCGACCATCCCCTCCACAATCTCACTGAGCCCCCCCCTCCCACATTCCCAGCCCCCCACAATCCTCCCAGACATCCCAGCCCCCTACTCCCACCATCCCTCCACAGCCCTGCCACCCCCCTTTGCTCCCGCCATCCCCCCACATACCTAGGGGGTCCGAGAACGTTGCATCCAGCCTCATGGCTTCCAGCAAATACTCCAGGATCTTATCAGGGGTCCCAGCCATCACCGAGTACCTGGAGGACAGAGCACACCCAGGCATGCCGCACTCCCAGGGTTACAAAGCCTCCTCCCCTAGCCATGTGGCCGAGCTCTAGCTCACCCAGGCCCTGCAGAGCCTCTGTCTGCCAGGCAGCCAAGCACAGAGATGCCGCTGCCAGCCCCACACACGCTCCCCACCTGGCAGCTGGGGCCCCCAGCTCAGCTATGTCCCAGCATCCTTTGCAACAGGCACTACAGCTGCCTCCCTCGGTGGATTCTGGGGCCAGGGGAGCAGACGCTGCAACTCCCTGCCCTGCTGTGTCAGAGCCTGGGCCCCTGCCAGAGGCGGCAATGGAGCGGGGGTGGGGGGCTGCGAGAACCACCCAATCTGCCGGCCCTGCCTGGCAGGCTTTCGGCCGCTGTACCTACTGCTCCCCGCAGACGGAGCCGGGCTGCCGGAGCCGCCGCCCTGCAGGTTCTTCTCCAGCACTAGCACCACCTTCCCGTGCTCCTTCAGGCGCATGGTGTTGGCCTCGACGTCCTAGAGAACCCAGTGTCAATGCTGCTGCACCGGGTTCCCGTGAGATGGGCAACAGGGCTGGGCAGCGCAAGGCCTGGGGCGGGCCCCGGAACAGGGCAAGGACTCAGGGGTGGAGTGGGGATGGGGGCAGGAGTTCCACCCCCTTGCTGGGCAAGAGATGCACCAGGTCCCTCAGACTCCTCCCCAGGGCTGCTGGTCCCTGCGCTGGGATCTGCTCCGGCTCGTGGCTGCCCTGCCCCAGGACTCTGCTTTGGCAGATGCCGGGGTCCCTGAGGGCAAAGCAGGGCAGCAGGTGACGGCAGCACATTGGGTAGTTTGGATGCCCGGTGAGCTGTGGGGGTGTGGCGGGGGCGGGGGAGATCCAGCTGTGACTGCCTGGGGCTTGGGCGGGGAAGGCAATGGCCACTCCAGTTGCCTGGACAGTGGGTGCCCAGCATCTCAGGGCTGTGGACAGCAGATCCCGCCCGGTGAGGACGGGGAGGCCAGGCGATATCTGCCCGGGAACAGGAGGAAAGGCCCGAGGAGGGGCCAGTTGCTGGAGGGGAGTAGCGCCGGCCTGGCTCTATCGAGGGCTCAGTTCTGGCCTGACCCTCGTGGGCTTTGCTGTAACTTCTGCTCTCGGAGTTAACGAAGGACTCCTGGGGCCCAGACATCCCTCCCCGCTCACAGCACTGGCCGAGTCACTTCCGAGTCAGACAGCTGGGAGGCAGCCGCAGGGCGCTCCGGCAGGCCCACCTTGACGATGCGGTTGAAGTCTCGCTTGTCCACGCGCAGGAAATGGCAGTTGTCCTCCCGCAGGATGATGGTGGCAGCTCGGGGAGCATCGTTCACCAGCGCGAGCTGCCCAAAGTCATCCCCCTCGTGCAGGGTGGTCACCAGGCCCTGGGGGAGAAACCAGAGACTCCCCACCATCACCCACCTGCTGGGGGCAGGAAGCCTGGGAGGTGCTGGGATCTGGGGGAGCACCAGGCTGGCCCAAGGGGCCAGGCCCTTCAGCTCCCGCCTCCATTGAGTTCCCTCAAGGGACGGGGCCTGGAGGTCCTGGTTCTGTCCCGGTAGTGGGGCCGAGTTAGGGTGACCAGCTGTCCCAATACTGGGCCTTTGTCTTACAAAGGCAACTCTACTCACCCCATCCCAGTTTTTCACGCTCACTGGTCACCCTTGGCCCAGTGGACCTGCAGGGGCAGAGCCTGGAGGTCCAGTTGAGTCCCAGTGGTGGGAGCCAGGCACCTGCAGGGGCACGGTAGCATGGGGGGCAGGGCAGCACCTACCTTGCCATGGGTCACCACGTTCACTGAGCCCTTCCAGATGATGTACCACGAGGTGCCCTTGTCTCCTTGGCTGAACACTGCAAAGAAGCCATCGTTTGTGCGGGGATGGGGCAGCTGATGGGGCAGCCGATGGGGCAGCCCTGCCAAGGACGGTGTGTTCCAGGGGAGCTGCCCTGTGCGCAGAGATCTGGGGGGCACGGAACAAGCACTCTTGGGGCTGGGGCTTTGGCCAGCTCTGCCCCACGCCGTGAGAGCAGTGCAGCATGGTCGGGACGTCCAGCACCGCCAGCCATTGCTGCCCAACTGCCCCGGGACCCCGGCAAACAGCCACAGGGCCAGGCCCTGCCCTGCACCCCCCCCCAGAGTCGCTGGGCAAAGGGGCCCTCGGGACGGAGCCCTGCTGTGGCGCCCCCAGGGGCCGGGCAGTCTGCAGGGCGATGCCAGGCAAGGGGGTCTCCTGGGCACAACTTCCTGGTCAGAGGAAGCTGGGCGCCAGGCTGGCAGGGCGGTGCACCAGGCCCTGGACTGGCGAAGCGCCTGGGCGGTGGGGCGAGGCGGATACTCACACACGGTGCCCGCTTTGGGGTGCGACTCAAACAGCAGCACGGACGCCAGCTCCCGCTTCACCTGCAGTGAGAGTCACCCCTTAGCTGCGCTGGGGGCGGGGGGCGTATGGGCCAGGCGCCCAGTGGGCGGGGGCGCCACGTGCTGCTGGGCAGAGCAGGGCAGGAGGAAGAGCGGGAGCCCAGTGGGCCCCAGGAGATGCCTGGGAGTCACACAGGCAGTCAGGGGGCTGGCTGCTCCGCTGCGGGTGTCCCAGCTAAGGCTGGGTGGAGGCAGCAGGGATGGGGTGGGGAAGGACTGCGGGTGGCATGAGGGAGCAGGGAGAAGGGGAGGGCAACATGGCTTGTGGGGAAAGGGCAGAAGGGGAATGGGGGTGGGTGGAGTTCAAAGGCGGAGGGGCCCACAGGGAGGAGCAGGGCTGGTGGGGGAGGGCAGGGGGACGGGTGGGGAAGGAGCGCAGGGTAGGCGGGGGAGGGCAAAAGGACTAGCGGGGGAAGGACTGGTGGGGGGGGCAGCGCGACCAGCAGGGGAAGGGACACAGGGCTGGTGGGGGAGGGCAGCGGGACTAGCGGGGGAAGGGGCGCAGGGACTGGTGGGGGGAGGGGCGCAGGGCTGGTGGAGGGGCAGCGGAACCGGCGGGGGGAGGGGCACAGGGCGGGGGGGGCAGCGGGACCGGCAGGGAGAGGGGGGAGGGGCTAGTGGGGGGCAGTGGGACCGGCGGGGGGAGGGGCGCAGGGCTGGTGGGGGGGCAGCGGGACCGGCAGGGGGAGGGGTACAGGGTTGGTGGGGGGGCAGCGGGACCAGTGAGGGAAAAGGCGCAGGGATGGTGGGGGGACAGCGGGACCGGCGGGGGGAGGGGCACAGGGCGGGGGGGGCAGCAGGACCGGCGGGGTGAGGGGGGAGGGGCTGGTGGGGGGCAGTGGGACCGGCGGGGGGAGGGGCGCAGGGCTGGTGGGGGGCAGTGGGACCGGCGGGGGGAGGGGCGCAGGGCTGGTGGGGGGGCAGCGGGACCGGCGGGGGGAGGGGCGCAGGGCTGGTGGGGGGCAGCGGGACCGGCGGGGGGAGGGGCGCAGGGCTGGTGGGGGGCAGCGGGACCGGCGGGGGGAGGGGCGCAGGGCTGGTGGGGGGCAGCGGGACCGGCGGGGGGAGGGGCGCAGGGCTGGTGGGGGGGCAGCGGGACCGGCGGGGGAGGGGCGCAGGGCTGGTGGGGGGCAGCGGGACCGGCGGGGGAAGGGGCGCAGGGCTGGTGGGGGGGGCAGTGGGACCGGCGGGGGGAGGGGCGCAGGGCTGGTGGGGGGGGCAGTGGGACCGGCGGGGGGAGGGGCGCAGGGCTGGTGGGGGGGGCAGTGGGACCGGCGGGGGGAGGGGCGCAGGGCTGGTGGGGGGCAGCGGGACCGGCGGGGGGAGGGGCGCAGGGCTGGTGGGGGGCAGCGGGACCGGCGGGGGGAGGGGCGCAGGGCTGGTGGGGGGCAGCGGGACCGGCGGGGGAAGTGGCGTGGGGGTTCGCCAAGGCCAGGGGAGGACCAGGGCTCACCGAGTGGGACAGATGGGCCACAGCTTTGATGTGCAGCAGCTCCTCAAAGATAAGCTCCAGCTCGTCCTGCGTGCGCTGGGCAGGGCTGGGGAGAGAGGCTGTTACCCTGGCGCTGGCCTGGGCCCCGACCCTCCTGCCAGGCATGGCCCCACGTGGAGGGCACCCCCTGCCCTCCCCCCCCCATGAGGGCAGCCTCCCAACTCGGAAATGGCCCCAGGCCAGGGCAGCTCCTGGTCCCTGCCAGGCCAGGGGTCGGGTCTGGGAGCCCCCTTCCCAGGCTGCTGTCTGGGGGTGTCAGTGCGTCAAGGCTCTGGGACCGAGGGCACTGACCTCCCACACGTACCCCAGCCTGGCGGGGCAACTCCCCGCCCTCAGCATCCTCCCTGAGCGCGCAGGCCCACCCCACCCAGCGAATCTGGGTGGGCAGCCCAGCCGTGGGGAGGGATGGCCCAGGGGGCTGGGTTCTTGGCGGGCAGCCCAGCCGTGGGGAGGGATGGCCCAGGGGGCCGGGCTCTTGGCGGGCAGCCCAGACCCCCCATCCATAAGGCCCATGTGGGACACTCACGGCTTGCGCAGGGCCATGGTGAGCAGCGCATCGGGGCCCAGCTGGGCCAGAAAGGCCAGTGCCTCCAGGAGCTCCTCGGTGCCCCAGGTGCCAGGCTCCGGACTCAGCTCCCCCTCAGCAAAGCGGTAAAACTGGGCGTCCTTGTCCTGGAAATGCCACTCCTGCCTCACTAGGACAGAGCCATGGGGCAGCGTCAGCCTGTGCCACCCCTGGAGCAGGGCCCGAGCCTGCCTGGCCAAGGGCCCAGCCCAACTCACGAGCTGCGGGGAGCCCAGGGGAGCAGGGGCAGCAGGAGCTGGACAGGAATGGGCGCCAGGGAGACGCGGGCACTGCCAGCGTGTGCCACCGTGGGGTGCAGCGGCAGCCCCCTCATCTTGTCATGGCAGGAGCCTGACGTAGGCCTGCACCTGCACCCAGCATGGAGCCCAGCTAAGGAGCTTGGGCTTGGCAATGGTGTTAAGTCCGACACATCCCATGGGACCCTCTCAGCTCTTGCCAACCCACCCCAGCAAGTCCTGGCCCATCACATCCTGACAAACCCCATGTGGTTCCCAGCCCTGGCACCCCAGCTCAGCCCAACCTGCCCTGCCAGACCCCTGTTGCTCCAACCTTCCCCCCCCCCCAGGCCCTGGCACACCCTGCCCCCCATACCATACCCAGCCTGCCCTGCCAGACCCCTGTTCTCCAGCCACAGAGGTGGCCGGAGTCCTGGCTCCCCCCTCTCCCCGCGTGGGTCTCACCGTGCGTCAGGACTCCTCCATCCACCAGCACCTGGCAAACCCCAATGGCCTGGCCCCGCGTTTGGGCCGAGAGCCCCGCGCTGAGCAGCCAGTCCACCAGCTCCTTCCCGGAGAGGCACTGCCTGCGGGGGAAGGGCAGCAGAGGGCGAGGTCAACCCGGGCTGGGGCGCGAGGCAGGAGAAAAGGGCAGGGTGGCTTTGTGTGGCATTTGTGGCATATTGGGGCTGCAGGACCGGACGGGCAGAGCTCGGGGCGGGGGCAGGGCAGGGGAATAGGGGGTAGGAGAAGCCCAGGCCTGGAACCGCAGGGGGCTGTGGGAAGGGATCAGGGGACACCATCAGAGCTGGGGGGGGTCCAAGGTGAGAATTGCAGGGGTAGTGGTTCAGGCTTGAGGGGCAGGAAGGGGAGACCCTGTGCAGGTATACCAGAGGCTGTGGGTCGGAAGGGCACAGCTGTGTGGGAAGGATGGGCAGGGCTGTGTGGGTCAGACTGGCAGAGCTATGGGGGTTGGAAGGGCAGGGCTGTGTGGGTCAGACTGGCAGAGCTATGGGGGTTGGAAGGGCAGGGTTGTGTGGGTAAGACTGGCAGAGCTATGGGGGTTGGAAGGGCAGGGCTGTGTGGGTCAGACTGGCAGAGCTATGGGGGTCGGAAGGACAGAGTTGTGTGGGTCAGACTGGCAGGGCTGTGTGGGTCAGACTGGCAGAGCTATGGGAGTCAGAAGGACAGGGTTGTGTGGGTCAGACTGGCAGGGCTGTGTGGGTCAGACTGGCAGAGCTATGGGGGTCAGAAGGACAGGGTTGTGTGGGTCAGACTGGCAGGGCTGTGTGGGTCAGACTGGCAGAGCTATGGGGGTTGGAAGGACAAGATTGTGTGGGTCAGACTGGCAGGGCTGTGTGGGTCAGACTGGCAAAGCTATGGGGGTTAGAAGGGCAGGGTTGTGTGGGTAAGACTGGCAGAGCTATGGGGGTTGGAAGGGCAGGGCTGTGTGGGTCAGACTGGCAGGGCTGTGGGGGTCAGACTGGCAGAGCTACGGGGGTTGGAAGGGCAGGGCTGTGGGGGTCAGACTGGCAGGGTTGTGTGGGTAAGACTGGCAGAGCTATGGGGGTTGGAAGGGCAGGGCTGTGTGGGTCAGACTGGCAGAGCTATGGGGGTTGGAAGGGCAGGGTTGTGTGGGGCAGGGCTGTGGGGAGGATGGGTGCTGTGGGGATCAGATAGGCATGGCTGGGGGGGTCGGACTGGTGGGTCTGTGAGCGGAAGGGCAGGGCTATGTCTACACTGCACTCTAAACTTGAAATAAGATATGCAAATTGCGAAGCTTATTTCAAGTTTATTTCACAATAAAGTGCTACTGTATTTCAAGACATCCCTTACCCCTCGTGGAATGAGGGTTACCAGGATGCCGAAATAGCATGCTCGTTATTTTGAAAAATATTTCAAAATAATAGGTGGCTTGTGAAGACACGGGTAGCTATTTCGGGATACCTTTGGTATCCTGAAATAACTTTGATGTGTAGACATAGCCCCAGGGTATGTCTACACTACAAGGTTTTTGCGGCAGAGAGTATGCTAATGACGGACTCATTAGCATGAGTCACGATGTCATTAGCATATTTTCTGCTGGTGCTTGTTGCGCAAGCGGTTTGTGCACAAAAAGCAGCGGTGCAGAGGTTAAATGGTGCCCCGCCAGGAGAGGCATAAGGATCTTGCGCAAAAGGGTTTTTTTTGCACAAAACGGAAGTGGCTACCCTGCTTCTTTTTGGGCAAAAAGTATCAGCAGAAAATATGCTAATGACATCGTGACTCATGCTAATGAGTCCGTCATTAGCATATTCTGCCACAAAAACCTCGTAGTGTAGACAAAGCCTGGGAGCCCATGCCTGTCTCTCCCGTTCCCACTCTGGGGATGGGGCTGAGAGTCCCACCTGGATCTGGACCCAGGCCCACAGGAGCTGCCCTGCGAGATTCCCCTCTGGGAGGCCCTGCCAGGGCCATGGGGCAGGGTCTCCTACCTGTGGTGCCTGAGGTGGTGTTTGTGGTCGCGGATGAGGCCAGGACGGGTGCTCATGAGGTGGCTGTACAGGAGCTTCCCTGCTCGCCAGATCTTCTCTGCAGGTGCCTTGGGGACAAACAAGCATTGCCAGGCAGGAAGCTGAGCAGGGAACTGGGCACTTCCTCCCTAACCCTTCCCACCCCGGCCACTGGCACGGCTCGCTCTGCCACGCGGGCAGGGCCAGCCCTTCCCACCCCGGCCACTGGCACAGCTTGCTCTGCCACGCGGGCAGGGCCAGTCCTTCCCACCCCGGCCACTGGCACGGCTCGCTCTGCCACGCGGGCAGGGCCAGTCCTTCCCACTTCGGCCACTGGCACGGCTTGCTCTGCCACACAGGCAGGGCCAGCCCTTCCCATCCCAGCCACTGGCACGGCTCGCTCTGCCACGCGGGCAGGGCCAGCCCTTCCCACCCCGGCCACTGGCACGGCTCGCTCTGCCATGCAGGCAGGGCCAGTCCTACTTTGGACAGGAAACTGGCCAGATGAAAGTAGCCCCAGCTCCGTCTCCTTCCTGCCCACGTTGCTCCCCAGCCAGGGTCCAGGGTGCCTGCGGGTTGGAGGGGCTCTCCCAGACCAAGGGGCAGCGAAGGCCTTTGGAGCTGCTTTGTGCAGGGGAGTGAACTGCCCAGTGATGGGGCCTGGCTGCTCAGAGCAGGGACTCCCCACTCACCTGCGTTAGGCTCTGCCCGAAGTCTGGGGCTGACTCGCTGTCAGGGAGCGGCTTCTGGAAAGCAGAGATGGGCCTCAGTCAGTGGCACGCAGGGTCCCCCTCCACACCCACGCCCTCTGTGTGCAGCCTGCAATGGCCCAGGCAGCCCAGTGGCTGAAGGGGGGGAGGGCCTGCCCCCTCGCCCCAGAACCTAGCAGACTGCAATATGAAGCTAGCTGCTCTAGCTATGGGGAGAACCTGGGTTATGGGCCTCCCGCACATCTCTAGGAAGAAAAGAGCTCTCCCAGGCTACCCTGCAGGGCACAGGGTGTGTCCGGGAAGACCCCTAGCTCACACGGGCAGGCAGGCCTGCAGGAGTCCCACTCTTCCAAGCAAGGCTGCCCCCGGCCGCTGGTCAGTAACAGCTGCCATTGCCCGCCCCAGAGCAGCTGCATGCGGGGTGGAGCCAGGGCAGCTTCTCCGGGTGACACACTGACGGGAGAGACCGCGCCGGAAAGGAGCAAACCTGCCTATCGGCCCCTGGTTGCTGGGCTCGGATTAGTCGCCCGGCCTCGCTGCTGCTTTGCTCGTGGTGCTGCCCCTTGTGGGTCTGCCCCCCACATAAATACAAGCCCAACCTCATCTCCTTGCCCAGCCAGCACCTACCTCCCGGGGCTGCACTACGTCCCCATGGCGGGAGTGGGGTGCATGGGCCAGTTCTGGGACTTGAACGCCTGACCTCAGACATGGCCCATCTAGACCCCACGGCACCGGAGTGGCCCCATAGCATGACCCCAGCTGACAGCCTCACTCATTTGCCAGGGTGGGACTTGTCTGGGGGCCAAGCCAGGTCCAGCCCCTGCTGTCAGCTTGGGGAGCTGCCTTCAGAGCCGATGGTTTGACACTGCCTAGGGCCCAGATGTGAGGCCCGGCTCAGGGGGGCTGGCACAATTTCTGCAGGGGGAGGGGCTGAGAGCCAGTAAGCCGAACTCATACCCTTGTATAGAATGGAAAGGTAGGGGGTGTAGCTGCCCCCTCGCCCCAGAACCTAGCAGACTGCAATATGAAGCTAGCTGCTCTAGCTATGGGGAGAACCTGGGTTATGGGCCTCCCGCACATCTCTAGGAAGAAAAGAGCTGGCAGGAGGAGCTGTGATAGGTCCCAGCGCCCAGAACAGCAGCTGGGGCAGCACATTGGCCCCTGGCAGCAGAGTGCTGCGAGCTGGCACCACGTCACGGCTTCCATCAAGCAGAACCACTCTCCCTTGTGGGCCAGCTGCTCTGTCCCCGTGGGGCGGGCAGGGCTGCGGGGGGCGGGCGGGCGGGGCTGCCTGGCAAAGAGTCCAGCCCAGCTCATGAGCTGTGGGCGGCTTCCAAACTTGCTGGGTCGCAGTACTGCGCTGCTGAGGCCCTGGGATCCCAGATGAGCCTGGGGGGCCTGCTCCTGGGCTAAGAACGGAAAGGACAGGCAATTCTCTGGGGACGTGGCCGCGAGGGAACCTCAACAAGCCTGTTCCCAGCCCCGGCCCTGCCCGAGCTTGGTCTGCTCTGGGAGGATCCCAGCTACACAAGAAGCAATGGGAGCTGAGCCTGGCATGCTGAGCAAGAGCACCCCAGGCCTGCTTTGCTCCCCACAGCCCGGCCGGGCCGCTCCCTGGCCCTTTCTCCTCTGGCCCCCACCTCCTACGTGTGCTCAGATTTGCTGGGTTCCAACTTGAGTGGTGCCTCACCCACACTCGTGGCCTTGCACACGCACTTTCCAGGGGCATCTGAGCCTGCAGGCTTCTCTCACGTTTCACACGCGCCGAACGGGGACCCTCACGATCCCCCCGTCTGACATCCTGCGCACGGCAGGCCACAGCACCTCACACACCCACTCCTGGATATGACCCTCCGCCTCTGGCTGAGCCATTCATGCCCTCAGAGCAGGGCGTAAAGCAGGGGTCCCAAATTCCCTCAGCTGTACAATTTGGCCCAGGAGTCCCGGCAGGCGGGGGGGGGGGGTTGTCCTGCTGTTCCTATCCCCAAATCCCCCCCTTCTTACCACACCCCCCCTCCTCCCATGGCTTTCTGTCCCTTGTGGGATCACTGAGGGGGCCTGGTGGCACACAGTATTAGCAGCAACCCCCCTTCCTCCCGCGGCAGCGGGAACCGCTGGGGTGTGGAGCACACTCCGCAAGGACACTCACTCGGCTACACTCTGCTTCCCTGCGGCTCCTGCTTCCAATTGCTGCTGACGTCCCACACCAGGTCCCCCGGTAAACCCTGAGGCCACACTCTTTGAGGGATATGACCGATCAGCTGTTTCCCAGCTGAGATGCTAAGAATTGGGGGTGAGCTACTAGAAGTGGCCTGCTCTGGAGCAGGGGGGCTACTTGGTGAGTTTGTATTTGAAGAATAAAATTGCCTTGTGGCCGGTGCCTGAGGAGCCTCCCTGGGGTCAGGAGCCAGTCCAGCAGCCTTGTCCTCGCCGCCCGTGAGCTCCGGGGCCAGAAAAGCCGCGTTCGTAAGTGCGGATCCGACATAAGTCAGATCCGCATAAGTCGGGGACTGCCTGTACTCCAGCCAGGGATGGCCTGCGAGCCAGAAGTTTGACACTCTGAGGTGAAGATTTCAGGTGATAAAGACTCCCCCAATTGCCCATGACATTTGCCCCCTGCTGCAGAGAAGGCTAAAAACCCAAACCCCACAGGGTCTGCGCCAATCTCACGTACAGACAGAACATGGCAAATAGCACACGTCTTCTTAAAACTTACATGCTGGAAGTTACAAAGACATCCAGTCAGACAGCAGAAACCACAGCATGGGACTTGAGTCCCTATTCAACGGGGCGCCCGCTTTCATGTCTCTTTGGTTATGGGATTCCCATTTCCTGCCCTCTGTCACATGGAAGTGCGCCTGTCCTGACTGGCTGATTACGTACCTACAGTAAGAACACGTTGGGTGTTGCCAATTGTGTGCTTGTGCAGACCCAGAACGGCCGGATAGCACTGCAGGGTGAAATCAGGGACCTTCCTACACACACCATGGCACCTCCGCCTTGCCCACAGCCCCTGGGTTCGCGCTCAGCTGCTCAGCGTCCCCACACCAGGCACTTTTGGCCAGTCAGAAATACGATTTCCCACTGAAGAACATTTTGACGGCAAATGTTCAAGCAGCCCCACCTGGAGCTGCATTTTTGGGGGTGGGGCTGATGGAATTTAGCAGCTGGAACCAGGAGAGGAGCCACAATGTCATGAACAACCAGTTTCCTGCTGCCTCTCAAGGCTCAGCTCAATCATCGGCCTGTGAAGGGCAGCAGTGCGGACCCATGACCAGAGCCGGAAAGGGGGACACGCCCAGCTACACAATAACTCCAGGGAGGGAAGTCTCCTAATCCCAGGTTGTCAGCTGGCTCTGTACACAGCCCAGCTCCCTGCCCTCCAGTGGCCCTGCTCAGTCCTCGGCCAGTTCCCTGGCTGTTTAATTGTCCCAGCCCAAGAGTCAGGAAACGTCTGCTGAGTTAAGGACTAGAAAGTGTCATTCCCTCTTGCTCAGATCATACCAGCCAGCCAGCCAGAGATGGAGGGCTGGATGCAGGGAGCGACCCTGCCTGAGCGTGGGCACTGTCCATGCTCTGCGGAGCTGGGGGCTGTACAGACCCTGGGAGACACTGCCCCGTCCTGGGTTCTGAGCACTGGGCTGGCTGGAAAGTGTCAGAATCTGAAGGGTTAATGCTTCCTTGACGTGCTGTGGACATGCAACCTCCCCCAGGCCTATCTGCACTGCTCATAAGGGTTTGCAGGACTTGGGACATCAGTCAGATCCACGGGGTCCCTACAAGAACCCCCAGGGCAAGCTGCGGGGCCCTTTGGGGCATTCGGTCGGCCCAGAGGGGCTGCGCCCGGCCAGCCCCAGGCATAGAAGCCCCAGGCCGAAGGAGGATAACATTCCCCATGGGACTATCTGGAGGGAGCCCTTTTCTGGACAGTTCACCCCATTCGAGGGGATGGGAGGGGAGGAAGAAGCCCGCGGCATTCCTCTGTTGAGGTCAGGCCTCACAAATCCTCCCAGCCTTGCGCAAGGTCACCTGTTCCCCCAGCCCCATCATCCTGAGCCCATCTTCACTTCGGTTGAAATTCTGCGCCTGGTAGAGTCTTGTTTGGGAGCAGGTGCCAGAACAGGCTTGTCTCCTTGCAGTTAAACACTTGGTTCTGGGCAAGTTCATGCTGTTCAATAGATGATTTGAAAGTGTTTAAAATTCACAATCAGGATTCGAGGCAGCTGTCAAGGACTTTCCTTGCATCCCATATTCCATGTTGATTTTGAATCTAAGGCACACTATTGTCTCATATCCAGCTTCTCATCCACTGGAATCCCCAGGTCCTTTTCTGTAGAACTGCTACTTACCCATTTGGTCCCCAGCCTGTAACAATGCTTGGGATTCTTCCGTCCCAAGAGCAGGATTCTACACTTGTCCTTGTTGAACCTCATCATATTTCTTTTGGCCCAGTCCTCTTATCTGTCTAGGTCACTCTGGAGCCTATCGCTGCCCTCCAGCGTATCTACCTCTCCCCCTAGCTTAGTGTCATCTGCAAACTTGCTGAGGGTGCAATCCATCCCCTCATCCAGGTCATTAATAAAGATGTTGAACAAAACCGGTCCTAGAACAGATGCTTGGGGCACTCCGCTAGAAACTGACCGCCAACCTGACATCGAGCCGTTGATCACTACTTGTTGGGCCCAACAGTCTAGACAGCTTTCTATCCATGGGTACGTCTACACTAGCCCCCTAGTTCGAACTAGGGAGGCTAATGAGGGCAACCGAAATTGCAAATGAAGTGCGGGATTTAAATATCCCGCACTTCATTAGCATGTTCCTGGGCGGTTGCCATTTTGGAAATTGACTAGCCTGGAATAACTGCCCGCGTCTACACGCGGCAGTGAAACGGGAGTTCGAAGTAAAGCCCTAACACGAATTAGCTGGTATTCCTCCTGAAATGAGGTTTAACAGCTAATTCGTGTTAGGGCTTTACTTCGAACTCCTGTTTCACTGCTGCGTGTAGACACGGGCAGTTATTCCAGGCTAGTCAATTTCCAAAATGGCAACTGCCCGGGAACATACTAATGAAGCGCGGGATATTTAAATCCCACACTTCATTTGCAATTTCAGTTGCCCTCATTAGCCTCCTTAGTTCGAACTAGGGGGCTAGTGTAGACATAACCCATCTTACAGTCCATGTATCCAATCCACACTCCCTTAACTTGCCGGCAAGAAGATTGTGGGAGGTCATATCACAAGCTTTGCTAAAGTCATGGTATATCACATCCACTGACTTTCCCATATCCACAGAGCCAGTTACCTCAACATAGACTTGCCCTTCATGAATCCATGTTGACTATTCCTGATCACTTTCCCCTCTTCCAAGTGCATCAAAATGGATTCCTTGAGGATCCCCTCCATGATTTTCCAGGGACTGAGGTGAGGCTGACTGGTCTGTAGTTCCCTGGATTGTCCTTCTTCCCTTTTTTAAAGGCCCCCAGCTTTTCCCCATGAGTGCTCCAGCCCTGAAGCACCCACGAATGTTGCCAGAGGAGGGAAGTCCAGATCACAGAGACTCAACCTGAACCACATTCTTTGGCTATATTGATCTAACACCATTATTGAATTTTTAAAACATTTCTAGAATATAAGAAGGGCCAGACTGGGTCAGACCAAAGGTTCCATTTAGCCAATGCCAGGTGCCCCAGAGGAAGTGAACAAAACAGGAGATCGCTAAGTGATCCCTAACCACTCCCTGGCACTTCCCCAGCCCCTTGCTCTCCAGATGGGCAAACACTGCTTGGCTTCCTGCAGAGAGGTGAGCCACCATGGTGGCTGGTTGCTAGCTATCAAAGCCCCAGTGACTGGATTTGCCATTGTTTTCTCCAAAGCTCTGCTGATATGGGGCGTAGGGTCCAGACAGCTAGCAGCCATTCATGAGCCTGTCTCTGTAGAACATTTATACTGATTTGTCTGGGGGTTTGGTCCCTTTTGAAGGCTGTGCCTCTGGGTGCTGTCAAAACCCTATAACTGAGCATCTGTGTTACCCTGCTAAGGGCTGTTACCCCAACTCTGCGCCTTTGCTGGGGAGACAAGAGCTTCTGGCCCAGCAGGACAGGGTGGTGGGGCACCCCAGAGGGCAGGCAGCAGGGCTCAGTGACGTGATCAGCACATCGGGGGACAGTCTCATGGGGATCTCTGTGATCCAACTTGTCCCAGAGGCACCCGTAGAAGGTGGTGCCCAGGGCAACACGTTGCTTGCCCACTTGTAGGGCCAGCCCTGCAGGGAGTATAAGGACAGAAGGGACCATTCAGTCTAGACCAGTGTTTCCCAAATAGTGTTCCTTGGAACCCCGGGGTTCCGCAAAGTGAAAGTAAGGGTTCCATTCAGTCATAGGGTATGTCTACGCTTGCACCCTAGTTCGAACTAGGGATGCAAATGTTGGCATTCGAAATAGTCAATGAAGTGGGGATTCAAATATGATTCAAAAAAATGAGGAGTAACGTTAGTTCGAACCAAGGGGTTTGGTTCGAACTAATGTGTCCCGGCGCACACTTTCATTTTCAAAACAGCTGTTGATCAGAGTAACGTGCCGGCGAAATCATGCTAATGAAGCACGGGATATTTAAATCCCCGCTTCATTGACTATTTCAAATGCCTATATTTGCATCCCTAGTTCGAACTCGGGTGCAAGTGTAGACATACCCATAGACTGGCCAGAGCGCCCTGAGCCCGATGACGTATGTTTGCCCAAAGCCCTTCCTGTGCTGGGGAGCTGGGGCCTGTGGCTACTCACTCGTCCTGTTGAACAGCTGTGCCTTCTCTCTAGTCTGAATTTGTCTGGCTTCAACATCCAGCCACAGGACCTTGTTCTGCCGTTACCCACTAAATGCAAACACCCCAATTTTCTCCCCCAGCAGGCACACCCACGCGGTGATCAAGTCACCGCTCAGACCCCTCTGTCACAAGCAGAACAGTCTCAGCTCTGCCGGTCTCTTGTGCCTGGACTCCAGCCTTGGGATCCCTTTGGTGGCTGCTTCTTCGCCAGTTTTTCAATTTCCACTTTAAAATGTGGAGTCCAGCTGCAAGCCCTGAGCAGGCTCTCACGCTGAGCTCTTAGCTGCAGGACGCTGTAGGGCCTGGGTCCCTCTGAGCCAAGGGATACTGCCCCACCCCAGCTCCCCCAGGGCCTGCCTGTGACCCAGCATGGGCAAACCCACATGATCACCTTGGACCTGGAGGCCTAGGCACCGGAACCCCCTCCTCTGTTATCCCAGGGATAAAGTCTGGCTCCCTTCTGCCAGCAACCACATGCCACGTCCTGGTTTGCACTGGGCAGCACAAGGAGCACATGCACTCCCAGCTGAGTCGGCACCACCCCAGCAAAGCCTGTGGGGGAGCGGGGCTCTCTGCTCTGCTCCCCCTCACACAAAGGCTCCTGCCTGCCAGAGCAAGGCTAGCATGGCTCCCAGCGGCCAGGGTTGGGGTCACAAAGCTGGCTGCTCAGGGGCACATGGACAGTCTCACCCCCTTTTCTGCCAGGAGACTCACAAGCCCCTTCCCCAGCCTGGTGTGCAGAAGTGCCCACTGAGCCTCCACATGTCCCAGTTGCCAGGGCAATGCGCATTCACAGAGCACTGCTCTGCCTCTTCTTGGGGCACCAGCATGCCCAGAACAGTCTGCCAGGTGGGGCGCGCCAATGGGGTCCTCTCCCTAAGCGGGGCCTGAAAAGCTCTCCCCCGACAGCTCCTGAAGCACTGAGGGAAAGGGCTTCAGGGGCTGCCAAGGTGATCAGCAGCACAAGCTGTGGGAGGAGATACCTTTTGTGGGCCCCACTTCCTTTTGTGCGAGAGACTCGCTTTCCAGCTGCACAGCACTCTTCCGAACGTGCTTGGCAAAGGGACTGGGGGTGGCTGGCGGTGGGCACAGTGCTCTGTGGTGGATGAATGCACAGGAATGAAAGGTTCCCTGACTTACGAGTGAAGCCTGTCGAGGGATGTTTGGTAGCGGGGAACTGAATAGTCGTGTAACCACATCAAATTGTAGTGGTTATACGACTGATAGTCCTCAGGGCAGGGCCGGCAGCCAGTGCACACTCGGCCCCACTGCCAGGGAGCCCCCTGCTACTCCTCACCGCTGCCTCTCTATGGGTATGTCTACACTAGCTCGGTAGTTCGAGCTAGGTAGGCAAATGAGGGCAACCAGAGTCGCAAATGAAGCCCGGGATTTAAATATCCTGGGTTTCATTTGCATGTTTCCAGGTGCCGCCATTTTTAAATCCCCCTTAGTCTGAACTCCGTGCCCACGGCTACACGTGGCACGGAGTAGGTAGTTCGAATTAGGATCTCAAATTCCAACTACCGGTACGCCTCGTGGAACCGAGCCAGTGTAGACATACCCTATCAGAGGCAGCAGCGCGGGGCAGCAGGAGGGAGCCAGTCCGCAAGGGGAGCCAGTTTGAAAACCAGCTCCCCAACAGACCAGCTCCACCTACTGCCCCATGTTGCCTCTAATAGAGCTTGGACCACCCTGCAGTCAGAGGCTGCTGCCACGCAGCCTCCCATGCTCCTGCTCCCTCCCCCCCACCCCAGTTGCTGTAGGAGGCAACAAGGGGAGGGGCAGGGAGGTCCAGAGAGCTGGCATTCATTGAAAGCCAGCTCCTGCCTGCCCCCCTCACCCACTGGTAGAGAGGCAGCAGTGTGGGCGTGGGAGTGGCAGGCAGATCCAGTGCTTGTGGGAGCTGATTTAAAAGCTGGCTCCCCATGGACACTGGCTCCCACCTCCCCCCCTTGCTGCCTCTGATACAGAGGAAGCATGTTGGGCGGGGGAGGAGGGGAATGATGCATGTAGTCAACAGGATTAAGCCCAGGCTTACTGGTTAATCATGTAGTTGTCAACACGCTGACATCCCGAAACCTGTCCTGCCTGAGGGGCTCCCCACACACTAACCCTCACTTGCTAAGCGGGGGGGGGGAGGGGGATGCTGGAGGCCAATGAAGATAAGTGAAGGTGGGATGGGGCTGAGCCTGATGGACGCTGCTAAATAGATACTATATTACTGAGCTGCCCGACTCAGTGGAGCAGTAGAGCCCTGAGCGGAGAGAAATCGGTATCCGCGGAGCCTCAGCAGCCAAAGGATGGGAATGTGGCGCCACCACTCCCAGGAGCCAGCACCCCGCCCCAGCAGTGCCTTCTGGGCAAGCAGCTGTATTGCCCTCAGCCCCGGCCTCAGCCACATCTCCTGTCTGGGGTCGCACAGCCTCGCTGGGGGCGGGACTAGGGGGCCATACAGCCCCACGGCCAGGAGGACTGAAGGTGCCACATTCCTCCCCTCTCCTAGGAGTCGAGCCCTGTGGATTTCTATCCACAGACAGACGTAAGCGTCCAGGCAGGTGCCGGGATTGCGGAAGAGCAGGGCTGGCCCTGAGGCCTGGCACGGGGACAGTACAAAGCAAAGAAGAGGCAGCAGCATGGAGGTTCCCCACTGCTCCGCAAAGTCACTAAGAGCTGCGCTAAATGGGAAGCAGCGTTCCCTGTAAGCTGGGTGCTTGTGCGGCCGCTCAGGAGAGATTCCAGAGCCGCCCAGGTGACTAGTGAGCACCCACAGCTGGGTTTCTTGTTTCTCCTGGTGGTGCACATTCGCACGTGCTGTGGTGCGCATTAAACTTTATGTTGCACATGGATGGACAAATCCTCGCATGGAAAGAAAAGATTCGAGGGACCATTGATGGGGAGCCTCAAATGCAACAATGCACAAGTGGCAGAGAGCATCCAGCAGAGGTAGCAGCGAGTGGCCAGTAGCTGCCCTGGATAATCTCACCCAGGGGCAGAGGCGACTAGTAAAGGGAGATACGGGGGAGAGGAGGCACTGGCCTGGGGAAGGGCAGAGACACCTCCTTCCACCTCCAAGCCCCGCCTTTCCCTGCCCTTGCTCCACCCTTTTCCCTCCTCTTCCCCGTCCTTGCTGCACTGCCACCCCATTCTTCCCCCAACTGCTGTGGCCCAGGGGACTGGCAGGGATGGGGGTTCAGTGCCTTCCAGCCCCCCTGCACTCACCAGAAGGGGAAGCAGAGCAACACAGCCCCAGCTTGCTCTGCTCTCCTGGCCCATTGCCCTGCTGGCAAGTGCAGGGGGTCCTGCCCCTCCCTGAATGAGGCACCAGGAGAGCAGAGCAAGCTGGGGCCATATTGTTCCATTTCCCCAAAACAGCTGGTGAATGCGGGGGGTGGACGCCCTGTTGTGGGTGCCAGGCTCCCCTGCTAGTCCCTCTGCCCCGCTGGCTGCTGGCCAGCCCCTTGCCCTTCCCACCCATGGGCTGTGTCTACACTGGCATGAATTTCCGGAACTGCTTAAAACAGAATACTAGTCCGTTTTCAGTTTTTCCGGAAAAGGAGCGTCTACATTGGCAGGCTGCTTTTCTGGAAAAGCCCTTTTTCCAGAAAAGCATCTGTGGCCAGTGTAGACGCTCCTTTTCCGGAAAAGACTACTGGGCTGTCTACACTGGCCCTTTTCCGGAACAGTGTTCCGGAATAAGGACTTATGCCCGAGCGGGAGCAGAATAGTTTTTCCGGAATAGCGGCTGATTTTGTACAGTAGAGCATCGTTGCTTTTCCGGAAATTCAAGGGCCAGTGTAGACAGCTCGCAGCTTATTCCGGAAAAGCGGCTGATTTTCCGGAATAAGTGGCCCAGTGTAGACACAGCCATGGTGTTTGGAGAGCATGTCCCTCCTCATGCTCCCTGCATCTTGCCCCTGCTCTCTGCCCAGCACTTCTGGCTGAAGCAGACAACATTTACTAGCATAGTGAGCATGGGATAGCTTCATGCCAGGAACCAGGCCTCACATATGTCTACACTGCAGATGGGAGCGAGCTTCCCGGCCAAGGTGCACCCCCACACACCATAGGCGGCAACTGCTACTAGTGCCCCTGATTCGCGATGCAATCAGTTCCTGGGGAAGCGTCGCAAGTGGGGAGCGTCGTAAAGTGAACCCTCATTTATGACAGATGTCATGAGTCGTCGTAAATGCGGGACGGGGTGGTTCAGGGTGTCGGGGGGGGGGGGGGGGGTTCGGCCTCTTCCACACTTGCAAAAATGGTTGTAAGTGCGAGGGGTCGCAACTCAGGTGGTCACATCTCGGGGGTTTCTTGTAACTCTGCTTGCACTGGTGCACTAGAAACAGCAGTGTGAACATGGCTGCACGGCTGGTGGCACAGGCTAAACAAGGTCTGAGCCCTGGGTCTGTACTCAGGTGGCTAGCCCAAGCCAGTACACGCCACGACACCCACACTGCTGTTTTGCAGAGCTAGTGTGTGTCTCTTGCCAGGTTGGGGAGCTCACACCCAGCTTCGGGGAGACAGACCATGCATAACACAGTACCTGGCCCTGGCTACATCCAACCAAACCTGGTGATAACAGCTCCAGAGGACAGAAGAACACACGGCCTGGCCAGCACAGACTGCCCCCCACATAACCCACATGAGGAGCAAAATGAAAAGAACGCATCCCAGGTTCCCATGGTGACCCCACCACTTCAGCCCTTCCTTGCACAATCAGCTCCTGGTCTCTGCTGCATCGCCTCAGCCACTAAGCGGGTAACAAGGACTAACGCTTTTCACCCACACAGCAGGGGGAAGAGGGAGTAATCAGCCTGCACTCCAGTCAGCCTGAGCACGTGGTGCTCATCTCACAGAGACATGATCCCTAGCTGGAGCACAGCCCCCTAGCTCCACTGTCCTCACTAGCCTTAGGCAGACTAGGCCTCGCGGGAGGCTCCACACACCCCCAGGAGACGGAGAGTTTGGCATTGTAGCAACCTTCTCCTGGTTCCCGGAATGCTGAGACAAGCCAGCATCTTGGCCCCAGAAGCTGGACCTCGAGCCAGGGAGTGAAATATTCACGGCACTCATCACGTATCCACACTCAGGTTCTGCAGCAGACAGCACACTGCACGTAGCGTCTGTAACTCTGCCCCTCGGGGTTTCTGTCCCGGCCTGCAGCACAGTCCTTGTGCTGGTCACACATCCCAGCCAAGCAGTTCAATGGTGCTTGGCTGGCTTTTCATTCATTCCCAGGAGGCTGGTAGTTTTAACCTGTGACTGGAAGGCCACACCACTTGCCTTCATGGCAGCTTTGCGCTAGTCTCACCCTTCCCCTTCTCTTTGTCACATCTCAGGAGTCCCAGTAGGACTGAAACTCCCCTGCTTGGGACAGCCATTCACGCCTGTGAAAAGTGAGTGTGAAATGCAGGTGCTGGTGAAAGCAAGGATAGCTATGGTCTGGGAGCGGTTAAGTGACAGGGCATGGGATAATTGGACCTCCTGGTTCACAGATCATCGTGCTTACCCCTCGCATCGCTCTCCCCAGTCCTGGAACCACTGGGAACCAGACCAGTCCCTGTGCATAACTCACAGAAGCCTTAGGGCAGTGGTCCCCAACGTGGTGCCCATGGGCACCATGGCGCCCGTCGGGCCATTTATGTGCATTTAGGTACCAGCCCTGGGCGCATGCGTGGCCCCTGCCCCGGGGTCACGGCACATGCCGATGCCAGCCCCGGACATGCAACATCTAGGTGGCCCCTGCCCGGGGTCACAGCACATGCCGGTGCCAGCCCCAGGCACACAGTACCTGGGAAGCCCCTGCCTGGGGTCGCGGCACATGCTGGTGCCGGCCCCGGGCGTGCGGTGCATGCTTGGCCCCGCCCCCAGGCTCGTGGCCCGTGAGAGGCCCCGCCCCCGGATGCGCGGCACGTGAGCAGCCGTGCCCCCAGGCGCCCGACAGCCCCAAAACTTTGGGGACCACTGCCTTAAGGTGATGGGGCCAAAACCTTGCAGTCAGAACCCGCATATGGTCATTAAAAAAGAGATGGAGAATATCTTACTGTCTCTATATAAATCCATGGTACGCCCACATCTTGAATCCCGCGTACAGATGTGGTCGCCTCATGTCAAAAAAGATATCTTGTCACTGGAAAAAGTTCAGAAAAGGGCAACCAAAATGATTAGGGGTTTGGAACGGCTGCCATATGAAGAGAAATTAAAAATATTGGGACTTTTCAGCTTAGAAAAGAGGAGATTAAGGAGGGATATGATAGAAGTCTATAACATCAAGACTGATGTGGAGAAAGTAAATAAGGAAAAGTTATTTACTTGTTCCCATAATATAAGAACTAGGAGCTTCAGGGGGTAGCTGAGTTAGTCTGTTACAGAAAAAACAACACATGGTCTTGTAGCACTTTATAGACTAATGAAACATGTAGGTGGGATCATGAGCTTTTGTGGGCACAGCCCGCTTCCTCAGATGACCGGAGTTATGCGTTAGGGATATGAAAACTCAAAATTAATAGGAGAGGGGAGAGAAAGAAAAAAGGGAGGGGGGGAGACAAAGCATCATTAAGTATTTGGAGAATGGGTACTTAAACCTAAGCAGATAAAAATCCAAGTCAATAGATAGATACCTAAAACAGGAAGGATACCACTCTGGGAGCTGTTAGCATCTTCAGTGGTTATTAAATAGGTAGAGTCCCCACCAGCCCATATCACGAATGAGTCCATTAGCATGTGAATTGAATTTGTGGATGAACTGGGATTCCAGGGCTTCTCTGTGTATTTGGCTCGTAGAGCTAGTTTGTGACAACACAGCCACTTGTAGGACTGTCAGACTGTGATTAGGCAAGTTGAAATGCTCACCAACAGGCTTCTGTACATTTCCTTTACGTAGATCCGATTTGTGTCCATTGTTTCTTTCCCACAGAGACCATCCAGTTTGTCCAAAATATATACAGCAGTGGGACACTGCTGGCATTTGATGGCATAGGACGTACAGTCAAATGACCCTGTGATTTTGTGGCTTATGTTGTTTGCTCCAGTGATGAATTCGCCAGTGGCTGTCTATAAAGTGCTACCAGAACATTTGTCATAAGAACTAGGGGTCACCAAAGGAAATTAATTGGTAGCAGTTTTAAAACAAACAAAGGGAAGTCCTTTTTCACACAACGCATAGTCAACCTGTGGAACCCCTTGACAGAGGATGCTGTGGAGACCAGGACTTTAAGCCCTGGTCTGCACTAGGGAGTTATTTCGAAATAACTCCCCTCCCCTTATTTCGAAATAACAAACAGAGCGTCCACACTACCAAGCCCGTTATTTTGAAATAACTCCTGCTTGTCATGAGGAATAACATTTATTCCAAAATAGTTATTTTGGGAGTTACTATTTTGAAATAATTTCCTAGTGCAGACATGCCCTAACAGGGTTCAAAAGAGAGCTAGATAAATTCATGGAGAATAGGTCTATCAATGGCTGTTAGCCAGGATGGGTAGGAATGGTGTCCCCAACCTCTGTTTGTCAGAAGCTGGGAATGGGTCACAGGAATGGGATCACATGATAATTCCCTGTTCTGTTCATTCCCTCTGGGGGCACCTGGCATTGGCCACTGTTGGCGGACAGGCTACTGGGCTAAATGGACCTTTGATCTGACCCAGTATGGATGTTCTTATGAACATAAGGCATCGGCATTCCTGTGGTCTCCTGGGATGACACTTGGTCTCGCTGGGTGCAAAGCAAGATATCCTGTGGGGCTCTGAGCTGCATTTGAGCTGCATGGTTGATTTGAAAGATACGTTCTTCCTCAAAGAGGGACAAGAGAAGTCATGGTCAAGAGATCACCTGCTGGGAGGGTGGTGAGGCACTGGAATGGGTTGGTATGGAATCTCTATCCCGAGAGGTTTTTAAGGCCAGGCTTGAGAAAGTTGTCAACGTAGTTGGGGTTGGTCCTGCTTTGAGCAGGGCATTGGAGAAGATAACCTGTGAGGTCTCTTCCAACCCTAATCTTCTATGATTCTAGGACACCATGTCCCTCTTCCGCAGAGAAAATCTGTTACAAGTACTCTCTCTCTCCAGTCCTCCTGGTTTCCCTGACAGAATGGCCATGGTAGGAGGGTCAGAAGATGTCTGAAGGAAGCACTGAGTGAGTTCAATTGCTGAAAAGCATTTTCCCACTCTTTGGTTCACGTCCAGAGATGTCACTTTCCAGTGAGTTAGCCCAAAGGTCTGGCACTGTATGGAGTGAGTGCTGGTGGGGACAGGATGCTGCAGCTCCATGAAAGGGTTCCCCTTTAGCTCTGCCTGTGCGTCCTTTATGCCAGGGGATGGCACAGCCCACTTCTGTATGGAAAAGTTCATGTTTCCCCAAGGTATGGACTGAGACTCGTGGGCTGTGCCTGGAAGTGGGAGAGTCCCACTCTAGTGGCAGCACCAGCTGATCACTGTACAAGAGACACCATCTAGAACTACACTCACCCCCTCTCTGAAAGGGTTCAGCTCTAGCACATTCCCCACAGCTCTAACCAAGAGCCACTGCCTGGGCTCAGGGAGCCAGCTCCAGGGACCCCAGTTCCTTTGGCCCAGGGTCTGACCTGGCTTTTACAACATTATTTCCTATCTTCCTGCCATTACACATGAAGTGCAGCAGGTTCGTAGATGAGCTGTGGTGATAACAGGTATAAGGGTTAGCCCCTTACTAATACTCAGTGGGGGGCTGGCTTCTCCCCATACCAAACAAAAGGGGAAGGGTACGGGCTGATGGGAAACCAGGACTCTGCGACTGAGTCCCCAGGGGCAATGGGGAGAGGCCATCGCTCCAGGTCAGCCTGACTGACAGGGGTAAGGAGGGAGTTGGGAGGCCAAATCTCTACGTGAGCTGCAGCTACCCAGGCCAGAGTGGGGCTGAGCTAAGGAGAGAGCAGGAGCCCAAGCCGAACAGGGGAGCTGAGTCAGGAGCCACGACAACCAGGGCTAGAGAGCAGTGCTTCAGGCACAGCAGGAGCGGTGGTGAGGCCGGGTGGAACTGGGCCACATGTGGTGAGCAGCTAGGCAGAGTGAGGGGGACCGTGGGCAGAGGCCCAGCGCAGGGAGACACCCCCAGCCGAGAGGCCTTGCAGGCTAGAATGGGGGTGGGGATCATAACCCGCCACCTAGAGCCTGAAGGCACGGGGAAGACCTACAGCCTCCCTGCAGCACAGCCAGGGCCTGGCAGGGGCAGACTGAACTGCCCTGACATTCATCCCCATGCCACAGAGCAGGGACACGTGTTTTCCTTTAACTTTTCCTGTTTTCCTTATTTTGTACCATTGTGGCTGTTTAATGCACTGTATTTGCTTGAACTACATGCAGCGATCAGTGTGTCTGGGATGTGTCCAGAGCCAAGAGAGTGCCCCAAAGTGGGGACACTCTAGTCCAGGGGTGGGCAAAGGGCCCTGCGAGCTGGATCCGGCCCAAGCAGGTGGATCTGGCCCACGAAGACCCTGCTGATCCCCCGCCCAAAGGCCAATTAGTGCACAAAGTTTCCTCTGCCCTGCCCCCACCCTGCGCGGAGCACGCGGAGCTTAGAAACACTGCGCGCTCCTGGCAGGGCGGGAGGGGTAGGGTTGCCAGGTGTCCGGTTTTGAACCGAACAGTGCAGGATTTGAGCTTTCTGTTCGGGAAACAAACTGAGAAAATAGAAATGAGAAAATTGAACTGTGGTGTTTTCTCAGTGAGCTGTAATGTAGATTGTGATGCATGGCAAGTGTGCCCGGTATTTTTGTTGAAACCATCCGGCAACCGCAGGGAGGAGGCTCTGTGTGCTCCCCCACCCCCAAGCCCTGATTGGCCTGGGGGCAGAACGGGGACCGTGCAAAGTCTCCTCCCACTGCCAGGGACATGGGTTCCTAGGACAGGGGTGGGCAATAATTTTTTGCCAGGGTCCACTTCAGAAATTTTTGAAGTGGGCCTGAGCTGCTCCGGAAGGGGCGAGGACTCAGGGGGAAGGGACGGGGTCAGGATACTTCCCTGCTTCCCCATCCACAGACCACGATTGGTCTGGGGGTGGGAGAGTGCCTTTGCCAACCCCCCCCCCCTCCCCCGCCACCAGAGGTTCCCCCTAGGAACCCATGCCCCTAGCGGTGGGAGGAGACTTTGCGCGCTCCCCCTTCTGCCCCTAGGCTCTTCTAAGCGCTGCTCGCGGGGTGGGGGCAGGGCAGAGGAAACTTCATGCGCTTTCCCCTGCCCCAGGCCCTAACTGGCCTGTGGGTGGGGGAGTGGTTGGCCCTCCACAGGCCAATCAACCTGCTTGGCAGGCCGGACCCAGCCCACAGAGGCCTTTTTGCCCACCCCTGTCCTAGAAAGACCCTCTAGGGGGGACAAAGGCGCTTCCCCCACCCCCAGGCCAATCATGGTCTGGGGGGGTGGGGAAGTAGGAAAGTATCCTGGCCCCGCCCCTTCTACCTGAGGCCCCGCCCTTTCTACCTGAGGCCCCGCCCCTTCTGGAGCAGCCCTGGGCCACTTCAAAAATTTCTGAAGTGGCCCCAGCAAAAAATTATTGCCCACCCCTGCCCTAGTCCCTGTCTTAAGTGACCATGACAAGGCTGGGAGTCCAGCCCCCCAGGAATCCTGGGCCCAACCTTGTTGGGGTTACGAGGACTCTGCCACACAGTAGGTTGCCAGGGGTCCAGTATTCACCCGGACAGTCCGGTATTTTCGCCTCCTGTCCAGTAAAAAACAAAAATCAGAGAATACCGGACACTTGAGATGTTGGGTATTTTCTGAATTTTTCCCCAGCCAGGAGGCGAAAATGCCGGGCACCTGGCAACCCTACAAACACTCAGTGCCTGGCCTCCCCCCCCACAACCCCTCTCCTGACCCCCCCAAACCCCCAGCCCCCATGCTTACCTGCTTCCCCAAGGCTGCCAGCACAAAATGGCTGCTGACCAAAAGACCTAGGGGAAGCAATGCTTTCCCCTAGATCTTAGTGCTCAACCGCTCCCTGCACTCACTCGTAAAGGGGACATGCTGTTTTAACGCTGTTTTTTTGGCTTAAGTCCTTGGAGTCCTTTTTTTTTTTTTTTTTTTAAATAAACCAACAACTTTGGTCTCTCCCCTCTTTCCCCCCCCCCCTTCAACAGAATTTTTTCCCAGTGTTTTTTCTTTGGGGGGGGTATTTTTGTTTCAACCATCGGGCAACCCTAGACACAGGAGAGTGGAAGGAGAGCCCTCAGGGTCAGGGAGGCCGCTGGGTAAAAGGAGTGGGCCGATTCCACTGAGGTAGTGTTTACACCAGGCTCATTCCCCCCTTACATGTCCATCGGCAGAAAGGTGGAAGAGCAGAGGCTCAGATCTCAGCAGCCCAACCAATGCGAAAAGGTTTCAGCACTACAGCAGAACAAGCCCTCTCCTGCCCCACAATCAACGCTGCACAATCAGGGCCAGCAGAGCAATACTGCACAAGCAACCAGCCTCTCACCCCAGGGTGCACAGCCCAGACCTCAGACCCACCCACCAGCCCCTGGGCAGAGCTGCCCTGGTGCCGCACTGACAAGAGCAAGCGAATACGGTTGGCGCTGGCTGGGAGAGGAAATTCCACCTGCCACCAGCTAGTATCCTCCCTCCGGCTGAGATTGGCCACATCACACATAGAAGCTCAAGAAGCCCTAAAATATTAGAGCCACAACCTGTGAAATGAATCCAGCCCTTCGCCGCCCAGCTGATGAAAACAGCCCAGAACAACTCGGAACGGGGACAGCTCTGCCGCTCTTGGAGATGCATGCCTGCCAAACCCCCCGGGAAAGACAATTGTTTGCCGTGCTCAGGGAACTGATACCCAACTCTGAGACCCGTCCAGCTGCAGTCCCTCCTGCAACCTCTTGTGTTGGGCAAAGTGTCTGACTAGGGGCCGGGAAGCTCCAACCAAGGTGACCTCAGATCTGGATGTCTCATGACCTGTTTTATTCTTGTTTCACAGGCTCCTCTAAGGGCACTACAGAGACAGCTCTGGCGGCACTAAAGTCGATCCCTTCGTGGCCACAGAGGCAGGCAAAATCTCCTTGTTTGCACTGCTCGGCATCTCTGCAGCCATTGGCAAGTGGCCCATACGGCATTGCTGCCCCACCTGCATGATACAGCAACAGCAAACTGAGATGCCATGGGCTGAGGTTAGCCACAACCCCTAAACCCCAACACCCAGTTCTGTCCCTGCACCCTACTCCCCAAATCCCCAACTCATCACTTCTGCTCCCAACCCTGGACTCCCTCTTCTACCCTAAACCTGACCAGGGAGTCAATGTTTTGGTTATAAAAGGTAATAAAGATACAAAAGGGCTGGCAATTACAATAAGGATCATAGAATCCTAGGGCTGGAAGAGACCTCAGGAGGTCATCAAGTCCAACCCCCTCATCGAGTCCAGGATCTGGAAGTCCTTAGAGGAGCATGGAAAAGAGGAATCCCTTTGCATGGGGCGGGGTGGGGCTGTTGAAGAGAGAACAGGGACCTCTAACAGAGCCAAGCCTTCTGAGCCAAGGTCACATTTGGAAAAGAGGGAGACGTGAGGGGGTGGGAGAAAAGAAGGGGCCAAACCCCAGGGAAGGGCTGGCAGTGGTGCAGAGAAGTCCCACTTCCGCTGTGGTACTTCTGTGGCCCCGTCACCATGGTACCTGAGCGCCTCACTATGCCAGTCTCCTCCCAGCCCCAGGGAGGCTGAGCAGGGCCATTATCGCAATGCACAGGGGGCACACACAGACTAAGGGCAGATTTGCAAAGGCATGTGGGCACCTAGTGGGATTTTCAAAAGCAGCCAGAAGGTTTTGGTCCCTAAGGGTATGTCTACACTGCACTCCTCTTTCCAGAGAGGACTGCAAATGCAGCTGAGTGAAATTGCAAATGAAGTGCGGATTTGAATTTCCCGTGCTTCATTTGCATAATCACATCCTGACGCTTTTTTGAAATACCCTATTTTGAAAAAAGAAACGCTGTCTAGATGTGCTTATTTTGAAAGAAATCCCTCCTTTCTAAATTACCCTTAAACCTCATTTAGGCTATGTCTACACTACATCCCTCTGTCGACAGAGGGGTGTAAATGAAGCACTTTGAAAATGCAAATGAAGCCGTGATTTAAATATCCCACGGTTCATTTGCATAATCATGTAATGGCGCTCTTTCAAAAAAGCGCTATTTCGAAACTGAAACTGCAGTCTAGACATGGTTCTTTCAAAAACGGGGTGTTTTTTCATAAGATCCTGAGGTTTCAATTTCGAAATAGCACTTTTTCGAAAGAGCACGATTACGTGATTATGCAAATTAAGCATGGGCTATTTAAATCCCAGCTTCATTTGCACTTTCAAAGTGCTTCATTTACATCCCTCTGCCGACAGAGGGATGTAGTCTAGACGTAGCCCTTATAAGGAGTAAGGGTAATTTTGAAAGAAGGGTTTTCTTTCAAAATAACCACGTCTAGACAGCAGGTTTTTTTAAATACAGGTATTTCGAAAAAGTGGCTTGACACGATTATGCAAATAAAGTGCAGGAAATTCAAATCTGCGCTTCATTTGCAATTTCACTCAACTGCATTTACATTCCTCTCTTGAAAGTGGAATACGGCGTAGACATATAAAGCCCTGACCTGAAATCCCACAGGCAATCCGGGGGAGGGCGGATAAAACCCAGGTCTTTCAGGACTAGCGCCCTGTGCGCAGCCCAACCTGGCTCTCCTGCTTGCTGCAAAATAAGAGAGGACTGTGATAGATGGGAGCAACACCAAGAAGGCCAACTGTCTTAGACTCCAGGAAATGATCCTAGGGGACAGGGAAGGATGTACCAATACTGTGTTTTTACATGATCTCATGATTTAAAGCCAATCTCATGATTTTTGGTGAGCCTGACTCCTGATTTTCAACATTTCAGGTTGTCAATACTATGAAAGTGGCTTTGAAGTGTCAGTTTCACTCCAGTTTAAAGTCAATTTCTAGACTATTATTTGTCATGGGGTCACACCCTCAGGGCCCAAGTAGGTTCAGTATAAACTCATGGGCCTTGTCTTATCTGGATGTTTCCGAAGTTAAATGAGCTATTCCAAGTCCGGTGAACTGCAGAAAAGTGACAGAAAGTCAGCTAGATTTTTCTACAATTGATTTAAGTATTGTACTCAAGAGCTAGTAACAAAGTGAGAGTACATTACAGTCTTACACCTAATCAGTGTCCTCTCTGTGACTCGACACAAGATGTCAGACCGTATTAGTATTAGAGCTGAGTCGATCTAATATTTATTTACATAGGAATTAGATACAGGGCTCCTGCCAGCTGATGTCTAATTCATTATCTGCAAAACATCTGGAGTACTCAGGTGCCTGTGCAGCCTCTGGAATCACGGATAAAATTGCCTTCCCCCAATCTGATGTGGTGTCCCTTTGTCGCTGCATTTGCCTAATGTGCAGAATGGTCCACCTAGGGGTAGGACTCCAGTGCAGGAGCAGGCTTTGCACGCACACACACACACACACACACACACACACACACACACACACACACACACACACACACACACACACACACACACACACACACACACACACACACACACACACACACACACACACACCCAGCTCATTCTCCAGCCATCCCCACTGGCTGCAAATCACTGCAACCCGCATCAGGTGCAGCTTTACCCCTTGCCACCTGTGGATCCACATGTGGCGTGACAGCATCGGCTCTGCTGACTCAGACCATGCAGTCTCGTTTGCCAGTCCTTTGCGAGCAGAGCAGGCGTGGCCAGGAACATCCTGATGACTCAAATCGTTATCTGTGATTGCCCTACATGCCGGAGTCCCAGATTCTTGCAGGAACAAATGGCGGAGGACAGCTGAGGGGAACTCAGACTCTCTCCAGGCCCCTTGGGTGAGGCTGTCTTCACACTTGTGGCCACAGGTGCCAACTCTGTGCTCAGGCACCCTCTGCTGCTGTGCGAGGCTGCAGATCAGCAGTTCCGCAGCTGACGGGAGATGTTTGGGGAGATCAGTGAGCAGGCAGCCTCGGGGCTGAATGGGGGGTGCAAAGAGGTGGAGCGAGGGCTGTGGGGAGGGGCACAGTAGAGGCAGACCCTCAGGGCAGGGTATAGATGGGAGCACCCACTGGGGAAAGTGAGAGCCAGTGCCTGTGCCCTCCAGCACAGAGATCCGCGAACTGTGAGCACCACCCAGCCCCACCCTGCCCCCAGCTCTGCTCTGGCTCCTGCCTGACTCTCTTCCCAGCCTCAGCGTGATTCTACACCTGGCTGGAGGCCCAGCTGCCAGCCCCCGCCATGGCCTGGCAGTGGCTATTCTCTTACCCCCACTCCCAGCCTTGGCCTCGGCCATGACTCCAGACCTAGCCCTCGCTGCAGCTTCAGCCCCCTCTTCCCAGCCCATGTCCCCATTCCTGGCACTAGCTTATCCCTGAACAGCAGCAGGACGGGTAGAAATACTCTCTTTCATCATTCTAGTGCCAGCTAGTGCCACGTGGCCTGGAGGGCAGCTCAAGGGACCAGTCAGACCTGTTTTCGGCATGTTGTACTAGACAAGACAGGAGTAAGCTTCTAACATTAACCCAGAGAGCAAGAGGCAGCCCAGCCTGGGAGGGAAGGGGGGAGGGCTCTGTGGGCGGGCCCCCAGCAGGAGGGCTCTGCGGATGGGTGGGCCCCTGGGGGGCGGACTCTGCGGGTGGGCCCCCGGGGACAGGCAGAATCCAGTGCTTATGACAAAGTGGTGTTGCAAGTTCAAACTTCATTTAGGGAAGGCGAAAACAGCTTTGTGGCCCTTTCCTGTCTCCGGGGCCTGCAATGAACTGCAGGGCTGGTGTGCGGCTCCTGTCCCTCTGGGCCTTTCCCAGGACAGCGCTGGAGGGGCTAAGTGGCCCCATCCCCTCTCCGATCCCGTCACTCTTCCAGCTACGGACACTCCACCCCATCTCTCTGGGGGCAGCTCCACTGTCTGACCTACCCCAGACCCAGCCTCCATGGAGAGCCTCACACACCAGCCCTCACCCACCTCTGGGACCCAAAACTGCATCACCAGATTGTTCCAAGGGGCTGCATGACCCCCCTGTCCCATGGGGCTGGCTGTCTTCTCCCCCCGCTCTAGGCCTTGAGACCTCGGGGCTGCAACACTGCTCAGGTTTGGCCCCGCCGTGGGGAGGACAGGAGCCGGGGTAACCAAATGTGAGCGAGCGGCACTGCCACCGCCACTGCCTGAGCCAGGTCACAATGCCACCCTCACACCTTTAGTCCCGTTGGGGGAGGGGGGACCTGTGCAGCCCTGGAGGCTGCAACGCCCGGTGCAGAGAGCCAAGCCCAGCCAGCACCACAGCACAGGAACCGCCACTGTGGGGTGAGTGCTGGGCAGGACCCACCCCCCACCCCAGGGGCAGGATCCGACCAAAACAATGCCAGGGCCTCCACCCCAGACTATTTCCTGGGTCACGACAGGCCATCAATGTTGACAAACGGGTCCTGAGCCTCCAAAGGCTTCCTGTGTTAGGCCATGGGGGTGCCCAATGGCCGGGGGTGGGGGGAGGGACTGAGGAAGCAGCATGCAGATGGGGTTGGGTTACAGGAGCCTCCAATTAACGTGTCAGGAGGAGAGTATAATTGCCCAAAGAACCTTTCCTTCCTCCTGCCCTCCCCTGCCTGGCCCAGATGGCTGGTTAACCCCTACCATGACTGAGGCCACAAATCACCACAGCAAAACGGAGCCCACTCCTGGTGCAGGCAGTGGGGAATCGGCAAAAAGGAGCCAAACAGCCTTTGCTGCTTCTGCTGGGGGGGGGCTCTTCGAGGAGTGTGAAAAGCTGAGCTTTTAAGAAATGTTTTCCCAGGTCTGTGGGGGGCCCCTCAGCTCGGCCCCTCACTCCCCGCCTGGCCTGGGCATGTGGAACCATGGCCCCGAACACCTCCAGGCTCAGCAGCTCTCCCAAATCCAGAGCTCTCCCAAGCCTCCGAGTCGCCCTCTGGGTGCCAAGACTGTCACTCCCTGTACAAACATTCCTGAGGCTCGTGACTGGTTTATGGAGCAGGAAATGCACCTGTAATTAGGAGCCCAATGTTTACAAATTCATGGGAGGCCTGGGCTGACAGCTAGATGGAGCAGCAGCTAAGCTCCTGGGGTCAGCTCTCCACAAACACACAGCAACACCCCATCTGGCCCTAGTGCTGCTCATCAGAGGGCCACTAGTGCTACAGAAATAGCCCCTCCGCTGAGGCTGAAAAGCATTGTCCTCATGTTCAAGGTGGGGAAACTGAGGCACAGAGCAACCATGTGTCTTCCCCAAAGGCACATGGCCATGGAACCCCCAATAGACCTGGATCCCACACTCTGATCTAATCACCCCTCATTTCTAAACCAGCTGAAAACATTTTCAAGAGAAGAACTAACACACTTTCCAGCCTGGGTTGTCCCATAACTCAGCCCTAGTGATACACTTTTCGAAAGCCACCAATGCGTTCACCAGAGCAGAGCCCGACAGCACCTGGAACCCAGCAAGGAACAAGGAAAGGAACTGGGTGCTTGGAGTCACAGACATATAATGGGATCCAGGGTTTCCTTATCATTCGGCAGCTCTAGAAGGGTCTCTTGTTCACGCGAGTAACATTCCCACTGAATGGTTTCCCTGGATGCTCAAAGGGACCTGTGTGTCCAGAGTAGGTTTGTGGCACACTGACTGCTGCTGCCTGCTCAGTGCCTGAGTGCTCCAATGCCATGCACCCAGCTGGCCCCAGCACGCCACTGCCTGCCTCGCCCCCACCAGCCCAGCCGGCACTGCCCCACCACCACCCACCCAGCCCCACAACAGCTCTCCTCCGCCCGCCCAGCCAGCACCCATCACCTCCCGCCCTGCCTCACCAGCCCTGTCCAGCCAGCCAGCCTCACCCCACCACTGCCCACGCAGCCCCGCCACTCCACCACCCACCCTGCCCCACAACCACCAGCCCAGCCAGCCACCCTCACCCCAGATTTCTCTGTAAGGACTGCTGCTCCCTACCTAACTTGTTGAGTATCCCCACCTGGCCCCTGCCCAGTTTGTCCCAGCCCCTCAGCTGCTGTCTCCAAGCAGCTTCCTCGGGAGTCTCCCTTTTCCATCTTCCTGCTGACAGGCTGCAAGGGCCTCAAGATCCTGTCTGTCTCCAGAAATCCGGCAGCTCTGGGCAGCTGGCCAAGCCCTGGGACCATGGCTCTGCTCTCGCGCTGGCCTTTGTTTGGGATCCCAGGGACAACAACAAAGCTATTTCAGTCCTTAAGGCTCTTGTGAAGGCCCTCGCCCTTCCGCAGCTCCAAACAGGATGGCAAAAAACTAGCATCAGGCCCACCCCTGTGGGGTGCCTTCCTCTGCAGTCCTGAGCCATGGGGCCCTGCCCAGGGCCTGCAACCAGGGCTCTGGCCCCTCCTGGAGCTGTATGATCCGGAGTTCAGGAGCTCCCAGCCTGGCAAGACACATGTGGGGCAAGGGAACTCTCAGACCTCAGAGAATGAGGGACGCTCTGAAGTGACTTCCGCTCCCTCCTGGGCCTGGCACAGCAACACACATGGGCAGGTGCTGAAGTGTAAATGCTCAAAGCTGCAGACTGGCCAAGATTGCAGTGTTTACAGAGCCGCAAGGGGTGCTCCAAAGGGATAGGTCTCCCAGAGCAACAGGGAACACAGGGGAAGTGGCTCCCATGTCAGGCCTAGCCAGCTCCTTAGACAGCACAGTTCCCTTCTCCTGCCTCCTCCCCACTGCCAGCGATATGCACCCCGAGGGTGCTGTAGGTGTTAGCTGAAGGGCTTTGTCCTAAATTAAGGGCAGACCCACCCCTGTGCTCTGGGCTGGGCAACTTGCTGGAGGTTTAAGGAAACAAGATTCTGACACTAGCCCTTTGGGTAACGTCCCTGCAAGGCCGGTGCAGCAGAGCCCAGACCCAGGTGTGGAGATCAGTGTAGGCTGGAACCTGACAGTGATTTCCCACCCGCACTGGAAATCCCCCAGTCACTTCCATTTTATTTTCCATTTCTTTGTGTGCGCAGTTTTTAGAAAGAATGTTATAAAATGCTCTCAGCCTCTTTCATTCATCATTTTCACTTTGTTGGTTTGCCCTTTTTTCTTTTTGGAACACTGGATGGGGCCCTCAAGTCCAGTCCCTGCTGTCACGGGCAGCCCTGCCACACCACCACACCAGTTCCTTCAGAAACTTAGCAAACACCAGCTTTTCCCACCTCTTGCCAGTCTCCCTACATCCAGGCATTTTCAGGGCTGGACAGCAAATGACATCAAGAAATAAGAGTTGGAGCCATGGTCTATCTCTAACCCATTCTCCTGTTCCCACCGTGGTCAGTTCCAGTTGCTTCAGAGGAAATGAACAGAACCGAGCATTTTAACAAGTGATCTCTCCCCTGCAGGCCAGTCCCAGTTTCTGGCAGTTAGAGGTTTAGGGATACCCAGAACATGAGATTGTGTCTCTGACTACCTAGCTCTCAACCTCTTTCACCTTTCTTGGACCTATCTTTCACAACCTGATCTCATTTTTTTGTGAGCCCACTTCTACTTCTTTCACAACATCCCCTGGCAAGGGGATTAATTGTATGTTGTGTGAAGAAGGCCTTTTTTTTGTTTGTTTTAAACCTGCTGCCTATTAATATCATTGGGTGACTGTGACGGCGCGTTGGGGGTCCCCCGTCTCCTGTACCCTGAAATGGCACCAACAGACTGCACCAGCCGGTGGAACAGAGGAAGTTTATTGCCTCTCCAGGATACCGCACAGCACAGATGTAATCTGGTCACAGAGCTGGGCTAGGATGCCTCAGGCCCCCTTGAGATGGGGGGAGACTGGGCCCCTAAACTCCAGCCCCTTTCCCTAGGCTGTCTCCTCCATGCTCCCAGACAGCAACTAACTAACTCTCTTCCAGCCCTGCCCCCCAGCCAGGGCAGCATTCCACCTTCCTTTGTTCCTCTCCATGGGGGGTGTCTGGCCATACCGGTTGAGAGGTCCCTTTGCATAGTGACTCATCCTGTTTTGCTGGGTCGTGGTACCCACGGCAGCGGGGGGGGGGGGGGGGGGGGGGTTACCCCAGAGCCAGCAGCATAGAAACCAGCCAGGTATCCCCACTACATCACAGTGACCTCTGGTTCTCGTGTTAGGAGAAGGGGTACAGAATACGTCTTTATTCACTTTCTGCACCTTTACTATGCCCTTCCACTCCCTTCCCTCACCGTCGTCTCTTTTCCAACAGTCCCAGTCTTTTACTTTCTCATCAGATGGAAGATGTTCTATCCCCCTAATCATTTCTGTTGTGCTTCTCTGTACCTTTTCCAATGTTAATATATATATTTTATGAGATGGGGAGACCAGAACTACATACAATATTCAAGGTACGGGTGGACCACGAATTTATATGGAGTGATTGTTATTCACTGTCTTATGATCTACCCCTTTCCTAATGGTTCCTAACATTCCGTTAGCTGGTTTTGGCTGCCATTGCACGTTCAACAAATACTTTTAGAAGACTATTTCACAGTGACTCTAAGCGGGAAGGTAAAAAAGGAAAGCCAAATGAAAAACAAGAAACAAAATATTTTACAAAAAAAATCACAAAAATTGACACATTTTTCACAAAAAATATATTTGAAAAATAGCCATTTTTCCTTTAAAAACTTTCTGTTTGAAAAATGTCCCTAGCTCTTACTCTGACATCACTGGGGGAGGCAGACATGGATACATTTGAGAGATGGGCCAGTTAACCGGCCATGTGTCGGGAGCACCCCTACAAGCCCTACAAAGCTGCCCCTCGCTCCCCATGGGCTGTGCTCAGGATAGCCTTTGCTGTGCCAGGTGGCTACCCCCACCCCCACAGACTCTCTGCTAGTGCTGTGGGGCCCAGTTCTCATGTGCACCGAGAATGCCACCTGCACAGGGCTTCTCCCTGCCAGAACATAGCCCTATACCCAGCCACTGGCAAAGCGAGATTGGCCAGAACTGAGGAGGGCTGAGAGGGGAAGCCTGCATTGGAGCTATTCTCTGCTTCCAGGACACAAAGAGGACAATGAGAGGCACAGCAAACATTAGAGCAGTTTTCGTTTACGGGGGAAGAAGCAGGAATTCAAAGGAAATCCTGCCCATGGGATGTTTAGTGGGGCAGAGACAGGGCAGGCTTTTGCTGGTGCAGAGATTGCTGTGGAGGTGTTTCCTGTTCGCATGCTCTGGACTTAAATCTAATCTAAGCCTCGGCCAAGTAGATTGCTTAAACACGCAGTGCAGCCACTGTGCAGTGAAGCACAATAGCACAGGTCTGATTTCATGCCTCAGTGCGAGCTGAGCTTGGACAACAAGCCAGGGCAATCACCTGGGAACTGCTTTCGCTAACAACTGGGGCCACGTCTGCAGAGGTGTTCCTTGTCCTGCCCAAATCACCTTGCACTACAGTAACAGGGAGCGAGCCCCAGCCCAGGTCTTAGGCTGTCTGGAGACTGGCTCGTGGAGATCAGACATCTGGAAATGTCAGTGCTGCCAGGGGAGTGCTGTGCTGGAAAGTGACACCAGAAGCTCTGTGTTAAATTCCCCTGTGCTTGGTGTACAAGCAAAGGCTGTTTTCTCTGACTGTCCACCCTGCAGCCCATTCCTGGGACCAGAGACACATCAGGGATTTTCCATCACCAGGAATTAAGGTTCCGCCCCCAAAGCCCTCTGCACAGACAGTTTGGCGCCTTGCAGACCTACTCATGGTGCTGGACAGACCCCCACAGCAAAACAAGCACAAGAGTCCCCTGAGTCTGACAAAGCTGAGGACCAGCTCCAGCAGGAGGACTCTGCTGAGAAGGGGCCACTTAGAGGGGAAAGTCCGGAACCTGGCTAAGAGATCCCACGGGCTGGCAAGGTTCACATTTCAAACCCCAACATCCCTCTGCAAACTCCTTCCCTGAGGTTTTATTCCCTTTGCCCTCAGCACACGTTCCTTCCCGCTCGCTTCCCACCAGCCTCGCAGCAGAAGTGTGGTGGAAACTGCCACAAATTATTATTGACTCCAGATCCAGAGGCCCCTTCTGTGCACTGAGTTGGCTGGGTCTCCACTGGTTGTCACTAAGAACAGTTCATAAATGGCTCCTCACTGGCTGTCTCAGGAGAGGGGCCAAGCCCTGACCGGGCTGCAGAGACTAACTCTTTTCTCCCCTCTGGCAATTCCCCATTGTCTGGCCCTGGTGCAGTCAGCCAAAGCAAGTGCCATATGGATGTGAAATACCAGAAAATTAGAATGCCTTCCACCCCCACTTGTGCACTGGCCATGTAAATAGCTCCTCAAACTGCAGGACAGCACAGGGTCAGTCCCTTGGGTGCAGACAGTCTCTACACAAGTGCAACCTTCCGGTCAGTTCTGGCAGGAGAGGAGGGGGAGGGGAGGGAAGGGCGGGTGCAGAGGTGCCACTCCAGCAACCTTTCCCTTTTAACACTGCACCTTACCCACTAGGCTAGGAACCCCAGGGAGTATCACCCTCAAACATCTCCAGGCTGGAAACCCTGGACTGTCCGTGGAACCCTTGAGACCTGCTTTCCACTGCCACCAAGCTCTTCCCAATGCCCAGGTCAGTTTGTGCTGCTAGTCAGTTTCAGGTGAGTTATTGCTACAGCGATGCCTCAAGGGATTCCTGCTCCAACCCCACTCACCTTCGCTCCCAGTGCTGTCCCCCCACAAGCACCCACCTCCCCGCTCGCACCAGCCAGGCAGCACAAGCAACATTGGTACTTACCCATCGGATGCCCTGTATGCTGGGCAGGCTGCCCGCCTCCCCCTCCAGCCGGATCTGATAGCTGTAGCTCCGGAACAAGTGCATCTTCTTCACGAGCAGGTAGAGCCGGTGCCCTTCAGCAGTGGGGTCTCCGAGCCGGTGGAGCTGCGCTGGCGAGTCTTGGGGGCCAAGTCCGACATGCCACCTGCCCTGCGCGCCCCAGGCCACCTGTGTGCAGAGGGACCCTTGGCGTTCAGCCGGGCCGGGGCAGGCTCTGGCCACCCCCCTCCCGCAAGCTTTCCGCTTTCTCCGCTCCCGCCCCCCTGCACGAAGGGCAGCCAGCCGCGAACTCCCTCCCCTGTGTCTCACCTGCATGTCCCGCGGCTGAGCAAGTCACGGCTCCGGCTCCGGCAGGCGCCCCGCCGGCTGCCCTGGGGCTGTAGCCGGAGTAGCTGGGCTGGGGCGCGGCGAGTCCCCACCACTCGCGCTTCTCGGCGAGGGGTGCTTATGGCCCCGGAGCAGCCCTGGGCAAAACCATGGCTCCCGGGATCTCGCTCCCCGAGCTCCGGCGCAGCCGGCTGGAGACACGCTCAGTGCCGGCTGCTGCGCCTCCCCTCCGCGGGGGATTGGGAGCGAGCGCAGGAGACGCTCCAGCGCTTGGCGCAGGACCCGAGACTTCTCAGCTGCAAACGGCTCCAGCGCGGGCTGCGAGCGCCACGCCCCGAGCCCGTGCGAACTCTCCATGCGCAGCGCGCCCAGCACCGGGGCAGGCGCAGCTGAAGAGGCCCCAGCTACGGGATTCCCCTTCCTTGCTCAGGGTCTGGAGTGGAGCTAGCCCAGGGGGATGGGGCGGCCGCCGCGGCCCTCGGGGGCGGCCAGGGCCCAGGGCAGAGCCCGACGTGTCCCCTACCCAGAGCTGGGAGCCTTTCTCCAAAACTTTAGGCAGGAGAGAGCTTGAAGGCAGCAGACACTGCACGTGTCCTGCAGACAAAATGAGCCCAGAGCTAGTGACCAGAGCCTCTCTCAGTTGTTCCCTCTGCATTATTTGGTCCAGAAAAATAACAATTAATAACTAATAAAAAGCCTTTTCAGCGGAAATGAACCTTTCATCTGGGTCCTGATGTTCATGAGCTTTGGTGAATCGACAAGAAGGGAAAATTTCCCAAAACCACTTGGCACAATCCGGAAATGTTTCCATTTTTCCATTCATTTTTTCCTGGAATTTTTTTTAAATGTCCAGCATCTCCTGAAACAAAACTGGAATGTGGGCTGGCAACGGAGCGCTCCCAGGGCTGGGCGAAGGCAACATCCCAGACAATTAACTGGCTAAAGCTCTTATGATCGTCCCGGGCTCAGAATTAAATGCCTGGCCTCACCAGCACGGTTCCCAGGCCCATCTCATCCCTGTCCTGTCTGGCTGCACTCACACAAGCAGGGCTGTACCAAAGACAATTCCCCACAAATGGGAGTGCGGAGTTAGCAGTCCTATGGGAAAGTAGCGAGTGACACTAAGACCCAGATTCTCCACTGCGGGAGCAAAGGCTCTATTTGTGTCCCTAATCCCAGAGCCAGTTCTAAGAGAGATTGCTGAGCTCGGTCCCTTGCTCCTGGTAACAGCCCAGTGTGCCTTCTAGGAGCCAGGCTAGGAGTATAGCTGCCCACAGCCCTGCCTCCTGGCCACACAGGAGTCCATCCTGGCACTGATCTGACCTCCATTTTTGCAGTAGCTAGAAACCTGCATTCATGCAGCTCTCTGGTTCTTGGTCTGGTTCAGACCTGCATGGCTTTGTGAAACAGGGGACTCTGCTCTTCCTGCTCCCAGTGACAGCCCTGCCCGTCTTATCTGTTGGGAGTGGGAGCTCTTTGGGGCTTGTCTGTGCAGTGCTTGGTGCTATGCAGTCCCCAGCCTGGTTGTAACAACCATCACCATCAATGCCATCAATTGTACCTCCGCATAGCCTGGCCGGGAGACAGTGCCAGGCCTGGAGTCTGCCATGTGCACAGTCGGTGTGTCTGGAACATCTGAGTCAAAAGCCCAAGGCTGCTGTGGAATTGTCTTCACTGTTCATCTTTATCAGCAGCAGACACATGCAGCTTGAGAGCACCCTTCAGGCCTGAATGATTCCTGGATCTCAGAGCACTTCAGAGGCTGCATCCCTCACTCACCCACCACTCCCGGGCAGCAACATCCGGCCAGAATGTGACTGCTACTTGGAGAGGGCCACAACAGAGCCAAGGGGTAGCTGACACTTGGGTGGGGCTGGAGTCTGCACACTAACACAGGTACCCGCTGGGGGCCGCTGGCAATTGGGCTCACAGTCAAGGGTGACACTTTATCATGAGTGGTGGGAAGGGAAGGCTGGGACAGGCTGATCCTCTCCAAAGAGCCAGGAATGGCCCCTCCCTCACTCAGGACCCAGGGCCCTGATTCGGCAATGTCGCTGGATTCCAGGGGCTCAGGCCCCACCGTCCATCTTCTCGAAGCTGGGGAGACTGCAGGGGGGCCTCAGGGGGAAGTAGCGGGGCTAGGGACCTGCCAGAGGCTCTGAGGCGAAAGCGGAGCAAATCACACCACTCTCAATGCTGTTGTATCAGTCACCCTGGCTGAGGCCCCATGAAGGACTCTGGAGACATGGATTAACCTAAAGCCCCTGCAGGAAAAGGCAGCATAGGAATTGGTATTGCAGTTGTATCTTGGCTCTTGGACCATCACCTCCCTCCTGGCCCCCTGAGATCTAGCTGATCTCCCAGCACTGTGGCAGACCCCATGGCCCCCATAGATTGTTTTCCCACCATGGTATATTTGGAGCATTAAACAACAAACCACACCAAATGTTCCTCTTTCCCTGAGCCCTCTTACTACTGAAACTGACCCTCCTCCCCACAGCCTTCCTGCCCTCTCTGTCCCCATCCCAGGCCAAGAGCAGCCAATCAGCCCAACCTCTGAGTTAGCCCAGACCTGGAGGAGGCAGGGATAGCAGAGGTGGGAAATTCTCTGAATATGGACTCACATCTTAGCAATGGGGGATAAGGGCGGGAATTGGGGAAGGCCTTGGGCTGAGACAGGAATGGGGGAGGGGAGTCCAAGATGGCACCAGTGTTGCAAGCGGGGGTGATGAGGATGTTCTGGTGGACAAGGTGCTGGGCTGGGCAAGTGACTGTGTCTCTCTGAGTCTCAGTGCCCAATTACGACACTGTAAAAGGTGTAAATTACACAAGAGGCGCAGGCTGGGAAGGGCCCGCATTGCCTCACAGCTCCTGTGCGCCAGGTAGGTTGGTGAACTGGTGCACAGGCCAGGCCTCAGGGAATACCTCCAGCCTTCCAGGTGGTGGGCCTCTACGCCCAACACAGAACTGGCTCTGCCAGCTCCGCCTGCATGCACAGCTGCCCTGTGTACAGGGTGGCTGTGTCTACACTGCACCCCTTTTCCAGAAAAGGGATGCAGATTAGACACTTTGGAATAGCAAAATCTGCGGGGGATTTAAATATCCCCCGCGATATTTGCATTAACATGGCTGCCGCTTTTTTCCGGCTTGGAGATAAGCCGGAGAAAAGCACCAGTCTAGACGTGATTCTCCGGAAAATAAGCCCTTTTCCAGAGGATCTCTTATTCCTACTTTCAAGGAATTCCTACTTTCAAGTAGGAATAAAAGATCCTCCAGAAAAGGGCTTATTTTCCGGAGAATCACGTCTAGACTGGCGCTTTTCTCCAGCTTATCCCCAAGCCGGAAAAAAGCGACAGCCATGTTAATGCAAATACCGCGGGGGATATTTAAATCCCCCGCGGATTTTGCTATTCCAAAGTGTCTAATCTGCATCTCTTTTCCGGAAAAGGGGTTCAGTGTAGACACAGCCGGTATGTTCTGGAGCAGGGCACGGACTGGGGAGTGGCCAGGATATTCTTGCAGCCCCTGTGCCCTGAAATGGTCCATGGGGCCTGCACCAGGAGCCATGTTGGACCCCAGGAGCCCCTGAGTAAGAGACACAAACCTCCTGTCCATCTCCCAGTGCTGGCAAGGGCAGCCTTTCTGAAGCATGGATCCAATGGAGCACAAATCACTGAAGTGCCAGTGGTGCAGTGAGTGCCCCCAGCAGGGGACCTCTCCTGTAGGCATTAAGCAAACACGGTTCCCTGCAGAGTTCTCCTCTCGCTTCCTCTCTACTTTAGCTTCTGCAGAATCCTTTCCCCTCCCAGCATCCCCATAACCCTGCAGTAGCTGGGCAGGGTTCGTAATCCCTGACTCCGCCATTAGCACAGAAATAAACGAACACATTCGTTAACTGGTTACTGTTTAGTCAGTCCCTATTATCTGTTGTGTCTGGGTGAGCGACAACCCCAAACATCGCACTAAGCTAGCTGCACCGACCCAGCCAGCCCCTTCTGTAGCTCTCCCCCCTCCGACAGCAAACCTTTAACGCTGATCTTCTCCCGGCTCTGCTTCAGCCCCACAGGCACAGGCGTGCTGGGGGAGGTTTCTGAAGCATCCAGTAGCATCCATCCATATTTGTTGTAACATGAAAGACATGGTGAGGGGCCCTCCTCCCCCAGTGCACTTGCCATGTCTGAGTGAGGGCCCAGGCAGCCCTGTCTGCAAAGAAGCCCCCATGGAGTGAGCGCCCCCAAGGGAGCCAGGGACCTCTGTCCAGGAAGGCTGGTGCCTCGCTGTTCAATAGGAGCTGTCACTAGAGACTCATGTTTGTGGCGCAGGCAGCCACACGGCCTATCACTAGCCTGCTCTGAAAGAGGATGCAGCACACATATTGCTGGGGATGACCCCTCTGGGAAGCTGCCCAGCCCTGAAAGTAAATACTCTTGGCGGTATAATGCATGTGGATGTGCCAAGTTCACACATACAGAGCTCTTCGGCCTGACCCAGGCACCTGACTTCTGCTGACAAGTGCCTGAGCTCACTGAAATGCACAGCTACACACCCATGCATTTGACAGCTGTTGCAAACAGCTACTGGAGGAGGAAAAGGTAGAAAGGAGTTAATCTATGTGAGGTAACTCAGAAAAGCACTTGCCCTTGGGGACTCCCTCTTGAAGGCTGAGGTCAAATGCAACATCCTAGTGAAGCCTTGACACCTGGGCTTTGCTGCACTGGGGATTGGAGGTATCCCATTCATTGATCCCTCTAACCTTTTCCATCCATGTGCAGATTTTTTCCATCCATGTGCAGAATAAATTTTATGTGCACAGAGGCATGTACAAATGTGCATCACCAGGAGCTATACAAACGTAACCGTGGCCACGCTGCTAATCAGCTGGGCAGCATTTGAATCTCTTCTGAGTGGCTGCACAGGTGTACTGCTTATAGCGAACATGAGTCCTAACCTTTGGACAGCTCTCTTACTCCAGGCTAGCAACCATGAGAGCAAGACTGGCAACTGTCTGCTGATGCTTTTATCTTGACATCCTCCGGATCTGTTCTGAGCAGGATACAAAACCCCTGAATCCCCTGAACCCAATTGACCAACCCCCCCCCCTCTCTGCCCCCACCTCATGCATTCCTGGGCGTTACTCCCGGAACAGAGCAGGCCTGAGCCCTCCTTAGCTTGTAAACATTTCCAAGGTCACGGCCTAGGCTAGTGCAGCCGTGCTGGTGAGGAGGGAGCCTGTGACACACACAAAGCAGCACAGCCGTGTCCTCCTGGCCACTGGGCTATTCCGAATTCTCCTCAGCCCACAGTCAGGGCCAGATTTGCCAAAGCTCGGTGCTGAGACTGAGCACGTTGGGTGCTGGGCTCTTTCGGAAACCTGCCCATAACAGCACAGCCGGAGCTGCTGGGGGCTGCATCCGTCTGAGCACTTGTTAGGCGCGTCCATGGAGCTGGCCTGGTTTGAAAAGCCAGCCCTTGGCCTCCAGTACCAGGTGTGAGGTGGCACAATAGGCACCATTCCTGTGACAGCACCATCTGCAAGCCTGGCCGAGGTGCTGGGCAGCGTGGGGCAAGCTGGGATGGTGTCAGAGCACAGACACTGCACCTCCCCTTGTGTCAGGTGGTCTCCTGTTCGGGTTTCATACACTCCGTTCTGAGCAAGCTTGGTGCATGAACAGCTGGTATCTTCTAGGCACCCCATTCAGCAGAGCTCCTGCCCTGCCATAAAACACTTGCATAATGGCTCTGCGTTATCTGCATCTTTATCACCATATTTAACCTGCTCACTTTATCTGCACCTGACTAATAATTAATCTCTTGAAACAGCCGGGCCTGGCCCCAGATTAATCTGCGGTTCATGTGGAGTGCTCATTGGAATTTCTCTACCTCTTCTGGGATCTGCCACTTGGGAGCACCCTCTCCTGCAGTGCTGCGCCCCTCCCGCCCCCCCCCCCCCATCCACCCAGAAAATGAAAATCTTTCCTATTCTGTGGCATTGTTCCAATGCCTCTGGCTTTCCAAAGGGTGACGCTCTGGCAATGGCTCCAAGACAAAATGGGCTTTCATTGAAAAATGGCCATGTTCTAAAAAAGGAAACTTTTCCATGTGGGATTGTCGAGCTTGCTGACATGAGCTTCGGGGGGTAACCGAGGTAGTCTGCTACCAGACCATTTGCTTGCTGTTTTTTCTCATGTGAAAAATGACATGCTTCTGTGAGTCCCCCCCAGTCTCACAGCAACTAGCACCCAAATGCTTTCTGAACCACCCACAATTCACAGCGACTAGAAAATGTTGAATGAACAGAAAACGTGTCTCATTTGAACCTTTAGAAACAACTTCCAAATTTCCCATGTTTTTCTTTGTGGAAATAGGTTTCCATTTTCCAACCCATTCTGAAGTCGGCTCCTTCTCTGCTCCTTCACCCACCGTCAGCCCATGCCATTTCATCCCCCTCCCGCCTGGCCTTTGCACCCAATACTTTATGTAGCACAGCCAGGGGTCCATGCTCTGCCACGGCAGAGTCATTCTCAGCCCACTGGACGGGCAAAGGAGCTAAGCTCTTTGCGGTGATTTTGTCCTAGAGCAAAAACCTGGAGTTTCAGGGCCCTTCCAAACTGTGGCCAGATGCATTGTGGCCAAAACGTGGTTCAAGGGCCATTCTGGCAGCAGGGGTTTGCCAGACAAGACAAGTACTCCGGCCTACCCCTCCTCCCTGAGTTCTGCTGTGGTAGGGGCTAGGAGCAGAGCTCAGCAAAACCAGGGCTTGTGCTGCCAAAGCAATACAAGCGGCAGCCTTCGGGGCTGAGGATCTGGTGAGAAGAGTGTATTACCAAAAGGCATAAGCAACTTGCACAGGGCTGTTTCCAGTGGCTATGACCCCTGCATCTTGCACACCGTACTGGGGAACCATTGCAGGCTGGATTGTTGGTTGGTGTAAGTGTAAATCTGCACTTTGGCACTAATTCAATGCCAATGGGAGTGAGCTGGGGGCAGGACATGCGCACATCAGGGTGGGGGAGAGGTTAGGAACTCACCCCCTGGCTTCACTGGAGCCCAGGTTTATCCAGGCATGTCCCAGCTCATCTTTTCCTTGGGTAAGGCTTTTGAGGAGTGTGTGGGCAGGGTCAGTCTAGGCTTAAGGTGTGGTCTGGGAGAGATGGAAATAGGGCCCACAGTGGATGGCACTAGAGGGGTGATTGGAAAATGCAAACGACTACTGCGGCAAATAGTGAAACCAGCCAGGCTAGTGCAGGGTAGCCCTGGCCGTGTGAGCACACAGTGGGCCATGCCTGGCTCTGAAGAAGCTCTGGGATCAGCACCAAAGGGAAGGTAACCAGGCTGGGGCTGCATGGCTGAAAGCCTCAGACTCCCATCTCTCGTCCTGAGCAATGGGCTCTCAGGTCTGGGGATCTCTTCCCCATGTGCTGGGTGGCTCCTGTGCTGCGTGTGGATGAGGGGAGGGCACGCTGCTGGGCAGGTGCCTATTCTGCCAGCATCTCCATAGCCATTACTGGCAGCATGCTGAGGGGGTGGACCAGGAGTATGCTGGAGGGAATGTGTAACGTGTCCTTCCTGGATGTGTGCAACACTAGCAGGACTAACGGTTCCTCCCTCTGTTCCCGGCTGTGTCTGGATGCCCCTGGCCCCTTTGCATGACTGCCCAGGTCACACCCAAACCATCCTCGGCTCGTGGCTCCATCCCCTCCACAGTAAGCTCCAGTTGCATAGCACCAGCCAGCACTGAGCTGGCTCACACCCCGGGAGCACCAATTGTGACACGCTAGCATGAGTCATGGGCGCAGGGTTATGGCAACCGATGAACATCCCCAACCTGAATGGGGGGTATTGGAGCCTCCTGCTGACCCGCCTCCTCCCCTTGTACCTAGGCAGGGCACCCAAAGGGGGGAAGGCATGGCCAACAATGTGGTCCAGAGACCCTCTATGCCCTGAGGACAAGGCTGCTGGACTGGCTCCTGACCCCAGGGAGGCTCCTCAGGCACCAGCCACAAGAATTTTATTCTTCAAATACAAACTCACCAAGTAGCCCCCCTGCTCCAGAGCAGGCCACTTCTAGTAGCTCACCCCCAATTCTTAGCATCTCAGCTGGGAAACAGCTGATCGGTCACATCCCTCAAAGGGCAGCCACCCTGGGAGGCTGGATACTCAGCTAGGAGCTGTCTCCGCTCTCTGGGGCATGCAGCAGAAGCACACAGCAGCAGCTCAGTAACAGAGGCTGCGGGTTCCCTGTTCTCACCATCCAGCCTCCATGTGCTGGGCAGGCTCCTCCTGTGGGGCTAGTGGTGGATCAGTTTGCTCCTATTAGCAGCATAGAGCGTGGCTACAGAAATAGTCTCCAGAGATGAGGGGCCCCATGGGATCCTGCTCCAGCCAGTGAGTCATGCCAGCCCACTTGGACTGTCACATCTGGCTGATTGTGGCGTTCACAGCCATAAACCAGCACACTTCCTGACTGCATGGGAGCAGCATCCCCATCTCACTGGGGCACAGCCAAGTCCTCTGGGCACCTCTGGGCCAGGGCAGGTGGGTCCAGTCCTGGCTGGCTCTAACCATCCTTCCCGCAAGCTGCAGCAGACGAACAGCCCTTGGAAGAGGTGACTTGCTTCCTGAGCTTTGAAAGATCATGCAGCAATAGCTCCACTGACATCCCAGGGCAAACTCATCAGCACCAACCCCAGAGGCCTCTGGGAAGGGACTTTGATCCACAGGGGCAGCTCATCTTCAGGAGAGGAGACAATCCAAAGGGAGCAGGAGGGTAGCTGGGCCAGCCAACCAGCAGAGATGCTGTATAAACGCCACTCCCTTCCCCTACCCACCAGCCAACACACGTCTGCACCGTGTGCTCCCCCTGCCACCTCCTCACCCCTGCTGGGGCTGCCTTCTCTAGCACAGGCTGCCCTGGCCTCAGAGCCTACCGCACCTGGTGATGGTGCATAGGCCCCCAGAGGGCAATGCAGAAGGCTTTGCAATGGGGGAGCAGGGGCCACTCCTGGGGACCTGAGCTCCTGGAAAACATAGAGGATTGAGATGAGTAGCTTGGGAGTCCAGAAACAGCTGCAGCCCCTGCCTGAGTCACTATTGGAAGGTAAGGCAGGGAGACCCCACGGATCAAGGTTCTCCAGAGAAAAGTTTGAACTTCCTGCCTCCAACTTGAGAATCAAGCCCAAAACGCTGCTCTTCGTGTGGCTCCAGTCTGGCCCCAAAGCTGCTGGCCTCTTCCTCCCCTGAGAGGGGGAGGGAGTGGAAGACGCTTGTGTCCTGCAGTGGCCTGCACAATGAGTTCCCCAGATAGCCAGGTGGACACAATACCCTGGCATTGCCATAGCAAACCAGAGCAGTGTCATCTAGTCCAGCTCCTGGCTTGGACTCCAGCCAGGAGCGGCTGCTTCAGAAGAAGCTGCAGGAAACCCTCTAGTGGGCAATTCTGGAATAACCTGTCCTAGCTTTCTAGCCCCCCTCCAATGACTGGATCATGCCAGGAGGCACCAGGTTTATACAGCCCTGGGGCCTTTCTTCCTTCTCCAGTGGAAGGGGGAGATAAACACCTGTTCTTGAGAGTCCTATCTGCAATGGCATTCAGTGGCAGGGAGTATCACAGGCTCATTGTGCCATGCAAAAGTATTTTCGTCCCTCTAACGGTCCGTCTGCTGCCCCGGAGCAAGGCGAGGACACGAGTGCATGAAAGCTGAAGGGCTGCTGGGGAAAGTCAGTGCAGGGGGTTCCTGATGCTGAAGGAGGCGTTCCTGAGCAGGGAGATGTGGAGTGCTGCAGGAAAGCTGGTCTGGGGGTAATTCCCAACCTGCCAGCATTTCCCTGGGGCTGTCCCCGGAATCCAGCAAAGGAGCCCCTCCCAGTCTGAGTCTTGCATGTGCCATTAATAACATAGGCCAAGGGAAAGCTTTAGAGATGCCCCAGCCTGTGCCTTTTCCCCACTCTGCTTCTATTGCTGCCATTGGTCCTTGGGACTGGCCCAGTCTGGGCCACAGCCCTCCCATCTGCCAGCAGCACAGCGCTATGGGGCAGGGTTTCACACCTGTGGCCCCCTTTGTCCTGACAGGTGCCAAGGTGAATGGGAGCCCCACGTTGCACACCCCAGCCAGAGTGAGGAGTGCATCAAACTGTGCACTTCCCCTCACTGTCCCTGATGAAGGGGAATAGCCAGCAGTGTCCCTGTACAAATGGGTAGAGGGAGCTTCCGCCCTGCCCATCCTCCCTAACAGGCACCTGGCAGGTGGAAGGCTCAGGGCTGGGACCCCCAGCCAGCCCCTGTCACCTGCCTAGGGATTCTGCCACTTTTCTGTGTGGTTTGATGAGAAGTAATCACATTCCAGGCACATCCCATTGTCCGGCACAACCAAACCCTGACCTTGCTTTCGGTTATCATAGGAGGAAGCTGAATACAGATTTGGTGGTCCTAGCGTTTAGGAGGAGTTCTTGAATACAAAGACAAACACTTTCTCAAATATACAGAAGATTAGTAAACCCAAAAGGAAGTCTCTTTCCTGGGATTCAGGGGTGGCCAGCCCTCCTCCTTGGGACCAGCGTTTCCCTGGGAGCTTCCCTCCCAGAGCAGAATGTCTCTCTCCCTGCAACTGAGCCCTGGTGGTCCCTGGACTCCCAAGCCTAGGGAGAGGGCCTGAGCCCCAAACCTACACAGCTACGTGTAGGTCAAGCCAGACTGTGGAACTCCCTGCTGTTTTGCCACTCACCGTGTAGCTGTACCTTCAGGGTGCAAGGAGAGAACCAGTTAACCATTTACCGAGTAATGATTACCAGGTAAATGGTTAACCAGCTGCTCCTGCCCAGCTGGGCCCACTGTGCCATGCTGCAGGCGGAGGGGCACCCCAGCCCAGCCAGGCTAACTTTTTAAATGGGATTTTACATCCTGACTGTACCTGTAGGGCCAGCAAGCTGTGGACAGTCCCTCTTGGAGCTCAGCTGGCTGTTTTTCAGATAGATGCTGCTCCCAGACCAACTTCCTGCTGTGGTGTTGCTAACACTGTCTAGTCTGCAGCATGCCATGACAGATTAAACATGTCCTTGCCCTCCTGCAGCCCTTGGTGCTTGGAGAAGAACCACTCCTCAGGTTCCCACTGAGAACAGCTCTGCAGAGACTGTCTGCTGTGTAAGGATAAGGCCGTGTAGTAAGATCAGTAGCCATATTGTAAGGCCTAAGCCTAAAGCCTTTGTCTTTAGCCAAACTGAAAGAGCAGCAGCCATTAGCTGCAAAGCAGGAAGTGACATACTCATATTCCGTCTAGTGTAATGCCAGAATGTTACCATGCCAGAATGCCAGAATGCCCTGTACTAATAGTGCCCAATATCAGAAGATAAAGAAACAGAGCTTAAGATGGCTAAAGAAAACTTAGTTTGAGAGAATTTTGTCTGGCAAGAAACTCCTTATCAATAGTTGGGATTCTGAAATCCTCATTTCTTTACTGTTCAGTGATTATAGTCCCCTGTTCCCTATTGTTGACTGTATGGTCTCTGGTTCTTTAATTGCTTTTGTCTGATGGAGAATTAATTTTGCAACCTGTAAGTCAGTTCTCCAAAATGAATTATGGTGGTGGGGTATAACTGGCTAGAGAATTATGTTACAATATGCTTAGGATTGGTGAGTAAAATAATTGGTTAAGGTATAACTAAGCAGGACTCAAGTGTCACTATATAAACTGGGGTTCAAACAGGAGTTCTTTGGGAATTGACACCAGGAAAAGCCCCAAGTTTAGAGCTGCCAGATCTCAACCCTGTGTCAATGCACCAGGCAAAAACTGTGAAGTCCTCAAGATAGCCCTGCTCCTGACTGTTCATCTATCTTGTTGGGAGTGGCGAGCATTGTTTGTAGCCTGAGCTTTCTGGTTTCGGTGATTGCTGATGGATAGAGGTTAAGTAGAATATTACTGTGTAAGGCTTTTTCACTGGTAAAGGACAGAGTGTAAGATTATGCCTGAGCCTAGCAATGAGCCTAGTTCCCACAGCCAATCAGCCAGAGTACAGGCTGAGAGCAGGAATTCGCCATGGTGCCCCCAGCCAGTAGGTGAGTGTTCAGAGAAGAGGCCCCATCAAGAAAAGTACTTGTGCTCTGTCTGTGCACAGTGGCTTGTCCAGTGCATGCACCCAGTGAGCCTATGACCACACTGCCCCAGTCTGGAGCCACACAAAGAATCTGACAGGCATTTGGGATTCTTTTGGTTCAGATCACTTTGTACCAGCTGACTCATCCTGGAGCTCTCCAGTCAGGATCATGGAGGCCCCCTTGTGGAGGTGCTGCCGAATTGCCAGCACCATTTTCTAAAGCTGAAAATCAGGCTGTTTCCAAGTTTTTGGTCCAAAATATTGGCACCAGCACAAATGGCCAGATGAAAGGTCCCCTGAGAGTTCTCCATCTCCAACCCCTCCTCCACCTAGCCTAGGCAAAGCCTCTGGGCTCCAGCTGCCATCAATTCCCTACTAACACCTCAGAACCCACCCCCACTAGTGCTGTCATGTGCAACCTTGGGTGCACACTGATGTGCCCATTCTCTGAGACCCCTGAAGATTCATTGGGTCCTGGATCCACACCTCCAGGAGCTCTCTGGGAGCTGTAGCTAACATGCACCCAACCAGGCGCTGCATAAGAACAGCAGGTGGCACTTCCTGGGGCCTGAGGACTGATCCCCTGGTAGGTTATCAGGAAGAACTGGAAAATGAGGCCTGCATAAGGGACTGGTTGGAGGGGGTGGGTAGGAGTTTGGCTGCTCCACACAGCACATGCCTGAGGACATCAAGCCCTTCAAGCATGAGCCCCCTTGGGAAAGACCCAGTGGCTGGAAGTTGAAGCAAGATGAAGTCAGACTGGAAACAGAATCATAAAAGATGAGGGTTGGAAGAGACCTCAGGAGGCCATCTGCTCCAACCCCTGCTCCAAGCAGGACCAGCCCCAATTACAGCACACGTACAGCCACACTTGTTTTTAACAGTGCGAGTAATTAACCTTTGGACCAACTTACCAAGGGATCTTCTCCATCACTGGCACCTTTTTAATGTAGTTTGGATATTTTTCCACAATATGCGTTTTAGCTCAAGCAAGAATGAATTCAGGGCAGTCGTGTGGCCTGTGCTCTGCAGGTGAGACTAGATGGCCCCTCCTGAAGTCTAGGAATAAGTGTCCCTGTTTGGACTCAAGAGGGAACATACATTGGCATGTGAGGGAGCCTCACTCAGGACTCCACGCTGCCACGTGGGGCCTCTTCTCATCTGAGGCAGTTCTAGGAACCCTCCTTGTCCACACTAAAACTCCAACACGCAGCATGGCCAACACTGAAGCACGTGTCACCTCAGCACTCCTCTCCATGGAAGCTGGGAGCTCTGCAGGCAGGGGACGCCAGCAGCTTGCCACAGGATCCAGTCGCTGACCAGAGAGGTTCCCAGAGCTAAATACTTTTCAGGAGTGGCATTCGGACTATACCCAGGCTCTGGGATCCTTCCTCCTCACAGGGTCCTGGAACCCAAGCTCCAGCCCAAGCCTGAACAACTACACCACAATTAAACAGCCTCTTGGCCTTAGCCTGAGCCAGCTAGCATGGACCAGCTGTGGCTTTGAACTGCAATGTAGACATCCCCTTGAGCTGGAATCCCATTTCACTTGCACCAGTCTCATACCGGGGTGTCAGTAAAGGAACTCCTTTTGACTGATGCTGGGGTGGGAGGGAAGAGCCTCACGCCCTTTCTGAGATCCCAGCCTAGTTGCTGTCAGCAGGACTGTTCCACCTGCCAGTTCACAGGGCCCTCCCAAACTCTCTTGCCCTAGCACACAAGCTGAACCCTGACTTTACACAGGTTTTGGGGGCCTGCCTTTGCCCCCACCCTGAGACCTCAGCAAGCTCTGGGTTTGGCTCACACTACGGGGAGAGTGACAAGGCGATTTGGCAGAAAGTGAGGGCTCCTCTGAGCAGGGGCGGATAAGAGTTTTGTGGGGCCCAAGGCAGCACAATTTTGCGGGGCCCCCCTTTGGAGACAAAATAGAAAAGAGGCATCAAATGTGCAAATTGAAGGCTATTTTTCATATTAAATGTGAATTGGGTAAATTTGATAGAAACTTAATTTAGTTGGATAATTTTTATTTTAATTATATTGTAATTCATTCTCAAACACAATTCTGCATTAATAATTAAACATTTTAATTTGTATTTAAGTCTACTATAGCTGTCTAGCTCTTCTGGCAGCACATTCTTCAATTATGTCAGTAAAGTCCAATTTTTTACACAGGTCGTTTTCAATCGATATAATCGAAAGACCTACAAAATGGTCCTGGCTCACAGTAGAGTCTCTTTGGCTGCCCATGGCTGGTATTTGCCAGGCGGCGTTGGGACTTGCGGGGGCCAGGTGGAGTGTGGGTGTTGAGACTTGGGGGGGGCAGAGGGTGTGTGGGTGTTGGGGCTTGAGGGGGCAGGCAGCGTTGAGTGTTGGGGGGAGGCAGCATGTGGCTGTTGGGACTTGGGGGTCCAGGCAGCATTAGGTGTTGAGATTTGGGGGGGGACAGGCAGTGTGTGGGTGCTGGGATTTGGGGGGGCAGGCAGCGTGTGGTTACTCGGGTTGGGGGGCAGGCAGGGTGTGGGTGCTAGGATTTGGGGGGCAGGCAGAGTGTGGGTGTTGGGACCTGGGGAGAGGCAGCGTGTGGTTACTGGGGTTGGGAGACAGGCAGGATGTGGCTATGTGGAGGATGGCGCACAGATGGGCCATAGGGAGGACCAGCGGGCAGAGGTGTCTGACTCATCAGACAGGCCAAAATGACCATTTCAGCCTCTTGAACAGCTCCTGGCTGGGCGGGGGCAGCTGGCAACTCCCCCAGCTACCAGGGGCATGTGTGGGGGGGGAGGGGGTGCTGTCTGTGGAGCTGCATCACATTGTGCCCATGAGTGGGGGAAGGTGGGGACTGGCGAGAGGAGACGGGGTGTCCCTGGCTGGTGGCTCGCTCTGCCCCCGGGAGCAGCGGGAAAGGGGTCTGGTCTCCCCTCGGGGGAGAGACTGTGCCACCCCCAGCCTCTCTCTGGGCGGGGCAGGTGGGTGGAGCAGCGGGATACGGGCACCATGGCCAGGTGTCGCCCTTCGCCTCCATGGTAATGAGCTGCCGTGCGTGCCATTGGCTAACGGAGCCACTCATGGGCTCGCAGCGAAGGGCAGCGGCGGAGCAGCAGGTAAGGGCAGCAGCGGCAGATATACGGCAGGGTGAGCGTGGCTGGCGCGGGGCCTATTGAAGCGCGGGGCCCAGGGCAGCCGTCCTGCTCGCCCTGCCCTATATCCGCCGCTGCCTCTGAGTCCCCCAAGAGATGAGCCAGACCAACCTTTCAGGCATGTTTGCCCAGTCCCTCCTCTGTGCTTCACCCTCTGACCGGCAAGATCTCCAAATCTAGCTTTCAAAGCCCTCTCTAGCTTTCTCTTGGGCCCGTTCATAAATCAATTCCAGGAAAAAATAAACTTCCAGGAACGCAGCAGACTGGCCTCAGCTTTCTGTGGGAAATGCAGCAAACACGCATTGTCAGCACTGAATAAAGCCTGTGACATGTCAGAGCTAATTCTCTTTATAGCTCCAGGCCTGGCCTTTCCCACACCCAAGAGCTGGTACCAGCCTGCTAGCAGCTCCCCAGGGACCAATTCCCCTTGCAAATGGATCCATGCCATCAAGGCTATATTTGGGGTCATTACAGTGCCCCAGGTACTGTGAAAAGGAGTCCTGTTTGTTAGCTGTCAAGATTTGCCCTAGCTAGGGTTAGTACCACACTCAGACTGCCCGGTTCTGAAGGTCTAGTAAGGACATGACAGCAGAGTCTTTAGCCTGGGCTCCCTGGGTACATCTACACAGCAGGGCTTAACTTGAAATAAGCTATGCAATCTGAGCTATGTCAATTACGTAGGTTATTTTGAATTGCTTATTTCGAAATTGGGAGCGTCTACACGGCACTCATTTCGAAATAGAGCGCTCTTCCCTTACTCCTCGTACAGTGAGAGTTACAGGAGTCGGAGTAAGAAATCCTCCAGCTTGACAGTACTTCAACATCATTTCAAAATAACTGCCTGCTGTGTAGACGTGGACTAAGTCATTTTGAAATAATGTTGCTTATTTTGAAATAACTGTGAGCTGGAGCAGAGAAGTGGGAGTCTAGCCTTCAACTTGTCCAGCTAGCACAAGTTCAAAGCCTCTGTCTTGCTTTCCATCATTCATAGACATGTTAGGAGTCAGTCTGATGCCCCCCTGAGCAGCCTAGGCTAGAAAAACCTCCGAAGTGCAGCTATTTCTTATCCATCTGTCCGTGCTGGTGGGAGGAGCCGTGTAACAGCAGGACAGTTTACCAAAGAGAGAAAGAGGCCACGTGCAAACTGAGTCATGCACAGATGAGCCTCCGTTTCAGCCTGGTTGGTTCAGGGGACTGCTAGTCCTCCTTGCCCCCACCCCCAAGCATTCAGGCCACTGGCCAGGGCACTTTGGCTCATGAGTCACACAGGCCATCTCAAATGAGAGCACCCTGTGACAATGAGTGACCAATCATGAGCTCCCCAGTGGCAGTTAAAAATAATGAGCTAGTGAAAGAAAAACGATTTGTGAAAAAAACCACAAGGCTGGAATTTTCATATGAAGTTTTCAGCAAAAAAATGGTAAAATACTAAAAATATTGCCAATGTCACCAGAAGCAGCAATATGTGCCCATGCTGTACTGAGGCCCTGTGAGCCTCTGGAGGCCTGTTTATGTGGGTACTTCATGTTCCACCAATGCCATGGCAGCTGAGGCCCTCTTCCTCTTCAGGCAAACTGAAGTTATTGCTTTCACTGAAAGAGTCACTCTGCTACCCAGACCAGAATGGGTGGTCTGATGCTCCCTTTTGGCCTTAAATTCTCTAAGTCCCTCCCAGAGATTGGTGACTGCACCCTCACAACTCCCTTATGAGACCGGAAGGTATGATCCCCATTTTACAAATGGGGAAATTGAGGCACACAGGGGGGAGGGGGGTTGGTGTGTGTTTTCTAAGGACCAGATTTTCAAACAGGCCCAGGATCCCACCATGAGTCTGAGGCAGAACCATCTTATCCCCAACTTTCCCTTTCTCGGTCCTTCACCCTTGCCTGTTTATGGCCCCTGCTAATAGTTTCTGTGATGCACATTTCAAACATTTTTGGATGTTTGCAAGATTGTCAATAGGCCATCAGCCTCAGGCACTTATCAGGTCCCCATCACTGCAGTGTCTGGGCACTTCCCAATATTTAATGCCTTTATCCTCCCATCGCCTGTGAGGCAGGGCGAGGCAAGGCAGGGCGAGGCAAGGCAGGGCATCCCATTGTATACATGGTGAGCAGAGGCCCTGGTCACAGAGGGAGTCTGTGCTGGAGCCAGCAACAGAACCCTGCTCTCCCAGCTCATCCTTCCTCTCAAATCATCCATACTTGCTGGGGCACTATCAAATTCACAGTCCACTTTGGTCTATTTCATGGTCATAGGATTTTTAAAATAGTAAATGTCATTATTTCAGATGTTTAAATCTGACATTTCACAGCACTATAATCATAGGGGTCCTGACCCAAAAACGAATTGGGGAGTTGCAAGGTTATTGTAGGGGGGTGCCCATAATGCCACCCTGGCCATGTCTATACTGCACCAGTTTTGCACAATACATATGCAAATGAGGCTAAGTGTCGAATATCGCTGAGCCTCATTTGCATAATTAATGGGTTCCCGCTTTTTGTGCAAAAACCCCTTCTTGTGCAAGAGCCGTTCTTCCAGAAAAAAATGCGGAAGAACGGCTCTTGCACAAGAGGGGGGTTTTGCGCAAAAAGGAGCCATATAGACGGCTCCTTTTTGTGCAAAAGTCTCCTGCGCAAAAAGCGGTCACTCATTAATTATGTAAATGAAGCTCAGTGATATTCCACGCTTAGCCTCATTTGCATATTTCTTGCACAAAACGGGTGCAATATAGATATAGTCCCTGACTTCTGCACAACTGCTGCCAGTGGCACAGCCTTCAGAGCTGGGTGTCCAGAGACCAATGGCTGTGGCCAGTGGCCCAGCTTTGAAAGCAGAACACAAAAGTAAAGATGGTATGGTATGGTATTGCCAGTCTGATGTCTGTGCTGCTGCCTTAGGCCGCTGCTCTCCAGCCACCCCGCTCTGACAGCAGTGCAGAACTAAGTGTGACAACACTACAGCCCTCTAAAATAACTGTACAGTCCATCTATTTCATCTGAAGATGCGGGTTGTACCCATGAACGCTCATGATACTATCTATATTATTTGTTAGTCTCTAAGGTGCTGCAGGACCATTCATTATTTTTTAAGTTTGTACAACTCACTTTTGGCTTAAGACTCCCAGTTTGAGAAACAGTGGTCTCACCTATAGTACATGATAAAAGCACACAAAAGACCAGAGTTCATGTGGAGAGACCAGATTTCAAAGCCTGTGATGCATTGTGCATGGCTGAGAATTTGGTAGGGCCCTAATAATTGCTGAATAATGAAAACTATATCCACAAAGCCTTCTGAAAATCACCTCGGTGGGATAGCTGCTGGGGGAGCCACTTCCGGCCAGCTCTGCTGTGCCCTGCTAGAGAGAGTCTCCTTCCCACATTGGAGTTTGTTCAGGGAAACTTTGCTCTTGATCTCATAAGAACGTCCAGACTGGGTCAGCCCCAAGGTCCATCTAGCCCAGTGTCCTGTCTGCTGACAGTGGCCTGTGCCAGGTGCCCGCAAGGAAATGATTCATCCCCTGTTGCCCATTCCCAGCTTCTGGCAGACAGAGGCTAGGGACACCATTCCTGCCCAGCCAGGCCAGCCTGATGAAGCGACCCTCCATGAACTCATGTCAATAGTATAGAACAGTGTATTTCGTGAGTGCAGATCTAAATCTGAAGTTTCACAGCATTGTAATGTGGTGGGTCCCACGCTCCCATTTTCACAGCGACTGCTCCCAAGGCAGCGGTGCATGCCCCCGTGCTCTCCCACCCGGATGAGGGCAGTGAATCTTCCTGGCAGTGTCAGGATTCCCTAGCACAGACCCGCCCACCAGCTGCAGAGTGATTGGGGCAGAGGGGTGGCTCCTGGCTGTCATGTTTGCCCTGGCAGTGTGTGTGCCTAGCACTGTGGGGAGCCAATGGTGCATCCACTCCTGTCTTGACGGCAGAGCCAAGCTGAGGGCTCTGGCAGTTTCCATTAGCAGTTTGCAACCCCCAAGGAAATCTCACATACCTGCTGATTGTTCTCAAGAGCTGCGGGGGCCCCACAGGCCTGGCCAGGATGACTGGAAGTGCTGGCTGCCTCCCCTTCTCTTGCTCTCTCTCGCTCTCTCTGCAGGCTCTCTGACGCAGGAAGACCTAGTGCAACTCTGGTTTTGATGTGGCCTCTCTGGCAAGCAGAGTGCTCACCCCCGGTCCTGCTCGGTGGGTGGGGGAGGGGCAGTGATGGGGGCAGGAGAGGAGGAAAGCAGCTTTGTATTTCTTATCACATCTCTGTTAACTAAGAAAAGCAACAGTTTCCTCCTTGACCAATGAATGGCTGCACACTGTTCAGCCTAGGTCCTTTGCTCTCACTGGAATGGCCCCTCTAAGCTGCCCTCCTGGACCAGAAGAAACAGGATTCCCAGGGGTTCTTTATGGAGATCCCTGAAGCAGTCCAGACCCTGGGGCCTTTCTGGTGCTCACTCATTCCTCCAGAATGGAGCAATGGGGGTCAGGGAAAGTGGACCCCAAAACCTTCTTTGGATTCTTCTGACTCGGTCCCTGATGCTCAGAACTGAGACTTCCTGGCTGGGAGTGACTCCAGAAGGGCACCCAAGCCAGCTGCCTGCTACAGCCCTTGTTCTGAGTCAGGGATGGGCCCACGAGATGCCATGTCTGCAGGTACAGCCGCTCGCAGCTCCCATTGGCTCCGGAGCACCGTTCCCAGCCAATGGGGGCTGTGGGAAGTCATGTCCCGGCCCGTGACACTTCCTGCTGCTCCCATTGGCTGGAAATGGCCAACGGGCACTATGAGCAGCTGTACCTGTGGACATGAAGTGCCGGCTGCTCCCCAGGAGCTAACTCTGGCAACCACGTCTGGCCCATGAGCCACTTACTGCCCACCACTCTCCTAGGCGCTGCTGCTGCCGTGACTGAAGGGATCTGCCAGGAAGCCCTCATGGTCACTGGCCCTGCTCTGCTGAACACCAGTCTCCTTGAACCAGCTTGTTGGGGGAAACCAAGTGTTGGTGGGATTGGCCCAGCCTCAGCTTCTGACCAGCCTTTCTCAAGGAGGGGAGTTAGAGGTGGGCAAGTTACTCAGGGAGCAGCTGCTTCTGAGCAGCTTGTAGCGAGTGAGCCCCAGTGGCTGCTAGCTTCTCTTCACAGGAGTGCACCTCCCCCACCCCCAGTGGTATGCACCTGCATTTTCCAGGGGAACTTTTGAGCATTCCGATTCCCAGACGTGGGTTGATAGTCTCATCACTTGGCAAACAGCAGAAATAGTAAAAGCACACTGCATTCCCCAGCCCCATTCCTCTCACAGCTCTACTAGCCGTGTTATTTGCTGGCAGCCAGCTGGGAAAAGGTGACGTCACAATGGGAATTTGCAGCAAGAAAGGATGGAAGGGCAAGGAAGAAGACACAAGGGTAAGAGCTACCTAGGAGTCTAAGTTCTCACAAGGGTAATAGGTAGCAGGTCTTCACCCCAAGAGGCCTAGAGACCCCAAAACGGGGCAGTGCCTGGACTCAGTTCAGACTCTGGATGCTTAAAGCACATAGGATCTGGAGTTTGGTCTGGTAGATGCCCAAGAGAGCATTGGATTACACCTGTGAGCTCCCCACATCTTGTAAATGCTGGATTAGAGGGTCAGGCATGTGGGCAGAGACCAAGAGAAAGCTCCAGAGGGAGTGAAAAAGGGAAGACAATACTTCGCCCTGCCATGAATGCAGGGCATCAGACCAGATGACATCTCGAGCTCCCCTCCAGGCTTACGATTTTAAGGCTATTAACAACCTCCACCACACTGGCTCTGCTCCGGGGGCAGTGAAATCACTCAGGGCCTGGTCCCGCTCTCCCTTACACTGGCATGAAGCAGAAGTCTGTTCCGTGAGGTGACCGGCACTAGAGAGAGTAAGTGGAACCAGAATCAGAGAGAGGACACATCTGTATGTCGCACAACTTTTTTGCCGGAAAAAAACGTGGGTGGGACTGAGAGTAACAGGGAGCTAACTAAACACTTGCTGATGGGCCCAATTTCCTAACACCTCTGGCCTCCTCTTTGAAGCCTCCACATTCTCCGTGACAAGAGGGAAGCATCTGATCTTTTAGCAGAGAGGCTGGTAGGTTCTGCACACACCGCGGCTGAGGTGCTGCTGTGATCGCAGCTGAGAAACCAAGGTGGAGCATCTGAATAACAGCATTACGTGTAACCAAAGAACCACAACAGTGAGATGCAATGAACCTCTCTCATAACCCGCCTCCACAGTCATGCACAGGAACAGTGAAGTGTCATTTCTGCCCACATGGGACCAGACTAGTTTTACAGTTACAGCTGCTCGACATTTTTCAAATGAACATTTTTTCCACTGGGAAATGGCCAAATACATTTTCATAAAACTTCTAATATTTTAATTTTTTAGGCAAATCAGAAACTGTGCAGCCTGTCTTGATTTTTGACTTTTCCTTTTTTCTGTTTTCTTTTGGCTTTTTCTTTTCCAAAGTGGCTGAGATCCAATTTGCTTTTCCTGTCATTTCTGAAAATTGAAAACTTTTGAGAACCAGAGAAAGTATTCAAAAAAGCTTCCCAGAAATCAGTAAAGCCAAATATTGATTCATCTCCAGCATATTGAGGTGGGATGGGCTGAAGTCAATACAGATGCTCTTTCCCTGAGGGCTGTGTGACTCAATGGCCAGAGTCAATATAGCTATCCCTGCCTCAAGGCCATGTGGCCCAGTGGCCACAGGCAGTATAGAGGTCTTCCCTCGTAGGTCTATATGGGTTAGCAGCCACAGTAAAAATAAATGCCCTCTTCCTCAGGGCTGTGTGGCCTAATGGCCAGTTATTATAGGTGTGGTATAATGACTGTAGAAGGGATGGATCACCATTTTGGAGGGCAATGGCCGGGGTAGAAGAATATGAACACTCCCAACTCGCAGAACATACAATAGGCCACACTGGGTCAGATCAATGGTCTATCTAGCCTAGTCTTCTGACTTCTGAGGGAATGAACAGAAGAGGGCAATGATTGAGTACTTCCGCCCCTGTTGGCCACTCCTAGCTTCTGGCAGTCCGAGGTTAAGGGACAACTGAGCATAGGTGGAATGCATAAGAGGCTGCAGGTGGGAGAGCTAAGCCTCCTGCAAAAATACTGGCCATGCAGGGGGCAAGAAGGTGTGTGTGCTAACGCCTGAGCAGCTCAGCTAAGTAGCGCTGGGGCGGGACAGAAGATCACGATCTCATCACGTTGACCAGTGGGAGGGCTATATCCTATCACTTTTTTCTGCCTTAGTGGGAAGAGATGGGGGGAGAGGGCAGAGAGGAGTGAGTGGTAGAAGGCGGGATCTTGGGAGAAGAGGTGGAGTGGGAGAAGGAAGAGGTAGAGCGAGGGTTGAGTCTTGGGGTAGAGTGAGGGATTAGGGCTAGGGTTGATAGATGGTTTCTGAAAAAATACAGAACAAAAACAACAACAACAGCAACAAAAAAACCCCAAGAGTTGTTAAGCAAAAAAAACCCCCCAAACCAGCATGGCCTCTTTAAGAAACGCTTTTGAGGCTTTTTGGCCCTAACAGGCTGCTGACGGTTGCCCGCCACCATCTTGCCTCCCTGCTGGACAATTCCCCTGTGGAACCCAGTAAGCACCGGGTATTTTTGCCTCCTGGCTGGGAAAGAATCAGAAAATAACGGACATTTTAGGTGTCTGGTATTTTCTGAATTTTTTTACCGGACAGGAGGCGAAAATAACGGACTGTCCGGTTCAATACCAGACACCTGGCAACCCTAATTAGGTCCATAGTCTGGGTACTAGTGGTCCCCCTTTTAGGGAGCTCCTGGTGCTCACACAAGCCTCCTCACATGAAAAAGTCATGCCCTTCCTATGACCCAGAGCATGGGATTGAACTACTGAACATCTTGGCTACAAGGCATTTATGGACTCACCTTCCACAAATTTACCTTGTTTGTTTTAAAACCCAGTTATACTTCCAGCTCTCACACCATCCCCTGCCATGAACACATGTGAGGAAGTACTTCCTTATGCTTATTTTAAACCTGCTCATTTTCTTGGGTGACCCCCTTCTTGTTTTATGTGAAGGGGCTAGTAACTAGAATTGCCAATTTTAGTTGGCCATATTCCTGGTGGTTTCATCACACCACATAATCCTTATTCAAAGACATTCCTGGAGGGTTGGCAACCCATACTTCCCTATTTTTCCTTATAACTCTCCCTAAGGACAGTTAATCCCCAAACTGCTGTTTCAATGTTTTCTCCCCTTCTCCTGAACCATCTAGTGCTGCCAGAGTCTAACTGGAACATTTCTGAGGTTAATAAGATGAAGTTCAATAAGGACCAATGCAAAGTACTCCACTTAGGGAGGAACAATCAGTTTCACACGTACAAAATGGGAAGTAACTGTCTAGGAAGGAGCACTGCAGAAAGAGATCTAGGGGTCATAGTGGACCACAAGCTAAATATGAGTCAACAGTGTGACACTGTTGCAAAAAACAGTTCTGGAGGCCAAATTTAGGTAGCTAAGAAAAAGATTGAAATCCAGGACTTCTGTGGTAGCGTTCTCTGGAATGCTTCCAGTTCCATGTGCAGGGCCAGGTAGGCAGGCAGCACTTCAGAGTCTCCATGCGTGGATGAGATGATGGTGTAGAGAGGAGGGGTTTCGATTTATTAGGAACAGGGAAACTTTAGAGAAAGGCGGAGCCTATACAGGAAGGATGGGCTCCACTTAAACCAAAATGGAACCAGACAGCTGGTACTTAACATTAAAAAGGTTGCAGAGCAGTTTTTAAACTAAAGGCTGTGAGAAAGCCGACGAGTGTGGAGGAGCATGTGGATCAGACAGAGACATCTCTTAAGGGAGGGTCTATTAATAGAGATTCTCTATGTTCTCGTAAAGAAGAGAGGATGGAAGATAATGAAATATGGGTAAGATCAGATGAGAAACGATCAAGTGAAAAAGTGTCTAGCACATCAGGAAATGGCAGACAGATAAATAGTGATACATTTTAAAGTGCTTATACACAAATGCTAGAAGTCTAAATACAGTAATTCCTCATTTAACATGTGCCCGCTTAACACGTTTTCGCAATAGCACGATTTTTTTTTTAGAAAACTTTTTTGAATTACACGACCACTCCCAGAATAACACAATTTCAGCAGCCGGTCCGTTGCCGGCAGCTGCACAGGGCTTTCCCCGCCTCCCTGCAAAGCGGCGGAGGGTTTGCTGCTTGCCACGCCGTTCCCCGGCAGACCCATCACAGGGGCATACTCCCAACCCAATCCCCCTCCCTTCTCCTCCCCTTCTCTTCCCCAGAGCCAAACACCTCCCCTCCCTGCTGTAACCCAGTCCCCTTTCTCCCCTAACCTTATGTCCCGGTCCCAACAGACACCACCGCTTGAAACGCAACCCCCACCTTTTCCATTATTTTCAATGGAAAAATTGACCCTGAATAACACGTTTTCACTTAACATAATCATTTTCTGTAACATATCTATAGTGTTAAATGAGGAATTACTGTAATAAAATGGGTGAACTAGAATGCCTTGTGTTAAAGAAGACTATTGATATAATAGGCATCACAAAAACTTGGTGGAATGCGGACAATCAATGGGACACAGTCCTATCAGGGTACAATATCTATCAGAAGGACAGAACGGGTCATGCTGGTCGGGGAGTGGCACTATACGTGAAAGAAAATGTTGAATCAAATTAAGTAAAAATCTTAAATGAACCTAATTGTTCCATAGAATCTCTATGGATAGTAATTCCATGCTCTAATAATAAGAATATAGCAGTAGGGATAACAACCTGACCAGGATAGTGATAATGACTATGACATGCTAAGGGAGATTACAGAGGCTATCAAAATAAAAACTCAATAATAGTTGGGGATTTCAGCTATCCCCGTATTGACTGGGTACACGTCACTACAGGACAGGATGCAGAGGTAAAATTTCTTGATACCTTAAATGATTGCTTCTTGGAGCGTCTGGTTCCGGAACACACAAGTGGAGAGGTTATTCTTGATTTAGTCCTAAGTGGAGTGCAGGATCTGATTCAAGAGATAAATATAACTGGACCGCTTGGAAATAGTGACCATAATATAATAAAATTTAACATCCCTGTGGTGGGAAAACACCTCAGCAGCCCAACACTGTGGTATTTAATTTCAGAAAAGGGAACTACACAAAAATGAGGAGGTTAGTTAAACAGAAACTAAAAAGTACAGTGCCAAAAGTAAAATTCCTGCAAGTGCATGGAAACTTTTCAAAGGCACCATAACGGAAACCCAACTTAAATGTATACCCCAAAGTAAAAAACACAGTAAGAGAACCAAAAAAATGCTACCATGGCTTAACAACCAAGTAAAAGAATCAGTGAGAGATATAAAGGCATTGTTTTAAAAGTGGAAGTTAAATCCTAGTGAGAAAAATAGAAAGGAGCATAAATTCTGACAAATTGACAAAAATGAACAGGTAGCCAAAAACTCAAAAAGTAATAGCAAAATGTTTTTAAATACATCAGAAGCATGAAGCCTTCTAAACAACCAGTGGGGCCCTTGGATGATCAAGATGCTAAATGAGCACTCAAAGACAATAAAGTCATTGCGGAGGAATTAAATTAATTCTTTGCTTCAGTCTTCATGGTTGAGGATGTTAGGAAGATTTCCAAACCTGAGCCATTCTTTTTAGGTGAGAAATCTGAGGACTTGTCCCAGATTGAGGTGTCATTAGAGGAGGTTGTGGAACAAATTGATAAACTTAACAGTAACAAATCACCGGGACCAGATGGCATCTACCCAAGAATTCTAAAAGAACTCAAATGTAAAATTGCAGAACTATTAACTATAGTTTGTAACCTATCCTTTAAATCAGCTTCTGTGCCAAATGACTAGAGGATAGCTAATGTGACACCAATATTTAAAAAGGGCTCTAGAGGTGATCCTGGTAATTTCAGACTGGTAAATCTAGCATCAGTATGGAGCAAATTAGTTGAAACTATACTGAAGAATAAAATTGTCAGGCACATAGGTGAACATAATTTGTTGAGGAAAAGTCAACATGGTTTCTGTAAAGGGAAATCATATCTTTATAATCTACTAGAGTTCTTGATGGGGTCAACAATCATGTGGACAAGGGGGATCCAGTAGCTATAGTGTAGTTAGATTTCCAGAAAGCTTTTGACAAGGTCCCTCACCAAAGTCTCTTAAGTAAAGTAAGTTGTCATGGGATAAGAGGGAAGGTCCTCTCATAGACTGATAACTGGTTAAAAGAGAGGAAACAAAGGGTAGGAATAAATGGTAAGTTTTCAAAGTGGAGAGAGGTAACTAGTGGCATCCCCCAAGGGTCCGTACTGGGCCCAATCCTATTCAACCTATTTATACATGATCCGAAGAAAGGGGTAAACAGTGAGGTGGCAAAATTTGCAGATGATACTAAACTGCTCAAGATAGTTAAGACCAAAGCAGTCTGAAGTGCTTCCAAAGGATCTCACAAAACTAGGTGATTGGGCAACAAAATGGCAAATGAAATTTAATGTTGATAAATGTAAAATAATGCACATTGGAAAAATAATCCCAACTATACACACAATATGATGGGGACAGTTTTAGCTATAACTACTTAAGAGAGAGATCTTGGAATCATTATGGATAGTTCTCTGAAAAAAACACTCAATGTTCAGTGGCAATCAAAAAAGCAAACAGAATGTTAGGAATCATTTAAAAAGGGATAGAGAATAAGACCGAGAACATTGTATTGCCTCTATATAAAACCATGGTATGCCCACAGATGTGGTCGCCTCATCTCAAAAAAGATATATTGGCATTGGAAAAGGTTCAGAAAAGGGCAACAAAAATTATTTGGGGTTTTGAACAGGTCCCGTATGAAGAGAGATTAAAAAGACTAGAGGGATACGATAGACGTCTATAAAATCATGACTGGGTGGAAAAAGTGAATAAGGAAAAGTTATTTACTTGTTCCCATAACACAAGAACAAGGGCTATATCTACACCGAGGAGCTATTTTGGGATACTGGAAATATCCCGAAATAGCTATTCCACGTCTTTTGAGCAAACCTATTATTTTGAAATATAATGGTCTCACTATTCTGACATCCCTGTAAATCTCATTCCACGAGGAGTAAGGGATGTTTCAGAATATAAACACAATTTGCTTAGCTTATTTCGAGCTCCAGGTGTAGTGTAGACACACCCCTAAGGGGCATTAAATGAAATTAATAGGTAGCAGGTTTAAAACAAACAAAAGGAAGCTTTTCTTCACACAGCACATGGTTGGCCTGTAGAACTCCTTGCCAGAGGATTTTGTTAAGGCCAGGACTTTCACAGGGTTCAAGAAAGAGCTAGATAAGTTCATGGAGATTAGGTCCATCAATGGCTATTAGCCAGAATGGGTAGGAATGGTGTCCCAAGCCTTTGTCAGAGGCTGGGAATGGAGAAGGATTACGTAATGATTCCATGTTCTGTTCACTTCCTCTGGGAGTACCTGGCATTGGCCACTGTTGGAAGACTGAGCTAGATGGACCTTTGGTCTCACCCAGTATGGCCGTTTTTATGTTCTTAAAAGCAAACATTGTTCTGGCATGTATTAACAGGAGTGTTGTGGGCAACACATGGGACATTATTCTTCCCCTCTATTCTGCGCTAATTAGGCCTCAAGTGGAGTTTTGTGTTCAATTCTGGGCATCGCATTTCCAGAAAGATGTGGAAAAATTGGAGATAATCCAGAGAAGAGCAAAAAAAAATTACTAAAGGTCTAGAAAACATGACCTATGAGGGAAGACTGAAAGAATTGGAAAAAAGAAGACCGAGAGGGGACATGAAAGCAGTTTTCAAGTACCTAAAAGGGTGTTAGAAGGAGGAGGTAGAAAAATTGTTCTCTGTGGCCTCTGAGGATAGGAGAAGAAGCAATGGGCTTAAACTGCAGGAAGAGAGGTTGGACATTAGGAAAATCTTCCTAATTGTCAGGGTGGTTAAACCCTGGAATAAATTGCCTCGGAAGGCTGTGGAATCTCCATCATTGGATATTTTTAAAATATTTGGAGATATTTAAGAGCAGGTTGGACAGACATCTATCAGGGATCATCTAGATGGTGCTTGGTCCTACCATGAGGAAAGTGGACTGGACTTTGATGACCTCTTGAGGTCCCACACAGTGCTAGTATTCTATGCTTCTCTGATCCACTCACAGCTCTTCTGATCTATTATTGCTATGAATCTCTCTTTCACCTCAGCCAGATTTCAAGTCTGCTGGAGAAAAGAATGAAGCCCGTGATTTAGGCTACATCTAGACTGCATGCTTCTTTCGGAAGAAGCTTTTTTCGTAAGAGATTTTCCGAAAAACTTGCTCCGAAAGAGAGCATCCACACTGCAAAAGTGCATTGAAAAAGCGATCTGCTTTTTCGAAAGAGAGTGCCCAGACTGAATGGACGCTCTCTCACGTGTAAGCTGTGATTGCTATGGCCACCAGGGCACTTGTGCTTTTCCCCTTTCCTCTTCTTCCGAAAGAACTCCCTCTTCCCCGTCCACACGTGCCTTTTTGCAAAAGAGCTCTTTCACAAAAAGGCTTCTTCCTCATAGAATGAGGATTACCAATGCTTGAAAAACCCCTCTGTTCTTTCAATTTTCTTGCGGAAGAATGCAATTGCAGTGTGGACGTTCCTCAAGTTTTGTTGAAAAAACAGCCTTTTTTCCAACAAAACTCGGTAGCGTAGACATACCCAGAGTAAAAATGTTTTCAAAGTACATGGGCAGGGCAGGGATTTTGTCTTTCCATGTGTGTGGATAGTGCCTGGCTCTGCTGCTTGAATCCTGTACAGTAACCATAGGACAATGCTGCCACCTAGAGCATAAACGTGTTCATATTTATAGAAAACAATCGCGGAGTTGTACCAGAGACTCTGGCTATATCTAGACTGCAGGTTTCTTTCAGAAGAAGTTTTCTGGGAAGAGATCTTCTGAAAAAACTTCTTCCAAAAGAGAGCGTCTACACAGGAAAGGTGCATTGAAATAGCGGCTGCTTTTGCGGAAAAACTTGCCAGCCATCTACACTGGCCGCTTGAATTTCTGCATGAACACTGACGATCTCATGTAAGAAATCAGTGCTTCTTGCAGAAATACTATGTCCTTTCTGGTTGAAATGGCAAGAAAGGACATTGACAATCAGAAAGGACATTGTCTCAATGACTTAATTACCTGCATCCTGCTTCAAAAGCCTTTTAAGACTGCACTTGAAAGAGAATCCTCTGAACTGTTATTCATGCTAAAATTCGACACTTTACGCCAGGGTCTTAACAAAGACTCTAGTTATCTTACCCATTAGAAAGATAGCTTCCCCAATTATCACCTCTAATATCATTAGCTCACAGACATTTACCTCCCCCCCCCCCCCCCCCGCATCCCCCTTCTGTTCTGAAATTTGATTTGTCCTTGTCATATGTGTTCATTTTTTTAATTGTATCCTTTGGTATACGTATATGGTTGTGACTATTTTCTTACACTATTTGATCTGAGGAAGTGGGTCTGGCCCACGAAAGCTCATTATCTAATAAACCATCTTGTTAGTCTTTAAAGTGCTACATAGTCCTGTATTTTGTTCTAGACCTTTAATCATTCTTGTTGCTCTTCTCTGGACCCTCTCCAATTTCTCCACATCTTCCTTGAAATGTGGTGCCTAGAACTGGACACAATATTCCAACTGAGGCCTAACCAGTGCAGAGTAGAACGAAAGAACGACTTCTCGTGTCTTGCTCACAACACACCTGTTAATGCATCCTAGAATCATGTTTGCTTTTTTTGCAACAGCATCACACTGCTGACTCATATTCAGCTTGTGGTCCACTGTAACCCCTAGATCTCTTTCTGCAACACTCCTTCCTAGACAGTCACTTCCCATTCTGTATGTGTGAAACTGATTGTTCCTTCCTAAGTGGAGCACTTTGCATTTGTCTTTATTAAACTTCATCCTGTTTACCTCAGACCATTTCTCCAATTTGTCCAGATCATTTTGAATTATGATCCTATCCTCTAGATCAGTCGCAACCCCTCCCAGCTTGGTATCATGACATGACATGCTCCTGACCCCGGGGCGGGACTCAGCAGGACGCCCTCCCTTCACAAGCCCCCTCTACACAGAGGCAGGGGACATCTCCCCCCTTACCTCAGCCGCCATATACACAGCACAGGGACATGGGTGCGGTCTCGGGGCAGCTCCCACTCCCGGGGATGGCTGGACATTTCGACCATGGCCTCTGTGCAAGCACAGCAGCTCTGACAGTGCAGGACACGGTCATCCTCGCCTTGCAGAAGGGGCCTGGACGTCACCCACTGTGTCCCCAGGGAGAACTGCCCACTTGTCTTGTTTCTCCACAGCTGCACCAGCTGCGCGTGCAGGGCGCATCACTCCGCCCGGGGCATGCTCCCGCACCCGAAGGCTCCGCAGGTCCACCCGAACAGTGCATGGGGGCACTGCGAGCCCTGCACCGCACCCTCCAGAACTGGGTGCAAGAAGACCTGCAGCTCCGGCGGGAGCAGCTTGCCCAGGGTCGTGCCATCTGCCAACACCTGCAGGCCCTGGTGCAGAGCGTGCTGCTTCCTGCTGCTCCAGCACCTGCTGCCTCCCCAGGTACCGCTTCTCCTCCCACTCCTTCTCCCCCTCTCACTTCTCCCTCTACACCCTCCTCAACCTCCACACCCTCCTCCCCATGCCCCTGGGGACGCCAAGGCCCCCGCATTCGCAGTGCTGGGAGACAGTTGGCCCGGCGAGACCCCCACCACTGAGCTTCCCCTCTCCCTTCTTCCCCTTGCTTCCCCCTTCCAGCTCCCTCCTCCTAGGTTTCCCCCTCCCCTCTCCCACTCTCTCTCCTCCCCTCTCCAACCTCCTTTCCTCAGTCTCCCCAGAGTTTCATCCCCCCCCCCCGCCCAGTTTTGTTAAATAAAGACAGTTTGTGTTTGTGAAAAAACATGCATTTTATTTGACATCATCAATGTAGACAAGCAAGCAGGGAAACCTGAGAACCGGCTGTCCGGGGACAGGGGGAGGGAGCCCTTTATGCACAGACCTCAGTTAGCCTCAGGCAGCAGCCACACAAGGTAAGTCCTGACCTGGTGCCCTGCCAGAATTGGTTCCAGCCAGTCTTAAATGCGATTCACAGTCCACTCAGTGTGGACGTGCTATTTTGAAATAGCAAAAAGCTATTTCGAAATGCATTTTGTGTATAGACGTGTTATTTCGAAATAATGCTGTAGTGGAGCCATACCCAAAGAAAATTATTCTGCTTAACCTCTGATGACAGGAGCAGAAGTATTGCAGCATGGGAGGTTTATCTTGGGGATTAGGAAAAACTTCCTGTCAGCGGCGATTACACACTGGAATAAATTGCCTAGGGAAGTTTTGGAATCTCTGTCACTGGAGATATTTAAGAGCAGATCAGATGAACATCTGACAGGGAGGATCTAGATGGTTCTTGGTCTTGCCAAGGCAGGGGATTGAACTTGATAACCCTTAAGGTACCTTCCAGTTCTAGTATTCTGCGATTCTATGTTTCACAAGTGTGTGTTGAATCCCTGTGAGTCCTAGGGGAATTCTGTAATTTTACCACGGCTCCAAATGCAATAATTAAAGAATTCCCCCAAGATTAACCTGTGACATACAGAAGTCTGAGAGGGATACCTGTGTTAGTCTGTATCTGCAAAAACAGCAAGGAGTCCTGTGGCACCTTAAAGATTGATTTATTTGGTCATAAGTTTTCATGGGCAAAGACCCATTTCATGAGATGCTGTGGCATACATGTTACAGACAGGGTCAAGGGTCAGATGTGTGAGTGTAACGCATATACATCACACCTATGACTTTGTTGTAGACAGGATTGTGTCATGTGTAATGTGTTACATGAATGGTGCACATGTGACTATGTGACACACATGCTGAATGTGAGACTGTTGTATGCATATGCACAGAGAGGTAGCCATGTTTGTCTCATTTTCGTCAAACAAAAAAGCAGTCATGTAGCACTTTAAAGACTAACAATATAGTTTATTAGGTGATGAGCTTTTGTGGGGCAGACCCACGTCTTCAGATCATATACCTATTCACTTTCAGAATATGATCTGAAGAAGTGGGTCTGACCCACAAAAGCTCATCCCCTAATAAACTATTTTGTTAGTCTTTAAAGTGCTACATGACTGCTTTTTTGTTGTATGCATGTTGTGAATAACACTGTCAGTGCATGTTGCATGTGAGATTGTCATATGCATGCATATGTTGCCATTAGGGATGAGAACTAGTCGACACACTAGTTGACTAATTGCTTCCCCCACCCCTTGCTGCCTCTATCAGAAAGAGGAAGCAAGGCTGGTGAAGAAGGGGGGGGGGGGGGTGCTTCAAAACAGCAGTGCTGCATGGAGCCCAGAGCCAGACATATATATTATATGTGGCATATATATTACATGACTACATGTGTGATTGCTGCATACATTGCACACATGACCCTACATCTTACACAGAACTATGTGCAGCAGGCATACTGCACCTGTGACTGTGTTCCATGCTGCACACATGATCATGAAGTAGGTGCATATTCAGGGCTTGACAAATCAGTGAATGTACTCGCCCGTAGTGAGTAGATTTCAGCCGGTCGCCCCGTTCACTGGTGGTGCGTGCATGTGCAATGTGGGTCTTGTGCAGTGCGGGACTGGTGAGTAGATTTCGTCGCCGTTTGTCAAGCCCTGTGCATATTGCATATGTGAACATGTGTTGAGCATATGTGTGATTATATGTGTGTGATTGCTTTGTATGTTGATTGTGTGTTGTGTGCCTAAGGCTTTTATGATGCCATGCTGCATGTATGCTACATGGGTTATGTATTGTTTGTAATAGTCTTGTTGCCATGTGGCTTCCAAGATATGAGAGACATAAGCTGGATGAGACAACATCTATTGGGCGAAGAGACAAGTTGTCCAGCTTTGCAGAGCCTCAGCTCTGAAAAAGAGTGCTGAGAAGCTCTGAGTTTGTCCCATTCAGCAAGGGTAGATAGTCCAATAAAAGACAAAGCATCTGTCACACACGTCACCAATACGCAGTGCACACGTTGCATGCCTGTGTCGCATGCACTCGGCACGTGCTGTAGGAGTGCTCTTGAACGCGTTCTACCTCCCCCCGTGTTTACCGCACGTGTCGTGTGACTGTCTCTTGGCATCGCCTGGGTCCATGTCCGCGCCGCACGCGTGTGGCTCGCTCCCCCGGCCGCCAGGGGCGCTGCGCCGCTTCCGGCGGGGCGGGGCGAGGGGCGGGGCGAGGCGGCCGCTCAGGCCGGGCTCTCTCATGGCGGTGAGCCGGGCGCTCGGGCTCCGACTGGCCTACGCGGCGGCGGGCGCCCTCATGGGCCTCTCGGCCTTCCTCGCCTGGAGCCTGGCGCCGGCCTTCCGCCAGCCCGCCACCGCCGCCGCGGGGGGGCTCTCCGGTACGGGGGCCGTGCGGGGGGGGGGCATGCCGGGTGGATCTGTCCGGGGGCTGGCGGGGTGCGGGGGGGGGGAGGCGGTGCCGAGGCAGCTGGTGGGTGTGCTGGGCTGGGGGCGTTGGGCGGGGGCTGTTCGGTTCGCTGGGGGGGGGGCACGGGCTGGAGGGTAGCTGTCTGGAATGGGGGGTGTGGGGGGGTCTCTACATTGCAGGGGGCGAGGCTCCCTGGCACAGGGCAGGCGAGGTTGGGGGCTCTCTGGTATTGACTGAGCGTGGTCCCAAGGGCCTGGATCATGGAGTATGGACTCTGTTATGGGGTCTGTCCTGGACGGGGGCACACGGGGGCTCTCTGGTCACAGGGAATGGGGGAGCTGTCCAGGATGTGTGACCAGGGTGCTCTCTGGTACTGAAGGGCAGGGGCAGGCATGGGCACCGGGTGCATTTCCCAATACCCAGGAATTAGGAGGGCTCCCTGGTATTGAGGATTCCTCACGTAGCTGGGACTCCAGGCACACCATGATCTTTCCAGAACTGCAGGAGCAGGGTGGCCAGGGGTTCCAGTAGGGATATGAACGACTACTCGACATGCTAGTCGATTAGTCACTTCCACCCTCCTTTGCTGCCTCTATCAGAATGGGGGGGTGGGGGGAGCTTCAAAGCAGCAGCACCTGGGCTCCACACAGGGCTGCTGCTTTGAAACACTGCGTGCATCCTGGGGCCAGTGGGGGACTGGAGGGCCCTGGGCTGACATTTCAAAACAGCAGCCCTGTGTGGAGCCCAGAGTCAGCTGGGAATTCTGAGTCCCCAGCTGACCCTAAGCTCCATGCCGGGCTGCCACTTTGAAATGCTACAGGGAGCACTGGGCCAGCAGGAGACTGCTTGAGTTCCCCGCTGACCCCATGCTCCCTGCAGTGCTTTTGTTTAATCTAATAGTCAGTGCGAATTGCATTTGATTAGCCAATTAATCTAAATTTAGCATCACTAGGCTCCAGTACTGGGGACCCTGGGATAGGAAGGAACTTGGGGAGTTTATGGGAACATCTGGTTGTTGCTTCTGCCCACAGCAGGGTGCTCTTGGGGGTGGGAGATCATGTCACTAACAGTCTGTGCTAAGGTAGCCTTGGTTGTGTGGGTGATGGTCAGGGTCCTTTGATATTTCTTTACTTGACCCTGTGCTGAGAAATCTGTTAGCCCAACTGTGCTGGGGACTTATATTGCATGCACCCTGCTGCCTGGCTGGGGACTGGAGTGGTGCAGCCACCAGCTGGCTGGGGATCAGGTGGATTCGGGAAGGTACCCAAGCCTTTTGATGAGCTAGTAGCTCCCAGGGATCTGGAGTTTCCAATCTCATGTTTTGGGCTGGCTCCTCTGTTGTGGCTTATTTCATTCATTCTTTCCTGTGGAGTTTGACATTTACTTAGTTTACAGCAAATGAGGCTAAGTATATTCCAGGGCCACTTCCCTGCCTAATGGGGGTGCAGCTTCTAGTATTTTCCAGGCTGTTCCTGTCAGGAGGAGGATTATATGCTGGGATTTATGCTTCACCAAGTTTGCTGTAAATGTGGCTGTCCTTTTTCTCCACTTCATGCAGCTCTCATATTGCCAGGAAGATACTAATGCTGCTCCTTTAGGGGAGATTGGGTCCCTGCAACAGTCAGAATAGCCCATTCTCATACTCGTGGGACTGGATTTATAGAAAGTTTTTTGTCTTTGCTCACTTACGTAATATAGTTGCAGCTGCTGCTCTCAAGAGTCTTAGGGTTTTATAATCACAAGGCATTTGTAGTAAGATGCTCATGTTATGGTGGGTGGGAGTGGCATCTTAAGTGTTGTGATTCTCATCTTGGGCTGAGAAATGAATGTGGGAAGGGAGGGAGGAATAAGTTTGGCCAGTGAGGGTAGAGCAAGGTAATGGAGAAGCTACATAATGGTTTCATTGTATAGGTCGGGGTGCTTTTTTGTATCGAGGGCTATTGGCCAACTGATAAAATCAAGCACAGACCACACATTCAACTCGTGTCAGGGTAGGGAGGTACAGAGGCTCAGGGGGCTTCCCCCTGCAGTGGGTCAAGCTGATGCTTTTGGCTCCAGCCCTGGAGGTGGGAAGCCGTAAGCTTCTGCACTGCCCTGTGTGGCTGGAGCATGCCAACGTGCCTCGCTGAGCCTCAGTGACCCCACCATCACCATGACAGGTAAGTTGAAAGTATGTGGCCTACTGGCTGTATGAAAATGAGCAAGGGAGCAGATTGGGCTCATGAGCTGTAGGTTCACCATCCATGGCATAGATTATCAGAACTTTCAAACTGGAGTTGTAGCAGATATATAGGGACTCCTTCCCTGAATATTTACATGTGGCCCTTCAAAACTTTATCTAGTAAGATTGTGAATTTTTTCTTTAATAGTGCCCCTTGGAATCAGGATTTTTATAGGACTGTACGTGAGCCTTATAACGCACTGTTAATGTCAGATCCAAGTTGAAATTTGCTGTTTAAAGTGGTAGTTTCTTGCCAAATGTGAAAAGTCAGTACATGAATAATATAAGTTAAAAAATAACTTAATTCTCCCCTTTTCCTGAACTTCACTTTTAACAGGTGCAGATTTTGCTCTTGTGTAATGTATTAGTCCCAAGAATGTTGTTTCAGCAGCTTCTAGCTATCTCCTGTTTTCGTAATGGTGGGCCAAAGGTGGATTACATATGTATGTCTTTATGGGTTTCATTGTAAATGAGGATTGGAGAAATTATTTTTACCACTCATAGATTCCAGACACAATATTTATGAACATAGTCTCAATTAGGTAACTGATTAAGCTAGCTCAAAATATGGTATTTGGGCAGGATGGTGGGGTGGGGTGGAAAGGGAGGATGTAGTAAAAGGCTGGGATTAAAAACCTTTTGTGGCTGCTGTAATAAACCCAATATTCTGACTAGTCCTGTTACTGAAAATATATTCTTAGTTCTAAGTTGTGTGTGAGGTCCTGGTGAGCCCAGAATGGCTGCTGTTTACCTGCACAATCACTATGTTTTATGAACAACTTAAATCTTAAGTTCTCATCTTGTAATGTTATCTGTCATGCTCACAAAATAAAAATAAATGTCATGTTTCAATTATTCAGCCTACAAAAATATTCTAACCTTACACATTTTCACATCTTAAAAACAGTGTCCAGAGCAGTGTGTTCAGATTATACTTCTGGAGGACGAGCTGTGTTCCACAAACTGTCCTGAGTGGAGAGCGATCTCTCTTGTTTATTGATTTGATAGTTATCAGCCTTCTGGGACTATAAAAACTTTCATTGTGGACCATGGATTACTGCCCTGAAAAGGAAGAACTGAAAGCATCCATGAGTTTATTTCTCCAAAATTTTGGACTGGCAACTCATGTTGTCAGCTGTCCAGTAGAATCTATCAGTTTTAATCACCACAGGAATGAAAAAGCTCACAGTTTCCTGGGACAACTTCAGTAACATCATCTGTTTTAAGAATTCCCATTGAGCAGTGTAATGCAGGATGTAGCAAATATGTAAGGGAGAGCATAATTTGAAGATAATGCAGTTCCACAGATGTCTTTACAGTTTGGAAATTTGACATACAAATTCAAAATGACGTGATTTTGAGTATTTCAGTCTTTGGAGTACTCTGCATGTAATACTGCAAAGAGATCTGATTTTTCAGCACCTGTCTTCTGAAAATCAAACCCCTTTGTCACTTGTTGTTATTGGCTGTAATTAATTATTCTTAAATTAATAATTTATACAGTTCTTGTCAGCTCTAGGAGTAAAAGTGATCAGAAACCACTTAATTTATTTAGCTGTACCAGGATATATACTCTTTATACACATTTATTTTTCAGAGTAGAATTGCATTTTTAAAGGTATATGGTCCTTCATCTATTCTTGTTGACCTCTGGAAAACCAACACTCCAGTGTGTTTCTGTTGCCCTGTCTTGTGCAGCAACAAGTCATGGACCAACTGTGATACAGCTGTTCCCCTCTGCCAGCAGTTAGTTCCTTCCCAACTGGCTTTCCCTCTGTGCCTTGCTCTCATACTGCACTCAGGGAGCTTTCATTCTTTGCTTGCTGGAGAATCAAGCACAGAGGTGTTCCCTACCTGCCCCATTCTCCGGTTCTATAGAGCAATTTAGCATCCAATAAATATAAAGGGTTAAAGAAAAGCGTATTTTTCTGCTGCCTGCATACAAAGTCTTCCCACTTAATGGGGTTTCCAGAGCCTGACTCTTGACTGGGTATATATGAAAGGCAAAACCAATTTTAAAGCAATTCCTAACTGTTGGGTTTGAGGTTGTCTAGATTGGCATTTATGGTTCTGTTTTAACTCCACTTTGCTTCTCAGTGCAGACTGCATTCCTGGGATATAGTGAAGTTGTTCACTACTCCACAAGTTAGAGCCATGGTGTCCAACACACTAGCAGCTAGCCACGTGTGACTACCTGGCCAACCAGCTAGTATGGCTGGCTGGCTATAACAGTAGCCACTGTTATAATAGTGGCTACCACTTCAAAACTGGTTGGACACCACGGCTTTAGAATGCCAGTTTATTTAGGCAGCATGATCTCTTAATTCTCAGGTAAGCAGAGCTTTCAGTTAATTTTTGTCTCCAGGATTCTTCATTAAATGGTCTGTTTTTATCTATCTCATTATCTAATAATTGTTTCCATTGGGAGGGAGAGTGAAAGAAAAGAATTGAGCACACTTTTTAAAAGTTTCCCAACTTTAACATGTTCACAATCAAATGATGAGATGATAGCTGCCTTTGTGACTTTCCATATTTTTAACCGGGGATGGTAAAATGCAGTTATTTTACTAATCGAGTAGTTGATAGAATTTTTATTGACAATATGATTAGTTGATAGGGGAAGGCATCTGGCTTAATCCTGGCTCACGCTGGGACCAAACCCCACTGCAGCTCTGCAATTTAAAACTCAGTAGGAGCTGGGCAGGGGGGAGGGAGCAAGCTTGCCCAGCTCCTACTGCATTTTAAATTGCAGAGCTGCTGTGGGATTTGGTCCCAGTGCGAACCTGTACTGAGTCAGGCTGCCTTCTCAGCCAGCAACAGCCCCTATCTACATGGGGGGGTCCAACTTCCCACTGGGATCCCTGGGGGGGTGCTTTGTGGCTGCAGCCCCTGTCCACGGGGGGTGTCCCGCCTTCAGACAGGGGCTGCTGCCAGAGCAGCCTCCTCTTCCCCCACCCTCCATGCTGCTCTCTCTACAGCAGCAAATGGGGGACAGGTGGCACCATGGAGATGAGTGATGTTGGGGGTACTGGCTTTTAAGCTGTTTTCCCCCCCAGCACCGGCTCCTACTTCCCCCCCTTCTTCCCCTTGCAGCCTTTGATACAGAGGCAGCAAGAGGGAATAAATGTGAGTAGTTAACAAGATGAACCAGTAAGCCTAGGCTTATCAGGTAACTGACTACTCGCTTATGTCCCTATTTTTAACAGGTAATAAATACCAAATGACTGCTTGTTAGCTAATGTTTGTGACACAACCAACATAAAGGAGGCAGTGTTTGTGCTGCTGCAGTCCATGTTGTTGTGCAAACAAAGCTGAGCTGGGTGCTGAGTAGGGATGTAAGATAGCAGGTAATAATAGTCAAGTAACCACATGAATTCCTAGTGGTTAGTTGACTATTCAGTAGTCCCTGGGGGGCTGGGCCAGCAGCCAATACACTCCAGCCCCACTCCAGGGGAGGCCCCTGCCACCCCGGGCTACTACTTCTGAATCCAAGGCAGCAGCGCGAGGTGTCAGATGGGAGCTGGTCTGCGAGGAGAGCCAGTTTAAAAAACAGCTCCCTGCACAGGTACAGGGGGTCCGAGCTCCCGGCTTACAGGGGCTGCTACCACAAAGCAGCCCATGTCCACTGACAGTCTCAGCTCCCCACGGATAGAGGCTGCTCCGTGAAATGCAGAGCAGCTGCTGTCTGCAGGGAGCTCAGATCCCCTGCAGGTAGGGGCCTTCTTCATGGCAGCCTCCCCTGCTCCTCTCTGTCCTACTACTGCCTCAGAGGCAGTAGGGGGCAGGAAGCATCATGAGCCAGTGCTGGGGAGACCAGATTTTAAGCCAGCTCTCCCCAGCACCGGTGCTCCTGCTTCCCCCCTTCCACCTCTGATACAGAGGCAGCAAGGGGGTGGAACGCAAGTAGTTGACGAGACTAACCGATAAGCCTAGGCTTATCAGTTAACTGTCTAGTACTTGTTGACGTCCCTAGTGCTGAGCTAGGTATTTCAATGCAGCACAGCCCACGCATTGGGATCTGAATATGTTGGCTGTTGACACAAACTTTTCTTTCATCTTAAATGTACCTGTTGCATTTCTAAGCTTGGGAAAACTAATCCAGGGACCGGAAAGAGTTGTAGGGCCGGTACTGTGTATATGGAAGAGAGTTGTTGAATATCTTTGGCAGCCTAGCAGCGATTCCTCATTAGTATGCCTCTGATTAAGCCAAGTTTGCCTGCTCAATTGTTTTATCATTTTGTATTTGTTTGCACATGTTTATCTAGCTTTAACATCTTCTTGCTTTCCCCTCACCTACTGCATTCTGTTCCTCTTCCATCTCTGTCCAGATCTGAGATTGCAGATCTGAAATTGATTGCTTCACTGACTTTCATTCCCTGATGTTTTTGTGACATCAGCTCCTTTTCAGAGTCTCTCTTTTCCTTTTCTCCTTGATACTTTGCTCTTGTTCACTTTTCTGCCTGTCTCTGATATAAGAATTTGGTAATCAGTGTCAAGTATTTGTCTTATTGAGCTTGTGTGTGTAATCAATTGATTACACAATATACTCTTTCCCCCAATATATTAGTCAACTATCTGATAAGCATTTGCTTATCAGATAGTAATGTTGACTATTCCCCCCCCCCATCTATGAAATAGAGGCAGCAAGGGGGGGGGAGGGGTACGGGTACTTCAAAGTGGCAGCGCCGCACAGCAATGTTGCCACTTTGAAACCCTAAGGTGGCTGCTGCATCTTTAAAATACCGCCTCTGCGGGAATTTAAAGGGGCAGCTCTGGAGCCCTGAGTCAACTGGGGATTCCCAGCTCATCTTGGGTTCCCTGCAGCATTTTCCAGGAACTCCCCAGCTGACCCCAGGCTCCCCTCCTGCCCCTTTGAATCGCGCAGAGGTGGAGTTTTAAAGGGGCAGCCCGCCACACAGCTGATCCGAGCTGACCGCCTCCGCATGATTCAAAGGGGCAGCTGCCATTGAGCCCGGGGTCAGGCTGCCATTAAACTGGGGACTCCCCAGCTGATCGCAACATTTGGGTCAGCCCCCAGTTCACAAGGAGCCCGGAGTCAGCTGGGGAGTCCGCAGCTGAGCCTGGGCTCCTCTGCCACCCCTTTGAATCGCACGGAGGCAGCAATTTCCCGGATTCCAGGGAAGTGTCGGGTGGAACCACTGGGGACTCTTGTGCATTTCAAAGTAGGCACCAGCCTGGAGTTCTGCATTCGTCCTACTGGGGTTCTTGTACATTTCAAAGGAGGAATGCAGAAATTCCATTGACTAGTCAATTAACTGCATTTTAACATACGTGGGGAGGGTGGGATGCTGGTACTCAATAAGATTAACTGATAAGTGTAGGCTCATCAGTTAATCATCTGCACAACTACTTGATCACATCTCTAACTGCAGCCTCATGGGGAATAGTGGGGTGGGGACTAGAGCGCCAGCACAGGCTCCCCAGTGCTGTGAGCAGGGAGCCCTGAGCCTCGGGGTCTGGATCCAGACAAGCCAGGAGCTGCATCTGGTCCCCAGGTTCCTGTAACCGGGCGCATCTCACCACTAGACGTACATTAGAACGTCACTGTTCTTGCGCAAGTACGCGCGGCAAGTGTAGACAGGCGGCAAAATCTTGCCAGTGTAGAGACAGCCTGGGAGTTTGCCAGACCAGAACTTCCTCAGCTCTGTCTGCCTTTCCCCAGCTCTTCTCTAACTACAGCCCTAGTATTCTCTGGCCTTATCTCAGGCCCTGCAGCTCCCCAGCTCTGCCTACCTCTTCCCAGCACTACTCTGGATCAGGAAGCCTCCAGCTTCCCTGGTGGCCAGGTCCCTCCTGCTCCCCAGCCGGAGCAAGAGTCAGTCTGTATTTCTTCTTCTCCTAGAGCCTGTATTTATACTTCCCTCAGCTGGGCCCTAATTAGCTAGTACCTGCCTCAACTGTGGGGCTTTGCTCTCAGCTTCTCCCGGGGTGGTTTTACCCTTAAAAGGCCAGTGTGGGCCCGACACCCCCATCACAGTTCCCCATCCTTGTTAGTTAGCATTGCAAAGTTGGGGAAACCTGAGTAGCAGTAGGAGAGGTGTGAAATCTGTCTTCTGGCAACTATAAAGAGCAGCCTGGTTTTTTTTTAAGGTGCCAGGCATCTACATCATCCAGTGAGGTCAAGGAGCTGGTGAGTGGTCTATGGTTCTGAAAATCAAACCACTAACACTTAGAAACTTAAATATGCACTTAGGCATTCAGACTTGAAAATTGTGATCTATATTTTCAATGAGACACAGACCTATTGAACCATCCTCTCACTTCAGGCCAGGAGTCCACTATATTTTATCAAGCTACAAATTTCTTGGTCAATGTACAGTCAAGATCCAGACTCTAGAGGAAAAAATCCTCTCCCCTCTACAGTAATAAGTAAATAAAAAGATTTTGGGACCATTCAAAAGCATCAGGTGGTCTGAATTTGGCCCCCAATCCACTTGACTACCCCTGCTTTAGGCAGACGACAAATGTAACCTCAGCAAACTGCCAGACAGTATAGTTAATGGGCTTAGTACTGATGGGGAGCCAGGCACTTGAGTAATAATCCCAGCTATCCCACTGGTTTACCACTTCACTTTGGGCAAGTCTCTTAATTTTTGAGTGTGGTAATTTCCCCTACTTGAAGTGTGGATAGTTGTTTACCTACTTCTTAGTTGCTGTTTGTCCATTTCTTTAAACATGTAAAGCAAAAGTATGTAAATGGTGATTATTCTTGCAATACAATGTGTTTTTGGGGGTCACCCATATAACTCAAAGTTCAGAATGATATTGCATTGATAATTTGTACTGTCGTGGGATAAAGGAAGAAGCACAATAAAATGGCTTCAGGATGTATTCTGTTTAAAGTTAAATAATCTCCCTATTTCTCTGACTTTTTTTTTTCTCCTACGTATTTTGTCTCTGTACTCTTAATACTGAATGCATTTTATTTTCCAAAGAGAATGGATGACTGTTTCCAAGATGTTCAGGTCTTTCTGGCAAAACATGCTTTGAGAACATAATCTACACCAGATATGCTGGAACGCCTGCAAACAAGCTGATGTATGTGTGCTTTTCATAGAGATGTGTTAAAGCAGTGATCACCAACCAGTAGATCTGGATTTACTGGTAGACCTTAGAGCCTCTGACGGGTGATCCTAACTAGTTTGGCCAAGAGGCTGTCAAGGGCAGACACCTCAGCTGCCCCTCCCCCCAACTGCTGCTCATCTCCTGCCCTTTGCCTAGGAGCTGCCCCTCCCCTGGGAGTCTCCTGTTTGCTGTGCAGGATAGGGGAGGGACAGGAGGGTGCTGATGTCAAGGTGCCTCGCCCCCTCTGACTCTGTATCCTTTCTCCACAGAGCAGAGAGGGGGCACAACAGGCCTTGGGATGGAGTTTGCTGGCTGCTTTTGGGAGTGGGGCAGGGCCAGGGCAGGGGTGAGCCTGCCTTAGCCCCACTGCACCACCAACTAGGAGCCACCAGCAGGGCCCAGCTGGAGCACATCTCCCAAACTCTTACCCCAGTCATGAACCCCCTCCTGCACCCCAAGCCCTTGTCCTAGCCCCAGCACCCCTGTATCCAAGTGGCTGTTGATTTAGAGTGTAGCTTTCAGACTTTGGCACCTATCAGCAGAAGCACAGAAATAAGAGTTGCAATACCATGCCATCCCTATTTCTGCATTGCTGCTGGTGGCAGCTCTGCCTTCAGAGCTGGGCTCCCGACCAGCAGCTGCTGCTCCCAAGCTGACCAGCTCTGAAGGCAGCACCACTGCCAGCAGCTTTACAGAAGTAAAGATAGCAGTCCCGCAACACTACCTCTACTCCTTTGATCAGAATTCTTAAAATTACAGTACTGTGAAATTTGAAATTTCAGATTTGGGTAGCTGAAATCATGAAACTTATGACGTTTTAAATTCTGTGACTGTGAAATTGACCAAAATGAACCATAAATTTGGATAGGCCCTAAAAATGCACATACACCAAAACAAGAAAATATGAATGGATGTTTTTGTCTTGATGCGCCTTTCTCCCTCCTTTCACTGTTGTCTATTTAAGTTTTTAGAGTCCAAGATCTGTCGTATTATGTGTCTGTGAAGTGCCAGGCAAAAATAATAAATAATATTGTTGGTTTAGTTTTGAAGTGGAATATTAGAAGCACAAAGCATCTGAAATCTATAAGTCTCATTTCCTGCTACTAAAACTGGCTGATCAGACAGACTTAGAGTTGAGCAAAGACTTCAAATGCCTTTCTTCCTGCACATGTGCAATCCAGCCTATTTTGCTCTGAACCAAAAAGTCAATCCACTTGTACTGCACATGCCTAAAATGCAGTTTTGTGGGCTCAGAAGTTGGCCAAATGAAAACCAGTTTTCACTAGAATATTCAAAGATTCATCTCCTTAGAGGACTGTTTCCTAAACAAATTTCAATTTTCAATCCCCAGCTGTTTTGGCATATGAACTGTTCAAACAAACATCTTAAGATTTTTTTAAACTAGATCCCAAAAATGGCTGAAGTTGAGCTATTTTGGCTTACACTTTCAGAAGAAAACATTTTATCCTTTTCATGGGGCTTTAAAGTTCTTCAGCCTGTCAGGTCAAGATCTTGGAAAGTTATGACAAAACAGGGTCAGAATAGAAATGCTTAAGTTCCCTTCATATAGCTGTCACTAAAGCTTGAGCTAGAATAACTATAAGCAAAATTCCTATGGATGTTTGATGAAAGATGGCATGAGGATTACGTGTTCTGAATAGACTACTTTGGGTTAAATATATTTGTACAATTCTCCCCAGAATTGTGCCAGTGGTTCACAATAGTATTATCCATATTTATTTTAATTTTACATACTCATCACATTTGTCATTGTCAGCAAATTTGGTTGTTTATTTTAAAGTCCTGTTTAGCTGTTCAGTCTTCTGGAACTCACTGTGGGAGGAAGAGCTGCTAAGGGTCTTTTGCTGTCTTGTGCTTTGTCAAACTAACTGTGACACCCACTGCTGTGAGCACACAAATTATAAAGGGTATTTGTCCCACACCTGATTTGTCAGCTGAAGCAGCTTTTATATTGTCTTGGTCAACAATGCAACCTATTTATCAAGACACTGAAACAGCAGACAGAAAGAGGAGGAACTGTTTTTTTTTAAATACAACCTGATGTTCAATTTAATTGCATTTGGAGCAAGTGAGACTTGATTTATGTACCTTGAAGTATGGGAAGCTTTGGAATTATGTTAGTCAAATATTGAGGGTATCATTATATTAGTATTTTTCTCCATGAAGAATTGGCTACCAAACTTGGTGACATCCTATTTTAAACTTATTTTTAGGAACTTGTTCCCTTTAGGGTTGCCAGGTGTCCGGTATTGACTCAGTCCGGTATTTTCACCTCCGGTCCAGTAAAAAAATTCAGAAAATATCGGACACCTAAAATGTTGGTATTTTCGGTTTTTTTTTTTTTTTTTTTTTTTTTTTTTCCTCGACCAGGAGGCGAAAATCCCAGGTGCTTACCTGGTTCTGTAGGGGAACTGTCTGGCCCGGAGCAGGAAGACAAGATGGCAGACGGCTGCCGGAAGCCTGTTAAGGCCAAAAAGCCTCAAAAGCATTTCTTAAAGGGGCCATGCTGTGAGGTTTTCCCCCCCCCTCAACTGCTTTGCTCTCCCCCCCCCCCTTTTTTTTTTTTTTTCCTCAACAGAATTTTTTCCCTGGTGTTTTTTTTGTGGGAGGGGGAGGTGTTCAGTATTTTTGGTTAAACCATCTGGCAACTCTATTTTCTTTGCACAGAATGTGTTCCAAGTACTCTATAGAGTTTATATTATTAAATCTGGATTTAAGATTTGTCAAAATACCTAAGTTGACTTTTTCTTTAAAGAAACTCTGCTTCTGCCCACACTATTTCAGATCTACTATATCAGTGGTCCCCAACACGGTGCCCACGGGCGCCATGGCACCCGCCGTGGCATTTGTGTGCGCCCGCCGACAACCTGGGCCGGCCCTGCCCGCGGCGCACGGGAGGCGCCGGCCCCAGGCACGTGACACTCACCGGCGCCGGGTGCGCGGCGCTTGGGCGGCCCCAGCCCCGGGGCACATGCAGGCGCTCGGGCGCGTGGCGCCTGAGCGGCGCTGGTGCCGGCCCCAGGCACGTGGCTCGGGTGGCAGCGCCGGCCCACGGCACAAGGCGCTCAGGCGGCCCCGGGCGCAAGGCGCTCGGGCACATGCCGGCACTGGGTGCAAGGGCATCCCACTCCCTTGCTGTGCCCCAGGACGTGCGGCCCCGCCCCCGGGTGCCCGGCGCGTTAGTGGCCCCACCTCCCGGGCGCCCGGGAGCCTCTAAAGGTTGGGGACCACTGTACTATATGTTTTACTTAGTTAATCTTTATTGTAGACGTGACTGCTTTCCCTTACTCTAAGTAAGAAATCCCTTAGATTCTGTTTTGCTGAATGATCTCGGAACCATCCTGGGCTTAAACACCTAATCAGCCAGAAGTGGTGGCAATGAAATATTTCCAAGTATACAGGATGCAAGGTTATATGAGCAGTGTTTGGGCCACTGAGGCAACTTCAGCTGGACACCTTCCAAAATGGCTGCTGCAAGGCTATCCTCGGAAGTCCTGGTGCTGCTTGTGCATGTGATTGTGGCGTGGGACCTGGATCAGACTACTGGACGCAGTGTAGGGTTGCAGTGGTTAGCATGAATAGTTTTGGGGAGTAGGATTATGTGGAACAGAAAATTTAAATTCTTAAAGTCATGAACTGAACCCTCCTGAGTCTCTCCCCTGTTTTAAATCACATCATTTTGTTTTATTCCAGTAAAAATGTTTTTAAAAACAATTTTTTGGAGCAAAACAACTGAATCAGTCAGTTATTGTATTAATGTTGGAGCCAGTACAGTAGAACTCACAAAGCTGTATAGGACTCCAACATCAGAGGTGCTGTATTTCTGCTAGAGTTGTTCTCATATAAATGATGAATGTACTGCTTGTTGGGAGAGCAGTACGGTATGAACACTTTCTGACCACAACCTGAGCACTACCCTGTCAATGGGAGTGTGCTATGAAACACAAGGATACGATGTTTGAAGTTGGGGCCTTCTGATGACACACAATATCCTCTTCTCTTAAGAGGAACATGCATCAAAATGAAGCTAGCTCCGACTTTGTAGGTTTTATATTAACTAGGAACAGTCATATGTTCTCCTTTAGATTCCACACATAGTTGTTATGGCTACTCTCAAAGTTTAAGAACCCTTTTATTTTTAATCAGGCAAATTGACCTAGTCCCTCACCACTTACCCCAGGGAGGTTATGGGATAGAGATGGTTTCCTTTCATAGCTCCACTAAGACAAGTTTGTTGACATGGCTTTGTATGGTGGAAAGCTTTGCTCTTGTAATCTTTTTTGGTAAAATCAAAGTCCTTGGACTTGTCTGCATGTGGAGATATTGAGGAACAACTATTCCCGAATACCTCCGTGTGTGGTCATTTTTATTCCTCATTAAGGTAGCCTTGTATCTGTTTAAACTTACTGAGTGAGCCAAACAGTGGAGGTAAATATGGATAAGGCTTTCTCACTGAAACAAGGTGTCAACACATGGAGGTGTCATGGTTTGCACAAGCTCCTTGTATAGTGTCTTCCCTCAGAGTGCACACACACTAGGGCAAACCTTGGCTTCAGCACCTCCTTGGGTCTGACCTCAGAGTGTTCACTACCCCTGTTCATGATCTGAGCTTCCTGCAGCGAGTCCCCCTGAGGCATCCTTACTTACCCAGCAAAGGGGCTGTGAACCCCCAATTTCGCAGACAATGATTCTCAGCCACCAGTGTAAACAGAAGGGTTTGTTAGCTGTCTGGGACAGCATGGAACAGATCTTGTTAGTAGAAATATTCAGCAAAGTCCATTTCAGAAGGATGCAGAGTCCAGGAGAGTCTTTCCTGAGTCCCAACCCAGGAGTGGCTTTTGTCTAGCAATCTCTTGCAATCTGCTCATGTTTTCAATAAGAATGTTTGCTGAGCTATCCATGGATCCCCATTGCCTTTATTACTATATAAATGCCTCTCATTCCTGTGGCTTGGAAGGAAACCAAGACTTCAGTTTTCCCAGTGAATACTTACAGTAAATGAGCGTGTGAGGGGAAATTACCTTTTGGGCAGAAACTAGTCATCATGTTTTCCTGAACAGCTTCCCAAAAACTTAGCAATAAATGCTCCAGTTTATCACATTTCCCTGTTGTTTTTTATTGTGAAAGCTTTCATCTCAGTCATTGTATTGCTTTGTGTTTAGCAGCGTGTCGGTCTGATTTGGAAAAACAGACTACAGTTGTAATGAGCCGCAGAAGGTATCTGCCAGCCTCTGGGGACAAGGCTTCAGAATGTGCTGTGAGGTTGTCATGGAAGTCACAGATTCTGTGGCTTTCTGGGATCTCTGACTTCTGCAACAGCCAGTGTGGCTGACATGGGGCTCCCTGATCAGCTCACAGCCCCATGGCCAGCCGCACTGACCTCTGCAGGGGAAGTCTCAGGCCATCATGTTTCTCCCCCTTCCCCCCTCCTCCCCCCAGCAGCAGCAGGAGTTGTGGTGTAGGATGGGGCTGATAGCTGGGGTGTGGGATGGGTTGAAGTCTCTAGTCAGTGCTTAGCTCTGGGTACAGGAGCTCCCTGGAAATGCTGACATGTCCCTCATTTGTCTTGTAGGCAGGGGAGCTAGGCAGCCAGGCCGCTCTGCACACTGCTTCCATCCACAGCCTCCACCCTTGCAGCTCCCATTGACCATGGTTCCCAGCCAATGGGAGCTATAGAGTTGGTGCTTGGGAAGGGGAGCCCCCTGGCTGTGCCTCTGCCTAGTAGAGGAGAGACATGACGCCACTTCCAGGGAGCCGGGTAGGGAGCCTGTCAACCCCCCACCTCGGAGCACCTTCATCACCCCTGGGCTGCCCTCTGCCTCAGAGCACCCAAGTTTTAGTTAGGGGTATATAATGGAAGTTGTGTACAGGTCACAGGCCATGAATTTTTTTGCTGTCTATAACCTATCTATGACTTTTACTAAAAATACCTATGACTAAAATGTGGCCTTATTCATGAAACACGTAGTTGTTAGAGTTCTGTGTTAATGTTAGAGTCCTCATTGTCAGTGGGAGGAAGGAATGTCTTGTTAGAACTTCTCCAGTGGGAAATGCATTGGCTTGGGTAGAAAGTCACTTTTATTGAATATTGCTTCTTCATTCTTAAAGTCCAGTTACTTGAGCATTGATCACTTGGGAGCAGCTGTTGACCAGTCAATCCTCCTGTGCAGTTGTAATGATCTACAGATGTTAAGGCCAGAAGAGTCCAATCTAATCATTTGCTTAATATGCATAGCACTGGCCAAAGAATTTCACCAAAAGTGGCCTATAGAGGAAATGCCTTCTATCAGCACCATGGGGGACAGTCATCTTCTCGCATCAGGGCATCAGTGATTGTGCTCATGCTGTGCTCTCTAAGGGTATGTCTACACTACAGAGTTAGTTCGAACTAACGGACGTTAGTTCGAACTAACTTTCATAGGCGCTACACTAGCGCTCCGCTAGTTCGAACTTAATTCGAACTAGCGGAGCACTTAGTTCGAACTAGGTAATCCTCATTTTACGAGGATTAAGCCTAGTTCGAACTAGCTAGTTCGAATTAAGGGCTGTGTAGCCCCTTAATTCGAACTAGTGGGAGGCTAGCCCTCCCCAGGTTTCCCTGGTGGCCACTCTGGCCAACACCAGGGAAACTCTATTGCCCCCCTCCCGGCCCCGGACCCCTTAAAGGGGCACGGGCTGGCTACGGTGCATGTGCCAGGTGCAAGCCTGCCAGCACCCAGCCAGCAGACCCTGCACCTAGCACGGCTCGAGCCAGCCACCCGATGCCCCCCAGCCCTCCCCCTCTTCCCGGGACCAGGCTGGCGGCTCCCGGGAGCTTGCCCGGGACCGCAAGAGGCGGGCACCCGCCTGGGCTAGTGCGGACATCGTGGACCTCATCCACGATCTCCGCACTAGGCACAGGAAAGTGGCTGTCTAGGGCAGGAGAGCTGCCAGCCTGGCCACCCAGGAGCAGGTGTGCATGAAAATCAAGGGGGTCCACTGAGACCCCTGACCCTGAGCCCTGAGCTTACAATGGCCGTCCTGGGTCAGACCAAAGGTCCATCTAGCCCAGTAGCCTGTCTGCCGACAGCGGCCAACCCTGGGGACCTTGGAGGGGATGGACCGAAGACAGTGACCAAGCCATTTATCTCGTGCCATCCCTCTCCAGCCTTCCACAAACCTTGGGCAGGGACACCACTCCTACCCCCTGGCTAATACCACTCCATGGACCCAACCTCCATGACTTGATTTCACGTCCCTTTAAACTCTGTTCCATTTCTAGCCTTCACAGCCTCCTGCAGCAAGGAGTTCCACAGGTTGACTCTTTGCTTTGTGAAGAACAACTTTCTGTTACTACTTTGAAGCCTGCTACCCATTCCTTTCCTTTGGTGTCCTCTAGTCCTTCTTTATGGGAACTCATGAAGAACTTTTCTGTATGCACCCTCTCCACCCAACTCCTGCTTTTAGAGACCTCTATCCTGTCCCCCCTCTGTCTCCTCTTTTCTAAGCTGAAAAGTCCCAGTCTCTTTAGCCTCTCTTCATATGGGACCTGTTCCCAACCCCTGATCATTGTAGTTGCCCTCCCCTCTCCCAGCCTCTCTCTTCCCCTCTCCCACCTCCTTTTCCCAGTCTCCTCCAGTTTTGTTCAATAAAGACAGATTCCATTTTTGACCACAATTGTCCTTTATTTTGTACATCAAGAAAAGGGGCTAGGGAAGGGTAAGTGGAAGGAGGTGAGGGAGGAATGGGGTACGAGCCCCCGATGGGGAGGACTGGGCTGGCTTTGCGGGGTTCTGGGGGTGGAAGCTCTCCTGCAGCCCCCCAATTGCCCCCTCTTCCCAGATGGCAGCCTGCGGCAAGTGCAGCCGGTCTGATGGCCGAGTGCTGTGATGTGCCCAGTGTGGGTAGTCCGGGCACTCCAAGCCAGGACTGCTTTGCAAGCGGGGCACCCCTGAGAACTGTCTGTCCGGGGTGGGGGTCGGGTCCCTTTAAGCGCAGCCCTCGGCTAGCCTGAGACAGCATCTCCACGCTCTAAGTCCTCCTCTGATGCCCTGCCGGCACTGCTTCCGGCCATCCTTAAGCCCGGTTCAGGGTCCACTTAATGTGGACATGCTAGTTCGAATTAGCAAAACGCTAATTCGAACTAGTTTTTAGTTCTAGACGCGTTAGTTCGAATTAGCTTAGTTCGAATTAACTAATTCGAACTAAGTTAGTTCGAATTAGCGGTGTAGTGTAGACATACCCTAAGAGATTTCTCTTGTGGCCCAGCAGGCGCACCAAAGATCAGAGATTGCCAAATGGAGAGGAAAAGAGTGACAGATTGCATGTGAGTGTGTCATCAGGTACTGTATTGTGTCAGTAAGTACACTTGCTTAGGAGTTTCAGAACAAAACCCCCCATTCTGAAATGAAATCTGATTCTCGCTCATATAAGCTCTTTTAGGCCTCACCACCTGATACCGAACAGGAAATTCTGTGACTTTTTGGGGTGAGAGGATGGGCATTCAGTCTCCAGATCCATTCAGCCATGGACCTGTGGCCATCACACCAGAATGGGAGACAATGAGCATGAGCACTCAGACCAGGAGCAGCTGTCACTACTGGCTTGGCCCCTCTTCAAATCTAGGTTTGGTTGCCTGGAAATGGGACTCACCATTTCCCAGTACCAGCTCAGAGCCTCCCATTTCCCCCGAGGATCCTTATAGAGTTCATTTTGGTTTGAGACTGTTCTAGAAATCCTGGAGCAATTAGGTGCCATTGGTGTTTTTTCAGCTACTGTACATATTGAAAAAGAATGAATGCCATCCCCTTTGGTGATTGGTCCTGCCATGAGGGCAGAGGACTGGACTCAATGACCTCTCAAGGTCCCTTCCAGTTTTAGTGTTCTGTGATTCTAAACGAACCTTTCTATTGTGCTTACCGGGCAGTGGCTTTTTCTGCTATTGCTCATGTCCAGTATATGTCAGTTATGCCAAGTCTGAATTCACCTGCTCCAGTTTTGATCATACTGCACTTCTTAGCCAGGAGTGTGCTCCAGAAAGTTAACTGTACTGGGAAAGGTATATTTTGTCTCTGCGCTGAAACCCTGGGGATTAGCAATCTAGCTACTTCTCCCTGCTTGTGCGGTCTCCCTTTTTTAGCAGCTGTGTTTCTTGTTACTTAACATTTATTTGTTCTTTACCTTTAGCTTGTAAACACACAGATTTTCATACGGTCTCCCACAGTATTCTTGCCAGCATGTTAAAGAAGTATGGATAGGATAAATGGACTGTAAGGTGGATAGAAAATTGGCTTAATCGTTGGGCTTGATGTCTGGTTGGTGGTCGGTATCAAGTGGCGTGCCCCAAGAGTCAATTCTGGGGTTGCTTTTGTTCAACATCTTTATTAATGACTTGGATGAGGGGATGGATTTCATCCTCAGCAAATTTACAGATGACACTAAGCTAGGGGGAGAGGTAGATATGCTGGAGGGTAGGGATCAGGTCCAGAGTGATCTAGACCTATTGGAGGATTGAGCCAAAAGAAATCTGATGAGGTTCAACGAGGACAAGTGCAGAGTCCTTAACAGAAGAATCCCAAGCACTGCTACATGCTAGGAACCGACTGACTAAGCAGCAGTTCTGCAGAAAAGAATCTGGGGATTAGAGCGGATGAGAAGCTGGATATGAGTCAACAGTGTGCCCTGGTAGCCAAGAAGGTTAATAGTATATTGGGGTGCATTAGTAGGAGCATTGGCAGCAGATCTAGGGAAGTGATTATTCTGTTTCATTCAGGACTGGTGAGGCCACATCTGGAGTATTGTGTCAAATTCTGGGTCCTCAGTTACAGAAAGGATGTGGACACATTGGAGAGAGTCCAGCGGAAGGCAACAGAAATATGGGGTCTAGAACATAATTTGAGGAGAGGCTGAGGGATTAGGTTTATTTAGACTAGAGAAGAGGGAGGGCGGATTTGATAGCAGCATTCAGTTACCTGAGGGGGGTTCCAGAGAGGATGGAGAGAAGCTGTTCTCAGTGGTGACAAATGACACAACGAGGAGCAATGGTCTCAAATTGTAGTAGGAGAGGTCTAGGTTGGATTTTAGTAAAAACTATTTTATTAGGAGGGTGGTGACACATTGGAATGGGTTACCTACGGAGGGGGTGGAATCTCCATCTCTGAAGATTTTTAAGTCCTGGCTTAACAAAGCCTTGGCTAAGATGATTTAGTTGGGGTTGGTCCTGCTTTTATTAGGGGGTTGGATTCAATGGCATTCTGGTCTCTTCTAACCCTATGATTCTGTGATTCTCAGAGCAGGCATTTTTCTTTCAGCCACATAGGACAAGAGAAATGTGATTAGACCTCTGTGGATTTCTAAGTTCTACTTTCATTGGTTGTATATTTTTCTTGGTTTTGTTTTGTTTTTCTGATGGTTGAGTAAAGTTTCACTAGTAGACTTTAGCTGAATTGCACCTACGTCAGGGGAGTTGTGAACTTGATATGTATTGTTACCCCATACAAATAAGTAGAATCAGTATTAAGGTGGCTAAAAGCAGACTTCTTTTTCAGCTTTACAAAGTGACCAGCTAATCTGATTCTAAGTATGAAAATGTGAGTAGCAAGTGCTGGAAGCAGTCCCTGGCTTATTTGATACAGCAGTAAAATCCTAATTGTCTTCAGTGCAAATTCATTTCCCTGCAGTGTAGTTCTTAGATTCTAGACAGCTGTGCTCTGAGTCCGATTCCAACACTATGTAGTATTTGAAGCATTAGAATGAATTTTACATTTGAATAAATCCTATTAAGGTAGCTAGTCTTGCATCTCACACCTTTCACAGATTTCTAGGTTCTGAATGCAGTGATTGCATTCTTAATTTACAAGGAATCGAGTTATAATGCATTTGTGGAAAACTGTTTGTCACCCTGGTCACTTCATCATTCAAGATTGTATTAATGACTGACCATCAGTTGTAAATAGTTCAGAGCTTTATAAAAAAAATGAATCTAAAATATTATAGTAATTGTATGCAGCCTTAACAGATGTTGCAATTGCTAAAGATTGCTAGGCTTCTGCAGTTATGAAACCCTGTTTCTATGGATAGTGCCAATATGCTGGTTGGTTTGTTTGTTTTTGTTTTGAGAGTCCCAAGTCTGTAACTTGAAAAAGACGAGTAGTCCTATGGCACCTTATAGACTAACGAAAGTATAGGATCATGAGCTTTATTAGATGTTAGAGTGGAAGTAACAGAATCCAAGAGATATGCAACAGCAAAACCTGTCAATTGTATGATCCATGTTAATGAAGCAAATTAAGTGTGTTCCATTCAGAGCTTTTGATGTGAAAATGCAAATGACAAAGGGTTTGTAGTGCATTAACCAGTTAATATCTTTATTCAAGCCCAGGGTAACAGTGTCAGATTTGTAAATCAATTGCAGTTCAGCCATCTCTCTCTCTCTCTAATTGGATTGTGAAATTCCTTGCAGAATAGTTACTTTTAAATCAATGATTGAGAGTTTGGAGACCTTTAGCATAAACAAATGGAATTCCAGGCTAACACAAATCTTTTAGATTTTTCCATTCAGCATAATGCTAAGGACTGGACTTGGGGTGACTGGAACCTGTTTGCAAGGTTAGTGCAGTACAGCAACATGACCTGAAAGTGTTTAAAGGCAGAGGCCTTTCACATTTAGAAGCAGCCAATGATTTTGGGGGAAGGACTGAGGTATATGTCCGGGCTGGTTGCCAGGAGTCTGAACCCTAAACCCAGAATCATTAGAATTTAGAATCTCTTGTCTCATCAGTATGTGGACACTCTAGGAACCATCCCTAGAGAGAGGGGGGCTGACCACATCTTCCTTGTCACCAAAGTCATGTCAGATTATTCCATGGTTCATAGAGCTAACTGATAATAAATATTGCTAAGTAATTTTTCATGCAGAAAGTGCTGTGTCAAGCCTTGCCTAAGGAGGGAACCAGGTGATTCCTTGTGTGCTGAATCAGTTCCTGTCAGGGGAAAACTCTGTCATCAACTTCTCCTAAGAACAGAAGCTTCATGCTGCAGCAGGAGCACCATGAATCAGCACTTCAAGTAAAATGTGCCTGGTTGTTGTGGGAAAGTGCTTGTTCAGCTGCAGCAATCATGGGGCAATGTTTGAACAGGCAATTTCCCTTTTCTGTGTGTTAAATGTGGTTTGAACTTTTAGCTGCTGACTGCAGAGAACAAGCGTAGTTAATAGGATGTTCAAGGTTAGTAGCTTACATTTCTAAGTGCTAGGTTCTTGTAACAAGCCTAGTATTGTGCTGTTAAAAGCACTGGTCACAATGTTGTGGTCTTCTGTATGTGTCCACAGAGCACAAGAGTTCCCTTCTGTTGAACATATACAGCTCAGTCCTGATCCCTGCTGTGTGTACTGGTGCCGTGTGATGTAAAATCAGCTGTGCAAAAGCACTGGCAGTAGTGGATGTCACAAGATTTACAGCATTAAGCTCTGGAATTGGTAGTGTCTGCGTGCTGTCTGTCCATCCAGACTAACAGGAGACCAACAAGAGGCAAGCATGCCTATCTGATTATACACCAACCCGGGGTGTGATCCCTCATCCATTCACCCAGCATGAAATTGGGCTGAGGGCCCTATGAAAGAGTGAGAATTTTTTTTTTAAAGGAATCCTGTGCTTAAATTTCCTCTTTATATTGAACTCCCATCTGGTGAGAGAAAAGGGACCCATTTTGCTCTCAGGGCAGGCTGAGGCATAGGTGTGTTGTGTTGCCCAGCTGTCTAAGGCCTAGGCCAACTCTGTATCAGTTGAAAATCTGAGAAATGGAAAATGCAGTCACTAGGACCTTGGCACCTAGCAACCAGAGACCCAAAGGAAGATGGATGAAAGAGGATGTTGTCTGTAGGACCTTTGTCCTGTTTGTGGTAAAAGCTAAATGTTCTTCGCATGCTTGTTGATTCTGTTCTTGGGGTGTGTACGTCCATCAGTGTGGTCATCGGAAGTTTTTGCCTTAGTGGGATCTATAGGGTTGTCAGTGGCATCCGCTGTCTGGAGAGCCATGTTCACAGAGTGGTTTATCAGGTGCCACCGGCCTTACGCCCTGTCAGTTCCTCCTTACTGCCAGAGATCAGAATACCTTTTCCTGCTTGGCAAGAGCTAGTAGATTTTCTCTGAACTTTGTACATTTTGGTTTTGGTGTGTGTTAAGAACTTGTTAAATGTAGTTGTTTGCAGTTAGTTCACCAGCAGGGCCTTTGCCCCAGGCAGAGCATGCCCAAGTCTCCTGAGTTAAATACCTGCTCGGACTGCGAAGGTCTAAAGCTATTAGTAACCCCATTGCAGCTGCCTTAAGTGCTTCAGGGAGTCACATGTCAATGATTGGTGCCAGATCTGTATCCTTTTGGCCAGGGACCCAGAGGAAGTGGGGTATCCATCTGAAGGCTCTGCTGATGAGGTCCACCCTTCATCCAGCTTCCGAGCCAGCCTGCCAAGTTGTACCAAGCATCTCGGCCTCCATGTGCCGTGCATACCAGCACCTGGCTCCTCCTGGTGTGCTCCCCATCACCGGTGCTGAAGAAAGGCTAAGAAACACACCCCAGCACCAAGCAAAAAGACCCAGGGGTTGGGGTTATCAAATGAGGGACCCAGATCAAGCTGCTCTGGAGCCTCGTTGGAGCTCCCAGCTCTCTCAAAGGTCTGCCACTAGCTCCGGGGAGCAGTGTAACCCACGTCCCTGTTGGCACTGTCATCCTCGCAGGCACAGATAGAGCAGAGGTCTCCACCCATGCCGCTAACGACTTGGGTGCAACAGAACTCAGCTAAGGCTCCTCAAGAGGGCAAGCAAGCTGCTAAGACCCCTCAAGGGAAGGGGAGAAGAGGTGAGACTCTCAGTAGCTCACTGCAGGTTCCAGGACAGGTGCAAGACTCGCCCTAAAGTCACCCAGACAAATGTCAAGATCCCTTCATCCCTCCTCCTGTACAGAAAGAGCCCTCTCCATGTTCTTCCCAGCACCGATCATCCTCCCATCAGTCATCTTCTTAATGCTGGTGCTGATTACCAGCTGTGTGGGAGAATCCCCTGTCTCTGTTCTGGTCTCCACAGCATCTCTTCTTGTCAGTTGCTGGTAGGCACTGCCAGCAAGTAGACGCAGATTCCTTTGGCAGCCCATTGCCCAAATCCCATCCATTAGATTGGGCACTTGGGCCATGTGTGGTGTTGCAGTGGCAGCATGGCCATGTGGGGAATACTGGTAATGACAGTGTTCCCCACTGCAACGCTCTTCGGTCTGCAGTACTGCTGGCACCAGGCTGCGAGCCAGGGAGCCATTCCAAGGTCGGGCCAGAGGAGCCTGTGCCCACACTTAAGCCTCCCTTCTCCTGTGGTGGTCGAACCTCTGGAATTCTTTCCGGAAGCCCAGTCTTCCTCCCCGTCCTGGGGCCATGGAGGGCTAGCCCGCCAGATCGTTTCAAGGAGCATCAGGCCCTATTTTGGCAGGTGTCCAAGAATTTGGGCCCAGAAGTACAAGAGATGGTGGATTAGGAGAATACCTTCTTTAATGCCTCTAACCCACCCAGGTTACCTTACTGGTACATGAAGGGATCTTTAAAATCACCAAGGACCTCTGACAACCCCCTTTTTCCATCCCTCCCATCCCCAAAAGAGTCGAGAAGAAGGGCTTTGTTCCAGCCAAAGGATTTAACAGCTATAAACCCACCCACCCCTGAGCTCACTGGTTGTGTCTTTGGTCAATGAGAAAGACAGACATGGTCATACCTCCTTGACTCCCAAGAACACAAAATTTAAAAGACTCGATCACTTTGGGGGGGAAATTTATTCAACAGCCAACTTACCATTTCAGGTGATGAATCGGCAGTTATAATTTTAACCTCTGGGGCACTGCGCAAGTTCCAGGAGTCTCTTCCGCAGGGTCTGGCCCAGGAATTTGGTGGCCTGGTAGAGGAGAGCATTGTGGTAATCGGGCACGCCCTGCAAATAGCCCGGGATGTGGCAGACTCAGTAGCTCAGGTTGTTTCTTTGGAGTAAGAAGGTGCAGTTCGTGACTCTGGTGAGTGGGCCTTTTGCAGGAGATGCAGGCCTCAATTCAAGACCTGCCTTTTGATGGGATTGGTCTCTTCTCTGAGCAGACAGGAGCCAGGCTGCCTGGGTTAAACTCCAAGCTTGCTTCCGAGGATGCTGTTTGTGAATCACCTAGAATGGAATCAGCGTGAGCACGCACTCAGAGGGAAAAACAATTGCCCGCCTTTTCAAAACGTCTTCAAGATGTGTGGCTTATGTCCATTCCATTGCCCATCCTCCTGCCTCTGCCGGAGTTGTCGCCAAGAGGGAACTGAGAGGGCATAGGGCTTGCTGCATAAGCACAGCACTCCAAAGGGCGCCACAGCTGACCCGATGGATACTGCTAAGGAAAAAATTCTCCCAACAGCCATGCATGTGGGCATACACACACCTAGATTGGAATGGACAACACCTCTCCATGAACAATTACAAAACGGTGGGTAACTGTTTAATATGTAGTGAAAGAGAAAGGACAGTCTAATAGTCAAGACCACCATGGAAAACTGCAGTCTATCTCAGCTTCTGCCACAGAGTTCCTATGTGATCTTGGGCAAGTCACTTAAATTTTTCACAAGTGGCATCTAATCTAGCATGCATCATTTGCCAGTGCCCAATTTGAGACACTGTAGGCCAGATATATAGAAGTGGTGAGTGAGTATGCACTGCTGCATGTGTGTAATTCATGTGCCATTCATAATTTTAATTTTTTGCAGAAAATAGCTTCTGCTGAAAAGTTGCTGCATTTTTCCCTTTTGTGTGCACGATGGCCAGGATTGCTGCTCTGTTCTAGTGCAAGCCCCAGCCAGGATCAGGGAGAGAGTGAGCCTGCCTTCTTCACAGTGCCTGTCGGGCCAGTTCAGGAGACTGGCTATGGAGAGACAGACAGCATCGGGCTTCTGGGGATCGTAGGCAGGGGCTCATAAGGGCTAGTGAGGGAGGACAGACTGAGGCAGGGACTAAATGGGAGTGGTCGTGCGGGGTCACAGAGGGGAGGGAGGTACAGGGCCACATGGGCAGAGGGCAAGGGGGATGGCTCTGGGGGGGCACAGGGACATGAGGACAGAGCAGATGTGCTTGCCTGAATGAATGGGAGAGGCTAGAGGTCATCCAGTGTCTGCAGGGGGATGCTCCATAACAATCTCTTCTCCACCCCCAAAAAAACCAATTCCGTACTTTTCCCACCCATACCCTCAACCTTTAAAGTTCATACGCAGGCAGCCTCCCAGCAATTACTTCCCTCTCCCTGAGCTCCTCCATTACCCCGACACCCCAGCCTTTGCACTGCTTCTGAGGGGTGTGGGATATGTATTGTAGTTTAAATGAATCATTACTCAGTTCTGTATTAATATGCCAAGTAAGGAATGGCTTTGTCAAAAACATTGCCTGAATTTTTTGTCTGTATTGTTACAGACATACTTGCTGACAGATATTCTGAAATAAATTACCACAGTAATTGAAACTGGTGTGATTGTATTGTTTTTAACAAATAAAATACGCAGAATTTTAAAATATTGTGTGCAGAATTTGTAATGTTTGTGGTGCAGAATTCCCTCCAGATAAAGTGAAGTCCATTGGAACTATGCTTTGAACAGCTAGGCTACGTCTACACTGGCCCCAAATTCCGGAAAAGGGATGCAAAGCAGGTAAGTCAGAATACAGAAATCCACGGGGGATTTAAATATCCCCCGCGGATTTAAATAAACATGTCCGCCGCTTTTTTTCCGGCTTGGGGAAAAGCCGGAAAAAAGCGTCTAGACTGGCGCGATCCTCCGGAATAAAGCCCTTTTCCGGAGGATCTCTTATTCCTAGGTAGGAATTCCTCAGGTAGGAATAAGAGATCCTCCGGAAAAGGGCTTTATTCCGGAGGATCGCGCCAGTCTAGACGCTTTTTTCCGGCTTTTCCCCAAGCCGGAAAAAAAGCGGCGGACATGTTTATTTAAATCCGCGGGGGATATTTAAATCCCCCGCGGATTTCTGTATTCTGACTTACCTGCTTTGCATCCCTTTTCCGGAATTTGGGGCCAGTGTAGACGAAGCCCTAACGTTTAACGATGCTAAATATGTTAGCAGATCAGGCCTCGAGTGTCTCCATTTTGGCAACCAAAATTAGTGGGCATGTGACAGTTTTGGCTTTAATTCTGTGCTTCAGTTCCCCAGATAGAAAAAGAGTTAATAACACTGTTTAATGTTTTGATGCACTGAACTACTTCTGAAGTATCCATACTGTGGTGAAAGAACCCTAACCATACCCAGGAAGAAATTAATCTTTGTATGCAGGGCTAAGTTTGCACCAGTGTGTGTGAAATAAGACGTGGGGTCAAGCATTGAATGTGGAATATAAAAAGTTATTGAATAACTACCTGTTCTTTAGTGAGTCTTGGTCCTGTGGAAAAAGTGTGAGCCTCTGTAATTGGTCTGTTTCGTAATGCATTCACTCAAGAGACTCCATTAGGGTTGCATAACCAACCTTAATTCTAGCATTTCCTAGCTTTGGAGCTCTTGACTTTGAAGCTTTAATGTTCTTACTGTAGCTTTTGGCTGTAACTCGCTGTATATTTGTTTGTGCTGCCATGTGATCCGTTATTCTGATTCCCCTTGCTGTTTAATTGAGCAGGTGTTCTGGCGCTCTGGGCCCTAATCACGCATGTGATGTATGTGCAGGATTACTGGAGGACCTGGTTAAAAGGGCTGAGGTTTTTCCTCTTCATCGGGATCCTCTTCTCTGCTCTCTCCATGGTGGGATTTTGCACATTCCTTGTTCTGGCCATCACCAAACACCAGTGTAAGTATATAGTGTCCCGGAAATGATCAGGGGGAGGGGAAGGAGAGGGGCTGGAATTAATGGGATTGTAGAGGGGAGAACAGGCACAAGTTAGTGACAGTGAGTCCATGGCAGAGCTGGAGCTGGCACAGAGCATGCCCAGAATCGTTCTCCTTCAGTAAGCCAACTTGTGGGGCCGTGTTACAGGGGTGGGGCTTGCACACGCCATATTGACCAGATGCGACTAGGGATGTAAAATCTCAGTTAATCTGTTAACCAACTAAATGTTAGGTTGACCTAATGTTTAACTGGTTAACTGACTGAGCGGGATCCGGGCTGGGGACTGCTCCAGCCTGGCAGAAGTAGCTCCCACCCTCACTGGGGCTGTCGTCGGCAGCCACCCCCCTGCTACTTCAGCACCCAGAGGTTACCGATGAACCAGAACCAATAAGCATCAAAAGTTAACCAGTTAACTTTCACATCCCTAGATGGAACTCACTTAAAAAACCTGATCCCATTTGTGGTAGTTACAGATAAACATCCATGCAAGCCATCCCATCTGCCAAGGATTGGCAGGGTTATTGGGAACAGATCCTCATTGCTTCCTTTTCTTTAGGAACTCCAATGGAGTTCTGCTGCAGAGAATTGAGGATCTTCTTTCATTGACACATTCGATTGAAATGCCAGAAAATGTTAATTGTGCCCTATTGATCCCGTCCCACCCCAGCAGGATGGTGGGTGTGGGGCAGGGGAGCAGTGAGGGTTAGTGCCTCCTAGTGTGGCTTTGGGCCATGAGGTGCTACTGCTCTAGAAGCAACCCTACGTAATGGGTATGCTTTAGTCTGGACTGTACAGCACTTTCCCAATAGAGAAAGTGTTTGCCTGCAGTGTAAGACAGCTGAGGATCGAAGTGTGTGTGAAAGCCTGGTGCTGGACCACCTCTGAGAGACTTGGAGCCTTGTGTTCCTAGGCAAAGGCTCTTGCCATCTCTAGTGCCACGTGTCACTAGCTGTTTTCTGATGAATAACCAAAAATGTTCTCTCTCCTTTTCTTCTCCATGAGCGCTGCACAATATTGGACAGTTGATAAATAAGCATATGCCAGTAGTGTAAGATCCTTCAAGTAGTAATGTAAAGGGTTAACCAGTTACCCAGTAAGCATGAGTCTTACCGGCATGCTTACCGGATAACTGGTTAAACAGATGCCCAGCCTGACCAGAGCATCCCCCCACCCTGGCTGCTCCAGGGTTAACCAGTTACCATAGTGCTTAACCGGTTAACTTTTAAAACAGGAATTAACATCCCTACTTTCCAGCCTGCAGGTTACTTGAATTTCATCATTAGATGCATGCTTATCCCAGTTTGCATTAAAGGATCTGAAATAAGCTTCCAAGCAAGTAATAGCATTCCACTTGAGTCCCTCTGATTAGTATGCCTCGCTCCCATTCCTGCTCTGCAAATATTTACAATTCTCCCGCTGCCGGCCCTTGCCCAGCATGCAGTTCTGGGCTCCTTCCTGTAACGGGCAGGGAAACCCCCTTCTTGCTCTGTGCATGGGGATTCCTCATTTCTCCTCAGAACCTCCAAATCAGAAGCGTTCCTAGCAAGCGGTGGTCTCTTCCGATGGAAAATGGACAAGGGTGTGGCAGCCTGGTCCAGCCTTCTACTCTTGGGCCCCACTTAGCCAGAGGCTGCTGGGTTGGTAACTGCATGATGGTTGTCTTGCTGCAGTCACTGCTTATGCATCTGGAGGGTCCCTGGCAGGAGAAAGGGAATAGTTGCACAGAGTGAGGAAGAGTCACTTTAACCCATGCTCAGAACAGAACTGGGCATGGAGGCTGCTTCCTTGGAGCTCCCATGAGTATCCTGCAGGTTGAGCCTCCAGGACCCACTGCATTTAGAACTGCCACAACAGTGCACGCTGCAGAGCTCGCTGCCTGGAGACAGGAGCAGGTGGCTTCTGTTGAACGAGAGCTTGGAAAGAGGTTCTGCCTGAGACAGCTTTTTATGGTGAGCGTGGAATCTAAGGGGGGACTTTAAATGTAACTGGCTCCTTTTCTTTCCCAGCGCTGGCTGATCCCAGCAGCTATTACCTGTCGTGTGTCTGGAGTTTCATCTCCCTGAAATGGGCTTTCCTGCTCAGCTTATATTCACACCGGTACCGGAATGAGTTTGCAGACATCAGCATCCTCAGTGACTTCTGAAGCATGGACTCGGTCCTGACGGCAGCTCCTAATGTTTGACCGAGCCTATGGATGCCCTGTCTGGCAAGGAGGCTGTGAGAGGCAGAGAGCAGGAGCAGCCCAGCACCATATGACTTGTCTGTCTGCAGTAGGGTTTTTCCTAATTGCTTTTATTCAACCACTTAATTTGGCTAATTATGTCAACCTAGTGTTTTTTTACCCTCCAGGGAGTCCATGTGTCTGCCAGTGAGTCAGGAAGTTCCAGGCACTCACATGCAGCTGGCCTCAATTTGCTATCTGCCGTACTCTGCTATCGTAGTCCAGTGACTTTCAAAGAGGACAGTTGCAGGTTAGGCTGTGGAGGCAGCACCTGGTTAAGAATTGGGCGTCCAATGAATCACCAGCATGTTCCTGGGGTTGCTTAGCAGGGGGCAATGCCATGTGACAGGAGATCTTTGTTCTCGCAAGGCATTTGAGCAAGGGCTGCATGTTTCCCAGCACTGGGGACGACAAACGTGCTGATACCTCCAAGGCAGCCCCCCAAACCTTCAACATTTCCTTGTGTTTCTTCCTGTAAAGAGTTGGGCTAAGAGGAAGGCATGGTGCCAGCTCTCCCCACTCACTAGAGCGCACACATCGCCTCGTGCAGGCCAGAAGCAAGCAGTGAGCTGTGCAGCGTCAGTCGTATCAAAGGGGGGTCACGGCCTGTGAAAGCCAGGCCTGGAGGAATCAATGCCAGCTCAGCATTGCACCCTGGGCCAGTGTGCTGCATGGCAACCCAGGATCGTGCTCAAAGCAGCAGCACTCGAGAGTGTGGGATGTTGAAAGTGACATGTGGGCAGTGGGTGCGCTGGGCAAAGGGTCTCAGAAGAGTCATGGATGAGTGATTTGTTATTTTAAAGCAGTCTGCCCCTTAGTGGTTGTGAAGCATTTGGAGGGCACTGTATGCACTTATTCTATCTGCCCTGTCACTATGGCCCATTGGTGCTGAGTGGCTCCAGCTAGCGTGGGGGAGAGAAGCAAGAGCTCACCATGTCTGTGCATCCAGCAAAGGCCTGACCAGCCATGGCTGGCTGCCGCTCCGTGGAGGTGGCTACTGCCTGCTGTAGGCCACCAGCAGTTTGCCTGGGTTGTGAAAGTTCTGCAGACATAAGATAATGCCCCCTCCCTGCTGACCTAAGGCAGGTGAAATTGCTGGTGGCAAACGGGTTGCAGGAGCACAGCAGAGGCTGGGTGCAACCCTGGCACTTCTGCAGGTTTGAAAGTCCAGCAGATCTCCATGGCAAGTGTTACCAGCATAATGCTCTGAATTGATGCCCAGGAACATCACGGGGCCTGCTGAAGGAGTGTCCTACGGAATGTCAGGGAAGTGTCGGGAGGCCCGAGCACAGTGTCAGCTCCTGTGTGACACGGATCACTTGGACACTTAATGATCTTTCACTCTTGGGTTTGGGCCTTGTTAATATTCACCCTGGGAAGCTGCAAACCGCAGGCTGTTGCTTGCTTTCCTTCCCTTGCTCAAGCACATGCTTTCAGGCCAGGGCGGCCCTTGGGTTGCTTTGCAGGGGGTGTCTCAGCAGGTTGCAGCTGGGAGTTCCTTTTCAATAAATGAAAATAGCAGGTGTGTGAGAGTGTTTCTTTGGTGCAAGTGGGTGGGGGCGGGGCAGAGGCACAAGGAACTCCCAAGGCCTGGCAAGTGGAGAAGTGTCAAAGAATTGGGCTTGACTGCCCCATTATATGTGTCTGCTCCCAGGTCCAGTTGTGAAGTCACTCCTGAGATGGGCTCCAAGAGCTCCTCAGCAAGCCAGAGCAGGGAGCGTGCAGAGGAAACGGCCTAGGGGCAGTGAGTAGGCCGTGGAGCAGGTGGGCTGCAGCCGTACCTGTCTGTGCTGTCAGGCCAGCTGTGCTGTAAGGCAGACTTGGTTCTCTGTGCTGCTGTCTGTGCAGTTGTCCACTGAGCAGCTTGCAGTGTCCAATGTAATGTGTGTCTCGCCTTGACATGCCTAACTCAGCTGAATTTCCCAGAAAGTTGTAGTGCCCCTGCCCCCACCGCCACTGCCCTGGCACGGAAGATCAGTACTTCGAGCACTTGGCTGGGTTAATTTTTGGTTAAAGGGTTTTTCAGGCTTTGATTAGATGTAAACCGCTTTCTGTTGGTGGGGCAGAGACCCTACCCACTGACATCAGCCCCAGAGCAGCTTCCAGGGAATGCAAGGAGTGAAGGGCAGGGCAGCAAATGCTGGAGAGACAGGGCCACTAGAAATCCTGAGACCTGCAGGAATGTCCATTGCTGCAGCACTGAAATATCATTGAGGGTGATGTTGGCAACAGGCAGGGTAAGACACCTGGCTGGAGTAGAATGCATGGCCCTGCCCTTATGAGCAAATCTGGCAAGGCAGGGAGGAGGTCGCCTGTGTGTTAGACATCAGAGTTTCCAAGTGGTTTTAAGCTGTAGTAGCATTAGTCTCCCAACTAACAGCTCATGTAGTCCTGCTCCTGAGCACGAAACGCTGCTGATCTCCAACTCAGAGGTTCATCATGACCCTAATGTTACTCTAAAAGTGGAACTGCACCTCCAGTCACTTACTAAATTATCCAGTAGAGAGAGTTTACTCGCCGTGCCTGTTGGCAAAGCCCTTCCATCTAAACTGTATGGGCACCTGCTAGCAGTGTGCCAGGGACTCCTCTCTCAGGTTTATACCCAAAAGGTCCACAGCAGCTCACCCCGAGGTTGTGGGGGATATTTTGTGAGACAGTAACTTTGCTTACAAACAGCCCACTTACTCAGCCCGTCTCCTCCACTGCCTTTGCGCTACAATTTGCACTCGCGTCACGGCTTTTTAAAAGATTGTGTGTGTAAATATATATTTTTACATTGTGTTCATGCTTTGTTTGCACGCTTGGTAAGAATTGGGTCATGTAGCAGAGTGTAATTCATGGGGTAGGGTTCATTTTCATGTATCCCAGCGTGTCCGACGTTGTACTAACCGCACTGTAACTTTGTATGTCACACCATCGTAAGAGCTGAAATACAGAGTTCTCTTTCTCACCAGCCAGTGTGTCCAGAGTGATTACCTGCCCCTGGGCTTGACTCCCTCTCCGGCAGGTTTGCAGAAGTTGCTTTTAAAATGGGCTTTACAAGGAATTTCGAACAGTTGAAATTCCTGTGGATGGGCCTTGGATCGCAAACGGTGAATTTGATCACCTGCACTCAGCTCCCCATCCAGGCTTGCACTCCGCACAGCCTTGTGTGGCAGACGCAGCTCTGCAGAGTGAGCACAGGGACGCAGTCTGCAGCCACAAGGCCCTCAGCACACTCCCAAAGTGGGCGCTCAGGCTTTGACACCCCCCTCCGCCTCAGGCTTCAGCCTGAGCTGCCATCAGGGTGCTGGCGCCGTGGCTACTATACAAGCGCTGGTGTGAGCGCTGTGAAGCCGCGTCTGCCACGCCAGCCCCAAAGCTGTGGACGAGGCCCAAGCGACGTGTCCCATGTCAGACACGTTGCATCTAATGGGCATGAAGAGAAGTTACCCCCTGAGAGAGTCACAGTCTCTGCCTTGGGCAGGGCTGCTACTTTGGCTTGTGCATGTTCAGCTGCTCAGTCCTCAGCACGTAGCCCAGCCTCCGCAACCTCGGCCAGCGCGTCGGCTACAGCACTGTCTCCAGCAGCAGTAAGGCTGCAGGCACTCCAGCCTTAACCTGCCCCAAGTGCCCGCAGAGCAAAGGTGCAGCATGTCCTGACTGGTGTAGCAAGGGGAGCACAGCCCAGCATCCCCCAGCCTGCCACCCCTTCCAGTGTAACCTGGGGAGCTAGTGTTTGCTTCTTAGAACTGCAGCTTTGCATGGGGAAAGGACAGTGGCAGTTAAGACGGGCGGGGCCAGTTGGCTGCTGCTGGAGGAGGGAAGGCTGGATTCCACGCTAATGTCACTGCTGCACCGCTATGCAGCCTGGCCATCAGTTTGTCTGCAGAATCCAAAACCCAGCAGTCCTTTCAATTGTGTTCACTGCATGTCTTTACATATGCCCAGAGCCTTGGAAAGGATGACAAATCCACTGCCCCAGTGTCCCTCTTTGGAAGGAAACCCACCGTGCTGCCCCCCGGATGCTCGTCGGAGAGCAGTGCAGCTGCTGTTGCTTTCTTACAGTTTCACTTACCCTGAAATTGAGGCTCCAGAGATCGGTCTCCTGGGATTCGATTTAGCAGGTGCAGTACAGACCCGCTAAATCGACCAGTGATGGCACCCCTGTGGCCCCAGTACTCCACCAGATTGCAAAGAGTAAGGGAGTTTCTCCCATTTATCTCCCGCAGTGGGGATGCTACAGAAATTCGACTCGAGTGTCGACTTCAGCAATGTTGTTCTCTAGCTGGTGATACATATCTTAAGTCAACTTTCTCCCCTAGTGTAGCCCTGGCCTTAGACAAGGCCTCAGTGCAGCAGGAAGGCTTCAAGAGCTTGGCAGGGTTCTTACTAGGAGCTTCTCTGGCTCACGAGGCCATCCCACCCTGGGAGGGTGCAATGTGCAGGAGAAGCTTTGGTGGTGCTGGTGGAGTGCTGGCTGCCACGGGCTGGGTGCCGTAAAATGGTCCAGTGGGAGTTACACCTTCCTGTGCAACACCAAGTGCTACAACACCTCTTGTAGCCAGTGCTGGGCAAAATGGTCCCTGCTCTGATCACCTCTGAGTTTCTAGGCTCTGGAACGGTCTCAAACCCTTTTCATCCTCTTCTACACCCTTTACTGTCTTATCAGCTTGGCCAGAGCCTGCTGCCAGCCTTTGTTAAACCATGTCTGTCGCTGCTAAGAACCAGGGCAGTTCTTGTTTCTAGTTTCCATTGACCATCCTGACCCTTGAATTGAGAGGTGCCCAGGGGAAAACTGGCCCAACTTGTGGGCATTGCCTTTGCAAGCTCCCCTCATTCCTATCCCTGGTTTAATTCACACACTCCACTGATGATCTTAGACCTCCTTGCTATTCTATTGTTGCAGTCCTGACTGCCAGTCCTGGGATTCCTATAAGGGAGAGCTATCCCTCAATCCTGACCTGCAGCTCTTCCCCTTCTAGCCCTGGATTCCTTATGCATACACCGGTCCCTGTGTCCTGGCCTGTTGCATCGTTGCCCCTCCCAATGCTGATAGAACTTTATGGCTTCACCAATATTGGTGGTGAATTCCCTTTGCTTGCTAATAGCAGCCCCTTTGAAATGAAGGCTTGGTCAGGTTTTTCACTTAAAATAGGAAGTCACCATCTTTATGTGAAGAGAAGAGTCTAGCCTCAATTTGGAGCAAATAATCGGTGGTTAAAGACAATTTTTAGGGATGTTCACTAGCACAGGGATAGGTAACTTTATGGTAGCAGGACACAAACTTCATTAAAACCCTTTGGCAAGAGGGGGTAGGGCTGTGGGTGCTCTACATGAAGAACGTGGAATCCCAGAACTGGTAGGAACCTCAAGAAGTCATCAAGTCCAGACCCCTGCCCTTACAGCAGGACCAAGCACCCACCCTGGCAGATGTTTAGCCAACCTGCTCTTAAAATCTATGATGGAGATTCTACAACCTCCCTATGCAGTTGATTCCTGTACTTAGCCACCCTGACAACGAGGAATTTTTTGGAAACCTCCCTTGCCGCAATTAAATTCACTACTGCTTGTCCTATCCTCAGAGGTTAAGGAGAATAATTTTTCTCCCTCCTTGTAACAAACTTTTAGATACTGGAAATAAGTTATGTCCCTCTGTCTTCTCTTTTCAAGACTAAGGCCAGGTCTGCACTAGGCCTGAAAGCTGGGCTTAAGGTATGCAACTCAGGTTACATAACATTTGTAGCTGGTGTCATCTTATCCGAAGCTGAGCGTGGCACCGTCTTCACAGAGGGAGGCTGATGGGAGCAAATGCTCCCATCAGCTTCCCATATCCCTCATGGCCACGAGGAGTACGGGTGCTGGCCAGAGCTGCCCTCAGCAGTCAATTTACAGATAGCAACTGGACCTGCTAAATCGAACTCCAGAAGAGCGATCTCAGGTGCAGCAAGTGAAGATGGGCCGTAAATAATCCCAGTTCTTTCAGTTTTCCCTCAGTCAGGCTTTCATGATCTTTAATCCTTTTTGTGGCTCTTCTCTCGTCTTTCTGCCATTTTTCCACATCTCTCTCTCAGCTTTCAAGTTTGCCTGCATGTGGTGCATTCCCTCCTGTGCTAATCACACTGAGCTGGTGGGGTGACCAGGATGTGGGACACCTACAGTTTGTCGTACATTCTGGTGGGACTGACAGACGAGGCTGGGTTTTTGCTGTCACTTGTTTTCAAAGCTGTTTGCTCCATCTGTGAAGTAAATGAAAGTTGTTTTTTAAAGAAAACTGGACAACTCGCACTGAGCTCAGCACAGGACTAACAATCTCCTGGGGTCACGATCTCCTGGCCACGGAGATGAGGCACTGCAGTGCCGGTTACTCCACATGGAGCAGCCCCCAGAAGGGTCACAAGCTTTCCCAACAGGTTGCACGAGTATTTGCAGCACAATGCTGGGAATCAGCACTCCTGGGTCCCAGCTCTGAGGAGACAGTGAGGCCTCCTGGGATAGAACAGGTATTGGGGGTCTAGGTTCTATTTGGGGCTCTGGGAGGGGAGTAAAGCCTAATGATTGGGGTGGGGGGTACTACGGGAATCAGGAATGGTTGGATTTTTTCCTGCCTGGCTGAAGGCAATGATGGGTTTAAGCTGCAACAATACAATACAGCCAGGCACCTGGAGTGGACAGATTGCAGGAGTGTGAATGCACTTGGGCTCTGAGGCCCCAGTCCTGACTCCTTCAAAGCCAAGGGCAAGTCCCCTCTCCTCGAGGTGACCGAAGAGATGACCCTGTACACGTGTTCGCAGACATGCTCCGAAAATGGAGAAATGATATTTTTGTGGCACAGGTTGCAAAACTAAACTTGTTTCTATTTCAAACCTTTTGCAAAACAATGAATTGAAAGTATTTGTTTGAGAGCCTTTTTTTACTTTTGATTTTTCAGGGTGTGTGTGTGTGTGTGGGAGGAGTGCAGGCGTGGGTGGGCATGGGTTAAACTCTGCTGGGTGCAGTGCACACCCTGAGCCCATGGGGCAGATGGAAGTTGTTCCCTGGATGATGCAGAGTCTGCCACTCAGTAGAATATGCTGAGTGTGTGCCAGCCCAGGGGCATTTCAGAGACACTCCCTGACTCCACAGAGCCCTGTGCTGGGGCATCTACATTCAGCGTGGTGCCCTATAACACAAAGGTTTTGTTCATGGAATTTCAAGACAGCAAAAGCTGCAGGAGGCTGAAACTGCTGCCTTGGTTCTGGTGCAAATCCAGGGCCTTGTTGGAGAAACGGTAAAAGAGGAACAGCTGTGGGTGGGAGCCCGGGGCCAGGTTTACACCCACATTGTCCAAGCACCTGCTCTTTTGATTGGCCAGGGCCCCTCTCTGAGGCCTTGTCTACACTTAAAAGGTTGCAGCTGTACTACTGTCAAGCTTCAGCGAAGACACAACCCACCCCCACAGGAGAGCTACTCCGCTTCCCCAAGAGGCAGCAGCAACACTGAGGGGAGAATTTGCCTGTTGGCTACACTGGGGGTTATCTCGGTTTAACTGCCTTGTTCGGGGGGGTGGATTTTCACACCTGTGAGAGATGTAGTTACACAAACCTAATTTCCTAGTGTAGACCAGGCCTCAGTGCTTTGTGACCCCTGTGTTACATTAGGGGAAACTGAGGCACGGTGTGCTGTGCCCCCTCCCCCCCCCGCCACGACCTTGCTCTGGATCTCATGGGAAGTTAGTGCAGGGAATTTGAACCCAGGCCTGGCAGTGGCAAAGCAAGGAGAAGGATCTGACTCCCAAGTCCTCCAAGCACCTGATGATGAAGCCTCTAAACAAAACAAATGCCTAGGACAAAAAATGGCCCTAGTTTAGTGTGAGGTGGCTCAATAGCCTGGGTGAGCATCACTCCTGTGCCCCAGGCAGGCATGACCTGTGCCCCACGTAGGGTCCGTCTACACAGCAACATTATTTCAAAATAGCGCTATGTTGAAATCACTTAGTCCACATCTGCACAGCAGGCAAAAATAATGTTGAAATCCTGTCAAGCCGGAGGACTTCTTACTCCGACTCCTGTAACCCTCATTGGACGAGAAGAATGGAAACAGAGCACTCTCCATCCAACTTCCCTAATAAGTGCTGTGTAGACACTCCCAATTTCGAAATAAGCTGCACAATTGACGTAGCTCCATTTGGGTAGCTTATTTTGAGTTAAGCCCTGTAGTGTAGATTTACCTGTACAGACGCCATCGCCTTGGGGGATGGGACCTCTCCCCAGCCTGGACTTGGCTCCAAATAATTGCACTGGATTGCGTGATAACTCCCCTCCCATCTCGGCCAGCCAGGCTGTTACAGCCCCATCCAGACCCCTCAGCCAGGCTCACACCTTGGGGCTTCTTCCCAACTCTGGGCCACAAAGAGCGGGGGCGTTGTTTGGAGCCCCCCTGCTCTTGTGCTCAGGGCTGGCTGCTGTGGGTTGGCATGCTCCAAGAGGAGGGGAGGCCCCTCGTGTTTATGTCTCTTCATCTGTTTTCGGTATCAGCGCCAGAGTGTAAGAGCCGGTGGGAGGCCAGGGTAATTAGAACATTTGGAACGCATTGGAGGGAAAGCATTGGAACGGGCTGTGGGCTTTGATGCCGTTCCTGCCGCAGGAAAGAGTCCAAGGTTCTGCAATGCTGCGGTTAAAGGCACCAGCCGGCATTTTTGCAGCACTGAGCTTCAAATCTGGCTCTAATTAGAACTGAAATGAGTTTGATGGGCTCAGCCGAATCCCCAGGGCTCACCAGCTCACAGCACAAAGAGTGCACAATGCAGCATTACTGGCAGCCTCCTCAGCAGGGGCCCAGGCCTGGATTAGCCAGGGTCTTAGGAGCCAAGATGAATGAGCGCTGGTAGCCCTCTCAAGGTAGGGAGCCCAGCGCTGAGGGAGCAGGGGGGTGTGGGTCAAACCTGAGGGACACCGGCCAAGCTGTGCAGTAACACTGGCTTCAGCAGTCTTCAAGCCAGTGCCATCAAACTATCTGCATCTTCTATACAAGGGGAGGAGCCGATACTGTGAGCAAAGCCACTGGAAGACACTCCTTCCTCACTGGCCCGGTCTGTGAAGCCGACTGGTGCCTGGGGGACAGAAAGGGGAAGGTGCTGGAGAAGGCGGTAGAGCGGCAACCAGGGAGAGAAGGCTGAGAGGTTTTCTGTCTGTCAGACTCTCCCAGTGCGGCGCTCTGGACCCACCCGTGTAGGGTTGCCAGATGGTTTAACAAAAAATACCCAACAACCGCCCCTCCAAAAGAAAACAAAAAAAAGTCTGCTGAGAAAAAAAAAGGGGGAGACCAAAGTTGTTGAGAAAAAAAAAGGGTGCTGTGCCTTTAAATGGCCCCATGCTCCTCTTCCCTCACCCCGCCAGACATGGCAGGGGAAAATGGTCCCTGCTGGGCCTCTGTCGGAGGGAAACAGGAAATACCAGACATTTTACACGTCCGGTATTTTCTGTTTTTCTACCGGACAGGGGACCTGAGTAATGGACAGTCAAACACTGGACACCTGGCAACCCTACGCCTGTGGGCGGGCAGCCCAGTAGGGGCTGGGCCTCTTGGGGTGCTGTGCAACCTGAGCCTGCAGGGTGACTCCTGAGCAGCCAGCAGTGACTGCACACCTGGAGGAAGAGGAGCATGTTTTGAAGGGCCTGCGGGGGAGGGGGGAGTTGGCAGGACAAATGGGCCCAGCAGTTGGGATGGGGGCAGCCAAGAGGGTCTGGTTTAACTCTGGGTTACTGGGGTTTCAACTCTCCCAAGCCTTATGGGTCACAGGACAGCCTCCGCCGCACATGGGCACAACCCCTTCCTGCACAGTCTGTGGTGAGAGTCCCATATCTCCCATAAGGGGGAAGGGCCAGCTCCTGCCTTTGTGGGGACCAGGCAGGTTTCCACAGCCCTTGGGACTGGCCGGAGCAGGGTTCCCTGTAAGCTGAGTGCTTGGGTGGCTGCTCAGGAGAGATTCGAATGCCGCCCGGCTGGTTAGCAGAGCCCACAGCTGGCAGCAGGAGTTTCCAGCAGTGACCCACAGGACACAATTATTCTGCACATGGATGGAAGAGTTTAGGGGGCACATTGGGCTGGACTTGCCCCATTCTAGAGGCAGGGCAGCCATAGAGCCTCCCTCCACTGACTCCTTCCCCGGGAGAGCCCAGAGCCAGGCCCAAGGAGAGGGCCAGGCCTGACTAGCCAGGGAGTCAGCTAATGCCAGAGCTGTGGGGACTGAACACCAGAGGAGGCTGTAGGCAGGTGAACGATCACAGCTCGGGGGGGATCTACCAGCATCTCAAAGTCATTTAAACTGCTTACTCATCTTCCCCCTGCAAAAGGGAAGAGCTCTGCTCCTCATTGCACAGACAGGAGCCCCTGCTTAGGGACGCTTGCTTCAGGGAGCTGTGGAGAGACTTGAACCCAAATCTCCCACCTGTTAGATCAGTGCAATAACCACTGGACCATTCTTCTCCTCTAATGCTGCACTCTCCAAGCCTTTCAGTTGTTCTAATGGCTCCTGGCCTTTTCCCAGCAATGCCCACCCACCCCCCTTTGGCTCCTATCTTCCGTGAGGTGAAATATCAACAAGGCCGCGGGCGGAGGCCAGCACTCGCCCATAATGCAGCTGCCTGAGGAGGGCCTTTGGCTGGAGTGAATACGTCAGCTCCTTGGTGCTCCTGGCCCATTCATTCCTGGTGTGGGAGCGAGGCTCTGGGGGCGCGTCCCACAGAATTCAGGCCTGAGCACCCAGCTGCCATTGCTCAGCCACGGTTCATGGAGCCACCAAATCTCTGTCGTTCCAACAGACGGACGTGATGGGGGCTGAGAGCAGCAAGCGGGCTCCTCCCAGCCTTCCTTGTCCCATTTGCCTAGGCCCGAGGGCAGGAGACTCTAGCACAGGGACACTAGCTTCAACCATGCTCCAAGCAGGACACTGAAGGCTTCTGGGCCTACTCCACACTTAGGCTGGGAGCACCCGGGGGCCCTGGCTGGGATCAGGCCCATTGTGAGGGATGCTACACCAGGTGAGGGGTGAGAGCTCAGAGGCCAAATGCCCGCACCAGGCAAAGGAGAGATTAGTGTCCCCGTGTCACCGATGGGAGCAGGGACTCAAAGGGACTGGCCCAGGGCAGAGCTAACCTTCGTCTCCTGAGTCCCACCTTGCACCCTTGCCACAAGGCAGCCTTCCTCTTGCTGCTGGAGCTGCTGCAAGGGGCTCTAGCTCCCTGCTTTGCCAGTGCAGCTGCAGGCTGGGCAGATGTGCTGGAACTGAAGAGCTAATTGCTCTGGCAGAGGCCAGGGGCTGGGAGCAGGCTCCGTGCAGCCTCTGGGGACTAAACTCTCTGGATCTCAAAGCCCTTTCCGAATGGCAGGGAGGCAGGCGATGCCGCAGGCTAGTTATAGAAACATGCAAAGGCCGGGCAGCAAGTCAGGCAGAGGTGTGTGGCACAGCTGGGAACAGGGCTCTGGGGCCAGGCTGGAGAACAGGGCTAATGCTGGGCATGAGCCAGGGCAGGCCTGCAGGCTAGGCCAGTGGAGTTGCTGGCAGCCTTGTGCTCAGGCCAGCCAGCAACCTGGTACTTGGGCCGGCTCACGCTGGCCTGGGGCGGCTGGTAGGACTGCTGCAGCATGGCCAGCAGGCCAGGGTTCGGGACAGGTGGCCTGGGGCTCCTCTGGCTGCAGGGGGGACCACAGGGCTGCGGCAGATGTGGGGGTGAGCCTTCCCAAATGGGGGGCTCATGTGCTTCCTATGATGCTGGGGGCACTTTATGATGCTTGGCCCTCAACAAGAATTAAGCAGCTAGTAAAACCAGCTCCAGTGTTAAAACTATTGGAGAGTAAGAGACTTACAGACACGTCTTCAGATGCAGCCAAACAAGGCCTAAGCGCAGCTCTTGTCCAAGTCTAGTGAAACTCTGGAAACCTGCTGCCAGCTTCCCTGTCCTGGAAATTCTGTTTCTGTTAAAAATGGTTCAGATGGCTCTTCCTACACTTGTCACACGAGATCTTTCACGTTTCAAGCTTCTGGTGGCTGGTACCCTCCAGTTTTGTCAGGTAACTGCATGATCGGCTCATTCTCCAGCATCGATTCAAGCTGCTTCCGCACCGGTACCCAAGTGAGTTAGTGCAAGGCTTTGGCACCTACACTTCGGCACTCGGGCTTGTTTTCCCATCCCTTAGGGGCCTACACTTAAGGCTCCCTGCCTCCTAACTCGGGCCTCTCCCCGTGGGTACGTCTACACAGCAGGGCTAAACTTGAAATAAGCTACGCAACTTGAGCTGTGCTAACTGTGTAGTTTAAGTCGAAATAACTTATTTCGATTTTGGGCACGTTTACACAGCCCTTATTTCGTAATAGAGCTCTCTTCCCCCGACTTCCTTCACTCCTCAATACAATGAGGCTTACAGGAGTTGGAGTAAGAAGGGCACATTATGTGGCAATAACTACTTGTGTAGACGTGGACTTTGTTATTTTGGAATAACGCTGCTGTGTAGACATAGCCAGCATGAGGGAGTGTAGGCCAGGCTGTCCTGTGTTGGGCTCAAGTCCCTGATCTCTCCCTGGCTGTCAGGTACTGGGCCCAGGTGCCTAGCCCACTCCCAGCATGGGGATGCAGGCTGGTGTGTCTGGTGCTGGGCTCGGGCTGGTCAAGGACCATGGAGAAGCCCAAGGTGGGGGCAGGTCCCACAGAAGGGGCTCACCTCCTGCTCCAAAGGCAGAGGCCCCTACGCCCTTGTGGCTATGGATGGTTCACTTTCTAGCTTGGTTCAGCAGAGCAGGGTGAGCCCACTGACCCAGTTTGTTTGTTTGCCAGAGGTGCGGCCCTAAACTCTGCAGCAGTGGGGCTGGGCCGCCCTGGGAGCGCAGTGCCGACTCAGCACATACTTGCTGTTAACTGGCTGCTGCTTGTAAAAATCCCCCAAGTGCTATTGCCTGTTAATAGTGACAGCCCTCGCACGCACAGCCTGGCCTGGGGAGGGGGCAGGGACTGCAGAGGAGTCAGCATGGCTGCTGGTGCACAGAGGGAGTGGGGAGCCGGACAGCACCCCAACTACCAGCCTGCTTCTCGCTTGGCCCTGAGGCATTCCTGGCAGCTGTCGACAGGCACCTGGCCACGGTCAGCCCATGGTGTCTGCTGCTTTGTCCTGGCCGCATCAATGCATCCTGTGGGCCTCCAGCCAGTGCGCTGTTGCAGCTGCAGCACAGAACTCTGCTGCACAGAGGGCCTTTTGCAAGTCAGGGCTTCTCCCCTCATCCCCAGCCCCCCGCCAAAGAGTCCCCTGGGAGTGGGGCACTTGTCTGCACGAGCCTTTGCCAGGCTTCAGGGCTGGCGACTGCTCTGAGCCTGTGGAAGCATCTCTTCAGTCCGTGGCTGTAGGGTCGCGGCCTCTCTCCAGCTCCCATGTCTACTCCAGAGCCCCTCACGCCTCGCTGGTGGTTGCTGCCGCAGGGAGAAGAATCCGTTTCATCACAGCGAAGCAGTTGCTTGGACAATCCCAGGTCCACTCTGATGGGCCTCCCCTCCCTGCTCTCTACTTCCCCTAAGCACCCTGAGAGCTGGCCATGTTGCCACTGGGGGCACGGCCCAATCCGGCGGGACAGCGCGAGCTAGCAGCTACAAACAGCAGTGTGGACATTGTAGCTTGGGTAGCAGGCCGGGGTAGTCACCTGAGCTTGGACCTAGGAAGTTGGCGGCTTGGCTGAGGCAGCTAGCCAGAGCCAGGCCCGGCCTTAGCACAAGGCGAACAAGGCAGTTGCCTTGGGTCCTGGGCCTTCAGGGCCCCGCGTGTCCCAGCACCCGCCTGCCTGACTGCTCACTTGCTGCCCTGACTGGGAGCTGCCCAGCCACATGGCTCAGCCAACCACAGAGACAAATTTTCCCACGCCCCGCCCCTGCTCCCCCTCCTCCAGGTACTATAAAGGGGAGGAGACAGAGCGGGGCACCAGCCCATCCTGCAACTGCTCGCAACAGACCCCCACCCACATGCGGAGTCTGTCCCATGGAGGGGATACCCTGGCCAGGCAGAAGGGATTCCCAGTCTGGGATCATAGAATCACAGAGCTGGAAGAGACCTCAGGAGGTCATCAAGTCCAGCCCCCTGCCCAAGGCAGGACCAATCCCAACTAAATCATCCCCACCAGGGCTTTGTCAAGCTGAGACTTAAAAACCTCTAGGGATGGAGATTCCACCCCCTCCCTAGGTAACCCATCCCAGTGCTTCACCACCCTCCTAGGGAAATAGTTTTTCCCACTATCCAACCTAGACCTCCCCCACTGTAACTTGAGACCACTGCTCCTTGTTCTGCCATCCGTCACTACTGAGAACAGCCTCTCTCCATCCTCTTTGGAACCTCCCTTCAGGAAGTTGAAGGCTGCTATCAAATCCCCCCTCACTCTTCTCTTCTGCAGACTAAACAGACCCAAATCCCTCTGGGTATGTCTACACTGCCACCCTAGTTCGAACTAGGGTGGTTAATGTGGTCATTCGAAGTTGCAAACGAAGCCCGGGATTTAAATATCCCGGGCTTCATTTGCATCTTGCCGGGCGCCACCATTTTTAAATCCCCGTTAGTGCGGACTCCGTGCCCACGGCTACACGCGGCACAGAGTAGGTAGTTCGAATTAGGTTTTCTAATTCGAACTACCGGTACACCTCATTCCACGAGGAGTAACGGTAGTTCGAATTAGAAAGCCTAATTCGAACTACCTACTCCGTGCCGCATGTAGCCACGGGCAAGGAGTCCGCACTAACGGAGATTTAAAAATGGCGGTGGCCGGCAAGATGCAAATGAAGCCCAGGATATTTAAATCCTGGGCTTCATTTGCAACTTTGAATGACCACATTAACCACCCTAGTTCGAACTAGGGTGGCAGTGTAGACATACCCTTTGTCTCTCCTGATAGGTCATGTGCTCCATTCCCCTAATCAGTTTGGTCACCCTCTACTGGACTCTCTCCAATGCGTCCACATCCTTTCTATAGTGGGGGGCCCAGAACTGGACACAATACTCCAGATGTGGCCTCACCAGAGCCGAATAAAGGGGAATAATCACTTCTCTGGATCTGCTGGCAATGCTCCTCCTAATGCACCCTAATATGCCATTCTCCTTCCTGTCTACAAGGGCACACTGCTGACTCATATCCAGCTTCTCATTCACTGTAATCCCCAGGTCCTTTTCTGTAGAACTGCTACTTAGCCATTTGATTCCCAGCCTGTAACAATGCTTGGGATTCTTCCATCCCAAGTGCAGGATGCTAAACTTGTCCTTGTTGAACCTCATCAGATTTATTTTGGCCCAATCCTCTAATCTGTGCAGGTCACTCTGGACTCTATCTCTGCCCTCAAGCATATCTACCTCACCCCCAGCTTACTGTCATCCACAAACTTTCTGAGGGTGAAATCCTTCCCCTCATCCAGGTCATTAATAAAGATGTTGAACAAAACCGGTCCTAGAACAGATGCTTGGGGCACTCCGCTAGAAACCGACCGCCAACCTGACATCGAGTCATTTATCACTACCTGTTGGGCCCGTCAGACTAGCCAGTTTTCTATCCATCTTACAGTCCATTTATCCAATCCATAGTCCCTTAACTTGCTGGCAAGAATATTGTGGGAGGTCATATCAAAAGCTTTGCTAAGGTCAAGGTATCCACTGACTTTCCCATATCCACAGAGCCAGTTATCTCATCATAGAAGCTAATCAGAGTAGTCAGGTCCTACTTGCCCTTCGTGAATACTTGACTATTCCTGATCACTTTCCCCTCTTCCGAGTGCTTCAAAATGGATTCCTTGAGGATCCCCTCCATGTTTTTTCCGGGGACTGAGGTAAGGCTGACTGATCTGTAGTTCCCTGGATTGTCCTTCTTCCCTTTTTTAAAGATAGGCACTACATTTGCCTTTTTCAAGTCATTCGGGATCTCTCCCGATCTTCATGGCTGTGTCTACATTGGCACCCTTTGTAGAAAAGGGAAAGGGATGCTAATGAGACACTTCGGAATTGCAAATGCCGCAGGGGATTTAAATATCCCCCGCGGCATTTGCATGAACATGGCTGCCGCTTTTTTCCGGCTCGGGGCTTTTCCGGAGAAAAGCGCCAGTCTAGACGGGATCTTTCAGAAAATAAAGCCTTTTCCGAAAGGTCCCTTATTCCTCTTAAAATCAGGAATAAGGGACCTTTTGGAAAAGGCTTTATTTTCCGAAAGATCCCGTCTAGACTGGCGCTTTTTTCCGGCAAAGCCCCGAGCCGGAAAAAAGCGGCAGCCATGTTCATGCAAATGCTGCGGGGGATATTTAAATCCCCCGCGGCATTTGCAATTCCGAAGTGTCTCATTAGCATCCCTTTTCCGGAAAAGGGTGCCAATGTAGACACAGCCCACGAGTTTTCAAAGATAATGGCCAAAGGCTCCGCAGTGACAATGCTAACTCCCTCATTACCCTCCGATGCATTAAATCCAGGCCCATGGATTTGCGTGTCTAGCTTTTCTAAATAGTTCCTAACTTGTTCTTTCCCCAGCAAGGGCTGTCCACCTCCATCCCACACTGCGTTGCCTAGTGCATTTGTCTGGGAGCTGACCTTGTCAGTGAAGACAGAGGCAAAGAAAGCATTGAGTACTTCAGCTTTTCCCACATCATCTGCCACTAGGTTACCCCTCTCATCCAGTAAGGGTCCTACACCCTCTCTGATCACCCTCTTATTGCTAACATGACTGTAGAAAACTTTCTTATTATCCTTCACATCCCTTGTTAGCTGCAATTCCAATTGCGCTTTTGCCTTCCTGTTTACTCGCCTGCATTCTCGAGCAATATATTTATACTCCTCCCTAGTCAACTGTCCAAGTTTCCACTTCTTGTAAGCTTCCTTTTTGTGTTTAAGCTCACCAAGTATGTCCCCGGTAAGCCAATCTGGTCACCTACCATATTTGCTTTTCTTTCTGCACATTGGGGGTATGTCTACACTACCCTCCTAGTTCGAACTAGGAGGGTAATGTATGCATACCGCACTTGCTAATGAAGCCCGGGATTTGAATTTCCCGGGCTTCATTAGCATAAGCGGGGAGCCGCCATTTTTAAATCCCCGCTGCTTCGAACCCCGTGTAGCGCGGCTACACGGGGCTCGAACTAGGTAGTTCGGACTAGGGTGCCTATTCCGAACTACCGGTACACCTCGTTTCACGAGGAGTAACGGTAGTTCGGAATAGGAACCTAGTCCAAACTACCTAGTTCGAGCCCCGTGTAGCCGCGCTGCACGGGGTTCGAAGCAGCGGGGATTTAAAAATGGCGGCTCCCCGCTTATGCTAATGAAGCCCGGGAAATTCAAATCCCGGGCTTCATTAGCAAGTGCGGTATGCATACATTACCCCGCTAGTTCGAACTAGCGGGGTATTGTAGACATATCCTGGGATGGTTTCTTCCTGTGCCTTTAATAAGGCTTCTTTAAAATACTGCCAGCTCTCCTGGACTCCTTTCCCCTTCATGTAAGCATCCCAGGGGATCCTGCCCATCAGTTCTCAGGGGATGCCCTGATCAGAGTGAGGGGAAGAGACACCCTGCTCCATTGAGAGAATCCCCCCTCCCTTGCCATGTCTTGTAACATGATGGGGGGTCTCCCATGGAAGGCACAGGAACAGGGGAGAGAGACCCTGGGTCTCACACATGGGGTAAATGTGCACCAGCTTATGGAAACATGGAGGGGACCATACTGAAAATGGTCTCAAGTCACAGAAATCGTACAATAACTTCCAAATCAAAAACATTTACCTTCAATAGGAACCTTTTACTCTGTAAGACACTGGGAGTGCTGACCAGATGTTTGAATGGATGCCGGGTCTGTGAAATAAACAGCGGGTCTCTAATACAAGCTGGGGGTCTCGGATGGTTTGTACTAATGGATGCTGGGGGCTTCTATTGGAAGTTTTATGGTATTGTGTAATGACATCATAGTGAAAATAAAAGTGGGGTTGATGACATTGAAATAGACACCAGTTGAAATTTTTCTTAAATCTAGAGGGTGGAATTTATCCATCAAGTGACTTGTGCTGCCCAGGAGAGTCCCACCCACTGCTTGGCATCCTACTTGCCTAGGCCCTGCTGAGTGTGTGGTTGCCATTGTAAGAGTGGTGCCTCCCCTGGGGCAGGCTGGGCTGTGGTGGGAGAAGGCTGAGGCCCTTTTGAGGCTTTGGGCCCACAGGTCAGGGGGCTGTGCTGCCTTGACTTTTGCCTGAATAGGAGCAGCACAGTATTTCCGCAAGAAGCACTGATTTCAGACAGTAGGAAGTCAGTGTTCTTGTGGAAATTCTAGCAGCCAGTGTAGACAGCTGGCAAGTTTTTCCGCAAAAGCATTTGCTTTTGCGGAAAAACTTGCCAGTCTAGACACAGCCAATCTGTTTAATAATTTAAATTAAACCATTATCCGCAGTTGCAGCACTAGCAAAATGGCTCGGGCGTAATTATGTAATGAATGGTGAGTTTCCATTAGCAACTGGTGGTCCACGGAAAGGTTTACATTGAGCCAGGTGGTCCAAGGACCAAAAAGTTTGAGAACCACTGAACTAGAGCATCCACTGGCCAGGCCCCGCTATGAGCGTGCTGCCTTGGGCCCTGCAAACCCTTTGGACGGGCCTGGCCCAAGCCACAGTGTCCATGTGTCCATTCCGCCAGTTGGGGGGCCTCTGAACTGCAGTGCAGGCATACTACAAGGTGCGCCAACACGCTCCTGCCCCAGCATGGGCACCCACCAGGGACTGCCTCCCCCCTCCCTCCTCAAAACAGACCTGTCCCAGCATTCTGCTTCCCTGGGTTGTGAAACACATACTGCATTATCCCCCCTCCCATGGGGGTGTCACAGCACATGCAAGCACTCGTTGCCCCCGGGTTCTCTCCAGTAACTCGGGGGCTGAGCAAGTTTCTCAACAACCCCGCTAAAGCAGAGGGCAGTGCGCCGAACGATCGAGCACCCGCTCTCCACTCCCAGCGTGATGCCTCAGCTCCTGTTCACGCCACACAAACGCCCCTCCAGCCAAAGGGTGCCCGGGACACAGATGGCAAATGCCCAGCGAGTGAGATTTCAGGGGCACAAAATGATGAAGTTCCAGGGGTATGATGTGAAAACCTGGCCCCTTTGGCCAGGGAATAACCCCACCCGCCACGCCTGGCAAAGCAAGAGCCCAGGTCAGGCTGCACCCACCAAGCCAAGGCTGCAGGATTAGAAATGGATCCGCAATGCCAAACTGGGTTACTTCTGCCCAGCAGCTGGTGTTGGGAGCAGGCCTGACTAGCCAAAGCCCCGCCTAGGCTGGGGTACAGCCAAGGCCGATGTGGCTCATCTACTGGGTGGCTCACAGCTATTTTTAGCACCACTTTCAAGTTCTGGAGAAGGACCAAGTGAATAAACACAACAGACCCCCCCAGCAGACGTGATTCCAATCGTTGCAAAGAAAGGCTGAACCTCCCGGCGTGTAAGCTGCAGGTCTATATTAGGAAAAGCATTTGCAATGGCATTTCTGGAGAGCTGTCAGGGCCCAGCTGGAGACCGCAGAATACTTGGAAGGGAGGGTGTGTGGAAGAGCAGCCATCACACAAAGCCCCTCACCTTTCCATCTTGACTGGGTCGGCAGATGGCTCTTCTATGTTGGGGCACAAAGGAAAAGTTTCCTCTGGTGCAGCTGGCACCCGGGGGCAGGATACTGGGGCAGGGGGAGCGTTGGGGTACTCCACAGTGGTAAACTGTGCTTGTCTTTCTCTTAAAACAAAAATAGCTGAGTAAAAAACCTGGCCTGGGGTCTCTCCCCTTGGCAATGCCCCTGGCCTGGCTCCTCATCTGTCTGCATTCCAGTCAGGCTGCCTGGCCATGTTCAGAGTGCACAGGAGAGACTCTGCTTGGCAGCCCAATTCACATTGGGATGGAGCATGGTCTCGCTGTGGAGGTGGAGCATGCAGGCTCTTCAGAGGACTCAGTAGCCAGCCCCTAACAAGTCTTTACTGCGTATGTGCTAACTGAGATTCTCAGAGGTTCATGCCATGGCCAAGTGCCAGTGAATATTCATGGGACTGGCAAAAAGGCACCTCCCTGGCCCCCAGTCCACTGCCTGTTTAAAAATCCCCGCTGCAAAGCACAGAGATGCTAGAGCATCCCAATGAAACAACCATGAGGATGTTGTAACATGAACAGCACAACGTAGCTTTTCCCACCCACGAGTTTCTTCACCTTTTCTCCCTTTCTCAGGTCTCTGCTTTCCCGTGGAGGGCTGCTGGCCTCCTCTCCCAGGAGCAAGATCTCCTTAAACTGGCTCTACCAGGACTATCGAAGCCTTCTCCAGGCTCACCCAGCAAAAGGTGCTTTCTGATGGAAGTGGTAACCTGACATCCCTTCTGCCCCACTGTCTTCACACAAGGGGGCCCTTTTAGGTCGCTGGGCTTCTCCTACCCATTTTAATGACTCACCTAGGCTACCCTGCATTTCAGTACCTGGCTGTGCTGGCTCTGGGTCACTCTGGCCCTTGACCTTTTCACGTACAATGTTGCCTATTTCCTCTGCGAACCCTTATCCTGGCTTTGCCTGTTGCCAACTTGCATGCTGTAAATCAGCCCCCGACTTTCACAAGAAGCCAAAAATCAAACTAATCCCATTTCCAAACAAGGTTACAACAAACCAATCCCCGAGGCTGCATCTATACTACAAGTCTCTTCTTCAAAAGGAAATGCAAATGGAGCACTCATTTGCATATGTTGTGCTCTCATCTGCATTTCCTCTTCGGATCCCTTTTGCACAAGAGGTTTTTGCACAAAAAAGAGCTGTGTAGATGGCTTGGAAGAACAGTTCTTACACAAAAGGGGGTTTTTTTGCACGAAAAGGAGCCACTCCACGCTACGGTGCCTCTGCCTGCCCCTTTGCTTCTGCTTGCTGGGAGCTAAGCAAAGACAAACCAAAGCAAACCCAAACCCAAAAAGAAGCAGCAACAAGCTGCAATAAATAAAAAACTAGCCAACAAGGAGCTTCCAAGCCAATTCAGCCAAAACCAAAGCAGATTTCTGCAGCTTTTAAGTGGCTTTGGTAACAACCAGTCCCACTTCGCCTGCCCCAGTCCTGCCCTCCTGGGCCTCCCCAGCTCCCCGTTTGAATGGCCCCAACAAGCTGATGATAGGGGCCCTCCCATTGGCTCCCTACCTCCTGGGAGAGGCCCAGGCTGCTCACATAGTGCTGAACAAGTCTCAGAGGGGTCACCATGTTAGACTGGATCTGCACAAACCACGAGGAGTCCCGTGGCACCTTAAAGACAAAGGGCTTGTCTACACTTCGCTGTGCCAAAGATCAACGCTCTGGCATTCGATTCATCGGGTTCGATTTAGACCTGTAAATGGAATGCTGAGGGTAGCTCCAGCCGTCACCTGTACTTCTCGCAGTCACAAGGAGCAAGGGAAGCTGACGGAGTCGGAGGTGCATACCATAAGCCAACCTTCCAGATCTAGTGTAGACTTGGCCTAACAGATTTATCTGAGCACAAGCTTTCATGGGTAAAAACCACTTTGTAAGATGTGACATCTGCATGGAACAAAGTGCTTTTTACCCATGAAAGCTCATGCCCAAATAAATCTGTTAGTCTTTAAGGAGCAGAGGACTCCTCGTTGATAGTGCTGAATGACAAAGAAGCAGCAGGTAAGGATTATGATACAGTGACAGATTGAATCCAGGGTGGACTGGTTTAAATCATCAAAAAAACCCATTGATTTAAATTATTTTTCACATTGATACTGCTTCATACATTTCTTCAAACAATGGTACAAATCTGATCCCTAAAACGTTAATTTATAGCTTAGTACAACATTTTACAACATCGAAGAGGTTACACTTTGTGTGATATGTTCAGATAACTTGATTTTTATTAATTTAGGAAATAGTACATAATGCTCATTACCTGAATCAAGCCACAGAAGCAGCAGCAGTACATTAGGAATGTCCACACGGGGATTTGATCTACCTTCAAAGTGGAGCCAGTGCACAGCTTGAGGGCCAGTACATCCGGTACAATTACACACCCCAGGGCCAGAACACCTGGCACTATAGCTGGTTCAGCTGATTCAACAGTGCGCACCTGTTGGTTGATACAGCTGGTACGGGTGCACACCCTTAGAACTAGTACAGCTGGCACCAGGTTCTACACCTCTGTTAGTAGCATCCACCCACAGCTATGCACCCAGGCAGACACACAATAGAATCATAGAATCCTAGGGTTGGAAGAGACCTCAGGAGTCATCGAGTACAGCCCCCTGCCCAAAGCAGGACTAACCTCAACTAAATAGCTGTGAGGCCTACACAATTACTTAGTCAACCAAACTAGTAATTGCATCCAGAATCAACAGCAAGTTTGTTTGACCCTATTCGCCATAGCACTGTGTGGGCTGGCATTAATGACCCTGCCATCCTTTCAACGCCTCAGTGATTGTGTCCAGTTTTGGTTACCTTCCTCCAGCTGAGCTGTAGCAGTTCCATTGTCTGCCTAGATGGCAAAGTCCCTATGGGTATGTCTACACTACCCCCCTAGTTCGAACTAGGGGGGTAATGTAGTCATACGGAGTTGCAAATGAAGCCCGGGATTTGAATTTCCCGGGCTTCATTTGCATGAAGCCGGCCGACGCCATTTTTAAATGCCGGCTAGGTCGGACCCCGTGCCGCGCGGCTACACGCGGCACGGACTAGCTAGTTCAGATTAGGCTTCCTATCCGAACTAGCTGTACGCCTCGTGGAAGCCTAATCCGAACTAGCTAGTCCGTGCCGCGTGTAGCCGCGCGGCACGGGGTCCGACCTAGCCGGCATTTAAAAATGGCGCCGGCTGGCTTCATGCAAATGAAGCCCGGGAAATTCAAATCCCGGGCTTCATTTGCAACTCCTAGTTCGTGCTGCGTGTAGCCGCGGGCACGGAGTCCGAACTAGCGGACATTTAAAAATGGCGGCACCCGGCAATATGCAAATGAAGCCCGGGAAATTCAAATCCCGGGCTTCATCTGCAACTCCGGTTGCCTACATTAACCACCCTAGTTCGAACTAGGGTGGTAGTGTAGACATACCCTGAGAAAGTCCAAGTCTGCAGGGACCATATTCTGCTGCTCTCCTTTCTTCCTTTGCTCAGAATCTCTTGGTCACTGCTGTCCAGGTTGCAGTTCCTCTCCCAATTCCACCCTGCTTGTGAGCAGCAGGTCAAGAGGAGCATGAACCCCAATTTGCTTCCTCCAACACTTGCACCAGGAAGTTTAGCTCAACACTCTCCAAAAGCTTCCTGGAGTGTCTGTGCTCTACTGTGTTGCTCTCCCTGCAGATGTCAAGGTGACTGAAATCTTCAATGAGAATCAGGGCCTGTGATCTGGAAACTTCTGTTGTCCAAAAAGTCTCATCGACCTCATCCTTTGAGTTTGGTGGCCTCTACCAGATGCCCACCACAACATCATTCTTGTTGCTCTCACCTCTAATCTTAACCTAAAGACTAGATTTGGCACTGGGGAGGCCACAACCGGAGTTTTGCATCCAGTTCTGGCCCCCACACTATAGAAAGGATATGGATGCATTGGAGAGGATCCAGGGGACGGCAACCAAAATGATACGGGGTCCGGAGAACATTACCTAAGAGGAGAGGCTGAAGGATGTGGGCTTATTTAGTCTGCAGAAGAGAAGAGTGAGGGGGGATTTGATAGCAGCCTTCAACTTCCTGAAGGGAGGTTCCAAAGAGGATGGAGAGAGGCTGTTCACAGTAGTGATGGATGGCAGAACAAGGAACAATGGGCTCAAGTTACAGTGGGGGAGGTCTAGGTTGGATATTAAGAAAAACTATTTCCCTAGGAGGGGGGTGAAGCACTGGGATGGGTTACCTAGGGAGGGGGTGGAATCTCCATCCCTAGAGGTTTTTAAATCTCGACTTGACAAAGCCCTGGCTGGGTTGATTTAGTTGGGGTTGGTCCTGCTTTGGGCAGGGGGCTGGACTTGATGACCTCCTGAGGTCTCTTCCAGCTCTGTGATTCTATGACTTTCCACGGGCTTTTCTCTGGTTTGTACTGGAGCTGTGAGCACTCAGACTGCTCCGTGCAGCTCCTCCACCTTTTCTCACCTGCCAGTCCTTCCATAGCCATCCATGACCGTGCTCCAGTCATGTGAATTGCTCCACCAAGTCTCCGATATTCCAGTCACATCATAGTTCTTTGACTGTGCAGGACTTCCCATTCTTCCTGCTTGTTCCCCGGGCTTCTTGCATTTGTATACAGACACCTAAGGTATCTAGCCAACTGCCCTATTTTCTCAGTATGAATCAGGAGACTTCCCCTGTTGCAGCCTCCGCCGTGTGCTTCCTCCTGGTATTCCAGGGGCAGGTCCCCACCCACCAGAGAACTTAGCTTTTTGCAGAGCAGCCACTGCAGCTCAGAAGGGGCCCCAACTGGTCCACTCCCTGATTGATCCCTCCCCTGCATCCCCAGAAGTTGCATCCTGCCCATCCAGGCCCTGTGTCCCAGGCCTGGAGAGGGAGGCACTGACTGAAGGTTTGTACCAGACACCCTGCCAGTATGACAGGCATCACCACTGTCCCTCACCTCCACTAAGTATCCCTGCTGCTGGCACCCCGCAACACCTCACTTGTACCCCCACTCCACATATCCCTACTGCCTCCCCCTTCAGCAGTGTCCTCTTTTTGGGAACCTGAAATATTCTCTGACCAGTGGAGAATCAGCTTCAATAGAAGGAAACAATGTCTTGGTTAGTACTTCAAAGCCTTTCCCCTTTCTTGGCCATCATCTCTTCAGTCTTGACTTGGTTCAGCTGGAATAGCTGCTGTTTGTTGAAAAACTGATCTCTTGTAGGCATTCTGACATGTCCCATTGGTAGTGGCTGTGTAAGTTAAGAGCATAAGAATGGCCACACTGGGTCAGACCAAAGGTCCACTTAGCCCATGATCCTGTCTTCCAACAGCGGCCAATACCAGGTGCCCCAGAGGGAAGATCTAGAATGCATGCTGTGGGCCCTGCATACGCGCTGGCTGCGTCTAGATTGGCATGATTTTGCGGAAATATTTTTAACGGAAAAGATTTTCAGTTAAAAGTAGTTCTGCAAAAGCGCGTCTAGATTGGCATGGATGCTTTTGTGCAAAGAGTGCTTTTGCGCAAAAGCATCCATGGCCAGTCTAGACACGATTTTGTACAAGAAAGTCCCAATCACCATTTTAGCCATCAGGGCTTTTTTGCGCAGAACAGTTCTTCCCTGTCTACACTGGCCCTCTTGCGCAAGTATTCTTGCGCAAGAGGGCTTTTTCCCGAGAGGGAGCGTGAAAGTATTTGCGCAAGAAGCACTGATTTTTTACATTACAAAGTCAGTGCTCTTGCGCAAATTCAAGCAGCCAGTGTAGACAGCTGGCAAGTTTTTGCACAAAAGCGAATGCTTTTGCGCAAAATCTTGCCAGTCTAGACGCACCCTCTGGGTATGTCTACATTGCATTCCTCCTCCGAGAAAGGAGACAAGCAAATGCAGACAAGCGAAATTGCAAATGAAGTGCGGATTTGATTTTCCCATGCTTCATTTGCATAATTGCGGAACGCCTCTTTTCCAAAATAGCATCTTTTGAGAAAACAAACATAGTCCCCATGGGGTTATTTTGAGAAAAAACCCTTTCTTCGAAATAACCCTTACTCCTCAAAAAATGAGGCATTGGCCACTGTCAGCAGACAGGATACTGGGCTAGATGGACCTTTGGTCTGACCCAGTGTGGTCAGTCTTATGTTCTAAGAGTTTTAAAAGAGCTGTCTGGGAAGCCAGCATGCAGGGAGGTCCCTGGAAGGTTAATGTTGATTTTCAATAATTTTTAGAACACTGTGAATAATTCCAGAAGAGAAAGGTCATGTACCAATATTTTTAAGAGGTAAACGGAAAGACCCAGAAAATTATAGGCCTGCTAGCCTGATATTGATGCTGGGCAAAATAAAAGTGACTGATACAGAGACTGATTAATAAAGAATTAATAGAAAGATCACATAATCAATAATACTTGGTACTGCATAATGTATTGATTAAAAACCCCAGAAAGTTCTAAAATGAACAAGGTGCACATAAAATGGATAGATCTCCAAGTGTAATTGCAGATGATAAATCGTCATAGAATAATGGTTTCTAGTAGGGCTCTACAGAGATTAGTTCTTAGCCCTGCATTATTTAATGTGTTTATTAAGGACTTGGGAGAAAAGATAACATCATCACAGATAAAGTTTGCAAATGATATAATAATTGGGGGATGGGGAAATAATGAAGTGGGCAGGTTACTGATAAAGAGTGACTCTTACAGGATAGGGAAGCAGGGACTCTGAAAAAGACTTGGGAGTCCTGGTGGATGGATAATCAGCGGAAGATGAGCTCCCAAGGTGAGGCTGTGGCCTAAAGCACTAGTCTGATCCTTGGTACTGACTAGAAAGAGGTGACTGAACCTCTGTATTTGGCACTGATGCGACTGTTGCTAGACTCCTTCTCCAGTTTTGATGCCCACAATTCAAGAAGGATGTTAATATGTTGGGCGACTCAGAGAAGAGCCATGAGAATGATTAAGATTGGACAACACAGTTAGTGAGAGACTCCAAGCACTCAATCCATGTACTTAACAAAGAGAAGGTTAAAGGCTGACTTGATCGGGGAGTAAGTACCTACCTGCAGAACAAATATTTGATAATGGGATCAATCTGCCAGAGAAAGGTCTGACACAATCCAGTGCCTGGAAGTTGACACTAGAAAAGTCAGACTGGGATGAAGGTGTAAATGTTTACCAGTGAGAGTAATGAACCACTAAACAATTTACTAAGGGCTGTGGTGCGTTCTCCATCACTGACCATTTTAAAAACAAGATTGGATGTTTTTCTAAGATCTGCTCAGGGATTATTCTTGGGGCAGGTCTCTGGCCTTTGTTCTACACAAGATCAGAGCAGATGATCACAGTGGTTCCTTCTGGCCTTGGAATCTACGAGCCCCAGCGCTCTGACGCCTGATCTCTGGCACGGAGCGTCAAGTTGTCACGCTGGCTGCAGCCGTAGGTGCTAGTGGAAGGCAGCAGCACAGCAGCAGCAGGGTAACTAGCAGGGCATTCAGCCAGTCCCAATCTTGGGAGTGGTTCTGTGTCCTGTACCCACATGCAAACTCTAGTCCGCTGCTGCAGTTCTACTGCCCTCTGGGTCCCGTCCCACACTCCCCGGGACTGAGCACGGTCACTGAGCAACCCAGTGAGCTTGGCTGGGCCCCGTAACCCCCCACAAAGTGACTCTGCTCTCTGGACAGCAGAGCCAACAGCTCACCTTTTTAAGCCATGCAGCAACAGCAGCACAGTGACTACTCGGTGCCTTCCATGTCCACAGCTGCACCAGCCCTGCCTCCTGCACCAGCCCTTGTTCCACCCTGTGCCTGGCCCCCTCCAGCCCTCGTACCCAACTTCCTCAGAGCTCCTGGCTCCGACCACTGCCTGAGCTCCAGGGCTACAACTCTGGCTCTGCCCTTTGGTTCTGGTCTGGCTACTGATGCTGACTTGTCCCTTGATCAAGCCTCCAGTTCTGGCCTCTGAGTCTGGACCCACTAGTAGGCCAGACTCCTGATCCAATCACCTGCCCCCCAGTGTCCAACAAGCTAGGGTTGCCAGGTGGCCAGTATTCACCCAGACAGCCCAGTATTTTTGCCTCCTGTCCAGTAAAAAAAATTCAGAGAATACTGGACATCTGAGATTTCCGGTATTCTCTGAATTTTTCCCTGGCCAGGAGGCGAAAATGCCGGGCACCTGGCAACCCTACAAACACTCAGCGCCTGGCCTCCCCACCCCCCGTGCCCTCCCCTGACCCCCCAACCCCAAACCCCATGCTTACCTGGTTCCCCAGGCTGCCGGCACAAAATGACTGCCAGCCAAAAGACCTAGGGGAAGCAATGCTTAGTGCTCAACCGCTCCCTGCACTGACTTGCGGGACATGCTGTTTTATTTTATTTTATTTTATTTTATTTTATTTTATTTTATTGTTTTGCCTTAATAAGTCCTTGGAGTCCTTTTTTTGTTTGTTTGTTTGCTCAACAACTTTGGTCCCCCCCCCCTTCTTTTTCTCTTCAACAGATTTTTTTCCGGATTTTTTGGGGGGGGGGTGTTCGGTATTTTTGTTTCAACCATCTGGCAACCCCACTGACAACAGCCTCCTGAAGAAGTGGCTTATTGGAGCTTTTGAAAAAACCTAAGAGGTTTGTGGGAGAAGGTGCCACGGCTGGGCTTTTCAGAAGAGCCAAAGGGATTTAGGTGCTCAAATCCCACTGACTCCATTAGGCTTCTTTATAAACCCCAGCCTGTGTTAGCGTAACTGCCTGGGAGCCACAGATCCAGCCTCAAAGGCCACTTAGCTCTTGTGTAGGTTTGGCCTCTCTGGGCCTTTTTGCAGCCCTTCCCCCTCACGCAGGAAAATGCTCCTGGCTACCCCCAGGACGGTCGTTCTGAAGCCCTCACTCCATGTAGCTGTGGAACCCACAGGGTGAGTGAGCTCCACATCAGGGCTTTGGCAGTTCCCAGACAATTTCCTTTGGTCTGAGCCCAAATTTCAGCAGAGTGAAGCACATGCCAAGACTCTCATCTGGCAATGACTAGGGAGGGAAAGGAGGAGGGGGAGGGGAGAAGCAGCATTCACACTGCAGCCCCAGTGCGTTCTCTCTGCTCTGCACATACCCAAGGTGCAATTCATGGCCTTCCCAGGAGGCCTTGCAGTAGGGATCCATGCTGGATCAAAGGGATCATTTTTCATCTCCAAGGATCCCCAAATCCTTCGCAAACACCAGGCACCTGACAGCCCCGAAATCCAGACGCCAGCCAAAGTGGGAAGGGAAATATTGGCCAGACTCAGCTGATAGTCCACTGCATGGACTTCGATTCCTTTCCCCAGAAAGGCTGAGTCAGAGGCCCTGGGATTGGAACCTTTAGGGCTTGGATTCTTTTCTGACAGGGGGGCAAAGTGAATCATTAAATCCAGATTTGAAGTCCTGCTAAAAGATCTGCTCTAGGTCACCCAAGGTGACTGGGCTCCATAAGGACAATCTTTGCTAGGCAGGGTGTAAAACGCCAACTTGAACTATATTTATAAGATAGACTAACACAGCTAGCCTCTGAGACTTTTCACCATGGAGGGCACTGCATTTAGTCATATGATGTGGAAATCCGTCAACTTCATGAAGAAACTCACATAGATACAAACAGACATCATCTTCCTCTCCAAGTGCAAACAGATGGATGTCATACCCAATGTACTGAAAAGAAAAAATCCATTACAGTCAACATAGTACATAGACCACAGTGAGAGATTGCGCCACACTCTCAAAGAAACTGAGTAACCACTAATCAGCGTCATATTCAGCAAACAGGGGAAGATCAATAATGAGTTCTCAAAACTGAAGAGACTCATAACAAGCCAAGCTTCCACACAAACTCCCACATGGCTGGATTTTACAAAAACAAGACAAGCCATTTAAAGTGCACACTTTACTTTCCTACAGAAGACAAAGGACAATAAACCACCTAAACTCCTCCAGGCCACAGGGGGCCAAGCTATGGTACTCTCAACTCACCCAACAACATTGTTAATCTATCCAACCACATACTTAGCCCAGCAGAGGAGTCTGTCCTGTCTCAGAGACTCTTTCTGCCCCACCACCTCAATGCACATAGAATCATAGAACATTAGAACTGGAAGGGACCTCAAGAGGTCATCAAGTCCAGTCCCCTGCCCTCACGGCATAACCAAGCACCATCTGATCATCCCTGATAGATGTCTATGAAACCTGCTCTTAAATATCTCCAGAGCTGGAGATTCCACAACCTCCCTAGGCAACTTATTCCAGTGTTTAACCACCCTGACAGTTAGGAAGTTTTTCTTAATGTTCAACCTAAACCTCCCTTGCTGCAATTTAAGCCCATTGCTTCTTGTCCTATCCTCAGAGGCCAAGGAGAACAATTTTACTCCCTCCTCCTTGCAACACTCTTTTAGATACCTGAAAACCGCTAACATGTCCCCTTTCAGTCTTCTCTTTTCTAAACTAAACAAGCCCGATTCTTTCAGTTTTCCCATGAACATGATACAGTTCTGCAGCTACTGGAAGCCTATTTTCGCTATCTCTGACTCAAGGGATATTTCCAACACACCACTGAATGCTGCACTGATCCCCAGAATCCCTCCTATCAATACTACAAGAAAAATAATTCTTCGTGGACTCCTCCTGATGGCCAAAATGAGAGTCTAGACCTCTACATTGAAAGCTTCCACAAATGTGCACAGGCTGAAATTGTGAACCAACAACATCACATGCCCCATAACCTCAACCATGCCGAACATCATACTATCCACAGCCTCAAAAACAACTCTGATATTCTAATCAAAGAAGCTGGCAAAGGAGGTGCTGTAGTCTTCATGATTAGGTCAGATTACAAACAGGAGGCTCCAGACAACTCTCCAACACTACATTCTACAGGCCACTTTCCTCTGATTCCACTGAGGAATAGCAAAAGAAACGACACCATGCGCTCAAGAAACTCCTTGCAATAGCCCGGGACCACATCTCCAGCACACCCCTACAACCGCCACCAGGAGTATTCTGTTTGCTGCCTATGATCCATAAACCCAGAAATCCTAGAGGCCTCTTCATCTCAGGCATTGGCACCCTTATGGCAGGGTTATCCAGCTATCTGGACTCTCTCCTCAGACCCTATGCTACCAGTACTCCTAGCAATTTTCAAGACACCACTGACTTCCTGAGGGAACTACAGAGCATCAGTAAACTTCCTGAAAACACCAACCTAGCGACTTTGGATGTAGGTGCTTTCTACACCAATATTCCACATGAGGGCAGACTACAAGATGACAGGAGGAGTATCCCCAAAGATCCCATGGCACACCTGGTGGCTGAACTCTGTCACTTTGTCCTCACTGACAACAATTGCAATTTGGGGACAATTTATACCTCCATGTCAGCAGCACTGCAGTGGGTACCCACTTGGCCCCACAATGTGACAACATTTTTATGGCTGACCTAGAACAACATTTCCTCAGCTCCTGTCCCGTAGCACCACTCCTCTATTTACTCTACATTGATGACATCTTCATGATATGGAAGGAGGCCCTTAAAGAATTCCACCAAGATTTCAACAATTTCCGCCTCACTATCAACCTCTGCCTGGAACAATCCACAAAGAGGTCTACTTTCTGGACACTACAGTACAAATAAATGATGGCCACATAAACAACACTCTATACTGGAAATCTACTGACCACTATTCTTACCTACATGCCTCTAGCTTCCATCCAGGACACATCACATATTCGACTGTCTACACCAAGCCCTAAGATCAGGGGTAGGTACATTCTGGCCCACAGGCTGGATCCGGTCCATAGATTCAACCTCTGGTGGGCCCCACCTCCAAGTTTACCTGTGCCTCCACGAGTATTGGAGGGTCACAGCTCTCGTTGCTCAATGCCTCAATGGTAACACACATAAACCTGTTGGGGGAAATTTTAACCTTCCTGGTCACTCAGTCATGGATTTGAAAGTAGCCATTCTACAGAGGAATGCATCTTGAATTTTGTATGTTTCCACAGACGTTTCCCACTCTAGGAATTCTATACAAGACAAAGGAAATAAAAAAATATTGTCTTCAGCTGGCTTTGCAGACTGCCTCCCCATTCCAAAAAGAGACTTGAAAACACTTGGAAACAGAAGGACTGTTAATGACGGGGTGACAGGGAACTGCTGGGCCCAAGTCAGAAAGGACAGTTGTGGTCTGAGAACTTTACCTGGAACAAGAAGGTGAGAAATTATGATTTGTAATGAGTTCTCTTGGGGTACAGCTACACTAGTGGTCACCAACCAATAGATTGGGATCTACTGGTAGATCTTGGAGCCTCTGGCAGGTGCTCCTGACTTGTTTGGCCACGAGGCTACCAAGTGCCAGCACTTCAGCTGCCCCTCCCCCCACTGCTGTGCATCTCTTGCCCTTTGCCTTAGAGCTGTCCCCTCAGGAACCTCCTGCTTGCTGTCCAGGGCAGGGGAGGAAGAGGGGGCTGCTGATGTTAAGGTGCCTCCTTTCCCACTTTATATCCTATCTCCACAGAGCAGAGAGGAGACAGAGTAGGACTTGGGAGGGAGTTTGCTGGATGCTTTTGGGAGTGGTGCAGGTCCTGGGCAGGGGTGAGCCTGCCTTAGCCCCTCTGCACCACCACCTAGAAGCCACCTGAGGTAAACAGTGGAGCCCACATCCCAAGACCTCACCCCAATAATAAACCCCCTCTGACCTCCCTACCACCTCTGCATCCAAATGCCTTCCCAGAACCTGCCCCTAGAACCCCCTCTGACTCTCCAGCTGCCTACAGGTCAGAGCCCCTCTCACACGCCAAATCCCTTAACCCAAGGCCAGAGCCTGCACCCCAGGACCTTCTGTCTCAGCCTTAAGAAAGGGAGGGTATGTCTACACTACAAAGTTAGTTCGAACTAACGGACGTTAGTTCGAACTAACTTTCATAGGCGCTACACTAGCGCTCCGTTAGTTCAAATTTAATTCGAACTAGCGGAGCACTTAGTTCGAACTAGGAAAACCTCATTCCACGAGGATTAAGCCTAGTTTGAACTAGCTAGTTCGAATTAACGGGTGTGTAGCCCCTTAATTCGAACTAGTGGGAGGCTAGCCCTCCCCAGGTTTCCCTGGTGGCCACTCTGGCCAACACCAGGGAAACTCGTCTGCCCCCCTCCCGGTCCCGGACCCCTTAAAGGGCCACGGGCTGGCTACGGTGCCCGTGCCAGGTGCAAGCCTGCTAGCACCCAGCCAGCAGACCCTGCACCTGGCACGGATCGAGCCACCCACCCGATGCCCCCCAGCCCTCCCCTTCTTCCCGGGACCAGGCTGGCAGCTCCCGGGAGCTTGCCTGGGACTGCAAGAGGCGGGCACCCGCCTGGGCTAGTGCGGACATCGTGGACCTCATCCACGATCTCCACACTAGGCACAGGAAAGTGGCCAGCTAGGGCAGGAGAGCTGCCAGCCTGGCCACCCAGGTGCAGGTGTGCAAGAGAATCAAGGTGGTCCACTAAGACCCCCGACCCTGAGCCCTGAGCTTACAATGGCCGTCCTGGGTCAGACCAAAGGTCCATCTAGCCCAGTAGCCTATCTGCTGACAGCGGCCAACCCTGAGGACCCTGGAGGGGATGGACCGAAGACAGTGACCAAGCCATTTGTCTCGTGCCATCCCTCTCCAGCCTTCCACAAACCTTGGGCAGGGACACCACTCCTACCCCCTGGCTAATAGCACTCCATGGACCCAACCTCCATGACTTGATCTCACTTCCCTTTAAACTCTGTTGTAGTTCTAGCCTTCACAGCCTCCTGCAGCAAGGAGTTCCACAAGTTGACTCTTTGCTTTGTGAAGAACAACTTTCTGTTACTACTTTGAAGCCTGCTACCCATTCCTTTCCTTTGGTGTCCTCTAGTCCTTCTTTATGGGAACTAATGAAGAACTTTTCTGTATGCACCCTCTCCACCCAACTCCTGCTTTTAGAGACCTCTCCCCCCTCCGTCTCCTCTTTTCTAAGCTGAAAAGTCCCAGTCTCTTTAGCCTCTCTTCATATGGGACCTGTTCCCAACCCCTGATCATTTTAGTTGCCCTCCCCTCTCCCAGCCTCTCTCTTCCCCTCTCCCACCTCCTTTTCCCAGTCTCCCCCAGTTTTGTTCAATAAAGACAGATTCCATTTTGGAAGACACGTTATCTTTATTTTGTACATCAAGAAGAGGGGCTAGGGAAGGGTAAGTGGAAGGAGGTGAGGGAGGAATGGGGCACGAGCCCCCGATGGGGAGGACTGGGCTGGCTCTGTGGGCTTCTGGGGGTGGAACCTCTCCTGCAGCCCCCCCCCAATTGCCCCCTCTCCCCAGATGGCAGCCTGCGGCAAGGGCAGCCGGGCTGATGGCCAAGTGGTGTGATGTGCCCAGTGTGGGTAGTCTGGGCACTCCAAGCCAGGACTGCTTTGCAAGCGGGGTACCCCTGAGAACTGTCTGTCCGGGGTGGGGGTCAGGACCCTTTAAGCACAGTCCTCGGCTAGCCTGAGACAGCATCTCCACGCTCTAAGTCCTCCTCTGATGCCCTACCAGCACTGCTTCCGGCCATCCTTAAGCCCGGTTCAGGGTCCACTTAATGTGGACATGCTAGTTCGAATTAGCAAAATGCTAATTCGAACTAGTTTTTTAGTCTGGATCCGTTAGTTCGAATTAGCTTAGTTTGAATTAACTAATTCGCACTAAGTTCGAATTAACGTTGTAGTGTAGACATACCCGGAGGGGGAGAGTATGGAGTGAGCAGGGGTGGGACCTTGGAGAAAGGGCACAAAGGAGGCAGGGCCAGGGAATTTGTGTTTCAGGTAGATCTTGGATTGCACTTAATTTAAAAAAGTGATCTCAAGCATAAAAAGGTTGGAGACCACTGAGCTACACTGTGGAGCTATTTTGGGATACCAGAAGTATCCCGAAATAGCTATTCTGAGTCTATTGAAGCAGCTGTTATTTCAAAATAGATTTCAAAATAACAGGCAGCTTATTCTGACGTCCTGGTAACCCTCATTCCATAAGGGTTATGGGGCACTCCGAAATAGCAAGTTATTTCAAAATTTGGCACTGTGTAGACAGAGCTAAATTACGAAATAAGCTATTTCGAAATACACTCGAAAGAAGCTATGCAATTTGCTTAGGGCAAATTATGTAGCTTATTTGAAGCTAGGAGTGCTGTGTAGATGCACCCTTGGGCTGTGTCTAGACTGGACAGTTTTTCCGGAAAATCAGCCGCTTTTCCGGAAAAACTTGCCAGCTGTCTACACTGGCCGCTTGAATTTCCACAAAAGCACTGACTTCCTACTGTAAGAAATCAGTGCTTCTTGCAGAAATACTATTCTGCTCTCGTTCAGGCAAAAGTCCCTTTTACGCAAAGCTTTTGCGCAAAAGGGCCAGTGTAGACAGCTCAGATTTGTTTTCCGCAAAAAAGCCCCGATCGCGAAAATGGTGATTGGGGCTTTTTTGCGGAAAAGTGCATCTAGATTGGCACAGACGCTTTTCCGCAAAAAGTGCTTTTGCAGAAAAGCGTCCGTGCCAATCTAGACGCTCTGTTCCGAAAATGCTTTTAACGGAAAACTTTTCCGTTAAAAGCATTTCCAGAAAATCATGCCAATCTAGACGCAGCCTTGGTGTATTAAGCTTAGCTTGTGTTTTTGTTTTATTTTGTTTAGTAACCTACATTGTTCTGTCTGCTACCTCTTATGACCACTTAATCCCTACCTTTTCTACTTAATAAAATAACGTTTATTTATTAATAAACCCAGTGTAAATTGTTATCTGGGGAGGGAGGGGGAAACAACTGTGCATCTTTCTCTGTCATTGATTAAGGCAACAAACATTTTTATTATACAGAGGAAGACGGATTTACTTGGGGTTCTGGTACCATGGGGGCTGGGCACCTGGGGCTGTGGCAAGTTCCTTTGACTGAGCCTTCCCAGAGTTGAGTTGATCTAAATGTCTGTATTACTGTGCTGTGGACTGTGACCCCAATTCTGCGTCAACGCTGGAGGAGATCAGAGGATATGGCTCAGCAGCACAGGGTGGTGGGGTGCCCTAAAGGACAGGTAGGCAGACTCAGTGGTATTGCAGCACATCACATGACCAAACCCATCACAGAGTCATCAATCACAAGCAAAGCACAGTGCTGTTGGATTCAGAATCTGACATGCCACATCTCTGGAGGACATCCACTGCTAAAAGGGGAGGAAAGCACTGTAGGAATTTAATCATCAGCCACTGCACGCAAGAAGAGAATTCTAGCTCTCTCTGAACTTGGAGTCTCTGTGTACTAAATGGATTTTGTTTTGGTGGCCAATATTTCTGTTTGCTGACTTATTGGGAGTGGATTTCATCAGAGATATCACAAACTTCACAGATTCCAAGACCAGACCAGAGAACTCCCCAAAATAATTCCTAGAGAAGATCTTTTAGAAAAACATCTAGTCTTGATTTTAAAGTCGCCAGTAATGGAGAGTCCACCACAATCCTCAGGAAAGAGTTCCAATGGCTAATTACCCTCACTGTTGACAACCTGCACATTATTTCCACCTGAATTTATTTAGCTGTAATTTCCCGAATTACGGTTTTCTTTTCTTTGCTAGATTGAAGAGCCTATTATCAAATATCATATCACTCCTTAACCTTAGCTTATTGCTTGAACTCCTTGAGTTTCTCGCTAGAAGCCTGTTTCCTAATCTTTAACCATTCTTGTGATTCCGCCCTGAATTCTCTCCAATTTATCAACATCCTTCTTGAGTTGTGGGTACCAAATTGGGACACAGTATTCCAGCAGTGATCACACAAGTACCAAGTGCAGAGATACAGCCACCCTTCGACTCAGCATTCCCCTTTTATATATCCAAGGATTGCACTAGGGCTTTTGGCCACAGTGTCACCCTGGGAGCTCATGGTCAACTGATTATTAGCCACAACAGCCAAAACTTTTCCAGAGGCACTGCTTCCCAAGACTGAACCCCTATCAGGTGAGTATCTATATCCCTAGATGTACATCGCCGTATTAATACACACATTGTTTGTTTGCACCCAGATTGCTCGGTATCATTATGTAACCATTTTTTGTGTCATGTGAAAGTTTAACAGTGATGATTTCATCTTTCCTTCTAAGTCACTGATAAATGTTAAATGATGGAAAGCCAAGAACCAATCCTTGAGGGACCCCACTGGAAACACACCCACTTGATGATTCCTTGTTTACAGTTACAAGCTGTCAGTTTGCCAGCTTTTCATCCTGCTTATATGGGCTATATTAAATTTATTGTTGTTCAAGTTCTTTAATCAACATGTCATGTGGAACAGTCAAATGCCTTACAGAAGTTTATTCCATAGGCAATGTTACCTGTTCAACCAAAAGTGCACGCGCATCGAAAAAAGATATTGAAATAGTCTGGTAGGATCTCGTTTCCATAAACCCACACTGGTTGGCATTAATTATATTACCCTCCTTCAATGCTTTTATCAGTGAAGTATCAGCCACTTCATTATCTTGCCTGGGGCCAATGTCAGGCTAGCACACCTATAATTAATCACGTCCTCCTACAGCAAAAGCCTGTTTGTCCAGCACTTTCACCAACCAGCAGCTCAATAAACTGGCATTTCTGATCTCCAGAGACAAACCAGTTTATAGTGTGGGTGGTGCAGGGCTGGCAAGGGGGTGGGTCATGCAAGGGGCTACGGGTTGCACTGTAGGAGGGTGTTTGAGTCTGGGAAGGGTTGGTGCAGGGGCTGGGGTGTGGAAGGAGCTTGATGTGCTGAAGGGGGAATGCTTCCCTCTGGTGTTTCCTGCAAGTAGCTCCCTGTCCCTGTTGTTGCTGGCAGATGTGTGGCCAGGTGGCTCTGCAGGCTGCCTACATCCCCCCTCTCCAAACTCTGACTCAATGGCTCCCAGCCAATTAGCGGGAACTGCAGCCAATGAGAGCGATGTGGGGCAGTGCCAGCAGGAGAGGCAGCGTACCTGCTTGTAGCAGACAGAGCCACCCAGCTGCACCACCACTAGGAGCAGCAAGAAGGGGGAGCTGCTTATGAAGATGGCTAGAGGTGAGTTCCCATGCCCCTCCAGCATCCCTAACCCTCTTCTGGACCCAAGACCACTCCCAGAGTCTGTGCCCCACAGCCCATCCCACACTCCTGCCTCCCCCCACTTCAAACCCTTCCCTCTTCATTAACCAGCATTTTTAGTTTACTGGCATCCCCCATTTCCTTAGCATGTCAGATAAAAGGGACTTTTGCTGTATTTACATTTAAAAATATTATCACAGCATTAGTCTTCTTCATTCTTCTGGAAATTGCAAGTTGTAAGCCTTATTGAGAATCCAGTTAGGCCTTAAGCCAGCTCTTTTAAAACTCTTGGATGCAAGTATCTAGACCTGATTATTTTAAAATGGTTGTCTTTATCAGCTGCAACTTAACATCTTCCTGAGCTTATGGAATGCAAAGAATATTGTCATCATGTAATATGACTACATCGGTTTTTCCAAACACAGAACAGAAATATTTATATAACACTCTTTTTTGCTTTTTCTGCATTGTTATTGATAATTTTACCATTATATTTAATAATTACTGAATAACAGTGTTAGGAATCATTTTGTATATAAGAAACTTGTTTTAAAAACTCCTTATTGTCATTTACTCTGCTGGCCACAGGCCCTCTCATGGATTTCTCCCGGTGTTCCTGGGAGATTTGGATTTGCTTCCCTTATCCATATTTACCCTCCCTAGTTTCTGGTTTATATTCATTTCTATCAACAGCTTCTTCCTTTTGTTTCTTATATTATATATGATTTTGTAGAGATGCCTTCACTTTCTCACTAAGCCAAGTCAGATTTTTAACCAATATTGCCTTCTTCCTTAATTGTGGCTTTTTTGGGCATCTACTCAAGTGTTGTTAAACAGTTCCTGGTTATCAGCCACATTTTTCTGATTAACTTCTTCTTCCCAGCTGATTTGGCTCATAATTGTTTTCAGCTTTGAACTCCTGGGAGTGTTAACAGAACACACTTGTCCCTGGCCAATATTTAGATAGCCCTGCTAGCTGGGAGTAGGAAGAAGTGTCACCCCAGGTGTCAGGACTCAAGGCCTGCAGCAAAGCCAATCTGGAAGCAAGCCCTGCAGCAGAACCAGTCTGCCTATAGCTGCCGTGTAGTAGGCTGACTGATTGGCTACCTGCCCTCAGACTGGCTGGAAGAGTCACGAGAGCAGCTCTTATGCCCACAACATCAGTTTAGTGGCTATGCAAAGCAGTTGCCCATGTCTGTGATGGTCCCTGCTCCTGCCTTAGACCCTGCCTTGCCCCTGCCTTTCCTCACTTCAGTCAACCCAGTCCTGCTTCCTGGCCTTTGGCTCTCGGCCCTGACATCAGGTGTCCAGCTCTGGTTCTTGATTCCTGACTTCTGACTCCAGCTCTGACCCTGGGCTTCAATTCCTCACTTGTGACTTCTGATCCAATCACTAGGCATGACCACCCAGAGTAGCTGACACTTTGGGACATCTGTTGCGGCTTTAGAGTGAACTATGCCTACACAGTGATGGAGATGAGCTGCTGCCTGAGGTGGCTCAGATTAAATGTACCAGTAAATGGCTGCTATAGGAGTGTCACAGGCTACCAGCATCTAGTCAGGGCTGTGCTTAGCGGAACCAGTTTGTTTCAAACAGGACCAAAGGGTGATTTCTAGGTAAGAGCAATTAACACAACTGACCAGGAGCTAATCAGACCATGGGGGCAGCTGACTGGTATCCCAGGGACGCTCACAAGGACAGAAAGAGAGAGCTGCAGGACCGCCAAGTCAGTCACTGAGCTAGGGGCTGACTTGACAGAAGCAACCATAGAAGGACATTGTTAGAATGGCTGTTCTTAGGAGACAGCTGTGTGTTTTCCAGGTGGAAGATAAGATTGTGTGCAACACTGGATTGTGCTTAAGCTAGGGGGTGTTCTTGTGAGGTAGCCCCAATGGTAGATTCCCCTGGCATAGCTGAAAGAGAAGCTAAATCGGACACATGACGATTGCGGACTTGAACCATCGACATCACGTTGGGCTTCCCCAGTTGTAACTGTGAAATTCCCAACAGAACCTGGGGATGTGTGTAGACTGCAAGGGTATGTCTACACTACTCCGCTAGTTCGAACTAGCGGGGTAATGTATGCATACCGAACTTGCTAATGAAGCCCGGGATTTGAATTTCCCGGGCTTCATTAGCATAAAACCGGCGCCGCCATTTTTAAAAGCCGGCTAGTGCGAACCCCGTGCCGCGCGGCTACACGCGGCACGGGCTAGATAGTTCGAACTACGTAGCCACTCCGTGGAACGAGGAGTACAGATAGTTCGAACTACGTAGCCATTCCGAACTATCTAGCCCGTGCCGCGTGTAGCCGCGCGGCACGGGGTTCGCACTAGCCGGCTTTTAAAAATGGCGGCGCCGGCTTTATGCTAATGAAGCCCAGGAAATTCAAATCCCGGGCTTCATTAGCAAGTTCGGTATGCATACATTACCCCGCTAGTTCGAACTAGCGGGGTAGTGTAGACATACCCCAAGAGACTCAGTTCACAGCCAGTAGCTGCCCACTCCACTGCTGTTACAAGCCAGGGGGAGATGTAATCCAGACAAGGGGTGCCATCTCCCCTAAGATGTTCAGCCCCCTTTCCCCCCCCATTCTCTGCCCGCAATCTGTTCCTGCGGGTCGGGGGGTTTGTCTATACCGATTCCAACGCTCACCCTGAGCAGGGTGTGAGGGGGGCCCGGACCCACCCTCTCTCCAGGCCCCAGCCCAGGGCCCTAATGTGGAGGGAAAATATCTGCTCTCCCCTCACCTGGCTGATGGGGCTAAGTGCCGCAACTCATCAGCCCGCAGGCGATCCTACTTGCACCCGCCCTGGGCTGCTTCCTCAACCCCCGCTCACCCGAGTTTCCTGTCCGTTTTTTCCCGAGGTCCGGAGACCCTTCATCTGCTCCTCTGGTTGGCCTCTCTAGCCCGAGTGCCCTTGCCACCTTTATGCTGCCTTGGGTGCCGCCCCTTCCCCCGGGGGGCTTGTCCGACCTCCCACCTAGTACGCCTGCATTGGCATTTCCCCTGCCTGCTCCTTCCCTGCCTCTGCGGGCCCTGCCTCCTTTGCCTCCCAGGGCACAGGCACCCGTGTTCCTCAGGGCCTCCCCCGGAGCATCGGCCTCAGCACCGGCCAAACTGCTGGCTGGGCAGCGCGCTCCGGCTGCCGCCTCTGCCTCTCCCGCGGCAGGGGAAACTGGTCCGTCGCTCCCCGCCCCCCGGGGGGGCCTGGGGCAGTGTGGGGTTGCGTCACCCTGTCATAGGAGAGTTTTGTCACTGTAGCCCTGGGCAGCTCTGAATGCTTTGCTTTGGTAGCTCCCAAGCTGGGATGCTCCCCACCCCCATGCAGGTGACACCCTGAGGCTATGTCTGTAGATGTGTGTAGACAGCAGAGCTATTTCGGGATCCCGGAGGTATTCCGTGTCTTAAGAGCGAGTCCGTTATTTCGAGATATAACGGGCTCACTGTTCCGATGTCCCTGTAAACCTCAGTGCATGAGGGATAAGGGACATTTCGGAACAGGGCCTTATTTCAAAAGAACATCAAAACAGGCTACGCAATTTGCTTCAGGGTAAGGGTGCTGTGTAGACGCGCCCTGAGTGTCAGTGCGTTGGACATTCCTGATTCAGCAGCTTGGAACCCAGCACAGATCTTAGGGTTCCACTGAACCTCTCCACCAGCCCACTTGTCTTCAGCAACAGGGGGCAGCTGTTAGTCATTTCACCCCCCCCCCCACACACACAACTTCCAAAATGCATTGAATAGCGGAGGCGTGAAGTTTTACTCACCCTCAGATAAAATCTCTTGAGGTGTAGTGCCCCCTCTCCACCTGGTTACCTTCTTTTAGAGCCAATCTCCTTTCAGGTTCGGATGGATAGGTCTGGGTTCTTCTGGATCCCGCCACCTACTCAATTTTATTCTTTCTGATTGATGTACTTGGCGGTGCCTCCACCCCCCTCACTCCTTCCTAGCAGGGTTGCCAGGGCAGCTTGGGAGGAAAATTCTAGCCCAGGATAATCCCCACGTATTCGCCAGATAGTTGGAGACTCCCAGAAAATAACACAAACACATACACTATAATAAACACAATTATATTAAACAGGAGACAATTATAACAGAACAGGGTAAAACATTATTTTTAGGGTCACCGGTGCCCTGCAACTGTGAAGTTAGTGTCCCGTTGGTACGCGTACTTTGTTGGGGCCCTTGATGACTGTTGACCACACAATCCTTCTCTGCAGTGGTTTAGCAGTGGGGCTGACTAGGTCCAGTACAGCCCAAAGGACTCACAAATGGGAGAAGGCAGTAAATCCCGCCACAGTTTAATAGGCTGCAGGTAATAAAATCCCCAAACAAATTCCCTGACTTACTAACTAAAAATTGGTGCACTCACACACTCCACGAATGAGCCTCAGGTTGAGAGATGACTCAGTCTCTGCAAAGGGGCTGCTCTCTTCTCACAGGGGTCCTCTTCAAGCAGGAACCAGGCTGCTTCGGTCCCAGAATTTCCCCTCACCGTGAAGGGCTGCAGGGCTCAAGATGCAGACCACACAACTGCACCAAAATTCAAAACTACAGCCTCCCAGCCCAGCCTCCAGACCCACACAGCAGGCAGCAGCCCTGAACTTGCTGCTAGAGCCCAGCTGACCATGCAGTGACTCTCTCACCCAGGGAGCTGGAGAGCCAACTCCGCCTGGCTGGGGAAGCCTCCCAGCAAACTCAACAACTGGGAATCAACAGTGGAGACATAAACCCAGCTGAGGGATCCTGCCTTCAGGTCCCTAGAGGCTAGCTCTCAGGGGGAACCCTGCATGCAGGCCTGGGGCTTACTAGCTCCCACACACTCAGTCCTCCCCTTTTTCTGGCTGGCTCCAGACTCCCCTCAACAATGGTCCCTCCTTCCCCCTGGGAGGGGCATCTCACTCCCTGTGGGTTGCCGGGCAGACTCTGGCCCTGGTAGGGAGGGGGAGCCAAGGCAAACTCAGAGTGCCTCTCCCTGAGCTGCCAGCAGACAAAGCCCCGGGAATCCAAGCAATCTCCTTGGGGGTTACAGAGGGAAACCCACTCTGCCAAAAAGAGTGAAAAGAGCTTTTGGCTACAGAATCAGCCTCGGGGTGCAATCTACCTGAAGGGGGCTCAACCCCCCCTCCCCCCAGATACATGGCTTTCCCCTTTGGGGAGGGTGTGGCATAGGGCCCACAATGTCCATTACTGGTCTATAAAATGCCTCTTGTGTCACTGGCAAGGGATGAAGAGGAACCTTTTGGGTCCCTGAAGAGCTTTCTTTTATGGCCTAATTAACAAGCCCTGCAATAACCTCCCCAATCATTCAGTAACTCTGGGTGCAGGCACGAAGCCGTTTGTGTTGCTTGCTGCTGACACTACCCACTAGATAGGTTACATCAGGCCAGGGTTTAACATTTCTGGTGAAATTTGGGGCTGTTGAAATCACCTTGCCAGTTGCTGAAACCCCTGAAAGCCTGTAATATACTGTCAGGCTCTGGAAACCAAAGCACTGAACCAGGGATATGCATAAGAACAGCCATACTAGGTCAGACCAAAGGTCCATCTATTTCTGTATCCTGTCTTCTGACAGTGCCCAGACTACTGCACTAGGCAGCACAGTATGGGGAAGAGGTGGGCAGCCCTTGGTGGAGAAAGAACAGGTTAAGAACTATTTAGAAAAGCTGGACAGACACAAATCCATGGGGCCGGATCTAATGCATCTAAGGGTGCTGGGGGAATTAGCTAATGTGATTGCAGAGACATTGGCCATTATCTTTGAAAATTCGTGATGATTGGGGGAGGTCCTGGATGCTTGGAAAAGGGCAGATGTAGTGTCCATCTTTAGAAAAGGGACAAAGGAGAATCCGGGGAACCTCAGGCTGGTCAGCCTCACCCAGCCCTGGAAAGATCATGGAGGAAATCTACTTTGAAATCCATTTTGAAGCACTTGGAAGAGAAGAAAGTGATCAGGAATAGTCAGCATGGATTCACCACATAGCTAACCAACCTGTTTCGCTTCAATGATAAGGTAACTGGCTCTGTGGACATGGGGAAGACAGTGGATGTGATGTACCTTGACTTTAGCAAGGCTTTTGATACGGTCTCCCACATTATTCTTGCCAGCCAATGAAGGAACTATGGATTGGCTAAATCCGTGGTCCTCAGGCACATGGCGGGGGGAGCGCCGGCCCCGGGCGCGCGGCGCTGGCGGGGGAGAGCGCCGGCCCCAGGCGCGTGGCGCTGGCGGGGGGGAGCGCTGGCCCCGGGCACGTGGGGCTTGGCGGGGGGAGCGCTGGCCCCGGGCGCGCGGCGCTTGGCGGGGGGAGCGCCGGCCCCGGGCATGCAGCTATGGGGGAGGAGACAGCAAGCGAAACAGCCCCCGGCTTCTGCATCGTCTCATCTGCTGCTGCAGGCTTGTCATTATTTGTGTCACTCCCACGCGTGACAAGTGCCCAGCTAAGATCGGAGCCCCACCATGCCAGACGCTGCCCAGCCCCCGACTGGAATCAGGGCTCCATGGTGCCGGGCGCTGCCCAGACCCCGGCTGAGATCAGGGCCCCCTTGTGCCAGGCGCTGCCCACACCCCGGCTGAGATCAGGGCCCCGTTGTGCCAGGCGCTGCCCAGACCCCGGCTGAGATCAGGGCCCCGTTGTGCCAGGCGCTGCCCAGACCCCGGCTGAGATCAGGGCCCCGTTGTGCCAGGCGCTGCCCAGACCCGGGCTGAGATCAGGGCCCCCCTGTGTCAGGTGCTGCCCAGACCCCGGCTGAGATCAGGGCCCCGTTGTGCCAGGCACTGCCCAGACTCCGGCTGAGATCAGGGCCCCGTTGTGCCAGGCACTGCCCAGACTCCGGCTGAGATCAGGGCCCCCTTGTGCCAGGCACTGCCCAGACTCCGGCTGAGAACAGGGCCCCGTTGTGCCGGGCGCTGCCCAGACCCCGGCTGAGATCAGGGCCCCGTTGTGCCAGGCGCTGCCCAGACCCGGGCTGAGATCAGGGCCCCCCTGTGTCAGGTGCTGCCCAGACCCCGGCTGAGATCAGGGCCCCGTTGTGCCAGGTGCTGGCGGGGGGAGCGCCGGCCCCGGGTGTGAGGCGCTTGGCGGGGGAAGCGCCGGCTCCGGGCGCGCGGCGCTTGGCGGGGGGAGCGCCGGCCCCGGGCATGCAGCTATGGGGGGGGCCGCCTCCGGGCATGCGGCTATGGGGGGGGGGGCCGCCCCCGGGGCGCAAGTGTCCCTGCCCCCTGGCGCCCGGCGGGCAAACGGCCACACCCCCTGGCGCCCGACAACCTCGAAAGGTTGGGGACCACTGGGCTAAATGGACTGTAAGGTGGAAATAAATCTGGCTAGATTGTCAGGCTCAACAGGCAGTGATCAACGGCTCCATGTCTGGTTGGCAGCCAGCCAGTATCAAGCGGAGTGCCCCAACTATCAGTTCCAGTGTCAGTTTTGTTCATCATTTTTATCAATAACCTGGATGAGGGGATGGATTGCACCTGCACCATGTTTACGGATGACACTAAGCTAGGGGGGGAGGTAGATACGTTGGAGGGCAGGAAGAGGGTCCAGAGTGCTGGCACCATATTGGAGGATGGCACCAAAAGAAATCTGATGAGGTTCAACAAGGACAAGTGCAGAGTCCAGCACTTGGGACAGAAGAATCCCAAGCATTGTCACAGGCTGGGGACCAACTGGCTAGGTAGCAGTTCATCAGAAAAGGACCTGGGGATTACAGTGATGAGAAGCTGGATATGAGCCAACAGTGTGCTCTGGTAGCCAAGAAGGCTAATGGCATATTGGGGTGCATTAGGAGGAGCACTGCCAGCAGATATAGAAAAGTGATTATTCTTCTTTATTCGGCACTGGTGAGGCCACATCTAGGCTACGTCTACATTGCATCCCTTTTTCGTAAAAGGGATGCAAATTAGATGTATTGCAATTGCTAATGAAACGGGGATTTAAATCTCCCCCGCTTCATTAGCATAAAAATGGCTGCCGCTTTTTTTCGGCTCGGAGCTTTGCTGGAAAAAAGCGCCAGTCTAGACGCGGATTTTTTGAAAATAAAGCCTTTTCCAAAAGATCCCTTATCCCTCTTAAAATAAGAGAGAGGCTGTTCTCAGTGATAACAGATGGCAGAATGAGGAGCAATGGTCTCAAGTTGCAGTGGGGGTTGGATATTAAGAAAGACTATTTCCCTAGGAGGGTGGTGAAGCACTGGGATGGGTTTCCTAGGGAGGTGGTGGAATCTCCATCCCTAGAGGTTTTTAAATCTCGACTTGACAAAGCCCTGGCTGGGTTGATTTAGATGGGATTGATCCTGTTTTGGGCAGGGGGCTGGACTTGATGACCTCCTGAGGTCTCTTCCAGCTCTGTGATTCTATGATTCTATGACTCTCAACAGGGTTTTCTCTGGTTTGTACTGGAGCTGTGAGCACTCAGACTGCTCTTACATACAGTGCAGCTCCTCCACCTTTTCTCCCCTCCCAGTCCTTCCATAGCCATCCATGACCGTGCTCCAGTCATGTGAATTGTTCCACCAAGTCTCCGATATTCCAGTCACATCATAGTTCTTTGACTGTGCAGGACTTCCCATTCTTCCTGCTTGTTCCCTGGGCTTCTTGCATTCGTATACAGACACCTAAGGTATCTAGTCAATTGCCCTGCTTTCCCTGTTGCACCCTCCTCTGTGTGCTTCCTCCTGGTATTCCGAGGACAGGTCCCCACCCACCAGAGAACTTAGCTTTTTGCAGAGCAGCCACTGCAGCTCAGGAGCCCTGATTGGTCCACTACCTGATTGATCCCTCCCCTGCATCCGCAGCTGTTGCATCCTGCCCATCCAGGCCCTGTGTCCCAGGCCTGGAAAGGGAGGCACTGACTGTCCCTCACCTCTACTAAGTATCCCTGCCGCAGGCACCCCTGCAACACCTCACTTGTACCCCCACTCCACGTATCCCTACTGCCTCCCCCTTCAACAGTGTCCTCTTTTTGGGAACCTGAAATAATCTCTGACCAGTGGAGACTGCAGCCTTCGATAGAAAGAGTACTTCAAAGCCTTTCCCCTTTCTTGACCATCTCTTCAGTCTTGACTTGGTTCAGCTGGAATAGCTGCTGTTTGTTGAAGAATTGAGGCTGTTCACAGTAGTGATGGATGGCAGAACAAGGAACAACGGTCTCACGTTACAGTGGGAGAGGTCTACATTTGACCTTAGGAAAAACTATTTCACTGGGAGGGTGTTGAAGCAGTAGGATGGGTTCCCTAGGGAGTGAGTGGAATCTCCATCCATAGAGGTTTTTCAGTCCTGGCTTGACAAAGCCTTGGCTGGGATTATTTACTTGGGGTTGGTCCTGCTTTGGGTAGCGGGTTGGATTTGGTGACCTCCTGAGATCTCTTCAAGCCCAAGGGTTCTAAGATTTTAGGTGCTTCAGAAGCAATGAACAGAACAGGGAATCATCAAGTGAACCAGTCCTGACAAAGAAGCCAGGGACACCAGCCCTACCTCTGCAGGTTCATAGCCATTGACGGACCCGTCCTCCATGAATGTATCTGGGTCTTGTTTGCACCCTGTTAAAGTCCTGGCCTCCACAACATCCTCTCCACAGGTCGGCTGTGCGTTGTTTGAAGAAATATTTCCTTTAAATCTGCTGCCTATTGATTTCATGTGGTGACCTAGCTAAATAACTAGACAAAGAACAAGATAAACTCACGGACGGTAGGTCCATCGATACTTATTAACTAGGATAGGTGGGGATGGTGTCCCTGGCCTCTGTTTGTCAGGGGCTGGGAATGGGTGACAGGGAGGGATCCCTCGATGATTCCCTGTTCTGTTCATTCCCTCTGGGGCACCTGGCATTGGCCACTGTGGGCAGTCAGGCTACTGGGCTAGATGTACCTTAGGTCTGACCCAGTGTGGCCGTTCTTATGTTTGACCCCCAGTTCTTGAGTATTGGGAGGGAGTAAATAGCTTTTCCTTATTTAGTTTCTCCACACCAGTCATGATGTTACAGACCTCCATCATATCCCCCTTCAGTTGTCTCTTTTGCAGTATGTGGACATAGAGGCTATGTCTAAACTACACCCTTCTGTCAGCACAGGGATGTAAATTAGATGTAACGAAACTGCAAATGAAGCAGAGATTTAAATATCCCGCGCTTCATTTGCATAATGGCGGCCGCCACTTTTTTTCAAGATGGGGCATTTTTTGTACTCCTCAAGGATCTTTCAAAATGGGGCGTTTCAGTCACAAATGCTCCATCTTAACTGCCATTTTTTTTCAAAAAGCCCCATTTTAAAAAAAAGCAGCGGCTGTCATTATGCAAATGAAGTGCAGGATATTTAAATCCCGCCTTCATTTGCACTTTCAATACGTCTAATTTACATCCCTCTGCCGACAGAGGGGTGTAGTTTAGATGTAGCCAGAGTGCAGGCTTGTTGCTGACTGTGGGCCACCTAGGAGGAGGACTACAGTAGCAAGGCGTGGTAAGGCACTCCAGAGCGCTATGACACTGGATAAAATAGTAGCAAAATAGTTTTGGGTTGGTATCTGGATGGGGCTGCAATCAGGAGCAGAGCTGGGTGGCATTTCCTGCCTGGGCCTCTGTTGCGTTCCCCCCCTCAACAATCCTCCATACCCCCTAGCAGGGTGTGCTCCACAGCGTGGGGGCCTCTGCTTTAGGAGATCTGTGGAGGGGTGGGTAGGAATGGGTTGTGTCTGGGTCACTGGTCTTAGGTCTGAAGCTTCAGAAATTGGGTGTGGTGCTTTTGGGCATGCTCAGTAGGTTCCCTGTAGGTCAGTGTCAGAGGTCCCTGTGTTATGGGGTGTGCCCCCCAGCTGGGAATGGAGGCTCATCCAGGGAGGTGCAGCTGGGGCCTGGGCCAGCCCCCACAGGGAGGGGGATGGGAAGCGAATGCCTCCCAACTTTGATCCTGGCCCCACACGTGCCGCATGCCTATGCTCACCTGCAGCTGTAGTCCCAGCCTCAGCCCTCTTACTCCTCTCTGCAGCCTGGCTTACAGCCCCAGGTCCTGGGGTGGGAGGGTGCAAGATAAAGAGTTTAGGGAGCCCTGCTATAGGAGGGCTCAGACTGAGGGCGAGCAGCTGCTCTACAAATGACCACGTCATGTGCCCTGTGTGGGCTGAGTGCAGGAGAAGCTGACCCAGGAGCAGAAAGCAGCACCTCACTTGGGAGCATTTTGAAGCAAGTTAATGATATTGGTAACCCTCCAATAACAGCAACAGGCCTGGTACATGTAGCTAGAAAGGAAGCAGCGCTCAGAGCACTGAGGAGGCCCCTGGCTTTTGCTTCAGCTTCACAAATTGATTTGCCAAAGCAGAGTGTAGGGCAAGTGCCAGAGCGCCAGTCAGTCTGCTGTGGCGTGTGACAGTGCACCAGTCAGTCTGCTGTGGCGTACCAGACACAGCAAGCAACAGTGCACCAGTCAGTCTGCTGTGGCAATAATAAGCATGGCAAGTGACCATATGCCTGTCTGTCTGCTGCGGTGGTACCAGGCACAGCAAGCGACAGCATGCCAGTCAGAGCTGGGTGTTACGTAGGCAGTGTCAGACACGGCAAGAGACAGCGTGCCAGTCACAGCTGGGTGCTATGTAGGTGGTGCGTGTGTGTGTGTGTGTGTGTGTGTAAAAGAAGCTTCAAGAAGCTTCACTCTCCTAGGCTGGCTGAGCTCTGGCCCCACACTTGTGGGGCTGCCCGCTGAGTGGATGCTCTGTGCCAGACCGTGCAAGTGCTGTCCTGGCTCTGACAGCCTCTCTTCCCTGCCTGAAGAAATCACCCTAGAGGCAGGTGTGATTCTAAGGGCTCCTGAGATGCTTGGGGACTGGAGGGCCTTGGCCTAGGATCTCTGGAGAGAGCTTGAGAGCAGTCGTGGGTTGGAGTTATGGTGGCTGCACCCTGTCCTGCCTGCCCTGGTCCTGCTGGACCCTGCTGCCAGCCTGGCTGATAAACTCCGATAACCCCAGGACTGTGGTGGCCCAGCAGGAAGCAGTATGCTCTGAGCAATGAGGGCCAGCTGTGAGCTGGCAGCAGCCAGGGAACTCTGCTTTGGAAGGGAGGTGGATGGGTGTGACTGCCTGGGATGCTCCCTGGGACCATATGGCTGCCTGTGAGTATGTGAGTGGAGATCTCTCTGTGTTGAGGGGAGTGTCAGTGTGTGCAGGCATGTGTGTGTGGTGTTTGTGTTCAAGCCCTGTTTGCTGGGTGTGTGTGTGTGTGTGTGTGTGTGTGTGTGCAGGCATGTATGTGTGGTATTTGTATTCAAGCTCTGTTTGCTAGGTGTGTGTGTGTGCAGGCATGTGTGTGTGGTATTTGTATTCAAGCCCTGTTTGCTAGGTGTGTATGTGCACAGACACAGTTGTGTGACAAGGGTATATATGCAGAGGTATGTGTGAGAGAGGTGTGTGGAGGGTGTGTGCAGGCAGGTATACATGTGGTGAGACCTCGCCCTTGAGTGTGAATGCGAAAGCTTGTTTACAACCATGTGTGTACACATGGAGGATGGAACCAGTGGATTTATGTGCGGGGGTGTGAGCACAGGTAGGGACATGGGATGTCAGCTCAGATTGATCCTGTATACCTCGTTTTACGAGGCATAAGGGATCTCTTGGAAAAGGCTTTCTTTCGTGATAGATCGACGTCTAGACTGCCGCTTTTCTCTGACAAAGCTCCGTACCTAAAAAAGCGGCAGCCATTTTTATGCTAATGAAGCGCAGGATATTTAAATTCCCGCTTCATTAGGAATTTCGCCCAGCCTAATCTGCATCCCTCTGCCAGCAGAGGGGTGCAGTGTAGACATACCCAAACAGAGCTGACCATCTAGAGCAGTAAGACACAGATTGGGAGACGGAGTGTGACTAACTATCAGTATGAGCAATGTGGTGGCAGCAAAGAGCACATTAGTTCCATGTTGGGGGTGGGGTTTACCACAATTGGGCCCAAATTTGGGGTGTTATGGGATGTTTTCCTTTGGAGGAGAAACCAGTGATGGAGTCAGGAGGTGTGATCCTGTAAGGAATGTATAAAGAATGCACAAAGCTCCTTTTCCTCCGGCAGAGGAGGAATGAAATAATAGGAGACAGTTCCCCTCTCACTTGCGTCTCAGGCTATGTCTACGCTACAAGTTTTTGCAGCAGAAAGTATGCTAATGACGGACTCATTAGCATGAGTCGTGATGTCATTAGCATATTTTCTGCCAATGCTTTTTGTGCAAGGGTTTTTTGCGCAAAAAGAAGCAGTGTAGCCGCTTCCATTTTGTGCAAAAAAAACCTTTTGCGCAATATCCTTATGCCTCTCCGTGGGGTTTTGTGCAAAATACAAGTGCCTACTCTGCTTCTTTTTGCACAAAACCCCCCTTGTAGTGTAGATAAAGGCTCTCTATGATAAAAGTCTCTGGACTTATGTCACTGGAGAAGGGGTGACCAGAACCGTATACAGGTCTGGGTGAGGGCGTCCCTTGATTTACATAGCAGCATGGTTATATCTCCTGCATTGTACTCCCCCTTTCCCTCTGCACCCTAACATCTTGTCTGGTTTGCTGACCATGGCTACACATTGAACAGAGCTCCATGGAGCTGTCCGCAGCGATGGCCAAGTTCTTGCGCTGTTTACTGCAGCAGATTGGAACCAAGGCCAGTTTATGAACCGTTTAAGTTACTGTTTCCAATGTGCATTATTTTGCATTTGTCAACACTGACTTTTATCTGCTGTTGATTTGCCCTTTGTCCAAGCCCTCCTGATACTCTTCCCTGTACTTGTCCCACACCAGTAATTTTGTAACATTGCAAATATTGCTCCTCCCTTTGTCCTAGTCGTTAATAGATACCATGAATACCGTGGGATGCCACACAGAGACTTAATCCCCTAAAGTTCATCTGTGAATACAAATTCACAGTATGTTTCAACATTGATTTCTGTCTTTAAGGACTTGTATTCACCTACTCCAAGTTTGATGATCCAGGGATTAATCTCCCTGGATTCGATTTAGCGCAGGGGTGGGCAATAATTTTGGAAGGGGGGGTCACTTCACAGGATCTGACTACAAAGGGATGTGGGGTCAGCTGATCCCCGTCTAGACTACCGCGCTGTGCCGACAATCAGCTGATCGGCACAGCACGGTGGCCATTTTGATGTAAATGAAGCAGTGATTATTTAAATTGCCGCTTCATTTCCCTTTGCCAAGTATACTCATCTACATGGCTCCGTCAACAGAGCCATATAGTCTAGACACACCCATAAGGACCTGCTAAATCAACTGCTGATGGCACCCTCATTGACCCCAGTACTGCACTAGGTCGAAAGGAGTGAGGGAAGTCAATGGGATAGTTTCTCCCATTGATCATCCGCAGTGGGGACACCGCAGAAATTCGACGTAAGGTACGTCATCTCCAGCTACACTCTTCTCATGGATGGAGTTGCATATCTTAGGTCAACCTTCTCCCCTAGTGTAGACCTGGCCTTAGACAGAATCTGATCTATGGCGATACTCTGCCTCTCACCCCGTGATGGTTTGGCTTCTTTAGTAGCCTTTGTGGACGACATTGAAAAAAAACTTTTAGAAAGTCTAAGCTACATGGAGAGAGTTTAGGGCCAGAACAGAAGGGACCACTAGATCATCCAGGCCAGGGCTGGGCAAAATACAGCCACGGGGGCGGATTCGGCCCTGCCGGGACCCTCAGGAACACGCAGCTGCCGTGGTTTAAAGCAGTCCCTGTGGCTCTGTGCTCTGCTTGGAGGGGGAGGCTTCATGTGAATCGCCCCCTCCTCCCGCCACCACAATCCTCAGCTCCTATTGGCTGGAAACAATGGGGCAATAAGAACTGACCTCAGCCAATCTCTCAGTTCATATTGGCTGAAAACAGCCAGCCAATCGGAGCTGAGAGATTGGCCAGCGAGACTGGGGCAGTGCAAGCCTCTTCCCCCACCAGGAGCTGAGCGCCATGTGGAGGGAGCAGCCTGAATTCTCAAGCGGTCTGGGGAGGCATCAGGCAGGCAGCCCAGCCTGCCTTGGGGGTGCTGCAGCCTGCTGGCCAGGAAACACTTAGGTAAATTTCTCCCCGCCAGCACCTGCCTTTGGCACCCCAAACCCTCCTGCACCCCAACTCCCTCCTCTGGGTCACTCCCTGCCCCAGGTGACAACCTCCCTTCCAGACCCTGCACGCCCTCCTCATTCCTCCCCCAAGCTAGAATCCTCTCCTGCACCCACACTCCCTCCCTGAACTTACACCCCAATCCCCTGAGCCAGGTCACAACCCCCTCCTCTACCCAAACACCGGAACCCCGCATCACCTCCACAGAAAAGTGCGGCCCTTGAACACTTACCAAAATCTTGGAGTGGCTCCCCATCAAAAATGATTGCCCACTCCTACCTAGCCTAACCTTTATCTTCCACCTAGTTACCCCTGTATTGAAAACAAAGATTTAGTCAGGCTATGTCTCCACTGTGCAGGTTTTAGCGACAAGTCTGTGTTGACACAGACCTGTCGCTAAGAGCATGTGTGAAAGCTGTTAGTTGGCACTTTTGCTAACAAAATACTTCTACCCCCAATGAGGGCGTTTCCCTTTGTTGACTGCGGATCACTCCTGCTGACAAAGTAGTGTTCACATTTTCACTTGCTGCAGCAAAACTTTGTCATTCATGGGGGGGTTTAAAGCATCCGGGAACAACAAAACTTTTGTTGATCAAGTACAAGTGTAGACAGACCCTTAGACTAAAGCATTTCGGGCTTGGGGAACTAAACTGTTGTGAGCCAAAAGCAGAGTACAGGATGGTGCCACTAATCTCTGAGTCCTCAGCAGTGGCAGAGAATTGATTGGGTGGGATCTGCCCAGATAATTCTAGCAGGCAAACAAACCCAAAGGCAAATACCTCCATGGTCATTGACAGATTTACCAGGGGAAGGGAGGCACATCACCCTGGCTGGCTTCAGTTGTGTGATGTGCACACTCATGATCTGCATGCAAGGGGTGTGTTTGTGAGAGCACATGTGAGTAAGTGTATGAGGTGGCCGGGTCATGGGTGTGCAAATGTATGTAAAATGCACATGCATATAAGTACGTGCTGAGAAGATTTCTGTATGTCCTTCCTGCTATGCGCTCTGAGGCATTCCCTTTTTAATAAGTCTGTTTCAGTCTCCTCCCGATGTAGCAGCTCATGCCCCTGCCTTTCCCCTTTTAAATCTTATTTGGAAGCTTTTAGCTGATACATTAGCCCAATAAAGCCCAACAATTGGAGAGAAACTCAATACCTCTCCCCACCCTGCCCCCCTCTCTGAGATCAAACAGGCTTTAATCAGAATAGAATTTCCTCTGAGAAAATGAGTAAAATCTGTGGCTCACATCCCCCAGCCTGCAGCTCCCCAGCATGGGCTCCCCACTTGGAGAATGAAACTGCAGCAAATTCTGGGGGGGAGGGATTGGGACTACAGTGGTGGCAGTTATCCAAGGGCTTTGCCTTGGGCCTTATTGTCCCTAAAGCCCTTCCCAGTGCAGAGTTCAGGCTTGGGACCAGGGGCTCAATTTTCCTCTCCTTGCAGTGAAATCTGAAGTGACTCCCCTGAGGACAGTGCCATTGCATTGAGGTAAATGACAGGAGCCTCAGCTGCTCAGGGTATGTCATCACCGCCACTAAAACCCTGCAGCCAGCACGGGCTGCAGGGCTGCTTAATTGTGGAGTAATCGTACTTCACAGGGTCTGCACATATACACAGCAATTAAACAGCCCCTTAGCCCGAGCATTACGAGCTTCAATCAGCTGCCATGGGCCAGCCCCGGGTTTTTAATTGCAGTGGTTGGGGGGCCATTGGCTGGGTGGGTTTTAAGACATGCTGGGTGCAAAGTGTGAGTGTCAGGGGGCTGATAGGCTGGCTGGCTGCCATCTCCACGTAAAGTGTCCAGGCCAGGGATGCTGGCTCTGGAGTAACATGGCTGAGTCAGGCACTTCTTGCTACAGCCCAGCAATCCGGGACTACTTCGTAAAGTCCCACAGCACATGAAAGATCCTGCTCTGACGCTCAGGAAATGGGCCCCAAACCCGACTCCAAAGCACCGGCAACTCATTCCAGCCGTGAAGGGGATTGTTTCCTTTCATCCTCAGCCAGGAGTCTAACCGGCCTTTCGTCTCTCCCCAGACAGGGCTTTGAAGGCTTGCCGGGCCGGCCCTCCCATATGTGTTACTGGGGGTGGGGGCAGCACCTACTCTGGGACTGGTATGGCAGGCAGGCATGGAAAGCAGCTGGGAAGAGAATGATTCATCCTCCAAAGAGCAGGGACCTCTAAATGGGCAACACAAAGTGTGGGGAGCGAAGTGACCTCCCCAGCCTGTGGTCCCTGAGCCAGGCTCCCTGCCTGGAGGGCTGGTGCAGGGATGGTGCAGGCAGCAAGCAAGGGAGAACCTCAGGGTGGCTGGGCCTCATGCAAAAGATGGTTACTTACCTCATAGCTGTTGTTCTTCGAGATGTGTTGCTTATGTCCATTCCGTCTAGGTGCGCGCGTTCCGGAAGATATTTGCCCTTAGTAGTACCCGTTGGGCCATCAGGGGAGCCCCCTGGAGTGGCGCCGGTATATCCTAGCATATAACCCCCTGCTGGCCCTCCACCCCCTCAGTTCCTTCTTGCCGGAGATTCTGACGAAGGTGGAGGTAGGCGGGATCGGAATGGACATAAGCAACACATCTCGAAGAACAACAGTTACGAGGTCAGTAACCATCTTTTCCTCTTCGAGTGCTTGCTTATGTCCATTCCATCTGGGTGATTCCATGTAAACCCGAAAGGAGGCGAGGTCAGAACCTAGAGTGAAATGGACTGCAGCACCGCCTGACCTACTGCTGCGTCCCGACTAGCTTGTTGCGTGATGGCATAATGCTTGGTGAAGGTATGGACTGAGGACCAGGTGGCCACCCTGCATATGTCCACAACATGTTGCTTAACTCAATTTTGGTAGGCACTCAGAAATCATGATGATGGGCCCGTGACAAGAACTCTGATAGAAATTATACATGTTTCCTCTTTATTGGTGAGTAGTTTTCCTTCAGTTCCACTAGTCAGCCAGCTCCACATCATCATCCCATAGGGAACATTCTTCTACCTGCCTTAAATAAACAAAACTCCCCTTTGAACACTGGGTTTGGGGGAGTGAGGCTCATCCAGAAGAGCTTGAACATTGTGTCAGTTTTGAATCCCTGGTAATGACTTTTTTATATAGTGTCTCCGCACCTGGAGGATTGCGTCCAGTTCTGGGTTCCCCACTACAGAAAGCATGTGGATGCATTGGAGAGGGTCCAGTGGAGGGTAATCAAAATGATTAGAGGACTGGAGCATATGACCTAGAAGGAGAGAAGAGAAGAGAAGAGTGAGGGGGGATTTGATAGCAGCCTTTAACTACCTAAAGGGGAGTTCCAAAGAGGATGGAGAGAGGCTGTTCGCAGTGGTGACAGAGGGGAGAACAAGGAGCAATGGTCTCAAGTTGCAGTGGATCTAAGTTGGATATTAGGAAAAATTATTTCCCTAGGAGGGTGGGGAAGCGCTGGGATGGGTTCCATAGGGAGGTGGTGGAATCTCCATCCCCAGAGGTTTTTAAGTCCTGGCTTGACAAAGTGCATGCTGGAGATGCTGGATAGAAGGGGAAGAGTTCATCTGCGTGGCCACCAGCAAATGGGAGGGGCACCAAAAATGTTAGCACCTGTGGAACCGCGTATTATACTTGTCGGGGACCCGACCTGACTGCTGCATGTGATTGCAGGCGCTTGCCGGACTCTGATGTGGAGACCCTTAACAAGAACAGCAAGAAACATGGAGGAGTGGAGGGAGATGCAAACTACAGGTGAACCTTTCTAGTCCAGCACCCTCAGGACCTGATTGATGCTGAACCAGAGAATTTGCCAAATCATGGGATGTCAATATTGTCTAGCAGCATTATCAACACTTCTGCTGGTTACTGGGCTCTGAGAAGACATTTAGGAATTAATTAGAGCTAAGCTCAGAACACTGAGAGCCAGGATCAGTGACTGTATACAAACATTATGGGACCGTGGGAAATTTGGCCAAACCCGTAAGTGGACATCCAGCTAACTAAAATTATGCTACACCACGGATGTTGCCAGACAAGAGAGTGCCGGACTAGAGAAGTTAATGAGTGGTAAAATTTAGGGATATGCAGGATAAATCAGACTCTGTTGAGAGCCACTATTTTACCTTTAAATAAGTACACGTCACTGTCTCCCCTACTGTTAATGTTTGAATTCGTGTATTTGCACTTTATATTTTTTCCTATTGATTTTCACTCAGTGGAGTTCTACATTTTGAAGCTCAAGACTATATTAATTAATTTACACCAAGAATAGAAATCATAAGAAATGTTGGACTAGAAGGGACCTTGACAGGCCATTTAGTCCAGTTCCCTGTACTTAGGTAGGACTAATTATTATCTAAACCAGTGTTTCTCAAACTGTGCTCCGCGGAGCCCCAGGGCTCCGCAAGACATCTCCAGGGGCTCCGTGAGGTTGACAAACTGGAAACATTGATAGGTACAGCACATACAATCAGTGGACCGCTAGGGCTCCGCATACATTTTTATGCATGTAAAGGGCTCCGGAGCCCAAAAAGTTTGAGAACCGCTGATCTAGACCATCACTGATAGGTGTTTGTCTAACTTGCTCTTAAAAGCCTCCAGTGATGGAGATTCCACATCTCATTAGATAATTTGTTCTAGGGCTTAACCACCCTGACAGTTAAGAATTTTTTCCTAAAGCTCATTTGCTGATATTTAAGCCCATTGCTTCTTGCCCTGTCTTCAGTGGTTAAGGAAAACAATTTATCACCTTCCTCTTAAAACAGCCTTTTATCTTCTTGGATACTGTTATCCTGGCTCCCCCTCGGTCTTCTTGTCTCCAGACAAAACAAAACTTTTTCAGTCTTTCCTCATAAGTCATTTTTCTAGACCTTTAATCACTTTTGTTGACCTCTTCTGGACTTCTTCCAATTGGTCCACTTCTTTTCTGAAATGTGGTACCCAGAACTGTGCTATGGCTGACTGGTAAAAAATATTCTATTAAGGTTCCCTCAGCTATATAGCTCCATGGTGGGCTCTTGTAATAGCCATTTTGTCTGGCTGTTCAAATTCAGCCCCATCTTGCCCCTCTATACCTCCCCCCAGGAGCCTTTTCCCTTTTGCTTCACAGATCAGAGACAAAACATAACTATTGATGGTGGGGGATGGGCATAATTTAAAGCAGTGGCTCTCAACCTTTCCAGAGTGATTTGCCTTTCATATCCCCAACTTTTACCACACTTAAAAAAAGCCTCTTGTTTCCAAAATTCAGACATGAAAATGCAAAAATGTCACACTACAGCATTGAGGACAAATTGCTGACTTGCTTATTTGTACCATATAATTATAAGATAAATCAACTGGAATATAAGTATTGTACTTACATTCCAGTGTGCAGCATATAAAGCAGGATGTGCTGATGTAGCCCTTGAAGACCTCTGCATAACTCCAGGGATACGCGAACGACTGGTTGAAAGCTTCTGGTGGTATGCAGCAAGGTATCACATCTTCTGACAATGAACAATGCCAGGTGCCCCAGAAGGAATGAATCAAGTGATCAATCCCCTGTTGCCCATTCCCAGCTTCTGGCAAACAGAGGCTAGGGACACCGTTCCTGCCCATCCTGGCTAATAACCAGTTCCATGAATTTGTCTAGTTCTTTTTTGAACCCTGTTATAGTTTTGGCCTTCACAACATCCTTTGGCAAGGAGTTCCACAAGCTGACTGTGTGAAGAAATACTTCCTTTTGTTTTAAACTTGCTGCCTATTAATTTCATTTGGTGGCCACCTAGTTCTTGTGTTATCATCTACTTTTTCTACACCAGTCATGATTTTATAGATCTCTATTATATCCCTTCTTATCTCTTTTCCAAGCTGAAAGTCCCAGTCTTATTAATGTTGCCTCATACAAATGCTGTTTCATCGCCCAAATATTTGTGTTGTCCTTTTCTGAATCATTCTCTAATTCCAATGTACCTTTTTTGAGATGGGGTGACCACATCTGCATGCAGTATTCAAGACATGGGGGTGTCATGGATTTACACAGAGGCAATATAATATTTTCTGTCTTATTCTCTAACCCTTTCCTAATGATTCCAAACATTCTGTTCACTATTGAGTGATAACAGCTAACTTAGCCTCCATCATTTTATATGCATACATAGTCAGAAGTCACTGATGCAGTATCCTGACAGGTATCTTGCTCAGTCAGATGTTGATAACTCTTTGGCTGTGTGCACGTGCTCCTGCTGAGCATTGCAGAAGCTCTGCACAGATAGGCAGCACCGCAGACTCTGAATCACCAAAGACCACCCCCCTTGAAAAAGCAGGGCCAATCCCAAATGCAGTAATGCTCTTCAGTGTCTGGGAAAACAATCACTTTGCTTAAGCAGGGCTTTGAACCATGGGCCTTCAGAATAAAAACCCCATGTATTACCACCTGAGCCAGCCAGACTCACTTATTGCTGTTTTCTCTGTGAGGTATATATGTTTTTGAAATAGAGGCGCTTTGTAGGGTATATGGACTTACATGTATAGTTTGCATGTGTATATATAATACCACCTTATATTCAAGCACAACCATCCTTTTCAATCTGGTATTATAGTCTGGTTCTTTTCCTTTGGGACTGCAGATAGCAACATATTGCTTCTGTGGCATTTACAGTTTGTACCTGTATTATTATTGGTTATAGGCCAATTGCTTTGAAATACAGGGACGGGCATTGTTAGAGTGTGCTCCACAGGATTATGTATATGAGAAGTAAAATAGAAATCTGGACTAATGACATTATAAATGAGGTCGCTCTATAAAAATGTCTTGTTACTGCACAGTACTTTCCATCCATGTTATAGGTTACCCTTACTGTTGGCTGTCAACTATCAGTAGGCTTTGCTGGTCAGGGACCAGAAACAGCTAGCTTCTCTGTTTCATTGATTGCATTGCTCTGATATACCTGCAGATTTACTTATTTGATGTAGTTCTGGCTGTTTCTTAAAGATGCTGTCTTTCAGATAACCTATTGAATAGACAGTATCCACTTTATCAAGTATTTCTGTGTCAGGATTTAGTATTGGTTTTCAGACACTGAACGAGATTGTTTTGAATAATATGTGCCTCAGGTAGGATACAGTGTCACTAACCCAAATTATGACTGGTACTAACAGGGAATTTGTAGTCACTATGGACATGTCTACACAGCAGGGCTCAAGCCAAAATAAGCTATGCAACTTCAGTTAAGTCAACAGCTTATTTTGGCTTTTGGTGCTCTTCCTCTGACTTCCCTTAAAATGAGGGTTAGAGGAGTCGGAGTAGAAGTACCCCAGCTTGACAGCATTTCGACATTATGTTGAAATAACTGCTTGCATGTAAACATGGACTATGTTATTTCAGAATAACGTTAGTTATTCTGAAATAACTCTGCTGTGTAGACATAGCCTATGTAACTTTTTTACTAATTGTTCTTTTATTTCTTGCATTCCTATTGCTTGCTGCCATTCATTTGTTGATTTTTATCTGTGTGGTGGTTAAATGGTTATGCACTGTTATGCACTTTGTAAATGATATACAGCAATGCAATACAGCAATACAGTTGGTTTTACACAGTAGCCAAGTTTACATTCATTAACAGTAATTTCTAGCCGATTGCCAACTTAATTCTCCATACCTGGTAGACTGAGGTGTATTTGACCATTCTCTTATTTATAAAGCGCTTTTTTTTCTTGATGCTTGGGTATTTCTTTACTGTATACTAATACCTTCTGGTGTTTTGGGATGTAATATCTTCTGGTGTCTTTGGTCCATGTAATGCAACCTTAAATAGATTAGTTAATTCATATAATAAAGCTTTTTGTTTGTTTTACATTTATTTTGTTTTTAGTAACCCAAACTAAACACATAGATTAATTTAGTTTGTGTAATAGGAATTTACACATTTAGTTTGTGTAATTTAGTTTGTGTATAGTGTAATAGGAACCAAGTCCATTATAACACAAACTTTACTTTTGCAATTTTTGTGTATACATTTATTTTCACTTGAGGTGCATTAGTATATTGTATACTAAACGTTAATGCTTAACTGCTAAAGCAGATGATCACCATCAACTAGCCTCACCTCAGTGCCCAGAAAAATCATGGAGGGGCTCCTCAAGGAATCAATTTTCAAGTATTTGGAAGAGAGGATAGTGATCAGGAACAGTCAACATGAATTCACCAAAGACAAGTCATGCCTGATCAACTTGGTCGTCTTCTATGATGAGGTAACTGGCTCTGTGAATATGGGGAAGGCAGTAGATGTGATATACCTTGACTTTAGCAACGCTTTTGATGCGGTCTCCCTCAATATTCTTGCCAGTAAGTTAAGGAAGTGTGGATTGGCTAAATGGACTGTAAGATAGATAGGAAGCTGGCTAGATTGTAGGCTCAATGGGTGGTGATCAATGGCTCAATGTCTAGTTGGCAGCCAGCCGGTATCAAGCAAAGTGTCCCAAGGGTCTCTTCTGGTGCTGGCTTTGTGGAATATCTTTATTAATGACCTGGATGAGGGAATGGGTTGCACCCTCAGCAAGTTCACGGATGACACTAAGCTAGGGGGAGAGGTAGATATGTTGGAGGGCAGGGATAGGGTCCAGAGTGAGCTAGACAGATTGGAGGATTGGGCCAAAAGGAAATCTCATGAGGTTCAACAAGGCCTTGGGATGGAAGAATCCCAAGCACTGCTACAGGCTGGGGACCGACTGGATGAGAAGCTGGATATGAGTCAACAGTGTGCCCTTGTAGCCAGGAAGGCTAATGGCATATTAGGGTGCATTAGGAGGAGCACTGCCACCAGATCTAGAGAAGTGATTATTTCCCTTTATTTGGCACTGGTGAGGCCATATCTGGAGTAGTGTGTTCAATTCTGCACACATCCATTAAAGAAAGGATGTGGGTCTATTGGAGAAAGTCCAGTGAAGACAACAAAAATGATTAGGGCGTGGGAGCACATGACTTAAGAGGAACGGCTGAGGGATTTGGGCTTATTTAGTCTAAAGAAGAGAAAAGTGGGGAGGGATTTTATAGCAGCCTTCAACTTCCTGAAGGGGGGATCCAAAGAAGATGGAGAGAGGCTGTTCTCAGAGGTAGTAGATGGCAGAATGAGGGGTCTTAAGTTGCAGTGGGGAAGGTCTAGGTTGGATATTAGGAAAAACTATTTCACTAGGAGGGTGGCAAAGCACTGGAATGGGTTACCTATGGAGGTTTGGAATGTCTGTCTCTAGAGGTTTTTAAATCCCAGTTTGGGATGATTTAGTTGAGGTTGGTCTTGCTTTGGGCAGGGAATTGGACTCAATGACACCTGAGGTCAATTTCAACCCTATGATTCTACAATTCCATAAGAAGATGTATTGGGCTATGTCTAGGCTATGGTGCTTTTTTTGTGGAAGAGCAAACGTGCTCTTTTGGAAGCCCTGTCTTCCTCATTTCCACGAGGAAGAAGGGCTCTTCCAAAAGAGGAGGCTTTTCTGAAATTTGGCCCAGCGTAGATGGGCTAAATTTTGGAAAAGCCCCTTCAATAAAAACTATCGGAAAAAGGTAGGCAAATTGCAGATCCAAACAAAGAAATGGACATTTTGCTAATATTATCTTAACCTTAGTGTTGAGGTTTCCCCTTACATTCTTTCTTTGAATTATAAAAAACACAACTGAGATTACAAAAGTGAGATTACTAAAAGAACAGTATAGCTGGGGTTATGTGTATTACATTGCATTTATCAACATTACAGTTCACCATTTTGTTGTCCGGTTTTGTGAAATCACTTTGTAGCTTTTCCCTGTCAGCTTGGGACTTCCCTATCTCGAGTAGTTTTGAATCATCTTCAGATTTTGCCACCTCCCTGTTTACAGTCCTGAGGCTATCACATGGGTCACAGCATGCTCTTGAGTTGAGAATCAGTGTGCTACAGAGAGGCCAGAGACCAAAAAGTGTCATGTGAGACTGTGGGAAGTTTTAAAACAGCATGAAGTTATGGCATGGATTAAGTACTCTGTGATAGGGGAGAGATCAGTGGTTTGAGCATTGGCCTACTAAATCCAGGGTTGTGAGTTCAATCCTTAAGGGAGCCATTTAGGGATCTAGAACAAATCTGTCAGGGAAGGTTCCGAGTCCTGCTCTGAAAGCAGAGGACTAGACTCAATGAACTCTCAAGATCCCTTGAAGTTCTATGAGATAGGTATATCTCATTATTATGGGGAAAGTTGCATTCAGAGAACTTTAGCTGTATTTCCCAGAAAACTCTGGGCCATTGCAGGTATCCCATAAAGTACTGCAAAAATGCTCCTTATAGGGTTGCCAGGTGTCTGGTATTGACCCGGACAGTCCAGTATTTTCACCTCCTGTCCGGTAAAATTTCAGAAAATACTGAACACCTGAAATGTCCAATACTTTCTGGGTTTTTTTCCCTGCCAAGAGGTGAAAATGCCAGGCACCTGGCAACCCTAAGACATACTCAGCAACTGGGCCCAGTCTCCCCGTCCCCCTCTGGGCCCCCAGACTCCCGCCCCCGGATCCCGCCCCCAGGCCCCCTTCTTACCTGGTTCCGCAGGGAAGCTCCCTTCTGGCTCAACCAGGAAAACAAGATGGCCATGGGCAAAAGCCTAAAGACCTGAGCAAGGGGAAGCAGTGCCTTCCCTGGGTTTTAGTGCTCAACCTCTCTCTGCACGAACTTAAAGGGGCCATGTTGTTTTAATGCTGTTTTATTTATTTATTTATTTGCTTAATAACTCTTGGGGTTCTTTATTTTTTCTCAACAATTTTGGTCTCCCCCCTCTTTTATTCCCCGGTGTTTTTTTATTTGGGGGGGGGGCGGTATTTTTGGTCAAACCATCTGGCAACCCTAGTTCCTCACGGCCTTGCTTTGGGCGTGACACACACATTTTCCACTATCAGAGCCTTTGTGCATTTGCTTGAGTGACACAGGAAAATTGTCAGCCATGGGCCCACCTAACTTAGCTTGACCAGCCTTGGCAGTGTAGACGCAGCCTATGGCACATAGCTCTAGGAGAAGGGCAGGGCTTAGCACATATCTGCCTGTTGGCATCTCCATTGGCTTGCATAGGCAGCTGAATGCCTAGTGTGCTGGCTTTGGGGAATCCCATTATAAGTTGTCTGTCTCTCCCCATCATTGTGCAGGGAACCTTTCATTTTTCCAGATGGGTGCTCCATCCCGTTCAGTCCTGAGGCCCCACCCCCACTCCACCCCTTTCCCCAAGGCTCTACCCTAGTTCCACCTCTTCCTGCCCTCATTCTGCCCCCTCCCCTGAGTTCACTCCACCCTCGCTCTGCCTCTTTCCACCCCCGCTATGCCCTTCTTGCAGCACCTCCTACACACCACCAAACAGCTGATCGGTGGGTATCTGCTCAGCACCCACTGTTTTTTCCATGTGTGTTCCAGCCCCAGAGCACACACAGTGTGTGCTAGGCATTGAACTCTGGCTTTGTGAATTGTACTCTGTTGCTGGGATTTTCTAGTTACCTACAAGTTAGCCCATGTGATGTTCTGCAGAGCTGTCCAGGTGGCCCCATGATCTCAGGCTAAAGTGCATATTAGAGAAGACAGGCAAGGGGAGGAGTCTAACAGGACACCCTGTTTCTCTCCTGTTCTCCCACACTACGGTGATGGGGAGTAGAGTAAGACAGATGTGTGTACAACACCAGAAGCTTCTCAAGCAGCTGTGTGCCAAGCCAGTGGCTCCCAACCATTGGGCCGCGGCTTGCTGCCAGGCTGCAGACCTCTGGCTGCCAGGCCACAGCGGTTCTGGGGGCAGGAGCAGGGGTACACCGCTGTCTCCACAGCTGTTGGGAGAGGCGAGTCCTGCCCTGCCTCTCAGCCAACCAGCTCTGGGCAGGGGCGGGGTCTCCTCCCAGCCATGGAAGAGCGCTTCCCTGCACTGCAGTCCATGTGGCCCTTCCGGTACTCAGGGAATCACTCTTCTGAGGCTGGGAGGGAACCACTCTTTTGTGGCTGGGAGGAGACCCCACATAATGAATATGCAAATGAATACCCTATAATGAATGTGCAAATGTTCAAATAAAATGTTTCCAGTCTGCCAAAAGTTTGTGAATGGGTTTGCTGGTCCCCATTATCAAAAAGGTTGGGGACCACTGTGTCAAGCGATCTAACTGGAGAGCTCATCTTAAAGACTGGGCCCAACAGAGAGACACAGGAAAGCTATCCAAGGGGAAAATTTCCAGGAACACCAAGCTGCACTGAGAGGCTGCTCTCCATGTGGATGGACATGCAGTGGAGAGGACGGAACAAAAAGAATGAATAATTAAGGATCAGATTATGTCACAAAGTCACAGAGTCTGTGACTTCCAGAGACCCCTGTGATATTTCCCCTCTGTCTGGAACAGCAGGGGAAGTGATGTTCCTTGAAGTTGCACAACAGCAAATACATCTGGATGGGAGACTCACATGGATCCCACTATACAGAAAGGCCCCCTTGCCCCTTAACTCCCAGGAGAATGGACGGGAGAGGTCAATGGGGTTATGTCTCCCAGCTGATGATGACTGGCTGAATCACTGCACACAGTGACGAAAGCCCATTTCTCAATGACCCAGCAACATCTGCCAGGAATAGAATCATAAAACTGGAAGGGACCTCGAGAGGTCGTTGACTCCAGTCCCCTGCCCCCACGGCAGGACTGAGCATCTTCTAGATCAGGGGTCTCCAAACTTTTCTGCCCGAGGGCCGCATTAACTATCAAACAGCAGTTCGGGGGCCGACTACACACTTGAGGTCCAAATAAAAAACAATCAAAACATGGATGTTGTTTTTAATTATTTATTTAATATTATTTTATTCAGTTATTATTTAATAACACATTGATACACTACACATGAACACCTGTATTAGTGTGAATGGTGAAATTGTTTCCTGGATGCCAAAATAGAGCCCAGCCCACTAGTGACCTCATGAGAGAGCTAGCCAATAGGATAAGAACGCACTGGCCAATAGGGAGCAAATGTCCACGCCAAGTCCCAACCCCTCTTGCTGTGAGGGACGCGCAGAGCCCGGGCTCGGCCGTCGGTCCGCAGGGCGTGTGGCCGTCCGTTGGCGGCTCCGATCCCCCGCACCTCCGGCCGGGGAGTCTCGCTGCCCAGGGCAAGGGCTGCGCGGGTCCAGAGTCCCTCCTCCGTCCCGCTGGCTCCTCCGGCTTCCCTCTCCTGGCTGCCTGCCCAAAAGAAAGTGAGTGCCGGCCGCCCCTGTCCTTCCGGCCCCTCCCCCTTTTGAGCCGGCACGCACGGGGCGTGCCGCTCACCCTGGCGTCCCTGCCCCTTCTCCTCTGGGTCCTGCCGCCTTCCTCGCCTGCCGCGCCTGCGGCTGTGCGCCCTCGCTCCCCTCCCCGTGGGCTTTCCCCTGGGCTCCGCTGCGCTGCGCCGCTCGGCGCTTCTCTGGGGGAGGGGCTGTCAGTGTGGGGAGTTTCTTCCCTGCCCCAGCTCCGCGGCGCTGCGCCGCTCGGCGCTTCTCCAGGGGAGGGGCTGTTAGTGCGGGGAGTTTCTTCCCCGTCACAGTCTCCACGGGCCGGATGAGAGGGCCTCGCGGGCCGCATCCGGCCCGCGGGCCGTAGTTTGGAGACCCCTGTTCTAGATCATCCCTGATAGATGTCTATCCAACCTGCTCTTAAATATTGCCAGTGATGGAGATTCCACAACTTTCCTAGGCAATTTATTCCAGTGTTTAACCACCCTGACAGTTAGGAAGCTTTTCCTAACGTCCAACCTAAACCTCCCTTGCTGAAATTTAAGCTCATTGCTTCTTCTCCTAGCAGCAGAGGTCAAGGAGAACAATTTTTCCTCCTCCTTGTAACACACTTTTAGGTACTTGGGCTATGTCTCCACTATTGAGTTTTTTCGGAAAAACCACCGTTTTTCTGAAAAAACTTCACTAATGTCCACACTGCAATCACGTCCTTTTGAAAAAAACCTGAAAGAACAGAGGGGTTTTTCCAACATTGGTAAACCTCTGCCTCCGAGAAGAAGCCCTTTTCCAAAACACTTTTGGAAAAAGGCGTGTGTGGACATGGAAGAGAGTGTTTTTTCGAAAGAAGAGGAAAGAGAAAAAAGCACAGGTGGTCAGGTGGCCACTCCGTCCATGGTAATCACAGCTTAAATGCGAGATGGCGTCCATTCAGTGTGTACACTAACGTTCGAAAAAGCAGATTGCTTTTTTGATGTGCTTTGGCAGTGTGGACGCTCTCTTTCAGAAGAATTGGTTTTGGAAGATCTCTTCTGGAAAATCTTATTCCGAAAGAAGCCTGCAGTCTAGACATAGCCTTGGAAACAGCTATCATGTCCCCTCTGTCTTCTCTTTTCTAAACTGAACAAGCCCAATTCTTTCAGCCTTTCCTCGTAGGACATGTTTTCTGGACCTTTAATCAATTTTGTTGCTCTTCTCTGGATCTTCTCCAATTTCTCCACATTTCTTGAAATGTGGTGCCCAGAAATGGACACAATACTCCAACTGAGGCCTAATCAGCACAGAGTAGAGTGGAAGAATGACTTCTTGTGTCTTGCTCACAACACTCCTGTTAATGCATCCCAGAATCATGTTTGCTTTTTTTGCAACAGTGTCTCACTGTTGACTCCTATTTAGCTTGTGGTCTACTATGACCCCTAGATCCCTTTCTGCAGTATTCCTTCCTAGATAGTCACTTCCCATTCTGTATGTGTGAAATGGATTGTTCCTTCCTAAGTGGAGCACTTTGCATTTGTCTTTATTAAACTTCATCCTATTAACTTCAGACCATTTCTCCAGTTTGTCCAGATCATTTGGAATTATGACCCTATCTTCCAAAGCAGTTGCAACCCCTCCCAGCTTGATATCATCTGCAAACTTAATAGTCTATGCCATCATCTAAATCTTTGATGAAGATGTTGAACAGAACCTTTTCCAAAACAGAGCCTGGGGAACCCCACTTATGATGACTGCGAACTGTTAGTAACTACAGAATTCTGCTACTCCTGACTTTAACTGACCTCTGGCCTTGGATGACTGGTTCAAATGCAGTTAACTAGAGGGCTTGGAAAGTGTTCTAATATGACAGAGCTTTCCTGATGTCCTCCCGCTCAGTGTTCTGTGCCATCCCCCTCTCTCACATGCAAAGTCCTCTCAAACCTGTGACACCTTTGGGTCCCCATTAAGCCATACAAGAGTGAGAGGGCCTCTTTTGTCAGCACACAAGTCTCTCTGGCTGGACCTAGAGCAAGCCCAGGTCCCTGTCAGCTGGCACCCGGATTCTGTTGCTACTGAATCACAAGTAGTTGGTTCCAGCTGTGTGGGAAGGAAGTCAGTGGCAGTAGCAGGACAGAGTGTCAGGGATGTGTTTGCACAGAGCCAGGGGTGTGTTTGCTCTGCGCTGGGTCAGTGGGAGTATACAGTCAGCCCTGGAGAATGGTTCAACAGCTGAGTCCACAGGCTGGATAAGCAGTGATGAGCAGGCAGGGGTGTGTGCTCTCTCCTGGTACTGTCCCGGCTGGTGCCTCACTCGGCTTTTAAATCCTAAGCAATAAAATTAGCAGGAGGAATAAGGCAGAGGATGGAAAGAGATTTTCTTCCACAGTCCTTTCAATGGTGATAATCTGCCTTATCTAGCCTCTCAAAGATGGTTCAGTATTAGTATTCCCTCTTAGGGTATGTCTACACTAGCCCCCTAGTTCGAACTAGGGAGGCTAATGTAGGCATTTGAAGTTGCAAATGAAGCCCGGGATTTAAATATCCCGGGCTTCATTTGCATCTTCCCGGGTGCCGCCATTTTTAAATGTCCCTTAGTCCGAACTCCGCGCCCGGGGCTACACGCGGCACGGAGTAGGTAGTTTGAATTAGGATCTCTAATTCGAACTACCGTTACTCCTTGTGAAACGCAGGGAGAGGCTAAGGCCAAGATTTCAAATGCTGGTGCCAGTAAATCCATGCTGGTATAGGTGCTGAAGTATGGTTTGAAAAGGCTAACTTTAAACACCCTAGTAAAATGCAGGACTATGTAGCACTTTAAAGACTAACAAGATGGTTTATTAGATGATGAGCTTTCGTGGGCCAGACCCACTTCCTCAGATCAAATAGTGGAAGAAAATAGTCACAACCATATATACCAAAGGATACAATTTAAAAAATGAACACATATGAAAAGGACAAATCACATTTCAGAACAGAAGAGGGATGCGGGGGGGGGGGGGGGGGGGAGGAAGGAAGGTAAGTGTCTGTGAATTAATGATATTAGAGGTGGAAAAAGTTACATGTCTGTGAGCTAATGGTATTAGAGGTGTCTAATTTTAACATGAATGACAGTTCAGAGGATTCCCTTTCAAGTGCAGATGTAAAAGGTCTTTGTAGAAGAACGCAGGTGGTGAAGTCATTGAGACAGTGTCCTTTCTGGTTGAAATGGCAAGAAATAGTTTTTTCTTTGTGATCTTGTCTGATATCTGTTTTGTTGGCATTAATCCTTTGGCGAAGTGTCTGAGATGTTTGTCCAATGTACATAGCAGACGGACACTTTCGGCACATGATAGCATAAATTATATTTCTGGATGCGCAGGAATATGTGTTCTTGATCTTATAACTCACTTGGTTAGGTCCAATAATGGTATCAGCAGAATGAATATGTGGACAAAGCTGGCAACGGGGTTTGTTGCAAGGGAAGGTACCAGGGTTGGTATTAGTATGGTATGTCCTGTGGTTGTTGGTAAGAATCATCTTGAGGTTAGGTGGTTGTCTATAGGAGACTATGGGTCTGTCTCCCAGAGCCTCTTGGAGTATGGTATCCTGTTCCAGTATAGGCTGTAGTTTATTGATAATGTGTTGGACAGGTTTAAGTTGGGGGTTGTAGGTGATGACAAGTGGTGTTCTATTGTTGGTTTTCTTGGGTCTGTCTTGAAGTAGATGGTTTCTAGGTATTCGTCTGGCTCTTTCAATTTGCTTTTTTATTTCTCCGGGTGGGTAGTTGAGATTTATAAATGCTTGGTAGAGATCCTGAAGCTTCTGGTCTCTGTCAGTGGGATTAGAGCAGATGCGGTTGTATCGAAGGGCTTGGCTATAGACGATAGATTGTATGGTGTGTTCTGGATGGGAGCTGGAAGCATGTAGGTAACTGTATGAGTCAGTGGGTTTTCTGTAGAGAGTGGTGTCTAATTTTCCATTGTTGATTTGTACTGTGGTGTCCAGGAAGTGGACCTCTCGTGTAGAATGGTCCAGGCTGAGGTTGATGGTGGGGTGTAGGTTGTTAAAATCTCTGTGGAATATCTCCAGTGTTTCTTGGCCATGCGTCCAGATCATAAAAATGTCATCGATGTAGCGTAAGCAGAGAAGGGGTGAGAGGGGACGGGAGTTGAGGAAATGTTGTTCTAGGTCAGCCATAAAGATGTTAGCATATTGTGGGGCCATGTGTGTACCCATGGCTGTGCCGCTGATCTGGAGGTATAAGTTGTTCTCAAACTGGAAATAATTGTGGGTGAGAACAAAGTTACATAGGTCTGCTATCAGGTTGGCAGTGGTGTCCTCTGGAATAGTGTTTCTAATTGCTTGTAATCCGTCTTCATGTGGGATGTTGGTGTATAGAGCTTCTACATCCATGGTGGCAAGGATGGTGTTATTGGGGAGGTTATCGATGTTTTGTAGTTTCCTTAGGAAGTCAGTAGTGTCTCGGAGATAGCTGGGGGTGTTGGTTGCGAAGGGTTTGAGAAGAGAGTCTACATAGCTGGATAGACCAGCAGTGAGCGTGCTAATACCAGAGATGATGGGACATCCGGGGTGTCCAGGTTTGTGGATCTTGGGAAGCAGATAGAACAATCCTGGTCGGGGGTCAGAAGGTGTTTCTGTGTGGATTTGTTCCCGAGTAGCTGTGGGGAGGCTTTTAAGGCTTTTAAACACCCTAGTGTGAAACTTTGGTTGGTCTGTGCTGACTGTCTGTGCTGCTGCTATTACCTACCCACTTCATTTGTTGTTTAGACATACCCTTAGAAAGAGACCAGGGGTATGTCTACACTACAGCGCTAATTCGAACTAACTTAGTTCAAATTAGTTAATTTGAATTAAGCTAATTGGAACTAATGCATCCAGACTAAAAAACTAGTTTGAATTAGCGTTTTGATAATTCGAACTAGCATGTCCACATTAAGTGGACCCTGAACCGGGCTTAAGGATGGCCAGAAGCAGTGCCAGCAGGGCATCAGAGGAGGACATAGAGTGTGGAGATGCTGTCCCAGGCTAGCCGAGGGCTGTGCTTAAGCAAAGCAAAGCAGCCCTGGCTTGGATTGCCCGGACTACCCACACTGGGCACATCACACCACTCGGCCATCAGCCCGGCTGCACTTGCCGCAGGCTGCCATCTGGGGAGAGGGGGCAATTGGGGGGCTGCAGGAGAGCTTCCAACCCCAGAAGCCTGCAGAGCCAGCCCAGTCCTCCCCATCAGGGGCTCGTGCCCCATTCCTCCCTCACCTCCTTCCACTTACCCTTCCCTAGCCCCTCTTCTTGATGTACAAAATAAAGATAACATGTCTTCCAAAATGGAATCTATCTTTATTGAACAAAACTGGGGGAGACTGGGAAAAGGAGGTGGGAGAGGGGAAAAGAGAGGCTAGGAGAGGGGAGGGCAACTAAAATGATCAGGGGTTGGGAACAGGTCCCATATGAAGAGAGGCTAAAGAGACTGGGACTTTTCAGCTTAGAAAAGAGGAGACAGAGGGGGGACAGGACAGAGGTCTCTAAAAGCAGGAGTTGGGTGGAGAGGGTGCATACAGAAAAGTTCTTCATTAGTTCCCATAAAGAAGGACTAGAGGACACCAAAGGAAAGGAATGGGTAGCAGGCTTCAAAGTAGTAACAGAAAGTTGTTCTTCCCAAAGCAAAGAGTCAACCTGTGGAACTCCTTGCTGCAGGAGGCTGTGAAGGCTAGAACTAGAACAGAGTTTAAAGGGAGGGTGCCCGCCTCTTGCGGTCTTGGGCAAGCTCCCGGGAGCCGCCAGCCTGGTCCCGGGAAGAGGGGGAGGGCTGGGGGGCATCGGGTGGGTGGCTCGATCCATGCCAGGTGCAGGGTCTGCTGGCTGGGTGCTGGCAGGCTTGCACCTGGCACGGGCACCGTAGCCAGCCCGTGCCCCTTTAAGGGGCCTGGGGCCGGGAGGGGGGCAGATGAGTTTCCCTGGTGCTGGCCAGAGTGGCCACCAGGGAAACCTGGGGAGGGCTAGCCTCCCACAAGTTCGAATTAAGGGTCTACACAGCCCTTAATTCAAACTAGTAAGTTCGAACTAGGCTTAATCCTCGTGGAATGAGGATTACCTAGTTCGAACTAAGCGCTCCGTTAGTTCGAATTAAATTCGAACTAACGGAGCGCTAGTGTAGCGCCTATGAAAGTTAGTTCGAACTAACGTCTGTTAGTTCGAACTAACTTTGTAGTGTAGACATACCCAAAGGCTTTGACATCTCTGCTTACAGAACATTCGCACCTCTGCAAATTGTTTCCTCGGGGATGCCTTTGTGAGTGACATATGAGATTGTGTCTAGACACTGAAATATAGACAGCCACACTGATTTTTACAACAGAAGTTACACCAGGTGAAATAATGGTGTGATGTTGCCTGTTAAATACTTTGACTTAGGTAAACCTGTTAAATACCAGGGACAAGCTAAACCAGTATAAACCAGGTTTAAATCCATTAGTGTCCATACACAAAGTGACACTAGATTAAGCTAAATATGTGCCTCATTGGCCTTTTACCAGTGTGACTATCAAATTCTAACTTTAAGTCAGTTCTCTCATTATTTTGTGTATGGATACATTTTGGTTTAAAAGCCCTTTATTTATTAAACTAGCTGCTAAATTAACTTAATCTGAACTGAAATAACCTTAGTTTGCACCAAAATCAGAGAATTCATACAGCCTATGGCAATACAGGATCAGTGCAGAAATATCTTTTATTGGATCAGTGAGACCACCTTTCGAACTATACAGAGCTCTTCTTTAGGTCACACACTGCAGACTCACAGCCTTTGGCAGTGGTTCAAATAAGATGATTTCAAATCACACGTTTAGTGAATTCAACTTGTTCACCAACAAGGCCATTAGTTAAATCAAAATCTAGCAGCAAAGAATTGCTTGCGAACAGGACAGCAGCGATGGTTGATGATGGGTCTGCTGTTGTTACCTGCACGGCGTGTGCCATGTTTGTCTTCCTCCCGGAAGAAAGAACGGATTTCATCTGCACGAAGTGCAAGCTGGTCGAGATTTTGGAAGAAAAAATTAGAGGACTGGAGGCCCAAGTGTCGACCTTACGCTTGATCAGAGAGGATGAAGACTTCCTCGATAGAAGGCAGCAATTAATCCTTCAAGCACGGCAGGCAGAGGAGCCAGAGAGGGCAGTAAGTGACCAAGAAGAGAAATGGCAGCATGTAACTTCTAGAAGGGGAAAAAGGCCAGCACGGGAATCCCCCGATGCTATAGAGATAAGCAATCGCTTTCAAGCTCTCTCCACAGGCTCTGCAGTGCTGAAAGCTCCGGAAGGGACCTCACAAGGAAGAAATCAGAAGGGAACACCATCTACTGCAAGGCATGGGATGCGTAGTCCTAGGGATGGGTGTTCCATAGCCACCACTCCCAAAAGGAAACGACGGGTGGTGGTGGTCGGGGACTCCCTCCTAAGAGGGACTGAGCCATCCCTCTGCCGTCCGGACCTGGAATCTCGATAGGTGTGCTGCTTACCGGGAGCTCGCATTCGGGATGTCCCTGAGAGGCTTAGCAAGCTGATCAAACCTTCGGATCGCTACCCCTTCCTGCTTCTCCATGTAGGAACTAATGATCCGGCCGAGAATGATCTTGAGCGTGTTACTGCGGATTATATAGCGCTGGTAAGAAGGATCCAAGAATTCGGAGCGCAAGTGGTGTTCTCGTCCATCCTCCCTGTTGAAGGGAAAGGACTGGGCAGGGATCGTCGAATTGAGGACGTAAATGCATGGTTGTGCAGGTGGTGTCGCAGAGAGGGCTTTGGTTTCTTCGACCATGGGACTCTGTTCCGGGCACAAGGTTTGTTAGGAAGAGATGGGATCCACCTAACGAAGAGAGGAAGGAGCATCTTCGCGGGAAGGCTTGCAAACCTAGTGAGGAGGGCTTTAAACTGGGTTCGTCGGGGGACGGCGACCAAAACCCTGAGGGGAGAGGGAAAGTCGGATACTGGGAAGAAATGCAGAGAGGAGGGAGCAAGAAAGGAGGATCCCTGTTTCAAATGGAGAAGATAGGGCGATCAACTGGTTACCTGAAGTGTTTGTACACTAATGCACGAAGCCTGGGCAACAAACAGGAAGAACTGGAGACCCTGGCCCAGTCCAAGAAATATGACTTAATTGGGATAACAGAGACTTGGTGGGATGACTCGCATGACTGGAGCGCTGTCATGGAAGGGTATAGACTGTTCAGGAACAACAGGCAGGGGAGAAAAGGAGGAGGAGTTGCACTATATGTAAGAGAGCACTACGATTGCTCTGAACTCCAGTATAAAGAGGGAGAAAAACCTGTTAAGAGTCTATGGGTTAAGTTTAAAGGAGCAAACAACAGCAGTGATGTTGTGGTTGGTGTCTGCTACAGGCCACCGGATCAGGTGGATGAGGCAGATGAGGCTTTCTTTGGACAACTGAGCAAAGATGCCAGATCACAGGCCCTGGTTCTTGTTGGGGACTTTAATCACCCTGACATCTGTTGGGAAACTAATACGGCAGTACACAGGCAATCCAGGAAGTTTTTGGAGAATGTTGGGGATAACTTCTTGGTACAAGTGCTGAAGGATCCGACCAGGGGCCGTGCACAGCTTGACCTTCTGCTCACAAACAGGGAGGAACTAATAGGGGAAGTGGAGGTGGGTGACAACCTGGGAAGCAGTGATCATGAGATGGTAGATTTCAGGATCCTGACCAAAGGAAGGAAAGAGAATAGTATGATACACACCTTGAACTTCCAAAAAGCAGATTTTGACTCCCTCAGAGATCTGATGGGAAGAATCCCCTGGGATGCTAACATGAAGGGGAAAGGAGTCCAGGACAGCTGGCAGTATTTTAAAGAAGCCTTATTGAAGGCACAGAAAGAAACCATCCCGACGCGTAGCAAGAGAGGCAAACATGGTAGGAGACCGGATTGGCTTACAGGGGAAATCCTTGGTGAACTTAAGCACAAAAAGGAAGCTTACAAAAAGTGGAAACTTGGACAGATGACCAGGGAGGAGTTTAAATGTACAGCTCAGGAATGCCGGGGGATTATCAGGAAGGCGAAAGCGCAAATGGAATTGCGACTGGCTAAGGATGTGAAGGATAACAAGAAAGGTTTCTACAGGCATGTTAACAAGAAGAAGGTGGTCAGAGAGGGTGTGCGGCCCCTAATAGATAAAGGAGGTAACCTAGTGACAGATGATGTAGGGAAAGCTGAAGTACTCAATGCTCAGCAGGGACTTCAAGGACCATCTAGTCTGACGCCCAGGCCATAAACAGGGGTGTCAAACTTATGGCCCACAGGCCATCTGCAGCCCAAGTAATTCCATAATCCAGCCTGCACGTGGCTGCCAGTACATGAGCCCCTGTGGTAAAGGTGTCTAAACCCTTCCCCCCGTCCAGCCTCTTCCCACCTTCCTCTGAGGGACATGGCCTCGGGGATTCCTGGGGAGCCTGGCATGGGGTGGCAGCAGGGGCCGAGCCCTTTCACACTCATGAGAGCAGCAGGAGCTGCAGGGAAGCGGAGCAAGGCAGCAGCCTTTGCTCTGCCACCAGCCCCCAGGCCAGCCCGGTTGCTCTGCTTCACCATGGCGATGGAAGTGGAGTGACCCAGCCCCAGTGCAGGGTGGCTTGGGAGACAGTGTCAGAGCAGAGTAGACGGCTGTGCAGCTCCGCTTGCCCACAGCTCCTGCTGCCATGGCGAGTGTGAGGTGGCCCAACCCCGGCTGCCAGCCCCAGGCCCCCCCCCCAGAGCCTGTGAGCTAAGCTGAGTATGGGGGACTGACCTGACCAGAGGACAGGTGGGGTGGCCGCCATGGGGCCTGGGGTTCTGCACACGTCTCCCCTGGGCCACAGGGATGTGCTGCCTGTGACACAGAGCGCGCGCTCTAGCCCCGCTGTGCTGCTGCTGGTGGCACTGAGGTCCCACTGGGAGGGTTTGAGGACTGGCTCTAGCCCCAAGGTAACTGGAGATGGAGACCCTTGCCCTACAAATTGAGTGAGCTGGAGCTGAGATCAGTGGCTGGTGGGTGCCACGGAAGCCACATAGCCAGATGGGATGGCTGGAACAGGTTCCCTCTGCAGCACTCCCAGCTGGGTCAGTCAGCCCCTCCTGCTGAACAGGGACTGCCAGGCATGGAGCCATCCAAGGTTCTGTATGGACATTAAGGATGATCCTCAGGCACCTTTCGTAAGATCAGGGCTTTGTCTCAGTGCTTTCTCCTGCTCTTGAGCTCACAGGCTGTCCCATCCATAGGACAAATCAGGGCAGCTACCCCAGGCCCTGGCCTCTTGGGGACCCCGTGACCCCCTAACCATCCTATGGACGGGAAGGACCAGGGGGATTACAGGTCCTGGTGAGAGGTGGCAGCAGGGGTCTACTCCCATACTCACCACATGGGTGCAGGAGCAACAGCGATCCAGCAGCCTGCTCTGCTCCACCCCAATGAGCCACCCTCTCCCAGCCCATTGCGTGCGGCTTGTTGGCAGCGGCAGGAAGAAGAGCTCTCTGATCGGGGGGGGGCACCCCAGACCCCCGTAATCCAGGCTGCATTGCTTGGAGGAGAGGGAAAGGGGGCGGGGAAGAATGGAAAGTAGTAGAGCTGGGTGGGGCCTGTGGCAGGAAGGGGCTGCCCCAAACCTGGAGCACTGGGAGGGTCTGCCCCAGACCCCACGCCTCCCTCCGGACGGCCCTAGTCACATGCACATTAAAAGAGGAAGAGAGGGTCCTCAATTCAGGGCAGCCTTCAGCCATCCAGCGAGGGTTACGCTGTTACCCTTATCGATATTGATTGGGCTCATCCCCTTGCCACCTGCAGCAGCCTACACTGAGCACTGCTGAGGCTGGCGAGGGGGCAGATCCCACAGCCTGCAGAAGGAATGATAAGGCCTGTGTGGAGGGCTGAGGAGCTCTGGCCAATAGGGACCAGAACATTGTGCTTTGCTCTTTTGATGACCAGATGGAAAAACATTCACATGGGGTGCATCCACACTGCACCATAGGTCGTAAGAAGCTATACAATTTGAGCTACGCAAATTGCGCATCTTATTTCCATCTTATTTTGAAATTTGGCACTGACTACACAGCACCGATTTCGAAATAACCCGCTGCTCCGAAACTTCCCTCGCTCCTCACGCAATGAGGTTTACAGCGGCGGCGGAATAGCGAGTCTGTTATATTTCGAAATAACGGGCATGCTCAAAAGACACGAATAGCTATTTCAGGATCCAATAGCGCTGCAGTGTAGATGTAGCCACATAGACTCCAGCAGTGGGTGTGTCCATGCCAATGGGGAGTGGCCAGCATCTATGCACCAGGGGCTGGACAGCACCAGTGTCTGGGCTGCATCTTCTCCAGCGTGCCATGCTGTCCCCTTCCCATCAGCCCTCTGTTCCCAGCATGCTCTGGCTCAGGGGGGAAGCTGGCCTCCTCATGGTGGTGTTTGCACAAGCATTTCTCTGGCTACTTCAGGCCTGGGTGTGGGGGAATGATGCTTCTCCCACTCTGCTCGAACACCATGTCACTGATTGCATTTGGGCCTCCCCTGCCCTGGGCAGGGTAATGTGCCTGATCTCCACGCTTCTGCTTCTCCTTTGGGGGCTGGGGGGAGGGGTGGTCCATGGAACATCTTTTAGTTCTTAAAAAGTTCAGAAAGTTCCAAGAACATTATGTCATTTTGACAAGGAAATGAATTGCAAGGCCATCAATCAGAAGTGCAGGCGCACAGATCAAAGGCCTCCGGAGTGCTTTACAGCCAGCGCTCTCCATGATCCAGCTCTTCCATATTCCCTGCGGTTGCCAGAGCAACAGCACGCTACAGTGGATGCTTTGCATTTTTATTCGCACCACACATGTTTCCACTCTAGCACTGAAATAACTAGAAAAACCTGTGAAACCAAAGTTGCTTCCCCCAGCCTGCAAGGGCAGCTGCTATTCCCAGCTTCCTTTCATGTTCCCCATTGATTAGTATTGGCCTCCTTTTCTCACACAGGACAAACCAGAGATTATTTGTGTCCCCTTCCCCAAAGGAAAGGAGCTGACAAAGAGCCCAGAACAAATGCTCACCTCTCATTTGGTGCCCAGGGTTATTTGCAGGTGCAGTCAGTCTTCAGAGCTAGCAAGTGGCACAATCTGCAGCACTTAGCTCGCACACCCAGCCTAGCCTTTGTACCTACAGATCCCAAAGCACCTAGCGAAGGTGGGTCAGCATCATTGTCCCCATTTCTCTGTGAGGGATGCTGGGCAGGAAATGGGAGGCCAGTGGCACAGCTGGGGCGCAGACCAGACTACAGATCTCCTGCCTCATCCTTGATCCCTGGATCAGGCCAGGCATTGCCCCCTAGAGTTTGTATAAAAAAACTGCCTCCATGTTGATGCTGCAGATGTGATGAGGCTCAAATAAGAAAATCCCCAAAATCCTGGGTATGATCCCTCAGTTCCCCCTTCTTCTCATCCCATCCATTAGTACTGCCCGCAAACACACCCAGCACGCAAAGGCTTGGCATTGGCTCCCCACACAGCTCTCCTTTGGTATGTAGTAAGCTCCTGATCCCACCTCTTGCCCGGCTGGCTCCTCTTCTGCTTTCCCCCACTGACCCATCTATGTGACAGCAGCCTCCAGAAGGCAGCCACCTCCCATGGCATGTCAGCTCCAACCCATCGGCAGACAACTTCATATTCAGAAGAGCTGAAGCACATGGCACAACAGCAAAATGCTTATTCTGCAGGAGGCTGGGGTAGTTCTGCGTGGCTCACAAACGTACTTTCAGTGTCCGGGTGTTTGTTATTCTCAACCATCCACAGTTTGGATTATTTTGTTGCTGCAAAAGCTTTTTGGGCAACTGCCCTTCTTTCCCCCAAGAAGTCATGGGACACTATCTGGTATCTCCAAGGCCGGGGCTGAAGACTTAGTTCTATCACTGGCAAAGGCAGACCCTTCAAGACAGGAAGATCCTCTGATTAATCTTCTACAAGTGATTCTATCCAAGTGCAAATGTTGCAACTGGAAGAACCTGGAGTCTTAGCTCAGTCTCTGTAATGCCACACATCCCTTCCACAGCCAGCCCTGCTCAGGCTCTGAGGGTATGTCTACATTACAGCGTTAATTCGAGTTATCTTAATTTGAAATAGTTAATTCGAATTAAGCTAATTCGAATTAACGTGTCTACAGACAAAATGCAGTTAGAATTAGCATTTTGCTAATTCGAAATACTGCATCCACACTGACTGGACACAGAATTGGATTTAAGGCCAGCCAGAACTAGGTCAGGCAGGGCATCAGGTCAGGAGTGTCTGTGTGTGGCTGCTGCCTGAGGCTATCTGATGCCTGTGCTTAAAAGGACACCTCCCCATGTTCCCCGGGCAGCCGGTTCTCAGGTGTCCCTGTTTGCTTGCCTGCCTCGATTTGTGTCTCTGAGTGCACTGGTTGCCCTCACTCAGGACACCACAGCACTCTGCAACATGGAGCCAGAGCTGCCTCTGGGCACTCTGGTGCTTCTTGTGGACGTGTTGCTGCGAGCCTGGCTGCACTTTCTGCAGGCTGCCATCCCGGAGGTCCATCGGGGGGCTGTCAGTATCCAGGAGGCCCTGAAGGAGAGCTTCCACCCTGAGGAGCATTAAGAGCCTCCCTGGTCTGCCCCACTGGGGACTTGTGTCTCATTCCTCCCTCACGTCCTTCCATTTACCCCTCCCTAACTCCCCTTCCTGATGTCAAATAAAAACACATTTCTTGCCAAAAACAAACTCTCTGAAACTGGGGTGGGAATGAGGGTGGGAGAGGGAAGGGGAAACCTGGGAGGAGGGAGCTGGAAGGGGGAGGCAAGGGGAGGAAGGGGGAGGAGAAGCTCAGGGTTGAGGGTCTTGCCGGACCAACTTGATTTTCATGCAAACCTGCTCCTGGGTTCGCATGTGACCTTTGGTGGCCAGGCTGGCAACTTTCCTGCCATAGACGGCTGCATTACTCTGTCTAGTGCGGAGATCATAGACATTGGGGGCATCACCACCCTGATCTCTGCCCTGAACCGGGAAGGTGCCTGCCTTCTCCGGGCCCTGGCAGGCTCCTGGGAGCTGGCAGACTGCTTCTGGGGCACAGTGGAGGGCTGGCTGCCAGTGGTTGCTGGCTCATGTTTTGGAGCCACTGGGTCGGGGCAGTGACTGCTGGCTCTGAGCCGGCGGGCTTGGAGCTGGCACAGGCACTGTGGCCAGAGTCTGCCCCTTTAAGGGCTCCAGGGCTGGGGGAAGGGAGAAGAGTTTTCCTGGTTTGGCCCAGAGTGGCCACCAGGGGAAACTGGGAAGGCTGGAGGCCAGCTAATTCGGACTAAGCATCTACACAGCGCTTATTCTGAATTAGCCAAATCGAGTTTGGCATTACTCCTCATAGAATGAGGTTTACCAAACTCGAATTAAGCGCCCCGCTATTTCAAATTTAATTTGAAATAGCGGTTTGCTTGTGTAGATGCTATGGAAGTCAGTTCAGAATAATGGCTTTTATTCTGAATTAACTTTGCAGTGTAGACATACCCTGAGAAAAGACAGAGATCCGTGCAGGTTACCTTGCAGTGCTACCCCAGCATTCAGGCTGCACAGAAAGTAGAGGCATCAGCCCCTGCTGGGATGGATCTGGCTCCAGCTCCCTTCAGACTCTGAGCAGGACAAATAAGGAGGAACCTTGCCCCCAGGGACAGGAGAGAGGTCCCATCATATTCACCTTGCTGTCAAAGGGGGAGCTTCCTAGGTGACTAGGTATTTAAGAAGTCTGTGGTGAAGACATGACCTTCAGAAAGAGATCACCCCCCCCCTCACCCCCCAGGTCACAGGAGAGGTCTGTCTTGGTGACAGCTCTTGTTCAGCATGGAGTTTCAGTTTCTAGTGCAGATCTTTCCTCAGCCTAAAGTTCATTGGCTGCTTTGCAGGGGGCCAGACCAAGTCCTATGGTTGCCAACCCCCCTAGTTTCACTGGGAGGCTCTGACCCTCCTGATTTCAGTGGAAGCTAAATCTCTTGAAGCCAAAGCAGACAACTGGCCACTAGAGGTCTAGCAGTGTAGCTGGGCTAAGGCAGGTACCCTACGTACCCTGACCCCTTGCTGGCATAGCCTCCCTGCAGCCCCTACGCGGGTGGAACAGGGGGTGTCCACATGCTGCCTCCACCTGAGCAATGACTCTGCAGCTCTCACTGGCTGGGAACTGCAGCCAATGGGAGCAGTGGGGATGGTGCTTGCAGGCAGCATGCAGACCCACCCTCCCTGACTCTCATTCCCATGAAGATCTTTTCTTGCATTTGTAGAAATGGTGCCTCAGGCACCTGGCTCCTGAGTCTGTTCCACTTACTGTTAGGAGCTCTTCTTTAATGCCCTGGCAAAACTTTTCCGTCTTTTGGTTCTGGCTGGTGCTCCTGAGCCCGCCCATCTCCAGAGACAGTGAAGAATTCACTTGCTTCATTCCTATTCTCTCACTGAAGTTATCTATAGGCTCCTTTTCTGCCCCAATCCTGACATAAGTGCTGGAAGTAAGGGTGCTCGAAGTGGTTTCCATCCTGTACAGGGTTTACACTTTGGTTCAATAACTCTCAAGTCCCCTCCACTATAAAAAACTTTCCAGCATCCCTGATTCCCGAGTTTGCTCTTTCCTAGATACTGTACATTCAGCTCCCTCAGTCTCCCAACATGTGTTTGCCCTTGTGTCTGTGCTTCATTCCTTTCTATTTCTCCCCTTTCCAAAGCTGTCAGGACCAGAAATGTATGCAAGTGGGCTCAATTTGCACCCCCTTGTCTGGCTATTATGATGCCATGTACCTTGTGGCTCCTGAAAAGTTACTTCTGGTTCATACTTTGTAATTTAGGTCAGTATTAGGCCTGAAGTCATTGCAGGGCTATGGAGAGTGATCCTGAGCCATCCTTAGCTTAACAGCAGAGCTGGTCAAAGCATAGGAAAAACAAAAAGACGCCACAGCAATTTCAGTAAATTCAAATGCCTCTTCCATTCCATTCTGTGGTGCTGCAGCCAGTGAAACAGTCTGATGTTTATTTTTTCCCCATGTTTTCTGTAACATTTCTTCACAGTGAAATGAATATAATGTTCAAAAGCTTGGGGTAGCCGAGTTAGTCTCTAACAGGAAAAACTAAAAAAAACACCAAATAGTCTAATAGCACCTTAAAGACTAACAAAACATGTAGATGGTATCATGAGCTTTCGTGGGTACAATCTTCAGATGACAGGAATGTTAGAAGTCTTAACATAATGGCTATGTCTACACTCGCGGCTTCTTGCGTGAGTAATATGCAAATGAGGCTAAGCGTGGAATATCGCCGAGCCTCATTTGCATACCTAATGAGCCACCACTTTTTTCAAAAGAGGCTCTTGCCCAAGAAGGAGCATCTATACTGCCCCTTCTTGTGCAAGAAAAACCCTCTTTGCGCAATGCCGTTACACCTATTACTTTTCAGGAGTGTAGACATAGCCAAAATGTTTTCATAAAAAATCCTGTTGTCACAAAATGGCCAAATTTTCATGAAAATTGTATGCAACAACTCATGCTTCCTTGTGGTGGACAAATAAACTGGAGCTGTGACTTCCCGCAGATCCTAGTTCACTTTAGTCACCTTTCTGCTCCCAGCTCAGCTGGGATCTTATACTCTGCTTTCTTCACACATGAGCATTTAAAAATAAATGAAATCAAATGAAAATTATTTATAAAAAAGAAAACCCAGAAAAATGCTAATCAAAACCATCACCTACACAGGAGCCACTTCCCTGCTATTGACCTAAACAGAACGACACCAAACTATCTAGTTCCTGCTATGCTGGCTTATCCATGTCCTGCCCTTTAGTTTTCTCTTGTTTCCCCGGAACCTTGTGCTCCCTGTCTTGTCTCATTTTAGCTGTCTGATTTTGGCCCCAGTCCTACAAACATTTATGCGCCTTAGAGCTATAGGACAGTCCCACTGCAGGCAAAATAAGCTTAGATAAATCACAGGCATGATCAAAAGTCATGAGCTTTAATCCATAGAAGGTTGAAGGTGATTAGGAAGTGAACTGGGCTTAGGAAGAGCTTAGGTGGTTATTAATTCCTGAGTCCTTCCTGATTTTTCTTAAGAATTTGCCATTTTTTAAACTTGGTCCTTCCCACTCAGTTTCTGCGCCCTTTCAGGATGCAAGCAGCCGTGCTGGCTGTTTGGGCATAAGAGAAGTTGCCCATTGAATTCAGGGGCAGTCGTTCCCACTGACAACAGTGATCCAGACACAAGTGAACAGGAATTGAGAAGCAAGACCCCTTCAGCAGCTGTTCTTTGCAATGTGAATGTTGCCTTGTCAAAGTGAAATAGATAGAATAATATGAAAACTCAAATATACAGCCATCAATCTGGACAAAAGTTGGATTTGTGGTTGTGTGTGTACATTGGATACAGAAAAAACTTAAAAAACAACAAATAGTCTAGTTGCACCTTAAAGATGAACAAAACATGTAGATTACCATGAGCTTTTGTGGGCACAGTTCACTTCTTCAGATGACAGGAGTGTTAGAAGTCCAAATCCAAGAATAAATTATTCAATTATTTCAATTACTCTTGGATCTGGACTACTAACACTCCTGTCATCTAAAGAAGTGGGCTATGGCCACCGAAGCTCATGATACCATCTACATGTTTTGTTAATCTTTAAGGTGCTACTAGTCTATTTGTTGTTTTTTAAGTTTTTCCTGTTACAGACTAACTCAGCTACCCCTCTGAAGCTATTGGATACAGAGAATGTGTTCACTAACACTAGTGAATGTCTCGGTTTGATAGAGATAGTGCAAGTGCCTTGTAGCAATGCATAGGTAGGTTGGCTAGAGTGACCGCACTGTAACGTTAGTGGACATGGGGGGATATGTTCAGTAGAGACTACATGGAAGCACTAGACATCATTGCTTCAAAGGGCTGCAAAGAAATTTCAGGAGAATTAGCTTGTGGCTGACTCCATGTGATGTGTCTCAGGAGAGCTGGTGTCAGTCCCTGCTCTGTTCTCCTGAATGACGTGGGACAAATCACGGAATCCTGTTGGCCTATGCCCAACCTGGGGACTTTAATCCTTCTGTTCTCCCACCCATGCCTGTCTGGTCTCCTTAGCCAACTGCAGCCAGCAGGCTGGTGAACCACCGAGGACAGTGCAGCAAGTTAGGCATGCGTGTACATCTTTGCAGGACCAAGGTGGGGCCACAGGATGGAACTGTCTCTGTATTTACTGCTTCCACAACAGGTTAGACAGACACCTGTCAGGGATGGTATAGATGTTGCTTGGTCCTGCCGTGAGTGCCAAGGAATGGATTTGGTAACCTCTTGATGTCCCTTCCAGATCTATGTTTCTATGATTTTGCACACATTATACAGATGAAGGATGGGGCACAAGAAGCATCCATAAGCTGGTGAGCCAGTGGTAGGGTCAGACACACCCCTGGTGAGTGTCATATGATTTTTGTGGGTTCTGGGATTCTTGTAGTTTGTTGGATTGTGTCAACTATTTTGTTAACAATTATTTCAGGAGGAGGCTTATCTGTGTCTGCTGGCATACTATGGTGACAAGGCCCAGACAGACAGACAGACAGACAGATAGATAGAGATGCGATGCAAGCCCAGCTGCATGCCGGCTGTTCAGAATCATCCTGCTGCCTAAGAAGAGAATGGTCTGAGCTACCGCATCTTCTGTTGGATCCAGTGAATGTCCCGTCTGGCTCTGTCCACAATATGTGATCTCACAGCAAATGTTTTCCCACATCTCCAGCTGAATCTGACCCTGATAAAAGGCTTGGGTTAAAAATCAGCGATCAGACTTAGAAATCAGGGGTAGTGACTGGCTTTAACACGCTGAGGGGGGTGGTTGAAAAAGACTTCACTGCGGTTCCTGTTGCTCAGGTTAGCAGAAGGAACTTCCTCTGACATCCGGGCAGCAGGCAGGAGCATCTGTGCCTAAGGGCCTGGGGTGTGTTGTGGGGGAAGGGAGAAAGGAAATCTGGAACCCATAAGCTCCACTGATGTTTTCATTACCTTGTACTGTTGTATTGGTCTGTGCTTGGCCCCACCCCCAGCCCTTCCTGCCCTATCAGCAAAGGACATCAACAAAGTTATTAAAATGTCCCTCCTCTCCTTAGCCCCCCCCAACAAAAAAAACCAAAAAAACACCCAGCTCCTTGAAGGTTGGGGAGGCTCCGAGCCTTGAGGAAGTTTGGGAAGTCTGGCCAGTGGACACGTCAGGGCTGCATTCCCTAAGCTGGCTTTGTCTGCTTCCCAGGCTGCCTCTCCAGATGCACTGTGGCCTTTGCAGGCCCTCCATCCTGTGAGGTCCAAGGCCCCGGTGCCTGCCAGGTGGGAGAGGCTCCTGGGCTGGAGGGGACCAGTGCTGAGAAGATGAAAGAGGAGAGCATGTGCCCGGACTCCCCTGAAGGCAGCCTGGTCACAAGTGAGGAGGAGGGTGAACGGCTTCATAAGAAATGTCTCCGCAAGCGCGCCCAGCTGGGCAAGCCCATGGAGGAGTGCAGCTCACATTCGCCGCAGGGCAAGCGCAGCAAGCGCAGCCCCGTCCCCCAGTCCTTCGAGGACGTGCACACTCAGCGGGTGATCGCCAACGTACGGGAGAGGCAGCGCACCCAGTCGCTCAACGATGCCTTTGCCGAGCTGCGCAAGATCATCCCCACGCTGCCCTCCGACAAGCTCAGCAAGATCCAGACCCTCAAGCTGGCCGCACGCTACATAGACTTCTTGTACCAGGTGCTGCAGAGCGATGAGCTGGACCACAAGATCACCAGCTGCAACTACCTGGCCCACGAGAGGCTGAGCTACGCCTTCTCCGTCTGGAGGATGGAAGGGGCTTGGTCCATGTCTGCTTCTCACTGAACCCGCAGGATCCAGCCAACAGGTACGTAGAGCAAACGCCCAGCTCCCTGGGGCAGTCTCTGCATCCCTCCCTCCTGCTTCCTGCATTTGCAGCTTCTCCATGGAAAACAAATGGCATTTCTCCCCTCCCCCCGCTGCCTTGGGCGGTGTTTTTGAACAAATCCCAGACGTGCGACAAGCCCGGTGTTCGGGCGGGGTAGCTGACCCCTGAGCTTTCCTGGCCGAGCCGCCACTCACGTTGATGGGGGGGCCTCAGTGGGATCAGAGCAGCAGAGCCCTCGAGCAACTGATTTAATTTGGCAGCAACAAAGGAGGGTTGTTTCTAAGGGCCAGTTAATGAAAGGGTTAAAGCAAGGATCGAACAATCAGATCAATCCAGAGCGTGCGGTTTAAATCAGGAGCCGCTTTATGAAATCAGCAGAGTCACTCCTGTGTCCGAGAGCGGTGGGTCCAGCCCTGCCCGTGCACCGATCACCCCGTGTGCAGCTTGCGTTGCACAGTATAAAACAGGAGTGCCTCCGGATCAGGAGTGAAGTCAGGACAATTGCACAGGGGCCAACACCTCCAGAGCTGCCCCCTTCCTCTGCGGGAGCAGCGTCTGCAAGGGTGGCGAGCAAGAATGGCCTCTCCTCCGATGGCAGCTCTGCCTGATGGGGGTGCAGGAATAGGGCACTGAAGGGAGGATACAGGAGACGCAGCGTTGCAGCCCACACTGCGGCAAGCCTTGCTCTGCGGCTGGCTACAAGCATCCCAGCCTCGGGCAACGCGGGGCTCCCCGCTCCCCTCTGCCTTCCCTCCTCTCAGAGTCCGGTCAGTGATTTGCTTCTTTCTAGCCGCCACCTGGCAGGCAGGAAGAGCCCATGAAATGGGGACGTCAGGGTCAGGAAGGGTGAGAGCCCAGCATCTGTCAGCCCCATCCCACCTTACTCCTAACCCTTCCCCTCCCTGCCATATGAGCCAACGGAGACATGGGACTAGCAAGGGAAGCCAATGCTGGGCCTCCTTCCTCAGGCAACGCTCCCCCTGCAGTGGCCGCGGAAGGGCAGCAGCCGTCCTCACCTAGCACAGGGCTGTGGGAACTGCCAGACAAAGTCCCCCCAGCCCAGTGTCCTGACTCTGGCAAGACCCAGCTCCAGAGGCTGCTGAGGAAGGTGTAAGGGTCCTGCAGGAGCATATGGAGGGTAACCTGCCCCTATCGTAGGCCTCAGCCCAGCCTCCACTAATTAGGTAAAGCCCTTCCCAGATGCTGGGGAACATTAATCGACAGGAACATTTTCATTTACCATAGAAATGGCTGGTCCCTTTTCCTAGGCCCCCAAAGGGACATGCGCCCAGCTCACTGCAGATCCACACCCTGCTTGCTTTGTGTGCCATAAAGCCACCTTCCTGCTCCATCCCCTGGGATCGGCCCAGGGCCTGGGTCCCAGACTCCGGCCCTCACACTGGGATCAAGATCTCTGGCTTTTCTTGCCTCTTGACAGGTAGGAGAGGGGGACCCAGTGTTAAGCAGCCATGGGCTGCTCTGGCTTGTGTCAGTCCCAGTCCTACGGCACACGCCCGGCTGGGCTCAGGCTGAGCTCACGAGGAATGTGTCTGTGTTATTTCTGCTCTCCCTGAGAGTTGCAGCCAAACTGCCCCGGCATGCAAAAGACCCTTCTCCTTTGATTTTTATTTGTAGGTGTTAGTTCTTCTATGAGGGCCTGTTCCTGCATGCCCCCCTTACTCACTCCCATGGGGCCAGTTGATAGCAGGAGGAAATCCACTGAGGTCAGTGGTGTAGTTATCTCAGAGTCAGACCATAAAGGTGAGCGGGGGCAGGATCAGGCCCTTCGCGGATTTCAGTTTACATACAAAGCTACAGGAAGGAATCTGTGCCTGCTCCCTTCTGTATGAGCCCCACACCCCACGGCCAAGCACTTCCCCTTCCCCAGGGCACACACCACAGGGTTTGAACACAGAGTGACCCAAGCTGGGAGTATGACCTCTATTAGTGGCCCGTGCCTTGCTCACCCTCCGCTGTGCCAGGAGATGGGACGCCTGATCTCCAAAGCCCCTTTCTCTCTTGGCACATTGGGGAGTCAAACCCCAGCCCAGCCCCATTGTCAGTTTCATCAGATCAGGACTGGGCTCCCCAGAGGGAGGAGCCGGAGCAAGAGAACTGAAACAGAGCCCGGGGCACCCCCGGAAGGTCCAGTGATGGGAGGCGGCTGCAGTAGTGAGCAGAGCCCGTAACGCATCCCTTGGACTGGTTATCTCAGCCCTGCTGGAGTCTCAGCCACTGGTACTGGGACCATTCATCACTTAATGGCATTGGCTTATAGGGCCGGATTTCCACGGTCTAGGTGCTGTAGGAAGCAGACTGGCACCAAGTGGGCTCTACAAAAGCACCTAGGCAGATTAGCTGCTGAGCTGCCACTGAAATCAGTTTGGGGCCCAACAGGAGATGCCTCCGAGCATTCAGCAGTGCCGAGCACCACGGTTCCTCACTGCAGGGGCCAGCCACTCTGCAAGTCAGCTGGCCACGCCGCTCGGAAGCAGCACCTGCAGTGACCATTGCCACCCCCTTCAAACTGCTCCTTTTGCAAACCTTGGGGGAGTGTCTCATGCTGGGCACCAGTGAAAACATGGCCCCAGGAGTCACAGCTCAGTTCTGAACATTATCGAGCTGGGTATTCTTGGTCTTGATGCCCGAAATCTCACAGCTCCCTTTGCCCTGGAAATCCCCTGTGCGCCATCCCTGCCCTCAAGCACTGCCAGTCTGGGCTGTACCTGCCAGTGTCTGCTGCTGCTGCCTCCATGGCTGTAGGGCCTTCCTCTGTCAGTGCAGTTAAAGTGTTATCATCCCCCTCCTCTGCCCTGGGGTCTTGCACTCCCCACGGTGTTATATTTGCTCTTAGTCCCATGCCAATTTCTTCCACCGCAGCAGGGCCTGACTTTCCCGCGCTGTCAGTCCTTTCGTCAGGCTTCATGGAAAGAAAACTCTCCTTGGGCCACACGCTGTAAGCGCCATTGTTATAAGCTCAGATAGTCCCAATGGCTACGTCTAGACGACAAGCCTCTTTCGAAAAAGAGTGTCTAGACTACAACAGTACTTTCAAAAAAGCAAGCTGCTTTTTCAAAAGAGCACCCAGGCAGTCTGGATGCTCTCTTTCGAAAAAGCACAGTTTGCATTACATAGTTCCTTTTTTTTAAAGAGCACTTTTGAAAAAAGGTGTTCTTCCTCATAAAATGAGGTTTTCCACGGTCAAAAAAACTGCTGCGTTCTTTCGATTTACTTTCGAAAGAATGGGGCAGCAGTCTAGATGCAGGGGAAGTTTTTTCAAAAAAAACCCTGTACTCTAGACACACCCAATGAGAAGTTAAATGTAGTTCCAGGCTTTCAGTTTACCCCTCAGTTCCCACTTGGAGCCACCTTCATTCATAAGGGCACATGCCCATGCACGCACCCCTGGCACCTGCCCTTCCAGAGACCAATTTTTATTTACAATGGTGTTTCCCTGTTGTTCCACAATGTTTGTCTCTGCCATGTCACTGCGATGCCCTCAGACAGCCAGGGAGCATGGAAACATCCTGCCCCTGCACAGACTGCCACCGAATGAACATGGTGCACAAGCTTTAACCAGAGTTGTTTGCCTCTTGCGCCTGTCATTGTGAGGTGTGGGTGCCCACCAACCAAAGCGGGTGAAATACAGTCAGATGGCAGGACGTGGCATTTAAGTTGATAGGGTTCCCTGAAGTGTCCTATGTTAGTTCTCTGAATATTAGGCCTAATTAGCACTGATTTACTGGATGACCCCAGTGAAGTCAGTGCCAAAAGGGACTCTGCTAATGTAACACCAGAGCGAAGTTTGTCCAGGAGAAAATGCGGCTGCTGGAGACAGCAGTTTAAATACACAGGCAGAAAAGTTCCTGTGAAATCAATATGAACAGATCTGTTCTTGCTCCTAGTGAGCAGGGCAGAGAACATCCATCAGTCACATTGGGTACACAGAAAGTTAACTCAGGCTAAGTTGTGTATGGCTTGAGTGAAAGGCCCAGACAAAGATGCTCCATGACTGTACTGTCATTGCATGCAGCCTCTTTCTTGAGCCTTGTGTGCGGTGGCTTGTCTCGGGGATGCCGTGCTTTTCCATGCTGAGAATGAAAGCACCTGGCACGTTCACAAATGCTGAGCCAGTGTCTGGCTGTAGATCAGTGTGAATGGGGTGTCGGGCTTGCTTTGCCAAGGGGTGTCTGAGCATGTGTTCCGTTGTGCAAGTCAGGGTTCATTTCTGTTCCTGTCTATGCATGAGTCAGTCTGTGTGTGGTGGGGGTGTTGTTTCTCTGATAAACCAACGGGTGAAAGCCCCTTCAGTGAAATAACTTTTGCAAATACCACCCCAGTCCAGTAAGTACAGAGGAATTGGTGTCCTCAAGAGTCCTGATTCATGTTTCGTCCAGACGGGTCCGAAAGGCTTGCTAGAAACTCGGGTCCTTTTGTGATGCATCAGTCTCCCAGATGGGTGATTGTTTGTACTGGGCATTCCTGCCACAGGCCAATGATACAAATTGACAGCCCCAGGATAGGCAGGGAAATAACGGGCAGGGGAACATGCAAGGCAGAGGGCAAAAGAAAGACACAAGGCACTCAGGGAAATGCTCAGTAGGTACAAAGGCTGTATCCATCTTGCCAGTAATTAACGAACACGGTGTTTGTGATGGGGCTGTCATTGCATAATGCAAAGCAGCTAATGCCTGCTGAGCGTGCAGCATACTGGTCTCCACTGGAACCTGCCTATTAAATATCAAAGGCCGGTGGAAGAGCTGAGTGTGGCTAGAAGCAGGAGACATCATTGGGGGCGAGGAGGAAAGGAAGGGCAGCAGGAAGGGAGCCCCAGGGCAAGAAAAGCTAATGTTTGAAGTGAATGGAGCTCACAGTTTTGGGGGGGAAACCCCACAGTCGTGGGCACGTTAACTGATGCCTTGTTCCTTTTCCTGACGAATGGGGAGAAAATGAGGCTATCATTTAAAATCTCCAGGGGGAAAAAATTCTAGAGCTGTTCAGGGTGGTTTTCTTTGACTTACTTTAAATTGACTCCCTGGATTCACTGTATTTTTACAATGCCCTTGCATAGTTCTCTAATTGGAAAAGCCTCGGATGGATGGGTGCCCTGGCTGGGAATTGGCTGTCACGTAATTATTTCTTTCCCCCCTGTTTTATAACCAGGTCCTCCAACACAATGGCAAAGCCTCATGCAGCAAAGGGGGAGATAAGTTCAGCCCAAGAGATCTCGGAGGCTTCCTCCTCCAGATCCAAGCCTGTTTGGGTGCCAATTCAGGGTGGTAGCACGGACACAGGAAAGGGCAGTGAGATCCTGCCAATAAAATTCTTTCTATGGATCAAAGAAACAGATGCCTGACTGATTGGTCTGTTTGGATACATTGAAAGTGTGAAAGCAAGCAAGAAAAAAAAGGCTGGCCAATGACAGTGCTCCCATTCAGGGGTAACCCATCAGGATTACACTGATAGAAGAGAAATCTCCCCAAACTATTTGTTCTTAAATATGCACTTTAAATTCTCCACATGCTTTTCCCATGGTAAGGGGCTAATTGGGCAGCCACAGGGGAAAAGAAGGGAAAAGTCCAACCTGGGGCTCTAATGTCAAGTCTGTTTTGGCTTCAGTTCTGCCCTGTCATTGAGCTTGACAAGCACAAAAAGGCTCTTTACACTTGTGCTCCAATGGAGGAATCTGTGAGGCCCCTGCCTCAGGTGATCCATGAACAGACCCACCCAGGAAGCTCCCCTGGGCTTCGATTGCCAAGGGAGGCAAAGAATGCCTGGCCCACTTTAGGCCAGCTGTGATGCTGGGCTGTGGTTTTCCTGTTGGCAGGGCTAGACGGCCAGTCGTAGGTTTGCACCTGTGCAGTGCTCTTCACCGTCTGGCTCTGTTGTCTCCCGGCCCTTGGATTTTGTAAATTTGCGTGTGATTGAATTCACGAGAAAGTTTCCGCCTGTGCATTTTCTGATTGCACCGAGCGTTTGGCAGTTGTATCCCGGACAGCACAATCCCAGACAGCGCTAACCTGGACAGCACAATCCCAGACAGCACAATCCCAGGCAGCGCTAACCCGGACAGCACAATCCCAGACAGCACAATCCCAGGCAGCGCTATCCCGGGCAGCACAATCCCAGACAGCGCTATCCCGGGCAGCACAATCCCAGACAGCACAATCCCAGACAGCGCTATCCCGGGCAGCACAATCCCAGACAGCACAATCCCAGACAGCTCTATCCCGGGCAGCACAATCCCAGACAGCGCTAACCCAGACAGCACAATCCCAGACAGCGCTATCCCAGACAGCACAATCCCAGACAGCACTATCCCGGGCAGCACTAACCTGGACAGCACAATCCCAGAGAGCACAATCCCAGACAGCTCTATCCCAGGCAGCGTAATCCCAGATAGCGCTAACCCAGACAGCACAATCCCAGACAGCACAATCCCAGACAGCGCTATCCCAGACAGCACAATCCCAGGCAGCGCTATCCCAGGCAGCGCTATCCAACCCAAGGCTGAGGGGCAGGCATGGAACAAATTGCCTTTTCTGATGCAGTCTCCTATCATTTTGAAAGTAAGTTTTCCTAACTGCCTGGGGCCCCACTTGGGGTTCTCAGCAGATCCTCCTGCACCCGAGGCCCAGAGCTATCTCCACTGCTTTGTGACCTGTGGGAGGTGGACGGAGGGCTGGGGAAAGGGCCATGGCAGATGCTGTTTCATGCTGTCCCTTCTGAGAGGGGACTGCTCTGCGGCTGGCTGCAAGCAGCGCAGTGGGTGCAGTGGCAGGAAGGCTCTCCAAATAGGCCATGGCTTCCTCCCTTGACAAGCGTGGTGGTGGCGCCTTGCGTTCATGCAGAGCACCAGTGTTTTCGCTCTTTGGTGGGCAGTGAAGTGTGGCTGCAGCTGTCTGCTTGCCCTGAGCCAGGTCTTCGCACGGTATGTCTACCCTGGAAAAGAAGACCTACAAGCTAGAGCCAATTTCTTTCCCCTAGGGAGTGGATCTGACTTCAGCCAAGCATGCGGGTGCCTATGTCACCCCATTCAGCCCTCTGCTCTTCATTCCCACTCCCTTGATGGGAATATAATGTGGGTTATAAATACACAGCCAACAGGGATCAAAGAAATCTGGGCCTGAGAGAATGAGGTCTTCTGGGAGGCACCAGAGAGCTCTGAGCTGGGACAATTCATTCAGCATTGCATAATGTTTTCCAGCTGGGTGAGACATTTCAGAGGGGCAGGGCACATCCCGAGTTGTGTGAGGGAGGAGAATGGGGATCAATTGCTGCACTGCATGCACACGTCTGTGGGGGGAGGGGGGAAGGATTCATAGGTTCTAAGGCCAGAAGTGATCATTGAGATCATCTAGTCTGACCTCCTGCAAATAATCCCTCGGGCAGTGCTTGGAGAAAACCTTCCAATCTGTATTGAGAAATTGCCTGTGTTGGAGAATCCACCGTGACCCTGGTTCCAATGGTTAATTACTCTCGCCAGTGAAAATGTACATTATATTTCCAGTCTGAATTTGTTTGCCTTCAGCTCCCAGTCACTGGATCATGCTTGACTTTTCCCTGCTAGATTGATGAGCCCATTAACAATTATTTGTTCCCTGTGTAGATACATACTTTAGAACTCATCAAATCATCCCTTAACCATCTCTTTGCTAAGCTAAATGGAGGGAGCTCTTTGAGTCTATCATCATCTGGCAGGTTTTCTAACCCTTTAATCAATCTTGTGGCTTTTCTCGGAACCTCCCTATTCCTCAACATCCCTCCTGAATTTGGGGCACCAGAACTGGACACAATATTTCTGCAATGGCCGCACCAGTGCCAACTATAGAAGTAAAATTACTTTGCTTCTTTTCTTCGTATTTTCCTTGTTTATGTATTCAGAATCACATTAGCTCTTTTGGTTGTGTTGGGAGCTCATTTTCAGGTGATTATCCACCCTTCAAATCTTTTTCAGAGTGACTGCTTTCCAGGATAGAGTCCTCCAGCCTATAAACACAGCCTGCAGTCTGTGATCCCAGATTCACAGTTAGCCATAGTGAAACACATACGCTGTGTCTAGACTGCCTCCCTTTTTCATAAAAGGGATGCAAATTAGACATATCGCAATTGCAAATGAAGCAGGGATTTAAATCTCCCCCACTTCATTATGAGGGATAAGGGATCTTTCGGAAAAGGCTGTGTCTAGACTGGCGCTTTTTTCTGGCAAAGCTCCGTGCCGAAAAAAAGTGGCAGCCATTTTTATACTAATGAAGTGGGGGAGAGTTAAATCCCCGCTTCCTTTGCAATTGCGATATGTCTAATTTGCATCCCTTTTACGAAAAAGGGATGCAGTCTAGACACCGCGATATTCACCAAGGATTTGTCTAGACTACATGGCTCCGTTGACGGAGCCATGTAAAATAGTTTACTTGGCATAGTCAATGAAGCAGGGATTTAAATAATCCCCGCTTCATTAAAATAAAAATGGCCACCGCGCTGTGCGGACAATCAGCTGATCCGGCACAGCGGGTCAGTCTAGACGCGGCGTGGTCGACAAGGGAAGCCTTTGTCAACCGCTCCGGTAAACCTAATTTCACGAGGCATACTGGAGCGGTCAACAAAGGCTTCCCTTGTCGACCCCGCCACGTCTAGATTAACCCGCTGTGCTGGATCAGCTGATCGTTGCCACAGCGCGGTGGCCATTTCTATTTTAATGAAGCAGGGATTATTTAAACCCCCGCTTCATTGACTATGACGAGTAAACTATTTTCCATGGCTTCATCAACGGAGCCATGTAGTCTAGACATATCCCAAGTGATCTAGATCTGTCCACTTCATTATTTACCACTCCCCAAATTTTTTGTCATCTGCAAACTTTATCAGTGATGATTTTATGTTTTCTACTAGGTCATTGATAAAAATGTTAAACGGTATAGGGCCATATAACCCGTTCTTGCAGGATTTTGCTGGAACTGTAGCCGCTTAAAGGTGCCCCCTTTCCAATTACATTTTGAGACCTAGCCATTAGTCAGTTTTTAACCCATTTACTGTGAGCCATGTTAATTTTAGAGCTTTCCAGTTTTTTAATGCAAATGTTGGGCTGAACCAAGTCCAATGCCTTATGGACTTCTTAAGAATGTTCCGACCACACCAATACCTTTATCAGCTACGCTGGTAATCTTGTCTAAGACAGGTCTCAATAGCTTGGTGGGCTCAAATTGTTTGAGGATGTGAGGCAGCAATCTGGGGTTTGTCAGTTCTTTTCCCTGCTCCACTTGCGAGGCACATGGTGATTAGTAAACAATTATAGCTAGTAATGAATAACAATTGTCATTTCTACAGCCCTGTCTCCTGAAGCACTTTGCATGCACTCATGAGTAAGGCCTCTAGACATGGCTGCAAGTCGGGCCATGTCTTTGCCTTGTGTCAGCTGGGAGACTGAGGCCTGCAGCGGTGACAAAGGCCCTGGTTGCCCTCTTGGCACACACACCAGTGAAGGCCACCGACGAAGGGGCAAAGGGGGCAGTTGCCCCAGGGACCAGTGATTTATAAAGGCCTGGGGCGCTGGGCTGCTATTACTGTGACAGCCGCAGCATCCAGAGACCAGAACCCTTTAAAACCCCACCAGGGCCCCACGCTGTGCAGTCCAGGCGTGCCGAGGGCTGGCTAGGGAAGATGCAGCAGTGTCTGGCCAGTGCTGAGGACTGGCTGCCCTCACCCCACCTCTTCTGCCTGAGGCCCAGAGCCTCTCCTCCCCGTTGCCCTGGGCCCAGCAAAGTCTGTGCTGTTGAGGCACTTAAATGACAACACTGGGAGCAGTGGCAAATAGAGCGCAAAGCACTCTAGTTAGGGACGATATGAGCCATTTTTGCAGGCCCTCTCCAAGCATCCTCCCCTCTGGCTGCAGCTGCAGCTTTGGCTGCGTAAGCGCTGCAGGGTCTGACCTAACCCTAGAGACCAGAACAGGGATTCATTGGCAAGGAGAGAGGACTCAGAGTGTCAGTGAGGAGCTGGGAGTCCTTGAGACAAAGGCAGAGGGCCGAGGCGCTGCTGTTTGCTCTTCTGCACACACTGAGGTCAAGGTTTTGTAGGCAGTGGGCAGAGCTCAGTGGCTGAACAAAAAAATCCCCAAATTCTTTGTTTCGGGTTAACCCGGAAGGGATTTTTTTGTTTTGTTTTTCTTGCCAAAATGAAAAACAAAACAAAAAAATGGTTTTTTTCTATTTAGATCAAATGAAACATGCTGTGATTTTTATTTGTGAGTGAGTGTGTGTGTGTGTGTTTACCCCATTTTTTCTGATTTAATAAAAATAAATACAGCTCGTTGTTTCAGTGAAACGTTTCAGAAAGAAAAGTCAAAAGGTTTCATTTAGCAAATGTTGAAAAGAAAACTTTTGACAAGAAAAAGAAAGAAAGAAAGAAAGAAAGAAAGAAAGAAAGAAAGAAAGAAAGAAAGAAAGAAAGAAAGAAAGAAAGAAAGAAAGAAAGAAAGAAAGAAAGAAAGAAAGAAAGAAAGAAAGAAGCTATATACCAAATTTCACCAGACTTGCAGAGAGTTCTGGTCGACCCAAAGCTGCATTTCTCAGAGAAAAAACTGTCCAAAAACCACGACCCAGCTCTAGCTGAGAGTTCCACGGTGCCCGTCCAACCCTGGAGGGGTGAGAGAGAGAAGGGTTTTTTTTCTTCTGCACTCATGAGCACAGTGCTTTGAGTTCTCTGGGAGAAGGGGGCTGTAGAAATGCAGTGACCCTAGGGATGGAAAATTCCATTGCTCTGGTGCTGCAGAACTGCGATGGGTGGTCACTGTTGTGGAAGGAGAGGCAGGTCTCAGGAAGCTGGGGGGCTAGTGCCAGGAAGGACTGTGCATGCAACTGTATTCAGTGCACCCCTTCCCTCTCCCCCCAGGCCTTTCTTTGCACTGTATTTTGTCCCAATTGGAGGTTTCAGGACATGTGCCTTCCCTAGTTGTAATGAGTTGCAATCCTGAAGCCTTGAGCCACGATCACACATGGTCTGTGGTCTGTCAGGCTGGGCCACAGCCTACCAGCAGCAGCAGAAGGAAGTGGGTGGGTTTTGCTGCCAGGGTTAGTTGGGCAGTGAGGTGGTCAGAAGGGAGCCGTGGAGAACTTAATCTGAGAGCTGTTGTCATCATCAACAAGGGCTTCTATCATTGCTGCCAGTTTCCAAAGCTCTTTTCTCTTCCTACCAGTGTCGCCTCCTTCTTTGCCCAGCTGGGTGCATCCCCGCACTGATCTCAGCCAGGCACTGAGAAAATTGGGAGGTGCCACTGCTTGCGATTCCCATCACGGAGCTACCCAGTCTCTCTGGCCATTACTGCCAGTACAGAACGTGCCCCTCTGACCTTCATTCCAGGTTCCCAGCTGGGGCAGCATTTGGGGATTCGAGGACACCCAACGGTCTAGAGACGGGTTTTTTTGGGACTTGGCTAATTTCACTGAAAGGAACGGCCTTCCAGCTAATCGTTTTTGTGGCAGCTTCTATCTTTATAAGAAAGTGCACAGCATTTAACGCTGAGCTGCCCTCTGGGGGACGGGGGCAGGGAGGGGTTCAGATACGGAGCCTGAGAGCAAGAACTTAACACTGGTCAGGATTAAAGTTAATACAGAGATAACATTTCACAGCCTTGCCCTAGTGATCAATAAAATACCCACTGGTTTATGATCCCTGCAAAGAATCTGGCTCTGAGGATTTCAGCTGCATTCATTTAACCCCAAAGGAATGTCTTTGAGACGAGTCAGTGTTTCATAGCTGAGTGGCAGGGAAAGGGCCTTGGGACCCGACCGAGAGTGGCTGAGCTGCATTAACAATGTTTTTTGCATTTGATTTCCTTTAAAAAATTAGGGAGTTAGAAGAAAAAATGTTGAATGTGCCACTATTCTGTCTGGAGAACTGAGGGGTAATGCTTAGCCCCTCCCGCGATGCTCTGACCTACAGGAGGTGTTCCCGTTAATAGTTCTCTAACCGCACCCACATACTAATGCTGTCCCTTTGCATCCTCCTACATTTTGACCAGCATCATGAATGGGTGTTGACTGTTTGCATTGCAGTAGCCCCAGACAATCAATTGAGCTTGGCGCTGTGTAGCCACATCCCGGGGTCACCCCCTGCCCTGAACATCTGCTGTCTATCTAGGTGACTCGACCAAGGCCAGGATTGTTATTCTTAGTCACAACAGGGGCCTGACTAGACCCACAGAGCCAGGTACTGAGCTCACATCTGAGTGTCTGCTCAGCTTTCCATCCCAATGAGCCCGGCTGTCACCAGTCCAATGGCCCCCACCAGTCCTTTCCCCGTTTGGGTACGTGCACTGACTCAGAGCCACTGGGACTCCACAACTCCCCCTGGAGTCAGTGGGAGGGGCAGGAATTCTGTCCCCTCAGCACCTTGCAGGATCTGACCCATTCATGAACCTTGGTGTGACCTCACATGAGCTCACCCAAGGAAACTAGAGGGAAATGTCCCCCTGGGAGCAGCTGGTATCACGGTGGTGGGACTCAGCCTCCTCTGCCTCCAGGCCTGTGTATTCCTGCAGACTGAATGCTGGGATTGTCCCCAGGAAACTAGACAAGGGCCACAGAAAGTTCTTCACAAAGCAAATAGTCAACCTGTGGAACTCCTTGCTGCAGGAGGCTGTGAAGGCTAGAACTAGAACAGAGTTTAAAGAGAAGTGAGATAAAGTCATGGAGGTTGGGTCCATGGAGTGCTATTAGCCAGGGGGTAGAAATGGTGTCCCTGGCCTCTGTTTGTGGAAGGCTGGAGATGGATGGCACGAGACAAATGGCTTGGTCATTGTCTTCGGTCCATCCCCTCCAGGGTCCCTAGTGTTGGCCACTGTCGGCAGACAGGCTACTGGGCTAGATGGACCTTTGGTCTGACCCAGTACGGCCATTCTAAGCTCAGGGCTCAGAGTCGGGGGTCTCAGTGGACCACCTTGATTTTCATGCAAACCTGCTCCCGGGTGGCCAGGCTGGCAGCTCTCCTTCCCTAGACGGCCACTTTCCTGTGCCTAGTGCGGAGGTCGTGGATGAGGTCCACGATCTCCACACTAGACGAGGTGGGCGCCCGCCTTTTGCGGACATGGGAAGGCTCCCAGGAACCTCCAGCCTGGTCCCAGGAAGAGGCGGAGGGCTGGGTGGCAGTGGGTAGCTGGTTCGTGCCGTGCCAGGTGCAGGGTCTGCTGGCTGGGTGCTGGCAGGCTTGCACCTGGCACGGGCACCGTAGCCAGCCCGTGCCCCTTTAAGGGGTCCGTGGCCGGGAGGGGGGCAGACGAGTTTCCCTGGTGGTGCCCAGAGTGGCCACCAGGGAAAGCTGGGGAGGGCTAGCCTCCCACTAGTTCGAATTAAGTGGCTACACAGCCCTTAATTCGAACTAGTTAATTCGAACTAGGCATTAGTCCTCGTAAAATGAGGTTTACCTAGTTTGAATTAAGTGCTCTGCTAGTTCAAATTAATTTCGAACTAGTGGAGCGCTAGTGTAGCGCCTATCAAAGTTAATTCGAACTAACGTCTGTTAGTTCGAATTATCTTTGTAGTGTAGACATACCCTCGAAGAGAAGAGTGAGGGGGGATTTGATAGCAGCCTTCAACTTCCTGAAGGGAGGTTCCAAAGAGGATGGAGAGAGGCTGTTCATAGTAGTGACGGATGGCAGAACAAGGGGCAATGGTCTCAAGTTTCACTAGGAGGGTGGTCAAGTACTGGAATGGGTTACCTAGGGAGGGGGTGGAATCTCCATCCCTAGAGGTTTTTAAGTCTCAGCTTGACAAAGCCCTGGCTGGGTTGATTTAGTTGGGATTGGTCCTGCGTTGGGCAGGGGGCTGGACTTGATGACCTCCTGAGGTCTCTTCCAGCTCTATGATTCTATGGTCCTGTGTGGGTACAATTTGCTGGCCAACCCTGTGTTCCATTTCAGCCACACTTGAGCTCTGAGGGCACCGTGGCCATCCCATCAGATAGGGATGTGGGCAGCTACAGATCTAGGCCCAGATGCCAAGTTTCATGCAGCACCATCAGTGACATTTCCTGCAAATTATGTAGTGAGCTAATTTGCATATGTGATGGGTAGGAGGAGTGCTGGCCAGCATTCAGTGGTTAAAAGTTAAAGTTGGGTAGCTAAGGGAGCCAGGAGAGCCAATGGTAAAAGGTGTTGAAATTTGAATGAAAGATATACCAGCCTGCTGTTTTCTTTGTGTGAGTTCTAAGCTAGGAGGAGATGAGGGGAACAAGATGAATTTAGCCAGGCAGAATTACCAGGCCTACGGGGAATACTGGGCATAGAAATTGAAGCACGGATCGTGCGTAGATAGGAAAACTGTATATTTAGTCACAATCAGGTTATTTTCTTTGCGTTCTTATGTGGTTAAACTTCTCTGAGCTAAATCCATGTTGCCCCTGCCATTCAATGCATCTAAGCTGCACCCAGAGATACCATTTTTCCCTGTGTTTTAATCTGTTCTTACCTCAGTTGCTTTGTAACATCTAGCAACCAAGTATGCTTTATCGAGTATATCTTTATGTTTTGTTAATAAAATCACCTTTTTTAAGGCAATGGTTTGATTCTTGTGTTCTGAAAGGTAGCCGGAGGTCTGTGTAAGCATGCCTAAGCCTGAGAAGTCAACTGTCAAAGATTGCAGTTTGTTTTCTCTTTTTTCTTCAAGCTCTCTTGTGGTAAAAGAGCTTGGGGGTAACCCACTGGCACAAGTTCAAGTGCTTCTTCCTGGGTCTAAGAAGAAGGGTTTTTTTACACATGGTGGTGGCAGCCAATCTCCCAAGTCTAGGGAATCAGTAACTTTGGGGTTTGCATTTTACTTAACTTCGCATTTTACTTAACTTCGCATTTTACTTAACTTTGGGGAGGTTTTTTTTAGCAGAAGCCTATAGAGGCAAAGTATTTAAGGTCTCTTGCGGGCCCCCACTTTGACAGCGTATTTGCAAAAAAGGTACCAGTGACTCTGCTCTTTGGCTTCTAAAAGAAGTTGTGCATGTTTAGTACTTGTGAAAAGCATTGAGTTTAACAGGCTGAGTAAATGTTGTCTGCCTATTTACTAGAGCAAGGAGATGGGTGAAGTAATATCTTTTACTGGACCAACATCTGTTGATGAAAGAGACAAGCTCTCAAGCAATACAGAGATCTTCTTCAGGGCTGGGAAAGATGCTCAGAACATCACAGTTAAAACAGATTGTTAATAGGCTGGCAAGTGATTAAAATTTAATTGTGTGATTGATTTTGATGTTAATAATAAAATTCCATTTATTGAAATATTTTTGGATCTTTCCTATATTTTCAAATATAATTACTTCATTTACAACACAGAACACAAACTGTACACTGCTCACTTTACATTTATTTCTACTACAAATATTTGCACTGCAAAAAAATCGTACTTTTCAGTTCACCTAATATGAGTACTGTAATGCAATTTATTTATCTTGAAAGTTGAACTTAGAAAAGTAGAATGATGTACAAAAATAACTGAATTCCAAAATAAAACAATGGAAAACTTTAGAGCCTGCGAGTCCACTCAGTCCTTACATCTCGTTTGGTCAATCGCTCAGGCAAACACATTTGTTGACGTTTGCAGGAGATACTGCTGCCTGATTCTTGTTTACAATGTCACCTCAGAGTAAGAACACCTCAGAGTGTCAGGTGGCACAGTGACAGCCAGCTTCACAAGATATTTATGGGTCAGATTCCCTAAAGAAAAATCAGTCGGGTGGGGGGCAGCAGGGGCTGGACTGCCAGTGCAGGCTCCCCAATGCTGGGAGGCGGGATGGGGAAAGAGCCATGAGCCCCAGGGGCCGAATCCAGGCAAGCCAGAGACTGCATCTGGCCCCTGGGCCTTAGGTTCCCCCTCTGCCCTAAAGAGTCATATGTCCTGTCATGCTTTAACCACCATTGCATCCTGGTGATGGGTTTTGCTCAATCATAATCTGAAGCAGTGAGACCAACGCATGCCACCTGTAGGAGACTGATCGGCTTTTTGGTGGTTTGGGTTCTATAGTTCCACATTGGAGGGCAGCTTTTTAAGATTTCTGAAAGCAAGTTCCCCACCTCGTCCCTCTCCGATTTTGAGAAACACTTCAGATTCTTAACCCTTGGGTCCAGTGCTGCCGCCCTCTTTAGGAGTCTCATGTTGGCACTTTCTTTGTGCTGTGTCCAACACGCAGCGATTACTCTTAAAATGAGCAGCCAGTGCCAGGCCATCATCCGAGGCTTTTGTAACACAAAGTCTGCGGCAGAAAGTGGGTAGATTGGAGCAGGAGTTCAGTCACAAATTTAGTTCACACATTACTTTTTTCATGGGCACTGTCAGCTGGGAAGCAGGTCCTCTGAAATGGCGGCCAAAGCATGAAGAGACATACAAATGTTCAGCATATCTGGCAGGTAAATCCCTTGGAATGCCGGCTACTATCCTGCCATGCAAACTCCTGCTCTCATTTCCAGGTGACATGGTAAGTAAGAAGCGGGCAGCATTATTGCCCATGAATGCAAACAAACCTGCTTGTCTGAGAGACTGACTGCATAAGAAGTGGGACAGAGTGGAGCTGGGGGCTCTGAAGGTTCGCATCCTTCTCTTTTTGATCGCAAGTATGTAACAAAAACCCTGTATTTGTAAATTACACTTACATGATAAAGAGACTGCACTACAGTAGGAGCAAATTGAAAAAAATACTATAGGTTGGACCTCCCTGGTCCGGTACCCTTGGAATCTGGCTGGTCCCAGATGAGAGGTTTTTCCAGAAGGGAGGAGGCCATTTCTGGCTTTCCTGCTGCTGGCCCCCTCTCCCTCCCTGCCTCTCCACCGGACTTCCTGGCTCCCCCCACAGTCCAGCTGAGCCCTGTGCTAGTTCCCGGACTCCACATTCCAGCTGAGCTGCATGCTGGCTACCGCCCCCCACCTTCACAGCCCGGCTGAGTATGCTCCCACCTCCCCACCCTTGCAGCCCAGGTGGGCTGCATGTTCCTCCCCTCCTGCATAGCACTAGGCTCCCTGTCTTCCCACTCCCCCTACAGTGTGCCAGGACTCTGATCCTGGAATATCCATGGTTCTTCCGTACCATATATGTTGCCGGACCAGAGAGTTCTGGTTTATGAAGGTGCAACCTGTATTTCTTTTTGTTTATATTTTTTACAGTGCAAATATGAGTAATAAAAATAATAATATAAAGTTAGCCCTGTCCCATAGGCCGGATTCAGCCCACCAAGCCACTGGATCCAGCCGTGGACGGTACAGAGCCCCAGGCAGGGTCCTTGCTTGCCTCGCCCCACTAGCACGCCACTCAGAATCCTGTCTGCATTCAAATCTGTGAGCCCGGAGGGGAGAGGGAAAGGCTTTAGGAGCTGCTCCCGTCCCCAGCACAATCCCATTGGCCAGTTTTTGGCCAGAAACTGTCCAATGGGAACTGTCTGTTTCAATAACAAGCAACCAAGAAGCACCACGCCCCCTCCCCTGCAGGGCTGGTAGTTATTCACAGAGCACATAGCTGTAGCCTGTGCGGGGATGGGTCAGGCAGAGAGGCTGCTTCAGAAAAGTGCTGCTGGCTGGTAAGTTTTCTGGCCAGAGCCTGCCTTGCACCCCAGCCCCTCCCTTCCTCAACCCTTTGGCCCCCACTCCTGCTCCCTACTCCACATACCCAAATCCTCTGCTCCCCTCCTACACCATATTCCCTCCCAGATCCAGCACCCCAATCCCCTGCCCCAGGTCACAGTCCCCTCCTGCCCTAGCTCACAACCCTAACCCCTGCACCTCAATCCCCTGCACCACCTCCTGTACCCCAATTCCCTGCCCTAGGTCACAATGCAACCCCCTGCACTCCCAGTCCAATGCCCCAGGTCACAACTGCCTCCTTTGCCCAAACTCCCTCCCTTACCCCAAACTCCCTTCTGCCCGCAACCTCCATCCTAGACCCTGCACCACCTCCACTAATATGGAAGAGCGCAGCCCTCAACCACTTTCCGGATTCTGGGAGTGGCCCCCATCAGAAATCATTGCTCACCCCTGCTTGTGTTGGAATAGAAATCAAAATATTTGAAAATGTAGAAAAACCGGTCTAAAATATTTAATACATTTCAATTGGTATTCTATTGTCTAAAACTGCAATTGATTGTGATTACTGTTGTGAGTTAACCGTGTGAGTTAACTGCAATTAATTAACAACCCTAATTGTTAAACATACTAAATATCCATTTCCTGCTCATCACTGCCCTGCCAATCTGATCTGTGACAGGTGGTTCCCCCTAGGGCAGAGGGCCTCAGACAGTGAGGTGTGCCCTGTAGCACGGTGCTGAGGAACATTTTGAATGCCATGGGGCGGCATGAAGGGCAGGGAGCAAGTGCCACCCAGTTCTGCTCCCTTATTGGGGCTGCCAGCTTTCTAACTACACAGAACCAAACTCTCCTGTCTCACCATCTGCCCCTTCTCCAAGGCCCTTTCCTCCTCCCCCATTTGCTCCATCCTTCTTCCCTCTGCCATTCACTTTTCCCCACTCTCACTCACTTTCCCTGGACAGGGGTTGGGATGCATGGAGGGCAGGTAAAGGCTCCAGCGAGGGGTGTGGGCTTTGGGAGAGGGGCTGGGATGAGGGTTTGGGTACAGGAGGGGGCCATGGGTGAGGGTAGGGATTGGGGGTGTGGGCTCTGGGTTGAAGCTGGTGGAGTCTGGGGTGCAGGAGCAGGGGCAGGTCTTGGGAAGGTTGGGGTGCAGGAGGAGGTTTAGGGAGCAGAGTCCCCGCAGCATTTATTGCAGCTCCCAGGAAGTGGCTACTAGTTTCTGCAGCCCCTAGACACATGGGCAGCCAGGGGGGCTCTGCTCACTACCCTCATGTCTGCAGGCTTCACCCACTCAGTTCCCATTGGTCGTGGTTCCCGGCCACCGGGAGGGGCAGAGCTGGCACTGGGAGCGGGGGCAGTGTGCAGAGCCCCCCCAGCCATCCATGCACTTAGGAGCCACAGGGACCTAGCAGCCACATCTGAGAGCCATGAAGAGGCAGAATAGGTCGGGAGCCTGCCTAAGCCCCATGGCCCTGCTGCACCATAGATCAGACTTTAACGGTCCGGTCAGCAGTGCAAATCAGAGTAACCAGGGTCCCGTTTTGATGGGGTGTTACTGTCATAAACTGGATGTCAGGCAACCCTGTCCCAGCTCTGCTCCAGCCCTACCTGACCACAGCCTGGCCATGGCCCTGCCCCCTGCTGCAGTCCCTGGCTCCAGCTGCAGCCCCTTACTGGGGAGAGAGACAGACAAAATAAGGGATCATGCTGCCGTTTGGGGACCACTGCTAGCTGGGACTACAGGTTTCTGCTGATTCTACCAGCTAGTGAAAAGGCTGAGGTTGGACTTGTGAGAAGTGAGCGGGAACTGAGAACCCCCCTCTCCCCCCCCAACTCAGCTCATACAAAGGCCACTACATTTCCATTTGCTGGGAGTAACTTTCCACCCCTGCTGAACTGGAACGGATTCACACTTCGACTGAAGGTTTAATTCATTAGCCACGACCTGAGGCTTGTTTCTGGAAAGATCAGTTTGTTATGTCAACAGCTCACCATTCGGGTGCTGACTCAGGCAGGGTCCCCTCTCTCTGGACATAGGCAACATCCCACGCCCTGCGCTCAGACTGGGGTACACACTGCAGTGAGGGTGCAACACCCAGTCCACTCCGCCATACACTAGTAGCAATCAGTACAGAAGTCCCTGGGTACTTGTGTTCCCTTCAGAACTGACTGCAGGGGTGTATTGGATTGGTGTGTACATTTATTTAAATTCATAGGAGGACCTTGCAGTCATCCACACAGGTCATCAACAGTCTGATCCATTGCACCAGATCAGATCAACACTGAACCAACAGTCTGACCAACAGCATCCTGCTCTAATAGCAGGTGTGGAGCAGCCAGCAGCAGGTGAGCAAACACAAAGCTCTTTGGGAGCCAGCAGTGGAGGAGGGTGGAGTCTGAGGGTTCCTGGCGGTCAGAGCAGCATGGAAGCTAGTGGTAGCAGAGGCAAGCACGCAGTTTGGGCCATGTCTTCTGAAGGATGCTGACATCTGCAAATCTGCAGCGTTCCAGATAAAAAAATTGTATCGGCATCCATATCCACAAAAATGAGCACCCCCGTCTGAAGACGCAGCTACCCGCAGATTTTCAGGGCTCTACCAATGTCTCATTTTGATATAGACTCACAGAGAACACGGGCTCTGCTGCTGTGTGGGCCCATGTGAGCATATAGCTCATTTGCAGAGTGGCAGATGGGGCTACGTCTAGACAGCGCAGCTATTTCAGGGTAACGGAAGTATCCCAAAATAGCTACTCCGCCTCTTTAAATGCACCCATTATTTTGAAATACATTCCACACGGGCTAAGGGACTTGCCGGAATAGCGTTTTATTTCAAAATTTGGCCCTGTGAAGAATGCCAAGTTTTGAAATAAGCTATTTCAAGGTAAGGGCGCAGTGTAGATGCACCTGCAGGGATTAGCTGGGGCTGCTGAACAGGCCTGGCACTGGCCTCTCAGGATATGTCTACACAGCAGTGTTATTTTGGAATAACTCACGTTATTCCGAAATAACACAGTCAGCATCTACACAACAAGCAGTTATTTCGACATAATGTCAAGCTGGAGGACTGCTTACTCCGACTCCTGTAACCCTCATTGTAGGAGGGGTAAGGGAAGTCGGAGTGCTCTAACTCACACTTCCTATTGTGTAGACAGCGCCAAAAGTCAGAATAAGCTATTTCGACTTCAGCTGCGCAATTGACATAGTTCAAGTTGCACAGATTATTTCAGCTTTAGTCCTGCTGTGGAGATATGCCCTGAGAATCATAAGCCTGCTGAAGCTGTCTAGGGCTGTATTTCTCTTGCTCCATACGTAGTGCGGTCCCATCGCCCTTTGAGAATGCAAGATCTTAGGGTACGTCTAAACTACATGCCTCCGTCAACGGAGGCATGTAGATTAGACAGATCGGCAGAGGGAAATGAAGCCGCGATTAAAATAATCGCAGCTTCATTTAAATTTAAATGGCTGCCCTGCTCCGCCGATCAGCTGTTTGTCGGCAGATCGGGGCAGTCTGGACGCGCCGCGTCGACAAAGAAGACTTTCTTGATCAGCACAGGTAAACCTGGTTTCACGAGGCATACCTGCACCGATCAAGAAAGGCTTCTTTGTCGACGCGGCGCGTCCAGACTGCCCCGATCTGCAGACAAACAGCTGATCGGCAGAGCGGGGCAGCCATTTAAATTTAAATGAAGCCGCGATTATTTTAATCGCGGCTTCATTTCCCTCTGCCGATCTGTCTAATCTATGGAGGCATGTAGTCTAGACACACCCTTACAATCTGCTCTGAGAGACAGAAAGCAACATGGGAGAGACTCTAAGGCCCCCACAGATCTCACGGGGCTGCACAATTAAAATGCAACTGGAGTAATAATGGATAGCCCATAAGCAACACGCATTTCATGAAATACAGAAACCCCAGTGTGCTCCTTGCGTTGTTGAGAGGGAAAGGATGCAGCTCTGCTCCTCAGTGATCCCCCCAGAAAAGCTTGTCTCTGAAAAACCTGAGCTTTGTTACCAGTCTGGCTGGCTCTGATCGTAACCGTGTTCCAGCAACTCACCCTGCGCTGAGTCCGACTCCGGGTCTGTTCATGATGTGTAAACAGAACTGTTTAAAAAATGAGAGAATATTTTGTAAAAAATGCTGAGGTTTTGAATTGGATTCTATTGCAGGAGTCTCTGAATGGAACCTTTGTTTGTTTCTTCCAAGTGAAATATATCAACATTTCCTAAATTGTTACTTTATTTGCAATTTCCACTTTTCTCTCTTTTTTTTTTCTTCCTTTATTTCCTTCTTTGTCATGAGCACAATAAAATTAGTAATGTCCAGGCTACATTTGCTTTCCCCCCCTTTTCCACACTGTAGCTTTTCACATTTCTTCAGTCCTAGGGCAGTCTTTGGAGTCACACTTTAATTTCTCCTTTGGCCTCTCTAGGGCCTTGCCAAAGCTGAGAAGTTTTGAAAACTTACAGAGACAAAATGATTCACAGCGTTCCAGCTCTGGGTGTGGGGGTTGGGGGGAGGAGTAGGTTCCAAGTGTGAATTAGGCGATCCAGAGCTCCTCCAAAAGTGCTGGGAGGGAGGGGGGAGGTGTAAGAAGTGCAGAGCTCCAGTGACCTGATGTGCAGGAGGCACATGGGGGAAGAGAAGCAGCCAGGGGGTGTATGGGCTGCACTGACCTAGGCCCAATCTCCCATTACTGGGGAGGGAGTCTCGCAGGGAGGTGCTGACTGATGGGTGTTGTGGGTGTAAGCCACCCACCCTGCTACCGTGACAGGGAGCAACACTACCCCCCACTTCCAGTAAGCACACCTGCCACGGGTACCCCCTGAAGCACCCCCAACTGTACTCCCACTCCAGCAATGTCCTCTTTTTGTGCACCTGAAATATTGTAGCCCTAACCACAGCATCTGACTGGCTACCACACTAATGGGCTTTTCCTCACTCCATTATGCAGAAGGAGAAACTGAGACAAAGATCAGCGATGTGTCAAACCCAAGTTCACACACAGTATCAGAACAGGAGCTGGGAAGGGACCCAGGGTTCCTGAGACCTTCCCCCATACTTTAACCACTAGACCACACTCCCTCTCGTCGGATTCTTCGTGACCAGCCAATAGTGGACCCTTGGGCCAATTGCCTGCAATGAGCGGGGCATGTTCACAGTGTGACAGGCAGCCACTGCTGGGAACGTGGCAGGACCTTAACAGTACAGCCTTCCCTTCCCCCCTCCCCCCAGCCAGCAGGAGACTAGGTCTGGCACACTGTGCTATTGGTTTTCCTGTCCCAGCCCAGAGGCTGCCTTGGCTTGAGTACGGCAGAGTGAGCAAGCCCTGAGAATGTGCTTGGCCTTTGGCACAAAGCGCCATCACAGAGCCATCTGCATCCCATATCACAAGAGGCTGCTCACCCTCCTTCCCTTCTGATCCAAGGGCTGAGCCCTCTGGTTCTGATTTGCAGCCTCCTCAGGGCCCGCACCACTGAATTCCTTGTCTTCCTCACCCCGCCTGACTTCAAAGGGCAACCTCCTTCCTTTCATATCCACACACGCTACTCGTAAAGCCGGCAAACCCAGGGGAGCCTGTGAATGGAGCCTGGCTATTCTTGGAATATGATCTAATGTGGTAGCTTATTAGCTCCAGCCCTCACGCAAGGGGCACGTTGCAGACAGTGTGTGCAGGCAGGGGAGCAGGGCCTGCGATGGGGGTGGGATGGGAGTTTGTCTGAACTGTCCTTTTATCCCTGAGACGGGTGAAATGTCAGGGCAAGATGAGAGTGCGTAGGGAGGGACCCTGGGGAAGGAGGTACAGTGGTTTGAGGTGTGGCAGCACATATTGTTTATTTTAACAGCTCTGACACTCTTCTCCAGTTGGCCCAACCACTTTGGGGGTGCTGGGTTCTCCCGCTTGCTCTAGCCACACCGAGGAGTAGTGTTGCCAGATACTTTCACAAAAAAATCCCAAACATGGGTACCAAAGTTGTTGAGCAAAAGAAAAAGAAAATGTCCCCACTGGCCTTCCATCAGAGAAGGACAGAGAATACCGGATATTTTATATGTCCGGTATTTTCTGTTTTTTTTAACCGGACAGGGCCACTAATACCGGACTATCCAGGTGAAAACCGGACACCTGGCAACCCTACCCAGGAGGTTCCCAAGACAGTTCATGCAACCAGCACACTGACTGGCACTCAGCTACTGGCTGCACTGGATAATACTGCTCCATGCGTGGGAGGTTTAGAGCAGCATGTGTCAGACTTGGGCTGTCATCTTGTAATCCCAGGGAGGCCACTGAGGCCACGTCTACACTGCACATTTATTTCAGAATAAGCTATTTCGAAATAGCACGTCTATACTGCAGGGAAGCCTCAAAATGAGTCGGAGGCTTCCCTAATGTACACGGGCTATCGCGATTTAGAGCCCCAGGAGGAATAACTTAGAATGGCCCTGGTGAGGGGCTGTTTTGAAATAGCAGCAGTGGAGCGTCTACACATGCCTGATTTCGAAATTCTTTGCAGAACGAGGTTTACAGAAGTCGGAATAAGCCGCCAGTTATTTCGAAATTACAGAATTCCGGTGTAGACACTCGCATAGTTATTGGGGAGTAACAGCCGTTATTCCGAAATAACTTTACTGTGTAGACACACCCTGGGAGTTTTGCTGCTGATTTAGTGGATCAGGATTGGAAATGTAAAGTGTAAGCTCTTTGGAGCAGGGATGTGTCTAGTCCAGGCAGAACCTTGGTCCCATCCCCTTTGCCTTCTCACTGCCCAGATCACTGGGCTCAGAGCTTGGCCCAGCTGGGGGTGGGTAACTTCCTAATAAATAAGAAGCCAGGGCCTGCAGCCTCTCCATCCTCCTGACTCTGCAGATGCTGTGGGGAGGGGAGGTTAGTTGTTTTAAGCAAGTGACACCATCATCATCATCATCATCATCATCTTCCTCGCTCCTTCCGCTCCCTGGAACAGATGTTTGCAGAGATGAAAGAGAAATGGCCTCAGCCTGGGGCCTGCTGCCTTCAATCAGTCCCACGTTGTGCCACAGCCAGCTCCGCCCCGCTTTGCGGGTTTCACTGCCATCTGTTTTAAGGTAGTTGACTGGGATCACATGGGCCGTTCAGTCCCACTCCCACAGGGAGCAGCAAGCAGGCAGCCTCTGGCTCCCAGTCAGGCCCTGCTGGAGCATTTGTCCTTCCATTGGGGTGAGTAAGCTGGTAACTGCTCCTGAATCCATGCACAGCTCCTGGGCAAGTGCCTGCCCTACACAGGCCAGACTGTTAGTGAACAAGCACATGAAAGCGACAAGTCTCGCCTGCCTAGTGATACTTGGGAAAACAGAGATTAAGCTATTTCCCTGCCTACCTACTGCCCCCAATTTTAGAGTTGCCTAGTTTCCTGACTGGACGGACCAGATGTCATTTGCAGCAATGGCATCCGATTGGGAAAGCTGGCAGACCTACCCTGCCAAGCTAGTACCTACACAAGAGAGGAGAGGGCACACAACAATCCCATGCTTGTGATGTTATCATGGTTCTCCATAGGGATGTTGCTTCAAAGAGACTTTAACTCCAGACTTCAACGAGAAGCTTCAGAATTGTCATTCATGCTTAAATTTGACACTTTATGCATGGGTTTAAACAAAGACTCTAATTATCTCACCCATTACAAAGATAGCTTCCCCAATTATCACCCCTAATGTCATTACCTCACAGAAACTTACCTTCCCCCCTAACCCCAACTCTGTTCTAAAATTTGATTTGTCAATTTCACATGCGTTCACTTTTGTTTTGATTGTATCACTTTGGTATATATGGTTGTGCCGATTTTCTTCCACATATTGATCTGAGGAAGTGGGTCTGGCCCACGAAAGCTCATCACCTAATAAACCATCTTTAAAGTGCTACATAGTCCTGTCTTTTGTTTCAGCTACACCAGACTAACACGGCTGCATCTCTATCTCTATCAGAGAGAGGCAGCAAGTGGAGAGCAGGAGACAGTGTTGGTTAGAAACTGGCTTCAAAGCCGGTTCCCCCCAGCATAGTCTCCATGGGGGCAAGGGAGATAGAGGCACAATGGGAAACAGTGCGAGCAGGGACCAAAGCAGTCTCCACTGGCGCTGCTGCTGCTGCAATTCTGCTTTTGAAATGTACAAGATCTGATGAGGACCTTGTGAGGACCTTCTGCGTGAGCAGATGGCTGCCTCCAGTCCCTCGTCCAGGGGCTCGACGAGGAGTGCTGGGAGTGGGCCATTGACCGAGAGGAGCACTGGGCTGACCAAGAACAGCAGAAGGCTGTCTGGGACCGGCTGGTGAGCCAGCACAAGGCCACGTGCTTCTCCCTCACCTCCGCGATGAAGTGCATGACCTTGTGCATGGCCACCAGCCACATTGCCCCCATCTCCCTGGCCCCACCCCACCCCTACGCCTCTGGCTTTCCTTCCTAATCTTCCCAGTGGCTGCTGGGGCCCCTGAACATGGGGCGGTGGGACCTCGAGGGCAGCCGAAGCCTCCAGAGCTGAACGGGGCAGGCACTAGTCTCAGCCCCATCCCTGAGCCTCCCTCCCCCATTCCAGGTTCTTTCCCTAGTCCCTCCCCTGTTTTATACCCCCTAATAAACAGACTTGTTTGTTAACAAGAGGGCTCTTTTATTTGCTCTGCGGGGGAGGGGAAAGTGGGAAGGGAGGGCAGGTGGGGGAGGAAAGGTACACAGAGGGAATGCAGGGATTTCTTGTGGAGAGGTCTGCAGGACAGTCTGGCCTTGGCTGAAACTCTCCCTCAAGGTCTCCCAGATGAGCACAGACCCTTGATGTGCTCTCTGTATGGCACTGGCGTCTGGCTGCTCGCAAGCCCTGGCCAGCTGTTCTGCCTCTGCCTCTGGTTGCGATCCTGCCGTAGATGTCGGCATGGCGCTTCTTGGTTTAGAGATCCGAGAGGTTGGACACCTCCTCCCACACCTTGATAAGGTTCAGGCCCTCTGCACCACTCCAGGCCAGAGTTCTTCTGCGTCCCTGGGTGGTGGCGGCCATGGAAGCAGCAGAAGTGCTGGCATCCATCGGAGGGTGCGAGAGAGCTCTGGGGTCTATCTCAGGTCCTGGTCTCTCGCACAGGGCTTGTGCAGCTGGCCATGTGGGAGAAGCCTTTCTCCTCTTCCTAGGACATTTAGGCAATGTCTACATTGGCAAGATTTTGCACAAAAGCAACCACTTTTGTACAAAATCCTGCCACCTGTCTACACTGGCCGTGAGTATTTGCGCAAGAACACTGACTTTGTAATGTACAAAATCAATGGTTCTTGCGCAAATATGTCAATGCTCCCGCTCAGGGATAAGCCCTCTTGCGCAAGTATTCTTGCACAAGAGGGCCAGTGTAGACAGCCAAGTTAATTTCTTGCACAAGAAAGCCCGATGGCTAAAATGGCCATTGGAACTTTCTTGCACAAGAGAGCGTCTACACTGATGCTTTTGCACAAAAGCAAATCTTTTGCGCAGAGGCACATGCCAGTATAGACACTCTCTTGCACAAATACTTTTAACGGAAAAACTTTTCCATTAAAAGTATTTGCGCAAAATCATGCCAGTGTAGACGCAGCCTTAGAGCTCCATAGGAGGAGGAGAGCAGTGGAGATGCCTGATGTGACCAAAGCAGTCAGAGCTGCAGTTATGAGAGATCTCCGCAGGCCAAATATTTTGAATTAGTGGCACTGGAGCATCCAAATTACTGTTATTTTGAAATTGCTATTTCGGAATTAGCATTCCTCCTTGTGAAAAGCAGGAGTGCAGCGTTCAAATTCCGCTGCCCGTTATTTTGAAATAACAGGCTTGGTAGTGTGGATGCCCCACTTATAAATTCAACGTTGGGGGGCTATTTCGAAAAAGAGCCTAGTGTAGACCAGGGCTTATAGACTGTGATCACATCATCCCTTAATCTTTTCTTTGCTAAACAACACAGATTGAGCTCCTCAAGTCCTTCACTATATCCATTCCATCATGCTCTTCCCGGGGCCCTATCCACTATAACAAACTCTTGAACTGTGGGCACCACAACAGCATCCCAGCAGCAGTAGCACCTGTTCCCAATATTCCTACTTGAGATTCCCCTGGATCATGTTAGCCCTTTTGGGTACTGTGTCATGCTGGGAGCTCATGTTCAGCCACCACAACTCCCAAATCTCTTCCAGTCACTGCCTCCCAAGCTACAGCCCCCATTCTCTATGCCTGGTGAAGTCTTACTGAAAAACATCATCAATGGTTCAGCAAGCCCCTCAGCCTTCTCTTTTGAAACTCTTGGGTGCAAGTTCCCTGGACCTGCTGATCTAAAAATGGCTCACGTTGAAAGTTGTTGTTTAACATCCTTCTGAGTTACAAGTGTACTGAACAGAGTATTATCCTCATTCCATGGTATGGGCACCTCTCTTTTTTTTTTTTTTTTTTTTCTAAATATAGACCAATTATTTTTGGTAATTTTACCATGTCCATTAATAAGGGAAGAATGTCATTTTTAGGTTTATTTTTGTTCCTAATATACTTTCAAAATGCTTTTCATTGTCCCTAACTCTGCTGACCACAGATTTTTCTTTGTATTCCTTTGCGTTCCTTATAATTTTTCTACACTTCCAGCTTCTTTTATATTCATTACTATCAATTTCCTCTTTCTTCCATTTGTTACATGCTATATTTGATAATTGCTTTCATTTTCTCTCAAAACCAAGTCCATTTTCATTTAACCAATATGGTCTTCTTCCTCATTGTGGCTGTTTGGGCATTTAGTAAAATGTTCATAATTTTTAATTATCGTTCACATTTTTCTGATTAAATTCTTCCTCCCAGTTAATTTGGCTCATAATTGTTTTCAGCTTTGGAAAACTGGCCCTGTTAAAGCTAGCATTAAATTTTAGTTCTGTGGTCACTTACTGTTAGAAGAAGGTCTGCTATAGAATTCCCTGACACTTTTTGACATAGGAAATTATCTATAGTGTTGAAAAATGCCCAGGATGTTTTAGTACCAACAAAATTGAAGCCCCCCCATGACCACACAGCATTTTCCCCACCTGTTGTAGAGAGGTGCATAAGATGGTCATCCTGTATCCTGGTGTGGTTTCTAGCACACACCAGTTAACATCCCATCTTGTGCTTTATTTGTTAAAACATGATCCATAAGCATTGAAGGTAACTTTGTTCCAAGTTATCATTGACAGAGCCAGGCCTACGCTACAGACTTATATTGCTATAACTGTAACAAAACCATGCTGAGTTATCTCCCTAGCAGCCACTTCCAGGAGCCGTGGCAGGTAGGGTGCCCGCCTTAGCCATGGGCCCCCACTGGGTCCCTGACCTGACTTTTAACAGTCCAGACTTCCCCTGAGGGCCCACCCGACAGCAGCCTAGGGTTGCCTGGTATCCGGTATTCACCCAGACAGTCCGGTATTTTCACCTCCTGTCCAGTAAAAAAAATCCAGAGAATACTGGACACTTGAAATGTTCAGTATTTTCTGATTTTTTCCCTGGCCAGGAGGCGAAAATGCCGGGCACATGGCAACTCCATGCTCCTCCCCCAAGCCCTCCCCTGGCTCCCAACACCCCCCAGCCCCCATGCTTACCTGGTTCCCCAAGGCTGCCAGCAAAAAATGGCTGCGGGCCAAAAGACTGAGGGGAAGCTTCCCCTGGGTCTTAGTGCTCAAACTCTCCACTCTGCACTCACTTTTAAAGGGGACATGCTGTTTTAATGCTGTTTTATTTTTATTTAGTTAGTTAGTTAGTTAGTTAGTTAGTTATTTGGCTTAATAAGTCCTTGGAGTCTTTTTTTTTTCTCAACAACTTTGGTCTCCCTCCCTTTTTTCCCCCTTCAACAGAATTTTTTCCTGTTTGTTTGTTTATTTTTGAGGGGGAGGGGGATTCGGTATTATTGTTTCAAACATCTGGCAACCCTATCCCTGTCCCAAGCTGTGAGGGGGCTGAGAGTGACTGAGGTGCTGCTGCTGGGAGAGGGGCTGTTTGACTGCCCTGTAGACCAGAGCCTGCAGATCCAGAGAAGGCACCGAATGGGCAGCACAGTGCAAGCTTCCAACACCACCCTGTGCTCTAATGTGCCCCATTCCCAGCCTCTGGGCCGAAAGGGTGTGCTGGCCTGGAGGACTAGCTACATGTGGCCTTGAGTGGCGACCCTCCAAGCACAGCACAGTGGCTGCTGCAGGAGGGTGCACGCTGGCTCAGAAGGGGGTGGGGACCCTTCCTTCTCATTCAGTGCTGAGCCGAAGCCCTGGAACCACGGCGGGACAGGCTGCACCACTGAGTGCTGTCTGTTGAACGAGTCAGAAAGAAGCAGTTTGCATGAGACCAGGGGGTCAGTTCAGGACCTGGCTCATTCCATGTTGGGTCCCTTTGCCCTGCCTGTGCTCGGTAACCGTGCAGGCACTCGTAAGCAGCTGCTGCTTGGGCAGAACACGCTTGCATTGCTGCTGAATGCTCCCAACACAGCATGCTTGCTGTGCCCCCCCCATCCCGTAGCACTGCCCTGCTCTGCTGCACCACTTGAGGCTCTAGGGACGTCTGCAACTCAGCCCTGGGCAGCAGGATGCGTGCCTGAAGCTCAAGGGAGAGCATTGCCAAGGCTCATGTTCAGAGCTGCTGCACACCAGTTCGCAGTGGGGGAGGGGATTTCCCCGGGGTGGGGGGAGGGAGACTCCCCATTGGGCACAGAGGGAGTGTTCTGTGGGGAAGATTGTCCATGGGAAGAAGGAGGATTTTCCCTGGGGTGTAGGGGATGTGCCATGCGGAGAGAGGGTTCTCAATTGCCGGTCTGGGAGCAAAGTGGTTGCTTTGCAGGGGTTGCCTGACTGCGGCTGACTCTGGATCTCTCTCCCTAGGCGCTCCTGGGATGTGGGACAGACAAGCACCATGCTTCTGCCTCAAACAGAACAAAACATAAATGAAGCCAGGAATAAAGCGCCCCAGCGCCGCAGATGCTATTCTTCTCCTGAGCCGCCCCGGCCGGGGCAGGATGAGCAGGCGCCTCCTTTGGTACAATGATGACTTCTCAGCACAGGAACCTCTCACTTCCTCAGTCCTTTGACAAAGACCTGGAGAAAACGGGGTCTCTAGCAGAGGCAGAAATCCAAGCCAGGCCCGGACCATTTGGCTTGTAACAAGCTTGTGGGATCATGTGTATAAAACTCTTTTGCAAGATAATTTATTTTTGACTAGCAGATAAAAATAGCCAGTTATAAACCAGTCCTCTGTCTGCAGGGCAAGTGCCCCCGGCCCCCCAGAAAGGCTCCAAGGGGCCCACTCATGCCCATTTGCGCCCAGTGCTTGGCCTGCTGATGGGAACTGCCTGGCATGTCTCATCCATACATCCTGCAGCAGGACTGGATAACACAAGAAGGGATCTCTGGGAGTTACCTGTGTCCGTGTAACCTGCCCTCAGCTTGGGAGTCTCTCCCATTTGCCAGCAGCAACTGCCTAGATAAGAGGGCTCCGTTTGGGCCACCAGAATGGCCCTGTTTTTCCCACTTCCTATTTCATCAGGTGCTGGAAGCCACGGAGAGAGACCAGCCCGATGTGCTGGCTTTGGGGAGCTGTGCTGGAAACGCCAGAGAGGAGCTGATCATCCCACCTTCCAGCAGCAGCCCTGCCAGCTGCTCCCTCTAGCCTAGAGGATGACGCTCCACCGCAGGCATCCCCACAAATGTGCCCAGATGCTTCTTAGAACCTGAAGCGGCTCCATTGTCTAGAGCAGGGCTGGGGAACCTTTTCTGAGTCGGGGGCCACTGACCCACAGAAAAAATCAGTCGGGGGCGCACACAAGTGAGAAACTTTAAAGAAAAAACAAAAAACCAAATCCGCACTGACATGGCCCCTGACTGAGAAGGGGAAAGACTCCAGAGCCTAGTGGGGCCCAGGCTAGTAGATTTTGTGTGCTTCAGCCCCGCAGGGAGAGAAGCAGGGGGTGGGGACGGCTTAAGCACCAGCATGGCTTCCCGATGCCGGGAAGAGCCCTGAGCCTTGGAGGCCAGATCCAGACAAGCCGGAGGCTGCATCCGGCCCCCAGGCCTTATGTTCCCACTCCTGGTCTATAGCATCAAGCAGCTTCTTCCTGGCCGTACTTCCTCCTCCAGTCTCATCCCCTTGTAAGCTGCTAGCTAGCTCTGGGGAGTGAGCGGGGGGAGCCAAGGAAGGGCGAGCGAGTGCTGGCAGACAGAGTGTATGTGCCGCACTAGAACTGACCTGAGCTGTTGTCCTGGGTGATGGCTTAGTCCAGCCACATTTGCAGACCTTTGGCTTCTTGCTTTAGTGCCAATGGGAAGGCAGTTCATAGACTGGGTGAAATCCAACTCCAGAGGACTAAGTAGAGAGATGAGAACATCCATGTCTTAAGTGTCTAAGAACTTGCATCAGAAACGTCTGACCCTGGGTAGCCCTGCATACTGGTAAATTGCTGCTTGGGCAGAACGCACTTGCATGCTGCTCAATGCACTCGGCTGGCATACGTGCTGTGTGGCATCCCATCTCGTAGCACTGATCTGCTCTGCGGTGCCACTAAGGCCCTTGGTAAGCCCAGCACGCCTCTGCTTGTATAACGCCTACAGGCAGAATCAAGCCTAGGACCTCTGGAGCTGAGCGCATGAGCTTCTACCGCAGGAGCTAAAAGGCAGAGGGCTCACAACTAAGGCTGTAGAGCAGACTCATTATTCTCGCTGTAAGTGGTCCAAGGGCCACTCATGGGACAGCACGGCACACCCAGCAGGTGTGTGAGTTGCACTTGCAACTCAGCTCCGGGCAGCAGGAGCCCAGAGAGCGCATACATCCCAAGGCTCATGTTCAGAACTGCTGAGCACCAGTTCTCAGTGGAGAAGAGGAGTCTCTGTAGGGGGCGGGGGAGTCTACTGGCTCTGGCTGGTTGGAGCCAGTAGATTCCACTAGCTTGGCTAGTTGGAAATCAAGAGCACAAAAATCACACATTCAAATTCCTGTGCGAAGGGGGGAGGGGCATTAGAGACTTTACTGATATTTTAAATACAATTTTCGCCCAGGTCTGACACTAGGCATGACTAAGAACCTGACTCTGGGTCCAGCTAGGTGTGGCCTCTCCAAGCTTCTCCAGCTCCCAAGTGAGGTTCGCAGCACAGGTCGATGGAGGGACGCTACACCCAGCCAGTGAATTTGCAGCAGAATAACCAGCTGGTTCCCAGGATTTTGCTTGATAAGGAACCTCCAATCCAATAGGGAGGGCTCTGCAATGCAGCCAGGCCACCACACCTAGATCCACATGTAACTCTAGTCTGGTACTGGAGCAAATGGTCTCCGCTCCTCTGAAATCAGCCACTTTCTTTAGGCACCTAAATGTGAATGCTTTGGCGGAAGGATAAATAGCAGATGTGGGAGTTTCCATATGGATCCTCACTGAGCTGATGTGCATTGCTCTGAGCAATCTTCTGTGCACAATAGTTCTGTCCTCCAAGGCAAGAGCTGTGCAACTGCTGACTCTGCTCTGAACCCGATGATCGTAGCCCTTGGACTGTCTGGAGCCATCCGAACAGGATCTCCTCTGGTATCGCGTGTCTGCTCATTCCTCCTGATTCACCAGACACAACAGGCAGTTTTCGCACATTCAGGTGCAAACCCACAGTACAAATGATCCTGCAAAAAGGCAACGCTCCACATCTTCCCAGCCATTAGCAAACCAAACCCTGGCTGCGGAATGAGGGAAAACTCTTGTTCTTCTTCCAGCAGCCAGGAGTCCATCCAGATTCTGGTTCCTGTTTGTCAAATGATAAAAATGCCAAAATCTGTATTCTTCAGACATAAGAATGACCACACTCGGGCTATGTCTACACTATGGGGTTTTTCCGGGGTACTGGAGGTATCCCGGAAAAACTCCGCCGTGTCCAGGAAACACATCTGCGCTTCCACTTTTTTTTTTTTTTTTTTTTTTTTCAGAAGAGCAGATGTGTTTTTTCGGATGCCCTCTCTTCCTCTTCCCACAAGGACGAAAGGCTCTTCCAGAAGAGGAGGATTTTCCAAAATTTGACCCAGTGTAGACGGGCCAAATTTCAGAAAAGCCTCTTTTGAAAAAACTATCAGAAAAAGGTACATAAATTGTGGAGCACAATTTTCTGATAGATCATTGTAGTCTAGACATACTCTGGGTCAGACCAAAGGTCCATCTAGCCCAGTATCCTATCTTCCAACAGTGTCCAATTCCAAATGCCCCATGAGGGAATCAACAGACCAGGTAACTATCAAGTGATCCATTCCCCAGTTTCTATCAAAGAGAGGCTAGGAACACCATCCCTCCCCATTCTGGCAAATAGCCACTGATGGACCTACCCTCCATGAATTTATCTAGCTCTTTCTTGAACCCTGTTATATTCTTGGCCATCACAACATCCCCTGCCAAGGAGTTCCACAGATTCACTGTGTGTTGTGTAAAGAAATACTTCCTTTTGTTTGTTTTAAAACTTCTGACTATTAATTTTATTTGGTGGCCCTTACTTTTTGTATTATGGGAAGAAGTAAATAATACTTCTTTATATACTTTCTTCACCCCAGTTGTGATTTTATAGACCTCTATAATATGCTCCCTCTCTCATCTCTTTTCTAAGATAAAAAGTCACAGTCTTATTAATCTCTCCTCATACTGGAACTATTCCATACTCCTAATTATTTTTGTTGCCATTTTCTGAACCTTTTCCTATTTCAATATATCTTTTTTGAAATAAGGTGACCATATCCGTACGTAGTATTCAAGATGTGGGCGTACCATGGATTTATATAAAGGCAATAAGATATTCTCTGTCTTATTCTGTCTTGTTATCGAGCCCTTTCTTAACTATTCCCAAAGTTCAGTTTGCTTTTTTGACTGCAACTGCAAATTGAGTGAATGTTTTCACATAAAAAGAATGGCTCAGGATTCCCTCATGTCCTCAGCTGTGAAGACAGATGCAAAAATTAATTTAGCTTCTCTGCAATGATCTTATCATCCTGGAGGGCTCCTTTAGAATCTCAATCATCCAGTGGCCCCACTGGTTGTTTCGGAGGCTTCCTGATTCTGATGTACTTTTTGATTTGTTTTTGTTTGTTTGTTTTTTCTGTTACTTCCTGAGTCTTTGGCTAGCTTTTCTTCAAATTCTTTTTTGGCCTTCCTAATTATATTTATACGTGTCATTTGCCAGAGTTTATGCTCCTTTCTATTTTCCTCACTAGGATCCACCTCTTAAAAATATGCCTTTTTGCCTCGCTCTGCTTCTCTTACTTTGTTGTAAGAGGCAATGAGAGGCACGGTGTTACTTTTTTGGTTCTCTTTTTGAGTTTTTAGTTTGGGGTATACATTTAAGTTGAGCCTCTATTATGATGCCTTTAAAAAGTTTCCATACAGCTTGCAGGGATTTAATTTTTGGCAATGTACCTTCAATTTCTGCTTAAATTACCTGCTCATTTTTGCATACTTCTTTCTGAAATTAAATGCTAAGGGGGTTGTGCTGCTGTTTTTCCTGCCACAGGGATGTTACATTTGATTATATTATGGTCACTATTTCAAAGCAGTCCAGCTCCTCCTCTTCTACCTCTAAGATGGAACCAGTACTTGTGACACTGGCACAAGACCCGTTCTGTTTCCACGTGACAACAGAGCAATCTAAGGTTAGCCACATCAGTGCATGTCACTTTTCACATTCCTCTAGCACTGTGGGATTGCACCCTTCTTGCTGCATTGATGCAAAACACCAACACAAGACAGTCAAACCTTACTATGACATCAGAGTAACTCAGCCAAGCATTCCCCTTCCTATCTTTCTCATTTGCAAGCTGCAATTTTACTGGTTGAACCAAGTAAGTAGGCAGAAACGGTATCCATCAATACATCAATCCAATAGTATTTATGCACAAGAAATTTTATTTATGTGCATCCTCTTGTTGCAACATGTGGGGTGACTCATGTGAATGCCTGTATGTATTCGTCGGCAGGCTCCAGCCATTCAGTTTTAGTTGCCAGCCACCAGAAGGTCAAAGGAATTTTGCAGGTTAAATGTGTTTTCCTATGTAACCCTTACTTTCTACATATATCAGCTGGTGGATGCTCTGCCCTCATGAGCTGATAGCAGTTTTCAAATTATCTAATTGTTCATGAAAATAAAAATGATATTAAAATATGATTTTGTATATCTTCATTTATTAAGACCCAGGATGTATCTGAAATATAATGAAAGCCATTTTTGTGATACGTTGCCTTTAAAATTCTCCTTAAAATTAAGCTTGTCAAGCATTAATCAAAGAATACTAAATATAAATATTTAAAGAAAAATACTTTAAATTCTCTTTTATAAAATTAATATTGTGTTGAGATTCATTATAAAACCCACTATATCATATTACTTAAAATATCAAGAAATTTTAATACAAAGGGGAAAAATACCCTTAAATCAGATCTATTTTTTCATTTGTTATACAGCTATCATTATTTTTTATTACTTAAAACTAGTAGTGTCAATTAATCACAGTTAAATCACGCAACTCAAAAATTACTTGTGATAAAACATGAATCACAATCACATTTAATCACACTGTTAAACAACAGAATACTAATTGAAATGTATTAAATATTTTTTATTTTTTTCTACGTTTTAAATATATTTTATTTCAATTACAACAAAGAATAAAAAATGTACAGTACTCACTGGATATTATTTTTATTACAAATACAGGGTGAACCAATCAGTAGCACCCCTGGGACCTGACCTATGCTGAACCAGAGAATTTGACAAACCATGGGAGGTCAATATTATCTAGCAGCATTACCAACACTTCCATGGCTTATTAGGCTCTTAGAAAATATGTAGGGGTAAATTAGACCAAAACAGCAGCACAGAACACTGAGAGCGAAGACTGGTGGCTGTAAAAAACTTTATGGGACCTCAGGAAACTTGGCCACACCCATAATAAGTGGACACCGGGTTAATTAAAATCATGCTGGACCACGGATGTTGCAACACCAGAGAGTGCCAGACTAGAGAGTTTCAACCTGTATTTGAACTCTTAAAATGATTTCAATTTACCTCAGACATGTACTGTAGTGAAATCTTTTTATCATGAAAGTCTGATTTTTTGGGGTTACATAATTGAACTCCAAACCAAAACAATGTCAACTTTAGCACCTACAAGTCCATTTAGTCCTACCTCTTGTTCAGCCAATTGCTAAGACAAACAAGTTTGTTTACATTTATGGGTGATGCTGCTGCCTGCTTCTTACTTACCACTCCACCTTACAGTGAGAACAAGCATTTGCATGGAACTTTTGTAGATGCCAGATAAGTTCTCTGTAGCCTGGGCAGCCATGTGGCTGCACAGCTGCCTAGTTACCATCAAAGAGGTGGTCATGGAATCCGCACAAGGCAGAGAGGAGGGTTGCCTCACCCTCAGCTTCACTTCCAGCCTGATGGCCAGGGGAGAGACAGCCTGAACCAAGCACTTCACCACCAGACCAAATACAACTGCGGCCTGGGCAGACTGGTCCCAGAGCCTCCCTATCATGGCCAGACTTGGAACCCTCATGGCCACACCTGGAGACTCCTCCCATCATAGCCAGAGTGGCCCATGCAGCCTGGACCTGTTCCCTCTTCCTCTCCCCTTTTCCCCCACCAGGGCCAGAGAGGTTGGAGCCACCCAGCCCCAGACCTTCCCTGCCACAATCAGTCCAGGACTGACCCCCTCTCCACAGCCATGACTGGTTCAACCTGCTCTTAAATATCTCCAGTGATAGAGAGGTCACAACCTCCCTAGGCAATTTATTCCAGTGCTTAACCACCCTGACCGCAAAAGCCCCATGTCCTGACCTGGCCCCCTCCAGCCTCACCCCTGAGCCCACGCCCTCAGACAGAGCCTTTGCACTCCAACACTGTGCCCCAGTCCTGAGCCCTTCATGCCCAGCCTCGCCCTAGAGTCCGCACCCCCCAGACAGAGCCTTCCCACTCCTTCATCCCAGCCCTCTGCCCCAGGCCTGAGTCTCAGAACCCCTTGTCCCCACCCCAGCCATATGTAAGTGATATGCTGCACCTCACCTCCATATTGGTGCACATAACAAAATTCAAACCACTCAGGGGTGGGAAAAAATGAGAGCTGCATGCCAGATACGCTATGCATTTGTATATTCCCTCATTCTTCAGCCGCCATTCCAGAGGACATGAGTTCATGCAGATGACACTCATTAAAAATGATGAGTTAATTAAATTTGCGCCTGAACTCCCTGGGGGAGACTTGAATGTTGCATGCTCTGTTTTACCACATTCTGCCATGTAATTCGTGTTCTAGCAGTCACAGATGATGCCCCAGCACATGTTATTTTTGAAAACACCTTCACTGCACAGTGAGCTTTCTAAAGAGAGCTGCCGCACTCACCCCAAGGCTTAGGAACCCAAAGTGCCTTCCACAATCTGAGAGGGACGAGGTGTGGCGTTCGCTATGAGAAGTCTGAACAGAGCAGCACTTTGGTGCGAAAACAACAGAGCCTGAAATACAAACTCAGCTTTTGGTTGGTGGCATCTGACTCAGATGATTAAAATGACCATGCTTGTTCTGCTCTTCTATTGCAGGGGCAACTGGTCAGGAAGGACCCTGGGGGGCACCAGCAACATGAGCAACCCGCCATGTGACTCCTCCCTGCACCACCCCTAGCCTGGGGAAGACTGGGACAATGCCCCTCCACTCCAGGCACTGGCCCTACCCCGCCTCTGCTGTTCCCTGCCTCTTCCCCCAAACTCCCTCTGCCACTGGCCACCCCTGGGAAGAAGCTAGCAGATAGGCTGTGTATCCCCCACTGTCCTGGGGAGCAAATGGCATCCACCCCCTGCCCTGAGCCCCCCCCCCCCAAACCCTCCACACTCCCAACCCCCAGCCCTGACTCCTGCTCCTTTTTGCTAGACATTAAAAGTTATGAAATGACTCAGTTTATGGCTTATCAGAAAAATCTATAACCCAGGAGTGGGAAGCCTGTGGCTGAGTCAAGGCAAGTTGCATGTTCTGCCTGGCGGAGGGAGGAGGCAGTGCTGCGCGGTGCTGTACCCCCTCCCCCTGCAGCTGGGGGAATGGCAGCACAGGGAATCTAGCACATGGAAGCTCTATCCTTCTGCTAACTTGTAGGCACTCCCATCACTCCCACTGGCTGGGGGAAGGGAGAGCATTCATCTCCACCACCAGTCCACTTCTGCACCCCTCCTCCCACCCAGACCCCTTATGCCCACCCCAGCCCATTCCTGCAACCCTGCCTCTGGTCCAGACCCTGCATCCCCACCCCACCCCTGCTCCTGTGCCCTACCTCCCAGCCAGACCCTCCGCCCCCACCCCACTCCTGCACTCGACCTCCCATCTAGATTCCGCATCCCCACCCCACTTCCCATGCAGAGCCTGCATCCCCCAACCCAAGCCATTTCCTGCATGCTATCTCCCACCCAGACTCTGCATCCCTCATTTCCAGCTTGCTCTCTAGTACCCCATCCCCCATCTGTACCCTCCTCTGGCACACTGAAAGGGCGGGTTACTCACCCTCTGCAATAACTGAGGGTACGTCTACACTACAGCGCTAGTTCGAACTAACTTAGTTCGAATTACTTAATTCGAACTAAGCTAATTCGAACTAACGCGTCTAGAACTAAAAACTAGTTCAAATTAGCGTTTTGCTAATTTGAACTAGCAAGTCCACATTGAGTGGACCCAGAACAGGGCTTAAGGATGGCCGGAAGCAGTGCCGGCAGGGCATCAGAGGAGGACTTAGAGCGTGGAGCTGCTGTCTCAGGCTAGCCGAGGGCTGCATTTAAAGGGTCCCGACCCCCACCCCGGACAGACAGTTCTAAGGGGTGCCCCGCTTGCAAAGAAGTTCTGGCTTGGAGTGCCCGGAGTACCCACACTGGGCACATCACACCACTCGGCCATCAGCCCGGCTGCACTTGCCGCAGGCTGCCATCTGGGGAGAGGGGGCAATCGGGGGGCTGCAGGAGAGCTTCCACCCCCAGAAGCCCGCAGAGCCAGCCCAGTCCTCCCCATCGGGGGCTCGTACCCCATTCCTCCCTCACCTCCTTCCACTTACCCTTCCCTAGCCCCCCTTCTTATTGATGTACAAAATAAAGATAACGTTTCTTCCAACATTGACTCTGTCTTTACTGAACAAAACTGGGGGAGACTGGGAAAAGGAGGTGGGAGAGGGGAAGAGAAAGGCTGGGAGAGGGGAGGGCAACTAACATGATCAGGGGTTGGGAACAGGTCCCATATGAAGAGAGGCTACAGAGACTGGGACTGTTCAGCTTAGAAAAGAGGAGACGGAGGGGGGACAGGATAGAGGTCTCTAAAAGCAGGGGTTGGGTGGAGAGGGTGCATTCAGAAAAGTTCTTCATCAGTTCCCATAAAGAAGGACTAGAGGACACCAAAGGAAAGGAATGCGTAGCAGGCTTCAAACTAGTAAGAGAAAGTTGTTCTTCATAAAGCAAATAGTTAACCTGCGGAACTCCTTGCTGCAGGAGGCTGTGAAGGCTACAACTGGAACAGAGTTTAAAGGGAAGTGACATCAAGTCATGGAGGTTGGGTCCATGGAGTAGTCTTAGCCAGGGGGTAGGAGTGGTGTCCCTGCCCAAAGTTTGTGGAAGGCTGGAGAGGGATGGCATGAGACAAATGGCTTGGTCACTGTCTTCGGTCCATCCCCTCCAGGGTCCCTAGGGTTGGCCGCTGTCGGCAGACAGGCTACTGAGCTAGATGGACCTTTGGTCTGACCCAGGACGGCCATTGTAAGCTCAGGGCTCAGGGCTCAGGGTCGGGGGTCTCAGTGGACCCCGTTGATTTTCATGCACACCTGCTCCTGGGTGGCCAGGCTGGCAGCTCTCCTGCCCTAGACAGCCACTTTCCTGTGCCTAGTGCGGAGATCGTGGACGAGGTCCATGATGTCCGCACTAGCCCAGGAAGGTGCCCGCCTCTTGCGGTCCAGGGCAAGCTCCCGGGAGCCGCCAGCCTGGTCCCGGGAAGAGGGGGTGGGCTGGGGGACATCGGGTGGGTGGCTCTGTGCCGTGCCAGGTGCAGGGTCTGCTGGCTGGGTGCTGGCAGGCTTGCACCTGGCACGGGCACCGTAGCCAGCCCGTGCCCCTTTAAGGGGTCCGGGGCCGGGAGGGGGGCATAGAGTTTCCCTGGTGTTGGCCAGAGTGGCCACCAGGGAAAGCTGGGGAGGGCTAGCCTCCCGCTAGTTCGAATTAAGGGGCTACACACCCCTTAATTCGAACTAGTAAGTTCGAACTAGGCTTAGTCCTCGTAAAATGAGGTTTTCCTAGTTCAAACTAAGCGCTCCGCTAGTTCGAATTAAATTCGAACTAACGGAGCGCTAGTGTAGCGCCTATGAAAGTTAGTTCGAACTAACGTCCGTTAGTTCGAACTAATTCTGTAGTGTAGACATACCCTGAGGTTCTTCAAGATGGGTGTCCCTGTGGGTGCTCCACCTTAGATATTTGGGCGCCACAGTGTGCCCAGCTGCAATATTTCAATAGCAGTGCTAGTGATACGTACTTCGCGCATGCACAGAACACTCCACGCTTCAGGCAGTTAATGTGCATGCACAGGCTACGATCCCTTCAGTTCCTTCTCTGTCCCTGTAGGGATGTGTGATGATGGTGTAGAGGGGAGGAAGGCTGGGTGATGGAGCACCCACAGGGACACCCATCTTGAAGAACTTCATTTACTGCAGAAGGTGAGTAACCCTCTTTTCTTCTTCGAGGAATGTCCCTGTGGGTGCTCCACCTTAGTTTGACTGCTTAGATCAGGCATGTCCAAAGTCCGGCCCGGGGGCCAATTGCGGCCCGTGTTCCAGTTTAATACGGCCCCCCAGGTAATTTGGCAATATCTATCTTTTATGGCCCCCAACGAATCCATATGTATTGAGATGAATACATTGTAAAATCTCAGTTAATGTCAGTTGGTCTAAATCAGTTATAAATATATTTGGACACAACATGTATACGTGGTGTTATGTTCCTGTTCATATTTTTTGAACTTAAAAGTTGACAGACAACCTTTATTACCAATAATATGTAATGTACTTTACAATGTTCCTGACATATATTTCAGCTTCCTGGATTTTTTTTTCATCTGGCCTTCAGATATGAAAGGCAGAGTGGTTTAACACCTGTTTAGATTTGTCATCCATGTGACGAAATGAAAAGTATGCCATTTGCAATAAACTTTGCATAAAATAGTTAATTTGCATTTAATTTTAATGGTTCAAAGAATGTCAGGCAAAATGGTCAGCCCTCATGCATGTTCACTTCATCAAATCTGGCCCTCTTTGAAAAAAGTTTGGACACCCCTGGCTTAGATGGAGGAGAGGTATCGGTGGAAAAGCGTAGAGGAGTGCTATGCCCCTGTCGATCATGAATGCATTTCTCAGGGGGTATGTCTATTCTAGCCCCCTAGTTTGAACTAGGGAGGCTAACGTAGGCATTCGAAGTTGCAAATCAAGCCCGGGATTTAAATATCCCACGCTTGATTTGCATCTTCCCGGCCAGTTGCCATTTTTGAAACTTACAAGCCCAAACTAACTGCCCGCGTCTACACGTGGCAGGGAAATGGGCGTTTGAATTAAAGCCCTAAATGGAACTATCTGTTAAACCTCATTGCAGGAGGAATAACAGGTAGTTCAATTTAGGGCTTTAATTCGAAATACCGGGTCCCTGCCGCGTTTAGACGCGGGCAGTTAGTTTGGGCTTGTAAGTTTCAAAAATGGCGAGTGGACGGGAAGATGCAAATCAAGCGTGGGATATTTAAATCCCGGGCTTGATTTGCAACTTCGAATGCCTACGTTAGCCTCCCTAGTTCGAACTAGGGGGCTAGTGTAGACATACCCAGGGAGTGTGAGCCAATGCCCTCACATGAGCAGTACTGCAGGCACTTTTTATTGGTATGGGTTGCAGATAAGTCTATCTGAGGAAACCCCCAGCATTGGACGATTTGGTGTAAGATGGTGGGATCCATTTCCCATTCGTGGTTGGAGGAGAAGTTCCTGCTGAGAGAGTCCACTGTTACGTTGTCTTTGCCTGCGAGGTGTGAAGCAATTAAGAGTTACGTTGTGTGCAATGCACCACGTTCAGAGGCGGACTGCTCCCTTGCAGAGGGGGGTAAGATCTGGCCCCTCCCTGCCTGTTGATGTAGAACTCTGCAGCTGGGTTGTCTGTAAAAATCTGCACAGTGGAGTTGGGCATGTGGTCCTGGAAATGCTGGCAGGCGTAGAATACCGCACGGAGCTCGAGGGTATTGATATGCAGGGTGGTCTCTGCGGGCAACCATTGGGCTTGTGTGGTAAGGGTGCTGAGGTGGGCTCCCCAGCCTACGATCCGTGGTGATCGTAGCAGAGGGGGCTCATTTTTGGAAGGGGACACCAGCGCGCACGTTTTGTGTGTTTGACCACCATTGGGGTGAGTTCCTGATGGTGAGTGGCACTGAGACCAGCTTGAGGCTGGGCTTCCTTGGTCTGTACACTGACCTGAGCCAATGCTGTGGCGGCCTCATGTGTAGTCTGGCATGTCCGTGGTGGCTGCTGCCATGTGGCCTAAGAGCTAGGGAGATGCTCTGGCAGGTAGTTGGGGTGCTGTGCATTGGAGTTGAATGAGCTCCCGTATGGCTAGGAATCTGTAATGGGACAGAGATGCAGTGGCGGGGGTGCAATCTAATCAGACCCCTAAGAATTCTAGCACCTGGGTTGATTGGAGTTGACATTTTGAGAGGTTTATCTGGAGACCCAGGGATCGAAAGAGGTCCATGGTGGTATTGACTGAGTTTTATGTTTCTTGAAGGGAGTCGGCTCTTATAACGAAGCTGTCCAGATAAGGGAAGATGGACACTCCCTGCCTGCACAGATGAACTGCGACTACAGCCAGTACCCTGGAGAATACCCTCGGTGCAGTGGAAAGGCCAAAGGGGAGTACCATGTACTGGAAGTGCTGTCCACCTGCGGTAAATCTCATAGAATCCTAGGACTGAAAGAAACCTCAGGAGGTCATTGAGTCCAGCCCCTGCCCAAGGCAGGACCAACCCCAACTAAATCAACCCAACCAGGGCTTTGTCAAGCTGAGACTTAAAAACCTCTAGGGATGGAGATTCCACCCCCTCCCTAGGGAACCCATCCCAGTGCTTCCCTACCCTCCTAGTGAAATAGTTTTCCTAAAATCCAATCTAGATCTTCCTCACTGCAACTTGGGACCATTGCTCCTTATTTTGCCATCCATCACTACTGAGAACAGCCTCTCTCCATCCTCTTTGAAATCTCTCTTCAGGAAGTTGAAGGCTGCTATCAAATCCCGCCTCACTTTTCTCTTCTGCAGACTAAATAAGCCCAAATCCCTCAGCCTCTTCTTGTAGGTCACGTGCTCCATCCCCCTAATCATCTGAGGTACTTCCTGTGTGCAGGGTGGATAGACACATGGATATACGCATCCTGGAGGTCAAGAGTCACCAACCAGTCATCTTTGTTGAGGGAGGGGATGACGATGGAGAAGGTCATCATACAGAAGCATTTGGAAAGAACATGCCTGTTGAGGCCTCTGAGATCTAAGATTGGCCTCCATCCCCCTGGCTTCTTTTCCATGAGGAAATACTGGGAATAGAAGCCAGTGTTGTGGTGCTGATGGGGAACATGTTCCACTGCTTTGATGGAGAGCAGGTGATCGATTTCTTGGCATAGGCTAGACTCATGAGATGGGTCCCTGAAGAGGGATGGGGTGGGTGGTTGGGGTTTTGGGACGGACAGAAACAGTATGCAGTACCCGTTCTTTATGATGTCCAGCACCCACATGTTGGATGTTATGAAGCACCAGCAATGATAGAACAGTACTAAGTGTAACCCTTCTGCCGGGTAGGCCTGGCAGTAACCAGGGCTGGGTTCAATATCTTGGGGCCATCACACACAGAACCGGCTCGAGCCCCCACCCAGTAATCTGGGAAATTCACGCACCCCTGGGCGCCTCTGAGAGGCAATGCTTCCCCACTCGCAAGCACTGAGTCTGAGTGTAGGAAAGAAACATTTAATGAAACAGAAAGAGAAGTCATACGGCATTAACTTGGGGAAAACACCACAGAGTTCATAACCCCAAACATGAGCCAAGCCCCCACCCCAGCCAAGAATCGCCCGAAGTCCAAAAAGTCCGACACCCCAAAGGTCTCTGTCCCTGGTCCGTGCCACCCAGAGTCCCAAAGTTCACCCGCAGGGTTTCACCTCCCAACCTGGGTAGAAATGGAGGTCGGGGGATAGATAGGGGGCACCTTATACAAAACTCCGCCACGCTCCACCAGCTGTCCCGTTCCACGCCTCTGGACGCTCCACTGGGCACCTGCCGCCGCTCCACACCATGCTGCTGATGGCTGCTCCTCGCCTGCCGGCGCTCCACGCCATGCCACGCCGCCGATGGCCACTCCTCGCCTGCCACCACTCCTCACCACACCACTGGTCACCACTGCTTCACTGGTGCAACAGGTCTGGCACTCAGCCAAACCAGTGATTTCAACTCTTTAGCCACCAGCTTTCCCTGGACTAGCAAAAGAAAAGACTCCTCAGGGAGTCTGCTTTAGGTCTGTCCTTAAAACAAAGGGGGAAAGGTGCAGGCCGGGCCAGTCTTATAGCTCACACCTGGCAGGTACGAAGCAGGCTGACTCAAATCCTTTAACCCAGGGGTCTCCAAACTTTTCTGCCCGAGGGCCGCATTAACTATCAAACAGCAGTTCGGGGGCCAACTACACACTTGAGGTCCAAATAAAAAACAATCAAAACATGGATGTTGTTTTAATTATTTATTTAATATTATTTTATTCAGTTATTATTTAATAACACATTGATACACTACACATGAACACCTGTATTAGTGTGAATGGTGAAATTGTTTCCTGGATGCCAAAATAGAGCCCAGCCCACTAGTGACCTCATGAGAGAGCTAGCCAATAGGATAAGAACGCACTGGCCAATAGGGAGCAATTGTCCACGCCAAGTCCCAACCCCTCTTGCTGTGAGGGACGCGCAGAGCCCGGGCTCAGCCGTCGGTCCGCAGGGCGTGTGGCCGTCCGTTGGCGGCTCCGATCCCCCGCACCCCTGGCCGGGGAGTCTCGCTGCCCAGGGCAAGGGCTGCGCGGGTCCAGAGTCCCTCCTCCGTCCCGCTGGCTCCTCCGGCTTCCCTCTCCTGGCTGCCTGCCCAAAAGAAAGTGAGTGCCGGCCGCCCCTGTCCTTCCGGCCCCTCCCCCTTTTGAGCCGGCACACACGGGGCGTGCCGCTCACCCTGGCGTCCCTGCCCCTTCTCCTCTGGGTCCTGCCGCCTTCCTCGCCTGCCGCGCCTGCGGCTGTGCGCCCTCGCTCCCCTCCCCGTGGGCTTTCCCCTGGGCTCCGCTGCGCTGCGCCGCTCGGCGCTTCTCCGGGGGAGGGGCTGTCAGTGTGGGGAGTTTCTTCCCTGCCCCAGCTCCGCGGCGCTGCGCTTCTCGGCGCTTCTCCAGGGGAGGGGCTGTTAGTGCGGGGAGTTTCTTCCCCGTCACAGTCTCCACGGGCCGGATGAGAGGGCCTCGCGGGCTGCATCCGGCCCGCGGGCCGTAGTTTGGAGACCCCTGCTTTAACCCTTTCCCCCAGCTCTGTTCACTCAACTCTTGAAGGGGGGAGGCTTGTTCTTCCGAGACCTCTAACCATGATGGTGGTGTCTCTCCTGCAAGCACTGGTGGCAGGTTTTAAAGTTCCCACATTTGGGGGTAGCATGATTAGTTACCCCCACAACAGTCCCAAATTATATACAATTCTCCACATTCCATTCCAACACTGACCTTCCATCAGCCCTGGCTGAATGGGATTTACATAGCCACACCTCAGATTCTCTTCTGAGCAGTATTTACATGTCAACAGTTAACACTTAATTACCTTGCAGAGCTAAACAACTGTAGTGGGCACACCCACCCCTCCTTTTAGCTGGCTGACAGCAAGCAGCAGTTCAGCCCCTGCTTACATCAGCATTGTGTGGATATTGGAGTACCATGAAGGCTGGGAGGAGAGGAACGAATTTGCTGACTCCTGACCTGAGCTTCAAAACATTTGTCTATTATTAAAGGGCTGTGACAGGGTGGGCTGGTCGGCAGATTGACACTTTCTGCTCTGGTGTTGTCGCTTCCTCTGGTGACTGAGTAAAGAGGGCAGGTCTATATCTCTGGGTACGTCTAAACTACATGCCTCCGTCGACGGAGGCATGTAGATTAGACAGATCGGCAGAGGGAAATGAAGCCGCGATTAAAATAATCGCGGCTTCATTTAAATTTAAATGGCTGCCCTGCTCTGCCGATCAGCTGTTTGTCGGCAGATCGGGGCAGTCTGGACGCGCCGCGTCGACAAAGAAGCCTTTCTTGATCGGCACAGGTATGCCTCGTGAAACCAGGTTTACCTGTGCCGATCAAGAAAGGCTTCTTTGTCAACGCGGCGCGTCCAGACTGCCCCGATCTGCCGACAAACAGCTGATCGGCAGAGCGGGGCAGCCATTTAAATTTAAATGAAGCCGCGATTATTTTAATCGCAGCTTCATTTCCCTCTGCCGATCTGTCTAATCTACATGCCTCCGTCGACGGAGGCATGTAGTCTAGACACACCCTCTGTGTATAATCTCTGTTATGTTTTCCTTTTGGCACAGGAACCTGAATGCCCAGCGTGCCAAGAGCGGCCCTAGAATCTTTCAAGGAGTGCAACTAAGTGTCGGGAGAGCTTTGGGCCCTCAAATGGGAGGTCTTCCACCCTTGTCTGGACTTCTTTGGGGAAGCCAGATATGTGGAGCCAGGATGCTCTCCTTGTCACGACCACGGCTGCAAAGAAACGAGCAGTGGTGTCAGCGGCGTCAAGGGCGGCCTGTAGAACTGTCCTGGCTTATGGGAGCCCTCATTTGTGTTGGCTTTAAACTGCTCCCTTTTCTGTTCTGGAAGATACTGAATAAAAGTGAATGTCTGCTCGAAATGTGGTGTGTATATTTTGCAAGCATGGCCATGTAGTTCGAGATGCATAGCTGGAGGGAGGCAGAGGCGTAGGCTTTTCTACCCATAAGGTCAAGTCATTTCCACTCCTTATCGGGGGAGTGGATTTTGGTAAGGTATGTTTGGCCCTCTGGTTGGCAGTGTCAGCCATGAGGGAACTGGCAGGGGTGTGTGTGAAGAGAAACTCCATACCCTGTGAGGAGACGTAATATTTTCTATCTGCCTTCCTGCCCACTGGGGATATGGTGGCAGGTGTTTGCCACAGTTGTTTAGTGGGATCCATGAGAGCAGGATCCATGGGTAGCACTAATTTAACCGCCAGTGTGGCATGTAGGATGCTGGTGAGCTTATGTTGAGTGTCAGGCTGTGTCATTAATAAAATTTCTGATGCATCAGCCACCCTATTAAAGAGGTCCTGGAAAGCCCTGGAATCATCACCTGATGAAGGGGCCAGTGGCATGAGGGCATCCTCCGGAGGACAATTGAGTTGGTGGGTGAGATGAATTGTTAGAGTCACCATCAATGAAAGGGGATTGACGTCAGTTTGATCCCCAGACACCTCTAGGGAGGTCACCAATGTGGGTCTCGAGTGAACCTGTTCAGCATGGTGGTATTGTTGCTGCTGCTGGTGTGTTCTGAAAGATGCCCAGGTTCCCAGTAGGGCCAAGTGGGAGGCAAGTGCATAAGAGGCGGTAGCCATTGGTTGGGGTGCCACTAAGGTATTATGGGTTGTGGCTGAGGCGTCATCCTCTTAGGAGAGGAATGCCTGGGTGACATAGCATTTGAGAGAGACGCGGCTTCCTCCTCACTAGATAAAGGAGGTGCAGAAGCTGTTATATTTGCTGGAGGGAACCTGGCTGGTGCGGGGGAGGCGTTAGTACTGAAAAGCGGAGTTGTGGGTTCTGAGGTAACTTCTAGTTTGTCTGCAGATGTAAAAGAGCAAGTTCGAGGCATAGGCAACAGGAGGTCCTGTGCCTGTACGCCTCTTGACGTGTCTGGTACCGGGGAAGGCACACACACCGACAATGTCGAATGTGGAGCGTTGGTAAAACTGCTACTGAGTGCAGTCGGTGGAGCCAGTGGCACCAAGGTTGCCCTGGGTTTTTGTGCCTCAGGGAGCTTAGGCTTGCTAGCCTGTTTCAGCATTGTACCCAGGCCCCAGGACCCTTGGGGCGCAGTGGGTGATCGCAGCCCTGGCAAGCTCTTGTCCGGAGCCCCCATAGGGAATGGAACTGGCTTGAATTTGTGGGATCATCCTTTCTTGGGTGAAGGGGATTCCCTGCTAGCATCTGCACATGTCCTCTTAGATTGGTTAGAGGTTGCAGAGCTCACAGCTGAGGCAACTGAAGCCGCTTTCTCTGACATCGCTGCTGTGAGGGTTTAAGTGGGGATGCAGGAGGACCAGGGTCTAGGACTGGTCAGAGTGCTGTTTAAGCGAGACAGGGCTCAGTTTTAGCTCTCTCGCTTTGTGTGCTCTGGCTGTCAGGTCTCTATGATGAGCGCACTGAATCATGCTGTGGTGCTCCTCCACGCAGCGGAGACAAATGAACACCCTTTTGGGCATGACATATTCAAGCGGCAAATAGATGGTGCCTGAACTCAGGCTGCTTTGGGGCGGGGGTTCTGAGGAAGACAATTTTTTTCTCAGATGGAATAAATCAAATAAAATCAATAATTCAATAAAAGCGGAGGGGAGCGCCTCCGTGGGGCAGTTCCACAAGGGGAAAGTGGGAGGCAGGGCACCTTCGCTTATCTATGGTTCCATGGTTGATTGCAAACGGAAAAAAAATTGTTTTATTCTTAGAGTGAAAAGGAAGGCGATTTTAAGGCAAAAGCTGATAAAAATCTGTGGTAAAAAGGCTAGCTATCTGTCTGAGGAGCTCAGTGCAGAGCACACCAAGGGTTGGACCAACGTCGGTGGTGGCAGAGAAGGAACTGAAGGGTTCATAGCCCGTGCATGTGCATTAGCTGCCTGGCGTAATCTACGCATGCGCGAACTACTTGTCACTAGCCCTGCTATTGAAATCTTTTGGCTGGGCGCACTGCAGTGCCCAAACACCTAGCTATGTCTACACTGTCCCCATTTTGCAGAAAAAATATGCAAATGAGGCAAAGTGTGGAATATCGCCATGCCTCATTTGCATAATTAACGAGACTCCATTTTTGCGCAAAACCCCCTTCTTGCACAAGAGCCATTCTTCCACATTTTTTCAGGAAGAATGGCTCTTGCACAAGAGGGGGGTTTTGTGTAAAAGCCTCTTGTGCAAAAATGGAGCCTCATTAATTAGACAAATGAGGCGAGGCAATATTCCACACTTCACCTCAAGTGCATATTTTTTCCGCTATACGGGAGCAGTATAGACACAGCCCTTAGGTGGAGCACTCACAGGGACACACCTCAACGAAGAACCTTCATTTTTGCCCCCTCTCCCAGAGCCTAAGGGAGCCTCACAAGCACCTTGGCACCTCCCCAGCCATAGGTGGTTGAAAGGAGTGAAGGGAATATTTTCCTCTGCTTCTCAGGTGGGGGCCAGGTCAGTGAGGTGGTTATTCTTTTTTTTAGGGAGGTGGGGTTGGTTGGTTGCTTGTTTTTTTATTTCTCACTTGTGTGGCCCCCAACAGATTTTTCTGTGGGTTATAGAATCATAGAATCAGAGGGGGAAAAGAGACCCCAGGAGTCATCGAGTCCAACCCCCTGCCCAAAGCAGGACCAACCCCAACTCAGTCATCCCAGCCAGGGCTTTGTCGAGGGATGGAGATTCCACCACCTCCCTAGGGAACCCATTCCAGTGCTTCACCACCCTCCTAGGGAAATAGTTTTTCCTAATATGCAAGCTAGACCTCCCCCACTGCAACTTGAGACCATTGCTCCTTGTTCTGCCATCTGCCTCTCTCCATCCTCTCTGGAACCTTCCTTCAGGAAGTTGAAGGCTGCTATCAAATCCCTCCTCACTCTGCTCTTCTGTAGACTAAATAAGCCCAAATCCCTCAGCTTCTCCTAGTAGGACATGTGCTCCCGCCCCCTAATCATTTTGATTGCCTCTACTGTACTCTCCAATTCATCCACGTACTTTCTGTAATGGGGGGCCCCAGAATTGGATGCAATACTCCTGATGTGGCCTCACCAGCACCAAATAAAGGGGAATAATCACTTCTCTGGATCTGCTGGCAATGCTCCTCCTAATGCAACCTAATATGCCATTAGCCTTCTTGACTACAAGTGCACGCTGTTGACTCCAGCTTCTCATCCACCTTAATCCCCTGGTCTCTTTCTGATGCACTGCTACTTAGCCAGTTGGTCCCCAGACATAGCAGCTCTTGGGATTCTTCCTTCCCAAGTGCAGGACTCTGCTCTTGTCCTTGTTGAACTTCATCAGATTTCTTTTGGCCCAAACCTCCAATTTGTCTAGGTCACTCTGGACTCTATCCCTGCCCTCCAACATACCTACCTCTCCCTCTAGCTTAGACTACATCTAGACTTTTTCTTCTTTAGGAAGAAGCTTTTCCAGAAGTGATCTTCTGAAAAAACTTCTTCTGAAAGAGCGCGTACACACTGCCAGAGTGCATTGAAAAAGCGATTTGCTTTTTTGAAAGATAGCATCCACACTGAATGGACGTTATCTCGCATTTAAGCTGTGATTGTTATGGACAGAATGACCACCAGGGCACTTGTGCTTTTTCCTCCTTTCGAAAGAACTCCCTCTTCCCTCTTCATACATGCTTTTTTCCAAAAGAGCGCTTTTGGAAAAAGGTTTCTTCCTTGTGGAAAGAGGTTTACCTCTTTGTTCTTTTGATTTTTTTCAAAAGAATATAGTTGCAGTGTGGACGTAAGTGAAGTTTTTTCAGAAAAATGGCTGTTTTTCTGAAAAAGCTCTGTAGTGTAGACATAGCCTCAGTGTCATCCGCAAACTTGCTGAGGGTGCAATCCATCCACTCATCTAGGTCATTAATAAAGATGTTGAACAAAACCAGCCCCAGAACTGACCCTTGGGGCACTCTGCTTGATACCGACCACCAAACAGCCATTGATCACTGTCCATGGAGCTCAACCATATCTAGCCAGCTTTTTGTCCACCTTACGGTCCATTTATCCAAGCCACACTTCCTTAACTTGCTGGCAAGAGTAGTGTGGGAGACTGTATCAAAAGCCTTGCTAAAGTCAAAGTATATCACATCCATCGCCTTCCCCATAGCCAGTTCCCTCTTCATAGAAGGCAATCAGGTTGGTCAGGCATGACTTGCCCTTGTGAACCAGTGTTGACTGTTCCTGTTCACTTCCTTCTCTCGGAGGGGATAATGGACCCACAGGGGCATTGAACTCTGGGAGAGGGGGCACATGTCCATGGTACTTTGGGCTCTTGAGGGGGAAAACAGACCCACTGGAGCACTGGATTCAATGCGGGGGGGCACATCTATGGTACTGTTGGCAGGAAAACAGAGCCACTGAAACTTTGGGAGGGAGAATGGCCATGGGGGCACTGGGCTCTTGGGAGGGGACACTGGACCCACAGAAACATCGGGTTGGGGGAAGAATGCCTCTGGGGTCTTGGGAGGGCAAGGCCCACATGGGCACTGGTGTCTGGAGGGAAAACACCCCCAAGGGGCACTGAGCTCTTGGCAGGAACAATAGACCCACGGGTTGTTGGGCTCCAGAGGGAGCATGTCTAGAGTGGAACCAGACACTTGATGGGGGGACAACATGGCTGTGTTGGAGGGAACATGTACATGAAGCCCTGGTCTCTTGTGGGGAGGGAACAGACCCACAGGAGTGATGCCAATGAGGCTCTGGACCCAAGGAGGGGACAACAGATGTAATGGGGCATTGTGGGGAACATGCCCATGAGGCACTGGACTCTTGAGAGGGAGACAGACCCACATGGGTGGTGGGCTCTAAGGGAAACAAGTCAGTGGGGCACTGGGCTGCTGGGACATTTATGGGGAATATATCCACAGAGGCTCTTGGATTTACGACCAACCTACAGGGGTGCTGGGCTTAGAGGGGAACATGGCCATGCAGCACTTGGTTCTTTGGATGGTGGCAACACACCCACATAGGTCATTGGGCTCTGGAGGGAAACAATGCCCATGGAGTTCAGGGATCTTGGTGTGAACAAGACCTAAGGGGCATTGGGCTGAGGGAAAATGTCCCCATGGATACTGGGCTGGACCACAGAGCTAAATTGTCTTTGGGGCCGGGCGGAACACGTCCATGCAGAACTGAATTCTTTTGCAGACAGCCCCAGAGAGCCCCTGGGCTCTGAGGGAATATGTCAACGGGGTACTGGGCTCTTCGGGGGAGATAACAGATGCATAGGAGCATTGGGTCTCGAGGGAAAACTCACCCCTGTGGCACTGGACTCTTGGCGCGCACAAAGACCCACAGGGTGTTGGGGGAAACATATCCATGGGGCACTGGGCTCTTGGCAGGACGAATAGAGCTGGGGGCTTTGAGATTTGGGGGACACCTGTCCATTGGGCTGGGACAAAAGAGCTAAAGGATCTTCCCTGGGGGGAACAGTTCCATGGAGCACTAGGCTCTTGGGGGTAAGAGACAACAAACTCACAGGTGCTTTGTGGGTAATCAAGGCTCTTGGTTAAAGAATAACAGACCCACAGGATTCGTGAGCTTGGGGGGGGGGGGGGAGAATATCTCCACTGGGCTCTTGTGAAGGGACAACAGATCCACAGGGACTTGTGTGTGGAGGGGAAACATGTCCACAGGGTACTGGGTTCCCATGAGAACAAATCAGACCCACAGGGGCTGGGGGAACATGTCCACAGGGTACTAGGCTGTTGAAGGCAGCCAACCCCATAGTGGTGATGGGGTCTGGGGAGATCGTTCTTGGGCACTGGGATGTTCCACGGGAACAAGTGACTCATAAACGTGTTGGGAGACTGGGGGAAACATGGCCATGTAGTACTGCATCCTTGGTACCCTCAGGGGCATTGTAGGGGAGACATGTCCATGGGGCACTGAGCTCCCAAGGGTGGGGGACAACAGACCCACTGAAGCTTTGGGGGAGGGGACATGTCCATGGAGTTACTGGACGCTTGCAGGGGGTAACTGATCCACAAGAGCATGGGGCTCTGGAGGAACATGTCCATGGGACATTGGACTCTTGGCAGGGAGACCAGCCCCACGGGGTGTTTGGCTGTAGGGGGAACATGCCCACGGGGCACTGGACTCTTGGTGGGGGGAGCAGACCCACAGGGGCATTGGGCTATGGGGAGAACATGTTCATGGAGCACTGGGCTCTTGGAGAGAAGCCGTATCCATGGAAGCACACAGATGGTGCAGCACATGGCACAGTCTGAGCTGTGCCATGGGCTGCAGGTTGGCAATACACCCATCTCCCCGCACACAGCCTGTGCAGTTCAAAGGCAAAGAAATGTTTATTCTTCCCAGGTCAGAAAAAAGACCTTTCTGGCTGTTATATTTTTACAAACACTCACCCCTTTCGCTGCACCGCCAGACCCTGGCCAGGTATCCCAGGCCCCGCTGTGCCCCCACCAGTATCACTGAAATTCATGCCTCCACCCTGCCCATCTGCTGCTGTTTTGGACATTGACGAGGGCTGGGTAGCAGTGGGCCCATGGAGAAACTTAGTCCATTGAGGAGTGCCCACCCCAGCACTCCAGGAAGTGGTTGTGACCATCCGACAGGCCCATGTGTGCGCATTGCTGTGTCACATCAGCTTCTGGGTTGGGCCCCTCTCTAAAGCCAGGTGAGATTGTCCTGGTGTTCACAGCCTGGTGGAGAGGGCTCAGAGCCTCAGGGTGCAGCTCACTGCCATCAGTGACTCGTGGTAGCTCTCGGGAGGTGACTCTGCCATCAGTGACTCATGGTAGCCCCTTTGTGCCCCTGCCAACATTTTAACTGCTCCGTGGCCCCACATGCCCACTCCCCTGCCCAGTCAGTGCACTGAGAGACTGGGCGTGACAACCCCACTTCGACAGGAGCTGGCCGGAATGAGATCAACCCAGGAGTGTGGGCTCCTGGACCAGAAAGCTGCTACGGGCTGGCCCACTTCTGTTCCTCTGCAAAACCTGAACAGGGCAGGTGAGGGGGATAGTTTTTAGCTCTTCTGCTTCCTTGAGATGATACAGTGAAGTCAGGGCGAGCTGGTGAGAGTCATAAAAGCTGCCAGCGCTGGAGGCCACTGATCAGAATCACGGATCTCCTTCAGCTGGGTGAGCGGAAGGAGCTGAGGCTATGGGGGGGGGGGGGGAGGGTGTACGAACCCATGTGCTCTGCCCAGGGATGAGGGGAACTCTTGGCATGAGCAGCCCCTATTCTAGTCCTCCTGGAGCTGAGGAAAGGAACTGTCAGTCCAAGTGTGTCTGTGTAGTGCTGTCCGGACAGGGTCCCAATTGCAGCTGGCTCAGTGCATCACCAGGCGTGACAGGGCTTTGATCCTGGTTGGGGTCTGCACAGCAGCTAGCACAACCCTGATCTTGGTGGGGGTCTGGGAAGCAGCAGGGTTACATGGCCTCAATATTGGGGGGAGGGGTGTTGGTGCAGCACCTCTCACAATGATTCCCTGCTCAGGCAGGGTCTGCAGAGCACCCAGGACTTGGGGAGGAGCAGGAATTGGGCTGGGGTCTCCACTCACTCCAAAGAGGTTCTGGCTGGATCTTGGGAGCTTGGAAGTGTTTCTAACGTGCCCCATCTTGGGCTAGCTGAGCACTGAGCAGCATTCAGACCCATGGTAAGCTGAGTCCATGTTAGACTAAGACACCTTATTTCTCCTTGGCAGCTGGGGTACCAGGCAGGAAAGAGGGGTGGGGTCTAAGGCAGGCACCCTAGTGAGGACTGTCTCAGGGACACTCGGAGAGCCCTCAATGGCTACTCTGGAAGAAGCCCCCGCCCCGGATCAGGACAAAGGGACACGTTACAAAGACATGGATCATCAGGTCACTGGCTTGGCTCCTTGTTCCAGGGCTCAAGTCACTTCCTGAGCGTTCGTCTGCAGAGGACTTTGTTCCTCACTGTCCCATGGAAGGAAAGGTCTGCCAGGTGCACCTGAGCACACACGTAGTTTGTAATAGTGCAAATCCGAGAGGCCCCGTCCCCGTGGGCTCACGCTCTGGTTAGTGGGTAAGGCAGCCATGTCCCATGCCTGCAGTTCTGGACACACGAGACACTGGAGTTCAGGCTTTTCCCACTTTCCTGGGATTTGCATGTCATCAACCATCTTCTAACCTCTTCTCATTCACAACAGGTTCGAGCCCCAACTCGCCACCCCTCACTCCTGGCCACCCCAGAGGCACAGAGAATGTCCTGGTCCCCTCCTGGAGCGTGCAATGTGGGGGACCCTGTGGGAACCCGACTGTCTGGAGAAGCGGCACAATCCTCAGGTTGGTGCTGAACAGCTCGTCAACCATCACTGTCCACCCCAAGCCCCGCCCAGTCCCCCCTGCCACCCGGACGAGCCCTTGCAGAAAGGCAGCTCTCTACCACGCAGGCAGGGCAGGAGCCTTTTCAACCCCACTGGCCCCTTACGCCCCTGCCAGGCCCTGAGGGGAGAGCAGGTGGAAACACATGGCCAGGCATGGCAGGGCAGCTCCCTGGAGCAGAGATCCTGGTCCATGGCTGATGCCAAGCAGGAGGGTAATTCTCAGAGAGCAGCGGGCTCCTCTGAGGGTGACCTGCAGCTGCTGCAGCCAGACAGCCCGTCCATTCCATGGGTGAGACTTGGGGAGAGGACAGCGTGGCAGACAGGGAGCCAAGAGTTGAGAGCGAGTCACTGGTCAGGGAGCGTCCAGACTCCTTCAGCCATTGGCGACTCAGACCAGCACCGCTCGTCACTGGTTCATGGGCTCCTCTTCTTCCATCGGCTCATCCTGCGGCCTGCAGCAGAGGAAACCAGCCACCTTAGTCAGAGGGGGGCAGCTCCCCCCAGCATCCTCAGGGCTGTAGCAGGAATTCCCCACACTCCCTGCTCAGTGGGGTGGGAGGGAGGGAATCTTCCCACCATCTCCCAGAGGTGCAGCTGGAATTTCCCACATTTCATTTCAGGGAGAGTAAGAAATACAAGAACTTTGTGTAGAATTTCTGAGCTCCCCCATGCTCCGAGGTGTCCCCCAAAGTGGGTTAGGATGGCCCCACATCCCCTGCCCTGCTGTGAGCATTCACATATGTGGGTGACACTGAGGAAATGAGGGAGCTGCATCATCCTCACGTTACCCACTCCAGGGGGAAGCTGAGCCCAGCGCTCGAGTTTCCACTCCGGGGGAGCTGAGCCTGGTGCCCGTGTTCCCATGCTGGGGGGAAGCTGAGCCCGGCGCCCGTGTTCCCACGCTGGGGGAGCTGAGCCCAGCGCCCGTGTTCCCACGCCAGGGGAGCTGAGCCCAGCGCCCGTGTTCCCACGCCAGGGGAGCTGAGCCCAGCACCCGTGTTCCCACGCCGGGGGGAAACTGAGCCTGATGCCCGTGTTCCCACGCCAAGAGAGCTGAGCCCGACGCTCGTGTTCCCATGCTGGGGGAGCTGAGCCCAGCGCCCGTGTTCCCGCACCAGGGGAGCTGAGCCCAGCGCCCGTGTTCCCGCGCCGGGGGAGCTGAGCCCAGCGCCCGTGTTCCCGCGCCGGGGGAGCTGAGCCCAGCGCCCGTGTTCCCGCACCAGGGGACCTGAGCCCAGCGCCCGTGTTCCCACGCCGGGGGAGCTGAGCCCAGAGCCCGTGTTCCCGCGCCGGGGGAGCTGAGCCCAGCACCCGTGTTCCCGCGCCGGAGGAGCTGAGCCCAGCGCCTGTGTTCCCGCGCCGGGGGAGCTGAGCCCAGCGCCCGTGTTCCCACGCCAGGGGAGCTGAGCCCAGCGCCCGTGTTCCCACACCGGGGGAGCTGAGCCCAGCGCCCGTGTTCCCGCACCGGGGGAGCTGAGCCCAGCGCCCGTGTTCCCACGCCAGGGGAGCTGAGCCCAGCGCCCGTGTTCCCGCACCGGGGGAGCTGAGCCCAGTGCCCGTGTTCCCACGGGTCAGAGGAGCTGAGCCCCGCCGTGTCCCACCCCATTCCTGCCAGGGGAGCTCAGGTCTCATACCCACCCTGCTCTGTTGTCCTCTGTGGGTTTTCTACTCTCTGAGGGTATGTCTACACTACCCCGCTAGTGCGAACTAGCGGGGTAATGTATGCATACCGAACATGCAAATGAAGCCCGGGATTAGAATTTCCCGGGCTTTATTTGCATAACCCGGCCGGCGCCATTTTTAAATGCCGGCTTGTTCGAACCCCGTGCCGCGCGGCTACACGCGGCACGGGCTAGATAGTTCGGACTAGCAAGCCATTCCGAACTATCTGTACGCCTCGTTCCACTAGGGTGGTAGTGTAGACATATCCCTTCTTTCTCTCAGGCCTGGGGAGCTGCTGAGTGGCTGGCCAGGCTCTCCTGCATCAGGCACCCTGGAGTCTCTTGCATTGCAGTTGCAAGCCCTGAGCACTGAACACCTTGGACTGATCTTTCCCTAGTGGGTGCCCTATGGCCCCATGGACCGGCTCTGAGCTGCGGGAATTCTCTGCGCTGCCTTGGTGCCTCTGAGGGCCGTTTGTGCTGCATTCCCAGAGCCGGTGCAGGCTGGGCTCAGGAAGTTGCTGGTTACGGACTGGGGGCTGGTGGTAGGTTGTGACTCCTCTCAAAAGCTGGCATCTGCCGGGAGGTCCCGCAGGTACACAGCTTGCCTATGCCATGGCTGGCAGCACACTGGCACCATGCTGCCAAGGGGCTCAAGGCCAGAGAGGGTGCTGGGGTTTGGGAGACCCAGGGGCTACAGGGAATGGCATCATCACCTCTTCTCCGCCATCGCCGCCACTGACAGGGAGGCCAAGGCCGTCACGGTCTCCACCTCTTCTGGGTCATGGTGTTGCGCTTCCAGGAAGGAGCAGCTCACCTTGGAGGCAAAGCGCTGCACAGCGCCCCAGTACTGACCTGAAAGAGAGACGGGGCTTAGGGGGCCCCCCCTCCATGCAGGCTCCTCATTCTCAGAGTGGGGGGGAAGGAGGAGAGGGGGAGGGGGCTTGCTGTGTACAGGGAGCAGGTGGAGCCTCTGGGGGTCTGGGCTCGCCTGCATTAGAGGCTGCCCCAAGTTCCCTGGGGTGAGTGGCTAGGTTCAGCCTTCTCGGAGAGGGAGACGTGTCCTGTGGCACTGGGGCCGGGCCCTTGACTGCAGCTCTAGGCAGTATCAGGGAGGGCATCTGCAGCCACAGAGCCAAGGAGCTGGGAGTCCAGCAGCCCCTCCCGCCCTAGCTAAGGCAGCTGCTGAGTACCCATGGTGGGGTTACTGGGGTCTGGCCTTGGAGGCTGATCCCACCCAGAGCCCGTTTCTGACTGCCCTGGAGTCGGCTCCTCCCAGCGACACTCACTCTGGACCCGCATCACTGCTTCCAAGGAGCGCACGGCGTTGGGGTTCGGCTTCTGCCTCACGCTCTCCTCTGGGAGAGGATCCAGCTGCAGGGACAAACACCAGCAAGGTCATGAGTGCTGCTCCCAGCCTTGAGGGGAGCTCAGGGAGAGTCATGTGATTCCCCTCAGTCCCAGGGGGCTACACAGCTGCACCCTGCTGCCCTGCATGCGGATTCTAGGGCAGTCTGGCTCCTGTCCATCTGCACGGCTAAGAGTGGAAGAGGAGAAGACTTGTGGGGACCACAGGGCCTGTGATAACAGATCAGCCCTGAGTGGGCAGTTCCCAAGTCCTGCCCCCACATGCCCTCCCCGATACTGAGAAGACAGCAGGCCCCTGGGCTGTGGGGGAAGGGGTACCCTGCCACGTGACAGTGTCCAGTGGACAGGAGCTGGACGAGTGCCTCTCCTCTAACAAGTCCCAAGATTTGCCTCACTGGAGCCACTGCCCTGCCCTCCCCACTGGGGCTGGGGAGCAATGCCAGAGCTCACCACCTCACCTCTTTGCCCAGCAGGGCAGCCACACAGGCCTCTGAGGCATCGCAGATGGCCGTGAGGTCATGACCCCCTTCTAGGGCGAGGACGATGGCTCCCCCTGCCAGACTCATCAGCTGTCGGGTCATGTAGCCGAAGCCTGCGGAGGAAGAAGCCAAAGGGGCCGGCTATCAGCCACCCTGCTGCACTGCTCATGCCCCGGCACCCTGCCCTGGCCAGCAGAGGAGTGGGCTGCACAGGGGCACGCAGCTGGCATCGGGCCCCAGCCCAGACTGTCAGCCTCGGGAAGTCTGCACCGCTGGGACCACGTGTGCCTGCAACTGGGCAACAGACTGACCTGCCACCTAGGGCTGGGTAGCTCCCTCGTGGCCCTCCGGCCTCCTGCAGCCAGCAGGGCTGAGCCACTCCCACCAGGGGGCATGGGGTGGCTGCTACATCACAGAGCATAGACGTGGGTAGCTATTACAAGACCCACCCAGGCACAGCCCCCGTGCCCTGGCCTTTGCTGCGTGGAGAGCCCCTCTGGGCCAGCACTGCTGTGGGAGCAGGGCCAGCAGCTCTCCCCTCCTCCGAGCATCCACACTCCTCCCCCACTGGCCTCCTGTAGCAGCTCCGGACAGCCCCAGCCCCACCGTGCTTCCTAACCAGCCAGGGCACGAGCATCAGCTGCAGCTCCTTACATTTGGCAGAGACTTTGTAGCCTCCCAGAGGTGGTGGGTGGCCGTCAGCTGCGTCAAACCCCGCAGACACCAACACCACCTCCGGAGAGAACTCGTGGGCAATCGGCATCACGACAGTCCTGCCAGGGAAGAAAACAATCCACGTTCAGCAAGGGCGATGGCTTGCGGCCGAGTACACAGCAGGGCTGGGCAGCTAGAGTATGTGGAGCAGCATTGACAGACACACCCAGCTGGCAGACACAAGTCTCTGCACAAAACTACAGTGGTGACAGGCCCTGTGTAAACACGGTCACTGGATCTTTATAGAGACCAGCACACGACTGGGTCAGAAGGGGAGGAGAGGCTAGGAAGGGACGGGGAAGGGGCAGACGGGATGAGGCGCGACGTGGGCAGGAGGGGAGGTTGGGAAGAGATGGAGAGTGGGAGGCTGGAAGAGGCAGACAGGGTGAGGTGTGATGGGGCAGACGGGGAGGGGAGGCTGGGAGAGGCAGACAGGGTGAGGTGTGACGGGCAGACTGGGAGGGGAGGATGGGAGAGGCAGACAGGATGAGGTGTGATGGGGCAGACGGGGAGGGGAGGCTGGGAGAGGCAGACAGGGCGAAGTGTGATGGGGCAGACGGGGAGGGGAGGCTGGGAGAGGCAGACAGGGTGAGGTGTGACGGGGCAGACGGGGAAGGGAGGCTGGGAGAGGCAGACAGGGCGAGGTGTGACGGGGCAGACGGGGAAGGGAGGCTGGGAGAGGCAGACAGGGCGAGGTGTGACGGGGCAGACGGGGAAGGGAGGCTGGGAGAGGCAGACAGGGCGAGGTGTGACGGGGCAGACGGGGAAGGGAGGCTGGGAGAGGCAGACAGGGCGAGGTGTGACGGGGCAGACGGGGAAGGGAGGCTGGGAGAGGCAGACAGGGCGAGGTGTGACGGGGCAGACGGGGAAGGGAGGCTGGGAGAGGCAGACAGGGTGAGGTGTGACGGGGCAGACGGGGAGGGGAGGCTGGGAGAGGCAGACAGGGCGAGGTGTGACGGGGCAGACGGGGAAGGGAGGCTGGGAGAGGCAGACAGGGTGAGGTGTGACGGGGCAGACAGGGAAGGGAGGCTGGGAGAGGCAGACAGGGCGAAGTGTGATGGGGCAGACGGGGAGGGGAGGCTGGGAGAGGCAGACAGGGTGAGGTGTGACGGGGCAGACGGGGAAGGGAGGCTGGGAGAGGCAGACAGGGTGAGGTGTGACGGGGCAGACGGGGAAGGGAGGCTGGGAGAGGCAGACAGGGCGAGGTGTGACGGGGCAGACGGGGAAGGGAGGCTGGGAGAGGCAGAGAGGGCGAGGTGTGACGGGGCAGACGGGGAAGGGAGGCTGGGAGAGGCAGACAGGGCGAGGTGTGACGGGGCAGACGGGGAAGGGAGGCTGGGAGAGGCAGACAGGGCGAGGTGTGACGGGGCAGACGGGGAAGGGAGGCTGGGAGAGGCAGACAGGGCGAGGTGTGACGGGGCAGACGGGGAAGGGAGGCTGGGAGAGGCAGACAGGGCGAGGTGTGACGGGGCAGACGGGGAAGGGAGGCTGGGAGAGGCAGACAGGGCGAGGTGTGACGGGGCAGACGGGGAAGGGAGGCTGGGAGAGGCAGACAGGGCGAGGTGTGACGGGGCAGACGGGGAAGGGAGGCTGGGAGAGGCAGACAGAGTGAGGTGTGACGGGGCAGACGGGGAGGGGAGGCTGGGAGAGGCAGACAGGGCGAGGTGTGATGGGGCAGACGGGGAGAGGAGGCTGGGAGAGGCAGACAGGGGGAGGTGTGACGGGGCAGACGGGGAGGGGAGGCTGGGAGAGGCAGACAGGGGGAGGTGTGACGGGGCAGACGGGGAGGGGAGGCTGGGAGAGGCAGACAGGATGAGGTGTGATGGGGCAGACGGGGAAAGGAGGCTGGGAGAGGCAGACAGGGCGAGGTGTGACGGGGCAGACAGGGAAGGGAGGCTGGGAGAGGCAGACAGGATGAGGTGTGATGGGGCAGACGGGGAAGGGAGGCTGGGAGAGGCAGACAGGGCGAGGTGTGACGGGGCAGACGGGGAAGGGAGGCTGGGAGAGGCAGACAGGGTGAGGTGTGACGGGGCAGACGGGGAAGGGAGGCTGGGAGAGGCAGACAGGATGAGGTGTGACGGGGCAGACGGGGAGGGGAGGCTGGGAAGGGATGGGGAGAGGCAGACAGGGCGAGGTGTGACGGGGCAGACGGGGAAGGGAGGCTGGAAGAGGCAGACAGGGCGAGGTGTGACGGGGCAGACGGGGAGGGGAGGCTGGGAGAGGCAGACAGGGCGAGGTGTGATGGGGCAGACGGGGAGGGGAGGCTGGGAAGGGATGGGGAGAGGCAGACAGGGCGAGTTGTGAGGGGGAGATGGGGAGGGGAGGCTGGGAAGGGATGGGGAGAGGCAGACGGGGTGAGGTGATCGGACAGGGAGGGGCACGGCTGTGAACAGAACCCTCCAGAGGAAGGCTACCTGAAAGCTGCCAAGTACTCCGGATCGCCCATGGGTGGGTCAAGCCCACCAGTCCAAGCCACGTTGACGTTAAATCCCTTGCCAGCGCCAGAGCCAACCTGGAAGAGAACAGGAGAGCGCTGCAGCAGGGGGCGTGGTGAGCAATGCAGGGCCCCGCATGCCCTCTGTGCCATGCCAGGGCAGCTCCCCAGCCAGGACTGGCTGCAGGTCCAGGCTGGAGACTCGCATGCTCCACAGCCGACGTGGCCTGGTCCTTGGGCTCAGGCTGCCCCTCACACGGACTGTCCAGCAGAGCCCTGACGCCCGGTAAGGAGCTGTGGGGTCTCCCTACAACCTGGGCACCAGGGCCTGGACGTCCCTGAAATAATCCCCAGGGAGATTCCTGCTGGGCCTGCATCAGGGTTGCTCCAACCCTGAGATAGCTGCCCAAGGTGACGCTGGCTGGCGGCAGCTTGATGGACAGGGTGGATCTCAGCGCATCTGCTGCTGGAGAGCTGTCCTCGGCCAGACAGCGGCCTTGTCCCACACAGCTGGGCGTGTGTGGAAGGAGGCGCTGACACTCCCACCTGTGCCCAGCAGCTGCCTGGTGAAACTATGGGGATTGTAGCACGGGCAGGGAGGAGTGGAGCAGAAAACAGCTCGAGGTGCCTAGTAACTGCAGCTACCGGCTGAGCATCGTAACCCGCCCACAGCCGCTGGGGCACCCACCTGGACGAGGGACGGGAGCTCGACAAGCCACTCGCTTCACAGCACAAACCCCTGTGAACACTTTGCAAAGGGGCTGAGCGGGCTCCTTGTTCAGGCCTTCGCCCTCCGTGCTCCTGGAGCCAGGCTGGCCTCCCGGGTGATGTAGGGACAACACAGCCGGGGTGGGGGCTGGCACAGCGCAGCCCTGGGGGAGGCTGGGTGGTTGTGGGCAGGGCGGCCGTGGGGGGGGACCACCTCAGGACTAAGCAGAGCTCAGTCAAGGACAGAGGAGAGGTGCTGAGCACACTCGAGTGGCAAAACAGCACAGACCCTGCTCTGCCTCCCTCGCCCTGGCCAGCCTCCCCTGCTCAGACCTTCCATAATCTCACCCAGCCTCTCCAAGCAGAAGGAGCCCCGTGGCCCTGCCCAAACTTCCCAAATCAGCCTGCACCCGTACAAACTTCCCCTTCTCTTGTCCAAGCTTTGCTGATCCCCGGTCTCCACCCAGCTTTTCCCTGTCGATCCTGCAGATCTTGTACGAAGGGACACCCAGGCTCCAAGCAATGGAGAATGCTCGTCCCTGGGGGGCTGTTCTGATGGGTGTGCCCCTCCCTCCATTAAATCATTACACCCTGTTTCCAGTCTCACTTTGTCTGGCTTCAGCTTCAGCCACTGGATTTCCTCCTGCTTATATCTGCAAGATTAAAGAGCTCCCTCCTCTCAGAAATCTCCTCCCTGTGTGTGTGCTTTCAGGCCGGCTCTTTCTTGCTCCCCGTTAAGCGAAGGAGCTGCCACGTCTTCAGCCCCTCGACCTCAAGCAGGCTCGCCAGAGCTGGGACGGCTCATGGACCAAAACATGCCAGGCTCCACCTGGTCAGGAGCACACGACCACCATTGGCTCTTGGCAGGCCTCCATGTGAACTTCCGTGATGCACAGGAGGATGATGCTCATAAGAGTGCCAAAGGGGTCAGAATGAGTCCATTCAACAGGGAATCTGGCTAATTCTGCTCTTTCCATGCTCCAGCTTGCCCCCCGCCACACATGCTGCTCCCACCCTCTTGCCTCCCAGAAGACACGGAGCTGAGGGAATCTGGGAGAGGCTCAGAGACCAATGCTCTCACCTCATCCGCTGCCCCGCTGCCAGGGAAAAAGTTGCCGTCGTCATGGCGATGTAATGAGATGTAGAGAATATCTGGGTCTTTGTAGAACACTTGCTGGGTGCCGTTGCCATGGTGAACATCCTACGTGAGAGAGAGGCTGTAAGCAAGCTCCATTTTCTCTGTCCATGGATGGCTCCAGAGCCAGCAGCCCAGAGGAGCCCAGGCACAAAGACAGCACAGATCTCCGACAAGTGCCTTCTAGGGGACAGTGGCACCAGGCTTTGGCCTTTCTCCTGCCCCACCTACGCTGGAAGCATCAAGAATACTGAGAAGATGAAGACCCTCCCCAAGATACAAGGTGGTCTGGTGAGGCCACATCTGGAGTACTGTGTCCAGTTCTGGGCCCCCCACTACAGAAAGGACATGGGAGGCATTGGAAAGGGTCCAGCGGAGGGCAACCAAAATGATTAGGGGGCTGGAGCACATGACCTATAAGAAGAGGCTGAGGGATTTGGGTTATTTAGTCTGCAGAAGCGAAGAGTGAGGGGGGGTTTGACAGCAGCCTTCAACTTCCTGAAGGGAGGTTCCAAAGAGGATGGAGAGAGGCTGTTCACAGTAGTGATGGATGGCAGAACAAGGAGCAATGGGCTCAAGTTACAGTGGGGGAGGTCCAGGTTGGATATTAGGAAAAACTGTTTCACTAGGAGGGTGGTGAAGCACTGGGATGGGTTACCTGGGGAAGTGGTGGAATCTCCATCCCTAGAGGTGTTTAAGTCTCTGCTTGACAAAGCCCTGGCTGGGTTGATTTAGTTGGGATTGGTCCTGCCTAGAGCAGGGGGCTGGACCTGATGACCTCCTGAGGTCTCTTCCAGCTCTGTGATTCTATGATTCTACGGTGCCTGTCCTCTCCAGAGCGAGGAAGAGGTGGACTGGATAATAAACTTACACTGGCCAGGTTCTGATCAGGGCAAGATGGAGCAGCTCTGAAGAGTATGAACATAAGAAGATAAGAACGGCCGTACTGGGTCAGACCAAAGGTCCATCTAGCCCAGTATCCTGTCTGCCGACAGTGGCCAGCACCAGGTGCCCCAGAGAGGGTGGACCAAAGACAATGATCAAGCGATTTGTCTCCTGCCATCCCTCTCCAGCATCTGACAAACAGAGGCCAAGGACACCATTTCTATCCCCTGGCTAATAGCCTTTTATGGACCTAACCTCCATGAAATTATCTGGCTTCTCTTTAAACTCTATGGGTACGTCTACACTACAGCGCTAGTTCGAACTAACTTAGTTCGAATTAGTTAATTCGAACTAAGCTAATTCGAACTAACGCGTCTAGAACTAAAAACTAGTTCAAATTAGCGTTTTGCTAATTCGAACTAGCAAGTCCACATTGAGTGGACTCTGAACAGGGCTTAAGGATGGCCGGAAGCAGTGCCGGCAGGGCATCAGAGGAGGACTTAGAGCATGGAGATGCTGTCTCAGGCTAGCCGAGGGCTGCGCTTAAAGGGTCCCGACCCCCACCCAGGACAGACAGTTCTAAGGGGTGCCCCGCTTGCAAAGAAGTTCTGGCTTGGAGTGCCCGGAGTACCCACACTGGGCACATCACACCACTCAGCCATCAGCCCGGCTGCACTTGCCGCAGGCTGCCATCTGGGGAGAGGGGGCAATCGGGGGGCTGCAGGAGAGCTTCCACCCCCAGAAGCCCGCAGAGCCAGCCCAGTCCTCCCCATTGGGGGCTCGTACCCCAATCCTCCCTCACCTCCTTCCACTTACCCTTCCCTAGCCCCCCTTCTTATTGATGTACAAAATAAAGATAACGTTTCTTCCAACATTGACTCTGTCTTTACTGAACAAAACTGGGGGAGACTGGGAAAAGGAGGTGGGAGAGGGGAAGAGAAAGGCTGGGAGAGGGGAGGGCAACTAACATGATCAGGGGTTGGGAACAGGTCCCATATGAAGAGAGGCTACAGAGACTGGGACTGTTCAGCTTAGAAAAGAGGAGACGGAGGGGGGACAGGATAGAGGTCTCTAAAAGCAGGGGTTGGGTGGAGAGGGTGCATTCAGAAAAGTTCTTCCTGAGTTCCCATAAAGAAGGACTAGAGGACACCAAAGGAAAGGAATGGGTATCAGGCTTGAAACTAGTAAGAGAAAGTTGTTGTTCTTCATAAAGCAAATAGTTAACCTGTGGAACTCCTTGCTGCAGGAGGCTGTGAAGGCTACAACTAGAACAGAGTTGAAAGGGAAGTGAGATCAAGTCATGGAGGTTGGGTCCATGGAGTAGTCTTAGCCAGGGGGTAGGAGTGGTGTCCCTGCCCAAAGTTTGTGGAAGGCTGGAGAGGGATGGCACGAGACAAATGGCTTGGTCACTGTCTTCGGTCCATCCCCTCCAGGGTCCCTAGGGTTGGCCGCTGTCGGCAGACAGGCTACTGGGCTAGATGGACCTTTGGTCTGACCCAGGACAGCCATTGTAAGCTCAGGGCTCAGGGTCGGGGGTTTCAGTGGACCCCCTTGATTTTCATGCACACCTGCTCCTGGGTGGCCAGGCTGGCAGCTCTCCTGCCCTAGACGGCCACTTTCCTGTGCCTAGTGCGGAGATCGTGGACGAGGTCCACGATGTCCGCACTAGCCCAGGAAGGTGCCCGCCTCTTGCGGTCCAGGGCAAACTCCCGGGAGCCGCCAGCCTGGTCCCGGGAAGAGGGGGTGGGCTGGGGGACATCGGGTGGGTGGCTCTGTGCCGTGCCAGGTGCAGGATCTGCCGGCTGGGTGCTGGCAGGCTTGCACCTGGCACGGGCACCGTAGCCAGCCCGTGCCCCTTTAAGGGGTCCGGGGCCGGGAGGGGGGCATAGAGTTTCCCTGGTGTTGGCCAGAGTGGCCACCAGGGAAACCTGGGGAGGGCTAGCCTCCCACTAGTTCGAATTAAGGGGCTACACACCCCTTAATTCGAACTAGTAAGTTCGAACTAGGCTTAATCCTCGTAAAATGAGGTTTTCTTAGTTCGAACTAAGCGCTCCGCTAGTTCGATTCAAATTCGAACTAGCGGAGCGCTAGTGTAGCGGCTATGAATGTTAGTTCGAACTAACGTCTGTTAGTTCGAACTAACATTGTAGTGTAGACATACCCTATTATAGTCCTAGCCTTCACAGCCTCCTCTGGCAAGGAGTTCCACAGGTTGACTACACGCTGGGTGAAGAAGAACTTTCTTTTATTAGTTTTAAACCTGCTACCCATTAATTTCATTTGATGTCCTCTAGTTCTTCTATTTAGGGAACCAATAAATAACTTTTTTTTATCGGCGCTCTCCACACCACTCATGATTTTATAGACCTCTATCATATCCCCCCTCAGTCTCCACTTTTCTAAACTGAAAAGTCCCAGTCGCTTTAACCTCTCCTCATATGGGACCCGTTCCAAACCCCTAATCATTTTAGTTGCCCTTTTCTGAACCCTTTCCAAGGCCAAAATATCTTTTTTGAGGTGAGGAGACCACATCTGTACACAGTATTCAAGATGTGGGCGTACCATAGTTTTATACAGGGGCAGTAAGATATTCTGGGTCTTATTTTCTATCCCTTTCCTAATAATTCCTAGCATCCTATTTGCCTTTTTGACCACTGCTGCACACTGCGTGGAAGTTTTCAGAGAACTGTCCACGATAACTCCAAGATCTCTTTCCTGATTTGTCGTAGCCAAATTAGCTCCCATCATACTGTACGTAGAGTTGGGGTTATTTTTCCCGATGTGCATTACTTTACACTTATCCACATTAAATTTCATTTGCCATTTTGTTGCCCAATCACTCAGTTTGGTGAGATCTTCTTGGAGTCCCTCACAGTCTGCTTGTGTCTTGACTATCCTAAACAGTTTGGTATCATCTGCAAACTTTACTACCTCACTGCTTACCCCTTTCTCCAGATCATTTATGTTCTTATGTTCTTATGTAAGGCTGGAGAGAACTAGCTGGTACCTTTCTCGGTGTGATTTGTGAGTGGCTCTGGGAGCAGCCATGCAGTCTAGCTGGGTGCAGGATTGTGCTGAGTGATAAGAGCACCTGGGGGCTGGTCACTAGCACACTGTTGTGAGAGACAGCCCAGGCTGGAGAGCTAAGGGGGCACTTAAGGGGTCCCAGTTCCAGGCTGCATCTTTGGGATCCCACCCCCCACCCAGCTCTGCCATGCTCCTCAATCCCGACCTGCGGCCACCTACTAACTTCACCTCCACAGTTCTGCCAGTGCCTCTCCATCCTGACCTGCAGTCACTACTGTCCCACCCACTAAACTCTGCCAGTGCCCCTCAGTCTTGACCCGTAACCCCGATCAGCAAAGCCACTGGCCTCTAAGGCAGGACAATGCTGTATCCGTCAGTCTAAGCTGGCTGCCTGTTGGCTGCGTTACAGTCCAGCTGGCACTCCTGAGAGAAAGAGCACAGCCCTTCCATGTCTATCTACATCACTGGGGACATGTGACTTGTTGCATCATACAGCTGACTGGGCTCTGCCCAGAACTAACAAGCAAGGAGGAACTGTGGGGAACAGCCGAGGAGAGGGTGGAATGGGGAGAAGGTGTGGGGGGAGGAAGGGCTGAAGGAGACTCACCCAGTCCACAATGAGGATTTTACTGAGCTTCCCCTTCTGCTGCAGCTGCTTAGCTGCTATTGCCACTGAGTTGAAAAAGCAGAAACCCCTATAAGGAGGGAAGAGCAGAAGCTTGTTAGTGTCTAGGCCTCCTCCCCAAGCAGCCACCGTGTCCTCCCAGACAGCCACCCCCGCTGCCATGCTGGTTCTCCAGCCTCTCCCCTGCCCTCTGGATGGGGCGGGTGCTCCCTTCCCCTGCCCTCCACCCACTGCCCTCATGGTGGGGCGGGTTTTCCCCTCTCCTCACTGCTTCTCCTCCCCTCTGCTGGTTGGTCCCATACTACACAAGGGGGAGCCAAAGCTGGGTCCATGGCCTGCTCCCTGCAGCAGCCTGGCTCACGCTCTTTGGGCGGAGAGCAGCCAGGGTCAGAGGGAGAGACGAAGGCTCTTACATGGCAGTGGAAGGGTCCGCATGGTGTCCTGGGGGTCGCACCACAGCAAAGCCATTCTGGGGACAAGAGAAAGACTGTGATTGTGGGGCTGTTCTTGCCCATCTCTTCCCCCTGCTCCCAGGACACGGGTCAGGCTTTCCCTGAGGGCATCCGGGGTGCTCTCTCCAACCCAATGCAGCCTAGAGGATACTGAGGTGATCCACACCCGGAAGCGCTTCAGCCTGCCTGGCCACAGGAGTTTTTGTCAGGCTCCGATGGGAGTGTGTCTGCAGGGCCTGTCTAGGGGGAGCCAGAGCTCAGTCCTGGAGCCACTGCACGGAGCCGCCACCATTAGACCCCAGTGATTCTGGTCATGGCACTCAGAGATGTGAAATCCTCCTGCCAGATCCTGCCATCGGTGGCACCTCCCAGCTGGGCCCCTCCTTGCTGGCTGCCATTTGTTCCCATGCTGAATTAGCATCTCTCTTAGCTCGAGAGAAAGGACAGGTCTGGCATGTCTAAGGGACCTGGCTGCCTCTGTTTCTGAGCTGGCTGGCGAGAGGAGCCCTCTCACCACCATGTCAAGCCTGCTGACCCCACCAATGCCCTCCGTTGCCCCATCCAGATAAAGTCCAGGTGCCTACGCCTTCCAGAAGGAAATGCCTGGAGAGGCTGCTGTCCAGGGCTCCAGACATTGGTGGGCCTGCACTAAGGCCTAGAACCACTGCCGAGACCCACACAGGAGGATGAGTGCACCCCTGTGATTCCCCACCATCCAAGGCAATGGCCGGGGGTTCCCACCCCAGCCACTGGCACCGTGCCAGTGCTCATTTCCTGGCCTCCTACTACCTTGAGCTCCCTCGTGGCCACCTTGAAGGCCAGGTCGGTGACGCTGCCGGCGGCCCAGCGGGCAGCATTGGAGGAGTGCAGCTCATTCCAGATAGTGTCGCTGTCCACCTGAAAGCAAGCGGACAGGAATGCAGTGAGCAGGGCAGGCCACCCCGGAAGCGCTTGGGCACGGGGGAGTCTATGAGGGGTCAAAGCATCCATGCGGGCTGGCTCTGGCAGCACCCTGCTGGCTGGCTGCTCGGTGCCACAGGCCGAAGCCCAGGCCTCAGAGGGCAGCCAAAGGGGCTGAATGCCCAAACGCCAGTTCCCAAGCCAGGCAGGCCTCTGCACTCTGAGAGCCCAGGCTGGGCCAGCTTCCAGGGCATCAGCTTCCCACGTGGCCCCGGCCCATGGCTGAGCAGGGCTGGAGGCGGGAGGGAGTCAATGCAGGCTCTGCGCAGTGTGGCTCCCCGGTACCTGGGGCTGGGGCCGGGGTGGAGAAAACGCATTTTACCTTCATTATTTTATTTTATTGCTTAAACAAACATCTTGGTTTGATCAGGGTCACGTCATGGGCCGAGCCAGAGCGGAAACCTCAGTCTCTTCTGATCAAGTCCATGTGTGCGGCTCAAACGCCCCTTGCCCACAGACAGGGGCAGCGTCGCTCTGCTCTGCCTGGGGGAGGGGCCAGCCAGAGGGGAGGAGGGGAGGCAGAGGAGAAAAGGTGCAGATGGGAGGGTGCGGGGCCAGTGGCCCAGCAGCAAGGGCAGGGGAGGTGGAGAGCCAGAGCAGGAGAGAGTGAGACACTTCCTGAAAGAGAAGGAGAGGGAGACAGACAGACAGAGGAGAGTGCAGTGAATGACAGAAACCAGCGCAGCAAGCTGCGAAAGGAAAGAGGCAGCAGAAGAGTCTGGAGCATTGGGCAAGGGGCACAGCTGGTTTGCTCTCCCCTACTGCTACTGCTCTGCCCCTCGAACCCTGCTCCACCTGGGTCCCTCCCTACTCCCCTGGCCTGCCTTGGCTGGGACCAACCCTGCTCTGAGGGCACCAGGCTTCCAGCACCTGGCTGAGCCCCTCCATGACTGTCACGAACAACAGACAGGGGGGAGGGGTTGCCCTGACCCTGGGAGCCCATCGCCTGGAGATGACTGGTCCCTTGAGCTGCTCCGTGGCCACAGGGCCAATGGCTGTCCAGGGGCCAGCGTGCTTGGCTAGGCCCACAGGGCAAGGGCGGGGGGCCTGAGTTACTGAGCCCCAGTGCTACCGGCTCCATCTTGGGGGCGGAGGGTTCCTGCTCTGTCCAGCCTGGGCAAGAGGCCCAGCACCCAGAGCCACCCACCGTGAGACCCTCCCACTAAGCAGAGCCTGTCACTTACCCCCACGCCCCCACAGGGCAGCATGACGAACATCCTCTGCGACAGGATCCCTGCAAGAGAGAGAGGCGGTCAGGGCCAGGGAGAGGGCACTACAGGTTGTCAGGCAGGCAGAAGGAGCAGCTAGGGGGTGGCAGCGAGTGGCAGGAGGCGCCTGAGGGTTGGGGGGCAAGAGGGTGAGGGGGGTAGAAGGTGCCTTGAGGGTGAGGGGGGCAGGAGACACTTGAAAGGGGAAAGGCCTGGGGGCAGGAGACACCTGGCCTGGCTGCCAGGAAAGCGTTCAGCTTTACCTTCCAGCGTTTGGCGGAGACGCATGGCCAGAGCTGGACAGAGCCTGCAGCAGCCGGCACCTGGGCAGGGGGAATGTGCTGGGGAATGATGCAGGGAGCTGAATGGGAGTGTCTGGAGAGCTGGGACGGGGGTTAGTGGCAGCAGTGGGACCAGCTGGGATGGCTGCATGTATCTGCTTCTCCTGAGCCCAGCAGGGCCAGAGGGCAGCACCCCACGGCTATTGCTCCTACCCCTCCCCAGAAGTCAGGGCATCCCAATCAGGCTGCTGCTCAGCTCTCTCCTATGACTGGCTCCTGCCAGGGACCTCAGGAGCCTACCCCATCTGCACTGCCAGGAGTGGGTAGATTAGTTTAGCAGCAGCATCCTGGCCCAGTTGACGCACCCCCTTGGCTTGGACTGAACAACCTCAAGCTGCCTGCAATGGGCGCATGGCGATGAACTGGAGCCAGCGTGCCCCTCCCTGGGGCTAGTGCCATGGCAGGCAGGGGTGGAGGCTTGGCCTGGCCATGTCCACCCCACATTCTGCCTCCAGCTCTGCCTCTGGGGTGGCATTTACTCAGAGCCATGCTGAGCTGCATGCAGTGGAGAACCAGCCCTGGGGTGCACTGGAGCCTGCATTCTGCCTGCAGCTGAGGAAGCCAACCTGCTCAGCTAGGGTACGTCTAGGGGTACGTCTAAACTACATGGCTCCGTCTACAGAGCCATGTAGATTTGTTGTTTTGGCAAAGGCAAATGAAGCCGTGATTTAAATGATCGTGGCTTCATTTACATTTACATGGCTGCCGCGCTGAGCCGACAAACAGCTGATCAGCTGTTTGTCCGCTCAGCGCGCTAGTCTGGACGCTCCCCTGCCGACATCAAAGCCCTTTGTCGGCAGCCCCGGTAAACCTCATCCCACGAGGAATAACGGGGCTGCAGACAAAGGGCTTTGATGTCGGCAGGGGAGCGTCCAGACTAGTGCGCTGAGCGGACAAACAGCTGATCAGCTGTTTGTCGGCTCAGCGCGGCAGCCATGTAAATTTAAATGAAGCCGCGATCATTTAAATCGCAGCTTCATTTGCCTTTGCCTATGTGTCTAATCTACATGCCTCTGACGACAGAGGCATGTAGTCTAGACACAGCCTAGATGACAGGCAGATACTGTTGACAATGCTTCTGTTGACAAAGAGCGCCTAGACTACAGCCAGTTCTGTTGACAAAGCAAGCCGCTCTGTCGACATGACAGTGTAGAGGCAAAGGACAGTGTAGATGCAATAGTGCCTTCTATCGACAGAACTCTGTCGACAAAAGGCGTTATTCCTTGTAGAATGAGGTCTACAGCCGCCGACAAAACTGCCGAGTTCTATCGACGTTATGCCGACAGAACTCAGCAGCAGTGTAGACGCAGGTATAGTTTTGGCGACAAAAGTCCACTTTTGTTGAAAAAACCCTGTAGTCTAGACACACCCCTAGTGTTAGCTGCCTGCTGGGCAGGAGTCAGCCCACTTGGATGCAGGTTTTCCAGCACACCCAGAAGCTCCCTCTGTGATCTGCCCTTAGCCCTCGAGTGTGGGCACAGCACATGATGGGGCCTGGGGATCAGCACCCAGGGGAGAGGGCTGGGCCCCAGTGTGCAGAAGCAGCAAATGGGTCTCAAACTGCACAATGCCCAAAGTGTGCGAGCCCTAAGATGGCTGTGTGCCCAGGGGCATCGGGAACACCAGTCCCCCCAGGAGGCAGTTTGTGCCCAGTGCAGGGTACTGTCCCTATGGGGGAGGGGAGCCCAGGCTCCTACCTGCCAGTTTCCCATTGTCCAGTTTGAGGCGATTGAGGGGGTTGGTGCCGTAGAGGAAGACGTGGCGCTCAGTGTGCACCGACTGCAGCTCCTCCAGGGTTGCTTTGCGTCCCCGCAGACACTGGCAACAAACGGGAGCAGGGCAAGTTAGCAGCCTCGGGCGGCAGGGACGGGGCACTCCTCCTCTGTATGCCCATGTGCCTCCTCTGGCGGGGCTCCCGTCCCTGCCTTACCCGGAGAAGCGACCGGCCTGAATGAGAGCTGTAGGCTGGGATCAGCACCTGAGCACCAGGAAGGAGAGCCTGGGGGTGGATGCGCTGGTGGGCTGGGAGCCCCCACATTTAAGTGAAGACACGTCCACAGCTAGGTCAGTGCCAGGCGGCTTCCAATGGCCTAACTGCATAGAGGTTGAGGCTGTACATGGGCAAGGCTGTGGCTGCAGGGTCAGAGACATGGCACTGCCCAGCGCGGGCTGTCACTGGCATCTGTGGTGATACTTAATGTCCATGCTCTCGGCTATGTCCCAGCGGTGCAAAGCGCGGGGTCAGCAGGGCTGAGGGCTGGAACTGGGTCAGGAGCCAGAGGAGAGGCACAAAGCTGGAAGCACTGTGGGCAGCATGCATGGCTGCCAGTGGGCCCTGGCCAGCACCTGGAGATCTCGATCCAAGCGTTTCATGCTTTCGTCCCCAGAAACAAGGGAACTCCCTGGCAGGACTCATGCTTCTTGTGAGTCTTGGCTCCGCTCCCACCTCTGCAGGGAGACCAGGGTCTTCCTGACGCAAGACGCCCACTGTCAGTGGCCTCCCCCGGCTTTGGCAGCACCAGCTGAGCCTCCACTCTCTCACCTACCTCGCACTGGCTGCGCAGACCCCGCTCCTGTAGGCGGGACCAGATGCTCTGAATTCTCCCAGCATGCTCAGGGTGGTTGCTGTTGTCCCCACAGGAGCACTGGTGTTTGAGCATCACAGAGTCATACACAAGCCCTGCAACACAACAGCACGATGGGGCATTAGTGGACACCCTCCCTCCTGCGAGCTCCATGACCCAGCGCTGGGCTCAGCTCCACAGTCTCTGAACCTACGTCTACACTACAGGGTTTTGAGCAAAAACCCGCAGAGCATCCACACCTCAAGTGCGTTTTTGCACAAGTAAATTTACAGTGAATGGACAGAAAAGAGGGCTTTTTGTGGGATAGGTATTCTTATTTCTACGAGGAATAACTCCTTTGTGCGCAAGAGCAAAAACAGGACAGGAAACGGGTTTTTCCACAAAAACAGCCTATCAAAAGAAGCACAGGAGCCCTGGTGGCCATTCTGTTAATGGCAATCAGCTTTCTTGCATGAGAGTGTCCATGCAGTTTATACTCCATGCGCTGTCCATGCAGTTTAGAGGCTCTCTTGCACAAAAGTCCACTGACCAGCAGACCAGGGAGACGGGGAGCAAAGCCTTGGAGCACGCCAGCAGTGGGACAGCCGCGGTGCGCCTGGACTGTCCCGCTGCCCGCGTGCTCTGCGGCTTTGCTCCGTGTCTCCCAGGTCAGCAGACCAGGGAGACGGAGCAAAGCCGTGGAGGACTTGGGCGGTCCCGCCACCCCCGTCTCCCTGGTCTGCTGGGGGGGGAGTGCAGCTAGTGCCCCCCCCAGCAGACCAGGCTTTTCTTGCCTACCCCTGTGGTAGAGCAGCTGGGGGCTGCTAGGTTGGTCCCGCAGTGCCGCCCCGGACCAACCCGGCAGCACCCCAGCTGCTCTGCCCCAGGTGTCCCCAAGTCAGCAGCTGCTGAAACTGACCAGCGGCTGACTACAGGAAGCCCGAGGCAGAGTTGCTCTGCCCCAGGCTTCCTGGAATCAGCCGCTGATCAGTTTCAGCAACAGCTGACTTGGGGACGCCTGGGTTTCTTAAGTTGAATCTGTATGTAAGTCAGAACTGGCGTACAGATTCAGCTGCGGTTGAAACTGATCAGTTTCAGCAGCAGCTGACGCCAGCTCCGACTTACATACAAATTCAACTTAAGAACAAACCTACAGTCCCTATCTTGTACGTAACCCGGGGACTGCCTGTATTGGAAAAAGGAACGCAAATTGCGGAGCACAATTTGCATACCTTTTGCTGATAGATCATTGTAGTGTAGACATAGCCTTGGTTCTGGAATCTACAAGAGGAGAGGCAATTCTTGATTTAGTCATAGGATCTGCTCCAAGAGGTGAAAATAGCTGGACCACTTAGAAATAGTGACCATAATATAATTAAATTTAACATCCCTGTGGCAGGAAAACACCACACCAGCCCAATACTGTGGCATTTAATCTCAGAAAAGGGAACTACACAAAAAAGAGGTTAGTACATTGCCAAAAATGAAATCCCTTCAAGCTGCATGGAAACTTTTCAAAGACACCACAATAGACGCTCTACTTAAATTTATACCCCAAATTAAAAAAAAAAAAACAGAAGGAGAAACAAAAAAGTGCCACCATGGCTTAACAATCAAGTAAAAGAAGCAGTGAGAGACAAAAAAAGGCATCATTTAAGAAATGGAAGTTGAAGCCTAGTGAGGAAAATAGAAAGGAGCATAAACTCTGGCAAACGAAGTGTAAAAATATAATTAGGAAGACCAAAAAAGTATTTCACAGTTAGTGAAAGACTCAAAAGTAATAATAAAAAATGTTTAAGTAAATCAGAAGCAGGAAGTCTGCTAAACAACCAGACCCTCAAAGATCATTGCAGAGAAACTAAATGAATTGTTTGCATCTGTATTCACAGCTGAGGACATGAGGAAAATTCCCAAACCTGAACCATTCTTTTTAGGTGACAAATCTGAAGAACGGTCCCAGATTCAGGTCTCATTAGAGGAAGTTTTAGAATAAACTGATAAACTTAACAGTAAAAGGTCATTGGGACCAGATGGCATTGACCCAAGAGTTCTGAAAGAACTCCAATGTGAAATTGCAGAAGTAGTAACTGAATTTGTAATCTATCCTTTAAAACATCTTCTGTACCACATGACTGGAGGATAGCTAATGTGATGCCAATTTTTTAAAAGGGTTCTAGAGATGATCCTGGAAATTACAGGCTGTTAAGTCTAACTTTAGTACCAGCAAACTGGTTGAAATTATAGCAAAGAACAGAATTTTTGGACACACAGATGAACATAATTTGTTGGGGAAGAGTCAATGGCTGCATCTAGACTGGCATGATTTTGAGCAAAAGCAACAAAATCTTGCCACATGTCTACACTGGCCGCGAGTATTTGCGCAAGAACACTGACTTTGTACTGTAGAAAATCAGTGGTTCTTGCGCAAATACTCTGATGCTCCCGCTCAGGGATAAGTCCTCTTGCGCAAGTATTCTTGTGCAAGAGGGCCAGTGTAGACAGCCAAGTTAATTTCTTGCGCAAGAAAGCCCGATGGCTAAAATGGCCATCGGAGCTTTTTTGCACAAGAGAGCATCTACACTGGCACGGATGCTTTTGCGCAAAAGCAAATCCTTTGCGCAAAGGCACATGCCAGTATAGACGCTCTCTTGCGCAAATACTTTTAATGGAAAAACTTTTCTGTTAAAAGTATTTGCGCAAAATCATGCCAGTCTAGATGCAGCCAATATGTTTTTTGTAAAGGGAAATTATGCCTCACCAATCTACTAGAATTCTTTGGGGAGAAGGGTCAAAAGCATGAGGACAAGGGGGATCCAGTGGATATAGTTTACTTAGATTTCCAGAACGCCTTTGACAAGGTCCTCACCAAAGGCTGTTAAGCAAAGGAAACTTTCATGCGATATGAGGGAAGAGCCTCTCATGGACTGGTAACTAGTTAAAAGACAGGAAACAAAGTGTAGGAATAAATGGTGAGTTTTCCGAATGGAGAGAGGTAATTTGTGGAATCCTGTAGGGGCCCACACTGGGGCCCAACCTATTCAATATGCTCACAAATGATCTGAAGAAAGAGATAAACAGCAAGGTGGCAAAATTTGCAGATGATACAAAACTGCTTAAGATAATTAAACCCAAAGCAGACTGTGAAGAGCTTCAAAAGGATCTCACCAAACTAGATGACTGGGCAACAAAATGGCAGATGAAATCCAGTGTTGATAAATGCAAACTAATGAACATTGGAAAACAATCTCAACTATATGTATAAAATGCTGGGACTAAATTAGCTGTTACCACTCGAGAGAGAGATCTTGGAGTCATTGTGTATCATTCTCTGAAAACATCCACTCAGTGTGCAGCAAGCAGTCCTGTTTCACCTTAGAGACTAACAAATATATATATAGTATCATGAGCTTTCGTTGGCAAAACCCACTTCCTCAGATAAGCAGACTGGAGAAACTCTGCTCATCTGAGGAAGTGGGTTTTGCCCACAACGCTCATGATAATATATTTTTGTTAGTCTCTAATGTGCTACACGACTATTTGTTGTTATATAAATTCACAGCATGCCCTCATCTTGAATACTGCATATAGGGCTATATCTAGACTACAGGCTTCTTTCGGAAGAAGCTTTTTTCCGAAGAGAGCTTCTGAAAAAACTTCTTCTGAAAGAGAGGATCCACACTGCAAAAGTGCATCAAAAAAGTGATCTGCTTTTTCGAAAGAGAGCGTTCAGACTGAATGGACACTCTCTCGCATGTGAGCTGTTATTGCTATGGACGGAATGGCCACCAGGGAACCTGTGCTTTTTCTTCTTTCCTCTTCTTCCGAAAGAGCTCCCTCTTCGCCGTCCACACACGCCTTTTGACGAAAGAGCTCTTTCGCAAAAAGGCTTCTTCTTTGTAGAATGAGGATTACCAATGCTGGAAAAACGCCTCTGTTCTTTCGATTTTCTTGTGGAAGAATGCAATTGCAGTGTGGATGTTCCTGGAATTTTGTTGGAAATACGGCAGTTTTTCCGACAAAACTCTGTTGTGTAGACATACCCTAGGTGTGATCACTTCATCTCCAAAAAGATATCTTGAATTGGAAAAAATTCAGAAAAGGACAAGAAAAATGAGTAGGAGTATGGAAGAGGAGAGATTAAGAAGATTGGGACTTTTCAGTTTAGAAAAGAGATGTCTAAGAGGGGATATGACAGAGACCTATAAAAATCATGATTGGTATGGAGAAAAGTGAATAAAGAAGAGTTATTTACTACTTTCCATAAAAAAAGAAGTAGGAGTCACCAAATGAAATTAATATGTAGCTGGTTTAAAACAAACAAAAAGAAGTTCTTCTTTAACACCGTCAATCTGTGGAACTCCTTGCCAGAGGATGTTGTGAAGAGCTGGAACCAAGGCCTTCACTGCAGCTTGGCTGGGTGCTGGGCTAACCACAATGGACCATGCTTTATCCTTCACTGCTCTGTGCTACCCTAAGGCCTTCCTGCTCTGTGTGCCAGTTAATGAATAGCCAGCCCTTCCTGCTGTGACAACACTGAGTGTCACTGCTACTAGTACAAGGTGCATTGGCCCCTAACAAGTGCACAAAGCTCCATCAGGGTCTCTCGGCTGGACTCACTGGACAGAGCTCACAGTGCTAAGCAGGAGCGCTGCAGGCTCTGGAGTCTGTTCTCAGGAGGTGGTCAAGCCCTAGAGGAAGAGCAAGACCCCTAGGGGCCTGGCATGGAAGGGGTCCTCCTAGAGACCATTCCAAAGCATGGATCCTGTGGAGCCGTGACATACCTGCAACCCTCCTGGAGCTCCCACATTACCTGTTGTGAAGTGTGGTTTGGCAGGCGGCTCTTGCACCGGCAAGGAGAGTGCCTTGGTGGGTGCTTCTTGGGCAGGAAGGGCAATGGTAGCGGTGGCAGGAGATGACTGGGCCCTGGAGAGAGGCCGGTGCCCTCCGTGGGTGGCAGGGACCATCAGGGAGTCGGCTGGTGGCTGCCGCTTGAGGAGCGGGTGCTGCAGGCGCTGGTGCTGCTCCCACAGGTAGGCCTGAGGCGGAGAGGATGTGTCAGATTAGTGTGGCGCCCCAGGCCCAGCATGCTCCGGGACACTCTGCAGAGGACCTGGGTGCACATGCCGGGTGCTCTAGGCTGGGGACGCCCATGCGTGTCAGTGAGCCCAGAGCAGAGGCTGTGCTAAGATTGCCAGGGCCAGTCTGCGTGGCAGCCAGCAGCTTCCGGCAGCATCTCAGCAGCTCTTCAAAACCAGGCCTGATCTGCTGCGGGGGCGAGGATCTCTGCCCTGAACATCAGGATCTACCCCCTGTGCAACCCAGGGCTGGAAACCCTCACCCAGGGCTTTCCCCACAACCGACCAGGATGTTGCTGCCAGAGTGCCAGCATGTGCCCTGGCCCAGTCACGGTGTCTACTGCCCTCTGGTGGCCCCGCATGACATTACCCCACCCGCTGAGCTTCGGGGAGAGGACACACAACACATCTGGTGCACACACTGCGCTGGCAGTTCAGCAGGAGACTCCGGAACCGTTGGAGGCCTGGGAAGGAGCTCACTTGCAAAGTATGGGGTGGCGTGGGTATAAAGGTACTTTACAGTGGCATAGACGGGTCCCATATGGGAAGGCAATAAGCCATCCCAATACCCCCCTGTAACAGGGGAGACCAGTCCCTCTCCCTGTTTTCTCTGGTCCTCCGGTTATTCCCTGGATTGTAATCCCCCGAAGTGGGGTAGGGGGGTCCGGGCCCATCCTCTCTCCCGGACCCCAGCCCAGGGCCCTAAGGACAGGTGCGCGGAGACCTGTCCTGCTGGTGGGGCGCCTGCCCAAAATGCACCAGCTCGCCGGGCCTTGCCCGCCCTGGGCTCCTTCCTACCCCCTATCTAGTAACTCCGTGGTCCCCACCTATCCTTGCTGCCTCCACCCACCCTCCTGATGTTGTTCCTATTTCCCTTCACCCTACTTCTCTAGTTCCTGGTTCCTCTCCTTTCCCTTTCCCTCTCCGCTCCGCTTCGCTCCGTTCTCCTCCGCCCCTTGTCCCCGACTCCATGGGGCTTTTCAAAAGGCCTGTGCCGGCATCTGGCCCTGATGACGTCAAGCGCCGCGCCGGCTTGCTCCGCCCCCTTCTCCCATCCCCGCTCCTCAGCCAGCCATACCTCCTGCGTGCCGCTCGTCAGCTGGGCTGCGGCGGTGGAACAGGCACGACAGTTTAGCCCCACTCTCCGGGTGGTTCCCAGGAGCATCAGGGCGACCACAGGTTCAGTGCGGGGCGGGCTGGCATCCGCGGGGAGGAGGCGGCTTGCCCCGTCACACCCCCCGATAGAGAAATGACACACAAAGGGTGTGTCTAAACTACATGACTCCATCGATGGAGCCATGTAGATTAGGCTGATCGGCAAAGGGAAATGAAGCCGCGATTTAAATAATCGCGGCTTCATTTAAATTTAAATGGCTGCTGCGCTGAGCCGACAAACATCGTAGGATGAGGTTTACCGGGGAGGTCGATAAAGGGCTTTCAGGTCGGCGCAGGAGCGTCCAGACTAGCACGATGAGCCGACAAACAGCTGATCAGCTGTTTGTCGGCTCAGCGCGGCAGCCATTTAAATTCAAATGAAGCTGCGATTATTTAAATCACGGCTTCATTTCCCTTTGCCGAACAAACAAATCTACATGGCTCCGTCGATGGAGCCATGTAGTTTAGACGTACCCAAAGAGACTCCTCTACCGGGGCAGTGCTCACTGAAGGAGCAGCCAGCCAGCATCTGGGTTTCTCTTCACTGATCACTGCGTTTCCTTGTTTCCTGCACACTATTCTGAGCCTTCGCAGGAGCCTCATTCACATGTGGGCTTGCTGACACAGAGATGTATTATGGGAGTGTGGCCACTCAGGTGGGATTGCAATGCCGCCCAGCTGATCAGCAGAGCACCCACAGCTAGGGTTGTGTTTCTACCAGTTGTGCACATTCCCACATACAAAATATATTTATAACAGCATATTCCGCACATGGACAGAAAAAATTAGAAGCCGGGCAGCCTTAGCTCCTGGCTCTGCTGTGTCCGTTTGCCCTTCACATCTAGGAATCCTCAGCCAGGGGCGGACTGGCCCAGTGGGATACCGGGAATTTCCCGGTGGGCCGTTGTCCGGTGGACTGTTGTGTCCGCGCGCCATTGCCCCTCACTCCGAGTGGCTCCGCATCCGCGCTGTATGCAGCACGCAGAGCCCGACCCGCCGCCTGCGCCATGTGCCGGACATGATGCAGGGGGCGGGGCTTGAGGGGCACGCAGGGGTGATGTCATGGGGAGGGCTGTTCTCAACTCATTTTCCGGGCCTATTTTGATTGCCAGTACGCTCCTGTCCTCAGCAGAGCCTTCCACCCTGACGGGGGCATGAAGCAACAGCAGCAGGCCGGAGCTGGTAGCCGAGGGGCAGTGAAGGGTGCCCAGAAAGCCTTTGTGCAGGCCCACAGGTGCCCTTCAGTCGTGTGCCTCTTTCATGGGAGGGTGTTTGCCCAGGGGTCTTTGTGCTCTCCAGAGCAGAGGAGCTGGCAGCCAGAGGCTGGATGATAAGTCCTGAGTGCTCTGTGCAGCTCCCCCCCCGCCCCCGTCTCCCCGGACATGGGTTTGGAGAGGACATCAGCACCACTCGCCATGGCCAGTGAAGTCAGGGCTGCTCCAGGCTGGTGTTGTGCCCAGTTCCACTTGTCTCCTGATCCCTGTCAGCCCTTAGGTACCTGCTGCAAGACAAGCTCCTCCTGTGGCTGCAAGAGCTTTGGGCTCCGCTCAGGCTCCTTTGTGCTGCCCCCTGGCCGCGTGAGCTCTCCTCGGCCTTTAGGCTGGTCACCGCGCCCGCTCGCTCCCTCTGGGAGCCCCCGCTCGGCCTCCATGTCCTCCGAGGAGGGGATCTGCCGCAGACGAGGCTTCTCGGTGGACTTGGCCATGAGCTACAAGGGGATGAGTCTAAATCACTTTGGGGAAGGAACCTACCAGAGACTGGATATGGCCAGAAACCTCTTTAACATGTTTAATTAAATAAATACTAGTGGGAATTGTGTGACTCTGGGAGACTTTAACTTTCCTGAGAGAGATGGGTGGACAAGTGCTAATAGGAACAGGAGGCCCAGGTTTCCTGGATGCACTGGCTGACAGATTCCTTCACCAAATAGTCGCCCAGGCTCCAGGAAGTGATTGCATTTTAGATTTGGTACTGGTGGGTCACGAGGACCTCGCAGAAGAGCTGATAGTAGGAGACAATCTTGGTTCTAGGGATCACAAGCTAATTCAGTTTAAATTACATGGAAGGATAAAAAAATCGATTCACCCTGAGGGGCCTTGATTTCAAAAGAACACATTTTAAGAAATGAAGGAAATTAGTTAGGGAAGGGGGCTGGGCCAAAGAGCCCAAGGCTCTAAATGGCGAGAAGGCCTGGAATTACTTTAAGGCAAAGTTCCGAAGCTCTCTGAAGCCTGCCTCCCAAGCAAGGGGGAAACTGTAAGGAAAGGTTGTGGCTCAGTCAAGATGAACTCGCATCTCAAACAGGTGACTAGGCGAGAGCAGAAAGCCTACAAGGAATGGGTGATGGGTGGGATCAGCAAGGAAAGCGACTGCTTGGGGGACAGAAAGTGGAGGGGAAAAGTGAGAACTGCGAAAGCCAAGCACTGCCGGGCCTTGCAAAGGGAATTAAAACCAACAGTAAAAGGGCCTTTAGCCATGTAAATCAACAGGAAAGAAGGAAAGAAAAAGTAGAGATAAGCACTGCAGATGGGGCGGAGATTAAAGATAATCTGGGAACAGCCCAACACCTAAACAAATACTTTGCCTCAGTTTTTAATAAGGAGTTTGGGGCAGTGGCAGGGGAGCTAATGGAAATGAAGATATGGAAACAGAAATTATATCAGAGGTGGGAGTCAAACAGTTTTACTAGGACTAAATCAGGGGTCTGGGATACTCTCCATCCAAGCATATTAAAGGAACTAGCATATACAATTGTCTGGCTCTGTACATGGGATTATGGGGGATCAGTGTGGAGGGTGGATGCCCTGCACAGGGGAACTTGGTGGGGGGGGGGGGGGAGGAGAAGGGGAGCAGGACTAGAGCACATCACCCTGTGCTCCCCAGGAAATTGCCCAATTCACTAGGCCACTCCAGATCCCATCCCACTGCCTGACCTTCAGGATATCCCTTATCCTGCCTTCCTAATACCATTGCCTGCTCCATCCTAGGGGGCTCTGCACACGGAGTTATGAGGGACCAGAGTGGCGGGTGGATATCTTGGATGGAGGATGGGGGGGCTCTGTACACGGGGTTATGAGGGACCAGGGTGGCGGTTGGACGCACTAGATGGGGGGCTCTGCCCACGGAGTTATGAGGGACCAGGGTGGCGGGTGGATATCCTGGACGGAGGATGGGGGGGCTCTGTACACAGGGTTATGAGGGACCAGTGTGGCAGGTGGATATCCTGGACGGAGGATGGGGGCGCTCTGTACACGGGGTTATGAGGGACCAGGGTGGCGGTTGGACACACTGGATGGGGGGCTCTGCACACGGAGTTATGAGGGACCAGGGTGGCGGGTGGATATCTTGGACGGAGGATGGGGGCGCTCTGTACACGGGGTTATGAGGGATCAGTGTGGCGGGTGGATACCTTGCACGGGGGGCTCTGACACTGGGAAGCTGGTAACTGTAAGGGCAGCAGCAGACACCGGGGAGCTCACTTGCTGTCCTGGGACCAAGGGAGGGCAAAGCAGCTGCTTGTGTCTTTGGGCAATGTGCCACTCAGTGCCCAGGCCTGGCAGACAGGGTGCCACATGGACCTCGCTCCATCATGCATGTGAAGAGCTCTCAGCCCCCAGGTGCTGCCCTGCACGGTGCCCTCTTGCCCTGGCCGTGGTGTTCCCCAGCCTCTTACCTTGCCCAAGTGTGTCTGCTGCTTGAGCCTCTCCAGGAATTGGGCATGATGCTGTTGGTACGCCAGCTGCTGCTGGATGGCCTTGGGATTGGGGGGCAGGGGCTCCGAGCGGGTCCGCCCCAGCGGTTTGTGGTGGCCTGGCAGTGACAGCCGGTCGGTGGGGATGAGCGAGTGGGCGAAGTGGAACGGGACCGTCCCCAGGCCTGGCACTGTGGGGATAGAGACTGGTGAGGCAGGGCTGGAGCTGGGTGCAGCACCAGAGCACCTCAGGCAGCCTGGGCTGGGTGTGTGGCATTATTGTCCCTAGCCTGGCCTGTGCCCCCTTCCCCCGGCCTGCCCTGTGCTACCACTCAGAGCCTTGTGGCCCCCTGGGCCTCTGCAGAAGTCATGTCTGCTGGGCCCACCCCTCCCCATTTCACTTATTTATACAGCTCTTACAGATGTGTAAGGGGCCCTGGTACAGATGTTCCCCTTCCTCCTCCTCAGCTCTGGGCTCCCCACTGGGCCAGCTAAGCCCTGAGAACCTGAGCTCCAGGGCACTCCAGGCAAGCACTCCCCAAGGACCGAAGAGCTAGGGCTCTCAGTGGGGGGCAGGGGGCAATCTCTGAGGGAGGGGAATCTACCTAGCTCCCATTGGAGAAGGGGATTCTCCCTGGGACTCTCGGGGGCGAGGGAGGAGGCAAGCTCCATATTCTCACAGTGTGTAGAGGGGCAGGCCTTGATCTCAAGGCTAGCTGGCTCTCCAGCCAGGTGCTAGCCCACAGTGCAGCACGTGGCAGGCTGGGAGGTGAGCAGCACTGGGCATTCACCTTACACCTGGACTCAACTCCCACCCATGTCACCCCCACTGCCCTGCCACTGGACACTCTGCGGTGCCTGGGGAGGGCTCTGGCTGCCCCTCACCAGCTCTGTCTCTTCTGCTCCACAGCTGATGGGGCCGAGGGGCTGCAGAGTCATGGAGAAGGAAGCCCAAAGGAGGAGGTTGGGAGCTGACAAAGGAAGACTCACCCCCTACCAGCCCCAACAAGTCAGCTGTGGCCTTGGCTGCAGTTGGGAGAGCAGCCTGGATCGGAGCTGAGCTGTGCAGGAGCATCTGCCTGAGCATTCAGGCTACTTGAAGTAACCCCTGACAGCCAGCAGCTTCCCAAGCCATCTCCATTAGTGTTCACTCTGAGACCTAACAATGTGGGATTGCAAAGCAGCTCTCGTGCCAGCTGGTCAGAGGGGAGATCATTCAGCCCAGCCCAATCGTCCGGGCCGCCAGGGGATCTCACGTAGCCCCGCGGGAATCTGTGGAGATCCCGGACCCCAGAGGCACTGGGAGTGCAGCCTCAGAACCAGGCCCCTTGGTCCAGTGGGAGTAATACGTACTTGCCACAAGGGGCGCGTGGGTGACCGAGGACTCGAGGATAATGACAGGCTGAAGCCGAGGGGACAGAGGACCCCCAGGTTCATGCTGCTCCAAGCCAGCTGGGATGAACATGGACGAGTGGGTGCCTGGGAGGACAGGCCCATTCAGCACTGGCACTCGGTGAGCCAAGCCAGAGAGGGAGCGACGGTCTGCGTCACCCTGCAGAGAGAACAGGGATCCATCAGCAGCATACCAGGGTGTGGGCAGGCGCAGACTGACCTGGCCGGGGCACTGGCACGATCCAGAGGAAAGGGACCCCGGCTGCGTGTTCCTGAGCGGGGTCCTTGTGGGACTGAACACCCATGAAGTGCTGCGGTACATCCAGGGCTGCTGCTCAATGACCCGTGTTATCCTGGCCCTCCAAAGGGGGGCTGGGCTCGCCCTGCCCTGCACAAGCCCTCAGCAGGATTCCAGAGTCCCTTGTGACCCAGCTGCTCCCCTGGCAGGGGCAGTAACCCGCAGTCCCAGCATGATGGCCGGAAGAAAGGCCACGTTCTGCGGGGCAAACTGGGCCCGTGAGCTCTCCTGCATCATTGGGCGCAGGGCGAGCAGCGCTCGCACCAAACACAACGTAGCAGTCTCCAGACTCATGTGGGTACAGCTGTGTGGGGCAGCAGAAGTGGGCGGCATGGACCCCGGGGGGAGACACCAGCACCAACCAGCAGGCACGAGGAAGACACAGCCCAGATGGGACCTAGAGGGCATCAGGGCAGCCATGTGGTGGCTGGTGGCTAGCCAAGGGCAGACGCTTTGGGTGGGGTGCCACCAACTGGGGAGGGGGCAGCAGGGCCTAGACATCTGGGACTAAACCTAACTGGTTGTTTCCACGGAAGTGGGGATTCTGCGAGGAGAAGTTATCCGGTCCTAGCTCCAGGCTGCAGGGCCCACGAGAGATCGGGGGACAGAACTGTGGAGTGCCGTAGCCCAGGCTGCTCTCTGAGGCAGCTTGCCCCAAAGACCCTCCCAAAGCAGCATGGCCTGGGCTCCTGGTTCCCTTCAACAGGCCTGCAGGCTCCGTACCTCATGGGCAATGCTGGGCCCGGTGGGGGGGACTCCATGTTCCGCTGGGAGGCTGTCGTTGGGGGAGCTGCAGCCTGACACGGGGGTGCTGCTACTGCTGGGGGAAGAGTCTGCACAAGGAGGAGAAGTCAGACAGGAGAGCGGCAGGATGAAGGGTCTCCAGGACATGCAGGGGCCTAGCACCTTCCCGGCTGCAAGCAAATTGCTCCCCTCACACCTTTCCTTCCCTCAGGTACCTCTGCATCCCTTCCCAGGAACGCAGCCTCATCCTCCCTCTCATGCACTGCTTCCCCTCACAGCTGCCTCACTCTCCCTCACACCCCCAGCTACCCCAGCCCGTGCTGCCCTCCGGGCACCTGCACAGTGCCCTTGCCAGAATGCATCTGGACTGAGCCCTCTCCCTGACCAGCTGTCTGAGCCCAGGAGAGAGGCAAGGCCAGCCCATGCCCTGAGAGCACATACGCCTAGCAGTGCACCAGCCAGAGGCAGCCGGCATCTGTGCAGGGACTACCCCGAGGCAGGGCAGTGTGCGCCATTCTGGGGCAGTGCCTGGGGTATGCTACCTTCTGCCCAGCTGCGTCAGCGGGACCAGTGCCACACTTGGGCAAGTCCTGCTGCTCCCAGCAGGGATCGGGCAGCCATGGCTGGGGCAGTGGGCAGGCACAGTTTGCACAGACTGCCTTGGGCCAATTAATCCCTTGGGCCTCTAAGAGGTCACGGAACCAGCCCAGTGCAGCCCCAGCATTGCCCTCCCCACTGGCAGGAGGCCCCCTTAAAGAGCACTGCTGCCATGGGACAGCCCCAGCCCTCTGTGCTGAACCCCGCCTGCAGCTCCGCTGGCATGTGCCACCACCTTTGCATGTAGCCTCATGCACAGGGCTTATGCAGGGCCCTAATGCATAGCTGCTGATCTCCCCAGGGCCCCAAGTGACCCTCACCAATGGCCTCTACTGGCCTCCTCTTCAGGGAAGGGGGTGCACTCTCCTTGCGAGTCAGCGGGTTCTTACGCCGGTCCATCGATTTCTTGGGCTTGTAGCGCACCTTCAGGTTGGGCTCAGATGCTGCAGGCAGACACGGTCATTAGTGGTCTCATGGGTACAAGGTGCTGCTGGAATGGTTTCTTAGGCTCCGGCATGATCGTTGGGGCTGTCACAGTTGCCATGAGACCCTCTCACCTCTGTGCCAGCCCAACCCCTTCCTGTCCCTAGCCAGCGCCTGCCAGCACACAGGCCCTGCTTTGTGCGGGAGTGAAGGCCAGGAGGAAGTCTGGCTGGGAAGGCAGGCTGAGTCCACCCTGCGGTCACGCCCATGCCAATGGGCCCAAAGGCAGCTCGGCAAGGCCTTACCTGTTTTCCGCAGAGGAAAGTGCTCCGGAGGGTCTATGGAACTGCTGGGGACTTGTGGCAGGAAGGGGCTGAGCACAGGAGGGGCAGGCCCTTCGGTATCCAGGGGCTCTAGAGACCTGCAGGGAGCACAGCGCAGTTAGAGACTGGCCCTGGGCTCTAGGACGCTTCTCGAACCTGCAGCACTGGCATTCTCCAGGAAAGCCCGGCACAGCCTGGCCCACCAGGCCACCAAGGCTGCCCCCAACTTCTTAGCACTGGAATTGCCCCAGTCCTCAAACTCTCATCCATCCAACAAAGGACATTCATCACCCTGACACTGGGACAGCCTCGGCCCTGCACAGCCCCCAATGCCCTTGGCCCCGCGCAGCTCCCTGAGGCTCCTGGTGCTGGGACATCCTCCTGACACCTTTGGTCCCTACACAGCTCCAGCCCCCACTCTCCATCCAGGCCAGCACAGCCCCCCCACCCATAGTACTGGGTTTGCCCCAGCCTGGCCTGTTCCCTGGGCAAGCGGCACGTATGCATCACTCTGCTCGTTTTTTTCCCATAGTCTGTATGGGAAGTGCATCCCACCAAGGCACGGACACTCCCAAGACCTGCACTGACACAACACTGGAGCGGTGTCTGAGCCATGACCTGCAGAAACGGCCCAGTGATCTGAAGTGCCTCGCCACGGGTTTGCAGGGCCCTCAGTGCAGTCCCAGTGGCAGTGGGTCGACAACCATTGGTGCCCCTGGAGAGCAGATAAAACCAGGTCTGGCCACCAGAGGGAGCTCCCTGGTTGTAACAAAGCTCAGAAAAAGCTCTGAAGGGCTGGGCAGGGGCTTCCCCCACACAGACAGCCCCCACCAGCAGCCCCTCAGGGGACAGTGAACACGCAGTACCTCTGCCTCACCTCTACAGCTGGGGGGGCCAGTTGGGGATGCTCAGGTGTCTCTCACTCACCTGTACAGATTGGGGGGGCCGGAGGTTGGGGACACTCAAGGGTCTCTCACTCACCTGTATGGCATTGGGGGGCCACTGGGGTTGCTGGTCCTTTCCAAAGCTGCCTGTTGTTTCTTCAGGATGACCTCAGCTAGCTTCTGCTTCACCACCGTGCTCGCCACCGCACCTGCAGGGAGAAACCATCCTGAGTTGGGAACTGAGTTAGGCCTCTTACGGGGTGCCCAGTGCGCTATGGGCAGCCATGGAAAGTCCTGGTCCTGTACAGCCTCACCACTCTCTTCCTGCCCAGGGGACCTGAGCGGCCAATGCCAAGGGCCCAGCGACTTGGCTCCACAGTCAGCTGTGAAATCTTGGCCTGGTTGGAAACCTTGGGCCATGTCTGTGCTACATAATCTGCTACCTTGCCATAGAGTGACTGAGATTGGGGCCCTATTGTGTTCGGGTCCTGTACATGCATGTACAATACCTGAGATCGGGACCTCATTGCGGAGCCTCATTGTGCTGGGCACTGGTGCACGCGCGCATGCACACACGCACGCACACACGCACTCTTTCTAAGCTTTTGGCAGATCCCAGCCTGGGAGCAAAATGTGGCCAGGACTCTGCCAGCCCAATGGCAGCCCCTCACCAAGTCATCTCCACAGCCAGCTCCCAGCTCTGTAGCAAGCGGATGGCACACACACTCACCCGGCCTGATCCAGTGAGGCACCAAACTCCCAGGTCTAACTTCACCTTGGCCTTGGTGCCCGGGCCCAGCTCAGCACTGTAATGCCCTGCTCTCTCCTTGCCACACTGCACACTCATAGAATCACAGAATCATAGAACCATAGAGCTGGAAGAGGCCTCAGAAGGTCATCAAGTCCAGCCCCCTGCTCTAGGCAGGACCAATTCCAACTAAATCAACCCGGCCAGGGCTTTGTCAAGCAGAGACTTAAACACCTCTAGGGATGGAGACTCCACTACTTCCCTAGGTAACCCATCCCAGTGCTTCACCACCCTCCTAGTGAAATAGTTTTTCCTAATATCCAACCTGGACCTCTCCCACCACAACTTGAGACCATTGCTCCTTGTTCTGCCATCTGTCACTACTGAGAACAGCCTCTCTCCATTCTCTTTGGAACCTACCTTCAGGAAGTTGAAGGCTGCTCTCAAATCCCCCCTCACTCTTCGCTTCTGCAGACTAAACAGACCCAACTCCCTCAGCCTCTCCTCATAGGTCATATGCTCCAGCCCGCTAATCATTTTGGTTGCCCTCCGCTGGACCCTCTCCAATGCGTCCACATCCTTTTTGTAGTGGGGGGCCCAGAACTGGACACAATAGTCCAGATGTGGCCTCACCAAAGCCGAATAAAGGGGAATGATGGCATCTCTGGATCTGCTGCCAATGCTCCTCTTAATGCAACCTAATATGCCATTAGCCTTCTTGGCTACAAGGGCACACTGTTGACTCATATCCAGCTTCTCATCCACTGTAACCCCCAGGTCCTTTTCTGCAGAACTACTACTTAACTGGTTGGTCCCCAGCTTGTAACTATGCTTGGGATTCTTCCATCCCAGGTGCAGGACTCTGCACTTGTCCTTCTTGAACCTCATCAGATTTCTTGTGGCCCAATCGTCCAATTTGTCTAAGTCACTCTGGACCCTATCTCTGCTCTCAAGCGTATCTGCCTCTCTCCCTAGCTTAGTGTCATCCGCAAACTTGCTGAGGGTGCAATCCATCCCCTCACCCAGGTCATTAATAAAGATATTGAACAAAACCGGTCCTAGAACCGAACCTTGGGGCACTCCGCTAGAAACCGACCGCCATCCTGACATCGAGCCATTGATCACTACCCGCTGGGCCCGGCCTTCTTGCCATCTTTCTATCCATCTTACTGTCCATTTATCCAATCCACATTCCGTTAACTTGCTGGCAAGAATAGTGTGGGAGACCGTATCAAAAGCCTTGCTAAAGTCAAGGTATATCACATCCACTGACTTTCCCACGTCCACAGAGCCAGTTACCTCATCATAGAAGCTAATCAGATTGGTCAGGCACGACTTGCCCTTTGTGAATCCATGCTGACTATTCCTGATCACTTTCCTCTCATCCAAGTGCCTCAAAATGGATTCCTTAAGGATCCTTTCCATGATTTTTCCAGGAACCGAGGTAAGACTGACCGGCCTATAGTTCCCTGGATCGTCCTTCTTCCCTTTTTTGAAGATGGGCACTTTATGTGCCTTTTTCCAATTATCTGGGATTTCTCCCGATCTCCACGACTTTTCAAAGATAATGGCCAAAGGCTCCTCAATGACATTTGCCAACTCCCTCAGTACCTTCGGATGCATTAAGTGGGGCAAAGCAGTTGTCAGGAGGCCAGGGAAGAGGTGGAAGTAGGGGAGGTGGTCAGCATTGCAGCCAGTGATGATGGCATATATTGTATATTTGCCGCAGCCACTAGGGCATACTCCTCCCGGATCTCCTGGGGAGTGGGGCCCACAGTGTTGGTAGGCAAGCCAGCAGGGCCTCTTTCAGCCCCTGGAGGTTGCCTCCTTGGCAGGGCCTTGTCTTTGCCCTGAGCAAGAGATAGAAGAAGGGGAGGAGAAGGCCCTCGTGGGACAACAGGGAACCACCTGCCCCCTTCTCTCTCTCTCTCTTCCCTTCATGGGAAGGAGGAGCTCTCACCAAAAGGGCAGCTGGCGGTGTAATTCCCAGCTCGAGGAGCTACCTGCACAAACTCCAATCAAGCCTGCATGCTATAAATAGAAATGCAGCGATGGTGGCTCAAGTGGCAGGAGAGCATAGCTATGCCAAGCGCATCCAGATTGTCCTCGCTTGGCTAGGCTGTCCCATCTCCTGCTAAGCCTCTATTTTAACATGTTTGCCCTCCCAAAGCTAGCACAGGTATGGTGCTCTGAGCCGACACCTTTCAGCTCCAGTGCAGACATACACTTGCTGGGATCAGTGCTGACTCATTAGGCAGACACCAATCCAGCCAGTCCAGCTGTGACCTCATTCCTGGTCAGTGCCAGGTCTCCCCACACTGCCCCACAACTGTGCACACTGCTTGCTGCAAAGATCACCGATTGGGAGCCCACTGGGCTTGCTCTTCCCAACAGGAAGCTGGTGGATGAAAGTGCTCAGAAGGCATTCTGAGAGTCCACTGTAAGCTGTATACTTGTGCAGCCACCCAGGAGAGGTTTAAATGCCACCCAGCTGATTAGCAGACTGCCCAGAGCTTGGTTTTAATTGTGAGCGGTGGTGCACATTCACACATGCCTTGGTGCACACAAACATTATTCTGCACATGGATGGAAAAGATTCCAGGGAACATTGCTGTGGAGTGATGGGTCTGGCCACAGCCCAGCTTGCTAGAAGCTCCCGACTGATTTCCAAAGCTCCTGCTTGGCCAAGCATTTGTCACACTGTTCTCAGCCACACCTCATCATTTGCACATTTCCACAGTGCTAGCAGCTCCCACGCCCTGGGAGGCAGCAGGGTCACTTCCACCTATCCCATCATGCTCAGCTCTCGAGCCTGCAAGCGGAGAGCTGTCTTCACTGCAGTGTTAGCCAGGTAATCCGTGCTCGGCTCTGACACACTCCAGTGTGTCCTCTCTGGCTCTGCATTCACTGGTTTGTGGCACAAGGACTTCTGGGGACAAAGCCCAGTTCTTAGTGCTGCACAGAGCTGAGCCACTTTGTGCCAAAGAACCCGTGTGCCCTTTGGGCGCATGGGGAGGGCAAGAGATGGTTTGGGGGAATTAACTGCAAAGTGGGCGGGTAACCAGCTTGAGCGACAGCTCAGCCAGCCAAGGGCTGAGCATGGCCGCATGCAGGCTAGACAATCTGTGTGGATGGGAGCTGTGTAGGAGAGGCTCATGGGTGATCAGGGAGTTGGCTATGGTGGGTTCCCAGGGTATCAGGCACCATGGCTGCTAATGGGCTCTCTGAGGCTCCCAGGCTCTGCACCCTGCCTTGTGGACGCCTGGTGATGCATGTGAGGGAGCACATAAGGCCACATGCACCCTCCAGGGCAGGAGGGGCTGGCCAGCAGCCGGCAGGAGGGCCAGCACTGGCAACAAGAGTCTGCGCAGTGTGGTCCCCTCCCCACTCGTTGGCAGCAGGGAAGGAGCAGGCTGGCCAGCTCCAGTCCACATGGTTCAGCTCCTTGGGAAGAGGCAGGGAGGGGTAGAGCAAGGGAGCGGGAGAGGCGGGAACAGTGCCTCCCCCTCCCCAGTGCCTGGATGGAGCAGCAGGGGGCACTGACAAGGGTCAGGCTGGGGCTGCAGTTTGGAGCTGTTCCTACGGGCAGGCAGGGGTGAGGCACCTCAGGAAGCTTTGTATTGGGACAGGGATGACAGGGGCACCGAGTGCCAGAGCAGCACCCAGGCCAGGGCTGTGTCCTGGGACCTATGTCCATTGGCACTGGCTGGTTCAGCCTCAGGTCCTTCCCGCTGCCCTCAGCAGAAAATGGGCTGAAAAGACAGAGAGCTGGGAGGAGACAAACTCCTGGTGCCCTAGAGCCTGGGTGGAGGATTCCTGGGCTCCTGTAGCAATGGCTCGTTCCTGCTGACTGTGACATCTCAGTGCCCATGGCTCTGCACGTGGAGTGACCCTGCACAGCAAAGGAGAAGCAGAGGCGGGCTGGGGCCCAACCTGCTTGGGGGCAGCAGGCAGGAGCAGGGGAAAGCGAAGGGAGCTCACCAGGCAGGAGTGAGAGGCATGCACGGATTGCAAGCACTTTCCCCTAACTCCCTTAGCGTCCAGGGAAGGGGCTGTGTCCCAGAATGCACGGCTGCTGCCCCTCCTGAAACTCCGCCCTTGCACCTAGACTTGGCCAAGGCATCCCTCCGCCTTTCTTATTCAGTAGCAGCTGCAATCTCAGCAGCTGCCCTTGGCAGGAGGGTGGGGCTGGGCACCAGTGGGCCCTTTGTGGCTGGCAAAGGCCTTTAGTGGAGAAGCAGAGCAAGCACATCCTTGCCAGGAGCACCCTGCAGGGACACGGAGAGCCTGAGCCAGGCGCACAGTTCCACGGCAGGCAGGGCTGTGCTCAGCAAGAACCAGTCCCTGCACCAGCAGGGAGCACCCACATGGGAACTATCCCCTCCCCTCCGAACGGGCAGGGGGCCTGAACAACCCCCCTTCACAGACTCCAAGGCGGAGCCATGGCACCACTGCTTTGCAGACAGACAGATCGACACGGGGAGCACTCTTACTTCGTTTGCTCTTGTCCTTATTGAGGAGTAGCCGCAGCTCCTGCTCCTGCTGCCCAGCCTCTGCCTCGCGCTGCGGGGAGTCCATGTTCACCTGCGGGGGGACAGAGACCATCAGCATCGCACTCCCCTGGGGGGAGGGGAGGGGCAAGCTGGTCTAGAAGGGAGAGGGAGCCTTGCCCGAGCCAGTGCACTGTGGGGGAGGGGAGGGGAGGGAGAAGTCTGCCCTCACTAGTATACTGGAGAGAGGCAAGGGGAGCCCAGTCTCTGCTGGAGTCCTGTGGGGAGGGGAGCCTAGTCTGGGCCTGTGTGGAAGGGAGGAGGGAGCCCTGCCCCCGTCTGGCCCTGTGTGGAAGGGAGGAGGGAACCCTGCCCCCGTCTGGGCCTGTGTGGAGGGGAGGTGGGAGCCCTGCCCCCGTCTGGCCCTGTGTGGAAGGGAGGAGGGAGCCCTGCCCCCGTCTGGCCCTGTGTGGAAGGGAGGAGGGAACCCTGCCCCCGTCTGGCCCTGTGTGGAGGGGAGGTGGGAGCCCTGCCCCCGTCTGGCCCTGTGTGGAAGGGAGGAGGGAGCCCTGCCCCTGTCTGGCCCTGTGTGGAAGGGAGGAGGGAGCCCTGCCCCCGTCTGGCCCTGTGTGGAGGGGAGGTGGGAGCCCTGCCCCAGTCTGGCCCTGTGTGGAAGGGAGGAGGGAGCCCTGCCCCCGTCTGGCCCTGTGTGGAAGGGAGGAGGGAGCCCTGCCCCCGTCTGGCCCTGTGTGGAGGGGAGGAGGGAGCCCTGCCCCAGTCTGGGCCTGTGTGGAGGGGAGGAGGGAGCCCTGCCCCCGTCTGGGCCTGTGTGGAGGGGAGGAGGGAGCCCTGCCCCCGTCTGAGCCAGTGTGGAAGGGAGGAGGGAGCCCTGCCCCAGTCTGGGCCTGTGTGGAAGGGAGGAGGGAGCCCTGCCCCCGTCTGGGCCTGTGTGGAAGGGAGGAGGGAGCCCTGCCCCCGTCTGGGCCTGTGTGGAGGGGAGGAGGGAGCCCTGCCCCAGTCTGGGCCTGTGTGGAGGGGAGGAGGGAGCCCTGCCCCCATCTGGGCCTGTGTGGAAGGGAGGAGGGAGCCCTGCCCCCGTCTGGGCCTGTGTGGAGGGGAGGAGGGAGCCCTGCCCCTGTCTGGGCCTGTGTGGAGGGGAGGAGGGAGCCCTGCCCCTGTCTGGGCCTGTGTGGAGGGGAGGAGGGAGCCCTGCCCCCGTCTGGGCCTGTGTGGAGGGGAGGAGGGAGCCCTGCCCCAGTCTGGTATCTGTGGGGAGGGGAGGGGAGGGGAGGGGAGCGGAGGGGAGAGGGAAGCCCAGCCACAGTCTGGGCCTTGTGGGGAGGGGAGCTCCATGCTGGAGGGGAGGGGAGCCCTGCCCTGGTCCTGTGGGAAAGGGAGGCAGGAGCCTCACCCAGGCAGGGCCCTGGGGGAAGGAGAGGGGAGAGCAGATCTCTTCCAAAATTCGACCAGTGGGTTCCCAGGGGCCTTTGGCCCAGAACACCCAGACCAGGTTGGCATCTGAGTGGTTCATTCTCCATGAGCCTGTCCATTTAGCAGGGCACCAGCCCCAGAGGGGAGGTGACTCTGGGAGGCACAGCATGAAAAGCCCAAGTCCCTCAAACCTAAGTTGTGGAGACATGATGGAGTAATGGGGGTGCAGGAGCATTCCCCCGTGGTCTCTAGCAATAATGACACTCAAAGGAGGCCCTTAGGCGTGTGGAGCACCAGCGATCTGGTGCCTGTCCCTGAAAGGGGCCCAACCTGGCGCTTCAGTCCTGTGGGCAAGCGACCAAGGAGCTTGCGAACAGGACAACAGCGATGGATGGTGATAGGCCTGCACGGAGTGTGCCATGTTTGTCTTCCTCCCGGAAGAAAGAACGGATTTCATCTGAACTAAGTGCAAGCTGGTCGCCATTTTGGAAGAAAAAATTAGAGGACTGGAGACCCAAGTGTCGACCCTATGCTCGATCAGAGAGGATGAAGACTTCCTCGATAGAAGGCAGCGTTTAATCCTTCAAGCACGGCAGGCGGAAGAGCCAGAAAGGGCAGTACATGACCAGGAAGAGAACTGGCAGCATGTAACTTCTAGAAGGGGAAAAAGGCCAGCACGGGAATCCCCCAATGCCACAGAGGGAAGCAATCGCTTTCAGGCTCTCTCCACAGGCTCTGCAGTGCTGAATGCTTTGGAAGGGACCTCACAAGGAAGAAACTGGAAGGGAACACCTTCTACTGGAAGACATGGGATGCGTAGTCCTAGAGATGGACCACCACCCCCAAAAGAAAACGACGGGTGGTGGTGGTCAGGGACTCCCTCCTAAGAGGGACCGAGCCATCCATCTGCCATCTGGACCTGGAATCTCGAGAGGTGTGCTGCTTACTGGAAGCTCGCATTCAGGATGTGACTGAGGGGCTTACCAAACTGATCAAACCTTCGGATCGCTACCCCTTCCTGCTTCTCCACGTGGGAACTAACGATACGGCCAAGAATGACCTTGAGCGGGTTACTGCGGATTATGTAGCCAGGATGAGGTAGACAAGGCTTTCTTAGGACAACTGAGAGAAGCTTCCGGATCGCAGGCCCTGGTTCTCGTGGGGAACTTTAATCACCCTGGGTACGTCTACACTACAGCGCTAATTCGAACTAACTTAGTTCGAATTAGTTAATTCGAACTAAGCTAATTCGAACTAACGCGTCTAGAACTACAAATTAGTTCGAATTAGCGTTTTGCTAATTCGAACTAGCAAGTCCACATTGAGTGGACTCTGAACAGGGCTTAAGGATGACCGGAAGCAGTGCCGGCAGGGCATCAGAGGAGGACTTAGAGCGTGGAGATGCTGTCTCAGGCTAGCCGAGGGCTGCGCTTAAAGGGTCCCGACCCCCACCCCGGACAGACAGTTCTAAGGGGTGCCCCGCTTGCAAAGCAGTCCTGGCTTGGATTGCCCGGACTACCCACACGGGGCACATCACAGCACTCGGCCATCAGCCCGGCTGCACTTGCCGCAGGCTGCCATCTGGGGAGAGGGGGCAATCGGGGGGCTGCAGGAGAGCTTCCACCCCCAGAAGCCCGCAGAGCCAGCCCAGTCCTCCCCATCGGGGGCTTGTACCCCATTCCTCCCTCACCTCCTTCCACTTACCCTTCCCTAGCCCCCCCTTCTTATTGATGTACAAAATAATGATAACGTTTCTTCCAACATTGACTCTGTCTTTATTGAACAAAACTGGGGGAGACTGGGAAAAGGAGGTGGGAGAGGGGAAGAGAGAGGCTGGGAGAGGGGAGGGCAACTAACATGATCAGGGGTTGGGAACAGGTCCCATATGAAGAGAGGCTACAGAGACTGGGACTGTTCAGCTTAGAAAAGAGGAGATGGAGCGGGGACAAGATAGAGGTCTCTAAAAGCAGGGGTTGGGTGGAGAGGGTGCATACAGAAAAGTTCTTCCTGAGTTCCCATAAAGAAGGACTAGAGGACACCAAAGGAAAGGAATGGGTATCAGGCTTGAAACTAGTAAGAGAAAGTTGTTGTTCTTCATAAAGCAAATAGTTAACCTGTGGAACTCCTTGCTGCAGGAGGCTGTGAAGGCTACAACTAGAACAGAGTTGAAAGGGAAGTGAGATCAAGTCATGGAGGTTGGGTCCATGGAGTAGTCTTAGCCAGGGGGTAGGAGTGGTGTTCCTGCCCAAAGTTTGTGGAAGGCTGGAGGAGGGCACTTGGGAGCAGAGGCAGCATGCAGCACCACCACCCAAATGGGCAGCATGATGAGACCCAGAGGCTAGCAGGAATAGCCAAGCATTTGCTCTGTAACTCCCTCCACTTCATCTGGCATCTTGGAGGGATGATTTGCTCCACTCTCAGGGGCAGAGAAACAAATGTTGATATCTGATGAGGGGCCAGGAGAGCCAGGCATCTGCCCACAACACTGTCTGAGGAAGCCAGACTCCTTGAGCTGCCTCGAGTTCTGATCACCAACAGCTTGGTCCTTCTGGGGTCTGGGTGTCTCTGTGTCCAGAGCCAGGGAGAGGCTGGTAGCTCCACCCCACCTATGCTGACTGCCTGGAGCCAGCCTCTGGTATGCCTGCAGCAGGCACGTGCCACCCCAATCTGCCCCAAGGAGCCATGTGTCCCCACAACCTGGAGCCTGGCCCTGGAGCTCCCAGAGGCGTTCCTACCCGCATGTGCTGGTGGGTGAACTGCTCCACCTGCTGTTGGTGCAGACTGGCCAAGAAGAGCTGGTGCTGCAGCTGCTGGGTCTGCTTGAGAGCCAGCAGGGTGGTGTCGGAGCCGGGCTTGACAAAGCGCTGTCCGATCCGCAGGTCCATGGGGACGGCCTGAGGCACCGGCAGGGAGACGCACAGGTTCACAGCACCTGGCACGGAAGAAGCAGGGAGAGTTCAGTAACTGTCTGAGCCAGGGGACAAGCAGGGCATGGCTCCCACCAGGGCAGTGGCACAGAGCCCTTCGCTACACAGGGGGAAGTTCAGCACCTGTTTCGCTCCTGGAGCACTGAGACCGGCTGAAGCTCCATGCAGCCCTGGGCTTGCGAGGGCCACAGCCAGCAGGTTCTGACCTGGATGCAGATCAGTTAGGCAGGAACAAGGGGTGATTGGAACCAGAGGGCCAGGCCAGGCCCATACCCAAGGTCCTATGCAAGAGCAACAGCATCTTCCATGGTCAGCAGTTCTGGAGCCCTGACAGCTGATCTCTGGGGACTCCAATGCAGTGAGCTCAGCTCACGGCTAGCTAGGAAAGGTTCTTGGCCTGCTGCATGGGCATCTGGTGACTTAGGCAGGGGAGGGCTTTGCCTTCCCAAACAGCTAGCATGGCCCTACCCACACTCTGCCCCCAGAACGCCTGTTGTAGGCATTATGGGGCATGTGTGTTGCTGCCCCCATCGTCTGCCCCACTGGTGCTCTGGGCTAGGGAGCCTAGAGCAATGCAGCCTCTCTTCCCCTGTTGCTCTGAGAGCTGTGCTGCATGGCCTCTTCCTCTCCCTCAGTGCTCCAGGGAGGTGGAAAAGCTGCGCTGTGCGCATGCGCCACCTCACTGCTCTTCCCCTCCCCAGTGCCCTGGGGAGGTTGGGATGTGCTTGGTGCACTGCCCTGCTTCCTCTCCACCCCGTGAGGGGTGGGGCCTCAGCAGAGAGAGTGGGGCTGGGGTCTTGCCTCCCCCAGCCCCAACTGCACCACTACCCCTGTCTGCTGGCTTGACAGGATAGGTCTACCCTGCAATTAAAAACTCATGGCTGACCTGTGCCAGCTGATTTGGATTTGTGGGACAGAGCTTCAGGTTTAGGCTGGAGCCTCAACTCTCGGGTCTTGTAAGTGGAGGGGGTCCCAGAGCTCAGGCTGCAGGCCAAGTCCAAATGTCTACACCACAATTACAGAGCCGCTTAGGCCAAGCCCCTTAGCCTGAGTCAGCTGGCACAGGAGAGCCGCAGGGCTACGTCTAGACTGGCATGATTTTCCGGAAATGCTCTTAACGGAAAAGTTTTCCGTTAAAATCATTTTTGGAAAAGAGCGTCTAGATTGGCACGGACGCTTTTCCGCAAAAGCACTTTTGGCAGAAAAGCATTCGTGGCCAATCTAGACGCGCTTTTGCGCAAAAAAGCCCCGATTGCCATTTTTGTGATTGGGGCTTTTTTGTGGAAAACAAATCTCACCTCTCTGCACTGGCCCTTTTGCGCAAAAGTTTTGCACAAAAGGGACTTTTGCCCGAACAGGAGCAGCATAGTATTTCTGCAAGAACAGTGACGATCTTACATGAGATCGTCAGTGTTCTTGCGGAAATTCAAGCGGCCAGTGTAGACAGCTGGCAAGTTTTTCCGCAAAATCAAATGATTTTGCAGAAAAACTTGCCAGTGTAGACACAGCCCAGGGCTACGTCTACACTGGCATGATTTTCTGAAAATGCTTTTAACGGAAAAGTTTTCCGTTAAAAGCTTTTTCGGAAAAGCACGTCTAGATTGGCAGGATGCTTTTCCGCAAAAGCACTTTTTGCGGAAAAGCGTCCGTGGCCAATCTAGACGCGGTTTTCCACAAAAAATCCCCAATCGCCATTTTCACGATTGGGACTTTTTTTGCGGAAAACAGTACTGTGCTGTCTACACTGGCCCTTTTGCGCAAAAGTCTTTCGGAAAAAGACTATTGCCCGAACGGGAGCAGCATAGTATTTCCGCAAGAACACTGATGATCTTACATGAGATCGTCAGTGTTCTTGCGGAAATTCAAGCGGCCAGTGTAGACAGCTGGCAAGTTTTTCCACAAAATCAGATGATTTTGTGGAAAAACTTGCCAGTCTAGACACAGCCCAGGTGTTGAACTGCAGTGCAGATGTACTGGCAGTCCCCTGGGAGCAGAGACTCTCTCGGGGCTCTTTCCGTATGGATCCTCTCTGTCCTAAGGAGCCTGCTCCTGGAACTGACTGATGATGCATCTGCCACATGCAGCCATACATCTGGCTGTCTCCTGCAGTGCTGAGAGGAGTCAAAAGTGCAGAAGCCCTTGGAGGGGGTGTCTGCCAGTGCATGCAGCAGAATTGCAGGGCAATTTTGAACGGATTTAATTCTATCAGCTCTGGAATCAACTTAAGCTAACCTGAAATGAGCCTGGTTTAAACCAAACTAAAATCCAGTTAAGCGAGGCCAGTACGACTCCTGTGTGTAGGCAAGGGTCAGACACTAAACCCAGCAGGCCTCACTCTGAACCACATGAAAGGCATTGTTGGGCAAGACAGCACCATTGTGAGTCATTCTCCTGCAACTATAACCTCACTGAATATGGGAAACCTACTAAAAAACCTCCCCACAACAGCACAAACTCTTCTCCCATTTAAACGTAGGGCCCAGACTAAAGATGTTCAAGCAGTCAGAGCCGGCCCAAGGTATGGGCCAGCCAGGCTACCGCACGGGGCGCCCCATTGTAGAGGACGCCGCAAGGGGCTGCTGAGCCAGGCGGGGGTGGCACTACGCATGCTCCGCGTGCCCGGGGCAGTGCCACACATGTGCCAGGTGCCTGGGGGTGGGGCCACGCGTGCACTGGGCGCCCGGGGGCGGGGCCACACATGCATCGCACTCCCAGGGACAGCACCGTGCTCCCGGGGCCCGGGGCGCATGAATGGCTCGGGCCGGTCCTGCCTACAGTTATAGCAAACTAGCCACACTCAACCCGCGGCACCACCTGTAAGCCGGTGCTTCAAGGGGAGTGAGCCAGCTTAAAAGCAGAGGCAGCAGCATAGGGGCAGAGGGCAGGTAGGAGCCAATACACATGGGGAGCTGGGGGAGACAGGGGAGGCTGCCACAGAGCAGCCTCTTTCTGTGGCGGGCCTGAACTCATCACAGACACAGGCTGCTCCATGGGATACTGGGAGTGCCCTGGGACCATTTTAGTAACTGTGTAACCATTAAAAATTGTTGTGGCTACATGATTAGTAAGAAACACAAAATCTAACATCCCCTTTGGTTAGCTCAGGCTTCAAAGCATGCTTACCAGGCAACCCATTAACCGATTAATCCTTTACATCCCTAGCCCTGAGCTTTTCCTATGTTCCCAGCCCTGATTCCTGAACCATCCACGTCCCACCTCTCTGTCCTGAGCCCTCCATGATCCCAGCCCCCCCCCTCGCCTTCCCTCCCACACACACACACCAATCTTCTGCCCTCGGCCCCTCCTCATTTCCAAATTATTTTGGGACGCTCTTACTCTCCTAAACTCTGGAAATAACTAGCTAGGATTTCCATCACTTCAGTAATTTAATGATTGCTGGCAGAAAAAAGATACTGATGTGATAACATATCTGAATAGATTATTCAGCTATCAATCTCAGCGTGGGCGAGTTTTCCTGGATACTACAGTACAAATAAATGATGGTCTCATAAACATCACCCTATGCTGGAAACTTACTGATCTCTACTCTCACCAAGCTTCCATCCATTTCCTCCGTCGACGGAGCCATGTAGTCTAGACCAGTGGTCCCCAACATGGTGCCCGCCAAGTGCTCAGGGCTGGGTTGGCCTGGCCCCGGGCACGTGGCGCATGCGCGGTGCCGGAGCCGGCCCCGGGTGCATGGCGCACGGTGAGCGCCGGCCCCGGGGGCGCCGCGGATTGACCGCCCGCGCTCTGGGCATGCGGTGCATGGGGGGAGCGCAGGCCCTGGGTGCGCGGTGCTTGGGGGGGGGGAACGCCAGCGCCAGCCCCGGGCGCACGGCGCTTGCAGGGTGCGCCGGGTGCGCGGCACTTGGGGAAGGGGGGGAGAGAGCGAGCGCCAGCGCCGGCCCTGAGGGGAGAGCGCCGGACCCGGTAATGAGGCTAAGGGGGGGCCCCGGCCCCGGGCGAGCGGCACTTGAGGGGAGAGCGCCGGCCCCGGGAATGCGGCTATGGGGGGGCCCTGGCTGCGCAAGGGGGGGCTCCGCTCCCGGACGCCCGGCGGGCGAACGGCCACGCCCCCTGGCACCTGGCAACCTCAAATGGTTGGGGACCACTGATCTAGACACACCTGAACTTTCGGAATTACATGCTCTGTCTACACCAATATCAAGTTCACCTGCAGCGTGCTTTGTTGTGTTATGAAGCATATGTGTCCCATTAGTATGTTCATTTGTGTGTAGGGAACAATACAGACGCAGAGGGGTAGCTGTGTTACTCTGTAAGGGTATGTCTACACTAGGAAATTATTTGGAAATAACGTATTTCAAAAGAATAACTCCCAAAATAAATATTTTGAAATACCATGTCCACACTACAGGGAAGCCTCAAAATTAGTCTGAGGCAGGATTGCGCTACCTCAACTTAGAGCCCTAGGAAGCAATGGGGAGTAATTACTTTGAATGATTCCGGGGAGTAGTTATTTTGAAATAGCAGCAGTGGAACGTCTTCAAAATAACTATTTCAAAATAAGCGTTATTTCTTAGGGAAAGTAGGAGTTTTTATTTTGAAATAACTAGCCCCTTATTTCGAAATAACAGGCTTGGTAGTGTGGACGTTCGGCTTGTTATTTCAAATAAGGGGAGTGTAGACCAGGGCTATCTGTAAAAACAACGAGGAGTCCTACTGCACCTTAGATACTAACAGATTTATTAAGTCTTGAGCTTTCTTTATCAGTTGGAATGGAAATTACAGAATCCAGTGTATATATTACAGCAAAAGAAGTTACCTGTCAATTGTAGGACCAGTGTTAATGAGGTAGGTAAAGGCAGGGTGGATGTGTCTCATTGGCAGCATTTAATGTGGAGATGTGAATATCATAAAATTCAGCATCCCCGATGATGCCACAGCACACCTGGTGGCTGCACAATGTGATTTTGTCCTCACCCACAACCATTTCCAATCTGGGGACAATTTATACCTTCAAGTCAGCAGCACTGCTGTGGGTAGTCGCATAGCCCCACAATATGCCAACATTTTTATGGCTGACCTAGAACAGCATTTCCTCAGCTCCTATCCCCTAGCACCACCCCTCTATTTACACTACGCTGATGACATCTTCATCATATGGACCCACGGGAAGGAGACCCTTGAAGAAATCCAGAGGGATTTCACCAATTTACACTCTCTATCAGTCTGAGCCTGGGTGAGTCCACACAAGAGATCCACTTCCTGGATACTACAGTACAAATAAATGATGGTCTCATAAACATCACCCTATGCTGGAAACTTAGGGTATGTCTACACTACCCTCCTAGTTCGAACTAGGAGGGTAATGTAGGCATACCGCACTTGCAAATGAAGCCCGGGATTTGAATTTCCCGGGCTTCATTTGCATAAGCGGGGAGCCGCCATTTTTAAATCCCCGCTGGTTCGAACCCCGTGCAGTGCGGCTACACGGGGCTCGAACTAGGTAGTTCGGACTAGGTTCCTATTCTGAACTACTGTTACTCCTCGTGAAACGAGGTGTACCGGTAGTTCGGAATAGGCACCCTAGTCCGAACTACCTAGTTCGAGCCCTGTGTAGCCGCACTGCACGGGGTTCGAACCAGCGGGGATTTAAAAATGGCGGCTCCCCGCTTATGCAAATGAAGCCCGGGAAATTCAAATCCCGGGCTTCATTTGCAAGTGCGGTATGCCTACATTACCCCGCTAGTTCGAACTAGCGGGGTAGTGTAGACATACCCTTACTGATCTCTACTCTCACCTAGCTTCCATCAATGACATGTCACATGATTGATTGTCTACAGCCAGGCCCTAAGATACAACCTGCTCCAGTACCACAGACCAAGATAAACACCTACAAGATCTTTATCAGGCAGTCTTAAAACTCATATACCCACCTGGGGAAGTGAGAAAACAGACTGACAGAACCTGATGAGTACCCAGAAGTCATCTATTTCAAGACAGGCCCAACAAGGAAAACAAGAGAATACCACTAGTTATCACCTACAGCCCCCAACTGAAACCCCTTCAGGGCATCATTGACAATCTACAACAGGACTACTCAACAATTTGTTTGCAGCCTGCGGTGCGGTTTGGGTTTACGCAGGGCTCAACACGTGGCCCGTAGGTGGGAGTCAAAACAAAAAAGTCAATATAATTGTCTTCTATTGATATGTGTTTTAGTAGTTAAATTCCTGGACTGTCATTTCTCATTAAAAGTGCTGTCATGTGGGTGGAAATCGGGTAAATATTGCATTTTATTAATATCAGCAGAACTGACTTAAATGGGACCTGTGTGTTGTGTAGTCTTGTCTTAATCTTTGTATTCATGCCATCAGTGTGAAAGAAGATATTTGCATGTATATGCAACCATACTTGAGTTGTGGCCCCCAGCATGTGCTGTGAGTATCATTGTGGCCCCCAGGGCTTCCAAAGTTGAGTAGCCCTGCTCTACAACATACTCTGGAAATCGGCCCCTCACTCTCACAGAGTGAGACAGACCAGTTCTTGCCTACAGATAGCCTCCAACCTGAAACAAATACCAGCAGCCACATAACGCACTACAAACAACACTTATCCAGAACCTATCCCTGCAACAACCCCCTGTGCCAACTCTGTCTATGTAGCTGTACAAGTGGCACTATCACAAGACCTAACTACACAAGCCACAACTTCAGTGGCTCATCCACCTGAAGAGCCACTAAAGTGATATATGCCATCAAGAGCCAGCAATGCTCCTCTGCCATGTATATTGGCCAAACCAGACAGTCTCAGTGCCAGAGGATCAATGGAAACAAATCAGACATCAGGAACAGTAACACACATAAACCTGTCAGGGAAAATTTTAACCTTCCTGGTCACTCAGTCACGGATTTAAAAGTAGCCATTCTACAAAGGAATGCATCTTGAATTTTGTATATTTCCACAGACGTTTCCCACCTTAGGAAATTCTATACAAGACAAGGGAAATAAAAAAATATTGTCTTTAGATGGCTGCAGATTGCCTCCCCATTCCAAAAGGACACTTGAAAACACTTGGAAACAGAAGGACTGTTAATGACGGGGTGACAGGGAACTGCTGGGCCCAAGTCAGAAAGGACAGTTGTGGTCTGAGAACTTTACTTGGAATAAGAAGGTGAGAATTTATTATTTGTAATGAGTTCTCTTGGGGTACAGCTACCTTGTAGGGGAATGCTATAACCTCCCTGGATATTTAGTAATGGGTTTAAAAGTAGCTATCCTTCTACAAAATAACTTTTATCACTCAATTACAGAAAGAGATAGCAACACTGGAATTCCTTTATAAATTCAACGCTGTCAACTTAGGCTTGAATAAAGTTCTTAATTGGTTAACACACTATAAAGGCAATTTTTCCTCTTGTGATATTCACATCTCAACATCAAATGCTGTGACGGTCTACATCCACCCTGACTTGATTAGCCTCATTAACACTGGTCCTACACTTAAGAAGTAACTTCTTTCTTTTGCTGTACAGGCAGTCCCCGGGTTACATGGATCCGACTTACATCAGATCCTTACTTACAAACGGGGTGAGGCAACCCCGCACTAGTTGCTTCCCCCCAGCAGACCAGGGAGACGCGAAGCGAGGGGCCCCCCTCAGCAGACCAGAGAGACGCGGAACGGCTTTTCTCAGCAGACACCTCAGCTTGAGAATAAAGGACTGAGGGAAGTGAGGTGTGGGAGAATAAAACTGAGCTCTGGAGAAATGTTTGGCTAGAGTTTCCCCTACAATATGTACCAGTTCCGACTTACATACAAATTCAACTTAAGAACAAACCTACAGTCCCTATCTTGTACATAACCCGGGGACTGCCTGTACTTTTACATTTATAACTCTGCCTATGTAACTCCTACTCAAATTCATCTGATAAAGTGGATTTTACCCAATAAACCTGTTAGTCTCTAAGGTGCAGCAGGACTCCTTGATGTTAATACAAACACAGACTTGCTAGGAAGAGTGTAGTATGTGTCTAATTCACAGAGTACCATAACTGTTCATCTGTACACCCTGGGCTTCTTTCAAAAGTTTTTTTTTTATTTCCTAATAGTAAAAATTCAAGAGAAAGTGTGGAATCCTTTTTTCAAAATTGAAATACCTTAAGACTAATGGAAAATTCTTTGTTGCTCCCTTATTTGAAGCATCAGTCATTAGTCTTAATATGGACTAAATATTTCAGAATTGAATATGGGAAGAGTATATACGTCAATAATGGGCTAAAATGTTCTCTCTTAGTGCTTTAGCCGTGGTTTTTCCTCAAGTCAAATTGTTAGCCACAGACAAGTCATGACAAACAGTTGTCAAATTCTATGCTACCAGTGATGCTTCAGGAAGATTAATGATGTGTGGAACCTTTGCAAAGTTCAGCTGCAGCTGCATTATTGTCACAAGAAGCTTTGAAGAAATTCTCTGTATTAGTTGAAGTGTCTGTTCTACACAAGTTTTCTTTGCTTCTCAGAAGAAATGTGTTGATTCAGATCGCCTTTCCCAGGATTGCTGACTTCAACACCCCTCCACCCCCCACACAGGCTGCAGAATGCATGGTACCTCCTGTCCTGATTTTAGCAATGAACTCAGATTTTGTTGGCCATTCGAGACTAACTGACGTAACATGTTTCAGCACGGTGACTATAAACAAACTCCAAAACTATGTTGCCCTTACTGACCACAACAGACTTTTTTTTTATTCTTATATGCAAAATACTGGCTCCACACTCACATTGGATCTGGATAGGACCCCCCTGCTGTGAGTGAAACAGCAGATGTTAGAAAACCTAGAATCCCCGAATCCTTTGGATATGTTGCTGCTGCTACTCTTTTCTGCAATGAAAAAGCTACATGTGAGGCCCACTGAGATGGTCAAAACATGAGCCAGACATTCCAACTGGTTTGAATAGCCTCAGTAAGACGCACTTAAGGTACATGGGTTATTCTGAAATACAGCCACATTCTATAGTGATGCTTCCACCATTTCTCAGCCTAGCTTCATCCCTGATCCCACCCTGTGCTGAGATGAAATGCAGCAGTTTGGCTAGAAAGGGATTCTCCCACTATTTTAAGACTAGCCCCCAGTGCACCATTACAGAGGGTATGTCTACACTACAAAGTTAATTTGAACTAACGGACGTTAGTTCGAATTAACTTTGATAGGAGCTACACTAGCACTCCGCTAGTTTGAACTTAATTCGAACTAGCGGAACGCTTAGTTCGAACTAGGTAAACCTCATTCTACGAGGACTAAGCCTAGTTCGAACTTACTAGTTCGAATTAAGGGGGGTGTAGCCCCTTAATTCGAACTAGTGGGAGGCTAGCCCTCCCCAGGTTTCCCTGGTGGCCACTCTGACCAACACCAGGGAAACTCTATTGCCCCCCTCCCGGCCCCGGACCCCTTAAAGGGGCACAGGCTGGCTACGGTGCCCGTGCCAGGTGCAAGCCTGCCAGCGCACAGCTAGCAGACCCTGCACCTGGCATGGCTCGAGCCAGCCACCCGATGCCCCCCAGCCCTCCCCCTCTTCCCGGGACCAGGCTGGCGACTCCCGGGAGCTTGCCCGGGACCGCAAGAGGCGGACACCCGCCTGGTCTAGTGCAGACATCGTGGACCTCGTCCACGACCTCCGAACTAGGCACAGGAAAGGGGCCATCTAGGGCAGGAGAGCTGCCAGCATGGCCACCCAGGAGCAGGTGTGCATGAAAATCAAGGTGGTCCACTGAGACCCCCGACCCTGAGCCCAGAGCTTACAATGGCCGTACTGGGTTAGACCAAAGGTCCATCTAGCCCAGTAGCCTGTCTGTCGACAGCGGCCAACCCTAGGGACCCTGGAGGGGATGGACCGAAGACAGTGACCAAGCCCCTTGTGTCGTGCCATCCCTCTCCAGCCTTCCACAAACTTTGGGCAGGGGCACCATTTCTACCCCCTAGCTAATACCACTCCATGGACCCAACCTCCATGACTTTATCTCACTTCTCTTTAATCTCTGTTGTAGTTGTAGCCTTCACAGCCTCCTGCAGCAAGGAGTTCCACAGGTTGACTCTTTGCTATGTGAAGAAGAACTTTCTGTTACTAGTTTGAAGCCTGCTACCCATTCCTTTCCTTTGGTGTCCTCTTGTCCTTCTATTATGGGAACTAATGAAGAACTGATCTTTATGCACCCTCTCCACCCCCACTCATGCTTTTATAGACCTCTATCCTATCCCCCCTCATTCTCCTCTTTTCTAAACTGAAAAGTCCCAGTCTCTTTAGCCTCTCTTCATATGGGACCTCTTCCAAACCTCTGATCATTTTAGTTGCCCTCCCCTCTCCCAGCCTCTCTCTTCCCCTCTCCCACCTCCTTTTCCCAGTCTCCCCCAGTTTTGTTCAATAAAGAGAGATTCTATTTTTGAACACAATTGTCCTTTATTTTTTACATCAGGATGGTGGGCTAGGGAGGGGTAAGTGGAAGGAGGTGAGGGAGGAATGGGGTACGAGCTCCCGATGGGGAGGACTGGGCTGGCTCTGCGGGCTTCTGGGGGTGGAAGCTCTCCAGCAGCCCCCCAATTGCCCCCTCTCCCCAGATGGTAGCCTGCGGCAAGTGCAGTCGGTCTGATGGCCGAGTGCTGTGATGTGCCCAGTGTGGGCACTCAGGGCACTCCAAGCCAGGACTGCTTTGCAAGCGGGGAACCTCTGAGAACTGTCTGTCCGGGGTGGGGGTCGGGTCCCTTTAAGCACAGCCCTCGGCTAGCCTGAGGCAGCACCTCCACGCTCTAAGTCCTCATCTGATGCCCTGCTGGCACTGCTTCCGGCCATCCTTAACCCCGGTTCAGGGTCCACTTAATGTGAACATGCTAGTTCGAATTAGCAAAACGCTAATTCGAACTAGTTTTTTAGTCTGGATCCGTTAGTTCGAATTAGCTTAGTTCGAATTAACTAATTCAAACTAAGTTAGTTCGAATTAGCGCTGTAGTGTAGACATACCCTGAGAGACCGTTTCATTGTTAGCTGCTTATCTAGACCAGAAGTCAGCCATAAGCCTTAGATTTTTCTCACTCAGGCTTTGGAGTCTGGGTGTAAGAGTCTTTAAGCTCATTCTCTGTCTTTGTTTTGTTCATAAAATTCATTGATGGACAACCAATGACAGACAGTCAGTCAGACAGACAGACAGACATGGTTTCCTGCTGGAGCCTAAGTTTACTCCCAGGATCAGGCCCTCAGCTTAGGAGAGCTTCACTTCTAACAAACCAGAACCCTGGCCTTGGGCCACAAACTTACCCTTCTATTTCTGCCACACAACCCAGCTACACAATCCAGTATTTCAGCCTTGCCCTGTGATCTGGGCCAGCCCTTCCTGAAAGGGGGTTGTGAGGGCAGCTACGTGCACTGCTATTTCTCCCCACTTTCTGGCTAGAGCCCTGTTGTCACAAGTCCTAGGAAGCTCTGTCCTGGCCAGTTGGAGCTATGGAGCAGCCTGTTTGTGGGGAGCTTGGATAGGGGCTACTGCCATCTTGCGCTGCTGCCTCAGTATTAGAAGCAGCACCACAGTATGGTTGCAGGGGGCTCCCCAGGAGTGGGGCCCGGAGTGCACTGGCAGCCAACTCTGCCCCCAGGGACTATCAAATAGTCATGTAACTGCTAAAATTGTATGCGGTTACACGACTATTCAGTTATATGCAATCTAACATCCCTACCAGGCATGTGCAAATGTGCACCACCACTAGAAACAAAAATCTAGCTGTGGGTGCTCTGCTAATCCCACCCCAAAGCCTCCACTCCCAGCCAGAGCCCTCATCCACCCCCAACCATAAGCCCCCTTCCACATTCCCAAACCCTTGGCTCCATCCACATCACCAATTGTTTGTGTGCAGAATAAATTTTGTTATGTGCATCAATATGGAAGTGAGGTGTTGCACATCAGCTCCATATTGGTGCACATAACAAAACTCATTCTGCACATAACCATAAAAATTAAGATCCACACCGAAATCCCCAAGGTTGGGCACACCTGCTGGGTGGGCTGAGTGAACCCCAATGGGTTCCATATGCACCCCCCACACATTGCCTGTGCTTGTTTCTAAGCAATTCACTTTGAATTGATACTCTCAGACATGTCCCCCAGGAGCCCCCATTGTTACAAGTTGTATTATGGCAAGTGGGATCTGGGGCAACGAGGTTCACCTCATGACAGAGACAGGTGATGGCAGGGGTCTGGAGATGGGAGGGACCTGCACCCTGTGACGGAAAGAGGAGATGGCAGGGAGCAAAACGGGACATATGCCCTGCTGTAGGAGGAGGATGGATGATGGCAGGAGTAGGGGTGGAAGGGATGGTAAAAAGCAAATGTCCTATACTTGATGGGGATGGGCAAGGGAAAGGAAGATCTGGGGAAGGACAGGCTTTTCTGCAGGATATTTATGAATCTTTTTTCATTAGCTTCAATCAAATTAAAAACAAACAGCAGAAAAAAAGGGACAACATGTGTGGTTGGCGGGGAGACAGGCGAGTGGCCTGATGTGAGAGTCCAGGCGAACAGGCGGCAATCCCTCCCTGCTTGTCCAGAGCCAGGAAAGACCTTGTCCACGCAGCCAAGAGGCCCTGTTTACAGCAGCGGGAGCTGCTGCAAAGTGGTTGCTGGGCAGGACTGTTCCCTTTGCAAAGTCTCTCCAGCAACTGGTCGCTCTTGGTGTGTGTTAACCCTGCAGAAGCCTTTGCTAGGCATCTCCACTCCTGGAGCTCCCACACACCCGCAGGTCTGCTCCTGATCCCCAGGACCTGCGGGCAAGAGAGAAGCTGGCTCCAAACTCCTAAGTCAGTAAGGGTACGTCTAGACTACATGCCTCTTGTCGCCAGAGGCATGTAGATTAGGCTACCAGACATAGTAAAATGAAGCGGCGATTTAAATAATCGCTGCTTCATTTAAATTTACATGGCTGCCGCGCTGAGCCGACAAACAGCTGATCAGCTGTTTGTCGGCTCAGCGCGATAGTCTGGACGTGCGGGTGTCGACATCAAAGGTATTTGTCGACCATCCAGGTATGCCTCCTGGAATGAGGTTTCCCTGGGTGGTTGACAAATACCTTTGATGTCGACACCCGCACGTCCAGACTATCGCGCTGAGCCGACAAACAGCCGATCAGCTGTTTGTTGGCTCAGCACGGCAGCCATGTAAATTTAAATGAAGCAGCTATTATTTAAATCGCCGCTTCATTTGACTATGTCTGGTAGCCTAATCTACATGCCTCTGGCGACAGAGGCATGTAGTCTAGACGTACCCTAAGTGCGAAGCTACGCTCCAGCCCACAGAGTCACAGGAAGCACAGCAGAAACAGGCAGACCAAGGCTCGGACAGCAGCAAGAGACTGGAGAAATGAACCTGCTCTCCCTCCATGGATGCGTGACTTTGTGCAGCTACAGTGGGTGCCTCTACACAGGGTATGTAGGCTCAGCAAACGCAGGTCTGAGACCACTAGTCAGTGCTGCATCTTGAGAGCTCCACTGTGACTAGGGATCCAGAGGCCGAGGCTGCCTTGGCTGGCTGCAGACAGCACAGTGATAGACGAGGAGACATCTCAGGCTGCAGAGCTGGTGGACAGCATGGCATGTATGCTAGGGAGACAATGGCTGGAGGCAGCACTTACCAGCCATGTCTGAAAGTCTTTAATAAACATAGGCTGAAGCCCTTGAGCTTTGGCTTTAGCCCAGTGTAGCGGGGGTGGGGCGTTGGCTTCTGCCTCAGCAAGTCTTATGCCATTCCTGATCACCCTCCATTTGAGAATCACTGGACTGAGTCGTCAGGCCAGCGAGGGAAGAGAGGAGACTCAGTGTATGCCCTCAAACTACTCAGATGTGCTGCCCTGATAGCTCGGATGGATGTGTGGATGGATATTTCCCTAGGGACCCAAACCAACTCTATGCAACTGCCTGCAGTTGTTTCTGCTCAAACCCAGCCTCACTGTGGAGGGAAAGTTGCAACACAGCACCCACTGCCCAAGCTGCAGTGCTGACTAGCTCCCAGGCCTGGCCAGGGAAAGCCCTTTGGCAGCATTGACAAGAATGCAGACTCTGTGCTCAACAACACAAGATGGCTTACAAGCATTTTCCAGCTTGTTCACTCTCTCAGAGGGCTGGCCTATCCCTCCGCCTGGCACTGCATGGAGAAAACAGCAGCAGACATTCTGTTCTTTGCTTTGGGGCGAGGGGGGAGGAAGAGCGCCTGGGAAGTGGCTACAGAGGACTGGTGCCTTGACCACAATGAAGGCCCAGGGGATGGTGCAAGGGACTCTTCTAGCTGAGTCAGGCTGTTACAGCATTCCTGGGCATGGAGACAACTGACCTTGGGCAAAGCCTAGCCACAGCCAGAGAGCGCAGCACAGGCAAAAGAAGGTGCGGGAAGAAAGGAGCAAGACAGAGAAGTCCAATGTAAAGAAAATATTAAAAACTGTGCAGTGAAAATCAAATAAAAGGCAGGAAAGTTCAGGTTCATACAGCAAAGAAATGCAGGCGCTTCGGACCCGGTGTCCTGTACCTAGCAGCCTCAGAGAAGGGGCTAGAAACGCCAGTCCCTGCCTTCGGGACCAGTTTTTTCTTAACTCCCAGCTCAGGCCCTGAAGAGTAAGAGGTGCCTCCCTTCTGACATTTGGTGGTTGGTTTTTATTTCTCATTATTTTAAGGGGTTCTCCATCATTGCCCCATCTCTGTTGATATGCTGCTCAGTTTGTGTCCTTAATGAGAACTGGTGGCATAGCATTTCCCAGCCTCATTATTTTCTGTGATTCCTTTAGTAGTTTTAAAGTTGCTGTCTTTCAACTTCAGTCTCTGTGCATATCCGGAAGATTTTACAACTGTTTTTGTTGCTAAAATGTAGTTTATCATAGGGCTGTTCAGCTCACACAATGGACACCCTACCTTCCCCAGGGGTGGCCGGGTGCCCAAAGACAAGAGCTGCAGAAAACTGCTTTTGCATTTCCCAATGTATCTGTAACACACCATGGTGGCAGTTCAGCTTCTGACAGTGCAAAAGCTGAACACTTTTGTGGTGGGGGGCAAAAGGCAGGAAATCTTAATTTGAAGAGCAGCAAAAAATTCTAAAAGACCCTAAAAATCACAAGAGCTGCAGCTTTCCTCACAGCCCTGATTCTCCCCCAGTTCTGATATCTAGGCCAGGTCTACACTACTTATATTAGCAAAATGTACGTTGCTTAGGGTTGTGAAAAAAGACACCCGCCCCCCCCCCCCCCCCGAGCAACATAAATGTCACTTAACTCTCAGAGGGTATCCGTGTTAATCTGTGTCTGCAAAAACAATGAGAAGTCCTGTGGCATCTTAAAATACTAACAGATTTATTTGAGCTTTTGTGGGCAAAGACCCACTTAGTCAGATGCATCTCCATCCCACAGCTCCTATAGAATTCACTATCCCAATAACTTTGGGCCAAAGATAGCATGTAGGAGAAGCAAACAATGCACATGGAACAGCCAAGAATTCAAAAAAGCAGGTGGCATCCGGTGCTGTACCAGCTTGTTTCAGCTGCTGTAAACTGCAGAGTGAGAGAGATGATTCTCAAAAGAATCAATGGAAGCTGCCAGAGTTGGTGACTCAAGCGTAAAGGTGTGACAAAAATGGCAAATCCACTCATCTTGCAGCTGAAAAAATTGACATTTTTACCAGTATAGAATCTCCTGTTATCTTCTTCAAGAAGAAACGTCCCAGGTTACCCAAACTAATAGACTCAGTCAGCTAGGGTATGTCTACACTACAAAGTTAATTCGAACAAACGGACGTTAGTTCGAATTAACTTTGATAGGCGCTACACAAGCGCTCCGCTAGTTCAAACTTAATTCAAACTAGCGGAGCGCTTAGTTCGAACTACGTAAACCTCATTCTACGAGGACTAAGCCTAGTTCGAACTTACTAGTTCGAATTAAGGGGTGTGTAGCCCCTTAATTCAAACTAGTGGGAGGCTAGCCCTCCCCAGCTTTCCCTGGTGGCCACTCTGGGCACCACCAGGGAAACTCATATGCCCCCCTCCAGGCCCCGGACCCTTTAAAGGGGCACGGGCTGGCTACGGTGCCCGTGCCAGGTTACAAGCCTGCCAGCACCCAGCTAGCAGACCCTACACATGGCACGGCTCGAGCCAGCCACCTGATGCCCCCCAGCCCTCCCCCTCTTCCCGGGACCAGGCTGGCGGCTCCCGGGAGCTGGCCTGGGACCGCAAGAGGCGGACACCCGCCTGGTCTAGTGCGGAAATCGTGGACCTCATCCGCGACCTCCGCACTAGCCACAGGAAAGCGGCCGTCTAGGGCACGAAAGCTGACAGCCTGGACACCCAGGAGCAGGTTGGCATGAAAATCAATGTGGTCCACTGAGACCCCCTACCCTGAGCTTACAATGGCCGTCCTGGGTCAGACCAAAGGTCCATCTAGCCCAGTAGCCTGTCTGCCGACAGCGGCCAACCCTAGGGACCCTGGAGGGGATGGACCGAAGACAGTGACCAAACCATTTGTCTCGTGCCATTCCTCTCCAGCCTTCCACAAACTTTGGGCAGAGACACCACTCCTACCCCCTGGCTAATAGCACTCAATGGACCCAACCTCCATGACTTTATCTCACTTCTCTTTAACCTCTGTTCTAGTAGCCTTCACAGCCTCCTGCAGCAAGGAGTTCCACAGGTTGACTCTTTGCTTTGTGAAGAACAACTTTCTGTTACTAGTTTGAAGCCTGCTACCCATTCCTTTCCTTTGGTGTCCTCTAGTCCTTCTATTATGGGAGCTAATGAAGAACTTTTCTTTATGCACCCTCTCCACCCCACTCATGCTTTTATAGACCTCTATCCTATCCCCCCTCCGTCTCCTCTTTTCTAAGCTGAAAAGTCCCAGTCTCTTTAGCCTCTCTTCATATGGGACCTGTTCCAAACCCCTGATCATTGTAGTTGCCCTCCCCTCTCCCACCCTCTCTCTTCCCCTCTCCCACCTCCTTTTCCCAGTCTCCCCCAGTTTTGTTCAATAAAGAGAGATTCTATTTTTGAACACAATTGTCCTTTATTTTTTACATCAGGATGGTGGGCTAGGGAGGGGTAAGTGGAAGGAGGTGAGGGAGGAATGGGGTACGAGCTCCCGATGGGGAGGACTGGGCTGGCTCTGCGGGCTTCTGGGGGTGGAAGCTCTCCTGCAGCTCCCCGACTGACACCCCTCCCCCACCGGATGGCAGCCTGCGGCAAATGCAGCCAGGCTGATGGCCGAGTGCTGTGATGTGCCGAGTGTGGGCATTCAGGGCACTCCAAGCCAGGACTGCTTTGCAGGCGGGGCACCCCTGATAAATGTCTGTCCGGGGTGGGGGTCGGGTCCCTTTAAGCACAGCCCTCGGCTAGCCTGAGACAGCAGCTCCACGCTCTAAGTCCTAATCTGATGCCCTGCTGGCACTGCTTCCGGCCATCCTTAAGCCCGGTTCAGGGTCCACTTAATGTGGACATGCTAGTTCGAATTAGGAAAATGCTAATTTGAACTAGTTTTTAGGTCTAGATGCACTAGTTCGAATTAGCTTAGTTCGAATTAACTAATTCGAATTAAGTTAGTTCGAATTAGCGCTGTAGTGTAGACATACCCCTAGTTCCCACACGGCCAGTCAGGATAGCCATATCAGAAAAAAGCCTTTCTTCAATAAGCTGGATTACAAACCGGTTGCATTCAACCATGTTAGAAGAAAGATTTTTCTTCACTGGTTCTTTTTCACATAGAAACTGATTTAATTGCAAAGTTGAAGCCAGAGAACATTGTCTTTTTTCACAACCCTAAGCTAACCAAAGGGAAAGATGACTGTATCTACATTAAGGTAAATACAGTATTTCTACAGTAAGACAATTAGGGAGGTATGATTTATAGTTACAGAAAAGTGCTTGGTTCTGTTTATTAAATTTGTTTATAATAATGTTGATTTTAAGTGGTAGCTGGTAAATATGTGGTAGCTGGTAAATACATCCAATAATTAAGCTAAAACAAAAAATTAAGGGTAATTAAATAATGAAAATAAACTCTATGTGTGATTTCATTTACATTGTAATTTAAATACCACTACCAACCACAAAATCGGGAAGTGAGACCTATACCCATTAACACTATTAAGCCACCTGGCTCCCCAGACATAGAAGTCACATTACACCTATGTTGCCAAACTCTCACATGTCTCTACTGAGCAAAAGACCCAAACCCCACCCTTCCAAATAAGCCTCTGAGTACACACCTGCTGCGAACAGAGCATAAGACTCACCTGGTGATGGGAGGGGGCATGGCTCACATCTGTCATGAAAAGCTGTGCATTCCCTACTCTGCCAGGCTTTAGGGATGAGGGGCCACCAGTTGTTACAGGGGGAAAATATACCCCCTCCCACATACACCCCTCCAAAACTCACTTTTCAAGTTTCAAAATGCTCTAGAATGCACATATAGAGCCAGTTTGGCTTGGAAATTGGTATGCCAACCCACATCCTGGGTTGAGATTTTGGAGCACAAATCTGGGATCATAGAAACTTAGACTCCTAGGGCTGGAAGGGTATGTCTACACTAGCCCCCTAGTTCGAACTAGGGTGGCTAATGTAGGCATTCGAACTTGCAAATGAAGCCCGGGATTTAAATATCCCGGGCTTCATTTGCATGTTCCCGGGCGGGCGCCATTTTTTAATCCCCTTAGTTCGAACTGACTGCCTGTGGCTACACACGGCAGTCAGAAATTAATCTGGACTAAGTCCTTAGTTCGGATTAACTGTTACACCTCATTGCAGGAGGGGTCAGTGAACTGGGCAGAGACTGCTGCCCTCCAGAGCACCAGCTCAGAGCCTCCAGTGTCAGGTTAAGGCCAGAAGGGCCCACACCCTTAGGGCATCTAGTCTGATCTCCTGCATGCAACAGTCTGCCAGCTTCACCCAGCACCCACTGGGCCCAACCGCCAAATGAAACCCTCAGGAGACCAGACTCTGATGTGCCTCAGGCTGAGAACAGGAGCGACGAAGAGGCACCAGTGCCTAACGCCCCTGCAGTGGCAGGGCAATGATTATATGAGCTATACCCCACTCATCTTACACACTGCAGAGGAAAACAACCCCCTCCAGGTCTCTGCCAATCTGACTGAGGAGAAAATTTCTCCCTAACTCCATGTGTGGTGATGCCAGACACTGAGCAAGCCAAGCCCCGGAGAGAGTGCTATCTCAGAGCGTTAGTCCTCCCTGCCCAGCTGTGCACATCCATGGGGCTTTACAGGACGGGCATAAAAAAACCTCTCCCCAAATACCCAGGGGAAATAATCCCTTCCCAGCCCTGCTGGTGGCAGGTTGAAACATGAAGTGTGAACTTGAGGAACATAAGACGTAAAACGGAAGCGCCTCCCAGGCCCTGCCCCCACCACAGGCAACCCCATCACAGGACTCCAGCCGCTCTCCAAATGCAGCCAAATGCTCCTGGGAAAGGAGACAGCACCTCCTCCCTGCAGGTTGCTTTGTGTTATGACGCCAGCTTGATTACATCAGCGCAGGAGGATGCAGCCCCCGTGCCAAGGGCAGCAGAACAAAGATGAAAGGACAATGAGAGCCTCTCCTCAAATAACAACTGTTTGCGTAAGGGGAAGAGAACACGAGAACATTCCAAACCGGTTTGGATGGAATGTTAATGGGCCAGTCAGCACATTCATGCTGTGCTGTGTTCAGGCCTGCAGCTCTTCTAGGTGCCACTGCAGAGTGGCACACACTCTGCCCCTCTCCTACAATGCCCAACTGTCAGGGTCAGCACGCCCTCCCACACACACACACTATGCACACGCTGTCACCAGCCAGAGCACCATGCATGTGTTTGCTACATACTCCAGTTTGCTGCTAAAGCGTCTTGCTCCTATTTACCCTCCAAGTCTCCAAAATAGTCCAAACAGAAGGGGCTGGACTCTACTTCTTCTTGTGCATAATAATTAAAAAGATAAATTGCATCTGTGAGTCAGAGTCACTTGCCACTACTGGCTGCACTGGTGTCACCAAGGGCATAAGTCAGCCTGCATAATCTTTATTGCCATGCACAACATAGCAAGAAACAAGCTTGATAATCAGATACCGGGGCAGAATGCAGGGTGCAGAAGTGGCGCTTAACTTGATAGTGATTGAGCCCCATGATGCCACTTGCAGTGAGTGACTCCTCTGGGTGGACCTGCCTTTAATTGCAGGCTTTATATGTGTTGTGGGAAAAGAGCCCCTTCCAGTGCACAAGGGTGCAAAGACTGGGCCTGGCGGCAGAGTTAGCAGAATGCTGACGGTAGCATGGAAAATGAACTGAAATGGAGCTGGGAAGACAGGATGGGACTGAACACCTGCACTAGGAGATACCATCCTGGGGTAGAGACAGACATGCTCTGAGTCTGCTTTGAAATGTACAGTTTGGCTTAGTGAGCTGGCGCTCGGATTCCAGGGTGATGGGTAGCCTTACAGAAACACAGATTAGTGTTAGTTACACAGGCAGACTGTAATAGGCAGCCATGCAGGATTTCCAATACTATCTGCTACAGGAGCTGCAGTGTGAGTGCAGACATAGAAAAACCTTGCTAAGCGTCTTATTTATTACTGTTATTAGCAAGCACCTCTTGAGCTCCACGGGTCCTGGTGCACCCAGCAGCACTGCCGTGGCCCTGACCGGGTGGGCGCCTGCCCAGCACCACCGTCACAACCCTGGCTGCCTGGCATCATTGTTTTGTTTCAGATTTGGATGGCCTCTACCTAAAAGATCCCACTGTCTTACATTAACCAGAGCCAACTGGATTTCTCTTCTGTGTTAATGACCCCTCCAGATGCTGCAATGGCAGGGGCTGTACTGAGCCCTCCATTCAGATCAGTGTAAGCAGAAATGCTGCACACCCACACCTCACGCCTGTTCCAGCCTTTGAAAATCTGGGGACAGGCTCTCGGAAGCATTCATCTCATCTTTAGGCGCTGACATAAATGGCCTGGTTCTCCAGAGTTCAGTGCCCTGGCGCCAAGCATCTTGCAGTGCTGCTTGTTTCCCACCCTCAAGGAGAACAGCGACTTGCACTGGTGGTGCCTACCCAGACATGGGCCTCTCTGAGATCCCCCAGTCAAGGGAGTCCGTCATGTTAGTCCCAAAGTTGCAGTCTGCCTGAATTTGGTGTTGCCTCCCAGCTGGTGGTTTAGATTACTGACACCCAGCACAGAGCCAGGCACTAGAGCGAGAGCGCTATTTATGCCAGAGGAAGGAAGTCTGCAGCATTTTCAGTTGCCTGCATGAATAATTTTTGGTGTCCCTCATGTCCCACAGCATCTCCTGCGTCTAGCCACTTGCGAGCCAATGGGGGGCAAGGCACAGCTCTGGCTGACGCTCTGCACTTTCACAGCTTCATCGGTGGCAGGCCACAGAATAATGAAATCCCCAGTACAGAGAAGCCTGAACCTAGACTCGGAATTAAGGATGTCAAGGACTAGTCGACTAGTCAACTATCCGATACGCAAATGCAACTATTTGATAAGCAATATCGACTAGTCGATTCCCCACCCCTTGCTGCCTCTATCAGATGGAGGCAGCAAAGGGGTGGAAAGAGGGTACTTCAAAGCAGCAGCACTGCACAGCTGACCTCTGGCTCAGCTGTGCGGCAGAGCCCAGGGTCAGGTGATCCCGGGCTTCACACAGCATTTCTGCAGAATCCAGGATCAGCTGACGAGTCCCCAGCTAACCCCGGGCTCCGCATGGTATTTCAAATCTGCAGTGTGACATAGAGCCCGTACTCAATGTGGGACTCTGAATCCCACGCTGACCCCGGGCTCCATGACGGCGCTTCCGCTTTGAAATGCACAAGAGCCCCCTCTGGGGACTCTTGTACATTTCAAAGCTGGCCTGTGTGCAGCACGAGGCAGCAGGACTTCCCGCTGGCCCTGGGCTGCACAAATTCCGCATTCCTACTTTGAAATGTACAAGAGCCCCAGTGGAATGTACAAGAGCAGCGGGGAACCCAGGGTGAGCAGGGACTCAAAGGCTACGTCTACACTGGCATGAATTTCCGAAAATGCTTTTAACGGAAAAGTTTTCCGTTAAAAGCATTTTCGGAAAAGCGCGTCTAGATTGGCAGGATGCTTTTCCGCAAAAGCACTTTTTGCGGAAAAGCGTCTGTGGCCAATCTAGACGCGCTTTTCCGCAAAAAAGCCCCGATTGCCTTTTTCACGATCGGGGCTTTTTTGCGGAAAACAGTACTATGCTGTCTACACTGGCCCTTTTGCGCAAAGGTCTTTCGGAAAAAGACTTTTGCCCAAACAGGAGCAGCATAGTTTTTCCGGAAAAGCACTGATAATTTTACATGAGATCGTCAGTGCTTTTCCGGAAATTCAAGCAGCCAGTGTAGGCAGCTGGCAAGTTTTTCCGGAAAAGCAGATGATTTTCTGGAAAAACTTGCCTGTCTAGACACAGCCAAGCAGTCCCAGCTCGCCCCGGGTTCACGCTACACTTCTGCCTTGGAAATGTAGCAATACATTTCAAAGGCAGAGGCGCAGCAGCTGGGACGTGGTGTGTGCGAGAAGTGCTTTAGTCCCTGCTCACACCATTTCCCCGCTGTGCCTCAACCCCCCTCGCAGAGGTGGTGCTGGGGGGAACTGGCTTTTAAGCTGGCTCCCCCCAGCACCAGTCCCTGCTCTCCCCCCCGCTGCCTCTCTCTGATGGAGGCAGCAAGGCGGAGGGGAGCGACTAGTCAAGTCAATACTCCACCTGCATATACTTAGAGAGTAGTCGACAAGTCAACTAGTCCCTTACATCACTAGTGTGATGTGACTCACACAGGTAGGGGACAGTCTTTCTGAGAAACCTTTCCCCTTTATACTGACCCCCTTCAAAGTGTGTCTCTCCTTACATGGCCTGTAGTAGCCACAGCTAGACTCCTTCTATATAGGGATGTAATAGTATAGTCAATTAACCGATTAACCGATAAGCAAAAGCTTATAGGTTAATACTATAGACCAGCGGTTCTCAAACATTTTGGGCTCCGGAGCCCTTTACATGTGTAACAATGTATGCGGAACCCCAGCGGTGTGTGTGTTAATTGCGTTAGTTCGAGGTGATTCTCAATTATGCTTTTGAAGGCTTTCCAGTCTGTCAACCTCGCAGAGCCCCTGGGGCTCCATGGAGCTCAGTTTGAGAAACACTGCTATAGACTATACACATTCCTCCACCCACCGCTTGCCAGTACATTTTTTAGCAGGCTGGCCAGCAGCCCAGCTCAGTCCTGGCTTGCACTGGGTCCTGGACCTACCCCTGCTGCAGCTCTGCATTTAAAGTATATTAGGAGCCAGGTGGACAAGCAGCCCGGCTCAGTTCTAGCTCGTGCCAGGTCTGGGAGCTCAGATCCCTCGCCCCGCAGACAGGGGCTGACCAGGAATTATAGAATAGTCGACTAACTGATAAGAATTGATGAGGCTAATCGACTATTCAATTAACTGATATTTAACATCCCTACTTCCATATTAATTCAGGTCCCAGGTCAGTCGCTCAAGGGAGAGGAGTTCTGAGTGTTGGTTATTGTATTTAACAGTTCCTTTGCCTTTCCTAATGTCTCCCCTCCCAAGAATGCAGTGGATTCTAATGCTTCTCAAAGAGGGAGAATGACAGCCCACAGAATGGAAACCTCTGCTCTTCCACAAGCCGGGAGCAGCAGTAGCAGGGCAAGGGATGAGAGTGGCTGTGCTAGCTTGAGGGAGAATTTCTAGGGCTGAGAGTCTCCACTTGCTCATCTGCAATTGCTTCCTCTTCTGTCAATACCCTCCACCCACACAAGTAGGGGTAGGTGCAATATGCAGACTTGTCCTACCTGGAACTGCACTGCACGTTGAGTCTGCCCGTTCCACTTTAAAATGTATTGTCCATTGAAACAACTATGGCTCAGGAAGCACTCTGGAAGTAGCTCCTCATGGACTGTGCAAAGGAGTCAGGGACCTGGATTACCTCCCTCTTGCCCAACCCCGCAAGAATACCTGTCGGGTAACAACCCCCCAGCCCATGAAAGAATGCACCAGTGCCAGTGGATTTTCAGATCTTCTAATACTTGCAGGGCCAGGCATGGCAAGAGCTGCTGTTGTGTGCTCACCACACCCTTGCAGTTCTCACGGGCAATTACAGACTTTAGCAAAAATGTTAGACTCTGTTGGCAAGAAGCCCACTCAGCCTCATTCAGTGCGATGAAATTAAAGTGGGATTTGTGCCCTTTCTTTCTGGGATGTTGCCTTTAGACAAAACAAACAATCAGCATTTGCATGGGCAGCAAGCAGGTGGCTGGCAGCTGAGCGGTGTGCACAGCAGGTAGATGCTCCAGGTTCCCATCAAAGACACCAAAGACTGGATGAACCAACAGGAGAACCCAACAGTGGTTCCAGCTCTGCAGCAGGGGGTTTTACCACGTGTCTCACACACCTGTTCAGAACAGACACCGTTTCCCAACACACACCTGCATATACCTGGCCAAAAGTCAGCTGGAGAAGCCAGTGGAAAAAAAAGAATGTCGGAAACCTATTGGAGCATCTTTGCCTCTGCTTTGCTAACATAATACCTTGCTGCTTGCAGGGTCGGATGAGAGTTTTGCGGGGCCAGGGCGCGGGGCCTATTGAAGCGCAGGGCCCAGGACAGCACAATTTCGCACATGAGTATGGCCACAGCTGAAAGGTAGTAGTGCGTGCATGGGGCCTATTGAAGCGTGGGGCCCAGGGCAGCCACCCCACTCGCCCTGCGCTATATCCGCCGCTGGCTGCTTGCATTCAGGTACTGCATTCATTCATGTGACGCTGCAGCTGGGTCTAGGGTTGCAAGGTGGTTGAAACCAAAATACCGAAACCCTCCTCCCCCCCCCCAAAAAAACAGGAAAAAATTATGTTGAAGGGAAAAAGAGGGAGGGAGACCAAAGTTGTTGAGCAAAAAAAAAAAGGACTCAAAGGACTTATTAAGCCAAAAAAAAATATGTGTTTAAATAAAACAACATTAAAACAGCATGTCCCCTTTAAAAGTGAGTGCAGGGATAGGAGCGATTGAGCACTGGGGGTATGTCTACACTACAAAGTTAATTCGAACTAACAGACGTTAGTTCGAATTAACTATGATAGGCGCTACACATGCAAACCGCTAGTTCGAACTTAATTCGAACTAGTGGAGCGCTTAATTCGAACTAGGTAAACCTCATTCCACGAGGACTAACGCCTAGTTCGAATTAACTAGTTCGAATTAAGGGCTGTGTAGCCACTTAATTCGAACTAGTGGGAGGCTAGCCCTCCCCAGCTTTCCCTGGTGGCCACTGTGGGCATCACCATGGAAACTCTTCTGCCCCCCTCCCGGCCCCGGAGCCCTTAAAGGGGCACGGGCTGGCTACGGTGCCTGTGCCAGGTGCAAGCCTGCCAGCACCCAGCCAGCAGACCCTGCACCTGACACGGCTCGAGCCAGCCACCCGCTGTCACCCAGCCCTCCGCCTCTTCCCGGGACCAGGCTGGCAGCTCCTCATCCACGACCTCCGCACTAGGCACAGGAAAGTGGCTGTCTAGGGCAGGATAGCTGCCGGCCTGGCCACCCAGGAGCAGGTGTGCATGAAAATCAGGGTGGTCCAGTGAGACCCCCGACCCTGAGCTTAGAATGGCCGTATTGGGTCAGACCAAAGGTCCATCTAGCCCAGTAGCCTGTCTGCCGACAGTGGCCAACACTAGGGACCCTGGAGGGGATGGACCGAAACAATGATCAAGCCATTTTTCTCGTGCCATCCATCTCCAGCCTTCCCCAAACAGAGGCCAGGGACACCATTCCTACCCCCTGGCTAATACCACTCCATGGACCCAACCTCCATGAATTTATCTAACTTCTCTTTAAACTCTGTTCTAGTTGTAGCCTTCACAGCCTCCTGCAGCAAGGAGTTCCACAGGTTGACTATTTGCTTTGTGAAGAAGAACTTTCTGTTATTAGTTTGAAGCCTGCTACTCATTCATTTCATTCAGTGTCCTCTAGTCCTTCTATTATGGGAACTAATGAAGAACTGATCTTTATGCACCCTCTCCACACCATTCATGCTTTTATAGACCTCTATCATATCCCCCCTCAGTCTCCTCTTGTCTAAGCTGAAAAGTCCCAGTCTCTTTAGCCTCTCTTCATATGGGACCTGTTCCAAACCCCTGATCATTTTAGTTGCCCTCCCCTCTCCCACCCTCTCTCTTCCCCTCTCCCACCTCCTTTTCCCAGTCTCCCCGAGTTTTATTCAATAAAGAGAGTTTCTATTTTTGAACACGTGTCCTTTATTTTGTACATCAGGAAGGGAGGGCTAGGGAGGGGTAAGTGGAAGGGGGTGAGGGAGGAATGGGGTACAAGCCCCCAGTGGGGAGGACTGGGGTGGCTCTGCGGGCTCCTTGGGGTGGAAGCTCTCCTGCAGCCCCCCGATTGACCCCCGCTGGATGGCAGCCTGCAGCAAGTGCAGTCAGGCTGATGGCCGAGTGCTGTGATGTGCCGAGTGTGGGCATTCAGGGCACTCCAAGCCAGGACTGCTTTGCAAGCAGGGAACCCCTGAGAACTGTCTGTCCGGGGTGGGGGTGTGACCCTTTAAGCACAGCCCTCGGCTAGCCTGAGACAGCAGCTCCACGCTCTAAGTCCTATTCTGATGCCCTGCTAGCACTGCTTCCGGCCAGTCTTAACCCCGATTCAGGGTCCACTCAGTGTGGACTTGCTAGTTCAAATTAGCAAAATGCTAATTCGAACTAGTTTTTAAGTCTAGCTGCGCTAATTCGAATTAGCTTAGTTCAAATTAACTAATCGAACTTAGGGTATGTCTACACTGCCCCCCTAGTTCGAACTGGGGGGGTAATGTAGTCATACGGAGTTGCAAATGAAGCCCGGGATTTGGAACGAGGAGTACAGCTAGTTCAGATTAGGAAGCCTAATCCGAACTAGCTAGTCCGTGCCGCGTGTAGCCGCGCGGCATGGGGTCCGAACTAGCCGGCATTTAAAAATGGCGCCGGCCGGCTTTATGCAAATGAAGCCCGTGAAATTCAAATCCCGGGCTTCATTTGCAACTCCGTAGGACTACATTACCCCCCCTAGTTCGAACTAGGAGGGCAGTGTAGACATACCCTAAGTTAGTTCGAATTAGTGCTGTAGTGTATACATACCCTAAGACTCAGGGAAAGCATTGCTTCCCCTAGGTCTTTTGGCCAGCAGCCATTTTGTGCTGGCAGCCTTGGGGAACCAGGTAAGCATGGGGTCTGGGGGTGTTGGGAGCCAGGGGGAGACAAGGGAGGCGGGAGGCCGGGCGCTGATTGTTTGTAGGGTTGCCAGGTGCCCGGCATTTTTGCCTCCTGGCCAGGGAAAAATTCAGAAAATACCAGAGATTTTAGGTGTTCTATATTCTCTGAATTTTTTTACTGGACAGGAGCCAAAAATACCGGACTGTTCAGGTGACACCTGGCAACCCTAGCTGGGTCTACACCCCAAAGGAAAACAGGTGACACTGCACTGATTTAGCCAAGCCAGTGTAGTGTCGTGTGCAGACAATCTAGAGCAGTTAAACCTAGTTTGGCTTGCTAAACCAGTGAAATTTGTGTGTGTACAGACAAGCCATGCAACAGTGTAGGGTAGACTTTAACAAAGAGAGCTTTCCTCCCAAGTGTTTTAGTTTTACCAGTGTTTACTGTATTATCAGTCTGAATAATCAGTCTGTATTGAAGACACATCGCAATTCATCCTCTGTACACTCCCTCTGCCTGGTGAGCCTTGCCTTTTCTCCATTGAAACAGAGAAGGCCCGACCCAGCGTTGCCCTGAGTTCTCCATCACAGAGAAGTTGAAATGAGAGGTCAAACCCACGTGCCTTCCCTTTCGCAGATTTCCTTTAAGAATTCCAGAGAGGATTATCAGCTGCTCTAAGCTACTGTGGCCGGAGTAATCATCTTCCCCCCGCACATCCCCGGGGCCTCCATCGTGCATCCCCACTGGAGACACCAGAGAAGGCTCTTCTAATCCAGCTTCCTGCTTTTTCCAGGCAAGACAGCTAACATGATGGTCGCACTTTGCCTTCCACAGCAACTTCCATCAGTGCTGTCACCCCTTTTACCCCAGAGGTACAGAGGCCACAGGAGGTCAGGGGCAGCAGCAGCAATAGAGAACACTCTGCCCTGTGTTTAGCGCCTATGCCATATTCCCTCTTGGGCAGGGGCCTTCACTGACTAGGACATTGCTGCGCCTCACAGCACAGGCCAGTCTGCGCCTGATGTTCTCACTCATAACGCGCCTGAGTTCATGAGCTCCCTGCAGAATATAAGAACAAGCTGCTGCACTATTACTGCCAGAACTTGGCAGCTCTTCCCTCAGTGTCTGCAGTGAGTAAGGGAGGGGGCGGCCTCAGGGGGCTCCCAACCCAAGATAGACAGGCCCAATGACCTGGGTGGAGCCAGCCAGTGCTCTGGAGAGCAATGATCAGCCTATTGCACAATTTGCCTCTCTCCCTCACCCACTCCAAGGTCCTTCTTTGAAGCAGAAAGGAGAAAGCTGGAAACATCCTTCCTCTCCTACACACAATAAAGGGGAAGCAGCAAAGGAGTGGGGGAAGGCGGCTTTGATCCATGCAGAGAATAACAGGGACTGCTCCTGACCCAGGTCCAGTCCTTCCTGCTAGTGCCCCAGCTCTGCAATGAAAGCTGGTGGAATAGCTGCAATTCCTGTCCTGGGAGCCGGACTGCAAAGCCCAGGGAAAAAGGCCAGCCATGAAGTTACAGACAAGCCCGCCTCAATAGCTTCCTCTGGCCACTGTAATGCCTCATAATGCCCTCTCTTCCTCACACTTGACAGGCTGTCTACATGACAAGTTTTCTTGGCAAAAATATGATAATGAGGGTCTCATTTGCATGAGTCATGATCTCATTTGCATATTTTCCACTGATCTGTTTTTGCGCTGGGTTTTTTGCGCAAAAACAAAAGTGTGGACGTTTTCTTTTTGCGCAAAACCCACATTTTCTGGAAGATCCTTATGCCCCAAAAAAGGAGGTATACTGATCTTCCAGGAAAAGGGCTTTTTTGTGCAAAAAGAAAACGTCCACACTGCTTATTTTCTGCAAAAACCCCAGCGCAAAAAAGGATGGGCAGAAAATATGCAAATGACATCACGACTCATGTAAATGAGTCCCTTGTTTGCATATTTTTTGCCAAGAAAACTCGTAGTGTAGATGTATCCTGAGAGTCATGGCTCAGAATTGCCTCCTCATGCTCCCCACTCAGTCTGAAACACAACACAGCTGGTCCCAACCCTGCTGCCCCACCCAAGTGGTGGTGGGCCCACACCCTCTTACATTAACATCGCTGAAATGGTGGAACCCTACACTTCCAGCACCAGGCTCCCCTCACTGGTGGAGTCCCACGCACAATAAGTTCTCTTTCCAGCGCTATTCAACATTTACGCACAGACATACTAGAACCTAGCAGACGATACGTGTCATGACTAACATTATATATAATATACCCAGGATGGGCAAGAGGCAGTTAGGAGGCTGGATCTAGCCCACAGCTCCTGGAATCCTTGCCAACTTTGAACTCTCACAAACCAGCAACAGCGAGGAATATCTTCTATCATCTCCACATGGCTAGGAGGCTCCGTCCCATCCTGGCACATGATGACCTAGTCTTGGTTACACAATCATACACACTCCTTTGTTACACACTCATACACACTCCTCCTGTCTAGACTGCAGAGTTGGGCAGGAAGGCATGAGCCCTTAGGAAACTACAATTGGAAGAGCAGCACCAAGGTATCACAAGCACATCACACCAGTTCTTTGTTCCCTATGTTGGTCTCCCGTACAATAGAAAGTCAAATTCAAGGCTACAGTCATGAAATCAAAGCTCTTTGGTGCCTAGGAATAACCAAATGAAATTAACAGGTAGCAGGTTTAAATCAAACAAAAGGAGGTTTTTCTTCTCACAGTGCACAGTCAACCTGTGGGACTCCTTGCCAGAGGATGTTATGAAGACCAGGACTTTAACAGGGTTCAAAAAAGAACTAGATATATTCATGGAGGTTAAGTCCATCAATACTTAACCAGAATGGGTAGGAATGGTGCCACTGGCCTCTGTTTGTCAGGGGCTGGAAATAAATGACAGGAGAGGGATCCCTTGATGATTACCTGTTTCTGTTCACTACCTCTGGAGCATATGCCATTGACCACTGTTGGAATACAGGACACTGGGCTAGATGGACCTTTGGTCTGACCCAGTATGGCTGTTCTTAGGTTCTTCACAGGAGCCAAGGGTAACCACTGTAGAAAAATGATCAGGGAGGCCAAGGGACACAAGGAGAGATCTATGGCCATCAGAGTTAAGGACAATATGATTTTTAAAAATACATATGCATATTAGGAACAAAAAGAATTTTGGCAATGATATAGGTCCATTACTAGATGGAAATGGGAGAATTAATAATAATACAGAAAAGGCAGAAATATTCATCCAATATTTATATTCTGTATTTGGTGGCGAAAACAGATGATGCATGTGGTCATGATAGCCCTCTTTCCCTTTCAGACATAACTTTGAAGGATCACAGAATCATAGAGCTGGAAGAGCTCTGGCAGGAGAGATCAGAGGCTTTGGGACAGCTCTCCACACACATGTAGCTATGCTCTGCACCCTCAGTCATGCAGGCACCCAGGCAGGGTTCCACTGAGCTCTCTCCTTCCCTGGCACCCTTCTAATGACCTGTAACCTCAACTGATGGCACCTCCCCTTTCTGGAGGAAGGCTCCTGCTGTGTCTAAAGTCACCCTGCCTGGCCCCTTTGAAGGAGCAGAGCATGCTAGTCCACCTGGCATGCTGGGTGAGGGCCTAGGAATCAGCCTACAGAGAAAGCCCTCCAACTTGAACATTAACTGCAGAACATCTTGTCAGGCTGCCGCTCCCGCGGATAGCATTGAGCACAAGATCTGCACAGAACGAGTCGTCCTCCCCACAACACACTGCAGGAAACTGAGACAAAGAAGAGGTAGGACCTCAGCAAGTCACTGGCAGAGCTAGGAAAGGAATCCAGGGCTATGTCTACACTCGTGGCTTCTTGCGCGAGAAACATGCAAATGAGGCTAAGCGTGGAATATTGCTGAGCCTCATTTGCATACGTAATGAACCGCCATTTTTGCAGAAGAGGCCTTTGCACCAGAAGGAGCTGTGTACACTGCCCCTTCTTGCGCAAGAAAACCCCTCTTGTGCAATGCCACTACGCTGATTATTTTCAGGAATAACGGCATTGTGCAAGAGGAGTTTTCTTGCACAAGAAGGGGCAATGTAGACAGCTCCTTCTGGCTCAAAAGCCTCTTCTGCAAAAATGGCAGCTCATTAGGTATGCAAATGAGGCTCAGCGATATTCCACGCTTAGCCTCATTTGCATATTTCTCACGCAAGAAGCCGCAAGCAAGTGTGGACATAGCCCAGGAGTCCTGTCTCCAGTGTTTATTGCAGCAGTCCAAAGTGCATGATGCCCCCAGATCTAGATGCACCTTCCTTACAAGCCCCTGAATGGAAACCCCTCTGGTGATCTGCAGTCAGACATATGGCTAGCCCAGCTTGAACTTCTAAACTCCCGCTTCCCCATCCAGTCTCATCATCCTGCTGACTCAGGAGGGAGGGTGGGGCTCGGCTGCCCGTGGTTCCTGCGTGAGCTCTGTCTTTCCATTAAAGTGTTTGCATTCGCTAACGCAGGAGGCTGGCTCCCCACCCAGCTGGGACATTCGTCTGGATCCAATTTCACTTTGTTTTCTTAGAAAATAGCTAGGGAGACAAAAGGAATGCATTGGGCTGCTTTTCCATCTCCAGGTCAGAACACTGGCCTCCACAATCCCTAGCCCTCCGGAGGAAACTGAACAGGGAAAGGGGCAGGTGGGAGTTCTCTATCTGCACTGTCCCCTCTCACAGAGCTAGGGACTGAGGGGTATCTACCAGTGCTCAATGGCACTCTTTATTTTTAATAGAGGGTGACTTTTGTTCCTTTTGCTGAAAGGCTCAGACAGTGCCACCTTAACTACACTTCCTGCAAGGTGCCAAAACTGCCTTTCCAAGAATTTCTGGTGCTTGGCAGACAAGTTTGGAGGTGACAAATCAACTACAGAAGCAGGGAAGAAGTTGATTTCTTTTCACGGTGTTGTGGATCCCCTCTCCGAAGCCCACAGTCTCCCTCAGCTGATTACACATGGAAGGGTCTGACACTTCCCAGTAACATCAACAGGCTGCTCTGTGCCACTGCTCTCTACCCATATTGCTTCAGTACAGCCCAGTTCATGGCACAGAAGACATTTGATCAAGGGCCTGGGGTTCCTGCTGCAGCCACCACTGCTACAGCAGAAACAGCAGTGTCCAGAGCAGGGTTGTCCCTACCACTGCTGGTGCCTTATGCAGCCCAGCACTGGCACCCCCTCTCCTGTGGGGGAGCAGCCGCTCTGCAGAGGGGACGGTGCAAAGGCAGATGCTGTGGGGGGCAGAAGGTTGCCAACTCTGCAGGACCTGATACCCATTGCTGCACTGGCATCCAGTCCCAAAGCACTGGCATCCAGGGTCAGGGCAGGGACGGAGGCTGCCTCAGGGCAGCAGGTGGGCAGCGAGACTGGCTGGGGTCAGAAGACTCAGGAGGAGCAAAGGGCTGCTGCACAGCCAGCTGAAGAGAAGCGGTATTTTGAAGGGGAAACTACTACTTCTCTCCAGCCGCCGGCTGAGTGGCCACCCCCCACTTTTCCTGAGTCCTCTGGCTCATGTTACTCACTGCTACCTGGTGAGTGGGGACTAGGGGCCGCTGGAGCTGGCACTGAGCCTTTAGGGGAGGGGGAATGGCCAGGGCACGGACTGAGCCCACAGGCAGGGGAGCAGCTGTCCCAAGGCATACGCAGCCTAGGGCACCAACAAAGTCAGTGAATACGCTGTGTGTGCCTAAGGACATCCCTGGGCCAAAGCCCCAGACCCCTTCAATCTGGAGACTCGAACTGTCCCTGACTCTCCTCCACCCAACTCACTGGCCACACTACACAACAAACTCTCTTCCTGCTGACTATTGGTAGGAAATGCTTGTGTGAAGACACAAATGGCAGCGCAGAGCTGAAAACAGAACCTCTCTCATAAGGGACTGAGAAAAGCAAGGAGAAACCCTGCAAGAACTCAGATGTATCCCCACACTCATCGGAGTCTATAGGGGTCCTGGGAAAGCACCACAGAAAATGTGGCTGCAGCATTTCCAGTCTCCTAGGCTCCAGCGACAGCCTCATGCTTTATAATTTCCTGGGTGCTCCTTGGCACCTTCACCCATGAGCACTCCCCAAGCTTGAGAGTCCCTGCCCTACGGGCGTTATGGCAGTAGTGCCTCCTACTAAACACTGCCAGCTTCTGGAAACCCAGCATGTTGTGGCCAGTTTCTCCTCCATGGATTTGTCTCAGCCAGCCCCATGTGCATCTCAGCTGGCATCTCACGGTGAATCGGATGCCAGATACCTCTGTGCTGAGCTAGTGCACTTGAAAACATATGACGATTTCAGCAGATTAATTGGAAACACAGTCGGGGTGTTGCAATCACACGAATGACTCCAACTGCAGGAGCAAATGTTTTCATCTTATACTGGAAGCAGTTACCCAAATGGCAAGGCACATTTTTCTTGCTCTAGCTCACCCCGTCTCCTGGTGAACAAGCAGCCGAAGGAGAGCTTCATCTCTCCCAGCAGCACTGTGGGGATTTCACTGGCCAGACCCTGCACTCCACAGCTGGGACTGCTGCAGCTCACTTTGCGTCAGCAGAGGAGGGGCTGCTGCTGCAGGGATTGCTGATGCGATGCCACGGCTGGGTGGAAATTAAGTAGGAAAATATTTTACAAGAGCCTTCCCGTTTTCATCAACATTTCATTTCAGCTGAGGTTACACAGCCAGGGAGTCTGAGGACTGGAGCTCCCCTCCCCACAGCCAGACATTGCCCTGGGGCAGGCACAAAGACTGGTCTTGTGGTTACAGGTCTGGCTGGGGGCTTAGACAATCAGATTTCAGTGCTCAGCTCTGAACCCCAAGCCTGTCACATGGGACCAGGATTTCAGAAGTGTTCAATTCCTGTTGGCACGTTAATGGGCAAGTTTTCCAAGTGCCAGCACCCAGTGTGCTACACTCTGGGAAAATCCCTCATTGGGGCTCTAGTTTTTTGTTGCTCGGTGAGCTGAGCTGGTGCAAAGGGCCCACAGTACCGGTCTATGCCTTCCTCCTGCAGACCTGTGCCCCTCCAAAACCCCAGAAGGATTATAAAGCCAGCCCCCAAAGCTTCTAATTACAGGAGACACAAGCTGCCTGCCCTCTGTCCTTGCATCTGAGAAAGCACAGGGATAACCCTATTCTTTAAGTCTGAGCCTCTATCTCCCCATCCGTGAAAAGAAAGAACGTTGTCCCACCTCAGGGGTTAGGCAGAGAGACCTTCCTAGTCTTTGTAGAACCCAGCTTCCAAGTTACACAATCATCAGAATCCAGTAGGATGTGTGAGAGCAGACTCATATGCCCTGCAGCAAGCAACGGCAGAGCTCAGAAGGTTTATCTTCTCCTAAAACACCAGGTCTAGGAGCTCTGCTGTTTCCACCAAGGGTGGCATCATGGGGCAGGCACACTGCTTAGAGATGGTCTAGAGACACTAGTACCATCCTGCGGATGATCACACCAGCCTGGCAGAACCAGGTTTACAACAGTGGGAATTTTTAGGAAGATAAAACTTCCTGTGGCCATGTGGCTAGATGTTCTCTGCGCATGCTGCTGTGGTTTCTGCTTGGGACATCGGCAGGCAGACAGACCCTGCCTATGGACCAGACAAGCAGTGGAGGGAAGGAGGAATCCATGTTCACATGGAAAGTTTTGATATGAACTCCAGAGGTTGGCCAAGGGAAATCCCCATGTGATCAGCCAGCTATCAGAAAGCAGAGCTTGCAGCAGGAATGGAAAAGACTGGTAAAAGTATCACCCTAATGGGGAATGGGCCAAAAGCACAGGTTAGGTGCCCTGCTGCGCATGAGGAGCAGCCAAGTCTAGAGAGGCCTGTGATGGGTTTGCTAATGACAGACATGTAGAAGTAATTTCTGGGTAAATAGGAGGGATCTCCCCCAAACCTTAGGGGCTTGAATTACCCACAGTCCCTTCAGGCTACAGATCGTTTGTTCTCAACCCAGCTCGGAGCCCTTTGGCCATTCTCACTCTGGTGCCTAGATCCCAAGCGTGGATATGCTGTGGAGGTTGTATCACGCCCTTGTTCTGGGAGGCGATACACTGGCACATGCCGCCATGAACTGCACTAGCCTGTTCTGCAACCATATCACATTTCTCTGCCATGCACTTTGTACAAAACACCCCCATCCTGGTGAGAGGCACCTGGCACTCATTTAGTGCTTCTGTAAAGCAATGACAGACTGGGCCACATACCACTCTGCCACTCCCACACCTAGCTTCTGAGCACCACTGCCTTCCCAAGGTTTCACTCAGCCTCTTAGACTGCGTCTAGACTGGCATGATTTTGCAGAAATACTTTTAATGGAAAAGTTTTTCCGTTAAAAGTATTTCCGCAAAAGCGCGTCTAGATTGGCACGGATGCAAAAGCATCCGTGGCCAGTCTAGACACGATTTTGCGCAAGAAAGTCCCGATCGCCATTTTAGCCATCGGGGCTTTTTTGCGCAAAACAGTTCTTCCCTGTCTACACTGGCCCTCTTGCGCAAGTATTCTTGCACAAGAGGGCTTTTTCCCGAGTGTGAGCGTGAAAGTATTTGCGCAAGAAGCACTGATTTTGTACATTACAAAGTCAGTGCTCTTGCGCAAATTCAAGCGGCCAGTGTAGACAGCTGGCAAGTTTTTGCGCAAAAATCTTGCCAGTCTAGACATACCCTTGGAGTTTTCTTTAGATATCCAAGCTGCATTTTCCCAAGCCAAATCTCACTGTGTTGAATTCTACCTATTTTTCAAGTCTCCCCAGGATTATTTGTCTGTTTTTGGCATTCCCAGTTCCTTTGCATTTAGGATCATTTGTCAGTTTCATCAAGGTGTTTTTTTTTTAATTTCCCTGTATCAGGTCATTAAGTATATTAAACAGCATCAATCTCTAGTGACGCTTTGCTATCAATCATTACCTTCTGAGACAGTTTTCATTCACTCCACATGACAGATTTCCTTTCTCAGCCAACTTGAATGAAATTTTCAGTTTAGATTCCTAAAGCCTCTGCATCAAATGTTTTCCTAAAATCACAATATACTGGACCTGACTACTAACAGCCCTATCCACTAACAGTCCTCTCAGTTTTGTGATTCTATCAAAATAAAGCAACCAAGTTTTATAATTAGATTAAACTAGGGTTTTGCTTAAGGAGATTTGGGTTATTAAGATCTCTCCCTCTCTACAGTACAGAGATTGGTTGTGCTGATTGATGCTAAGTGAGCAAGAGGCAAGAGGCAGCTGAAAGCAGTTTATTCTGTCTGGAATTGAAAAGTCTGTAGCCTCACCTAATTAACAGCCTGGACTCCAGCTTCCCAGCCGGATGCTTAACAGAGGGAAAGGCCAGGCTGTGTGCTGTCTGCTTGGTTCAGTTCATCTGAGTCAATGCCTAGATCTGTCCTCTGTGGACTCAGTAAGGGTTCCCCTTTGTGTCATAAGATGTTCTAATATTCAGTATTTACAGAAAACTCTGGAAGTGAGCCACTCAGCTCCTTATTGACAGCTGTCATCTAGGCTTTGTCTACACGTTAGCATATAAAGCAGAGCGTGGGGTAAAGCACTTCTGCAAGGGAAGTAGCTAACGACGCTGACAGGGTGGCTCTCTGCGCTGTAGCATTGTCCAACACTGGTGCATTACAGCTCTGTAACGTGCTGCGCGAGCACGGGAGGGGCAAGCAAGAAAGTAACAGTGCAGTTACTTGCCAGTGTAGACAAGCTCCTAGTCGCATTCCTCCTGCTCACAAGATTCCTCCTTTGAATTGACCTCAGCTCAGCAAGCTGTTGTGAAGAAAGCAATGGCAGAAGGTGCCTGTATCTTGCTCACTACTTCAGGGATCCCTCCACGTCTCAGTTCGCACCCCCCAACCAGTTCGTCTGCACCCCAGTTATGTGCTGCTGCACCCGGTAATCCCAGCTTTTGGCCGTCCTCACTCAGCTCCAGCTGCCAATATTGGCTTTGCTTATTTGAGGCCCCTTGGAACAATTCTGCCTGCAGCTCAAGGAGGTGATCGTGCTGCTGCTTTGGGGTCTAGTGAGGAACAGGAAGCCTGCAAGACAGCTCAGCAGTGAGCAGATTCCTTCTGGTTCTCCCAAGGGCCTTTCCGGACATCAGCTATTAGCTGTGGAAACATCCTGTTATTGCAGTTCAGTTATAGGACTAAGCTAGGAACGCTGGCATGGCATCCTGTCCACTGGTGCTGCTCGGAGTATGCAGGGCACGACGCATGGCCTGTGCACAAAGAGGGGGCATGGCCACTGGGATTTGGGCAGGGCACTCTTCGGTGGAGTGTCTGAGCAGTAACCAATGAAGTGCTGACCCTAGCAAGTCTTTCCCATCTTGGATTCCTGGGACTGAGTACTCCCCAGTTGCCTGCTGGGCAAGTGAAAACTACAGTTTTGCAAGGACTCGGGAGCCCCTCTGTTGGAGTCCATCAAGGAGGAGAGCCCTTTGTCACCCTGAGCCGCCAGAGGGAAAGGTCAAAATGGAGGAGAGAGAGCCTGTGAAGGTGGAGGAAGCCAAAGCTCAAACAAGCCCAATCCACAAATCCTTTTGCAAACAGTTCCTCACGCTCCACCTCCATGTGTGCTTGCACCCCAGACCATGCCCTGCAGCCTACCCAAGCCTAACCCATTCTCCATCTCCTCTGCTCATGCCTCACTTTTCCGATCCTTTCACACCACACCCATATGCCTGGCACAGCCTATCAGATCTCCTGCTCCCTCCCCTGCCACAGAACAGCTAAGCCTCCCCTCCTTCACAGACTCAGAATTTAAGGCTCCAAAAAGCATTCTGAGCATTTAGTGTGAGTGTTTGCATCACTCTGGTCAGAGAGCTTCCCCCAGCAAATACTGGTGGTTGAGTCAGGGTGTCCTTAAGATTTTTGGTACCCTACACTTGTACTCTTCACCCCCTGCAGTGTTGGGATTGAAAGTTTTAATAAAACTTCCTAACAGCAGGAAGGGTGCCACTCCATGGAGCGAGTCTGTGCTGAGGGCAGTAGGGGCAGGTTGAGCTGGCGCAGAGGGGAGAAGAGCAGGGAGGCTGGTGAGGGGGCAGGCAGAAGGGGGAGCGGCACAGCTGATGGGAGCTGTGGATCAACAGGTGGAATGGGGGTAGGGGACATGGAGAGACCGGGGCTGGGTAGGTACACTAACGCTGTAACACCACCCCCTTATTCTTACTTGGTATCTCCCCATTTATCGCTCAGAGGACTGCACTAGGGTTGTAATAGTAGGCGATTAACCAATTAAGCAAAAGCTTATTGGTTAATGCTATAGACTACACGCATTTCCCTCTCCCCCTCTCCCTGCCAGGAAATTTCTCAGTACTGACTTGTGAGGGGTCCAGGACCTACCCCTGCTGCAGCTCTGCATTTCAAGGGTATTAAGACCTGAGTGGGCAGGCAGCCCAGCTCAGTTTTGGCTCGCACCAGGTCCAGGAGCTCAGATTCTCCCTCAACAGGGACTGCTGCCATCCCACGCTGCTGCCTCTTTATCAAAAGCAGCAGTACAGGGCAACAGGCAGCTGGTCCGCGAGGGGACCTTGTTTTTAAAATGGCTCCCCTCATGGGTCAGCTCCCGCCTGGCACCCCGCGCTGCTGCCTCTGACATGGTGGCTGCTGGCCCTGCCCCTGGGGACTATAGAATAGTCGACTAACTGATAAAATGTCAGTTAGTTGCCCCTGTGAACCCAAAATCATTTTCAGAGTTCCAGTCATCAGGGCACACACCGCATCCTGTAAGCGCGTGACATTCTTTATAGCTTAAGCCAAGTCTACACTACAAACTTCCACTGGCCCTGGCCCTGGCCCTGGCCCGTCAGTCAGAGGCGAAGCGTGTGATCCTTGACTGACCGAGCTGTGCTGACCATCGCCCCCAGCACAGAGCAATTATACTGGTAGACATGCATATTTCCTAGTATAGCTTATTTCATTGGGAGAGGAAGAGGAAGGGTGAGGTGCACCGAAAAAACAGTACTAGCAAAGAGTAGACTTTCAGTGCAGACCTGATCCAAATGTATCAACGCACACAAAATCTTTGTCGAATGCCAGTTCAGAACTTACTATATCCACAAGGCTTTCACCGCCATCTCTACCAAAGCTATATGGACCCCTACCCCTTCCAAAGCACTCTCCAGTTCACAACAGTAACAGGAGCCTCAGCAGCATTCCCAGAAGCCTTTCCAAATGTGTGACAGTCAGCTGCACTGATCCGCTGGTATAAGAGCTTCTGAGGTTGCAATTAAAAATTGGGATCATAACGAGTTTGATTAACTTAGGGAAACACCTGTATTTCAGTGCCTTATGCAGTAATGTTCAGATTTTAGTGGTTTAAATTTTAAAAAGTGTCAGTGGGTTTTAAATAATGTTTTCTTGCCAGGTGTTTAAACAATCTTTAAACCAGGGCTGGGGAATAGGGATGTTAAATATCGGTTAATTGAATAGTTGATTAACCTCATGAATTCTTACTAGTTAATCTAAACTATTCTATAGTCCCAAGAGGTGGGGCTGGCAGCCAGTGCACTCCGCCCCCACTCTCGGGGAACCCACTGCTACCCCGCGCTGCTGCATTTCTCTCAGAGGCAGTAGTGCAGGGTGCCATTGGGAAGCTGGTCCACGAGGGGAGTCAGTTTAAAACCAGCTCCCCTCGTGGACCAGCTGCCTGCCACCCCATAAAAATTAAAAATTAAAAAAAAAAATTAAAAAAAAATTAATGGAGATTGCCTATCTCTTAGAACTGGAAGGGAGGTCATTGAGTCCAATCCCCTGACTTCGCAGCAGGACCAAGTACCATCCCTGACAAATTTTTGCCCCAAAGCCCTAAATGGCCTCCACAAAGATTGAACTCACAACCCTGGGTTTAGCAGGCCAATGCTCAAAACACTGAGCTCTCCCTCCCCTCCCATGCTGTAACCTCTGATACAGAAGGTATTTCTACAATGTGGGTTTTTCCGGGACTCCACCGCGTCCAAGGAACGCATTTGCTCTTCCGCTTTTTTTTGTGGAAGATCAATCGCGCTCTTTCAGGGAGCCCTGTATGCCTCATTCTACAAGGAATAAGGGCTCCGCCAAAAGAGGAGGCTTTTCTGCCATTTGGCCCCATCTAGACTGGGCCAAATGGAGGAAAAGCCTCTTCTGGAAAAGCGATCGGAAAAAGCTATGCAATTTGCGCAGTGCAAGTTGCTAGCTTTTTCTGAAAAAAAGCCTATAGTGTAACCTAGCCAGAGGCAGCAGCCTGGGGTGGCTGCAGCCCCGGTCCAAGGATGGAGTCTGAGCTCCTGGACTCAGTATAAGCCAGGACTGAGTTAGGCTGTCTGCGTGCCAAGCTCCTAATACGTTTTAAATGCAGAGCTGCAGCAGGGGTAGGTTCCAGACCCAGCACAAGCCGAGACTGATCCAGGGTGCTGGCTAGCCTGCTAAAAAATTTACTGGCAAGGGGGAGGGATGTGTGTAGTCTATAGCATTAACCTATAAGCTTTTGCTTATCGGTTAATCGATTAATCAACTACACTATTACATCCCTAGTGGGAAACCTCAGGCCCAGGGCTGGATGCAGCCCACGGCTTGGCTGGATCTGGCCCCCAAGGCTCAGGCCCCTCCTGCATTGGAGAACTTGTGCTGGGGCTCCAGCTCCCTGCTGCCCCACATCAAATCTACTTTTCCCCAAAAAGATATTCCAAAAAGGTGAGGAATCACAGCCAGAATATTCAAAAAGTAGCAATTTCTGACTTCTTTTTATTCTCATGTATCAATGCAATGGGCACCAAACCAACACAAAGAGTTAAAATACCAAGTTAGTTTTCATTCCTGTGTTTTCCTTTTTGCCAATTCCACAATATTTCTGAAAAGTAAAATTTAAGTCTTTATATAAATTACACTTTTTAAAAAAAGATTTTGATCTTTTAAAGGCAGCTCAATCAAAAATTTGAATGTCAAATTCATAAATTAACCCCCCCAGTTTCCCTAGCTAAGAGGTCAATCTTAACCCAGTTTTACCCTTGGGCTTTGTCTACACTGCAGGGTTTTTGCACAAGAAGCTTTTTGCGGAAGAGATCTTCTGCGAAAACGTCTTGTGCAAAAGCGCGTCCTGGCAAAATGTGGCCAACAAGACTCCATCTTTAAAGGAAACATACTGGCTCAATCCTTTCTCTGAGCAAACTCTGGGCCTGCCCATGTCGAGGCACAGCACATGCCAATATCTGATTACAATGTTTAATTTGTGGCTGTTCCCAGGACCCCCTCAGACTGTCAGAATGGCTCCTGTGCCTTTGAAGCAGTGCCGAGGAGATTCTGCTGCTTGTTCACAGTGTGAGCAGAGGGGAGATTGCAGTGCATATCTTGGTCTAGGTTTGAATGCATTTGCTTTTATGACTGACTGTCTTTCTGTGTGTTATGTATCCTTGGACTGAGTCTGTGTGTACACTTACCACACTTAGCGCGCATTTCTCTGGCTGTATATTTATCTTTAAGGGTGTCTGCATGTCTCCCTGGGAGCATGGCTGCATGGGCACATTCATCTTGAGCTTTCTGTCTGCCTGGCTCTCTGTGCATTTAGTTTTGTGCGCCTGCGGAGCTTCTGAATGGTTTTATCGTGTGCAATCGCTCTGCCCACTGTGCATTCATCTACATGCACCTACGTTGTCACTCTGCTCATTAACACATTCTGGGAATGGATTATGCTCCCAGACTTCCTTTCCAGGTCTCTCAGGAACCCTGCCTCCCTCACACGCCTCCACAGTCCAGCATCCCATTGGCCAGCCTCTCCCACCCACCTCAGCTGTGCCTTCCCTTGGCCTGTGTGAGATACCTCAGGCCTGAAAAAAACATTATGGATTCCAATAACATGGAGATAAATAGCCACCCACTCATTGCCTGGCAAAGCCCAAACCAGGAGGGACCAGAAGCAGCATCTTCAGAACTCCTCAGGGCAGGATTGGGTGTCGTCCCAATCAGGGCTGCAAGCAGGGGGCTGTGCCTCGTGGCGACGAGTGGTGTGGTAGTCGGACTGGTAGTGCATGACTGCGATACAAGGGTGACTAACACCAGTGACCACAGGAGACCTGGGGGGCTTTTTGTGCACTGCAGGGCCTAGGGGGGAGGTGTGCAGGCCACTGGGACGGTGGGGAACAGTGATAATACCAACAAGGGAAGGGTTGGGGCTGGCACAGTAAAGCTGAAAGGCTCGTCTCACAGGAACAGTTCTAGCTTTTGTCTCTTTCTCCCTGCCTCCTTTCCTGCTGCCTCCCATGCCTGGAGCCATCACGTGAGCCTCCTGACTCCTTTCCCTAGGGCACCAGTGACACATCTATGCTGGAAAGGAAGATGACAGCCAGGTTCCTGTCCTGCACTGACAGGACTGGCTTGGAGGGCCAGCCATTTACAAGTCACCGGGTATGTCTACAATACAGAGTTTTGTTGGAAAAACAACCGTTTTTCCAGCAAAACTCCAGGAACGTCCATACTGCAATTGCATTCGTCCGCAAGAAAATCAAAAGAACAGAGGGGGTTTTCTAGCATTGGTAATCCTCATTCTACGAGGAAGAAGCCTTTTTGCGAAAGAGCTCTTTTGCCAAAAGGCGTGTGTGGATGGGGAAGAGGGAGTTCTTTCAGAAGAAGAGGGAAGAGGAAAAAGCACAGGTGCCCTGGTGGCCACTCCGTCCATAGCAATCACAGCTTACATGAGAGAGCGTCCATTCAGACTGGACTCTCTTTCAAAAAAGCAAATCGCTTTTTCAATGCCCTTTTGCAGTGTGGACGCTCTCTTTCGGAAGAAGCTTTTTCAGAAGATCTCTTCTGAAAAAAGCTTCTTCTGAAAGAAGCCTGCAGTCTAGACGTAGCCACCCACAGCTAATATTCAGGAAAATGAACCAGATTCAAGGGAATTCCAAAATAGCAGGGCTAGCGCCAGCTGTTCTCCCTCTGTGCCACAAACAGCAAACCAGCATTAGCCTGGGGTCACCCACACCAACAGCTTTCCTGCCACTGATACAACCAGCATGAGCTACAGCCAACTCTGCCTTCGAGCCCCATACAAGCCTCAGGTGACAGCCTTTCCAGCCCTTCGGAACCTCTCTAAACTAGGTGAAAAATGTTCTTGGGAGTCTGGGCAGGGTTCCCAAGTTATGACCGTTTGGATGCTCATTGCCTCAGACCCAATCTGTCTCCAGCAGTTTGACCAGGAACCCTGATCTCTTCTGCAGACAAATTCAGTTGTTATGGCTATGGGGAACCTCAGCGTTTCAAATGATGATGCAACTCAAGGGAACATGAGCTGTTTTAAGGGGAAGTAGCATCTTGGCCAGTCTGGCTTAGGAATTGATCCTTGGTGCAGACAACCATGGCCAGCAGGCTGAATGGTGCCGCCTATGTGAGCTGTAACCCAATATCCGGCCCCCACAGCCCTAAGCCCATTGCTCACAGGGCCCCAGCAGCTCCCAGTCCATACTGTACATGGCTTTCTGCCACCATCTGGGCTCCATTTAGGGAGAGTTGATGTTTTTCCCAGGACTGTAATCTAAACTTCAGTACTGAGTTTATATCTCACATACCAGCACCTCGCTGCCAACCCGAACACGTGGAGGGGGCAGCTCTTAAACTTCTCAGGCTTAGCCCCAGATGATCCAACATCCTGCCCACCAAAGGCTCAATGCACCTAAGAATTATTGTGCCCATGCCCCCATGTCCTGCACCACCCCATCAGGGTGCATGATTGAACATCTTCCTCTGCCCATGAACTGCAGGACTGGAAAAGCTGAGAACTGCAGATCCCAGTGCAACTTTCCCTGGCCACACTGTGACTGAGGAGTCCATGGCTAGAAAAGTCGGAAGCAAGGTTTCTGGTAAGAATTGGAAGGAAAACCTTTTGCTCCCTTAAGAAGCATTTCTTACAACGGGGTCAGGATCAGAGATGCAGCCTGGGTTTGAAGAATGGTTTCTGTCACATGGAGGCAGAGAAGCACAGGACTGTTAGTAGCAAGTGCTTGGGAGTATGAAACCAAAACTCCCTGGGCAGGTGGATGGACTGATGCGGCTTGGAGCTAAGTGTGCATCTCCCACCCAAAGAGATCCTAACTGGCCACTCTGCGCTGTTCTGGATGGCATGAGCAGCCCATTGACCTACTAGTGCTTCCTTCAGCACTTGGAACATCAGCTATTCAAACCAGGCAGATGGATGCCTGGGTACAGAGGCCTCAGCAAAGGAGACTGCTAGAAACAAAGGTTTCTCTCTGCCTATAGTTCTGCTCATCTGCCCTTCTGTGGCATAAAATCTTCCCCTCCCTCTCCCCCCTCCCCCCCCACACATACACACACACACACTCCTTTGCAGGAAGAGAGAAGCCTGAGTTCTTGTGAGAGCAGCCTGCTAGTTCGGGTAGATTCAAAGCCTGGGCTCTGGCTTGCCAGAAACTGGGAACAAGCAGACCACTGTGGCTGGCATGCTGTGCTCTGAGGCTGCCCAGGGGCCAAAGACCTTCTCCTGTTGCCTCCCAGGCAGAGCATTCCCTCAGCTCCTTTGCACACACTCATTTTCCTGTTTCTTACCTGGCGCAATATGGCTGACAGCCCGCGCTCAGGAGTCAGTCACATCCCTTAGTTCATCCCCAGAAGCTATTGCATCACTGTTCCAAACCTGCACTAAATGGAGACTGCTACATCCTGGGGCTGGAGCAGAAGCTAGAGTTGGAGAAGTGTCATGGCAGGACCTCAGCCAAAACACAGGCACAGGCACCCTGACACCAGCCCAGCCCTGAAGGGCTCACAAGCTGAAGAAACCAGTCAGAGAAGGTGGGAAGGGAAACAGAGGCACAAAAGAGTAAATGAACAGTTCAGACCAGGAGCAAAGCCTGGCCTTCCGATCCAGAGTCCTGTTCACTATCACACAGACATCTGTGCTCAGTCCTGCTTTCCCCACAACATTAGCACCTCCAGCCCACACAGACTGAGAAAACAGCACCATATTCCATCATGAGTGCTGGCACTGCCTCCTCCCCCTTCATGCACCTGCACTCACAGGCTGGCAGGAAGAGGCATGGCAGGGTTTGGGGAGGCGGGGAGTGTAACAGGAAGGTGGGGGCTGAGGCAGAGTGGGGATTGATCACCCCAAGGGAAAATGAAAAGCCAGAACCTCTGCCTGCGCCCTTAATCTGCTGCACTCCAAGGGCAGCCAAGGATGTGGAAAGGGAAGCCTGCTCTGTCATTGCCCAGGCTGAGCCTGCCTTTCATTAGCACCCGATTCTCACTCAAAACGCATTGTTAGGGTGTTATTCGTCAGGGCCTTGTGCACCTTACAACATTCTAGAAAGTAGGACATCAAAACCCCAACCTCAAACGCTAGAGAAAGGGAAATGCTCAGTTAAGGTCTCCCCACATCTCCTGAACAAATACTAGCGCTACAAGAAAGCAAACCACAGACTTACGACAACCAGGAAATGCAGTTAAGGTGCTGCAATCTAAACTAGTAACACAGCTCTTCCGTCATGCAGAACCATAACCCACCCTCCCCACCCAGGGCATGTATCAGCTACAGGGAGCAAACCAGGGCCACAACTCAGCCTGCTTTGCTAGTAAAAGCGACAATTATTTGCTAGACAAGATATTAGAATGTCAGGAATAAGAGAATGTTGCTTAGTGGCTAGAGCAGGAGCAACAATCCAGATAATCAAGCCCATGTAGCTCTCAATCATTTTAAAGGTGATGTGGAGGAGCATTAGACCCCCTTCTACTGTAACAGATACAAGAGTTTAAGCCCTAAACTCTGGCAGGAGTGTCTAAAAACTGGAAGAAATTCCTGACTTTCCCATGCCTAGAGTATGTACATAGGAGCTGGGTTAACAACAAAGGGATAGATGAGGACAGAAGTGATTGTTATTCATTATTATTAAAATACTGAAGTTATACTTTGGGATAATTTGAGGCTGCATCTCAGGAGCCCTTTGTGCAAATGAACTGAAACTTTCCAGTACAAGCTCTACTCTGGCCCTGCTGCTAACAAACCAGTTGTCAGAGTCCAGCTTTCCGAGAGGACACAGAACAGACACTGGGCTGCAACTTGAAACATGGAGCCGTTGTTGCTGCCCCACAACCTTCATTTTAAATTCCCCAGTAAATGTGTGATTGTTTCCTTTTGCCCTGACTGACGGGCTTTGCAGCACTTAATGCTCCTCTTCCTCCCAGTGGTTCATTTCCAGGGGCAGATTCTTCCCTACACCCTAGTCCCAGAGCTCAGAATGAAACCTCCTCCTAGCTCCTGTGGCGTTCACAGAGAGGAAGCTGCACTCAAGTTTCCTTTGTCTGCTTTTATTGCCATGGTGATTTTTGCCTCCCTCCCCTCTTCTCTCCCTTCCCCCACCTCTACTCCCGCTGCTAAACTGGGAGCTTCCAGAACAAGGACTCTTGATCAGATAAAAACACCAGGCCTCAGACTGGTAAAACCAGAAGCCCAGATTAGAAATTCACATGGGTGCACAGTTCTGCAGCAGCGGGGCAGGAAAGCCACGGACTTGCAGTGAAAGGCTCCGTGTTTATGAGACCGGGGCAACAGCCTTTTAGGGAAATTTAAGCACAGAATTGAGAGGTGGGAACGGCCCAGAGTCCCATTGCTTGATGCAGTGCAAAGGCCTCAATGTCCCCTCCCATCTGGATGTGTCCCATATGTGTAATTTGGTCACTGCAAATCCTAAGGGCACAGGATGCTATTGCTCTTTGAGGGGACAGTGCATTTCCATATGAAATACAGGAGACACGGGGTACCCATGGCAGCAGACTTATAGAATTATAGAACACTAGAACTGGAAGGGACCTCGAGAGGTCACCAAGGCCAGTCCCCTGCCCTCACGGCAAGACCAAGCACTGTCTAGATCAGGGCTACTCAACTTTGGAATCCCCGGGAGCCGCAATGATACTCACAGCACATGTAGAGGGCTGCAACTTAAGTGTGGTTGCATATACATGCAAACATATTTGCAAATATATGCAAATAGCTTCTTTCACACTGACAAGCATGAATACAAAGCACTTCCCACAATTCCCCAGTGTTCCCGGCACCTTCTCCCTGGAGACTAGAAACGCCAACACCCTGTACTTGTCTGTTCCAGCCAGCTCATCCACTTGTGTCTTTCAATGCTAATCCCACCTGGGAGACGCCTTGCCGTTGTGGAGCGTGTTCCCAGTGGAGACCATGTTCAAAAGATCCCACCAGCGGCTGAGTGTTGAGCCCCACGTAAACCCAAACCACACCATGGGCCACAAACAAATGGACAGTGGGCCACATGCAGCCTTGGGCCACGTGATGAGTAGTCCTGGTCTAGATCATCCCTGACAGGTGTCTGTTTAACCTGCTCTTAAATATCTCCAGCGATGGAGATTCCACTACCTCCCTAGGTAATTTATTGTTTAAACCACCTTGACAGGTAGGAAATTTTTCCTAATCAAGTGCTTCCTTCAGCACTTGGAACATCAGCTATTCAAACCAGGCAGATGGATGCCTGGGTACAGAGGCCTCAGCAAAGGAGACTGCTAGAAACAAAGGTTTCTCTCTGACTATAGTTCTGCTCATCTGCCCTTCTGTGGCATAAAGACCCCCACCCCCTACACACACACACATACACACACTCCTTTGCAGGAAGTGGGAAGCCTGAGTTCTTGTGGGAGCCTGTGTACAGAATCATAGTAACAAAGTATCCTGCATGAAACAGCAAGAGCCCTGGAACCTGAACACTGGGGAAAGGTTCTAAGGACATGTCTACATTACATAACTAATCAACAACCAGGCCTAAGCTTCCTGCATGCCAAAGCCTGCATCCTGGACCCAGCATGATCCTGCCAGTCCCAGTATCACAATCAAATATAGGAAAGGGGCAGAATGTCATTCCCTCATCTTCAGAATCAATTCCTGTTTGTGTGTAATATGGGTCCCCTGGCCCTGTGCATTCCAGCAGGCAGACCACGGGGCACTTGGCAGGGAGAGGTGATGTTTTCCCACAGACAGGATGCTGCACAAAGCACATTTATCGGAGCCTCTGATGAAGACAGGAGGGTTCCTGGGGAAACCCTTTTTGGTCTCAGTAAATAGAGTGTGGTTATGGAAGGGTAGAGTCAAGCAGGACACCCAGCTTCTGTTCTTGGCTCCAACCTCCAAGTAGTGGTTTAACACGTGTTAAGACTTATTAACCCAAGTCTGTGCCATTCTTACACACTGTGAGCTACTGGCCTGCTGTTCCTGTGGAAAGCTCTGGAGATGGTGTCTCAGGGCTGGCAGGGTCTGTGCCAAGGGAAATTGCAACAGGATTATAATTAGTTTGCTTCCAAATTGATTATACACAAGCCATCTTCTTGGTCCTGTCCACAGTGAAGCCTATTCCTCCTTGCTCATTTGGCAGTGAACACATGGTACGAAAGGCTCAAACTGGGCAGTAAGTAGTGGCTGCATATACCTCTGCCTTGCCCACCCTGAAGGAGAAGGAAAGAGCCTGGAGCATGGGCCTGGTGCTTGAACCAAAGTGAGCAAGAGCTATATTATGAGTAAGAGACAGGCCATGTCAAAAGCAGATGTTTGCCTGCAAGGCAGTGTAGTACATTTCCAGAATCTTGGTTTTCATGCAGTCTCTGCACTTATGGCCGTGAATAAAATGTGAGCAGATATAACCAATGTAGAGCTCACTAACCCGCTGGGAGCCTGGAACAATAGCTCTGAGAGGGATGAACAGCCCCATTCCTCTCAGTTAGGTATAAGTTCAGACATCTAGTGATGATCATTTAAATGTCAAAATTCTTAGCTATTAGCCTGCTCCATGGAAGTAAGGAGAGGGCTAGTAAATGGGTGTGGTAGGACAGCAGAGGAAAGTTACAGATCCGCAACATTTGCTGTGCACTTCTCACTTTGGGCCACCAGTGAGTGATGTTTGGGAGATTCCACCACTTGCCCCCATAATGGTGGATGCAGAAAGCTCTGAAGGTTAAATTACTTGATGGCTGTTCTTCATGAACATTAGTCTTCAAAAACCAACTCCTCAGTTGTCTTAGCCTTGACGCCTTTCCTCTGTTTATTATTATTTGCTATTTATTGAACATTGTAGGTGTACCATGTGCTTTACAAGAAAGCTCTCGCACAGAAAATCTGGGGTAACTCTGTCTAATTAATGGACCTATTCCAGATTTACACTGTGTCACCAAGATCAGAATATAACCCAGGATTTCTGCTCAGAGGGAGTCACTCAGATGACACACAGCCCTGCAATACGAAAGCAGGATGGTACTGGGTCACAGCCAGGGTGAAGGGTCCTTCAATTAGAAGATTTAGTTCCTACCTACACGTGGGGGCAGCCCTCATGCAGCAATTGGTACAGCTGCACTGGGGTTGACCCCTAAGCAATGCATTAGCATCTCTATAGCTCCGTGGTTTGGCCATTCACCAACAGCAGGGCATCTAAAAGTGAAACTTGGTGTTGCTTACATCCCCTTTGTGGAACTAGCCCCTCGAGTTATTAGAGGCTAAAATCCCAGCAATGGGGATCATAAATGTGCAGTGAGGCTGATGTGCTTTGCAGTGCAGTTTGAGTACTGAAGCCCTAAGGGTATGTTAGTTTGAATTCATAGCATCTACACATACAAACCGCTAGTTCGAACTTAATTCGAACTTGCAGAGCGCTTAATTCGAACTAGGTAAACCTCATTCTATAAGGACTAACGCCTAGTTCGAATTAAGCAGTTTGAATTAAGGGCTGTGTAGCCACTTAATTCCAACTAGCTGGAGGCTAGTCCTTCCCAGGTTGCCCTGGTGGCCACTCTGGGCCAAACCAGGGAAACTCTTCTGCCCCCCTGCTGACCCCGGAGCCCTTAAAGGGCCACAGTCTGGCTACAGTGCTTGTGCCAGTTGCAAGACTGCCAGCACCCAGCCAGCAGACCCTGCACCTGGCATGGCATGAGCCAGCCACCCGCTGCCACCCAGCCATCCGCCTTTTCCCAGGACCAGGCTGGCGGCTCCCAGGAGCCTGCCCGGGGCCGCAAGAGGCTGGCGCCCGCCTGGTATAGTGCAGAGATTGTGGACCTCATCCAGGTTTGGGGGGAGGCCTCCAACGTCCATGACCTCTGCACTAGGCACAGGAATGCAGCCATCTAGGGCAGGATAGATGCCAGCCTGGCCACCAAAGGCCACATGCGAACCCAGGAGCAGGTTTGCATGAAAATCAAGTTGGTCCACTGAGACCCCCGACCCGAAGCCCTGAGCTTAGAACATAAGAATGGCCGTACTGGGTCAGACCAACAGTCCATCTAGCCCAGTAGCCTGTCTGCCAACAGCGGCCAGCACCAGGTACCCCGGAGGGGATGGACCGAATACAATGACCAAGCGATTTGTCTCGTGCCATCCATGTCCAGCTTTCCACAAACAGAGGCGAGGGACACCGTTCCTGCCCCCTGGCTAATAGCACTCCATGGACCCAACCTCCATGAATTTATCTAACTTCTCTTTAAACTCTGTTATAGTTCTAGCCTTCACAGCCTCCTGTGGCAAGGAGTTCCACAGGTTGACTATGTGCTGTGTGAACAAGAACTTTCACTTATTAGTTTTAAACCTGTTGTCCATTCATTTCATTTGGTGCCCTCTAGTCCTTCTATAATGGGAACTAATGAAGAACGTTTCTTTATTCACCCTCTCCACACCACTCATGATTTTATAGACCTCTATCATATCCTCCCTCAGTCTCCTGTTTTCTAAGCTGAAAAGTCCCAGTCTCTTTAGCCTCTCTTCATATGGGACCTGTTCCAAACCCCTAATCATTTTAGCTGCCCTTTTTTGAACCCTTTCCAAGGCCAAAATATCTTTTTTGAGGTGAGGAGACCACATCTGTACACAGTACTGAAGATATGGAATACCATAGTTTTATACTTCCCCATCTTCTTCCTCCCCTAGCTTCCCCCTTCCAGCTCCCTCCACCCAGGTTTCCCCCTCCCCTCTTCCACCCTCTCTCTTCCCCTCTCCCACCTCCTTTTCCCAGTCTCCCCAGAGGTTAATCCCCCCCCCTCAGTTTTGTTAAATTAAGAGAGTTTCTATTTTTGAACACACGTGTCCTTTATTTTTTACATCAGGAAGGGGGGCTAGGGAAGGGTAAGTGGAAGGAGGTGAGGGAGGAATGGGGCACAAGCCCCCGATGGGGAGGACTGGGGTGGCTCTGCGGGCTCCTTGGGGTGGAAGCTCTCCTGCAGGGCCTCCTGGATCCTGACAGCCCCCCAATTGACCCCCCCCCCCGGATGGCAGCCTTGGCAAGTGCAGCCGGGCTGATGGCCGAGTGCTGTGATGTGCTGAGTGAGGGCACTCAGGGCACTCCAAGCCAGGACTGCTTTGCTGTCCCTCATCGAGGTAGACAAGCAAGCGGGGAACCCTGAGAACTGTCTGTCCAGGGTGGGGGTCGGGTCCCTTTAAGCACAGCCCTTGGCTAGCCTGAGGCAGCAGCTCCACACTCTAAGCCCGTGGTCTCCAACACGGTGTCCATGGGCGCCATGGGGGGAGCGCCGGCCCCGGGTGCGCGGCGCTCAGCGGGGGGGGGGGGGCGGCGCGCCGGCCCCAGTCACGCGGCGCTTGAGGGGGGGAGCTCCGCCCCCGGGCGCGCACGTGTCCCCGCCCCCTGGCACCCAGCGGGCGAACGGCCACGCCCTCTGGCGCCCGACAACCTGAAAAGGTTGGGGACCACTGCTCTAAGCACTGGTTCCGGCCAGCCTTAACTTCGGTTCAGGGTCCACTCAATGTGCACATGCTATTTCGAATTAGCAAAATGCTAATTCGAATTAGTTTTTAGGTCTAGATGCACTAATTCGAATTAGCTTAGTTAGAATTAACTAATTCGAATTAAGTTAGTTCCAATTAGTGCTGTAGTGTAGACATACCCTAAGACTCAAAGCACAGCTAAGTCAGGACCAGGGCGCTCTGCATGGAAACCAGCAAGTCTAACATTGCATGCAAGCAGTCACATGGCCTCAGAATAGGGCCCCCAGTCACTGGAAAAGGCTAATGAGTGTAGCAAGCCTTTCAATGCAGCTAGTCTGCACTGGCAATAACACTGAAAGTCCACTTGGGAATCTGCCAAAATCATTTCCCACAGCCCCCGTTTTCACATACCCTGGAAAAAGACAACCTATGCAAGAGAAACACTAAGCCTCTCCCCAGGAAACAGCTTCCTAGGAAACCAGATTCGACTATAAAGTGACTGTCTCCAACCATGTGTCTGTGCAGTGCCTAGCATAATGGGGATCTAATCTCAATTGTGACTCAGTGCTACAGAAACACAAATACGATTAAAGCAATACCTTCATCATATAAGGGCTTCACACAAGTGCTAGCTCTGAGCTAGAAAACGACTCACCACCTGCTGAAAAGCCCTTCTGCTGTGCATTCCAGCTGTAGAAAAAGCTTTTCACCTACAAAGAAAACAGGCCACTCTGTATGTACAGAAGTCCCCACTGTAACCCTAGTACTGGAATGGCCTGAAAGAGGGAGTGGAGTCACTCCAGCCAGTTTGCACTTTTGTTACTGGAAGGAAATGTGTTAATAGAAACTTGAACAATGGAGCCTCTTCTCACAGCGCTTCAGAACTGCACTCTGCTCCCTGCTCTGCGGCACTGTACTGGAAAGAAAGCCTCTTTTATCCCGACCCAGTAGCCACCGGAGCGCTTACGAGAGTCCAGAAGAAGCAATTCTGTATTGAGAAACAGAGCCCAAGGCACTTGGGAGGAAATAGGCAGGGAACGCCTTCAGAGATGACCTTTGACACTGCTTTGATCTCTGATGGGCTCCAAACTCTCAAGCATCCAGTGAAAGAATCTCAACTTCAGTAAACTGTGCATTTGAAGCCTTCTGTGATGCCCGGACTTGCTACGGATCTTATCAAACACTCAAATATTCACTGTCCAGACCCATAAGACAGGGACCCACCTAGGGTTACCAACCCCCCGGTTTCACCAGGAGTCTCCCAGAATCATTCCCTATCACCTTGAGGCTACTTCAGCCAAACTGGGTAGATCTGAGGCGCTAACAGTTCAGGAGCACAGTAAGGCGAAGGCAGGATCCCTTATGTGCCTTGGGTCTGACTCTGCACCTCTCCCGGAAGCATCTGGTGCCATCCCTAGGACCCCTGTGGTAGGTCAGTAGATGTCCGCATGCTGCACCCGCCCCAAATGCCAACTCCAGAGCTCTAATTGGCCAAGAACTGTGGCCAATGGGAGCTGTGGGAATGATGGCTGCGGGCAGTGGCATAAGGAGACTCTCTCCCCAGCAGGAACTGGTGCCAGCAGGGTGTGTTAGTCGCTTTTGGGAGCCGCCCAAGATAAGCACTATCCTCACCTCCTCCTGCACCCCAACCCAGTGTCCCAGCCCAGAACTCACATGCTGAATCCAAATTCTCTCTCAGCCCACACCCTGCACCCCTACCTGCACCCAAACCCTCTCTGAGCCCACACCCTGCACCCCACCCTGAACCCCCTCTCACAGCCCATACCCTGCACCCCTTCCTGCACCCCCTCTCACAGCCCATACCCTGCACCCCTTCCTGCACCCCCTCTCACAGCCCATACCCTGCACCCTTTCCTGCACCTAACCCCCCTCTCAGGGTATGTCTACACTACCCCGCTAGTTCGAACTAGCGGGGTAATGTAGGCATACCGCACTTGCAAATGAAGCCCGGGATTTGAATTTCCCGGGCTTCATTTGCATAAGCGGGGAGCCGCCATTTTTAAAACCCCGCTGGTTCGAACCCCGTGCAGCGCGGCTACACGGGGCTCGAACTAGGTAGTTCGGACTAGGATTCCTATTTCGAACTACCGGTACACCTCGTGGAACTACCTAGTTCGAGCCCCGTGTAGCCGCGCTGCACGGGGTTCGAACCAGCGGGGTTTTAAAAATGGCGGCTCCCCGCTTATGCAAATGAAGCCCGGGAAATTCAAATCCCGGGCTTCATTTGCAAGTGCGGTATGCCTACATTACCCCGCTAGTTCGAACTAGCGGGGTAGTGTAGACATACCCTAATAGAGCAACAATGCCAGAGCAGCTCCAAAGAACAGATTATATGACAAATGTGTCTAATGAAACAGGGTAATCAACTATTAGAAAAGCATGCTCATCTCTCCTGGCAGGCATCCTTTTCCAGCATCCTCATCACTGGCCTTGGAGCCAGAGTCAGAACTCCAAGGGAAGCTATGAATCAGTCTGAACCAGCAATCGTTCTGCATCCAGCGCCATCAGTTAGCACAGATCATCTGCACCAACCCAGTAAGAAGTGGATTTGAAACTTCCTGTGCCAGAAGCTCCAGTCCTATCCCTGCACCTTGATTCAGTCTCCTGTGCCCAGAATTGCCTTCTTCCCTCCCAGGGCCCACAGGAGAACTGTCAATGAGTAGCCCTGTCAATACACAGCCACTGCCAGAGAAGGGAAGTCACACAGGCTAACCATTCAGGAATACACTCCAGTAAGTGACAGTTCACTAATGAGGCAAATATCCCGAGCCTTGTTGCAAATTCCTACATTGAACAATGTGCAGCTGGTCCCTCTCCTGTCTTTCATTCTCCACATCCATTCTGGCTCCCATCATGCCATGCACGCATCCAGTCATTGCTCCTGCAGCACAGACACCTCTGCCAGGAGCAGCTGGCTTAGAAACCATTCAGCAAAGTGCGTGGCATCCTGTTGGGTCATTTTGGCTGTGTCTGGCTGAGTCTAAACGCCAATCTCCAGGGCTCTTATTTCACACCTCTGTGTTTGCAGCGCTTTTGCTGAAGGAGCACAGTGGGGGTTTGAGATTGCAGGGGGAGATAAGTGTTGCTATGAAATGTAAGCAAAAGTATTATATGGGGCATAATTCACAATCATTTCTCCCTACAGTCTTGAATTCATGGCTATTGGGTAATGTGGCTTGCTCAACTAACCAGTGAGCTAAGAATAGAAACTGTGAAACAAAACCTGTCAGGATTGGCAGCTATTTCAGGTGCATTTGGCTGGTGGGACAGAATGACATAACAGTACAGGAGGAGGAAGCTGCTTGTGACACATCTGTAACCTCAGAGAGACATGGACAAGGTTAGGCATTGCCATTATGTGTGCTCCTCAGACACAGCATAGCAGGGACTAGGTCCGGATGTGCTGTGACAGTCTGTCATGGCAGAATCAGGCTCTCTTATAGGAGGGAACTATGGGCCTGCATCTGAGGCCACGTCTACACTATGGAAACTAGGCCAGTACAGCTGGTAGCTAAGGCAGCGTACCTGCCCACAGCCTACAGCGAGGGAAGGGATTTTTGCACCACTGCCTAGCAAGGGCAGTGAAATAATCCTTCCATCTACCTGACTGGGTCTGCACCTGGTGTTGGATTAGCTCAGGGATTTTCCATGCCCCTGAGCACCATATATGACAGCCTAAATGTTAAATGTAGACTAGACCTGACCCTGGTTGATTTCCAGGAATGATCCAGCTCAGGATTCCAGACACAGCGTAATGTGTGAAGGGCCCCGGGGCGATTACTGTGTTAGACACACAGCACCTTCCTAGCTGACCCTCTTCTGTCACAGCACAACAGACAAAGCAGCAGGAGATGCAGGGGTGATGAGCAGGGACCAGGGCAGAGACTCTTCAATGCAGTTCGAGTGTACACTTATGACAAGAAGAGGCCGGTCATGCCCATAGCAGGATACCAAACACAGCCTGCAGGCTGCATCCAGCCCCAGGGCCCTTCTTTCAACCCTCAATCCACCTGCAGGCCACTGAGCTGCCATCAGCCACCAGCTATCAAGCAGCCCTCTTCAGGCACCCATCTCTGCCTAGGATATAACAGTGTAGTCGATTAAACAATTAATCGATAAACAAAAGCTTAGAGGTTAATGCTATAGACTACACCCATTCCCCTTCCCCCGCCCTTGCCAGTAAATTTTTTAGCAGGCTGGCCAGCAGCCCAGCTCAGTCCCAGCTCGTGCTGGGTCTGGGAGCTCAGATGCCCCCTAGACAGAGGCTGCTGCCACCCCACTCTGCTGCCTCTTTGTCAGAGGCAGCATCACAGGACAGCAGGCAGCCAGTCCATGAGGGGAGCTGGGTTTTAAACTGGCTTGCCTCGCAGACCAGCTCCCGCCTGGCACCCGGGGCTGATGTTCTGCTACGGAGGCAAAAGCAGAGTGTCAAGGGGCTCCTCAGGAGTGAGGCCTGGGCGCACTGGCTACAGGCTCCGCTTCCAGGAACTGTCGAATAGTCGACTAACTGATAAGAATTCATGGTTACTCGACTATTCAATTAACCGATATTTGACATCCCTACCTCTGCCCCAGCCTCCTGACCTTCACTGAACCTGAAGACTTGAGCTACTGTTCTCCCCAGTGTAAGGAAATGGGAGATATTCCTTCAGGGAGGAAGGGCAGGGGACTGGACTCAGTGACCTCTCGAGGGCCCTTCCAGGTCTAGTGTTCCATGACTCTATTCCTAAAGATGAGAGGAGGTCACAAAAGTGCTGGGGAAAAGAGGGAAAATATCACAACTGTGGGGAAAGGGGGCCCCTGACTGGGCAAGAGGAAGAGAGGGATCAAACAAGCATTTACTCTACACCATCTTTAACCAGGAGAGCCTGGCTGGAGAGGCTCCTTCTGCAGCAGGACAAGTCCAAACCATTAGCCTCTTGCCAGTGAGTTCTCTGTTCCCCTTTTCAGAGAAAAAGCCACGCAGCTCCCCCCACGGCAGGTTCAGTTCACTGCCCCACAGTGCACTCTTGGGAGGGACAGCTCAGGACATGCAGGGCTGCAGCCTCCAGCCACGCAGAGGACTCTTCCCAGTGAAAGAACAGAGCCAGCTGGGAGCTCCCCATAGCCGTTCCAGCCCTCTTTGGAGGGCACAGCTCTGCAGAACCGGGAGCTAGTGCAAAACCCTGCCCCAGCCCCAGCGGAGCTAAGGCAGAGCGGCAAGAAGGGGCTGGCCAGTCTGAGGCTAGCCGGAGGCTGCAAGGAAGGGCCCTGGGCCTGGATCTAATCTGCAAGGCCTCCTCAGTTGTGGAGGAAAGGGGGGGTCTGGGAGTAAGAAAGGTGAGGGGTGGGGAAGCAGGGAGGCCTGTGAGCTGGGGAGGGAGGGGAAGTGTCTACTCATTGCAGGAAGTGAGCCGAGGTGGGAGTTACAGCACAGAGCTACTGAGGGAGGGAGCCCCACCCTGTGCAATTGGTTTATCTTTTCGGGAGCTCAAAGATACAGGGGAGAGCACGCAAGCAAAAATAAATTATTTCCAGTTTGGGGGCAAGGGATCTTGCATGCCAGCCACAGTCCTGGCCTCCCAGCTTTTTTGCCCACCACCAGCCACCACTTGTGAGTAACAGAGTAAGAGCTAACTGCTGCAATTCAGCTCCCATGCACCCGAGTGCTTACACTAGGGTGACTGAACACCCTGGCTAGCTGGGCAGCACTGTCCAGAAATGGACATTTCAAGACTAAGTTCCAGGCTGAATGATTCCAGGAGCATTCATTCCGGATTCCCTGTGGCACTGCTCTGTGCCTGCCCCAGGCTTGGGGTGGTGCCAGCTACTCCCGGGGAGGGAGGAGGCTGAGGTGGGCCTTAACCTTCCTTTGTCACAGGACCCTAATCCCTGGATGGCATGCTGGGGAGGGGGGAGAGGGAAGGGACAGGAGCTCTTCTCTAAGGCACCCCAGCCCCACACCCAGAGCAGCAAGGTCTGGGCTTCCCCACAGTGGCCCACACTCCCTCCTTGGCCCAGCCCCAGCTTCTGACCCGACTAGATGGCATGGCCTTGGGAAGAGGAGGATCAGGGGCCACAGAGGGGTCCTGGCTCCTGCACATGTCTCACTTTTGTATTCTGAAAAAGGTGGTGACCCTAACTTAGAACATGCTTAAGTTTGACATTCACAGGCTTGATTGGGGCGATGGGGTGCACTGCCCAGGTTCCAGCAGGACCCCAAATACACCCAACTTGCTTGGGATTCACACACGTGTGTACAATGTTAAGGGTCTGTCCTGGCCTTTGCCTCAGGGAGCCTGAAATACTGTGGTGTCTGGTTTTCCTATGGCATTCCCAGCAGTTACGAACTGACAGTTCATAGCAAGACTGGATCTTTCTTGATTGTAACCCCAACAATCACTCCTTGAGGTATTAAAAGAATAGCAAACACAAATACACAGATACTGCCAACTGCAGCTACCTTTGTCATGTGTACACGAAGCACATAACTGGACGTGTCTGATTTAGTGACATAAATTCACAGCCATGAAAAACATGTCATGGACTGTGAAATCTAGTTCACACCTGAAATCTGCCCTATACTGGGCAGATTTCACGTGACGGGGGGAGGGAAACCAATATTTCTCAAATTGGGGGTCCTCACCCAAAAGGGAGTTGCGGGGTGGAGGGGATGTCATAGTATTGCCACCCTTACTTCTGTGCTGCCTTCAGAGCTGGGCAGATGGAGAGCAGCTGCTGTTAACCGGGTGCCCAACTCTGCAGACAACAGTGCAGAAGGAAGAGTGGCAATGCCACACTATGCTACCTTTTCTGTGCTGCTGCTGGCAGGGACTCCACCTTCCAAGCTGGGCTCTTGGCCATACCCACTGCTCTCCACGTGCCCAGCTCTGAAAGCAGTGGCGCTACCACCAGCAGTGCAGTAGTAAGGGTAGCTGTACTGCAATCTCCCCTTCAATAACCTTGTGACCCTCCCTTCTCCAATTCTTTTATTGGTCAGGTCCCCTTTAATTACAACAATGTGAAATTTCAGATTTAAATGACTAAAATTACAGGCAGTCCCCGACTTACGCGGATCCGACTTATGTCGGATCCGCACTTACGAACGGGGCTTTTCTCGCCCTGGAGCTCGCGGGCGGCGGGACCACCCAGAGCGCAGCGGTCCTGCCACCGCGTCCTCCGGGGCGAGAAAAGCTGCTCCGGGTCTCCCTGGTGTGCTGGGGGGGACTCCCCAGCACAGCAGGGAGACCCGAGCAAAGCCGCACAGGCGGCGGGACCCCACTGCCCGTGCGGCTTTGCTCCTTTGCCCTGGAGCAAAGTCGCACAGGCGGCGGGGTCCCCCGCCTCTGAGGCTTTGCTCCTGTCTCCCTGCTGTGCACAAAGGAGCAAAGCCGCACGGGCAGCGGGGTCCCGCCGCCTGTGCGGCTTTGCTCGGGTCTCCCTGCTGTTCTGGGGAATTCCCCCCCAGCACAGCAGGGAGACAGGAGCAAAGCCGCAGAGGCAGCGGGACCTCTGCGCCTCCGCGGCTTTGCTCGGGTCTCCCTAGTCTGCTGCGGGGGGAGGGGCGCAGCTAGTGCCCCCCCCCCCCCCAGAAGACCAGGCTTTTGTTGCGGGACGCCTGGGGTAGAGCAGCTGGGGTGCTGCCTGGTTGGTCCTGCGGGGACCTACCCAGCAGCGCCCCAGCTGTTCTGTCCCAGGAGTCCAGATTCAGCCGCTGTTGAAACTGATCAGCGGCTGATTCCAGGAAGCTGGGGGCAGAGCAACTCTGCCTAGGGCTTCCTGTAGTCAGCCGCTGATCAGTTTCAGCAGCGGCTGAATCTGGAGCCAGTTTCCGACTTACATACAAATTCAACTTAAGAACAAACCTATAATCCCTATCTTGTACGTAACCCGGGGACTGCCTGTATAACCTTTGTTATTTTTAAAAGCCTATGACCATGAAATTGACCAAAATGGACCATGAGTTTGTTAGGGCCTTTTGCCTAACCACATGCACATGATTATAGGCAGCGCTGCCAACAAGGAATTAAGTTATTTATTACCTGTATTACAGTAGCCACTAGCAGCACTTGTCATGGATCAGGACCCACTGTGCAGATGATGTATGAACACCCAAAACACAATTCTTGCCCCAGGGAGCTTGGTCTGTCCATCTGTTGCTCCTACTCCCTATGGCTACATCTACACTGCCGGGGGGGGTTTCGGCAGAAGATATGCAAATCGCACTCTCATTTGTACATCTTCTGCCGATCTTTTTTGCGGAAGAGGTTTTGCTGCTAAAAAGCACCGTGTAGACGGGGCCACTTGTCGGGGAAAAAACCCTGTTGTGTGTCCCCATCACTAAGACAGAGAATTACAGACCTGATCCAATTGTACCAAAGGAAGGAACTTCTGGGCAAAAATAAGTTCCTGTTTGGTTTGGACGGACTTTGGTGACAGAGTCTCAGAGGCGGAGCCATGTTAGCCTGAAGTTGCAAAAACAATGAGGAGTCTTGTGGCACCTTAGAGACAAAATCCACAGAATTCCTCGTTTTGAATGACAGAGGCTACTGTGGGTATGAACATGGCTTCTCAGGGGAAAGCCAGAGCTGGGAATCAGGGGAAAGAAGAAGGGGAGAGGATGGGTTCTTTTGTTTTAGATGTAAAACAAAGGTTTAGCAAACAGTCCTTCAGGCAGGAGGAACCTGCATGGAGAGCTGGAGGCCACAGCAGACTGTGTTGGATCTGATGACAAATGTTTACAAGTCAAGACTGGCTCCACCCTAGCATGGAGAATGCAGGAACTACATCATACAACTATGGTTCACCCAATATGAACTCTGCTCCGCTCGGGACTTGCAAGACCTTTCAGAAGGAGTCCATTAGATCCCAGGTGGCAACAACTCTGTCCAGTTTGTGGGGCAATGGACAGAGCTCCTGCTTTTACAGACTCTAAGCAGATATGTCAAAAGAGGCACAGGGCCATTCCTTGGGCCCAAACCAACTCCAGGGCACTACAGCATCCCAACCTGCCCTGCTGGACAGCCCTGGTGACACTCACCCAAGAGGCATCCACCTGCCTCACGAGACCTCTCCAAACAATTGTGTGTACTCCAGCTCTACATCCATTACAACAGCTTCCTCCATTAGCTCTTTGAATGGAGACTTCAAACAATTATAGCTAGAAGTAAGGTCCAGGGGAAGAAAGTCATTTTGGAGGTATCAGTTAGGAATAGGTGACAGGCCTGTGTAAATATCCCTCTTGAAACACTATTGGAGGAGCAGGCACACCACATCCAATTTCCCTTCTAATCGTGCAGGAGACAGTGACTAGCCCCGCAGAGCAGAGCCAGCCACAGGCCCCTCACAGCGAGAAGATTCAGCACCACTGCACTGATTTGATCATATTTCCATATCCATCACCAGTAGGAGGGGATTATTCTGCTCTAATCTTGCAATTGGATCAGCTGAGATTCTGCCAGGGTAGCAGCCCCAGTTTGTAAGCCCTTCAAGCTAGGGCAGTGTGAAGTATCAGCACAAACTGGTGGTGCTGAATAGCAACCACGAATGAGTGCTGGAGGGCTAAGTTTGAAAACTAAAAGCCACATCACTTCAGCTCCTCAAATAAAGCAGCTTTCATTAGGAGCCCAGTGCCCCCAGATACTGCTGGCATGGTACGTTTCACCTTCTCTGCCGAATTAAACAATAAAATATCTTGGAATTTGGAAACCAGTACAAATGCCACCTCCCCCTCTCCCAGCATGCACAGCTTCCATGACTGCATCCAATAGGAGTTACTCTTTGAGAGCCACCAGGCTCCCTGGATATTTATACTTGGAGCACTGCAAATCTATCCACTTTGTATCTGCAGCCACACATATGGGCAGTGTCTACACTGGCACCCTTTTCCAGAAATGCTTAAAATGGAACAGTTTTCCATTATAAGTATTTCCGGAAAAAGCGCGTCTACATTGGCAGGATGCTTTTCCAGAAAAGCACTTTTTCCGGAAAAGCGTCCGTGGCCAATATAGACGCGCTTTCCCGCAAAAAAGCCCCGATCGTCATTTTCGCGATCGGGGCTTTTTTTGCGGAAAAGACTACTGTGCTGTCTACACTGGCCCTTTTCCGGAATAGGTTTTCCGGAAAAGGACTTTTGCCCGAACGGGAGCAGCATAGTTTTTCCGGGAAAGCACTGACAATTTTACAGTAGATCGTCATTGCTTTTCCGGAAAAGCAAGCGGCCAGTGTAGACAGCTTTCAAGTTATTCTGGAAAAGCACCTGCTTTTCCGAAATAAGTGGCTCAGTGTAGACACAGCCATGGATGCAGGGATCCACAGCTCATTTTTGCGCATATGGATGCAGATACACATTGGCTGTGTCTACATTGGCACCCTTTTCCGGCAAAGGGATGCTAATGAGACAAGTCGGAATTGCAAATGCCGTGGGAATTCCTCTTAAAATCAGGAATAAGGAATCTTCTGGAAAAGGCTTTATTTTCTGAAAGATCCCGTCTAGACTGGCGCTTTTCTCCGGCAAAGCCCCAAGCCGGAAAAAAGCGGCAGCCATGTTCATGCAAATGCCGCAGGGGATATTTAAATCCCCCGCGGCATTTGCAATTCCAACTTGTCTCATTAGCATCCCTTTTCCGGAAAAGGGTGCCAATGTAGACACAGCCAAACTGAAAATTTGCAGATATCTCCTTTATCTCCATGAGTATCCTCATTCGTGGGTGTTAATGCAGATATCTGCAGCTCATTTTTGAAGCCAGAGATATGGATGCAGATACAAATTTTGTATCCACACAGGACTCTATTAATATCCTTTCTAAAACACTGTAAACCAGTGTTTCTTAAACTTTAAGACCGAGGAACACTGAACAATAATTTGTTTTTTATGAGGAACACCAAGGATTTTTTGTTGAGCAGGGGGAAAGTTATTGATTAAAAAAAAAAAAAAAGTTGCTTGCCCCTTTAAGGATGGCCATTTTGAACTCTATTGTTTTTCGCAGCACACCTCCAACTGCCTCGCGGCACACCGGTGTGCCTCGGAACACAGTTTAAGAAACACTGCTGTAAACAGAGACTCCCCGCGCATGATGCCCAGTAAGTGTCCTCCCTAGTCCCACCCATTCATTCACCCTCTCCCTTTCTTTCCCAGATCCCTCGGCTCCCCTAGAATTCACACCTTCTCCCTCCAAAGTCTCTGGGCCTGATTTGCTCTGGATCCTGTGCCATGTGTGACCATTTAAACCAGTGCAAAGCAACTGCAGATTAGGTACAAGACACTACCAAGTCAAAACAGTTCCTTCCCAACATCACTGCACGCTTTGTATTACTTTTAGTGCTGGTTACATAGCTGAAACCATCTGTGCAATGCAATTCATTTGGAGCGTAGTATGTTATTTGGAGGAGCAGGGTGGGAGAGGACACTCTACACTGATGTAAAATACTCAGGTGCTCAGGTTTGACAGGTCTGTTGTTCCAGGTACAAATGCTGTCTATGTCAGAGTCCATCTCTGTGGGAAGCTGCATCAGGTAAATCCATAACTCAGTGTGTCTGTGCCCCAGGCAACACACTGGGGGTGCAGAGACACTACGGGAGTATTCATAACAGCAAGGGAAGGGAAAAGAAAAAGAGCCCCCAGGGTGGCATTTTTATTCATATGAATTTGCATAACAGCAGCATCTAGAGGCCCCAGGCAAGATCAGTCTCCCATTGTGCCCGGTTCTCCACAGGCAGCATGAGCGATACAATCAATTGACTAGACCAGGGGTCTCCAAACTTTTCAGCCCGAGGGCCGCATTAACTATCAAACAGCAGTTCGGGGGCCGACTACACACTTGAGGTCCAAATAAAAAACAATCCATACATGGATGTTGTTTTTAATTATTTATTTAATATTATTTTATTCAGTTATTATTTAATAACACATTCATACACTACACATGAACACCTGTATTAGTGTGAATGGTGAAATTGTTTCCTGGATGCCAAAATAGCAGACATTTCTGGCTTTAGATTTGTTGTCCCTAACATCAACAGTGACCTGAGATTATCATCGGACAAGTTTGTTCTCAAATTGTTCTTCACGTATTTCATTCTTGAAAATGTTTGTTCACACAGGTATGTTGTTCCAAAGATTGAAAGGTACCTTGATGCAAAAGTTTTGACATTAGGAAAGTCTTCCTTGGGCAAAAACTGGTAGAAACCCACCAGTCCTATTTTGAACTTGTCCCTAAGGAGGTCATTTGCTTGCAACTCAATGACTTCCAGCTGCAGTTCATCTGGGCAACTGGCCACATCTGCTTCAAATGGGTTTTGAAACAATCTCACTTCTTCTGCCTTTGAATCCAAAAAGGTCTCCACGGGCCGGATGAGAGGGCCTCGCGGGCCGCATCCGGCCCCCGGGCCGTAGTTTGGAGACCCCTGGACTAGACAAACAAAGGAGGGAGAGAGAGATAATTTGCTAGTGGATAGAGGATGGTGCCCAGCCTCTAAGGCACAAGATGGGATTAAGGACAGACCAGAACCCATCTGGAGGAGTTGTGAGGCTTCATCATTGATAGTCCAATTGAACCAAGTCCTGCCCCTCCCTTATCTAACAACTGGCACCAGGCTCGGCCCTCCAGGGATAATGCTGCTTTGGAGCATCTGGCATTGGGTCCATCAGCCATGGGAAGGAGAACTCGGGGAGAAAGAATCCACAGGACTGTGGCCGTTATGTCAGAACACGGCTGTAAGTCAGAAGGCACCACATTTCCATCCTCTTCGGGATTTATTTACTGGAACTTCTGCCTCACCATCACAGAACAAAACAGACAGAGCAGATGCTGCTTCCCGACCCCATCCTGCCAAGGGTTAACTTGCTCTTGGTCAGCACCAATCTTCTGAGATGTGCTTGGGAATTTTCCAAGGCCAATTAAGAGCCTGCCACCTGGGTTCCAGCTGCTATTTATAACATGAATAATGGAACCAGGAACCCACCCAAGCATACCAGCTCCATTTGTTATAGCTAAACTTGAACCTCAGAGGTTGTGTCCAGCAGCCTGGAGTGTTTGCTTACTCCCAGTTCACCTTCAGCATAAGATTAGCAACTGCTAGAGAAGGCACAGTTGGGAAGTCTGGGAGACCAGCCCACAGAGCAGCATGAGCTCCCAGTTAGAGGCAGAACTAGTGACTCAGCAGAGGGCTCTGCTCTGCTCTAGTCCCTGGGCTCACACTTCTGCCTCTGGTCCCAGGAAGGAACTGGTTTTCTCACTCTCCTGCTAGGTCTTGTCTTTTACACCAAGCAGGTCTACATTAGGAAATTAGGTCGGTTCAACTACATTGCTCAAGAGGGTAAAAATTCAAACTGCTGAGCAACTCATTAAACCAGCCTAACTCCTGGTGTAAAATGCGCTAAGCTGACAGATGAATTCTCCCATCAGCATTGTGGGCTATGGGAGAAGTTCTCCTGTCAGTGTAACGACCCCACTGCGTAGACCTGTCCTAGAGTGTAAGCTCTCCTGGGAGGGATTACTGTTTGCTGTAAGTTTATATGGTACCTAGCACGATGGGCCCCAAACTGGCTAGCCTCTCTATTAAATAAGCAGGCTCCTAATCCCATTCCTCAGCACTTGGCTCAACAGAAGAGAAGTTGGTAGTTAAAAAACCATCATGCAGAAAGTCACAGGAGACAGCTATGTTCCTGGATACTTCCTTTGGGGGCTGCATGTCCCAAGCAAACCATCACAATGGTTTCACTGTCCCAGACAATGCACATACCACCATGGTATTCCAGAGCGACAGAAGTGATGCACTCAGCAGACTCCAGGCCCACTTGCCACTGGATCTCCTACCAATTATCAGCACATTCAGCCAGCCCTTTTTCATTGCTGTTGCTGATTTTTCACTCTATTCCATCTCTGCCCCACAGCTAATGGCATGGCAGCTCAAGGGCAGGACCAAGACAGAACCGCCTCTTTCACCTCATGCCCTGTAGTTTTCGAGGGCCTGGGCACTCATAGCTGCTCCTGGCTTTTCTTCATTGTCTTGAATGGGCACTGAGCTCCTTCCCCTACAGGAAGCCAGTCAAACCCATTGTAAGGGAAGCTGAAAATGCAGAATTGGATGTAATGGGGTCTAGAGGCTTTGAACCCCTTTGATTCTGCAGTCACAGTCAGTCAAACATTCTGAGGCAAGGCCGACCAGCTGGGACGAGGCTTTTCAGGCTCAGCCAGGCCATGAAATTCTTTCAGCTTTTCTCACTTTCCCATGGTAACCAACTGCATGAGAAACACAGCCAGGATGGGGTTAATATGAGCACAACAAACAAAGCTGGTGACAGGAAAAGAGGTATTCTTGCCTCAGGACTTCAGGGAGTGCAGCTGAGATAATGAAACACAGACACTGGGAAGTGCTCTGAACACAACTGCTCTGAGGAGTGACTCACCTCCCCATTCTGCACTGGCTGGCTCCCCTCCTTGTCCCCAGTGGCTGCAGCTGGACTGAACACTGCACAGTAATGGAGTGGCAGAGCTCAGAACAGAGACCAGCCATGGGGCCAGAGGCAGAGGAGCCCTGTCCATGCTGGGAAGAGCAATGGGTAACAAACCGATCCAAAAAGCAAGTCTTGGGACAAGCAGAGAAGGCGATTCCAGCCCCTGTGGGCTGTGCAGGAACACAAGGGGAGCACAGAAAGGGACTGTGGGAGCTAGAAATGAGACAAGAGTCTAAGTGGCGGAGACTGTCCCCACTGCCAGGGCAGGATCTTGCTCCCCTAGAGGAGCCAGCATTAGCTCTGACACTGACATCAGAGTACGGATAAAAGCCCAAGCTGAACCTGTCTCATCCCATGGCCCAGTCTGCAATGGATCAGAAGGGAGACACATTCCTGCCCTCCACACAGAGCTGAGCAAAGATGAGGCAGAGAGAGTGGAAGCTGCTGTAGTGCACACACCAAGGTGCTGGGAGGCTGAGGGTGTAGCAGGGAAGTCAACCTATAAGAGGGAACCAGGCTGACAAGATGGAAGAAGTTGCTTTATCTGGCACACTGCAATGCTGCCAACTCATGATTTTTTTACTCAGACGATTCATGGGTTCCTCCAAAAGTCCGTGCTGGATTCAGGGGGTCCCAAGGCAATCTAAACCTTCATTTTTTAAAAAAAGGGTTTCTAGCCTTCCTGACTACAAGAAAAAGCTTTAGAGCATGACATCCCCCTTCCTCCTCCCCAAAGCTCCAATATTTTTAAAAATCTGCTTTTTGGAGCCTGACTACTGATGTGTGAATCGTTGTGGATGGTGTAACATTCTTTGTGCTTTGCCCCCATGTGTGTAAATTACACCAGTTTACACTCATGCCAACTAACCAATACATGATTAGCACCACCATTCACATCCCCACAGACATTACCACATTGAGCCCCAAACTACTTTGACTAGAACAACTTCAGCTCCTTGACAGAGACAAGACCAAACTCCCCATTCCAGACACAAATTAGGGTTTTATTTTAAGCCACAGGCTGTCTGAAATGTAAACATACACTGAGGACCAAAAATCCAAGCTCTGAGGCCTATGCACTAGCAACAAAACTGATCTGAATTCCTTGTCTCCACATAAAGCAAAATGCAAATGCAGACCCAGGGGCTCATGTGAGCAGAGAAGGCTCATTACTAAAGGCTTGCCTACACTTACACTAAGCCTTGCTTAGTGAAGATGCTACCTACACAGCATGCCAGCTAATCATGAATATTCCCACCTCCCCAAAAGGCAACAGCAGCTATGTCACTGCCATAAAACACTGTTTACACTTGGGTTTAGGTCAGTGGTGTGGTGTTCCAGACTCCTGAGTGAGGTAGTTATACTGACATAATCCTGGTCTGGATCCTATTATGTAGTATCTGTATTCCAGAACCACTGAATGGTTCCAGAGCATATCAGAACTCCATTGTTCTGGGCACTAAATGAGCACTGGAGAGCTTCCAGTCTACACTCAGACCAGATAGAACAAGCTGGTATAAGAAACAAGTGGAAAGAGTGTGCACATGCATGCGCATGCATGACTCCTAACTTTACCCCCTCCCCAGGATAAGAGACCCAGAAACATGTGGCTGCATGGAATGGCTTTGTCCATTTACTCAGTTGAAGCTTGTAATAAATTAACCCACCGGAGATATTAGCAAGGTCAGAAATCCCTGTTGATAAGATCTAAACTGCCCTGACCCGTTTCCCCGGAATCAAACCAAAGCTCCAAACCTTTTCTGACATGCAAACTATCTGGCTTCTGTTTTGTTTTCACTCTCTCTTGCTTCCTACTCACATCAGGCAGCTGAATAGGAAATGCTGAAATCCCAAGAGTGGCTCAGTCCAAATTAGGAAATACTGGAGATCTTCCAAGAAAGCCTGTGGTTTCCAGGCTGAAGAGCTGTGCACACATCTGGTCATAGGCATCACATTCTTATCTCCACAGAATGTGAGCCCCACCCTTCCCTGCCCAGGCCCAGAAATAAAGTACACAGCTGGGAACAGAAGGAAAGCACACCTGAAGGGCCGGTCACTGCACCCTATACTGGGAGATATTCAGGAAGAAATAAATCTAACTACAGTATGTTCCATTGCCCAGGGCTGTCACATGCCCCAGGTGGTTGGGACACTAGGTTCTCCCAAACTCAGAGAAGGGCACTGCTTACCACAACATGCAGGAATGTCAATTTCAGATCATTCTAAATTCCCAGATTAGCAACTGTGTGAGAGTTCCAGAGAAGCACTGTCCCTCTTGGAATGATGCCCTTTCTCTCTCATGCAGCCAGTGCCTCTGACCAGCACACAGCATGGAGGTTTCAGCTGCAAGTGCTACAGTGAGAGATCCTAACAATAGCACATAACATGACACTGATGTCCGTCAGGGAGTGGAGAGGGCCTGGTGCAAGATCTGCCAATGGTTCTCAACCTGTTTACCATTGTGGGCCACATCCAATGCCCTGAGGATGTCACATGGGCCACAGTTCTAGGCTGATTGAGCCCCAGGTGGAGAACCACTGCTAGTCTCTTCCTATCTCTGCTTAATGCACTCTGGGCAGATGTAGATCTCTACATAAAGTGGGCCCTCTTCTTGCCCAGCACATGCACACCTGAGCCAAGCCTCACCCCGTTGGCACAGCATTATCACTTTGCAGAAATCCCTGAATGCAGTCTAGTTACAGGGTTGGGCAGAATATCTCTCCAATTCCCCCATTTGACGCGCAAAAGCCATGCTGACGTGGGAGTTGCTGGAAACTCAGTTGTTATGGTGCATCAGCAGTCACAAAACAGTGCAAGACCTGGATGCCGGAGGCATTATAGTGACATTTCCATTCCCAAGGCAGAGCCACACACACCTCCTATAGAGTACAGGTACCACCAATGCTACCCACTAGTCAGCTCCAGACACCCATACAGACACAGCCTGGTACAACAAGACTCAAATATGGCTACAAATAGCCATTTGTGGGGGCTCTGAGGTACTGTAAGCTGCGCCTGTCCCTTTCTATACAAAATGTCACAGAAGAATCTCAGCCAAAGCATCCAAGAAGGGCACAGTTGCCAACTCTTGCAATTTTATCATGAGTCACATGATAGCTCATGTTTTTCCTTAAAGCTCCATCCAGCTCCGGCAGTCAAACAATTATGAGTTCTCAGTTTTCATGTTAAAAAGAAAGTGTAAGTTTCCACCCCTCCTAGGTGTTGTAAAAACACTTGACAATACAATTCCTGAAGACTTAAAAAAACAAACCCAGAAGTCAAATAAAGAGACCCAAGTTTATTATTTTTCATGATTTTAAGGTACTCGATTTGGGGGCGAGGAGCTTGCGCATCCTTGGGTTTGCAATATTTGTGTAGTTAGTGAACTGAAGTGTGGGGCTTGGCTACATGGGGACACTCGGTACAGTTAAAATGAAGCTATGACGTTAATGCTCGTTAAAACTCCTGTGTGGATGGTCTCATTCAGAAGCGGCCTTTGTTCACTGCAGCATTTGCCAGGGGTTGATTCACATTAACATCACGGATTCCAAAGGCAGAAGGGCCCGTTTTGACCTCTAGTCTGACCTCCTGTATAACACTGGCCACAGAAGTTTCCCACAATAATTACAGGACCAGATCTTTTAGAACATTCATTCAAGGATTCAAGCTTAATTGGCCTTAATTTTCCTGACAGTCCTGCATAGACACGCCTGGGAATTATTCACTCTCTAGGACATCCATTAAGGTGCCAGAGATGCACTGGGCTCAGTTGGATACTCCTTAATCTGGACATTCCCTTACATCTATGTCCAATGCAGCATCCAGCTAGGGTTAAAAATGCACCCTCCTTGTTCATGGCAGAGATGCCATCAAACGCACAATCCCCAGCCCATCTGACACCAAGATGGCACCACAACAGCCTACTACAGAACCAGGCAGTGGACATAACACTCATTGCACACTGTCCACCACAAAAAAAAAAAAAAAAAAAAAAGACCCCAGACACAAACTCCTACTTGCATCATACAGGATGAGACTGGATGTTTCTGTGGCATCCTGCATCAGATACAGTCCCAACTCCTGACTGACTTCACCTGAGCCAGACACATGGTGTTCAGGCTTCCAAGAGCATAAGCAAAGCAACAAACCTCCAGAAAGCCTGCTTCTTAGTTTCCAGATGGGTGAAACATCCTGTCTGCCTTGGATTGGATTTCTCGAATTACCACCCCAATGTTCTGCTTTGCAGAGACTTGGTGCCTGGGCCTCCCTGATGTCCTGGCTTGGAGAACTCCCGCTCTGTGCAAGCAAGGCAGAGGACACATCTCCCCTAGTCTACGGCCTTCTGTTGGTCTAGGCCTTGGGCTCTCCCTTACACCAACAGCCCTGCCTGCCATACCCAGCCAGGAAGACTGCTCTTGGGAAAAGAAAGCCTGCCCCTTTTCCAGGAGCTGCCCCCTCTCTGAACATGGGACCCAGGGAATCCCACCTCTCAGTGGTTAAAGGCCTCCTCTCCAGCCAGGGGGAAAGAGGAGGAAATCCCAGGGGCTGGTTGACTAAGTCCATTGCATGTGGCAGGGCCTAGTCATGTGGGGAGATACAAAAATAGCTCAATCTCCTTTCTCATTTCCCTTTTCTCTGCATCCCAAGCGCAGCCTCCCTGCTCTGCTCTGTGAGCGCCGCGCGAGGTGCCCTGGCTCTGCACCCGGGGACGGCGGGGGGGGGGGGGAGTGTCACTTACTTTGGCTGGAGGAGCCGCTCCCTTGGGCCACGCTCACACTCGCTTCTCCGCCTTTAATTCCATCTGGGGAGAAAACAGAATCCGACTCGTAAATGGTGTTGAGCATCGGATGTAGCCCTGGCATGGAGCCTGCTGCCGGAGCCCCGGGCCGGGGAGGGTCAGCGGGGCATCTCAGCCATCACAGCCCAGGCAGCGGGCGCTCAGCGCCGGGCTCGGCAACTCTCGCATCCAGGCAGCTGCTTCCTGCCGGAGGCTCCTTCAGCTGGAGGAGGGGCAGGGCGAAGGGGCTTCCCTGGGTGCCATGATCTCAGCCCCGCGGCAGCTCTCAGGGACCAGCGAGAAAGCGAACACCGCCCATCCCCGTGCGCTCCGCGCCGGGCTTCCCGCGGCCGATCCACCTGCGGCGGCCTCGCCCCAGCCCGGGCCAGGCGCAGAAATAGCTCGGGGTGGGGCTCGCCCCAAAATAGCCCGAGCGCAGAAGCCGGGCTCCGAGAGGGCAGGGAGGAGGAAAAAAAAGTTGCATTGTTTGCGAAGGAGGCTCGCGATTGGCCGGGCCGCAGCCAATGGCGAGCGAGCCAGGAAAGTTCGCTGTTGGAGCTCTAGCTCCATCCGCAGAGCGAGCCCAGAGCCCCGCCGGGCAGGTGGGAGCCCGCTGGATTCGCTCCCAGCACCTGCTGGGCCGGGGCTCCGGGCTCGCTCCGGCTCCCGGGGCTCTGCCCTCGCCCTCCTGAAAGAGCCTCTCTGTCCGCACCCACGTTGTACAAGGTAGGCTCTGGTGGTGCAACATCCTCCGAGGATCTGCGGGGCCAGATACATCTGGAGTCACTCGACGAGGCTGGCCCTCCTCCAGCGGCAGCCGCCCTGGAGTGTCATTTAGGGGGCGCCCATATGCCCCCCTCCCAACGTGGATGCCAGGCTTGTATAATTTGGGGTTGTGCCCAGAACAGGTCCAAGCAGCGCTGTTCTGTCCATAGGACAGGCCAGGGCAACCGCCCTGAGCCCCGTGATTTGGGGGGGCACTTCAGGGGGACACAGGGTCCAGGGTAGCCTGGGGGGATAACAGAGGCCTGGTGCTGGCAGCAGTGAGCAACCTCACTCCGCACCAGCTCCCTCCGCACCAGCTTTGCTAGGAAGAAGGGACAGAAACCAAAAAGAGGCAAAGTAGGGCTTGGGGCAAGAGTCAGGAAGAGGGGGAACAGGGGTTCACTGCTTCTGTTGCCAGGCCCTCTGCTAATCTCCTAGGCTGTCCTGGATCCCACATCCCCCAAAATGCAGGGCCTGAAATGTTTGTCCCGGTCCATCCAATGAACTTTGAAAATATAATACCAGACATTGGTAGAGACAGGCTCAAATTCCTGAATATTGGTGGAGCATGGCATCACAGGCCCATATAATATACCACCTATGCTCCCACAGTGCCAGCGGGACTCCAACAACAGAATAGCAATGGCAAGTCAGGATTCAGCTCTGAGCAGTCAGATGTGCTTCCCAGGACTGGCAAGTCTCACGATATCTGGTGTTTTCTAAAAGCCTCAACTTCTGGAGTGGGGTGATTATCTGACTTCTCTGCCCTGCTGCTTCGGGCCAGTATGAAGTAACTATCTGTCTTTTTGACTGCTTAGGGAAATTTGAAAACATGACACCTGAAAGATTCAACCTCTAGAAGGCAAATAAAATAACTTGAGGTTTATTTTTCATCTAATCATGAAGTGGAGGGGGGGGGGCAATGCACAGTTTGTGAATTCTTGGGACCACAGGACTGAATTAATACAGCCAGAGAGAAAACTGGGAGATTAGTAATCTATTTTCCAGACACTGCAAAGAGTGGGCCACTGAGATACCAGCCCCAGCTCCTCCCACAGCACCAGTTCCAGGAGCTGGAGAGATCTGGGTAGGACTATCAGAAGGCACTGTTGTGTATTCCCAAAGTCAGCCCCCCTCCCCCTCCACACATCAGTAAGAGAGTAACCCCTCTGCATTGTCTTCTCTGAACTATTATTACTATAGAGCACAAACAGGTAGTCTAGCACAACAGAAATGTAAAGAGACAGGCTTTGTGCCAGAAATAATCTCTCAGACCAGACACATTCTATAGCACATGCACACGCATATGCCCCATACATGTCAAGTGATGGTAAGTGCTCACTGAGCTGCATGAATTTTGCAGGAATCATGTTTTAAAAATGTTGCAGGCAAGATCTAAGGGAGTCAGCATGGAGATGAAGGAAGGGGTAGCTCAAGAGAAGGTTTTGGAAGGTTTTAGAGCGTTTTTCAATGCAGGCAAGCACAGATGGAGGGATGGCTGAGATAGGGTTGGCAGCCAGTAGCAAGGGATGGGCCAACTGGGCTGAGAAAGATAAAAAACATTCAAAGCATCATGTCAAATGAACTGAAATGAACCTAAAATCATTTCCAGGGACAAATATTTGATATTTTCCACAAACTTGCTACCTCTGCACATACCCTGGTTTCTTCTAGAAGTAGGAGCTGTTATCCCGAGAGAAACTATTTTAGAATTTTCTCTAACACCTTTCACCAGAACTTGAACTTTCAGAAAGTCAAACATATTTGTATGAGCTTCAAACTACAGTGGATGTTTCCCGCGCACTCTGCACCTTTACACTTAGAAATTCTGCAGTCACATTTTGTTCACAATCTGTAGCAAAGGAGATGCACAGATTGTTCTTTTTATGTTGTTCTCCTTAGTCTAAAATAAGGAACATGAAAGGACATTTGGCTCATTGTGTGAAGAATCAGACACACTGTAAACTAAATCTCCAAATCTTTGGAGGCTCCTCCACTGCCAGTTGTAATATTCTGTTTTAATCTAATTGAATTAATAAACATGTGTGACCACTAAACAGGCTCTGACTGGTCATCAGAAATGTGACTCCCCCTTAGGAATGTGACCTATAGTTTGCATCATCTCAGGCTTCTTCCTTCTGCTTCCCAGAAGGGAGTTAAGAAAATCAGCCACGGGACACTTTTTGAACATAGCAGTTCTTACTTGGTGGAAAGCAGGCAGGTCTGGGGTTCCATCCCCTATGTACCCATGACAGGCCACATTTCTGGCACTAGTTCACAGCACAAAACCACTATTATGGCTGGCACTAATTGGTTCACATGTTGTCAGTCTGACTAGAGCAGTATTTCCCAAACGGTTTCTGGCTGGCTTTTTAAAATTTTGCTTGACAGTTTTTCCTTGGAGGTGGGGTTTGGATTTGTTTGTTTGTTTGTTTGTTTGTTTTGCTTGACAAATCGACACATTTTCCCTCTGGCTGTAGGGGTTCCTCAAAATTCTTCCGAGTTAAAAAGTGTTCCATGGCCAAATAAAATTGGGAAACACTGGACTAGAGAGACCAAGCTCTTAAGGGAAGCATGAAGATAGGATCACAGAGATGCCTCTCACAGTCAGGATTGACTGGGAGCATTGCACAGGGGGAGTTTCTGATGCCACTGCCCATACTGAACTTTCTGCATGAATATAGAGGACAGAAATGCCATTGCAGGGAGAGGGCAGCAGACAAATTTGTTCACCAGGGGCCTGATTCACAGATTCTAAAGAAAGAAGGAACCACAATGACTGTCAGATCTGACTTCCTATCAGAGCCAGTCGTAGAGGCAGGCGAGCCGGGCGGTCGCCTGAGGCTGCCATTTTCAGCAGGGGCCGCCGACAGAGCCGGTGACTGCATTTCAGCCCATCCTCCCGAATCCTCTCCCCAGGTTTCCCTGGTTACTCCCCAACCCTTTTTTTTTCGCTTGACAAATTTTTCCAGTTGGTTAGGACTGTCCCTGCCTCCCATATTGTACTCGCCATAGAACTTCCCCAATATCAAGCAGATCTTTAAAAAAAAAAGTCCAATCTTGATGCTGCTTCTGCTCCCAGAGTAGTCAGTGGCGAATTTGTCCTTCCTGGGAGAAGGACTGAGTCCTAAAATTCTCACTAGCACAAGCAGTTGTCCATCCTGCCGATGTTTGACAAAATTCCAGCATGTGCACGGCTGCAGCATTCTTTTCAAGCAATAATGTGGAACTTATTAACCAGATTGCACGTGTCTTTGCATGTATCAGGCTTTTACAGCTTGTCATAAATCCCAGAGCCGGGATAAGGGGAAAGAGTGTAGGAAATCTCAGGGTAAGGTTGGTTAGATTCATGAACTTAAGAAAAAGGCCTGTTGCAGAAGTGCTTGCCAGTTAAAGTTAATGAAGATTGCCTATCTCCTAGAACTGGAAGGGACCTCAAAAGGTCATTTGAGTCCAGTCCCCTCCTTCACAGCAGAACCAAGTACCATCCCTGACAAATTTTTGCCCCAAATCCCTAAATGGCCTCCACAAGGATTGAACTCACACCCCTGAGTTTAGCAGGCCAATGCTCAAACCACTGAGCTATCCCTCCCCCATTAATTACCTTGTTTACCAAACCTGCATCCATGAACGATTCAGCTCACATTAAAACAGTGCAGTGACGCGCTTTCTAGAGAGAGTTCAGCCTGGCTATTGAATCACAGGCTGTTTTTAAAGATAAAACTTGTGAATTGCATTTTTACTGCTAATTTTAAAGCTGCTTGGCATTTCAAGTGATTCTCATCCATTGCCCATTCTTCTAGTCCCCACAGTCCATCCCAAAGCTCAGATGTCAGGAGCAATGTGGAAAAAAATGTGTCCTTTGAGACCTGAGCCAGACCCCCATGAATCTGCGGTGAAGAGCTCTGGTTCATTTCCAGGAGACTTTGTGCTTAGGGCCCTCAGTCAGCAAAGAGACTTAGTCTTCAAGGCTCCGCCAGAGATGCTGGAACAATTTGTACAGTGGTGGGGTGGGGTGGGGTGGGGAGGGGGATAGGTGAGAGCCATGGAAGCAAACTGTAAACCCTGGATATACTGGAAAGCACTTCAAGGCAAGGGTGCTGCAGCACCTTTGCACCCCTAGTTCCAGCACCTGTGGGCTTTATCTTCTCTGCTAAGATCATTTACTCCACTCCTGCACCCCTGAACTCCACTGACTTCAGTGATGCAGGATTAGAACTTCTGATGGGGAGAGAGCTACACACAATGAAAAGATTAGATTGGCATTGGCATATCGCAGCCACTTCCTGCATACGGTCCCCAGGACTCCATTACTATCAGTGACACTTCATTTCCAATGCTCACATAATTGATATTTAGTATCCCCTGCTTGGAAGCCAAGGGAAGCTACTGACTGAGACACAAAGCAGGATGGAGCCATACAATTAGCACAGCCAACTTCACCTATTTATATTAAGCTCCTAAGTGTATTGTTTCTATAAATATAATAGTGCTAATACATTATATCCAGGTTGCCATGAACCTCTTTAAAGATTCTGGGTTTCAGGGTTACCATGCCAATCACCTTGAAAAGGGAAGGGAAGGAGGAGATGCAGCATGAAAAGTAGCAGCCACATACAATAACAAGCTGGACCAGAAGAGCTCATTTGAATTCTGTTCTTTGCCATATCTCAGGCTACCAGAAAAAGAGAAACAAAAGGGAATTAAAATCCAACAAAACTGGATCAAACAAGTTTTTACACATTGTATAATTAACAAGCGGAGCTCACATATGATATTATTGGGTCAAAATAGTTAAGCATAAACACAAAAAAGAATAGATGCCTGGAGAAAAAAGACATATCATTCTATTCTCCCAGTCTTTTAATGCTTAGCTGCAGACATCTTTGGCTGGAACAATGGCACTGATCTGCACCAGTGTCCTTCTCCAGTCAGTTTTTACTTCAGTGACTGTCAGGCATGCAACTCCAGGTGTGGGAAGCAACCCTTTAAAAAAAGATGAGGCCTGTCTCACTCCTCAGGGATGTGCACCAGTAAAAGTGATTTGCACATGTGCTGTGAGGTTGGGGTGCCTGGTTGGCAGTGCTGTGTGTTGACTCATCTTTGAATCCAAGCAGGAACACAGACAGTAATTTCCACACCTTCACAGCATGGTCTTTCTGAGAACATGTGCCATGCACGTGATGGCATCTGCTTGGCAGCAGGGAAGCTTTGCCCAAAGTGTAGGCAAAGTGACACATGCCAGTGTCAGTGTTTGAAAGTGCTCTAAACATCCACATAAAAAAGGAAATTGTGTTGAGTAGTGAGTGATATGTGCCCCCGTGGCAGGGTACACTGATTGTGGTGCAAAGTTAGGGTCATTTAATCAAGGGATTTTTGAAAGTGCAGCTCCCCTCAAAAATTAGCTGCTGAAATCACGCTTGAGACCCCGCTCCAATCTGACATCATGTAGGTATTTACAGAGTATGATCAAGTCTCCTCTTAACCGCCTCTTTCTAAAGCTAAATAGACTGAGCTCCTTGAAGCTTGGCCTACTCTAAAAGTTAGGTTGACCTAGCTATGTTGCTTAGAGGTGTGAAAAATCTTCATCCCTGACCAGTGCAATTAAGCTAACCTAACCCCAGTGTAGACATGGAAGAATTATTCTATCTGCCTAGCTGCCACTTGTCAAGGGGGTGGATTACCTATGCTTACAGGAGAACCCAGCCCATTGGTATAGGTAGTGTCTATATCAGGGCTACTCATGTGGCCCGTGGCCTGTTTGTTTGCAGCCCATGGTGCAGTTTGGGTTTACTGTGTGGTTTGGGTTGATATGTGTTTGAGTAGTTAAATTCCTGGACTGTTGTGAAGGCAAAACAAAAAGTAGTCAAAACAAAAAAGTCTTCTGTTGATATGCATTTTAGTAGTTAAATTCCTGGATTGTCATTGGTCATTAAAAGCACTGTCATATGGGTGGAAATTGGGTAAATAGTGTATTTTATTAATATCAGCAGAACTGACTTAAATGGGGCCCGTGAGTTGTGTAGTCTTGCCTTAATCTTTGTATTCATGACCGTCAGTGTGAAATAAGCTATTTGTATATACAGGCAGTCCCCGGGTTACGTACAAGATAGGGACTGTAGGTTTGTTCTTAAGTTGAATTTGTATGTAAGTCGGAACTGGTACATATTGTAGGGGAAACTCTAGCCACACATTTCTCCGGAGCTCAGTTTTATTCTCCTACACCTCACTTCCATCAGTCCTTTATTCTCTGCTGAGAAAAGCCACTCCATGTCTCCCTGGTCTGCTGGGGGGGGGGGAGGGGCGCTAGCTTCGCGTCTCCCTGGTCTGCTGGGGGGAAGCAGCTAGTGCGGGGTTGCCTCACCCCGTTTGTAAGTAGGGATCCGATGTAAGTTGGATCCATGTAACCCCGGGGACTGCCTGTATTTGCATATATATTTGCATGTACATGCAACCACACTTAAGTTGCAGCCCTCGGCATGTGCTGTTGGTATCAGTGTGGCCCGCGGGCTTCCAAAGTTGAGTAGCTCTGGTCTATACTGAAGTGCAAGAGTGGCACAGCTACAGTGTTGCAGCCAAGTTTGTCAACTGTAGACAAACCCTGAATCTATCATTATAAGGCATAATATTGTCTCATCCTTTAATAATTCTTGTATCTCTTCACTGACCTCTCTCCAATATAGCAACAGCCTTCTTGAACTGAGGACACCAGAACTAGACACAGGATTCTAGCCATGACAACCTCCCAAGTCCTATTGAAGATTCCCCTGCTTATGTATCCAAAGACCATATTAGCCCGTTTGGGCACAGCTTTGCTCACACCATCACAGGTTCATTTATTTGCACATCTGCCAATGTAATATACACCATCATGTGCCAACAGCGCCCCTCTGCTATATACATCAGCCCAACTGGACAGTCCCTATGTAAAAGAATAAATGGACACAAATCAGATATCAGGAATGGTAATATACAAAAACCTGTAGGAGAACACTTCAATATCCCTGGACACACAGTAGCAGATTTAAAGGTGGCCATCCTGCAACAAAAAAACTTCAAGAACAGACTTCAAAGAGAAACTGCTGAGCTACAGTTCATCTGCAAATTTGACATCATCATTTTAGGATTAAACAAAGACTGTGAATGGCTAGACAACTACAAAAGCAGTTTCTCTTCTCTAGGGCTGTGTCTAGACTGGCATGATTTTGCAGAAATATTTTTAACGGAAAAGTTTTTCCATTAAAAGTATTTCCACAAAAGCGCGTCTAGATTGGCACAGATGCTTTTGTGCAAAAAGTGCTTTTGTGCAAAAGCATCCGTGGCCAGTTTAGACGCAATTTTGTGCAAGAAAGCCCTGATCGCCGTTTTAGCCATCGGGGCTTTTTTGCGCAAAACAGTTCTTCCCTGTCTACACTGGCCTTCTTGCGAGTATTCTTGCACAAGAGGGCTTTTCCCCGAGCAGGAGTGTGAAAGTATTTGCGCAAAAAGCACTGATTTTGTACATTACAAAATCAGTGCTCTTGCACAAATTCAAGCGGCCAGTGTAGACAGCTGGCAAGTTTTTGCGCAAAAACGGTTGCTTTTGCGCAAAATCTTGCCAGTCTAGATGCACCCTAGGGCTACATCTAGACTGGCATGAATTTCCGAAAATGCTTTTAATGGAAAAGTTTTCCGTTAAAAGCATTTTTGGAAAAGCACGTCTAGATTGGCAGGATGCTTTTCCGCAAAAGCACTTTTTGCGGAAAAGGGTCCGTGGCCAATCTAGGCACGCTTTTCCACAAAAAAGCCCCGCTCGCCATTTTCGCGATCGGGGCTTTTTTTTTGGAAAACACTACCATGCTGTCTACACTGGCCCTTTCGGGCAAAAGTCTTTCAGAAAAAGACTTTTGCCCGAACGGGAGCAGCATAGTATTTCTGGAAAAGCACTGATGATTTTACATTAGATCGTCAGTGCTTTTCCGGAAATTCAAGCGGCCAGTGTAGACAGCTGGCAAGTTTTTCCGCAAAATCAGATGATTTTGCAGAAAAACTTGCCAGTCTAGACACAGCCTAGGTGATCACACCTCCACATCAGCTGCTAGAAGTGGGCCTCATCCTCCCTGACTGAATTGACCTCGTTATCTCTAGCCTTACTCTTGATTGGTACTCTTTTCTTACGCCTGTATATTTATTCCTGCCTCTGGAATTTCCACTACATGCATCTGACGAAGTGGGTCTTTGCCCATTGAAAGCTTATGCTCCAATAAATCTGTTAGGGTATGTCTACACTACAGCGCTAATTCGAACTAACTTAGTTCAAAATAGTTAATTCGAACTAAGCTAATTCGAATTAGCGCATCCAGACTTAAAAACTAGTTCAAATTAGCGTTTTGCTAATTCGAACTAGCATGTCCACATTGAGTGGACCCTGAACCGAGGTTAAGGATGGCTGGAAGCAGTGCCGGCAGGGCATCAGAGTAGGACTTAGAGCGTGGAGCTGCTGTCTCAGGCTAGCCGAGGGCTGTGCTTAAAGGGACCCGACCCCCACCCCGGACAGACAGTTCTCAGGGGTTCCCCGCTTGCAAAGCAGTCCTGGCTTGGAGTGCCCTGAGTGCCCACACTCGGCACATCACAGCACTCGGCCATCAGCCCGGCAGTACTTGCCGCAGGCTGCCATCCGGGGTTGGGATCAACCAGGGGGCTGCAGGAGAGCTTCCACCCTGAGGAGCCCGCCAAGCCACCCCAGTCCTCCCTCACCTCCTTCCACTTGCCCCTCCCTAGCCCCCCTTCCTGATGTACAAAATAAGGACACGTGTGTTCAAAAATAGAAACTCTCTTTATTGAACAAAACTCGGGGAGACTGGGAAAAGGAGGTGGGAGAGGGGAAGAGAGAGGGTGGGAGAGGGGAGGGCAACTAAAATGATCAGGGGTTTGGAACAAGTCCCATATGAAGAGAGGCTAAAGAGACTGGGACTTTTCAGCTTAGAAAAGAGGAGACGGGGGGGGATATGATAGAGGTCTATAAATGCAGGAGTGGTGTGGAGAGGGTGCATAAAGAAAAGTTCTTCATTAGTTCCCATAATAGAAGGACTAGGGGACACCAAATGAAATGAATGGGTAGCAGGCCACAAACTAATAACAGAAAGTTGTTCTTCACAGAGCAAATAGTCAACCTGTGGAACTCCTTGCTGCAGGAGGCTGTGAAGGCTACAACTAGAACAGAGTTTAAAGAGAAGTTAGATAAAGTCATGGAGGTTGGGTCCATGGAGTGCTATTAGCCAGAGGGTAGAAATGGTGGAAGAACCAATATTGCAAGATCTGCCATAAACTCATGAGCGCTCATAACACTACTCAAGAGAATGTTAGAACTGAGTGAAGCAGACATCTGTTCTCCTTGTAGAATGGCAGCATCTGGAGGGATAATTGCAGCCAGTGCTTTTTTTGTGATGGTACGGCCCAGTACGCAGTACCGGCACCTCCAGTCAGAGCTTACCTGGAAAGAACAGAGTGTACTGGTACCTTTTTTTTTTTTAAACAAAAAAAGCACTGGTTGCAGCCATTCAAATGTTTTATAACATTTTCATACAATCTTAGATTTCAGAACAAAGAGGGCCTATTGGGTTCCTCTACAATATGGACTTCCTGCCTAACACAGCATAGAAGGCCATGGGCGCTCAGTAATGGAGGCAAGGGAAGGCACAGCCTTCTCCAAACTTCCTACATGACCGACTGCCTAAGACTGGCGCTGCCGCCGGGGAAGACTGGAACTGTGCACAGCAGCCTGGCTCTCCACAACCCCCAGGGAAGGCTGGTGCTGCAATGCAGCAGTCCAGCTCTCCCCAGCCCCCGCAGAAGGCAGTCCAACATAGCAGCCAAAGATATGTTCAATCATAAAGGCCATAAACTTACTTAAAAATAACTACAACTGAGATTCTAATGTAAACCCACAAATCTGGGAGCTGGGAATTTACAAAGAATACCCCAAATATCATGAAAGCTGTAATGAAATTGTGAGAGTTGGCACCACTGTTTTACTATATAATCTGGATTTTCTTGTTGTCTGTATCAGTGTCCAATGCTTTTTACAATCCTGCCAACCCCTTGGCCTCAGTGATACCTTATGTCAGTGAGTTCCATGGACAAATTATGCACAGTTGAAGTATTTTCTTTGATTCCTTTTCTATTTACTAACTTTAAATTCCATTGAATTTCCCCCTGTACTTGTGTTATGTGATCAGAACTGCACACAGTGTCTAGGTGCAGGCTTTCTGCTGATTTATACAGAGACAATATGATGTTCCCTGAATTATTCTCTGTCCTGTGCCTTATGCACCCTAAAATTTTGTTTGCTTTTCTGACCACAGCTGCACACTGACCAGCATTCTCCATGGAGCTGTCCACATGGATGGCCAGATCTCTGAGCTGATTGCTACAGTTAGTTTAGAACCTAGTCTGTTGTATGAATAGTTCAAATTATTCCCTCCCTGGACTATTGTACATTACTTTGTATTTGTCAACATTGGCTTCCATCTCTCTGCTGAAAACTACGTATCTCCCTGCCCACAATCTACCAGTCTGCTTTTATGATTTCCCCTAATTGCCTGTTTCGCTCCCTGTACTTCTTTATTCATGACACGCTTTCTCCTATTAGGGCCACAGATAACTAAAGAGTGGCCGTCCTGCTTGAAAAGCTTCAGAGGGGTAGCCAAGTTAGTCTGTAACAGGAAAAACATTTTTAAAAATAGACTAGTAGCACCTTAAAGACTAACAAAACATGTATATGGTATCATGAGCTTTCGTGGGCACAACAAAGTGGGCTGTGCCCACAAAAGCTCATGATACCATCTACATGTTTTGTTAGTCTTTAAGGTGCTACTAAACTATTTGTTGTTTTTTAAGTTCATCCTAGTTGAGGCATTCTGACTTCAAGCCCATTGAAAACAATGATAGATGACAGCCATTTTTTATAAGGGCAAAAATCTCAAGCACCTTGGAGTTAGGGTTGTCGGATGGTTTCAATAAAAATACCGGGATCGCTTGACATTACATCACAATCTACATTACATCTTATTTAGAAAATACCGGACATTTATATTTTCTCATTTATACTTTCTCAATTTGTTTCCCGAACAGAAAGCTCAAATACTGGACTGTCCAGTTCAAAACCGGACACCTGACAACCCTACCTGGAGTTTCCTGAAGTCAATTAGTGTCTGTGTGGATGCAGTGATCCATAATAGCAGCTCCCAATACAAGCCTGGGACCATGAATATAAAATAAATAAATACACTAAGATAGTGTGGTAGCAGGACTACAAGAGTGCATCTAGACAGCAGCACTATTTTGGGATAATTCCGGCATCCCAAAATAGCGTTTTCCGCATCTTGACAGCACGTCCATTATTTCAAAATAGCAGGTGCACAATTCTGACGTCCCTGTAAACCTTGTTCCACGAGGATTAAGGAATGTTTCAGAATAGCGCTCTATTTCGAAATTTGGTGTTGTATAAGCTATTTTGAAATTAACTCTAAATAAGCTACACAATTTTCACAGCTCAAATTGTGTAGCCTATTTTGAGCTAGGGGTGCAATGTAGACACACCACAAAAGAATAAAAATCTCTCCTAGCATGTAACCAAAACTTCTTTCTAGATTTCCCTATGGAGTGCATAGTGAACAATCCCGATTGACATTTATTTAGGCTACTAGCCAATTGGCCCGTCATAAAATGGGATTTTGAGGTCTTCTCTCCTGAGCTCTCTTTCTCTGTCTCTCTCTCCTCCTACTGCCTCCCCACTCACTCTCAGCTCTCCTCCGCCTCCTGCCTCTCTCTCCGTCTCTTTCTTTCTCTTCTCCCCCTCCTGCCTCTCACTCTCCCTTTCTCTTCTCCTCCTCCTCCTCCTGCCTCTCTCTCCCTGCCGTGTCTCCCCTTCCCCTTCCCCCCCGCCGTGGAGCTTGATTGAGTGCTGCCTGCTCACTCAGGGGGGCGGGGCGGGGCGGTGACGTACACGGCTGGGGCCGGGGCGTCCCTTCCCCTCCCACCCTGTGGGGGCCCCTTGCGCTGCTGGTTCCCCCAGTGGCCCGGCTGAGGGGCACAGCACTCAGCTGAGTGTCACAGCAGGAGGGGAAGGGGGGCGGTGACGTACATGGCCCCACCCCCTGGCTGTGTATGTCACCGCCCCGCCCCCTTCCGCTCCTCCGTGGTGGCTCGGCTGAGTGTTGCGTGCTCAGCTGGGCCGTCGTAGGGGAGGAGGGGCGGGGCAGTGACGTACATGGCCTGGGGGTGGGGCTGTCTACGTCACCGCCCCCCCTGCCACGGCGGCCCGGCTGAGGGGTGCACCACTCAGCGCCATGGCGGGAGGAGGAAAGGGGGCTGTGTACATCACCACCCCGCCCCCTTCCTGTCCCACCGGGCCCACCTGAGTGGCGCTCAGCTAGGCCCCGGCGGGGGAGCAAGCAGTGGCAAGTGGCCCGTGGCTACACCCCCCCCCCCCAGCCAGATCTGTTTCCCGCCCCCCTTCTCCTGTCCAGCTCCACGGCCCCCGATCCTCCCCAGCTCTGCTTTCCACCCCCTCTTGCTGCTGGCCAGCCCCACGGTCCCCAGGACAACCCCCCCCGCCAGCGCTGCTTCCCTCCCCCCTTCCCCCGGTTCCCCCCATCCTCCTCTACAGCCCCCAATTCCCCTCCAGCTCCGCTTCCCACCCCTCTTCCGGCCCCCCAGAGAGAGGGGGGGGCAGTGACTCTCCAGCAGCCTCAACTCTTTTTCTGCTACAGGCAGTGTGCTGGTGTGGCCCCGCCCATGACTTTATTTTTCAGTGCCAGGGCGGAAGGCAAACGGGGGCGGGGCTTTGCTGGTGGCTCAGCCCCACTCCCTGGCCACGTACAACACCCCCGCCCCCCTTCCTCTCCACTGCAAGCTCCCACATGGCGCTCGCCCCCCCTTCCTCCAGGCCCCCCATCCTCCACTCCAGCCCCACAGCCTCCTATCCCCACCAGCTCGGCTTCCCACCCCCCCCCTCCGGCCAGCCCCAACCCCCTTCTCCTCCCTCCCTGGCGCGCTCAGATGAGAGCACTCAGCTGGGTCCCGGCGGGGGAGCAAGCGGCAGCAAGCGGCCCTTTGGGATCCGCGCTCCCCACGCGTGGGGAGTGTGGACCCCAAAGGGCCGCTGGCCGCTGCTTGCTCCCTGCTGGGACCCAGCTGAGCAGCGCAGCTGGCCCCCAGCAAGAGCACCGCTCAGCGGGGCCCGGGGCAGCAAGCGGCCCTTTGGGGTCCGCGCTCCCCATGCGTGGGGAGCGTGGATCCCAAAGGGCTGCTTGCTGCCGCTTGCTCCCCCGCCGGGACCCAGCTGAGTGGCGCAGCGCTCGGCCGAACTGCCAGGGAGGGAGGGGAAAGGGGGCGGGGCTGTGACGTACACGGCCAGGTGGCGTAGAGATGTACCTCAGAGTCAGCGTCACAGACGCACAGACACCGGGCTACTATATTTAGGCTATGTCTAGACTGCAGGCGTCTTTCGGAAGAAGCTTTTCCAGAAGAGATCTTCCAGAAAAACTTCTTTTGAAAGAGAATGTCCACACAGCAAAAGTACATTGAAAAAGTGATCTACTTTTTTGAAAGATAGCGTCCACATTGATTGGACACTATCTCTCATTTAAGTTGTGATCACTATGGATGGAATGGCCACCAGGGCACCTGTGCTTTTTCCTGGAGGCCTCTTCTTTCGAAAAAAAAACCCCTCTTCCCCGTCTACACATGCCTTTTTCCAAAAGAGCTCTTGCAGAAAAAGGGCTTCTTCCTTGTAGAAAGAGGTTTACCACTGTCTGAAAAACCCCCGCGTTCTTCAGAGTTTCTGTCGAAAGAATGCAATTGCAGTGTGGACATAAGTGTAGTTTTTCTGGAAAAATAGCTGTTTTTCCAGAAAAACTCTGTGGTGTAGACATTATACTTAGAGAGGCTCCTCTTTGCATTTAAACAGCTGCATTTCCAGGAAACCCAAGCCAGGGGGTTTCTCTAGCTGCTTAAACACACTTCTCCTTTCCTCAGAAGAAAACATGTGAGGCAGAGAACAAAGCCCTGCCCCAGAGTGCACTTGGCCCATATTGTCTTTCACCCTCCACTGCTGCAATAGCCTCCATTCCTACTTGCAGCAAGACTGTCAACAAGTCTAATTGCTTCAGCTTTGTGGATGGTTATCCTGGGTGTTCCTTACAGTACCAGGGCAAAACATGGGAAGCATGCGTACACATAAGCACGCATACACATGTGCGCACAGTACAGTGAGAAGGCAGTGAGAGGTGAAATTGCAGCACATGTAGATGTAAAACCTTCTCTAGCTTTGACTGAGATAGCACCTTAAAAATGGCAGTGTAGTCTGGGCAGTAGGGGCAGTGAGATGAATTGGGTGCCCTTGTACAATCCTCTCCAGGCCCCTGAGTTGGTCCTGCAGCAGCTGGTCCCAGCTGCTGCCTGTGACACTGCAGCGTCATTACTATTTTTAGTGAGCTGGCTCTATCAACATATGTCTGTGTGCTGCAATCACGTGACCTGTAAACACACCAACATATGCAGGGCCAGATTAAGGCAGCTGCCCGGGGTGCCAACCTATAGGGGGACGCCTGATGGCAGCTCTACGGGGCGCTGCACGCCCAGCCTCACGGTGCTCCTTAGAGCAGCAATCAGGCGCCATGCGCCCGGGGCCGGGGGCTGCACAACGCCCCTTAGAGCTACCATCAGGGGGCGGGGCTGTGCATGCGCCATGCACCCGGGGGCGGAGCCACACATGCGTCGTGCGCCTGCTGCCCAGAGCACAGGAATGGCTCAAGCCGGCCCTGAACATATGCACACATGAATACTACTGCCCACCCCATTTACCACAGTGGTTCCCAACCCTTTTGATACCAGGGATTGGCAAACCTATTCACAAAGTTTTGGTGGACTGGCAACATTTGCATATTCATTATCCAAAATAACGAATATACAAATATGCAAATACAATTTTGCAAGTCTGCCAAAAGCCTTGGCTTCCAGAGTGCCCCAGTGTCAGCCCTAAACCCTAGTACTCCCCGCAACCCTCCACTACCTCTCAGCACCAGCCACTAACCCTAGGGTTCCCTACACCCAACCCCCAAGAGCCTCCCCACAGTGCCAGCTCCCAGTCCCCAATATTAGCCCCATCCCCAGAGTTCCCAAGTGCCTACCCTGCCCCCATAGCATCCCCACTACTAGCCCTGCTCCCCGAGCACCCTCAGTGCCAGCCTCCCACCTCTTAGGGCTCCCAGACGCCTCTAGTACTCGACGCACCCCCAGAGCCCCTAGTGCCTGCCTTACCCCCTTCTCCTAGCCCTGCGCTGCCTGCCAGCTGAGCGCTGCTGTCTGGGTCGCAGCTGCTCTAAGGCTGCTGTGCCGGGCTCCACATGGCCCTCCCACTGTGCACAAAGCTCTCTTCCATGGCTGGGAAGAGACCCACCCCTACCCTGCCAGGCCTGGTGACAGCCCAGCCCCTGACACATGCACAGGATTGGTGGTGTCTGCAGCACACATGATTGGGGCAGGTGCACATTTCTGGTGGCTCAAGAGTTCCTCCCCAGGCCGTTAACAGTCAGGGTCTAGAGCAGTGGTCCCCAACACGGTGCCCGCGGGCGCCATGGCACCCACGAGGGCATTTGTATGTGCCTGCCAAGTGCTCGGGGCTGGCCTGGCCCCTCTGGGCGCGCGGTGCATGGGGGGAACGCTGGCCCCGGGCACGCGGCAACCTTAAATGGTTGGGGACCACTGGTCTAGAGGCACAGGGTCACTCAGCCCAGGCACGTCTCCAGCTCATGGCCCCCACTCAACAGCCAGGCGGTACTAGCCCCCCTGACACCCACTGGTTTGAGTCAGGGAGCCCGGCTCCCCCACACAATTCTGACCGGGGCTGCTGGCTGCTGCACCCCCAGGACTTTGGGAAGCGGCCAGACACATGGAGCAGGCTGGAGCCGGCAGGGGAGACCCTGCAGGGGAAGCCAGGCCCTGCCAGAGAAAGGGTGGATATCACAGACACCCAGCTTGGTTCCCTGGGGCCTCTACCCTGATCCTCCTCAATAAAGACTGGGGTGCTCATGTCCGTGAAGGCTCCGCTCCCTGGTCCCAAACACACCGCAATGTAAAGGACACTGGGCAGCTGCACACCACAGCCGGAAACAGGGCCATGGTGAGGCTGCCCCAGCAGGGACAGCCTCACTGTGGCCTGGCTCCAGCCATAGCATACTAGGGCAGTCCGCAACGCTACTCGCCATGGGAGGGTGGAAGGAGAATTTTTAGTGCATGCGCAGGTGCGCTCCTTACAGGGAACGGAGCTCCCCAATGGGTGGGCTCATTAGCAGCTGGGTGCGTGGCCTTGCAGATAGGGTTGCCAGGTGTCCGGTTTTGAACTGGACAGTCCAATATTTGAGCTTTCTGTTCGGGAAACAAATTGAGAAAATAAAGAAATGAGAAAATAGAAATGTCCAGAATTTTCTAACTAAGCTGTAATGTAGATTGTGATGTCATGTCAAGTGTGTCTGGTATTTTTGTTGAAACCACCCTACTTGCAGAGTGCCGCGGCCCAGCAGGCAGGGGTTTGCAGCCCGCCTCCGGTCCACAGACTGGTGGTTGGGAACTGCTGCATTTACCATACAACTCCTTTCAGCAACCTGTAGAAGAATGGCTTGGCATCGTCTATACTCTGGTGGCTCGAGAGTTCTTCCCCAGGCCATTAACAGTCGGGGTCTAGAGGCACAGGGTCACTCAGCCCAGGCACATCTTGAGCTCATGGCCCCCACCCAACAGCCACACAATACTAGCCCCCCCAGCACTGCATGGCTGAAATTGCAGACATTAGATGTTAATTCAATCTTTATGGAGTCTCTTCCTCTATATGCTCCATCCTTCTCCTGGGTCAATCAGATCCTTCTGCCCACTCTATTTTTTCCTCTAGTTCCAGACACACAAGAACTTCCTTTACTCACTATTCCTTTTTCCACATTCCTGGCCGAAAGTCCTATGGAAGGGGCATTGGCAGAGGGGACCTTTTCTCAGTGATATGTGCTGGGGATCCAGATGAGCACAGGTTAGCAGTTCAGTCTGAGGTTTTGGCTGAACTTGAAGGCAAGTTTTCTTTGCTAATTTAGTTATGAAGCATGTGCTGAAACGCTTTGCTGATTTGGGATCTAACATGTGGCTAGAACTCCTACTCACTGACAGTGCTGGCAAGTGAATCCAGTCTCATTGTCTGAGAGAGCTACAGTAATGCCCTCTGATGAAATTCCTTATAGTGGGGCCAGACTAGTGGGGAAGACAAGGGCTGGAAATAGCGCTGCTTGCCAGGTAAAACTGTTGGCCAATTACCAAGCAGCACAGGGACAGGTCAGTGCAGTGGTGAAGGAAGCTGGTTGAAGGGAAAAATTCCTTGTGGGGTAGGACCATGTCTCTTCTATAGGCCAGTGAGGGGCAACCTAGGGTAGTGAGTGGGCTGCATAAGTGGCTCTCCTGCATCTCAGTGGGCTGCAAGGACTTCTAATACTCCGGTCATCTGAAGAAGTGGTCTGTGCCCACAAAAGCTCATGATCCCACCCACATGTTTTGTTAGTCTATAAAGCGCTACCAGACTATTGGTTGTTTTTTAAATTTTTCCTGTCATAAGCGAGATGATCTCCCAGGAGAGGGTAGTGCTGCTGGCTGCACTTGGGTACTTAAACTTTGCGGGGTGAGCCGACTGAACTGCAGCAGCGCTTTGCTTGGATGCAGAGGGAGTGTACGGCTCTCACAGTGAACATTGCATGCAATCAGCTTGCACCTCCCTTCACCTGCCCTTGCTTTACAAGCATGTCACTTTAGTAACACAGCAGGAAAAAACTAGACAGATGAAAACCAGCAGAATCTGGCAACCCTGTCATTGGCAGCAGTAAACAAAATGTCTGGTGGGCCACACATAGAACCCCAATGGGCTGGATGCAGCCCTTAGGCCGCAGATTGCCCTCCACTGCAATAGACTGTGCTTTGTGACCCAGCAGCCTGGCCTGGGACCCAGCATGGTGTGGCAGCAGAACGCTGCAAAGGGATGAGAAGCAAGTCACAAGAAGGGCATGAAGAGGAGACATGGCCACACAGACAGGGTCAGCGAGGCCTCTGAGTCATTTCTGGGGGAGGACAAAGAATGGGAAAATAAAACATTACCGAATTATTCTGAAGGCAGGCTGACCTGCCTTGGCAAGCTAAAGGCTGACCCCACTCTCCCAGTAACCCTAATGGAATATGCATGCAGAGTTCTAAGGCAGGGGTGCTGTGGATTATGTGGGCTGCAGTTAGCAGAGTTACTTGGGTTGTATTTTCACTCAGGGTATGTCTACACTGCCACCCTAGTTCGAACTAGGATGGCTAATGTAGGCATTCGAAGTTGCAAATGAAGCCCGGGATTTAAATATCGTTCCACGAGGAGTAACGGTAGTTCGAATTAGCGAGCCTAATTCGAACTACCTACTCCGTGCTGCGTGTAGCCGCGGGCACGGAGTCCGCACTAACGGGGATTTAAAAATGGCAGCGCCCGGCAAGATGCAAATGAAGCCCGGGATATTTAAATCCCGGGCTTCATTTGCAACTTCGAATGCCTACATTAGCCATCCTAGTTCGAACTAGGGTGGCAGTGTAGACATACCCTCAGACCTTTCCTCAGCCATGGGAACTAGCAGTTGCCTGAAGGACCTGAGTCTGTCTGGAGCTGTAAGTGGAGGATTCATAGAATCATAGAATCATAGAATAATAGGACTGGAAGGGACCTCAAGAGGTCATCGAGTCCAGCCCCCCGCCCTCAAGGCAGGACCAAGCTCCACCTACACCATCCCTGACAGATGTCTATCTAACCTGTTCTTAAATATCTCCAGAGAGGGAGATTCCACCACCTCCCTTGGCAATTTATTCCAATATTTGACCACCCTGACAGTTAGGAATTTTTTCCTAATGTCCAATCTAAACCTCCCCTGCTGCACTTTAAGCCCATTACTCCTTGTCCTGTCCTCAGAAACCAAGAGGAACAAATGTTCTCCTTCCTCCTTGTGACACCCTTTTAGATATTTGAAAACCGCTATCATGTCCCCCCTTAATCTTCTTTTTTCCAAACTAAACAAGCCCAGTTCATGAAGCCTGGCTTCATAGGTCATGTTCTCTAGACCTTTAATCATTCTTGTCACTCTTCTCTGTACCCTTTCCAATTTCTCCACATCTTTCTTGAAATGTGGCGCCCAGAACTGGACACAGTACTCCAGCTGAGGCCTAACTAGTGCAGAGTAGAGCGGCAGAATGACTTCATGAGTTTTGCTTACAACACACCTGTTGATACAACCTAGAATCATATTTGCTTTTTTTGCAACAGCATCACACTGTTGACTCATATTCAACTTGTGGTCCACTATGACCCCTAGATCCCTTTCCGCAATGCTCCTTCCTAGACAGTCGCTTCCCATCTTGTATGTATGGAACTGATTGTTCCTTCCTAAGTGGAGCACTTTGCATCTCTCTTTATTAAACCTCATCCTGTTTACCTCTGACCATTTCTCTAACTTGCTACGGTCATTTTGAATTATGTCCCTATCCTCCAAAGAAGTCGCAACTCCACCCAGTTTGGTATCATCTGCAAACTTAATAAGCGTACTCTCTATCCCAATATCTACATCATTGATGAAGATATTGAACAGTACGGGTCCCAAAACAGACCCTTGAGGAACTCCACTTGTTATCCCTTTCCAGCAGGATTTAGAACCGTTAACAACAACTCTCTGACTATGGTTATCCAGCCAATTATGCACCCACCTTATCGTGGCCCTATCTAAGTTATATTTGCCTAGTTTATCAATAAGAATATCATGCGAGACCGTATCAAATGCCTTACTAAAGTCTAGGTATATGACATCCACCGCTTCTCCCTTATCCACAAGGCTCGTTATCCTATCAAAGAAAGCTATCAGATTAGTTTGGCATGACTTGTTCTTCACAAACCCATGATGGCTATTCCCTATCACTTTATTACCTTCCAAGTGTTTGCATATGATTTCCTTAATTACCTGCTCCATTATCTTCCCTGGGACAGACGTTAAACTGACCGGTCTATAGTTTCCTGGGTTGTTCTTATTCCCCTTTTTATAGATGGGCACAATATTTGCCCTTTTCCAGTCTTCTGGAATCTCCCCTGTCTGCCATGATTTTTCAAAGATCATAGCTAAAGGCTCAGATACCTCCTCTATCAGCTCCTTGAGTATCCTGGGATGCATTTCATCAGGACCTGGTGACTTGCTGACATCTAACTTTCCTAAGTGACTTTTAACTTGTTCTTTGTGTATCCTATCTTCTAAACTTACCCTCTCTCTGCTTGTATTCACTACGTTAGGCACACCTCCAGACTTCTCGGTGAAGACCGAAACAAAGAAGTCATTGAGCATCTCCGCCATTTCCAAGTTTCCTGTTACTGCTTCTCCCTCCTCACTAAGCAGTGGGCCTACCCTGTCCTTGGTCTTCCTCTTGCTTTTAATGTATTTATAAAAAGTCTTCTTGTTTCCCTTTATGCCTGTAGCTAGTTTGATCTCATTTTGTGCCTTTGCCTTTCTAATCTTGCCCCTGCATTCCCGTGTTGCTTGCCTATATTCATCCTTTGTTAGTTGTCCTAGTTTCCATTTTTTATATGACTCCTTTTTTATTTTTATTTATCTTGTGGATTGGGCCACAAGAAATCTGATGAGGTTCAACAAGAACAAGTGCAGAGTCCTGGATCTGCTTGCAATGCTCCTCCTAATGCACCCCAATATGCCATTCACTTTCTTGGCTACCAGGGCACACTGTTGACTCATATCCAGCTTCTCATCCACTGGATTCCCCAGGTCCTTTTCTGCAGAACTGCTACTTACCCATTTGGTCCCCAGCCTGAAACAATGCTTAGGATTCTCCTGTCTCAAGTGCAGGACTCTACACTTGTCCTTGTTGAACCTCATCAGATTTCCTTTGGCCCAATCCTCTAATCTGTCCAGGTCGCTGTGGATCCTATGCCTTCTCTCCAGCGTATCTACCTCTCCCCCGAGCTTAGTGTCATCTGCAAACTTGCTGAGGGTGCAATCCATCCCCTCATCCAGGCCATTAATAAAGATGTTGAACAAAACCGGCCCAAGAACAGATCCTTGGGGCACTTTGCTAGAAACCGACTGCCAACCTGACATCGAGCCGTTGATCACTACCTGTTGGGCCCGACAGTCTAGCCAGCTTTCTATCCATCTTACAGTCCATTTATGCAATCCATATTCCCTTAACTTGCTGGCAAGAAGATTGTGGGAGACCATAGCAAAAGCTTTGCTAAAGTCATAGTATATCACATCCACTGACTTTCCCATATCTACAGAGCCAGTTACCTCATCATAGAAGGCAATCTACGAATCTTCGTGAATCCGTGTTGACTATTCCTGATCACTTTCCCCTCTTCCAAGTGCTTCAAAATGTCTTTCTGTCCTCCTTGAAGCTACCCTTTCCCAATCTTTTGTAAAGCTGCTGGCCTCAAATTCGTATGTTACATTTCAGGATGCACTTTGGAGGACCCCCTCAAATGCCAATCAAAGCTGCTGTAAATTCCTCCAGTTTCCAAGCAAGGCTGCTTCCTTCTGGACAGTCATTCCAGAAAAAAAACCCTTCTCTGGGTATGTCTACACTACAGCGCTAATTCGAACTAACTTAGTTCGAATTAGTTAATTCAAACTAAGCTGATTCGAACTAACGGATCCAGACTAAAAAACTAGTTCGAATTAGCGTTTTGCTAATTCGAACTAGCATGTCCACATTAAGTGGACCGTGAACCGGGGTTAAGGATGGCCGGAAGCAGTGCCGGCAGGGCATCAGATGAGGACTTAGACCGTGGAGCTGCTGCCTCAGGCTAGCCGAGGGCTGTGCTTAAAGGGACCCGACCCCAACCCCGGACAGACAGTTCTCAGGGGTGCCCCGCTTTCAAAGCAGTCCTGGCTTGGAGTGCCCTGAGTGCCCACACTGGGCACATCACAGCACTCGGCCATCAGACCGGCTGCACTTGCCGCAGGCTACCATCTGGGGAGAGGGGGCAATTGGGGGGCTGCTGGAGAGCTTTCACCCCCAGAAGCCCACAGATCCAGCTCAGTCCTCCCCATTGGGGGCTCGTACCCCATTCCTCCCTCGACCTCCTTCCACTTACTCTTCCCTAGACCCCTTCCTGATATACAAAATAAAGAAAACGTGTGGTCAAAAATAGGATCTGTCTTTATTGAACAAAACTTGGGGAGACTGGGAAAACGAGGTGGGAGGGGGAAGAGAGAGGGTGGGAGAGGGGAGGGCAACTGAAATGATCAGAGATTTGGAACAGGTCCCATATGAAGAAAGGCTAAAGAGACTGGGACTTTTCAGTTTAGAAAAGAGGAGACTGAGGGGGGATAGGATAGAGGTCTATAAAAGCATGAGTGGGGTGGAGAGGGTGCATAAAGAAAAGTTCTTCATTAGTTCCTATAATAGAAGGACTAGAGGACACCAAAGGAAAGGAATGGGTAGCAGGCTTCAAACTAGTGACAGAAAGTTGTTCTTCACAAAGCAAATAGTCAACCTGTGGAACTCCTTGCTGCAGGAGGCTGTGAAGGCTACAACTAGAACAGAGTTTAAAGAGAAGTGAGATAAAGTCATGGAGTTTGGGTCCATGGAGTGGTATTATCCAAGGGGTAGGAGTGGTATCCCTGCCCAAAGTTTGTGGAAGGCTGGAGAGGGATGGCACGAGACAAATGGCTTGGTCACTGTCTTCGGTCCATCCCCTCCAGAGTCCCTAGGGTTGGCCACTGTTGGCAGACAGGCTACTGGGCTAGATGGACCTTTGGTCTGACCCAGGACGGCCATTGTAAGCTCAGGGCTCAGGGTCGGGGGTCTCAGTGGACCACCTTGATTTTCATGCAAACCTGCTCCCGGGTGGCCAGGCTGGCAGCTCTCCTGCCCCAGGACGGCCGCTTTCCTGTGCCTAGTGCGGAGGTCATGGACGAGGTCCACGATGTCCGCACTAGCCCAGGCGGGTGCCCGCCTCTTGCGGTCCTGGGCAAGCTCCTGGGAGCCGCCAGCCTGGTCCCGGGAAGAGGGGGAGGGCTGGGGGGCATCGGGTGGCTGGCTCAAGCCGTACCAGGTGCAGGGTCTACTAGCTGGGTGCTGGCAGGCTTGCACCTGGCACGGGCATCGTAGCCAGCCCGTGCCCCTTTAAGGGGTCTGGGGCCGGGAGGGGGGCAGAAGAGTTTCCCTGGTGGTGCCCAGAGTGGTCACCAGGGAAACCTGGGGAGGGCTAGCCTCCCACTAGTTCAAATTAAGGGGCTACACACCCCTTAATTCGAACTAGTAATTTCAAACTAGGCTTAGTTCTCGTAAAATGAGCATTAACTAGTTCGAACTAAGCGCTCCGCTAGTTCAAATTAAGTTCGAACTAGTGGAGTGCTAGTGTAGCGCCTATGAAAGTTAATTCGAACTAACGTCTTTTAGTTCGAATTAACTTTGTAGTGTAGACATACCCTCAGAGAGTAGTAATTAATGATTCACAATCATGCTGGAAGGGCATAACAAGTGTGGTTCCGCAGGGGTCTGTTTTGGGAATGGTTCTGTTCAATATCTTCTTCAACAATTTAGATGATGGCTTAGAGAATACAATTATTAAGATTGAAGATTATCCCAAGCTGGGAGGGGTTGCATGTTCTTTAGAGGATAGGGTCAAAATTCAAAATGATCTGGACAAACTGGAGAAATGGTCTGAGGTAAATAGGATGAAAATTAATAAGGACAAATGCAAAGTACTCCACTTAGGAAGAAACAATCACTTTCACACATACAGAATGGGAAGTGATTGCCTGAAAGGGATTTAGGGGTCATAATGTTAAACATGAAACAAGTTAAACATGATTCTGGGATGCATTAATGGAGTGTTCTGAGCAAGACACGAGAAGTCATTCTTCTGCTCTACTCCGTGTCGATTAGACCCCAGTTGGAGTATTGTGTCCAGTTCTGGGCACCACATTTCAAGTAAGACATGGAGAAATTGGAGAAGATCCAGAGAAGAGCGACAAAAATGATTAAAGGTCTAGAAAACATGACCTATAAGGGAAGACTGAAAGAAATAGCCTAAACAAGAAAAGAGAGGCTATGTTTAGACTGCAGAGTTTTTCCGGGATACCAGTGATATCTCGGAAAAACTCTGCCATGTCCAAGGAACGCATCTGCTTTCCTGAAAAAAATTCAGAAAATCAGATGCATTTTTTTGCCATCCCTATAAACCTCATTTTACAAGGAAGAAGGGATGTTCTGAAAAAGAGTTTTTCCCCGACATTTGGCCAAATGTCAGAAAAGCCTCTTCTGAAAAAAGAACTGGAAAAAGATACGCAAATTGCAATTTGCAATTTGCGTATCTTTTTCCAAAAAAACCCCAGCAGTGTAGATATAGCCTGAGCGGGGACATGATAGCTGTTTTCAAGTATCTAAAAGGGTGTTACAAGGAGGAGGGAGAAAATTTGTTCTCCTTGGCATCTAATGACAGGACAAGAAGCAATGGGCTTAAATTGCAGCATGGGAGGTTTAGGTTGGACATTAGGAAAAACTTCCTAACTGTCAGGGTGGTTAAACACTGGAACAAATTGCCATGGAAGGTTGTGGAATCTCCAGCTCTGGAGATATTTAAGAGCAGGTTGGATAGACATCTATCAGGGATGGTCTAGACAGTGCTTGGTCCTGCTGTGAGGGCAGGGGACTGGACGACCTCTTCAGATCCCTTCAAGTTCTATGATTCTATGATTCACTGAAAAGTGTTACCAGTTTGGTTGTGAATTCAGAATGAGGAGCAGAACCCAAATCTGAAGCATCACTCCTGGTTTCCAGGGAATGTGCCTCCACCATACTCCTCATGCTTGTGGCAGTGACAGGCTGCAGTCCTCCAGTGTGTGGAATATTTCTGGAGTTGACACAAACAGGAAGCATACATAGCAAAATTCACTTCTCCTAGGAGTGGAATGCACTAACCTCAGAGTGCATCTTGGGGGAAGACAGCATCAGTCTTGCAATCTGGTGGCTTGAAAGACTATGAGGCTGTGTCTAGACTGGCCAGTTTTTCCAGAAAATCAGCCACTTTTCCAGAAAAACTTGCCAGCTGTCTACACTGGCCGCTTGAATTTCCGCAAAAGCACTGACGATCTCATGTAAGATTGTCAGTATTTTTGCGTAAATACAATGCTGCTCCCGTTCGGGCAAAAGTCCTTTTGCGCAAAACTTTTGCACAAAAGGACTAGTGTAAACAGCCCAGATTTGTTTTCCGCAAAAAAGCCCCGATGGCGAAAATGGCGATCGGGGCTTTTTTGCGGAAAAGTGTCCGTGCCAATCTAGAAGCTCTTTTCCGAAAATGCTTTTAACGGAAAACTTTTCTGTTAAAAGCATTTCCGGAAAATCATGCCAGTCTAGACGTAGCCTGGGAGAATTAGAGATGACTGGAAAATGGTGACAAGTTGGTGAAAGATTTTTAAATTTGTTGTGATTTTCGTGACATTATGAAAATCCCAAATATTCCAGCCATTTCTAACTAGAATCTTACCAGATATGCAAGATATTGTGAGGTGAGTCCCAAATACATCCCAGCAGTGGGGCAATAAAGACCAGACTTAACCCCACCCCATCCCCACCCCCACTCCTACTCCCACCCCCACCCCCAGCAATCATGGCTGAGAAATCCTACCGAGAGCAACCTGTGCGTTTAGAGATTGCGGGGCTGGAATGGGAGGGGTAAGCCCAGACCGAAGTGGCAAAGGCAGACCTCATGGCACTCTTTCCTTTTCAGTGGGGGATGAATGTGGGGCTCAGAAACAGGTTTTGCAAAAAGTGAATCATCTCACAGCCTAGGGGCAAAGTTGGGCAGCCAGTCTTGCACGGGCATATGCACATGGATAATGGCTCCTCACCAGCATACCTCTCCCTACCATGCTCTCTCTATAAACACCTATCTGTCTAATCTATCTATGCTATGCCTTGCTCATCACAGCAGTATCTGAGCACCTCCTTCTCTGCCAGTAATCCTGATCTGCTGATAGCCATACAGCTACATCTGGCATCTAAAGGAGGAGCTGGGAAGCTCCTACTCAGATCCACCCTCCAGCAAATGTGCCAAGCCATTCACTTTCTCCTGGAAGCCAAGTCAGTAGAGTGCAGTGTGGATTTCAGAAGGCACCAGTTCCTCAAGCCAAGAGAAGAGGATTCTCTGCATTTGCAGGTCATTTCTAGACTTCCCCCCTCCCCCCAGAGTCTGTATTAAGGACACCAGGCTTGGGCACTGAGTATACAAGTATAGCTCAGTTGCAAAAGAAATGTTCTATTTTGATCTGGGGAGAGGAACCCGATTCACCCCCGCATGTTGTGCAATCGCCAGGCTGCAAACACAGGAAAAAAGAAAAGTCAGAGCAGTCTCAGCTGGTCCACACTCACTTGTTCCTTCTCCTCCCCATCACTAAGCCAGCCAGGGTGTATTCATACATGGTCTGGGGAAATTGGAGCTGGATCTGAGGGAGGACAAGTGGAAGTAAGGTCTTGCTTGGTAGTCAGGCTAAGGAGATACCAGCCCATATGGCTGGGATTTCCCACCCTAGTCTTGGCTGAACAGCAGGATATTCAGGAAGGTGAGGGTGCAGCCAGAGCCCGTCCACATGACTTTCCTAAGGCAGCACAGTGAGCCAGAGGCACCCAGGAAAGGTGGGAACAAAGCTAAGAGCACCCACTGTTGTTCCAGTGCAGAGTGCTGTGGCTCTGACCTCTGCCCTGTAGGGCACACTCAGGCACTCCTGCTTGACAGGAACCCACTGGCAACTTCTGACATGCAGCTGGTTCTGAGGTGGAACTGATCCATTCTGCAGCAGCAAGTGGCAGAACACAGCAGCTACCCGAAGGAGCACCCTGGGCGATGACATGCAAACATGAGGCGTACAAGCTTGGGAACGGAGCCCATGGCCCAGCGCAGTGAAAAGACCCTGAGGTGTCAAAGAGGGGAGCTCAGCTGCCCCCAAAATCCAGACCAGCACTGCAGGGCCTGGTGTGACTGGGGACCCCACTCTCTATCTGCACCACCTTCTGGCAGTGCCCCTCTGTGCCCCTCAGCTTGGAGCATTCCCAGAGACCAGCAGCCTGGTTCCCACATCTGTCCTCATCCTTCACCCCAGCCACCAAATCCTCCACTCTGCCAAGAGTCATGTGTGGGGCTGAGCCCTGCTGAACTCAGACCTGCTCTGACCCACACGCACGCTGCAGCTCCCAGGAGCCTTGTCGCCCACCTGCCAGCATGAGAAGCCAGAAAGGTGAAGCCCAGAGTGGGAAGTGACGGTGCAGCCAGGGCGTGTGGTGTCCATCAGAAGAGAGCTGGAGAGACTCATGACACTTGAGCCCGTCTCCTGGCCAACCCCATTTTATAGAGCTGCACTTGATAGGGGGTTCTATGCGGCTCCCTATCTACTGATATGCATGGAGTGCCCAGGGCACACTGTGAGCTGGCATCATTTCAGCCATGTTCTACAGGTGCAGCAGGGACCCAGGGCCCTGGGCTCCATCACAGTGTCTGGTCTCATACCTGGGACTCAGTGACCCACACAGCAAGAACTGGATGATCTGAGCAGAGGGCACAGTGCCACCATGTTGGGAGCACCAGGCAAGTGGTGCTCACATGGCAGTGATGCTTAGGCACTGCAGGAGTGTGCAACACAGATGGTACAAGTGAGCACAAGCACACACTTTGATGGGCAGAGCATGTACAGAAGCTGGAGCAGGGACCTTGCACGCTGCAGAGGAACCTCCATCTCCTTTTCTTGGGGTTCAGTCTGATCATGCTTTCCCCTGCCCTGACTGGCTGTTCACTTGAGCTCCACTCCACTGCCCTTCTCTTGGTAAACTTTCCCTTTTGCTGCCTCCCTTCAATGTCACCTCCCTCCCACATGGTCTTCAGGACAGGGCTCTCCCACAAACTAGGGATGTTAAATATCAGTTAATTGAAGAATCAATTAGCATCATGAATTCTTATTGGTCACTCAACTATTCTAGGGTATGTCTACACTACCACCCTAGGTGGTAATGTAGGCAACCGGAGTTGTAAATGAAGCCCGGGATTTAAATTTCCCGGGCTTCATTTGCATCTTGCCGGGCGCCGCCATTTTTAAATGTCCACTAGTGCGGACTCTGTGCGGACTCCGTTTCACGAGGAGTAACGGTAGTTCGGAATAGGAAGCCTAGTCTGAACTACCTAGTCCGTGCCGCGTGTAGCCGCGCGGCATGGAGTCTGCACTAGCGGACATTTAAAAATGGCGGCGCCCAACAAGATGCAAACGAAGCCCGGGAAATTCAAATCCCGGGCTTCATTTGCAACTCCGGTTGCCTACATTAACCACCCTAGTTCGAACTAGGGGCGTAGTGTAGACATACCCCTATAGTCCCCGGGGGTGGGGCCAGCAGCCAGGGTGCTCCAGCCCCACTCCTGAGGAGCCCCCTGCTACTCACTCCACGGGAGCTAGTACACGAGGGGAGCCAGTTTAAAACCAGCTCTTCTTGCAGACCAGCTGCCTATCACCCCATGCTGCTGCCTCTGATACTAGCACCCCCTCCCATTGCACATACAGAGGCAGCAGCACGGGGTGGCAGCAGCCCCTACCTAGGGCAGAGGGCTGAGCTCCCGGAACCGACGCGAGCTGGAACTGAGTTGGGCTGCCTGCCCGCCTGGCTCCTAATACACTTTAAATGCAGAGCCACAGTGGTCCCAGACCCAGTGTGAGCCAGGACTGAGCTGGGCTGCTAGCCAACCTGCTAAAAATGTACTGGCCAGGGGGAAACTGTGTGTAGTCTATTGCATTAACCTATAAGCTTTTGCTTATTGGTTAACCGACTACACTATTAGGGTATGTCTACACTACAAAGTTAATTTGAACTAAAAGACGTTAGTTCGAATTAACTTTGATAGGCGCTACACACGCGAACCGCTAGTTCGAACTTAATTCGAACTAGCGGAGCGTTTAATTCAAACTAGGTAAACCTCATTCTACGAGGACTAATGCCTAGTTCGAATTAGCTAGTTCGAATTAAGGGCTGTGTAGCCACTTAATTCGAACTAGTGGGAGGCTAGCCCTCCCCAGCTTTCCCTGGTGGCCACTCTGGGAACCACCAGGGAAACTCTTCTGCCCCCTCCTGGCCCCGGGCCCCTTAAAGGGGCACGGGCTGGCTACGGTGCCCGTGCCAGGTGCAAGCCTGCCAGCACCCAGCCAGCAGACCCTGCACCTGGCATGGCTCGAGCCAGCCACCCGATGCCCCCCCAAGCCCTCCCCCTCTTCCCGGGACCAGTCTGGCAGCTCCCGGGAGCCTGCCCAGGTCCGCAAGAGGCGGGCACCCGCCTGGTCTAGTGCAGACAACGTGGACCTCATCCACGATCTCCGCACTAGGCAGAGGAAAGTGGCCGTCTAGGGCAGGAGAGCTGCCAGCCTGGCCACTCAGGAGCAGGTTTGCATGAAAATCAAGGTGGTCCACTGAGACCCCCAACCCTGAGCCCTGAGCTTAGAATGGCCGTACTGGGTCAGACCAAAGGTCCATCTAGCCCAGTAGCCTGTCTGCCGACAGTGGCCAACACTAGGGACCCTGGAGGGGATGGACCGAAGACAATGACCAAGCCATTTGTCTCGTGCCATCCCTCTCCAGCCTTCCACAAACTTTGGGCAGGGATACCACTCCTACCCCTTGGATAATACCACTCCATGGACCCAACCTCCATGACTTTATCTCACTTCTCTTTAAACTCTGTTCTAGTTGTAGCCTTCACAGCCTCCTGCAGCAAGGAGTTCCACAGGTTGACTATTTGCTTTGTGAAGAACAACTTTCTGTTGTTAGTTTGAAGCCTGCTACCCATTCATTTCATTTGGTGTCCTTTAGTCCTTCTATTATAAGAACTAATGAAGAACTTTTCTTTATGCACCCTCTCCACACCACTCATGCTTTTATAGACCTCTATCATATCCCCCCTCAGTGTTCTCTTTTCTAAGCTGAAAAGTCCCAGTCTCTTTAGCCTTTCTTCATATGGGACCTGTTCCAAACCCCTGATCATTTTAGTTGCCCTCCCCTCTCCCACCCTCTCTCTTCCCCTCTCCCACCTCTTTTTCCCAGTCTCCCCGAGTTTTGTTCAATAAAGAGAGTTTCTATTTTTGAACACACGTGTCCTTTATTTTGTACATCAGGAAGGGGGGGCTATGGAGGGGTAAATGGAAGGAGGTGAGGGAGGAATGGGGTACGAGCGCCCGATGGGGAGGACTGGGCTGGCTCTGTAGGCTCCTCGGAGTGGAAGCTCTCCTGAAGCCCCTTGATTGACTCCCCCCTCTGGATGGCGGCCTGCAGCAAGTGCAGCTGGGCTGATGGCCGAGTGCTGTGATGTGCCGAGTGTGGGCACTCAAGGCACTCCAAGCCAGGACTGCTTCGCAAGCGGGGAACCCCTGAGAACTGTCTGTCCGGGGTGGGGGTTGGGTCCTTTTAAGCACAGCCCTCGGCTAGCCTGAGACAACAGCTCCATGCTCTAAATCCTAATCTGATGCCCTGCCGGCACTGGTTCCGGCCAGCCTTAACCTCGGTTCAGGGTCCACTCAGTGTGGACATGCTAGTTCAAATTAGCAAAATGCTAATTCAAACTAGTTTTTAAGTCTAGATGCGCTAATTCGAATTAGCTTAGTTCGAATTAGTGCTGTAGTGTAGACATACCCTTACATCCCTACCACAAACCTCACAATTTAGCAACAGAGATACATTCTGAGAAAGATGGTAACATGAAGACAGTGTTTGCTCCCTCTGGGTGGTGTCTTATCCCTCCCTTCAAGCCTGGATCTGGGGGGCTCTAGGGGATGTCTGCCCAGCACTCAGAGCTTGGATTGCAGCTCAGGTAGCTAATGTGGCTAAAGATCACAAAGATGCTGTGGCATGGACACCTGCATGGGCTCTGCAAATGTAACTGCCCGCAGGCAGATTTTAGCCTGGGACCACTGGAGCTTAGCATAGGAGCTGCTAAAACCTGAGCTATAAAGCCAGCTGGCCCCCAGCTTAGGCTGTAGAGCCCACTCATTTTTATCTCATTTTTATCACTGTAAGTAGCCCAAGTGCCACTACATGGGACAGTGAACCGCTCAGTGTGTGCGTTACACAAGCTACCTTGAACTCTGCATACATACCAGCCAGGGTCCATGTTGCTGCTTCACTCCAATTTTAGCTACCTCCAGGGCTTGTCTGCCCTTCAAATGCTGCATTGGCGCTGCTGCAGTGAAAACATTACCAGCTGAAGAGTTCTCAAACCCCTAAGCGATATCTATTCCAACCTCTTTTCCTAGGGTAGGCCAGGCCCAGGTAGATTACAGCTGCAATCTCATCTTTGTATAGGCATTGCCTTAGACTGTAAACTCTTCGGCTGTGTCTAGACTGGCCAGTTTTTCTGGAAAATCAGCCACTTTTCCAGAAAAACTGGCCAGCTGTCTACACTGGCCGCTTGAATTTCCGCAAAAGCACTGATGATCTCATGTAAGATTGTCAGTGTTCTTGCGGAAATACTATGCTGCTCCTGTTCGGGCAAAAGTCCTTTTGTGCAAAACTTTTGTGCAAAAGGGCCAGTGTAGACAGGCGATCAGGGCTTTTTTGCGGAAAAGCGCATCTAGATTGGCACGGACGCTTTTCCACAAAAAGTACTTTTGCGGAAAAGTGTCCGTGCCAATCTAGATGCTCTTTTCTGCAAATGCTTTTAACAGAAAACTTTTCCGTTAAAAGCATTTGCAGAAAATCATGCCAGTCTAGACGTAGCCTTTCAGACCCAAAGTGGCTCTCAGGCCTGGTCTACACTAGAGCATTTAATTGGCTTAACTACATTGCTCACGGGTTTGACAGATACACACCCCTGAGCAACACTTAAGCTACCTGAACTTGCGGTGAAGAATTCTTCCACCAACCAAGCTACTGCCTCATGAGGAGGTGGATTACCCACACAAACTAGCACCCCCTCCCATTGCACTAACATACACAGCAGCACTTTAGTGTTTCAAGGGCAGACAAACCCTCCCTCCGTGGTCATGTCCTCACTACTTCCGAGACTTGTCCTTCCTAGCTCAGGCACCTCTGCCTGAACAAGCAGCCTCAATATAGCACTATGGCCAGGAAGGCCCTGACTATGGCCCTCATTCTTACCCTGCTCTGAGATCCTGGGTATGTAGTGGGGGTAGCTAGCTCATGCTGTACTACACTGCTATTTTTAGCACATTAGCTGGGCAGAACTAGTGCATGTGTAAGGGGACTGTTACCCCTTACTAAAACTCTGTGGGAGTTTTTGGTTTGCCAGCTCACTGTATCTGAAGGGGAAGAGTTCATGAGACTGACTAACCCCAGAGACAATGGAAAGCAGTCAACACTCCAGCTCAGCCTGATTGACAGGTTGGACAGGCCAGTGAGGAAGGGGAGAGGCCAGGCCCCGTCCTCCCTGTGAGCTGGGATTGTTCTGGCTCTCTGTCTGAAAAAACAAGCTGTGTGCAGAAGTGTTCCTACAAAGACAGAGAGCTGAAAAGAGCAGTGCAAGCTGTATGAAGGAGTCCTGCAAAAGGAACAGAGAGCTGAGACACTGCTAAGAGGAGAGCAAGCTGTGCTGAGGGGCAGTTTTTGCAGCAGCAGAGCCAGGCATACACAGCACAGGGAGTGCAGAGACTGTGCTGAGCAGCAGACTGGCAGTGCTCAGAGCCAAAAGGAACAGAGAAGCAACACAAGGAGCTGGAACTGGCCAAGCAGCACAGCCTGCAGCTGGATGTGGTGAGCACCTGGGACCAGCAAAGTGTGGGGAAAGGCTCTGGACTGGGAGAGGGGTCTGGCCACTTCGAGCTTGAGACTGTGTGGTCACTACCAGAGCTAGCGTGTCCAGCCTGTAGCCCCCCCTGCAGCATATCCAGGGCCTCTAAGAAAGAGACTGTGGACTGTCCTTGCAGATCTGCAGACTGCTGACTGCTGTTTTGATGTCCCTGTGCTACAGAGCAGGGCTGTGTGTTCTCATTTAACCATTCTCATTTTGTCTTATTCTTTTCTCTTTAATCCGTTGTTGTTTAATAAATTGTATTTGCTTTGAACCTTATGAGGTGATCACTGGGCCAAGAAGGCCTGCAGTGTAAAGAAAGCACCTCAGAGTGGGGACACCCTAACTCCTGCCCCTAGTGACTACAAGGTCAGGGATTAAGCCCCAGGAAACCTGGGCCCTGCCTTGTTGGGGTTTCAAGGGCTCTGCTACTCCGGAGAGTGGAGGGGGAGCCCTCAGGATCAGGGAGCCGTGGGGTAAAGGAAGTGGGAGCGGGGACTCAGATCCTTTCGCTGGTTCATTTCACCGGGGTGAATAGAAGCCAGGAAAGTTCCCCACAATAGCGGGATCATTCCCCCGCTTACACATGTATATCTACCTGCACTGGGAATTTGCCTCCCAACTGCTGTGTAGATAGGAACATAAAGAAGGGCCAGACTGAGTCAGACCAAAGGTCCATCTAGCCCAGTGGGAATGAACAGAATTATCAAGTGATTCCACCGTCACCCCCATTCCCAGCCTCTTACCAACAGGGACACCATCCTAGCCTATAGCCATTGATGGACTTATCCTCCATGAAAGTATCTAGAGGTGCATCTACACTGCACCCTTAGCTCGAAATAAGATATGCAATGTGTGCTATGCAAATTGCATATCTTATTTCTATTCTTTTTCTTAATAGGCTATTTCGAAATTTGGCACATCTGCACAGTGTCAAATTTCGAAATAAAATACTATTTTGAGACATCCCGTATCCCTTGTGCAACAAGGTTTACAGGGATGCTGAAATAGTGCATCTGCTATATTTTGCATTAGAGGACACATTCAAAAGACACTGGGTAGCTATTTTGGGATACCTCTGGTATCCCAAAATAGCATTGCAGTATAGATGTACCCTGTCTCTTTTTGGAAACACCCTGTGTGAGGATCTGTGTAGTGCCTAATCTCAAACTAGGGCTCTAGATGCTACTGACAAATATTAAAGTTCTCATGGATCTTATTCTAAAAATGACCTGACTATCTGGAGACACTTTAGACCCTCTTTGATTTGCAGTAAGAGCTTTAAATCTGCTGGTGGCATAGTTCAGCGGGATGTCTGTTCAGATTTGGCTGCCTTACCAATTGCTGAAAGTTGCCTTTTGCTTCTGCCCAGCATAGGTCACTAGAGGCTTGTGGCTAATGCTGAACATTCCCACTATCACCTGCATCACACACACAGAATAAAACATCTGGCCACAGAGAAGGAAGCTGCTTCTCAGCACAGTAATATAATATCCCACCAGACACTCTTGAAAATGGCCAAGATAGCAAGTCTCCTCTGATGGACATTTGAGGCACTGCAATCAAGAGTGGATCATGATTCGTGTCCTCTGCTCCTGTCCAAATCACAGACTCCTAGAACCATAGGGCTGGAAGAGACCTCAGGAGTCATCAAGTCCAATCCCTTGCCCAAAGCAGGACCAACCCCAACTAAATCATCCCAGCCAGGGCTTTGTCAAGCTGGGTCTTTGAGCACCTCTAGATATGGAGATTCCATCACCTCCCTAGGGAAACTGTTCCAGTACTTCACCACCCTCCTAGGGAAATAGTTTTTCCTAATGATCTGCTTGTGTTCACTGTCCATGGCTTTTGACTACTCCAAACTCTAGCCTTGTGTCTGTGCGAGTCACAGAACTGAGCCGGATATGAGAGATAACGGGGGCTCCACTCAACGCTTGTTGCTGGCCACTCAATCAGTTATTTGTCAGGAGGAAAATCATGTACGCCCCCGTTTTTTATCCCTGCTAGGTCTGAGGGGTCTGAAACCTTGAAAGGCTGCAACCCATTGCAACTGGGCCTAGGAGAGAGAAGCCTCGTCTGTTGCTTTTGCCAATTATCTTCACAAAACAGGCTGTAATTTGGAATGTTGAGGAACCAAGACTGTCCCCATCCTCTGATAAGGGAGGAAGCACAGCACCATGGCCCTTGTTGCAAGGCAGGACCATTACACACATACTGAGACCTGTTGCAATTGTCAATGGGAGAGGCGAGGGGCGGGGAGGGGTAGGACAGCAGGGAGCACAGCCAGGAATTGGTTCATATAATTTCCTCAGGCAGCATCTCTCCCTTTCTCTTGGGGGTCTGAGAGCTCCCCCTTTCTCTGCAGATAGGATTTGATGGTTTGGATTGGAGTCAGGTCTCAGGGGTGGTTCATGATCCATTCCCAATCCATGGTTTTCCTTTCCCAAGCAGTGGTGGGGCTGGCTGATCTGCAGACAAGTGGGAGGCAGGCTGAGTCGTTCTGACATGGGCACAGAAGTGTTTGATGCATTTTATTGCTGATGTGTGATATGGGAAGAGCCGGAGCAGCGAATCACACCCTGCATTGAGCAAGTCTCAGCCAGCTGGGTTGGGAAAGTTGCTCTATTGCTTCAGAGTGGGGATTTGGGTAGCCCTCTCTGTGACAGCAGCATTCGGATAACATAGGGTTCATGGGCCTAGGGAACGATGGGAACTGGCAGCAGAGGCTACTGGAGTCCAGAGCAGGCCTCATTCCAGACTATACCAACTCTCCTAGCACTGCCCTGGAGTGCTGGACCTGTGCTGACTGTGAGAAGAGCATGCCCCTCACAGAGCACCCAGCCTACCACAGTCAGCACAGCTCCTCCCTCAGCTGTCGGGGCATTCGGGCTAGCGCCAAGTCTGAAGGAAAGGCACTCTGCACAGCAGTGGTTCTCAGCCTCATGTGTGGGCCCCTAAGAAGTTTTGAATGGAGGTAGGGGCCCATTCAGTCTGCGTAAACTGAAACCAGAGTGAACAGAATTCCACTATGTCTATGGCTCTCTTCCCAGACTACTGTTCCCCTTTCAGGAGTCTGATTTGTCTGGTGTACCCCCAAGTTTCATCTCACTTAAAAACTCCCTGCTTACAAAATGAAATATACAAATACTAAACAGCGCACTGTTACTACCAATGGCTGGCTTTCTCATTTTCACCATATCATTATCACAGAAATAGGGATATAAATATTGCACTTGCATGTTGGTGTGCAGTCCATAGAGCAGCATAAACAAGTAATTGTATGACATTTTAGTTTGACGTGACTTGGCTAGTACTTTTCATGTAGACTGTTCTAAAATGAGGCAATTACTTCAATGTACCCCTTGGAAGCCCCCCTTCCTCCTCCCAAGGTGCACACTCCCCTGATGGAGAACCACTTGCCTTAGACATAGTAGGTCCAGGAACCACAGTTTGAGAACCACTGCTCTACAGAGGTTCCCACCATTTCCTGCTGCATGATGCCCCATGGCAACAGGCTGGGGCATGAAGCCAGTACTGACTCAAAGGAGTGATCACACACTCCTTGTGTGATCCTCAGCCCAATTCCTGCAGCATGCAGTCTCTTAGCAGGTTAACCGGTCTAACTCTCCACAACATGGGAGAGAGCTAATGTCAGCTCAGCAGCATGGTGCCATCCAGCTTCAAGCTCCATCGGAACAAGCTGAGGCATCACTCTACTAATCACTAAGTGGCTGGTGCCCACGTGCAGTGGGAGCAAGGTATATTGTGACTTTTCATAAGCTCACCAGGCTCCGATAATGCAGCCATTGGGGTCCATGTAAAGACTGAGATAAGCAGCAAGGAAGGTGCTTGGGGGAGTAGCTGCTAGAGGCTGTTCATACTGAACAGCAAACATCAGGGCAGCAGATGTTTCATTGTGCACCAAGATTTTGCCAGATGAATTTTTCAATTACAATGCATAAAAATATAGCAAAATAGGAACCATCCTCTTTGATTTATTATAACAATAACAAAATAAAACAGAAATGATGTATCTGTGGTATGCCCCAGACCTGAGTAAGCACCTCCAGCTGACTGTTGTGTATTAAAAAACAAACACACACAAATGTGCTAAAGTAAAATTAAGCACTTACATAAAAGCCATTCAGAATTCAAATTGAGACGTGAAGGCCTTGTGACGGGGCGGCAGAGCCCTGCACTTGCAACCCTTCCCTCCTTACGGGGGACGAGTGGCAGAGCAATGCAGGGTGTAAGCCATCATCCCGCGCGGCTGAGCCGAAGCAGCAGAACGGCGCATGTGCTGGTGGTGCTGCATAAAGGGCCGGCCTACCTGGGGTTGCCAGGCAAACACACGCCGCCCCAGCTAACGGAGCCAGCGTGCTTGGGGCTGACAGGGGAGACGTGGGTGTCAGCAGCTCCACGCAAGGGGCCGTCTCGCCCGGTGTTGCTGGGCAACCAGACGCCGCCCCAGCTGACATAGCCGGGGCATTTGGGGCTGCCCAGGGAGGCATGGGTGGATGGCGCGGTACGTCCCCCATGGGCTGCGGGCAGGGTGATGTCAGCGGGGATGCCACAGGATGGCCCAGGGCAAAGGCCAGGGGGATAAAAAGGAGGTTAGAGGAGATACAGGGGGACGACAAAGACGTGGGAGGAGAGGCAGAGAATAGGTGGAGAAGGGGAGGACTGAAAGAAGGAGTAGGACAGGCAGAGTCTCGGGGGCCAAAGATCACAGAGGTGTGGTGAGTCCAGAACTCCAGGGTAGAACGTCCAGTGGAGTTGGAGCCTGGTGAGCCAAGAGGGGGAGGAAGCAGCCCAGGGCAGGGCTAGGGAGGTAAGCCTGTGGACTGGTGACTTAAGGGGCAACGCCCCAGCAGTCAGGTCACAGAGGGGAGGCACGGCTCCCCCTCGACCGTAGGGCCCTGGGTCAGGACTCGGAGAGAGGGCAGGCCCGAGCTCCCCTTCCCCTCCTCCACTGCCCACTGTCCCAGGCAATGGGAGCAGCATTTGTGGCGGCGGACAGGAAAGTAGCCCTGTAAGGCCCGGCAGGGCCTGTAGCTAGAGGCTCAGATAGGCTATGTCTAGACTGCAGGCTTCTTTCGAAAGAGCCTCTTTCAAAAGATCGCGTCTAGACTGCAGGCGGATCTTTCGAAAGAGAAATCCGCTTTTTCGAAAGAGAGCACCCAGCGGGTCTGGATGCTCTCTTTCGAAGACGGCCTCTTTACATTGAAGAACGCCTTCTTTCGAAAGAGGAACTTTCGAAGGAAGGCGTTCTTCCTCGTGAAACGAGGTTTACCGCCATCGAAAGAAAAGCCGCGTTCTTTCGAAATAATTTCGAAAGAACGCGGCTTGAGTCTGGACGCAGGGGAAGTTTTTTCGGGAAAAGGCTACTTTTCCCGAAAAAACCCCTGAGTCTGGACACGGCCATAGTTGAGACCTTTCACATGTGGTGGAGAATGTGGGTAAATAATGATCCACCCCTGAACTAAGGGGACCTGGGTTTTTCTTTTTGGGGTGTTCTGTTTCATGTTTGATTCATGAGATATTTAATTCCAGAGGGGAAGACGTTAGTACCATACAGGGCCGGGCCAAGACATTTTGGTGCCCTGGGCCCCGGGCATGTGGCGCCATCCCTGGGGTTCATGGTGCATGCGCTGCCCAGCCAGGCCCACTGCTGGTGCACACAGTGGGCTGTGCAGGGCTCCGCGGCTGTGGGGAGAAGGGCGCTGCTGGCCAGCACCGTGGGGCTGGCGCTGCGGGAGATGGGCCCACCCCCAGGGCACATGGCACATGCGCGGGCTGGTGATGGCTGCTGGCACGCAGCCCAGTGCGGGCGCATGGCACATGCACTGCCCAGCCTGGCCCAGCCAGCTCTGCTGGCGAGTGTGCCAGGCTATGCAGGGCCCTGCGGCTGTGGGGAGAAGGGCGCTGCTGGCCAGCACCGCGGGGCTGGTGCTGCAGGAGCCGGGTGCGTGGTGCCTGATAGCAGCTATAAGGGACGCCACACACCCCTTACAGCTGCCATTAGGTGCCCCACATCGGTTGGCGCCCCAGGCAGCTGCCCGGCTCACCCACCCCACAGTCCAGCCCTGGTACCATAGCCATGGAGGTCAACAGGCTGCAGGAGAGGTTAACGGAGAACCAGTACCAGCAGCAACAGCAGCAGACTCAACTGGTGCAGCAACTGGTGAGCCAGTACTAGGAACAGCAGCGGCAGCTGGTGCAGGAGATCATGGACCAGCAACAAATAGCCAGACAGGGCCATGCATCTGATGATACAGCCTTGGGAGGGGAGGAGGACCTTGGGCCCGGCCACAAGCTGCCGATTCATTTATTGAAGCTGGGACCCGAAGATGATCCCAAAGCCTTTTTGGTAACGTTTGAACGGGCGGCAGCGGCAGCTTTGAAGGGGAGGAGCACTGGGCCACCCTCCTAGCACCATACCCATTGGGCCCCCCCAGTTAGCCTACAGAAGTTTGTCGGCAAGAGATTGCTTACATTATTTTAAGGAAAAACAGGTGATTCTCGATCAGCTTGGGGTGACCCTGGAAACCTACCGACAGCATTTTCGGCAGGGGAGAGACCGCGGTTGCTGGTGTAGAGACTCTGGGGGTGGCTAGATCCAGAGTCCAAGATGGGTGTCCAGATTGCGGACAAGATTGTACTGGAGCAGTTTGTACAGGTTTTGCTGCCAGAAGGCCAAAGGTGGGTGCGTCAGCACCGTGCTGCCACCTTGAACGAAGCGGAAAGACCCCGCAGGCCTGGGTGCACCAAGGACCCCTTCCTACCACAGACGTGGCTCCTGGAGCAGAGCTGAAGGAGGAAAGAGCGGAGCATCCATGGCAGGGAAGGAAGAAGGTTGGCCCCAGTATGGAGAACCCCAATGAACCCCCATCTCGCGCCGGAGGACAAAGGAGAGAGAGGAACGCCGAGCAAAGAACCGAGTAAAAAATGGGGGGTCTGGCGAGGGGAGTTTGTTACACTGTGGTCAAGAAGGACACTTCAGGAGAGAGTGCCCTTTGATGGATTGTACATTTGAATGGATCGCTGGGTCCTGCCCCACCGTCAAGGCTCCACGGCTAACCGCTGCTGAGTTTTTTCTTGCCCACGGTGACCCGCCCACGGACTGGCGTGGGCCAATTCTAGGACCCGCCTCTGATACCGGCCTGGGACCAGTAACTGTCTCTCTTCCCCCAGGCCCTCTCTAGGCTCCACCACACGATACAGATGATCGCAGCATACCTAAAATCGTAGCCCTTGGCATTGGGGTTGCTCCACCCTGTCCTCCTACACAGGGCAGCTTGTGTAACCCACACACCGAGTGGGTGTGGATTTGCACCAGCCTTAAAACGGTGGGGTCAAGAGGCAGACTCCTAGGGAATGGAGGGGGACCGAGAAATAACATTGGCAGATCCTGGGGTGGAGATGGGGAGACCACAACACAGGAATAGCCAGGCATGGCTTCCCCTCGACCTTAGGGCCCTGGGTCTGGACTTGGAGAGAGGGCGGACCTGAGTCCCCCTTCCCCTCCTCCACTGCCCACTGTCCCAGGCAATGGGAGCAGCATTCGTGGCAGCGGACAGGAGAGTAGCCCTGTAAGGCCCGGTGGGGCCAGTGACTAGAGACTCAGACACTAGGCAACAGAATATAATCTTGCACAGATAAACTGTATAGATTTTCCCATAATAGAACTTTCTATCTCATCTTTCCAGAGCCCTGATCCTGCATGATGTGCAGGCACAATCCTCTCTGTGGATTAAGCTGTAAAACCAAAGCTTAAGATTCTACCAAAGATAAAGGTTACTTTCAAGATTCTTAGGTCCAAAATGTCAGCAACACTAACAGTACCAGGACCAGCCATAGGTTGCGTCTAGACTGGCATGATTTTGCGGAAATACTTTTAAAAGAAAAGTTTTTCCGTTAAAAGTATTTCCGCAAAAGAGCATCTAGATTGGCATGGATGCTTTTGCGCAAAAAGTGTTTTTGTGCAAGAAAGCTCCGATGGCCATTTTAGCCATCGGGCTTTCTTGAGCAAAAAATTAAGGTGCCTGTCTACACTGGCCCTCTTGCGCAAGTATTCTTGTGCAAAAGGGCTGATCCCTGAGCGTGAGCATCAAAGTATTTGCACAAGAAGCACTGAATTCTTACATTACAAAGTCAGTGCTCTTGCACAAATTCAAGCGGCCAGTGTAGACAGCTGGCAAGTTTTTTTTTGCGCAAAATCTTGCCAGTCTAGACACACCCATAGTGTTTTCCCCAAGAGCTCAGATTAGCTGGGTTTGTGGTTTTTAAATTAAATGCCACTCAAAAGCATTTTTAATAGACACTATTTTACTAGGACCTACAAAAATACTTGTCACTCCTTTGGCTCACCCTGAAACCGCAGTTACATTAAAGAGGAACCATTAAGTTTTAAAAAAAAGAATCACACTTCTGTCTGGAATGTTTTCACCTATTATTGTTACAAGCAAGTCCTCAGACAACATAACCCCAAACTGGTTAGAGGAAAAAAATATTTGATCAGTCTGTTTACTGCACACTTAGCAGCCCCTGGGTAGAGTCAGACTCACTCTTTCCCTTCTAGAGGCAGCTTCCCCTCCAGCTTGTGTAGGTCTTTCAGACAGTCACAGGGAGAGAAAAACATTTTGTTTTAAAACAGGAAAATGTGATTGTAAAACCACAACAATGGGCTGAGGAAGGACCTGGAGCTGCTTTGAGGCTGAGCTTTTGAAGCTGACTAAACTACAAGTTGAAAATTGGCCTCCTCTTTAATAGGCCACTTCTAGATCCCTGCACTGAGCTCCCCCTGGTGACTGCAGACGCAGTTGTCAAGGCTCCCATCTCCAATGCATCCTGAATCTACAGCCCCAGCAGCACTAGCAAACCCTCTTCCTGGAGCCTTGGGTACCAGGGAGAGCTGTGAGATCAGACTATGAAGTGAGCTCCTTACTTGAGCCGCTTGCCCAACAAGCCACAACCCATTTTAAATGGGTCATTTCTGTGGATTCTTGAGTATTTCTCACCAAGCCCCATGTAATAAGGAACGCTGTGCACTCTGGACAGCAGCGGCAGTGCGGGGAATCTGCACCAAAAGCCTTCAATGTCCACATCCATAATCCTCCACAGACCCATTGCTTGTTACTCTAATCACAGAAACTCAGATGGAATGACTTCCTGGAAAGACCCTGTGCAAGAGCAGAGGATATGTTGAAAATGTCACCATCTGAGTGACTGGAAATTGTTTATTTCCTTTTCAAATACCAAGAGGGTTTGCGTCGAGATAAAGAAATAATTGCCGGCAATTTTTTCATAAACAAAAACAAACCTAGGAAGAACAAAAGTCTCTAGCAGCCTCTGGGGATTGTGTGCTCCTACCATTGGGAGCTGCCAGGCAGTTTGGCGTCTGCAGTGCTATAAATCCTTCCCTCAAAGGCTGAGTCCACTGGCCTTCAGAATTCCAAAAGGATAGCTGGGACCTGAGCCCAAGCTGCAGCAGAATCATCCCAGAGGAGCTGTCATCCTCTGCAGCAAATAAAGCAGCTCTCATTCACGTCGCACCCCTTGTAATACCCAGACCAAGCCAGAAAAGCTAATGATACAACCAGCAGGCCACACTGGTGGGACTACGTCTAGACTGCAGGCTTCTTGCACAAGAAGCTTTTATCGGAAGAGATCTTCTGCAAAAACTTCTTGCACAAGAGCACATCCACACTGCAAAAGCGCATCGAAAAAGCGATTGTTTTTGTGAATGAGAGCATCTAGACTGAGAGCATCTTGAAAGTAAGTACTGATTGGTATGCATAGAATGGCCACCAGAGCACCTGTGCTTTTTCCTCTTTCCACTTTTTACACAAAACCCCTCTTTTCCCCGTCCACACACGGCTTTTTGTAAAAGAACTCTTTCACAAAAAGGCTTCTTCCTCCTAGAAAGATGAATACCAACTGCACAAAAATCCCTCTGGGTATGTCTACACTACCCTCCTAGTTCGAACTAGGAGGGTAATGTAGGCATACCGCACTTGCTAATGAAGCCCGGGATTTGAATTTCCCGGGCTTCATTAGCATAAGTGGGGAGCCGCCATTTTTAAATCCCCGCTGCTTCGAACCCCGTGTAGCACGGCTACACGGGGCTCGAACTAGGTAGTTCGGACTAGGGTGCCTATTCCGAACTACCGGTACACCTCGTTTCACGAGGAGTAACGGTAGTTCGGAATAGGACCCTAGTCCGAACTACCTAGTTCGAGCCCCGTGTAGCCGCGCTACACGGGGTTCGAAGCAGCGGGGATTTAAAAATGGCGGCTCCCCGCTTATGCTAATGAAGCCCGGGAAATTCAAATCCCGGGCTTCATTAGCAAGTGCGGTATGCATACATTACCCCGCTAGTTCGAACTAGCGGGGTAGTGTAGACATACCCCAAGTTCTTTCGATTCTCTTGCACAAAAATGGCTTGAGGTGTGGACGCTCTGTGAGTTTTTGCAGAAAAATAGCTGTTTTTCCGCAAAAACTCTGTAGCGTAAAAACTCTGTAGCGTAGAGGATGATGAATCCCGGTCACATGCCACCTGAGGCATATTGTCCATTTCCTAAGATCAGCAACATGCTGCTCAGCTTTAAGCAACTTCTGGAAATAATTCCTTTAAAAAAAAACGGATTGGTCAGCAGTATGTTTAGATTTCAGATTTCAAGCCTGCCCAGGACACCAGAGATTGGCCGTATGAGGTATTTCTCCTGTTAACATTTACCTTGTGGCTACAAATGCCCCTCAAGCCCACCACCCTCTAGACTAATCTGTGGGTATTGTGTTGCCTTTAGCACTTTCCTTCTGCTATCGCTGACCTGCAAACAATTCAGAAACTGCATACTGGACTAAAGCCTTCTCTGTTCCTGCTGCTGGGTGGCTGTCCCCTAAGGGTCCCATAAGAGAGGAAGCCAAATGCTTCCCCCCCCTTGTGGGAGGCAGAGAAGGTTAAGAGAACTGGAGGGGACAGAAAGTGCAGTGGTGACATTACCATTGTCCTGCAGTCCCTGTACTCAGCAGATGGTCCTGGCCCACTTCTCTCTGTTAACGCTCTCTTGGGCAAAAGGACTGCAAGAGCAAAGCCCACAGAAAGCCCTGGGGAGTGGCACACTGAAGTGGGAGACAGGAAATCAGGTATTTGAGATTCAGCTCTTCTTTTGTTGATATTTCTGCACACATCCCCATCCTTTCATCGAATCCTTTGGCTGGAGGAGATCTCAGGACTCATCCCCCAGCCCCCTGCTCAAAGCAAGACCGACCCCAACTAAATCATCCCAGCCAGGCTTTTGTTAAGCCGAGACGTAAACACCCCAAGGGATGGAGATTCCACCACCTCCCTAGAAAACCCATCCCAGTGCTTCTCCAGCCTGCTAGGGAAATAGTTTTTCCTAATATCCAACCTAGACCTCCCCCACTGCAACTTGAGAACATTGCTCCTCATTTGTCATCTGCTGCCAGAGAGAACCATTATCCTGTGTTAAGACTGTGGCCAATGTCAGGAGAGGGACAGTGGCCTATGTCCCAGAAGGAATGAACAGAACAGTGATCCATCCCATCACTCACTCCCAGCTTCTAACAAACAGAGGCTAGGGACACCATCCCTCCCCATCCTGCCATTGATGGGCCTATCCTCCATGACTTTATCTAGCTCTGTTTTGAACCTGGTTATAGTCTTGGCTTGCACAATATCCACTAGCAAAGAGTTCCACGGGTTGAGTAGGAACGTAAGAACAGCTGTGTGAAAAAATATTTCCTTTTGATTGTTTTAAATCTACACCTATTAATTTCTACTGGTGACCCATAGGTCCTGTGTTATGGGATGACATTAAGAACACTTCCTTATTTACTTTCTATCATAATTTGATAGAATTCTATCATATCCCTCTTTAGTCATCTTTTTTCCAATCCATCCCATCCCTTCCTCATCTTTCGTTACCTGGGGTGGGGGATGTCTGTCCCGCTATACTGCACCCGGCAGCCAACAACATCCCAGAGGCTGCCTGTGACTTGAGAGATTGATGCTGCCTGCTCCATCCCTGCCCCTCTACATCCCACTACATGGCAGAGGAGACTCTGTCCCTCTGTTGCTGCCTGGGAAAGTGCAACAACCAGGCAATATGGCTGGAAGAGGAGAGACTCTGGCGCTGCTGGTTTCTGGCCCCTTACCAACCACACACAGCATGGGGAGGGGAGTGTGACTCCTCCTGCCCCCCAGGGGTCACCCCTGAAACCACTTCTGCACGGGCATGTTTATATCACAGCATTATTTTGAAATAACAAGGTGAGCATCTACACAACAAGTCCTTAATTTGAAATTATTTCAAAATAATGGGCTTCTTATTTTGAAATAATAGACCCTCATTTCATGAGGAATAATGCTTATTTTGAAATTGCTATTTCGAAATTGCTATTTTGAACACTCCACTGCTGCTATTTCAAAATAGCTCCTCCCCAGGGCCATTCAAAGTAATTAATCCTCAGTGCCTCCTGGGGCTCTAAGTTGAGGTAGCGCATCCACATTAGGAGAGCCTGCCTCACACTCATTTCAAGGCTTCACTGTAATGTAGATGTGCTAGTTTGAAATAGTTATTTCAGGAGTTAGGATTCAGAAATAACTGATTTTGAAATACCCTTGCAGTGTAGACATACCCTATGAGTTCACAAGGGACCCTATGTAGCTCCCAGGACAGCTGGCCTGTGCTGCATTTCATGCCACCACATCATCCCTGGTTTTCTCAGATATGGGAAAAGAACCCAGGAGTCTTGCCTCCTAGTCCAGATCATTCACGTCATGTGGTCACCAACCACAAAGGATGACTTCCCCTCCTTATGCCCTGGTCAATTCTTCCCGTCCCAGTCTATGACAAGATAGTCTAGAGTAGGATCCACCTGCTAAAATGTTCTTGAGGCTAATGTAGTTAACAGTTGCTGCTCCTAAAACACTTCGTTTGGTGAAAGCAAGAAAAACCTGCCATAAACGCAGCTCCATTAACTCCAAGATGCTTCTTAGTACGCACCTGTCAAACTTGCTGAGTTGCACGCAATTGCCTGTAGATCTGCATTTATCAATATTACTTGCCTTAAAAACCAATGTCATCAGAGACTTGTGTAACAGGCAACATGGCTGGAGACCTCTGTCTGGGGACCTGAAAGAAAGCATGTGGCTGAGCAGAACAGCCTCATGCAACTCAATGAAAGTGTCAGGAAGTCTCAGTTACCAGGTTCTGCCCACAGGCACTAAATAAATACCCTAGTGCTTAAACAGCCACAATAGGGAGGAAGCAACCAGTGCCTATATATATATATATATATATAGATCAGCCCATAGTGCTCATTTTAAAATGAATATGAGAAAGAAAAACAACAGCGGGGCCTGGTCTGACAGTCCTGTTGCAGCTAGTCCCTGCACAGTTTTTCAGTAACCTAAATCCCCTGAGACCTTCAGCACAAGCCGCAGTGAAAGGAGTTGCCCATTAACAGGGGCAGTAGCAGACTCATCACTTCAGTGACTGGCTGCTAGAGAGGGACAGACGACTCACTGACCAGATAAGTTACACTTGCATGCCTAAGCCTCCAAATGAGGTCAATTTGGGCACCACTCTTCCTCCCACACACAACCCAAATGCAGATTGACATCACACACTGGCCTGTTGATTGGCTGACCTTGTCTCGCATGACTATCAGAAGAAGCCCTACATTTCAGAAGCAGAAGAGCATTGAAATTGCAGTAGCAGACAAGAGTTTGCATGTTCCCATCTGGCTGCCATTTTTAAATCCCCCTTAGTTCGAACGACCTGCCCGCGGCTACACGTGGCAGTTTAAAGTTAATCCAAACTAAGTCCTTAGTTCGGATTAACTGTTACTCCTCAAGGACTTAGTTCGGATTAACTTTAAACTGCCGCGTGTAGCCACGGGCAGTTCGTTCGAACTAAGGGGATTTAAAAATGGCGACCGGATGGAAACATGCAAATAAAGCCCGGGATATTTAAATCCTGGGCTTCATTTGCAACTCCGGTTGCCTGATTTGCCTACCTAGCTTGAATTAATGAGCTAGTGTATACATATCCAGGGTGACATCAATGGAGAGACACTGGCTGACAGTGCCCATGGCCACAAACAGAAAGATACCTGGGGACGTCTGTGTCTCCCTTGCCTCCTCAGAGCTGCTTAAGGGGCAGGACTGCGGAGACATTCCTCACTCACATCCACAGCGATCTTTGAAACATTCCATTTCTTTTCTATGCATGTGTACTGGAATCCGTCCCAAAGACATCATTAGGGACTATAAACCCAAATACAGAACACTAGGGGCTTCAATGCGCAAAAGCAGCCCAGACTCACTTCAGGCCTACTGCTGAATAGCCACAATTCCAACTGAAGTTAGTGGGATCTAAGGGAGCACAGCATCTCTGAGAAACAGATCCAGGATATCCCAGGTTGGGCTCCTAAAGACTGTGACACCCAATATTAAAGCAGGCCAGTTTGTCCTTATCCTGGCAAGACAGCTATGGGGAGAAAGGCTACTCACCTGGAACTGCTGACTTCAAATCTCACTTCTGCCTCTTGGGAAAATCACTCTGTCTCACTTTCCACATCTGTGAAAAGAGCTAATATATTCTCCCACCGCCAGTGGAGGGATAAAGGGCTGCAAAGTGCTGGAGATGTACTGAGTGTGGTTTTGAATAAGGAGAGCAGATTTCTACATGACCAGCCCCAGAGGGTACATCTACACAACAAAGTTATTTCGAAATAACAGCTGTCATTTTGAAATAACTTTACTAGCGTCTACACAGCCAAACCGCTATTTCGAAATTAATTTGAAATAGCGGAGCGCTTATCTTGAATTTGGTAAACCTCATTCTACAAGGAATAAAACCAAATTTGAAATAGCTATTTTGAAATAAGTGCTGTGTAAACATGAAATAGGGGGGCCTCCAGCTTTCCCAGGGTGCCCTGGTGGCCACTCCAGCCTCAACCAAGAACACTCTTCTCCCTCCCCACCCCAAAGCCCTTAAAGGGGTTGACTCTGGCCACAGTGCCTGTGCCAGCTCCAAGCCTGTAAGCCCAGAGCCAGCAGTCACTGCCCTGACCCAGTGACCCCAAAACATGAGCCAGCAAGCCACTGGCAGCCAGCCCTCCACCACTCCCCAGGAGCAGTCTGCCAGCTCCCAGGAGCCTTCCAGGGCCTGGAGAAGGCGGGCACCTTCCTGGTCCAGGGTGGAGATCATGTACCTTATTCAGGTTTGGGGGGATGCCCCCAACGTCCATGATCTCCACACTAAATGGAGGAACACAGCCGTCTATGGCAGGATAGCTGCCAGCCTGGCCACCAAAGGCCACATGTGACCCCAGGAGCAGGTTTGCATAAAAATCAAGTTGGTCCAGCGAGATGCCCAACCCTGAGCCCTGAGCTTCCCCTCCCCTTTCTTCCCCTTGCTTCCCCCTTCCAGCTTCCTCCTCCCAAGTTTCCCCCTCCCCTCTTCCACCCTCTCTTCTCCCCTCTGCCGCATCCTTTCCCCGGTCTCACCAGAGTTTCATTCCCCCTCCTCAGTTTTGTTAAATAAAGAGAGTTTGTGTTCATGAAAATACGTGCATTTTATTTTACATCAGGAAGGGGGGTTAGGGAGGGGTAAGTGGAAGGACGTGAGGGAGGAATGAGGCACAGAAAGTGCAGCCAGGCTTGCAGCAACGCATCCATGAGAAGCACCAGAGTGCCCAGGGGCAGCTCTGGCTCCATGTTGCAGAGAGCTGTGGTGTCCCGAGTGAGGGCAACCAGAGCACGCAGAGACAAAATGCTTTGCTATCCCTCATCAAGGTAGGCAAGCAAGCAAGGAAACCTGAGAACCAGCTGTCCGGGGGGTAGGGGAAGGCGTCCCTTTAAGTACAGGCCTCAGATAGCCTCAGGCAGCAGCCACAGAAAATAACTCCTGACCTGATGCCCTGCCGGACCTGGTTCTGACCGGCCTTAAATGTGATTCAGCGTACACTCAGTGTGGATGTGCTATTTCGAAAAGCATTTTGTGTGTAGACATGTTATTTCGAAATAACTTATGTAACGAAATAATGCTGTAGTGTAGACATACCCATAGCTCTTTCACCTAGCAAAGGGGCCAGCTCCAACAGAGCCCAGCACATCACAGGCTCCCCTGAATGCAAGTTGGCGGGAATAAGTGCCCCCCTTGGTCATACACACTTGCTGCACCTTTAAATGAAAAGCAATGGCCGAGTTCCATGATCAGCCTTCAGTGCAGAGAAAGACAAGCAGCAGCCACCCTGAAGCAGAGAGGGCTTATGGCCATGCCTTAAAATGGAGGGGTTTTTGCTCTTCATCAAATTGATCCAGTTTTTCTATTTCACATGAGAAAACTCTGATGGCTTCAGTTTCTAGCCACCAGGAAATAAAAGGAAGCTTTAGCAGTGACATGCTGCTCTGTGCCAGGCCTGACTTCACTCCCCCAGAATCCAGCACGGACAGATTGCAAACACCGAAGAGCTGCTTCAGGGCTAATGGCCCTATGTTCAGAATGGAATGAAATTCTCACCTCCTCTTCTAGGGCGCAGCCCCCAAGATAGATCACTGGCCCTGGTTGTACCACTTCTCTCCTGGGATTGGCCCAGCTTGATACAACCACTGGGCAGGATGAGGGGTTCCCAAATATAACCCTCCTGTCAATGGTGCCACTCCAAGTTATTTGCAGGGAGCAGAGCTTAAGATGCAAGAGTTAAAGCAGGAAGAGCTGCTGCAGTTTGGGGTAACAGTCTGGAGCTGGACACAAGCTCTGAGTCTCTGGGGTGATCTCTACATTGCAGCTCAGAGCGAGCTTCCCCACACAGACAGACGGCCTTGCACTAGCAGGGTTCGAGGTAGCTGGAAGGGAGGGGAATGCGGCAGGCTGTGCACTTTCCCTTCACTCCCTGATAGTCAGGAGAAGGGGAAGAAGAGCAGCATTGCCCCAGTATGTGCAATTGCAACCCTGCTCCCCGCCCTCCCAAAATTGCATCTCAGGATGGGAACTCGGGACTGGGGAAGCTGGGGAGAGGGGGCGAGCCTCTAGCCAACCCCTTTCACCTGCCTGCAGGAAGCTCTGGGAGCCAGCTGAGAGTGCATCACCTCCTTACACTGCGCCAAGTGCACCAGCTAGCTGGCTTCTTGCTGGAGCAGTGTACCAGGGTGCACTGGCTAACCTTCACTTCTGCTTAGCACAGTATGGTACTTACATCGGTGGGAGTAAGGCTGTAGTATAGACACTGGCATAATTATATCAACCTAACTGTATCATATAGACCAGTGGCTTTCAACCTTTCAGGAGTCTGGGCTGTCTTGCATAACTCCAAGTTTCACCTCAGTTAAAAACTACTTGCTTACACAATCAAACACGTATATACAAATGTCACAGTCACACAATGCCTATAAAATTGCTTACTTTTCATTTTTACAATATCATTCTAAAGTAAATCAATTAGAATAGAAATATTGTATTGGCGTTTCAATGTAAGTCATTATCTGTATGAAATTTAGTATGTACTGACTTCACTAGCACTTTTTATATAGCTTGTTGTAAAACTAGACAACTGTTTGGGTAAATTGATGTACCTCCTGCAAGACCTCTGTGTGCACCCAAATGTGTATATACCTCTGGTTTAGAACCACTGGGGTAGAGCAGCCATTACACTCTAGTCTGATTTTAAAGCAAGCTTTTCATGAAACAAAGGAAACCGCATAAAACAGAAAGAAAAGAGAACTGGGACTAGGCCAAGAGGTGAGTTGGACAAGGGAGCAATATGAGATATGCGCATTTTAGGGCTGGGGATTGTGGATGGGCCAGGACCTCCAGGGGTAGAGGTGGAGACTATGCTACAACTGGAGCCGAGTCAATTTTTTTTGACAAATAGTTTGTCCAAAAAAATGCAGTTTCAGGTTAACTGAAAATATTTGTGAAATTGAATAAGTCAGCAAGTAGTTCCAGCCAAACTCACTGAAAAAAAAAATCAACTTTTTCTTGGAAACAATGCTTCATTTCAAAATTTAGCTAGATTTATTTTAAAATTAAAAAGGGTATAAGCCATGTGAAAACAAACCAGAAGCATTTGGTTCAATACAGAATGGGTTTGCAGGGTGGCGGGGGAGAAGGGGATATTTTAATTCAATTATCAAACTGTAAAGGCACTCAGCTCCATTACCACCCAGCTGGCAGAGTCCCTAGGCCCCCTCTGGCCAACTTCCCTCCTCTCTGAGCTTGGTTTGCTGGCCTCATATTTCTGGAAGAGTTTGGTGGCTCAACTGCCACTGTGGATTTCACAAGCCCTCCTATGTGGGTTATTGTCTGTACAGTCCTGCTGGCTCCCAGAGCATCACTCACAGGGGCTTGTCATTTTTCTGGTTCTGAAGACAAGTGTAGCATTCTCATGTTCCTGAGCTTCAGTGTGGCAGCACTCCTGTGCTTTTCTCTTCATACTGATCTCCACTGTGATGTGAGGTTACCCCACTCCATTGAGATCCCTTCCAGTTCTACACTGCTAAGATGCTCTGGACTCCCCTTTCCTTCATGCAACTTTCTTTACCCTTTTCCTTTCTCCCCCCCCATGTCTGTCCTATTCTGCTGGCTGAATTGGTCCATGTGCGGGATCAGCACTGTGCACAGAACATTCCCCTCCCAGCACCTGTGTCTGATTAGACAAGACCACATCATTTGCTGGGACACTCTATAATTCTTCCCAGTCGCATCCCCTGCAAGGCCCTCAGCCACTTGGCTGGGTCAGAGGTCACTCCAAAAGGTGAAACATTTGCTTTAAAAAGCAGGGCTACTTCTTCCCTGATTTCCTTGGAATTCCCATTTTGCAGAAGAGAAATAAAAATACCATGAGCCAGAGCTCCCCCTTGAAAACTTATGAACCATAGAAAGAGCTCAACAATTCCTGCACAGCCCACTGTGAGCACTTTTCCCTTCACACCCTCACCAGATGCTAAGGCAAGTAGGAGACAGTGACACAAACGGCCGCATTCAAATCCTCTCTAGGGGGCACCATTAGCACATCATCTCTGCCAAAATGAGCCCAGGGTAACTGGGTCAGGGAGGTATACAGTGGCATGTTTCAGCAGTGTAGGCAAATGCTGACCCCTGGAGGCAGGACAGGCCCTTATTGGGTCATTTGGTGGGAATATTGCCTGCCAGGCACAGCAACAAATCCCACACTGGCTGTTTTTAAGGGGTGTGGGCCAGCAAATCTCCCTCTGTCACACAGTACTGCACCTCTGTTATCCATGTTTCACTGGGCACCCTCTGATTTGCTGGCCGTCCCAGGTAGAGTCACTTCCTGGGTTTTGCCCTCGAAAGCTCATGATACTATACATATTTTTAAAAACGAGTAGTCCTGTGGCACCTTAGAGACGAGTAAATATATATATATATTGTATCATGAGCTTTTGTGGACAAAACCCAATTCCTCAGATGAGCTTGAGTGCCAAAGTGAGTTTTTGCCCACGAACACGCACACCTTGGCCACCCTGACAGTTTATATACTTTTGTTAGTCTTTAAGGTGCCACAGGATTACTCATTTTTAAAGCTGCAGACTAACACGGCTCCCCCTCCGAAACTGATCCCCAGTGAAAGATAGCCTCTTGCTGAGCTAATGGTCACATGCCAAGAAGAACTGACTGAGTAAGTGTCACGTTGCTGGATCTTGAGGGGAGCAGCCAGATCCCTGATGCACCCATAGGTGGGGGTGTTGGCCCCAAAAATGGTATAGGAGGGGGCCATGTGAGGTATTGAATAGAAGCTTATTATTTGATAATCCTATGTATGCTGTTCATGTGTTTGTATAATGTCTGTGTATGCAATTACCCGGTCCGTCACAGTAAGCAGATGCAAAAGGAACATGCTGGAGGGAGATATAAAGTACTATTCCCACATGTCCCTTAACCCTTGTGGAAAGAGGATTACAGGGATGCCGGAATAGCATGCCCGTTATTTTGGAATATATTTTAAAATAATGGGCGCATTTAAAGATGTGAAATCCCAAACTAGCCCTGCTATCTATATGTAGCCTCACTGTTTTGCCAATATAAAATATTCAAAACACTTAGGCTTCCTTAAAAATCATGAGGTTCTAAAGATGTTGTGGTCTTTCCATTTTCCTTCTCCTAAATCAGACTTTGCCACACTGAATGCTGCAATGCCTAAATACCTTTGTAAATCTGGACCTTCATGCTCTTGATTCTAATGTGCTGAATTATTTACTGCTTTAATATCAGACCTTGCTTGCACTCCATAGTTAAAGATTCAGGAACTATCCTGTGCTACAGCCATGTTTTCAACCCCCTAGGTAGGATGAGAGCCCAAAGGTGAGGTTTTTTGGGAGGTGGCAGCATCTTTGGACTTAGCTTGTAAAAACAGTTGTTTTTCTTTCTTTCTTTCACTGCATCCTACATAGCTGCTTTTCCAGGTACTTTATGGATGGATGCCATACTGAGTGAAAACATGGGTCTTAGGCTATGTCTATACTACGTATCTTACAGTAGCATATCTGCGCTCTAGCAGTGTCACTGTAAGGTACACAGTGTAGCTATTATCCAGTGTAGCTATTATCCAGAGAGGGGTAATAGCTTAGTCAGTGTAAGAGCACCTCTTGCTAACAAAGTGCTGTCCACACCAGTACTTTTGTTGAGCTAGGGCAGTGTTCCCTGTAAGCTGTGCACTTGTGTGGCCACTCTGGAGAGATTCAAATGCCATCTAGTTGATTAGCAGAGCACCCCCACTAGGCTTTGTGTTTCTATTGGTGGTGTACTTTTGCACATACCTTGGAGCACATAAAAATTTAATCTGCACATGGATGGAAAAAATCCCCACATGGATGGAAAGATTAGAGGGAACATTGGTCAGGGGATGTTTTTTCACAGCACTGAACAGCAAAAGTCTTACTGATGAAACTGCAGTGCAGACACAGCCTTAAATGGTTTCCTCTTGTAGAAAATGTTTTGCAGGATCCCACAGTAAAAATCTAACACATTTTGTTTGTTTGGAGAACAGTAGAATATTTTTTATATGGATTGCAGGATGATTTTGCCTATTGTAGGGATTTCTGCACTTTCATCTGAAGCCGATGGTAATGGCAACTGTTTGAAACAGACTGTTGGGTTAAGATTATTCATGGCTCCCAGTTTGGCAATTCTTATATTCCTGTTAAATGTTAATAGATCGGCACTGATATAGCTCGTAAACTTTGCTGCCTTGCAGTACCACATATATAAAAGACACATATATAAAAGCCTCTCAGGGTCCCCAGAGATGCACTTAGGCGCACTCATTGCCTGGGTGGTCCCAGGAGGGAGGTAGTCCCAGGCTGATGGAGTCCAGAGCACAGCAGGGAGCCTGAGCTGGAACAGGAAAGCAGCATGCTGCCCAGTGAAGAAGTCATGGGGAAGGAGCGGAAGAGGGAACTGGGAGAGGGGGGCTTGAGGATAAAGGAACCATAGGAAGAAGCAGGAGGCATGAGAGTGTACTAGGCAGGCAATGTGGAGAAAGTGGGGAGGGAGGGGGGCAGAAGAGCAGGCATGTCTGAAATGGAATGGCAGACAGAGTGAAGGAATGATCCGGTAATGGTCTTAATTTCCTGGTGAAGCCAACTGATACAAAAGGTTGCAAAAGGTTAATACTACTGTTCTCGGAACCTGTGTGACTTGAGCGTGTGCTGCTGTCAGCACTAGTCCTGGTTTTTATCCTGGAGTTAACCTGTGTTTGGCCAGACATTATCTGCCCAGCACTGCTGCGGCATGTGCTATGGGATCAGGTGGCGCTGAAATGCCAGCACACAAATGGTCAGAACAACCAAGCCTCTGAATTTCCTGATTCTGGGGGTGCAAAGCCAAACCTTGCCCCAAATAAGTGAGGCAAACTAACACAAACCTCTTCTTTCCAACCACTAGGGGGAGGAGGGGACACCAGGATAAAAATGGTACTTAGTCTTTTTCTTTTCCAAAGAGGAGCACTATTCCGATTTTACAGATGGGAAAACTGAGGCTCAGAGAATTCAGGTCCAGTGCCCTACCACTGTCTTTGTGCTGGGAGCTCTGAGTTTAATGCTGTCAAGGAGAGAGCAGTGTATCAGCTTATCTCCAGCATAGCCCCTAAAGACTCTTTGGCACAAGGACAAAACATAACTCACAGTAGTTAATGATCCTGAGATGAGGCTTCCATGCACTTCCATGATGACAGAGATATCAGCAGACTATGTCATATATACGGAACCTCGCTTCCTCCCAGAGCCCTGCCCACCCTGGGACACTGCACATTAAAGCATCTTTGTAGAGTTTCTTAGCGGCTTCACACACATCAGAGACTGGATTAATAATAAATAAGCATGCAAATTAAGTATGTTTTAAAATCAAAAGAAACAGCATGAAGACCATCACATGTATAATGGCCCACCCAGCTCTCCAGCTCCTTCCTTACAGCTTGGGCTAGTTTTTGCAAAAAGACTCCATGATTAGATACCACAGCAATGGTCACTGTAGAAAAGATGGCCAGGGAAGTGTTGGGGGAGGGAAGTAGTTAATGACTATACACAGAAGGAGAGTTGAGAGGAGTCTTTTCCCATTACCTTTGTTGTCTGTGCTCATCTGTGTGGCCAAAGTGGAGGATAGTGCCGCCTGGCTCCCCTTGACTTTCTGTCTCTCTCTCCTCCTTGCGCATCTCACACTGCTCAGTGACGGCGGCCCTTTCGTGTGGTCTGCACACTGAGCTGTGAGAAGCACCAGCCCTGCTCTTTACCTTTTTTCTTCTCATGTAATTTCCATGCTCAGTTTCAGAATGACAGCACCTGACCCTGTGCTGCCTCAGCCACTGGCTCGCTCTCTAGCACAAGTAGCTTTATCTTACATCCTTTTATTTTATGCTCTCACCCGGCAGGGGACGAACAGGTTTCAAAATAAAACCAAACTGGCAGAGAGTGCTGCGTCTGGGCTATCTTTCTGCAGATATTCTCAAGGAGAATGGCCTAGTTTCATAACACTCCTGCCAGCACTTTTCCCACTCGACTATTCAAGGAGTGTGAACTCAAGGTGAGCAGTGAGTTAGTGTTTTAGACAAGTGACTGTTGGGGGAAGGGGGGAATGGAGGTGTTTTTTATTATTTGTATTATAGCGGGGGAGGGAGGAAATGGAGGTGGTGTTTTTATTATTTGCAGTATAGCAGAGCCTGGCTGCTTCATATACACAGTAAAAGAGAGTCCATGACCTAACAGTCTGCTTCTGAGCACCCACACAAGTCAGTGACATGCGGTTTCTTTAAGTTATCATGGCAGAGAAAAGAAGCATTATTATCTCCATTTCACAAACAGGAGCTGATGCCTAGACACATTCAGGGTGTGTCCACACTGCACCCATAGTTTGAAATAAGCTACTCAATTTGAGCTACACAAACTGCATAGCTTATTTTGAGTCAATTTTGAAATAGCTTATTTTGAAATTTGGCATTGTTGACTTATTCAAAATAACCCGCTATTCTGAAATATCCCTTACTCCTCGTGGAATGAGGTTTACAGGGATGTTGGAATAGCGAGCCCGTTATAGTTTGAAATAACGGGCGTGCTCAAAAGACACAGAATAGCTATTTTGGGATACCAGAGGCATCCTGAAAGAGCACAGCAGCATAGATGTAGCCTTAATGACATGCTCACACACGTCAAGGGAGGCTGCAGCAGATTCAGGAACTGAACCCAGCTCTCTCCAGGCTGAGGCCAGCAGCTTTGGCTGCAAGGCCACCCTTCCCTTCGGTTGGTAACCTCTTACTTTTGAGAAATGCCCTCAAATATATGCCTAAAATTGGCAGTCCATGAACATTCCTGCCAGAACATTTCTCCACAAGTACATCAGCCAGTAGAAAGCAGCTGAACCCCCACATGGTACATGCACCTCTGCTTGAATGGCCATGGAAAGAGACAGCTGTTGAGGTATTGTTCCAGCGATAGCACCAAAATAGCCCCTGGCAGGGCTTTGTGCACTGGACAAGAAACAGGGCCATCCTTAGGGTTTATGCAGCCCTAAGCAGAACTATTGAACTGGTGTCCCTGTGCCCAGTGGCAGCTGGAGGAGATGACAATCTTTTAGAAATATGATTTTATAATCTTCAGCAACACATTAATTAAATATTTTTAAAACAAAATAGGGGGCTGCACCCCCTACTCACTGCACTCACCAACCCCCCTCTTTCTGGGGGTAAGTGTCTGGCCAGGGGGAGGGTGCGGGAGTGGGCTGGGTATAGGTGTCTGGCCAAGGGAGAGGGGGCAGGAGCAGGCTGGGTGTAGGTGTCTGGCCAAGTGGGAGGGGGCAGGAACAAGCTGGGGATGTGAGGTCTCAGCAGGGTGGTGTGTGATGTGGCTGGCGGTGGGGGAAGGGTGTGTGGCTTGCAGCTCCCCCCCACACACAACCGCCCCAAAGCGCCAGGGAAGGAGTGGTGGGAGGATGCATGGCTGTGGCCCCCCTGGGAAAGGGGAGGCTGCGTGGCTTTCTCCCCCTCCAGAGAGGAAAGGCCACATGGTTCCCAGCATCCCTGGGAATGGGTAGCGGGGAAAGGCCATGAGACTCTTGTGCCCCCTGGGAGGGGGGAAGATGCACATCTTGCAGCACCTCCAGGAGTGGGGTAGGGTGCAAGCTTTGGCCCCCCCAGGAAGGGGGAGAGAGGAGGCCACATGGCTTGTGGTCCCCCCAGGACAGGAGAGAGGGGAGGACACCCGGAACGATGGAGGAAGAAGGGAGGAAGGAGGCTGAGGGCAGAGAGGACAGCGAAGTGACTTGATGTCACTCTGCCGTCCCTCAGGAACATCTTTTCATATAGAGAGAGATTTTTAACTAAGGTCCTGTAGATTAACACAGTAAATTCAGAAACTGACAGTATATATTTGGGGTTGGCAAATGCCTGTTTATTGGCTTCATTAGTAGATGGGTGGACTTTAAGACCCAGTGGTGCCCCAAATTTTCAGGTGCCTTGGTGTAAGGATGGCTCTAGCAAGAAACAAGAAAATTTACACATTTGATTTGAAATGCTTACGTGTGGTGACTTTGGACCCTGTCAGTTACACAGAGGAACTCTGCTTTCAGTCAGTAAGTTTTATTCTAGGTTAAGGGAAAACAGAACAAGAACAAACCACTAAAGTTTCTTTGAGAGATCACTGTGTGTATCTTCTTTGTGACAGTCGGCATCAACTCTGCATCACAAAATGGCAGCTGTCCCTATCCTGTACCACAGGGAGCCATAGCTATATCGCTGGGAGAAGAGCTCTTCTACTGATCAAGCCCTGTCTGCAGTAAAATAGCGTCTGGCAAGGGGTTGGATTTCCCATGCCCCTGAACAAAAGGGTTATTCTGACATAAGTGTATAACAATAGCAGCAGCATCGGCTGGAGCCCCAGGCCCTTTACATTGCTGCTGGAGAGCACTCTAGGTAGCACTAAGTTCTGGGGAGGGGAGTGCCCTGTGCTCCAGGCAGTGCTGAGAGCTGACTAGGGGCCAGTGCTGAGAGCTGACTAGGGGCCAGGTGGCCCGAGGGCTGGCTGCTCTCTGCTCTTCCTTCCTTCCTTGGCCCTGCCACTGCCATGAGCATGGAGCCAGTCCCCCCAAGCTCTTGGCCCCCCTGAATCCGAAACTATTCGGGGTTAAGAGATGGTAGCTATGGGCAGATGGCCAAGTCCTTCTTTCTCAATGGGGTCCAATTGTTTGCACTGTCTCCCATCGTAGGTTTCTCCCTTCGGGTTTTCATTAACTGGGTGGATTGTGATTAGTGTTCCCTGTAAGCTGTATGCTTATGCAGCCACTTAGGAGAAATTCAGATGCCACTCAGCTAACTAGCAGAGCACCCAGAGCTAGGTGTTTGTTTTTATTGGTGGTGCGCAGCCATACATGCCTTGGTGCACACAAAAATGTATTCTGCACATGGATGGAAAAGATTAGAGGGACATTGCTTGTGACTCTTGGTTTTTGTTGTTCTATGTTTTATTTGCTTTGATTACAAAAAAAAGTAAGGGAAGAGGAAACAGTGCTCACTAGCCGGTGCTATGGGGCTCAGTGTTGCCATTCTGTAGCTCTGAACCTCACCAAAGGGCTGGAGCTGAGACATAAAGAGCAGTCCGTTTTGGGTCTCCTATTTGTCACCTGTGTGTGCTCCAGGAGGTGTGTGAGCTGTAAACAGCAGGATGGCAGCTTGCGCTTGCTGTTTGTTTGATGACTGTTCTGCCTGCTACAGTTATTTTTAGCCAGTGACGCCCAGGGTATTTCGCTGCAGGATGTCCGGTCTGAGCCTCCTTCTGGGAATCCCATGCGCTCTAATTGTAAACAGCCCCATTGAGTTGCTGTAAGAGTGCAAGGCCCTGGCGTGTCAGGTGTGAGTCAAACAGGAAGCCACTTGCTACAGCAGAAACGCATTTTCTCAAGCTGGTATCACCAGAGGAAAAAAACGGCCTCACTAAATTCAGTAAAACAAACCTGGCAGCTCTGACCTCTATGCAAAGCTGAGTTAAAGCAAACAGTGATCACAAATGATTTGTTACAGGGCATTCCTGGCTGTTGATTTCAATGGGAGGAAGGTGTCTAACATGCTTAGGAAGTGGGTCTGGCCCACGAAAGCTCATCATCTAATAAACCATCTTGTTAGTCTTTAAAGTGCTACATTGTCCTGCATTTTGCTTCATGCTTAGGCACTTATCTGCTTCTCTAGGCACCAAAATACCTTTGTAAATCTGGCCCTTAAGAGCCTAAATTTCATTTAATGTCACTCATTTTGAAACGGGACTTACAAGGCTTTGAAAATTCTGTCCTCTGTTAAACAGCCATCTAGTATCAGAGGGTATGTCTACACTACCCTCCTAGTTCGAACTAGGAGGGTAATGTAGGCATACCGCACTTGCAAATGAAGCCCGGGATTTGAATTTCCCGGGCTTCATTTGCATAAGCGGGGAGCCGCCATTTTTAAAACCCCGCTGGTTCAAACCCCGTGCAGCACGACTACCTGGGGCACGAACTAGGTAGTTCGAACTAGGCTTCCTAGTTCGAACTACCGTTACTCCTCGTGAAATGAGGAGTAATGGTAGTTCGAACTAGGAAGCCTAGTTCGAACTACCTAGTTCATGCCCCGTGTAGCCGCGCTGCACAGGGTTCAAACCAGCGGGGTTTTAAAAATGGCGGCTCCCTGCTTATGCAAATGAAGCCCGGGAAATTCAAATCCCGGGCTTCATTTGCAAGTGCGGTATGCCTACATTACCCTCCTAGTTGGAACTAGGAGGGTAGTGTAGACATACCCAGAAATTTTTCCCCCATATAGCATTATTTACATACCAGAATCAAGTTATCCCATAAGCTTTTCTGCTATAAAACATTGTATATGCAGAGAAACTGGCCCACATAATGATTGTGGAACAGCTAGTCTGGAACAGCTCTCTGTGTGGACACGATTCAGGATAGAAGTCACTTTTGTTTCAGACTAATTATACTATTCGCAAAGCAAAGTAATGATTCTAGAACAGTGTTTCCCAATTTTATTTGGCTACAGAACCCTTTTAAACTCAAAAGAATTTTGCGGAACCCCTAATAACAGTCTTATATATGGAGCTGAAAAAGTAGACCACAAATAAGGATAATAATAAACAAATGCTAAACAAGGTCATGAGATCAATATTTAGTTTAGTTACACATATTTTAAAACAAAAATCACATTTAATGTGTACAAAAAAGAAAGCTAAAAAACTAATATGCATTAAATACTATTTTTTTTAAATCATAAAATGTTATTGTAATGGAATTTTCTCACAGAACCCTTATTTTCAATTCTGGAACACCATTTGGGAAACACTGTTCTAGAATAAAGTCATTTTGGCCGGGACTGACAAAGCAACTTGGGTGTTTTGATGCTGAATGTTGCAGTGTCTAAATTTTGGGTGCCTAGAAAACAAACTCACAGGAACATCACAATGTACAAATCCTGAGTTAGATTCCCTAACATCTTGGAACCTAATTTGCAAAAGCCAGCAGACTAGGTGGTGAGCAGCCTAAATGTACATCTACAAAGCAGGGAAAAAGCCAAAATAAGCTACGCAATGTGACCTATGTCAATTGTGTAGCTTCAGTGGAAATAGCTTATTCCAGCTTTTGGAGCTGTCTACACAGCAGGAAGTCTGAGGAAGAGCACTCTTCCTCTGACTTTCCTTACTCCTCGTAAAATGAGAGTTACAGGAGTCGGAGGAAGAAGTCCTCCAGCTCAACATCATTTTGACATTATGTCAGAATAACTGCTTGCAGTAAAGACGCAGACTATGTTATTTTGGAATAATGTCAGTTATTCCAAAATAACACTGTTGTGGAGATATACCCTAAGGCTACGTCTAGATTGCATCCCTTTTTCGTAAAAGAGATGCAAATTAGACGTATCGCAATTGCTAACGAAGCGGGGATTTAAATCTCCCTCACTTCATTAGCATAGAAATGGCTGCCGCTTTTTTTCTGCACGGAGCTTTGCTGGAAAAAAACACCAGTCTAGACGCAGATCTTTCGGAAAATAAAGCCTTTTCCGAAAGATCCCTTATCCCTCTTAAAATAAGCACCTGGTGCCTTCTTTATAGGATTTAGACCAGTGGTGAAAGTACTCACCTGGATGTAGGAGACACAGAAGCAAGTTGCCTTTCTAAGGCCAGGTCTACACTAAGGCAGGGGTGAATAACCGGTTAGAGTCGCAGAGCTAAAATAGCGGTGGATAGAGTGCGAAGAGCCATGTATTATATATTTATTTTTATATATCTAGGGGATGAAGTTGACCTAAGATACATAACTCCAGCTATGAAAATAGTTTAGCTGGAGTCATCATACCTGAAGCCAAATTTCTGCAGCATCCCCACAGTGGGAGGTCAACAGGAGAAGCTCTCCCATTGACTTCCCTTACTCCTCATGAACTCGTGGAATACCAGGGTCAACAGGGATGCCATCAGTGGTCAATATAGCAGGTCCTTACTACATCCATTAAATTGAACCCCAAAAGATCAATCTCTGGAGTGTCAATCTCAGGGTAAGTATAGGCAAGTTCTAAGGACTGGCAGGTTTGAGTTTTATTATTTATTTTAACAGAAATGTATTTTTAATTATTTTTTCTATTTTACCAATTTACATTTTCACAGTAAATCATGAGATCGTTTAAACCTCCTTGCAGGAGGCATAAGGGATCTGTCGAAAAAGGCTTTCTTTCTCGACAGATCCCCCTCTAGACTGCGGCTTTTTGCCGACACAGTGTTAAGTCGGCAAAACGCAGCAGCCATTTTTATGCAAATTAGGCATGGGATATTTAAATCCCTGCCTCATTTGCAATGTCGACCTTCCTAATCTGCATCCCTCTGCCGACAGAGGGATAAAGTCTAGACAGACCCTTAGTGGGCATCAGCCCCATCAACTGCAGATCACACTGTAAAGCCCGACACGCCTCTCCGTTGACATGCCTTGCAGGAGCAGGAGAGATGGACTTTTCATGGTGCCTACAAACTAATAAAGCTGGGCTCAGGGAAGCTGGGCAGTGTCCCCAGAGGTTGCCCTGCCAGCAGCCTCCTCTCACTCCCATTGAGAGAACTGAAGAGGAAGCCTGTCTGATCTCCACGCGTCACAGCACAAGAGCTGTCCCAAAGAAGCCAGGTCCCAAACTATTCTAGTCAGAAATCCTCATGTCAGCCTCTCAGATCTCCTTTGGGAAAAGCACCGTCTGTACCAGTGGTCACTAGCCAGTTGATTGTGATGGACTGGTTGATGGTGGCACCCCAGGGGTCGATCGCAGAGGCCAGCTGGTCAGGCCTGGCCCTCCTTGATCCAGCTCAGCTGGAGCGTGGTGCAGCCACAGTGGGCTGAACACCATGGCCAGCTGGGCTGGAGCAAACAGGGGCAACCACCAGCCAGCTGGGCACGGCTTTCAGTTCGGGTATCTGCCCTTGTTGGGCTGCATCAAAGAGGGGCAGCTGCCCAGCCAGTCCCAGCGAGTCCCCGTGCTGCTGTCCTGCTGGCTGCGTGGCTGCTGACCGCATGGCTCCTTTGATCCAGCCAAGCTGGAGCGCAGTGCAGCCTCACGGGCCTCAGCTTTCCACCTGCCGAGGCTGCACTGTGCTCTAGCTGGGCTGGATCAAAGAGGGGCAGCCACCCATATCTAATCATATCTAACTGCCCCTTCACTCCTCAAGAATATTTAATTTAGGAACTTATAAAGTGTGATAAGGTCTGAGGAAGAATAGAACCAGGTGCAGAACTGTCATCTTCAAACAATGCTGTGTAGGCTCACTAGAATGGAGATTATGCAGGAGTAAGAAGAGGTTGCTTACTAAGGGATCTCAAACTCTTGGGATAAACATCCTAGCTTTTATGCTGTTTATCTGACCCAAACCTAGGAAGCAACTTGGACCTTTGCCTAGTACTTTTCCCATGACACCTAACATACTGAGCTCTGGGAGTTATTTCAAAATAACTCCCCCTATTTCAAAATAATAGCCAGAGCGTCTACACTACTAAGCCTGCTATTTTGAAATAATGGGCTGATTATTTCTAAATCTGAACTCTTGCTTTCCTCGGCGAATAACACCGCTTTCCTCGGCGAAATTGTTATTTCAAAATAACATTAGTGTGGATAATCCAGTGCTGCTCACTCAAAATAATTAGCCTCTAGAAGCCTCCCACAGCTACACTTCTGACTGCTCTGGCCACAGCTAGCATCTCCACTGCTCCCCTTCCCCTGAGGACTTAAAACTCCAGGCTGCAGGAGAAGGGCATGTGCCTCGTGATGACCTTTGCAAGCCCCGTGCCACACAACAGCATCCCAAGTAGCCATGAGCGACTCCAAGGCCCCCTCACAGGTCAGGGATGCAGGAGAGCTCCGGCCTGGACTGGTGCTGAGATCATGAACCTCATCGAGGTCTTCCAGGATCTCCGCACCAGGAAAAGGAATGCAGAGGTTTATGGCTGGATTGCCGCCAGCCTTGTCGACAAAGGCCACAGCCAGATCCTGGACTAGGTCTGCATGAAGATGAAGGAGGTCTGGCAGGCCTACCACAAAGCCAGGGAGCAGAACGGATGCTCCGAGGTGGCACAGCACAGCTGCTGGTACTTTGACCAGCTGGATGCCATCCTGGGAGATGGGGCAGATCCCCCCACATCATCACGGAGTCTGGCCAGGACACACCCAGCGTCAGCCTCCGGGACAGTGGGGTTGTCAATGAGCAGAAGGAGAAGGAGCAGGAAGAGGAGGAGAAGGAGAAGGTCAAGAGTTGCTCCTTACCCTGGAGCCAGTCCCCTCCTCCCAGGGTGTCTCCCAGGCTTCAGATGAACCTGCGGAAAGCACTTCAGGTGGGTTCTTTAGGGCTGGCACTAGGGGGCTCTGGGGACAGGGCTAATGTTAGGGGCTGGGGGCTGGCACAGGAGGGGTTCTGGGCGGGGTTGGTGCAGTGGGGCTCTGGAAACAGGAAGCTAGCATGGGGGTGTAATGGGCAGGGGACTGGCACTGAGGCATTTGAGCTAGGGGGCTAGGGCAGGGGATTCTTGGGTCAGTGGCTGGCACTGAGGGATAGTGGAGGGGTGGGGGAGCTCTAGGTGTTAGGGCTGGTACCGGGGGGCTCAGGGAGCTGGGGTGCAGGCTTCAGTTGCAGCTGGAGCTGAAGCCGACTGTTCACGGAGGCTCTGGGGGCCAAGGCTTTTTGCAGACCCAGTAACATTTTATTTACATATTTGCAGTATAAAAAAGGTTGGGAACCACTGAGCTACCTGACTCTACGGGATCTGTCAGAGGAAGAGAACCCGCGAGGACCTGATGTGGGAGCAGATGGCCTGCCTTCAGTCCCTCGTCTGCCATGTGCTCCTTCTTAACTCTGTGATAGAGAACATGGCCTCATGCATGGAGCAGGCACAGCCCTGACTGGATTTCCCCATGCCAAACTGGTTCTGGACAGAGCACAAACTGTCCGGCATGGTGAGCTTATGGAGGGCCATAGCAATGCACTTCTGCATGGGGATGGTGGGTCGTGGTCGGGTGCTGGTCATCCCAACACTACAGGACGATGTAGTCCCACCAGTCCAAACTGGTCTCCTTCTGCCAGAAGCAGCATTCCACAGTGTCCAGGGGACTGAGGGGCATTTGCAGCAGCAGGAGCGCCAGGACATGGGTAATCAGGGCCTGCGGTGCGGGCTGGTCCCTGTCCTGCAAGAGCAGCATGTGGGCACTTTGGAAGCACTGCACCATAAGGTACAGCATGAGGCCCATGAGCCTGGCACTGCAACTCTGGCTCCATAGTGTCAGTGCTGTGGCATCAGCAAGGGCAACCAGAGCATGTTGCATCCCTTTTGTGTCCCGCGCAGTGGAACGCAGTGGAGGAGTGGCGTGAGACGTGGCCATAGAGGAGCCCCTGAAAGCACACTTCACAGCTTGCCTGAACAAGAAGCCACAGGAAGTATCCTCCGTCCTGGTGCCCTCCCCAGAGTGCTTTCGGGGGCTCTGAGTCTGAGGCAGGCTCCAATCAGTGTGGACGCACCATTTCAAAATAATTCTGACTCATTTCAATGCTTCCCCGTAGTGTGGACGTGCTATTTTGATTTTGTTATTTCAGGAGTTATTATTTTAAGTTTAGTTATTTTGAAATAATTTCCTAGTCTGGACATGCCCTTAGTGGAATAAGCCTGCAGTAGGAGCCAGGCGTTGTGCACCTATTCTAGCCTCACTACTGATTCTGTGTGCAGCTCATTTGTTCCAAGCCACATCACCTGATCTGAAGCCCATTGCAGTCAATGGAAATATAGTTAGCAAAAACATGTCAAATGTGAGTGCCTAAATAAATGGCTGGATTTTCCATGGGGCTAAGGACCTGCAATTTCTATTGACCTCAACAGGAGCTGTAAACACTCATCATCCTTACTTTGATGTTTAAATATGGATTTAGAGACCATATTTGGGGCATCCACATTAGCAATGTTTGACCTAAACCCATTAGTTTGAGTTTCCTGCTCTGTGAAATGGTGATAACATCATCAGCTATCTGGAGGACTAATGATTGCTTATAGTGCACTCTTAAAATATGTAACTCTGGATAAAAGCTAAATGTTATAAAATCTAAAGGCTAATTAATGAGTTTCCTGAATTACCACAATTCTGTTTACTTCACTGACTTTCTGGCCCATTCCCACAAAGGTGCATAGAGCCAGAAGAGCAGGAGTTTTGCGGAGAGCAATATGGTCTAAAACTGCAACATTGACACCTTAGTCTAGGGTCCAGACACCTAACACTGAAGGCACCTACACCCACTTTACACCTGCAGAAGTTCTGCAATGGCAGTTCCTGCCTCTGGGCATGTGAACTGCAGCCTCATTCTGGGTATCTGATGGATTGGGTTCCATTCAGAATCCTTCTGGAAGAAGAGGTAGTGCAGCCCTCCTGCCCCCCCGTCCCCAATGTAACTTGTTTCTGCTTGATCCATAACAGAAAGGGTATGTCTACACTACCCTCCTAGTTCGAACTAGGAGGGTAATGTATGCATACCGCACTTGCTAATGAAGCCCGGGATTTGAATTTCCCGGGCTTCATTAGCATAAGCGGGGAGCCGCCATTTTTAAATCCCCGCTGCTTCGAACCCCGTGTAGCGCGGCTACACGGGGCTCGAACTAGGTAGTTCGGACTAGGGTGCCTATTCCGAACTACCGGTACACCTCGTTTCACGAGGAGTAACGGTAGTTCGGAATAGGACCCTAGTCCGAACTACCTAGTTCGAGCCCCGTGTAGCCGCGCTACACGGGGTTCGAAGCAGCGGGGATTTAAAAATGGCGGCTCCCCGCTTATGCTAATGAAGCCCGGGAAATTCAAATCCCGGGCTTCATTAGCAAGTGCGGTATGCATACATTACCCCGCTAGTTCGAACTAGCGGGGTAGTGTAGACATACCCAAAGTGCTCACCACTAGGTGGGTTAGATGTGTCTGTTTCCTGTGAGAACATGTGGGGTGCTTGCCTCTCTCTACACAAAACAGCAGGAGGTGGAGGGGCTGCAGCTGCCCGCCTTATACCTTTTAGCCAAGGGTTAGCACCCCTTACCTGGGATGTGGGAGAGACAGGTTCAGTTCCCCCCTCTGCTTGCTGGGGAGACCGGATTTGACAAAGCCCTCCCATAGCTCTCACTGCTGAGTTGTGCATAAGGCTACATTTTTGTCATGGATATTTTTAGTAAAAGTCATGGACAAGTCACTGGAAATATACTAAAATTCAAGGAAGCCCATGACCTCTCCTGGACTTTCACAAAAATATCCCTGACAAAATGGGTAGGCGGGTTCAGCACTCACTTTTCCTGAGGCTCCCGGGTCCCCAGCTACTGCAGGGGTTTGGGAGCTCTGGGGGTACCCATGGCTTGCAGGCACTGAGCTGCTTCAGGGTCTCCTTCCCACTCTGCAGGGTCACTGGGAACTGTGGTGGATGCCCCCACTACCCACTGGGGCTGGGCAGCTGCATGATCGCTCCATCAGGTGTGGGCCGGGAGCTGCAGGGGCCAGCTGTGAGCTCCATCCCCAGGCAGAAAATACCACAGAGGTCAACGGAAATCACGGATTCTGTGATCTCCGTGACATAATTATAGCCTCAGTTACAGGATATTCTGATGGGGGACTCACTTGTGATTTCCTGATGAAGCTGCTTCACTTTGGATTAATAAATAAATGACCAAACAATCAGTGTAGCAGGCTGAGTGGCCCTGAGGTCTCCCTCCTCCCACACATCTGTGCATGCCCTAACACCAGGTTGTAGCGTCATTCTTGCACACACTGTGTCACTAGCTGAATGACTCCACCAATATTTATACACTGTGCAACAGATCCAAGCAGAGTCTAGGTAGGCATTTAAGCCACTTGACTGCAGAAGAAGAATTCCCAGTTAGACTTGGGTGTCTACCTCTATGAGAGGGGTTTAAGAGTTAGGACACACTCTTGTTGTCATCTTCTGTTATCTAATTTAGATAGCCAGCCACCTGCTGGCTTCAGTGGATTGCTTTCTGAAGTGCCTTTCTCCTCATGCATCATATAGAGTGCCGGGGTCAGATTTTCAAAGGTATGTATATACCTAATGAGATTTTCAAAAACACCTGGGTGCACAAAACTCCCTGATTTCATTGGGTGTTGGGCACATATGTACTTTTATAAACATTATTAGATACCAGTGATATTTTCAAATCTAATTCAGGCTTTGTGCACCACACAGGTATTCCAGATGTTTTGTAGGCTCTGTAGTCCCTTTGTGGATCTGGACCTTTTTCCCCATTTGAATCTTTCTGCTGATTTGTTCAGGGAACACAATCAAATCTTTCACAAATTGTTTTTCACTATTGGTCTTCAAATTCTAAAGACCTCTGGAATAGATAGATGCCAATGTTTAGATTCACACCTCACTCCATGGGATAATTAATGGTGCCCAATGATAATCCCAATGTTCCCTACAGGTATAGGGAATTTCTGTTTACATGACAAGTGCAGCTAGTGTAAAACATTGTCGCTCCCCCTATTAAATGAGTGGAGGCTCTGCTTCAATACAGTCAGGAAAATACTGAAAGTCAATAAGACTTTGGTTCCTAAGTCACCTAGACATCTTCAAATGTTACCCAAAATGACTCATGCTGGGAGCAACGTTGCAGTTGCTAGTGAAATAGGGCATGTGCACATTGTGCGGGTCTCTTATCTGACTCATTTCTGTGTCTCTGGGGAAACACTAGGGATGATAAACAGTTCTCTCCTGCCTGCCTCCGCATTTACTAACCGAAATATGAAGTCTATTTTTAACCCTTTCACACCCACTTCAAGAGACAGCACAGTGAGCTGTCTCTCCTGCTTTTATCTTGAGAGTGTGTCATTGCAAATGCCAGTTTTGAGTCTGAGCTGACTTAACTGGCTGATTACCAGGATAATTTGACTGTGGCATTGGCAAGTTCTCAAGCAAAGTGAGACCAAAACAAAACTGTTGATATCTGCACTTTCCATGCTCTGTCTTTGCATTGTGTCCCCAAATGGCGTATACAAAGCAGAGAGGCTCCTGCATTTCTGTGTTACAGCATGTGACTCAATTAGGTGCCCACTCTTACAGCCACGGGTACGTCTACACTGCAACACTATTTCGAAATAACTAGCACTATTCTGAAATACCGTAGCCCATGTCTACACAGCAGGCACTTATTTCAAAATAGTGTCAAAATAGCGTCAAGCTGGAGTACTTCTTACTCCAACTCCTGTAACCCTCACTGTACAAGGAGTAAGGGAAGTTGGATAAAGAGTGTTCTATTTAGAAATAAACTATTTCAAAATAAGACATGCAATTGACTTAGCTCAATTTGCGTAGCTTATTTCAAGTTAAGCCCTTTCATGTAGATGCACCCCACTACATCCTTTGCACCATATGGGAACTGAGTAGTTCAAATGGGACCACAGACATGAGAAATTTATCAATTTTTTTTTGGAAACCACCAAAGCAATCTACTTATAAGTTTGCAAATTATTCCCTAACCAAAGTAAAGGAAAACAAACATTTGTTGACAGGCACTGTAATTGGAGAAATGTTGCAAGAGATATTGCTGATCATGAAACTTCCAAAGCTCATATTAATGCCATGTGTAAGTTTGTACAAATATGTAAATTATCTGGAAGAGTCGATTCTGTGTTATTGGCTCAGTTTGAGAGGGAGTGTTCTTATTGGAGGAAAGTGCTGAGATGTGTTATTGCCACGGTGAAACTGCTGTCTTCTTTGGGACTACCTCTAAGAGGACATGAAGAGTCATCACTGTCAAATTAAAAAAGTAATTTTTTTAACCTGCCTTGAATATCTTAGTGAATTTGACCATTTTCCCAATGAACATTTGGAAAATTATCAGTATTAGGGCTCAGGGAAGACCAAATTTTTAATGCACCAAACCTACAATGAATTCATTACCGTAATGGCAGAGCAGCATCAGAGCAACAATTCACTGATGAAGTAAAGGATGCCAAGAACTATTCCATAATAGTCGATTCACCCAGATGTGAGTCATGTAGACCAACTAACATTAATGATAAGATATGGACCAGCAATGGTGCAGTTGTAGAGCGATTTCTTTCAGATCCCACACTTCTGAATGTCTAGAAACAACGATTTTGGAAATCATTACAAATTTAGGTTTGGACATAAAAAATTGTCATGGCAGAGCTTGGATAACACCACAAATATGGCAGGAAAATATTCAGGTCTATAGGCAAGACTGAACAATGTAAATCCCTGTGCTTTATTCATACCATGTTCCCGTTCCTTAAATTTAATCTGCAATGCTGCAGTCACATCTTGTGAGAGAGCTACACATTTTTTTTTACTTTGTTTCCATACATCAGAGGAGTATGCTACAATCATGCCTGGAGCAGGCAAATGGAAAACATTTGACAGTCAAAAGAATTTATGACAGTAGGTGGTCTGCTGATGCAGATGCTGTTTGGCTTTGAAAATGAGCTATGATGTTATAAAGAGAACCTTATTAGACATAGCCACATCAGATTCTGAAAATCCATGTGCAAAAACTGAAGCAAAACCATTAGCAGAAAAGTTTGAAAAGTATGTAATTGCTATTTTTACTATTTTGTGGAACCATTTACTTCAAAGAATTAATGCTGTCAGCAAATCACTGCAAAAGTTGACACAAATGTATTGAATGTTGCACAATTGTTAGCTTCAGTTACAAGTTTTGTCCTGGGAGTTAGAAATGACTATAGGTTTGTAGAAGCAGAGATACTAACATTAATAGCAAATATAGTTCCTCTGACATATATGATGAGAAGCATAAAAACCCCCAGTTATTTCTCGATGAAACTAGAGACAATGAAATCAATTTAAAAGGGAAAGAGAAGATCATAATTGAAACCATCAATGTTATTTGTGATGCAATTGCAGAGTAGAGGTAAATTGCTAAAGAAAACTGTTGATTTTTTTTTGACAGACGTATGGATGAAGATGCTAAAAGCCACTACAGTAAGAAATTAAGTGAATTCTACTGAGAGGACAGACACAAATCTTTTTGAAGATGAAGTGAAACATTTCATTTATTTTATTGAAAATGATGAGGTTGTCACGTTACTGGGGTTTAACAGAAGCAGCCAGGTCACTGTTGCACCCATGGGGGGGAGGGTTGCCCCAAAAGTGGGTACAAAGGGGGCCATGTGAGGTGTCAAACAAATGCCCACTGTCTACGGATTCTGTATATGCTCTTCATATACCTATATAATGTCTGTGGAATTTATAAACATGTATTCTGTATGGCTACTGGAAGTTTCTCTATATGTGGTGAGCAATAGGTGAGAAAAGCTCAGCCTATGGACATGCTAATTAGCAAGGCTCCAGGGACAATAGGTCTCTTAAGTACCAGAGACCCACCTGGGAAGGAATCTGGATGCCTGGCCACTGACCATGTGACTCTCTCCAGCTTGGAAGAAGCCAGGAAGGGATATAAAAATGCCATGTGGCATCCTTCATCTTGGTCTTCAGCTCAGCTCTTGATCCTAGAGTCAGCCTTGCAAGGAACCACGAGCCAGAAAGAACTGTGGACCCATCCTGACATAGGATGTACACCAAGGACTTTTAAGCCAGCAGTTATAACATCTCTGCTACAAGCCTACATTGAGAACTGGGAGATTTGATGCATGTAATGTATGATACTTTAACAACCTCACTCTCATGCTTTCCTTTCATTTTGTAATAAACCTTTGGGCTACGTCTACATTGGCATGATCTTGCGCAAATACTCTTTAACGCAAGAGTTCTTGTGTTAAAGTATTTGCACAAGAGAGTGTCTACACTGGCATGTGCGTTTGCGCAAGAGATGTGCTTTTGCGCAAAAGCATCCATGCCAGTGTAGACACTCTCTTGCGCAAGAAATTCATGTTGCCTGTCTACACTGGCCTCTTGCGCAAGAACAGTTGTGCAAGAGGGCTTATTCCTGAGCGGGAGCATCATAGTTCTTGCGCAAGAAGCACTGATTTCACACATTAGAACGTCAATGTTCTTGCACAAGAACTCCCCGCCAGTGTAGACAGGCAGCATGATTTTGCGCAAAAGCAATTGCTTTTGCGCAAAATCATGCCGATGTAGACACAGCCTTGGATTTTAGATTCTAAAGGATTGGCTCAGCATGATTTGTGGGTAAGATCCAGAGTATAAATTGATCGGGACCTGTGGCTGGTTTCTTGGGGCCAGACAGAACCCATTTGGGGAGGTTGAGATTGGGTTCTAAAACTCCTCACCTGTGTGTCAGGCCTGGGGCTGTTTGGGGCATGGAGAGCGCTGAGGTGTCAGAGGGGTTTGTTTGTGAGGCTTCTGGCTGGCCAGGCTGGCAGCTGAAGCGCTCTGTGGGACTGGTTTGTGGCCTGTTTGGGAAGGTTTCCAGTGTGGGGCTTTACAGAGCCCCTAGTTTAAGGAATTTGCCCTGAGCGAACACCCTCACTTGTGCCCAGATCCGGCCCGGTCCATCACAGAGGTCTTTGCTTGAAGATCATGAGTTGATTTGTATAGACTTATACATAACTGTTTTCAGGCAACCTTTCCAAATGTAGAAACCACTCTGAAAATATTTTTAACAATACCTGTCACAAATGCTTCTGGTGAACATTCTTTTTCTGTATTGAAATGAGATAAAATTATTTGTGAAATACAATGAGTCAGGAACATTTGACAAGTTCAGCAATATTAACAACTGAAAGTGCCTCTTTACAAAATATTACTTACAATGATTTAATTAAAGATTTTGTGCAAAAAAAAGTGTAAAAAGAAAACTATCTTGATAAATTTTTCTCCAGATTGAATAAGTTTCTTCAGAGGAAGTTAATTTTTATTTTTTCCATTCATGTGTCATCTATATATTTTATTTTTACACGTTTTTCATGTTAGCGCAATGCAAATACAAGCTTTCATCTAGACCAGAAGTTCTCAAATTGTGCTCCAAGAACTCCATTCAGGTGGACTGACTAAAGGTTATCTTGGTTTTTTTTCTTAAAGTGCTCTTATCCAAGGCACTTTACAATAGTTAGCTCATGGTACAAACAATATTTGGAAAGATCATTAAGTGGTCCACCAAGACCCTCAGAAATGTTCAAAAGTTAGACTATAAAAATAATCAAGGTACCTCTCTTTATTTTCATTTACTTTTTATTACTGATAATATAGGAGGAGGATGAAGAAAAAAAGAATGAAAATGGGAGGGTCAGGAAGAGTCAATGTTCTTTTTCTTGGCTGGGTCCCCAGAGGGACCCAAAAAATAAAGCTGAGCACAGGGCCCCACTAACTCTAAATCCGCCACTGCTGGCACCACTAGCACAGCTGTGAGCTGCACCAGTATGAAAGGGTGAAACATCAGACCATGCACCACTAGACCAAGTGGCTCTGGGAATCTCACTTTCAGTCTTCTGGGTTGGAAATACCAAGAGAAACAGCATTTCCATTTCCTGGCCTCATTGCAAGCAGAAAGCGCAGGTGTGTGGGAGGACTTTCAAACACTAAGAAGCTTCAGATTCAAAGTGAGGTCTTTGGGAACTCTTTGGGGTCAGATTTCGGCTGCGTGGCATCGGGGGAGGGGGAAGATTCAGCACATGGCTCAGGCTAGGTTAAGTGAAGTCAAAGGGCAGAGCAAGCTTAGTGCAGTCTTTTCTCCAAACCAGTTGGGTCCAGGCACACCCTGTCAAACCTACTCCCCTCCTGAACCTCAGGTAGTGGGTTGCAACATACCTTCTCCAGTTAGCAGAGACTCTGACATTCACTCTGAGGCTCTGTCCAGACTCAGGGGTTTTTTCGAAAAAAAAAAACTTCACCTGCGTCTAGACTACAGCCGCATTCTTTCAAAATAAAATCGAAAGAACGCGGCTTTTCTTTCGACGGCGGTAAACCTCATTTCACAAGGAAGAACGCCTTTTTTTGAAAGTGCTCTTTCGAAAAAAGGCGTTCTTGAATGCCAACGGGGCTTTTTAGAAAGAGAGCATCCAGACTCACTCGCTGCTTTCTTTCGAAAAAGCGGCTTGCTTTTTCGAAAGTTCCGCTTGCAGTCTAGACGCTCTTTTTTAAAAAAGGCTTGCAGTCTAGACATAGCCTGTGAGTGTGTCTAGGCTACAGGTTTTTTTTTTTTAAATGTGGCCTTTTTTTGAAAAAACTTCACCTGTGTCTAGGCTGCTGCTGTGTTATTTTGAAATTAAATTGAAAGAACGCAGCAGTTTTTTCGACCATGGAAAACCTAATTTTACGAGGAATAATGCCTTTTTTCGAAAGTGCTCTTTCAAAAAAAGGCTTTATTGAATGCAAACAGGGCTTTTTCAAAAGAGAGCATCCAAACTGCCTGGGTGCTCTCTTTCAAAAAAGCAGCTTGCTTTTTTGAAAGAAGTGGTTGCAGTCTAGATGCTCTCTTTTGAAAGAGGCTTATAGTCTAGACATACCCTAAGTGGCTAGTTTTACTGACTGGTCACAGAGCAACAACTTCAACCCGGGTTCCATAGTTGAAGGTTTTCCAAAGGCCAAAAACCGGCAGGCTCAGCAGCCCAGAAATAGCTTGGGAGACATAAATCTTTGCCACCCTCTTTCCCACTTCCCCTGTCAGAGGGGCCCCATGCCAGCAGGCCTTGAGGAGGCCAGAGATGGAGGGTGAGTTGTTTGTGTGTCTCTGGGCTCAAGTTCCTGCTTCGGCTGTTTTTGCTCTCCTGTAAAGACCTCCCATAAAACCTTCATTTCCTGACACTCATGGGATGAGGCCATGAGTTCATGTTTTTGACAGCCTGGCGTCTCCATAGCAACCAGTGGTGATGTCACCAAAGTGAAATGATCGGAAGGGGCCTGGGAAACAGAAAGATGTTCAGGAACAAGGCAGGGAAAGCGAGGCTGTGCAACATCCCTGGCCATGTTTTCCTAGGGCCAATGCGCGTGTGAAAGCAGCACAGGGAATGTTTTCCTTGGCTGGCTGGATGTGAACCTCAGCAGAACCATACAGGCATTGGGAACCCACTACTGTGGGCTCTGGAAAGAAGTTCCACTACAGGATGCAAAACAAGCAGGGCAGATCCTCTGCTGGTGACGTCAGTGCCCAGCTACTGAGAATGTGGCCCAAAGTCTCCTCCCATGGAACAGAGTCCAACTTGCAAAACCCCAAGGATATTCAGAACCAACTGGTATCCCCTGCTGGCTGCTCCAGCAGAGAGTCTCTTACCCTTGAAGGTGAGATCCTTTTAAGTCAGTGGTGTTGCACATCAGCAGGCTGGGGCTGTGTCTAGACTGGCAAGTTTTTCCACAAAATCATCTGCTTTTGCGGAAAAACTTGCCAGCTGACTACACTGGCCACTTGAATTTCCGCAAAAGCACTGACGATCTCATGTAAGATTGTCAGTGCTTTTGCGGAAATACTCTGCTGCTCCTGTTCGGGCAAAAGTCTTTTTCCGAAAGATTTTTGCGCAAAAGGGCCAGTGTAGACAGCAGAGATTTCTTTTCCGCAAAAAAGCCCCAATCGCGAAAATGGCGATCGGGGCTTTTTTGCGGAAAAGCGCGTCTAGATTGGCCACGGACGCTTTTCCGCAAAAAGTGCTTTTGCGGAAAAGCGTCCTGCCAATCTAGACGCTCTTTTCCAAAAATGGTTTTAACGGAAAACTTTTCCGTTAAAAGCATTTCCGGAAAATCATGCCAGTGTAGACGTAGCCTGGGAGTATGCTCTGTTGCTGCCTGAGCTGCACCTATTCACCTGTCTTCCATCTGTCTCTCTATTCATGCCACCTGCTTAGTCCTCCCTACTTTACACAGACTCAAAATATGTCAGGACTGAATTGTGCAGGACTACCCCCTTTTCTTCATCTCCCTCCACAGCACCAGATTCAGATGGCCCTCCATTCTGTCTCCCAACCCTCTTTACCTCAGTGGCTTCTCTCCCTTCCCTCCTCCAGATATTTAGCAAATTCTCTCCCAACAGAGTCCCACCCCCAAAACAACCAAAAAACCATAAAAGTTCTAAGGCCTGGTCTACATTAGGAAGTTAGGTTGCATTTATCTGCGTTAGTATGATTTTATAATCAATGAGTCTACACAACTAACCCCTTTTGCCTACTCTAAGGGGCTGTGTCTAGACTGGCCAGTTTTTCCACAAAAGCAGCTGCTTTTACGGAAAAACTTGCCAGCTGTCTACACTGGCCACTTGAATTTCCGCAAGAACACTGACGATCTCATGTAAGAAATCTGTGCTTCCTGCAGAAATACTATGCTGCTCCCGTTTGGGCAAAAGTTCTTTTGTGCAAAACCTTTTGCGCAAAAGGGCCAGTGTAGACAGCTTAGATTTGTTTTGCGCAAAAAAGCCCCGATCGCAAAAATGGCGATCAGGGCTTTTTTGCGCAAAAGCACGTCTAGATTGGCATGGACGCTTTTCCGCAAAAAGTGCTTTTGCGGAAAAGCATCCGTGCCAATCTAGGCGCTCTTTTCTGCAAATGCTTTTAACGAAAAACTTTTCCGTTAAAAGCATTTGCGGAAAATCATGCCAGTCTAGATGCAGCCAGGGTGTTTAAAGTCAATTTCTGTCCTCCTTAAGAAGAGTAGTGCTAGATTCACAACTGTCCTAGTGGTGCCAGCATTTGAGCTCAGAAAATGCACATGCATGTGTGCAAGGGTGTGTTGGTGTATCAAATCATGACCCCCAGGTTTGCTGCCGTTTGCAAAGGGTTTAAAGGGATAATCCCAAATAACAGTTTTCCCCCTCCCACTTTGCAGGTCTCCGAGGAAAGGGGGAGTTGCAGTCTGCAGGCATACGGGTGTGGGGTGGCAAACAGATTTTGAGATAGTGCAGAAGCAGCACTGTTAGTCAACATTCTTGGACTCCCGGAAGTGTCCCACGGTGCCCCAATGTGACCTCTCTGGCCAATACTTTCAACTCTGCTGCTCTCCCAAATACACAGGAAAAGCCCTGGGAAATTTTGAGTATCATATCCTGTTTGGCCAGCGTGACAAACACAGCAGCACACCTGACCATGAATTCCCAGGGTCACCAATGACCCTGGAATGTGCAGGAGATCCTGGATCTGATTTCTGCATGGGGAGAGGAATCTGTGCTGGCAGAGCTCTGAAGCAGCAAAAGAAACACTGCTATTTATGCCAAGATTGCACAGGGAATGGCAGAAAAATGATACAAGCAGGAACACCCAGCAGTGCCACATGAAAATAAAGGAGGTCAGGCAAGAGTATCACAAGACAAAGGAGTTCTGGACAAACCATAACGTAATGTGTAAGGTGTTTGCAATGTTTGCCACAGCAGTTTGAAGCTGAGCAGGATCCATGCTTGCCTTGCTAAGGCATCTGCACTGATAACCAGGGAAGAAAGGGTGCAAAAAGATTGTTTGCCATTGCTTCAAGCGGGGCGGGGGAGGGGAGAGCAAGAGGAGGGAGGAGATGGATGGAGATGGGAAGGCCAACAACATTGTACCCAGAAGCACTTACTGTTATGGTTTTGTCCCATCTGGCACTGGGAGCCTAACCCAGAATGCAAATGGTGATGGGAACTGGGGATGCCTCCCCACAGTGAAACAAAAAACAGGACTATGTAGTAAAGACTAACAAGATGGTTTATTAGGTGCTGAGCTTTTGTGGGCACTTTTAAATGACACTTTTAAATGTTAAAATGACTGCTTCAAAGACATTTTAACACCAGACTTGAAAGAGAATCCTCTGAACTGTCATTCATGCTTAAATTTGACCCTTTACACCTAGGTCTTAACAATGAAAGGCACTAATTACCTTACCCATTACAAAGATAGCTTCCCCAATTATAACCTCTAATATCATTAGCTCACAGACATTTACCTCCCCCCCTCATGCCCCTTCTGTTCTGAAATTTGTTTTGTCCTTTTCATATGTGTTCATTTTTTTTATTGTATCCTGTGGTATATATGGTTGTGCCAATTTTCTTCCACTATTTGATCTAAGGAAGTGGGTCTGGCCCATGAAAGCTCATCACCTAATAAACCATCTTGTTAGTCTTTAAAGTGCTACATAGTCCTGTTTTTTGTTTCTATCACTATTCCCCACAGTGAGTCACTGTTAAAGGCAGCCACATTACTGGGGACGCAACCTCATGTGCCCAATGAGGACACACACCTTTGACTTTGTAAATTTGGATGCTAAAGAGATGACCTTATTCAATTTGACCTACATTCATAGTGTAGACATACCTTAAGAAGCTGTTCTCTCCGGTTGAGTGTCCAGTCCCTCTCCCAGGATATGCCTGCTTGTCAGACTGTGAGCACTCTAGGGCAGGTGCTGTCCATTACTGTGTTTGTACAGTATCCAGGACAACGTGGTCTTGGTCTCAGTCCCTACCCTCTATGAACTAAAAACATACAAAGAAATAAATCTAGCTGTGTTTGGGGATGTCAAATCTCCTATAAATTATTTGTATGATCCAAGCACCAGGTAAGCAGTTTTCTGCTTCTAGGAACAAAGGTTCCATGCAGCGCAGGATCATCAGAACAAAACCAAGCTCTGGCTTCTTTCTAATGCTTCACACAAAACAGGATTGGACATAGTCCTACAGGCAGGACAGAACACAAGGTACAGGAAGAGCATTGTGGAGACCAGAGATGACCAGTTTGTGCTGTTCAATATGGTACCCTGTGACTTGTGTGTTTAGTCCAAACAACTTAGATTTCACATAATCAGTCCTTGCCCTGTGGATTATGTAGTGATTAGTCAAATCATCTTGGGGTACATCTACACTACAGTGTTAATTCCAGTTAACTTAATTCAAAATGGTTAATTTGAATTAAGCTAATTTGAATTAATGCATATACGCCCAAAACCTATTTCGAAATAGCGTTTTGCTATTTCGAAATAGTGCGTCCACACTGAGTGGACCCTGAACCGAAGTTAAGGCTGGCAGGAACCAGTGCTGGCAGGGCATCAGATTAGGACTTAGTATGTGGGGCTGCTGCCTGAGGCTAATTGAGCTCCGTGCTTAAAGGGACCCTACTCTGACCCCGGACAGACAGTTCTCAGGGCTACCTGCTTGCTTGTCTACCTCGATGAGGGACAGCAAAGCAGTCCTGTATTGGAGTGCCCTGAGTGCCCGTACTCTGGATACCACAGCACTCAGCCACATGGAGCTAGAGCTGCCCCTGGGCATGCCAGTGCATCTCGTGGGGTCGTTGCCATCAGCCCGGCTGCACTTGCTGCAGGCTGCCATCCGGGAGAGGGTTCATCGGGGGGGTTGTCAGGATCCAGGAGGCCCTGCAGGAGAGCGTCCACCCCGAGGAGACCTCAGAGCCACCCCGGTCCTCCTCACTGGGGGCTCGTGCCCTATTCCTCCTTCACGTCCTTCCACTTACCCCTACCTAGCCCCCCTTCCTGATGTCAAACAAGACACGTGTGTTCAAAAATAGAAACTTGGTTTATGAAACAAAACTGGGGGGGAAGGATTAACCTCTGGAGAGACTGGGAAAAGGAGGTAGGAGAGGAGAAGAGAGAGGGTGGGAGAGGGGAGGGGGAAACCTGGGAGGAGAGAGCTGGAAGGGGGAAGCAAGGGGAAGAAGGGGGAGGGGAAGCTCAGGGCCCAGGATTGGGGATCTCACCAGACCAACCTGATTTTCATGCAGACCTGCTCCTGGGTTTGCATGTGGCCTTTGGTGGCCAGGCTGGTGCTGAGATCATGGACGTTGGGGGCATCCTCCCAAACCTGAATAAGGTCCATGATCTCCACCCTGGACCAGGAAGGCGCCCGCCTTCTCCAGCCCCTGTCAGGCTCCTGGGAGCTGGCAGACTGCTCCTGGGGAGTGGTGGAGGGCTGGCTGCCAGTGGCTTGCTGGCTCATGTTTTGGGGCCACTGGGTATGGGCCCCGGTGGCCACTGCTGGCTCTGGGCTGGCAGGCTTGGAGCTGGCACAGTCACTATGGCCAGGGTCCCCTTTAATGGCTCCGGGGCTGGGGGAGAGGAGAGTAAGTTTTCCTGGTTGTGTCCAGAGTGGCCACCAGGGCTCCCTGGGAAGGGCTGGAGGCCCCCTATTTCGAATTAAGTGTCTACACAGCACTTAATTCGAAATAGCTATTTCAAATTTTGGCGTTACTCCTCATAGAATGAGGTTTATCAAATTCAAATTAAATGCTCCACTATTTCGAATTAATTTCAATAGCGGTTTGCATGTATAGATGCTATTAAAGTTAATTCAAAATAACAGCTGTTATTTCAAATTAACTTTGCAGTGTGGACATACTATTGGATAATTAACCAGTTAGGGGAGCTTGTTATCCACCAACATGATTAAGGGGCTGGAGCACATAACCTATGAGGAGAGACTGAGGGATTTGGGTTTGTTTAGTCTGCAGAAGAGACGAGTGAGGGGGGATTTGATAGCAGCCTTCAACTTCCTGAAGAGAGGTTCAAAAGAGGATGGAGAAAGGCTGTTCTCTGTAGTGACAGATGGCAGAATGAGGAGCAATGGTCTCAAGTTACAGTGGGGGAGGTCTAGGTTGGATATTAGGAAAAACTATTTCCCTAGGAGGGTGATGAAGCACTGCAATAGGTTACCTAGGGAGGTGGTGGAGTCTCCATCCCTAGAGGCTTTTAAGTCTCAGCTTGACAAAGCCCTGGCTGGGTTGATTTAGTTGGGGTTGGTCCTGCTTTGAGCAGGGGGCTGGACTTGATGACCTCCTGAGGTCTCTTCCAGCTCTAGGATTCTATATGCTGGCAAGCCAAAAGCAGAGGCCTAGGTGATGGCTGCCAAATAAAGTGATGGTATTATTTAGTCAGCTCTGACTCAAAGCTGCCAGACGATGTTATGCAAACTGGCTAGGAAACAACATGATCACTTTCCCCTGAGCTGGCTGAATACTGCCAGCAATTAGCCATCTGATAGTAACCCCTAGCAACAGAAGCTGACAAATGTATCCAAGCAGTACTATCAAAACATGTTGAGTTCATGAAACACCATCAAAAAGCATAGGACAATGAGAACTGTCCACCTAGATTAGACCAGGGTGCATCTAGGCTAGTATTCTGTCTCTGGATGTGGCCGGCATCAACAGCTTGCAAGGCAAGAACCCCTGAAAGAAGCTATAATATATAGGGTTGCCAAATGGTTGAAACAAAAATACTGAACACCCCCCCTTTCCCCCCCAAGGGAAATAATTCCGTTGAAGGGGAAAAAAAGGGGGGGGGGGGACAAAGTTGTTGAGAAAATAAAATAAAATAAAACAGCATGTCCCCTTTAAGAGTGAGTGCAGGGCTAGGAACAGGGGAGTAGTTGAGCACTAAGACCCAGGAGACAGCATTGCTTCCCCTAGGTCTTTTGGCTGGCAGCCATTTTGTGCCGGCAGCCGGGGGAACCAGGTAAGCGGGGGACCTGGGAGTGTTGGGAGCCAGGGGGGAGGCCGGGCGCTGAGTGTTTGTAGGGTTGCCAGGTACCCGGCATTTTCGCCTCCTGGCCGGGGAAAAGTTCAGAAAATACCGGACATTTTAGGTGTCCTGTATTCTCTGAATTTTTTTACCGGACAGGAGCCAAAAATAGCGGACTGTCCAGGTGAAATACCGGACACCTGGCAACCCTAGCAGCAGAGCCTGCTCTGCAAAGCAGCCACCTGCTACCCAAAGCAGAGAGGCAGACCCCAGGGCAACACAATGGCAGGGTGGAGCGACCACGGGTAGGAAGGTGACTCCCCCATAGCCAAGTCTTCGGGTGTCCCAGTGGAAAGAAGTGGGAATTCCACCCCACTCAGTTTTGGCTGAGAGCCCATGGAAAGCGCCTAAACAACCACAAATCACCTGTGGGCTTCTGTCCTGGACTACGGCTCCACACCCTGCTTGAACAGCGCCCGGGGACAGAGCTTCTTCTCCTGCCCAAGGCGTCACTCCTAGGCCAGAAGCAACCCAATTATGCCCCGCCTCCCAGCTACTCCCCCTGCCCCCTCCAGGCTTCCCAGGGACTCCCAGGCTGGGAGGCGGGGCCGTGATCGTCACTGGGAGCCTGTGATTGCACAGAAGCCTGGCGGGGGCGGCTGGGTGTCCCAGCCACCACCCTTCGCCCCTGCCAGGCTTCTGACACGGCCCCGCCTCCCAGCCTGGGAGTCCCAGCCAGTCCTCCCGCCCATGTCAGGCTCCCAGCCGGTGCCCAGCCGGAAAAATCATAGAATGCCGGACATTGCACATGTCCAGTATTGTCTGATTTTTTTCACTGAGCAGAGGGCATGGATACTGGACACCTGGCAACCCTAATAATACAACCTGCCCCATGCAAATCTCTCTGTCAAAATCCCTTAGCCAGAGGCCAGTTCCTGCCATGAAATGGAGGATGTCTATCCACTGCAATGCTCTGATCTATTTTAATATCTTCTATTCTAGCACTGAAAAGCCTCACTGTCCATGTAAATGACAAATCCTATTGATTTTTGCTAAACACTTGGTGTCACCTTATGGCAGTGAGTTCCACGAACTAATTGTCAATGTGTAGAAAAAACGATTAGCTATCCTTGCCTCCTTATAGTTTAATTTAGCGTCCCTCATTTTTGTATTAAGAGGGCATTACATTAACATTACAATTGTAAAAATCAAACACTCCTATGTTGTGGACACAAGATTTAATGTGATCTGTGCAACCTTAACTCTGTCCTCTTATGCATTATGAGGAATCTTTAATTACAGGATCAAATACTCTTTATTTAAGACCCATTTACCAAGCATGCCTTGTTCCTTGAGGTCAGTCAGAGGTGGCAGTAACACAAGGAGTTGGACCACACCCTCTTTGGTTGCCATTTATTGAGGCTTACCGCTAGGCCCTCCAGGGCTGAACTCCAGTATCTCTCTCCTGTCTCCAGGTAAGTCCTTCTGCGAGCTAGATCTCAGTTCAAAGTTTCAGGCTTGACTTGTCAGGAGCTTAGCCTCTCGGTCTCTAGCTTCCTGGCCTTTCTCCCTGTCAGGTCACTAGCAGGAACTGGGGGCCTACTACTACCAGACAGACATTAACTGGCAGAAGCTCAGCCTGCCCCAGCCCTCTTATTCGGGCTTCCAGGCCCAAGCCCTTCTCTCAATCAGGGTCTCTAGCAGAAGCCTCCTATTCACTGCAACTCCTCTTTGGAACATCTGTGGGTCTCCCTGCAGGGGCCTTTCACTCACATTTGCAATCCAGCAGACAGACAAGGACACTCTACAGCCCTGTATGGAGCTTTTTAAATTCTGCTCCTAATATGATGGCAACGGGTGCTGCAGGATCCACGCCCCCTTCATTGCAGCCTCCTGCAGCTCGTCATAGGACAGTCAGCCTGATCCTTCCAGTTGTGGCTCATTCTGTAATCAGAAGTGGGCCCTCTAGCCCCAAAGGGATCCCCTTCCTAATCTCATGCACAGGAGGCTGGAGCACAGGCAGTGAGACACTGAAAAGTCTCACTGTTGAATAATTATTTTTATCCTCATCATTAATTGTATGGCTCGTTGCTTTAGTTAGGCACCATGAAAACCAAACACAGGGTTATTCACCACTACTATTTAGCCTTCTTTCACAGCATGATGGGCTATTAGAACTGGAAGAGACCTCAAGAAGTTATCAAGTCCAGTCCCCTGCCCTCACAGCAGGACCAAGTACCATCTAGGTTAGAGGTCGGGGGCCACTTTTTTGGGTTGGGACTCACTGATCCACAGAAAAATCAGTCAGGGGCCGCACACAAATGAGAAGCAACCCCGCCCCCCAATATAGCCCCAAAGTAAGAAGGAGAATGACATTCCCCACATTCTCCTCACACACAAGAGCCTTGCAGGGCCCAGGCTAGTAGACTTTGTGTGTTCCCTATGGGAGGACAGCAGAGGAGCTGGAGCACCATGCAGACTCCCCATTGCTGTGGGGGTTGCCCCAAGCCTTCAGGGCTGGATCCAGACAAGCTGGGGATTCATTTGGCCCCTGGGCCTTAGATTCCTCACCCATGATCTACATTATTCATAATAGATGTCTGCTTAACCTGCTCTTAAGTATCTTCAATGATGGAGATTCCACAACTTCCCAAGGCAATTTATTCCAGTGTTTAATCACCCTGGGTATGTCTACACTACCCCGCTAGTTCGAACTAGGAGGGTAATGTAGGCATACCGCACTTGCAAATGAAGCCCGGGACTTGAATTTCCCGGGCTTCATTTGCATAAGCGGGGAGCCGCCATTTTTAAAACCCCGCTGGTTCGAACCCCGTGCAGCGCGGGGCTCTACACGGGGCTCAAACTAGGTAGTTCGGACTAGGCTTCCTATTCCGAACTACCGGTACACCGGGGTTCGAACCAGCGGGGTTTTAAAAATGGCGGCTCCCCGCTTATGCAAATGAAGCCCGGGAAATTCAAATCCCGGGCTTCATTTGCAAGTGCGGTATGCCTACATTACCCTCCTAGTTCGAACTAGCGGGGTAGTGTAGACATACCCCTTGACAGCTAGGAATTTTTTCCTAATGTCCAACCTAAATCTCTCTTCTTGCAATTTAAGCCCATTGCTTCTTGTCCTATCATCAGAGGCCAATGAGAACAATTTTTCTCACTCATCCTTGTAACACCCTTTTAGGTACTTGAAAACTGCTTTCATGTCCCCCCTCAGTCTTCTCTTTTCCCAACTAAACAAGCCCAGTTCTTTCCGTCTTCCCTCATAGTCATAGGTCATGTTTTTTAGACCTTTTATCATTTTTGTTGCTCTTCTCTAGACCTTCTCCAATTTCTCCATGTCTTTCTTGAAATGTGGTACATGGAAATGGACACAATACTCCAACTGAGGCCTAATCAGTGCCGAGTAGAGCGGAAGAATGACTTCTCGTGTCTTGCTCACAACACTTGTGAATGCATCCAAGAATGCACATGAAACTGATTGTTCCTTCCTAAGTGGAGTACTTTGCAGTTGTCTGTATTAAACTTCATTTTATATACCTCAGACCATTTCTTCAGTTTGTCCAGATCATTTTGAATTATGACCCTATCCTCCAAAGCACTTGCAACCCCTCTCAGGCTATGTCTAAACTGCAGAACTTTTTCAAGGTATCCTGGAAATGCTCTGCCAAGTCCAAGGAATTCGTCTGCTTTTCTGAAAAAAAAATTCAGAAAAGCAGATGCGTTTTTTTGGCATCCCTGTAAATCTCATTCTACAAGAAAGAAGGGATGTTCCAAAAGAAGGCTTTTTTCCAACATTTAGCCCCGTGTATACAGGCCAAATGTCAGAAAAGCGTCTTTTTCAATCTTTTCTTTGTAGTGTAGACATAGCCTCAGATTTGTATAATCTGCAAACTTTATAAGCTTACTCTCTATGACATTATCTACATCAGTGCTGAAGATATTGATCAGAACCAGTCCCAAAACAGAACACTGCGGAATCCCACTTGTTATGCCCTTCCAGCAGGACTGTGAACCATCAATAATTACTCTCTGAGAACGGTTATCTGGCCAGTTATGCACCCACTTTATAGCAGCTACATCTAGCTTGTATTTCCCTAGTTTATTAATAAGAAGGTCACATGAGACCATATCAAATGCTTTACTAAAGTCTAGGTATACCACAAGCGCCCTTCCCTGTTATCCACAAGACTTGTTATCCCATTAAAGAAAGCTCTCAGATTGGTTTGATATGATTTGTTGTTTACAAATCTATGCTGGCTGTTACCTGTCATGTTATTGTCTTCCAAATGTTTTCAGGTGAATTTCTTAATTATTTGCTCCATTACCTTTCCTGGCATAGAAGTTAAGCTGACTAGTCTGTAGTTTCCTGGGTTGTTCTTTATAGATGGGCACTATATTTGCCCTTTTCCAGTCTTCTCTACCCTTCCCACACCCTCACCTCTTACCCTAGCCATGAGCCACCTCTTGCACTCCAACTCCTGCCCGAGTCTGCACCCTGCACTATGCACCAGCCCAGAGCTCCCGCCTGCACCCCAGCCTTCTGCCTCCGTTCAGTGAAAATGTGTGAGCACAGGTGAGAGACAGTGAGTGACAAGTGGGAGAGGTGATGGAGTGAGTAGGGGCAAGGCCTAGGCAAAGGGGCAGGGCAGGGGTGAGACATGAGGGCAGAGGCAGGGCATATGTGTTTTGTTTGCTGTAATCAGAAAGTTGGCAACCCTAATTAAGGTTGCATTCCTAATTCTGACATTCCCTCATAGTTGAATGCTTGCAACCTTAATGGCAGTTTTTAATGTAAATTTTGTATTGTGATAAGAGAGAGAGACTCTCATTATCTGTCTCAGAAGTGTAGCTGTGTTAGTCTGTAACTGAAAAAACTTAAAAAACAATGAATGCTGCATAACTATTAGTTGTTTTTTAAGTTCTCCATTTAAGCATGAATGTAATCTATTCACTGGGTAGAGAGGCAGGTCTGGGTATCATGGGAATGGCAGCTTATCAGCTCTGATCTTTCCTGTGATTTACAGGCATAAATCTAAAACAGAAAGTTTAGTAGCATCTGTAAATATTTTAGGTGAGTTCCGTGTGATCCGATTTCCTAATGCTGATTCAGTATGATCACTGAATCTTCCTTTGGGATCCCAGCAATGCAAACCCTATTAGCAGGGGACAAAAGAGAAAACAAAACATTACCAGAAAAATCTTTCCTAAAATGTTTCATGAAAAGTGAACACTCAGCAGAGCTGAGCTTCCTGCATAGTGAGAGTTGGCCTGCAAGTTAACAGGAAATCACTGCTTCCTGCCTGCAGAGGAAGTGCCCTATCTAGTGTCTCTGATCAAAAACAAACAGCACTACAATTAAACAAACAAAGGGCCCAAAGCTCTAGCGGCTTGGAGGTCTGGGTCACCTCCAGTATTAGGGAAGTGAGTCCAAAAATAAAAAGCCTGTAACCTTGTAAAAGGCCCTTATCCTCTTCCCTTCTCACTGCTGTTCCTTCCATGGCAAATGCCCAAACCCAAGAGTCAGGGCAGCCTTGTTTTTCACATTCATGAGGTCAGTACTGAAGCTGAATAAACCAAGTCATACTGGCTGGGGCATTGACCAGCAGTGTTATTCCTGATTTAAACAACAGAAGGTTCACAGAGATGGGGGAACCCTACTGCTTGCAACCAGAGCTGCATTTAGGGTACATCGACATAGAGGCGCTATTTTGGGATAATGTCCATTATCTTAAAATAGCGTTCTGCGTGTCTTACCAGCACGCTCGTAATTTTGAAATATATTCAGAATAACATGCTTCTTCTTCCAGCTTCCTGTAAGCCTTTTTGCATGAGGATTAAGAAAGATGCCGGAATATCAATTTATTTTGAAATTAGCGGTGTGTAGACAGTCCCTTGTTTTGAAATAAGCTACACAATTTGCATAGCTCAAATTGCATAGCTTATTTTGAGGTACTCGCTACTGTGTAGACATACCTCTAGGCATCAGCCCTAAAGGGCCACAGGAGTTGTCAAATATTTTTTGTCAAGGTCAACATTTCTTGGTCAAGGTTTCACAAAGCCCTGGCTGGGATGATTTAGATGAGGTTGCTCCTGCTCTGAGCAGGAGGTTGAACTAGATGGTCTCCTGAGCTCTCTTCCAATCCTCATCTATGATTCTATTATTGTAAGTTATAGTCACAGCTAAGAGAAAATAATTTTAAAAACCAGCAGTAATGGTAATTATAAGTAAACTAGCAGATGTACCTGGCATTGCTCGGGTCCATAAGTTAATTAAGGTTTTTCTTTTTGTTTTGAAAATAAAAGGAAAATGTACATGCTTTATTAAAATGCTTGTATTTTTCAAAAATACCATGTTATTTTTATGAAGCTCATTTTTATTTTGGATTTCTTTAAAAAAGGAATTGTTAAAATGTTTCTGTTAAATTTCTTTTGGTAAATTTTTAAAAACAGAATTCCACCAAGAGTATTTTTTTTCTTCATCCCTATAAATTCTTATCATTCACTATATTTTAACAAAAAAGGGCTAAAAGTCTGTTTGGTTTCAAATAAGATTTTCTTCAAGTTTTCAAACTTTAAGCATTGATTTAGCTGTGCCAAAACAGAGCACTAGTCCAAATTTCTCCATTTTAATTATTCTCTATAAGGCTTATTGAGAAGCAATCCTACTCCAGATTCAACCTATTTTTCTGCCTCATCTTGTTTCAGTTTCTTTCAACATTTTCTTGGGTATGTCAATTGTGAGGACAGTATTTGCTTTGGTGATTCTTTCGTGGGCAAAGCCCACTTCCTCAGATGAGCTTGAGTGGAGAAAAAAGGGGGACCCTCAGAATATATAGAAGAAAAATAAGAGAGTGTGGAAAGAAAAAAAATCTGTTAATTGTAGTGCTGTTGCTAATTAGGTTAATTGAGTGGTATGGAAGTGTCCCATACTTAGCTTTTAATGTCAATGGAGTGTTGAATGTAAGGAAAGTTGGTTTTGTAACAGTTCAAGTCTTTGTTCAACCTCAGGACAACAGTGTCAAATTTATATATTAAGGTCAGTTCCACACACTCTCTCTGTAGTTGGCTTGTGAAATTCCTTTGTAGAAGAATGGCTAAATTTAAATCCATTAATGAATGCCCAGACAGGTTAAAATGTTTCCCTACAGGTTTCTGCGTGTTACCATTTCTAATATCTGATGGGTGTCCACAGATGGAGAAGGCCGACTCATTTCAAACAAAGCCCCAGGATTGCTCTGGCCTTTTAATTTTCTTTTTGTTACAGTCCCTTTCATACTGGGGAAGGGCACAGCCCTGGCCAGCCCCAGAAAATTCCTTTAGCCACAGAACTCATATGGCATGAGTAATGGCTGGCCAAGTGACATCCAAGCCCAGCTAGGAGGACCCTGTGAAGGGATACCATGCAGAACTAGTCTTCCAAATGTAGGGCTCACCCTGTGAGGAGTTTATGTGAGGACCTTACTGCCCAGCTCCTGTCAGGCTGGAAGAACAAGAAGGAGACATGAGGTGCATGGAGGGGCCCATTCCAGCTTACACAGTTCTAGAGAGGCTGATGCGCATGCACCCCCCTTGGACAATATCTCCTATTTGTGCCCATCCAAAGTGAGTCCTAGAGTGGCGATGTTCATGGGCCAAGGACAGGAGGGGGCCCTACTCAGGTTGGGCTCCCAGACCTCAGGCATCAACAGAAATACTATTTCTAAGAAAAAGGGGATATATAGGGCACATGAATCTCCCATGGGAAGGAACAGCAGAAAAGGCTCGGAAACCTCTGCTGAACCACTCCAAACAGGCAGACATCTCCTCCCACAGGAAGGGAAAGAGCTGGTTGTAGGCTTGGGGGACAGAACACAAACCAGGACACCATCGTAAAGAGAATGGGGACTTCTCCAAGCCAGCCTGCCTGCTGACATTTCTTCAGCAGCAACTTAATTTAAGGGACTGGAGCATGGGCTGATGGGGAAACAGGAAGTAAGACCTGTCTCACAGGAGAGTGAGGCCACCTGTTAAAATGGCTGCACACACTTTAAAGAGACAGGCAGGATGCTGTCAGAGTAAAATGAAGAATACTGTATTGAATCTAGCTGAAAGTTCAGAGGACAGGTTTTAAATATTTGAAATTATCTGGAAAAGGGGCTGAGTAGTGAGGAGACAAAAGTTGCAGGCAACACTAGGTTTTTTTTAGTTAGTTAAGACAAAGAAGGTTGTGAGAAGAGTTGGGCAAATAAGGGTATGTCTACACTACAAAGTTAGTTCGAACTAACGGACGTTAGTTCGAACTAACTTTCATAGGCGCTACACTAGCGCTCCGTTAGTTTGAATTTAATTCGAACTAACGGAGTGCTTAGTTTGAACTAGGAAAACCTCATTTTACGAGGATTAAGCCTAGTTCGAACTAGCTAGTTCGAATTAAGGGGTGTGTAGCCCCTTATTCGAACTAGTGGGAGGCTAGCCCTCCCCAGGTTTCCCTGGTGGCCACTCTGGCCAACACCAGGGAAACTCTTCTGCCCCCCTCCCAGCCCCGGACCCCTTAAAGTGGCAAAGGCTGGCTACGGTGCCCGTGCCAGGTGCAAGCCTGCCAGCACCCAGCCAGCAGACCCTGCACCTGGCATGGCACGAGCCACCCACCCGATGCCCCCAGCCCTCCCCCTCTTCCCGGGACCAGGCTGGCGGCTCCCGGGAGCTTGCCCGGGACCGCAAGAGGCGGGCACCCGCCTGGGCTAGTGCACACATCGTGGACCTCGTCCACGATCTCCGCACTAGGCACAGGAAAGTGGCCAGCTAGGGCAGGAGAGCTGCCAGCCTGGCCACCCAGGAGCAGGTGTGCAAGAGAATCAAGGGGGTCCACTGAGATCCCCGACCCTGAGCCCTGAGCTTAGAATGGCCGTCCTGGGTCAGACCAAAGGTCCATCTAGCCCAGTAGCCTGTCTGCCGACAGCGGCTAGCCCTAGGGACCCTGGAGGGGATGGCCCGAAGACAGTGACCAAGCCATTTGTCTCGTGCCATCCCTCTCCAGCCTTCCACAAACCTTGGGCAGGGACACCACTCCTACCCCCTGGCTAATACCACTTCTTGGACCCAACCTCCATGACTTGATCTCACTTCCCTTTAAACTCTGTTCTAGTTCTAGCCCTCACAGCCTCCTGCAGCAAGGAGTTCCACAGGTTGACTCTTTGCTTTGTGAAGAACAACTTTCTGTTACTAGTTTGAAGCCTGCTACCCATTCCTTTCCTTTGGTGTCCTCTAGTCCTTCTTTATGGGAACTAATGAAGAACTTTTCTGTATGCACCCTCTCCACCCAACTCCCGATTTTAGAGACCTCTATCCTGTCCCCCCTCTGTCTCCTCTTTTCTAAGCTGAGAAGTCCCAGTCTCTTTAGCCTCTCTTCATATGGGACCTGTTCCCAACCCCTGATCATTTTAGTTGCCCTCCCCTCTCCCAGCCTCTCTCTTCCCCTCTCCCACCTCCTTTTCTCAGTCTCCCCCAGTTTTGTTCAATAAAAACAGATTCCATTTTTGACCACAATTGTCCTTTATTTTGTACATCAAGAAAAGGGGCTAGGGAAGGGTAAGTGGAAGGAGGTGAGGGAGGAATGGGGTACGAGCCCCCGATGGGGAGGACTGGGCTGGCTCTGCGGCCTTCTGGGGGTAGAAGCTCTCCTGCAGCCCACCAATTGTCCCCTCTCCCCAGATGGCAGCCTGCGGCAAGTGCAGCTGGTCTGATGGCCGAGTGCTGTGATGTGCCCAGTGTGGGCACTCCGGGCAATCCAAGCCAGGACTGCTTTGCAAGCGGGGCACCCCTGAGAACTGTCTGTCCGGGGTGGGGGTCAGGACCCTTTAAGCGCAGCCCTCGGCTAGCCTGAGACAGCATCTCCATGCTCTAAGTCCTCCTCTGATGCCCTGCCGGCACTGCTTCCGGCCATCCTTAAGCCTGGTTCAGGGTCCAATCAGTGTGGACGCGCTAGTTCGAATTAGCAAAACACTAATTCGAACTAGTTTTTAGTTCTAGACGCATTAGTTCGAATTAGCTTAGTTCGAATTAACTAATTCGAACTAAGTTAGTTCGAATTAGCGCTGTAGTGTAGACGTACCCTAACTGATTTTTTTTGGTTGTTGGCAGTTGTGATTGGAAAAAAAAAGTGTTAAACTCAAATGAAAGCTAGAAAAATACCCAACCTTTCAGCAAATCAACAGAGTTTGGCTGGTCAAAGCCTCACTTGGAACAAAACACTTCGCTTCCAAGCATTTTTTTAAGGGCTGGTATCACAAAACAGGAGATATTGATGCTCCCTGTAAAATATTTAGAGCCATAGGGTATGTCTACACTACCCTCCTAGTTCGAACTAGGAGGGTAATGTATGCATACCGCACTTGCTAATGAAGCCCGGGATTTGAATTTCCCGGGCTTCATTAGCATAAGCGGGGAGCCGCCATTTTTAAATCCCCGCTGCTTCGAACCCCGTGTAGCGCGGCTACACGGGGCTCGAACTAGGTAGTTCGGACTAGGGTGCCTATTCCGAACTACCGGTACACCTCGTTTCACGAGGAGTACCGGTAGTTCGGAATAGGACCCTAGTCCGAACTACCTAGTTCGAGCCCCGTGTAGCCGCGCTACACGGGGTTCGAAGCAGCGGGGATTTAAAAATGGCGGCTCCCCGCTTATGCTAATGAAGCCCGGGAAATTCAAATCCCGGGCTTCATTAGCAAGTGCGGTATGCATACATTACCCCGCTAGTTCGAACTAGCGGGGTAGTGTAGACATACCCATAGTTATTGCTGCAAGGATGTGGGAGCCATGAGTTCCATCCCCCCCTTCACCTAGCGTTGCCAGATGGTTTCAACAAAAATACCGGACACACTTGATATTACATCACAATCTACATTGCATCTTATTGAGAAAATACCCGACATTTATATTTTCTCTATTTGGTTCCCGAACAGAAAGCTCAAATACTGGACTGTCCGGTTCAAAACCGGATACCTGGCAACCCAACCTTTGCCTGATGGGAAGTAGGGATTTGAGCTTGGGTGCCCACTGCCCAGGGTGGGGAAAGAGGCACCCTGACCTCTGGGTTATGCAGTGCTTAGAGGCAGAGCTTCCTTTACCTCTCCGGTTTGAAGCTGTTCCACTTGACTGCTCATTGGAGCAGACACTTGAATGTGGGTTTCGAGGTGAATACTCTGACCACCAAATTACAGAGTCATTTGCATTGTGCCTGTGTATTCCAATGGTTATTCAAGTATTTTATACACACAAGAACAGCATCAACAGAAGAGACTGTGGAAGGTTGCCAGAAGGTGATCACTGCTAAGCTACAGTAAGGAGACCTCTCTTAATAAAAATATGACTCCACCTGAGAGCCTGAAGGAACGGTGTCAGCTGTATACCTGAGTCCCAGCAGCGATTCTCTTTGGCTTTCTTGCCGGAGCACACTGTTAGGCTACGTCTACACTACAAGTTTTCTAGGCAAAAAATATGCTAATGAGGGACTCATTTGCATGAGTTGCAATCTCATTTGCATATTTTCTGCAGATCCGTTTTTGCGCTGGGGTTTTTGCGAAAGAAGTAGTGTGGACATTTTATTTTTGCGCAAAAACCCCTTTTTCTGCAAGATCGGTATACAATCTTACAGAAAAAGGAGTTTTTGCACAAAAAGAAAAGGTCCACGCTGCTTCTTTTTGTGCAAAAACCCCAGGACAAAAACGGATCAGCAGAAAATATGCAGATGAGATCACGACTCATGCAAATGAGCCCTCATTAGCATATTTTTTACTGAGAAAACTCATAGTGTAGACGTAGCCTTACTGTTTTCATGCAACTGTAAAAGACAGGAATTCTTCTTATGCCAGTTGCATAGAATGTAGCAACACCCCAACTCCATGGGCCAACCTTTTTTTCATGGCTTGGCAGGCTGGCCATTTGCCCAGCACTAAGCCTGTTTTTGGAGCAGTTTGGCCCTATCCGACATTGTACCTGGTTTTATCTGGTATCATTGCCTCTGCCTGTCTGCATACAAAGTCACTGTGATGGGGGTAGTGCAGTGTGCTGTGCAAAATGGTATTCTCCATGTGACTTGATCTCACATACACCATGTGAGCAAGATCACGCTGCTGAGAGGATTATGCAGGTGAGGATGGGCTTCAACTGCATCAGAAGTACTGGAATGTCAGAAGTTCAGGGTATGCATAAGTGGCCCCCTTATTGTTTTTTGCAAATACCCAGGCACTTCATCAATGTCAGGTGTTGGTGTTTTTATTAGAGAAGAAGCTCAGTGATTTATGCTGCTGAGACATATTACATACAAAAACAGATTTTTTTAAAATGTTTCGGAAAGGAAAATACTTATCATGGTTTCTGCTGTGGTCAACCTGCAGAAAGGTGATAATAATAATAATAATAATAATAATAAATAAATTTGTATTGTGATTGCACCTTGCATTTGAGTCATGGTTGAGGTCTGTATTGTGATTTATGCTGTATAAACAGATGGTCCTGGGCCCAAAGACCTTATAATATACTAATGATTTTGGCAGCACCTTTTGTCTGAGGGGGTCACAGATGTTAAGAACATTAACTTACAATCACTTTCTGATAAGTTATTGTTGCCCCCATATTACAAGAAGAGAAAATGGAGGCACAGAAGCCACATAATTTGCGCATGTGCATAATGGAAGGTTTGCAAATGGATTCACAGATTCCAAGGCCAGAAGGGGTCAGTGAGCTCATCTACTCTGATCCCCTGAGTAACACAGACCACAGGACTAGCCTGGATCTGCATTTGAACTAGAGAAGATCCGTTGGAAAAACATCCAATCTTACTTTTAAAAGCATGGTGATGGAGAAGGCACCACGGCTCTTGTTAAATTGTTCCAGTGGTTAAGTAATCTCATGTGTTCCAAACATTGGTAAATATCAATAGCATGGCTTTGATTGCTCCTTGGCCAATTTCTTTAACACTCTTTTGTGCAAGTTATCTGGCTCTGCAGATTTAAAAATATTTAACTTTAGCAGTTGCTATTTAAACATTCTGCCTTGTTACTTCAATGATGCCACAACTTTCCCCCTTATTCTTAATCCATTTATCTTTAATCTTTAGATCTTCATGATGTCAGAACAAGCCGGCACACAAGGAAGCCGAGGAGCCCATTTCATTGTAAGCAATGACGATGAGAATGAGCTCTCTGCTGACATCTAGTGATGGGCTATGGAAGAGGACGACAGGGGCTGATCTTGCTTGTCTCTCTTTCCCCCGCCCTCTACCTTGGTGCTCAGCCTACTGGGATTGTTTGTCTAAATGATCACTTTTGTTTGGTGGTGTATCCCCAGCTCTTTTGTTAATGGAGCAGGCGTAATAAAGGGCTATTATTCTTGAGGTGTAAATCCAGGGCAGTGGAACTGTTTGTGCTGTGCCTCTTCAAGGTACCCCGGGGGTGATGTATAATTGTCTGAGGTCTCTGGGTGGGGGCTTGAGCTGGTTTTGTGTTGTGTTGTTGAGAAGGAATCCCTGGCCCTTGTTGCTGCCAGCTCTGACTAGTGGAAGTGTTAACGGAATGTTTTCATTCCCAGATCTCAAAGCACTGAGCAAAGGAAGATCAGTGGGGAGCATTACCCAAGCTTCCTGACTCAGTTAGTGCTCTGGCAGAGGACTATGCTGCTTCTAGTCCACTGTCCTGCATTCTATTGTGCCTTGTTCCACATGGCAACTGCTGAGGAATAGCCCTGCTTCCCAGTCCCCCAGAACCCTGACAATTTAGGGGGTAGGCAGTCGGGAGAAACTGTCCTCTCTGCCCCAAGAGACCCGGCTGTCTACACTGCTCAAGTGGGAAGCTGAGCTCTGCTTAAGGGGGACAAGTGACTCCTTACTCAACAGGAGCTTGGCTTGCTGGAAGGAGGGTGCAGGGCTGAGCTGCAAGAAAGTGCCACTCTGAGTGGAGGGATTGGTCCAGGGAGCAGTCCAAGAGCCCAGCCACAGCCAGTCTGGCAGAGATCCAGCCCCAAAGGAGGATGTGCATGAAGACTGGGGCGGGGGGGCAGTTGAAGCCTGGCCTACGCTATAAACCTAGCCTGACAGAACAAGGTCCCTTCTACTGACCTAAGTCACTTGTAATGTTGACTTAATCTCTCCACCTCCGCAAGAGGCATAGTGCTTAATTCAATGTTGATGGGTTGACAGAGAGGTAGTGTAGATGCATCATTGTTTAAATCAACTGAACTGGCCTCCAGGAGGTATCCCACAATATTGAATGTGGTAAATCTTCTTGGTCTGTCTGTGGGGAGCAGAGTCCATGCAAACACTGCTCTAATCCAGCAACAGAAACGTTGACACCTACAAAAAGCTTTCATGAGGTCTGGGGGAGGAGGTCTATGCCAGGGACATGCAGCAGGGCCACGTAAATGTCAAAGAACTTCACTGGCATATCACAAGACAAAGGAGATGAACAGTCATTCTGGTTCTGCACCTCCGACGTGCCTCTTCTTCAATGAGCTGCACTGGATTCTCAGTGGTGACCCCTCTACTACCCCAAATGTAGCATGGATACCACACAGGAGTCTGAGTCCTGGGCCTCCTCAGGCACCAACGAGGAGGACATTCTGGAGCCGGGAGAGGAGGAAAACGGGGGAAAGGTGAGTGGGATGGTTTCTCCCTGAGATCCAGGAGCTATTTCTAACCTCAAGCAACCCAGCCAGATGTAGGACAGCATCTTGGCCAAGTGTGATGCCAGGGAAGGCACCACTGGGGAGTATGGAATTCCAATCATATAGAAGGGATTACATGCTCTTATACTTTATGTTTAATATGAGGATAAAAATGAAGTGTGTCGGTATTTGAGTGCCATTGGGGCCGACTATGCAGAGGGTGTCCCCTAAAAAACACAGTTTGTGTGCACAGGGATGGCCTGGGAATCCTCTGTGCAGATCTCCAGGAAACTTTCATGGGGATACAATGCAGAAGGTTGCTGGGAAGGGCTGCCTTGTTTCTTCCACCATAGTAGGACTCTTTCCCATGCACATCCACTATTAGCTCTGCTAGTATCATTGTGGTGCACAGCATAGCAGCATGAGGACCAGGTCTGTACCCAGACACTTGCAGCATTGGCTCAGTTGCCACCTCTGTGGCTGTCAGGAGACTGATATCACATAGGGTCACCTCAGGCAGACTGTGGAAGTTTTCATTACATGTGCTCATACCCCCAAGCAATATAGCATATGATCCCCCCACTCACAGTGATTTCTGGGTCCCTCAGCCATGGCCTATGTGCAGGGATTGACATTGACCTCAGAATCTGCAAGCCCAGGGCAACTGCTACCAGCAGAGTTAGGAGAAGGGAGGTTAGGATTCCTGTGTTCTTTCACAGCCACAATTCCCTCTGCCCCGGAGCCAAGCTTCGGACAAAGACCAGGTTTAAGGAGGCTAAACACACCGGCCATGGTGCTGGGGGTGGGGCCATTGTCCACCTGTGCTCCTGACGAGGGTTGCCCAGAAGTTGCAGCACAGGGCCCATTGCTCATGCCACTGTGCCACACTCACCATGACGGGAACAGCAAACTTGTTCATTGAACAGCTAAGGAGACTAATTCAGTTCTGACTTACACTTCAGTGTAACAAAGGGAGTGATTATTAAATAGCACCTTTGTCCTAGACCCAGGACAGGCATGCACTGAAAATAGCGGCCTTGTGCTTTGCATGCCTGACAGAGGCCTTCAGCACAACCTCCAGACCTGCAGAGGCTTCTGCAGATTAGAAGACAGAAAAAGAGGAGGTGTGAAACATGTTCAATGAGACATGAGCATCCCAGGACCGTGGACATGGAGCTAAGAGGATGTCATTGTCTAAAACTAGACCCAGAACGGAAAGCAGGAGAGCAGCCCAGGAACATGGGCGTGAACTCTAGTTCAAACTAACGAAAGATCTGTTCTCCACGCTGCAGAGGAAGGTGAAAACCCTTATGGTCTCAGACAGTCTTAGAAGAAAGTACTTCAAATATGGTCATTAGTTAGACCCTGAACACATGGGTGAGACCCATCAGCCAGATACCTGGGAACAAATTCTCTCTAGTAACTCAGAACCCATCCCATTTAGCATCTCATCTCCTGTTGTCAGGGCCCAAGCACAGGCCCCCTCCCACATACATACCACAATTTGCAGGCTGGGCTGGACCCCCAGATAAAGTGTATCTTTCTCCCTCCCCGCCCCCATCTGAGGGCCCTGCCTGTCACTGGAGATATTTCTTGATAGCAGTCATAGATGGGCCACATGCCATTGTAAGCAATCTCAGCATATCATCTCATCTATAAATTGATCAAGTTCAATCTTAAACGAGATTTGGCATTTTTCCCTTTGACGGTTTGATGTTGGGGGGCAATCCAGACTGGTGTGGGCTGTGTCACCATTTACTCTGCTATGCCTCATATTACTTTGCCTCTGTAGCTCTCTTCCTGGGATGCTTACAGTCAGCAATAAGCAAGCAGGTCACACACTGAGGCTACGTCTACACTGTGCTGTTTTACGCAAGAAAAATGCAAATGAGGCAAAGTGTGGAATATCGCCATGCCTCATTTGCACAATTAATGAGCAGCCACTTTTTGCGCAAGAGGCTTTTGAGCAAAAAGGAGCCATCTATATGGCTCCTTTTTGTGCAAAAACCCCCTCTTGCACAAGAGCCGTTCTGCTTTTTTTTTAGGAAGAACAGCTTTTGTGCAAGATGGGGATTTTGCACAAAAATGTCTTATGCATAAGCGCGTCTACACCTCAAAAGCGCATCGCAAAAATGATGTGCTTTTGCGCAAGAGAGAGTCCACACTGCATGCACACTCTTGCACGAGAAAGCTCTGATGGCCATTATTAATTTTTCTGCACTAGAAATGCTTGCAGAGCATCCACACATGCCTTTTTGTGCAAGAGCTGTAGCACAAAAAGGAGTTATTCCTTGTGGGGAGAGGAATAACTACCAGTAAAAGCTCTCTGTCCTGTCTATTTACTGTAATTTTTTTTGCGCAAAAACGCGCTTGAGGTGTGGACACTACAAGGTATTTGCTCAAAAACCTTGTAGCGTAAACATAGCCCTAATGACTGATGATGTGGGAAAATCTGAAGTACTCAATGCTTTTTTTCTCTCTGTCTTCACAGATGAGGTCAGCTCCCAGACTGCTGCTCCAGGCAACACAGTAGGGGACGGAGGTGGGCAGCCCTCAGTGGAGAAAGAACAGATTAAGAACTATTTAGAAAAGCTAGACATACAAAAATCCATGGAGCTGGATTTAATGCATCCGAGTGTACTGAGGGACTTGGCAAATGTCATTTCAGATCTTTTGGCCATTATTTCTGAAAATTTGTGGAGATCGGGAAAGGTCCCAGATGATTGGAAAAAGGCAAAGGTAGTGCCCATTTTTAAGAAAGGGAAGAAGGACAACCAGGGAACTATAGATCGGTCAGTCTCACATCAGTCCCTGGAAAATTCATGGAGAGGATCTTCAAGGAATCTATTTTGAAGCACTTGGAAGAAGGGAATGTGATCAGGAATAGTCAACATGGATTCACCAAGGGCAAGCCGAGCCTGACCAACCTAATTAGCTTTTATCATGAGGTAATTGGCTCTGTAGACATGGGGAAGTCAGTGGATGTGATATACCTTGACTTTAGCAAAGCTTTTGATACAGTCTCCCACAATATTCTTGACAGCAAGTTAAGGAAGTATAGATTGGATAAATGGACTGTAAGATTGATGTAAGCTGGCTAGATTGTCAGGCCCAATGGGTAGTGATTAACGGCTTCATGTCAGGTTTCTAGTGGAGTGCCCCAAGGATCGGTTCTAGGGCCAGTTTTGTTTAACATCTTTATTAATGACCTGGATGAGGGGATGGATTGCACCCTCAGCAAGTTTGTGGATGACACTAAGGGGGAGAGGTAGATACGTGGGAGGGCAGGGATGGGGTCCAGAGTGACCTAGACAGATTAGAGGATTGGGCCAAAAGAAATCTGATGAGGTTCAACAAGGACAAGTGTAGAGTCCTGCACTTGGGATGGAAGAATCCCAAGCTTTTTTACAGGCTAGGTACCGAATGGCTAAGTAACAGTTCAGAAGAAAAGGAGCTGGGGATTACAGTGGATGAGAAGCTGAATATGAGTCAACAGTGTGCCCTTGTAGCCAAGAAGGCGAATGGAATATTAGGTTGCATTAGAAGGAGCATTGCCAGCAGATCTAGAGAAGTGATTATTCCCCTGTATTTGGCTCTGGTGAGGCCACATCTGTGTCCAGTTCTGTCCCCTCCTCCCCCACTACAGAAAGGATGTGGACTCATTGGAGAGGGTCCAGCGGAGGGCAACCAAAATGATTAGGGGGCTGGAGCAAATGACCTATGAGGAGAGGCTGAGGGATTTGGGCTCATTTAGTCTGCAGAAGAGAAGAGTGAGGGGGGATTTGATAGCAGCCTTCAACTTCCTGAAGGGAGGTTCCAAAGAGGATGGAGAGAGGCTGTTCTCAGGAGTGATGGATGGCAGAACAAGGAGCAATGGTCTCAAGTTGGTCTAGGTTGGATATTAAGAAAAACTATTTCACTAGGAGGGTGGTGAAGCACTGGGATGGGTTACCTAGGGAGGTGGTGGAATCTCTATGCCTAGAGGTTTTTAAGTGTCATCTTGACAAAGCCCTGGCTGGTTGATTTAGTTGCGATTGGTCCTGCTTTGGGCAGGGGGCTGGACTTGATGACCTCCTGAGGTCTCTTGCAGCTCTATGATTCTATGATTGAGTTCAAAGGAGAGAAACTTTCAGTGTTAAGAATCTCAGATGGACAAGGTTTCGTCTCCCAAAGCTCTGAGAAGTTACATGCTCTCCAGACATGAGCTGTAATGATAGAACTAGAGCCGACTCCATAAGGAGTCTCTTTATTATTTTAAATTTACTCCAGTGGATTCTGGAATTTCTTGTGTCAGGACTGTGCTTTGGGCCAAGAGCTAAAATCACTAGTTTGGCCCTGAGCCAAATCCACCAGAAGCCAGTGGAAGATGTGACAAGTGGCAGCAGCACAATGAGCAAACAGCAGAGTGGCAATGGAGAGACATAAGGAGCTGTCAGCAGAGAGGTGAGACGAATGGCCAGCAGGGCAGTGGCAGTGAGCAGGTGGATGGCGAGTGAGCAGCAGAGTGAGTAAGATGCCTCCTTACCTTCCCCCCACTCAGGATGGGAGGTGAACTCTGTGGATGCACCTCTGAACTCTGGGTCTCCCCTGAGAAGGGCAGCAATTGTGAGCAGGGTGCAGAGGAGGGTTGGGGATGTAACAGGAACATTTACATTGGTAGATTTAAGAACCTCAGAGGAAAAGGACACCTCCCAACCTACTTGGGATGGGACTTTTGTTCATGGTTTTGGTTATGAACTCTGCTTGTGGTGTTTCCCAAATTAATGCCACACCACTTCCCTCCCCTTTTATTAAAGGGTTCTTTTCTACACTCAAAGGCTACGTCTACACTGGCAGCTTCTTGCACAAGAACTCTTTTGCGGAAGAGTTCTTGTGCAAAAACTCTTCCAGAAGAGAGCATCTACACAGGCATGTGCTTTGCACAAGAGATGTGCTTTTGCGCAAGAGCATCCATGCCAGTGTAGACGATCTCTTGCTCAAGAAAGCTCTGATGGCCATTTTAACCGTAGGGCTTTCTTGCGCAAGAAATTCATGTTGCCTGTCTACACTGGCCTCTTGCGCAAGAACAGTTGTGCAAAAGGGCTTATTCCTGAGCAGGAGCATCAGAGTTCTGGTACAAGAAGCCCTGATTTCATACATTAGAATGTCAGTTTACTTGTGCAAGAGAGGCAGCTTTGGCGCAAGATCGCTCCAGTGTAGACACAACCAAACTCTGTGCTTGTGAGTGGGGAAGCATTGCCTTGCTGAGGCACACAGGGGTGTTGTGTGAATTTCCCAGGTTACTAGGTGGGGCTCAAGCCAGTTCTGTGTTGGATGGATGAAGAGGAGCCACTAGATATTGAACCCAGCCCTGGCTGCTGCTGGCACTACCGGGCAGAAGGGTTACATAGTAAACACAATCATTTGGAACCCATCTCTGCATGTGTGGTTTCTTGTATAAAGAGCAAACAACATGTCATTTTGTCTATAAGGGGAACTTCCTAGCACACCTCTTTCTGTCTTTGTTCTGTCTGTGTTTCTGACATTGTCTGTAAGGCTACATCTAAACTGCAGGCTTCTTTCAGAAGAAGCTTTTCTGGAAGAGATCTTCCGAAAAAACTTCTTCCAAAAGAGAGTGTGCACACAGCCAAAGCAGATAGCTTCCATTCAGTGTGGACAATATCTTGCATGTAAGCTGTGATTATTATGGACCGAGTGGCCACCAGGGTACCAAAAGCTCTTTTGGAAAAAGGCTTCTTCCTTGTAGAAAGAGGTTTACCAATGTCGGAAAAACCCCTCTGTTCTTTCATTTTTTTTCCAAAAGAACACAATTGCAGTGTGGACATAAGTGAAGTTTTTTTGGAAAAATGGCAGTTTTTTTGGAAAAATGGTAATTTTTCCAAAAAAACCCCTCTGTGGTGTAGACATAGCCTAACAGCCAGGATCATTATTAGTCTCCAGGGCTGTGTCTACACTGGGCCACTTATTCCGGAAAATCAGCCGCTTTTCCGGAATAAGCTGCGAGCTGTCTACACTGGCTCTACTGTACAAAATCAGCCGCTATTCCGGAAAAGCTACGCTGCTCCCGCTCAGGCATAAGTCCTTATTCCAGAACACTGTTCCGGAAAAGGGCCAGTGTAGCCAGCCCAGTAGTCTTTTCCGGAAAAAAGCCCCGATCGCGAAAATGACGATCGGGGCTCTTTTCCGGAAAAACGCGTCTACATTGGCCACAGATGCTTTTCCGGAAAAAGGGCTTTTCCGGAAAAGCATCCTGCCAATGTAGACGCTCTTTTTCCGGAAATACTTATAACGAAAACTATTCTGTTTTAAGCATTTCCGGAAATTCATGCCAGTGTAGACACAGCCCAGGAGAAATTATGGGAATTTTGGACAATTCAGGGAGCTGGTGCCTCACTCATAACCTCTGTATCCCATCCCTCTCTCCCTGTCTCTAGAAATGGGCTTGGCTTAGGTGTTAGAAAGTCAAGAACATAAGGGATGTTTCCAGAGAAAATTGCGGGGTATTTACAAGTTAGCACATTTTACAAAATATGATTTTGTGCACTTTCCAGCTCTTCCCTTCCCCACTCTTGCTGGTACAACAAACTTCACTCCAGCAGGATGATGAACTCTGCAGACCCTTACTCTGAACAAGAGATGTGGCAAAAGCAACAGTAGGCATCTTAGAAGGCGGTGATGGTAGTCTGCAGATAAAATAGAGCTGGTGAAGCTGGTCTGACTCTATGTTATCAATAATGGCCCCATAATGTCTATAATCCCCCCTTGAATTTGCCTTCCAAAAACCTGTCTCCAAAATCTGCTCGGTTTGGTGGATTGTGGGCCACATGAAATAGTATTTTAGCACCATGAGATGCCACAGATTCATAGCAAATGACTTCTTCTTTCCATACTAGCACAGCTAAGCTTCAGGTCACTGAAAATCTTCCCTGCTTCTCTGTCTGCCTCCCTTATATTTCATTCCTTTTGATTCTATCTCATATAAAAATAGGCCACATACAAAATTGGTTAAATTCACATGAGGTCAGACTGAGAAAGTCTGTTAAAGGCAGGTAACACAAGTGACATATGCATGTCAGTGGGAGAAAGCTGCTGGGCCCAGATAACTCACCCTCCCCTTGAACTTCTTGTCTCTTAAACTCAGACCTGGTAAACTGGGGAGCTTACTGTTTTCTGCCAGAAGTGATTCCAATGCAGGTGCATCTCCTTTTGAAGTCCTTTAAAACATTGCAGCTGGGATTACACTTTGTCAATATCAATGAGAAAGATGCCAGCCAAGAGCTCAGCTCGGGCTCACAGTCTATGTCCTATTCCATAATATTTGTTTTCCTTTTCTGAGACTTTGAGGAGGTAAGAATCTTTCCTACCCTTCTGAAAATCCAGAATCTGCTCAATTGCACAGACAGGCCTGTTCAGCAAGCCGATGGAATGACAGAGGTGTAACTGAGAGCAGAAACTGGTCCACTATATCCGACAGGGACATTTTACTCTCACATACATCCAAAGTGGCGCACAATTCCAAGTAGTGCTCAGCGTTTTTCACGCATGGGCCCTTCCAGCCTCCACACATCTGCTGTATGTTACCTCTGCAGGCTCAGAGACAGAGGAAAGGAGCCCAGAATGTACCAGCAGTGGGGAAAAACACCTACCACATTCATACTTATTTCCCTGCAGACAGAAACACAGTCACATTTACAGAAGAGCTGACCAACAGGACAATAAGAAGCCTACTCACCCTGATTTAGTCCTTGCATCCAGAAGAATTAAAGCCCTAGAAGATGAGGTCTCATAATTCAAGTTGTTTCTTAAGGGAGTCTGTCTTTATATCACAAGATTCACTGAGGTTCAGTGAGAAAGAGAGAGAGCGAGAGAGGGGAAAGCAGAAGGGGAGGGACTGAGAGAAGCGCCCAGAGGCCGTATAGAATGACAATGGAAGGAAATGCTTTATCAAACCTAGAAAGCCTGGCCAACCCGGCCCTGGGAACACGAAAGGGGGGGAGGCGAAGGCGTGTGGAAGAAAAATTAGCTAAGCTGTGCTGGGTTCCTCTCTGGGCCACACATAGCCCTACTCCCACTAAACCCTCCTATCGCATGCACCATGCAACACTATGGAAACTGTCGGTGGCAAAGCTCTTTTTTGATTAAGGAAAGAAATGTTGGCATTTAAAAAAAAAACAGAGAGTCTCGGAATCTAAAGTGCTCTCCGCCTCTCCTAACTCTAGCCTTCCAAGTTCCTATGAGTCAAATGTTAGCAATGTGTTACCGAAATGTTACTAATCTGGTATGCAGCATCTGAGAGGGTTTAGCTAATACAATCTGTGTTTGCTAGCTGGGGGAAAATTGTCATCAGAAAGAATTTTCTCTTTCTCTCTCTTTTTTCTTTTCTTTTCTTTTCTTTTCTTTTCTTTTCTTTTCTTTTCTTTTCTTTTCTTAGGGGGAAGGGAGAGAGCAATATCTTCTTTGTGTTGGGTTAACTAACGTATCTACTAACTGGGTGTTAACATAGCTTTATCTGCACGAAACACAAGGGGAGGTCACACAAGGGAGAGAGGAAGAGTTATTATCCTTAGATTACTGATGGAGGAAACTGAGGCCCAGAGAAATTAAGTGACTTGTCCAAGATAAAACAGAACATTCAGAGCGCAGCTGGGTTTGAACTCAGAGCTTGTAAGACCCATGCTTTCATTCACAAGATTCACAGACTGTAAAGCTAGAATGGGCTAGATCATCTAATCTGATCTCCCATATAATGCAGACTAGAAAATCTTGCCCACTTACCCATGTATAGAGCCTAAGAACTTGTGTTTTTAAATCAGATCTAATAGAAAGGCATGCAGACTGGATAGAAAACCATCAGGAGATAGTATCTACCACTTTCCTTAGCAGGTAGTTCCAATGGTTAATCACCCTCCTGTTAAATAAATTGTGCCTTACTTCTCATTTGAATGTGTATGGATTTAATTTCCAGACTGAATCTTGTTCTGCCTTTCTCCAATACAAAAAAGAGATTTATAATAGCCAGTGTTTTCTTTTCACAAAGATACTTACACATTGCCATCAAATTACCCTTTGACCTTTTTTTTTTAAATAAGCTAATTAGATTGTGCTCCTTGGCTACGTCTACATTGGCATCCCTTTCCAGAAAAGGGATGCTAATGAGACGAGTCGGAATTGCAAATCCGCGGGGGATTTAAATATCCCCCGTGGCATTTGCATTTACATGGCTGCCGCTTTTTTCCGGCTTGGGGATAAGCCAGAGAAAAGCGCCAGTCTAGACGCGATTCTCCGGAAAATAAGCTCTTTTCCGGAGGATTTCTTATTCCTACTTTCGCGTCTAGACTGGCGCTTTTCTCCGGCTTATCCCCAAGCCGGAAAAAAGCGGCAGCCATGTAAATGCAAATGCCACGGGGGATATTTAAATCCCCCGCGGATTTGCAATTCCGACTTGTCTCATTAGCATCCCTTTTCCGGAATGGGATGCCAATGTAGACGTAGGCTTTATGTCTCTCACTGCAAGGCATTATTTCCAGCTCTCAAATTATTTCTGTGACTCTTCTCTGCACGTGTTCCATTTTTTCAACAGCCTTTTAAAAACGTGAACACCAGAACTGGATGCCATATTCTAGTATTGGTCTCACTATTGTGCTATACAGAAGTAATCTCACAACACTACTTCTCCTCCCAAGTTCCATAGGTCTTCAGGTTTAGAATAATAAATAATAATATGCCACACTCTGGCACATTTAGAATTACTGGGTATGTCTAGACTACAGGGTTTCGTCGACAGAAGTTTTGTTGACAGATACTGTTGACAAAGCTTCTGTTGACAAAGAGCGTCTAGACTACATCCAGTTCTGTCGACAAAGCAAGCCGCTTTGTCGACATAACAGTGTGGACGCAAAGGACAGTGTAGATGCAATAGTGCCTTCTATTGACAGAACTCTGTTGACAAAAGGCGTTATTCCTCGTAGAATGAGGTTTACATACGTCGACAAAACTGCTGAGTTTTGTCGAACTCAAAGGCAGTGTGGACGCAGGTATAGTTTTGTCGACAAAAGTCCACTTCTGTCGACAAAACCCTGTAGTCTAGACACATGCACTATGTCTAAACTCTAAGGCACAGTCCTGCAGCATCATGTCAGGAACCTCAATGTTTACATATAGAACCAGAATATCCATCCCCTAGAAAAGTCTGAGAGATTGAAATTTGGGTTTTCCCCCACACGAGACAAAAAGTTGAAATCTTGGGATTTTTCACTAAGTATTCTGAAATATGTCATTTCAACCATATTGAAACGATTTGTTTCAGCTTTATAGTTTACATTAATATAATACAATATAGTAATGTTTGACTGATTATATAATATTATAAAAATAAGTCAAAAATGAACATTTTTTATCTTAATGAAACATTTTAATAATCTCTCTGAACATTTTAATGAAACTGATGTGTTCCTGTGAAGCATTTCAACTTAGTCAGATCAGCATTGTCTGATGGAAACTTACATCAGAATATTCTAACCAGTTTAATTACAACAATTCATGCATCAAAAGTATATGCTTGAAAACATGCAAACAGCCTTCCCAGAGACATGTAGAGAACTTGCCTCTTGGTTAAGTTTGCCAGCAATGAAAATAAATAGCCACCATGTCTTCCCAGAGCTGCTAGTAAGAAAGACCTGGTCTATACTAGGGAGTGATTTCAGAATAACCCTCTGTAAGTGTGTCGCTCTCGGGGAGGGGTGGCTCCCCCTCGTGGTCAGTGGGCTGCCACTCCGACCCATTATGTTTTCCACTGTCAGTTGAGGAATTAGCGGAGGCTGCGATTCTGCGTGTAGGTCCTCCCACCAGGTTGGCAGCAACCAGGCGTCTAGGCTGCAGTCTAGGGCAACTAGCAAATAAACAGTTCAACACCCGGCCTCAGCTCAGGGTGGGCAACAAATTAACAGTTCAAACAGCCAGCCTCAGTTTGGAACAGGTAACAAATAATAAACAGTTCAAGGGCCTGGCCTCAGTTCGGGGCGGGCAGCATGATAAATAAACAGTTCAAGGGCCCGGCCTCAATTCGTGGCCGCCGTGCAATAAACAGTTCAGGGGCTGAACCCTGGTTCAGGGCGTGGCAGCAGGCAAAGAAACAGCAGTTCTAGGCCAAGCCCTTGTTCAGGGCATGGCAGCAGTTAAACAAACAGAAAGGAGTTCCAAAGCTCAGGGTGTGGCAGCAGGCAAACAATCTAAAGCCAGGCCCTTGTTCAGGGTGTGGCAGCAGTGGTTGTCGCCTGCAATTCAGGCACAGCCAAGGGGGGAGTCTGCCACCCGAGCGTGGGGTGGCAAGGGGGACGCAGGCCACCCCCACCACTGCGTCCCAGCCCAGGGTCCTCATTGCAGCAGAGCAGTCTGCTGCTGGGTCAGCGGGGATCCACTCCACAATGCTGTCCGAGCTCTGTCTCAGCTCACAAAGCACCAGATTTCCCTGGGCTACTTCCAAACTCCCCTGAGGCTGTACCTGGGTTTCAGGCGAATCTTTGGGGTCCAGCGCATCGGCAGCATGGGCCAGGCAGGGAGTCCATCTGGGATGTCTGGGAGCAGCGGGCCCAGTGGCCTGGGCCAGTTCTCTGCTTCTGTAAGGTCTTGCTTCTCCAGCAGGGTTGCCAGGTGTCCAGTTTTGAACCGGACAGTCCAGTATTTGAGCTTTCTGTTTGGGAAACAAAATGAGAAAATATAAATGTCCAATATTTTCTAAATAAGATGTCAAGTGTGTCCAGTATTTTTGTTGAAACCATCTGGCAACCCTACTTCCGGTGAGTGCAGAGTAGAGGCTTCTGTCTCCTTCCGCCACTGGGGCCTTTCGGGCAGGGCTGCCAACATTTATTTTGTAATAGTACCAAACTTTTCATGAAAAGGTACCAAAACACACAAAAACGTACCAAATTTTAAACATCAATATATAAACCCTATAAAACATCTTAAACTGGAAAAAATACATTTAATTTACATTACATCTTACTAAAACATCGAAATGGAGGAAATACGTTCAACTTACTTTATATTTTGTTAAAAGAGAACTTTTTCATCAACTGCTTCATTACTATACCAACTTTTTGTTGCATTCTATCACAAAGCTCTTTTGGTGGATTCCATGTCATGCAGTTAATGTCTTGAAGTAAAGATTTATATCTTATTAACGCATTTGAGGTGGACATTTTCAGAGATGCGCAATTTTAAATTTAATGTTGTTGAGTAAGGAGAAAACTCTTTCAGCAGCTGCTGAAGAGTGATGCAATGAAAGAAGATTGATCATAAATTTTGACAACAGAGAGAAGCGATATTCGTCACCACATTTTTCTTGAGATATGTTAAACCAAAATTTTTCAGGCATTTTTTCAGCATTAGGAGGTTGATCTTGCATTGTCAGCTCCCTCCATTCTTTATTTATTTGTTCATAATGTTCTTCATCGACTAGGTTAGAAAATTTCATAAATAGTGGGATAATTGATTTAGGCCTTCCCTCAATAACATTAGCTGGGTACAACGCCTCAAGCAACTCCAATTTTGCAAACAATTCACAAGATAAAAAGTGCTGAAACATCTGCTTTGTAAGGCAAACATAGACATTTAAAATTTTTACTCGAAATTCTTGCAATTCCTTCTGGGAAATTTTTGTTGAATTATCCAGGTAAATGCTTTCTACAGTGGCACCACAATAAATGTCATCTATCCTGAGATATGTTGAAGGATCATTAATATTGATTTTACTTATATCATTAGGTTTCAAATTTTCTCGCTTGATGAAATTACTGAGAATCCCTTTATCACTACTATTAATAGAATTCCTTAATTTACGAATTCTAAATATTTCTGCTTGATACTCCAAATTGAGCTTGTTGATGTCAGGCAAAATGTAAGCTAAGAAAGCATAATACATTTTTGTAATGGGATTTTGTAATCCCTCTAGAATTCTTGAAGCCATAGGAATGCCATCTTCTAATGCAGCAGATGTAAACAACAATAAAAGTGCAGGCCATTGTTCTAAAATTCTTTTCACCACTTGCTCAAGAGAAAGCCATTTTGTGAAGCCAATGTGGAGAATTTTTTGAGGATTGGTATTTATAAATGTTTGAAATTCTTTATATTCATTTAGGCGCTTAGGATTATTGCTCAAATATGAAAAAATATTTCTGGCTAACTCTTCTAAATAATGTAGCAGTGCAGTGCAGGCTTTAGAAGCACACAAGTGCAATGAATGGCAAACACAAGGTTGTATGAAGATATGAGGATTTTTCTGTTTTAAGAGATGCTGGACTCCTCCTTTGCTTCCCATCATAACACTAGCATTTTCGCTGGCAAATCCTATAAGGTTTTTAAAGGGGATTTCATTACTGTTAAAAAACGCCTCTATGAAATTATAAATTCCAAGAGCAGTTGTGTCTTTAATTTCTAAAAGTGTTAGAAATTTGTCCACTGTTTTTTGAACTTCAGTATCATAGGGTATGTCTACACTACAAAGTTAATTCGAACTAATGGACGTTAGTTCGAATTAACTTTTATAGGCGCTACACTAGCGCTCCGCTAGTTCGAACTTAATTCGAACTAGCAGAGCGCTTAGTTCGAACTAGGTAAACCTCATTGTACGATGACTAACGTCTAGTTCGAACTTACTAGTTCGAACTAAGGGCTGTGTAGCCCTTTAGTTCCAACTAGTGGGAGGCTAGCCCTTCCCAGCTTGCCCTGGTGGCCACTCTGGCCAATACCAGGCAAACTCTACTGCCCCCCTCCCAGCCCCGGAGCCCTTAAAGGGGCACGGGCTGGCTACGGTGTTTGTGCCAGTTGCAAGCCTGCCAGCACCGTGCCAGCAGACCCTGCACCTGACACCCCATGAGCCAGCCACCCGATGCCCCCCAGCCCTCCCCCTCTTCCCGGGACAAGCCTGGCGGCTCCCAGGAGCCTGCCCGGGGCCGCAAGAGGAGGGCGCCCACGTGGTCTAGTGCGGAGATCGTGGACCTCATCCAGGTTTGGGGGGAAGCCTCCAATGTCCACGATCTCTGCACTAGCCACAGGAACGCGGCCGTCTATGGCCACATGGCTGCCAGCCTGGCCGCCAGAGGCCACCACCGCAGCAGGGAGCAGGTCCACTGCAAAATAAAGGACCTGCGGCAGTCCTACTCCTGGGCCTGCCTGCCAGGAGCCGACCCGGAGGCCTGCCCCCACTTTCTGGCTCTGGACCGCATCCTGGGGGCTCACGCCGTCCCTGCCCCCAGGGTGCTCATCGACCCCGGGGCGGAGGGACCACTCAGTGACACGGAGGAGGGGGAGGAGGACGCCGAGAGCCAGGAGCCTGCCGGCAGCCTGCCCAGGACCCCCGAGGAACCCCACAGAGCCGATCGCCTGTGTCGTCAGAGGCCGGGGAGGCCTCCACATGTGAGTACCATCATGCTCCCCTTAGGTGTACGGGGGGTGGGGGGAGAGGGAGCCCAGGGACCATGTGCCTGGCCCTTGCCCACCATGGAGCAGCAGCTGGGTGTCATGCAGGGGCCCTGGCCTTGCAGAGGGAGGCTGGGTTTCACCCACCTGGGCCCCAGGGATAATTGACCGCTGCTCTTGTTTCACCACAGCCGCAGCACCTGGGTCTGCAGGACGCACCACCCCGCCTGCAACAGCTGCCCGCGCCCGGGCCAGCAGGAGAGCCAGGAACCAGGAGGAGTACCAGTGGCGGCACCTCCGCTTCCTGGATCACCAGCTCCGCACCCAGGACCACTGGGTCCGGGAGGACTTGCAGCTGCGCCAGCGGAGCTTGGAGGTGCTGGAGGAGCAGGGCCGTGCCCTCTGAGGCCACCTCCAGAGCCTGCTCGACGGGTTCCTGCCTCCTCCTGCCCCTGCTCCCCCTGCTCCCCCCGTCCCTCCTGCCCCACCCTCCACGCTCATTCCCCCCTGAGGCCCCCCGCACCCGCAGTGCTGCAAGACGGGAGAGGCATGCTGACCCCCACCCCTGAGCTTTCCATTCCCTTCCCCCTTCCCTCCCCTTCCAGCTCCCTCCTCCCAGGTTTCCCCCTCCCCTCTCCCACCCTCACACCTCCCTCCCTCCACCCCACTTATGTTAAATAAAAAGAGATTTTTGTTGGCAAAACAGGTGTCTTTATTTGACATTAGGAAGGGGGGTTAGGGAGGGGAAAGGGGAAGGGGGGGGAGGGTGGAAGAAGGCCCCAGTGGGGCATGCAGGGAGAGTTCAGTCCTCCTCTTCCTCCAACAGGAAGCTCTCCCGCAGGGCTTCCCGGATCCGGACGGCCACCCGCTGGGCTTCCCGGATGGCGGCGGTGCGGGGCTGACCGTAGTGGTCAGCCATGCGGTCAGCCTCAGCCATCCCGGCTGGCAGGAAAGCCTCCCCCTTTCTCTCACACAAATTGTGGAGCACACAACATGCTGCCACTACAGGAGGTATATTGTGCTTGGCGAGGTCAAGACGGGTGAGGAGGCACCGAAAGCGGGCTTTCAGTCGCCCGAAGGCCCCCTCCACCACGATGCGGGCCCTGGTCAGCCTGGCATTGAAGGCCTGGCGGGACGGATTGAGGTGCCCCGTGTAGGGCTTCATCAGCCACAGCTGTAGGGGGTAGGCCGCATCCCCCACCAGGCAGACGGGCATGTCCACGTCCCCGACCCTGATGTGGTGGTCGGGGAAGAAGGTCCCGGCCTGCAGCCTCTGGCACACGGAGGAGTTCTGATACGCCCGTGCGTCGTGTGCCTTGCCGGACCAGCCCACATTAATGTCCGTGAACTGTCCCCGGTGGTCACACATGGCCTGCAGGATCATGGAGAAGTACCCCTTGCGGTTGAAGTACCGGGAGGCCTGGTGTTCCAGGGCACAGATGGGGATGTGCGTCCCGTCGATGGCCCCCCCGCAGTTGGGGAAGCCCAGGGCGCTGAAGCCTCGGATGACGGCATCCGGGTCGGCGAGGCGGACCACCCTGTGGAGCAGCACCCGGTTGCTGGCCTTGACCACCTGCGGAGAGACACATCAAAGTGCGAATCAGTGGGGCGCCCGGGTGGCTGGGAGTGTTCGTGCCCTGGCAGTGCCCCGTGCCCCACTCCCGGAAGGAACCCCCCCTCGGGCGGTGTGTAGTACGGCCGGGAAAGACCGGCCCCTCCGGTGCGGGGCACTTTCGCTTCCTTACCCCCCTCCCCCCGTTTTCCCTGGGGCAGCCCATCCCCTCCTTGCAGCCCCCCTCCTCCCTGGTCCAGTGGCCGACGAGTGCCTTACCTCCATGAGCACCGCTCCGACGGTGGATCTCCCCACGCCGAACTGGTTCCCGACAGATCGGTAGCTGTCCGGCGTGGAGAGTTTCCAGAGGGCGATGGCGACACACTTCTGGACGGGGATGGCGGTCCTCATGCGAGTGTTTCTTCTGTACAGGGCAGGGGTGAGCCACTCGCAGAGCTCCAGGAAGGTGTCCCTCTTCATCCTGAAATTCTGGGTCCACTGTCGGTCGTCCCAGCGCTCCAGGATGATGCGGTCCCACAGTCGCTGCTGGTGTCCAAACGCCAGATGCGGTGGGGCACGCCGGCATCTGGGCGCCGCTGCAGCTCCTCCATGGCCCCCAGGGCGGCCAGGCAGAGAGGCAGGGGGCTGACTTTCACCAGGTGGTGCCAGGCAGCCTCCAGCCATTGCTGGCAGGCTTGCAGCAGCAAGTCCACAAAGTGCACCAGAAGGTGCAGCGCGAGCTCTGGCTCCATGTTGCCACCTGCGGCGGCATCCCCGAAGGGAAGCACCGACACAGACGGGCACAGAGACAAACGCTTTGCTGTCCCTCGGCGAGGTAGGCAAGCAAGCAGGAAAAGCTGAGAACCGGCTGTCCAGGGGGGTCCCTTTAAGCACGAGCCTCAGATAGCCTCAGACAGCAGCCACACAAAGCAATTACTGACCTGATGCCCTGCCAGAACCGGTTTCAGGTGCCCTTAAATGCGCCCCTGCGTCCAATCAGTGTGGATGAGCTAGTTCGAATTAGCAAAACGCTAATTCGAACTAGTTTTTTAGTCTGGATCCGTTAGTTCGAATTAGCTTAGTTCAAATTAACTAAGTTAGTTCGAATTAGTGCTGTAGTGTAGACATACCCATAATGTCTAGCTACCAGAACAAGTTGTTTGATAGTAGAAATGTCTGTTGTCTCATCAATGATAAGAGAAAATTTTGTCACCTTCAACTTAGACACTAGGTTACTGAAGTCGTATTCACCGATCACATTAGAAAAAATTTATGTTATTTGGTTCTAGCACACTTGATATCCTTTGCCATTTTTTAATCTGGACAAACGTTTGCAACAAGGCCTGGCAAATGATCCAAAAGGGCTATAAGTAAACTGTGTTCTGCAATAAATCCACAGTTTAAGCTCAGCAGCTGCTATCTGTGCTGAGTGAATAGAGAATGGATCAGGTTTCATAAAGTCAGTGACTTTTGAAGTTTGTTTTGTAGATTTTAGGGTTTTTTTATGCTTTTCTGTGTTTTCATGTCTTTCAATGTGACTTAAACTACCAGCAATTTCTCAATTGCATAATTTGCAGAAACCTTTACCAGAGTTGTATTTACTAACTACTAGCCAGCCAGAAAATTTTTCACGTGTCAACAATTTTGACGGCAATTTTCTCTCATAAGAAGCTGTACACTTATGTTTCTTTTTCTTAGGAGTGTTATCCTTATCATTTTCATCAGTATCTGAACGAATATCCATATTTTTCTCTTCACTCATAATGGGTTCACAAAAAACAATGTGAAAACACAAAATGTTCACAAAGGACTTGTAAAAGTAAGCAAACAACGCCGAGGAACCGGAACGCAGCACTAACTGTATCACTGCAACTCAAACTGGCGCTAGGGCGGCAAGACCAGTGACGCGGAGGAATACATCACATGACTGCATCACATTACACAATACACACAGTCACAGTCTCCTCTCCCCGGTCTTCATTTGCATAATAAACCAAAAAGATATTAATGAACATGTATCAATGTAAGTAATGTTAACGTTTTAAAAATGAGCGTGGAACATAAAATTATAACTTAGGGTACGTCTACACTACAGCGCTAATTCGAACTAACTTAGTTTCAATTAGTAAATTTGAACTAAGCTAATTCAAACTAACGCGTCTAGAACTAAAAACTAGTTTGAATTAGCGTTTTGCTAATTCGAACTAGCATGTCCACATTGAGTGGACCCAGAACAGGGCTTAAGAATGGCCGGAAGCAGTGCCGGCAGGGCATCAGAGGAGGACTTAGAGCGTGGAGATGCTGTCTCAGGCTAGCCAAGGGCTGCGCTTAATGGGTCCCGACCTCCACCCCGGGCAGACAGTTCTCAGGGGTGCCCCGCTTGCAAAGCAGTCCTGCCTTGGAGTGCCCGGACTACCCACACTGGGCACATCACAGCACTCGGCCATCATACCGACTGCACTTACTGCAGGCTGCCATCTGGGAAGAGAGGGCAATTGGGGGGCTGCAGGAGAGCTTCCACCCCCAGAAGCCCACAGAGCCAGCCCAGTCCTCCCTATCGGGGGCTCGTACCCCATTCCTCCCTCACCTCCTTCCACTTACCCTTCCCTAGCCCCTCTTCTCGATGTACAAAATAAATATAACGTTTCTTCCTAAATGGAATCTGTCTTTATTGAACAAAACTGGGGGAGACTGGGAAAAGGAGGTGGGAGAGGGGAAGAGAGAGGCTGGGAGAGGGGAGGGCAACTAAAATGATCAGGGGTTGGGAACAGGTCCCATATGAAGAGAGGCTAAAGAGACTGGGACTTTTCAGCTTAGAAAAGAGGAGACGGAGGGGGGACAGGATAGAGGACTCTAAAAGCAGGAGTTGGGTGGAGAGGGTGCATACAGAAAAGTTCTTCATGAGTTCCCATAAAGAAGGACTAGAGGACACCAAAGGAAAGGAATGGGTAACAGGCTTCAAACTAATAACAGACAGTTCTTCTTCACAAAGCAAAGAGTCAACCTGTGGAACTCCTTGCTGCAGGAGGCTGTGAAGGCTACAACTAGAACAGAGTTGAAAGGGAAGTGAGATCAAGTCATGGAGGTTGGGTCCATGGAGTGGTATTAGCCAGGGGGTAGGAGTGGTGTCCCTGCCCAAGGTTTGTGGAAGGCTGGAGAGGGATGGCACGAGACAAATGGCTTGGTCACTGTCTTCGGGCCATCCCCTCCAGGGTCCCTAGGGTTGGCCGCTGTCGGCAGACAGGCTACTGGGCTAGATGGACCTTTGGTCTGACCCAGTAAGAACATTCTAAGCTCAGGGCTCAGGGTCGGGGGTCTCAGTGGACCCCCTTGATTTTCATGCACACCTGCTCCCGGGTGGCCAGGCTGGCAGCTCTCCTGCCCTATCTGGCCACTTTCCTGTGCCTAGTGCGGAGATCGTGGACGAGGTCCACGATGTCCGCACTAGCCCAGGCGGGTGCCCGCCTCTTGCGGTCCCGGGCAAGCTCCCGGGAGCCGCCAGCCTGGTCCCAGGAAGAGGGGGAGGGCTGGGGGGGCATCGGGTGGGTGGCTCGTGCCATGCCAGGTGCAGGGTCTGCTGGCTGGGTGCTGGCAGGCTTGCACCTGGCACGGGCACCATAGCCAGCCCGTGCCCCTTTAAGGAGGCCGGGGCCTGGAGGGGGGCAGACGAGTTTCCCTGGTGTTGGCCAGAGTGGCCACCAGGGAAAGCTGGGGAGGGCTAGCCTCCCACTAGTTCGAATTAAGGGGCTACACAGCCCTTAAATCGAACTAGTAAATTCGAATTAGGCTTAATCCTCGTAAAATGAGGATTACCTAGTTCGAACTAAGCGCTCCGTTAGTTCGAATTAAGTTCGAACTAACGGAGCGCTAGTGTAGCGCCTATGAAAGTTAGTTCAAACTAACGTCTGTTAGTTCGAACTAACTTTGTAGTGTAGACATACCCTTAGAGGCTTCTGAGCAAAAATTTATAATATTAACACAAAATTCCTAAAACGTACCAAAAATATTGGGTGTCGTACCAAATGTACAACAGGAGGTAAATAGTACCAATTTTGTACAAACGTACCAACTTTGGCAGCCCTGCTTTCGGGCCTTCTTCTCAGGCCTTTTATCTCCCTGGCCTCTCCTCCTCATTGATAGGTGCTTCGTTAGGGTCAGATGTTGCTCACCAAGGCTCAGGGAGGGGTGGCTCCCCCTTTTGGTCGGGGGGGGGCCACTCCAACCCACTACATCCCCTTCTTTCGAAGTAACAAGCAGGGCTGGTTATTTTGATTATCTCCTGCTTTCCTCAGCAAAGCACTTATTTCAAAATTATTATTTCGAAATAGCATTAGTATGGATGATCCAGTGCTCTAATTGAGAGGCCTCTCACACCTGCATTTGTGGCTGCTCTGGCCATACTTCCCAGCTCCACTGCTCCCCTACTCCTGAGGGGTATGTCTACACTACCCTCCTAGTTCGAACTAGGAGGGTAATGTAGGCATACCGCACTTGCAAATGAAGCCCGGGATTTGAATTTCCCGGGCTTCATTTGCATAAGCGGGGAGCCGCCATTTTTAAAACCCCGCTGGTTTGAACCCCGTGCAGCGCGGCTACATGGGGCACGAACTAGGTAGTTCGAACTAGGCTTCCTAGTTCGAACTACTGTTACTCCTCATCCTCGAGGGATGAGGTTTACCGGGGCTGCCGACAAAGGGCTTTGATGTCGGCAGGGGAGCGTCCAGACTAACGTGCTGAGTGGACAAACAGCTGATCAGCTGTTTGTCGGCTCAGCGCGGCAGCCATGTAAATTTAAATGAAGTCGCGATCATTTAAATCGCGGCTTCATTTGACTTTGCCAAAACAACAAATTTACATGGCTCCGTCGACGGAGCCATGTAGTTTAGACGTACCCCTGCTGGCTAAATCAGTTTTGACAATAGGACTTAGGCTTCTAAATTAGATAGGAACTTTTGAAATATTACAAATTCTCATGAGTCTCATTCACTTTGCCATACTGCCTTTCAGAAGGAATGTGTCAAATTATACATTAGAGAAGAGACAAAGTGGGTAAAGTAAAATCTTCTTGGAACAATTTCTATTAGTAAGAAAGACAAGTTTTTGACAGAGTTCTATCTTTCTCTCACCAACTGAAGTTGATCTCATTAAAGATATTAGCATTATCCATCCTGTTGTGACAGTAAGCTTGTGTCTACCTCCCTCCCTGTTGTTCCTGGGGACGAGGAGGCGTGGGCCAGCTCGGGCCGCATGGCCACCTCCCTCCCCACTGCTCCAGGGCCAGGGAGACTGGAGACATATGGCCTCCTCTCTCCCCGCTGCTCTGGGGTTGGGGAGGCTTGGGCTGGCTTGGGCCGAACAGCTACCTCCCTTCCAGCTCTTTGGGGATGCTGGGGCACTTATGCTCTTCCCTCCCCATGGTGGGAGGTGGGTGCACATACACTTGGCGTGCTGCTCCTCCTCCCCTCCCCGTGGTGGGGGCGGGGCCTCAGCAGAGGGGCAGGGCTGTAGGTGGGGCATGGGGCCTGTCTCCTAGAAACTTCTCAAGTCTTCTCAAATGTTCTCTGTGACAGACATCAGACATTGTGATGGACACCTTTCCTTGCATATATAGTTTATCTCAGGCATCTTGTCTCGCATTTGCAGGGACTGACAGCCTCAGCAGGGGTAGGTCCCAAACCCATCACAAACCAGGACTGAGCAGAGCTGCTGGCCAGCCTGCTAAAAAAATGTATTGGCAAGGCACAGGGAGAGAAATGTGTATAATCTATGGCTACGTCTACACTGGCATTATTTTCCGGAAATGCTTTTAATGGAAAAGTTTTCCGTTTAAAGCATTTTCGGAACAGATTGTCTAGATTGGCACGGACGCTTTTCCGCAAAAGCACTTTTTGCGGAAAAGCGTCCATGGCCAATCTAGACGCGCTTTTCCGCAAAAAAGCCCCAATCGCCATTTTTGCAATCGGGGCTTTTTTGCAGAAAACAAATCTCAGCTGTCTACACTGGCCCATTTGCGCAAAAGTTTTGCAGGCTGCCATCCGGAGGGGGGGCCAATCAAGGGGCTTCAGGAGAGCTTCCAGCCCGAGAAGCCCACAGAGCCACCCCAGTCCTCCCCATCGGTGGCTCGTACCCCATTCCTCCCTCAGCTCCTTCCACTGACCCCTCCCTATCCCCCCTTCCTGATGTAGAATCATAGAATCATAGAATCATAGGACTGGAAGGGACCTCGAGAGGTCATCGAGTCCAGCCCCCCGCCCTCAAGGCAGGATCAAGCTCCGTCTACACCATCCCTGACAGATGTCTATCTAACCTGTTCTTAAATATCTCCAGAGAGGGAGATTCCACCACCTCCCTTGGCAATTTATTCCAATATTTGACCACCCTGACAGTTAGGAATTTTTTCCTAATGTCCAATCTAAACCTCCCCTGCTGCACTTTAAGCCCATTACTCCTTGTCCTGTCCTCAGAAACCAAGAGGAACAAATTTTCTCCTTCCTCCTTGTGACTTTATGTACAAAATAAAGAAAACGTGTGGTCAAAAATAGAAACTCTCTTTATTGAACAAAACTCGGAGAGACTGGGAAAAGGAGGTGGGAGAGGGGAGGGCAACTAAAATGATCAGGGGTTGGGAACAGGTCCCATATGAAGAGAGGCTAAAGAGACTGGGACTTCTCAGCTTAGAAAAGAGGAGACTGAGGGGGGATAGGATAGAGGTCTATAAAAGCATGAGTAGTGTGGAGAGGGTGCATAAAGAAAAGTTCCTCATTAGTTCCCATAATTGAAGGACACCAAATGAAATGAATGGGTAGCAGGCTTCAAACTAATAACAGAAAGTTCTTCTTCACAAAGCAAATAGTCAACCTGTGGAACTCCTTGCTGCAGGAGGCTGTGAAGGCTACAACTAGAACAGAGTTTAAAGAGAAGTTAGATAAAGTGATGGAGGTTGGGTCCATGGAGTCAGGGGGTAGAAATGGTGTCCCTGGCCTCTGTTTGTGGAAGGCTGGAGATGGATGGCACAAGACAAATGGCTTGGTCATTGTCTTCGGTCCATCCCCTCCCGGGTCCCTAGTGTTGGCCACTGTCGGCAGACAGGCTACTGGGCTAGATGGACCTTTGGTCTGACCCAGGACGGCCATTCTAAGCTCAGGGTCGGGGTCTCAGTGGACCACCTTGATTTTCATGCACACCTGCTCCTGGGTGGCCAGGCTGGCAGCTCTCCTGCCGTAGCTGGCCACTTTCCTGTGCCTAGTGTGGAGGTCGTGGATGAGGTCCACGATGTCCGCACTAGACCAGGCGGGCGCCCGCCTCTTGCGGACCTGGGCAGGCTCCCGGGAGCCACCAGCCTGGTCCTGGGAAGAGGCGGACGGCTGGGTGGCAGCGGGTGGCTGGCTCGAGCCGTGCCAGATGCAGGGTCTGCTGGCTGGGTGCTGGCAGGCTGGCACTTGGCATGGGCACCGTAGCCAGCCCGTGCCCCTTTAAGGGGTCCGGGGCCAGGAAGGGGGCATACGAGTTTCCCTGGTGTTGGCCAGAGTGGCCACCAGGGAAAGCTGGGGAGGGCTAGCCTCCCACTAGTTCGAATTAAGTGTCTACACAGCCCTTAATTCAAACTAGCTAATTCGAACTAGGCGTTAGTCCTCATAAAATGAGGTTTCCCTAGTTCGAATTAAGCGCTCCGCTAGTTCGAATTAAGTTCGAACTAGCGGAGCGCTAGTGTAGCGCCTATCAAAGTTAATTCGAACTAACGTCTGTTAGTTCGAATTAACTTTGTAGTGTAGACATACCCTGCTTTTGCAGAAATTCAAGTGGCCACTGTAGACAGCTGGCAAGTTTTTCCGGAAAAGCGGCTGATTTTCCGGAAAAACTGGCCAGTCTAGACACAGCCAAAGAGAGGAGAGAGAGAAGGAGGAAGAAGGAGTGGGAGCAGCTCTTTTGCATGCTGCCACACCCTTCTTCCCTTTCACCTCCGTAACTGCTGGCCTGTGCCCCACACAGACAGTGCCCCGCTCCTCCCCACCCCTTTCATGAGACATAAAGGATCTGACGACAAAGGGTTCTGGGGTCGGCTGATCCCCCTCTAGACTGCTGTGCTATGCCGACAATCAGCTGATTGGCACAGAACGGTGGCCATTTTTATGAAAATGAAGCGGCGATTATTTAAATCGCCGCTTACATAAGAACATAAGAACAGCCGTACTGGGTCAGACCAAAGGTCCATCTAGCCCAGTATCCTGTCTGCCGACAGTGGCCAGCACCAGGTGCCCCAGAGAGGGTGGACCAAAGACAATGATCAAGCGATTTGTCTGCTGCCATCCCTCTCGAGCCTCTGACAAAGAGAGGCCAAGGACACCATTTTATCCCCTGGCTAATAGCCTTTTATGGACCTAACCTCCATGAAATTATCTAGCTTCTCTTCAAACTCTATTATAGTCCTAGCCTTCACAGCCTCCTCTGGCAAGGAGTTCCACAGGTTGACTATACGCTGGGTGAAGAAGAACTTTCTTTTATTAGTTTTAAATCTGCTCCTCATTAATTTCATTTGGTGTCCTCTAGTTCTTCTATTTAGGAAGCCAATAAATAACTTTTCTTTATCGGCCCTCTCCACACCACTCATGATTTTATAGACCTCTATCATACCCCACTCAGTCTCCTCTTTTCTAAACTGAAAAGTCCCAGTCGCTTTAACCTGTCCTCATATGGGACCCGTTCCAAACCCCTAATCATTTTAGTTGCCCTTTTCTGGACCCTTTCCAAGGCCAAAATATCTTTTTTGAGGTGAGGAGACCACATCTGTACACAGTAATCAAGATGTGGGCGTACCATAGTTTTATACAGGGGCAGTAAGATATTCTGGGTCTTATTTTCTATCCCTTTCCTAATAATTCCTAGCATCCTATTTGCCTTTTTGACCGCCGCTGCACACTGCGTGGAAGTTCTCAGAGAACTGACCACGATAACTCCAAGATCTCTTTCCTGATTTGTTGTAGCCAAATTAGCTCCCATCATACTGTACGTATCGTTGGGGTTATTTTTCCCGATGTGCATTACTTTACACTTATCCACATTAAATTTCATTTGCCATTTTGTTGCCCAATCACTCAGTTTGGTGAGATCTTCTTGGAGTCCCTCACAGTCTGCTTCTGTCTTGACTATCCTAAACAGTTTTGTATCATCTGCAAACTTTACTACCTCACTGCTTACCCCTTTCTCCAGATCATTTATGAATAAGTTGAAAAGGATTGGTCCCAGGACTGACCCTTGGGGTACACCACTAGTTACCCCTCTCCAATCTGAAAATTTACCATTTATTCCTACCCTTTGTTTCCTGTCTTTTAACCAGTTCTCAATCCAAGAAAGGACCTTCCCTCTTATCCCATGGCCATGTAATTTACACAAGAGCCTTTGGTAAGGGACCTTGTCAAAGGCTTTCTGAAAATCCAAGTATACTATATCTACTGAATCCCCCTTGTCCGCATGTTTGTTAACCCCTTCAAAGAACTCTAACAGATTAGTAAGACAGGATTTCCCTTTACAGAAACCATGTTGACTTTTGTCCAACAAATTATGTTCTTCTACATGCTTCACAATTTTATTCTTTACTATTGTTTCAACTAATTTGCCCAGGACTGAAGTTAGTTAATTTGACCGGTCTGTAATTGCCAGGATCACCTCTAGAGCTATTTTTAAATATTGGTGTCACGTTGGCTACCTTCCAGTCATTAGGTACAGAAGCCGATTTAAAGGATAGGTTACAAACCACAGATAATAGCTCAGCAATTTCCCATTTGAGTTCTTTTAGAACCCTTGGATGAATGCCATCCGGTCCTGGAGATTTGTTAACATTAAGTTTTTCTATTTGTTCCCAAACCTCCTCTAATGACACTTCAATCTGGGACAGTTCCTCAGATTCATCACCCACAAAGGAATCTCCCCAACGTCCTCAGCCGTGAAGACTGAAACAAAGAAATCATTTAGTTTCTCCACAATGGCTTTATCGTCCTTGATTGCTCCTTTTATAGCTCGATCATCTAGGGGACCCACAGATTTTTTAGCAGGCTTCCTGCTTCTAATGTACTTAAAAAACATTTTGTTATTTCTTTTTGAGTTTTTGTCTAGCTGTTCCTCAAAATCTTTTTTTGCTTTTTTTATTACATGTTTACACTTGATTTGACAGTGTTTATGTTCCTTTCTATTTATCTCACTAGGATTGGACTTCCACTTCTTAAAAGATACCTTTTTGTCCCTCACTGCTTCTTTTACATGGTGGTTAAGCCACGGTGACTCTTTTTTAGGTCTCTTGCTATGTTTTTTAATTTGGGGTATACATTTAAGTTGGGCCTCTATTATGGTGTCTTTAAAAAGTTTCCATGCAGCTTTCAGGGATTTGGCTCTAGTCACTGTGCCTTTTAATTTCTGTTTAACTAACCTCCTCATTTTTGCGTAATTCCCCTTTTTGAAATTAAATGCCAGGGTGCTGGACTGCTGAGGTGTTCTTCCCACCACAGGAATGTTGAATGTTATTATATTATGGTCACTATTCCCAAGCGGTCCTATAACGGTTATATCCTGGATCTGATCCTGCGCTCCACTCAGGACTAAATCGCGAATTGTCTCTCCCCTTGTGGGTTCCTGCACCAGCTGCTCCAAGTAGCAGTCATTTAAGCCATTGAGAAATTTTATCTCCGCTTCTCTTCCTGAGGTGACATGTATCCAGTCAATATGGGGATAATTAAAATCCCCCATTATTATAGAGTTCTCTATTTTGGTAGCCTCTCTACTCTCCCTTAGCATTTCAATGTCAGTATTGCTGTCCTGGTCAGGTGGTCGGTAATATATCCCTACTGCTATATATTTTGCTATGTCTAGTAAACTCATCTAAATGGCTCCGTCGATGGAGCCATGTAGTCTAGACACACCAGGCTACGTCTACATTGGCCCCTTTTCCGAAAGGGGCATGCTAATTTTACAGGTCGTAATAGGGAAATCCATGGGGGATTTAAATATCCCCCACGGCATTTAAATAAAAATGTCCGCCACTTTTTTCCGGCTTTTAGAAAAGCCGGAAAAGAGCATCTACACTGGCCCCGATCCTCTGGAAAAAAGCCCTTTTCCGGAGGATCTCTTATTCCTACTTTGAAGCTGAGCGGCGCTCCTGCCAGGCCCCGTTGGGGGAGCAAGCGGCGGCAAGCGGCCCTTTGGGGTTGCAGAGCGCAGATGCCAAACAGTCGCTTGCCGCCCTGGGCCCAGCTGAGTGCTGCTCCCACCGGACCCAGCTGAGCACCGCTCATCCTGGGCCCCGGCAGTGGAGCAAACGGCGCTCAGCTGGGCCCAGCGGGAGTGGTGCTCAGCTGCACCTGGGGTGGCAAGTGGCTGTTTGGGGTCTTTGCTCCCCTCGCGTGGGGAGCGCGGACTCCAAAGGGCCGCTTGCCACCACTTGATCCCCTGACGGGGCTCAGCTGAGCAGCGTGGCGCTGGGCCGAACGGCCACGGAGGGAGGGGAAGGGGGCGGGGAGCTGACGTACACGGCCGGGGGCGTGGCCATGTACGTCAGCATTACAGACGCACAGACAATGGGCTACTATATATATGATGGTGGTGCTGATAAGGACATATGTCACAGGCTATTTGTGTCGCACTTTTTGTATTCTGGGGTTTGTGCTGCTCTCACAGTAAAGGCTGGTTGCTCCTGGGACTTGTCTGTTTTGGCACAGATGAACAATTTAAGTGCAAAAACACTGAGGAGAAAAGCTGCTATGTAAAATCTGAAATTCAGACTATTGGGAGATCTTTTGAAGCTGTAACCTCAAGGGTGGGTGCTGAGCCTTTGAAATTCTGGCTCCATGAAGCCCGAATCCACCCAGATTTTACACGTGACTAAAGAATGCTGGGACAGGACTCAAGACTCTAGTCATTGCTACAACCTCCCCTGTCCACAGCATGACCCTGTACCACCCCATTGCCCAAACCAAAAGCCCATCTGATAGTAGGAATATTTCCCTGTTTGAATTGTTTCACTTGTTTCTAGGTTCATATTTCAAATAATTTTTCTCCTGCGAAACCCTGTCCTCTGCAGGCTGCTGTGCTGTTGGGCGTGAGGAGGAACCATCTGGCCCCAGTCCCATCAAATCACAACCCAGCTCTGAGGCAGCCACAGCTGATCTCCATTTTCTGATTATTAACCCCAGACCTGATCCATTGTTTTGGTCTGTGTGAGGCTATATATAGCTGCTCCAAACAGCTAAGGGGATGGGAGTGGGTGGGATTATACTGGGGAGAATTGTGTGCAGCTGTTTACTCTCTACCACACACTCTCCTCCTCTGCAAACCCCAAGGGTACACTCAAATGTTCCAGCAAAACAGGAAGAATCTATGTCTGGGAAATGAGGAGCAGCTGCAGGAGAGAAGGAATGAAATGTCATACAGGGAGACCTGACTTCAAACTCTCAGGAAATGTATGAGAGATTTCACAGTCTCTTTCCTAATAAGCTTTATTATCATTCCATCCATATTACAGCACCCCCAGATTCCTGGGCGATGTCTAGACTGCAAGCTTCTTTGGGAAAAAGCTTTTACAGACAAGATCTTCCGGAAAAGCTTATTTCGAAAGACAGCATCCAGACAGTAGAAGTGCAATGAAAAAGCGATGTGCTTTTTCAAAAGATAGCATCCATGTTCATTGGACACTATCTCGCATTTAAGTTGTGATTAGTATGGTCACCAGGGCACCTGTGTTTTTTCCTGGAGGCCTCTTCTTTCTAAAGAACTCCCTCTTCCGCATCCACTCATGCCTTTTTCCGAAAAAGCTTTTTCAGAAAAAGGCTTCTTCCTCGCAGGAAGAGGTTTACCACCATCAGAAAAACTCCTCTGTTCTTTCGACTTTCTGTCAAAAGATCTCAATGGCAGCGTGGATGCAAGTATTGTTTTTCCGGAAAAACATCCGTTTTTCTAGAAAAATGCTGCATTGCAGACATACCCCTGGGCTGTTACACCATACTGTGCTTATCAAACACTAGAGGCCATCTTTAATGAAGGGAGCAGAGGCTCAGAAGTAAGTGGACACCATGGATTTGCTGCCTTAATCCTCAGGAAGGAAGGAAGGACGGACGGACGGACGGACTCAGGCTACGTCTACACTACAAGGTTTTTGTGCAAAAACGGCTGTTTTTACACAAAAACCTGCAGAGCGTCCAAACCTCAAATACACTTTTGTGCAAGTAAATTGACAGTAAAATGGCAGAACAGAGGGCTTTTTGCGGTGTAGATAAACCTCCTTCTATGAGGCATAACTCCTTTCTGCGCTACAGCTCTTGTGCAAAAAGGCAAATGTGGACACTCTAGAGAGGGTTTTGCGCAAGAATGGACTCCAGGGGGAAAAACTGGTGGCTGCTGGGCCACTCCACCCAACTCAATCAGAACTCTATTGTTCCTGTCTGCGGGCCACCTTTAAAGTGGCAGTGGCTAGAAGTTTGCCTGGAGCATGTGCCTTTACCACGCTGCTCTGCTTCAGCCACAAATGGCCTCCCACCAATTTCCCCAAGACCCCCCTGGCCCCTCCAGGGACCAACCACAGGGGTCACAGGACCCCCCGAGAGGGACCAAAAGGTGTGCCCCCACCTAGAGCAGGCCGGAAAGCACCACCCCCTTGGAGTTATGGGGCGAGGAGGAGTCCCTGCAGGACCCCAGGGCCAAACGCCGCAATGCAGAGATTCACTCCCGCATGGCCATATCCCTGGCGGAGTGAGGTCATCTGCCTGGACCATGGAGCAAGTCCGAGCTAAGGTGAAGAAGCTCCATCAGGGGTACGTTAAGGCCAGGGAGCGGAGGGGGTGCTTGGGGTAGGACCCAAAACCTGCCCCTACTATGCTGAGCTCCACCAAGTCCTGGGGGGGGGACCCTCTTCCTCCTTTATTGTGGTGGACTCTGGACTGGAGCAGCTGATAGTCCAGCGCCTGGAGCCTGTTCCCGACCCGGAGGAGGTGGAGGGGCAGGTCCAGTCCCCAACGGAAGAGGAAGAGGAGGACGACGACCAGGAGAGTGAAACCATCACCCTGTCCCTGGAGCCAGTCTCTGCCAGCCTGGACGTCTCCCAGGCCTCCAAGGAGACTTGGGAGGGATCTTCAGGTACGTTGGCACACACATAGGGTGGGGGAGGTAGCCGCACAGGGGATAGGGGGCACATGATGCTGCAGTCTGGGCACGTGCAACTATGTGCAGTGGGAGGATGCGGCACGTGGCCACAGCAGCCAGCCCCTCAACATGCCTGGGAGCCTGCTGCTAGCCTCATGCCTAGCCTCATGAGTCCTGCCCCCATGGGGGATGGGGCGCAGCCAGCTGCAAGCAGGCTAGTTGCAAGGCGCAGGCACCCCCCCCCCCCACACACACACATGTACACCCTGGAGTTCTGCACACAGCACATGGGCATGCCTGCACGTGAGAGGTAGCAGCCACTCCCAATGATAGCCCAGCGAGCCGCAGCTGTGTGTGCACCCTCCAGGGAGGGACAGGCTGCTCACTGCTTCCCTGCCACCCATGAGAGGATCCACTGTGGCCGTACACTTCCCTTGCCTGCCTGGCTGAGGTGTGTCTGTCCGGGGGGGAGGGAGAGTGTAGCACAGTTCTCTGGCCACTTCAGGGCCCCGGTGACACAGGGTGTGCTCTGCAGGCCCCATCGGCCTTGTCCCCGGGACATCCCCTTCCTGCAGGCCGCAGACTGGTGCGGTGGCCACTCACACAGGAGGGCACAGCCTCAGGGAATGTGTGTGCACAGAGGACTGATGGCCTCTTCCTTTTCTGTGTTCTCCACAGCCGGACCAACTGGGATGGAGGGCCCAGCCACACCACCGCCGCAGCCACCTGCCAGAGTCCAGGGGAGCCGCAGATGGGTCAGGCCTGGGGAGGAGCTCATGCAGCAACACATCGGCATAATGCGTAACATCCATGACACCCTGTCGTGCAGGCTCAATGCAGACCTTGAATGGCGGGAGCATACGTGGACAGAGATGATGTCGCGTTGCGACAACTTCACCAACATCCTCTCCCGCACGTGGGAACACCCGCTCGATGCCGCTGCGCCAGCCTTCCACCTTCCTGCCTCCCCTTGCTCATCCATCTGCCCACCCTGCTATGCCTCTACTCCCTCCCCATGCCATGCCTCTGCTCCCTGCCTTCCCCATGGCCATCCCTTGCCAAGTAATGCCTATGGCCCCTTCTCCTGCGCTCCTGCCAACCCTGATCCAGATGTAGCTGCCCCTCCTGCCCAACCCTTTCAGGTCCCCAGACCCACCCAATCCCGAACAAGTCCCCGCATCCGAGGTGGCAGAGCAGGCTGCCACTAACCCTCCCAAACCTGAACCCCCCTTCCAATCCAGACCCCCCTCCCAGTTCAGACATCCTCCCTCTCCCTGTCCCCCTTCTCTTTATTTTTAATAGAAAACAGACTAATTTTGTTTTCAAACCAAACAGGTGTGTTTATTGGGAGGTCAGGGAAGGGGCAAGGGGAGGAGGTGAGAGGGGGAAGGGAGGGAGCGGAAAGGCAGAAGCCCCTGTTGGGAAGTCCTTGAGGACAATTACTCGGGGGGGCCTCAGAGAACCTCTCCCTCAGGGCCTCCTGGATGTGCACCCCCAGCTGATGGGCCTGGCGGGTGGCAGCAGTCCAGGGCTGCTGTAACACACGGCACTGGTGGCCAGCCTCTGCCACCCACTCCAGGAGAAAAGCCTCCACCTTGCGCTCCATAATATTGTGGCACACACAACGCGCTGCAACCACCTCAGAGATATTGATCTCCCCAACCTCCAGGCGGGGGACGAGGCAGTGGAACCATCCCTGGAGATGCCTGAAGGCGCACTCCACCTGCATCCGGGCTCGGGTGAGGTGGACATTGAACAGGTCCTTGTTGGGATCAAGGTGGCCGGTGTAGGGCTTCATTAGCCAAGGCATGAGTGGGTATGCCATATCCCCCACTATGCACACTGGCAAGTTGTGCTCACCCACCACAAAGTCCTGCTGGGGGAAAATGGTGCCTGCCTCCAGTGTGGCACACAGGCTGGAATTACGGAACACTCGGACATCGTGCACTCTGCCCAACCCCCCCACCCCCCCCCACATAAATGTCAGTAAAGTGGCCCTGGTGCTCCACCAGGGCCTGCAGGACTACGGAGAAGTATCCCTTTCTGTTAATGAACTGGTCCCCTCGATGTCCCAGGGCCCAGATAGGGATGTGCATCCCGTTTATGGCTCCCCCGCAGTTGAGGAACTCCAGGGCAGCAAATCCACCCATGATTGCCTCCAGGTCTTGGAGCTGAACGACTCTGTGCAGCAGCAGGAAATTCATGGCCCGGACAACCTGCAGAAGGAGACAAAGAAACACACAGAACAGAAAATGAGAGAGCAATTTCATGAGCCCTTGGAAGGTGCCCCCCCCAACTTCCCAGGAGCCACCCCTTACGAGCCTATGCTCCCCCACCCCCGGCAATAACAATGCGCTTCTAGACAGGGATGGCAGGCTGCAGGTGGGTGTCATGTCTCTGGAGGGCAGGAGTGAGCCAGATACAGAGCTCGAGGAAGGTGGCCTTATGCATTCTAAAGTTGTTCAGCCACTGCTGGTCATCCCACTGTTCAATGACCAGACAGTCTGAACTGATCTCCAGCCTCCAGCCCCTCCTGGGTATGTATGGTGGGGTGCGGAAGCCAGACCAAAGCAGCTTCAGCCACGCAGAGTAACATGAAAAGGAGTTCAATGTCACGTCCAGCTGCAACAAGTAGGTTGCTTGGATCAAGTGCTGCAGGAACTGCAGTATGGCCGTGTGGGGCCATCGAGTGCCTAGGAGCAGCTCAGGCTCCACAGCAAACAGCAAGAAGGCAAAAAGCTGTGTCGTCCCCAAAAAAGCAAAGGTCAAACACAGCAGGCTCTGCTGTATCTTAGCTTTGCCAAAGAGGCTAGCAAGCAGGCAGCAGAAACAGACCGGGGTGGTCCTTTTAAACGCACATCTCTGGAGGGCTCTGGCAACAGCACTCAAGAGCAACTGGTGACCTCTAGCCTGGCTAGAACCGGTTCTGGGTGGCTTTTACATGAAGGAGAGCATTCAATAGTGTGTGGACGCACTCTTGCACAAGAAGTTTTTGCACAAAAACTCCTGCATAAAAGGCTTCTTGCGCAAAAAGCCTGTAGTGTAGACGTAGCCAAAGAGTTTTAGGGGACAGTTGAGCTATTTTAGTTAAAGACTCTGTAAGGGGATAAGCTGGAATGGAATCATAGAATTATAGGGACCTCAGAAGGTTGAGTCCAACCCCCTGTTTCACAGCTCAGGGGAATTGCTCTGTGCCCTGTTACTAGGCTTTCATTAGCAATGAGGCCAAAGGCATGGTAGCCACATGGTGATAGAGTGTGGAGATGGGGTCAAAGAAACCACTCACAGAACACTCCTTCATAAGACTGTTGTTGACAAATTCTGGTTGGGGTCATGTCTAAACTTTGCAGCTTTTAGCCACAAGTCTGTGTCGACACAGCCCTGTCACCAATAGCCAGCATGTGTGAACACACTGTGTCCGCACTTTTGACAACAAAATACTTCTAGTCCCCACAAGCCTCTTTTGCTATGATGGAAGGAGACTGCGCCTGTTGACAAAGCAGCGTTCACACTTGCACTTGCTGTGGCAAAATTATCATTCGGGGAGTGGAGTGTTTAAGCATCCATGAAAGGCAAAAGTTTTGTTGATCAATTACAAATGTAGACATAGCCTAAGATGAGCAGAAATCCCTGCATAGGAAGGCTGAGGGTACGTCTACACTACAGCGCTAGTTCGAACTAACTTAGTTCGAATTAGTTAATTCGAACTAAGCTAGTTCGAACTAACGCATCTAGAACTAAAAACTAGTTCGAACTAGCGTTTTGCTAGTTCGAACTAGCAAGTCCACATTGAGTGGACTCTGAACAGGGCTTAAGGATGGCCGGAAGCAGTGCCGGCAGGGCATAAAAGGAGGACTTAGAGCATGGAGATGCTGTCTCAGGCTAGCCGAGGGCTGCGCTTAAAGGGTCCCGACCCCCACCCCGGACACACAGTTCTAAGGGGTGCCCCGCTTGCAAAGAAGTTCTGGCTTGGAGTGCCCTGAGTGCCCACACTGGGCACATCACACCACTCGGCCATCAGCCCGGCTGCACTTGCCGCAGGCTGCCATCTGGGGAAAGGGAGTAATTGGGGGGCTGCAGGAGAGCTTCCACCCCCAGAAGCCCGCAGAGCCAGCCCAGTCCTCCCCATCGGGGGCTCATACCCCATTCCTCCCTCACCTCCTTCCACTTACCCTTCCCTAGCCCCCCTTCTTATTGATGTACAAAATAAAGATAACGTTTCTTCCAACATTGACTCTGTCTTTATTGAAAAAAACTAGGGGAGACTGGGAAAAGGAGGTGGGAGAGGGGAAGAGAAAGGCTGGGAGAAGGGAGGGCAACTAACATGATCAGGGGTTGGGAACAGGTCCCAGATGAAGAAAGGCTACAGAGACTGGGACTGTTCAGCTTAGAAAAGAGGAGACGGAGGGGGGACAGGATAGAGGTCTCTAAAAGCAGGGGTTGGGTGGAGACGGTGCATTCAGAAAAGTTCTTCATGAGTTCCCATAAAGAAGGACTAGAGGACACCAAAGGAAAGGAATGGGTAGCAGGCTTCAAACTAGTAAGAGAAAGTTGTTGTTCTTCCCAAAGCAATTAGTTAACCTGTGGAACTCCTTGCTGCAGGAGGCTGTGAAGGCTACAACTAGAACAGAGTTTAAAGGGAAGTGAGATCAAGTCATGGAGGATGGGTCCATGGAGTAGTCTTAGCCAGGGGGTAGGAGTGGTGTCCCTGCCCAAAGTTTGTGGAAGGCTGGAGAGGGATGGCATGAGACAAATGGCTTGGTCACTGTCTTCGGTCCATCCCCTCCAGGGTCCCTAGGGTTGGCCGCTGTCGGAAGACAGGCTACTGGGCTAGATGGACCTTTGGTCTGACCCAGGACGGCCATTCTAAGCTCAGGGCTCAGGGTCTGGGGTCTTAGTGGACCCCCTTGATTTTCATGCACACCTGCTCCTGGGTGGCCAGGCTGGCAGCTCTCCTGCCCTAGCCGGCCACTTTCCTGTGCCTAGTGCAGAGATCTTGGACGAGGTCCACGATGTCCGCACTAGCCCAGGAAGGTGCCCGCCTCTTGCGGTCCAGGGCAAGCTCCCGGGAGCCGCCAGCCTGGTCCCGGCAAGGGGGGGTGGGCTGGGGGGCATCGGGTGGCTGGCTCGAGCCGTGCCAGGTGCAGGGTCTGCTGGCTGGATGCTGGCAGGCTTGCACCTGGCATGGGCACCGTAGCCAGCCCGTGCCCCTTTAAGGGGTCCGGGGCCGGGAGGGGGGCATAGAGTTTCCCTGGTGTTGGCCAGAGTGGTCACCAGGGAAACCTGGGGAGGGCTAGCCTCCCACTAGTTCGAACTAAAGGGCTACACAGCCCTTAGTTCGAACTAGCTAGTTCGAACTAGGCGTTAGTCCTCGTAAAATGAGGTTTACCTAGTTCGAACTAAGCGCTCCGCTAGTTCGATTCAAATTCGAACTAGCGGAGCGCTAGTGTAGCACCTATTAAAGTTAGTTCGAACTAACTTTGTAGTGTAGACATACCCAGAGATAGGCTCATTCCTCCCCAGGCCTCAGACAGCAGGAAAGCAGGGTACAGATTCTAACCCCCATTCCAGTGGTTCATAGGGACTGTTAATGTGTGACAGGAGCCAAGGTAGAATTCCCCCTAAGTGTGCAGACAGTAGCCCTAAGCAGCCAGCCATCATCACAAGCTCTTTTGTAGGACTTCTGGGGCAGATGAGTACAGATATCACTGGTCTACAATTTTTTAGAAGTTGTCTGCTTCAGAGACAAAAATGTGCTATTTATTATGTATTTTGATGTGCTGAATTCAAATATGACAATTAAAACAACTGATTGGCTACTGTTTCCAAGATATTTAAATTTTTACATTTTACGTCTATGTATATTGTGTAGATAGTAGAGTTTTAATCATAAATTGTAAACCTAGGTCTTTTCCTGTGTTTATGGTTGCTTTACATGATAATATTTCACCTGTCCTGTTTATGTAACACTTTAAAAATCAGCAGAAGGGTTATATAAATAAAATTTATTATGAAACAAAGGGCAAAAACTATTATGTACATAGTTTAGTCCTATTCAGTGTCTACTCTGCGCTTCTTGGCTTGTCTCTTGTATTCATTAAATGGAGCATCTCTTGTCACTGTCCAGCAAATGCATCATCTCGAAGAAGTTCACGAATCTGAGGACCAACAAAGACACCTTCCTTTATCTTAGCTTCATTTAACCTTGGAAATTTTCCACGGAGGTACTTGAAAGCTGCTTGTGTTTTGTCCATGGCCTTGACAAAGTTCTTCATCAGACCCAGCTTGATGTGTAAGGATGGTAACAAAATCTTCCTTGATTCAACAAGTGGTGGATGCTGAACACTTTTCCTCCCAGGCTCCAATGACTGTCGGAGTGGTCAATCTATCTTGATGTAGTGGGAATCTCTTGCACGACTATCCCATTCTCAGAGAAAACAGCAGGGCTGTGTCTACACTGGGCCACTTATTCCGGAAAAGCAGCCAGTAAAATTGTAAAGTGTTTTTCCGGAAAATCTATGCTGCTCCCATTCGGGCAAAAGTCCTTTTCCAGAAAAACTGTTCCAGAAAAGGGCAAGTGTAGACAGCACAGTAGTCTTTTCCGCAAAAAAGCCCTGATCTCAAAAATGACAATCGGGGCTTTTTTCCGGAAAAAGACATATTGCTGTGAAAGGACTGCCTCTAGTCCCGCCTCTGAATCATCAGTCTGTAACAAAAATTCTCGATTAAAATCAGGGCTGAAGAGTATCGGTTCCTGCAGCAGGATCCTTTTCAATGTGAGAAAGGACTCCACACACCCTGCAGTCCAGCCAATTTGTCAGGGGCTGTCCTTCTTTAGCAGCAAGGTGAGGGGGGGCCGTGATGGTTGTAAACTGGGGTACAAATAGCTGACAATAAGCCACCAGGTCTAGGAATTGTTGGACCTGCTGCTTGGTATTTGGGGACATCCAGTCCTGTAATGCCTGGACCTTCCCGATAAGGGGCCAGACTTGTCTTTGGCCTAGGGTGTACCCCAGACAGGCTGTCTCTTGCCACCCGATCCTACACTTTTTAGGATTGTCAGTGAGCCCAGCCTCCAGCAGAGTCCAGAGGACAGTGGCTAACTGCCTCAGGTGTGTGTCCCAGTCCTTGCTGTATATTACAACATCGTAGGCAGCAGCATACTCAGTGAGGGCGCTCAAAAGACAGTTCCTCAGGTGCTGAAACATTGCGGGTGCTCCATGTAGGCCGAAAGGCATGCAGATGAAATGGTATAGCCCGGTAGGGGTGGCAAAGGCGGTTTTCTCTCGTGGCCGTGGGTTTAGGGGGATCTGCCAGTACCCCATGGTGAGGTCGAGAGTTGTAATATATCGGACCATCCCCAGCTGGTCCAGCAGTTTATCGACTTGGGGCATCGGGTAAGCATCAAATTTGGAGATAGAATTGACTTTGCAAAAGTCAGTACAAAAATGCAGGGTTCCATCTGGTTTTGGGACCAATACAATGGGGCTCTGCCACTCGCTCTGTGAAAGCTCCCCCAATTCCAGCATTGTCTGGACCTCTTTTTGCACGGCTTCCCACCTCTGTCAGGGGAGAGGGTGAGCTGCTTTGCAAACCACGTTCCTGGCAGTTGTCTGAATTTTATGGTAGATGACGGTAGTGTGTCCAAGTCGGGCTGGAAACACCTTCTGAAAGGAGTGCAGCAGGTGGTGAACCTCCTCCCACTGTTAAAGGGAGAGAGTGTTACCTAGGGCTGGCTTGTCTTCAGCATCTGAGGTGTCTGTGTCCGCAACCTGGGGTCCCAACATGGGGTCTGGGGGTTGAGGGGCAATCATTAGTCCTTCTTGAACTCTCCAGGGTTTTAGCAGGTTGATGTGGTATATTTTCTTTTCCCATCAATGGTCTGGCTGAAGGATTTCATACGTCACCGGCCTCACCTGACGAAATACCTCATAGGGCCCTCACCAGTGGCTGAGGAGCTTGGAATCCTCAGAGGGTAAAAGTCAATACAAAAATGTAGGGTCCCATCTGGTTTCAGGACCAATACAATGGGGCTTTGCTACTTGTTCCGTGAAGGCTCTATCACCCCCAGTCCTAGCATTGTCTGGACCTCTTTTTGCATGGCTTCTCCCCTGGTTGGAAAGTGCATGCATGAGCTCCCTTATTATATTGTTTCTCCTGGGTCCTTTTGGCTACCCAAAGATTCTCTTGGATGATGGCTCCCACCAGTGCCAGGTGGTTGCGCAGCTGGAGAACATACCACAGCACATTTTGTGCAGCGGGCAGTCTCTGCTCCCACTCATCCATTAGTAGACCAAGAACACCCCGGGGTTGCCTACCATACAATAATTCAAAAGGGGAAAAGTGGGTCAATGACTGAGGTACTTCACAAATGGCCAGGAGCGGAGGAGGGGTGGCATTTGATCCCATTATTGTAATTCTTCTGGAGGAAACCTACGCAGCATGTCCTTCCCTGGTCCTTCAGAAGTTCTCATGGAAGTCCTACTCGGACAAATATTTTCACCATCTCTGCCACGATGGTTCGAGCATGAGTATTGCAAAGGGGCACTGCTTCTGGAAATCGTGTTGCATAATCCAACAAAACCAGGATATATTTGAAGCTGGCTGCACTCTTTGGAAGGGGCCCAACTAAATCCATTGCCACCTGTGCGAAGGGCATGCTAACCACTGGGAGGACAACCAGGGGGGCCTTTGGTCCTCATGACCCTATGGTGAGCTGGCAGGTTGGGCATGAATTACAGTACTCCCTAACCTCCTGATAGTTTCCTAGGCCAAAAAAAGTGATAATACTCAAGCCAGGGGGTATGTCTACACTACCCCACTAATTCGAACTAGCGGGGTAATGTAGGCATACCGCACTTGCAAATGAAGCCCGGGATTTGAATTTCCCGGGCTTCATTTGCATAAGCCGGGCGCCGCCATTTTTAAATCCCGGCTGGTTCCACGAGGAGTAACGGTAGTTCGAACTAGAAAGCCTAGTTCGAACTACCCAGTTCGTGCCGCGTGTAGCCGCGCGGCACGGGGTTCGAACCAGCCGGGATTTAAAAATGGAGGCGCCCGGCTTATGCAAATGAAGCACGGGAAATTCAAATCCCGGGCTTCATTTGCAAGTGCGGTATGCCTACATTACCCCGCTAGTTCGAATTAGCGGGGTAGTGTAGACATACCCAGGGTCTTCTTGTGCCCTAGATGTCCGGCAGCAGGGATGTCATGGGCTAATTGGAGATCTGCTTTCAGGTGCTGATGGGGCACGAGGAACGAATCCATTCCTCCTGGGTTTGAGGTTCTTGGGTAAAGCAATACAGCCGGTGTGAGACCAACTCCAACTGGGGCCACCAGAGTGCCCGTTGGGAGTCTTTTGCCACTCCATTAAGCCTTGTGACTTGCTCAAAGGCCTGACCAGCGTAGGATCTTCCCATTGATCCTGGCTGAAATCAGCACTAGGGTCCAGTATGGAGGACCCAGGTCCCGTTTGCAAGAGGGATGGAGTCTGGCTCTTTACTGTCAACTCCACACTGTTTGGCCTCTTAGGAGCCTCTTCTGTCTGGCGATGGGCCTCCTGGTGGCATCCCCTATTATCCACAGGATCTCCCTCAAGAGCAGCCCCTCCAGGCTGACCTCCTGCAACAAGTTTCCAAAGTTGGGCCAATCACGGCTGAGGATAATGGGGCAGACCAAGCTGGGGGCTATGCCAACCGCCATCTCCTCAGTCACCCCTCTCATTGTCATAGGCACCCATATCTGGAGTTGGGTACAGACATCTCCATGAATACATTGGAGTCTTAGTTCTCCCTCTGTCATTCAGGTTTCTGGGGCAACCTGCTGTTGGATGAGGGTCTGTCCACAGCCCGAATCAATGAGAACAATCCAGTTCAGTGTCCCAACCTTAACCAAGGTGGTCATTTTAAGGGGGTATTGGGGCCAGGCACGGGACTCTCCAGCACAGACCTGCCCAAAGTTACAGTCTGCATCAGTGCAGTCTTGTTGCAAATGTCCAGGCCAAACGCAAGAGAAGCAGGGTCCCAATTCAGCCTGCCCTAGTTAGAGGGACTCTCCACGCCTCGTTTCTCCCAGGGCCTACACCTGAGGTCCCTGGGCGTGGCCCTCTCAGCCCATGACTTTGGTCTCGGCCTCTGAGACTCCTCTCAAGGGGCTGGCCCTCCCTTCGGTGCCCAGCACTCACACCTGCTTTAGTAGGCCCCAGTTCAGGGTCTGCATCTCCGGACCCACAGGGGCTTCTTCCACCAAAAAGTCCTCCATTAGAGTGACCGCACTACTTAGAATCGTAGGACAGTGGCAGAGTACCCAGGCTCTGCCTCGGGGGTGGGGAAGCGGTAAGATATACACAAATTGTTTGAGAGCTTTTCTCCACCAAGTCCTGTATGGTTCATCCTTCTGGACATAGCTAGTGGCAGGCTAGATCCTGAATTTCATGGGCAATGGCCTGGAGCCAGGCTACAGCTGGATAAGTGGTCGTCCTAAGGTACTAGTAGAAGGTATCTGGGGTTATGTCTAGGGCGTCCAAAATAGCTGCCTTTAGCTGCACATAGTCTCTGGCTACCTCAAGGGAGAAGCCTCGATAGGCCATCTGGGCAAGGCCACTTGGTAGGGGGCAACTATAGCAGCCCACTGCCCCTTGGGCCATCCTGCCACCATGGCCACCCTTTCAAAAGTTTCCAGAAAAACTTCTGAGTAATTTTCTGGCCCCATCTTAGAGAGTCAGATTGGCAGTAAAGTGGCCAGGAGTTCTCAAGCTCCCTCCACTGAGTTATCAACAGGTGGGGGTACTAAAGCGATTAGTAACTGTTGTGGCTCACGATGCTGGGCCATCCATTGCTGGAGCAGCTACTCCTGTTGCATAGCGAGGCGTTGCAGTAACAGCTCTTGCTGCTGCTGCTGATTTTCGACCAGGAACTTAAAGAGTGGCTCCATGGTCCTGGAGACGATAGTTCCCTAAATCCAAAAGTTCCTGACTTCCAACAAGCCCCTCAGTCAAAGTGGTGGGCGGTGCCCACGTTCTCCACCATGTGTAAAGATCCACGTCAGTGGGAGGCAGAGTCGGTGGGGATTTGGCCCGCAACACACTGACCAGGTCTGTGGGTCAGCAGGGATTCAAGCCACAACACACTGCCCACTCGACTTCCATCTCCTCAGCGGCCCCAGGGTCAGCTGTTACTGGAGAGCTTCCCAGTTCACCCTGGGAGCCTACTTGGCTCAGGTGCTGCATCTCGGGATCAGCCCTGGTACCATCTGCGCCCCCTGCCACCACCGCTGAGGTAATTGTTGCCTCGGTGGCCGGCGAGAAGGGCTCTGGGGCCATGGAGATGGAGCTTAGCTCCATCTTTGAGGAGATCGAGGCCCTGGGTCTGACCCCGCTCCCCAGGGGGAGGACGACCCTCTGCCAGCGGGCCTTGGTCTGGGTGGTGACTCTGTTGCGCTGCCCCCTCCTCCCACCAACCCTATGCCCCAGGTGGCCAACCCCATCCTCACACTCGGGGTGCCCCTGGTGTTGCCCATTGGCCTGGCCAACTTGGCTGCTGCAACTAAAGCCACTGAGCCCTCAGGGGCAACGGCTGGCACCGAGCAGCTGGGTTCCAGGCTTGCGGGTGCCCCTGCCTCCACCCTTGAGATGGAGCGGTCATCTTCCCTCCCTGTTGGGGGCCAGATGCCGAACATCTCTGTAGCCGATGCTGAGATGGCAGATGTGCATGCTGCTTCTCCACCTGAGCCCGGCATTGGTGCGGGTCCCCTTCTTGCCCTTCTCCTCACCGTTTCCATTCAGGAAGTGCCACAGCCCAGTGGCACAGACCTAAGACCCTCAGACCCTGCCCAAAGTTCTGGTCCCCTTCCCTGTCCCAATCCCCCCTCGCTCCTGTTCACTCCCGTGGTCCCGATCCCACCCTTTATGAGCCCATTTCCAGCCCCAAGTCCTCCTTCATTTCCAATCCCTCTCCTGCCATTACCATTATCCTCCACTCCCGACCCACCGTCCGACCCTGAGCCCACCCCTCCTCCTATCCCTACCACGATACCTGCTCCCCCACTACCGCCCCCCATCCTACCACCCCTTCTGCCCCCACTGCGGTGCCTTCCCCCCCACAACCGCCCTTGCATCCCACTGTTATTGCCACCCCTGTGAGGGCTGCCTCATTCCTGCTATCTGTGGGCGGCCCTCAGGGGGTGATATTCATATCTCCAGTCCCCAGTCCCATAGGGGCTGCCTTGTTCCCTCCACCGCCCCCTCCCCTGCCAGGGTCAGCACAGCACCATTGCTCTTGGTGTCGCACTGGGGAACGGATCCCTGTTTGTCCGTCCCCGTGGCCCACAAGGTTCGTCCTGGGGCCCAGACTGAGGAAAGCCTGGTATCCCCTCAGCCATGGGGGCCGAGTTCCGTCAATTCCTTGCGGACACCCGTGGAGCTAAAGGGAAGGTAGAGCTGGCCCTTCAGCACTGGGGGGATTTCCATTCCATCCTGGGGGCCATAAGGGCCCTTTTGCAGGAGGGTAATAGGACCAAAAGGCAGACCATCGTGGCCTACCAGCAGACCTGCAAATTTCACAATGCTCTCCTTGCCTTTGGGTTGGGGAGCGGCCTGTTGCAGGGCCTGCAGGAGACCAAAGATCACCCTACCTGCAAGGATCCACCCCAGCCTTCATCATGAAGTACACCACCATCGCAACATTAAATGCCCGGGGCTGTAGGGCACGTCTCCGCAGGAGTCGGGTGCTCTTCTTCCTCTGGGAGGGGGTTACTCAGTGGTTTTCGTATAGGAGACCCACACGACTCCAGCCATTGAGGCTGTCTGGCAGCTGGAGTGGGGGGATGGGGTGCATTTTAGCCACCTCGGCGCTTGCTCGGCCAGGGTGATCACCCAGTTCTCCCCTGCCCTACAGCCCGAGATTCTGGGGACTGCCGAGGTTGTCCCGGGACGCCTGCTGCATGTCCGGGACTGCATGGAGGGGCTGACGTTGAACTTGGTCAATGTCTATGCCCCGAACGTGGGCCCGGACCGGGTCATCTTTTATCAACGGGCGACCACCTTCCTCGGCACTCTGGATCCTTGTGAATGCTTGGTCCTGGGCAGGGATTTCAATAGCACCCTCGAGGACCAGGACCATGCAGGACTTGAGAACTGCCAGGTCACATAAGGCATCCTCAGGGAGCTCATGGACTATCATTCCCTGGTGGACATCTGGAGAGACCACTACCCAGACGACCCCACCACCTTCTATGGGGGATGATCAGTCAAGCCACTCCTGGTTGGATCGCATTTATTTATCACATTTCCATCTGGTGCGAGCCCACTCCTTCAGCATTCAGCTGGCCCTGTTCACAGACCACCATCAGTTCAGAGATGCTGGGGCCAGCCTATTTGCATTTTAACAATAGCTTGTTGGAGGACGTGGGCTTCATGGCATCCTTCTGGGAGTTCTGGATGGCCTGGCGGGGGCCATTGCCCCTTTCCCTCAGCGCGGCAATGGTGGGAAGTGGGGAAGGTGCGCACCTGGCTCTTCTGCCATGACTACTCCTGGGGCGCCAGACAGCAGAAGGATGCGGCGATAGAGCAGTTTGAACAGGAGGTTTTGAAGCTTGAGGGGTGCCTGGCATCCGACCCCGAAGATCCGCCCCTCCGCGAGGCATACCAGGAGAAGTGGGAGGAATTCTGGGCCCTCAAGTACCACCTGGCCCAGAGTGCCTTTGTTCGATCCTGCATCCATCTCCTCCGGGAGATGGATTGCAGCTCTTGCTTCTTCTACACCCTGGAGAAAGAGAGGGGGGCTAAAAAGCACATCACCTGCCTTTTGGCAGAGGACGGCACCCCCCTCACGGATCCGGAGGAGATGCGTGGAAGGACCAGGGCCTTCTACGCCAGTTTGTTCTCCCTGGATCTGACTGAGGCCGACACCTGCAAGGTGTTCTGAACTGAGCTCCCGATGGTCAGCACGGGTGACTGAGATCATCTAATGATGCCTCTCACTTTGGCCGAGTTCTCAGAAGCCCTCCATCTCATGCCTACCAACAAAACCCCGGGCATGGACGGGCTGACTGTGAAGTTCTACCACATATTCTGGGACATCCTCGACCCAGACCTCATTACCATCTGGGACGAGTCCTTGGAAAGCGGGGTCCTCCCTTTGTCGTGCAGGCGAGCTATGCTAGCCTTACTGCCGAAGAAGGGGGACCTCCACGATCTTCAGAACTGGTGTCCCGTCTCGCTCCTCAGCATGGACTACAAGGTCATAGCAAAAGCCATCTTGCTGCCACTGCAGTCTGTGCTGGTGGACATGATCCACCCTGACCAGACCTACACCGTCCCGGGCCGTAGCATCTTAGATAATTTGTACCTGGTCCGGGATCTCTTGGAGCTTGGGTGTAGGGATGGTCTGTTGTTCGCCCTCCTGTCCCTGGACCAGGAGAAGGTGTTTGACAGGGTGGACCATGGGTATCTCCTGGGCACTCTGCAGGCCTTCGGCTTTGTGGGTTTTCTCCGGGTGCTGTATGCCCTCTGGCGATCGAGCCCTTCCTTTGTCTTTTCTGTAGGAGGTTGACGGGGTTGGTGATTCGAGAGCCAGAGCTGCGGCTGGTTCTGTCAGTGTACGCCAATGACATGCTCCTGGTGGTCCAGGACCCAAGCAGCCTCCTTTGCCCCGGTCAACTGAGTCAAGAGCTCTGGCCTGGTGGTCGGGGACGGGTGGCGGGCAGGCTCCCTCCCACCAGCACTTCAGACCATTAGGTGGAGCACAGGTCCACTACTCTATCTGGGCTTTTATTTATCTGCCACGCATCCTTCTCCTCCAGAGAACTGGCAAGGTTTGGAGGCCAGGGTGGGTGAGCAGCTGCAGAGATGGACACTGCTCCAGTGTCTCTCCCTCCATGGGAGGGTGCTGGTGTTTAGTCAGCTGGTCCTGTCCATGCTCTGGCACCAGCTCAACACCCTGAGCCTGGCGCCGGAGGTCCTGGCCAAGTTCCAGAGGACAGCTTTGGAGTTCACTGGATTGCACTGGGTCTCTGCAGGGGTTCTGTCTCTTCCCCTGGAGGAGGGGGGCCAGGGCCTGAACTGCATGCACTGCCAGGTCCAGACCTTCCTCCTCCAGGCCCTGCAGCGACTCCTCTTTAGTGCAGGTAGTCTGGCATGGAGCACTTTGGCGCGCGCCTTCCTCTGCCACCTCCGAGGTCTCTGATACAACTGGCAGCTCTTTTTTATCCACCCGAGGGGCCTTCCACGAGACCTCTCAGAGCTGCTGGAATTCTACCAGGACCTCCTCCAGACCTGGAAGCTGTTCTCAGTGACCAGGGCCATTGTAGCCACCGAAGGAGCAGAATCTCCTCACAGAGCCCCTGCTCCACAATCCAGCCTTGTGCATGCAGGTGGCGGACTCTCCCTCGGTGCACCGGAAGCTGATCCTGGCAGAAACCACCAAGGTCAGAGACCTCCTGGACTACGACAGGGGGAACTGGGTGGATCCGCAAGTGCTCATTCAGAGCATGGGGCTGTCCACCCCTCAAACCCCACCACGCCTATTCCAGGAGATGAAGGCAGCTTTGCCGTGGCCTGCTCTCGATTTCCTGCAGAAAGCCCTGCGAGAGGGTATGCACCCGCCCCTCCCTTCCTGCCTCCGTCCTTTATTATTGGGCCCCTCTTCCGTGGGCCCCTCAGCTACCCCATCCCTGGACCCCAAGCCAGCTGCAAGATTTGCAGCTGGTCAGCTAGTGAGCCGCACCAAGGGAACATCTGTACATGCTCATGCTCCATACTCTGCATTTCCCCACCCTCGTGCCCCGCCCTGACACCAAGTGGTGGGACTATTTAAGACCTGTGGAGGGTGGGGAACCCCAATGGGCCAGCGTGTATTCCACCCTAATTCCGCGGCCCATCGGGGACATCAGTTAGCAGCTCCTTCACGGAGCAGTGAGCACGGGCATGTACTTGACGCAGTTCACTCCCATCCTGGACGCCTGTCCCATTTGCGGCATGAGGGAAAACCTGGTGCGTGCTTATCTAGAAATGTGCCAGGTTGCAACCCCTATTCCAGCTCCTCCAGAACCTCTTACTGAGGTTCTGGATGCACTTTTCCCCACACCTTTTTATTTATGCATACCCTATCCATGGCCCAACAAAGTCGCGAGACCTCCTCATCAACCTCCTCCTGGCCCTAGCAAAAGCTACGATATATAATACCAGGAGGAGAATGCTAGACAAGGGGGTTCTCTGTGACTGTGGGGCCTATTTCTGTTCCTCCCTTGTATCATGTATCCGAGCAGAGTTCCTCTGGGTTGTGTCCACAGGCTCCATGGACAGCTTTGAGGAGCAGTGGGCGCTGTTCAGAGTTCTCTGCTTGGTGTCCCTGTCCGGTTCCCTTGCTGTGCCTGTCCACCCCACCCATAGTTTTCAAATAGCCTCCGTACAAGCCAAAAGAAATCTGATGAGGTTGAACAAGGACAAGAGCAGAGTCCTGCACTTGGAATGGAAGAATCCCAAGCATTGTTACAGGCTGGGGACAGACTGGCTAAGTAGCAGTTCTGCAGAAAAGGACTTGGGGATTACAGCAGACAAGAAGCTTGATATGAGTTTGCTCTTTAGCCAAGAAGGCTAACAGCATACTGAAGTGCATTAGATTTATGGAAGTGACTAGTTCCTTTTAGTTGGCACTGGTGAGGCCACATTTTGGGTACTGTGTCCAATTCTGAGCCCCTATTACAGAAAGAATTTGGATGCATGGGAGAAAGAAGTGAGGCTGAAGGATTTGGGTTTATTTAATCTACAGAAGAGAAGAGTGAGGGGGGATTTGATAGCAGCTTTCAGTGTCCAGAAGGGAGGTTCAAAAGAGGATGAAGAGAAGCTGTTCTCAATAGTGACGGATGGCAGAACAAGGAGCAGTGGTCTCAAGTTACAGTGGGGGAGGTCTAGGTTGGATATTAGGAAAAACAATTTTATTAAGAGGGTGGTGAAGCACTGGGATGGGTTCCCTAGGGAAGCGGTGGAATCTACATCCCTAGAGGTTTTTAAATTCCAGAGGGTACGTCTACACTACAGCGCTAATTCAAACTAACTTAGTTCGAATTAGTTAATTCGAACTAAGCTAATTCGAACTAACGCGTCTAGAACTAAAAACTAGTTTGAATTAGCGTTTTGCTAATTCGAACTAGCATGTCCACATTGAGTGGACCCAGAACAGGGCTTAAGGATGGCCGGAAGCAGTGCCGGCAGGGCATCAGAGGAGGACATAGAGCATGGAGCTGCTGTCTCAGGCTAGCCAAGGGCTGCGCTTAAAGGGTCCCGACCCCCACCCCAGACAGACAGTTCTAAGGGGTGCCCCGCTTGCAAAGCAGTCCTGGCTTGGATTGCCCGGAGTACCCACACTGGGCACATCACACCACTCGGCCATCAGCCCGGCTGCACTTGCCGCAGGCTGCCATCTGGGGAGAGGGGGCAATCGGGGGGCTGCAGGAGAGCTTCCACCCCCAGAAGCCCGCAGAGCCAGCCCAGCCCTCCCCATCGGGGGCTCGTACCCCATTCCTCCCTCACCTCCTTCCACTTACCCTTCCCTAGCCCCCCTTCTTATTGATGTACAAAATAAAGATAACGTTTCTTCCAACATTGACTCTGTCTTTATTGAAAAAAACTGGGGGAGATTGGGAAAAGGAGGTGGGAGAGGGGAAGAGAAAGGCTGGGAGAGGGGAGGGCAACTAACATGATCAGGGGTTGGGAACAGGTCCCAGATGAAGAGAGGCTAGAGAGACTGGGACTGTTCAGCTTAGAAAAGAGGAGATGGAGCAGGGACAGGATAGAGGTCTCTAAAAGCAGGGGTCGGGTGGAGAGGGTGCATTCAGTAAAGTTCTTCATGAGTTCCCATAAAGAAGGACTAGAGGACACCAAAGGAAAGGAATGGGTAGCAGGCTTCAAACTAGTAAGAGAAAGTTGTTGTTCTTCCCAAAGCAAATAGTTAACCTGCAGAACTCCTTGCTGCAGGAGGCTGTGAAGGCTACAACTAGAACAGAGTTGAAAGGGAAGTGAGATCAAGTCATGGAGGTTGGGTCCATGGAGTAGTCTTAGCCAGGGGGTAGGAGTGGTGTCCCTGCCCAAAGTTTGTGGAAGGCTGGAGAGGGATGGCACGAGACAAATGGCTTGGTCACTGTCTTCGGGCCATCCCCTCCAGGGTCCCTAGGGTTGGCCGCTGTTGGCAGACAGGCTACTGGGCTAGCTGGACCTTTGGTCTGACCCAGGACGGCCATTGTAAGCTCAGGGCTCAGGGTCAGGGGTCTCAGTGGACCTCCTTGATTTTCATGCACACCTGCTCCTGGGTGGCCAGGCTGGCAGCTCTCCTGCCCTAGCCGGCCACTTTCCTGTGCCTAGTGCGGAGATCGTGGACGAGGTCCACGATGTCCGCACTAGCCCAGGAAGGTGCCCGCCTCTTGCGGTCCAGGGCAAGCTCCCGGGAGCCGCCAGCCTGGTCCCGGGAAGAGGGGGTGGGCTGGGGGACATCGGGTGGGTGGCTCTGTGCCATGCCAGGTGCAGGGTCTGCTGGCTGGGTGCTGGCAGGCTTGCACCTGGCACGGGCACCGTAGCCAGCCCGTGCCCCTTTAAGAGGTCCGGGGCCGGGAGGGGGGCATAGAGTTTCCCTGGTGTTGGCCAGAATGGCCACCAGGGAAACCTGGGGAGGGCTAGCCTCCCACTAGTTCGAATAAGGGGCTACACACCCCTTAATTTGAACTAGTAAGTTCGAACTAGGCTTAATCCTCGTAAAATGAGGTTTTCCTAGTTCGAACTAAGCGCTCCGCTAGTTCGATTCAAATTCGAACTAGCGGAGCGCTAGTGTAGCGGCTATGAATGTTAGTTCGAACTAACGTCCGTTAGTTCGAACTAACATTGTAGTGTAGACATACCCAGATTGACAAAGCCCTGGCTGGGCTGATTTAATTGGGGTTGATTTAGTTGGGCTTTTAGCAGGGGTTGGACTTGATGACCTACTGAGGTCTCTTCCAGCCCTAGGATTCCATGAAGAGCTCCTGATAAGAATGTGTCCCACCAACCCAAAGAGTGCAGTAGGACTGACAGGCTCACTGGGCCAATGGGCAAAGGGGGGGGGGACAGCTCAGTGATCCTGGAAGAAGTGGGACCTCATGCAGAAGGGGCAGGGCTGGGGGCCCTCCACGCTGCCCTCCTTCTCCCGGCAGCTCTCACAGCCACCGGAGGCTCTGGTAGCCATTTAAAGGACCTGTGGCAATTATCTCCATTGGCAGGCTTGAAAAGGGGTAGTATGGACATATACACCCCAGTAATTAGTGCAGTGACTGTAAGCTGACCTCATACATGGTTACAGTGCAAACATGCTCCCAGTTTGTGATTAGCTTTTCTATAACAATCACTTAGCCTTTTGGGGGCTTTATTTCAAGTCAAGGAGTCAACGTGTAACTAAAAAATCAAATGGCATTTGTGACATGGCCCCAGCCATCCTAGCCCCAGGATGATAGGTGGCATAGCCCCAGCCTGGGAGGGTAGGCAGCTCATGAAGTCCCAGTGCCAGCCTCAGCCCAGCCACTGCATAGGGGAAGTAGGAAGAGTGGGCCAGCGCAGGAAGCAAAAGGAGGTCTGGAGCAGAGTGTGAGTGGGCCAGGCCTGCCCATTTGGGAAAATGTGGCCTTCCCCAGCTTATGATACTCACAGCCCATGGGAGCAGAGATTCTCAATGAGAACTCTGCTTCAGCTTCCTCACCTGTTAATACTGTTAATACAGCTCCCAGGGGTGTTGAGAAACCAAATCCACACTGCCCTGACACTATGGTGATGGGACCTATATAGATGGGGTGAACTGTAACTGGACTAAGACAATTAAGAAGGTGTGAGGGTGTTAGGGATAGTGCAGGGTGGGCTGTCCACTGGGTATGACTGGGAGAAGAAGAAAAAAGGTGACTGAGCCTTTGTGGCCTCAGAGCACTGAGGGTTAAAGAAGAAAAACAAAGCAGGAAATGTAACAACACAAGAAAGCTCAAAGGGCTGAACGCACCTTCCCTTCAGTGCTGTGCTCAGGGGAGGGCATTTATCAGATCATTAAAGAAACCACATTTCCTCTCTCTGCAGGTGCAAAGACCCCAAGCCCCAGACTGTTCCAGTACCTCCCACCTGCATAAGGCAGAATCCAGAAGATACTGAATGCTAACAACAGCCAGTCAGGAGCTGGACCATGCACCCTGAGCGCATGCCTGATTCAATTCCATTGGATAGGCAGAGAGCTGGGCTATGGAACAGCAGATCTCCCAGGTCATTGGTTAGACGTCCTCGTATATTGGAACCAACAGGGTAAAACTGTGCCCTGATGCCAGGTGCCTAGCTAGTAGAGACAAGATACTGGTCAGGTGCAGGTGCAAAACCAAATCTACGTGGCTATGACTTTCTTTTCTGTGCATGATTTTAAATGTAATGACTTGAGGCCAAGGGGGTTGAAACAATTTGCATAGTGGGGGTGCAGAGAGCCATCGAACCCAATTGTAAAACCCTGTATAATGGAAACCACTTGAAGCCAGAGAGTGTGGCAGCACCCCCGGTATCTCTCTTCAAGGCAGAAGGTGGGGATGTCCTGCAAAGAGACTGATTCCTTGTTGCCCTTCACCTTGAATATTCAGCAATACAAAGTGAGGGCAAAGAGGATATAAACTGCTGATGCCCTGTCAGTGTGCACTGTTGCATGGAGGCATGAAAAAAAATCTTAAAAAACAAGTGGTCCTGTAGCACCATGGGGTATGTCTACACTACAAAGTTAATTCGAACAGACGTTAGTTCGAATTAACTTTAATAGAGGCTACACGTGCAAACTGCTATTTCGAATTTAATTTGAAATAGCGGAGCACTTAATTCGAACTAGGTAAACCTCATTCTATGAGGAGTAATGCCCAGTTTGAATTAAGTAGTTCGAATTAAGGGCTACACAGTGGCTACACAGCCCTTAATTCAAACTAGCTGGAGGCTAGCCCTTCCCTGGTTGCCCTGGTGGCCACTCTGGGCCAAACCAGGGAAACTCTTCTGCCCCCCTCCCGGTCGTGGAGCCCTTAAAGGGCCACGGTCTGGCTACAGTGCTTGTGCCAGTTGCAAGCCTGCCAGCACCCAGCCAGCAGACCCTGCACTTGGCACAGCATGGGCCAGCCATGCTCTGCCACCCAGCCTTTCACCTCTTCCCAGGACCAGGCTGGTGGCTCCCAGGAGCCTGCCCGGGGCTGCAAGAGGTGGGCGCCTGCCTGGTCTAGTGCGGAGATCATGGACCTCATCGAGGTTTGGGGGGAGGCCTCCAACATCCACAATCTCCGCACTAGGCACAGGAACGTGGCCATCTACAGATGCATGGCTGCCAGCCCGGCCACCAGAGGCCACATGCGGACCCAGGAGCAGGTCCGCTGCAAAATAAAGAACCTGCGGCAGGCCTACTCCAGGGCCTCCCAGCCAGGGGCCGACCCAGAGGCATGCCCTCATTATGAGGCCCTGAACCGCATCCTGGGGGCTTACGCAGTCCATGCTCCCCAGGATTTCAATATCCTGGGCTTCATTTCCATGTTCCCGGGTGGGCGCCACCTCATTGCAGGAGGAGTAACAGTTAATCTGAACTAAGGACTTAGTTCGGATTAACTTCTGACTGCCGCATGTAGCCGCGGGCAGTCAGTTCAAACTAAGGGGATTTAAAAATGGCATCCACCCGGGAACATGCAAATGAAGCCCAGGATATTGAAATCCCGGGCTTCATTTGCAAGTTCGAATGCCTACATTAGCCACCCTAGTTCGAACTAGGGGGCTAGTGTAGACATACCCTAAGGTGCTACAGGACAACATATTGTTTTTTAAGCTTTTCTTTTTAAATTACAGACTGACGTGGCTACCCCTCAGAGACTTCTAACCTCCATGAATGTATCCATTTCTTTTGTGAACTGTTAGGCTACGTCTAGACTGCAAGCTTCTTTCAGAATAAACTTTTCTGGAAGAGATCTTCTGGAAAAGCTTCTTTCAAAAGAGAGCATCCACACAGCAAAAGCTCAATGAAATAGTGATTTGCTGTTTCAAAAGATAATGTCCACACGGATTGGATGCTATCTCACATTTAAGGCTACCCAGAACCAGTTCAGGCAGGGCATTAGGTCAACAGTTTCTTCTGGGTGCTGTTGCCTAAGGGTATGTCTACACTACCCCGCTAGTTCGAACTAGCGGGGTAATGTATGCATACCGCACTTGCTAATGAAGCCCGGGATTTGAATTTCCCGGGCTTCATTAGCATACGCGGGGAGCCGCCATTTTTAAATCCCCGCTGCTTCGAACCCCGTGTAGCGTGGCTACACGGGGCTCGAACTAGGTAGTTCGGACTAGGGTCCTATTCCGAACTACCGTTACTCCTCGTGAAACGAGGTGTACCGGTAGTTCGGAATAGGCACCCTAATCCGAACTACCTAGTTCGAGCCCCGTGTAGCCGCGCTACACGGGGTTCGAAGCAGCGGGGATTTAAAAATGGCGGCTCCCCGCTTATGCTAATGAAGCCCGGGAAATTCAAATCCCGGGCTTCATTAGCAAGTGCGGTATGCCTACATTACCCTCCTAGTTCGAACTAGGAGGGTAGTGTAGACATACCCTTAGGCAATATGAGATGTGTGCTTAAAGGGTCCCCCTGGCCAGCCATTTCTCCGCTTCATATGCTTACTTGCCTACCAAAGCTTTTGCAGTGCATGCTCTGGTTGCCCTCTGCCTGGCTGCAGGAGCAAGGTTCTTGCAACCTCACCCCACGGTGGAGAGATGCTTTTGGAGGTTGGACACCAGTTCTGACTGGTGGGACCGGCTGGTCATGGATCGGTGGGACAACCAGCAGTGGCTGCGAAACTTCAGGATGAGGAAGGTCTTTATGGAGCTGTGTGCCTAGCTCATCCCTGCCCTCTGTCGATGAGACACCCAGGCTACATCTATACTGCGAGTTTTTGTGGCAGAAAATATGCTAATGAGGGACTCATTACATAAGTCACAATCTCATATTTTCTGCCGTTTCTTTTTGCACAAGGGGTTTTTGTGTCCCTGGGGGGTTCTGCAGTCTTGCCCTCACACAGCCCTGCAGGGGACATGGCCTCATAAGTGTTAGAGGGGACATGGGGACGTCCCAAGGGCTCAGGCACCCTCTCTGATTCTCTGTTTTTTGTGTTTCTTTGTCTCCTTCTTCAGGTTGTGAGGGCCATCAACTCCATCCTGTTGCACAGGGTCATCCATGGGGGAGACCTGGACCTCATTGTGGCTGGATTTGCCACCCAGGACTTCCCCAACTGCAAGGGAGGCATAGATGGAATCCATAACCATCTGAGAACCAGAACATCGAGCCACGCAGTACATTAACCACAAGGGCTATTTCTCTATGGTGCTGCAGGCCCTGGTCGGACATTTTCATGGACATTTTCATTTGGTGGTCGGGGAGGGCACACAATGCCCACATTTTCAGAAATTCCTGCCTCTACGAGAAGCTGGAGGCTGGCACATTCTTTCTCCAGTGTGATTTTCAGGTTAGGGATGTGCAGATGCCACTGTGCATCATGTGGGATGTGGCCTACCCCTTCACGCTGCGGCTCAGGAAGACTTACACTGGCCACCTGGAGCCAGCAGGGACAGATTCAATGCCTGACTTGGCAGGGCCCACATGCAGGTGGAATGTGTCTGTGGGCACTTGAAGGCATGGTTCAGGTGCTTCCTTACCCATCTTGATGTGGGGGAACACAACATCCCCCAGGTGGTCTCCAGAAATTGTGTTCTCTACAACATTGTGGAGAGGAAGGGGGAGGTCTTCCTACGGGGGTGGGGGGTAGAGGCTGGTTGGGAAGGAAGGGCCTTCAAGCAGTCACACTCAGTTGCCTTCCGCCAGGCCCATCAACTGGGGATGCGCATCCGGGAGGACCTGAGGGAGAGGTTTTCTCAAGGACCCCAGTAACTCTCCCAGTAACTTCCCCACTAGGGGCCTGTGCCTTACCCTTCTATGCCTTTCCCACAACCCCTCCCTTCCCCCTTCTCTGTAGACTCAATAAAAACAATATTTTTTTTTCAAAACATAATTTTGTATTTTGTTTTTCATTAAAAGTAACTGGGGAGGAGGGGGGCTGAAAACATAGATAAGGGGAGGGAGGAGGGAGGCTCAGAGCTGGGTCTGGGAGTGGCGCGTGGTGCAGCTGGGAGTTCCACCTTGGGTCTGGGTGCCTCAGCAACCTTGGTGGTGGAAGGTGGCCAGGGACAACAGGGGGATAGGCAGGATGGGGGCTGGAGCATAGTCAGGCATGGCAGGGGGAGCAGGGCAGGAGCAGAGACAGGAACAGGGATAGGACCCATATATCATCTCCTGTATGATGGCACACATTTTGGTCCTGCTGCACCAGCTCTGTCCATGTTTGGCTCTGCCACTTCACGTCATCCTGGACCTTTTGGGTCAGGGTCTGCTGCATGTTCCAGAGGACGCCCACGTGCTCTCTCATGATGTCCTCCTGGACCCTCCAGAGCTTGTGGCTTCTCTGGGGTTGGGCAGCTATCTCGGTTGGGGGTGATCGCCCCTCAGTCATGGCAGGTCCGGCTGTGCAGAATAAAGAGGGAGAGGTGGTCAGTCATCCATGCCGACACTGTCCCTGAGTCCTTGCCCTCCTCTGAGCTGCAAGTTACAGTCCTTGGGCCAGAGGACAGTGATGTCCCAGGAGCGAGGCTATGTGAGGCCTGGACAGTGGGCCCAGAGTTCACAGGAGACAATGCTTCCCGCCCGCCGTCCCACGGACAAGCCAGCAAGGGAAGTGTCCAGCCACACTGGGATTGTAGCCAAGAAGGCTAATGGCATATTAGGTTGCATTAAGAGGAGCATTGCCAGCAGATCCAGAGATGTCATTATTCCCCTTTATTCATAGACTTTAAGGTCAGAAGGGACCATTATGATCATCTAGTCTGACTCCCTAATTCGGCTCTGGTGAGGCCACATCTGGAGTATTGTGTCCAGTTCTGGACCCCCCACTACAAAAAGGATGGCAACCAAAATGATTAGGGGGCTGGAGCACATGACCTATGAGGCGAGACTGAGGAAGTTGGGTCTGTTTAGTCTGCAGAAGTGAAGAGTGAGGGTATGTCTACACTACCACCCTAGTTCAAACTAGGGTGGTAGTGTAGACATACCCTTTGGGGGGATTTGATAGCAGCCTTCAACTTCCTGAAAGGAGGTTTCAAAGAAGCTAGAGAAAGGCTGTTCTCAATAGTGACAGATGGCAGAACAAGGAGCAATGGTCTCAAGTTGTGGTGGGAGAGGTCCAGGTTGGATACTAGGAAAAACAATTTCACTAGGAGGGTGGTGAAGCACTGGAATGGGTTACTAGGGAAGTAGTGGAGTCTCCATCCCTAAAAGTGTTTAAGTCTCAGCTTGACAAAGCCCTGGCCGGGTTAATTTAGTTGGGATTGGTCCTGCCTAGAGCAGGGGGCTGGACTTGATGACCTCCTGAGGTCTCTTCCAGCTCTATGGTTCTATGATTCTGTGATTCTATCTCATGGGTGATAGAAGGGCCTGGAGCAGCCTGGCCTTCCATGTGGGCTGCACACACACCTGGGCCTGGGAGCATTGTCCCTGGGAGCAGGTGGTGCATGCCCATGTGCTGTGTGTGGCATGCCTCAGTCTGTGTGGGCATGTGTTTGCCCTTGTCTCCAGCCTCCTTCCAGTGGTGGCTGGTGGTGGGAGGATGCCTCCCCCCCGGGGTCAGATGTGTGTGTAGTCTCCCCAGAGCCTGTAAGCAGGAGGTATGGGGTACTCCGGGGGCTGCTTCATGGGACTGCGTGGTGCAGACTGGCACTGCAGTTTGATGTCAGGCTGAGAAGACCAAGCAACGATTGCACCCCAGCCCCTCCCCGGTCCGGTGTGTGAAAAACTAAGAGCACTCACCTGATGATCCCTCCCCAGCCTCGGAGGATGCCTAGGAGACATCCAGGCCCTGTGGTACTGGCTCCAGGGTGAGGGTGACGGTGCTGGCTGTCTCCTCCTCCTCCAGCTCGTCATCATCTTCTTCTTCTTCCTCCTGGTCTGGGAGCCCCAGTTAGGTGATGACAGGCATCTCCATCCTCTAGTCCATCACCAGGGATCAGGAAGGGGCTGTACTGCTCCCCAGGATACGGTGGAACTCATTGAAATAGGGGCAGGAGTGGGGTCCTGCCCCCGAGTGTGAGCTGTGTTCTCTGGCCCTGGTGTAGCCATGTTGCAGCTCCTTTACCTTACTCTGGACCTGCTCAAGGCTCCAGGAGTGGTGACCAGGGCCTCGGCCATCCAGCCGGAGATGTCTGGAGCAGAGATCCTGCAAGGTCTCCTCCTCACCCCAGACCTCCAGGAGGGCCAGGATTTCCACCCCAGACCATGATGGTGCATGCCTTTTTGTGCTCCTTCAGGGTCCTGGGAGCCCTGGGCATGCTTCCTGTGAGGGCCAGTGGGCTCTCAGGGGATTTGAGGCTGAGCCATAGCTCAGGAGCAGTGAGTCAGTGGCAGCCACATGGTGAAGTGCAGCTCCCAGGGCTGGCTTCCTGCTACAAGGCTTGACCCGGGTGCCTGCGGCTTTAAGAGTTGGCAGGAAACAGGAACTATAGAGTTGTAATGAGTTTGGACGGAGTAGCCACCAGGGCACCTGTATTATTTCCTGGAGGCCTTTTTTATCCACAGAACTCCCTCTTCTTCATCCACACATGCCTTTTTCTGAAAAAAGCTTTTTAAAAAAAACCTTCTTCCTCATGGAAAATGGCTTACCGCCGTTGGAAAACCCCTCCATTCTTTCCACTTTTTGTCAAAAGAACACAATAGCAGTGTGGATGCAAGTACTGTTTTTCCGGAGTAACCCCCGTTTATTCCAGGAAACCACTGCACTGTAGACGTACCCTTAAAGTCCTGGTCTTCACAATATACTCTGGCAAGGAGTTCCACAGGTTGACTATGTGCTTCATAAAGAAAAACTTCTTTGTGATTGTTTTGAACCTTCTAACTATTAATTTCATTTGGTTAACCCTAGTTCTTATGCTATGGGAATAAGTAAATAACTTTTCCTTATTCACTTACTCCAGACCTGTCATGATTTTATAGACTTCTATCATACCCTCCGCCTTTAGTCTCCTCTTTTCTAAGATGAAAAGTCCCAGTCTTTTTAATCTCTCTTCATATGACATCTGTTCCAAACCCCTAATCATTTTTGTTTTCCAATGCCAATATATCTTTTTTGAGATGAGGCGACCACATCTGTACGCAGTATTCAAGATGTGGGCAAACCATGGCTTTATATAGAGGCAATAAGATAGTCTGTGTCTTATTCTCTATCCTTTTTATAATGATTCCTAACATTCTATTTGCTTTTTTGACTGCCGCTGCACACTGAGTGGATGTTTTCAGAGAACTATCGACAATGATGCCAAGATCTCTCTCTTGAGTAGTTATAGATAAATCTGTCTACAACATATTATATGTGTAGTTGGGATTGTTTCTCCAATGTGCATTACTTTACATTTATCAACATTAAATTTCATTTGCCGTTTTGTTGCCCAGTCACCTAGTTTTGTGAGATTATTTTGAAGCGCTACACAGTCTGTTTTGGTCTTAACTATCTTGAGCAGTTTAGTGACATCTGCAAATTTTGCCACCTTACTGCTTACTCCTTTCTCCAAATCATTTATAAATACATTGAATAGGATTGGTCCCAGTATGGATCCTTGGGGGACACCACTAGTTACCTTTTTCCATTCTGAAAACTAGGCATTTATTCCTACCCTTTGCTTCCTGTCTTTTAACCAATTATCTATTCATTAGTGGATCTTCCCTCTTATTCCATGACAACATACTTTACTTAAGAGCCTTTGGTGAGGGACCTTGTCGAAGGCTTTCTGGAAATCTAACTACAATATATCAGCTGGATCCCCCTTGTCCACATACTTGTTGACCACCCCTCAGAGAACACTTGTACATTAGTAAGGCATGATTTCCCTTTACAGAAAATATGTTGACTTTTCCCCAACAAATTATTTTCATCCAGATGTCTGACAATTAGTAAACTTTACTATAGTTTACTATAGATTAGGTAGAAATGTTTCTGTGCACTGCTGGTAGTGATCTGTGAGAAGTTTCTGCTTTTGTCCAGCATTATCTCTCAGGCTGAGCCTTCAGAATCAGGATCTGAAGAGTTGTCAGTAAAGGGTTGTGCCCACTAGGCAGCTGCTGGAGATGCAAATACATTTATATAGAGTTAAACTTTGGTTTAAATATGTTTAGCATCCTTCAGTAGCTTATCAACAAAAACTAAACTAAAGTAAGTTAACGATAAGCTAGTTTTAAGCGTGTATTAGGGATTTTCACCAATTTAACTGGACTGGTTTAAAATTTGTGTATTGAAGCTAGTATAATTTTTCAACAACCCCTTCAATTCAAAATAATCTGGACAAACCAGAGAAATGGCCTGAGGTAAATAAGATGAAGTTCAATAAGGACAAATGCAAAGTACTCCATTTAGGGAAGTGGCTGTCCAAGAAGGAGTACTGAAGAAAGAGATCTAGGGGTCATAGTGGATCAATAGTGTGATACTATTGCAAAACAAACAAATTTGATTCTGGGTTGTACTAACCCAGTGTTAGTGAGCAAGCCAGGAGAAGTAATTATTTCACTCTATAATGCACTGGTTAGGCCTCAGCTGGAGTATCGTGTCCAATTCTGGGCACCACATTTCAGGAAAAATTTGGAGAAATTGGAGAAGGTCCAGAGAAGAACAACCAAAATTATAAAAGGTCCAGAAAACATGGCCTATGAGGGAAAATGAAAGAATTGGGTTTGTTTAGTTTAGAAAAGAGAATATCGAGAGGCGACATGATAGCAGCTTTCAAGTATCTAAAAGGGGGTTATAAGGAGGAGGGAGAAAATTATTCTCCTTAAACTCTGATGGGAGAAGAAACAATTGCAGAAGGGATGATTTAGGTTGGACATCAGGAAAACCTTCCTAACTGTCAGGATAAACACTGGAATAAATTGCCTAGGGAGGTTGTGATATTTAAGATATTTAAGAGCAGGATAGACAGACATTTGTCAGGGATGGTCTAAAATAGTGCTCGGTTCTGCCAGTAGTGCAGGGGACTGGACTTGGTGACATGTCAAGGTCCCTTCCAGTTCCAGTATTCTATCTTTCAATGATCCCCATGGGGAGATCATTCCATAACCACTGCAATGCATTTTCCCTTCATTTTCAGCCAACTTTTTCCAAACACATCTACATCCCATTTCCCCTAATTACACCGTCACTAATCAGCACATCCTCCCTGGGTATTTACAACTTTATGATACTTGGAAACAATTACCTTGTCTAGTCATTCTTACTGTCAGGGCCAAGGGCGGAGTGTTCCTTAAAGGCCCAGTCCTTTTCAGTCTAGGAGGAGACCAAGGTACTTTGTGTTCTATGTGTGCTGTCACAAGGCACATCTGTGGGGTTACAGGGAAGATATCCAGAGACAAATGAACTTCAGCAAAACCGGTAGGTAGGAAATGGGATCTACTGAAGGAAATAGGAGGCTTCATATTTTCTGCCTTGCCCACTTCCATGTTTAAAAGACATGAATAGTGTCAATATAGGCCATTTCCCAACAACTTGCCCATTATTGTTTCAGAGAAGGTGCTGGCTTGTCCTCTGATCTCAGTGCCATACCTCTTAGACTTTCGTCTTCTTTTTCTCCATGGTTCTAACAGCAGCTGAGGGAAATTATAACTGCACCTGAGCAACCACTGCAACAGCAGATGGCATGTCAGTTTAACGTCTCATCTGACAGAACATTAAGCAAGAAAGTACAGAGGGAAATCCAACGCCAAACTCTTCTCTAGGTTTCAGATGACTGGCAGAATCATAGAGCTTAAGGCAAGAGGTGACCACTAGATCACCTGTAACTGAAAAACAGTGCTAACAGGGAGTTTAGAGAGGGAGTTCTCCAGGTAAAGGAGAAGCAGATACAGGACTCTTGAGGGAAGTGTGTGTTGTTATTGGGGCTTTCTTACTGTGTGCTGAGCTAGTGTTTGGAGGTGTGTGGTTTTTTTTTTCTGTTTGAGTGAGGCTTTAGAGAGGGAGTTCTCCAGGTAGAGGAGAAGCAGATACAGGACTCTTGAGGGAAGTGTGTGTTGTGTTTGGGGCTTTCTTGCTGTGTGCTGAGCTTGTGTTTGTGAATGAGGGTTGGTGTGTGCGCTTTTTTGTTTTTTTGTTTATTTGTTTATTTATTTATTTATTTTCCCCTGTGTTTGAGAGCAAAGCTTTTTTTTTTCCACTTCCCCTTTGCCCTCCCCCTTCCCTTGATGGAGTTTGTGCTGTGATTGGCTATGATTGGTAGGGGCTGTGATTGGCTGTGATTGGCAGGTGGAAACTGTTGGCTTCTAATTAAAGTTTGAATTCTAGAAGCCTCTGCTGATTGGCTGAGCCTTGGTAGGGGGAGGGGCTTTCAGGCACTCCAGGGCTTTATAAGGCAGTGGGCAAGTGACCAAGGAGCCTGCGATCAGGTGAGTGCTAACAGGGAGTTTAGAGAGGGAGTTGGGAAGGGTGGGAGGTTCTCTTGCCTTTCTTTTAAATCCCTTCTCCAGGACAGCAGCAATGGTTGGTGATGGGTCTGCTGCTGTTACCGGCACAGCGTGTGCCATGTTTGTCTTCCTCCCGGAAGAAAGAACAGATTTCATCTGCACTAAGTGCAAGCTGGTCGACATTTTGGAAGAAAAAATTAGAGGACTGGAGGCCCAAGTGTCAACCCTACGCTCAATCAGAGAGGATGAAGACTTCCTCGATAGAAGGCAGCATTTAATCCTTCAAGCACAGAAGGCAGAGGAACCAGAGAGGGCAGTACGAGACCAAGAAGAGAACTGGCAGCATGTAACCTCTAGAAGGGGGAAAAGGCCAACATGGGAATCCCCCAATGCTATAGAGGTAAGTAATCGCTTTCAAGCTCTCTCCACAAGCTCTGCAGAGGTGAATTCTTTGGAAGGGACCTCACAAGGAAGAAACCAGAAGCGAACACCATCTACTGGAAGGCATGGGATGCGTAGTCCTAGGGATGGGGGTTCCATGGCCATCCTCCCCAAAAGAAAATGATGGGTGGTGGTGGTCAGGGACTCCCTCCTAAGAGGGACTGAACCATCCCTCTGCCGTCCGGACCTGGAATCTCGAGAGGTGTGCTACTTACCGGGAGCTCGCATTCAGGATGTGACTGAGAGGCTTACCAAGCTGATCAAACCTTCAGATCGCTACCCCTTCCTGCTTCTCCACGTAGGAACTAATGATACGGCCAAGAATGACCTTGAGCGGGTTACTGCAGATTATGTAGCACTGGGAAGAAGGATCCAAGAATTCGGAACGCAAGTGGTGTTCTCGTCCATCCTCCCTGTTGAAGGGAAAGGACTGGGCAGGGATCGTCAAATTGAGGACGTAAATGCGTGGTTGCGCAGGTGGTGTCGCAGAGAGGGCTTTGGTTTCTTCGACCACGGGACTCTGTTCCAGGCACAAGGATTGTTAGGAAGACTCATAGACTCATAGACTTTAAGAAGACTTTAGAAGGGACCATTATGATCATCTAGTCTGACCCCCTACACAGTACAGGCCACAGAATCTCACCCACCACTCCTAGAATAATCCTCTCACCTATATCTCAGATACTGAAGCCTTCAAATACTTTGAAGACTCCAAGATGCAGAAAATCCTCTAGCTGTGATCTGCGCCCCATGCTACAGGGGAAGGCGAAAAACCTCCAGGGTCTCTGCCAATCTACCCTGGAGGAAAATTCCTTCCCGACCCCAAATATGGCGATCAGCTAAACCCTGAGCATGTGGGCAAGACTCACCAGCCTGACACCCAGAAAGTTCTCTATAATAACTCCTATCATCCCTCCATTGACCTATTTCCCACTGATAATGAATGATCAATTAGTTACCAAGATCATGTAATCTCATCAAACCATCCCCTTCATAAACCCATCTAGTTTAATCTTGAAACCAGATAGATCTTTTGCCCCCACTACTTCCATGGGAAGGCTGTTCCAGAACTTCACACCTCTAATGGTAATGATTAGAAACCTTCATCTAATCTCCAATCTAAACTTCCTACTAGCCAGCTTATATCCATTTGTTCTTGTGTCCACATTGGTATTAAGCTTAAATAATTCCTCTCCCTCCCTGGTATTTATCCCTCTAATATATTTAAAGAGTGCAATCATGTCCCCCCTCCACCTTCTTTTGGTTAAGGTAAACAAGAGATGGGATCCACCTAATGAAGAGAGGAAGGAGCATATTCGCGGGAAGGCTTGCAAACCTAGTGAGGAGGGCTTTAAACTAGGTTCATCGGGGGACGGTGACCAAAACCCTGAGGGGAGAGGGAAAGTCGGATACCGGGAAGAAATGCAGAGAGGAAGGAGCAAGAAAGGAGGACCCCTGTCTCGAATGGAGAAGATAGGGCAATCAACTGGTTACCTGAAGTGTTTGTACACTAATGCGAGAAGCCTGGGCAACAAACAGGAAGAACTGGAGGCCCTGGCCCAGTCCAAGAAATATGACTTAATTGGGATAACAGAGACTTGGTGGGATGACTCACATGACTGGAGCGCTGTCATGGAAGGGTATAGACTGTTCAGGAAGAACAGGCAGGGGAGAAAAGGAGGAGGAGTTGCACTATATGTAAGAGAGCACTACGATTGCTCTGAACTCCAGTATAAAGAGGGAGAAAAACCTGTTGAGAGTCTATGGGTTAAGTTTAAAGGAGCAAACAACAGCAGTGATGTTGTGGTTGGTGTCTGCTATAGGCCACCGAATCAGGTGGATGAGGTAGATGAGGTTTTCTTTGGACAACTGAGTGAAGCTGCCAGATCGCAGGCCCTGGTTCTCGTGGGGGACTTTAATCACCCTGACATCTGTTGGGAAACCAATACGGCAGTACACAGGCAATCCAGGAAGTTTTTGGAGAATGTTGGGGATAACTTTTTGACACAAGTGCTGAAGGATCCGACCAGGGGCCGTGCACAGCTTGACCTTCTGCTCCCAAACAGGGAGGAACTAATAGGGGAAGTAGAGGTGGGTGACAACCTGGGAAGCAGTGATCATGAGATGGTAGATTTCAGGATCCTGACCAAAGGAAGAAAAGAGACTAGTAAAATACACACCTTGGACTTCAGAAAAGCAGATTTTGACTCTCCCTGGGTATGTCTACACTACCACCCTAGTTCGAAGTAGGGTGATAATTTAGGCAACCGGAGTTTCAAATGAAGCCCGGGATTTGAATTTCCCGGGCTTCATTTGCATAAAGCTGGGCGCCGCCATTTTTAAATGTCCGCTAGTGTGGACTCCGTGCCGCGTGTAGCCGCGCGGCACAGAGTCTGCACTAGCGGACATTTAAAAATGGTGGCGCCCAGCTTTATGCAAACGAAGCCCGGGAAATTCAAATCCCGGGCTTCATTTGCAACTCCGGTTGCCTACATTACCACCCTACTTCGAACTAGGGTGGTAGTGTAGACATACCCTCAGAGATCTGATGGGCAGAATCCCATGGGATGCTAACATGAAGGGGAAAGGAGTCCAGGACAGCTGGCAGTATTTTAAAGAAGCGTAATTGAAGGCACAGAAAGAAACCATCCCGACGCGTAACAAGAGAGGCAAACATGGTAGGAGACCGGATTGGCTTACAGGGGAAATCCTTGGTGAACTTAAGCACAAAAAGGAAGCTTACAAAAAGTGGAAACTTGGACAAATGACCAGGGAGGAGTTTAAAGGTATAGCTCGAGAATGCTGGGGGGTTATCAGGAAGGCGAAAGCTCAAATGGAATTGCGACTGGCTAAGGATGTGAAGGATAACAAGAAAGGTTTCTACAGGCATGTTAACAAGAAGAAAGTGATCAGAGAGGGTGTGTGGCTCCTAATGGATGAAGGAGGTAACCTAGTGACAGATGATGTGAGGAAAGCTGAAGTACTCAATGCTTTCTTTGCCTCTGTATTCACGGACAAGGTCGGCTCCTGGACTTCTGCGCTAAGTGACGCAAGATGGGATGAAGATGGACAGCCCATGGTGGGTAAAGAACAGGTTAGGAACTATTTAGAAAAGCTAAACGTACATAAATCCATGGGTCCAGACTTAGTGCATCCGAGGGTACTGAGGGAGTTGACAAATGTCATTGAGGAGCCTTTGGCTATTATCTTTGAAAAGTCGTAGAGATGGGGAGAAATCCCGGATGATTGGAAAAAGGCAAATGTAGTGCCCATCTTCAAAAAAGGGAAGAAGGATGATCCAGGGAACTATAGGCCAGTCAGTCTTACCTCAGTTCCTGGAAAAATCATGGAAGGGATCCTTAAGGAATCCATTTTGAGGCACTTGGATGAGAGGAAAGTGATTAGGAATAGTCAGCATGGATTCACAAAGGGCAAGTTGTGCCTGACCAATCTGATTAGCTTCTATGATGAGGTAACTGGCTCGGTGGACATGGGGAAGTCAGTGGATGTTATATACCTTGACTTTAGCAAGGCTTTTGATACGGTCTCCCACAATATTCTTGCCAGCAAGTTAAGGGAATGTGGATTGGATAAATGGACGGTAAGATGGCTAGAAAGATGGCTAGAAGGCCGGGCTAGAAGGCCGGGTAGTGATCAATGGCTCGATGTCAGGATGGCGGTCGGTTTCTAGCGGAGTGCCCCAAGGTTCGGTTCTAGGACCGGTTTTGTTCAATATCTTTATTAATGATCTGGATGAGGGGATGGATTGTACCCTCAGCAAGTTTGCGGATGACACTAAGCTGGGGGGAGAGGTAGATATGCTTAAGGGCAGAGATAGAGTCCTGAATGACTTAGACAAATTGGAGGATTCGGCCACAAGAAATCTGATGAGGTTCAACAAGGACAAGTGTAGAGTTCTGCACTTGGGATGGAAGAATCCCAAGCATAGTTACAAGCTGGGGACCAACCAGTTAAGTAGTAGTTCTGCAGAAAAGGACCTGGGGGTTACAGTGGATGAGAAGCTGGATATGAGTCAACAGTGTGCCCTTGTAGCCAAGAAGACTAATGGCATATTAGGTTGCATTAAGAGGAGCATTACCAGCAGATCCAGAGATGTCATTATTCCCCTTTATTCGGCATTGGTGAGGCCACATCTGGAGTATTGTGTCCAGTTCTGGGCCCCCCACTACAAAAAGGATGTGGATGCATTGGAGAGGGTCCAGCGGAGGGCAACCAAAAAGATTAGGGGCTAGAGCATATGACCTATGAGGAGAGGATGAGGGAGTTGGGTTTGTTTAGTCTGGAGAAGCAAAGAGTGAGGGGGGATATGATCGCAGCCTTCAACTTCCTGAAGGGAGGTTCCAAAGAGGATGGAGAGAGGCTGTTCTCAGTAGTGACAGATGGCAGAACAAGGAGCAGTGTTCTCAAGTTATGAGCTTGGGGTGGGAGAGATCCAGGTTGGATATTAGGAAAAACTATTTCACTAGGAGGGTAGTGAAGCACTGGAATGGGTTACCTAGGGAAGTAGTGGAGTCTCCATCCCTAGAGGTGTTTAAGTCCCAGCTTGACAAAGCCCTGGCCGGGTTGATTTAGATGAGATTGGTCCTGCCTAGAGCAGAGGGCTGGACTTGATGACCTTCTGATGTCTCTTCCAGTTCTATGATAAGGGGATGGTTTGAGAACATGATCTTGGTAACTAATTGACCATTCATTATCAGTGGGAAATAGGTCAATGGAGGGATGATAGGAGTTACTATAGACAACTTTCTGGGTGTCTGGATGGTGAGTCTTGTCCACATGCTCAGGGTTTAGCTGATCGCCGTATTTGGGGTCGGGAAGGAATTTTCCTCCAGGGTAGATTGGCAGAGACCCTGGAGGTTTTTCGCCTTCCTCTGTAGCATGGGGCATAGATCACAGCTGGAGGATTCTCTGCATCTTGGGGCCTTCAAAGTATTTGAAGGCTTCAATATCTAAGACATAGGTGAGAGGATTATTCTAAGAGGGGTGGGTGAGATTCTGTGGCCTGCACTGTGCAGGGGGTCAGACTAGATGATCATTATGGTCCCTTCTGACCTTAAAGTCTATGAGTCTATAAAAACCCAACCAATAGTCTTGAAGCACCCTAAAGACTAACAAAACATGTAGATGGTATCATGAGCTTTCATGGGCACAACCCACTTCATCTAGATCAGTGTTTCTCAACCAGTGGTACAAGTATCCTCCGGGGTACTCGAGAGAAGACTGGGGGGGTACATCAATACAACTGAAATTTGGTGAAAACTGAATTTTTGTTTTAAGTTTTTCAGCGCTTTATTATTTTTGTACATTTTATGCACAAAAATTTAATTGCCTGCCTGGCTACGATGAAGTTGTTTAAACAAATGTGTTGCAATGGTAGAAAAAAAAAGTGTGTGTCTGAAAACTGTAGATACTGGGGATATTTATTATTTTTTTCAAAAAAGGGTACTTTATTTAAAAAAGATTGAGAAACACTGATCTAGATTATTTGTTAGGTTTTTTCTTCCGTTACAAACTCAGCTACGCTTCTGAAGCAGATCATCCTTGCAAGTTGTTTGCACCCACACGCTGCAGCTGAAGGTGAAAAAGCCCCAAGGTCATTCCCAATCTGATTTGTGGGAAAATACCTTCCGAGCACCACATATGGCAATCAGTTAGATCCTGAGCATGTGAGCAAGAACCATCCAGCCAATCACCTGAGATAGAGAATGCTTGGTGCTAATTCAGAGCCCTGATGTACCTTGTCCAATGTCTCATCTCCAACTGTGGCTATCCCTGAAGCTTCAGAGGAAGGAGGTTAAACACGTGCAGGAATATACTTGGGGCAAAATAATCCCTTCCTGACCCCTGCTGGTGGCCAGCTGAAACATGAAGCATGAGCTTTAGAAATATAAGACATATACTAGAAACTGTTGAGCCCTTCCCCCTACCACCACATACAAACCCATCATACAATTTCACTCATAAATTTCATTCAGAGTGCTCTTAAAACTAATAAATATTTTTGTCTTCGCAACGCCTATTGGGAGGTTGTTCCAGAACTTTACCCACCTGATGGTTAGAAACCATCTAATTTCCAGCCTGAATGTATTCATGGTCAGTTTATATCCATTTGTTCGTGTACCAAGATTGTCCTTTTGTTTAAGTAGTTCTTCACTCCCCCTGCTGTTTATCCTCCTAATGTATTTATAGAGGGCAATCATATCTCTTTTCAGCCTTCTTTTTGTGAGACTAAGCCAAGCTCTCCCTCTCTCCTACCACAAAACAGGCCCTCCACTTCCTTATCAGCTACTCTCTGTTAGTGTTCCAGTTTAAATTAATCTTTCTTGAACATGGGTGACCACAACTGTACACAGTATTCCAAATGAGATTTTACCAGTGCCTTGTCCAATGACATTAATTCTTCTTCACTGGAAATGTCTTGCCCGATTCATCCGAGGACCACATTTACCTTTTTCACAGCTGCATCACAACTAGTGACTCGTAGTCATTCTATGATTGACTACCATACCCAGGTTTCTCTCCTTCTGTATTGCTTGCAACTGGTGAACCCTGAGCTGGTAGCAGAAATTCTTATTATTAGACTCTAAAGTGCATGACTTTTTCATTTTGCAGTATTGAATTTCATCCCATTTCTGTCACTCCAGTCTTCAAGGTCATCCAGATCTTCCTGGATAATATTCTGATCCTCCTTTGCATTGATGATGCCTCCCATCCTTGTACTATCAGTAAATGTCATTAGCACATTCCTACTTTTTTAGTCTGTCATAAATAAAAATACTGAATAAGATTCCTCAAGACTTGAGGAATTTCACTAGCAGCCTCTCTCCAGTCCAGTAATTCACCATCCCTTATCTAAAAAATCCATTATTTTGTTGAAGGAGGAAATCATGTTATTGTGTCCTGGAAAACCTATGCTTGTGAGGAGGGCTTTAAACTAGGTTCGGCGGGGACAGTTGAGCAAAGCCCACAGGTAAGTGCTGAATGTGTGGGACTGGGAGATGGGTTGGAAATGGGGGGGACTACGGCCTATAATGGCAAGGAGAAAGGAGGGTCAGGGCACAACAGGGAGGCAAGATCAAATGCCTATATACAAATGCGAGAAGTATGGGTAATAAGCAGGAAGAACTGGAATTTCTAACAAATAAATACAACTATGATATCATTGGTATTACAGAAACCTGGTGGGATGGAACGCATGATTGGAATGTCGGTATGGAAGGGTATGGCTTGTTCAGGAAGGACAGACAGGGAAAAAAGGGAGGAGGGGTTGCCTTGTATATTAAAAATGTACACACTTGGACTGAAGTGGAGATGAACGTAGGAGATAGCTGTGTAGAGAGTCTCTGGGTTAAGCTAAAAGGGGTAAAAAATGAGGGTGATATCATGCTAGGAGTCTACTACAGGCCACCTAGCCAGGTGGAAGAGGTGGATGAGGCCTTTTTTAAACAATTAACAAAACTATCCAAAGCCCAAGATTTGGTGGTGATGGGGGACTTCAACTATCCAGACATATGTTGGGAAACTAACACAGCGGGGCACAGGCTATCCAATAAGTTTCTGGACTGCATTGGAGACAACTTTCTGTTTCAGAAGGTTGAAAAAGCTACCAGAGGAGAAGCTGTTCTGGATTTGGTTTTAACAAATAGGGAGGAACTAGTTGAGAACTTGAAAGTGGAAGACAGTATAGGGGACAGTGATCATGAAATAATAGAGTTCATGATCTTAAGGAAAGGTAGAAGGGAGACCAGCACAATTGAGGTAATGGATTTCAGGAAGGCAGATTTTGATAAGCTCAGAGAACTTGTAGGTAAGGTCCCATGGGAAGCAAGACTGAAGGGAAAAACAACTGAGGAGAGTTGGAAGTATTTCAAAGGGACGTTATTAAGGGCCCAAAAGCAAACAATGTGTAGGAAAGATAGAAAATATGGCAAAAGACCAGCTTGGCTTAACAAGGAGATCTTGCATGATCTCAAAATAAAAAAGGAGTCATATAAAAAATGGAAACTAGGACAAATAACAAAGGATGAATATAGGCAAGCAACACGGGAATGCAGGGGCAAGATTAGAAAGGCAAAGGCACAAAATGAGATCAAACTAGCTACAGGCATAAAGGGAAACAAGAAGACCTTTTATAAATACATTAAAAGCAAGAGGAAGACCAAGGACAGAGTAGGCCCACTGCTTAGTGAGGAGGGAGAAGCAGTAACAGGAAACTTGGAAATGGCAGAGATGCTCAATGACTTCTTTGTTTCGGTCTTCACCGAGAAGTCTGGAGGTGTGCCTAACGTAGTGAATACAAGCAGAGAGAGGGTAAGTTTAGAAGATAGGATACACAAAGAACAAATTAAAAATCACTTAGGAAAGTTAGATGTCAGCAAGTCACCAGGTCCTGATGAAATGCATCCCAGGATACTCAAGGAGCTGATAGAGGAGGTATCTGAGCCTTTAGCTATGATCTTTGAAAAATCATGGCAGACAGGGGAGATTCCAGAAGACTGGAAAAGGGCAAATATTGTGCCCATCTATAAAAAGGGGAATAAGAACAACCCAAGAAACTACAGACCGGTCAGTTTAACGTCTGTCCCAGGGAAGATAATGGAGCAGGTAATTAAGGAAATCATATGCAAACACTTGGAAGGTAATAAAGTGATAGGGAATAGCCAGCATGGGTTTGTGAAGAACAAGTCTGATACTAATCTGATAGCTTTCTTTGATAGGATAACGAGCCTTGTGGATAAGGGAGAAGCGGTGGATGTCATATACCTAGACTTTAGTAAGGCATTTGATACGGTCTCGCATGATATTCTTATTGATAAACTAGGCAAATATAACTTAGATAGGGCCATGATAAGGTGGGTGCATAATTGGCTGGATAACCGTAGTCAGAGAGTTGTTGTTAACGGTGCTAAATCCTGCTGGAAAGGGATAACAAGTGGAGTTCCTCAAGGGTCTGTTTTGGGACCCGTACTGTTCAATATCTTCATCAATGATGTAGATATTGGGATAGAGAGTACGCTTATTAAGTTTGCAGATGATACCAAACTGGGTGGGGTTGCAACTTCTTTGGAGGATAGGGACATAATTCAAAATGACCTTAGCAAGTTAGAGAAATGGTCAGAGGTAAACAGGATGAGGTTTAATAAAGAGAAATGCAAAGTGCTCCACTTAGGAAGGAACAATCAGTTCCATACATACAAGATGGGAAGCGACTGTCTAGGAAGGAGCATTGCGGAAAGGGATCTAGGGGTCATAGTGGACCACAAGTTGAATATGAGTCAACAGTGTGATGCTGTTGCAAAAAAAGCAAATATGATTCTAGGTTGTATCAACAGGTGTGTTGTAAGCAAAACTCGTGAAGTCATTCTGCCGCTCTACTCTGCACTAGTTAGGCCTCATCTGGAGTACTGTGTCCAGTTCTGGGCGCCACATTTCAAGAAAGATGTGGAGAAATTGGAAAGGGTACAGAGAAGAGTGACAAGAATGATTAAAGGTTTAGAGAACATGACCTATGAAGCCAGGCTTCATGAACTGGGCTTGTTTAGTTTGGAAAAAAGAAGATTAAGGGGGGACATGATAGCGGTTTTCAAATATCTAAAAGGGTGTCACAAGGAGGAAGGAGAAAATGTGTTCCTCTTGGTTTCTAAGGACAGGACAAGGAGTAATGGGCTTAAAGTGCAGCAGGGGAGGTTTAGATTGGACATTAGGAAAAAATTCCTAACTGTCAGGGTGGTCAAATATTGGAATAAATTGCCAAGGGAGGTGGTGGAATCTCCCTCTCTGGAGATATTTAAGAACAGGTTAGATAGACATCTGTCAGGGATGGTGTAGACGGAGCTTGGTCCTGCCTTGAGGGCGGGGGGCTGGACTCGATGACCTCTCGAGGTCCCTTCCAGTCCTATTATTCTATGATTCTATGAATTACATCCCTTATTACCATTTACTTCTATGAATGTAATTATGCTTTTCTTCACAAGTTATTCTAAAACCCTGCATGCTACTAAGGTCACACTAAAAGGTCTGTAACTATAAAGGTATGTCCATACTAGCCCCCTAGTTCGAACTAGGGTGGCTAATGTAGGCATTCGAACTTGCAAATGAAGCCCGGGATTTAAATATCCCGGGCTTAATTTTCATGTTCCCAGGTGGGTGTCATTTTTAAATCCCCTTAGTTCGAACTGACTGCCCGCTGCTACACGCAGCAGTCATTGCAGTTAATCCGAACTAAGGATATTTAAATCCCGGGCTTCATTTGCAAGTTCGAATGCCTACATTAGCCACCCTAGTTCAAACTAGGGGGCTAGTGTAGACATACCCTAACATATATTTCTCCTTTCTGAAATATAAGCATGATGTTAGCTATTTCTCCAGACATATGGTACTCCCCCCAAACAGATTCATTAAAAATTTTTGCTCGTTGGACTAGCAATGTTATGTTCCAGTTCTTTCAATATTCTCAGGAAAAAGTTATCCGATACCCCTGATTATAAGCACAGTAGGCTCTTTAAATTTTTTTTTCTACCTCAGCTGTGGAAATTTCCATTCCATTAGCCATACTGACTGCGTGCACATGTTCCATATTATTGTTACTGAAAATTTAGGCAAACTATTCATTTAGTTTTTGGGTCTACCTCAGCTTTAATCTCCTTCCCATCCACACTGTATAAATGGTCCAACTTCATCCTTTTCTATTCTCTTTTTATTTATATAACTAAAAACCCTCTTATTATTTATTTCAATTTCCTTGGCACGAGCTTGTTCAACTTGACTTTTAGCTTTTCTCACTTTATTCACACATTTTCTAACCTCCACAATGTAGCTTTCTTTGTTGATCAATTCCTAGTAACTTTTTTTGAGGTGGCTGTTCATCCACATGGGTCTGAAGCTTTCCCTGCTACTTTGTTCCTTTTCCTTGGTATGCAATTTTCGGATCATTTTTGTATAGCTGATTGAAAAAATTCCAAGCCACCTCTGCCTTGAAGTCCTTCAGTTTTTCAAGACACGTGCTTTATTGCATCAGCTTGCCAACTAAATCCTGATCACTGAGCACCTCGAAAAGAGTATTTCATGGTGGTAGTGTTGATACACCTGGAGCTGATTAACTTAGTCCAGCTAGTTTAACTGAATCCATTCAGGTTATCTAGACAGAGCCATGTTCATACTACTATATGATGCTGAGTCTGGCTAATGAATGGCTATAACTTCCTGTCACAGTCATGCCTATAACTTCCTGTACACTGGGCTAAGGAGAGAAAGAGAGAAGAGAAAGACTGAGAACAGTCTGGTTGATTTTCTTTTCATTAGATACAAATCTTCCTTGAGGGAGTGAGAGCAAAGACTTTCATGGTTCAAGATGCGGTTTCAGCAGCTGATAGCACTCAGCATCCCAGAGTCAGGTGTGCAGTTCTTAAGAGACCACACAGCGCTGCTGAGGAGATGAAGAGACAAGGACTGAGCTGAGATCAAGGTATTCATCTATGAAGAAAAGCGCCTCCAACTGAGGTGCAGCCTGCATGGTGAGCTTGTGGCTAAATTGTTCACTCCACCCAGTCTACCCTGTGAAAGCGGCAAACTCAGCCTCGTATTGTTAGGTATGCACCTGCTTGGTTTTTGTGTCTGAAGAATAAGATACTTTTCAAACCAACAGTTCTTTTGTGTAGTGAAACTCAGACAACAAAATGGGATGGATACAAAAAGCCAACATCAGCCAAAATCTAAGGGTTAGATATGTCCTGCCAAAAGAGCCCCAGGAGTGTTCAGGAAGACCAGCTGTGTTCAGGAAGGATGCATATGTGGAACAGTGGGACACCACTACCACAGCATCATAGAAGCTGGGGAAAATGCTGTGGCCCTATCTCATCCATCCCCAGGTGCATGGTTATCACAGTTTCATGGTAACTGCACCCGTTTCTGTCCACCCCATTGTGGTACACCCCAGGAGGGCTCACTCCAGTCTCCGTTTTACTTCTCTTTGGGCAGGGACCCTTGTTCAACTTCCTTTTGGTCAGGGGATTTAAGACTGCAACAGCTCCCTGTCTTACACTGTGAGATTCCCTGCAAGCCTAATGGCCCATGCTTTGTTTTCTCTCCAGCCTGCATCATGTCTGGGAGAGCAAAGAAATTGGAAATGCCTTGCTCCACTTCCCCCCTGCCGCTGCTGGTTAGTTTTCTGCAAGTGCCAGACCTTCGGGGGGACGAGGTGGGCTGGGGATGGAGCAAGAACAGGGAAGAGGTGGAAAGAGGGCAGAGCAAGGGCAGGGAGGGGGAAGATCCAGCGCAGAGATAGATTGGGCCTGGGATGAAGGAGGGTTGCCCAGACTGTTACCCTGGGACACAGTAACAATTAATTTAAAACCTAATTGGACCCTCCCTGACTTGTAATGGAGATGGTAAATACCCCAAGTCCCAGAAGAAGGGATCGCCTGAGGCCGATTACTCGTGGCCGTATCTATCACCGGCGTGTGGTTTACCAAATAAAACTCCGAGTCTCATTTTAGGGCCAAACCATATATTATAAATTTAAAATACAGAACAGCATATAACAATAACTCTATAATCCTCCCTATCCCCAAAGACAAAGTAGATAGTAAAGACCCCTAAACAATAGGACTATACATTACAGTCGCGTGGCCTAGAACAGCTGAGGCGCTCATGACCTCTATGCCTTGGCTATTTGCAAGCCGTGGCAGAGGAACAGTGAGGAGATCCCTTGATGTCACTTCAGGATCAGACCCTCTGGTTTGATGATGGATGGGATATGGACTATAAGTCGAAGGCCTTCCGCTCTCTGGTAATAATCCAATGGGATCTAAATGGTTTTCACCCAGAAATTCTCCACAGGTATAAAACCCCAAAAATAGAACCCACCACAGTCACACAAACACTACACTGACTAAGTTCACACTCTCACATTCTCTCACTCATTCTACCATTTACACTACCACAGAGAGACATTCTATAGAACCAAACGCAATCAGGAACCCAACAAGGAAAAGGGAACTCGAACCTCTATAGAACTGAGGTATTTAAGCACTCTCCAGTGGGAAAATACCAAAGGTGCTGAGTGCACTTTTTTGCGGGTGGGGTGCATAACATATTGAACCGTGTGCAATTATTTTGAGCCGAATGCAGAGCAATTTGGGCCGTGTGCACAACATTTGGTACTGAGTGCAAAGGATTAGAATGGGGTGCAAAGCACTAGTACCATGTGCAACTCGAAAAGGCGGAAGGAATAACGGTAGTTCAAATTAGGAGCTTTAATTCAAACTACCTAGTCCGTGCCACGTGCAGCCTCGGGCAGGTAGTTTGAGCTACGGGCATTTAAAAATGGTGGTGCCCGGAAACATGCAAATGAAGCCTGGGATATTTACATTCCGGGCTTCATATGCAAGTTCGAATGCCTACATTAGCCACTCTAGTTTGAACTAGGGTGGCAGTATAGACATACTGTAATAGATGTCATGAAGTCTCTGGCACGTCTCCCTTTTGGGGTTGAAACTCTGCTTGTGATAGGGTTTGTATTTTGGATATTTACATTATTTTATTAATTTACTAATTTATTAATTTTATTAATTTATTGGGTGACTTGTTTTCAAGCTACTATTCGGTATGGGTCAGGTAGGTACAGTTTGGTGTATTGGTTGATTGGTCAGACCTTTTGAAAGAGGGGATGTCTGTACCATTCTTATAGCAAGACATCCTTTTTAAAGAAGACCTTGCAGCGTTTCCTAAAGCTGATAAGGCTCTGGATTCACCTGATCTCCTCTCAAAAAGCAGTGTGGACATTTCCTTTTAGTGCAAAACCCCTTTTTTGTGCAAGATGCCTCACCCGGAGACACATAAGGATCTTGCACAAAAAGGGGTTTTTCTGCAGAAAGGAAATGTCCACACTTCTTGTTTTTGTGCAAAAACCCCTTGCACAAAAACAGCTCAAATAGATTATGCAAATTAATGCAACAAAATGCTAATCAATGCTTCATTTGCATACACTCTGCCGGCAAAAGCCAGCTGTGTAGACATAGCCTACTGTGATGTGTGATGGCTCCTAGTGCAGATCCAATCAACATCTGAAGCGAATGTTGTTTTTTGTGTGAATAAATAAAGTCTATTGATAAAAAATATCAGCTGTTTATGTTGAATTAAGCCAGGCCCTTTCACAGAATGGGACTGGAACTAGCGGTGCTGCAGCGCTCCCTGGCTTGACAATGGTTTCCTTCATATCCAGGGTTTACAGTTTGCTTCAGTGGCTCTTAGCACCCCCACTGTACAAACTGTTCTGGCACCTCTGGTGGAAAATGTAATTTTCTATCATGGTCAGACAGTAACATGCTCTTTCTTTTTCCTTTCAAGACCTTTGCACCTCTGCAGGGAAAGCACAAGGTACCAGGAAGCTGAGGAAGCAAACCCATCCATCTACTGTAGGCAAGGAGAAACAGAGTTCAAGATGAACTGATAGGTGGGATTCTAGATTAAATGACTCAGCAAAGAGGATCCCAGAAGGACTAAATGTAATATCAAAAGGAAAAGAATGCATGAAGGGTGTAAAGGGACACAGAAGCTGAACAGTGTGAAGAGAGATTGGCATACATATTCGTGCAGCAGGTTGAGGGAGGAAGAGAGAGCACAGCAAAATAAGCTGTTTGAATATTTACTTGTGTTCATAGCTATCAGAATGCAGACTCCACTGCCACCCTGTGTTTGTGCCCAGCCCCATGCCCTGAGGCCTCTCCAGGATATCATGTGGCTGAATCATGCCACAGGCGGTGAAGTAGGTACTGTATGTGAAAGGGCAAATGTGCCATGAGCATGCATCCACTTCAGTCCATTTGTGGCCCACATGTCTAAAATGTACCAGAAAAACCAAGGAGAGCAGGGGTGTAGTTATTGACAAGGGGTGAGGGGTTTGGGGCACCTTGGACTTTGACTGGTGACTGACAGCACTTGCCTCCAGCAAGAAAGAGTCTTTATTGTGATAGTTGGGGATCAGCTCTCTAACACCATCAGACTTTCAGCCACTCATATGCTCTCCTCTGGGCAGTGCCAGCTCTAACAATAGATGCACCCCAATTCCTGAGTCCCTTTGAATTATTCCCCAGTGATCTTCAACCCGACACAGAAATTCCAGATCCTCTACACCCGAATGTGCAGTGCACTCCAGTTTAACCTTAACCTGGCACATCTGTAAACTACAAGGGGTTGGTATACAGAAATTTCAGCCTAGTCAGTATGGGCATGTCTACACTAGCCCCCTAGTTCGAACTAGGGAGGCTAATGTAGGCATTCGAAGTTGCAAATGAAACCTGGGATTTAAATATCATCTGGAATGAGGTGTAACAGTTCATTCGAACTAAGGATTTAGTTCGAATTACCGTTTCACTGCCGCATGTAGCTGCGGGCAGTTACTTTGGGCTAGTGGAATTTCAAAATGGCAACCGGACAGGAACATGCAAATAAAGCCTGGGATATTTAAATCCTGGGCTTCGTTTGAAATTTTGAATGCCTACATTAGCCTCCCTAGTTCGAACTAGGGGGCTAGTGTAGACATACCCTATGATAGCAAGATAGCAAACCCACCATTAAACATCCCATTAACCTTTAATTAACGATAACAAAAAAAGGAAAGCAGTTAAAATACTTACAATGTAAAATATTAAATAAAGCTTTCATTCTAACATCATTTGTTCCTTTTGCCTTTGGTTTGAAAGTTTTTAGACGGAAACCTCCCTTGTCTGACAGTCTCTTAGACCAGGCCTGGGTAAGACATCCTCTGCAGGCTGCATGCAGCCCACAGATATAGCAGGGAACCTCAGACAGACTCCCTGCTTGCTCTGCCCCTGCATACCTCTCAGGAAAGCAGCTATTGGGCCATTTGTTTTCCACAGACTGTAAGCAGGGGAGAAGGGGGAGTGGTACTTCATGAGCTACTCCCGCCCCCAGCAAAATCCTATTGGCCAGCTTATGGCCAATGGGAGCTGCCTGTTTCAAGAACAAGCAGTGCTCGAAGCACCATCCTCCCTCCCCTCAGGCTTTTATTCACAGAGCACATGGCCCTGCAACCTGTGCGAGGGCAGGGCAGGTTCCTGACTGAGAAATGTGCTGGGCTTCTGGCTGGGAGTCTCACAGGTAAGTCTCCTGGACAGAGCCTGCCTCTGGTACCCCACCTTCTCCCTCCCCCCCAGCCCTCTGCCTCCTCCCTCTCCTACTCCACTACCCCCTCCCAGACTTTGCACCCCAATTCCCTGCCCCAGATCACAATCCCCACCTGCTCTAGGTCACAACCCAAACCCCTGTACTAGGTCACAACCCAAACCCCTGCACCCAAATCCTGTGCCCCAGGTTGCAACTGCTTCCTTCACCCAAACTCACTCCCAGACCTTACGGGCCCTCTGTACCCAAATCCCTTCTGCACCCAACCTCCATCCCAGACCCTGCACCTCCTTCATTGATATCACGAAAGAGTGCAGCCCTTGACCACTTTCCAAAATCTTGGCATACCCCTCCCATCAAAAATGATTGCCCACCCCATTTTAGACAGTATTAAGATACTTTAGAGAAGTGTCCTTTTAGAGAAGAAGTTAGTTGAGATGGACTTGAGCTGTCACTGCTGCTGTTCAGCTCCAATCCTGTTTCCAATGTGGTGTTTGGCATTCAGAGGCAGCAGGGTCACTCTCTGGCCAAGTCTACTCAGAACATTTCTCAGGATCATGATGAATAAGGCCTGGGGCCCCTAGAGATGGTTAGCGTTGGAGCCATGATGGTGAAGCTCTCTCCTATATCCAGTTATTGAACCCCAAGTATCTTTCTTTAAAGACTTACAAAGGGAATGGTAGATAGAATATTTTGTCCACCAATTAGGCCTAGTTTCTGACACTCCAATTTTGTTCCATTCATTTTGAATTCCACACTTCTCTTGTTTGCCCAGCATGATTTAACACAGTCATGAAGTTATATGAAGTTTTTGTTTGGACTACTTCACTTAACCTATAATAGCAAATGCTTATGAAAGATAATTATAACATCTTTTACATACTTTTTACAGTTGAGCTCACAATTAGAATAAATTTGTAGGCCCAATTATCACAACACCTCTCTGGCTTGAATGGGTTATCACTGAAACACAATCAACAGAAATAATGTCCCATCTAGTTATGAAGATAAAGTCCTGACCTCCTGAACACATTGGCATCATGCACCCTGCTAGTGCATTCCATGAATCTGTCCCTATTGTTAACCAGGCATACATAACAATGTATGTTATGTATGTAATTTATGTGCTTAATGGCCACAATGTAGTTTGAAAAGCCTACTGTCTCAAAGGCAGCAATTATTTCAAGAACATTTATAATGTCCACCACTTTTGGGCATTGGCTTATTGACCCACAAATCTCTGCCACAACAAACCCTAGAGTTGATTTGCCAATTCCAAACTGTTTAGTCATAGACCTGTAGCAGTCTGGAGTAGCCACCTGTCAGAAGACTGTAACATCTTGTTTCTGGACTGGCACCATGTTTCAGCCTCTCTCATGTGGGTGTCTGCTGGGCTCAGCTGGATGTGTTGGCAGCACTGGTGAAAGTAAATGGGCATGCGCTAATGCATAGCTCCAGCAAGAGCTGGCTGAGCTGTGGGGAAAGCCAGCATGGAGCTATTTAAAGAGTTGGCAAGGATCCAGGTTGCAATTGGACAGTACCTGTAAGAAATTTTAAGTTACTTCCACTGCTGGTTGGCAGGCAAAAATCATCCAAAATCCTTCCAATAAACTCTCATGAAAGGGACAGACAAGTTCATTATGCAACAAGTTTTACAGCTGGTTCAGCTGGCAAGGACACTAAGAACCCTGGAATATGTTGGGATATGCCCACACAAACTGCATAGTGGGCATGAGGGTCTGCATAATACAGCAGGGATTTGACAACCTAGTTGTAAGGCCCCAGTGTAGTATATACCTCGATAGTATTCATCACCATACAAATTTTGATAGGGATATGGGGAGGGTCATAAACCTGTTTCTGGTTGTGTTCAGGTTTGGTGCTGTCTGCCATTTTGAAAATGTTTTAATTGGTTTTTCTGTGTTTGGCCAGGGGAATGTTGTGTGCTTATGTTTCAACACACTTGGTTGCTTTTGTAAGAGAGTCCTTAAAGGAAAGGAGTTTTTAAAAGAAAGATTTGATTAGGTTTAGAGGAGAAAAGGAGGGGAATGTATAAAAAGCAACAAGAAAGAGAGGAGGTTTTTTGGAAAGATTAGCAAGCATCTGGTAAAAAGCTTAGTTTTCTTGGTCTTAAGTAGCACTTGAGACCCAAGTATCAACCCTATGTTCCATCAGAGAAGATGAAGACTTCCTTGATAGAAGGCACCATTTAATACTGCAGGCACAGTAGGCTGAAGAACCAGTGAGGGTAGTACAGAACAAGGAAGAAAACTGGCAGCATGTAACTTCCAGGAGAAGGAAGCCAACACAAGAATCCCCAATTCCGGTAGAGGTAAGTAACTGCTTTCAGGCTCTCTGCACAGTGGAGAATGCTTTGGCAGAGACCTCTCAGGGAAGAGATCAGAAGAAGAAACCATTGACCGGAAGGCATGGGATGTGTAGTCCTAGAGATGAGGGTTTCATGACCTCCACCCCAAGAGAAGAAGATGGGTGGTAGTGTTCGAGGACTCCCTCCTAAGGAGAGTCATCCATATGCTGTCCAGACTGGGAATCTCAAGAAGTGTGCTGCTTACCAGGAGCTAGAATTCAGTCTTCCAAAACCGATCAAACTTTCAGATCACTACCCCTTCCTGCTTCTTCATGTAGGAAGTAAAGATACGGCCAAGAATGACCTTGAGCAGGTCACTGCAGATTATGTAGCACTGGAAAGAAGGATCAAGGAATTTGAAGCACAAGTGGTGTTCTCATCCATCCTCCCTGTTGAAGAAAAAGGTCCAGGTAGGGATCGTTGAATCATGGAAGTAATGTGTGGTTCGCAGGCAGTGTCAGAGAGAGGGCTTGGTTGTTTTGACCATGGGATTCTGTTCTGCGCATAAGGATTGCTAGAAATAAATGGAATCCACCTAACCAAGAGAGGAAAGAGCATCTTCACGGGCAGGCTGCAAACCTAGTGAGGAGGACTTTAAACTAGGTTTATTGGGGGACAGTGACCTAAGCCTTCAGGTAAGTGGGGAAGTGGGATACTGAGAAGAAACAAAAGGAAGAAGGAGAAACAAAGGAGGACCCCTGTTCACATGAAGAAGATAGGGCAATCCTCTAGTTATCTAAGGTGTTTGTACACAAATGCAAGAAGTCTGGGAAACAAAAAGGAAGAATTAGAAGCCCTGGCACAGTCAAAGAACTATGATTTGATTGGAATAACAGAGATTTGATGGGATGACTCACATGACTGGAGCATTATCATGGAAGGGTATAAACTGATCTGGAAGAACAGACAGGGGAGAAAAGGAGGAGGAGTTGCACTGTATGTAAGGGTATGTCTACACTAGCTTGTTAGTTTGAGCTAGGTAGGCAAATGAGGGCAACCGGAGTTGCAAATGAAGCCCGGGATTTAAATATCCCGGGCTTCATTTGCATGTTCCCGGGTGCCGCAATTTTTAAATCCCCCTTAGTCCGAACTAACTGCCCACGGCTAGATGCAGCAGTTAAACGTTAATTCAAACTAACTCCTTAATTTGAATTAACCGTTACTCCTCGTGGAATGAGGTTTCTACAGGCATGTGAGCAACACGAGGGTACTGGCGGGGGAGCTCTTACTGGATGAGGGAGGTAAACTAGTGACAGATGATGTGGGAAAAGTTGAAGTACTCAATGCTTTTGTTGCCTGTGTCTTCACAGATAAGGTCAGCTCTCAGATTACTGCACTAGACAACGCAGTAGGGGAAGGAGGTGGGCAGCCCTCGGTAGAAAAAGAGCAGGTTAGAAACTATACAGGAAAGCTAGACATTTACAAATCCATGGGTTCAGATTGAATGCATCCGAGAGTACTGAGGGCGTTGGCAAATGTCACTGTCTTTGGCCATTATCTTTGAAAACTCATGGAGATCGGGAGAGATCCCAGATAATTATAAGAAGGCCCATCTTTAAAAAAGGGAAAAAGGACAATCCAGGGAACTACAGACCAATCAGCTTCCCCTCAGTCCCTGGAAAAATCATGAAGGGGATCCCCAAGGAATCCATTTTGAAGCACTTAGAAGAGGGGAAAGTGACCAGGAATACTCAACATGGATTCACCAAGGCCATCATGCCTGACCAACCTGATTAGCTTCTATCATGAGGTAACTGGCTTTGTGGACATGGGGAAGTCAGTGGATGTGATATACTTTGACTTTAGCAAAGCTTTTGATATGGTCTCCCACAATATTCTTGCCAGCAAGTTAAGGAAATATGTATTGGATAAATGGACTGTAAGATGGATAGAAAGCTGGCTAGATTGTCGGGCCCAAAGGGTAGTGATTAATGGCTCGATGTCTGGTTGGTGGCCCCTAGGATCAGTTCTAGGGCCTGTTTTGTTCAACATCTTTATTAATGACCTGGATGAGGGGATGGATTGCACCCTTAGCAGGTTTGCGGATGACACTAAGCTAGGGGGAGAGATAGATATTAAGGAAATTTGTTAGGGAAGTTGATTGGACTAAAGAAATTATGGATCTTAAAGTGGAGGAGGCCTGGAATTATTTTAAGTTAAAGTTACAGAAGCTGTCAGAAGCCTGTATCCCTAGAAAAGGGAACAAATTTATAGGCAGGTGTGTTAGACCAAGCATCTCAGAGAGGTGATTAAGAAAAAGCAGAAAGCATATAAGGAGTGGAAAATGGGAGGGATCAGTAAAGAAAGCTACCTTATTGAGGTTAGAGCATGTAGGGATAAAGTGAGAAAGGCTAAAAGTCAGGTAGAGTTGGACCTTGCAAAAGGAATTAAAACCAATAGTAAAAGGTTTTATAGCCATATAAATAGGAAAAAACAAAAAAAGAAGTAGGACCATTAATTACTAAGGATGGAGTGGAGGTTAAGGATAACCTAGGAATGGCCCAATATTTGAACAAATACTTTGCTTCAGTCTTTAATGAGGCTAATGAAGATCTTAGGGATAATGGTAAGTTAACAAATGGGACTGAGGATAAGGAGGTAGATATTATCATATCCGAGGTGAAAACCAAACTTGAACAGCTTAATGGGAGTAAATCGGGGGGCCCAGATGGTCTTCATCCAAGAATATTAAAGGAACTGGCACATGAACTTGCAAGTCCATTAGCAAAATTTTTTAATAAATCTCTAAACTCAGGGGTTGTACCATTTGACTGGAGAATTGCTAATATAGTTCCAATTTTTAAAAAAGGGAAAAAAAGCGACCCAGATAACTATAGGCCTGTTAGTTTGACATCTGTAGTATGTAAGATCCTGGAAAAAATTTTGAAGGAGAAAGTAGTTAGAGACATTGAGGCTAATGGCAATTGGGACAAATTACAACATGGTTTTACAAAAGGTAGATCGTGCCAAACCAACCTGATCTCCTTTTTTGAGAAAGTAACAGATTTTTTAGATAAAGGAAATGCAGTGGATCTAATCTACCTCGACTTTAGTAAAGCATTTGATACAGTACCACATGGGGAATTATTGGTTAAATTGGAAAAGATAGGGATTAATATGAAAGTTGAGAGGTGGATAAGCAACTGGTTAAAGGGGAGACTACAGCGGGTTATATTGAAAGGTGAACTGTCAGGTTGGAGGAAGGTTACTAGCGGAGTTCCTCAGAGATCAGTTTTGGGGCCAATTTTATTTCATCTTTTTATTGCTGATCTTGGCACCAAAAGTGGAAGTGTTCTAATAAAATTTGCTGATGACACAAAGTTGGGAGCTATTGCCAATTCAGAAAAGGATCGGGATATCATACAGGAAGATCTGGATGATCTTGTAAATTGGAGTGATAGCAATAGGATGAAATTTAATAGTGAGAAGTGTAAGGTTATGCATTTAGGGATTAATAACAAGAATTTTAGTTATAAGCTGGGGACACATCAGTTGGAAGTAACGGAGGAGGAGAAGGACCTCGGAGTCCTGGTTGATTATAGAATGACTATCAGCTGCCATTGTGACATGGCCGTGAAAAAGGCTAATACAATCTTGGGATGTATTAGGCGAGGTGTTTCCAGTAGGGATAAGGAGGTGTTAGTGCCATTATACAAGGCATTGGTGAGACCCCATTTGGAATACTGTGTGCAGTTCTGGTCTCCCATGTTTAAGAAGGATGAATTCAAACTGGAACAGGTACAAAGAAGGGCCACTAGGATGATCCGAGGAATGGAAAACCTGTCTTATGAAAGGAGACTCAAGGAGCTTGGCTTGTTTACTTTAACCAAAAGAAGGCTGAGGGGGGACATGATTGCACTTTTTAAATATATTAGAGGGATAAATACCAGGGAGGGAGAGGAATTATTTAAGTTTAATACCAATGTGGACACAAGAACAAATGGATATAAGCTGGCTAGTAGGAAGTTTAGACTTGAGATTAGACGAAGGTTTCTAACCATTAGAGGAGTGAAGTTCTGGAACGGCCTTCCGAGGGAAGTAGTGGGGGCAAAAGATCTATCTGGTTTCAAGATTAAACTAGATGGGTTTATGAAGGGGATGGTTTGATGAGATAACATGATCTTGGTAACTAATTGACCATTCATTATCAGTGGGAAATAGGTCAATGGAGGGATGATAGGAGTTACTATAGAGAACTTTCTGGGTGTCTGGCTGATGAGTCTTGCCCACATGCTCAGGGTTTAGCTGATCGCCATATTTGGGGTCGGGAAGGAATTTTCCTCCAGGGTAGATTGGCAGAGGCCCTGGAGGTTTTTCGCCTTCCTCTGTAGCATGGGGCACAGATCACAGCTAGAGGATTATCTGCATCTTGGGGTCTTCAAAGTATTTGAAGGCTTCAATATCTGAGATATAGGTGAGAGGATTATTCTAGGAGGGGTGGGTAAGATTTTGTGGCCTGCACTGTGCAGGGGGTCAGACTAGATGATCATAATGGTCCCTTCTGACCTTAAAGTCTATGAGTCTATATGTTGGAGGGCAGGGATAGGGTCCAGAGTGACCTAGACAAATGAGAGGATTGGGCCTAAAGAAATCTGATGAGGTTCAACAAGGACAAGTGCAGAGTCCTGCACTTGGGATGGAAGAATCCCAAGCACTGTTACAGGCTGGAGACCTACTGGCTAAGTATCAGTTCTGCAGAAAAGGACCTGGGGATTACAGTGGTTGAGAAGCTGGATATGAGCCAACGGTGTGCCCTTGTAGCCAGGAAGGGTTCATTAGGGTGGAGCATTGCCAACAGATCTAGAGAAGTTATTATTCCTTTTTATTCTGTACTGGTGAGGCCACATCTAGAGTTTTGTGTCCAGTTCTCGGGCCCCCACTACAAAAGGGATGTAGATGTATTGGAGAGGGTCCAGCGGAAGGCAACCAAATGATTAGGGGGCTGGAGCACATGACCTACAAGGGAAGGTTGAGGGATTTGGGCTTGTTTAGACTGCAGAAGTGAGGGGAGATTTGATAACAGCCTTCATCTTCCAAAGAGGATGGAGAGAGGCTGGATATTAGGAAAAACTATTTCACTAGGAGGGTGGGGAAGCACTGGAATGGATTACTTAGGGAGGTGGTGGAATCTCCATCCCTAGAGGTTTTTCAATACTGTCTTGACAAAGTCCTGACTGGGATGATTTAGTTGGGGTTGATCCTGCTTTGGGCAGGGGATTGGACTCGATGACTCCTGAGGTCTCTTGCAACCTTAGGATTCTATGATTCTTGCATACATTCAAAATCATAAAACACATAGTACTTCCGCTCTTCTGGAGACCAAATATTACACACATAACACTCGTGACCATTTGCTGGCTGTCTTTCAATTGCACTGTGGACACTTTTTGTTTTTAGACCTGTAATTTTTATCAGTTATAAAGATTTCTGGTTTTGCAATCAGCTTCACCATCTTCTGCCCTAATGCTGTGCCTTTCTAAGCAAGCTTCAAACCTGAAAAACAACTTGCAGCTGAGGCATCTTTTTTTTTCCATGGGGCACTTCAAGGCAGCTGGTGCTGTTACACATATGGCAATGGTTTTTACAGGCGTGCTGATGTTTGTGGCTGTACAGTGTGACAATTACAATGCTCCTTTAAAGGCTTAAATAACTAGGATATCATAATAATATTTGTCATGTAACAGAATAAAAATTTTTGGGGAGTGATGTGCCCCATCAGTTGTAAAAAATGCACCAATTCCCATTTTCATGATACATCATTGTAATAATCACACCTAAGCTCGCTTCAAAAGAGCCTGAGTCTGTAAAACTAATCATTTTTTGGTCTGAAAAGCCCAGCTCCCGGGGAAGTCAGGGGTCCCCCTCTAATAGTTGGACAACCGTGAGTTTTTCACATGATGAAAGACAGTACGCTACCAGCAAAACACAGGTTGTTCCCCTGATTATTAAATACATGTGGTTTGTTTGTTTTAATGATTTTACTGTATGTGGTACTCTTTACTGGTCTAATAACACCTCCTTCTGTCCCAGATCACATGATCTCTGAGTGATTCTGCAACATCACAGTGATGTTATTTTTAAAAATCCATAGTGTTTACATTTTCCCAAGGCCTCCATAGAGAAAGGAAGGGGTGATTTAGCCTCAGTGTATCTAAATGTAGCTGTTCAAAATCTTCAGGCCCCCACCTGATCTTTAATGTCATCTAGCAAAGTTTGAATAGCAGTGTCAAAAGCAGCCTCTGTGAACCCTGTTATTCTGTCCAAATTAGCAAAACAAAATTCTTGAAAATACTCATAAGCATTAAATTCTCTTCAGAGTCATATGCAGGATCTCACACATTCCAAGTACGCCTGAAGAGGTGTATAAGGAGTGCGAGAATCTGCATCTTCAGAAGCAGGGATCAGGGGTTTATGTCCATTTCCCTTTCTGGTTAGGGGAATATTTCCTTAAAAGATCTCTGACTTTTTAAAGTATCTTTGCCAAAAGCCTCCTCAGTCTTTTAGACATCTCCCACTCTCCCTGCCAGCAACTCTTCTTTGCATTTTCAGTTTTCATGTTTAGTCACAGTTGCCCTTCACCACTTTCTCCAGTTTTACAATCCTCGCCCACATTTCTGTTATCTTTGGTATAAAGTCCCCTGTTCTTCTGGAGAGTGTTGCTTTGAAAACATCTCAAGTAGTGGTGTTGAAAACCTAGAACACAGGCAAGCACTATACAGCTTCTTACAAACAGCAGTTGATGCAACATCGTTGGCAGGGGGGTGTTATTTACAGCAACTTCTCTGGGCTGATCAGAAGCAGGAGGGCTGGACCTTTGGCACTGCTCATGACGCTGGTGCTGGTGGTGTGTTTGCCCTTTGCACAGCTGAGTTCTTACATGCAGTGGTGGGCCCAACCCTTTTGCAGCACTTACCCACCTCCTTAGCTGTTCCAGAGTCGTTTGCTCTTTTAACAGCTGCTTGCTGTGTATAACAAAGGCTCTGGACACAGGGGACCATGAGGGCCACATGTGTCCAAACACCATCGGCGGACCAGAGCCTCTGCTCAGCCTAGGGGTAATGTGTGTGGGGGGCGGAGGACTGGCCCTAGCAGCAGGAGTCCGGCACCCCATCCTCACTGGCAGCCCCAGCTCACTCTGCTCTTCCATCCATAACATTGGGGGAGGGGGCAGGGCTGCCCAGCATTGGGGGAAGTGGAGTGATGTGGCCGGGGGAGTAGAGCGATCTGGTTCCGCTTGTCTCACTGCTGCAGGTTAATGTGGGGGTGGGACCCAGATCCCCAGCTTGACTCATCCCCCCAGGCCACATTGCTCAGTAAAGAGGGAAGAAGTAGGTTGGAGTGGAGCAAGGCAGAGGCAGAGCTGGGATTGGGGAGAGGCAGGGCCTGGGGCGGAGGGGGTGGGGAGACACTTTGGGAAAGGTCGTGTGGACAGTGCCTTCCCCCTCCCCCACCTCCACCCCACCTGCCCCCAGTCCCTCTTCACCAGTTGCCCCAGCTCTCAATGTTCTGAGCTAGTCAGAATCAGGGGAAATGGCTTCTTTATTCCCACACTTGGAAACTGCAGCTGCTTTAGAGGAAGTTTTTTTAGTCCTTTTCAAAGGCCTCTCCAATCTTCCTTCTTGTAAAATAATGCTTGGTAAAGCTGCCACTACCACATAACCCTGTATGCTTCTCTTACTAACAGCAACACACGCATATCCCCATATATTTCAAAATCTTTTCCACATAATCAGTTCCATGGCACTGAAACACTTTGTTATAGTGATGGTGCTGAAAAACAGGGTGTTCAAATGCAGTGTTTTTAAAGCGTTATTCCCACTTATGACTCCCGGGCGCACTGCAATGGCAAAATTCTCAACTAGGGCCAGCAAAACTTTTATTTCACAGTAAAACCAATGGGGCTTCTTTTTTATTAACACCAACAATTTCAGCCCCTATACACATCAACGCAAAAAAACTGTACACTAATTCCAATAACAGTTATTTCAAGAACTTCTTTAAAAAAGAACAATTCATACAATATTTTGCTCCACTCATCTGATGAAGTGGGTAGTGCCCACAAAAGCTCATGATACTATATATGCATTTTTGTTCGTCTCTAAGGGTACGTCTAGACTACAAGCTTTTTTTGACAGAGGCTTTGTCGACAGATACTGGCCATCAACTCAGAGCTGCTTCACAGGACTGTCTGCCTCAGAGACCTGGATACCATCTTGCTCGGATTTGCGGGGCTGGGTTTTCTGAACTGCAGTGGAGCACTCGATGGGACTCACATCCTGATTCACGCACCACTGCATCAAGAAGCACAGTATCATATGGGGTATGTCTACACTACAAAGTTAGTTCGAACTAACGGATGTTAGTTCGAACTAACTTTAATAGGCGCTACACTAGCGCTCCGCTAGTTCGAATTTGAATCGAACTAGCGGAGCGCTTAGTTCGAACTAGGTAAACCTCATTTTACGAGGATTAAGCCTAGTTCGAACTAGCTAGTTTGAATTAAGGGGTGTGTAGCCCCTTAATACGAACTAGTGGGAGGCTAGCCCTCCCCAGGTTTCCCTGGTGGCCACTCTGGCCAACACCAGGGAAACTCTATGCCCCCCTCCCAGCCCCGGACCTCTTAAAGGGGCACGGGCTGGCTACGGTGCCCGTGCCAGGTGCAAGCCTGCCAGCACCCAGCCAGCAGACCCTGCACCTGGCACAGCACAGAGCCACCCACCCAATGTCCCCCAGCCCACCCCCTCTTCCCGGGACCAGGCTGGCGGCTCCCGGGAGCTTGCCCTGGACCGCAAGAGGCGGGCACCTTCCTGGGCTAGTGCGGACATCGAGGACCTCGTCCACGATCTCCGCACTAGGCACAGGAAAGTGGCTGGCTAGGGCAGGAGAGCTGCCAGCCTGGCCACCCAGGAGCAGGTGTGCATGAAAATCAAGGGGGTCCACTGAGACCCCCGACCCTGAGCCCTGAGCTTACAATGGCCGTCCTGGGTCAGACCAAAGGTCCATCTAGCCCAGTAGCCTGTCTGCTGACAGCGGCCAACCCTAGGGACCCTGGAGGGGATGGACCGAAGACAGTGACCAAACCATTTGTCTCATGCCATCCCTCTCCAGCCTTCCACAAACTTTGGGCAGGGACACCACTCCTACCCCCTGGCTAAGACTACTCCATGGACCCAACCTCCATGACTTGATCTCACTTCCCTTTCAACTCTGTTCTAGTTGTAGCCTTCACAGCCTCCTGCAGCAAGGAGTTCTGCAGGTTAACTATTTGCTTTGGGAAGAACAACAACTTTCTCTTACTAGTTTCAAGCCTGATACCCATTCCTTTCCTTTGGTGTCCTCTAGTCCTTCTTTATGGGAACTCAGGAAGAACTTTTCTGAATGCACCCTCTCCACCCAACCCCTGCTTTTAGAGACCTCTATCCTGTCCCCCCTCCGTCTCCTCTTTTCTAAGCTGAACAGTCCCAGTCTCTGTAGCCTCTCTTCATCTGGGACCTGTTCCCAACCCCTGATCATGTTAGTTGCCCTCCCTTCTCCCAGCCTCTCTTCCCCTCTCCCACCTCCTTTTCCCAGTCTTCCCCAGTTTTGTTCAATAAAGACAGAGTCAATGTTGGAAGAAACGTTATCATTATTTTGTACATCAATAAGAAGGGGGGCTAGGGAAGGGTAAGTGGAGGGAGGTGAGGGAGGAATGGGGTACGAGCCCCCGATGGGGAGGACTGGGCTGGCTCTGCGGGCTTCTGGGGGTGGAAGCTCTCCTGCAGCCCCCCGATTGCCTCCTCTCCCCAGATGGCAGCCTGCGGCAAGTGCAGCCAGGCTGATGGCCGAGTGGTGTGATGTGCCGAGTGTGGGTACTCCGGGCACTCCAAGCCAGAACTTCTTTGCAAGCGGCACACCCCTTAGAACTGTCTGTCCGGGGTGGGGGTCGGGACCCTTTAAGCGCAGCCCTCGGCTAGCCTGAGACAGCATCTCCATGCTCTAAGTCCTCCTCTTATGCCCTGCCGGCACTGCTTCCAGCCATCCTTAAGCCCTGTTCAGAGTCCACTCAATGTGGACTTGCTAGTTCAAATTAGCAAAACGCTAATTCAAACTAGTTTTTAGTTCTAGACGCGTTAGTTCGAATTAACTAATTCGAACTAAGTTAGTTCGAACTAGCGCTGTAGTGTAGACGTACCCATATATAGTAGCCCAATGTCTGACTCTGTAATGCTGAAATGCTGGCTGTTCCCTCTGGGTGGCGCTGTTGCCTGAGTTACATCCTTCGCCTCCCGCCATGGCGCTCAGCTGACTTCTGCGCCGCTCAGCCGGGCCGCTGTGGGGGAACAAGTGGTGCAAGCAGCCGTTTGAGCCCTGTGGACCCCATGCAGCATAGGGGTGCATGGAGGTGCTGCATGGGGAGTGCAGGGCCCAAACGGCCACTTGTGCCACTTGCTCCCCAGCGACGGCCCAGCTGAGTGGTGCAGAAGTCAGCAAGCACCACGGCGGGAGGGGAAAGGGGACGGGGTGGTGATGTACATGGCCAGGGGGTGGGGCCTGACTGTGTACATCACCACCCCGCTCCCTTCGCCTCCCACCGTGGCGCTCGGCTGGGCCGCCGCGGGGGAGCCCAAACGGTCAGCATTCCTCCGCCTGTACTGTGGTGCCTGAAGAGCCTCCTCCTTGGACCAGAGCTCCAAGAGGGCTTTTATCTTGGGCCTAGACCAGGAGGGTGCCCCTGGCTTCCTGTGGGGATGTGTCCCTGGAAGGGCCAGAGGGGTCTTGGGGGGCTTGTCCCTGGCACATGGTTCCAAGTGGCCATACCAGGAAGAGCTGCACAGTCAGGGTCCAGCTGGAGCTGGCTTGCTGCCAGAATGCTAATCCTGGGTGCCTGTGCCTTTTAAAGATGGCTAGAGGCAGGAACAATGAAGTTGAAAGCTGTGGCAGGAGTGTCCACGAGGGCTTCTTCCTGGAAGCCTTTATTTTCAACATAAATTCTTCCCCACTTCCACACTTGCCTTTTGTTGACAGAACTCTGTCGACGAAGGCATTATTCCTCATAAAACAAGGTTTACCACCGTTGACAAACCTGCCGCATTCTGTTGACTTACTGTCGACAGAACGTGGCAGTAGTGTAGACGCAGGTATAGTTTTGTCGACAAAAGTCCAATTTTGTCGACAAAACCCTGTAGTCTAGACACACCCTAAGGTGCTACCGAACTACTCGTTTTTTAAAAGTTGCAGACTAACACAGCTATCCCCTTTGAAACTTCTGTAATGGCAGGAAAAGCTGTTTATTGAGGAGTTGCCCTGCATCTTGATCTATTTGCTTATACACAAATGCTAGCAGTCTAAATAATAAAATGGGTGAACCAGAGTGCCTAGTTTTAAAGGAAAATATTGATATACTAGGCATCACGGAACCTTGGTGGAATTAGGACAATCAATGGGACACAGTCATACCAGGGTACAAAATATATCGGAAGGATAGAACAGGTGGTGCTAGTGAAAGAAAATGTAGAATCAAATAAAGTAAAAATCTTAAATCACCCTAAATGTTCCATAGAATCTCCACGGATAGTAATTCCATGCTCCAATAATAAGAATATAGGATTAGGAATAATTACCGAGCACCTGATCTGGACAGTGATAGTGACTATGAAATGCTAAGGGAGATTAGAGGCTATCAAAATAAAAAACTCCATAATAGTAGGGAATTTCAACTATCCCCATATTGACTGGGTACACATCACCTCAGGACAAGATGCAGAGATAAAATGTCTTGATACCTTAAATGACTGCTTCTTGATACTTTAAATGGCTGCTGGTTCTAGAACCTACAAGGGGAGAGGTTATTCTTGATTTAGTGCTAAGTGGAGCACAGGATCTGGTTCAAGATAACTGGACTACTTGGAAACAGTGACCATAATGTAATAAAATTTAACATCCCAGTGGTGGGGAAAATATGTCAGCAGCCCAACTCTTTAAAAGATGGTCACTTGAGGAGCCTTCTTGAGAACATTATAGACAGCCTCCAAGTAATTGCAATTATGACTCTAAAAGGACATGTGATGAGATCACATCTCTCTAGACTCCACTTTGGGATGTCAGTGTTTTTCCACAGACTGCTCTGGGAACGGAGCTTTGGGAACAAAAGGTTCCTGTCATGTACAAAAGCTATATCAGGGTATGTCTACACTGCCTCCCTAGTTTGAACTAGGGTGGTGTAGCGGGTGGCTCTGACCGCCACGTCACCTTTTAGGTCACTGCTCTCTGGCAGTGACAACCATAGCCTCTAAGCTTTCCCCTTCCGGGGGATGATGGGTTTGTGATAGGCCGGTAGGCCCTCAGGAGGCGGCTCCTCCACCTCCAGCACAGTGGGAGACGTGCCTGCCTCCCTGCGTTACCGCGCCTTAAACTAGTAGGCGAGTTTCTCCCCGGCCTTCCTTCAGGTCCGGGCTGTAGTCAGTCTGGGTATGTCTACACTACAAAGTTAGTTCGAACTAACTTTCCTAGGCGCTACACTAGCGCTCCGTTAGTTCGAACTTAATTCGAACTAACGGAGCGCTTAGTTCGAACTAGGTAAACCTCATTTTACGAGGACTAACGCCTAGTTCGAACTAGCTAGTTCGAACTAAGGGCTATGTAGCCCTTTAGTTCGAACTAGTGGGAGGCTAGCCCTCCCCAGGTTTCCCTGGTGGCCACTCTGGCCAACACCAGGGAAACTATGCCCCCCTCCCAGCCCCGGACCCCTTAAAGGGGCACGGGCTGGCTACGGTGCCCGTGCCAGGTGCAAGCCTGCCAGCACCCAGCTAGCAGACCCTGCACCTGGCACGGCACAGAGCCACCCACCCGATGCCCCCCAGCCCAGCCCCTCTTGCCGGGACCAGGCTGGCGGCTCCCGGGAGCTTGCCCTGGACCGCAAGAGGCGGGCACCTTCCTGGGCTAGCGCGGACATCGTGGACCTCGTCCACGATCTCCGCACTAGGCACAGGAAAGTGGCCGGCTAGGACAGGAGAGCTGCTAGCCTGGCCACCCAGGAGCAGGTGTGCATGAAAATCAAGGGGGTCCACTGAGACCCCTGACCCTGAGCCCTGAGCTTACAATGGCCGTCCTGGGTCAGACCAAAGGTCCATCTAGCCCAGTAGCCTGTCTGCCAACAGCGGCCAACACTAGGGACCCTGGAGGGGATGGACTGAAGACAGTGACCAAGCCATTTGTCTCGTGCCATCCCTCTCCAGCCTTCCACAAACTTTGGGCAGGGACACCACTCCTACCCCCTGGCTAAGACTACTCCATGGACCCAACCTCCATGACTTGATCTCACTTCCCTTTCAACTCTGTTCTAGTTGTAGCCTTCACAGCCTCCTGCAGCAAGGAGTTCCACAGGTTGACTCTTTGCTTTGTCAAGAACAACTTTCTCTTACTAGTTTGAAGCCTGATACCCATTCCTTTCCTTTGGTGTCCTCTAGTCCTTCTTTATGGGAACTCAGGAAGAACTTTTCTGAATGCACCCTCTCCACCCAACCCCTGCTTTTAGAGACCTCTATCCTGTCCCCCCTCCGTCTCCGCTTTTCTAAGCTGAAAAGTCCCAGTCTCTGTAGCCTCTCTTCATCTGGGACCTGTTCCCAACCCCTGATCATGTTAGTTGCCCTCCCAGCCTTTCTCTTCCCCTCTCCCACCTCCTTTTCCCAGTCTCCCCCAGTTTTGTTCAATAAAGACAGAGTCAATGTTGGAAGAAACGTTATCTTTATTTTGTACATCAATAAGAAGGGGGGCTAGGGAAGGGTAAGTGGAAGGAGGTGAGGGAGGAATGGGGTATGAGCCCCCGATAGGGAGGACTGGGCTGGCTCTGTGGGCTTCTGGGGGTGGAAGCTCTCCTGCAGCCCCCCGATTGCCTCCTCTCCCCAGATGGCAGCCTGCGGCAAGTGCAGCCGGGCTGATGGCCGAGTGGTGTGATGTGCCCAGTGTGGGTACTCCGGGCACTCCAAGCCAGGACTGGTTTTCAAGCGGGGCACCCCTTAGAACTGTCTGTCTGGGGTGGGGGTCAGGACCCTTTAAGCGCAGCCCTCAGCTAGCCTGAGACAGCATCTCCACGCTCTAAGTCCTCCTCTGATGCCCTGCCGGCACTGCTTCCGGCCATCCTTAAGCCCTGTTCAGAGTCCACTCAATGTGGACTTGCTAGTTCCAATTAGCAAAACGCTAATTCGAACTAGTTTTTAGTTCTAGACGCGTTAGTTCGAATTAATTAATTCGAACTAAGTTAGTTCGAACTAGCGCTGTAGTGTAGACGTACCCTCTATTATTGCACCGGTCAGGGCCGGGCACCCAGTCTAGTCTTGCCCCTTTTAGGGGTCCTGCCCGACGCACGGTCGGTCTCAGATGCACCATAGGTAAACCCGCACCCTCGAGCAGGGCGGGCGACAAACACAGTCTATTAGGCCAGGCCCTCAAGCCGGGCAGCCCAGCCAACCCCACATTCGTAGGAGCTCCTCATTCAGGAGCTGGCCCGGTAGGGCATCGGCAGCCACGGTGAGGGGGGGAGACTACCACCCGGTTCGGGATAGCAGGGGGGGCGCAGGCCCACCCACCTCACTGCGCCCCGGCCCTGGGGCCCTGAATGCAGCCAGGCAGCTGCGACTGGCTCAGCAGGGCTCCGGCCCGTAACTTGCTGGCCGCGGGCGGCTCCCCGGCCGGCTATGCCCTGGGCCAGTTCTCGTCTCCCCCTTCCCCGGTACCTGTAGCTCCAGCAGGTCCATTGTGGAGTCGAGGTCGGTGTCGTCCCCACAGGGTCCAGGTGGCCCAATGCAGGGGTCAAGGGGTCGGAGCTCCAAAGCGTCCCACGGGCTCGTCCAGCCCCAGCATTCCAGTACCCATTGGGGGTCCAGTGGTTCGGGCCAGTCCTCTGTGTCCTTGGGTTGCTCTGCTGGCTGGCGTGGCAAGGCCTCAGCAGACCTAGCAGGGAAGCCTTGGCTGGCTTCCAGGGAGGCAGCTGAGAACGGCTTAGCCCAGATCTTAGCCTCCCCAGGCAGGAGCGCTGAACAGGCCTCCAGCTCCTTCAAAGGCTGAGCCCTGACTGAGCTCCCAGGCAGCCTTCTTATAGTCCTAGTCCCGCCCTTTGACTTCCGGTCAGGTGAGGGGGAGGGGCTAGGCTGGGCCCAAAATGGCTCCCAGAGGGGTTCCTTCACCTCCGGCTCAGTGGGGGCCATTCCCCGCCCGCACTCCACTCGTGAGAAGGAGGAGAGGAAGCGGGGTGCAGGGGCTGCTCTCTTCCTTCTCCCCCCACCCCGCTGGTTCCTGCTCCTGCACCAGCCGGAGCCCTCCCCACCCAGCTGCCTGCCTGCCCGTCTGCTGAGGCCTGCTCCCCGGACGTCACTGCACCCCACCACCATCACCACCGCTACCACCACCTGCTGCTGTTGCTGCCTGGGGGGAGAGGGGGGGCCTGCCAGCTGCCCTCCCTCTCCCCTCCACCACTGCTCCAGAGGAGGAGGACCACCCCACCAGCATCCACCACCTGGAGGCCTTCCACTGCCGCCTGCCCACTGCTGCTGCTGCACCCCGCTGAGGGGGAGAAGAGGAGATCATCACCACCAAGAACTGTGGAGGGGGTTCGTTTATAGACTGAGCTTTTTCAACCTGCTCCGGGGTGGTGGTGAGTTGAACTGTTAAAAGGGGGGCTGGGGGAGAGGCTCGGAGCCCTCCCCCCAGTCCAGCTGCCCCCCCCCACCCGCTGCCACCACCCCCAAGGCCCCCTCCACCACCCTTCGCCACCTGGACTGTCTCTTCTCCCCCTGGTGGGGTTTGCTGCCCCGCCTGCCACCTGGGACTCTGCTGCAGCGGTGGGCGAGGTTGAGCCCCACACAGAGCTCGTGGGTGTGCTCCCTCCCCCTCTTCTGGACTTGGCCCCCCTCCCTCAGCTACATCTGGCTGGGGGGCCACCCTTACCCCCGGTCACCCACCCTACCCCAGCAGCTTGGTTTTTTCCCCCACTGCCTGCCCCTCCCTGTTAGCTTAGTTTGGTTCCTTCCCTCCCTTCCCAAATCCACTTACCCACCACACCTGCTCCCAAAGTCATCTGCCACGCCCCTGCCCCAGCCAGCCCAAGAGTGTGTGCCCCGCCCCACCCAGCTGTTGTTTGCCTCCATTTTATCCCTCCCCACCCCCCCCCAGCCACCCCCCAGCCCTTGAGCACCACCTGATTTGCCTCGCCCCCTCCCTGCCCTGAGCGCTTGTGCCCCCCCTTTTAGTTAGCCCCCTTGTTCACTGCACCTCCCCAACGGCCCCACAACCCCCCCCCCCCCCGTATCCCAGTGCAGCCGGAGGAGCCGGCCCCCGCCCTGTACCCGTTACCTTGCCCCCTGTCTGCCCTGCCGGCACCCTCCTCCTCCGCTCCAGCCTTGCGGGGAGGAGTGGTTGCTGGCCCCTCGGTTCCCCTGCTCTATCCGCCCCTTTTGGTTCTCTCTCTCCCAGCAACCAGTCGGCGGGAGGGAGTAGTTGCCCCCCCCTTTTTCCCCTTCCCTCCCAATTATACGCCCCCCCCCCCCACCCTCCCCTTCCCTTGCGTGCCCCCGCCCCCGTATTAGCGCCCTCCTCCTCTGCTACAGCCTTAGCAGGGAGGTGAGGCTGCTAACTCCCCCCCCCCAAATCTTCAGTTGCCCTCCCCAAAACCAGCACCCTCCCTCTCTCCCACCCCCTCCATTTCAGACACCCTCCTCCCTCGCCTGCTGTCTGGTGGGGAGGAGCGGTGAACCCTTCCTCCCCTTCCTGCTATCTGTGCCTCCTTCCTACCCCCTTCCATGATGGAGGCAGTCCCTACCGCGGCCCCCTCACTACCACCAGGCCCGACAACTGCTGCGGCTGACCTCCCGACCCTAGGCCCGAGCTCCGCCGCCGCCACGGCCGCCGCTCCCTCAGACACGGGAGCAACCATCACCTCGGCCGGAAAAAAGGGCGGGGGGAAGAAAAAGGGCAAAAACCCGGCCCCGAAGGCCAAATCCATCACGGCCAAAGCCGCCCCGCCCTCCGCAGCCCCTCCTTCCCCTGCTATTCCCTCCACCAGCTCTGGGGGCGACACAACCAAGGCCCCCAGAGCGTACGCCCAGGTGGCCGCTGCTACCCCCTCACCTGCCCCGTCATCGGCCCCGACTGCCGCCTCCAGCTCCATCCCTGGTGGCCGGGGCCCTTTTCCCACCATGACCAGGAGGCACGGCGTCCGCTGCCTCCTGGTCGCCGCCTCGCCCCACATGGAAACATACGTGCGGGCGTTGGCGAGGGTGGTGGGGGCCTCGGCCGTGGTGGCGGCCTCCAAGATGTACGGCAAGGCGGTGTTCTTCCTTGCCTCGGAGGCCGCCGCCCAGGAGGCGGTGGAGAGGGGCCTGGCGGTGGGGGGCGTGCACGTGCCCCTCGAACCGTTGGAGGACCTGGGCGTACGGGTGGTCCTCACCTCCGTTCCGCCCTTCCTCCCTAATGCCGCCCTGTTACCTTCCCTCTCCACCCTGGGGAAGCCCATCTCGACCATCAGCCCTCTCCCGCTGGGCTGTAAGGACCCCGCCCTCCGCCACGTTCTATCTTTCCGCCGGCAGGTACAACTGCAGCTGCCGCCGGCGGCGCGTGGCGGGGAGGCGCTCGAGGGGTCCTTCTTGGTGCCCTACCAGGGGGCCCATTATCGGATTCATTACTCCTCGGGGGAGACCCGGTGCTTCCTCTGCCGGGCGATGGGGCACGTCCGGAGGGACTGTCCCTTGGCCCGGTCGGAGGAGGCGTCCGGGCCCCCCGGGGCCCGTAAGGGCGCCGGCCCCACCACCGCCGGCCCCCCTGGTAGTCCGGGATCCGCGGCCGCCCCTCCTCCAACCGACGGCCCTGCTCGGGAGCCGGAGGCGTCCCCCCTGGCGCGCCCGAGCGGGCAGGCGGGCCCCACCTCTATTCGGTCAGTCACCGCGGGGCCCGAGGAGGAGAGGGTGGCGCGGTTGCCGCAGGGCGAGGGAGAGGGCCCTCCCCGGGTGGAGGTATCCCCTTCCTTCCCACCCTTGCCACAACGCCGTCCCCGAACCCCAAAAGTGCCCCCCGGCCTTGCCCTCGCTGACCGGCCCTCCACTTCCACCTTGGAGGGCTGGACGCTCGTCGGGGGCAAGCGCAAAGCCCGCCGGTTGCGGGCTCAATCTCCCCCCTCCGATGAGGAGGGCGGGAAGGCCCCCCTCCGAAAGATCCCGAGGGGGGCCGGCGCTGCCCAGAGCGCCCCCGACGAGCATCAGCGGGAGGCGCCGGCCGAGGAAGCCGCGGCGGCGAGGGGGGACGACGCCGCCCCCCCTGCGGAGCTTCTCCACGAGGAGGCCTCGGGTGGAGCCCCCCCGACCCCGGTTCCAACTGAGCCCCCCTCCGTCCCCGCTGAGGTAATTGTTGCCTCGGCGGCCGGAGGGGAAGGCTCCGGGGCCGAGGGGATGGAGCTTAGCTCCATCTTCGAGGAGATCGAGGCCCTGGGTCTGACCCCGCTCACCCAGGGGGAGGACGACCCTCCGCCAGCGGGCCTCGGTCTGGGCGGCGACTCTATGGCGCCGCCCCCTCCTCTCCCCGATCCCGTGTCCCAGGTGGCTGACCCCGTCCTCACACTTGGGGCGCCCCTGATACTGCCCACTGGCCCGGCCGACTCGAGCGCCGGAACGGATGCCGCCGAGCCCTCCGGGGCGACGGCTAGCGCCGAGCGGCCGGGTCCCGGGGTTGGGGGTGCCCCCTCTCCAGCTACCGAGGCGGGGCAGTCATCCCCCTTTCCCGTTGGGGGCCCAGCAGAAAATGCCATCCAGGCCGACGCCGTGGCATTAATACCTGCCTCTCCACCTGAGCCCGGCGTCGGCGCGGGCCCCCTTCCTGTTCCCGACCCCCAACTTTCCATTCGGGAGGCGCCGCAGCCCGGTGGGATTGCCACAAGGGACCCTTTCCCAGACCCCGTCCAGGATCCCGATTCCCTCCCACGTCCCGATCCTCCCCCTACTCCCGCTTCCGCCCTTTACGAACCCATCTCCAGCCCCGAGTCCTCCCCTGTTCCCGATCCCTTTCCTACCCCGACCTCGGCCCCATTCTCTGTCCCCGACCCACTGTCCGGCCCTGAACCTACCCCTCCCCCCGGCTCTGCCGTGGAGGTAACCCCTCCCTTGCCGTCCCCCCCTTCTTTTCCCATCCTGGTCCCCGTCATGTTGCCCGATCCGTCCCTACCGCCCCCCCAAACATCCGCCAGTGCCACCCCCGCGAGGGCCGTCTCGTTCCCGCTAGCTGCGGGCGGCCCTTCGGGGGTCGTTTTTGTATCCCCGGTCCCCAACCCGTTGGGGGCTGCCTTGTTCCCTCCGCCGCCTCCTTCCCTGCCGGGGTCGGGGGCGGGCAGCGCGGCGCCAGCAGCAACGGCGCCGCGTCGGGGATCGGATCCCTGTTTGCCCGTCTCCGTGGCCCGTGAGCTTCATCCGGGGGCCCGGACGGAGGAGAATCCTGGTTCCCCCTCGGTGCTGAGGGGCGAGCTGCGCCAATTCCTCGCGGATAACCGCGGGGCGAAGGGAAAGGTGCAGCTCGCCCTCCAGCGCTGGGGGGACTTCCACTCCATCCTCCAGGCCACTAGAGCCTTGTTGCAGGAGGGGAGAGGGACCAGTAGGCAGGACGACGCGGCCTACCGTCAGACCCGCAGGTTTCGGGACGCTCTCCTGACCTTCGGGTCGGGGAGCGGTCTGCTGCGGGGCCTGCGTGAGGCCGCCGACTCGCCTGTCCGCGAGGATCTACCCCAGCCCTCACTATGAACTGTACCATCCTCGCAACATTGAATGCCCGGGGCTGTAGGGCGGGTCTCCGCAGGAGCCGGGTGCTCTCCTTCCTTCGGGAGGGGGGGTACTCGGTGGTTTTCCTGCAGGAGACCCACACGACTCCAGCCGTCGAGGCTGGCTGGCGGCTGGAGTGGGGGGACGGGGTGTATTTTAGCCACCTCGGCGCCCACTCTGCCGGGGTGGCCACCCTGTTCTCCCCTGCCCTACGGCCCGAGGTGCTGGGGACCGCCGAGGTTGTCCCGGGCCGCCTGCTGCACGTCCGGGCCCGCGTGGAGGGGCGGACGTTGAACCTGGTCAACGTCTATGCCCCGAACGCGGGCCCGGACCAGGTCACCTTTTATCGGCAGGCGGCCACCTTCCTCGGCACTCTGGATCCTCGCGAGGGCCTGGTCCTGGGCGGGGACTTCAACACCACCCTCGATGACCGGGACCGTGTAGGACTCGCGAACTGCCAGGCCGCGGCGGACGTCCTCAGGGAGATAGTGGAACATCACTCCCTGGTGGACGTCTGGCGAGACCACCACCCGGACGACAGTACCACCTTCACTTACGTCCGGGTGGGGAAAACACGGTCAAGCCACTCCCGGTTGGATCGCATTTACCTGTCGCGATTCCATCTGGCACGAGCCCATTCCTCCAGCATCCGGCCGGCCCCGTTCACGGACCACCATTTGGTGTCCGTGAAGGCCTCTCTGACTTCGGAGAGGCTGGGGCCGGCCTATTGGCATTTTAACAATAGCTTGCTGGAGGACGTGGGCTTCGTGGCGTCCTTCCGGGAGTTCTGGCAGGCCTGGCGGGGGCAGCGGCCCGCCTTTCCCTCGGCGCGGCGATGGTGGGATGTGGGGAAGGTGCGCGCCCGGCTCTTCTGCCGTGACTACTCCCGGGGCGCCAGCCGGCGGAGGGATGCGGCGATAGGGCAGCTGGAGCGGGAGGTCTTGAAGCTTGAGAGGCGCCTGGCGTCCGCCCCCGAGGATCCACTCCTCCGCGAGGCGTGCCGGGAGAAGCGGGGAGAGCTCCGAGCCCTGGAAGATCACAGGGCCCGGGGCGCTTTTGTCCGATCCCGCATCCACCTCCTTCGGGAGATGGATCGCGGCTCCCGCTTCTTCTACGCCCTGGAGAAAAGGAGGGGGGCAAAAAAGCACGTCACCTGCCTCTTGGCAGAGGACGGCACCCCCCTCACGGATCCGGTGGAGATGCGTGGAAGGGCCAGGGCCTTCTACGCCAGTTTGTTCTCCCCGGATCCGACCGAAGCCGACGCCTGCAGGGCGCTCTGGACCGAGCTCCCGACGGTCAGCGCGGGCGACCGAGACCGGCTGGAGCTGCCTCTCACTCTGGCCGAGTTCTCGGAAGCCCTCCGTCTCATGCCCAACAACAAAACCCCGGGCATGGATGGGCTGACCGTGGAGTTCTACCGCGTGTTCTGGGACGTCCTCGGCCCGGACCTCGTCACCGTCTGGGCCGAGTCCCTGGAGAGCGGGGTCCTCCCTCTGTCGTGCAGGCGAGCGGTGCTCGCCTTACTGCCGAAGAAGGGGGACCTCCGCGACCTACGGAATTGGCGTCCCGTCTCGCTCCTCAGCACGGACTACAAGATCGTAGCGAAAACCATCTCGCTGCGGCTGCGGTCCGTGCTGGCGGACGTGATCCATCCCGACCAGACCTACACCGTCCCGGGCCGTAGTATATTTGATAACTTGTATTTGGTCCGGGATCTCTTAGAGCTCGGGTGTAGGGACGGCTTGTCGTTCGCCCTCCTGTCCCTGGACCAGGAGAAGGCGTTCGACAGGATGGACCACGGGTATCTCCTGGGCACCCTGCAGGCCTTCGGCTTCGGGCCCCGGTTTGTGGGTTTTCTCCGGGTGCTGTACGCCCTCGCGGAGTGTTTGGTCAGGCTCAACTGGACCCTGACCGAGCCGGTCAGCTTCGGGCGGGGGGTACGTCAGGGGTGTCCGCTGTCGGGCCAGTTGTACGCTCTGGCGATCGAGCCCTTCCTCTGTCTCCTCCGTAGGAGGTTGACGGGGTTGGTGCTTCGGGAGCCGGAGCTGCGGCTGGTCCTGTCGGCGTACGCCGATGACGTGCTCCTCGTGGTCCAGGACCCGGGCGACCTGGCGCGGGTGGAGGCTTGCCAAGCCGTCTACTCGGCAGCCTCCTCCGCCCGGGTCAACTGGGTCAAGAGCTCTGGCCTGGTGGTCGGGGACGGGTGGCGGGCCGGCTCCCTCCCACCCGCGCTTCAGGCCATCAGGTGGAGCGCGGGTCCGCTGCTCTATCTGGGCGTTTATTTATCCGCCACGCATCCGTCTCCGCCGGAAAACTGGCAAGGTTTGGAGGCCAGGGTGGGTGAGCGGCTGCGGAGATGGACGGGGCTGCTCCGGTGTCTCTCCCTTCGTGGGAGAGCGCTGGTACTCAATCAGCTGGTCCTGTCCATGCTCTGGCACCGGCTCAACACCCTGCGCCCGGCCCCGGAGGTCCTGGCCAAGCTCCAGAGGGCAGCTTTGGGGTTCTTTTGGCCAGGACTGCACTGGGTCTCTGCAGGGGTCCTGTCCCTCCCCCTGGAGGAGGGGGGTCAGGGCCTGGTCTGCATACGCAGCCAGGTCCGGACCTTCCGCCTCCAGGCCCTGCAGAGACTCCTCTTCAGTGCAGGTAGTCCGGCATGGGGCACCTTGGCGTGCGCTTTCCTCCGCCGCCTCCGAGGGCTCCGATACGACCGGCAGCTCTTTTTTATCCACCCGAGGGGTCTTCCGCGAGACCTCTCAGAGCTGCCGGAATTCTACCAGGACCTCCTCCAGACCTGGAAGCTGTTCTCGGCGACCAGGTCCGTTGTGGCCTCCGAGGGGGCAGACCTCCTCGCGGAGCCCCTGCTCCACAATCCAGCCTTGTGCGTGCAGGTGGCGGAGTCTCCCTCGGTGCGCCGGAGGTTGATCCTGGCAGAAACCACCATGGTCGGAGACCTCCTGGACTACGACAGGGGGGACTGGGTGGATCCCCGAGCGCTCGCTCGGCGCATGGGGCTCTCCACCCCCCGAACCCCTCTGCGCCTTCTCCAGGAGGTGAAGGCGGCTTTGCCGCAGCCCGCTCTCGACTTCCTGCAGCGGTCCTTGCGAGAGGGTACACCCCGCCCCTCCCCTCCTGCAAAGCCTCCGTCCCTGATTATTGGGCCCCTGTTCCACGGGCCCCCCCGGCCTCCCCACCCCTGGACCCCCAGCCGGCTGCAAAATCTGCAGCCGGTCTGTTTCCAAGCCGCGCCAAGGCAACATCTGTACACGCTCGTGCTCCACACCCTGCATTTCCCCACCCTCGTGTCCCGCCCTGATACCAAATGGCGGGACTATCTAAGACCCGTAGAGGGTGGGGAACCCCGGTGGGCCAGCGTCTATTCCGATCTAATTCCGCGGCCCATCGGGGACATCAGTTGGCGGCTCCTTCACGGAGCCGTGAGCACGGGCGTGTACTTGGCGCGGTTTACCCCCATCCCAGACACCTGCCCCTTCTGCGGCGTGAGGGAGAACCTGGCGCACGCCTACCTCGAATGCGCCAGGTTGCAGCCCCTATTCCGGCTCCTCCAGAACCTCTTATTGAGGTTCTGGCTGCACTTTTCCCCCCACCTATTCATTTACGCACACCCTATCCGTGGCCCCACAAAGTCGCGAGACCTCCTCGTCAACCTCCTCCTGGCCCTAGCTAAGAGCACCATCTACAATACCAGGAGGAGGATGCTAGACGAGGGGGTTCTCTGCGACTGTGGGGCCTATTTCCGCTCCTCCCTTGTGTCACGAATCCGGGCAGAGTTCCTCTGGGCGGCGTCCACTGGCTCCATCGACAGCTTTGAGGAGCAGTGGGCGCTGTCCGGGGTTCTCTGCTCGGTGTCCCCATCCGGCTCCCTTATTTTGAACCTCTAACCCGCACTCCTTGATCCTTTATTCATTATTTGTCCCAAGGAATTAGTTGGACATGGGTCCAGTGTCCCTCCCATAAGGCTGGGGAGGGGCTTTTAGAAGGTGGGCGGGCTTCGCCCGCCCACCATCCCATGTTTTCAAATAGAACCCCAGGCCCGAGCTCCGCCGCCGCCGCCACGGCCACCGCTCCCTCAGACACGGGAGCAACCGTCACCTCGGCCGGAAAAAAGGGCGGGGGGAAGAAAAAGGGCAAAAGCCCAGCCCCAAAGGCCAAATCCAGCACGGCCAAAGCCGCCCCGCCCTCCACAGCCCCTCCTTCCCCTGCTGTCCCCTCCACCAGCTCTGGGGGTGACACAATCAAGACCCCCAGAGCGTACGCCCAGGTGGCCGCTGCTGCCCCCTCACCTGCCCCGTCATCGGCCCCGACTGCCGCCTCCAGCTCCATCCCCGGCGGCCGCGGCCCCTTTCCCACCATGACCAGGAGGCACGGCGTCCGCTGCCTCCTGGTTGCCGCCTCGCCCCACATGGAAACCTACGTGCGGGCGATGGCGAGGGTGGTGGGGGCCTCGGCCGTGGTGGCGGCCTCCAAGATGTACGGCAAGGCGGTCTTCTTCCTTGCCTCGGAGGCCGCCGCCCAGGAGGCGGTGGAGAGGGGCCTGGCGGTGGGGGGCGTGCACGTGCCCCTCGAACCTTTGGAGGACCTGGGCGTACGGGTGGTGCTCACCTCCGTCCCGCCCTTCCTCCCTAATGCCGCCCTGTTACCTTCCCTCTCCACCCTGGGGAAGCCCATCTCGACCATCAGCCCTCTCCCGCTGGGCTGTAAGGACCCCGCCCTCCGCCACGTTCTATCTTTCCGCCGGCAGGTACAACTGCAGCTGCCGCCGGCGGCGCGTGGCGGGGAGGCGCTCGAGGGGTCCTTCTTGGTGCCCTACCAGGGGGCCCATTATCGGATTCATTACTCCTCGGGGGAGACCCGGTGCTTCCTCTGCCGGGCGATGGGGCACGTCCGGAGGGACTGTCCCTTGGCCCGGTCGGAGGAGGCGTCCGGGCCCCCCGGGGCCCGTAAGGGCGCCGGCCTCACCACCGCCGGCCCCCCTGGTAGTCCGGGATCCGCGGCCGCCCCTCCTCCAACCGACGGCCCTGCTCGGGAGCCGGAGGCGCCCCCTCCGACGTGCCCGAGCGGGCAGGCGGGCCCCGCCTCTACACGATCTGTCTCTGCGGGGCCCGAGGAGGAGAGGGTGGCGCGGCTGCCGCCGGGCAAGGGAGAGGGCCCTCCCCAGGTGGAGGTATCCCCTTCCTTCCCACCCTTGCCACAACGCCGTCCCCGAACCCCAAAAGTGCCCCCCGGCCTTGCCCTCGCTGACCGGCCCTCCACTTCCACCTTGGAGGGCTGGACGCTCGTCGGGGGCAAGCGCAAAGCCCGCCGGTTGCGGGCTCAATCTCCCCCCTCCGATGAGGAGGGCGGGAAGGCCCCCCTCCGAAAGATCCCGAGGGGGGCCGGCGCTGCCCAGAGCGCCCCCGACGAGCATCAGCGGGAGGCGCCGGCCGAGGAAGCCGCGGCGGCGAGGGGGGACGACGCCGCCCCCCCTGCGGAGCTTCTCCACGAGGAGGCCTCGGGTGGAGCCCCCCCGACCCCGGTTCCAACTGAGCCCCCCTCCGTCCCCGCTGAGGTAATTGTTGCCTCGGCGGCCGGAGGGGAAGGCTCCGGGGCCGAGGGGATGGAGCTTAGCTCCATCTTCGAGGAGATCGAGGCCCTGGGTCTGACCCCGCTCACCCAGAGGGAGGACGACCCTCCGCCAGCGGGCCTCGGTCTGGGCGGCGACTCTATGGCGCCGCCCCCTCCTCTCCCCGATCCCGTGTCCCAGGTGGCTGACCCCGTCCTCACGCTCGGGGCGCCCCTGATATTACCCACTGGCCCGGCCGACTCGAGCGCCGGAACGGATGCCGCCGAGCCCTCTGGGGCGACGGCTGGCGCCGAGCGGCCGGGTCCCGGGGTTGGGGGTGCCCCCTTTCCAGCTACCGAGGCGGGGCAGTCACCCCCCTTTCCCGTTGGGGGCCCAGCAGAAAATGCCATCCAGGCCGACGCCGAGGCATTAACACCTGCCTCTCCACTTGAGCCCGGCGTCGGCGCGGGCCCCCTTCCTGTTCCCGACCCCCAACTTCCCATTCGGGAGGCGCCGCAGCCCGGTGGGATTGCCACAGGGGACCCTTTCCCAGACCCCGTCCAGGATTCCAATTCCCTCCCACGTCCCGATCCTCCCCCTACCCCCGCTTCCGCCCTTTACGAACCCATCTCCAGCCCCGAGTCCTCCCCTGTTCCCGATCCCTTCCCTACCCCTACCTCTGCCCCATTCCCTGTCCCCGACCCACTGTCCGGCCCTGAACCTACCCCTCCCCCCGGCTCTGCCGTGGAGGTAACCCCTCCCTTGCCGTCCCCCCCTTCTTTTCCCATCCTGGTCCCCGTCATGTTGCCCGATCCGTCCCTACTGCCCCCCCAAACATCCGCCAGTGCCACCCCCGCGAGGGCCGTCTCGTTCCCGCTAGCTACGGGCGGCCCTTCGGGGGTCGTTTTTGTATCCCCGGTCCCCAACCCGTTGGGGGCTGCCTTGTTCCCTCCGCCGCCTCCTTCCCTGCCGGGGTCGGGGGCGGGCAGCGCGGCGCTAGCAGCAACGGCGCCGCGTCGGGGATCGGATCCCTGTTTGTCCGTCTCCGTGGCCCGTGAGCTTCATCCGGGGGCCCGGACGGAGGAGAATCCTGGTTCCCCCTCGGTGCTGAAGGGCGAGCTGCGCCAATTCCTCGCAGATAACCGCGGGGCGAAGGGAAAGGTGCAGCTCGCCCTCCAGCGCTGGGGGGACTTCCACTCCATCCTCCAGGCCACTAGAGCCCTGTTGCAGGAGGGGAGAGGGACCAGTAGGCAGGACGACGCGGCCCACCGTCAGACCCGCAGGTTTCGGGACGCTCTCCTGACCTTCGGGTCGGGGAGCGGTCTGCTGCGGGGCCTGCGTGAGGCCGCCGACTCGCCTGTCCGCGAGGATCTACCCCAGCCCTCACTATGAATTCTACCATCTTCGCAACATTGAATGCCCGGGGCTGTAGGGCGGGTCTCCGCAGGAGCCGGGTGCTCTCCTTCCTTCGGGAGGGGGGGTACTCGGTGGTTTTCCTGCAGGAGACCCACACGACTCCAGCCGTCGAGGCTGGCTGGCGGCTGGAGTGGGGGGACGGGGTGTATTTTAGCCACCTCGGCGCCCGCTCGGCCGGGGTGGCCACCCTGTTCTCCCCTGCCCTACGGCCCGAGGTGCTGGGGACCGCCGAGGTTGTCCCGGGCCGCCTGCTGCACGTCCGGGCCCGCGTGGAGGGGCGGACGTTGAACCTGGTCAACGTCTACGCCCCGAACGCGGGCCCGGACCAGGTCACCTTCTATCGGCAGGCGGCCACCTTCCTCGGCACTCTGGATCCTCGCGAGGGCCTGGTCCTGGGCGGGGACTTCAACACCACCCTCGATGACCGGGACCGTGTAGGACTCGCGAACTGCCAGGCCGCGGCGGACGTCCTCAGGGAGATCGTGGAACATCACTCCCTGGTGGACGTCTGGCGAGACCACCACCCGGACGACAGTACCACCTTCACTTACGTCCGGGTGGGGAAAACACGGTCGAGCCACTCCCGGTTGGATCGCATTTACCTCTCACGATTCCATCTGGCACGAGCCCACTCCTCCAGCATCCGGCCGGCCCCGTTCACGGACCACCATTTGGTGTCCGTGAAGGCCTCTCTGACTTCGGAGAGGCTGGGGCCGGCCTATTGGCATTTTAACAATAGCTTGCTGGAGGACGTGGGCTTCGTGGCGTCCTTCCGGGAGTTCTGGCAGGCCTGGCGGGGGCAGCGGCCCGCCTTTCCCTCGGCGCGGCGATGGTGGGATGTGGGGAAGGTGCGCGCCCGGCTCTTCTGCCGTGACTACTCCCGGGGCGCCAGCCGGCGGAGGGATGCGGCGATAGAGCAGCTGGAGCGGGAGGTCTTGAAGCTTGAGAGGCGCCTGGCGTCCGCCCCCGAGGATCCACTCCTCCGCGAGGCGTGCCGGGAGAAGCGGGAGGAGCTCCGAGCCCTGGAAGATCACAGGGCCCGGGGCGCTTTCGTTCGATCCCGCATCCACCTCCTTCGGGAGATGGATCGCGGCTCCCGCTTCTTCTATGCCCTGGAGAAAAGGAGGGGGGCAAAAAAGCACGTCACCTGCCTCTTGGCGGAGGACGGCACCCCCCTCACGGATCCGGTGGAGATGCGTGGAAGGGCCAGGGCCTTCTACGCCAGTTTGTTCTCCCCGGATCCGACCGAAGCCGACGCCTGCAGGGCGCTCTGGACCGAGCTCCCGACGGTCAGCGCGGGCGACCGAGACCGGCTGGAGCTGCCTCTCACTCTGGCCGAGTTCTCGGAAGCCCTCCGTCTCATGCCCAACAACAAAACCCCGGGCATGGACGGGCTGACCGTGGAGTTCTACCGCGTGTTCTGGGACGTCCTCGGCCCGGACCTCGTCACCGTCTGGGCCGAGTCCCTGGAGAGCGGGGTCCTCCCTCTGTCGTGCAGGCGAGCGGTGCTCGCCTTACTGCCGAAGAAGGGGGACCTCCGCGACCTACGGAATTGGCGTCCCGTCTCGCTCCTCAGCACGGACTACAAGATCGTAGCGAAAACCATCTCGCTGCGACTGCGGTCCGTGCTGGCGGACGTGATCCATCCCGACCAGACCTACACCGTCCCGGGCCGTAGTATATTTGATAACTTGTATTTGGTCCGGGATCTCTTAGAGCTCGGGTGTAGGGACGGCTTGTCGTTCGCCCTCCTGTCCCTGGACCAGGAGAAGGCGTTCGACAGGATGGACCACGGGTATCTCCTGGGCACCCTGCAGGCCTTCGGCTTCGGGCCCCGGTTTGTGGGTTTTCTCCGGGTGCTGTACGCCCTCGCGGAGTGTTTGGTCAGGCTCAACTGGACCCTGACCGAGCCGGTCAGCTTCGGGCGGGGGGTACGTCAGGGGTGTCCGCTGTCGGGCCAGCTGTACGCTCTGGCGATCGAGCCCTTCCTCTGTCTCCTCCGTAGGAGGTTGACGGGGTTGGTGCTTCGGGAGCCGGAGCTGCGGCTGGTCCTGTCGGCGTACGCCGATGACGTGCTCCTCGTGGTCCAGGACCCGGGCGACCTGGCGCGGGTGGAGGCTTGCCAAGCCGTCTACTCGGCAGCCTCCTCCGCCCGGGTCAACTGGGTCAAGAGCTCTGGCCTGGTGGTCGGGGACGGGTGGCGGGCCGGCTCCCTCCCACCCGCGCTTCAGGCCATCAGGTGGAGCGCGGGTCCGCTGCTCTATCTGGGCGTTTATTTATCCGCCACGCATCCCTCTCCGCCGGAAAACTGGCAAGGTTTGGAGGCCAGGGTGGGTGAGCGGCTGCGGAGATGGACGGGACTGCTCCGGTGTCTCTCCCTTCGCGGGAGAGCGCTGGTACTCAATCAGCTGGTCCTGTCCATGCTCTGGCACCGGCTCAACACCCTGCGCCCGGCCCCGGAGGTCCTGGCCAAGCTCCAGAGGGCAGCTTTGGGGTTCTTTTGGCCAGGACTGCACTGGGTCTCTGCAGGGGTCCTGTCCCTCCCCCTGGAGGAGGGGGGTCAGGGCCTGGTCTGCATACGCAGCCAGGTCCGGACCTTCCGCCTCCAGGCCCTGCAGAGACTCCTCTTCAGTGCAGGTAGTCCGGCATGGGGCACCTTGGCGCGCGCTTTCCTCCGCCGCCTCCGAGGGCTCCGATACGACCGGCAGCTCTTTTTTACCCACCCGAGGGGTCTTCCGCGAGACCTCTCAGAGCTGCCGGAATTCTACCAGGACCTCCTCCAGACCTGGAAGCTGTTCTCGGCGACCAGGTCCGTTGTGGCCTCCGAGGGGGCAGACCTCCTCGCGGAGCCCCTGCTCCACAATCCAGCCTTGTGTGTGCAGGTGGCGGAGTCTCCCTCGGTGCGCCGGAGGCTGATCCTGGCAGAAACCACCACGGTCGGAGACCTCCTGGACTACGACAGGGGGGACTGGGTGGATCCCCGAGCGCTCGCTCGGCGCACGGGGCTCTCCACCCCCCGAACCTCTCTGCGCCTACTCCAGGAGGTGAAGGCGGCTTTGCCGCGGCCCGCTCTCGACTTCCTGCAGCGGTCCTTGCGAGAGGGTACACCCCGCCCCTCCCCTCCTGCAAAGCCTCCGTCCCTGATTATTGGGCCCCTGTTCCACGGGCCCCCCCGGCCTCCCCACCCCTGGACCCCCAGCCGGCTGCAAAATCTGCAGCCGGTCTGTTTCCAAGCCGCGCCAAGGCAACATCTGTACACGCTCGTGCTCCACACCCTGCATTTCCCCACCCTCGTGTCCCGCCCTGATACCAAATGGCGGGACTATCTAAGACCCGTAGAGGGTGGGGAACCCCGGTGGGCCAGCGTCTATTCCGATCTAATTCCGCGGCCCATCGGGGACATCAGTTGGCGGCTCCTTCACGGAGCCGTGAGCACGGGCGTGTACTTGGCGCGGTTTACCCCCATCCCAGACACCTGCCCCTTCTGCGGCGTGAGGGAGAACCTGGCGCACGCCTACCTCGAATGCGCCAGGTTGCAGCCCCTATTCCGGCTCCTCCAGAACCTCTTATTGAGGTTCTGGCTGCACTTTTCCCCCCACCTATTCATTTACGCACACCCTATCCGTGGCCCCACAAAGTCGCGAGACCTCCTCGTCAACCTCCTCCTGGCCCTAGCTAAGAGCACCATCTACAATACCAGGAGGAGGATGCTAGACGAGGGGGTTCTCTGCGACTGTGGGGCCTATTTCCGCTCCTCCCTTGTGTCACGAATCCGAGCAGAGTTCCTCTGGGCGGCGTCCACTGGCTCCATCGACAGCTTTGAGGAGCAGTGGGCGCTGTCCGGGGTTCTCTGCTCGGTGTCCCCATCCGGCTCCCTTATTTTGAACCTCTAACCCGCACTCCTTGATCCTTTATTCATTATTTGTCCCAAGGAATTAGTTGGACATGGGTCCAGTGTCCCTCCCATAAGGCTGGGGAGGGGCTTTTAGAAGGTGGGCGGGCTTCGCCCGCCCACCATCCCATGTTTTCAAATAGACCAGCACCTACCACCCGGAGGCCTTCCACTGCCGCCTGCCTGCTGCTGCTGCTGCACCCCGCTGAGGGGGAGAAGAGGAAACCACTGAGAACTGTGGAGGGGGTTTGTTCACAAACTGAGCTTTTCAATCCGCTCCGGGGTGGTGGTGAGTTGAACTGTTAAAAGGGGGGCTGGGGGAGAGGCTCAGAGCCCTCCCCCCAGTCCAGTTGCCCCCCCCCACCCCACCCGCTGCCACCACCCCCAACGCCCCCTCCACCACCCCTTGCCATCTGGACTGCCTCTTCTCCCCCTAGTGGGGTTTGCTGCCCCGCCTTCCACCTGGGACTCTGCTGCAGCGGTGGGCGAGGTTGAGCCCCACACAGTGCTCGTGGGTGTGCTCCCTCCCCCCTCTTCTGGACTTGGCCCCCCTCCCTCAGCTACATCTGGCTGGGGGGCCACCCTTACCCCCGGTCACCCACCCTACCCCAGCAGCTTGGTTTTTCCCCCCACCGCCTGCCCCTCCCTGTTAGCTTAGTTTGGTTCCTTCCCTCCCTTCCCAAATCCACTTACCCACCACACCTGCTCCCAAAGTCATCTGCCACACCCCTGCCCCAGCCAGCCCAAGAGTGTGTGCCCCGCCCCACCCAGCTGTTGTTTGCCTCCATTTTATCCCTCCCCACCCCCCAGCACCCCCAGCCCTTGAGCACCACCCGATTTGCCTCGCCCCCTCCCTGCCCTGAGCGCTTGTGCCCCCCCTTCTTAGTTAGCCCCCTTGTTCACTGCACCTTCCCAACGGCCCCATAGCCCCCCCCCCCGTATCCCAGTGCAGCCAGAGGAGCCGGCCCCCGCCCTGTACCCGTTACCTTGCCCCCTGTCTGTCCTGCCGGCACCCTCCTCCTCCGCTCCAGCCTTGCGGGGAGGAGTGGTTGCTGACCCCTCGGTTCCCCTGCTCTATCCGCCCCTTTTGGTTCTCTCCCTCCCAGCAACCAGTCGGCGGGAGGGAGTAGTTGCCCCCCCTTTTTCCCTTTCTCCCCTTCCCTCCCAATTATACCCCCCCCACCCTCCCCTTCCCTTGTGTGCCCCCGACCCTGTATTAGCGCCCTCCTCCTCTGCTACAGCCTCAGCAGGGAGGTGAGGCTGCTAACTCCTCTCCCCCCCCCCATATCTTCAGTTGCCCTCCCCAAAACCAGCACCCTCCCTCTCTCCCACCCCCTCCATTTCAGACACCCTCCTCCCTCGCCTGCTGTCTGGTGGGGAGGAGCGGTGAACCCTTGCTCCCCTTCCTGTTATCTGTGCCTCCTTTCTACCCCCCCCCCTTCCATGATGGAGGCAGTCCCTACCACGGCCCCCTCGCTACCACCAGGCCCGACAACCGCTGCGGCTGACCTCCCGACCCTAGGCCCGAGCTCCGCCGCCGCCACGGCCGCCGCTCCCTCAGACACGGGAGCAACCATCACCTCGGCCGGAAAAAAGGGCGGGGGGAAGAAAAAGGGCAAAAGCCCAGCCCCGAAGGCCAAATCCATCACGGCCAAAGCCGCCCCGCCCTCCGCAGCCCCTCCTTCCCCTGCTATCCCCTCCACCAGCTCTGGGGGGACACAACTAAGGCCCCCAGAGCGTACGCCCAGGTGGCCGCTGCTACCCCCTCACCTGCCCCATCATCAGCCCTGACTGCCGCCTCCAGCTCCATCCCTGGCGGCCGCGGCCCCTTTCCCACCATGACCAGGAGGCACGGCGTCCGCTGCCTCCTGGTTGCCGCCTCGCCCCACATGGAAACCTACGTGCGGGCGATGGCGAGGGTGGTGGGGGCCTCGGCCGTGGTGGCGGCCTCCAAGATGTACGGCAAGGCGGTGTTCTTCCTTGCCTCGGAGGCCGCCGCCCAGGAGGCGGTGGAGAGGGGCCTGGCGGTGGGGGGCGTGCACGTGCCCCTCGAACCTCTGGAGGACCTGGGCGTACGGGTGGTGCTCACCTCCGTCCCGCCCTTCCTCCCTAATGCCGCCCTGTTACCTTCCCTCTCCACCCTGGGGAAGCCCATTTTGACCATCAGCCCTCTCCCGCTGGGCTGTAAGGACCCCGCCCTCCGCCACGTCCTATCCTTCCGCCGGCAGGTACAGCTGCAGCTGCCGCCGGCGGCGCGTGGCGGGGAGGCGCTCGAGGGGTCCTTCATGGTGCCCTACCAGGGGGCCCATTATCGGATTCATTACTCCTCGGGGGAGACCTGGTGCTTCCTCTGCCGGGCGATGGGGCACGTCCGGAGGGACTGTCCCTTGGCCCGGTCGGAGGAGGCGTCCGGGCCCCCCGGGGCCCGTAAGGGCGCCGGCCCCACCACCGCCGGCCCCCCTGGTAGTCCGGGATCCACGGCCGCCCCTCCTCCAACCGACGGCCCTGCTCGGGAGCCAGAGGCGTCCCCTCTGGCGTGCCCGAGCGGGCAGGCGGGCCCCACCTCTATTAGGTCAGTCACTGCGGGGCCCGAGGAGGAGAGGGTGGCGCGGTTGCCGCAGGGCGAGGGAGAGGGCCCTCCCCGGGTGGAGGTATCCCCCTCCTTCCCACCCTTGCCACAACGCCCTCCCCGAACCCCAAAAGTGCCCCCCGGCCTTGCCCCTGCTGACCAGCCCTCCACCTCCACCTTGGAGGGCTGGACGCTCGTCCGGGGGAAGCGCAAAGCCCGCCGTTCGCGGGCTTCCTCTCCCCCCTCCGATGCGGAGGGCGGGAAGGCCCCCCGAAAGATCCCGAGGGGGGCCAGTGCTGTCATGATCCACCCCGGCGAGCGTCAGCAGGAGGCGCCGGCCGAGAAAGCCGTGGCAGCGAGGGGGGACGACGCCGCCCCCCCTGAGGAGCCTATCCACGAGGAGGCCTCTGATGGAGCCCCCCCCGGCCCCGGGTTCAACTGAGCCCCCCTCCGTCCCCGCTGAGGTAATTGTTGCCTCGGCGGCCGGAGGGGAAGGCTCCGGGGCCGAGGGGATGGAGCTTAGCTCCATCTTCGAGGAGATCGAGGCCCTGGGTCTGACCCCGCTCACCCAGGGGGAGGACGACCCTCCGCCAGCGGGCCTCGGTCTGGGCGGCGACTCTATGGCGCCGCCCTCTCCTCTCCCCGATCCTGTGTCCCAGGTGGCTGACCCCGTCCTCACGCTCGGGGCGCCCCTGATATTACCCACTGGCCCGGCCGACTCGAGCGCCGGAACGGATGCCGCCGAGCCCTCCGGGGCGACGGCTGGCGCCGAGCGGCCGGGTCCCGGGGTTGGGGGTGCCCCCTCTCCAGCTACCGAGGCGGGGCAGTCATCCCCCTTTCCCGTTGGGGGCCCAGCAGAAAATGCCATCCAGGCCGACGCCGAGGCATTAACACCTGCCTCTCCACTTGAGCCCGGCGTCGGCGCGGGCCCCCTTCCTGTTCCCGACCCCCAACTTCCCATTCGGGAGGCGCCGCAGCCGGGTGGGATTGCCACAGGGGACCCTTTCCCAGACCCCGTCCAGGATCCCGATTCCCTCCCACGTCCCGATCCTCCCCCTACTCCCGCTTCCGCCCTTTACGAACCCATCTCCAGCCCCGAGTCCTCCCCTGTTCCCGATCCCTTCCCTACCCCTACCTCTGCCCCGTTCCCTGTCCCCGACCCACTGTCCGGCCCTGAACCTACCCCTCCCCCCGGCTCTGCAGTGGAGGTAACCCCTCCCTTGCCGTCCCCCCCTTCTTTTCCCATCCTGGTCCCCGTCATGTTGCCCGATCCGTCCCTACTGCCCCCCCAAACATCCGCCAGTGCCACCCCCGCGAGGGCCGTCTCGTTCCCGCTAGCTGCGGGCGGCCCTTCGGGGGTCGTTTTTGTATCCCCGGTCCCCAACCCGTTGGGGGCTGCCTTGTTCCCTCCGCCGCCTCCTTCCCTGCCGGGGTCGGGGGCGGGCAGCGCGGCGCTAGCAGCAACGGCGCCGCGTCGGGGATCGGATCCCTGTTTGTCCGTCTCCGTGGCCCGTGAGCTTCATCCGGGGGCCCGGACGGAGGAGAATCCTGGTTCCCCCTCGGTGCTGAAGGGCGAGCTGCGCCAATTCCTCGCGGATAACCGCGGGGCGAAAGGAAAGGTGCAGCTCGCCCTCCAGCGCTGGGGGGACTTCCACTCCATCCTCCAGGCCACTAGAGCCCTGTTGCAGGAGGGGAGAGGGACCAGTAGGCAGGACGACGCGGCCCACCGTCAGACCCGCAGGTTTCGGGACGCTCTCCTGACCTTCGGGTCGGGGAGCGGTCTGCTGCGGGGCCTGCGTGAGGCCGCCGACTCGCCTGTCCGCGAGGATCTACCCCAGCCCTCACTATGAATTCTACCATCTTTGCAACATTGAATGCCCGGGGCTGTAGGGCGGGTCTCCGCAGGAGCCGGGTGCTCTCCTTCCTTCGGGAGGGGGGGTACTCGGTGGTTTTCCTGCAGGAGACCCACACGACTCCAGCCGTCGAGGCTGGCTGGCGGCTGGAGTGGGGGGACGGGGTGTATTTTAGCCACCTCGGCGCCCGCTCGGCCGGGGTGGCCACCCTGTTCTCCCCTGCCCTACGGCCCGAGGTGCTGGGGACCGCCGAGGTTGTCCCGGGCCGCCTGCTGCACGTCCGGGCCCGCGTGGAGGGGCGGACGTTGAACCTGGTCAACGTCTATGCCCCGAACGCGGGCCCGGACCAGGTCACCTTCTATCGGCAGGCGGCCACCTTCCTCGGCACTCTGGATCCTCGCGAGGGCCTGGTCCTGGGCGGGGACTTCAACACCACCCTCGATGACCGGGACCGTGTAGGACTCGCGAACTGCCAGGCCGCGGCGGACGTCCTCAGGGAGATCGTGGAACATCACTCCCTGGTGGACGTCTGGCGAGACCACCACCCGGACGACAGTACCACCTTCACTTACGTCCGGGTGGGGAAAACACGGTCGAGCCACTCCCGGTTGGATCGCATTTACCTCTCACGATTCCATCTGGCACGAGCCTACTCCTCCAGCATCCGGCCGGCCCCGTTCACGGACCACCATTTGGTGTCCGTGAAGGCCTCTCTGACTTCGGAGAGGCTGGGGCCGGCCTATTGGCATTTTAACAATAGCTTGCTGGAGGACGTGGGCTTCGTGGCGTCCTTCCGGGAGTTCTGGCAGGCCTGGCGGGGGCAGCGGCCCGCCTTTCCCTCGGCGCGGCGATGGTGGGATGTGGGGAAGGTGCGCGCCCGGCTCTTCTGCCGTGACTACTCCCGGGGCGCCAGCCGGCGGAGGGATGCGGCGATAGAGCAGCTGGAGCGGGAGGTCTTGAAGCTTGAGAGGCGCCTGGCGTCCGCCCCCGAGGATCCACTCCTCCGCGAGGCGTGCCGGGAGAAGCGGGAGGAGCTCCGAGCCCTGGAAGATCACAGGGCCCGGGGCGCTTTTGTCCGATCCCGCATCCACCTCCTTCGGGAGATGGATCGCGGCTCCCGCTTCTTCTATGCCCTGGAGAAAAGGAGGGGGGCAAAAAAGCACGTCACCTGCCTCTTGGCAGAGGACGGCACCCCCCTCACGGATCCGGTGGAGATGCGTGGAAGGGCCAGGGCCTTCTACGCCAGTTTGTTCTCCCCGGATCCGACCGAAGCCGACGCCTGCAGGGCGCTCTGGACCGAGCTCCCGACGGTCAGCGCGGGCGACCGAGACCGGCTGGAGCTGCCTCTCACTCTGGCCGAGTTCTCGGAAGCCCTCCGTCTCATGCCCAACAACAAAACCCCGGGCATGGACGGGCTGACCGTGGAGTTCTACCGCGTGTTCTGGGACGTCCTCGGCCCGGACCTCGTCACCGTCTGGGCCGAGTCCCTGGAGAGCGGGGTCCTCCCTCTGTCGTGCAGGCGAGCGGTGCTCGCCTTACTGCCGAAGAAGGGGGACCTCCGCGACCTACGGAATTGGCGTCCCGTCTCGCTCCTCAGCACGGACTACAAGATCGTAGCGAAAACCATCTCGCTGCGACTGCGGTCCGTGCTGGCGGACGTGATCCATCCCGACCAGACCTACACCGTCCCGGGCCGTAGTATATTTGATAACTTGTATTTGGTCCGGGATCTCTTAGAGCTCGGGTGTAGGGACGGCTTGTCGTTCGCCCTCCTGTCCCTGGACCAGGAGAAGGCGTTCGACAGGATGGACCACGGGTATCTCCTGGGCACCCTGCAGGCCTTCGGCTTCGGGCCCCGGTTTGTGGGTTTTCTCCGGGTGCTGTACGCCCTCGCGGAGTGTTTGGTCAGGCTCAACTGGACCCTGACCGAGCCGGTCAGCTTCGGGCGGGGGGTACGTCAGGGGTGTCCGCTGTCGGGCCAGCTGTACGCTCTGGCGATCGAGCCCTTCCTCTGTCTCCTCCGTAGGAGGTTGACGGGGTTGGTGCTTCGGGAGCCGGAGCTGCGGCTGGTCCTGTCGGCGTACGCCGATGACGTGCTCCTCGTGGTCCAGGACCCGGGCGACCTGGCGCGGGTGGAGGCTTGCCAAGCCGTCTACTCGGCAGCCTCCTCCGCCCGGGTCAACTGGGTCAAGAGCTCTGGCCTGGTGGTCGGGGACGGGTGGCGGGCCGGCTCCCTCCCACCCGCGCTTCAGGCCATCAGGTGGAGCGCGGGTCCGCTGCTCTATCTGGGCGTTTATTTATCCGCCACGCATCCCTCTCCGCCGGAAAACTGGCAAGGTTTGGAGGCCAGGGTGGGTGAGCGGCTGCGGAGATGGACGGGACTGCTCCGGTGTCTCTCCCTTCGCGGGAGAGCGCTGGTACTCAATCAGCTGGTCCTGTCCATGCTCTGGCACCGGCTCAACACCCTGCGCCCGGCCCCGGAGGTCCTGGCCAAGCTCCAGAGGGCAGCTTTGGGGTTCTTTTGGCCAGGACTGCACTGGGTCTCTGCAGGGGTCCTGTCCCTCCCCCTGGAGGAGGGGGGTCAGGGCCTGGTCTGCATACGCAGCCAGGTCCGGACCTTCCGCCTCCAGGCCCTGCAGAGACTCCTCTTCAGTGCAGGTAGTCCGGCATGGGGCACCTTGGCGCGCGCTTTCCTCCGCCGCCTCCGAGGGCTCCGATACGACCGGCAGCTCTTTTTTACCCACCCGAGGGGTCTTCCGCGAGACCTCTCAGAGCTGCCGGAATTCTACCAGGACCTCCTCCAGACCTGGAAGCTGTTCTCGGCGACCAGGTCCGTTGTGGCCTCCGAGGGGGCAGACCTCCTCGCGGAGCCCCTGCTCCACAATCCAGCCTTGTGTGTGCAGGTGGCGGAGTCTCCCTCGGTGCGCCGGAGGCTGATCCTGGCAGAAACCACCACGGTCGGAGACCTCCTGGACTACGACAGGGGGGACTGGGTGGATCCCCGAGCGCTCGCTCGGCGCACGGGGCTCTCCACCCCCCGAACCTCTCTGCGCCTACTCCAGGAGGTGAAGGCGGCTTTGCCGCGGCCCGCTCTCGACTTCCTGCAGCGGTCCTTGCGAGAGGGTACACCCCGCCCCTCCCCTCCTGCAAAGCCTCCGTCCCTGATTATTGGGCCCCTGTTCCACGGGCCCCCCCGGCCTCCCCACCCCTGGACCCCCAGCCGGCTGCAAAATCTGCAGCCGGTCTGTTTCCAAGCCGCGCCAAGGCAACATCTGTACACGCTCGTGCTCCACACCCTGCATTTCCCCACCCTCGTGTCCCGCCCTGATACCAAATGGCGGGACTATCTAAGACCCGTAGAGGGTGGGGAACCCCGGTGGGCCAGCGTCTATTCCGATCTAATTCCGCGGCCCATCGGGGACATCAGTTGGCGGCTCCTTCACGGAGCCGTGAGCACGGGCGTGTACTTGGCGCGGTTTACCCCCATCCCAGACACCTGCCCCTTCTGCGGCGTGAGGGAGAACCTGGCGCACGCCTACCTCGAATGCGCCAGGTTGCAGCCCCTATTCCGGCTCCTCCAGAACCTCTTATTGAGGTTCTGGCTGCACTTTTCCCCCCACCTATTCATTTACGCACACCCTATCCGTGGCCCCACAAAGTCGCGAGACCTCCTCGTCAACCTCCTCCTGGCCCTAGCTAAGAGCACCATCTACAATACCAGGAGGAGGATGCTAGACGAGGGGGTTCTCTGCGACTGTGGGGCCTATTTCCGCTCCTCCCTTGTGTCACGAATCCGAGCAGAGTTCCTCTGGGCGGCGTCCACTGGCTCCATCGACAGCTTTGAGGAGCAGTGGGCGCTGTCCGGGGTTCTCTGCTCGGTGTCCCCATCCGGCTCCCTTATTTTGAACCTCTAACCCGCACTCCTTGATCCTTTATTCATTATTTGTCCCAAGGAATTAGTTGGACATGGGTCCAGTGTCCCTCCCATAAGGCTGGGGAGGGGCTTTTAGAAGGTGGGCGGGCTTCGCCCGCCCACCATCCCATGTTTTCAAATAGACCAGCACCTACCACCCGGAGGCCTTCCACTGCCGCCTGCCTGCTGCTGCTGCTGCACCCCGCTGAGGGGGAGAAGAGGAAACCACTGAGAACTGTGGAGGGGGTTTGTTCACAAACTGAGCTTTTCAATCCGCTCCGGGGTGGTGGTGAGTTGAACTGTTAAAAGGGGGGCTGGGGGAGAGGCTCAGAGCCCTCCCCCCAGTCCAGTTGCCCCCCCCCACCCCACCCGCTGCCACCACCCCCAACGCCCCCTCCACCACCCCTTGCCATCTGGACTGCCTCTTCTCCCCCTAGTGGGGTTTGCTGCCCCGCCTTCCACCTGGGACTCTGCTGCAGCGGTGGGCGAGGTTGAGCCCCACACAGTGCTCGTGGGTGTGCTCCCTCCCCCCTCTTCTGGACTTGGCCCCCCTCCCTCAGCTACATCTGGCTGGGGGGCCACCCTTACCCCCGGTCACCCACCCTACCCCAGCAGCTTGGTTTTTCCCCCCACCGCCTGCCCCTCCCTGTTAGCTTAGTTTGGTTCCTTCCCTCCCTTCCCAAATCCACTTACCCACCACACCTGCTCCCAAAGTCATCTGCCACACCCCTGCCCCAGCCAGCCCAAGAGTGTGTGCCCCGCCCCACCCAGCTGTTGTTTGCCTCCATTTTATCCCTCCCCACCCCCCAGCACCCCCAGCCCTTGAGCACCACCCGATTTGCCTCGCCCCCTCCCTGCCCTGAGCGCTTGTGCCCCCCCTTCTTAGTTAGCCCCCTTGTTCACTGCACCTTCCCAACGGCCCCATAGCCCCCCCCCCCGTATCCCAGTGCAGCCAGAGGAGCCGGCCCCCGCCCTGTACCCGTTACCTTGCCCCCTGTCTGTCCTGCCGGCACCCTCCTCCTCCGCTCCAGCCTTGCGGGGAGGAGTGGTTGCTGACCCCTCGGTTCCCCTGCTCTATCCGCCCCTTTTGGTTCTCTCCCTCCCAGCAACCAGTCGGCGGGAGGGAGTAGTTGCCCCCCCTTTTTCCCTTTCTCCCCTTCCCTCCCAATTATACCCCCCCCACCCTCCCCTTCCCTTGTGTGCCCCCGACCCTGTATTAGCGCCCTCCTCCTCTGCTACAGCCTCAGCAGGGAGGTGAGGCTGCTAACTCCTCTCCCCCCCCCCATATCTTCAGTTGCCCTCCCCAAAACCAGCACCCTCCCTCTCTCCCACCCCCTCCATTTCAGACACCCTCCTCCCTCGCCTGCTGTCTGGTGGGGAGGAGCGGTGAACCCTTGCTCCCCTTCCTGTTATCTGTGCCTCCTTTCTACCCCCCCCCCTTCCATGATGGAGGCAGTCCCTACCACGGCCCCCTCGCTACCACCAGGCCCGACAACCGCTGCGGCTGACCTCCCGACCCTAGGCCCGAGCTCCGCCGCCGCCACGGCCGCCGCTCCCTCAGACACGGGAGCAACCATCACCTCGGCCGGAAAAAAGGGCGGGGGGAAGAAAAAGGGCAAAAGCCCAGCCCCGAAGGCCAAATCCATCACGGCCAAAGCCGCCCCGCCCTCCGCAGCCCCTCCTTCCCCTGCTATCCCCTCCACCAGCTCTGGGGGGACACAACTAAGGCCCCCAGAGCGTACGCCCAGGTGGCCGCTGCTACCCCCTCACCTGCCCCATCATCAGCCCTGACTGCCGCCTCCAGCTCCATCCCTGGCGGCCGCGGCCCCTTTCCCACCATGACCAGGAGGCACGGCGTCCGCTGCCTCCTGGTTGCCGCCTCGCCCCACATGGAAACCTACGTGCGGGCGATGGCGAGGGTGGTGGGGGCCTCGGCCGTGGTGGCGGCCTCCAAGATGTACGGCAAGGCGGTGTTCTTCCTTGCCTCGGAGGCCGCCGCCCAGGAGGCGGTGGAGAGGGGCCTGGCGGTGGGGGGCGTGCACGTGCCCCTCGAACCTCTGGAGGACCTGGGCGTACGGGTGGTGCTCACCTCCGTCCCGCCCTTCCTCCCTAATGCCGCCCTGTTACCTTCCCTCTCCACCCTGGGGAAGCCCATTTTGACCATCAGCCCTCTCCCGCTGGGCTGTAAGGACCCCGCCCTCCGCCACGTCCTATCCTTCCGCCGGCAGGTACAGCTGCAGCTGCCGCCGGCGGCGCGTGGCGGGGAGGCGCTCGAGGGGTCCTTCATGGTGCCCTACCAGGGGGCCCATTATCGGATTCATTACTCCTCGGGGGAGACCTGGTGCTTCCTCTGCCGGGCGATGGGGCACGTCCGGAGGGACTGTCCCTTGGCCCGGTCGGAGGAGGCGTCCGGGCCCCCCGGGGCCCGTAAGGGCGCCGGCCCCACCACCGCCGGCCCCCCTGGTAGTCCGGGATCCACGGCCGCCCCTCCTCCAACCGACGGCCCTGCTCGGGAGCCAGAGGCGTCCCCTCTGGCGTGCCCGAGCGGGCAGGCGGGCCCCACCTCTATTAGGTCAGTCACTGCGGGGCCCGAGGAGGAGAGGGTGGCGCGGTTGCCGCAGGGCGAGGGAGAGGGCCCTCCCCGGGTGGAGGTATCCCCCTCCTTCCCACCCTTGCCACAACGCCCTCCCCGAACCCCAAAAGTGCCCCCCGGCCTTGCCCCTGCTGACCAGCCCTCCACCTCCACCTTGGAGGGCTGGACGCTCGTCCGGGGGAAGCGCAAAGCCCGCCGTTCGCGGGCTTCCTCTCCCCCCTCCGATGCGGAGGGCGGGAAGGCCCCCCGAAAGATCCCGAGGGGGGCCAGTGCTGTCATGATCCACCCCGGCGAGCGTCAGCAGGAGGCGCCGGCCGAGAAAGCCGTGGCAGCGAGGGGGGACGACGCCGCCCCCCCTGAGGAGCCTATCCACGAGGAGGCCTCTGATGGAGCCCCCCCCGGCCCCGGGTTCAACTGAGCCCCCCTCCGTCCCCGCTGAGGTAATTGTTGCCTCGGCGGCCGGAGGGGAAGGCTCCGGGGCCGAGGGGATGGAGCTTAGCTCCATCTTCGAGGAGATCGAGGCCCTGGGTCTGACCCCGCTCACCCAGGGGGAGGACGACCCTCCGCCAGCGGGCCTCGGTCTGGGCGGCGACTCTATGGCGCCGCCCTCTCCTCTCCCCGATCCTGTGTCCCAGGTGGCTGACCCCGTCCTCACGCTCGGGGCGCCCCTGATATTACCCACTGGCCCGGCCGACTCGAGCGCCGGAACGGATGCCGCCGAGCCCTCCGGGGCGACGGCTGGCGCCGAGCGGCCGGGTCCCGGGGTTGGGGGTGCCCCCTCTCCAGCTACCGAGGCGGGGCAGTCATCCCCCTTTCCCGTTGGGGGCCCAGCAGAAAATGCCATCCAGGCCGACGCCGAGGCATTAACACCTGCCTCTCCACTTGAGCCCGGCGTCGGCGCGGGCCCCCTTCCTGTTCCCGACCCCCAACTTCCCATTCGGGAGGCGCCGCAGCCGGGTGGGATTGCCACAGGGGACCCTTTCCCAGACCCCGTCCAGGATCCCGATTCCCTCCCACGTCCCGATCCTCCCCCTACTCCCGCTTCCGCCCTTTACGAACCCATCTCCAGCCCCGAGTCCTCCCCTGTTCCCGATCCCTTCCCTACCCCTACCTCTGCCCCGTTCCCTGTCCCCGACCCACTGTCCGGCCCTGAACCTACCCCTCCCCCCGGCTCTGCAGTGGAGGTAACCCCTCCCTTGCCGTCCCCCCCTTCTTTTCCCATCCTGGTCCCCGTCATGTTGCCCGATCCGTCCCTACTGCCCCCCCAAACATCCGCCAGTGCCACCCCCGCGAGGGCCGTCTCGTTCCCGCTAGCTGCGGGCGGCCCTTCGGGGGTCGTTTTTGTATCCCCGGTCCCCAACCCGTTGGGGGCTGCCTTGTTCCCTCCGCCGCCTCCTTCCCTGCCGGGGTCGGGGGCGGGCAGCGCGGCGCTAGCAGCAACGGCGCCGCGTCGGGGATCGGATCCCTGTTTGTCCGTCTCCGTGGCCCGTGAGCTTCATCCGGGGGCCCGGACGGAGGAGAATCCTGGTTCCCCCTCGGTGCTGAAGGGCGAGCTGCGCCAATTCCTCGCGGATAACCGCGGGGCGAAAGGAAAGGTGCAGCTCGCCCTCCAGCGCTGGGGGGACTTCCACTCCATCCTCCAGGCCACTAGAGCCCTGTTGCAGGAGGGGAGAGGGACCAGTAGGCAGGACGACGCGGCCCACCGTCAGACCCGCAGGTTTCGGGACGCTCTCCTGACCTTCGGGTCGGGGAGCGGTCTGCTGCGGGGCCTGCGTGAGGCCGCCGACTCGCCTGTCCGCGAGGATCTACCCCAGCCCTCACTATGAATTCTACCATCTTTGCAACATTGAATGCCCGGGGCTGTAGGGCGGGTCTCCGCAGGAGCCGGGTGCTCTCCTTCCTTCGGGAGGGGGGGTACTCGGTGGTTTTCCTGCAGGAGACCCACACGACTCCAGCCGTCGAGGCTGGCTGGCGGCTGGAGTGGGGGGACGGGGTGTATTTTAGCCACCTCGGCGCCCGCTCGGCCGGGGTGGCCACCCTGTTCTCCCCTGCCCTACGGCCCGAGGTGCTGGGGACCGCCGAGGTTGTCCCGGGCCGCCTGCTGCACGTCCGGGCCCGCGTGGAGGGGCGGACGTTGAACCTGGTCAACGTCTATGCCCCGAACGCGGGCCCGGACCAGGTCACCTTCTATCGGCAGGCGGCCACCTTCCTCGGCACTCTGGATCCTCGCGAGGGCCTGGTCCTGGGCGGGGACTTCAACACCACCCTCGATGACCGGGACCGTGTAGGACTCGCGAACTGCCAGGCCGCGGCGGACGTCCTCAGGGAGATCGTGGAACATCACTCCCTGGTGGACGTCTGGCGAGACCACCACCCGGACGACAGTACCACCTTCACTTACGTCCGGGTGGGGAAAACACGGTCGAGCCACTCCCGGTTGGATCGCATTTACCTCTCACGATTCCATCTGGCACGAGCCTACTCCTCCAGCATCCGGCCGGCCCCGTTCACGGACCACCATTTGGTGTCCGTGAAGGCCTCTCTGACTTCGGAGAGGCTGGGGCCGGCCTATTGGCATTTTAACAATAGCTTGCTGGAGGACGTGGGCTTCGTGGCGTCCTTCCGGGAGTTCTGGCAGGCCTGGCGGGGGCAGCGGCCCGCCTTTCCCTCGGCGCGGCGATGGTGGGATGTGGGGAAGGTGCGCGCCCGGCTCTTCTGCCGTGACTACTCCCGGGGCGCCAGCCGGCGGAGGGATGCGGCGATAGAGCAGCTGGAGCGGGAGGTCTTGAAGCTTGAGAGGCGCCTGGCGTCCGCCCCCGAGGATCCACTCCTCCGCGAGGCGTGCCGGGAGAAGCGGGAGGAGCTCCGAGCCCTGGAAGATCACAGGGCCCGGGGCGCTTTTGTCCGATCCCGCATCCACCTCCTTCGGGAGATGGATCGCGGCTCCCGCTTCTTCTATGCCCTGGAGAAAAGGAGGGGGGCAAAAAAGCACGTCACCTGCCTCTTGGCGGAGGACGGCACCCCCCTCACGGATCCGGTGGAGATGCGTGGAAGGGCCAGGGCCTTCTACGCCAGTTTGTTCTCCCCGGATCCGACCGAAGCCGACGCCTGCAGGGCGCTCTGGACCGAGCTCCCGACGGTCAGCGCGGGCGACCGAGACCGGCTGGAGCTGCCTCTCACTCTGGCCGAGTTCTCGGAAGCCCTCCGTCTCATGCCCAACAACAAAACCCCGGGCATGGACGGGCTGACCGTGGAGTTCTACCGCGTGTTCTGGGACGTCCTCGGCCCGGACCTCGTCACCGTCTGGGCCGAGTCCCTGGAGAGCGGGGTCCTCCCTCTGTCGTGCAGGCGAGCGGTGCTCGCCTTACTGCCGAAGAAGGGGGACCTCCGCGACCTACGGAATTGGCGTCCCGTCTCGCTCCTCAGCACGGACTACAAGATCGTAGCGAAAACCATCTCGCTGCGACTGCGGTCCGTGCTGGCGGACGTGATCCATCCCGACCAGACCTACACCGTCCCGGGCCGTAGTATATTTGATAACTTGTATTTGGTCCGGGATCTCTTAGAGCTCGGGCGTAGGGACGGCTTGTCGTTCGCCCTCCTGTCCCTGGACCAGGAGAAGGCGTTCGACAGGATGGACCACGGGTATCTCCTGGGCACCCTGCAGGCCTTCGGCTTCGGGCCCCGGTTTGTGGGTTTTCTCCGGGTGCTGTACGCCCTCGCGGAGTGTTTGGTCAGGCTCAACTGGACCCTGACCGAGCCGGTCAGCTTCGGGCGGGGGGTACGTCAGGGGTGTCCGCTGTCGGGCCAGCTGTACGCTCTGGCGATCGAGCCCTTCCTCTGTCTCCTCCGTAGGAGGTTGACGGGGTTGGTGCTTCGGGAGCCGGAGCTGCGGCTGGTCCTGTCGGCGTACGCCGATGACGTGCTCCTCGTGGTCCAGGACCCGGGCGACCTGGCGCGGGTGGAGGCTTGCCAAGCCGTCTACTCGGCAGCCTCCTCCGCCCGGGTCAACTGGGTCAAGAGCTCTGGCCTGGTGGTCGGGGACGGGTGGCGGGCCGGCTCCCTCCCACCCGCGCTTCAGGCCATCAGGTGGAGCGCGGGTCCGCTGCTCTATCTGGGCGTTTATTTATCCGCCACGCATCCCTCTCCGCCGGAAAACTGGCAAGGTTTGGAGGCCAGGGTGGGTGAGCGGCTGCGGAGATGGACGGGACTGCTCCGGTGTCTCTCCCTTCGCGGGAGAGCGCTGGTACTCAATCAGCTGGTCCTGTCCATGCTCTGGCACCGGCTCAACACCCTGCGCCCGGCCCCGGAGGTCCTGGCCAAGCTCCAGAGGGCAGCTTTGGGGTTCTTTTGGCCAGGACTGCACTGGGTCTCTCCAGGCCCTGCAGAGACTCCTCTTCAGTGCAGGTAGTCCGGCATGGGGCACCTTGGCGCGCGCTTTCCTCCGCCGCCTCCGAGGGCTCCGATACGACCGGCAGCTCTTTTTTACCCACCCGAGGGGTCTTCCGCGAGACCTCTCAGAGCTGCCGGAATTCTACCAGGACCTCCTCCAGACCTGGAAGCTGTTCTCGGCGACCAGGTCCGTTGTGGCCTCCGAGGGGGCAGACCTCCTCGCGGAGCCCCTGCTCCACAATCCAGCCTTGTGCGTGCAGGTGGCAGAGTCTCCCTCGGTGCGCCAGAGGCTGATCCTGGCAGAAACCACCACGGTCGGAGACCTCCTGGACTACGACAGGGGGGACTGGGTGGATCCCCGAGCGCTCGCTCGGCGCATGGGGCTCTCCACCCCCCGAACCCCTCTGCGCCTACTCCAGGAGGTGAAGGCGGCTTTGCCGCGGCCCGCTCTCGACTTCCTGCAGCGGTCCTTGCGAGAGGGTACACCCCGCCCCTCCCCTCCTGCAAAGCCTCCGTCCCTGATTATTGGGCCCCTGTTCCACGGGCCCCCCCGGCCTCCCCACCCCTGGACCCCCAGCCGGCTGCAAAATCTGCAGCCGGTCTGTTTCCAAGCCGCGCCAAGGCAACATCTGTACACGCTCGTGCTCCACACCCTGCATTTCCCCACCCTCGTGTCCCGCCCTGATACCAAATGGCGGGACTATCTAAGACCCGTAGAGGGTGGGGAACCCCGGTGGGCCAGCGTCTATTCCGATCTAATTCCGCGGCCCATCGGGGACATCAGTTGGCGGCTCCTTCACGGAGCCGTGAGCACGGGCGTGTACTTGGCGCGGTTTACCCCCATCCCAGACACCTGCCCCTTCTGCGGCGTGAGGGAGAACCTGGCGCACGCCTACCTCGAATGCGCCAGGTTGCAGCCCCTATTCCGGCTCCTCCAGAACCTCTTATTGAGGTTCTGGCTGCACTTTTCCCCCCACCTATTCATTTACGCACACCCTATCCGTGGCCCCACAAAGTCGCGAGACCTCCTCGTCAACCTCCTCCTGGCCCTAGCTAAGAGCACCATCTACAATACCAGGAGGAGGATGCTAGACGAGGGGGTTCTCTGCGACTGTGGGGCCTATTTCCGCTCCTCCCTTGTGTCACGAATCCGAGCAGAGTTCCTCTGGGCGGCGTCCACTGGCTCCATCGACAGCTTTGAGGAGCAGTGGGCGCTGTCCGGGGTTCTCTGCTCGGTGTCCCCATCCGGCTCCCTTATTTTGAACCTCTAACCCGCACTCCTTGATCCTTTATTCATTATTTGTCCCAAGGAATTAGTTGGACATGGGTCCAGTGTCCCTCCCATAAGGCTGGGGAGGGGCTTTTAGAAGGTGGGCGGGCTTTGCCCGCCCACCATCCCATGTTTTCAAATAGTCGCCCGCACTCCACTCGCGAGAAGGAGAAGAGGCAGCGGGGTGCAGGGGCTGCCCTCTTCCTTCTCCCCCCATCCCGCTGGTTCCTGGTTCCTGGTTCCTGCTCCTGCACCAGCCGGAGCCCTCCCCACCCAGCTGCCCGCCCGTCTGCTGAGGCCTGCTCCCCGGACGTCACTGCACCCCACCACCATCACCACCGCTACCACCACCACCACCACCACCGCTACCGCTACCACCACCTGCTGCTGTTGCTGCCTGGGGGGAGAGGGGGGGCCTGCCAGCTGCCCTCCCTCTCCCCTCCACCACTGCTCCAGAGAAGGAGGACCACCCCACCAGCACCCACCACCCGGAGGCCTTCCACTGCCATCTGCCTGCTGCTGCTGCTGCACCCCGCTGAGGGGGAGAAGAGGAAACCACTGAGAACTGTGGGGGGGGTTTGTTCACAAACTGAACTTTTTCAATCCGCTCCGGGGTGGTGGTGAGTTGAACTGTTGAAAGGGGGGCTGGGGGAGAGGCTCAGAGCCCTCCCCCCAGTCCAGTTGCCCCCACCCACCCCACCCGCTGCCACCACCCCCAACGCCCCCTCCACCACCCCTTACCATCTGGACTGTCTCTTCTCCCCCTGGTGGGGTTTGCTGCCCTGCCTTCCACCTGGGACTCTGCTGCAGCGGTGGGCGAGGTTGAGCCCCACACAGTGCTCGTGGGTGTGCTCCCTCCCCCCTCTTCTGGACTTGGCCCCCCTCCCTCAGCTACATCTGGGTGGGGGGCCACCCTTACCCCCGGTCACCCACCCTACCCCAGCAGCTTGGTTTTTTTCCCCACTGCCTGCCCCTCCCTGTTAGCTTAGTTTGGTTCCTTCCCTCCCTTCCCAAATCCACTTACCCACCACACCTGCTCCCAAAGTCATCTGCCACGCCCCTGCCCCAGCCAGCCCAAGAGTGTGTGCCCCGCCCCACCCAGCTGTTGTTTGCTTCTATTTTATCCCTCCCCACCCCCCCACCCCCCCAGCCCTTGAGCACCACCCGATTTGCCTCGCCCCCTCCCTGCCCTGAGTGCTTGTGCCCCCCTCTTTTTAGTTACTCCCCTTGTTCACTGCACCTCCCCAACGGCCCCATAATCCCCCCCTTGTATCCCAGTGCAGCCGGAGGAGCCGGCCCCCGCCCTGTACCCGTTACCTTGCCCCCTGTCTGCCCTGCCGGCACCCTCCTCCTCCGCTCCAGCCTTGCGGGGAGGAGTGGTTGCTGGCCCCTCGGTTCCCCTGCTCTATCCCCCCCTTTTGGTTCTCTCCCTCCCAGCAACCAGTCGGCGGGAGGGAGTAGTTGCCCCCCCTTTTTCCCCTTCTCCCCTTCCCTCCCAATTATACGCCCCCCCCACCCTCCCCTTGCGTGCCCCCGCCCCTGTATTAGCGCCCTCCTCCTCTGCTACAGTCTCAGCAGGGAGGTGAGGCTGCTAACTCCCCCCCCATATCTTCAGTTGCCCTCCCCAAAACCAGCACCCTCCCTCTCTCCCACCCCCTCCATTTCAGACACCCTCCTCCCTCGCCTGCTGTCTGGGGGGGAGGAGCGGTGAACCCTTGCTCCCCTTCCTGTTATCTGTGCCTCCTTCCTACCCCCCCCCCTTCCATGATGGAGGCAGTCCCTACCACGGCCCCCTCACTACCACCAGGCCCGACAACCGCTGCGGCTGACCTCCCGACCCTAGGCCCGAGCTCCGCCGCCGCCACGGCCGCCGCTCCCTCAGACACGGGAGCAACCATCACCTCGGCCGGTGTGACAGACCAGGCCGTGTCTGGGCACAGCTTAGGGCGTCCGCTCAGGGCGAGTTGCTCAAATCCGGGGCTCTTTACAGTCCCCCTGACTGGCGACCTCTCCACACAGGCCACAAACCAGTCTCACAGAGCGCTTCAGCTGCCTGCCTGAAGCCTCCTGAGCAAAACCCCTCCGACACCCCAGCAATATCCGTGCCCCAGATGGCCCCGGGCCTATACACAGGTGGGGGGTCCTAGCACCCAATCCCACCTACCCCGAACAAGTTCTGTCCGGTTCCAAGAAACCAGCCACAGATCCCTGGTCAATTTACCCTCTGGACCTTACCCACAAATCACGCTGGGCCAATCCTTTAGAATCTATATCTAAAGGTTTATTATCACAAGAAAGAAAAGCACGAGAGTAAGGTTATTAAAGTACAGTACGTTACATGCACCGAATCTCCCAGTCCTCGATGCAGGCTCTAGCAGCGATGTTGCAGCTGCTGGTTTAAAAGTTCTTATTGCACATCCTGCAATCAGGATGGGTTCACAGGTCTTCCGGGCTCTTCAATCCCTGCAATGCTGCCTCTGGGATGAAGTGCTGAGCTGAGAACAAAATGGCATCGACCACATGGCCTCTTTATACTCCTTCCTGGCCTCTTCTAGTCTGCAGCAAGTCACCTGGTCAGAGGCCAATCTCTATGTTTCCTGCTGGCTGCCCTCAGGTGACAAATCCCATTCTTTGGGTGTGTCCATAGCCCATTGAGAACCATTGTTCCACAGGGCTTTGCTACTCAGCCTGTCCATAGCCATGCTTAACCACATTCACAGAAATATTCAGCTTCCACACAGATTACAGATTCCTACCTACACACACAGACATTATACACTCACATAAATAGTGTACATAAGATCAACAAACAATAATCTCCTATTCAATACCCCACATGGCTCCCCCCACACCAATTTCTGGGGCCAACACCCCCACCTAGGGGTGCAGCAGCGATCTGGCTGCTTCCCTCCAATTCAGCAACGTGACACCCCCTACGCAAAATTGATGCAGGAAGTGATGCCAGTAACATCACTGAGGGCATCACAGGCCTTCCCCAACAAAATGGTGGCGTGTCTCAGTTTCCCTTCTTACATAGGACCTTCTGGCTGGAACCCTTTTTGTCCTGTAAGAAGTTCCAAGACCAGTTACAAGTGTTAACCACGAAATAGCAACATCACAATGTCCCCTTACATACCGTCTGTCGTTTGGTACATCTCCAGACAGATTACATGGTATTTTCATAAGCTCATGCACACTGTATACCGTTACAATTCTCTGCAACAATAATACATTGGTTACAAGAATTAACATCAGTAACAAGAACAATCCTATCTCAGGTGTATACTGAAATTCTTCGTCAGGCCCCTTCTCTGGCCCCACACCATTGCAGTTTTGGCCCTTCAGGTTTAAACTGCAAATCTTCTTGGCCAAAGCAAGTCCTGCCCCTCCCCCTTGTCCTCTGGGCTCCAGGCCTGAAACCTCTGGCCTGACCAAGACAATGGGCTGGCTGGGCGTGACTCCCTGGCTCACAATGGCCCTGGAATTCTCCCCCTTCCCCCACTCAGTGGGGTAACAGCAGTAAGCTGTAGACTCCCAAGTCTCTCCTCTGTCCCTCTCTAACCTCTGTTTCCACATGGAACCAGATATCAACCTCCCTGATTGAGTATGAGTGTCCACTGTGTCCAGAGATGGGAGCATAACTGCCATCTCCTGCATCCTAGGGAGGGTGACCACACAGCTGTTCTGCTCTGCATACTTAGCTACCCAGCCCTTCTCCTGAATCTGAGACACTAACTTCCCACTCTCCTCATTCATCTGGGAACAATCCTGTCCCACACACACTGACTTCCCAGCAAGCTGGTCGCCCACAGTCACTGGGTTAACCGCCTGCTCCAATTCTCTGGCTGTTCCTGCCTCATCTGGAACAACCCTCAGCCCCTCTGAGACCTCTCCACCACCATCCACACTGGGTTTCCCTAAACCCAAGTCATTGGAGTCACTGCTAACAGACAAATTTTGTCTGTCAGGCACCAAAACGAGTGCCTCACACAAGAAACTGCTGCCTTTTACAGGCAGAGCTTTCTCCTGAATGCCTTCTCTAAGCCAGGCATCGTCACCTCTCTCAGTTACTGCAAACTGCTTGCTACAAGCACTGCCAGGACTCTCCTCCCTATGAGCTTCCTTAAGCAGCAGTTCACCCTTCCCTGGCTCTGCAGTAGCATTGCCCTGCTGAGCCCCAACCAATTCCTCCTGCACTTCCCTTACTCCCTGAGTTATCTCTGGCCCCTCAGGTGGATTCACAGATAATCCCCTCTCAGGCACATAGACAGACCCACAAGAGACAGGGTCAGAGGCACCTTCACTCCCTGTGCAGCTCTCTAGATGGCTGTAAACGTCCACACCATCATTAGGCACCAGAGTTAACACACCCTTATTCTCTCCTTGTGCCCGGGCTAAGGGGTCTCCCTGCTCCCACCGAGTAGCTCCCCCCTCTGCCAGCAACACCGCAGCATCAGGCACAATATCAGGGTCACCACTGTCTGGTCTCTGGGGTTCTGGTAAAACACTGAGGGTATGTCTACACTACCCCGCTAGTTCGAACTAGCGGGGTAATGTATGCATACCGCACTTGCTAATGAAGCCCGGGATTTGAATTTCCCGGGCTTCATTAGCATAAGCGGGGAGCCGCCATTTTTAAATCCCCGCTGCTTCGAACCCCGTGTAGCGCGGCTACACGGGGCTCGAACTAGGTAGTTCGGACTAGGGTCCTATTCTGAACTACCGTTACTCCTCGTGAAACGAGGTGTACCGGTAGTTCGGAATAGGCACCCTAGTCCGAACTACCTAGTTCGAGCCCCGTGTAGCCGCGCTACACGGGGTTCGAAGCAGCGGGGATTTAAAAATGGCGGCTCCCCGCTTATGCTAATGAAGCCCGGGAAATTCAAATCCCGGGCTTCATTAGCAAGTGCGGTATGCATACATTACCCTCCTAGTTCGAACTAGGAGGGTAGTGTAGACATACCCTGACTGTCTCTACCTGAGTCACCTCATCCCTCTCCCCAGCAGACACAAACCTTGGGCCACCCCCTTCCTGGGCCTTAGCTATATCCAGACCCAACTCTGGGACAACCACACTGCTCTCAGCCTTCACAGGCTGTGGGGCATCTTCCTCAGACACAGGAAGAAACTCTTCCCCACACACAGCCAGACAACCAGAGACAGCTTCTCCCTTGTCCCAACACCCCTGGCTAATCTCAGGCATAGAGCTAGCCACTGGGACAGCTTCCTTCACTGCCCCCTTGCTACTTCCACCAGCCAAATTGCCAGCTTGCACACACTGTGCTTCTTCACACAAATCACTTTCAGCTTGTGCAGGTTCAATTCCACAAGCCTCACCAGCCACCAGCTCCTCAACTAAAACTTCACTCTGGCCAGCCACTCCAGGCTGCCCCAGAGAAACATTTCCCTGATTTCTGGGCTCTTCCTGCCCTGGTTCTGATTCCAGCCTCACCTCTGAGGCATCAGACGGGCCCTCACCCACAGGCTCACTGCCCCCCTGAACAGACACACAGCCGTCTGCCACAGGCACACATGTAGAGACACTTTCCCCTTGGTTACAGGGAGACTGACCAGCTCCAGGAAACTTTTCATACCCACATGCACCCCTTTCCCCAACCTCCCTGTTAGCTACAGGTAACACAAAAGTTTTGCATTCACACATGCTTTGGGGTTGGGTCATCACATCAGCTGGGTAAAATACGTCTGCCATATCATAAGCACACCGCATACCCACAGAGCTATACATTGAACCTTCAGGAGAATACAGTCTCTCTTGTTCTTTTAGTCTCTTAAACTGGAGGTCAAGTCTAGCATTTTCCTCCTTGGCTATGGCCATCTTCTTTGCATGCTCTGCCATTCTCTCTGCATGTTCTGCTTTTCTCATCTCAAGTTCCAGATCCATCTCCTGCTTTCTCTTAGCAATTTCTTCACCTGCCTTCCGCCTTCTTTCAGCAGCCTCCTTGGCTTGCTTCTGCTCCTTTTCATCCACATCTCTGGTTAATAACAGCACTACCAGATCTAGTTTAGAGGCCCTTTTCCTAAAGGCAATGCCTCTCCCCAAGCACAAATCCTTCAGAGCACTTTTGCTCAGACTCTCATATAATTCCGGGTTCATCGCAGCGGCTCTTTAATCAACCAAACTCTCAACACCAAAAATCAAATTTAGACAGCGTGGGGTCCTGATCCCAAAGCTCAATTGACCAAGATCTGTGGATCCTGCCGACTACGCCACTGTGACAGACCAGGCCGTGTCTGGGCACAGCTTAGGGCGTCCGCTCAGGGCGAGTTGCTCAAATCCGGGGCTCTTTACAGTCCCCCTGACTGGCGACCTCTCCACACAGGCCACAAACCAGTCTCACAGAGCGCTTCAGCTGCCTGCCTGAAGCCTCCTGAGCAAAACCCCTCCGACACCCCAGCAATATCCGTGCCCCAGATGGCCCCGGGCCTATACACAGGTGGGGGGTCCTAGCACCCAATCCCACCTACCCCGAACAAGTTCTGTCCGGTTCCAAGAAACCAGCCACAGATCCCTGGTCAATTTACCCTCTGGACCTTACCCACAAATCACGCTGGGCCAATCCTTTAGAATCTATATCTAAAGGTTTATCATCACAAGAAAGAAAAGCACGAGAGTAAGGTTATTAAAGTACAGTACGTTACATGCACCGAATCTCCCAGTTCTCGATGCAGGCTCTAGCAGAGATGTTGCAGCTGCTGGTTTAAAAGTTCTTATTGCACATCCTGCAATCAGGATGGGTTCACAGGTCTTCCGGGCTCTTCAATCCCTGCAATGCTGCCTCTGGGATGAAGTGCTGAACTGAGAACAAAATGGCATCGACAACATGGCCTCTTTATACTCCTTCCTGGCCTCTTCTAGTCTGCAGCAAGTCACCTGGTCAGAGGCCAATCTCTATGTTTCCTGCTGGCTGCCCTCAGGTGACAAATCCCATTCTTTGGGTGTGTCCATAGCCCATTGAGAACCATTGTTCCACAGGGCTTTGCTACTCAGCCTGTCCATAGCCATGCTTAACCACATTCACAGAAATATTCAGCTTCCACACAGATTACAGATTCCTACCTACACACACAGACATTATACACTCACATAAATAGTGTACATAAGATCAACAAACAATAATCTCCTATTCAATACCCCACATGGCTCCCCCCACACCAATTTCTGGGGCCAACACCCCCACCTAGGGGTGCAGCAGCGATCTGGCTGCTTCCCTCCAATTCAGCAATGTGACAGCCGGAAAAAAGGGCGGGGGGAAGAAAAAGGGCAAAAGCCCGGCCCCGAAGGCCAAATCCATCACGGCCAAAGCCGCCCCGCCCTCCGCAGCCCCTCCTTCCCCTGCTATCCCCTCCACCAGCTCTGGGGGTGACACAACTAAGGCCCCCAGAGCGTACGCCCAGGTGGCCGCTGCTACCCCCTCACCTGCCCCGTCATCGGCCCCGACTGCCGCCTCCAGCTCCATCCCTGGCGGCCGCGGCCCCTTTCCCACCATGACCAGGAGGCACGGCGTCCGCTGCCTCCTGGTTGCCGCCTCGCCCCACATGGAAACCTACGTGCGGGCGATGGCGAGGGTGGTGGGGGCCTCGGCCGTGGTGGCGGCCTCCAAGATGTACGGCAAGGCGGTGTTCTTCCTTGCCTCGGAGGCCGCCGCCCAGGAGGCGGTGGAGAGGGGCCTGGCGGTGGGAGGCGTGCACGTGCCCCTCGAACCTCTGGAGGACCTGGGCGTACGGGTGGTGCTCACCTCCGTCCCGCCCTTCCTCCCTAATGCCGCCCTGTTGGGCTTCCCCAGGGTGGAGAGGGAAGGTATCTCGACCATCAGCCCTCTCCCGCTGGGCTGTAAGGACCCCGCCCTCCGCCACGTCCTATCCTTCCGCCGGCAGGTACAGCTGCAGCTGCCGCCGGCGGCGCGTGGCGGGGAGGCGCTTGAGGGGTCCTTCATGGTGCCCTACCAGGGGGCCCATTATCGGATTCATTACTCCTCGGGGGAGACCCGGTGCTTCCTCTGCCGGGCGATGGGGCACGTCCGGAGGGACTGTCCCTTGGCCCGGTCGGAGGAGGCGTCCGGGCCCCCCGGGGCCCGTAAGGGCGCCGGCCCCACCATCGCCGGCCCCCCTGGTAGTCCGGGATCCGCGGCCGCCCCTCCTCCAACCGACGGCCCTGCTCGGGAGCCAGAGGCGTTCCCCCTGGCGTGCCCGAGCGGGCAGGCGGGCCCCACCTCTATTAGGTCAGTCACTGCGGGGCCCGAGGAGGAGAGGGTGGCGCGGTTGCCACAGGGCGAGGGAGAGGGCCCTCCCCGGGTGGAGGTATCCCCTTCCTTCCCACCCTTGCCACAACGCCGTCCCCGAACCCCAAAAGTGCCCCCCGGCCTTGCCCTCGCTGACCGGCCCTCCACTTCCACCTCGGAGGGCTGGACGCTCGTCGGGGGCAAGCGCAAAGCCCGCCGGTTGCGGGCCCAATCTCCCCCCTCCGATGAGGAGGGCGGGAAGGCCCCCCTCCGAAAGATCCCGAGGGGGGCCGGCGCTGCCCAGAGCGCCCCCGACGAGCATCAGCGGGAGGCGCCGGCCGAGGAAGCCGCGGCGGCGAGGGGGGACGACGCCGCCCCCCCTGCGGAGCTTCTCCACGAGGAGGCCTCGGGTGGAGCCCCCCCGACCCCGGTTCCAACTGAGCCCCCCTCCGTCCCCGCTGAGGTAATTGTTGCCTCGGCGGCCGGAGGGGAAGGCTCCGGGGCCGAGGGGATGGAGCTTAGCTCCATCTTCGAGGAGATCGAGGCCCTGGGTCTGACCCCGCTCACCCAGGGGGAGGACGACCCTCCGCCAGCGGGCCTCGGTCTGGGCGGCGACTCTATGGCGCCGCCCCCTCCTCTCCCCGATCCCGTGTCCCAGGTGGCTGACCCCGTCCTCACGCTCGGGGCGCCCCTGATACTGCCCACTGGCCCGGCCGACTCGAGCGCCGGAACGGATGCCGCCGAGCCCTCTGGGGCGACGGCTGGCGCCGAGCGGCCGAGTCCCGAGGTTGGGGGTGCCCCCTCTCCAGCTACCGAGGCGGGGCAGTCATCCCCCTTTCCCGTTGGGGGCCCAGCAGAAAATGCCATCCAGGCCGACGCCGAGGCATTAACACTTGCCTCTCCACCTGAGCCCGGCGTCGGCGCGGGCCCCCTTCCTGTTCCCGACCCCCAACTTCCCATTCGGGAGGCGCCGCAGCCCGGTGGGATTGCCACAGGGGACCCTTTCCCAGACCCCGTCCGGGATCCCGATTCCCTCCCATGTCCCGATCCTCCCCCTACTCCCGCTTCCGCCCTTTATGAACCCATCTCCAGCCCCGAGTCCTCCCCTGTTCCCGATCCCTTTCCTACCCCCACCTCTGCCCCATTCCCTGTCCCCGACCCACTGTCCGGCCCTGAACCTACCCCTCCCCCCGGCTCTGCCGTGGAGGTAATCCCTCCCCTGCCGTCCCCCCCTTCTTTTCCCATCCTGGTCCCCGTCATGTTGCCCGATCCGTCCCTACTGCCCCCCCAAACATCCGCCAGTGCCACCCCCGCGAGGGCCGTCTCGTTCCCGCTAGCTGCGGGCGGCCCTTCGGGGGTCGTTTTTGTATCCCCGGTCCCCAACCCGTTGGGGGCTGCCTTGTTCCCTCCGCCGCCTCCTTCCCTGCCGGGGTCGGGGGCGGGCAGCGCGGCACCAGCAGCAACGGCGCCGCGTCGGGGATCGGATCCCTGTTTGTCCGTCTCCGTGGCCCGTGAGCTTCATCCGGGGGCCCGGACGGAGGAGAATCCTGGTTCCCCCTCGGTGCTGAAGGGCGAGCTGCGCCAATTCCTCGCGGATAACCGCGGGGCGAAGGGAAAGGTGCAGCTCGCCCTCCAGCGCTGGGGGGACTTCCACTCCATCCTCCAGGCCACTAGAGCCTTGTTGCAAGAGGGGAGAGGGACCAGCAGGCAGGACGACGCGGCCCACCGTCAGACCCGCAGGTTTCGGGACGCTCTCCTGACCTTCGGGTCGGGGAGCGGTCTGCTGCGGGGCCTGCGTGAGGCCGCCGACTCGCCTGTCCGCGAGGATCTACCCCAGCCCTCACTATGAATTCTACCATCTTTGCAACATTAAATGCCCGGGGCTGTAGGGCGGGTCTCCGCAGGAGCCGGGTGCTCTCCTTCCTTCGGGAGGGGGGGTACTCGGTGGTTTTCCTGCAGGAGACCCACACGACTCCAGCCGTCGAGGCTGGCTGGCGGCTGGAGTGGGGGGACGGGGTGTATTTTAGCCACCTCGGCGCCCGCTCGGCCGGGGTGACCACCCTGTTCTCCCCTGCCCTACGGCCCGAGGTGCTGGGGACCGCCGAGGTTGTCCCGGGCCGCCTGCTGCACGTCCGGGCCCGCGTGGAGGGGCGGACGTTGAACCTGGTCAACGTCTATGCCCCGAACGCGGGCCCGGACCAGGTCACCTTTTATCGGCAGGCGGCCACCTTCCTCGGCACTCTGGATCCTCGCGAGGGCCTGGTCCTGGGCGGGGACTTCAACACCACCCTCGATGACCGGGACCGTGTAGGACTCGCGAACTGCCAGGCCGCGGCGGACGTCCTCAGGGAGATCGTGGAACATCACTCCCTGGTGGACGTCTGGCGAGACCACCACCCGGACGACAGAACCACCTTCACTTACGTCCGGGTGGGGAAAACACGGTCGAGCCACTCCCGGTTGGATCGCATTTACCTATCACGATTCCATCTGGCACGAGCCCACTCCTCCAGCATCCGGCCGGCCCCGTTCACGGACCACCATTTGGTGTCCGTGAAGGCCTCTCTGACTTCGGAGAGGCTGGGGCCGGCCTATTGGCACTTTAACAATAGCTTGCTGGAGGACGTGGGCTTCGTGGCGTCCTTCCGGGAGTTCTGGCAGGCCTGGCGGGGGCAGCGGCCCGCCTTTCCCTCGGCGCGGCGATGGTGGGATGTGGGGAAGGTGCGCGCCCGGCTCTTCTGCCGTGACTACTCCCGGGGCGCCAGCCGGCGGAGGGATGCGGCGATAGAGCAGCTGGAGCGGGAGGTCTTGAAGCTTGAGAGGCGCCTGGCGTCCGCCCCCGAGGATCCACTCCTCCGCGAGTCGTGCCGGGAGAAGCGGGAGGAGCTCCGAGCCCTGGAAGATCACAGGGCCCGGGGCGCTTTTGTCCGATCCCGCATCCACCTCCTTCGGGAGATGGATCGCGGCTCCCGCTTCTTCTATGCCCTGGAGAAAAGGAGGGGGGCAAAAAAGCACGTCACCTGCCTCTTGGCGGAGGACGGCACCCCCCTCACGGATCCGGTGGAGATGCGTGGAAGGGCCAGGGCCTTCTACGCCAGTTTGTTCTCCCCGGATCCGACCGAAGCCGACGCCTGCAGGGCGCTCTGGACCGAGCTCCCGACGGTCAGCGCGGGCGACCGAGACCGGCTGGAGCTGCCTCTCACTCTGGCCGAGTTCTCGGAAGCCCTCCGTCTCATGCCCAACAACAAAACCCCGGGCATGGACGGGCTGACCGTGGAGTTCTACCGCGTGTTCTGGGACGTCCTCGGCCCGGACCTCGTCACCGTCTGGGCCGAGTCCCTGGAGAGCGGGGTCCTCCCTCTGTCGTGCAGGCGAGCGGTGCTCGCCTTACTGCCGAAGAAGGGGGACCTCCGCGACCTACGGAATTGGCGTCCCGTCTCGCTCCTCAGCACGGACTACAAGATCGTAGCGAAAACCATCTCGCTGCGACTGCGGTCCGTGCTGGCGGACGTGATCCATCCCGACCAGACCTACACCGTCCCGGGACGTAGTATATTTGATAACTTGTATTTGGTCCGGGATCTCTTAGAGCTCGGGTGTAGGGACGGCTTGTCGTTCGCCCTCCTGTCCCTGGACCAGGAGAAGGCGTTCGACAGGATGGACCACGGGTATCTCCTGGGCACCCTGCAGGCCTTCGGCTTCGGGCCCCGGTTTGTGGGTTTTCTCCGGGTGCTGTACGCCCTCGCGGAGTGTTTGGTCAGGCTCAACTGGACCCTGACCGAGCCGGTCAGCTTCGGGCGGGGGGTACGTCAGGGGTGTCCGCTGTCGGGCCAGCTGTACGCTCTGGCGATCGAGCCCTTCCTCTGTCTCCTCCGTAGGAGGTTGACGGGGTTGGTGCTTCGGGAGCCGGAGCTGCGGCTGGTCCTGTCGGCGTACGCCGATGACGTGCTCCTCGTGGTCCAGGACCCGGGCGACCTGGCGCGGGTGGAGGCTTGCCAAGCCGTCTACTCGGCAGCCTCCTCCGCCCGCGTCAACTGGGTCAAGAGCTCTGGCCTGGTGGTCGGGGACGGGTGGCAGGCCGGCTCCCTCCCACCCGCGCTTCAGGCCATCAGGTGGAGCGCGGGTCCGCTGCTCTATCTGGGCGTTTATTTATCCGCCACGCATCCCTCTCCGCCGGAAAACTGGCAAGGTTTGGAGGCCAGGGTGGGTGAGCGGCTGCGGAGATGGACAGGACTGCTCCGGTGTCTCTCCCTTCGCGGGAGAGCGCTGGTGCTCAATCAGCTGGTCCTGTCCATGCTCTGGCACCGGCTCAACACCCTGCGCCCGGCCCCGGAGGTCCTGGCCAAGCTCCAGAGGGCAGCTTTGGGGTTCCTTTGGCCAGGACTGCACTGGGTCTCTGCAGGGGTCCTGTCCCTCCCCCTGGAGGAGGGGGGTCAGGGCCTGGTCTGCATACGCAGCCAGGTCCGGACCTTCCGCCTCCAGGCCCTGCAGAGACTCCTCTTCAGTGCAGGTAGTCCGGCATGGGGCACCTTGGCGCGCGCTTTCCTCCGCCGCCTCCGAGGGCTCCGATACGACCGGCAGCTCTTTTTTACCCACCCGAGGGGTCTTCCGCGAGACCTCTCAGAGCTGCCGGAATTCTACCAGGACCTCCTCCAGACCTGGAAGCTGTTCTCGGCGACCAGGTCCGTTGTGGCCTCCGAGGGGGCAGACCTCCTCGCGGAGCCCCTGCTCCACAATCCAGCCTTGTGTGTGCAGGTGGCGGAGTCTCCCTCGGTGCGCCGGAGGCTGATCCTGGCAGAAACCACCACGGTCGGAGACCTCCTGGACTACGACAGGGGGGACTGGGTGGATCCCCGAGCGCTCGCTCGGCGCATGGGGCTCTCCACCCCCCGAACCCCTCTGCGCCTACTCCAGGAGGTGAAGGCGGCTTTGCCGCGGCCCGCTCTCGACTTCCTGCAGCGGTCCTTGCGAGAGGGTACACCCCGCCCCTCCCCTCCTGCAAAGCCTCCGTCCCTGATTATTGGGCCCCTGTTCCACGGGCCCCCCCGGCCTCCCCACCCCTGGACCCCCAGCCGGCTGCAAAATCTGCAGCCGGTCTGTTTCCAAGCCGCACCAAGGCAACATCTGTACACGCTCGTGCTCCACACCCTGCATTTCCCCACCCTCGTGTCCCGCCCTGATACCAAATGGCGGGACTATCTAAGACCCGTAGAGGGTGGGGAACCCCGGTGGGCCAGCGTCTATTCCGATCTAATTCCGCGGCCCATCGGGGACATCAGTTGGCGGCTCCTTCACGGAGCCGTGAGCACGGGCGTGTACTTGGCGCGGTTTACCCCCCATTCCAGACACCTGCCCCTTCTGCGGCGTGAGGGAGAACCTGGCGCATATTTACCTGGAATGCGCCAGGTTGCAGCCCCTATTCCGGCTCCTCCAGAACCTCTTATTGAGGTTCTGGCTGCACTTTTCCCCCCACCTATTCATTTACGCACACCCTATCCGTGGCCCCACAAAGTCGCGAGACCTCCTCGTCAACCTCCTCCTGGCTCTAGCTAAGAGCACCATCTACAATACCAGGAGGAGGATGCTAGACGAGGGGGTTCTCTGCGACTGTGGGGCCTATTTCCGCTCCTCCCTTGTGTCACGAATCCGGGCAGAGTTCCTCTGGGCGGCGTCCACTGGCTCCATCGACAGCTTTGAGGAGCAGTGGGCGCTGTCCGGGGTTCTCTGCTCGGTGTCCCCATCCGGCTCCCTTATTTTGAACCTCTAACCCGCACTCCTTGATCCTTTATTCATTATTTGTCCCAAGCAATTAGTTGGACATGGGTCCAGTGTCCCTCCCATAAGGCTGGGGAGGGGCTTTTAGAAGGTGGGCGGGCTTCGCCCGCCCACCATCCCATGTTTTCAAATAGTCTCTCCACTCTGGGGAAACCCAGTTCAACTATCAGCCCTCTCCCGTTGGGCTGCAAGGACCCCACCCTCCGCCACGTCCTATCCTTCCGCTAGCAGGTACAGCTTCAGCTGCTGCCGGCGGCGCGTGGCGGGGAGGCGCTCGAGGGGTCCTTCCTGGTGCCCTACCAGGGGGCTCTCTACCGAGTCCACTACTCCTCGGGGGAGACCCGGTGCTTCCTCTGCCGGGCAATGGGGCATGTCCGGAGGGACTGTCCCATGGCCCGGTCGGGGGAGGCGTCCGGGACCTCCGGGGCCCGTGAGGACATTGGCCCCACCACCGCCAGCCCCCCTGGTAGTCTGGCCTCCGCGGCCGCCCCTCCTCCAACCGACGGCCCTGCTCGGGAGCCGGAGGCGCCCCCTCCGACGTGCCCGAGTGGGCAGGCGGGCCCCGCCTCTACACGATCTGTCTCTGCGGGGCCCGAGGAGGAGAGGGTGGCGCGGCTGCCACCGGGCAAGGGAGAGGGCCCTCCCCAGGTGGAGGTATCCCCCTCCTTCCCTCCTTTGCTACAACGCCCTCCCCGAAAATCAAACGTGCCCCCCGGCCTTGCCCCTGCTGACCAGCCCTCCACCTTCACCTTGGAGGACTGGACGCTCGTCCGGGGGAAGCGCAAAGCCCGCCATTCGCGGGCTTCCTCTCCCCCCTCCGATGCGAGGCCCGCTGGCGGAGGGTCGTCCTCCCCCTGGGTGAGCGGGGTCAGACCCAGGGCCTCGATCTCCTCGAAGATGGAGCTAAGCTCCATCCCCTCGGCCCCGGAGCCTTCCCCTCCGGCCGCCGAGGCAACAATTACCTCAGCGGGGACGGAGGGGGGCTCAGTTGGAACCGGGGCCGGGGGAGCTCCACCCGAGGCCTCCTCGTGGAGAAGCTCCACAGGGGGGGCGTCGTCGTCCCCCCTCGCTGCCGCGGCCTCCTCGGCCGGCGCCTCCCGCTGATGCTCGTCGGGGGCGCTCTCGGCAGCGCCGGCCCCCCTCGGGATCTTTCGGAGGGGGGCCTTCCCGCCCTCCTCATCGGAGGGGGGAGATTGAGTCCGCAACCGGCGGGCTTTGCGCTTGCCCCCGACAAGCGTCCAGCCCTCCGAGGTGGAAGTGGAGGGCCGGTCAGCAAAGGCAAGGCCGGGGGGCACTTTCGGTGTTCGGAGACGGCGTTGTGGCAAGGGTGGGAAGGAAGGGGATACCTCCACCCGGGGAGGGCCCTCTCCCTCGCCCGGGGGCAACCGCGCCACCCTCTCCTCCTCGGGCCCCGCGGTGACTGATCGAATAGAGGTGGGGCCTGCCTGCCCGCTTAGGCACGCCAGAGGGGACGCCTCCGGCTCCCGAGCAGGGCCGTCGGTTGGAGGAGGGGCGGCCGCGGATCCCGGACTACTAGGGGGGCAGGCGGTGGTGGGGCCGGCGCCCTTACGGGCCACGGGGGGCCCAGACGCCTCCTCCGACCGGGCCAAGGGACAGTCCCTCCGGACGTGCCCCATCGCCCGGCAGAGGAAGCACCGGGTCTCCCCTGAGGAGTAGTGAATCCGATAATCGGCCCCCTGGTAGGGCACCAGGAAAGACCCCTCGAGCGCCTCCCCGCCACGCGCCGCCGGCAGCAGCTGAAGCTGTACCTGCTGGCGGAAGGATAGGACGTGGCGGAGGGTGGGGTTCTTGCAGCCCAACGGGAGAGGGCTGATAGTTGAACTGGGTTTCCCCAGAGTGGAGAGGGAGGGCAGTAGGGCGGCATTAGGGAGGAAGGGCGGGACGGAGGTGAGGACCACCCGTACGCCCAGGTCCTCTAGCGGTTCGAGGGGCACATGCACGCCTCCCACCGCCAGGCCCCTCTCCACCGCCTCCTGGGCGGCGGCCTCAGAGGCAAGGAAGAAGACCGCCTTGCCGTACATTTTGGAGGCCGCCACCACGGCCGAGGCCCCCACCACCCTCGCCATCGCCCGCACGTACGTTTCCACGTGGGGCGAGACGGAGACCAGGAGGCAGCGAACGCCGTGCCTCCTGGTCATGGTGGGAAAGGGGCCCCGGCCACCAGAGATGGAGCTGGAGGCGGCGTTCGGGGCTGATGACGGGGTGGGTGAGGGGGTAGCAGCGGCCACCTGGGCGTACGCTCTGGGGGCCTTGGTTGTGTCACCCCCAGAGCTGGTGGAGGGAACAGCAGGGGAAGGAGGGGCTGCGGAGGGCGGGGCAGCTTTGGCCGTGATGGGCTTGGCCTTTGGGGCCGGGCTTTTGCCCTTTTTCTTCCCCCCGCCCTTTTTCCCGGCCGAGGTGGTGGCTGCTCCTGTATCTGGGGGAGCGTTGGCTGTGGCAGCGGCGGAGCTCGGGCCTGGGGTCGGGAGGTCAGCCGCGGTATTCTTTGGGCCCGGTGGCAACAGGGGGACCACGGGAGGGAGGGAACCAGAAAAAGGGCAGGATAAGGACAAGGAAACCAAGAGGCCAGCAACCACTCCTCCCCGCAAGGCTGGAGGTAGAGGAGGAGGGCGCTGGCGGGGCAGACAGGGGGCAGGGTAACGGGTACTGGGCGGGGGCCGGCTCCTCCGGCTGCACTGGGATACAAGGGGAGGGGTTATGGGGCCGTTGGGAAGGTGCAGTGAACAGGGGGACTAACTAAAAGGGAGGGGGGAATGGGGCGCAAGCCCTCGGGGTAGGGGGAAACAAGGCAGACTGGGTAGTGCTCGGGGGCTGGCAGGCAGCTGGGGGTGGTAAAACGGAGGGGAAAACAACAACTGGGTGGGGCGGGGCACACACACTTGAGCTAGCTGGGGCAGGGGCGTGGCAGATAACAACTTTGGGAGCAGGTGTGGTGGGTAGGTGACTTTGGGAAGGGAGGGAAGGAACCAAACTAAGCTAACAGGGAGGGGCAGGCAGTGGGGGAAAAAACCAAGCTGCTGGGGTAGGGTGGGTGACCGGGGGTGAGGGTGGCCCCCCAGCCAGATGTAGCTGAGGGAGGGGGGCCAAGTCCAAAAGAGGGGGGGAGGGAGCACACCCACGAGCGCTGCGTGGGGCTTGACCTCGCCCACAGCTGCTGCAGAGTCCCAGATGGAAGGCAGGGCAGCAAACTCCACCAGGGGGAGAAGAGACAGTCCAGGTGGTGAAGGGCAGTGGAGGAGGTGTTGGGGGTGGTGGCAGCGGGTGGGGTGGGGTGGGCAGCTGGACTGGGGGGAGGGCTCTGAGCCTCTCCCCCAGCCCTCCTTTCAACAGTTCAGTTCACCACCACCCCTGGAGCAGATGAGGAAAAGCTCAGTTTTTAAACAAACCCCCTCCACAGTTCCCGATGGTGATGATCTCCTCTTCTCCCCCTCAGCGGGGTGCAGCAGCAACAGCGGGCAGGCAGCAGTGGAAGGCCTCTGGGTGGTGGGTGCTGGTGGGGTGGTCCTCCTTCTCTGGAGCGGTGGAGGGGAGAGGGAGGGCAGCCGGCAGGTCCCCCCTCTCCCCCCAGGCAGCAACAGCAGCAGGTGGTGGTAGCAGTGGTGGTGGTGGGGTGCAGCGTCCGGGGAGCAGGCCTCAGCAGACGGGCGGGCGGGCAGGCAGGCAGCTGGGTGGGGAGGGCTCCAGCTGGTGCAGGAGCAGGAGCAGGAACCAAGGGAGGGGGGTAGAAGGAAGAGGGCAGCCCCTGCACCCCGCTGCCTCTCCTCCTTCTCATGAGTGGAGTGGGGGTCTATTTGGAATCATGGGAGGGTGGGCGGGCAAAGCCCGCCCACCTTCTAAAAGCCCCTCCCCAGCCTTATGGGAGGGACACTGGACCCATGTCCAACTGATTGCTTGGGACAAATAATGACAAAAGGATCAAAAAGTGCGGGCTAGAGGTTCAAAATAAGGGAGCCGGATGGGGACACCGAGCAGAGAACCCCGGACAGCGCCCACCGCTCCTCAAAGCTGTCGATGGAGCCAGTGGACGCCGCCCAGAGGAACTCTGCCCAGACTCGTGAAACCAGGGAGGAATGGAAATAGGCCCCACAGTCGCAGAGACCCCCCTCGTCCAACATCCTGCTCCTGGTATTGTAGATGGTGGTCTTAGCCAGGGCCAGGAGCAGGTTGACGAGGAGGTCTCGGGACTTTGTGGGGCCACGGATTGGGTGTGCGTAAATGAATAGGTGGGGGGAAAAGTGCAGCCAGAACCTCAATAAGAGGTTCTGGAGGAGCCGGAATAGGGGCTGCAACCTGGCGCATTCCAGGTAAATATGCACCAGGTTCTCCCTCACACCGCAGAAGGGGCAGGTGTCTGGGATGGGGGTAAACCGCGCCAAGTACACGCCCGTGCTCACGGCTCCGTGAAGGAGCCGCCAACTGATATCCCCGATGGGCCGCGGAATTAGATCGGAATAGACGCTGGCCCACCGGGGTTCCCCACCCTCTACGGGTCTTATATAGTCCCGCCATTTGGTATCAGGGTGGGACACGAGGGTGGGGAAATGCAGGGTGTGGAACATGAGCGTGTACAGATGTTGCCTTGGCCTCCGAGGCAAGGAAGAACACCGCCTTGCCGTACATTTTGGAGGCCGCCACCACGGCCGAGGCCCCCACCAGCCTCGCCAACGCCCGCACGTACATTTCCACGTGGGGCGAGGCGGCGACCAGGAGACAGCGAACGCCGTGCCTCCTGGTCATCGTGGGAAAGGGCCCCCAGCCGCCAGGGATGGAGCTGGAGGCGGCAGTCGGGGCTGATGACGGGGCAGGTGAGGGGGCGGCAGCGGCCACCTGGGCGTACGCTCTGGGGGGCTTGGTTGAGTCACCCCCAGAGCTGGTGGAGGGAACAGCAGGGGAAGGAGGGGCTGCGGAGGGCGGGGCGGCTTTGGCTGTGGTGGATTTGGCCTTCGGGGCTGGGCCTTTGCCCTTTTTCTTCCCCCCGCCCTTTTTTCCGGCCGAGGTGATGGTTGCTCCCGAATCTGAGGGAGCGGCAGCCGTGGCGGCGGCGGAGCTCGGGTCTGGGGTCGGGAGGTCAGCCACAGCAGTTGTTGGTCCCGGTGGTACCAAGGGGGGTGTGGGAACCCCAGGGGTTAACCACTCCTCCCCACCAGACAACAGGCGAGGGAGGAGGGTATCTGTGAGGGAAAGGGTGGGGAAAAGGGAGGGCACTGGTTTCGGGGATGGCGACTGAAGATGTGGGAGGAGAGGGTTAGCAGCCTCTCCTCCCTGCTGAGGCTGTAGTAGAGGAGGAGGGCGCTATTGTAGGGGCAGGAACACAGGAGGGAAGGGGGGTACAATTGGAGGAGGGGGGAAGGGGAAGGAAGGGGGAGCGTAACCGCTCCCTCCCGCTGACTGGTTGCTGGGAGGGAGGGAACCAGAAAAAGGGCAGGATAAGGACAAGGAAACCGAGGGGCCAGCAACCACTCCTCCCTGCAAGGCTAGAAGCGGAGGAGGAGGGTGCCGGCAGGGCAGACAGGGGGCAAGGTAACGGGTACAGGGCGGGGGCCGGCTCCTCCGGCTGCACTGGGATACAAGGGGGGGGGGTTATGGGGCCGTTGGGGAGGTGCAATGAACAGGGGGACTAACTAAAAAGGGGGGGCACAAGCGCTCAGGGCGGGGGGGGGCAAAGCAAACTGGGTAGTGCTCAAGGGCTGGCTGGTGGCGGGGGTGGGGGGAGGGATAAAATGGAGGCAAACAACAGCTGGGTGGGGCGGGGCACACACTCTTGGGCTGGCTGGGGCAGGGGCGTGGCAGATGACTTTGGGAGCAGGTGTGGTGGGTAAGTGACTTTGGGAAGGGAGGGAAGGAAACAAACTAAGCTAACAGGGAGGGGCAGGCAGTGGGGGAAAAAAAACAAGCTGCTGGGGTAGGGTGGGTGACCGGGGGTGAGGGTGGCCCCCCAGCCAGATGTAGCTGAGGGAGGGGGGCCAAGTCCAAAAGAGGGGGGGAGGGAGCACACCCACGAGCGCTGTGTGGGGCTCAACCTCACCCACAGCTGCTGCAGAGTCCCGGGTGGAGGGCAGGGCGGCAAACCCCACCAGGGGGAGAAGAGACAGTCCAGGTGGCGAAGGGTGGTGGAGGGGGCGTTGGGGGTGGTGGCAGTGGGTGGGGGGGGGGGGGGGCAGCTGGACTAGTGGGAGGGCTCTGAGCCTCTCCCCCAGCCCCCCTTTTAACAGTTCAATTCACCACCACCCCGGAGCAGATTAAAAAAAAAAAACTCAGTCTGTAAACGAACCCCCTCCACAGTTCTTGATGGTTTTCCTCTTCTCCCCCTCAGCGGGGTGCAGCAGCAGCAGCGGGCAGGCAGCAGCGGAAGGCCTCCGGGTGGTGGGTGCTGGTGGGGTGGTCCTCCTTCTCTGGAGCGGTGGAGGGGAGAGGGAGGGCAGCCGGCAGGCCCCTTCTCTCCCCCCAGGCAGCAACAGCAGCAGGTGGTGGTAGCGGTGGTGGTGGTGGTGGTGGGGTGCAGCGACGTCCGGGGAGCAGGCCTCAGCCGGAACCAAGGGAGGGGGGTAGAAGGAAGAGGGCAGCCCCTGCACCCTGCTGCCTCTCCTCCTTCTCATGAGTGGAGTGGGGTCTATTTGGAATCATGGGAGGGTGGGCGGTCGATTTGAAAACATGGGATGTTGGATGGAGCCAGTGGACGCCGCCCAGAGGAACTCTGCCCGGATTCGTGACACAAGGGAGGAGCGGAAATAGGCCCCACAGTCGCAGAGAACCCCCTCGTCTAGCATCCTCCTCCTGGTATTGTAGATGGTGCTCTTAGCTAGGGCCAGGAGGAGGTTGACGAGGAGGTCTCGCGACTTTGTGGGGCCACGGATAGGGTGTGCGTAAATGAATAGGTGGGGGGAAAAGTGCAGCCAGAACCTCAATAAGAGGTTCTGGAGGAGCCAGAAAAGGGGCTGCAACCTGGCGCATTCGAGGTAGGCGTGCGCCAGGTTCTCCCTCACGCCACAGAAGGGGCAGGTGTCTGGAATGGGGGTAAACCGCGCCAAGTACACGCCCGTGCTCACGTCTCCGTGAAGGAGCCGCCAACTGATGTCCCCGATGGGCCGCGGAATTAGATCGGAATAGACGCTGGCCCACCGGGGTTCCCCACCCTCTACGGGTCTTAGATAGTCCCGCCATTTGGTATCAGGGCGGGACACGAGGGTGGGGAAATGCAGGGTGTGGAGCACGAGCGTGTACAGATGTTGCCTTGGCGCGGCTTGGAAACAGACCGGCTGCAGATTTTGCAGCCGGCTGGGGGTCCAGGGGTGGGGAGGCCGGGGGGGCCCGTGGAACAGGGGCCCAATAATCAGGGACGGAGGCTTTGCAGGAGGGGAGGGGCGGGGTGTACCCTCTCGCAAGGACCGCTGCAGGAAGTCGAGAGCGGGCCGCGGCAAAGCCGCCTTCACCTCCTGGAGTAGGCGCAGAGAGGTTCGGGGGGTGGAGAGCCCCGTGCGCCGAGCGAGCGCTCGGGGATCCACCCAGTCCCCCCTGTCGTAGTCCAGGAGGTCTCCGACCGTGGTGGTTTCTGCCAGGATCAGCCTCCGGCGCACCGAGGGAGACTCCGCCACCTGCACACACAAGGCTGGATTGTGGAGCAGGGGCTCCGCGAGGAGGTCTGCCCCCTCGGAGGCCACAACGGACCTGGTCGCCGAGAACAGCTTCCAGGTCTGGAGGAGGTCCTGGTAGAATTCCGGCAGCTCTGAGAGGTCTCGCGGAAGACCTCCCGGGTGGATAAAAAAGAGCTGCCGGTCGTATCGGAGCCCTCGGAGGCGGCGGAGGAAAGCGCGCGCCAAGGTGCCCCATGCCGGACTACCTGCACTGAAGAGGAGTCTCTGCAGGGCCTGGAGGCGGAAGGTCCGGACCTGGCTGCGTATGCAGACCAGGCCCTGACCCCCCTCCTCCAGGGGGAGGGACAGGACCCCTGCAGAGACCCAGTGCAGTCCTAGCCAAAAGAACCCCAAAGCTGCCCTCTGGAGCTTGGCCAGGACCTCCGGGGCCGGGCGCAGGGTGTTGAGCCGGTGCCAGAGCATGGACAGGACCAGCTGATTGAGTACCAGCGCTCTCCCGCGAAGGGAGAGACACCGGAGCAGTCCCGTCCATCTCCGCAGCCGCTCACCCACCCTGGCCTCCAAACCTTGCCAGTTTTCCGGCGGAGAGGGATGCGTGGCGGATAAATAAACGCCCAGATAGAGCAGCGGACCCGCGCTCCACCTGATGGCCTGAAGCGCGGGTGGGAGGGAGCCGGCCCGCCACCCGTCCCCGACCACCAGGCCAGAGCTCTTGACCCAGTTGACCCGGGCGGAGGAGGCTGCCGAGTGGACGGCTTGGCAAGCCTCCACCCGCGCCAGGTCGCCCGGGTCCTGGACCACGAGGAGCACGTCATCGGCGTACGCCGACAGGACCAGCCGCAGCTCCGGCTCCCGAAGCACCAACCCCGTCAACCTCCTACGGAGGAGACAGAGGAAGGGCTCGATCGCCAGAGCGTACAGCTGGCCCGACAGCGGACACCCCTGACGTACCCCCCGCCCGAAGCTGACCAGCTCGGTCAGGGTCCAGTTGAGCCTGACCAAACACTCCGCGAGGGCGTACAGCACCCGGAGAAAACCCACAAACCGGGGCCCGAAGCCGAAGGCCTGCAGGGTGCCCAGGAGATACCCGTGGTCCATCCTGTCGAACGCCTTCTCCTGGTCCAGGGACAGGAGGGCGAACGACAAGCCGTCCCTACACCCGAGCTCCAAGAGATCCCGGACCAAATACAAGTTATCAAATATACTACGTCCCGGGACGGTGTAGGTCTGGTCGGGATGGATCACGTCCGCCAGCACGGACCGCAGTCGCAGCGAGATGGTTTTCGCTACGATCTTGTAGTCCGTGCTGAGGAGCGAGACGGGACTCCAATTCCGTAGGTCGCGGAGGTCCCCCTTCTTCGGCAGTAAGGCGAGCACCGCTCGCCTGCACGACAGAGGGAGGACCCCGCTCTCCAGGGACTCGGCCCAGACGGTGACGAGGTCCGGGCCGAGGACGTCCCAGAACACGCGGTAGAACTCCACGGTCAGCCCGTCCATGCCCGGGGTTTTGTTGTTGGGCATGAGACGGAGGGCTTCCGAGAACTCGGCCAGAGTGAGAGGCAGCTCCAGCCGGTCTCGGTCGCCCGCGCTGACCGTCGGGAGCTCGGTCCAGAGCGCCCTGCAGGCGTCGGCTTTGGTCGGATCCGGGGAGAACAAACTGGCGTAGAAGGCCCTGGCCCTTCCACGCATCTCCGCCGGATCCGTGAGGGGGGTGCCGTCCTCCGCCAAGAGGCAGGTGACGTGCTTTTTTGCTCCCTCCTTTTCTCCGGGGCGTAGAAGAAGCGGGAGCCGCGATCCATCTCCCGAAGAAGGTGGATGCGGGATCGGACAAAAGCGCCCCGGGCCCTGTGATCTTCCAGGGCTCGGAGCTCCTCCCGCTTCTCCCGGCACGCCTCGCGGAGGAGTGGATCCTCGGGGGCGGACGCCAGGCGCCTCTCAAGCTTCAAGACCTCCCGCTCCAGCTGCTCTATCGCCGCATCCCTCCGCCGGCTAGCGCCCCGGGAGTAGTCACGGCAGAAGAGCCGGGCGCGCACCTTCCCCACATCCCACCATCGCCGCGCCGAGGGAAAGGCGGGCCGCTGCCCCCGCCAGGCCTGCCAGAACTCCCGGAAGGACGCCACGAAGCCCACATCCTCCAGCAAGCTATTGTTAAAATGCCAATAGGCCGTCTGCCGATAAAAGGTGACCTGGTCCGGGCCCGCGTTCGGGGCATAGACGTTGACCAGGTTCAACGTCCGCCCCTCCATGCGGGCCCGGACGTGCAGCAGGCGGCCCGGGACAACCTCGGCGGTCCCCAGCAACTCGGGCCGTAGGGCAGGGGAGAACAGGGTGGCCACCCCGGCTGAGTGGGCGCCGAGGTGGCTAAAATACACCCCGTCCCCCCACTCCAGCCGCCAGCCAGCCTCGACGGCTGGAGTCGTGTGGGTCTCCTGCAGGAAAACCACCGAGTACCCCCCCTCCCGAAGGAAGGAGAGCACCCGGCTCCTGCGGAGACCCGCCCTACAGCCCCGGGTATTCAATGTTGCGAAGATGGTAGAATTCATAGTGAGGGCTGGGGTAGATCCTCGCGGACAGGCAAGTCGGCGGCCTCACGCAGGCCCCGCAGCAGACCGCTCCCCGACCCGAAGGTCAGGAGAGCGTCCCGAGACCTGCGGGTCTGACGGTAGGCCGCGTCGTCCTGCCTACTGGTCCCTCTCCCCTCCTGCAACAGGGCTCTAGTGGCCTGGAGGATGGAGTGGAAGTCCCCCCAGCGCTGGAGGGCGAGCTGCACCTTTCCTTTCGCCCCGCGGTTATCCGCGAGGAATTGGCGCAGCTCGCCCTTCAGCACCGAGGGGGCCCCCGGATGAGACTCACGGGCCACGGTGACAGACAAACAGGGATCCGATCCCCGACGTGGCGCCGTTACTGCTGGCGCCGCGCTGCCCGTCCCCGACCCCGGCAGGGAAGGAGGTGGCGGAGGGAACAAGGCAGCCCCCAACGGGTTGGGGACCGGGGATACAAAAACGACCCCCGAAGGGCCGCCCGCAGCTAGCGGGAACGAGACGGCCCTCGCGGGGGTGGCACTGGCGGATGTTTGGGGGGGCGGTAGGGACGGATCGGACAACATGACGGGGACCAGGATGGGAAAAGAAGGGGGGGACGGCAAGGGAGGGGTTACCTCCACAGCAGGGCCGGGGGGAGGGGTAGGTTCAGGGCCGGACAGTGGGTCGGGGACAGGGAATGGGGCAGAGGTAGGGGTAGGGAAGGGATCGGGAACAGGAGAGGACTCGGGGCTGGAGATGGGTTCATAAAGGGCGGAAGCGGGAGTAAGGGGGGGATCAGGGCGTGGGGGGGAATCGGGATCCTGGACGGGGTCTGGGAAGGGGTCCCCCGTGGCAGTCCTACCGAGCTGCGGCGCCTCCCGAGTGGGGACTTGGGGGTCGGGAACAAGAAGGGGGCCCGCGCCGACGCCAGGCTCAGGTATGGAGGTAGGTGTTAATGCCTCGGCGTCAGCCTGGATGGCGTTTTCTGCTGGGCCCCCAACGGGAAAGGGGGATGACTGCCCCACCTCAATTGCTGGAGAGGGGCACCCCCAACCCCGGGACCCGGCCGCTCGGCGCCAGCCGTCACCCCTGAGGGCTCGGCGGCATCCGTTCCGGCGCTCGAGTCGGCCGGGCCAGTGGGCAGTATCAGGGGCGCCCCGAGTATGAGGACGGGGTCAGCCACCTGGGACACGGGATCGGGGAGAGGAGGGGGCGGCGCCATAGAGTCGCCGCCCAGACCGAGGCCCGCTGGCGGAGGGTCGTCCTCCCCCTGGGTGAGCGGGGTCAGACATACCCCCAGAGAGTGATCCTTCAAGGTGGGTGAGCAAGTCATGGTCTTGAAGGTGCTCCAGGCCAATAAGATGGAAGCATCCTGGGATGGACTGTTCACAGTCCAACAGCACAGGAGCAGTTCATTACCTCACAGCATTTCTTGTCCCTGACCTTAAGCCTAAGGTATATCACATTAATTCTCTGAAGTCCTTTTATTCCCCAGAATTCAATGTCCTTCAGTTTACTGCCCAGGAGAAGGAGAACTCCGAGTGACTGCAGGGAGCCTACTACGAAGGGAAAGGCAAGTGTGGAGTAGAACAGGTAAGCCTCTCCATGAGATTGTGCAGCTGTTCACCAGGTTCACCCCAGTGTTCTCAGCCACCCCAGGACAGACCAAATGGGCATTACACTCCATTAACACAGGTGATACCCAATCAGGGCCCAACCCTACTGAATGGCTCCTTTAGCAAAGCAGCTATAGAGAAGGAGGTCAAGAACATGCTAGAGATGTGTGTAACTTGCCCTTTGGAGAGCGCATAGGCTTTTCCAATGATCCTAGTTTCCAAAACGAACAGAGAAATCCACTTTTGCATGGACTACTATAAGCTGAATGCTTTAACATTCAGACAACTATCCAATGCCACCACAGATGAGCTATTGGAGAAACTGGGGCGTGCCCATTTCATCTCCACCATAGACTTAACCAAGGGGTAGTGGTACCTCTGGAGAAAGCAGCCAAGGAAGTCAGCCTTCGTTACACATTCTGGGCTGTATGAGCTGCACCTGCAACCTTCCAAAGGCTTGTGGATAATCTACTAACCAGATTTGGGGAATTTGCAGAGGCCTATCTGGACAACGTGGCTGTATTCTATGATTCATGGGCAGAACACCTCCAAGCTGTCTTCCAATGCATAAGGGAGGCAGGGCTAACAGTTAAGGCCAAAAAATGTCAAATTGGCCTAAACAGGAATGGCAACATACAAAAACCTGTAGGGGAACACTTCAATCTTCCTGGACACACAATTGCAGATCTAAAAGTAGCTATCCTGCAGCAAAAAAACTTCAGGACCAGACTTCAAAGAGAAACTGCTGAGCTACAGTTCATCTTTAAGTTTGACACAATCAACTCTGGATTAAACAAAGACTGTGAATGGCTTGCTAACTACAAAAGCAGCTTCTATTCTCTTGGAATTCACACCTCCAGATCAGCTGCTAGAAGTGGGCCTCATCCTCCTTGATTGGATCCACCTGGTCATCTCCAGCCTGATCCTGGCCTGCATATTTATTCCTGCCTCTGGAAATTTCCACTACATGCATCTGACGAAGTGGGTCTTTGCCCACGAAAGCTTATGCTCCTACACTTCAGTTAGTCTATAAGGTGCCACAGGACTCCTCATCGCCTAAACAGGGTGACTTACCTTGGAAACCATCTAGGTCAAGGAACTATCAACCCTCCACAGGGTAAAGTAGAGATTATCCAAAACTGGCCTATCCCTAAATCAAAAACCAGGTACAATCCTTCTTAGGCTTAGCCAGTTATTACAGGCTATTTGAATCACACTATAGTAAGATCGCTGCACCAACAACAGATCTGACCAGGAAAAAGTAACCAAATGCAGTCCAATGGACTGACAACTGGCAGGAAGCCTCCCCCTTCCAGCTCCCTCCTCCCAGGTTTCCCCCTCCCCCACTCTCGTCCCTTCCCTCTCCTGCCCTCATTCTCCCCCCCCCCCCCCCCAGTTTTGTTCAATAAACAGAGTTTGTTTTTGTCAACACATGTCTTTATTTAATGGGAAGGGGGTTTAGGCAGGGGTCAGTGAAAGGATGTGAGGGTGAAATGAGGCACAAGCCCCCAGTGGGGCACACCAGGGAGGCATTAGTCCTCCTCTGGGTGGAAGCTATCCCGCAGGGCCTCCCAAATACAGACAGCCCCCCCCGATGGACCTCCCAGCTGGCAGCTGTGTGGGGCTGTGCTTACAGGCCAGCCAAGTGGTCGGCCTCTGCCATCCAGCATGGCAGGAAAGCCACCCCCTTTCTCTCACACAAATTATGCAGCACACAACACGCTGCCACCATGTGCGGAATATTCTGCTCGGATAGGTCCAGGCGGGTGACAAGGCATCTAAAACGGGCCTTCAACCAGCTTAACGCCCCCTCCACCATGATGCAGGCCCTGCCGAGCTTGGCATTAAAGGCCTGTCGAGAGGGGTTGAGGTGTCCCGTGTAGGGCTTCATCAGCCAGGATTGTAGGGGATAGGCCTGATGTGGCGGTTGGGGAAGAAAGTCCTGGCATGCAGACTTTGGCACACAGAGGAGTTGTGGTAAACCAATGCGTCGTGTGCTTTGCCGTACCAGCCCACATTAACGTCTACAAAATGTGGTCAGACACAGCCTGCAGGATGACCAAGAAGTGTCCCTTCTGGTTGATGTAGAGGGTGGCCTGGTGGTCCAGGGCATGGATGGGGATGTTCATCGATTTTCCCCCCGCAGTTGGGGAAGCCCAGGGCGCTGAACCCCTCAATCACTGTGTCCACATTGGTGAGGCGGATGACTCTGCAGAGCAGCACTCTGTTGATGGCCTTGACCACCTGCAGAGGGACACACAAAACCACCGAGAGTAACTGGGGTGCCAGGGTGGCTGAGAGTGCTCCTTCCCCGCCACTGCCCCACGCCCCCACTCCCAGGAGCAACCCCCCCTGCAATCCTGGCTACCACGGGCAGCACATAGTGCGAGTGGGACAGACCAACACCTCCCATGGAGGGGACTCCCCACCATTTCCCTGAGGTAGCCCATCACCTCCTGCCTCCCCACCCAGGCACAGTGGTCGGAGACTGCCGTACCTGCATGAGCACTGCTCTGACGGTGGATCTCCCCACGCCGAACTGGTTTGCCACGGATTGATAGCTATCCGGCGTGGAGAGCTTCTCGAGGGTAATGGCCACACTCTTCTGGAGGGGAATGGCGGGTCTCATGTGTGTGTCCCATCACTGCAGAGCAGGGACGAGCTACTCACAGAGCTCCATGAAGGTGTCCTTCTTCATCCTGAAGTTCTGTGTCCATTGTTGGTTTCCCCAGCACTCCAGGACGATGTGGTCCCACCAGTTGCTGCTGGTGTCCAGACGCCAGATGCGGCGGGGCACGCTGGCATCCAGGAGCTGCAGCTGCTCCTCTCCGTACCCAAGGAAGGTCCAAAGGATGGTGTGGGTGTCGGGCTGCAGCAGATGCTGGGAAGCACCCTGCAGAAAGTGCAGCCAGGCTTGCAGTAACACATCCCAAATGAGCACTAGAGTGCCCAGTGGCAGCTTTGGCTCCATGGTGCCGAGTGCTGTGGTTTCCAAGTCAGGGAAATCAAAGCAGGCAGAGAAAAAATTACTTTGCTGTCCTTCAGCGAGGTAAGCAAGCAAGCAGGGAAAGCTGAGAACCGGCTGTCCAGGGGGGTCCCTTTAAGCACAAGCCTCAGATAGCCTCAGGCAGCAGCCACACAAAGTAACTCCTCACTGGATGACCTGCTGGAACTGGTTTCAGCTGCTCTTAAATGTGATTCAGCGTCCAATCAGTGTGGACGTGCTATTTCAAAATAGCAAAAAGCTATTTCTAAATGCATTTTGTGTGTAGGCGCGTTATTTCAAAATATCTTATTTCAAAATAAGATATTTTGAAATAATGCTGTAGTGTAGACACACCCTTATTGTTTCCACCCACATTGAATGGGCCTACCCTGTATTTTAGTCTTTTCTATAGAATGTGTTCTTGTTACCCTTGATGTCTCTAGATAGACTGAGCTTGTTTTGTGCATGGTCTTTCTAATTTTTGTGACTATTTACTTGTGTTATTTGTTTAAATTCATCCTTTGTATCCATCTTTTGACCTTTTGTTGGACTCTTTCTTGGTTTTTAGATCATTGAGGACATCCAGGGTTTTCTCTTGCAATATTTCCAGTCTTAACTACCCAGTGGGAAAAACCACCAGCTGTCTTCAATTGTTTTTCCCCTTGGACTTGCTTACCATGGGACCTTACCTATCATCTGTATGGTTTGCTAAAGTCTGCCCTCTTGAAATTGATTGTCTTTATTTTGGTGTTCTCCCTCCTCCTGTTCCTTAGAATCATGAATGGTGTCGTTTCGTGATCACTTTCACTCCAAGTGCCTTCCACTTTCGCATGCTCAACCAGTTTGTCAAACCCACATCTAGAGCAGCTTCTCTCAGGAGCTTTCTCCACTTTCTGAAATAAATTATTGTCTCCAATACATTCCAAGAATGTTTTGGATAATCTGTGGCCTGCTGTGCTACTTTCTCACCACATGTCTGATAGTCGAACTTCTCCCATTACCACGATAACATAAGGTTGTTGTTATTTACTGACTTGTCCTCATTAGTTATAAACTTCTATCTGATGTATCCAGTATATCTTTTTTAAGATGAGAAGACCACATCATGCAATATATGGGTATACCATGAAGTTATATTGTGGTAATAAGGTATTATCTCTTTTTATTCTCTTTCCCTTTCTTTATTTAACAGTCTGTTTGCTTTTTTGACTGCTGCTGTACATTGAGTGGATGTTTTCAGAGAACCATTCACAATGAAATCCTAGATATCTCTCTTGAGTGGTAACTTTTCTCCTTCCCTGAGACTTTCACTCTCCTCAACATTACAGAGGCTGTGTGACCACGGAACAGGTTCTACTGTGTCCTGGAAAGTCTCATTTATGTACGTCTCTGCCTTCCTGAGCTCCTCCAGTTTGGCCACCAAAGCCCATACAAGGCCCTGGAGGGCCAAGAGCGACTTGCACCTGCGTATAGAGCTGGCAATCAGACATACTGTATTGGGTGCAATGAATAGAATAGGCTAGCCTCCACGCTTGGTGATAGGCTTTTTCCTGTATTCTCTTTTTCATTCCTTGGGCTTATACTTTTTGAAGTTTGTTTTTAAATCAGGTTGCTTGTTTTTATTTTAAAGATGTTTAAATAAGAGGTCAGTGTATACAGGCCCTCTAAGGGTGTATCTACCCTACACGGAAGAATTCAGGAGACTGCTGCAATTGCAAATGTGAATTTCAGACATATAACGTTTAGTTTCATAAAATGTAAGTGCTATTGTGTGTGATTTAGTTATTATCATTCTTAATATGCTGCTGCAGCATCTGCAGCTTCACATAGACAATGAGTATTATGTACTATCTCCAAAACTGGTAAAAATCAAGTTATCAAAAAAAATCAAAGTTCATGGAACCTCGGGTCTGGGACTCTCAGATTTTGTTGGACTAGAGAGCCCAAGCACAGAGGTTGCTGGTGGCTGGGAGCAGAGACAGTAAAGCAGGAGTCTTACACTCAATTTACCAGTCCTCAACCCAAATCCCTGAACCAATGTAGCAAACCATAGTGGCTGAATTGGAGGTGCTCAGGAAGGCAGGAAGGTACACAGATGAGCAGGCTGGGGCTGGGAGGGGCTGGGAGGGTGCGAGTCTGTGGGGTCTGGATAGGCCGGGACAGGGAACTGATTACTTGAGACACCTCCCAGAGATGTGCAAATGGCTATATATTGGGATGTAAACACTGGCTGAAATGTAAGCACGTAACCAGCGGCGGATATAGGGCAGGGCGAGCGGGCGGCTGCCCCAGGCCCCGCTCTTCAATAGGCCCCGCGCCAGCGGGTCACTTTCTAGCTCTCGCCACTAGAGGGCGCCGCTGCCCCGCGCCTCACAGGGAAGCCAGGAGATCCTGGGAGCGGGTGGGAGCCGGGCAGCGAGATGCCGGAGCCCGTGGGCGGCGCTGTCAGGGCCCTGTCCCACAGAGCATCCCCCAGCGTCTGCAGTTCTGTCTCTAGAGCAGCCCGGCCGGCCCGCAGGCACTCTGGGGGGGGGGGGGGTCTCTGCTGGCGGGTGGGTACCGTGATGCACCTTTCCCCAGCTCCGCAGACCCAGACACGAGACCAACTCCTTGAAAGAGGAAATAAGAATAAAGCGGCAGCTTCTGCAGCCTGGCCCTGGGGGCGACTCTCCTAAGAGGCGCAGGAGCCTGCAACGCGGCGCTGTACCTAGCCCCGCTCCACCCCACATCTCCTGCCCCCCAGCTGCCGCCGGATCCTGCAGCCAGTCCTCTGCCCCAGCATGGGAAGGGGTGGTCTCGGTGTGGGGGAGCCCCGTGAGCCCCACATTAGCTGATCTGTGCCTGGGCGGGGGCTGGGCATCCGGGGCTATTCCATTCCTGCCCCAGTCATAGAGCGATGCGCTGGAGCAGCTGGGCACCGGAGGCCCACACAGCTGCCCTGGTGCCGATAAAGGGCGACTGAGCCACGTGGTTGCCCCCAACCAGAAGGGAGCCAGCCCACAAGCTGAGCAGCATCAGGCTGGCAGAGCAGTCTGCATGGGCCACTCCTAGGGGTGGGGGCTACAGTGGCAGGTTCGTTTGCTGTGTCCAAGCTCCGTTTCTTGGCAGGGGCCAGTCGGGGCAGCCTCTATGGCCCCTCCTCTGACCATGCATGGAGCCTGAGGTGCCGTCTCCTTTCCCTCCAGCTGCTCTGCAGGCTTCTGAGAGGCTGCTGGTTCAGAGTATGTCTACGCTACAGCGCTAATTCGAACTAACTTAGAGGTCTATAAAAGCATGAGTGGGGTGGAGAGGGTGCATCAAGAAAAGTTCTTCATTAGTTCCCATAATAGAAGGACTAGAGGACACCAAACAAAGGAATGGGTAGCAGGCTTCAAACTAATAACAGACAGTTCTTCTTCACAAATCAAAGAGTCAACCTGTGGAACTCCTTGCTGCAGGAGGCTGTGAAGGCTACAACTAGAACAGAGTTTAAAGAGAAGTGAGATAAAGTCATGGAGGTTGGGTCCATGGAGTGGTATTAGCCAGGGGGTAGGAGTGGTGTCCCTGCCCAAAGTTTGTGGAAGGCTGGAGAGGGATGGCACGAGACAAATGGCTTGGTCACTGTCTTCGGTCCATTCCCTCCAGGGTCCCTAGGGTTGGCCGCTGTCGGCAGACAGGCTACTGGGCTAGATGGACCTTTGCTCTCACCCAGTACGGCCATTGTAAACTCAGGGCTCAGGGTCGGGGGTCTCAGTGGACCACCTTGATTTTCATGCACACCTGCTCCTGGGTGGCCAGGCTGGCAACTCTCATGCCCTACTTTCCTGTGCCTAGTGCGGAGGTCGTGGACGAGGTCCACGATGTCCGCACTAGACCAGGCGGGTGCCCGCCTCTTGCGGTCCCGGGCAAGCTCCCGGGAGCCACCAGCCTGGTCCCGGGAAGAGGGGGAAGGCTGGGGGGCATCAGGTGGCTGGCTCGAGCCGTGCCAGGTGCAGGGTCTGCTAGCTGGGTGCTGGCAGGCTTGCACCTGGCACGGGCATCGTAGCCAGCCCGTGCCCCTTTAAGGGGGGGGCAATAGAGTTTCCCTGGTGTTGGCCAGAGTAGCCACCAGGGAAAGCTGGGGAGGACTAGCATCCCACTAGTTCGAATTAAGGGGCTACTCACCCCTTAATTTGAACTAGTAAATTCGAACTAGGCTTAGTCCTCGTAGAATGAGGTTTACCTAGTTTGAACTAGCGGAGCGCTTAGTTCGAACTAGGTAAACCTCATTCTACGAGGACTAAGCCTAGTTCAAATTTACTAGTTCAAATTAAGTTCGAACTAGCGGAGCGTTAGTGTAGCGCCTATCAAAGTTAATTCGACCTAACGTCCGTTAGTTCGAATTAACTTTGTAGTGTAGACATACCCTCAGACACAGCAGCCAGCCCCTTCTAAACGGGGTCAGGATTTCCCTGCTCCCCGGGAGCCTCACTGCTCCAGTGCCTGGGGCTGGAGAAGGGGCTGATGCTGGGAAGAAGCCTTTTCCCACCGGAGCTGTGTCTAGACTGGCAAGTTTTCCTGCAAAATCACCTGCTTTTGCGGAAAAACTTGCCAGCTGTCTACACTGGCTGCTTGAATTTCTGCAAGAACACTGACTTCCTACTGTAAGAAATCAGTGCTTCTTGCAGAAATACTATGCTGATCCCGTTCGGGCAAAAGCCCTCTTGCGCAAATCATTACATGAGATCGTCAGTGCTTTTGCGGAAATTCAAGCGGCCAGTGTAGACAGCTGGCAAGTTTTCCGGAAAAGTGGCTGATTTTCTGGAAAAACTGGCCAGTCTAGACACAGCCATGGAGTGTTGCACATGAGGCTAGGGGAGCTTTCAGGGGTGTTAGGTATGTCTTCCCCCATGTCTGCTGACCCACTTTGGTTCATGCAAAGGCTATGTCTACACTGACAGCTTCTTGCGCAAGAACTCTTTTGTGGAAGAGTTCTTGCACAAAAAGTCTTTCACAAGAGTGCGTCTACACTGGCATGTGCTTTTGCACAAGAGATGTGCTTTTGCGCAAGAGCATCCATCGCAGTGTAGACGCTCTCTTGCGCAAGGAAGCTCTGATGGCCATTTTAACCATACGGGCTTCTTGCACAAGAAATTCATGTTGCCTGTCAACACTTGCCTCTTCTGGAAGAGCTCTTGCACAACACCGACCGCCCTGGTCATGTCCCTCCACCCCGCTTGCTGCCCCAGTCTCCTCTGATTCCGCTGAGCTGAGGATTGCTGAACCTCCTTCTGGTCGCTCCGACAATCACCCGAGCGAGGAGGTGAGGGGCGTCCGGGCCCTCCCTCTCTCCAGACCCCAGCCCAGGGCCCTAAGGCGGGGGAGAATTACCCCTCTCCCCTCACCTGGCTGATGGGGCAAGGTGCCCTGGGCTGCTTCCTTACCCTCCCGCTCACCAGTGGGCCTGTCCCCGTGCTTCTTCGAGGCTCTCAACCCCTTCATCCGCCTTCTCCCTCCTTCCTCCCCAGTCCTACAGCTCCTGCTGGTTTTATCCCAGGGAGGGTGCCGCCCCCCCCCCCTCTCCAGGACGCCTGTGCAGGCATCCCACAAGCAGCTCCTCCCCTTTTCCTCCAGCTGCCCCCGCCCCCTCTTAGTGATCTCCTCCCGGCCAGCGTCGCTGGGTATCGAGGCTGCCGGTGGGTGGTCAGCGGGGGCACCGACCCTGAAGCGGCCGGGGCAGAGTATCCCCCCGCTGCCGCTGTCTCCCCCGCTGCGGGGGAAGCCTCCTCCCCGGCATCCGGGGAACCGCCGATTAAGCCACCTGCCGGGCGGCGCGTCTCTACCGCCGCTCCGGCAGCTTCTCTCGTGGCCGGGAAAGCTGCTCCGCGCCCCCCCGGCCCTCTGGGGGGGTTGCGGTTAGTACGGGGTTGCACCACCCCGTCACACACCTCCCCCTCTAAGTCATGTTCCGGGGCTCCCTCTACCCCCCTGTCCTTTCCGCGTGCGCCGCCCCTGGGCGGTGTATCACCTGGAAACAGTACAGCTGTAGGGACAAGTACCACCGCATTATTCGTGCATTTGTCTCTTTCATTGATTGGATCCATCTTAACGGTGCGTGGTCCGTGATCAGCAAGAATCGGGCCCCTAAAAGATAATAACATAAGGCCTCAATGGCCCACTTAACCGCTAGGGCCTCTTTTTCAACAGTCGCATAGCTTTTCTCCCGGGAGAACAGTTTGCGACTCACATATAAGACTGGGTGTTCCTCCCCTCCTACTTCTTGCACTAGTACAGCCCCTAATCCTACCTCGGAAGCGTCCGTTTGTAGAATGAACAGTTTCGAGAAATCTGGCTGTCGTAATACTGGGGCCGATACCAGACGTTGTTTGATGGTGAAGAACGCCTGCCTGCCTCTTTCGGTCCACTGCACTTTTTGGGGTTGACTATTTTTCCTCATGTCTGTTAGGGGGGCTGCTAGGGTTGCGAAGTCAGCTAAAAAATCGTCTATAGTACCCTGCTAACCCCAGGAACTGTCGTATTTGTCTCTTAGGGTATGTCTACACTACAGCGCTAGTTCGAATTAACTTAGTTCGAATTAGTTAATTCGAACTAAGCTAATTCGAACTAACGCGTCTAGAACTAAAAACTAGTTCGAATTAGCGTTTTGCTAATTCGAACTAGCGCGTCCACACTGATTGGATGCAGGGGGGCATTTAAGGGCAGCTGAAACCGGTTCTGCCAGGGCATCAGGTCAGTAGTTGCTTTGTGTGGCTGCTGTCTGAGGCTATCTGAGGCTCGAGCTTAAAGGGACCCCCCTGGACAGCCGGTTTTCAGCTTTTCCTGCTTGCTTGCCAACCTCGCCGAGGGACAGCAAAGCGTCGGTCTCTGTGCCCGTCTGTGTCGGTGCTTCCCTTCGGGGGGGGGGGCCGCCGCAGGTGGCAACATGGAGCCACAGCTCGCGCTGCACCTTCTGGTGCACTTTGTGGACTTGCTGCTGCAAGCCTGCCAGCAATGGCTCGAGGCTGCCTGGCACCACCTGGGGAACGTCAGCCCCCTGCCTCTCCGCCTGGCCACCCTGGGGGCCGTGGAGGAGCCGCGGCGGCGCCCCGGCACCGGCGTGCCCCGCCGCGTCTGGCGTCTGGACACCAGCAGCGACTGGTGGGACCGCATCGTCCTGGAGCGCTGGGAAGACCGACAGTGGACCCAGAACTTCAGGATGAGGAGGGACACCTTCCTGGAGCTCTGCGAGTGGCTCGACCCTGCCCTGCAAAGAAGGGACACTCGCATGAGACCCGCCATCCCCCTCCAGAAGCAGGTGGCCATCGCCCTCTGGAAGCTCTCCACGCCGGACAGCTACCGATCCATCGGGAACCATATCGGCGTGGGGAGATCCACCGTCGGAGCGGTGCTCATGCAGGTAAGGCACTCGTCGGCCACCGAGCCGGGGGGGAGGGGGGCTGCGAGGAGGGGATGGGCCGCCCCAGGGACAAAGGGGGGGGGCGGGAGGAGGCGAAAGCACCCCGCACCGGAGGGGTCGGGCTGTCCCGGCCGTACTACACGCCGCCAGGGGGGTTGCTTCCGGAAGTGGGGCGCGGGGCACTGCCAGGACACGCACGCTCCCAGCCACCCGGGCGCCCCACTGATTGGCGCTTTGCTGTGTCTCTCTCCGCAGGTGGTCAAGGCCATCAACCGGGTGCTGCTCCGCAGGGTGGTCCGCCTCGCCGACCCGGACACCGTCATCCGGGGATTCGGCGCCCTCGGCTTCCCCAACTGCGGGGGGGGCCATCGACGGGACGCACATCCCCATCCGTGCCCCGGAACACCAGGCGTCCCATTACGTCAACCGCAAGGGGTACTTCTCCATCCTCCTGCAGGCCGTGTGTGACCACCGGGGACAGTTCACGGACATAAATGTGGGCTGGTCCGGCAAAGCACACGAGGCCCGGGTGTACCGCAACTCCTCCGTGTGCCGGCGGCTGCAGGACGGGACCTTCTTCCCCGACCGCCACATCAGGGTCGGGGACGTGGACATGCCCGTGTGCCTGGTGGGGGATGCCGCCTACCCACTGCAGCCCTGGCTCATGAAGCCCTACACGGGGCACCTCAATCCCTCCCACCAGGCCTTCAATGCCAGGCTGACCAGGGCCCGCATCGTGGTGGAGGGGGCCTTCGGGCGACTGAAAGCCCGCTTTCGATGCCTCCTCACCCATCTGGACCTGGCCGAGCACAACATCCCTCCCGTGGTGGCGGCATGTTGTGTGCTCCACAATTTGTGTGAGCGGAAGGGGGAGGCTTTCCTGCCAGCCTGGATGGCTGAGGCTGACCGCATGGCTGGGAAGCCCAGCGGGGGGCCATCCGGATCCGGGAAGCCCTGCGGGAGAGCTTCCAGGTGGAGGAGGAGGAGGACTGACCTCTCCCTGCATGCCCCACTGGGGCTTTCTTCCACCCTATCCCCCCCTTCCCCTTTCCCCTCCCTACCTACTGTCAAATAAAGACACCTGTTTTTCAAACAAAAACGTCTGTTTATTTCACAGAACTGGGGTGGGGGGAGGGAGGAATGAAGGTGGAAGAAGGGAGGGGGAAACCTGGGACGAGGGAGCTGGAAGGGGAGGGGAGGGAAGGGAGGAAGGGAAAGGAAAGCTCAGGGGTGGGAGTCCGGCTGCCTCTCCCGTCTCACCACACTGCGGGTCCGGGGGCGTTGGTGGGGAATGGTTGTGGAGGGGGGGGCAGAGGGGACAGGGGGTGTGGAGGAAGCAGGAGCGGAAGCAGGAGCGAAAGCAGGAGGAGCAGGGGGAGCAGGGGGAGCAAGAGGGGGAGCAGGGGGAGGAGGAAATGGAAAGCGGTCCAGCAGGCTCTGGAGGTGGCCTCGCAGGGCATGGCCCTGCTCCTCCAGGGCCTCCAGACTCCTCTGGCGCAGCCTGAGGTCCTCCTGGACCCAGTGGTCCTGGAGACGGAGCTGTCGGTCCAGGAACCGGAGGTGCCGCCTCTGGTAGTCCTCCTGGTTCCTGGCTGTCCTGCTTGCCCGGGCACGGGCGGCTGCTGCAGGCGGTGTGGTGCGCCCTGCAGGCCCCGGTGCTGCAGCTGTGGTGCAAGAAGACCAGCGGTCAATTTCCCCAGGGGCCCAGGTGTGTGAAACCCAGCTCCCCTCTGCAAGGCCAGGGCCCCTGCAGGATCCCCAGCTGCTGCTCCGTGGTGGGCAAGGCCCAGGCACACGGTCCCGGGGCTCCCTCTCGCCCCAGCCCCCCGTACACATAAGGGGAACACGAGGGTACTCACAGGTGGACGCCTCCCCGGCCTCTGACGATGCAGGGGAGCGGCTCTGTGGCGTGCCTCGCGGGTCCCGGGTCCTGGGCAGGCTGGCGGCAGGCTCCTGGCTCTCAGAGCCCTCTTCCTCCTCCTCTGTCTCCAGGAGGGGTCCCTCTGCCCCGGGGTCAATCACGTCCCGGGGGGCAGGGACGGCATGAGGCCCCAGGATGCGGTCCAGGGCATGGAAGTGGGGGCAGGCCTCCGGGTCAGCCCCTGGCAGGCAAGCCCGGGAGTAGGACTGCCGCAAGTCCTTTATTTTGCAGCGCACCTGCTCCCGGCTGCGCTGGTGGCCCCTGGCGGCCAGGCTGGCAGCCATGCGTCCGTAGACGGCCGCGTTCCGGTGGCTAGTGCGGAGATCGTGGACATTGGAGGCTTCCCCCCAAACCTCGATGAGGTCCACGATCTCCGCACTTGACCAGGCGGGCGCCCGCCTTTTGCGCCCCCGGGCAGGCTCCCGGGAGCCGCCAGGCTGGTCCTGGGGAGCAGTGGAGGGCTGGGAGCCCTCGGATGGCTGGCTCATTCTGTGGCAGGTGCAGGCTGTGCAGGCACGGGTGCTGGCAGGCTTGCAACTGGCACAAAGTGAGTAGCCAGCCCGTGGCCCTTTAAGGGCTCCGGGGCCGGGAGGGGGGCAATAGAGTTTCCCTGGTGTTGGCCAGAGTGGCCACCAGGGAAACCTGGGAAGCCTTAGCCTCCCACTAGTTCGAACTAAAGGGCTACACAGCCCTTAGTTTGAACTAGCTAGTTCGAACTAGGCGTTAGTCCTCGTAAAATGAGGTTTACCTAGTTCGAACTAAGCGCTCCGTTAGTTCGAATTAAGTTCGAACTAACGGAACGCTAGTGTAGCGCCTAGGAAAGTTAGTTCGAACTAACGTCTGTTAGTTCGAACTAACTTTGTAGTATAGACATACCCACAGTTACTGGTAGAGGATAATCCCGTACCGCGCTTACTTTGTCTACTAGGGGTTTCAGATGCCCTCCTCCCACCGTATATCCTAAGTACGATATTTCCCGGCACCCAAACCTGCATTTCTTTGGGTTTGCTGTCAAGCCAGCGTCTGCCAGTGTCTCGAGTATGGCGCGCACCTGCTCCAGGTGCTGGCTCCAGGTCGCACTAAAGATGATGATGGCGTACGGCTGGTGTTTACGCAATACTCGGTCCATCAGTCACTGGAATGTCGCGGCTGCTCCATGGAGTCCGAAGGGTATAGTTATAAATTGATACAATCCAAACAGGGTCGCGAAGGCCGTTTTTCTCTGGCACCGGGGGCTAAGGGGATTTGCCAGTATCCCTTTGTGAGAGGTATTGCGCTTCCCCGATTCGTTCAAGCAGCTCATCCACCCGAGGCATGGGATAGGCATCAAAGCGGGAGATGGCATTCACCCCGTGGAAGTCTATACAAAACCGCAGCGTTTTGTCCGATTTTGGGACCAACACTATCGGGCTCCGCCAGTTGCTCCGAGACTCCTCCACTACCCCCCCACTGCAACATCATCTGTAATTCTTGTCTCACGGGTTCCCACAATTTCCGGGGTAATGGTCTGAGGGCATTACGAACCTTCTTCCCTGGTTCTGTATATATCTCGTGACTCGCAAGGGTGGTCTTACCTGGCCGATTGGTCAATACGTGGGGGTACGGCTGCAGCAACTGTTCCACCTCCTTCCTTTGCACCGGTGTCAGCTCTCCCTCTATACAGGGCTCCATCTCTGGTTCACACCATGGGCCGAAGTCCAGCTCAGGAGGCTGAGGGTCAATGAAAAGTGCTTCCCGAGGTTTCCACCTCTTTAGCATATTTACATGGTATATCTGGGTGTCTTTTCTCTTTCCATATAACTTTATCTCATAGTCCACCTTCCCAACCCTCCTTAGGACTTCGAACGGGCCTTGCCATTTCGCCATCAACTTAGAGTCCCGATCCGGCAGTAGCAATAGAACCCGGTCTCCCGGTGCGAACTCCCTCAAGCGGGCCCCCTGATTATATCGTGCCTCTTGTTGTCCCTGGGCTTTTCCTAAGTTGCCCTTCGCTAATTCCCCCAGGGCTTGTAATTTTTCCCGGAGGTGTAGCACATATTGGACCGTGCCCTGGGCCCCTGACTCTTGTTCCTCCCAGTGTTCTTTTACCAGGTCTAATATCCCCTGCGGTTGCCGCCATACAACAATTCAAAGGGGGAGTACCCCGAGGAGGCCTGTGGCACCTCCCGGATGGCGAATAACAGGGCTGGCACCAATTTATCCCAATCCCGGGGATCATCTTGTATAAATCATCTTAGCATCATTTTTAATGTCTTGTTGAACCTTTCTACAAGGCCATCAGTTTGAGGGTGGTATACGGAGGTGTGTAAGGTCTTAATTCTCAACATCCAGTATAGTTCGGCTATCACCCGGGAAGTTACATTCGGGCCTTGATCCGTCAATATCTCCCGGGGAAGACCCACCCTCGAAAAAAATTTTACCAGTTCCTCCGCGATCGTGGGGGCTGTGGTTGACCGTAAAGGGACCGCTTTGGGGTACCGGGATGCGTAGTCTATTACAACCAATATAAATTGATGTCCCCGGCCCAACCTTTCTACCGGCCCTACTAGGTCAAAGGCTATGCGTTCAAAAGGGACCCTGACCACTGGGAGGGGAACGAGCAGGGCCCTTGGGTCTCCTGCCGGAGCTGTCTGCTGACACTGGGGGCAAGAGTCACAAAAGTCTCGGACGGCCCGGTACACCCCCGGCCAGAAGAACCTTTGCAGTACCCGCTGTTGGGTTTTCTCCCGCCCCAGGTGCCCGACCCACGGGTTGGCATGAGCCAATTCCAATACCCACCACCTATACCCGTCCCTCCCTTTCACTAGTCACCTGGTATAAGTGGTCCCCCTGTACCTCAAACCGTGGACTCTGGCCGTATGTCCCCCGAGTCTCGCCTTCTTCGCTCGGCATTGACGCTTGTTCCCAGGCTCGTTGGAGTAAAGGGTCCTCCTGCTGGAGTTGGAGGAAATCCCCTTCCTCTATATCTAAGTTGAAGGGCTGGGCGTCGGCGCCGGAGCTGGGCTGATCGGTTGCTGTTACTCCGGCAGCCCGGGCCGGGGTTTCTTCTACTTGGGCCACCTCCAGCACTGCTTTCCCGGGAGCACCCTCCAGGGTCGTCATCGCCTGCCCCCACTGTTGTAGCAGGGGGTCCAGACCCGGCCAATCATATCCCAGTAGCGCCGGGTACGCCAGATTCGGGGCCAACGCCACCCGCCAAATCTCCGTGCACTACCCATCCCCGATCTGTACCCACGCCGTCGGATAAGGGCGGATGTCCCCGTGGACACACTGCATCCAAATGGGCCCCCTAGTGGCCGCTCCCGCTTCAACCAGGTCGGCTCGCACCATTGTTTGTCCACAGCTCGAGTCCACCAGTGCCTCCACAATCCACCCCCCTACCTTTATTCTCGCCATTACCTTACTCAGAAGGTTTCCTGGGGGCTGTGCATTGGAGGTCATCACTTTCCTGAATGTGCAGTCCATCTTGGGGCACTCTCGATGGAAGTGGCCCTTCTGCCCGCACTGGAAGCATATGAGTTTACCTAGTGGCCCAATCTTCCGTCCATCCTCCTTCTCTTCAAGGGGCACCCGCTTCTCATTTTTTGGCTCTTCTACAGGGTTTCGCCATACGGGGGCCAATTTTCGCCCCCAGGCCGGTCCTGGCTCCGCAGGCTGTCTCCGCTCACCTCCACCCCGTCTGGCAGTGCCCTTGCTCATGGTCGGGGTCCTTCCCGGTAGACCACTTCCTGGCGTCCTCCCCTGGTCCTCCGCCCCTTCTGCGGCCATGAAGTCCTCCATCAGGGTCATGGCCTCCGCTAGGGTTGAGAGGTGATGGCGTCGGACCCACCTCTGTCCTTCCACTGATAATATCTGTACGAACTGTTCCAAAATGACGGCTTCGGCCACCTGCATCCCGGTCTTAGTTTTGGGCTCCAGCCACCTCATCCCGGACTCCTTCAGGCGCTGGGCCTCTCTCCCTGTCGATAGCGTTCTTGTCGGAACCACTGGTGGTACGTTTCGGGGGTTATCCCTACCTGGTCCAATATGGCCTCCTTCACTTTATAGTAGTGGATAGCGTCTTTCGCGGACAACCCTTGGTATGCCCACTGGGCTGGCCCCGACAAATAGGGGGCCACTATAGTTGCCCAATGTTCTTCCGGCCATCTTGCCACTGTGGCCACTCTTTCAAATGTCACGAGGAATGCCTCGATGTTATCCTCTGGGCCCAACTTCGCCAGCCGAATGGGCAGCTGGGTCCCGCTAGCTCTGCCTTCCTCACCTGGCAGGGGGGCTTCCCCTCTACTCCGCCTGCCCTCGGTGGCCTGTTGCTGCTCCGTGAGCTCTCTGATCAGCTGCCGCTGTTGCTCTTGGAACTGCGATGCCAGCTGCTGTAGGATCTGGGTCTGTTGGTGCTGCTGCTGGCCCTGATTCTCCATCACCCATTCTAACACCTTTGCTGGCTCCATTTGTTCTCCTTAAAAACACAAACTTCCTCCCTTATCCTTACCCTAGAGTCTCCCCAGTTCTCCTAGCGCCCCCTTACACTCGGGGCCTGGTACCCACATTCTCCACCACGTGTCACGGAGCCCCCGACCCCGACCGCCCTGGTCATGTCCCTCCGTCCTGCTTGTTGCCCCAGTCTCCTCTGATTCCGCTGAGCTGAGGATTGCTGAACCTCCTTCTGGTCGCTCCGACAATCACCTGAGCGGGGAGCTGAGCGGGGTCCGGGCCCTCCCTCTCTCCAGACCCCAGCTCAGGACCCTAAGGCGGGGGAGAATTACCTCTCTCCTCTCACCTGGCTGATGGGGCAAGGTGCCTCAACACATCAGCCCGCGGGCTCCTGTCTGCACCCGCCCTGGGCTGCTTCCTCACCCTCCCACTCACTGTCGGGTCTGTCCCGGTGCTTCTTCGAGGCTCTCAGCCCCTTCATCCGCCTTCTCCCTCCTTCCTCCCCAGTCCTATGGCTCCTGCCGGTTTTATCCCAGGGAGGGTGCCGCCCCTCCTCTCCAGGAAGCCTGCAAGCGGCTCCTCCCCTTTTCCTCCAGCTGCCCCCGCCCCCTCTTAGGGATCTCCTCCCGGCCAGCATCGCTGGGTATCGAGGCTGCTGGTGGGTGGTCGGCGGGGGCACCGACCCTGAAGCGGCAGAGGCAGAGTATCCCCCCGCTGCCGCTGTCTCCCCCGCCGCGGGGGAAGCCTCCTCCCCGGCGTCCGGGGAACCACCAATTAAGCCGCCTACCGGGTGGCGCGTCTCTGCCGCTGCTCCGGCAGCTTCTCTCGTGGCCGGGAAAGCTGCTCCGCGCCCCCTGGCCTTCCTGGGCGGTCGCGGTTAGTGCGTGGTTGCGCCACCCCGTCACAGCTTCTTCCTGAGAGGGAGCATCAGAGTTCTGACGCAAGGTCTGCGTCTAGACTGGCAAGCTGTCTACTTGCCAGCTGTCTACACTGGCCGTTTGAATTTCCGCAAGAACACTGACGGTCTCATGTAAGATTGTCAGTGTTCTTGCGGAAATACTATGCTGCTCCCATTCAGGCAAAAGCCCTCTTGCGCAAATGCTTTTGCGCAAGAGGGCCAGTGTAGACAATGTGGTATTGTTTTGAGCAAAAAAGCCCCGATCGCGAAAATGGCGATCGGGGCTTTCTTGAGCAAAACCACGTCTAGATTGGCACGAATGCTTTTCCGCAAAAAGTGCTTTTGCGGAAAAGCGTCCGTGCCAATCTAGACGCTTTTTCCCGCAAGTGCTTTTAACTGAAAAACTTTTCCGTTAAAAGCATTTGCGGAAAATCATGCCAGTCTAGACATAGCCAAGAAGCCCTGATTTTCTACAGTACAGGCAGTCCCCGACTTACGCGGATCCGACTTATGTCGGATCCGCACTTACGAACGGGGTTTTCTCGCCCCGGAGGTCAGGGCGAGAAAGCTCCGTTCGTAAGCTGCTCCGGTGCCCCTGGTCTGCTGGAGACCGTCTCCAGCAGACCAGGGGCACCGGGCGGGTTCCCGCGCTTCTGAGGCTTTGCCAGAGCAAAGCCTCAGAAGCGCGGGGAACCGCCGCTGCTGCCGCTTCAGTCTGGGTGCCTGTGGTCTGCTAGGGACCGTCCCCAGCAGACCACAGGCACCCAGACTGAAGCGGCAGCAGCGGTGGTTCCCCGCGCCTCTGAGGCTTTGCCAGAGCAAAGCCTCAGAGGTGCGGCACCCCGCTGCCGCTGCGGCTCTGCTCCGCGTGTCCCTGGTCTGTTGGGGGGGGGGGGGGCGCAGCTAGTGTGCTCCCCCCCCCCCCCAGCAGACCAGGCTTTTGTTTTGGACTCTGGGGCAGAGCAGCTGGGGCGCTGCCGATTGGTCCTGCAGCGCCGCTCTGGGCACTACTGGACCAACCCGGCAGCACCCCAGCTGCTCTGCCCCAGGTCCTGATTCAGCCGCTGCTGGTCAGTTTCAGCAGCAGCTGAATCAGGACGCCTGGGACAGAGCAGATGGGGTGCTGCTGGGTTGGTCCAGTAGCACCGAGGAGCACCGAGTTGCTCTGCCTCAGGCTTCCTGGAATCAGCTGCTGATCAGTTTCAGCAGCAGCTGACTTGGGGACGCCTGGGGTTCTTAAGTTGATTCTGTTTGTAAGTCAGAACTGGCGGTCAGTTTCAGCAGTGTCTGAATCTGGACGCCAGTTCCGACTTACATACAGATTCAACTTAAGAACAAACCTACAGTCCCTATCTTGTACGTAACCCGGGGACTGCCTGTACAACGTCAGTTTACTTGCACAAGAACGCGCGGCCAGTGTAAACAGGTGGCATGTTTTTGCGCAAGAGCGGCCGTTTTCGCGCAAGAACGCACCAGTGTAGACACAGCCACAGAGACTGTGAGGGGGGCAGTGGGAAGGTTTTTCATTTGATCGACTTTGCTTTAAGCAGACATTGGGGCATGGGGACAGTAGGAAGGTTTTTCTTTAGTCTGCATGGCTGGATAGTATACACTCAAGAATGCAGTAAGGTGGCAAGTGCTTAAGTGTTTTTTAGCATTAGCTGTCAAAACAAAAACAAATAGGACAATGACATGCATTGCACCGAGTAATTAAATTATAGAAATAACATTTGCAAGAAGCAAAACTACAATTAAAATGGGTTACAGTGATGGGAGTGCAATTCAGTGTTCCATGAGCAGCAGACAACATAAATGTGTGAAATGTTGAGACGTCATGTCCTGTCTTTAGCCCTTTTCCATTTTTAACCCCTTTTAAAATGTACTAAGCAAAAACTTCTACATAGTACAGGACGGGAGAAGGGCTGGGGCGTCTGCAGACCTACTGAGCACGCTCAGTGCCTCCAATTTGAGTTGAATTATAAAAAAGCAGGTTTAAGCAAATAAAAAAGCCCTTCTGCCACAGCCACCCTTTGACTGGTGCCTCATTCCCACAGGGGTGACAGTTTTTAAACCGTCTGCCCTTCCTGTGCTCGGGCTTTGCCCTCTGTGTTGCTCCAGCAGCGGAGTTTACCTGCCGCTCCTCCCTGCACCAGCCCTGAGTTTGCCCCAGCACTGATCCTAAATCTGCCTGTGGCCGCTTCACTCCCGCACAGTCAATGTTCACCCCCCTCCGCTGTGCAGCCCCTTTCCTCCCTTATTCTGCTTTTGTGGAAAAACTTGCCAGCTGTCTACACTGGCCGCTTGAATTTCCACAAGAACACTGAGATCTCAAGTAAGAAATCAGAGCTTCTTGCGGAAATACTGTGCTGCTCCCTTTCGGGCAAAAGGGCCAGTGCAGACAGCTCAGATTTCTCTTCCGCAAAAAAGCTCCGATGGAGAAAATGGCGATGGGGGCTTTTTTGCGGAGAAGCGCGTCTAGATTGGCCACGGATGCTTTTCGCAAAAAGTAGCGTCCGTGCCAATCTAGACACTTTGTTCCAAAAATGCTTTTAACTGAAACTTTTCCGTTAAAAGCATTTGCGGAAAATCATGCCAGTCTAGACGTAGCCAGCCAGAGTGGGCAGGGAGAAGGGCAGTGGCGTCAGCAGAGCTACTGAGCATGCTCAGTGCCCTTAAAGTTCCCCTAAGTAGCGCAAGCGCACAGGAAACACACCACCGGAAGTGGAGGTCATGTGACACAGGGCGGTACAGCCCTGGCGGAAGCGCCAGTACCCGTGCCCCGCAGCTGAAGCTGAGACTCGGTACGTGCAGCCAGCGCGGCTCGGGTCCCGGGAGGGCGGGGTCGGTGCTCCTGGCGGGCTGGCACCCGCGGAAGGGGTCGCTCTCACTACCGGCGCGTCATTGGGGGGAGGCGGGGCAGCCCCCATGGTGAGTGCGGAAATCCCCGCCCCCTGCTGTGGGGCTGGGCCCTCGCTGGCCTCCCAGCCCCATTGCTGGGAAAGGGCAGGGGGTAGTCTCGTCCCAGCCCTACCGGGAGGGGGGTGCAGCATGGAGGCACGTGCGAGGGCGGTCACATGGCCGATGCCCCCTGTTCTTCATTAGGCGCCCTTGCCTGGACCAAAAAAAGTTAAATTAGACTGGAAAAGGTATGAGAAGAGCCCCAACAACGGCTGTGGGTATGGTACAGTATCCGTCTGAGGAGAAATTAAAAACGCCTCGTCCCTGAGGGCAAGGGCACGGGGTACGTGCAGTTGCTCACTCTGTGGTTGGTCCATACGTGACATGAATGTATCTGGGCTAATGGCTTGAGTCTGTAGCGTAGCCCTTGAGTTACAGGACAGTAACTCAGACTAAGCTGAGCTGCTACCTTTTATAATGGTCTAGCACTTGAAACATGCCTGTTAGGGTTAGGGGGATGGGAGTTCTTCCACCCGCAGGGTGATGACCTCTTTTGCTCAGTGTGGGGTATTGACACCAGTGTTCTCTCTTAAGCTGTGCAGTAGCACTGCTTCACAGTTGATTAATCAGCTGTGATTAGAGTTGATTAATCTACACTAGGGCTAAAGTTGACCTAAATTACTCAAATCCAGCTACATGAATAATGTAGATGGAGTCTGTGTATCTTAGGTTGACTATCTGTGGCATCTACACTGCACCGGATGGATGCGAGAAACTTTCTTATTGGCTTACTTTAGGCTTTTCTCTCTGGTGGGAGCACATTCAGTAGTCGATTTAATGGGGCTTCACTAGACCTGGTAAATCAACTCCCACTGGATTGACCACCACAGCAAGACTCCCACAACTAGTAAACACAAGCCCTGAGAGGATAAATGCTGGCCTCTGGAGAGACACATAGCTGTCACCTGAGACTGATCAGGAAACAGAAGGAGAGAGTCAAAAATTGAATCCATGGCAGCATAGCTGGGTGGCGAACTGGCTTGGCTTAAACTTTGCTTCTCTCTTCTAACCTAAGGATTTCCTGTGCTGGAAATCCACTTGTCTAACAAACCCTACTATGAATAGGCTGCCTGGTGTCATTCATTGGCTGATGTGCTTTGGTCTCTGAAGAATGTAAAAGGCTAACCAGAAGTCAGTCTAAGATGGACTTTCTGGGAGATCTCCTGGTGTAAAACAGTAGTGTTGGCAATGAACAGCAATCTTTAAGTGATCCATCCTCGGTTGTCCACACTCAGCTTCCAGCAAGCAGAAGCTAGCAACTCATGGGCTGTCTCTAGACTGCATCCCTTTTCCGTAAAAGGGATGCAAATTAGACACATCGCAATTGCAAATGAAGCAGGGATTTAAATCCCCCCCCTGCTTCATTTGCATAAACATGGCTGCCGCTTTTTCCCGGTTCGGAGCTTTGCTGGAAAAAAGCGCCAGTCTAGACAGGGATCTTTCGGAAAATAAACCCTTTTCCGAAAGATCCCTTATTCCTTATTTTAAGAGGAATAAGGGATCTTTCGGAAAAGGGTTTATTTTCCGAAAGATCACAGTCTAGACTGGTGCTTTTTTCCAGCAAAGCTCCGAGCCAGAAAAAAGCGGCAGACATGTTTATGCAAATGAAGTGGGGGGGATTTAAATCCCCGCTTCATTTGCAATTGCGATGTGTCTAATTTGCATCCCTTTTACGGAAAAGGGATGCAGTCTAGACACAGCCATGGAGCTGTATCCCTGACCTTCTTAAATCATAGAATCCTAGGGTTGAAAGAGACCTCACGAGGTCACTGAGTCACACCCCCTGTTAAAAGCAGGACCAACCCTAACTGAATCCAAAGCCAAGGCTTTGTCAAGCTGGGACTTAAAAACCTTTAAGGAAGGAGATTTCACCACCTTCCCAGGTAACCTATTCCAGAGCTTCGCCACCCTCCTCGGGAAGTAGTTTTTCCTAATATCTAAACTAGATCCACCACCCTACTGCAACTTAATACCATTGCCCCTTGTTATGCTCTCCTACTGGGTAGCAATTCAAAGTTCAGATGGAAACAAAGGTGTGCATGAAAATTATAAAATTATTCTAGACAATTCTCACTTTTACACAAGGTAGCCAAAAATTGCTGCAGAGTACAATTAAAAAACACTGTGCTGTATGATACCCATCTTACTGTGATGCAGATTGCTCCAGACCCTTGGCTGCCGGTGACAGTTTGTGACTCCAACCCAGGCATGAAGGTCAATGCATAGAAAGGCAGTGTTGTGCTGCAAAAGTGCTGTTACTCTAGCAAAGCCTGCTCCCTTCCACACACTCACATGTCGGAAGCTGGCACCTCTCCTGATATTTATGCAGGCAGGGGATTCTAACACTTTAATTGCTATAATAGCTGTGCCCTTTGTATGGTGCTAGGACGGGTGATGCAGATATGTGGTCCGAAGTACAAGTCCAGAACTGCTGCGATTAAGGTTTCCAAAGAAGAAAAATTCCACTCACACCCACCCCACCCCCTATGTCACACAGTATGCCTGCCCAAGCTCCCTGCCCATGCACATGAACATGCATCTAATTGTCCCCCATGTTTGTATGGATACACCTGATGCTCCACCCTGCTTGTATTAGTAAGCACACACCTGACTGTCTCTCTTCCCCCTCCTCCCCCCCCATATGTTAGTGAGTATGTTAAGAATCCCTCCTGAGAGCAGAAAAGGGCCAAGTGAGACTCACTTTCCTGACATTCATAGGGGGCTCGTCTACACTGGCCCCTTTTCCGGAAGGGGCATGTAAATTTCACCTATCGTAGTAGGGAAATCCGCGGGGGATTTAAATATCCCCCGCGGCATTTAAATAAAAATGTCCGCCGCTTTTTTCCGGCTTTTAAAAAAGCCGGAAAAGAGCGTCTACACTGGCCCCGATCCTCCGGAAAAAGCGCCCTTTTCCGGAGGCTCTTATTCCTACTTCAAAGTAGGAATAAGAGCCTCCGGAAAAGGGCACTTTTTCTGGAGGATCGGGGCCAGTGTAGACGCTCTTTTCCGGCTTTTTTAAAAGCCGGAAAAAAGCGGCGGACATTTTTATTTAAATGCCGCGGGGGATATTTAAATCCCCCGCGGATTTCCCTACGATGACTAGTGAAATTTACATGCCCCTTCCGGAAAAGGGGCCAGTGTAGACGTAGCCAGGGTGTTTGCAGTCCTGGAACCAAAGGTAAGGGCTTCACATGAATGCTTGGCTTACTGTTCTTCAAGCTCCTTGTTATCTGATGGGGCCATTCCCATGCAAGGCTGATGCTGAGTTAACAAGTTTAATGTTTTCCCAGGTATCACATTTGCCTCTGTCAGACCTGGGTTCAGCTCTGTGTTTGCTTCCTCAGTGGCTCAGCTCTTCCTGTTCCCATGCAGCATGTAGAATTTCCGAGTTACTCAATGACAGGCAACCTTGTGTCTCAGGATTTCCAAGTGTGGGCTCCACGAGGAGTAACGGTAGTTCGGAATAGAGAGCCTAATCCAAACTACCTACTCCGTGCCGCGTGTAGCCGCGGGCACGGAGTCCGAACTACCGGGGCTTTAAAAATGGTGGCGCCCGGCAAGATGCAAATGAAGCCCAGGATATTTAAATCCCGGGCTTCATTTGCAACTTCGGATGCCTACATTAACCACCCTAGTTTGAACTAGGGTGGTAGTGTAGACATACCCAGAAATAGAAATGTAGCCTTGTTAGTCTGGTGTAGCTAAAACAAAATACAGGGCTATGTAGCACTTTAAAGACTAACAAGATGGTTTATTAGATGATGAGCTTTCGTGGGCCAGACCCACTTCCTCAGATCAAATAGTGGAAGAAAATTGTCACAAGCATATATACCAAAGGATACAATTTTAAAAAAAAATGAACACCTATGAAAAGGACAAATCAAATTTCAGAACAGAAGGGGAATGGGGGGGGGAGGGTAAATGTCTGTGAGCTAATGATATCAGAGGTGATAATTGGGGAAGCTATCTTTGTAATAGGCAAGATAACTAGATCCTTTATTCAAACTCAGGTGTAAAGTGTCGAATTTTAACATGAATAACAGTTCAGAGGATTCTCTTTCAAGTGCAGTCTTAAGAGGCTTTTGAAGCAGGATGCAGGTAATTAAGTCGTTGAGACAATGTCCTTTCTGGTTGAAATGGCGAGAAACTGTTTTTTCTTTGTGATCCTGTCGAATATCGGTTTTGTGGGCATTGATCCTTTGGCGAAGTGTCTGAGACATTTGTCCAATGTACATAGCAGATGGACACTTTCGGCACATGATAGCATAAATTATATTTCTGGATGCGCAGGAATGTGTGTTCTTGATCTTATAACTCCCTTGGTTAGGTACAATAATGGTGGTAGCAGAGTGAATATGTGGACAAAGCTGGCAACGGGGTTTGTTGCAAGGGAAGGTACCAGGGTTGGTATTAGTGTGGTATGTCCTGTGGTTGTTGGTAAGAATCATCTTGAGGTTAGGTGGTTGTCTATAGGAGACTATGGGTCTGTCTCCCAGAGCCTCTTGGGCTGTGTCTACATTGGCCCCTATTCTGTAATAGGGATGCAAATGTAGCACTTTGGAATAGGCAAATCCGCGGGGGATTTAAATATCCCCCGCGGCATTTGCATGAACATGGCTGCCGCTTTTTTCCGGCTTGTAGATAAGCCGGAGAAAAGCGCCAGTCTGGACGCGATCCTCCGGAAAATAAGCTCTTTTCCGGAGGATCTCTTATTCCTACTTTCAAGAGATCCTCCGGAAAAGAGCTTATTTTCCGGAGGATCGCGTCCAGACTGGCGCTTTTCTCCGGCTTATCTACAAGCCGGAAAAAAGCGGCAGCCATGTTCATGCAAATGCCGCGGGGGATACTTAAATCCCCCGCGGATTTGCCTATTCCAAAGTGCTACATTTGCATCCCTATTACGGAATAGGGGCCAATGTTGACACAGCCTTGGAGTTTAGTATTCTGTTCCAGTATAGGCTGTAGTTTATTGATAATGTGTTGGACGGGTTTAAGTTGGGGGCTGCAGGTGATGACAAGTGGTGTTCTATTGTTGGTTTTCTTGGGTCTGTCTTGAAGTAGATGGTTTCTAAGTATTTGTCTGGCTCTTTCAATTTGCTTTTTTATTTCTCCGGGTGGGTAGTTGAGGTTTATAAATGCTTGGTAGAGATCCTGAAGTTTCTGGTCTCTGTCAGTGGGATTAGAGCAGTTGTGGTTGTATCTAAGGGCTTGGCTATAGATGATGGATTGTATGGTGTGTTCTGCATGGCAGCTGGAAGCATGTAGGTAACTGTATGAGTCAGTGGGTTTTCTGTAGAGAGTGGTGTCTAATTTTCCATTGTTGATTTGTACTGTGGTGTCCAGGAAATGGATCTCTCATGTAGAATGGTCCAGGCTGAGGTTGATGGTGGGGTGTAGGTTGTTGAAATCTCTGTGGAATGTCTCCAGTGTTTCTTGGCCATGCGTCCAGATCATAAAGATGTCATCGATGTAGCGTAAGTAGGATCTCGTTATCTTACCCATTACAAAGATAGCTTCCCCAATTATCCCCTCTAATATCATTAGCTCACAGACATTTACCTTCCCGCCCCCCCCCCCCCCATTCCCCTTCTGTTCTGAAATTTGATTTGTCCTTTTCATATGTGTTCATTTTTTGTAATTGTATCCTTTGGTATATATGGTTGTGACAGTTTTCTTCCACTATTTGATCTGAGGAAGTGGGTCTGGCCCACGAAAGCTCATCATCTAATAAACCATCTTGTTAGTCTTTAAAGTGCTACATAGTCCTGTATTTTGTTTCCACTCAGAGATGGCACTGGCATGTTCTGTATCTAATAGCCTTTCTTTTGTGATGCCAACAAATCAAAGAATCTCTCCTCCTGCCAGCAAAGCAGTTAGCATTTTCACTGATAACTGCAGTCTCTGTTAAGAATGTTGAATGTTAGAGCGGTTATTTGGCTAATCGTGTAGTCAGTACAGTTTGTATCGACTACCTCAGGGGTGGGCAATAATTTTTAAAAGGGAGCCACCCTGGAAGGGGAGGGACCTCAAGTGGAAGGGATGGGGCCAGGAACCTTCTTGTGCTTCATGCCCCCACCCCTATCCTGATTGGCCTGGGGTGGGGGAGCACGAAAATTCTTTCCCCTTCTGCTCCTCCCCCTAGAGAGAAATGCCAGTTGTTTTAAAAGTGCCTAGCAGAAGACCTTATGCACTTTCCCTGCCCCTAGGCCAATCAGGACCTGGGAGCTGGGGAGCGTGCTGTATCCTTGCCTCTGTGGGCTGGATCTGGCCCGCTAAGCAGGTTGATCTGGCCCGCGAAGGCCCTGCCACTCCCCCAACCCCAGGCCAATTAGGGCCTGGGCCCAGGGGAAGTGCAGGACGTTTCCTCCTCCCCGCCAGGAGCACATGGTGCTTTGAAGCACCGTGTGCTCCTGGCAGGGTGGGAGGAGACTTTGCACACTGCCCCATCCCTAAGCCCTGATTGGCCCGTGGGCGGGGGAGCACTGGAAGGGAGCATGGGCTAGGGTTGCCAGGTATCCGGTATTGACCTGGATAGTCTGGTATTTTTTGCCTCCTGTCCGGTAAAAACATTCAGAAAATACCAGACACCTAAAATGTCCAGTATTTTCTGATTATTTCCCCCACCCCACACACCCCTAGGAAGGAGGTGAAAATCCCGGGTGCTGTCTTGCGCAAGACCTTTTGCACAAGAACTCTTGTGCAAGAGCACGCCCACGCTGCCATGCGCTTTTGCGCAAGAGCGTCCATGGCAGTATGGATGTTCTCTTGCGCAAGAAAGCTCTGATGGCTATTTTAGCCATAGGGGTTTCTTGCACAAGAGGGTTTATTCCTCATGGGGAGAGGAATAACTTTTGCACTAGAAGCTCTCTCTTCTGATGCTTTACGGTAAATTTACTTGAGCAAGAACACGCGTGCAGTGTAGCTGCTCCTCAAGTTTTTGCACAAGAACAGCCGTTCTTGCGCAAAAAGCCTGCAGTGTAGACGTAGCCAGTGTCAGGTTGGGAGATTGAAAGGGCAAGGAGACTTCACATGCTCCCCACACCTAGGTCCTGATTGACTTCAGCAAAGCAGCAGCATCTCTTGCTGGAGGTATCCAGACATATGCTTATTTGCTACAAGACACAACTCTAAATCTCAGAGGTTTTGCTCCAGCAGAAGCAGGTGGTCAGTGTACCTTGGATGCCTTCCTTCTACACTGGAAAATAGGCTCCTCCATTCCCAGTTCCTCCAATTCAGAGTCTAAACAAAGCCATAATTATTCTGGGCAGGATAACAGTAGTTTTCAGATCTACTGCAGCAGTCACAAGCAGTTCATCAGCCTCTCCCAGTAATTCCACACCTGTTGACCCAGCACATATGTTGGATTTGCCATCCAGATTCATATTTTCTCCTTGTGACACCATGGCTTATGGATTTTGACAGATCTGGGACTCTCCTGTTTTGTAAGAGTAGGAGATTCCAATGAACTCTAAGAAACAGTCAGCTCAATAGTGTAAAGATCATAAATGGAAAAGAGCCTCCTTGTGAGCAACTCACCACCACAAACCCAGCCTCAGTTTCTTTTCAGTTTACAGTGGAGTGTTTGCACCATTATAAGCATATGGGACTTCAGTCTAGTACTGACTCGCCACACATACGGAGTTCCTGGTGCTCTCCTGAGCCTCTTTCATGTAAGAATCTATGAAGGTGGAAGGAGATGAAGGCTCTCGTGGTTGCTTTATATGGCTGTTTACAAAGAGAGAGTGTATCCTTCACCCACATCCGGCATTGCTTCTCAGGCTAGACACACAATTCCATCTTAACCAGTCCATAATCTTGCTAATATTTTCCCCTAGACCTTGTTCTTCCTTAATTAAGATGCTGACATTGGATGCTAAGAAGTCATTTGCTTTCTATGGGTATGTCTACACTACAGCGCTAGTTCGAACTAACTTAGTTCGAATTAGTTAATTCGAACTAAGCTAATTCGAACTAACGCGTCTAGAACTAAAAACTAGTTCGAATTAGCGTTTTGCTAATTCAAACTAGCAAGTCCACATTGAGTGGACTCTGAACAGGGCTTAAGGATGGCCGGAAGCAGTGCCGGCAGGGCATAAGAGAAGGACTTAGAGCATGGAGATGCTGTCTCAGGCTAGCCGAGGGCTGCGCTTAAAGGGTCCCGACCCCCACCCCGGACAGACAGTTCTAAGGGGTGCCCCGCTTGCAAAGAAGTTCTGGCTTGGAGTGCCCGGAGTACCCACACTGGGCACATCACACCACTCGGCCATCAGCCCGGCTGCACTTGCCGCAGGCTGCCATCTGGGGAGAGGGGGCAATCAGGGGGCTGCAGGAGAGCTTCCACCCCCAGAAGCCCGCAGAGCCAGCCCAGTCCTCCCCATCGGGGGCTCGTACCCCATTCCTCCCTCACCCCCTTCACCTTATCCTTCCCTAGCCCCCCTTCTTATTGATGTACAAAATAAAGATAACGTTTCTTCCTAAATGGAATCTGTCTTTATTGAACAAAACTGGGGGAAGGAGGTGGGAGAGGGGAAGAGAGAGGCTGGGAGAGGGGAGGGCAACTAACATGATCAGGGGTTGGGAACAGGTCCCAGATGAAGAGAGGCTACAGAGACTGGGACTGTTCAGCTTAGAAAAGAGGAGACGGAGGGGGGACAGGATAGAGGTCTCTAAAAGCAGGGGTTGGGTGGAGAGGGTGCATTCAGAAAAGTTCTTCCTGAGTTCCCATAAAGAAGGACTAGAGGACACCAAAGGAAAGGAATGGGTATCAGGCTTGAAACTAGTAAGAGAAAGTTGTTGTTCTTCCCAAAGCAAATAGTTAACCTGCAGAACTCCTTGCTGCAGGAGGCTGTGAAGGCTACAACTACAACAGAGTTGAAAGGGAAGTGAGATCAAGTCATGGAGGTTGGGTCCATGGAGTGGTATTAGCCAGGGGGTAGGAGTGGTGTCCCTGCCCAAGGTTTGTGGAAGGCTGGAGAGGGATGGCACGAGACAAATGGCTTGGTCACTGTCTTCGGTCCATCCCCTCCAGGGTCCCTAGGGTTGGCCGCTGTCGGCAGACAGGCTACTGGGCTAGATGGACCTTTGGTCTGACCCAGGACGGCCATTGTAAGCTCAGGGCTCAGGGTCGGGGGTCTCAGTGGACCCCCTTGATTTTCATGCACACCTGCTCCTGGGTGGCCAGGCTGGCAGCTCTCCTACCCTAGACGGCCACTTTCCTGTGCCTAGTGCGGAGATCGTGGACGAGGTCCACGATGTCCGCACTAGCCCAGGAAGGTGCCCGCCTCTTGCGGTCCAGGGCAAGCTCCTGGGAGCCGCCAGCCTGGTCCCGGGAAGAGGGGGTGGGCTGGGGGACATCGGGTGGGTGGCTCTGTGCTGTGCCAGGTGCAGGGTCTGCTGGCTGGGTGCTGGCAGGCTTGCACCTGGCATGGGCACCGTAGCCAGCCCGTGCCCCTTTAAGAGGTCCGGGGCCGGGAGGGGGGCATAGAGTTTCCCTGGTGTTGGCCAGAGTGGCCACCAGGGAAACCTGGGGAGGGCTAGCCTCCCACTAGTTCGAATTAAGGGGCTACACACCCCTTAATTTGAACTAGCTAGTTCGAACTAGGCTTAATCCTCGTAAAATGAGGTTTACCTAGTTCGAACTAAGCGCTCCGCTAGTTCGATTCAAATTCGAACTAGCGGAGCGCTAGTGTAGCGCCTAGGAAAGTTAGTTCGAACTAACGTCCGTTAGTTCGAACTAACTTTTCAGTGTAGACATACCCTATTAGACTAGGTCTGTGAGTACAGGGATTCACCTAGATTCTTTGTCTCTTGCAGGAGAGAGAAGAAATCAGGTACTCACATCCCAGTGTCTTTCCAAGTAGATTAGACTCTTTACTGACAAGGGTTATAAATACACCATAAGGACAGACTTGACTTGGGCCTGTCTCTTATATATTGTCATTTTGGAGGACAATATGTAAGAGACAGAACTGCTGCCTGGAGCTCAGCTCATGGTTTCCCAGGGTGTTAATCCCTGGATTGTGCATCTAGGTTGGCTGCAGTATTTGGTGAGGTGGCGCTGCAGCACTTACCTAGCAAGGCCTCCTTGTCCCACTCCACTCACTGTGGCTCTTCAAGATAGATGCTGCATATTCATGCTCCCTACCTGCCTTGCCTCTTGCTCAGAATCCTACCTACATTTGGCCTTGAGGAGGTGGTGGGAGGGACTGAGCCCAGAACATGCTAAACCTCTGCTTTTATAGCCTTGCCTTTGAAGGGTCAGGACCAGGGAATGGGAGAGGCACAAGAGAACTCCACTGTGAGAAGTTCAGGTTGCAAGGCTGTATGTTCCTGAAGGAGTGAACGTGCAGAGTCCATTTCCAAGATCTCTTACAGGTCAGCATTTCCAAATGCTGCCTGCCATGGGCACCAGCTTCTTCTGGGCACCCACTGCTCTGCCCCAGGCTTAGCCTCCACTTGATGTCTTCCCTCATGCTCCCACCCTCTTCCTGCCTCTGTGCCAGGCTCCACTCCTTCCCCCAAGTTATCACCTCTTTCCCACCTCTTCCTGCACCTCTCCTGAGCATACCCTGCTCCTCCCTCCTCCTCCTCTCTCTCTCTCTTTTCTCTCCCCCCCCCCCCCCCCCCCCCCCCCCCCCCCCGCCCAACCTCCTGCACACTGTGAAACAGCTGACTGCAGTGGGTAGGAGGCACTGGGAGGAGTTAGCTTCCCGTGGAAGCTAAGCACCAGTTAACTTTTTTTAGTTGAGGGAGGGGAGGCTGTGCTGTCTGCAGTTTAACTGTTGGCGTAGAAGGGGGTCTAGAAGAAAGAATAGATCTGGAATCCAGGGCTTCTGGGTACCGTTCTGTCACTGTCTCTGTGGCTGCCCTTGGATAAGGCATTTAATTTTGCTGTGCCTTAATTCCACATTTGTAATATGAGGATAATGTGTCTTGCCTCCTCCCACTGGGTTGGCAAGGTGAACTCCTGTCATGCTGGGAGGCATGCTACAGTTGGGAGCACTATGGAACATCCTGTATCCACAGGTCCCTAGCATGCATTGACTAAGGACTTTTCTGATATATCTGATACTGTTCTGGGACAGACGAAAGAGCCAGTGGTAGCACCATATCCAACCTTAGACACCTGCAGTGGTGAGAGAAGATCCTGCAAGATAGCTCTGGCCTCTGATCCGTTACCATATCTCCATGGTTCTACTGTCTGGGATATGCACAAACTGTATAAAAAAAAAGTGCAAGGGGCAGCAGCAGGGTTTAGTTGGCATCAGAAGAGGGATTTTGTGGTGGGAAAGAGTCTGACTACTCCAGCATGGGAGTGAAGAGGGGCTGGCTGTTCTGGCTGGCAGCAGAAGAGGGGGCCAGCTGCTCTGGTGGTGGAGAGGCAAGGGGGCCATCTGTTCCAGTGAGAGGGAGAAGAGAGTCTTGCTGCTCTGACAAGGGGAAGAAGGCTCAGCCACTTTAGTGGCAGGGAAGGAGCTCACCATTCTGTCGGAGGCGCCTGGCCACTGTGGCAAGGGGGAGTGGCTGACCGCATAAGGGGGAGTGACTGGTTATGTTGTTCTGCACTTGCCTTTTGCAACAGGAGTGTGTGCTGGTGACTCTACCCCTGAAGTTGCCTCTATGGATCCTGCTGCTGTCTCACCCAGCATGAGCTGCTGCTGTGCCTGGCTTCTTGTGCTGCTGGGGACGACTCTGCTTGGGGCAGCTCACAGACTGGGGCTGATCTACCAGCTCTGGCATAAGGTAAAACTGAGACAGTGCCTGCCTCCTTTTACATAGATGCCTGCCATGGGAGGGGATGTGGGTGCATGAGGAGAGTTTGGGTAACATCTGCACTGAGATCCCAGGACTGACTCACTGCACTGGTGGCTGCTCGCTTATGTGCAGATGAGGCTGCTGAGGACAGTGCACGTGGTAAGGCTGTTCCCCAAGCATAAGCTCTCACATATGCCCAGGTGGTGGCAATTCCTATATCAAATCTGTGGGTTTGGTGGAAAGGTCTCCCTAACCTGTGGCGTTCGTGCTCAGATATCCCATATTCCCAGGCCTGTTCTCACACTAGCTCTCACCCAGGGTAGCAGGATATCAAAGGATCTCTCTGTGTTTGAGTCCCATGAGTAGGGGCCCTAACAAATTCTCGCTCCATTTTTGGTCAGTTTCACAGATGGAGGGTTTTAAAATTAGTTTAATATGTTCTGATGTTTACATCTGTCATTTCAGGGTGTTGTAACCAGCAGGGTCCTGACCCAATAGGCAGGTCACTAAAGCTATTGTAGGGTGGTTGTGGGATTGTACCCTTACTTCTACCCTGCTGCTGGCAGAGGTTCTCTCTTCAGAGCTGGGCAGTCAAAGTGGAACAGTGCTGGCTGGGTGCCCAGCTCTGAAGTTGGTGCTGTTGCCAGCATCAGCACGGGTAGGAGGGTGGATTCCCATAGGTTTGGTTTTTCATCAGTGTCCTGTTGCAGCACAGGGAAGTGACAGTGGGAGCCAGGAAGCTTCTTTCATCCAGGGGAAGATTCCGTAGGTAGCCACCCCAGTCCTCCTCATCGGAGGCTCGTGCCCCCTTCCACTTACTCCTCCCTAGCCCCCCTTCCTGATGTACAAAATAAAGGACACTTGTGGTCAAAAATAGAAACTCTCTTTATTTAACAAAACTGGGAGGGGGGATTAACCTCTGGGGAGACTGGGAAAAGGAGGTGGGAGAGGGGAAGAGAGAGGGTGGGAGAGGGGAGGGGGAAACCTGGGAGGAGGGAGCTGGAAGGAGGAAGCCAGGGGAACAAGGAGGAGGGGAAGTATCAAACTATGGTACGCCATATCTTCAGTACTGTGTACAGATGTGATTTCCTCACCCCAGAAAAGATATTTTGGCCTTGGAAAGGGTTCAGAAAAGGGCAACTAAAATGATCAGGGGTTTGGAACAGGTCCCATATGAAGAGAGGCTAAAGAGACTGGGACTTTTCAGCTTAGAAAAGAGGAGACTGAGGGGGGATATGATAGAGGTCTATAAAAGCATGAGTGGTGTGGAGAGGGTACATAAAGAAACGTTCTTCATTAGTTCCTATAACAGAAGGACTAGAGGACACCAAATGAAATGAATGGGTAGCAGGCTTCAAACTAATAACAGACAGTTCTTCTTCACAAAGCAAATAGTCAACCTGTGGAACTCCTTGCTGCAGGAGGCTGTGAAGGCTACAACTAGAACAGAGTTTAAAGAGAAATTAGATAAAGTCATGGAGATTAGGTCCATGGAGTGGTATTAGCCAGGGGGTAGAAATGGTGTCCCTGGCCTCTGTTTGTGGAAGGCTGGAGATGGATGGCACGAGACAAATGGCTTGGTCATTGTCTTCGGTCCATCCCGTCCAGGGTAGCTAGTGTTGGCCACTGTCAGCAGACAGGCTACTGGGCTAGATGGACCTTTGATCTGACCCAGTACGGCCATTCTTATGTTCTAAGCTCAGGGCTCAGAGTCAGGCGTCTCAGTGGGCCACCTTGATTTTCATGCAAACTGCTCCTGGGTGGCCAGGCTGGCAGCTCTCCTGCCCTGGACAGCCACTTTCCTGTGCCTAGTGCAGAGGTCGTGGATGTTGGACGCCTCCCCCCAAACCTGGATGAGGTCCACGATCTCCGCACTAGACCAGGCGGGCGCCCACCTCTTGCGGCCCCGGTCACCAGCCTGGTCCCAGGAAGAGGCGGAGGTCTGGGTGGCAGCGGGCGGCTGGCTCGAGCCGTGCCAGGTGCAGGGTCTGCTGGCTGGGTGCTGGCAGGCTTGCACCTGGCACGTTCACCGTAGCCAGCCCGTACCCCTTTACGGGCTCTGGGGCTGGGAGGGGGGCAGACAAGTTTCCCTGGTTGTGCCCAGAGTGGCCACCGGGGCAAGCTGGGAAGGGCTAGCCTTCCACTAGTTCGAATTAAGGGGCTACACAGCCCTTAATTCGAACTACTTAATTCGAACTAGGCTTAGTCCTTGTAGAATGAGGTTTACCTAGTTCGAATTAAGTGCTCCGCTAGTTCGAATTAAGTTCGAACTAGCGGTTTGCATGTGTAGCGCTTATGAAAGTTAATTCAAACTAATGGCTGTTAGTTCGAATTAACTTTGTAGTGTAGACATACCCTAAGTGGTTATCCCTGGATCCCAGTATGTGCTGGAGCTACAGCCCTCTGGCCATTAGCACCATCTCTGCCCTGCACAACGTTCCCCCACAGTGTTCATGGGGAGCCACCCAAACCCAGCACTCCCAGTTGGTGTCCTGACCACCGCCCAGAATCCTGCCTTGCCAGGCCAGCACTCTGCCAGTCTGTATTCTAGCCCAGCGCCCACCCCCCCCTCCTACTTCAAAGGGTTGGGGCTCTGATGGTTCCTATTCTTCTCAGGCAGACCCGAAGAGTACCCGGCATGGTGGGGAGCTTGTTGCAGAGGTCCTGAAGGCCCATGGGGTGCGCTACTTGTTCACACTAGTAGGAGGCCATATTTCACCTATTCTGGTGGCCACTGAGAAGCTGGGCATCCGTGTGGTGGACACGAGACACGAGGCCACCGCTGTGTTTGCTGCCGATGCAGTCGCCAGGCTCTCAGGTATGCACTGCTCATGATCTCAGGGACATTGTCTAGGGTGCTCCCTACATCTCCCGTAGGCTGAGCTCTTCCCTGTCCCAACTCGGTTCATCTGTGCCCAGCTCACCGGTCTGTATCTGCTGGTGGGAATTACTATGACTGCAAGGCATGGAGAAAGGGGAGTTGGGGATGCAGATGGACTGACTCCATTATATGAATTTAGCTGGGTGCAGTGGGACACACTGTGGGACCTTCCTCCTAAGGCAGGGCATGACAGTGGGGCAGTGACCATCTTATCCCAGTGGTATCACTGGATTCCTTGGGTGCAGCCTGGGACTGGGGGATTACTATGCCCCCTTAACTCTTCAGCCTGTGTTGTCTCTCATTACGCCTTGCTAGTGCCAAGCTGCAAACCGCTCCAGGTGCTGTTATCACTCAGCACAACTGCATATGGAGCCCCACACCCAGCTAGATTACATAACTGCTCCCAGAGCCACTCATGAATCACACAGAAAGACACTTTCCAGGTTCCCCCAGCACAGAGATATATCATCTTGATCAGTGCAAATTTGTTAGTTGGTTCACCATTTAATCTATGTCCCAACCTTTGTAAACCTGAACAGATTTACCAAATGCTTTAGGAAAACTCAACTGGTAAAGATAAACAGTAAAACAAGTTTGATTACAAAAGGTAGATTTTAAATTATTATTAGTGACAGGCAAAAAGTCAGCTAGTTACCACAGGAAACAAAATAAGTGCATAATCTGAATCTTAAAGATACTAGATGGTATTCAGATCAATCAGTTTTCTCACCTCAGAGGATATGGTTGTTCAGGATACGCAAGTTTCACCCTTGGAAAGTAATCCAGTTTTCTCTGTTGCAGTCATCAGGCTTCTGAGCATCCTTGGTGCTTGCAACATGGGTGATTGGGCAACAAAATGGCAGATTAAATTCAATGTTTATAAATGCAACAGTGGTTTTCAAACAATCATAAGCACCTTCTAGTGCAGGGCTACTCAACTTTGGAAGCCCCCAGGGGCCATGATACCCACAGCACATGCTGAGGGCCGCAACTTAAGCGCGGCTGCAAATATATGCAAGTATTGATCCAAATATATGCAAATAGTATCTTTCATACTGACGGGCATGAATACAAAGATTAAGGCAAGACTACACAACACACAGACCTCATTTAAGTCAGTCCTGCTGATATTAATAAAATTCAATATTTACCTAATTTCTACCCATATGACAGCATTGGGGAGGGAGGGGGGAAGCTCTGCCGCCTCTTGCCATCCCCCACTCCTCCCCCTCTCTTCCTCCCTCAACTGGCCGGCAACACCTCCTTATGTGCAGATTCAGCTCTGTTTCTGGGAGGGCTCTGCTGCCTCTTGCTACCCACCCCTCCCCCCCAAACCGGTAGCAGTCAGGCACCGCGGGCCGCATGGAAAGGGGCCACAGGCCGCGTGTTGAGTAGCCCTATTCTAGTGCTTGCTCATGGCTATTCAGCATAAATAAGCTTGCTAGCCTCATGCACCGCAGTGTGACCGATTTCCATCAGCAGTATCTGTATGGGGCTGGCTCCCACACCCCCTGGAGTGGTGTGCACATGCCTCTTTATATAGGCATACCTCCTGCCAGACCTCCCTCCATTTTCAGTTCCTTCTTGCCACCAGTGACCGTGCTTGGGACTTCAGTGCTTCACTGCTTGCTATTGTGTCATCTTTGGCTAAGTCTATACTGCCACTTTCCTGTGCTGTAACTTTTTGGCTCAGGTGTGTTGTAAAACACACACCCTGCTTCCCCCAGCACAGCAAGTTACAGCATTGTTTGCTGCTCCACTCATAAAGGTGGTTTACATAGAGTGCTGGGAGATCTCTGTCCTAGTGCTCCTGTCATGGCCACACTTTCAATTTGAAGTTTTGATAAAGCCTTTATCTCAAGTAGTTAGTTGTCTGGCAATAGTTTCCCTCTAGTTCAGTGTTTCCCAATTGGTGCTCCGGGGACCCTGGGGTTCCGCGGAGCAAAACTAGGGGTTCTGTGAGGAGCTGGCACTCCCCCGCCCCCTCTGAAAGAGAGAGAGCCAGCAGACGCGTGGGCGGCGAGTTGTGTGGGCTCATGGTGCTCATGCTCCAGCTCTAACCCCTCCCCCCCCCCCCGCGTGTCCTCCCACCCCAGCCCCAGAGCGTTTCTCCCCTGTCCCGGTCCTGTCCCTGCCATGTGCAACCTTCACTGAGCTCCCCCTTGCTGGCTGCTGCTGCCCTGAGCAGCGTGCTCAAACCATTGGGTGGGGAGACACCTGGATGTGACGTAACACGGCCTGGGATTTTAAACCTGCTGGGCGCTGTGTTGTGCTGCATGGCTGAGTTGCGGGTTCGGAGTCTGGGGACCGAGCACAGACTCCGGCCCTGCAAAGTGGAAGGCAGAAGGTACGGGAATGGGAGGAAAGGGGCTTGTGCAGAGGGAAAGGGGAAGGGCTGGGAGAGGAAGGTGCTTGTGCGGAGGCGGAGGGGAAGGGGAAGGCACCAAAGGGACAGGGGTGGAGGAGAGACAAATGCCAGGGGGCCAAGTGCAGACAATGAGGAAAAAGGCAGGAGGGGAGGTCAGTGGGAGGGGGACAGGGTGATGCTGGAAGGGGACAGAGTAAGGGCATTGGGGGCTAGAGGGGTGAGGGGAGGTGCTGGGAGAAGGCTTGAAAGAAGGGGTGGGCATGAGGAAGGCCGGGATGGAGAAAGTCATGTGTGAGGGCACAGGGGCATGAGGAGAAAGGGGGCAGGGGAAGTGAGGGAAGGGGGAGGCACCAGGAGGGTACAGGGGTAAGGGAAGGTGCAGGTACCAAAGGATTCTGAGGGTGAAGCAGAAGGGCAGATAACTGCCGGGGAGGGACCACCATCAGAGGAGAGACACGGGGCAGGTGTGTAGAGGGAGGTGTTAGAAGAGGGGATGAGGAGGGGTAGCTCACATGATCAGAGTGGGGCTACTGGAGGAGTGGGCACAGGTAGGAGACGGGCTGGTGGAGGGGGACAGGTTGCAGGAGGTATGAGGACAGTGAGAAGAGCAGGAGTCAGGACAGCAGAGGAGGGTGAAGAGTGGGGGGGCAGCAGGCACCAGGGGAGCTGATGGAGCAAGGGGAGGAGACATGGCAGCAGAGGGAAAAGGTCGAGGTTTAAAAATATTTATTAATAACTTGTGTGGCACATCCAAACAAGCCACATGAATTCAGTACTGGTGCACAACACAATTCATTTTGTTCATGTGAAGAAACTCTTAGGCTCTGTCTACACTGGTTGTTTCTTGCGCAAGAACATCTTGTGCAAGAGTTCTTGTGCAAGAACACATCCATACTGCCATGTGCGAGCTGTGCTTTTGCACAAGAGCATCTATGGCAGTGTGGATGCTCTCTTGCCCAAGAAAGTGCCGATGGGCATTTTAGCCATAGGGCTTTCTTGCGCAAGAAATTTATGTTGCCTGTCTACACTGGCCTCTTCTGCAAGAATAATTGTGCAAAAGGGCTTATTCCTGAGTGGGAGCATCGTAGTTCTTGCGCAAGAAGTCCTTATTTCATACATGAGACCGACAGTGTACTTGCGCAAGGACACACGGCCAGTGTAGACAGGCAGCAAATCTTTGCGCAAGAGCAGCTGCTTTGGCACAAGATCATGCCAGCGTAAACACAGCCAAAGGGAGGGAGGAAGGCAGAGGCAGGGAATCGGCACTGGCTCAGCATGTCTGCATGGTTTGTGGGAAGGTGCAGGGAAATTGAGCTCAGCTGGGTTGCAGAGTGGGGAGGTTCGGGGAGCTGGGGTGGGTTGGGCTAGGGTGTGTGTGTGACTGTGACTGTGACTGTGACTCAGAGCTCAGTTTGACTGCAGGAGGAGGGAAGTGCCGGAAACTGGGGCTAGACTCAAGGGGAGTGAGGGGCAGGGAATCAGCTCTTGGCTCAGCAGTTTTGCGGGGCTTGGGGGAGGTGCAGGGAAACGGGGCTCAGCTGTGCTGTGGGGGAGGCATGCAGGGAACCAGTGCAGGGCTCAGCTGGGCTGAGGTGGATGGGGGAGGGCATACAGAACAGATGGTCAGCTCAACTGGGCTGTGAGGGGCTGCAGAGAACTAGTGCTGCACCCCCTTGGATTGTGGGGGATGGTTTTGGGGGAGGTGCAAGGAACCAGCAGGAGTGGGCAGCTCAGTTGGGTTCATGGGATAGAGGTGCAAAGAAGCCTAGTGGGGACGGGGGGGGGGGGGGCGCGCGGAACCAGGAGCCCTGAAATGACCTCCCCTGGACCAAAAATTCTTCATCTGGGACCAGTCAGGTCCAGAGGGTGCCAGATCAGGGAGGTCCAACTCCTACCCAAGTCTGCTCCTTGCACCCTACCCCCAATCTGCTCCTGCTCCCTCCCCCTGGCCAGACACCCTATATCCAGCCTGCTTCTGCACCCTACCTACCACCCAGACCTTGCCCCCTTCCGCCCTCCACCTCCTTCCCAGATCCTACACCCCATCCCTATCCTGCTCCTTGGCAGCCCTGCCATCCACCCTAGCACTGCCTTGGCCCCAGCACCTGGCCTCATACCCCAAAACTCAGCACCACCCTGGCCCTGGCCCCAGCACCCTGCCATCCACTCTAGCACCCAGCAGCACCCTGTTCCTTGTCCCAGAACCCTGCCAGTCACCCTAGTGCCCAGCAGTACCATGTCCCTGACCCCAGCACCCTGCCACCTGCCTGCCCCTGCACCTTGCCCCAGCACCCCGCCACCTGAGCCAGCATCCTTCCACCCAGCAGCACCCTCTCCCCAGCCCCAGCACCCACTAGCACTCTGTTCCCTAACCCCACCAGCACATCTGGGACCACATTAGTGAGGCTTGGGGGTTTTTGGAGGGTTTTTGTTTTGTTTTTTCAATCTCACTTGTGTGGCCCCTACTGCCTTTTCTGTGGGTCAGTGACCTTTGACTCAAAACAGGTTCCTCACCCCTCTCATATATAAAGACAATGCTAAAACCTTCTGAATTTGATATATTTTATTTAAAAATGAAGCCTGGCCAACAAGCCCTCAACTGGGACAAAACCCCCATTTCACTGCAGCATCATAACACTCCTGAACCACCTGACCCCAAATCTGAGCCTATCATACACTGGAACCTCCTGTCCTGAGCCTCTTACATCCCCAAACTCCTGCATCCCCACATCCTCAGTCTTCTGCTACAACATTCATCCACCATCCACACATCACAAATCTGTGTCCTGAGCCCATCATACTCCCAAACTTCTTGCCCTGAGTCCCTCACATATCCAGCCCAAACTCTTGCACCCTCACATCCACGAGCCCTAGCTTGCTCAGCACCCCAACCTTCCACCTGAACCCAACACTCCCCAGCCTAGAGCCCCCTCCCCGAGCCAACAGCCCCTTCTCCTGCATCCAAATTCCCTCCCAGAGCTTGTACTTCTCACCCCTTCCCACACCCAAATCCTTCATTCCCACCCCAGACCTCACTCTCACTAGGTTGAGACAGGTATAAGGGCTGGGGATAGCAAGTGATGGAGAGGAGGGGAACAGAGCAGATGAGGCCTCACGGAAGGGAGGTGGGGGGGGTGTGTGTCTCGGGGAAGGAATGTGATTTTCATGAATTGGTGGGTCCCTGTCTCCTCCCGCCCCCCCTCCCTTTTTTTGGGGGGTGGGGGGCTTGACAAACCTAGGGGTTCCTTGAAATTCTGAAAAGGGTTCCTCGGCCAAATAAAATTGGGAAACACTGCTCTAGTTAGTTAATTATTGTAGTTTAGAAAAGTTGTAAGTCCCTTGGGGACATTGGCTGGAGAGGAGGCTTACCCAGTTCCCCAAGCTTTAAGTTATGTAGTAACTGTGGCTGGCCCATGCCTCTTAGTGAACCTCAGAATAACTGTCTACAGTGCTTGGGAGAAACACTCTTTAGTGATAACTGCCACAGCTCGAAAAGGAGAGGGATATTCATTTTTGAAGGCTCTCCTGATGGAATCTGCTTTAGCACAGCTGGCAGCCACGTATCGCTGATCCTCGTCCTCGGCTCCAGATAAGAAGCCAAAGGTGATCACTAGAGGCAGGTCTTCACGCCCACAGGAGGAGAAGATCAAGCAGGCAACTGACACGGATCCTGCATTAGCAGCTCCATCCACCTCCAAAGGTTCTGTCTGAGTGGGATAGTCCATCCCACTCCTGACTGCCTACCCTGGCCAGTGGCAGCCAACTCAATGTCCCAATGGCTCTAGTGCTTCCCATGCCAGGGGTAGCCATGCCCCAACAAGGGAAAGCCCGTGGTTGGTCCACCTTGGTCCCCCGCATAGACAGCTCTCCCTCTTCAGTGGACTTTGTGCCACAAAACCCACTAACAGTCAGAAGACCCATAGCCTGGTGCAGTACCAAGGGCCCAAGGGTTCTTGGTGATTCAAGGCACTGGTAGCTGAGTGTAGACACATTTACCATATCTGGGAATGATTCTTTCTCTGGTCTAGTCACTGCTCCAGGGACAGGTCCTCTCCCCACTACATCATCATGTGGCAGGCACTGTCTAAATTCAAGTCCATCCTCAGAAAAGGAGGTCTGGGCTCTCACTAAAGAGAGCACTATAGCTGCCAGAGCAGAACTTCAGGTGGCATCTCATGGCTGACTTGGTGACCCATTCCATGATGACTGCTGTCTCCATGCAGAGGGTGTTTTGGCTGCTCTTCTCAGATCTCACCAATGTTCCTTCTAGTTTTTTCCATCTGCATGCAGAACAAATTTTGTTTGTTTGTGCACCTCCAGTAGAAACATGCTGCTGGCTGTGGTTGCTCTGCTAATCAGCTGGGCAGCCTTTGAATCTCTCCTGCATGGCCGCCCAAGTGCATAGCTTACAGGAAACACTGCTCTCCACAGTAGTGCAACAGTCAATTCAGTACCTTCCCTTTTACAGGGCCTCCCTCTTTGCTAAGTAAACGGACACAGTTACACACATTGAAAGACTCAACACAACCCTGCAGACATTGGGCTCACCCATAAAAAGATTAAGCCACTGCCGTATCAGCCTCAAGCTTCCCACTCCCGTCAGGAAGTAACACAGAGCAAGTTCAGAAGCTATAGGACAGTGGTCCCCAACCTTTCGTGGCTGCTGGGCATCCAGGGGCGGGGCTGCTCATTTGCCGTGCACCCGGGGGCGGGGCCACCCATGCACCCTGTGCCTGGGGCTGGCACCGCGCATGTGCCACACATCCAGGGCAGGGGCCACCCATGAGCCATGCACCCGGGGTCGGCACCACACATGTGACGCACGCTGGGGGGGGCAGCCCAGATGTTTTGGCGGGCGCACATAAATGCCCCGGCGGGTGCCATGGCACTGCGTTGGGGACCACTGCTATAGGAGTCAGAGTAAACCATCCCAGTCTCCATCCCAAGTGGGCTCCCTCGGGTGGGGGGGTGGGGCGGTGACGTACACGGCCAAGGGGCAGGGCTGTTTACATCCCGCCCCCCCTCCCCTTGCGGCGGCCCGGCTGAGGGGCACACCACTCAGTGCCACGGCCGGGGGAGGAGGAGGAAGGGGGGGGCCATGACGTACACAGCCCCGCCCCCTGGCCATGTACAACACTGCCCCACCTCCCTTCCTGTCCCACTGGGGCTCAGCTGAGCAGTGCAGCGCCAGCGCCACTCAGATGGGCTGCGGCTGGGGAGCAAGCGGCGGCAAGCGGCTGTTTGTGGTCCGGCTGCGGCCAGTGGCTGCGGCCCCCCCCTTCGCCATCCTAGCCAGCAACGTATCTCAAGCAAAACCGCTTCAATACCCCAGTGTTCCCTGTGTCATAGCCAGCACCACTTCTTACACAGGTGAGAAGTAATAAAACCCAGTCTCACCAACTCCAAACAGGTTCTCTCATTACCAAAGGACCAGCCACAGTCCCAGGTCAGTCTATACCTCAGATCTTACTTTTAAAAGAGCACGCTCTACCCATCCTTTAGACCAAAGGATTATAAAAAAAGAAAAGGTTGAGAGTGGGATTGTTGTATGTCATGTGCTTTCTTTAACAGTCATCAGGTTCTTGATGCAGGCTTTTAGCAGAGCTTACCAAACTTCTAGCTTAAAAGTCCCTGGAGTACATCCTATGTTAGGATGGGTCCACGAATCCTTCCGGGCCCTCTGTCCTTAGCCCAGGTGCTTCTAGAGCAGAGGGCAGGAGTGAAGACAAGATGGAGGCACCTCCAGGATACTTTTATAATCTTTACCCATGTGGAGGGAAAACCCATTCCTCTTCTGTATGCTGGTACCTCCCAAAATGGACTGATTACATGATCCACAAACTAATTTCCGTCCTTTTTATGCAAGGAGCTATGTAATCTCTAGGGCTACGTCTACACTGGCATCCTTTTCCGGAAATGTTTAAAATGGAACAGTTTTCCGTTATAAGTATTTCTGGAAAAAGCGCATCTACACTGGCAGGATGCTTTTCCGGAAAAGCACTTTTTCCGGAAAAGCATCCGTGCCAATGTAGACGCGCTTTTCCGCAAAAAAGCCCCAATCGTCATTTTTGCGATCGGGGCTTTTTTGCGGAAAAGAAATCTGTGCTGTCTACACTGGCCCTTTTCCGGAAAAGCACTGATGATTTTACAGTAGATCGTCAGTGCTTTTCCGGAAATTCAAGGGGCCAGTGTAGACAGCTGGCAAGTTATTCCGGAAAAGCGGCTGATTTTCCGGAATAAGTGGCCAGTGTAGACACAGCCTAGGTGTGTCTTTTCTAAGCAGGAGGCCATTGTGTGCTCTTCAAGTGTCAATTGGCAACCGTTAAGAGCCTTTGTCCATGCAGCATTGAGCAATCGCTCCTCCTTGTAGAAAACATTTAAAATATAAATACAAAGCCCATATTCACAACTTTACACATGCATATTGTACAAGTACATGAGTAGCCTGCATAGAGCCAGCATAGTGTGAGTGTTCATTTGACATCTCACATTGCCCACTTTGCACCAAATTTAGGGCAAAAACACACTAGTGGGTGCAACAATGATCTGCCTATTCATGTTAAAACCCAATAACGTGACAGCACGGCCACAGCAATGGGGCTGTGACTAGCTCACCCCAGCAATGGGCAGAGCATAACCATGGCAACGGGGCAGTGACCAGCTCACCCCAGCAATGGGCGGGGCATGGCCATGAAAACAGGGGCTATGGCCAGCTCACACCAACAAGTGGCAGCTCAGCCAAGCAATGCACAGATCATTGAGTACTCTTTTTGCCTGGGGGATCAAGGCTCATCTGGCTTCCAAACACCTGCCTTAACCACTAGACACCACTCCCATTGCTGCTTCACCCAGCTGCCTGCCTGCTATAGGCCTCGTGCAGTGCAGTTCATATAATCTGCCCTGCTGTGGGCTGGCGGCTCTGCGTTGCAGGGACAGTTGGAGTTGCTGCAGTAACAGCAGGACCTGGGGTAACCAACACTGTGACAGCTGTGAAGAATGCCCAGATGGCAGAGTCCCCGGTGTTGCTGATTGGCGGGGCAGCTGCGACACTGCAGAAGGTGAGTCCTTGCTGCTGCCAAGAGCAGGAGCGAATGCCATGCTGCAGCAGGTGGATCCCCATTATGGTGGACCCACCACACCACAGCAGGAAATCACTTCCTGCTCCAGCCTTGGGCAGCTGGAGCTGTCCAAACAGAAGGGTCAGTTGCTGCCGGTGTGTGGAGCAGGAGCAGTCTGGCACAGATCCTGCTGAGGGGGAAAAGAGAGAGACGTCTTGCATTTCTCACCCCCATCTCCTGTTGGCTGTGAGGTCTTGTCCCCTCAGCCCAAGGATTTCTGCTGCCCCGTTGCCAGATGGATAGTCAAAGGGATATGGCCATGGCAACAGAGGGCAGTGACAAGCTCACTCCAGCAATGGGCAGGGCATAGCCAGGGCAACAAGAGAGCAGTGACCGGCTTGCACTAGCAGTGGGAGGGGCATGGCTATGGCAGTGGAAACGGGCTGTTCTTAGTCCTCAGGGAGGAAGCAGCCTGGCTGGGGGCATCCTTGGGCATTGGGTTCTGCCGGGCTGTCAGACTGCAGTTCTGTCTGTCTGCGCAGGACCGGGGTGCTCTCCAAGACATCGACCAGCTGTGCCTCTTCAGGCCACTCTGCAAGTTCTGTGCGTCGGTGAGGACCGTGCGGGACATTGTCCCCACACTGCGAAAGGCCATCGTGGCAGCGCAGTCCGGCACTCCAGGTAAAAGCCTTTCTCCTGGGATTTATCCTCCTCTGCAGCAAAGGGGTTATTGGGCTGGGAGGTTTTCCTATCCCACATCTCGCTAGGTCTATCCCATTACCCTCTTGCTATCAGATCAAACTCACTTGATTGTAGGTCCCGGCCCTGTTTTCTGAGACTGCTGCAGGCTCCCAGGAACATGTACCCTTACCCCTGCCAGTGTTCCCAGCTGATCAGACAACTGGTTTCAATACCTTTCCATGAAGCTTAATCTGTGTTCCACTGTGGGTGCAAGCCCCAGGAGAGAGGAGCTGGAGAGTCAGTACCTGCTCTGAAAGTGGGGTTTGTATCAGGTCAGGGAACTGAACCTATACTTCCTCTCTGGTTCAGCAAGGGCACCCTCTGTGGGCTTCTGGCTTCCCAGCCATCACCTCTCGTGAGCGGAAACCTCCTGCCTCCTGTCCAGGATTTTCCAGGCTGCAGAGTACCCTGCCCACACTGTGAGCTTCCCAGCAAGCCAGACTGAGCAGGCCTACTTTGCCTCTCTTCTCATGGGCTATATAGACAGCAGAATTGCCACAGGTCTAAGGAACCCCACAGCTTCTTCTAAGCAAGCACACTGATTCCTAAGGTGAAAGTACGACAGAGAAAACATATTAAAACAACTGAAAACCCTACACACAAGCTAATGAACTTACTGGAGATCACCCAACTCTAAGGGCTCTGACCTCTAATTTGTCCTTCGTACCCCATCAAGGAGTTTCTCTGTGGTTATCAGGAATCTGAGAGTCACTCTCTATCCAGTGTTAGTGTTTGAAGAGACTTTGAATAGGTCAGCAGCCAGACAATGGATTTCTCCTCACAGTGCAGCTTCAGAACAGTGGGGTCTGCAGACACTTGCCTAGGAGCCCCACTCAATTTCACTGGTCTGGCCCACAGCTTTGAGTCATATCATGACATTCAAACCTTCCCAGGTTTGCATCAGGCCTGGCACCCCTGAAGCAGTTTGTATTTAATGGCATGCCAGGACTGAGAGAAACTTGGGAAGTTTCGAGTGCCAGTCAAACATAAGCACTGGCTTTCGGAATACAAGGAACTCATGAAATACTTAATTCAGTAAGATTTGTCGAAAATGTTGCAGGAAATTGCCATACCTGTCCGAAGGCTAAACCACCTATTGGATGTACAGGGAGGGCCCCATGTGCTCCCTAAACGGATCCACCTCAAAAATACAGGCTTTCTGGTGTAATCAGGGGAGAAGGACTGGATTAAAGCAAACTGCCCAGGCATGTCCTGACCAGTAAAGCTCACTCAGATACTTTTAAACATGTGGGCATGGGGCAAGAGGGGAGGAGCTAAGAGTGTGGGATGGAAAAGATTTAAACATCCATCAGAGTCAACACTCAGTTGCTATAGATTGACAATGTACATCTCCGAGGGCCAGCATTGATCTTCCTTCACCAAGAGGGGGAACTGCAAGGCTGGTGCATGGTCTTCTCCTGCCCCCTGGGAAGAGAGTGTGGAAGGCAGCCTTGGGCAGGGCCAGGGTGCCCTGCATATATTCACAGAAGGGACTATTGTAATCATCTCATCTGATCCCTCCCTGGTACAGGCCAGAGAACTTCTCTGAACCAGTTCCTGCTCCCTGTCGAGTAGATGTGTTAAAACTAGAGCACAGCTCTTGGAAATACTTTCTATCCTGATTGTAATACAGGCTGTGATGAAGAATGCATTGGTGGTTAATAGGTTAAGTGGATGAGTAATCTGTTTAAAAAATTGGACCTTTTTCTAGTCTGAATGTATCTATCTTCAGCTTCCAGCCATTCCATTGTTTATACCTGTCTCTGATAGACTGAAGAGACCAGGATCCATTTTTTGTCCTGCAGTAGGTGCTTAAGAACTGCCATCAAGTCCCCCCTTAACCTTCTTTTTGTTAAGTTAATTGAATTCAGCTCCCTGAGTCTATCCCTATAAAGGATGTTTTCCAGACATTCTTGGGGCTCTCTCTGAACCCTTTCCTATGGCTCTTCATAGCTTTCCTTTGCGGTGAAATAGCTTTTGTCTGGCCTGCCCTGACCCGTTGAGTGATGGTTTGGAGCATTGGCATCAGCATTGAGCAGAGCCCAGGTTCTATGGGACTACAGTATTGGGTAGAGGCAGAGTAGCCTGTTCCCCCCCCCCCCCCCCCCCATGAGGTGACAATTTGGGGTGTCATTGTAGGGTAGGGCTGAATCCTGGTTTGCCTATGTCCTGCAGGACTATAATTCAGGATATTGGCATTGGACAGGATGGGAGCCTCTGAGGCCATGCCCTGGAGAGTGTTGGTGTTGTGTAGGGATGTTACCCATGCCCTGTGGGCCAGTGGCACTGGGCAGGGCCAGAGCCTAGTCTACCCATGGCTCTGTGCTACAGGCCCTGTCACTCTGTGCTACAGGCCCTGTGTTTGTGGAGTTCCCAATTGACGTTCTCTACCCATACCACTTGGTGGAGAAGGAGCTGGGCTTCAAAGGGACCTCCAGTGGGCTGCTGGGTGGCATCATCAACTGGTGAGTACAGCCCTGTCCTAATAAGGGCAGAACTGAGCCGGGAGCTAACAGCTGTCCCTTTACCTCACCCGCAGGTACCTGTGCAACCACCTCAGGAACCTATATGCAGGGGCCTGGGAGACAAGGGATGTCTCCCCGCTTCTCGTGCAGGTGCCACAGGCCACAACAGAGCAGGTGAGAGTCAGTGGATTGCCTGGTGCTCCCTCCTTTCAAGGATTCCCCCCGCCGCCCCCCCCCCGAACTGCTCATTAGCACACCGCCCTCCCGTGCACAGCAAGCACATCCTGAGAAGGAAAAGGGAAGGAGCATTGTTCCATGGGGCCCACATCATCCTACAGCGATAATTCTGCCCGTGTGTGTGCCCTTCATCTCTCTCTGCCAGCCACCTGTCCTGGCACTAGCTCTATCATGTCCTCAGAGCTGTAGTTTCAGTGATATCCTGCTTCCTAGCTTCCCTAACAGTTTTTTCCTCATCCTTGTGCCACTGGCTGAACTCTGCCCAGGAGCAGTTCCAAGGGCCTTGTGACACCTGCTCAGCCACTGGCACTGCTTCCACTGACTGGCGGTTCCTGCCCAGCTACTGACATAGACACACACATCCTCCACTCTGCCAGGCTGTGCACAGCAACTGTACTGACCCCTGCCAGGCTCTGATGATGCTACCCGTTTGTGTGCAGGTACAGCAGTGCATGGAGCTCGTCAGCCGTGCCAAGAAGCCTGTCATGCTCCTGGGTAGCCAGGTGACCCTGCCCCCAACTCCTGTGGAGAAGCTCAGGTGAAGAGATGGCTCTGTTTAGAGTCCTGCCCTAGGCCCAGCTCTCTGTGTGGGTAGGACCCTCAGGGCTCTTATCCTGCGTTTTCTGCTCTGCCCATCTGTAAGCTGGTGGCCTGGCTGTATGCACACCGGGTGAGAGCACCCACCTGTCCTGGCTTGACAGAGAGACCTGCAGCTGTCAGACTGGACAGAGGGAGAGCTGGAATAGGAGGGGGCTGCAGATTGAGATTGAGGGGCACAGGCAGAGCTGGATGGCATGCGGTCTGCATGGGCAGAGCCTGCTTTGTCTGGTTCCAAGGGGGCTGTCGTTTACTGAACCAGAAATGTCTTCCCCTGCAAGAAACAAGAATGTGGCATGTCTTCCTTCCACTCATGCAGCACGTGCTCATGCACACAGCCACTCATACGCTCCTCGCACCTCTCCTTCCTTGCATGTGCCACTCGCCTTGCCCTGCCAAACGCTCCCTCCTCAGACACTTTTCCGCTTGCTCACCCTCCTGGGTGCACGTATACACATGGGCGGTGCTAGTAATGCACGTGTTCACTGCAGGGCTCTGCACCACCTGTTGTGAGAGGTCTCAGCAGCTCACTCTTCCCTGTGTCCTACAGGGAAGCCCTGGAGGCCCTTGGCATCCCTTGCTTCCTGGGTGGGATGGCCCGTGGCATGCTGGGAAGAGACAGTCCACTACACATCCGCCAAAACCGCCGTGAGGCACTGAAGGCAGCTGATCTGGTCATTCTGGCAGGTGTGTGGGGTGCAGGATGGGAACCTGACCTGTAGGCTGTCACAGCTCTGGGTCATTGGATTTGGGAGTGACAGGAAGCTGGAGTGGGAGGGCAGTGGATTGTGGGGCAGGGCTGGAGGAGCCTGATGCTAGGTGTAGTGGGGCTGTGCAGTGGCAGTGGAGGGGTAACAATTGCGGGGGATTGTGGAGTGGGGTTGGATAGTGGGAGGGTAATGCTCAAGGGGACATGGTATGTGGGGTGAGGGCTGTGTAGTGGTGGGGCTGTGTAGTCTCAGGGTATGTCTACACTACCCTCCTAGTTCGAACTAGCGGGGTAATGTAGGCATACCGCACTTGCTAATGAAGCCCGGGATTTGAATTTCCCGGGCTTCATTAGCATAAGCGGGGAGCCACCATTTTTAAATCCCCGCTGCTTCGAACCCCGTGTAGCGCGGCTACACGGGGCTCGAACTAGGTAGTTCGGACTAGGGTGCCTATTCCGAACTACCGTTACTCCTCGTTTCACGGGGCTGGGCACTGGGAGTAATGCTTGAGGGGATATAGGGCTGTGTGGGTTGTGGAGTGAGGAAGCCAGATGTGGTAGGACTGAGCAGTGAATCAGAATCCCAGGGTTGGAAGAGACCTCAGGAGTCATCGAGTCCAACCCCCTGCCCAAAGCAGGACCAACCCCAACTAAACCAGTCCCAGCTTGACAAAGCTCTGGCTGGGATTAAACACCTCTAGGGGTGGAGATTCCATCCCCTCCCTAGGGAACCCCTCCCAGTGCTTCACCATTCTCCTAGATAAATATTTGTACCTAATATCTAATCTACCCTCCCCCCATGCAACTTGAGACCATTGCTCTTCATTCTGCCGTCTGTCACTACTGTGAACAGCCTCTCTCCACCCTCTTTGAAACCCCCTTTCCGGTAGTTGAAGGCTGCTATCAGATCCCCCCTCACTCTTCTGTAGACTAAATAAGTCTAAATCCCTCAGCCTCTCCTCATTAGTCATGTGCTCCAGACCCCTGATCATTTTGGTTGCCCCCCCACTGGACTTTCTCCAGTTTGTCCACATCCTTTCTGTAATGGGGGACCCGGAATTGAATGCAATACTCCAGATGTGACCGCACCTGTGCTGAATAAAGGGGAATAATCACTTCTCTAGATCTGCTGGCAATGTTCCTCCTAATACAATCAAATACCATTTGCTGCCTTTGCTACACGGGCACCCCACTGACGCGTATCCAGCTTCTCATCCACTGTAATCCCCAGGTCCATTTCTGCTGAACTGCTGCTTAGCCAGTCAGTCCCCAGCCTGTAACAGCTCTTGGGATCCTTCCATCCCAAGTGCAGGACTCTGCCCTTGTCCTTGTTGAACCTCATCTGATTTCTTTTGGCCCAAACCTCCAATTCATCTAGGTCACTCTGGACCCTCCAGTGTATCCACCTCTTCCCTAGCTTAGTGTCATCTGCAAACTTACTGAGGGTGTCAACCAACCCCTCATACAGGTCATTAAAAATGTTAAACAAAACCAGCCCCAGAACCGACCCTCAGGGCACTCCGCTTGATACCAACCAGACATAGAGCCACTAATCATTGAGCCCAATGATCTAGCCAGCTTTCTATCCACCTTACAGGCCATATATTCAATCTATGCTTTTTTTAACTTGCTGGCAAGAATACAGGTGGAGACTATCAAAAGTCTTCCTAAAGTCAAGATGTATCACATCTAGTGCCTTCCCCATATTCTCAGAGCCAGTTACTTCCTCATAGAAGGCAGTCGGGTTGGTCAGGTGAATCCAGTGTTGATGATTCCTGATGACTTTTCTTTCTTCCAAAGTGCTTCAACGTGGGTAGTGCTCACAGGGTTACAGCCTGGGTGGGTTGTGGGGTGAAGAAAGCAGATGTTGGATGTGGTGGGACTGAGCAATAGTGGGAATGCTCAAGGCGTTATGAGGTTGTTCAGCTTGTGGGGTGGGGGAGCTGACCTGACCCTCACCCCTGTCATTCCCCACGGCAGGCACAGTGTGTGATTTCCGTTTATCCTATGGTCGAGTGCTGAGTCGGAGAAGCACAATTATTGCTATCAACCGGGACCGTGCCCAGCTGCTGCGCAATTCAGATGTCTTCTGGAAGCCTCACGTGGCCATCCAAGGTGAGAGGGGGACGAGTGCTTGGCATTCTGCATCAAAGTTGGCTGCCATTTTGCTGCTGCTGAACTCCCCCTGCTCCTGCTCCTGCCCATGCCTTGCCTCAGTGAGTGCCTGGACTCCTGCCCAGACTCAGGGAGCACCCAAGGCATCCTTCCCTGGAAGCAGAGTGGGCACAGGGGAGGGAACGACAGAATCACCACCTTGCTAACAGAGATGGACCCCAATGAGTAAGTGGCTCGTATGGGCAGCAGAGCCTGTCCACCGTGCAGCTGGTAGTAGGCTGGGACATGTGCCAAGCTCTACAGCTGTGTTGCTGCAGACCAACTATGCTCTGATACTGGCACCCCTTGGAGTCCGTGGTACCTGCTTCAGCTCAGCTTGTCCAGTCACAATCTCCTGCTGCCCACTCGCTCCATAGGAGACGCCGGCTCCTTCCTGCTCCGCCTTTCCCAAGGACTCACGGGTTACTCACCACCTCAGGACTGGCCAGCAAGTCTGAAGGATGGCGACCACAGGAAGGAGAAAGCAAACCGGTAAGTGGCAGGGCTGATGGCGTGGCATAGTCCTCGCAGTGTTATCTGGGAGAGAGATTAGCTTGTTCCTGTGCCGGGTGGCAGGGGGCAGTGTCACTGCGGGAGAGGCAGTAGGGCTCAGCCCTGTGCCAGGCTGCGGAGGACAGTGTCCCCACAGGAGGGGCAGTAGGGCTCAGCTCTGTGCCAGGCTGCGGAGGACAGTGTCCCCACAGGAGGGGCAGTAGGGCTCAGCTCTGTGCCAGGCTGCGGAGGACAGTGTCACTGCGGGAGGGGCAGTAGGGCTCAGCTATGTGCCAGGCTGCGGAGGACAGTGTCCCCACAGGAGGGGCAGTAGGGCTCAGCTCTGTGCCAGGCTGCGGAGGACAGTGTCACTGCGGGAGGGGCAGTAGGGCTCAGCCCTGTGCCACGCTGCGGAGGACAGTGTCCCCACAGGAGGGGCAGTAGGGCTCAGCTATGTGCCAGGCTGCGGAGGACAGTGTCCCCACAGGAGGGGCAGTAGGGCTCAGCTCTGTGCCAGGCTGCGGAGGACAGTGTCCCCACAGGAGGGGCAGTAGGGCTCAGCTCTGTGCCAGGCTGCGGAGGACAGTGTCACTGCGGGAGGGGCAGTAGGGCTCAGCTCTGTGCCAGGCTGCGGAGGACAGTGCCACTGCGGGAGGGGCAGTAGGGCTCAGCCCTGTGCCAGGCTGCGGAGGACAGTGTCCCCACAGGAGGGGCAGTAGGGCTCAGCCCTGTGCCAGGCTGCGGAGGACAGTGTCACTGCGGGAGGGGCAGTAGGGCTCAGCCCTGTGCCAGGCTGCGGAGGACAGTGCCACTGCGGGAGGGGCAGTAGGGCTCAGCCCTGTGCCAGGCTGCGGAGGACAGTGTCCCCACAGGAGGGGCAGTAGGGCTCAGCTCTGTGCCAGGCTGCGGAGGACAGTGTCACTGCGGGAGGGGCAGTAGGGCTCAGCCCTGTGCCAGGCTGCGGAGGACAGTGTCCCCACAGGAGGGGCAGTAGGGCTCAGCCCTGTGCCAGGCTGCGGAGGACAGTGTCACTGCGGGAGGGGCAGTAGGGCTCAGCTCTGTGCCAGGCTGCGGAGGACAGTGTCCCCACAGGAGGGGCAGTAGGGCTCAGCCCTGTGCCAGGCTGCGGAGGACAGTGTCCCCACAGGAGGGGCAGTAGGGCTCAGCCCTGTGCCAAGTGGCAGGAGGCAGTGTCCCCACAGGAGGGGCAGTAGGGCTCAGCTCTGTGCCAAGTGGCAGGAGGCAGTGTCCCCACAGGAGGGGCAGTAGGGCTCAGCCCTGTGCCAAGTGGCAGGAGGCAGTGTCCCCACAGGAGGGTTCACCCCTGTACCAGGCTTTAGAGGGCAATGTCCCCACAGGAGGGGCAGTAGGGCTCAGCCCTGTGCCGGGCAGCAAGGGGCGGTGTCACTGCGGGAGGGACCAGAGGGCTCAGTCTATGCTGTGTAGAAGTGGGGTGAATGGGCTGAGCTGAGCCTGAGTGCAGCCCCAGAGCCTGGATGCTCTCGGTCCTTGTCATGCTGTGAAGGGCTGACAGGGCTGCTGGCAGTGTAGTGACTGCCCTCCTCCCTTTCCCCCCCTTCCCCCCCTTCTCCCGCTGTGTGTAGGGAGAAGTCAGAGGAGACAACAGAGCAACACTTGAACCCACTCAAGCTCCTGCACCATGTAGATGACTTGCTGCCAGAGAACAGCCTGCTAGTTGTAGACGGGGGCGACTTCGTGGGGAGTGCTGCCTACATCATGTGGCCTCGGGGGCCCCTGTGCTGGCTGGACCCGGGTAATGGGGGCTCCCTGGAGCTGGCACTGCTCCCTATCCCACATAGGGGCTGAGATGGCGTCAGATCCTTTGCAAAGCTTCAGTAGTGTAGCTGAGCCCACAGTCTGTGTCCTACTGCTCTGAGCTAGGTCTGGCAGTTCCCAGAGGTGGTCTTCTGCCCCATCGGTGTGGAACCACTGCCCTGGTACAGACTGGACCCATAATGCCTGAGGAGGTGGTTAGCTGGCCTCACTGGAGGACAAAGCTTGGGGTGGGAGCAGCTGAAGGCACGCTGGACTGGTGACAGGAGCCCATGGGAGCAGGTATAGGGATGTTGAACCGTTGTGCAGGCTTTCTGCTCTGTGAGGGCTGGGCTCAGAAGGGGACAGGTGTAATTTTCATGCCTCTGCTTTCCCTGGCATGCCCTGGCGAATTCAGGCATCCCCTCTACATTGTCCTCTCTTCCCAGGAGCTTTCGGCACGCTGGGTGTTGGGGGAGGATTTGCTCTTGGAGCCAAACTGTGCCGGCCAGACTCCGAGGTCAGTAACCAGCCAGCCAAAGGAGGGGCTCTAGTGGGGTGCCCCATGGCCTGCCAGGGGATTTCTAACAGGCTGCTGTGTGGAAGGCAAGTGCCCCCTGGTCCTAATGGCTCTGACCAGGCCTGCCATGGTGGCAGGGTATCCCCAGAGTATCGCTGGCTCTCAGGCTTCCCTCCATTTTCTTCACTTTGCCTGTGTCCTGCAAGAGGCCTCTCTCAACCACATTGGCCCCCACGCTTAGACCCAGCATGGGAGGCAGAGGCCACCCCTCCCTCCTCCTGTTCTAGTTAAAATGGGGGGAAGTGTTCACCCCTCCCAGGGCTCTACCAGGGGAACTTCACCTCCCTCCCATGCCCTCAGGTCTGGATCATCTATGGAGATGGCTCCCTTGGCTACAGCATCATGGAGTTTGACACCTTTGTCCGTCACAAGGTAACCTCCTCCCTACTGCACCAGTGGAGTCCCTGGGGGGACCAAGCCCAGAGTCCCCTGAAATGGGGGGCTCTGCCCAACTGCCCCACATCAATGAGGTCCTTGCCCAGTTACCACCACATTGCACCAAGTTCAGACACAAATTGAGAACTAAAGGAGCACTGCACATATGGGAATGGCCACAGCCCTGAAGGCTGCAAATGTGTCTGTGGTCCCATTGCTAGAAATTGTTGGGCCTTCCCCTGCCCCTGTAAATGGGCTTGGGGCCATGAAGTTAATCTCGGCAGCATCCCCAGACCCTTCACAGCTCTCCCCTTCATTTCTGTTCATTTTCCAACGTGCAACATAGGGGCTGATTGGGGAGCGGGGACAAAACACAGAGGAGATCCAGGCAGCAGGAGCTGGCATGGACCCAGTGTAGTGGGAGGGTCAGGGCCCTGAGGCAGAGATTGCCTTTCCCTTCTGGTCCACTTTCCTTGTTTTTTCAGACACCCGTCATCGCACTGGTAGGGAATGATGCCTGCTGGAGTCAGATCTCCCGTGAGCAGGTCCCTTTGCTGGGCAGCAACGTGGCCTGTGGCCTGGCCTATGTGGGTGAGTCTTGGCTACCATTAGCCAGTTGCTCTGGAGATATGACTCCAGAATACTGCATGGTAATGCATGCTTGATACGGGCCCTGGGCTCCTCTGGATCCTGGTACCTGTGCAGCCTGTCCCCAGGAAGGACACCCATTGTGTGCTGCTCCTAGGGAGGAACAGAACACAGGATGTTCCCAAAATTAGTGCGAGTCCTATGACTTCTCTGGATTTGTGTCCCAGCACTGATGCCTGAACTTGAAATGGCCCCTTTTTGATGGGCCACCACGGGCTGGGGAATTCCCTCCCAGGCTCCCCAGCTGCATTCCTGGAGGCTGCCCACCCCATCCTGCCTTCCATCCCTCTCTGCTGCCTGCCACTCACCCCTGGTATGCCGCCCTGCTGGAACTGGCTCTGCCTGTTTGGGTGTCAGTGCTGTGTCTGGGCCCTGCTGCAGCCCGTGGTAGCATTGCTAATAGGTGGTCTTTTCCCTGAGCAGATTACCACTTGGTGGCCGAAGGCTTGGGGGGTAAAGGTTTCCTCCTCAGCCGCCAGAATGAAGAGCACATGGACCGAGTCATCCAAGCAGCCCAGGAGACCTGCAAGGAGGGACACCCCGCTCTGATCAACGCCCTGATTGGCAGAACCAGCTTCCGGGAGGGCTCCATCTCTGTGTAAGGCTGGGGCCAGGCCCAGCAGTGTTCCCTGTTCCCATATGAGGATACAGTAGCCTGCTGCAGGCCCCCTACGAACACCAGCATAGTACACCTTTTGGCACTTACTTGATCATCCTACTTGTCCTGGCCCCAGACCTGCTGAAGACTGACACCACTAAGGAGCTCAAGTCCCTGAACCGGAAACCTGTGCCAGGACAGGGTTCAGTCCCTTTCTTCTGCTGAGCCAAGGGGCTGAACCTGAAGGCAGTGCAGAGCTCTGAGGCACTGAGCCAGCACCAGCTTTCAGAGAGGGGATGCTCCCATCTTTGCCAGACACCCACACTGCCCCAAGGTGGCAGGGTCAAGTCACAGCTTCTTTCGGTACCACACTAGGCAGGTACCTACCTATGCAGTAAAGCCTCACTTAGCAGGTGCCAGTTGTGCTTTGCCAAACTCTTGGCAGTAGTGAGAGCAACTGCAGGGATGGACTGGGAAGTGGAGCTGCTGTATGTCTTGAGGGAGTTCTGGCAGGATTCAGTCTAGCTCCACCAGAGCTGACTGCTGTCACCCCTGCAGTACACGGGGTGCACCTCCCTAGCTGGCCAGCCCAGGGACCTGGCTAGCCAGAGCCCTGTCATTCGTCACCCTCATACTCTCCAGCCTCGCAGTTGCCATTGCACTGACACTTCCCTGCTGGCCTCCAGCTGCTGCCACAATTAGGAGCCTGCATGTTCAAAGAGCACAGGAAGAGCGATGTGTGCTGCTGCTGCTCCCTGCCCCAGGTGCTCAGCTGTCCATTGCCTTCCTCCAGGGTAGCCCAGTCTGTTAGCAGGATGTTAACAGAGCAGTTCCCCCTCTCTCTCTTCAAGCACATGCACCCTACAGGGTTTTAGCCAACAATAAAGAGAAGGATGGTACCAGACTGTGGCTCTCTTGCTACTCTGTGGGAAGGATGTCATCCAGTTGCTAATAGAGGACACGTTGATCGGTTCAGTGCTCAGAGCATAAAGGAGAAGCTGTAGATGTGATGTGTCTTGACTATAGTCCATCTTTTGACACAACCCCCCATGACGGTCTCATACACAAACTGGGGAAGTAGGAAAGGACCATGAGGGCACAGTTAGTCCTGCCGGGTCAGTCCTGGGTGTGGTACAGTAGTTGACTTGAATAATACAAGGGAGAGCATGCTTATAACGGGGTTGCAAGCACTTTGCAGGACAAGTGTTCAAAACAATTTTTGAGAATTGATCAGAAGTTAAGATGAAATTCAGAAAAATGAAATTCATTCATTTAGGAAGGAAAAATTAATTACACACCTACAAAATGGGAGATGATTGGTGAAGTGCTGCAAAGGACCTTGTGGGTTATAGTAGACCATGAACAATAGGAGCCAACAATGTGGTGCATCTGTGGAAAAAGTCTTAATTCTGAAATGTATGAACAGGCATGGGGGTGTAAGACATGGGAGGTCACTGTCCTACTCCATACAGCAGTGATATAGTCTCAGCTGGAGTACTATATCCATTTCTAGCTGCCACACTTCAGATAAGCTATGGGAACATAGAAAGAGTCCCGAGGAGAGCAAAAAACAAAGGATTTAGAAACCAGTCTGTGAGGAAAGGTTTAAAAACTGTATGTGGAGTTATGGGGGGGGGGGGGGGGAGACTGAGCAGGACTTGTTACCAGTCTTTGAATGTGTTAAGATCTACTGTAAGGCTGTGTCTAGACTGGCTAGTTTTTCCAGAAAATCAGCCGCTTTTCTGGAAAAACTTGCCAGCTGTCTACACTGGCCGCTTGAATTTCCGCAAAAGCACTGACTTCCTACTGTAAGAAATCAGTGCTGCTTGCGGAAATACTATTCTGCTCCCGTTCAGGCAAAAGTCCCTTTTGCGCAAAACTTTTGTGCAAAAGGGCCAGTGTAGAGAGCTCAGATTTGTTTCCGCAAAAAAGCCCTGATTGCAAAATGGCAATCGGGGCTTTTTTGCGCAAAAGCGTGTCTAGATTGGCACGTCTAGATTTTCTGCAAAAGCGTCTGTGCCAATCTAGATGCTCTTTTCCACAAATGCTTTTAATGGAAAACTTTTCCGTTAAAAGCATTTCTGGAAAATCATGCCAGTGCAGACGTAGCCATGGTGTGCAGGAAACTCCTCAAGCTCTGCGCCTGGGCTACGTCTAGACTGGGATGATTTTCCGCAAATGCTTTTAATGGAAAACTTTTCCGTTAAAAGCATTTGCGAAAAAGAGCATCTAGATTGGCACGGACACTTTTGCAGAAAATCTAGACGTGCCAATCTAGATGCGCTTTTGCGCAAAAAAGCCCCGATTGCCATTTTTGCGATCGGGGCTTTTTTGCGCAAAACAAATCTGAGCTGTCTACTTTTGCCCAGGACTTTTGCCCAAACGGGAGCAACATAGTATTTCCGCAAGAAGCACTGATTTCTTACATGAGTAAGAAAGTGGCCAGTGTAGACAGCTGGCAAGTTTTTCCGCAAAAGCAAGTACTTTTGAGAAAAAACTTGCCAGTCTAGACACAGTCCTGGGCTGTGTCTACACTGGCATGAATTTCCGGAACTGCTTAAAACGGAATACTATTCCATTTTCAGTTTTTCCGGAAAAGGAGCGTCTACATTGGCGGGCTGCTTTTCTGGAAAAGCCCTTTTTCCGGAAAAGTGTCTGTGGCCAATGTAGACGCGCTTTTCCGGCAAAGAGCCCCGATCACCATTTTCGCGATCGGGGCTTTTTTCCGGAAAAGACTACTGGGCTGTCTGCACTGGCCCTTTTCCGGAACAGTGTTCTCGAATAAGGACTTATGCCCGAGTGGGAGCAGAATAGTTTTTCCAGAATAGCGGCTGATTTTGTACAGTAGAGCGTCGTTGCTTTTCCGGAAATTCAAGGGCCAGTGTAGACAGCTCGCAGCTTATTCCGGAAAAGCGGCTGATTTTCCGGAATAAGTGGCCCAGTGTAGACACAGCCCTGATGTTTGGCAGTTCCTCCCTCTGGAGAGCAGAGAGCGTGTGGGGGTTTATGAGATGGTGAAGCCTTGGCTGGGCTCTGCAGAGGAAAGATGCAGGGGACTTGGCTGGTGGGCACCCTGCAGTTGAGTTCTAGACATGGGGGACTGGTTGTTCACCTCACACACACAGCTGCAGGGAGAGGGGCAAAGAAATTGCTTGTCATTGGGATCACTCTCTGCCCCAGAAGAAGTTTATTTGGTTGTCTGTCTTGTTACAGACATAGCTGCTAGCTGCTGACAGGTATTTTGAAATAAATTACCAAAATAGTTGAACCTGGCATGATTATTTTGTGTCTGTGACAAAATATACAATTTTAAAACACTATGCACATAACTTTTTATTTTTTTGGTGCAGAATTCCCCCAGGAGTGGACAGAACTGCTCCTGCCTGAGGAGTCTGAGTAGTAGACGGTGCTGCCCCCCCCCGCCCCCCAAATGTTGGCCCAGCTCCCCAGTCTAACCCTACCCTGCCCTTGTTGCCATGGCCTGAGTATTTTGCACCCACAAGTGGGTTGGAAGTAGCTGGAGGCTCGGCTAAGCCACCCTCTTCCCCTGGTGAATGTAGTGCCCGCTCCAGGTGCACTGCACATGGCCCAATGGCAAATGTAGATAGTATCCTTTATTGCTGATGTTGGCAGTTGGCAAGGCCATCCTGGTGAACAAAGAGGGGCACCAGGCTCATTTCCAGCATGACATGGGCATTTCTTTAACACACAACAAGCAGCTACCCCCCAACTCCCCATGGCTGGGGGTGATGTCAGGCAAAGGGGGGAAGGGATGGACTTTGCAGCATCTCCCCTAGACAGGCTGCCCCGAGAACAACTGCTTCTATAATGTGGTATTCCACTCTGCACCCCTTATTCAGGCCTAGGCCCATCTATGGCAAGAGGTACCACTGCCTCCCTTGACATTCATGGGATTCCTATAACCTAATACTGGGGCACTTTTCCTCCCTGACAGAGCAGCGCAGAAAGCAACTGGTGGGCCTTGTGCTTTGAGTGAGGACAGGGGCAAATGGCATTTTTCATATAATTGTATAAACATGGTGAAAATCCAGCAATGGAGGGAAACATCCCATACATTAAACATCTGCATGGAACAGCCACTCTTCAAGAACATGCAGAGGAGACACACAACAAATGTACACTCAAACCAATGTTCTCTCTGATCTTTTCCATCCATGTGCAGAATTTTTCCTTTTGTGTGCAGAATAATTTTACATGCACCAAGGCATGTGTGAATGTGCACCACCAGTAAACACTTTAAAAGCTGAGCTGTGGACATTCTGTTAATCAGTTGGGCAGCATCTGAATGTCTCCTGAGCAGCTGCACAAGTACACAGCTTACAGGGAACATTGCCCCCAAAAATATACTGCACACAAACCACCTTTCTGTACACAAATGCACATATTCAAACACATACACACACACAAATGAGCTATAAATAAGGCTAGCCTCTCCAGTACCGGGCTCCCTAGAGGGCAGCTGCGCTGGGGCGTTGGCTGCATTTTCATGAAGCCCTGCAGTAAGCACACACCCCCTGCAGCTCTGTATGGGTACCTCTCGTAGTTGGACCAGCTTCCCAGCAGTACCCAGGCAAATGCCAGAGCTGGCCTGGGTATGAGCGAGCAATTGATGCCGTGAGCTCAGCTTGGGGGCCGGTCTGCCCATGTGTTACACTTTCATGGGCTCCATATGGGAAAGGCACATCCAGAATTCACCTCCTGTGCCCCACCAGCCTTCAGCACCTACCCAGCAGGGCCCCAGCTTGGAGCCTGTCTGCTGCTGCTGCCCAAAAAGGCTGCACTGTGCCTGGTGATGCTGAGGGGAGAAATGGCAGCCAGTGAACTGGGGCCTCCAGATCATATCCAGCGTGGTGTTTGTTGCTGCAGCTTGGTCCACAGTGTATGGGAAACCTCCCTAGTAGGCCTGACCTGCCCAACAAGCTCAGGAAAAGCCCAGGCTGGAAAGAGCTAGAGGCTTGGCTCCATGCCAGCTGGCTCCAGGGTGAGGCAGAGACACCCATGAGAGAGCCACAACGAACTCCAGGCCCCTTTTGCTTCATGCTGATCATTGGATCCTGGGGCTGCAGCCATCATCCCCAAGAGCTCCAGCTGGGCAGGATCAGAGGCAGCAGAAGCCAGGCAGGGAGTGGGGTAGGGAGCACTGTAAAGAGCTTTGAATATTGACAGTGCAAACCTGGCACCAAGACTAATGCTATGGCAAGTTGAGAGCAAGGTGCCTCCACCAGGACAGCCCATGACAGGGTACAGTGGATCCTGGCTTCTGTGAAGCAGTCCTGGAGCAGCGCATGTGTGATGGAGGTCAGGGACCCTTGTCGATACTCTAACACTGTGCATGGGGGATGCCCTGCCTGAGAGGGCAGGAACAGGCCTTGGCCCTGGCTCTCAGCTGCCCCCCCTTCCCCCAAGCCGCACAGGTTGGCACTTGGTAGCAAAACAGAGGGTGAGGCCAGTCCCACAGCAGCCCAGACTGAGCTTGCTGCAGCCAGCGCCCCAGGGCAGCCCTGATGCCCATCTTCCTGAGAACAAAGTCAAACTCCCACCTGCCAGGAAGGCTCCAGTTAGGGGGCTGGAAGGAGCATCAAAACTCCCATTCTTGGGGGCTGCAAATGCTGTTACCGGCAGGCTCCCTCCTGCCTAGAATACATGGCCCAGGAAGGACATGTATGTGGTCCTCCTGACCTGCCTGCATGAAGCACCATATTGGCGTGGCTGCTACAGCCTGGGAAGCTCCCTGCCAGGGTCACATGAGCAGCATGCATGAGCCTCTGCTCCAGCCCAGCCAGGGGACAGGCTCAAAGATTCTTTGGCTTCTAAAATGCAGTCAAGGAGAAGGCCTAATGAGCCACTCCCTGTCCTGTGCCCTCCCTGCACACGGTATTGCCCAGAGAGAAGGGCCAGGCTGAGGAAGTGCCATGATCCAAGCTCCTCTCAGTCACTCATGCCGGGCACTGATTCTGATGCCGCCCTGTAGACAGGCAAAGATGCTGTGCACACATGCAGGGCCAGGCTGCTGCCTTGTAGCCAAGCAGGAACACAGCGGACTGAGAGTGACAAACATTGCAGCAGTGAGTGATCCTGAGTACAGCCATACAGCCCCAACCTCAGTGGGCTGCCACGCACTGCCCTGGTGGAGCACACCCGGGATCTCCAACCACCCATCCATGCTCTGCATATTAAAAGGCTGCAAGAGCCAAGTGCTGTACACATTTGGTCATTCTCAAAATGGCTTTGGCTTAATTTCTGGGTTCCTACTAATAGGAGCTTGGCGGCCTTGCCCAGGCATGCACTGTGGGTCTCTCTGGAGCTCTAAGCCCAGAGGGCAGCATGTGCTGGCGCCCACCAGAGAATAGCTCTTGCGCACTGTACCTGCTGCTCAGGGCACCTGCTCCTGTGCATGTTGCTGGATTAAGGCTCACAGCGGGAGTCACTGCCCACTACAGGGCTGGGCCTGGTTCCTGAATGTGGACCCTAAAATCATTTAGCAGAATCCTCACCATCTATTGCCCAGCACCCCCCCTACTTGGGTGAACAGCCCAGGCTGCGCCAGTTCCCACCACATGGCTTGTGTCATGGTGGCACTGGAGCCTGGCGGGGAGCAAACAGGTCACTCACAGGCACACATTGATCTGCTTTGAGAGCTCACGCTCCAGGTCCAGGATGAGAGCATCGAAGTCTTTGAGATTCAGACAGGGACTGAAGGGCACCTCAGGGTCATCAACCAGGGCAAAATCCCGCACAAAGACTGTCTGGCTATGGCTACTCAGTCCCCGCAGGTCCAACATCTCATTCTCACTGTCGCTGCCAGCCACCTCAGCGTAATCGGCCTCAGGGCCTGGTCCTGCTACCAGCCCATATTCCTGACTGCACACGCTCCACTCCCCAGCATAGCGGTTGCTGGGGGGGCTCTCCAGGCCTCGGGGCCGGTGGCGAGCCACCACCTCGCTTTCCGGCAGATCCAGACGCAGCGCAGGGTGGCGCCGCTGCCGCAAGCAGGTGAGCTGGGCCCCTTCCTGGCCCTCCATGCCACGCTCCTTCCTGTAGGGCACTGCAGAGACAGGGAAGCCAGTCATCTCAACGCTCTCCTCCCAAGCCAGACTGGCCAAGCGGGAGTTACGATCCCAAAGAGAGGAACCAGGGAAAGACTGACCATTGGGGGCTGTGGTTTTATGAGGAGGTGCCCGTATTGATGGGGAAGAAGACTAGCCAGTCAGAAATTCAAATCCCATGAGACAGTCTCAAGCTACGCACTCGACCACCTCCCCATCCACTGTTACGGTGCAGACCTGTGCCAGCACACTTCTCCCCCAGTAGTGAACTCTTCCTGCACCCCTGCCACGCAGCAACCCCCCAGTATCCCGCACTTCCTGCAACCCACCACGCAACCCCCCAGCAGCCCGCACTTCCTGCAACCCACCACACAACCCCCCAGCAGCCCGCTCTCCCTGCAACCCATCATGCAACCCCCCAGCATCCCGCTCTCCCTGCAACCCACCATGCAACCCCCCAGCAGCCCGCACTTCCTGCAACCCACCACACAACCCCCCAGCAGCCCGCTCTCCCTGCAACCCATCATGCAACCCCCCAGTATCCCGCACTTCCTGCAACCCACCACGCAACCCCCCAGCAGCCCGCACTTCCTGCAACCCACCACACAACCCCCCAGCAGCCCGCTCTCCCTGCAACCCATCATGCAAACCCCCAGCATCCCGCTCTCCCTGCAACCCACCACGCAGCAACCCCCCAGTATCCCGCACTTCCTGCAACCCACCACGCAACCCCCCAGCAGCCCGCACTTCCTGCAACCCACCACACAACCCCCCAGCAGCCCACTCTCCCTGCAACCCATCATGCAACCCCCCAGCATCCCGCTCTCCCTGCAACCCACCATGCAACCCCCCAGCAGCCCGCACTTCCTGCAACCCACCACGCAACCCCCCAGCAGCCCGCTCTCCCTGCAACCCACCACGCAGCAATCCCCCAGCATCGAGCTCTCCCTATAACCCACCGTGCAGTAACCCCCCAGCAGCCCGCTCTTCCTGCAACCCACTGCGCAGCAAGCCCCCAGCGTCGCACTCTTCCTCCACCCCCCACCCCACAGCAAGCCCCAGCAGTGTGCTCTCCCCACACCCCCACCCCGCAGTGAGCTCCCACTATCATGCTCTCACCATGCCCCAAACCTGTAGCAAGCCCCAGACAGCGCGCTTGGCCTGTACCCCCATCCCCCAGCGGCACACTCTCTCAGCATCCCAACTCGTAGCAACCCCCAAAAGCAAACTCTCCCTGCACTCCTACCCCACAGGAAGCCTCCAGCTGTGCACGCTCTCTACACCTCCACCCCACAGAAAGCCTCCACCGGCACCCTCCATGCACCCCTATTCTGCAGGAAGTCCCAGCAGTGTGCTCTCATCACACCCCCTCCATGCCCAGTTTGCAGCAAGCCCCCAGTGGTTCCCTCCCCACCACCCACATCCCCCAGTGGGGTCCTTCTTGCACCACCACCGGAAGCAAGCCTTCAGCAGCTCATTGTCTCTGCACTCCCGCCCTGCAACAAGCCCCTATCAGCATGCTATCCCCATACCTCCACCCTGCAGTGAGCCCACAGCATCACACTCCCTGCATCCCCAACCTGCAGCAAGCCAACAGCAGCATGCTCTGACTGCATCCCCACCTCATAGCAAGCCCCCAGCGGTGCTCTCCCTGCATCCACCGAGCAGCAAACCCCCAGTGGCATTCTCCCTGCATCCCCACCAAGCAGTGAACCCCCAGCGGCACACTCTCCCTGCACCCCTAACCCACAGCAAGCCTCCAGTGGCACTCCCCCTCCACCACCACCCCCTTGTGAGCTGCCATCTATGTACTCTGCCTGCACCTCCATGCCACAGCAAGCCCCAGCAGTGCACTTTCCCTGCACCCTCACCCCACAGCAAGCCTCTATGGGTGCACTCTCCGTGCACCCCTACTCCGTAGCGAGCCCCCAGTATGGCGCTCTCCCTGCATGCACACCCCACAGTGAGCCCCCAGCAGTGCACTCTCCCTGGACCCTCACCATGCAACAATTCCCTAGCAGCACCCTCCCCAGACCCCCACTCTGCAGCAAGCCCCCAGCAGCACATACTAACTGCACCCCTACTGCTCAGCAGCAAGCTATAGTGGCACGCTCTCCCTACATTCTTACTCTGCAGCAAACCTCCAACAGCGCAGTCTGTCCAACCCCAGTCCCCAGCAGCATGCTCTCGCCCATCCCCCAGCCCAGAGCAGGCTGGTGGTCATACACTCTCTCCTCTGCGCGGCACTGACCGGGCCAGGCCTGCAGCAGGTAGTGCAGCACCTCGATGTGTCTCTTGAAGTCAACAGCGCTGGCAATCTCCTCACATCGGGCATAGCCGCAGGATCCCTGGTGCCCTGGCTCCTGATTCTGGTTGAGCAGCACTGGCCCGAAGCACACAGCAATGTTCTGGGAGTTCATGCGGTTAAAGTCATGAAAAGAGGCTACCAAGCTGAGATGGTCCAGCAGCACAGTCAGCGTAGCCTAGAGAGAGGGAAGTGTCAGTCCAGGGCCTGGCCCTGCAACACCCACCCAGTTTTGGGGGCTCAAGATCATCCCAAATGGCCCAAGTTGGTACCTCAGAGGTCACAGCCCTAGTCTGTGCCCAACTGTCAGGATTCTTGGAGGGAAAACAGAGGAAACTCAGAGGAGTGAGGAAAGTAGAGGAAGGACTGGACTCTGAAGCCCAGGTGACTTGAAAATTGCCCTGTCTGCAAGACAAAGCCAACACGCTTCGCTTTGGGGAGAGCATTTGACTTCACATTATAAAAGTCAGCATTAAACACTGTCAACAGAGCCCCTGTTACATGGGTTAGAGCTCAAACAGTCATAATCAATCTTTGAAGGGGGACAGGGCTTCCAGTGGAAATCTACAGGGAATGGTTCAAGGCCTGATGCTATTTCAGGATTTTTATGAATGATTTGGAAGTAAAATATAGATTCATGGATTCTCAGGCCAGAAGGGACCACTGTGATCATATGGTCTGACCTCCTGTCTTACAATCGTAGAAGATGAGGACTAGAAGAAACCTCAGGAGGTCACCTAGTACAACTCCCTGCCACAACTAAATCATCCCAGCCAAGGCTGACTGGCACAGGCTTCAGGACTGGCCCGAACTGATTCCTATTTCAACCACAGCATAGGACTATCCTGTCTTGATTTTAAAATCACCAGTGATGGAGAATCTACCATGACTCCTGGTAAATTGTTTCAATGATTAATTAACCTCCAAAATAAAATGTGCAGATGACCCAAGAACCGGAGCTGAAAATGATGTAAGGTGCACGCCTGTGTGGGCATGCACCAAGAATTTCAGTCCAGCCCACCTTCTCAGCAGACCCAGCAGCCACGGCCCCAGCCCGCATGACAACTGCCAGAGTTGGAGCCTGGGCCGCAGTACTAAAAATAGCACCACAGCCCCAGGTTCAGTCCCGGCACATGGGGCAGACACCTGACATGCAGTCCCACCACCGGGAGCAGCTGGGGCCGTGGCTGTGTGGTAGCTGCTGGGGCTGGAACTGTGGTACTAAAAATAGCACCGCAGTCCAGGCTCGAGTCCCAAAGATTCTCTCCACCTCTCCTGCAAAGCCTCCGGCTTCACCTTCAGCAGCTTCGAGATGGACTGGGTCCAACAGGCCCCGAGGAGGGGCTGGAGTGGGTCGCTCATATCACCAGTAGCGGGGGTACTGCATGCAACCTTGATGCTGTGAAAAGCCAATTCACCATCTCCAGGGATAACTCCAACAGCCTGCTGTACCTGCAAATAACCAGCTTGCAGCCCAAGGACACCACCCACTATTACTGTGTCAGATACACAGTGACACAAAACTTATTGATGCTCATATAAAAACTCAGTTTGCAGAATCTGCAGCCACCACATGGGGGCATGAGTTAAGCAAACAACCAGATATTGGGCTCAAAAAGGAAAGGGAGCCTCCAGGCAAATAAAATACAATCTGCCCTGGGACTTTAACCATTTCATTCCCTAGTAAGGTCCTCTGTTTGCTGCTAAAGTCCCCTGGAGCCCCTGGAGCAGACACCCACCAAAAGGAAAGGAAAAGAGAAAAGAAACAGAAGAGGAGGCGGAGTGAGGGGGGATGGACAGGTCTGGGATCAGTTCTCCCTCTAAGCTGAGTGGCAGCCCAGCTTCACAAATGATTAATTCACAGGCTCGGAGCTCTGACCTGGCGGGGCTGATTAATCACCTGTGAAGCTGTGCTGCCATTCAGCTTAGAGGGAGAACTGTCTGGGATAGGGATGTTAAAATGTGGATAATTGACTAGTCGAGTAGTCGATGGAATTTCCATTGACGACTAGTTGAGTAGTCGATGGAATTTCCATCGACTACTCGATAGGCACTTCTGCATTCTTCCTTGGGGCTCTTGTCCATTTCAAAGGAGGAATGCGGAACTCCACGTACAGCCCGGGGCCAGCGGGAAGTCCCACTGACTCCGGGTTGCACACGGGTGCCTGCTTTGAAATGTACAAGAGTCCCCTGCAGAGGCTCTTCTGCATTTCAAAGCCATGAAGCCTGGAGTCAGCAGGGGACTCAGAGTGTCATTTCAGCGGTGCCCAGGGTCAGCTGGGGACTCTCAGGCTGACCCTGGGTTCTGGGGAAATGCCGTGTGGAGCCCGGGATCAGCTGGGGAGTCCCCAGCTGACCCCAGGCTCCATGGCTGCCCCTTTGAAACATGGAGGCAGCATTTCAAAGCGGCAACCACACAACTGATCCCCGGCTCAGCTGTGCGGTGCTGCCACTTTGAAGTACCCCTTCCCCCCCTTTGCTGCCTCTATCTCATAGAGGTAGCAAAGGGGGAGGAATCGATTAGTCTAGTAGTCGACAGACTATCTGATCAGCAAATGCTTATCGGATAGTCGACTAGTCAACTAGTCCTTAACACCCTTAGTCTGGGACGCACTGTGCTGGAGACAACACACTGTTGTGTGCAATGTTTCACTCAGGGTGCCCTGTTTAAATAGCACCTCATGGGGATCCAGAGAACAGATCTACTAGCAGTTGAACTATTCACTTCTGTTTCGGGTTTAAACATGAATGATGAATCCCTACCCTTTCCTCCATGGCTTGTCTTTGCCCCCAGGCAGTGAGTATTTGGGGGATGGGAGTTAAGGGCCCTAGCCTGGTTCTCTGATCCATCGCAGCCTCCCTGTGTGACCACTGACAAGTCCCGCAGAGTCAGATTTTTAGAGGTGTCTAGCCACCTAGAGACGCAGATAGGTGCTTGGTGGGATTTCCAGAAGTGTTCAGGTGTCTAACTCCCAGTGACTTCCATGTGAGCTGCACTTTACTTTCGTGCCCCTCACTCGGCATCTGTCTGTTATTTTCAGGTGCCTGAAAACAATCTGGCCCTGACAGATTTCACAAACAGAATTACTTTATTTCCATTGACTTGTAGTGGGAGTTAGTGGCCTCTTTCACTCAGGCTCTTTGGCAAATCCCATTAGCTACCGTTCGTGAGCTGGGACTCAAGCCGGAGCCACAGAGGTATTTTTAGTACCACAGTCCCGGCCCCAGCAGCCACCATGGAACTGCATCGTGGAAACCGGGTACTCTGAAAAGGAACAGGGAAGAAACATCACCACATGAGCTGCCAGGATGGTAAGGCCAAAAGGGCAAATGGTACCCTTGGATGTGTACAGGGAGCGGGTGGGCAATTTTTCCTCTGACCACCACACTGCAGAGACCAAGCTGGCATATGGCATCAAGTCTGGTCTACAGATTTAAAAGGATGTGGGAAAATTGGGGAGGTGCAGGAAAGCGCCACAGAAATGATGTGTGGGCTGAAGAAGGTGGCAGGCAGGCAGCAAGATACCTGAAGAGTTAATCACAGAGAAGATCGAGTGGTGACTCACACCAACAGCCCGCAGGTATGTGGCAGGGACAGAGTTGAACAGTCTCTCACCTAAGAGATGGGGGATGCAGCAGTCTATGGTGACACTGCAGTATTACCACACAGCCCCCCACAAGACTGCTCCAAGAGTACCGTGTCTTGGCTCCTCAGCCAGGTGTCCTCTTCTACCTGCCCACAGTTTCCATCTCCGCCCACTGGCAGGCACTCACCTTCTCGATGTCCGGCAGGCAGTCCAGCAGAGCGACCGTCTCCTCTGCATCCTGCCTGCTGAGTATGTCTTGAGCCGGGCGCTGGCCCATGGCCTCTAACACCACCTGGTACAGGGTTTTGGTGATGAGAGGTGTGGGCAGCTCCCGCAAATAGTCCTTCAGGATTCCTGCAGAAAAAAGGCCACATTCCAGTCGGCTCTTTTTTCGGTGCCAGAGGGTACAGGACCCATAGAATAGATGTAACTTCTGCTGTATAACCTTCTGCAGTAGGTTCTCTTTTGGCTGTATCTTCCTATATAATTCCTCGTTGGTAACCTTTCACATCCATCAGAATCTTTCTATAACAACTCCTCTCGAACGCCAATATCCTTCTCTTTGAATCTTTCGTTATCACCCATGTCTCACATCCGTACAACATGCTGCTAAATACACACGTTTTCAAGATGCTCAGCTTCGTTCCTAAGCTAATTGCTTTACTTTTCCAGATCTTATCCATCGCCTTCAAACTTGCTCTTGCTTTCGCTATTCTAGTCGCTATTTCCTTACAGTCTAGATCATACATCATGTTACTCCCTAAATATGTGAACTTCTCTACGTTCTCTAGTTCGGGGTTTTACTGTGCTCTGGGAGAGGAACAGGATCTAGAGAGTTAGAAGGGACCCCTCCAAGCCCCTAGCTGGGATGGGTTCTGCGCTCAGTTCTGAGAACGGAGTGGGGGGTCTAGTGGCCAGGTATTGCAGTGACTTGCCTAAGGGGGCGCAGGGGGGGCCAGTGGCAATCCTGGAGCTGGGCTGGTGCTGCATGGGGCTAAACAGTGGCTGGGCACTGACCTGTGATGACATTGATGTCTGGATACAGCTGTTCAGAGAGCATCACGGCTGCACTGTCCCGCTCAAAGGCATCACGCAGCTCCTTCTTCACAGCCGCCGAGCCACACAGCCGGTAAAGCCCTACAATCTGGGCATAGCGGGTGTTGTCAAGCAGGAAAACCCAGCCCTCCCCACCTGCTGCAGGACCCAAAGAGCAGCATGGGGAGGGGACAGGATACATAGAGGGAAGAGAGCATAGAGCCTATACCTAGCTGGGATCCTGTCTACTCAGGAGCCATGCTCACTGGCTCCTCACCATGTACCTCCTGTGCTTGTGTTAGCTGCATGGCATGGAGCCGAAGTGCCAGGTGCTCTGTAGAGACCACTCCCTCACTACTCACCTTTAGTCCCCGCTTCTCAATCTGGGAGACGCATTTCTGTATCAGCAGCGGCACCTTGATGGCAGTGTTCTCTCTTTCCACCAAGTGACGCAGATCCATGCCAAAGACTCGGGGCTCCCGCTCACTAGGGCTGCTGGGTACGTCCCACTGCTCCACCAAAGTCAACTTGCAGTAGAGCAGCCCGCGTGGCTCCAGCCGCACTGCCAGCTGCTGGGCCCGGCACCCTGAAGAGTAGAGGGCACCAGCACGGGTTAGACCAGAGCAAGGACCAGCTGAGAAACTACAGCATCTGCCCCCCTTAAGTTCTGTCCCATGACCCCACACAGGCCTGCCCATCTGAGCACCATGAGACCCCCACCTCCTGCCCATTTATATGTACCCCAGAGACCTGCCCAGCTGAACCCCACATGGCTCTGCGCCCTGCCTATCTATAAATGCTCCCCAGAGCCCTGTACATATAAGTTACACTGGGCCCTGCCCCCTGCTTGGGTGTCACTGCCCTCTCTCAGGCCCTCACTCCATAACTATGGCTCCCACCTCACTGGCTGCTCCTGTTACCTTGGAAGACATGGGGCAAGACAATGGTGCCGTGGCAGCACACACGGTTCCGGCAGGAAGTTGGGTCCCAGGAGAAGACAATGACCTTGAGCTGTCGGGCACCATCCAGTTCCAAGTTGAAGGTGTGGTTGAGGCTGAGGAAGGCAGCAGTCCAGGGCAGCAGGGCCGTGCGTGCCTTGGGGACTGTGTCTACCTGCAGAACGCAGAACACCTCCCTGGATTCAGCCTTTGGAAGCTTAAGCTCCCCTGCACCGTACAAGTGGACACTAACTAGACCCGAAATAGGCTGCGCAAAGCGTGGCTGTGCCAAGGAGCTATAGGGCTGAAAGGCCCCCATGTCCAGTCTGACCCCAGGCTCATGCCTCTCTGGCCCAGGACAGCCATGCTTCTCCGCCTTGACCAGAAGCTCAGGGGAGTCGCCATCACTCAGATAGCCATCCTTGTTGGCTGCCTTGGCACGGAGTGGGCCCTGCTGGGATGCCACGCTGCTGTCCAGGTGGTAGCGGCTGATGACATTACATGACTCCTTGTGGGCATCCTGGGGTGAGGTGCTGCCACTGCCCTCCGGCTCCTGCCCCCGGGGCCGGCCACTACGCAGGCTTAGCTTCCTCCTCAGCTCGGGCAGTTTCTTCATCTTCAGGGAAAGGCGGCGCACAGTGCCCGGGGACTTCACTCTGCCCAGGGAGCGCCCCTTCTTGGAGATGTTAGGGCTCAGCAGGGGGGATGAGCCAGCCAACCCCACAGCCACACTCACACATGAAATCGGCAATTTCCCTGGGGGGGGGGAGAGACCTGATGAGATGGGTATTCCAGCCCCAGTGGACACTGGCATGCATGGGGAAAGGGAGCCCTTTCGTCTGGGGCATGGAAGGGAAGGGCCATTACAGAGAGCAGGGCCTGTAGGACCCAGAGCAGCCAAGACTGACTTTCTGGGGATGGAGAGAGGAGCTGATCCCACAGTGGGAATCAGACTGCATTGAAGATCGGGATGCAGGGGTAATGACCTGGAGAGGGGCTCTATGGGAAGAGGGGGACCCTACAGGATTGGATGCCCCATAGGATCAGGGAGGCCCCATGGGAGAGGATGGGCCCATGAGATCAAGGTGGGGACACACGGAAGCATCTGTATCTCATGTTTCTGCTATGCTGTTCACCCCACTCACACCCGGTTAGCACCGCGCTCCTCACCACAGGCCTGTGTCCTGCTGGCACCCTGGTCTTTGCCTTGGCTCACTGGCCCTGCTGGGGTAGGTGAATTCTGCAAGCTGAGGTGCTCCACTTGCCCAGCGACACTCCTGGGGGACCCTTCACCACCTGGCTCTGCCCCGCCAGGCCTGGCCCTGTCCCTGTCAGATTCCTGGCTCCCTGAGCCACTGCCTTGCTTCCTCCAGGAGCTGCCAGGCTCTGCACCATGCCTGATGCCCACAACATCCTCATCTTCAGGGATGGGGTTGTACCAGATCTCCCCTTCGCTGCCCGCCTCCTTCAGCTCTGTGCTGGCACTGGGAGCCAGCTCCTCCGAGCCCTGGGCCTTGCCCGAAGACAGGACCCAGTGACGGCTGCTCTTGTCCAGGCTCTGCAGGTAGGCACCATGACTGGAACACCTCACAGCACTGCCAGAGGTACAGAGCTCCACATAGCTGCACATCGACTCAGCCTCCTCGTCACCAGGAGTCTGGCTGGGCTGAGGAGATGGGGTCGCCAGGGCCAGGCCAGACCAAAGGCTAGGAAGCACTGGGGCTGAGGGGCTCTCCACAACACATGTCTCATCCTCAATAGCTGGCCCCGTGTGGGTGGGGGAGAACAGCTTCTGAGGGCACTGGGGGTTGCCATCAGTCTCTTGCGCACAGACAACTGGCCCTTCCCCTTCACCCTCATCCTGCAGCTCTGCAGAGGCCATGGCACTGGAAGGCACCTTCCGGCTGCAGGAATTACGTGGTGTCTCCCGGATGCCACATGAGAATCTGACCCAGCTCTGCTTCCTGGATACGGTGATGGCTGCCACTCTCTGACAACTCCTGTCAGGGTCCTGAGACGCTGACTTTGGCTGAGGGATGGGCTCCAGCTCCCCACGGGAATCCAGCATCCTGAAGGGGTGCTCTGTGGGGAACAGGAAATGTGAACTGAGAGTTAATATCAGCACATGCCCAGCGCAGACACAGCATACCTAGCGCATAAATCAGGTACACACCCAGCATGTACATACACAGTACCCAAGGCATGTATGCACTCAGTTCATACACACGCCATACTCAGTGGTTACACATCTATCAAAGTCCTCACCCAGCACACACAATCCAACATGTATTTAAAGCACACCTACTATATACACACCATTCCCAGGGCGTACTGTGACCCACAAACCTCTGAATGCCAAATGACAAGGGGTGCAGAGAGGTCACTGAAACTTCCTGCTTCTGTCATGGGAAGGCTCAAATAAAAACATTTCACAATTATAATATTGATAACTAGCACATTTAGGGCTCATGGCAGGGGACCTACGGTGTAGGGGGTGCAGGAGTCAGGGTTGGAGGTGAGGAGGGGTTCTGGTTAGGGAACCCTGAGTGTGTTGCGGGCAGTGAGGGAAGACGGAGAGGTGGGCAGGTGGTCCAAGGCCCCCTACCCTGCAATTTGTATCAGGGTTGCTTACTCTTCCCCTTTCTGTCCCTGTCAGGGAGCAAGAACAAAGTGTACAGCTCACCTGTCCCCTTCAGTCCCCAGCCAGAGTGAGGACTGCAGTAAACTGTGCATTTCCCCCCTCACTCCCTAATGAAGGGGAACGGTCAGCAGTGTCTCCATACAAATCTGGGGAGGAGCTTCAGCTTTCTCCACCTTCCCCATCCCCACCCCCGCCCCCGCCTCCCTAAAGGGCACCATGTGGGTAGGAGGCTCAGGAAAAAGGCACACCCCCAGCCAACCCCTTTCACCTGTCTGGTGATTCTGTCTCTTTTCTGTGTGGTTTTATGAAAAGCAATCCCATTCCAGGGACATCCCATTTTCCTGGTATATCCAAATCCTTACCTATTTTTAAGTTATGATAAGGGAAAACTGCATAACAAATTTGGTGGTCCTAGCTCATACTTTTAGGAGTTCTTGAATAAACACAAACAAACAGACAAACAAACTCTTTCAAATTTAGAGGAGATAAAATACAACAATATCACTGTGAAGATTTATGTGGATATACTGAAAAATTACTGAGGACTGTCTAGAATCTTGGCACCAGCAAAGGTGAAGAAAAGGTTTCTCTCCAACAAAAAATGTTTCTCTGTCCAACTGTTTGCACATAAATTATTGCACACATGTTTCACAATGGGTGCCTCCTCACCAGTCTGAACTGAATGCAAATGAGAATTGTAAGAATTTCAAAAGAAAAAAACTAGGAAGAACAAAGCATTTGGGGGTGGAGAGCCCTTATCTGCAGGTGGACATCAAATGCTAAGGCACAACAGTCAGATCTAAACTGGGGGACAAAATTGATGCAAGATATGCAACTCCAGCTACATGAATTGCACAGCTGGAGTCAACGTACCTCGCATTGATTTTCAGGGCAGACCCACTAAATTCAATGCCGGAAGATCAACCTCTGGAGCCTCAATTTTCATGGAAGTGTAGATGTGCCCTGTATTTGGAATGCAAAGATACCAGGCACCTTTCACAGAGGAAGAAAAAGGACAATGCTGTTGCTTTACGGAAAAGGGGCAGGATGTGACTGAGGCTAGTATAAGTTGGTATGGGGGTATGCCAGGCATGGACAATAATTTTTTGCCGGGGCTACTTCAAAAAATTTTGAAGTGGCCCCAGGCCACACTGGAAGGGGCAGGGCCTCAAACAGAAGGGGCAGGGGCAGGGCCAGGATGCTTCCGGACTTACCCACGCACAGACCATGATTGGTCTAAGGAGTGAGGGAGCCCCTTTGCCCCCCCTTCACACTAGGCACCCATGGCCCTGGTAGAGTTGCCAGATGATTTAACCAAAAATATCGAACACGAACACACACACACACACACACCACAACAAAAAAACACCGGGGAAAAAATTCTGTTGAGAAAAAACTCAAAGTTCTGGAGAAAAAAAAAAAGACCCGGAGAGTTCTTCAGCAAAAAAAAAAAAAAAAAATTAAACAATTTTTAAAAACAGCATGGCCCCTTTAAGAAATGTTTTTGAGGCTTTTTGGCCATAACAGGCTGCCGGCGGCCATCTGCCATCTTGTCTTCCTGCTCCAGGCCAGACAGCTCCCCTGGGGAACCAGGTAAGCACCTGGGATTTTCACCTCCTCCCTGGGGAAAAAAAACAGAAAATACTGGACATTTTAGGTGTCTGGTATTTTCTGAATGTTTTTACCGGACAGGAGGCAAAAATACCAGATTATCCGGGTCAATACTGGACACCTGGCAGCCCTGGCCTATGCTCCCTTCCAGTGCTCCCCCGCCCCCGGGCCAATCAGGGCTTGGGAGCACACAAACCCTCCTCCTGCCCTGCCAGGAGCTCAGGGCACTTCTAAGAGCCGCATGCTCCTCACAGGCCGGGGCTGGGGCAGAGGAAGTTTCACACGCTCCTCCTGCCCCCACGCCAATCAGGGCTTGGGGATGGGGCAGTGTGCAAAGTCTCCTCCCACCCTGCCAGGAGCACACGGTGCTTCAAAGCACCGTGTGCTCCTGGCGGGGAGGAGGAAACGTCCTGCACTTCCCCTGGGCCCAGGCCCTAATTGGCCTGGGGTTGGGGGAGTGGCAGGGCCTTCGCGGGCCAGATCCAGCCCACAGAGGCCCTCTTGCCCACCCCTGGGGTATGCCATGCAGGCTGATAGTTTTGTGGGATGACTGGACATGGTTGGACATGTGTTGTTTTGCCTCATGTGGTTGGTAGTGGGAGCAAGCATGGGGTGGGGGTCAGGATTCAGGACTATGGCCATGTGGACTGGGGCTGCCATGGGTTGTAAAGGAGGAGATCTGGCCTTACCAAAACCTCTGGCTTGTTTCAGGTTTACTTGACATTGACTCTCATGTTGTAAATAAGCACCCTGACTTTCACAAAAATCAAGCTAATGACATTTCAAAACGAGGCCAAAACAAGCCAGTCCCCAAAAGATCCCTACTAAATCCTGCCAGTGTGCAATCTGGGACAGAAGTAGGCATGCCATGTACCTCTGAACTCCCCCCCATGTTCCCTGCTTGCCCTCCTTTGCCCCTGCTTGCTGGGAGACAATCAACAAAGAAAAAAGTGTAACAAGCAATAATAAGCTATAATAAGCTACAAGCCCAAAATTAGTCAAGACAGGGTGTGACCCAGGCAGGGTAGATTGATTTAAATCAAGGTGATTTAAACCAATTTAAATCACTTAAAAAATCATTGATTTAAATGATATCCCACTGATATTTCTTCACATATTTCTTAAACCAGCAGCTGCCAACCACCTGTCCATGCCCCCAGCTGCTAATGAGTCCTACCGGCTGGGAAGCTCCATGCCTGTGTGTGCACTAAAAATTCTTCTCCCACAGTGAGTGGCACTGTAGACTGCCCCATGTGCCACAGCTGGAGCCAGGCTGCAGTAAGGCTGTCCCTGCTGGGGCAGCCTCACCACAGCCACAGTTCTAGCTCCAGCAGCAGCTGCATGGCAGGCTGCTGTCCTATGCCTGTTCCGTTGCAGGCAGTGTGGTTGGGACTAAGGAGCGGAGCCTTCACAGCCACAAGTGTCCCAGCCTTTATTGGGATTACTGAAGAGGATCAGGGTAGAGGCCCCGGGGAGCCAAACTGGGTGTCTGCGATTTCTGGGTGTCTCCAGATTTCTCTGGAGGGCCCGGCTTCCCCCCCTCCCCCTTCTCTGGCTTCCCCTGAGGGATCTCCCCTGCCAGCTCTGGCCTGCATCATGTGTCTGGCTGCTTCCTAACATCGCAGGGTGCCACAGCCAGCAGCGCTGGTTGGAGTTGTGTGGGGGAGCAGGGCTCCTTGACTCAAACCACTGGGTGGCAGGGGGGCTAGTATCGCCCAGCTGTCAGGTAGGTGCCGTGAGCCCGAGATGCACATGGGCTGAGTAACCCTGTGCCTCAAGACCCCAAATGTTAACTGCCTGGGGAGGAACTCTCGAGCCACCAGAAACATACACCTGTCCCTGTCACCTGCGCCGCAGACACCACTGAGTCTATGTGTGTGTTGGGGTCTGGGCTGTCACTAGGCCTGGCAGGGCAGAGAGGGGAAGAGCAGTTTGCTGCACAATGGGAGGGCCATGTGGAGCATTGCATGGCAGTCTTTGAGCAGCCGCAAACCAGGCAGCAGTGCTTAGCTGGTGGCTGGGAGGCAGCGCAGGGCTAGATGAGGGGGATGGGGCAGGCACTGGGGGCTCCAGAAGTGGGATAGTGCTGGGGGGCTCTGGAGGTGGGGGGCTCAAAGAGGTAGGGGAGCGGGCTCTGGGGATGGGCTAATATTGGGGGCTGGGACTTGTGAGGAAGCTCGGGGGGTTGGAAGCAATGGGGCTCTAGAAACAGGAGACTGGCACTGGGGGTCTGGTGGTGGTGGAATTCTAAGGCTGGCACTGTGGGGCTCTGAGGGCAGGAGGCTGTCACGGGGGGAGGTGCAGGAATTCTGGGATCAGTGGCTGGCACTGTGGGTAGTAGAGGGGTGGGAGGTGCTGACACTGCGGCTTTTGGTGGACTGGTAACATTTTATTTGTAGATCTGCATATATATTATCTGCATGATGAAAATGCAAATAAGCAAATAAAATGATGCTGGTCCTCCAAAAGTTTGTGAATGGGTTTGCCATGCCCCCATATAAAAAAGGTTGGGAACCACTGTCTTAAACAACGGTGCAAATCTGAGCACTAAAACATGTTAATTTACAGCTCAGTATAGCATTTTACAACATCTATGAGGATATCCTTTGTGTGGTATTTTTAGATAACTTGATTTTTATCAGTTTAGGAAACAGTACATAATACTCATTATATGTGTCAAACTGCAGATGCAGCACTAGTACATTAGGAATGGCAAGAACTAAATCACATAGCACTTCTATTACATTAAACGAAATCTTAGCTTCATTTACACAAATACCCTCTTCCTTTTGTTGTCCTTATATATACCCCTGCCTCTGTAAATTCCACTCCAATTCATCTGATGAAGTGGGTATTATGCACGAAAGCTTATGCCCTAATACATCTGTTAGTCTCTACACTACAAAGAAAAGTTGGAAAAAGATACACAAATTGCAAACTATAATTTGCGTATCTTTTTCCGCTTTTCTTCCAAAAGAGGCTTTTCCAACATTTGGCCCATCTACACGGGATCAAATATTGGGAAAAAAAACCCTCTTTCAGAACATCTCTTCTCCCTTGTGAAATGAGGTTTACAGGGATGCCAACAAAATGTGTCCGCTTTTCCAACATTTTTTTTTCGGAAAAGTGAAAGCGTTCCTTGGACATGGCAGAGCTGTAGTCTAGACATACTTTAAGGTGCCACAAGACTCCTTGTTTTTGCAGATGCAGACTAACATGGCTACCCTTCTGGGACTAAATCTTAAATGTTACATAAATGTTTCACATTTGCAACTGCAGCAGTCTCTTTAGTTGCTGGCTGATGGCTGTCCTTACAGTCTTTTTTTTTTAACTCTGACAGACAAGTCCTCAGAATACTAAATGTACAATGTCTTTAAAATGTCTACAACTAGTTCTCATCATCCCCACTCCCACTGTCATTTTGATTCATAGATTGAAACAGAAATATGAGTTTTTTCTGATTTTTCAACTCCCAAACTTTCTTAGATTTGTGTGAATAATATCAAACAATTACAATATTCTCTCTGTGCCTGCAGAGAAAATTACTGCTGTGAAAAGTTGACTTAGCAACTGAAGGAACTCTGTTTCAAGGTGCTTGCCTAATGCTTTCCACCAATTCAGGGGAGTGACTTTGTTCAAAACATCATCAGTAACTATTTACTGATCATATAATTTCACTCCAGCCCTGAAATTTGTTATGGCTGACATAACTGAGGAGTGATTTTGAGATGCCCTTGCCATGGCAGCAGCAGCATCTTCAGAAGTTAGGCTTCTACCTTTATATCTGGGGTTAAGAATGTTTACAAGAAAATGAGGTGAAGTTAGTGTTTGATCCATTTGCTTCTTTACTGGTATTTCTTTCCTCTATGTCTCTTGAAGTATCTTCTAAATTTTGACAGCATCAGCAAGGCAGCAGCAATTTCTCAGAAGTTTGTTTAAGGCTATGGTTTCAGGATACATCTACATTGTTCCTTAGTCCAATGTTAGATACTTTGGATATGATACTTCTATTTAATCACAGTTTTTGTCATCAAATTTTAAGAAAATAGGCCAATACTTAATAAATTGTTCAAAACAATCAACAAAAATCAATAAAATCCAATTTAAATAAAAATATTATTTAAATAAAAATCTAATTTTTAATTTTTTTCAATTGTCAATTTTTATCCACCCTGGACCGAGGGGATGGAGATGTGTGGCCATATATTACTGCAAGTAACAGTGTATGAATTACCGTATTTTCCGGCGTATAGGGCGACTGGGCGTATAAGACGACCCTATCTTTAATTAAAAGATAGGGTTTCATCTTATACCCCAGCGCCCCTCCGCCTCCTTTGCTCCCGGTGTCCCTGGTCTGCTGGAGATGGTCCCCAGCAGACCAGAGGCACCGGGAGCAAAGCCGCCAGGAGCGCCTGGGCTCCCCCCCCCCCTTCCCGCCGGAGCCCCTCCGCGGCTTTGAAAGCCTCGGGGGAAGCCGGCGGGGGGGCATCCCAGGCGCGCATAGGCTCCGCCCCCGCCGGAGCCCCTCCGCGGCTTTGAAAGCCTCGGGGGAAGCCGGCGGGGGGGCATCCCAGGCGCGCATGGGCTGCCCGCCCGCCGGAGCCCCTCCGCGGCTTTGAAAGCCTCGGGGGAAGCCGGTGGGGGGGCATCCCAGGCGCGCATGGGCTGCCCGCCCGCCGGAGCCCCTCCGCGGCTTTGAAAGCCTCGGGGGAAGCCGGCGGGGGGGCATCCCAGGCGCGCATGGGCTGCCCGCCCGCCGGAGCCCCTCCGCGGCTTTGAAAGCCTCGGGGGAAGCCGGCGGGGGGGCATCCCAGGCGCGCATGGGCTGCCCGCCCGCCGGAGCCCCTCCGCGGCTTTGAAAGCCTCGGGGGAAGCCGGCGGCGGGGCATCCCAGGCGCGCATGGGCTGCCCCCCCTCCGGAGCCCCTCCGCGCCGCGGAGGGGCTCCAGAGGGGGGGCAGCCCATGCGCGCCTGGGATGCCCCCCTGCCGGTTTCCCCCGAGGCTTTCAAAGCCGCGGAGGGGCTCCAGAGGGGGGGCAGCCCATGCGCGCCTGGGATGCCCCCCTGCCGGTTTCCCCCGAGGCTTTCAAAGCCGCGGAGGGGCTCCAGAGGGGGGGCAGCCCATGCGCGCCTGGGATGCCCCGCCGCCGGCTTCCCCCGAGGCTTTCAAAGCCGCGGAGGGGCTCCGGCGGGCGGGGCATCCGGCGTACAAGACGACCCCCGATTTTGGGGGGATGTTTTTTAACTTCAGAGGTCGTCTTGTACGCCGGAATATACGGTAGCTGTTACTGCTCAAGAGAAAATCTTGAGTCATTGTGGCTAGTTCTCTGAAAACATCTGTTCAATATGCAGCAGCAGTCAAAAAAGTAGAACAGATTGTTAGGAACCATTAGGAAAAGGATAAATAAGACGGTAAATACCATAATGACACTGGATATGTTGATACTACACCCACATCTTGAATACTGCATCTGGTTCCATCTCACAATTCAAAAATACATATTAGAATTGGAAAACATACAAAGAAGGGCAACTGATGACATACATTTGGGGGAGTTGTAAGAAATGAAAAGGACAGTTCATGGATTCAGGCTACTTAGTAAACTGACTACAAGCAAACAATATGTGTTTTAATATATCTGAGAACAAGAACTCATAGGATGGGAGGGCTCGATCCTGAAAAGCAGTGACAGAAAAAGAATTGAGGGTCATGGTGGATAATCAGCTGAACACAGGTGTTCCCAAGGTCATAGTATAGCCCAAAGAGCTAAACTGATCCTGGGATTCATAAACCAGGGAATCTCATGCAGGAGCAGAGAGGTTAGTTTACCTCTGTATTTGGCACTGGTGTGACCACTGCTGGAACTCTGTATTCAGCCCACAATTCAAGAAGGATGTTGATAAATTAGGGTACATCTACACTACAGCGCTATTTCAAAATATCTAATTTTGAAATAGTTATTTCGAAATAAGATATTTCGAAATAACACATCTACACACAAAATGCATTTTGAAATAGCATTTGGCTATTTTGAAATAGCGCATCCACACTGAGTGGATGCTGAATCGCATTTAAGGCCGGCCAGAAACAGTTACGGAAGGGCATCAGGTCAGGAGTTACTTTGTGTGGCTGCTGCCTGAGGCTATCTGAGGCCTGTTCTTAAAGGGTTCCCATCTCCAGACAGCCAGTTCTCAGCTTTCCCTGCTTGCTTGCCTATCTCAATGAGGGACAGCAAGGCATTTTGTCTCTGCGTGCTCTGGTTGTCCTCACTCGGGACACCACAGCTCTTTGCAACATGGAACCAAAGCTGCCCCTGGATATTCTGGTGCTTCTCGTGGACGTGCTGCTGCGAGCCTGGCTGCACTTTCTGCAGGCTATCATCTGGGAGGTCCATCAGGGGGCTGTCAGTATCCAGGAAGCCCTGCGGGAGAGCTTCCACCCTGAGGAGCACTTAGAGCCTCCCTTGGTGTGCCCCACTGGGGGCTTGTGCCTCATTCCTCCCTCACGTCCTTCCACTTACTCCTCCCAAACCCCCTTTCTCGATGTCAAATAAAATACACATATTTTCCTGAACACAAACTCTCCTTATTTAACAAAACTGGGTGCGGGGGGGATGGAACTCTGGTGAGACTGGGGAAAGGAGGCGGGAGAAGGGAGGACACGGGGTGGGAGAGGGGAGGGGGAAACCTGGGAGGAGGGAGCTGGAAGGGGGAAAAAGGGGAGGGGAGGCTCAGGGTTGGGGGTCTCGCCGGACCAACTGTCTCGCAGCACCGTGGGTGCAGGGACCTTGGTGTCCCGGGAGGGGTGGAAGGTGAGGAGGGGATGGAGGGGGAGAAGGAGCGAGAGGAGGAGCAGTAGCTGGGGAGGCGCAGTAGCTGGGGAGGCAGCAGGCACTGGAGTGGCAGGAGGCAGCACGCTCTGCACCAGGGTCTGCAGTTGTTGGCAGATGGCACAACCCTGGGCAAGCTGCTCCCGCCAGAGCTGCAGGTCTTCTTGCATCCAGTGCTGGAGGCTGCGGTACAGAGCTCACAATGCCCCCAGGTGCTGCTGTTGGTACCCCTCCACTGCACAGGTGGTCCCTCAGGTGTGGGAGGATGTCCCGGGTGGGGTAGTGCGCCCTGCACGCGCAGCTGGTGCGGCTGTGGAGAAACAAGAGAAGTGGTTAGTTATCTCTGGGGACACAGTGGGTGAAGCCCAGCCCCGCTCTGCAAGGCGAGGATGACCGTGCCCTGCACCATCAAAGCCGATGTGCTTGCACAGAGGCCATGTTTGGAATGTCCTACTATCCCCGGGAGTGGGAGCTACCTCAAGACCACACCCATGCCCCTGTGCTGTATATAGTGTGTGTGGGGAGGAGATGTCTCCTGCCTCTATGTAGAATGGCCTTGTGGAGGGAGGGTGTCCTGCTGTGCCCCACCCTGGAGTCAGGAGACTGTCATGCCTCTTCATACATACATGTGAGTGGCTAACAGGGTAAGGCCCCTGTGTGGCAGCCAACTGGGGCCACATGCCCAGGGTGGCACGGCACATGCTCACGCATGCACAGGTTGCTGCGTGATCCGTGGACAGCAAGGCCCACATGCCAGTCCCTGGTTTCCGTCCATTCCGCCCCCCTCCCATCCCGCATAAGGGGACAATGACGGCACTCACATGTTGATGCCTCCCTGGCCTCAGATGACACCAGCGACAGGCCTGCTGGGACAGCTCGGGGATCCTCCGCTCTCCTGCAGCTCCTGGCCCTCCTCCTCTTCCATGTCCTGGTCAGGGCCTTCTGCCCCAGGGTTGACAACCACCTGGGGGGGCACGGACCATCCCGCCCCCCAGGATGCGGTCCAGGGCATCAAAATAGGGGCAGGTGTCTGCCCCTGTGGCCTTGGCAAACGCCTGCTGCAGCTCCTTGATTTTCATGCGAACCTGCTCCTGTGTTCCCATGTGGCCTTTGGTGGCCGGGCTGGTAGCTATCCTGCCATAGATGGTCGCATTCCTCCATCTAGTGCAGAGATCATGGACATTGGGGGCATCCCCCCAAACCTGAATAATGTCCATGATCTCTACCCTGGACCAGGAAGGCACGGCCTTCTCTGGGCCCTGGCAGATTCCTGGGAGCTGGCAGACTGCTCCTGGGGAGCGGTGGAGGACTGGCTGCCAGTGACTTGCTGGCTCATGTTTTGGGGCCACTGGGTCGGGGCAGTGACTGCTGGCTCTGGGCTGGCAGGGTTAGAGTTGGCACAGGCACTGTGGCCAGAGTCTACCCCTTTAAGGGCTCCAGGGAGGGGGGAGGGAGAGGAGTGTTCTTGGTTGAGGCCAGAGTGGCCAGCAGGGCACCCTGGGAAGGGCTGGAGACCCTCTATTTTGAAATAAGTGTCTACACAGCACTTATTTTGAAATAGCAATTTCGAAATTGGTGTTATTCCTCGTGGAATGAAGTTTACCAATTTTGAAATAAGCCCTTCACTATTTCGATTTAATTTTGAAATAGCGGTTGGCTTGTGTAGATGCTGGGAAAATTATTTTGAAATAATGGCTGTTATTTGCTGTGTAGACCTACCCTTAGAGAGGGTCCAAGGAACCCTGAGCATGATTACAAAATATGCCTAATAGTTACAGACTCAGGGAACTCAATATAATTATCTTAACAAAGAAGATGAAGGGGTGACTTGATCACAGCAGCTACGTGGGAAAGAAATGTTCAATAACGGGGTCTTCAATTAGCAGAGAAAGGTCTGAAGTGATCCAAGTTAGACAAATTCAGACTGCAAAAAGGGGTGTTGATTTATAACAGGGAGAGTTATTAACCATTAGAACATTTTACCACGCTTCTAGGTGGACTCTCCATCACTGACCATTTTTAAATCAGACGGGATGTTTTTCTAAAAAACTCTGCTTTAGGAATTGTTCTGGTGAAGTTCTCTGGTCTATGTTATACAGAAGGTGAGGCTAGATGATCACACTTGTTATGTCTAGCCTTAGAATCTATGAAAAACACAGTGATCAGGGATATGAAGAAGAGAGTTTAAAAAAAAACTAGGACTATTCAGCTTAGAAAAAAGATGACCGACAGGGGATACAAAAGTCTACAAAATAATGACTGCCGAGGAGAAGATGAGTAAGGGCATATTATCAACCCCTTCACATCACAGAAGTACAGGGGTCATCCAAAATGAAATTAAAGCTAACATAAAGAAGTACCTCTTCACACCATGCACAGTCAACCTGTGGAACTCACTGGCATGGGTTTTTGTGAAAACTAGACGTATACCTGGGTTCAAGAAAGAATGAGCTAAGTTCATGCAGTACAGGTCCATCAAGATGGTTGTTAGATGAACAGGGATGAAACCCCCTGTCCTGAATCCCTGGCCTCTGTTTGCAAGAAACTGGGACAGGGTAATAGGAGGTGAATCACTTGATAATTGCTAAGTTGTGTTCATTCCCTCTGAAGCACCTGCATTGGAAGCTGTCAGCAGACAAGCCACCAGGCTGGAAGAGCCACTAATCCGACCCGGTATGGCTCTTCTTACATGAGGGGGGAGGCTGTTCTGGACACTCCCTACTGAGGCTGCTGCATTGCTGGGGAGAGGGATGGGCCATCCGCAATCCCTGCTCAGAGGAGGGCTATTTCCCACCCTTTCAGAGTAAATCCTCCCCCCAGTGCCTTGCCACCACCTCAGCACTGGCCCTCGGCCGCCAGGGCCTGACTGCCTCAGCATGTGCAGCGCTAACAGAGGTGCCATTGTGGGAGCACTGGCTGGATGGGTGGAGAGCTCCCAACACATACAGCTGCTCACAGCCCCTGCCAATTTGGATTTCCTGTTGTTTACTGCCTGGCTGTCAGAACAGCTCTCTCTCTTCCCAGCCTGGCTTGGCCCAGCCCCACAGTGCAGGGACACAGGGCCCTTTATGGGACAGAGCCCACCCCCTGTGTACAGCACCTGCCTACTACAGCACAAGCCCATAGACCTGCACCACATGGGCACACCAAACCTAGCACTGCAGAAGGGGCTAAGTCCTCTGCATATAAATCCCACTCGCCTCCCTCCCTACAATCATACCCCACTCCTTCCCCCCATACCTCATTGCCTCTCATCTTCTCCCCTCTCCTCACTCCCTCCCACAAACCTCTGCTCCCCCACCACAAGCACCTTATCCCCCACTCTTCATACTCACTCTGCTCCTCCCCGTGCACCCCAATCCCCACTCACATTATCCCCACTTCTCACATGCATTCTACTCCCCACCACACACTGTGCTCTCCCCTGTGCACTCCATTCTTCCCACTCACACCCCATTGCCCCTCACAGGCAACGTGCTCTCCCCTATGCATATGATAGTGTAATCATTAAAAAGGTACATGCAAGGCCCCCCTGCCCGCTGCCTCTATACCAGAGGCAGCGGGGGGAGGAGGAAAAGGCTTGCAGGGAGTCAGGCTCACGGGGAGCCACCTGCCCCCTCCTACTTGTTGCTTCCTCTGTATCAGAGGCAGAAGAGCTGGGGGAAGGGGGCAGGCGGGAGCCAGTACTCAGTAGGAGCTGGCTTTTAACCAGGCTCCCCGCAGGTACAATCTCCTCCCCCAACCCCACACTGCTGTCTCTAGTACGGAGGCAGCAGAGCTGGGGAGAGGAGTTGGCGGCTCCATGAGAGCCGATGCTCGCAGGGAGCCAACTTAGCTCGCATGGAGCTGCCTCTCTCCCTCCGTGTAAATATGTAACCACTTTTTAACATCCCTTCCCTACATCCCACTCTTCTCACATACACACCTCAACTATCCTATGGATCGGACCCAGGAGATTACCTGGAGGCCTGGTGGAGGGCGGCAGCAAGGCTCCATCCTGCTGCACTCCCCCAACCCGCTGTGCTCAGCTTCTCTGAGGCAGCAGGAAGTGGAGATGCCAAGTGCAGGAGGACAGGAGAGGGCAGCAGGGCAGGGTGGGGTGAAGCAGGCTGCTGGGCTCCTGCCACCGTGGTGTGAGGGACTCCTGCTGCCACCTGGTGTCAGGCCTCTGGTAATCTCCTGGTTTGCACCTCACGGGGAGGGGGCAAGGGAATACAGCAGGGATGGAAAGGGGCACAGCGGGGGCACAGCAGGAGCAGGGCTTAGAGAAGAGGTGGTTGGGGGGGGGAGTGGAGAAGAGAAGAGGTGGGGTGGGGGCAGAGCCTGTGGCAGGGAGCGTGGTTGTCCCAGGCCCTGCATCTGGGCAGTTGCCTGGGTCCCGCATCCCACCTAGACATAGCCCTAACCCCTGCACATGCCAATGTTCCCCATTCCAGTCCCATACACCTTGTTCCTCGCTCCCTGTACACACACCCTGCTCCCCCATATATCTCCTGATCCCTTTCCCTGGCGCACACCTTGCTCCTCTTCCTTCTTCCCTGTACACACCCTGCTCCCCACTCCCCTAACACAAAGACTCTAGTGCCCCCTGATATCTTCCCAATGCCTCACTCCCCATGTAGATACCTCTTTATTTCCCTTTCCAATACACACCACCTGACCCCCTCACACTGTGCATGCTCCTTGCTCATCCTACACACACACCCTATTGCCCCCTACATCTCCACTTCTTGTTCTCCTCACAACCCTCGCTACCCTACCCTCCCACACACATGCACCACTCTGACCCCATAAACACATCCTGCTGCCACTTATATCCTCCCTACTCCTTGCTCCCCCCAGGATGTGCACACCCACCTCCCCTCCCCCACACATATGTTCATGCTGAGCTAAAGGGCTGATGTGGGTGCCAAAATCCATGTGAAAGTTGGGAGATTTCCCCAGATTTCTGAGGCCCAGTCTCTATCAAAGGGACAGTATGTGGGCCACATTCACATGGATTTCGCAGGGGGGCTGACCCATGCCAGCCAGGGTTCAATCCCCTGATTTCCTGGACCTGAAGCTGCTGGATTTGGGTAGGGGTACAGGTGGGGCATGACAGACAAGTGCTGGGCTGCACAGTGAGGAGGACATGCAGGGCTGGAGCCATTGCATCTTCAAGGAGACATGCTGCTGGCCCAGCAGAAGCATAAAGACCAAGAGCCAACTGGAGAAAAGAATCCATGGGAGTACCAGCATGGGAAATAGCACTGAATCTCTCACTCATTGGTTGATGGCAATTGGATACAGAGAACAGCACAACTCCAGGATCAAGCTGGGCACCCTGATGTACCCTGAGGCAACCCTGCCTCCTGATCCCACTGCACCATTGCCCCAAATCTGCCAGCAGCAGAATCTCTCCACCTCCCATACATACGTAGATCCCCAGCGTCCCAAACCAGCACTTCATCCCCAAAGCCAGCCAGCCTCCCTCTCACAGCAGTGATCCCGAGCCACTTCCACTGCTAATCCAATTCCATCTGTCCAGATTCAAGAGCCACCTCCTCTGCAGCATTATACCCCTGCTTGCTAGCACCCAGTCCAATCTTCCCTCCCTCACCCACAGCCCTTTGTCCGCTTCCTTTCTGGCTGGACATGGTCATCAATTCACCCCTGCTGTTCTCCAGGCTTGCCCACGTCCTCTGCCCTGACTCTCCTGGAAGCAAATCTGGAGAGAAACACTTGGTATACAGAGCAATCTGTGGGAGGGAGGCAGTCACTGGTGAGCACCTCCTCATCTGTGCTAAGTGTGCTGAGACACAGGATGGCCCTTTCCCCCTGTTCCTGTTGCATCACATAAGCCAAGATCCCCAGATGGACTACAGGCTGTTCTCCATCACAAACCCACCAGGAACTAGCACCTGCACCGGCTCTGACTGCAGGAAACCACTCAGGGATGGTCATCAATGACTCTTGTCAGAGGCCCCTTGCTGGGTCTCACCCCTTTACCACATCCTGAGAGTCTTGATGAGGGCTGGCTCAAGCATAAACAATTCCTGCCTTGGAATTTTAAAGAAACTTGAGGCGGGGGCTTCTTGCTACCACTTCGAGCCTCAGAACACTGTGTCGCTCTGGAACTGCAGGTGCTTCCAGTAGCAGCAAGAGCACATCACCCTGCATGAGCTCTGTCCCATCCAGACCTCTCAGATCCAGAGTACAAAGTTTCACTCCAAAGTTTCAAACCCCTGGGGTAGCCTCAGCCACAGAGCTACCAAATGAAAAGTGGAGGAAGTGGACTATTGAGCTGGGCTGGACCAAACCCATAGGGGTTGGTTTTGTTACAGTGCCAGTGACACAACTGCAAGCCTAGGTGTCTGGGGCCAGCTCTGGGTATGGACTGTGGGGGCCTCTGGTGGCATTGGGTCCATTGCTGTGTGACACATCCTGATCCAGCACAGTCCCATCAGCTACAGCTGCTATGACTATCTGAGTCACGTCTGTCAGGCTGGCATGGCTATGTGCTCGGCTGGCTCCCCCTTCTCTCCTCCTCCCCTTGTGGTAGGGGTCTTCCAAGCTCCATCCTTAGCTTCATCACTCGGGGGCCTCAGCTGCTTTGACTTTTTTCTCTGTTGGTTACTCACAGGTTTGCCTACTATCAACTGCACTCAGCGACAAGGTCCGTTGTGGCCACCGAGGGAGCAGACCTCCTCGCAGAGCCCCTGCTCCACAATCCAGCCTTGTGCGTGCAGATGGTGGAGTCTCTCTCGGTGCGCTAGAGGCTGATCCTGGCAGAAACCACCAAGGTTGGAGACCTCCTGGACTATGACGGGGGGACTGGGTGGATCCCCAAGTGCTCGATCAGTGCATAGGGCTCTTCACCCCCCGAACCCTCCTGCACTTACTCCAGAAGGTGAAGGCTGCCTTGCCGCAGCCCAATCTCGATTTCCTGCAGAAGTCCCTGCGAGAGAGGACACCCTGCTCCTTCCTTCCTGCAAACCCTTCGTCTATTGTTATTGGGCCCCTTCTCATATCTGGACCCCCAGCCGGCTGCAAGATCTGCAGCCAGTCTGCTTCTGAACCTCACCAAGAAAACATCTGTACGCTCATGCTCCACACTCTGCATTTCCTCATCCTTGTGTCCCACCCAGACTCTAAGTGGCAGAACTATTTAAGACCTGTGGAGGGTGGAGAATCCTGATGGGCCAGTGTGTATTCCACCCTAGTTCTGTGGCCCATCAGGGACATCAGTTGGTGGCTCCTGCTCAGAGCCGTGAGCATGTGCATGAACTTGGCACGGTTCACCTCTATTCCGGACACCTGCCCCTCCTGTGGAGTGAGGGAAAACCTGGCGCATGCATATCTAGAATGTGCCATGTTGCAACCCCTATTCTGGCTCCTCCAGAACCTCTTATCGAGGTTCTGGCTGCACTTCTCCCCTCACCTTTTCATTTACGCATATCCTATCTGTGGCCCCACAAAGTTGCAAGACCTCCTCTTCAACCTTCTCCTGGACTTAGCAAAAGCTGCCATCTACAACACCAGGAGGAGGATGCTGGACGAGGGGATTCTCTGTGACTGTGGGGCCTATTTCCATTCCTCCTTGGTTTCATGTATCCGGGCAGAGTTAGGGTTCAATAGGTTTGAGGAGCAGCGGGTGCTGTCCAGGGTTCTCTGCTCGGTGTCCATGTCCAGTTCCCTCATTTTAAACCTGTGACCCACACCCCCTGAGCCTTTAGTCATTATTTGTCCCCCGGGATTAGTTGGACATGGGTCCAGTCATCCCTTCCACAAGGCTGGGGGAGGGGCTTTTAGAATAGTACCATCAACTGCAGTCCCCTCCCAGCCCTCCTGGATCGGTTTGATTGGGTACTGACACCAGCTGAAACTCACCATGGCTTAAATACACCTCCTGAACTTTCCTGTCCTGGATGAGGGTGGGGGTGGGGCTCAAGCAAGTCCATCATCTAGTCTCTGACCCAGCCACTCCCCTGACCCATTCACCTGGGCCACGTCCAAATTAGGGATGCAATAGTGTAGTTGATTAACCAATAAGCAAAAGCTTATAGCAGTGGTCTCCAACACTTTTACACCCAAAATCACTTTTTAAATCTCCGAACAAGCGAAGATCTACCGCCCCACCCCTTCCTTGAAGCCCTGCCCCTTTCTTGAAGCCCTGCCCTCTCTATTCTCCTCCTGTCCATCATTTGCTATCTCCAGCCCTTACTTACACACTCTGATAAACAGTTTATTTTTAAATTATGCGATGTATAAAATTAAAATCACGTGTTTATAGTTATGAAATAAATGGTCTGTTTTTTAGTCATGCTATTTAAATCTAAAATGAAGCATTTATAATTATACATTTTTGTGGGGACAGTTCTGCGGCTGGGGGCAGGGGAGAGGGAACAGGGTGCTGGGAGGGCAGAGGACAGGGTTCTGCAACAGGGGACAGAGTGCCAGTGGGGACAGGAATAGGGACAGAGTTCTGTGGCTGGGGACAGGGAAGTGGGGACAGAGTTCGGGGAGTGGGGACAGAGTTCTGTGGCTTGGGACAGAGGAGTGGAGACAGAGTTAGGAGAGTGGGGACAGAGTTCTGAGGCTTGGGACAGAGGAGTGGAGACAGAGTTAGGAGAGTGGGGACAGAGTTCTGTGGCTGGGGAGTGGGGTGCCAGTGGAGGCAGAGAGTCCCCTGTATCTGCCTCCTCCCAGGATCCTCTGCCCCCAGAGGGAAACCAGAGCGTGCCTGCCCCGGGGCCAACCCACCCGCAGCACAGGGAAGCCCCACGCGCGCACACACCTGCCCCAGGGCCAACCCCACATAGGAGAGCCCCCTGCGCGCATGCCCCTCCCCGAGGCCGACCCCCCCCCCCCGGCACAGGAAAATCTCGTGCGCGCCTGCCCCGGGGGCCGACCCCCTCCTCCCGGCGCAGGGAAGCCTCGCATGCGCCTGTCCCGGGGCTGACCCCCCCCAGCACAGGGAAGCCCCGCGCATGCACGCCTGCCCCGGGGCTGACCCCCTGGCGCAGCGAAGCCCCGCGCGCACCTGTCCCGGGGCCGACCCCCCGGCACAGGGAAGCCCCACGCATGCACGCCTGCCTCGGGGCTGACCCCCTGGCGCAGGAAAACCTTTCGCGCGCCTGCCCCAGGGCCGACCCTTCCCCCCCCGGCACAGGGAAACCCCGCGCGCGACTCCCCCGGGGCTGACTCACCCCTCCTGTGTGGTGCAGGGAGCCGATGCTCCCTCCCGTAGTACACCCGGCAGAGCAGCTAGTGCACTTCTGGAATCACCTGAAGTTGCGCTAAGCTGCGGGACTTCTGGCCATCCCCGGGAAGCCTACACTACCTCCATTGTCACTGGAAGTAGGTAGTGGGGCTTCTTGGGAGTAGGAGGGAAATGGGGGCGGGGCAGACAGGATGCCTCACGATCGACTGGTCGAGGCCTCGCGATTGACTGACCACGGGCTTATAGGTTAATGCTATAGACTACACACATTTCCCCACCACCCCCACCCCTTGCCAGTAAATTTTTTAGCAGGCTGGCCAGCAGCCTAGCTCAGTCCCAATCCCTGGACCTACTCCCACTGCAACTCTGCATTTAAAGTGTATTAGGAGCCAGGCAGACAGGCAGCCTGGCTCAGTTCTGGGTCATGCCGGATCTGGGAGCTCAGAGCCCTTGCTTCGGGACAGGGGCTGCCCAGAGACTATAAAATAGTTGACTAACCAATAAGAATTCATGAGGTTAATTGACTATTGAATTAATTGATATTTAACATCCCTAGTCCAAATTCTGCCACTTCTTACGTCATTGCCTCTCCAGATGACTTGTGCTTTCCACTCGCATGACCAGTGCTCCCAACCAGTCCCAATCATCACAATTTGCCACAAGCTGGCACCCTACTCCATCCCATTCATAATCTAGGAGCAGAAGGAACCACCAGAATGATCAGGATGAGTCCCACAATAATCCCTCAAGCGGATCTATCACAAAAACATCCCATCTGGATTCACAGCAGGCTCCTTACCCTGCAGCATCACCAATTACAGGGCTCAGAGCTTAGTGAGTCTGGCCCCAAAACCATGAGATGAGCTCCAAACTGTTGGCAATAGCTCAACCAACCAGTGCAGGAATGGAATCCTTGCCTTCTGGTTTTCAGGCCAATGGGATCATGGTTCCAGCCTTTCTCCCTTCCCATAAGAGCCAGAAATTCCCTATTTAATAAAAGCTGCCAATCTTCTCAACTCACAGGAGTCCCAGAGGTTTTGCCACACTCATGTGGTGCATCACTCTGGGAAGATTTGGTCATGCTATTCCTTGGCTCCTAGTTCTGACTATTCTTCCTCATCCCTCCACTACCCCTCCTCACAGCACCCTATAGCCTTAATCTGTACTCAGAAGGCACTGTCTCCCAGAGCCACGTTGGCACTGACATCCAGACCTTTCCCCCTTCCCCAAAACAGTTCCCAGCCAAACCTACTCCAGCACTACCCAGGCCAGTGCAAAGTCGCAAGCAGGGAGGGACTAGGCGTAGGCTGCGGTAGACAAACAGTATTTTGGTTTGGGTAGGCACCACAACTAAACCCAGCCAGCCTGGGGAAGAGGCTGCCCCATCTGCCCTGTCCTGGGGATTGCATGGAAGCGGGGGGGAGCTCTGAGACCGGGGACTGAGTGGGAGAGAGAGGCTGGGTCTGCGGGGGAAAGGAGGTTGGCTCTGCCCAGGGAAGCAGGAGGGACAGAGCGATCTAGTCTTCTTGCCCCTGGCGGCTTTAGGGGCGCTGGGTGGTCCGGTCCTGTCCTTAAGAGTCTCCCCCATTCTTTCCTTCCTTCTGCCACCTTTTTTCGGAGCGAGGCAACGGCTGGGGCTCGTGCGCCGCCCCCTAGAGCCCCCAATGGCCGGGTGCCCTGCAAGCCCTGCCCCTGGCGAGCCGATGGGGCGGAGCGCTTTGCTGCCCGAGCATCCTCGGGCCGGACCCGAGCCCGGGCCGGGCGTTCCCCTTCGCTGACAGCCACATCTTGGGCGGAGCAGCGTCCTCACCACCAGCGCTCTCGCCCTGTCCGGGAGCCCCCGCTCTCCCCAGGGGCGCCCGGCCTGGCCTCGCCGCCCCGCGCTCTTCCCGCTGCGCAACTCCGGGAAAGTTACAGCGGGGCGCTGCTCTGAGCGGCGCATCCCTGCCCTGCCAAGCTCGCTCTCGAGCCCCAGCACCCCCGCCCCGAGGCTCAGCGAGCCGGGCGGTACCTCGCTCCTTCGCATTAGACTTCTTCCTGGGGAGCTTCTCCTTGCCCCTCAGCCTGGAGAAGGTTCTCCGCAGCAGGGGCTCGGCCATGGCGGCTCCCCTCACGCTGCCCGGCGGCCCCCGCTGCCCGCGCACCGCTCGCCGCCATCCGCCCGCCGCTGCCCCGCCATCCCGCGGCTGGGCCGGGCCGGAATCCACAGGAAGCGCATTCCAGGAATGCCTTCCCAAACTCGGGCGGGCTCTGCCCCCGCCGCGGCCGCAGCGCGAGCTGCTGGGAGCTGTAGTTCCTGCCCGGAACTCGCCACTCGGATTCGCCCCCCGCCGCCGAGAGCCCGCAAGGATCACGCGTCCAGCCCCCCCGAGCCAGGGTTCCCGGGACCGGCGGGTCATGCCCGAGGCAAACTGCGCAAGAGGCATGGCTCCAGGGAGAGGGGGAGCTCTGGATTATGAGGTGACCCCTGCAGCACAGAGAGTGGGGTGGGAAACTCTGAAATACAGAGGTGGGGGGGCTCTGGGATTCGGTTTCGGTGGGGAACTCTAAAGGGATGGGGGCTCGAAAACGGGTGAGGTTCAATGGGGAGCACTGAAGGGGGGCTCTGGGTAGCACTGGCAGGGTCTTCCTGAGCGGGGATTGGGATAACTCCCTCTCCCCACCCCCAGTTTCCCAGGTGCAGAGGCTTTCTGCCTGCTGCAGCCCAAATTATTCAAAACAGCTGCTTATTCCCCCTAGGCACCACACACCCCTTGGGAAGGGAGGGACTTCCCATACTGCCTTTGCTGGAACCTCCCCTCCGGTACATGGAGGAAGCAACTACAGGTTGGACCTCTCTGGTCCTGGACCTGACTGCTCCCAAACGAGGGGATTTGCCAGACCACAGACAGTCTCTCCCCTTGTGCCTGTGCTGCCACCAAGCTAAGGCTCCAGCCTGCCCTTGCTGCTGCCTCAGCTCCCTGGGGCTCTCCCCAGACCTGCTGCGGCCAGGGCTGGAGCGCCAAGGATAGAGCTCCACCGCCACCTGGCTGCCCAGCCAGGAGAGAGCTCTGCGGCCATGCAGAGGGACATGGCCAGAGCTCCGTGTCCCGAGCCAGAATTCCCTGGCTGCCACTGGGGTCGGAGCTCCCCAGCCAGGGCCAGAGGTCCACAGCCATGGGGCAAGGGAGCTCTTCTGGGGCCAGAATTCCCCACCATGCCGTCCATCCTCACACACACACTCTCTGGACTCCCCGCTCTCTGGTGTCCCTTTCAGTGCTCCTGCCCTGTTTCCAGACCTCCCTCTTCCTGGGCTCTGTGGTCCATGCCAGACCATGGATGTTGCCAGATTAGGGAGTCCCGATTAAGGGAGGTACAACCGGTAGCCATTTTGAGCAGCCTGGAATTGCAGTGGGCAAAGAACCTACCTTGAGGACCTGCAAAGCTGCTGGCTAGGAGTTGCCTAGGTCAGCATCTCCCAGACAGCCTTTCTCTAGCACTCCAACTCTTGCTGCATCCCAGGTCCCTGTCCCAGGTTACCACCCAAATCCTCTGCACTCTCCCATCCCCAAGTCACAACTCCCTCCCAGACACTGCACCCACTCCTACACATCTCCCTGAGATCAGCATCTTCTTCTGCATCCACACTCCCAGAACCTGCAACCCAATTCCCTGCCCCTGGTCACAATCCCCTCCTTCACCCAAACTCTCTCACAGACCCCACACTCTCTTCTGCACCCTAATTTCCTACCCCAGGTTCCCTTTTGCACCCAACTTCTGTCCCAGATCCCACACCCCCTCCATAGAAAAGTGCTGTCCCTGACCACTACCAAAATCTCATCAGAAATTATTGCCCACCTGTGCCATGGAGTCTCATTCTTGCAGAGCACCAGGCCCAGTATCCCACAGGGACCTATTCCCACAGAGCATTCCCAAGCCAGGCCCCAGTGCCCTATGGTTCCCCATTCCTACTCAGCACTCCATGGCCAGGCCTCAGTGCCCCAGAGAGACCTGTTTCCACAGCACCCCACTTAGACAGGCCCCACTTGTGTCTCCTATGGGGACTCCCAGGGTTTGGTTTGGTTTTTTTAAGGAGAATTGAGATTTGTGGCTGTCAAGGCCAAAGGAGCCTACAGCCTGATCTCCTGCAGCACCACAAGAGAGAGCTTCACCCAGAGCCATTCCCACTATTCCTGCACTGAGCAGCAGTGTTGCTGTCACCCTGCACGGGGCCAGGCTGAGCTGGTGCAGAGCTGCCAGAGAGAGGCCCCGCCTTACAGCAGGGACTCCACGAGACAAAGAATTCACTCCATCCCTGAGCAAATCATTCCAATTGTTAATTTCCTTCTTGTTGAGAAATTGAACTTCATTCCCAATTTAAATTTGTCTCATTTCACCATCCAGCCATGTAATCTACTTATGCTCTATTCAGATCAGATACTTTTTCCTCACATGTGTGCTTCAAGACTTTGACCTTAATCTGCTCTTGAAGAAACTGAATAGAATGAACTCTATATTAATCTCACTATGCAGCCAGTTTTCCCAACCTCAGATTATTCGGTGCATTTTCCCAGAGCCCTTTCTCCCATATCAAGTTTCCTGTTGTAGTGTGGCCTACAGAACTGGGGGCAGCATTCAGCAATGCATTTCTATGCATCTAACATTCCCAACCCTGTGCATGTGCCAGCCATTAGTAGGCACTAGTCCCAATATATTTTGCCTCTTCACCCTACTTACCTGGTGCCAAACCTTGCAAAAGCCCACTAATTTTGGAATTACAGGATCCAGGCCTCTGCTTGCCTTCAATAGGAAGAATAGGAAGAGCATGATGCAGAACCCATCTGACCTGCCCAGGGAGATCAGGATATTGAAGCCTATTGCTGCTACATGGGCTGTGGTTCTAAAGAGCAGAAGTAATGTCATGTGGAGAAGTTCTCTGTGGCTTGTAGGGCTGGACCTGGTGAATTTCATGACTTCGAATGAGCCTTCCTCAGAGTCTCTGTAGACGGAGCCATGTAAAATAGTTTACTCAGCATAGTCAAAGAAGCAGGGATTTAAATAATCCCCACTTCATTAAAATAAAAATGGCCGCCATGCTGTGCCGATGATCAGCTGATCCGGTAGAGCGCGACAGTCTAGACGCGGCGCGGTCGACAAGGGAAGCCTTTGTCAACCGCTCCGGTATGCCTCGTGGAATGTCTAGACTGCCGCGCTGTGCCAGATCAGCTGATCGTCAGCACAGAGCGGCGGCCATTTTTATTTTGAGCAGCATCCAGAACCACATGCCAGCACAGGGGATTCATGACCCATTGAAAACTACTACAGTACCTGTCACACTACTACAGCTCTGTAGGGGCAGATGATCATTTTGCAGGGCCCAGGGCAGTCCAATTTTGCGGGACTCCCCTTTGCCACGGCACATGCGCAGGGCTTCTTGAAGCGCGGGGCCCGGGGCGGCCGTCCCGCTCGCCCTGCCCTATATCCGCCCCTGGCTCTGTACATACTAGCTGCACGCTCCCTAATAAAACATATGCCACTTTCTCACAGCTATGACCTGTGACCTGTGACCACCACCAGTAACCTGCATCAGCCTCTTCTTCCCAAATGCGAGTTACCTGAAAGTGTAAGGGAGGGAGGACAACTGTATTGGAGACCTGAGCCTAGGGGATCCCCAAAAAACATTAGTAACTGGGGAGCAATGGAGGGTGAAATGGGAAAGTGGAGCCACAGCAAATATGATTAACTGGAGCCAGGACCAGATTAACTATCCTATGAGCCTCTGCAGGGTCTCGCATGTGGGAGTGGGGTCAGAGCTGAGGCAGTGGATTGTGGTGTGAGAAAAGATGCAGCTCCACCTCTGGGGTAGGGCAAAGGGTGGGACAGATGACTGGGGTGTAGGCTCTGGGAAGAGACAGGAGGTTGGGGTGCAGGTGGAGGTGCAGAGTCTGCGAGGGAATTTAGGTGCAGAAGGGAGCTGTGGGCTGGGGTAGGTGATTACAATGCAGAACAGGATGTGGAGTGCAGGCTCTGGCCAGGAGGCGCTTACTTTGGGTGGCTCATGGTCAGCCATGCAGCGGGGTATGGCAGGATCTCTGCCTGCCTTGGCGCCATAATACTCTGCTCCCTAAGATGTCTGGCCTGTCAAGACCTGAGACAGAGGTGCTAGGCCACTCTGCACAGTGCAGACTGCCTATGCCAGGCATGTCCAAAGTCCGGCCCGCGGGCCAATTGCGGCCTGTGTTCCGATTTAATACGGCCCCCGCTTCCTCCCCCTCTCCTGGCTCCCCGGCGCGCTTTTGAACTGGCGCGCCCAGCGTGCCGCTTCCGGCCGCGCCGCCGCCGCCCATGGCCTCCGCGGTCCTAGAGCCTGCCCTGTAGGGCACGTCCGCAGCCCCGCTCCCCCGCTCGGCTGCGGGTTCGCCCTACCCCCGGGCCGCAGTGAGGTCTGGGGCTGAGAGTGCGGGGACGGCCCTCACGCATGTTCACTTCTTCAAATCTGGCCCTCTTTGAAAAAAGTTTGGACACCCCTGGCCTATGCCCATAGGCACAGCCTAAACAGCTCACACTGACTGTGGTTCCCAGCCAGTGGGAGCTGTGGAGCCAGTGCTGGGGTCAGTGGCGGAGTGCAGAGATTCCCTGAATGCCCCTTACCCAGGCACCGTAGAGACATGATGTCAAACTGCTACTCATTGCTCCAGCCCCCCATTGGGGGCACTGAAGGTCTGGGACTGGTATCACAGCACCACAGTCCAGATGAAATCAAGCAGTGAGCTGTATCCAGCCTGCAGGGCCCTCTTTGCTTGAAGCTGTGAGTTTCCGCCTCTAAAGCCCCTATGTGATGTTATTGGATTCTGATTATGAACATGCAAATTATTGTTGCAACCAATTTTGATCCACTGATGCTGTTTATACTATTCATATACATGTATCTTGGTATTTGAAGTTATGAGTATTGGCCATGTACGTACTTGTATTTCATATGTATGTTTCTGGGAAACCTCAACACAGGGTTCATTCACCTAGGATGTGTCTATACTACATGGCTCCGTCGATGTAATAAGCAGAAAGAACTGGAATTGCTAACCAATAAATACAACTATGATATCATTGATATTACAGAAACCTGGTGGGATGGGACGCATGATTGGATTGTTGGTATGGAAGGGTACGGCTTGCTCAGGAAGGACAGTCAGGGAAAAAAGGGAGGAGAGGTTGCCTTGTATATTAAAAATGTACACACTTGGACTGAAGTGGAGATGAACGTAGGAGATAGCTGTGTAGAGAGTCTCTGGGTTAAGCTAAAAGGGGTAAAAAACGAGGGTGATATCATGCTAGGAGTCTACTACAGGCCACCTAGCCAGGTGGAAGAGGTGGATGAAGCCTTTTTTAAACAATTAACAAAACTATCCAAAGCCCAAGATTTGGTGGTGATGGGGGACTTCAACTATCCAGACATATGTTGGGAAACTAACACAGCGGGGCACAGGCTATCCAATAAGTTTCTGGACTGCATTGGAGACAACTTTCTGTTTCAGAAGGTTGAAAAAGCTACCAGAGGAGAAGCTGTTCTGGATTTGGTTTTAACAAATAGGGGGGAACTAGTTGAGAACTTGAAAGTGGAAGACAGTATAGGGGACAGTGATCATGAAATAATAGAGTTCATGATCTTAAGGAAAGGTAGAAGGGAGACCAGCACAATTGAGGTAATGGATTTCAGGAAGGCAGATTTTGATAAGCTCAGAGAACTTGTAGGTAAGGCCCCATGGGAAGCAAGACTGAAGGGAAAAACAACTGAGGAGAGTGGATAGGGACATAATTCAAAATTACCTTAGCAAGTTAGAGAAATGGTCAGAGGTAAACAGGATGAGGTTTAATAAAGAGAAATGCAAAGTGCTCCACTTAGGAAGGAACAATCAGTTCCATACATACAAGATGGGAAGCGACTGTCTAGGGAGGAGCATGGCGGAAAGAGATCTAGGGGTCATAGTGGACCACAAGTTGAATATGAGTCAACAGTGTGATGCTGTTGCAAAAAAAGCAAATATGATTCTAGGTTGTATCAACAGGTGTGTTGTAAGCAAAACTCGTGAAGTCATTCTGCCGCTCTACTCTGCATTAGTTAGGCCTCAGCTGGAGTACTGTGTCCAGTTCTGGGCACCACATTTCAAGAAAGATGTGGAGAAATTGGAAAGGGTACAGAGAAGAGCGACAAGAATGATTAAAGGCCTAGAGAACATGACCTATGAAGCCAGGCTTCATGAACTGGGCTTGTTTAGTTTGGAAAAAAAAAGATTAAGGGGGGGCATGATAGCCGTTTTCAAATATCTAAAAGGGTGTCACAAGGAGGAAGGAGAAAATTTGTTCCTCTTGGTTTCTGAGGACAGGACAAGGAGTAATGGGCTTAAAGTGCAGCAGGGGAGGTTTAGATTGGACATTAGGAAAAAATTCCTAACTGTCAGGGTGGTCAAATATTGGAATAAATTGCCAAAGGAGGTGATGGAATCTCCCTCTTTGGAGATATTTAAGAACAGGTTAGATAGACATCTGTCAGGGATGGTGTAGACGGAGCTTGGTCCTGCCTTGAGGGCAGGGGGCTGGACTCGATGACCTCTTGAGGTCCCTTCCAGTCCTATTATTCTATGATTCTATGATGGAGCCATGTAGATTAGGCTGATCGGCAGAGGGAAATAAAGCCGTGATTTAAATAATCGCTGCTTTATTTAAATTTAAATGGCTGCCACGCTCTGCCGACCAGCTGATGATCAGCTGTTTGTCGGCAGATCGGGGCAGTCTGGACACGCCGCTATTGACAAGGAAGCCCTGCTGGGCCTTGCTGGGCCAGCCGTAACTGTGGGGTGATCAATGCCACCCAAGCCAACCACCTGACTCCGGGGGAGCCACAGGCGTCGGAGGACCTCATGAGAGAGCAAGTGTCTGTCATGCAGCAGACACTGGCCCAGAAGGTCTGGGACAACACACAATGGTGAGCCCAGATGTGAAGATGATGGCATACCTGACACCAGTGCCAGTCCCATCTCCAGTCCCTGCTCCAGCCCCACCCCTGTCCCATGCCAATCTCGCCCCCCGCCCACGCCTGACCCCACTCCACATCACCCTCCTGCCTATCCCCCTTTTCTCCCTGGACCCCACCCCTCACCCTCTGCCATTTTCAGCCCCAGCTCTGATCTCCCCTCCCCCACCTCCTTTCTCCCCATATGCTGGTTCTCAGCCTGTTCCTCCTCCCCAGTTATTTTTATTATAACTTGTCGTGGGAAAGGCAGAGAGGGGCAAGGCACAGGCCCTTAGTGGGGAGGCCCTGGGGAGAGTTACTGGAGTCCTTCAGATAAACCCCCTCTCAGGGCCTCCTGGATGCACACCTCCACCTGATGAGCATGGTGAATAGCAACTGTGCATAACTGCTCCAAGTCCTGTCCCTCCCGGCCATCCTCTGCCCCCACCCCAGAAGGATGGCCTTCCTCTTCCACTCTCCAATGTTGTGGAGCACACATCATGCAGATGTTGTGCTCCCCCACATCTGGTAGAGGCTGGAGTTGCATAAGGGCATCATGCACCTTCCCCAACCAGCTGACGAAAATACCTGTGGTGGGACATTGTCTACAGGGCTAGATCTTCAGAAAATCGTCTTCTGAGATATAATGAGCAGTGTTCTTCCTGTAACAATGTCTCGAGGTAATCTGCAGAGAAACTGAATTGCTGCGGTTTGTAGAACGGACGGCAGGACTTTCACGCATTTCTGACCAAGTTGAAGACACTGTGTCGAAAAGTGTCTCGTAAGCAAAACTGATATGGGGAATGTTATACTCAGTTTTCTAATGGCCGAGTTATAAACACGACTGGTCTCTCACGTACTTTACACCTCTCGGAGGCAATACATGCAATGGCGTGAAAAAGCCTCTCATAATCAGAAGTGCTATAGGGGAATGTTGAATGAAGTGTTTCTAGCTAGCCACAGTTTCTTAAGCCCCACATAAGCTAACTCCGTAGAATTTGCTGAAATTGTGTCCAGATGAGGGCTCATGCAGCTCTTGTGAAACCTTTCTGTTCCGGGAAAATGACAGCTTTCATTTTTCCCGCTGTATGACCATCCCACCCAAAAGATGTAGTAGAACAGAGCTGTTGCTTTCTCTAGACGGTGTGGAAGGTTTTTCACACATTTCCGAGGCAATACAAGACACCTGGAGAGAAAGCGTCTCGTAAGCGAAACATATAAAGAGGAATATTGTAGACTGCCTGGTGACAGTGTTCGAATGGCCCAGGGTGCAAACATCTCAGTTACAGCTAAAAATCTATTGAAACCAGCTTCTTCTCTGAGGGACATTGTCTACAGGGCTAGCTCTTCAGAAAATCGTCTTCTGAGCTATAATGAGCGGTGTTCTTCCTGTAACAATGTCTCGAGGTGATCTGCAGAGAAACTGAATTGCTGCGGTTTGTTAACGGACGGCAGGACTTTCACGCATTTCTGACCAAGTTGAAGACACGGTGTCGAAAAGTGTCTCGTAAGCAAAACTGATATGGGGAATGTGATACTCAGTTTTCTAATGGCCGAGTAATAAACACGACTGGTCTTGCTGAAAAGGGTTTTCAAAAGAGGGCTCATGCAGCAAAATGGAACACGCGCTTGTGAAACTCATCTTGTCGCGCTTGTGAAACTCATCTTGTCAGTGCCAATGAAGCCATTTTGCTCCTTGTAAGCATCTTCCAACGATCCCTTGTAGTTGAGATACGGTGTTGTGTTTGCCAGGACGTGCGGAAGGTTTTTCACACATTTATGAAATACTTCAAGTAATTGGGCGGAAAAACGGAATCGTATGCAAAGCTGGCATAGTGGAATGTTGTCCTAAATGTATGCAGCTAGGTACAGTGTTTTGATGCACATTCGCGTGAATTCCATACCTTTGGCTGGAAACTGGCTCCAAATGAGGACTCACCTAGTTCTAGTGACAACTTTCCACTCAGAGAGAATGAAAACTGTCCTTTTTCTCTCTATATCAAGGTGCCAAATACATCATGTGCTTGAATAGAGTTTTTGCGGTTTCTGCAGCGTCTCTCACGTACTTTACACCTCTCGGAGGCAATACATGCAATGGCGTGAAAAAGCCTCTCATAATCAGAAGTGCTATAGGGGAATGTTGAATGAAGTGTTGCTAGCTAGCCACAGTTTCTTAAGCCCCACATAAGCTAACTGCGTAGAGTTTGCTGAACTTGTGTCCAGATGAGGGCTCATGCAGCTCTTGTGAAACCTTTCTGTTCCGGGAAAATGACAGCTTTCATTTTTCCCGCTGTATGACAGTCCCACCCAAAAGATGTAGTAGAACAGAGCTGTTGCTTTCTCTAGACGGTGTGGAAGGTTTTTCACACATTTCCGAGGCAATACAAGACACCTGGAGAGAAAGCGTCTCGTAAGCGAAACCTATAAAGAGGAATCTTGTAGACAGCTGGTGACAGTGTTCGAATGGCCCAGGGTGCAAACATCTCAGTTACAGCTAAAAAGCTATTGAAACCAACTTCTTCTCTGAGGGACATTGTCTACAGGGCTAGCTCTTCAGGAAATCGTCTTCTGAGCTATAATGAGCGGTGTTCTTCCTGTAACAATGTCTCGAGGTGATCTGCAGAGAAACTGAATTGCTGCGGTTTGTTGAACGGACGGCAGGACTTTCACGCATTTCTGACCAAGTTGAAGACACTGTGTCGAAAAGTGTCTCGTAAGCAAAACTGATATGGGGAATGTGATACTCAGTTTTCTAATGGCCGAGTTTTAAACACGACTGGTCTTGCTGAAAAGGGTTTTCAAAAGAGGGCTCATGCAGCAAAATGGAACACGCGCTTGTGAAACTCATCTTGTCGCGCTTGTGAAACTCATCTTGTCAGTGCCAATGAAGCCATTTTGCTCCTTGTAAGCATCTTCCAACGATCCCTTGTAGTTGAGATACGGTGTTGTGTTTGCCAGTACGTGCGGAAGGTTTTTCACACATATATGAAGTACTTCCCGTAATTGGGAGGAAAAACGGAATCGTATGCAAAGCTGACATAGTGGAATGTTGTCCTAAATGTATGCAGTCAGGTACAGTGTTTTGATGCACATTCGCGTGAATTCCATACCTTTTGCTGGAAACTGGCTCCAAATAAGGACTCACCTAGTTCTAGTGACAACTTTCCACTCAGAGAGAATGAAAACTGTCCTTTTTCTCTCTATATCAAGGTGCCAAATACATCATGTGGTTGAATAGAATTTTTGCGGTTTCTGCAGCGTCTCTCACGTACTTTACACCTCTCGGAGCCAATACATGCAATGGCGTGAAAAAGCCTCTCATAATCAGAAGTGCTATAGGGCAATGTTGAATGAAGTGTTTCTAGCTAGCCACAGTTTCTTAAGCCCCACATAAGCTAACTCCGTAGAATTTGCTGAACTTGTGTCCAGATGAGGGCTCATGCAGCTCTTGTGAAACCTTTCTGTTCCGGGAAAATGACAGCTTTCATTTTTCCCGCTGTATGACCATCCCACCCAAAAGATGTAGTAGAACAGAGCTGTTGCTTTCTCTAGACGGTGTGGAAGGTTTTTCACACATTTCCGAGGCAATACAAGACACCTGGAGAGAAAGCGTCTCGTAAGCGAAACATATAAAGAGGAATATTGTAGACTGCCTGGTGACAGTGTTCGAATGGCCCAGGGTGCAAACATCTCAGTTACAGCTAAAAAAATCTATTGAAACCAGCTTCTTCTCTGAGGGACATTGTCTACAGGGCTAGCTCTTCAGAAAATCGTCTTCTGAGCTATAATGAGCGGTGTTCTTCCTGTAACAATGTCTCGAGGTGATCTGCAGAGAAACTGTATTGCTGCGGTTTGTTAACGGACGGCAGGACTTTCACGCATTTCTGACCAAGTTGAAGACACGAGAGTAAGCAAAACTGATATGGGGAATGTGATACTCAGTTTTCTAATGGCCGAGTAATAAACACGACTGGTCTTGCTGAAAAGGGTTTTCAAAAGAGGGCTCATGCAGCAAAATGGAACACGCGCTTGTGAAACTCATCTTGTCGCGCTTGTGAAACTCATCTTGTCAGTGCCAATGAAGCCATTTTGCTCCTTGTAAGCATCTTCCAACGATCCCTTGTAGTTGAGATACGGTGTTGTGTTTGCCAGGACGTGCGGAAGGTTTTTCACACATTTATGAAATACTTCAAGTAATTGGGCGGAAAAACGGAATCGTATGCAAAGCTGGCATAGTGGAATGTTGTCCTAAATGTATGCAGCTAGGTACAGTGTTTTGATGCACATTCGCGTGAATTCCATACCTTTGGCTGGAAACTGGCTCCAAATGAGGACTCACCTAGTTCTAGTGACAACTTTCCACTCAGAGAGAATGAAAACTGTCCTTTTTCTCTCTATATCAAGGTGCCAAATACATCATGTGCTTGAATAGAGTTTTTGCGGTTTCTGCAGCGTCTCTCACGTACTTTACACCTCTCGGAGCCAATACATGCAATGGCGTGAAAAAGCCTCTCATAATCAGAAGTGCTATAGGGGAATGTTGAATGAAGTGTTGCTAGCTAGCCACAGTTTCTTAAGCCCCACATAAGCTAACTGCGTAGAGTTTGCTGAACTTGTGTCCAGATGAGGGCTCATGCAGCTCTTGTGAAACCTTTCTGTTCCGGGAAAATGACAGCTTTCATTTTTCCCGCTGTATGACAGTCCCACCCAAAAGATGTAGTAGAACAGAGCTGTTGCTTTCTCTAGACGGTGTGGAAGGTTTTTCACACATTTCCGAGGCAATACAAGACACCTGGAGAGAAAGCGTCTCGTAAGCGAAACCTATAAAGAGGAATCTTGTAGACAGCTGGTGACAGTGTTCGAATGGCCCAGGGTGCAAACATCTCAGTTACAGCTAAAAAGCTATTGAAACCAACTTCTTCTCTGAGGGACATTGTCTACAGGGCTAGCTCTTCAGGAAATCGTCTTCTGAGCTATAATGAGCGGTGTTCTTCCTGTAACAATGTCTCGAGGTGATCTGCAGAGAAACTGAATTGCCGCGATTTGTTGAACGGACGGCAGGACTTTCACGCATTTCTGACCAAGTTGAAGACACTGTGTCGAAAAGTGTCTCGTAAGCAAAACTGATATGGGGAATGTTATACTCAGTTTTCTAATGGCCGAGTTTTAAACACGACTGGTCTTGCTGAAAAGGGTTTTCAAAAGAGGGCTCATGCAGCAAAATGGAACACGCGCTTGTGAAACTCATCTTGTCGCGCTTGTGAAACTCATCTTGTCAGTGCCAATGAAGCCATTTTGCTCCTTGTAAGCATCTTCCAACGATCCCTTGTAGTTGAGATACGGTGTTGTGTTTGCCAGTACGTGCGGAAGGTTTTTCACACATATATGAAGTACTTCCCGTAATTGGGAGGAAAAACGGAATCGTATGCAAAGCTGACATAGTGGAATGTTGTCCTAAATGTATGCAGTCAGGTACAGTGTTTTGATGCACATTCGCGTGAATTCCATACCTTTTGCTGGAAACTGGCTCCAAATAAGGACTCACCTAGTTCTAGTGACAACTTTCCACTCAGAGAGAATGAAAACTGTCCTTTTTCTCTCTATATCAAGGTGCCAAATACATCATGTGGTTGAATAGAATTTTTGCGGTTTCTGCAGCGTCTCTCACGTACTTTACACCTCTCGGAGCCAATACATGCAATGGCGTGAAAAAGCCTCTCATAATCAGAAGTGCTATAGGGCAATGTTGAATGAAGTGTTTCTAGCTAGCCACAGTTTCTTAAGCCCCACATAAGCTAACTCCGTAGAATTTGCTGAACTTGTGTCCAGATGAGGGCTCATGCAGCTCTTGTGAAACCTTTCTGTTCCGGGAAAATGACAGCTTTCATTTTTCCCGCTGTATGACCATCCCACCCAAAAGATGTAGTAGAACAGAGCTGTTGCTTTCTCTAGACGGTGTGGAAGGTTTTTCACACATTTCCGAGGCAATACAAGACACCTGGAGAGAAAGCGTCTCGTAAGCGAAACATATAAAGAGGAATATTGTAGACTGCCTGGTGACAGTGTTCGAATGGCCCAGGGTGCAAACATCTCAGTTACAGCTAAAAAAATCTATTGAAACCAGCTTCTTCTCTGAGGGACATTGTCTACAGGGCTAGCTCTTCAGAAAATCGTCTTCTGAGCTATAATGAGCGGTGTTCTTCCTGTAACAATGTCTCGAGGTGATCTGCAGAGAAACTGTATTGCTGCGGTTTGTTAACGGACGGCAGGACTTTCACGCATTTCTGACCAAGTTGAAGACACGAGAGTAAGCAAAACTGATATGGGGAATGTGATACTCAGTTTTCTAATGGCCGAGTAATAAACACGACTGGTCTTGCTGAAAAGGGTTTTCAAAAGAGGGCTCATGCAGCAAAATGGAACACGCGCTTGTGAAACTCATCTTGTCGCGCTTGTGAAACTCATCTTGTCAGTGCCAATGAAGCCATTTTGCTCCTTGTAAGCATCTTCCAACGATCCCTTGTAGTTGAGATACGGTGTTGTGTTTGCCAGGACGTGCGGAAGGTTTTTCACACATTTATGAAATACTTCAAGTAATTGGGCGGAAAAACGGAATCGTATGCAAAGCTGGCATAGTGGAATGTTGTCCTAAATGTATGCAGCTAGGTACAGTGTTTTGATGCACATTCGCGTGAATTCCATACCTTTGGCTGGAAACTGGCTCCAAATGAGGACTCACCTAGTTCTAGTGACAACTTTCCACTCAGAGAGAATGAAAACTGTCCTTTTTCTCTCTATATCAAGGTGCCAAATACATCATGTGCTTGAATAGAGTTTTTGCGGTTTCTGCAGCGTCTCTCACATACTTTACACCTCTCGGAGGCAATACATGCAATGGCGTGAAAAAGCCTCTCATAATCAGAAGTGCTATAGGGGAATGTTGAATGAAGTGTTGCTAGCTAGCCACAGTTTCTTAAGCCCCACATAAGCTAACTGCGTAGAGTTTGCTGAACTTGTGTCCAGATGAGGGCTCATGCAGCTCTTGTGAAACCTTTCTGTTCCGGGAAAATGACAGCTTTCATTTTTCCCGCTGTATGACAGTCCCACCCAAAAGATGTAGTAGAACAGAGCTGTTGCTTTCTCTAGACGGTGTGGAAGGTTTTTCACACATTTCCGAGGCAATACAAGACACCTGGAGAGAAAGCGTCTCGTAAGCGAAACATATAAAGAGGAATATTGTAGACTGCCTGGTGACAGTGTTCGAATGGCCCAGGGTGCAAACATCTCAGTTACAGCTAAAAATCTATTGAAACCAGCTTCTTCTCTGAGGGACATTGTCTACAGGGCTAGCTCTTCAGAAAATCGTCTTCTGAGCTATAATGAGCGGTGTTCTTCCTGTAACAATGTCTCGAGGTGATCTGCAGAGAAACTGTATTGCTGCGGTTTGTTAACGGACGGCAGGACTTTCACGCATTTCTGACCAAGTTGAAGACACGGTGTCGAAAAGTGTCTCGTAAGCAAAACTGATATGGGGAATGTGATACTCAGTTTTCTAATGGCCGAGTAATAAACACGACTGGTCTTGCTGAAAAGGGTTTTCAAAAGAGGGCTCATGCAGCAAAATGGAACACGCGCTTGTGAAACTCATCTTGTCGCGCTTGTGAAACTCATCTTGTCAGTGCCAATGAAGCCATTTTGCTCCTTGTAAGCATCTTCCAACGATCCCTTGTAGTTGAGATACGGTGTTGTGTTTGCCAGTACGTGCGGAAGGTTTTTCACACATATATGAAGTACTTCCCGTAATTGGGAGGAAAAACGGAATCGTATGCAAAGCTGACATAGTGGAATGTTGTCCTAAATGTATGCAGTCAGGTACAGTGTTTTGATGCACATTCGCGTGAATTCCATACCTTTTGCTGGAAACTGGCTCCAAATAAGGACTCACCTAGTTCTAGTGACAACTTTCCACTCAGAGAGAATGAAAACTGTCCTTTTTCTCTCTATATCAAGGTGCCAAATACATCATGTGGTTGAATAGAATTTTTGCGGTTTCTGCAGCGTCTCTCACGTACTTTACACCTCTCGGAGCCAATACATGCAATGGCGTGAAAAAGCCTCTCATAATCAGAAGTGCTATAGGGGAATGTTGAATGAAGTGTTTCTAGCTAGCCACAGTTTCTTAAGCCCCACATAAGCTAACTCCGTAGAATTTGCTGAACTTGTGTCCAGATGAGGGCTCATGCAGCTCTTGTGAAACCTTTCTGTTCCGGGAAAATGACAGCTTTCATTTTTCCCGCTGTATGACCATCCCACCCAAAAGATGTAGTAGAACAGAGCTGTTGCTTTCTCTAGACGGTGTGGAAGGTTTTTCACACATTTCCGAGGCAATACAAGACACCTGGAGAGAAAGCGTCTCGTAAGCGAAACATATAAAGAGGAATATTGTAGACTGCCTGGTGACAGTGTTCGAATGGCCCAGGGTGCAAACATCTCAGTTACAGCTAAAAAAATCTATTGAAACCAGCTTCTTCTCTGAGGGACATTGTCTACAGGGCTAGCTCTTCAGAAAATCGTCTTCTGAGCTATAATGAGCGGTGTTCTTCCTGTAACAATGTCTCGAGGTGATCTGCAGAGAAACTGTATTCCTGCGGTTTGTTAACGGACGGCAGGACTTTCACGCATTTCTGACCAAGTTGAAGACACGGTGTCGAAAAGTGTCTCGTAAGCAAAACTGATATGGGGAATGTGATACTCAGTTTTCTAATGGCCGAGTAATAAACACGACTGGTCTTGCTGAAAAGGGTTTTCAAAAGAGGGCTCATGCAGCAAAATGGAACACGCGCTTGTGAAACTCATCTTGTCGCGCTTGTGAAACTCATCTTGTCATTGCCAATGAAGGACTCCATTTTGCTGCGTGTAATCTTCTCCCAACCATCCCTTGTAGTTGAGATACGGTGTTGTGTTTGCCAGGACGTGCGGAAGGTTTTTCACACATTTATGAAATACTTCAAGTAATTGGGAGGAAAAACGGAATCGTATGCAAAGCTGACATAGTGGAATGTTGTCCTAAATGTATGCAGTCAGGTACAGTGTTTTGATGCACATTCGCGTGAATTCCATACCTTTTGCTGGAAACTGGCTCCAAATAAGGACTCACCTAGTTCTAGTGACAACTTTCCACTCAGAGAGAATGAAAACTGTCCTTTTTCTCTCTATATCAAGGTGCCAAATACATCATGTGGTTGAATAGAGTTTTTGCGGTTTCTGCAGCGTCTCTCACGTACTTTACACCTCTCGGAGGCAATACATGCAATGGCGTGAAAAAGCCTCTCATAATCAGAAGTGCTATAGGGGAATGTTGAATGAAGTGTTTCTAGCTAGCCACAGTTTCTTAAGCCCCACATAAGCTAACTCCGTAGAATTTGCTGAACTTGTGTCCAGATGAGGGCTCATGCAGCTCTTGTGAAACCTTTCTGTTCCGGGAAAATGACAGCTTTCATTTTTCCCGCTGTATGACCATCCCACCCAAAAGATGTAGTAGAACAGAGCTGTTGCTTTCTCTAGACGGTGTGGAAGGTTTTTCACACATTTCCGAGGCAATACAAGACACCTGGAGAGAAAGCGTCTCGTAAGCGAAACATATAAAGAGGAATATTGTAGACTGCCTGGTGACAGTGTTCGAATGGCCCAGGGTGCAAACATCTCAGTTACAGCTAAAAATCTATTGAAACCAGCTTCTTCTCTGAGGGACATTGTCTACAGGGCTAGCTCTTCAGAAAATCGTCTTCTGAGCTATAATGAGCGGTGTTCTTCCTGTAACAATGTCTCGAGGTGATCTGCAGAGAAACTGTATTGCTGCGGTTTGTTAACGGACGGCAGGACTTTCACGCATTTCTGACCAAGTTGAAGACACGGTGTCGAAAAGTGTCTCGTAAGCAAAACTGATATGGGGAATGTGATACTCAGTTTTCTAATGGCCGAGTAATAAACACGACTGGTCTTGCTGAAAAGGGTTTTCAAAAGAGGGCTCATGCAGCAAAATGGAACACGCGCTTGTGAAACTCATCTTGTCGCGCTTGTGAAACTCATCTTGTCAGTGCCAATGAAGCCATTTTGCTCCTTGTAAGCATCTTCCAACGATCCCTTGTAGTTGAGATACGGTGTTGTGTTTGCCAGTACGTGCGGAAGGTTTTTCACACATATATGAAGTACTTCCCGTAATTGGGAGGAAAAACGGAATCGTATGCAAAGCTGACATAGTGGAATGTTGTCCTAAATGTATGCAGTCAGGTACAGTGTTTTGATGCACATTCGCGTGAATTCCATACCTTTTGCTGGAAACTGGCTCCAAATAAGGACTCACCTAGTTCTAGTGACAACTTTCCACTCAGAGAGAATGAAAACTGTCCTTTTTCTCTCTATATCAAGGTGCCAAATACATCATGTGGTTGAATAGAATTTTTGCGGTTTCTGCAGCGTCTCTCACGTACTTTACACCTCTCGGAGCCAATACATGCAATGGCGTGAAAAAGCCTCTCATAATCAGAAGTGCTATAGGGCAATGTTGAATGAAGTGTTTCTAGCTAGCCACAGTTTCTTAAGCCCCACATAAGCTAACTCCGTAGAATTTGCTGAACTTGTGTCCAGATGAGGGCTCATGCAGCTCTTGTGAAACCTTTCTGTTCCGGGAAAATGACAGCTTTCATTTTTCCCGCTGTATGACCATCCCACCCAAAAGATGTAGTAGAACAGAGCTGTTGCTTTCTCTAGACGGTGTGGAAGGTTTTTCACACATTTCCGAGGCAATACAAGACACCTGGAGAGAAAGCGTCTCGTAAGTGAAACATATAAAGAGGAATATTGTAGACTGCTTGGTGACAGTGTTCGAATGGCCCAGGGTGCAAACATCTCAGTTACAGCTAAAAATCTATTGAAACCAGCTTCTTCTCTGAGGGACATTGTCTACAGGGCTAGCTCTTCAGAAAATCGTCTTCTGAGCTATAATGAGCGGTGTTCTTCCTGTAACAATGTCTCGAGGTGATCTGCAGAGAAACTGTATTGCTGCGGTTTGTTAACGGACGGCAGGACTTTCACGCATTTCTGACCAAGTTGAAGACACGGTGTCGAAAAGTGTCTCGTAAGCAAAACTGATATGGGGAATGTGATACTCAGTTTTCTAATGGCCGAGTAATAAACACGACTGGTCTTGCTGAAAAGGGTTTTCAAAAGAGGGCTCATGCAGCAAAATGGAACACGCGCTTGTGAAACTCATCTTGTCGCGCTTGTGAAACTCATCTTGTCAGTGCCAATGAAGCCATTTTGCTCCTTGTAAGCATCTTCCAACGATCCCTTGTAGTTGAGATACGGTGTTGTGTTTGCCAGTACGTGCGGAAGGTTTTTCACACATATATGAAGTACTTCCCGTAATTGGGAGGAAAAACGGAATCGTATGCAAAGCTGACATAGTGGAATGTTGTCCTAAATGTATGCAGTCAGGTACAGTGTTTTGATGCACATTCGCGTGAATTCCATACCTTTTGCTGGAAACTGGCTCCAAATGAGGACTCACCTAGTTCTAGTGACAACTTTCCACTCAGAGAGAATGAAAACTGTTCTTTTTCTCTCTATATCAAGGTGCCAAATACATCATGTGGTTGAATAGAATTTTTGCGGTTTCTGCAGCGTCTCTCACGTACTTTACACCTCTCGGAGCCAATACATGCAATGGCGTGAAAAAGCCTCTCATAATCAGACGTGCTATAGGGGAATGTTGAATGAAGTGTTTCTAGCTAGCCACAGTTTCTTAAGCCCCACATAAGCTAACTCCGTAGAATTTGCTGAACTTGTGTCCAGATGAGGGCTCATGCAGCTCTTGTGAAACCTTTCTGTTCCGGGAAAATGACAGCTTTCATTTTTCCCGCTGTATGACCATCCCACCCAAAAGATGTAGTAGAACAGAGCTGTTGCTTTCTCTAGACGGTGTGGAAGGTTTTTCACACATTTCCGAGGCAATACAAGACACCTGGAGAGAAAGCGTCTCGTAAGCGAAACATATAAAGAGGAATATTGTAGACTGCCTGGTGACAGTGTTCGAATGGCCCAGGGTGCAAACATCTCAGTTACAGCTAAAAATCTATTGAAACCAGCTTCTTCTCTGAGGGACATTGTCTACAGGGCTAGCTCTTCAGAAAATCGTCTTCTGAGCTATAATGAGCGGTGTTCTTCCTGTAACAATGTCTCGAGGTGATCTGCAGAGAAACTGTATTGCTGCGGTTTGTTAACGGACGGCAGGACTTTCACGCATTTCTGACCAAGTTGAAGACACGGTGTCGAAAAGTGTCTCGTAAGCAAAACTGATATGGGGAATGTGATACTCAGTTTTCTAATGGCCGAGTAATAAACACGACTGGTCTTGCTGAAAAGGGTTTTCAAAAGAGGGCTCATGCAGCAAAATGGAACACGCGCTTGTGAAACTCATCTTGTCGCGCTTGTGAAACTCATCTTGTCAGTGCCAATGAAGCCATTTTGCTCCTTGTAAGCATCTTCCAACGATCCCTTGTAGTTGAGATACGGTGTTGTGTTTGCCAGGACGTGCGGAAGGTTTTTCACACATTTATGAAATACTTCAAGTAATTGGGCGGAAAAACGGAATCGTATGCAAAGCTGGCATAGTGGAATGTTGTCCTAAATGTATGCAGCTAGGTACAGTGTTTTGATGCACATTCGCGTGAATTCCATACCTTTGGCTGGAAACTGGCTCCGAATGAGGACTCACCTAGTTCTAGTGACAACTTTCCACTCAGAGAGAATGAAAACTGTCCTTTTTCTCTCTATATCAAGGTGCCAAATACATCATGTGCTTGAATAGAGTTTTTGCGGTTTCTGCAGCGTCTCTCACGTACTTTACACCTCTCGGAGCCAATACATGCAATGGCGTGAAAAAGCCTCTCATAATCAGAAGTGCTATAGGAGAATGTTGAATGAAGTGTTTCTAGCTAGCCACAGTTTCTTAAGCCCCACATAAGCTAACTCCGTAGAGTTTGCTGAACTTGTGTCCAGATGAGGGCTCATGCAGCTCTTGTGAAACCTTTCTGTTCCGGGAAAATGACAGCTTTCATTTTTCCCGCTGTATGACCATCCCACCCAAAAGATGTAGTAGAACAGAGCTGTTGCTTTCTCTAGACGGTGTGGAAGGTTTTTCACACATTTCCGAGGCAATACAAGACACCTGGAGAGAAAGCGTCTCGTAAGCGAAACATATAAAGAGGAATATTGTAGACTGCCTGGTGACAGTGTTCGAATGGCCCAGGGTGCAAACATCTCAGTTACAGCTAAAAAATCTATTGAAACCAGCTTCTTCTCTGAGGGACATTGTCTACAGGGCTAGCTCTTCAGAAAATCGTCTTCTGAGCTATAATGAGCGGTGTTCTTCCTGTAACAATGTCTCGAGGTGATCTGCAGAGAAACTGAATTGCTGCGGTTTGTTAACGGACGGCAGGACTTTCACGCATTTCTGACCAAGTTGAAGACACGGTGTCGAAAAGTGTCTCGTAAGCAAAACTGATATGGGGAATGTGATACTCAGTTTTCTAATGGCCGAGTTATAAACACGACTGGTCTTGCTGAAAAGGGTTTGTAAAAGAGGGCTCATGCAGCAAAATGGAACACGCGCTTGTGAAACTCATCTTGTCGCGCTTGTGAAACTCATCTTGTCAGTGCCAGAATGAAAACTTTACTTTACTATAAGCAAGACTCAGGTTTGATTATATAAACTGGGTTTCAGGAAGGAGACGAATAAGATCAGAAGGAAGAAAAGGCTGGAAGAGAACTGAGGAGGGAAGACCTGGAAAAGAAGAACTCACCTCTGAGAGACAGCCTAAGACCAGAGAGACTGATATTGCCTGTCCAACACCGAAAAGCTGCCTGTCTTTAGCAGGATTGCTTAGTATTACATTTTTACTTAGCATGTGCTTGCTGCTTGTTTGGGAATTCTCAATACATAGAGGATAAGGACATTCCTCTTTCAGTGGCTAAAGATCCTGCCAACCCATGGGTTGCTACACCCTGAGCCAAGGCCAGCCTTAGTCCGATTCACCCGGTTCCCTTAAATTGGGCCCCAGGCCTAAAGGGGCCCCGTGCCCTGAACCCGGAAATGTGCTGGGTGCCATGGGCGGCAAGTTAATATTCAGAGCCGGGGGCCCTGCTCCAGCAATATTTGGAGCTGCGTCTCTCCCCCAGATCCTACCTGCTGGCCCCCCCCCCCCCCCGTGCATCCTCCCACCCCGACCCCAGAGTAGTTCCCATCTTCAAAAAAGGGAAGAAGGACGATCCAGGGAACTATAGGCCGGTCAGTCTTACCTCGGTTCCTGGAAAAATCATGGAGGGGTTCCTTAAGGAATCCATTTTGAAGCACTTGGAAGAGGGAAAAGTGACCAGGAATAGTCAGCATGGATTCACAAAGGGCAAGTTGTGCCTGGCCAATCTGATTAGCTTCTATGATGAGGTAACTGGCTCTGTGGACATGGTAATGTCAGTGATGTGACATACCTTGACTTTAGCAAGGCTTTTGATATGGTCTCCCACAATATTCTTGCCAGCAAGTTAAGGGAATGTGGATTGGATAAATGGACGGTAAGATGGATACAAAGATGGCTAGAAGGCCGGGCCCAGCGGGTAGTGATCAATGGCTCGATGTCAGGATGGCGGTCGGTTTCTAGCGGAGTGCCCCAAGGTTCGGTTCTAGGACCGGTTTTCTTCAATATCTTTATTAATGACCTGGATGAGGGGATAGATTGCATCCTCAGCAAGTTTGCGGATGACACTAAGCTATGGGGAGAGGCAGATACGCTTGAGGGCAGACACAGAGTCCAGAGTGACTTAGACAATTTGGAGGATTGGGCCACAAGAAATCTGATGAGGTTCAACAAGGACAAATGCAGAGTCCTGCACTTGGGACGGAAGAATCCCAGGCATTGTTACAGGCTGGAGACTGAATGGTTAAGTAGCAGTTCTGCAAAAAAAGGACCTGGGAGTTACAGTGGATGAGAAGCTGGATATGAGTCAACAGGGTACCCTTGTCGCCAAGAAGGCTAATGGCATATTAGGGTGCATTAGGAGGAGTATTGTCAGCAGATCCAGAGACGTGATTATTCCCCTTTATTCAGCTCTGATGAGGCCACAACTGGAGTATTGCGTCCAGTTCTGAGCCCCCTCCCCACTACAAAAAGGATGTGGATGCATTGGAGACGGTCCAGCGGAGGGCAACCAAAATGATTAGGGGGCTGGAGCATATGAGGAGAGGCTGAGGGAGTCTGTTTAGTCTGCAGAATTGAAGATAGCAGCCTGCAACTTCCTGAAGGGAGATTCCAAAGAGGATGGAGAGAGGCTGTTCTGTATAGTGACAGATGGTAGAACAAGGAGCAATGGTCTCAAGTTGTGGTGGGAGAGGTCCAGGATGGATATTAGGAAAAACTATTTCACTAGGAGAGTGGTGAAGCACTGGAATGGGTTACCTAGGGAAGTAGTGGAGTCTCCATCCCTAGCAGTGTTTAAGTCTCAGCTTGACAAAGCCCTGGCTGGGTTGATTTAGTTGGGATTGGGCCTAGCGCAGGGGGCTGGACTTGATGAACTCCTGAGGTCTCTTCCAGTTCTATGATTCTAGGGGACAGCTGGCCCTTCTCACATAGAGTGGCGCAGACCAGGGTGCCGACACTGCACACGTTCGCATACACGGTAGTGGCAACAAAGGCTCCCACACTGATAGCCTGGGTACCATGGCCCAGGTTCTTGTGCCCAGCAGGCATTGCCCACTGCGGCACTTGGTGCAGCTCACGCCACCCACTGCAGCACACCAGTGTGGCTTACAGAAGAACTGCTGTACTTGTGTAAGAAGCCGCGAGTGTAGACATAGCCTTAGAGGGAACACTTCCCCCAGCCTCTCTTCCCCCGAGTTAATGTCACACACATTGGCTGTGTCTACACTGTACCCCTTTTCCAGAAAAGGGATACAGATTAGACAAGTCGGAATTGCAAATGAAGTGGGGGATTTAAATATCCGCCGCTGCATTTGCATGAACATGGCTGCCTCTTTTTTCCAGCACGGGGCTTTGCTGGGGAAAAGCGCCAGTCTAGTCGGGATCTTTCGGAAAATAAAGCCTTTTCCAAAAGGTCCCTTATTCCTGATTTTAAGAGGCTTTATTTTCCGAAAGATCCCGACTAGACTGGCGCTTTTCTCCGGCAAAGCCCCGAGCCGGAAAAAAAAAGCGGCAGCCATGTTCATGCAAATGCAGCGGGGGATATTTAAATCCCCCACTTCATTTGCAATTCCGACTTGTCTAATCTGCATCCCTTTTCCGGAAAAGGGGTGCAGTGTATACACAGCCATTGGGTAATGCAATTGCAGTATAGTCGCATGTGGGAGGTTTGGTGGGAGCCAAACTAATCCCTATTGGTAGGAGGATGATGGGAAAAGTCCTTCGAGAGGGGTGACATGACACCTTTTACTTCTGGTCATGTGTCCATCTTGCCCCGAGTATGTTACCTCCGGAGGCCTGGTTAACGGGGGTCAAGGGGTGTGGCTAATGGGGCACCACCAAACACTATACAAATCTGCCGCCCTTGCTGGCCCCGGAGGAGGAGTGTGCCGGCTGTGAGTTTAGTGCAGGGTTTTCCTGTGCTGTGGGAGGTGTGTATGTGTGTTGGCAGAGGGATTTTTTTGTGCCTTTTTTTTTTGCTCAATCAAAAAAATTCCTGGGCCCCCTTTTGAAACTTTTGTGTGTGTGTGTGGGTTTTTTTTGGCTCAACTAAAATTGCTGCTGGGTCTGGTCAAAATTGTTCAAACTGGGCCCCGCATTTCCTAAAGCTGGCCCTGCCTTTAGCCCAAGGAATTGGCTACGGGTGGGTGTGTAAATTCACAGGGTTGCACCTTGAGCCCCGGGAACTGGGTAAAGGTGTGTGTCCCTACAAGTTTTTGTCACTGTAGCTGCCTTTTGGATACAAATAGTAAGAGAGATGTAGCCATGTTAGTCTGGTCTAGCTGAAATGTGTTCACTTTTTTTTGTTTGTATCCCTCTGGTATATATGGTCATGCCAATTTTCTTCCATGATTTGATCTGAGGAAGTGGGTCTGGCCCACGAAAGCTCATCACCTAATAAACCATCTTGTTAGCCTTTAAAGTGCTGCATAGTCCTGTATTTTGTGGAAGAAGTAAGCAGTAATCTCAAGATGGCACTGCTTTCCCACAACACTGCATGCTGCATTGTTCATACTATCAATGATGGTGCATCTCCCAGTGGGGAATATTCTCTGGGGATTCAGGTTTTGTCAACGTTTGGCTTTTGGCATGAGTTTTTCCACCTTGATAGTATAGATTAAGCCTCAGCCTGATTGGACTTGTGTTCTTATAACATCTGCTGTTTCCTGTCTGAATATTTCACATTCATTGGCATCAGCTTCTGAATCCGCGCATTGTACAATACAGTACTTGGTTTACTGAAAGAAAACCTGCTTTTTCCTGTTTGGTGTCCAATACCTCTAGAAGCTGACAATACCATAATATTTGTTTAGCTATACAATTCCTTAAATATCATGTAGCTTGCACTGATTAAGTGTGACAAAAGCTTTCATTATAGACATCACATGACTGCCTTTCGTGAAACCATAGGAGCCGGGAATCCCAAGTACCACCATGTCCTCTGCCAGTTGGCATCCAGAGCTGTGTGGCTCACAGTGAGGGGGCAGAGGCAGGGCAGAGGGAGGATCAAGGCCAGGCCAGGTTGCTTGTCCAAGCAGGCTCAGGGTTCCACCTCACACACCCAATGGTGCTCCTCTGTGCATGGGGCATCATACCACTGCCCGTCCTGCAGTGTCAATGCACAGTTCTCCTTGCTTCCGCCACTGGGTTCCCCTGTCTGCCAATAGCTGAAAGCAAAACAGGAAGAAATAGAGCAGGGCTGGAGATGCTGCAGTCCTCATGACACCCAAGGCCCCCTGTCTCACCCACCAGACCACACAGTCCCCAGACCATTTCACCTCAAGCAGCCACAAGCCCATGGGGACACCCCCCCCTCCCCCGTCTCCATATTCCCTGCAGCACCAGTTGCCTTGCAAGTCCCATAGCCACCTTTGACACACACACCCTACCTTGCCCAATGACCAGCACAGTGGGAGGGATGCTGTGGTCCTGCAGCAAGGGATCTGGGACTTGCAAGAAACATGAGCAGGAACTGGAGTAGGCAGAACGGAGGAAGGAACTTGTGCTGGATTGGGCCAAGGACACAGAGACAATCCCCCATCTCACTCCTCCCCCACAAGGAGCTCGCAGCATGGCAGGTGAGGGGGGGCATAACCCCCATGGGCTCTTCTGCAAGAAACATTTCTGAGTCCCAACTGACCAGCTTACTAGAAATCACTTCCTCGGATCCCATCCCAGGGACCAGGACCAAAGGGACAATTGGAGGGAGGGGAAAGGAGAGTATCAGTAGCCAACATGGGACAGAAACGAGGTGGTGCAGTTTTGCAGCACATTGAGCAAATTTTGTAGTGCCCTAGGGAGCTGCATGTGTGAGGTGGTGCTGGCTCCAGCAGCTAGCTTCATCTTCCTAGCAGGGCTGTGCCTAGGAGGATGCAGCATTTGGGATGGCCCTAACTCTGACCATGCTCTGCCTTTTTCCATCCCACACTCCTCTCTTTCCCCTGAGTCTGCGGACTGTGATTGAGTGGGAAGTTCAGGAAGAGGAATGAACCCAGGTCTCATATAGTTGTGTCTTTGCGTGTGGGGGGGAGGTGTCACGCTATTGGATTTTAAAGAGAGCAGAAAGCACCTACTGGTGGCATTTGCCCCAAGTTGTGTACAGAGTAGGCCATGTGAGGTGTCAAATGGAAGCTTATGAGCTACTGATTCTGTGTATAATGCCTGTGTACTTGTATGATTTTTGTATATGAAGTTATGAGTATGGGCTCTATTCTTGTATTGTAAATATTCTCTGTCTGGGAGGGCGCAACAGGCCTGGACTATGTGAGGAATGATTGTTCAGTGAATGGCTGTGCTAACTAGCACTGCTTCATGGACAATGGCTCTCAGATGGCCAATACACTCCTAAGAAATGTGTTCGGAAACCTGCAAGCCAGCCAGTGCCTCATGTTTACTTGAGCCTGAGACCAGTTCCAGTTTGGAACCACCAGGAATATAAAAGTTCCAAAAGGGCAACTCCATCTTTGTTGTCAATCTTGTTCCTTATGCCAGATGCATCCTTGCTAGAGCCAGAGAGCCAGGAAGGACTCATCCTGCTAGAGGATGTACACCAGAGACTTTTAAACTAGTAGTTGGTAACATCTCTGCTAAGACCCTGCATCAAGAACTGAGTAATGTAATGCTCAACCTTTTCTTTCTTTTATAATAAATCTTTAGATTTTAGCTCCTAAAGGATTGGCCGAGAATGCTCTTGTAGGTAAAATCTGAAATCTAAATTATCCTGGGACTGTGGCTGGTTCTTTGGGACTGGTAGACTCTGGAGTTGGTGAGATTGGGTTTTATAACCTCTCACCTATGTGTGCAAGGCCTGGGTTTGATTATGGCACAGGGAAACCTGGGGTGTCTAAGGGGTTTTGCTTCTGAGGCGTCCTGCTTGCCAGATTGACAGCTGAAGTGCTCTATGTGACAGTTTGTGGCTCATATGGAAAGGGAAAGGGTGCTGGTTTTGAGCAACTTGCCCTGAGCTGACATGCTCAACAGTCTCCAGACTTGGCCCAGTCTGTCACAGGGGGCTATGGTCTGTAGTGGAAGTTGCAGATCCCATGTCTAGAAGTGCAGGGAGAGAAGCAAGTTGGGACTGAGAGGGCAGTAGCAGCTCGGTTGGAACAGCAAGGGTTGGGATTGAGGGGAGCAGAAATCTCAAGGACAGAATGGCAGGTGTTTGTGGGGGTAGATTAGGAAGGGGAACAGAAGTCCCAGCTCCAGAATGGGAAGGTTGGGGACTTTCACTGAGGGGCACATTGGGGGCAGAACTCAAGTCTGGAATAGCAGGGAGCTGCAGGTCAGGATGAGGGTCATTTTCCCACCTTACGGCTCTAGCTATTTGTCCCTATTTCAGGGCCAGGTCTTCCATACCTGGCATTGGTGGCTGGGTGAGTCCCGTCCACCCACATCCAAGCCCCCTCAAGTGCCTGGTCTGTGAGACCCATCCAGGAGGCTGGTACTTTCATGTAGGACACAATGTGAGCCTGAAATTCAGAGAGAATAGCATTAGTCTGGGGTGAACCTCCCACCGCCATCCTCCAGCCCCCTCCCCCCACAGCATGGAGGTTGCTGGACATGGACACGTCCTGATGCTGCCTGATGGCTAAATGGTGAAACAGGAGCTCAGAGTGACATGGCCCCAGGGTTATGATAGCCCTCAGGAGTTCTGAGCTGGGTGGAACCTGCTTGGTGCAGTGTCTGCAGCTATGCAAGGCCATGCCAGGCATCTCCCCAACTTTGACTTGTTGACAGACCAACAATCCTCCCTGCAACTCGGGAGACTTCTGCTCCATCACTCCAACACAGCAAGTTCACAGTGGGCTGTGTCACAGTGACAGACTAGATGCCAACTTTTGCCAAGGCTGTAGGTGTCACCTGAACACTGAGAAACACATGGCTGGCATGCTAACTAGCTCACCTGCATGTTAGTATTGTTCAATATAGGTGAGGAAGTTTCCCTGTGCAAGTAACAGTGTTTTTTCTTGAGATGTCTGTCCCTATGAGTGCTCTACATAGCCCTAGGCTACGTCTACACTGGCGGGTTATTGCATAAGAATGACCATTCTTCCACAGATCATCCACACTGCCCACCCGCTCTTGCGCAAGAAGATTTACAGTAAAGTATGGGAAGGGAGGGCTTCTTGCGCAAGAGCGACTCACTTTTCTAACTGGGCGCTTTTTCCGGAGGATCAGGGCCAGTGTAGACGCTCTTTTCCGGCTTTTTTAAAAGCCGGAAAAAAGCGGCGGACATTTTTATTTAAATGCCGCGGGGGATATTTAAATCCCCCGCGGATTTCCCTACTACGATAGGTGAAATTAACATGCCCCTTCCGGAAAAGGGGCCAGTGTAGACGAGCCCATGATGTATACAAGTACAAGAAAGCAAGTTGCCATGGACTCAAAGGAAGGTCTAGTGAAAGCCCTGAGAACTAGGCTAAGATTTCAGGCTGGAGGAGATGGTGTCACATGTGGGAAGAGATTCTCAGTGTCCTTAAGGCATCTACACATCAGCAGGTGAGCAAACACTGAGGTTGCTTCTAGACTGGCATGATTTTGTGCAAAAGCACCTGCTTTTGCGCAAAATCTTGCCACCTGTCTACACTGGCTGCAAGTATTTGCGCAAGAACACTGACTTTGTAATGTACAAAATCAGTGGTTCTTGCGCAAATATTCCAACGCTCCCGCTCAGGGATAAGCCCTCTTGCGCAAGTATTCTTGCGCAAGAGGGCCAGTGTAGACAGCCACGTTAATTTCTTGCACAAGAAAACCCGATGGCTAAAATGGCCATCGGAGCTTTCTTGCGCAAGAGAGCATCTACGCTGGCACGGATGCTTTTGCACAAAGGCACATGCCAGTAGAGACGCTCTCTTGTGCAAATACTTTTAATGGAAAACTTTTCCGTTAAAAGTATTTGCGCAAAATCATGCCAGTCTAGACGCAGCCTGAGTATTTGTCCACCTGGGTGTGGAAAGACTGTTCATGGCAGGATGTACCTTAATGTATCTAAAATGTAGTGTAAAATCAGAGGGAGGAAGATGAGCTTGAGTTTTGTCACTTGTTGGGGAGAAGACCCCGTTCAGGGCAGGGTAAGGGTGCCCATCTCACACCAGTGATTCTCATATTCTGTTTTTTTATCCCCCACTTTGGCTATGTCTACACTGGCGGCTTCTTGTGCAAGAAAATCTTGCGCAAGAACACATCCATACTGCCATGTGCAAGCTGTGCTTTTGCGCAAGAGCATCCATGGCAGCGTGGACGCTCTCTTGCACAAGAAAGCTCTGATGAACATTTTAGCCGTAGGGCTTTCTTGCGCAAGAAATCCCTGCTGTGTGTCCACACTGCCCTCTTATGCAAGAGAGCTTACACCTGTTAGAAAAGAGAGTAGCTCTTGCACAAGAAACCCTCTCTTACCACGCTTTACTGTAAATCTTCTTGCGCAAGAGCAGGTGGGCAGTGTGGATGCTCTGTGGAAGAATGGTCATTCTTCTGCAATAACCCGCCAGTGTAGACATAGCCCTTGTGTTTCTAATTCCTCTGACCAAAGTTTGTATGCGCCTGCCCTCTTGCCCCCAGGGTGGGGGTGACCAAGAGGGCAGAGCCCAAATTGCCCCTATTTTCAGGGCAGTGCAGTTCAGCAGTCCCAGGAAAGGCTCTTCTCAGAGCTGGTAGAACTAAGAATGGCCCCAGGTATAGGCAGATCAGTCTCTAGGAGGGTATGTCTACACTACCCTCCTAGTTCGAACTAGCGGGGTAATGTAGGCATATCGCACTTGCAAATGAAGCCCGGGATTTGAATTTCCCGGGCTTCATTTGCATAAGCGGGGAGCCGCCGTTTTTAAAACCCCACTGGTTCGAACCCGGTGCAGCGCGGCTACACGGGGCTCGAACTAGGTAGTTCGGACTAAGCTTCCTATTCCGAACTACCGGTACCCTCGTTTTAAAAATGGCGGCTCCCCACTTATGCAAATGAAGCCTGGTAAATTCAAATCCCAGGCTTCATTTGCAAGTGCGGTATGCCTACATTACCCCGCTAGTTCGAACTAGCGGGGTAGTGTAGACATACCCGGAATGAGGAATTCAGAAGCAAGCTTGTGTCTTTATTCCTCTTCTTTTCTTTTCCCGTAGGGAGAGAAATGGGGGGGAGATGCCCCCAGACAGGATAAAAAACAAAGGTCTTTTTTCTCCATCTTTTTAATCCCAAGCGAGTTTTAAAAAACCCAAAAAAGGGACACTATTAGGGAGAAAAAAGAAACAAAGGTAGCTACTATTTATGCTAATGATACAGATAAGGAAAAGACAACTACTCTCTAGTATGAAGCCAAAAGCTGGAACTGAGAGGCTAGATAGCTTCCAGGTATATCACAAGGAAGGGGGGGAGGAGTCTCAAAAGGCACTGCTATCTTCTGTTAGAGATGCAGGGGCACACATACACCTACACTGGAGTACCCATGCAGACACGCATATTGAAAATGTTAGACTTGGCAGTTGCGGCATGCATTACTTTCACTTCTACTCTCTGTATCTCATGCGATAAAGTGACATGCATGTTTTATACAGTAATTGACAATGTGCCTTCTCTGAACCCGTGAACCAGAGAATGGTCTTCTGCCCTCTGAGAAGGGCTATCAAAACTAATGGGACATTGTGAAACATTGCCTTCCAAAGAGTTGGTAAATGGATCTTTCACACGTGATGGTGCCATGTGTGCTCATCTTGAATGCTGGAAGAGGGGGATAAAACAGGGACAAAAATATTTTCTAGCTTCTGTAGGCAGGCCTGACGCTTGGGCCTTGTGCTTGAAGCAAAAGTTATACTATGAGTAACAGACAGGCCTTGTGAAAAGCAAATGTTTGCCTGCAAGTCAGTGTCTCTTGGCACTAGAATTCCTAGCACTGATAAAAGCATGTGAAGTATGTAAGCACAATCCACCAGGACAGTACAGGGACACCCAACTGAGTATATGATAAAATAGCTTGAAACAACAAGAGTGATAAAAGTATAACAACGAGGAGAGTCCAAGAGGAGGTACCAAATGTGTCATTAATGTGCAAGATGACACAGTGTGTATCATACAGTGTGTTCATTTCGGTCTATAAATATTAAATATCACTTAATTCTTTGGCCAGCCTATGAGGCAATAGTGAATCCATACTATCGATTGAGCCGAGACCATTGTCCCGGTACAAATATATAGGGGCTTAGAGGTCATCTGGCTATCAACAACTATTAATGTACTTGCTTCAATAATAAACCTGACTCAGGGGCCTTTGTATCTTATCTGAGTCTTTGGGGGCTCTCGTAAAGTCTATGATGCTAGCTACCTGTGTAGAGCTGGCACAATATACTGAGGGAGCATACAAAATTGAATGCAGCCAAATGTTTATCATCACTGACTGAGCAGGAGACCTGTCAGGATGCCACTATGGATTCACAGTGAAACCTAAATTTACTGTATCACTGTCCTGAACTATTACAACTTCACTATTTGCACGTCATAGAGCTGGAAGCAGTGTTCCCTCTAAGCTGCAGGGTAGCATAGCTTCACAGGTGATTAATCATCCCCACCCAGTCAGAGTCTCCCTGCACAGAGCTGTGAAGCTGTGTTGCTGCTGAGCTTTGGGGGAACACTCGTTGGAAGTAGGGAAAAGGAGTAGAGATCCCCAAGTCAACCTGGGCTGATCCTACTGATGACATAGTTCTGACACCTTTTGGAACTGTAGACTGTAATTCATTTCCGTAATGTATTGCCTTCTTTAACTTGTACCCAGAGCCATCCCATCCATAGGATGGGCCAGGGCAACCACCACAGGCTCCATGCTTTGGGGGGTCCTGCACTTTAGGGAGACACAAATTCCAGGGTGGTCTGCAGGGTTAGCCAGGGGGCCTGGTGCCAGCAACAGCAAGAAACCCAGCTCCAGACTGCTCAGCTGGCTCCCAGCATCATTTGGGCTGTCTGTGGAAGCCAGAAAGAAAAGGCAGATAGGACTGGGGGGAGATGGCAAAGTACGGATGGGAGGAGGTAGGGTAGTGGCTTGGGAAAAGAGGCTGGGGATGGGTGGGTGGTGTGTTGTCTTCCTTAGAGATGGTCCTGCCTCTAAATAGTTCTCTTTTCCTTTCCCTAGTTAATAAATCCATAGTTAGCTTACTATTAGCTTGGCTACAAGTGTTATCGCTGGTGTGATGTCTGAGGTACAACTTATCAGGGATAAGTGTCTTGGGATTGGAAGCAACCTGAATCTTTCTGATCTTTGGTATCTGGCAACCAGCCTAGCGCTAGTCCAGTTTGCCTGGCTGACAAGATACATTAGGGAGCCCCAGAAGATGACTCTGTGGTAAGACTGTTGTAGGGCTTCAGGAGTTCACATGTGTTACTGGGTTGGTGAAATATAATTATAGACCATACAGCTGATTAGTAGGGAGTGCCCTGCTTTTTGACAGTCTATCCTAAGCTATTCACTGTTGTGAACCACTTCCAACAGCGTGACCAGCTGTTGCAGTGACGGGGGTCAGGGTCCATTGCAGCCAGTTGTTTTTCTGATCCATTTCACTGATTGCCTGGCAATTTGGGCTCACACTTGGCTGGGTCCCCAGCAAGAACAAGGGGATTCTCCCTGCCCTCCTCCCTTCTGGCTCTCTCCTCTTCTGGCCATTTTAATTATTGCCTCCAAATAGGGTGTCTTTCCCTGGTGCTGGGGAGCCAGGCTGCACTCACTTTGGCTCCCCACTCTGCTCCTGGGTCCTTTCCACAGCACCTCTCACTCATGTTCCTCCTTCCCAGCCTTTCCCCTACATCCCAGTACTTTCTAGCTCCCAGGACAGCCTGCTGCCCCACACGTGACCATCTCTTACCTGCTCAGCATGGCTGGTCACCTGGAGGAGCATGGCACCTAGAGAGGCACAGGAACGGTTGGCAGCATCCCAGGTGCCCAAGGAGCGGGACTGGAAGTAGCATCTATCCTGGAACAAAGTCCAGCCCATGCGACATGGGGCACAGACTGGGTGGAGGGGAGGAGGCACTGCATTAGTCATTGGGGCAGGGAAATGCCTGGGCAGCCTCAGAACCTAGGGCAGTTGGCAGAGACTGGCAGGGCTGCCCAGAAGTTTGAGGACTGAGAGCCTGGATTCTGCTGTCCACTCCCCAGTGATCATCACCAGGTCTCTGATCCTCCTGGATCCTGAGACCAAAATCAAAACTTTGCAAAGCTTTACTGTGGAGGTGCAGTCTAAGGTGATGGGAGGTCCCATTATACACTCCTCTTGGGGTAAGATGAAGCCAAATGTGCTGGTACAGTCACAGAAGGCTGCACCCAGTTCTATGTTTCATGACAACCAGATGCAGCTCCTGAACCTAAGGCAAGCCACTGGCACGGCTCCGAAGCCCATGAGCCCTGGGCCAATACCCATGGGAAACAACCATGCCTTGGATACAGAGCACCACCTCTACACACCACTGAGTGCTGCCCCAGGGAATTAACCCTATCCTGGTCTAGGGATCCATACACCCTAATGAGCTGAGCCACAGAAAGAAACTGCATAGCTAGCAAATTGGACACGGGCTAGTGGCTAGGCTGACAAGAGCAGGGACCCTGTAGGCTGGCCTGTAGGAGCAGCCACATGAATGATTGCAGCAGGGGGCTGGGAATTAGAGTAAGGAGCATATGGGATGGGGTGGGGCAGGAGTTTGGTCTGCCCCTGCATCTGCTCCCTGGAAGGAGTTTGATCCAAGTGGGGCAGCCTGCCACTTGGTGGCTTAGCTAACACAAGCCCTGGTCATCAGGATCGCAATGGGAACCCTGGGAGGGTGAACAAGTTAAGGCCAATGGGGAAAGGGTTGGCTTCAATCACTGAGCTCCATGGAAAAGCTTCCCCGGACTCCAGGACAGCCAGGTCAGGCTTTACATGGTCATCTCCCCTGAGATGCTGCAAGGGGCAGCTTCCTCCCACTCAGATTCACCACCTCAGGTTATCTGCAGACTCCGGCAGACGGAGTAACAATAGGGTCACATTTAGAAACTCAGACCCTGAATCACAACTCTGTAGGAAGCTCGCAGCTATTGGAACAGGAGCTCCTGAGACAAGGCCACCAGTGACAGAGACCAGACAGTCCTTGTCATCATTTTCAGCAAAGGGATGAGGGCAAGCTGCCTAATATGAGAGTTGCAGAGTCCCATGGGATGGGCTGATTCCAGAGAGGACTTCTGGGTTCTATTCTCAGCTCTGGGATGTTAGTGGGAGACTTCTGGCTAGAATGGGGGCAGAGAAGGTTCATAGGTGCTGAAGCTAGGAATGCTGGGGATGTGGCTGAACTCCCTGGCTTGAAGTGGTGTCCATTAAATAGAGGGCATGCAGTTTGGTTCAATGGCTCTATACAAATTGTTCTAGTGCTCCCTGGGCAGGTTCCAACAGGTATATGGGCAGCAACAGCATGGCTTGGAGGCAGGACAGGGTAGGACTCTGATTGGCTCAGTTGAGGTGAAGGTCACAGGGCCAGGTAGGTCCTGTGGAACTCACCATGACAGAAGCGGGAGCAGAGGTCCTCACGGCTACCGTACACGACCCAACGGCTCCAGGGCCCATCCCCTGTGTACAGCATCACCACATGGTTTGGGCTGTTGCCATAATTGAAATAGAGATTCTCCCTGGCGAGCGCCAGCAACCCGTTGGCCCGGCACTCCCAGTGCTGCAGCTCCTTGTGGGCTTCACAGGGCTCCAGGCGCACAGCCACTCGACTAAGCTGCTTTGGCACAGCTACACACTGCTGGCTGGCCACATTCAACAGCTGGCCCCGGGACAGCCACTGGAAGTGCTGGCTGGGGGCGTCAGGGATGCAGGGTGCAGCTGTCACAGAGCCGCTGGCTGTTACATTCACACAGAGTCGGTGTGACTCACTGTAGATGAGGAAGGAGCCCGAGGCTGGTGGGAAAGAGAGATAAGTGCTGGGGGAGGAGCACCACAAGAAATGGGAGACTGGGTGAGAGGTCAGCATGATCCAGAGACCAGCTTCAGCAATAAGGTTGCCAACTCTCCAGTTGCTGAAAACTGTCTACCCCCAAGCTAGATCCCCTGCTCTGTCTCTTCTCCTCCCCCACTCTCCCAATCACTCACTGTCCCTTCCTCCTTGACACAACTGCTGCCTGCAGAGCTGGGCAGAGTGGGGCACAGTGATTGGACTCTGGCTAAGAACAAGTCAATTATCGGTCTGAGGGGGGTGTCAGTCCTTAGAGTGAGGGGTTGGGGCACAGTGAGGTGGATTCCAGAGCCAAAAGCTGGAGATGAGAGTCTGGGAGCCAATTCTCTTCCTCGGCAGTTAATTTGGTAACTGGAATTCTAGCAGCAATGAGTGGACATGTTCCCCTTTAACCGGACACCTGGCAACCCTACCCAGCAAAAGGAATGAGGAGCAGGAGTAAGGGCCAGTCCACCTAACTCTGAGGCCCGAAGGTTTCAGGAAAGGTTGGGAGGCAGAGGCCCCCCGAGAGCTCAGCAGGTGGAGCCAGCAGGGCACAGTGGGGCCATAGGCCTGGGATTCACTACCACAGATACTCACCCACGTGCCGGAGCAGCTGGTTCTCCACTTGCATCCTCTCAAGAGTTCTGGCCATTTCCATATCTGCAAGAGATGGAAAACTCTTCACCAGTGGTCTTGGCATGTCACATCAGTCGGGCATTGGGGAGGGGACGAGAGGGCAGGGGAATGGTCAGAGCTGGCAGCTATGAGCCAGGACTTCTCGGTTCTTGGGAGGAAGGTTAGGGCAGAGCAGTGGATGGCTCCTGGGAGGCTCAGAGTCAGGATGCCTGTGTTCTAATCACAGTTCTGCTGCTGTCAGGCTTAGTGACCTTGGTCAAGTCATTGTCCCTTTCAGAGCTAAGGATGAGGACATATCACAGTTTAGAGCCAGCCCAGGGTGAAAATCCCAGTCAATCACCTGTTGAACAACACTGGGGAGACCAGAGCTACCAGGCACCAGAACATCTTCGCTCTGCCCTCACTGTAGGTATACAGCCCAGTACTCTTTGTGATGTGGCCTGTGAGATATTTTGTTCACTGTTGCCCATGTGCAGGGTTGCCAGTTTTTGCTGGTTTCCATCCGTGTAGTTTTTTTTCCTACTGGTGTTATTAAAGTGACATGCACATAAAGCAAGGGCATGTGAAGTGAAGTGCATGCTGATTGCACACAGCATTGACTGTGAGAGCCACATGCTCCCTCTGCATCCAATAACTGTGCTGCTATGGTTCAATTGGCACACCCTGCACGTTCTAGGTATGCAAGTGCCATTAGCAAAATTATCCTCTCCCAGGACACTGTTGTGGTTGTGCCAACCTTGTGGCCCACTCACTAACCTATTGCTGATCTATTGGGAACAGGCTGGACCTTCTGCCTGTCCTTAGTTCACTCACAGGGGCAGGGCAAGCTCATCCATAGCAGCTTCTCCTGCACTGGATGACACTAGGGCTATGTCTAGACTGCAGGCTTCTTTCGAAAGAGGCTCTTTCAAAAGCATCTTTCGAAAGAGCCTCTTTCGAAAGATCGCGTCTAGACTGCAGGCGGATCTTTCGAAAGAGAAATCCACTTTTTCGAAAGAGAGCACCCAGCGAGTCTGGATGCTCTCTTTCGAAGACGGCCTCTTTACATTGAAGAACGCCTTCTTTCGAAAGAGGAACTTTCGAAAGAAGGCGTTCTTCCTCGTGAAATGAGGTTTACCGCCATCGAAAGAAAAGCCGCGTTCTTTCGAAATAATTTTGAAAGAACGCGGCTTGAGTCTGGACGCAGGGGAAGTTTTTTCGGGAAAAGGCTACTTTTCCCGAAAAAACCCCTGAGTCTGGACACGGCCTATGTAACACCCACCCTGCAGCAACCTGGAAAGCTCCTTCCAGCCCCATTCTGGAGAGGATGAGCTCACACAGGCCTCTCAGGGAAGTAGCGCCATATCTGGGTGTGGGAAGAGGGGGCAATGGCACTTTCTTTGTATTCCAGTAGTGCCTCAGGATTTAGTATGTACGCATTAGGAGGCCCAAGCACTAGGTGCTGTACAAACATGGAGCAGACGGATTGTCCCTCTTCCATAGAGCTCACAGTATCAGTTTAAGGCAAGAACAAGAGAGATGAGGATAGACAGATGGGGAAGTACCAGGAAACAGTGAGGCGATATTGGTCAGCTCCATAGGCTGTGGGCTCAGCACATCAGCAGCCTGCTGTCTTGCTTTCTATAGGCATCTCCGCAGAAGAGCACTCTGCAAAGTGATGCAAGGAGGATAATGCATTGCGGGTGTTTGTGGGGGATCCTCGGGCAGCCAGAGAAAGCTTGTTTGCCAGTGTGCCAGAACTGTGGCCTGGGCAGTTAGGGGCAGAGATGCCCTCTGGACAGTGGATGGGAGAGACATCCATGCAAGTGCAGGTGAGGGGAGGGAGATACTTACATTGGACAATGCCAAGTGTGAGGAGCAGCAGGTTCAGCACCACAGAGACTCCCAGGACAGTCGCACGGGCCAAAGACCACCACTGGCCTCGTCTCCATTTCCACACTACGGGGATGGGAAATCAACATGGAAAAAGCACATTGCCTTGATAGCCAGAGAAGCCATCAGAGCTCTCTCCAATGACTCCCCCACTCCTGGGAGCATAATTTCACTCTAGGGAGGAATGGGGCACAGAGTGGTGAATGTGGCAAGCCAGTGGCAGAGCTAGGAATCCAGGGGTGTGTCTAAACTACATGGCTCCATCGATGGATCCATGTAGATTAGGCTGATCGGCAGAGGGAAATGATTATTTAAATCACGGCTTCATTTCTCTTTGCCGAACAAACAAATCTACATGGCTCCGTCAACGGAGCCATGTAGTCTAAACGTACCCCAGGAGTCCTGACTCCCATTTCCAGCCACTCTAACCACTAGACCCCACTTGTCTGCCATAGCTAGGGATGGAATCCACCCAGCAGTCCTGACTCCCAGCCCTGCCACTCCTTCCCTGCCCCCACCAATTAGATCACAGTCTGCTCCCAGAGCCAGGAATAGAATCCAGCACATTGGACCCTCTCCTGCCAGCCAATCCCAAACCCATTACCTGGAGCTTGAGCCAGCTGCCTCCTCCTTCCTCCAATAGCTAGATCGACAGCCTCATATTGGCTCTCCTCTTCAGCATGCTCATCACTGCTGGCTGGAGAGCGAAGCACAGGGTGACAGGTCCCCCACTGGCTCCATCAGCACCCATGGGATTCCACAATGTCCTTTCCCCCCACAGTTTATCAGTGCCCCTGGCACTATTTGATACCCAAAGGGGGGCTAGCGCCTGCCCACTTCCAAAGCCTTTTGGGAGGGACAGCTAGACCCAGGGTTCAACTGATTACGGGGGACAAATGATGAAAAACAGGATCAGGTATGCAGTCAAAGGTTCAAAATGAGGGAAATGGATGGGGACACCAAGCAGAGAACCTCGGACAGTGCCCACTGCTCCTTAAAGCTCTCTAGGGAGCCAGCGGATGCCACCCAGAGGAACTCTGTCCAGATGCATAAGACCAGGGAGGAACGGAAGTAGGCCCCACTGTTGCAGAGCACCCCCTCATTCAACATTCTCCTCCTGGCATTATAGATAGCAGCTTTTGCTAGGGCCAGGAGGAGGTTGATGAGATCTTGAAACTTTGTGGAGCCTCAGATAGGGTGTGTGTAAATGAAAAAGCAAGGGGAAAAGTGCAGCTGGAACTTCAGCGGGAGATTCTGGAGGAGCCAGAAATGGGGCTGCAACCTGGCGCATTGTAAGTAGGCATATACCAGGTTTTTCCTCATGCTGCTGAAGGGGCAGGTGTCGGGGATGGGGGTGAACCATACCAAGTACATGCCCATGTTCATGGCTCCATGGAGGAATCGCCAGCTCATGTCCCTGCTGGGCCATGGAATTAAGGTGGAGTACACACTGGCCCATTGGGGTTCCTCACCCTTGACAGGTCTTAGATGGTCCAGCCATTTGGTGTCAGGGCGGGACACAAGAGTGAGGAAATGCAACATGTGGAGCACAAGCATGTACAGATGGTCTCTGGACACCGTTCAGAAACAGACCAACTGCAAATTCTGTAGCCAGCTGGAGGTCCAGGGATATGGAGCCCAGGGGGGCTTGCGGAACAGGGACCCAAGAAAAAAGGGCTGGCGGGCTTGCAGTAAGGGAGGAGCGGGGTGTACCCTCTCACAAGGCTTGCTGCAGGAAATCGAGAGCGGGCTGTGAGAAAGCTGCCTTCACCTCCTGGAGCATGTGTAGAGGGCTTCAGAGGGTAGAGAGCACCATGCGCTGAGTGAGGTCTCTGACCTTGGTGGTTTCTGCCAGGACCAACCTCCAGCACACCGAGGGAGACTCCGCCACCTGCACACACAAGGCTGGATTGTGGAGCAGGGGCTCTACGAGGAAGTCTGTTCCCTTGGTGGCCACAACGGACCTGGTCACCGAGAACAGCATCCAGGTCTGGAAGAGTTCCTGGTAGAACTCTGGCAGCTCTGAGAGGTCTTGCAGAAAGATAAAAAAGAGCTGCCGGTTGTATAGGAGCCCTTGGAGGTAGCAGAGGAAGACGCGCACCAAAGTGCTCCATGCCGGACTACCTGCACTATACAGGAGTCTCTGCAAGCCTGGAGGTGGAAGGTCTGGACCTGGCTACACATGCAGACCAGGCCTTGGCCCCCCTCCTCCAGGGGAAGACACAGGACCCTTGCAGAGACCCAGTGCAGTCCTAGCCAGAAGAATTCCAGGGCTATCCTCTGGAGCCAGGCCAGAACCTCCAGGGCTGGACTCAGTGTGTTGAGCCAGTGCCAGAGCATGGACAGGACTAGTTCAGAACCAGCACCTTCCCATGCAGGGAGAGAATCAGCGGAGTCCTGTCCATCACCACAGCCGCTCACCCTCCCTGGCCTCCAAACCCTGCCAGAGAACTGGCGGGGAATGATGCGTGGCAGATAGAAAAACACTGAGATAAAGCAGCGGACCCACACTCCAACTGATGACCTGAAACACGGGTGGGAGGGAGCTTGTCTGCCATCCATCTCCAACCACCAGGCCAGAGCTCTTGACCTGGCTGACCCGGGTGGAGAAGGCCGCTGAATAGACGGCTTGGCAGGACTCCACCTGCACCAGGTCACCCACGTCCTGGATCAAGAGGAACACATCATCAGCATATGCCAACAGGACCAGATGCAGCTTTGGCTCTTGGAGCACCAACCCTGTCAACCTCTGATGGAGAAGATAGAGGAAGGGCTCTGATGGCCAGAGCATACAGCTGGCCCAACAGTGGACACTCCAGATATACTCCCCACCCGAAGCTGATCGGCTCAGTCAGGGTCCAATTTAGCCTGACCAAACACTCCACGGAGGCATACAGCACACAGAGAAAGCCCACGGAATGGGGCCTGAAGCTGAAAGCCTGCAGAGTACCCAGGAGATACCCATGGTCCACCCTGTTGAATGCCAATCTCCTGGCAGGTGCTGGCCAGGGCCAACACTCCTGAGTCAGAGACATGTGAAGGATAATGGCTGCTCCATACCTGCCTTCCCCCTTGCCTCGAAGTCCCATAGTCCCTCTAGTCCTGGTTCAACGATGTCAACGTTGCTGTATGTTGCCTTGCAGGCCATGGGGCACACACTGTGAGCTGGGAGTCCCCTGCACTCACAGCCCTGCCAACTGACTGGATTGCTAACATGTGTTTGCCAGCTGATAAAGTCAGCAGGATGGAAGGAGAAAAGCAGCAGGAAGAGGGGGCAATTCCTTAAAGTGGCAGTCTCTTGAACTTGTCAGTGATGGAGAATCCACTATAATCCTTGGTAAATATTTCTGATGGTTAATTACTCTCCCACTTAAAAATGCGTGTCTTCTTTCCAGTCTGTATCGATTTATAGCCATTGTATGGGGTTAGACCAGTGGTCACCAATCAGTAGATCGAGATCTACTGGTAGCTCTTGAAGCCTCTGACAGGGGATTCTGACTGGTTTGGCCAGAAACCTCTCAATTGCTGGCACTTCGGTTGCCCCTCTACCCACTGTCATGCTGTTCCTGTCCTCTTGCCTTGGAGCAGCCCCTTGGAAGCCTCCTGCTTGCTGAGGAGTGGGCTGATATCAGGATGTCCCTCCTCCCCCCAATCCTGTACCCCATCTCTACACAGAGAGAAGAGGATGGAGGGAGTTTGGCAATGCAAATCTCTGTCACTATCACACACTGACCTTCCCTCATCTCCTGACACAACATGTACATGGGGGATTGTTACTACTTTCACTGCTTGCAAAGTGGGTTATTTTTAGTTTCTGACTGGTCTGTGCATTTCATAACTCTCTCAGGCCTAAATGAGTACTAAAATGCCCAGCCAGTAATTATCCCTATGGTTGATTGTGCTCCTGGAGGTGGTTGGCATGTCCCTGCAGCCCCCTGAGAAGGTCAGAGCAGAGGTTCTCCTACATGCTGTCCTTGCCAGCAGACACCACTCCTGCAGCACCCCTTGATCAATAATGGAGAACTGTGGACAGTGGAGGCTTTGGGGTCAGTGCCTGTGAATGAGGGGCAGCACATGGAACCATTGCTGTACATGCTAGCTGCTTTTCGGGGTGGGGGTGGGGGGTAGGGCCCAGAGCAGGGGTGAAGCTGCTTTGGCTCTGCTGCTCCCAGGGTGGGCAGGACTTAAACCCACCAATCTGTGTTCCCCAGGCTGCTGTCCTATCCCCCACCCACTCAGGCAATGGCTGGGCTGCCAACACAGGCTGCCCCGAGGGATGGACCTGGCTCCTGTATTAGGAAGGCAGGATAAGGGACCTGCTGAAGGTAAGGCAGTGGGTGGCTTCTGGAGTGGCTTAGGCAATAGGGCATTTGCCTGGCGAACACATGGTGACAGGCTCAAGCCCTATCCTTCCCTTCCCCCCCCCCCCAAGCTCTCCTGCCCATCCTGGGAGCAACCAGACACAGGTCAAGCCCCCCCTCCCCCAAGGCAGAGTGGACCCTGGAGTGGGAGTGGCCTAGAGCAGTATCCCTCAACACACAGGGGCACCAAAAAGAAGCCTGGGGGCACATCAACACAACTGAAATTTGGAGAAAACTGAAGTTTTGTTTTAAGTTTTACACCATTTGTATTATTTTTGTACTTTTTACACCCAAATATTTCATCATCCACCCAGCTACAATTAAGTTGTTTAAACAACTGTGTTGCAACAGTTAAAAAATGTGTGTTTGAGAAAACTGTAGGTACTGGGGGCACTTACCAATTTTTTTTCGAAAAAGGGGTATTTTATTAAAAAAAAAAAAGCTTGAGAAACACTGGCCTAGGGGATAGGGCATTTGCCACACACCCAAAACTAGAGCCTGCACCCCTATCCCAGCCTGGGGAAAGTAATTGAGATTCAGGGAGGAAGGGCAACAGAACGAGCAGGGTGAGGCCTCAGAGACGGGGTGGAGCAGGGGCAGGGCCCCAGAGAAGAGGGGAAGGAAGCCAGGCAAGGGTCTTTATGGAGAGGGACAGGGACACAGGGGTAGCATGAGGTGTAAACTGAGGAAAGCACCCACTCTCTCCCTCTGGACCATATGCAGGGAGGGAGGGCGACAATGAGGAGAGAATGTGGGTGAGCCACCGAGGAGAAAGTGGGGCAGAAGCCACTCATGCCTGCTCTCCTGGAGACAGTGAAGGAGGGTGCTAGAAAGAGGGACGAGGATTGTTGGGGAAGGTGGGAAAGGTGGCCACTGCTCCCTGCAAAGATGGAGGCAGGGGATGAGCGTGCCAAGGAGAGGGCAGGGCTGCAGTGGGAAGGACGAGTGGGGGGAGGAGGGGAAAGCTACCACTCTCTCCCACTAGGTTTTATGCAGTTAGGAAGGTTGTCAGTAGTAGAAGGGCATGAATGGGGAAACCGGGGGGAAGGGGGGAGGCAGAGAAGGCAACCCTGCCTCCCTGCAAGGCTGGAGGAAGAGGAAGAGAGCTCTAGTGGGATAGGACAATGGACAAGGTTACAGGTGCAGGGCAGAGGTGCTGGCCACTGGTCAATGGCAAGCAACATCAACAGGGAGTGCAGTGAATGGGGGGTCACTAACTAAGAAGGGAGGGAGGGGAGATGTGTGCTTAGGGAGGGGACCAGGGTGCAGTGGGTGGTAGGCAGGGGACTAATGGGAGGCTGTGGGGAGGGAGCAAAGAGAAGCAATAGGAGGGTGGGGCTGGTGGAGCACAGGGCAAGGCAACTGCTGAGATGGCAGGGCAGTCACCACAGCACACTCACTGGGGTCTGGGAGGGGCAGGCAAAGGAGCTGTGTGCAGATTGGGAGGCTGAGGGAGGACTGCAGCAGGGAAAAAAGGAAAAACAAATGAGGTCTCTAGGGTGGGGCAGGCAGCAGGGAGGCAAGCGGCTGTGATGGGGGAGTAAGAGAGGGGGTAAAAGAAGGGATGTGGGAAGCCCCCAAGCAAATGTAGCTGAGGGAGGGGTCCAAGTCTAGTGGGGTGGGGAGTGTGTCCACAAGACTTGTAGCTTCAGTCTTGTTGAGCCTGACCAAATAGTCCTCCAGTATTGGGGGGGTGGGGGAGCTGTGTGAGGAGAGCGTCGGCCATGGCAGCAGCAGAGTCCACGCCAGGGGTTGGGACGTCTGCCTCAGAGGTCTTTGGCTGACTTTGGGGTCATTGTGGATGGGATAAGGGGCAGGGGCCTCCTCCATCATGGCAGGAGGAGTCAGAGGGGGCACAGATGGTGGGGAAGAGAGGGAAGAGGTCAGCCTGTGCTCTCCACCAAGCAGCAGGGAGAGGAGGAGCAATGGAAGGGAAGGATAGGGGAAAGGGGGCGGGCTAACCACTTCTTCCCTCAGAAACAGAAACAGAAACAGGGGAGGAGGACACCCAATACGGGAACCGAGCAGGGGTGGGGCAGCAATCACTCCTCCCCGCTAGACTAGAGGCTGGGGAAGCGGGCACCGCGTGGGGGGAACCGAGGGAAAGGGGGGGCAGCAACCAGTGCTCCCAGCTTAGCTGGAGGCAGAGGAGGAAGACCTACAGAGAAGGACCGAGGTGCGGGAGGTGTCACGAGGGGGAACCTGGGACAGGACAATGGGTACATGAGCTCTCCTGACTTATGAAAATGAAGGCCTGGTCTTTTGCGCCTGTTAATTGGGGCTCACTAACAATCTACTCTCTGAGGTTACATTGCTTTATATTTGAGGTCCTTGATTGAAAGAGCACAATGGGCAAGGTTACAGGTGCAGGGCAGGAGTGCCAGCTCCTCTGGCTCCACTGGGACAGGGGATGTCTACAGCAACATCAAGGGGACTACAGGGAATGGGGCAGGACTTTGACATCCTTGGCTGAAAGGAGAAATCAAGGGAGCCACTCGGGCAGGGCAGGCAGCAGGGAGGCAAGCTTCTGTGGTGGGGGAACAAGGAGGAATAAAACAGTGGATGAGGGAGCCCCCCCCCCAATGAATTGCAGCTCAGGGAGGAGGGGCCAAGGCCAGGAGGGAGGGAAGTGCATCCACAAGACTTGTGGGGGTCAGTCTCTCGCCCACTGTTGCACAACAGTCCCAGGTGGAAAAAGGGGGGTGCAGTGGCTATGCCCTTGAGGGGTGCTGAGTAGGTCCAGGTGGAGGCTTCAGCGGCAGTAGAGGTGTGGGCAGCTGGACAGCGGGAAGGCCTCCGCACATCTCCCCCGGCCCTCTCGCAGCACTATTTGAATGCCGCTCCCCTAGCCTTGTGGGTGGGACCATTCGACCCGGTGGGACCATTCAACCCAGGAATCAACAGATTACAGGGGACAAAGGACGAAAAATAAGGTTGGGGGTGCAGATAGGTGAGACTAGAGAGAAGTGAAAATTGGCCCCACAGTTGCAGAGCATCCCCTCATCCAGCATCCTCCTCCTGGTGTTATAGGTAGCGGTGAGGCTTAGGAAAAGGGTTGGAGCAGGAGCAGGCCCCAGAGAAGGAGGGAAGGAAGCCAGACAAGGGTGTTTGGGTTGGAGGTAGATCTTACATTGCACTTAAATTGAAAAAGTGATCTTGTGGTTAAAAGGGTTGGAGACCCCTGGGTTAGACCTTCCTCTGCTATATTGAAGATGTATGTTCCTCATGTAGATACTTATAGACTGAGATCAAGTCACCGTTAATCTTCTGTTTGTTAATGTAAATAGAGTTCCTCGAGTCTATAAGCAGGTTTTCTATTTCTGTAATCATTCTTAAGGCTCCTGTCTGAGCCTCTTCAATTGGACACACCAGAATTGGACACACCAGTCCTGCAGCAATCACACAAGTGCCAGATACAAAGATCAAATAATCTCTCTGGGTATGTCTAAACTACCCCCCTAGTTCGAACTAGGGGGGGTAATGTAGTCATACGGAGTTGCAAATGAAGCCCGGGATTTGAATTTCCCGGGCTTCATTTGCATAAAGCCGGCCGGCGGCACGGGGTCCGACCTAGCCGGCATTTAAAAATGGCGCCGGCCGGCTTTATGCAAATGAAGCCCGGGAAATTCAAATCCCGGGCTTCATTTGCAACTCCGTATGACTACATTACCCCCCCTAGTTTGAACTAGGGGGGTAGTGTAGACATACCCTTCACTCCTACTTAAAATCCCCCTGTGTATGCATTAGCTATTTTGGCCACAGCATCACACAAGGAGCTCATGCACAGCTGATTTTCCATCTCAGCCCACAAAACCTTTTCAGAGTCAGTGCTTCCCAGGGTACAGTCCCCCATGCTGTCGGTGTAGCCTACCATTCTTGTTCCTAGAGACATATATTTAGCATATGCATATTGTATGCTTGGGCTCCATTTACTAAATGATTCAGATCACTCTGAGTGGGTGACCTGTTTTTTCTGTTATTTTCCACTCTTCCAATGTAAGCATCATAGGCAAACTTTATTATTGATAATTTTATGTTTTCTTCCAGATCACTAGTTAAAATGTTAGTGTAGGGCCAAGAACTGTTCCCTATAGGACCCTGCTAGAAACACAGTTGCTCAAGGATGACTCCCATTTATTATTTGAGACCTATCAACTAGCATTTAGACTATTTCCCATTAATTTTATAGCGTTCTAGGTTTTTGAGCATGGCATCAAGTCAAACATCTTACAGAAGTCTAAGTCTGTTACATTAGCACTGTTTATCAACCAAACTTGTAATCTCACTAACATCCAGGCAGTGTCACTGGAACTATTTCCATAAAGCTCTGTTGGCTGGCATTGTATTTGTTTCCCAGACAGGTAGAGTGGATCAGCAGAATGAGGACAGAAAGCAGGTGGGAAAAGGAGAGCAGTGCTACAGCAAAGCACTTGTTAGGGTAGGACTGTGGCTACTGCAGACGTTGTGGCAAATGGGGTTGATCATCTGGGCCCATTCTGGGCAATGACCAAAACTGGCAAACTTAAGCTCAACATAGTGGGGATTCTTCAGTGTTGGGGATGTTCAGGGTCGTAGCTCTAGCTTTTCCCCCCCCAATCAGCAGGGCCAGAAACTTTCATTTAAAGCCATGTTCTTCATATGGACAGTCCCTGCCCTCTCTGCGAAGATAGGTATGCTTGGGAATCGATGCCTGGCCCTCAGCTAGCTAGGAGAGGGGTGGTCGGAATATGTCTATTCAGTCCTTCTCATGCCCCAGTCTGAAGTAGGAAGCACAGTTAATTTTGCAGGGAGTCCAGAGGCAGCACCAGAGGTGCACTGGAAAAAGAGAAAGGAACCCAGAGGTAGCTCTGGCAAAACACTCCATGCTTTGGAGTGAAAGAATTTGAAAGCATCAGGGGGTGCCAGGCCCAGAGAGCAAGTAAGGCTGGCAGAGTGTGTGGGAGCTGAGCTAGGACACAGTGAACAGAGCACAGAAAGGGCACCATAGGGCAGCATATACCTCACAGCTGAACCTCCAGGCCACAGGGAGCATGTGGGACACTGTGGACACCCGTGGCAATTAGGGTGTTTTAGGGAAGAAGAGTACCTAGGGAGGCAGGATGAATATTCAGGCAGGCAGGGCATCACAGGAGTGGCATGTGTGCAGACCCCTAGCTTTCAGTCTTGCCCATGCCAAGAGCTGTCACTATCTCCTGTAGAGGGGGTAGGGACCATGGTTAAGCTGCAAAGTCACTGAAACGAGAGTGAGCTGCGCTGCTGGGCCAGGGCACACAGCCCCATATGAGACACTTTGCCCAGCGCACCCCCCACACCATGTAGGTGTGAAGATAGGAGAGACACTTACACAAGGACTACAGGCAAAAGCAGTGCCCTGCTGAGCACAAGGGGCAGGTTTCCCAGGACAGTTTCTTTTTTTCATATAGCTGTCCCAGAAAACATTCCAGGGTTTTTAGTACACAAGGCCAGCTGGCCAGCATAATGGGCTAAGAACCATCCCAAATGTCCTGGTATTTGTACCTCAGAGCTGGCAACCCTAATGGGGCAGCACAGAGCAGCCATGGTGGCCTAGCCAGGAGCACCAAGGCCAAGGAGGGGCATAGGCCAATGCGTCGTGTTGTTTCTGGGCTTGAAAGGGGAAGGTCCTACAAGTTATCGCCAGCCTGTGGCTTCACACAGCTGAGCTAGGAGCCCAATGTCACCACAACCATATCAGAGCAAGGCCAACGGAAACCCCTGTGCCCAGCTCATGTCCTGTCTCTTATCTCAGCCTCACACTCTATGTTCCCGCTGATGACAGGCCCTGGCACAGCTGGGCCCCACCTCTGGAATGGGGATGGTGTTGAGGGTTCTTCCCACCCTGCCCTCATATCCTGGGCCCCACATCTGGAATGGGGTTGGGCTGAGGGCTCTGCCTGCCCTGCTTCATGGTGCTTTCCCCACAGGTGGAATGGGGGCTGGCATTGAGAACTTTGCCTGCCCTGACCTTGGGGTTCTGGGCCCCACATCTGGAATGGGGCTAGTACTAAGGGCTCTGTGTGCTTTGGCCCCAGGATGCTGGGCCCCACACCTGGGATAGGGCTGGCTCTAAGGCCTCTGCCAACACTGACTCCAGGGTGCTGGGTCCCACAGCTGGAATGTGGTTGGTAATGAGGGTTCTGCCTGCCCTGCCCCCAGGGTCCCACATTTGGGATTAGGTTGGCACTGAAAGCCCTGCCTATCCTGCCCTCAGGTGCTGGGCCATACGGTAGGGATGGAGATGGTGCTAAGGGCTCTGTGTGGCTTGCCCCCAGAGTGCTGAGCCCTATGGCTGGGATGGGGCTTGCGCTTAGGCAGGGAGGGGCAAGATATGGCTCATAGATTGGATCCATCTGTGATGTAGTGTTGGTACCTTGCTGGTTGCTATGCTGGGCGGTGGGCTGTGGGTGACCCCCCCACTGGCGGCTATTTGTAACACGGCCCAGCAGGACAGGGGATGAGTCATTATGAAAGGAGCTCCCAACCTGTCCGACCAGTTGGCTCCCAGGGAGGAGACAAAGGAAGGTGGGCAAGGTCCAGCCCCTGGCTGGGAGGCAGGGCTGGAAGAGGGTTTTAGTTTCTGTCTGGAATCATGGAAAAAGCAGCCTAAGCAAGGGGCTGGGATTTAAGGGCCCAGTCTCCCACATCTCAAGGGGGGCTGAGGCACCCTAGGCCTGGCCCTGTAACCGGATTACATCTGTGCTGTATCCTGGAGAAACAATAAACTCCCTCTATTCTACCGGCTGGTGGAGTCTGTTCATGCCACTATGGGGGTGCAGGAGGTAGGGGAACCCCGACACGCCACCACACCATCCCACCATGACTTTGGATCTGGCATGTGGTCCACTTCATTGGGACCCTCAGGCAGGCTCCCTGCCTGCTGTAGCCCCAGGTCACTCAAAGCAGCTGGCTGCTCCATGTGCCTCTATGCTATGCACCTGGAGATGGGGAGACTTTGTGCACTCCCACCCCTTCACCCTGCACAATCACTGCAGCTCACATTGGCTAGATGGAGGAGCCAGGAACTTTTAGTGGTCTGGGGCTGCTGACCAGGAGCTGCATAGGTGAGCACCTCTTAGCCAGAACCTGCATTTGGCACCTCAACCTCTCCTACATCCCACCTCCATGCCCCAGATAATCACCATCTCCTGCCCCAGATCACTACCCAAACCCTTTGTATCTCCGCTCCCCCAAGTTGTAACTCCCTCCATGATCCTATAACCCCTCCTACACTCCTCCCCTGGTCAGAATCCTGTCCTGCCCCCTGACTGTCCTCATATCGCCCCACTCAGGGCAAGTTACAGTCTGTATGGGTGCTCATCATTGGCATTTGCCGCAACGGCTCTGCTTACCTAGTTGGCTGCCTGATCGGCCCGCGAACCAGAGCCTTTGTCTCCAGCCCCTAGTCAAGAGGAGTCTTGGCTGGCCTACTTCCAGCGTTGGCTGGCCCTCCCCAGCTTGTCTCCCTCCAAGGAGCTCCTGCTTCCCCTGCAGTGAGCCCTCCTCTGGCTCTCCCCCAGCAAACTGTGCTTCTCCCTTTATAGCTGACAGCTGGGCTCGCCTAGCCACCCGGGCTTCCCGGATCTCTGCCAGCTGGGGCTCAGTAGCCTAACTGCTTCAGCTGGGTTCTTCCAGCCACCCTAAGGCTCAAGGCCTGAGCCTTGGGCTTAAAGGCCCAGTGCAGGGCAGGCGCCCCTGTCACAGGTGGCCACTCAGGAGAGATCCAAATGCCACCCAGCTATTTAGCTGAGCCTTGGTGGGGGGGGGGCTTTATAAGGCAGTGGGCAAGCGACCAAGGAGCTTGCGAACAGGTGATTGCTAACAGGGAGTTTTGAGAGGGAGTTGGGAAGGGGAGAGGGAAGGGTGGGAGATTCTCTTGTCTTTCTTTTTAAATCCCTTCTCCAGAACAGCAGCGATGGTTGATGATGCGTCTGCTGCTGTTGTTACCTGCACGGCGTGTGCCATGTTTGTTTTCCTCCCGGAAGAAAGAACAGATTTCATCTGCACGAAGTGCAAGCTAGTCGAGATTTTGGAAGAAAAAATTAGAGGACTGGAGGCCCAAGTGTCGACCTTACGCTTGATCAGAGAGGATGAAGACTTCCTCGATAGAAGGCAGCAATTGATCCTTCAAGCACGGCAGGCAGAGAAGCCAGTGAGGGCAGTACGTGACCAAGAAGAGAACTGGCAGCATGTAACTTCTAGAAGGGGAAAAAGGCCAGCACGGGATTCCCCCGATGCTATAGAGGTAAGCAATCGCTTTCAAGCTCTCTCCACAGGCTCTGCAGTGCTGAAAGCTCTGGAAGGGACCTCACAAGGTAGAAACCAGAAGGGAGCACCATCTACTGAAAGGCATGGGATGCGTAGTCCTAGGGATGGGGGTTCCACGGCCACCACCCCCAAAAGGAAACGACGGGTGGTGGTGGTCGGGGACTCCCTCCTAAGAGGGACTGAGCCATCCCTCTGCCGTCCGGACCTGGAATCTCGAGAGGTGTGCTGCTTACCGGGAGCTCGCATTCGGGATGTCACTGAGAGGCTTAGCAAGCTGATCAAACCTTCGGATCGCTACCCCTTCCTGCTTCTCCATGTAGGAACTAATGATACAGCCAAGAATGACCTTGAGCGGGTTGCTGCGGATTATGTAGCGCTGGGAAGAAGGATCCAAGAATTTGGAGCGCAAGTGGTGTTCTCGTCCATCCTCCCTGTTGAAGGGAAAGGACTGGGCAGGGATCGTCGAATTGAGGACGTAAATGCGTGGTTGCGCAGGTGGTGTCGCAGAGAGGGCTTTGGTTTCTTCGACCATGGGTCTCTGTTCCGGGCGCAAGGATTGTTAGGAAGGGATGGGATCCACCTAACGAAGAGAGGAAGGAGCATCTTCGCAGGCAGGCTTGCAAACCTAGTGAGGAGGGCTTTAAACTAGGTTCGTCGGGGGACGGTGATCAAAACCCTGAGGGGAGTGGGAAAGTCGGATACCGGGAAGAAATGCATAGAGCAAGGCACGAGAAAGGAGGTCCCCAGTTTCGAATGGAGAAGATAGTGCAATCAACTGGTTACCTGAAGTGTTTGTACACTAATGCGAGAAGCCTAGGCAACAAACAGGAAGAACTGGAGGCCCTGGCCCAGACCAAGAAATATGATTTAATTGGGATAACAGAGACTTGGTGGGATGACTCGCATGACTGGAGCGCTGTCATGGAAGGTTATAGATTGTTCAGGAAGAATAGGCAGGGGAGAAAAGGAGGAGGAGTTGCACTATATGTAAGAGAGCACTATGATTGCTCTGAACTCCAGTATAAAGAGGGAGAAAAACTTGTTGAAAGTCAGGTTTAAAGGAGCAAACAGCAGTGATGTTGTGGTTGGTGTCTGCTACAGGCCACCGAACCAGGTGGATGAGGTAGATGAGGCTTTCTTTGGACAACTGAGCGAAGCTTCCAGATCGCAGGCCCTGGTTCTCATGGGGGACTTTAATCACCCTGACATCTGTTGGGAAACCAATACGGCAGTACACGGGCAATCCAGGAAGTTTTTGGAGAATGTTGGGGATAACTTCTTGGTACAAGTGCTGAAGGATCCGACCAGGGGCCGGGCACAGCTTGACCTTCTCCTCACAAACAGGGAGGAACTAATAGGGGACGTAGAGGTGGGTGACAACCTGGGAAGCAGTGATCATGAGATGGTAGATTTCAGGATTCTGACCAAAGGAAGGAAAGAGTAGTAAAATACACACCTTGGACTTCAAAAAAGCAGATTTTGACTCCCTCAGAGATCTGATGGAAAGAATCCCCTGGGATGTTAACATGAAGGGGAAAGGAGTCCAGGACAGCTGGCAGTATTTTAAAGAAGCCTTATTGAAGGCACAGAAAGAAACCATCCCGACGCATAGCAAGAGAGGCAAACCTGGTAGGAGACCGGATTGGCTTACAGGGGAAATCCTTGGTGAACTTAAGCACAAAAAGGAAGCTTACAGAAAGTGGAAACTTGGACAAATGACTAGAGAGGAGTTTAAATGTATAGTTCGAGAATGCCGGGGGGCTATCAGGAATGCGAAAGCGCAAATGGAGTTGCGACTGGCTAAGGATGTGAAGGATAACAAGAAAGGTTTCTACAGGCATGTCAACAAGAAGAAGGTGATCAGAGAGGGTGTGCAGTCCCTAATGGATGAAGGAGGTAACCTAGTGACAGATGATGTGGGGAAAGCTGAAGTACTCAATGCTTTCTTTGCCTCTGTATTCACGGACAAGGTCGGCTCCTGGACTTCTGTGCTAAGTGACGCAAGACGAGAAGAAGATGGACAGCCCTTGGTGGGTAAAGAACAGGTTAGGAACTATTTAGAAAAGCTAAACGTACACAAATCCATGGGTCCAGACTTAATGCACCCGAGGGTACTGAGGGAGTTGGCAAATGTCATTGAGGAGCCTTTGGCCATTATCTTTGAAAAGTCGTGGAGATTGGGCGAAATCCCGGATGATTGGAAAAAGGCAAATGTAGTGCCCATCTTCAAAAAAGGGAAGAAGGACGATCCAGGGAACTATAGGCCGGTCAGTCTTACCTCGGTTCCTGGAAAAATCATGGAAGGGATCCTAAAGGAATCCATTTTGAGACACTTGGATGAGAGGAAAGTGATCAGGAATAGTCACCATGGATTCACAAAGGGCAAGTCGTGCTTGACCAATCTGATTAGCTTCTATGATGAGGTAACTGGCTCAGTGGACATGGGGAAGTCAGTGGATGTTATATACCTTGACTTTAGCAAGGCTTTCGATACGGTCTCCCACGCTATTCTTGCCAGCAAGTTAAGGGAATGTGGATTGGATAAATGGACGGTAAGATGGATAGAAAGATGGCTAGAAGGCCGGGCCCAGCGGGTAGTGATCAACGGTTCGATGTCAGGATGGCGGTCGGTTTCTAGTGGAGTGCCCCAAGGTTCGGTTCTAGGACCGGTTTTGTTCAATATCTTTATTAATGACCTGGATGAGGGGATAGATTGCACCCTCAGCAAGTTTGCAGATGACACTAAGCTAGGGGGAGAGGTAGATACGCTTAAGGGCAGAGATAGGGTCCAGAGTGACTTGGACAAATTGGAGGATTGGGCCACTAGAAATCTCATGAGATTCAACAAAGACAAGTGTAGAGTCCTGCACTTGGGACGGAAGAATCCCAAGCATAGTTACAGGCTGGGGACCAACCAGTTAAGTAGTAGTTCTGCAGAAAAGGACCTGGGGGTTACAGTGGATGAGAAGCTAGATATGAGTCAACAGTGTGCCCTTGTAGCCAAGAAGGCTAATGGCATATTAGGATGCATTAAGAGGAGCATTGCCAGCAGATCCAGAGATGTCATTATTCCTTTATTCGGCTTTGGTGAGGCCACATCTGGTGGGCTACGTCTACACTGGCCCCTTTTCCGGAAGGGGCATGTTAATTTCAGCTATCGTAGTAGGGAAATCCGCGGGGGATTTAAATATCCCCCGCGGCATTTAAATAAAAATGTCCGCCGCTTTTTTCCGGCTTTTAGAAAAGCCGGAAAAGAGCGTCTACACTGGCCCCGATCCTCCGGAAAAAGCGCCCTTTTCCGGAGGATCTTATTCCTACTTCAAAGTAGGAATAAGATCCTCCGGAAAAGGGCGCTTTTTCCGGAGGATCGGGGCCAGTGTAGACGCTCTTTTCCGGCTTTTCTAAAAGCCGGAAAAAAGCGGCGGACATTTTTATTTAAATGCCGCGGGGGATATTTAAATCCCCCGCGGATTTCCCTACTACGATAGCTGAAATTAACATGCCCCTTCCGGAAAAGGGGCCAGTGTAGACGAGCCCCTGGAGTATAGTGTCCAGTTCTGGGCCCCCCACTACAAAAAGGATGTGGAAGCATTGGAGAGGGTGCAGTGGAGGGCAACCAAAATGATTAGGGGTCTGGAGCATATGACCTACGAGGAGAGGCTGAGGGACTTGGGTCTGTTTAGTCTGCAGAAGCGAAGAGTGAGGGGGGACTTGATAGCAGCCTTCAACTTCCTGAAGGGAGGTTCAAAAGAGGATGGAGAGAGGCTGTTCTTAGTAGTGACAGATGGCAGAACAAGGAGCAATGGTCTCAAGTTGTGGTGGGAGAGGTCCAGATTGGATATTAGGAAAAACTATTTTACTAGGAGGGTAGTGAAGCATTGGAATGGGTTACCTAGGGAAGTAGTGGAGTCTCCATCCCTAGAGGTGTTTAAGTCTCGGCTTGACAAAGCCCTAGCCGGGTTGATTTAGATGGGATTGGTCCTGCCTAGAGCGGGGGGCTGGACTTGACGACCTTCTGAGGTCTCTTCCAGTTCTATGATAAGGGGATGGTTGGATGAAATAACATGATCGTGGTAACTAATTGACCATTCATTATCAGTTGGAAATAGGTCAATGGAGGGATGATAGGAGTTGCTATAGGGAACTTTCTGGGTGTCTGGCTGGTGAGTCTTGCCCACATGCTCAGGGTTTAGCTGATCGCCATATTTGGGGTCGGGAAGGAATTTTCCTCCAGGGTAGATTGGCAGAGGCCCTGGAGGTTTTTCGCCTTCCTCTGTAGCATTGGGCACAGATCACAGCTGAAGGACTCTCTGCATGTTGGGGCCTTCAAAGTATTTGAAGGCTTCAATATCTGAGACATAGGTGAGAGGATTATTCTAAGAGGGATGGGCGAGATTCTGTGGCCTGCACTGTGCAGGGGGTCAGACTAGATGATCATAATGGTCCCTTCTGACCTTAAAGTCTATGAGTCACTGAAGCACAGTGGGGGGCGGATGCACCCCTGACACCACCCAAATGCTCAGCTTAAAGGAATCTCTGGTCACAACTCCCTCCTTTACCCACACTCTCAGACCCCACATCCTCTCTTGCACCCCATTCCCCTACTCCAGATCTACCCTTCTCCACCCGAACTCTGTCCCATACCCCGTATCCTATCCACAGGGAAGTGCAACTCTTGACCACTTTCCAAAATCTTGGCGTGCCCTCCCCAACAAAAGTTATTGCCCACCCCTGTAGTAAGGGTATGTCTACACTACAGCACTAATTCGAACTAACTTAATTTGAATTAGTTAATTTGAACTAAGATAATTCGAATTAGTGCATCTAGACCTAAAAATTAGTTCGAATTAGCATTTTGCTAATTCGGACTAGCATGTCCACATTGAGTGGACCCTGAACCGAGGTTAAGGATGGCCGGAAGCAGTGCCGGCAGAGCATCAGATTAGGACTTAGAGCGGGGAGCTGCTGTCTCAGACTAGCCGAGGGCTGTGCTGAAAGGGTCCCAACCCCCACCCCGGACAGACAGTTCTCAGGGGTTCCCCACCTGCAAAGCAGTCCTGGCTTGGAATGCTCTGAGTGTCCACACTCGGCACATCGCAGCACTCGGCCATCAGCCCGGCTGCACTTGCCGCAGGCTGCCATCCGGGGGGATCAATCAGGGGCCTGCACGAGAGCTTCCAACCCGAGGAGCCTGCAGAGCCACCCCAGTCCTCCCCATTGGGGGCTCGTACCCCATTCCTCCCTCACCACCTTCCACTTACCCCTCCCTAGCCCCCCTTCCTGCTGTACAAAATAAGGGACACGTGTGTTCAAAAATAGAATCTCTCTTTATTGAACAAAACTGGGGGAGACTGGGAAAAGGAGGTGGGAGAGGGGAAGAGAGAGGGTAGGAGAGGGGAGGGCAACTACAACGATCATGGGTTTGGAACAGGTCCCATATGAATAGAGGCTAAAGGGACTGGGACTTCTCAGCTTAGAAAAGAGGAGACTGAGGGGGGATATGATACAGGTCTATAAAAGCATGAGTGGGGTGGAGAGGGTGCATACAGAAAAGTTCTTCATTAGTTCCCATAATAGAAGGACTAGAGGACACCAAATGAAATGAATGGGTAGCAGGCTTCAAACTAACAAAGTTCTTTTTCACAGAGCAAATAGTCAACCTGTGGAACTCCTTGCTGCAGGAGGCTGTGAAGGCTAGAACTAAGAACAGAGTTTAAAGAGAAGTGAGATCAATTCATGGAGGTTGGGTCCATGGAGTGGTATTAGCCAAGGTGTAGAAATGGTGCCCCTGGCCTCTGTTTGTGGAAGGCTGGAGATGGATGGCACGAGACAAATGGCTTGGTCATTGTCTTCGGTCCATCCCCTCCAGGGTACTTAGTGTTGGCTGCTGTTGACAGACAGGCTACTGGGCTAGATGGACTTTTGGTCTGACTCAGTACGGCCATTCTAAGCACAGGGTTGGGGGTCTCAGTGGACCACCTTGATTTTCATGCCAACCTGCTCCTGGGTGGCCAAGCTGTCACTATCCTGCCCTAGACTTCCACTTTCCTGTGCCTAGTGCGGAGGTCGTGGATGAGGTCCACCATGTCTGCACTAGACCAGGCAGGCGCCCGCCTCTTGCAGACCTGGGCAGGCTCCCGGGAGCTGCCAGCCTGGTCCCGGGAAGAGGGGGAGGGCTGGGTGGCAGCGGGTGGCTGGCTCGAGCCGTGCCAGGTGCAGGGTCTGCGGGCTGGGTGCTGGCAGGCTTGCACCTGGCACGGGAACCGTAGCCAGCCCGTGCCCCTTTAAGGGCTCTGGGGCCAGGAGGGGGCAGAAGAGTTCCCCTGGTGGTGCCCACAGTGGCCACCAGGGAAAGCTGGGGAGGGCTAGCCTCCCACTAGTTCGAATTAAGTGGCTACACAGCCCTTAATTCGAACTAGTTAATTCGAACTAGGCATCATTCCTCGTGGAATGAGGTTTACCTAGTTTGAATTAAGCGCACCGCTAGTTCGAATTAAGTTCGAACTAGCGGTTTGCATGTGTAGCGCCTATCAAAGTTAATTTGAACTAACATCTGTTAGTTCAAATTAACTTTGTAGTGTAGACATACCCTAAGGGCTTTGCTTACCCTGATCCAGTGTTTCCCCAGCTGGGATTGGGCTGGCACTAAGGGCTCTGTCCACTTTGGTCTAAGGCAGGCATGTCCAAAGTCCGGCCCGCGGGCCAATTGCGGCCCGTGTTCCGGTTTAATACGGCCCCCCGGGTAATTTGGCAATATCTATCTTTTATGGCCCCCAACGAATCCATATGTATTGAGATGAATACATTGTAAAATCTCAGTTAATGTCAGTTGGTCTAAATCAGTTATAAATATATTTGGACACAACATGTATACTTGGTGTTCTGTTCCTGTTCATATTTTTTGAACTTAAAAGTTGACAGACAACCTTTATTACCAATAATATGTAATGTACTTTACAATGTTCCTGACATATATTTCAGCTTCCTGGATTTTTTTTTTCCATCTGGCCTTCAGATATGAAAGGCAGAGTGATTTAACACCTGTTTAGATTTGTCATCCATGTGACGAAATGAAAAGTATGCCGTTTGCAATAAACTTTGCATAAAATAGTTAATTTGCATTTAATTTTAATGGTTCAAAGAATGTCAGGCAAAATGGTCGGCCCTCACGCATGTTCACTTCATCAAATCTGGCCCTCTTTGAAAAAAGTTTGGACACCCCTGGTCTAAGGGCACTGGGCCCCATGGCTGAGATGGGGCTGGCACTGTCAGCTCAGCTTGCCCTTTCCAAGTGCTAGGCTCCACAGCTGGGATGGAGCTGGCACCAAGGTTGCCCACCTAGGATGCTGGGTTCTCTGATTCATTTCTCTGGAAAAAGAAAGGTCTGAATGGTGTTTAACTTACAAAATGTGGACCCTCGCTCTGGCCCTAGGTGGGTCAGACCAATGAACAACAGAGTACTGAATCAGAAGCCCACAGGGACAGGCACTGAATCTTCAATGAGTCTCCTCCTATTTGCTGGGTCTTGTAATTCAATGGGTTTCACCAAGGTTACAGAGCAGAGATGCAATCTAATGAAACCTACCAGACAACTCTGTCTTTGGTTTCACATTCTTGGTACTTGTGTTGGCAAAAACCTGCTTCTCCCCTGCTCATCCGTGGGCTCTGTAGGGCAAGAGCACTCTGAGATGTGAAAAGAAGCAACAGAATTGCAAAATAACCCTTTGTTTTCCCATTTTAAAGAAGCAAAGCCACAAACTCTGTTCCTTTCCCTTCAGACCTGTCCCTGATGCACACTGGAGCTATGAGACATGCATGGAACAAGATCCAATAACCTTCAAATCCCTCCAAATGATTTCACAAGCCATGTGGTGATGGGGTAGCTACCCTCCACTGGCCTAACAAGGATTAAACTGGGCTCTGGGAAACAGCTGAGACTGTGGAGCCTGCAGCTGTGGCAGGCAGCAACCAATTAAGGCCAACTGGGCAGAGGTGTAGTGAGTGTTATGCACCCAGGGGCAAAAGAAAAATTTGCACACTCCCTCCCCCCCTGCGGCATGGCCCTGAACCTGGTGTGTGCCATGTGGCATGGCCCCTACAGTTTGGGGCTGGGCTCCCACATGCACTAACCCACTGGTGGAGATGGAGAAGGGTTGGGTTTGGAGCAGAGAGGCAGGGAGGAGGCTCCAGCTGCCGTGGCAGGCACAGTAGGAGCACGTGAGCTGAGGGATGATGGGAGGAGCAGAATGGGATTAAATTGGCGCCTCCCTAGCATGGTGCCCAGGGGCAACTGACCCCTCCAGCCCCCTTGCTACGCCACTGCTCCCCTCCTGCAGAACTATCATCTTACGCATGTGCAAGATCTATGAGAGCTGTCCCATGAATCTGCAGTTAGTGTTTGTGGCACCTGCTTCTGGGTGGTGTCTCAATGCAGAACTATCATCTTACGCATGTGCAAGATCTATGAGAGCTGTCCCATGAATCTGCAGTTAGTGTTTGTGGCACCTGCTTCTGGGTGGTGTCTCAATGCTGCCACATTCACCTCCAAAGAGGGGGCTTCCCAAAGTAGATCCTTGCTGCTGACCCCCAAGGCATCCACAGGTCCAGTCTCCTTTCAATGGGCCCACTTCCCAGGGCTCATTGATCTTGGATCTGGCTTTCATCCCCTCTCCAACCTTTGCAACTGCCCAGAGGTGCTCACCTTCCGTCATATACGTTCCCACCTCATTCACCCCATAGGGACAGTCTCTGCCTCACTTGTCCTAGGGACTATTCTACCAAGACGTAACAAAGTTTCCATGTAAAAGGACTCAATACAAAGCTAAAAACTTCAATGAGAGAATGATTAATACAGAGACATGTCTACATCTGTTGCAGGGAGACACCCCTGCCTGCCTCCACCCCTCTCCCCCAAAGTCTACAGCCTCATTGCAAAGCAGGGGAGGGGAAGGAAAGAGGCTGAGGCCCATCCAACGGGACTGAAGCAGTCATGAGCAAGCCATGCCCGGGAGCCATTCTCCTGTCCATTGCTGGTGCTGTGTTGCTTCAGGAATACTGAAATGCAGTCACCTCTAGCGTGGGCTGGACAGCTGTTTAACACCTGCACAAAGTTTCAGGCAGGGGGCAGTGCGAGCTGCCTTCCTGAAGAGCCCCCATCAGAACCACTGTGCCTTCCTGGCTTAGGAAAAGAATAAACAGGAGGACTGAAAATTAACCTGCCCAGTCTCACGTCCCCTAGGCAGGGAATGAGCCATCTACAGTAGGCCCCAGCTGGAGTTTCATGTCCAGTTCTGGGCGCCACATTTCAGGAAACATGGAGAAACAGGAGAAAGTCCAGAAAAGATCAATACAAATGATGAAAGGTCTAAAGAACATGAGATATGAGGCAAGGCTGAAGGAATTGGCCTTGTTTACCTTGGAATAGAGAAGACTGAAAAGGGACATGAGAGCAGCTTTCAAGTATCTAACGGTACGTCTACACTACAGCGCTAATTCGAACTAATTTAGTTTGAATTAGTTAATTCGAACTAAGCTAATTCGAACTAATACATCCAGACTAAAAAACTAGTTCCAATTAGCGTTTTGCTAATTTGAACTAGCATGTCCACACAGAGTGGACCCTGAACCGGGGTTAAGGATGGCTGGAAGCAGTGCCGGCAGGGCATCAGATGAGGACTTAGAGCATGGAGCTGCTGTCTCAGGCTAGCCGAGGGCTGTGCTTAAAGGGACCGGACCCCCACCCCGGACAGACAGTTCTCAGGGGTGCCCCACTTGCAAAGCAGTCCTGGCTTGGATTGCCCGGAGTACCCACACTGGGCACATCACAGCACTCGGCCATCAAACCGGCTGCACTTGCTGCAGGCTGCCATCTGGGGAGAGGGGGCAATTGGGGGGCTGCAGGAGAGGTTCCACCCCCAGAAGCCCACAGAGCCAGCCCAGTCCTCCCCATCGGGGGCTCGTACCCCATTCCTCCCTCACCTCCTTCCACTTACCCCTCCCTAGCCCCCCTTCCTGATGTAGAAAATAAAGGACAATTGTGTTCAAAAATAGAATCTCTCTTTGTTGAACAAAACTGGGGAAGACTGGGAAAAGGAGGTGGGAGAGGGGAAGAGAGAGGGTGGGAGAGGGGAGGGCAACTAAAATGATCAGGGGTTTGGAACAGGTCCCATATGAAGAGAGGCTAAAGAGACTGGGACTTTTCAGCTTAGAAAAGAGGAGATGGAGGGGGGATATGATAGAGGTCTATAAAAGCATGAGTGGTGTGGAGAAGGTGCATACAGGAAAGTTCTTCATTAGTTCCCATAATAGAAGGACTAGAGGACACCAAAGGAAAGGAATGGGTAGCAGGCTTCAAACTAATAACAGAAAGTTCTTCTTCACAAAGCAAATAGTCAACCTGTGGAACTCCTTGCTGCAGGAGGCTGTGAAGGCTAGAACTAGAACAGAGTTTAAAGAGAAGTGAGATCAATTCATGGAGGCTGGGTCCATGGAGTGGTATTAGCCAGGAGGTAGGAGTAGTGTCCCTGCCCAAAGTTTGGGGAAGGCTGGAGAGGGATGGCACGAGACAAATGGCTTGGTCACTGTCTTTGGTCCATCCCCTCCAGGGTACCTAGGGTTGGCTGCTGTCGGCAGACAGGCTACTGGGCTAGATGGACCTTTGGTCTGACCCAGTACGGCCATTCTAAGCTCAGGACTCAGGGTCGGGGTCCTTGATTTTCATGCCAACCTGCTCCTGGGTGGCCAGGCTGGCAGCTCTCCTGCCCTAGACATCCGCTTTCCTGTGCCTAGTGCGGAGGTCATGGATGAGGTCCACCATGTCTGAACTGGACCAAGCAGGTGCCCGCCTCTTGCGGTCCTGGGCAAGCTCCCGGGAGCTGCCAGCCTGGTCCCAGGAAGAGGGGGAGGGCTGGGAGGGCATCGGGTGGCTGGCTTGAGCCGTGCCAGGTGCAGGGTCTGCTGGCTGGGTACTGGCAGGCTTGCACCTGGCACGGGCACCGTAGCCAGCCCGTGCCCCTTTAAGGGCTCTGGGGCCGGGAGGGGGGCAATAGAGTTTCCCTGGTGTTGGCCAGAGTGGCCACCAGGGAAAGCTGGGGAGGGCTAGCCTCCCACTAGTTCGAATTAAGGGGCTACACAGCCCTTAATTCCAACTAGTAAATTCGAACTAGGCTTAGTCCTCGTAAAATGAGGTTTACCTAGTTCGAACTAAGCGCTCTGCTAGTTCGAATTAAGTTCGAACTAGCGGAGAGCTAGTGTAGCGCCTATCAAAGTTAATTCGAACTAACGGACGTTAGTTCGAATTAACTTTGTAGTGTAGACATACCCTAAGAGTATCATAAGAAGGAGGAAGAAAAATTGTTCTCCTTGGCCTTTGAGGATAGAATGAGAAGCAATGGGCTTAAATTGCAGCAAGGGAGGTTTATGTTGGACATTAGGAAAAACTTCCTGCCTGTCAGGGTGGTTAAACACTGGAATAAATTGCCTAGGGAGATTGCGGAATCTCCATCATTGGAGATATTTAAGACCAAGTTAGACAGACACCTGTCAGGGATGAGCTAGGGCAACTCAACTTAGGAAGCCCCAGGGGCCACACTGATACTTACAAAACATGCTGAAGGCCTCAACTTAAGTGTGGTTGCATATGCAAGCAAATATATACAAATAGCTTCTCTCACACTGACAGGCATGAATACAAAGATTAAGGCAAGACTACACAACACACAGGCCCCATTTAAGTCAGTTCTGCTGATATTAATAAAATGCAACATTTTCCTGATTTCTACCCGTGACACCACTTTTCATGAGCAATGACAGTCCAAGAATTTAACTACTAAAACGCATATCAACAGATCATTACACTGACTCCTTTTTTGTTTTGGCTCCCACTTTGGAGGCCACATGTTGATCCCCACATAAACCCAAACTGCACCGTGGGGTGCAAACAAACTGGCGATGGGCAGCATGCAGCGCACGGGCCATGTGTTGAGTAGCCCTGGGTGCTTGGTCCTGCTGTGAGGGCAAGGGACTGGACTTGATGACCTCTTGAGGTCCCTTCCAGCTCTAGTGTTACGTGACTCTATACTGCCCGCATGGAATTAGATGGGGGCTCGTGCCCCCTAGAAGGGAAGGACCCCCAGAGCCCATCCATACCTCCGTGAGCCAGCCTGTGCCCCCTGCCCTGGGACTGAACTGGAGCCAGAGCCCCCTAGAGAGGCCCTGTAGCCTTTTGAGCACCAGTGAGATTTTGGTGCTAGGGCCCTCCCTCAAGTGGATCCTTTGAACTGGGGGTCAGGCCCTGTTTTCTCCCCCACTGTGGGGTCCCAGGGGCCAGGTCCTGTGGTGCCTCTAGGTCAGTGTTTTGGCGCGAGGGGAATGAATTGGCTAGCTCCGAAGCATTCCCCCCACAGTCCTCAGCAAGCCTGGGGGCAGGGCTGAGAGAATGGGAGAAGTGGGGGCAGGAGGTGGCTTCCGGGTATCAGTCTCTGCCCTTCACTGCCATTAGTTGGGTTGCACCGTGGGCCGGCAGGCAGCTCCCAGGATTGTCTCCTTTGAGCAGGGATGGCTTGATTGCAGCATGAGCTAGACAGGGCATGGTTGCTGAAGGCCCACGCCCTGCAGTTGTTCTCCACATTAATCAGATTGCAGCAAGCCAGGTTATGCTGGTCTGTGCTGCAGTCACATCTTTGCTACCCGTGTAGACAGTCCCTGAACCACTGGAACCTGAGCTTCTAGTCCAGCCTGGTGTGTGACCTCAGGCATGTCACAGCCCCCACTGTGCCTCAGTTTCCCCAGCTGTAAAATGGGAACAATGTTGGCCTCCTTGGGAAAGCCCTCTGAGTGTTACCAATGGGCAGAGTAAGGGCTGGCAAGGACAAGTCTTGCCTTGGTCATGCGGGGCTGGTACCATTCCAGTGGGTGGATGGTGCCATCAGTTGCTTGATAGCACTTTGTGTCCGGATGAAATCAAGTGAGGCAGGCCAGTGACAGACGGGTGAGTGGCTGAAAGTCAGTGGGTAGGGAACCGGGTGCCAGGCAGCAGGTCACTGGCAAATTCAGCATACGGGGAAGGGGGCTCCCCACGCCTCCGCTCCCAGCACTTGCGGGTGAAGTTCATATATGACAAAGCTCTTTTCCCCACCAGCCAAGACATCACTTTACTCCAGGTCTTTAACACGTGCTGTCCCTTGCCACAGGTGGAATGGGGGCTGGCATTAAGAACTTTGCCTGCACTGACCTTGGGGTTCTGGGCCCCACATCAGGAATGGGGCTAGTACTAAGGGCTCTGTGTGCTTTGGCCCCAGGATACTGGGCCCCACACCTGGGATAGGGCTGGCTCTAAGGCCTCTGCCCACACTGACTCCAGGGGGCTGGGTCCCACAGCTGGAATGTGGTTGGCAATGAGGGCTCTGCCTGCCCTGCCCCCAGGGTCCCACATTTGGGATGAGGTTGCCCCCTCCCACAGAGGGAGGAACCGGTCAGGCAAGTTAATCTTACTTTTAAAAGAGGCTGCTCCTGCCGAGAGTGCGTTCTGGGCGGCAGCACGTGGTCCAGCTGCCAGCTCACTGATCTAGCAGTAAGTGAGCCTGTGCAGCGTGTGCTCGCTCCCACCCTGGCCCAGTGACACCTAGCGTGACGCCCGGGGGCAATTGCCCTCCCTTTGCTACGCCTCTGCAACTGGGGTAGTATAAAGGGCTCCTGGCGAGGCAGAAAGCACACTCTTGTGCCAGCTGTGAAGCAGGAGGGACCTAACTGCCATGGATGATACAGAGGCCTCCTGAGACAGAGCAGGCTAGGGAAGCTCTGACCCAACAAAATCCCAAGCTGATGCCTTGGCCTCAAGGCCTAAGAGTACTAGGGCTGCAGGGAAACAACCAGGATGGAACACAGCAGCAGATCCACACCCCTTGCCAATGAGTGGCCATTTCAGACTGCAGCTTGCCCCTGAGACAGGGCCAGGAGGGATGTGGGCCTGCAGTAACTCAGGGACAGATAATGGAAGGCACTCTGAGGCTGAAGAGCTGATTCCCAAGGATACCATCAGGAGGCATCATGGTGGTGAGCCATGACTTGCTACATGTGAGGGAGAATGCGGACAGTTGTGGTCCTCTCCTGATACAAAGAAACTGGAACTAAAAGAGAGAATGGGAATCTCCATCATTGGAGATATTTAAGACCAAGTTAAAGAGACAGAATTGTGGAGCAGGAAAGACCTGGCTGCCAAGGAAGCTATAGAGGGTTCCTGAGACTGAGCCTTCCCACTTCGAGGCTGCAGGGCCAAAAACATAAAATTAAATAAAATTAAATTAAATCAGATTATTCACTAGGAGGCCTGTGGTATCTTAGGGTATGTTTAGACTACATTGGCCCCTTTAAAAGAGAGTGCCTACCTCTGTTGAAAAAGCGGCTTGCTTTGTCAACAGAACTGGCTGTATTCTAGACGCTCTTTTTTGACAAAGCCTCTGTTGACAGTAACTGTCGACAAAGCCTCTGTCAACAGAAGTCTAGGCTACGTCTACATTGGCCCCTTTTCCGGAAGGGGCATGGTAATTTTTGAAATCGCAATAGGGAAATGCGCGGGGGATTTAAATATCCCCCGCGGCATTTAAATAAAAATGTCCGCCGCTTTTTTCCAGCTTTTAGAAAAGCCGGAAAAGAGCGTCTACAATGGCCCCGATCCTCCGGAAAAAGCGCCCTTTTCCGGAGGATCTTATTCCTACTTTGAATAAGGAATAATCCCCCCGCGCATTTCCCTATTGCGATTTCAAAAATTACCATGCCCCTTCCGGAAAAGGGGCCAATGTAGTCTAAACATACCCTAAGATACCACAGGCCTCCTAGTTTTTGCGAATACAGACTAACATGGCTTCCCCTCTGAGAAGAGGAAGAGGCTGCTAATGGAATTACATGAGAGGTACTAAAGGAGTTGAAAAAATAGAACAGGTGTCCAGAAGTTAGTTTTGGTGGTTGGCTTTAGCTCAAGATATGCAAATGGTAAGGGGGCAGTGTCACTTCTGTATCCAGGTCATCAGTTCTCTGGCTACACCACCCAAAATAACTGCTGGAAACAAGCAAGACTGAACTGGGGAAAGGAACTGGACCTAGGCCAGAAATTTAGTTTGTGAAGAATTATTTTTAGGGTGAGATATTACATGCAACTAATTTCTCTAGTGCTGGGATGGGGAACCTACAATCTGCAAGTCAGTTCCAGCCCCTGGCTTGCCTTGATCCAGCCCACAGTAAGGCTTGGGGATTCCTCTCTGCATCAGGGCAAGCTGGCACTGGTGCACCAGCTCCATTGTGAGTTTCTGAGCATTGGTGCTCCTATGTGGCTGGCTCTGCCTAGCAGGGGAGAAGGAAGTGGCTCCGCACGCTGCTGTTCCCCCTTCTCCCTTTTCTGGGAGAACAGCTGTGCAGGGAAGTTCTGCATTCACCTCTAAGCTCTGCTCCTACTGGCTGGGAATTGTGGCCAATGGGAGTAGCAGGGGCACAGAGCCACCCAAAGTGCCTTTAATCCTTTACCCCCTCCCACATCCCCACCCTGTTCCTGCACTCCACCCTCAACCCACTCCTGCACCCTACCTCCCACCCAGACCCTTCACCTCATCTGCAGCCCGATCTCCAGCAGCCTCCTCCTGCACAAGAAAGGGGCTAGCCTAGAGGCTACAAAATCTGCTAGCCACAGGTCCCAGAAGAATTAATCCCAGATCTGTGGAGAAGCCCTAAGCCTCTATGCACCTCTCTGCACAGCAGGGCTGTGTCTACTCTGGCCACTTATTCTGGAAAATCGGCCGCTTTTCCGGAATAACTTGCCAGCTGTCTACACTGGCCCCTTGAATTTCCGGAAAAGCACTGACGATCTATTGTAAAATCATCAGTGCTTTTCCGGAAAAACTATGCTGCTTCTGTTCGGGCAAAAGTCCTTTTCCAGAAAACTGTTCCGGAAAAGGGCCAGTGTAGACAGCACAGATTTCTTTTCCTCAAAAAAGCCCCGATCGCGAAAATGACGATCGGGGCTTTTTTGCAGAAAAGCACGTCTACATTGGTACAGATGCTTTTCCGGAAAAAGTGCTTTTCCGGAAAAGCATCCTGCCAATGTAGACGTGCTTTTTCCGGAAATACTTATAATGGAAAACTGTTCCGTTTTAAGCATTTCCGGAAAATCATGCCAGTGTAGACGTAGCCCAAGTGTATGAGGGGAAACCTGGTGCCCTTAGTTGTGAGAGTAAGGTGTCTCATTCTCAGTTGGGAGCCACATCAATGAGGAACTTTTTTTCTCATCACTTGGGGTCAGGCCAGTGGGTGTGTGTTTGTTTTTGCTTCTGACTTGTGTGTTGCTCCCAAACTCATTTTTCTAGGGGTCAGAGGCCCCTACCCAAAAAAACCTTTCCCACTCCTGCTGTAGTGTATTAAGTTTAGCTTGCATCTTCTGTTTTGCTCAGTAACCTACTTTGTTCTGTGTTATCTCTGAGGACCACTTAGTCCTACTTCTTATACTTAATAAAATCATTTTCATTTATTAATAAACCTAAGCTATGTCTACACTCGTGGCTTCTTGCATCAGAAGTATGCAAATGAGGCTAAGATTGAAATATTGCCGAGCGTCATTTGCATACCTAATGAACCTCCATTTTTGCAGAAGAGGTTCTTGTGCCAGGGGGAGCTGTCTACACTGCCCCTTCTTGCACAAAAAAACCCTCTTGCGCAATGCTGTTACGCCAATTATTTTCAGTAATAATGGCATTGCGCAAGAGGGGTTTTCTTGCGCAAGGGGCAGTGTAGACAGCTCCTTCTGGCACAAGAACCTCTTCTGCAAAAATGGTGGCTCATTAGGTATGCAAATGAGGCTTGGCGATATTCCACGCTTAGCCTTATTTGCATACTTCTGACGCAAGAAGCTGCGAGTGAAGACATAGCCCTAGGCTACGTCTACACTGGCATGATTTTCTGAAAATGCTTTCAACGGAAAAGTTTTCTGTTAAAAGCATTTTCGGAAAAGCACATCTAGATTTGCAGGATGCTTTTCCGCAAAAGCACTTTTTGCGGAAAAGCGTCCGTGGCCAATCTTGATGCGCTTTTCCGCAAAAAAGCCCCGCTCGCCATTTTCGCCATCGGGGCTTTTTTGCGGAAAACAAATCTCTGCTGTCTACATTGGCCCTTTAGCGCAAAAGTTTTTCGGAAAAAGACTTTTGCCCGAACGGGAGCAGCATAGTATTTCCGCAAAAGCACTGACAATCTTACATGAGATTGTCAGTGCTTTTGCGGAAATTCAAGCGGACAGTGTAGACAACTGGCAAGTTTTTCCACAAAAGCAGATGATTTTGCGGAAAAACTTGCCAGTCTAGACACAGCCCTAGTGTTTAAGTTTTGAATTAAGTTTAACCGGTTTAATGATTAAACGTGGGTGGGTTCCCTTGCAGGCTCAGAGCCAGCAGCCCTCCATCACGAGGCTGCTCCTTGTTCACATCCCTAGCCAAAAAGGATGATAAAATACATTCAGTGTTAATTTCATTTTTATTTGATTTCATATTAAATATCTTAAGTAGTGCACCTTCTTGATAATGCCTTGATTTAATATTCTTCTTCCATTTCTGTTTCCATCTGCCCATGGATGGAACAAATTATTGGGAAAACTGCCCCAGATCCACCCTAACCCCCTGCCCTGAGTCCCACACCATCCTTCCCTGAGCTCCCCCACATTAGGGATGTTACCGTGTAATTGAATGGTTGTGTAAGTGCACCAATTTTTTTGCTGTTACATAACTATTTGATAATCCCTGGAGGTGGGGCCAGCAGCCAGTGCACTCCCAGCCCCACTCCCAAGGAGCCCCTTGCCTCTGATACAGAGGCAACAGCACAGGGTAGCAGGCAAGGGCTGGTCCACAAAGGTTTAAAAACCATACAGAGGCAGCAATGCAGGGTGGCAGTAACCCCTGTCTGTGGGGAGCTCAAACTCCTGTGGACAAGGGCTGCTATTGCGGAGCAGTCTCTGTCTGTGGCGAGCTTGGGCCTGTTGTGGACAGAGGCTGCTTCGCAGCAGCCTTTCCTGACTCCCATCCCCTGATAGAGGCAGCAGTGCAAGATGGGGGTGGAGAGGTGTGGCACCATGGAGCCACATGCGCAGAGAGCAGGCTTAAAAGCCAGCTCCCTGAGTGTGTTGGCTTCCACCTACCCCCCCCCCCCCCCCATGCTACTGCCTCTCTATCAGAGGTAGCAGCACAGGGATGGGGAGGTGGATCCTGGGGAACAGGCTTACCATCAGCTCCCCACGGGCACCAATTCCTGCCTCCCCTGCCTTTGCGGGGGAGGGATACATAAAGTCCACAGGATTAACCAATAAACCCAGGTTAATCATGTAGTCATCTACACACTGCCATCCCTACCACACACTAAAGATGTAAGCAAGTAATCAAGTAGACTACTCACATTTCTCTTCCCCTCCCTTCTGCCTCTATAGCAGAGTCAGCAAGGGGACAGGGAACAAGAGCCCGTGCTAAGCCAGTTCCCCCCTGCACTGTCTCAGTGGTGCCACCTGCCTCCCCTCATCCAGGCTGCTGCTCAGGCTCACCATGGGTAGAGCCTGCTCCGCATGCCACAGCGGGTGGGGGAGAGCTCCTGGACCTGTTGCGAGCTGGAACTGAGATTTCCTTCCTTATTGACCTCACAATTAGATAATTATTTGATTCCTAATATCCCTACCACTCCCACACAGGCCCATCCGCCTGCCCCGCCCCCACACAGACCTTTGAGGAGCGGTGGGCGCTGTCCGGGGTTCTCTGCTCGGTGTCCCCATCCGGCTCCCTTATTTTGAACCTCTAACCCGCACTCCTTGATCCTTTTGTCATTATTTGTCCCAAGCAATCAGTTGGACATGGGTCCAGTGTCCCTCCCATAAGGCTGGGGAGGGGCTTTTAGAAGGTGGGCGGGCTCCGCCTACCCACCATCCCATGATTTCAAATAGGCCCACACAGACCCACCCACCCCCCCCACAGACCCACTCGCCTGCCCCGCCCCCACACAGGCCCACTCGCCTGCCCCGAGGCCCCGGCGGCGCCACTTACAAACGTCCGTTATTCTCCTCCCCCCGCCGGGCCCACCACATCTGCAGGGCCGGGGTCAGAGGCCGAAGCCGCCCCGCGCGGTGCAATGTGGGAGCGGGAGCTGTCGCCGTCGCCGCGCGCGGCAGGAAGGGTCACGTGACGGGTGCGGGCTGAGGCGCCGCGTCTCCTGGTCGGACACGGGCTCAGCAGAGCGCGGTGCCGGGCTCGCGCTGCTCCCACCATGGCCGCGCCCGCAGGTGAGGCCGCTCCGGGGCTTGTGGGCCCGATCTCTCCGCGTGCTGCCGGCCGTCTCCCTACGGTCCCAGCTCTTTCCGGGATTACGCAGCGAGCACTGCCAGGCTGGGCTCCTTCCCCGGGCGCAGTGGGGCTCGGCCCCCCTCTGCCCCCTGGCAGGAGCCTCTCCTACTCCACTGTCCAAACGGGGAGGGAAGATCTGTGCCCCCGCCCTGCTCTCGTGCTGCAGGGGTGCCCCTCTCTGCGCTTGCGGGGTGCTCTGCGTGGTAAACGTCCGCCTTAGTTCTGCACCTTTCCCTGTGGTGGAGTGTTTCAGGGGTGGTGGTTTTACCAAGGGATTGGAATGGGATAATTTCACCTTCCCAGTGACTTTTAGCATGGTTCTAACATCGGGGTTCTCAAGCTGTGGATCAAGACCCCAAGAAGGTTTGTAATCCTGTTTTAATGGGGTTGCCACATTTGCAATGGATTGCCAAAACTTTTGTTGTTCACAAGTGCCACCCCCCCCCTTTCAGGCCCATCCCCACAAACAAAAGGTTGGTGCAGCTTTAATGGTGCTTTGTCAGTAGGAGGGCTCTAGGTGCAAAATTATTTTGTGTATATTCTCATATGCTGATTTTTAGGGCTAGCACTGCATAAACACAGCCTTGTTTCTAAAAGCTGGGTAGTGGGCTCAAGTTACAGGCCACCTGCCTGGGGCTGAAGCCCCTTGGCTTTGGCCCTCACCCCCCAGGGTGGTCGGGGTTGGCTGTCTCAGGCTTCTCTTCCCCCCCCTTTCTGGGATAATTTAATAATTGTTGTCAGAAGGGGGTCACAATGCAATGAAGTTTGAGAAGCCTTGCTCCCTCTCTTCCTCAGCCCTCTGATTCCTCTTGGCCAGGGAGCTGCTCCTTGTTCTCCTGATTGTTGGGTAGGAGATGATTCTAACCTTTCCTCAATCTCAAAGCTTTTGCCTTTTGTATTTCTGTTGGTGGAAGGCACTTTGAATTGTATTTGCTCCAAAGCTTGTGGTACCAGAACTTTTCCTCAAGCTGCAGCTAAGCAATAGTAGCCTAAAATAACATAATTCTCATAAATTCCTCTGCTGCCCCACAGTTTTGAATAGTAGAGCTGCCCTTCTACATCTTGTTAATCTTGCTGTGATTTCACTGGACACCGGAAAACCTTCTTCAGAAGCTGAAGGATTGGACTTCTTTTTAACACAAGGGTGAAAGGCTTCTCAAACTAATGTCCTGAGTCTATCTCCATTCCTGTACTCCATGTCTCCATTCCTCCACTCCATGTCTCTTGAGAGTGCTTCCTGCTCACCCCTGGAAAAGGGCAAAGCCTGGCAGGAGAATTTAACTGGACACTAAGGGTATGTCTAGACTATAGGCTTTTGTTGACAGAGGCTTTGTTGACAGATACTGTTGACAATGCTTCTGTCAACAAAGAGCATCTAGAGTACATCCAGTTCTGTTGACAAAGCAAGCCACTTTGTCAACATGAGAGTGTAGACGCAAAGGACAGTGTACATGCAATAATGCTTTCTGTTGACAGAATTCTGTCGACAAAAGGCATTATTCCTCGTAGAATGAGGTTTATCGCCGTTGACAAAACTGCTGAGTTCTGTTGATGTTACGTCGACAGAACTCGGCGGTAGTGTAGATGCAGGTATAGTTTTGTCGACAAAAGGCTACTTTTGTCGACAAAACCCTGTAGTCTAGACATACCCTAAAATCAGGAATCTGTCTGCACAGCAGGGCTGTGTCTAGACTGGAAAGTTTTTCCGCAAAATCATCTGCTTTTGCGGAAAAACTTGTTAGCTGTCTACATTGGCCGCTTGAATTTCCGGAAAAGCACTGACAATCTTATGTAAGATCGTCAGTGCTTTTCCGGAAATACTATAGTGCTCCCGTTCGGGCAAAAGTCTTCTTCTGAAGGACTTTTGCACAAAAGGGCCAGTGTAGACAGCACAGTAGTGTTTTCCGCAAAAAAGCGCCGATCGCGAAAACGGCGGTCGGGGCTTTTTTGCGGAAAACCGCGTCTTTTGCGGAAAAGCATCTTTTGCGGAAAAGCATCCTGCAAATCTAGATGTGCTTTTCCGAAAATGCTTTTAATGGAAAACTTTTCCGTTAAAACCATTTTCGGAAAATCATGCCAGTGTAGACGTAGCCCAGGAGTTCTTATCCCCTCACAGTGTGCTCAGGGTTTCTTAAACTGTGTTCCATGGCACACAGAATGGTCACCCTTAAAGGGGCAGGTGACCTTTTTCGGGGGGAGAGAGGGGGGCTCAACAAAAAATCCTTGGTGTTCCCCATTAAAAAAAAATTGTTTGGTGTTCCTCGGTTTTAAGAAGTTTAAGAAACGCGTGCGTACATCCTGGAGTGACTATGCAGGTATACCTGTTTCCCCTGCCAGGGCTGATACAGAAAGCTCCACTGATAAAGGCATCATGTCACAGAACAAAACACATACTGACCTTTGGGGTAACAGTGGCCTGATCCCACAGGATCTCTTATGCCTTGGTTCCACAACTGTATTGATTTCCCAGAGAGAAATGAATTGAGGAAACTCCTCTTGGTGTCTCTTGAAATGCTGTGTGGCCTAGCAATCTGACCGAGAGACTGTGCCAAAAGTCAGTGAATTCTCTTTCTGCAGAATTCACTGGGATGATAAAACGTGTATTTGTGTAAACGTGTAACCACTGAATTTTTCAGTGGATACACATTAGGTGCTTGTGGGAAGAATGGTACCACCTCTCCTTCTCCCCCCTCTGTCCCCTGCTGCTGCTTCTGTATCAGAGGCAACAGTGTGTATGTGGGGGGCGGGGGCGGAGAGGGCAGGTGGCTCCACAAGAGTAGGTACGCATGGGGAGCCAGCTTAAAAGCTGGCTCTCCATGCATACCAGTGCCTGCCTTCCCCTCCCCCCCCAATTTTGTGCTGCTGTATCTGAAACACAAACAGCAGCATGGGGGTGGGGGCAGTCAGCTTGTTGGGAGCTGGTATGGATGGGGAGTGGGCTTGAAAGCTAGCTCCATGTGTGTACCAGCTTCCATCTGCCCTCCTCCTCCTCCCTGTGCTTCTGCCTCTGTAGACTAAAAAACTGGGACTTTCAGCTCAGAAAAGACTAAGGAGGGTATGATAGAGATCTATAAATTTATGACTGGTGTGGAGAAAATGAACACAGAAAAGTAATTGTTCCCATCATATAAGAACTAGGGGTTTCCAAATGAAGTTAAAAAGTAACAGGAAAAGGAAGTATTACTTCATATAACACATTGAAACTGTGGAACTCCTTGCCAGAGGATGTTGTGAAGGCCAGGACTTTAACAGGGTTAAAAAAAGAGAGAGATTAATTCATGGAGGACAGATCCATCAATGGCTATTAGCCACGATGAGTAGGAAGGGTGTCCCTAGCTTCTGGTTGTCAGAAGCTGGAAATGGACAATCGGTGGGATCACGTGATGATTCCCTGTTCTGTTCTCTGGAGGCACCTAGCATTGGCCACTGTCGGAATACAGGATGCTGGGCTAGATGGACTTTTAGTTTGGCGCAGTATGGTCGTTCTTATGTGGAGCAGGCACCTCTGCAGGAGCTGGCACATGTGGGTTAGTGCCTTAGTGTCTTGCATACCATGGAGTTCAAAGTTCATCTGTGTTCGTAAATGAATTGTAAGTAGTATCTGCAGATCCCTAGGGTCTAGCCCATGCTAACAGAGTTACCTTGCAGAGATGCATCTTCCATACATAAGGCAGCAGTGAAATGTTCAGTTAGTGTGTCTAGCTCTGTTGGCTGGTTACTTTGCTATGGCCACAACAGGAGAGTTGAAGGAGGCCCCTAAAGCTTCTGTGAGGCCAAAGGCCTGACATGCTTTTTGGGATCAGAGTGTATCATGTGACCCTGAACCCCATAAAAGGACACACAGACTCCCATAACTTCCATGTTTCTCCAGAGCTTGTGTGGCCAGGTCCTTGGGTGACCAAATGTTAACCAGTTGAGGGTGTATCATTGCTCACATTCTGTATGCGCAGCCCTGTCTGTCTGTGCTGTTCTGTCTGCTCCCAAGCTAAGTCTAAATCTTTGTGATGAGCAGAATTGCATCATCTCTTCCTGCTGAATGAAGGAACTGGAAATTCCATTGTAACCCTTTTAATGTGTTCAGCCCCCTCCTCATCCAGAGCTCCCGTATACTTTATCCAGGCCCTGTTTCTCCTGTCACCTACGCATAGGTGCTGGAACTAGGGGTGCTGGAACTAGGGGTGCTGGAGGTGCTCCTGCACTTCCTGATTTGAAGTCTTTTCCATTATATACAGTGTTTACAGTTTGGTTCAGTGGCTTTCAGAACCCCCTACTATAAACATTATTTCCACACTATTCACCCACAAATGTTGCCCTATTAAAGTTGATGATGTTACCTTGCTTAAGCATGCTGCTGTAATGCTTATCTGTCCCCTCCTTGTTTGTTGCACTCATGTCTAAGGCTAGGGTATAGGCTTCTTAGGGCAGGGTCCTGAGTTGTTTCTGGTTCTGAAGGGCACCTGACAACTTTCTGGGTGGCATTTAAATGATAATCTTGTGTTGCTTCTTCCAAACCCTGTGAAGAGATGAAATAATCTGGCCAATCCATGGAGAATTGGTATCTAAGTCATTGCTGAGGCTACCACCAGCGAGTAAATAAACCACCTTCCTGGTAAGAAATCCTCGGGGCCAGTCTTGTCTGACTTATTTGAGGAGCCAACATGGCTGGATCCATGATGCTCCTGTCAGATAGGTCACAGAGAAGAAGGGATTTTTCTTGGATGTATAGATGGTGAAGTGTTCAGTTATAAGAATTATTGAGACTGGGGGTTTAGGCTGCACCCCCATCTCGGAGACCATGGAAGGGTGTGTTTCTTGCCCTCCCCCTCCAACCACTCTCTGCTCAGTTTTAGATCTTTATTTAGAAACTGGAATTAAGTTGAATGATAGGAGAGGGATCATGTGATGATTCCCTGTTCTGTTCACTCCCTCTAGGACATCTGGCATTGGCCACTTTTGGAAGACAGGATACAGGGTTAGATGGACCTTTGGTCTGACCCAGTATGGTTATTCTTATGTAAGTTAGGCTGACACTACCACTACCACTTTGCTGGAGCGTGAGAGCGGGAGGAAGCAGGCTAAGAGAGCAAGCTTACTAAACCTGGCCAGGATCTGAAATCTCTCCTAGTGTTTGGAGCAGGGAGTGTATCAGTGAGTTGAGGCCATGGTGACTTATATTTATATTTCTGTCTTCCACCTCTCACTATTCTCTCCCCTTCCCATCCTCCAGAGAGACAGAGGCTGCTGACTCCTGTGAATACCTATGGATCTCAGGATGTGGGGGCCAGGCCTCGTGTGGACTCTGCCTCCCTCCTTCCTGAGGAGGAAGACTTACGCAGGCGCCTCAAGTACTTCTTCATGAGCCCGTGTGACAAGTTCCGTGCCAAGGGCCGCAAACCCTTCAAGCTGGTGCTGCAAATCATCAAGATCATCATTGTTACCATCCAGGTGTGTGGGGCCTGGCTGGGGGCACGGAGATGAGGGCGTGCCCAGAAAAGCACTGTACTCTCAGCTGTGGCCACCTGCGGCCCATTTTATTCTGGTTCCATCATTGTAACTTCTATCTCCTGTTATGTAGTGAGGAGGGATGTAAAATCCAGTTTAATTGTTTAACCAGTTATATGTTAATTTTAATAAGTTAACCGATTATAATGGGGGAGCTGGTGGAGGAGTGCTCCTGCCTGGCTGGGCTGGAGTGTCTTCCCCTCCCCCCTCTCCAAATTGTGAATGGAGGTTGCTCTGGCTGGGCTGTAGCAGCCTCCTGCCTTTGGCAGGCCCTGTGGGGCTGAAGCAGCCCCCTGCCTGTGGAGGGTTGCTCTAGCCTACTGATTAATCATATTGGAAAGCCTCCCTGTTAAGGTGAGGTTTACTGGTTAACTATTAACATCCCTAGTAGAGAGGAGCCTAGGGTACTGCTTAGTCTTGGGTATAAATCAGGTCTGGGCAAAATACGGCTCACCAAGCCACGGGATCCGGCCTGCAGAGGCAGTGGGGAGCCCCAGGCAGGCTCCCCTGCTTGCCCTGCACCTTGCTCAGAAACGCAGCTGTGGGGCACTTTCTCTTTGAGTCTGGAGAGGAGGGGGGAAGATTCAGATGCTGCTCCCACTCCCAGCACAATCCCATTGGCCAGTTTCTGGACAGACACTGGTCAGTGGCAGCTGCCTGTTTGAATAACAGGCAGCCACAAAGCACAATCCTCCTGCTCGCTCACTCACTCAAGCACATGGCTGAGCAGGCAGAAACATTTTAAGCTCTGCAAGCCTTTAGCTCTGCAGGCAGGCAGGCTACTAAGTCTGTTGGCAAGAACCTGCCTGTGGCACCTCAGCCCCTCCCTTCCCCAACCCTCTGCCAGATACTCCATGATGGCCCACCCCCAAAGCGTGGGTCTGGATTGGTTACCCCAATATACCATACCCTAGGGATGGCTCTGGAGAGGGAGCATAGGTGGGAAACAGAAATGCAAGGAGACACCTAGGCAGGAGAGAAGGAAAAAACCTTGACCCAAACAGGACCAGTGAGGGGACTGGAAGCAAAAGGAGACAAGTTTTACCAACATCTTAAAGATCTAGACTCCATCATTTCATATCTAGGAGAGGAGCTACTTGCAGAGGGAGGCCTTCCCAGACATGAGGATTTTCACAAGGAAGTTGCTCAACCAGAGGTTATGATGAGAAATGTCCTCCTTTCTCCAGATGCTTCCCACTTTCCCAAATATTGATGGAGGGAAGCTACGTGGAAGCAGAAGGCATAGCGTGGAGGGAGTGTGGCTTTCTCCTCAAAGATGATGCCAACTTTGTTCCTAAAAGTATCAATGACAGGGAAGCTTATTGTAGAGAGAGGAGCCATCTCCATGCTCCAAGACCCCAATAGCCTAATGTAATGCCATTACTACTACTATTGCAAATGGCATGTCCTCCATAGAATCATAGAATCATACGACTGGAAGGGACCTCAAGAGGTCATCGAGTCCAGCCCCCCCGCCCTCAAGGCAGGACCAAGCTCCATCTACACCATCCCTGACAGATGTCTATCTAACCTGTTCTTAAATATCTCCAGAGAGGGAGATTCCACCACCTCCCTTGGCAATTTATTCCAATATTTGACCACCCTGACAGTTAGGAATTTTTTCCTAATGTCCAATCTAAACCTCCCCTGCTGCACTTTAAGCCCATTACTCCTTGTCCTGTCCTCAGAAACCAAGAGGAACAAATTTTCTCCTTCTTCCTTGTGACACCCTTTTAGATATTTGAAAACCGCTATCATGTCCCCCCTTAATCTTCTTTTTTCCAAACTAAACAAGCCCAGTTCACGAAGCCTGGCTTCATAGGTCATGTTCTCTAGACCTTTAATCATTCTTGTCGCTCTTCTCTGTACCCGTTCCAATTTCTCCACATCTTTCTTGAAATGTGGCGCCCAGAACTGGACACAGTACTCCAGCTGAGGCCTAACTAGTGCAGAGTAGAGCGGCAGAATGACTTCACGAGTTTTGCTTACAACACACCAGTTGATACAACCTAGAATCATATTTGCTTTTTTTGCAACAGCATCACACTGTTGACTCATATTCAACTTGTGGTCCACTATGACCCCTAGGTCCCTTTCCGCCATGCTCCTTCCTAGACAGTCGCTTCCCATCTTGTATGTATGGAACTGATTGTTCCTTCCTAAGTGGAGCACTTTGCATTTCTCTTTATTAAAGCTCATCCTGTTTACCTCTGACCATTTCTCTAACTTGCTAAGGTCATTTTGAATTATGTCCCTATCCTCCAAAGAAGTCGCAACCCCACCCAGTTTGGTATCATCTGCAAACTTAATAAGCGTACTCTCTATCCCAATATCTACATCATTGATGAAGATATTGAACAGTACGGGTCCCAAAACAGACCCTTGAGGAACTCCACTTGTTATCCCTTTCCAGCAGGATTTAGAACCGTTAACAACAACTCTCTGACTACGGTTATCCAGCCAATTATGCACCATGGTGTTAGTACCATTCAGTAGAAGCTCATAGAACACACCACTGCTACCAGATATGATTGTCAGTCATTGCTTCTTTCCTCCAGCTCTTAATGGGGGAGGGATAGCTCAGTGGTTTGAGCATTTGGCCTGCTAAACCCAGGGTTGTGAGTTCAATCCTTGAGGGAGCTATTTAGGGATCTGGGGCAAATTTGTCAGGGATGGTACTTGGTCCTGCCATGGGGGCAGGGGACTGGACTTGATGACCTCTCAAGATCCCTTCCAGTTCTAGGAGATTGGTATATCTCCATATATTTTATAATATTCTAGCCAATGAGGTAGTTGTGGTGATTCTAGAAACGAGCTTCTGTGTTAAGTTGAGTGAGAGGAGATTGTGATATTTGAAAGGCTGATGCAGTCATCATTGTAGAGAGAGGAGCCTCACAGGGGCTATGTGAGTGAATGGCACTTGTGATGCTACAGAATGAAACACTCCAATGATAAGCTATTTCCAGAGGCAGCATTCTCTGCTGGTTTCATCCTCCTCTCCCCTTCTTCAGCTCATCCTCTTTGGGCTCAGCAATCAGATGGTGGTGACATTCAAGGAGGAGAATACCATTGCTTTCAAACACCTGTTTCTGAAGGACTATGTGGATGGGTCAGAGGACACATATGCTGTCTATACTCAGAGAGACCTCTATGATCACATGTTCTATGCTGTGGATAAGGTGAGAGGAAAGCACTGGGGTCGTGGGAGCCATAGGCAGGCTGGTAGAGTCTTGTGTGAATACAAAATTTGTATTTACTTATGACCTGCAAATGTGGCATGCAGATATCTGTGGCTATCTGGATTTTCAGGGCATGAGTCTTTGGGATAAGCAGAGTGGTGCGGGGCTGGGTCAGAGGGCTCTCTGTGACTCATAGCAGAGCATTACTAGGGTCTCTAGGGCAGGGTGGTAAAGTCTCCTTCTTTCCCAGTACTTGGCTATCCCTAACGAGACTATTGGACGCTATGCCTATGTGCGTGGGGAGTGTAGTGGGAACCAGTCGGCCCTCATGCTGTGCCAGCAGTACTACCGCAAAGGACAGATTGACCCTGCCAATGACACTTTCAACATTGACCCCAAGATCATCACAGGTAAGCAAGCCCCAGGCTGCTCAGTGCTTCTGTGTGCCTGTAGTACAATCAGGCTCTTGTATCTGCAAAAATGAGCCATGGATTAACACCCATGGATGCAGGTACCCAGGGAGAGAAAGCAGATATCTGCAAATTTGCAGCCTTCCAGGTACAAAATTTGTATTTGCGTCTGCACAAATGAGCTGTGGATACCCGCATCTGCAGGTGCAGATAACCTGTGGCTTTAAAGTGGCTATCTGTGGATTAGCAGGGCACAGGTGGATCTCTCTGTGGGTCCCATGAGCTGATGCTGGCTATTGCCCACTCATCCTGGCTTGATGAGTCATGTGGTGCCCAAGCTGCATGACAGCTGAAGAGGTGGCCGCAGGCATTGGCTACATGGCAGAGCTGAGGGTTTTGTTGGTAAGATGGCAATGCCTTGCAAAGCTTGGTCTTGCTGTCTGTGCCCTTTCTCTATCTAGGCTCTTGTCCTACACATCTTGTGGAGGGATCCATGCACCTCAGTGGGGACAGAGTGAGCCCCAGTGATTTATAGCTCCATTGGTGCCTTGCAAGGAGAGTGCACCCAAGACTTTGCTCACGCTAAATCCAAGGTGGGGGATGGTGGGAAGCTCTCCATTGGCAGGTGAGCTCCCTGGAGCCGTGCCCTGGCCTCAGGGATGGGGGGCATTTCTGGGAATGTTTTAAGTAGGCATGGTCTGTTGTACCCAGCCTGTGATGATTGCCCATGGCACAGTGGGGTAGATGCCATGTTAATGTGCTCTGTTAACATGTGAGGGGTTGCTTGGCTTAGACCAGCTTCTAGCTCTTGCTTGAAAAGCAGGCTTAGGTCCTTCTTCTCTGCTCCATCTTGGGGGACTAGTTGTTGCTGTGGCAAGTGGTGCCATTGTATGTGTGTGTATGCACATGTGGGGTGGGGGGAGGGTTTCCTTGCTGGTGGAAGAAGGAACAGCAGGCCCTGTGTGTGGGGGCTGACTGGGCTGGCTCTCTAAGAATATCCTCCCCTTCCTCTGCAGACTGCCTGGGCGTGGACCCCATGGAGAGGATTCCCTGGCCCCCACAGCCTGTGGAGAAGCTCTCCCTGCAGCCCCACCACAGCTACCGGAACTTCACACTCAAGTTTCACAAGTAAGTGCCTTATCTCTCCAGGCACGAGGGGTAGAGAGGCCTGAGTGACTTGAGGTCACTTCTCTTTCCAAGGGAACCACCAGAGGAGTGAGGTTCTGGAACAGTCTCCCAATAGGAGTTGCAGGGGCAAAAACTTGATAAGTTTTGACAGAGAGCTGGACGCGTTTGAATGCAATTGTATCAAGGTTGTTTGTGACAGTGGGAACAGGTCTCAACAGCCCTGGGGGAGGCCTCGCAGTTTGTCTTGTGTCAATAAAGGTCCTTTTCTGGAGGCAATGTCTTCTGACTCTTCACCCTCTTGTGGCCAGAAAGGCCATAACTTTTCAGCTGGGCTGCAACAATTCAGTTCCCCTTCTGGCGTGTCTTAAAGTCCAGGCCTCTTCCTCCAGTGGAAAATGAGGATTGGGTGGGGACCCAGCCCCACCCTTCACTCTGGGTCCCAGTCTAGGGATCCTGTAGATAGCAGCTGCCTGCGATGCCTCTCTAACTGCTTGCTGCTATAATTCTCTGGGTCACTTCCCCATGGCTCCAGCACGTTCTTCACCTTAACTCAGGGCCTTGTTCTGGTGGAGTCCCATCAGCCAGCCCAGAGCACCATCTGCTCTATTCCAGCTCTAGCAAGGAATTACTCTTGCTTTGGCTCTGCAGCTCTTCTTATACTGACCTGCTGGCCCATGATCGGTTGCTTCTCACAAAGTCACTTTAGGCAACTCAGTAGATGACCTCTCTACTGTTCTTTTCTGGGGAGGGGTATGGCAGGACCACTAGGCTTCCAGCAGGGGACTGTGATGGGGTGAGGTCACAGAAGACCCTTTGGGGGTGCCACCCGTGTGTGTTTACACAGCCACTGCAATTTGCCTTCCTGCTCTCTGGGGCTTCTCACTGCCCAGTCCCCTGCTGGGCCAGCTCTGCTGGTCTCCCCCAGCCAAGGCCCCATGCTGAGATTAGTGCCCCCCCTTCCCCGAACCTCTTCAGATCCAAGGAGAGTGCAGTTTTGGGCCCAGCTTCTTGGGATACCACTCCCCAAATGGGATGAAATCCCCCAATGAATTATTTGGGTAAGTCCCCTTTAGCAGTGAAAGGGGGAATGTACATACTGGTTGCCCTCCAGGTAACAATCATTTACACTGGGCTTGATAGTAAGTAAAAGTAATGTTGTTAAGTACAAGCAGCAGGATTTAAGTGGTAATAAGTCAGAACAGGCAGAGCAAAGTAGATTACAAATCAAAAGTATCGGAATATGCTTAGCTAATTCTAACACACAAATTCTCAGCACAAACTTCTTATAAACTCACCTTAAAACTGCTTCTGTTCCAGCTGCACCTCCAAAACCAGGGAAATTTCACTTCTTCTGAGGTCTCTGGTTCACCCTCCTCAGGTGTGTCCAGCCAGCCCAAAGACAAAAGACTCTTACCTTCCTATTCTTTTTAAAGAATTCCCTTATTGCATGGGGAGTCACCTGTCTGTTCCCTACCAACCACTGCTAAGACTTAAGGACAAAAGGCTAATTGCATATGATTGCCCAAACACTGATGCCCACTTGCTGTCTTTCCATTCCCTACCCCATATGTCTAATTTTACACACAAGAGTGATACATAATACCAAAATAAGATAAACAGAAGCAGTGGATTGCAACATAAAGATTGTTAGGCTACATGGAATAATTTGCTTAAAGCACCTTTGAGTTAGGTATATTTATGTCCATAAGTCCATTTCATAAAGCATGGGCAGGGGCCCGTCACAGGGACCTCAGGGCCTAGTGCACCCCATTCCAGATAGATGAATCAACTTCCTCAACCAGAGGGGGAGCGTCACAGCCTGGGCTTCACAGGACACAGCTCAGTTCCCCAAGTACATATACATCTGACTTGCTCCTGTGGGCCCGGCTGAGCTGGCACCACCCCCCACTTCAGTGTTGCTCAGTTGCCATCACAGAACAGATGCTGTGAAGATGCCAAGTGAGCCACAGCCCTGCCCTCAGAAGCCTAATCTGAGTAGACAAGAGAGAGACAGAAGGGAACCAGGTGTGGAAGGGGAGTGACTGCCATGGTCATCAAACAGGCCAGTGGCAGAGTCCCAGCCTGGTGCTCTATCTGCTAGACCAAGCTGAATTATCACTGAGTGAAAGCAGCAATTCATCCTCCCCTCTCCCCCCACCAGCTGCGGGGATGAAACTGCAAGAACAATCTTCACATTTCTCAGTGGGGCAACCTGGTTCTGAGAATGATGAGAGAGTGACAGACAAAGTGGCTGGGCTCCGTGGCAGGGTAAAGTCATGGAGGAACACAGGGGTGCTGGCTGCCTGGGCTGAGTTGGAGGCAGAGGTAACACAGGAGGGTGGGCTGGCTGTTGGAACTGGGTGCTGGTGGGGAGACAGATGTGCTGGCCTGCTGACTGGCTGGACTGAGTTCAGAGGGACAGGTGGGCAGGTTGACTGACAGACCAGACACCCTAGTTAAACAAAACAGCTCAGTATCCTGAAAAGACCCTGCTCTTGTAAGAGTTCTTAGGAGCTGCTGAACATGGGCAGGCTGCCTAGCTGGGCTTTGAAATGCTGAACAAGCTGTTTTTGTTCTTTATGGGTCCCTCTTCCCCTTCTTGTGTGAGCTCTGGGGCCTGCCCCAGCCTGTGCTAGTGTAACCGCCTGCAGGTGGATTTGAACCTGGGACTTTTGGAGCTTAGTGTCAGAGTTTCTACAGTTTGAGCTATAAAGCCAACTGCTTTTTACCTTAGGCTGTAGAGCTCACTCATTCTTATCTCTTGCTGTAAGTGGTCTAAGTGCCACTACATGGAACAGTGAACCACACCCACTAGGTGTGTGGATTACACTAGCTCAGTGGTGTCGTTGCTGTATTGTCTACAAGAAATTCCACTTCTCCAGCGTTTATTCAACATGCTGCTAAATCTGGGGACTTCACAGTTACATTCATAGCATTGCTTTTAAGGTACCTCTGCACTGCCACTGGGAGGTGTGCATGCACACTACTCAAGCTGACACACTAAAAATAACTATATGACTGCCATGGCCTGGGTGGTGGCTCAAGCTAGTTGCTTGAACTGCTCCTCGGATGTTGGCTGGGGCTATACTAGGTTAACTAGCTTAAGCCATACTGCTGCAGTGTGAAGACATCACCTGATGAGAAACCAAGGCAGTGTTACTAATTGGATGGAGCAGTGAGTCAGAATTCTGGCTTCTGCTTCTGGCTCTGCCACTGATTCAGTGATTTCGGCTAAGTCACTGCATCACCATTTCCCAATCTGTAAACTGGGCCCAACACCTGCTTCTTAAGGTGTAGATTTTGGCTGAAAGGGGCTGTATGATGCAGAATTTCTTATTGTGATGCACAGCTCTCCCATTGGAGCATTAGTCTGATTGCTGTCTTCTACAGGCTCATTAATGTCACCATCCAGTTTAAACTGAAGGCTATCAACATCCAAACGATCATTAATAATGAGATCCCGGATTGCTACACCTTCACCATCACTGTGAGTAACCCTGGCCCAGCTCTCAGCCAGGACTGCACACGTCCCGCCTGTGCCAGAGAAATACATAGCCAGTACTCACTCCACAATGGCTGCAGCTGCCTGGGGGAAGCACGAGAGATGGACAAGCCCCGTTAGACTGTACTGCCTTCTGGGAAGGCCACTCCACAGCCTGCTTGTTCTTGCTGTTGGGGGAGCACTTGCTCTTGGGCTGAATTCCTCCCAGCTCTGTGCTCCAGGGCAATGAATCAGGCTGCAATACCACACAGCTCCTTGGGCTGTGTCTCTAAGGTGGTGAACTGCCAGGACATAAGAGGAGGGTCTTGGGGAGCAGGCCAAGGTTTCTGGCCTTGGGGCAGTTCCAGTGGGTGTTGTATCAAGCAGGAAAACAATTGTGAAAATTGTCTTGATCCACAGTGCCATGTGCTGATTCTAGAGAATGCAAAGTCTGCTGCTGCTCATTCCTGTAGCCCTGTAGAGCCAGTGCAGATGCTGGACTGTAGTTGGCTCATGAGTCTGAGCCAAGGACTCTTCCCAGAGAGCCAGAAGAGCCCAAGGGGCTAGCTGAGCGAGTTCTCTGCCACAGGGTCAGTGCTGCTGGCACATGCAACTCTGCAAAGGAGGAGTGCAATAGGGGAGGGAGAGCTCAGAGGTGAAGTGGGGCTGTTGAGGACTATCTAGCCAGAGGGGTTCCTGGCAACCCCAGCCCTTCCGTGCTGTGAAGTAGCAGTCTTCCTCTGTCCTCATCAGATCACGTTTGACAACAAGGCACACAGTGGCCGGGTGAAGATCAGCCTGGACAACAAAGCTGACATTAAAGAGTGCAAGGATCCCAGCGTCTATGGCCGAGGTAGGGGTTGGGCAGGGCAGACAGAACGGGGCACTCTGCCCCTTTCCACCCCTGCTGAAATGAGCATTTGTGCAGCTGTACTGGCACTGCGGTGCACCATGAAGGCCTGTCCTTTCTAGACATCCCCCCTTCACAGTAAATGTGACCTCATCTCTGGGTGAGAAGGCTTCAGATAGATTTCTGCCAGGGGACAATCTGGGCAGGTGGGGGGATCTGTTTAGTACCTTTGGAGTGGTCTCTGGGTGATGTGACTCAGGACAGGTGTCCCTGAAAGACCATGGGCCACTTCTGTGATCAGAGCAGGACTGGCTCCACCCTGCTGTCTAGCAGACTGCTGGTGGTGGCTGCTCTCTGCAGGGCACTTTAGGCTGCTGCTGCATGTGGGCTCCTGGCATCATTGGCTCCATTCTCTGACCCTTGAGTGTTCAGCTCTTGCGGAGGAGCCTGTCTCTTTACCTGTGTCTCCTCCCCTGGGGCTCTCCCACACTGCACTGGGCTCCATTTGGCTGCCCTAGTATTACCTTGCTGAGGGGACCCTTTGCCTCTTCCAGGAGACAACACCTTCCGTGTGTTCTTCGATGTGGCTGTGATCCTTGTTTGTGTGCTGTCGTTCATCCTGTGTGCTCGCTCCATCATCCGGGGCCTGATGCTGCAGCAGGTGAGAACTGGCCAGGCATGCTGCGCTGATAGCATTAACGCTGGGAGTTCAACTGGGTGCAAACATCAGGTTCTGACAGCACAGCCCCATGCACCCCTGCAGTCTCAAGATGGATGGATCTCTGCTTGAGTATAAATCTGTGCTTACTGCAGCAATCCCCATTGAAGGCAGGTCTCACAGGCAGAAGGGTGGAATGCCTTGGGGCACACAACTACTGCATAAGCCTGAGGGATGTGGGTATCTCGGCGTGGCTGTTGTGAGGGTACCACCAATCCAAGATGGAGCTGTCAGAGACTGGTGCATCCAGCTGAATTGCCCTGCAGATCAGTGAAGTTAGAAATGTGATGATCTGACCTGGTCAGAAAGGCAAATATGAATTTATTTCGAGCTGGGTGGAAATCTTATGCTCCTGGAGCACTGGGCAGAGCTGGTAGGTTGGCTTTGTCTACTTCTTCCTCTGCAAGTGTGAGACTTCTGGGGGATGGGGCCCTGCTGCTCCCACTAGAGGCTTCTCTGCCTAGCAGCCATTTTCCAAATCAGATATCCTTGGGGAGTCTGCCTCAGCCCCCTGCCTCAGCAGCTGTGTCCTTGTGGCAGTTCTGTTACCTCTTTCCATTCTGCTTGCAGGAGTTGGGCCATTTCTTTCAGAGACGCTACAACCAGGACGTCTGCCTGTCAGACCGCATGGAGTTTGTGAATGGCTGGTACATCCTGCTGGTTGTGAGTGATGTCTTGACAGTGTCCGGGACCATCATGAAAATTGGAATTGAGTCAAAGGTGAGGGGATGACTAGGCATTCATTCCCATGTGTCCCCTTTCCCCCATGGGACTGTGCTGGGGAATCCTCCCAGAGAATCTCTGGCAAAACCTCTCCTCTTTCCACCCTGGAATTAATGCCAGGGCAGCAGTACTGGCAGAGGTGTGCATGGTTCCTGCAAGGCCAGACCTTTGCTCCCAGCAGGTGGTTGCTGTTCTCTTGTGGCTGTGGCCCTTGGATTCCTCCTTGGCCAGAAGAGGAAAGGGAGTTGCTGATTCCCTGGGAATGGACCATTTTCTTCTACCCCTCCTCCCCGCCCCCTGCCGCCCAGCTGTTAATAGCGGCAGCTTGAGGGGATCTACACTGAGAAAGTAGAGGAACCAGCTCCCTAGCATCTCACAAACCAGGGAGGCTGTAATGAATTCATAGATTCCAAGGAAAGAAGGGACCATTGTGATCATCTGGTCTGACACAAGCCGGAGAATTTCCCCAGAGCAGAGCCCTTAGAAAAACATCCAGTGCTGGGCATGGAACTCCAAGCCTAGGTGGAAATGCTAAACACCCTGCCTTTGGGTCATGTTCTCTCCTAGATCAGAGCTGTTGTAAGAGAAGTGCAATAATCCTGTGGGCTCAATAGCCTGCTATGGAGCTTGCACCATTTGCCTTGGAAAATGGACAGGGAAGGACCCCTTCTGAGACTGGGTGGCCCATACTCGCCCCATTCTTTGGAGTGAGGGAATGATCAGGGCTACTGAGCATGACTGTGGTCTTTATAGATCTGTACTGAACCCTGCATGATGATCTCTCCTCTCCCAAGACCATAACAACAGGTGTAGGGGACCCAACACTAGGGGCAGCTATACTGCTTTCTGGCCACTAGAGACTGCAGAGGCTAAAATGGGAGTGGGGGGCGGGGGGGGAATAGGGGCTGCTGTACTACAGCTGCATTACAGCTACTAGGAAAAGCAAAGGGGACTGGGGAGAAGGGCAGCTATGCTGCATAACGAGTAGTAGGGACAGCAGAAGATGAGAGGAGGAAAATGTTCTGCTGTTTCACATAATGGACACTAGGTCCTCGTGCCAGGTCTTTGTTCAGTTTTGAAAGGACTGAATGGCTCTTTCCTTTGCCTTGTGAAACCACGCCAGATATACTAGCCAGCCCTGTCCTGATCCTAAACCCAATGCATCCTGGCCCTTGGCCCACTGCAAAGGAGACCCCTGCCTTGATTAGGACTGACAGGTTGCTTCTGTTGTCCTGGAGCCAGGCTTGGGAATCTTCAGCGTCCTTCTTTCCCCTCTGGCTGGGTCCTGTTGCTTGAGCTGCCCCGTGCAGGACTGTCTCCTCTCCGCACCAGATGCTGCAAGGCATTTGCTGATGGAGCCCTCTTCCAATCCATCATTTTCCAAACGCATGTAACAGGCTGTATGCTGCCCTCAGTGTCTTGTATTGCTGCTCCTTGGACCTCCCTACCCCCTGGTTTCTGCTCCCATGACTGTAACGGATTCACAGATTCCAAATGGAGAAAGGACCATTGTGATCATCTGGTCTGACACAGGCCAGAAATTTCCCCAGCAGAGCCCTTTGAAAAAGTCTTGAATTAAGACTTTCCAGTGATGGAGAACTCACCACAATCCTGGGTAGGATGATGGTAAGTGGCAGGTAGTCTGGTACACTAATCACTGCAGCTTATGTTAATGAAGGAGGCCCATGTTTGCTGTGAAGCGCCTACCATGTCTTTCTGTCTGTAGAACTTGGCCAGCTATGATGTGTGCAGCATCCTCCTGGGCACCTCCACGCTCCTGGTCTGGGTTGGCGTTATCCGCTACCTCACCTTCTTCCAGAAATACAATGTGAGTGATACTGCATGCAGCACATAGCGAGAGTGAAACAATCCTTCCTGTACTCAGCTCAAAATAGAGGCCTGCGCAGACTTTGCGCTGCAATGCTGACCTGCAGCCATGCTCCGGTTATTCCAGATGAGATTTGCCTCTCCCCCAGTCTTGCCAATGTCCCACAGTGCTGACCCACAATCTCCCACTATGCCAGTCCTGTTCACAGCACACAAGTTGAATCTAGTGGAAGCTAGCTAATGATCTGTCCACTCAACGCATGCTCCAAAAGAACAGGGCCCCAAACACTCCCTTGGAGAACCATTCTGCCCCCTGATCTCTCGCCCTGATACTCAGTTTCATTGCTCTGTTATATTATGCTATTGTACCTGCTTCTCTTCCTTGGCCACCTTAATACCCCTCCTTCCCTGGGTTGACATGTCCCACTTATTCCTAGGAGCAGCTCCTGTATCTGCATATACTAGGGTCTCCCCAGCTATGCATAGCATCTCCTGCTGACTCTGGGGGAGAGTTCTTGTACTATTAGTGTTTTACAATTGTATCTGTCTTCCCATAGATTCTCATTGTGACCATGAGGGTCGCCCTCCCCAACGTGATCCGCTTCTGCTGCTGTGTGGCTGTTATTTACCTAGGCTACTGCTTCTGTGGATGGATTGTTCTGGGGCCATACCATGTCAAGGTACCACGGGGCACTATGCTATATTGGGGTTGATTGGAGAGACCAGGTCTACAGTGGGGAGTGTTGGGGAGAACACTACCATTCTGCGGGTGGGCATCAATCTGTGTGGCTAGAGGCATGGGGAGACTGCTCCATATTTTGGAGATGGCGGGGAGGAGTCTAGATCTGCTTACATTGGGAAGGGAGCTGTACCATGTGGGGGGGCAGATCTGTGTGTGTTGGGGCTGTGGAGATGTACCTTTTCTTGGGTGGAATTCCAAAGCTCTGGGATTTCTGTGGCTTGGAGTGCAGCTAGGGCTGGGGGCTTGGAGTCTCCCGCTGTGCTGGTAGTAACTCAGCCCTGCATCTCTCCCTGCCCGATAATATGGCAGCTACCCCCTCCAAGTTCCAGTAGAAACAAACTACAGGGAACACAGCAATCCTTCCTCCAACACCCAGCTGGAATCAACCTCTCCTTGTGCAGTGGGTAGCAGCAATGAGGAATCCCCCTCTCTGTTGCACTGTTTAGTGTAACATAGGTCCTGAGACAGATGAGGCTGCTGCAACAGAACTTCTGGCCAGTGGTTTGGCTTGTCCTGGCTTGGGTCTGCCAGAGCCTATGCTCCTGGTCAGGCAGGTGAGGTGAGGGGCAGAAGAAAGTGAAGCAAGCAGAAACTGGGATTCCTCAAGGGTCTGCTGCTGCCAGTCCCTTCCTTTCTCTACACCCACCTGGGGAAGCAGGGCTAATGGCCACATAGAAAATAGGGCCCTTTACTGTGAAGGGGAAGATCTATCATGGTGGTAGCTCTGCTGCTATTGAGCCCAGTGGTGCTCCAAGGTCTACCTGGCCATACCAGTACTCAGGGGTTTGGCTTTCTGTGCCCCATGTGCAGTTCCGCTCCCTCTCCATGGTGTCCGAGTGCCTCTTCTCCCTCATCAATGGGGATGACATGTTTGTGACCTTTGCCGAGATGCAACAGAACAGCTACCTTGTGTGGCTCTTCAGCCAGCTGTACCTCTACACCTTCATCAGCCTCTTCATCTACATGGTTCTCAGCCTCTTCATTGCACTCATCACTGGCTCCTATGAGACCATCAAGGTCAGTCAGGGAGTGCTGCCTTCACAGGGCTGCAGTGTTGGAGTCCAAAAGCCATGTGCAACCTGCATGAACTGGGCCTTGTCTCAGGTTCCCTCAGCCATCTCCATCTTGGGGTGGAGCATGGAAAGCTGGGATGTGAAGTGCTTGGCTGCAGCTGGCAAGCTTCCCCTGGGGACATGCTTTGGAGACAGTTTTGCTTGAGACCATATACACTTGTGTGCCTGAGGCTGCCCATTCCCAGCATGACTCCAAAGTGGCATTTCTGAGTGTTGGTCCCTCCAACACTGGCATGTCTGGCAGTGCTGCCATTGCCCTGATACTGCCAGTCCTCCTGAGGACTGTGAAGAATGGGTGTGAGGGCCCTGGAGCCTGCCTTTATGGGGATTGAGTAGGGAAGTCGTCTCTGGGGAAGCTGTGGCCTTCTTTTCAGTTCTGTGGAACTCCTGCGGTCCCTGGAACTTGCCTTGAGGACAAGCTTTCCCTTGGCTGCAGCAGGACGTGGGGAGCCGGACTGTCTCTGGCCCATTGGATCCTTGGCCTCTGTTAAGATCATCAGAGTCTCAGCTAGGCCATGGTCAAGTCTCCAGCATGCCCACACTAGCCCTCAGAACCAGGAATGTCCTGGATTGGCTCCAGTGTTCCCTGAAAGTTGGGCACTTGTGTGGCTGCTCAGGAGAGATTCCAATGCCACCCAGCTGCTTAGCAGAGCGCCCACAGCTAGGTATTTTGTGTTTCTACTGGTGGTGCATGTTTGTACATGTCTCAGTGCACTTAGAAAAATGGATGGAAAAGATTGGAGGCCACATTGCTTGGCTCCCCCTCCTAGTGTCCCCAAGGAATTAGGAGCTGCTGGGGAAGGTTATCAGGCCAAGCTTGGTGGGAAGGCAGCATGCTGACTCCTCTCTGTTCATTTCTCCAGCACCAGTGTGAGGATGATGTGCCCATCACTCAGCTCCACATGTACATTGCCGAGTGCAAAGACAGCCCAAGATCTGGCAAGTTCCGCCGTCAGAGCAGCTCCTTGTGCTCGGTCTTCTGCTGCTGCGAGCAGTACGTATGCAGAGCAGGAACCAAACTGCTCTTGGGTTGGGCCCAGCAGGCTCTGGGGACAGCGCAGGCAGAACCACTTGGCTCTCATCCTGTTCCAGGAACTCTCTAGGCTCAGAGCTGGGGGTGGCATTGGAGTTGTGGGGGGCAGGGAATGATTCCTGTGTGCTAAACAGAAAGTGAAATGCACATTATACCATAGGCAATAGAAGGGGCTTTGGAGCATGTTGCTCGTAAGTTATCAGGACCAGCTGGTGTTCCCCCAGGAACTGAAATATGAAATGGCAGTGTTTCTAATGTGTCACTGAAACAAGCCTGCCTGCCAGAGGGTTGAAAGGTAGCTAATGTAACACTGATTTTCTTTATTTAAAAAAAAAAAAAAAAAAGGCTCCAGAAGTGATCTTGGCCAGTAAATCTAACTTTGGTCTTGGGCAAGATGGTAGAAACAGTGGTAAAGAACAGATCAGACACACAGAGAAACATGGTGGAAGAGATTGAGGAAGAATCAAGGTGGTGGTTGTAAATAGTGAGGCATGACTGAAAGGTCAGCAGACGTGGGTAACAGCAAGCCAGTGAATCGTATACTTGGATTTTCAGAACAACAAGATCCCACCAAAGGCCGTTTTGGGATCTAAGTCACTACTGGATAACAGGGTAGGAGCCCTCATGGACCAATCACTGTTTAAATAAGAAGCCAAGAGTGGAAATTAAATGGTCATTTTTCAGAATGGAGAGAGTTAAACAATGGAGTCTCCCAAGGCTCCTGTGATGCTCATCCTATTCCCTAACGATCTGGAAAAGACATTGAACAGAGAAATGGCAAAGTTTGCAGATCGTACAGCATTATTCAAGATAGATAAATCCAAAGTAATAGTCTGGAAAAAATAGTAGCAACTACACCTGTCTAATAATGAGTTCTAAATTAGCTGTTACCATTCAAGAAAAAGATGTTGGAGTCACTATTTCTGGAAACTTTCAGGGGCCCTGCAGAGGCTGCCCCAAACATCCTATGGATGGGTTGAGCCCCCATATTCATGGTAGACTGGGGCCCAAGCACCCTGGAGGGGGGAAAAGGGCCTGATGTGGGACAGCAGCAGGGATGGTGAAGCAGAGCAACCTCACTGAGAGATGGACAGCAAAGCGGTGCAGGCTGCTGTGTGCATCACTCTGCTTCCTATAGCTCCCATCTCTGTGGTAGTATGGAGGGGCATACCCCAAGCCCTACTACTACCCTGTACCACCCTTCCCCAGCAAACTCATAGGTCGAATAGCTCAGGGGAGGAGCCTTCAGAGAACGGGTACAAGAGAGGTGGGGTTGGAGCAGGAGTGGGAAGGGGTGGGGCCTGAGGCAAAGGAGTTGCCCCAGGCCTCTGGCACATGAATCCAGAGTTGGAGCTGGGGCTGTAGCACTCACTCTGTTTCCTCTGGTCCCTTTGCAGGGCTCCGCTGCAGGACAACACGCTGGTAGTGAATTGACAATGCAGCTGTTCCAGAGAGCCTGACCTTTGTACCTGGGTGAGAGAACAGAGCCTGTAACTGGACTGCCTGGAGATGAATCATGGGGACAGGACTGGCCCAGTGACCACACCCAATGGCAGCTGCCTCCTGGGCTGGATTCCAAGGACTGGTAGCAGAATTGGGGCTGTGTGGCCCCCAAGCAGAGACATAGGTGAGCTCTGTCCACCAAGATGAATCCTGGATTGGCTGAGTCAGCTTTTAGCCTATAGCACCAGCTGGGCTCTGCTCAGTCTGCTCTGGCCACATAAGCTGGAACCTGGAGCCACTGCTTTTATGTAGCACCTTCTCAGGCTTTTTTTTAACCAGAGTGTGTGATTCTGGGGGCGAGGAGGAAAGGTGGGGGAAGGAGGGGGAAAAGGGCTGAGAGCCTGCCAGAGTCACTGTTTTGGCTGTGGGAAGAAAGGATGTGGGTTTTCACATGGAGCCATGCAGAAATGGAACACGAATGAGACAAGGGCACTGCACTGGTGCCAGCATACCTGCCACATGGTAGTGCCATATCTCAGTAATGCTGTCCACTGCCCCTTCCAGCCAGAGGCCCATCAGGCAATGTTGACTTTATGTAGTGCGTGGTTTCCTGTGATGAAACCATTCCTCCCTTAGACAGGGGCTAAGATAGTTCAGAGAAGATGCTTCTTTTAATCCCCCTCTCAGTTGGGAACTGGTGCCATGCCAGAACCTGCTGTCTGTCACACTGCATGCTTCTCCGAGTCTCAGCTCTGTTTTGCAGAGATGCCCCAGCTTGTTGCATTGTGCTGTGCTGGCTGCTAGCTGCAGCCTGGATTCTTGATTTTAGTTTTGAAGGTGTTCTAAAAATGTGTTGAAGCCACCTCCCCAACATACCCTGCTTGGGAAAGAGGGGGATGGGCTGTTTGAGCTGGGCCCTTCTTTCTGCCTTGGGATGTTTAAAAAAGCCTTTGGGGTCTTTATGCTTTGTCTGTCTGTTATCTATTAGGGATGTTAAATTTGGATTAATCAACTAATCATGTAGTGGATGGCACTTCCATGGATTAGTTGATAAGGGGGGCACTCGCTATCCCGCTGCGCCACTGCCTTTGAAATATACAAGAGCTGCCCACAGCTCTTGTACATTTCAAAGGAAGAAGCACAGCAGTCCCTAGGGCTGGAGCAGGGACTGTTTCACTTCCCGCTCATGCCCTTTGCCGGCTGCACCTCTGCCTCTCTGCAGAGATGGTGCTAGGGGGAACTGGCTTTTAAGCTGGCTCCTCCCAGCATCGGCTCCTGCTTCTCTCCCCCTCCTCCCTTGCTGTCTCTCTCTGATAGAGGCAGTGGGAGGGGGGAAGCAACTAGTTGAGTCACTACTCGAATACCCAATAAGCACAACTAGTCGCTTACATCCCTACTATCTATAGAAATAGTCTGCTCTCTCCTGTTCCTGCTGGAGGCCTCCTTGAAAGAGCAAGAAACTAGGAGTGGGGTATGGCTTCTGCCTGCTGTGGGAGGCCTTGCACAGATCTCTTTCACCTAGAGTGTCTAGAAAAGCCTTGAGTTCTGCACCAGTTCCTTCTTTTCCCCAAGGGCTATAGCTCATGTTCTCTGATGTTATAGTGCTACCTAGTCTCCAAGCCCTCCAGCACAGCAGAGAAGGGAGCCCTTGTTTCTGAGGGAAATAGCTGTGGGAAAGTACAGGTTTTTTGCTTCACAGGGCCCAGAGCCCTTGGGCAGTCACCTTGGGGTTTTAATACCTATAAAATCATATTTTCTTAAGAATCACTAGAGTGATGATGCTGCGTCTCCCATGCATTGTTCACGGCTGGGCACTAGTGTGTGTGTGCTGAGGAAGGCTGCTGGCTAAGGTTCGGTGGGATTGGATCAGTCAGATCTTTCCGCTGGGCTATAAAGTGGTGTGGCCAACATTAACACCCAGGGAGTCACTCTGATTCTGGTTCAAGGCCTGCTGCTTGTTCTAAATCCCTCTCATTACCAGGGACTCTAGTGCCCTGCTTCTGTTCAAGTCCCTGTGAGTAGCTCCACAAGCCACAGCAGAACCCACCTATCCTGCACTCATCCTTCCTATAGTGTTTGGCTTATGCAGTTGCTGGTGAGCATCTGGGCCTGTCAGTACAGCTGCTCCTTTCCAGAAATCTGGCAAACACAGGGAAATGGACTAGGAGAGCTTCCCTTCCCATCCCTACCCAGGCTCCAGCCAGCTCTCGTGTGACTCCTAACCACTGTAGTTACAAAACAGGCAGATGGAAAGGCAATCTGATGAGGATGGAGTTTCTTAGGCTGCAGCTATGCTACACCACACTACTGGGTGTAGCTACATATGTCAGTGATAGGAGAGGCAGAGCCTTTCCTTGCTGCTGAGGACTTGTCCTGCTGTGGAAGGGGGGCTCTAGCAGCAGGATATGACCATGCTAAAACCTGCAGTGTCAATAAGAAGGCACAGCTTGGGTGAGGAGAGCAGTGTAGCATCTGTACTCAGTGTTCCCTTTAAGCTGCTGTGGCAGCATAGCATAACAGGTGATTAATTGGCCCCGCCCAGTCAGTCAGCTCCATGCACTGAGCCCTCAATGATTAGTCATCTATGAAACTGTCCAGCCACACAGTTTACGGGGAACACTGTACTCAAGTGCATACCCATTCCTCCAAGTGTGTTTTTCCCTGCCTAAGGCATGCCTCACAGTCTACACTACTTACAGCCATGCATGGGAGGGGTTACAAGGTGCTGAGAGTTGGTGGCAGGGCCTTTGTTCCTTTAAGGCAGTGTTTCCCAAACGGTGTTCTGTGGAACCCCGAGATTCCGTAAAGTGAAAATAAGGGTTCCATGAGAAAATTCCATTACAATAACATTTTATGATTTAAAAATAATAATATTATGTGATTTTTGTTTTTAAATATGTGCAATTAAACTACATGTTGATCTCATGATCATATTTAGCATTTGTTTATTATTATCCTTATTTATTTGTGGTCTACTTTTTCAGCTTCATATATTAGACTGTTATTAGGGGTTCTGCAAAATTCTTTCGAGTTTAAAAGGGTTCTGTGGCCAAATAAAATTGGAAAACACTGCTTTAAGGCCATGTAGCTTAGAGAACAGTAGGAGGAGATTGTGTCTCTGGTCCCCAGTGGGAGGGCCCATAATCTCTAGCTGGGCACATGGACCAAAATTCCTTACACTTGGTGCCCCCGCCTCCCCCCAGTCCCCCCACGGCATTGGTCAGCTTGAGCTCCAGGCCCTGTCTGTTTGTAATCAGTGCCAGAACATCACTCTGACAACTGCCTCGTGCGCTGAATATTGATGGACCCATGGTGCAGAAAATGGACTATGGGCCAGACTTTTCCTCCCAGCACCTTGTGCCCTGTGCAGTCAGTGGAGGCCTGCGGGGCTGGGCATGCTGGAAGCCACCTGGTGTTCCTATGAAACAAAATCTGTGGATAAACTGGGAATAGTTGTGTTGTCTTGGGACAGACTTTACAACATCCTGCCTTCACGTCTTGAGGAAGCACAAGCCTGCTCACCGCACTGAATTCACATACAGCCTGGGACTCTGCAGGAAAGGGTTCCAGGAAGGTCAGGGCTGTAGGTTGGCAGCAGCACTAGGAGCATTTACATTTTCCATTGGCAGAGCCCCCCACTCAAGAAGCTGGCACCTTCTTAGGCTTTTCAGGAGGCTCACTTTGTTGCGTTGGGGTCAGTGTAGCCAGTTGAGAGCTGGCCTGCAGACCCTCTCCCTGGTCAAGAGTTAGTGCTGGTAATGCTAGCAATGTCTGACCATCTATTGGAGGAGATTCAAATTCAATCAGGTCTTAGGACTGCTGAATCTGTGGGGATTCGTGTTGGTGGCAGGTGAGTGTGCCTGTGTGGCTGGGAGCCAACCCTGGTGTTGGTGACTTGGGTTGCATCTGTTAATGCCCGAGAGCTGTTACCTGTGATAAATTGTTCTTCAATCAGACTATTGCCTGAACCCTGATCAGCTCATACTGCAGCAAGCAGCTGGGTTCCTAGAGACTGCCTAGCAGTGGCATGTATGCAGCATCTCAAGTGGATTCCCTTCCTCCCTTGCTTAGGGTGTAGCATTCTTCCTGTTGACTGGTAGTAGGCTGAGTGACTTGTACATGTTTTGTTTGGCTTGGAGTATGACCACCTGTGCTCAATTCCTGATGTCCCAGGGCCACAGTGACTCTGACCAAACTCTGTGAAAACTTCCCAGATCATGGGAGCTGGGCCTGAGCTGCATGGAAGGGAAGTTAAAAGTGTTCTCAGAGCTGGGGCTTCTTTCCCTATGTGGACGTTGATTGCTGTTGCCATTTTGGGAGCAGAGGTAGGCTGAAAGGAGCACTTTTGAACAGCTCTGCTGGCCCTTCCACTGCAGTGTCTACTTCCTCCTGCTACCCACAATCTGTCTCCTCTATGGCTGGCAGAGACCTGCACTGCTGGAGCTGACCGAAGGGCCTGTTAATGTTGCTCTGGATACCTCATGGACTGTTGGACGGGACAGGTCAAAGGCATATTTTGTAATAACACAAGCAGCTGTTTCCCTCTGGAAGTTGGCATGGAGACATCACAGCAAGATTATGTGGTGTCCCTTTCCATGTTGGAAAGCTCCACCGAATACCTGCCTTGTAAAGCCTGAGCTATCCTGCTGTCTGCATGGGCCACTGCTGGCAGGGGAGGAAATGGGCCCTGTCTCTTCTAAGAATCCTCTGGCATTCAGCCCTCTCCCAGGGAGGGAGAGGAATTATTTAAGTTTAATACCAATGTGGACACAAGAACAAATGGATATAAGCTGGCTAGTAGGAAGTTTAGACTTGAGATTAGACGAAGGTTTCTAACCATTAGAGGAGTGAAGTTCTGGAACGGCCTTCCAAGGGAAGTAGTGAGGGCAAAAGATCTATCTGGTTTCAAGATTAAACTAGATGGGTTTATGAAGGGGATGGTTTGATGAGATAACATGATCTTGGTAACTAATTGACCATTCATTATCAGTGGGAAATAGGTCAATGGAGGGATGATAGGAGTTACTATAGAGAACTTTCTGGGTGTCTGGCTGATGAGTCTTGCCCACATGCTCAGGGTTTAGCTGATCGCCATATTTGGGGTCGGGAAGGAATTTTCCTCCAGGGTAGATTGGCAGAGGCCCTGGAGGTTTTTCGCCTTCCTCTGTAGCATGGGGTACAGATCACAGCTGGAGGATTCTCTGCATCTTGGGGTCTTCAAAGTATTTGAAGGCTTCAATATCTGAGATATAGGTGAGAGGATTATTCTAGGAGGGGTGGGTGAGATTCTGTGGCCTGCACTGTGCAGGGGGCCAGACTAGATGATCAGAATGGTCCCTTCTGACCTTAAAGTCTATGAGTCTATGAGTCTCTCAGTAGTGCCACATGCTGTGATTTCGCCCCCTCTGTGTAATGAGCTTGTGCCAGAGCCTTTCACCCTCCTCTGTGCAGCTAGCACATGGGCCAGCTAATAGTGCCAGCAGCTGAGCCCTTGGTCTGTGTTCCAACCTATACAGAAAGCAACCATCCTGATGTAGGGCTGGGACTGCAGTGCTGGGAACAAACTGTTACCGCAAATATCTTCCCTACTCCCCCCAACCACTGGGGCTATCACACTCTTTATTGCTGATGGGGTGATGAACTTATTACTGGGATCTTAGCACTGAGGAGTTTGTTCTGGGGGAAGACATCTTTTTTCCAGTGACAGAAAATGATTCTGGCTACTTGCTGCTGTCTGCCTTTGGCTGCTCATGCAACCCTTTTCTCTAGAGATGGCACTGCTGCTGCTCTGTGACTTTAGTGAGCCCTGCAATATTTGGTATGACTCCCCTCCTCCTTTTAACTCCCAGATCGCAGCTTCATGTGAATCAGCTTTTTTAAAGAAAGTTTCTAGCTTTCCTGGTTCTCATGGTATAAAAGGGAAAGTCCTTTCATGGTTTGGTAATTGGTTAAGACAGGAAACAAAGGGTAGGAATAAATGGTCAGTTTTCAGAATGGGGAAAGGTAACTAGTGGTGTCCCGCAAGGCTTCATACTGGGACCAGTCCTATTCAACATATCCATAAATGATCTGGAGAAAAGAGGTAAACAGTGAGGTGGCACCACTTGCAGAGGATACTAAGCAGCTCAAGACAGTTAAATCCAAAGGAACTTCTAAAGTATCTCACCAAACTAGGTGACTGGGCAACAAAATGGCAGATGAATTTTAATGTTGTAGATAGTCTCTGAAATCATCCACTCAATGTTCAGCAGCTGTCAAAAAAGCAAACAATGTTAGGAATCACTAAAAGGATAGAGAATAAGACAGAATACTGCCTTTATATAAATTCATAGTACACCCACATCTTGAATACTGCATTCAGATGTGGTCACCTCATCTCAAAAAGATGTCATTGGAAAAAGTTCAAAAAAGGGCAAAAAATGATTAGGGTTTTGGAACAGCTGCCATATGAAGAGAGATTAATAAGACTTCATCTTAGAAAAGAGAAAACTAAGGGCAGATATGCTAGAGGTCTTTAAAATCATACTGGTATGGAAAAAGAAAATAAGGAACAGTTATTTTCTTGTTCCCATAACATAAGAACTAGGAATCACCCAATGGCATTAATAGGTAGCAGGTTTCAAACAAAAGGAAGTATTTCTTCACACAATGAACCTGTGGAACGCCTTGGTTTGGGGGTCAGGGAGCATGCAAAGAGGGAACAGCTGGTGGTTCCCTCTAGGTACCTGTGGTTAAGACAGGAAACAAAGGGTAGGAATAAGTGGTCAGTTTTCAGAATGGGGAGAAGTAACCAGAGGTGTCCCTCAAGGGTTCATACTGGGACTGGTCCTATTAAAAAAACTGAGCAGCAGCTGGCAGTTGACTTTAAGTGCTGAGTCCCTTGCGGGGCAGGAGGAGACTTTGTGCGCGTTCCCCGCACGCAAGTCCTGATAGGTCTGGGGGAGCACATGAAGTCTCCTCTCACCCTGGCTCTGTCCTGCAAGGACTGTACAGTGCTTAGAAGTGCCGCACACCTTGCACGGTGGGAGATTTTGCCCGCTCCCTCTTTGCGCCCAGGCCAGTCAGAGCTTTGGTTGGGGGCAGCACAGTCTTCTCCTGCCCTGCCAGAAGCGTGTGATACTTCTAAGCACCACACACTCCTTGCAGGGCAGGGGGAGTGTGGGAGGGGACTTTGCACGCTTCCCCCCGCCCCCAAGCCCTGATTGGCCTGGGTTTGGAGGAGAGCGACAGGGCCTCGGTGGACCAAATCAACTCGCTTGATGGGCCATATCCGGCCCGCAGAGGCCCATCAAGCTGCTGTGGGGGCTATAGAGCTGCCTGACTACTATGCCCTAGGCCTAGAGCCAGCTAGGGCTGGTTGGCTGCTATTGTGATGTAACTTAGTATACAAGCTGTGCCAAGTGGTGGAAACCTTCAGATGTGCTTCAGATGTGCAAGGCTTCAGATGTGCAAGACTGCGCCTGCCCATGGACCTCTCTCACTTTTGGGCAAGATGCTTCTGTTTGGATTGGGTTGTGAACACTAAAGCAGCCTTTGCGCTTCTGCTCATGTGATGAGCCACACTAAGGCCATGGTATTGGTGTAGATAGTGCTGAGGGATTGTCACTGGCAATTGATAAATAAAGGCAATCTTGGAGAAATGGCTGTCTTCTTGGGTGAGGGCATGAAGGTATCTTGCTTCTCTAGCGCAAACTGTTCCAACTTTTGTTTCAGGAAGAAGTGGATTTGTTTTGTTTAACCTAATGCACTTTCCCCTTCTCTTCTCCCTCAATTCCCATTACATATAAAATGATGGGTATGTTCAGGGCTTCCCTGAATCACAGTGCAGGGGACAGTGCACCAGCCCACAATTCCCGTGGTAGTAACAAAGAGTTATCTGCTGTCCAGAAGATGTTGGCAGCCACCCTGCATCACTAACAACAATAAACTGCCATGTGTAACCCAGCATTCACCTTAACCATGCAGGCAGTGCAGGCTGTGTATGAGGCAAAGAAAACACCTCTAGCTGCGTCTAGACTGGCAAGTTTTTCCACAAAAGCAGCTGCTTTTGCAGAAAAACTTGCCAGCTGTCTACATTGGCCGCTTGAATTTCCGCAAGAACACTGACAATCTCATGTAAAATTGTCAGTGTTCTTGCGGAAATACCATGCTGCTCCTGTTCAGGCAAAAGCCCTCTTGTGCAAATGCTTTTGCGCAAGAGGGCCAGTGTAGACAGTATTGTTTTGTGCAAAAAAGCCCTGATCGCGAAAATGGCAATCAGGGCTTTCTTGAGCAAAACCGCATCTAGATTGGCTTGGATGCTTTTCCGCAAAAGTGCTTTTGCGGAAAAGCGTCCTTGCCAATCTAGACGCTCTTTTCTGCAAATGCTTTTAATGGAAAAAGTTTTCCGTTAAAAGCATTTGTGGAAAATCATGCCAGTCTAGACGTAGCCCTTGTCCAAAATCATTTGTATCCGTCACTAAGAACCTACTTTAAAAGGATCAGCTTCTAGATCCTACTACGCTTGTCTGATAAAGGTCCTTATCCCTGAGCTCACCAGGTTAGGGCGCTGGAGACTTGGAGGATTGTTGGGGTTGTCTGGGTGTGCGGCAGGTCATGAACCTTGCATGGTGGAAACCACGGGCACAAAGACACTCAGGATAAGCCACCTCCTTGGCAATGAAGTGATGGAATCTGCTTTCAGGGATAGTGACTCAAGAGTTGCAAGTCCCTGGATAATCAGCTGAACGTGAATTCGCAGTGTACAACTCTGGCCAAAAGGGTTAATATAATCCTGAGATTCATAAATGGGCTTTTTATGTAGGAGTAGACAGGTTATTTTACAGCTGGATTTGGCACTGGTGTGATTGCGGCTGGAACAAGGAGTCCAGTTCTGGTGTCTACAATTTAAGAAGGATGCTGGCAATTTAGAGATAGATAGAGAAGAGCCATGCGAATAATCAAAAACTTTAGAAACCTTCGACTCTGTTGAACCCAGGGCCCTGCTTCAGGTAGCTAGACAAGTGTTTATCTTTGCTACAGCATGTCCTCCCCCCACCCCTACTGAGCAGCTCCCAGCAGAGCCCCTAGATAATAGCAGCTGGGCATCTCCCGGGAGCCTCAAGAGCCCTCCTAGCTATTTTGCCACCCAGGTGAAAAATGCTTTTGGTAACTCCCCCCAGCGTGCGGCTGTGTACAACCAGAACTGACCCTGGGCGGCCACTGGGAGCTGTACCAATATGAGCAGACCAAACCGACAGGCGAGGCTGCCTCCCTCCCCTGGAGGGTGCTGCCCCCTAGGGCTGGGGAGAGGCTCCCCGCTCCTGCTCCCTCACAGCAACCGCGTCCCCCAGACTCTGCCGCCGCCGCAGCAAGGGAGAAGGCGGGTCAAGCCTTTCCGGCGAGGGCCTCCCCTGCCGCTCTCCAGACTGCAGCGGGGAGCGCGCTGCTCGTTTCCTCCCCCGGCGCCTCTCCCAAGATGGCGGCCGCATACAGGGGGAAGGGCGGCTCCTGTTTTGACTCTCCCAATATGGTGGCAGCGACCCCCCCAGGGCCGCGTCTTCAGTGACGCACTAAATGCGCCGTGGGAGCGGAGGGGCGGCAGCGAAGGAGGGAGCGTTTAAAGGGACCATGACCCAGCGGCTGCGGAGGCCGGAGTCGGGCAGGAGTCTACAGCAGGGCCGCTGAGGTGGGGGCGGGGGGTGAGTGCGCGATCCTAAAAGTGGGGGCATTGAAGGGGGGCGGGGCCCGGGAAAAGGCGCGGGAGTGTATGCCCAACGTGGGGCGGGGGTGAGGGTAAGTGGGCAGGGGCAGTAGGGGACTGAGGGAAAGCGCGTGGGGAGGGGTTAAGGGTAGTAGGGGGCTGGCAGTGTGGACAGTGCCAGGGTGGGGGAAGAAGTAGGAGGGAGCTGGCAAAGTGGGAAGTGCCGGGGTGGGGGGAAGGGCAGTAGGGGGTTAGCAATATGGCCAGTGCCAGGGTGGGGGAAGGATATTAGGGGGCTGGTAGTGTGGCCAGTGCCAGGGTGGGGGAAGGATATTAGGGGGCTGGTAGTGTGGCCAGTGCCAGGGTGGGGGAAGGATATTAGGGGGCTGGAAGTGTGGCCAGTGCCAGGGTGGGGGAAGGATATTAGGGGGCTGGAAGTGTGGCCAGTGCCAGGGTGGGGGAAGGATATTAGGGGGCTGGAAGTGTGGCCAGTGCCAGGGTGGGGGAAGGATATTAGGGGGCTGGTAGTGTGGCCAGTGCCAGGGTGGGGGAAGGATATTAGGGGCTGGTAGTGTGGCCAGTGATGGGGTGGGGGAAGGGGTAGGAGAGGGCTGGCAATGTGGGCAGGAAGCAAAGCATGTGGGCTGGGAGAAAGCAGTAGGGGACAGGCAGCAAGATGTGGAATGGGGCAAACAGTGGTAGGGGGCAGCATGTGGGGGAAGGCATTATGGGACTGGCAGTGGGGGAAGTGGTGGTAAGGGACTGGCAGTGCAGGCAGGAGCTAGCATGTAGGGTGGTGGGGCTGATGGTGTAGGCAGGGATTGGGATGGGGGAAGAATGGTTGGGGGGCTGACAGTGCAGGCAGATAACGTGTGGGGCAGGAAGGGGTCATAGGGGACTGGCAGCACATTGGGTGGGAGAAGGGGCAGTAAATAGCCTGGAAACGGGGAGAGGACAGCAAGTGAAGTGGTGGAATGGGGGGGCCTGGCATTGTGAGCAGGGAGCAGTGGATGGGGTGGGTATGGGGGAGGGTATGTGGCTGAGGGTAGTGTATGCCTGCTTGTGCAATGAGTCAGTGGCTGTTTTACGTTCCTGAAGGCGCTGGTTGGTTTGGGGCGGAGTGAGACCGGCTGGCTGGTGGTGGACCCATTGGTGGGGTTGGTTGGCAGCTGCTATATGTTGGGGCAGTAGCCTGGGGCATTGGCAGTGGCTGACTGTGGGCAGGCAGTAATGAGAAATAGTTTTGTTGGGTGCAGTGCTAGGGGGTGCCTATGTAGCCAATTGGTGCTGCTTAGTTGCTGAGGCTACTGGTAGGTGGAATAGGCCCTGTGGGAGGCAGCACTAGATGTGTCAGAGAGGAGGTGGGTGAAGGGCTGGGTGGGACAGAAGTAGGCTGGGGTAGGACTTTGGCCAGCAGGTGGGGCTGGCACTGCACCTGCCTGTCACTGGGGCAGAAGCAGGAGTCCAGGGGTTGCTGGTTCCCAGAATCATTAACTCAGCACCTGACAGTTGTGGAGCATGTGCTGCCATGCAGGATGGCCCCATCTCCCTCCCCTCCCTCATAACCCCTCCTCCCTGGGCTGCTGCTCCTATTAGCCCTGTAGCAGAATAACACTCAAGCCCTGCCTTGGGGCCTGTAGACCCAGCTCAGTGTGACTGTTGAACATGCCAGACTCTAAACAAGAATGCTTTAGAAGCTCCCTGACCCACTCCTAAGGGTGGAACAGCTCATCATCTGCCTCCTGTTGGGATCTCACAGCAGGAGAGGCCCCTGTCAAATTGTCCTTTTAGTCCCTGCTGATCTGGACTAGAGTGCTAATTTCTGGGGTGGCTGCTTCTGTTCCTCCTTCCTTGCGCCAGTGCTTGCTGTCAGAGGGCAGCACTATTGACAGCCTCTCTCATCCCATGAGGAGCCTGACTCATGATCAGGTGATGAAACCAACCTAGAGCAGACATGAGGGTGACTCCTTAATCCCACCATTCCTGGGAAGGAGAAGCTGGGTTGATCAGTGGGGCCGTTACTCTCCACCTGGGCCTGCAGCTGGACTCTGGCTCTGTGAACTTGCAGGTGGCTGGCATTGGTGCTGCTCTTCTAGCACTAGGTGACACAGCAGGCTTGGCTAGTGGCTCTGAAAGTGAAGGAGCAGCCTGGCCAGTTGGGAACTGGTCCATGATATCTCTGAGCCATGTGGCTCCCACTGTCATCTCTCAAACATGCTCACATGACCTAGGGATGTAATAATGTAATCGATTAACTGATAAGCAAAAGCTTATAGGTTAATGCTATAGACTAGATGCATTCCCCTCCCACCCAAGTAAAATTTTTAGCAGGCTGGCAAGCAGCCCGGCTGAGTCCTGGCATGTGATGGGTCCGGGACTATTAGGAGCCACTTCTGGCTTGCACTGGGTCTTCCCTCAGACCCCTCCAATCCCAAGCAGGGGCTGCTGCCACCCCATGCTACTGCCTCTGTATTGGAGGCAGCAGCATGGTGTGGCAGGGGGCTCCCCAGGTGTGGGACTGGAGCGCATTAGCTGCCAGCCCCACCCCCAGGAACTATAGAATAGTCGACTAACTGGTAAGAATTCATGAAGTTAATCGTCTATTCAATTAACTAATATTTAACATCCCTAGCATGACCTCTGTTCTGAGTTCTGCAAGTCTAGGAGAGTGTCAACCCCTTCTTCGCAGTGCTTCTGCTGCAGAAAACTAGAGTCCCTGGCATCACGGTGTGGCTGTTCCCCTCCCACCTGGGAGCTGATCCTCTATGCACGCTCCCTCAAATTTGTATTAGGCATGTTTAGTGGATAGTAAAACTGAGGCATGGAGGCAAAATGGCTCTCAAGGTTGCAGAGGAAGTTGGTGACAGAGCTAGGCATGGATACCTGGAGTTCTGGTCCCCTGCCCACCCGCTGTTCATAGAATCATAGAACTGGAAGGGATCTTGAGAGGTCATCAAGTCTAGTCCCTTGCACTCCTTGCAGGACCAAGCACCACCTAGACCATCCCTGATAGATGTTTATCTAACCCGGTCTTAAAAATCTCCAATGATGAAGATTCCACAATGTATTCCAGTGTTTAGCCACCCTGACAGAAGGAAGTTTTTCCTAGTATCCAGCCTAAACTTTTCTTGTGGCAATTTAAGCCCATTATATCTTGTCCTATCATCAGAGGTTAAGGTGAATAATTTATGTCTCCTCTTGTAACAGAGAAAAAACAACAAATGGTCTGGTAGCACTTCATAAACTAACAAAACATGTAGATAGTATCATGCGCTTTTGTGGGCACAGCCCACTTCTTCATCTTCAGATGACCGGAGTTATCTTGTAACAACCTTTTATGTACTAGAAAACTGTTATGTCCCTTTTGTCTTCTCTTTTCCAGACTAAACAAGCCCAGTATTTTCAATCTTCCTTCATAGGTCATGTTTTCTAAAACTTTAATACTTTTTGTTATTCTTGATGTAGGGTGGTTTTTTGTTTTGTTTTGTTTTTTGGAATTTGTCCAAATCTTTTCTGAAATGTGGCACCCAGAACTGGATGCAATACTCCAGTTGAGGCCTAATCAGTGCAGAGTAGAATTACTTCCCGTGTCTTGCTCACAACACTCCTTTTTATACATCCCAGAATGAGGTTTGCTAAATCATTGATGAAGATATTGAACAGTATTGAACCTACAACTGATCCCTGAGGCACCCCACTTGTTATGCCTTTTCAGCATGATTGTGGATCATTGATCACTACTATCTGTGAATGGTTATCCAACCAGTTTTGCACCCATCTTGTAGTATCTCTGTTTAGGTTCTATTTCCGTAGTTTATCATGCTGCCTGTATCATTTGGTTTGACCTACCTGGTTTCAGTGATGGCTTGGCTATTCACCTGTCTTTGTAGGAGCAATTTTAAAAAGCATAGTCGCCTTAAGAAGTGGATTGTGCCCATGAAAACTCATGATACCATCTACATGTTTTGTTAGTCTTTAAGGTTCTACTAGACTATTTGTTGTTTTTTAAGTTTTTTCTTGTTACAGACTAACTCTGTTACCCCTCTGAAGCTTTCGTAGGAGCCTCCCAGTCTGTGGGGCTCCTGCCTCCAGCCCCGTGCTGGGGCTGGCTGCTGGCTCCCAGCCCCACAGTAAGGCTGGGGCTGCCGCTGGCTCCTGGTCCTGCTGGAGCACCCCCTGCCCGTGGGGTGCCTGGGCCCTCCACTGACAGAGGCTGCTCCAGACGAGATTAGCCCCCAACTATGGTGGGCCCCCTGCGGGGCTGGAGCAGCCCACTGGCCCTGGCAGGTGAGGAGCTGCTCCAGCCCCCATTGGTTATTGGTTAACCTGAATTGGTAACCAGTTAACCTTTCACATCCCTGATGGGCATGCTGCCTTTTTCGGCTATACAAGAGCCGTTCCTGGTGTTTTCCATGCCATCCACCTTGCAGCATCTCTCAGCAGGAGTTCTGCTTCTAGATGGTACTGCTTTAACTGTTGCTGTAAGTCAGATGTTGGTTACTAACAGAGAGCATCTGGCAGTGCCAATGATTTGGCAAAGAACTGAAAAGAGAAAATAGCAAAATGAGTGCCAAGCTGGCTACCAGCAGTGCAGCTGGGAATACCAGGCTGGGCCTCCCCTTGCTACAGTTATGGAGGGTGGCAGATGCCATGCCTTCAGAAGCCTGTTTGTGTCCAGCTCCCCATTCTGTTGCTCTAGCTGCATGCCTGGCTGGCAGCACCTCTGGGGGTGCACTCAGGTTTCATCTCACAGTTGTCTTGTGGCTGATCCACCTAGCGTGGGGGCTGCTTCACTGGGGTGTTGAGTTCCCTGATGACCTCCAGACATTATCTAGCTGCCCTGTATTCTCTGAGCCTGAGAAGGAGGGTCAGCTCTTGTATCTGAAGGTACAGACCTTGTCACCTTGCTCCTGTGCACGCCTCACTACCTCTCAGTGGGCATCACCATCCTGTGCCGGGGTGAAGTCCCTCCATAAGCAGTTCTCCTCACAAGTAGCTGCACCCTACTTGCAGTCTCTGGTTCACATTTCTCAATTCACCAAATGTGCCACGTGTGGACACAGCCCTTAATTTGAGCAAAGGCTTGGACGATGCAGCTCTAGGCCATGCTATGATCGAAGGAATGCCATCTCATTATGGGGACTTGCACCAGCTGCTGGGCAAGTGGGGTCTGGTTTGATCTTTTCTTGTAGTTCCTGTAGTCCTAGACAGCAGCAGACCCAACCCTAATATATCTTTTTTGAGATGGGACGATTAGATCTACATGCAGTACAAAATATGGGCATATCATGGATTTATATAGAGCCCTCAGGATACTCTCTGTCTTATCTATCCTTTTCCTAATGGTTCCTGTCTATCACTGGGGTGTGAAGGGAATGCCATGTTGGCTCCTGTGTTTCTGAGTGTATGTCCATACTGCGGTGAAATCTACAACTGGCCTGGGTCTGCTGAGTTGGCCTTAAGGGCTATAAAATTGCAGTGTTGATACTTGAGCTAGGATAGAGTCAGGGTTCTAAGACCCTGCTAAGTGCAGGTCCTATGCTCTGCTTTCTTGCAGGAGGTGGACTGTGTTAGGTGTGAATTCCCCAAATTTTGGGACTCCTCTTTGTCTTTTTGGATCCTCCACTGACATGGGTCAGTTCAGCCAGTCCTTAATGACCCATTCATTCCACTCCAGCCAGCATGACCTAACAGCTGCCATCCAGGGTCAGAACAAAGGTCAATCCAGCCCATATCCTGTCTTCCAGCATGCAGAGGTGCTGGAACTGGGAGTGCTGGGGATGCAGCAGAACTCCCTGGCCTGAAGTGGTTTCCATCATACACTGTGTTTACTATTTTGTTGAGTGGCTTTTCAGCACCCCTGCTATAAAAATTGTCAATGCCACTACAAGAGTGGCCGATGTCAGGTGCTTCAGAGAGAATGAACCCAGACAAAGCAATTTTGAGTAATCTTTTCCCGTCATTCAGTCTGAGATTCTGGCATGCAGTGGTTGATGGACACCCAGATGTAGGAGAAAGAAAGAGCCCGAAGCATGGGCCTGGTGCCTGAACCAAAGCAAGAATTATACTATGTGTAACAGACAGGCCTTGTCAAAAGCAGATGTTTGCCTGCAAAAGGCAGTGTCTGGGCACTAGCACTTCTAAAAGCACATGAAATATGTAAATACATTCCACCGGGACAGTACAAGGACACCCCAACTTAGTACATGATAAAATAGTTTGAAACAACGGGAGTGAAAGCTTTACAATGAGTGGTGAAGAGGAATGCTTTGGAGGAAAATACAAGGAGAGGTATCAAACGTGTTATTCATGTGTAAGATGATATGTAAGGCATGTATCATAGATTGTTTAGATACACCATTTCTATCTAGAAATGTTTGGGTACCTCAAGTTCCAGTCTTTTTAATCTCCCCTTATATGGAAGCTGTTCCATATCCTTAATCATTTTTGTTGTCCTTCTTTATATTCTTTTCAACCCTAATATATCTTTTCTGAGATGGGACACTTAGATCTGCATGCAGTATACAAAATGTGGACATATCATGGGTTTATTTAGAGACCTTATTATACCTTCTGTCTTACCTGTCCTTTTCTTATTGGTTCCTAATATTCTATTAGCTTGTATGACAGCTGTTGCACATTGAGTAGATACTTTCAGAGAACTATCCTCAGTGACTTCTGAGAACTCTTTCTTGAATGTCGAAGTCAGACACACAGGACTCACAGATTTGTCAGACTGCTCTGTTTATTAGCAAAGCCGCTCTGCTAATACACCCAGAAAATGTGAGTACCATGCAAGGCTCAAACCCCTTTGATTTAGACAGTCAAAAGAAAGCCAACTTAACAAGATTAAAAGGTGGCAAAACTTCATATAATTAGTATGAGACTAGTCAAGTATCTTCATTTCCACATCAAGCACACAGCAATCTCCTGTCCATATCTCTCTGGCTACCTCAATTACTTTCTACCTAACACCTAATGTTCCTTTTCCTGTTATCCTAGGCTCACCTGGCTTCATTCTGATCTGCATACTTACAAACATAATCATCTCTTTCCTGTTGAAAGACAAACAGTATTCTTTTAACTTAGTATAATTCATTTTTGTCTCACAAAATAATTCTTTCTACTTTCACAATGATAACAGCTAATTTAAACCCTATCAGTTGGGATTGTTTTCCAATCTACATTACTTTGCAGTTAACTTTGAATTTCATCTGCCTTTTTGTTTTCCAGTCACCTAGTTTTGTGAGATCCCTTTGCAATTCTTCATAGTCTGCTTTGGACTGAACTGATTTGAGTATATTTACGGGAAGTCCCTGATTGACAAACAGGTTGCATTCATTTGTAAGTTGGTTGTTGGGAACTTGAAATGCATTTTCCCATAGAAACAATGTTATAAATTATCTATGGTAGTTAGGGTCCCAGGCTAGCCCATAAAAGCCTATTTAACCCATAATGCAGCTGAAATAGTATATATTTACAAAGAAAAAAAATAGAAATAGTTTTTTAATTTAATCTTGAATACTGGTGCTTGAGGAAGGCTATGTTTAATTAGAAGAAGATGAGAGGTAGGTAGAGATTCTGAAGGGGACTTCTGGGCATCCTTTGGCTGCTACCCTCTATTGGCTCTGCACCAGCTCCGTTAGCTAGCCCAATCCCCCACCCTCCTCGCTTGCTTCCTTGCTGGCTTCACCCAGCCATTGTTCACCAGGCAAGTGTGGCAGGGAGGACTCCAGAGGAGCAGGAGGCAGCCAGACACTGGAAAAAAGACACTTCTCTTGAGCCACCATCTGCACAACCACCCCCTGCTCCCCAGAGGGTTGGGGCTTCCTTCCCCTAAGCAGAATATTCAGCTGCATAGGGCATCTGAAAATTTGGAGCAGCACAAGGCCTTAATGGCCACTCACCTCTTCCTATACCTGTTCTGTGGCTCTGCATCATCTGGAAAGGATCTAATTAACTTAAAAGTGAAAAGATTTATTAGCAGAGCATTGAACCTCTGAAAGAGTCATTCAAGTGGCAATGAAGCCATTTAACAGGTTTTTGCCAACCCCAAGTATAGACTGTCAGTTTCTGAATTTACTGTTAGTTGACAGGACCTTAGTTTAAAATTTGCTTTAAAATATTACATTTGTGTGTTGCTCAAGATTATAATATCACATCTCTTTAAAAAACTGCAATTCCTTGCCACCTCCTCCGAGGCTGCCATTGGGAATTAGGTGCTAATTTAATAATTCTGCATAGGGCCCCATAAATCCTAAGGATGCCACTGACTGAGGATGCAGCTGAGCTTTGTCTTTATGTGCGGAGGTTTGTTAGTTGGATGTTTGGAGCCTGAGGTGCTTTCCTGTAAATCATTTGCAGATTTTTGCCATTTCTCTGTTTACTCCTTTTTTCATATGGTTTATGAATATGTTGAACATCACTAGTCCTGGTACAGATTCCTGGGACACAGCACTATTTACCTCTTTCAAGTGTGAATATTGGCCACTTATTCCTATTCTTTCTATCCTGTCTTTAAAGTTACTGATCCATGAGAGGACTTCCCTCTTACCTCATGACAGCTGACTTTGCTTAAGAGCCTATAGCAGGGGTCTCCAACCTTTTTAAGCACGAGATCACTTTTTGAACTTAAGTGCAATCCAGGATCTACCTCAAACCCAAATACCGTTGCCCCGCCTCCTTCATGCCCCTTCTACGAGGCCCTGCCCCTGCTCACTCCATCCTCCCATTCTCCCTCCCTTTCACCAGGCTGGGGCAGAGGGTTGGGGCACAGGCTCTGGACTTGGGCTAAGGGATTTGGAGTATGAAGAGGCTCTGAGCTGAGCCTGGGGCAGGGAGTTGGGGTGCAAGAGGGAGTTTGGGGTGCAGGTTCTGTAAGGGAGTTTGGGTCTGGGGGGCTCAGGGCAGGGGCTTGGGGTGTACAGGAGGGTACATGACTGGGACAGGGGTTCAAAGCTGGCTCCAGCTGGACACTGCTTACCACAGGTGTCTCCTGGTTGGTAGTGCAGTGGGGCCCTGGCCCTGCACCACTCTCAAAAGCATCCAGCAAACTCCTTCCATCCCAGGCCCTGACCTCCCTTCCTCCTGTTCTGTGGAGATAGAATACAGGGTGGAAGAAGGGGCACCCTGACATCAGCAATCCTCCTCTCCCTTCCCTGCTCTCTACGGGTATGTCTGGACTACATGGCTCTGTCGATGGAGCCATGTAAAATAGTTTACTCAGCATAGTCAAAGAAGCGGGGATTTAAATAATCCCCACTTCATTAAAATAAAAATGGCCACTGCACTGTGCTGACGATCAGCTGATCCGGCACAGCGCGGCTATCTAGACACCTTTGTCGACCTCTCTGGTATGCTTCCCTTATCGACTGCGCCATGTCTAGACCGCCTCGCTGTGCTGGATCAGCTGATCGTCAGCACAGCGCAGTGGCATTTTTATTTTAGTGAAGTGGGGATTATTTAAATCCCCGCTTCTTTGACTATGCCGAGTAAACTATTTTACATGGCTCCGTTGACGGAGTCATGTAGTGTAGATGTACTCTACCAGCTGGAGGAAGCCCCAGAGGCACAAGGGTAACTGAGTGCCGTCCCTGAGAAAACGTGCTCTGAGACTGGAAGCCCAGACATGGGGAGGGTGTGTGAAGGAGGAGGTAGAACTTGCTGAAACCTGGGACCGCTGGGTTGGGCAAAGGAAGCCACTCTGGCTGGTGTGGGTGAGGTGGTTCAGTGGAGAGGGGTACATGGACTTTAGCCCCCCTGGGTAGGGAATGCAGTAGAGGTTGGTCTCTGCAGGCACCTGCTGTTCTGTCCTGGCTCTGCAGACCTGGGGGCTGCGCTTAGTGGGGTGCTGACTTGCTAACCCCATCTCCCCTCCAGCCTCTGTTGAAGATCAGGACAAAGTGTGACAGTTAGGCTGTGTCCAGACTCCATGCCTCCGTCGACGGAGGCATGTAGATTAGCCAGCTCGGAAGAGGGAAATGAAGCCGCGATTAAAATAATCGCGGCTTCATTTAAATTTAAATGGCTGCCCCGATCTGCCGATCAGCTGTTTGTCGGCAGATCGGGAGAGTCTGGACGCGATGCCCCGACAAAGAAGCCTTTCTTCATCGACACAGGTAAGCCTGGTTTCACGAGGCTTACCTGTGTCGATGAAGAAAGGCTTCTTTGTCGGGGCATCGCGTCCAGACTCTCCCGATCTGCCGACAAACAGCTGATCGGCAGATCGGGGCAGCCATTTAAATTTAAATGAAGCCGCGATTATTTTAATCGCGGCTTCATTTCCCTCTTCCGAGCTGGCTAATCTACATGCCTCCGTCGACGGAGGCATGGAGTCTGGACACAGCCTTAGTATTGCAGCTTTGAGTTCAATGTTGTGGCAGGCAAAAACTTTTCAGGAAACTGCAGGGAGGGTTGGGCAGGGACAGAGCTGGGTGAAGGAGGCACAGTGACCGCAGCTCTGCTGCATGGGCTGGGAGGAGCCTGAGCCACCCATCAGCACTATACCAGTTTGCAGAGCCTGGGTATTGTTCACGGCTATGGGTCTGCAGAGTGCCACTGCAGTACCATCCAGATCCTCAGTCTGGGGGTGAGTGGGCCCTGCTAGGTCTGGCTGCCTACCCCCGATGCTGAGGCTCTCCTTGAGTTCCCTCTTTGAGCACTAGAGGAAATAAGCTGAGGCTGAACTTTCTTGCACAATTTCCGGCAAGTGGGAAGGGGTGAGTTGGCTATGACAGTTTCAGTGACCCAGGCTGAATCTGTGCCCCTCTTTCACTGTTGGGCCCCTGTCTCTCAGCACCAGCTGCCAGATGTATTGCTGGGGCACTATCCTGAAACATTTTCCTGCCTTTGATGTGGGGGAGGCATTGGGAGAGGGGCTGGGATGGAGTCTAGAGTCCAAGCTCCTTTTTCCCCCCAAATAGTAGCTGGCTTGGGCATGTGTTGGAGTCAAGTTAACTTCAGGGGAATGGCCTTCTGTAGAGGACTGGTGTTGATTGTAGCCCTTCGACTGCCTCTCCCACGTGCTCCCTGCCCAGCCAGAGCTGTGTGGGTATCCCCTCTGGCAGATGGTCAAGCAGCAATGCTTCTGCCCAAGGTGGGGGAGCCCTACAGGACCAGCTGCTCCACAGGTGTGTCTGCAGCTCAGTTCAGGGCCGTAGAGTGAGGATGAGGGAGGGAAGGGCCAGTGCCATGCTGCCCTGTGACCTGTGCTCCCCACCAAGAGGAGGGGACAGGCTGCCTTAAGGGTGTGTGTAGGGAAGAATGGGGCCCTCACTGAGGCAGGGAAGCTATGGGAGGGTGAGTAAGGATATCTATGGTGCTGTAGCAGCATGTGGTCAACCCTGGCTTCCTGCATAGGGCGCAGCATAAATATCTGTGTTTGTTCTCAGGCACCTTTCTGGGACGGGTCTGGAAGCAGGGCTGGCAGCAGACATGGGGCAGAGCGAGTCTGAGTCTCAGGATGAGCAGGAGGTAGGTGCTGTCTAGTTCTCTGCTGCCCAGCGATCACTGAACATAAGAACGGCTGTATGGAGTTAGACCAAAGTCTGTCTAGCCCAGTATCCTGTCTTTGAACAGTGGCCAATACTAGGTGCCCCAGAGGGAGTGAACGGAACAGGTAACCATCAAGTGATCCCTCCCCTGTCATCCATTCCCAGCCTCTGACAAACAGAGACTGTTGACACCGTTCCTACCCACCCTGGTTAATAAATTTATCTAACTCTTTTTTTGACCCCCGTTAAAGTCCTGGTCTTCATAACATCCACTGCAGTGCGGAGTTCCCAGCCTCTCAACCCATTATTCCCCCCAGCAGAGAGCTTCCCTGGTGGTGCTGTCAGCTGGCAGGGTGGGTCTCATCAGGTCCTTGTCCAGTCAGCACCGTCTCCTGGGACCACTTCCTTAGTGCAGAGCACTTGTCTGGCATCCTACTCAGAGTCCTCCACAGGACCCAGTAGGGCATCCCCTACCTCTGAGTTGGGAATATTAAATCTAGCACCCAGGCGATGTTCGGCTCCCAGAATCCCCTGTCTCCCATGAGGACTAGTGGGTCTGGCAGGAGCCTTTCCAGCACCCCTCTGCGATGTGTCTGCTGGGGCAGGTGTTGTCTGCTGGGGCCTGCCCTGTTATGTGTCCCTTGAACATCTATCTGCCTCACTCCAGAGGTGGCTGCATTTCAGTAGGGAGCCAGGCAATCTGCCAGCTGGTGCTGAAGCTCTGTCTGCATCTCTCCTCGTGCAGGATGCAGCACTCACAGACATGTTGCCCAGTCTTAAGGTCTTTGTGGAGGATCAGCTCCAGACCAGCATGGTGAGGAGGGGCAGTGGGGGGTTTATGCCTGGGGTGTGGGACCAGGTAGGGTGTCTCCAGGAGGGGTTGTGTTTCTGGGGGATCTGGAGCAGTGTTGTGGTCTGGCCAGATGGCACAGCCCACAGGCCGTAGCCCAAGGCAGCCCATTTCCTAGCAGGCTGGGAGGCTCTGGTTCTTGTCCTGGAGTGTGCTGGTATCTTTGGGGCTCAGCCATGCCTGGGCAAGTCTTGGCTGGTTAGTGGAGGGGCTGATAGTCTTGGGGCTGGGGAAGAATTTCCCCTGGTTTGAATGGGGAGGAGCCCACTGGCTTCCAATTCCTTTTGTACTCTGTGTGGCGGCTGTCCCGTCCCTCTGAACGTAGGGCTGGGGGTAGTCACTAGTTATGGTGACCGTATTTTCTGAACCAAAATTAGGGACACATTGGCCATGCCCCTGACCTCCCTTGTGGCAGGGGAAATGGCTAATGGAGTTCCACCCCTGGAAGTAGTACTCCCGGGGTCAAGATGGACATGTGACCAGAAGTAAAAGATGTATGACCCCTCCCCCCAAGAACTCCTTCCATTGTTGTCCTACCAAAAGGGATGGGTTTGGCCTCCACAGGACCTCCCATGCAATTGCATTAACCCAGTTTGCACTGAATTAACTTGGGGGGGGGGGGGGGGGAAGGCTGGGGAAAGTGTTCCCTCTAAGATTTTCCTCCCACGAGCAGAGTGAATTTTGTCTTGTGCAGCAGTATTGAGTTCATGTGCGCTTGTTTGGATGTGCCATTGTGGCACCTCAGCTATTAATAAATATCTTGTAAATCTCTCTCATTTCCCTCTGCTGCCATGTCTCCCTCTCTCTCCTCGCCCCATCTGCTCCCCTGGTGCCTTCTGCCCCCCACCCCTCATCCTCCTCTGCTGTCCTGGCTCCTGTCTTTCTCACTCCCCTCAGTCCTTTGGGGACCTGCTCCCCCTCCTGTGCACCAGCCCTTCTCTGCCCCCCATGTCCACTCCTCCTCTCTGATCATTTGTAGCTATCCCTCCCCATCCCCTCTCCTAACACCTCCCACTACCCACCTGCCCTGCCTTTCTCCTCTGTCCTCTAGTGCCTGTCCCTCCCCTCCACTTGTCTCCCCATCTGCTTCACCCCCACAATCCCCTGGCACCTTCATCTTCCCTTACCCCTGCACCTTCCCTCACTGCCCCTGCCCTCCTGGCCCTCTTTCTCCTTGGTGCCTACCCCCTCACCACTCTCTGTCCCAGTTCCCCTCTTGCCCCTCAAGTGCCTTCACAAATAACTTGCTCCATCCCCTGCCTTCCTCATGCCCACCTCTCCTTTCAATCCCTCTTCTCCTGGCACCCACTCCCCCCACTCCTCTTCCTTCCTCTTGCCCCCATTGTCCCTCCCCTCTCCCAGCATCACCCTGTCCCCTCCCTTCTGCCACCCCCACTGACACCTTCCCTCCAATCCCCCTCCTGCCCTTTTCCTCATTGTCTCCTCTTGACCCCCTGGCATTTGTCTCTCCTCCACCCTGCCTCTTGGTGCCTTCCCCTTTCTTCTGCCCTGCCCCCTCCCACTCTCCTCAGCACAAGCACCTTCCACTCCTCACCCCACCTTCCCTTTAGTTCTCCCCCTACTCCTTCCCTCACCTTCTGCCTTCAACATGGAAAGCAGTTTGTGGGGCTGGATCTGGGCTGCAACTCAATTTTTATTACCATGGTCTGGCCCCAGAAACCCCTGCAGCCCTGGTCCCAGCTGCTCCCAGGGTGGGATCGCGTGCCGCGACTGGAGCAGAGACCACCTGCAGTGCTATTTTTAGTACCACAGTCCTGATCCTCCGCAGGCTGCCCAGCTCCAGCTGGAGTCAAGCAGCAGCCGCACGAGGCCCATTCCAGTGAAGCTGCCCTGGCTGGAACGTGCCTTGTGCAGCTGCCACTCTATTCCGGCTGGAGCTGAGCTGCCCATGGGGACCCAGACCACAGTACTCAAAATAGCACCATGGGCGGCCTCTGCTGTAGTCCCAGCACCTACTGAGCCCAACCCTGCAGTGGCCCAGCTGGGCTCCACGTGGCTCCTGCTGGGGCTCCAAGGTGGCCCGGAGGAGGAGGAGGAGGCGCTGCTGCCAAACCAAGACCCCATGCAGCAGAGGCGGTCCCGCAGGTGGAGGGTGGGGAGGGGGACAGAAAGGGGCCACAAGGCACCGGAAACTGGCCCAGCTGCCCTACCTGCCCTGCTGAGGGAGATGGGGAGAAAGAAGGCTGCTGTGCCATGCTAGGAGCAATGGCATGGTGCCATTTCTTGCTTCTTCCTACAAGCTGGTGTCTCCATCAAATAATGTTTGGCAGGGCTTTCTGGGACATTTCACTACTTGATGGGGCACCGGGACAGAGTATTTAAATTCGGGACTGTCCTGGAAAAATCGGGACAAATGGTCAGCATATCACTAGCCAAAGGACAGGCTGGGAAGGATTCTCCCTGCTGCCTCAGCACCTGATGTGGGGCAGTCCAGTTGGTGCCCTGCAGTGGCCGTTGCAGTCCCAGCCAGGTGCTTGGCTGGTATTGTATTGCATGCATGGACTGGCTGTCACTGATTCACCCAATCTGTGCTGTGCCATGCCCTTTGCCTAGCCTCCAGGGGTCACCCCTGTCATGTGCCAAATCCCAAGGGGTCACACAGCCTTAGCACCTCTGGGTCTGGACCTCTGGGCTCCAGCACCCCCTGCTGCTCACAATGAGCTCGTATTTGTGAGGACTTTTCCCTGTCAGGGATCGCTGCATCGGCCATAACCTGCAGTGACGCTGCACAGCCTTTTCAGAGAGGGAGTCACCAGTCACCTTCACTCTGGACTCAGGGACCCTTAGGGTAGCACGACACAGGTGAACATGGATCAGAGTGTGCAGATGAGAGCCAGAGCTCTGTCACAATCTGATCCTTTGACCTCTATTGTCCCCACTTGGAGTCTGTGCTCCCAGTAGCATCCTGCAGCCATCTCGCCCCCTGCCTTCCCTTGTTCTCCAGCCAGGCTGTGTGCCTGTGCCCATCCTGCCTTAACTCTGAATGACTCAGTCTTTGGGGTTCCTGTTGTTTCTTCTCCTCCAGCACAGTGGCAGGTGTGACAAAATGGGGATTTTTTTGTAATATTTTTGAGTCCAGTGTGTTTCACTTTCCCCTATATTTCGCATGGCTACCCAGTGGGGGGAAAGGATTGTTTGCTCCCAAGGCAGACTGAGACGTGGGGGTAGCGGGGAGGTGTCCTTGCTGTCCAAGTGCACTGAAATGGTCCTCAGAAAGGACTGGCTGATGCCGACCCATCAGTGGAAAACCCCAGTCACCAAGACATTGATACCTGACAACCAGCACTTGGCTGGTCCTTCTCGGCAGGGAACTCCAGCAGAGGCCAGGGTATGAGACCAAAGGAGGAGGTGGGAAGAATAGAGCGCTCTGCTGGAAGAGGCTGGGAGCTCTCACTGCTTGGCCCAAGAACAGCAGTCAGAGGCTGCAGGCATTGGCATTGCTCTGGGCTGCCTGTGCTTCATGGGAACCGGAGTACTTCCCCCTGCTGGGTTCCAGCTGCCTGATAAACCCATCTATGCAACTCTCTCTGGTGCACTGGTTCCTGGGAAGGGTGTGCTCTGCCTGGGTTCCCTCGGGAGTGCTCACTAAGCAGAGCTCGTGAGGTAAAGCTGGAGTGCTGCTCTCTGTTGTGTGTGGGCAGCTGAGGTGACGTGTAGGGGAGAGGCATGGCCTGCAGCCTCATGGGCTGCAGAATGGCCTCGCCATCACTTTCTATGCCAGGGGTGGGCAAAAGGGCCTCTGCGGGCTGGATTTGGCCCATAGAGGCCCTGCTGCTCCCCCGCCCCCTGGCCTATTAGGGTCTGGGGGCAAGGAAGTGCCCGAAGCCTCCTCCCTCCAGGAGTACATGGAGCTTTGAAGCTGCTCTCAAGGCAGGGGGGAGAGCAGAGGAGGCATCACGTGCTCCCCCGCCCCCACACCCTGATTGGCCTGGGGGCAGGGGAGCGTGCCAACCCTTTTGCAGGGCATGGGTGCCTAGTGGGAACCAGGGTCAAAGGGTCTGCCCCACCCCCAGACCATTCATGGTCTGGGGGTGGGGTAGCCCCGCCCCTTTCCATTTAAGCCCTGCCCCTTCCGGGTTGTCCCAGGGCTATTTCAAAAAATTTTAAGTGACCCCCTGAGCAATAATTATTGTCCACCCTTGCTCTTTGCCTTTTTCAGTGCATTGCAGACCAAGTTCCCAGCTCAGAGCCGGCCCCCATGATCAGCTCCACCTTTGACCACAGGCTCCTGGTCCTGTCCAGCTTTTAACTGCAGGATCCCAGCCTTGCAAACTCTATTCCTGGCTTTGGGATGGGCTCTGTGATGTTGGACAAGGTAGCTGGGGCCAGGTCTGAGGGCTGTTGATGCAGTCCCTGTGCACACGTGCCCATGCAGTTGCAGGAGTCTAAATGCCAAGGCTGCCCTCTTTCTCTGAGGGCAGGATCCCCATCTCACTCCCAGCTGGGCACTGTGGCTTGCAAAGAGCTTGGAGCCCCTCACAGCCATGCTGCTGGAGCAGGGCAAGCTGCCTACTGCTGGGGGGAGACTTACCCTTGGAACCAGCCTTGGAGAGCATCTCTTGAGGCCCCCAGGATTTCTACCAGGCAGAGGTGATGCTTTTCTCTCCCTCGTAGCAGGTTCTGGTGTGACGCCAGTAGAAATCAGGGGAGCACATGACCTGCACATGTGTCCCTCCCCTCATATCTCCCCTGGGGTGGGCACATTGAAGGGGTTCCTTCAAGAGAGTGATCCAAAGCTGGGGGCCTAGCATCAGTCCTGTGGCTCCCTGACAATCAGATCAGCTCAGTTCATGTGAATGATGCTGGTCTCCAGGCAGATGGCTTGTTGAGTCCAACACCTTGTGCCTTCTATGTCCAACTCGTCGTGTAGCAGGACCAAGCCCATCGGGAAACTGCACATTCTGCTCTAAAAATATTGCCTGCATTTCCACATTCACACCATCGCTCCACAGGGCAAGGTCTCCTCGTATCTGCCCCATGCAGTCCCCCATAGCCTGCCTGGAAGCCTGGCTTGGAACATGCCTCTTCCCACTTCCCACAGGTGGTGGGTGTCATGATTGGCATTGGTGTTTCCATGCTACTCATCTCCACGTTGATCCTGGTGCTGGTCCGCAGGCTGCGCCTCAAGAGTAAGTGCCTGTCAATGCAGGGAGCAGATCTGAGCCCTGTCCCACCAGGGCTCTGGCACGTTGCTGCCTGTCAGGCCACCTTGGGCCCAGTGTCCACATACCTGTACATGCACTGAGACTGTGATAGCGGGAGCAGGGTTGGCAGCCAGGATTCCAGGGTTCTCTCCCTCTCACTCACTGCCTGGGCAAGCCTCTTCCTGTTCCCTGCCTCAGTTTCCCCATATACAAAGAAATTGTGAGGGGTATTTTGGGACTGGTTGGGAAGGGCATAAAACTTCTGTGGTTCTTTAGAGGCAGCCCAGCTTCCTGTGGCTGGCACGGGGTGGACAAGGCAGGACTCTGCCATCTGTACTTCAGGGCCTCTGCTCCTCTCCCTGGGCTGGGAGTTGGGTTGCAAGCAGGAATTCTGATTGATGGGGAAGAGGGCAGACTCCAGCCCTTGCTGGGGTGGGGCCCCATGCTCCCTGCATGGGCAACCTTGTGTGTCTGTCTCTCTCAGAGGTTCAGACTCAGGAGACACCCAAGTACCGATTCCGCAAGCGGGACAAAGTGCTGTTCTACGGGCGCAAGATCATGCGCAAGGTAAGGGGATAGGGCAGAGTGGCCCTCGTCCTCCAGTCCAGGCTGGAGAGTGGTGATGACTCTGGCCGCTCTGCTGTGATGCTCCAGTCCCTATCCCCTCCCTGTTTGCAAGCCTGGCCTTGGCCCAGCTGAAGGGTCCATGCTCAGCCAACCATGTGCTGCTAGCGAGCCAGGTAGGAGACAGTGCGGTTGGCCCTGCTAGGATAAGAACGGCCATACTAGGTCAGACCGAAGGTCCATTCTACCCGGTATCCTGTCTGCCGACAGTGGCCAATACCAGGTGCCCCAGAGAGAGGGATCATAACAGATAATCCTCATGTGATCCCTCCCCTGTCACCCACCTCCAGAGAAACAGAGGCTAAGGACACCATTCCTACCTATTCTGGCTAATAGCCTGGATGCCATATGCCTGTCTATTTGCCCACAATGGGGAGTCCTCATGCAACTGGCCTTCTCCTGCATGTCACTCCACCCCAGCGCCAGCCCTTTCACCTCTCAGGCCTGGTTTCCTGCCACCCTGAATCCTCAAGGCAGCCAGATAAGGGGTTTGGGCCATAAGTTGTCTGGGGGAGCAGTTGATGACTTATCTGGACTGTCTCTGCAGGTGTCCCAATCCACCTCCTCCCTTGTGGACACGACCATCTGCAGCACCTCCCGTCCTCGCATGAAGAAGAAGCTCAAGATGCTGAACATTGCCAAAAAGTAAGTGACTTCACTCACCCTCCATGGTGTGAGGCAAGTGGGGCTGGCCCAGCCCTGCTCCCAAAGGTGGTGGAAGCTCCCATGTTCCCAGCCCTGCTGCAAAAGTGAGTAGCATGCTTGCTCCCAGCCATTAGCACTGGCTGATTTGCTCTGCAAAGCAGCTACACCCCAACCCAGACACTGGCCTATGGTACGGAACTGCTCAGTTCCCTGGGTGGCATGAGCGAGCGCTAAGGCTCAGGAAGGAGTTCTGCCTCTTTGATGCATGACGCATATTCTCTCCTGCCCAGCTGTGTTGGAGAAGTCCTGTGGTTATCCCCATCTATCCCTTCCCTTACTGTCCCTGTGCCCAGGATCCTGCGCATCAAGAAGGAACTGCCCATCCTGCAACTGAAGGAGCCGCCACCCTCAGTGCTGGAAGCAGACCTGACAGAGTTTGATGTGGCCAACTCCCACTTGCCCTCTGAGGTGCTGTACATGCTGAAGAACGTACGGTGAGTGCTCCCATCACCAGGGCCTCAGCCTAGATTCAGCTGCAGTCATGTTTCCCCCTCCCCCTATGAGCAAGCTTGAGCTAGAGTGGACACCTGAATAGGAGAGTCGAAATGATCCTGGGCCCATGACGTGGCCAGCTGGCCGTGTATGGAGCTCTCTGTCTGACTGATTCCCCAGCAAAGTCCTGGGAAAACCCACAGATGATAACTTTGCTGTGGGCCTGTCAGGCCATCTAGTCCAGGGGGCCTCCACCTTTCTTCATTTGCAGACCCCTTAGAAATTTGTGTACGCAGCTGAACTCTCCTTGAGCCATTTTTAGCCTGTCTTTTGCAGACCTCTCAGGCAGAGTCTGTGGGCCTGTGGCTCACTGGTTGAGAACCACTGTTCTAAGTGGTGAGGCTCCAGCCCAGGCCAACCATCGATAGGAGAGCTGTCAAGAATGCTCTGGAATCGTGGCTCTGTTCTCCAGTAGGGGGCTCTCTTCCCTTTTGGCTGATAGGGAGCCAGTACCCCTCACCCCCAAGGTGCTGGAAGGTTAGTGGAAGCACCCTCTGTCAGGTGAGAGCAGATGCTGCGTGCTGGTCTTTGCAGGCTCAAGGTGACCCCCAGCAGTGCTAGTACTGGCTGAGTCTTAGCAGTGTGGCTGTGGGGTTATTGCATCAGGCATACTCTCCCCAGAGGCAGCTGTGTTTGGGGTCAGGGAGAGATTTCTGCCCCGGGGGTGGGGTGACAGCCTGTGGGTACTGGGATCCTGGAGCAGAGTAGTGTCAATGGGGGCTCCCTCTCCCACATACACACTTTGGGTATGTCTACACTACCCTCCTAGTTCGAACTAGGAGGGTAATGTAGGCATACCGCACTTGCAAATGAAGCCCGGGATTTGAATTTCCCGGGCTTCATTTGCATAAGCTGGGCGCCGCCATTTTTAAATCCCGGCTCGTTTGAACCCTGTGCCGCGCGGCTACACGCGGCACGGACTAGGTAGTTCGGACTAGGCTTCCTAGTCTGAACTACCATTACTCCTCATTCCACGAGGAGTAACGGTAGTTCAGACTAGGAAGCCTAGTCCGAACTACCTAGTCCGTGCCGCATGTAGCCACGTGGCACGTGGTTCGAACGAGCCGGGATTTAAAAATGGCGGCGCCCGGCTTATGCAAATGAAGCCCGGGAAATTCAAATCCCGGGCTTCATTTGCAAGTGCGGTATGCCTACATTACCCTCCTAGTTCGAACTAGGAGGGTAGTGTAGATATACCCAGAGAGAGAGGTGAGGGGGACAAGCCTTCCCAGTCAAGTGGCCAGTGGCCTGAGAAGAGTTCTCCAGGGTGGATCTGTGGGGTCCTTGATGGGAACTGCTGGGCTTCTCCCTTGCGGGGGGGTGAGGAGGGTGGGCATCAGGGCTTGGCCCATCTTCTCTGAGCATTGGGAGGGATGGGTGTGCTGGGAAGCCCAGCCCTTTGGACCAGGATGCCATGTGTCAGACTCAGGGCCTCAGAGGTACAGGAGCCTCGCCAGGCACCTGCTGGGCATCTCTCTCTGAGCAGGGCTCTTGCTTAGACAGTCCCGGTGAGTGGGACTGAGCAGGAGCTCAGCTGGACCCCAAGGGCTCCTGATAACCTGAGTCCCAAGTCCCTGCCATAAGTTGCTGGAGGCTTTGCTCCCCATGTTGCCCACTGTGACCTACCTTTCCTTGCAGGGTGCTGGGCCATTTTGAGAAGCCACTGTTCTTGGAGCTCTGCAAGCATATGATCTTCCAGCAGTTCCAGCAGGGCGAGTACATCTTCCGGCCCGGCCAGCCCGATACCAGCATCTATGTGGTGCAGGATGGCAAGCTGGAACTCTTCCTGACCCAGCAGGTGAGGGGGACACGTCCCAGTCCATCCTGCCAGGTTGTCTGCAGGAGGCACCTCTCTGCCCAGCAGCCAGCAGCAACCTGTCCTGGTCCCAGTACTCTGAACCTCTTGGCTGGGTGTTTGCTGTACCTGGGGGCACATGGGATGCAATGGCAGAGGCCAGAAGCCCTGCCTTTCAGGACCGCTGTGGCTGTCAGCATGGAAGTTCCCCACGGGCTGCCTCCTAGGGAGAGGCTCATAGTCATAGAAACCTAGGGCTGGAAGAGACCTCAGGAGTCATCGAGCCCAACCCCCTGCCCAACGCAGGACCAATCCCAACTAAATCAACCCGGCCAGGGCTTTGTCAAGCTGGGACTTAAACACCTCTAGGGATGGAGATTCCACCCCCTCCCTAGGGAACCCATCCCAGTGCTTTCCCCAGCCTCCTAGGGAAATAGATTTTCCTAATACCCAACCTAGACCTCTCCCACTGCAACTTGAGACTGCTGCCTCTTTTTCTGCCATGGAGCAGGCTTCCCCAGAGCCTGGTGCCAAGTGAGTTCTGGTGGCAGGAATGATGAGGGTGGGCAATGGGACCCCCTAAGGAGGGTGTTGCTGTGTTGCAGGATGGGAAGGAGACCCTGGTGAAAGAGGTGTTCCCTGGGGACAGCGTGCACAGCCTGCTCAGCATTCTTGATGTCATCACGGTACAAGCCTTGCCCCTCCACCTCCTGTGGGCCAGCTGGCCCCATCCCAACCACCATGAATAATGCAGCCCTGGGCTCCCCCTGGTCGTACTCATGCCCCCATCCCACCCTGCAAGCCCCTGCTCTCCTAACCCTATGAAGGGGGCCTATGTGAGGGGTGTGCACTGAACCCACCATGATGGATTTGCTGCCTGGGTCCCAGGTGCTGAGTTGCCACCATTACCTTGCCATGTGCTTGCCACCTTGCCCACACAAAGTCTAGAAGATACTGATCTTCCGTCTACAAGGCCTGGATCTGGGCTGTGACTGGCTGCTGTGCTGGGGTGGATGTGGCCATAGGCTGTTGGTTGGCCCTTTTTGGCCTGAAGCCATGGGGCAGCCCTTTGGGCACCTGGCTATCCTTGGCAACGTCCCCAGTGGTAGGCTGCTCTATCCACAGGAGAAGGAGAGAGCACCCCAGCCTTGGGCAGGGACCCATGGGCTCCTGCTTCTCACACAGGGGCACCAGCGGCCTTACCGGACGGTGTCTGCACGGGCAGGCGAGGACTCCACGGTGCTGCGGCTTCCGGTTGAGGCCTTCTCTGCTGTCTTCGAGAAATACCCTGAGAGCCTGGTGCGGGTGGTGCAGGTGAGCATAGCCTTGGCCGCATCCCAAATGCTGGTCCTGCCTCACCCGGACTCCCCATGCTCACACCGCCACCTTCCCTTCCAGATCATCATGGTGCGTCTGCAGCGGGTCACCTTCCTAGCCCTGCACAACTACCTGGGGCTGACCAATGAACTCTTCAGCCATGTGAGCGACGGGTCCTGCCCTGGAGCTATCCCCAATGGAGCGGTGGTCCCTGCTCCTTGCACCAGAACCTCCACCCTTCCCATACCCCCCCCCCCCCCATGGTAGTTTTGGGATGATGTCCAAGGCTGGGATGAGGCTGGGGAGGAGAGAGAGCTAGAACCCCCTGAGCAAAACCTATAAGGGGTGGGGGTTCCTGTGCAGCAGGGATGGAGCAAGGCCTGGCAGGATGCCCCCTGTTGGCACCGAGTCATAGCGAGAAGCCTTAACACCCAGCCTGGTGTCTCTGGTGAGACAAAGAATCTGCACCCAAGCAGCTCATCCCTGGCTCGGCCCTGCTCTGCCTTTCAGCCTTACGGCTGGGCGGGTGGAGCTGCGGCCTCCAGGAATGGCCAGGTCTGTTCTCCGATGGCAGAGAAACCAGACTACTGTTCAGACGGGTCAGTGAGCTGGCTCAGTGACCCTCTGCCCCCAGGTGTCAGTTTCCCAGCAGCCTAAGTGCAGGCTTTGTGGGGCTTTGTCGTGTGATGGCAGCAGCCCTCAGTGCTCTGGGCTCTGAGCCCCCTCTGCCTACAGCAGCACATCTGGCTCCTCCCATGTTATATGGCTCTGGGGATATGGGTCTCCCCCACCCATGCCATGTGGCTGCAGGTGTGGAGCTTGGTCCCTTCTGGACCACCAGCCAAGTGAGGGGCTGTCCTGCCCTTTGTCCCTCAGGTCTGCTCTAGGGTGGGGCCAGGACTTGCTGTGGGAGGGCAGATACGATGCTCTAAATGGCTCCTCTTGGTCTTGAGTGATGCATGTGGCTGGTCCCCAGGCTGGCCTGGTGCTGATGCTGACTGTGTCTGTGGCAGGAGATGCAGCCGCTGCGGCTCTTCCCTCAGCCCAGCCATGCCTCGCGCACCAGCCCTGTCAGACACAGCAAGCGCGTCGTCAGCATCTCCTCCATCGATGACCACAAGGAGAGCTCTGGGAGGCAGCCAGATGCCAGCACCAAAGACGTGGGTGAGAATTGCCATAACTCAGGGAGGGGAACACAGCAGCTGTGCTCTCTCCCAGTGCCTAAGCTGTGCACAGGCTGGACAAGGGTGGAAGAAGACAAAGGGGCAGAAGAGCTTGGTAGGGGATGCTGTGCTGCAGGGATCAGGGTGGGGGTCTGCTGTGCAGCCTTCCCAGGGACTCCCCTTGCATCAGAACAGCTGTGGAGCAGCTTTCAGCATCAGTCCTGCCCCTGGAGATAGGCTGACTGCAGGGACCGACCCAGAGCAGGGGATGCTCTGGGCACCATGGTAATGGGATGTGTGTGTGTCACCCTCACAGCTGATCAGCTCAAGCTGGGGTCCCTGGAGCTGACTGCAGCACCACTACTGAGCCGCTGCATCTCCATGCCAGTTGATATCTCAGGTATGGGGGATCCCTCAAAGGAGGGAATCGTGGGGGTTTGGACCCAGGAAGTCTGGAGCAGCAGGTGATGACGGGGGAACTCCTGGCACAAGCCCTGCCCTGCTGCAGGGTGGGGATGCTGCCTGGCCAGTTGGGGTGGGGGTTGTTGCCCCAACTGAGCTGAGACAGAGTTAGACACAGGAAGCAGGCTCAGGGCACTCTGGGGGTTGAACCAACTTGGGAGAGCCCAGTGGCCGCAGGTGCCAAGGGAGGCAGCGGGTCTGAGATGCGCCACTAGGAGTGGGCACCCTGGAGAACGAGCTGTTTGATGGGGGATGCTGGGCTAAGCTCGGTCATTATTGGCTAAGTATCAGAGGGGTCGCCGTGTTAGTCTGAATCTGCAAAAGCAGCTAGGAGTCCTGTGGCACCTTATAGCCTAACCGAAGTGTTGGAGCATAAGCTTTCGTGGGCAAAGACCCACTTCGTCAGATGCATGTAGTGGAATTTCCAGAGGCAGGTATAAATATGCAGGCCAGGGTCAGGCTGGAGATGATGAGCTGGATCCAATCAGGGAGGATGAGGCCCACTTCTAGTAGGTTGGTATTCATACTCCAGATCAGCTACTAGAAGTGGGCCTCATCCTCCCTGATTGGATCCAGCTCATCATCTCTAGCCTGAGTCTGGCCTGCATATTTATACCTGCCTCTGGAAATTCCACTACATGCATCTGACGAAGTGGGTCTTTGCCCACGAAAGCTTATGCTCCAACACTTCGGTTAGGCTATAAGGTGCCACAGGACTCCTCGCCATTATTGGCAAAGGCACTGAGTAGCCTGACAGGGAGGGGTAGGCATCCTGGCCATGTAGAAAGCATTGCCTTGGCTTCTCTCCTGCACAGGCCTCCAGAAGGGTCCCCGCTCAGACTTCGACATGGCCTACGAGCGCGGCAGGATCTCGGTGTCGCTGCAGGAGGAGAGCACCAGTGCCATGGCTTCCTTCTCCCCCGTGGGTCCCCTCACACACCTCCCTGATTGGGCCCACACTGGGCACCCTCCAACCAGCTGCCAAGTTGGGGCTGCTCACTGTCCAGGTGCAAAGCACCCAGCGGGATCTGGTGTGGGGCAGAGGCGCCGCACAAAGAAGTGTGAGGTCACGCTGTCTGCTCAGGGGTGGGGCCGGCTTCTGCCTGGTGTGTACACGTCACTCCCTTGTCCAGGACAGCACAGAGGGCAATACTGTGGCCAGCAGAAATAGCCTGGGGGCTGTTCCAAGGAAGGTGTACATAGAAGTATGGGGGTTTGATAGCCGGGCACAGGGTGAGAGCGGAAGGCGGGTGCAGGCAGAACAGTGTCACTGCAAGGGATGGGGAGGTGCCCCGATGTGTGGGCAGTGGCAGGGGCAGGGGGCAATGCTGGAGGCTGTTGCAAGGTCCTGTCATGCTCTGAGCTGTCCTCCTGTCTCTCCAGTCAGTCTCCCAGGAGCCCAAGGAGCACAGGTCAGTGATGGCGGAGGAGCAGACTCCCAGTACCTATCACTACAACTACTGTGAGGATGACTCAGCAGGTGGTGCCTGCCCCTTTGGGCCTTACCAAGGCCGCCAGACCAGTGCCATCTTCGAGGCTGCCAAGCGGGAGCTGGTGAAACTCATGAAGATTGAGGTGAAGGGACAGCGAGGGGCACAGGACCTTCAGTGTCTGGGGTGGGCAGGGACGATCCTTAGTGGCTGGGGAGGGCAGGGGTGGTTTCCTGGAGTCTGCCCGAGGAGCCGAGGGCCAGACTCGGGAAGGGTGAGTTTGCAGGCTCTGCCTCGGGGTATGGAGGGAGGTGAAGCCAATCCCTGGGCTCTGTCAGGGCCATGCAGGGGGGAGACAGAGTGGGACCCTGGGCTCTACCACTCTGGGCTGACCTGTCTGTGCTGGGAGGGGCTGGCTGATCCTTCAGGCCAGTATAGGGGCTGGGAAGGACTGTGGGAGAGGCCCTAGCATGGGGAGAGACTCTGAAGTTCCTGGTCAGTGCAGCAGGGCCCAGCCTGGCAGCCCTTCAGTCCTTTGTTGTTGCTATCCCCACAGGACTCCTCCCTTCTCAACAACCGAGTGCTGCTGCACCACGCCAAGGCCGGGACAGTCATCGCCCGCCAGGGGGACCAGGTAGGTGTGGGGGAATACCAGGGCCCAGCAGCCATGGGGCAACACTGACATAGCAGGTGCTCAGAGTTGGTGCTGCTGTTGTTTCTTGGCAGCTGGGGCCTGGTCCCCTCTTCCCTGTGGCAGCCCCAGTGTGGATGGGCAGGATGTGCTGCCTCCTGAGGTTTGGGTACTGGTGCTGATGACTCTGTGAGGAGCAGGGCAGTGGGGCTGCCGAGCATCTCAGAAGCATGTGTGCCAACTTCAGGGCAAACTGTTACACACCCAGACTGGCTGTGTGCTCTGGATGGATTTTACCAAGTATAAATCCTTCAGCCCCATAACAGCCAGACCATGGAGTCACTGACAGGCCCCTGGAGCACCCGGGTCTAGGTTACCATCCAGACAAGCCAGCCTTTGTGACTGATTGGCCCTGTCTCGGGACAGATTCACTGCCACAGTGCCTCCTGCCAGTAGCATGGGGAATTAGTTCATCCACAGGGCGCCTCCCTCTGGCTGGTGTGTCCCTGTGTCCTCACTCCATGTTTCAGTTCCAGACTCATGTTGCTCCCAGACTGTAATGTCCTATTCAGAAAACTGCCATCTAACAGTGCCCACTATTGTTGTCTCTCATCCAGGGGCTGTGCTCTGAGGTCCTCCCCTCCCAGGGAACCTGCAATTTTCCTATCCCCACCTTGCCTTAGTGACCCACTGTGAGTCTTCATTTTGCTCCTTACCTCAGGGGCAAACTGCAGTCTGGAATGACTACTCATCACGGGCAAGGGGGTGGGTCTATCCTGACCACCTCCCCGCAGCCCTAGAACCTTGAGGCCTTGCTTCAGGCCCTGCAGCCTGGGACCGAGGCCAGGCCAGAACTCCCCAGATTTCCCTGTCTTTTCCCAGCATTGTTCTGTCTCAGGAAGTCTCCAGCTTCCCTGGCAGCCAAGTCCCTCCTGCTCCCCAGCTAGTGCAAGAGTCCTTCCCCACTCCTGGAGCCTTTATTTATGTGTCCCCTTAGCTGTGGCCTTTGCTCTCAGTCTTCTCCCAGGGCTGGGTTTTACCCTTAAAGGGCCAGTGTGGGGCAGATGCCCCATCACAAGTCCTTACACCAAGAATCACAGCAGTATTCAAGTTACTCCCTGAGCCAAAGGATCAGTCAGCTGTACCTTAGATTTCAAACCACTGACAACACATGTAGCCAGTCCTGTCATACTAACCAAAGATTGATTAACTAGTAAAAAGAAATGAAAGTTATTTGCAAAATGAAAGCAGGTAATGGACACACACAAGTGAAGTATAGTGAGGTTCCAAAAGGCAATAGAAGTTTCTATAATTGGCAGGCTACATACCAGGGTGTGACGGGTTGGATCACAGAAATCTCCTTGGGTTGTCCCTCGGCGTGCTGATCAAGTTGCTGGTGCCCGCCTTCCTGCCCACTGGAGCTCCCCACCACCCTGTCCTGCTGGGCTAGAAACTCTGGTCGCTTCCAGGCAAGGCAGAATTGTGGTTACTGCCTCCCTGCAGAGCAACATAGACACTGATAGTAGCTCGTCTCTGGGAGGGCTCAGCACCCAGGAAACCAACCCTCAAATAGGAACCAAAACCCCAAATAAATCCATCTTACCCAGGGTAAAATTTTTTCACAGAGAAAACACATAAAGACATTCACCCTCTTCTTTGAGGAGTGTCCCTGTGGGTGCACCACCATAGGTCTTTGGGGCGCCACTGCACACCTAGTTGGAGATTTACAGTAGCAGTGCCCTCCGGTGGGCCATGCACACGAGGCAGGCAGCACACGCAGTGCTGCTACCATGCATGAACAGCAACTGTCCCCTCAGTTCCTTCTCTGCTGCCACCAGCGTCAGTCAGAACTGCAGTTGCCCTCCTATTTCATCTTGTAGTTTGAATGTTTTCTCTATTAGTGGTTAGTGTCACAATTTTCAATAGTTTAGAGTTAAGGTTTTCTTTTCTTAAAAAAAAAAAGAGAAAAAAGAGACTTCTCTGCCAGACTGCCATCATTATGGCCTAACAGAGCTATACTACCTGGGATGCCTGGTTCCCCGGGATTCAAACACTGCCTCTCCAGCAGGCTTTCTATCCCCATCTCAGGCGATCACTCCCAGTGTGAGTGCTGCACACACTATGGCACAGTGCCAATATTGCAGACAGCTAACAGCTCGCACACGCAAGGCACAGGAGCTCCAATTAAAACTCCTTTCATTGGAGAAAATGGTGAGACCGGCTTCAGACCCAGAGTGCTCCTTTCCCCCTGCGCCATCTGTCACTCTTGGCCATGTCTGAAAGGACCATGTCTGCCAGCTCTGCCTTAAGAGACTCTTCCTCTGATCAACCGAGAGAGATCGCATTCCTTGGATAAAGGTGACTGTCCCTCAAAAAAACCAGGAGCAAGGACCCCCTTTAGTCTCCCGTCCCCCACCCTCGGCTGCATTCCTCTTGGCTAGTTGCAATGGCAGCTCTCCAGAGCCAGGTGCTAAGCCCCACACCAAGGAATGTTAAAGCTCTGTACAGCAAATGTGGGGGGGAGGCTTGGTTCCCATGGAGCTGGGAGAATGTATGTTGGGCTCTGGCCCTGCTGAGGTTACTGGGGTACCCCTGAGAGTTCAGGCTCTGTGGGAGCTGCAGCCTGTCAGTAGGCACTCACCCTGCAGCCTGCCCATGAGCAATCTGCCTCTCATTCTGCTGCTGGGGGTGACTTTCCTCTCTCTCCTCTACCCCCCACCATAGGATGTAAGCCTTCACTTTGTGCTGTGGGGCTGTCTGCATGTCTACCAGCGCATGATCGACAAGGCAGAGGATGTGTGCCTCTTCTTGACGCAGCCTGGCGAGATGGTGGGCCAGCTGGCTGTGCTGACCGGAGAGCCCCTCATCTTCACCATAAAGGCCAACCGCGACTGCACCTTCCTCAAGATCTCCAAGTCGGACTTCTATGAGTTGGTGTCCCCCTTCTCTTCCTCATCCCGTGGGCAGCTCCTACCTGCCACCCCACTGACACCTAGTTTGGGCCAGATTGAGATCAGGGCCCATAGCGGGGAAAAGCCCTATGTCCCATTCCCCACCCCCATAAGCCAGCCAGCCAGCCCCATGCCACGGGGCTGAATTGGAGCTGCCGCTTTCTAGAGTTGAAAGGCCCCATGTCCCAGTCCTCCAACCATGCCCCTGTTGCCTGGGACTGAATTCTCCTGCCCAAGGCTGTGAACTGTTCTGGTGTCCTGTTTTCTCGGCAGGCTGTTCCAGAAGAGGTGGGGTGACTTGGGGATAGGCAGCTGCACTTGCAGCACATGGTGCACTGACCAGCTACCTGCTGTCTCCCCAGGATCATGCGGGAGCAGCCCAGTGTGGTGCTGAGTGTTGCCCATACTGTAGCTGCCCGCATGTCTCCGTTCGTGCGCCAGATGGACTTTGCCATTGACTGGATGGCTGTGGAAGCTGGGCGGGCCTTGTACAGGTGAGTGAGACCTGTGCTGGGGGGATGCTGAGAGCCCTTCCTGGGGAGTCCCAAGTTTTCTTCCTGGCTCAGGGCACAGCTGGGACCAACTCTCCCTACTGTGTTTTAACCCCCTATGTGCCAGAGTAGTGGACAGCCCCCTGATTCTCAGCCTCATCCATGCCCTTCCTGCAGTATAAATGACTCCGGCATTCCAGCGCTCTGGCTGGGTGCTGCCCGGTCAGGAGCCAGACTGTTTCCAGAGGGGCCAGGTGAGAACTGCCCAGATGCCTGTGACCCCTCCATAGGACTCAGGCTTTCACCTAGGCTGATCTGACTTCAGCCCCTTTCTGTGTTGCATTGAGAGGAGCCCGGGTGCTTTAGGGATGGGCAGGTGCCAGTTGGGGCTGTCAGACTTGCCGCTTATAGCATGCACTGTACCAGCCCAGCCTATGGGGACACTCTCCCTGGCACAGGTGGTGGCTCAGCTGGCAAGCTCACTGCATGTGCTCTCCCAGCCCAGGTGGTAGGGGGCGCTCTCTATTGGATGGTCACTGGCTCAGCTGGCAGACTCACTGCTTGCTGCATGTGCTTCCCAGGCAGGGCGACAAGTCGGACTGTACCTACATTGTGCTGAATGGGCGCCTGCGCTCTGTCATTCAAAAAGGCAGTGGCAAGAAGGAGCTGGTTGGGGAGTACGGCCGTGGGGACCTCATTGGAGTGGTGAGCTTCATCCCATGACTCCGCTGGGGTGGAGGTGTTCCCCACCTGACCATTGAAGGGGATGGGGCCAGTCCCTTCCAGGTCCCTTGAGTGGTGGGTGGGCTCTCTTGTTGGGTGGGGTGGGCAGGCAGCGTCTCCTTAGGCTTGCAGTGGTGATGAGCAGCTGCAAGTCACGGGTGCTCAGGCCAGGCTGTCCAAGGGTGAATTGTCCATTCCCTCCTTCTCCAGACCCTCCTGGCTTGGGTGGTAGGTAGGTCATCTGCTGCCAGCAACTGTCCTGGCACATAGCTTAGCGTAGTATTGGAGACTGGCAGAGAGTCTCCTGGGTAGAGTGAGGAAGATGGGGCTGGACATAGAATCATGGAGCTGGAAGAGACCTCAGGAGGTCATCAAGTCCAGCCCCTGTCCAAAGCAGAACCAACCCCAACTAAATCAACCCAGCCAGGGCTTTGTCAAGCTGAGACTTAAAAACCTCTAGGGATGGAGATTCCACCCCCTCCCTAGGTAACCCATTCCAGTGCTTCCCCATCCTCCTAGTGAAATATTTTTTCCTATTATCCAACCTAGACCTCCCCCACTGTAACTTGACATTCAGAGCCCTGGATTCTCTTCCCAGCTTGGGGAGGGCTAGTGGATTAGAACAGATAGCCGGGGCTCCTGGGTTCGGTATCTCACCTGGTGCCTCAGTTTCCCCCTCTGTACAAGAAGATTTTTGAGACATCCCTGTGATGTGAGGCAGACCTTGTCTAGGACAGTGAAGGTCTCCCCTTCCCTGACTCTAATGTGGCCTGTGTGGTCTCCTCTAGGTGGAAGCCCTGACCCGGCAGCCTCGAGCCACCACCGTCCATGCCGTGAGAGACACAGAGCTGGCTAAGCTGCCTGAGGGCACCCTGAACAATATTAAGCGCAGATACCCCCAGGTACCAGGGGCAGAGTGTGCATCAGAGGAAACAGCCCATTCCAGTGCCTCAGCTTGCTACGCTGTGGGTGCTGTGCTCAGGCAAGGGTGGGCTGGAGTGAGGCAGGAACTCTTCTGTCTGGGAGAAAGCTGCTCGGGAGGTAGGCTTGAGAATCTCACCTCCACCATCAGCAGGATGCAAGTCTACGTGATTGGTGATCCTCTGCTAAGAAGAGCACATAGGCCTGTTACCAGAGCAAATCTGGGAGCTAAGCTACAGGGTGTGGATCTGAGTCTGAAGAAGATCCTAATCAGAGTAGGAAGAATCCATTTGTCCCTCACGTGCGAACAAGTGACACGGCTAGATTATTGTGTCAAGAGAGACTGCCAGGCTGAGGAAGATGCTTAAGGAAATCGAGGCCCAGGTGGGATTCTGCCCCTCCCTAAATGAGAGTGAACGCAAGGCAAGACAAGAGTAGAATGGCTCAGAGAGTGGTTGGGGATGTTTGACCATTGGAGGCAGTCACAGACAGTTCTCATGGAATGAGCAGGAGGGATTAGGGTGCTCGGATGGTAGTTGGTAGAACTGATTAAAAGAGCATTAAATTAGGAACTTGGAGGAGACAATTGGGAGATGCTCATGAAATCTGCACTCCTGATTCTAATATTGACCTGGAAGCAAGTCAAGAAAGAGAGGGCACAGCAATGAGGAAGGAATAGGATTGGGCAGGTGAGTGGAAGGGTAGATGAATCTAGCAGTAGAATGATTATACCCAGTCCTGTGTGAAATGTGGCAAAACCAAGCAGCAGCAATTAAGAGATTTGTACACCAGTGTAAGGAACCTGGGTAACAAAATGGAGGAATTAGGGCTACTGGTGCAGGAAGTGAAACCAGACCTAGTAGAGAATAACAGAAACGGGTGGAATAGGCCTGAGTGGAGTACAGGAATTGAAGGTGTGTCTGCTCAGGAAAGAGAGAAATAAAGGCAGAGGGGGAGAAGTAGCAGTGTGTGTTAATGATGAGGTAGACTGTAAAGAAATTAGAAGGGATAAAATGGGCCAGGGAGTCTGTTTAGGCCAAAATCACTCAGGGGAAGAAGCTAGTGGAAATACCCTGTAGGACAGTGCTTGGGGTATCAGACATCCAGGATCCAGTTCAGAGATGGAGAGAGAATGCTTTTATTTTGAATGAAATAAATACTACTGGGAATTGTCACTATGGGAGACTTTAATATCCCATAGAGAGACTGGAAGACAAGTGCTAGTAATAGTAGTAGGGCCCAGGTTTCCTGCATGTGCTGGCTGACAGATTTCTTCACCAGTCACCGAACCTACAGGAGGCAATGCCACTTTAAATTGGTATGGGTGAGTAGTATGAACCTTGTAGGAGAGCCAATTGTAGGAAACCACTTTACTTCAAGTGATCATGAGCTAATTAATGCAAGAATAAACAAAAATCCATCCGCACGGAGAGGTCTTGAAAAGGGCAAACTTTAAGAAATGAAGGAAATTAGTTAAGGAAGGGGGCTGGGCCAAAGAGCCCAAGGCTCTGAATGTAGAGGAGACTTGGAATTACTTGAAGTCAAAGTTCAGAAGCTCTCTGAAGCCTGCCTCCCAAGCAAAAGGGAAATGCCATCAGGGAGGGTTGTGGATCGGTCTGGATGAGGTAGCATCTCAAACAGGTGACTAGGAGAGAGCAGAGAATCTGGAGCCACTAAGCACTGTGGATGCGGAGAAATTAAAGATTATCTGGACGTGGCCCAATTCCTAAACAAATATTTGCCTCAGATTTTAAGAAGGGTAATGAAGAGCTTAGGGATAGCAACAATTTGGATAATGGGAATGAAAATATGGAAGCAGAAATTACCAGATCTAAGGCAGAAATCCAACTCAAACAGCTTTAAGGGCAGGGCGGGACAGGGAGGCAGATCATCTCCATCCATGTTAAAGTTAAAGGAACTGCTACATGAAATTGCAAGTCCAATAGCAAGAATCTGTAATAAATCTGGAAACTCATGGGTCATGTTTGTGATTGGAGAATTGCCAATATAGTTCCTGCTTTTAAGGTAATCCAGCAAACTCCAGGCTTGTTAATTTGATCCAAGTTGTAACCAGAGTCATGGAACAAATTTTAAAAGAGAAACTGAAGACATAGAGGTTAACAGTAATCGTGATAAAATAGAAAATGGTTTTATAAATATAGATCTTGTCAAACCAACCTGATCTCCTTCTCTGAGAAGATAAGGCATTGTATGAAGTTCTGCACATAAATTAATTGTTAAAATGAGAATTAAAAGGTGGATAAGGAATTTGTGAAAGGAGAAACTACAATGGGTCACAGTGAAAAGTGACCTGTCAGGCTAGCAGGAGATTACTAGTGGAGCTCCACAGGGATTGGTCTTGGGACCCAGCTTAACCTTTGTACAAAAAATTGGGAAGGTGTTAATAAAATTTGCAAATGATGCAAAGTTAGGAGATGTTTCTCAATACGGAGGAGTAATGGAATGTCACACAAGAAGATCTAGATAACCTTGAAAGCAGGAGTAATAGAAGTGGGATTAAATTTACTAGTGCACTTTGCACTAAAATTCTTGTTGTCAGTCACTAAAAGCTGGTGACGTATCAGTTGGAAGCAACAGAGGAGAAAGACCTGGGCATATTGGCTGATCACAGCAGAACTAGGAGCTGCCGATGTGCTGTCCTAGGATGCGTCCGGCGAGGTGTTTCCAGTAGAGACAGGGAGGGACATGTCGGTGCCATTATACCAGGTGCTGGGGAGACCTGGAATTCTGCATGCAGGTCTGGCTTCCCGGGGTAAGAAAGGTGCAGAGGAGGATCTGAGGAGTGGAAACCCATCTTGCAAGAAAAGACCGAAGAGACTGGCCCATTCAGCCCAACCTCACAAAGGCGGAGGGGAGAGACGATTGCTCACTCAGGATAAATACATCCAAAGGCTAAATGCTACTGCCCCTCAGCACATTGAGGCTTGAAATTAGGAGCAGGTTTTCTAACCATCGGAGGGGTGAAGTTCTGGAGCAGCCTCTCCTGGAGCCATGGGGGAAAAAAATCAACTGGCTGTAAGTCAGAGCTTGACAAGTTTCGGGGGAGCAGAAGGGGAGCATAGGATGGCCTCCAATGCACTGAGCCACCCTAAGAACATAAGAACAGACATACTGGGTCAGACCAAAGATCCATCTAGCCCAGTATCTGTCTTCCTACAATGGCCAAAGCCAGATGCCCCAGAGGGAGTGAACCGAACAGGTAACCATCAAGTGATCCCTCTCCTGTCATCTGAAGAAGGCTGTGCCTGTGAAAACTCATGATACCATCTACATCAGTGGTCCCCAACTTGGTGCCTGCAGGTACCATGGCGCCCGCCAGGGCATTTATGCATGCCCACCAAATCATCTGGGCCGGCCCCGCCCCCAGCACACGGCACATGCGTGGAGCTGGGTGCAGGGCACGTGGGAGGCCCCTGCCCCGGGCACGCAGCACATGTGCAGTGTCGGCCCCAGGTGCATGGGCGACCCCTGCCCTGGGTGCGGTGCCCTGCGCGGGTGCACATGCACGGCCCCTGCCCCAGGCGCAGGGCATGTGAGCGGCTCCTGCCCCAGGCGCGCGGCACATACATGGTGCCGCCCCTGGGTGCGTGGGTGGCCTCGCCCCTGGTCACGTGCGTGGCCCTGCCCCCGGATGCCCTGCGCGTGAGTGGCCCCGCTCCCGGACGCCCGGCAGCCCCTAAAGGTTGGGGACCACTGATCTACATGTTTTGTTAGCCTTTAAAGTGCTACCAGACTATTTGTTGTTTTTTAAGTTTATTCCATTTCAGTTCCTGACGAACAGAGGCCAGGGGCACCATTCCTACCCATTCTGGCTAATAAGTATTGATGGACCTAACCTGCATGAATTTACCTAGTTCTTTTTTGAACCCTGTTAGGGCACATCTACACAGCACGGCTAAAGCTGAAATAAGCTACCTAACTTAAGCTACGTCAATTGCGTAGCTGAAGTTGAAATAGCTTATTTCGGCTTTTGGTGCTGTGTACACAGCAGGAAGTCCAAGGAAGAGCACTCTTCCTCTGACTTCCCTTACCCCTAGTAAAATGAGGATTGCAGGAGTCAAAGTAAGAAATCCTCCAGCTCAACATTATTTTGACATTATGTCAAAGTAACTGCTTGTAGCGTAGGTGCAGATTATGTTATTTTGGAATAACATCAGTTATTCCAAAAATCCACTGCTGTGTAGATGTACCCCTAATGTCCTGGTCTTCACAACATCCTCTGGCAAGGAGTTCCACAGGTTGACTGTACTCTGTGTGAAGAAGAACTTCCTTTTGTTTGTTTTAAACCTGCAACTGCTGGCAGCAAGCATCCCCAGTGGCCAGTGACAGGACGCTAGATGGAGTGAGCTCTGGGTTGCTATGGAGAATTATTTCCCAGCTGCCTGGCTGCTGGGTCATGCCCATGTGCTCAGGGTCTCACTGATCACAGATTTGGGGTTGGGCAGGAATTTCCGCTCCACCCTCAGTCAGACTGGCAGAGACCCTGGGGGGTTTCACCTTCCTCTGAAGCATGGGGCCTGGGTCGCTGGCATGTTTAAACTTCTGTAAATGGTAGGTTCTCTGTAACTTGAAGTCTTTAAATCCTGATTTGAGGATGTCAGGACCTTAGCTAGGGGTTCTAGGTCTGTTATAGGAGTGGGGGTGCGGTTCTGTGGCCTGTGATGTGCAGGAGGTTGGACTGGGATCATCATGGTCCCTTTCAGTCTTATAGGCTGAGTCTGTGAGCTTCCTCATCTGGCTAGACCTGTTCCTGTCCAGCGTTCCAGTGAAACAAGGACAAGGCCACATTGCAGTTCTGCTCAGGGAAAGCCTGAGTGTGGCTATCTCTGTAGCAGGCCCTAGGGGAGATTCTGAATTGCACTGAGTTCTCCCGTTCTGGTGGAACTTGGGGCCTGACCACTCAGCTGGCAGCCCTGCCCTTCATGTAGTGACGTGATTCTAGTCGTGCCTGGGAATCGTGATGGGGCAGAGGACATCTTGGCCTAGCTTATGCCAGGTTTGCCAGCCTCTTGCTGTGTCTGGCCTCTGCATTGATTAAGGGAGAGCTCTGGCACCCATGTCCCACTGCCAGGATAATGCCAGCCTTCTGTCCTGGGTCATCCTCCTTCCTGAGTCCCACAGTGGTTCTAGCCACCAGGAGGTGTGCAGGAACTTCTTCACGTTTGTCCCCTCCAGGGCAGACTACCCCATGCCATGTCCCAGCCGGACAGGCCTCTGAGCCCTGCCATGGCAGTCATTCTTCCCCTACCCCCACACATGGGCCCTGAAGGGTGGGCAGAGAAGAGAGTCCCTGGAGTGGCCAAGGGGCTGGCTGAACTGAACCCTGCCCTTCTCCATAAGCCTTTGACCTGGGTTGGCTGCTGTTCCTGGCAGGTCGTGACCCGCCTGATCCACTTGTTGAGCCAGAAGATCCTTGGGAACCTACAGCAGCTGTGCGGGCCTTTCCCAGGTAGGGGCTTTGGGTGAAGGGTTAAACTGCAGCTTACCCTAATGCAGGTGCAGCCTACCCAGGTTCTAGAGGCACCAGCATGTCATGGGGGGGGGGGGGGGACTCTCCTAGCCAGGGCTCCAGGGAATGTGGCTTGGTGCTGGCATATCCCTGAGGAGCAACTGGCAGGCATGCTGGGCACTGACCCACCTGGGGATTTTCCAGGGCTCCAAGGCAAGAAACAGGAGCTCCCTGGCTTGGGAGGGAGCCAGCTCCGTGCAGGCCAGGGCAGCAGAGATTAAGGTGCTCAGTGCTGATGCTGGGTGCCACAGGGCAGAGCTCCAGACTGGGTCCTGTGATTGGTGGGTGTCTTGTCCTCTGGGCCTCTCAGTTGATCAATCACTGTCTTGGGCCCACAGGCTCCAGTCTTGGTGTGGCCTCCAGCTCAGAGGTGACCAACCCGGCCAGTAACCTGTCCACAGTGGCGGTGCTACCAGTGTGTGATGACGTGCCCATGGCGGCCTTCACGCTGGAGCTGGAGCATGCCCTCAATCCCATAGGTGAGTGAGGTGCCAGGGCCTTGCCCGGCTTTTAGCCATGCTTGGGGTGCAGGCCCGGTGTGATGGGCCCATTCACTCTTCCAGGTCCCACCTTGCTTCTGACCAGTGACATCATCCGAGCACGGCTTGGTGCCTCAGCGTTGGACAGGTAGGGGACTGGTGCAGGCAGTGGTCGGACTGAGGCTATGATCTCTCTTTCTCTGTGAGGTCTGCATGGCTGTGCTACGGGACTTGTGCCATTAGGGCACAGCAGGGCCCCCTTCAGGAGAGAGCGCAGCAGGGAATTCTTGTTGGAGATAGGCTGGAGCAATAGGGAGGGGTTGATGGGGATGGGGATGTAGCTTGGGGGTTGCTCATTAGGAGCTTAAGGCTTAGGTGTGGGGGACAGCAGGGGATCCTTGTTGTGAGGGATGTGTCACAGATTCACAGGATAGCGCGAGGGCCCAGTTTTGGAACAGTCTCTGGTGGAGCCCCTTGAGGCCTCTCTTTCTCCAGGGGAAGCACAAGGCTTTGCTGCCTCTTCAGGCTGGACTGCCAGGTCTTCAGCCCCCTGCTTCACACCCACTCAGCAACTTCAGCTGAGGCAGAGCCCTGAGGGAGACTTGTCTCACCTCAGTGAGCAATGCATCTCCTCTGCCAGCATCCGCAGGGGCAGCCAGCCAGCGCCATCACACATGGGTGCTTATTTGTTGGCTGGAACACAGCACAGGAAACCCTTGGCTAGCACAGAGAAAAGGAAGTGACAGCAATGTCCAGCCTGGTCAGCACAGAGACCAGAGCTCTGTCCCTGTCACTCGACTGTCCCTATTCAGGTGTACCCTCCACTGCTTCCCACAGTCCACACTTAACACCTCCCTCCCCCAGTCCTCTGTTCCTGAGGGGAAGTCCATTTCTCTCTGGGCCATTGGTTGCTAGGGATCCATGTGTGCGCAGTTGGATTTGCTGTTATCTTAAGAGCTCAACTGATGTAGGATGCAAACCCCACATCAAGGAGTTGTTCACACTTGTGTGGGAGGTTTTTTTTTTAGCCTAGTCAGCAAACAGACCTTCCTCCCACCCCACAAGGTAAGAATGAAGCATATGGGGAAACTGAGGTTTCAAAATGCATAGGTTTCAAAAAAAGGTCTCACAAAAACCTCCCACTGTCACAGCATGTAGCTGGGGAGCTCTGCTAGGAGCTTTAGGGAGGGAGTCCCCATTGGGAGCAGGGACTAGGCTAGGGGGAAGGGGCGCTCCATGGTGGAAGCTTGGAGGAAGACCAGAAATGGGTTGGAGTAACAGGGTGGAGCAGGACAGAGCTGGGGGATGCCTGCTGACATCCCTTCCCTGACAGCATCCAGGAATACCGACTGTCGGGCTGGCTGGCGCAGCAGGAGGACATCCACCGCATTGTGCTGTACCAGACTGACTGCACGCTGACGCCCTGGACTGTGCGCTGCATCCGCCAGGCTGACTGCATCCTCATTGTTGGGCTAGGGGACCAGGAGCCAGCGCTGGGCAAGGTGAGATTGGTGCATTGTGTACCATGCCTGGGGGGATGCTGTAGTCCATGGGGGTGGCCAACATGGTCTTGGATGCTGCATGGGCCTGTGAAGTGCAGCTTGGAAGTGCAGTCAGGATTCCCATATCTCTGCTCTCATATGATCGAGCAATTTCGGTCACTTGATAGCTGGACATAAGCAAACAATATGTGTTTTAATAGGCCTAGTGTGCATGTCTACATCTACAAGCTGTAGCTGTTCTGGCAAGGGGCAGGGAAGCAGGGGCTCTGAAAAAGGCTTGAGAGTCCTGGTGGACATTCAGCTAACATGAGTCCTGGGCATGACAGTGTGTCAAGAAGAGCTAGTGCAACCCTGGGATCTGGAAGCAAGGGAGTGTCAAGTAGGAGGGAGGTGTAACCTCCTGTCAGACGCTGCTGCGACAGCTGCTGGAACCCTGTGTCCAGCTCTGCTGCCTGCAGTTCAGGAAGGTTGTTGATAAGTTGGAGAGGCATCAGAGAAAAGCCATGAGAATAATTAAAGAAACCTGCCTTAAAGTCAGACTCTTGGGGCTCTTTCTAGTTAACATAACAAAGAAAGGGCTAAAGGGTGACTAGATCCCTGTTCCTCCTTGGGGAACAGAAATTTGATTCTGGCTCATCAGTCTAGCTGAGGAAGTTCTAACATGATCCAATGACTGGAAATCAAAGCTACAGCCCTACATGGGTACAGAAATGTATACCCACATCTAATCCATGGCTGTGGATATCAGCATCCGTGAATGAGGATAGCTGCAGATATCTGCGGATATTCAGGACTCTACTAACAGCTCCACACATCACCAAGCAGCAGTGAGGCAGGGCTCTGCGAAGTCCTCAGCTCTCAACGGCCCTTCTTCGAGTGGTTGCTCGTGTCCATTCGAATTAAGTGTGCGCACCACGTGCACTGCATCTTCCAGAGCGTTTTCCCTACCGGTACCCGTAGTGCCGGCAGGGCGTCCCCTGGAGTGGTGCCGCCATGGTGGGGCATAAGTACCCCTGCCGGTGCTCCCCCACCACAGTTCCTTCTTACCACCCATGACGGTCGTTGGAGCGTGTCTCTCTGTTAGAGCAGTTAATGGTTCCCGTTTCTCTTAGTGTTGTAAATAGTTCTAAATAGTTCAATTAGTTAGATAGTTAGTGTCTCTGTTTTTAATTCTCTCCCTTCGGGGGTGAGGAATGCCAGGGCCACAAGGTTTTAAGGCGTGTGCTGTCTGCGCAAAGTTTATGTCCATAGGAGACCCTCACGATAGTTGTCTGAAGTGTCTGGGTGAGGGCCACCTTACAGACACCTGTAAGATCTGCAAGTTGTTTAAGCCGTGCCCTAAGAGGGAGAGAGACTCTCATTTAAAACTTCTCCTCATGGAGGCGGCTTTACAGCCAGCACTGACTGGACACTGCGGTGTGCAGTGCACCGGCATCCATGCACAATGCTCCATCTCGAGAGCGGGCCTCGGTATCGAGGGCTCGGCACCGTTCTCACTCCCCGGCACTGAAGAGATCAAGAACGTCCCATGGTAGGTCTCCGAGCCGGAAGTTCAAGTTGGGACTATACCGCAGTGCCGAGTCTTCGGTGCGCACGTCCTCATCTACCACGGTGCAGCATAAGCAAGCGGGATGCCCATCCAGCCCAGGGCAGCTACCCTCGCACTGCCTCTCCACGCCGGACACTTTTGAGGCGGCGCATGATCTTATTAGCCTCACTACCTCCCCTCTGTCGTCGGTTGAGGTGGAGAGGTCGAGGTCGTCTACGCCGGAGGCCGTGTTGGCACCAGCTTTGCCTCAGCACCGGCATGACCGGACGGCACCGGTCGCTTATGCAGCAGGACTGTCCCCTGTGGGACCAGTACCGCTTGCCTCAACATCGGTGCCGGCCTCAATGCAGGCCGCCAGGCTTCACTCGCGTTCGACTGGGCTCGACCTCCCTTGGTGCTGGGACCTCTTCCAGACGCCATGGGCTTACCACCAGTGGCAGGGTCCTGTGCCCTCCTCTGTGGTGTCTCGGGGCACCAAGCACTATCGTCGGCATCGCTATCACGACCCCCTCCTTCCCCCCAGAGGTCGGTTACTACAGATGCCGCTGCTGAGCCACAAGCCTCGGTGCCGAAGCCGCTTCTGCAAACGGTGCCGCCTGCCCAGCCGGCTTCTCAACCGGGCCCTGCACTGGATCCAGTACCGATCCAGGAGTCGTCGTCATCTTTGTCTCCTGATGAAGCCTTGGCAGATCCCGCACCAGCGTTGCCTACAATGGATGCTCGAGCGCATCAGGATCTGCTTAGGCGTCTGGCCTCCAATCTGGCTGTCCCAGTGGAGCCAGTAGTGGAGGACACGGACCCCATGATCGACATCCTCTCTGACGATGCCCCCACCCGCTTGGCTTTGCCACTTCATAAAACCATGGCCAAGATTACTAATGCCCTGTGGCAGACCCCGGCATCCCTGACCCCTACCTTAAAGGGAGTTGAGGCGCTATTACGTTCCCCAGTTGGGGCACGAACACTTGTACTCCCAACCTGTTCTGGGGTCCTTGGTCGTTCACGCTGTGGCTCAAAAGGAGAGACTTCCCCAGCCGGGGCTGTCCCCGAAGGGTAGGGAGCCCAAACGCCTTGACCTGATGGGCTGTAAGGTGTATGCCACTGGTGGGGTTCAATTCCACATTGCTAACCAGCAAGTGATGCTGAGTCATTATGCTTATAATACATGGCAGGCGGTGGATAAGTTTAAGGATAAGCTCCCTGCCAAGACCCGTCAGGAGTTTGCGGCCATGACTTTGGAGGGCAGAACCATCGCCCGCACAGCCCTTCAGGCTTCCCTTCAGGCTTCGTCAGGTGTAGTTCTGCGTCGTGGTGCCTGGCTGCAGGTGTCTGGAATACCTCCGGATGTCCAAACTACGATCCAGGACCTGCCTTTTGATGACAAGCGTTGTTTTCGGAGCACACGGACTCCAGGCTCCATACGTTTGAGGACACGAGGTCTACTTTCCGGTCCTTGAGGATTCACACACTGGCTCCTCAGCGTTGTCAGCTGCCCTACAGACAGCAGGGGAGAACGCAGTCCCAGGTCCCCCGTGGGGATTACTGGAGACGCCGTCCTCGTGCCCCCAGTGGAGGTGCGGGGGCGGCTGCGGGCCCCTCATCCGCAAGGGGTCGTCGATGTCGCCCAAGAGGGGACAACTCCCGTGGGGTTGGTCAAGGCTCCTCCCAGCAGCCCAAGCACCAGTTTTGACGGGCTGCTAGAGAGTCGCGCACCAGCCTCCCACCCTGGCCCCCCATTTGAGGCCAGGTTATCCCAGTTTGCCCACGCCTGGGCAGAAATCACCACCGATGCCTGGGTTCTAAAAATAGTCAGAAATGGCTATACCATCCCCTTCCTGGGCTCGCCCCCTTCCAACCCGCCCGCCCCGTCCCTTTTCAGGGACACCTCTCACGAAGGCATCCTCCGTCAGGAGGTGTTAGCGTGCCTCGAAAAGGGAGCCGTGAAGAAGGTCCCCTCACATCTGCAGGGCAAGGGGCTTTGCTCCCGGTATTTCGTTGTCCCAAAACCCAAAGGTTGGGTTCATCCCATCTTAGGAACTGCAACAAGACGGTGGTGAAATCTAAGTTCAGAATGGTAACCCTGGCCTCTGTTAGCCTGGTTTTACCGTTAGGAGACTGGTACACAGCTCTCGATCTCAAGGACGCTTACTTCCATATGGCAATAAGACCCAGCCACAGGAGGTTTCTCCTTTTTATTGTTTCCCGATGTCACTTCCAATTTACAGTGCTCCCATTTGGCCTTTCAACAGCACCCAGGATCTTTATAAAATGCATGGCGGTCATAGCGGCGTTCCTCCGCAAAAAAGGGATACACATCTTTCCGTACATAGATTCGTGGTCGTTCCTACGGCTAAGTGGAGGCCCAGGTTTCCCTCACAAGGGCCCTGTTCGTAAGGCTGGTGCTCATGCTAAATGAGGAAAAGTCATCGTTGACTCCCTCCCAGCACCTTGAATTCGTAGGTGCCCTCCTGGATGCCAGGGTGGCGAGAGCACTCCTCCCAAGAACCAGGTTTTTGTCCATAGTGGAGCTGGTCTCCGAGTTAACCCGGTTCCCCATCACGACCGCCCGGGTCTGCTCGAGGCTGCTGGGACACATGGCAGCATGTACGTATGTGGTACGCCATGCTCGAATGAGACTCAGGCCTCTACAAGCCTGGTTTGGCAAGGGCATTCAACCAGTCCAGGGGTCTCTGGCACACGGTTCTCACAGTGCCTCCAGAGGTGATAGCCTCCTTACAATGGTGGACCCAGGAGGTGGTGGTGTGCAGCAGGGTTCTGTTCACTTCACCTCCTCCCTCGCTTACACTGGTCACAGATGCTTCGGACCTGGGTTGGGGGAGTGCACCTGGGCTACGTCTAGATTGGCATGATTTTCCGCAAATGCTTTTAACGGAAAAGTTTTCTGTTAAAAGCATTTGCGGAAAAGAACGTCTAGATTGGCACGGACGCTTTTCCACAAAAGCATTTTTTGCGGAAAAGCATCCGTGCCAACCTAGACGTGCTTTTCCGCAAAAAAGCCCCGATCTCCATTTTCGCGATCGGGGCTTTTTTGCGCAAAACAAATCTGAGCTGTCTACACTGGCCCTTTTGCCCGAACGAGAGCAGCATAGTATTTCCACAAGAAGCACTGATTTCTTACATGAGATCGTCAGTGTTCTTGCAGAAATTCAAGCTGCCAGTGAAGACAGCTGGCAAGTTTTTCCGCAAAAGCAGTCTAGACACAGCCCTGGGGTGTCACAGAACCCAGGGTTTGTGGTCCCCTGCAGAGCGGGCTCTGCAAATAAATGTCCGGGAGCTCAGGGCAGTCAGGAGAGCCTGCGAGACCTTCCTGTTGAAGCTCTCTCGCCGCTCTGTCCTAGTCCGCCTGGACAACAAGGCAGCTGTGTTTTACCTCAACAGGTGGGTGGAGCGCGGTCGCCTCCCTTCTGCTGTGAGGCTTTGTGGCTCTGGGACCTGTGCATAGCGCATGACATAGTTTTGCAGGCAGAGTACCTGCCAGGGTGCAAAAACTTGTTGGCCGATGCTCTGAGTGGGTCCTTTGGAGCCCACGAATGGTCTCTCAAGGATTCAGCCCTTCATCAGGTCTTCCACAGGTGGGCTTGTCCCTTAGTAGACCTGTTTGCCTCGGCATGCAACACCAAGTGCCAGAGTTACTGCTCCCTGTTGGGGCTGGGGGAACACTCCAGGGGGGATACCATGACCGTGCCATGGCCGGCGGGCACCTCTATGCTTTCCTTCAGTTTCCTCTAATTCCCAGGGTTCTGGCCGAGGTCAAGACCTTCAGGTCCCTGGTCATCCTGATTGCCTGGGCCACTGAGGGACTGTTCTGCTTCCCTATCCTGGTGGATATGCTCAGCGAGGAGCCTATAACGCTCCTGCCAGTTCGGGATCTCCTGATCCAACCTTGGGACAGGGGCCTCATAGTTCACCCGACTCTCAGCTCTTTCCACCTAACAGCCTGGTTTATCTGTGGCTGACCCAACCGGAAAGGGAATGTTCCCAGGAGGTACAGATGGTGCTCCTAAGTAGTAGGAAACCGTCTACCAGGCGGTCATACGCAGCCAAGTGGCGGCGGTTCTCGTCTTGGGCGTCCAGAAGGGGAGTGCACCCTTCCTGTGCACCTGTTCTGTCCATTCTGTGCTACCTCTTTGAATTTAGGTCCGGTGGCCTCTCTACCTCCTCTATCAAAGTCCATGTGGCATCTCTCTCTGCCTTCCATGTTGGTTCGGCAGGAGTCTCTCTGTTTTCTGATCTTATGGTCAGGTTAGCTGTGACATTATTGGACTCTGGTAGAAACATACATATGATTGTTGCAACCACTGTTATATATTTGCACCAATTCTTGTACAAAGTGTGTCAAGTCAGATGTTTATTAATAAAGGAAAGAGAAAAGGTTGAGAGTGAAATTGTTAAAGGAATCAAAGTACATCTACCAATGGCAGAGATCTTGATGCAGGCTTGTAGTGGAGATGAAATCAACCAGTCTCTGGAATACTTCCTTTGTTATGGGTGATCAGTCCTTTCAGGATTCAGTTCATTGCAGTGATCCTTCCTAGGTGATTTAGCCAGAATGAGGACCAAATGGAGGAGCCCTCAGTGCCCTCTTTATACCCTTGCTCATGCGGAGGGAATTCCATTGTTCTCCTTGTGTCCCAAGATGGAATTTGTCTGTGCATACTCCGTCCCTTTTTAGGTAGCAGCCGTTGCTTACATGCTGGTCTGAGCGCTCACAGCAAAGCTCATCAATGTGGATTGCCACCACCTGAGGTGCATTGTCAGCGAAGTGCTGCTGTTTGCTTGACTAGCCACCCTTTCACAGTAGGCTAGCCCAGCCCTCCTTTTGATGTCTCCCAGAAGTGCACATTTGAAATACAAGTACACAGCCAATGCTCTTAACTTCAGATATAAAAGTGATACATGCCTATGAATAGTATAAACAGGATTAGCAAATCAAAGCTTTTCATAGACATCTTACTTGGCCTACTTTGTACAAAATTTCGTACAAACATATAACAGTGGTTGCAACAATGATTTGTATGTTTCTACCAGAATCCAATAGCATCACACTAGTACCAGTGCCACTTCACCACAGCCAGCTGCTGTGGGATTGAAAGCCAAGCTGGATCGTGAGGGCTGGGGACAGCCACTCTTTTTGGGCAAGTGTGTGCTGCAGAGCCCTGTGTGGAGACATCTGTATGAGCATCTGAGCTAGACGACAGTCCATGGCCAGGATATCCACATCCTCAGATATAAAGCAGATTTCTGTGGCTTTGCTGGGCTTTAGTTAAAGCTAAACCAAGTCAGAGTGGAGATAAGCCAGAGAGCAATAACCATTGGAACAACTGGTTGTGGTGGATTCTCATTTTTAATTCAAGATGGGATGTTGTCTAAAACTGTGGTGCTCAGCCAGGGGTATGTGTACCCCTGGTTTACACAGAGATCTTCCAGGGGGTACATCAGCTTACCTAGATATGTGACCAATAGGGATGTTAGATATCATGTAATTGAATGGTTGTGTAACTGCATGAAATTTTAACAGTTACATGACTATTTGATGGTCCCCGGGATGGGTCTGGCAGCCAGTGTGCTCCCAGCCCTACTCTCGGGGAGCCCCCTGCCACTCTGCACTGCAGCCTCTCTATCAGTGGCAGGTGGGATCCAGTCTGCCAGGAGAGCCAGTTTAAAAACCAGCTCCCTGTGCAAATCATCTGCCTGCCACCTTGCGCTGCTGCCTCTGTATCAGAGGTAGTAGCGCAAGGTGGCAGCATCCCCTGTCCATGGGAAATCCGAGCTCGCAGCAGACAGAGGCTGGTCCATGGCAGCAGCCCCTGTCCGGGCAGAGCTTGGATCGCCATGGACAGGAGCTGCTGCCACGGACCAGCCTCTGTCCGCAGGGTCCCTGGGCTGCCACGGACAGAGGCTGCTGTGAATCAGCCTCCCCTCCCCGCCCCATGCTGCTGCCTCTGATAGGGGCATAAGCCAGAGAGCAATAACAAGAGAAAGACAGAGGCAGCAAGGGGCGGCGGAATGCATGTAGTTGACAAGATTAACTGATTACATGTTGGCATCCCTAGTGCCTGGTTTTACACCTGGCTACGTAAAAAGCACTAGCATTGTAAGTCAGTCCAAACTAAAATGTCATACAGATTATATACTAGTTTAAAGTGCTCTATCTACTGTACACTGCAGTGTAAGCACGCTCTTTCTATTCCAACTGATTTACAATTATATGGTAAAAATAAGAGAGTCTGCACTTTTTCTGTAGTAGTGGCGCTGGGGCACTTTTTTGTATTTTTATGTCTGATTTTGTAAGCAAGTAGATTTTCAGTGAGGTGACTGTTGGGATACACAAGACAGACTCCTAAAAGGGGCACAGTAGTCTGGAAAGGTTTAGAGCCACAGGTCTACAAGATCTGCTCTAGGAAGCCTTGGAGGCTGGTCTCTGACCTGTGTCAAGCAGAGGTCTCAGTGGTCCCCTCTGGTCTGGGGATCTGACCAACTTCTAACTCCCTTCTACTGCTTCCCTCCAGACTTGCGCTGGGGAGGGCTGTGTGTGCCATAGGGGAAGGGAGCTCATCCTGGGAGAGCTATGGGCTGGGCTTAGGGTGGGAGAAATTGCTGCGAGGGCTGTGCAGGGGCAGGGGGCTAGGTAAGTTGTGGGGGGAGGAGGGAGAGGAAGGGCATCTGTGCATTGGGAAGGGGGTTATTCTACAGGGAGATGGCTCATTCCAGCAGGGGGCCCTGTTCTGTACCTGCAGCTGGAGCAGATGCTGGAGAACACAGCCGTGCGTGCCCTGAAGCAGCTGATTCTGCTGCACCGGGAGGATGGGCCCAGCCCCTCTCGCACCGTTGAGTGGCTCAACATGCGTAGCTGGTGCTCAGGACACTTGCACATCAAGTGCCCACGCCGCGTCTTCTCCCGCCGGAGCCCCAATAAGCTGGTACTTTCCCTCATGTCCCCAGGGCCCTTTGGGCTGGTGCAGTATGTTACCACCTGGCCAAGCTGTCTCTGCCAAGGAAGGCATGAGCTCTTTGGGGTGGTCACAGAGCTGCTTTCTCAGAACAGACCCCAGGCTAGTCTGGTCCCTTTGGTGTCTCTGCTGCCTACCATGGCATTAGCCTGGGATACGACCTATGCCAGGCTGGCCTCAGGCTTGTTGGCATCATCAGACCTCAGAGCGGGAGGTGCAAAGTCCCTGTTGTAAGGGGGCTTGAGGGGGCTTTGTGTAAAGAAGGGTTGCTATGAGGGAGAGCGGGCTCTGGGGGTACATGTGCTGTATGGAAGGTGGCACCTGCCTGACTCTCACTCCTGGCTTTGCAGAGGGAGATGTACGCAAAGGTCTTTGAGAAAGACGCCGACCGGCACAGTGACTTCTCACGTCTGGCGCGGGTCCTGACCGGCAACAGCATTGCCCTGGTGCTGGGAGGAGGAGGGGCCAGGTAGGGCCTCAGGCATTCCTGTGGCACTCCTTTGCATCTTGGGGCAATCTAGCTCCCCGTGGGGAGAGTGGGTATTCACAGCCCAGCATTCCATAGGGATAGAACCCAGGAATCTTGACTCCCAGCCCCACGTCCCTGCAGGCCCAGGAATGTTGCCTCTCGGTAAGAGCTGGGACAGTGACCTGCTGCCCTCTGCCTGTTCTGGCAGCTCCATGGCAGGTTGCAGAGTTCTAGGCCAATACAGTGGCCCCAGGACAGGCTCCTTGCCTGCCATTGGGCTCTGACCCCTGGCTCTCCTCACAGGGGCTGCTCCCACATCGGGGTGATCAAGGCCATGGAAGAAGCTGGGATCCCCATTGACCTGATAGGGGGAACATCCATTGGCTCCTTCATCGGGGCTCTGTATGCAGAGGAGCGCAGTGCTGTGCGCACCAAGCAGCGTGCCCGCGAGTGGGCCAAGGTGAGGGCAAGGCCTGCTGGGAGGTGAGCTGTGGGGCAGGGCCAGACTTGGGAGGGTGGGAGCAGGAGGACTCCCCAAACCAGCCCTTTCCAGAGCTGCTACTCAGTGACCTAGCATTCTCCGCAGCTGTTGGTTGTCAATCCCAGGGCTGCACTGGGTTGCACCACCAGCAACTGCAATACAGAGATTCCAGTGTGCCTGAGGGGCCCTGTTGACCCTCCAGGCTCTCTGCTGCAGGCATCTCTGCCCATGCTGTGCAGCTCTGTGGGTTCAGAGGCAGAGCTGCAGGCTGCCTTTGGCCCTGGGAGACCTGCTTGACTTGGAGCAGAGCACCCCCCCAATGTGCCTCAGCATTGTGCTGCTAAGCGCGTGCAGTGGTGGTGGGGGGTCCAGTGGGAATTGCAGCCTCCCAACATCTCCAGTAACAACCTGTTATGCTAGTTGGCATTTGGTGCTGGGCTCACTTTGGCTGGAGGACATGCCACACCCCCACCAGTGGTTCCATAACTGGAGTGACAGTAAATGGGGCCCATGGGGCTGGTATGTCAAGAGGAGGGGTTGTGTCTGGGCACCATCCCACTTCAGGGCCATGTGGTTTGGCTTGCGGCTGGCTCCCCGACATTCCTCCCTGCTTGTCCCTGTGAGCCTGGACTGAGTGCGGCCTGTGCTGGGCTGTGCCCCACCCATGCGGTCACCCCTCGCCTTCCTTTTGCAGAGCATGAACTCAGTGTTTGAGACAGTTCTGGACCTTACCTACCCCATTACCTCCATGTTCTCTGGCTCAGCCTTCAACACCAGCATCAACAAGGTCTTCCAAGACAAACAGATTGAGGTAGGTGGGTCCAAGAAGCTGGACAGGGATCCTGGTGCAGAACACTCACAGTAGCCTCTTGCTGGGCAGCCTGGAGTGATGCCACTTTTGTATTGCCTGGAGCCTGGGCTTGTCCAGGGGGCATGGTGCTTTGCACAGCCCCACAGCGGCGTCCTGGGCCTGAACATGTCTCTGATCAGCCCCTTGTGCCCTTGCAGGATCTGTGGCTACCCTACTTCAACGTGACAACGGACATCACGGCCTCAGCCATGCGGGTCCACAAGGACGGTAAGCGCTCATGCCCGGAGCGTACCCCAGGTGTCTGGCTCTCTAGGCCCACTCTCATGAGCCTGCTCCCCACCCTGAGCCAGCAGCGCAGCACATGTGTGGGAACCGAAGTAATCGGCCTTGTTGGCTTGTCTCAGTACCTGCTGGCACTCTCCAAAGAGTCCTGTTGTGTGTGTGTGTGTCCGATGGGCATGGCCATGGTCTGCATGGCTGTGCCAGGCCTGAGCTCAGCAGTGCTGACCTTTGGGCACTCAGGCGCTGAGCCAATGCCTGTAAAGAAGGGAGCTGACACCCCCACTAGAGAGTGCCCCTGGCCTCCCGAAAGCTGTGCTTGTAACCCCGAGCCCCTATCCACTGGCATGGGCCACTCAACTGTGCCAAGCCATCCACTAACACAGCGAGGGGCTGGGCTGGGCGTGGCCATCTCGTTGGCCTTGTGGGTTTAAGAATGATGAGCTGAAATAAGAGACACTGCCTCCCTTATCTGCCCCCCCCCCCCGGCCATGGTAGAAGATGCTGTTGGTAGCATGGGGAGCATGAGGGCCCTGCTACCAGGGCTATGCTAGAGGCAGAACCAGGCTCTGTGAGACAGTCTCCTTCCACAGCAGTGCTTTCTTGGGGCAGCAAGGGGCGGAGGCACCACTGCAGGGAGCACTCAGCCTGAGCTGACTGGGCTGAACACCAGGCCGGGGGGGCTTCCTTCACCCATGCCCGTGCCCCAGGCAGCAGGAGCTGCTGGCTTCCCTAATGCCTGGCATCAGGACCTAGGATCTGCAAGCAGCCAGACACCATTCCTGCCCTTCTGGGTGAGGCAGGACCTCGGAGCAGCAAGGGCTGGCCTGGGCCTGCGGAACCCAAGCCCAAGAAATGCTGATGCTGCTCCAGGTCAGAGCTGGGGGCCACAGCAAGTCTGCAGGCAGGGATCCCCAGCACAGCAATGTGCACATGGGGCCCCCCCTGCCCATCCCCACACTCAGCCCCTTGGTCACTGAGCGGCTCCTCCCCACTTCCCTGCTTGTAACACTTCTGCTACTCACTAATCCTGATAATCCCACCACTCTTGATTGTGTGGGGAGAACACACGATGGGGCTTTGGATCTCACTAATCCCTCTGCATCCTGCCTGCCACGGCTGACCATGGGGCCAGCTGGATGACCTATTAGCAGTAGCAGGGCTGCTTTGGGTCAGTTCGAGGAGCTGGGGCAGCATTCTATCTTTGCCCTCAGGTGGGGGTGGCTGGGAGCTTCCAGGGGAGGTAGGTGGGAGGTGTGTGGCAAGGGAAAGCTGGGCAGACAAGGGGCAGTGTTTTGTCCCTGCACTCAGGTGGTGGTTGGGGGCTTTCAGGGGAAGGTGGGGGAATTTGTGTGGCAAGGCTGGGCAGACAAGAGACAACACTCTGTCCTTGCATGCAGGTGGGGGGCTCTCCGGGGAAGTAGGTCTCTGCCCTTCGTCCTCATCTTGTGCCTTGTCAGTTACGGGTGCCTGATCTCACCTGGGACATTGATCCATCCATGAGACACCCTGGCAGCTGTACCTGCCTGGCTCTCGCTCTGCCTGCTTGTCTGTCCTAATGCCAACTAACCCCCACTCATCCCTAACTCGCTGAGCACAGGCAGGAAGGGGAAGGGCTGACTCCGCTGTGCGTTTGTGTGTGTGAGTGAATGCTCTCTCTGGGGAGATGCCAGGAGGAGGCCTCCTCCCTGCCAGGACCCTGCTGTCCTACCCAGCTGGCATCCAGAGGCAATAATGAAAACCCTTCCCCCGAAGCCCATGGAGGGGAGGCTCTACCTCCCTGCTGCACCATCTCAGTATGTATCTCAGTCTCCTGGACCAGCAGCTCCCAGTGTGTGCCCTGGGCTTGCTCCAGTCACCATCTGCTCAATGTTCTGGTCACACTGGCTGGGGTTCTTCAGGGTTACAGGAGAGCACTCACTTGGGCTTCCAGCTCTGAGCCCTGGCAGCCTATTTCCGGGGGAGCTCAGCTCAATCACACTGCACCCTGTTTCCAATCCAGTCTGGTGCACCCTGCCAGGACCCCACCAGGCTGCTGCGAAGGCAGCTTAGCTGCTGGATTCCCAGGGTCTTAGCTGATTCCAGTCCTAGTCCCCAACTTGGGGTCATTTAGGTATATTCTGGGGGTGCACCCCGCTATCTAGCTTCTCTTCCTGGGCCCTGTGACTTCATAGCCCCTCGTCAGCTCCTGAGCTCACTGCCTATCCCTCAGATTCCCTCAGACTATGTCTAGACTGCAGGCTTCTTTTGGAAGAAGCTTTTCCCGAAGATCTCTTTCGAAAGAGAGCGTCCACACAGCAAAAGCGCATCGAAAAAGCGATCTGCTTTTTTGAAAGATAGTGTCCACATTGGTTGGACGCTATCTTGCATTTCAGCTGTGATTACTATGGAGGGAGTGGCCGCCAGGGCACCTGTGCTTTTTCCTCTTCTGAAAGAACTCCCTCTTCCCCATCCACACACGCCTTTTTTCCGAAAGAACTCTTTTGAAAAAAGGCTTCTTCCTTGTATAAGGCCTACCAATGTCGGAAAAACCCCTCTGTTCTTTCAGGGTTTTTTTTTGAAAGAATGCAATTGTAGTGTAGACGTAACTTCAGAAAAATGGCCATTTTTCTGAAAAAACTCTGCAGTGTAGACATACCCTGAATAACCTGAATGCCTTCTCCCAAACCCCTCCAAAATGGTGAGCTGCTGGGTCCCCTCTTCGAAGGCTCCAGACAAGGTGTAGCATAGGGGTGGGCAATAATTTTTGATTGGGGGTTTACTTCAGACATTTTTGAAGTGGCCCCTGGCCGGGGCCAGGACACTTCTGTGCTTCCCCGCCCGCAGGCCCTGATTGGTCTGTGGGTGGGGGAGTGTGCAAAGTTTTTGCCCCCTTTGTTCTGAACAGCTGGTGGTTCCCTCTAGGTGCCCATGCCCCTGGCGGTGTGCGAGGACTTCACACGCTCCCTCTCCTGCCCCCAGGTCAATCAGAGCCTGGGGGCGGGGAGAGTGCCTGCAAGGAGGCACCTCACTTAGTCACCTGCCGGCTGAGCAGTAGCTGGCATTTGACTCAAAGTGCTGAGCCTCTTGCAGGGCAGGAGGATACTTTGCGTGCTTCCCCCCTCGCTTCCAGGTCTTGATTGGCCTGGAGGCAGGAGCAGCAGCAGGGCTGCCACAGGCCAGATCAGCCCTCTTGGCAGGGCCGGATCCAGCCCACAGAGGCCCTTTTGCCCAACCCTGGTGTAGCACATAGCGCACTGGCCCTCTACCAGCTGTCTGACATTAGGGCTCCTTGCTTAAGCATGAGAAATAAAGCCTGAGGCTATAGAAAACATTGCTCCCTGAACACAGGGCCGCTTACTTGCTCCCCTGTTCCAGGCTGCCCTTCAGGGCACCAGGGAGGCAGGATCCCCTTCTCCAAACCTGGTTCCCTTGGCAGCCTCTCTTGAGATGTTGAAAAGCAGCAAAATCCCCCACCTACGCACCCAGACACTAAAACTGCTTCCTGCACCTGCCATGTACCTCCCTGGTCATCTTCACAGGTGAGCAGAATCCTCCCTGGTGGGATTGCCAAGCAACCAGTCCCCTGGCAAACCAGTTGTGTGTGTGTGGGGGGGGGGGGGGTGAGCCAGTGTCTTGGTTGGGTGTTTGTAGCCCAGTGACGGCCCACACCCAGCCCTGCACCACTGCCAGGGGTGCTATTTTGGGAGGGTAGGGCGAGGCAGCAGCCACGAGCTCTGGGATATGGGATGTGAGGGGAAAGTGCTTGCAATCTGTGGCTTACACGTGGCTGGTGAGCTGGTGCCTCTCCTGCCCTCCCAAAATGGCACCCTTGACCACTGCCTTACTGGCATGTCAGCCCAACAGGCATTGAAAAGCCACAGAGCCCCTGACAGCCACCTGGATTCATACCCTGCCCAGCCCCGCTCCCCAGCTGCCTTAACTCCAGGGTCCAGCAGCCCCTCGAGCACTGGTTCCAACATGCCCATGTGCCTGTTGCCAAGTAGTAAGCACGCGGCAGCCCTTCCCCTGCCAGAGAGAACCAGCAGGGCACTGGGGTAGCTTGAATAGCCAAGCCTAGTTGTCAGTGCAGCCACTAAGGGGATTTGGAATTGGTCCCTCCTCTGGTGGGAACAGGCGGATAGGTTTCTAGGCATGTCACAATGGCCTATCCGTGTATTACGGTGGGGGACACCTGTTTGAGGCTCTACCACATTCCTACATCCAGCCTGACTCCCCATGTCTGAGCCGGAGTGCCCTCTCCCTGCCAGCCTGGGGAGAGCTCCCAGCACTCCTGCTCCAGCGGGCATCTGGATTGCTGAGGCTTCTGTCATTGTCGTTTCCTGTCTTCTCTCCATCTGTGCTGTCCCCGTCCCCTGTGACTGTCTCCTCTCCCTCCAGCAGGCACTGTGTGGCGCTACGTCAGAGCCAGTGCATCTTACCCCCCCTACCTGCCTCCTCTCTGCGACCCCAAGGACAGCCACCTGCTTGTGGACGGCTGCTATGTTAATAATGTCCCAGGTCAGCATCATGCGCTCCTCGGGCCCTGGGCCACGGAGATGACCTGTGTGGCTTGGAAGGCTGGGCCAGGGTAGCAACAGGCCACAGCCCTTGCCTACCACTCATTGCCTTGACTGCCCCAAGTTGGGCTGCAGCGACCGCCTCCTTCCATGCCACAGCTTGTCCCTCCCTGGCAAGGGCTGGTTCTGACAGGCCTGAGGGCACAGGCTGGATCCCAGTGCCCCTTCCAGATATGTGCTGCTCAAGCTAGGAAATCTGCACCGCGCAGGGGCAGGCATTGGGAGCCTGTGCAACCAGGCCAGGTTCCCGGTCTCTCCTGAGGCCTTTGGGATTCAATCCAAGGCATCACCTGATACAGAGTCGGGGTAGGGCTGGCTGGGCTAGTCTCCCACTGGGCTCCAAGAGCCATGCCTGTCACTACGCTGTGCAGACTCCCCAGTCTGGGCAGGGGTGCCCTCCCTGCCCCGGGGCTCAGAGCCTGCAAGCGGCCGTCTCCTGACTGCGTCTGTTCCTGCCGGCTAGGCTCGCTGTGGCGGTATGTGCGAGCGAGCATGACCCTTTCCGGGTACCTGCCGCCACTCTGCGACCCCAAGGATGGCAACTTACTGATGGACGGTGGCTACATCAACAACCTGCCAGGCAAGTACCTGCCGCCAATGGAGACGCTGCTCACAGACCACGAAGCAGGCCGCTGGGGGAGGCACCTCTGCTTTCCTTTCCCTGTTGCCTGGCTCTGCCCTGGCACATATCTCCATTGCTGCCCCCGCTGGTTTCTCTGCAGCACTAGAGTCCTCTCCATCACTGAGCTAGGGCCCAGGCCTCCTGCCCCATGTGGGGGTGGAGGAATGTTATTGCTAAAGCCAGCAACTCACCCAAAGTGAGGATCCTGCTCAGGGAGGGAGCTTCCCTCCCACCCATAGGCTACGTCTACACTGGCATGAATTTCCGAAAATGCTTTTAACGGGAAAGTTTTCCGTTAAGCATTTTCGGAAAAGTGCGTCTAGATTGGCAGAATGCTTTTCCGCAAAAGCACTTTTTGCGGAAAAGCGTCCGTGGCCAATCTAGACGCGGTTTTCCGCAAAAAAGCCCCGATCGCCTTTTTTGTGATCGGGGCTTTTTTGTGGAAAACACTACTGTGCTGTCTACACTGGCCCTTTTGTGCAAAAGTCTTTCGGAAAAAGACTTTTGCCCAAATGGGAGCAGCATAGTTTTTCCGGAAAAGCACTGGTGATTTTAGATGAGATCGTCAGTGCTTTTCCGGAAATTCAAGCGGCCAGTGTAAACAGCTGGCAAGCTTTTCTGGAAAAGCAGATGATTTTCCGGAAATCTTGCCAGTCTAGACACAGCCATGCTCTGCAGGGCTGGTGCATCACCTTGGTCCATGGCCAGCTGGGCAGGTTCATGTTATGTTCCTTCTCCACTGGCTGCTTTGCATTCTTGCTGCCTGCTCCCTGTAGCAACACAACTGGGGAATAGGCTTGGGGGTGGGGTGTCACCTTGCTTTGTCTCTCCCTTGGAGCTAGCCTGAGAGCTGGGCCCAGCCTGGGTGAGGACTTCTTAACCTGGAGCAGAGACCCTGGGGGAATCCTAGGCAGCCCCTACCTGGAACCACAGTCAGGTCTGTGCCTGTGGAGATACTGAGCTTTTCCAGGGCCCAAGCCTTTAGCCCTGGCCCCCAACTTCCTGAGCAGGAACTGCGGGAGGCTCATTTCAGAGACTCTGGAGGATGGGACCTCCGGTCCTATGGAATCAGCATGCTCTTGTAGCCAAGAAGGATAATGGCATATTAGGGTGCATTAGTAGAAACATTGCCAGCAGATCTAGCAAAGTAATTATGCCCCTTTATTCAGCACTGGTGAGGCCACATCTGGAGCATTGTGTCCAAAGCTGAGTCCCCCATATTCGAAAGGATGTGGACGCATTGGAGAAAATCCAGCGGAGGGCAACAAAAATGATTAGGGGGCTGGAGCACGTGACTTATGGGAAGAGGCTGAAGGATTTGGGCTTGTTTAATCTACAGAAGAGTGAGGGGGGATTTGACAGCAGCCTTTAACTACCTGAAGGGAGGATCCAAAGAGGATGGCGAGAGGCTGTTCTCAGTGGTGACAGATGGCAGAACGAGGAGCAATGGTCTCAAGTTACAGTGGGGGAGGTCTAGGTTGGATATTAAGAAAAACTATTTCCCTAGGAGGGTGGGGAAGCACTGGAAGCCCGGGCTGAGAGGATTTAGTTGGGGTTGGTCCTGCTCTGAACAGGGGTTTGGACTTGATGACCCCCAAGTCTCTTCCAACCCTAGGATTCTATGATCAGGCTCCCCTTGCAGCAGTGTGAAGCTGTGCTGGGCTCAGTTTCATGCATCAGCACCTGCAATCCTTGTTTGTAGCCACATGGCACCGGTGTAGTTCTGCAGGTCCATTTTTGTTGCTGATGCTCAGCAGCAGGGAACTCGTGAGTAGGCAGGCTCCATGAGTGGTTCCCATTGCTACAGCAGTAGCTGGGCTGAGTGTGGCCCTGTCAGGGCCTGGAATGTCCCTGTCTCCCTGCAGCCCCTGCAAGGAGGGGTCTTTCCCATCTCCTACAGGGAAATGGTTGCTCCCAGGTTCTGTTTGTGGCCAGGCAATGGTCCCAGACTTCTTCCCCTCGGTGCAGCAGGCATATTCCCCTGTCCTCATTTCCCAACTGCCTGTCCTGTGCCCCCAGGGCTTTGTGTCTGCTCCCTTCAGGGCCACCCCTACTATTGCTGCCAGCCACTCACATTCAGGTCCTCACCACCAGCCCCCGCTATCTGGGAATCCCGGGATACCCCCAGTGCTGTACCAGGCCCCAAGCCTCCTCTTTTTTCAAGTGTGAGCTCCACAACTCCAAGACGTCAGGCTTCAGTGCCCTTGCTTCTCCCTAGAGCTCCCCAGAGAGGGTGGAGAGTAGACCCCTGTGAGTGACCTTACCTCCTTAGATTGACAATGACACAACACAGCCTGTTCAGAGTGCACCCTCTCCATTAGTCACCTGAGCTCCCGGACTGAGGGAGTCAGGATGGTCTGAGCTCAGAGCCTGTGTTAGTAGCAGCTTCTACTCCACACCCCTCTGTTCCCAGTCGTCTGGCTGGGCAGCAGCTCTCTTAGCACCATTCGCATACCTAGACCTTCTCCCTTGGTCTCACCTGCTGTCCTGCTGTGCGCCCCTCAGCTCCCAGTCTATAACAGTCGTGATCTGCCATTGTGTCTCTGAGGCAACTTGATCCAAGAGGGGATGGTTCATTCAAACCACCTCAGGCTTGCATAACACCCACACCTCCTCTCTCAGCTCCTTGTTCGCCCCTTCACACACTTTCCAAAAATATTACAAAAACTCCCAGGGAAGCCTTCAGCCCATGCAGTGCAGCTACTGGTCAGCCTTCCAGGTGACCCTCCCAGCCTTGGGCGAAGGCTTCTGTTTCCAGTTACCTTGCCAATTCCGTGGAGCCTGACTGCACGGTGCTTGGGACACCATTGGCAGTCACAGCTTTGGGTAAGGCCTCTCTCTGACAGACGGCTGTGAACACGGCTCCAGCAGCTGTGCTCTGTCTCTTGAGCTGTACGGAGCCCTCCCCAGCGCTGCCATGAGACGTCCCTGCCAGAGCTCAGCAGGGGGCAATCTTGCTACAGCCTGTCTGGCCAGGGATCCTTGCATGGGATGAGTTGCTGATTCCTAGCACCCTCTGAATGTGCCATGGTGGGGAGCTCCCAGGTGAGGCCGAGCCAGCAAGGGGAGGCTGGATGAGCTGGACCAGCCTTTCACGCTGTCAGAAGGGGGATGAGAAAGATTTGACCATGATGGACTGTGCACTGGGAAGCGACCCACCTGGCAAGCTGGGCAGTATTAGTGGGAAGGTGTCCCTGGTGCTGCAGAGCCACCCCCATTTGTCCCGCCCACTCGTCCTGTGCACGCCTCGTGTGCAATTGGGAATGAGGGCAGAAAAACTGTTGCTGCAAACCTAGCTTTGCTCCCCACCTCCTGCTTGTGACAGGTTTTGCCCTGCTTCCCTGCTGCCCTCAGCCTTGGGACTGCCCTAATGGCAACAGGCAATGCCACTGTCTGCATGGGGCTGCCAGGCTGCCACCCCTGACACGTGCTCTCTGACACCAGCGGATATTGCCCGGAACATGGGTGCCAAGACGGTGGTCGCCATTGATGTGGGCAGCCAAGACGAGACTGACCTCTGCAACTATGGTGACAGCCTTTCTGGCTGGTGGCTACTTTGGAAACGCCTCAATCCCTGGGCCCAGAAGGTCAAGGTGAGCCCTACCCTGGGGGCCTCCCTGCTCAAGAACCCCCTCCAAGGGGGGACCTGCCCCATTTCCTGATGCCTCCAGACACCCCATCCCGGGCACCTGGGCCACCCGTCCTGTGTTATAGGCTGAGGGACACATGGAGGGTAGCAAGTTGCCTCCCCCCTAGGGCTGGGCCTGTTCACCTCCTTTCCCCCTCCCATGCACAAACCCTTCCCATCTGGGAGGCCAAGGGCAGGAAGGGTGGGAGGCCCCAATCTGCAGGGGGGAGTCTGTGCTCAGCTGGCAATGCGGAGGATGGGAAGCTGCAGTGTGGGCTGGGGGCTGTGCTAGGCCAGGGGTGGAGAGGATGCGAGGCTCTAATGTGGGCTGAGGGCTCTGCCCGGGTGGGGGAGGGAGACGCTGTGCTTGGGGGGAGGAGGGGAGCAACAACTGCAGGTGCTGGCAGGATCCCTTCTGTCACAGACCCTGTTGTGCCAGGAGCACAAGCCCCAGGTAAACATGTGGGCCTGCCTTGGCAGCCAGGTGCCTTCCTTCAGGCTGTCAGCTGAGCACAGCCACTTCTGATGCCCCAGTAGCAGCTGCTGGACTCCAGCTTGCCTCAGCTGGTGGGAAGGGGGTGGAGGGGATGAGGTGAATTCAGACCTGCAGGGAACAGGAGGGACTTACTCCTGCAGCCGCCTGCCCAGGCTGCTATGTCCCCCCTTCCATTCTTTAACTACAGGTGCCTGACATGGCAGAGATCCAGTCACGCTTGGCCTATGTGTCATGTGTGCGCCAGCTGGAGGTGGTAAAGTCGAGCTCCTACTGTGAGTACATTCGTCCGCCCATTGACCGCTTCAAAACCATGGACTTCGGCAAGTTCGATGAGATCTATGTGAGTCCAGTCAGCCTGGGCTGTGGGGTAGGATGGGGAAGGGTGCAGGACCCCATCTGGGTGGGGCTGGTGCATAGCCGAGGGCAGGAAAGGTGGGAGGCCCCAGTCTGGGGGGGTGTCTGCTCAGCTGGCAATGCGGAGGATGGGAAGCTGCAGTGTGGGCTGGGGGCTGTGCTAGGCCGGAGTGGAGAGGATGCGAGGCTCTAATGTGGGCTGAGGGCTCTGCCTGGGAGGGGGAGGGAGACGCTGTGCTTGGGGGGGGTTGGATTGGAAATCTGATGGCCACCCTTGTGGGGCTGCAGACCCCCTGCTGCATCGGAGTGTCCAGGACAAATGACTGTCTCACGTTGCTCTGCAGCGGGCGTAGTCTGGCCTGGCCAGCCCTCTCCATAACTGGCTGGGTCCCCCGAGTGGCCCTTCACCCTGCCCATCCTCTCCTGCAGGATGTGGGCTACCAGCATGGCAAAGTGGTGTTCAGTGGCTGGAGCCGCGGCGACATCATTGAGAAGATGGTGAAGGACCGGCGCTCAGCTGACTTCTACGAGAGCAAGCGCATGGATGTGAGCTACGGGCACGGGCTGGGGGATGGGCAGTTGCAGTGTGTAGCTTTGTCATGCTCCAGCCACTTTTGTGCCAGGCTGATGTTTTTACAGTGCCTGGCACAGCAGCCATCTCAGCCCTGGTGCCCCAAGAGGTAGGGCTGGGGACTCCAAGGGGGCGCCGGGGGCTTGGCAGGGAAGTGCCCTCCCTTGTCAGTGCAGACCCCAGTTCCAGCAGGGCTCTGCTCCATGGGGTGGGAGCCTGACCCAGGAATTGACTTGCCTCTGCCCCCCACTCCGTGTGCTCACCTCCCAGAGGCATCCCAGCCACCCACTCTCCAGCTCAGCACACATAGCACTTCCTCCTTGTGTCCCAGAGCCAAGGGCTGCCTGGCCAGGGAATCGCAAGCCTGGTTCTTGTCCCCAGGTACTGACTTGCCCCAGTGCGGGGTTCACTGATCTGGCTGAGATTGTGTCTCGCATCGAGCCAACCAAGAACTACCTGTCTGATGGCTACGCTGACGGTGAGTGGGAGCAAGGGGGAGAGGTGTGCGAGGCTGGGGGTGGGAGGACTAGGGCTTGGATATAGCTTGGGAGCTGTGGGCTGGGTTTGAGAGGGGCCAGGCCAGAAGCAGCTGCCAGCCCCGTGTTTGCTCCCGTCCCAGGTGAGGAGTCTGACTACCTGACGGAGTATGAGGAGGAAGGGCTGGATCCCGCACGGGGAGAAGAGGAGCTGCTAGTGCCAGCTGAGTGGACCCACACTGAGGTATTGAGACTAAGCTCTGGCTCCTGAGCCTGGGGGGTGCTGGGTCCAGCTGTCTCTCCTGAGGCTCTCACTGCCCCTTGCCTTCTCCAGCTGGGGGGGCTGGCCCAGGTGGAGCTCCATCTGTGCCCCTGATCTAGCAGCTATGAGGGGCACTCGTCTCATGCTGTGGCTCGTGCCCCAGAGAGTAAGGGTGGATCAGGATTCCCCTGCCCCTGCTGGCACCATGATCCCCTATTCTGCGCAGGCATGGGACCTCCCAGGGTTGCTCTCCACACTGGGGGAGGGGTTTCAGCTCTCACGCCCTATGCCAGTTCCTGGGCTTCTCATACTCAGAGTGGCATTGTTCAGATCCATGGGGAGGGAGTGGGAAATGAACCTTCTCCTCTTGAGTAGGGGGATCAGCCCCACTCACCACTTGTCTGGACCCAGATGTGGCCTAGGAGATGTTGCTTGAGAGCAGGTGGGTTCCCCTGGGCATGTGCATTGTCCTTTACCCAGCTCTCTCTACACAAGCTGACGTCCTGCCATGGTTCGCAAGGGAGAGGGCGGCTGCCCTCAGGGCCGTGCTCCTGGACCCCAGCGGGGTCTCACTCCGGGGCTGAGGGGTTGTGTGCGCTCTAGCCTGAGCTCACACTCAACCCGGAGCCTACGGGTCCTTCCTGGCCTTGAGGGCATTAGACTAGGGGTGAGGGGCCCCCTTGGCTGGCCCCCCGCCTTCCTCAAGGCTGGGTCTGGGCCCTCACACGGTATCTTCTCCCTCCAGGATGAGAAGAGTCTGCGGCATCGCAACTGCCTCTCCCAGGAGCTCTCCCCACCCAAGGAGTGAGCCCAGCCACCTTCTCCTGGCCTGGAAGAGAATGATCCTGCAGGCCCAGGGCCCATCCTGCGCTACTCAGTTAATGGCTAACGGCTCTGCTGGGACCAGATCTTCCAGTATGCAGTGGGACCCGGCTCAGGCTTGCCTCAGCGTGGAGTGGGGGCCACTGGGCACAGCCAGTACTGGAGCCGAGCCAAGCCAACCCTGCTGCAGTTCTGGGGACCACAGTTACTTGCAACAGGCTGTGCTGCTCACCCCAGGGCTCTGTGTTACCTCACTGACTGCAGGGCCCAGTGCAGCAGCCTCTGCTGGTAAGAGGTGGGGGTCCCCCCCCACACACACCCACACTTGCTGCTCCCTGGAGTCCTATGCTCCCTTCACCTGCCTCCTGCCTGCCTCAGAGGATGAGGCTGGCAGCCAGGGCCCTGCAGCTCAGCGCTCCCTGCAGGCTGCCTTGGCTCAGCTCCCCCAAGAGGAGGTGCCTGAGGGGGAGGTAGCTGGCGCCAAGCCCTTCTACCCGTTTCTCTTCCCCTAGATTATCTGACAGCCTGAACACTGCACTGAGCCCCGCAGCCTGAGGGCTACTGCCTCTCCCTCCCACCCTGTGCACTGTGAAGCAGCAGTGTCATTTCCCTCCTCCCTGTGACTGTCCCTCACCCTCTCTCCTGCAGCTGCTTCCTCGTCCCAGACCTACCCTGCCCCCGCAACAGAGGCTAGTGGGGGCAGGGATGGCACCCAGCCCTCTTCCCTTGCCTGGTCTCTACTGAGAGCCAGGGGATCCATGGCCAAGGCTGGGCCGATCAGGGAGTGGTGAGTGTTCTAGGCCACAGCCTTGTTCCCTTGATGTGTAAACCAGACTGCTATTCCCAGGCAGCAAAGCCTGAGTTCACCAGGCAGGGACCCCCCAGATCCTGGGCCGTCCCCGTTCCCCCAACCTGAGCTGCTGCACCTCCTCCAGGAACCCTCTGCCATGGAGCGCCATCCCCCTGCTCGTCCCAACTGCAGCCAGGCTGGGGGCAAATTAATGCAAGATGCTACTTATGTTTATTAAATTATTGCTGTTGGGTAGGAGCTGGCCTAGCAAGGGCTAGACGCTGGGATTTTGTTTATTTTTCATTTAAAAGAAACCTGCTTGTGGCTGCCAGAATAAAACTTCCCCTGGCTGATTGACTGTCACTCAGCCAGCTCCCAGGGAGGTGTGAGAGTGGGGGGGCTGCCCTCCAGCCAGGCCAACTGAGAAGCACAGCTGCCCTGCTCTGGGTAGCTTGTGGGATTGGCTTGTTCCCTCAGTGCCACCAGTCCTAGGCGCTGTTCCTTTCCCCAGAGGGGAGGAAACTGGGGCTGGCCCTTCAGTTCAGTGCAGGGGAGGTCAAAGGTGTTCCCAGCTCCACCCTGTGCTGTGCTGCGCTGGGGCCTAGCGCCTGTGCTCGCTAGGCCACGTTCATGGCCTCCTGCCCTGTGCAGGGTCAGCTCCCTAGAGATCCATGGGCTACATCTAGACTGGCATGATTTTCCACAAACGCTTTTAACGGAAAAGTTTTTTATTAAAAGCATTTGCGGAAAAGAGCGTCTAGATTGGCAGGACACTTTTCTGCAAAAGCACTTTTTGCGGAAAAGCATCCGTGCCAATCTAGTCGTACTTTTACGCAAAAAAGCCCGGATGGCCATTTTCGCGATTGGGGCTTTTTTGCGCAAAACAAATCTGAGCTGTCTACACTGGCCCTTTTGCGCAAAAGGGACTTTTGCCCGACTGGGAGCAGCATAGTATTTCCGCAAGAAGCACTGATTTCAGACAGTGGGAAGTCAGGGTTCTTGCGGAAATTCAAGCGGCCAGTGTAGACAGCTGGCAAGTTTTACCAGTCTAGACACAGCCATGGTGTGTGGGACATCCCTTTCCTTCTGCCCACCTGGCTGCAGTGCCAATGGGCCCTGATGCCTGGGTCCAGCAGCTGCGCAAGTGTCTCTGCTTCTCCCAGGCAGGGGGAGCCCTACGGCTGACTGCCCAGCAAAGTCCTGGGAGCTGCTCCTGGGGTGGCTCTAATTGCAGGAAGCCCTGGCCTGGGACCAGCTGCAGCTCAGAGGTGCATGTCAGCACAAGCTCTTCCCGGGGAGCTACAGGCCGAAGTGTTGCTGGCATGTAGCTTCCGGCTTCTGCAGTTACTCTTGGTCTAGTAGCAGCAAGGAGAAAGGGCAGGGTCCTTGTAGATGGCTGACCATGGCTAACTCAGAAGCCCCCCCCCCCCCCCCCCATCTGCTGGAGCTTCTCAGCTGCTCCACAGTCCCTGCCTCTGGCTCACTTGGCAGCAATACCTTAGGCCCACTGCTCCAACTGATGCAGCCCAGTCTCACTTCCAGCAGGAATCCACGAGCTGCCCATAGGCTGCACTTTATGGCAAAGCTCAGACCTACCCGGAGGTCCAGCCCTGTTTCTGCACCCCAAGAGCCACATTACCCAGACACCAGCCTGCCCCCGCCCCCAGCAGCAGGAACCCCGCAGGTGGGCAGCTGAGAGCTGCTTACACTAAATCTAGACCTGTCATGCTTCAAGGGTTCACAGCTGCTCTGTGACTGCTGCCAGTGACCAGGCATGTGGCTTTCCACCTGCTGCCTGTTCAGGCCTAGGGAGCAGGAGCTGGGGCTCCTAGCAAAGCCAAGACTCAGTCACTAGCCCTCTCCACCCACTCCAGGCGCAGACCCTGGCCTGGAACCATCTTCCCCTCTGCTAGTTGCTGGCCCACGTTGCTGACACCGGGCAGTATCTGCCCCCTTAGCATTGGATGCCTGGCCATGCTGCTGCAGCCCTGGATCACCCCACAGGTGCCAGAGGCCGACAAGGCTTAAAGCTGAGCTGGGGGTATGGGTCCACAGCCCCCAAGTACCCAGGCCTGTTGGAGGCTGTTTGGAGCAGCTTTACATTTCCAGGCAGAAGAAACAGAGCCTGCTAGCAGTTTCCATCGCAGTGGCTGGTGTGTCAGCACAGCGGGAGTGAGATTGGGACCAGAGCTGGGATCAAAGGGGTGATGCTTTGGGACAGCAAACTGCCCTCTGGGGCAGTACACAGCAAACAACTGCACCTGCTGAGATGAGGAAGATGGCTAGAAGGCCGGGCCCAGCGGGTAGTGATCAACGGTTCGATGTCAGGATGGCGGTCGGTTTCTAGTGGAGTGCCCTAAGGTTCGGTTCTAGGACCGGTTTTGTTCAACATCTTTATTAATGATCTGGATGAGGGGATGGATTGCACCCTTAGCAAGTTTGCGGATGACACTAAGCTGGGGGGAGAGTTAGATACGCTTAAGGGCAGAGATAGGGTCCAGAGTGACTTAGACAAATTGGAGGATTGGGCCACAAGAAATCTGATGAGGTTCAACAAGGACAAGTGTAGAGTCCTGCACTTGGGACGGAAGAATCCCAAGCATTGTCACAGGCTGGGGACCTACCAGCTAAGTAGCAGTTCTGCAGAAAAGGACCTGGGGGTTACAGTGGATGAGAAGCTGGATATGAGTCAACAGTGTGCCCTTGTAGCCAAGAAGGCTAATGGCATATTAGGTTGCATTAAGAGGAGCATTGCGAGCAGATCCAGAGTTGCCATCATTCCCCTTTATTCGGCTTTGGTGAGGCCATATCTGGACTATTGTGTCCAGTGCTGGGCCCCCCCATTACAAAAAGGATGTGGACGCATTGGAGAGGGTCCAGCGGAGGGCAAGCAAAATGATTAGGGGGCTAGAGCATATGACTTATGAGGAGAGGCTGAGGGACTTGGGTCTGTTTAGTCTGCAGAAGCGAAGAGTGAGGGGGGATTTGAGAGCAGCTTTCAACTTCCTGAAGGGAGGTTCCAAAGAGGATGGAGAGAGGCTGTTCTCAGTAGTGACAGATGGCAGAACAAGGAGCAATGGTCTCAAGTTGTGGTGGGAGAGGTCCAGGTTGGATATTAGGAAAAATTATTTCCCTAGGAGGGTGGTGAAGCACTGGAATGGGTTACCTAGGGAAGTAGTGGAGTCTCCATCCCTAGAGGTGTTTAAGTCTCGGCTTGACAAAGCCCTGGCCGGGTTGATTTAGTTGGGATTGGTCCTGCCTAGAGCAGGGGGCTGGACTTGATGACCTCCTGAGGTCTCTTCCAGTTCTATGATTCTAGGGGACAGCTGGCCCTTCTCACATCGACTGGCGCAGACCAGGGTGCCGACACTGCACACGTTCGCATACACGGTAGTGGCAACAAAAGCTCCCACACTGATAGCCTGGGTACCATGGCCCAGGTGCTTGTGCCCAGCAGGCATTCCCCACTGGGGCACTTGGTGCAGCTCACGCCACCCACTGCAGCACACCGGACATTTCATACGTTTATTTTTACTTCATGACAAAACATTTTAGAAAGTTCATTAGATGCCACCAACCCGCAGCCCACCCCACCTGTGCCTCCACCCAGCCCCTCCCCTGCACAGCTGTAGAGTGGGGTTTGGCTTGGCTGCAGTCACAGCCCAGGCAACACCAGCCAGTAAAAAGGGAGAAACATGGGGCTCAGGCACTGCCTTGATACAGTTCCCATTCCCTAAGCCTCATCCTGCAGGAAGCACTGCTCCATGTCTGCCACTTGGGCCTGGAGAAGCTATGGCTACTGGCAACAATTTTACTCACACTCAGCAAACTGAGTCACCTGGCCCAGCTTCCACACTCCTGGGCAGTGGCCTCTGGGCAGGACTGGATCAGACCAGCATAGGGGTGTGGGAGTCATCGGATGCCTGTGACTGTCCTCAGGGAGGGAATGTCACTCAGCAGCATGCACCCGCTGATGCAGGAGGAGGTTGGAGCTGCGGGTGTAGCCACGCCCACACTCCCCACAGCGGAAGGGTTGCTCCCCAGCATGGGAACGCTGGTGGCGGAGCAGGGCCGAGCGGTGTCGGAAGCAGCATCTGCACTGGGGGCACTCATGAGGTTTCTCGCCTGTGTGCCGCCGGCGATGCTCCACCAGGCTGGCCAGCTGGGCAAAGTGGCACCCACACTGGGCGCAAGCATAGGGACGCTCCCCACTATGTGTGCGCTGGTGCGCAGCCAGTGCTGAGCGGTGCCCAAAGGCCTGGCCACACTGGCTGCAGCAGAACGGCTGCTCTCTGCTGTGTGTGCGCCCGTGCTCCCGCAGGTGTGCCAACTGAGAAAAGCGCCGCCCACACTCAGCACAGGCATGCGGTCGGGTGCCTGTGTGGCCCCGCTGGTGCCGCAGCAGATTGGCACGGTCAGCAAATGCACGGCCACAGTCAGGGCAGGTGTGGGGGCGCTGGCCAGCATGGGCACTGCGCTGGTGTTGGCGCAGGTAGGAGCTCTGTGTGTAGCTGCGCCCGCACTCACCACAGCGGTGGGGGCGCTCACCAGTATGCACTAGCTGGTGCCGCAGCAGTGTGGCACTCAGGGCAAAGGCTTTGCCGCACACCGGGCAGGGGAAGGGACGTTCACCTGTGTGCACTAGCTGGTGCCGGAGCAGGTGTGCTCGCTGGCGGAAGCAACGGGGGCAGTCGGGGCAGGAGTGGGGGCGTTCAGCACTGTGGGTCTGCAGGTGCCGTGCCAGCGTGGAGCGCAGCCCAAAACTCTTGCCACAGTGAGCACAGGCATGGGGGCGCCGATTGGCATGGGCCCCCTGCTGGTGCTGCACTAGGTGGGCGCTCTGCCGGAAGCTCTGCCCACACTCCCCGCAGCGGTAGGGACGCTCACCACTGTGCACTCGCTGATGCACCAGCAGTGCTGAGCTGCCAGCAAAGGCTTTGCCACATGCCAGGCAGGGGAAGGGGCGCTCACCCGTGTGTGCCCGTTGATGCGTGACCAGTGCCGCATGGTCACAAAAGCCTTTGCTGCAAGTGGTGCAGACATAGGGCCGCTCACCCGCGTGCAGGAGCTGGTGCCTTGTCAGCGTGGCACTCTGCCGGAAGCTCTTCCCACACTCACTGCATTTAAAGGGCCACCTGACTGTGGGGTCTGTGCACTGTGCCAGCTCTGCATCAGTGCTGCACCCTGGCACAGCCTCCTCCTCTCTGGCACTGCCTCCTGGTGCAGCCTCCTCTGCGCCCATGGTAGGGTCTTTGTGCCATGCTCCCCCGGCCAGCTCCACACCAGTTTTAGTGCCACCTCTTATTGGTGCAGCATCCTCTGGCCCAGCCATGCTTGCCAGCCTCTCACCTGCAGGAACAAATGGGCAATGAGGGATGCGCTGTTCCACAGGAGGCTGTCTAAGACTAGCGCCCCCCCACGGCAGACAGCCTGAAGCACCACCCATGTGGCTCCACCCCTTCCTGGAGCTGGGATTGTAGGAGGCAGTCACATCGCTTGCAGCTTTTTCAGGCTGCTGCAGACTCAGGAAGGCGTCGGCACCACCCAGCTCACATTCATGAGCTTTCTTTGCCTGTGAGTGGGCTAGAAAACATTTGCTTTCTCAGTGAGAGCCAAGATCTGGGTCAGAACTGCTGCTGCCTTCTCCCAGCGCTGCGTGAGTGCTAAAGCAAAGGGAACTGGTGGTGCAATAGATACAGTGGTGTACACACACCAGGGAAAAGGTGCTGACAATCCCTGAGAAGCGCAAGGCCAGGAGGGCTCACAGGTGGCTTTAGATGGTTTCAGCTGTGCCAAGCCCTCTCAACTGGACTTATTTATCCCTCACCTATTTGGAAGCCTGTTTGGCTTTCATCATCCTCACCTTTGCTGAGACCTGGGACTTGCAGCTCTTCCCCTCGCTCCATCTGCTGTTGGGATTGAGAATGGAGTGGACAGGATCCAGGTAAATACCTGCCCAGCATAGCGTTCATCTCCCACTCTTGGCTGGTCTGGACAGGACAGCCAGGACACACCCCTGGAAACACAGGAGGGTCAATTCAGATACAAATGATCAGCCCACTAACATAGGTAGAAAAATTCCCTGCCAGTTCCAGAGATGAACCAAACCAGCTCCGTGCAACATCAGGACTAGTGGGAAACAGCTCATCTTGTGCCATGAGAACCAGCTTTGTGCAACAGTGCAAGCCAGGGAAGTGCCGATTACTGGCTAGCCCAATCCTACCAGAGAGTAAGACTCACCCATGGGGCAGAGAGCCAGTGCTTCCCTCAGTCACAAGGGGTTGGCAGGGACTCCTGCACTTTCCAGCATGCCCAGGCTCTGCAGGAGAAATAGACCACGACCTTCCCAAAATGTCCCAAACCAGCTCTACAGGGAAAAGCTCTGTGGTGCTTCAGAGCCACAAAGCTCTGAGTAGGCACCCATTGGAAACATCTGGCAGCAACAGCCCATTCAACTCAAGCTAGGGAGGAAGTGCCTCAAACTGACAAGGAAACCCCTCTCACATCAAACCCAGGCACACCTGGACTGACGCCCCTGCGGCTGCGACAGCACCCCAACTCCTTGGAATAAGGAGAGTCTCTGTTCTGTGCTTGTGCAGGGCCCAGCACCCTAAGGCCTGGTCTCCAAGGGTACGTCTACACTACAACGTTAATTCGAACTAACTTAGTTCGAATTAGTTAATTCGAACTAAGCTAATTCGAACTAACGCGTCTAGAACTAAAAACTAGTTCGAATTAGCGTTTTTCTAATTCGAACTAGCATGTCCACATTGAGTGGACCCTGAACCGAGGTTAAGGATGGCCGGAAGCAGTGCCGGCAGGGCATCAGAGGAGGACTTAGAGCGTGGAGCTGCTGTCTCAGGCTAGCCGAGGGCTGCGCTTAAAGGGACCCGACCTCCACCCCGGACAGACAGTTCTAAGGGGTGCCCCGCTTGCAAAGCAGTCCTGGCTTGGATTGCCCGGACTACCCACACTGGGCACATCACACCACTCGGCCATCAGCCCGGCTGCACTTGCCGCAGGCTGCCATCTGGGGAGAGGGGGTAATTGGGGGGCTGCAGGAGAGCTTCCACCCCCAGAAGCCCGCAGAGCCAGCCCAGTCCTCCCCATCGGGGGCTCGTACCCCATTCCTCCCTCACCTCCTTCCACTTACCCTTCCCTAGTCCCCCTTCTTATTGATGTACAAAATAAAGATAACATTTCTTCCAACATTGACTCTGTCTTTATTGAACAAAACTGGGGGAGACTGGGAAAAGGAGGTGGGAGAGGGGAAGAGAAAGGCTGGGAGAGGGGAGGGCAACTAACATGATCAGGGGTTGGGAACAGGTCCCAGATGAAGAGAGGCTACAGAGACTGGGACTGTTCAGCTTAGAAAAGAGGAGATGGAGCGGGGACAGGATAGAGGTCTCTAAAAGCAGGGGTTGGGTGGAGAGGGTGCATACAGAAAAGTTCTTCATGAGTTCCCATAAAGAAGGACTAGAGGACACCAAAGGAAAGGAATGGGTAGCAGGTTTCAAACTAGTAAGAGAAAGTTGTTGTTCACAAAGCAAATAGTTAACCTGTGGAACTCCTTGCTGCAGGAGGCTGTGAAGGCTACAACTACAACAGAGTTGAAAGGGAAGTGAGATCAAGTCATGGAGGTTGGGTCCATGGAGTAGTCTTAGCCAGGGGGTAGGAGTGGTGTCCCTGCCCAAAGTTTGTGGAAGGCTGGAGAGGGATGGCATGAGACAAATGGCTTGGTCACTGTCTTCGGTCCATCCCCTCCAGGGTCCCTAGGGTTGGCCGCTGTCGGCAGACAGGCTACTGGGCTAGATGGGCCTTTGGTCTGACCCAGGACGGCCATTGTAAGCTCAGGGCTCAGGGTCGAGGGTATCAGTGGACCCCCTTGATTTTCATGCACACCTGCTCCTGGGTGGCCAGGCTGGCAGCTCTGATGCCCTAAACGGCCACTTTCCTGTGCCTAGTGCGGAGATCGTGGACGAGGTCCACGATGTCCGCACTAGCCCAGGAAGGTGCCCGCCTCTTGCAGTCCAGGGCAAGCTCCCGGGAGGCGCCAGCCTGGTCCCGGGAAGAGGGGGTGGGCTGGGGGACATCGGGTGGGTGGCTCTGTGCCGTGCCAGGTGCAGGGTCTGCTGGCTGGGTGCTGGCAGGCTTGCACCTGGCACGGGCACCGTAGCCAGCCCGTGCCCCTTTAAGGGGTCCAGGGCCGGGAGGGGGGCATAGAGTTTCCCTGGTGTTGGCCAGAGTGGCCACCAGGGAAACCTGGGGAGGGCTAGCCTCCCACTAGTTCGAATTAAGGGGCTACACACCCCTTAATTCGAACTAGTAAGTTCGAACTAGACTTAGTCCTCGTAAAATGAGGTTTTCCTAGTTCGAACTAAGCACTCTGCTAGTTCGATTCAAATTCAAACTAGCGGAGCGCTAGTGTAGCGGCTATGAATGTTAGTTTGAACTAACATTGTAGTGTAGACATACCCCAATGGACTCTTGAGTGCTACTGCTGGCCAAAGAGCAATTGCCAGTGTCATGGGTTGAATCACAGAAGTCCTCTTAAGGTTGTTCCCTGGTGTACTGCTCATGCCACTGATGCCTGCCTTCCCGCTCTCTGGGGTTCCCCACCACTCTGTCCTACTAGGCCAGATCCTCTGGCCTCCCCCACCCAAACCACCAAGTTGTGGTTACCACCCACCTTGCAGACCAACACAGACACTAAACACGTTCAGCTCTGAGAGGGCTCAGCACTGAGGAAACCAAACCCCAAATGGGACTAAATCCAAAATAAATCCAGCTTACCCTGGGTTAAAAGTTTTGCGCAGAGAAAGTTCATAAGGCTCGCTTCCTTTATCAATGAAAGAGAGATATGCACGGTGTTGCACCCTCCCCCCGGTGACAATTATTTACACAGGGCTTGTTAATAAACAAAAGTGTTTTTATTAAGCACAAAAAGTAGGATTTAAGTGGATGCAAGTGAAACCAGTCAGATCAAAGTACGTTGCTAAACAAAAAAAATGTTCAACTACTTTTAAATCTATTAAGAAACTTATTATACGCAAATTCTTATCCTGAACAGCTCAGGTAAAAAGTTTCAAATCAGAGTTGATCTTTATTCTGGCCTGAGTCTACAGCTTTTTAGAGTCCTTTGTTGTGAAGTATCCTCTAAGGGTGAGCCAAAGAGTTTTAAAGGCCAGCTGAAGACAAAGGACTGATGGTTTCCCATTGCTTAAACCAGGGGTGGGCAAAAGGGTTGATCCGGCCCGCAGAGGCTCTGCTGCTTTGAAGCGTTATGTGCTGCTCGTGGGCCGGGAGGAGACATCACATGCTCCCCCGCCCCCAAGCCCTGACTGGCCCGGGAGTTGGGGAGCTGTGCGATGTTTCCTCTGCCCTCCCCCCGCCCTGCGAGGAGTGTGCATCACTTCAAAGTGCAATATGCTTGCACATGGCGGGGGCAGGGAGGACGCTTTGCACAGCTCCCCCGCCCCCAGACCCTGACTGGGCTGCATGTTCCTGGCGGGAGGGGGAGGAGAGAGGGCAGGAGGAGGCTTTGCGTGCTCCCCCGCCCCCAAGCCCTGATTGGCCTGGGGGGGGGGAAGCATGTGAAGCCTCTTCACGCCCTGCCAGAGGCATGGGTGCCTAGTGGGAAGAGGGGGCAAAGGGGTCCCAAAAATTATTGCCCACCCCTGGCTTAAACAGACTTTCCCCCAGGGCGTGAACCCTTTCGTTCGGTACCTCATCCCCATGGAGAAATACCAGGTTTAAGGTGGTGTGGAAGCCTCTCCGTTCTGAGTGTGTGCAGGGCCCAACGCCTTAAGGCCCGATCTTCAACAGATTCCGACAGCAGAAGACATGGTTATATGTCTTTCTATGACCAACCACAGATTGTTGGTTTGAGTACCGAGTCATTAAGATCCAGAGCGTCAGGGCTCTGCAGCATGTTGGAACTGTAAACAGATCCACACTTCAGACTTCATCACTCTGATTTCACAAACAAGAATGATACATGCACAGAAATAGGATTTGCAGATTGTAACATGAACATTGATGTTACATTGAGGTATTTTGTCTAAAGCATCTTCAAGTTATGCATATTTATAAGCCGATTTTCATAAAGCATGGGGGAGAGGGGCTGAGTGCTGCTACTGCAAACAGTACTCTCTCCGGGTATGTCTACACTAGAAAGTTAGTTCGAACTAACGGACGTTAGTTTGAACTAACTTTCCTAGGCGCTACACTAGCGCTCCGTTAGTTCGAACTTAATTCGAACTAACGGAGCGCTTAGTTCGAACTAGGTAAACCTCATTTTACGAGGACTAACGCCTAGTTCGAACTACCTAGTTCGAACTAAGGGCTGTGTAGCCCTTTAGTTCGAACTAGTGGGAGGCTAAGGCTTCCCAGGTTTCCCTGGTGGCCACTCTGGCCAACACCAGGGAAACTCTATTGCCCCCCTCCCGGCCCCGGACCCCTTAAAGGGCCACGGGCTGGCTACTCACTTTGTGCCAGTTGCAAGGCTGCAAGCACCCGTGCCTGCACAGCCTGCACCTGCCACAGAATGAGCCAGCCATCCGAGGGCTCCCAGCCCTCCACTGCTCCCCAGGAGCAGCCTGGCGGCTCCCGGGAGCCTGACCGGGGGCGCAAAAGGCGGACGCCCGCCTGGTCAAGTGCGGAGATCGTGGACCTCATCGAGGTTTGGGGGGAAGCCTCCAATGTCCACGATCTCCGCACTAGCCACCGGAACGCGGCCGTCTACGGACGCATGGCTGCCAGCCTGGCCGCCAGGGGCCACCAGCGCAGCCGGGAGCAGGTGCGCTGCAAAATAAAGGACTTGCGGCAGTCCTACTCCCGGGCCTGCCTGCCAGGGGCCGACCCGGAGGCCTGCCCCCACTTCCATGCCCTGGACCGCATCCTGGGGCCTCATGCCGTCCCTGCCCCCCGGGACGTGATTGACCCCGGGGCAGAGGGACCGCTCCTGGAGACGGAGGAGGAGGAAGAGGACTCTGAGAGCCAGGAGCCTGCCGCCAGCCTCCCCAGGACCCGGGACCCCCGAGGCACGCCACAGACCCGCTCGCCTGTATCGTCAGAGGCCGGGGAGGCGTCCACCTGTGAGTATCCTCGTGTTCCCCTTATGTGTACGGGGGGCTGGGGCGAGAGGGAGCCCCGGGACCGTGCGCCTGGGCCTTGCCCACCACGGAGCAGCAGCTGGGGATCCTGCAGGGGCCCTGGCCTTGCAGAGGGGAGCTGGGTTTCACACACCTGGGCCCCTGGGGTAATTGACCGCTGGTCTTCTTGCACCACAGCTGCAGCACCTGGGCCTGCAGGACGCACCACCCCGCCTGCAGCAGCCGCCCGTGCCCGGGCAAGCAGGACAGCCAGGAACCAGGAGGACTACCAGAGGCGGCACCTCCGGTTCCTGGACCGACAGCTCCGTCTCCAGGACCACTGGGTCCAGGAGGACCTCAGGCTGCGCCGGAGGAGTCTGGAGGCCCTGGAGGAGCAGGGCCATGCCCTGCGAGGCCACCTCCAGAGCCTGCTGGACCGCTTTCCATTTCCTCCTCCCCCTGCTCCCCCTCTTGCTCCCCCTGCTCCTCCTGCTTCCGCTCCTGCTTCCGCTCCTGCTTCCTCCACACCCCCTGTCCCCTCTGCCCCCCCCTCCACAACCATTCCCCACCGACGCCCCCGGACCCGCAGTGTGGCGAGACGGGAGAGGCAGCCGGACTCCCACCCCTGAGCTTTCCTTTCCCTTCCTCCCTTCCCTCCCCTCCCCTTCCAGCTCCCTCGTCCCAGGTTTCCCCCTCCCTTCTCCCACCTTCATTCCTCCCTCCCCCCACCCCAGTTCTGTGAAATAAACAGACGTTTTTGTTTGAAAAACAGGTGTCTTTATTTGACAGTAGGTAGGGAGGGGAAAGGGGAAGGGGGGGTAGGGTGGAAGGGGCATGCAGGGAGAGGTCAGTCCTCCTCCTCCTCCACCTGGAAGCTCTCCCGCAGGGCTTCCCGGATCCGGATGGCCCCCCGCTGGGCTTCCCGGACGGCGGCGGTGCGGGGCTGACCGTAGTGTCCAGCCATGCGGTCAGCCTCAGCCATCCAGGCTGGCAGGAAAGCCTCCCCCTTCCGCTCACACAAATTGTGGAGCACACAACATGCCGCCACCACGGGAGGGATGTTGTGCTCGGCCAGGTCCAGACGGGTGAGGAGGCATCGAAAGCGGGCTTTCAGTCGCCCGAAGGCCCCCTCCACCACGATGCGGGCCCTGGTCAGCCTGTTATTGAAGGCCTGGCGGGAGGGATTGAGGTGCCCCGTGTAGGGCTTCATGAGCCACGGCTGCAGTGGGTAGGCGGCATCCCCCACCAGGCAGACGGGCATGTCCACGTCCCCGACCCTGATGTGGCGGTCGGGGAAGAAGGTCCCGTCCTGCAGCCGCTGGCACACGGAGGAGTTCCGGTACACCCGTGCGTCGTGTGCTTTGCCGGACCAGCCCACATTTATGTCCGTGAACAGTCCCCGGTGGTCACACACGGCCTGCAGGATGACGGAGAAGTACCCCTTGCGGTTCACGTAACGGGACGCCTGGTGTTCCGGGGCACGGATGGGGATGTGCGTCCCGTCGATGGCCCCCCCGCAGTTGGGGAAGCCGAGGGCGCCGAATCCCCGGATGACGGCGTCCGGGTCGGCGAGGCGGACCACCCTGCGGAGCAGCACCCGGTTGATGGCCTTGACCACCTGCGGAGAGAGACACAGCAAAGCGCCAATCAGTGGGGCGCCCGGGTGGCTGGGAGCGTGCGTGCCCTGGCAGTGCCCCGCGCCCCACTCCCAGAAGCAACCCCCCCTGGCGGCGTGTAGTACGGCCGGGACAGCCCGACCCCTCCGGTGCGGGGCGCTTTCGCCTCCTCCCGCCCCCCCCTTTGTCCCTGGGGCGGCCCATCCCCTCCTCGCAGCCCCCCTCCCCCCGGCTCGGTGGCCGACAAGTGCCGTACCTGCATGAGCACTGCTCCAACGGTGGATCTCCCTACGCCGAACTGGTTCCCGACGGATCGGTAGCTGTCCGGCGTGGAGAGCTTCCAGAGGGCGATGGCCACCCGCTTCTGGAGGGGGATGGCGGGCCTCATGCGAGTGTCCCTTCTGCGCAGGGCAGGGGCGAGCCACTCGCAGAGCTCCAGGAAGGTGTCCCTCCTCATCCTAAAGTTCTGGGTCCACTGTCGGTCCTCCCAGCGCTCCAGGACGATGCGGTCCCACCAGTTGCTGCTGGTGTCCAGACGCCAGACGCGGCGGGGCACGCCGGTGCCGGGGCGCCGACGCGGCTCCTCCACGGCCCCCAGGGCGGCCAGGCGGAGAGGCAGGGGGCTGACGTTCCCCAGGTGGTGCCAGGCAGCCTCGAGCCATTGCTGGCAGGCTTGCAGCAGCAAGTCCAGAACGTGCACCAGAAGGTGCAGGGCGAGCCGTGGCTCCATGTTGCCACCTGCGGCGGCCCCCCCCCCCCGAAGGGAAGCACCGACATAGACGGGCACAGAGACCGACGCTTTGCTGTCCCTCGGCGAGGTTGGCAAGCAAGCAGGAAAAGCTGAGAACCGGCTGTCCAGGGGGGTCCCTTTAAGCACGAGCCTCAGATAGCCTCAGACAGCAGCCACACAAAGCAACTACTGACCTGATGCCCTGCCAGAACCGGTTTCAGCTGCCCTTAAATGCCCCCCTGCGTCCAATCAGTGTGGACGCGCTAGTTCGAACTAGCAAAACGCTAGTTCGAACTAGTTTTTAGTTCTAGATGCGTTAGTTCGAACTAGCTTAGTTCGAATTAACTAATTCGAACTAAGTTAGTTCGAACTAGCGCTGTAGTGTAGACGTACCCTCCCTGTCATAGACTCCTAGTATCTCAAGAAGTCATTTAGTTCAATCCCCTGCACTCATGACAGCACTAGGTATTATCCCTGACAGGTGGTCAGCAGCTGGCAGTTGACTCTAAGTGCCAAGCCCCTTGCAGGGTGGGAGGAGACTCTGTGTGCGCCCCAGGCCAATCAGGGCTCGGGGTTGAGGGGAGCATGCAAAGTCTCCTCCCACCCTGCCCCCATCCTGCAAGGAGCGCTTCTAAGTGCCATGCACTCCTTGCAGGACAGGGCAGGAGGAGACTCGCACACTTCCCCCCGGCCCCAGGCCCTGATTGGCCAAGGCCGGGTGGTAGAGTGTGAAATCTCTCACTCCCTGCCCTCTAGCATGTGGCACTTAGGGCTGACTCTAAAGCAGGGGTGGGCAAAAGGGCCTCTGCAGGATAGATGTGGCCCACCAAGTGGGTTGATCTGGCCTGCAGAGGCCTGGCTGCTCCCCTGCCCCATGGCCAATAAGGGGGAAGCGCACAATGTTTCCTCCACCCTGCCACCACCGCGCACTCCTTGCAGAGCAGGGGTAGGGGGGAGGAAACATCACATGCTTCCTCCCGCCCCTAAGCCCTGCCTTGCCTGGGGGCGGGGCAGCAGCTGGGTGGATCATGCCCTTTTGCCCACCTCTGCTATAGGCAGACACCAGTCACCTCTCTCTCTCTCTCTCTCTCTCTCTCTCTCTCTCTCACACACACACACACACACACACACACACACACACACAGCCTTGTATGGTTACTGGCCACACCCCGCACCCTCGCCCACACCTTCCCCTAGGAAGACACCAGTCACCCCCCCACACACACACAGCCTCATACCAGCCACACCCCACTCCCTCCCCCACACCTTCCCCTAGGCAGACACCAGTCACTCCCCCTCACTGGCAAATCTCGCCCACTCCCACCTTCGCCGCACCCTTCCCTCCTGAGCACACGTATGCCCAATGCCTGCCTTACTGCTGAAGCACCCGGCTTTACCGAGCTCCGGCTGAAGCCCGCCCCCTCCACCACGCTCGCCTCCAACCTGGCCTCGGCTGTTTACCAGGGGCCTCGCCATCCGGGATTCTGCTGGGAGGGGAGAGGGAAGGGGACACCTAGCGGCTGCAATGAAACACTGCAAGTGAAAGGCTCCCTGCCATTAACTGCAGGATGGCTTTGCTCAGGTAGGCCCTGCCTGCCTCACTCCTGACTTTCCTTCTCCCTCCTTCTCCCTGCCCCAATCCCAGTGTCCAGTCTAGCATCAGCAGGTTATAGCTCCTTATAAAGCCACTCTCAGGGCAAGAGCCCCTGTTCAGCAAGGTCCCCACCCTGCAAGCCGATCTGTGCTGCAAAGCCTCATCAGCTGGGTAAAAGCGTCAGAGGGGGAGCCAAGTTAGTCTGTAACTGGAGAAACTTAAGAAACAACAAATAGTCTTGGAGCACATGTTTTGTTAGTCTTTAAGGTGCTGCAAGACTATTTGCTGTTTTTTCATTAGCTGTGTGGGAAAGTGCCACCTGAGATGACCGATTGTATTCTGGAGAGAAGAGGCTATGCCAATCTCAGAGCCAAACCTGCATTTCTAGCTGTTATTCTGTTGTTCTTTCACACATAGTATGCACAAGCAATAGTCTATCAGTTGGTTGCAAACCCAGCACCCCTCCAGCTTGCTTACACAAACACCCCTCTTGAGACCCTACACCCAGCCCACTCCTGCACCATCTCCTGGAATAGTCGATAAGAATTCATGAGGTTAATTGATATTTAACATTCCTAGGACAGACACCTACCTCTAGCCTGCTACTGCTACTGCCTCCTCCCTGCTGGCTAGGGAAATTTCATAAACTAAGATGAGGAAAATTAAAGCGCTTAATCTGTTTAATAACTTAAATTAACTCCTTTCCTTTCTTACTGGTTATATTAAACCATTCTCCCTACCTGCAGCACTAGCAAAATGGGTTGGGCATAATTACATAACTAACGGCCAGTAGCATTGAGTCAGGTGGGCCATGGGCCAAAAAGTTTGAGAACCACTGACTTAGCATATGGTCATAGAATTTGGTAACCTCTATCTTATAGCTAGAATAATTCTACCTGCTTTCCTTTAAAATTCCCCAAAAACCATCATAGACATTTGCAGCTTTTAGTGTGATTATGTTTGTGGAAATGCACAAAATTGTTCCAGCTGTTGTATGGTATGCTAATAGCTTTGAAGTTATCATGATGCCTTTTGCTAGTGTTAACGCAAATAACGTTGATGATTTCTAGTGCACTAATCAATAATGGAAACATTTGAAATCTGAATGTTACACTCAAGTTGCAGATGACAGAACGAGACGCAATGGTCTCAAGTTGCAGTGGGGGAGGTCTAAGTTGGATATTAGGAAAAACTGTTTCACTAGGAGCGTGGTAAAGCTCTGAAATGGTTTACCTAGAGGTGGAATCTCCATCTCTAGAGGTTTTAAGGCCCATCTTGACAAAGCCCTGCCTGGGATTAGTTATTTGGAGTTGGTCCTGCTTCCAATCCTCATCTTCTGTGAGGCCACACGGAAAACAGGGCAGAAGGATTTTTGTGGTGGAGTCGTGCAAGATTTACACACTGCTTGCTATTTTAACAGAGATTCATACCTCAAGCTCTGGTGTAATAGTAGCACCACCCCTGAGTTAATAATTCTCAACCCTCAGCACTCTGATTTTACTTGCATACATCTAAGATTCACCTCACTTAAAAACTACTTGCTAACACAATCAGCCATAAAAACGTAGCAGTGTCACAGCCACACTATAATATTACTTTTATCTACTATATATTTGAGAGAGTTTGCGTGTCTGTCTTTCTGTCCATTCATCTGTGAGTCTGTTTGTTCAAGAACTCCTCCTAAATAATAAGAGAGCCACCAAATTTGGTATGTAGCTTCCTCTCATGATAAATTAAAGCCAGGGCTTGGTTGTGCCAAGGCAATAGGAGCTGCCTGGAATACAGTTGTTTCCCATAAAACACAAAGAATGGGATCTGCTAGTAGGCACTGTTATACTTCAGACTGCCCACAAGAGAACAGGTGCAGTGGTCAGAGTGTGGCTGTTGGGATGTTGCAGGCCTCCGTACATGGGTAAGGTTCCTGTGCTATTGAGCCACCAGCCAGACAGCACAGCCCACCTTGCCTCTGCCTGCTCCAGAGAACCAGCACCAGGGCACCGCAGCTTCTGCCTCAACAGGAAACTACTGGCTGGGCCAGTCTCAGGAAACCACCGACTGGGCAGCACAGCCCTGCTGTCCCCAGCAAGCTCTGGGGAGCCAGTGGCCCAGCAGTGTAGACCCCCGCCACCGTGGCCACCCCTGGAGATCAGCCAACCTCTTTCACGCCCCCGCCCCCCTGTTCTGAGCCCTACACCCTACAGGCCCTGCCCTGAGCTCCTACTCATTCCCAATCCTGAGTCCTGCACCCCTTACCTTACCCTGAGCCCAAAACCCTTGCCACATTCCCAAGACCCTGCCCTGCCATTACCAGGCCCATGATGTGTTCTTCTCCACTCAGCTCAGCTTGACCATCACTTTGGTTTTTAAAGGAAATCCTGACCAAGGGTGGGAAGGCCATCCATCTTCCTGGTTCATTTAAGTTTTGAGTCACTGTATCTGTTTTTAACCACATAGTATACTGAACTCACATGAACTCCTGTCTTCATTTCTTACTAAGCTTTTGTTACTTTTGAGCTATGCCAACAAAACTGTGTTTGAGTTAGTGTGTGCTAACTCCACTGAATGTGGTAAACTGCATTTTGTTTCTTTAGCTGAGAAAACAGGCCGTATTAGTCAAGGCACCAACTTCCCTTGAGTTATGCTCAACCTCTCTCGCTGCCCCAGCCTCACCTCCATGGCACTCCTTCCTTCAAAAGCCTGTGCCGCACCTCTTCCTGCCCCACTCCGCTGCAAACTCTGTGGCTACGTCTACACTGGCATGATTTTGCGCAAGAATTCTTTTGCGGAAGAATTCTTGTGCAAAAACTCTTCCAGAAGAGAGTGTCTACAATGGCATGTGCCTTTGCGCAAGAGCATCCATGCCATTTTAACCGTAGGGCTTTCTTGCGCAAGAAATTCATGTTGCCTGTTTACACTGGCCTCTTGCGCAAGAACAGTTGCGCAAGAGGGCTTATTCCTGAGGGGGAGCATCATAGTTCTTGCGCAAGATTTCATACATTAGAATGTCACTGTTCTTGCGCAAGAACTCACAGCCAGTGTAGACAGCCAGCAAGTTTTGGCGCAAAAGCAACCGCTTTTGCACAAGATCGCGCCAATGTAGACACAGCCTGTGTCACCTTTTCACTATCTCCCTCCCCGAGCACACCACAGCACCACTCCACCCCCTCCCTCCTGGAGCCTCCCGCATGCCACAAAACATCTGGGGTGCTGAGAGCAAGGGGAGACGTTGGTCAGTTGGGACTGTGTGACAGGGCATCTGCCCCGCACTGACCCTTTAAGGGCTAAAATCAGCCCTGGGAGACAGCTGGGAGAGTGATGCCTGTAGCTGAGGGCCCAGCTGGGGCTGTATAAATTAGAGTTCCTAGAGGGAAGGAGAACACAGATACACTCTTGCTCACTGAGTGACTCACTGAGATAGAGCTGTGTGGGAAAAAGCAGGCAAAGTTGGGGAGTTCTTACCTGACCTCACTCCCAGGCTGCAGGGCCTAGGAAGACCTGAGGCTGCAGGGAAACAGCCAGAGTAGGCAAAGGCAGAAGGTCCACACCACCCTCCAATGTCAGGCTGCAGTTTGCCCCTGAGACAGGGGCTACATGACTATCAGTGGGTCACTGAGGCAGGGTGGGCTATGGGGGAGTGGGGATTCCAAGTGTGTGTCTGTGATAAGTGCTGCCAGAGAGGATCATGACGTACACCTATCCCAGTTGGCTGCAGGCTGAATCCCTCTCTCCCCGCAGGCAGAGCCCCAGGGGCAGGAGCACTGTTGGGCCCTTAGGGCTGTAATAAGAACAGTGACACAACAGCTCCCAGCGCTGAAGAGTACCCCAGTCTGAGAAACGCTGATCTAGCAGGGAGAGGGAGAGCCAATGGCTAGCACTGAAATGAGAGCAGTTCAGACTGGCCACAGGGTGGGGCAGATTATCCATCTCCCGCAGGCCACTGGACCATCAATACATGTATGCTCATGTATGGCCACCTTTCTCTTTCCCCCAGATCAGGCAAAGACACTCCCTAGCACATCCCTCTTTAAACAAGTTACATATTGCCTCACTGCTGGGGCAGGTACCACCCTCTAATGGACTATTCACCACCTACCACATGGTGCATGTTGGTTCAGTCAAAACATCTTTACCCTTTTTCTGCCATCCTGACCTTACTTTAAGAGAGGTCAGCGTCTTCCTGATCGCACTGGGGAATGTGCTGGTGCAGAGGTGTTCCGGTACCACCTATCTGCATTGTGTTCGTGTGCATGTCCTGTGCCTAGCACCTCTCAAGAATGTGTTTCTGCAATATTGGCACGTTCTTGGCCAGATTCAGTGGGCAAGTCCTCTCTTGTGCTCAACCTAGCTTTGCTTTATATTGGCCACTACTTTAGCCCAGGCCTCTCATGCAAGGGCTTAAGTCGCAGGCTCTTTTCCCTCTGCAACAGTGGCATCAGCATGGTTGCTGGGTAAGAGCTGAGTTGTACACTGACCTGGGAAGGTGGTTGGAAGGAGGACTCGTTATAAAATCTAGTGTCTGGGTGGTGAGTCAATGGCTGGGATGACTGAGGAGACTGCATCTCTGGCTTGGTTAACAGTGTGGTGAGACAGAAATTCACTTTGGCACTGGCTTGGTATAACCTAATGATAGAATAACCCCGCTCTGGGGTGAGACTGCCTGTTTCACAGCCATCTGTCCTGACTGGAACCCTGAGCTGCAGTGAGAGTTGCCAACCCCCCAGAACCATATTGCTTGTAATTGGCTCCGATTTCCCAGTGCCCACTGACAGCATTCAGGGAAATGTTAATAGGCTATTTTAAGAAAATGACATCGCATCATGTTGAGGAAAAAAGCCCGGCTTGAGTCAGAGTTGCAAACCCTGGCTGACACTCACTGAGGCATAATGTGACGGGCTGCTCCTTGAATCTCCTCCTTTCTTCATGTCTCAAATGCTCTTTCCTCCGTCCTACCACTAGCTGCTCTTTCCGGCTGACACCTGGCTCCGCGGTGAGTGTGCCCTGTAGCTTGTAGGCAAAATTCCTGTTTCACCCTCTTCCCGCATTCTCTCCGAAATCTCCCACAAGCGAGTTCCAGGAGGACCGTGTCCCTATACACATTAATAAGCGATTGATCACCTTCATAGCCAGAGACATTGTTTCCCTCAGCCGGGGGGGCTGGGACAAACCCCCCACCCCTCAAGCGTCCCAAGTATGGGGCCTGGAGCAACCCTCACCATCACAGGCCCTGCCCCCCCCGCTCCAACCCTGCCCCAGCTGCACTCCATTTCCTGAAGCCTTGCCTTTAGTCTGCCTCCCCCCACTGTATACCTTCCCCCAACCCCTGCCCTTGCTCTACCTCCTCCCACTCCGATTGAACCACTTGCTGGAAGCCTCCTGGCCTGGGGGCAGAGTGTCCCCCCCATCCCTCCCGCACACTCACCACCATGGTGGAAAGCATGACAAAGCAACGTGTTCTGCTCTGCTCCTCCCTGCCCACTCCACTCTCCTTTACTGTGTGGTGGAAAGCTGAGTGCCTTGGGCCAGAGAATATATACAATGAAAATAACAGTATTTCACATACCCACACATCTACTAGAACATGCTATTAAGTGTGCTTAGCCACTGTATAAAAACCTGTGTCTGTCTGTACATACTTTTTAACCTTACTAGGGGGCTGTGCCCCCCCCCCCATCAGAGAGGCCCTAGCCCAGTGATCACCAACCAGTAGATCAGGATCTACCGGTAGATCCTAGAGCCTCTGACAGGGGACCCTGACTGGTCTGGCCATCTCGCTGTACGGTGTCCCACACCAAGACGTTTGTCTCTTAAGCATCTCTCATGACTTCCTGAAGAGGAGGGACTTGACTCCAGTGGGGATCTGAAGGACCTTTGGTTCTCCTGTTCTCTGGGATCACTCGATAGGAGACACTTGGATCCAGTGCTCAGACAGCTACAGGAACGTATCAGGGATGTGCCATCCAACATGCACTGACTTGACCATCCAGCTTTAAATTGAAGGGACTCTCTCTCATGTCCACCTGTCCTCTTCATTCTCAGCATTTCCATTCACTTCCAGTTGCTCTAGTCTTCATTTCTGTCCATTCCTCTTCCCATCTCCATTATTGTTTCTCTCCATTTACCCCCAGACTTTCTTTTTCTCTCCACCTCGTTCTCAGGCTGTCTGTCTCTCTCTCTCAGCTGCTCCTCCTCTTGAGGAGAGGGACTACCCCCTCTCCATAAGACGACTGCCAGGGCCATCTCAGGCACTGCAGGGCCTGGAACAACCTCCCCCAGCACCATAGGTGTGCCACAGACTACCATCCCCACCCTGCCCTGCCCTCCCACTCCACCCCGTCCCCGAAGTCCTGCCTCTTCTCTGCCCTGCCCCATCTCTTCCTCCCCAGATCCATGCCCAGACCTGAAACCCAAGCAGCATGAGCTAGATTACCAGGGGGCTCTGGAATGGACTGGACGCAGCAGCTAACATCCCCCCTCCCCCACTTCAGTGGTGGGAGCTGGAGCATCCTGGCAGACTGCTCTGCCCCTGTCCTAGCCTGCTGTACTCCGCTTCTATGCAATGGTGAGAAGTGGAGCATGTGGGGGGGAGGGGAAACTTTTGCTGCTACCCTGCCACCACACCCCTCCAGTAATTCCCCTAGGCTGCCCTGTGCCCTGTCCTTAGGATGGTTGAGGTGGCTGCTGAAGCCCCCCCCCCCCCCCCAAGTGTGGGGCCCTCAAACTGTCCTATGCATGGGCTGGCTCTGATTGACAGCATCCTCACCCTGGAACTATGGGGGCAACAGGGTCTGCCGCACCCATTGGCTTGAAGAGGTTTCCATTATATACCGTTTTCATATAGCTGAAATGGGTTTCAGCACGCACACATCCCAAACAAATTGTTCCATGCCGTCTGCCATGATCAGATGTTAAATCAGATCCTCATACAGGGTTGAGTTCATCCAGCGTATTTACGTTAGCATTCTCATTTCAGCAGTAGTATAGTTCCTCTCTTTCTGCTCGGCCAGAATTCCAGCCCATATGTCAGGGTTGAATATGTTATGCACTTTCCCATTCAGTTCATTGAACGTATCTCATTGCAAGGAAGTGCTGAATGAGCGCTCCCCTGACATCTAGCTATGAGCTGTGGAAAAGCAATCTACACACACACCCATGGGGAGATTGCTGATGATCTTTTTTCTGGTTGTTGGACTCCCCGTTTCCTTCCTACTGGGGCAAAAATAAAAATGTGTTGTTATCCTTGTGTGAATAATGCAGGGCAGAAGAACTATAGTATACTTGGCATAGCCCAATTGAGGGACTCATCCTCAACTTGCTAGCTAGGACACATGGATTCCAGAACTCAGTAGGAAAAGAGGCAGGTGGGATACGTATGTGTATCTGGTTGTGTGGGTCTAGACAATCCTTGGACCTTTTTCCACTCCCTTATGAGTAATTTAGTTAATTTAGACACCCCCCCCTTCCATTGGAAGTCTTGTTATGCACCATGGAGCTGAATTCACTGATACCTAGGCCTCAGTGTTAGCTCTGTTTTGGAACATTTAGGACAAGAGCCTTCCCAGTATGTACCATCAGTAAGGCTAACACTGGAATCACTGAGCGCTGCATGCCTGTAGAGCGATGATTAGTTGGCAGGGGAGCTGAAGAGCTGTCCATGACGAGAAGGGATCAGCAAAACAAGTAAAGAACCTTCTTACACGCTAACAAGCACCTAGGGCACAAAGTAAACTGCAGCTGCACCGCTGGATTCTGGGCTTGCTTGGCCAAAAGACAACAGTGGGCAGGTGCAGGGAAGGGGGAGGCATTTTTAAAGGGACTATTGTTGCTGCACTTAAGATCCTGACGGAAGAGAACACTGCTCAACCTACCTGTGGTGTGGTTCTTTGCTCATGGGCTACGTCTGGACTACATCCCTTTTTCGTAAAAGGGATGTAAATTAGACGTATTGCAATTGCTAATGAAGTGGGGATTTAAATCTCCCGCACTTCATTAGCATAAAAATGGCTGCCGCTTTTTTTCCCACACGGAGCTTTGCTGGAGGAAAGTGCCAGTCTAGACGCTGATCTTTCAGAAAATAAAGCCTTTTTCTAAAGATCCCTTATCCCTGTTGAAATAAAGGATAAGGGCTCTTTCAGAAAAGGCTTTATTTTCTGAAAGATCAGAGTCTAGACTGGCACTTTTCTCTGGCAAAGCTCCGTGCCGAAGAAAAGCGGCAGCCATTTTTATGCTAATGAAGTGCAGGGGATTTAAATCCCCTCTTCATTAGCAATTGCGATATGTCTAATTTACATCCCTTTTACGAAAAAGGGATGTAGTCTAGACGTAGCCATGGTGTATGGTTGGATGTTTTCCCAAAGTAGTGCTTGGTCACTTCCCCCCTTTTAATAAAAGTTTCAGTTCTACCCTCAGGATCTGTGCTTGTCATTGCTGTTTGGTGTTGCTATTCAGAGTCACCAAGGGGTAGTGTGTCATGGGGTGGGGAGGGAGGGTTGTGTATTGTATTGTGGAAGAGCCATCCCTAGAAATTTGACCCAGCCCTTGTTGCTGCCAGCTCCATGTAGTCTAGACATATCCCTTGTGTCAGATCCCACCACTGAGCAGAATGGCTTTGATCTTCCTCAGAGACTGTGGTATGTCCTAAACCGTCTTAGGACTGGTCCAGGCAGGTGCAGAAGTGGAATCTGTTGCCATCTCCACTTTGTGAATGTGGCAGTCCGCAAACTATGCACCATATTGTTGTGGAATGCCCAACACGAAAATTCACTGGCTCATCGGAGGACAGCCACAATCTAACTAGTGATGCTGTTCATTGGCTGGAGAGCTTGGACATCCAACTTTGATGAAGAACTATAGCTTTGAACACGATGTTCGAAAGAAGAAGACAGCTCAATGCTGAACCAACATATCTGACTCCTTGTACAAATATTATCTCTAGCCCAGATATTTTTACTGGCTTTTCAGTACCTCCCTGTTAATAAAACATATAGTCTGTCATTAGTTGCCTGAATTGTATCACATTCAAGTACCACAAACCTTGATCCCTTGACATCCCTTTCCAGTGCATATTCATCTTCACAACAAAGCATAATGTCACTGGTGAAAAGTATGTTTCTCAGTCTTTTCTCAGAAACTCTTTCCAACAATATTATTTTGAGACTAATGAACTTAATGGATTGGTAACACAGCCCCCGAAAGCTTGAAGATACAAATCAGTGTACTTTTCTTCCACTTGGACATTTTTCCACTAGAAGAATATGTGGGAAAAGATCATCTTTATCCAGTCCCTCAAGGTCTAATGCTTGAATTGCCTTGATTACTGTATTATCTGGTTCCAAGGCCTTCCGATAGTACATCATTGCTAGTGTTGTCTGAGTCTGCATCCTGAGGCTGAGAGTAGTAAATGGCTCGATAGCCCTCATCACCGGAGTCTTAAGACAAGTGCCCCTCCCTCTGTTTCCAGTCTGGCGCCATGTTTCCAGGATGTCTGCTTTCCAGGCCTAGAGTCAGGTCCAGGTGTTAAGGGACAAACCTTTGTCTGAAGATAAAACGTGTAAGGGCACAAAGGTCTGAAGGTAAAAGGTGGAGAAAGGAGATTGAAAAACTGAATAAAATTAAATAAATTAAAAAGAGAATGGAAAGGAAGATGTCTAGAGAAATAAGCAATAAAAGAATAAAATGAGAAGCGAATGAAAACATTATAAAGCAAAATAAAATTAAATAAATTAAATGATGGCAACTAGAGATATGAGCAGGAAAAAGGAGAGGGGACAAGAAAAACAATAAAATGAAATAAATAAAAAACTAAATAAAATGAAATAAATGAAATGAAATGGGCTACATGAAAGAGGAGAGAGGAGCAGCGTTATCCATAAGATGGCTCTAGGGAAATTATAAGACTCCAAGAGGCTGCGCGTCTGCTGAACTAGCCTTGCCGCTCGATCTGAGCCATCAGAAACCCACTCAACCCGCTTCTTCTGCAATGCTTTCTTTCTTAAGAAACCTGTTCCATTACAATACGAGAGCCAGCACAAATGTCTAAAACCATACACCGATAATAATGAGTCTGTAAAGTTTGAAGCCAGGAAATTAGAGACCATATGAAAGTCCCAGATTTGCTTTTAAGATTGTTTTCCAAAGATATTAATGCTTGAATACATCTTGCCATTAAAAAAAAACACTGCAATAACTTCCCAGGATTAAAACCACAAGCCTTTAAGCGTTTTAAATGAGGATACTGTAAAGCTTCACTCCATGAATTAGCTATCATAAAATGAAACTTCTTGGCTTTAAAACACATGCAAAGAAATTATACACACCACAGGTGAACTCTTTTTTTAAAATTTAAATGAGTCAAATGTCAGTTTCCATACAAGTTAGAAGGAGTAAGCTAATAGCCTTCTCTCAATGGAGCAGAAAGAAGTTTACTTTGCACTTTTAACACAGACATGCCCTTTGCTTTTTACGCAGGAGTTGGCTAAACATCTTTAGCATGGGAAGAAAAGATATGGAAGTTTTTAGCATTCACTCCTGAAATTTTTGTATAATGAGCAAAAAATTTTAACAAATACAAACTGATAACTATAGTTTTTTTAATCAATTTTATTTTTCCACTTTTGAAAACTTTTCCACTATTTGTTCTCCATTGAAGAATTTAATACATCATGCAACTGAAAAACAACAACTCTGAACTAACTTCCTAGGGTCAGTTTATAAAAGTTTTTAATGTGGATACGCTAAAGCTAGAGCCCATAAATTAGCGATCATAATATGGAGGTTCTAGCTTTGCTTTAGAACACGTGCAAAAATTATGGAGACTATAGGTGAGCTCTTTTTTATTTTTGGTTTTCTTAATTGCCAAAGGTTAAATGCTTGCAATAAAAGTTAGAAGGAGTAAGCTAATAATCTTCGCAAGGTAGAGCAGAGAGAAGATTACTTTGCCCCACTTCCTAAAAAAGATAATTTAAGTGCTTTTTAACAGATCTAAGCACTTTGTTCTTTAGGCACAAATTAGCTAAACATTCTTAAGCGTGATTTGAAGTTGTTTTACAGTTTGTTTTTACTGCGATTTTAGAGTAATTGTTTCTTTACCAGAAGTAAACATTTCGGGTTTGGGTTTTTTTGGCACAAGAGCGATACACATCTTTAGCATATATATCTAGGAAGAAAAGATAAAGACATGTTTGGCAAGCACCCTTGTAAATAGGGCAAGGGATGGCGTCATTATTACTTACAGGCTTGACGCACATACATTTTAACAAGCACAAAGTGAAAGCAATGTTATTTTTTTCTAAGGAATAAGCCATTTTCTATTCCAATTTTGACAAACCTTTGTCCTTCATTGAATAGTTCAATTCATGGTGCATTAAAAAAAAAAACTGATGTAATTTTCCAGCATTAAGAGCACAAACCTTACTCTGGGTCAGTTTATAAAAGTTTTAAATGTGAATGTTGTAAAGCTAAACACCGCTATACCACAACTTAGCTATTTTTTATTTTTGGATTTCTTCATCTTTCAACCTGTTAACTTTTAGTGGCAATTCAAATTGAAAGGAGTAAGCTAATAGCCCTCCTCTAGGTGGAACAGAGAGAAGTTTTAGACAGGATACAACGGGTGCTTTTTACCATTCATAAGCACTTTGTTTGTTAGGCACAAATTAGCTTGTGACGGGGCGGCCGGGGCAGTGGACACTAACCCCGCGCCCCGCACTCAAGCTCCAGGTGGCGTAGCCGCCGGAGGATCGGGACGGCTCTGCTGTGCCTGTTCAGTGGCGGCTGACCGCGCAAACGCCGCCGGCCCCGGAGTCAGCCGCCCGAGGGCGGGGCCGCGAGTGGCCCAAGGCGCAGGCGCCGGCGTCCCTGGAAAGGGCACCGGCTTTAAAAGAGGATTCCCTGCCTGGAAAGAGGAGGGAGGGCCCCAGACCCGAACCCGGACTCGGACCCACACCGGTAGAGCCACGCAGGCCCCCGCGGCAGACCAGAGCGGCGGGAGGAGGTGAGCCCCCCTGGCAGGGAAGCGGCGGACATAGACGGACCAAGATGGAGGAAGGAGCCCAGGACAGGGTCGGGGAGACCCAGGGACTGGTGAGTTGCGGCTATGGCCCCCCCCCGGTCGGGCATCGCATCGCAGACGCCTACCCTTAGGGTCCTGGGCTGGGACCTGGGGAGAGGGTGGGCCCAGGTCCCCCTCCGCCTCGGAGAACTCCTATAAAGACTGAAAGTGCAGGTGCAACTGGTGACTAAAGGCGGGGGCCCCTTTAGTGAGAGATACTTAAGGGGGAGGGTGTGTGACAGGGCGTTAGCCCTGCACTGGCCCTTTAAGGGCAAACCCCAGCCTGAAGCAGGGCTGGGGAGTTTAGCCCCAGCTGGGGCTGTATTAGGGGATGAGGGCCCAGCTGGGGGCTATATAAAAACCTGGGTGGTGGCTCCCAGGAGGAAGGTCAGTGAGGGCCTGGCTGCTGGGGAAGCAGGAGGTTCCCTGGAGCTAGGGCCGGGCCAAACAAACCCCCAGGCTGCAGGGCCTGCATAACGGCCCGGTGGAGAAACAACAACCCCCGGAAGGGGGGCTCAGATGGACTTGGGCACTGCCGGAGGGCAGTGTGGCGAAGAGGACGACGCGGCCTGGAAGAAAGAGGGGAAGCCCTGCCAGAGGGAAGGTACTCTGCCAGCAAAAGGAGCTGGTCCCGGAAGCAGATGGCAGACCCCCCGCTACAGTGATAAGTGAAACCCCCCACATAGCTAAACACCTTTTACCATGACTTGAAGTTGTTTTACTGCAGTTTTTAACAGAGACAATAACTGCTTTGTTATTAACCAGAGGTAAATGTTTTTTTTCTTTAGAAAGTGAGACCGATGTATATGTTTGTCATGTATACCTGGGAAGATAAGATAAGGCAGTGTTTAGCAAGCACTGTGAAGTTTTTTTACATAAGGCAAAAGTTACTACGTATATGAAAATGCACTCACATTTTTTAAAACAATAAATTGAAAGCTAAATTAAGTTTTCTAAGGATTATATCACTTTCTATTCCAATTTTGACAATGGTTCCATGAAATATGTAGTGTTTTGTTAAAACAAGTACAAAGAAATGATGCACACTACAGATGTGCTTTTTTTAAATTTGGATTTCTTTATCTTTCAAACTGTTAAATGTGTTGGCAATTCTAGTTGGAAGCAATAAGCCTCTTCATGGTCAAGAAGCGAGATGTTTACTTTGCCCTAATTTTTAACATATATATAGTTGGTGCTTTTTTAACAAAGAAACATGTTTTTAGGCACGAATTAGCCTTTAGCATAATTTGAATTTGTTTCAAACTGCGTTTTCCTGACATTTATAACATTTTGGCTGCGTCTAGACTGGCAAGTTTTTCTGCAAAAGCATGTGCTTTTGCAGAAAAACTTGCCAGCTGTCTACACTGGCCGCTCGAATTTCCACAAGAACACTGACTTCCTACTGTCTGAAATCAGTGCTTCTTGCGGCAATACTATGCTGCTCCCGTTCGGGCAAAAGTCCTTTTGTGCAAAAGGGCCAGTGACAGCTCAGATTTGTTTTGTGCAAAAAAGCCCTGATCGCAAAAATGGCGATCCGGGCTTTGTTGTGCAAAACCATGTTTAGATTGGCACGGACGCCTTTCCGCAAAAAGTGCTTTTGCGGAAAAGCGTCCATGCCAATCTAGACACTCTTTTCCGCAAATGCTTTTAACGTAAAACTTTTCCGTTAAAAGCATTTCAGGAAAATCATGCCAGTCTAGACACAGCCTAAGTGCTTACCTGTTCAGCGTGAGACTGAATTTATCTGTGAAATTTGGGAGCCAAATTACTGAAATCAATCATGAACATTTCTTTCGAATCTCCATGAATTAATAGGAATGGAAAAATGCCCCCAAATCACTTTAATTTGGTTTTCAGTTTCTAGACTTGATTTATATCCTCTATCAGCCTTTTGTTTTCTAGAAGCCTTCTTTTCTAGTCTTTTTTTATTTAATTTTATTCAGTGTTTCATGCTAATTATAATTCATAGTTTAGCGTAGCTTCACTTTTGTGCATCAGTTGTAGAACGTGTGCACATTTCTTGCTAATGAAAATATATTGCATTCAGGATATATTCATGCAAAGCTGGCATTGAAGTAACTTCTTTGCATGTGTTTCAAAGCAAGCCTAGAAATTTCATATGATGCTCAATAATTCACAGGTTGAGGCTTTACAGCTTTATAAACTCACCCTGCTTAAAGGCTTGTGGTTTTTACTTCTGGGACATTATGGCAGGGTTTTTTAATCGTAATTTGTATTGAATGGCGGGAGGACAAAGGGGTGGGAAAATAAAATGCCTTTGGGGAAAAAATCGCTTAAAAGCAAACCTGGGACCAAAGGTTTCATGTTCTGATGGCAAATTGCCGGGCCAGACTTACAGACCCCTCACGAGAACCTCTGGGTGTGAGCTTTGAGCGATGTGTGCAGGGCTAGCGCTGAACTGAACCACGTGTCTCTAGGAAGAAGAGACGGGACTGCCCTGGCCCTGGCTCCATCCCTACTGCTCTCCAGAGCACCCCCCGTGCAGCCACGTGCCTGGAGAGCCTTTTGCAGCCGTGGCCAACCCGAGGCGCGAGCCGCATGCGGCTCCAGCCCCCCTGTGGCTCGAAAGCCGCCCCCGCGCCCCCCAAGCGGCCCTCCCCTCCCGGCTCCCTGTGCTGACCTGGGCAGGGGAACCCTCCGCCGGCCATGAAAGCTGTAGAAATAAAGATGGCTGCAGGCAGCGGGAGCCTGCTGTGCCCAAAAAGCCTCAAAACGCGTTTAAATGTGGTTTCTTAAAGGGGCAGAGCCTTTTTTAGAGCTTTTTCTTTCTTTTTACCAAACGCGACCAGGGGCTCCTTTTAAAGGTCCTTTTCATATGTGTTCATTTTTTTAAATTGTATCCTTTGGTATATGTGGTTGTGACAATTTTCTTCCACTATTTGATCTGAGGAAGTGGGTCTGGCCCACGAAAGCTCATCTAATAAACCATCTTGTTAGTCTTTAAAGTGCTACATAGTCCTGTATTTTGTTCCCTGAGCAGGAGCATCAGAGTATTTGCACAAGAAGCACTGATTTTGTACAGTACAAGGTCAGTGTTCTTGCGCAAATACTCGCGGCCAGTGTAGACAGGCAGCAAGATTTTGTGCAAAATCTTACCAGTCTAGATACAGCCTTGGAAATGGCAGAGGTGCTTAATGACTTTGTTTTGGTTTTCACTAAGAAAACTGATGGTGACAGGATGCCTAACACAGTGAATGCTAGTGGGAAGGGGGTAGGTGTAGAAGTTAAATTTAAAAAAGACCAAGTTAAAAATGATAGAACTGTAGCCATGTTAGTCTGGGGTAGTTGAAGCAAAATGCAGGACATTGCTACATTGTCCTGCATTTTGCTTCAAGTTAAAAATCACTTACAAAAGTTAGATGTCTACAAGTCACCAGGGCCTGATGAAATGCATCCAAGAATACTCAAGGGCTACGTCTAGACTGACATGATTTTCCACAAATGCTTTTAACGGAAAAGTTTTCCGTTAAAAGCATTTGTGGAAAAGAGCATCTAGATTCGCACGGATGTTTTTCCACAAAAGCACTTTTTGCAGAACAGCGTCCGTGCCAATCTAGACGTGCTTTTCCGCAAGAAAGCCCTGATGGCCATTTTCGCGATCGGGGCTTTTTTGCGGAAAACAAATCTGAGCTGTTTACACTGGCCCTTTTGCACAAAAGCTTTGCGCAAAAGGGACTTTTGCCTGAATGGGAGCAGAATAGTAGCACTGATTTCTTACTAACAGCCATTAGTTCAAATTAACTTTAATAGGGGCTACACATGCAAACCGCTATTTCAAATTTAATTCGAAATAGCAGAGCGCTTAATTCGAACTAGGTAAACCTCATTCTACGAGGAGTAACACCTAGTTCGAATTAAGTAGTTCGAATTAAGGGCTGTGTAGCCACTTAATTCGACCTAGCTGGAGGCTACCCCTTCCCAGGTTGCCCTGGTGGCCACTCTGGGCCAAACCAGGAAAACTCTTGTGCCTCCCTCCCGGCCCCGGAGCCCTTAAAAGGCCACAGTCTGGCTACAGTGCATGTTCCAGCTTCAAGCCTGCCAGCACCCAGCCAGCAGACCCTGCACCTGGCACAAGATGAGCCAGCCACCTGCTGCCACCCAACCCTCCATCCCTTCCCAAGACCAGGCTGGCAGCTCCCAGGAGCCTGCCCGGGGCCACAAGAGGCGGGCGCCCGCCTGGTCTAGTGTGGAGATTGTGGACTTCATCAAGGTTTGGGGGGAGGCCTCCAACGTCCACGATCTCCACACTAGGCACAGGAACGCGGCCGTCTACAGCCGCATGGCTGCCAGCCCAGCCACCAAAGGCCACATGCGGACCCAGGAGCAGGTCCACTGCAAAATAAAGGACCTGTGGTAGCCAGGGGCCGAACTGGAGGCATGCCCTCATGAGGCCCTGGACCACATCCTGGGGGCTCTCACAGTCCATGCCCCCAGGGTGGTGATCGACCCTGGGGCAGAGGGCCCCATCCCTGACACGGAGGAGGAAAAGAAGGATGCCGAGAGCCAGGAGCCTGCAGGGAGCCTGCCCAGGACCCCCGAGGCATCCCACAGAACATGTCAGCTATGTCGTCTGAAGCCAGGGAGGGCTCCACCTGTGAGTGCCATCATGCTCTTATGTGTACGGGCGGGGGTGGAGAGGGAGCCCAGGGACTGTGCACCTGGGCCTTGCCCACCATGGAGCAGCAGCTGGGTGTCATGCAGGGGCCCTGGCCCGTTCCCCACATGCCGACCTTGCCTTGCAGAGGGGGGCTGGGTTTCACCCACTGTGTCCCCAGGGAGAACTGACCACTGCTCTTGTTTCACCACAGCTGCAGCACCTGAGACTGCAGGGCGCTCCAACCCGTCTGCAACAGCCACCCGCACCCGGGCCAGCAGGTGCACCCTCAACCTGGAGGACTATCAGCGGCGGCACCTACTGGAGCACCAGCTCCGCACCCAGGACCAATGGCTCCGGGAGGACTTGTGGCTGCGGCATCGGAGCTTGGAGGCGCTGGAGGAGCAGGGCTGTGCCCTCCTCAGCCACTTCCAGACTTTGGTGGACAGGTTCCTGCCTCCTCCTGCTCCAGCCCCTGAGGCCACCCCAGCTCTCGCTCCTCCTCCCACCCCTGCTCCCCCCGCACCCTCTGTCCCTCCTGGCCCATCCTCCACACCCACTCCCCCCCCCCCCGATGCCCCCGCACCCACAGTGCTGTGAGACGGAAGCGCCAGCAGGACCCTTGTGAAAGTAGAATTATACTGTAATAATTGAATAAGTTGAAGGAATACTGTTTCTCTGAACAGGAAGAAGAAAAGTATGTTAATGTTGTTTGTAGGTATGCAGATCAGAGTGCTAGCCAAGTGGGCCTCAGTTAATGTTCCTTTTCCTATTAGGTGTTAGGGAGAAAGCAATTGAGATAACCAGGGAGATATGGACAGGAGATTGCTGTGTGCTTGATGTGGAAATGAAGATACTTGACTAGCCTCACACTAATTATGTGAAGTTTTGCCCCTCTTTTAATCCTATTAATTTTGGCTTTCTTTTGACTGTATAAATCAAGGGGTTTGAACCTTGTATGGCACTCACATTTTCTGGGTGCATTTAGCAGAGCGGCTTTGCTAATAAACAGAGCGATCTGACAAATCTGTGAGTCCTGTCTGACTTTGACACCCTGAACCCTGAGCTTTCCCTTCCCTTCCTCCCCCTTCCAGCTCCCTCCTCCCAGGTTACCCCCTTCCTCTCTCCCACCCTCATTCCTCCCTCCCCACACCCCAGTTATGTACAATAAAGAGAATTATTTTTGGCAAAACAGGTGTTTTTATTTTACGTTAGGAAGGAGGGTTAGGGAGGGGAAAGGGGAAGGAAGTGAGGGTGGAAGAAGGCCCCAGTGGGGCATGCAGGGAGAGTTCAGTCCTCCTCCACCTGGAACCTCTCCCGCAGGGCTTTCTGGATCTGAACGGCCCCCTGCTGGGCCTCCCGGATGGCGGCGGTGCAGGGCTGCGTGTACTGGCCAGCCATGCGGTCAGCCTCAGCCATCCAGGCTGGCAGGAAAGCCTCCCCCTTCCGCTCACATACATTGTGCAGCACCCAACATGCTGCCACCATGGGTGGGTGAGGAGGCATCTAAATCGGGCTTTCAGGCGTCTGAAAGCCCCCTCGACCACAATGGTGAGCCTGGCATTGTAGGCCCACCAGGAGGGGTTGAGGTGCCCTACGGAAGGCTTCATCAGCCAAGGCTATAGGAAGTAGGCCACATCCCCCACCAAGCAGATGGACATGTCCACGTCCCCGACCCTGATGTGGCAGTCAGGGAAAAAGGTGCTGGCCTGCAGCCTCTGGCACATGGAAGAGTTGTGGAACACCCTGGCATCATGTGCCTTGCCGGACCAGCCCACATTAATGTCCGTGAACTGGCCCCAGTGGTCAGACATGGCCTGCAGGAGCACAGAGAAGTACCCCTTGCAGTTGATGTACTAGGAGGCCTGGTGTTCTGGGGCATGGATGGGGATGTGCGTCCCGTCAATGGCTGCCCTGCAGTTGGGGAAGCCCAGAGCGCTGAACCCCTGGATTTACGCATCTGGATCGGTGAGGTGGACCACCCTGCGGAGCAGCACCCGGTTGATGGCCTTGACCACCTGCAGAGAGACACACCAAACCACAAATCACTGGGGCGCCCGGGTGGCTGGGAGTGTTCCCTGGCACTACCCTGCGCCTCACTCCCAGAAGCAACCCCCACTGCAATCCTGGCCGCCACGGGCAGCATGTAGTACAGCTGGGACAGACCAAACCCTCCCGTGTGGGGCACTTTTGCCTCCTCCCCCCCCCATTTTCCCTGGGGCGGCCCATCCCGTCCTTGCAGCCCCACTTGCCCCCCGGCCCAGTGGTCGGAGAGTGCCCTACCTCCATGAGCACCGCTCCGACGGTGGTTTTCCCCACACTGAACTGGTTCCCGACGGATCAGTAGCTGTCCGGCGTGGAGAGCTTCCACAGGGCTATGGCCACACGCTTCTGGAGGGGGATGGTGGGCCTCATGCGAGTATCCCATCGCCACAGAGCAGGGGCGAGCCACTCGCAGAGCTCCAGGAAGGTGTCCTCCTTCATCCTGAAGTTCTGGGTCCACGGTTGGTCTCCCGAGTGCTCCAGGACGATGTGGTCCCACCAGTCACTGCTGGTGTCCAGATGCGGCAGGGCATGCTGGTGTCCGGGCGCTGCTGCGACTCCTCCACGGCCCCCAGGGAGGCCAGGTGGAGAGGCAGGGGGCTGACGTGCACCAGATGGTGCCAGGCAGCCTCCAGCCATTGCTGGCAGGCTTGCAGCAGCAAGTCCAAAAACTGGAGCAGAATGCCCAGGGCGAGCTCTGACTCCATGGTGCCAACTGCGGTGGTGTCCCCAATGGGAAGCACCGACACAGACAGGCAGAAAGGAAAATGCTTTGCTGTCCCTCGGCGAAGTAAGCAAGCAAGCAGGAAAAGCTAAGAACTGGCTGTCCAGGGGGGGTCCCTTTAAGCACGAGCCTCAGACAGCAGCCACGCAAAGCAACGACTGACCTGATGCCCTGCTGGAACTGGTTTCAGCAGCCTTTAAATGCGACCCAGTGTCCAATCAGTGTGGACACGCTAGTTCGAACTAGCAAAACGCTAATTGGAATTAGTTTTTGGGTCTAGATGTGTTAAATAAGTTAGTTTGAATTAGTGCTGTAGTGTAGACATACCCTGAGGAACTCAGGAACTGGGGGCTCACTGATTGTCATCTAAAAGGCAAGGTTAAGCCTGGTAGCTTAACTGAGGAGTTTGCTGGTGAGGTGGCTGATGTGGTGTCGGCTGACCTATGTTAATCTGAAGAAAAGTTCTCCCTTGCTGAGGCAGAAGGGCTCAAAGTCCCAGGATACTGAGTAGAACATCAATGGGTGTTGGTCAACATCTGTTACAGACCAGCTGAGCTCACTAGAGAGCAGAGCAAATTGCACCTTGAGCATGTGTTTGTAATTTGTAGGAAGCAAACCTGTGTTACCACGGGAGAACTTCAACATGGGTGCTGTCTGCTGGACATCTCCTGCGGCCAGTAACAAAACTTCTCTGGCAACAAGTTTCAGAGGGTATGTCTACACTACAGCGCTAATTCAAACTAACTTAGTTCGAATTAGTTAATTCGAACTAAGCTAATTTGAACTAACACATCCAGACTAAAAAACTAGTTCGAATTAGCGTTTTGCTAATTCGAACTAGCATGTCCACACAGAGTGGACCCTGAACCGAGGTTAAGGATGGCCGGAAGCAGTGCCAGCAGGGCATCAGATTAGGACTTAGAGCGTGGAGCTGCTGTCTCAGGCTAGCCGAGGGCTGTGTTTAAAGGGACCCGACCCCCACCCCGGACAGACAGTTCTCAGGGGTACCCCGCTTGCAAAGCAGTCCTGGCTTGGATTGCCTGGAGTACCCACACTGGGCACATCACAGCACTCGGCCATCAGACTGGCTGCACTTGCTGCAGGCTGCCATCTGGGGAGAGGGGGCAATTGGGGGGCTGCAGGAGAGGTTCCACCCCCAGAAGCCCGCAGAGCCAGCCCAGTCCTCCCCGTCGGGGGCTCGAACCCCATTCCTCCCTCACCTCCTTCCACTTACCCCTCCCTAGCCCCCCTTCCTGATGTACAAAATAAAGGACAATTGTGTTCAAAAATTGAATCTCTCTTTATTGAACAAAACTGGGGGAGACTGGGAAAAGGAGGTGGGAGAGGGGAAGAGAGAGGGTGGGAGAGGGGAGGGCAACTAAAATGATCAGGAGTTTGGAACAGGTCCCTTATGAAGAGAGGCTAAAGAGACTGGGACTTTTCAGCTTAGAAAAGAGGAGATGGAGGGGGGATATGATAGAGGTCTATAAAAGCATGAGTGGGGTGGAGAGGGTGCATACAGAAAAGTTCTTCATTAGTTCCCATAATAGAAGGACTAGAGGACACCAAAGGAAAGGAATGGGTAGCAGGCTTCAAACTAATAACAGAAAGTTCTTCTTTACAAAGCAAAGAGTCAACCTGTGGAACTCCTTGCTGCAGGAGGCTGTGAAGGCTAGAACTAGAACTGAGTTTAAAGAGAAGTGAGATCAATTCATGGAGGTTGGGTCCATGGAGTGATATTAGCCAGGGGGTAGGAGTGGTGTCCCTGCCCGTAGTTTGTGGAAGGCTGGAGAGGGATGGCACGAGACAAATGACTTGGTCACTGTCTTGGTCCATCCCCTCCAGGGTCCCTAGGGTTGGCCGCTGTCGGCAGACAGGCTACTGGGGTAGATGGACCTTTGGTCTGACCCAATATGGCCATTCTAAGCTCAGGGCTCAGGGTCGGGGGTCTCAGTGGACCACCTTGATTTTCATGCAAACCTGCTCCTGGGTGGCCAGGCTGGCAGCTCTCCTGCTCTAGACAGCCGCTTTCCCGTGCCTAGTGCGGAGGTCATGGACGATGTCCACGATGTCTGCACTGGACCAGGCGGGTGCCCGCCTCTTGCGGTCCTGGGCAAGCTCCCGGGAGCCACCAGCCTGGTCCTGGGAAGAGGCGGAGGGCTGGGTGGCAGCGGGTGGCTGGCTCGAGCCGTGCCAGGTGCAGGGTCTGCTGGCTGGGTGCTGGCAGGCTTGCACCTGGCACGGGCACCATAGCCAGCCCGTGCCCCTTTAAGGGGTCCGGGGCCGGGAGGGGGGCAATAGAGTTTCCCTGGTGTTGGTCAGAGTGGCCACCAGGGAAAGCTGGGGAGGGCTAGCCTCCCACTAGTTCGAATTAAGGGGCTACACACCCCTTAATTTGAACTAGTAAGTTCGAACTAGACTTAGTCCTCGTATAATGAGGTTTACCTAGTTCGAACTAAGCGCTCCGCTAGTTCGAATTAAGTTCGAACTAGCGGAGTGCTAGTGTAGCGCCTATCAAAGTTAATTCGAACTAACGTCCGTTAGTTCAAATTAACTTTGTAGTGTAGACATACCCAGAGGGATAGTCGTGTTAGTCTCTTGCCGCAAAAACAATGAGGAGTCCTGTGCCACATGAAAGACTAACAAATGTATTTTAGCATAAGGTTTTGTGGGCTGGAGCTCACTTTGTCATGCATCTGAGGAAGTGGGCTCCAACGCATGAAAACTCATGCCCAGATAAATTTGTGAGTTTTCAAGGGCCACAAGAACATCCCTAAGGTACCTAAAAATCATAGCAGACAATACAGGTTCCTGAACCAAACATAGGGAAACTTCATATTGCACCTTAAGCCTCTGTCCATAGTGTGTAGAAAGACATAAAGAGTGTATAAAAGTGTATAAAAGAACACTCAGAAAAAAACTTTCAAATAAAACTAGCACACAACACGAGACTCGCCCTCGGTTTCTTGAAGCAATAAGTAGCCTAAGGCTGAGGATACACTGCAAGTGAGGCTTTCAGTCTGCCGTGAAGACTTTTTTCTTCAGGCTGCTGTGAGATTCTATCAGTAAGTAAAGGAGAGACGTCTCTCTGAGCTGCTCTTCCAAATTTCACACAAGCCATTCAACTGAAGCCGTAGATGTCAAGATTCAAGGCCAGCCTTGCCTTTGGCAGACTGCCCCACCAGGTGTTCACAATCACAACGTCCGAACATCTATAAGACTTTTAGCTGAGAAAGCCATGTTTAAACCCAAGTCTCTGCTAGGACAGGGAGATGTGGGTGGCCTATAGAAAACACCAGCATTTTCTTTGGAAAATCCACAACAAAACGTGGGGGGATCGATCACCCCGGTAATGCCAACTCCTCTGGAATTGAGGCTCTGATTATCCAGCACCAGCTGAGGCAGAGCGTGCACTGCATGCACATGTCTGATACATTTTTACCAAACCTGCTACCTGCCCAATTTGTCAAAGGAGAAGGGAAACAGGAAGCCAAAAGGAGCACTGTTTCTCAACCTTTTTTAAAATAAAGTATCTCTTTACTCTGTCCCTTTACAGGACCAAAGCACTGTCTAGATCTTCCCTGACAGGTGTCTGTCTAACTTGCTCTTAGCTATCTCCAGAGATGGAGATTCCACAACCCCCCTAGGCAATTTATTCTAGTGTTTAACCATCCTGACAGTTAGGAAGTTTTCCTAATGTCCAATCTCCCTTGCTGCCATTTAAACCCATTGCTTCTTGTCCTATCCTCAGAGGTTAAAGAGAATATTTTTTCCGCTTCCTTCTTGTAACATCCTTTTAAGTAGTTCTAGGGAATCTGACATTGGCCATTGTTGGAAGACAGGATACTGTGTAGACGGATCTTTGGTCTGACCCAGTATGGACGTTCTTATGTTCTTAAAGCTGCTATCATGTTCCCTCTTAGTCTTCTTCTTTCCAAACTAAAGACACCCAATTCTTTCAAAAGCTTCAGGGAGTAGCCGAGTTAGATGACAGGATAAACTTAAAAAACAACACTTACGTCTGGTAGCACTTTAAAGACTAACAAAACATGTAGATGGTATCATGAGCTTTGGTGGGCTGTGCGTTCCAATTCTTTCAGTTTTCCCTCATAGCTCACGTTTTCTAGATTTTGTATCGTTTTTGTTGCTCTTTGCTGGATCTTCTTCAATGTTCCACAGCTTTCATGTTGTTAGTGCTTCTCACAGACAGCTCATCCTCTGTCATGATCTGCTAGCTCCTTCACTTTTAGCTCCAACTCCCACTGCTTCCAATCCATTGATAGAGACCTGCTCATGAAAGAACTGGAAGAACTGACACCTGATACAACTTGAAGCTGCTGTCACTTCCATGTCAAGGTGATGACTCCAGGGGAGCCTAGGCACAATTCAGCTTGTGTACTGGTGTGGAAGCTGTAGCCAGCTGCACGGTACTAGGAATTACCCCTCAGGCTCCAAACACCTCTCTTCCCCCCAGGAAGATAGACATCAGTACATGCTCACATGTGAGTGCACACCCAAACACATCTGCATGTGAGCACAAATGCCTGTGGGCGAACGCACACCTATACAAGCCTGAATGCATACACACGAGTGCAGATGCCTACAGGTGCACCCTCCCCCCATGGGAGCACACACCCACACCTGCACACAAGCACACACCTGCATGTGAGCACACACCCACACACATTCATACTCAGACACACACGCTCTCACACACAGCTGCCTGTGGATGACCATGTATGCACAGGCGCATGCATGGTTCTCATTTTAACTTGCTTTGCTGACACGCACCCATCAAGCAAAGCCAGCTCTCTCCAGAGCTCTGTGTGTGTCTGATGCTCCCTGCCAGGCCCTGGGCCTTTCACAGCCACAGGGAAAAGTGCCAGCCCTGACTCCAGGGCTGATGTCATCCTCTTTCCATGGGAGAATGGCCAAGAGGTTCCTGCCACAGAGAGCGACTGTAGGGCCCAGGGGAATTCCTAGGGCAGGAAGTGAAACTGGCAGGTGCAGGGCAGCACCCTGCCAGGTGAGAGAGGGAAGCCGTTCAGGAATCCCGGGGGGAAGTCCCAGCTGGGTGGGGAGCTGGCTGAACTCTAGTTCCTCCTGTGCTGAGGTGACGGTAGCTGTGCAGTGAACGGGAGACGTGCCACTGCAGTGACGTCATTGCCACATTCTCATGCAATCCCAGCTAATCACAGGATATATAAGAGCCACCAGAGCCTGCTATTGCCCCCGGACACGGAGGACAGCTGAGTGGAGAGAGCCAGGCAGCCCACGGGAGCCCAGCACCAGGTAAGCTGTTCCTTAGAAAGGAACAACAAAGTCTCCTTTCTTCTCTTGCCCATTTCTGACTCTTCAGGGCACTAGGCAGAGCTGGAGCAGTGATACCTCCTGAGGGTGGGGACCCAGGCCTGGGCACAGTGTCACACACAGGCAGTCCCCATGGCTTGGTACAATGTCAGTACCTTCCCCTGCCCCTACCGCCCTCATGAACCACTGGCTAGAGTGCTCCCTTCCCTCCCCATGGTGCAGCTGTAAGCTAACAGCTGTAAGCTTTCAGCTACACTCTGCCTCTAGGGTCCAGGGGGATGGGCCATTGCAGGAACTACATGGATGCTAAGATCCATCTCTGCCTCGGAGACTGAGCCCCTCCTGGCTTTGCCACCAGCACCTTGGGCGGCCTGGGTGGAGCCTGTAACCGGGAGGAGTCAGTCCTGACCTAGGCTGCCTAAGTCACCTCTTCCCCCAGGAGAGTCACTCCCCAGAGCCATTGCTGGGCCTGGGCAGAGCCAGAGCCACAGGGAGGGGCAGCTCCCAGGAACCTCAGCAAAGAACCCCTAGGCTGGCAATTTTCCCTAGTGCTTGCTCCACTGTCACACTCCATGTGCACAGCAGCTTCCCCCCAGCTAGCTGCTAACAGCAGCAGCATGGCCACAGCTGGTGGCCTTGGCTAGCTGCTTGAGCCGGTACCCAGCTGACCTCTGAGTATGGACCCGGGGCACTAGCCCAACCCAGAACCAGCATGCAGCTGCTGCCCTGTTACAGCATGAGCTCCAACAGAATGGAGGGAGGGGGAAGCAGCCCCCAGCTGCAGCATGCCCTGAATGCATGACAAGGCCCAGCTCCCTGGCTCCCTCCTCCACCACACCCCGCAGCTCCTTGCAAGTCTCTGGTTTCTCTTCCCCACAAGGGAGGATAAACCTGTCTGACCAGGCTGGGTTGATCTGGGCTAAGGGCGCTGTGTGACAGAGGTGGGCAGTGGCTCTAGGGTGGGGCTGTCTTTTCCCCTCTAGCCATCCAACAGGATCACAAAGCAAACACCAGCACAGACAGCAGGGGAAGAGAGGTCAGGCCATGGCCTGAGGCATTCTGGAAGCAGGGACAGTACAACTGAGAAAGGGCAGATACAGGGCAGCCCTGAACACTGTGCACAAATGCCTGCCTTAACCCGAAACTCCTCCCAGCCCTGCTCTGGGCTTCCCCAGGCCTGCCGTTGCCCCTCACTCCTGACCCAAACATCCTGCCAGACTAGTCCTACTCCCACAGCCCTGCTGCTGCCCCTCACTCCCAATCAACAGCCCCTGACAGCCCAAGGACTACCGGAGGGACAAGGGAAGGCAGGGGAGAGACAGGGCAGTGGGACAGGATTGGTAGGGGTTACAAGGCAGAGGGACAGGAGCTTAAAAAGCAGAGGGCCAGGAGTGGGTAAGAAGTGACAGGGCTGAGGGACAGGAGGGTCAGGTGGTAACAGGGCAGAGCAACAGGAGGGGTCAAGAGGTGACAGGGCGGGGGACAGGAAGGTCAGTGGGTGATAGGGCAGAGGGATGGAATGGGGCAGGGGGTGATAGGGCAAAGGGACAGGAGGGAATAGGGGACATAACAGAGGGACAGGAGGGGGAGAGGGTGACTGAAGGAAGGAATAGGAGGGGGCACAAGGTTACAAGGTGGAGGCACAGGAGGAGGAAGGGGGTGACAGAGCGGTGGGACAGAAGGGGTCCAGGGGTGACACAGCAGAGGGAAAGGAGCTGGGAGGGGGTGATAGGGCGGAAGGACAGGAGGGCCTGGGAGTGACAGGGCGGCAGGAGAGGAGGGGCTGGCGGTGACAGGGCAGGGGGGGAGGATCGGGGATGGGGTGATCGGATGGAGATACAGGAGGGGCCTGGTGGGACAGGATGGCATGACAGGTGGGGGTTGGAGGTGACAGGGCAGAAGGACAGGAGGGACATGGGGTGACAGAGCAGAGAGGCAGGAGGGACAGGATTGATAGGGTGGAGGGAGAGGGTGACAGGGCAGAGGGATAGGAGGGGCAGGAGGTGATGGGAGAGGGACAGGAGGGGCCAAGTGTGACAACATGGTGAGACAGGGCTGGCCAGGGGTGACAGGGTGGAGGGACAGGAGGGAACTGGGGAGGGGGGTGTAACAGGGCACAGGGAGAGAGGCGGGGAGGGAGTTAAAGGGCAGAGAGATAGGAGAGGCCAGGTGTGACAAGTTGGCATGACAGGAGGGGGTTGGGGTGGCAGGGCAGAGGGACAGTAGGGGCCAAGTGTGACAACATGGTGAGACAGGGCTGGCCAGGGGTGACAGGGTGGAGGGACAGGAGGGAACTGGGGAGGGGGGTGTAACAGGGCACAGGGAGAGAGGCGGGGAGGGAGTTAAAGGGCAGAGAGATAGGAGAGGCCAGGTGTGACAAGTTGGCATGACAGGAGGGGGTTGGGGTGGCAGGGCAGAGGGACAGGAGGGGCAAGGAGTGACAGAGTGTAGGGACAGGACAGGGTCAGGGGTGACAGTGCAGGGAGACATAGGAGCAGGTGGGGCTGACAGGAGGGGCAGAGGGACAAGAGGAGGCAGGAGGTGACAGGGTGGTGGGACAGGAGGGGGAAGAGGTGACATGGTAGCAGGACAGGAGAGGGCAGGGGATGACAGGGCACAGGGACAGGAGGGGGAAAGGGTGACAGGGTGTTGGGACAGGAGAGGAGGTGAAAGGGCAGTAGGGCAGGAGGGGACGGGGTGACAGGGTGGCAGGATAAGAGGGAAGGGGTGACAGGGCAGAGGGAGAGGAGGGGCCTGGAATAACAGGATGGTGGGACAGGGTGGGGACAAGAGGTGACATGGCAGCAAGACAGGAGGGGTAGGGGGTGACAGGTCAGTGGAATAGGAAGGGCTGTGGGTGACAGGGTGGTGAGATGGGAGGGGAGGGGGTGACAGGGCAGTGCGACAGGAGGGAGGGGGTGACAGGGCAGAGGGAGACGAGGGGACTGGCATAACAGGATGGTGGGATGGGATGAGGTGGGGGTAAGAAGTGACATGGAGGCGGGACAGGAGGGGCCAGGGATGACAGGATGGTGGGATAGGAGGGAGGAGGTAACAGGGTGCAGGGAGAGGAGGGGCCATGGGTGACAGGGCGGTGGGATAAGAGGGAGGGGGTGACAGGGCGGTGGGATAGGAGGGAGGGAGTGACATGGAGGAGGGAGAAGAGGGGCCATGGGTGACAGGGCGGTGGGATAAGAGGGAGGGGGTGACAGGGCGGCAGGACAGGAGGGAGGGGCCATGGGTGACAGGGCGGAGAGAGAGGAGGGGAGGGGGTGACAGGGAGGAGGAAGAGGTGTGGGCTCAGAGTGATAGGATGGTGGGATAGGGGACCGGGAGTGGCAGGACAGGAGGGGCAGGAGGTAGTTGCTAGGGAGGCAGGGGCCATGCCATTTGGGTGGATGGCCATGGCCTGGCCAGCCAGCGGGGTGCTGGGCTGGCTGTGCTCTGCAGCCCGTGCCATCCCTCGGAGGGTTTGGGGAGTGCCACGAGCTGCAGTCGCGCCTGGCCATCCTGCTCCATGTCTCCTACCCTGCCCTAAGCACTGAGGGGCAGGTTCAGCTCCCCGGCGAAGGGGCAGAGTCCGGGAGTGCACAACACTGTCCTTCGCCTGTCCCTGGGTGCAGCAGCCCCGGGGACGGAGACTTTGACACCCGGCCATAGGTGTTTGCTCTGCACGGCAGGGAGACGTGCAGCTCGCTCTGGCCGGACACTGGGAGACTCACGCTGCCCTTGGAGACGATGTGCTGCCCAAGGCTGTGGTTCTTCGCTGTGCTGCTGGGTCTCAGCACCTGGCTGGAGCCTAGCAAAGGTAGGAGTGTAGCCGGAGCTGCTCTCTAGGGAGACCTGTGTGAGGCTGCGTGGTGGGGGCCAGCCCTGAGCAGCCGCAGCTCAGGTGAGGCGAGAGGCTGAAGGGGCCCTCCCTTCTGATACCAGTCTAGGCCCCAGGGGAGAAGGCGGATCTCCCCTTAGGGTATTTCATTCAGCTCCAGCACTGGAGGCAGAGTCAGGGCCTCCTTCTAGCTCAGAGCAGAGAGTTCATGTGACTGGGGAGTGAAAGCATGTTTGTCCCTCTGGGAACAGAGTCACTGAGGGGACTTGGGGCCTGGGCCAAGATACCTGGGCCTGAGCCAGGCTTCTGCCAGGTTCATTTTGCTTCTCCAGTCCCTTGCTCCCCAAGGCACTCATTGCCGCAGACAGTGTGTGGGAGGGGAAGTGGCAGATCCGCACAGGTCTGAAAGCATGAGGCCGACTCCCCGCAAGCTTGCGATTTAGAAGAAGAATATGGTTTGGGGGCTGAGTCTTTGTGTGCCGGTTTTGGAGCCATTGAGGGCATGCTAGGGTCACTTTTCCAGGCCTTTTTCCATTGCTAGGCGAGTGAGAAACTCCCCGTTTTCCTGACAGCTGAGACTCCCAGCTCAGTTTGACAGATGGGAACTGAGGCTAAAGGGTACGCATACACTGGGGCTGCAGAAGCAGATCGCCTCATGTTGGCTCTGCCCAGTTTGGTGTGTGACAAAGAGCAGCATAACCACAGTGACACGGGCAGCGGGCTCAGGTCCGTACTGGGATTGCCCTCTGGGCAGCTAGGCCCATTAAGCCTGGGGTACCTACTGAGCTGGGAGTTACACCCAGGAAAACTGACAGCCACGCTGGGTCCCTGGGCAAGGTGTGTGGGTGCAGATCCGCGCTCTTGGAAGAAGCAGAAGCAGCAGCTGGGAGTCCCTGCCCCTTTAGAATCACCGGGTCCTGGGGCAAACCCCCTTTGCCTCCCATTGGTGGGCTTGGTTACACCCCTCACCTCATTGTCAACATGGCCTGCAGGACTTGCCCTAAAGCACACAGAGTCAATCTCCTTTTTCCTCCCTGGTTCCCACCCCCACCCCATACCCAACCATCCCGCAAGAGGCACAGAGTGAAAGTGACTTGCTGCAGCCTGCTGCCTAAGAATCAGAGAAGCTGGCTGGGAAAAGGAGGAAGCATGGTGGGGGTGGCCGGGCGTGGTTTATTCCCCCCAGTCTCTTTCAGTGAGTCGGATCTCAAGGGTCACCTGGGAGCCTGGCAGGGGAGGCTGGTCACACAGGAGAGGGCTGTTCTCATTGCCCCTTTGAGCATTGTGTTTCTTCTCACTGTTTTACAAAACAACCCTTCAGCCTCACAGAGTCAGGCAGCCACAATGCCAGGGCTCTGCACAGCATTCACAGTGCAGGGACCCATGCTGCAGAGCGGCTCCCAGACAGCTCAGTGTGCTAATGACTCAAGCAGTGGGGCCCTGGGCACACCTTGCCTGCCAGGTGTACCCCCAGGATCACACCGCCCAGTGCCTGGGGCACACCTGGCAGGGCAAGATGTGCCCAGAGCCCTGCTGTGCAGGGCTGCTTGGGTAGCAGTCTGGATGGCTTCTACATCAAACAGGGAGGCCACTAGAGAGCTCCAAACTCTTGAAGGGACATTCCCCAGTGCCTGTACGCTGCATAGTCTTCCTCCTTTGGCCCGCAAATTACTTCTACGCGTAAACAACACCTCCCATATGTCCTCTAACCTAGTCCCTAGTAGAGGCACTCCAGCATCTCAGCTTGGCCTGGAGCCCCTCAGAATCGGCATCCATCCCCCCATGACTATTGTTTAATAGTCAGCCTTGGACTATTTTGAGAACATGACATTATGTCAAGTTGAAAAACAATCTCCCAGAATAGCTTCAGTCAGAGATGGCAATTCTGCCAGCATTCTCAATGCCCTCCGTATTGTGTCAGCAAACTGAGTCTGCAATTGTCCGGTGTTGCCCTGGCCAGCTGGGGGCAGCGTGTGGTTCCCTGACCAGCCCATCTTCTCCGCGTGCCCCACTTTTTTTGCAGCTCCAGCAGCGTCTGGCCTGAGCCAATCACTCGTATTGTGAAGCGAACAGCTTTCCAGTTGACTCTGAGCTGTGCCCTCTACTTGGCCCCTGTGGATCTGCAGCAGAGGGCATGTGACGCCATTGGCACTCTGTAGGCACTTCCACTGACACAGCAATTTCCTGTGCTCAGCCAAAGCAGCCTGTCAGCATCGGGGCTTGGACTGCCTCACTTTGTGGACCCCACGCTGATCCATCCCCATGCTGCCTCAGGTCAGCTCTCTCCAAGCTGGCAGGCTATGTCTACGCTACAGAGTTTTTGCGCAAAAACTTGCAGAGCGTCCACACCTCAAGCGCGTTTTTGCGCAAGAGAATCGAAAGAACAGAAGGGGGTTTGTACAATTGTATTCCTCTTGCACAAAAGGTGTGTGTGGACGGGGAACAGGGGGTTTTGCACAAGAAATGGCCTCCAGGAAAAAAAACAGGTGGCCACTCCGTCCAAGGTCATCAGAACTCTATAGTTCCTGTCTGCTGGCCCCTCTTAAAGCTGCAGGTACCCTGGGCAAGTTTTGTGGCAGGAAGCCAGCCTGAGAGCAGTTCCCTCAGTGTGTGGCTCTCTCTTGCACTGCCATTGCCACCTATGGCAGAGCCACAAGCCTCCTGAGACTCTCCCCTCCCCCCCCCCCGCCTTCCAGGGAGCAGCCCCAGGTGTCCCAGGACGCCCAGGGGGAAAAAAAGGGGCACCCTATCATGGTCTGGCCCGGAGATTGTGACCCTCCTGGAACTGTGGGGTGAGAAGGAGTCCCTCCAAGATCCCCGGGCCAAGCGGCACAATGCCGACATATTTTCAAGGATGGCTGTATCCCTGCCAGAGTTAAGTCACCCTGCCCAGACCATGGAGCAGGTCCGGAGCAAGGTGAAGGACCTCTGTCAGGGGTATGTGAGGGCCACTGAGCTCAGCACACACTCAGGGGCAGGACCCCACACCTGCCCCTACTATGCGGATCTCCACCACACCTGGCCGGGGGGGGGGGGGGGAACGTCTTCCCCATGCATCATGGTGGACTCTGGGCTGTCCACCCGGAAATCATCCCGAGGACAAGCTGGATGTCCAGGGCCAGCTCCATCTGGAGGAGAAGGAACAGGAGCCAGGAACTGTGACCCTGTCCCTCGAGCCGGTCACCGCCAGCCAGGATGTCTCCCAGGCCTCTTCGGATGCCTGGACGGGAACTTCAGGTGAGTTGTCACACACGGCAGGGGAGGCAGGCACACAAGGGGCTGGGGGTGAGTGTCGCTCGGGCTCCACATGGTGCTGTGGGCCATGCACATGCAACAACATGCAGCATGAGTGTGTGGCATGCGGACACAGCAGGCAGCCCCTGAACACGCTTGGGATCCTGCTGCCAGGCTCGGGGGAGGCCACACACGTCCTGTCCTCAGGGGGGTGCACCCATCTGGAAGCAGGGTAGTCACACAGACCGAGGAGTGCCGCACACAGCACACAGCCATGCCTGCACATGCAAGGCAGCAGCCGCTCTCACAGACAGCACAGCAAGCCGCAGCTGTGTGTGCAGACCCCAGGGAGGGCTAGGCTGCTCCCAGCTCCTCTGCCGCCCATGAGGGGATGCCACTGTGGCAGGCCACTTCCCTTGCCTGTGGGGGGCGGGCAGGAAGCGGGCAGCATGGTCCTCTGGACACATCAGGGCCCCTGTGAGACAGGGCCACACATGGCCTTGCACCCAGGACATTCCCCCTCCTGTGGGCTGCTGACTGTTGTGGTCACCGCTCACAGAGGAGGGCACAGCCTCAGGGACAGTGTCTGCAGGGATGACTGACCGCCTCTCCCTCTTGTGTGTTCTCCACAGCTGGACCAGCTGGGACAGAGCCACACCACTGTAGCCACCTGCCAGAGTCTGGGGAACCCACAGATGAGCCAGGGTGCAGGAGGACCTGATGTGCCAACACGTCAGCATCCTCTGAGACATTAAGCACACCCTGGTGCACAGAGCCGATGCTGACCTGGAGTGGCAGGAGCATGCCTGGGGCCAAATGCTGGCACGTTGTGACACCATGTATGGCATCATGTCCCACATGGCAGCACACCAGCCTCTTGTCCCCCCTCCTATGGCCATTGCCCTTCCGCCAGCCCACCCTGCTATGTCTTTGACCCCTCCCCATGCCATGCCTCTGTTCCCTCCCTTAGAAATGGCCATGCCCCCGCTCCAAGTGATGCCTATGCCCCTCCTCCTGCCCCCCCAGACTCTGATCTAGCCCCCCCTCCTGTCCAGCCCTTTGTGGCCCCCAGACCAACACACCCTTGACGAGGCCCCCGCACCTGAGGGGGTGCCTCAAGCCGCCCCCCTTCTCCTCCTCCCAATCCTGACCCCCCTCCTAGTTCAGAGTCAATAAAAAAGACTCCTTTTGTTCTGAAAGCAAACAGGTGTGTTTATTGGGAGGTCAGGGAAGGGGCAAGGGGAGGGCTTGAGAGGGGGAAGGGAGAGAGCAACAAGGCAGAGGCCCCTGTTGGGGAGGCCATGGGGAGAGTTACTGGGGTGCTTGAGAGAACCTCTCCCTCAGGGCCTCCCAGATGTGCACCCCCAAGTGATAGGCCTGGCAGGTGGCAGCTGTCTGGGGCTGCTCAAATGCTCAAACGCATGGCCCTCACCTGCATCCAGGCTCAGCTGAGGTGGGCATTGTATCCTCCTGGGGGTCGGGGTGGCTGGTATACGGCTTCATCAGCCAGGGCATTAATGGGTATGCCACGTCCCCTCTATGCACAGTGGAATGTTCACGTCGCCCACCACAAATTCCCGGCATGGGAAAAAGGTGCCCGCCTGCAGCTTGGGGCATAGGCTGGAGTTCCTAAAGACTCAGGCATCATGTGCCCTGTCCAACCACCCCACAAAAATGTCCATGAATTGGCCCCAGTGGTCCACCAGGGCCTGCAGGACAACAGAAAAGTCACCCTTCCTATTTATAAACTGGGTCGCTTCATGGTCTGGTGCTCTGATCGGGATGTGCGTCCCGTCGATGGCTCCTCTGCAGTTGGGAAACCCCAGGGCACCAAATCCAGCCTCAGTTGCGCCAGGTCCTTGAGACAGACGATTCTCCACAGCAGCAGGGAGTTGATGGCCCTCACCACCTGCAGAAGGAGACACACAAACACACAAAACAGAGAATGAGACGGGGTGACTGAGCCTATGGGAGGTGCCCGTTCGCCTTCCCTCCTATGGCACCCACCCAAAATCCTCCCGGAGCCACCTCCTACAGTCCCCAACCCCACTCTCCCGAGGGTCCCCTTTATCCAACACTTTCCCCTCCTCCCCTGCAGGGACTGCAGCCCGAGAGCTCCTTACCTCCATAAGGAGGGCCCTGATGGTGGACTTCCCTACCCCAAACTGATTGCCCACTGAGCAGTAGCTGTCTGGGGTGGTGACTGCCACAGGGCGATAGCAACCCGCTTCTGCAGGGGCATGGCGGGCCACAGGCGGGTGTCGCATCTCCGGAGGGCGGGTGCCAGCCAAGCACAGAGCTCTATGAAGGTGGCCTTGCGCACACTAAAGTCCTGCACCCACTGCCGGTCATCCCACTGCTCCAGGACCAGCTGGTTCCACCAGTCTGAGCTGGTCTCCAGCCTCCAGAACCTTCTTTGTATAGTGGGGGTGTGGTTGCCAGAGTGGAACAGCCGCAGCCACTGAGAGGGTCCCCAGAAGGAGCTTGGGGTCCAAGTCCAGGTCCCCCAGGAACAGGAAGGCAGCAAATGTTGCAAAAACTGCAGCATGACTGTTTAGGGCCATCGCCTACCCTGGGGCAGCACTGGCTCCATGGCACACTCAGAACAAAGCTGTGGCATCCCCAAAAAGCACAGGGCAGCCACAGCAGGCACTGCTGAAGCTTCGTTGTCCCTCAAAGGCAGCAGCAGCAGCAGATAAACATCTGTCCAGGGTGGTCCCTTTAAGCGCATGTCTCTGCTAAGCTCCAGCACCAGCCCTCGGATGCAACTGGTGACCTAAAGCCCTGCCTGAAGTGGTTCCGGGCGGCCTTTTATGCGAGAGAGCGTCCTAGGAGTCTGGATGCTCTCTTATGCAAAAGCACGTGGCTTTTCCGATGCGCTTCTGCAGTGTGGACGCTCTCTTGCACAAGAAGCTTTTGTGGAAGATCTCTTCCGAAAAAAGCCTCTTGCGCAAGAAGCCTGTAATCTAGCCATAGCCTCAGGGATGGTTTCATTTGCTTTTGGAGGCCGTCTATAAACTCAGAGATGCTCTGGCTGCAGCCAGCAGCTGCCTGGGGGAGAGTTGGATGGTGGGATCCCCACAGTCTCTGCAGGTTTGGAGGCACCTTAGGCTGCCCAGGGCTTGTTTACATGGTGCTGCAGGCCAGACTCTGGGGAGAGGGAGTTCTGATTGCCCCATGCAAATGCTGCTGGCATGACCAAGAGTGCACTTTAATGCAGCTCTCTGACTCTGAGCTGGGTTCCTGGGGCATGGCAAAAGAGGCCCAGGGGGCAGCTGGAGCACATGGTGGAACCGTTCACACCGCACAGTCCAGATCATAGCGCCATGTGGACAAGCCCTCAGTGAAGCTGCCATAGCCTCCTCACCGGCAGCACCAGCTAGTCTGGGTGATCCTGTCCCTCGCTCCAGGTGCCTGTCAGACTAGCCCAAATTCCCCAAGAGCACGTGTCCCCGTGTCCCCCAAGAGACCTTCCCATGAGCTGTGCAGGGTTCCGCTGCCAGGCAGGGATCTGACGGGCTTCCCTGCTCCTCCCCTCCAGGCTCCCTCCTGTTTCACATGGACTCTGTGATCCAAGTGGTGGAAGTGCTGGAATCTCAGCATCTGGACGGGCACCTCAACCTGAGCGTGACAGAGCTGGCCCGGGGCTTGGGCTGCTGTAACAGCGAATTCGACCGGCTCCTGCTGGGGGAGGCGCCCACCGAGCCTCCAGACCTGCCCTTCCTGAGCCAGGAGCAGAGGTCCTTCTTCAAGCACCTCCTGAAGCACGAAGTCCAGGCCTCCTTGGTGGAGCAGGGGGTGGTGCTGCTCCCTGATGGCACCACGGTGGCGGTGAGCCCCTTGCTGGCTGGGATCGAAGCAGGGCTGAAGGGCAGGCGGGAGATGCCACTGCCCCTTGAGGCTGTGGAGCCGTCACTAGTTACGACTGAGCCCTCAAACCAGACCTGTCCAGGCCTGCCCCTGACTATAGATGCCCTCTATGCAGTGACCATCACCAAGGCCCTGGGCATGGCCTTTCTGCTGGCCCAGGCCAATGAGAGCCAGGTGCCCATGGGGCCAAATGGCTGCTGGGACAGTGTGTACGAGCCTCAAAACTTCACCCTGCTGGGCCACCCCTCACCCCTCACTGACGCCTTCATCAATGGGGCGCTGGACGGTGTGATCCTGGGGACACACCTGGTGGGGCAAGGCATGGCCAGGGTCCCCCTGGGCCCCCTGCTGAGAGAGTACTACTCCGGGGGTGGCCTGGCCGGGGAGCGTCAGGTCAGGAGCAACTTCAGGCGCCAGAACTTTGTGCAGCTCACTGAGGCTGGGCAACTGGAGGAACAGGTGTTGCGCTCCCTTCAGCTGCTCCGGGCGCTGGCCCAGACCGAGCCCCTGCTCAGCTGGGCTGGGGACGAAGAGCTGCAAGCCACTGCGAGCTGGGCAGTGCAGAAGTTCACAGAGGCCTACCTGGGTAGGTGCTTATTCTTCTCCCCTCATTAGCCAGGGCTTTGCTATGCTAACGGGGCTAAATGGTGGCAGAGATGAGCCTGAAGCAAATACCAACCCCTGGCCCACGTGGCACTTTGAGTCCCACCTGCTGAATCCCAGCACCCAGGATGTGGGGAGTTCCCCATCAGATCCAGATTCTGGGGCCGGGTTGGGGCTCACCTCTGGTTCTGTCCATTGCAGAGAGATGGTTCAGCTCTGGGGCTCGGCTCCGGTTCTGTCCATTGTGGGGAGACGGTTCAGCTCTAGGGCTCAGCTCAGGTTCTGTCCGTTGCAGGGAGATGGTTCAGCTCTAGGGCTCAGCTCAGGTTCTGTCCGTTGCAGGGAGATGGTTCAGCTCTGGGGCTCGGCTCCGGTTCTGTCCGTTGCAGAGAGATGGTTAGCTCTGGGGCTCGGCTCCGGTTCTGTCCGTTGCAGAGAGATGGTTCAGCTCTGGGGCTCGGCTCCGGTTCCGTCCGTTGCAGAGAGATGGTTCAGCTCTGGGGCTCGGCTCCGGTTCCGTCCGTTGCAGAGAGATGGTTCAGCTCTGGGGCTCGGCTCCGGTTCCGTCCGTTGCAGAGAGATGGTTCAGCTCTGGGGCTCGGCTCCGGTTCCGTCCGTTGCAGAGAGATGGTTCAGCTCTGGGGCTCGGCTCCGGTTCTGTCCATTGCAGAGAGATGGTTCAGCTCTGGGGCTCGGCTCCGGTTCTGTCCATTGCAGAGAGATGGTTCAGCTCTGGGGCTCGGCTCCGGTTCTGTCCATTGCAGAGAGATGGTTCAGCTCTGGGGCTCGGCTCCGGTTCTGTCCATTGCAGAGAGATGGTTCAGCTCTGGGGCTCGGCTCCAGTTCTGTCCGTTGTGGGGAGATAATTCAGCTCCAGTTCTGTCCATTGCAAGGAGATGGTTCTGCTCTAAGGCTTCCCACATATGCACGCGGCGGAGGGGTATTGAACCAGCATCCGTACAAACAAGCCCAAGCAGTTAACAACTGTGTTCTTGGCTTGGATCATCCCCCACAGGGCCCGTGGCTCCCAGGTCCTCAGCAAGCCTCAGGTGGGCTCACCTGAGTCTGGCTGGGCACCATGGTGCTGCCGTTGCCAGGTGGGGCACACGTGCTGACAGCAGTGTGGGGCTGGCTGTGGCACTTTAGCACTCCTCCCTGTGCAAGGCGACTGGCATGCTGGGGCAGGAATTTCTGGTGAACTTTTTCAATGGATTTCATCCTGAGGGGGAGAGATTATTTCTTTAATTCTGTAAATCTTCAAAGGGAAATTCCGCTTGTATGCAATTTTCCAATCAAATGGTTAGAACCAGAGCCCTTTGGGGGTGACTTTCCCCCTTGTGTGCTTCTCCAGAGCGGGAAGGGAAACCTTCCAATAAATAGTTGTGTCAAAGCATTTTGTTGAAAACTTGTGGAGGAAAAAACCCCAAAGGGCTGGAAGGGACTGAAGGTTTCTCATTTAGGTTGGCATATGTTCCATGCAGCCCTGCTAGGCCTGCCCTCCCAGCAGCATGTTCCCCACAAGATCCTGAGGAAGGCAGGGGCAACATTACACAACTGCATTATGGGGAAACTGAGGCACTTGTAGGGAACTGTGGTCAGATCCAGAGCTCCCAGCCCAACCTGAGGAAGACTCAGCCATTCCCCTCACTCTGGCACAGACTGCATTGTCAGGCCATGTGCTGGCAGCATGAGGCACTAGATGTGGGGGGTCTGTGTCTCACCCTGCTGTGTGCATTTGCCTCCAGAATGCCCGGCCATCATCCCTCGCTGCATGTGGGGGGCCAGGCCCTACAGAGGGACCCCCACACAGCTCAAGCTGCCCCTAAGCTTCGTGTACATCCACCACACCAGCTCCCCCAGCCAGCCCTGCCGAACCTTCCCTGAGTGTGCTGCTGACATGAGGGCCATGCAGCGCTTCCACCAGGAAGACCGCAGATGGGATGACATTGGCTACAGGTGAGCAGGAGGCCTGGCCTTCCCAGAATGCACTGGTCTCAGCTAGTGCCCATCAAATGATTTGGGACTGGACATTCCATGAGAAAGCCTGGGGGGAGGGACCTTGTGTCCCTGATGCCCAGTGTACACTGTCTGCTGTGTCCTGGCTCTTCTGCAGGCTCCCGCCCAGTACTGCAGCAGATCCTGGGCTAGCTCAGAGTCTGGGCTACAATGCACACTGTGATCTTGGGGTCTCAGCCAGAGAAGAGCAGGCTCTGACTCCTTGATATAAAGGCAACTCTCCTTTGCCTGCTACAGGAATAAAGGCTATGACACATAGATGAGCCATTTTCATTCCACCCTCACAAGGCCAGTAGGTGCCAAACCTCCCCATCTCACTGCTCCCTTCCTATCCCACCCCTGGTTCTGAGAATTCTTTCCTCTAGTCTGGATGCCTAGCCCCACCTAGGAGCCACCCGCTGCTTCATAAAGGCCACTAGCCTCCTATGGCACAAACACAGCCCCCACCTGAGAGTTCAGAACACACCCTGAGGCAGGACTCTGACCCCTACTGTGATATACAGTCTTCATGCTTCCACAGGACTAGCTTACCCAAGCTGAAGAAGAAGAGGAACCAAATTGATGGGGAGGGAATATTTGGACAGAAAAAAATGTGAATGAAAATTGGGAATTCTTTAAGAAGTATTGATTAGGTGGCCAAAACACCATGACAGAGGACAACTGTGGCTAAAAGCCCCACCTAGCAACACTTAAAAATAAAAAAAGCAACATATAACAAACAAAAACAGAAATAGATGCCAGAAATAAATAGTGATGCAGATGAGGCAGAAGCATTAAATAAGTATTTCTGTGTTGTGTTTGGAAAGACCCAGGATGCTACATGATTAGCAGGGTGGGAAAGAATACTGAGGCCAGAGCACCCAGAGAGGGCAAGCTAGTTTTCTTGGTTCCATTCACAGAAAATTCATTTTAATACAACCACACACTAAGGTGTAAGGTGTAATCCAGCAGGTTTCTGGGGGCACTTGCTGAGAGGGTCAAATCAGGTGAATTGCTTAGAGACAGGGCTACTTATAGCCCAAGTCTGGAGGGCCTCCATTATAAGGCACCAAACCAGTGACAAAGAGCACTATTGTTCACACTTGCAAGCAAGAAGTCATACAAGCAATCCCCTCAGACACTCCAGCGTCTCCGGGCCACAACCAGTACCACTCCCTATACAGGTGAGAGGTTATGCAAATCAATCTCATCAAAGCAAAGGAGATTCTTCTGATCCCAAAGGCCCAGCTACATTCCCAGGTCAATTCATGACAGAGGTTATGTCAAGCTCATGAGGACAGCCAGGCCTGCTTGGGTCTCATGGGCACCACCCCAAAGAGCCAGGCTGGCGCAGGTGCTGAGAGAGCCCTGCTGAAGGGAGTGAAGTAGGTGACACACAGGGCAGAAGGCCAGTGCCACCCCAAAAGGGCCAGGAGTGGGCACAGTGGTAAAATGAATCAGTGCAAACCTGTAGAGGCCTGGCCGCAAATTAAAGCTGCTTTCCTCCCACACTGTGGACACCCATGAGGACATAAGGAACCCCATCCATCTTCCCGGGGTTGGGCTGGCACCCCCATTTGGCAACCCATGACTCTCAACTGGGCTGAAAGCCCAGATCCAAACTGCAAGGGAAACAGGATCTGTCTCTCCTTAGATTCCTCTCTGCTTTTGCTCTGCTGCAGCTTCGTGGTCGGATCAGACGGCTACATGTACCAGGGCCGGGGTTGGCACTGGGTTGGCGCTCACACCCGGGGCTACAACAGTAAAGGCTATGGCGTGAGTTTCATTGGGGACTATATGGACACTCTCCCAGAAGCCTTTGCCCTCTCGCTGGTGCGTAATAACTTCCTGCAGTGTGCGGTGAAGGGTTCCAAGATCCAAGCAAACTACACAGTCCACGGGCACCGGCAGATGGGGCACACTGCATGCCCAGGGAACAGACTCTTCTGGGAAATCCAAACATGGCATGGCTTCAAGGTGAGACCCTTCCCGCAGGCTCTGCGCCACTCCCCCTCCCCTAGGGGCACTCTGCCAATGGGACTGTTGGAACGGGAAAAGTGTGGGCCACCAAGCCAATGTGCTTGTGCTCCCTCCACCCTAGATGTTAGACCTTCCATCAGGGATTTCCCCCAAATGCCAGGGAAGTCCAGGCCCCAAAGTCACGAGATTGGCTTAAACAGTACGAGATGTCTCCTGCTGATCAGCTGGTTCTGGCTCTTCCCCTGAGCTGTTCGGGGCCACGGTTTCCAGCCTTCCTTCCCAGACCCCAGACCAGGAGCTTCTTTTTCTTTCTAATTGGCAGCCGAGATTCATCCAATGCTGCCTGAGGCTGGGGACAATGGTTGGGCAGTTCCGGGGGAGTTGGCTTTCTTGGCCATGGTTGTGCCCTGGGTAGGCTCTCTGGAGCTCACTGTGCCGGGGTGGGGAAGACTAGAGGGAAATGGGTGCTTCCTGGACATTCTAGGATCAATCCCCCTGTTTTCTCTCTTGGCTTTCGCAGTGAGAACTCCCAGCCATGGGCTGTGATCCAGGTAACAACCCAGTTCAAGACTCATCTCACCAGGCCCCAGGACCAGACCCTCAGGCTGCCCAGGGAATAGGCCGCAGCAACCTGGCTCAGGACCTGTCTGGGGGCCTCACGGGCTCCCCTAGTTGCAGTGTGCTATTCCGCTTCTGTACCGAAAATCCCCCTTCTATAAAGCTGGGCAAAGAAATGTGCTTCAGTGTCACTCAGTCTGGCTCCCCTTTGAGACACCCAACACATCAGATACCCGAAAAGGTAACACAGAGAAACCTGTCAGGGAACATTTTAACTTGCCCAGAGTTTAACTTTAACTCTCAAAGTTTCCATACTATTACAAGCCAATTTAAAAAACCAGCTTGAAAGGGAAGCTTAATTTCATTTACAAGTTTGATACCTACAGTAGAGTTTTGGACAAAGACGGTAACTGGATTACCCACTACATTCCTCAACCTAATTACATAAAAGGCTAAACACCAGGTACTTAAGAGCACTTAGAACCCTCTCTATCAGCTTCATTTATCATGGAAATTCTAAGTGACTACTCTTTTCCCAATTTCCTTTCCCTCTCCTGCCCACTCCTTCTCTCTGGCTATGTCTAGATTGCAGGCTTCTTTTGGAAGAAGCTTTTCCGGAAGAGATCTTCCGGAAAAAAATCTTTCAAAAGAGAGCCTCTACACAGCACAAGCACAACGAAAAATGATGTGCTTTTTCGAAAGATTCATGGGACGCTATCTCGCGTGTAAGTTCTGATTGTTGTGGACGGAGTGGCCATCAGGGCACCTGTGCTTTTGGAGGTCTCTTCTTTCGAAAAAAACCCCAACCCTCTTTCCCATCCACACATGCCTTTTTCCAAAAGAGCTCTTTTGGGAAAAGGCTCCTTCCTCATAGAAGGAGGTTTACCGCTGTCGGAAAAACCGCTGTGTTCTTTCGACATTCTTTCAAAAGAACTCAAGTGCAGTGTGGACGGAAGTGTAGTTTTTCAGAAAAACAGCCGGGTTTTTTCTGCTATTTATTTGGAACTTGGACCCCTTAAACTCCATTCATCTGACGAAGTGGGTTGTACCCACAAAAGCTCATGATACCATTTACTTTTTGTTAGTCTCTAAGGTGCTGCAGGACTATTAGTTGTTTTTCAAGTTTTTTTCTAAAACAGACTAACACAGTTATCTCTCTGAAATTCCAGCTCAATTTATTACTCAGATCTTACCCAAAAAGCACACAGTGCCCATTCTTAATCAAAGAAAGAAAGAAAGAAAGAAAGAAAGAAAGAAAGAAAGAAAGAAAGAAAGAAAGAAAGAAAGAAAGAAAGAAAGAAAGAAAGAAAGAAAGAAAGAAAGAAAGAAAGAAAGAAAGAAAGAAAATTAAAATTGTTAAAGGAATCAAATACATACACCAGTTGCAAAAGCTCTTGGTGCAGGTAGTTTGTCACATGAGCAGGTCACCTGTCCATGCATGACTCAGCTCTTTACAGGTGGATGTCATTGCCCCTATGCTGGTCTGAACGTTCACAGCAAAGCTCATCAGATGTGGATTGGCAAGGCCCATTGTCAATCAATACTATTATTCACTTGAGTAGTAGCCCTTTCACAATAGACTGGCCCAGCCTCCTGCTGATGTCTCCCAAAAGTGCACATTTGATATAAAAGTACACAGCCAACACTCATAACTTCAGATACAAAGGTGACATATGTACTACTCATGCCTATCAACAGAATCAGCAAATCAAAGCTTTTCATAGACCTCTCACTTGTCCCACTTTGTACAAGATTTGGTGCAAACATTTAACAGTTGTTGCATGGTCACAGTTTAATCTGATAATATCACACCCCCTTCCCACCATCCCTACTTGTGACTGAGGTAAGGAAACTGAGGAACAGAGCAGGGCTGTGACTTGCCTCTGCTCACCCAGCAGGCAGGGGTGGAGTAAAGCAAGAACTGAACTCAGGGGTCCTGGCTCAGACGTGTCTCTAGCCCTTCCAGATTGCAATCCCTCAGACAGATGGCCACTGGGTCACTGATGTGAAGGCTCAGCAGGAACCAGGAAACTGACAATCTGAAGCCAAGTCATTGGCTGGGCCGACATCTCCTGTTGGGATCGTTCAGTGCTCATTTCCTCGACTTCTGTGTAAATGCATTTCCAGTGTTGGTGGTGCTGTGGCCCCAGAACAGCGAGGCTGAGGAGGAGACACAGCACAAATAGAAAAAGAGGGATACCTTTCCCTGGTAAGGAGCTGTGGGCATGCAACATGTGTTCATCAGAGCACAGTTTTTCAGTGTGCACAGTGTATGCAGGTTTTCAGGGTTGTATGTGTGTGTGCGCACGCAGGGGCGGATGAGAGTTTTGAGGGGCCCAGGGCAGCACAATTTTGCGGGGCCCCCCTTTGGAGAGAAAATAGAAAAAAGGTGTCAAATGTGCAAATTGAAGCTATTTTTCATATTAAATGTGAATTGGGTAAATTTGATAGAAACTTAATTTAGTTGGATAATTTTTATTTTTATTATAGTGTAATTCATTCTCAAACACAATTCTGCATTCATAATTAAACATTTTAATTTGTATTTAAGTCTACTATAGCTGTCTAGCTCTTCTGGCAGCACATTCTTCAATTATGTCAGTAAAGTCCGTTTCTTTACACAGGTCGTTTTCGCTCAATATAATCGAAAGACCTACAAAACTCTCCTGGGTCACAGTAGATTCTCTTTGGCTGCCCATGGCTGGTATTTGCCAGGCAGCGTTGGGTGTTCTGCAGCCAGGCAGCATTGCGGGGGCCAGGTGGAGTGTGGGTGTTGAGACGTGGGGGGGGGCAGGGGGCGTGTGGGTGTTGGGGCTTGAGGGGGCAGGCAGCGTTGGGTGTTGGGGGAGGCATGTGGCTGTTGGGACTTGGGGAACCAGGCAGCATTAGGTGTTGGGATTTGCGGGGAGACAGGCAGTGTGTGGGTGCTGGGATTTGGGGGGCAGGCAGCGTGAGGGTGTTGGGACTTGGGGGGGGGCAGGCAACGTGTGGGTACTCGGGTTGGGGGGCAGGCAGGGTGTAGCTACGTGGAGGATGGCGCACAGATAGGCCTTAGGGAGGACCAGCGGGCAGAGGTGTCTGACTCATCAGACAGGCCAAAATGACCATTTCAGCCTCTCGAACAGCTCCTGGCTGGGCGGGGGCAGCTGGCAACTCCCCCTGCTCCCAGGGATGTGGGGGGGGGGGCGCTGTCTGTGGAGCTGGATTGCGCTGCACCCATGAGTGGGGGGAAGTGGGGACTGGTGGGTGGAGATGGGGGTCTCCCTGGTAGGCGGGTCGCTCTGCCCCCGGGCGCGGCGGGAAAGGGGTCTGGGCTCCCCCCAGGGGAGAGACCATGCCACCCCCAGCCTCTCTCTGGGTGGGGCAGGAGGGCGGAGCAGCGGGATACCTGGGCGCCATGGCCAGATGTCGCCCTTCACCTCCATGGTAATGAGCTGCCGCCGCGCACATACCACGGGCTAACAGAGCCACTCGTGGACTCGCAGCGAAAGGCAGCGGTGGAGACGGCTCCAGCAGGTAAGGGCAGCAGCGGCAGATATACAGCAGGGCGAGCGGGGCTGGCGTGGGGCCTATTGAAGCCCGGGGCCCAGGGCAGCTGTCCCACTCGCCCTGCCCTATATCCCTGGGGCTGGGCTGGCCTTACCATGAGGCAAACTGAGGCGGCCACCTCAGACTGTGCGGGGGCACCACTAGGACCCAGAGTGTAGAAAATTGTGTCTGTTGCTGGCCCAAGTGAGGGGCATTGGGGAGTCATTTGAGCTCCCTGCCTCATGTGCCAAAATTTTGTGGGCTGGCCCTGCAGATGTACAGGTTACCCAGAGCTGTGAGGCGCTGAGTTACTGCTCTGCCTCAGCAAGGGTGAGCTCTGCAGCTGCTAAACTGTGGGCCCTTCCAGCCTATTAGCCTTGCCAGCAAACTCTCCAGGCCTTTGCGAGTCCAAGCTTTGCCATGCAGGTACCAGTTGCTGAGCCCCAGTTCATGCGTGCCCCTGAAGGATGCAGTGTCTCCCACTGTGGCACTCCCAGTGGTTCCAGAGAGCTCAGGCCAGCCAGTCACCTTCCCTGGAGTCTCACACTTCACTTTAACACACAGCACAGAGAGGCTTTGTTGTACAACAGGACCGAGCGAGCTCATTAGCAAAGAACAGAGGGTTCAGAGATCCCACATCAGAGTGAAAGTGATGGGAAAGGTTACAAACCAAACATGCTGTCTAGTGCCTAAAACTGCAGCAGCTTATGCTCTGCCTAAGCAACTTTCTCACCTTGAGTCAGTTCCCAGTGACCCTCCTTGACTGAAGGATCCCCCATCCCAGATTTCAAGAGCTCTGGTCTCTCCTGGCCTCTGGGTGCCAGAGGCCCAATTTTTTTCCCCTGCTTTTGTTTCGCAAAATCTGTTGTTTCTGTTTCAAAAGCCAGGAAGGCTTCCCGGATGCAGCCTCTGCCCTCCTCATGATTGGTAAGGGCTCGTCTCCCCAACTGGCTTGGGTGATGCCGTGGAGAATCTAATTAATAGAAATGCTCTATGTCCTAGTAAAGAAGAGAGGATGGAAGATGATAACATATGGTTATGATCTGAAGAGAAACAGTCAAATGAAAAAGAATGCCATTCAAACACATCATGTAATGGCAGACAGCTCATCAGTGACAAGTTTTTAAAGTGCTTGTAAACAAACATTAGAAGTCTAAATAATATGGGTGAACTAGAGTGCCTTGTATTGAATGAGGGTATTAATATAATAGACATCACAGAAACTTGGTGGAATGAGGACTAAGGATGTTAAATATTGGTCAATTGAATAGTCAATTAACCTCATGAATTCTTATCGGTTAGTCGACTAGTCCATAGTCCCCAGCCGTGGGGCTGGCAGCCAGTGCGCTCCAGCCCCACTCCCAGGGAGCCCTTTGCCACCCCACGCTGCTGCCTCTGTATCACGGGGTGCCAGGCTGGAGCTGGTCCGCAAGGGAAGCCAGTTTACAAAAAGTTGCCTGAGGGTATGTCTACACTACAGCACTAATTCAAACTAATTTAATTCGAATTAGTTAATTCGAACTAAGCTAATTCAAACTAGTGCATCTAGACCTAAAAACTAATTCGAATTAGCGTTTTGCTAATTCGAACTAACATGTCCACATTGAGTGAACCCTGAACCAAGGTTAAGGATGGCCGGAAGCAGTGCCGGCAGGGCATCAGGTTAGGACTTAGAGCGTGGAGCTGCTGTCTCAGGCTAGCCGAGGGCTGTGCTTAAAGGGACCCGACCCCCACCCCGGACAGACAGTTCTCAGGGGTTCCCCGCTCGCTTGTCTAACTCGATGAGGGACAGCAAAGCAGTCCTGGCTTGGAGTGCCCTGAATGCCCACACTTGGCACATCACAGCACTCAGCCATCAGCCCGGCTGCACTTGCCGCAGGCTGCCATCCGGGGGGGGGTCAATTGGGGAGCTGCAGGAGAGCTTCCACCTTGAGGAGCCCGCAGAGCCACCCCAGTCCTCCCCATCAGGGGCTCGTACCCCATTCCTCCCTCACCTCCTTCCACTTACCCCTCCCTAGCCCCCCTTCCTGATGTACAAAATAAAGGACACGTGTGTTCAAACATAGAAACTCCCTTTATTGAACAAAACTCGGGGAGACTGGGTGGGAGAGGGGAAAAGAGAGGGTGGGAGAGGGGAGGGCAACTAATATGATCAGAGGTTTGGAACAGGTCCCATATGAAGAGAGGCTAAAGAGACTGGGACTTCTCAGCTTAGAAAAGAGGAGACTGAGGGGGGATAGGATAGAGGTCTATAAAAGCAGGAGTGGTGTGGAGAGGGTGCATACAGAAAAGTTCTTCATTAGTTCCCATAATAGAAGGACTAGAGGACACCAAGGCCGTGTCCAGACTCAGGGGTTTTTTCGGGAAAAGTAGCCTTTTCCCGAAAAAACTTCCCCTGTGTCCAGACTCAAGCCGCGTTCTTTCGAAATTATTTTGAAAGAACGCGGCTTTTCTTTCGATGGCGGTAAACCTCATTTCACGAGGAAGAACGCCTTCTTTCGAAAGTTCCTCTTTCGAAAGAAGGCGTTCTTCAATGTAAAGAGGCCGTCTTCGAAAGAGAGCATCCAGACTCGCTGGGTGCTCTCTTTCGAAAAAGCGGATTTCTCTTTTGAAAGATCCGCCTGCAGTCTAGACGCGATCTTTCGAAAGAGGCTCTTTCGAAAGATGCTTCCGAAAGAGCCTCTTTCGAAAGAAGCCTGCAGTCTAGACATAGCCCAACTGAAATGAATGGGTAGCAGGCTTCAAACTAATAACAGAAAGTTCTTCTTCACAAAGCAAATAGTCAACCTGTGGAACTCCTTGCTGCAGGAGGCTGTGCAGGGTAGAACTAGAACAGAGTTTAAAGAGAAGTTAGATAAATTCATGGAGGCTGGGTCCATGGAGTGGTATTAGCCAGGGGATAGAAATGGTGTCCCTGGCCTCTGTTTTGGAAGGCTGGAGATGGATGGCACGAGACAAATGGCTTGGTCATTGTCTTTGGTCCATCCCCTCCGGGGTAGCTGGTGTTGGCCGCTGTCAGCAGACAGGCTACTGGGCTAGATGGACTTTTGGTCTGACCCAGTACGGCCGTTCTAAGCTCAGGGCTCAGGGTCGGGGGTCTCACTGGACCACCTTGATTTTCATGCAAACCTGCTCCTGGGTGGCCAGGATGGCAGCTACTCTGCCCTAGACGGCCACTTTCCTGTGCCTAGTGCGGAGGTCGTGGATGAGGTCCACGATGTCCTCACTAGACCAGGCAGGCGCCCGCCTCTTGTGGCCCCGGGCAGGCTCCTGGGAGCCGCCAGCCTGGTCCTGGGAAGAGAGGGAGGGCTGGGTGGCAGTGGGTGGCTGGCTCATGCCGTGCCAGGTGCAGGGTCTGCTGGCTGGGTGCTGGCAGGCTTGCACCTGGCACAGGCACCGTAGCCAGCCCGTGCCCCTTTAAGGGCTCCGGGGCCGGGACAGGGGCAGAAGAGTTTCCCTGGTGGTGCCCAGAGTGGCCACCAGGGCAAGCTGGGAAGGGCTAGCCTCCCACTAGTTTGAATTAAGGGGCTACACAGCCCTTAATTCGAACTGCTTAATTCGAACTAGGCGTTAGTCCTCGTAGAATGAGGTTTACCTAGTTCGAATTAAGTGCTCCGCTAGTTTGAATTAAGTTTGAACTAGCGGTTTGTATGTGTAGCGCCTATCAACGTTAATTCAAACTAACGGCTGTTAGTTCGAATTAACTTTGTAATGTAGACATACCCTGACACCCTGTACTGCTGCCTCTGATACAGAGGCAGCAGGACCTGTCCAGTGGGGGGGGGGGGGGGGTTGCTGAGCTCCCAGACCTGGTGCAAGCAAGAACTGATCTGGGCTGCCTGCCCGCCCATCTCCTAATACCTTTAAATTCAGAGCTGCAGCAGGGGTAGGTCCCAGACCCAGTGCAAGCCGGGACTGATCTGGACTGCTGGCTACCCTGCTAAAAAATTTACTGGCAAGGAGCAGGGGGCAAATGTGTGTAGTCTATATTATTAACCTATAAGCTTTTGCTTATTAGTTAATTGGTTAGTCGACTATAATATTACATCCCTAATGAGGACGATCAATGGAACACAGTAATACCAGAGTAGAGGGAGTCCTCACTATACGTCCAAGATACGTTTCAAGAACCCTGGATGTATAGCAAACTGACGTAAAGCAGGGATTTTTTTTTCCAGCAGATGATTGCCGTTTGTGCAAATTGGTCTTTTTTTTGGCACAACATAGGAGTTTGGAATGGGAGTACTTATAACACAACAGTTCCTACAAGCGTCAATGACAATAGTGTGGAGCCGACATATACTTGGGCGACGAATAGCGGGGCCGTCCTGTACAAAATATATCGGAAGGACAATCCAGGTAGTGCTGGTGGAAGAGTGGTTCTGGAGGCCAAATTTAGGCTGCTAGGAAAGAGATTGAAATCCAGCACCTCTGTGGTAGCGTTCTCTGAAATGCTTCCAGTTCCACGCACAGAGCCAACTAGGCAGGCAGCACTTCAGAGTCTCTATGCGTGGATGAGATGATGGTGTAGAGAGGAGGAGGTTAGATTTATTAGGAACAGGGAAACTTTAGAGAAAGGCGGAGCCTATACAGGAAGGATGGGCTCCACATAAACCAAAATGGAACCAGACTGCTGGCACTAAACATTAAAAAGGTTGTAGACCAGTTTTTAAACTAAGGGCTGGGGGAAAGCCGACAGGTGCAGAGGAGCACATGGATTGGACAGAGACATTTCTTAGGGAAGGTTCTATTAATAGAGATTCTCTGTGTTCTAATCAGGAGGACAGGATGGAAGTATGGGTCATATCAGATGAGAGACAATCAAATGAAAAAGAGTCTAACACATCAGGAAATGGCAGATAGATAAATAGTGACAATTTTTTAAAGTGCTTATACAAAATGCCAGAAATCTCAATAATAAGACGGGTGAACTAGAGTGCCTCATTTTAAAGGAGGCTATTGATATAATAGGCATCACAGAAACTTGGTGGAAATAGGACAATCAATAGGACACAGTCCTACCAGGGTACAAAATATATCAGAAGGACAGAACGGGTCATGCTGGTGGGAGAGTGGCACTATACGTGAAATAAAATGTAGAATCAAATGAAGTAAAAATCTTAAATGACACTAAATGTTCCATAGAATCTCTATGGATAGTAATTCCATGCTCCAATAATAAGAATATAGCAGTCAGGATATTTTATCGACTACCTGATCAGGACAGTGATAGTGGCTGTGAAATGCTAAGGGAGTTTAGAGAGGCTATTACAAATAAAAAAAAACCTTCAATAATAATGGGGGATTTCAACCATCCCCATATTGACTTGGGTACATGTCACTTCAGGATGGGATGCAGAGATAAAATTTCTTCATACCTTAAATCAGGGGTCTCCAAACTACGGCCCGGGGGCCGGATGCGGCCCGCGAGGCCCTCTCATCCGGCCCGTGGAGACCTTTTTGGATTCAAAGGCAGAAGAAGTGAGATTGTTTCAAAACCCATTTGAAGCAGATGTGGCCAGTTGCCCAGATGAACTGCAGCTGGAAGTCATTGAGTTGCAAGCAAATGACCTCCTTAGGGACAAGTTCAAAATAGGACTGGTGGGTTTTTACCAGTTTTTGCCCAAGGAAGACTTTCCTAATGTCAAAACTTTTGCATCAAGGTACCTTTCAATCTTTGGAACAACATACCTGTGTGAACAAACATTTTCAAGAATGAAATACGTGAAGAACAATTTGAGAACAAACTTGTCCGATGATAATCTCAGGTCACTGTTGATGTTAGGGACAACAAATCTAAAGCCAGAAATGTCTGCTATTTTGGCATCCAGGAAACAATTTCACCATTCACACTAATACAGGTGTTCATGTGTAGTGTATGAATGTGTTATTAAATAATAACTGAATAAAATAATATTAAATACATAATTAAAAACAACATCCATGTTTTGATTGTTTTTTATTTGGACCTCAAGTGTGTAGTCGGCCCCCGAACTGCTGTTTGATAGTTAATGCGGCCCTCGGGCTGAAAAGTTTGGAAACCCCTGCCTTAAATGATTGCTTCTTGGGAGCAGCTGGTTCTGGAACCCACAAGAGGAGAGGCAAGTCTTGATTTAGTCCTAAGTGGAGCGCAGGATCTGGTCCAAGAGGTAAATATAATTGAACTGCTTGAAACTAGTGTCTATAATGTAATAAAATTTAACAACCTTGTGGTGGGAAAAACATCTCAGCAACCCATCAATGTAGCTTTTAATTTCAGAAAGGAAAACATAAGAACATAGAATGACCATACTGCGTCAGACCAAAGGTCCATCTAGCCCAGTATCCCGTCTGCCACAGTGGCCAATACCAGATGCCCCAGAGGGAGGGATCACAACAAGTAATACTCACATGATCCCTCCCCTGTCTCCCACTTCCAGAGAAACAGAGGCTAAAGATATCATTCCTACCCATCCTGGCTAATAGACATTGATGGACCTAACCTCTATCTAGCTCTTTTTTTAACCCTGTCAAAGTTCTAGCCTTCACCACATCCTCTGGCAAGGAGTTCCACAGGTTGACTGTGCACTAAGTGAAGAAAAACTTCCTTTTCTTTGTTTTAAACCTGCTGCCTTTTAATTTCATTTGGTGATCCCTAGGTCACAAAAAAGAGGAGGTTAGTTAGAAATTAAAAGGTACAGTGATAAAAGAAAATCTCTGCAAGCTGCATGGAAAATGTTCAAAGTCATCATAATAAAGGCCAAACTTAAATGTATGTCTCAAATTAAAAAACAAAGTAAGAGAACTAAAAAAGAGCCACCACACTTTAACAACCATGTAAAAGAAGCAGTGAAAGATAAAAAGGCATCTTTTAAAACGTGAAAGTCAAATCCTAGTGAGGAAAATAGAAAGGAGCATAAACTTTGTCAAATTAAGTGTAAAATCATATATATAGTAGCCCAGGGTACGTCTACACTACAGCGCTAGTTCGAACTAACTTAGTTCGAATTAGTTAATTCGAACTAAGCTAGTTCGAACTAACGCATCTAGAACTAAAAACTAGTTCGATCTAGCGTTTTGCTAGTTCGAACTAGCGCGTCCACACTGATTGGACGCAGGGGGGCATTTAAGGGCAGCTAAAACCGGTTCTGGCAGGGCATCAGGTCAGCAGTTGCTTTGTGTGGCTGCTGTCTGAGGCTATCTGAGGCTCGTGCTTAAAGGGACCCCCCTGGACAGCCGGTTCTCAGCTTTTCCTGCTTGCTTGCCAACCTCGCAGAGGGACAGCAAAGCGTCGGTCTCTGTGCCCGTCTGTGTCGGTGCTTCCCTTCGGGGGGGACCGCCGCAGGTGACAACATGGAGCCACGGCTCGCCCTGCACCTTCTGGTGCACGTTCTGGACTTGCTGCTGCAAGCCTGCCAGCAATGGCTCGAGGCTGCCTGGCACCACCTGGGGAACGTCAGCCCCCTGCCTCTCCGCCTGGCCACCCTGGGGGCCGTGGAGGAGCCGCGGCGGTGCCCCGGCACCGGCGTGCCCCGCCGCATCTGGCGTCTGGACACCAGCAGCGACTGGTGGGACTGCATCGTCCTGGAGCGCTGGGAGGACCGACAGTGGACCCAGAACTTTAGGATGAGGAGGGACACCTTCCTGGAGCTCTGCGAGTGGCTCGCCCCTGCCCTGCGCAGAAGGGACACTCGCATGAGACCCGCCATCCCCCTCCAGAAGCGGGTGGCCATCGCCCTCTGGAAGCTCTCCACGCCGGACAGCTACCGATCCGTCGGGAACCAGTTCGGCGTGGGGAGATCCACCGTCGGAGCGGTGCTCATGCAGGTACGGCACTCGTCGGCCACCGAGCCGGGGGGAGGGGGGCTGCGAGGAGGGGATGGGCCGCCCCAGGGACAAAGGGGGGGGCGGGAGGAGGCAAAAGCGCCCCGCACCGGAGGGGTCGGGCTGTCCCGGCTGTACTACACTCCGCCAGGGGGGTTGCTTCCGGGAGTGGGGCCCGGGGCACTGCCAGGGCACGCACGCTCCCAGCCACCCGGGCGCCCCACTGATTGGCGCTTTGCTGTGTCTCTCTCCGCAGGTGGTCAAGGCCATCAACCAGGTGCTGCTCTGCAGGGTGGTCCGCCTCGCCGACCCGGACGCCGTCATCCGGGGATTCGGCGCCCTCGGCTTCCCCAACTGCGGGGGGGCCATCGATGGGACGCACATCCCCATCCGTGCCCCAGAACACCAGGCGTCCCATTACGTGAACCGCAAGGGGTACTTCTCCGTCATCCTGCAGGCCGTGTGTGACCACCGGGGACAGTTCACGGACATAAATGTGGGCTGGTCCGGCAAAGCACACGACACACGGGTGTACCGGAACTCCTCCGTGTGCCAGCGGCTGCAGGACGGGACCTTCTTCCCCGACCGCCACATCAGGGTCGGGGACGTGGACATGCCCGTCTGCCTGGTGGGGGATGCCGCCTACCCACTGCAGCCGTGGCTCATGAAGCCCTACACGGGGCACCTCAATCCCTCCCGCCAGGCCTTCAATGCCAGGCTGACCAGGGCCCGCATCGTGGTGGAGGGGGCCTTCGGGCGACTGAAAGCCCGCTTTCGATGCCTCCTCACCCGTCTGGACCTGGCCGAGCACAACATCCCTCCCATGGTGGCGGCATGTTGTGTGCTCCACAATTTGTGTGAGCGGAAGGGGGAGGCTTTACTGCCAGCCGGGATGGCTGAGGCTGACCGCATGGCTGGACACTACGGTCAGCCCCGCACCGCCGCCGTCCGGGAAGCCCAGCGGGGGGCCATCCGGATCCGGGAAGCCCTGCGGGAGAGCTTCCAGGTGGAGGAGGAGGAGGACTGACCTCTCCCTGCATGCCCCACCGGGGCCTTCTTCCACCCTACCCTCCCCCCTTCCCGTTTCCCCTCCCTACCTACTGTCAAATAAAGACACCTGTTTTTCAAACAAAAACGTCTGTTTATTTCACAGAACTGGGGTGGGGGAGGGAGGAATGAAGGTGGGAGAAGGGAGGGGGAAACCTGGGACGAGGGAGCTAGAAGGGGAGGGGAGGGAAGGGAGGAAGGGAAAGGAAAGCTCAGGGGTGGGAGTCCGGCTGCCTCTCCCGTCTCGCCACACTGCGGGTCCGGGGGCGTCGGTGGGGAATGGTTGTGGAGGGGGGGGGGCAGAGGGGACAGGGGGTGTGGAGGAAGCAGGAGGAGCAGGGGGAGCAGGGGGAGCAAGAGGGGGAGCAGGGGGAGGAGGAAATGGAAAGCGGTCCAGCAGGCTCTGGAGGTGGCCTCGCAGGGCACGGCCCTGCTCCTCCAGGGCCTCCAGACTCCTCCGGCGCAGCCTGAGGTCCTCCTGGACCCAGTGGTCCTGGAGACGGAGCTGTCGGTCCAGGAACCGGAGATGCCGCCTCTGGTACTCCTCCTGGTTCCTGGCTCTCCTGCTTGCCCAGGCGCGGGCGGCTGCTGCAGGCGGTGTGGTGCGCCCTGCAGGCCCCGGTGCTGCAGCTGTGGTGCAAGAAGACCAGCGGTCAATTTCCCAGGGGCCCAGGTGTGTGAAACCCAGCTCCCCTCTGCAAGGCCAGGGCCCCTGCTCCGTGGTGGGCAAGGCCCAGGCGCACGGTCCCGGGGCTCCCTCTCACCCCAGCCCCCCGTACACATAAGGGGAACACGAGGATACTCACAGGTGGACGCCTCCCCGGCCTCTGACGATGCAGGCGAGCGGGTCTGTGGCGTGCCTCGGGGGTCCCGGGTCCTGGGCAGGCTGGCGGCAGGCTCCTGGCTCTCAGAGCCCTCTTCCTCCTCCTCCGTCTCCAGGAGCAGTCCCTCTGCCCCAGGGTCAATCACGTCCCGGGGGGCAGGGACGGCATGAGGCCCCAGGATGCGGTCCAGGGCATGGAAGTGGGGGCAGGCCTCCGGGTCGGCCCCTGGCAGGCAAGCCCGGGAGTAGGACTGCCGCAAGTCTTTAATCTTGCAGCGCACCTGGTCCCGGCTGCGCTGGTGGCCCCTGGCGGCCAGGCTGGCAGCCATGCGTCCGTAGACGGCCGCGTTCCGGTGGCTAGTGCGGAGATCGTGGACATTGGAGGCTTCCCCCCAAACCTCGATGAGGTCCACGATCTCCGCACTTGACCAGGCGGGCGCCCGCCTTTTGCGCCCCCGGGCAGGCTCCTGGGAGCCGCCAGGCTGGTCCTGGGGAGCAGTGGAGGGCTGGGAGCCCTCGGATGGCTGGCTCATCCTGTGGCAGGTGCAGGCTGTGCAGGCACGGGTGCCTGCAGCCTTGCAACTGGCACAAAGTGAGTAGCCAGCCCGTGGCCCTTTAAGGGGTCCGGGGCCGGGAGGGGGGCAATAGAGTTTCCCTGGTGTTGGCCAGAGTGGCCACCAGGGAAACCTGGGAAGCCTTAGCCTCCCACTAGTTCGAACTAAAGGGCTACACAGCCCTTAGTTCGAACTAGCTAGTTCGAACTAGGCGTTAGTCCTCGTAAAATGAGGTTTACCTAGTTCGAACTAAGCGCTCCATTAGTTCGAATTAAGTTCGAACTAACGGAGCGCTAGTGTAGCGCCTAGGAAAGTTAGTTCGAACTAACGTCCGTTAGTTCGAACTAACTTTCTAGTGTAGACATACCCCCAGTGTCTGAGAGTCTGTAACGCCAAAATGCTGGCTGGTCCCTCTGGGGGGCGCTGTTGCCTGAAATGCTGGCTGTTCCCTCTGGGCGGCCCCTGCTGCATGGGAAGTGCGGGGCCCAAACGGCTGCTTGCTCCCCCTTGGCGGCCTGGCTGAGTGGCGCAGAAGTCAGCCGAGCGCCATGGCAGGAGGGGAAGGGGGGTGAGGTGGTGACATGTGGCGTGACAGCAACTCCAGGCCCCGCCCCCGGCCGTGAATATCATCACCCCGCCCCTCCCGCCATGATGCTTGGCTGACTTCTGCACTGCTCAGCCAGGCCGCCGCGTGGGAGCAAGAGGCACAAGCGACCATTTGGGCTCCGCGCCCCCCATGCAGCACGGGGAGTGAGGAGCCCAAATGGCCATTTGGGCTCCACGGTCCCCCGAGTGAGAGGCAGGAGGGGGAGGAGAAGTGAAAGAGAGAGACAGAGAGAGGCAGGAGATGGAGGAGAGCTGAGAGAGAAATGGGAGGGGGAGGAAGTAGAAGGAGAGAGAGAGACGGAACGAGAGACCGTAGGCTCAGGAGAGAAGACCGACGTGGAGGAGAGACCTGAAAATCCTGTCTTATGACGGGATAATTGGCTAGTTATAATAAGAAAAGCCAAAAACTCACAAAGTAATAGCAAAATGTTCTTAAGTACAACAGAAGCAGGAAGCCTGCTAAGCAACCAGTGCAGCCCTTGGACAATCAAGATGCTAAAGGAGCACTCAAAGATGATAAAGTCATTGCGGAGAAGCTAAATGAATTTGTTGCTTCAGTCTTCACAACTGAGGGTATTGGGGAGATTCCTAAACCTGAGCCATTCTTTTTAGGTGACAAATCTGAGGAATTGTTCCAGACTGAGGTGTCATTAGAGGACGTTTTGGAACAAATTGATAAACTTAACAGTAAAAAGTAATCAGGACCAGATGGCATTCATCCAAGAGTTCTGAAAGAACTCAAATGGGAAATTGAAGATCTATTAACTGTGGTTTGTACCCTATCCTTTAAATCAGCTTCTGTACCCTAATGACTGGAAGACAGCTAATGTGACACCAATATTTTAAAAAGGCTCCAGAGGTGACCCTGACAATTACAGATCGGTAAGTCTAACGTCCGTACTGGGCAAATTAGTTGAAACTATAGTAAAGAATAAAATTGTCAGACACATAGATGAACATAATTTGTTGTGGGAAAGTCCACATGATTTCTGTAAAGGGAAATCATGCTTTACTAATGTACTAGAGTTCTTTGAGGGGTCAACAAACATGTGGACAAGGGGGATCCAGTGGATATAGTATGCTTTGATTTCCAGAAAGCCTTTGACAAGGTCTCATAGACTCATAGACTTTAAGGTCAGAAGGGACCATTATGATCAGCTAGTCTGACCCCCTGCACAGTGCAGGCCACAGAATCTCATCCACCCCCTCCTAGAATAATCCTCTTACCTATGTCTCAGATATTGAAGCCTTCAAATACTTTGAAGACCCCAAGATGCAGAGAATCCTCCACCTGTGATCCGTATCCCATGCTACAGAGGAAGGTGAAAAACCTCCAGGGCCTCTGCCAATCTACCCTGGAGGAAAATTCCTTCCCGACCCCAAATATGGTGATCAGCTAAACCCTGAGCATGTGGACAAGACTCACCAGCCAGACACCCAGAAAGTTCTCTATAGTAACTCCAATCATCCCTCCATTGACCTATTTACCACTGATAATGAATAGTCAATCAAGATCATGTTATCTCATCAAACCATCCCTTTCATAAACCCATCTAGTTTAATCTTGAAGCCAGATGGATCTTTTGCCCCCTCTACTTCCCTTGGAAGGCCGTTCCAGAACCTCACTCCTCTAATGGTTAGAAACCTTCGTCTAATCTCAAGTCTAAACTTCCTACTAACCAGCTTATATCCATTTGTTCTTGTGTCCACATTGGAATTAAGCTTAAATAATTCCTCTCCCTCCCTGGTATTTATCCCTCTAAGGGTATGTCTACACTACAGCACTAATTCGAACTAACTTAATTTGAATTAGTTAATTCGAACTAACTTAATTCGAATTAGTGTATCTAGACCTAAAAACTAGTTCGAATTAGCATTTTGCTAATTCGAACTAGCATGTCCACATTGAGTGGACCCTGAACCGAGATTAAGGCTGGCCGGAAACAGTGCCGGCAGGGCATCAGATTAGGACTTAGAGCGTGGAGCTGCTGTCTCAGGCTAGCCGAGGGCTGTGCTTAAAGGATCCCAACCCCCACCCCGTACAGACAGTTCTCAGGGGTTCCCCGCCTGCAAAGCAGTCCTGGCTTGGAATGCCCTGAGTACCCACACTGGGCACATCACAGCACTCGGTCATCAGTCCGGCTGCACTTGCCTCAGGCTGCCATCCGGAGGGGTCAATCTGGGGGCTGCAGGAGAGCTTCCACCCCGAGGAGCCCGCAGAGCCACCCCAGTCCTTCCCCATCGGGGGCTCGTACCCCATTCCTCCCTCACCTCCTTCCACTTACCCCTTCCTAGCCCCCCTTCCTGATGTACAAAATAAAGGACAATTGTGTTCAAAAATAGAAACTCTCTTTATTGAACAAAACTTGGGGAGACTGGGAAAAGGAAGTGGGAGAGGGGAAGAGAGAGGGTGGGAGAGGAGAGGGCAACTAAAATGATATGGGGTTTGGAACAGGTCCCATATGAAGAGAGGCTAAAGAGACTGGGACTTCTCAGCTTAGAAAAGAGGAGACTGAGGGGGGATATGATAGAGGTCTATAAAAGCATGAGTGGTGTGGCGAGGGTGCATAAAGAAAAGTTCTTCATTAGTTCCCATAATAGAAGGACTAGAGGACACCAAATGAAATGAATGGGTAACAGGCTTCAAACTAATAACAGAAAGTTGTTCTTCACAAAGCAAATAGTCAGCCTGTGGAACTCCTTGCTGCAGGAGGCTGTGAAGGCTAGAACTAGAACAGAGTTTAAAGAGAAGTTAGATAAAGTCATGGAGGTTGGGTCCATGGAGTGGTATTAGCCAGGGGGTAGAAATGGTGTCCCTAGCCTCTGTTTGTGGAAGGCTGGAGATGGATGGCACGAGACAAATGGCTTGGTCATTGTTTCGGTCCATCCCCTCCAGGGTCCCTAGTGTTGGCCACTGTCGGCAGACAGGCTACTGGGCTAGATGGACTTTTGGTCTGACCCAGGACGGCCATTCTAAGCCCAGGGCTCAGGGTCGGGGGTCTCAGTGGACCACCTTGATTTTCATGCACACCTGCTCCTGGGTGGCCAGACTGGCAGCTATTCTGCCCTAGACGGCCACTTTCCTTGCCTAGTGCAGACGTCATGGATGAGGTCCACGATGTCCGCACTAGACCAGGTGGGCGCCCGCCTCTTGTGGACCCGGGCAGGCTCCTGGGAGCCGCCAGCCTGTTCCCGGGAAGAGGCGGAGGGCTGGGTGGCAGTGGGTGGCTGGTTCGTGCCGTGCCAGGTGCAGGGTCTGCTGGCTGGGTGCTGGCAGGCTTGCACCTGGCATGGGCACCGTAGCCAGCCCGTGCCCCTTTAAGCCTTCTTTTGGTTAAGGTAAACAAGCCAAGCTCCTTGAGTCTCCTTTCATAAGACAGGTTTTCATAAGACAGGTCCCTCATCAAAGGCTCTTAAATAAAGTAAGTTGTCATGGGATAAAAGGGAAGGTCCTTTCATGGATTGATAACTGGTTAAAAGACAGGAAACATATTGTAGGAATAAATGGTCAGTTTTCAGAGAGGAAAGTGGTAACTAGTGGGTTCCCCCAAAGATCTGTCCCGGGACTAATTTTGTTCAACTTCTTTATCAATGATCTAGAGAAAGGGGTAAACAGTGAGGTGGCAAAATTTGCAGATGATACTAAACTGCTCAAGATAGTTAAGACCAAACCAGACTGTGAAGACCTTCAAAAAGATCTCACCAAACCAAGTGATTGGGCAACAACATGACAAATGAAATTAAATGCTGATACATGTAAGGTGATGCACATTTGAAAAAATAATCCCAACTATGCACACAATATGATGGGGACTAATTTAGCTACAACTATTCAAGAGATCTTGGAGTCATTGTGGATAGTTCTCTGAAAACATACACTCAGGATGTGTCTACACTGGCACGATTTTGCGGAAAAGATTTTCTGTTAAAAGTATTTGTGCAAGAGAGCGTCTATACTGGCATGTGCCTTTGCAGAAAAGATTTGCTTTTGCGCAAAAGTATCCATGCCAGCGTAGACACTCTCTTGCGCAAGAAAGCTCCGATGGCCATTTTAGCCATTGGGCTTTCTTGCGCAAGAAATTAACGTTGCTGTCTACACTGGCCCTCTTGCGCAAGAATATTTGTGCAAGAGGGCTTATCCCTGAGCGGGAGTGTCAGAGTATTTGCGCAAGAACCACTGATTTTGTACATTACAAAGTCAGTGTTCTTGGCCAAATACTTGCAGCCAGTGTAGACAGGTGGCAAGATTTTGCGCAAAAGCATTTGCTTTTGCGCAAAATCATGCCAGTGTAGACGGAGCCTGCATGTGCAGCGGCAGTCAAAAAAGCAAATAGAATGGGATAACGAATTTAAAAAGGGATAGAAAATAAGACAGAGAATATCTTATTACCTCTATATAAAACCATGGTACACCCACATCTTGAATACTGTATACAGATGTGGTCGTGTCATCTCAAAAAAGATATATTGGCATTGGAAAAGGTTCAGAAAAGGGCAACAAAAAATTTTTAGGGGTCTGAAATGGGTCCCATATGAGGATTAAAGAGACTGGGACTTTTCAACTTAAAAAAGAGAAGATGAAGGGGGGATATTATAAAAGTCTATAAAATCATGACTGGTGTGGAAAAAGTGAATAAGGAAAAGTTATTTACTTATTTCCACAATATAAGAACTAGGGGGTCACCAAATGAAATTAATAGGCAACAGGTTTAAAACCTGCCCTCAGCTGAACTCCAATGCATCCACATCCTTTCTGTAATGGCAGCCCCAGAATTGGATGCAATGGCACCGCACCTTCATACCACATTCATTTAGTGCAGAGTCCTAAGTGGGATCAAGGGGTTTGGGTAGGCCTGGGACTCTGACTAGCCTGGAGTGCCAGCTCAGACAAGTTCTCAGCAGCTGAGTTTTACTGGAAAAAGCTATCACTCTGAGCACTTTCCAGGCAGGCAAAGGTTAGAGCTCCTATCAGGTTTGGGCATGGAATGCCAAAGAGGGTGTGGGGCACAGGAATGGGGTCAGTGGCTAGATTGGAATTAGATAGACAGGGAGGTTGTGGGGTGCCATCTGTGAAAAGCTCTTTTCTCATGAGATTTCTTCTGCCTTCGATCAGACCCTCGCCCTCCAGAAGCCAAGGGGCCGAGGCTTTGAGTGTGGCTCATTTTGAGCTCTCTCTGGGGTTGCTCCACATGACTGAGCACACCCAGGGTGCATATACACAGCACCATAAACTTGAAATAAGATACGCAAATTGCGCAGCTTATTTTAAGTCTATTTTGAAATAGTATCTACACAGCACCAAATTTTGAAATAAAGTGCTATTTTGAGCCATCCTTTACTCGTACAATGAGGTTTATGGGGATGGTGAAATAGCACGTCCGCTATATTTCAGAATAGCAGATGCGTTCAAAAGAAGTGGTGTAGCTATTTTGGGTTACCTCTGGTATCCCAAAATAACTTTGATTTGTAGACATACAACTGATGCAGCCCAGTCTCACTTCCATCAGGAGTCCATGAGCTGCCCACAGATTCCACTCTATAGCAAAGCTCAGACCTACCCGGAGGCCCAACCCTGTTTCTGCACCCCAAGAGCCACATTACCCAGACACCAGCCTGCCCCCGCCCCCAGCAGCAGGAACCCCGCAGGTGGGCAGCTGAGAGCTGCTTACGCTAAATCTAGACCTGTCATGCTTCAAGGGTTCATAGCTGCTCTGTGACTGCTGCCAGTGACCAGGCATGTGGCTTTCCAGCTGCTGCCTGTTCAGGTCTAGGGAGCAGGAGCTGGGGCTCCTAGCAAAGCCAAGACTCAGTCACTAGCCCTCTCCACCCACTCCAGGCACAGACCCTGGCCTGGAACCATCTTCCCCTCTTGCCCTACCCACGAAGTGACTGGAAGGTTTCTGGAGGGTTGGACCTCCTGAGGTCTCTTCCAAACCTATGATTCTATGATTCTAAGCAGAATCCTGGTTCCAGGTGTTGCTGCCATTCCAGGAAGTAAGTTGCCTGGGAACTCACCAGGGGGCACTGTGATACCGCTGTCAGCATGTAGCAGCTCCTGCAAAGAAAAGCTGTGGCTCCCAAATGCACCTTGAAACATCTGCTGTACAACTGAGTCCCACTGGTGTCGCCCATATCCAAGTTTCCAGGCCTTCAACTCACCAGCCATTCCAGTGGGTGCTGTGGGAAGTCTGGATATGCCAGCATCAATCGTGCTAGCAGAAATGCCCATGGACAGAAGGTGGCGGCGCTAGCCATGCCCGTGGAAATACCCATGGACAGAAGGTGGCAGTGCCAGCCGTGGCCGTGCCAGCCGTGTCAGTGGAAATGCCCATGGACAGAAGGTGGAGGCGCCAGCCGTGGCCGTGTCCGTGGAAATGCCCGTAGACGGGTTGTGGCAGCACCAACAGCCCTGGGACACTGGAGAGCTGATGGTTTGCAAATTCCTTCTGGTTTCCAACTCCCGCCCATGTCTCTGGTTCTGCAGGATCTCATCCGCCTTGGTGCTTTTCTGGCTGAGGGATCCCGTGCGGTGCGCCGTGTGGGTGGAGCGGCCGGTCCTGCGCTGCTCCGGAGTGCTCCCAGGCGCTCACAGAGACTTGGCCGTATTGACTCTGGAGCCTAACGACGACGGCGTGGGTGCAGCGTGGCATAGCACCAGCCCGGTTCACATGGCGATGGGCCCAGGCTCAGACCCCGTCAGAGCTGCGCGGCTGGGAGTCGACTTGCGGTGGAGCCGCTCAGCCACCGGCAGAGGTGAGGGCGAGATGAGTAACTGCTGCCTGATCACATGGGCCGCCAGAGCACAGCGCTGCCGGGACGGACCCGCCGGAGAGCGAGCGAGCCAAGGCAGCAGGGAACCGAGGTACCGCTCCGGCAGCGCCAGCGACTGCTGCTGGGGGGGCCAGAAGGGGAAGGAGGGGAGTTGGGGGAGAATGGAGGGGGCTGGGGGACGCGGAGACGGGCAGATGGTGAAGCTGGGGGAGTGACTGGGGCAGGAGTCGGTGGGGAGCGGATGGGACTGGAGGGAGGAGGGGACATAGGACAGAGCAGTGCGCTGGGGCAGCAGGGGGCATGGGAGGCTGGGGGAGTGCCAGAGGGCACGGCCCTGCAGGGGAGAGAAGGAGGAGTACGGGCTGTAGGGGCTCAGTGGCGAGTTGTGGAGTGGGGGTCAGAGAGGCAAGCCCCTGGCCCTCAGTGCTTCTGAGGAAAAGGGGAAAGTGGCCGGCCCCCAGTCCTATCCTATCCTTCCACATGCCTGTAACATCCCTTGCCCCAACATCTGTCAGCAGCACTCAGGGGCACTGCTCCCTGCCTATCCCTGGAGCTCGAGGCAAGGGGATCCCCTGGATCTGACACCGGGGCCCTGTGGGCAGAGGGGCAGAACCATCTGCAGTCTGGGCTCCAGAACCCTGGCACTGGCCGGGGACCCAAGTAGTGGTGCCTTGTCCCTTCCCCCACTGCTTGGTACGGCTTATGTACGGCGACAGGGGGCTGCCGTCCCCTTGTGCTCAGGGGAGCCTCTCGGAGCTGTTGCCAGCCTTACTCATCCCTTGCATCCCACAGCAAAGGCCCCAAGGACTGGCCCTTCCCCCTGCAGCCACAGGAACTTGGGGGCCTTGTATTTGCATCAGAAACAGAATGTGCAGGGCCAGGTGCTGGGGAGGAAATGGCTTTGGGGGAGGGGCAGCAGTACGACAACCAGAAGGAGCGGAAGCGCTGCTCCCTGCACCCCATGGCAAGGGCTGTTAGCCCAGACTGGGGCGTTGCACCTCTCCCAGCCTGGGAAGAGGCAGGACTGGTTTGTGCAGAGCAGGGAGGGGCTGTGCTCCCTCCTACAGTGTGTACTTAGCCTGGGTGCCATGGGAAGACAGGAGCACCAAGCCCCTCCCCCCAGCCTGTCCACGGGGAGGCCCTGAGCACTGGACTCTGACCCCAAGGAGACCCAGAACACTGAACACCACTCCCCCACCCCCGGCACTGGTGCCACAGGAAGACCTGGAGCACCAGGTCCCTTTTGCCCATCAGCACTGGTGCCACAGAGAGACCCAATGTACCAGCATCGGATTACTTAGTCTGGCTACCATGCCCCCCGTGGTCAGAGAAAGCTCAGACCAGCCTCCCTGTATCCACTGCTGTCCCCTCCAGTCCCCTCCCCCACTGTGGTGCTCACAGGCTGCAGCAAGCCTAAACCCAGTGCCAGATGCCCTCCATCCAGAGCCACAGATCTCAGGTTTTCCCACAGGCTGCAATACCAGCTCATTCCTCACAGGCTCCTGCTGCCCTTTGGGGCAAATCCACATACCACAAACAGCCCACCACCACCTAGGACTAGAGCCAGCACCCTCTTCTCCAGCACCCACATCTCAGCTGCTTGGGTGTAGGTGACTAAGCAGGAAAAACTGGGACACGTTTGGTTTGGGGAGGGTTATTGCTGTGTATATCAGATAAAGCCCATAACATCAGGGTCATCTTAGCTGGGCTACAGGAGAGCTCCCCTCACTTCCACTAACTGTAGGGTCCTTAAATAATTCAAAACCAGCCTGCCTGTGGACATTAGTGGGTTCACCCTTCCTGCCACTCTAGGCTGAGAACACCAGGAGAGGAAGGGATCCTCTCACCAGGAACCAGAGCATGTGACTCAAAAGCATGCACAACCCTGGGTGCCAGTGTGGCAGTGCATAGCCCAGTGAAACGACAGCCACCCATCTGTCTCTTTTGTTTCTGACTGCTACCATGCCCTGACACTGTGCCTAGCCCGCCTGAGCTGCATGGTGAGTGTGTGAGGCACATGTGTTCCCCCAAGGGCTTAGAAGTGCAGAATGACCCCTGGCAGTCCCTCCACTCCCCCAGTGTCCGGCTAGCCCTGGGAACCCACTGAGTACCTGGCCCATGCCCCCTGTCTGTGCACCAAAGGCTGGTGGGCACAGTCACAGGCACCATGGGCATATCAGAATCTCAGAGGCTCCAAATACCAGCACCACTTCCCTGCAGCCCTATACCTTCTGCCCCATCAGACCTCTCTCTGCTGCCCCATCTCCTTCCCATGGGAAGTGATGGCTCTAGAGCCCAGGTACTGTTTCTGGACCAGGTCCTGCATCATGGCACCAGCACATCCGATGCCACATTCATGCTTGCTCTGCAGATGGAGGAGGAGACACGACACCCCACAGCTGAGGCTCCATCTCTGCTGAAGTCCTACAAATGGCGGACAGGCCCTCAAGGCGGAGAGAGGGAGATGGAGCTGGAGACAGAGCGGCATCCTATGCCTCCTGCCAGCAGCCGCTGGGCCAGACTGCACAACTGGAAGCGTGCTCATAGCCACCCTGAGACTGATGCCCCTGAGGTGCGCATGGCCAGGACCAGCCCAGGCACTGAGTCCCCAGGCCCCGTGGGCAGCAAAGCAACTGCCCGGAGGTCTATGTTCCAGAGGGCATTCTCTGCCCCTACCAAGATGCCCAAGGAGCCCAAGGGCCAAGAAGGCAGTAAGCTGAACCTGCGAAAATATCTGCGCTCCAAGTCCCACCGCAGGAACCAGGAGAGTGGGTCCAAGGCACAGCAGGCCCCTCAGGAGGCAGCCAAAGGTAAGGAGGGTTTAGCATGGGACTGAATGCTTTGGCACTGGGCTGCATCCAGCAAGGCAATGGGACAATTGGAACCAGATTGGCTGAGGACCCAGGGACTGGCCCCAGGGCTGGAGTGCTGCCCCAGGCACCGTACCCAGCTTGGTCCCATACCTGGAACATCCAGTTGGGACAGCTCATTGAAACTAATGCCCCCAGATTTCAGTGCTGCCATAGCCTGACAGCATCTGCAATGCCCCCAAGAACTGTAGTGTCCATGGGTAGCTGCACTCACAGCTTGGGCAGGTTTTCATAGCATTGAGATTGTTGGGTGAAGGGAAGGTGTATCTCTGAGATCCATTCTGGACCCTGCTTTGGGCAGGAAGATGCTAGCTCAGGGCCTAGTAACATGATGGCTTGACTGGCTGTGCTGATCCCCATTGGCAGACGCTGTACACAGCATACGACCTGGGGAGATCCTGTCTGGTTTGGCCCAGTTGGGAAGCATGCATTGGGTTGATCTGTCATCCAGGCTGCAGCACGGGTGGGCTGCGTGCATTGTGTTGATGGAAGACACAGGTGGGTCGGGGATCACTGGCATAGCTGGGCCACGTGAGATGCATGTGAGTCAGGTGCAAGGGTGAAATTCCCACATTCCACAGCTGGGATCCCCAACCCTCATGCACCTCACGTGGCCCAGCTGGGGCACAGGTGTGCCATTTTAGGTGTGTGGGTCAGGGATCTAAGGTGTATCACAGCTGGGCTGTGTGAGGTGTATGAGGGTTGGGGATCCAAGGTGTGTCACAGATGGATTAAGTGAGGTACATGTAGTTAGGGGATCGCAGGTGTGTCACAGCCGGGCCATGTGAGGTGTATGAGGGTTGGGGATCTCAGACATGGCACAGCCGGGCCATGTGAGGTGTATGAGGGTTGGGGATCTCAGACATGGCACAGCCGGGCCATGTGAGGTGTATGAGGGTTGGGGATCTCAGACATGGCACAGCCGGGCCATGTGAGGTGTATGAGGGTTGGGGATCTCAGACATGGCACAGCCAGGCCATGTGAGGTGTATGAGGGTTGGGGATCTCAGACATGGCACAGCCAGGCCATGTGAGGTGTATGGGGGTTGGGGATCTCAGACATGGCACAGCCGGGCCATGTGAGGTGTATGAGGGTTGGGGATCTCAGACATGGCACAGCCGGGCCATGTGAGGTGTATGAGGGTTGGGGATCTCAGACATGGCACAGCTGGGCCATGTGAGATGAGTTGATCACTCCCAGGTGTATAATTCCTTCACTGTTCCATGTCCCCTCTTGTTTAACTCATGCCAATGAGCTCCAGGGAGCGACTAGCAGCTCTCCACACAGGGGATCTTGTTGTCTGTGTTCAGTCCATTACCACTTTGCAAGGATTCTGGTTCTAGCTGTGCTGAAGCCTCTTCCCTGTTACTAGCAGCTATGTCCCAAACCTGATCCCACAAGCGGAGCTCTAATCTTGCAGGCCTGAGAGCATGGTGGCATCAGGGAGATGCTCTTGCTAGAGAGGCTGTGGGCCCTCTGGGTTAAGCAAAAGAGGATTCTGTTAGTGAGAGCAGGGCTGGGACAGAGTTGAAGCTCTGACAGTACCCAGCAGAGGGCATAGGCATGCACAGGCAGCTTCCTTGGGACAACTAAGTGCCTTGAGTTCTTCTATGGAGCTGCAGTGCGCATTGGAGCTGGGTACAAGTCCCAGGAGAGGTAACCCAATGCTGGATTTGAGACTAGATGGGCAGGATGGGTCTCCCCAAATAGATCTGATCAGATTATTACCATGTCCTTTTTGGGCAAGGAGCCATGGAATATCCAGATATGTCCTTTCTGGCAAGGGGCCAGTGTGTGCTCCTGAGGTATGAATTGGCAACCCCTAAGAGCCATTGCCCATGCAGCATTCACTGGGCCACTACCCCTCACAATAGGTGGGCAACGCCTGCCACTGTCGCCCAGACAGAAAACATAAAATATAAGTCCAGAGCACATATTCACATCTTTACATACAAAAATTATACAAGTCAGCATAGCATAAGCTTTCATTAGACACCTCCCATAGCTCACCTTATATAGAATTGGGGCAAACTCACACATTGGCTACGAGAAGCGGGGCTTTCACCTGGGAACTGACCTAGGAGGTCAGACTAAAGCTATGTCTACACTGCATACTGTGCTGCTGAGAGGTCTCCCATGTGGCTGCTTCTACTGGCAGGAGAGCTGGCAAAATTCTTCATCCCCCAGTAAGCAATGGTAGCTTAGTCAGCAGTAGATACTGATGCTTTTCATCAGGAAAACATTTGTGGTTTTTTTCTCAACCCAATTGATGAAAGTTTCACTGACAAAAATGCCATGTAAACACAGATTGAGAGAGACACAGGCTTGGCGGGGATCTGAGCGAACCAGAATGGTTTTGTGCAAGAGTTCTTGTGCAAAAGATCTTCCACAAGAGCACTTCCATACTGCCATGTGCTTTTGCGCAAGAGTGTCCATGGCAGTGTGGATGCTCTCTTGTGCAAGAAAACTCTGATGGCCATTTTAGCCATAGGGGTTTCTTGCGCAAAAAATTCATGTTGCCTGTCTACACTGCCTTCTTGTGGAAGAGCTCTTGCACAAGAGGGCTTATTCCTTGTGGGGAGAGGAATAACTCTTCCGGAAGTAACCCTGTTTTCTGATGCTTGCACTGTAAATTTACTTGTGCAAGAATGCACGTGCAGTGTAGACGCTCTGCAAGTTTTTGCACAAGAACAGGTGTTCTTGTGCAAAAAGCCCGTAGTGTAGACATAGCCATTGAGTTTAACACTGCTCTGCATTTTCTTATTAGAACCCAATAACATCACAGCATGTAGGCTTGGTCCCTGTCCCTGTGGAGTCCATACGGCAGTCAGGTCAAGCACTCATGGAGTCCACATCGGCATGCAAGCCTGGTCCTGGTCCCTCTAGTGTGTATACGGACAGCCCCTGTGGAGTCCTGGTGTGTAGGCCTGGTCCTTGTCCCTGTGCGTTATATACAGACAGTCAGGTCTGGTCCCTATGGACTACATAGAGGCAGGTGGGCCTGGTTTCCAATGAAACAGATTTGCAAAACACAATAACTATGTGATCTGTGCAGCAGTTCCCCTCCAAGGCCTGTTTCACTGCTGCCTCAACCCAAGTCTCCTCAGCACTCCTGAGAGCTCTTGCCCTTCCTGGCATGCCTGGCAGGGGACATGCCCCCTCTGTAGACTGCCCATGCCCAGCCCCCAAGACCAGACAGGGCTGGGGATATGCTCTGCTGGGGCCCAGGGCTCAGACAGGGACTTGAAAACTGCTCTCCTGGGGTTCATGGGAGTTCAGACAGGGCTGTGACCTACTTGCATTTCACTTCAGGACTCTGCTGGTACTCTAGCAATGGCAGATCTACAGGTTGGTGCCACGAGGAGCCATCTGTGTCTTGTGTGAGTCATTTCACAACCAAGAGACACTGGCGACTGACTAATTCTGAGACAGCTAAAAACGGCAGGCATGCAATTCTGTTTAATCAGAAGCAAGTTTCTGGGGAGCCTCATAGTATCAGACAGCTCCATCCTCAGACGGGATACATCTAGCAAGTGTTTCTAGTGCACCATCCACCGAAGCATGTCCCCAGGTGCTAAACACACTTAGGGTATGTCTACACTACCCCGCTAGTTCGAACTAGCGGAGTAATGTATGCATACCGAACGTGCAAATGAAGCCCGAGATTTGAATTTCCCGGGCTTTATTTGCATAAGCCGGCCGGCGCCATTTTTAAATGCCGGCTTGTTCGAACCCCGTGCCGCGTGTAGCCGCGCGGCACGGGGTTCGAACAAGCCGGCATTTAAAAATGGCGCCGGCCGGCTTATGCAAATAAAGCCCGGGAAATTCAAATCTCGGGCTTCATTTGCACGTTCGGTATGCATACATTACCCCGCTAGTTCGAACTAGCGGGGTAGTGTAGACATACCCTAAGAGAGCTCACTGCCCTCACCACTGGCATGCAGCTTCCTCGGGTTAAATGCAGCAGCTGTTTAACACCACATCGCCACACTTCACAACAACTTCGGACAAGGCATGGGGGTGAATCCTGGTTTTGGAACACCACAGCAATTGAAGAGGGGATTTGGCAAGGACACCAGAGCTAGGCCCCTGGGATCTGCCCTCATGAGGTCCATGTGGGCCCATGTGGACTCAGGAGGGCAGAAATGAGGGGCAGGGTCTTTGGAGAGAGGAACTGTTGCTCTGGAGCTGGATATTAGCATGTCCCCATCATGGGAAGGCCAGACCTTGGCCACTAGGAAAAAACCTTTGGGTTGGACATTAGGAAAACCTTCCTGCCTGTCTCGGTGGTTAAACATTAGAATAAATTGCCTAGGGGGTTGTGGAATCTCCATCCCTGGAGATATTCAAGAGTGGGTTGGACAGACACCTGTCAGGGATGGTCTAGACAGTATTTGGTCCTGCCGTGAGGGCCGGGGACTGGATTCGATGACTCTTGAGGACCCTTCCAGTGCTAGTGTTCTAGGATTCTATGGCATAGAGTGAGGGGTGGGAGATCTACCGCCTTAGCCAGCTGCACCAATGTCAGGTTTCACTGATAGGCTGGGCTGAGGTCAGGGCTGTAGCACAAGGTGTCAGGTTCCATGTTGTGTCGGGGCCATTCTGTATAGCTCCATTGTATAGTAGATCGTGATAGGCATGAACCCATTCTATTCCCCTGTGGCCTGAACAATTTGCCAATAGCTTTGCAGGGCTGTTTCTGTTAGTGGGAGCAGTCGTTGCTCCTAGTCAGCATATTCTTGGTGGGATCTTTTTATTAACACATAGACTGTTTGGTTTCCCTGACCACAGCAAGAACAACAGCAGTTGGCACTTGCTCAAAAATCTCCAGGTCTGCTCCTCTAGTAAGCTCTGTGCCCAAGAAGTTAGATCCTGCTTCCTCTCAGAGTTGTGTTCTCTCTGCCTCCCGCATCCGCAGCATCTCACTGCAGCTGGGGGAGGCCAGCTGTGAGCTCACAGGGAGGGTGGCCTTGGTGACTGCCCTTTGTTGGGGGGGGCGGGGTCCTGGGGCCAACATCCAGTTTTGCATGTTGTGAGACTCCATCTGCCTAAGGCCTGAGGCAGAAGCCCAAGAAGGGGTGTGGCCTGGTCAGTGTGATGGGGAAGGTGCATCTCCTCTGAGCATTGCACTGCAATTTCTCAAGCCTTGTTCCTCTTTGTGGCCAGGCAAGGGTGAGGCCTGCTCCAGCAAGACACACATCTCCTCATCCCATCCCCCCCACGGAGGCTGCTGGAGGCAGGATTGTTTGGAAATTCTACCCCTTGCTGGGCTAGAGATGCTGATGTGAAGGAAGGCACGCAACATGTTGGGCTCACAGCCCTTGTGGCTTTGTTGGTGAAGCCGTCTTGCTCAACACTGGTGCTCCATTTGGGCAGGCTGGCGTTCATGTGCAGAGAGCTACCCCACATGCAAGGGCACCATTTCAGGAAAGCAGGGGGATCAGGCAGTGGGGGTCAGCAGCCATGCGTTCCAGGATGCAGCTTGCTTTTCTTCCCATTCCCTTGATGATAAGGGAGCTCTTCCCAAAACACACATGCTTTTCTTTTTCTTTTTCTGTCTCCCTCCTCCCTGTAACATTCTCTCTCCTCCACACCTGCATGTGCACTGCTGTTGAAAAGTGGCTAGCATGCAGTAAGATGCTTGTGGATTGAGAACCTGGCCCTGCCTCATGAGGCATCGCAGTTTTTCCAAAGCACTGTGCTGCCACTTATGCAGTGTGATAGTTACTCACAGTGCTTTGCTGTGGCTGTGTCTAGACTGGCCAGCTTTTCTGGAAAATCAACTGCTTTTCTGGAAAAACTTGCCAGCTGTCTACACTGGCCGCTTGAATTTCCGCAAAAGCACTGACTTCCTACTGTAAGAAATCGGTGCTCCTTGCGGAAATACTATTCTGCTCCCGTTCGGGCAAAAGTCCCTTTTGCGTAAAGCTTTTGTGCAAAAGGGCCAGTGTAGACAGCTCAGATTTGTTTTCCGCAAAAAAGCCCCGATCATGAAAATGGCAATTGGGGCTTTTTTGTGGAAAAGCGCATCTAGATTGGCACGGATGCTTTTCTGCAAAAAGTGCTTTTGTGGAAAAGCGTCTGTGCCAATCTAGATGCTCTGTTCCGAAAATGCTTTTAATGGAAAACTTTTCCATTAAAAGCATTTCTGGAAAATCATGCCAGTCTAGATGCAGCCTGTGTGTTCATGGGCTATGCTCTGCAGGCACAAGAAGCATCATGTGACCATGCAACAGTGATTTAATTAATATATGGAGATATACCTATCTCATGGAGCTGGAAGGGACCTTGAGTCCAGTCCCCTGCCCTCACAGCAGGACCAAGCACCATTGCTGACAGATCCCAGGTCCCTAAATGGCCCCCTTAAGGCTTAAACTCACAACGCTGGGTTTAGCAGGCCAATGCTCAAACCACTGAGCTATCCCTCCCCCTATTTATAATTACAATTATAATTGTTCACAAAACTTTGTCATGTATCTATGGCAGTCTGGGAAGGCTACGAAGCACAGGGTTGTTACTTCCCTGTCTGGGTAAAATAAGTAGAGTTGTGAGGAGCCAGTTGAATCTGAGCAAGATCAACATGGTGTCCAATGCCTGCTCCAAAGGCTCCTGGAGGGACTCTCAGGGAAGGGGCGCACATACCATACTGCCCCCCTTGAGAACAAAGGACTAGAAAAGTGTGAAGTAGGGGATAATGTTGGCATCTGGGAGAAGCGGGGCTTTCACCTGGGAACTGACCTAGGAGGTCAGTCTAAAGCTATGTCTGCACTGCATACCGTGCTGCTGAGAGGTCTCCCATGTGGCTGCTTTCTACTGGCAGGAGAGCTGGCAAAATACCTCATCCCCCAGTAAGCAATGGTAGCTTAGTCAGCAGTAGATACTGATGCTTTCATCAGGAAAACATTTGTGTTTTTTTCTCACCCCAACTGATGAAAGTTTCACTGACAAAAATGCCATGTAAACACAGACTGAGAGAGACACAGGCTTGGCTGGGATCTGAGCGAACCAGAATGGTCTGTGCTTTACCCATCAATGCTCTGTGCTGACCTAAGGACTTCCCATGCTGGGTTCCAGGTGACTAATACAGCTGACTCTTCTGACAAGCTGTGCGACACTGTAACTATGGAGCATTAATCCCTGAAGAGTACAAGTCTCTCTCAGTGGGTTGTTCCTGCAAAAGCTCATGATACCATCTACATTTTTTGTTAGTCTCTAAGGTGCTGCAGAATTATTTGTTGTTTTTTAAGTTTTCTCTCTCAGCTAGATTCGCTGAGCAGAGCTCCTGGGGTGAAAGAGGAGGGCTGAAGCCCAGCTATTCCGTCTCAGGAGGCAGCCTGGAAGAAGGCTGGGGACCCTTGGGGTTGGCACAGGGATGGAATTCCTTCAAGAAACTCGCTCATAGCTGGGGGCCTAGTACCAACCCAGTGGATTTGGACTCTGCTCGAGGGTCCACACTCAGCATTAGGGGCTCTATTTGAGCATGCAGTAGTGGTATTTTAAATGTGCAGCATGGCTCGTTCTGCCGCACACCACACCATGTATGTAGAAACAGGAGTATTCCAGGCACTGAGCTCCTGGGCTCAGCAGGTGCTGAACAACCAGCAGCCGCCTGTCACTGATTCAGTGTAACCGGCTCCATGTCCTGGCAGCCCACGCATGCAATGCACAAGTGCAGGCAGGAGCCCCTCCAGCCCCCGCCCTCTTCATTCCATCCCAGCCCAGCCCAGACTACTTGCTCCTGACGCTGCTGCTGGGAGAAGGGGAGACCAGTCATCTGGGAGCATGAATGCAGGGAGAGGTGCCCAGAAAAGCACCAGCTCCCTGGATCTAGGAAACACCTGCCCCAGTGTCACACTAGTGAGCACCTGTCCTGCCTTACCTGGCTTGCCTTTAGCCACAAGTCCTGTGGCACTGATCTGTGAGGCTAATGTATGTAGAGAGAGAGCCACTGGCAGTGCCTACATGCAGCCCAAAGGGGGTGGACACAGACCCACAACTCACCGGGGCAGAAGGGCAGACCCAGAGTGTGGCATGGTGTAAAGGGGGTAGATAGACCCGCAGCCAGGCCAGCCTCTTCCATCAGGGCAGTTACCAGCACAGCAGGGAGTCAAGGCCAGAGCCAGACTCCAGCATTACCCAGATCCCATGGTGTTGGGCATGGTATAAGAACCAAGGGTGTTAAATATGGATTAATTGAATAGTTGATTAAGTTTAAAAACCAGCTCCCCTCATGGACCGGTTGCCTGCCTCCCCTGTCCAGGGGGCCCTGAGCTCCCAGACCTGGTGTGAGCCAGGATTGAACTGGGCTGCCTGCACATCCAGCTCCTAATACACTTTAAATGCAGAGCCATAGCAGGGGTAGGTCCTGGACTCAGCACAAACTGGGGCTGAGCCGGCTGGTCAATTTACTGGCGGGGTGGAGGGGCGGGGTGCATGTAGTCTATAGCATTAACCTATAAGTGTTTGCTTATTGGCTAATTGATTAATCAATTACACTGTTACATCCCTAATAAGAACCTGAATAGGAGAAAGAAGGTGGAAGAGTGGGGCAGGATAAGAACAGAGAGAGGGGATGGAAAGGAAGGAGAGATGGACAGAGGCAGGTGTGAAGGGGAGTTGGGGGATCTGAGCCCCAAGGGCAGGTGTCACCTTTCTGATGATCTGCTTCTCCCTTCCCACAGATGGTGTGCGCCCTGCGCAGCGGATCCCATTGGCCCCATCCCCTGAGGTCCCTGTCTGGGATGTCTCCAACTTTTCCCTGGTGGATGGACAGCTGGTGCTTATGTCCAGAGATGAGGAAGTAAGGAGCCTGGGGAGAGTAGAGCAGGGATCAGGAAAGGAGGTGAAGGGTCTGGGTGGGGGAAAGGGGCAAGGAGCTGAGGGGGCTGGGAGGTGAGGTGTAGAGGGGTGGAGATGAGATGAGGAGTTTGTGGGGGGAAATGGGGATGAGCAGCTAAGAGGCCTTTGGGAGAAGGAGACAAAGAGCTGAGGTGCCTGGGGGTGAAGGGATGAGGAGGTGAGGGGCCTGCAGGGGAAGGGGATGAGGAGGTGAGGGGCCTGGGGGAGAAGGGGATGAGAAGATAAGGGGCTGGTGGGGATAGGGGATGAGGAGTTAGGGGGCTTGTGTGGGAGAAGGAGGTGACAAGGAGGTAAGGGGCCTTTGGGGGTAGGGGACGAGGAGGTGAGGAGTCTGGGGGGAAGGGGATAAGGAGGTGAGTGAGCATACAAAAGTGTGCATGTGTGAAAAATAGATTTTTTCTAATACCCAACTTAGACCTCCTCCACAGCAACGTGAGCCCATTGCTCCTTATTCTGCCATCTGTCACTACCAAGAACAGCTTCTCTCCATCCTCTTTGGAACCTCCCTTCAGGAAGTTGAAGGCTGCTACCAAATTCCCCCTCACTCTTCTCTTCTACAGACTAAATAAGCTCAAATCCCTCAGCATCGCCTCATAAATCATGTACTCCAGCCCCTAATCATGTTTGTTGCCTTCCTCTGGACTCTCCAATGTGTCCACATCCTTTCTGTAGTGGGGGGCCCCAAAATTGAACGTAATGCTCCAGATGTGGCCTCGCTAGTTCTCAATGAAGGGGAATAATCACTTCTCTAGATCTACTGCCAATGCTCCTCCTAATGCACCCTAATACGCCATTAGCCTTCTTGGCTACAAGGGCGCACTGTTGACTCATATCCAGCTTGTCATCCATTATAATCCCCAGGTCCTTTTCTGCCTCTCAGCTCTAGTCTGTGCTCCTTACTCTCAGGTTTCATACCGGAGTCGGAACAGAACTGGAAGCTCCATTTCGGAGGGCAATGCCCAGCCATTCCTGGGCAGCAGGAGGGATACCGGTAAGTGAGCCCTGACTCAGCGCCCTGCACTTTCCCCAATGTACACATGAGTATATCCATGCATTCATATGCACACTTGCACACTCACACATGGGTACAGCCATATCCACATTTACAGTCTCTCACATGTAGGCTCACACATATATGCTTGCACATGCACTCTCAGATATACACACTCATATGCGCCACTTGTAGCCACCTGCCCATGCTGTGTGTGAACCATGCCACTGTGGGCTGTACCGATGCAGCTCTAGGGAGGAAGCGCTCTGAGCAGGGGTATCTCAGGTCTCTCAAGGCTTCCTCTGTGCTGCTGTGTTTGCTGATCTTTAGAGATAGAGCCAAGCTGCTTCCTTCCTCTTTCTCCCCCACCTCTGCCTGGCTTCCAGCTGCCTAAGTTCTGATGGGGGAGACGGGCTAGCCCAGGACTCCCAACTAGAGCAATGGGGCTGCGTCGCTGGCTGCTCTGTGCCACATGGAGAGGTGAGTCAGAGCAGCCCTACCCAGCTTGCCCTCTATGGGCACCCCAGATGCCCCCACCCCCAGGCAACTGCCCCTTAGGAGCCATCTCCTGCCAGCCACAGCTGCTCCTGCTGGGTCAGAGTTCGGCTTGAAGGGAAGCATGCCAGCTTAGCAGGGGCAGGGAAAGGATCTGCACCAGTAGTTCAGTTTGGGAATTGGAACCTTTGTCCCTCCCCTGAGCTCAGAGCAGCTTGTTGGAGAGTTGGCATGGGAGCAAGCAATTGGACAGCTGTTGGGCTTCACCCCAGATGTGGCTGCGTTCCAGGGACCAGAATAGGATGCAGTGCCTGGGCACTTGGTAGGTGAGGGACTGGGGCGGGGGGGAGTTATTACGAATGGGAGCGCAGGCTGGTTTGATTGGTTTTGTAGCTGTGATGACTGGACTATAACCAGAAGGCAGCATGATCCAGGGGCTAGGGTCTGAGAGTGGGAACAGGACTCCTGGGTTTTATCCCTGGCTTGATCAGACTTTTTGAGGGATCCTTGGAAAGTCACTTGACCCCCCTGTTTCCCCATTGTCTGTGATGGCGCTGAGCTTTGGGCATTTGCCAGACATGTCTGGGTCTCATCAGACTCCTCTCCCTACCTCTGTACTCTGGGTACAAAGCCCAAATACAGAAATTGGTGCCTATATGAACCTCTTCCCGGGAGTGCACACAGCACTGGGCTAGCACCTGAAAGTGACACCGCCCATCAGCTGATGGCCCAGCTGCCCAAAGGGGTTGTGTGACAGAATGGGACACATGGCTTCTCTCCCTATGGTCCTGCCAAGTTCTGGGAATTCAGATGACTGAACCTTTAAGAATCCCTACACCTTGCTCAGAGAAGGAGGGACAGGGGCTGGGTACCATCTTCTCCCTCCACGGATCTATATGCCTACTGGGTGCCAGCAGCTCCCCTACTCCCTGCCCGGACCAGTCCTCAGGAGGATCAGCTCCCCCCACACCCTACCCAACCTACCAGACCAATGGGTCAGCTCGCCCAAACCCTGCCCTCCCTTCCAAGGGGGCTAACTCCCCCATACCCTGCCCTACCTAACTCCCTGCCTCTGCCCCCACCCTGCCACCCCCAAGAGTCAGCACCCCCATTCCTTGCTCTGCCCAGTCCCTCGTGGTTAATTTCCCCACATCCTGCCTTCCCCCCTTCCTGGGCTCCTCTTCACCTGACATACCCTGCTCATTCCAAGGGTTTGATCCCCTCTTCGGCCCTGCCCTAAGGCCCCTGCTCTCGCTCAGTGGTGCCCAGAGTGGGAGTGTGGGGCCATCTACAGAGGGTAGCTTGTGGCTGAGCCCCAGATGAAACTCTCTGAGCACTCAGAGGCTGGTGCTCTGAGATGAGCCTCTTCCTGTCCCTGTGGCTGGCTCTGCGCTCCTCCCCCTCCCCTCCTGCCACTTCCTCCCCAGATGCTCGAGTGACGGGTGGGGCAGGAACTGGGACTGGTGGGGGCTATATCTCCTCACAGGAGAGCAGTAACCCCATCACTGCCCCCCAAGGGCAAAATGCCCCCCAGACTCCTCTGCCTAGGAGACTCCCCCCAACACACAGACAAGCAGGGAATTCCCCAGTCTGCTTCATGGCAGCAGCCTCACCATGTCCCCATGGTAGGAACTGGATGGCCCCTGGGGACACAGGGCCCATTGCTGGGATGAGGTGGGCCGCACGCTGAAAAGCAGCAACTGGAAGGGACTTAGGGAGTGACAACTAATCAGGAGTTGCCAGTGCCACCCTGGAGCTGAGCAGGCTAGTGTCAGTGTATAGACAGAGCTATCGAGGAGTGGCAGGGAGGGGTCTGAGCTTTGGAGCTGGCACTGAGAAGCCCGTCACTGGACACTGGGTCTGATTCCTGGCTAAATGGAAGGTGATAAATGGGAAGGCTCAGCAAAGAACAATTGGAGTTCTGGGGAATCTGTCTTGGAGTGAGACTCAGGGTGCTGACTGTGCGCGACTCATCTCGGCCAATAGGAGACAAGCCCCTGCGTGGTGGTGGTAGAGCCTAGCTCCCGGCTCTCCAACCACACCAAGGCAGGATAAGGTCTGGAGCTGGGAGTGAGGCCTTGATAATCTCAAGCTGGAAACAAGGGGCAGATGGCTGGGAAATGGAGCAGCTTCGCCAGGGATACATGGGTTGCCCTGTATATCAGGGGTCCTGGGAATCAATTCTGCGTGAGAGGGGATGGATGTAGAGATCACTCTGGGGAGGGTGCCCAGCAGACCAGGAGCTAGAGGCTTCCTCAGAGCCAGAACACTCACCGAAAAAGACACAAGGGATCAAATAATAGAATCCTAGGGCTGGAAGAGACCTCAGGAGGTCAAGTCCAGCCCCTGCCCAAGGCAGGACCAATCCCAACTAAATCAACCCAGCCAGGACTTTGTTAAGCCGAGACTTAAAAACCTCTAGGGATGAAGAGTCCACCACCTTCCTAAGTAACCCATTCCAGTGCTTCATCACTATCCTAGTGAAATAATTTTTCCTCATATCTAACCTAGACCTCTCCCATAGTAACCTGAGACCATTGCTCCTGGTTCTGCCACCCGTCACCACTGAGAACAGCCTTTCTCCAGCCTCTTCGGAACCTCCCTTCAGGAAGTTGAAGGCTGCTACCAAATCCCCCCTCACTCTTCTCTTCTGCAGACTAAATAAGCCTCTCCTTGTAGGTCACGTGCTCCAGCCCCCTAAACATTTTGGTTGCCCTCCGCTGGACTCTCTCCAATGCGTCCACATCCTTTCTGTAGTGGGGAGGTGGGGGAGGGCAGAATTGGATGCTATACTCCAGGGCTGTGTCTAGACTGGCAAGTTATTCTGCAAAAGCACCTGCTTTTGCGGAAAAACTTGCCAGCTGTCTACACTGACCGCTTGAATTTCTGCAAGAACACTGACGATCACATGTAAGATTGTCGGTGCTTTTGCAGAAATACTATGCTGCTTCCGTTCAGGCAAAAGTCTTTTTCCGAAAAACTTTTGCGCAAATGGGCCAGTGTAGACAGCAGATATTTGTTTTCCACAAAAAAGCCCCGATTGCGAAAATGGCGATTGGGGCTTTTTTGCAGAAAAGCGCGTCTAGATTGGACACAGACGCTTTTCTGCAAAAAGTGCTTTTGCGGAAAAGCATCCTGCCAATCTAGACGCACTTTTCCGAAAATGCTTTTAACGGAAAACTTTTCCGTTAAAAGCATTTCCGGAAAATCATGCCAGTGTAGACGTAGCCCAGGTGTGGCTTCACCAGTATTGAATAAAGGGGAATAGTAACTTACCTAGATCTGCTGGAAATGCTCCTCCTAATGCAACTTAATATGCCATTAGCCTTCTTCCCGCTTCTCAACCACTGTAATCCCCAGGTCCTTTTCTGCTGAACTGCTTAGCCAGGTGGTCCCCAGCCTGCAACAGTGGTTGGGATTCTTCCATCCCAAGTGCAGGACTCTGCATTTGTCTTTGTTGAATCTAATCAGATTTCTTTAGGTCCAATCCTCTCATTTATCTAGGTCACTCTGGACCCTATATCTGCCCTCCAACGTATCTACCTCTCCCTGTAGCTTAGTGTCATCTGCAAACTTGCTGAGGGTGCAATCCATCCCCTCATCCAGGTCATTAATAAAGATATTGAACAAAACTGGCCCTAGAACCAATCCTTGGGGCACTCTGCTAGAAACCAACCGCCAACCAGAAATCAAGCTGTTGATGACAATCTAGCCAGCTTTCTATCCACCTTACAGACCATTTATGCAATCCATACTTCCTTAACTTGCTGGCAAGAATACTGTGGGAGACCATATCAAAAGCTTTATTAAAGTCAAGGTATATCACATCCACTGACTTCCCCATGTCCACAGAGCCAGTTACTTCATCATAGAAGCTAATCAGATAGGTCAGACATGAGGTGCCCTTGGTGAATTCATGTTGGCTATTCCTGATCACATTCCCCTCTTCCGAGTGCTTCAAAATGAATTCCTTGAGGTTCTCCTCCATGATTATTCCAGGGACTGAGGTGAGGCTGACAGGTCTGTAGTTCTCTGGATTGTTCTTCTTCCCTTTTTTAAAGATGAACACTACATTTGCCTTTTTCCAATCATCTGGGATCTCTCCCAATCTTCACAAGTTTGCAACGATAATGGCTAAAGTCTCTGTAATGATATTTGCCAACTCCCTCAGTACCCTCGGATGCATTAGATCCAGCTCCCATGGATTTGTGTGTCTAGCTTTTCTAAATAGTTCTTAACTTGTTCTTTCTCCACCAAGGGCTGCCCACCTTCTTCCCATACTGTGCTGCTTAGTGCCATAGTGTGGGAGCTGATCTTGCTGTTTTGGTCCCTGAGTTGCCCCCTAAGGGTCAGGGTTGGGGTAAATGGCACCTGTGGATGGGTTATTTCAGTAGTGGCCACAATGGAGAAGTAGGGGCACCAGCAAAGCTGTATGTGAGAGTCCACAGTGGGGATAGCATAGGCTGCAGGATGGGACTGAGGGGCACCAGCAGAGCTGGGGGGAATCCTATGCAGTGCTATGCCCAAGCACAGGTCCCCTTTCCCAGGTACCCAGCTGTTTTCATTATCTCCCTCCTACCTCTCAGGCCCCTTGCACTGTCCTGGACACACAGCCCTTCTCTGGTCCCCTCCCCAAGCTGAGCCCCCCCCCAAAGGGCTGAGTCTGGCTGATTCTTGTAGATCTCTCCTCTGAGGGAAAGAGCTCGCCCAGCCTCCGGACCCCAGGAAAAGGCACTGAGAGTGACGTGTCAACTGGCTCCCAGTTCAGTAATGTGAAGGTAAGAGCATTCCAGCAGCTGGGAATAAGAGGGGACAGGGCCCAGATGTCACACCTTAGGGACATGCCTCAAGAGAGGCACACAGATACTAGAGACACTTTCACTCCTCCCTGGGACACATACACACACACCCATAGGGCTGTGTAGGTGTACACACAGAGACTGGCACCTCCAGCCTAGAAGCCATGCAGACCCCCAAGGCTCCTCTCCGGTGCCTACCTGGCTTGGTTCACTCCCTCCTGCCTCTCTGCCCCCCCAGTACTGTCTTGAGCTCACAGTCCTTCTCCAGTCTCCCCCGAGCTGTTGGTGTAACTCTGCTCCCTCCCTGCCTCTCCTCCCCGAGCTGGCTACGTTTCAGCACTGGCTAAGTGACATAAGAGCCCTGTTATTGTTGTTTATTCCTCATCATAGGGGCTAATATGGAAGAGGCTAAAAGAACGAAAGGGTCGGACAGCATCCAAATCCGACTGCCTAACAGCGCCCCCTATGGATGGAGACAGGTACAGCCCCTGATGCCTCTGGCATGGGAGCAAGAAGCCTTAGCTCGTTGTGGGACGAGCCCTAGGATCTGAGCAGTTTGGAGAACATGCCCCCTTTGAGCAAAGTCCGAGAACATTGAAACACAGAATCATAGAATCCTAGGCCTGGAAGAGACTTCAAGAGTCATCGAGTCCAACCCTCTGCTCTAGGCAGGACCAACCCCAACTAAATCAACCCAGCCAGGGCTTTGTCAAGCAGGGACTTAAACACCTCTAGGGACGGAGATTCCACCCCCTCCCTAGGGAACCCAGCCCAGCGCTTCTCCACCCACCTAGGGAAATAGTTTTTCCTAATATCCCCCATTGCAACTTGAGACCATTACTCCTCATTCTGCCATGTGAACAGCCTCTCTCCTACTGCCTCTCACACAAGGAGGGCAGTAGGGGCACTCAGATGCCATGGCTGTAAGGCAGAATAACAACTCCTGGTGAGCAAGGGCTGAGTTGCCCCCATCCTGTAGTGTCTTCTTTTCCCAGACCTAGGGCAGGCCATCCCCATCAGAGAATCCTGTGCAGCATTTATCCATGGCAGCAGCGCCCCCCTGCTCCTAGCCTACCCCAGTGCTCTGGGCACCAGTGAGCTGGGTCTCCAGCAGGGAGGGGACAAGTGTGGGTATGGGCTGATCACAACTCCAGGATAGGCTTGGGACTCATCTTCCTTGCTGCAGGCGTAGGTGGGGTAGGGTGTCCCATAGGAGGGCTGGGAGGGACGTGACTGCCTCCTTCCTCCCCTAGGCTGCAGATCCGGTATGGCTCCCACGATTCCCTGTTGCCTGCACCAAGCGCAGCTGAGCTGGATCTGAGTGGTGAAGATGTAGTGATCCGCCCGCTGCACGGCAGTCTCCTGGGCGAGAAGTTCTGTTTCCAGGTAACTGAGCTTCTGGCAAAGTCTTGGGGCAGGTCTCTGCCCACACCCCATGCTCCCATACTGCCTTCTAGTGCCAGGAACCCTAGGGGCCAGAACTCATTGCTGGCCTGGGGCACTGAGGGCTGAATGCAAGTGACCATGGGACAACACAGGACTAGGCCCCAACGCACCAGCCCCAACCCACGAGCACCAGCCCTGTGCTGGGATCACAGGGGCCCCACGTGCCATTCTGGGAGCACAGAGCCCTCCCATGATAGTGCTGGGAATGCAGCTTCCCCCCTTCGGGCTGTGCTGAAAGCGTACAGCCTCCCCAATAGTGCTGGGAATGCAGGCCCCACCATGGCCATGCTGGGAGCACAGGCCCACCTCCCACTGCCATGCTGGGAGCACAGAACCCCCCATAGCTGTGTTGGGAGCACAGCCGCCCCCCCATGGCAGCTTTGGGCATTTACCCAGCACCCAGTCTCCCCCTGCTATGCTCTCCCCACTCATGACCTCCCTCTGTCTGACAGATAATCAATGCTGAGGGGAGCCGCTGTTTTGGCTGCACATCAGTGGCTGAGCGGGACCGGTGGATTGAGAACTTGCGCAGAACTGTGCAGCCCAACAAGGTGAGATGCTCCCCAGAATGCCAGCTGGAAATGCTTACACCCCTCTCCTCTGACCCACCAGCTAGGGAAAGGCTGTCACTTCTCAAAACACCTGCTGGGGATGGACTGTTGCACCACTGGGGAGATGGAGTGTATCCTATCTCACCTGGCACAGGGAATTCACCCTCTGCCAGTCATCCTTCATATCATGGCCTCTGAAGCCTCCCCATAGCTTGGCCCACTGCACCCCAGCTTCTTCCCTTCCCCCGAATGCTCCCCCTCTGTATGAGCAGGGGAGCTCTCCCTTTGCCTGTGTGTTCACACTCCTTATGTTCTGCTGTCCCCCCAGGATAACTGTGAGCGTGTGGAGAACACCCTGAGTCTCTGGGTATACGAGGCCCGGGACCTGCCCCCCAAGAAGCGCTTCTTCTGTCAGTTGCACCTGGATGGTGCCCTGTATGCTCGCACTACAGCCAAGCCAGCGAACGTAAGCGGGGCACTCTTTTGGGGCGAGCTCTTTGAGCTGGCCACACTGCCTGCAGTGCGGGAGCTGCGCATCAGCCTGCTGCGGGAGGAGGAGGGGCGGCGGCGGGATAGCAGCCCCCTGGGCACTGTGACCATCCCATTGGGAGAACTGGCTGCCTCGCGCCAGCCCTTGGAGAAATGGTATCCACTGTGTGGAGCTGCCACCAGCCGGATGCCGTCTGTGCGGTTGCGTGGGCGCTACCAGGAGATCCGGGTGCTGCCCATCGTGAGCTACAAGGAGTTTGCTGAGTACATCACCTTCCGCTACCGGGAGCTGTGCGCCAGGCTGGAGCCTGTCATCGCTGTGCGCCACAAGGAGGAACTCGCCGGCGCCCTGGTGCATGTGTTGCAGAGCACTGGCAAAGCCAAGGTATGGCTGGGCCACCAGGGGTCGGTCACGCTTGGCCCCAGGACACTTGAACTTGGAAAGCAGGGAGGTTGAGCCGGACCAGAGAACCTTGCTGTGCTCATGGGGGCAGGAGCCCAGGCATGACCTGCTGCAGGGGGACAGGGAGCTGTTCTGCAGGGCTCTGGGGGGAACTCCCCTGCTGCCAGCATCACCTGGGTATAACCCCATGGGTATAACTGCCCTGCCTGGGGCTGAGAGTGGCACTGTGATGGGGCAAGTGTTGGGCAGTCAGTTGCTTGAGGAGGGGAAGGGCCTTCAAATCCTTCCCTGGCTGTGTATTTGGCCACAGCTGCCCTGGGTGCCTGGAGAGGCCAAGGGCCATAAGCAGTGCCTCCTTCCTCAGTCCACAGCCAAACCTGGCCCTGCCATGCTGCAGCACCTCCGGGCTGAGCATGTGCTGCTGGGATGGGACCTGGTGGGCCCAAAAGTCTGGATCCCCGTGACCCCACCCCCTCTGTCCCCACAGGCATTTCTCATTGATCTAGGAGTGGCGGAGCTGGACCGCTTTGACGACAGAGAGGCGCTGATCTTTCGCGAGAACACCCTGGCAACCAAGGCCATTGACGAGTACATGAAGCTAGTTGGGGGACAGTACCTGCTGGACACACTGGGTATGGGCCAGCTAGCAAACACCCTGGGGGGGATGGTAACGGTTGGCTAAGGTCCCTGGGAGGTGACCTAAGGGCTGATAGGCTAATGCTCATCTGTGTGTGTGAGATAAAGAGAATGGGTCATTTGTCCTCTGGGCTGAGGGGGAAATGGGTTGGGAGCCAGTGCACTGCCTGTGTGTGCACATGTAATGGGTCAGTGGGCTGTGTTGGGAGGGGATCTACCACACTGTGGGAAGGGGCTCGGTGCAATAGATCAGTCGGCTAACACAGGGAGGGATAATAGGCCAGCTTACGCACTGGGGAGTTTGACGTGGCAGGCGACTGCCCCAGGCGAGCCATGCACATCACAAGGGTGCAGAGAAAGGGTGCTGGCTTTGGGGTGAGTTGGGCCCCCAAGGCCAGCTCCTTGTAACACTGTTTTCTCCCTTCCACCTGAGAGTCCCCATCCTGGTCCCTCAGCCCCTATGGCCCCATATGCATTTGCATCAGGCTGAGCTTTGGCCCAGAGAGTCCTGGTCTGGCCACATAATACCCAAGACAGGGCCGGGACAGCCAATGCCATTCTTAGCCAGGCTTAGAGGCTGCCCAGCAGAGGGCAGCAGTACAGTTCAGCACAGCTCTTCACACACGTTTACACATGTATATGTGCGTAACACCTGTGCACAAGCATGCTCACACACACGCATTCCTGTATGTGCACACATGCTATGCATGTACACACACACTTGCACACACAGGTACACTCACGCACACACACACATGCCTGCACACTCTGATATACTCACACACAAGGGGGCACTTTCTTCAGGCTTCTTCAAATGGCTGACTGAATTGTACTACGTCTGTTGTGGGCTGCCTGGCCGCAGCCTTGGTACCTCACCTCTGGCTCCTCCAGAAACTGGGTCAGTCTGGGCTCTGCCATGTGTGTTGTAGGGGAGGCCATTGCCCAGCTGTATGAGTCAGAGGACAGCTGTGAGGTCGATCCCAGCAAGTGTGCTGCCAATGATCTGTCTGACAACCAGAACAACCTGCGGCAGGCGTGCGAGGAGATCTTCCAGAGAATCACCAACTCCTGCGAGTGAGAATGGGCCCTTGGGCGATGCGGAGGCAGGCTTGTGTGGGGGAGACGGCATGTGTCCTGGCTTGGGGTGTGGACGGGGCCATGCTTGCCTGGGGGGCTTGCCTGGGGGGAGGGCAAGAAATGGGGTAAGCAGAGGCTCGGTGTCCTCTCACAGGGTGTTTCATCAGCCCTGTGATACATTCTTGCCTCCAGTGTGAAGGAGTGTTTCTTCTGGTAGGTGGGGATCAGCTCTCTTGCACCACCAGCCTTCTGCTCAAGCCTCTCCTTAGGACTTTGCCAGTCTTACTGGATTTGCAGGTTAACATTCAGTGTCTCCCACCCCTTTGCTCCCTGTGAAGGGCATAGCCCTGTAGTAACCAGCCAGTCAGGGCGCACACAGACATTACTAGGTGCTGACTTCCTAGGGGAACTGTGCACACACCCAGTGGCTGAGCTCAGCTGCCTGATATCACAGCACTGAGATGTGTTCGTGATGAAACAAGATTTTATTTACAAAGATTCAAAGACTCGGCTGAGTTGTGAGTAAGAATATTGGAATGGGGTATGCAGAAAAAACAAAACATGGACCACAATGCCAGACCCATACTCATGCACAGTGCCCTTTCCTGTTTAATAAAGTATATTCTCTCCCAAGAATATAGCCGTTGACAGAGCTACTGGTTTTCAGTCACAACAAGGATCCAGGGTTTCATGACTCCCCACCCCCTTCACGGGATTTGCTCAGCTTAACTAACTTGTTGCTTCTCCTCAGCTTTCCCCACTGTCCTCCGGAGCTAGGCTGATCCTGAGGTGCTGACGCTCCCACATTCCTGTTTCTTGCATAGCCCCATCAACCTGTTTTTCATGTTGACTTTCAAATGTAAATGGGGTTTTCGTTGTGTTGGCTGCGCAGTGCATCATCCAGACCAGAGACAGGGTAGAATAAAACATACGGGCTACGTCTAGACTGGCATGATTTTCCAGAAATGCTTTTAACGGAAAAGTTTTCCGTTAAAAGCATTTTCGGAAAAGCATGTCTAGATTGGCACGGACGCTTTTCCGCAAAAGCACCTTTTGCGGAACAGCGTCCATGCCAATCTAGACGTGCTTTTCCGCAAAAAAGCCCCAATGGCCATTTTCACGATCGGGGCTTTTTTGCGGAAAACAAATCTGAGCTGTCTACACTGGCCCTTTTGTGCAAAAGTTTTGCGCAAAAGGGACTTTTGCCCAAATGGGAGCAGCATAGTATTTCCGCAAAAAGCACTGATTTCTTACAGTAGGAAGTCAGTGCTTTTGCGGAAATTCAAGCGGCCAGTGTAGACAGCTGGCAAGTTTTTCCAGAAAAGCGGCTGATTTTCCAGAAAAACTGGCCAGTCTAGACACAGCCACGGTGTCAGAAAGAAACCTTGTTTGTCTCCTCTGCAATGTATTGCAGGAATCCTTTGCTTATTAGCACTGAAGGGTTCTTAGGAGTTCCAAGCCTCCACCCCAGGTTCCCTGCAACTCCTTCTAAACTAACACCTCTCCTTCCCCGACCCCAGTGGCTGGGCTGGGCTGGGCCATGGGAAGGATTTTCCCCTCCTTAGCTCCTGTGGGCTCTCTGGGCTGGCGATGAGACAAAAGAACCCAATCAGCTTCCCAGAGCTGACCATTCACAGGGAGCCTGTAATCCTGAGGCCACTCCAAGGCTGGACAGGCTGTGTGGGAGCCACAGCACTGGAGAGGGTCTAGAGTATCACCCACTAAGCTCCCATCACCCTGAATCTGGGTGGGAGCTTGGCCAACAGTCATGGGCAGCTCAGCCTGACCTCAGGAAGAACATGGGAGAAGGGAGAACACTGAAGAAAGGCCTGGCTCTGGTTTCCCAGGGGCAGTGCAGGGGCAATAATTTTTAAAGGGGGGCCACTTCACGAATTTTGGAAGTGGTTGCGGGGCCTCAAGTGGAAGGGGCATGGCTTGGAATGCTCCCCCACCCACAGACCCTGATTGGTCTGGGTGCGGGAGCACGTGAAGTCTTTGCCCCCTGCCCTTCTAGGGGAGCCCAGCGCCTAGAGAGAACTGCCAGCTGTTTTGAACAGCTGATGGTTCCCTCTAGGTGCTGCGAGCCCCTGGCAATGTGAGGAAACTTCCAGGAAGGAAGGAAGGAAAGGAGGGAAGGGAAGGGAAGGGAAGGGAAGGGAAGGGAAGGGAGGGGAGAGGGGGAAGGAAGGAAGGAAGGAAAGGAGGGAAGGGAAGGGAGGGGAGAGGGGGAAGGAAGGAAGGAAGGAAAGGAGGGAAGGGAAGGGAGGGGAGAGGGGGAAGGAAGGAAGGAAGGAAAGGAGGGAAGGGAAGGGAAGGGAGGGGAGAGGGGGAAGGAAGGAAGGAAAGGAGGGAGGGAAGGGAAGGGAAGGGAAGGGAAGGGAAGGGAGGGGAGAGGGGGAAGGAAGGAAGGAAGGAAAGGAGGGAAGGGAAGGGAGGGGAGAGGGGGAAGGAAGGAAGGAAGGAAAGGAGGGAAGGGAAGGGAGGGGAGAGGGGGAAGGAAGGAAGGAAGGAAAGGAGGGAAGGGAAGGGAAGGGAGGGGAGAGGGGGAAGGAAGGAAGGAAAGGAGGGAAGGGAAGGGAAGGGAGGGGAGAGGGGGAAGGAAGGAAGGAAAGGAGGGAAGGGAAGGGAAGGGAAGGGAGGGGAGGGGGGGGAAGGAAGGAAGGAAGGAAAGGAGGGAGGGAGGGAAGGGAAGGGAAGGGAGGGGAGAGGGGGGGGAAGGAAGGAAGGAAGGAAGGGGCAGCAGCATCACGGGGGGGGAGGGCAGGGAGACTTTCCCCGTAGTTTGGAAGGTACCTCCCCTTCCCTCCCCTTACGGTGCCACACCTCCAAGCTGCTGGTGAAGGGTCTGGGGGCAGAAGAGCGAACATAATCTTTGGCTCCCCCCCCCCTCCCCACCCTGCCAGGGGCACACAGAACTTCACATTCTCCCCCATCCCCAGGTCTCGACTGGCCTGGGGGCGAGGGAGCAGCAGGGTGGCCACAAGCTTGATCAACCCACTTGGTGCGTGGGATCCGGCCTGCGGAGGCCCCTGTGCCCACCCCTGAGTTAACCCCTCATTCCCAGGCTGCTTCTCAGGGAGGCACCACAAGGGGCTCTGGTTCCACTGGCTGCCAGGGATTGTCTGAGAGATGCTGGTGTCTAGCTGGCACCTTCCCCCTCCCCATCACTGCCTGTATCTGTCCCTTCAGTGCATTCCCAGCAGAGCTCAGCGAGATCTTTGCCGCGTGGCAGGGGGAGTGCATGGAGCGGGACAAGGAGGACATCGGGCAGCGGCTCATCTCAGCTTCACTCTTCCTGCGTTTCCTGTGCCCAGCCGTCATGTCTCCTAGCCTGTTTGGCCTCACCCAGGAGTACCCAGATGAAGCCACCTCCCGCAGCCTCACCCTGGTGGCAAAGGTCATTCAGAACCTGGCCAATTTTGCCACGTATGTACCATGGCTCGGCTCTGCCCAAGGCCTGTCCCCCTGGGGAGGAGATCCTGTCTGTATCACGGCTCGGCTCTGCCCATTGCCCTGCCCCTGCGCAGGGGGGCTCCCTTCTGTATCACGGGGTGCCTTCCTAGGCTTCATTGAACCTCCAGCCCCCATCTCCATTCCTTAGGCTTTGGAGTTGTGCTGCTGAGCTCTGGCCCTGCGGTCCATGGTACCAGCATCCAGCCATCTGCCAAAGGCCATTAAACACCTTTCCAGTGTCCTAACCTAGCCCAGGCCATGTAGGGATCCTTGGTTTCCTGAGCAGGTCACCACAATGCCTGTGCACTCCAGAAGGCCAGTGCTGTGTAACTCCTCCCTCTCTTTTCCTCCCATTATTGTGGTACCTGAGCACCAGTGCCTTCTCCTCCCACACCCCCACTGGGCAGACACAGAGTGACTTGGATACACAACAACTCTATGTCAGCCCAGGGCCTTGATCCCAAGATTCCCAACTCCCAGGGTAATGTCCTAATATCAGGACCATTCTTCAGCTACTAGCAGCTCCTCGGCTATGGAACCTCATAGCCTATGAGCCCAAGTGCTGCTAGACACAACAGTGCCTGTCAGCTTGGCAGCATGTGGGGTGGGCTCAGTTTTCCATGCAGAGTCAGCTTGTCACTTTCCTCTGTGGTTTGTGTGGATCATTCACCCAGCAGCCAGACAGAGACCCTGAGCAGAGGACAGGGAGATGAAGCTCTGATGCCATGTGCAATAGCACTCTGGCAATGTGATTATCTGAATCTGGGGCTCCTCCATCAGGCAGAGCAGCACCAAGGCTGCAGCATTGACATGTCCAGTAATGCTGGACAATCCCCCGCCTTCTGCATGCCTTCCCCTACCGATGGACTGCTCACCTGATCCTGACGCCTAGAGCTCAAATGCCTGGAGGTGTAGAATTTGCTTCCCCCCCCCCATGTGCCCATGTGGACACACTGCATGGCTGAGTCTAGACTGGCAAGTTTTTCCGCAAAAGCAACTTGCCAGCTGTCTACACTGGCCACTTGAATTTCTGCAAGAACACTGATGGTCTCATGTAAGATTGTCAGTGTTCTTGCGGAAATGCTATGCTGCTCCCATTCGGGCAAAAGCCCTCTTGTGCAAATGCTTTTGCGCAAGAGGGCCAGTGTAGACAATGCAGTATTGTTTTGCACAAAAAAGCCCCGATCGCGAAAATGGTGATCGGGGCTTTTTTGCGCAAAACCGCATCTAGATTGGCATGGACGCTTTTCTGCAAAAAGTGCTTTTGCGGAAAAGCGTCCGTGCCAATCTAGACGCTCTTTTCAGCAAATGCTTTTAATGGAAAAACTTTTCCGTTAAAAGCATTTGCGGAAAATCATGCCAGTCTAGACGTAGCCCATGTGTGATACCTGCACAGCACCACTGTGTCTGTGATGCTTGTGCTGTGTGTGTGTAAAGCTTGTGCCATGTGTGTGATTCCCGGCAGCACTACTGTGCCATATGTTTGATCCCAGTGCTATGTACATGACACCTGCCTGATTCCAGTATATGTGTGACACCCACTTCGTGTGCTTATTGCCTATGCAATGTACATGACACCTGCTTTGTCCCACCATGTACATGATGCCCATGTCATGTGTGACACCAGCGCTGTGTGTGACACCCATGTTGTGTGTGTGTGTGATACCCATCAGCACCACTGTATCCATCAGCCCACATTGTGTGTGAGACCCATGCCGTGTGTGTGACTCCAGTGCCACGTACATGACACTTGCCTGGTCCCAGCGAGTGCATGACGCCTGCGCTGTATATGTAATGCCTGTGCCATGTGTATGGCGCCTGTCCCATGTGCGTGACATTCATATGGCACTTTGGCTTCTGCAGATTTGGTGAGAAGGAGGCATACATGGGGTTCATGAACGAATTCCTGGAGCACAACTGGAGTCATATGAAGTCATTCCTGCAGAGCGTGGCTAATCCTGACAGCAGTGCCCATCTGGTGGCCTATGATGGCTATGTGGACCTGGCGCTAGAGCTCTCTACCCTGCACTCATTGCTCTGTGACATTTTCACCAGCGTGGACCAGGTACTCACTGCATGGAATGGGAATGTATTGACAGAGCACATCTGCCCCCTAGTGACCAGAGTTAGTATGGGCTTATCCAGGTCAGAGTCCACAGCTAGCAGCAAATGTTACTGTCTATGTCTGAAACTGGTTAGTACCCTCAAGAGCCAGCAGCTCCATCAGCTGAGATGGCAGGATCTCATGTGCATGCTGGGTCGATCTGAGTTGGGAACTATCTCCCCATGGCTGTTCCAGTTGGAACCACACTGAGCCAGAACCAGCATGTGCTGGTGGGAGCTGTGCTGAGCTGGACCCTTTTCAGTGGTACCCAGGGTTGGGTGGCATCTTGCTACCATGCACTCAGCATAAGGAAGCTTTATCTGTACCTGCCTGGCTCAGCTTCTCAACTCTGTTTAACACAAACACTACCCTCTAGGCCTCTGCAGATCCTGCTGTCTCTGCAGGTTAGCGATTGGCACACCTCAGCCCCCCAAGTCCACTGAAGGTGTCCAACCCCTGGTCCAATAGACTCCTCAGTATTTGCAGATTTTCTGTTTCCAAAAGAACAGTCCACCCCTGCTTGCTAGTTCCACCTCAGATGCATGCCCTGCTTACCACACAACACACAGATATGTCTAGAGTGAAATCCACAACAGGAGCGCTTAGCAAAGCAGAGATTTGAGTAATAGCAAGGAAACTAATAGCTTCATATCAAATAAAATCATAACATGTATTATAGACTCAAACTTTGAGGTCAGAAGGGACTATTATGATCATCTAGTCTGATCCTCTGCACAATACAGGCCACAGAATCTCACCCACCCACTCCTGGAATAATCCTCTCACCTATCTCAGATATTGAAGTCCTCAAATGATGGTTTGAAGACCCCAAGATGCAGAGAATCCTCCAGCAAGTGACCCATGCCCCATGCTACAGAGGAAGGCAAAAAACCTCCAGGGCCTCAGCCAATCTACCCTGGAGGAAAATTCCTTCCCGACCCCAAATATGGCGATCAGCTGAACCCTGAGCATGTGGGAAAGACTCACCAGCCAGACACCCAGGAAAAAATTCTCTATAGTAACTCCTATCATCCCACCATTGGCCTATTTACCACCGATAGTGGAAGGTCACTTAGTTGCCAAGATCATGTTATCCCATCAAACCATCCCCTTCATAAAGCCATTTAGCTTAATCTTGAAGCCAGATAGGTCTTTTGCCCCCACTACTTCCCTTGGAAGGCTGCTCCAAAACTTCACTCCTCTAATGGTTAGAAACCTTTGTCTAATTTCGAGTTTAAACTTCCTGATAGCCAGTTTATATCCATTTGTTCTTGAGTCCACATTGGTATTAAGCTTAAATAATTCCTCTCCCTCTCTGGTATTTATCCCTCTAATATATTTAAAGAGAACAATCATGTCTCCCCTCCGCCTTCTTTTGGTTAAGGTGAACAAGCCAAGCTCCTTGAGTCTCCTTTCATAAGACAGGTTTTCCATTCCTCAGATCATCCTAGTGGCCCTTCTTTGTACCTGTTCCAGTTTGAATGCATCCTTCTTAAACATGGGAGACCAGAACTGCACACAGTATTCCAAATGAGGTCTCACCAATGCCCTGTATAACGGCACTAACACCTCCTTATCTCTACTGGAAATACCTCGCCTAATGCATCCCAAGACCGTATTAGCCTTTTCATGGCCATGTCACATTGGCGGCTCATAGTCATCCTGTGATCAACCAGGACTCCGAGATCCTTCTCCTCTTGCATCACTTCCAACTGATGTGTCCCCAGCTTATAACTAAAATTCTTGTTATTAATCCCTAAGTGTATAACCTTACACTTCTCACTATTAAATTTCATCCTGTTACTATTACTCCAATTTACAAGATCATCCAGATCTTCCTGTAGGATATCCCGATCCTTTACTGTATTGGCAATAGCTCCCAACTTCGTGTCATCCGCAAACTTTATTAGCAGAATATTAGTATTCTAGAGCCTACCTGTAGCTAGCAAGGTGCTTTCCTGGCTAATCAAGTATTGCTCACTAGAGCTTGACAGCCAGGCTAGCAGCAACCTTTTTTCAAGAAACAAATCATGTTGCTACCTCAGTGAAGGATCAAGGACATTTCTTGGTACTGTGACAGAGTCAGGCCAGGGAGCTGCTGCAGAGAGGGCCTATTTGAAATCATGGGAAGGTGGGCGGGCACAGCCCGCCCACATTCTAAAAGCCCCTCCCCAACCTTATGGGAGGGACACTGAACCCATGTTCAACTGAATCCGGGGGACAAAAAATGACAACAGGGTCAAGGAGTGCGGGTCACAGGTTTAAAATAAGGGAGCCGGATGGGAACACCGAGCAGAGAACCCTGGACAGCGCCCACTGCTCCTCAAAGCTGTCGATGGAGCCAGTGGACGCCGCCCAGAGGAACTCTGCCCGGATTCGTGACACGAGGGAAGAGCGAAAATAGGCCCCACAGTCACAGAGAACCCCTCGTCTAACTTCCTCCTCCTGCTATTATAGATGGCAGCTTTCACTAAGGCCAGGAGGAGGTTGACGAGGAGGTCTCGCGACTTTGTGGGACCACGGATTGGGTGTGCGTAAATAAAAAGGTGAGGGGAAAAGTGCAGCCTAAAAGGGAAAAACCTGTGAGAGAAGCAGAGAACTGCAGCCCAATTAGATGCAGCTGGGAGGGAGCTGGCTGAGGTGTGAAAGTAGAAAGAATTATATTGTAAGAGAAAGATGAATTATGCTCTAATTGAATAAGTTGAAGGAATCCTGTTTGTCTCTGAACAGAAAGGAGAAAAGTATGTTAATGTTGTTTGTAGGTATGCAGATCAGAGTGCTAGCCAGGTATACCTGGGGTAACAGGAAAAGGAAACATTAGGGCTACGTTTGGCTACATTCCTTTTTCGTAAAAGGGATGTAAATTAGACGTATCGCAATTGCTAACGAAGCGGGGATTTAAATTGCCCCCGCTTCATTAGCATAAAAATGGCTGCCGCTTTTTTCGGCACGGAGCTTTGCCAGAAAAAAGTGCAAGTCTAGACGCTGATCTTGCGGAAAATAAAGCCTTTTCCGAAAGATTCCTTATCCCAGAGGCTTTATTTTTCCGCAAGATCAGCGTTTAGACTGGCGTTTTTTTCCGGCAAAGCTCCGCGCTGAGAAAAAGCGGCAGCCATTTTTATGCTAATGAAGCAGGGGCGATTTAAATCCCCGCTTCATTAGCAATTGTGATACGTCTAATTTACATCCCTTTTACGAAAAAGGGATGTAGTCTAGACGTAACCATGTTATGCAGAAAGTAATTGAGATAACCAGGGAGATATGGACAGGAGATTGCTGTGTGCTTGATGTGGAAATGAAGATACTTGACTAGTCTCATACTAAACATGTGAAGTTTTGCCACCTTTTAATCTTGTTAAGTTGGCTTTCTTTTGACTGTATAAATCTAAGGGGTTTGAGCCTTGCATGGTACTCACATTTTCTGGGTGCATTTAGCAGAGCAGCTTTGCTAATAAACAGAGCAGTCTGACAAATCTGTGAGTCCTGTCTGACTTTGACACGGGCTAATTGGGGCCAGCTGACTTTGCTGTCTGTCTAAAGGCCTTTAAAAGCCTCAGCAGTTGGAGGCTGGGGAGGGGAGGGAAAGGATGAAAGGAAGGTGGTGGAGAGGCAGAGAGGAAGAAACTGGAGAGAACAATTTTGACCAGCATTAGGTAAAGGCAGCTAAGGAGAGAGCCCGTGGACCATTGAGACCCGCTGCAAAACCCCTAACTTGGGGGGGCTAAGGGGAGGAGGCCTACCCAGTGGTGGCTTGGGGCAGAGGGGCCCTTGCCACAGTACCTTTATCCTTATTCCTAAACAGAGCACCTCTGCTGATTGCATCTTCTCTGGCTTTCCTCTTGCCTCAAGTTTGCAATCTCTTGGTTAGCATTTGGTTCAGTGTGCAAACAGATGCAACACATGTGTGACCGGTCAGGGAGATAAGCATCAGTTTCCTCTGCTGGAGAAAAGCCTGTCCAAAGTCTGTCATCTTCTGGTGATCGGCTTTCATTCCCAGACTTCATGACCATCATTTTCATTTCCATAGGCATCAAGTGTGTGCAGCAGCAGTCAAAAAAGCAAACTGAATGTTAGGAATAATTTAAAAAGGGATAGAGAATAAGACAAAGAATATCTTATTGCCTCTATATAAAACCATGGTATTCCCACATCTTGAACACTGCCTACAGATGTGGTTGCCTCATCTCAAAAAAGATATATTGGCATTGGAAAAGGTTCAGAAAAGGGCAACAAAAATGATTAGGGGGTTGGAACGGGTCCCATATGAAGAGAGATTAAAAAGACTTGGACTTTTCAGCTTAGAAAAGAGGCAACTAAGGGGGGATATGATAGAGGTCTATAAAATCATGAAAAGGTGTGGAAAACGTGAATAAGGAAAAGTTATTTACTTTTTCCCATAATATAAGACCTACACAAAATTAATAGGCAGCAGGTTTAAAGCAAGCAAAAGGAAGTTTTTCTTCACATAGTGCGCAGTCAATCTGTGGCACTCCTTGCCACAGGATGTTGTGAGGACTAGGACTTTAACAGGGTTCAAAAAAGAGCTAGATAAATTCATGGAGGTTAGGTCCATTAATGGCTATTAGCCAAGATGAGTAGGAATCATGTCCCTAGCTTCTCTTTGCCTGGAAATGAGTGACAGGAGAGGGGTCATGTTTTGATTACCTGTTGTATTCCCTCTCTCTGGGGCATGTAGAGCCTCCAATCCCAAACTATAGCAATAGAAGCTAAGTGAAGCTAAACCTAGCTGGGCATTACCCCCGGCTCTGCCAGTCAGAGTAGTGCTGAGCCAGTCCCAGCTGGGCATTGCTCCCTGGCTGATCCCAGCTCGGTGTCACTTTCTGGCCATGCTGGTCAGAGCTGCATTGAGCAAAGCTCCCCTAGCAGAGCTGTCGGAACCAAGCTGAGTTTGTCTCACATGAAACTTGGGGACACAGCTGTTGAGAAACCCTCAGCAATTAATCTTTTCCATTTGTGTTTCCCTGCAGCGAACAAGGGAGCAGCTAGAACCCTTGCCAACTATCCTCAATGCCATCAAAGAGGGGACACCAGTGCCCGTTTCCATCAGACTTGGGCCTGGCATGGAGGACAGGTACTCCGTGCACCGTGGTCCAGGGGTGGATTGAAGATTCAGGTGATGGCCCCAGTCCAAAGATTTGCTCAAAGGGCTAGTGACAGGCTAGGTTTGAATTTGGTGTACCTGTGACTTGCAGAGTGGTTCTGGTTCAGGGTGGAGTCAGGGGATAGTTCTGTTCAGTTTGAGGTTTGGGTTTACGTGATGGTTTGGTTTCAGGGAATGGAGTAGCAGTCCGGGTTCACTGGTGTGGTGTCCTGACAAGTCTCGTGCTTCTTCATTGATAACTGTTTGGCTGTGTGTGTTCCTGTGTTTGTCCCTCTGCTCACTGTCTTGACCATGTGCAATTGGTCAACACAGCAGACTCCAAGAAAGCCCCCAAAGACCACAAAATCAGAAAAGGATCAAAGGTGCCCAGCAGGTTTATTGACAAACAAAATATAATAGGTGTCAGTGGACAGACTGGGCACTGCTCCACTATGCATGTGTTTTCCCTGACAATGGACTCAGCTCAGTCAATAGTATGGATTCCACTATTGTCCCCTCAGCTCGACAAAGAAACCTCTTTGAGGTACACTTTTACACACAGGTACAAACAAGTTACATATCACTCCTGGCGTATCAGGTTGCCACCTCCTGTTGCATAGTTACCACCCCTTACCTTGTACAAAGGGGGTTCAATTACTATCTATCATGCTGTCAGTTTAGACACAGTCCTGAACTTGGGTTGGAATGCTTGTTATTTATGAGAAGGAGGTTGGTACTAACGTGTTTCTTAATTAAGTGTTCTGTTACGACCCCGCTAGAATGTGCTTAGGGCCTGTGCTTAGTACCTCTTAGGTATGCGTGTTTTTGGAATATCAGCCTTGTTCTTGCCCGTTTCTGTGAGCAGGGCCTGCCTCTTGCTCACAGCTTCTCTTTGATTTATATTAGGAAAGTCTTGGGCCTCAGGCCTCATATCCAGGCCTGTGATATGTGGGCTTATGTTTCAGGCCCTCATCTTGCTACGAATGGTTCTGAGTAGGTAGAGTGGATGGCTCTAGCTTAGGATCGTTCTGGATGATTTGGGGTAATGGTCTTGGTGATGACTCCAGGTTGGGTGCGATTAATGGTTTTAGTTCAGGTGATTATTGCAATTCTGGTTCAGTTTGGGCTTTTGGGAATAGTTCCAGTTCTGGGTCAGGGATGGTTCTAGCTCTAGGTTCTGATTCACTGGAAGGTTCTGGTTTGGATTAAGATTCAGAGGCTAGTTCTGGTTCTAGGTTCCGAATGAAGGGATAGTTGTGGGTTCCAGAGGAAACTGTGGCCCCTGGTGCTCCTAGCTCTCCCCAGCAACACTCAGCCCTGACCATTGTGTTTCAGCCACTGTGAGAAGCCAGGATTCCTGCCCCCAAGGGAGCTGAGCAAGCACAGCCCCCTGATCAAGAGCCACTCTATGACCAACATACAGAAGGGCCGGGGGAAGGACGATGAGCGGCACCTTCAGCAGCTGCCTGCCTCCCCTCGCCAGGCCTGGGAGAGCAGGAAGGTGCAGCGCACCCAGAGCGTGCCAGCCCAGAGCAAAGCAGGACGTAGGCTTCAGAAACAGAGCAGCATGGAGCATGTGGCTGAGTCCCTGGGAGAGGAGAGTCACACTGGGAGCTCTTCCAACTCTGCCTCTCGCTCACGGGATGGCCGAGCCCAACCGGTAAGAAGGTCCAGGCTGCCCCCACCCCAGGGATGGCCAAGCTTACCTGGTAAGGGGGTCCTGACACCTGGCCCAAGGTATGGTTGAACCCACCTGGTAAGAAGATCCAGGCTGCCCCCACCCTGGGAACAGCTGAGAACATCTGGTAAGGGGGTCCCAGCAGCCCCCAGCCCTGGGAGTGCACAGCCCAAGATACAATTCAGCCCACCAGGTAAGGGGATCCTGTCCCTCGTCTGCTCTCTCCTTCTCCAGCCGATGCAGACTGCTCACACCAGCTGAGATGGGACCCCCCCAAAGTGACCTTTTCCAGTGCAACTCCCACAGAGGCCGCACTGGGGATTGAGGGCGGGGGAATGGAGCTGGACACACTCACCCCTTGTGTTCCCTGTCACCGTGGCCAACCAGCAACAGTCTGCTCTCTGGAGCACAATGGCTGCTCTTCCTGGGGCACTATCAGTGCCAGGCCCCACCAGGGCCAGTAGCTGTCATTGTCCCCACACGCCATGAGACCTTTCCTTTGGGTGGTGTGGTGGTGGGTTCCAGCATGAATGATCAGCTGTTCCAGCCTGTCCCAATAGGAACCAGGAGGCATCTGGCCCGATGTCTCTGACAGCCTGAGCTGTGGCCTCTGCGAGCCTGCAGCACCTTGAAGGACTGTGTGCTGTGTGTTCTAGGGCCGATACAATCTCCGCCAATCTGCTTCGCTGCCACGGAAATCCACAGTGCCCTGGCAGCGCCATGCTGAGGAAGGAGCCAAGGTGCATACTGAGCTGTACGCCATGCGGCCGCTGGAGAAGGTAACATTCTGAATCAACAAACCCCAAGCAATACAGGCTCCGGAGCAGGCCTTACAGGGCTGTGCCAGGGTCTCCCTCCCCCAGCCTCACCACATTAGCCTGGAAGGGAACAGCAAGAGAGTCCTTTCTCCAGCCCTACAGCCCCCAAACCAGGATCCTAGAGCTCCTCAAACAGAACCCAGGAGTCCTGACTTTCAACCCCCCACTACTCTAACCATGAGGCTTCTTTCCTGCTGCCAGCCTGTGCTAGGCTCTCAGCATTTGTGCAGCTGGGTAAGGAATCCGGGTGATGGGGTCATGCCCTCTCTGTGCCTGTGGAGTGCTGCATGTCCCATGACAAACTGACCTGTGTTGGGCTCCCCTAGCACGGGAAGCAAATTGAGGAGCTGAAGAAGGAGCTGGCAGACGCCAAGGAGAAACACAGGTTCTTTGAGAGCCAGCTAGAAGTGCTGCTCACTCAGAACCAGGCCCTGCTGGAGGAGCAGGCCAAGAGCCAGGGGCAGGAGGAGAGATTCCGGAGACAACTGGAGGAGCTGGAAGCCCATTTGGCAAACCTCAGCACCAGGTAAGGGAGCCCATAGGGGAGAAAGGCAGCACCATGGCACTGCTGAGCCTCAGGGTGATGCTGGGTGCTGGCTCAGCAGAGAGCCAATGGAGGGGCGCCCAGGGCATGTGCTGTGTGGGGCAGCCAGGCTGCGAGGAGAGCACAATGCACTCTCTGCATGGACTTCAAGTGAGTCCCCAGGGGCAGCTCAGGCTTGAGTCGTGGCTGATTCTAATGACAGCCAGTATGGGCTGGGCATGTGCTGACATCGGGCTCTGGAACCAACTGCCCAGGGAGATCTGGCCAAACCAGGGGCCGTGGCATGCGGAGTGAGGTGGGATGAGGTTTTCTAGGAGCAGGGGGAAGTGCCCAGAGGGAGGTGCAAGGAGGCAGTGGGAGGTGCCACAGGGCAGGGCTCTCGGTGGGACAGAGCAAACTGCAGGCTCCATTGACACCCTCCCTCCTACAGGGTGGCGGCAGCGGAGGGTGGCCGAAGGAAGGACCAGGAGAAGCTGAAGGCCAGCGAGGAGAGGGCAAAGCATCTGGTAAGATCTGGTCCCTTGCCCTAGCCCAGCAGTTCCAGCCCCATTGATCCATAAGGGAGTAACAGAGAGGATGCTGGGGCTCACTGGGCCCAGCTCCAGCCTGTGCGGCCCTACTGCTTTCATTGTGGGTGGGTGGGGGCTATCCCCAGGAGTGTGATGTCCATATTCTTCCCCTCAATGAGTCAAGGCCCAAGGCTGCCTGTGAGTACCCCCCAGCACCTGCCACCAACAAAACTGGGGACATCTGGGGGCCCTACGTGGAAGGAGCAGGATCTCTGGGATCTGAGCTCCTTCTATAGCCACCATGAGCCAGACAGTGTCCTCCACCCTCAGGGCTGATCCCTACTTACGCTCAGAGAATGGGAAAATATCTAGAGCCCTGAGCAGGGATGGCAGAAATTAGAGGGGTAAAGTAGTCCTTGCACTGCACATCAGCCCTTCTCAGTACTGGGAATAGAACCCAGGAGCCCTGACTCCCAGATCCCCTGTTCTGACCCACCTGACACTCCACTACACCTCCTCTGAGTGGGGTAAGTACAGCCTGTCACAGCTCCTGCAGAGGGTGCCCAAGAAGGCAGCACAAAAGTGGTTGGAGGAGTCCCTCAGGACAGGATCTCCTGGGTGGAGCATGGTAGGGAAGCCCTGGAAATGAGGAGAGCTGCCCCAGACCATGCCAGGGATGGAGGGGGTGATAGTGCTAGTTGCCTTTGGCATGAGATCTCCTTGCAGTGAGGTGTGTGCTGCCAGCTTTGGGCTCCTGGCTAAGGGAGCAGGGTCAGCTGGCTGGGGTAACTGAGCCCTTTGTCCCTGTAGGAGCGCCGCCTGTCAGCCCTGGAACGGGAACACGCTGAGCTACTCTGTGCAATGAGCCAGTACCGGGGACTCCAGGATAAACCACCCAACTCGCTGCTGAGGCCAGGGCCACAGGCTGAGGACTGGCAGGAGGTTTAGCCAGCACCTGGGCCATGCATGGGATGGAACATTCCACTCTACCGGCCCCTGCATGGGATGGAACAGCCCACCCCTGCACTCCTCAGCCCTGCATGGGATAGAACACCAAACCCCTGCCAGCCCCTGGGCCCGGCATGAGATGGAGCAGCCCACCCTTGCCAGCCCCTCACCTCTGCATGGGATGGAACACCCCACCCCTGCCAGCCCCTGGGTCCTGCGTAGGATGGAACACCCCACCCCTGCCAGCCCCTGGGCCCTGCGAAGGATGGAACACCCCACCCCTGCCAGCCCCTGGGCCCTGCGAAGGATGGAACACCCCACCCCTGCCAGCCCCTGGGCCCTGCGAAGGATGGAACACCCCACCCCTGCCAGCCCCTGGGCCCTGCGAAGGATGGAACACCCCACCCCTGCCAGCCCCTGGGCCCTGCGAAGGATGGAACACCCCACCCCTGCCAGCCCCTGGGCCCTGCGTAGGATGGAACACCCCACCCCTGCCAGCCCCTGGGCCCTGCGTAGGATGGAACACCCCACCCCTGCCAGCCCCTGGGTCCTGCATGGGATGGGACACCCCACCCCTGCAACTCCTCGGCCCTGCATGGGATGGAACACCCCACCCTTGCCAGCCCCTGGGCCCTGCAGCTCAACCTTGTCTCTAGAAATTTGTCACACACCTGTGCCTTTTCCAGCCTGGGAGGGTCCCGAGCCTGCCTGGGATGTTGATCTCTCACCTTACAGGGATCTGCAGGCCACTAGTATGAATCCCTTGCAGCTCTCCACTCCTCTTGGGTAGTAGAGAGGGCTCAGATTTGTGAGAGGTCCATTCAGCCCCTTTGCCAGCCCATCTGGCGTTCCCCTCCTTATCCTTGTGTCCAAAGGTGCTTCCTCCTGAACCCACGCCCCAGGCTCCTGATACCATGCTGCCCCTATATGCAGCAGGGAAGCCCCGATATTCCTAGACTTCCCTCGGGCTCTGGCTGCTCAATAGCATCAGCCACCCAGGGTCGCTGCCCATAGGCTGACCATATTTCCCTATGCTGAATACAAGACACCTGGTAAAATTACTCATATTCAAGCGCGTTCAATGGCAATCAATCAGAACTGTGCAGTACAAATGTTCAAATTAATATCAAGTTGACTGAGCCCTTATTAAAAAAATATTGTGTAGCTGGAGTCTTTTTATTTGCCTCCTTATCTTTAATGTTTGCATGGGGAGAAGTCTCACACACACATATACTCCCGTACCCCCATCCCCATGGGAGAGAGGTGTAACTGAGCAGACTAACCCAACCCTGCCCAGTGCCCTCCACCCTCTATATCTGACCGGACCCCCAGGATGAACCCATTTCTCTTGGTACCTGGCACTGCATCTTCTCAAGGCAATGTGCGAGGGGCATGCAGGGTCAGATTTCTGTCAGGGTTTACACTACAGCATGGCCAGCAGCAGCCTTTCAGCACTGTGTGGGAGAGAAGGGATGTGAGCTGCTTCAAGCCACAGGAGGTGAGAGAAGGGTGCAGGGTAGGGATGACCTGACATGTATTTGAGAAGTTCTCTCTTCCCTTGTTCTCCCACCTCCACCTCTCTGGGGCTGGAAGCAGCCTCTCTCTTCCTGCCTGCACAGTATTGAAAGGCAGCTAAAACCTCTACAATCAAACCTCTAAGCTGCTGCTGACCACTGATGTAACCCAGCCACCTGCATTGGCTACAATGCAGGCAGAAAGGAGTTAAGTCCTAAGGATACATTAAGCACTACGGCTAAGAGAATCTGTCTACTAGAATATCAGTGAACTCAACCAGAGAGGTGGCTTAGTAGTAGAGGGTGACTAGGGGACAGAGCAGCCCTGTACGCCCTTGGGGCAGGCCCCTAGGACGGGCAGTGTGTGAAGAGGATGCTATGCTCTTGCCTGGGGGGCTTCTGAAGAGTCTGCAAGGTTAGAGTACAAACAGGCTGGAAAAAGCTCTCTCCTTGCCACTGCACAGCTTAGCTGAGGGACGGAGAAGCTTCCCCAGGCCACCCCTGGGCAGGGCTTTGGCACATGCAGGGCTTGGCTCCTCCTGATCAGCACCTTGGGCCATAGGGTCTTGAGCTTTCCCTAGGCGCCAGCCCACCCAGAGTCAGTGGGGGAAGGAAGGAGCCTGCCAGCATGGATGCTAGTGAGCTGAATGATCTGACCAACGGCTGGTTCTTCGCACAGCACTGGGAGTGGGACACACCCCCTGGGGAGGGAGGGGATATGGTGGTGCAGTGGAGCTGGGAGGGTGAATGGGCACAGCAGGGAGGGGGCAGTGAGAGGGAAGCATGTAAAGGGTAAATGGGTGCGCGGCAGAGGTGAGACATAACCAGCCACTGCCTGCCTGCTCTCACCAGCCACCACTGCAAACAGCCAGTGCTGGTGGGAAATGGGGGGAGGGGGATCCTGCTGGCCAGGATCTGGCCCACAGCAAGGACTGCACGGACCAACCAGCATGGGCAGCGGCCAGCCCTGCACACTGCAGCTTTGCCCAATCACCAGCCTTGAGCTCCCACCTCCATCATTAGCTATTGGACCTCCTACACGCTCACTCACCACTCGTGGGTGGGCAGCTGGCGAGCAAGGATCCGTCCAGCAGTAGGACCCACCAGTACTGATGGGAGGGGAAGAGACAGAAAATAAATAAAGTTGGGATACCTGTAGGAGGGCTTAGATATGGGAGACTCTCTTTAAAAATGGGACATCTGGTCACTACATTGAACCCGCACAGAAACACATACTTCATTTGTTAAATGAAATAGCCATAGTCCTTGTCTACGTCTACATTGGCAAGATTTTGCGCAAATACTTTTAATGCAAGAATTTTTGCGTTGAAGTATTTGCGCAAGAGAGCGTCTACACTGGCATGTGCTTTTGTGCAAGATACGTGCTTTTGCGCAAAAGCATCCATGCCAGTGTAGACGCTTTCTTGTGCAAGAAAGCTCCGATGACCATTTTAGCCATCAGGCTTTCTTGTGCAAGAAATTCACGTTGCCTGTCTACACTGGCCTCTTGCGCAAGAACAGTTGCACAGGAGGCTTTTTCCTGAGCGGGAGCATCATAGTTCTTGCGCAAGAAGCCCTGATTTCATACATTAGACCGTCAGTGTTCTTGCGCAAGAACTCCCCGCCAGTGTAGACAGGCAGCATGTAAATCATGCCAATGTAGACACAGCCCTTGAGTATCTTTTACAGTTTCAAAAGGATTAATTGACTCTGCTGCCACCTACAGGGAGAGGGGATATCCTGGCTGGATCCCAGCTGGATGGCGAGTTCCCTAATGAAGTAGGCCCTGACTATCCACTCTAAAATCCCTGCACCTGTCTGCTCTTCCCCATGCTGCTCACACAAGTCCCCTTCCCTGCCCCACATTCTCTCTGGGACAGTGATAGAGATGTAGCCGTGTTAGTCTGGGGTAGCTGAAGCAAAATGCAGGACAATGTAGCACTTTAAAGACTAACAAGATGGTTTATTAGATGATGAGCTTTCGTGGGCCAGACCCACTTCCTCAGATCAAATAGTGGAAGAAAGTAGTCACAACCATATATACCAAAGGGTACAATTAAAAAAATGAACAAATATGAAAAGGACAAATCACATTGCAGAACAGGAGGGGGATGCAGGGGGGGGGGGAGGAAGGAAGGTAAGTGTCTGTGAATTGATGATATTAGAGGTAGGGAGAGTGGGATGTTTGTGAGTTAATGGTATTAGAGGTGATAATTGGGGAAACTATCTTGGTAATGGGTGAGATAGTTCAAATGTTTGTTGAGTCCTTTTTGGAAAGTGTCGAATTTTAACATGAATGACAGTTCAGAGGATTCCCTTTCAAGTGCAGATGTAAAAGGTCTTTGTAGCAGAATGCAGGTGGTTAAGTCATTGAGAGAGTGTCCTTTCTGGTTAAAATGGCAAGAAACTGTTTTCTCTTTGTGATCTTGTCTGATATCTGTTTTGTGGGCATTAATCCTTTGGCGAAGTGTCTGAGATGTTTGTCCAATGTACATAGCAGACGGACACTTTCGGCACATGATAGCATAGATTATATTTCTGGATGCGCAGGAATATGTGTTCTTGATCTTATAACTCACTTGGTTAGGTCCAATAATGGTATCAGCAGAATGAATATGTGGACAAAGCTGGCAACGGGGTTTGTTGCAAGGGAAGGTACCAGGGTTGGTATTAGTGTGGTATGTCCTGTGGTGGTTGGTAAGAATCATCTTGAGGTTAGGTGGTTGTCTATAGGAGACTATGGGTCTGTCTCCCAGAGCCTCTTTGAGTATGGTATCCTGTTCCAATATAGGCTGTAGTTTATTGATAATGTGTTGGACAGGTTTAAGTTGGGGGTTGTAGGTGATGACAAGTGGTGTTCTATTGTTGGTTTTCTTGGGTCTGTCTTGAAGTAGATGGTTTCTAGGTATTCGTCTGGCTCTTTCAATTTGCTTTTTTATTTCTCTGGGTGGGTAGTTGAGGTTTATAAATGCTTGGTAGAGATCCTGAAGCTTCTGGTCTCTGTCAGTGGAATTAGAGCAGATGCGGTTGTATCTAAGGGCTTGGCTATAGACGATGGATCGTGTGGTGTGTTCTGGATGGGAGCTGGAAGCATGTAGGTAACTGTATGAGTCGGTGGGTTTTCTGTAGAGAGTGGTGTCTAATTTTCCATTGTTGATTTGTACGGTGGTGTCCAGGAAGTGGATCTCTCGTGTAGAATGGTCCAGGCTGAGGTTGATGGTGGGGTGTAGGTTGTTGAAATCTCTGTGGAATATCTCCAGTGTTTCTTGGCCATGCGTCCAGATCATAAAGATGTCATCGATGTACCGTAGGTAGAGGAGGGGTGAAAGGGGACGGGAGTTGAGGAAACGTTGTTCTAGGTCAGCCATAAAGATGTTAGCATACTGTGGGGCCATGCGTGTACCCATGGCTGTGCCGCTGATCTGGAGGTATAAGTTGTTCTCAAACTGGAAATAATTGTGGGTGAGAACAAAGTTACATAGGTCTGCTATCAGGTTGGCAGTAGTGTCCTCTGGGATAGTGTTTCTAATTGCTTGTAATCCGTCTTCATGTGGGATGTTGGTATATAGAGCTTCTACATCCATGGTGGCAAGGATGGTATTATTGGGGAGGTTATCGATGTTTTGTAGTTTCCTTAGGAAGTCAGTAGTGTCTCGGCGATAGCTGGGGGTATTGGTTACGAAGGGTTTGAGAAGAGTGTCTACATAGCTGGATAGACCAGTAGTGAGCGTGCCAATACCAGAGATGATGGGACGTCCGGGGTGCCCAGGTTTATGGATCTTGGAAAGTAGATAGAACAATCCTGGTTGGGGGTCAGAAGGTGATTCTGTGTGGATTTGTTCCCGAGTAGCTGTGGGGAGGCTTTTAAGGAGACAGTGTAGTTTCTTTTGGTATTCCAAGGTGGGATCAGAGGGGAGAGGTTTGTAAAATGTGGTGTTCGAGAGTTGTCTGGTTGCCTCCTGGTTATAGTCGGCCTTATTCATAATGACCACAGCACCCCCTTTGTCAGCTGGTTTGATTACAATGTCCAGGTTGTTTTTGAGACTCTGGATGGCATGGTGTTCAGCGCGGCTAAGATTGTGTGTCGCTTGTTGTCGTTTGCGAATAATGTCAGTCTGTGCGTTGTTGCGGAAGCTGTGTATATAGAAATCCAGATTGTAATTCCGACCATCAGGGGGAGTCCATATAGAATTATTTTTCCTTTGGTGTTGATAGGGGGGATCTGGTAGGTCAGATTGATGTTCAGTGGTGGTTTGGAAATATTCTCAGAGACGGAGGCGGCGAAAAAAAGCCTCAAGGTCACCACAAAATTGTATCCAGTTTGTGGGGGACGTGGGGCAGAAAGAGAGACCCCGGGACAAGACAGACTTTTCTGCTGGATTGAGTTTGTAGCTGGAGAGGTTAACAATATTATCCGGTGGGTTGAGGCAGTTGCTGTTGTAGCCAGTGATATGGAGCAGGTTAGAAAATTTATTGTCTTTTCTTTGTTGTAGGGAATAGAAGTGTGTATAGTAGATTTCTTGTCTGGTGGAACAAAAGTCTTGCAAGGTGTCAGTCGGTGTGGATGTTTGTCTTGAGATGAGATGATCTAAGTTAGAAATGTCATTCTTGATGGTTTTCTGTTTCTTGTATAAAATACTTATCAGGTGGTTTCTTAATTTCTTGGATAGTGTGAGGCAGAGTCTTTCACTGTAGTCAGTGCAGTATGTTGATCTTAATGGATTGTTCACTTTCAGTCCTTTGGGTACGATGTCCATCTTCTTGCACTTGGATAGAAAGATGATGTCTGTCTGTATCTGTGCAAGTCTCTCTGGGACAGGAGCACTCCACAGTTTGCACCTGCTGGTGCTGCATCAGTCCCACCAGCTGCCAAAAGCCCCTCTGGTTCTTGTGGTGGCATGAGGACATAGGAGTGCAGGACCCGGTGCCAGGTGAGGTTGCTCAATCTAGCAAAGCACTTACATGGTCAGCACAACTGTACGTCCGCTCTCTGGTGTGTGTTGGTCAATGCACTGGTGTTGCTGAAGCTCTTGCAGCTGCTCCCCAGTGTCCATGCGTTGATAGATTCTATATGTACTGTCCCCACTATAGGTCTTGCTGCATTTGTCATAGTAGTAGGGCCACTCCCCAGCGTGTATGCACAGCCTTTGCCAAACACGGTGCAGCGATACAGCCATGACCCATGTGCATATTGCTCTTTTCATTTTGTATTTTCAATAAATGTGGCACTTCGCCTTTCCCCTGAAAAAAATCCTTTGTGTTTCTTACAAGCATAACAACACAAGTGATTGGAAAACCGCACTCAGATATACATTATGGTTCACAAATGAGCAGAAAGAGTGTATTGAATGGAATCCTGAAGGGACCTGTCCTGGGGCAGATTCTAATCAATATCTTCATAAATTATTTAGATAGTGGCACAGAGACTACATGCATAATGCTTATGGGTGATTCTAAGAGGGAAGGGGTTGCAAGTGCTGTAGAGGACAAGGTTTGAATTCAAAAGGATCTTGACAAACTGGAGAAATGGTGTGAATAGAAAAGGATAAAATTCTGTTAAGACCATTGTCATTGCAGTGTGTGGGGAAGAACAGGGTCCTACACTCCCTTCCACAGTCAGATGTGACTCAGAAGCAAAAGACACAATTGGGATCAGAACCACCAATTGGATGCCACAAGACAGCAAGTTGGGATGGCAGGAAATCAAGCCCAGGGGAGCAGAAGCAGGAACAGGGAGCCCATGGCTCAGCAGAGGGAGGAGCTGGGGTGTTCAGGCAGCTCTCTGTTCCTGATGCTAGCTTAGGGAGGGTCTGGGTGCTAATTAGCTGCTCTTGGACTCTGGCCATAAGCCAGACTCTTGGCTGGAGCCTTAAAGTGGGGCTGGATGTCATGGGCCCTAAGTGAGCAAGTATATATGTTTGCATCAAATCTGGTTAAAAGTGGTCCAAGTAAGATGTCTATGAAAAGTTTATGAATCGTTTTATACTATTCATACGTAGGTATGATTTTTGTAATTGATGTTATGAGCATTGGCTATGTACGTTATTTCAAATGTGCACTTTGGGAGATATAACCAGGAGGCTTGGCCACTCTACTGTGAAATGGATGCTAGTCAAGTGAATAGTAACACTTCACTGCCAGTGCACCTCAGGTGGTGCCAATCCAATTCGAGGAAGTTTGCTGCAAATGTTCAGACCAGCACATGAGCCATGGCTGCTGCCTAAAAAGGACTGAGTCATGCCTGGACAGGTGACTTGCTCATGTGACAAACTCCATCTTGGGGCAGACTTTCATGCAGCATGAACCCCTCTGCATGAGCCAGGGTATAAAAAGTCCCTAAAGTTCTTCCATTTGTTTTCATTCCCATCTTCAATCCAGTTTTCATTCCAGCTCATCACTTCTGAATCATCTTTGCTACAAACTGAGGCTGAAAGGACTGATGACCCATCCTAGCAAAGGATGTATTCCAGAGACCTATAAAACAGCAGATCGTTTCATCTCTGCTACTAGCCTGCACCAAGAACTTTGCCATTGGTGTATATGATTTGATTCCTTTAACAATTTTACGCTCAATCTTTTGTTTCTTTCCTTTTATTAATAAACTTTGCACAAAGTAAATGCAACTAGAACATGATCATGCAACTGCTAATGTTCAGACCAGTGATTAACTGCTCTTTGTCCATCAGAATGAGGTTTGACACTAAGTGCTGGGTGCAGAACCCTGTATTAGAAAATGATTGTCTATTATTTGTAGATAACCCAAAGAAGTTTTGTTATTGGACAAATCCCACCATTTTGGATCTGGATAACACAATTTGGCAAATGCCTGAATCGATCCCACCTACGTGCATGTGTGCAGACAAAAAATACTAGGTACCCACCAATACCTCTCAATTCCTCTTTACTCACCCCACACCAAACTCGCTAGTGGTGGAAGCTGCACACCAGTGGGCGAAACAACATCACTTTCACACCACTCCACCAGACAAGGATACAAAGAGGCGCAAGACGTATACTTCTGCAACTTTACAGTTCAGAATCTCAAACTATTCAGCCTTGTTAGCAAAATACAACTTTCGCAATTACTACAAACTTATGGAGTTTGCTGATGATCCCTGAGGCAAAGAGACCTCGATTCACTGCAATACTTTAGGAGGGACATGCCATTTCTAGAGCTGCCCTCCAGGCAGCACTAGATACTGCCGATACTGCCACTAGAACCACAGCCACTGCCATTGTGATGCATAGAGCTTCCTGGTTTTCTTCAGCTACATTCCCGCGTGAGAACCAATCCACGGTGGAAGACCTGCTGTTTGATCGAGAAAAGCTGTTTGCAGCCAAGACCAATGAGGTCCTAAACACAATGAAGGACTCCCATGCCACTCTCCGCACATTGGGCCAACAGGCAGAGACAATACGGATTCAACCATGCCAGTGGCCACACTACCCATCCTATCTTAACCAGCAGCAGGATAACAATCCTAATAGAAACAGAACCCGGCCTCAGAGACTGAGACAGTTTTTGGGCTCAACCTCTTAGCCACCACCGCCCAACAAGCAAATTTGAACACTTGGTCGAGGGCCTAGAAAACCCCCTACAAATTTCAATGCCGAGAATGACGATACAAACTTTCCAGAATCGGTTTCACCCATTCTACCACCAACGGGCTTACATCACCTCAGACAGATAGGTGCTCGACCATATCCTGTCTAATTACAAAATCCCATTCCTCTCCAAGCCTCCTATCTGCCCACCTACCCCATCCCTCTTCAGGGACCACCCTCACAACACCCAGCTATGACAAGAGATGCTTCATCTATTACCGTGGTCACCAACCCGTTGATCGTGAGACGTTCGGGGGCCCCCCCTCTGATTTCCCGCTACCCCCAAGAAGCACCACTACCTACCTCCAGTGACAATGGAGGTAGCGCCAATTTCCTGCGGGGTGGACAGAAATCCAGCAGCTGCGCACCACTTCTGGGGTTCTGGAAGTGCGCTGGCTGCTCCCCTCCCCAAGGTCTGTGGTGTGCTGGGAACTTGCAGAGCGGGGGAGGAGGAGTCCCCAGAGGAGGTGCGCGCTGGGGCTTTCCCTCCTCTGCGGGGGGGAGTTGTCCCTGGAGGAGGCATGCGCTGGGGCTTCCCTCCTCTGCGGGGGGAGGGGGGAAGTCGTCCCTGGAGGAGGTGCACACTGGGGCTTTTCCTCCTCTGTGGGGGGAGTCGTCCCCGGAGGAGGCATGCGCTGGGGCTTTCCCTCCTCTGCAGGGTGGAGGGGGAATTGTCCCCAGAGGAGTCCCGGCAGAAGGTGGGTGCGGGGGACTCCCTGCCCCCTGCAACACCCTATCCCCCGATGCAGAACCCAGTCCTCACTGGCACCCTGTCACCTGCTGCAAAACCCTGTCCCCCGCCCCCACCGGCACCCTGCCCTCACTCCAGCACCCTGTCCCCTGCCCCAGCACCCACTAGCACCCTTCCCCAGTACCATGTCCCCTGTTCCCACCAGCACAGTTGGGGCTACATTAGTGAGTCTTGGGGGGTTTTGGAGGAGTTATTGCATCTCACTTGCGTGGCTCCAACCGACTTTTCTGTGGGTCAGTGACTCTGATTCAAAACAGGTTCCCTGCCCTTCTAAATAAAGACAATGCAGAAATGTTTTGTGTTTGATATAGTATTTTATTTAAAAATGAAGCCTGGCCAACAAGCCCCCAATTGGAGCCAAGCCCCCATCTATCTGAAGCATCATAACACTCCTGCACCCTCCTCCAGACCCTAGATCTGAGTCTATCATACACTGGAACCCCCTGCCCTGAGTCCCTGACATATCCCAACCCAAATTCCTGCTCCCTCACATCCGCAAGCCTGTGGCTTACTTAGTACTCCAAGCCTCCATATGACCCCAACACTCCCCAGCTTGGAGCCCCCTCCCTGAGCCAGTGTCCCCTTCTCCACCTCCTCCTGCATCCAAATGTCCTCCCAGAGCTTACATCACTCACCCCTTCCCACACCCAAATCCATCATTCCCACCCCAGAGCCCACATATCCTGTCTCAACCCAGTGAGGGGACAGAGAGACTGCAGGAGTTTTTCCAGGATTCCAGAGAGATCCCAGAAAACTCTTCCGCATCTTCGTTTGTTCTTCCGCTTTTTTTAGTGGAAGAGCAAACATGTTCTTTCGGTAACCCTTGCATTCCTCATTCCACGAGGAATAAGGGGACTTGCGAAAGAAGGGTTTTTTCTGACATTTGGTCCAGTCTAGACAGGCCAGATATTGGAAAAACCTTTTCCTACAGAAGAATAGGAAAAAAAGCAGCAGTGTAGAGTGCATAAAGGCTGGGGATAGCAAGTGATGGAGAGGAGGAGAATAGAGAGGGAGGTGCTTCAAGGAAGGGGTGGGATCTTGGGGGAAGGATGAGGCGGTAGATCTTAGCTTGTTCTGACATTTAAAAAGTGATCTTGGGTGTAAAAAGGTTGGAGACCACTGATCTATTAGATCTAGGAGCCATAGAGTGGGTTCCACAGGAGCACAGAGGCAGGGGCTTCTATTCCCACTATTTTCTAACTCAAAAGAAATCAGGAGGCTGGAGGCTGAACAGATTAATCAAACTGAACAGATTAATCAAAATGCAACATTTTCGCATGGTCACTCTATCCACCATTATCCCAGCATTGCAATGAGGCGATTGGTTTTCAGCCCTCAACCTCCAGGATATTCTGATCCATCCCGCTCATAGAAAATTCCTGAGATTCATGGTAGGCCAGGACCACTACCAATACCGAGTACTGCCTTCCGTCTCTCCACGGCCCCTCCGGTTTTCTCCAAGGTACTCGCCGTAATCACAGCACATCTTCACTCCATGGGAATCTCGACAAGAACAAGCCAAGATCTACCCCTTATCTCGACGACTACCTTCTCAAGGCATCGTCGCAGATGAAATCAGCAAGGACCATACAGCTGCTCAGGCCCATCTACCTCACGAAAGATTCCTCACCATTCAGACTCTAGCCACAAGGATGTACCTTGCCTCTTGCACCACAGCCAAGGATTGCCTGCAACTTCTTGGCTACATGGCGAACACAACATTCATAGTTCCACATGATCAACTTTACATGCGCTGCCTACAAGTTTGGTTTTCCAGAGCATACAAGCCTCAGAAACACCCCATGTCATTTTCGCTCACAATACCGCACAAGGTCAAAACATCTCTCCTTTGGTGGACCAAATCAACCAATCTTTGCACGGGTGTCCCCTTCCTTCAGCCTTTCCCCCTCGTGCATGATTACAACCGACGCCTCCCTCTCCGGACGAGGTGTTCATTTCCGAGATCAGACTGCCCAAGGCCTCTCGTCAACCCCAGGGATGTTTTTACACATAAATCTGCTAGAATTGCATGCTGTACACAATGCTTGCAGACCTTCTTCTGCCTTCTATCACCAACAAGCATATCTGTGTCCTCTCAGACAACATTGCTCGTGTCTTCTATATCAACAGACAGGAAGGGGCCAGTTCTCCACCCCTTTGCACCGAAGCCATTAAGCTGTGGAATTTTTGTATGAGCCATATCCACCTCTCCTCAATCCACATACCAGATGTTTCTAACATGACGGGTGATGCTCTCAGCAGGCACTTCCCCCAACATCACAAATGGGTACTCAACCACTCGATAGCACACTCCCTTTTTCACAGATGGGGCCGATCTGTTTGCAATGCCACACAATACCAAATGCACTCAGTTTTGCTCAAGAGCAGGCATAGGGACAGGATCTCTCGAGGATGCCTTCCTCATTCAATGGGATCATGACCTTGCTTATGCCTTCCCCTTACCATTTCTGGCCAGGGTCGTTCAGAAGATCAGGACGGACGGCTCCACAGTCATCCTGATAGCCCCCACCTACCCCAGACAACCATGGTATCCCTTCCTGCTGAGGATATTGGTCCGCAAACCCATCAATCTCCCTTTCCAACACAGTCTAATCACTCTGGGACAGACAAAGCAAACCTACCTGGATCTACACAAGCTACATCTAACAGCATGGCTCCTTCATGCCTCTCCCATGTAGAACTAGCCCTCCCAGAACAGATCCGAGTAATCCTCTTCCACAGTTGTAAGGACTCCACCCACACCTCCTACACTTACAAGCGGAAGCGATTCTCAACATGGTGTACATCGAAGGGGCAGGACCCAACCTCAACACCTTTGTCCTTCATCCTTGATTATCTACTCCCCTTAAAACAATCATCGCTCTCCTTCAGTTCCATCAAGGTACACCTAGCGGCCATTACAGCCTTGCAAAAGGAATCTTACATATCCTGGTGCCTGCCTGGGATCTCAGGCGAGTACTGCGAGCCTTGACCAGGTTGCCTTTTGAGCCCCTCACCTCTTGCTCCCTTTCGCACCTTTCTTTGAAGATTGCATTCCTGACTGATGTAACGTCGGCCCACCGGGCTGGGACATAGCTGCATTCGTGGCCAACCCACCCTTCATGGCCAACCCACCCTTCACAGTATTTCACGGTGATAGGGTTACCCTTCGTACACATCCAAAATACCTACCAAAGGTTCCGTCATCTTTCCATATCAATGAAACGGTAAACCTACCTGTGTTCTTCCTAAAGCCACACGCAAACTCCTTAGAGTCTGCCATGCACACCCTCAATGTTCGACAAGCATTGTCCTTTTATCTAGAAAGAACTAGACCCTTCAGACAATCACCTTGCCTATTCCTCGCCTTCGCCAATCAAGTGAAGGGACACCCCATATTGGAACAGAGGTTGTTGAAATGAATAACAGATTGCATAAAAATTGCTTACATGCTCATGGGTCTACAGCTACCGTTACACTTGACAGCTCATTCCACTAGAGCCGTATCTGCGTCCACAGTGTACCTACATAATGTGTCACTAACAGACATTTGCAAGACAGCCACTTGGGCATTGCAACTTACCTCTGCTAAGCACTAGGCACTTTCGTACGCAGGCGACACTGCAGTGGGCTCAGCAGTACTATCATCTGCCTACTGTAACATTCCAAAGCCCCATCCACCAAGGAGCGAAACTGCTTGTTAATCACCAAGCGTGGAGCATCCACAGGGACCTCTCGAAGAAGAAATGAAGGTTACTCACCTTGTGCAATAACTGGAGTTCTTCGAGATGGTGTCCCCGTGGATGCTCCACAACCCACCCTCCTCCCCTCTACTTCAGACCTGGGGCTTCCGACTGGCATGGCACACACTGGTTCGTGTTCTGCATGCACGGCCCAGTAGGGACTGCTGCAAAATCTCCAATCCAGGTGCTGGGACAGCACCAAGACCAAACATGGAGCACCCACGGGAACACCATCTCAAAGAACTCCAGTTACTGCACAAGGTGAGTAACCTTCGTTTTGTACCATGGGAAGGGGAGCATGCACTGGCAGTGCCACCTAGTGGTCAGGACAGGGTGTGTAGGTTTGTCTTCATCCCAGGCTTCTCATTTGGCTTGGTTCTCCACCAAGGGATAGACTTCTGCCTTTGCCCATCCTCTCCACCTGGCTCTGATCCAGGGCTCAGTGGTAGGCAGATGAGATTGGCATTTGGGGTCTATGCAGATGCCTCCCTGGATCGCTTCCTACTATCATCTCCTCTTTCTGCGGAGTAAATAAAAGTCTCTGAGCCTCGAAGGTCCCCAGTCCATCTTTGGTTAGGTCAGTATCTGCAAGCTTGCCCCTTCCCGAGAGTTCACAGCAAATGGATGTTCCCTTCCATTTCCTGCCCCTTTCTCAGACTTCCCCTTTTAAGCACTGCCTCCAGCCTGTGCAGGAGCAGGGACGGATATAGGGCAGGGCGAACAGGGCGGCCGCCCCAGGCCCCGCGCTTAAAAAAGCCCTGCGCATGCGCCGTGGCAAGGAGGGGGGGCCCGCAGAGTTACGCTGCCCGGGGCCCCGCAAAACAGTCATCTGCCCCTGTGCAGGAGAGTTCCCAGATCTGTGGAAACGTGTCTGGGGCAGTGTCTTTGGTACTGATGTCAGCTGCAGAATCATGTTTATTCTGGTGATGTCCTTCGTCTTTGCTCACAAAAGGCAGCAGGCTGTGCTGGAATCCTCCTGCCTGTTGCAGAATGCCTTAGTATAGAGTCTGTCTTATACGTCCAGTTCTCCTGGGTGTCTCTGGCTCTGCCTCCCTTGAGCTGGCAGCAGTTCTCTGCTGTCTGTAGGTCCTTCCCTCTGGTTGGTTCTTGGAGGTTGATCTCTTCACCTGTCTTACTCAGTGCCTGGCAACAATTTGATCCGTTGGGTTCTCCTGCCTCTGGAAATAACACATTTCCATATTCTTCTGTTGCCTTGTCTCCCTTGGTCACTGGACTCCACAGCCTCCCACTGTGGGATCTGTTGTAGTGTTGGCTGTATCCCTGTACCTAAGTATTCAGGAAATTTGCCAGACTCCTGGGGTGCATCTAGACTGGCAAAAACTTGCCAGCTGTCTACACTGGCTGCTTGAATTTATGCAAGAGCACTGACTTTGTACTGTACAAAATCAGTGCTTCTTGCGCAAATACTTTCATGTTCCCGCTCAGGGATAAGCCCTCTTGTGCAAGAATACGATCCAGGGAGGCATCTGCATAGACCCCAAATGCCAATCTTACCCCAACAGTTATTATGCTTGAATTTCTCAGAAAAAAATCCAATGATAGCTCACAGGTGTTTATATCCCATGGATAGGTTAAAGCTGCAGCCCCGCTGTGGCCACGTCTAGACTGGCATGATTTTCCGCAAATGCTTTTAATGGAAAACTTTTCCGTTAAAAGCATTTGCGGAAAAGCATGTCTACATTGGCACGGACGCTTTTCCACAAAAGCACTTTTTGCGGAAAAGCGTCCGTGGCCAAGCTAGATGTGGTTTTCCGCAAAAAAACCCCGATCGCCATTTTGCCCAAAACAGTACTGTGCTGTCTACACTGGCCCTTTTGCGCAAAAGTCTTTTGCCCGAACGGGAGCAGCACAGTTTTTCCGGAAAAGCACTGACAATCTTACATGAGATCGTCAGTGCTTTTCCGGAAATTCAAGCGGCCAGTGTAGACAGCTGGCAAGTTTTCCCGCAAAATCAGATGATTTTGTAGAAAAACTTGCCAGTCTAGACACAGCCCTTGTGTGTAGGCGCAGACTGTTATTTCCGAATCACATCAGTTATTCCAAAATAACGCTATTCTGTAGAAATAGCCTAAGGTCAGTGCTAGACCCACTCCCAAAACAAACACAGACACAACTGAGGTTGAGCTCAAAAATATGCCTGGTTTTGCAGCAAAGCCATAGTTGGCTGTGCCCGATGCTACCCCAAAAAAGCAACTCCAAGATTGTCCTTTCGGCCCCAGGGTCACTCACAGCAAGCACCACTATTAATACACAGTTAAAACGGCCTTCCATGCTAGCTTTTGTATTCTGTACCGCGACTGGGATCAATTTGGTGAAAGTTACCTGCGTGTTAACGTCCTGCCTGTTTGGACGGAGAGCGAGCTGGCTGAGTGTCTGCTTACACCCCCTAACTCCACGTGGGACACACTGCGGCAGCGGGAAGGCAGGTTGTGCGTGCAGCGCTGCAAAGGGAGGGCTTGGCTGAACTGGACCCTGCTCTGGATGGGCTCCCGGAGGGCAGCTGGGTCTGTGCCGCGCCCCTGCGCGCAGGCTCCCTGGCTGCGCCGGAGGCTGAGCCTGCCCCTCCCCGCCATAGCAGAGGCCCCGGGCTCTCGCGGCCCGGCGGAGAGGCACAGGGGGCCCCAGGGGAAGCTGCGGCCTCTCTCCAAGCGGAGTCCCGCCTGCCGCCGCTGGAAAGGCCGCTCCGAGCCCGGGCAGCCAGCGCCTCTCTCCGAGTTGGGTGAACGCGGCCGCTGGTTCGGTCCCTGGCGCTGCGCGGCATGAGCCCGCCCTAGTGTCCGTGGGGGGTGGGCTGGGGGCAGCAGGCAGAGCTGGTAGATCGGGGGCGGGGGAGTAAAGCGGGTGGCTAGCTGGGTGGGGGAGCGGTGGGTCAGGGCAGTAGAGGTGACCCATAGCTGACGATGGGGGCAGGAAGAGGGGCTCGGGGCAGGTGTTCCTATGGTTAATGCTATTCAGTCACGGGCAGCAGCTGGAGGCTTGTCCATCTTTAGGACCCCGGGAAAGGCTGCAGCGGCTGAGGGCCAGGGGGGCTGTAAGCAGAGAAGGAAGCCAGTGCCTGGACTGGGGAGATAAGCTGCAGGTGGGGAGTGGCGGTCACACCCAGAGCCCAGCAAATGCACCGGCTGTGGGGGTGCAGTGGAAGCAGGAGCTGTGGGTGCTGAGACTAAAAGTTTAGAGCCAGCTACATGCCGGACTTGGGGTCCAGGAGAAGCTCTAACTGTGGGGAAACTTCATGTAGTCTGCAGGGTCAAAGTCTAGCTCCCTGTGGTGGCCCTGAGACAGGTGGGCAGGGGCAGGAGCCTGCTGTGCCGGGGCCGTGGGCCAGGAAGAGGTGCTGAGGCCACTGCTGGAGAAGGTACCAGCATTCGGCAGCATACTGACCTTAGCTTGTTCAGCTTCCAAGAGTTCTGCCCACCCAGGGGAAGCTCCATAACTGCATAGCCCGGGCCTGTGTGAGGAGGGCAGAGGTGGGCAGCCAGCCCCACCCAGCCTTTGTGGCTTGGGAGGGGTTGATGTCTCCAGCTGATATAAACCCTGAGAGAAATCTGGGGGGAATGGGACATGCGACCCCCTGTGACCATCCCTACACATGGCCTCTGGGGAGCAGAAAGGGCTGTTGGCTGTGTGCAGGAGCTGGGGGGGGGGGCTGCTGGCCATGGGAGGGGAGAGCAGAAAGGGCTATTGGCTGTGTGCAGGAGCTGGGGGGGGGGGCTGCTGGCCATGGGAGGGGAGAGCAGAAAGGGCTATTGGCTGTGTGCAGGAGCTGGGGGGGGGGGGGGGGCTGCTGGCCATGGGAGGGGAGAGCAGAAAGGTCTGTTGGCTGTGTGCAGGAGCTGAGGGGGGGCTGCTGGTCATGGGAGGGGAGAGCAGAAAGGTCTGTTGGCTGTGTGCAGGAGCTGGGGGGGGGGGGCTGCTGGCCATGGGAGGGGAGAGCAGAAAGGGCTATTGGCTGTGTGCAGGAGCTGGGGGGGGGGGGGGCTGCTGGCCATGGGAGGGGAGAGCAGGAAAGGCTATTGGCTGGGGACAGGAGCTGGGGGGGGGGGCTGCTGGCCATGGGAGGGGAGAGCAGAAAGGGCTGTTGGCTGTGTGCAGGAGCTGAGGGGGGGCTGCTGGCCATGGGAAGGGAGAGCAGAAAGGGCTGTTGGCTGTGTGCAGGAGCTGAGGGGGGGCTGCTGGTCATGGGAGGGGAGAGCAGAAAGGGCTGTTGGCTGTGTGCAGGAGCTGAGGGGGGGCTGCTGGCCATGGGAGGGGAGAGCAGAAAGGGCTGTTGGCTGTGTGCAGGAGCTGAGGGGGGGCTGCTGGCCATGGGAAGGGAGAGCAGAAAGGGCTGTTGGCTGTGTGCAGGAGCTGAGGGGGGGCTGCTGGCCATGGGAAGGGAGAGCAGAAAGGGCTGTTGGCTGTGTGCAGGAGCTGAGGGGGGGCTGCTGGCCATGGGAGGGGAGAGCAGAAAGGGCTGTTGGCTGTGTGCAGGAGCTGAGGGGGGGCTGCTGGCCATGGGAGGGGAGAGCAGAAAGGGCTATTGGCTGTGTGCAGGAGCTGAGGGGGGGCTGCTGGCCATGGGAGGGGAGAGCAGAAAGGGCTGTTGGCTGTGTGCAGGAGCTGAGGGGGGGCTGCTGGCCATGGGAGGGGAGAGCAGAAAGGGCTGTTGGCTGTGTGCAGGAGCTGAGGGGGGGCTGCTGGCCATGGGAGGGGAGAGCAGAAAGGGCTGTTGGCTGTGTGCAGGAGCTGAGGGGGGGGCTGCTGGTCATGGGAGGGGAGAGCAGAAAGGGCTGTTGGCTGTGTGCAGGAGCTGAGGGGGGGCTGCTGGTCATGGGAGGGGAGAGCAGAAAGGGCTGTTGGCTGTGTGCAGGAGCTGAGGGGGGGCTGCTGGCCATGGGAGGGGAGAGCAGAAAGGGCTGTTGGCTGTGTGCAGGAGCTGAGGGGGGGCTGCTGGTCATGGGAGGGGAGAGCAGAAAGGGCTGTTGGCTGTGTGCAGGAGCTGAGGGGGAGCTGCTGGCCATGGGAGGGGAGAGCAGAAAGGGCTGTTGGCTGTGTGCAGGAGCTGAGGGGGGGGCTGCTGGTCATGGGAGGGGAGAGCAGAAAGGGCTGTTGGCTGTGTGCAGGAGCTATGGGGGGGCTGCTGGCCATGGGAGGGGAGAGCAGAAAGGGCTGTTGGCTGTGTGCAGGAGCTGAGGGGGGGCTGCTGGCCATGGGAGGGGAGAGCAGAAAGGGCTGTTGGCTGTGTGCAGGAGCTGAGGGGGGGCTGCTGGCCATGGGAGGGGAGAGCAGAAAGGGCTGTTGGCTGTGTGCAGGAGCTGGGGGGGGAGGCTGCTGGCCATGGGATGGGAGAGCAGAAAGGGCTGTTGGCTGTGTGCAGGAGCTGGGGGGGGAGGCTGCTGGTCATGGGAGGGGAGAGCAGAAAGGGCTGTTGGCTGTGTGCAGGAGCTGGGGGGGGCGGCTGCTGGCCATGGGAGGGGAGAGCAGGAAAGGCTATTGGCTGGGGACAGGAGCTGGGGGGAGGCTGCTGGCCATGGGAGGGGAAGGCAGTGCTGACAGGAGAGGAGCCATCGTAGCTAAAGCCCTGCTCCAATTTGGGGAGGATTGTTAGACAATTGTGGCTAAGTTGCAGCAAGATGTGGAAAAATCTCAGAAAAGTAGGGGACCTTTGTTAATTGTGGTCATTTGAAAAGGCCAGAGAAGAAGTCTAAGCAAACTTTGCTGGAATAATGTAACTGTAAAGTGAGCCAGGTTGCCTCACCTCTGGCTCCATGTCCTCGGCATGGAGTCCCTGTGGCTCCTAGGGGCCAGTTGCAGCAGAGCAAGGGGCCTCCTTGTGAGGAGAGCAGGACCTGACACAGCAGTTCTGGCCATGGCTTTGTGGCTCAGCAGCTGGCCTAGTTAACCAACCCGCTGGCCCCCATGAGAACTTAGGGAGATGCACATGGAGCAGTCAGTGCTCAGAGCCTGCTGGGATCCCAGTGCGGTAGCTGCACTTGCTGGATTGTATAACCACCTTCAGGACTGCACAGAGGTTTTAGGGAGACAAGGGCAGAATCTGAAGCTAAGGCCCTTGTCTTCCCAAAAGCCATTCCACTGAGGGAAGGCAGAAGCATGAAAAGCAGGCCCACCCGTATTCGCCCTGCTGCTGGCAGGTTGCTGGGCCTCTCACTTTGGGGGTTTCTCAAATGGGGACACTGGGTCAAACTGCCCCGTGGTGGCCCTGCCCCCTCTTCTCTTCATTGGCTTCTCCATCACCCCCTGACTTGCACTCTGCTTCCAGCTGCACGCTGAGCTCTGGTCTCAGCAGAGCTGGGGGTGGCTGCTGTTTGTGAACTGAGAGACCCCTTCTCACTGGGAGGCTTTGCCTTAAGTCCTCTGTGGCATGGAGCTGCTCTGTTTCCTGGTGCTGTTTCCCCCCACCCCCTATAATGGAGCCCTGTCTCCCCACAGGATGCTGCTGCTCACAGACTGGGTGCAGGAGCTGCTGAGCTTGCAGGGGACCCCCTTCCGTGTCTCCGCCGTCTCCGCCCTGCTCCTCACCCTGGTGGCCCTGCTCTTCCGCACCCTCCTTTGGCTCTGGAGCTCCTGGCACTGCTACTATGTGAACTGCCAGCGGCTGCGCTGCTTCCCGGAGCCCCCACGTCGCAACTGGCTGCTGGGACACCTGGGGATGGTAGGTGCCCTGTCACCTGGGGTGTCTTCTCTTCCCCTTACTTCTCCTTGTCATTGAGACATGGCTAGATCCCTGCTGGGAAGAGTCACCCTTGCCTACCCTGAGGGAGGGGCTAGCATCTCCTGTGCCCTGCTTCCAGCTTGTGCATGGTGGGTCACTGAGGGAGCCATGCTGCATGGCGTCCATCAGCCATGTGGGAATGGGGCTGGGACCCAGCAGGGTTAGGAGACCTGATTCCTGGGACAGCTCCACCTGGCTCTCAGCACATGCCTGGTCTGACCCCAGAGTTCCTGCTTCACAGCAGTGGTGGCCCAACGAGGAGGGCCTGAGCTGGAGGCAGAGGCATTGGCCACCCTGCTGCTCCCCACTCTGCTGTGGATGGGGCCCTTGCTACAGCTCCTGGCTCCAACCCTGGCACCGGTGGGGCAGGAATGGGGGGGGGGGCAGCTGGGACTCCGGCCTCCTTCAGAGTGGGGGGATGAATGGCCCCCTTCCCCATCCAGGGCCCTGCACTCAGCTGCTGCATTCTCCAGGCGGGGCCTCAGGCTGAGTGTGGGATATGCCATGGTGGGTGACCCAGGACACTTGCCCAGTGGCAGGGAGCTAAGGGAACCATCCCTAGAAGCTGTTTCTGCTCCCCACTGGCCCTTTTCATACTCCCTGGCCCAGCCCCATGTCTGCCCAGCTAGCCAGCTGCCCCCTAGTGCCTCTACCTGCATCGGTGCTGAGTGTCCCCTGAGCCTATTGGGTCGCCTTTGCTGTGGCTACAGGAAGTGCCTAGCCAATAGTGTGAGATTGGGCATTGCAGGAACTCCGCCCTGGCGGCTTGGCTGGCCACTGAGTGACACACAATTCCCTGTGAACATCCTGAAGGACAGATCCCAGCCCGTCCCTTCCCCTCAGTGCAACATCAAGCATATGAAGGATTTCCTGCCCTTCCCCAGTGTAGGACTGGCACCCAGGGGCTTGGCAGAGACCTGGGGAGCTGGCTCTCTCCCAGCAGTTACTCCTGGGAGGCTGCACTGCCCAGCCTGGATTTCCCTCTGCTCCTGGTTGCTGCTTCACTCCTCTCTTGATATGTTCAGTGCAGGCCCTGTGACACCAGTGACAAGCTCTCTGCCTGAGCAAACCAATCCTTCCTGGCCAGCTTGGCTGTGCTCTGCTGGGATGGGCACCGCCCATGCCCAGCTCTCTCTTCTGGCCTTGCTGGCTGAGGTTTGGTTACTGGAGTGGGTCTCCGCTGTATGCAGAGTGAGCCAAACCAGGAGAGGCTGAAGTGCTCCTCTGATTTGACTGCCCATGTTACACAAGCCAGAGACTCTGCAGAGCTCCCTGGGGCTGCCTGGCAGCCGTTGCATGAGAGAGGCGAGTTCATGGGGCTCTTCCTTGAGCCTGGGCTACACAAAGCTGCAGCTGACAATCTTTGGAGGAGTCCAGCCCTGCCAGCCCCTGCTGCTCTCTGGGTCCAGGGACACCCAGAAGCTGTCTGCTGCCATAAGGGCATAGGGCAGAGTCTGACCCTACCCTAGTCAGAATCCTCCCTGGGGAGTGAGGAGGGCAGGTGCAAGCAGAGCACCTCCAGGGGCTGCAGACTGCAAGCTCCCCACAGCTACTGCTCCACCTTGAGAAGTGGGAAGATGATGCCCCTGAGCTGCCAAGGAGCCTTGGGTAAGCCCTCACTCCACCAGAGCCATCGCATCCAGCCTGCAGAGCTTAGCAGCTCCTCTCCCAGGCACAGGGCCTGTCTCCTACCTGGAGAGCCAGTGGTGCGTAGCTGGGACTGTGGCCCTAGCTCCAGCAGTGCTGTGCTCGGGGTTCCGGGCCAAAGAAACTCCCCAGGCAGTGGGAGGGCTGGGGACAGGGCCAAAGGCACTGCCTGGCTCAATGCCTTGGGGGCAGCAAGCAGAGCTGCCTCCCCACTGCATGGTCATTAGTGGCCTTGCAAGAGCAGCTGGGAGGGCAGACGCACACGTTCCAGTGGCAGGGTGTGATAACCAGCAATGCAGGTATCCCTGGCTGCCCGTGCCCCCTCCCTGCTGCTCAGGGAGCACAGCTCCTGCCTGGGCAAGTTTCCCAGCGCCCTCAGTGCCATGCCCCCCGGGGGGTGAGAGGAGTCAGTGGGGGCAGGAGAGGGGGGAGGTTCTGCGCAGCTGCCTCCCAGCACCATCAGCACAGGCTCCTTCCCGGTGTGCACACTGCTGGGGCTGTGTCTGCAGGGGCCTGGGCGCACACAAGCCAGCAGAAGACATGCAGTGAGCTGAAGCCAGACTCCGCCCTGGCCTGAGGTGCCTGCTCCAACTTCTCCTGCCCCCTTTCGGAGGCAACGTCTCTGCTCCCTTTAATGTGCTTCAGCCACCCATTAGACCTGCTCCAGGAAGGCCTGAGCGGGGAAGCGAGCAAAGGGGGCAATTGCCCCAAGGCCCAGAGATTCAAAGCGTCTGGGCAGTGCGAAGGGCTGACTTCCTGAGGCCCTGCCCCTTCTGAGGCCTGGCGCTGAGCTCCTCCCACACCTTACTCTGGCGCCAGTGGGGGCTGCTGCCTGACCCCGCAGGGCCAAGGGCGCACAGAGCTGAGCTGGGCCTGTTTGCTCGTTCCCTGAATGCAGCCTTTGCAAGGTGCTCGAGAAATGACTCTGGAAGCTTCACCAGAGCCCAGAGTACAGAGCCAAAGCAACCAACACAGGAAAGGGCCCTGCCACCATCAGCCCTTTCCGCGACCACCACCTCCGCCGCCAGCCCCTTGCACCACCGCCCCCGCCAGCCCTTTGTGCACCCACCTCCGCCACCAGCCCCTTGCACCACCGCCCCCGCAAGCCCTTTGTGCACCCACCTCCGCCACCAGCCCCTTGCACCACTGCTCCTGCCAGCGCTTTGTGCATCCACCTCCGCCACCAGCCCCTTGCACCACCTCCCCCGCCAGCCCTTTGTGCACCCACCTCCGCCGCCAGCCCCTTGCACCACCTCCCCCGCCAGCCCTTTGTGCACCCACCTCCGCCGCCAGCCCCTTGCACCACCTCCCCCGCCAGCCCTTTGTGCACCCACCTCCGCCGCCAGCCCCTTGCACCACCGCCCCCGCCAGCCTTTGTGCATCCACCTCCTTCGCCAGCCCCTTGCACCACCGCCCCCGCCAGCCTTTGTGCATCCACCTCCGCCGCCAGCCCCTTGCACCACCGCCCCCGCCAGCCTTTGTGCATCCACCTCCGCCGCCAGCCCCTTGCACCACCGCCCCCGCCAGCCCTTTGTGCATCCACCTCCGCCGCCAGCCCCTTGCACCACCGCCCCCGCCAGCCCTTTGTGCATCCACCTCCGCCGCCAGCCCCTTGCACCACCTCCCCCGCCAGCCCTTTGTGCACCCACCTCCGCCACCAGCCCCTTGCACCACCGCCCCCGCCAGCCCTTTGTGCATCCACCTCCTTCGCCAGCCCCTTGCACCACCGCCCCCGCCAGCCTTTGTGCATCCACCTCCACCGCCAGCCCCTTGCACCACCGCTCCTGCCAGCGCTTTGTGCATCCACCTCCGCCACCAGCCCCTCGCACCACCGCCCCCGCCAGCCCTTTGTGCATCCACTTCCGCCACCAGCCCCTTGCACCACCGCCCCCACCAGCCCTTTGTGCGTCCACCTCCTTCGCTAGCCCCTTGCACCACCGCCCCTGCCAGCCCTTTGTGCATCCACCTCCGCCGCCAGCCCCTTGCACCACCGCCCCCGCCAGCCCTTTGTGCATCCACCTCCGCCGCCAGCCCCTTGCACCACCGCCCCCGCCAGCCCTTTGTGCATCCACCTCCGCCGCCAGCCCCTTGCACCACCGCCCCCGCCAGCCCTTTGTGCATCCACCTCCGCCACCAGCCCCTTGCACCACCGCCCCCCGCCAGCCCTTTACACGGCCCACAGCCGCTGCCGCCAGTCCAGGCCTTTGAGCAGCCCACTGTCCAGTGGCTAGGCCTGGGCTCAGTAACGTGGAACTCCGTAAGTAGTCCTGTTGCTGATGTGGTAATGGGATCAGAGTCCAGCTCCCTGCCCCATGCCAGGTTGGCTTGGCAGAACGCCAGGGGAGGTCTGGCCTTAGCTCTCAGCCAGCGGCTGGGCCTGTGCAGGGGGGTTGCTCCTTGAAGCAGACCTGTCTGTGCTGGGCCAGGGCAGCGATGTGTCCACTGTGTCCATTGCAGCATGTGGTGTCCTGCTCGGCTCTGCTGGGTCGCGGAGAGGCATGGGCCGGAGAGCTGTGCAGGGAGGCCTGTGTGACTGCTTATGTCTAGTGCGCACACACTTCCCACCAAGCCCCCGTTCTGCCCTGCATGAGTACCCTCTAGCTGGGGGCCCCGAGTGGGCCCCATGCAGCCCACGGCCAGGTGCGGGCTGTCTCTCCCCTGCCATGCGGAATGACGCTGGAAGCACCGTGAGAAGAGCCAGCAGGGCATCTGCCTGGGGTGCTGCTCCTGCATTGGCCCAGCACGAAGCCCTGACCAGAGGCCTTGCGAGTTGCAGCTGGCCCATGGCTAACCCCTGTTCCTTGTCGTAGGCTCAGAACACGGAGGAGGGGCTGCAGCGCGTAGACGAGCTGGTTGGGCACTACAGCCACTCCTGCCTCTGGTGGTTTGGCCCCTGGTGTCCCATTCTGCGGCTCTTCCACCCGGAGGCCATTAAGCCCGTGCTGCTGGAGTCAGGTAGCGAGGGTGGCCCAGTGCCAGGAATGTGTGTGCGTCTGTCTGCCCAGGAGCTCAGCGGGGGGTTGGATTGCCAGGTGCTTGAACCTTTGTGCCTCCGGTGTGGCCCTGGGACAAGGCCCTGCCATGAGAGGGCTGCTCCCTAGAGGAGGAGGCTTCTGGCCGGAAGGGCTCAGGTCCGGCAGAACTTGGCCTGGTATGTAGCTGCTAATTGTGGTGCTAGCCTGGCAGGGGGCTGCCATCCCAGGGTCTCTAGGAAGTCCCTCTGGTCCCAGAGACATTAGGGTAGAGGCTGTAGCCAGCACCATGTCTCCCTGGCTGCTGGCTGAAGCCTAGCAGGAGCGGCCCTCAGCATCTGGGCCAGTGGCCCATGGGGACAGAGGGTCATTGCAGCCCTGCTGAGGTCCCGGGTAATAGACAAGTGGGTCTGATCGCGCCCACCAGCTGTCCATTGGGAGCACAGGGGTCCCAAAGGAGCGGGCGAGGCTGCGTGGTGCTGGGAACAAGGGGGAGGCACTAGTGAGGGTTGGTGACCGTGGCTGTGAATGAGAGGCCCGATGGCTCAGCGCTTGGTCCCACTTGTGTGGCTCTCCCTTCTCCCGGGGCCTGTCCTGCTGCCCTGGCAGGCTCTGCCTTGGCCCGCTGCACAGGAGAGGAGCAGGGTTCCCAGCAGGGCTTGGCATGTCTGCCAGGGCCTCCTTTGACGGGGGGGTGCAAAGAGCCCATGGAGCAGGCAGCTGCTGGACAGACTCCTGTACCCTTTCCCACACCACAAGGGGCCCAGTGGCTGAGCATCCCCCCCCCCCCCCGTGTGTCTGAGCCCAGTGCCGGGGTCACCCCCTCTCTGCCCCCCTCCGCCGTGTGTGTCTGAGCCTGGCACCGGGATGACACCCTCTCTGCCCCCCTCTGCCGTGTGTGTCTGAGCCCGGTGCCGGGGTCACCCCCTCTCTGCCCCCCTCTGCCGTGTGTCTCTGCCCGGCGCCGGGATCACACCCTCTCTGCCCCCCTCCGCCGTGTGTGTCTGAGCCTGGCACCGGGATCACACCCTCTCTGCCCCCCTCTGCCGTGTGTGTCTGAGCCTGGCGCCGGAATCACACCCTCTCTGCCCCCCTCCGCCGTGTGTGTCTGAGCCTGGCGCTGGGATCACACCCTCTCTGCTCTCCCCAACAGCTGACGTTGCGCCCAAGGACTACATGTTCTATGGCTTCCTAAAGCCCTGGCTGGGTGAGTGACCTTCTGAGCTCTGTTCTGCTGGGCTGTGTTCTGGCATGGCTACTCATGACATAGCCATGGGCATCTGCACACGGGTGTTCACGGCATCACACCTTCACATGTACCTCCATGTACATCCCACCAAACACATGCACACGCAGGCCCACGTGCCCCCACAAACACACATGAATCAGCACATGCACACCCCTCCGTGTTCACACTCACACTTGAACTCCAGCCCACGTGCACACTCATGGCTGCCCCATGGAGGCTGGCTCTCACTGAACACCCAGCGGGCTGTGCCGGGGGCTGGGTGCCGGGGGCCGAGCCAGGGCTCTGCGCTGAGTGCCTGTCGTCTCAGGGGATGGCTTGCTGCTGAGCAATGGTCGGAAATGGGCCCGGCACCGGCGCATGCTGACGCCCGCCTTTCACTTCGAAATCCTCAAGCCCTATGTGAAGATCTTCAACCAGAGCACTGACATCATGCACGTGAGTGCGCCCGCCGTGCCAAAGCCATCCCTGGGGCCCTGCCCCCCGTTACCCTCCGCTGCGGCACGCGCTGCTCTAGCGCTCTGCCCCCCCGTTACCCTCCGCTGCGGCACGCGCTGCTCTAGCGCTCTGCCCCCCCGTTACCCTCCGCTGCGGCACGCGCTGCTCTAGCGCTCTGCCCCCCCGTTACCCTCCGCTGCGGCACGCGCTGCTCTAGCGCTCTGCCCCCCCGTTACCCTCCGCTGCGGCACGCGCTGCTCTAGCGCTCTGCCCCCCCCGTTACCCTCCGCTGCGGCACGCGCTGCTCTAGCGCTCTGCCCCCCCGTTACCCTCCGCTGCGGCACGCGCTGCTCTAGCGCTCTGCCCCCCCGGTACCCTCCGCTGCGGCACGCGCTGCTCTAGCGCTCTGCCCCCCCCCCCGTTACCCTCCGCTGCGGCACGCGCTGCTCTAGCGCTCTGCCCCCCCGGTACCCTCCGCTGCGGCACGCGCTGCTCTAGCGCTCTGCCCCCCCCCGTTCCCCTCCGCTGCGGCACGCGCTGCTCTAGCGCTCTGCCCCCCCGTTACCCTCCGCTGCGGCACGCGCTGCTCTAGCGCTCTGCCCCCCCGTTACCCTCCGCTGCGGCACGCGCTGCTCTAGCGCTCTGCCCCCCCCCCGTTACCCTCCGCTGCGGCACGCGCTGCTCTAGCGCTCTGCCCCCCCGTTACCCTCCGCTGCGGCACGCGCTGCTCTAGCGCTCTGCCCCCCCGTTACCCTCCGCTGCGGCACGCGCTGCTCTAGCGCTCTGCCCCCCCGTTACCCTCCGCTGCGGCACGCGCTGCTCTAGCGCTCTGCCCCCCCGGTACCCTCCGCTGCGGCACGCGCTGCTCTAGCGCTCTGCCCCCCCCGGTACCCTCCGCTGCGGCACGCGCTGCTCTAGCGCTCTGCCCCCCCCGTTCCCCTCCGCTGCGGCACGCGCTGCTCTAGCGCTCTGCCCCCCCCGTTACCCTCCGCTGCGGCACGCGCTGCTCTAGCGCTCTGCCCCCCCCCGTTACCCTCCGCTGCGGCACGCGCTGCTCTAGCGCTCTGCCCCCCCCCGTTACCCTCCGCTGCGGCACGCGCTGCTCTAGCGCTCTGCCCCCCCGTTACCCTCCGCTGCGGCACGCGCTGCTCTAGCGCTCTGCCCCCCCGTTACCCTCCGCTGCGGCACGCGCTGCTCTAGCGCTCTGCCCTCCCGTTACCCTCCGCTGCGGCACGCACTGCTCTAGCGCTCTGCCCCCCCGTTACCCTCCGCTGCGGCACGCGCTGCTCTAGCGCTCTGCCCCCCCGTTACCCTCCGCTGCGGCACGCGCTGCTCTAGCGCTCTGCCCCCCCCGTTACCCTCCACTGCGGCACGCGCTGCTCTAGCGCTCTGCCCCCCCGTTACCCTCCTCTGCGGCACGCGCTGCTCTAGCGCTCTGCCCCCCCCGTTACCCTCCGCTGCGGCACGCGCTGCTCTAGCGCTCTGCCCCCCCCCCGTTACCCTCCGCTGCGGCACGCGCTGCTCTAGCGCTCTGCCCCCCCGGTACCCTCCGCTGCGGCACGCGCTGCTCTAGCGCTCTGCCCCCCCGTTACCCTCCGCTGCGGCACGCGCTGCTCTAGCGCTCTGCCCCCCCCGTTACCCTCCGCTGCGGCACGCGCTGCTCTAGCGCTCTGCCCCCCCGTTACCCTCCGCTGCGGCACGCGCTGCTCTAGCGCTCTGCCCCCCCGGTACCCTCCGCTGCGGCACGCGCTGCTCTAGCGCTCTGCCCCCCCCCCGTTACCCTCCGCTGCGGCACGCGCTGCTCTAGCGCTCTGCCCCCCCGGTACCCTCCGCTGCGGCACGCGCTGCTCTAGCGCTCTGCCCCCCCCCGTTACCCTCCGCTGCGGCACGCGCTGCTCTAGCGCTCTGCCCCCCCGTTACCCTCCGCTGCGGCACGCGCTGCTCTAGCGCTCTGCCCCCCCGTTACCCTCCGCTGCGGCACGCGCTGCTCTAGCGCTCTGCCCCCCCCCGTTACCCTCCGCTGCGGCACGCGCTGCTCTAGCGCTCTGCCCCCCCGTTACCCTCCGCTGCGGCACGCGCTGCTCTAGCGCTCTGCCCCCCCGGTACCCTCCGCTGCGGCACGCGCTGCTCTAGCGCTCTGCCCCCCCCGGTACCCTCCGCTGCGGCACGCGCTGCTCTAGCGCTCTGCCCCCCCGGTACCCTCCGCTGCGGCACGCGCTGCTCTAGCGCTCTGCCCCCCCCCGTTCCCCTCCGCTGCGGCACGCGCTGCTCTAGCGCTCTGCCCCCCCCGTTACCCTCCGCTGCGGCACGCGCTGCTCTAGCGCTCTGCCCCCCCCCCGTTACCCTCCGCTGCGGCACGCGCTGCTCTAGCGCTCTGCCCCCCCCCGTTACCCTCCGCTGCGGCACGCGCTGCTCTAGCGCTCTGCCCCCCCGTTACCCTCCGCTGCGGCACGCGCTGCTCTAGCGCTCTGCCCCCCCGTTACCCTCCGCTGCGGCACGCGCTGCTCTAGCGCTCTGCCCTCCCGTTACCCTCCGCTGCGGCACGCGCTGCTCTAGCGCTCTGCCCCCCCGTTACCCTCCGCTGCGGCACGCGCTGCTCTAGCGCACTGCCCCCCCGTTACCCTCCGCTGCGGCACGCGCTGCTCTAGCGCTCTGCCCCCCCGTTACCCTCCGCTGCGGCACGCGCTGCTCTAGCGCTCTGCCCCCCCCGTTACCCTCCGCTGCGGCACGCGCTGCTCTAGCGCTCTGCCCCCCCCCCGTTACCCTCCGCTGCGGCACGCGCTGCTCTAGCGCTCTGCCCCCCCGGTACCCTCCGCTGCGGCACGCGCTGCTCTAGCGCTCTGCCCCCCCCGTTACCCTCCGCTGCGGCACGCGCTGCTCTAGCGCTCTGCCCCCCCCCGTTACCCTCCGCGGCGGCACGCGCTGCTCTAGCGCTCTGCCCCCCCGTTACCCTCCGCTGCGGCACGCGCTGCTCTAGCGCTCTGCCCTCCCGTTACCCTCCGCTGCGGCACGCGCTGCTCTAGCGCTCTGCCCCCCCGTTACCCTCCGCTGCGGCACGCGCTGCTCTAGCGCTCTGCCCCCCCGTTACCCTCCGCTGCGGCACGCGCTGCTCTAGCGCTCTGCCCCCCCCGTTTACCCTCCGCTGCGGCACGCGCTGCTCTAGCGCTCTGCCCCCCGTTACCCTCCAATGCGGCACGCACTGCTCTAGCACCCTGCCTCCCCCCCACCGTTACCCTCCAATGCGGCACACACTGCTCTAGCACCCTGCCTCCCCCCCACTGTTACCCTCCAATGCGACACACACTCCTCTAGCACCCTGCCTCCCCCCCGTTACCCTCCAATGCGGCACACACTGCTCTAGCACCCCTGCCTCCCCCCCCGTTACCCTCCAATGCGACACACACTGCTCTAGCACCCTGCCTCCCCCCCACTGTTACCCTCCAATGCGGCACACACTGCTCTAGCACCCTGCCTCCCCCCCACCGTTACCCTCCAATGCGACACACACTGCTCTAGCACCCTGCCTCCCCCAATGCGGCACACACTGCTCTAGCACCCTGCCTCCCCCCCGTTACCCTCCAATGCGGCACACACTGCTCTAGCACCCTGCCTCCCCCCCCACCGTTACCCTCCAATGCGGCACGCACTGCTCTAGCACCCTGCCTCCCCCCCACCGTTACCCTCCAATGCGGCACACACTGCTCTAGCACCCTGCCTCCCCCCCCCGTTACCCTCCAATGCGGCACACACTGCTCTAGCACCCTGCCTCCCCCCCACCGTTACCCTCCAATGCGGCACACACTGCTCTAGCACCCTGCCTCCCCTCCCCGTTACCCTCCAATGCGGCACACACTGCTCTAGCACCCTGCCTCCCCCCACCGTTACCCTCCAATGCGGCACACACTGCTCTAGCACCCTTCCTCCCCCCCCCGTTACCCTCCAATGCGGCACACACTGCTCTAGCACCCTGCCTCCCCCCCCCGTTACCCTCCAATGCGGCACACACTGCTCTAGCACCCTGCCTCCCCCCCACCGTTACCCCTCCAATGCGGCACACACTGCTCTAGCACCCTGCCTCCCCCCCACCGTTACCCTCCAATGCGGCACACACTGCTCTAGCACCCTGCCTCCCCCCCACCGTTACCCTCCAATGCGGCACACACTGCTCTAGCACCCTGCCATCCCCCCCGTTACCCTCCAATGCGGAACACACTGCTCTAGCACCCTGCCTCCCCCCCACCGTTACCCTCCAATGCGGCACACACTGCTCTAGCACCCTGCCTCCCCCCCCCGTTACCCTCCAATGCGGCACACACTGCTCTAGCACCCTGCCTCCCCCCCCCCCCCGTTACTCTCCAGTGCGGCACACACTGCTCTAGCACCCTGCCTCCCCCCCACCGTTACCCTCCAATGCGGCACACACTGCTCTAGCACCCTGCCTCCCCCCCACCGTTACCCTCCAATGCGGCACGCACTGCTCTAGCACCCTGCCTCCCCCCCACCGTTACCCTCCAATGCGGCACACACTGCTCTAGCACCCTGCCTCCCCCCCCACCGTTACCCTCCAATGCGGCACACACTGCTCTAGCACCCTGCCTCCCCCCCCGTTACCCTCCAATGCGGCACGCACTGCTCTAGCACCCTGCCTCCCCCCCACCGTTACCCTCCAATGCGGCACACACTGCTCTAGCACCCTGCCTCCCCCCCCACCGTTACCCTCCAATGCGGCACACACTGCTCTAGCACCCTGCCTCCCCCCCACCGTTACCCTCCAATGCGGCACACACTGCTCTAGCACCCTGCCTCCCCCCCACCGTTACCCTCCAATGCGGCACACACTGCTCTAGCACCCTGCCTCCCCCCCACCGTTACCCTCCCCCGCGGCACGCACTGCTCTAGCACCCTGCCTCCCCCCCCGTTACCCTCCAATGCGGCACACACTGCTCTAGCACCCTGCCTCCCCCCCACCGTTACCCCTCCAATGCGGCACACACTGCTCTAGCACCCTGCCTCCCCCCCCGTTACCCTCCAATGCGGCACACACTGCTCTAGCACCCTGCCTCCCCCCCCCCGTTACCCTCCAATGCGGCACACAGTGCCCTAGAACCCTGCCTCCCCCCCGTTACCCTCCAATGCGGCACACACTGCTCTAGCACCCTGCCTCCCCCCCCCGTTACCCTCCAATGCGGCACGCACTGCTCTAGCACCCTGCCTCCCCCCCACCGTTACCCTCCAATGCGACACACACTGCTCTAGCACCCTGCCTCCCCCCCGTTACCCTCCAATGCGGCACACACTGCTCTAGCACCCTGCCACCCCCCCGTTACCCTCCAGTGCGGCACACACTGCTCTAGCACCCTGCCTCCCCCCCGTTACCCTCCAATGCGGCACGCGCTGCTCTAGCACCCTGCCTCCCCCCCCGTTACCCTCCAATGCGGCACGCACTGCTCTAGCACCCTGCCTCCCCCCCCCGTTACCCTCCAATGCGGCACGCACTGCTCTAGCACCCTGCCTCCCCCCCCCCGTTACCCTCCAATGCGGCACGCACTGCTCTAGCACCCTGCCTCCCCCCCCCCGTTACCCTCCAATGCGGCACACACTGCTCTAGCACCCTGCCATCCCCCCGTTACCCTCCAATGCGACACACACTGCTCTAGCACCCTGCCTCCCCCCCCCGTTACCCTCCAATGCGGCACACACTGCTCTAGCACCCTGCCTCCCCCCCCGTTACCCTCCAATGCGGCACACACTGCTCTAGCACCCTGCCATCCCCCCGTTACCCTCCAATGTGACACACACTGCTCTAGCACCCTGCCTCCCCCCCACCGTTACCCTCCAATGCGGCACACACTGCTCTAGCACCCTGCCTCCCCCCCCCGTTACCCTCCAATGCGGCACACACTGCTCTAGCACCCTGCCTCCCCCCCGTTACCCTCCAATGCGGCACACACTGCTCTAGCACCCTGCCTCCCCCCCCCGTTACCCTCCAATGCGGCACACACTGCTCTAGCACCCTGCCTCCCCCCCCGTTACCCTCCAATGCGGCACACACTGCTCTAGCACCCTGCCACCCCTTTTACTCTCCCCCGTGGCACGCGCTTAATTAGCACCCTGCTTCCCTCCCCTTACTCTCCCCTACAGCACGCGCTGCTCCAGCACCCATCCGCCCGTTACCCTCCGCTGCGGCATGTGCTGCTCTAGCACCTTGCCTCCCCGCCCCTTACCTTCCAGTGTGGCATGTGCTGCTCTAGCACCCTGCCTCCCACCCACCTGTTACCCTCCGCTGCAGTACGCGCATCTCTAGCACCCTGCCACCTGCCTGTTACCCTCCCCAATGGCATGCGCTGCTCTAGCACCCTGCCTCCCCCCCGTTACCCTCCCCAATGGCACACACTGCTCTAGCACCCTGCCTCCCCCCCCCCGTTACCCTCTCCAATGGCACGCGCTGCTCTAGCACCCTGCCACACACCCGCCTGCCTATCATTCTGTCTCCGTGGCCATACATCTGCCCATAACCAGGACATATGCTGCACCAGGACCCACCTGGCCACGCTGTCACTACTCCAGTCTGCATCGCACGCCTGTCTCTGACGCTGTCCCGTCAGCACTGCCTGGGCATGCTCTCACGGATGCTGTTCTCCCACAGACCAAGTGGTATCGGCTGGCGGCGTTGGGCTTCGCCTCCCTGGAAATGTTTGAGCAAGTCAGCCTCATGACCCTGGACAGTTTGCAGAAATGTGTCTTCAGCTACAACAGCAACTGCCAAGAGTGAGTGACCTGGGGGCAGCTCCTGCCGGGGCCCCGCAGTCCCCCTAGGACGGGGAACCCCCCCATTTGAGTCACATAGATGTAGGGAGGTCAGAGAAGGCTGCAAGTTCCCTCCCTGCCTAGCTTGCCCCAGGTCACTCACCAGATTCACAGAACAGGTGGTCCCCAAACTGGAGATCCCAGCCATGGGTCACCAAGTGGGGAGGGGCTGGCCAGGTAGGCTGGAGCTGGAGGCATTTGGGTGGTTCAGTGCCCCCGAGTGCTTATCCCCTCAGCGGCTGCACCAGGCCCTGGGCAGACCCTTTGGCTCAATGGCAGAGGCTGGTGCTTGCGATTGCTGGTTCTATCTCTGCTAACGACTCTGCTGGGTTCCGTTGCTACATGATCCTGCATCCGCAGGCATCTCACTGCAGGAAGCTCCTCACTGCAGTCCCGTCACCTCACAATCTCCTGTCCCAAATGACCACGTGTGTTGCAGGGCCCTCGTCTACAGCTTGGACCTGTTGTACTGCACCAGTTCACATTAGCCCTGCACTTAGGTTCCCACCATGGACCCTGCTGGCTGGCTGTGGGGCGTGCTGGTTCAGACGGGCCCCGGGCTGGCTGTGGGGCGTGCTGGTTCAGACGGGCCCCGGGCTGGCTGTGGGGCGTGCTGGTGCAGACGGGCCCCGGGCTGGCTGTGGGGCGTGCTGGTTCAGACGGGCCCCGGGCTGGCTGTGGGGCGTGCTGGTGCAGACGGGCCCCGGGCTGGCTGTGGGGCGTGCTGGTGCAGACGGGCCCCGGGCTGGCTGTGGGGCGTGCTGGTGCAGACGGGCCCCGGGCTGGCTGTGGGGCGTGCTGGTGCAGACGGGCCCCGGGCTGGCTGTGGGGCGTGCTGGTGCAGACGGGCCCCGGGCTGGCTGTGGGGCGTGCTGGTGCAGACGGGCCCCGGGCTGGCTGTGGGGCGTGCTGGTGCAGACGGGCCCCGGGCTGGCTGTGGGGCGTGCTGGTGCAGACGGGCCCCGGGCTGGCTGTGGGGCGTGCTGGTGCAGACGGGCCCCGGGCTGGCTGTGGGGCGTGCTGGTGCAGACGGGCCCCGGGCTGGCTGTGGGGCGTGCTGGTGCAGACGGGCCCCGGGCTGGCTGTGGGGCGTGCTGGTGCAGACGGGCCCCGGGCTGGCTGTGGGGCGTGCTGGTGCAGACGGGCCCCGGGCTGGCTGTGGGGCGTGCTGGTGCAGACGGGCCCCGGGCTGGCTGTGGGGCGTGCTGGTGCAGACGGGCCCCGGGCTGGCTGTGGGGCGTGCTGGTGCAGACGGGCCCCGGGCTGGCTGTGGGGCGTGCTGGTGCAGACGGGCCCCGGGCTGGCTGTGGGGCGTGCTGGTGCAGACGGGCCCCGGGCTGGCTGTGGGGCGTGCTGGTGCAGACGGGCCCCGGGCTGGCTGTGGGGCGTGCTGGTGCAGACGGGCCCCGGGCTGGCTGTGGGGCGTGCTGGTTCAGACGGGCCCCGGGCTGGCTGTGGGGCGTGCTGGTGCAGACGGGCCCCGGGCTGGCTGTGGGGCGTGCTGGTGCAGACGGGCCCCGGGCAGGCTGTGGGGCGTGCTGGTGCAGACGGGCCCCGGGCTGGCTGTGGGGCGTGCTGGTTCAGACGGGCCCCGGGCTGGCTGTGGGGCGTGCTGGTGCAGACGGGCCCCGGGCTGGCTGTGGGGCGTGCTGGTGCAGACGGGCCCCGGGCTGGCTGTGGGGCGTGCTGGTGCAGACGGGCCCCGGGCTGGCTGTGGGGCGTGCTGGTTCAGACGGGCCCCGGGCTGGCTGTGGGGCGTGCTGGTTCAGACGGGCCCCGGGCTGGCTGTGGGGCGTGCTGGTTCAGACGGGCCCCGGGCTGGCTGTGGGGCGTGCTGGTGCAGACGGGCCCCGGGCTGGCTGTGGGGCGTGCTGGTGCAGACGGGCCCCGGGCTGGCTGTGGGGCGTGCTGGTGCAGACGGGCCCCGGGCTGGCTGTGGGGCGTGCTGGTGCAGACGGGCCCCGGGCTGGCTGTGGGGCGTGCTGGTGCAGACGGGCCCCGGGCTGGCTGTGGGGCGTGCTGGTGCAGACGGGCCCCGGGCTGGCTGTGGGGCGTGCTGGTTCAGACGGGCCCCGGGCTGGCTGTGGGGCGTGCTGGTGCAGACGGGCCCCGGGCTGGCTGTGGGGCGTGCTGGTGCAGACGGGCCCCGGGCTGGCTGTGGGGCGTGCTGGTGCAGACGGGCCCCGGGCTGGCTGTGGGGCGTGCTGGTGCAGACGGGCCCCGGGCTGGCTGTGGGGCGTGCTGGTGCAGACGGGCCCCGGGCTGGCTGTGGGGCGTGCTGGTGCAGACGGGCCCCGGGCTGGCTGTGGGGCGTGCTGGTGCAGACGGGCCCCGGGCTGGCTGTGGGGCGTGCTGGTGCAGACGGGCCCCGGGCTGGCTGTGGGGCGTGCTGGTGCAGACGGGCCCCGGGCTGGCTGTGGGGCGTGCTGGTGCAGACGGGCCCCGGGCTGGCTGTGGGGCGTGCTGGTGCAGACGGGCCCCGGGCTGGCTGTGGGGCGTGCTGGTGCAGACGGGCCCCGGGCTGGCTGTGGGGCGTGCTGGTGCAGACGGGCCCCGGGCTGGCTGTGGGGCGTGCTGGTGCAGACGGGCCCCGGGCTGGCTGTGGGGCGTGCTGGTGCAGACGGGCCCCGGGCTGGCTGTGGGGCGTGCTGGTGCAGACGGGCCCCGGGCTGGCTGTGGGGCGTGCTGGTGCAGACGGGCCCCGGGCTGGCTGTGGGGCGTGCTGGTGCAGACGGGCCCCGGGCTGGCTGTGGGGCGTGCTGGTGCAGACGGGCCCCGGGCTGGCTGTGGGGCGTGCTGGTGCAGACGGGCCCCGGGCTGGCTGTGGGGCGTGCTGGTGCAGACGGGCCCCGGGCTGGCTGTGGGGCGTGCTGGTGCAGACGGGCCCCGGGCTGGCTGTGGGGCGTGCTGGTGCAGACGGGCCCCGGGCTGGCTGTGGGGCGTGCTGGTGCAGACGGGCCCCGGGCTGGCTGTGGGGCGTGCTGGTGCAGACGGGCCCCGGGCTGGCTGTGGGGCGTGCTGGTGCAGACGGGCCCCGGGCTGGCTGTGGGGCGTGCTGGTGCAGACGGGCCCCGGGCTGGCTGTGGGGCGTGCTGGTGCAGACGGGCCCCGGGCTGGCTGTGGGGCGTGCTGGTGCAGACGGGCCCCGGGCTGGCTGTGGGGCGTGCTGGTGCAGACGGGCCCCGGGCTGGCTGTGGGGCGTGCTGGTGCAGACGGGCCCCGGGCTGGCTGTGGGGCGTGCTGGTGCAGACGGGCCCCGGGCTGGCTGTGGGGCGTGCTGGTGCAGACGGGCCCCGGGCTGGCTGTGGGGCGTGCTGGTGCAGACGGGCCCCGGGCTGGCTGTGGGGCGTGCTGGTGCAGACGGGCCCCGGGCTGGCTGTGGGGCGTGCTGGTGCAGACGGGCCCCGGGCTGGCTGTGGGGCGTGCTGGTGCAGACGGGCCCCGGGCTGGCTGTGGGGCGTGCTGGTGCAGACGGGCCCCGGGCTGGCTGTGGGGCGTGCTGGTGCAGACGGGCCCCGGGCTGGCTGTGGGGCGTGCTGGTGCAGACGGGCCCCGGGCTGGCTGTGGGGCGTGCTGGTGCAGACGGGCCCCGGGCTGGCTGTGGGGCGTGCTGGTGCAGACGGGCCCCGGGCTGGCTGTGGGGCGTGCTGGTGCAGACGGGCCCCGGGCTGGCTGTGGGGCGTGCTGGTGCAGACGGGCCCCGGGCTGGCTGTGGGGCGTGCTGGTGCAGACGGGCCCCGGGCTGGCTGTGGGGCGTGCTGGTGCAGACGGGCCCCGGGCTGGCTGTGGGGCGTGCTGGTGCAGACGGGCCCCGGGCTGGCTGTGGGGCGTGCTGGTGCAGACGGGCCCCGGGCTGGCTGTGGGGCGTGCTGGTGCAGACGGGCCCCGGGCTGGCTGTGGGGCGTGCTGGTGCAGACGGGCCCCGGGCTGGCTGTGGGGCGTGCTGGTGCAGACGGGCCCCGGGCTGGCTGTGGGGCGTGCTGGTGCAGACGGGCCCCGGGCTGGCTGTGGGGCGTGCTGGTGCAGACGGGCCCCGGGCTGGCTGTGGGGCGTGCTGGTGCAGACGGGCCCCGGGCTGGCTGTGGGGCGTGCTGGTGCAGACGGGCCCCGGGCTGGCTGTGGGGCGTGCTGGTGCAGACGGGCCCCGGGCTGGCTGTGGGGCGTGCTGGTGCAGACGGGCCCCGGGCTGGCTGTGGGGCGTGCTGGTGCAGACGGGCCCCGGGCTGGCTGTGGGGCGTGCTGGTGCAGACGGGCCCCGGGCTGGCTGTGGGGCGTGCTGGTGCAGACGGGCCCCGGGCTGGCTGTGGGGCGTGCTGGTGCAGACGGGCCCCGGGCTGGCTGTGGGGCGTGCTGGTGCAGACGGGCCCCGGGCTGGCTGTGGGGCGTGCTGGTGCAGACGGGCCCCGGGCTGGCTGTGGGGCGTGCTGGTGCAGACGGGCCCCGGGCTGGCTGTGGGGCGTGCTGGTGCAGACGGGCCCCGGGCTGGCTGTGGGGCGTGCTGGTGCAGACGGGCCCCGGGCTGGCTGTGGGGCGTGCTGGTGCAGACGGGCCCCGGGCTGGCTGTGGGGCGTGCTGGTGCAGACGGGCCCCGGGCTGGCTGTGGGGCGTGCTGGTGCAGACGGGCCCCGGGCTGGCTGTGGGGCGTGCTGGTGCAGACGGGCCCCGGGCTGGCTGTGGGGCGTGCTGGTGCAGACGGGCCCCGGGCTGGCTGTGGGGCGTGCTGGTGCAGACGGGCCCCGGGCTGGCTGTGGGGCGTGCTGGTGCAGACGGGCCCCGGGCTGGCTGTGGGGCGTGCTGGTGCAGACGGGCCCCGGGCTGGCTGTGGGGCGTGCTGGTGCAGACGGGCCCCGGGCTGGCTGTGGGGCGTGCTGGTGCAGACGGGCCCCGGGCTGGCTGTGGGGCGTGCTGGTGCAGACGGGCCCCGGGCTGGCTGTGGGGCGTGCTGGTGCAGACGGGCCCCGGGCTGGCTGTGGGGCGTGCTGGTGCAGACGGGCCCCGGGCTGGCTGTGGGGCGTGCTGGTGCAGACGGGCCCCGGGCTGGCTGTGGGGCGTGCTGGTGCAGACGGGCCCCGGGCTGGCTGTGGGGCGTGCTGGTGCAGACGGGCCCCGGGCTGGCTGTGGGGCGTGCTGGTGCAGACGGGCCCCGGGCTGGCTGTGGGGCGTGCTGGTGCAGACGGGCCCCGGGCTGGCTGTGGGGCGTGCTGGTGCAGACGGGCCCCGGGCTGGCTGTGGGGCGTGCTGGTGCAGACGGGCCCCGGGCTGGCTGTGGGGCGTGCTGGTGCAGACGGGCCCCGGGCTGGCTGTGGGGCGTGCTGGTGCAGACGGGCCCCGGGCTGGCTGTGGGGCGTGCTGGTGCAGACGGGCCCCGGGCTGGCTGTGGGGCGTGCTGGTGCAGACGGGCCCCGGGCTGGCTGTGGGGCGTGCTGGTGCAGACGGGCCCCGGGCTGGCTGTGGGGCGTGCTGGTGCAGACGGGCCCCGGGCTGGCTGTGGGGCGTGCTGGTGCAGACGGGCCCCGGGCTGGCTGTGGGGCGTGCTGGTGCAGACGGGCCCCGGGCTGGCTGTGGGGCGTGCTGGTGCAGACGGGCCCCGGGCTGGCTGTGGGGCGTGCTGGTGCAGACGGGCCCCGGGCTGGCTGTGGGGCGTGCTGGTGCAGACGGGCCCCGGGCTGGCTGTGGGGCGTGCTGGTGCAGACGGGCCCCGGGCTGGCTGTGGGGCGTGCTGGTGCAGACGGGCCCCGGGCTGGCTGTGGGGCGTGCTGGTGCAGACGGGCCCCGGGCTGGCTGTGGGGCGTGCTGGTGCAGACGGGCCCCGGGCTGGCTGTGGGGCGTGCTGGTGCAGACGGGCCCCGGGCTGGCTGTGGGGCGTGCTGGTGCAGACGGGCCCCGGGCTGGCTGTGGGGCGTGCTGGTGCAGACGGGCCCCGGGCTGGCTGTGGGGCGTGCTGGTGCAGACGGGCCCCGGGCTGGCTGTGGGGCGTGCTGGTGCAGACGGCTCAGGAGTAGTAAGAATTGCTACTTGGTGACATGGGGCTGGCAGCTCAGGAGTAGTAAGAATTGCACTTGGTGACATGGGGCTGGCACCTCTGTGGAGCCAGGCCAGGGGAGGGGTGAGCCCAGCCTGGGGCTGTGGGTAGGGCAGGGTCTACCTCTTTCCCCCAAGCTGGGGGTGAGACATCCTGTCCCTCCAGGCTCTTCCCTGGGGGGCAGGAGGGGATTGTGCCCATGGGGAGCCAGGTGACTCATCCAGCAGCGTGTGCTCTGTTCAGGATGAGGACGGCCAGGAGCTGTCTGACGAGGACATTGCAGCCGAGACAGACACCTTCATGTTTGAGGGTGAGGCATCGCTCTGGGGAGGGGGTGGGGGGCTCTCCTGCTGACCTTGCTGCCTTTTGGGGGAAGGGTCTCCACGGATACTGAAGGTGAGGCAGAAGCCAGGCTCAGTTCCTGGCTCTGAGTGACCTGGGCGTGTCTCTCCAAGAAATGGAGCTAAGACAGGTGTAACCCCTTGCCCCTGAGCACCGCCAGACAGTCCCAGAAATGGAGGAGGGCAGATGCTCAGTGTCACCCCACTCGCCCCCCCATGCACCAGGAGCTTGGAGTTCCCAGCTGGTGCTTCCAGAGGGTCCCGTGGAGCAAGGCTCCAGAGGAGGTGCTGGCAGGGGGAGCTGAACTGGGCATGGAGTCCCTCTCTGCCCCCAGTGGCTCTCACCTGGCGCTCACCTGTCCCCATAGGCCATGACACCACAGCCAGTGGCCTCTCCTGGGTACTGTATAACCTGGCGCGTCACCCCAGTTACCAGGAGCGCTGCCGAGAGGAGATCAAGGACTTACTGCAGTACAAGGAGTTGGAGGAGATTGAATGGTGAGATGGCTGCTCTGGCTAACCCAGGACCACAAGCTCCAGGGTGGCCTCCCGCACCCTTTAGGCTATGTCTATGCTACAGAGTTTTCTCAGAAAAATTTGCAGAGCATCCACATCTCAAGTGCATTTTTGTGCAAAAAAATCAAAAGAACAGAGGGGTTTTTCTGGCAGAGGTATTCCTCATTCTACAAGGAAGAAGCCTTTTTGCGCAAGAGCTCTTTCTCAAAAAGGCATGTGTGGATGGGAAGAGGAAAAAACACAGGTGTCCTAATGGCCATTCTGTGCATAGCAATCAGAGCTTACTTTCGAGAGAGCGTCCGTGCAGTCTGGACGCTCTTTGCGCAAAAGCCCATCGCTTTTTCGATGCACTTTTGCAGTGTGGACGTGCTGTTGTGCAAGAAGTTTTTGTGAAAGATCTCTTCCGATAAAAGCTTCTTGTGCAAGAAGCCTGCAGTCTAGACGTAGCCTTAGTCCCAGCACAACCCCCACCCTCCTTATGAGGGTTAGCACAGCTGCTGTCCTCTCCATTCCCCCCATCTTTGCCCAGCACTGGGTCCCTCCATGTCAGCCAGCCCTACGAACTGGAGTGATACCCCTGCAAGATGGGCCTAGGCTGCTCCCTAGTGCCCAAGGGCCTTGCCATTCAGGTGTGCATGCCACTGTCCAGCCCTTGGAGGGTCACACATCCCCTCAGGGCCACCTCCATGCAGATACAAGTCTGTCCCAGCCGCAGCAGCTGGCTCATGGGCTCGCACTGGGCCCCTGGGGACAGCATTGAGCTCTGCTCTCTGTAGGGAGGACCTGTCCCAAATGCCCTTCTGCACCATGTGCATCAAGGAGAGTCTGCGCCTGCACCCACCCGTCACTGCCGTGTCCCGGCGCTGCACCGAGGACATCAAAATGCACGACGGACGCATCCTCCCCAAAGGTACCAGCCTCCTTCCCTGCCCCCAGTCAGGGGCACGGCACGACAGCTGGGCCCATAACTCCCGATGCACTCAACCCCTCCCTTCCCCTCTGCTCTCTGTAATGAGGCCGTTTCCTCTTTGGTAGGGAACATCTGTCTCATCAGTATCTATGGGACACATCACAACCCTGCTGTCTGGCCGGAGCCCCAGGTATCTCTCTGGTCACTTATTCTACCCCTTTGGCTCTTGCTGCACCCCACCACCACCTCCAGCATTGCAGTAGGGGGCGCTGTGCTGCAGGGAGCAGGGCTGGGAGGCTCAGTAGGGGGCGCTGTCCCCTGGGAGTCACTGCCAATCCAGTGTGCCCCAGCGTGGCACTGAGGGTGAAGTGCCATAAGTGTAGCAGCTTCCTCTTCCCAGTGACCTTCCCAGAGAGGAAGACACCTAGTGGGGAGTGAGGGTTGCACCCCCACTCACACTGGGGCAGCCGGCTCTGAGTACTGGAGGGAAGCAGGACCATCCCCAGTGCATGGCCCCAATGGGCAGCCCAGGGAGGGCACCTTTGCTCCCACTTTGTCTCAGGGACCCCAGCCCTGCCCCCACCCTCCCCTTACCATGCCCTGTGCTTGCTGCTCCAGGTTTATAACCCACTCCGCTTCGACCCAGAGAACTCCCAGAACCGGCCCCCTCTGGCCTTCATGCCCTTCTCTGCTGGACCCAGGTAACCTGCCTGCAGGCTCAGATCCCCAGGTTGCACAAACTGCCCCATTTTGCCTACCACTTAGTGGCTCCCTGCTGGCACCCTGGCTGCTGCAGTGAAGCATTGTGGGATACCCAGGAGATGGCCTCTGGTCAATGGTGCCATCAGCTGTAATTGCTGAGGATCTTCCAGAGGGGGTTAGGCTCTCCACAGTGTCCATCTGTCCACACATGCAGTGGGTTCTGGGCTGTCTGTCCCTGCTCCCGCATCCCAGCCTCTCCTGATACGTGGTTTCCAGCCTCGTCCCCTGCAGGGCCCTGGCTGGGTGAGGGCACCAGCTGACAGACACCCCTTACTCTCCTGCAGGAACTGCATCGGGCAGAACTTTGCTATGGCAGAGATGAAGGTGGTGCTGGCGCTGACGCTGCTGCGCTTCGCCGTGCGGCTGGATGAGAGCAGGCCCGTGCAACGCAAACCCGAGCTGATCCTGCGCAGCGAGAACGGGCTGTGGCTGCATCTGGAGCCGCTAGGCCCAGCCATGAGAGCCAGTCCCCCGCACCATGCTCCTAAGGCCCACGCAGCTCCCAGTTCATAGGGGTGGGGAATACAGCCTTCTCGGGCCTGCCAAGCTGAGGACCAGGTGGGGGTCCTGGTGGCCTCAGGGGTTAGCAGACACCTGGTAATCAGCCTTCTTCTCTCTCTTACGACAGGGGCCCTGTGGGTCTGGGCATGGGGCTCCCAAGGTGCTGCAGGCTCCTTTCAGACACCAGCTGCAGAGCCTTTCCCCTGCCTCTGAGAGCAAGGGCCAAAAGTGCCTTTTCTCAGCCACATCACAGTAGAAATGGAACCCTGGCATCCCGGCTCCCAAATCTGCCCATGCACAGCCCAGGCAGCCCCCTGGCCAGGTGCCCAGCAGCTCAGACACTATCCTAGGAGTTAGGAGACCCATGTTCAATTCCCTGCTCTGCCACAGGACCTTGCATGGCCTTGGGCATAAGAACGGCCATACTGGGGCAGACGAAAGGTCCATCTAGCCCAGTATCCTGTCTGCCAACAGGGGTCAGTGCCAGATGCCCCAGAGGGAGGGAACACAGCAGGTAATCCCCACGTGATCCCTCCCCTGTTACTCATTTCCAGACAAATGGGCAAGTCACTCAGCCTCTGGGCCTCAGCTCCCCTTGCGGCCCTCTGCGCCCAAGAGTGAAGGTAAATGCACTCGGGAGGTGAAGTGGTGGAGGAACCAAGAACACATGCTGAGGGCTCTGAAGTGAATCAGTGCCTCCCTGCCCCATGCCCTGATGTTGCTGCTTTGAGGCTGCCTGGAGCTGAGGGTCTGGTCTGGTCTGTTTCTAACACCATCCCCAAAGGGTAGGCATCTCCCTTCCCGGCACCTCCTCCTCACTCCTTCACTCAGCAATCCACCTACCTTGCCCCAGGCCTGGGGCATGACCAGCCAAGAGGCCTGCAGGCAGGTGGCTTAGTACTCCAGCCAGTCTTCCAGGGGAGCCTCCAATGGCCTGGGTGAGAGCTAGCAAAGGCCATTTCTCACTCTGCTTTGGCCCAGTACGGGTGGCTTTGGGGTGGGGCAGCTGCTTAGCAATCACAACCTGCTACCTCCAGATACCTAGACAAGTTGGGGCAGGGAAGCTATAAGAGCCTTTGTTTCCTTGTAGTCAGATGTTTGCAGCATGTGGCCCAGGGAGACCGAGCAATACAAGTTTTGTGTAGTGTTGTATCTGCCTTGCTGAGCACAGCCATTCCCCTTATGCACTGATATGCACACAGCCCAGCAGTGACTGAGCCTTTAGCAGAAGGCAAGAAACACCCATAATGCACTTGGCTGGCTCCCTCCTGACCCCGGGCATGGCCAACTCTTGCCCTGCAGCATGAACTTGGCCCAGTGCTGGGGAGGTAGAGCCACTACCAGACTGGGCCTAGGAGGATCTGGGTGCAGACCCTGCAGGACCCACTCCCTGCCCCAGGGTGCTCTGGGGCTCAAAGAGACAACTTCTTTGGGCATGGACCTGAACTGGAAGGACTGGAAACAGAGACCGTTGGTTTCGTGCTATTTCTAAGTTTGAGCAAGGCAGGCTATGACTGTGTCAGGCCCAAGGCCCCTGCTGTAGGTGTCTTGATTTGGCCCTGGGATCCAGTCTCAGGCATTTGGGATCTGTCCACACAATCCAACCATAGGATTTCAGGCTCTGACCCCAGCTGTGCAGTGACAGGCTCTAGCCCTGGGCCCACCACTATTCCAGCCCCTGCTGTCTCCTCTGGCCCTAGCATCAGCTGGGCACTGCATCCCCTGGTTGCAGGGCTTCAAACCCCAGGATCCAGCCATGGGCTTCAGGCTGGGGCCACCAGGTGAGAGGAGAGAGGCTCATGTCCCAGGCTGCTCTGCTTCCTCTGCCATGGGTTTTGGCAGCATGCTCAATCCACCAGCCATGGGGCTTCAGGCTTGGCTCCTGGGACCCAAGTGCAAGGCTTTGGGCTCTCAGCAGTGCTCCCTAGAAGCAGGGTGCTTGTGCAGCTGCTCAAGAGAGATTCCAGTACTGCCCAGCTGATTAGCAGTGTGCCCACAGGTTTTTGTTTCTAGTGCACGTGCACATGTCTCAGTACACATAAAAATTATTCTGCATGTGGATGGAACATGGACTCTCGGGCTCTGGTGCCTGGTCATGCAGCTATGAGTACAGGCCTCCAGTTCACCCTCATCAACCCTGGCCCCCACTGTCTCTTTACCCAACTCCCCATCCAAGTCTTAATTTGTCTCCAGGCTTGCCAAGGTTGAGTGTGCTGTGAAAGGTGGTATTTGCATGTTTGTTAATGTTGCTTTTCACAAGGAATTTACTTGTGAACATTAAGGTCTTGTCTACACTGGCTTGTTTTGTTACCAAAAAATGCCCTTTGGCAACAAAAACCTCTGTGCATTCACATTACAGTGCGATAAATGTTGCAACATATGGCTTTTTTTGGCAACAGAAAACTTCTAGCTCCGTGAGGGACTTTAGTCTATGCGCTGCCAACAGTGATGCAGGGAGCACTAGGTAGGATTTTGTCAAGTTATTGGACTCCAGCATGTATCCCACAATGCCCCATTTAGCCACTCTGGACATCACCGTGAACTCCGCTGCCCTTCAGCCATATAGGCTGTGTCTACACTGGCAAGTTTTTCCGCGAAATCATTTGATTTTGCGGAAAAACTTGCCAGCTGTCTACACTGGCCACTTGAATTTCCGCAAGAACACTGACGATCTCATGTAAGATCATCAGTGTTCTTGCGGAAATACTGTGCTGCTCCCGTTCAGACAAAAGCCCTCTTGCGCAAATCATTTGTGCAAGAGGGCCAGTGTAAACAGCACAGTACTGTTTTGCACAAAAAAGCCCCTATCGCGAAAATGGCGATCGGGGCTTTTTTGTGGAAAACTGCGTCTAGATTGGCCACGGACGCTTTTCCGCAAAAAGTGCTTTTGCGGAAAAGCATCCTGCCAATCTAGACGCGCTTTTCCGAAAATGCTTTTAATGGAAAAGTTTTCCATTAAAAGCATTTTCGGAAAATCATGCCAGTGTAGACGTAGCCATAATGTTTACAGGTAAGCAGATGCTCCCCTCCTATCTGGAAACCCGTGAACTTGTCCTTGTAGGTGCAGCTCAGCAGGTTCTTGTGGAAAACCATCTGACCACTACTCACACAGCAGGTGCAGTAGCTGCCTCTGTAGGGGGATGATAAGATCATCTTTCATACCCAATAGAAGCTTATGTGGCTTCAATGCCAGATTTTTAAAATTTGGTTCTGGCACTCCCTGCTGGTAGGTTTGAGATACGTCTACTTTGGGAAACCATTTGCTGTCAGTTCTGCAACTACATCTTATAGTTTAGCAATGGGATGTTGGTCCATTTTCAGCCTGGGACTTATGGTAATACTACAGTCCCACAAATTCCTCGGCTGCCATCACTCTTTAGGGTACACACAACTGTGGCAGCCCATTCAATGAACTTGAACTTCCAGTTTTGCAGTTCCTCTGTTTGATTTTCTACTTTCTCTCTCAGAACATATGGCACAGGTCTGTGTCACAATCCACAGGAAAGCATGATGGCTCCAGCTTTGGAAAAGTCTCTGGGAAAGCCCCCTACGGGCCTTACTCTTCCTTCAAAGAAAGCACAAGGCTTCACTTCTTCTTCAGGCTGGACCGCCGGGCCTTCAGCCCCCTGCTTCACACCCACTCAGCAACTCCAACAGAGGCAGAGCCCTGAGGGAGACTTGTCCCACCTCAGTGAGCAATGCATCTCCTCTGCCAGCATCCGCAGGGACAGCCAGCCAGCGCCATCACACATGGGTGCTTATTTGTTGGCTAGAACACAGCACAGGAAACCCTTGGCTAGCACAGAGAAAAGGAAGTGACAGCAATGTCCAGCCTGGTCAGCACAGAACCCAAAGCCCTGTCACTCGTCTGTCCCTGTTCAGATGTGTGCCCAGAATCCCTCAGCAGCCAACTCTAAATGGCCCCTTGGCACCTCCCCAGTCCTTGGTGCTCCAGCTGGGCAAACGCTGCTTGGCTTTCTGCTAAGAGTGGGCCATCCATGATCACTGGTACCAAAGTTCAGGGACTGGGTTTGTCATTGTCTTCTCAAGAACTCCATTGGCACAAGCTAAGCCCCAGACAGCTAGGAGTCATTCACACAGGAGTCTCTGAGCCTCTGCAAAGAGCAAACCACACTTTTTACCCCCTAGGATAACCCTGCAGCTCATAGGGGAAATTGAGGTGCCATAACAAATATTACAGAAAATTCCTACTTTGTCATAGTCTCACCTATAGGATTGTGGGCACGTCTGTGTCAGACGCAACCAGCCTTGTTCCTGTGCCTTTGACCAATTCCATCTCTGAACTGCAGACAGCTCTGTAGTTTTCTTTCTGTTCTCCTTCTCTGTATGGCATACGGTGCACCACCCCCCATTCCAGCCAAATGTTGAATAGTCACTTACTGTCTATCAGTGGTGGTAGGGGGTGGCATTTATTTCAATTGCAATTAACTCTAGTGGGAAACAGCTACCTTTCTCTAGTGCAGTAACTGGGAGACTGCCTATTACTGCAGTTCTGTAAAAGCACTTCAGTATTTCTCAATCGTCGCCAAGGGAATGTTCTTTGCAGCCCCCTGAATGACCAAGACATACCCCTCCCCTGTCTCAAGCCATTGCCAACATCACAGATTTCCCTTTGAATTAGGGTAATGAGGGAGATGATGCATCCAACACTATGTCATTGCCACCTTTACCCTTTGAGGTGGCCTCCAACCCAACGGGGCGAGGTTATTTTCAGATTTGGGTGCATTTTTCTTTGTGGAACCAAACAGAGCAAGCTCCATGGCTCCTTCTCCTGGCAGTTTCTTGGTATATACAACATTCAACAGTGTCCCTCTTCATGCAGGATGTTTACTCAAACTGAAAATTGTAGTAGGGTCACCAATGTAGTAGGTCAGGATTTACTGTTGTGGTGTCCTGACAGGTCTCCTGCTCCATTGATGATGATAACCAGAAGGCTGTGTGCGTGTGTGCTCAGTGATATGAGCCATGTGCCATGTTAACTTGTGCAATTAGTCAACACAGCAGACTCCAGGAGAGCCCCCAAAGACTACAAACCAGATAAGAATCAAAGGTGCCTGGCCCGGTTTATTATTAAGCAAAGTACAGTAATAGTTGTCAGACTCTACTGAACCACTACGCATATATACCTGTAACCAGGGTGCCCAGGCCAGCGGTGCCCTAGGCAGCTGCGTAGCTCGCCAAGGCTCACAGGCCGCCCTGCCTGTAGCAATGGACTCAGCTCAGTCAGTGGGAGGTCCCACTACCCCCTCAGCTGGACAAAGACTGTCCCCCAAGACACTACTTTATATGCAGGTACAAACAAGTTACACATCACTCCTGACGTGTCAGGTTACTACTCTCTGATGCTACTTAGACGCTACCCATCCCCCTGTACCTTGTGGTTCGATCAGAACATTTCTATCCATAATGCTGTCATTGTAGACCCTTTCCTGAACCTGGGTTGGTAGCTGTGGAGCGTGTGGGTACCAAAGTATTTCTTAATTAGCTGGTGGTACCATCCTTTTGGAATGTACCTTTCAACTTATAACCAGTACCAATTACTCTTCTACCCCAGGCCTATTACCACTTACTGTTTTACACTCTCAGCCCTGTTCCTGCCAAGTTCTGTGAGCAGGGGCCACCTCTTGCTCACAGTTTTGCTTTGCTTTATATTAGCCAAGTTTTGTTCATTGTTAGCTAGGCCTCAAACCAGGCCTGTGCTACATGGACTTTGGTTACAGGCCCTCATCTTACTACATCCTCCAATTTGTCTAGGTCACTCTGGACCCTATCTCTACCCTCCAGTGTACCTACTTCTCCCCCTAGCTTAGTGTCATCTGCAAACTTGCTCGTACCCAAATCCAGCTCCTTCAGCCAGCAGGGGCTGTTATGCTTTTCCCGCCCACTCTGAGTAGCCATGTTGCTCTCCTAGTGCCAGCGAACTGTCTGCTCCCCAGCTCTGGGCATCCTTGCAGCCGGACTGGGGAGAACTTCTGCTAGGGAGCTGCCTCCCTCTCCTAGCTTCTCCGGACCCCTCTCAGAGTGCAGGTGGGAAGAGAGACAGATGGGGTTGAGTGCTAGGAGGGCAGGGGCCTGTACAAGGGTACAGAGGGGATGAAGGGTGGGCTCAGAAGAGGGAAATAAGTGGAGTGTGAACAGGGCAGGGTGGGTGTGCAGGGAGGCAAGTAGTGCTCAGGGGTCTCTCCCACCCTGGGACTCAAGGAGTCTCCTCTGAGGAACCAGCTGTGTTTCTGGAGTGCATTTTGAACCCCAGATGATCATAGATAGTCTGGGGCCGATGGGTCCCTGCTGTAGGCTGAACCCTGGGGAGCAATGTGGGGTTCCCCAAGGAGGATCTGGGGCTAGCTTCCAAAACTTTGCTCTGTTTCTTTTCAAAATGGCCACCACCTCCCACTGTAGTGAGACTGTCCTCATCTAAGATAGCCACCATTTCCCTACATCCTTTGCAGGAAGTGAAGAGGACACTCCTAGTGAACACGGACATTACCAGTGGGATGGAAGCCAGACTGCCATCAGCGGTGATGAGAGCAGGTGATTCTAGGGTCAGGATAAGGGCTTGATCTGATATGTGGGGAGAAAGGATTGTGAGGGTGGGGCAGAGCGTCAGACTGGGGCTATCAGAAAATGGTGCCAAAGAAAAGAACCTGGGAGCAGACAAGGCAGCTGTGGGGATAAGAAAAATGAAGTGGGAGGAATGAGATGATTATGAGACCAAGAGGACGGGATAAATTGGAATATTGAGGTAGGTCAGGACTGGAGAGATTCCAGCCTCAAGGGCTAGTGAATATATAATGGGAGCAGCCACAGGCTTTGTGCATGCATTTCAGATTGAATGTTCACCCTTCAGTGATTGTGGGGTAGGCTGCTTCCTGAAGGATAAAGAATCAGAAATCAGATCTAAATCTGTATTTATTAAACAGGCTGATTACATCCTGTACAAACCCAGACTGGCAGATGGGCCATGCCAAACTAAACAGACACTGGCAGCTGCAGGGTGGGGAAGAGGCAGAACACCCCCTACCTGCAGGATTACTAACAGGATGGCAGCAGGTGTCCTGGTACTTCCATGATTGATTGATTGAGGGCAGCAGGGTCTTATTTAGAGTCTGTTAGAAGTGAATCAGCTAAATGGAAAGGTAAGGGGGGGGGGGTGAGATGGACAGGACAGGGGAGTAGATGTAGGTATGGAGTAATGCTTGAGATGGAGAGACAAGGGGAGTAGGAACAAACAGCCAGTCTGAGCGAGGCAGAGAAAGTCTAGTCACAACTGTAGGATGCTCTCTGAGGGTAAGTCTACACAGCAGGGCTAAAGCTGAAATAAGTTATGCAACTTCAGCTACATTAGTTATGTAGCTTAAGTTGAAATAGCTTATTTTGGTGTTTGGTGCTGTCTACACAGCAGGAAATCCAAGGAAGAGCACTCTTCCTCTGACTTCCCTTACTCCTTGTAAAATGAGAATTACAGAAGTCAGAGTAAGAAGTCCTCCAGCTTGACATTATTTTGACATTGTCAGAATAACTGCTTGTAGTATAGATGTAGACTATGTTATTTTGGGATAACATCAGTTATTCTGAAATAACAGTGTGTGCAGATATACACTGAATGTCCAAAGTGCCAAAGGTCCTTGCACTGGCTACTTCTGCCCCAACTGGCTAGTGCTGAGCAGTAAAGGTGATGCTTACTGGATAACCAGTTAGCCAGTTACCCGTTCACATCCCTAATATATATCCACTGACTAGAGCCAGTTACCTTGTCATAGAAGCTAATCAAGGTGGTCAGGCATGACTTGCCCTTAGAGAATCTATGTTGACTATTCCTGATCGCTTTCCCCAGTTCCAAGAGCCTCATAATGGATTCCTTGAGGATACCCTCTATGATTTTTCTGGGGACTGAGGTGAGGCTCACTGGTCTATAGTTTCTTGGATTGCCCTTCTTCCCTTTTTAAAGATGGGCACTGCATTTATCTTTTCCCAATCATCTGTGATCTCTCCTGATCTCCACGATTTTTCAAAGATAATGGCCAAAAGCTCTACAATGATATTTGCCAACTCCCTCAGGACCCTTGGATGTATTAAATCTGGAACCATGGTTTTATGTATATCTAGCTTTTCTAAATGGTTCTTAACCTGTTCTTTCTCCACTGAGGGCTGCCCACCTCCTTAGTATCATAGAATCCTAGGTCTGGAAGAGACCTCAGGAGGTCAAGTCCAGCCCCCTGCCCAAAGCAGGAGTAACCCTAACTAAATCAACCCAGGCAGGGCTTTGTCAAGCCAGGACTTAAAAACCTCTAGGGATGGAGATTCCACCACTTCCCTAGGTAACCCATTTCAGTACTTCACCACCCTTTTAGTGAAATAGTTTTTCCTAATATCCAACCTAGATATTATCCTTCCCATACTGTGCTGCCTAGTGCAGTAGTCTGGGAGATGACCTTGTCTGTGAAGACAGGCAAGAAAAGCATTGAGTACATCAACTTTTCCCACATCATCTGTCAGAGGGTTACCGCCCTCATCCAGTAAGGGTCCCACACCTTCACTGATAACCCTCTTTTTGCTAACATGCCTGTAGAAACCTTTCTTGTTACCTTCACCTCCCTTTGCTAGCTGCAATTTCAATTGCACTTTTGCCTTCCTTGCTCCCCTGCATTCTGGAGCAATATATTTATACTCCTCCCTAGTCACCTGTCCAAGTTTCCACTTCTTGTAAACTTCCTTTGTGTGTTTTAAGCTTACCATGGATTTCTCTGGTAAGCCACCTTGGTTGCCTACCATATTTGCTTTTCTTACTGCACATTGGGATTGTTTGTTCCTGTGCCTTCAATAAGGCTTCTTGAAAACACAGCCAGCTTTCCTATAGAGAGAAAATATCTAACAATGCTATTTGTGCATTACTAGGTGAAAATGTTAGTACTCTCAGTAATAATGGAAAAAAGAAAATAGTATTCAATAAATATTTCTGTTCAGTAGTTGGGGAAAAACAGATGACATAATTTCATCCTGTGGTGAAAATCACATTCTTTCCATTCCACTACTATTGCCAGAGGATGTTAAACAGAATCTCATATCAGACATTTTTAAAATCAGCAGGTCCAGAGAACTGGCATCCAAGAGTTTTAAAAGATTTGTCTAATAAGCTCACTGGCCCATTAACATTAATTTTGAATGTTTTACAATGTTGGAGAAATTCCAGAAAACAGGAAAAAAGCTAATGCTGTATCAGTTTTTAAAAATGCTTGGGATCTAGGATCCCCCGTGAACAGAGGCTACTGTTGTAGAGCAGCCTTTGTCTTCAGGGTGCTTGGCCTGCCATGGACAGAGGCTACTTTGCTGTGATTCCCCCACCCAACCCTCACTGCTGCCTTTTAAGCTGGCTCCACCCCAGCACCAGCTCCTGCTCCCCCCCGCCCCCCCTGATAGTGGCAGCAAGGGGGGGGAAATGCGTGTAGTTGAGAAGATTAACTGATAAGTCTAGGCTAATCAGTTAATCATATAGTCGACTACACGTTGACATCCATAGTAACTGATACAACTTAGTATGGATTTATGAAAAATAGATCCTGCCAACCTGATTTTATAACTTTTTGATGAGATTACAAGTTTGGTTGATAAAAGTAATAGTGTTGATAAATTATACTTAGTCAAATGCCTTACAGAAGATTTGGTGTCACACATTTGGATTAAAATACAAGAATATAAAATTAACATGGCACACATTAAATTGATTAAAATTGATTAATGGATTGGTCTCAACATGTAATTGTAAATTAGAAATTATCAATTGGGTGCATTACTGGTAGGGTCATATGGGGATTGGTTCTTTGTCTTATGGTATTTAAATTTTTTATCAATTACCTAGAAGAAAACATATAATCATCACTGATAAAATTTGCAGATGACATAAAAATTTAGGGAGTAGCAAATAAGGAAGAGGACAGGTCACTGATTCAATATGATACAGATCACTTGATAAACTGGGCATAAGCAAACTATGAGTTTTAATATGGCTAAACTTAAATGTAAATTAAGAATAAAGAACATAAGCTATTCTTACAAGATGGGCGGGGGGGGGGGGGGGGGGGTTCTGTCTTGGGAAGAAGGGACCCTGAGAGAAGTTTGGGTGTTGTGGTGGATAATCCGGTGAACATGAGCTCCCAATGTGACCCAGTGGCTAAATGAGCTTATACAATCCTGTGATGCACAAACAGAAGAATCTCAAGTAGGACTAGACAGTTGGTACTGGTGTGACCATTGCTGGAATCCTGTCTCCAGTTCTGGTGTCTAAGATTCAAGGATGTTGATAAATTGGAGACAGATTGGAGAGGAGCCACAAGAATGAAGTAAAGGATTAGAAAACATGCCTTAGGGTAATAGACCTCAATTTATTTAGTTTAACAAAGAAGAGGTAAAGGGAGGATTTAAGTACCTAAATGGGTAAGAACTTTTTAAACTAGCAGGCTACGTCTACACTGGCATGATTTTCCGAAAATGCTTTTCACGGAAAAGTTTTCCGTTAAAAGCATTTTCCGAAAAATCACGTCTAGATTGGCAGGATGCTTTTCCACAAAAGCACTTTTTGCAGAAAAGCGTCCGTGACCAATCTAGACACGGTTTTCCGCAAAAAAGCCCCAATCGCCATTTTCATGATCGGGGCTTTTTTGCGGAAAACGCTACTTTGCTGTCTACACTGGCCCTTTTGCACAAAAGTCTTTCGGAAAAAGACTTTTGCCTGAACGGGAGCAGCATAGTATTTCCAGAAAAGCACTGATGATTTTACAGGAGATTGTCAGTGCTTTTCCGGGAATTCAAGCGGCCAGTGTAGACAGCTGGCAAGTTTTTCCGCAAAATCAAATGATTTTGCAGAAAAACTTTCCAGTCTAGACACAGCCACAGAGAAAGAGATAACATGATCCAATGGCTGGAAGTTGAAATTCAAATTGAAAATAAAGTGTAAATTTTTAACAGTAAGGGTAATTTACCGCTGGAAAAAATTGCTAACGGTGATCACTGACAATTTTGAAATCAAAACGGGATAATTTTCTAAAAAAACCATGCTGTAGGAATTGTTTTAGGGATCTTCAATATTCTGTGTTATACCGGAGGTCAGATTAGAGGATCATACTGGTCCCCTTTTGTTTTAGAATTATTATGAAGTGTGCAATATAATTAATATAATCCCATCTCGACATTAGTGGATTCTTGATCACATGACCACACTAGTGCTCCATTACCTGGTTCCTGTTTGTGGTTTCTAACACTTCACGTTGTCAGGCTGACAGAGTGTTCCTTCTTTCAGCAGAATTCTGAGTCTCTTTAACAAGAAATTAAGGATGTAAAATCCTGATTAACCAGTTAACTGGCTAAATGTTAGGTTAACCTAACATTTAACCAGTTAACCAACTAAGCAGGATCCCAGGCAGGAGAATGCTCCAGCCTGGCTTGAGCAGGGGCTCCCACTCCCAGCAGGGCTGACTGCTGGCCTTTGGCTACAGGCTGGCTGCTTGTGCAGGGCTGACATCAGGGGACAGAGCCGCGCACTGCGGGCGGGGCCTGTTCCTGGGGAACCAGTTAACTATTACCCAGTAAGCATCAGCTGGTAAGGGTGATGTTTACTGGGAAATCTGTTAACTGGTTACCTGTTCACGTTCTTACAAGACAGGGGTCAGCAACCTATGGCTCTTGGACCATGCATTTCCCCAGCACCGCTTACTAGTAATTTTTTTAGCAGGCTGGCCAGCAGCCTAGCTCAGTCCCGGCCTGCACCTACCCCTGCTGCGGTTCTACATTGAAAGGATATTAGGAGGCAGACGGGTAGGCAGCCTGGCTCATGCTGGGTCTGGGTGCTCAGACCCCTCCCCCCAGACAGGGGCTGCCCGGTGACTACAGAACAGTCTGCTACCCAGTAAGAATTCATGAGAGTAATTGACTAGTCAGTTAACCGATATTTAACATCCCTGTAGGGACCCCAAAGCAGGATTCGCAGGGCTGACAGACTTTCTCAGGACCAAGCTGAAACTTTTGGGGCCAAAGCCTTAGCACCACTGCCTATGGCTGAAGACAGCCCCGGGGGAGGGGAGGAGGTGCAAGGCGTCCACGTCTTCTAGAGCCTCCCAGTCAAACGCGGAATTGGCCTCCCCTGCCTCTTCTAAGATGGCGGCACTGAGCAGTCGTCGCACCCCGATGGCGCATACACCTGCGCCACGACCATGGGGCGTGGCACCCCAAGAGGGTGCAGGCTGTGATATCATGCTGCGGGTGACGTAATCCAGCCGTGCCGCTGGGAGGAATCCACCCATGGCCTTGGCAAATGCCTCTCTCAACATGGCAGCCGCCAGGCCCGGTACTTGCCTCCCCTGCCTCTCCCAAGATGTCGCCGGCTGCAATGTCGCGCGCTCTGTGACGCGCTCCGGGCCGCCGAGGGAAGAGGGGCGGGGGAGCGGCCGAAGCGGCTCAGGCAGCGGCAGCAGCGGGACTGGCCGGGCCCCCGGAGGGGGGGGGGGGATTTAAAGGGACCATGTCCCCGGCGCTGCTGCTGCTGCGGAGGCCGGAGCCGGGCAGGAGGCGGCGGGGGCGGCGGCTGCAGCCGGGCCGCTGAGGAGCCCTGCGGGCCCGGCCCCCTGGGCTCCCGGGAGGCGGGGACGGCGCGTGACCGGGTGAGTGCCCGCGGGGAGCCTGGCCGGCCGGGAGACAAAGCGGAGCCGCGACAGGGACTCGGCACCCGTCCCGGCCTTGCGGGGAAGGCGGTGCGGAGCCCGGGGAGCGGCCCCGTCCGGGGTGCTGAAACCTGGCAGTGTGGGCGGGGACAGGGGCCCAGGCGGCCGGGCTGTCGAGGGGCGGGGGTAGGGCCCAGGCGGCCGGGGTGGGGACAGGGGCCCAGGCGGCGGGGCGGGGAGCGAGGGGAGATGCTGGGGGCCAGGTGTCCGGGGCGCAGAACAGCGGGTGCTGCGAGCAGGGACCCAGGTGTAAGTCGAGAGGTGTAAGAAAGGAGTCTGGGGGCCAGGGGAGATGAGAGAGGGGGGCAGGGACCAGGTGTCTGGTGAGGGGTCCAGGTGTCGGGTGGGAAGGGGAGATGCCAGGGATAAGGTACCCAGGTGTCTGGTGAGGGCAGCAAGGAGGGATGCTCGGGGTCCAGGTGTCGGGTGGGAAGGGGAGATGCCAGGGATAAGGTACCCAGGTGTCTGGTGAGGGTAGTTCTGGGTTTGGGGTCGCAGGTGTTCGAGGTAGGGAAAGGGGACAGTGAGGCAGGGAGGGGAACAAAGGAGGATGTGGAAGGGACAGTGGAGTGAATGCTATGGGGTGAAGTCCCACATGCCTGGAGGCTTGTGTCAGGGGCAAGGATGGAGGATGGCCTAGGCCTGGGAGCCCAGTGTCAGGGATTGCTGAGGTGACTGGGAACCAGGTTTCCCTTAGGAGGGTAGGTAGAACGGGGAATTGGTAGGTGTTCTGCAGTCGATGGTGCCCAGTAGTTGGGAAAATTATGGTGCTCCACAGAGTGAAGAAGCAGCAAGGCTGGTGCCCAGATATGAAGCAAGGAATGCTGCAGTGATAGAAGACAGGCACAGGAGTGAGGGGTAGACTGCTGAGCCAGGGAGGCTGGTACCTGGGAATGGATGCCAGGCATGCTGTGGTGCCAGAAGACAGGTTGGGGGCAGATTTCTGGGGTAGGAAGGGTAAGGAATAGTGGGCTGATACCACTCCAGGAAAGGAAACAAGAGGGAAGCTGATGTAAGCGCTCTCTTCCTGAGGAAGGGAGGCATGGGAGAGAGCCTCCCCTGACACCTATTATGAGCTGTCTAGGGCAGGGTTTGTTTGCCTTGTTACTTGTCCATATGGCTCCTTGTTTGGGCATCCTAGACCTTAACATAATGCCAAAAAGGATGAATATCACCCTACCAGGCAGCAAGTGCTTGGCATAAGGAGGGCTCTGGGATGTGATGGCTTGATACTGACAGGCCTAGCCCATACTTGGATTTTCTCTCTTGAGTTTTCTTCCATTGCTGCTACTGGTTCAACTCCACCAGTGGAAGCATTAGCATGGATACTGTGCCAGCAGCTGTTGGCATTCTAAACATAGCATAATCTAGAGCTGTACTGAGTAGGGTGCTTGAAATGCTGGGGGCTGTCATGACTGCATGCAGTAATGCTCCCAGTTCCTATGGATGGAGCACAGCTGTTGGTAACAAGGGTGAGAATTTAAAGGTGAGCCAAGACAGTTCCAAATCATTTGGCATTAGGTGCAGACCCCTTAAAGTAACACACCAGTGATGGGAGGAGAGAATCTCCCTGTTCAAGTTCTCATGCCTGTCACCATGCTGACTGAACTAGGGATGTGAATGACTAGTCGACTAGTCACTTGCCCCCCACCTTGCTACCTCTCTCAGAAAGAGGCAGCAATGGGGGACGGGGAGAGGAAAGGGTGCTTCAAAGTGGCAGTGCCGTGTGGAGCCCAGGGCCAGACCCCGGGCTCCATGCAGTGTTGCCGCTTTGAAACGCCGCAGGGAGCACAGGGCTGGTGGGGGACCGCTTGAGTCCCCCCTGCTGGCCCCATGCTCCCTGCAGCACTTTTGTCTTTGAAGTGTAGCAACAGCCCGGGGCTGTTGCTACACTTCAAAGGCGGAGGCGCCCTTACCAACTAATCCAATAGTTGATGCAAATTGCATCAACTATTTGATTAGCCAATTAATTTAAATTTAACATCCTTAGTCTGAACATCTTCCAGAAGGCACTAAGTGACAGACTTATCTGTTGGAAGCTTCTTCCTAGCCAGTGACTGGTTGGGTCATATCAGGCTTGCTGATGCAGCCTGTTATAAAGCAGCTTTCAGGGTTGCTGATGGTGCCTGAATGATTAAGTAGGGATGCTGATGTTGGGGATGAGTTGAGAGGGAGGCTGGTAATGCCCAAAAACTGAAGGCTTCTTGTGATGTAGTCAGGGGAAGTGATGAGGATCCTGGCAGGCTTGGTCAAAGAGGGCAACAGTTGGATGTACTTTTAAGGATGTGATGCTAGCAGGGTCCCATGGAGGGAGGTGGCCTCTCTGGTGTTGACAGGAATGCAGTGGGCATGCTCATCATCCTGAGAGGATGAAATAGCTGAATTATTTTGCTTTGTGCAGCCCTCTCCCCCTCATGAGTATAGGAATCTTCATTGTAGTTTGTTATGCAGCCTCCAAACGTGTTAGTTTTCTGCAAGCCTTGGATTTCTGTGTTGAGAGCCAGCAACTGCTTTGGCTGGAATTGGTGGGCTGGCAGAGAGGGAGAAGCTGGAGGGCTTTGGCAGCTGGTACGAGACAGTTGCAGGTTTTGGCATAGAAGGTCATGTTGGGTTTTAGTCCCAGATGTATTTCCTTTTTCTGGGTAACTTGACACTTGGCGGGGAAAAAGGGACAAATTCCTGCTTCTTCACCCCAGTAACTCTTGTCAGCCATTATTTGTCCCAGTGCCTGGCACTGCATGTGGCACTGACAATTGGCATGTTTGGATGTTTCTGCTAAGCTGATCAGCAGTGAAATAATTTGACAGAGTGTAGGAGTTTAAGTAGCAGAGTATAGCCCAATATAGTGAATAGGCCAATTCATTTACCCAGTATCCCTCCAGAGCAATTGTTTCAGGCTGTCTGCAGACTTGGGCATTGCTTATGCTTGGGATGTGTTATGAAGGCTTGGGATGTGTTATGAAGGCTTGGAACCAGAAGGGCTGGAATATTTTTTTATCTGGAGATTGAGGAGAAACTGACTGTAATTACGTAGCAACTTTAAAAAATAGTCTTCTGTTGTGCAGAAATGTTCATGGCCATGGAACCATAGAACCCTCTGGATAGTGGGAAGGTAATGTTGGCATCCTGAGAGGGACAGAGGTGCTTTGGGGGTAACTTTCACAGATAATGTTGTTGAAGTCCCTGAATACTTCTATCTCTGCTTATCCTACTGTAGCATGAAATCTTGAGAGAAGAAATCGCTCCCTGCCAAATTCTTCAGTAAGTTCATTGTCATGGAAGACCTCTGGAGCCAAATTCCCCAAGATCTTTGCACCAAAGAAGCTCAGATAATCCAAATATCAGCAAAGCCACTTACAGCTAAATGCTCAATGTTAGATTAGCCAGCCTGCCTAGCCTCAGTACTTGGATTGTAAGCAAAAGAGAAGAACTGTATCCTTTGGGGGTACATCCCTCTCCAGTTCCAGCTTTGGGGAGTGAAAAGCCTCTTGTCTGCTAAATTCTCTCATTAGTGTGATTTCCGAGAAAGTTTCATGCCATTTAGGGGGTAGGGGAGATGTCTTGCTGCTCATTTGATGTTTCTCTGCGGAAGGAAGTCTTATGGGATCCTGTCTGACTTGACTTTAGCCCCTGATGTGGCTTTGCCATTAAGGGGAGTGGGGAATTGTATTAGGAGCTTCCCAAGTTCCCTGAATTCTCATTAGGTTTGATTCCAGAATAATTTCTCTTATTTTCAACCTCCCTTCATTGACTCATCAATGGCTGCTTTGCATGTAATGTTACATTGCACAGGTTAAGTAATCCAGCTGATGCAAAAGTTAGAGTTCATTGACATTTAAATTGGCATGGGTCTGTGCCCACCTCTCTTATTAAAGGCTATTTTAAACTGTTTGGTGGTGTTAAGTCTGTACCAGGTTGTCACTTGTTCCCAGTATGGAGTGTGTCTTTGGGAAGAAGTGTGTCTAAGAGAAATTCATGAGCCCCTTGATGATCATGCAGCATCTCTATAGCAACTACAGCAAATCTTTCATGGCAGAGTAACATCAGGAAAGTGTTTGTGCCTATTTGTCCTAATTAAAAATAAGTTTAGCACCCTGTCTCCTGCTCCCCTTCCATGTCCAGCTGCTACCTCTTTCCTCCTGCTTTCTTCCATAGACTTTTCTTTCCACCTGGCAGCTTTGGATCTGGTGGTGACTTGCATGTCAGACCTGCTGTTGGCTCTGGGAGCAACCCTTATGCTGATTGTAGGCCATGTCTACACTACAACGCCTATGTTAGCTATGGTTGTAGGACCCTAGTGTAGACACAGCATAAATTGAGAGAAATCCTGTTCCTGGTACATACACTCTGATTCTTTGAACATTAGCTGCATTGACAGGAGTGCTGTTCTCTCAAAATCACTGCACTATTGTTTTTATTGGCATAGCTAAGTTAGGGATCTCATTTTTTTTCTACCTCTCCTACCCCATCATAGCTATCCCAGTTTAAGTTTTAAGTACCTGAGATGGCAGCATCAGTGTCCTGTGTTCTTATGTGCATAGGCCCTCAGAAAAGAACCTGGGTGCCTGAAGAAGCAATTGGAAAGACCTTAGTTCCATGTGACCTCTTGGCTCTCTGGACCAGCAGTATGTGCCTAGTGGATTCCACCATAGAGTATGCAGGGTGGGCAGCATGGGTGAAAAACTTTTCAGATGCGTAAAGGTGCATCTGTAACATTCCACTTACTAAGGTCTGGCATGGAAAAGCCATGTTTGGCTTTTAGGAAAGGAGGTGACTGTCCATACTTAATCATTTCATTGTGGGCATCCCACATGTCCAAGGCCCCTGCCAGCAGGGCATGAATCTTAACATCATTGCCCCGGGCCCTTGGGTTGTCTGCCAATGGTGACTTAACCATTTTAGCATTAAAATTCTCCCAGTTCTGAAGGTGAACGTGGCTGGAAAGAGGGTCCTGATGCTACCATTTGGCAAGAGGTGTTTTGTTGCAAATCTGGGACAAATGTACATCTGTTTGCATGGCTGGGGTGGGCTCTGTCTTGGCAAAAAGGGAAGATAGAAACATTTTTAAATGAAAGCATAGAATTTTCAAAATGCTACAAAAATTGAGTGGTGGCCCTGCAATTGAGGGGTGAGAGACCCCTTGATTCTTAGTTAGGCAAATGTGAGCTTAGAGGATTGTGTTGTATGTTTATGAACTTTCTCATGCAGATTTTCTGGGGAGCTGGTTAGATACTGAATTTTAAAGAGGTGTGGAGGTCACCATATCAACTTCCCACTCCTCATGATACAATTTAAAAACAACTGTAAAGGTGTTTGAGAAGGAAAAATAGTGACTCTCTATAGACACTGGTTTACAAGGAGAGTTTTTGACAAGACCAAGAGGGGAGGAAAATATTTATTTCCAACTAAACAATTATTTCTTGATTAAATGCTAGTTTCTGTGTTCTCCAGAGACCAAATATGGAAAACTTCAGGACAAGCATAGAATTTGTGCAGAGATGGATGAATTAAATAAGAGGTCATGTCTGAAATTGTTTTGCAGCCTTTACAGTAGCAGGAGTTCACCAGAAAGGGATATGTAAGAGACTGGAATGGGAAGACCCATTGCACTCCCAATTTGGCCATCTAGAAACCCAGACTCAAATTCTGTTACCAAGATAGCCCTGTTGATTTTTATGTAGCCATAGTCCTAGAGTGGCTTGGGCTTATCTATGTCCATGGGTGGTTTTTTGTTGTTGTTTGTTTGGGGTTTTTTGGCACTGATACTGCTATCCCAACACAAGTCACACTGGTGCAGTTTGTCTGCGCAGCAGGTTTGCACTAGCACAGCTCTCACTAAGTAGCTACCCTACTGGAAAATCCTGAATGTGAACATGCCCTTGGTTTCCTCCTCCTTTCAGAGGAAACATTTGTTTGGGTTCTTTATGGCTTTTGTGTCACTTGAGTGGATGAAACACGAACAAATTGGGGAGTGTAGACTGGACCTCTTTGGTAGCAGTCCTGTGTTCCCTGTATGCTGTGTGCTTGTACAGCTGCACAGCAGAAGTTCAGATGCCACCCAGCTGATTTGCAGACTGCCCACAACTGGGTTTTTGTTTCTCCTGGTTGTGTACATTTGCACATGTCTCGGTGCACACAAAAAGCTTTATTCCACACATCTGGGAAAAATTAGAGGGAAAATTGGGTAGCACCCCAGCTAAATTTGTCCCATGGCTCTGCACCATATAGAATTGAACATTGACCGGTTGACTTGGAGCAGTAGCACCAGGGAAAGGTTAGGTCTAAACACAGAGGCTACATCTACACTACACGTTTTTGCGGCAAAACATATTAGCATAAGTTGCGACATCATTAGCATATCTTCTGCCGTTCCTTTTTGCGCAAGGGGTTTTTGCGCCAAAATGGAAATGGGTACACTGCTTCTTTTTGTGCAAAAACCCCTTGTGCAAAAAGAAATGGCAGAGAATAGGCTAATGATATTGTGACTTATGCTAATGAATCCTTCATTAGCATATTTTCTGCCACAAAGGGTGTGTCTAGACTACATGGCTGTGTCAACAGAGCCATGTAAAGTAGTTTACGTGACATAGTCAATGAAGCGGGGATTTAAATAATCCCCGCTTCATTTAAAATAAATATGGCCGCCGCGCTGTGCTGACAGTCAGCTGATCCAGCAGTCTGGCTGTCTAGACGCGGCACGGTCGATAAGGAAAGCCTTTGTTGACCGTTCCGGTAAACGAGGCATACTGGAGCGGTTGACAAAGGCTTCCCTTGTCGACCGCGTCTAGACTGCTGTGCTATGCCTGATCAGCTGATTGTCGGCACAGCACGGCAGCCATTTTTATTTTAAATGACTGTCGAGTAAACTACTTTAAATGGCTCCAACGATGGAGCCATGTAATCTAGACACGCCCAAAAACTCTGTGTAGACAAAACCACACTTGCCGCAGTACAACCAGGACCTGACAAACAACGGCGAAATCTACTCACCAGCCCCGCACTGCTCATGCGCAAGACCTGCATTGCGCATGTGCACGCATCCGGTGAACGGCGTGACCAGCTGAAATCTACTCGCCCATGGCGAGTAGATTCAGTGATTTGTTGAGCCCTGAGTATAACTGAAGGTGTGATGCTTGACAGGTGCAATTCTGTGTTTGTGGAAGCTCTTCATGTTTGTCTCTTAATTGACATAAATTAAAATGATAGGAGAGCTATACAGCTGGTGCCTCTGCTGTGTCAAGGAGCTTTGGGTTCATTTGGTTACTTGGGAAGGGAGTACAAGAGGGATTTTGCCATGTAGCAGTGTCACATACTCTCTATTGTTCAACTGACTGATGTGATGTCCGTCGATCATTGCTATGAAATAAAATGAAGTAGCTATTTACAAGTGTATCCCTCTGCCCTTTGAGGAAATACTAACAGAGAACATGATTGCAGTACAAAAGTGAAAATAATTGTTTTCTGAACTTGAAACTACAGTAACTAGTATTTGTTTTCTGGGAAGTTTCAGGACATAAATCATTGTGGACGCAGTTTCTCTGTCTGATCAGTGATTGGTGCATACAATCCTTTCACCCCAAATTTTCACCCCAAATCCTTGGCTTTTATTAAGTGTAAAGCACATATCTCAAATTGTTTAAGCCCCTCAGATATCTGAGATGGTGTTGAGTGGCCAGTAGCAGGTTTCCAGGGGCCAGCCTTTCTCTTAGCCACTGAAGAGGTGGATGTTGAACCCCTAATTTGTCAAAATTCCTTCAGAACAACATCAAATTGCACATACAAACGAATCTCTAACTCAACCAGCAAGCCACTGCTGTCGTCTCTGTCCCTTAGCATCTGCGTGGGGAGGAGACTGTTTTCCTCTGTATACCACGGGATTGGCAGGACTTCTGCAGGTCTTTTTCTTCAGCATGCTGAAAGCAGAGAAAGTGGTGTGTGGGGTGTGCATTGCCAAGCTCCACTGCACAGTGGGTTGCTCAGGGAAAATCCAGTGTACATTGGGAGTAGTTGTCAACGAAACTGGGCAGGTCTATAGGCCATTTTCTCCTAATCAGATTCATAATCTTGGCTCCCGATGTCTATAATTTAAGACCCCTCTGATGTATAATGCTGCAAGTGCATCTTGCCTACTTGCCACCCGTGTCAGAAAATATACTCTGCTATGTCTATTTCATTGTAAGACTCTTGGAAAACCCTCCTACACATTTATATGCTCTAGTGCTATCCAGGATTTCTGATTCAGAAACACAAGATTAGGGCCACTACAGGGATGCCAAATCATTTTGTAAGCTAATGACACTGATGCTCATGTCCTGAATGTTCTTCCAGGAGCTAATTTACCACTGGGCTGCTTAGGGTCAGGAAAACTGTTGACTTGCACATGAAGTGGCCAGGTATCATATATAGGCTTAGAAAAGAACATGTGCCCTGCCTGTGATCCTGCTGCACAAACTAGAACTGGAGCTGTCAAGTTGTTGGTGAGCTCAAATACAGTTTCAGTGACAAAGGAATGGGAAGATACCAGCAAAAAAAAAATCTTATGTTGTCCTAAGTTCCAGAAAGAACAGGGCAGCAGAAATTCACTGATAGATTTTAAGGCTAGAAGGAATCACAATGACTACCCAGTCTCACTTCTTGCATAACACAGGCTAGAGAATCCCACCTACTAATTTCTATATCAAGGCCATAACTTCTTTTTGACAGAGTGTACATATTAGAAGGAGACATCGAGTCTTGATTTAGAGACTGTAAGTGGTAGATTATCCATTACAAGTCCTAGATCAGTTATGGCAAGGATTAATTGCCCTTTGTTGTTTCTTTAAGTGCTTTATTTTTCAGTCTAACTTCAGCTTTTCTGTCTTTGAGAAATTAAAGAGCCCCCAGCTAGTAGACATCTCCCCTGTGGGTACAATCGACTATGCTCGATTTACCTTTTAACCTTCAGGACAAGCTGGTGTCCTGAGTAAATTTCCTAGACTTGCTGGCCTGTTTGGTTTGTTGTTTAACCACTTCCTTGTTCTGGGTTTTTCACTTTCTTAACATGCTGTTTGTATGAGCGCAGGGATTCTCAGGCTTTCTGTAGAGTGGGCACTCCTTAACAAGAGTGCTGGGGATGTATCTCAGTCAGGTGTACCAGGAGGCAAATGGATGGTCTGGCTCAGCACCACAAACAAGCCCATTCATGTTCTCACAACATCTGAATAGCAATTCCAGAACCCCTGTTTTCTGGTTCTCTTGGTAGCACTGGTTGTGTCCACACACTTGCTAGGGAAATAAAATCTTTGGTAAACATAACATTTAACTAGTTAACAGCTTAAAAAAGGGGCAGGTGGGCTGGAGCGCTCCTGCCCACGGTGCGCTGCTTCAGCCGGTCTGGCCTGCTGTGGATGAGGCCTGCTGCCGATTAACTGTAACCAGTAAGCATCACCCAGTAAGGGTGATGTTACCAGTTAACCATTCACATCCCTAAAACTTGCCCTCTCCTGCTGCTCAGGATCTTTGCTGCGGACCACATTCCCAACCACTTTTCCTCTGTGCGTGTGGCACTGATAGAAGGTTATATGTGACTTCCCACAGAAAACAAACTAGCCCTTCCCAAGAAGGAAGGAAACCCACAAGAACTCGCACAGATCCTAGTTATAAACTGAAATTAAAATTGCCCTAACACACATTTTCTCATAACGGGATGTGTGTACATCATGATAGCATGTTTAGTTGATCTCTCTTTTTAATCAGTGCTATTGCAGTTCATTGTTTGTAAAGCACTTTGAAAATTAGGCTGGTTTTATTATGCTCTTTGAGTTAACATCACCATGGAGAATATTTTTAGGGTTGTCTAGAATCTGGGTAATGAAACTTTTTTACATTTTTGGTACAGCCCAATCTCTAGGGGTATGTCTACACTACAGCACTAATTCGAACTAACTTAGTTCGAACTAGTTAATTCGAACTAAGCTAATTCAAATTAGCGCATCTAGACTTAAAAACTAGTTCGAATTAGCGTTTTGCTAATTCGAACTAGTATGTCCACACTGAGTGGACCCTGAACTGAGGTTAAGGCTGGCCGGAAGCAGTGCTGGCAGGGCATCAGATTAGGACTTAAGAGTGTGGAGCTGCTGCCGAGGCTAGCCGAGGGCTGTGCTTAAAGGGACCCGACCCCCACCGCGGACAGACAGTTCTCAGGGGTTCCCTGCCTGCAAAGCAGTCCTGGCTTGGAGTGCCCTGAGTGCCAGCACTCGGCCATCAGCCTTGCTGCACTTGCTGCAGGCTGCCATCCGGAGGGGGGGTCAATCAAGGGGCTTCAGGAGAGCTTCCACTCCGAGAAGCCCACAGAGCCACCCCAGTCCTCCCCATCAGGGGCTCATACCCCAGTCCTCCCTCACCTCCTTCCACTGACCCCTCCCTAGCCCCCCTTCCTGATGTACAAAATAAAGGACACGTGTGTTCAAAAATAGAAACTCTCTTTATTGAACAAAACTTGGGGAGACTGGGAAAAGGAGGTGAGAGAGGGTGGGAGAGGGGAGGGCAACTAAAATGATCAGGGGTATGGAACAGGTCCCATATGAATAGAGGCTAAAGAGACTGGGAGTTCTCAGCTTAGAAAAGAGGAGACTGAGGGGGGGATATGATAGAGGTCTATAAAAGCATGAGTGGTGTGGCGAGGGTGCATAAAGAAAAGTTCTTCATTAGTTCCCATAATAGAAGGACTAGAGGACACCAAATGAAATGAATGGGTAGCAGGCTTAAAAACAGAAAGTTGTTCTTCACAAAGCAAATAGTCAACCTGTGGAACTCCTTGCTGCAGGAGGCTGCGAAGGCTACAACTAGAACAGAGTTTAAAGAGAAGTTAGATCAAGTCATGGAGGTTGGGTCCATTGAGTGCTATTAGCCAGGGGATAGAAATGGTGTCCCTAGCCTCTGTTTGTGGAAGGCTGGAGATGGATGGCACGAGACAAATGGCTTGGTCATTGTTTCAGTCCATTCCCTCCAGGGTCCCTAGTGTTGGTCACTGTCGGCAGACAGGCTATTGGGCTAGATGGACCTTTGGTCTGACCCAGTACGGACATTCTAAGCTCAGGGTTGGGGGTCTCAGTGGACCACCTTGATTTTCATGCAAACCTGCTCCCGGGTGGCCAGGCTGGCAGCTATCCTGCCCTAGACGGCCACTTTCCTGTGCCTAGTGCGGAGGTCGTGGTTGAGGTCCACGATGTCCCCACGAGATCAGGCGGACACCCGCCTCTTGCGGACCCGGGCAGGCTCCTGGGAGCCGCCAGCCTGGTCCTGGGAAGAGGTGGAGGGCTGGGTGGCGGCGGGTGGCTGGCTCGAGCCGTGCCAGGTGCAGGGTCTGCTGGCTGGGTGCTGGCAGGCTTGCACCTGGCATAGGCGCCGTAGCCAGCCTGTGCCCCTTTAAGGGCTCCGGGGCTGGGGGGGGGAGGGGCAGACGAGTTTCCCTGGTGGTGCCCAGAGTGGCCACCAGGGAAATCTGGGGAGGGCTAGCCTCCCACTAGTTCGAATTAAGGGGCTACACAGCTCTTAATTCGAACTAGGCGTTAGTCTTCGTAAAATGAGGTTTACCTAGTTCGAATTAAGCGCTCCGCTAGTTCGAATTAAGTTCGAACTGGCGGAGCGCTAGTGTAGCACCTATCAAAGTTAATTCGAACTAACCTCTGTTAGTTTGAATTAACTTTGTAGTGTAGACATACCCTAGGAAACCTCTTCTGTAGTCAGAGCTGTAAGAGTTCTTGATGTGTAGCCATGTTGGCCACAGGGTAGTGATAATAGGTGGGCGAGATAATATCTTTCCTTGGAGCAGCTTCTTTCTTTGATAGTTGTTCTATTTCAGCAAAAAACCCAGAGGTAGGTCCAACGAAAGGTATTGCCTCACCTACCTTGTCTGTCTAGAGGTCTGAAGAGATGTGCTAGAAATTAGAACTTGAAAACCTTACCTCTTGTTTAAGCTATATGGCTTTTTGTGGCTCTGTGGTGCCATGCACACAGCATGGAGCAAAGGTGCTGGATCGCTGGCTAGTGTGGAACATGGCGTGGCACAATGGGTCAATTAATTAGGTCTCTAGGCAAGGGGTTTGTTTGCTTTTCTTTTCAGAGGCATTGAGTGTTCTCCACTCCAGGTGAAATTGATGGGAGCTGCAGGGACTCTGCATTAAGAGGTTCTTGTCACATACCCTGAACTAGAGGATGTTCTGTATTTATTGTGGTGTCCTTATTTGTGAAACTGGAGTAACTGAAGTGCTGGGGATCCTTGGGTGGAAGGTGCTTGAGAAGCATGAGTCACCCTTCTCTCTCTACTGCACTTTTATAAATACAGCCACTCCCCAACTTATGAACACACCGACTTATGACCATCTGTACTTACGACCATCCTTCCATTAACCCCATTATAATATTTTTGAGTTGAGAACCATGTACGTCAAGTTTTTCGAACAGCGTGTGCAACACGTTTAGGAGTATTTTCAATTTATGATCAAATTGAGTTACGACCAGGTGTTCAGAATGTAACCCGTTTGTAAGCTGGAGACTGCCTGTAGTGACAAGAACTGCTGGTTGCACAGAAATTAGCACTCTAGTCTTCATATGGCAGCCCAATGTCCAGTGTGAAGACTGTTCTCTCCCTCTGTTGGGCTGACAGGTGCTAGAGATGGAAGGCATGATCCCTTGGCAGAGGGGGTGGGGTACATATGTTGTGTCACCTGGCAGTGGCCTCCTCTTACCATTCAAGTGAATCCTTGGTGTTCATGTCCTGTCCTTCAGGGGCAGAGTGTGGGCACTGCCATGTGAGACCCTGAGGACTGGGCTTCAGGGCTCCAGTGAGTGAGAAGGTCCCTTGTGTGTCAGTCTTTGAAGTACTAGGACATGCACAAATCCAGACTGACCTCCCCCTGGGGTTCACAGTATGTGGTGATATGTATGTTCCCGAGGGCCTGGTACAGAGTCTGAAGCACTGAAAATGTGCAGCTCCATCTAGACTTGACTGGCAAGAGCCCAATGGAATCTTAAACATAGGGAAAATACTTCAACAGGTCATTACTGCCAGTATTTCCAGTTTAGTGCTGCACTAGCACACTGTGCATGGGCTCCTAATGGAGTCCAGGAACCTTCTCTGGGTGTCTTGACTCTGGGTGGAATGAGCCTTGCTGCTAAAGACCGCTCTTGGCAAGCAAAGCCAGCTGGTAGAAAAAGGGCAAACATATTGGAAGCCATTTTTTGTATCTTGCTGAGGGTGAAGCTAGACTAGGCAGGAGGAGTGGTTAATCAGACCTGGAGCCTTGCCTCCATGACAGCATTGATTGGGCTCTTCTACTGGAATGCCCTCCGTGTCTGAATGCCTGGTTCTGCGAGTGCTGTAGTACATGAAGACCAAGGATGCAAGAACCAGAAGAGCTGAGACTTAAATAAACACAAGGCATCTCTGTTGTTGGGTGGCTGTCTTCCCCCAGTGTAGGGAAGGAGGGAGCATTCCTCAGTGTGAGTCCTCTCCAGAAAGCTGTGAAAGATACACATGCATGTGTTATTGTTGTGCTAGTATGTGGTTGGTTGGTTGGTTCAGGATTTTTATCCTCCCCTTTTGTAGCTTTTGTATAGCAGCTGGCACATTAGTGTGCAAGGGACAGAGAATCCTAGGGAAACAAGCCAGATCCCATTATATGTTTGTTCAGTTTGATTTCCTCAGCTCCCCACATCCATAGCTCACAGGACTGACGCTTCTTTACATTATTTGACACTTGGTCTCTGCTCATTCCTGGCTCTCAGCTTTGATGGAGACTCTGTCTCCTACCACTTCTTCTAGGGCTCCAGTGCTTTCATGGTTCAGAACTTTTTTTATGTAAATAGCTCCAGGCCATTGTTCCTTGTATGATAATAGCCTCTTAGGAGATGGTGAATAATTCCCTCCCTTCATTTACATTGGTACCTTGAAGGTATTATAGACTTGTGTCTTTCTTTGACTACATAAATTTAGCTCCCTTGTTCCCTCTACTCATGCCTATTCTCTAGCCCTCTGGCACATTTGGTCTCTGTCACTTGTGCTCTCTCTAGCATTCTTTCTGGCTTGTGGAATCATGGTTGTTTGAAGCATAGCCATATGAGAGTTATATATGGCAACCGTATCTCCTCCTCGTTTATGTATGTGATTTCCCCCCTTATATGCAGTAACAACTTTGCCTACAGCACACCATGACAGTAGAGGTGGTGGATGTGATTCTGGGAGCCGTGGTTGTCACTGCTTTTCCCTGAGTGTAGCTCAGGGTCTCTTCATACCCGCTCTGAATGTTTTGTTCATTTTACTGGTAATCAGAGTTGGTTATACAATAACTTTATCTCCAGGGTGATTGATTTGGCTTGGGATCAGTAATCCTCTTCACTACTTCAATATGGATGTCCTCTCATATTGTTTCATGTTGTCGTTGTCTGCACTCTGATCATCAAGGTGGTAAGCCACCCAAGGACCACCCCCCAATAGCAAGTGATGCTAAAAGTGCTTTCTTGTACCTGTGGCTGACCAGGAAGGTGAGTTTCATTGGGACAGATACAAACATAGGCATGGTTATGAATTGAAGGAAAGATCTTGTCACTCCCACTGGTTCAACATATAGTTCCCATTCTGCTAAGCAACACAGGAACCACCAGGAAGGCTGTGGCACTCGAACAGTCAGGACGGATGATGCTCAAGGGAACTGGGGAACACGAACATTCTCAGTAGCTGGTCCATAGCTAGGGAACTTTCTCTCTGTGAGAGATTAGAACAGTCCTCAACAAGTTGCCATCTAGCAAACCTCTTACCCCAGGGGTACACAGAACTTCTGCTGCTGTGCCTGCTTAGGGAGAACTAATCTGTTGATGTGGTGCACCTTTCACCAGCATGAAATGCTATTAAATTGTAACTGCAGGTATTAGTAGCCTCCAGTGATATAAAGGGTGGGAGTGTAGAACATAAAAATACCGGAACCTGTAACAGATGTAGTTATATGGGCTATAGAAAGTTTTGTGCTTTACGTTTTTAGGAGAGTTTACATGCATTGGGTAAACACTAAACAAGAAACTTGAAGATAGCAAATCCTCAGAGGATAACAATGAGTTATAGGAAGTGTGGTGGAAATGAAGAGCAACAATATGTAAAGGAAATGTGCAGTGTTAGCCTGTGAGGGAGGGTCGGGGGAGAACGCATAGTGGGGACCAGTGGAACACACCTGCTCTGCATTACAGCTCATGATAAACACGAGTCGTGTGTATACATACATGTGTCTGTCTGTCACATCAGCAGTGGGTAGCTTGTATCTTCCCCTTTGTCTCCTCCAGCAAAGAGGACCAAGGTGTAGGCAAGATACAGAGGTACAGATATCAGACAATTTCCCAGTCTCTATGTTGGCCATCTGGAGATTTCTTCCACGTCTCTTGTACTGACCTGCCCTTCTCACTCATTAGCCTTTCTTTTCCTTGCTCTGTGTTAACCCTGAGGTCAGGGAATGATGTAGAATCTTGGTAAGCAGGTCAGTCTCTAACAGAGTCCTGTGGTGCTTTGGGCCACTAGTGTGCTGCACTGTTCTTCGCTTCCCCAGCCCTTCTGCATCTTACAATGCTCCTAGGCTCAACAAGCTCTTGAGATAGAAGCATCCATGCTCCAGCGTGGTGCTAGGGAGTACTGTGCTGCCGGAGATGCCACGTTCACAGCTGGAAATGTAAAACAAAGATCCTGACCAGTTGCCTTCTGAAATCTCAGAACACTTAGGGCATGGAGCCAAGAGTCCTGGTTAAATCCCAAATATGGGATGTAGCTGGGTATAGATATTTTCACCTCACGACTGAAACTGCTGCTTTGCCCCACTTGAAGCCAGTCATGTAGACTGTAAAGATGGTGTGCTGAAAGGCACAGTAAGATTCTTTGTCACTATATGATGTTCCAGGTCATGCTCTCGAGCCTGAAGAGAGCCAGGGAAAGTGGAAAAATGTCTCTGCAATTGAAAAATCCTCATCACTTTCTTTTTCTTTTTCTTTTTTAAGACTTTTCTGGCTACAGTTGCCTGTGAATCTGAAGTCCTGATGTTTGTGTTTTCCTGAGTGACACAACAGAATCTGCAAGGAATGGAGAAAGCTGTCTCTACTTCTTCATCGGAGCAACAGAGAGCACATCGGTGTGATGGAGGCAAAGCCGTGTTAATGACATTGGAGTCAAACAAAGAAGATTTTGATGTCCTTGAGTGCCCCCAAGGTGAACAGAGAATAGCTGCCTTTGTTAAAGATGCAAAAATGCCTCTGGAGAGTGCAGCTCTATTGGGAACATCGGTGGAAGGGGGGATAGATCTCAAGGAAGCTGCCTTCTGTGCTTCCGAACACATGGCAGCCAGGAGCAGAGAGGGGAAAGGGAATTCAGGTGCTGATGACATGTACAGCCAGAGGAAGGATCCCACTTTTTTCTTGCCTCTAACCCGCCAGGAGCCAGATGTTGCTTTGGAAGCAAACAATGTGGCAGGTAAGTTCCACACCCTAAAGAGATGGGTGGGACTCAGATACCATTGGCCAGTCAGATCCTCCTTCCCGGGGTCTAGAACGGAGGCCAAAAACCTAGATTGCTGCAGTGTTTAATTTTCATTTAAAAAATGCCCTTGGAATTTTGGTGGTGGTGGTAGCTTTCTAAATGTCAGCACAGCAGCAAGTCTTCCTGAGTCTGCAGACTGCTGCTCATTTTTAGAGTGAGTTGAGGAGACCCTACTTAGTGCAGCTGCTGCTAGTCAGGGCACTGCAGGCTGCAGATTAGAATCCCTGCCACTTTGCTTTGCTGCTGCTCTGTGCAGTATGAGAGCCAGACACAGGTCATGTATGCAGAAGAGGAGGGAGGAGTCTATCAGGAAGCTGTGGGGGAAGTCGAGAGAGTTCCAGCAGGGGAGGCATTCCGATTTATCAAGTATCTGAGCCAGAGTTGCTTAGAAATGAAGCAAAGTCCAGAGACAGCCTCCTTTTCCTCTCCTACTGCCACATCCATTCTGAGAATCTGATGGTTGTGTGTGTGGGAGGAAGGAATATGAGCTTCTCACCTGGCTTGGACCATGTTGGGAAGGGACCTCCTCATTTTTCGTTTTGGCCTCTGGCCAGCTGATGTGTTTTTGACAGTGGACTGTCCCTGGTGATCACCCTGCCTACAGTGGCCATGTTAGTGCCTTAGTGTTACCAGGAGCAGCACGCCCAGTTGATGAAAGCTCCTAGGCATTAGGCCTTTCACTGCTGTTTTCCCTTCTCCCCCATCTCTCCTAGGTTCAATTTCTCCAGAGTCCAGCAACTAGTGGGGTTTACACTGAGCTCTCCTATTTGTAGCTAGGCTGTAGATGCGAGTGCAGCACTGGGCTTCCTTCCTTCCTTGGTGACTAGCTCCAAGATCTTTCCCCTTTGAAGCTGAGTGTTTTGGAAGGGGGAGGGGAGCATGATGACCACACAGCCAAGCTGAATAGGTTTTAGGTTTTCTCAGCTCATGTATTTGTTCAGGCAGCCAGAAGAGAGTCCAAATGTAACATGCTAATTGGCCATTTAGCAACATGGTCATGATCTTCAATTCAGCACCACAGACAGGGAAATAAAATCCAGTGGCACAGTCATGAGCTGAGAGCTCTTGGGAGTTTTGCTTGCCACAGACAAGACTAGCTGCTCGATGTATGACTGTTAGACTTGTCAACCCCATTAATTGGTGCCAGTTGTATGTTGAAATGCTTGTGGCACTTAGCCCCGCTGTCTAGATGTAGCCATTTTGGGATACTGGAAGTATCCCAAAATAGCAATTCTGTGTCTTTAAACATGCCCTTTATTTCAAAATAATAGGTGCGCAGTTCCAGCATCCCTGTAACCCTTGTTCCACGAGGGTTAAGGGACTTGTCAAAATAGTGGTTTATGTCAAAAAAGTGCCAAATTTCAAAATAAGCTGCGTAGTTTGCATAGCACAAATTGCGTAGCTTATTTCAAGGTAAGGGTGATGTTTGCTTAGTGTAGTAAACCTTCTATGCAGGAGGTATCTTTAATTGCAGTGTTTCTGTATAAATCATGTGCTAACAATCCTGAACTGGGAGACCTAATCAGGTTCTTTGCACATCTGTGAATTGCTCTACCTCCCACTGGTTCTCCTTACCTGATTCCAGAACTGGGAGGATAGGCTCCTTTGCCAGCAGGAGGCACTACGAACCTCCGAGAACTTGGAGTGATTTTCTTCCTTTAAATGGAGTTCACAGGCACAACATATTCTGTTGGTTTCAGTCTCCTTGTCACTGTGAAAAGCTGTATGTTCTGGGAACCTGTGGCTTGCCAATTCTCTTTGGGCACTGTGTGATGCCCTCTCACTGTTCAGTTTTGCCTCTCCGATTGCCTGTTTCTATATTAACAACTAAGGAGAGAAGTTCTCTACCTGGGAAAAGGTTCATAGCTAATCATCTGGCCTGGATGTGTGTTATCAAAGAGGTTTCATTCCCTGCCCACCACAATTGACACAGCTCCATTCTTTCCTGGCACAGAAGTTAAGCTTACTGGTCTGTAGTTTCCTGGGTGGTTCTTATTTCCCTTTTTATAGATGGGCACTATATTTGCACTTTTCCAGTCTGGAATCTCCCCTGTCTTCCATGACTTTTCAAATATGGTAGCTAAAGGCTCAGATGCATCCTAGAATACTCAAGGAGCTAAAAGAGGAGGTATTTCATCAGGCCCTGGTGACTTGCAGACATCTAATTTTTCTAAGTGATTTTTAACTTGTTCATTGTTTTTTATTTTATCTTCTAAACCTACCCCCTTCCCACTAGCATTCACTATGTTGAGCATTCCTTCATCATCAGACTTCTTGGTGAAGACCAAAACAGAAGTCATTAAGCACCTCTGCCATTTCCAGGTTTCCTGTTACTGTTTCTCCTTCCTCACTTAGCATGGGGCCTACCCTGTCTGTTACCTGCACCAATTTCTCTATTCCTTCCACACTTTAGGGGTGCATACCTTTACCCAGTTCCTAGGGCTCGAGGTGCAACCCTGTTAATTTAAACACCCACCCTTACCCAATTCCTATGGCTCAGGGCGTAACTTCCAGCAGATTCAGTGGTAAAAGATCCTGCAAAAGAGCCTTACACAGTAATATTTTTATTCTTTATTTATTTACAATTCCCAAGCAAGCAAAATACGCATGCTAAGCATACAGCGTCATGCTCACCAATCCTGATAAAAGCAGGCAGACTTCCCCTGTTGGCCCGGCAAGGTCAGTCTCTCAGGATCTTAGCTGCTGCATGTCACAGTCATGCAGAGGAGGCTGTGTCTTGGAGGTGAATTCTTTCAAGTCTTGCTTGCTTGCTTGCTTGTCATCTTCTTGGACCCCAGTTTATATAGTCCTGCTTAGCTATACCTTAACCCAGTGGTCTCCAACCTTTTGGGGCAGCCGGGGGCGGGGCTGCCGTGCTGCACACCTGGGGGTGGGGCTGCCTGGGTCTGGTGCCGGCCCCAGGTGTGTGGGTGGCCCAGATCATTTGACGGGCGCGCACAAATGCCCAGGCGGGCGCCATGGCGCCTGCGGGCACTGCGTTGGGACCACTGCCTTAACCAATTATTTTAGTATAATTTTACTAACCAATCATAACATAACCAATCATACCCCATCACCTTAGTTGATTTATACCTAGCAAAATTAATTATACAGCAGACAGAAACTGTTACAAACCAGACAGAGATCACACAGACAAACAATAGGAAAGAGGACAATAGTCATAGAATGTGGATTCCACATCCACAGCTATTGATAAGCAGTTTCTTGCCAGACGAAATGCTGTTAACTATGTTTTCCCTAACCATCTTGCTCTGGTTTTTTTTGTTGTTGTTTTTGTTTTTAAATCTGGTGACAGTGGGTGCCATTAGGACAAGGTTGGCTTCTCACAGCTTAGTGTGACACTATTTTAATACTCACATTCCATCTAAATTGCATGTGACTCCAGGCTTTACAGCTTATGGCTGCTGCTCTTCTGTCTGGTTGCAGAAGAAGGCTTTAGTTTAGGCCTTCCAATATGGCTACAGAAAAACCATATTGTTATATGTGGTTGGTCTTCCTCTTGCTTCTAATATATTTATAGAAAGTCTTCTTGTTTCCCTTTATGTCTGTAGTTAGCAAGCTCGTTTTGTACCTTTGCCTTTCTAATCTTGCCCCTGCATACCTGTATTGTTTGCGTATATTCATCCTTTGTAGTTTGTCCTAGTTTCCACTTTTTATATGACTCCTTTTTGATTTTTAGATCATGCAAGATCTCCTGGTTAAGCCAAGGCGGTCTTTTGCCATACTTTCTATTTTTCCTATGCAGCGGAATAGCTTGCTTTTGGGCCCTTAATAATGTCCCTTTGAAAAACTGCCAACTCTCTTCAGTTGTTTTTCCCCTTAGGGTATGTCTACGCTGCATTCTTCTTTCAAGAGAGGAATGCAAATGCAGCTGAGCGAAATTGCAAGTGAAGTGTGGGTTTGAATTTCCTGTGCTTCATTTGCATAATTGCGTCCGGCCACTATTTCAAAATGCCCTATTTCGAAATAAACGCTGTGTAGATGTGGTTATTTTGAGAACTAACCCTTTTGAAATAACCGTTATAATGAGATTTAACGGTTATTTCAAAAGAAGGGTTTGTTCTCGAAATAACCACGTCTACACAGCGTTTTATATTTCAAAATAGGGTATCTTGAAATAGCGGCTGTACGCAATTATACAAATGAAGCCTGGGAAATTCAAATTTGCACTTCATTTGCAATTTCGCTTGGCTGCATTTGCATTCCTCTCTCGAAAGAAGAATGCAGAGTAGACATACCCTATGTCTTGCTTCCCGTGGGACCTTACCTACCAGCTCTCTGAGCTTACCAACTCTCTACCTTTCATGAGGCATACTGGAGCGGTCGACAAAGGCTTCCCTTGTTGACTGCGGTGCATCTAGACTGCCCCGCTGTACCAGATCAGCTTATCGTCAGCACAGCGCGGCAGCCATTTTTATGTAAATGAAGTGCGATTATTTAAATCGCCGTTTCATTTTGCTATGTCTAGTAAACTCATCTACATAGCTCCGTCGACAGAGCCATGTAGTCTAGACACACCCTATGACTTCATTATCACTTTCACCCAAGATGCCTTACACTTCCAAATTCTCAACCAGTTCCTCCCTGTTTATTATAATCAAATCTAGAACAGTTTTCCCCCAGTAGCTTTTTCTGAAATAAAAAGTTGTCTTCAGTGCAGTCCAAGAACTTATTGGATAGTCTGTGCCCTGCTGCGTTAGTTTCCCAACATATGTCTGGATAGTTGGAAGTCCTCATGACCACCAAATCCTGCGCTTTGGATGATTTTGTTAGTTGTTTTAAAAAAAAGCCTTATACACCTCTTCTACCTGGGTAGGTGGTCTGTAGTAGATGCCTAGTGTGACATCACCCTTGCTTTTTACCCCTTTAAATCTAACCCAGAGACTCTCAACATGTCTCTCTCCTGCATCCAGCTCCACCTCAGTCCAAGTATATACCTCCTCCCTTTTTCCCCTGCCTATCCTTCCTGAAAAAAACATAAACAACAAATAGTCTAGTAGCACCTTAAAGACTAACGAAATATGTAGATGGTATCATGCGCTTTCATGGGCAAAACCCACTTCTTCAGATGACTGATTTTGCCCATGAGAGCTTATGATACCATCTACTACCATGTTTTGTTAGTCTTTAAGGTGCTACTAGACTATTTTTTTTTAAGTTTTTCCTGTTACAGATTAACTCAGCTAACCCTCTGAAGCTTTTGAATATTCTTCTTGAGTAAGCTATGTCCTTCTATATCAATATTCCAATCGTGTGTATTATCCCACCAAGTCTCTGTGATACCAATGATGTCATAGTTCTGTTTGTTTATTAGCACTTCAAGTTCTTCCTGCTTATTACCCATACTTCTTGCATTTGTATATAGGCATCTAAGATACTGATTTGATCTTGCCTCCAAGTTCTGCCTTTTCTCTCCTTTTTCTCTGTTGTTATAGCCTACGCTCCCTCCCATTTCCTTGTTAATGATCAGCTTCCTCGTCTAGGGATTGGGATCCTTATTAATGTTAAAAATGTCACATTGTTGATTTTTCTCTAGGAGTATGCGTGCGTGTGTGTGTGTGTGTGTGTGTGTGTGTGTCTCTTTCTCTCTCTTTTCTAGGAAAGGAGCTCAACTTCTTTGAGTGTCATAATTTAAGATCAAGTCTTACTGATGATAATTTTGGATAAGATCTTCCCTTGTGACAATTCAGACTATATATAATTTTTTTATCTGCTTCAGCAGCAATTTGTGTCCAGTTTTCTCCTGGGTGCAAAGGCTGGGAAAGGTGTGGTGCAGTGCTGATTGGATCTGGCCTGGCTAAGGCAGGTGCCCAGGGTTTGATTTGTATCCATTAGGTGTGTGGTGAGAGTTGGAATGGTGCTGGTACACAGACAGCCCTGTAACCACTTGGAATGGCTGAATTCTTGTCCAGCCTGGCATTGCACTTGCCTCTGCTGAATGATAGCCCTGTAAGGCTGCTTTGGATCTCATGTCCTAGATAACAGACCTAGAAGGTCAGCTCTCTCCCAGAAGATTGTATTCTGTCTTTCAAAAAACTATCCACAAAGACTCCAAGATCTTTGGTAACAGCTAGTTTAGTCCCTGTCATTTTATATGTATACAGGCAGTCCCCGGGTTATGTACAAGATAGGGACAGTAGGTTTGTTCTTAAGTTGAATCTGTATGTAAGTCGGAACTGGCGTCCAGATTCAGCCGCTGCTGAAACTGACCAGCGGCTGACTACAGGAAGCCCGAGACAGAGTTGCTCTGCCCGGGCTTCCTGGAATCAGCCGCTGATCAGTTTCAACAGGCTGAATCTGGACTCCAGTTCTGACTTACATACAGATTCAACTTAAGAACCCCAGGCAACTCTGCCTCGGGCTTCCTGTAGTCAGCGCTGGTCAGTTTCACCAGCGGCTGACTTGGGGACGCCTGGGGCAGAGCAGCTGGGGTGCTGCCAGGTTGGTCCAGTAGCGCCCAGAGCGGCGCTGCAGGACCAACCGGCAGCGCCCCAGCTACTCTACCACAGGCGTCCGGAGAAAAGCCTGGTCTGCTGGGGGGGAGGGCACTAGCTGCACCCCCCTCCCGCAGCAGACCAGGGAGACGCGGGCGGCAGACCGAGACGCACCGCGGTCCTGCCGCCCAGGTCCTCCGCGACTTTGCTCCGCGTCTCCCTGGTCTGCTGGGAGGGCCCCTCCCAGCAGACCAGGGAGACGCGGAACAGCTTTTCTCGCCCCATCGGATGCGGGCGGCGGGACCGCGGCGCATCTGGGCGTCCCGCCGCTCCCGTCCTCCAGGGCGAGGAAAAACCCCGTTCGTAACTGCGGATCCGACATAAGTCGGATCCGCGTAACTCGGGGACTGCCTGTAGTTGGGAATGTTTTCCAATGCACATTACTTTGCATTTATCAACACTAAATTTCATCTGCCATTTGGTTGCCCTGTCAGCCAGCTTTGAGAGATACTTTTTGTAGTTCTTGAGTAGTTTTTTGTATCATCTGCAAATTTTTCCCCCTTTTCCTGATCATTTTTGAAAACTTTGAATAGGACTAGTTCCAGTATGGACCTCTGGGGGACACTGCTAGGTACCTCTCTCCATTACTGTAGGATTATTCTATGCTTTTTAGATGAGCTTCACCTCACAGGTCCTGACGTCCATCTTCCTCCAGCAGGGTTCCTCTACCTCCCCTGCCATAGAGCTTTGGCAGCCTCTTTCAGGGAACTCCTTGTTGCTTCTCCTCCCCCTTCTTTACTGTCAGGTTGCCTCTTTATGGTCTCCAAGGGGTTGCCCCACCCTTTTAATCTGCCAGACAGGGAGCACTAGTTCTGGCCAGGTGCAGCTCGTGCATACAGTCAGACTCGCCAGTTGCCTGGGGCGCCGCATTAAATGGGGTGCCCAATGATGACACACTGCCGTTGAGGGCTTTGAATGTGGGGGCACCGATCACGCTTTCTGCCTAGGGCTCCAGTTGCTGGCAGCTTGTCTTGGAGGCGGGAGCGCTGATCGTGCATTCCGCCTGGGGTGCTAGTTGCTGGCGGCTCGTCTCAGGCCATCCCTGGTTCTAGCACTGTGCAAGCTGGACCTGTCCCATTTAATGGGGCTAGCCACCCTGTGACAGAGCTTGTTTAAATACCCCTTGAGACCTTGTCTTCTATACTGTGTGCTCTCTGGAACTGGTACTGTCACGTACTGGGCAGCGTGGGGCCTCTGGTTTCTCCTGTAGGGCTGTGTCCAGATTCAGGGTTTTTTTTTCGAAAAAAGTAGCCTTTTTTCGAAAAAACTTCACCTGCGTCTAGACTGCAGTCACGTTCTTTCGAAATTAAATCAAAAGAACGCAGCTTTTCTTTCGACGGCGGTAAACCTCATTTCACGAGGAAGAATGCCTTTTTTCGAAAGTGCTCTTTCGAAAAAAGGCATTCTTGAAAGCAAACAGGGCATTTTAGAAAGAGAGCATCCAGACTCACTTGCTGCTTTCTTTCGAAAAAGCGGCTTGCTTTTTTGAAAGTTCCGCGTGCAGTCTAGACACTCTCTTTCGAAAGAGGCTTGCAGTCTAGACATAGCCTAGGTAAATGACTGACAGTTTGCAGGCTACATGAAAGCAGGATAAACTCAGTCTTCTGAGTCCTATCCAGAGTCTCACTTGGAGATAAGTTATGGGTCCTCAGCAGTTCCCACCAGACCTTGGTCCCCCATGGCTGTTGCAGAATACACATCAGGGAGTTGTACTCATTAGGAATGTTAACTGGTAACCGGTTACCTGGTAAGTATTACTTTTAAGTTACTGAGTATCTGTTAACTGGTATCCCAGGAGTAGCTGCCCAGCCGCAGGGGGAGGGCTGCTCTAGCCCTGCCAGCCCCCTGCATAAGGGGTGGGAGCTGAGGGCCAGGAGCCATAGCGGCACCCCCCAGCCTTAATCAGCTAAATGCAGTACTAACACTGCATTTAGCTGTTTAACCAATTAAACAGGATCTTACATCGCATACTGATACGTGCTATGTCCTCTGTGCTCTGAATGAATGGTTGCGGTCTGTTCCTCTGCCCTGATAGACTGATGCCATCAGAAATCCCCATCTAGACATGGCCAGCTGAATGCCTGTCCCCCAGGCTTTCCCCTGGTGCTTGCTCTGTTCCCATGAAAGCAGCCCAATTCCTCCCCTGGGGAGGAATTCCTTTTTATATCTGTTATTGGGTAGGAATGGTGTCTGGAATGTGTGTGGCTAGGGACAGGGAGATGTAAGGGCAATAGCCAATTGAAGGGAAGGGATTTACATAATCTGGTGTGTTTAAAAACAAAAACAAACAAACAAACAAACCACCTTTTTGGAAAACTGTACAGCTGTAAATCAATCATAGGTTAGCATCCCAGCCTTCTGGTAGGTTTAGGCGGTGTAACCCTTTCCTATTTTCCAGCAGGGTTGTGGGGTTTGGTTAATGTTTGTAAAGTGCTCTGAGACCTTTGGAAGAAGTAAAGAAAGGGTGATGCGTGCACACGCTTTGGTTTATTATTGTAGGGTTGCTTATAACTAAGGTTAAGATTTTCAGTTATTTTAGTAAAAGTCATGGATGGATCACAGGAAATACACACAAATTTACAGGAGCCTATGACTTATCCATGACACTTACTAAAAATAACTGAGACAAAATGGAGCTGGGCGGGAGGGAAGAGAGTAACACACACTCTTCCCTCCCCACTCTAGCCACTGTTGCCTGTGGCAGCTGAGAGCTGTGTGGTCCCCACTGTCTGACAGTTCCTGTCCCACCACCCTGGGGCTGAAGTGGAAAATGTCATGAAGGTCTCCTGAAAGTCACATAATTCATGACACCATAATGTAATCTTAGCCTAACTCATAACTGCTGGCATTGGTTTTTATTTCAGAAATGTGTGAACTAGGGATGTAAGCAAGTAGTCAACTACATGATAAGCCTAGGTGACTACTCGCATTTCCACCACGAAAGGGGGGGGAGTAAGAGCCGGTGCTTGGGGGGGAGCTGGCTGAAAAGCCAGTTCCGCCCCAGCACCATCTTTGCGGTGCTGCCTGCCTCCCACCTTGCTGCTGCCTAGCGAGAGGGCATGGGAGGCTGCTGCAAAGCAGCCTCTGCCTGCGATGGGCCCAGGCTGGATGATTTTCCAAAAGACCTGCCCTAGGAATTATTTGGAGACCATTTCCCTGGCCTGTATTTGAACAGAAGGTCAGACTGGTCTTACCTGGCCTTGAAATTGATGAAAACCTCCCAGGGTTGAGCCTCCATTCCTGCTGACTTCAATGACAATCGCAGGTGTTCAGCCCTCTGCAGAATCAATCCAGTGTTTGCATTTCCTAGGCAGTTCGTTTTGTTTTCCTTTGGTTGAGCTGGAAGCCACAGGAGTGGGATGTGTATGTTTGGGGCTCTTCTGCTTCTCCGCCCCTTGATTTGCTAAAACTAGGTTTTCTCCTGTTGGAGTGAACTCCTGGTAAAGACCAAGTAGGCTACAAGGACTTTCCTGCCTAATGAGGATAGGTCACTTACATTATTAATGACCTCAGTGAATTGGCAGTGTGGTACAGTTTAAAAAGCCATAGTATTTATTGAATCTCTGGCTTCAGTTATGGCTGTCTGCTAAAGCTTATTTTCCATGATGAGTGTTTATCTTATGAGCTTAGCACTTGTTGCATTAGGATCTTATCTATTGAAGCAGACAGTGCACCACATGAATAAGAACTGGTGTCTAGCAACTATGCACCGTTGGGAGAGTGTGGTGGATTTGTTGAGCCACCAGTACCTTCCATGCTTGAAATTCTGTTTTGTCTTTGGAGGTGTGCAGCAAAAGAAAGAAAGAACACCCTTTAAAATTAGTCTCATTACTAATACATGCTCTGTTAATTTCCAAGGCAGTTTTTACCGTGTTTAATCCTCTGTGTTAAAAACTAAAGGTGGAATTCAAAATAGTGTCATCTAAAGTAGGGATGTGAAAGTATAACCATTTACAAGGTTTAACCAATGAACCTGATAGAGAGGCAGCAGTGCTGCGGTGGCAGACAGGAGCTGCCTCTTCCTGCTCCCTCCCCCTTCCCCACGTGCAGCCATGTAACCAGGGAGTTTTCCACAGTTACACGATTACATAATGCACTTTAACGTCCCTAATCCAAAGACCATCACTGCAAGGAACAAAACTGACAAATTACTGGCATAAACTTGAGTGATTTATGATCACAACGTGTCTCTTACCCCCAAATGCTTTACAAACTTGGGGTTTAAACCTGCTGTCCTGATGAATTTTGAGAACTCCTGAACACCCACTTGCTCAAATCTATGAAATTACTCATGTGAGTAAGGATGGTGGAATCATCCCCTTTATGTATTGGGATTATCTCTGACAGCCAGTGGAATGGGAAAGTCCAAGGCTTCAACATACTAGCAGTGCACATCTCTTTAGGACAGGAAGTGAAGCGGAATGCCAAAGCATAATCCAGTTTGGAGTGTGCCTGAGGATTCCATGAGTTATATTTATGCTCTAACAAAAAGGGCTGAATAGAAGTAGTCAAAACATAGATCGGGAGAGTAAATATGTTTACATGGGCTGACTCTGACCTTGTTGATGCCAAGGGTTTGAAGACCCTAGAAGAGGAAATGGTGGGCTTGTTAGCCATAATTTCCACAAATCACTAAACCAGGGGCATTGCCAGGGATGATGGAGAACATCAGTGAGCAGAGCCTTCAAGAGGAGGAATGATGTGTTAGCTGAGCTTCCTGTGGTAATGAGGAAGATTTAAACATGTAAATGATAATAGTTTGGCTTGGAGGATCCAAACTAGAAGATTCCAATCTAGATGATTCCAAACCTGATTCCATTTTTTGATAAAGCTATAAGCAATAGATTGTCTTGGCAGCAAGGTGCTATAAAGGAGGAGCAGGAAAGAAGTCACCAGGATCTATTGTGTTTAGACCAGTTAAATCTGGGTAACTGTGATGTGATATTTTTCAGCCAGTTTTGTTACATTTCTGTCAGCTGTGTGCAGATGCTCTAAAAACAATCTAAATTGACATAAGCATATCCACATGCATTTACACCACATGGGTTTACACTGTTTGTTTAAACCAGGACAAATTTGTATGTTGCTTGGATAGGATGGAAAGAAAATCTTGTGTATCCCCTTCATGTAGTGGCACACACATAGGCATGGACCATCTCTCTCTACGCAGTGTGTTTAATGGGCTGTGTCACGTTGTACAATAAAGGGTTCTGTGAAGTCAGCTGGACTGAGATTGGAGCATGTGATTGAATGGTAGGAGTGACAACAACTTGGGTTCCTAGGCAAGATAGGAATACAAATAATGATAATTTGATTAGCTCAAGTAGTTCAAGAAGTTTTATTGGTATAACTGTTCCCACATGAGGAAGGTAATAAGCTATATAGTATAAGGCTCCTTTATACCAGTATAAGAGTTCACACTAGGGGTTGTGCTGATATAAGGCCACTGATTTAAAAAAAAAAAAAAAAAAAAAAAGACAGGCCACACCCTAACTGACAGTTATACTGGCACAAAAACTGTGTGCTGCCTGAGGATATGCACACATGGGATGCTCCCTTGTCACTAGTAAAGCTGCAGTCAGGTCCAGTGTTGAGATCTGGGTTCCAGATCTGAGATCTGGTGGAGCAGAGAGGGTGCCCAAAGAAGGCTGAATGGCTCACAAAGGCACATCTTGTAGCTGGCCAGAAGGAACTGGATGCTATAACTAGTAGAGAGCTGGGAAAGGCAAGTGTTCTGTAAGTATGAACTCTTCATAGTGCCTTTTAATAAATACAATCAAATGCAGCATCACATTTGTGTTAAATGCTTCAACAGACTCCATTTTGGGGGAATACAGCAGTTGTGTTTTCCATAGTCAAAGCATTCTGTTACTTAGACAAAATCCAGGCCTGAAAATCTTTTAATTTCAGTTATTGGCATCTAACCACCTCCCATGACACCATGATCTAAGGAGCAGATCTGGGAAGATGTGAGGTTCTACCCATCTCAGTGAGAACTGAGGGTGCTTGGCAACTGGCAGGATCTAGCCCTGATGGATAAAATTTGTGCTCCAGCTGAGTCTAGTCCCTTTTCTGAATGGTTACCATTGGGTGTAACAAGGTTTACAGAAACGGTTGACAAAGGCATTCCCTGTCGACCAATCCATGTCTTGACTGCCATGCTGTGCTGACGATCAGCTGAGCCAGCACAGCATGGCGGCCATTTTTATTTTAATGAAGCCGGGGATATTTAAATCCCGGCTTCATTGACTATGTCGGGTAGTCTAATTTACATGCCTCTGGCGACAGAGGCATGTAGTCTAGACATACCCTTAGTTTCACCCTTCATGGATACCATGGCAGTAAAGCAATGAGCAGGCATCGCTACAAGACTCCATTCACTCACACTTTATTCTGTAACTCTCCTGTACTTTCTAAGACCTATTAAAACATCTTGAATGCAATCCCGTCAGTCTGGGCTTGCCCCCTTTTGAGAGTCCTAGTTTTGGCTGGAGTCAGAGGGGTGGCAAAATTCTACACAGTTGCACTCTCTTGCACAAATACTTTTAACGGAAAAACTCTTCCGTTAAAAGTATTTGTGCAAAATCATGCCAGTGTAGGCGCAGCCATGCAGTGCAGAAGAGGAAGGTGATCGAGCAAGTTCACTCTTCCTACTTAATGTCTCATGCCATCTGATTGCATGTACCCTGGCCAGCCTGCTGTGGCTTCCAGGAGTTCCACTCAGCATGCAGGCGAGGATGGAGCTTTAGGGAGGGTGCCAGGTCAGGCCTGGACAGAGTTTCTCCAAATGACTTGCCCTGCATTACAGCAAAGTGCCTCCCCAGGAGTCTGCATATTATAGGTGATCTGTGCCAAAGGTGCTCGGGCATTAACCCTTTGTTCTGGTGAGAGCAGGGCACAGTTGTGGTGTGGGCAGTTTTCTCCTCTCCAGGTGGGATGGATTGCTCTGAGGATCCATCTATGCTTCAAAAATAGATGTCCTGTAGCAGCATGTTTCAGAGCCTGGGTCCACTGACGTCAGGCTCATGGGGGTTCATGCACAGGGCTAAAAATAAGCCGTGCAAACATTGGGCTTAGGCAGGAGCCCAGACTTAGGGACCCATCCCCCTTGCTGGATTTCAAAGCCAGGGCTCCAGTCCTAGCCTGAACAACTACACTGCCTATTTAGCCCCCTGGAGTGAACCCTTACAGCTAAAGTAAGTTGATCTGGACTCTCAGACTTGCTACCACAGGTGTTTTTTACAGTGTAGACGTGCATTGAGTTCCTGGACTAGGAATGGGACAGACATGTGGATCTTGGTGAGAAGCTGAAAAGATTCTTGCTCTGTCCACTTGTTTAGTGCAAAGCTGGGAGTCCTAAGTGTGGCAGGGACACTGTGGATAGATGCTTGGGTTGTCCTCCTTACCCTCCCTTCCCCCAGCCCTCTCCCAGCAACCCCCTTGCCACTCATTGTCCAATGTCAAGCTCCATCCAGAAGTCCTTGGCAAGAAAAAGGGTGCCTGCAATGTATAACTTTTGGGGGATGGTGTTTGGGGGGCACTGCAGGGAGAAGTTAAAATAGTGGAGGAGATGGAAGAGTGCTGTGGAATACTGTGCTGCCCAGACGAGTGCTAACACATAGATGATTTAGGGAGATGACTACACATGCTTGAGGATGCGTATGAGGCTTATTAGTGTCTGAGGCTCACTTCAGATCCTGTGAATGGGCTTGTTGCCGTAGGAGTAGTATGCGGATCTCTATCAAGCAGCTGCTGCTTGGCTCTGACTTTGAGCATCAGGAGTAGGAAATTCTGAAATGAAGGTTGTCACTGAGGGAGTTCCTGGCCCTCTGAACCCAGATGTGACTTGGCACCTACTCTCAAGTATCGGAGGAATTCCTAAGTCCTCTGTGACCCTCTGTGGCTGCAATGTCAATAGTGTAGGTGAGAAGTAATCTGTAAAATCTTCTGAGTTTGCAGAGTGGTGTGTGCTGCAACCAGTCCTACAGACCAGAATCCACAGGACTCCATCAGGGACAGGGAACATCTGAAAGGACCTGGAGTGTGGTTAGGGAGCACTCGGGGGGGGGGGGCAGAAACAACAGGTTAGATACCAGCTTTAATTTCACCTTTCAGCTCCTTGCTTGTTCCTGTTCACTCGTTTCACCTTCTGCCTCTAGTTTGAATAGTAGCATCTGGCTTGTCTGTGGGCCATGTGGCACATCTTGGGATTTCACTCTGGGTGCTTTACCAAGGGCCACCTTTTCGCTGCTCTCAGCTGGAGGGGACCATCTAAAATGTAGTTTGCGAGATCTGGAGCTTAAAAAAAGGTTTAGGAAGATAGACCCAGAGACTGAAATCGTTCGAGCAACCTAGCCTTCCTGCCATGGATCACAGTAGCTTTGCAATTCTACAGTGAGTGGTGTCCCTGTGGATGCTCCACTCAGGTCTCAGTGCATGCCTGGACCGGGAATCAGATTTTTTTTGTGAGCAGTGCCCCTCGTGCCATGCGTGCGCACTTAGCACCCCACCCCTACCCCCGGAGCCTGTGGAGTGCATGCCTGGCATGAGTCCCATCAGTTCCTTTCAACTGTCCCTGGTGAAGATGGAGTTCAGAGCAGTGCTCTTCTTCCTGACAGAAAAACAGAAATCCTCTATTAGTTTTAAGTTTTTACCTCACAGTTTTACTTAGGTCAAGCTTTCTCAATGTTTACTTGGTGGGGGGGCTAGGGGGCGCTCAACTTTTCTTCTTCGCAGCAATGCCAGGTTCCCCTGGCTTCAAAAAATGCTATTCATGCAGTGACTTAATGCCTACCTCTGATGGCCATGCCTCATGTGTCAAATGCCTGGGAGAGTCTCATGTGGCACAGAAGTGCCCTCATTGCCTGAATATGATGGCAAGGGCCAGAAAAGACGTCGAAATGCTGCTTAAAACTGTTCTCTGGGAAAAGTCTCTTAAGTTATCAAGGGACAAACCAGAGGCGGTGCAGGCACAGCAAAAGCCTTTGGGTAGAGCAGCTTCATCACCCCGCAAAGGCTCTCAAGCTGCAAGGGCTTCCCCGGCATGCTTCCTGTCTGAGCTGCCTAGAGCCTCTCATTCCCCAATGCCATCAGTCTCTGGCATCGCGGAGAAATGCAAGTCCCTGCCAGCCAGGAGAGCTGAGGCACAAACTAAAACCGCCACGTCAACTGGCACCACTGAGGCAGCAGCTTCAGATAAACCACATATGCTTCCTCCATCAGCTCTGGTGAGCTCTCCCTCTGCACCCAATCTAACCGTGCAGAGCGATTTTGACCACCCCGTGGCACCGCAGCACAAGAAAGCGCTGCGCGAAATGCAGCACCTTTAAAAATCTCCTCAGTCTGATTAAAGAGGAATAACTGGCTCACCACGCTCCACAGCACAGGGGCACACTAACACTTCAAAGAGTGGCCCCCACTCGCCTACACTGCTATCCCCAAGATCTGATTATGGAATTGGGCATAGGAGCAGGCTCTCATCAGGCCACTCCTCTCCTTCTCCATCACTAGCTTTCTGGCATTCATACAGGGACCACTCCCTTCAACATCCCATTTGGCCCAGCCACCCATGGATGTATCCCCCACATCAGCTCCTGCCTCAGTGGAGCCCATGGAATACATGGCAAGGGTACTATCATGACTCCTTCCCTATTCTGGCATGATAAATGCAGGCGTGGGGGCCAGCAAAAGTTCCCCAAAAGCTGATCTACCAAGCTTTGGTATAAAACTGCCCCCCAAAATCTTAACCTAGATTTTGGGGATAGAATCTCCGCTACCACTACCCAAGTATTAATACAAAAATCAGGAGAAAGATCACTAGGGAAATCTCATCCCTAAAGTACAAACCAGGACATACCTGCATTTCTATTGGCTGCCTGCCGCCTGGTTTAGGTAAGGGACTTTAACCAATACTAGGTTAATAAAAAGGAAAGAGAAAGAACTTTTATTATCACCACAATATTCCTGTTGCAAGCATAATGACTAAATGGAAAAGTAACAAAATAATATGCTCATGGAAGAGAAATTTACCATGGGCCAGGAACTTAGTTACAAAGGAAAGCAAAACCCAGTTTTAAATGCACAGACATCAGATCCCATTTCCCAAACCATAAAACAATAAAACCTAATGGATTTATCTGAACTTTATCCTACTCTCCTTTCTTCCTTTGCTTAGGATCCTGAACTCAACCATCTCATGATCACTGCTGCCAGGTTGCCATCCACATCTACTTCCCCTACCAATTCGTCCTTGTCTGTGAGCAGTAGGTCAAGCTGCGCATGGCCTCTGGTTGGTTGCTTCAGCGCTTACACCAAGAAGTTGTCCCCAACATTCTCAAAGTTTCTGGATTGTCTGTGTACTGGTGTATTGGTCTCCCAGCAGATGTCGGGGTGATTGAAGTTCCCTAGAAGATCCAGGGCCTGTGATCTGGAAGCTTCTGTTTAGTTGTCTGATGAAAGCCTCTTCTACCTCATGCACCCGATCTGGTGGTTTATAGGAGACACCCACCATGACATCCCTCCTTAGAGGCTGGAGCAACAGGCTTTTCTCCCTTTTCTATACTGGAGCTCTGAGCCATCATACTGCTCTCTTCCATACAGTGCAACTCCTCCACTTTTTGTCTCCTACCTATCCTTTCTGAACAGCTTATACCCTTCCATGACAGTGATCTAGTCATGTAAGTTGTCCCACCAAGTCTTATTCCAATCACATCATAGTTGTTGACTGTCCCAGGACTTCTAATTCTTCTTGCTTGTTTCCCAGACTTCTTGTGTTCATCTACAGACATCTAAGATAACTAGCTGATTGCCCTACTTTCTCAGTATGAATCAGGGGTCCTTCTTTTGTTTCTTCTAGGTATCCTGCTTACCTCAGGGCTTAAGTCACTGCCCCTGATGAACCTAGTTTAAAGCTGCCCTCACTGGCTACGTCTAGACTGACACGATTTTCCGCAAATGCTTTTAACGGAAAAGTTTTCCATTAAAAGCATTTGCGGAAAAGAGCATTTAGATTGGCACGGATGCTTTTCCGCAAAAGCACTTTTTGCGGAAAAGCATCTGTGCCAATCTAAACGCGCTTTTCCACAAAAAAGCCCCAATCACCATTTTCACGATCAGGACTTTTTTGTGCAAAACAAATCTGAGCTGTCTACACTGGCCCTTTTGCGCAAAAGCTTTGCGCAAAAGGACTTTGCCCGAACAGTAGCAGCATAGTATTTCTGCAAGAAGCACTGATTTCAGACAGTAGGAAGTCAGTGTTCTTGCAGAAATTCAAGCGGCCAGTGTAAACAGCTGGCAAGCTTTTCCGCAAAAGCAGCTGCTTTTGCAGAAAAACTTGCCAGTCTAGACACAACCACTAGGTTTGCAAGCCTCTCTTTGTTAGGTGGATCCCATCTCTTCCTAGCAATCCTTGTGCCTGGAACATCATGCTATGGTCAAAATCCAAATCCCTCTCTCTGACACCACCTGCGCAATCACACATTTATTTCCAAAATTCTACAATACCTACCTTGGGCCTTTTCTTTCAACAGAGAGGATGGATAAGAACATAACTTCTTTGAGTGGTGTCCCCGTGGGTGCTCCACTGTAGATGTTGGGTCATTCTGGTGCCGCAGTTTTGAGTTTTCTTGAGCAGTGGTCAGCTGAACCATGCTTGCACGGCACATGCCTCACACCATTTGCACTCTTTTGATCTCTTGTGTGGTCCAGTTCCTTCTTTGCTGCCCACGGTTGCAGACGGAGCAAGCCATCTCTCCTCAGAGAAATCCTGGCAGGAATAGAATAGTTAGCTGTTTAGTCTTGTAGTCAGTTACAGGTTTTTTTTCTAATTCTAGTTGTTATAATTCATTTTATTACTTAAAAAAAAAAAAAAAAAAAAAGAAGAGTTCATTAGTTAGTAAATCGTGCACTTATCCATGCCGGGCTCTCTCGGGTTTTAGAAGTGTGCCACATGCCGTGATGCTGTGCCAGCTTTGGACAGTCATGCCGAGTATATCAAGTGCCTCGGCGAGGTTCATGTGCCTAAAATATGTGTCCACTGTGCCACGTTGACCGTTAGGGCACGTAAGGACAGGGAGATAAGATTAAAAAATTATTTTATTTGACAAAACATTTCAGCTGCCAGAGTATTCTCATAAAGTTTCCGCTCTGCAGTCTCCTAAAGCGGAGAAAAGAAAGGCCGTTTCACCATAGTCCGCTCCAGCTCGAAAAAGAGCCTCGCCAGCTCGGTCTTTACCTTCAGCCAAGGGAGTATCGGTGATAAGTCAGGCTCAGTGGCGTCCAAACCTAAGTCGTGTTCGGAGCTGAAATCGCAACAAAAATCTGCAATGGTGCTGTCAATGGTCGTAACCGTCACCGCTCGGTGGCGACAGCACCTGTGTACAGCGGTACCAACAACATCGGCACCTTCAGCGTCAGAACTGTCAACAAACATATCAACAGCCTTGGTGCTGGCCACTCACGTGCCGATGACCTCAGCACCAATCTTCAGCACCATATGCCTCGTCCAGCCCTCTGGTGCCGAAGAAAGTACCTCAAATCTGCCTCTGTCAGATTGGCGAGCCCGGAACTGCTGATGCTCTCACCAGCGCCGTCTTCTGCACCACCTTCTTCATATTCTCCTCAAATAACGGATGACAGCGGCACATCCCACATGAACAAGCTAGCCACCATTTGCCTAGGTACCGTTTAGCACTGTCCCCTTATACAAGATACCTACCTCATTCTTCTTCAAGGGGATCACCGCGCTCACCCTGTTCCCCGTACCTACCGCCACAGAAGCGGTATGTCATCTCGGCATGTTTCACCAGTCCAATTTTACCACAGACGACATAGCCCAAGATACTATAGATATCAATCTTGGCATGACTCAACCCATCATTGCTATCATCATTTTGAATACGACAATCCTTGCTGCCACAGTCACCTGATCTCCCGTGCTCCCTCAGTTTCCCCACAACACTCACATAGTCAGGGAGTAGCAATGTCACCATCTAATGCTCCCTCTTACAGCTTATCATTCAGAACCCAAGGAAGGTCAACTCTCCGAAGTCGAAGAGCACCCACCAGGTGTATCACCAACCAATCAGTCACTGTCATACCCTGACAAAGTGGTCATACATGGTGACCACTCCCCTCCTGACGACTTGAAGCAGTTTCAGGAGCTTTTTGAAAGGGTGGCTGCATCTCAGTTAATGTGATGTCCTGAGGTACCTGAGAAACAACACAGGCTCCTTAAAATCTCCAGTCCTCGCAACAGGGAAAAGTTGCAATCCCCATAGATGATGACGACATGGAGGCTGCCGATGAGATATGGCAGACCCCAGCTGCAGCAACTCCAACTCACAAAAGAGCTGACAAACGATATTTCATCCATCCAAAGTGACTTGATTTCTTATTTTCCTACCCTCAACCAAATTGTTAGTCCTCAACACTGCTCAACACAGAGCCAAATTACCATAATATAAAAACATGATGGATAAGGATAATAAACATATGGATCTGTATGGGAGAAAGCTTTATTCTTTGGCCACCTTACTCCTGCATATTGCAAACTACGTAGCACTACTCTCCATCCCCTTTACCTCACTTCCCCCCATCTCACCCTCTCCTTCCCTCTTCAGGGACCCCTCTCACGAAGACGTATTTAAACAGGAAGTACAATGACTGCTCAGTATAGGAGCAATGGAAATAGTATCAGAGGACTTCAGAGGCAAGGGGTTTTACTCCCATTACTTTCTTACACCAAAAAAGAGGGAGGATGGCGGCCTATTTTGGATCTCTGCAAATTGAATCGGTATCTTCAAAAGCAACGATTCAAAATGGTTACCCTAGCTTCAATAATCCCAGCATTAGAGAAGGGAGACTGGTTTGCAGCCCTCAACCTGCAGGCTGCCTATTTTCACAACTGTTCACCCCGTGCACAGACGGTTCCTACATTTCGTGGTGGGTACAGATCACTATCAATACTGAGTACTACCGTTCAGCCTTTCGTCAGCACCAAGAGTGTTTTCCTTGTAGACAGCGGCTGATATAGGGCAGGCCGTCTGCTGAAGGGCTTGCTGGCGGCTGCTGGAGGAGGAGGGGGATTGTGATGGGGTGCTACAGCCCCTCACTTTAAATTACCCGGCGCCGACCAGTACGGGCCATGTGGGGCCAAGGGAGCACATGCACGGCTTGCTGAAACACCGTACAACAGCTGAGAGGAGAGACTCCCAGGCATGGTGTGACGTCACGTCATGGACCGGGACTTTAAAACCGTGTGGCCCAGCTTTGCACCACTTGGTTTGGCACGTGGTCTGGAGCCTGGCTGGGATTGAAGCCGCCCTGCAAACTGGAAGGCAGAAGGTGGATGGCAGAGGAAGGGGCTTATGCTGAGGGGAGGGGGGCAGGTCAAGAGAAGAAAGGGGAAGGCACCAAGGGACAGGGTGCAGGAGAGACAAATGCCAGGGGGCCAAGTGGAGACAATGAGAAAAAGGTCAGGAGGGGAGGTGTCTGTGGGAGGGGGAGACAGGGTGATGCTGGGAGAGGAGAGAGTAAGGGCATTAGGGGCTAAAGTGTGGAGTGGGAGGGTCTGGGAGAAGGCTTGAAAGGAGGGGTGGACATGAGGAAGGTGGGGATGGAGCAAGGCATGTATGAGGGCACAGGGGCATGAGGGGAACGGACAGAGGGTGGTAAGGGGATGGGCATCAGGGAAAAAGAGGGCAAAGGGCGCAGGGGCAGTGAGGGAAGGGGGAGGCACCAGGAGGGTACAGGGGTAAGGGAAGATGCAGGTGCCAGGGTATTCTGGGGGTGAAGCAGAATGGCAGACAGCTGCAGGGGAGGGACCAGCACCAGAGGAGAGAGGCAGGACAGGTGTGTAGAGGGAAGTGTTAGGAGAGGGGATGAGCAGGGGTAGCTCACATGATCAGAGTGGGGCTACTGCAGGAGTAGGCACAGGGGGACCCCTTTTTTCTATTTTTTCTCCAAAGGGGGGCCCTGTGAAATTGTGCTGCCCTGGGCCCCACAAAACCCTCATCTGCCCCTGTTCTCAGGCAAGCCATGATTACTTTTCCATTCCTCGATGATTGTTTGGTAAAAGGTCCATCAGAAGTGGAGACACAGTGAATGGTGGCAACAACCAGGGAAACATTCAATCTCTTGGGTCTTATACTCAATGTACAGAAGTCAACGCTACAACCTACACAAACTCTAGAATTCGTAGGTGCCAAGCTAGATTCCGTATCGGCAAGAGCATACCTTCCTATGCAAAGATTCTAAGCAATCCAAGAACTGGTTACTACTGTTACTCTCAGCCCCACAGTTCCCATACTTACCTGTCTTCAGCTTATGGGTAACATGGCTGCTACAATCTATGTAGTCAACCACACCGGTTTACATCTTCAATGTCTTCAACACTGGCTTACGACACTATACGCCCATCACAAGAGACAAGTACACAGACTGGTCTCCCCTTCTCTTCACATCTTAAACTCTCTCATATGGTGCACCAATCCCTGCAATCTTCTAGCAGGCTTACCATTTCATCGGGGCCAACTATCCGTTCATATAACTACCAACGCATCCCTCATCGGATGGGGAGCCCACGAGTGCTATATCAATGCAAGGACAATGGACCATACAAAAGACTATTTTTCATATCAATTTATTGGAACTCAGAGTTGTGTTCAATGCATGCAAGCATTTCGTTATACGCATTCTAGGCAAAAGTGTCAGAATATTGACCGACAGTATATCACCAGTGTATCACTTCTACATAAATCACCAGGGAGGTGCCCATTCTCATGCTTTATGAACAGAGGCGGTCCAATTATGGAACTGGTGCATATGAAACAAAATCACTCTCATAGCTTCATACTTACCAGGAGTAAACAATATCACAGCAGACAACATTAGACACGAATGGGAACTGCACCCTCAGGTCCTCCGGTCCATCTTCCAATGATGGGGTACACCAGAAATCGACTTATTCGCTTCCTACATAAACAAGAAGTGTTGCCGTTACTGCTCCTGAGCAGGCATCAGACCGGAGTCTCTAGGCGATGCCTTCTCAGTTGGAAGGGTCCCCTCTCATACACGTTTCCCCCTATCCCGCTCATTCCCAAGGTGTTGGAGAAGATCGCCAGAGGCAGAGCGACAGTTATTCTCATAGTACTGTTTTGGGCACAACAGATATGGTTTCCTTGTCTGTTTTTGATGTCTCCTCAGCCTCTCTACCACCTTTCAATTCAGTACGATCTTCTGACTCAGAACAGGGGATCCTTACTTCACCCGCAGCCACATCTTCTCCACCTAATAGCATGACTCATTGTTGGTTCCACCAGGAAGAACTACAGTGCATGAACCAAGTAAAACAGGTACTCTTACACAGCAGAAAACAATCCACCCGAATCACTTACCTTCAAAAGTGGCATAGATTCCTCTCTTGGTGCTCTAACAAGCATTTAGACCCCAGAACAGCACCATTATGTACAGTTTTGGATTACATATTGTCCCTCAAGGACACTGGATTACCCCTCTCCTCTTTAAAGGTGCATTTATCAACGATCACTGCCTTGCACAAGCCAGTTGAGGGGTGGATAGTTTTCACTCACCCCATCACAAAGTTATTTATAAAGGGCCTTTCCAACCTATACCCACCATGCAGGCTACCACCACCATCATGGAACTTAGAAATGGTTCTGGACGCCCTTTGAACATCTAGCTACTTGTCCACTCTCTATGATGATGCTAAAGGTACTTTTTCTGCTGGCAATCACTTCTGTTCGCAGTGTCGGTGAGTTGGCAACCTTAATGGCGGTTCCACCATACACTATTTTTAATAGAGACAGTTAGTACTACATCCACATCGTTCCATCATTCCTAAGGTTTGTTCTGACTTTCACATAAACTAACCCATTGTACTCCCTTCGTTTTACCCTAAGCCACACTCAACTACAAAGGATGCAATATCTCATTCATTCAATGTACACAGAGCTCTTGCATTCTATATAGAAAAGACCCAATCTTTCCGGAAGTCAGATCATTTACATGTTTCTATAGCGGAACACAATAAGGGATATCTGCTATCGTCACAACGTGCCCCCAAACTCTGTCTCCTGCATTACGCAATGTTATATGTTAGGGAATAAACTTTACCTCAAACACCTAGAGCACACTCTACAAGGGTGGTGACGACTTCTACAGCCTTTCTTCATGGGGTTCCTCTCAAGGACATCTGCAGAGTGACTACTTGGTATACCAATGACACTTTTATGAAGTACTTTGCAATCTTGAAGGCTCTGGCGAAAGACACTATTGTGGCCTCCGTGGTCCTATTGACCACTGTCAAACCATAAATCCAAGGCCCACCCACTGCTTATACTGAGTACTGCTACACATTCACCTACAGTGGCGCACCTATGGGGACACCACTCGAAGAAGAAGAGGAAGTTACTCACCTTGGTGCAGTAATGACGGTTCTTTGGGATGTGTGTCCACGTGAGTGCTCCACTACCCACCCTCCTCCCTGTCTCAGATTCTTTTTCCTTAATATCTTCCAGATTTTGGGGTGGGCTTGAGGAAGTGGCAGGAGCCGGACCGCGCAAGAGATCAAAAGAGTGCGAATGACATGAGCGGTGCAAGGTGCATGCCGTGAATGTGTGGTCCGGTTGACCACTGCTCAAGAAAACTCCGATCTGCGGCGCTGGGATGATCTAACACCTACAGTGGAGCACCCATGGGGACACACATCTCGAAGAACCATCATTACTGCACCAACGTAACTTCCTCTTGCTCCTCAAACTCCTTGATCTTTCTTCCCAGAACCATGTAATCTGCAGTCACCCACTTAAGGTCATTCTTGGCAGTATTGTTGGCTCCTATGTGAAGAAGTAAGAAGGGGTAGTGGTCCGAGCACATTAAACTTTGAATTTTGCTTTCATCTCAGATGTGGAAACTTTCATTTCTGAACATAATTCTGCTCTGTCCCTATGTTCTACATTATTATCCTTATTGAAAACTGAAGTAAAATTATTAATTTGGTTTTGGGGCCATACCTAGATTCTTTAATCTCTGCCCTCCTTGCTCTATAGCAGCCTGACTTTTTTTTTCTCTCTCTCTCTCTCTCTCTAAATATATCTGGATTACTTCTTACTATTCTGTTTTTAATTTCCTTTACAAATTCTAAGCCAGCTTGATTGGCAATTTTCACTTTCTTTCTAGACTTTCTGATCTCCACGATTGTAGTTATCTTTGCAGGTCAGTTGGTTCCTTCTTCTGTTCCTTGTAGGCTGTCTGCTTACACCTATGAGCTTCTGTAGCCCCACTCTGCCGAATTTCAAGTTCCTGCTCATCAGGGTACTAGGGATTCTCGATGATGTAATTGTAAGGATGATTTTAACATGGGAAAACTGTATTTTCCAAAAGATCAGAAACAACTAATATGGTTTGGCTGAAACTTTCCAAAATAATTCAGTCTGAGGTAGACAGTGGGCATGGGAAATTTCAACCCAAACAGTTAAGTTGCAAAATTATAAGCCACTGAAAACAGGATCTTGTAATGGGAAGTGTTGAAAAGCCTTAATAATGCTTCTCTGTCAAGAGATCATTAAAATTACATTGCTAAGAATTGTAGTGTTGCTTGCAGAACCTTAATCTGTCTCCTTTTAGCCTATGCATTATGATAGTCTCTTTCTCTTTCAAGAACAGCACACAATTTCCCAAATATTACGGTGTGACCATGACAAGCTTCTTCCTCCAGTCTTAGTTATCTTGAAGTATTCATTCGGTCTCAACGCTCTCATTGTCAAGCACCTTAAGAGATTTGTCTCCCACCACAAAAGATTCAGATTCTGCAAGTGAGGCCCTGATCCTGTGATTTACATTAAACAGATGGTTTGCAGTAGTGCTCTGTATACACGTTATAATTGGCAAATTGGGCCCAAAGTTTCAGTTTTAAAACTGCATCAAACATTCCAGGTGTTCAGAGTTCTCTTCCCAGATTGTCTGATGGATTAAAACATGACACTGGAATTACGAATGTCTATTGAGTAAGGTGTTGACTCTTAAATCTAATGTAATTCAGCCAGACATTTTTATAATGTGAGTATTCAATTTTCAAACCAATTTGTATTTTGTTATGGCAATGCTGTGTGCAAATGACCATAGCAGCAAAGGGCAGAAATAGTACTGGTCATTTTTGTCCAGAATAGTGCCCGTTTAATTATTACCCTCGGGCCATATTGTGCCCTCAATCTCTTCTGCTGTTATTGGTAGAAGAGCCTCAGTATGAGTTCAGCCATAATTGCTTGTATCATTTGGTCCTCCCTTCAGGCTGAGTCTGACACCCCTTATCAATGTGAATGTAATTATTCTAGTGCATGAGTATATTACATGAATTGTGTGTCTCTTTCAGAGGCTTATAACTTTAGCCAACATCCAATTTTGGGTGTGGGGAGGGGGAGGCTGGAACAGTCCATTGTTCAAATCTGTCTTGAAGGCACTGAATTTCTTAAACATTGAGGGTGTGTCTAGACTACATCCCTCTGTCAGCAGAGAGATGTAAATAAGACACTTGGAAAGTGCAAATGAAGCTGGGATTTAAATATCCCGTGTTTCATTTGCATAATCACGTAATGGCGCTCTCTCGAAAAAGTGCTATTTTGAAATTGGAACCGCAGTCTAGATGCGGTTCTTTGGAAAATAGAAGCCTTTTTTGAAAGATCCTGTACTCCTCTAAAAATGTGCTTGTGCTGAGGAGAACTGGATTTTAAACCATCTCCCCCCAGCACCAGCTCCTGCTTCCCCTCCCTTGGGGGGTGGCGGGAAATGCAAGTAGTTGACTCGACTAACCAGTAAGCCTAGGCTTATCCATTAGTTGACTTCTTGCTTACCTCTGGCACAGTGAGTATGCTTATTAAGTTTCCAGATGTTGCAAGTGCTTCGGAGGATAGGGTCAAAATTCACAATGATCTGGAGAAATGGACTGAGGTCAGTAGGATGAAGTTTATTAAGGACAAATGCAAAGTACTCCACTTAGAAAGGAACAATCAGTTTCATACATACAGAATGAGAAGTGACTGTCTAGGAAGGAGTACTGCAGAAAGGGATCTAGAGGTTATAGTGGACCACAAGCTAAATATGATTCAACAGAGTAACACTGTTGTGAAAAAAAACAATCATGATTCTGGGATGCATTAACAGGAGTGTTGTGAGCAAGACACAAGAAGTCATTCTTCTGCTCTACTCTGTGCAGATAAGGCCTCAGCTGGAGTATTGTATCCAGTTCTGGGCACCACATTTCAAGAAAGATGTGGAGAAATTGGAGAGGGTCCAGAGAAGAGCAGCAAGAATGATGAAAGGTCTAGAGAACATGACTAATGAGGAAAGACTGAAAGAATTGTGATTTTTTTAGTTTAGAAAACAGAAGACTGAGGGTATGTCTACACTTGCCCCCTAGTTCGGACTAGAGAGGCAAATGAAGCATACCAAAGTTGCTAGTGAAGCATGGGATTTAAATATCCCGCGCTTGATTAGCATATTTGCGTCCGGTCGCCATTTTAAAATGCCGGTAGCCCGAATTAACTCGCCTTATGTAAACGCGGTAGTCCAATCCAAAACCCTTCCCTCGAATTAACTGTTAATGAGGAGTAACAGTTAATTCGAAGGAAGGGTTTTGGATTGGACTACCGCATCTACACGTGGCGAGTTAATTTGGGCTACCAGCATTTTAAAATGGCGACCAGCTGCGAATATGCTAATCAAGTGCGGGATATTTAAATCCCATGCTTCACTAGCAACTTTGGTATGCTTCATTTGCCTCTCTAGTCCGAACTAGGGGGCAAGTGTAGACATATCCTGAGAGGTTTTCCAGGTATCTAAAAGGGTGTTATAAGGAGGAGGGAGAAAAATTGTTCTTCTTGTCCTATCATCAGAGGCCAAGACACAATGGAGGTTTGGACAGCAAGGGAGGTTTAGATTGGACATTAGGAAAACTTCCTAACTGTCAGGGTGGTTAAACAATGGAATAAATTGCTAATGGAGGTTGTGGAATCTACATCACAAGAGGTATTTAAGAGCAGGTTAGGTAGACATCTATCAGGGATGATCTTCTAGACCAGGGCAGCCTGCGGCCTGTTTGTTTGTAGCCTGCAGTGCAGTTTGAGTTTACGTGGGGCTCAAGACACGGTCCACGGGTGGGATCCTTTGAACATGGCCTCCACTGGGAACATGCTCCACAATCGTGAGTCAATATAATGGTTTTCTGTTGATATGCGTTTTAGTAGTTAAATTCCTGGACTGTCATTGCTCATTGTCATATGGGTAGAAATCGGGTAAATATTGCATTGTATTAATATCAGTGGAACAGATTTAAATGGGGCCTGGGTGTTCATGCCCCAAAGTGTGAAATAAGCTATTTGCATATATTTGCATGTATGTGCACCCACACTTAAGTCTCAGCCCTCAGCATGTGCTGTGAGTATGGAAGCACTGGGGGCTACCGTGAAAGTTGAGTAGCCCTGTTCTAGACCGTGTTTGGTCCTGCCGTAAGGGCAGGGACTCGATGACCTCTTGAGGTCCCTTCTAGTTCTATGATTGTATCCCTAATCCAACATGGAGCTGGGGATTAGATTTAGCCTGTATTCTATTGTTTTCTTTTTTTTTCTTACCTCTCCATCTGTGCTTTCTCTCTTTTTATCTCTCCTTTTCGTCTCCCTGACTCATTCACACTCTCTCTCCTGACTTTGTAAGGAAAGATGCCAGCATTATGAGAGGATCTTGTGATTCATCCAAGGGATCTCTCCTGAGTTGTTTCAGGGGCTTGCCGTTGTAGCTAAGAGTGCTTATCTCCTCTCCTGTGGCTCTGGAGAGACCACTAACCCTACGGGGTCTCTTGGATATATAACCCTGCATTCCCCCAGTGGAGGAAGGAAGGGACCCACTCTTGGAATGTTCTCTGTAGTGCTGCCTGTGTAGACAGCTGTTGAGAATTTGAGAGAATGCAGTCCCCTCCAGTGCTGCATCATCTCCTGAGTTGGAACTGTATGTTAAGGCTCTCTGCTTTGCACAGGAATTCTCACACCTCAGCTTGCCAGGGCTGAAGATGTTGCTAGAGGCAGCCCAAGCCCAGTGGGTTGCCAAAGCGGCTCCCTCAGCCAGGATCACTGACACCCAGATCACTCTCTGGGATCCCTAGGCCTCTCTGAGCCAGCAGGACCAGTGCAGGGATGGGGCTGGGACCACTGCAGATCCGAGGGAGTGAGGTGATCTAGATTGCTTTGTACCTTTATCCTTATAGCTTTGACACTAGGGATTTTTGTTTTGCTGTGTGAGGTTAACCAGAATACATAGCTTTTCAAAATCAAAATATTTTAAAAAGCCTACATTGAAGTCCTCTCTCTCAAGAGCTAAAGCCCCATGTTTTGTGAATCCCTTTTTGGGGAAGAAAAGGTGTGTGGGGGGGGGGGGGGGGGAAGGAAGTCCCATAATGGTCATTGCAGTGGAACCCAGAATACCTGTATTGGACAGCACTGCATCGTAGTGTCAGAAAATTACTTATAAATTGTGATAAAGGAGTTCTATAGCCCTTGCCTGGTGACTGCTTTGCAATAATGTCTGAGTTACTGGCAGAATAAACAGATCTCTTTAATTCCCAGATTTCTGCTGTCGCTGTTGTCGCTTGTGACATGTCTCCTTGCTACTTGGAACAGGAATGTGAACACTCCTCTCTTGCTTCACTCAGTTTCCAAATGAAGAAAATATTCTCTCTGCTTCTGTAGGTCTCTTCTATGCAGTGTCTTATGCTGGGGTCTCTGAATTCCTTCCAGGCCACCATGAGAAGTGACAAGATAGCATCTCTTGTGTCTTTCTCCTCAGGGTGGGGAAATTGCTTGTGATGGTTTTTTTTTATTTAATTTTATTTTTTTGGTGTATCTGCTGTGCTCTGTGCTTTTAACTAACAAGGGCAGGTCAAAAATATGCACCTTGCACTTGGAGGTGAGGTTCCTAGATTGCATCAGAATTTGTCCCATAGTTTTGGACAGCCCTGAGAGAGTTCCATTCTCCTGCATAGATGAGTCTCCACCATGGAGTGGTGCCAGAGAGTGAGGTGGGGCAGGGCTGTTATCCCCATTGCACAGAGATGGAAAATGGAGGCAAGGGGAGACAGAGTCTGTGACAAAGCAGGGAACTGAATCTGGATCTCCCAAATCTTAGGTTAGTGCCTGAACCACGGGACCAGCCTTCCTGCCCCGCTGGGATAGCCTGCACCACTGAGTCCTTGGGGACTCAAGCTAATGTTGGGTTTGGGACACCATCCGTGGAGTTGTAGGGACTTTCACTGTTTGTGAGGTTGCTGATTTGGAAGTTCTCTCGTTATCCTTACTGTACTGTGGGCAGCTTATCACAGAATGAGACCATTTAGGTGGGCAAGGGGCCTCAGCGGGCCAGATTCGGCCCACCAAGCAGATGGAGCTGGCCTGCAGAGGCCCTGGGAATGCGCAAAGCCTCCTCCTGTCCTGCCAGGAGCATGTGATGCTTTGAAACGCCGTGAGTTGCTCACAGGGCGGGGGGAAGAGCAGAGGAGGCTTCACGTGCTCCCCGCCCCCAGGCCCTGATTGGCCTGGGGGTGGGGGAGCTTATCAAGCCTCTTCCAGGGTATGGGTGCCTAGTGGGAAGTGGGGCAAAGGGGTTCCCCCACCCCCAAACCAATCATGGTCTGGGGGCAGGGTAGCCCTGCCCCTTCCGTTTAGGCACTGCCCCTTCCGGGGTGGTCCGAGGCTATTTAAAAAATGTTTGAAGTGGCCCCCGGGCAAAAATTATTGCCCATCCCTGATTTAGCCAGTGGCTTTTTCTGTGCCCAGAAGAGATCGTCTCTACTGATGGAATCTCTTCTCTCACCAGCTAGTTCCTCTCAGCCTTCAGAAGCAGCACAGTCTAACTCTAGGTCCTGGCACACTAGGTTTCTGCTTCCCCTAATTAGAAGGAAAAGGGAGAATAGGCTCTCTACACTACAGAGGGATCCTGGAATCTGGCTCCCAGGACCTCTGCTTTAGGGAAGTTTGAAGCCGTGTTGTGTGCCTGTGCTTTGGCAAAGCCCTGTCTCCCACAAGCCTAAATACACAAAGTTGTCTACCTGAACTACGGTCATAGGTGAAGAACCTTAGTATTGCCTCTTAAAGTCTCCCTTCTCCACATATGCGCACACAGGACTGCTCCAGCTTTCTGGCTTTGGAAAAAGACCCTGTTACTGATATGGCTGATGTCTTGTCACCTGGCTCCTTTCTACTGGGCACTGTAATAAGGACCATTCTCTATTGTTCAAAACATGGATCAAGTGGGCTCCAGTTTGCTCTTAAAGTGATTGGCCTCGGTGCCAGAATCTTTAGGTGGAATTCTATGGCCTTTGTGATACAGAAGGTCTTTAAAACCTGTGTTGCTCTTGAGAGCACCAAAAGTAGCTGAATTTGCTTCTATGTGCATATTCCTAAATGGATCATCAGCATAATTCACTGAGCTGCCTAATTCTCTTATATTGGACACAAGCCACTGGTGACTTCTTTTTTCTCTAAGAAAAGCATCTTTCCCTGCCTTTCAGCAACTGGAACATTTTAATCAGGTATCTCATTCCCTGGTCTGCTAGAAAACCGACATTCATGGCATATTAACATGGAAATATTTTTGTTTGCCTTATGTCAGAGTTCCTCTTCATGTTCCAGAATAAGACAGAAGAAAATGGAGGATGATTTTTTGCAGTGGTGACAGCTTTATTTTAAAGGTTGCAGCTCTGTTTCCATTCTAACCCTCATCATCCCATGGTAATATATTTATAAACACATTTATCCTTTTGTTCTTGGTCTTGACGTGGTGATTTTCCTTTTTTAATTTGTTTTCCTCTATAGAATGTTTGAACATAATCCTTAAAGAAGGGGGAGATTTGTTTGGATAAGTGTGAGAGAGATTGAGGGCTGTTTTTTACAGAATTACATGTCACATTGGAGCTAGTTTTCAAACTTCTCTTCCTCACTGAAAAGCTCTTTAAAAGTAATAAGTTTTATAAAAAATACCTAGTATAGTATGGTGCAGTGATTTTAAAAGTTCACTCTCTTATGCATGAGCAAAAACCTGAGGTTTTTGTATCAGTATTGCCTTGGCATTGTGAATTTGGAACTCTACACTTACAGATTTTTACAGAGTACAGCTAGGCACTATCCAAACATATAGTTGGTCCAGTTTACCTCAAGATATGATGCAGTGATTTTTGTTGAATTGGCACATTGTATGTGGACACGTCCTTCTTCAGTTTAAACCTAGCTTGTATTGGTTTGGTTGGTCCCTCTTGTCCCAGTTTAAATAAGTGTAATTTATCCACATGAAAAATTGCCCCAGTTTAACTAAATTGGTGCTGTAATATGATGATGGGTACTGGGGAAAGAGGGAACCATTTCAGGAGGGAACCATTTTGTATAATCAGGGCTCAAGAATACAAGTCAAGGCAGTTTGTTGGTACTCAAACATGGGAGCCTCAGCTAATAATGCCAGCAAATCAACTTGCATAATAAAGGTCTCTTTCTTACAGTGCTGCTTGCCTAATGTATCTCTTTTATTAGTAATGAAACGTATGGTATTGGGCCTGGTGCCACTTGTGTATGTAGACAAGCCCTAGTGTTTTTAGTGAGTCTGTCGTGGGGATGGCTCTAATTCTTAGCTTCCTAGAACATACCGAGAACTTCATGTAGATAAGGAGCCATAACTTGGTTCAGGGACTTGTGCAAAACCAGTTTGTGCCTTTTTATTTGTTTTCTTTTGGTTTTATGAAAAAATATATAATGAGCCCAAATCTCTCTTGCTCTGCACTTTGTATGATTACTTATACCAGAGCATGCCACTATCTATTCTGTTCATGTACTGTCTTTTTGTGCAATTTGCACAGGTGAAAATAAATGCATTGGGTTTTGAGTAATGGCGAATCACACCCAGAGAAAGTAAGAAAGGAAAATCAAGATCCTTGAAGGAACTACTACAATGCAGTGTTAAGGCTATCTACTTGGACAAATATAAATGTTCAGTTTCTGACTGAAATGACCCACATGCCCCTACCGCTAAGCAGTACAAGAGATCTCTTTTTTTCCTGAGATTACAGGTTTGGCTGAAAAAAGGGACTAGTGTTGATGTAATAGATTTAGACTCCTGTAAGGCCTCTGATGTGGTGGTGCATGACATTTTGATTAAGAAACCAGAACAACACAAAATCAATACTTCAAGCATTTAAATTTGATTGAAAACTGGCTTCTGACAAGACTCAGAGTGTAACTATAAACTGGAATTTATCACAAGAAGGGTGTATTTCTATTACAGCTCTATACCTGTAGAGATGAATTTTTTGCCTTTTGCTATAATATTTTTAAAAACCTTTTTGTCAATGATCTGGAAGAAAACATATAAAATAATCTTTGTTAACGTTCACCTTTCGAGAAAGGGAAAGACCGTATTTGGATACAGACTGGCTAACCTAGTGAGGAGAGCTTTAAACTAGATTCGACAGGGACAGGTGACCAAAGCCCACGGGTAAGTGAAGAACGTGGAGACCTGGGAGATGGGTCAGAAATGGGAAGGAGTGTGGGCTATAATAGCAGAGAGAAAGGAAGGAAAAGGCAGAACTGGGAAGCAAGATCAAATCAGTATCTTAGATGCCTATATACAAGTACAAGAAGTATGGATAATAAGCAGGAAGAACCGGAAGTGCTAATAAATAAATACAACTATGACATCGGCATCACAGAGACTTAGTGGGATAATACACATGATTGGAATATTGGTATAGAAGGGTACAGCTTACTCAGGAAGGGCAGGTGGGGGGGGGAAAGGGAGGAGGTGGTGTTTTGTATATTAAAAATGTACACGCTTGGACTGAGGTGGAGATGGACATAGGAGATGGACATGTTGAGAGTCTCTGGGGTAGGCTAAAAGGGATAAAAAACAAGGGTGATGTCATGGTTCTACTACAGGCCACCTACCCAGGCAAAAGAGGTGGATGAGGCTTTTTTAAAACAACTAACAAAATCATCCAAAGTGCAGGATTTGGTGGTGATGGGGGACTTCAACTACCAGATATATGTAGGGAAATTAACACAGCAGGGCATAGACTATCCAATAAGTTCTTTGACTACATTGAAGACAACTTTTTCTTTCAGAAGGTTGAAAAGCGAGGAAGCTGTTCTAGATTTTATTTTAACAAATAGGAACTGGTTCAGCATTTGAAAGTGGAAGGTTAAAGGGATCATGAAATTATAGAGTTCATTATTTTAAGGAATGATAGAAAGGAGAACAGCAAAATAGACAATGGATTTCAAAAAGGCAGATTTTGGTAAACTCAGAGAGCTGGTAGATAAGGTCCCATAGGAAGCAAGACTGAGGGGAAAAACAACTGAAGAGAGTTGGCAGCTTTTCAAAGGGATATTACTAAGGGCCCAAAAGCAAGCTATTCTGCTGCGTAGGAAAGATAGAAAATATGGCAAAAGGCCGCCTTGGCTTAACCAGGAGATCTTGCATGATCTAAAAATCAAAAGGAGCCCTATAAAAAACGGAAACTATGACAAATTACAAAGGATGAATAGAGGCTAACAATAGAGAAATGCAGGGGCAAGATTAGAAAGGCAAAAGCACAAAATGAGCTCAAACTAGCTACAGGCATAAAGGGAAACAAGAAGACATTCTATAAATATATTAGAAGCAAGAGAAAGACTAAGGACATGGTAGGCCCACTGCTAGTGAGGAGGGAGAAACAGTAACAGGAAACTTGGAAATGGCAGAGAAGATTAATGACTTCTTTGTTTCGGTCTTCACCGAGAAGTCTGATGAAGGAATGCCTAACATAGTGAATGCTAGTGGGAAGGGGGTAGGTTTAGAAGATAAAATTTAAAAAGAACAAATTAAAAATCACTTAGGAAAGTTAGATGTTTGCAAGTCACCAGGGCCTGATGAAATGCATCCTAGAATACTCAAGGAGCTGATAGCTAAAGGCTCAGATACCTCCTCTATCATCATTGGAAAATCATGGAAGACAGGAGAGATTCCAGAAGACTGGAAAAGGGCAAATCTAGTACCCATCCATAAAAAGGGAAATAAGAAGAAACCAGGAAACTACAGACCAGTCAGTTTAACTTCTGTGCCAGGAAAGACAATGGAGCGAGTAATTAAGGAATTCATCTGCAAACATCTAGAAGAAAATAAGATGATAGGTAACAGCCAGCGTGGATTTGTAAAGAACAAATCATGTCAAACCAATCTGATAGCTTTCTTTGAAAGGATAACGAGTCTTGCGGATAAGGGAGAAGCGGTGGATGTGGCATACCTAGACTTTAGTAAGGCGTTTGATACGGTCTCACGTGATATTCTTATCAATAAACCAGGCAAATACAACTTAGATGGGGCTACTATAAGGTGGGTGTATTATGTGGCTGGTTAACCATTCTCAGAGAGTAGTTATTAATGATTCACAATGATTCTGCTGGAAAGGTATAACAAGTGGGGTTCTGCAGGAGTCTGTTTTGGGACCAGTTCTGTTCAATATCTTCATCAACGATTTAGATGTCGGCATAGGGAGTACGCTTATTAAGTTTGCAGATGATACCAAGCTGGGAGGGATTGCAACTGCGTTGGAGGATAGGGTCATAATTCAAAATGATTTGGACAAATTGAAGAAATGGTCCGAGGTAAATAGGATGAAGTTTAATAAGGACAAATGCAAAGTCCACCACTTAGGAAGGTACAATCAGTTTCACACATACAGAATGAGAACTGACTGTCTAGGAAGGAGTACGGCAGAAAGGGATCTAGGGGTTATAGTGGACCACAAGCTAAATATGAATCAACAGTGTGATGCTGTTGCAAAAAAAGCAATCCTGTTTCTAGGATGCATTAATATGTGTGTTGGGAGCCAGACACAAGAAGTCATTCTTCTGCTCTACTCTCTGCTAATTAGGCCTCAGTTGTAGTAATGTGTCCAGTTCTGGGCACCACGTTTCAAGGAAGACATGGAGAAATTGAAGAAGGTCCAGAGAAGAGCAACAAGAATGATTAAAGGTCTAGAGAACATGACTTATGAAGGAAGACTGAAAGAATTGGGCTTGTTTAGTTTAGAAAAGAGAAGATTGGGAGGGGGCATGATAGCAGTTTTCAGGTATCTAAAAGGGTGTCACAAGGAAGAGGGAGAAAAATTGTTCTTCCTGACCTTTGAGGATAGAACAAGAAGCAATGGGCTTAAATTTCAGCAAGGGAGGTTTAGGTTGAACATTAGGAAAAACTTCCTAACTGTCAGGGTGGTTTAAACACTGGAATAAATTTCTTAGGGAAGTTGTGGAATCTCCATCTCTGGAGATATTTAAGAGTAAGTTAGAAAAATGTCTGTGAGGGATCGTTTAGACAGTACTGGGTGCTGCCAGGAGGGCAGGGGACTGGACTTGATGACCTTCTAGTCCTAGTATTCTGTACACAGAAATGTACGTTTACATATGACACACAGACTACAGGAGGGATAAATAATAGAGATACAAATCACTTGGGGTATGTCTACACTACCCTCCTAATTCGAACTAGGAGGGTAATATAGGCATACCGCACTTGCAAATGAAGCCCGGGATTTGACTTTCCCGGGCTTCATTTGCATAAGCCGGGCGCCGCCATTTTTAAATCCCGGCTAGTTCGAACCCTGTGCCGTGCGGCTACACGCGGCACGGAGTAGCTAGTTCGGCTTAGGCTTCCACATGGAATGAGGAGTACAGCTAGTTCGGATTAGGAAGCCTAATCCGAACTAGCTACTCCGTGCCGCGTGTAGCCGCGCGGCACAGGGTTCGAACTAGCCGGGATTTAAAAATGGCGGCGCCCGGCTTATGCAAATGAAGCCCGGGAAATTCAAATCCCGGGCTTCATTTGCAAGTGCGGTATGCCTACATTACCCCGCTAGTTCGAACTAGCGGGGTAGTGCAGACATAGCCTTGGTGAGACAGGCACAAGTAAACAAATGTGCATTGTAATACAGCTCAGTATACATACATGCATCTTGGAACAAAGAATTAAGGCCATACTTACTGCCCTTGCCTTTCTGTTTCCTGGGAAGCAGGGAATCTGAAATGGTTTTGGTGGTAATGGTGGATATTCAGCTGAACACAAGTTCCTAATGGGAACTAATGAGATTCTTGGATTCATAAACTGGGAAATGCAAGGTAGAAGCAGAGAGGTTATGTCCACTCTGTATTTGGCACTCATAGGACCACTGCTGAAATCTTGTCTAGCTTTGGTAGCCACAATTGAAGAATGATGTTGATAAATTGGAGAAGATTAAGTAAAGAGCCATAAAATGAGCTTGAATTACAGCACAGGAGGTTTAGGTTGCACATTAGGAAAAACTTCCTAACTGTCAGGGTAGTTAAGCACTGGAATAAATTGCCTAGGGAGGTTGTGAAATCATCACTGGAGATATTTAAGAGCAGGTTGGATTGACATCTATCAAGGATGATCTAGAAAGTGCCTGGTCCTGCCATGAGGACAGCCAACTGGACTTGATGACCTCTTGAGGTCCCTTCCAGTTCTGGTATTCTATGAGTCTATGAAAAAAAAATGATTAAAAAACTTTCTGGCAGTGAGATTCAAAGAGCTCAGCTTAACAAATATAAGGTTAAGGAGGTACTTTGATCATGGTTTATAAGTCCAGGTTGAACCTCTCTAGTCCAGCACATTCAGGATCTTACCAGTGGCGAACCAGCAAATATGCCAAACCATGGCGGTCAAAGTTTTCTAACAATATTACCAGCAATTCCACTACTTACTGAGCTCTTTAAAGACATTAAGACATTCTGTGCTAAATAGCAGCACAGATAACTGACCAGAGCTGGTGGCTGTAAACAAACTTCGAGACTGCAGGAAACTTGGCTACACCTGGACATGTGGCTAACTAAAATCATGCCAGACAACGGATGTTGTTGAACTAGAAAGGTTCAACCTGTACCTACATGAGGAACAAATACTTGATAAGAGTGCTCTTCAGTCTAGCAGAGAGAGGTCTAACATGATCCAATGGCTGGAAGGTGAAACTAGACATGTTATTTCTAGTTTAAATTTGCAGATTTTCAAAAGTGAGGATAATTAAGCTTTGGAACAACTTACCATGAGTTGTGGTGCATTCTGTCCCTGGAAATCTTCTAAATGGCTTTTAAAGGCACATCCTATTTCAAAGAGGAATTAATTCAGGGAAATCTTGTAATATGCAGGTGGTCATACTAGACCAGTGGTTTCAAACTGTGGGTTGGGGACCCTAAAGTGGTCAGTGCCAGTGTTGGTTTTTAGACTTGCTGGGGTCTGGGACCAAAGCTGAAGCCCTAGGGCTCCATCCCTAGGTGGCAGAGCTTAGGTTATAACCGCCACCCCCAGCCTGGACACCAGGGTTTGGGCAGGCTCTGGCTTCAATTCCCCATCTGGAGTTGTGTCGTAACTTTTGTTGGCAGAAGAGGGTTGTGACTCAATGAAGTTTGGAAACCTGTGGAGTAGGTGATCATGGTGCTCCTCTCTGAAGTTATTCTGTGGCTATATTTACTATATGCTGGGCCGGGCCTTCAAGTCGTGTAATGCAACATAGCTTCACTGAACTACACCTGCTCATACTTGTTGAGGTTTGGCCAAGCATGTGCAGTGTAAACACTTTGCCATTGTTTTCCGAGTCTGTGTTTGGATCACGGTCACATTAATGAAGGGTTTGCATGTAACAGATGTTTGGAGAGGGGGGAAAAAAACACAAAACTTCATAGCAGTAGTGGCAACCTGTGGCCCCCTGGGGCTGTGTGTGTAGCTCATGAGACATTTTGTTTACCATTGTGCATACGCCGGTTTGCCAGATTCCACTAGTTTCCATCTGCATAGATTTTTTTTTCCTACTGGTATTACTAAAGCAACACGCACATACATTAAGAGCACCAGAAGTGAGGTGTGTGCTGATTGCACACAATATGGACTGTGAGAGCCATGTGCTCCCTCTGCATCCAATCAAAGCAGAGTATAGGTGTGATGTGCCCCTCAGAGGTGGTAGAATGACTGATCCTTGCATGACTGGCAAGAGCTCTGGGGAATGTTAGATTAATGGTGCTTTATAAATGTATTTGTATTATTTGATTCATCTACATTGATTTTATTAAATTTACAGTAGTATTAGTATGTTGGCTGTTCTAGTAGCTTGATTTTAATTTTAAGTCTAATAGCAGTCTACAGTTTCTTATGAATAATAAGCCAATCTTGTAAATATCAAATATACTATTCATTAACACTTCTCTTATCCTAACACAAATTTTGTTGTTTTTGTGTAACTTTTTATGCTGGGCCATCTTAGAATCATAGAGCTGGAAGAGACCTCAGGAGGTCAAGTCCGGCCCCCTGCCCAAGGCAGGACCAATCCCAACTAAATCAACCCACCCAGGGCTTTGTCAAGCTGAGACTTAACCACCTCTAGGGATGGAGATTCCACCACCTCCCTAGGGAACCCATCCCAGGGCTTCACCACCCGCCTAATGAAATAGTTTTTCCTAATATCCAACCTAGACCTCCCCCACTGTAACTTGAGACCATTGCTCCTTGTTCTGCCATCCGTCACTACTGTGAACAGCCTTCCTCCATCCTCTTTGGAACCTCTGTTCAGGAAGTTGAAGGTTGCTATCAAATCCCCCCTCACTCTTCTCTTCTGCAGACTAAACAAATCCAATTCCTTCAGTCTCTCCTCATAGGTCATGAGCTCCAGCCCCCTAATCATTTTGGTCGCCCTCTGCTGAACCTCTCCAATGCGTCCACATCCTTTCTATAGTAGGGGGCCCAGAACTGGACACAGTATTCCAGATGTGGTGTCACCAGAGCCAAATAAAGAGGAGTAATCGCTTCTCTGGATCTGCTGGCAATGCTCCTTCTAATGCACCCTAATATGCCATTAGCCTTCTTGGCTACAAGGGCACACTGTTGATTCATATCCAGCTTCTCATCCACTGTAATCCCCAGGTCCTTTTCTGCTGAACTGTTATTTAGCCATTCAGTTCCCAACCTGTAACAATGTTTGGGATTCTTCTGTAGCAAGTGCAGGACTCTGCACTTGTCTTTGTTGAACCTCATCAGATTTATTTTGGCCCAATCCTCTAATCGGTCCAGGTCACTCTGAACCCTATCCCTGCCCTCCAGTGTATCTACCTCTCCCCCTAGCTTAGTGTCATCTGCAAATTTGCTGAGGGTGCAATCCATCCCCTCATATAGGTCATTAATAAAGATGTTGAACCAAACTCACCCAAGAACCAATCCTTGGGGCAATCCGCTAGAAACCAACCACCAACCTGACATTGAGCCATTGATCACTACCCATTGGGCCTGACAATCTAACCAGCTTTCTATCCATCTTACCATCCATTTATCCAATATATATTCCCTTAACTTGCTGGCAATAATATTGTGGGAGACTGTATCAAAAGCTTTGCTCAAGTCAAGGTATATCACATCCACGGACTTTCCCATGTCCACCGAGCCAGTTACCTCATCATAGAAGCTAATCAGATTGGTCAGGCACGACTTGCCCTTTGTGAATCCATGTTGACTATTCCTGATCACTTTCCCCTCTTCCAAGTGCTTCAAAATGGATTCCTTGAGGATCCCCTCCATGATTTTTCTGGAGACTGAGGTAAGGCTGACCGGCCTATAGTTCCCTGGATTGTCCTTCTTCCCATTTTTAAAGATGGGCACTACATTTGCCTTTTCCCAATCATCCGGGATCTCTCCTGATCTCCTTGAGTTTTCAAAGGCTCCGCAATAACACTTGCCAACTCCCTCAGTACTCTCGGATATATTAAATCTGGACCCAAGGATTTGTGTATGTTTAGCTTTTCTAAATAGTTCGTAACTTGTTCTTTCCCCACCAAGGGCTGTCCACCTCCTTCCCATACTGCATTGCCTAGTGCATTTGTCTGGGAGCTGACCTAGTCTGTGAAGACAGAGACAAATAAAGCATTGAGTACTTCAGCTTTTCCCACATCATCTTTCACTAGGTTACCTCCCTCATCCAGTAAGGGTCTGTCACTCTCTCTGATCACCCTCTTATTGCTAACATGACTGTAGAAACCTTTCTTGTTATCCTTTACATCCCTTGCTAGCTGCAATTCCAGTTGCGCTTTCACCTTCCTGATAACTCCCCTGTCTTCTCGAGCAATATATTTATACTCCTCCCTAGTCATCTGTCCAAGATTCTGCTTCTTGTAAGCTTCCTTTTTGTGTTTAATCAAGCTTAAGCTCACCATGGATGTCCCCGGTAAGCCAATCTGCTCACCTACCATATTTGCTTTTCTTTCTGTGCATTGGGATGGTTTCTTCCTGTGCCTTTTAATAAGGCTTTTTTAAAATACTACCAGCTCTCCAGGACACCTTTCCCCTTCATGTAAGCATTCCAGGGAATCCTGCCCATCAGTTCTCTGAGGGGGTCAAAGTCTGCTCTTCTGAAGTCTAGGGTGTATATTTTGCTACTCTCCTTTCTTCCTTTGGTCAGGATCCTGAAATCTACCATCTCATGATCACTGCTTCCCAGGTTGTCATCCACCTCAACTTCCCTTACTAGTTCCTCCCTGTTTGTGAGCAGCAGGTCAAGCTGCGCATGGCCCCTGGTTGGTTCCTTCAGCACTTGTACCAAGAAGTTATCCCCAACATTCTCCAAAAACTTCCTGGATTGTCTGTGTACTGCTGTATTGGTCTCCCAACAGATGTCAAGGTGATTAAAGTCGCCCATGAGAACCAGGACCTGCGATCTGGAAACTTCTCTCAGTTGTCCAAAGAAAGCTTCGTCTACCTCATCCACCTGATCCTGTGGTCTATAGCAGACACCAACCACAACATCACCCCTGTTGCTTCCACCTCTAAATTTAACCCATAGTCTCTCAACAGTCTTTTCTCCCTCTAAATACTGGAGTTCCGAGCAATCCTACTGCTCTCTTGTATACAATACAACTCCTCCTTTTCTTGTTTCAGCAGAGGTATTTTTGACTTTCATGTCATTTAGAATGTAATCCACTTATCTTTCTTAGTATCTGTAGTCCAGTAAGAAAATGTCTATATAGGATCTTTCATATGGAACATCCTAAAGCATTTTACTGATCTGAGTATAATTTTGCTTCCTACCCTGCAAATGCAGCCATCTCCAGAGTGAGGAAGTAGCAGCTAGTTTAATGGCAACACTTACACAATCTGTTTTGGAAAAGAAATGAAGAATCCAACTTCCAGTAGAAGATCCAGTATAGGGTTTAGTTGTGACCCATGACGAATAGAGCTTTGGCCATGATGCACAGCGGCATTAATATCTGTTATGGCAAAAAGTGCCACAAGATCTGTGACAATGGGCAAAGAGTTTTGCTGATTTTAACTGACTGTTCCCTAGACCTGATTATTGATGCAGAGCTCCTGATTGCCTTAATTTAAAATACATCTGTGTCTAGCAAATAGGATGCCTGGGGGGATGGCTGGAAAGGAAGCGTGCAACATGCATGCCACCAGCAGAACCATGCAGCAGTTGGTAAAATGCTTATTCATCACAATGGCATTCTTTGGCTAAGTTACTTGGAAGTGGGGTGAGTACTTGGGCTTGTCAGCTCACCCTGCTTATGGGGGATGCCTTCCCAAACTCTTTTCTCTTCCTCTTGATTAGCAGCCGAGCATGCACACCGCCAGGATGGTCCCTGATGCGGAGGAAAGTGTTTTAATCGTGCTACTGGTAGCAATTATCCAAACTCCCTAAACACCTGCCATGCCAGTCTTTCAGCATCTAAAAATAGCCTCCTGTCCCAACCACAGCACTGAAGAGCAAGTGCATACCTCATGCTGTCATTCGCGCTAACCAGGATGCATTTTAAAAATAGTCTGGTGGGGGCATTCCAGGCAGAGGCTCTTGCCACCTTCCCTCTTTAGAGCCTCAAAGTAGGATGTTCCCAGCTCTCTCGGCCAGCAGTGCCACATTACAAGGCTATTCAGCGATGTTACACAATCGCTCTATTCCTCTTCAAAAGCCCTTGTAGGAAGATGCCTGCAGGCCAAAAAGGAGCTGTGCATGTCACTTACAGCTCAGCATAAAGCAGGAGGCTAGAATGTGGCATTAGCCATTCTAGATCAGACCACTGGCCTATGCAAGCACATCTTGCCTCTGTTAGTGACCCACACCAGATGCTCCCCAGAAGGGCAAACAATTCCCCAATCCAAACCCAGTTGAGTGTGTAAGATTGTGGGGAGATAGTAGGGAACATGGAGTAACTTTCTTCTAACCCATGCAATGAAGTTAATGCCTGAAGTGCAAAATTAGATTAATCCTGTATGTGTCACTTTGCAAGATGTTCTTGCTGTAATATTTTACCTCTTCTTAAAATTTTGCTGCAACTAGTCTTGGGGGAATTCTGCACTTTTACTATGACTCTAAATGCAACAATTGCAGAATTCCCTCAGGACTAGCTGCAACATTGCTCTCTGAAGTCCTGGAGTGCTGGGAAGAGTTCTCTAGATAATTTTGTTATGACAAACTGCATAAAGTTATCTAGAGCCTGTACTGAACAATTATTAGATGGAAAAAGAGAGGCGTTTCTAAATATTTAACAATAATTCAGCAATTAGAACATGGTGCAGTATATCCCATAGGGTATGTCTACACTTGCTCTCTCTCTCGAGATAGGGATGCAAATATAGTGTACCGAAATTGCTAATGAAGGGCAGGATTTAAATATCCCGGGCTTAATTGGCATAATTGCGTCCAACCGCCTTTTTGAAAAAGCATTAATGCGAAATAAAACGCCCTGTGTAGCAGCTTTGTTTTGAGAGAGAACCCTTCTCTCGAAATAACTGTTACTCCTCATACAATGAGGTTTAACAGTTATTTCGAGAGAAGGGTTTTCTCTCTAAATAACGCTGCTATACAGGGCGTTTTATTTCGCAATAATGCAATTTCAAAATGGCGGCTGGACGCGATTATGATAATTAAGCGCGGGATATTTAAATCCCGCACTTCATTAGCAATTTTGGTACAGTACATTTGCATTCCTTTCTCGAGAGCGGGAGCAAGTGTAGAACATACCCTTATTGTTTCTACCATTTATCTCATTCACCTTAAGTAATTTTTATGTCTGTCTGCTATTCACTATAAAGTGTTTTTTGATTGGAACTATGGAAGGCATTATAGCTCCTTACACTGTAATCAAACTATGCTCTCCTTTGTATCCCGTATAGATTATGTCAGTCACTATGTCCTCTTGTCACACTGTGTATACTGCTCCCTGAGTAAAGGCCAAAATCCCCTCTTTCCTTTCCTTGCCTGGTCAGGTGCCATGTTTTGGCAACATAGAAGGGAGATATCATCATGGAGCCAGGAAAGCAATTGTCTCTGAGGCTTGTAAACCTACTGGGTCCATCTGGAAGACAGAGGAAGATGACGCAACCTGCAGTTCATAGGCACCCCCTGCAGCTCTGGGAAGAGATTTTACCCCATTTATACTCTGATGAAGGATGAGCACCCTAAGAACCTGCATACATACACTTGGCAACAGCCAAATGAAATCACTGTTTTATGGCAGCCCTTCCAGATGATTATAACCAAAATGACATTTCACAATAAGTCACTTCTTGGAAGTTAGTCAATTGTGACTATCCTACCATTTATAAGGCACAGCAGACTTACCTAGTGTTGACTAGGTCCTTCAGGGCAGGACTGTTTGAATGGGGACAGGGAAGGGTGCAAGAGGATGAGCGCGAAAGGATGTGAAAGTGATGGTGGGGTGTGTGGAGAGTCTCAGGGTGGTGGGTATTTGTCCGCCAGGGGCATGTTCTCTCCTTAACTTCACTGGAACATCACTAGGCAGGTTAACAGCCATAAAAAGAACACATGCATGCCCTTGTATGTGGATTTTGGGAGAGAGATGTAAATGGGGAAATTACTTGGGAGAAATGGGGAAAATGCCACTGACTTTTTCTGTTATGGAAGATTATCCAATATGGGAGGAGACGGTATAGTTATTTTTTTAAAAAAAGAAAAGCATGTTTAAATCCTGCAAATACATAAGAACTGCCATACTGGGTCAGACCAAAGGTCCATCTAGCCCAGTGTCCTGTCTGCCAACAGTGGCCAAATACCAGATGCCCCAGAAGGAGAGAATACAATAAGTAATTCTCACGTGATCCCTCCCCTGTCACCCATTTACAGACAAACAGAGGCTAGGGACACCATTCCTACCCAACCTGGCTAATAGCCATTGAAGGACCTAACCCAATGAATCTCTTTAGCTCTTTGTTTTTTTAACCCTGTTAAGGTCCTAGTCTTCACAGCATCCTCTGACAAGGAGGCCTATAGTGCACTGTGTGAAGAAAAACTTCCTTTTGTTTGTTCTAAACCTGCTGCTTATTAATTTCATTTGGTGATCCCTATTTCTTATATTGTGGGAATAAGTAAATCACTTTTCCTTATTCTCTTTTTCCACACCAGTCATGATTTTATAGACCTCTGTCATATCCCCCCTCTTAGTCTCCTCTTTTCTAAGATGAAAAGTCCAAGTCTTTTTAATCTCTCTTCATATGGGACCTCCCCCCTCACTCTGTGGTCTCCCTACAGATACATTAACTTTAAATAATTTTTAAATTTTAGGATCAGATTTGCCAACATGCTCTGACTGTCTTATGGCATGTTGAAGTAGCACAAAGAACCAGTATGTACTGGCTAGTTCTTGCATCTACTATGTATAACTAAAGCAGTGCAGAGCACCCCAACTTTTCCTCCACCTCCTCCCCTGCATCACTCTGATCCTTAGCAAACACAGCCCTCTGTGTACACATTTTGACAAAGCCCTGGTTGGGTTGATTTAGTTTGGACTGGTCCTGCCTTGGGCAGGGGGCTGGACTTGATGACCTCCTGAAGTCTCTTCTAGTCCTATGATTCTATGATCTCATCCTAAAATTGCCCTCTGTTTTGCACTGCCCCCATGCCTGTTCACATCAACTCTCTCATTTCCCCTCCTTCCTGCACTCCACATTGACTTCATGCAATGGGTAGGTTTTTTAAGAAAATATTTAGGATTAATGGTCATTTAACTCCATAAGGGGAAAGTTTCATTGGCAGCTGAGGCTGAAGACAAATTCTGTACTTCAGAAAACTTGATGGGGAAGTTAAAAATGAGAGTGAAGCTATTGCTGGGTCAGTTGAGCAACTTTCTTCAAAATGGCCACCCCCTGACTTGCCATTCTTCTTAATGGGAGTGGTGGTGGACCCAACAGCACAGGAGTAACTATCTTTGCTGAGGGCAGTGTGGCTTCACTGCAGGGAACATGTCAGCATTTTGGAAGAAGGAAGTTCTTCATGGAATTCTCTGTGGGAACATACTGTTCTTCAGCCTCTGTGGGAAACATGAACAGTCTGATCTTTTATTACTGAGAATATAAGAATGTCCATACTGGGTCAGATGAAAGGTCCATCTAGCCTACACTATCCTGTCTTCTGACAGTGGCCAATGCCAGGTGCTTCAGGGAATGAACAGAACAGATAATCAAGTGACCCATCCCTTGTTGCCCATTCCCATTCCTGTTGTCTAGCAGACAAAAGTTAGAATAGTGATAGAAATGTAGCCGTGTTAGTCTGGGGTAGCTGAAGCAAAATGCAGGACAATGTAGCACTTTAAAGACTAACAAGATGGTTTATTAGATGATGAGCTTTCGTGGGCCAGACCCACTTCCTCAGATCAAATAGTGGAAGAAAGTAGTCACAACCATATATACCAAAGGATACAATTAAAAAAAATGAACAAATATGAAAAGGACAAATCACATTGCAGAACAGGAGGGGGATGCGGGGGGGGGGGGGAGGAAGGAAGGTAAGTGTCTGTGAATTGATGATATTAGAGGTAGGGAGAGTGGGATGTTTGTGAGTTAATGGTATTAGAGGTGATAATTGGGGAAACTATCTTGGTAATGGGTGAGATAGTTCAAATGTTTGTTGAGTCCATCTCACCCATTACCAAGATAGTTTCCCCAATTATCACCTCTAATACCATTAACTCACAAACATCCCACTCTCCCTACCTCTAATATCATCAATTCACAGACACTTACAGTGAACCCTCGTTTATCGCGGTAGATAGGTTCCAAACCCGACCGCGATAGATGAAAATCCGCGAAGTAGGATCCTCAAAGCCTCGGGGGAAGGCTTTGAAAGCCGCGGAGGGGCTCCGGCGGGGGCGCAGCCCAGGCGCGCCTGGGATGCCCCCCCGCCGGCTTCCCCGGAGGCTTTGAAAGCCGCGGAGGGGCTCCGGCGGGGGAGCAGCCCAGGCGCGCCTGGGATGCCCCCCCGCCGGCTTCCCCGGAGGCTTTGAAAGCCGCGGAGGGGCTCCGGCGGGGGAGCAGCCCAGGCGCGCCTGGGATGCCCCCCCGCCGGCTTCCCCCGAGGCTTTTTAAAGTTTTGGTAAGGATCAATTTTATGTTCACAGTACAGTGAACCCTCGCTACTTCGCGGTTCGACCATCGCGGATTCACGTATATACATAATGTAATGAAAAAAGTCCGCGAAGTCGTGAATCCGCGATGGTCGAACCGCGAAGTAGCGAGGGTTCACTGTACCTTCCTTCCTTCTCCCCCCCCCCCCCCCCGCATTCCCCTCCTGTTCTGCAATGTGATTTGTCCTTTTCATATTTGTTCTTTTTTTTTTAATTGTATCCTTTGGTATATATGGTTGTGACTACTTTCTTCCACTATTTGATCTGAGGAAGTGGGTCTGGCCCACGAAAGCTCATCATCTAATAAACCATCTTGTTAGTCTTTAAAGTGCTACATTGTCCTGCATTTTACAAAAGTTAGAGACACTTCAGAGCATATTTTTGTATTCTAGCTTTTGATGGATTGAGCCATTGGTGGACCTACCCTCCATGAAATTATCTGTTGATTGTTTTAAACTGTCTTATAGTCTTGCCCTTCAAAGCATCCTTTGACAAGGAGTTTCATCCTTTGGCAAGTATGTTGTGTGAAGAAATACAGTACTTCCTTTTCGTTTTTAAATCTGCTGCCTATTAATTTTATTTGTTTTTAAATCTGCTGCCTAGCTCTTGTATTATGAGAAGAAAATAACACTTCCTTATTTACTTTCTCCACACCATTCATGATTTTATAGACCTTTATCATATCCCTCCATCTTTTTCCAAGCTGAAGTGTTCCAGTTTTATTAATCTCTTCTCATATGGAAGCTATTTCCCTTTTCTGTATCTTTCCCAATTCTAATGTATCTTTAAAAATAAGGCTACTGTATCTTCACATATCTTCAAGATGTGAGCACATCATGGGTTTAGAGCAGTAGTCTCCAACTTTTTTAAGCATAAGATCACTTTTTTAATTTAAGTGCAATCCAGGATCTAACTCAAACAAATACCCTTGCCTCACCTCCTTCCCCCTCTTTCTCCTGAGGGCCCCCCCTGCTCCTCTGTCCTCCAATTCTCACTTTCATCAGGCTGGGGCAGGAGGTTGTGGGGGTTAGGGGATTTCAGGCTCTGATCTTTAGTCATGAGGTTTGGACTGTGGGAGGGGCTCCAGGCTGAACCTAGAGCAGAGGGTTTGGGTATAGGAGGGGACTCAGGGCTGAGTCAGGGCTTCAGGATGCAGGCTGTGGCTGGGCACTGCTTATGTCAGGTGGCTCCCAAGTGATGGTGCAATGAGGCTAAGGCAGGTTTTTGCCCACTCCTGAAAGCGGCTGTGCAATTATTCCTAAGGGGAGGGGTAGATGGCAGGCACTATCCATCTGCAGGCTCTATCACCACACTGTCCATTCCCCATTTCTGGCCAATGGCAGCTGCAGAGCCAGTACCTGCAGGCAAGGGCAGCATGTGGAGAACCCATGTGCCACTGCTCCTGGGGACAGAGGGATGTACCAGCCAATTCTGGGAGTCACAGTTTGTGTTAGTCCCACTAAGCTGCTGGACTGTTAGCAGCTGATCTCCTGATTTTGCTGCAGGGGCTTCCAGGAAACTGAGCCCAATTCCAGGAGACTCCTAGACAGTGTCCTGCACATGGGTAGATAAAATTAGAGGGAATGAATTTTGTTATGTGCACCAATAACGAGTCAATATGAAGATGTGGACCACCAGTAGAAACCATAATCCTAGATATAATATTTTTTTAAATTACCATTGTGATAATTACTCAAGCCATAACAAGTTAAGCATTTTAGAACTCACTACTCAAAGAATTAAATTTTCTTATGAGAGAGAAATAAAAATTACGAAATGCACAAACCAGTGAAAAACCTAAAATAACACACTTAGAAAGAAATAACACAAGTATGTGTTGGGTCGGGAAGTGAGTGTGAAAGTCAGAGTGTGTTTCTCAGTCTCAGAGTTACATATTTGTCTGCAACTTTAAAAACAGGGAGTAGTCCTGTGACATCTTAGAGACTAACATTATATAGTATCATGAGCTTTTGTGGGCAAAACTCTCTTCTTCATATCATCTCATCTGAAGAAGTGGATTTTGCCCAGGAAAGCTCAGGAAACTATTTATATGTTTTTGTTAGTCTCTATGGTGCCACAGGACTCCTTGTTGTTTTTAGAGTGCGTTTGAGTGAGTGACAGAGATTCACATTGCCCCTTTAAGTACGCCAAGCACATTCAGACATGGGAACTTGCTGACTGCTGCTCCCACCCGAGCCCTGTCATATCCCCCCACTATATGGAAATAGAGTATGTGGGTGAGCGTGAGGGGACACCCTGACATCAGCTTCTCCCTCTGCTACCTCCCTTACCCTGCACAGCAAGAAGGAGGTTTGTGGGGAATAGCTGTAAGGCAGAGGGCAGGAGCAGCTGAAGTGCCAGCGCATTTGATGGCCTCCTAGCCAGACCAGTCAGGATCCCTTATCAGAGGTTCCAGGACTGACCACTGGTTTAGAGGCAATACGATATTTTCCATCTTATTCTCTATCCCGTTCCAAACATTTTGTTAGCTTTTTTGACTGCAGCTGCACATTCAGTGGCTGTTTTCAGAGAACTATCCACAGCGACTACAAGATCTCTGTCTTGATGGGTAATAGCTAATTTAGACCCCATTACTTTGCATTTATCAACATTACATTTCATCTACCATTGTGTTGCCCAGTAATCCAGTTTCATGAGATTCCTTTAGAACTCTGCAGTTTAGTTAAATTTAACTATCTTGAGTTGTTTTCTATCATCTTTAAATTTTATCACTTCATTGTTTACATTTTGCCACCGAGTGCTGCAGCTGCCCATCACATGGTCCTGCCAGCCGGGTGGCTGCCAGAGCTGGAACCAGGGCCATGATGAGGCTGCCCTAGTAGGGTTAGTCTCACTGCGGCTCCAGCTCCAGCCGCAGCACACCCCATTGCCCACTGGTCCACAATGCAAGTTGGTTTTTAAACTGGCTCCCCTCGCAGACCAGGTCCTGCCTGGCACCCTGTGCTGCTGCCTCTGATACAGAAGCAGCAGTACGGAGTAGCAGGGGGCTCCTCGGGAGTGGGGCCGGAGTGCACTGGCTGCTGGCCTCACCCCCGGGAACTATAGAATAATCAAGTAACTGATAAGAATGAATTAGGTTAACTGACTTTTCAGTTAACCGATATTTAACATCCCTATTAGCTATAGTAGTACTTGCTTGGTCCTCTTACTATATATGTTTTTAATTTGGAGTATTCATTTAAATTGAGCTTCTATTATGGTGTCTATAAAAAGTTTCCATTCTGCTTGCAGGGATTTCACTTTCAGCACTGTACCTTTTTGCCTCCTATTTAACTTCCTCATTTTTGTGTCATTCTCCTCTCTGAAATTTAAATGTTACTGTGGTGTGCTGCTGTCATGTTCCCTCCAGGGATGTTAAATCTTATGTTATGGTCATTATTACAAAGTTGTTCAGGTACAGATTGAACCTCTCTAATCCAGCGCTCTCTGGTCCGACAACATCCATGGTGTGACATGCTTTTACTTAGCCAAAAGTCCACTTGTCATGGGTGTGGCCAAGTTTCCCACAGCCACCAGTCCTGGCTCTCGTTGTTCTGTACTGTTATTTAGCTCTACTTTACCCCCTGAATGTCTGCTAAGAGCCCAGTAAACAATGGTAGTGTTGACAATGCTGCCAGACAATGTTGATCTTCTGTGGTTTAGTAAATTCTCTGGTTTGGCTTCGGTCAGATCCTGATGGTGCCGGACTGGAGAGGTTCAACCTGAATATTCATCTCTTGGACTAAGAATGTTAAAAAGTGGGTAATTGGCTAATCGTGTAGTTGATACAATTTGTATCGACTACATGATTAGTCAATAAGGGAAGGCACTCTGTCCTGGCTCACGATGGGTCCAGGGGCTACCCCTGCTGCGGCTCTGCAGTTTAAATGTAGTAGGAGCTGGGCTGCCTGCCTGCCCGTCCGGCTCCTACTACATTTAAACTGCAGAGCCGCAGCAGGATTAGGTCCCAAGCCCTGCTCACTTCCAGATCTGGGACCACCTACTGCTGCAGCTCTGCATTTTAGTGGAGGTAGCTGCCGCAATGGGTGTAGCTCCTGGACCTGGCACAAGCTGGGACTGAGCTAGACTTGCTCAGCCCCATCTCATGCTGTCCACCAGGGTGCAGCCCCTGTCCACCAGGGGGTCCCAGCAGGGAACTGGGACCCCCCCTTCCCCCTCCCCCGCAGACAGGGCTCCTGCCGGAGCAGACTGTGTTTGCAGCCAGCGTGCTTCGTCAGCAGCCCCTGTCCACAGCAGTCGGGGCTGGCCATGGACAGGGGGTGATTCATGGGATACGGAGCAGCCTCTGCTTGCAGTGAGCCTGAGGCCTCCGCAGGCAGAGGCTAAGAGGCTGCTTCGTGGCAGCCTCCCCTACCTTCCCTGCCCCCTTCCCCCCCCCCCACTGTTGCCTCTAATGGAGGCAGCGCGGTGGTGGAAGGGAGGTGGCAGGCAGCATTGCAGAGATGGTGCTGGAAAGAACTAGCTTTTGAGCTGGATCCTCACAGCACTGGGTCTGGTTTCCCCCCACCCCTGCTGCAGAGACAGCAAGGGGGGGAATTTGAATTCCTGTTCTTCATTTAGAATTAAATCAAGAATTGCCTCTCCTCTTGTGAATTCTAGGACACTGACCTGGAAGCCACAAGGAGAGAGAAAATTCTCAAAATTTGTTTCACATGGGATTAAATCAAGGATTAACTGCTCCAAGATCTAATTGTTTAAGGTGTCAAGAAACTTTATCCCTACTGTCCTGAGGTGACATGTACCCCGTCAATAGGGGCATAGTCTAAATTGCCATTATTATTATTATTATTACTCTCATTTTATTATAGCTTGTCTAATCTGCCTGACCATTTCACAGTTACTATCACTATTCTGATCCCTACTGCTATGTTCTTATTAATTAAGTATGGAATTACAATCTAAAGAGAGTCTATGGTACAGTTTGGTTCATTTAAAAATTTTACCTGACAACACTTTCTTTGACATATAATGCCACTTCTCTACCAGCATGATCTGTTTTGTTCTTCCAATATATACTGTCCCATTGACTGTCCTCATTCCACCAAGTTTCTGTAGTGTCTTTTATATCAATATCCTCCTGTAATATGAGGCACTCCGGTTCACCCACCTTAGTATTTAAATTTCTAGCGTTTGTGTTTTAAGCACTTAGAAATTGCCACTTTTTAGCTGTCTGCCATTGTGATGTGATTGAATGGAAATCTTCCTTTTTTGTTTGATTGTTTCTCATCAGATCCTACTTGTGTCTTATCACCCATCCTCTCTTCTTTATTGGAATTGGAGAATCTACATTAATAGATCGTACCCTAAAGAAAATTTCTGTCCGAACCACATGCTGCTCTGCACCTATCAGCTTTCACCCAGACCTTAGTTTAAGAACTGCTCTATCATCTTTTTAATTTTATGCACTAGGAGTCCAGTTCCATTTTGGTAACTGGGATGGTACTTGGTCCTGATGTGAAAGCAGGGGACTAGACTCGATGACCTTTCAAGGTCCCTTCCAGTTCTATGAGATAGGTATATCTCCATATATTTTTTTATATTATTATTATTATTATTTATTATTTGGTAGGTGAAGCCCATTTTCCCCATATAGACTCCCCCTTTACCTAAAAGTTCCCCAGACCTAAATCCATCCTCTGCACACCATTATTTCATCCACACGTTGAGAACATGCAGTTCTGTCCATCTAACTGGCCGTGTGTGTGGAACTGGAAGTATTTCAGAGAACGCTACCATGGAGGTCCTGGACTTCAGTTTCTTACTTAGCAGCCTAAATTTGCCCTCCAGGCAAAAAGGGACAAAATCGCTGCCTCAGTGTCAAATTTCTTGAAAGACCTGTTCTTTAGTTAATTTTAACTCATGGTGAGAATAATGACACCTTACTATGTGGGAAAAAAGCCACAATCCTACAGCTGAGGACAAAGGCTGTCTTGATTAAAAAGCCAACCTGTTAAAGGAAGTGAAGGCAGTTATGTTTATATAAAACATAATGAATACAAGATACATTTGAGAGCTTATGGAAATGAGGGTTCCTCTTCCCCTGTCCGGTGTGAGGTCTCTAAGTCAGATAACATTTATAACACTTTGTACTCCAACAGCTAACAAACTGCATTAATTGAATTTTGGGACAATCAAAGGCACATCTCAATTACACTACATCACCTCTTCTAGTTTTGGACAAGGCAGCAGTATCTCTTCTGCTATGGGTGACCCTAAGGGTATGTCTAGACTACATGGCTCTGTTGACAGAGCCATGTAGATGAGTTTACTAGACAGAGGAAAATGAAGCGGCGATTTAAATAATCATCGCTTCATTTCCATCAAAATGGCCACCGTGCTGTGCCAGTCAGCTGTTTGGCAGCACTGTGGGGCACTCTGGACGCTCCGCGGTCGACAACGGAAGCCTTTGTCGACCGCTCCGTTATGCCTCGTGAAATGAGGTTTACCGGAGTGGTCAACAAAGGCTTCCGTTGTCGACCGCAGAGCATCCAGACTGCCCCGCTGTGCCGCCAAACAGCTGATCGGCACAGCGCAGTGGCCATTTTGATGTAAATGAAGCGGCGATTATTTAAATCGCTGCTTCATTTTCCTATGTCTAGTGAGTACATGACTCAGGCTGCGTCACTTTTGGGGGGGGGGTCATTGGAACGCGCAAGCCTCTCCACCACTACACTCTTCTGTCCTGCTCAGGTTGTACAAAGAGGTCAAGAACTAACAAGATCTCAAGTATTTTTTACTTCTGTGCCATGGCGTGCATGCAAACTTCACTTCTGGCTGGCTTTGTAAGCAATTATCTCTGTCTGCCTGACGATTCCAGTGAAGAGAACAGCTTTCTAAGGCCTCAGTAGCAGCTAGCAATACCAAGAGGAGGAAGCTGAGAGGGATCTTTCAAGCATACCACAGCAAGCAGGCGTGTTGAAATCTCAACTGAACCACAGAGTCTGTCACAGGTTGATCCTTGTGAATGATTCAAGCCAAGTTAGCGTCCGGAAGCCTAACACTACTTCCAAGGGCCTGCTTTCACTGCAGCCATTGGCAAGACAGAAGGGTGTCACTGACATGCAGGATCCCATACCTGATAAGAGAGATGATGAAATTTGGAGAGAAAGGAAATAGAAGTCCGCATGTGCTACATTCAGTGCCAGTATAATCTGAGCAACAGCTTCCGCAGAGCAATGACCATGCTGTGAAAGCTGATGAAAACTTCAGAGATGAAACCAAACAAGATAAGCCTGTGCTGAGTCTATATGCCTTTTGACTCGCATGACTGGAGCGCTGTCATGGAAGGGTATAGGCAGTTCAGGAAGAACAGGCAGGGGAGGAAAAAGGAGGAAGAGTTGCACTATATGTAAGAGAGCACTATGATTGCTCTGAACTCCAGTATGAAGAGGGAGAAAAACCTGTTGAGAGTCTATGAGTTAAGTTTAAAGGAGCAAACAACAGCAGTGATGTTGTGGTTGGTGTTTGCTACAGGCCATCGAATCAGGTGGATGAGGTAGATGAGGCTTTCTTCGGACAACTGAGAGAAGCTTCCAGATCGCAGGCCCTAGTTCTTGTGGGGGACTTTAATCACCCTGACATCTGTTGGGAAACCAATACGGCAGTACACAGGCAATCCAGGATGTTTTGGAGAATGTTGGGGATAACTTCTTGACACAAGTGCTGAAGGATCCGACCAGGGGCCGTGCGCAGCTTGACCTTCTGCTCACAAACAGGGAGGAACTAATAGGGGAAGTAGAGGTGGGTGACAACCTGGGAAGCAGAGATCATGAGATGGTAGATTTCAGGATCCTGACCAAAGAAAGAAAAAAGAGTAGTAAAATACACACCTTGGACTTCAAAACAGCAGATTTTGACTCCCTCAGAGACCTGATGGGCAGAATCCCCTGGGATGCTAACATGAAGGGGAAAGGAGTCCAGGACAGCTGGCAGTATTTTAAAGAAGCCTTAGTGAAGGCATAGAAAGAAACCATCCCGACGTGTAGAGAGAGAGGCAAACATGGCAGGAGACCGGATTAACTTACAGAGGAAATCCTTGGTGAACTTAAGCACAAAAAGGAAGCTTACAAAAAATGGAAACTTGGACAAATGACCAGGGAGGGGTATAAATGTATAGCTCGAGAATGCCAGGGGGTTATCAGGAAGGCGAAAGCACAAATGGAATTGCGACTGGCTAAGGATGTGAAGGATAACAAGAAGGGTTTCTACAGGCATGTTAACAAGAAGAAGGTGACCAGAGAGGGTGTGCGACCCCTACTGGATGAAGGAGGTAACCTAGTGACAGATGATGTGGGGAAAGCCGAAGTACTCAATGCTTTCTTTGCCTCTGTATTCACGGACAAGGTCGGCTCCTGGACTTCTGAGCTAAGTGACACAAGATGGGATGAAGATGGACAGCCCGTGGTGGGTAAAGAACAGGTTAGGAACTATTTAGAAAAGCTAAACGTACACAAATCCATGGGTCTGAGGGTACTGAGGGAGTTGGCAAATGTCATTGAGGAGCTTTTGGCCATTATCTTTGAAAAGTCATGGAGATTGGGAGAAATCCTGGATGATTGGAAAAAGGCAAATGTAGTGCCCATCTTGAAAAAAGGGAAGAAGGACGATCCAGAGAACTATAGGCCGGTCAGTCTTACCTCGGTTCCTGGAAAAATCATGGAAGGGATCCTTAAGGAATCCATTTTGAGGCACTTGGAAGAGAGGAAAATGATTAGGAATAGTCAGCATGGATTCACCAAGGACAAGTAATGCCTGACCAATCTGATTAGCTTCTGTGATGAGGTAACTGGCTCTGTGGACGTGGCAAAGTCAGTGGATGTGATATATACCTTGACTTTAGCAAGGCTTTTGATACAGTCTCCCACAATATTCTTGCCAGCAAGTTAAGGGAATGTGGATTGGATAAATGGATGGTAAGATGGATAGAAAGATGGCTAGAAGGCCGGGCCCAGCAGGTAGTGATTAACGGCTCGATGTCAGGATGGCGGTCTGTTTCTAGCGGAGTGCCCCAAGGTTCAGTTCTAGGATTAATATCTTTATTAATGACCTGGATGAGGGGATGGATTGCAGATGACATTAAGCTAGGGGGAGAGGTAGATATGTTTAAGGGCAGACATAGGGTCCAAAGTGACTTAGACAGATTGGAGGATTGGGCCACAAGAAATCTGATGAGGTTCAACAAGGACAAGTGCAGAGTCCTGCACTTGGGACGGAAGAATCCCAAGCATAGTTACAAGCTGGGGATCAACCAGTTAAGTAGTAGTTCTGCAGAAAAGGACCTGGAGGTTACAGTGGATGAGAAGCTAGATATGAGTCAACAGTGTGCCCTTGTAGCCAAGAAGGCTAATGGCATATTAGGTTGCATTAAGAGGAGCATTGCCAGCAGATCCAGAGATGTCATTATTCCCCTTTACTCGGCTTTGGTGAGGCCACATCTGGAGTATTGTGTCCTGTTCTGGGCCCCCCACTACAAAAAGAATGTGGACACATTGGAGAGGGTCCAGCGGAGGGTAACCAAAATGATTAGGGGGCTGGGACATATGACTTATGAGGAGAGGCTGAGGGAGTTGAGTCTGTTTAGTCTGCAGAAGTGAAGAGTGAGGGGGGATTTGATAGCAGCCTTCAACTTCCTGAAGGGAGGATCCAAAGAGGAGGGAGAGAGGCTGTTCTCAGTAGTGACAGATGGCAGAACAAGGAGCAATGGTCTCAAGTTGTGGTGGGAGAGGTCCAGGTTGGATATTAGGAAAAACTATTTCACTAGGAGGGTAGTGAAGCACTGGAATGGGTTACCTAGGATAGTAGTGGAGTCTCCAGCCCTAGAGGTGTTTAAGTCTCAGCTTGACAAAGCCCTGGCTGGGTTGATTTAGTTGGGATTGGTCCTGCTTAGAGTAGGGGGCTGGACTTGATGACCTTCTGAGGTCTCTTCTAGCTCTGTGGTTCTATGATTGACACATTGGGTAGAAAATGTCAGCCTCTACTAAAAAGACAATGGACTCTTCTGCCACTTGTCATTTAAAGGTTTTTTAACATTGGATGGAACAATTCAGTATTCCAGGGCTGAATGTGATACCTTACAATGTGGTTGCTGAAAAACAATTAGCTAGGAATAAGATCAAAATGACATGTTCCTGCACTCTGTATTGTATTACCAGATAGAAATACCAAAGACTGGATAGAGAGGGCCTATGAGGTGTGGTGAAGGAAGACCCAGGTTTGTGGTGAGAGAGAGAGAGCATAAGTGGAAGACTGAATGGCTATGCAATCTAAAATCAAGTTTGTGTAAGCATGAAGTAATTGCAGACCTCATTACCGATACCAGTGGAAGGAGCTGCTGAAGTGTTAACATCATTCTACATGTGTAAGTTTGTCTTGAGTCTGCACTGAGATTGCAGGTTGACTCTTCCCTCTAGCACAAATACTCATGAAATGAGCATATTTAACTTTTGGCCAGGACATCTTGATATTTGTTTATTTAATTAAAAAAATGTAAGTTTTAGGCTAAGGATTTGGTTTCAAAGGAGCTGATGGGAATGAACCATCTAACTTCTGGATTTTAAAGGGATTTGAATATCACATCTCATAGGCTGCTTGTAAAAAAAACCCATGTGAGAATTTGTCAGCACATTCCATAGAAACAGTGTGAACCTTGTGCTTGGTTTTGTACAATACACAAATAAGCCAATTAGGGATTTAAAATCCCATTTAATTTGTTAAGCAGGTAAACATTAGAGCATCCCTCCACGCACAGAGAGCCACCTGTGGTGGGTGGGAGGCTGCTTCAACCCTCTCTGGTTAACCTTAACTGGTAAGCATCACTGGTTAACCAGTCACATCCCTAGAGCCAATCCCATCTCCAGAGAGCCAAACACTAGGGTCACCCTACCCATCCTGGCTAATAGCCACTGATGGATCTAATCTCCATGAATTTATCTAGTTCTTTCTTGAACCCTGTTACAGATCTGGTCTTCACAATCTCCTCTGGCAAGGAGTTCCACAGGCCGACCATGTGCTGTGTGAAGAAAAACTTCCTTTTGTTTTAAACCTGCTACGTATTAAATTTCATTTGGTGACCCCAAGTTCTGACATTATGGGAACAAGTAAATAACTTTTCCCTATTCACTATCTCCATACCAGTCATGACTTCTATCATATCCCCCCCTTAGTCTCCTTTTTTTCTAAGATGAAAAGTCCAAGTCTTTTTAATCTCTGTTCATATGGGATGTGTTCCAAACCCCTAATCATTTTTGTTGCCCTTTTCTAAACCTTTTCCAATGCCAGTGTATCTCTTGCAATCACATCTGTACGCAGTATTCAAGATGTAGGCATACCATGGTTTTATATAGAGGCCTCTGTCTTATTCTCTGTCCTTTTTTTAATGATTCCTAACATTCTGTTTGCTTTTTTGACTGCCACTGCACATCATTGAGTGGATGTTTGCAGAGAACTATCCACAACAATTCCCAAGATTCCAGAAGACTGGAAAAGGGCAAATCTAGTGCCCATCTATAAAAAGGGAAATAAGAACAACCTAGGAAACTACAGACCAGTCAGTTTAACTTCTGTGCCAGGAAAAATAATGGAACATCTGGAAGAAAATAAGGTGGTAGGTAACAATCAGGGTGGATTTGTAAAGCACAAATCATGTCAAATCAATCTGATAGCTTTCTTTGGTAGGATATCAAGTTTTTTGGATAAGGGAGTGTGAAAGGGTCCGTCCCCCTATCTTGGGGGTCCCCCTTTCTTCTTGGTCCTTGTCTCGGCTCTCCCGACCGTGCTCCCTCAATCAGCGTAGCCGTGACCTCCTTACACGATCACCCTGCTCCGGGGTTGAGGGGGGCCTGGGCCTGCCCTCTCTCCAGGCCCCAGCCCAGGGCCCTAGGGTGCGGGGAGGGGGGGGTGTCCTTTCTGTACGCCACCCACCTGGCTGACAGGGCTAACCGCCTCAACGCATCAGCCCGCAAGCAGTTCTCCGTCCGCCTGCCCTGGGCTGCTTCCTCACCCCCGAGCATCCTGGCTCTCCCTTAGCCCTCCGCTCCTTTAGTCCATGGTCCTTCCCCTTCGATCCTCGACTCCCGCCCCCTCCTCCGCCTCTTCCCTTTTATGGCTGCCGGGCCCTCTCTTGTGCCAGCGCCGGCGTCCGGGGCCGGCTGTCCTTCCCCACCCTCAGTGGCGCCCTGCCTGACCTGCTCCTCACTGTGCCTGTGTCCGCGCTACAGCTCCCAGAGTCCTAGGTGCATGTGCAGCCCGGGGACGAGCTGCCACCCGCCGGCTCCACTTCTGCTGCTGGCTTTGCTCTCGCTGTGGAAGGGGGTGGGAGCGACTCGCCTGGCTCCTGGAGGGGGTCTAGTGGCAGGGGCGCACTCAGTTCCATGACCCCATCACAGGGAGAAGCAGTGGACGTGAAATACCTAGACTTTAGTTAGGCATTTAACATGGTCTCTCTCAACCTTCTTATCAATAAACTAGGGAAATGCAGCCTAGATGGGGTGGCTGTAAGGTGTATAACTGGCTGGATAACTGTTCTCAGAGAGAAGTTATTAATAGTTCACAGTCATGCTGGAAGTGGGGTTTTGTGGGCCCCTCTACGCTCTGAGGTGGGGCCAAAAATGAGGGATCCAGTGTGTGGGACCAGGCTGTCAGTAAGTGAGATAGGGATGGTAGTGCAGAATCTGAAGGGAAAGAAGTGTACAGGAGCAAACTGGGGGTAGGTGTCTGGTATCTGGCCAGGGTGCTGGTGGGGGGTCAGACCAGAGGGCAGCAGTAGGGTCCTGGTGAGTATCTGGCCTGGGGCCACAGGCCAGGGTGTTAATGGGGGGTCTGGCCTGGGGCTAGGTGACAGAGTGCTGGTGGGGGTCTGGCTAGGGGACAGGGTGCTGGTGAGGGTCTGGCCAGGTGGGAGGGAGCAAGGTGCTGGTGAGTGTCTGGCCAGGGGGCAGGTGTCAGGGTGTGGGGGTTGACCGCGGGAGAGGGAGCAGGGTATTGATGGGGGTCTGGCCAGGGGGAGGGGGCAGGGTGCTGGTGAAGTGTCTGGGCAGGGAGCACAGTGCTGGTGGGGGTCTGGACAGGGGAGAGGGGGCAGGAGCAGCTCGGCTGGTACCTAGGGGTCTCCAGGGTTGTGGATCTCTGAGTCAGGATCTGCAAGTAGCACTAGAAGAAGTGCACATGCAGCTCTTTTAAGAAATCCAGCCGCTCTGGGTCCTGGGGAGGGGGTAAGCCAAGCATGGAAGCAATACTGTGTTGCCATTTAGATTGTCATTTAACAACTTTGTTTGCCAAAAATGCTTGCTAACAATCCTGAATCCAATTTCAATATTTTTTTTCAAAAAAAAAATCAATATCTTAGCCAAAAACAGAAAATTAAGTTGACAGTTATTTGTGACAAGTTTGGTTTGGGGCAGGGAGTGGGCCAGTTTTTATCAAGAAAAAAAAAATGTTGACGGCTTTCCTATAGCCCTGTTACTGCTAAATAGAGTCCTCCAACAACTGTAATATGCTCATCTGCTTACTAGTGTATAGAGTGACCATATGTTGTACTAAGATTCTCTTGCTTTTGTTCCCAGTGAGTCAGTATAGCTTTTGCCAGCCCAGAGGTTGGGCAGCCAATGTCTTGCATTTTCACAATGTTTTGTCCAACTTTCATAAAGTAAATACATGGTTAATATGAGTTTAAAAAGGCCAGGGACACTTCCTTGTGAAGAGTCTGTGCAGCAGATCATGCTAGAGCTGTGAAAATGTCAGTTTTTGATGGAACTTTAGATGCAGTGATTTATCATGTATTTCTGGCAGTGCCCAAAATGTGCTGTTATTGCTAACGTATTTCCAAACAAAAATAAGGCAGGACTTCTGTAACATTTCTGTGCTACCTTAATCTAGATGAGATGATTCTGTACTGACTTCATTTTGGTCACTTTGTGCTATACTTAGGAATAAAACTAGGGTTATATTTTCCCACTGTTTGGAAGCCCAGCTTATTAAACTGGATAATGCTATTGATCTATTTACAGTATAAGGTTGATATAGATTTGTAACTAACATTGAGACTGATGCCCACTATACATTTAAAACTGAAAAGTGGCTTTGTAAAAATGACATGGGTTTCCAACTCTACTGTGTCTCAGTCAGGGTGGAGCACCTTGTGAGGTGTCTTCATACTAGCTCAAGGTCACAGACTCACAGCTATCCTATATTAGTTATTTTAAATAATATTTCTGATAATCTGACAATAATTTAAAGTTATTTCTTTAAAAAACACCCTTACAAGTTATGTCGCATCGAAAACAACTTTCTGGGTCATAAAAAAGAAAACTGAAAGATGAAAGGATTAGCTATCCAAGCACAGAAGGGTTCTATACTTAAGTTTGTACGCCATGAAAACAATGGAGTTGATCAAGATCATCAAGTAAGTGGCCAAGAAAATTTTTATGCACACGAAGCTCAAAAAACGCAACACACAGAACAATCATTTGAAACAGATGCAGACACAAAACAAGAAATTACAACAGTTGAAACTGTACTAGCATGGGATATAGAGTACATTGGCACATGGCTGCAATCTTTAAACAACAAATTCCGTGCCCTTATACTTGAGAGAAGCCCTGTGAGAATAAAAGGTTTTGAATATCCTAAAGACATTAGAGGTAGGAAATTCACAATTTTAAGATCGCAATCATGGGTATTAATGATTGGAAAAATCTTAGTCACATATTACCGCAACATGAAAAGGCACAACACCACATTGAAAGTATGGACAAATGAGTGTAAGGTTAAAAAATCAGACCACTCTTGATGCCCAAAATCAAAGATTGCTGGAGTCAGAGAAGCAGCATTGGTGTCGTGTTCTTGAATGTCTATTATGTATTGTTGAATATCTATCAGCAGACAATCTTGCTTTTAGAGGAAGCATTGAAAAATTATTCCAGCCCAAAAATGGCAATTTTTTGGGCCTTGTATAACTGCTGGGAAAATTTGACACAGTGATGAGTGAACATCTCCGAAGAGTAACTGAAAATGAAATACATGACCAGTGTTTGGGACCAAGAATTCAAAATGAGTGATCATGCTAATGAGTGATAAAGTGACAGAGAAAATTGTTTCATTGGTTACCTTGGCAAAATATTTTGCCATAATTCTAGATTGCACTTCGGACATAAGTCATCAAGAATAGATGTCGTTAGTAGTGAGATTTGTCGACATTTGTGATTCAGCACAGATTACAGTTAAGGAATCGTTTATCACATTTTTAGAAGTAGAAGACACTACAGGTTTTGGACTTCTTCAAGCTCTCCTTGATGAACTAAAATGAATGGGATGTCCATAATGAACATTAGAGGACAAGGCTATGATAATGGTGCCAATATGAGAGGATGCATTTCTGGCGTGCAAGCTAGATTGCTGGCAGAAAATCCACTAACCTTTTTTGTTCCATGTGCATGCCACAGCCTTAATTTGATTTTGTGTGATATGGCCAAGTCTTCTGTAGAAGCTATATCTTTTTTTGGTTTGCTGCAACACATTTACGTGCTATTTTCAGCTTCCACTCAACGATGGCAAATATTGAAAGCACATGTCAGTGGTATTACCGTTAAGCCTTTATCTGAGACATGCTGGGGAAAGCAAAGTAGAAAGTGCAAAAACATTGATATCTCAATCTGAGGAAGTTTACGAAGCACTGATTGCTATTTTGGAAGAAGCCAGAGATCCAAAAGCTAAAAGTGAAGCACAGTCTTTGGCCTCTGAAATATCCATCTTCAAGTTTCTAACATTTGTCATAATCTGGTATGACATTCTTGTTAAAATCTCAAGTGTAAGCAAAATAATGCAGAGTCCAATGATGCAGCTTGATTCAACACTTACCTTACTAAACAACACATGAGACTTTTTAGTGAAATACAGAGAAAATGGATTCAAAGAAGCATAGGTTACAGCAAGAGAGCACTTTAAAGACTAACAATATAGTTTATTAGATGATGAGCTTTCGTGGGGCAGACCCACTTCTTCATATCATATTCTGAAAGTGAATTGTCATGACCATATATAACAAAGGAATACAATGAAGAAAGTAAACATATTATAAACTAACAAATCAGATATTAGAACAGAAGTGGGGGCGGGGGGCAAGGAAGAGATAAGGAAGGAGGAAATAGCTTATTGTAAGTCAATAAGTGGCTAATCTGGAGTTAGTATGACTATCAATAGGTGGGGAAGCTGTCTTTGTAATTTGTAATGTGTAAGGTGATTAGCATCTTTATTAAGGCCCATGCGCAATGTGTTGAGTTTAAGCATGAATACAAGTTCTGAAGTCTCTCTCTGTAATCTGGTGTTAAAGTCTCTCTGAAGTAAAAACAAAAAACAGGGCTATGTAGCACTTTAAAGACTAACAAGATGGTTTATTAGGTGATGAGCTTTCGTGGGCCAGACCCACTGCCTCAGATCAAAAGGAAGTGGGTCTGGCCCACAAAAGCTCATCACCTAATAAACCATCTTGTTAGTCTTTAAAGTGCTACATAGTCCTGTTTTTTGTTTCAGCTACACCAGACTAACACGGCTACATTTCTATCACTATTCTTTGAAGTAAGTTGCACATTGTCAGGTCTTTAAGGGAATGGCCAGTTAGATTACAATGTTGACTAACAGCTTTTTCTGTGTGGAGATGTCCAATGTCTGATTTGTGGGCATTAATTCTTTGGCAAAGTGACTGAGCAGTTTGTCCAATATACATCGCAGAGGGACATTGCTGGTACGTTGCATAAATCACATTGCTGGACATACAGGAATATGAGCCCTTGATAGTATAACTGACATGGTTAGGAACAGTGATGGTGTATCGAGAGTAAATATGTGGACAAACTTGGCAACAGGGTTTGTTGCAAGGGAAAGTTCCAGGGTTAGTATTGATGTGGTATGCCCTGTGGTTGTTAGTAAGAATCTTCCTGAGGTTAGGTGGTTGTTTATAGGAGAGTATAGGTCTGTCATCATCTCGGAGTGTAGTACAGGCAGTCCCCGAGTTACGCGGATCCGACTTATGTCGGATCCACAGTTACGAACAGGGATTTTCTCGCCCCAGACGACGGGAGCGGCGGGACACCCGGTCCCGCCGCCCGCATCCTCCGGGGCGAGAAAAGCTGCTCTGCGTCTCCCTGGTCTGCTGAGGCGGGGGAGAGGAGCCAGATCAGCGCCGCGGTTCCGCCCGGGTCCTCCGCGGCTTTGCTCAGCGTCTCCCTGGTCTGGAGACCAGGGAGACGCTGAGCAAAGCCGCAGAGGACCCGGGCGGGACCGCGGCGCTTCCAGATCAGCGCCTAGGTCTCGCCTGGGTCCTCCGCCGCTTTGCTCAGCGTCTCCCTGGTCTGCTGGGCGGGGGACGCAGCTAGTGCGCTCCCCCTCCCCCAGCAGACCACGGAGACGTGGAGCAAAGCCCCAGGCCTGTGGTAGAGCAGGTGGGGCACTGCCGGTTGGTCCCGCAGCACTGCTCCTTGGCGCTACTGGACCAACCCAGCAGCACCCCAGCTGCTCTGCCCCAGGCGTCTCCAAGTCAGCCGCTGCTGAAACTGACCAGCGGCTGACTACAGGAAGCCCCTGCCCCGGGCTTCCTGGAATCAGCTGCTGATCAGTTTCAGCAGCAGCTGACTTGGGGATGCCTGGGGTTCTTAAGTTGAATCTGTATGTAAGTCGGAACTGGCGTCCAGATTCAGCCGCTGTTGAAACTGATCAGTTTCAGCAGTGGCTGAATCTGGACGCCAGTTCCGACTTACATACAGATTCAACTTAAGAACAAACCTACAGTCCCTATTTGTAGCTCATCACCTAATAAACTATATTGTTAAAACTATATTGAAAGCTCATCACCTAATAAACTATATTGTTAGTCTTTAAAGTGCTACATATTTTTTCCTTTTGTTTTTCCAAGATCAGACTAACGTGGCTACCTCTCTGTTACTTTACTGTATATGTTATGTACACATCCATAGTGATAAGTTTTGGTATCCTGCAGAGGATCTTTCATTTGGCTGTTCAAATTCTATGAAATCATGGCAGATTTCAGTGACCAGAAACATCACAGGGAGTTCAGCCAATATCCAGAGATGTGTCATGCTTCCTATATGTCTGTGTTCCAGTGGTAAACAGGGCTTCCTGATCTCTGCTAACTGGGGCAGCCAAGTGCTAGTCCATGTGGGTGAGCCAGCAGACACTGTTTACTTAGGATTGTGCTCTGCTGTGGACAGCATGCTAAAACTCCAATTCTACCTGTAACGGTGCTGCCATGCCTCACCCTCCTCTGGGGAGGACCCTGGCTAGAATCTCAGTAAAACTTGGTCAGAATCTCTCAAGAATAAAGAGTGGAAGAAGATGGACTTGTCTCTCCAGTGTTCCAAATACAACAGGATTGCTGGGAAAACACAAACTCATGCTTAGGTACTGCAGGGACCGTTTATGAGCGATTTTGTTCCTTCTGTCACTTTACCTGAGTTGCTGGAGATGTGAAAGAGATGCTTTAGAAAATGAGCTTGAGAGGTGCCAAAGGCTGTATTGAATAAGTCTTGATGGGGACAAAATGGAAGAGCAATGAATGACTTTGTAGGGTGGAGAGGGGCACTAGATGAATGGGAAAACTTAACATTGGCTCTTTAGGGAGTCAAAGAGTATGGGACTGTTTTGCTGTGGCTGCAGTTGGAGTCTGCTGGGTATTGATACCACTCTGCTACCTAGATCAGTGTTTCTCAACCAGTGGTACCCTTAGAGGTATTGCAGAGAACTCTGGGGGGTACATCAACACAACTGAAATTTAGAGAGAACTGATTTTTTCTTTTTAAGTTTTACAGCGCTTTATTTTTTTTTTACATTTTACTTCCAAAAATTTTATCGCCCGCCTGGCTAAGATTAAGTTGTTTAAAAAAAGGTGTTGCAATGGTAGAAAAAAAAATTGTGTCTGGTACTTATAATGTGTGTGTGAGTGAGAGTGAGAGAGAGAGAACTACTTTATAAAAAAAAGGTTGAGAAACCCTGACCTAGATCGTTTACAGCTAAGCATCTCACAGATGTGTGATAAAAGACAGTGATACATCTAGGCCAGCTAGTACTGTTAACCTGCATAGATTTCTATGTGCTTGGGAGAAACTGTGAAGGCTGGGAATAGTCAGCAGGGCTGACTGCCACCATGGGCCCTGGTGCAAGGTGTGCAGGAGCCTATCTCCATGCCTTCAGAAGGGGCGGAGCCTTGGGGGGGAAGGGGCAAGGCTAGGGCAGTCATCCCTGAGCGCTGCCTGGAGTGCAGCACTGCCCCCCCACCCCTCCCCCATTCTCAGAAGGCAGCAGAGCAGTGCTCCCATAACAATTCACTGGCCACAGTGGCAGCAGCCAGGAACTCCAGGCCCCTTTGAAATGCCAGGCCCCTGTGCAATTGCCCCCTTCCCTCCTCAGTCAGCAGGCCTGAGAATAATCTAAGCAGTGGCTAAATGATCATGAGTCACTAAAACCACATCCTGTGTGCTCATTGTCTGCAGAGATTTGAACCAAGAACCTCATGACTGAAAAGCAGGAGTTCTTGTTGCTGTAGCTAACCCCGGGGGCAGTAGCAAACTCATTACTCTCAGGATGTAGTTTGGCTACTAGAGGGGGACAGCTCCATCCATTGTAAGTCTGAGTGACACAAACACTGATTAGAAATAAAATTATACTCAAACACTGGACTCCTCCGGGGGATTGGACAATTAAGTGCTTATTTTGCTGCCAAGTTGACATAGAATCATGGAAGATGAGGCTTGGAAGGAACCTCAGGAGGCCATCGAATCCAGCCCCCTGCTCGAAGAACCAGCCCCAACTAAATCATCCCAGCCAGGACTTTAAGTCTGCCTGGCCTTAAAATTCTCTAAAGATGAATATTCCACCATCTCTTTAGATAATCCATTCCAGTGCTTCAGTGGAATAGTTTTTCCTAATATCCAACCTAGAGCTCCCCCACTGCAACTTGAGACCATTGCTCCTTGATCTGTCATCACTGAAAACAGCCTTTCTCCATCTTCTTTGGACACCCCAACCCCCTTCAGGTAGTTAAAGGCTGCTATCAAATCCCCCTCACTCTTCTGCAGACTAAATAAGCCCTGAGCCTCTCCTCATGTGTCATGTTCCCCAGCCTTCTAGTCATTTTTGCTACCCTCCGCTGGACACACTCTCTAATTTTATGGGAGGCCCAAAACTGGATGCAATACTCCAGATGTAGCCTCACCAGAGCTGAATAAAGGGAAATAACCACTTCCCTATATCTACTAGCAATGCTCCTACTAATGCAGCCCAGTATGCCATTAGCCTGCTTGGTACAAGGGCTCACTCTTGACTCCTGTCCAGCGTCTCATCAGTTGTAATCCCCAGGTCCTTTTCTGCTGCCTAGCCAATCGATCCCTGGCCTATAACAGTGCTTCAGATTCTTCCATTCTAAGTGCAGGACTTGTCCTTGTTGAACCTCATCAGATTTCTTTTGGCTCAGTCCCCCAAATTGTATGGGTCACTCTGGAACCTGTCCCTACTCACCAGCGAAGCTACTTCTTCCCCCACATCCAACACCACCTCACTTCTTCTTTTAGCATAAACTCCATCTGTTCTTGCTATATGTTGCTGAAACCACTCCATGAGAAGTCTCTACCTCAAAGTGCTCAGAGGGTGCAAAGGAGAGCAAGTGTGGAACATATGAATGGTTCAGGTCTCTGTCCAAGGCAGGATCCCACAGCAGCTGGGTTTCTGAGGTGGAATATGGGTTTAGAGGAGCACATGCACTGTTTACAATACAGCGGAAGGTGGGATACTGAGGTAGAGGTCTCCCCTGGCAAGGCAGCGGCTAGGCACCATGGTGATGATCTGTTTCAGCATGGCAGTTCTTGGTGGAGAATGCTCAGGCAGGCATCAGACACAAACCTCGTGCCTTCTTACTCTTAATATAGCACCCCAAGAGGAGAGGAGTAGTAGTTCAGTAGTGCACTGAGAGGGGCTCCTCCTACCGCAGGCTGTGAATAGCCGGCTAAGCAATAATACTGTGTGCAGGAAGAGGAAGGCTGTGATTTCAGGAGAGGCAGAAAACAGCTACTGTCTGATGGCACACTTGCTACTGCCTGCCCTCTGGCCAGAGCCACTAGTCAGGAAGTCTGAATTCAGCAGCCAAAGTGCCGAAGAGTTAGGTCACAGGTTCCCTCCATGCTTGTTTAAACCCAGTGAGACCTTAGTGTGTGTGCTTCTGGAGAGGAGTGTGGCTAGGCAGCTTCACAGAGCTGTAAGACATAGGCTACACTAACTTGTTTTTTGGGTAGTCCCTTTGTTACTGTCCTTTATCAATTTGTTTGATGCTTTACACAATAATATGTAAACAGGTCAGGGTAGATCCAGAGTTCTCATTGGAACTCCTGGGGCCAAGCACTGTATGGAGCCAGAGAGAATCCCTGCTGTGGAGGTCTGGGGCCCAAGGTGCCAGGTACTGTACAGACTGAGAGATGATTCCTGGCCCATCGGAATTGCCATCAAAACCAGATTTTTAATCATTTATAAAGCTACTAGCACACTTACCCAGCATTGCTTGGGTCCTTAAGGCTCAGGGCTGGTGGTATGGGGTGCAGAAGTCATGGTTGGGGGGGGGTGAGGAGGAGCTCTGGACAGGGGACTATGTGTGTAGGGGAGGGCAGACCGAGAGTCATACCAGGGCTACTTTGCTCTTTCCCCTTCCTGTCCCTGTCAAGGAGCAAGAGCAAAGTGCACAGCTCATCTGACCCTTGTGCTCCCCAGAGTGAGGAATACAGCAAACTGTGCACTTTCTCCTTGCTTCCTCACTAAGGGGAACAGCGAACAATGCTCCTGTACAAATCTGAGGTGGGGCGCTTCAGCCCCCCTCCCCTCCCATAGGCCACTGAGGCGGGTGGAGGCTCAGGCAATGGGCATTCCCAAACCTGGGCAGCGGGGTGCCTCTAGCCAGCTCTTTTCACCTGCCTGGTGATTCTGTCTTTTTTTTTCTATATAGTTCTATGAAAACCAGTCCCATTCCAGGCACATCCCATTGTCCTGGCACAACCAAACCCTTATCTGGCTTTAAGTTATGATAAGAGGATGCTATGTACCAAATTTGGTGGTCCTAGCTTTTACCGTTCATGAGGTGTTCTTGAACAGACAGACAAACAGACATATTCTCTGTTATATAGTGGACTGTGAAGCTGAAAACAGCAACAGCTAATCTTCTGTCTTCCCAAAGTTATTGCTGGGGGAGGGCAGCAGCCCTACTTGCTGTCTGATAGAGAGGGAGGTATCCAGGGCAGATGCTGGAACTAGAAGAGGGCTAATGAAATAAGCACTGTAGTAGCCCCCTCTAGGTTGCATTTCCCTAGTTTATTGATAAGAAGGTCGTGCGAGACAGTGTCAAATGACTTACTAAAGTCTAGGTATTCCACATCCTCTGCTTCTCCCTTATCCACAAGGCTTGATATCCTATCAAAGAAAGCTATCAGATTGATTTGACGTGATTTGTTCTTTACAAATCCATGCTGGCTTTTACCTATCACATTATTACCTTCCAGAGGTTTGCAGATGGATTCCTTAATTACTTGGTCTCTTATCTTCCCTGGCACAGAAGTTAAACTGACTGGTATGTGGTTTCCTGAGTGGTTCTTATTTCCCTTTTTATAGATGGGCACTATATTTGCCCTTTTCCAGTCTTCTGGAATCTCTCCTGACTCCCATGACTCTTCAAAGATGATCGCTAAAGGCTCAGATAATTAGCTCCTTGAGTATTCTAGGATGCATTTCATCAGGCCTGGTGACTTGCAGACATCTAACTTTTCTAAGTAATTTTTAACTTGTTCTTTTATATTAACTTCTAACACTATCCCATTTCCACTAGCATTCACCATGTTAGGCATCCTGTCACCATCCATCTTCTTGATGAAAATCGAAACAAAGAAATCATTAAGCAGCTCTACCATTTCCAAGTTTCCTGTTATTGTTTCTCCCTCTTCACTAAGCAGTGGGCCAACCCTGTCCTATGATAATGCAAATATTCTCCTGGTGCAAAATTTCAATGCACTTTGCCCTTAATTAGTTCCCACCTCCCAGGAGCATTGAGAGGCAATGCCCATGTAAGAGATGTGGAAGTGAGGAGGCAGAAAGTAGAACAGAACCCAGGGATCCTGACCCATAGAGCACTGCCCCAGCCATTAAATAAGACTGCCTGAAGTTATACCATGCTGAGAGATGGTTTTATTTTATAAACATGTTCCTTCTCCCATGGTCTCTAGTCATTGTACGGCATTGGGTCAGTGTCAGCATTGAAAGCCTCTTGCAATTGACACTGTTGTTGGCGTGCTTCAGAGAAGATCATCCTACAGACATGCTGCCAACTGGCCTGAGTCTGCCTTGTGGGTTCAGGCATCCACCTGAGGCAAGGAGGAGAGATGTTAGCTAGTTGGCTGTTGCATACATGCCCTAGTGTGTGACTGGGTGGCAGAGCAACTAGGGCATTGCCAATAACAGTGCCAGGAGACAATAAAGGGGCTGCAGGTTCCGTAACATGAGGCCCAGTATGGCAGCAGTTTGTCTTATTCAGCCAGGAAATGTGCCCTGTTTACAAAGTGCATGTCTGAATCCTAGGGACTCCACCCCATCTGGCATAGGAACAGCTTGCAGCTTAGACATTAGAGGAGGTGCTAAACAAACCAGAGCAAAGAAGAGCAGGTGGTGCCTGGTATGTTGCTGTTATCTCAAGATTTCTTTGGTGGATCTAGCACCTTGGCATGGCTACAGAAGCAACAGATGAGCCTATTTGGAGGTGGAAGAATAAGTGGAGGAAGGGCTCTCTACAGCAGGTACACAGCGCTTCCCATATCCTGGTAGAACGTCTATCCCACCTTTTTTAATTGTTGTATCTGAGTTGTAATGTATTCTTAGCCATTGTAGCTCAAGGAGAGAGAGACTTCTAAGTTGGCACTGGAATGCAGGCCTGACTTGGAATCTCTGCTTTCATGGTGTTCGTGGATATTGCAAAGAGAGGATAGGAGACTGCTAGTAATTCAACCATTTGTTTTACATTATCATGTCCACTCTTGCAATCCAAATGATCCAGAGCCAACAGAGAGATAGGCAAATGTATATCTGCAGACACTGAAACCTACATCATGAGGGCCAGGGAAACGGAAGAGCAGAGAGAGTCTGTTCCTGGAAATGAACAGAGACCCAAATAGACACTCTGAGTAGATGTGCCAGTTGTACAAGCACAAATGAGAATCACTATGAAAAGACAGGCTAAGGCACTGATGCAGGAATGTGTTAAGGATGAGAGGGAGATGTGCAGGGGGCGTAAACTGATCCAGTAGGAATTATTTAAAGGAACACAGAAAATTCATGCTGCTTTGTCCCAGAATCTGTATGTGTCATGCTCTTATCATATATGTAGTAGCCCAATGTCTATGACTCTGTAACGCTGAAATGCTGGCTGTTTCCTCTGTGGGGCGCTGTTGCCTCCCGCCATGGTGCTCAGCTGACTTCTGCGCCACTCAGCCAAGCCGCCGCGGGGGAGCAAGCAGCCGTTTGGGCTCCCCCGTGTTGGCCCGGCTGAGCGGAGCAGAAGTGAGCCGAGTGCCACGGCGGGAGGCAAAGTGGGGCGGGGCAGTGATGTACGGCATGACAGTGGTTCCAGGCCCCGCCCCCTGGCCGGGGAGAGGGCGGGGGAATGAGAGGGAGAGGGAGGGGGAGGACAACTGGGAGGCTGCAGGATCAGTGCTGGGGTGAAGGGAAACTGTGCAGGGCGGCAGCTGGAGCTCATACGCAGCCGGGCTGCCGCGTGGGAGCAAGTGGTGCAAACAGCTGCTAGGGCTCCACGCTCCCCATGGAGGAGGAGGAGGAGGAGAAGAGAGAATGAGAGGCAGGAGGGGGAGAAGAGAAAGAGAGATGGAGAGAGAGGCAGGAGACGGAGGAGAGCTGAGAGATAGGGAGGCAGTAGCAGGAGGAGGAGGAGGAGGAGGAGGAGGGAGAGGGAGAGGGAGAGACACAGAGAGAGAGAGAGAGAGAGAGAGACACAGAGAGAGAGACAGACAGACAGACCGGAGGCTCAGGAGAGAAGACCGAGAAAGAAAGGGAATAGGACGTGGAGGAGAGACCTGAAAATTATGTTTTGTGACGGGCTAATTGGCTAGTACTGATAGAATCATAGAATACTAGGATTGGAAGGGACCTCGAGGTCATCGAGTCCAGGCCCCTACCCTCATGGCAGGACCTACTACTGTGTAGAGCATCCCTGATAGACATTTATCTAACCTACTCTTAAAGGGTATGTCTACACTACAAAGTTAATTTGAATTAACAGCTGTTAGTTCGAATTAACTTTCATAGCTTCTATACATACAAACCGCTAGTTCGAACTTAATTTGAACTAGCGGAGCACTTAATTTGAACTAGGTAAACCTCATTCTACAAGGACTAACGCCTAGTTCAAATTAAGTAATACAAATTAAGGGCTGTGTAGCCACTTAATTTGAACTAGTTGGAGGCTAGCCCTTCCCAGGTTGCCCTGGTGGCCACTCTGGGCCAAACCAAGGAAACTCTTCTGCCCCCCTCCCGGCCCCAGAGCCCTTAAAGGGGCACAGTCTGGCTACAGTGCTTGTGCTAGTTGCAAGCCTGCCAGCACCCAGCCAGCAGACTCTGTACCTGGCACGGCATGAGCCAGCCACCCACTGCCATCCAGCCCTCTGCCTCTTCCCAGGACCACGCTGGCAGCTCCCAGGAGCCTGCCCGGGACCGCAAGAGGTGGGCGCCCGCCTGGTCTAGTGCAGAGATCGTCGACCTCATCGAGGTTTCTGGGGAGGCCTCCAACGTCCACGACCACCACACTAGGCACAGGAATGAGGCTGTCTAGGGCAGGATAGCTGCCAGCCTGGCCACCAAAGGCCACATGTGAACCCAGGAGCAGGTTTGCATGAAAATTAAGTTGGTCCAGTGAGATCCCCAACCCTGAGCCCTGAGCTTAGAACATAAGAATGGCCGTACTGGGTCAGACCAAAGGTCCATCTAGCCCAGTAGCTTGGCTGCCGACAGCGGCCAGCACCAGGTACCCCGGAGGGGATGGACCGAAGACAATGACCAAGTGATTTGTCTCGTGCCATCCATCTCCAGCCTTCCACAAACAGAGGCCAGGGACACCGTTCCTATCCCTTGGCTAATAGCACTCCATGGACTCAACCTCCACGAATTTATCTAACTTCTCTTTAAACTCTGTTATAGTTCTAGCCTTAACAGCCTCCTGTGGCAAGGAGTTCCACAGGTTGACTATGTGCTGTGTGAAGAACTTTCTTTTATTAGTTTGAAACCCGCTGTCCATTCATTTCATTTGGTGTCCTCTAGTCCTTATATTATGGGAACTAATGAAGAACTTTTCTTTATTCACCCTCTCCACGCCACTCATGCTTTTATAGACCTCTATCATATCCCCCCTCGGTCTCCTCTTTTCTAAACTGAAAAGTCCCAGTCTCTTTAGCCTCTCTTCATATGGGACCTGTTCCAAACCCTTAATCATTGTGGTTGCCCTTTTCTGAGCCCTTTCCAAGACCAAAATATCTTTTTTGAGGTGAGGAGACCACATCTGTACACAGTACTGAAGATAAGGCGTACTATAGTTTTATACTTCCCCTCCTTCTTCCCCTGGCTTCCTCCTTCCAGCTCCCTCCTCCCAGGTTTCCCCCTCCCCTCTCCCACCTCCTTTTCCCAGTCTCCCCAGAGGTTAATCCCCCTCCCTTCCAGTTTTGTTAAATAAAAAGAGTTTCTATTTTTGAACACGTGTCCTTTATTTTTTACATCAGGAAAGGGGGGCTAGGAAAGGGTAAGTGGAAGGAGGTGAGGGACGAATGGGGCATGAGCCCCCAATGGGGAGGACTGGGGTGGCTCTGCAGGCTCCTTGCGGTGGAAGCTCTCCTGCAGAGCCTCCTGGTTCCTGACAACCCCCCTGATTGACACCACCCTCCCTTCAGGACTGCTTTGCTGTCCCTCATTGAGTTAGACAAGCAAGCAGGGAACCCTGAGAACTGTCTGTCCGGGGTGGGGATCGGGTCCCTTTAAGCACAGCCCTCGGCTAGCCTGAGGCAGCAGCTCCACGCTCTAAGTCCTAACCTGATGCCCTGCCGGCACTGGTTCCAGCCAGCCTTAACTTTGGTTCAGGGTCCACTCAGTGTGGACATGCTATTTCGAAATAGCAAAACGCTAATTCGAATTAATTTTTAGGTCTAGATGCACTAATTCGAATTAGCTTAGTTCAAATTAATTAATTCGAATTAAGTTATTTCGAATTGGTGCTTTAGTGTAGACATACCCAAATATCTCCAGAGATGGAGATTCCACAACCTCCCTAGGAAATTTATTCCAGTGTTTAACCACCCTGACAGTTAGGAACTTTTCCTAATGTCCAACTTAAACCTCCCTTGCTGCACTTTAAGCCCATTGCTTCTTGTTCTATCCTCAAAGGTCAGGAAGAACAATTTTTCTCCCTCCTCCTTGTGACAGCGTTTTTCAGGTATCTAAAAGGGTATCATGTCCCCCCTCAATCTTTTTTTTTTCCAAACTAAACAAGACCAATTCTTTCAGACTTCCTTCATAGGTCATGTTCTCTAGACCTGTAATCATTCTGATTGCTCTTCTCTGGACCTTCTCCAGTTTCTCCACATCTTTCTTGAAATGTGGTGCCCATAACTGGACACGGTACTCCAGCTGAGCCCTAACCAGCGCAGAGTAGAGTGAAAGAATGACTTCTCGTGTCTTGCTCACAACACCCTAGAATCACGTTTGGGTTTTTTGCAACAGCATCACACTATTGACTCATATGTAGCTTGTGGTCCACTGTAACCCCTAAATCCCTTTCTGCCGTACTCCTTCCTAGACAGTCGCTTCCTATTCTGTATGAGTGAAACTGATTGGTCCTTCCTAAGTGGAGCACTTTATAGTCGTCCTTATTAAACTTCATCCTATTTACCTCAGACCATTTCTCCAATTTGTCCAAATGATTTTGAATTATGACCCTATCCTTCAAAGCAGTTGCAATCCCTCCCAGTTTGGTATCATCTGTAAACTTAATAAGCGTACTCTCTATGCCGATATCTAAATTGTTGATGAAGATATTGAAGAGAACCAGTTCCAAACCAGACCCCTATGGAACCCTACTTGTTATACCTTTCCAGCAGGATTGTGAATTGTTAATAACTACTCCCTGAGAATGGTTATCCAGCCTTTTATGCACCCACCTTATATCAGCCCCATCCAAGTTGTATTTGTCTAGTTTATTGATAAGAATATCATGTGAGACTGTATCAAATGCCTTACTAAAGTCTAGGTAGATACCTTGTCCACCGCTTCTCCCTTATCCACAAGACTCGTTATCCTATCAAAGAAAGCTATCAGATTGGTTTGACAGGATTTGTTCTTTACAAATCCATGCTGGCTGTTCCCTATCACCTTATTATCTACCAAGCGATTTCCTTAATTACTTGCTCCATTATCTTTCCTGGCACAGAAGTTAAACTAACTGGTCTGTAGTTTCCTGGGTTCTTCTTCTTTCCCTTTTTATAGATGGACACTAGATTTGTCCTTTTCCAGTCTTCTGGAATCTCTCCTGTCTTCCATGATTTTCCAAAGATGATCACTAAAGGCTCAGCTACCTCCTCTATCAGCGCCTTGTGTATTCTAAGATGCATTTCATCAGGCCTGGTGACTTGCAGACATCTAACTTTCCTAAGTGATTTTTAATTTGTTCCTTTTTATTTTATCTTTTAAACCTACCCCCTTCTCACTAGCATTCACTGTATTAGGCATTCCTTCATCAGACTTCTCGGTGAATGCTGAAACAAAGAAGTCATTAAACATCTCTGCCATTTCCAAGTTTCCTTTTACTGTTTCTCCCTCCTAACTAGCAGTGGGCCTACCCTGTCCTTGGTCTTCCTCTTGCTTCTAATATATTTATAGTATGTCGTCTTCTTTCCCTTTATGCCTGTAGCTAGTTGAGGTGCAATAATAGCTGATAAGGAGGTGCAATAATTTAGAGCAATGGCCATTTTGTGACTGTCCTATTAAGCTCCTATTTCTTCCTAACCTTTTCTCAGGCATCTTTTCTGCAAGAATAGGGAAGGAAAATGAGTCCAAATGAGAGGCACTCACAGGAAAATTCCTCCCATGCCCTACTCTGATTGGTATATTAGAACTTAGTGCAGCTTGTTGCTGTGTAATAAAGTTTATCCTTTGTGTACTTTGCAAAGGAGCAATACTGCCCGTAAACAACTACTCACCTGTTTTTTTGTTATTGTCGTTTTTTCACCTTAGACTGGTTTAATTTTTATAGTTCTCATGCCTAAAAAGTCTCCATGGCCTAGAAAGGAAAGTGTTAACATCTTCTGTAACCTCATATCCTCTGTGTTCCTGTAGTGGGGCACTGTGTGAAACCATGGGGGGGGGAGGGGCGGGGCGGGCCGGCCGGGGGAGGGGCGACTAGACCCAGGCTCAACTGATCACAGGGGACAAATAATGAAAAAAAGGTCAGGGTGTGTGGGTCAAAGGTTCAACATAAGGGAATCGGATGGGGACACTGAGCAGAGAACCCTGGACAGCGCCCTCAAAGCTGTCAGTGGCACCAGTGGACACTGCCCAGTGGAACTCTGCCTGGATACATGACACTAGGGAGTAACAGAAGTAGGCCCCACAGTCACAGAGAACCCCCTCATCCAGCATTCTCCTCCTGGTATTGTCTATAGCGGCTTTCACCAGGGCCAGGAGGAGGTTGATGAGGAGGTCTCGCGACGCATGATTGGAATATTGGTATGGAAGGGTACGGCTTGCTCAGGAAGGACAGACAGGGAAAAAAGGGAGGAGGGGTTGCCTTGTATATTAAAAATGTACACACTTGGACTGAAGTGGAGATGAACGTAGGAGATAGCTGTGTAGAGAGTCTCTGGGTTAAGCTAAAAGGGGTAAAAAACGAGGGTGATATCATGCTAGGAGTCTACTACAGGCCACCTAGCCAGGTGGAAGAGGTGGATGAGGCCTTTTTTAAACAATTAACAAAACTATCCAAAGCCCAAGATTTGGTGGTGATGGGGGACTTCAACTATCCAGACATATGTTGGGAAACTAACACAGCGAGGCACAGGCTATCCAATAAGTTTCTGGACTGCATTGGAGACAACTTTCTGTTTCAGAAGGTTGAAAAAGCTACCAGAGGAGAAGCTGTTCTGGATTTGGTTTTAACAAATAGGGAGGAACTAGTTGAGAACTTGAAAGTGGAAGACAGTATAGGGGACAGTGATCACGAAATAATAGAGTTCATGATCTTAAGGAAAGGTAGAAGGGAGACCAGCACAATTGAGGTTATGGATTTCAGGAAGGCAGATTTTGATAAGCTCAGAGAACTTGTAGGTAAGGTCCCATGGGAAGCAAGACTGAAGGGAAAAACAACTGAGGAGAGTTGGAAGTATTTCAAAGGGACGTTGTTAAGGGCCCAAAAGCAAACAATTCCGCTGTGTAGGAAAGATAGAAAATATGGCAAAAGACCAGCTTGGCTTAACAAGGAGATCTTGCATGATCTCAAAATAAAAAAGGAGTCATATAAAAAATGGAAACTAGGACAACTAACAAAGGATGAATATAGGCAAGCAACACGGGAATGCAGGGGCAAGATTAGAAAGGCAAAGGCACAAAATGAGATCAAACTAGCTACAGGCATAAAGGGAAACAAGAAGATCTTTTATAAATACATTAAAAGCAAGAGGAAGACCAAGGACAGGGTAGGCCCACTGCTTAGTGAGGAGGGAGAATCAGTAACAGGAAACTTGGAAATGGTGGAGATGCTCAATGACTTCTTTGTTTCGGTCTTCACCGAGAAGTCTGGAGGTGTGCCTAATGTAGTGAATACAAGCAGAGAGAGGGTAAGTTTAGAAGATAGGATACACAAAGAACAAGTTAAAAATCACTTAGGAAACTTAGATGTCAGCAAGTCACCAGGTCCTGGAGGTATCTGAGCCTTTAGCTATGATCTTTGAAAAATCATGGCAGACAGGGGAGATTCCAGAAGACTGGAAAAGGGCAAATATTGTGCCCATCTATAAAAAGGGGAATAAGAACAACCCAGGAAACTACAGACCGGTCAGTTTAACGTCTGTCCCAGGGAAGATAATGGAGCAGGTAATTAAGGAAATCATATGCAAACACTTGGAAGGTAAGAAAGTGATAGGGAATAGCCAGCATGGGTTTCTGAAGAACAAGTCATGCCAAACTAATCTGATAGCTTTCTTTGATAAGATAATGAGCCTTGTGGATAAGGGAGAAGCGGTGGATGTCATATACCTAGACTTTAGTAAGGCATTTGATACGGTCTCGCATGATATTCTTATTGATAAACTAGGCAAATATAACTTAGATAGGGCCACGATAAGGTGGGTGCATAATTGGCTGGATAACCGTAGTCAGAGAGTTGTTGTTAATGGTTCTAAATCCTGCTGGAAAGGGATAACAAGTGGAGTTCCTCAAGGGTCTGTTTTGGGACCCGTACTGTTCAATATCTTCATCAATGATGTAGATATTGGGATAGAGAGTACGCTTATTAAGTTTGCAGATGATACCAAACTGGGTGGGGTTGCAACTTCTTTGGAGGATAGGGACATAATTCAAAATGACCTTAGCAAGTTAGAGAAATGGTCAGAGGTAAACAGGATGAGGTTTAATAAAGAGAAATGCAAAGTGCTCCACTTAGGAAGGAACAATCAGTTCCATACATACAAGATGGGAAGCGACTGTCTAGGAAGGAGCATGGCGGAAAGTGATCTAGGGGTCATAGTGGACCACAAGTTGAATATGAGCCAACAGTGTGATGCTGTTGCAAAAAAAGCAAATATGATTCTAGGTTGTATCAACAGGTGTGTTGTAAGCAAAACTCGTGAAGTCATTCTGCCGCTCTACTCTGCACTAGTTAGGCCTCAGCTGGAGTACTGTGTCCAGTTCTGGGCACCACATTTCAAGAAAGATGTGGAGAAATTGGAAAGGGTACAGAGAAGAGCGACAAGAATGATTAAAGGTTTAGAGAACATGACCTATGAAGCCAGGCTTCATGAACTGGGCTTGTTTAGTTTGGAAAAAAGAAGATTAAGGGGGGACATGATAGCGGTTTTCAAATATCTAAAAGGGTGTCACAAGGAGGAAGGCGAAAATTTGTTCCTCTTGGTTTCTGAGGACAGGACAAGGAGTAATGGGCTTAAAGTGCAGCAGGGGAGGTTTAGATTGGACATTAGGAAAAAATTCCTAACTGTCAGGGTGGTCAAATATTGGAATAAATTGCCAAGGGAGGTGGTGGAATCTCCCTCTCTGGAGATATTTAAGAACAGGTTAGATAGACATCTGTCAGGGATGGTGTAGACGGAGCTTGGTCCTGCCTTGAGGGCGGGGGACTGGACTCGATGACCTCTCGAGGTCCCTTCCAGTCCTATTATTCTATGATTCTATGACTTTGTGGGGCCACGGATAGTGTGCGCAAAGATAAAAAGGTGTGGGGGAAAGTGCAGCCAGAACCTCAGTAAGAGGTGGAATAGGGGCTGCAACCTGGCGCATTCCAGGTACGTGTGCACCAGGTTTTCCCTCACGCTGCAAAAGGGGCAAGTATCAGTGATAGGGGTGAACCGCGCCAATTACACGCCTGTGCTCACAGCTCCGTGAAGGAGCTGCCAACTGATGTCCCCGATTGGCTGTGGATTAGGGTAGAGAATACACTGGCCCATTGGGGTTCCCCACCCTCCACAGGTCTTAAATAATCCCGCCACTTGGTTTTAGGGCAGGACACAAGGGTGAAGAAATGCAATGTGGAGCACCAGCGTGTACAGATGGTTCCTAGAAGCAGTTCAGAAGCAGACCGGCTGCAAATCTGGCAGCCAGATGGGAGTCCAGGGATGGGGAAACCAGAGGGGTCCACAGAACAGGGGCCTGATAAGGAGAGATGGAGGGCCTGCAGTAAGGGGGAGTGGGGCGTACCCTCTTACAGGGCTCACTGCAGGAAATCCAGAGCAGGCTGTGACAAAGCCGCTTTCACCTCCTGGAGTACACGCAGAGAAGTCTGTGGGATGGAGAGCCCCATGCACTGAGCCAGCGCTTGGGGATCCACCCAGTCCTCCCTGTCATAGCCCAGGAGGTCTCTGACCTTGGTGGTTTCTGCCAGGATCAGCCTCCGGCGCACCAAGGGAGACTCCACCACTGCACACACGTGCCTGGATTGTGGAACAGGGACTCTACGAGGAGGTCTGCTCCCTTGGTGGCCACAATGGCCCTGGTCACTGAGAACAGCTTCCAGGTCTGGAGGAGTTCCTGGTAGGATTCCAGCAGCTCTGAGAGGTCTTGCGGAAGCCCCTCGGATGGATGAAAAAGAGCTGCCGATCATATCCGAGCCCCTGGAGGCGGTGGACGAAGGTGTGCGCCAAAAGGCTCCACGCCGGACTACCTGCACTATACAGGAGTCTCTGCAGGGCCTGTAGGTGGAAGCTCCGGACCTGGCTGCACATGCAGACCAGGTCTTGGCCCCCCTCCTCCTCCAGGGGAAGACACAGGACCCCTGCAGAGACCCAGTGCATTCCTGGCCAGAAAAACTCCAGGGCTATCCTCTGGCCAGGAGTCTGGAGTCTGTCCAGGACCTCCAGGGCCAGGCTCAAGGTGTTGAGCCTGTGCCAGAGCATGGACGGGACTGTTGTAAGGATACAACCTCAGTCAGAATATACCTCTGACCCCACAGCAATCCCCTCCTTCAGGAGCTTCTTTGCTGGGCCAATAAAAGGAATTGGCTAATTAAGAGAGGTTGCTTTTAAAAATGAAGTTCTGTTCACTTCACTTGATCAAGACCTGCTTCTTGAGTGTATGCACAGATCATTCTTTATTTGCACATAAGCTGTTTGTGGGTTTGCTGTCAGTCTGGCTGCCTTAGTGTGCCACTGTTCACTTGCTTTCACATGTTATGCAAAGTGCAGCTTGCAGATAAATTAGTGGCTATTCAATGTTATGCAAAGTTCCAGCTCAGCAGACACATCCATCTAGCTTTCAGTCTTCTGAGCATAAGCTTCACCATCTCCCCCCACCTAGTGAATATATCGCTCAATCTGTGTATCTGCTGTGGCAAGGAGAAATACAAAGTCATCTCCAAGCTAAAAGGGAAGCGTGTCCATGCTCTTGCTGCCTGACACCTCTGCAATATTTCATGTTGATCACCAAGCTCTCCTGCCTTGTGCTCTCTCCCTCCAGCAGGGCTAGGTGGAAAGGTCCTGAAATGGCTCAGGACTTTCCTTGCACAAAACTGAAGCAGCAGTTTTAGACCTGTTCAGTATTCATACAGTGCCTTTCTGGGAGAGCAAGTGAGGCAGAGCAAGCTGACGTTATTTTGAAATAACATAGTCTGCATCTACACTACAAAAAGTTATCGTGACGTAATGTTGAAATAATGTTGAGCTGGAGGACTGCTTACTCCGACTCCTGTAACCCTCATTGTACGAGTACGGGAAGTCAGGGGAAGAGTGCTCTGTCTCGAAATAAGTGCTGTGTAGACAGCGCCAAAGTCTAAATAAGCTATTTCGACTTAAGCTACAGAATTAGCGTAGCTCAAGTTGAGTAGCTTATTTAGAGTTTAACCCTGCTGTGTAGATGTGCCCTTAATGTCCCAGCTAGCATGATTGAACTTCCCTAATGCAATATGGCAGTATAGCGAAGACCCGTGTCTGTGTAATGGCATTTTCACTCTTGAATCTTCCTGTAATTAATAGAAAGAACATAAACTTGAGAGCTACTGTTGCTGTTGAGAGCAGCATGTAAAGTCTGCATTCAGTCTCTCCTGTAAAAATACACAGACCCTATTCTTATAGCTTATAGAAGTTCTCCTTGGATTACCATAGAGGGTAAAACTGAACCTCCTAAATCCAAGACATTAAACTCCCTTGTCTCTTACTGTTTCCAAGAAACCAGAGTTTGCAGGGAGTGCAGCCACATGCTCATCCAGAGGAAGATAAATCACTGCATGTTTTCCTCTAAAGGACAGTTTCTATAAATAGGAGCCACGCTGGAGTTACCAAGAACAATTGGGAACCACCTCTGCCATTGTCCTTCTCTCTTAATCCGTGTGCTCTCTGTTGCTCCATACCTACGTGCCTGTCTCCCAAATGCCGTCTATGCTCCGTATATTTTGAAAGTCTTTAAATCTGCCATTTGGAGCATCAGATTTTAAAGATTGCAGCTTCTGTCCCCTCCCCTGGATGTTTCAAACTGGGCCAGTTGGTGACTCAGTTTCCCGAAGGCTGCCCATCTAACATGATCTGCAGTTTGTTACTGGGCTCTCCTGTTGTTCCACTTAGACCAAAAAAAAAAAAAGTATTTGAAACATATTCTCTCTAGTTAGTTCCTAGGAACATTATCTTGTTGGTGTTGCATTCTCAAGCCAGACTTGATCACAGAATGGAGCAAATCCAGAGTGAGCCCAGAGACTTCACTGGGGCCACTCTGGTTTTAGACTGGAGTAAATGAGATCAGAATTCAGTATTCACTCTGGGAGATGCTTTTGAATTACAGGCAGGATTTTTAGGGCTGAGCTTTTCAAAGTGGTCTAGAGGGTTTGGGACTCTGGACATGTAAGCTCCATTAATCCAATATCCTCCTGAGGCTTTAAGTAAAAATTATTTTCTTTGAATGACCACAGCATCTGTGCTCCTCGCTTTCCTACAACAGCATTCTGGACTCTGCAGCAGCTTGGGGTGTCCTGTTGCTAAGTTGTTTTATTGCACAGTAAATGTAAATGGCACTTCATGAAACACATGCAAGATCTTTGAAAGTTACAAGCTTGCAGCTTTTGGGTTTGCTGTCCTGCTAACAGAAGAAAGCAAACTACAGGCACTAAAAATACAGACACAACATCAATGAGAAGGGTTGGAAAGATCCAAATTACTCTCTTTCATGGAACAAGAGGAAGGAGGCTGCACCCCGTTAAAGGTCTAAAGTAGCTCTACGAGGTCTGAGCCTGCATCTGCACAGGGTGCTCTGACTCCTCTGTAGTGCCACCTTTGCTGAGAGGCATCATACCTCTGCCAGGCTGGCAGCTTCCCGTTTCTCGCTGTAACATGGCTTAAAGCTAAATATTAAAGGATCTATCACTAGTAATGGCCCAACTCCCTTGTATAGTCAGTGTTAGTGGTTGCTGCAACCTGTGGTTGGTGGTTGTTTCATTTCTGTTTGCATTGTTAGATGGTCAGTAAATCCTCTGGTTACTATGTAAGAGTCCTCTTCTGATTAACTGGGTAATCCAGAGACATAGTTGGCTTCCTTGTTAGAGCCAGGTAGTTACAGGAGACTGTGATGGACAAAGGCAGCACTGTAGCTGCTAGGAGAACTGTGAACTGAGACGATAATGACCCAACCAAGCTCATGAGTTGTTGATTTACCATAACAAGGATATAAAACCTTTTCCCTTTGGTGACAGAGATCAAACAGGGGTGCTAGGATGGGATCCTGAAACTAAACAGGAAGTGAGGCAGGTTTAACTAACTACTCTTCTGACTCCTTGAGCCAGCCGCATCACAGGGTAATTCTGGCAAAGTGAAGACTGGTATGACCTGGACACTGGGGCCTTGGATCACCCTTGCCCTGCATCTTGGATAGCCCTGACTCCAGGACAAAATGGCTGTCAAACGCTATTAGCTCAGAATGGTGGCATTTTCCCCCTTTGCAGTGGTGTAAGTGGCAGCAGGGCTATGGAGAAACAGGCTCTGGAATTCTGCACTGCATTCTACATATAAGACAGCCCTTGCTTTGTGAAAGCTTCAACATTTGTTTCAGAGGGGATTTAGGCCTGGAGCATGTCTCACCTATGCTCCATAGAATGTACCGGCCTCTAGCTAGGATTTGCAGAGCCTTGCGGGTAGCGTAGGTCTGCACTGTCTAAGCCCCTGTCTGTATACTGGTTCTGCCATCACCAGTGGAGCTACATTGTGTGTCCTAATGTGGATGGGGTGCTGGTGCCATTGTTAAGATCATAAGAGCTGTCACACTGGGTCAGACCAATGGCCCATCTAGCCCAGCCTCCTGTCTGACAGTAGCTTTTGCCAGAGCTTGGTAGGGAAAGTACAGAATGAGGCAGTTGGAATGATACACCCAGCCTTCCCCTCTTAATGTCTGGCAGTCAGACAGGCCCACCAACGGGGGAAGAGGGAACAGGACAGTTGCCCTGAGGCTCAGCAACTCAAAGGGGCCTGGGACTCCTGGCTGCTGCTGCTGTGGCAGTGGTGACAGCTGGAGCCCTGGGCCTTTAAAATCGCCGCCAAAGTGCTACATCGCATGGCTCTATGGGCAATAAGGGGCAGCGCTTCACCCCATGTGGTGTTGAGGGCTGGCTGCCCTGGCTTTACCCATTCCAGGAACACAAAGCCCCTGCCCCACACCTTGCCCAGGGGCCCAAAGAGGCTGCCGATGCCCCTGCAGTCAGAAGTTTAGGGTTGTCCCAAGCATGAGTTGCACCCCTTACCATCTTGGTTAATAGCCACTGATCTGTCCTCCATGAACTTATTAGGGATGTTAGTATATAGCCATTTAAATGATTGATTAATAAGCCCAGCCTTATCGGTTAACCCATATGACTACATGTGCATACGCACGCACACCGTTGATGCCTCTATTAAGGCACTTCTCAGCTGACCCTGGGTCCTGGGGAAATGCCATATGGAACCCAGGGTCAGCTGGGGATCCCGGATTCCTCTGGGGAGTCCCTAGCTGACTCCGGGCTCCGCTGCGCTGCCACTTTGAAATGCCAAGGCAGCATTTCAAAGGGGCAGCCGCTATACAGCTGAGCCCGAGATCAAAGGACATTCAAAGGGGCACCGCTGTGGAGCCCAGGGTCAGCTAGGGACTCACCAATTGATCCTGGGCTCTCCATGGCATTTCAGCAGAACCCAGGATCAGCTGAGGAGTGCCTAGCTGACCCCGGGTTCTGGGGAAGTGCCGCACGGGGCCTGGAGTCAGCTGGGCAGTCCCCAGTTGACCCCAAGCTCCACGTGGCATGCAATGCAGCATGGAGCCCGGGGTTAGCAGGGGACTGAGAGCAACAAAAATGATTAAAGGTCTAGAAAACATGACGTATGAGGGAAGACTGAAAGAACTGGGCTTCTTTAGTTTAGAAAAGAGAAAACTGAGAGGCGACATGATAGCAGTTTTCAAGAATCTAAAATAGTGTTACAAAGAAGAGGGAGAAAAATTGTTCTCCTTAGCCTCTGAGGATAGGACAAGAAGTAATAGGCTTAAATTGCAGCACGGGAGATTTAGGTTGGACATTAGGAAAAAGTTCCTAACTGACAGGGTGGTTAAATACTGGAATACGTTGCCTAGGGAGGTTGTGGAATCTCCATCACTGGAGATATTTAAGAGCAGGTTGGATAGACATCTATCAGGGAAAGTCATGGTGCTTAGTCCTGCCATGAGGTCAAGGGACTGGACTTGATGATCTCTCGAGGTCCCTTCCAGCTGTAGGATTCTATGATTCTATCACTTTTTCCACACTCGTTCATAATTTTATAGACCTCTATCATATTTCTCCCAACCTCCTTAGTTACCTCTCTTGAAAGATGAACAGCCCTAATCTTTGTAGTGTCTCCTGATATGAAAGCCTCAGGCATCTTTGTTGCCCTTCTTTGAACCTTTTCCAATTCCATTCTATCCTTTTTGAGTTGCGGGGGTGGGGGCATCATGAATTCATATGGCACTATAGCCTCTTATTTTCTATCACTTTCTTAATAGTTCCTAACATTGTTAGCCTTTGTGACCTGGGTGGGGAGAAGGATTGTCCAGGGATTAGGATACTGGGACTTGGGAGAGCTGGATTCAATTCTCTATTCAGTTACAGATTTCTAGTGTGTCCTGGGGCAGGTCATTCACTCTCTGTGCCTCAGTTCCCTTCTTTGGCTATGTCTAGACTGCAAGCCTCTTTCAAAAAAGCCTCTTTCGAAAAAGAGCATCTAGACTGCAAGCAGTACTTTCGAAAAAGCAAGCCGCTTTTTCGAAAGAAAGCAGTGAGTGAGTCTGGATTCTCTCTTTCTAAAAAGCCCTGTTGGCATTCAAGAACGCCTTTTTTCGAAAGAGCACTTTCGAAAAAAGGCGTTCTTCCTCGTGAAATGAGGTTTACCACCGTCGAAAGAAAAGCCGCGTTGTTTCGATTTAATTTCGAAAGAACGCGGCTGCAGTCTAGACGCAGGTGATGTTTTTTCGAAAAAAGGCTACTTTTTTTGAAAAAAACCCTGAGTCTGGACACAGCCTTTGAAATAGGGATAGCAGTGCCATCCTGCCTTCCATGGGTTTTGTGAGGGGATTGTGAGATGACCAGGTAGGATGCTATTGGAAGGAGAGGAGGCAGATGTGTACCAAAGATTGAATGGGCATGTTGTGAGGCCTTACTATGGTTTTCTCTGAGTTACCTTTGCTCATCTGAAGTTCTCTTGAACTTACAGCACTTTGATCCCTGCTTGCAGTAGGCATGTTTGGTAAAATGGGACCCATGTATTGGGATGTACAATAGCAGGGCACTGCACTGATGACTCCTAAGCCCACAGTAAGATGGGGTTGGCAAAACAGCCTCTGGAAGTTCAATATATAACACCCATTAAAGTTAGTCATTTGAGCATCTAATTCCTTTGAGCCCTTGGACATCCCAGCCTTAAAGGCTGCTCACATTGTCCATATCTCCACCAGGCACAGCCTCCATGGCCTGGCACACCCGTGATTTATTGTGGATGCTCATGAAATAGTTTGAACAGCTTCATCCTGTGGCTGGCTTTTGTGCTCTTGGGTTAAATGTTCATCCCCATAGGCTGCATTTGGAAATCAAGTGAGAAGGCTGTGAAGGAAGCCAGGCATTGAGTATATGCATTTTTTTATTTTAAATTGCTTGCTTCGGGAATTATTATAATGTATATATCAGACCATTGGTGCATGGGATTAAACTCTCGTTAGTGTGAGTTTATAAGTGTTCCAGGAATCACAGCCTGGCTGCTGGAGGGGAGAAGATACGGCAGAAGGAGGGGGTGGTTATCTGCCAGGAAAGCTTTTAAACACAAAATGGCATTATTCAAAATGGCAGCAAAGAAAGCAAGATTTGGTCCTGATTCCTTCTCTCTGTTGCAGATGAGCCCGATCCTGCCCTCTGTGGTGCTATCCCGACCACAGCTCACAGGAACGAACTCTGGTAAGTGCTGATGCTCCTGGGATAAGTTGCATATTCGTGTCATTGCTGCTGAACTGATCCTGAGGACTTTCAGGAGGTAGTAAGAGCCCTGAGCAGACCCACACCACCATTCTCCTTCCTGGCCAAAGAGGCACTTCCCTTTGGAGCCAGCCAGTGCCATTCCTTGCTGTTGAAAAACATCTGGCATCTTATTCTCATTCTTGCCAAGCCAGGGCTGAATGAACGTCCAACCCAGATGTCCTGCTTGATGGCATCATTGGGCCTCCAAGCCCTGCCTTTGAACCAAGTATGAGAGACTAGGGTGAGGAATCAAACCCAACTCTCCTGATTACATCTCACAAATGACCTGTGTTTCCCATGCTGATCTGCTATCAAGTGGCTTTGGGGTGGGAATGAGGGTGCATGTCTTGCCATTCAGTCTCTTGCTTTTTCTTGTTTTTTTTTCATCCCCCCCCCCCCATCCAGCAGCTGCCTGCATGCATATTACCTCCTGCGGAGTTCTCTGAGGCCAGATGGTGTACCATTCCTCTCCATCCCATGCTATGATTACCACAGGAGGGCTGCCTGCAGCCATTATCGCCTGAGGCTGGCAGTGGTAACAGAGATTTAAGATTGATGGAGGGATGTTCAAGGAGCATCTGTGGAACACTATGGAGAAAGCATGTCAGATATTGTGTGTCACACTGTGGCACTGAGGATATGGCTACACTACAAGCTTTTTCCAGAAGAGGAAATGCAAATGGAGTGCTCATTTGCATATGTCACTCTCATTTGCATTTTCTCTTCCAATCCTTTTTGCAGAAGAGGTTTTTGCGCAAAAAAGTGCTGTATAGACCATGCATTTTTTGAGGAAGAATGGCTCTTGCGCAAAAGGGAGATTTTGCGCAAAAACCTCTTCCGCAAAAACGATCAGACGAGAAAATGCAAATGAGAGCACGACATATACAAATGAGCACTCCATTTCCATTTCCTCTTCCGGAAAAAGCTTTTAGTGTAGCTGTAGCGGGAGTGATAATTCTGAAGGCTAGTACAGACCACTGACCATTTAGAATCTCCCTCTTACCCTGCTTAAGCATCGTAATTGGTGCCCAGCACATTTTAATGGGTTTATTTTAGTATCCAGTATTACTCAGTGTCCTAATCCTTCCTGAGCTAGGAGTTTCCTTAGTGAGTTATTCTTGATCATGTACATGGGGTTTGCAGTGCATATGGTACTCACCTTTTCTTAGTGACTGTGAAGAAACTTTCTCTTCCAACCAGCTGTTACTTTATTTTATTCAAGCAAAGTATCTTACTGAGTTGGAAGAATGGATGTGAATTTGTGCCGAGGGCAGGTTTCTTAAAGAAAATAGCAGTGCTGTGTGGGATTCCTAAGTGCTTGGCTAGGGATGTTGAATATTGGTTAATTGAATAGTCAATTAACCTCATGAATTTTTATCAGTTATTCAACTATTCTATAGTCCCAAGGAGTGGGGCTGGCAGCCAGTGCACTTTAGGTGCACTCCCAAGGAGCCCCCTGTCACTCCGCGTTGCTGTCTCTATCAGAGGCAGCAGTGCGGGATGCCAGGCAGGAGATGGTTTGTGAGGGGAGCTAGTTTAAAAACCAGCTCTCCTTGAGGACCAGCTGCCTGTCACCCCATGCTGCTGCCTCTGGTATGCCAACATCTTGAATACTGCATACAGATGTGATCACCTCATCTCAAAAAAGGTATATTGGCATTAGAAAAGGTTCAACAAAAATGATTTGGGGTTTGGAATGGCTCCCATATGAAGAGAGATTTAAAAGACTTGGACTTTTCAGCTTTGAAAGGAGGAGACTAGGGGAGGATATGATAGAGGTCTATAAAATCATGATTGGTGTGGAAAAAGTTAATAAGGAAAATTATTTACTTGTTCCTATAATATAAGAACTAGGGGTCACCAAATGAAATTAATAGGTAGCAGGTTTAAAACAAAAGAAAGGAAGCTTTTCTTCACACAGCACATAGTCAACCTGTGAAACTCCTTGCCAGAGGATTTTGTGAAGAACAGGACTTTAACATTGTTCAAAAAATAACTAGATAAATTAGTGGAGATTAGGTTCACCAATGGCTATTAGGATGGGTAGGAATGGTGTCCTTAGCTTCTGTTTGTCTGGAAATAGTGACTGGAGAAAGATCATGTGACGATTACCTGTTGTGTTCAATCCCTCTGGAGCATCTAGCATTGGTCACTGTTGGCAGTGCTGGTATGACTGTTCTTATATTCTTACAGAGGCAGCAGCACGGAGTGGAAGCAGCTCCTGTCCGGAGCAGGGTCTGAGCTCCCAAACCCAGTGTGAGCCAGAACTGAGCTGAGTTGCCTGCCCTCCTGGCTCCTAGTACAGTTTAAATGCAGAGCTGCAGTGGGGGTAGGTCCCGGTCCCAGCGCAAGTCGGGACTAAGCCATGCTGCTGGCTAGACTGCTAAAAAATTTACTGGCAGGGGGAGTGGGAAAGAAATGCATGTAGCCTGTAGCATTAACCTATAAGCTTTTGCATGTCAGTTAATTGATTAATCAACTATACTATTACATCCCTAGACTTGGCAGCTGTTCTATTCTTCTCCCTTCATAGAATCATAGAATACTAGGACTGGAAGGGACCTCGAGAGGTCATCGAGTCCAGTCCCCTGCCCTCATGGCAGGACCCAGTACTGTCTAGACCATCCCAGTTAGACATTTATCTAACCTGCTCTTAAATATCTCCAGAGATAGAGATTCTACAACCTCCCTGAGCAATTTATTCCAGTGTCTCACTACCCTGACAGGAACTTTTTCCTAATGTCAAACCTAAACTCCCTTGCTGCAATTTAAGCCCATTGCTTCTTGTTCTATCCTCAGAGGCCAAGATGTACAAGTATTCTCCCTCCTCCTTGTAACACCCTTTTAGATATTTGAAAACTGATGTCTTGTCCCCGCTCAGTCTTCTTCTATAAACTAAACAAGCTCAATTCGTTCAGTCTTCCTTCATAGGTCATATTTTTGAAACCTTCATTTTTGCTATTCTTCTCTGGACCTTCCTCAGAGGCCAAGATGAACAAGTTTTCTCCCTCCTCCTTATAACACCCTTTTATATATCTGAAAACGGCTATTATGTCTTCTCTTTTCTAAACTAAACAAACCCAATTCCTTCAGTTTTCCCTCATAGGTCATGTTCTCTAGACCTTTTAATCATTCTCATTGCTCTTCTCTGGACCCTCTCCAATTTCTCCACATCTTTCTTGAAATGCAGTGCCCAGAACTGGACACAATACTCCAACTGAGGCCTAACCAGCACAGAGTAGAGTGGAAGAATGACTTCTCGTATCTTGCTCACAACACACCTGTTAATGCATCCCAGAATCATGTTTGCTTTCTTTGCAACAGCATCACACTGCTGACTCATATTCAACTTGTGGTCCACTATAACCCCTAGATCCCTTTCTGCCATACTACTTCCAAGACAGTCGCTTCCCATTCTGTATGTATGAAACTGATTGTTCCTTCCTAAGTGGAGCACTTTGCATTTGGCTTTATTAAACTTCATCCTATTTACCTCAGACCATTTCTCCAATTTGGCCAGATCATTTTAAATTATTACCCTATCCTCCAGATTAGTCACAACCCCTCCCAGCTTGGTATCATCTGCAGACTTAATAAGCGTACTTTCTATACCAATATCTAAATCGTTGAAGATATTGAAGAGAGCCGGTCCCAAAACAGACCCCTGCGGAACCTCGCTTGTTATGCCTTTCCAGCAGGATTGTGAACTGTTAATAACTACTCTCTGAGTACGGTTATCCAGCCAGTTATGCACCCACCTTATAGTAGCCCCATCTAGGTTGTATTTACCTAGTTTATTGATAAGAATATCATGCGAGACCGTATCAAACGCCTTACTAAAGTCTAGGTATATCACATCCACAGCTTCTCCCTTATCCACAAGACTCGTTATCCTATTAAAGAAAGCTATCGGATTGGTTTGACATGATTTGTTCTTTACAAATCCATGCTGGCTGTTCCCTATCACCTTGCCACATTCCAAGTGTTTACAGATGATTTCCTTAATTACTTGCTCCATTATCTTCCCTGGCACAGAAGTTAAACTAACTAGTCTGTAGTTTTCTGGGTTGTTCTTATTTCCCTTTTTATAAATGGGCACTATATTTGCTCTTTTCCAGTCTTCTGGAATCTCTCCTGTCTCCCATGATTTTTCAAAGATGACAGCTAGAGGCTCAGATACCTCCTCTATCAGCTCCCTTGAGTATTCTAGGATGCATTTCATCAGGCCCTGGTGACTTGAAGGCATCTAACTTTTCTAGGTGATTTTTGACTTGTTCTTTTTTTATTTTACCTTCTAAAACTACCCCCTTCCCACTAGCATTCACTATGTCAGGCATTCCTACAGACTTTTTGGTGAAGACCGAAACAAAGAAGTCATTGAGCATCTCTGCCATTTCCAAGTTTCCTGTTATGGTTTCTCCCTCCTCACTGACCAGTGGGCCTACCCTCTCCTTGGTCTTCCTCTTGCTTCTAATGTATTTATAAAAGGTCTTCTTGTTTCCCTTTATTCCCGTAGCTAGTTTGATCTCATTCTGTGCCTTTGCCTTTCTAATCTTGCCCCTGCATTCCTGTGCTGTTTGCCTATATTCATCCTTTGTAATTTGTCCTACTTTCCATTTTTTATATGACTCCTTTTTTTATTTTTAGATCATGCAAGATCTCGTGGTCAAGCCAAGGCGGTCTTTTGCCATATTTCCTGTTAGATAATGCTATCCTTTCTCATAGTCCTTGTCCTCGCTATGAGATAAGGTCATATTTATTAAGGTTAAATTTTAGCGCTTGATTTTGTAACATCGAAGGTACACATCCCCACTGTGCATAAGAGTTTGATGTAGTGCATCCCCAGTAGGCTGGCTACCATCAACTCTGACGGCAATGCATAGTGGGTAGCTATCCCACAGTTCCTGCCACCCCTTTGCATTGTAGGATAGGCTCCCAGTGTCCAATGGGACCAAAACAGTGCAGCAGGTGGTTCTGAGTTTACATATCAGCATAAATAATCTGGAGAAAGGTGTAAACAGTGAGGTAGCAAAATTTGCAGATGATATTAAACTGCTCAAGATAGTTAGGACCAAAGCAGTCTGTGAAGAGCTTCAAAAAGATCTCACAACTAGGTGATTGGGCAACAAAGTGACAAACAAATTTTAATGTTGATAAATGCAAATTAATGCACATTGGAAATATAATCCCAGCTACACACACAAAATGATGGGGACTTTGGAGTCATTGAATGAATGTTTTCAGAGAATTATCCACAATATGCAGCAGCAGTCATAAAAGCCAACAGAAGATTAGGAATCATTAAAAAAGTGATAGAGAATAAGACAGAGAATATCTTACTACCGCTATATAAATTCATGGTACCAGGAGCGGCCCTAGACGAGCTGCTGGCAACTGGTGCCCTAGGCAGAACACGCGATCGGCACGCAATTGGTGCCCCCGCCTCCAAACCCCTCAACGACCGTTTAACTTGGCACTCTAGGCAACCACCTAGTTCGCGCCTATGGACAGGCCGCCGCTGCATGGTACGCCCACATCTTGAATACTGTATACATATATGATTGCCTCATCTTAAAAAAAAGATATATTGGCATCAGAAAAAGTTCAGAAAAAGGCAACAAACTTTATTAGGGATTTGGAATGGGTGCCATATGAAGAGAAATTAAAAAGACCGGGACTTTTCAGCTTAGAAAAGAGGAGCTAAAGGATGATAAAAGAGAGGTCTATAAAGTCATGACCAGCATGGAGAAAGTAAATAAAGAAAAATTATTTACTTGTTCACATAACAAAAGAACTAGGGGTCACCAAATGAAATTAATAGGTAGCAGATTTAAAACAAGCAAAAGGAAGTTTTTCTTCATGCAGTGTACAGTAGCTGTGGAACTCCTTTGCTAGAAGATGTTCTGAACACCAGGACTTTAACAGGGTTCAAAAAAGAACTAGATAAATTCACAGAGGTTAGGTCCAGCAATACTTATTAGCTGGGCTCGTCGAACCGCCGCTCGCCCCGCTCGCCAGCCGCGCTGTCCGGCGATCTGCACAGATCGCCCGAACCCGACTCTTCCAGGTTACAATCTACTCACCACGGGCGAGTAGATTGTATAATTTGTCGAGCCCTCCTTATTACCCAGGAAGGGTAGGAAAGGTGTCCCTAGCCTCTGTCAGAGGCTGGAAATGGATGACAGGAGTGGGATCACTTGATGATTACCTGTTCTGTTGCCCCTCTGGGGCACCTGGCATTGGCCACAGTTGGAAGACAGAATACTGGGGTAAATGGGACTTTTGTCTGATCCAGTCTGGGCATTCTTATGTTTCATAATGCACTAATCTCCTCCTTTCCCGCATGCTTGAAAGCAACAGCAAACAATCTTTCTGTGTCCTGTTTTCCTTGATTATCCATGCAGATGCCATAGCAGGGCAAGCATGGACCCTGTTTAGCAGCAAAGTGCTATGGCAGTCAGCAAACATCATGCCCTTTATGCTGTAGTATGTTTAGAGCCTATCCAGGGCCCTCCAGAGCAAGGAAGAATGTGAAGAGAACATGAACAAATACTTGTGTGAAGTACTTGAGTAGCTAGCAGATGCTGCCAGCATTCGATCCTCTGGACACAGTGGAACACTGGTTCTGGTACTGTGAAACAAACACAAACTGGTGGGACCACATAGTGATGCAGCTATGGGATGATCAGCAGTGGCTGCAAAACTTATGCATATGGCCACTTTAATGGAACATTGCAAATTGCTTTCCCCTGCCCTGAAGCACAGGAATACCAGAATGAGCCATGGTCTGACAGTAGAGAAGCGAGGCGGCAATAGACCTGTGGAAGCTTGCAGTGCCAGACAGCTACTGGTCAGTTGGGAATCAGTTCGGAGTGGGAAAATCTACAGTGGGGGTGGCTGTGAGCCAAGTAGCCAAGGCGATCAATACCCTTCTGTTGCAGAAGGCAGTGACTCTGGGAAACATGCAGGATAGTGGAGGGCTTTGCCATGATGCAGTTCCCTGACTGTGGTGGGGCAACTGATGGAACACACATCTCTGTCTTGACACCTGACAACTTTGCCAAAGAGTACATTACCCACAAGGGGCACTTCTCGATGGTGTTGCAGGCACTGGTGGATCACAAGGGCCATTTTACCAATATCAATGTAGGATGTAGGGAAAGATGCGTGATGGTGCATCTTTAGGAACTCTGGTCTCTTCAGAATGCTGCAAGATGGAACTTTCTTCCCAGACCAGAAAATTACCATCAGAGACACTGAAATAGTGATGTAGACTGGGTCTCCAAGAATCACTATCCCATGCTTCCATGGCTCATGAAGTCGTACAGAGGCAGCCTTGACTGCCATAAGAAGCAGTTCAACTATAAGGTGAGCAAGTGCAGAATGGTGGTAGAATGATGCTTTTGGACATTTAAAGAGGTTTTGCAGTTTATTGACTAGAACTCAGTGAAAGGAATGTTCCCATTGTTGTGGGAGCCTGCTGTGTGCTCCATAACATTTGTGAGTCAGGAGGCAATTTTTATGGCCAGGTTGGGGGTCGAGGCAGAGCACCTAGCTACTAATTATGAGCAGCCAGAGACCAGGGCAATAAGGAGATCACATCAAGGAGCACTGCAAATCAGAGAGGCTTTGAAAAACAGCTTTGTGAACGACCAGACAGCAATATGACAGTCACATATGTTACTCTTGAGGCACCCCCTGCATTAAGTGTGCTTGCCTGTAAACTTATAAGCCCCTATGCAACACAAGTAATGATACTGTTGTTGAGAAATCATTTATATTTAGGGAACACAAGGAAGCAGGGACAGACAAAAGCAGTTCAGGGTGAGAGCTTCGGGCAGGGGGAGGGAGGCAAAGCAGCATATTACAGTCCCCCTTTTCAGCAATCACACGGGGTGAGAATGATAGCTTTTTGTTCTGGGGCACAGCCCTGGGGGTTGAGAGTACGGCTGCCCTGGACTCCCCCATGTTCTAGGGTATCTTGGGGTATGTCTACACTACCCTCCTAATTTGAAGTAGGAGGGTAATGTAGGCATACCGCACTTGCAAATGAAGCCCGGGATTTGAATTTCCCGGGCTTCATTTGCATAAAGCCGGCCGGCGCCATTTTTAAATGCCGGCAGTTCGAACCCCGTGCCGCGCGGCTACACGCGGCACGGGGTTCAAACTGCCGGCATTTAAAAATGGCGCCGGCCGGCTTTATGCAAATGAAGCCCGGGAAATTCAAATCCCGGGCTTCATTTGCAAGTGCGGTATGCCTACATTACCCTCCTACTTCGAATTAGGAGGGTAGTGTAGACATACCCTTGGAAAGGAGGCATTGGAACTTGGAGAGAAGTTAATGTAGTTCAGCATCAGCCAGAGGGGGTCTCTGTGCATCTGATACTTCTTGAATCTATTAGGCACGACACCAGCTCTGCCATGATCCTCAAGACGGTCTCCTATGTCTGCATTTTGCGTACCCTGCATGCTTTCCTGTCCTTACGCTCCACTTGCATCTCCTTCAGCGGTGTTCTCCTCCGCCTGTTTAATTGCACCCTGTCCAAGCAGTTGGATTGCATTTGCTCATCCTCATTACATTGTGTTAGCCGAACAGCCGGAGGCTGCTGCTGTTGCACTTGCTGAAATGAAAAAAGTGAAGGCCAGACTTTACAGGAGATACATTGTGGAATGTAGAACCTAATCTCTTAGCATAAATGAAGGTCTGACCAAGACCATAGGCATGTGTTATGTACAAGGCTAAAGTTATGTTTTTAAGCACCCTAAGTAGCTGGACTCAGTCTGGTGGTAGGCATGGTATGGGACAGGTTGGGGCTCACTCTTTTGCTTCTGCTTTGAAAGCATGAAAGCATTTGAAAGCACAGTGCTTGCAAATAGCGGCTCCCGCAGCTATGTAAGCATCTTCGTTTGCAAAGAGCAGCCATGGTGGCGCAACAGCAAGTATGTTAAGCACCCTCCATGTGCCAAGGGAATGCAAATTTCCCTTCTCACAAGAGCCTGCAGGTGAGAGTGGAAGGTGGCAGGGTAGAGGCTCAAGCTATGCTTTGTTGGGGATGAGCAAACAGAGGTGTACTGGTGTAGTACCAGTTACACAGCTTCCCCTGTTTCTTCCAGGCTGCTACAGGCGATATCACATAGGCTCCATCTAAATTATCAGGGTTTTGTGGAAGAAGAAATGCAAATGAAGCTCTCATTAGCATTTCTTGCACTCCCATTTGCATATTCTCTTCCGTTACTTTTTACAGAAAAAAACGCAGTGTAGACAGGGCCATTTTGCACATAAAAACCCTTTTGTGCAAGAACCCTTATTCCTCATTTTTGGAGGAATAAGGGTTCTTGCACAAAAGGTTTTTTTTGTGCTAAATGTCCCTGTCTACACTGTGTTTTTCCCCACAAAAACCTCTTCTGCAAAAAGGATTGGAAGAGAATATGCAAATGAGAGCATGAGAAATGCTAATGAGTGCTTCATTTGCATTTCCTGTTCCGCAAAAACCTGACAGTGTAGACAGAGCCATAGAGTGCTAGGGAGCAGATGTTTACTGAATGTGGCCAGAAACCACAATGTTGCAATGCTTTGTACTGCAGTGATGCCAGAGCACTCACTGCTGGCTTGGTGAGAGAAGGTGTCCTGCCATGGAGAATGGATAAAGCAGCTTCCCCAGAAACCTTGGGAGAAGGCTGAAAGAGTTCCTCTGTGAGAGCTTTATGGAGATGCATAGGGAGGATTCCCACTCTGTCTACAGACACAATAACAAGCTGTTCCGGGAGCTCCTGCTATGTGGGCAGAGTGGCTGCCACAGTTCACACCCAATTGCCTTAACCCACTTGTAGCATGATTAAAATTGTGAACTCACCAGAAGCACCCTCCCCACTATCAGGACCAGCAGCAAGACGTCCTGGGAGGAGGGGGATTGTCTCCAGTTAAAAAGATCCTGGTTACTGGTGAGACTGGATGGTCCACTTGCCTGCTGACCATTCTCCTCTTCATCAACTGTCTCCCAAGCTGTTGCCAGAGGAGTGTCTTGAGAGGAATCCATGAACTGGGTTGGGACTTTGGTTGGGTTCCCCCCCAGACTTTTCACATGGCACTTCTTGGTTTCCCTGGTGTATCCTTTTTCCACCATGCTCTGTGCGTTCTTGGCATAGATACCAGCATTTCTTTTGCTGCTTTATAGTTCTGCCTGTATTTGCAGAGGGAGCAGGAGTGGTTCAGAGAGTTGAGCAGCTAGACACTGGCAGAGGGGAAACAGGAGCTTGATCTGATCCATAGCTGCCCTTGTGTGGTGTCCACAGGCACCTCTTTTTAGATTTCCGCATTTCCTCTGCCCCCAGGGTTCAAACTTTAGCCATGGCTGACCTATGGGATATTCTTCTCAAAGCCTAGTCCCTTTGAGCATCTGCTCCCCTTCTGCCCCTTCCTACCAACAGCTATATTGGCAATAAAAAGCCTTTGACCCTTCCAAAATTGGTACAACCACCAGTTGTAGGCCATAGGGATCATCTGTGAATGATGGAGATTGTTAATGTGTCCCCGCAAGACTGCCACTGCCTTGGCAGCAGTGCCTTCGTGTTCACTTAATACAGATGGGATATGGCCCTCAATATCCTGGCAGGTGGTTAGCCCTGTTCTGTAATGTGCCTCAGTGTAAAAAGAGAATGTGTGTGCCCTCTTTAGGGCATAGTCTCTCTACTTTGAGTCCCCACCAAGATGTGAAGGGATGAAAATAACCAAGAATTTATCTGTAAACCAGCCACCAAGAGAGCTTTCCTCTGAACAAGCACTGGCAAGAAGTGTCTGGATTCAGAGATGGTTAAAGGGTGATTTGATTACTCTGTAAATACCTACATCTTCAATCTAGCAGAGAAAGGTCTAAGCATGCTCCAGTGGTGGCAGTTGAAGCTAGACTAATTTAGACTGGAAATAAGGTGTAAATTTTTAACAGTGAGAAATAACTACTCAAGTAACTTACCAAGGATCTTGGTGGATTCTCCATCACTTACCTTTTTGAAATCAAGATTGAATATTTGGACTTGTCTCCACTATGCCCAAGGATCAATGCTGCAGTGATCAATTCATCAGCTGTCGCTCTATCATATCTGCTTAGACCTGATAAATCGATCTCTGAGTGCCCTCCCATCAATGCTGGTTCTCCACAGGATGAGAAGAGTAGCTAGTGTTGATGGGAGAACAACCCCTACCAGCTTTACCGCGCATAAGATGCAGCAGTGAGTATGTTGACTTCAGCTATGCTGTTTGCACAACTGAAGTCACATAGATTAGATGGCAGGGGGCTAGTGTAGATAAGGCCTCTGTCTAAAAACTCTGCACTAGGAATTATTGTGGTGCAGATCTCTGGCCTGTGTTACGCAGGCTGTCAGTCTAGATTATCGTAACCATCCTTCTGATCCAAAAGGCAAGGTGCTAAGTGTAGTACTTCAGGACAGTAAATGCAGGAATTACTGGTGTGGCATCCTGACATGTTTTTCAGGTTCTTTTTTTCCCTACATTAAGGACCACGTCTGCACTATCCATTGAGCCTCACTAGTTCCTGTCTGGCCTCGTAATAAAATATCTGTCCTCCCACAACAGCAAATATCCATGGGCAGCTTTGGTGGAGAAAGGGATAGAACTGTCTAGAGACCCTCTCTGCAGAGGGTGGGATGGATTTTTGAGCAGGGAAAGGGAAAATTTTGTTTGGATGGGTTGAGGCAGGAATCCAGGAAGTGATGATGGTAATGTTCAGCTTGATTTCAGGAAACCCTTTCTCGCAGGGCCTCTTTTATTCTGTGGGTCAGCCTCTCTAGAGGAGCTGCTAATGCTCTTGGAGTAGTTTGAAATGAAACTGAACCAACCCCTTGAGACTATGCAGAAGAGATTCATTTTGCACATGGCATTGGGAGGAGGTGGAATAGGAATCCGTCCTTAGTATCTTTGATTAACAGATCAGACTTGTTAATTTTAAATGGACTACATACAGGGCAATCCTGGTGATATTTTCTGGATTTTATTATGCAGGACCTCAGACTAGATCGGAGTGGGCTAAAGGGTCTCCGCGGGCTTCATCCGGCCCGGTTTATCTAGCTTGCAGGGGTCCTGCTGCTCCCCCGCCCCAGGACAATCAGGGAGCACAATCAAGTGGTTGACTCTGAGCTGTGCGCCAGAGGGTAGGGAGCAAGAGACTTCATGCTTCCCCTGCCCCCAGACCAATCAGGGCCTGTGGGTGGGGGAAGCATACACAGTCTCCTCCCACTCTGCAAGGGGCTCAGCAGTTAGTCAACCACCAGATGCTGCTCAACTGGCTGGTGACTCTAAACGCAATGCTTCCTTGCAGGGAAGGGGCAGATTTCATGTTCTCCCCCTGCCCTCAGGCCCTGATTGACCTGGGTTTGGGGGAGGGAGGAGGTGGGGGAGGGGGTATGCGAAGTCTCCTCCCACCTCCAGGGGCATGGGCACCTAGAGGGAACCGCCAGCTGTTCAGACCCAATCAGGGTCTGTGGGTGAGAGAGCACAGAACTGTCCTGGCCCCTTCCCTTCCTCCTGAGGCTCTGCCCCTTCCTGGGTGACCCAGGGCCACTTCAAAAATTTCTGAAGTGGTCTCGGGTCAAAAATTATTGCCCACCCCTGGACTAGATCTAATACTTTCTTCTGATTTTAACAGCTATGAAAATGCAGTGGTATGTTTTATATAAGCAGAAGTGTTTGCACCCATCCTTTAACTAGCTAATAAATGTCAAAAATTATTTGCAGCACCGGGAATGAAGAACACGTAGAATTCAAGAAAGGGTTTTACAGAGCAGATTCCAGGGGTTCAGCAGAGCTAAGAAGCATGACTGTGTCTGGCAGCACATCATGGGATTGTTCCACTCTAGAGACAAGAGGAGGTGACTTAAGCGAAGAAAGCACTTTAGAAAGACTCTCGGGTTTGAAGGACTCAGCAGGCTCCAAGGAAGGACAGAATGTAAATCCTTCACACCCAAGGGAGTCCACGTTTGCAGTGGAGTCCGAGAGAGTGAATACTTTGCAGATGGACACTGATCAACTGGAGAGTGACTCTGAGGCCTTGAGCACTCACAAGGCCACAGCAGAAACTTCCATACCCTGTGCTGGAGTATGTTCTGTTAGCGGAGAGGGAAAATATCATAAAAATGAACCAAAGCAACTTGAAGCCTTCAGCAAAGAGCACTTAGATAAAAAAAAGAAGGGCATTCAGAGGTTTGACTGGATTTCAGGGCACAATGAGAGTCGAAGTCCTCACTATAAAGATATAAATAAGCCATCAGATGTAGCAACTAACTTATCCACCAGAGGACAGGCTATTCACGAAGTGCCTAGTCCATTGATTCTGCCAGTATTCAGAAAAACGCTAAACCCAGCCTTGAGCAAGTTGAAAACTGTGGAGAGTGCATCCTTGCACAGGAGGGGTCTGGCAATGGAGGCCCATTTGAGTGACCTGAGTTCTCGTAATGCTGCAGAGTGGACATTGCAAAAGCCAAGTCTCCAGATAAATGCAGATCTTACTGTTAGCAAACAGTCATGGACAGTAAATGCAGAAGACTCTGTGGAGCGAATCCCAGTGATGTCTCTAGAACAGACTCCCTGCAGCTCCTATGACATTGAGATGAGGCCATACATGTGCAATGTCTTGCTAGAGGAGCAGGGCAAGGACGAGCTTGGCCCAGAGGAGGATCCCACTGTGTACACATGCATTGAATGCAGCATTTACTTTAAGAAAAAGGAACACTTGATGGATCACATGCTTCAGCATAACCGGGGACCAGGGCAGGACCAACACAGAGATGCAGTTGGAGGTCAGTGTCAGTTCTCCTGTAATGAATGTGGATGGGCATTTGGGGACTCTGGCTCTCTGGAGCAGCACAAGAGGCTTCATCAGGAGTCCAGGGAGAAAATAATTGAAGAAATCCAGAAGCTCAATGAGTTTCCAGATGAAGGTCGGGAAGCCCGGCTGCAGTGCCCCAAATGTGTCTTTGGAACCAACTCCTCTAAAATTTTCGTCCAGCATGCCAAGATGCACGTCAAGGAGAGGAAGGACCAAGGCATGAAGAATGTGAATCTCTTTGGCAGTGGAGAAATGCATGACAGCCCGGTGCACAACATCTACAAACACTTCACACCAAATAAACACCCCCCTGTGCAGGTGCAGCCACACAGCAGCAGTAAAGGACTCAGCACCTGCATGCTCTGCAGCTTCCCTGCCCCCAATGAAAATATCCTAAAGGAACACATGAAATATGCCCATTCCCATCTTTCTTGGGACACAGAGTCTTTTGAAGAGGATTCTAATCAGCCTGGAACTAGCCGAGATGCCTACAGCCCTGCTAAGCCAGGCCGATTTTCAGACACGGATTATTTTGGAAAAGCAGAAAGACTGTTTCCCCAGCCTCACCGAGAAAGCACATCCCATTATGAATCTGTCCATAACTTTGCCATGGGTCACCAGAGACTTAGTAAAAGCAATGGGGCTAATAAAAAGGACTTCCAGACGTCAGGGTTTCATGCAAGGAAAGCAGGTCCATACAGTGCCCTGCATAAAAATTTAGGGCTGTCCACCCTTACCTCAGCAAAAATGTATTCTCCTTTTGCCTTGCAGCAAATAAAAAAAAGAAGCACAGTACACCACCTTGAGATTGAGGGGGGCAATGTCAGGAGCCCTCCTGGGGGACTGGAGGAGCTCAAATGGAGGCACAAATGGGCATCAGCAAATGATGTTGGGAGCATGGAAGAAGAAATTTCTTTAACCACAGAAATAGATCTAACTGAAAATAGAAGCTTCAAACCTTTTGCAATTCCTCAGTCTGCTTTGGACCTGAAGAGAACTTTCAGAGACACCTTGAAAGTAACAGACTCTTCTATAGCATCAGAAGAACAGCAGTATCAGCTACGGAAGATGGTCCCCATTGTCCTTCTGGAGGAAATGAACCTTCATCCCCAAAATGCAAAGCAGCCAAAGGGGAAGCTGTACAAGAAGAAAATAGTTCCTTCCAAGGAGTTCCTGATGGATGAGGCCCTCCCCTTAGATATACTCCTGCTTGACTCCCCTCTAGAGGGTTCCCTAGAGCTAGATGACCTCTTGGATACAGACTCACCCATGCTGAAGAACGAAGAGAGGAAATGCCCATACTGTCCTGACAGGTTCCACAATGGGATTGGCTTAGCCAACCATGTGCGGGGCCACCTGAACAGGGTGGGTGTGAGCTACAATGTCCGTCATTTCATCTCAGCAGAAGAAGTGAAAGCTATTGAGCAAAAATTTTCCTTCCAAAAGAAGAAGAAAAAAGGTAGTATGTATTCAATTTATTATTATTATTTTCTTTTTTTCCCCCACGATTTTTTAATTCCTCCCACTGAGGATGGGTATGTATATTATAGTAGCTGTCCTGAATCTTGGAATCTCCCATCACAATACAGCATCCACTCATGGCTTTTTGATCTGGTTAAGCTTTTCTGTTTTGGCATTACTACCTGGCTATGGCTTTTACCATGTTATGTGCAGTCAAGTCCTGCCTCAGGCTTCCTACATCTGGAAATATTTGTTAGCTGCTTTTAATATTGGTTAGCTGTTCCTGGATGATACTGACAAATTGTCCTTCTTTTTGCAGTTGCCAACTTTGACCCAAGTACTTTCAGTTTAATGCGATGCGAGTTCTGTGGGGCTGGTTTTGACACACGTGCCGGTCTGTCCAGCCATGCCAGAGCCCACCTGAGGGACTTCGGTATCACCAACTGGGAGCTGACCATCTCCCCAATTAACATCTTAAAGGAGTTGTTGGCCAAATCATCCGAACACCCTATGCTGCAGTCTGCATTAGGAATGGAGCCTTCATCCCCAAACCGAGAGAGGGAGATGCATGGGTTTGGACACCGAAAAAACATGACTTCTATGTCTGAATGCAGCATTCCACGGTCTCCTTTATCCCCGTTCCCACCTGCCTGGGGAGATGAGTCCATGCAGTCCTTCCGAGATGGTAAGCAAATTTTGAACTTGCCTTATAAGCCAAAAAGTGTATTTACTGCTAATTTAAGGCCAGATCTTTACATTGAGTAGAACTTGGAAGGAGGGGATGATTTGCAATGCAAGGTTCTGCTCAGCATGAGTAAAAGTGGCAAAACTGGGCCCCTTGTTGTTAATCTCCACCGATAGGTTGTTATCTGTGTGTCTTGAGATAGACAAAAGCTTGAGTTGTGCTAATGAAATCTGACACTAGCTTTGAAGCAGGCAGGGAGATCTGTGGTGGTGGAGCAATAGACATAAGAGAGTCTGCCTTTCTCTTCATACACAGCACAGCATCCTTGAAAGCTCTTGTGGAGAGACCCAGGTCTTACCACCTAGGAGCTGTCAACTGTATTTGAAAGGGAATTAATTTTTTTTATTAGAAGGACCAGTCTCCTTAGGTTTCTGTCACTGAAACCTAGAACCCTGGAATGAAAGTTGGCCAAGGGGTTTTTTTTCCCCTCACTAGGTAGAACTTTGATAGTAGGGGAAATGGCAAAGTTGAAGCCATTGAGACAGTTCGGTGCCTTCCAGTTATGTATGTATTCTGCTAGCATTCAGCTGTGTGCAGGGTCCATGGCCTGAGAAGCTGAGCATTTGGGCTGCTTCCCATCTCCTTGAGTCTACCATAATTCTGAGGGACAGGTAAGAGTTCAAAGTACCTATCAGCCACCCCCCCAGAAAACCATATTGCTGGTCAGCCCAGCCTGATGAACTTGATTCTCTAGATTGGTGGATGCACAGGTGAGAGAAACCCAATGCCTTGATTTTTAAAAATATCAATCTGAAACTGGGGGTGCATTAATCTAGACCTGTCATTCCCATTAACATACGAATGGGTTATTTTGGATGTATATTCCAATCTTAATTCCAGAATTCTGGCTGTAGGGAACCAGTGGCTACCCAACAAATCTCAATCCCTGTAATCTCATGTTCAGTAGTGCAGTCCAAAATGTAGCAGAATTTTTCTGTACATTCCTGTAGCAAAATGGCTCCCAGGGTTGCAGCCTCCAAGCGTCTTGCAAACACTGATTTATCCTGGTGACCTGCCTTTCATATTGGCAAGGATCACTATGCCTGTTTTACAGCTAGAGAAATCAAGGCGCAGAAGTACTAAGAGATTCCACTAAAGGCTCGCATGGCATCTATAGCCAAGTCTGGAACTGAACCGAAGCCTCCCAAATCTCCATCCAGTGCCTTAAGTAGAGACCAGAGAGTGGGGTAGCTGCCTGGCTACTTCAATAGGATTCCTGGATACAGAAACAGAGTATGTCAGTGCTGTCGCCCTGTGGAGTTTTGCCATCCTCTCAAGGTTACATATTGGTGTGAACTAGAGTAAATGGTGGATTTGAACTTGAAATCTTTAAATCAAGATTGGAGGACTTCAGTAACTCAGATGTTATGGGTCTATTACAGGACTGGGTTGAGAAGGTTCTGTGGTGTTCAATATTCAAATCAGACTATATGAGTGCATGAACTTCTGGGTATCTGTAGACTGCCTAAGATTTCCAAAGGGTTCCGCGCCTTCCATTTGAAATTTTTTAGGGATCCGCACATGGAAAAAGGTTGAAAATCACTGCTAAATGACCATGATGATCCCTTCTGGCCTTAAAGTCAGTGAATCTGACCCCTCAGCATGTAGCCCTTCTGCTGAATGGTGGCAGAATTCTGGACCTTGCAAATCTGCTTCCTAGTAGAGGATAAACTACTGATACAGAGTTTGGATCTCTCCTAAGTATGACTTGCTTTATCTACCCACGCACACCAGTTCTGGGGCAGAGGCAGTCATAGACAGCACACAGGGAAATCTCTTATTTGAGAATCCTCAGCTCACCTGCTGATATCCAGTTTTCAGGAAACTTCCCTGTGAGGGCGGGGGACTGGACTTGATGATCTCTCGAGGTCCCTTCCAGTTCTAGTGTTCTATGATTCTCTGTCCCAAGAATTTGTTCCAGATGCAGAGAATAAAACAGAGAAACTCTCTTCTATGCTACAGCTTCTCTCCAAGGATGACAAAAACTAACAATAATACATTTCTTCGCAGATTTGAAAACTCAGTAAGAGATACTGTGTATGACAGCATTCTCTGATGACTCTTGCCACAGCAATAGTACCCTGGCAACTTTCTCAAAGTTCTTGAAACAGATAAAAAAGGATGGTCCCTGGCACTCCAAACTAGCAGTTACCTTAGTTGTCTTTGGTTAAAATAAGGAATGTGCAATGTGGGGTGTCTGGGCATGCTTCTCATGCCCTATCTGTATATAAACAGGGATGGGCAATCATTTCTGATGGGGGAGCACTCTTAAGTATTTAGTAAGTGATCAAGGGCCACACTCTTAATGGAGGAGCTGCGGATTCTGGGATGGAGGTTGGATGCAGAAGGAGTTGTGACATGGGGCAGGAGACTTGGGTGCAGCATCTGGGAGGGAGTATGGGTGAAGGAGAGGATTCTGACCTGAAAGAGGGGATGTGGACTCTGGGAGAAGGTTGTGACCTAAGGCAGGAGTGTAGGGATTTGGGTTGTGATTTGTGGTAGGGGATTGGGATGCAAGGTCTGGGAGGGGTTTGTAACACGGAGGAGGGATGTAGAAGGGGGTGTAGGTGCAGGAGCAGGGCTGGAGAGGGTTTGGGTTATATGGGATGGGGTACAGGAGGGGGGCAGAAGGCTTGGGGGAGAGAGGAGCTAGGGTGCCAGAGGTAGGCTCTGGCCAGGAGACACTTACCTGGGTGGATCCCAGCCAGCAGCCCAGCTGGTTCCTCAGCCAGGGTTCCTGCCTTGCATGGCTGCAGGGGCCATGTGTGACTCTGAATGCTGGGAGACCAGCAGGGGAAGGGTACTTCACACTCTGCCTGTCTTGCAAACAAGCAGCTGCCATTGGCTGGTTTCTGGAATGGCAAGATTGTGCTGTGGCTGGGGGCAACGCATGAAGTCCCCTCTTCAGTCCCCCAGGCTTGCAGTATTCAGAGAGCTGCTCTGAGAACAGGCAGGGAGCCTGGCGGAGGTTCTTGGGGGCCAGATCTGGCAGCTTGATGGGCCAGACTCAGACTGTGGGCCATATTTTGCCCATCCATGATATAGGTTTCTTTAAGATGAATATAAATGAATTATCTGAAAAATACAGATCTACTTGACAAGTGGAAACACTAGATACATATAGGCTTGTGACTGGCTGCTAGTAAGATGTGAGCCACGGGCTTGTCGTAGACACAGTGCTATGATCCACTGCTTAGGTGTACCTCCAACAAACGTTTGTAAGCAGTTTGGTGTCTTAGAAATGTCATTGTCAAGTCACATGTTCCATGAAAAACTGCAGAGATGCTTTTCTAGTAAGTGAGGTTGACTTGCCTAGAATGCTGTGATGATCTTATTTAAAAGTTACTTCCACTCCCAGAATGTACGTGTTCTAATTAATAAATTAAATGAATGGAAAGGGAAGATGCCTCAGTTAGTTCAGTCGCAATCATTCTCAATGAAGAGAAATTTTAAAAAATGGGAGACCCTGATCCTCACTTTGACTTTTCAGTGTAGTTCTAAGTTATCCAGATTCCCCTTCTCCAAAAATTCTAGTTATCCAAAACAAGTAGCCTGAAGTAGCCCGATGTTAGTTAATAGGGTTTCTGCTTATTCAATCACCCAGTTAACCAAAACTTTCAGATGTCCCCAAGCAATTCCCATGATCAGGAATGTAATATAAATGCAAACAATGCTAGAGCCTGAGCTCTCCTGAGCTTTTATTAAAGCTCTGATCCGCTTGTTAACTCCAAAGTGGTGTGGCTAGGAGAAAGTGAATGTTAAGTGATACAGCTGTGGTCAAAATCCAGCAATAAGCCTTGTTGCTCTGAAATCAGGGCAAGAGGATGACAGATCCTTACGTCTTGGATTTAAATATTGCTTACTTTATTCTGCTTTATAGTCTTACTAGCAGACTTACCCAGCATTGCCTGGGCCCTTCAGGGCAGGACCTTGGGGATGTGGGGGTGGTGCAGGAGGCTGGGGGCCAGAGGCATGTTCTATCCCCTCTCTTCTCTCCCCAGGCCAAATTATGGGCTGGAGGCAAGAATTACTGGGTGCTGTTTTCAGGCAGGGTTATGTAGAAGGTCAGACCAAATGATCATAATTGTCCTTTCTGTCTTAAAATCTGTTTTATTGTAAAGTCATCTGAACAAATAAATATAAAGGGGAGTGGAAATAACTGATCAGACCCATGGCAAGAGTTTTAAGTTGGATCCAATCAATAAGCACTAGGGACATGCATTTGGATGGAAGAACATGAGGTATAAATAGGATAAGAACATAAGAACGGCCATACTGGGTCAAACCAAAGGTCCATCTAGCCCAGTATCCTGTCTGCCGACAGTGGCCAGCACCAGGTGCCCCAGAGAGGGTGGACTGAAGACAGTGATCAAGCAATTTGTCTCCTGCCATCCTTCTCCAGCCTCTGACAAACAGAGGCCAGGGACACCAATTCTATCCCCTGGCTAATAGCCTTTTATGGACCTAACCTCCAGGAAATTATCTAGCTTCTCTTTAAACTCTGTTATAGTCCTAGCCTTCACAGCCTCCTCTGGCAAGGAGTTCCACAGGTTGACTACATGCTGTGTGAAGAAGAACTTTCTCTTATTAATTTTAAACCTGCTACCCGTTAATTTCATTTGGTGCCTTCTAGTTCTTCTATTATGGGAACTAATAAATAACTTTTCTTTATCCGCTCTCTCCACACCACTCATGATTTTATATACCTCTATCATATCCCCCCTCAGTCTCCTCTTTTCTAAGCTGAAAAGTCCCAGTCACTTTAACCTCTCCTCATATGGGACCCGTTCCAAACCCCTAATCATTTTAGTTGCCCTTTTCTGAACCCTTTCCAAGGCCAAAATATATTTTTTGAGGTGAGGAGACCACATCTGTACACGGTATTCAAGATGTGGGCGTACCATAGTTTTATACAGGGACAGTAAGATAGTCTGTGTCTTATTTTCTATCCCTTTCTTAATAATTCCTAGCATCCTAATTTGCCTTTTTGACCACCGCTGCACACTGTGTGGAAGTTTTAGAGAACTGTCCACGATAACTCCAATATCTCTTTCCTGATTTGTCATAGCCAAATTAGCCCCTATCAAACTGTACGTAGAGTTGGGGTTATTTTTCCTGATGTGCATTACTTTACACTTATCCACATTAAATTTCATTTTCTGTTTTGTTGCCCAATCACTCAGTTTGGTGAGATCTTTTTGGAGTCCCTCACAGTCTGCTTCTGTCTTGACTATCCTAAACAGTTTGGTATCATCTGCAAACTTTACCACCTCACTGCTTACCCCTTTCTCCAGATCATTTATGAATAAGTTGAAAAGGATTAGTCCCAGGACTGACCCTTGGGGGGATACCACTCGTTACCCCTCTCCAATCTGAAAATTTACCATTTATTCCTACCCTTTGTTTTCTGTCTCTTAACCTGTTCTCAATCCAAGAAAGGACCTTCCCTCTTATCCCATGGCCACGTAATTTACACAATTACATGTGTAATGTAATTACGTGATGGTGCAAAATATGATATGTTCTGAGTCAGGATTGAACCAATGGTTCAAAGGGAGAATTGTGCTGCTGGAGTTCTCATTTTTGCATGAAATATAAAAGGGCTTGGCCATGGTGATAACTTTAAACCGCACAGTGCCTTTTCTGAGTAAGGACATTACCCTGAGTGCCAGGTCAAATTCCAACTGAGAAATTATTCTGCATCCCTGAGTTTCCCCCACTCCATTTTCAAGTGGCTATTGTATTTTTTCACTTCCTACCATAGCCTTTTGTGCTCTGTTAAATAGTTGCCATGTATCACCTGACAGCAGATTATGTTTAAGTGAAAAAACTACGAATTGTCCTGCAGCAACTTAGAGACTAACAAAAAAATGTACATGGTGGTATGAGCTTTTGTAGGCACAACCCACAGATGAATGGAGTTAAGGGGTCAAAGTTGCAAATAAATAGCAGAGAGAGGGCATGGGGACGGAAAAAGAAGAAAAAGGGAATAATATTGTCAGTTAGAGTGTCCATGCTAAATGAAGCTGAAGCTATGTCTACACCAAGAGGTTTTTTCTGGGATACCAGAGGTATCCCTGAAAAACTCCTCCACGTCCAGGGAACGTGTCTGCTCTTCCGCTTTTTTTTTGTGGAAGAGCAGATGCGCTCTTTCAGAAGCCCTGTCTTCCTCCTCTCACGATGAAGAAGGGCTCTTTCAAAAGAGGGGTTTTTCCGAAATTTGGCTCAGTGTAGATGGGCCAAATTTTGGAAAAGCCTCTTCCGAAAAAACTATCCGAAAAAGGTAGGCAAATTATGGAGCGCATGAGCACACACTAGACTCTCCCTGCAGGCTTCATACTGAACTGCCTTAACCAGAAGGCAGAAGGGTCCACCATCTTCCATTATGACTTTGCTGTTGGCCCACCCCAGCTTGTCTATCTGAAGCTCTTTATCTCTTTTTTTGTAAGCCTTTCCATCCTCTCAGATGCCACCTGCAGGCTTAATTTTAAGCTCTTCTATCCTACTGCTTCTGTTCACAGGCATGTGTGAGCACCACTGCTGCCATCATCTAATGCAGTCAAAAGCCTGCCCTTGCTGACTTTGCTAGCATTACAGAGTCTGTTCTGCTAGGCATCCAACATTCCCTAACACAGTGAGATCAGAAGGGATCCTTTTCAGTAGTTTCACTCAATAGTGGAGTGCAGTCATTCATGACATCTGCAGCACATCCATGGGAAGATAGCTCATGAGTTAGCATTGACTCAGTGCTAGCTCTCGTGCACCTATTTCTGTTAATGCTTCATGCTCTTCCTCCATGGTTTCCCTCATGCAGGAGGCAGAAGTCCAGCTTCCCGCTCTTTCTCTCTGTGAGGAATGAAAAGTTACTCATGAGGGCAGGGAGTGATCAGCACTGCTGTGCCTATCCAGAGTTTGTTTAAACAGGGTGTGCAGTGACCTTTCACAGCAAGTGTGTGCACATGAAATCCAAGATGGCAACTGTGAAGGGAGAATGCTAACCTGGGCCCCTTCCCTCTGAAATGAATTACTTCCACTGATTTGGATTTCCAGATATCAGATATACCCTACACTCTGGAGAACTTGACTCTTAAGAGGACCCTGTGAATTTATGGTCAGCAGATCCCAGACAATTCACTTCCTCCAAAGCCCGTACATTAGATTAGATTTCTTAATCTAAAGTAATAGAACTTATTCCTGGCTCCATATCTCCCAGTTCACTTAGGCCAGGTCCACACTCCAGGAGAAGGATGGCTAAAGGTATGCAATTCCAGCTATGTAAAAAACATAGCTGGAGTAGACCTACCTTAAGCTGTGCTTCAGTGCCATCCTCACAGTGGAAAGTCAATGGGAGAAACTCTCCCAGGCTATGTCTACACTGCAGTTATTTTTCGGAAAAAGGTACACAAATTATGAACAGTAATTTGTGTACCTTTTTCTGATTCAAAAAAAAAAAAAAGAAAGAAAGAGGCTTTTCTGACATTTGGCCCATCTTCATGGGGCCAAATGTGGGAAAAACCTCCTCTTTTGGAAGAACCCTTATTCCTCATTTAAAAAAAAAAGTGGATGCATTCGGGTTACCTTTGGTATCCCAGAAAAACTGTGTAGTGTAGACATAGCCCCATTGACTTCCCTTACTCCTCGTGAGATGTAAGAGTTCTGGCATTGACAGGGGCACCTTCAGCATTTGATTTTAGTAGGTCTTTACCAGACTTGCTAAATTGAATTCCTGAAGATCGATCACTGCAGCATTAATCTTCCAGGAAGTGAAGATGTGGCTGGGGACACCAGTGGCAGAGTGCCAGCTAATTCCATGATAGGTCTGTTGCTGTTACCTGCACAGCATGTGCCATGTTTGTCTTCCTCCCAGAAGAAAGAATGGATTTCATCTGCACTAAGTGCAAGCTGGTCGCCATTTCAGAAGAAAAAATTAGAGGACTTGAGGCCCAAGTATCGACCCTACATTCTATCAGAGAGGATGAAGACTTCCTCGATAGAAGGCAGCATTTAATCCTGCAGGCACAGCATGCTGAAGAGCCAGTTAGGGCAGTACAGGACAAGGAAGAGAACTGGCAGCATGTAACCTCTAGAAGGAGAAGGCCAGCTCAGGTATCCCCCATTCCTGTAGAGGTAAATAATCGCTATCAGGCTCTCTCCGCAGGCACTGCGGTGGAGAATGCTTTGGCAGGGACCTCTCAGGGAAGAAATCAGAAGGGAACACCATCTACCGGAAGGCATGGGATTCAAAGTCTTAGGGATGGGGGTTCCACAACCACTACCCCCAAAAGAAGAAGACGGGTGGTGGTGGTCAGAGACTCCCTCCTAAGACAGACTGAGTCATCCATGTGCCATCCAGACTTGCAATCTTGAGAAGTGCGCTACCTATCAGGAGTTCGTATTCAGGATGTGACTGAGAGTCTTCCCAAAGTGATTAAATCTTTGGATCACTACCCGTCTCTCCATGTAAGAACTAATGATATGTCCAAGAATGACCTTAAGTGAGTCACGGCACATTACGTAGCACTGGGAAGAAGGATCAAGGAATTTGAAGCGCAAGTGGTATTCTCGTCCATCCTTTCAGTTGAAGGAAGAGGTCTGGGTAGGGATCGTCGAATTGAGAAAGTAAATGCATGGTTGCGACCGTGGTGTTGGAGAGAGCGCTTTGGTTTCTTTGACCATGGGACACTGTTCCGGGCACAAGGATTGTTAGGAAGAGATGGGATCCACCTAACCAAGAGAAGAAAGAGCATCTTCGCGGGCAGGCTACCAAACCTAATGAGGAGGGCTTTAAACTAGGTTCGTTGGGGGATGGTGACCAAAGCCCTGAGGTAAGTGAGGACACTGGGAAGAATCACAAGGAGTGTGATTCATCCAATATGGCCTCTTTTACCTTATAATAGTGAAAGGCGTCTTTACTGCTGAGGCCTTGATATATGAGCTGGGCTTGGCCTGTCAAGTACGGCGCCACGAGGGTGGCCCAATGGGCTTTGGGCCACTGTGGCCACCCGCTCGAATGTCACTAGGAACGTCTCAGGGTCATCCTCGGCCGACATCTTGGCTAACCTAATTGGTAGCTGCCTGCTGGGTCCCTCGTCTTCTTCGTCTGTGGGCCCACTGTCCCATCTTCCCCAGTCTGCCTTTCTGGCTTGTTGCCACCATTTCTCTTGTTGCTCCGTCAATTCCGGAATTAATTGCCGTTGCTGCTCCTGATGCTAGGAGGAGAGCTGCTGCACCAGCTGCTTCTGGCTTTCCAGGGTATTTGTGGTCTCCATCCTGGTCCCTCTGCCTGGGAGTACAACCTGTTAGTCCTCACCCCGTTACCCTCAAGGGGTGTACTGCACCCGCATTCTACACCACATGTCTGGGGCCCAGCCACAGGAGCACCCCCCCAAGGCTGGGGCTCCCCTTCTTGGCCCGGACCCCATGCTTACTCTGGCCCCCACGGGGCCCTGATCAGGATCCTTACCCAGGGCCAATCGCTCCCGGGTCACCAGGGCACGGTGTTGAGCCCCCTCGTGCCCTCTCCATGCACCGGGTTAACAGTCAGTCAACAGAGAAGGGGGGTTTGGGCCCTCCCACTCTCCAAACTCCAGCCCAGGACTCTTTCCCGTGTCCTATCTGGCAGGGCTGCAGCCCGAAACGTGCCAGCCCTCAGGCTTCCCAGGCCCGTCCTGGACTGCTTCCTCCCTCACTGATCTTCCCAGGCGCCTTCCTCTGCCCAACTCCTTCAACTCACCCGAGGTGTTACGCCACACTCTCGGTTGTCTGCCGACCTCTCGGTCGGGTCTTGCCTCCAGGAAGGGAGAGGGGTGCTGGCCTCGCCCCTTCTATGACGGCTCCCACTGCCTCCCCCTTCCCAGGCGTCCATCCGCCCTCTTTATAGTCAGCCCCTCCGGGCCCTTGCCAACTCTCCCAGGTGCAGCCCATCCGGCCCTTTGCTCAGTGCCGGCTGCCGCTCTGTTGGCCCGCCAATCAGCTGTTCAGCCGGCTGCTGCACAGCTGATCGCGCTTGTGTTGCTGGCTCACTCCCCATCCCCCGGCGTGCTAGTGCGGGGCTGTGTCGCTCCGTCACAGGGTGATGTTGTGGTTGGTGTCTGCTATAGACCACCAGATCACATGGATGAGGTAGACGAGGCTTTCTTTGAATAATTGAGAGAAGCTTCCAAATTGCAGGCCCTGGTTCTCACTGGCAACTTTAATCACCTTGATATCTGTTGGCAGACCAATACAGCTATACACAGACAATCCAGGAAGTTTTTGGAGAATGTTGGGGATAACTTCTTGGTACAAGTGCTGAAGGAACCAACCAAGGGCCATGCGCAGCTTGACCTGCCGCTCACAAACAGGGAGGAACTAGTATGGGAAGTAGAGGTGGATAACAACTTGAGAAGCAGTGATCATGAGATGGTAGATTTCAGGATCCTGACCAAAGGAAGAAAAGAGAGTAACAAAATACACAACCTGGACTTCAGAACAGCAGCCTTTGACTCCCGCAGAGAACTGATGGGCAGGATTCCCTGGGATGCTTACATGAAGGGGAAAGGAGTCCAGGAGAGCTGGCAGTATTTTAAAGAAGCCGTATTAAAGGCACAGGAAGAAACCATCCTACTGCGCAGCAAGAAAAGCATATATGGTAGGCGACCAGATTGGCTTACTGGGGACATTCTTGGTAAGATTAAACACAAGAAGGAAGCTTACAAGAAGCAGAAACTTGGACAGATGACTAGGGAGGAGTATAAATATATTGCTCGAGAATGCAGGGGAGTTATCAGGAAGGCGAAAGCGCAATGGGAATTGCAGCTAGCAATGGATGTGAAGGATAACAAGACCGGTTTCTACAGGCATGTTAGCAATAAGAAGGTGATCAGAGAGGGTGTGGAGCCCTTACTGGATGAGGGAGGTAACCTAGTGACAGATGATGTGGGAAAAGCTGAAGTACTCAATGCTTTCTTTGCCTCTGTCTTCACGGACAAGGTCAGCTTCCAGACAAATGCACTACACAACGCAGTGTGGGGAAAGAACAAGTTAGGAACTATTTAGAAATGCTAAACATACACAAATCCATGGGCCCGGATTAATGCATCGGAAGGTACTGAGGGAGTTGGCAAGTGTTATTGCAGAGCCTTTGGCCATTATCTTTGAAAACTCGTGGAGATCGGGAGAGATCCCGGATGATTGGAAAAAGGCAAATGTAGTGCCCATATTTAAAAAAGGGAAGGACAATCCAAGAAACTACAGACCTGTCAGCCTTACCTCAGTCCCTGGAAAAATCATGGAGGGGATCATCAAGGAATCCATTTTGAAGCACTTGGAAGAGGGGAAAATGATCAGGAATCGTAAACATGAATTCACGAAGGGCAAATCATGCCTGACCAATCTGATTAGCTTCCATGATGAGGTAACTGGTTCTGTGGATATAGGAAAGTCAGTGGATGTGATATACCTTGACGTTAGCCAAGCTTTTGATACGGTCTCCCACAATATTCTTGCCAGCAAGTTAAGGGAATATAGATTGGATAATGGACTGTAAGATGGATAGAAAGCTGGCTAGACTGTCGGGCCCAACGGGTAGCGATCAATGGCTCGATGTCAGGTTGGTGTTTGGTTTTTGCGGCGTTCCCCAAGGATCTGTTCTTGGACTGGTTTTGTTCAACATCTTTATTAATGACCTGCATGAGGGGATGGATTGCCCCCTCAGCAAGTTTGCAGATGACATTAAGCTAGGAGGAGAGGTAGATATGCTGGAGGGCGGGGATAGGGTACAGAGTGACCTGAACAGATTAGAGGATTGGGCCAAAAGAAATCTGATGAGGTTCAACAAGGACAAGTATAGAGTCCTGCACTTGGGATGGAAGACTCCCAAGCATTGTTATAGGCTGGGGACCGAATGGTTAAGTAGCAGTTCTGCAGAAAAAGACCTGGGGATTACAGTGGATGAGAAGCTGGATATGAGTCAACAGTGTGCCCTTGTAGCCAAGAAGGCTAATGGCATATTGGGGTACATTAGGAGGAAAGATCCAGAGAAGTGATTATTCCCCTTTATTCAGTGCTGGTGAGGCCACATCTAGAATATTGTGTCCAGTTCTGGGCCCCCCATTATAGAAAGGATGTGGACGCATTGGAGAGGGTCCATCAGAGGGCGACCAAAATGATTAGTGGGCTGGAGCACATGACCTTTGAGGAGCGACTGAAGGATTTGGATTTGTTTAGTCTGCAGAAGCGAAGAGTGAGGGGGGATTTGATAGCAGCCTTCAACATCCTGAAGGGAGGTTTCAAGGAGGATGGAGAAAGGCTGTTCACAGTAGTGACAGATGGCAGAACAAGGAGCAATGGTCTCAAGTTACAGTGGGAGAGGTTGGATATTAGGAAATACTATTTCCCTAGGAGGGTGGTGAAGCACTGGGATGGGTTACCTAGGGAGGTGGTGGAATCTCCATCCCTAGAGGTTTTTAAGTCTCGGCTTGACAAAGCCCTGGCTGGGCTGATTTAGTTGGGATTGGTCCTGCCTTGGGCAGGGGGCTGGACTTGATGACCTCCTAAGGTCTCTTCCAGCTCTATGATTTAAGACCGCTGAACAAGTTTATAAAGCCTGAAAAGCATGATGGTGAGTCCAGCAACCTTTAGTGGAGGAATGGGATTTGTTTCAGCCTTCACTCTACAAAACACCTACTTCCATGTAACTATTCCCCCACTGCACAAGAAATGCGTGTGTGTGATGGGGTGGACTAGATCTAGAGGCTTCACCTTGCCCCAGAAAAGAACAGAGGAGTAGTCCTCTGGGCAGCCTAGAGTGGCTATTGGGTAGCAGCCAATCAGAGGAGCTGCTGGAGCAACCAATCAAGGGCTGGAAGGGCCATATGAAAGGAAGCAGGAGGGACAGAGCACGCAGTTGCTGTGTGGAACTTGAAGAGCAAGGATGGCAGACAGCTCATTACAGGCAGCACTGAACTCAAGGAAGGCTGCTGAAGGCTAGGTGCCTGGCTAGCTAGAAGAGCAGCAGAACCATGGACAGGTAAGTGTAAGTAAGCTGAGCCCAGGGGACTGATCCTAGAACCTTGTCAGATCAGGCAAGGGTACCGTGATGGGCCCTGCTGGTTTGGTTGAAAACTGAGCCTAGAGAGGACTTCTAGAAAGAACACCAATTGAAGCTACTAAGAGGGGCCCCTATTGGGCTGTTAAAGAAGGCTGTATCTCAAGGGAAGAAGCATTGCTGCTATGGCCCCATACCAGGGCTGAGCGAGAACTAGACACTGTATACCCCAGAAGAGGGAGGGGGAGAGGGACAGTGTGATTTGGCCCAAAAGATGAATCACTGAAGACATGCTGATGAACTGAGAGCCAGGAGAAACCTGTGAGAGGTAGTGCCACCCCATTGTAAAAACTGAAAGAAAAGCAGGCTCACACTCAACCAGAAACGGGGCACCCACAAGAAGTGGGTGCAGCCCCATTCAGAAGCGAACGATTGCAGGCATTCGTGGCCAGAGAATAGCCACTTGTGAAAGGAAAATGCCAATGCCTTTTACGATTCACCATAGGCCAAGATAACTTTCAGTATCAAGTGTTCCCCTTTGGCCTACCTTCAGTCCCAAGTAGTGATAGCTTACCTTGAGCAGAAGGTAAACCTGGTCTTCCTGTACCTAAATAGCAGTGCTAACTTCCACCCAGAACCTTGCTCTGTTCCAGGAGTTTGGTCTACTACTGTAAAGAAATCCATGCTGGTACCAGTTGAAAGGATATGGTTTGTAAAGGCATACTTAGACGTCTTGACAGTCAGAGTGTCTTTACATGGATTTGTGACCTTGTCAGGTGGGATGGGACAGTTCAGGGAAACTTTCACACCATAGTAAGGAACTATCTTCTGTTTGCATATGGCAGATTACACATTTTGTGGCCAGTCACTGCTTCCAGATTGGCTCCAAACAACATACTTTCCAAGCAGGGACACAAGCAGGTGATGGTGCCCTTGCATGTTAAAAAGAAAGAGGGGCATCAATTGGTGGAAGGAGCAACTCAACATTTGTCATCTAACCCCATCAGTGACTTTAACAACTGACACATCCCAATTAGGATAGGGAGCCCACTCTTCTTTTCGTGAGGTGGAGGCGTTGGAGTTGCCACTTCTTTACTGACACCTTTCTTCTTCCATGGAAGAAGACTATGTCTATATCTTTCCCCCAGAACCCCTAATTCTGAATGAGATCAGACAGGATGAAGCCGAAGTTATCCTCACAGAACCAAGCTAGCCAAGATCAAATCGGGTACCTTTACCTACTTCAACTGCATGCAACTGCCAAGTTCCCAACCATTCCTCCTTTCCTATCTTAGGGCACAGGTCATATGCTTCACTCCATCCTAGTGATTCTGTGCTTCAGGGCCTGGCTCCTGAATGGTTTTGAGGAATAAAGGCTTCTTGTTCTACAGCTGTACAGGAGATGTTATTAAACAGTAAAATCATCAAACCAAACTGCTTACCTGCAGAAATGGAAGAGATTTGTCCAGTAGTGTAGTTGTTGCTTCCTCCAGCCTGAACTGGTTTCCCTTTTCCACTTCCTAGATTGCCTGCTGGATAGAATCATAGAATAATAGGACTGGAAGGGACCTCAAGAGGTCATCGAGTCCAGCCCCCCGCCCTCAAGGCAGGACCAAGCTCCATCTACACCATCCCTGACAGATGTCTATCTAACCTGTTCTTAAATATCTCCAGAGAGGGAGATTCCACCACCTCCCTTGGCAATTTATTCCAATATTTGACCACCCTGACAGTTAGGAATTTTTTCCTAATGTCCAATCTAAACCTCCCCTGCTGCACTTTAAGCCCATTACTCCTTGTCCTGTCCTCAGAAACCAAGAGGAACAAATTTTCGCCTTCCTCCTTGTGACACCCTTTTAGATATTTGAAAACCGCTATCATGTCCCCCCTTAATCTTCTTTTTTCCAAACTAAACAAGCCCAGTTCATGAAGCCTGGCTTCATAGGTCATGTTCTCTAAACCTTTAATCATTCTTGTCGCTCTTCTCTGTACCCTTTCCAATTTCTCCACATCTTTCTTGAAATGTGGCGCCCAAAACTGGACACAGTACTCCAGCTGATGCCTAACTAGTGCAGAGTAGAGCAGCAGAATGACTTCACGAGTTTTGCTTACAACACACCTGTTGATACAACCTAGAATCATATTTGCTTTTTTTGCAACAGCATCACACTGTTGACTCATATTCAACTTGTGGTCCACTATGACCCCTAGATCCCATATCAAAATGTGATATGAAGACATCTGGATTATCCATCAGTTCAGTCAAAGTACACCAGCAACCATATCAGCCTTTCATCCCTCAGTTAAAGAATTCTCCCATTTTATGTTTTGCGTCACCCAGTATCATCCAGATTTACTAAAAGTCTGGGTAATCCCTCCCCCTACATCAGACATTCTACCCATCTTGAGACCTCAGTATGGTTCACCACCACCTCACCAGAGCTCCATTCAGACCAATGGCAATTTGTTACCCCTTTAATTAACTATGAAGGCAACCTTCTTAGTTGCTATCACATCAGCCTGTTAGGATTACAGTGACTGGAACCTTGTCGGTAGTTCCCCGCTGACCCTTTATAGTGTTCTTTAACGGTAAGGTCGTCTTATGTGCATATCCTAAGTTCCTCCCAAGAGTTACATTGGACTTTGACCTTAACCAGTCTATCTGCCAGTATTTTTTTTAACCTCATAGTCTCAGCAGAAATCACATCTCCACACCTTGGACGTTTGAAGGATTTTGATGGCCTTTCTGGATACGACTAAGCAGTTTAGGAGACTGCCAAGATTTTATCTCCATCACAGCTACATCTAAAGGAACAGTTGTCACTCCTCAAAGACAAAAGAACAATCAGATTGTATCACTACCTGTAATGAGTCTGAAGGTGCTCAGGTGAGAGCCCATTCGCTCCGATCTCAAGAAACATTGATTGCATTTCTAAGAATGTTCCAGTATCTAAGTAATAGAGATGTAGCCGTGTTACTCTAGTCTAGTCTAGCTGAAACAAAAAACAGGACTATGTAGCACTTTAAAGACTAACAAGATGGTTTATTAGGTGATGAGCTTTCGTGAGCCAGACCCACTTCCTCTGGGTTTGGCCCACGAAAGCTCATCACCTAATAAACCATCGTGTTAGTCTTTAAAGTGCTACATAGTCCTGTTTTTTGTTCCAGTTTCTAAGATGTGTAGAGTTGCCAATTGGGCTTCAGTTTCTACATTTTCAAAGTGTTACTTCTTGCTCCATTCCATCAAATCATAAGCAGCACTTTGCTGTGCAGTACTGTCTTCAGTTCTGGACTGTTCTAAGCTCCCTCCTCCTTCTGGGGATGCTGTCTGGAAGCCTGATGAAGTAGAACACCCACAGGGACACGCGTCTCAAAGAACTACAGTTACTGCCCAAAGTGAGAAACCCTTTCATCTCCATGTCCACTGAAGGCGCAGGACAAGTAGTAGTAAATGAGTTTAATGAGCAGTAAGAGAGATTTAGATCAGATATTCAGAAAAATTTGCTAAGTATAAGAATAATTAAGCTTTGGCATAGGCTTCCAGAGGAATTGTAGAATCCCATCATCAGACATTTTTAAGAAGAGGTTAAACAAAAACCTAGCAGGAATAGCTGTTTTACTTGGTTCTGCCGCAGAGTAAGGGTCTGTAATTGATCTCCCAATGTTTCTTCCAGTCCTACATTTCTGTGATTCTATGATCATAAAACACCACTGTGGAAGAGTATGTGGCCAACAATCTATTTAGATCAGGGTTGGGGAAAGCTATGGCCCACAGGCCAGATCTGGCCCCCAGCTTACTTTGATTCTACCCAGATTCTAAGCCTCAGTGCCCTTGAGTTGAATGTGAGTGAAGGGAGTGTCTTCATTTGCATAATCTATTCGAGCCAGTTTTGTGCAAGAGTTTTTGTGCAAAAACAAGCAATGTGAACGTTTCCTTTTTGTGCAAAAACCCCTTTTTGTGCAAGATCCTTGAGACATAAGGATTTTGCACAAAAAAGTGTTTTTGCACAAAAAGGAAATGTCCACACTGCTTGTTTTTGTACAAAACCGGCTTGAATAAATTATGCAAATGAAGCACAACAAAATGCTAACCAGCGCTTCATTTGCATACTCTCTGCTGGCAATGTAGATATAGCCTAATATGTCATAGGGCGGTTTTTAAAGTTATAGACCAGGGGTGTCCAAACTTTTTTCAAAGAGGGCCAGATTTGATGAAGTGAACATGCGTGAGGGCTGACCATTTTGCCTGACATTCTTTGAACCATTAAAATTAAATGCAAATTAACTATTTTATGCAAAGTTTATTGCAAACAGCATACTTTTCATTTCGTCACATGGATGACAAATCTAAACAGGTGTTAAATCACTCTGCCTTTCATATCTGAAGGCCAGATGAAAAAAAAATCCAAGAAGCTGAAATATATGTCAGGAACATTGTAAAGTACATTACATATTATTGGTAATAAAGGTTATCTGTCAACTTTTAAGTTCAAAAAATATGAACAGGAACATAACACCAAGTATACATGTTGTGTCCAAAGATATTTATAACTGATTTAGACCAACTGACATTAACTGAGATTTTACAATGTATTCATCTCAATACATATGGATTCGTTGGGGGCCATAAAAGATAGATATTGCCAAATTACCTGTGGGGCCGTATTAAACCGGAACACGGGCCGCAATTGGCCCGCGGGCCGGACTTTGGACATGCCTGTTATAGACTAACCTGGCTACCTCTCTGAGACTTTCAAATTCCTTCTGAACTTCTATTGTAGGCTGATCTCAATGCATAGGTTAATTGCAGCAACCCTATTAATGGTAAAAATGCCTTTGTGGCTAGTGTGTACCTCGAACTGACCCAGGTAACACTAAACTTTCAGTTAGTGCACACTAGCGTGGCTGCTCCAATCCAGGGTTAGGGTTATAAGTCTCTTTAGAGATCAGTCACCTTTGCTCACCCTTTGAATAATGTTTAAATTTGACAGTGTTGCAAATATTGAGATTAACAGTCCATTCCTATTTGTGAATGTGGTGTTTGGCTGGAGAGCCCAGGAAATAGCTGCAGCAAAGGTGAATTTTGTCTGTCTCCTTTGCTTCAAGATGTATTTCCAGTGAGTTGTATGTTTTTTTCTTATGCTTTCTGCTTCTGCTGCCCCATCTGCTCTCTCTCTGCCATTCCTGTGTCCTGAAAACAGGCATTTTTATGGTGCTTTCCTTTTCTCATTGGGTGCTTTCTTTGCTGCTACTTGCATCGTACTTTCTGTTACTTTATCACTGGATGGGGGCCTGTATTTCTATCAGTATAATTTCTCTTGACCAGTGGAAGTGCCTTGTTTAAAATCCCAACTTCTCTCCTATGTGCTTCCTTGCTGATAGCAAGGTTGCAGCACTCTGTGCATTCACACATGCCTCTTTCTGTGGGTTTCCACATGCTTTGGAAAAAACACACACTTGCTAGTGTATCTTACTTTTGGAATGAAATGCTCAACAGTCTTTTCTTTGAATACTGTTCCTATGGGTGGTCCACTGTAAGTGCGCTTGCATCCCTGCACTTACTCAGAGAATAGTTTCTATTCTGGCTGTACATATGCTGTCTTCCACCTCCGCAACAAGACTAACCAATGCTGCACAGGCGAACTGCCCTGTGTTCCTTCTCAGTCATCTCTGGCAAGAGACAGAACTATTAGCACTCCGTTCATCAGATCATTCTTTCTCTCTAGATCTTGAATATTTAATTCCTATAGAGGTGGGTTTGTTTAGGTTTTTTTTTTAAGTTTTCTCTTTCTTCTTCTTCTTCAAAAAAAAAAAAAGACTCCAAGAGGGGATTTAATGTGATTCACTGGGTGCCACTTATGCAAGGACATCCCTGTAACAGACAAACATTCACACTGCATCTGTTGCCCTGGGGAAATCGACATTTCCCAGAAGTATAGGCTCTGCCTAAAGCTTAAGTCAAGATTTTGGAAAAACCAGGAACTGAGACTAGAACGCCTCATGAGAGGCAGCTCTTCAGGAGTCATTCAGATGGCATGATTCTTCCCTAAAGCTCTCAACATCTAAGGTCTATGGACTGAAGAAACAGACATGGAACCCTCACATGAGGCTTCACAAAAGAGAGCCATGAGTCCTCAGAGCAAGATATGAGCTAGCCAGAAAAACTCATAGGTGTATTTGGTATCATCGGTACTTACACGCTCCAAACATGGTACCCACAACTCAAGAGGTTGAAGTGGCCGATATCGTTGACGTGCCTAAGGACCTGATGGACATAAGCATTGAAGCAATGGTACCAACTTATAAAGGCCAGGACAGAGACTTCACTACAGCCAACCACATGCTGCTGGTATGAACATTTCTATTGGCATGGAGAATAGCAAGCCATCCACTTCTGTGCACTCTTTACAATCCTTTCAATGCCATCAACCCATTGCTCACAACTGCTGGCACTGAGTAGGATAGCATCATCGGAATTCAGACACTCTAAGGACCTCCTGGTATATGAGATACCCAGCAAGGGAGACTCTGGTATCAGGGCTCCAGTATAGAATTTACTTTGGACATGGGAATCTCCACAAGTACCATTGGTGAATCTGATAGTGAACACGAGGAGGCATAACTCTGACAGCATTTTTTTGGGGACATGATTCAAAGCACACTCAAACATCATCTCCAAGATGACCTAGTCTTCTCACATTAAATCAGCTGATTAACCTCTGGACTTTTTACTCTGTCTCATTGTGATAACAAGGAAGCTATTCTGCATACACTCGATGCTAGGAGAGCCCTGGCCGTTTACCTGAATTTAGGAAATCTAAATTTTTCCTCTCCTTTGCAGAAAGGTCTAAATCATAGAAACATAGAGCTGGAAGAGACCTGAGGAGGTCATTAAGTCTAGCCCTCTGCCCAAGGCAGGACCAATCCCAACTAAATCAACCCAGCTGAGACTTAAAAGCCTCTAGGGATGGAGATTCCACCACCTCCCTAGGTAACCCATTCCAGTGAAATAGATTTTCCTAATATCCAACCTAGACTTACCCCACTGTAACTTGAGACCATTGCTCCTTGTTCTGCCATCCATCACTACAGAGAACAGCCTTTCTCCCATCCTCTTTGGGTGTAAAGGAGTAGCAGTATCATCCCAGACTGCAACTGGGTCTCAAAATGTATCAAACATAGCTATTGGGTCACAACACTGTACCTCTGTCCAAAATCTGCATACACTCCACAAGGTCAGTTTCCTCCTTTGTCACCTTCCTCAAGAATGTCCTTGTCTCTGAAATCTGCAGAACACTCACCTGTATATCTGAGCATACCCTACAGAACACTTTTATGCAACTCCTGGTGACTGTTTCTGGCACACTTTGGCTCTGCAATATTGTTATCCATAAAACTCTACTCCAAAGCCTGAGCGTCTCCTCGTTAGAGATACTGACTGGAGTTACCTACATTGTAGCACTCAGAGGGCCACTACTTGAAGAAGTTGTTACTTTGTGCAGTAACAATGGTTCTTCAAGATGTGTGTCCATATGAGTGCTCCATCACCCACCCTCTTCCCCTTTGCTTTAGCGCTCTTGTCAAGGTGATAGAGAAAAAAAATCAAGGAGGGTTTGCTTGTGTAGCATTGGTTAGCCTTGTGGGGCAGACAGCACGTATGCATCCAGGTACTGCTACCAAAGTTCTCCAATCAGCAGCACAGGTACAGTGGAGCACCCACATAGACACACATCTTGAAGCACCATTACTGTGCAAGGTGAGTAACTTCCTCTTTAAGAAATATGTATTTCTTCTGATAAAGGCAAATAATTTTCACTTTCCATTGCACAAGTTAGTGTGATTTGGATTTAAGGTTCTTAAGCAGCTTCATAGTTGAAAATCCAGCGAAGCACCTGTTACGTTCAGACCATTATATGGATCATAAAAAGGGGATGTTGGGGTGCATCCCACTTTCTTTTCCTTGTATTTATGCAGGTCCAAATTGTGCCACTTCTTGACATCATGGGGCCGTTAATGCTGCAGGTGCATCCTGGGAGCTGTAGTAAGTAAAGGTTGTATTGGTTGCCCTTGCTATGCTATGCTGGCAGACTGGCATAGGATTTAACATCAGTTTCATCCCCTGGAGCTGCTGAGAGGAGGGCCTGTCCTTTACTTCCTTGCCCCTTTCTTGGCAGTGCAGGTGGGGGAGAGGAGAGACATTAGCTGTCTACTTCCTACTGCCAGGCTTCGGCCCAAGGCAAGCAGAACCGTATGCCCCTATTTAGCACCTGTTTCAGGGAAAGGCACAGGACCGCAGAAGCCAGGCCGCAGTGCAGGCCAGCTCACATGGGGAAAAGACAAGTGGGGCAGGGGTGAGAACCAGGATTTCAGTAACCCTGGAGCAAGGGTATAGAAGGGGGGACTAAGGGGTCCTTTGGCAAAGTCCAGGGCGCTGCCCTCGTGGCAGAAGGCGAGTGATGGCTGGGGCACAGCCCCCTCCTCACACTGCCCAGGCACCACCAGCCAGGCGCGGCCTCAAGGCCCCTGCCAGCTCCCGGGGGCTCTGCAGCCTGGCTACTCGCCAGGGCTTGTGTGGGCCCTACGCGAGCTCGGCGCTCTCCTGCTCCTGCCTGCCTACGTGCGTGGCAAGCGTCTGCGGCTCCCGCCTCGAGGGCTGGGTATCGATTGCTCGGCAGTGGCCACTCCCGTCTCTTCAACCTCCCCCAACCCCGGTTCCTGCCTGGCTTTGTGGGTTCTGGTTCGGCGGCGGCCGCCTAGGGGTGGCTCGGCACTCGTCTGCCCCGCCTGGCCTGACGCGGCTCGGCGAGCAACTGCCCCGCCTTGTGGCCGCCCTGCATGTGCCGGACCCAAGATGGCGGCCTCCACCTCCTCGCCGCTGAAAGTGACAAAAGCGGCGGCGCCGCCGCGGGCCCGGGAGCAGGGCGGGGACGGGGACCCCGAGCCGGAAGCGGCGCCCGAGCCCGGTGAGGACCCCCCGCTATTCCCGGGCCCGGCGGCGGGAGCGGCCCCACCCAGCCGGGCGGGAGAGGGCGCCGGAGTGGAGCAGGCCGCCCCCCCCCTTTCCGGGCGGCGGTGGGTCCGGGCTCGCTGGGGGGCGCCTGCTCGGCCCCTCCCGGCAGGGAACGCGCGGGCCGGGGCAGGAGGCCCAGTTCGCTTGTCGCCCCCGCCCGCCAGGCCGGGCTCTGCCCAGCCGCCCCCTTGGCACTGAGCCCGAGCTCTGTGCGCTCCCTTCGGGCTCTGCACAGCCTGTGCCCCCTCCCCCGGCCTGACAGTCCGGGCTCCGTGCGCTTCCCTTCGACTCGCCGTATTTATCCGACCGCCCGTCCCTGCGCTGATAGCCCAGGCTCCTCGCACTCTTTTGCCCTCCTTCCTCCTTCTCCAGACTGGCTTGGGATTGCTTCCCTGCACTGACAGCCGCGTGTGCTTGCCGACACCAGCCCCTCCCCCCCTTCCTGCCCCGGTCCATCTTTGTCCAGCTGCCCCTCCTTGCACTGACAGCTGGGGCTCAGAGCACTCCCTGCCAACGCCCCAACCCAATAGCCTGGGTTCAGACCAGCCACCTCCCTTGCACTGACAGCTTCATACTCCCTCCCCAGGCTCTGCCCAGCCTGTTGTTCCTCCTCCAGATTGATTTGCTGGGCTCACTCCTCCAAGGCTGTAGTTCCATCCACCACCAACCCCTTTGTATTGATAGGCCCCCATCTTTGCCTCCTCTATTCTAGGAGGCTGTGCTCATCTCCTCTCACATACAAAATACATGCTGACATGAGGACTGTTCCCACTATGCTATCTTTTGGAGAACTCTGCCTAATTCTTTTTTCCCCTGCACACTGACAGGCCAGTTTCACTGGTTTCTTGCTGTGCCTTCCTAGTTCTCTGCACTGACAGGCTGGGCTCATTACTTCCCTTCCTGTACACCTGGCTCCGTCCAGGTCCCTGAAGCCAGGCCCAATGTGCCCCTTCCCCCAAATATAGTTGCAAGTTGAGTTTATTGCCTTCCCCTTACACTCCTGGTTCAGTTCCATGCTCCTCCACATTGACAGGTTGGGTTTACTGCTCCCTACTTTGACCACAAACTTGGCTCCCCTCTAGGGAGGAGGGGGTTCCCAGGGCTTGGCCCCTTCTCATGGATGAGTTTCATTGAGCCCAGCTTTATTTTCTTTTTCCCTGATTGTGCTTTCCCCGTGAAGAGTAGCTCTAACAAAATTAATCTAGGAACAGAGCAATTCTTTGAGGGTGTCAACAAGTATGTGGACAAGAGGGATCAAGTAGATACAGTGTACTTAGATTTCGAGAGAGCTTTTGACAGGATCCCTCACCAAAGGCTTTTAAGTAAAGTAAGTTGTCATGGGATAAGAGGAAAGATCATCTCATGGATTGATGACTGGCTGGAACAGGGGTGGGGAACCTTTTTTAAGTTGGGGCCGCTGACCCACAGAAAAATCAGTCTGGGCCGCACAGAAGTGAGGAGGGGGGAAACCCTAACTGGCCCCTGAATAAAGAGAAAGACACTCCCCACATACCCTTCCCATACCAGAGGTTGGGGGGGCCAGCCTAATAGATTGTTATCCAGCCCGACAGGGAGGCAGTGGGGGGTTGGCGCACCAGCTCAGGCTCCCCAGTGTTATGGGGGGCCCCTCAGCATTGGGGGCTGGATCCAGGCAAGATGAAGGCCACATCCGGCCCCCAGTCCTTAGGTTCCCCACCCCTGGATTAGAAGATAGGAAACAAAAGGTAGGAATAAATGGTCACTTTTCTGAATGGACGAAGGTAACTAGTGGTGTCCTACAGAGGTTTGTACTGGAACCAATCCTATTCAACATATTCATAAATGATCTGGAAAAGGGTGTAAACAGTGAAGTGGCAAAATTTTGGCGATGATACTAAACTGCTCAAGATAGTGAAGACCAAAGCAGACTGTGAAGAGCTTCAAAAGGATCTCACTAGGTGACTGGGCAATAAAATGGCAAATTAATATTAATGTTGATAAATGCAAAGTAATGCATATTAGAAAACATAATCAAACTATAAGTATAAAACAATGGGATTAAATTAGCTATTATCAAACAGAGAGAGGTCTTGGTGTCATTGTGGATAGTTCTCCGAAAGCATACACTCAGTGGTGCAACAGTTAAAAGTGCAAAAGAGAATAAGAATCATTAAAAAATGGATAGAGACTAAGAGAATATTTGATTGCCTCTATATAAATCCATACACCCAAATCTTGAATAGTGCATACAGATGTGATCATTTAATCTCAAAAAAGATATCTTAGCATTGGAAAAAGTTCAGAAAAGGACAAGAAAAATTATTAAGAGTTTGGAATGGCTGCCACATGAAGAGAGATTAAAAAGACTGGGATTTTTCATTTTAGAAAAGAGACTAAGAGGGGATATGATAGAGATCTGTAAAATCTTGACTGGTGTGGAGTAATTGAATAAGGAAAAGTTATTTGCTTGTTCCCATAACATAGGAAATAGGGATCCCCAAATGACAATAATAGGTAGCAGGTTTAAAACAAACAAAAGGAAATATTTCTTCACACAATGCACAGTCAGCATCTGGAACTCCTTGCCAGAGGATGTGCAGGCCAGGACTATAACAAGGTCCAAAAAAGAGCTAGATAGTTTCATGGAGGATAGGTCCATCTGTGGCTATTAGCAAGGATGAACAGGAATGATTTGCTAGCCTCTGTTTGTCAGAGTCTGGGAATAAGTGATAGGGGGATTGCTTGATGATTCCCTGTTCTGTTCATTCCGTCTGGGGGCGCCCGGCATTGACCTCTGTCAGCAGACAGGACACTAGCCTAGATGGACCTTTGGTCTGACTCAGTATGGCTGTTCTTATGCTAGGCCAGATCAGGGGTCTTTTGTTCCTGACAGCAGCCAGTGCTCTTAAAAGGAAGTTGCAAGAAAGCCTGTAGTCGAGAGCTGTAGACAAGTCAACAGCTTGTGTATGGAGGAGGCTACTTCCTTAAGCCCCACAACTAGGAGTTGCCTGTTATCCTGGAGTCAAGACGATTTATATGGGGTGGTGGGAGTCAGCTATTGCTGATATAAATCCTGGATGCCTTTGATATATAATCAGCCTCATATCATCTTATGGGATTTTATATATCATCGCTATGATGCCCACGCATCAATCTCAGGGAGCAACGTGAATATTTACTAACAAGTGCCTGATTTTTAAAAACTTTTGTCTTGTTTTGTGTCTTTGGCTAGTGAAGGGGGCTAAGATGTTTCTGCAGAAAGTAACTAGTTCCCAGTTTGAGGAAATGAAACAGAACAGAGGAAACTGATGTCACTCTCAGAAACTTTGAGAGTCACAGAGACAGCTCTTTAGTTAAACTTAACCCAAAGAAAAGGCTTGAGTCATTTTAATTTATAAAACTAACCATAAAAAACAAACGTACCAGCTTTTTCCTGCTATATAATAAAACAGCTAGAGCCCTACCTTGCATGTTCAAGCTGTCAAAATGATAGTTTCTTGTTCTCTTGCTTTAACTATTGTTAAATATTCAAGGGACAAGGCAATAACTTTTATTGGACCAATTTTGTTGGTGAAATAGACAAGCTTTTGAGCACAGAGAGTGCTTTCTTAAGCTCAAAAGCTTGTCTTTCACCTACAGAAATTGGTCCAATTAAAAAAAAAATCCCATTTCCTCACCCATGGCATGTCTCAGATTTCCTGAGCGACAAAATGCTAAAAACTTATTTAATGGCCCCGTTCATCTTTACAGATGTATGATTATTGTGGATGTGAGGTCACAGTTGAGTGTTGCAGCTTTTTTATGACTATAAAAGCCAATTATGGACAAACAGATTTTATCAAGTTGAGTGCAACAAAAGGAGCTTTCCTGCTGACCATGGCTAATTGCTCTTTTTTTACTTTGCCTTTTTGTTTTTTGTGTAGAGAGCCATTTTATGTTCTATGATATCTATCTCCAGACTGGATCGCCAACTTGAACAGCCTTCCACTTGGGCTTCTCAAGATTATGGTGCAATACCACAGTGTTTTAGAACTCTCTTGCGGGCATCTTGAAACCTTAGTCTTTGATCCTCCTTTAACTCACCATATAAGTCTTTCTTTCATCTTGCATTCTATGCACATGACCTAACCAACAAAGACTATCAGGCTAGAGATTTATGCCCTCATTAGCACATCTTCATTGATGATTTTATCTTGCCAGGTGATACTAAGACTGGATCTCAGGCATTATAGATGGAAGCTATCGAGTCTTTCTTTTTGCCTGTTGTATGAAGTGTCTCTCTCACTACTGTGAAAGAGGATGCTGACTATGAAGGCTTTCTGAATCAAGATCTTAGTCTTTGTTGTTGCCTTGTTCTTCCATGATCATTTTTTGAGGCAACCAAAGCTGGTGGCTGCCTTCCCAATCTGTATGTCCAACTCCTCATCCAATGACAATATCTTGGTAAGAGTAGCTCCCAGGTAACAAAATGAGTCCAGGGTTTGGAGATTGGTATCACTAAGTATAGTGGAAGGCTGATATTCTGTATCTTGCCCCATGCTGCTTTTTTCACACTAATGGTGAGTGCAAAAGTTCGACATGCATCTTGGAAACATTGTATGAGCTCTTGTAGGTAAACATCACTATAAGAAATAAGAGCAGCGACATCAGCACAAAAGAATTCTCTCAGAGCAACTTTTTGCACATCAGTCTTTGCTTTCAATCTAGCAGGGTTGAACAGCTTGCTATCAGATGACTATGAAATAAACATGTTCTACGTTTTAAATGCATAGCTGAAAAGTATTGCAAATATTCCAAACAATGTAGGTGCCAGGACACGTCCTTGCTTTGCTCTGCTTTTTCTCTCAAAACTTTCAGAGGAGTTTCCTTCTAATACATTCAGTATTTAAGAGCCGTGGCTTATTCCACTGTAGTTGGACACTGCTGCAAATTCCCTTTTGTGTTACAGTGAAGTTTTTTCTCTAAATGACCATTAAGTTAAGGTTTTGTTTTGTTTTATGGCTTCTAGAAGTAGGTACAATAAAAGTGATTTTTTCCCCTTCATTTTATTTTGGAGATTTCCTGTGCCCTGTCTGTTCATGTCATCCTTAATATGTGCTGCCTGCTCCTCTTTGATCTCTGTGACTGCTCCTCTTTGATCTCTGTCCCATCTGTCTATTCATATACCCCCTCAAAACTTTTTTTATTCAGCCTGGCTCTGTGTAATCTCAGCTGAGCCACTGAGTGCTTCCCCTCTCCTTCTGCCTCTCAATGAAAATAAAACAAAAATTACAAAAACAACATAAACAGTCCACCTGTCTGTGATTAATGTTCCCTTAGAAGCAATGTAACAATCCCATTGTGTTCTCTCTTCCTTATGGTCTCTTCCTATGCCTTTAGCCATTTACTATTATAAACACTACTGATCGTAGTCCTTGTGTTACTATCAAGACATCAGTAGGACTGTTCATATGTGCTACCTGTGGTAGCTAGTGGTCACAGAATTGTAATTTCCTCAGGCAGGACCTTTTGGCTTAACTGTAAAATGCTATGGACATTAGTGACAACTCACTAGCTACCAAGAAACAATGTGACCATCTTTTTGGTTTGTGCTTGTATGGTGTTAGGTTCAGTGGTGTCCTAGTCTATGGCTAAGGCTTATTGGTCCAAATGCTGTAGAGACAAGAAGATACGAAATGTGTTTTGTGCTGTGCAGCAGATACCATCATTCCATACCACTATTTGTTCCCCATGTCATTGCTGATAGCATGGGAAGCTTACACTGGGGATTTCTGGATATTCAAGTGATGACTTGACCCCTGCATTTGCTATTTGTGAACTATAGTCCCTATTCTGTTAGATCTAACATCATCTGTTGGATATAAATCTGCCTATTGAAAACTTGTTTTTCCATTAATACATAGCATTAACTGGGAGATTTTTTTTCTCTTTATTTTTGGGTATCTGGCTGATAACATGGAGCTAATGAATACCTTTTAATTACATGTGGAATGGTTTAACTTCTATTCACTGTTTTCCTTGAGTGAGTTTCAGTAATGCTTTACTGTTTACAGCTCAGACTGAATGTTTCCTTCTCTTTGTGGCAGTTATGGCCTCTGAGGAGGAAGAGCTGGTTGCCATGGAAGTGGGGTCACCACCCATCCCAAAGAAGAGTACATCAGCTGGGCAGCTGGATCCGACTCCAAGCAGAATAGGGACCAAACTGTCTCCTGAGCCGCCTGGAAACAAGCCAGACCCCCAGGATTCCAAAAGTGAGTGTTTTCTGGTAATGGCTCAACTTCATCCTGTATTTCTGCTCCATAGCTTCTCCTGTTGAGGTGGAAACACTTTCTCAGCTTTTTCAGAGGAACCCCAGGAACCCTGCTTTTTATTCTTTGTTGCATGGAATTTTTTTTTAATTAAGCTTTTTTGTACATGAACAAATTATTAACCAAAGTTATGACTTACAAGGCATCTTGCAGTCATGAACCAGCACTCAAGAATGGTCCTACAATAGCAAGTCAGAGGGTGTGACTAAATGGAAAGCTATCCATAAAGAGAAAACTCTATTGTGTTGAATTATTGGTAATTACACCCACTGTGTGCCAGTCACTTTCCAAAACTTTGAGAAGGATGGTCTCGTTGCCAAGAATTAAGAACAGGGAAGGCTTTTATTGCTTAATTGTTACCCAGACTCCACATTCCTGCTTTTATTCCTGTCTGTGATTTGATAGACAGCAAGTCATGTTAAAAATAAATGAAAATGCCTTGCATATGTCTGTTTCCCTGTTGCCCAGAACTGTGGAGCATTGTCATTGATGTGGGAAGGTTCTTGCAGTTCAGACTTCTTCCAACCCCATCATTACTGGGGAAAGAGACTCTCTGGGGTGTGAGCAGGTGGAATTTTCAAGTAATCTCTCTTAAAAGCACTGGACAAGCATCGTTGAGTTCTATTGAAATCCTTCTTCATTCAAAACAGCATCAAACATGCCCTCTTTGAGAAAGGAAAGGAGCTGGCAGGCCAGCTGGGCCTCTGCGCCTGGTCACTGGGTGGGATGATAGAATGAAAGGAGTCATGTTGACAACTTGCCATGAGCTGAAGGGCTGGCTCTAATATGAGTATATTGGAGGGGATTGCTGCCAACCTTGTTTTCAGTACTCTAATGTGGGCTAGAAGTCCCAGACTGCAGAACGTGATTTTGATCAGAGCAGTCATGAACAGTTTGCCAAACAACACAGATTGTGATGGAACATTGCATAGCCCCTTAGGCTATCTGTTCCACTGTGTTGCCAAGCAGGATAGTTCCTTGATGCCTTCAGTTCCCCAAATGTGGGTTTGTCCAACACCGTAGCAGGAGGCTGCATGATCAGGAAGAGTTTCCTCATGTCTGTCCTGAATTCCTGCCCTTACTGGAAGATATTGCTTTAGTTACAGTCCCTTACAGCTTTGTAAATGATTCCTCACTAACCTGGGTGTTTGTACCTTTCAGGTGTCTTTAAGCAATTATGTCTTTTCTCTGTCCTTTTTAGAGCTCACTTAAACAGTCTGCCTGACTTCCGTCCCTCCAGCTCCTCTGTCTTCTCCTGTGTCTGGGTTTGCTGCTGATGAGATGCCTAGAAATGTACACAGGGTGTTAGCTCAGTTTGCACCGTATCTCTGATTGTAGGTCACAAAGAGGGCCAGGCACTGCACAGAGCAGCAGAAACTCTAGGGTCCATTTTGAAAAGGAATATGAGTGCTTCTGAAAACATCTCTGGCCTGAGAATTATACTGTAATCTAAGAAAACAATACCATGAAAGAAAAACAGTCCTGGTTTGGCAAAGCCCTGGCTGGGATGATTTAGTTGGGGTTGGGCCTGCTTTTAGCAGGGGCTAGACTCAATGACCTGCTGAGGTCTCTTCCACCCCTGGGATTCTATGTGAGTGGGAAAGGAGTGCAAGGTCAGCAGCAAAGTTAACAGCTACAGAGAGGAGACCAAGATCTGCTGTCCTGTTTCTGCCATATCACACTGTGGGCTTGTGCCTGATGTGTCACCCACTTCTTCTCATTCCCAGGTTATTGCTGGTTATTGCATTACACAGAGGCCTTGGTCAGGCTTTAATGTGCTAGGCACTCTACAGGCAAGTGGCCCAAAGGCAGTCCCAGCACCTGAGTGCCCCCAGTTCAGGGTTCAGAGAGGGGGCAACAAGGCAAAAGGAAAAATTGGTATATTTGCACAAGCAGTCTTGGGAGTAGTTACAGTAGTTTAGAATTGCACTTTGGAATGGGGATTGCTTCCGGGCATTGAGGACAAGGGAGCCTGGCATGAGCCATGAGTGATCATGCGCTGCATCTTGTGAAGCCTTGTGCCTCACTAACAGCTGCTCTTCTTTTTCAGCTCAAAACCTCACAACGTGCGAGGTCTGTGGTGCCTGCTTTGAGACCCGCAAAGGGCTATCCAGCCATGCTCGTTCCCACCTGCGGCAACTTGGTGTGGCAGAGTCTGAGAGCAGCGGAGCTCCCATCGACTTGCTCTATGAACTGATGAAGCAGAAGGGCAAACCTGACAGCAGCCCAATGTCCCCAGCCCTCAGCAAAAAATCCAGCTCCCCCAAAGAAGGCACAGGCAGCTCCCCACGGCCAACACTGCTGTCTCTCAGCAAGACAGGCGACCGCTCACCAGAGCCCTCCGTGAACAAAGCAATCAAGTCCCCACCAGGCTTCTCCTCAAAGGGCCTGTCACAGCCAGGATCCCCCATCCTTAAGAAAGTGCCACCCACGCTCTCGGGATCCCCCTCTCTGAAAAACCCTGAGGACAAGACCCCAAAGCTGTCCCTGAGCCCCTTGCAGAGCTCTCCGAAAGCACAGTGGCCACAACCCGAGGAGGAAGGGCCTTTAAATCTAAGTGAGTCTCTCTACCTTTAGTGGTCCCCACTAGATGTGTGGCAAGAGAGCTGAGTGTGTGGGAAGTTGCTGCCCCAAACTCGATGCTGCCGGCTTGTTGGGTAACCTGCTACAAGGTGTCTCTGCACTACCCTGTGCAGAGAATGGGTGAGGGCTCTCTATTTCAGCCAGGGGTGGGACTCAGTTTAGCAGTCAGCAGTTTCCCAGTGAGGTCCTGTAGGGCTGCTGCTGTCTAACTTGGATATGCCTTGCAAATATCCACAGGGCAGTGAATCCAGCCCGGTTCTGGGCTGCACTTTGTCTTGCAGAAAAGCGTATGGCTCCTTTCTGCTCTCTGGAGGAGAAGTGCTAATCAGAGCTCATTGTGGGAGATGATTGTCATCTGTTTCTGATTTAAGTGGTGTGCGTATCTTCGCTCCTCCTCTGCCCAAAGTCAGTGCCCCTGCTACACTGACCGCTCTCCATGGCCCTCGGCAGCTCCTACCACATTTCTCTCCAGCCAGAAAGTGGAGCAGGCCACCTCCTGTGTGTGTTTGTACCAGGGCAGCCAAATTGGTTGTCCATCTTGCTATTTCTCTCCGTGTGTGCACCAGCCATCACACCAGTCCTGTTTGGGGAGCTAAGCAAGTCTGTAAGCCATGTGCCTGATCCTATGTTCTGGGATAGTTCTCAGAAGGAACTGTCCTGGAAGATGTCCTGCTGCCTTCCAACTTCAATCCAAGACTCTGTATAGCTGTTCCCTGCAATGCCCTGTATCTGTTGGGAAGCAAAGGGCATTCTGGGATACAACAGCCCATCCTTAGTCTGACTTAACTTTGCCAACTGACTAGTTTTCCTTTTCTATAAAATTTGAGCTGAGATACTTCCCCCCCCCTCCAGCCAGACTGAGGCAGTGCAGGGATTGATCAGTGCGGCATGATTGAGTTCTGAGAAGACTCTTCAATTCTGCAGAGAAAGCACAGGTGGATTTTCTCGGCAGCTCTTGTCTAAACTGGGTTGCAGCAGTTGAATGTCAACTCTGAGCGAGAGGTGAAGCATCAAGTGCTGACTGCTTGTGGAATTAGCAACTGGAAATAGTCTTAAATGTACACAACGAATTACCCATTGCTCCTCCAGCCCACATACATGCACCACACTCCTTGCGAGGACTCCTGTGTCAGGGCAGTCCATTGATTTACACAGTGTGAATGCTGCCATATCTAAGCTAAGCAGAGTGTGGTTTGGAGCAGAATATCAAGTTTAATATTCCTCTTCTAGGTTTTGTAAATAACAGTAGTTCTGATCTGACAGAACTGGACTGAACTCCTCTCTCGGAAGTGGGTAGCAGCAGCACAAGCTGTTGCATAGTCCCCTGTTCCCAGGGTCTCATCTCACCTGGGATGATCTTTAGCACTAAAAGGGAGTTTGATGTCTCAGGCACATCCAAAGCACATCCTCAGTAGCACCTGTTTGTGCTGGTGTGCTTTATTATTGTCCATTTGGATCGGGGCTTTCACAGACCAGCCATCCTAGCCAGGCCCCTACAGGCAAAGAGTTCCATGTCTCAGTCTCCCTTGCTGTTGTTCATCAAGGTTTGTGTCATTCCAAATGGTCAGCTGACCTTTATCTATCACTTTAGTGAACTCATCCACAGCCTAGTTTACCTGAGCACTGAAGCCCTGAATCCATTCTGATTTAGATGTGGTTGATTCTGCTGCTCTTGTTCTGCTGAAAGAAACAATTGTGAAAGTGACGGTCTCATGCCCTGGCATCCTCGTGTCTCAATCCTCTTCTGCCCAGTTACAACAACCAAGCCTAGATTTCTCAGTTATGCAAGTCATTGAGATGGCAGTTGGCCCATGTGTTAGCCTTCATGTAGGCTGCTGGGGTCTGGCTGGTCAATCTGAGCTCAGCCATTTTGGGAGTAGCCAGCCGTATACTTGAGTGCAGATTTCAAACCAAGAAGTTTGCCATTACCTTGTCATCTTATGTGCTTGCTTGACATTGATAGACTTGCACAGAAGAGACTGCTACTGTAAGTGCATGTGGCAGTTTGTCTGCAGAAATTTTGCATGAACTTTGTGAGCTTTTAATGATCAACACACCAGTTCTGCATGTGCTCAGTAACGACATTCTGGTCTTCACTCTCAGCCATTCAAGTGAGGAGTCTTTCCCAGTGCCTCAGAAAGCCCTATCCCTTGTTAATCTCGCCTTGCCTCCTGTGGGATGGCCTTGCAGAAGTCACCAACTTCTGGAGATGAAATCCCTTTTAAAAATCAGATTGCGTCTAAAATGAGGTCTGCAGTATTCTCTACTACTTAGCAGGGACAGAGGAAGGAGAATGCCTGAAGCTGGTTGTATTTGGTTCTGTACCAGTGTCGACATTGCACAGCAAGCATGAGGAGTCTGTGTCCCCAGCATGGTTTTAAGGTTTGCTATTGCAAACAGCTGGGGCTAGGGTACACCAGGCATTAGCACTTACCTGAAAGTTTGGTTTGTAGTCCCATCCAGTTGCAAAATGTTGGACTTTAAAATCATTCCATTCTGATTATCTTCCTGCTGTTTCCCCATGTGAAATCTTACCCAATTATAGCAGCCGGTACCATTGGGGTCACCTAGAGCTGAAACTAGAGCCTTATGCCATCTGACACTTTGGCGTTCCAGCTTTCAAATGGCGTAAAGTGCTAATCTGTGAATCTAGTGATTCCTGGCATGTTGGCTATTGAAGTGATATGGGAAGGACTGCTTAGCTGAAGGAGCAACACATAGGTTTTCAGGAATGGTAACATTCTCCAGAGACTGCTCCTGGGCCAGCGAACAGGAAATAAGAGGTTGATCCCTGGTTACTGTACGCAGCCTTTGGCTACCACCTTCTAAAGCTGCTTGGCACATGTGGTAAATGGAGACACAGAAATGATGAAGTTCTGAAAGTCAAAGTTTTTGATGGAATTCCAGCATAACCCCCAGGGAACTGCCACAGCAGTGCTGCCTGGGCCAGCGTGAAAATGTACCTTTCCTTTAGGGCTTCCAGTTTAAAATCGCTAGAGACTGAAGCGTATATCCTCTTCATTGGAGAAACAACCCAGGCCACTTGAACCAAGTCCCTATTGGGTTGTAACTGGTGCTTGAAAGACATTTTCAGTGACCGTATGTATTATGATCAATGTGTTTTCTTTCCGCAGCTGTAGATAGTGACTCGGGCAAAGACATTGACTGCCAGTTATGTGGTGCCTGGTTTGAAACCAGAAAGGGGTTATCGAGTCATGCTAGAGCCCACCTGAGACACCTGGGAGTGAATGATCCAGATGCCAAAGGCTCTCCAATTGATGTTTTAAATGACCTCATCCAAAGTGAAGACTTCAAAAGCCGTCTTTCCTCTCTCCTCCCTAGTGAGAGAAAATCATTAGTGGAGGCTGGGAGCTTGGACAGACCCAGCCCCAAGAGCACAGCTGCAGCATCACCTGCAACAGGCATGAAACAACCACCAAGGCCTTTGGGCAAACAGCCAGCCATCCTCTCACCTCACTCCCTTCCACCATCCAAGAAACTGAAGCCACAAACGCACAGGTTGTCAGCTGAGGCCAATCTGCACAGAAAACAGGGCCTTTCCTCCAGCGCGTACTGGGCTTCAGATGCTGGGATGTCTCCACTCAACCTCTGTAGGTTCTCTCTCATCACTGCTTCCTCTTCCCTCCTCCTCTCCCCCTTGTTTACATTGAGCAAGGCCTGGTGCCACTCCCTATCATGGCTTCACCGTAGTGTGGCTAACGCAGGGAACTGGACATCAAGACTCCTGGGTTCTGTTCCCAGTGCTGGGATGGAGTGTAGACCAGGAGCTTGGGAGTCAGGATTCCTGGGTTCTGTGTCAGAGCAATGACAGAGAATCAGCTGGGCTCTTGGTCACACCCCTTTTGGTTTTCCTTTTCCCCATAAAGTGCTCTCTCCTACCACTTTCTGAGCCAGCTTCTGTGTCCTTCCTCAGTCAGGCACAATCCCTCATTCCTACTCCAGTCCTGAGTAGATAACACAGCCCAACCCTTTCCCTTCCCAGGTAACACCGGGCACCTGCTTGGGCCCCGTCAGGAATCCTCAAGTCAAATGGGTTCTGACTGCTTGGCCACCCCGGGGGGCGGGGGAGGTGGAAGACCAAGCCATTTGCTCCTCTCGTATTGCAGAATGCCTGTTGTCTTGTGCAGACTGAGCTATCTTGGTACTGCTTGATAGACAGGAACTGCTGAATTTTCTAGGGAACTCAGAGGCCTAACCTTACCGTGTGTCATGGTGACTTGGTGCCTGAACCCTGCTAGAAAGCCCAGGGCTGTGTGTTTTCATCTTGGGTTGAAATTGCCCTGCCTGTCCTTGGCAGCAGGGGAATCAGCCTCTCTTGTCCTTTCATTCCAGGCTACTATTCATCAAGTCTGGGTGGGGGTTTCTGTTTCTATTCTCCCCTTAACTTGGTGCAAAAAAGGGGGTGGGTTCTGCTTTCCCCTCCAAACGGGGAGGGATAATAAAGACTGAGGTTAGTTTGTGCACTCTCTTCTCTATAAACTGGTGATGTAATGCTGATTGGCTGCTAAGCTTTCCCCATTTCAAGCAGCCTGTAAGACAATTTGTAAATTGCATCCACTCACCGCTAAGCATTTACCTCCAGGAAATTGCATGGCTCAGACCGCAGCTTGCTTATGGTGGCAAAAATATATATACTGCTTCATGTTTTTATTCCTCTTGCTCCTTCCAAGCACGCACTGTGAAATCAGGATTCCTGGATCACACTGCAGGCAGGAGATCTGCAGAAGCCAAGGGGAAATGGGGTTAAGATCCATTGTGTTTGAAAGAAAAGTGCTCAGCATTTTGATTAGTCCAGAGGGAACAGGACACACTTGGTGTAGCTGCTGGGTGGACAGCAAACCAGCACACAATACCTCCCTGGGTGACCAGGCTAACTAGACAGCTCATTCCAGTGTCTGTGGGAAGTAGATTCAAACAAGTGTGGAATATATGTCTTCATCCGGGCTCTAGCATGCCTGCTCGTCCCCTTCCTTCCCTCAGCATGCAACACACATGAACACCCGCCTCCAAAGCCATGGGCAAGCAGGACATGCACACAAAAGAAGACACTGAAGTAACTGTATTCTCCCAGGCCTGGACCGCAGCTCCTACTGCGACCTTTAGCCACAGTGGTGGCTGTGGCTAGGCTCACTGAGTGCCTGCTCTCTGCCCCTGCCATCAAAGCCTGCCCCATGTGCTCTGTCCTCCCTGCACTGCCCTTGTCTATCGCATTTCCCAGGGATCGTTTGATGGTTTGATTCCTTTCATTGAGATCAGCTTTGCCATTGTCTTGTCTTCTGGTGCACAGTGTGTTTGCATTGGGCTGCCCTGTTGGGGGGATTGGCCCTGCTAATATTTCAGTGCCCCAGCAGCGTAGGGCCGTGCCTGCCAAGTGCTGCAGTCAATGCACTTTACTCCTTCTTTCAGCCTCTGGATCAGAGCCTGTGCGGGACATCCGGTGCGAGTTCTGTGGCGAGTACTTCGAGAACCGGAAGGGGCTCTCCAGCCATGCCCGGTCCCATCTGCGCCAGATGGGGGTGACCGAATGGTATGTCAACGGCTCCCCTATCGACACACTGCGGGAGATCCTCAAACGCAGAGCTCAGTCCCGGGGCAGCACCACAAATCCACCAACCCCAGGGCACAAAGCCATGACCAAGACCGTCATCGGCAACATGGGATCGCTGGAGCTCCGCAACCCAGGAGAAATTCATGTGCCCTCCATGCCCAAGAAGGTTCAGCAGCCAGGGAGTCCCATGGGACACTCTCCTACCTCCTCCCCACCCCCAACAGCCAGGAAGATGTTTCCAGGGATGGCGCCTCCCTCTTTTCAGAAGAAGCTGAAACAAGACCAAATGAGAATGGAGATCAAGCGAGAGATGATGTCTGGGAACCTCCATGGTGAGCCCCATCCGTCCGACAGGGCCTGGTCTCCACGGGAAGAGCTGTCCCCTCTGAACCTCTGTAAGTGTGAGCAGCAACATTCCTGCCAGCATGGGGGGTGACCGAGCTCAGTGATCGCCTGCCGTAGTAGGCAAGAGCAGGGGAGGGAGGAGGAGAGAACACAGCAGTGTTGGGCTACAGCAGCGGGCTGGGAGTCAGGACTCCTGCGATTGGTTCCCAGCTCTGCCACTGATCACTCTGGGCACATTGGTTCCCTGGCTGTTAATTGGGAACAACACTTCTCTCTCATGGGGGGTATGTGACAGTGGTGGAAACGTAGTTTGGGATCCTCAGGTGCCATACTGCTGGGTGTCAGGGATAGAAGGCTGCAGTAACCTTGGTTGGTAGATCTGCAGCATGCGGGTTATGGGGTGGTGCCAGTCTGAGGACTCCAGCTGGGCTGCCACTTGGGGGGCTCGAGGCACTCCTTTCTCCATCTCTGCCCCTGCAGCCTCCCGTGCTGACCCTGTGAGAGACATCCGGTGTGAGTTCTGCGGCGAGTTCTTCGAGAACCGGAAGGGGCTGTCCAGCCATGCCCGGTCCCACCTGCGCCAGATGGGTGTGACTGAATGGTCTGTCAATGGCTCCCCCATTGACACACTGCGGGAGATCCTCAAGAAGAAGTCTAAGCCCTGTATGATCAAGAAGGAGCCCCATGCTTCCAGCATAGAGTCCCTCAAGCCAATGGCCGAGGAAGGTGCAGTTCCCAAATCCCCTGGGAAAATGCTGCAGGCCATGTCCCTCCCCTCTCTGGGTGGAAGGACGGGGAAGCCTAACCCTGGAGGTTCTAGTCTCAGCAGGGAGATCCCACTCTCGCCACTCACCAGCAAACCCCACGGGGGCTTCCTGACTCCTATCTCCACAAAGCGGCCACTGCAGGAGGAGCGGCTTGGGGGCCATGGTGAAGTCAAGCAGAAGACCTACATCCAGACCGAGCTCCCCTTCAAAGCCAAGGCGGCTCATGACAAGCCCGCACACACATGTAAGTGGGGCTGGGGGGAGGGAGAGATCTGAGGCATGGCCCCATCCTGGTGGGGGAGAAGGCAAAGAGCCCTACAGTAGAGAGCCATGCCAGGGCCCCGTGGACGGGTGGAAAGCTGTGCTGGGGTGTTTAACATTTTCCAGCACTGAGAGATTTCCTGATTCATTCTCTCCTTTGCTGCCCCATGCCCAGGAACCAAGAGAGCAGAAGGGGTCTGGGGAGTCCACTGCTCCGAGCTTTTCATCTGGTGCCACAAAGCTGCAGGTTGCACGAGCAGCGTGCCTAGTACTAGAGGAAGTTCTGAGTCCTTACCCGTGCATATCTACACTGAACCTGGAAGTGGCTTTCCAGCACAGGTAGACAGATACGCTAGCTCTGCTGAAGCTCACAACAGCAGTGCAATTGGGTTTGCACAGGCAATGGCTTGAGCTAGACACTTGGATACACACTTGCCTTGACTATCTGGTATACCCAGATGGCTAGTTGGAGCTGACCACCTGGGCTATTTGGGGCTACACCACTGTAAACATAAGACCAACCAGACTTGGTCAGGCCAAAGGTCTGTCTAGCCCAGTATCCTGTCTCTCAACAGTGGCCAATATCAGGTGCCCCTGAGGGAGTGAACAGAACAGGCAATTGTCAAGTAATCCATCCTCTGTTGTGTTAAGCATTTCCTTTTATTTGTTTTAAACCTGATGCCTATTAATTTCATTTGGTGCCCCCCTAATTCTTGTACTCTGGGAAAGGAGTGAATAGCTCTTTTTTATTGTCTTTCTCTAAGATAGTCATGATTTTAGAAACCTCTATTATATTCCACTTAATCATCAATTTTCTATGTTGGAAAGTCCCATTTTAGTAATCCCTCCTCATATGGCAGCCATTCCGTACCCCGAATGATTTTTGTCGCCCTTTTCTGAACGTTTACTAATGCCAATATATCTTTTCCACACATGCACACAGTATTCAAGATGTGGGAATACCATGGATTTATTTAGAAGCAATAAGATATTCTCTGTCTTAGTCTCCATCCCTTTCTTAATGATTCCAAAGCTCCAGGGAGTAGCCTGCTTTTTTTTTTTTGTTACTACCGCTGCACATTGAGTGGATGTTTTCAGAGAACTATCTAAAATTTCTCCCTTAAGTGGTATCAGCTAATTTAGCTCCCCTCATTTTCTGTGTAGAGTTAGGATTATGTTTTCCAATATGCATTACTTTGCATTTATCAACTTTGAATTTTATCCATCATTTTGTTGCCCAGTCACCTAGTTTTGTGAGCTCCTTTTGAAGCTCTGGTCTGCTTTGGTCTTAACTATCTTGAGCAGTTTAGTATCATCTACAGATTTTGCCACCTCACTGTTTACTTCCTTTCCAGATCATTTATGAATACGTTGATTAGGATTGGTATTAGTACAGACCCCTGCAGGACACCACTAGTTACTTTTGTCCATTCTGAAATGTGACCGTCTATTCCTACCCTTTGTTTCCTGTCTTCTAACCAGTTATCAGACCATGAGAGGATATTATTATTATTATTTATCTTATTAATTTATTCCCAACCCTCCTATCCCATCCCATGACAACTTACTTAACTTTAAGAGCCTTTGGTGAGGGATCTTGTCAAAGGCTTTCTGGAAATCTAAGTATACTATATCCACTGAATCCCCCTTGTCCACTTGCTTGTTGATGCCCTCAGAGAATTCTATTGGTCAGACATGATTTCTCTTTACAAAAAACATGTTGACTCTGTCCCCAATAAATCATGTTCATCTGTGTGTCTGATAATTCCATTCTTAATTATGGTTTCAACCAGTTTGCCTGGTACTGAAGTTAGACTTACTGGCCTATAATTGCCAGGATCACCCCTAGCGCCCTTTTTAAGAATTGGTGTCACATTAGCTATTCTCCACTTATTTGGTACAGAAGTAGATTTAAATGACAAGTTACAAACCTCAGTTAGTATTTCTGCTATTTCACATTTGAGTTCCTTCAGAATTCTTGGGTGAGTGCCACCTGGTCCAGGTGACTTATTATTATTTAGCTTATTAATTTATTCCCAACGCTCCTGTAATGACACCTTAACCTTCGACCATTCCTCAGATTTGCCTAAAAAGAATGCCTCTGGTTTGAGAATCTCCCTCTCACCTTCACTCCTGAAGACTGATGCAAATAATTCATTTTATTTCTACACAATGACCTTATTGTCCTGGAGTGCTCCTTTAGCATCTTGATCATCCAGTGGCCCCACTGGTTGTGTAGCAGGCTTCCTGCTTATGATGTGTTTAAAAGAATTGCTATTACTTCTTGAGTTTTGACTAGCTGTTCTTCAAATTCCTTTTTGACCTTCTTAATTATATTTTTACACTTCATTTGCCAGTGTTTATGCTCCTTTCTATTTTCCTTACTAGGATTTAACTTCCACTTTTAAACGCCTTTTTATTTCACACTGCTTCATTTAGTTGGTTGTTAAGCCATGGTGATGCTTTTTTGGTTCTCTTACTATGGTTTTTAAATAAGCATTTACATTGAGCTTCTATTGTGGTGGCTTTGAAAAGTTTCCATGCAGCTTGCTTTTTGCACTGTCCTTTTAATTTCTGTTTAATTAGTCTCTTCATTTTGGTGCAGTTCCCCTTTCTGAAATTAAAAGTCACAGTGTTGGACTGCTGTGGTGTTTTTCCCACCACAGAGATGTTAAGTTGAATTATATTATAGTCACTATTTCCAAGCAGTCCAGCCATATTCACCTCTTTGCCAAGATCCTATGCTGTACCGAGTATTGTAGGTGCCAGAACCAGCTGCTCCAAGAAGCGGTCATGTAAGATGTCAACATTTTATCTCTGCATCCCGTCCTGAGGTGATGTGTACCCAGTCAATTTATGGATAGTTGAAATCTCCCATTATTCGAGTTTATTTTTATAGCCTCTCTAATCTTCTTTAGCATTTCAAGGCCATTATCACCATCCTGGTTAAATGATCCATAATTAATCCCTACTGCTAATGGGATTTATTTATCTTACTAGAGGATTTACCTGGCATTGCTTCGGCCTTAACTAGGGATGTAAAAAGTTAACTGATAGGGGCCGGAGCACCGGGCAGAGGGCTGTTGCAGCCCTGCGTGACCTGCTGGAGCAGCCCCTGCCTGTGGCATGCCCAGCCGGCCCTCCCCCACCCCCACCCCCACCATATGTTACACACCCTAGATTACATGTACTGTGGGCTCGGTAATATAAAGCTTTTTAGTGGTTATACAGTTACATTTTTAACCTCATTTTTCATCCCTGTCCTTAACTCAAGTTACTTTTGTTTTTCTTCTTTTAAATCATTGCTCTGGAGTGGGGCTGGGGATGAAGGGCTCAGTTTGCATGCTGCCCTTGGGAGAGCGGGCTGCCCCAACTCCCTCTCACCTCACCAGCTTGGGGCCAGGTGAGAAGTGCTTCTCTATGGCCGCTGCAGCTCCAGCGGGCACAGCCAATGGGGGGGGTGCATGTCTCCCGGCTGGGAGGGAAACACACACAATATAACCATTCCTGCTACCAGACCCCTCCCTTTCTTTTTGATGAGAAACAGTCTAATTCCAGTCATGTCCCATTGTCTTGGCACGACCAATTCCATGCCTTGCTTTAAGCAATGAGAAGAGGAAGATGCATTCCAGATTTGGTGGTCCTGCTCTTATTTAGGAGGAGATGAACAAACAGACTCTCAGAAGCGACAAGGAGTCCTGTGGCACTTTATAGACTAACAGATTGATTGGAGCATAAGCTTTCGTGGGCAAAGACCCACTTCGTCAGATGCATGTAATGGAAATTTCAGAGGCAGGTATAAATATACAGGCATAAGAAAAGAGTATCAATCAAAAGTAACGCTAGAGATAACGAGGTCAGTTCAGTCAGGGAGGATGAGGCCCACTTCTGGCAGCTGATGTGGAGGTGTGAACACCAAGAAAGGAAAAACTGCTTTTGTAGTTGACTATCCATTCACAGTCTTTGTTTAATCCTAAAATGATGGTGTCAAATTTGCAGATGAACTGTAGCTCAACAGTTTCTCTTTGAAGTCTGTTCTTGATTTTTTATTTTTTTTTGATGGACAGATGCACATTTCTAAAATATATGAGACTATGGCATGGAATTACTACACATAGGGCTCCTATGGAACAGTTTGGTTTGCTGAAGATTTTTACTTAATTTGATTTACATCATTTGCTTTCCTTCACATATAGTGCCACTCCCTCAGCAGCATGACCTGTTCTGTCCTGATATATTTTGTCCCGTGGTATTACTGTCCCCCATTGATTATCCTCATTCCACCAAGTTCCTGTGATGTCTAATATATCAATATGCTCATTCAAGGCACTCTAGTTCACCCATCTTATGATTTAGACTTCTAGTGTTTGTATACAAGCTCTTTAAAAACTTGTCACTTTCTAGCTGTCTGCCGTTACATGATGTGATTGAATGGGACTTTTTTATTTGACTGTTTCTTATCAGATCTTACCCAGCCCAATCAGAGCTAGCACATGCCTGTCTACCTGCACTGGGAAGTATCCTCCCAGAGCAGACCAGCCCTCAGAGGGAGCTGGCTGAGCTCCAGTGTGACCACCCGATGGCACAGGCAGTTTAGCCCCTCTCATGGCAGGGAGCAATCTGCTTCTTCCTGCTGGATCCTAGTGCTTCAGTGTGTCTCTGCCTTCCTGCTGCTGGGTGGTGCCCGCCTGCCTGCCAACTGCTGCCTAGGCCCCTCGCAAGCTTTCACTCCCTGCTCTCTTCCTAGCCAGTGAAGCCTGCTGCGAGCTCTGCGGCCTCTACTTCGAGAACCGCAAGGCACTAGCCAGCCATGCCCGGGCTCATCTGCGGCAGTTTGGTGTGACTGAGTGGTGTGTGAATGGCTCCCCCATCGAGACGCTGAGCGAGTGGATCAAGCACAGGCCTCAGAAGGCCGGAGCCTATCGCAGCTACATCCAGGGGGGCCGGCCCTTCACCAAAAAGTTCCGCAATTCATCCCACTCACGGGAGCAGGACGGCCCGGGGAAGAGGCTGCCCCTGGGCCTGCAGCCGGGCGCTGTGGCGCTTATGAGCAAGAGCCTAGTGGGTGAGATGGGACACAACGAGCCTGGCAAACTTCTGGATGGGGGCAGTAGCAGCGAGCGACCCATGGTCACCTCTCCGCTGTCGCTGGTGAAGGTGGAGGAGCATCGCCAGAACATCAACAGTGAGTTAGAAGCAGCCGCTTGTTGCCTGGGGGCTCCCTCGGGGTGCTGTAGGCTGACAAAGCCTGGGAGACCCTCGTCTGGCTCTTGCACCTCCTGCGCTTCCCCCAGAGAGGGAGGAAGGGAAGGGAGGGAAGGATTAGCCCACAGGATTAGCCCATCCTGTGTTCCTTGTCCCCCCCTCTCCCTCAAAGCCAATCCACTGTGTGATGTTGGAGGAGGAGAGGTGGGATCCATGGGTGGTGGGTGAAGCTTCCTCTTGGGGAGGCTACCTCTCTGCCCTGCCTCTTCTGGCCGAGCCCATGGCCCTACTTGCTGTTCTCCAAGCCCTCCCCAGGGGGTGAGAGCTCAATCAGGGCCACAGGCAGGGGATGAGAGCTTGTCGCCGGCCAGGACCACGGTGGACCGTTCAACCCTGGCTAGAGCCCCAGGCCAAGAGTCCCTCCCTGCTTCCATCCGTGGCCTTCCTGTCCATGTCCCCATCCCCATTCCAGTCCCTCTTCCCTCTGAGCCCCTTCACTCCTTTCTGTCCCTCCCACTGCAGCCCCAGGACTGAAAGAGCTCTGTGTCCCCACTGCAGTGGGGGAGAGATTTCTGGGGTCCCAAATTAGCCCAGGCCCTTGGCCACAGGTCCCGTGGTCCCATGTGGTAATCTGCCACTGGTTCAACCACTTTTCTCAGGCAGCAGGAGGTTTGTGGGCGGTCAAGCCTCCATTCCACATGATGCCTGTGGTGAGATCATACAGCCAGTCTCTGGGATGGGGTGCAGAGGTCTTATCAAGAAGGTGGAGTTTAGTAAACTCAGGGAGTTGGTAGGTAAGATTCTACGGAAAGCAAATCTCAGGGGAAAAGCAATTGATAACAGTTGTGAGTTTTCCAAAGCGCACAAGAGCGAACTATCCCACTGTGTAGGAAAGAGAGGAGGTATCACACAAGACCACTCTGGTTCCCAGGAGATCTTTGATCTAAAAAGAAAGAATCCTACAAAAGATGGAAACTGGCTCAAATTACAAAGGATGAATATAAACAAATAGCACAAGTACATTGGGACAAAGTTAGACAGGCCAAGGCACAAAATGAGCTCAAACTTGCTAGAAACATAAAAGGGAAACAAGAAAACATTCTACAAATGCGTTAGAAGCAAGAGGAAGACTAAGGACAAGTAGGATCATTACTGAATCGGGGGGGGGGGAAATAACAACAAAAGTGGAAATGGCAGAGATGCTTAATGACTTTGTTTCAGTTTTCACCAAGAAGGCTGATGGCAATTGAACATCTAATATAGTGAATGCCAGTGAATATAAGGTGGGATCAGGCTAAAACAGAAAAAGAACAAGTTAAAAATACCTTGGACAAATTAGATGTTTTCAAGTCACCAGGGCCTGATGAAATGCATCCTAGAATGTGCAAGGAGCTGACTGAGGAGCAATCTGAGCCATGATCTTTGAAAAGTCATGGAAGATGGGAGAGATTCCAGAAGACTGGAAAGGGCAAATATAGTGTCCATCTATAAAAATGAAACAAGGACAACCTGGGGAATTACAGACCAGTCAGCTTAATTTATATACCTGGAAAGATAATAGAGCGAAAGCAATCAATGTGCAAACATCTGGAAGAAGATAAGGTAATAAGTAACAGTCGGCATGGATTTGTCAAGAACAAATCCAGTCAAACCAAACTGATAGTTTCCTTCGATAGGGTAACAAGGCTTGTGGATGAGGGGAAGCAGCAGATGTCATATAGCTTAACTTTACTAAAGCTTTTGAAACTGCCTCCCATGACCTCATAAATATAACACAGTTGCAAAAATGGCAGACATAGTTCTGAGATGTATTAGAAGGAGTCCCGTAAGCAAGACACAAGAAGTCATTCTTCTTCTTTGCCCTGATTGGGCCTCAACTGGAGTACTGTGTCCATTTGTGGGTGCCATCTTTCAGGACCGATGTGGACAAGTTGGAAGAAGCCTGGAAAAGAGCAACAAAAGGTCTAGAAAGCATGACCTATGAGGGGAAAAAATGGGTTTGTATAGCCTAGAGAAGAAAATATTGGGAGGGGACATAACCCTTTTCAAGTACATAAAAAGTTGTTACCAGAAGGAGGGAGGAAAATTGTTGTTTTAAATCTCTGAGGATGTGTCTACACACAATTCTTATTTCGGGAGAAGGATGCAAATAGCGCTGCACATTTGCATACTTCCTCCAGTTATTTTTTGGAAGATGCTCTTCCGGTATTTACCCGTGTCTACACGTGGCCGAATTTCAAAATAAACTCCTTATTTCTCCTACAATAGGGGTTTATTTCAAAATCCGGCCACATGTAGACACAGGTAAATACCGGAAGAGCGTCTTCCAGAAAAAAACCCCGAGGAAGTATGCAAATGTGCAGCTCTATCGAAATAAAAATTGTGTGTTAACATACCCTGAGAGTAGGATAAGAAGCAATGGGCTTAAATCACAGCAAGGGAGGTTTAGTTTAGACTTTAGGAAAAACATAACAGTCAGGGTGGTCAAGCACTGGAATAAATTGCCTGGTGAGGTTGTGGAATCTCCATCACTGGAGCTATTTAAGAGCAGGTTAGACAGACACCTGCCAGGGATGTCTAGATAATACCAAGTGCACAGAGGACTGAAGTAATGACCTCTCGATGTCCCTTCCTGTTCTATGATTCAGTGAATCTTGTGGCCTGTGATGCTGTGTTCTGAAAATGCCTCTTCTGCCCTAGAGTTTGAACGAAGACAAGCCAAACCTCCAGAGACTCCCCTCTCCCGAGAGGAGGAGGCCAGCGACTTCCAGCAAAAAATGGAGGAGACTCGCCAGCCTCCTCCCAGGATGAGACCGGTGCCGTCACTGGTCCCCAGGCCTCCGCAAACCTCCTTGGTGAAGTTTGTGGGTAACATCTACACTCTGAAGTGCAGGTATGTCTGCAGTGAAGGATCCATGCTCCCAATCTGGTGTGTTAGATGGCAGCCAGTCCCCTGCACCTCTCAAGGGCAGTGACAGTGCAGTAGAGTCCCCCTGTGTGAGCCATTTGGTATCTCTTCACAATGATTCCTAATGCCAGTGGCTTTCCCTCAGCCTGCTGTTAGCGCCTTTCCTCCTGTGTATTCACAGCCAGCACCAAACAGGCCTGGCTAAGGGACCCTTCCTTTTAAATTCCTTCACAGCATTTGCCGTGTGTGGGATTTAAAGGAATGTTTGGTTTCCAGAAAGTGCTATTTCTTTCTTCAGTGCTGAGGCCAGTGGTAGCTGCTTCCCCCTACGCTGGCTTCTCTAGATGCCTGACAATCAATGCAAAGTCCTGACAGTTCATTAAGTAGATCCCCAATGTACTGCACTTGTCTGCATCACCTTTCCCCTTTGTTTGCTCCATAGAGTTGGGCTGCTGTGCCCAGAACAATGGGGCTGGTCCCAACTGAAGCCATAATAGAAATAAATAAGCAAGGTCTGATACTGTTCCCCTTTCCCCTCCCCTGGGTGTAGGTTCTGCGAGGTGGAATTCCAGGGCCCTCTCTCCATCCAGGAAGAGTGGGTGCGGCATCTCCAGCGACACATCCTTGAAATGAATTTCTCCAAAGCAGACCCCCTGCGCAGTGAGCCAGAGGCCCCCGAGGTGCAGGCCGTCGCTGAGGCCCAGTAACGGAGCCCGCTTCCCAGCGTCCCTCTGCCCCTCTATTGAACAAGCACGTTTCTAAAGGAACAAGCTGAAGGACTCTGCTGCAGATAGTTACGGAGGGGGGATAGCAAAATTCTTACTCCTGGGCTCTGCAGCCTCCTGGAGTCCAGCTGGAGTCCAGCTTCCCCTGTACTGACTCACATTGCAGGGGGGCAACATTGAGCACTACATGACACAAGACATTCTCCTGGGGGAGACGGCCATTCCAGACGGGAGCTTGGACTCAACTGGTGCTCCTATGAAGCAGGCTGCACAGAATCCTGAGACGCTTAAGCCATGCTCCCGTCGTAAAGGGAGGGTGTGAAATGAGATTTATTTTTCCCAGTTGGGAACGGGAACTCCCTGCAAAAGGGGGTGGTTGTGGGGATCCCTCTTTACTTCTAATGAATGCAGATTAGTCCAGAGACTCTGATCGCAGGGAGGGGGAGCACACATTTGCTCTGTCATGATTCAGGTTTTGATGAGAATTGCAAATGTGACAGTGCATCAGGCCATCGATAATGAGAGGGGGAGAGAGGAGAAAGCAACTCTGTGGTGGTGAATGTTGTTAATTATGTATATGGCCCTAGAGTTAATGTATATTCAATTCCTTAGACAATGATGAATTTAGTTCACGTAGTTGTCAGAGTCCATTCTGATTGGGTTGCGCTGCATGTTATCCATCCCCTTCCCCCAGACAATGCATCGTTGGTCAACTTCATCCCACTCATTAAATGGCAAGTCATGGATTTACTGATCCTCCACCTGTCTCGTCCTGTCTACATTCATTCTTTCCCTCCCCCAACTCCTTGCTCTCCAGTTGTCCTAACCATTTCACTTGAGATTGTGTAGTGCCCAGTGGTGACCCAACACTAGCGGAAGGAGTGGCGTTAGGCTACACACTGCCTTCCTGTCCTTTTTAGCCTTCGATTGTAGAATGTCTTAAGGTCTCTGCAGTGCGACCTCCTGCCCCACCAGTTTGAAGGGTGGGTGAGTAAACTCCTGACTGAGTTCAGGCATGTGAATCCCAGCCAGGTCTGTCCCAGGAGGCATGACAGCGAGTGTGGACTTCCAGGGTTCTCTGGCAAAGTTCTGAGTGCTGCTAACACTCTTCCTGCCGATTCAGACTCCAAAACAGCAACAGTGCTGGTTGCCAGCTGTCTCCAGGAGAACCTGGATGTTCTCCATGCAGCCCTGGGCGCTGTTGCTTTTTATGTCTAGCTGCATAGAACCTCGACTTTTTTAACTCTAGTTTTGTGTAGAAATAACAAGCATTCATTTTTATTTGGAATCCCAAGCTGAGCAGAGCTTGGAGGGAATTTACCTTTTAACTTTTTTCATTGGGCATATTCTGGTTATTAATGTACCTAGGAATATGTAAATTAGATTAAACTTCTCTTCTGGAAACCAAGCCAAGCACCCTACCGTGTGTGCGTTTATATTATCCAGACAGCACCCCCTTCCCCTTTCTCAGAGCTTTGTATAGAGGACCATCACAATTTGGGCAAAATTCCTGCTTTGATAGATAAACCCAGTTGGGAATTTTCTAAGAATTGTTACCTCATTATTTACTGGCCATAAAAAGTATCAGATTTCTGTACTAGCACAAAATCTCCCCCCACATATTAGTGGTTCAGAATGGAATGGCTGCAGAAGGCAACATTTAAACTAGAGTAACCAAAACCATGTCACCATAATTCATGTTTCTTCATTACCGTGAAATGCACCAGTTCTGGTCCACAGACTCTGATGCTAGAAGGGACTGCTATGACTGGTCTGGCCTCCCCATCAGAGACTGTGGAATTTTTCCCAGGAGCTGGATAAAAGCCAGGGCCGGATTAGGGGGGGGCTAGCCGGGCAGCTGCCCAGAGCGCCAACCTATGGGGGGCATCTGATGGCATCTGTAAGGGGCACCCGGCCGCACAGTGCCCCTTACAGCTGCCATCAGGCACCGCACGCCCAGGGCCAGGGGTTGAGCAGCACCCCTTATAGCTGCCATCAGGCGCCGCTCACCCGATCGCAGCTGTAAGGTGCACAGCACGCCGGGGGGTGGGGCTGCGCATGCGTCGCGTGCCTGCTGCCCAGGGCGCAGGAATGGCTTGAGCCGGCCCTGAAAAAGCATATCTTCTCCACTGAGCTAATCTCATAAATCAGTGATTAAACACCAGTTTCCACTCACAGGATTACCCAACTACCCAGAAAGGAAAGAGTGGCATTGCCTCCGCTTACTGCAGGTGTCCAAAAGCAGCCAGCAGTAGGATCCACCATGGACACTCCACAAGTTCATGCAGCACACGACTAAGGCATGTCCATGTTGCAAGGAGCTCAGATGGATAGAAAGGACCCCTAGGAATGCTGGCTTCAGCCTCTGTGCATCTCATCAAGGCCAAGGCCTCTTCCCACACAGAGAATTTCAGCCAGCGTCTTCTGTATCTTGTAGCTGCGCTGGCGCATGTCTGTTCTGCTGAGAGCTGGGCTTGCCTATTCATCTGAGTTGCGATCAGAAATCACGTCTGTTTGCTGCTGCCTCCTGCTCCATGGATCTGGGTTGGGCAGAGAAAAAGTCAGATCTGATTTCTCAGCGACCTGAGCTGGCCTCAGAGGCCTTTTCCCACTTCCATCCCAGAGCAGTAAAATCCTCACAGAGGTGGGCCACGCTGGAGTGTTACCTGTGGACAGCGGGGCAGGGTGAACCCTGGAGCTCTGCCAGAGCCCTCAGCTGAAAACTTAGCAGCTTACCTCCCCCAGCTCCTTGGGCCGGTCCAGCTGCTCTCTTTGGGGAGGGGTGACTTTGGGGAGTTGGATTTGAATAAACCCTTTGTTTACTGTTGGGGTGGGGGGGGGGGCTTTGCATAATTGTGCCTGCTGGGCCCCATTCTCAGAGCTCCTCTGAACTTTCTTTAAACGCACAAGGAAATCCAACTCCCCAAAGTAAAAGCCTTTGAAAGGGTGAGCTCTGAGCTTATTTTATTCCCTGTGGCTGTCCAAGGGAAAGGGGCCATGATATTGCTTGTAGTTTGGGACTGGAGAAAAGGGCTAAGACTGCACAAGGCAGCCTCTTGCTGGGAGGCTAATAGTGTAGTTAGCAGCACCTTGAGAGCTGGCATTGGGCTCCTTGAACCACCACCACCCTGCTATACCAAAGGCCAGCTGATTGCAGAATTGCTGTGGCTGAGCCTCTACAGCCAAAGACAGGAGCGGAGGGGGGTTGGCTGCATGAACTAGGGATTTTGCGCCTGGCTGGTGGGCAGGACTCTTCCAGCTTGGGTGGGAGTGGAGCCGGTACTTGTGCTAGCCTAGGTAGATCAGGCCATCTGCATCAGGTTGCAGAGCCGGAGCCTGCCACTTGCTCACTTACCACCTCCAGCCACTAGGGAGGCTTGGAAAGAGGCTGTAGCCTCATCTCCTCAGTGCTGTCTGAAAGGAATTCCCACCAGAGCCCCTTTCTAGAGTCCTCTCCACCCCATTGTGCCAGCTGTGCCCAGGGGCTGAGTGCAAAGTGTTTGCAACCCCACACTGCAGGGGTTGGGTGTTCTGCCTTGAAGCTGATGCAGGGCTTTGCTTAGTGTTTGAGAGCAAGCTGTGCCCTGGTTGCACACCCCACACCATACATTGCACCCACTGGCTGGAACGGGAGATGGACGTCAGGGTTATGTCTACACTGGCGGGTTCTTGCGCAAGAACACGTCCACATGGCCATGTGCTTTTGCGCAAGAGCATCCATGGCAGTGTGGATGCTCTCTTGTGCGAGAAAGCTCCGATGGCCATTTTAGCCATAGAGCTTTCTTGCGCAAGAAACCCCTGCCGCGTGTCCACGTTTCCTTCTCGCGCAAGAGAGCTTACACTGTACTGTAAATCTTGTGCAAGATCCCGCCAGTGTAGACGTAGCCCAGGTCTGCTGACATTCTCAAAGGGGTGGAGCTAATCCAAAACCAGAGAAGTGAGTCACATTGCACTGCTGCAGCAAGGACCTAGGGGATCTGATGGTCCACAGCAAATGCACTGGAGTTTTGCCCAGGACAATCCTCAGTCTGAGAAGGGGGCAGGTGCAAAGGCTGAAGGGAGCCACTGTGGCAGAAGGTGGATGGTGCAATCAGAGATGACCTGTAACTTTTAAAGGGGGTCACACTTCAAAGGCAGGAGGGTGGCATGTGTCCAGCTCACATTTTGCCTCTGGTCTCATGCCAGTCCCCCAACACCTCCCATACCCACTCCTAGTTAGCACCACCTGGCCCCACTCCCCTCACAACCTTCCCTGCTCCTTCCATCATCTCCCTAGCGCGGGGGGCAGTCCGGACACCTACTGCTGAGCTGGTAACTGCAGCGATGGCAAGGAAGGGACAGAATTCAGCGGGCTTCCCCTTGCTCGCTCTGGCCCACCTGTGTTGCCACCCCATCTCTTTCCTCCAGGTGCCTTCTAGTGGGAGCACTATGGGCTGGTGCCTTTCTCAGATCTCCCTCTGCCCAGCTCCCACCCAGGCAGAAATCTGGAGGGTGACCCCCCCCCCAGCTGCAAGGCACAGGGCAGGGGTGCAAAAGGGCAATTGATGCTTGTGTGAACTGAGTGGGTGGATGGGCAAAGGGAGAGGTGCAAAAAGGTATCTAAGGAAACATCAGTATCAGTGCAACTGACACTCCCATGTTACTTCCTGCTCTGGGTCCGGACCATTGTGACCGGTATCCCGCAGCCCCATCCAGCACAGGGACTATATGGCCCCACTTCTCAAACCCCAGCTGTGCGTGATGCCCCTAACTCCCAGCAGGGCCCCAAGGGCAGAGGCTCTCTAGTTCGGGGGGGGAGGGGGCATGAGCTCTGCCCTGCGTACCCATCGCTTTGGCGCATGAAGCCATCCTCAGGTCAGCCCATCTATGCGCGTTCCCCTGGCTGCCTGCTCCCATCCCAGAGGGGCATGCTCAGCCTCAGGCAGGTTAATGCTGCACTGGCATGGGGCCAGCAGGCCTCCAGGTGGGCACAAGGTTGCTGTTTCGTGTCTCAGCCAAGGCAGTGCTGCACTGTTCCGTCAGCGCCCCTGTTAGTGCGCTGACAGGGCAAGTCGCTCCTGGGTGGGATCCTTTCTCCTGCTGCCCAAGTCACGTGACCACAGCCCCACCTCTGCTTCCAAGGTCTAAACCAGGTGTGGGGCCCCTATGGCCCGGAGGCTGGCCCCACCCCCTGGTGTGCCTGGATCTGCCCAACAAAGCTCAGGGCACACACCCCCAGCTTTGGGGAGCCCCACCCCAGAGCCTGAGGGGCACAAAATCTAGTACCCCGGCCCTCCCAGGCTCTGGGGTAAAGGGGAATGGGGGAGTGTCTTTCTGCATCTCAGTCAGGGGCCATGTCAGTGAGGTGGCTTTTGGTGAGGCCCCTGGCTGATTTTTCAGTGACTGAGACGATTCCCCACCCCTAGTCTAGATCCTTCAGGCTCTGTAGCCACTTGGATGCTTCAGAAGGGACTCAAGGACATAGTGTCTCTTGTACGTGTCGCTGGTGACTCCATGGCCTGCTCCTTCCTTAGTGGCATCCCTCTGTTTTCACAGCTGGCTGGCAAGCTCAGTCCTGCCTTCTGCAGGGAAGCTGCTGCCCAGCCAACTGCAGAGATGGCCTCTTGGAGCCATGGCTGATGCACAGGGTGTAAAGGGCCAGGTGCTATCAGCTCCGCTAGTGCCCTTTGCGTATTTGTTATCAGGCCAGACGGGCATTGCTGAAACTAGCAACTTGACCAGGCACGTGCTCCTCCTAGTTAATCGCCAAGCTGCAGCCTCTCGTTTCTGTTCTTGCTGCCACAGGAGGTCCCAGAAGATCTACACTGCATGTGCATCCTGACACTCTACCTTCCTGCTGGTCCACACCCAGCCCTGCGTCTTCTACCTTGCTTCTGGCCCTGTTGGCAGTATCTGCCTGGGAGAGTTTCCAGCTGGTCCCCCTCCAGGAGGCACTAAATACCTCATCCTCAGGATTAACATCTGCTCAAGGACCATGTTTGTGTTCGGCTCTGGAGTGTGGCCAGCCGGCCAGGAGCCAAACTGCACCCGAGCAAACAGCTGCAACGTGGGATGGCCAGAGCGCAGGGCTCTTCCAGGTCCTGGGAGAGGTACCGAGTCACTGCATCGGGCATGTGTAGTTATAGTGTTTCCTCATTGCCCTCGGGCTCAGGCACAGGCTACACAACATTAGGTCATTGTGAGCCACCTTGGGTCACCTATTTGTGCATCTGCTCATAAATCTGTCTCCGCCAACTCAAGAATACAACTGCAGCTATGCAATAAAACCACTTCCCTGAACTGCTGTGTGCCACCACCAGCAACATACTGAGTGTGACGCTTTGCAAACCATGTCCACCTCAGCAGTCCTCCAGCAGCTGTCCCACAATGCCCCATTCCCAGCAACAGCTTTGTCACAATTGCAAACTTCACTGCTGAGGTCATGGAGGCTGGAAGTCGAGCCCTCACCTTTAATGTTTCCTGCTTGTTTCTGAAGGGCCATTTCTTGATGGCCCGGGTTGGTTCACACGCCTAGCACTGCTCCCTTGTTGTGTGCAGCTGCCCAGCAGACCAGTTGACTCCAAGCACTAGACGCAGCCCTGCCTGCAATGCAGAGGAGCTATGGCATCACCCTGCCTCGGGAGCAGAAGGTGGGCAGGCACAGCTACAGAACAGCTGCAGAAATGTGGATTGCACGGGGGATGCACATGACAGTGTCCAACATGAAAGCAAAGCAGCAGCAGCAGCAGGCGGCACACCACAGCCAGGGAAACTAACAGTCAGTCTGCTGCTGGATCAGAGCTGTCAGCTATACTAGGCAGAGACCCCCAGCACCCCACAGAATCCATTCCTGTGAACAGGAAGACATGGCAGTGCGGGGAGGGGCAGCTATGCCGCGAGCCAGGATCTGTTCAACAGACCTGAAAGTGTTGCCAGTCCCTCCAACCAGCAATAGCCACTGCAGGCCCTGGGGAAAGGCAGAAGGGGCAGCCTGCCCTCCCCCACTTCCCCCCAGCCCCAGAGCCACATGGAGCAGTGCTCTGGCCATTGCCGCTGCCCATCCTTCCCTCCCCCCATCAGCAGGCCTCCCTCCACCTGAGCACGGACAAGCCCTAGGGGAGAAAGAGCCTCAGGTAGGGGTGTGGGCATGTTCTCTTACCTGGGACAATCCATCCCCACGGTAACAACACAGCAATCGATGTTTCATTGTTTTACTTGTCCAGGCATGTCAGAGCAACAGGGCTGGAGCTGGCACGTGTGTGCCATCCCTCTGCAGGATTCGATGGGGAGCACACCACTTTATGGACTTAGGCATGTTCTTCGCATCCTCCCGAGAGATCTCAGTCCATGGCGAAACACTGCAATCCCCTCGCAATCTGCCCCATGGGGTGGCAGGCTTATCTCCTCCCATGCCACTCCAACAGGAGTCCAGCTGGCTTCATCACAGTAGACAGGTTTGGGCAGATTCAAGATGCCAGCAACAGCCTTGCTTTCACCCTGTGCCACCTGCCTGCTGCCATCCAGAACGCTCCCACCACCACCAAATAGCAGCAGAGGCTCCCTCCGTAGAAGGGCTGGTGAGGGCTGTTGGAAGCGGCAGAGAACTCTAAGCTGAAAGGAGGCTGGGCCCTTCCTCCTCTTGCCAAAAGACAGCCTGGGGGTGGCCAGAGGAGGGATGATTTCTGGCTGGCTCCCTGGGAGCAGCTAAGGGGCACATCTCTGCTCTCCCCAGCAGCGGATGTAGGCACCATCATTCTCAAGGGACTACTCCCTACATGAGCCAAGATGGACAGAGCTCTGCCTCCAGCTGAGCATGGACAAGCCCTATGGAGGAAAAGAACCTGAGGCAAGGTGGGCAGTGCAGATTCTGGATCAAGAACTGGAAAACATCATGACACTCAGTGGATTTCCTGGGGTGGGGGAGGGATACATCACTCAGCAGAGCTCTCTCTAGGAGGCCAGAGAACATCTGCGTTGTACTGTGCTCAGATAGTCGGTTTCCAGCAGAACGACCATGGAAACTGGGCTGGAACATCCTGCAGTTCCCTTTACAGATGTGAACCCTGCAGAGCAGGGTGGTGACCGAGGGATGCACCGGAATGGAAAGAGCTCTGAGTTCTAGTTTAATACTCAGGGGCAACTGGTTACGAAGGGCACAGGTGGCTCACCAGCCACGTAGAATCATAAGGCTGGAAGAGACCTCAGGAGGCCATTGAGTCCAACCCCTGCCCAAAGCAGGACCAACCCCAATTGAATCATCCCAGCCAGGGCTTTGTCAGACAGGGACTTAACCACCTCTAGGGATGGAGATTGCACCAGCTCCCTAGGGAACCCATCCCAGTGCTTCCCCACCCTCCTAGTGAAATAGTTTTTCCTAATATCCAACCTAGACCTCCCCACTGTAACTTGAGACCATTGCTCCTTGTTCTGCCATCCACCACTACTGAGAACAGCCTCTCTCCAGCCTCTTTGGAACCTCCCTTCAGGGAGTTGAAGGCTGCTGTCAAATCCCCCCTCACTCTTCTGTAGACTAAATAAGCCCGAATCCCTCAGCCTCTTCTCATAAATCATGTGATCCAGCCCCCTAATCATTTTTGTTGCCCTCCACTGGATTCTCTCCAACACATCCACATCCTTTCTGTAGTGGGGGCCCAGAGCTGGATACAATACTCCAGATGTGGGCTCTCCAGAACCAAATAAAGGGGAATAATCACTTCTCTAGATGGGCTGGCAGCGCTCCTCTGAATGCATCCTGTCGTAGGGTGTCCTGCCTGCCCCCTGCGGGGCATCATCAAGCCTTCAGTGACCCCTCAAATAGCATTCAGCCCTGCACGCATCAGTTCCACCCACTTTCCCAAACCTCAGGGCTGTCGAACCAATTTTCTAACCCAACCTCTTGCTAGTCAAAGCTAGCAACCCTCCCTTGGCCAGCTTAAACCTCTCAGCTCCAAGGCGGGGTTGGTACGCCCCGTCACGCACCTCAATTTGTCATAAACCTGCTTGGCTACAAGGGCGCCCGGCTGACTCATGTCCAGTGTCTCATCCACTGTAACCCCCAGGGCCTTTTTTTCAGAACTACTGCTTAGCCAGTCGGTCCCCAGCCTGTGACAATGCTTGGGATTCTTCCGTCCCAAGTGCAGGACTCTGCACTTGTCCTTGTTGAACCTCATCAGATTTCTTTTGGCCCAATCCTCCAATCTGTCCAGGTCACTCTGGACCCTATCCCTGCCCTCCAGCGTATCTACCTCTCCCCCTTGCTTAGTGTCAGGGGCGAACTGGCCCAGCAGGATACCGGGAATTTCCTGGTGGGCCATCCGAAGGGCTGGAGGAGGAGGGGGATTGTGACGGGGCACTGCAGCCATGCACTTTAAATTCCCTGGAGCCGGCCATGCATGGGGCGCGGTGGGACCGAGGGAGCACATGCGCAGCGTGCTCAAACACTGCGCAACAGCTGAGAGGGGAGACGCCCAGGCGTGGCGTGACATCACGGCCCGGGGCTTTAAACTGCCCAGCCCAGAGTTGCACTGCATGGCCCAGCTCCAGGCCTGGCAAGTGGTCTGGAGCCCTGGAAGCAGCTGGGGCCAGGGCCGCGGGGACTTCTGGGGCCCAATCACAGACTCCAGTGCCGCAAACTGGAAGGCAGAAGGTGGGGGAAGGGAAGGAGGAAAAATAAGTGGAAAGGGTGGGTGAGAAAGGGGCTTGTGCTGAGGGGAGGGGGCAGGTCAGGAGAAGAAAGGGGAAGGCACGAAGGGACAGGGTGGAGGCGAGACAAATGCCCGGGGGCCAAGTGGAGACAACGAGGAAAAGGGCAGGAGGGGAGGTGTCAGTGGGAGGGGGCACAGGGTTATGCTGGAAGGGGAGAGGGTAAGGGCACTGGGAGCTAGAGGGGGAGGGGGAGGTGCTGGGAGAAGGCTTGAAAGAAGGGGTGGGCAGGAGGAAGGCCGGGATGGAGCAAGTCATGTGAGGGCACAGGGACATGAGAGGAACAGGGGCAGAGGGTGGTGAGGGGGTGGGCATCAGGGAAAAAGAGGGCAAAGGAGGTGGGGGCAGGGGCAGGGGCAGTGAGGGAAGGGGGGCACCAGGAGGATGCAGGGGTAAGGGAAGGAGCAGGTGCCAGGGGATTCTGGGTGTGAAGCAGAAGGGCAGACACCTGCAGAGGAAGGACCAGCACCAGAGGAGAGAGGCAGGGCAGGTGTGTAGAGGGAGGTGTTAGGAGAAAGGATGAGGAGGGGTAGCTCACGTGATCAGAGTGGGGCTACTGGAGGAGTGGCACGGGGGGAGAGAAGGGCTGGTGGAGGGGGGCAGATCGCAGGAGGGCTGAGGGCAGTGAGAAGGGCAGAAGACAGGACAGCAGAGGAGGGTGAGGGGTTGGGGGGCAGCAGGCACCAGGGGAGCTGATGGAGCAAGGGGAGGAGACATGGCAGCAAAGGGAAAAGGTCGAGGTTTATAAGATATTTATTAATAACTTTGGTGCCATAGTGGCACATCCAAACAAGCCACATGAACTCAGTATTAGTGCACAATACAACATTCATTCTTCTTATGGGAGGAAACTCTTAGAGGGACACTTCCCCCAGCTTCTCAGCCCCCTCCACCTCCTCGTTAATGTCACGCACATTGGGTAATGCAATTGCAGGATAGTTGCATGAGGGGAGTTTAGTGGGGGCCACACTAATCCCTGTTGGTAGGAGGATGGTGGGAAAAGTCTTTAGAGAGGGGTCACATGACAGCTTTTACCTCTGGTCGTGTGTCCATCTTGCCCTGAGAGTGTTACCTCCAGAGGCCTGGCTAATGTGGGTCAGGGGAGTGGTTAACAGGGGTCAGAGGTGTGGCTAATGGGGGTCAAAGAGTAAATTAAAAAAAAATTCTTTGATGTGAAAAAGTGGGCCGTTCTCAACCCATTTCCTGGGCCTATTTTGAGTGCCAGTCCACCCCTGCTTAGTGTCATCTGTGAACTTGCTGAGGGCGCAAACAAACCCATCAGCCTGATCATTAATAAAGATGTTGAACAAAACCAGCCCCGGCACCGACCTTTGGGGCCTTCACTTGAAACCGACCACCAGCCAGACATCGAGCTGTTGATCACTAGTCGTTGAGCCTGCTGAGTGCCCTCGCCACATAACACTTCCTTGCACCGCCGGGAAAGGGCCAGGACCCCTCCCCCCACCTCAGGCCCCACCTTCTCCTAACCCACCTGCCTCTTCTCCATTCTTCCTCCACCCCACCTTTTGCCCAAGTCCCCTCCTCCGAGCAACTTGCAGCAGCATGGGGGAAGCACAGCACCGTGACTTTGCTCCTGTGGCTGTCAGCCACGTTGCTCTGCTTCCCTCTGGTGCATGCAGGGTGATCCCCAGAGCCATGCAGCCTGAGAGCGGAGCTGTGTTGCTTCACTTCATCCCTGCTGCTGCCTGTGAGTGCGGGGGCCCAACGTCTGCTGCAGGCACCCCCTCCACTTGTTCCCTGGTCAGCCCAGAAGCTCTGGCCCCTCCTGTCCCCAGCTTAGGGGCCCCTTGTACCCCCCTCACCTGTCTCCAGTGCTAATAGTGGAAGTTTTTAAAAATAGGTTGGGCAAACACTTGTCAGCTGGAGATGCTCCCGTTTAGTTGGTCCTGCCTCTGTGCAGGAGGCTGGACATGATGAGCACTCAAGGTCCTTCCAGCAGACACTGCCGTAACTCAGAAGCAATCTTTGGGACTAGGAAGCCGAGATGCGTCCATTGCCCTGAGGCGTTCAGATAACATCTGTAGGGGTATGTCTACACTACAAAGTTAATTCGAACTAACAGCCGTTAGTTTGAATTAACTTTCATAGGCGCTACACAGGCAAACTGCTAGTTCGAACTTAATTCGAGCTAGCGGAGCGCTTAATTCAAACTAGGGAAACCTCATTGTACGAGCAGTAACGCCTAGTTCAAATTAAGTAGTTCAAATTAAGGGCTGTGTAACCACTTAATTCGAACTAGTGGGAGGCTAGCCCTCCCCAGCTTTCTCTGGTGGCCACTCTGGGCACCATCAGGGAAACTCGTCTGCCCCCCTCCCAGCCCCGGAGCCCTTAAAGGGGCACGGGCTGGCTACAGTGCCCAAGCCAGGTGCAAGTCTGCCAGCACCCAGCCAGCAGACCCTGCACCTGGCACGGCATGAGCCAGCCACCCGCTGCCACCCAGACCTCCGCCTCTTCCCGGGACCAGACTGGTGGCTCCCAGGAGCCTGCCCGGGGCTGCAAGAGGCGGGCGCCCGCCTGGTCTAGTGTAGACATCGTGGACCTCATCGAGGTTTGGGGGGAGGCCTCCAACGTCCACGACCTCCACACTAGGCACAGGAAAGTGGCCGTCTAGGGCAGGAGAGCTGCCAGCCTGGCCACCCAGGAGCAGGTTTGCATGAAAATCAAGGTGGTCAAGTGAGACCTCGACCCTGAGCCCTGAGCTTAGAACATAAAAATATAAGAATGGCCGTACTGGATCAGACCAAAGGTCCGTCTAACCCAGTAGCCTGTCTGCCGACAGCGGCCAACACTAGGTACCCTGGAGAGGATGGACCGATGACAATGACCAAGCCATTTGTCTCGTGCCATCCATCTCCAGCCTTCCACAAACAGAGGCCAGGGACACCATTTCTACCCCCTGGCTAATACCACTCGATGGACCCAACCTCCATGAATTTATCTAACTTCTCTTTAAACTCTGTTATAGTTTTAGCCTTCACAGCCTCCTGCAGCAAGGAGTTCCACAGGTTGACTATTTGCTTTGTGAAGAAAAACTTTCTGTTATTAGTGTCAGGGACTCTAACCCAGACGTCTCGGTTCGTTGTCTGACCGCAAAGAGACAGGCAACACCAGCAAAGTCCAATCACAAGCTCTTTATTGAAGAGTGCACACAACAATAGAGAGCGGCCCGTCTCCAAAGAGAACCAGCCCCGATTTTAGTAACAGGTAGGCTTATAAAGACAGTTCCGTCGCGTCATAAGCTCTTCACCCAAGCCACTTACCCCCCTTTCTAGAAACTTTTAATATCTATGCATATCTTAGCCAACTATACATTGTGGCCAAAAGCGCTTCATAATGCATCAGTAACTTTCTTATCAATCACAAAAGGCAGGTACCAGGAACAAGGAGACAAAAGAGTCGGGTACAAACAAAGGGCAAAAATAGGGAGGTAAGATTAGCGAAGAGGAACAAAAACAGGGAGTTACTGACCAGTTCCCAGAGCAAACCATTCTACTTACAGTAGGTACAAATATATAATTTATCACTATCTTACTTTATAACCTAAGCCAGCATGGAGGGTGCGCCTCTGATTGAACCACATTCCTGGTTCTGGTCAAGAATACCCAGAGGCCTACGTAATTAGCCTTTGTTAACGTTCCTTAGCATAACGTTGACCAGGCCTTGTTTTCCTGGTCCCAACATTAGTTTGAAGCCTGCTACCCATTCATTTCATTTGGTGTCCTCTAGTCCCCCTCAGTCTCATCTTTTCTAAGCTGAAAAGTCCCAGTCTCTTTAGCGTCTCTTCATATGGGACCTGTTCCAAACCCCTGATCATTTTAGTTGCCCTTTTCTGAACCTTTTCCAAGGCCAAAATATCTTTTCTGGGGTGAGGAGATCACATCTGTACACAGTAGTGAAGATATGGCGTACCATAGTTTGATACTTCCCCTCCTCCTTCCAGCTCCCTCCTCCCAGGTTTCCTCCTCCCCTCTCCCACCCTCTCTCTTCCCCTCTCCCACCTCCTATTCCCAGTCTCCCTGAGTTTTGTTCAATAAAGAGAGTTTCTATTTTTGAACACGTGTGTCCTTTATTTTGTACATCAGGAAGGGGGGCTAGGGAGGGGTAAGTGGAAGGAGGTGAGGGAGGAATGGGGTACAAGCCCCCGATGGGGAGGACTGGGGTGGTTCTGCGGGCTCCTTGGGGTGGAAGCTCTCCTGCAGCCCCCCGATTGACCCTCCCCCCCGGATGGCAGCCTGCGGCAAGTGCAGCCGGGCTGATGGCCGAGTGCTGTGATGTGCCGAGTGTGGGCACTCAGGGCACTCCAAGACAGGACTACTTTGCTGTCCCTCATCGAAGTAGACAAGCAAGCGGGGAACCCTGAGAACTGTCTGTCCGGGGTGGGGGTCGGGTCCCTTTAAGCACAGCCCTCGGTTAGCCTGAGACAGCAGCTCCACACTCTAAGTCCTAATCTGATGCCCTGCTGGCACTGCTTCCGGCCAGCCTTAACCTTGGTTCAGGGTCCACTCAATGTGAACATGCTAGTTCGAATTAGCAAAATGCTAATTTGAACTAGTTTTTAGGTCTAGCTGCACTAGTTCGAATTAACTAATTTGAATTAGTGCTGTAGTGTAGACATAACCTAGGATACTAAATCTCTACTATTAAGAGCTGTAGTGCATTGTGTTCATCTCTAGCGGGGCAGGAGCATGGGCCATTATAGCAGGGATAAGGAAAAGAATATGCCAGGATTATAAGTTACAGCATGGATTTGTCAAGAACAAATCATGTCAAGCCAACCAAATTGTTTTCTTTCGCAGGGTAACAAGCCTTGTGGGTGGGGGCTGTTAGCTGTAGTATGCCTTGTCACTAGTAATTCTTTTGATCCTGTCTCACATGACCTTCTCATAAACAAACTAGGGAAATACAACCTAGATCTGTGGTCCTCAAACTTTTTACCATGCATCCCCCTCTTGTTCCTGTCCACATCCCCACCACCTGCTGCTAGGGGCTGGGAGCAAGGCCAGGGGTGGGATGGGAGCTAAGACTACTGGGCAGCAGCTGGGGGTTTGGCTGGGACTGGAGGTAGGGTCAGGATCGGAGCCCCAGATGGGGGCCAGAACTGTGGCAGGGCTGAGAGCCATGGGGTGCAGCGTAGGCTGCAGCTGGGAGCTGGGAGCAGGGTCGAGAGATGGGGCCATGGCTGGAGGAAGAGCCAGGAGTGAAGCCACAGTCAGGGCTGGTGAGAGCTAGGGGCAGAGTGAGCCTTGGTGGTGCTCTCTCCCTGATCTCTGTTGGAGCTGCCCTGGGCCGCAATGTGCCCCCCCCCCACCTACACACTGAGAACCACTGATCTAAAGGAAGACTACCCCAATCAAGCACCCCACTAGCACTGGGGGGCAGAGCTGCATATAGAGCACAGGGAAGCTGATGCCCTTTATCAATAAAACCAAGTACTATGTGGAAGAGTTAGTCAGGAAGCTGCACCAAGTACTAAGCCAGCTGTGGCCCCCCAGCAAAGTGTCACTTGCAGCTGGTTCTTGTTTTGTTCCTATGCCCTCTCCCATCAGCATAGGGAGGCTGTGTCTAGACTGGCAAGTTTTTCCGCAAAATCATCTGATTTTGCGGAAAAACTTGCCAGCTGTCTACACTGGCCGCTTGAATTTCCGCAAGAACACTGACGATCTCATGTAAGAAATCAGTGCTTCTTACGGAAATACTATGCTGCTCCCATTCGGGCAAAAGCCCTCTTGCGCAAATCATTTGCGCAAGAGGGCCAGTGTAAACAGCACAGTACTGTTTTCTGCAAAAAAGCCCCAATCGCGAAAATGGCAATCGGGGCTTTTTTGCGGAAAACCGCGTCTAGATTGGCCACGGATGCTTTTCCGCAAAAAGTGCTTTTGCGGAAAAGCATCCTGCCAATCTAGACGTGCTTTTCCGAAAATGCTTTTAATGGAAAACTTTTCAGTTAAAAGCATTTTCGGAAAATCATGCCAGTGTAGACATAGCCCGAGTGTCTACACTTACGGGCTACATTGGTGCAGCCACACTGCTGTGGGAGTAAAGTGTAGACATACAATGGCACAGCTAAATGCAAGGTGAGCCAGGCTGTGCAACATAAGCAGTTATAGTAAGAGACCATTCCATGTTGAAATGGACAACAAACCCCTTGCAGTCATACAACAATATGGGTGGGGGGTAGTGGACTACAGATTGTTACAATGAGCCATAAATCCAGTGTCTTTACTAAGGCCACATCTTTGCTTCCCGGAAGATCAATGCTTTGGTGGTTGATCTTCTAGAGTTCGATTTAGCAGATCTAGTAAAGACCAGCTAAATCAAATGCTGAGGGCGCCCCCATCAACAACAGAACTCCTACTCCTCATGAGAAGTAAGGGACGTCACTGAGAGGCTGTGCCTAGACTGGCAAGTTTTTCCGCAAAACCAGCTGCTTTTTCAGAAAAACTTGCCAGCTGTCTACACTGGCTGCTTGAATTTCCGCAAGAACACTGACGATCTTATGTAAGAAATCAGTGCTTCTTGCGGAAATACTATGCTGCTCTTGTTCGGGCAAAATTCCTTTTGCGCAAAAGCTTTTGCACAAAAGGGCCAGAGTAGACAGCTCAGATTTGTTTTGCGCAAAAAAGCTCTGATCGTGAAAATGGCGATCGGGGCTTTTTTGCGGAAAACCATGTCTAGATTGGCCACGGACGCTTTTCCGCAAAAAGTGCTTTTGCGGAAAAGCGTCCATGCCAATCTAGATGCTCTTTTCTGCAAATGCTTTTAACGGAAAACTTTTCCGTTAAAAGCATTTGCAGAAAATCATGCCAGTCTAGATGTAGCCAGAGAGTTTATCCCATTGCACTCCCCCTGTGAGGACAGCACCAAAGCTCGACTTAAAGTATGTCGACTCCAGCTGTTTTTTATGCAGCTGGAATGCGTTCCTTTAGCCAACCTTTGGCTGTAGCGTGGGCCTGGCCTTAGTCCATGATTTTTTTGCACCTAGCAGAGTTATGAATGTCCGCTCCCGTGCTCGTCTTTTGCTAGTGTTGCATGGATTTCCCGTGAGAGTGAGGGTTGAGAGTGTATGGAGCGGTTGCTTTGTGCAAAGTTCTCCCCCTGGGGGGACAGGCTGCTTTGTCTTTTATCACCTGTCTCTGGGAGTTCATTCCAAAACATAGTGGCTACATCTAAACTGGCATGATTTTCCGCAAATGCTTTTAACGGAAAAGTTTTCAGTTAAAAGCATTTGCGGAAAAGAGCATCTAGATTGGCACGGACGCTTTTCTGCAAAAGCACTTTTTGTGGAAAAGCGTCCGTGCCAATCTAGACGCACTTTGCGCATCAAAGCCCCGATCACCGTTTTCGCGATCGGGGCTTTTTTGTGCAAAACAAATCTGAGCTGTCTACACTGGCCCTTTCGCGCAAAAGCTCAAAAGATCGTCAGTGTTCTTGCAGAAATTCAAGCGGCCAGTGTAGACAGCTGGCAAGTTTTTCCGCAAAAGCAGCTACTTTTGTGGAAAAACTTGCCAGTCTAGACATGGTGGCTGTGTCTACACTGGCCATTTATTCCGGAAAATCAGCCGCTTTTCCAGAAAAACTTGCCAGCTGTCTACATTGTCCGCTTGAATTTCCGGAAAAGCACTGACGATCTCATGTAAGATCATCAGTGCTTTTCCGGAAATACTATGCTGCTCCCATTTGGGCAAAAGTCTTTTTCCGAAAGACTTTTGCTCAAAAGGGCCAGTGTAGACAGCACAGTACTGTTTTCCGCAAAAAAGCCCCGATCGCGAAAATGGCGATCGGGGCTTTTTTGCGGAAAACCGCATCTAGATTGGCCACGGACGCTTTTCCGCAAAAAGTGTTTTTGCGGAAAAGCATCCTGCCAATCTAGACTTGCTTTTCCGACAATGCTTTTAACAGAAAACTTTTCCGTTAAATGCATTTTCGGAATATCATGCCAGTGTAGACGTAGCCAGCCAGTTTGTCTGGGGATTGTCTGCCCACATAGCTGTTACTGGGGCAAGTTAGTGCACAGCCTACCCCCATCTGCTTTGCCTCTGTTCCCACCTTTTGCACAGAGTCTAGGACATTGCAGACAGGGACAGGTGTCAGGCACTCGGCCCCAGATCTGTGTAAGGGAGAATTCCTCAAAAGCCTCCAGCCAGGTGGAACAGCTGCGGCAGCAGAGACTTTCAAGCACCATCACATGGCCTGCTCCAGTTTATACTGCAGACATTTTTATCCCTCTTTGCTGATTGGCTACTGGCTCTAGACGCTTTCCTAGTTCTATAAAATCATGACTGGGGTGGAAAGAGTGAATAAGGATAAGTTATGTAGTTATTCCCATAACACAAGAACTAGGGGCCACCAAATGAAATTAATAGGTAACAGGTTTAAACAAACAAAAGGAAGTTTTTCTTCATGCAATGCATGTTCAGCCTACAGAACTCCTTGCCAGAGAATGTTGTGAAGTCAAAGACTACAACAGGGTTCAAAAAAGAACTAGATAAATTCATGCAGGTTAGGTCCATCAATGGCTATTAGCCAGGGTGGGTAGGAACGGTGTCCCTAGCCTCTAGTCAGAGGCTGGGAATGGGTGACGGGAGAGGGACTGCCTGAAGATTCCCTGTTCTGTTCACTCCCTCTGGGGCATCTGGCACTGGCCACTGCAGGAAGACAGAATACTGGCCTAGATGCACCTTTGGTATGACCCAGTCTGGTCAGTCTTATGTTCTAACACTCAGACTCTATCTGCTCCTCTCAGTGCTCCTTCCCCCCATATGCGTAATGATGGGCCTACACAGGCCATGTCTACACTAGGAAACCATTTCAAAATAACTAAATTTGACTTAATAACTCCTATATTTACAAAATTGAAATAATGTGTCCCCCACTAGGGGGAAGCCTTGAGATTAATCCGAGGCAAACTCCTTCAATATGAGCACACAACCTCGACTTAGAGCCCCAGGAAGCATGGGCATAATTAGTTTAAATTACTCTCAGGAGTAGTTATTTTGGAATTGTGGTTCCGGAGCATCTGCACTACTGCTATTTTGAAATTAGCATTATTCCCTGAGGAAAGCAGTACAGATTTCAAAATAAGCAGGCCATTATTTCAAAATAACAGGCTTGGTAGTGTGGATGCTTTGCTTATAAATTCAACCTAAGGGAGATTATTTCGAAATAAAGCCCTAGTGTAGACCAGGGATCAGGGTATGTCTACACTACAGCGCTAATTCGAACTAACTTAGTTAATTCGAACTAAACTAATTCGAACAAATGGATCCAGACTAAAAAACTAGTTCGAATTAGCGTTTTGCTTAAAGGGTCCTGACCCCCACCCCGGACAGACAGTTCTTAGGGGTGCCCCGCTTGCAAAGCAGTCCTGGCTTGGATTGCCCGGACTACCCACACTGGGCACATCACACCACTCGGCCATCAGCCCGGCTGTACTTGCCGCAGGCTGCCATCTGGAGAGAGGGGGAAATTGGGGGGCTGCAGGAGAGCTTCCACCCCCAGAAGCCCACAGAGCCAGCCCAGTCCTCCCCATCGGGGGCTCGTGCCCCATTCCTCCCTCAACTCCTTCCACTTACCACTTTGAAGTAGGAATAAGACCCTCCGGAAAAGGGCGCTTTTTCTGGAGGATTGGGGCCAGTGTAGACGCTCTTTTCCGGCTTTTTTAAAAGCCGGAAAAAAGCGGCGGACATTTTTATTTAAATGCCGCGGGGGATATTTAAATCCCCCGCGGATTTCCCTACGACGACTGGTGAAATTTACATGCCCCTTCCGGAAAAGGGGCCAGTGTAGACGTAGCCTTAGTGTTTAAGGTGCCACTGGACTCCTTATTGTTTTTGGTGAAAAAGACTAAAATGATTACGCCTTTGAAAATTACATTATTCTTAAGCTAATCAAACCGGAGTTCTTTTACTTGCCTCTCTAAGCTCTTAGGGGTCACAGTCATCAGTGACTTTTTTTTGTTACTATTCTTCAAGCTCCATCTCCTGGAGTCCAGTGATCACAGAGAGTTTCAGCATTTACATTAGCCCCATTTAACATTAGCCCCCATTTGTCCCCCTGCCAAACTCTGCATACCATTTCAGAGTCTGGCGGGGGAGGGCAACTTTAGCCATGATTCCAAGGGCTATTTCGGCATTTGAAAACTCTAGTAAGATGATTTAGCAGTTTAGCCCTGTGTCTAATTCCTATATAAAAGAAAAACAAATAATAGACCCACTTAGCTCTAATAATAACTTGTTCTAAAGTCTCAGAGGGGTAACTGTTAATCTAGCACCTTAGAGACTAACAAAAAAATGCATAGTATCATGAGCTTTCACTTCTGATGTAATTTGGGTATTGGCTATAATGGCCCATCCAGTTAATGTCTTTGTTCATTCTTTGGTTAAATGTGTCAAATTTGCATATGAAGGCCAGTTCCACAGTCTCTCTCTCTCTAGTTGGTTCCTGATATTAAAATTTTAAAATATATTCTTACTTTGTTACTAACGCTGCAGAGAGAGAGAGAGACCCCATCAGAACACCTGGATTCTAGCTCAGCTCTAGGACAGGAGTGGAGTTACAACAGAGACGGATATATCTGGGTTCTATGTAAGAACATCAGAATGGCCATACTGGGTCAGAGCCATTCTTATGGAATTGTGGCTCCGGAGCATCTAGATCAGTATCCTGTCTTCTGAGAGTAGCAAATACCAGGTGCTTCAGAAGGAATGAACACAAACAGGCAACCATTGAGTGATTCATCCTGTCACCCATTCCCAGTTTTTGACACACAGAGGTGAGGGACATGCAGAACATGATGTTGGATCTCTGCTCACACTGGCTACTAGCCATTGAGGATCCTATTTTCCATGAAATTATGTAGTTCTATTTTGAACCCAGTTATAATCTTTGCCTTCACAATATCCCCTGGCAGAGTTCCACAGGTTGACTGTGAAAAAAAACTTTATTTTGTTTGTTTTAATCTGCTACCTGTTAATTTCATTGAGTGCCCACTAGTTCTTGTGTTATTTGAAATAGTAAATTGATTTTATAGACTTCTATCTCCCCTTAATCATCGCTTTTCCAAACTGACAAGTCTGTCTTTTAATCTCTCCTCATATGAAATGTGTTCAGTACTCCAAATAATTCTGTTGCACTTCTTTGTATCTTATTGGCTTTGAGTGCTTCTGTAATACCATGATTGTCCCATAATCCCACTGGTTGTGTAGATTCCTGCTTCTGATATACTTAAAAGAAATTATTACTTTTTGAGTTTTTGGCTAGCTGTTCTTCCAAATTCCCTTTTGTCCTTCCTCATATTTTTACACTTCATTTGCAAGTGTTTATGTTACTTTCTATTCCCCTTACTAGGATTTAACTTCTGCTTTTTAAATGATGCCTTTTTATTTCACACTGCTTCTTTTACTTGGTTGTTAAGCCATGGTTTCGTTCTCTTACTATAGTTTTTAGTTTGGAGTATGCATTTAAGTTGAGCCTCTATTATTATGTCTTTGAAGTTTCCATGCAGGGATATAACTTTTGGCACTGTACCTTTTAATTTCTCTTTATCTAACCTCCTCATTTTTGTATAGTTCCCCTTTCTGAAATAAAATGCCATAGTGTTGGGCTGCTTTTCTCACCACAGGAATGTTAAATTTAATTATATTATAGTCACTATTTCTAAGTGGTCCTGCTATATTCACCTCTTGGCCCAGATCCTGTGCTCCACTTAGGACTAATTCAAGAATTGCCTCTCCTCTTGTGGGTTCCAGAACCAGCTGCTCCAAGAAGCAGTCATTTAAGGTGTCAAGAAATTTTATCTCTGCATCCCGTCTTGATAACAATATGGGGATAGTTGAAATCTCCCACTATTATTGAATTTTTTATTTTTATAGCCTCTCTAATCTCTCTCAGCATTTCACAGTTACAATAACTATCCCGGTCAAATGGTTGATAATATATTCCTACTGCTATATTTTTATTATTGGAACATGGAATTACTGTCCATGAAGATTCTGTGGAACAGTTTGGTCCACTTAATATTTTTACTTCATTTCAGTTTTACGTTTTCTTTCACTCAAGCTTCGTCTACACTACATGCTTTGCCGAAAGAGGCAATGCAAATGAAGTGCGGATTAGCATTTTCTCGCGTTTCATTTGAATACTCTCTTTCGTTCCATTTTTGTGCAAGGGTTTTTTGCACAAAAACAAACAGTGTGGACATTTCATTTTTGAACAAAACCCCCTTTTTGTGTAAGATCTTTATGCCTCTCCAGGTTTTTGCGCAAAAAGGAAACGTCCACACTGTTTGTTTTTGTGCAAAAACGGAATGAAAGAAAGTATACAAAAGAAGTGTGAGAAAATGCTAATCAATGCTTCATTTTGCATTGCCTCTTTTGGCAAAGCATGTAGCGTAGCTGTAGCCATATAGGGAACGTCTAGACTACAGGCTTTTCATAGAATCATAGAATCATAGGACTGGAAGGGACCTCAAGAGGTCATCGAGTCCAGCCCCCCCGCCCTCAAGGCAGGACCAAGCTCCACCTACACCATCCCTGACAGATGTCTATCTAACCTGTTCTTAAATATCTCCAGAGAGGGAGATTCCACCACCTCCCTTGGCAATTTATTCCAATATTTGACCACCCTGACAGTTAGGAATTTTTTCCTAATGTCCAATCTAAACCTCCCCTGCTGCACTTTAAGCCTTGTCCTGTCCTCAGAAACCAAGAGGAACAAATTTTCTCCTTCCTCCTTGTGACACCCTTTTAGATATTTGAAAACCGCTATCATGTCCCCCCTTAATCTTCTTTTTTCCAAACTAAACCTGTCGACAAAGAGCGTCTAGACTACAGCCAGTTCTGTTGACAAAGCAAAGGACAGTGTAGATGCAATAACGCCATCTATTGACAGAGCTCTGTCGACAAAAGGCGTTAATCCTCGTAGAATGAGGTTTACCACCATTTACAAAATTGACGAGTTCTGTTGACATTATGTCAACAGAACTCAGCGGTAGTGTAGACGCAGGTATAGTTTTGTCGACAAAACCCTGTAGTCTAGACACACCCATAGTGCTACTCCCCCAGCAGTGCAACCCGTTCTGCCCTTCAGATATATTTTGTATCCTGGTATGACTGTCTCATTGGCTATCCTCATTCCAAGACATTTCTGTGATGCCTTTTATATCACTATCCTCCTTAAATACAAGGCACACTTCTTCACCCATCTTATTATTTTGATGTTTATTGTTTGTATATATACACTTTTAAAACTTGCCACTTTTTAATTGTCTGCCATTATTTGATGTAATTTAATGAACTCTTTTTCATGTGATTGTTTTTCATCAGATTTTACCTGCATTTTATCATCTTCCATTCTCTCTGCCTTACTAGTACATAAAGAATATCCATTAATAGACCCTCCCCTAAGGGAAGCTTTTCCCCAACCCTCAGTTTACAACCATTTTAAATGTACATGCCAACAATCTGGTTTAGGCAGAGCCCATCCTTCCTGTGTATGTTCCCCTTTTCCCCAAAGTTTCTCCAGTTCTTAATAAATCTAGCCCTCTGCTCCCTGCACCATTGTCTCATCCACACACTGAGACCATGCAGTTCTGTCTATCTGGAACCTGCGTGTGGAACTGGAAGCATTTCAGAGAATGCTACCATTGAGATCCTGGATTTCAAACTCTTTCCTACCAGCCTAAATTTGGCCTCAAGGACCTCTCCTATTCTTCCCTATGTCATTGGTCCCTACATGTACCACAAGCATTGACTCCTCCCCAACACTACACATATGTCTATCTAGGTGTCTCAAGAGATCCACAACCTTTGCACCATACCATTCTCTTTGTCATCACAAAACCAGCTATCAGTGTTTCTAATAATTGAATCCCCCATTACTAATGCCCATCTCTTCCTAATAACTGCAGTTCCCTTCCACGGAGAGACCTTCAATGCAGGATACCATGCATCATCTGGAAGGAGGGTCCCAACTATGGGATCATTTCCCACTGCTCCAGTTGGGTGTTCTCCTCCCCTGAGCCTGTCATCCTCCTCCACAGCACAGGGGCTGTCTGACTGGGTAATGGAACTGTTTTATAAAGTCCCGGAAAGTCTCCTCTATGTACCTCTCTGCCTCCTTTAGCTCCTCCAGTTCAGCCACCCTGATCTCCAAACCCTGTACAAGGTCTCTGAAGGCCAAAAGCTCCTTGCACCAAATGCACACATAGGCTGTGTCTACATTGGCAAGATTTTGCATAAAAGTGTATGCTTTTGCGCAAAAACTTGCTGCCTGTCTACACTGGCCACAAGTTCTTGCGCAAGAACACTGAGGTTCCAGTGTAAGAAATCACGGCTTCTTCCGCAAGAACTATGATGCTCCCCCTCAGGAATAAGCCCTCTTGCGCAACTGTTCTTGTGCAAGAGGCCAGTGTAGACAGGCAACATGAATTTCTTGCGCAAGAAAGCTCTATGGTTAAAATGGCTATCGGGGCTTTCTTGGGCAAGAGATGCTTTTGTGCAAAAGCACATCTCTCGCGCAGAAGCACATGCCAGTGTAGACGCTCTCTCGCGCAAATACTGTAACACAAAACTCTTAAAGAGTATTTGCAAAATCTTGCCAATGTAGAGGTAGCCAGACCGTAGGCACCAGTGCACCCGGCTACATGCTAGGCTGGGTGCACTGAGCTAGCGCCCCTCTGCTGCGGGCTTCTGGCTGCAGGGGCTGTTCGCTCCCAGCGCTAACCCTTTCCTGCTCGTGTAACCCCGCGGCTGGGTCTGGGCGTAGGACAAGCCCCTCGGCCCCCAGCTCGGCGGGGGAGGGGCTCACGCCCCAAGCTGGCGAGTCTGCATTTGCTCCGGGGTCTCCCAGGTGCTGCGCGGCCAGGGCTGGAACGCGGCGGCTCGGCGAACTCCCGGCCTCTGAGCCGCATAACCATAGAGCTGCCCGGTCCTCCAGCGGCTAGAGAGGCCCGGAAGTGCCCTGCACGGGGAGCGGGTTGACGAGGGACTTCCGGCGAGTGCGAACGGGACGGGTTCCCTGCGCCGGGTGAGTGGGGCAGCCCCCCAGCCAGCCCGCCCCGGGGGGCACCGCCCTGCGGGACCCCCCCCTCGCCCAACCAGCTCGGGGGGGCGGGCACGGCCTGCGGGGACCCCCCCACCCAGCCGGCCCCGCGGGACCCCCCGGCCAGCCCCCGCCCAGTGCCGGGAGGGCCCAGATCCAAACCCGGGACGGGGGCTCCGCCCTGCAGGGACGCTCGTTCATCCCTCCCACGGGGCGGGGTGCAGGCTCCTGCAGGGACCCAACCCAGCCAGCTGTGGGGATGCACAGCCCCCATCCACGTGCCACTCAGCCAGCTCCAGGGCAACGTGGGGGAATGCACAGTCCAGCAGGGTCCCCTGCGGTTCAGCCAGCTGCATGAGAGACTAGGGGAGTGCGCAGCCCGGCCGTTCGCCCTTCGCAGCCAGAAGGGGGAGGCGCATCCACAGCCCAGCAGGGTCTCCCAACCGAGTTCTGGGAGTGCACAGCCCGCATCCTGTCACCTCATTTGACTGTAAGTCAGCCAGACAGCTTACTCCATGGCAGCACAAGGAGTAGGGAGGAGAGTTTAATCGATGAACTGAGAAGCTCATGCTTATCAGTTAAACTCTGCCTGCCTGGGGAGTCAGCTTCCCCCGCCGCAGGTTCTGCAGGCTCTGTCCCAGCATATCTTGGGTTCCAGCAGCCGGCTCTGTAGGAGCCAGCTGCAGAGCCCACAGTGAAACCTCCCAGAGAGTGTGGCCAGCAGCCTCTGCCAGCCTGGCTCCTGGGGAGGTGGGTTTGCTGCTGCAGCAAGGCCTCCTCCCAGGAACAGCAGGGGCTGCTGGCACCACTGGCACCACTCTTGACCCTGATGGCTTTGGTAGAATGCTGGATTTTTTAATGCACTCACTGACAATTGGGGGGAAAGGGTCAAAGAGATTATTTGGGGGAAAATAGAAATTTCCAAGAAAGTTTTGCTCTTGAACCTTTAAGAACACTCATATTACAGGTCCTCTGTCGCCAGGTATTCAGGATTTGTAGCACCCTCTGCCCATGTATTCACAGATGAGAGCAAGGCCTGCTGAGATTAGAAGGCTATAAAAGTCAAGCCATTGTAGCATTGGTGGAAGGAGATCTTTTATGGGGTGAGGTGGAGGGGAGCGTGGCTATGGCTTTATCAGTCCCAGCTATATTTGTTGGCACTAGTCCCTCCTTTCATCTATGATTTGTTTTACTTCTCCTTCTCATAGGCTCTTCTTGCCTTTCCTGTTTGGGCAACACTGTGCCTGGTCTGTTTGTATAGGAGGTAGGGATGTTAACAAAAGTGTATTTGGGTAAACATTTAACTGCTGAATTTTTAGTGGTTACACGTTTACATGTAGGGGGGCAGGTGGGAGCTGGTGCTCTTAAGGAGATGGCTTTTAAGCACCAGCTTCTGCCTGGCCCTCCCCCTGCTGCTACCTCTGATACAGAGGCGGCAGCCCTGGGGTCGGGTGGTTCCATGAGAGCCAGTACGTGCAGGAGCCAGCTTGAAAGCTGGCTTCCTGTGTGTACCAGCTCCTGTATGTTTTCCCCCCTCACACACACCCCACCTGTCCACGTTACCTCTCTATCAGAGACAGCAGTGTGGGGGGAGGGTCAATCAGCTCTGCAGGAGCCAGCGCTTGCGGAGAGCCAGCTTTTAAGCTAGTTTCCTCTCCCCAAGCACCGGCTGCCTCCTGCCTCCCTGTGCTGCAGCTTCTGTGGCAGGCAGCAGTGAGGAGGAGAAGGCAGCTCTGCAGGAGTCTGCACCTGCAGGGAGCCGACTTAAAAGACAGCTCCCTGTGGGCACCAGCTCCCACCTCCCCCTCTTGCTGCCTCTGATACAGAGGCAGCAAGGGGAAGGCATGTAACTGTTAGAATTAACTGATGAGTCCAGGCTTATCGGTTAATCATTTGAATGGGTATGCACAAATATGCCTACTAGGAGATTCAACTCACTTCTCTGTCACCAGGGCCACAGCTGTGCCTCAGTTTCTCCCATCTGTAATGATGTTGTCCCAAACCACAAGTATTCAAAAACTGTCAGATTCCCCCCACAATAGAATGAGTGACTTAAAAAAACAGAAAGCAGACTTATCTGCCTTCTTGTTTTTGAGCCTTCAGGCTGCACAAAAGCACTCATTTGTATTTTCAAGCAGTTCTGTGCAGCCTGGTGTCCTGGAAATCTCTTTGAAAAAATTAAAGCTGAAATTTCCATGTCACCTCTTAATTCCAGCCAGCAGGGCTTTAAAACAGACACCCAATAGCACACAAAAGTTGGGAACATCTCACACCCCTTCTCCCCCAAGTTAGTGTTCCAAAGTAGCCTGATTTCCCAGGTCCTGCTTTTTTAGTGGCCTAAAAATATTCCAATACTTGGCACTGGGCACCCAACTCTAATCCCATCCACATTTTATCCTTTTGCTTCTATCTGCAGACAATCTAGCCTCCCTTGGATCACAGCCAGTCTTACACCACTCAGCTGCAGGGCCCCTAAGCCCTCATGCTGAACTCTGATGACAGCCCTTTCTCTTTGCTGAACTCTTGGCTTTCTCATCAGTGTACAGTCATCATCCCAGGCAGGTTCGTCCTCTAAGCTCTTGCCAGAAGAGACCAATAGCCATAGCTGCTCACCCCCTAAATATCCCTTTCTCCATTACTACTACAGCTTGATTTTATATCCATCTAATCCCAGCTGACCTTGCATTGAGCCTGTCGAAAGGTGAGTCCTGTGCCCACCAACTCCCAGAATGCCTGGCTTTAAAGGGATGGAGGCTTTGTAATAAGAATGCCCCTAAAGGACAATGTTCCTTGTTGGGGACAACAGCAAAACTTCTTTGCAGATTCCCATTTTGATTCCCCCCCTCTCCCTCCAAAAAATCTGTTTTGCAGTGTCTCTTTCCATCCACACCAGGTATCAAGTGAGTGAATGATCCCTGGATTAGGGATGTTAAATATTGGATAATTGATTAGTTGAGTAACCTCATGAATTCTGAGCGGTTAGTTGACTCTTCTGTAGTCCCTGGGGGCAGGGCCAATAGCAGTGCAGGGTGCCAAGTGAGAGCTAGTCTGCGAGGGGACCCAGTTTATAAACCAGCTCCTCTTGCGGACCAGCTGCTTGTTGCCCTGATAAAGAGGCAGCATTGCAGAGATGTCAGCCGACGGTCAGGGCAGTGACTGGTGTGTGTGTGTGCGTGCTATACACCCGAGACTTCAACTGCTGAGACCGGGGTCCCTTGCAGCGGGCAACCTGGAGGAGGTTGACGAGCGCCCCAATAAGTTTGCAGGGAGAGCTTATTACACTTCAGATTTTAGCTGCTAGAATCTGAGATTCCTTCGCAGCGGGCAGCCTGAGGGAGGCTGAGAAGTGCCCCAATGGATCTGCCACCTGGGAGTGACACAAATCCAAACGCCTAAGCTCTCCCTATATCTGTCCCTTAAGACCGGCTAAAGTTCTTTTAAATTGTGCCTGGTTCTGTTACAGCAACTGAAGGAGTCAGGTTAAAGCTTAAACAGTTACAGGTTTATTGAGGAAGCTTATAAATCATATGGTTGCAATGGCTATTGTTCTATTTCTTAACTGCTAGCAAAATATAGATCTTAAAAATGGTTACAAAGAAGATAAAGATAGGAAAAACAGAAATAATAGTACCAAGTAACAGCTTAACCTTTAAAGAGCTCTAAGTCTGTGTACACTTAAGACAGAGGACCACATCCAGGTACAATTTTTACCCCCTTCTGTGCCTCTCGACTCCAGCGTGTCAGGCCAGGGCCAGTCCCTCAATTCCTAGGAAAGACGAAAATACGAGGTGGGCATCCCCATAGAACCTCGGGAGGTCAAACACCTAACCCGACCAGCAGGTAGAGGGTAGAATGACACTCAAAAGTGAGTGTCCTGCTGTACCCATATTTATACCCATGGGGTCACGTATTTCTCTTTCTTATCTGTGATGCCAAATGGTGCTGGTCTGTCTTTTGTGAGACCAGTTCTTACAAGGGAGTTGTGAACTTACTTTACACTTGTAAGAGAGATAACTAAATTGGAAGTACTGGGCATTCTTTTCTCAGTGGGAAATTCCTCTTCCAGGGACTGTGTGTTCGTATCAACATGGGTGTCAGCCGGGTACTTCTCGCAGCCTCGAGGCCAGCTTATTGCCTTAATCGTTCTCTCCTCATATCTATGCTTTCAGCTTCTCAGGATCAGATGAGCCAGCATAGACTATGCTGATTTTATTGCTCCTTCTCTTTCCTGTATGCTTCAGGAACCTTAGAGAGTCAAAATAAGATGGATGAGATGGGGGGGGGGAGGGTTGTCTGGCTACAAGAGAGCAGCCCCTGTCTGTGGGGTGGGAGGGTCTGAGCTCCCGGGCCCAGCACGAACTGGAACCGAGCTGGGCTGCCTGCCTGCCTGGCTCCTAATACACTTTAAATGCAGAGTCAAGCAGAAGTAAATCCTGCACCAGGCTGCTGGCCAGCCTGCTAAAAAATGTACTGGTTGCAGGAGGGGGAGGGAAGTACGTGTGGTCTATAGAATTAACCTGTAAGCTTTCACTAATCGGTTAATCGGTTCGCTGACTACAGTATTACATCCCTAGCCTGCAATCTCTTTTATTTCAGCAGATGGGATCATGAGTGAGAAGGAGGTGGAAAGTCCGCTGCAGGGAGGTCCTGAGGAAGAGAATAGACCCAAAGGGAATATCCCCTGGAAAGGGATTCCAGAGAATCCTGGTGGGTCGGAGTTGTTGGAGGAAAACTGCACAGAGGAGCAGCTTCTGGGCAGATCCCCACCCTGTAGGAGAGGCCTCCAGTCCAAGGAGAAACGCTACAACTGCACTGACTGCGACAAGAGCTTCAGCCAGAGCTCCCACCTCATCCGGCACCAGGGCACGCACACGGGCGAGCGCCCCTACAAGTGCCCCGACTGCGGGAAGAGCTTCACCCAGAACTCCAATTTAGCGCAGCACCAGCGGGTGCACACAGGTGAGCGCCCATACCAGTGCCTTGACTGCGACAAGAGCTTCACCCAGAGCTCCCACCTGACAGAGCACCAGCGTGTGCACCAGGGTGTCAAGCCCTACAAGTGCACCAACTGCAACAAGAGCTTCAGCCAGAGCTCCCACCTCCTGCGGCACCAGGGCATCCACACGGGCGAGCGCCCCTACAAGTGCCCCGACTGCGGGAAGAGCTTCATCCAGAACTCCAACCTGGTGCAGCACCAGCGCATCCACACGGGCGAGCGCCCCTACAAGTGTGGGGAGTGCGGGAAGAGCTTCAGCTGGAGCTCCAACCTCATTGAGCACCAGCGTGTGCACACGGGCGAGCGGCCGGACAAGTGCCCTGACTGCGGGAAGAGCTTCACCCGCAGCTCTGCCCTCATCCAACACCGGCGCATCCACAAGGGGCTGAGGCCCTACAAGTGCATGCAGTGTGGGAAAAGCTTCAATAAGAGCTCCCACCTCATCCGGCACCAGGGTACCCATGCGTCTGGAGAGCTGCCCTGCACATGCACCAGTTGTGGGAAGAGCTTTACTCGGAGCATCCAGCAGCGGCCAAGGCCGCACCACTGTGCTGAGTGTGAGACACGCTTCTCCCACATTGCAGGAGGCCAGCCACGGGCTGACATAGCAGCAAAGCCCTACAAGTGTGGGGAGTGTGGCAGGAGTTTCGGGCGCAGTTCGTACCTGGTGCAGCACCAGCGCATCCACACGGGTGACAGTCCCTACAAGTGCGGGGACTGTGGAAAGGGCTTCGGGGCCAGTGCCCACCTCACCCGGCACCAACTCAGCCATGCAGGTGACCGGCCCTACCGATGTCCTCAGTGTGGAAAGAGATTTGGGGAGAGTGCAAAGTTGTTAAGCCACCGTCTGAACCATGTGGGTGAGCGCCCCTACCAGTGTCCTGACTGCGAGAAGAGCTTCTGCAAAAGCTCCCACCTGGTTAGTCACCAGCGCACCCACACTGGAGAGCGGCCCTATCACTGCACGATCTGTGGCAAGAGCTTCTTCCAGAGCTCCCACCTCATCCGGCACCAGGGCACGCACACGGGCGAGCGCCCCTACAAGTGCCCTGACTGTGGGAAGAGCTTCACCCAGAGCTCTAATCTTGCCCAGCACCAGCGCATCCATACGGGGGAGCGCCCGTACCAATGTACCGACTGTGGGAAGAGCTTTAGCTGGAGCTCCAACCTTATAGAGCACCAGAGAACCCACCTAGCACAGAAACCCTGAACATGCCGCTAGCTGAGCAAACTCCCAACACTGAAGTAAACATCTTGGGGCCATCCGGATGTTTGATGGGGCTGAAATTACTGGGTATACAATGCCAAAGAATAAAAACCCACCGCAGGAGTTAGACTTCTTCACACTGCCAGACACAGTTGCCCGGCCCAGCCTCACCTGTTGCAAGATCTAGGTGATGATCCCATTTGCCACAGGAGCTAAGGAACCTGTAACAAGGGATGTGCTGGGATGGATTGGCATGGAGCCAGGAAGTTAGCACTAGGGAAAGCACACTAGATCTTCCATTGCATCTCCTTGGGGCCAGATCTGTAGAGCTGCACAGTTCAATGAGGGAAAGGTTTTTATGAAAGCTGGGAAATTGATTCACAAGGAATGAAGCACATGGATGAAGAACACAGGGCTTACCAAACTGATTCATCCTCACACCCCACCTCCAACAGGAGCCAGTATCAAATGATGCAAGGAAGATGTAAGGCCCACAATAGCAGATGTGTAGTAATCTGCCCATCCCCCCATTGGTCTAATCCTGCTCTCTGATGGAGATTGACTAATGTGCTAAAGCAGGAGATTTAATATCTATTTGCAGATGTCATTAATTGTGAGAAATCTGGATAGTCTTGATAATCAGAAGATTTTAAAAAATTAAAACCAAGGAACCTAGCAGCCCAAAGGGGCATTATGTTACCATTCTCAGGGGGCTGAGATGATCAGAGAGGCCTAACAGAGTCAGGTACCCAGATCTGATGAGATTTAGGTACCTAATTCTCCTGAACTCTTTTGAAGATCCCAGCTTCCTTTAATAATCATGTTTCTTCCCCTACCAGGGTGCTCTGCACAGCAACATGAAGCACCAACAGCAGCTCACATGGACCATGTGAAAACAGAAGGGCCAAGGCCCATGGAGATACATGGAAGAAGGTGGCTGATGGATTGAAATACCCTGCAAAAAGTGTTTTCAGATATTTTTTAAAAGCTGAAGGAGGAGGCAATGCTCTGAGAAGCAAGCTCATACCATCATTCAGGGGTTCTTTCACAGCACGGGTCACAGTTTAGAAATAAGGCTGTCTTGAGGACTGTTCCTCTTCCATTTGTGATCGCATGGACTGCTACCCCCCCTCTTGTGTGGTAACCAGTTACCCAGCAGGGGGCTCCTCTGGCTGGGCCTGACCCAGCCAAAGCAGCCCCCTACCTGCAGCGTGGTGTGGTGGGCTTGGCCTAGAGCAGCCCACAGCACGGTGGACCTGGCTGGGCTGGAGTAACCTCTGCCATGGGGTCATGGTTAACCAGTTAAATATTCCATTTCACTGATTCACTTTTGAACTTGGGATTTTACATCCCTAATTAGGAAAGTGTGTAATGCATTTTAGCTCGTTTGGACCAGATCCTCCAGGACGTTAGGTACCTAATACTGTGGAAAATGTGGGCTTTTGAATGCGATGTATAAGGTGGAAATGGAAAAATGAGCTAGCATCACATAACTAGCCAGTTCATTGCAGACCACCATCAAGTGCTTGGCATCCATGGACCTCAGGGCTGGAAACCACTGCCAGGCTGGGAACAACTGCCCACAGGAAAAGCACAATCATCTGCCACTGGGATGATGGCAGATTTCCTAGACTGGGTGGTATCCAAGTTCAGCTACTCATCAGGCCAAAGTCTCAAGTACATCTAGGGCCTACACTGTTCTGCCCTTGAAAAACAAGCAGGATCACTAATTGGTAACTATAGTGCAGATCAAAGCCAATCATGTGAACATGGAGACATGAAACTCAGAAATCCTAAGCTTCCAGCCAGCAAAGATGCCACATCTGGGCATGCATCTGGCACCATTTGCTGGGGGGGAAAGGTCTAGTAAAATTGCAGAAAATGAACACTGAACAGGTCTCTGTGTAGAGAGGAGATTTTGTAGAGGGGGAGCATATAGCATAGGATTCTCTGATTTCAAAGGTAATCACAGAACTAGCAGGGAAAGAAGGACTTTCAAGAATCTGCTGTGAAACTTTCAAGAATCCACATCTTCCCAAATTGAAATCCCTGGACTCGGGGTGGGAGGGAGGGTAATATCCAGAGGAAAACATGACGTTATGGCTACTGTCTCCTGTAAAATTGCTAGTGAGGACAAACTCTTCCCTCTGAGGAAGTTAATTCATAGATTTGAAGGCTACAAGGCACCATCATGATCTGACTCCAACAATACACAGGCCAGAGAATTCTAACACAGACACGAGAGGCACAAGAGGATTTCCACAATTAAAATTGCTCTAAAACTGGTGAACTAGTGGCAGACTTGGAACATGGATGCTACTTGTAGACTGAGCAGATAGCAGTGACAAACTTGAATCCAGAGAACTATGTTTGCCAATTGATTTATGCCATTCTTGCTGCTGGTAACGATTTATAATAGTGATATAATGCTTTGTTTCTGATAGCACCCATGATGTGTGGGGTGCTACAGGTGTGCACAGACACAAAATAAGGCTCTTCCCTTGCTCCAAAGAGCTTACACACATCAGAGATAGAGATTTGAAAAACTGAAACCATTGACCAGGAGGTAGTCTAATTTTCAGCTTTGAAGGAGCAATCCTACAGATGCTGCTTTTGTTTCCGATGTTACTCTGATATTGCATTTATTGCTGTAGATGGGCGACACCAGGACAGGTGGGACAAGGATAATCAATAAGCTGAAGTGGCATGATTGCTTCATTCTCATAATTATACTTATCTAAATTTATCCCAACCCTATGCACATTCCCTTGCATTAAACATTGGTATTTTCTGCTATGACTTTCTCCTGCTTAGACAGCAGATATTGAGCCTATGAATTTAAGTGCTTAACTTCCATGGATTTCAATATAGCTGGGCCGAATTGTAAAGAGTTTTGCATCCGTATTAGCTAATCTGTCCAGGAAAAACAATCAGCTGAAAATGAGCTAGGGGTGGCAGTGAATGGGGGCATGGAGCAGGGAAATGGAGTCCCTCAGTATGCAGGACTTAGGAATTCACACCTGGAACAGCTTCAGTTTATACCAGCATGACCCACTGTGGAAGAGCTGGTACAATGAGAAGAGAACAGGGCCTTTAGTGCTCTGCCAGACATGGAGACAGTACAGCCAGAATTTACCCATAGCCGGAGTCACAAGTTCAAGGCCAGAAGGGACCATCAGATTGTCTAGTTGGGGTGTCTCACGTTACAAGGTTTAATTTTTGTATCCCCATGTCAATATGTCCCATTCCATGATTGGTGTGAGGGTACTACAAAACATGAGGCTCATTTCTTAGTACCAGAAAGATGCAGGAGGAGAGTCAGAGAAGAGCAGAAGAGGGCCAGGGGCAGTTGATTAGTAGATGATTGGTAAGGACTACATATACATAGCTTGTCTGAGGGTATGTCTACACTTGCACTTGCCTGACAAAACTTTTGTTTCTCATGGGTGCTCCTCCACCTCCCTGAATGACAAAGTTTTGATATGGCAAATGAAAATGTGAATGCTGCTTAGTTGGCAGGGGAGCCACTCTTGGGGGGTGAAAGTATTTTGCTGGCAAAAGTGCTGACAAACTGATTTCACATACTGACTTTTAGTGACAGGGCTGTCGACACAGCCTTGTCGCTAAAAGTTGCATACTGTAGAGATACCAGTAAGTATGGAGGGAGATCAGACAACTAATGGAGAGGTAGGATAACTCTTTAGGTGTCTAAAGGCTGCAAATAACAGCATTATTTATGATGTCACAGAGGAGGGAGAACTACAAGTGTGAAATAAGCTACCTATCAGAGACAGTTCCTGTGGCCATTAATTCTTGTTGGTAGAATAGTTTCAAAGTGAAAGCTTCAGCATTAAAATTAGGCTGCAAAAAACAGCCAAACAATAAATAAATAAAAAGCAAACCACTGGGTAACAGTGATCCCTCTAATTCTTTATGTTCCTGTGTGGAATGAATTTTGTTATATGCATTATTATGGAGATGATGTACAACACAGAAGTGATGTGCGACATGTCACCTCCATATTAACGCACGTAACAAAATTTTGCATGGATGATCTATGGGTTGGGTGGGACCGAGGAGTTTGGAGTGTGGGAAAGGGCTCAGGGTTGGGGAGATGAGGGTTCTAGCTGAGAGTGTGGACTCAGGAACGGGGGTGGGGTGTTTGAGACGCAGGAGGGATGTGTCAAGCTGGGATCACAGTATTGGAATGTGGGAATGGGCTCAAGGCAAAAGTGCAGGGTGCTTACTTGGGGCTGCTCCCTTTTGGTAATGGTGGAGAGAACAGGTGGCTTTGCATGGCTTGATTCCAGCCAATGGGAGTTGTAGGGACAGAGCTTCCCAGTGTTGCGGCTCCAGCAGAGAAGTGGGGGATAGAACTGTGGTGTGCACATCTGCCTTTCCCCCCACCGGTAAAGGGTGGCTCAGAACACAGGGGCTTTATGGGCTGCAGCCCTGGACTAAGGGAGCCCCCTACTGGGTCCAGAGGAGAGCACCTGTTCCGCTGCAGCAACTCCCTGCTGCTGAGTGGGGATGTTAACTAGTGATTAATTTACTAGTCGAGTAATCGATGGACTTTCCATCGACTACTCAAGTCGATAGACACTTCCGTGTTCTGTCTTTGAAATACACAAGAGCCTCAGAGACCCACGCTGGGCCTAAGCTCCATGCTGCGCTTCCTATTTGAAATGCACAAGAGCCTCCGCTGGGGACTCTTGAACATTTCAAAGCTGGCATGCCGCATAGAGCCTGGGATCAGCTGGGGATTCCCCAGCTAATCCCGGGCTCCAAGCCGCTTTGAAGTGCTGCAAGGAGCCTGGGATCCTGGGCTCTGCACAGCATTTCAAAGCGGCAGTGCCGTGTGGAACCCAGGATCAGCTAGGGAGTCCCCAGCTGACCAGGCTCTGTGTGGCGCTACTGCCTTTAAGTACCTCCCTCATCTACCCCCCCTTGCTGCCTCTATCTGGTAGAGGGAGCGGGGGAGTGAAGGGGAGCGACTAGTCGACTGTCCTGTCGATTATCTGATAAGCATTTGGTTATTGGATAGTCGACTAGTCCTTTACATCCTTGCTGCTGTGGCCTGCCACATAACAGGCTTTATGAATTCTCACTGCCTGGCCTCCATATAGTATGCCTCTTTATTCCCCAGCAGGCTCTTATCGTGATTGAGAGAGAGAGGTCACAGACGAGGTAGAACCTTGGGATAGTACTGTACATGGAGAAGAGAGTCCATCACTGCTCATGCCTTGTTCTACATCAAAGAACTCACAAGTGAAAACTGCTAGTGCCGTAATTTAAGAAGAAGCACTAGAGTATCAACGAGATGTGACAAATGGAAACAGCTTTTGGGATACTACCTTCCATGTACAAATGAAGCAATATTGGCACAAAATGTGAGGATGGTGAGTGAGATATAAGAGGTGTAGGGGATTCAGTCCTGGAGTGATTTGATAGAAGAACATGTAGTTGGGGTTTGAACGACAAGAGAAAGAAGGATGCTTCAGGATCAGTCTATGGTATTTGGACACAGGAATAAGAGAATTTTTTAACATCTTATTAAAATGATTGCACGATGAGTATCCTACAGATGCCTGCTGCTTCAAATAGGAGTTTCTGTTTTTACCAACATTATTATTTATTATAATTATTTGTCTGTTCTGGTAGTACTGAGATGTCTTAGTCATAGATCAAGGCCCCTCTGTGCCGGGTGCTACATAAGCACACAAAACTTAGATAATTCTTATTCCCTTACCCCAAAAATTTACTAAGTAGAGGGCCAAATTTTGTTCTCATTGACGAGAGCAAATCCAGAGTGACCGATACTGCAGTGATGGTCACAGTATAATGACCTGAAAGAATTCACTAACCGCAGTGGAAATTCTTTGGATTTTCACTAGTATCACAGAGGAGAATTTGGTCTAACTCTATAGGGATAGCAATGGGAGAAAATATGCTAAATACTCCTGTAGAGAACTTCTTGTCTGTTTCTCAGATTATTGTTATGGCAGATGACAGTGGATGATGTAGTTATTACACAGTGTTCTGAATTACTTTACCTAGAGTACGTCTACACAGCAGGGCTAAAGTTGAATTAAGCTACACAACTTCAGCTACGTCAGCTGTGTAGCTTAAATCGTAATAGCTTAATTCAGTGTTTGGCGCTGTCTACACAGCAGGAAGTAGATGGAAGAACATTCTTCCTTCTACTTCCCTTACTCCTTGGCTACGTCTAGACTGGCATGATTTTCCACAAATGCTTTTAACGGAAAAGTTTTCCGTTAAAAGCATTTGCGGAAAAGAGCGTCTAGATTGGCACGGACACTTTTCTGCAGAAGCACTTTTTGTGGAAAAGCGTCCGTGCCAATCTAGACGCGGTTTTGCACAAGAAAGCCCCGATTGCCATTTTCGCAATTGGAGCTTTTTTGCGCAAAACAAATCTGAGCTGTCTACACTGGCCCTTTTGCACAAAAGCTTTTGCACAAAAGGACTTTTGCCCGAACGGGAGCAGCATAGTATTTCCACAAGAAGCACTGATTTCTTACATGAGATCGTCAGTGTTCTTGCGGAAATTCAAGTGGCCAGTGTAGACAGCTGGCAAGTTTTTCCACAAAAGCATACGCTTTTGCGGAAAAACTTGGCAGTCTAGACACAGCCCTTGTGAAATGAGGGTTGCCATGAGTCAGAGTAAGAAGTCCTCCAGCTCGACATTATTTTGAAATAAAGGCTTGTAGTGTAGACAGGCACTATGTTATTTCAGAATAATGTCAGTTATTCCAAAATAATGTTGCTGTGTAGATGTACCACTAGTGTGCAAGCAGACTAGGATGTCTTGTCAGTTTTGGCTCTATGGAGGCAGTTTTAGGAAAGAAGGTGCTGTATGAATAGTAAGAAAGTTTGCTTTCTGCCTTTGAGCTCTGACTGGAACCAGTTCTTGAGGAAGAGTTGCTGGAGCCTGGGCTTAGGTGCTTGGGCAAAGATTCCTGGGAGAAGAATTTTCACTGCATGCTCTCTGAACATTTATTTAAGACTGGTGTTTGTGTGTCAATAAAGTAAGTTACATTATAACAGTATTCCAGATCTTCCTCAGTTCACGAGATGTAGAAATCAAAGTTCCATATATTTATTTATTCTCACTCAACAGGAATCACTAAATTCTCCCTATTTAGCCCAAAGGTGTGTGTGGTCACTCTGTTTTAAAAGGGCAATTGTGTCCCTTCATTTTTTTTTCTCCCAGTGGATGGAGATTTCAGAGTAGTTTTTTCTCCTCTCATTTACTAAGGATTTAATTTGCTCAGTGGGTTCGTAGTCAAGCAATTACAGCTTAGCATATATGAAAATATAGTAAAGGTTGACAGCCAAATTCAGAGGTGGTGACCAAGGTGGCTTAAGGGATTCTTATGAGGATAATGTAAACTAAGGTAGCTGCCATCCCACTTTACACCTCCATCCAAATCTTTGGCTTGGAGGTGTAAAGTGGAGTCTTTGTCATGTCAGTTATCAGGAAAGATGTGGAGAAATTGGAAAGGGTATAGAGAAGAGCGACAAGAATGATTAAAGGTTTAGAGAACATGACCTATGAAGCCAGGCTTCATGAACTGGGCTTGTTTAGTTTGGAAAAAAGAAGATTAAGGGGGGACATGATAGCAGTTTTCAAATATCTAAAAGGGTGTCACAAGGAGGAAGGAGAAAATTTGTTCCTCTTGGTTACTGAGGCCAGGACAAGGAGTAATAGGCTTAAAGTGCAGCAGGGGAGGTTTAGATTGGACATTGGGAAAAAATTCCTAACTGTCAGGGTGGTCAAATATTGGAATAAATTGCCAAGGGAGGTGGTGGAATCTCCCTCTCTGTAGATAGTTAAGAACAGGTTAGATAGACATCTGTCAGGGATGGTGTAGACGGAGCTTGGTCCTGCCTTGAGGGCGGGGGGCTGGACTCGATGACCTCTTGAGGTCCCTTCCAGTCCTATTATTCTATGATTCTATGAGTTATACTAACTTACATGACTATGTAGACCAGGGAAACAAGTATAAAGGAGTTTAACCTAATGCCTCCTTTAATGCCATCTGACCAGGCAGTCAACTGGCAGATGGCATACAGGTAAGGTCAGTCCTATGGGCAGATCTTTAGCATTTGTTCCCTCTTTTTGTCTGTGTTGGCCAGACTCCATCCCAGGATTTCAGTTCGTGTTGGATATCTAGATTCTATTCCCGTTTTTAAAAATGTGCTATTAATGCTTTAATTCCTGTGCTATTGCAGTGTCTCTCCATATGAAATAAAACCTACTCCAGCATACCAATTTTCCATCCTAGTATCCCATTTCAGATGCTGTGTCATTTGTCTGCTGTCCATTCTCCATTTGGGATTTCTTATGGGTTCTCCAGTTGTGTTCTCAAAAAAGTTCTTCTGATAATCCCTGAAGATACAACTACTCATTTCAGGGGGCAATATGTATGGTCCCAAGCCATTTACTCATAGATTGGGTTCCAGTTCCCTTCCTCCCACCCTGTCACTGCTAGAATATTTTTATTAAAATTTCCTACATTTTATAGATTCTAAAGCCAGAAGGAACCATTATGATCATCTGCTCTGACCTCCTTTTCAACACAAACCTTGCAACTTTCCTAATGTTCCTACTAGGGATGTAAAGGACTAGTTGACTATCCAGTAAGCAAATGTTTATCGGATAGTCGAAAGAATAGTCAACTAGTTGCTCCCTCTCCCCTTGGTGCCTCTATCACATAGCGGGAGCAGAGGGGGTACTTAAAAGCAGCAGCACCACACGGAGCCTGGGGTGAGCCGGGGAGTCCCCAGCTGATCCCAGGATTCAGGCGGTGCTGCTGCTTTGAAATGCCACACGGAGCCCGGGGTCAGCTCAATCCTCAGCTGACCTGGGGCTTAGTGCAGCGCTGCTGCTTTGAAATGCTGGGTGGAAACCAGGATCAGCTGGGGAGTCCCCAGCTGACCCTGAACTCCATGCTGCGTGCCAGCTTTGAAATGTACAAGAGTCCCCAGTGGGGGCTCTTGTACATTTCTAAGCAGAAGTGCCCATATGGAACCCTTAGCAAGACTTCCTGCTGACCCTGGGCTCCACGCAGCGTTCCAACTCTGAAATACACAAGAGCCCCCGCTGGGGACTCTAGTACATTTCAAAGCTGGTCTGTGTGCAGCCTGGCGTCAACAGGACTTCCCGCTGATCCGGGCTGCACGTGGAGTTCCGCATTCCTCCTTTGATTTCAAAGCCTCGAGCTGGGCTCTTGTACATTTCAAAGGCGGAACACGGAAGTGCTTATTGACGAGTCAACTAGTGCTTATCGATTATTTGAAATTCTATCGACTTCTTGACTAGTAAATTAATTGCTACTTAACATCCCTAGTGATCTTGATTTAAAAATCATTGGTGGAGAATCCACCACAATCTTAGATAAATTATTAATTTTCTCTCTCAAAAATTCATGCCCTATGTCTAGTCTGTATTTGTCTTGCTTAAAGTTCCAGCCATTGGCTCATTTTAGACCTTTCTCCAATAGCATGTACAGCCCATTTATATTGAGATCTGTCAGTGAGCCCTTCTGTGTCTCTGCAAGTCCATTTGTTCAAGAACTCCTAAACAATAAGAGCTAGACCCACCAAATGTGGTATGCAGCTTCCTCTTATCCTAACTTAAATCAAGGTCAGGGTTTGGTTGTGCCAAGAAAATGGGAAATGCTGGGAATGGGAATGGGAAATGCTGGGAATGCTGTTTTCCAGAAAATGGAAAGGGAAGGGCACAGAGAGGAGGGATGTAATACTGAGAACATCCACTGGGGGCAGCTAGTGCAAGAGATGATTGGGGGCACTTGGACCACCAACAGAGTGCCGTACAGGGCTGGAGGCTCTGCCATCTTGCCTATTAGCAGACCAGATAAGTAGTCCCTCTGCTCCAAACCCTTCCCCCTCAGCCCTTTGCTGCAGCACCAAAGGTAGGGAAGGCCCCTGATAGCCAGGTGGGCTGAGGGGAGAGAAAAGACTGGTGGTGGCTAAGGAGAGAAGGTGCGCTGGGGGAAACAAATTCCATGCTGGCTGGCGGGGTTGGGAGGAGAGAAGGCCTCTGCCAGCTGCAAAAGCTGGAGTGGGGGAGAAAGCCCCACCAGATGAGACCCCCCCATTCTGAGCCCCTCCTCACTCCCTAATCTTCATTTCCTTGTCCCCCCACAACCACAGCCTTCTGCCCCATCTCCGCTCCCCCCATTCCATGACCCTGACTCCTGCACTCCCTACACTGCCAGAGGACTGGGCAACACTGGGTAAGTCTTTTAGTTATTAAATACGAGCAGAAATACCCAGCATTGCCTGGGGAAAATATAGTAAAAGGTGCGATGAATGAAGCACAGCAATGACGTTGAAAAAGCTACCAGAGGAGAAGCTGTTCTGGATTTGGTTTTAACAAATAGGGAGGAACTAGTTGAGAACTTGAAAGTGGAAGACAGTATAGGGGACAGTGATCATGAAATAATAGAGTTCATGATCTTAAGGAAAGGTAGAAGGGAGACCAGCACAATTGAGGTAATGGATTTCAGGAAGGCAGATTTTGATAAGCTCAGAGAACTTGTAGGTAAGCAAGACTGAAGGGAAAAACAACTGAGGAGAGTTGGAAGTATTTCAAAGGGACGTTGTTAAGGGCCCAAAAGCAAACAATTCCGCTGTGTAGGAAAGATAGAAAATATGGCAAAAGACCAGCTTGGCTTAACAAGGAGATCTTGCATGATCTCAAAATAAAAAAGGAGTCATATAAAAAATGGAAACTAGGACAAATAACAAAGGATGAATATAGGCAAGCAACACGGGAATGCAGGGGCAAGATTAGAAAGGCAAAGGCACAAAATGAGATCAAACTAGCTACAGGCATAAAGGGAAACAAGAAGAGCTTTTATAAATACATTAAAAGCAAGAGGAAGACCAAGGACAGGGTAGGCCCACTGCTTAGTGAGGAGGGAGAAGCAGTAACAGGAAACTGGGAAATGGCAGAGATGCTCAATGACTTCTTTGTTTCGGTCTTTACCGAGAAGTCTGGAGGTGTGCCTAACGTAGCGAATACAAGCAGAGAGAGGGTAAGTTTAGAAGACAGGATACACAAAGAACAAGTTAAAAATCACTTTGGAAAGTTAGATGTTAGCAAGTCACCAGGTCCTGATGAAATGCATCCCAGGATACTCAAGGAGCTGATAGAGGAGGTATCTGAGCCTTTAGCTATGATCTTTGAAAAATCATGGCAGACAGGGGAGATTCCAGAAGACTGGAAAAGGGCAAATATTGTGCCCATCTATAAAAAGGGGAATAAGAACAACCCAGGAAACTACAGACTGGTCAGTTTAACGTCTGTCCCAGGGAAGATAATGGAGCAGGTAATTAAGGAAATCATATGCAAACACTTGGAAGGTAATAAAGTGATAGGGAATAGCCAGCATGGGTTTGTGAAGAACAAGTCATGCCAAACTGATAGCTTTCTTTGATAGGATAACGAGCCTTGTGGATAAGGGAGAAGCGGTGGATGTCATATACCTAGACTTTAGTAAGGCATTTGATACGGTCTCACATGATATTCTTATTGATAAACTAGGCAAATATAACTTAGATAGGGCCACGATAAGGTGAGTGCATAATTGGCTGGATAACCATAGAGAGTTGTTGTTAACGGTTCTAAATCCTGCTGGAAAGGGATAACAAGTGGAGTTCCGCAAGGGTCTGTTTTGGGACCCGTACTGTTCAATATCTTCATCAATGATGTAGATATTGGGATAGAGAGTACGCTTATTAAGTTTGCAGATGATACCAAACTGGGTGGGGTTGCAACTTCTTTGGAGGATAGGGACATAATTCAAAATGACCTTAGCAAGTTAGAGAAATGGTCAGAGGTAAACAGGATGAGGTTTAATAAAGAGAAATGCAAAGTGCTCCACTTAGGAAGGAACAATCAGTTCCATACATACAAAATGGGAAGCGACTGTCTAGGAAGGAGCATGGTGGAAAGGGGATCTAGGGGTCATAGTGGACCACAAGTTGAATATGAGTCAACAGTGTGATGCTGTTGCAAAAAAAGCAAATATGATTCTAGGTTGTATCAACAGGTGTGTTGTAAGCAAAACTCGTGAAGTCATTCTGCCGCTCTACTCTGCACTAGTTAGGCCTCAGCTGGAGTACTGTGTCCAGTTCTGGGTGCCACATTTCAAGAAAGATGTGGAGAAATTGGAAAGGGTACAGAGAAGAGCGACAAGAATGATTAAAGGTTTAGAGAACATGACCTATGAAGCCAGGCTTCATGAACTGGGCTTGTTTAGTTTGGAAAAAAGAAGATTAAGGGGGGACATGATAGCGGTTTTCAAATATCTAAAAGGGTGTCACAAGGAAGAAGGAGAAAATTTGTTCCTCTTGGTTACTGAGGACAGGACAAGGAGTAATGGGCTTAAAGTGCAGCAGGGGAGGTTTAGATTGGACATTAGGAAAAAACTCCTAACTGTCAGGGTGGTCAAATATTGGAATAAATTGCCAAGGGAGGTGGTGGAATCTCCCTCTCTGGAGATATTTAAGAACACGTTAGATAGACATCTGTCAGGGATGGTGTAGACGGAGCTTGGTCCTGTCTTGAGGGCGGGGGGCTGGACTTGATGACCTCTCGAGGTCCCTTCCAGTCCTATGATTTTATGATTCTATGACATTAACATGGCATATTTTATTGGAAATCTATCAGAGAAAAGTATTACTTTAAGAAATTAACATCGCTAGTGTGCTTACAAAACAACAAATCCCATAGGGTCTCTCTTCTCAATCCCCACAAATCAGGAAGGCCCATCTTCCCTTAAAGACTCTTTGCAAAGCAATGTCTGCAGCCTCCTTGCCAGAAGCCCTGAGAAATGGAGGGGATGTCTCCTGGGTTCTGCAGCAGCAGCAAATCACTGCTCCCCAAGTAGCCACTCCCCGAGTGCCATGGGGAAACCTGAATGGACTTCCTAATTGCAGCTGGACTGGTTGCATTGATCAGACAAAGCGAAAGACCTTCAGACCAGGTGCAATTAGTGATATCTAGATGATGAGAACATGCAGCACCTGAATGTACCTGTTATAATGAGAATAGACTGTTCTGAGTGTAGCATTGTGATGGCGTGTCAGGGACCCCCTGACCCTGATCCACAGCAAGATGTGACTCTGCCAGCCAGTAGTATAGAGAGGGTTTATTGCTTCTCTGAGATACAGCACAACCCACATTCTTGGAGTAAGGGGGCAGGCAGCCTCAGACCCCTTGGGGTAGGGGTATACTGGTCCCTGAGCCCCCAGCATTCCGCTTAGTCTGTCTTCATCATGTTTTCCAAGCCTAGACTGCCCCTTCTCAAAAAACACAGAACACATCCCCCAGGTAGCCACACCCCTTCCTTTGTTTAAATCCCTTCCCCTGGTCAGGTGAGAAACCTTCACTGGGCATTGTCTATGAGCTGGTGCTCAGGGGCAACCCTTCCCATGCTGGACAGTGCTCACAGACAGAGGCCAGTAGGGGTCACCCACAGCCCACACAGCAACCAGTGAATGCCCAACAGAGTGGGCCCAGGGCCACTAGAGCAGACAGTCCCCAACTACATCACAACTGTGTCCTCCTCAGGCTCCGCAGTGCTCAAAACCTTGTCCTCCTACCCTCCTCCTCTTTGTTCTGTGAACTGAATCCTGCAAAGTGAACAATGCCCATGGCACTTGCTGATAACACACACAGCCCAAAGGAAGGCAAGTGGTGGGATGGCTTGTTTGGGTGTGGGGGGAGGGAAGCAACTTTAATTTCCAGAAGGGGTTCAGTTGGAACCTGGCTGTGTGAAGATGTTGAGAGGCTGTGATAGCTGGAGGCTTCTCCCAGCCACAATTAGCAAGGCTAGACCCCAGCCAGCATCAGCCACATTTGGGTCTGTCCTGGAGACCTGCTGGTGCCCTAGAATACGGGAGGTTGCTGATTCTCTGCCCCACTGCAGCCTCTTCCCCATGGGCTTTCCCTTGATGGCGCTGCAGGTGCCCACATTCTTTATCCTTTAGGATCTCGTAGTTGCAGTTTGTGACACGCTTAACAGAAGAGTCCAGCAAATACCTATGATCAGGTGCTACTAAAAACTATCAGTGGGCTCAATTGGGGATCTGGGGGAACGGATTTTGAGATTTCAATCACTGGATTGGTTATGTTAGGAAACCAGGAGTATCTGTGGAAAATGTCGTGTTTCTATGATCAGGCACTACTAAAAGGTAATTATCAGTGGGGTCAATTCGGACTCCAGGGGAACCGATTTTGAGATATAACCAATCCAGTTATTGAAGTTAGGAAATCAAAAGTATCTGTTCAAAATTTGGAGTTTCTAGCTCTTAACCGTTTCAGAGATCTTTCAGGACAAACAAACTTTCGGAAATATTTAGAAGATTTGTTCCCCATAGTAGTACTTGTAGATTGCAATAAAATCACCCTTTAACCTTCTCTTTGGTAAGCTAAATAGAGGGAGCTCCTTGTGTCTGTCTCTGTAAGTCATGTTTTCTATAACATTAATCATTCTTGTGGTTCTTTGAATCCATTCCGGTTTATTAACATTCTTCTTGAATTGTGGGCTCCTGAACTAGACACACAATTCCAATAGCTTTTGCAGTGGTGGGTAGTAGCGGCCGTTAGCATTTTAATCACTATGTCAACTCAACCTGATGTCAGTGTACACTGAAGCACTATGAGTAGTTGTGGTGGGTTAGATCACAGAAGTGTGCTGATCAAGCCACTGATGCCTGTTTTCCTGCTTCCTGGGCCTCCCCACCAGCCTGTCTTGCTGGGGCAGCTGCTCTGGTCTCCCCCAGCGAAGGCACAGAGCTGGGGTTACTGCCCCTGCAGAGACACCCTTTGAATTTGCTGGGCCGCAGGGCAGCTGCCCCTTTTGCTCCTCCGGGCAGGAGGGCGCACAAGGGCAGCAAGGCTCGGGACCAGCCACGTTCGCCCCGGGGGCAGGGAAGCGGAGCCGGAGCCGGGTTTGCAGGCCCATAAACGACTGGTGGAGGAGAGGGGACTTGACAGCTGGCCTGCCCCATGTCCCCGCGGAGCCACCGTAGCCAGGCTGCCTTGGGTCCCCGCCCTACGACGGCGCCGTGCCGGCCTGCCTGCCATCCAAACCAAGGCGGAGAGCAGGATAGCGCCTGTGCCCTGCCTCTTGATCGACAGTTGTCGGAGCCAATCTCCCCAGCCTGGCTTCTGCGTTGAATGACTGACAAATATCTTGACCAATGAGCTGTTACAATCTTTTCGATTGACGTCAATGCCTGCCTTTAGGGTGCGGAATGCTCTTGATTGACATTCATCGAGCCTATGGAAAGTAAGAGTGATTTTGATTGACGTCTTTCATCTAACGGGAACCCAGCACTGGGGGACGGGAGCGAGGAGGGACGTGGCTGGCCCGGCCGCCAATGACGTGCAGGTGGGCGGAGCAGCGCGTCCAATGCGGTCGGGAGGCGGGGCCGGAGAGCTGCCGTTACCGTCTGTTGCAGGAGGCAGGCGCGGGCTCGCGGTGAGGTGCAGCCGTTGTCATGAGCTACTCAGGTGAGCCGCGGCCGGGCGCAAGATGGCGGCTGCCCGCTCCTCCCGTCCCGGCCTGCTCTGAGCTCCGCTCCCCCCCGGGAGCCGTGGGGCGTGGCCAGAGGCCGGCCGCGCAGCGCTCCTGTGGCTGCGGGGGAGCCCGGCCGGTACTGACACAGACATGCCACCGAGCCCCCCCAGCTCGGGGCCGGGGGCGACCCTGCCTTGATGCGCTCTGGTCCCGGTTCCAGTCCTCTGGTGCATGGCCCGCAGGGTGTCAGCCCGATCCCCTGCTGCACACGGTGTGGGGGCCCGACCTGTTGTGTAGGGCTGTGTGGAGAGCTGGTATTCACCACGCACCAGACAGCAGCAATGCCTGGGGACACCCCCGCGGACATCACCCATCACCTGGCGTCGCATGGGCTTTGGCCATACGGGTGGCTATACAGCGGGGAGGGTAGTGCTGCTGTTGTTTACACACCCACTCTCTTTGCACGGGCTGTTAGTGAGTGGGTATAATAATTGGAGGAGGTGCTGACATGATTTCCTCCTATGTGCAGAACTGGTGTCAGTATTTGTGTAATGAAGCACTGGAAATGGTCTCCCTCTGTCAGTTGTGAGTTATACAGACGGTGAGGTACAGGTGGAAAGATTGTACCCTTATCTTACTGTCACTGCATCATCTTGGTAATGCTGGAAGAAATGTACCTGGCTTCCTCACATACATTCACCATCATCTGCCCTTTCCACCTCCCACCATTGCATGGGCTTTGGGGGGACGTGTAATAAGCAAGGAGAAGATAACACCAATATCTCTGACTGAAGAGCGGGATTGTAATAATAAGCAGGTTGGCACAGATTCTTCCCTTTCCTTCTCCCTACTTTTCTCAACTGATGAGCTCAGGAGATGAGATTTATTCTCAGGGTGACAAGGCATATGGGATTCTGCATATGAGAGGAAGCATCAGTCCCAGCTTCCCCTACCCTCTGTTGAAACAAAAGAAAAGCTTGTTTAGTTGAAGTAGTCTCCTGTGCAGTGTATCAGGATTAGGCTGGGAGCTCAGAATTTGTAACGTTGCTGCTTTTTGCTGCAGGTTTGAGATTTTTCTTCCTCAGTGTGATTGCAATAACTGCCATTAGGTGCTAGGTTACATTTTGCATTAAATAAAATGGGGTGAGGAGGAAGACAGGGAAAGTACTAACATTAGTGATACAGAGCAGTGTTTCTCAACTTTTTTTATGAAGTACCCCTTTTAAAAAAAAAAAGTACCCCCAGTATCTACAGTTTTCAGACACACACAATTTTTTTCTACCATTGTAACACATTTGTTTAAATAACTTAATCGAAGCTAGGCAGATGATGACATTTTTGGGTGTAAAAAGTACAAAAATAATAAAGCCCTGTAAAATTTAAAACAAAAATTCAGTTTTCTCCAAATGTCCGTTGTGTTGATGTACCGCCCAGACTTTTCTCAAGTACTGATACTCGGACCACTGGTTGAGAGAGACTGATATAGAGAGTGTAACACAGTAATACCGTACTGCAATTTGGACAAATTAACATTATAATCAAGTTTGTAATTCCTACATTACTTGACACCTTTGTGCCTAAATATAAGGGGTTCATTTTGATCAGTGGTAAAATCTCTCACTAAGACATCCCATTTCCCAGTTGTGCACTGTGATAACTGGGCACAGTATTGCTCCCTTTCTTCCCTAAGGTGGCAGCCTGTTCCTTGTTGTGCATGTATATCAGTGATTCTCAACCATCAGGTCATAGAACTAGAATTTCCTACAGATAAGGTTAAATGTAAAAGGTGTTTCCATTTGTTATGGTTGTGATGGATCTTATCAATACAAATTGCTCCAGTTAGTAGATTTATTGACACTGACTCATAGGCAGGGCTCGACAATTAGGGTAATCTACTCGCCCGTGGCGAGTAGATTTTAGCCTGGCATGGTGCTGCAGTGCGATCAGCGCATGCACAGCGTGCCAAATCACGCGGCTGGCGAGTGGGGCTCACCGCCACTTGTCAAACCTTGCTCATAGGGGAAAGTCGTACTTATAGAAATGTTATGAACAATTTTTGCTTGATGTATTTTTAAATACTAAATGATGGAGTTGACATGCAATGACTGTGAAAACTGACTTCAGTCATACATAACATAACGAGAGGATCTTAGAACTTGTTGCTGCTGTATGTCAAACTCACTAAGCACTTCCAGGTCATTATATCCGTCCCTTTCTCCCCTCATTAGTTTTCGGAATGCCACCCCCACATCCATCTCTATTTGAGGGAGTCTCTGCAACCCACACTTAAATTGGGGGTTCACCTGCCTTGGTGGCTCTGAGTGTCCTCCCACCATATGTAAAGAAGTAGAAAAAGCAAACTAACTTGCTCTTTTTGTTGCTGAAACAGCACTCAAGGTTTTGGAATGTGGCATTATAGAAGAAAGGGTTGGTCAGGGAGGCATCAATGGATAAAAGTTGAAAATCACTATTAAGCAGTATGGTGAAGAGCTTTGATGTAGTGTAAACTGAAAGAAACTATAGATTTTTTCTAGTCTGTTACACAGTTTGTAGGGAAAGTCTTCGTTTTTGTGCTTCCAACTAGAAATAGGGTAAAATTGATGTGAAGCATGCATCTCTAAAGTTAAAAGAATCATAGAACACTAGAACTGGAGGGGACCTTGAGAGGGCATTGAGTCCAGTCCCTTGCCCTCATGGCAGGACCAAACACTGTCTGTCATCCCTGATAGATGTCTGTCTAACTCGTTCTTAAATATCTCCAGAGATGGAAATTCCACAACCTCCCTAGGCAATTTATTCCTATGTTTAACCACCCTGATAGTTAAGAAGTTTTTCCTAATGTTCAACCTAAACCCCCCTTGCCCGTTGCTTTTTGTCCTATACTCAGAGGCCAAGGAGAACAATTTTTCTCCCTCCTCCTTGTAACACTCTTTTAGGTACTTGAAAACCGCTATCATGTCCACTCTCAATCTTTTCATTTTCTAACTAAACAAGCCCAGTTCTTTCAGTCTTTCCTCATAGGTCATATTTCCTAGACCTTTAATCATTTTTGTTGCTCTTTTCTGGACCGTCTCCAATTTTTGCACATCTTTCTCGAAATGTGTTGCCCAGAACTGGACACAATATTCCAATTGTGGCCTAATCGGTGCAGAGTAGAGCAGAAGAATGAATTCTTGTGCCTTGCTCACAACACTCCTGTTAATGCTGCCCAGAATCATGTTTGCTTGTTTTGCAACAGCATCACACTGTTGACTCATTTAGCTTGTGATCCACTATGAACCCCCTAGATTCCTTTCGGCAGTACTCCTTCTTAGACAGTCGCTTCCCATTCTGTATGTGTGGAACTAATTGTTCCTTCCTAAGTGGAGCACTTTGCATTTGTCCTTCATCCTATTTACCTCAAACCATTTCTCCAGTTTGTCCAGATCATTTTGAATTATGACCCTATCCTCCAAAGCAGTTGCAACCCCTCCCAGCATGGTGGTATCTGCAAACTTAATAAGCGTACTCTCTATGCCAACGTCTAAATCGTTGATGAAGATATTGAACAGACCCGGTCCCAAAACAGACCCGGTCCCAAAACAGACCCCTGCGGAACCCCACTTGTTATGCCCTTCCAGCATGATTGTGTACTGTTAATAACTACAGGAGGCCCCCGACTTGCGACATGATTGGTTCCGGGGGAAGCATCACAAGTTGGGGACGTCATAACTCAAACTCTCATTTATGATAAGCGCTGTCGCTGTTGTAAATGCGGGCCGAGGATGCAAGTTGGGGGTTTTCAGCCCCTCCTGCACTTACAAAAATGGTTCCAAGTATGGGGGTCAGAACTCAGGTGATCGCAAGTCGGGGGCCTCCTGTACTCTCTGAAAAGTTGAAGTTTTTCAGGATATATTCTTTGGTTGCCATCTTGTAGTTTATTACAAATATTAAGAGCAAAGTTATTTGCAATTTTTAAGAATCTAGTAAATTCTACTAATAGATCTGCAACTTGAACAAAAATGTGTTACTTGAGGTTGTCTGATTTCATTGTGGAATTTTGAAACTTTCATCTGAGATCTATGTTAAAGGCTCAGATTCCTCATGGCACTTGCAGTTTGGATTCTGTTGCGAAAAGCTCAGTGTGGTGTCAGCCATGTGCAAATTTGCATAGATCCTGCATTCTGAAGTGCTGAGTATTAATGCTTGCATGGATTATAGGATTACTTCTTCGGGGGGGGGGGGGGGGGGGAGGAAGAGGAGAAATGGTAGTGGCTCAATATATGTATATATATTTTATTAGGGCTATTGATTGCAGTTAACTCCTGACATTAATTGCGATTATTTGCAGCTTTAATGGCAATTAAACAATAGAATACCAATTGAAATGTATTACATTTTGGGGTGTTTTTCCTACATTTTCAAATATATTGATTTCAGTTACAACACAGAATACAAAGTGTTCAGTGCTCACTCTTACATCTCTATTTTACAGTGCAAACACTTGTAATAAAAATATAAGTGGCTAGCTGAGTTGTTGACTACCTGATAAGCAGCAAGGGAGGACCAGGATCCGGTGCTGGGGGGAGCTGGCTTAAAAGATGGTTCCCTCCAGCACCGTCTCTGCGGGGGGCCAGTAGAGGCAAAGGTGCAGCGAGAGATGCGCATGTCGGGAATCAGCTGATTCCTGGCTCACGTCTGGTCCCAGATGCTGAGCCTCTGCTTTTTAAAAGAAGAGCTAGGTAGCTCTTACCACATTTCAAAGGAAGAGGTGCAGCCGGGATAGCGAGTGCCCCACCCAACATCTTATTGACTAATCGAAATTCCATTGACCACTTGATTAGTTGATTAATCAAAATGTAACATCCCTATGTAGTACATTCTCTTGATCAAGAAAGGACAACTTATAAATGTAGATTTTTGTTGTTGCATAATTGTACACAAAAACAAAACAATGTAAAATTTTAGTGCCTACATGTCCAATCAGTCCTACTTGTTGGGTGCTGCTGATGACCAGGCCTTGGTATAAGATTCTCCTTACATTCTAGCTAGAATTGCTAAAACAATCATGTTTGTTTACTTTTTTGGGAAATAGTGCTGCCATCTACTTTAAAATGTCGACTTTCTGTTGTAGCGTGGATGTAGCCCCAGGTGATTAAAATCAACATCAATCTGTACTGCTTTGGATCATTATTGAGCGGAACCTGTCATCAGCATGGACACATCCTTTGGAATTGTGGCTGAAGCATGAAGGGACATGTGCATCTTTAGAACATCTGGCATATAAATACCTTGTGGTGCTGGCTACAACAATACCTCGTGAATGTTTGTTTAGACTTTCAGGTGACACTGTAAACAGGAAATGGGCAGCATTATCTTCCACAAATGTGAACGCACTTGTTTGTCTGAGTGATTGGACGAACAAGGAGGAGGACTAGGTGGACATATAGGCTCTATGTTGTTTTGTTTTTGAATGCAGTTATTTTTATACATAATTCTACACTAGAAAATTTAACTACAGTATTTGAAATTGAAAACACTGGAATTGAAAACACTGTTTTTTTTACAATGCAAATATCTGTAATAAAGTGAACATTGTACACTTTGTATTCTGTGTTGTAGAATAATAAATTTTAAAAAGTAGAAAACATCCAAAAATTAATTTCTTATTGTTCAACAGTGCAATTAATACATGTTCAGATTAGTTTTTTTATTTCAAATAGCTCATCTCTGGAAGAATGTGTGCTGACTTTCAAGCTAGATAAATGTGGCATGACACAAGGAATTGGTTGACTTTTGGTAACTAACTGGAATTATGACTTTAGGAATTGGATGCCAGAAATTTCCAGTTGCTAACACAGAGCTGGAATGCTATGGGGAAGGCTATGGTGCTGCAATTGCTTGCACACACAAGTGTGTGGTAGGAGATATAGTGAGACCAGGGGTGCTGGTAGAAATTGGGGGTTTCTTGCACTTAATTCACCAGTCTTCATCTAATCCAAATCAATAGTTTCTTTTTGATGTCTCTGTCCTTGTAAAATACTGTAAACAAACCTCTAATGAGGGTACAAGATAAGACTGGATTAACAAATACAAAACAAGTTGCTAGAGTGTGATTCCTTCCCTTCCAGTCCAAGGTGAAGCTGTGATCTTGGCCTGGGGCGAATAATAGATCTCATTCCAATCAGCATCCGTCTGTAGATTTTGAAAGACAAAACTCCCCAGTTCCCAGTTGGAAGGGTATCTTTGCAGTCACAAGTGCTAGAAACTTGAGCTTTGATTACAATAGCATTGTATAGAAACTAATGAGTAAGAAAATTAGAGCATTTTTCCTACTTCTTGTTGTTATGTAGGACCTCCCTCCCCTGGAACAGGGACTCAGCAGTGAGGCTGTACCTGACTGACATAGCACAAGGGCCAGAACTGCCTCAAACACCTTGGGGCCTTGCCCCTCTGCACTCGGCACATCAGCAGAGGAGTAGAAGGTCCAAGTGTGAAGGAATTAGTGTGCATGGATCCAGATGGTGGGAAGGAAGAGGGTTCTGTGTGGAGCACTCTGGGTGAGGGAAGCTCAGTGGGGCATTTGGATACACAAAGGAGGTTCCAGGTGCAGGGCAATTGGATTCTGCGAGATGGTCCAGATAGGGGAGATGGAATTCAGTGCAGGAGTCTAGCAGTGGGGCTTGCTGGGGTAGGGTGTGAGTGCATCTGGTTGAGGCTCAGTTTGGGGTCTAGGTGCAGATGGCTCATAATGGTGGTCCAGGTGCAGAAGATGTGTTTGTCAAGGTGGGGGTTCAACAGGCCTGCTTAATAGGGGAACCCTCGCTGCTGCTACCATCACTGGAATTTCTTTCCCCATCCCTTTCTCTACTGTCTCTTCCCTTCCCCTCATTCCCACATCCTGTCTCTTCTCTCCCCCTCCCCCGCTTCTTCCCCATGGCTGGCATTTATAGTTGTATAGAATAGTGTATGGCTCCCAGTCACAGAAGAGGGAAATGACTGGCATTAGGAGGCGATATCCAGCTGCGAAATCAGGTAGCCCTAGGTGGCGCTCTCCTTCATCCAGACAGCTCTGTGCTCACAGAAATGGAGGCAGTAGCATGTGTCCCTTCCCACCTGCTGCCACACCTGTGGGGGGTAGTGTCCCTGTCCTCCCTAAACTATGCCAGTGGGAGGCCCTCCCCTCTCCTAGTGATTTCTCTGCTGGCTGTTTTAGGCGCTGGATATCACATGCCTGTAGGAGGGGCACATGCGTGCTCTTGCAACTTTTCTTTGCTTCCCCCTTCCATCATTATTTGCCGGGGACATGCACTGTGGTGAAAATTCCCTTGGAGTAATATATCGGTATGTCAAACTCTCATCTCTGTTTAGGAGGATGTATCCAGCGTGATATGCTCCAGCTTATTTGGGTGCTGGTGATGACCAGGCCTTGGTATAAGATTCTCCTTACATTCTAGCTAGAATTGCTAGTATTACCATATAATTTGGGTTTTGACCACTTTTTGGTCTTTTTCTAGGTTATGGCAACTGGAATTCTGGCACAAACAGAGGCAAGTATAGTAAAATCTTAATACATCATCATAAACCAACATAATTTAATGTAGTTGGAAAAAAGAGCACATTTTCACAGCTTGAATCTGTTCCCCCATGTCTAAATAATATCCTTGTAGGTCACATGCAATTCTGTTTGTCAACATTGCACATAACTATTGCAGTCAACTCTAGTGCAGGAACAAAACCAGATCCCAGAAGTTCGACAGTGGATACAAACTGTGCTGTTTTCCTTCAGTCTTTTTGTCTGATATAATTTCTCTGTGAAATGGCATTAAAGATTAAAGTGCTATCATAGCGTGCTAGAAGACTGAATTCAATTTTGGTGCCAGGAAGACACACAAGAACAGTCATATTGGGTCAGATCAAAGGTCCATCTAGCCCAGTGTCCTGTCTGCTGGCAGTGGCCAATGCCAGATGCCCCCGTGGGAGTGAACACAGCAGGTAATCATGTGATCCCTCTCCTGTCATCCATTTCCAGAGAATCAGAGGTTAGGGACACATGGCTAATAGCCATTCATGGACCTAACCTCCATGAATTTATCCAGCTCTTTTTTTAACTGTGTTAAAGTCCTAGTCTTTGCAACATCCTCTGGCAAGGAGTTCCACAGGTTGTTTGCGTGCTGTATGAAGAAAAACTTCCTTTTGTTTGTTTTAAACCTGCTACCTATTAATTTTATTTGGTGACCCCTAGTTCTTATGTTATGGGAACAGAGAGACACCACTCTCTACAGAAAACCCACTGACTCATACAGTTACCTACATGCTTCCAGCTCCCATCCAGAACACACCACATGATCCATCATCTATAGCCAAGCCCTTCGATGCAACTGCATCTGCTCTAATCCCACTGACAGAGACCAGAAACTTCAGGATCTCTACCAAGCATTTATAAACCTCAACTACCCACCCAGAGAAATAAAAAAGCAAATTGAAAGAGCCAGATGAATACCTAGAAACCATCTACTTCAAGACAGACCCAGGAAAACCAACAATGAACACCACTTGTCATCACCTACTGCCCCCACCTTAAACCTGTCCAATACATTATCAATAAACTACAGCCTATACTGGAACAGGATACTAAATTCCAAGAGGCTCTGGGAGACAGACCCATAGTCTCCTATAGACAACCACCTAACCTCAAGATGATTCTTACCAACAACCACAGGACATACCACACTAATACAAACCCTGGTACCATCCCTTGCAACAAACCCCGTTACCAGCTTTGTCCACATATTCACTCTGCTGATACCATTATTGGACCTAACCAAGTGAGTTATAAGATCAAGAACACATATTCCTGCGCATCCAGAAATATAATTTGCTATCGTGCCGAAAGTGTCCGTCTGCTATGTACATTGGACAAACTTCTCAGACACTTCGCCAAAGGATCAATGCCCACAAAACAGATATTAGACAGGATCACAAAGAAAAAACAGTTTCTTGCCATTTCAACCAGAAAGGACATTGTCTCAACAACTTGATTACCTGCATCCTGCTTCAAAGGCCTTTTAAAACTACACTTGAAAGAGAATCCTCTGAACTGTCATTCATGCTTAAATTTGACACTTTACGCCTAAGTTTGAATAAAGACTCTAATTATCTTACCCATTACAAAGATAGCTTCCCCAATTATCACTTCTAATATCATTAGCTCACAGACATTTACCTTCCCCTCCCATCCCCCTTCTGTTCTGAAATTTGATTTGTCCTTTTCATATGTGTTCATTTTTTTTAATTGTATCCTTTGGTATATATGGTTGTGACAATTTTCTTCCACTATTTGAGCTGAGGAAGTGGATCTGGCCCACTAAAGCTCATTACCTAAAAAACCATCTTGTTAGTCTTTAAAGTGCTATATAGTCCTGTTTTTTGTTTCAGCTACACCAGACTAACACGGCTACATTTCTATCGCTAATCATTTTTGTTGCCCTTTTCTGAATCTTTTCCAATGCCAATTTTTTTTTTTAAATATGAGGTGACCACATCTGTACTCAGTGTTCAAGATGTGGGTGTACCATGACTTTATATAGAGGCAATAAGATATTCTCTGTCTTACTTTCTTATTCACACAAATGGCAGTGTGTCTGCATTTAGACCCAGACTTGAAACAGGCCATCGTGCATAATATTTGTCTTTTTCCAGGGGCTGGGCTCACTCTGTTCAGACTAGAGATGTTAAATTGCAGGTAATCAGCTAATCAAGTAATTGTTGGAATTGCCAACGATTAGTCAGGAAACTGCAGAATGGGGTTAGCTTTGAGTTCGGCTCTTGTACATTTCAAAGGAAGAGGCACAGAGGTGAACCTGTGCTAGCAGGGACTGCTTTGGTCCCCACTGGCATGGGTTCCTGCTGCCTCTCTCCCTTTAAAATGTACAGGATTTGCTCACTCAAAGGGAGAGAGGCAGTAGGAACCTGTTGGGCCTCTCCCTTGGAAGTGTACAGGAGCTGACTGCGGCTCCTGTAAGTTTCGAAGGGAGAGGCGGTGCAGAATAGTCGATAAGGGGGGTGCTTGCTAATCAAGTAGTTGGTGGAAATTCCATTAATGGAAATTCCATCCACTATTCGATTAGCTGATTAATTAAAATTTAACATCCCTAGACAAGATAGAGGGAAAGTGAGAGATTAAGTTAATTGTCCAATACGTTTCAGGTAAATGGTATATCAGGACTAGAACTGAGGTATCCTGACACCAAGGTAAGTGCTCTGTCCACTAGTGTTTCTCAACCTTTTTTTAATAAAGTACCTGCTTAAAAACATTATAAGTACCCCCAGTACCTACAGTTTTCAGACACACACAATTTTTTTCTACCATTGCAACACATTTGTTTAAACAACTTAATCATAGCTGGGCAGGTGATGACTTTTTGGGTGTAAAAAGTACAAAAATAATAAAGCCCTGTAAAACTTAAAACAAAAATTCAGTTTTCTCCAAATTTCAGTTGATGTACCCCCCAGACTTCTCTCAAGTATCCCTGAGGGTACACATGCCACTGGTTGAGATACACTGCACTAGCTCATGCTATCTCCTAGAGCAGGGCTACTCAACTTTGGAAGCTCTGGGGACCACGATTATACTCACAGCACATGCCAAAGGCTGCAACTAAGTATGCAAATAGCTTAAAGATTCATGGTGGTGTAGCAAGTTTGTTTTCTTTAATGCAAAGATACACATTGGTTTTCCATTTATCTCTGCAAAAGCAAATTCCATCTCCCAAACAGGATTGAAAACCCTGTGTTCATCCAACAATTTGTTGCCATTTTTAATGCTTCTTTTTAAAAAAATTAATGGTATACTTCAGGTTATGCATTTCTTGGAGTGTTTTTACTGTAAAAAGAAAAGTTTCCAAGCCAGAGAGCTGGGCAAGTTAGGCCAGACATGAGGGGCAAAAAAGGACAGGTGCCCAGGAGCCTTGTCCTGGATTCCCAGCAGGGCTAATGTCCTCACATGGGAAACCGTTGCTCCATGCAGGATGGAGGCAGGACTGCCTGGCCATGGCGCTGGACCCAGGCATGGCCAGTGTGAGTCAGTCAGCACCTCTCAGGTTCTGCCCACAAGGCTAAGCATCCAGCACTTCGCACGTTGTCCTGGTGCTCCCAGCACCTCCTCCTTGAGGGCTAGAAACACTGACACCCTGTACCCGTCTGTTCCAGCCAGCTCATCCACTTGCATCTTTCAGTGCTCACCCCTCCTAAGAGACGCCTCACCGCTGTGGAGTGTGTTCCCAGAGGCCATGTTCAAAGAATCCCACTTGTAGGCCGCTTGTTGAGCTCCGTGGGCCGCAAACAAATGGGCCGCAGGCCGCATGTTAAGCGGCCCTGTTCGAGAGCTATTACATATTGTTAAACTACAAAAGACATTAGAATATAGTACATCTTGCAATATTGTCTGTTTCACTTACTGAATCACTGTTTGTTCACAATACCTTTTTGATTCATAAAAGCAGATTAGCAAAATGCCGTTAGTTTATATGATACTAAGTATCCTAGATCTACAGGGTTGGTAATAGGATATGCTGATGGGCAAACTAAACAAACCTTAGGAAGTTAGAAGTGGGGGAAACAGCATAGAATATTGGTGCCATTTTAGTTAGTTTTCTGTCCCTTATCTGCTCTGTAAGTAGCTTGACATGTTGCATCTGAAGAAGCTATACTTCCTCACCCCTGAGATAGCAGAACTGAGCAGGCCATTTCCCTCACTTATGTGTGGGCAGAAGAAGGAACAAGTGCCTTGAACTGTATGGGTGCTGTTCAAAATTAATATGGGGTTGTTATCCATATTTAGAATTGCACAAATTTCTGTGGATCTCTAGAAGACTGGACCCCAGATACAGTGATATTATCCAGTTCAAACAAATCACTACAGTTATAATATGAACTATCTAGCTTAAAGGCATGAATTTTACTTTGTCTTTATTTGGTTATGAAGTCAAACATAACTGGATATGGATATACAGTACAACTTCATGTCAAACTGACATAGAGATGGACCCACTTTGAACTAAACGAAGCGTGTCCTAAATATGTTACCTTGTATTATCTTCTCATGCAACCTGCATTCTTTACACATACCTAAATGTCCATGCCATGCTTGCTTTTCTTTCTGAGGGTGACTGGACCATGTTCTCTCTGGAATCTGCTTTTATTAGACAAGTGGATTACCATGGAAGCAAGCTGCAGTGTAACAAATGCAGAGCCCTTATCCACGAATGAAAGCAAGAATGAAAACTGAGGGTTAAATATTAGTTGGGGCAGATTATAGACAGCTGGGATTTTATTTTAAGTTTTCTCCATGCATAGGCAACGCATAGGAGAGACATGATGGGGCGCATGCCCCCCATGCCATGGGTGGGAGGGGTAGGGACCAGCCAACAGCAGGTGGGGAGCCTAGCAGGAAAGTCTGGTTTCCTGTAGCAGGGCTCTCCTTCCCACTCACCCCTGCCCCACAGTCACTGGCAGCAGCGGGGCAAGTGGAGCAATGGCTCCAGCTCGCTGCATTCCTCCAGCAGATTCACCTGGTGGAAGGGTGGGACTGCCCTGTATCCCCCCACGGGAAACGGTGCAGTGTGGCTGGGGGAGCAAAGTGAGCTAGGGCCATGATGCTCCACTTGCCATGCCAATGCCACTGAATGCGGGGAAGAGGGGGAGAACCCTGTTGCTGTGTTGGCCCCGCTAGCCACATCACTTGGGGGAGAGGGAAGAAGGTGGAGGAGGGGTGGGACCTAGGACACAGGGGCATTGTCCTGGCCCTGCCTAGGCTGGGAGGGAAATGTGTGCCCTCCTCCCACTTCCTTCACCAGTCACTTCTGCCTTCATGTGTGTTTTGGCCTTCAAGTCCCGGTGTTGGTTACACTAACATCTTGGCAGGTATACTGTAAGAGGGGTGGGCTAAATGTAAACTAAAGCTATCATCTTCTGAGGGGAAGGGGCACTCTTAGGACTTCTGTGTCTGTGGTTGGATAGAAATATTCACTCAGCTGCTTGACTGGAAATCTCAATGACGCTTTCTCATTTCAGGTTATGAGGGTTATAGCTACGGATATGGATATGGTCAAGATAACTCTGGCAATTATGGGTATGGTATGGCCACTTCAAATTCTTGGGAAATGCCTAATTCAGACACAGACCCTAGTGCTTCTACGGGTGCAGATGCTGTTATGGCAAAAATTAACCAACGCTTAGATATGGTATCTCATCTGGAAATGGACACAATGCAAGGAGGACATTATGGCACAGGTGGAGACAGGTAAGTCTAGAGATCAAGAAGAAAAGGTTCGATACTAGACAGGTTAGTGTCCCTATTTGAGGGAACCATTAGTCTAAACTTCTGTTGACTATCAAAGTTGCTCTCTCTCCCATTTTTCCCTCCTTTTGACCTGATTCTCATTGTTTCTTCACACGTTGGCTCTCAAGAGGAACAGGTGGATGAAGGGAATTGGATCAGCAGGATTTTCCTTCTTTTGTTTATATTTTCAAATTCCCAGTTTGAGGGCTGAAGTCTTAATAGTCTGGTGAGAGTTGAATTGTGATGCAACTTTTATAGCAGTAGTAGGATTTGTTTAACTTGGAAAAAAAATTCACAGAGTGAAACTGGAGATGAATAAAGAAAGGATTCCTTAATACAGTAAAACTCCATTGGTCCGGCATCTGATGGTCCAGCACTCCTGATGGTCCAGCACCATCAGGAACCCGGAAGTGCTCCGGCTTCCCCGATTCAGCCGCTGCTGAAACTGACCAGCGGCTGAATCGGGGAAGCTGGTGGCAGAGCAGCTGGAATGCTGCCTGTAGGTCCCATAGCGCTGCCCCTCGGCGCTGCGGGACCAACCTGGCAGCACCCCAGCTGTCCCCGATTCAGCCGCTGCTGAAACTGACCAGCGACTGACTCCGGGAAGCCTGAGGCAGAGCTGCTCTGCCCTGGGCTTCCCAGAGTCAACCACTGGTCAGTTTCAGCAGCGGCTGACTTGGGGACATCTGGGGCAGAGCAGTTGGGGTGCTGCCGGGTTGGGTCCAGTAGTGCCGAGGAGCAACGCTACCAGACCAACCTGGCAGCACCCCAGCTGCTCTGCCGCAGGCGTCTGATTTAGCTGCTGCTGAAACTGACCAGCAGCGGCTGAATCGGGGACCCCTGGGGCAGAGCCAGACTATCGGAAGGGGGGCTATGAAGGGTCTGGGGTGGCATCCTCCCCACACCACCCTAGACCCTTCATAGCACCCCCTTTCGATAGTCCGGCATATCTGATAATCCGGCACCCCCTGCATCGTAAAGGTGCCGGATTATTGGAAGTTTACTGTACTTCTGTTCCTGGGAGCCTACAGATGGTATTTAATTTCCATAGCATTGCCACAACATTCATTCGCCTGTGTTTCTCGTTTTTAACTTGACTCTTCTTCTAGAAGTAACGTTGTTGTTCCAGTTTTGAGTTATTGGCTGGAAATATAGTACAGATGTCCAGGAAAGAGCAAGTGAGGTTTTGACCATGTTTTTAATAAGAATTATATACAGTGCATAAGGATTTCTCCTTATAGAGAAATTATTCTCCTTCAGAATTATATGCAGTGTCACAAAGATTTCTCGTGTTAAATTTCAAAATGAGTTTTTCTGTTAAAAATATATATTTTACAATACATTCTAGGTCTATATGAAATGCTAATTGATCCCAGAAAATCTATTTTTGAGTATTTTTACATTTGAGTATTTTGCTCATGTACAAGTATTGATTTGAACAATAGCATGTTTATATCCATGTAAGGGAAACATCTATTTTATCAAGAACTTTGAAGTTTAAGTCTGCTATTGTCCAAACATTAAATAGGCAGAGACATTGTCATAATTACTTAAACTAGATTCTATGTGATGTAAGCAAACCAGAACCTCTTCTCTAGAATGAAAGCATAGTTTGTTAGTAGTGAGAAATATCATGTAAGAAGGTCTTAAAGAATAATGAAAGTATATGTTGAGTGAGTTCTCGTTGTTGGCAGTCAGCTATTGCTGCATCTCTGCTTTGTTTTAACTAAGTTTTAAAACTAAATAAATAAACTTTTTTAAAATAGTATCACAAGAACTTGGAATATGTTTACCAAAAGTATAATTTAATAGTAATTACTAGTTACAATATTCAAAAGTCATTACATCTTAAAGTGCTACATTACATCTTAAAGTGCTATGTTAACTGTGTTTATGGAGTCAAGTATCAGAGGGGTAGCCGTGTTAGTCTGAATCTGCAAAAGCGACGAGGAGTCCTGTGGCACCTTATAGACTAACTGAAGTGTAGGAGCATAAGCTTTCGTGGGCAAAGACCCACTTCGTCAGATGCATGTAGTGGAAATTTCCAGAGGCAGGAATAAATATGCAGGCCAGGATCAGGCTGGAGATGACCAGGTGGATCCAATCAAGGAGGATGAGGCCCACTTCTAGCAGCTGATCTGGAGAGTTGATTGTGTCAAACTTAAAGATGAACAGTGGTAGAGATGTAGCCGTGTTAGTCTGGGGTAGCTGAAGCAAAATGCAGGACAATGTAGCACTTTAAAGACTAACAAGATGGTTTATTAGATGATGAGCTTTCGTGGGCCAGACCCACTTCCTCAGATCAAATAATGGAAGAAAACAGTCACAACCATATATACCAAAGGATACAATTTAAAAAAAATGAACACACATGAAAAGGACAAATCACATTACAGAACAGAAGGGGGATGTGGGGGGGGAAGGAAGGTGAATGCCAGTGAGTTAATGATATTAGAGGTGGGGAAGGGGAAATGTCTGTGAGTTAATAGTATTTGAGGTGATAATTGGGGAAGCTATCTTTGTAATGTGTAAGATAGTTGGGGTTAAGTCCGGTGCGGAGGGTGTCGAATTTTAGCATGAATGCCAGTTCAGAGGATTCCCTTTCAAGTGCAGATTTGTGATCTGATATTAGGAATGGCAACATACAAAAACCTGTAGGGGAACACTTCAATCTTCCTGGACACACAATTGCAGATCTAAAAGTAGCCATCCTGCAGCAAAAAAACTTCAGGACCAGACTTCAAAGAGAAACTGCTGAGCTACAGTTCATCTTTAAGTTTGACACAATCAACTCTGGATTAAACAAAGACTGTGAATGGCTTGCTAACTACAAAAGCAGCTTCTGCTCTCTTGGAATTCACACCTCCAGATCAGCTGCTAGAAGTGGGCCTCATCCTCCTTGATTGGATCCACCTGGTCATCTCCAGCCTGATCCTGGCCTGCATATTTATTCCTGCCTCTGGAAATTTCCACTACATGCATCTGACGAAGTGGGTCTTTGCCCACGAAAGCTTATGCTCCTACACTTCAGTTAGTCTATAAGGTGCCACAGGACTCCTCGTCGCTTTTGCAGATTCAGACTAACACGGCTACCCCTCTGATACTTGACTCCATAAACACAGTTTTGTGTTTATGGAGTAGAGGACAAATGTATGGTAGACTTCCCAAAGTTTTAAGGAATTACTCCTCTGAAGTCTTGCACCAAATGGATTTTGGTGGAGTACTCTGTTTTAAAAGCATTCACATAAAGTACATCAGAGTTTTTGTTTGAAAAATTATCCTGGAGAACAAATATTTGATAATTGAGTAATTTAATTTAGCAAACAAAGGTAACAAATTGAAGCTAGATGAATTTAGATGGAAATTGAGGTGCAAAATTCAACAGTGACGGTACTTACACCAAAACCCTTGTTAAATTGTTCCAAAGTACCATCACTGAAAACGTTTCAATTGAGATTTAAATAGAGGATTTTTTTTAAAAGATACAGTAGGGAAGTTCTTTGGCCTGTAATACATGAGACCATAGATGATTACAGTGGTATTTTCTGGCCTCATCTATGAATCTGTCTCTTTCTTGTAAGGAGTGGAAAGGACTGCTGCAAGACAGCAGGTGAACAGTTTAATAGACTAAACTCTTGGGTTCTAATTTTGTAAGATGAGAACTTTTAATAATGTACCACAGCTGGAACAAATTCAGAGTAGGGATGTGAAAGTTTAACTTGTAAGGGCTGGAACAGCTCCCGTGAGGACCACTGCAGACAGGGGCTGCTCTGCTGTCCATGGCAGGTGCACCCCAGCCCATGGGTCCTCTCCAGCCTGGCTGCAGTGAACAAAGGTCTGTTCCAGCTCAGCTATGGCAGCTCGGTTAAGTGGTTTAAATATTACATTTAACCAGTTAACCAATTAAATGGGATTTTATGTCCCTAATATAGATATCACACAATTGATGACATCTGCTTCATGCTGTCATGATAAATGATACCTGGCTGCTAACCCAGCCCTGTTAACTTTTCTCCTGCAAGATCTAGATTATCAACTATCCAGAGTGACTGTAGTAGGACAAAAGATCAGTGATTTAGAAAACAGCAGAGTTTAGCTTTGTCACATTTCCTAAAAAGCAGTGTGTCCTAAAAAGGGCTGTTCAGTTGCTGCAGTTGAAAACTCTGGTTTACTGTAATGGGCATATGTAGCTTTACCATCTGAGGATTTTTAGTAGTCTGGATGCTTCTTCTCATATCAGTTGATGGAATGACTTGCTTTTTGTGGCTGTGGAGTTAGTGTGTCTTTCCCCTTCAGCTATTATTTCCTTTCAAGACCTTGCTATAAAGCATAATTACTGTGATTTGTGTCCCAGTGGTCAGTGCGTGTTTGACTTTCTGTGTTCTTGTTTCCTTTGTAATGTTCAAACCTGTTTGTGTTCTGTCCTGTTGGGTGTGGATTTCCCTAATGCTGTGGCTCAGATGGTAAAGTAGCATGTTGTCCCCTAAAACTTGGATATGTCCTCTTTGCTGTAAATTGAGTCTGTCAGCCACTGCATAAGGCGTACAGAGGCACTGTTTTAAAACACAGAATTTACGTCTCAAACGCCTCTGCAGGTTTCATCCTCGTTAAAAGCTGGTTTTGTGGAAACAACAATGACCAGTAATAAGTCTTAAGTCATGAAAGTTAACTTAGTAAAACACTTCAAGAGACACATGCTCAACCAAAAAAAAGTACTCTTTTACCAAAATAAACATCCACATGAGGAGGCTTTACTAGTATAACTGTTAGCTTAAATTCACACAGGCTTTCTTGTGTGGAGAGGGCCTAAATCAAACTGCTTCCTCTTGACAATTGAGTGGGGGAAGAAAATCAGAACTGCTACTTTGTGGCCTACCTGGCTCTGTATTTGTCCTTAACTATAAAGATTGTACAGTCTGACTTAAGTGTAGTTAAATAGAGGTTTGGTGGTAAAAGTATTACATTTAAATAAGAAAATCTGAATGTCTGCACAGTTGAAAATCCACAGCTACCGCTAACTGAGGAACCTTTGCTCAGCTTGCAAACTTTTCTTTTTTAAAAAGATTTTAGGGTGTGACACAGTAATTTTGAGAGAAATTTGAGGATTAGTTTGGTGTGAGCTTCCCAGTGCTTTGGTTCTTCAGTGATGGACTAAGATTGAACTGAATCCCTGTTGCTCCTTGACATTTTATTTATTCCCTTCTGTATCACAGGGAAAAAATCCCATGTTGAAGGAAACCTCTGAGCCTTTTTTCTATAAATGAGACAAACAGCTCTGTTGTTTTTTTTGTTTAACCTCTCTACTGCCATTTCTTGGCAGGCTCTAATATGGTGCCTTACATGCTACTGACTGGATTCCTTGCTTGCTGTACAACTCTTGCAGGTATGATACATATGAGTCCTACGACTCAAGGTCTTCACTGAACGACCGTGATCTATACAGATCCGGCTATGATTACAGTGAGGTTGAACATGACACCGACAATGCCTATGAAGGTTGCTATGACAGCTTCTATGGGAACCACAGGGACCAGTACCAGAACAGAGCACGGGACAACTTTGGCCAGCGGGGTCAGAACTGGGCCAGAGACAGTCGAAATAACAGACCTATGGCATCTTCATATTCCGGGCACATGGGCGGACAATGGAATGAGCTGCCACAGCCAATGGGGGGGCGGGGCCATGGCCCCCATGGCTCCTCTAGGCTTCCATCCCTCTTCTCCCACAACATTATCCCAGAACTCAGCATGTTCCAGGGAATGCGAGGTTTCTCTGGAAACATGCGCTTTGGAGGAGGCGGCATGAAACAACGAATGAGGAGAAACTGGAAAATGTGGGACGCAGATTTTAAAGTAAGTACCTGTGCAATCACTTCCCACCCCTTTACCTCGTATAGAGACTGTTCACTTCCCAACAAACTACAGCGTCCTGCTCTGGAATGCCATCTTTGGTTTCCACAATATAATTCGTACCTCTGTGCATTATTTGTTTAGCCTATTGGTGTTCTTTCTAAATTATGCGAAGAGGCCACATTCATTCATAGTGAAGTCTTAGCATCTGAAATATTTAACTTTGACGCTTTTATTGTAAAGCTCGGAAAGTAAACATGCTATAGTTTTGTCGTTTAATCTGATATGCTGGGGGAAGGTGGCTGTGAAGGATTGTTCCAGCTGATCTGTCTTAACTGACTTTGCCTGTCAAAAGTATAACTGCATTTTCAGAGTAGTTTAGTTCAATATAAAGCCTTTTTAAGGAGGCTTAATGCAGACTTATTTACTGCTGACAGGGGGATGGTCTCAGAAAGGCTGATGATATTTTCCTTTCTAGTCACAGAAAAAGAAAATCAAGAAGGATCCTACTGCTAAGAAAAGAAAACAAACTGACAGCGCTGATGAACCTGACAGCAAGGCAGCAAAAACTGATGGCTCTGACAACTCTGACTCAGAGAATGGTAAGAACTACTCTGGTGACTACTAATGAATTGTCTTAGTCATGTGACGTTATTAAAATACTTTTGAAATGTCAGAGCCTAACTACTTCCTGAACAATTGCTCTTCCACATTTAATTTAGTGACAAAGTTATTAATACTGTTTTTGGCTGAGCTAGCCAACTGTTATTTTTTGTATAGTGACAATTTGTGCTGTGCTTTTCAGAGGAAGGGACTGAAGGAGAAGCAGCAGAGAAAGAGGGCTCCAAAGCTGTAAGTGAAACTGAACACTTGCAATTGACAGCAAAGATCATAGTGCTTGAGGGAAGTGGGTGAGTGGCCATGAAAATAATATTGAGAATGTTGGGGTAGCAGCATTAAAACCAAATTAATCTTCCTGCAATGTGAGTAGGAACCACTTCTTAACTTGCAGTTGCAGAGAGGTGGGATTGGTGGGGAGGAAGGGGAATTGGATCCTCGTAGTAGAAAGCATAGTTTAGGCAGGATTTACATATTTTGTATTGCAGTAATATCTGCAGATCCCAACGGAATATTTGGAGCACTGTACAGATGCATAGCATGACAGGTCCTGCTCCAAAGAGCTCAAAATATGTGATTAGAGAGTTTATGAAATTGACTGGGTAAAGGAGGAGAAAACCTGGAGATCAACAGTGTGTGGTACTATTTGCAAACTGCAAGCTAAATGTGTTCCTTAGACAGCGAACCCTGATATCTGAAGTCAGGAGGGAGAAGGATGGTTAAGAGATGTAAAACTAGCATGCACTCGTTTTGTGTAAGACAAACAAAAGTTGCAGATAGCCATTTCTGATAATCACATTTGTATTTTAGGAAGGTGAAGATGAAGAAGGAAAAGATTCTGAGAAAGGTGAGTCTGAATGTACTTGTGTGAAAGCATTGTTTGGAAATGAGCCAAGAACTTTGTCATCACAGGATGTGCAAGCCTCTGTATAGCATAAACCTTCTGCCAATGAAGGCTCTGCTTTGGAGGAAATGGCTCCAAATAATATTCTATTGACTGACTTGGTTCAGGCGCTGCCTTGCTCCTTTTGACCTGTGGCTTGTACACAAACCTCAAAGATGTGGTTTATGATTATCTGACTTAAAGCTCTAATCTTTCATCGCTCTCAAGCTTGCACTGGTTTCTGTACACAGTATGTAATCCTTAGGGAATATCAGTCTGCTGGTACACTGCTAGGCCTAAATTAGTGGGAGGGATATTGCAGGTCTGGATTGAAGTATTTTAGAAAACAAGGAAATCCAGCGCAGCATCTCATGTGAAATGTATAGTGTATGTCTCTTTTATGAAGAAGTGGGGTCCCATGGACAAGGTAGGATGATCAGTGGGTACGACACTAGCTGAGGAGTTGGAAGACCTGGGTTTAAATCCTTGCTCTGCCACAGACTTGTGGCCTTGGGTAAGTGTCTTAGTTTCTCTGTTCCTCATCTGTAATATGGAAATAAAATAGTTCCCTGTCTGATAAAACTATTAAAGATACTTAGACCCCAATTCTTATAGTATCTTAGAGAAATACTAGTTGATTGACTAGACTAGAGTCAGTTGGATAATTTAAGGTGCCAACACTGTTTTGGCAGATGAGTTGATTAGAGAAACATTGTGAGAGGACACCAAAGGAAGAACCAGTCTAAATAGAAACCTGTTAGCACAGTATCTAACTTTTAATTGCTATCAGTGGAATACAATAGCAACACTTAAAAGCATTTGAGAAGCCTTGGCTGGGAAACCAAAGGGCTACTTCAGGTACCATTTCAGTATAACAATGGAAGCTACTTCCCCGTCTTGAAAAAACTGTGGTGAATTCAGTTCTTATTTTCACTGCCAACTTTCATCTCTTGTGTTCCATGTGTACAGAAGCCAAATGGGTGAGAGTGGTCGCCTCTTAATGTCAGACTCACACATAGTCTAAACTGGGCCATCTTTTCCCAGTACAACCAGGAGCATTGTATCACCACCAGAAATTATGGGTTAGGAAATTATCAGAAGAGGTATTCTATCCTCATCCTGCTCCAGCTCAACCTTTCTGAAGTCTGGGCCAGAGAGTGATGGAACATCTGTTAACAGATTAACAATTTAAATATTTGGCCTTTAATTGGCCAAAAGCAAGAATTGTTAAGGGAGCAGCTCTTTCCAACACTCAGCTGTAAATTGGTCAGATCTGAGCTATATGTCAGGTTAGCTACAAAACGTATCTCGGTGAATCCTCTTAATCAGTTGGTGTCCACAAATAGTGCCCTGAAACACAACCTGCTTTATACATTTAGGTGCTTTAACAATTCAAGAAGAGATCAGTCAAATCAAGCGCAAATTGCAGGCAGGCAAGAAAACTCAAGAGAGGCAGAAAAAGAGGCATCGGGATCGCATGGTAGAAAGGTACATCTTCCTCTTCCAGTGACACAGTGTACATCCTGTCTAAGAACTCTGGGAGGATTGCCTAATGTTTAGAACATGGACCTATGCATCTGGGTTCTGATCCTTGTCCCTGGCTCTACCACTGACTTTTGTAAAACCAGGTGTAGTTGCCTGACCTTCTCTGTACCAGTCTCTCCAACATCTGTAAAACTGGCTTACCTCATGGAGAGCTGGTAAGGCCAAGGCATTACAAAAGTACAAAATATTGTTAGCTAATTACAGAATAGAGAACTCGAACCAATACTTCCCCCCTCTGTGAATGATATTGCTGAGACCCGTGTTGGAATATGGTGTCCAGTTCTGGGGTTCATGCTTTAAAAATAATTTTGGAAAATTGAGGACTGTTTAGATAAATGTCACAAGAACAATTCAGACTGAAAACCTGCCTTACAGTGAGGCTCAGTCATCTCTTTAATAAACCAAACAATTAGACGAGAGTCCTCTCTGTAAGCCCTTAATACCTACACAGGGAGTTCTCTGACCCTAGGGTGCGTTAATCTAATAGACCAAAGCATAATGATATCCAGTGGCTAGAAGCTGAAACTTGAAAAGTTAACACAAAATAACTTGCACAACTAATAGTGAAGGTAATTAACCATTGGAGCAACTTACAGGCTGTGATGGATTATGCATAATGAAAAAAATCTTTAAATCAAGACAGACATCCTTCTTCAGATCTTCCCTAACTCTTCCATATATTGTTGTGTTTGATGTAGGAATTATTGAGTGCAATTTACTGCCCTTGGTGATACAAGATGTCAGACCACTTAATGCTAATAGTCCCTTCTGACATTAAAATATGGCTAAAACATGTAGGAAGGATGTGACCATTCAAACCAGGAGTAACACCCGTCCTCTTGAATAAGCTGTGCTCTTTAACTCTACCCCTAAATACAAATAGGGAATGACTAGTCTTTTCAAGCTGGTGGGGAGCCTGGAATGGAACCCAGGAGCTTGGGAAGTTGATCTCTTACTTCATTCTAACTTTCTCTTGGTAGGATACAGTTTGTTTGTTCTCTGTGCAAATATCGGACCTTCTATGAGGATGAGATGAATGCTCATCTGGAAAGCAAATTCCACAAGGAGCATTTCAAATTTGTTGGAACAAAACTGCCTCAGCAGACTGCTGACTTCCTTCAGGTGAACCTTTTGGTTAAGTTTCTCATTTATTCAGGCCATTACAGTGTACCTCTATTACATGTTGGTTGATGAGACTGTATAGTTCAGATAGTCAAGACTATAAAAACTTAAATGTTAAACTACAGGTATGATTAGAGCACAGGACTGGACATTATGATCTGAGTTCTTATTCCCAGCTCTATACCAACTGTACTGTGACTTGAGCATGTTACAATTTGTAAAGTGCAAACAGTCTTTGACTGCTTTCAAGAGAAGAGTTAGGGCTGGATTAAAGGACTGTAAGGTGTTGAAATATTTTGATGAAAGGCATAACTGCAGTGTGGAATAAAATACACTAGGGATGTTAGATATTGTGTAATTTGAATAGTCGTATAACTGCATGAAATATCAGTGGTACCTCTTCAAATGAGGTCCCTGTGGGTGCTCCTTTGCTGATGTCCGGTCGTTCTGGTGCCACAGATCAGAGCTTTTCCTAACAGTAGCTGGTCAGGCCACACGTGCACAATAGGCACCTCATGCCATTTGTGCCTTTGCACTGCCCACGTGGCCCGACTCCCCTGTTCCTTTGTAACTGCCCTTGGTTGCAGACAGAGCTTGAACGCTCTCCTTCTTCTCAGCTTACCTAGAGATAGAAAATATAGTTATAATTAGTTAATTTCCCCTGTTTGTTACTTAGTTATACTCATAAAAAAACCCTTTCTCTTCATGCACATAGTTTTAAATGTCCCTTTTTGTTTAAAAATGAGAGGGGGGAAAGAGAGAGATGAACAAAACCGCCACAGAACAACTGGAACAGTTAGTCTATTTTGCCACAATGCTGGGTTCCCCTGGATTTAAGAAATGCAACACTGGTCGCAAGCCCATGCCAGCCTTGGATGACCATTCCTCATGCATTCCTCATGCATCTGTTGCCTGGGAGTGACACACATTCCCCAGAAGTGTGTCCACTGCTGTAGCCTCACAGTCAGAGTGCGCAGAAACAGGGAGCTGCATCTCCGTATGCTCCTCTTTGATAAGGCACAGACTCCCTGGGTAACAACAGCCAGGCTGTGTCTGCCAATACCCAGAAGAGACTGGCTAGTTTCCCTTCAACAAAGCTGCCCACGAAGAAAATGTTTTTACCACCCAGGGTCAGTACAGGAGACAACCTGGGCACATCAGGCAGCAGATGCTGCCATGCTGCATCAGTAACAGAACTGAAGTCTTCTCAGACTTAAATGCACCGCCTAGAGCAGCACAGATGCCAGGGAACCGGACAAGCCTTTAGCACTGCAGGTACCGACTAAAACATTGGCACCACAAAAGGCATGATCAAAGTTCACCAGACCTTTACCATACACACCGAGCCTGGAACTGGCACCCTCCTCACCGGCACAGATGCCCCCTCAATCAGCACCACACTCAGTGGCACTGCTATAGATGATACCGTGGTTCGGCACTGTTCCTCTTTGGGCAGAAACGACTGCGACATGCTGGTGCCAATTTCAGTGCTGCGCTTGACATTAGCGCAAGGCACTACTTCGAAACAGCCATCTCCATCCCCTCGATCGTTGAGACAGTCTCCTTGCTCACCCAGATCACTGACTGAGCTGGAGGATGACTTGAGGAGTGTATTTGCTTCCAAATATTCTTCTCCTGCCAAATCACATGCACCTTATGATAGACACACATCACAATACCCTCATCATGCTCCATGGTTCTCAGACTGGTTTTATCATCCACATCATTATCCACACTGTTGGTCCTCTTGGCATCAGTGGTCATCCTCAAGTCATTATTTAACCACACCCTCAACACCTGCTGACAGACCTGTCATAGCCTCTTGCTCTCACAGCCCTCCTCCAACAGTGGACTTGGACACCGAAGAGGGACAAATCATGGATGAGGACGATGCTCAGCCCCTCGACACTTCACCGACTGACCAATCATCTTCCTCGCCTGATGAAGTGGTGATCCTGGCTGATTCATCACCGACGGATGATTTGAAGCAATCGAAGAATTATTCAAGCAAATTGCCACTAGCCAAGAGGTTAGCCTTTTAGAGGTTCAAGGGAAACAACATAGGCTCCTAAAGAATTTACAGTCAGCAGCCAGGCCAAAGATAGCGCTGCCAATTGATGAGGCAATCATAGAATCATAGAACCACAGAGCTGGAAGAGACCTCAGAAGGTCATCAAGTCCAGTCCCCTGCTCTAGGCAGGACCAATCCCAACTAAATCAACCCAGCCAGGGCTTTGTCAAGCCGAGACTTAAACACTGCTAGGGATGGAGACTCCACTACTTCCCTAGGTAACCCACTCCAGTGCTTCACCACCCTCCTAGGGAAATAGTTTTTCCTAATATCCAACCTGGACCTCTCCCACCACAACTTGAGACCATTGCTCCTTGTTCTGCCATCTGTCACTACTGAGAACAGCCTCTCTCCATCCTCTTTGGAACCGCCCTTCAGGAAGTTGAAGGCTGCTATCAAATCTCCCCTCACTCTTTGCTTCTGCAGACTAAACAGATCCAACTCCCTCAGCCTCTCCTCATAAGTCATATGCTCTAGCCCCCTAATCATTTTCGTTGCCTTCCGCTGGACCCTCTCCAATGTATCCACATCCTTTTTGTAGTGGGGAGCCCAGAACTGGACACAATACTCCAGATGTGGCCTCACCAAAGCCGAATAAAGGGGAATAATGACATCTCTGGATCTGCTGGCAATGCTCCTCTTAATGCAACCTAATATGCCATTAGTTTTCTTGGCTACAAGGGCACACTGTTGACTCATATCCAGCTTCTCTTCCACTGTAACCCCCAGGTCCTTTTCTGCAGAACTACTACTTAACTGGTTGGTCCCCAGCTTGTAACTATGCTTGGGATTCTTCCGTCCCATATGCAGGACTCTGCACTCGTCCTTGTTGAACCTCATCAGATTTCTTGTGGCCCAATCCTCCAATTTGTCTAAGTCACTCTGGACCCTATCTCTGCCCTCAAGCATATCTACCCCTCCCCCTAGCTTAGTGTCATCCGCAAACCTGCTGAGGGAGCAATCCATCCCCTCGATAAAGATATTGAACAAAATCGGTCCTAGAACCGAACCTTGGGGCACTCCGCTAGAAACAGACCGCCATCCTGACATCGAGCCGTTGATCACTACCCGCTGGGCCCGGCCTTCTAGCCATCTTTCTATCTATCTTACTGTCCATTTATCCAGTCCACATTCCCTTAACTTGCTGGCAAGAATATTGTGGGAGACCGTATCAGAAGCCTTGCTAAAGTCAAGGTATATCACATCCACTGACTTTCCCACATCCACAGAGCCAGTTACCTCATAATAGAAGCTAATCAGATTGGTCAGGCACGACTTGCCCTTTGTGAATCCATGCTGACTATTCCTAATCACTTTCCTGTCTTCCAAGTGCCTCAAAATGGATTCCTTAAGGATCCCTTCCATGATTTTTCCAGGAACTGAGGTAAGACTGACCGGCCTATAGTTCACTGGATCATCCTTCTTCCCTTTTTTGAAGATGGGCACTATGTTTGCCTTTTTCCAATCATCTGGGATTTCTCCCGATCTCCACAACTTTTCAATCATGGAAGCAGCCGATAAGGTATGGCAAACACCAGCCTCAGCCCCTCCCACCAACAGGTGAGCTGACAGAGCTGACTTTGTTCCTTCCTAGAGCATGGACTTTTATTCTTACATTTACAGCCAAATTTGCTAGTGGTTGATGCTGCTCATCACAGATATAAATTACTCCAATTTAGGATCTCTACCCAGGATAAGGAACATAAATCCTACCTCAGTCTTTTTTTGTAGGAAGATGTATTCTTCCTTTACATTACAGATGCAAATAGCCAACTACACCAGTAGTAGAGTGGGTTTTTTTTAAAAAATGAGAGGGGGGAGAGAGGGGGGTTTTTTTTTTTTTTTTAAATGAGAGGGGTGGGGCTGTCAGGCAGTGGACTCCTGGTCCCATTGCCAGGGAGCCCCCTGCCGCCTCACGCTGCTTCCTCTATCAGAGATAGCAGCACGGGGTAGCAGGCAGGAGCCAGTTCACAAGGGGAGGCAGTTTAAAAACCAGCTCCCTGTGCAGACCAGCTGCCTGTTGATACAGAGGCACCAGTGCAGGGCAGCAGCAGTCCTTGTCTGCAGGGGTTCCAAGCTCCCCATGCGCAGAGAGTGCTCCAGCAAAACAATGGAGCTGCTTCCGTCTGTGGTGAGCCTGAACCCGCTGCAGACAGAGTCTGGTCTGTGGCAGCAGCCTCTGTCGGGGGGGTCCAAGCTCCCGGGGGACAGAGGCTGGTCTGTGGCAGCAGCCCCTGTCCACAGAAAGCATCATCCCCATCCAGACAGGTGCTGCTGCCTCAGTCCAGCCTCTGTCTGAAGCAGGCCCAGGCTCTCCGTGGACAGGGGCTGCTCCATGGCATGCTGGAGCAGCCTTGGTCAGCATTGAGTCGAGGCTGCCGCAGATAGAAGCTGCTTTGTGGCAGCTTCCCTTGATGCTCCTCATCTCCCTGCACTGCTGTAGAGGCAGCACCACGGAAGGAGGAAGCAGCTCTTGTTACCTGCACCAGTTTCTCTATCCCTTCCACGCTGGAGGGACACACACCTTTACCCAATTCCTAGGGCTCAAGGTGCAACCCTATTAATTTATACACCCACCCTTACCCAATTCCTAGGGCTCAGGGCGTAACTTCCGGCAGGATCTTTAGCCACTGAAAGAGCCTCACACAGTAATATCCTTATCCTCTATTTATTAACAATTCCCAAACAAGCAGAATACACATCCTAAGCACACAGGGTCATGCTCACCAATCCTGATAAAAGGCAGGCAGACTTCCATTGTTGGTCAGGCAATAGCAGTCTCTCTGGTCTTAGGCTGTGTCTTGGAGGTGAGTTCTGGTTTCCAGGTCTTCCTCCTTCCTCCTGGTCTTCTAGCCTTTTCGTCCTTCTGTTGTTTCTGATCTTCTTCTTCTCCTTTTTGAATCCCAGTTTACAGGCAGTCCCCGGGTTACGTACAAGATAGGGACTGTAGGTTTGTTCTTAAGTTGAATTTGTATGTAAGTCGGAACTGGTACATATTGTAGGGGAAACTCTAGCCAAACATTTCTCCAGAGCTCAGTTTTATTCTCCCATACCTCACTTCCCTCAGTCCTTTATTCTCAAGCTGAGGTGTCTGCTGAGAAAAGCCGCTCCGCGTCTCCCTGGTCTGCTGGGGGGGGCGCTAGCTTCACGTCTCCCTGGTCTGCTGGGGGGAAGCAGCTAGTTGCCTCATCCCGTTTGTAAGTAGGGATCCGATGTAAGTCGGATCCATGTAACCCGGGGACTGTCTGTATATAATGAACCCTGAGTCTTGCTTAGCTATACCTTAACCAATTATTTTAGTATAATTTTACTAATCAATCGTAACAAAATTACCTAACCAATCATACCCCACCACCTTAATTGATTTACACCTAGCAAAATTAATTATACAGTAGACAGAAACAGTTACAAACCAGACAGAGATCACACAGTCAAACAACAGGAAAGTATAGTGACAATGATCATAGGATGAGGAGTCCACAACATTCTCTATTGATAAGCAGTTTCTTGCCAGACAGAATGGTGTTACTTAAGTTTTCTTTACCCATCTTGAGATGTTTCTTTATCTGGTGACTGTGGGGGAGCTATCAGGACAAAGTCCCCTGCTCACAGCCTGGTGTAACATTTTTTAATACAATTTAGATGGAACTGTGAGTATGTGACTCCAGGCCTTTCAGTAATGGCTGCTACTCTTCAGTCTGGCTACAGAAGGCGGCTTTGGTTCAGGCCTAGAACAGGCCTTCCAACATGGCTACAGAAAAGCCGTATTGTTACACACTACAGAGCTGGTGCTGAGAGGAGCTGGCTCCCCCTATCACGGCAAGGGGGGGGGTCCTCAAGCCTGCCTGAAAGCCAGATCCCCATGAATATCAGCTCTAGCCTGCCCCCTTTACCCTCCACACGGCTGCCTCTCTATCAGAGGCAGTAGCTCGGGGGAGGAGGGCAGGCACAGGCAGATCTGGTGCTCATGGTGAGCCTGCTTAAAACCCGCCAAGGGTTATCAGAATCATAGAAACATAGGGCTGGAAGAGAGCTCAGGAGATCGAGTCCAGCCCCCTGCGTAAAGCTCCCCTACGTAAAGTCCTAACTTAATTATGTAGTCGACTACCCATTGATATCCCTACAATATAAGTTGTGGTTTTTGCATTTTTGAATTCACATTTATCTAGAGTGGTCAGATGTGTAGCTGATGATGATGATAAATATTTTTGTACAATACAGGATTATGTTGCTAACAAAACAAAGAAAACTGAAGAACGCCGCAAAGCAATTGAAGATATTAATGCAGTTATCCAACAGATCTATAAAGATCAAGATCTTACCCAAGGTAAGAGCAAATCCCTTCATCTTCATGGTTTTGTCTTTTGTGAAGCTACCTAAATGTACAGCTTTCCTCGGAAAATGGGAAAAATAAAAGCCATTGTGAGGTGCCTTGTTTGTGTTATACTGAATCTTTAAAATGTGCCCAGTTCACAAGCAAAGCTTGGTTAAAACTGAGATCTGAGAATCAAACTTTGTTTTTGTTACCACTAAAGATTTAGCAAACCAGGCTATGTTTTTGGAACCTGTACAACCTAATTACTGTTGCAAATCTGTCCCACTAGTGCCATGTAAATTGTAATATGGCAAACAAGGCTGATAAATAAGAAGAAATAAAATTAGCTCTACAGCACCAACAGGAGTAAAGTATTTTTGTTACTTAAATCATCTGATCCTATTCAGAAATGGAGTACAGTTGAGGCACTTTTTTTTCTCAAAGTAAACTTCCAGAATGGAGCCACACTTTAAAAAGCTATTAATGACGCATGGAAAACTTAAATATTTATTAGGAATGCGTATCTATAGCTGGTGTTACTCTGTGCAAGATGGGAACTCCTTTTCCCCTATTTATGCTCTAATAGTTACTTTACATGCTAAAATAATTTTTCTAATTTCAGATAAGCGTAATCATTAGATTAATATACTGGAGCCTTATTTCTCATATGTTAGAGTAAAATTTAGAATTCTAGACGAGTTGCTCAGGTCCTTAATTCAATTTTTATTATTTGGAAAATAAAATGAAAATGTCCATGCATTGTTGTGGGATGGGGTTGGAGATGAGTGGTTCAGAATTCAGGCTTCCCTGGAGAGAGAGGATTATTCCAGCCCTCTCACCACAGCAATTTGGGGCCAAGTGAAAAGCGCCTCTCCATGGCTGTTGCAGCAGGCACAGCTAGGGAGGGGTGCATGTTTCCTGTCTGGGGCAGGTCCAGGTTCATCTGCCCCCTGCACTTCCCAGCCAGAGTGAGGAATGCAGGAAACTGCACTTTCCACTAATTCCCTGATTAAAGGGAACAGCCAGTAATGTTCTTGTATGAATGGGGGGGACCTTTGCCCCTCCCCAAGGGTGCCTGGAGGGTGGGAGTCAGGGGAAAGGAGCTGGCTGGGGACATGCTCCCACCCTATCCAGAGGGAGGGGAGGTGCCACCTCCAACCAGCCTCTTTCACCTGACTGGTGATTCTGTCTCCCTTCTTATAAAACCATACAGAAGCAATCCCATTATGAACATTCCCATTTTCCTGGCACAACCAAACCCTTACCTTGCTTTAAGTTATGATAAGAAAAAACTGTACTGAATTTGGTGGTCATAGCTCTTACCATTTAGGAGTTCTTGAACAGACAGATGGATAAACTCTCTCAAATATGTAGTAGATAGTAAATGGAAAGCCATACCTCTTTCTAGCAGAAATGTCACGGAGGGGGTGTAAACAGGAGGGATGAGTGTACAGTGGTGCTCAACCTTTCCAGTACCCATTTCAGGAGTCTGATTTTTGTCTTGCATAACTCCAGGTTTCATCTTACTTTAAAATTACTTGCTTACAAAAATCAGAAACAAAAAGGCTCACAACACTCTATTAGTGAAAAAAATGTTTACTTTCTCATTATTACCATCATAAAATAAATCATTTGGACTATAAAGTACTTTCATGCCAATTTATAGTGTATGGAGCAGCATAAATAAGTCATATGAAATCTTAGTTTGTACTGACTTTGCTAGTGCTTTTTATGTAGCCTAGCAAATATCTAGATGAATTGATGTACCTCCTGGAAGACCTCTGGATATCCTCAGGGGTATGTGTACCTTTGGTTGAGAACCACTGACATAGTAGACAGCTGCACCAAGGCTCGCTTGGTAATGACCTAGCTGGAAACATTTTGGATACTATAGTCTATATGCTGATGAATGTTACTACTCACTGTTGCATCTTTGTGGTGTAAAGCCTTTGTGGGTACTTTGGGCCTCAGCCATATTAGCTATCTTTATTGGTCAAGACTGAGCATCATATTGTAGGAAACAGTCTCCAGAGGTGCATGAGTATTTTAAAAAAAAGTGAACGTGTAGAACAAGCTGCAAAACTCCCTCAAGTGCATGCAATGTGGCTACCACAGCAGGTGAACAAAGCTCCTGTCTCTCCTCAGATATTGGCATGGAACACTTTATTAAAAAGGTGGAGGCTGCTCATTGTGCTGCATGTGACCTCTTCATCCCAATGCAATATGGAATTATTCAGAAGCACCTGAAGTCCCTTGACCACAACCACAACCGCAGAGTAAGCATGCAATTGGTTAAATGTGGCATATTGGCTTTTATATACACATGCTATAACTGGCTGGGCAGATGTGGAGATGGACTTACTGCTGGTTGCAGGGTTTTAATAAAAAAAACAAGCTGATAAATGCTAAAAACTTGATAGGATTACATTCATACAGCCTATGGGGTATATGGGAAAATGGGACCTAAAAATCAGGAATAGTCTTTTTAAAGCTTTCTACAGTAGCAGTCTCTATATGGCAACAGCTCACAGTTGTGATACTGCAATGTGGTGGTCTATTATTGTAGAACACTGATCTTGACTCTTGTAAGTGGTCAGCAAAAAAGTAATCTCTTCATATTTTGTGGAACAATGATGTAACATGCTGTCAGGATACCATGTCTTCTATAACGCACTGGCTGTAGAATCCATTCTGAGATGTTCTGGCTTTTCTTGTATTAAAAAGATCCTCCTATGTTAAAAAGCCTTTCTCAATCTGCAAACAGATCATCTGAGCAGATGGCTGAGAATTGTCCCATATCGCTAAAGGAGGTGTGGATTCTGAAGCCCAGTGGCAGTTTAAATATTGGCACTTACGCATGTTAGCAATGGAATGGCTACCAATTAATAATGTGCCAGATATTGAGAGTGCAGTGAGGTAGTTGAGTACCTTGGAAGCCACTGGCAACAGAAGACTTGTTCAGGTGCTCTATGTCCCTCTACTACATACGCTTTATCAGAGTTCTCATGTTGCCTCTGCTGCTGCCCATTAAAGGATTGAAAAATGAGAATTTCTTCCTGGTGCTAAAAAAAACAAACTACATTCCATCTGTGCCAAAAGTCACATCCCCATTACCCCACTCACTTAACCTCTAAAGCAGTGCATGGTCAATACAAATTCTGAAGCATGCTGAATTTACCAACACTAAATTTGGTGGTAAATGATGGCAGATATGTCTGAAAATCAAATTTCATATCTATAGTCACAGCATGTCTGCACTAACTGATAAACATGTGGCTAGAGGCAACTGCTGAAGTGTTACAGGACTCAATTCCAAAAACTTCTTTAAATACTCTTCTTCCCTTTAGGCCATGATGGAGCAGTCCAAGAAATCCTCTTTAGTAGTTGCAAGAAGTATTCTCAATAACAAACTAATCAGCAAGAAATTGGAGCGGTATTTGAAGGTAAATACTTACAAAACAGTCTTGGGTTGGTTTGAGCAGAAAGCCACCCAGCTTCTCCATTACAGATTTTTTTTTTATTAGCTGCATTTACAGACTGTTTCTTGCTAGCTAGCTTTCATGCTGATATTCCAAAGTACTTTTCCAGTAAAAGATCAGATCCCCAAGGGTTAGCTGGGTGGTGCTCAAAGACATTCATAGTATGTCTAGCTTTCTCATCTCTACTGTCTCCCATCTTTAATATTGCTCCTAAATCCTGCGTGAAGAGGTTTAGACTCTTCCTTTAATATTTTCAGCTTAACGGAATAGCATTTAGGCAGTTTGCTATTATCATTATTAGTCTTTTATTGTTGGTATTAGGGTTTGAGTACTCAAGATAGTATATACTTTCAAGAGCTACTAATTTGATTTCCCTTGGTGCTGTAAACAGTTGGCTAATGTTACAAGGATTTCTGGGTAACATGCTCAAGTTAAACCTAAGTATTTGATTCATGTGCTCTCCCATAGTTCAGACAATGGGCAGCAAGTTCAGTGGACCCATGTTGCCCAGGCACCAGGAATGTTCCTGGTCTGGGACCCAGCTTCACCAAATTTTGCTTTCCCAAATGTATCTCCTACCCCTGCCTGCCTCCCACTAGTGATTTTTAAAACAGCCTGGGGCCCCCTAGTGCTCACTCTACTCAGCTGCTGGCATGTCCCTGCTGCTCCTAGGGGTGTGTGTATCCATGAATTGCCTTCCCCCTGAATACCCCTACAGCCAATGGGAAAATGTGGGGGCAGCAGCACTTGGAAACCCCTGCCTCCCCTTGCCTAGGAGTTGCTGCCAGAGGTTGCACTAGATAAGTGCCACGCCCTCCTCCTACCCCCAAACTTCCTCTCAGGGCCTGCACCCAGATTCCCTCCCCACATTCCTTCCCAGAGCCAGACCCATCACCCCTTCCTGCATCCCACATCCCTGCCACAGTCCTGAGCTTACACTCAGCACCAGAGCTCCCTCCCAGAACCTTAGGCAGATGAAGGAAAGGACTTAGGGTGGGGGAGAGATGTGGATTCTGCACACCACTAAAATTTCTGCAAACCTACCGCCCTGGTTAAGACTATCTTTGTGTGTTAAGATATGGCGTGGGGAAAGGAGAATGGGGTTGAAGATGGTAACAGTGGTTACTAGCAGCAGTCCTGCTCTCCCTTTTGGAAAGTGATATTGAACATTAAGGGAAACAACATAACCCTCCTTTGAGCGCTGTCCCTATGGGTGCTCCACTTGAGGCGCTGGTGCATCCTGACGCTGTTGATCAGATTTTTGGTAGCAGTACCTGGTTGGGACGGGCATGCACAGTAGCTGTCTCACAGTGCCATATCTAGCATGCACCCAGCCTGACTCCTTTTGTTCTCTCTCAGCTGTCCTCTACCAGAGACAGAGCTCTTCAGCAATGTGAAGAAATACTATACTAGAAGTTAGATTATTTAGTAAGATTCAGTTACTAGTAATTACTCAGTTTAGAATTAAGTTTCAGTTCATTCCAAAAAGAAAATAATTCACTTCCATTTTTCCCCCATCCTAAGTTACTTCTACAAGGGATGTCAAAAATATGCCTGGATCCTCAGATTTCAAGAGATGTTGTTTGTTATACGACGCAATGCATCTGCTCTTTAGGTGAGCCGTGCATAACACAAAAGTGTGATTACTGCAGCAACCTGAAAGCCCAAGTGAGGAGAGACAGGTATCTCCTACTTCAATTCATCTTAATTGAGAAATCCACAATGCCCACGTTGGATCCTGGACAAGGGACTCTCTGGACACATCCTTGGTAGACAGAGCAAGTGCCAATTCCTCTATTTAAAAAAAATGAGGAAAAAGGACACATTCTTCCCAAGCAAAGGACTATTAAAAAAGTGGTTCCTACTGAGTTCTCTGCCCTCTGTCAACCTCAAGCAGAGTGAGCACCTTTGATGCACTGGACACCTACCACCATCTGTACAGGGACCTCAGCTGGGAAGGGAAAGGAGTCAAGTTGTAGGCACAAAATAGCCTCCTCCATTGCACCAACTCCTATGAAGGACACAGTGCCACAGCCTTTGCCACTGGGGATGCCTCCATCAACTTCATTGGAACCACCCACAGAGATAACAAGGGTGGTATCACCAGCACCAGCTAAGGCCACACGCAAACGATTGCCACCAAGCATCTACCATCTAAAGCATTGGCACAGAAAGATATAACACCAAAAATAACAGCACTGCATAAGGCTGACATGGGAGTAACTTCTACTTCCAGTTCTCCTCTGTTCGGCACCAGTGGCTCACCAGCATTAACAACCAGATTCCATCACTACATTACCATTTTCCAGCAAAGACTAGGAGGATCTTGAGGAGACAGTCTTCTCATTAGGCTACCTCTCACAATCAGGAACTGGGCCACCAATGTTCCACACAAGAACCAGAGAGCAACTTGCCAACAACATGCATCCTTGACTCACCAATCCTTGGATGCACTTCCCATGCCAGTGTCTATGCAGTGGCCATAATGGGATCCATGGGCAGCCTACTCTATCTCATTTCTCCAAACCTCCCACTCCTCAAACAGAGACTTAACAACAGCCTCATTAGCAGAGCCTTCAGAGGCACCAGAGAAGAATTGGAGATCACTCACCTGCTTACAAATCATGATAGTCTCCAGATGTGCACTTTCCACTGCTGCAGATGACTTTAAACATGTTCAGTTTTTCAGGTGGGTAGCATGCAGGCAGAAGATTCTGCTGGAAGAGAAAACTAACACCAGCTTTTAAAAATTGTACATACCTCTTCTACAGCAAAGATAGCCTTCCAAAAATGATGCCTTGATGGAACGAGCACAAAGTGTGGCAAACACTCACCATTATTCCTCCGACCTGCAAATGTGCAGACAGAATATATTAAGTACCTAATAGAGCCATGGACTTTCTTTTTTTCACACCAGAGCCCAATTCCATAGTGGTAGATGCAGCCAACCAAAGTGGTAAACAACTGGAATCCCAATTCACACCTGGACAAGGATTGGAAGAGGGATCTATTTGGACAGAAAGTCTGTTCTTTGGCAGTTCTGCAATTCCACACAGCCAATTACACAGCATTGTCAGCAAAAGATAACCATGATAATTACTGAATGAGTAGCTTGGTGAAATCTCTTGAGGATAAGAGGCAACAATTCCAAGCAAGAGACAGCTCATAGCTAGAACAGTGCTTCAAGCATCCCTCGACATTGCGGCCATGGCCACACACAAAATAGCAATAGATGGCGTTGTGGGAGCATTAGATATCCTGTGAGAAATACAGACTAAGTTAGAAGACCTCCCCTTTGATAGGGACAAGCTGTTCTCTGCCAAGATGGATGAAGTCCTACATTCCATGAGTGACACTGAGTTTTGATCAGGTACTTAGGGCTGGGGGTTGAAGTGCAGGAGGAGGTGTGGCCTTTGGGGAAGAGCTGGGATGAGGTCTTCAGAGCTGGCAGGGGGTTGGGGTTTATGCTTACCTGGGCAGATCCCTGTTGGGGACTGTGAGGAGGGGTGCTCCCCCCCACCAGCTGTGGCAGCTTGGTGCTGAGGCCAGCAGGGAGGGGCTTCCCTCCTCCGCTGGCATGGCAACTTGGTGCCCCCTTGGGTGGAGGGGAGTCTTGGCATCAGGTGTGGCAGCATTTTCAATCTGGTTGCTCCATATGTCGCAGTGTAGGACTGTTGATTAAAGGAGAAACATATTTTTTCTGGTGCAGTACATATAGTACAGAGGAGCAGTCCTTGATTCTACTCACCCAAGGCCTATGTCCCAAAAGCCTGATTCTGCATTACATCAGACCTAGTCTCACATATGAAAGCCCGCACCACTGCTCATTTATGCTTGAGGCTGTTGGGCCAAATGGCAGCCTGCACAGCTCCATGTTCAGCCCCTACAGGTGTGCTGGCATTGGTCTACATCATCAATAGACAAACATAGGCCAGATAGTCAAGATTCCAGATCACATTCTGTCGTTGCTTTTCACTTAGTGGTTGGACCTTGCATCAGTGTTGGAAACAGTCCCCTTCACAACCGTATCTCCATCGGTCACCTAGGTCTCCAATGCTTTGGATTGGGGATGGAGAGCCCATCTGAGTGATCTTGGCGTGCAAGGTCATTGAGTTGCAATCTCTGTTTGCCCATAAATGTAAGGGAGCTCAGAGTGGTACACTTATCCTGTTAAGCTTTCCTGCCTCTCATAAAATGTAGGGTGGTTTAAGTCCTAATGGACATTATTGCCTCTATGTTCTACACCAATAAGAAAGGTAGAGCCTGATCCTCAGCCCTTTGCCAAGAATTCCTTAGGCTTTGGAACCTGTGTTCAGCAGCTAGAAGCATTTTGGCAGATCACCTTAACAGGACCTTCTCTTCTCACCACGAGTAGTCGCTCCATCCAGTTAATCAGCATCATTTTCCAAAGGTGGGGGAACTCCCCAGGTAGACTTGATTGCAACCAGGTACAACAGAAAGTGCTTTTTGTTTGATTGGCGGGTGGGGATTGACAGAGGCTCCCAGTTGGACACTTTCCTGCTCCATGGTTGGGGCCTCTGAACACCTCCCCTCTAATGCCATTAAGAGTATCTTTGTGAAGATCAAGAAGGACAAAGCAAAAGTAATCTTCATAATGTTGGCTTGGCTGTGCTAGTGCTGACTTGGTTGTCTGCTGGACCTCTTCGTGGCCACCCCCTTAACCACTCCAGCCAGACTTGTTGTGTCCTAACCATGGCAGACTGTTGCATCTGAACTTGACAGCCTTACTGCTGCATGATTGAACGTGCATGACAGGCTGTGCTTGGCCAATGCCCAACAAGTCTGGCTGGGTAGCAGAGCAACTTACCTGGTAAAGGAAACTGTTTGCATGCTGGACTTAGAATAAAGGTGTTTGAGCTGAGAGGGACCCGTTACAGATAATCCTGGATTACCTCCTGCATTTTAAACTCCAGGGTCTGTCTGTTTCATCTCTTAAGGTCTGTTTGGTGGTTATTTCAGCTTTTCATCCTTGGCTTAAGAGCGTGTCAGTTTTCCTCCACAACATGACTGCCAGGTTCCTCAAGGACTTACAGTCTGCCCTCACTTCAGGGACACTATTCCTCCATCTTGTGCTGTCATGGCTCACAGGTGGGAGGTGGGAAGCGTCAATCCCCTGGCTGGCTTCCTGCTTCTTCCTCCTCTTCTTCTTCTGGAAGGTCACTTTCTTGATAGCAATAACATCTGCCAGCAAGAAGAAACTGAGAGCACGGGCAGCCCGTGAGCCTAGGCAGACTAGGCGGTCTCCTAGGGCTCCGCCAGTCCAGGGTGCCCAATGATGATGTTACAGGGCGCCCGATGATTACGTCACAGCCATTGACGGCTGAACAGGTGGGGACGCCGATTGCGCCTTCCTCCTGGGGCTGGCCTTCCTCAGGCGCCTTCCTCCAGCTGGCCTCAGGCCACTCGTGACAGAGTATGTAGGCCCTGGTGGCACCTAATATACCAGTGTGAGATCATGGCTCTCAAGGGGGCTCTTCAGCCATCCCTACAGATCAGAGGTGGGCAATAATTTTTTATGGGGGGGGCCTCTCCAAGATTTTGGAAAGTGGTTGAGGGCCACTTTTCTGCATGGCACACGGAGCAAGCTGGAGAGCCTGCCTGGGGCTCCCCGCTGCCTCCACGGGCTGGATCCATTGGTTTGGTGGGCTGCATCCGGCCTGTGGGCCATATTTTGCCCAGGCTTGGGCACAATAGCACAAACACAAAAATCGCTGACTGTGCACATACCTAGAATGGAATGGACATGAGCAACACATCTTGAACTACACCAGTTATGAAATGTAGGTAACCATTTTTTCCACATGTGGGGATTCATAGAATACTAGAACTGGAAGGGACCTCAAGAAATCCTGAAGTCCAGTCCCCTGCCTCGTGGCAGGACCAAGCATGGTCTGTATCCTCCCTGACTGGTATCTGTCTAACCTGATCTTAAATATCTTCAGTGATGGAGATTCCACAACCTCTCTAAGCAACTTATTCCAGTGTTTAACCACCCTGAGAGGCAGGACGTTTTTCCTAATGTCCAACCTAAACCTTCCTTGCTACAGTTTCCAGTAGTCCCCAGCGTGGTGCCCGCGGGCGCCATGGCACCTGCCGGGGCATTTATGTGCACCTGCCTAGTGCCCAAGCTATTCTTGTGCCCCGGGCACCCAGTGCATGTGCAGCCCCTGCCCCGGGCGCGCAACGCATGCACGGCCCTGCCCCCGGGTGCCCGGCAGCCCCAAAAGGTTGGGAGACCACTGGTTAAGCGCATTGCTTCTTGTCCTATCCTCAGAGACCAAGGAGAACAATTTCCGAACCCCCTCCTCCCTGTGACACCCTTTCAGATAACTTGAAACCGTTATCATGACCCCTCTCAATCTTCTCTTTTCCTAACTAAACAAGCCCAGTTCCTTCAGCCTTGCCTCATAGCTCATGTTTTCTAGACCTTTAATCATTTTTGTTGCTCTTCTCTACACCTTTTTCAGTTTCTCCACATCTTTCCTGAAATGTTGTGCCCAGAACAGGACACAATACTCCAATTGGGGCCAAATCAGCCCAGAGTAGAGCGGAAGAATGACTTCTCATGTCTTGCTCACAACACTCCAGTTAATGCATCCCAGAGTCATGTTTGCAGATTTTGCAACAGTGTCACACTGTTGACTCATATTTAGCTTGTGGTCCACTATGACTCCTATATCTCTTTCTGCAGTACTCTTTCTAGACAGTCACTTCCCATTCTGTATGTGTGGAATGGATTGTTCCTTCCTAAGTGGAGCACTTTGCATTTGTCCTTATTAAACTTCATCCTATTTACCTCAGACTGTTGTTCCAGTTTGTCCAGATTATTTTGAATTATGACCCTAACCTCCAAAGGTGCTGTAACCCCTTTCAGCTTGGTATCATCTGCAAACTTAATAAGTTTACTTTCTATGCCATCATCTATATCGTTGATGAAGATATTGAACAGGACTGGTCTCAAAACAGACCCCTAGGGAGCCCCACTTGTTATACCCTTCCAGCATGACTGAACCATTAATAACTATTCTCTGAGAACAGTTATGCACTCACCTTATAGTAGCCCCATCTAGTTGATTGATAAGAATATCATGCGAGACCGTATCAAATGCCTTACTAAAGTCTAGGTATACCACATCCACTGCTTCTCCCTTATCCACAAGGCTTGTTATCCTTTCACAAGAAAGCTATCAGATCGGTTCGACATGATTTGTTCTTTACAAATCACCTTATTTTCTTCTAGATGTTTGCAGATGAATTCCTTATTTACTTGCTCCATTATCTTTCCCTGCACAGAAGTTAAACTGACTGGTCTGTAGTTCCCTGGGTTGTTCTTATTTCCCTTTTTATAGATGGGCACTAAATTTGCCCTTTTCCAGTCTTCTGGAATCTCTCCTGTCTTCCATGATTTTCCAAAGATGCTAGCTAGAGGCTCAGATACCTCCTCTATCAGCTCCTTGAGTATTCTGGGATGCATTTCATCAGGTTCTGGTGACTTGCAGACATCTAACTTTCCTAAGTGATTTTTAACTTGTTCTTTTTTTATTTTAATGTGAGCTATTTGCAGTACACAAATGAGCAGGAATGGGAACATGATAGCTTTAATTTCCAGAGTAATACACAAGATATAATATAGAGTTCATTGGTTTATACATACACCCCTAATGTGGTGATCAGTACGCTATACATGCTCCTGCGGAATCTCCTCTAACAAGACAAAGGCCAGATTCTTCATCTGAACCTGGTCAAACTTCATCTGAAGGCCTGATTCCTCTATGGCTCCAACACAAATAATTAACATGCTCTGAACAGGTTTACTAACCAGCAGAAAGACATCCACTGATGCACCATACCTACAGAAATGGAAGAGGTTCTCCATGTGCTGCTGAAACAAATGCATAACTGCACGTAGAGCATCATTTCATTTGATCTTGGAGTACATATTAGAAATAATTTGACACTGTTACCCTGGGCTTGAATAAAGACATTAATTGATTGACACGTTACAAAGCCAGTTTCTCCCGCCATTAACATCTGCATTTTCACATCAAAAGCTATGAATGGGACACACCCAGCCTGCTTAATTAGCCTCATTAACATGCATCCTACAATGACAGGTACAGGCAGTCCCCAGGTTACATGAATCCGACTTACTTACAAACAGGGTGAGGTAACCCCGCACTAGCTGCTTCCCCCCAGCAGACCAGGGAGACGCAAAGCTAGCGCCCCCCCCCCTCCGACCCCCTCCAGCAGACCAGGGAGACGCGGAGTGGCTTTTCTCAACAGACACCTCAGCTTGAGAATAAAGGACTGAGGGAAGTGAGGTGTGGGAGAATAAAACTGAGCTCTGGAGAAATGTTTGGCTAGAGTTTCCCCTACAATATGTACCAGTTCCGACTTACATACAAATTCAACTTAAGAACAAACCTACAGTCCCTATCTTGTACGTAACCCGGGGACTGCCTGTACTTCTGCTGTTACATAATCTTGGTTTCTGTTATTTCTGCTTCAGTTCACCTGATGAAGTGAGTTTTATTCATGATTCTATATATTTGTTAGTCTCTAAGGTGTCACAGGACTACTCTTTGTTTTCAAAGTTACAAACACATATTAGAAATACATTAGAACTAAAGTAATCAAGTACATTTATAGTACTCCCTAGCAGCCATAGCTGCTGTCCATTATAAGATCAGTGGTATTTCAATATTCACATACCTTATCAGTGGTTTCTCCATGGGAATATGAAATATGTACCCAGAAATATGCAGCTCCATGCTATCATGGGATCTAAACCACTTGAAACTTGTTCTCTACTACACCTCTCATCTAAAGTTGCATTCCTGGTTGTGATTATTTCTGCACAATAGATATGTGAAGTAGAGACTCTCATGGCCCACCATGAGATGCTGTATTTTTCAAAGATAAAATGACGCCACACCCAAAATTTAACCCAACGTTATCTTTTCTTCTCAGACAATCAATTCATTTTACCTGTGTTTTACCCTAAACCTGATGAGACTACACAAAAGATCATGTTCCACACTCTAGATATGCATTAGCATTACCTAGATAGAATGAAACCAGTCAAAAAATTACACCCCACCCCCCCAAAAAAAGAGCAGAAAGGTCAAAGGGGTTTCAAAACAAAGAATTTGAAAATTGATCTCAAATTGTATTCACCGATCCTCTCAACAACAAAGAGAACTCCCCATTGGAGATCAGAGCCCATTCAACCAGATCGGGGTCAACCTCAACTGCCTTTTAAAATAATGTACCAATTAGAGATGTCAAGCCACCACTTCAGCATCTGAACACAGGTTCATTAATCACTACAAAGTAATGCAAGGCTCAGACACAATACTAGGCCTAACAGTACTATGTAGAATCTGAACCCCAGACACCTAAAGTGGAGCACCCATGGGGTCAGCAATCAAAGAAGCAGCGAGGATTACTCACCTTGTGCAGTAAATGAGGTGTGTCTCAGTGCTCCACTACCCACTCTCCTCCCCTCTAATTCAGAATGTGTGTTAAAGTTGGAGAAGAAACTGGGGGTTTGGGCTGTGCATATGATAGATGAGGCACCAACAGTGCCACAAGCCAGCTACTGCATACATGTGTTCTGACCAGGCAGTGCTACTGAAAATCTCTGATCAGTGGCACAGGGATGCTCCGATACCTAAAGTGGAGCATCCACAGGGAGATGCATCTCAAAGATCTTCAGTTACCGCACAAAATGAGTAACTCTCTCCTTTGTGGGTGGGGGCCAGTGATCCATGTAAATACAAAAACTTGTCATTGGTGCCAAGGCAATAACTGATTCATGGGTTGGGACTGTCTCAGAAGTCCAGGACTGGTACCAAAAAGTCACCACTTGGCTAATACCTTGCCAAACACAAGAGCTGGGAACTAATATTATGCACCATGTTAGAAAGCCTGGCTTTCCACTGGTGGCAACATTTGTCCATAGTATTGCTGATCTATGGTGATCATGGTTTGAGATCTCGTCTTTCTGTTAGTACTTAAAATGCCTCTATCACTGGCATTCTAACAAGTCTTGTATCTTCCTGACTTCCATTAAAGCTTGGTTTTTAGTAGTATTTTTCCAAGTACAATATGGATAGCTTGGAATCCTCTTTTTAGATTAGTATCTAATTCTACTATGCATACATTTATTAAATGTTAGTTGCTTAAATTTCATCAGAATTGGAAATGGGTTGCAAGACTAGACCCTTGGCTGTCTGAAATCCCCAGTATATACATACATCTAGTGTGGACAGTCAAAACTGCAATAAGCTGCTGTCTGTGCCAGTGCAGTTCACCCAGCTTTGAGAGAGGGTGATTTGCCTCAATGCACATATTGGTTTATAATAGTTTTGCCGGTTTGCATCAGTACAGTTATATTGCTGGCAGTAACTAGGTGAATTCCCATATAGACAAGGCCTGATAAAAAAATTCTAAGACCAGGGGGTTGAAAGTTTCACTTCATATGTGATCCAGAACAAATGTCCAGTAACTCGGCTTCCATTGTCAGGCAGAATCCAAACCCTTAGTGTCCCCCTGTTCCTGACATCAAAACAACTCAGCTTTCAATAGGCCTAGTATACAAAGTCTTTTTATTGTTCTGGTAACTTCGTTGGCCTGAAAGCAGTATGCTTATATCAGTACAAGCATGGCACTTAAATAGTTATTTGGACCTTGCAGGGAGAAGAAACAACAGGGGAGCAATGAGTTACAGTCAAATAATATAAAAATAACTCACAGTAACAAAGCAAATATAAAGTGCCTTCACAGTACACTGCTATAAGGCTCGCTAACTTACAGCCAACTAGGGATAAACTCTTTGGTTCAGTACAAATATTTTTAGGTCCAGAGAACTTCCAAGTGCTGGTCCTAGCCTAGTGATCAGAAATGTTCATGCCTTGCAGGAGGATCTTATGTACCTGGAATTTGTGTGAAATTAAGTGAGAAGGTCTTAGTGAACATCTGCCAAGAATCTATCCAAATACAGCTTCCAAATATTTCTGTCTTAACTTACAGGGTGAGAATCCTTTCACAGATGATCCAGAAGAGAAAGAGGAGCATGAGGAAGGAGAAGGTGGAACGAGTGGAAATGCAGAAGAGGGAATAGCTGAAACAGCAGAAGAAAACAGGAATGAAGAAGAAAACCAAGATGAAGAAAATCAAGATGAGGAAAGCCAAGACCAAGAGGAGAACCCAGGAGCAGAAACAACTGAGAATCACGGGGAGCAAGAGGAGATCCAGGCAGAGGCACAGGCAGAAGTTGAAGCAGGATACACAGAGGAGAAGAATTCACAAGTTGCAGAGGAAACCCTCACAGCTGAGAAGAAAGAGCAGTTGTTGGAGGGAAGGGAGGAAGAAAGCAAAGGAGTTATTGCAGCAGAAGAGGATGAGCCTGTGGAGTAGACTCTGGATGGGAAAGCTGATATGTTTAAGACACAACATTAAGTTTTCTTTTAAAAACTATCTGTGAAACTTCATAGTATGTTTTTGATTATCCTTTTACTAAACTTTCACTAGTTATGGCAGTTGAAAGCCTCTATCTGCAAAGTGTTTTTGGAAATTGGATTTTTTTTTACCAAACCTTCATTTTAGTAGCTAGGTTTTGTGTAGTCCAAGTTTTTAGATGGCTTTGTATGAGGAGAATTTCCTGTGAGCATGTGTACAAAACAAATTGTGCTAATGCACCGTGTACTACATCACAAAATGGAAGATTAAACCTCTTACTATCTTCTTTGTGAAACTTTTTATATATTTAAATAAAGTGGGTTGTCCCTTAGCCAGCCTTCCTGGAAGCGTAAGGAGCCTTAAATCCACCATTTAGAATTCTTCGCTGTATGATATAAGAGTCTGCATAATTTTCATGTGATTGATTGTAGTACTCTTCCCAATGTTTTACTCTTCCTTTTTTAATGCAAAGCAAAAATAAGTGGTTGTTGACATTGTATTGTTTGTAAAATGCTTTCATTTAAAGGTGAATGTTTTCAGTGAGTGGAGATAAAACACTGCACTGAGATTATCCCCTGTGTTCGCCTTAATTTCTGGAGGTGGAGGTGAGTAATATCTGCCCTGGTAATATTCCTAGTAGGTGGAGAGCATGAAATGAGGTTGTTCTAAACTGAAACTGTTTAGTAACTGTGCTCTAAGACCTGGACTTAACTCATTTTTTCTGCTGATTTGGCAAATTCATTGCCCTTCAGTGTTTTCTCATCTCTAAGGCTACTATAACCCTTCGGAGGTTTCCAGCTGAATGGTGCTTTGTGAATATTTTCAGGTATTTCCAAAAGTTATCACAGGTTGGTCACTGACATTTTAATTCTGAGTCTATTCATCAGAGTCACAAATCACAAGGTTTCCATGATATTTTAAAACTAACCCCCTGCACATCTCTGCTGGCTTATGTTCCGTTATGGATGCATGTGCAAAAAGGAGACTAGGGGATATACTATTGTGAGACAATCTGCCTTGAGTAGGGATGTAATAGTATAGTTGATTAACTGATACGCTTTTGCTTATCGGTTAGTGCTATAGACTTCATGCATTTCTCCCCCCCCCCCCCCCTCTCCCCACTCAGTAAATTTTTTAGCAGCTTGACTCAGTCCTGGCTTGTGTCAGGTCCGGGACCAACTCCTGCTGCAGCTCTGCATTTAAAGTGTATTAGGAGCCAGGTGGGCAGGTAGCCCATCTCAGTTCTGATTCACGCTGGGTCTGGGAGCACAGACTGCCCCCTGGACAGGGGCTGCTGCCACCCAGCATTGCCGGCCCCACCCCCACTCTAGAATAGTCGAGTAACCGATAAGAATTAATGAGGTTAATTGACTATTCTATTAACTGATATTTACCATCCCTAGTGGGGTGCCCACCCAATTCAGTCTTAAGTTGCTAAACTATGTGTATGCAGTGGGTATAAACACTATCTATATAGCATTAAATGCCCCAAAACTTCATTAATGCAGAGTTCCAAGTTGCTCACTGCAGCCTTTTGCCCTCTATAAAGTGGAGAATGGCTATACATCTGAGAGAAGAAGAAATAAGACACATACCATCCCTGCAATTCATTCTTAGTTTCATTTTGAGCAACGCCCCAACGTGCCTATAATGTGTGCTAGCTCTCTGCTCTTATCATGCCATAGCACACTAGGAACAGAGCACAAAAGCATTGTACACCTTTTGAATATCTATGGCTACAGCAGAACTCAAGCTGAGGAGCACTAGACAGTTGCTACATTCAGACACTGATTATACACACATTACCCAATTTTTTGTACATTATTACCCCTTCACCCTTGCTCTGAGGATTCCTTCTGAGACACTACTTTGACTTACCCCTCACCAAGCCCTGGAGATGCCATTCTGCATGGTGCCAGACTGCTGACAAACTCCACAGCAAGAAGACACTTGAGTGCATATATGCAGGTGCAGCCTGCAGGGCAGTGGTGAATCCTTCAGTACATCTAGTCATATCAGAGTAACAGCTCTGCTATATTGCTCTAACTAATCCCTCCACCATCCCATGCTGTTATGCTTAAGGTTGTGTGATGGGTTGCATGCATTTCCTGGTTTTCAGGGGTTTATATTTAGCCATTCTCAACATTTTGGAAGGGCACGTGGCAGTGCTAGACAATCTTAACTCTGTGTTAATGCAATTTTTGGATAATTTCATTTCCTTGATTTAAAAAAGTGAACTACACCATTCCCTTCTTCCAGAGCTCAGTTCTCTTCTCCCACTGCCTCTGGCTCCTTGCCAATCATTACCCTGGCCACAGAATGCCCTGCTTGCATGTTATGGAAAATAGATCCTGTCAGATTAATTTGGTATCTTTCTTTGAAATTACAAGCTTGGCTGATAAAAGTAATGCTGTTAGACTTTTGTAAGGCATTTGATACTTCATAGTTTGATTTTAAAACTTGATATAAAAACATGGCACACATTAAATGGATTAACCACAGGCTGATGGAAAGATCTCAAAATGTAATTGTAAAGGAGGGATCATTATTAGGTGCGTGTGTATGGTGAGGTACCACAAAAATCCATTCTTGGCCTTGTGTTCTTTACTGTCTAGTTGGTGATAAAAATGGTAATCATAAGATCACCAATGATAAAGTTTGCAGATGACAGAAAAATTTGGTAGTAAAGAGCAAATTGATACCAGGCAAACTGGATCACTTGATAAGCTGGGAACAAGCAAACTATGCATTTGAATAGAGCTAAACGTAAATGTGTACATCTAGGAACAAAGAATGTCAGCCATACAGGATGGGGACTCTTTCCTGGAAGGCAGAAAGATGTTGAAGTGGTGGTGGATAATCTGCTCCTAGTTCAATGCTATGGCCAAAGGGCTACTGTGATCCTTGAATGCATGAACAGGAGAATCGCAAGTGGAAAAAGAGATTGTATCTCTTTGGCACGGGTGTGACCACTGTGGGAACACTGTGTCCAGTTCAAGCATCTTTATTTCAAGAAGGATGTTGAAAAATTGGATATGGCTCAAAGAAGAGCCACAAGAGTGATTTAAAGGATTAGAGAACATGCTCTATAGTGATAGACTCGAGAAGCTCCATTTATTTAGGCCTAGTCCACTCTACAAGGCGTGGCAGATATAAGGTGACTCTTGTCAGCCTAGTTATCCATTTGTCTATGCTAAAATTTGTCTTCTGCTAATCTAAGTACTCTCTTATAACAACACAATAACTCCTCCCCGCAGCATCAGTTGACCAATTTATGTCAACATACAGTGAGTGTAGACACTGGATTAGTTGTCAGCCTTAACTGTCCTGCAGCAGCTATCCCAACCCCAGCTGTCATGACCATCCCCATGACAGGGATTGCTCTGATCAGTTTTTTGAACTCTACTGCCAAAGGGTCACAGAGTCCTCCCCAACTCCTCACTTTAAACAACCCCTTCCTCATGTTTTTAAATGCCTTGTCCTCATTGCCTACCTCTGAGTACAGCTAGCAGCTCACCTTTGTTGAGTACATCTGACCATACTGGTTCCATGCATGCAGGAAAGCTACTAGAGACATTCCTGGCTGGAGCAGGTGAAAAGTTGTGGATCTCGCCCTGTTGGAGAGACAAGGCTATGCAAGCCCAGAAATGGAACAGCTGTCAAAATAACAACACTACATGCACAGGAGGTGCTGGAAGAGGGATATGATGGTTGAACAGCAGTGCCATGCCAAAATGAAGGCACTTCAGGTATACCACAAGGCAGATCTGCCACTTTTACAACAAGCTACATGCCATGTTTGGCAGTGACCCCACCAGCACTCTGCAGATGACTGGACACTTGGGAGGAGCCCAAGGCAGAGTCCCTGACCACAAACAGTAAGGGAGCAGAGGAATGCAGCAGGCGACTCAAGCCATGCCATGAGCTGTTTGAAATGCTGCTAGAGTCAATCCAGGCGAGTGTAGGTGAATCTGCTAAAGAGCAGGAAGAGAGCTTGGCTGCTCACATGAATTATTCCTTGCAATAGTTTTTTGTCCCCCCTTCTTGCCAAAACGTCATGTCCCTTCCCCATTTAAAAATGTCATTCACCCCACTCACAAGTTTACACAACAGAAATAGAGTTCTGATTATAAAATACAGGACTATGTAGCACTTTAAAGTCTAACAAGATGGTTTATTAGATGATGAGCTTTCGTGGGCCAGACCCACTTCCTCAGATCAAATAATGGAAGAAAATATTTTCTTCCATTATTTGATCTGAGGAAGTGGGTCTGGCCCACGAAAGCTCATCATCTAATAAACCATCTTGTTAGTCTTTAAAGTGCTACATAGTCCTGTATTTTGTTTCAGCTACACCAGACTAACACAGCTACATCTCTATCACAGTTCTGATTATGTTATTGTTACAAAATACAATGGAATAAATTCAAAGAGTTCTATGACAATCAGTGTTCTGTGCTCAGGCAGAGGCAGCACAAACCTAGACTGAATACACTTTTCATTTGTGTTTCTTGTTGGGCTCTGCAGAGGGTGGGGAATACTTTATCTGACTAGGGATGACCCTCCAAGCCTCTTCAGTGATCCTGATGAGGCTTTCCTGGATATACGCTGCAGTCCTTTCCTGAAGATTGGTAGGGATGGCAGCCTTGTTTTTTCCACCACTCAAAAGACCTTCCCATACCACTCAGCAGTGAGTTTAGCTGACACTATTGAAGTAAACAGGCTAGTGGCATATGGCTCTGGGTGGCTTCAGGATGCCAGTAGCAGCTGGATTCTGTGAGCCTTTATCACCCTCAAGAATATGATGCCAGCCAAAATCACCACTGCCTGTGATGATAGCGCCAGTATTCACTGCATTTTCCCTACATCAGTCCTCAGGGAGGGGCACCTAAAGTGTATTGCTTCCATGCAACAGAACCTCCCCCCAGCTCACACTCACTCTGGTTTGAGCTGCAGAGTAATGGTGTCATGAGGCCCTCTAAAACTTAAGTGCAAATTAGCATTTATGCGGATAATGTAAGGGAATTTGAGACATCTTTCCCTTTCTGTTGTGATTGCAAATCTAATGGTTCATTTATCTGTTTTCATCCGCAGCTGCTGGAGTGCACCCTCCATGCCTGGTAAATTCTGACCCTTATCAGGAGGAGAAAAAAGGGCTAGTGAGGATATATTCAGCAAGAGACTCTATCCTTGACTGCCCATTGAACAAGGACTTGGAGGACCCATCTGAATGCAGCCAAGGAGAGACTGAGAATGGAAAGAGCATTTACTGCAGGGGAAGCAAAAGAACCAATAGGTGCATCGGGTTTGCTCAAATGTTACCAAGCATTATTTGACCTGCATGCCCAAAAACCCTGGGCTCAGCAGCCTGTGCACTTCCAACACACCATGCAGCATCAAGATGTACGTCCTTACCCCCTCACACTCCATGCTAAGCAACGAGCAGCACAATAGTTGCACGTATACTGCTGACCTCTAGAAAGTGCATGCAAAGCTGTCCCACCCATAGGATGGTTTGGGGTAGCTGCCCCAGGCCATGCTTTTTTGCAAACAGGGGCAGCTAATAGAGAGTTTTGTGAGGGAGTTCTCCAGGTGAAGGAGGAGCTGTTACAGGACCCTTGAGGTAAGTCACTGTCTGTAATGTGTATATTTGTGTTTGGGGATTACTTGCTAGTTACCTGAAAGAAACTGTGTGCTGAGCTTGTGTGCCTATGTGTGTGTTTGTAGATTCAAGTGCTGAGCTGTTTGTTTATTTGAAGGACCAGCTAACAGTTGGAAGCTGTGAGCTTGTTCATGAGGATTTGAAATAGGCATCACGGAAACTTGGTGGAATGAGGACAATCAATGGGACACAGTGATACCAGGGTACAAAATATATTGGAAGGACAGAACAGGTTGTGCTAGCGGGCGAGTGGCACTATACGGAAAAGAAAATGTAGACTCAAATGAAGTAAAAATCTTAAATGAGCCAAAATGTTCCATAGAATTGCTATGGATAGTAATTCTGTGCACCAATAATAAGAATATAACAGTAGGGATATATTATCAACCAGATGATCAGGACAGTGATAGTGACTATGAAATGCTAAGGGAAATTAGAGAGGTTATTAAAATAAAAAATTCAATAATAGTGGGGGATTTCAACCATCCCCATATTGACTGGGTACACATCACCTCAGGATGGGATGCAGAGATAAAATTTCCTGATCCCTTAAATGACTGCTTCTTGGAGCAGCAAGTTCTGGAACTCACAAGGGGAGAGGCTATTCTTGATTTAGTCCTAAGTGGAGCACAAGATCTGGTTCATGGAAACTTTTCAAAGACACCATAATAGAGGCCCAACCTAAATGTATACCCCAAATTAAAAAAATACAGTAAGAGAATCCAAAAAGGGCCACTGTGGCATAACAACCAAGTAAAAGAAGCAGTGACCAATAAAAAGACATTTTTTTAAAAGTGGAAGTCAATCCTAGTGAGGAAAATAGAAAGGAGCATAAACTTTGTCAAATTAAGTGTAAAAAAATAATAAGAAAAACCAAAAAAGATTTTGAAGAACAGCTAGCCAAAAACTCAAAAAGTTATAGCAATATGTTTAAGTACATTAGAAGCAGGAAGCTGGCTAAACAACCTGGACGATCAAGATGCTAACGGAACACTCAGAGATGATAAAGTCATTGTGGAGAAGCTAAATGAATTCTTTGCTTCAGTCTTCATGGCTGAGAATAGTGGGGAGTTTCCCAAACCTGAGCCATTCATTCTTTTTAGGTGACAAATCTGAGGAATTGTCCCAGATTGAGGTGTCATTAGAGGAGGTTTTGGAACAAATTGATAAACTGAACAATAACAAGTCATCGGGACTAGATGGCATTCATCCAAGAGTTCTGAAAGAACTCAGTTGGAAAATTGTGGAACTATTAACTGTGGTTTGTAACTTATCCTTTAAATCAGCTTCCATACCTAATGACTGGAAGATAGCTAATGTAAAGCCAATATTTAAAAAGGGCTGTAGAGGTGATCCTGGTAATTACAGACCGGTAAGTCTAATATCAGTAGTGGGCAAATTAGTTCATACTATAGTAAGAAATAAAATTGTCAAACACATAGATGAACATAATTTGTTGGGGGAAGGTCAATATGGCTTCTGTAAAGAGAAATTAGGCCTTACTAATCTGCTAGAGTTCTTTGAGGGGGTCAACAAACATGTGGACAAGGGGAATCTAGTGGATATAGTGTACTTAGATTTCCAGAAAGCCTTTCACAAGGTCCCTCACCAAAGGCTCTTAAGTAAAGTAAGTAAGTTGTCATGGGATAAAAGGGAAGGTCCTTTCATGGATTGATAAAAGACAGGAAACAAAGGGTAGGAATAGTACATTTCCAGAATGGAGAATGTTAACTAGTAGGGTCCCCCAATGGTCTGTACTGGGACCAGTCTTATTCCACTTACTGATCAATGATCTAGAGAAAGGGGTAAACAGTGAGGTGGCAAAATTTGCAGATGATACCAAACTGCTCATGATAATTAAAACCAAAACAGACTGTGAAGAGCTTAAAAAAGATCTCACCAAACTAAGTGAGGGTATGTCTACACTACCCTGCTAGTTCGAACTAGCGGGGTAATGTTGGCATACCGCACTTGCAAATGAAGCCCGGGATTTGAATTTCCCGGGCTTCATTTGCATAAACTAGGCGCCGCCATTTTTAAATCCCTGCTTGTTCGAACCCCGTGCCGCGCAGCTACACGCGGCACGAACTAGGTAGTTCGGACTAGGCTTCCTAGTCCAAACTACCATTACTCCTCATTCCACAAGGAGTACAGCTAGTTCAGATTAGGAAGCCTAATCCGAACTAGCTACTCCGTGCCGCGTGTAGCCGCGCGGCACGGGGTTCGAACTGCCGGCATTTAAAAATGGCGCAGGCCGGCTTTATGCAAATGAAGCCCGGGAAATTCAAATCCCGGGCTTCATTTGCAAGTGCAGTATGCCTACATTACCCTCCTAGTTCGAATTAGGAGGGTAGTGTAGACATACCCTCAGTGTGCTGCAGCAGTCAAAGAAGCAACTAGAATATTAGGAATCATTTAAAAAGGGATAGAGAATATGACGGAGAATATCTTATTGCCTTTATATAAATCCACGGTACGCCTACATCTTGAATACTGCGTACAGATATGGTCTCCTCATCTCAAAAAAGATATACTGGCATTGGAAAAGATTCAGAGAAGGGCAACAAAAATGATTAAGGGTTTGGAATGAGTCCCATATGAAGAGAGATTAAAAAGATTTGGACTTTTCATCTTAGAAAAGAGTACACTAAGGGGGGATATTATAAAGGTCTATAAAATCATGACTGGTGTGGAAAAAGTAATAAGGAAAAGTCACTTTCATCAAACAAGGACATTCCACTATAAAAGTAGGCTGCATAATGGGATGGGCCACCTATATACTCCCAGAAGAATCTGCTTGTATATGAAAATAAAAACCCCTCCAACTGCACACTGTTAGTTATTACGCCACACTAAAACCAGTGTGGGGTATCATTAAACAATCACAATCCATGCTCAATAGGAACCACCTCCTGAAAGAAATTTTTTCTGAACATCCTCTTGTGGCTTTCAAACAACCCCCTAGAATCACCAAGCTGATCATTGGAAGCAAGGGTCCCACAGACCAGGGACACCAGATCCTGACAGAAAACAGATGTTTTCCATTGCTATGATGATCAACATCTTCTACAACACACCTTTTGAGATTCATGGTGTCCTGCATGTGCCTGTTATATGTGGTGTCCATCATGTAGTGCACTAAATACCTCAATGGCAACCCTGTGAGTGAAATGAGACAATTGCTGTTCTCTCGAATGAGCTCACACAAGAAAACAAAGACAAAAACAACGTGGGTGAATACTCTGCCCGAAGAGATCACACCATATCACCCTGTCCTAAAAGGAAACCTGCACAACGCCTTCAAGAGACAAGTCTGGCAGTTTTAGTCGTAACTTTTCTAGACACTACAAATCATGGATTGACTAAAGACACTGGATGTATGGCTTACTACAGTTTTATAATCCACTAAATTCCCCACCCCCCCAGCTCTTCCATGCATCCCCCTTTTCTACCATAGGAGCAGAGAGATGTTAACTGCCTTGAATGGGCTACTGAAATGTGTGTTGAACACTTTTGCTGAACAATCTGTCCCACTTTGTGTTTTTCTGTGACACTGAACTGAAGAAGAGAGCTGTGTAGCTTGAAAGCTTCTCTCTCACTAACAGAAGTTGGTCCAGTAAAATATATGATTTCATCCACTTCGTCTCCCTGGGACCAACATGGCTACAACAGCAAAAAATATTTTTGTGACTTTCAGTGTGCCAGATGTTTTGTGATGTCTGTCAATTTACAGTCTGTAAAGAGCAATAACTAGAACTCTAAGCTATGGAAAGTGCAACCTCCCTAAATAACATTTAGGGTGAGAAATTACATTTTGTAACCTGTTTCTTTAGTGTATTCATCTTAGTTAGCATGTTTTGTTTGATCTGCCCAGTAATCTGCTTTGTTCTGTTCTCTGTCCCTTACAATCACTTAACATTTACCTTTTGTAGTTAATAAATGTATGTCTTGTTTGTACTCTAATCCCATTTGTACAATTCATATCTGGGGGAGCAAAAAGCTGTACATATGTTACCCCCAAAAAAATCCCACTGGAGACCACCCAGAGTTACACTAGCATGGGTTTATTGTAAAAGGAATTAACACTCCACTATATGCACTACCGGGCTAAACTAAAGCAGTTAGAGCTGTCACTAAAGGTTTAAACTAAAGGGAAACTAAAGGTTTAAACTAAAGGGACAAACATCACATACACCTTCATTCATTCCTGCCCTCAGGCACTCACACAGGCATATGGGTATCAGAAGGAGCCAAGGCATGTGGATTCTGAAGGGTCTGTCTGCTGATCATGGCTGGGGAACTGGTCAGGGAAGAAACTGGCTGCTGCTTCTCAGAAAGAAAGAGGATTTCTGCCCTGTGCACTCTCCTATTACTGCCTTTGTGCAACCCCTGTGACTCATCCACACACCTCACCAGGAAGCATTCCCTGACTTCCCTTGATCCAGCAGAGCAGCAGTCTTCTTAAGTGTCTGATAACTCATCTGGCTCCACGTGCTCAGCCTTGCATTTTCTAGTCCCAAACACACAATAGTCTACACTTCCACACACACATTCATATCTCAGAGGAGAATGCAGCTTAGAGCAAGTTACAAGTAAAGTGGCTGGGAGTTACAAAGATTACAAAGTTGCAAGACTCAATCATCAAGCTTACAGTAAGTTTCTAAACTTATAAAGTAAAGTTGCTGAGCATTACAAAGTTGCAAGGTTTTACAAAGATTACGGTGTTGCAAGGTTTAAGATCACAAGGAGTTGCAGAGTTTAAAAAGCAATGCAGCTGAAACACAGCTTCAGAGAATTATTTACAAATCAACAGTAATGAAGTGACTTAGACAACGTCCCCTGCCCCGCCCTGCCCCCCCAGCAGTGCAGTCAGCAGGAGGTTTTTGCCAGTCTAAGTGTTGGCATGACCTTACAGTTTAATATTTTTCCAGAAAATCCATGTGTAATAGCTTGGGCGGAGGCTTTTATGCAACAATATCTCTTCCCACATTGAGGGAGAGGGTGGTTTTTATGAACTTGTATTGTGCAGATCTCTCTCTATAAAGCTCAAGACAATATTTTTGGTTTACTTCCCAAGGGGAGGGATGCACACAGGAGTGCTGGGTGAATCCTGGAGCTGAATCCTCTCATACAGAACTGACTGCAGGCTGAGTCTGCAGCTGGGTGTCACTTTGCCTGAACATGTGCTGAAAAGGAGATTGAGCACCTGGCAGAACAATCCAGTACAAAGGAAACTCAGGCTGGTAAGGGGGGTGGGGGGAAATGTCCAACCTGTCATAGTCACTTCCCCTTTTTGTAATTTCTTCCAACTTGCTGGAAAGATCTTTTGCTGAGTCATGAAAATAATGAGTCATGAAATTATATTTCTGAGTCATGAAAACAATGGTAAACATCACATTTCAGAATGGAGAGTGGTAACTAGTAGTGTCCCCCAGCAGTCCATACTAGGACCAATCCTATTCAACATATTCATAAATGATCTGGAAAAAGGGGTAAACGGTGACATGGCAAAATTTTCAGGGGATACAAATTTGCTCGAGATAGTTAGTACCAAAGCAGACTATGAAGAGCTTTAAACGGGTCTCACAAAATTAGGTGACTAGATAACAAAATGGCAGATAAAATTTAATATGGATAATTGCAAAGCAATTCATATTGGAAAACATAATCCCAACTATATACATAAAATGATGGGGATTAAATTTGCTGTTTCCACTTGAGAGATATCTTGAGGTCATTGTGGATAGTTCCCTGAAAACATCCACTCAATGAGCTGCAGCAGCCAAAAAATAAACAATAAACAGAATGTTAGGAATCTTTAAGATAGGGATAGAAAATAAGACAATAAAGCAATCTTATTACCTCTATATACATCAAAAAAGATATTGTAGCATTGGAAAAAGTTCAGAAATGCGCAACAAAAATTATTAGAAGCAGGGAATAGAGATGTTAAGTAGTGATTAATTTGCTAGTTGAGTAGTCCATGGAATTTCCATCGACTACTCATTAGGGAAAGGCTCACTTCATGGTCTCAGCGCAAGCCCCCCAATTCCCCTGTTGCTGCTCTGCACTCTTAAAGGGACAAAGAGGAGCTGGCACGCAAAGATGCTGACTCAGTCTTTGGTCCCTCACCGGGTTTCAGGACAGCCCTCTCCCGTGCTGCCACTCTGCAATCTGAAAGGGACAGAGAAGCAGCAGCTGGTCCTGCGGGTGTCTCACCACAGGTCCCACCACTCCCTCACCCCACTGCCTATCCTGCAGGTCTCTTTCATTTTAAGAGTGCAGAGTGGCAATGAGGAAATGGAGAGGAGGTTGGGGGATTGTGCTGACAGAACTCCACGGGATGAGGTGCTGCTGCTCTGTTCCTTTAAAAATGCAGAATGGTAACAGGTGGTGGGAGGGCTTTTGCTGAGACACCCATGGAACTGGCTGCTGCTTTTCTGTCCCTTTCAGAATGTAGAGTGGCATTCTGAATGGGAGGGCTGTCCTGAAACCTGGCGGGGGACCAGAGAATGAGCGAGCATCTTTGCGCACCGGCTCCTCTCTGTCCCTTTAAGAGTGCAGAGCGGCAACGGGGGGCGGGGTGATGATCGAGTAATTGATGGTGCTACCCAATAAGTTCCTGCTTAATGGCTACTTGACTACTCATTCACATCCCTAGCATGGAACAGCTGCCACATGGAGAGATTAGTAAGATGGGACTTTTCATCTTGGAAAAGAGATGACTAAGAGGATATGATAGAAGCCTATAAAATCATGACTTATGTGGAGAAAGTGAATAGAGAAGAATTATTTACTCCTTCCCATAACACAAGAACTAGGTAGCAAGTTTAAAAAAAAACCACACAACTTCAACGGTTACATGTTTATACAAATGTTTGCTAACATCCCTATTAGAGAGTAAGCCCAGCCACCCTGCTGAGAAACCTCATTTCCACTGCTTGTACCTTCAATCTTGTCCTTTCAGTCATTACCCAAAGTTCTTGACCATAGGTGAAAATGGGGATGTAAAGTGACCTGTAAACCAAGAGCTTCAGCCAAGAATTCAGCTTCCATTTCATCACCACAGATTGGTACTGCACTCATATCACTGCTGTTGCACCAATCTGCTGATTGATCTTATGCTCCCATTTGCCATAATTTGTGAACAAGACTCTTAGATACTTGAACTCTTCCAGTAATGGCAGCTACTCCCTTTCACCTGCGGACAGCAGTCCACTTTCTTCTGGGAGAGGATCCTGACCTCTAATTTGGAGGTGCTGAGTCTCATGGAGTGAAATGTTCAAGTGCACATCATAGATCACAGTTGGAAGAATCAAGAAAGACATCATCTGTAAACAGCAGAGATACCATCTCTGAGTCCCCGTACCCGAAATACTCCACAGCTCAGCTACACTTTGATATCTTGCCCATGAAATTCACAAACAGGAGTGGGGACCCTTGATGGAGTCCAATACCTACCTTGAACAAATACGACATAATGCCAAGAATACGAACACAACTCTCACTGAGAACAGAGGAAGTAGATAACATGCAAAAGCAGCACTGGCACCTTGTATTCCTGACACTTTCACAGGATATCTTGAGGAATGATGTCTTATGCCTTCTCCATGTCTACACAGCAAAGGTAAACTAGATTAGAAAACTCTCATGACCTATCAAATATCTGCAAGACAGCAAAGAGCTGGTCTATTGTTCTGTGGCTGGGACAGAATTCACATTGTTCTTGGTGTAACCTCCTCTCCAGCACCCTGGAATAGGCTTTGCTGGGGATCCCATTATTGTTGGGCCAAACCCTTTTGTGTCCTTTCTTTAAAGATTGGGACCACCACCCTGATTTGCCAGTCCAGAGGTGCTGCACCTACCTTCCATGCAACATTGAAGAGGTGCATTAACTATGTCACCCCACCATTGTCCAGCGCTTTCAACATCTGCAGGCAAATCTCATCCAACCCTGCTGTCTTACCACTATGAAAACTCCCAATTTATCAACCTCAGCATCAGAAATAGATCTGATCTCATTTAAGGTTTCCTGTGCTCTCTCCAGAAAGGAAGCCATGGCTACCAGATTGAAGACTTCTTGATAACAGTCTTCAAATATGTTATAAAAAAAGAGTGGGATCAGTTGTTCTCCATGTCCACTGAAGGCAGGACAAGAAGGGCTTAAACTGCAGCAAGGGAGATTTAGGTTAGCTATTAAGAAAAACTTTCTAAATATAAGGGTAGTTAAGCTCTGGCATAGACTTTCAAGGGAGGCTGTGGAATCCTTGTTGGAGGTTTTTAAGACAGGTTGGACAAAAACCTGTCCAGCATGGTCTAGTTTTACTTGGTCCTGCCTCAGCATAGAGGGGGGCAGGCTGGAGTAGGTGATGATTAAGGTGCCTAATGCCTCCAAAATAGCCAGAATAGTTGGTCTCTATTAAAATGTTTCTCGTATTTTTCCAGGTTGTCTCCAGAATCAGGATATCAATACAGACCAGTTTCACGGGCTTGCTGCTGTTCATATTTTCTGAACACATAATGTGCACCTCTCACATTTCCTGCAAACATTTTCAGTCTCTGAAAGAGTTCCAAGGTTCTCTCTAACCTCAAATTTCTAAAATCATCCTGTGGGGATGGCAGCACTAATTGGGTTCACTGATCTTAGAGGGTCTGCCATTATTCAATGTAACACTCCACTAATCTGTTTGTCATTTTCTGAACAGTAGTTTAGCCTCTGGAGAGGGCAGAATAATTGCTCCTGGAACTCATCTATTGTTTTTAGCCAGTATCATGTAGGATAGTACTGTCTTGCAATTGAATTTCTTGCCAGCCAGTTGCACTGAACCTAGGCTATGGTGATTGAGCCAGGAAACCATAGAGAGTGCCTCTGCTATAAATTGCCCCAGTATACATCTGTTCCACATTAAAGTCATTGACACTTGTAGGAACTGATGCATTAAAGTTCTTCCATTCCCTGCTCGTAAGTCAGGCAAAAAAACATCCAATTTACACAAATGCAAGTCAGCCGTGGGGAAAAAAATCCCTGCTTTAAGTTGTTTCTCTGTAAGTCCAAGTTTTTTAGAAAGCTAGTTGTACAAATTTGGAGTTAGCTGGGCAAAAGTCTCCTCAGATACTGACACCTGAGTTAAATATTCCTATTGCTCTAAAACTCATCTAAAATAGGAAGAGTGACTTTAAAACTAGTATGCCACAAAAGGAGTTGGGGTGCAAATTTGGGGCTGTTTGTGTGATGGGGCCTTCCCTATGCTTTATGAAAATATGTTTCTGAATATGCACAATTGATTGTAGATTTATTATCAACATGTTCATGTTGGGAAAGGCCTATTTCCAGCCCATTAGGAGTAACAAGGTGTTACCCGCACAAATTTCCCAATCCCTTCCACACCTTTACTCAGTTCTGAGAGCTCAAGGTGCAACTCTGTTAATGTACACACCCAGCCTTACCCAATTCCTAGGGTTCAGGGTATAACTTCCCACAGGTTGGCAGGATCTTTAGCCACTGAAAGAGCCTCACACAGTAATATTCTTATCCTCTATTTATTGACAATTCCCAAACAAGCAGAATACACATGCTAAGCACACAGTGTCATGGTCACCAATCCTGATACAGGCAGGCAGACTTCCCCTGCTGGCCAGGCAAGATCAATCTCTCTGGATCTTAGCTGCTACACATCACAGTCATGCAAGAGAATCCGGGCAGCTCTGGTCTTAGGCTGTCTCTCGGAGGTGAGTAGTTCTTCCAGGTCTTCTCCCTTCTTCTTGATGTTCCTTCCTGTTCTTGTTTCCCTTTGCTTTTCTTCCAGTCTTTTGCTTCTTTTCTTCTGCTTCTATTACTTTTTGGACCCCAGTTTATATAATGAAACCTGAGTCCTGCTTAGCTATACCGTAATCAATTATTTTAGTATAATTTTACTAACCAAACAATTACCTAACCAATTATACCCCACCATCTTAATTGATTTACACCTAGCAAAATTAATTATACAGCAGACAAAAACAGTTACAAACCAGACAAAGATGATACAGTCACACAATAGAAAAGTGTAATGAGAGTGATCACAGAATGAGGATTCCGCAACCACAACTATTGTTAAGCAGTTTCTTGCCAGACAGAATGGTACTTAAGTTTACTTTACCCATCTTGAGATCTGTTTCTTTATCTGGTGACAGTGGAGGGCTAGTAGGAAAGCCTTCTCACGGCCTGGTGTGACACTATTTTAATGCAATTTAGATGGAATGTGAGTATGTGACTAGGCCTTACACCTAATGGCTGCTGCTCTGCAGTCTGTCTGCAGAGGAAGGTTTGGTTCAGGCCTACCACAGGCCTTCCAACATGGCTACAGAAAAACCATATTGTTATAAAGGAAAAAGCCAAACACAGAGCAAATAGCCCATTAGCAAGAGACAGTTGAGTGGGGGAGAACTCTCTTTCCTGCAGACGTGCTACAAAGATGTGTGACTATGTCACCTGATGCTGGAATCAAGGGCACTATTTCGGGGGAGGGGGGGCCGTCAGTAGCCATGCTGTTCAGGACACGGCTTGCTTTTCATCCCGTTCTCTGGACTATTAGGCTGTGTCAAGACTGGCCAGTTTTTCCGGAAAATCAGCTGCTTTTCCAGAAAAACTTGCCAGCTGCCTACACTGGCCGCTTGAATTTCTGCAAAAGCACTGACTTCCTACTGTAAGAAATCAGTGCTTCTTGTGGAAATACTGTTCTGCTTCCGTTCAGGCAAGAGTCCCTTTTGTGCAAAAGCTTTTGTGCAAAAGGGCCAGTGTAGACAGCTCAGATTTGTTTTCCGCAAAAAAGCCCCGATCGCGAAAATGGCGATCGGGGCTTTTTTGCAGAAAAGCGCGTCTAGATTGGCACGGACGCTTTTCTGCAAAAAGTGCTTTTGCGGAAAAGCGTCCGTGCCAATCTAGACGCTTTGTTCCGAAAATGCTTTTAATGGAAAACTTTTCCGTTAAGCATTTCCGGAAAATCATGCCAATCTAGACGCAGCCTGAGAGAGTGAGGGGAAAGTGCTTGCAGTCCATGCACACTTCTCATACCTGGCTGGTGAAGGGAGCTCACCATGGCTGCCCCCCCCCATCCTCCCGAAATGGTGTCCTTAGCTGGAATCCATCTTGAATTTTGTACCTTTCCACAGCGGTGTGGGGGAAAAAAATCAAACAAAGGCTTCCTGCCCTAAGGAAAGTGTATATAAGGCAAAGGAAGTAAACAATTATGGTATTTAGCTCGTTTTACAAACTGCCTTCCCACCTCAAGAAAATACATGAAACCAGCTGGAAACCAAAGTCTCATAATTATAAGGGTGGAGGAGAACTGCTGGACACAGGTCAGAAAGGACATTTCTGGCCTGAGACGGACTTTACCTGAAATAAGAAGTAGGGTGGGAACTTACAAGTTTTCTTCATTTATCAAACTTAGTTTGCGTGCATTATTTTCTTTAGTAACCTACATTGTTCTGTCTGCTATCTCTTATGAAAACTTATGTCCTACCTTTTATACTGAATAAAACTCACTTTTATTAATAAACCCAATGTAAATAATTGTTATGGGGGGGACGACAGCTGTGAATCGCTCTCTTTCATTGAAAAAAGGAGTGAACATTGTATGAGCTTGTTCTGTATAAAATTTTATGCAGCGCAAGACATTTATCTGGGATTCTGGTCCCACCTGGGAGCTGTGGCAAGTTCCTATGGACATGTCTACACTGGGGAATTATTTCAAAACAGTAAGGCAAGCATCCACACTCCAAGCCTGTTATTTCGAAATAATGGGCTTCTTATTTCAAAATAACTCCTCCTTATAACAAGGAATAAGCTTATTTGAGTAGTGTAAATGTAGCCAAAGACTGAGCCTTTCCAGAACTAAGCTGATCTCAGTATCTGTATTACTGTGCTATGGGATATGACTCCAACTCTGTACCAGTGCTGGAGGAGATCAGAGGATCTATCTCAAAATGGATTGATTTACATCAAGGAATCATGATTTAAATCATCCCCAAAAGATCATTGATTACTTAAATCAAGTTTTCCACTGATACTTCACATTTCTTAAAACAATGGTGCAAATCTGATCACTAAAACATTTTATTTACAGCTCAGATGTTGTAAAATGTTGTACTAAGAGGCTGCATCTAGCCTGGCAACTTTTTGTCTACACTGGCTGCTTGATTTTGTGCAAAAGCACTGACATTCTACTGTCTGAAATCAGTGCTTCTTGCGCAAATGCTTTGACGTTTCCATTTGGGCAAAAGACCTTTTCCGGAAATATTTTTGCGCAAGAGGGCCAGTGTAGACAGCTAAAAACTGTTTTGCGCAAAAAAGCCCTGATGGCGAAAATGGTGATCGGGGCTTTCTTTGTGGAAAAGCATCCGTGCCAATCTAGAAGCTCTTTTCTGCAAATGGTTTTAACGGAAAAACTTTTCCATTAAAAGCATTTGCAGAAAATCATGCCAGTCTAGACGTAGCCAGAAGGTATTCTGTGTGATTTTATTTTTAGATAAGGATTTTTAATAATTTAGAAAATGGTACATAATACTCATAACCTGTGTCAAGCTGTAGATGCAGCAGCAGTACATTGGAAATGGTAAGAACTAAATCATACACACAAATACAATAGCACTTCTATTTTATTAAACTAAATTTTAAATGTTACATAAATGACTCATATTTGCAGCAGGCTCCTGAGTTGCTGTCTGTCCTTAAACTTTTTTTTTTATTTCAAAAATTAACAACTTATAGAGAAGTCCTCAGAATGTTAAATGGCTGCTGTCCTTAAAACTTCTATTACTAGAAGGGCTGCTCCAGTCTTGCCAGGGCCACCCACCTTGCAGGGCTGGCAGCCGCTCCAGCCCAGATGGGTATAACAACCAAGGAGGGCTGGTAACTGGCAGGCCAGTGGGCTGGGAACTGCTCCAACCAGGCTCACTGCACCATAGTGAGCCTTTAAGCACCCTGACATCTGTTGGGAAACCAATATGGTCGTGCACAGACAATCCAGGAAGTTTTTGGAGAATGTTGGGGATAACTTCTTGACACAAGTGCTGAAGGATCCGACCAGGGGCCGAGCGCAGCTTGACCTTCTGCTCACAAACAGGGAGGAACTAATAGGGGAAGTGGAGGTGGGTGACAACCTGGGAAGCAGTGATCATGAGATGGTAGATTTCAGGATCCTGACCAAAGGAAGAAAAGAAAGTAGTAAAATACACACCTTGGACTTCAAAAAAGCAGATTTTGACTCCCTCAGAGATCTGATGGGCAGAATCCCCTGGGATGCTAACATGAAGGGGAAAGGAGTCCAGGACAGCTGGCAGTATTTTAAAGAAGCCTTATTGAAGGCACAGTAAGAAACCATCCCGACGCGTAGAAAGAGAGGCAAACATGGTAGGAGACCAGATTGGCTTACAGGGGAAATCCTTGGTGAAGTTAAGCACAAAAAGGACGCTTACAAAAAGTGGAAACTTGGACAAATGACCAGGGAGGAGTTTAAATGTATAGCTCGAGAATGTTATCAGGAAGGCAGAAGCGCAAGTGGAATTGCGACTGGCTAAGGATGTGAAGGATAACAAAAAGGGTTTCTACAGGCACGTTAACAAGAAGAAGGTGATCAGAGAGGGTGTGCTGCCCCTAATGGATGAAGGAGGTAACCTAGTGACAGATGATGTGGGGAAAGCTGAAGTACTCAATGCTTTCTTTGCCTCTGTATTCATGGATAAGGTCAGCTCCTGGACTTCTGCGCTAAAAGTGACGCAAGATGGGATGAAGATGGACACCCCGTGGTGGGTAAAGAACAGGTTAAGAAAAGCTAAACGTACACAAAGCCATCGGTCCGGACTTAATGCATCCGAGGCTACTGAGGGAGTTGGCAAATGTCATTGAGGAGCCTTTGGCTATTATATTTGAAAAGTCATGGGGATCGGGAGAAATCCCGGATGATTGGAAAAAGGCAAATGTAGTGCCCATCTGCAAAAAAGGGAAGAAGGATGATCCAGGGAACTATAGGCCGGTCAGTGTTACCTCGGTTCCTGGAAAAATCATGGAAGGGATCCTTAAGGAATCCATTTTGAGGCACTTGGATGAGAGGAAAGTGATTAGGAATAGTCAGCATGGATTCACAAACGGCAAGTTGTGCCTGACCAATCTGATTAGCTTCTATGATGAGGTAACTGGCTTGGTGGACATGGGAAAGTCAATGGATGTTATATACCTTGACTTTAGCAAGGCTTTTGATACAGTCTCCCACAATATTCTTGCCAGCAAGTTAAGGGAATGTGGATTGGATAAATGGACGGTAAGATGGATAGAAAGATGGCTAGAAGGCCTGGCCCAGCGGGTAGTGATCAACGGCTCGATGTCAGGATGGCAGTCTGTTTCTAGCGGAGTGCCCCAAGGTTCGGTTCTAGGACCGATTTTGTTCAATATCTTTATTAATGACCTGGATGAAGGGATGGATTACACCCTCAGCAAGTTTGCAGATGACACTAAGCTAGGAGGAGAGGTAGATACACTTGAGGGCAGAGATAGGGTCCAGAGTAACTTAGACAAATTGGAGGATTGGGCCACAAGAAATCTGATGAGGTTCAACAAGGACAAGTGTAGAGTCCTGCATTGGGACGGAAGAATCCCAAGCATAGTTACAAGCTGGTGACCAACCAGTTAAGTAGTAGTTCTGCAGAAAAGGACCTGGGGGTTACAGTGGATGAGAAGCTGGATATGAGTCAACAGTGTGCCCTTGTAGCCAAGAAGGCTAATGGCATATTAGGTTGCATTAAGAGGAGCATTGCCAGCAGATCCAGAGATGTCATTATTCCCCTTTATTCGGCTTTGGTGAGGCCACATCTGGAGTATTGTGTCCAGTTCTGGGCCCCCCCCCTACAAAAAGGATGTGGACGCATTGGAGAGGGTCCAGAGGAGGGCAACCAAAATGATTAGGGGGCTGGAGCATATGCCTTATGAGGAGAGGCTGAGGGAGTTGGATCTGTTTAGTCTGCAGAAGCGAAGAGTGAGGGGGGATTTGATAGCAGCCTTCAACTTCCTGAAGGGAGGTTCCAAAGAGGATGGAGAGAGGCTGTTCTCAGTAGTGACAGATGGCAGAACAAGGAGCAATGGTCTCAAGTTACAGTGGGAGAGGTCCAGGTTGGATATTAGGAACAACTATTTCACTAGGAGGGTAGTGAAGCACTGGAATGGGTTACCTAGGGAAGTAGTGGAGTCTCCATCCCTAGAGGTGTTTAAGTCTCAGCTTGACAAAGCCCTGGCCAGGTTGATTTAGTTGGGATTGGTCCTGCGTAGAGCAGGGGGCTGGACTTGATGACCTTCTGAGGTCTCTTCCAGTTCTATGATCCTGTAGGCAGCGGAAGGGGGGCACTTCAGCCCAGTCAGACTGGAGCAGCCCCCTGCCCGAGGGATCCCAGTTAACCATAAAGTTTAACAGGTTATTTGATTAAACAGGATTTTACATCCCTAACTACTAGCTCTCATCTTCCCCACTCCATCATTTTGATGCAGGTCTGTCGTATATAATTCTATTTTAGCTATATTTAAGTTAGGACAATGTTGTAATAGTTTAGCATTAGGCAAATTGCTTGTATTTTCTTGTATTTGTATCTGATGTTAAGGACAAGAACAGACCCTTATGATTATTACTTAAACTCAGACTTGAGATGAATATTGTGAAAAATGAAAAGTCTGTTAAAACTGTAACTTTATGTCCTTGCCCAAATGCTGACATTGTTTGCATATTAATGAAATCTTCCTGTTGTGTGAATGAGGAATGTATGTGTTAGGAGAGAAGTAGGAAAGCCATCACCAGATGTTTTAAGGAGGGACCAGGACAGAGGATGCAGGGATGCCTCATCTTGAAAGTAGGAATAAGGGATCTTCCGGAAAAGAGCTTATTTTCTGCAAGATCCCGTCTAGACTGGCGCTTTTCTCCGACAAAACCCTGAGCCGGAAAAAAGCGGCAACCATGTTCATGCAAATGCTGCGGGGGATATTTAAATCCCCCGCGGCATTTGCAATTCCGACTGGTCTCATTAGCATCCCTTTTCCGGAAAGGGGTGCCAATGTAGACACAGCCTTTATGTTTAGATTACTTTAAGTTTTGAGATGTACAACTTAGAAAAAAAATAAGGGAGACCCTTCTTAAATTTGTATCAGCAGACTGCAGCTGAGCTCAATTATTGAATGGTACTAAGGACAAGATTTAGAAATGTTTCAGAAATTATTGAACTATTAAAGTTTTGTCATCTCTATTTACAGAAAGTTTGTGACACTGAACACTATTGTTGGTGGTTGGCTGGTCTCAACACAAGGTATTTTATGTCATGTAACCCTTCTGGCAGGTGAAGCCAGCAGCAAATAGGGCTAGGTTCAGAATCTAGACTCAAGATTCCTTTTGATTGATACACGAACTGGCTCCCCCCCTTCTGTGCGGCAATACTTCCCCACTCGCAAGCATAGAAACGGAGTGTAGAAAAGAAACCTAATAAAAGGAAGGAAGTAAATTGGCATTATTTTGGGAAAACACAACAGGATTCATAAACCATGAGTAAAAGACCCACTCCCAGGTAGGTTGGTGGGAAGTGTCATTTTCCCCTCAAAAGCGACGAGGAGTCCTGTGGCACATTATAGACTAACTGAAGTGTAGGAGCATAAGCTTTCGTGGGCAAAGACCCACTTCGTCAGATGCATGTGACATGCATCTGACGAAGTGGGTCTTTGCCCACGAAAGCTTATGCTCCTACACTTCAGTTAGTCTATAATGTGCCACAGGACTCCTCGTCGCTTTTGCAGATTCAGACTAACACGGCTACCCCTCTGATACTATTTTCCCCTCATGTTCTTAAGTCCAGCAACCCAACAGTCCTGTTCACATGCCCAACTCTTTTGTGCTCATCATTACTGTTCTTGGTCAGTGCAGACCCAGAGTTCACTGGCGCATCTATAGAGCTTGCCTCCCACCTCGAGGAAAGGTAAAGAGGCACCTTACTCACTCCTTTGCTCACCACCCTACTGGTCACTTTCTGCTGATGCCCTACTGGCTGTCCATTGCATCTCTTCAGTTCACCAGCTATTCATTCACTACCTCAGGGGTCAGCAACCTATGGCTCACAAAGGAGCCAAATATGGCTTGCAGCTCGAGTCCTCCGCCCTTCTGCAACCTATGCTGGTGATCCAGCCAGTGCCTGCTTTCTGCTGGAAGTGAGGGGTAGAGAAAGCCTCCAGCTTTCCTAGATTTTTAAAATAATCTTGTAATCTAAGAAGCATCTCTCGTCTCAAAGGACACAGACACCAAGATCACATGAGCAAGTCCATCTACCTGTGCTGGATGTGGTGGTGATGTACATTGAGTGCACTGGGGCAGCGTGGGAAGGGCAGCAAAAATGGCAGTGGAGGATATGGGCTTTGGTGACAAGGGCTACATCTACACTATGAGTTTTTATGGGCAAAAAATATGCTAATGAGGGACTCATTTGCATGCGTCATGATCTCATTTGTATATTTTCTGCCAATGCATTTTTCACTCGGGTTTTTGTGCAAAAACAAGCAGTCCGGATGTTTTCTTTTGGCAAAAAAAAACCCTCCTTTTCCCGCAAGATCGGTTAACCTCCTTTTTGGGGGCACAAGGAGGCCCACAAAATCCACTAATCCTAGAACTCCAGAAGAGTTAATCTGGCATGAGGACTTGAACCTCATTTCTTCCTGCCCTTTCCTCTCCCCATGGAGATGGAGTGCCACAGGAGTGAGGTGTCTCAGTTGGGGGACACATCAGTAAGGGTTGGAGGGTTTTTTGGGGGGGAGGGGTTGTTTGTTTTTTTGTTTGCTTCACACTTGTGTGGTCCCTGACTTTTTTCTTTGGGTCAGTAGCCCCTGACCAAAAAAAGGTTCCCCACCCTGCCATAAAGAAATACAATGTTGAAATCTTTTGTGTTGGACACAGTATTTTAATTTATTTAAAAATGAAGCTTGGCCAACAAGCCCCCTATTTGAGCCCATTCCCCATCTGGCTGCAGCATCATAACACTCCTGCCCCCTCACTCACAAACCAACCCTGAGCCCAACATACACATGAACTCCTTGCCCTGAGCCCCTCATACCGCTACATGCCTAATCTCCTGTACCCTCACATCTCGACTCCTGCACCCTCACATCTCCCAAGCCCGTGCCCTGAGCCCATCATATACTCCAACCCAGACTCCTGCCATAAGATTGACAGAAGATAGCCTGAAAGTGTGCATGAAGCACACTTTGACCAGTTATGATGTAAACTTCCAAGAAATGTGCAAAAAATGCAGCAGTGGAAGTCCCATAAAAGTCCCAGGAGTCTGTGAATACATTTCATTTATGCTGTTATTAATCATGTCAATTAATAATATTGTTGCATATTTGGAATCTTGCAAATGGGCATTCTTTTACAGCTCTTTTTTGACCACTTGTTTTGAATTTTGATGTAGTTTGGCTCTTTGGTTTGAAAAGATTGCAGACCCCTGCACAAGCTGACTGTCAGTTGCCTTCTGGTACAACAGCTACACATCAGTCTTTTACTAACTTTCAGTTCTTTGCAGTCTGGGCAGAAAGCTGCCTCCATCTTCAGTGATTTCAGTTTCAGTAATTTTTAGCAGGCTACAAAGCAGTTTAACTGTAATTGAGCATTTAACATAACAAAGAGGTTCCTATTGAAGCCTATTTACCTTTCTTTGAAGGGGAGAGGGGACACAAGTTAAACCACTCCAGGGAGGATTCTTGGGCTATGTCTACACTGGGGGGGGGGTGTTATTGTGCAAGAACGGCCATTCTTCCGCAGAGTATCCACACTGCCTGCCCGCTCTTACGCAATAAGATTTACAGTAAAGCATGGTAGGAGAGGGCTGCTTGTGCAAGAGCTACGCTGTTTTCTAACAGGTGTAAGCTCTCTTGCACAAGAGGGCAGTGTAAATGCATGGCAGGAGTTTCTTGCACAAGAAAGCCCTATGGCTAAAATGGCCATCAGAGCTTTTTTGCACAAGAGAGCGTCCACACAGTCATGGATGCTCTTGCACAAAAGCACATCTCACACGTGGCCGTGTTCTTGCATAAGAATCCTTGTGCAAGTTGTTCTTGCGCAAGAAGCCCCCAGTGTAGACATAGCCTTGATGAGGGTGTACAGCCTCCTAGATTAAACATCTGCCCCCACTCCTCTTCCTTTAACAGAGCTCTAACATTCGACCTGGCTTAACAAGGTTCTTTCAACCGAGGCTGGCCCCCTTATTTGGGACAGATTAAGGACAGCCCTGATTTTGCCTGTTGCCACAATAATTATAAAATTTGGTAATTATATTTCACTACCCCTGAATTCAGTACTAGGGTGATTTGTACCCAATACCAGCTGAAACTGATCACTTTGACAATCTGTCTGCTGAATGTGAGCAGGAGCAAACGGTATTACATAAACACACCCAAAGTCTTTCCCCCTCTCGGCTAGCTGTCAAGGAAGTACTTAAAAACAACATATAGTCTGGTAGCACTTTAAAAACTAATAAAGTATGTAGATGGTATCATAAGCTTTTGTGGGCACAGCCTACTTCTTCAGATGACCAGTGTGTGTTCATTGAGACCCTGCTCCCATCTACACTGACCAAAGGCTGTAAACATTTACACTAAAGTGTTGCTCTGGAAGCCACAAGAACAGTCATGTGATTCTACTTAGCAATATGTTTCTGGTGCCCAGGGCAATGCAGTAAGTACCTGAAAGGGTGTTACAAGAAGAGAGAAAAATTGTTTTCCTTGGCTGCTGCTAACAGCAATGGGCTTAAGCTGCAGCAAGGGAGGTTTAGGTTGGACGTTAGGAAAAACTTCCCAACTGTCAGGGTGGCACAACACTGGAACAAATTGCCCAGGGAGGGTGTGGAATCCAGCCCTCAGCCAGAGGCCCAGCCAGACTCTGGGCAGTGCGACCCCCACTCGCCCAGTCTGAGGCACGCGTGGATCCCTGGACAGTGCCCCATCCCTGGGCCAGCCCCTGGGACCCGCAAACACTTCGTCACCCCAGCCTGCCCGGAGGGGCCCCTTCTTCTTCGAGTGGTCCCCGTGGGTGCTCCACCAACCGCCCCTGTGACTTCCAATATGGCGTCCTCTCACCTTCCGCCAGCCAACTGGCTATTTGATTGACAGTTAACAGCCCAGCAACAGGCCTAAGAGAACGCTCGAGGTCACCCAAGATGAAGTTGGCTGATCCAATGGAATCTCTCGAACTGCCGAGTACCCAAGAAACACGAACCAACGGAAACAGAGAGAAAGGCAGCGTTTTCGGGGAGCCCTGGCCAATGGGTGGCCGGTGGGGCGGAACTAGATAGTAGACCCAATAGGATACGTTGGGGGCGGTACCTGATGGCAGCAGTAGCCAATGGGCAACAAGCGTGTGGCGCCTGCGTAGTGAGCGGAAGGGCGTGCAGTGCGGAGGTGCCGTTGGACTTGGCTCAAGGTGGAGGGAAACATGGATCAGGGATACGGTGAGCAAGCGGGACGGAATGAGGTCTGAGCTCTACAGAGAGCGCTGAGGCATCGCGGGGGACTCTCCCGCTCTCTATCCACCTTCACCGACACCGTTTGTTTGGGTAGGGGGTGCAGCCTACCCCCGGCAGTGCTAACCCCGCCTACCGTGTGGGTACGGCAGGTCTGATTGGTTGTCGGACCCGCCCCTCAGCGTTTGACCCCTGCGGATTGGTGGGGCGGGGGACGGCGTTGAGAGTGAGTTTGGCTGTTGTCCCCCCTCACCATGAGCAATGGCGCAGAGGGAGTAAGGGGAGGCAGGGCCCCTTTGGGGGGCGGAGGAGCCGCCCCGCTCTCTCCCGGGATTGGAAATGGAGCGGGTCTCATTTCTGAAGACGACACAAAATGGCGGCCGCCCGCCCCTCGCCGCGTGTGCGCGGCCCCGCGACCGCCTCTGTCCCGTGCGCGCTCCCTCGGATGCGCCGTAGGAAGCCGCGGCCGTCTGTGTGGTGCGGGCCTGTGTGCTGCTCCGCGGTCCCCCATTGGCGGGGCATGGGGCCCAACACAACTAGTGCTGCCTAGAATAGCGGCCCTAGCCCTGTAGCTGAGGCCTGGGGCGAGAGCGCCATCCCTTCAGTAGACACCCCAGCAGCCTTCCTCCCTGCATGCTCTGGCTCTCTCCATCTCTGTGTCTGCGGTAGCAGCTCCCCCCTCCCCTGTGCAGGCCTTGCCTAATCTCAGTAGTGAGCGCCGTGTTTCCTTCTCAGCCACCCCCCAGCGCAGCCCTGTAATCCAACCCCAAATGGCTTCCTGTTAGATGGAAAAATATCCGGGGTATTGAAATTGGGGGCGTAGGTGTTTCAAGCTTGGTGCTTGTTATGGCAGAGCTACCCACCCCAGCCTGTGAAAAGAAGGATCTGATTGAGAGGAACAAAATCAAAGCCAGGGTTATGGACATGAATAGGGAATTATTTAGGTTTCTTATGGTTTTGGTTCTCAGGTATATATCAACATTTGTAAATTCTGAGATCTTATATAAAACTATACAGATATAGTCACCTTAATGATAGAATATGCCCAATGGATCTCTAGCAGGTGACATTTTAATGTGTATTTAGTTGAGTGTATCTGTAAGTTTAAACACTTCCCCTTTTGAGTACAATAACAAAAATGTGTATGTGTGCAGTAGAGGGTGATGAATGGAATTCATGGAGAAAACAGATTTAACTATCAAAACGTTCTGTGACAATTGTTAAAACTGAGAAAATACTGTTGGTTTTTTATTCCAAATAATACCATGAATTCATGACATGAATATGCCTTAGGACAGTGATAAGCAGATGTTAAGCATTGTTGTTTATCATCGTTGTAGTAAATGCCAGTAGGTGGCCTTGTATGTTCTTAAATGATATAGGATTGTTAAAAGGAAAAGAAAAACCCTTCCCTAAATGTGGCTAATTTAGACATTTCTTATTTTAAGTTTCTTTTTAACCGTTGAATATATCTCTACTCCTTTGTGCTGTTCTGCCACAGACTTGGAATAAACATTAAGAACTGTACATATTAAGTTCCTTAAACTTCACATTATTTTCTAAACCTTTTGTGTGTTGTCATCCTTTGTCTCTTCCTAAGTATCAGTATGCCCTTTTGGAGATAAAATAATTTATAAATAGGATTAATCAAAAGGTCACTTTCTGTACCATTGTTTACTATAAGTGGATTGAAATGCTGCTGTCTATAGGACAATTCAGAATGGTGCCCTGACCAAAATATGTGCTGCTTTCTTTTAAAATCTGCAAAGTTCTTGGTGGAAACCATTTCCTTTAGTAGATGGCAAAGAATTCAACACAAGCAGATTGCTTTTATGACTGAAACAGCATGCTAAATTATCTGCAAAGCCTGTGATGATTGTGACTTACAAAGTTCATCACCTAATAAACCATCTTGTTAGTCTTTAAAGTGCTGCATAGTCCTGTTTTTTGTTTTAGCAAGACCAGACTAACATGGCTACATCTCTATTACTACTTACATTTGGAGTTATATCGGTCCTGTACAAAAACTAGGCGGTTGAATGTAAGAAGTACAGATTGTGGGTTGTGCCCATTAAAGTTCATGATACCATCTACATTTTTTGCTAGTCCCTAAGGTGCTGCAGGACCACTTTTTAAGTTTTTTCAGTTATAGACTCACAAGGGTACCCCTCTGAGAAGTAGAGATATAAATGAAACCCGTAGTGCCTGAAGCAGCTCTTTGCCTATTCTAGGCAGGGAGCCTGCCAGAACAGCTCCTGTCCATGGTGAGGCTGGCTTGCCCCCTGTTGTAGGTTACACACTGGCTCTGTGGGAGCCCCCTGGTCCCACGGAACTGGCTGCAGAGCCTGCACTCTGGGGAGGTGGCTTTGCTGTGGGCTCTGCAGTATAGAGATGTTAAATTGAGATTAATTGGCTAATCGAATAGTTGATGCAATTTACAGCTATTCTATTAGTTGATAAGGGCACCTCCACCTTTGAAGTGTAGCAACAGCCTCAGGACTGTTTCTATTCTTCAGAGGTGGAAGTGCTGCAGGGAGCATGGGGCCAGTGGGGCACTCAAGCAGTCCCCCACTGGCCCTGTGCTCCCTGTGGCATTTTAAAGCAGCATGGAGGCCAGGGTCAGCAGAGGAGTCCCCAGCTGATCCTGGGTTCCCCATGGCCCTGCCACTGCTGCTTTGAAACAGAGTGCAGCCCAGGGCCAGCTGGGGACTCCTCAGCTGTCCCCGGGCTGCACATGGCATTTCAAAGTGGCAGCGCTGCTGGAGCCCAGAGTCTGGCCCCAGGCACCACATGGCAGAGCTATTGTTTTGAAGCACCCCCTCCGCTGCCTCTTTCTGATAGAGGCAGCAAGAGTGGGGGAGCAACTAGTGTGTTGACTATCCAATAAGCATTTGCTTATTTGATAGTCAGCTAGTTGTTCCCATCCCTACTGAAGCTTATTTAAGTAGATTCCAAAACTGAAAGTGTCTAGGGATGTAGAACAAATCTGTTCTATATGAAAACCAAGAGGTGGAATGTGAGAAGTATAAGGCATAGCTCACAGTGTGTATAACAGCTATGATTTTTAGCAGTTGCATGGTTAAATTTTTAAAACAAATGTTTACATTCCTAGTGAGAGGTAGCTTTGTCCTAGATTCCAAGACTGAAAGGGATTAGGGATGTAAAAAATGGGGGAAAAATTAGCCATGTAACTGATAAAATTTTAACCAATAAAACTGTTACCTTTTCCTGGGGCACTCACACAGGCCTTCATAAATTATTCCAATTTGGAAATAAGGAGTAAACTAAATTTGTCTAACTTCAAACCATTGCATCATGTTATACAGGCAGTCCCCGACTTACGCGGATCTGACTTGTGTCGGATCCGCACTTACGAACGGGGCTTTCTCGCCCCGGAGCTCACAGGCAGTGATCAGCCACCTCAAGCTCCGGGTCAAGAAAAGCTGCTCCCGGTGCCCCTGGTCTGCTGGGGACCATCCCCAGCAGACCAGGGGCATCGGGAGCAAACCCGCAGCAGCGGCGGGTTTGCTCGCGGTGCCTCTGGTCTGCTGGGGACCGTCTCCAGCAGACCAGGGACACTGTGAGCAAACCTGCAGCCGCGGGGGGGTCCCGTGCTTCTGAGGCTTTGCTCTGGCAAAGCCTCAGAAGCGCGGGGACCCCGCCGCGGCTGCGGGTTTGCTCACGGTGCCCCTGGTCTGCTGGGGACCGCCTACAGCAAACCAGGGGCACCGGGAGCAAAGCGGTCCGGCCACAGCAAAGCCTCAGGGGCGAGGCACCCCCCGCTGCCGCTTTGCTCCCTGTGTCCCTGGTCTGCTGGGGGGGGGGCGCAGCTAGTGTGCCCCCCCCCCCAGCAGACCAGGCTTTTGTTGTGGACCCTGGGGCAGAGCAGCTGGGGCGCTGCCGGTTGGTCCCGCAGCGCCGCTCTGGGCACTACTGGACCAACCCGGCATCACCCCAAGTGCTCTGCCCCAGGCGTCCTGATTCAGCCGGTGCTGGTCAGTTTCAGCAGTGGCTGAATCAGGACTCCTGGGGCAGAGCAGCTGGGGTGCTGCTGGGCAGAGCAGCTGGGGTGCTGCTGGGTTGGTCCAGTAGCGCTGAGGAGCGGTGCTACTGGAACAACCCAGCAGCACCCCAGCTGCTCTGCCTCAGACATCCCCAAGTCAGCCGTTGCTGAAACTGACCAGCGCTGACTACAGGAAGCCCGAGGCACAGTTGCTCTGCCCTGGGCTTCCTGGAATCAGCTGCTGATCAGTTTCAGCAGCAGCTGACTTGGGGTTCTTAAGTTGAATCTGTATGTAAGTCAGAACTGGCGGTCAGTTTCAGCAGTGGCTGAATCTGGATGCCAGTTCTGACTTACATACAGATTCAACTTAAGAACAAACCTACAGTCCCTATCTTGTACATAACCCAGGGACTGCCTGTATACCTTTTTCTGCTAGAGTTCATTATTCAATATTTGTTCCTCATGTATAGGGCGAGTAGATTTCAGCTGGGTGCCCTGTTCATTTGCAGCATGCGCATGCTCAATGCTGGTCTTGCACATGTGCTGTGTGGGGCTGGCGAGTGGCTTTTGCTGCCATTTAAATTAAATTAACGGAGATTGCCTATCTCCTAGAACTGGAAGGGACCTTGAAGGTCATTGAGTCCAACCCCCTGCCTTCACAGCAGGACCAAGGAGCATCCCTGACAAACTTTTGCCCCAAATCCCTAAATGGCCTCCACAAGGATTGAACTCACAACCCTGGGTTTAGCAGGCCAATGCTCAAACCACTGAGCTATCCCCCCCCCCATTCACCAAGCCCTGCTTGTGTAGATGCTTATCAAGTTTAAAAGTCACCCCCTAATCTCTTTAACATAAGTAACAAGCTTAAAAATGGTTTGTTTTGAGCCTCACCATCTAGAGTCTTACTTCTGACCCTTGGAAAGTTATTTGTTCATCTGTAAAACTTAGGAAAAACTGATTTTCATTAAATTTTATGATTTTAATATTGGCGTGGAGTAGGGAGATACTTCTGTGATTGAGATGTGAATGTTCAACCTGTTCAACCTATAATCCTCACCTTTAACCCTATAGAGGTTTGCTTTAGGGATGTATCAGTAAGCCTCACCATTAATGGGTGAAGCTTACCCGGCTCTGGTTAACAGGTGGGGGCTGGAGTAGCTTCCTGTCCACCTTGGCAGGGTGCTGCCCAGGGCTCACTGGAGCAGCTCCTGTCCATGATGCACCCAGCCAGCCCTCCCTTTCCCAGCTGCAGGTGATACAGGCTCCCCTCAAGCAAGGCCTGCAGCAGCCCATGCTAGTCCCACTCCCAGGGAGGCTGCTTCACTGCAGTATAAAGCTTATTTAATTTTGTACTGCATCCCGCAGCATGTGTAACTACTATGATATTTAGAGATTACACAGTTATATTTTAAACCACATTTTTATTTGCCTCGTTTGCATTAAACACTTGTCATGACATTGAGGTGGACATCCAGTTTGTATATAGTAGAAGACATTCCAGCTGTCCTCATCTTTAATTCGGAGGTGTAGTCTGTTAATACTGGGGATATTAAGGACTAATCGGCTATCCAATAAGCAAATGCTTATCGGATAGTCGACCCGGGCTCTGTGCTGCCTCTTTGAAACACCTCCCTATTGACTAATCAAATAGTCAGTGCAAAAATGCATCGACTACTCATATAATTGTTTATTAATACTTAACATCCTTAGTTAATACTACAGTTTTCAGCATAGAGTAGTCTAGCCATGGACCAAGATTGAATGTTCCATGTTAGGCCAAATAGCCTCTGCAGACAGTAACTGTCAAAACTCGGGATATCTGTAGGGCATATTGTAGAGCAGAGATGGGGACCCTAAGGCCTGGGGGCCACATCCAGTTCCTGGCTGGCCTGAATCTGGCCCCCAAGACTCAGAGCTCCCTCCAGCATTGGGGAGCCCATACTAGTGCTCCAGTCCCCCCTGCCATGTCAGTGAGGGGAATTTTTTGTTTTTGTTGCTGTTTTGTTGGTTTTGCTTCTCACTTGTGTGACTGATTTTTCTGTGGGTCAGTGACCCCTGACTCAAAAAAGGTTCCCCACCCCTGTTGTACAGCTACTTAGGTCTTTTGTGGTTTTGTACATTTTGCATATACTGCAAAGCAAGCTTTAATTTGACATTTGTATTAAACCCATGCTAGTGATTTTTTGACTTGTGAGCTAATTTTCTATGTATTACAGTATTGTAGTCGAGTGACTAAGGCAATGCCTAGGATTTCAGATTTGGGGTCTTTGTTTGGCTCAGCTGCTTCACCTGCTGTGAACATAGGCAAGTCACTTTCTGCTCTGTGGCTCTTTCTTCTCTCAGGCTTTGTCTCAAATTCTGAATAGAGAGTGCATAGAAAAGTGGGTCATTAATCTAATTTGGGCTCTGCAGGTTTCATTGCAATACAAATATTTGCTCCTCTCTTCCCCTTTTATTTTTTCATATTTATAAGAGAATTATTTTCTGTCTGCTAAAGTGGTGGACTTCAAAACTAAGGGTCTGTGGTCCTAGTTATCTGTGTACACATATCATTTATAGGTTTCAGGCTTTATCATTAACTTTAAAAAAATGTACTTTTGTGTTTTGGACTGGGTTTAAACCTTCCTTGCAATGTCCCATATGCAGCCCAAACAGAGCAGCCTAATTCTAGTGTATATAAAAAAAAAAACCTGAAAAGTGAAACTGCTGAACTGAAGTGAAACTAAAGTTCATCCTGAAAGAGATGGATAATGTGAACAGATTAAATTTGATGATGAATCATCAAAAGTAAACATCAAAACTTGTAGACTTGTAAATATCCTTGACTTTTAATCTGACAATTCCCATTTTGCTGTAGCACCATACTGAGCACTACAGGAGCATTTAGAGATGTACAGGTTGAACCTCCCTGGTCTGGCATAGGGATGTTAGTGATTATCAACACACTAGTCAACTAGTTGCTTTCCCCTCCCCCTTGCTGCCTCCATCACAAAGAGGCAGCAAAGGGGGAGAAGAGGTGGGGCTACTGGTGGGAGCCCGCTTAACAGCCCATTCACCCCAGCTTCATGGGAAGAGTTAGGGCCACAGCGGCAGACAACTTTGAAATGTACAACAGCCCCAGCTGGAGCTATTGGGCATTTCACAATTGAAAGTGGCATGGAGCCCAGGGTCAGTGGGACTCCCTGCTGGCCCCCGGCTCCATGCTTGCCGTGTTCCAACTTTGAAATGCACAAGAGCCCCGGCTGGGGCTGTTGTACATTTCAAAGGTGGAATGCGGAAGCTCTTATTGACTAATCGAATAGTGGATGGAAATCCCATAAATTATTCGGTTAGTTAGTTAATTAAAATTTAACATCCCTAGTCTAGCAACATCCTCTGGACTGGCAGGGCCACGGGTGTCCCAGGATCAGAGAGTGCTGGTGGAGGGCTGGTCACTAAGGGTATGTCTACACTACAGTGCTAATTCGAACTAACTTAATTCGAATTAACTAATTCGAACTAAGCTAATCCGAATTAGCACAGCTAGACTTAAAAACTAGTTCGAATTAGCGTTTTGCTAATTCGAACTAGCATGTCCACACAGAGTGGACCCTGAACAGAGGTTAAGGATGACCGGAAGCAGTGCCGGCAGGGCATCAGATGAGGATTTAGAGCGTGGAGCTGCTGTCTCAGGCTAGCCGAGGGCTGTGCTTAAAGGGACCCGACCCCCACCCCGGACAGACAGTTCTCAGGGTTCCCCGCTTGCAAAGCAGTCCTGGCTTGGAGTGCCCTGAGTGCCCACACGCGGAACATCACAGCACTCGGCAATCAGCCTGGCTGCACTTGCCACAGGCTGCCATCTGGGGGGAGGGGGCAATCGGGGGGGCTGCAGGAGAACTTCCACCCCGAGAAGCCCGCAGAGCCAGCCCAGTCCTCCCCATCGGGGGTGCGTACCCCATTCCTTCCTCACCTCCTTCCACTTACCCTTCCCTAGCCCCCCTTCCTGATGTACAAAATAAAGAAAACGTGTGTTCAAAAATAGAATCTCTCTTTATTGAACAAAACTGGGGGAGACTGGGAAAAAGAGGTGGGAGGGGGAGGGCAACTAAAATGATCAGGGGTTTGGAACAGGTCCCATATGAAGAGAGGCTGAAGAGACTGGGACTTTTCAGTTTAGAAAAGAGGAGACTGAGGGGGATAGGATAGAGGTCTGTAAAAGCATGAGTGGGGTGGAGAGGGTGCATCAAGAAAAGTTCTCCATTAGTTCCCATAATAGAAGGACTAGAGGACACCAAAGGAAAGGAATGGGTAGCAGGCTTCAAACTAGTAACAGAAAGTTCTTCACAAAGCAAAGAGTCAACCTGTGGAACTCCTTGCTGCAGGAGGCTGTGAAGGCTAGAACTAGAACAGAGTTTAAAGAGAAGTTAGATCAAGTCATGGAGGTTGGGTCCATGGAGTGGTATTAGCCAGGGGGTAGAAATGGTGTCCCTGCCCAAAGTTTTTGGAAGGCTGGAGATGGATGGCACGAGACAAATGGCTTGGTCACTGTCTTTGGTCCATCACCTCCAGAGTACCTAGGGTTGGCTGCTGTTGGCAGACAGGCTACTGGGCTAGATAGACCTTTGGTCTGACCCAGTATGGCCATTCTAAGCTCAGGGCTCAGGGTTGGGGCTCTCAGTGGACCACCTTGATTTTCATGCCAACCTGCTCCGGGGTGGCCAGGCTGGCAGCTCTCTTGCCCTAGACGGCCACTTTCCTGTGCCTAGTGTGGAGTTCATGGACGAGGTCCACGATGTCTGCACTAGACCAGGTGGGTGCCCGCCTCTTGCGGTCCTGGCCAGGCTCCCGAGAGCCGCCAGCCTGGTCCCAGGAAGAGGCGGAGGGCTGGGGGGCATCGGGTGGCTGGCTCATGGCGTGCCAGGTGCAGGGTCTGCTGGCTGGGTGCTGGCAGGCTTGCACCTGGCACGGGCACCGTAGCCAGCCCGTGCCCCTTTAAGGGCTCCGGGGCCGGGAGGGGGGCATACGAGTTTCCCTGGTGGTGCCCAGAGTGGCCACCAGGGAAAGCTGGGGAGGGCTACCCTCCCACTAGTTCGAATTAAGGGGCTACACAGCCCTTAATTCGAACTAGTAAGTTCTAACTAGGCTTAGTCCTTGTAAAATGAGGTTTACCTAGTTTGAACTAAGCGCTCCGCTAGTTCGAATTAAGTTCGAACTAGCGGAGTGCTAGTGTAGCGCTTATGAAAGTTAATTGAAACTAACGTCTGTTAGTTCGAACTAACTTTGTAGTGTAGACATACCCTAAGAGCCCTGCAGAAGGACTAGGACCCAGTATTAGGGCTGCTGCCTGATGCCAACACTACGGGGAGTGGGATGCAGGGGCTGCGAGGCAGTGGGGCTGGAGTGCAGCAGTGAAATTGCACGGCGAAACCTGGAGACAGTGGGCCACCGAGTAGCCTGTCTGCTGCCAATCAGCTCAGCTGAACGGCAGGACTAGGAGGCAGCACAGTTGCCTCTTGGAGCCAGGAGCCTTACTGCAGGGCTGTCTTGCAGCAGGGCTGCAAATCCAGGAGTGGGGCTGTTATATGCCCCACTAGTGCCCAACAGACTTCCCTGATGTGATTGTTGCCCTGTGGGGCTGGCAGCCTGGTGCTGGGGTTGTGGAGCTGCCGTAATGGAGCCAGGAGCCCTGTGTGCGGAGGGGCCAGCAGCAGAGGGAAGCCACCTGAGAGGCTGGCAGCGATGCCATGGTTGGGGGGGGCAATGATGGGGGCCAAGAAATTATCTTCTATGGTCTGGCAAAATCCCTCATCTGTGACCCCAGGGGTGCTGGACCAAGGAGGTACAACTTGTACTTTCTTACTGACATATAACAATTATAATAGGAGCAGTAATTCTTTCTAAGCTCCTCTTGGCAATTTATTTTAGACTCTGAGGGTTTTTTCTTTGTTTAGTAATATCAGTGTGGATTTATCCTTATGAAAGTGTAGATTTAGTTAAGTTAACTTTAAGGTAGGGAAAATTCTCGGTATTCATGTTCTAAAGGGAGTTTTAGAATAGAGGATTCAATCCTTTAGTCTTAAATGAATTTATATATTTTTAAAATACATTTTCCTTAAGTCTTCTTTGAGAAATATGGACTTGTGAAACTAAATTAGAGGCAAGAGTCTCTACAAGGCTTGCCTACAGAGGGAAAGGGCAGTGTTTATGGCCCCGTATGCTCCTGACGAAGCGTGCAGAACTCAAAAATCCCATCCTAAATGTTTTGAGGAAAGGGTGGAATCCAGAATTGAGAAGAGAAAAATTACTTGATTTCTAGGGTAAAAATTACATTGGCTTTTTCTAAATTAGTAATAGGATTGGTAGCCAAAAAGAAACAGAGAGGAAAACCAGTCTTTTGCCTTCTATGGCTTCTTCAGCAAGATAACAACATGTATTATCTGAGTGTATATGGTCACTTCAGTGTGATTTGTAGCATTCTGACTAACTGTTCTTGAATTTGGGGAACAGCTAGACAAAAACTCAGAAAGCAAAATGTTTTTAAGTACATCAGAAGCAGGAAGCTTGCTAAACAACCAGTGGGACCCTTGGACGATCAGGATGCTAAAGGAGCACTCAGATGATAAAATCATTGCAGAGAAGCTAAATGAATTCTTTGCTTCAGTCTTCACAGCTGAGGATATTAGGGAGATTCCCAAACCTGAGCCATTCTTTGTAGGTGACAAATCTGAGGAATTGTCCCAGACTGAGGTGTTATTAGAGGAGATTTTGGATCAAATTGATAACTGAACGGTAACAAGTCATCAGGACCAGATGGCATTCATCCAAGAGTTCTGAAAGAACTCAAATGGGAAATTGCGGAACTATTAACTGTGGTTTGTAACCTGTCCTTTAAATCAGCTTCCGTACCTAATGACTGGAAGATAGCTAATGTGAGGCCAATATTTAAGAAGGGCTCTAGAAGTGTTCCTGGCAGTTACAAGAGTGGAAAGTCTAACATCAGTACTGTGCAAATTGATTGAAACTATAGTAAAGAATAGAATTGTCAGAAACAGATTAACATAATTTGTTGGAGGAAAGTCAACATGGTTTCTGTAAAGGGAAATCACGTCTTACTAATCTACTAGAGTTCTGTGAGGGGGTCAACAATATGTGAATAAGGGGAATCCAGTGTATATAGTGTACTTAGATTTCCAGAAAGCCCTTGACAAGGTCCCTCACCAAAGGCTCTTAAGTAAATTGCATGGGATAAGAGAGAAGGTGCTTTCATGGATTGATAACTGGTTAAAAGACAGGAAACAAAGGATAAGAATAAATGGTAAGTTTTCAGAGTGGAGAGAGGTAACTAGTGGGGTCCCCCAAGGGTCTGTTTGTGGCCTGTGGTACAGTTTGGGTTTATGCGGGTGGAGCCAAAACAAAAAAGTAGTTAATTTAATGTTCTTCTATTGAGATGCGTTTTAATAGTTAAATTCCTGGACTGTCATTGCTCATTAAAAATGTTTTACTATGGGTGGAAATTGGGTAAATATCTTTTTTATTAATATCAATAGAACTGACTTAAATGGGGCCTGCGTGTTGTGTCATTTTGCCTTAATCTTTGTATTCGTGCCTGTCGCTGTGAAAGAAGCTGTTTGCATATAGTTGTGTATATATATGCAATCACACTTAAGTTGCAGTCTTCAGCGTGTGCTGTGAGTATCAGTATGGCTCCCAGGGCTTCCAAAGTTAAGTAGTCCTGATGTAAAATAATGTACATTGGAAAAAATAATCCCTACTACACATACAAGGTGATGGGGACTAATATAGCTGTGTAGAGAGATTGTGAGGTCATTGTGGATAGCTCTCTGAAAACATGCACTCAATGTGCATCACCAGTCAAAGCAAACATAATGTTATGAATAATTTTAAAAGGGGAATGACAGTAAAACAGATATCTTATTGCCTCTCTATAAATCCATGGCACTCCCACTTCTTGACTACTATGTACAAATGTGGTCACCTCATCTCAAAAAAGATATATTGCCATTGGAAAAGGTTCAGAAAAGGTCAATAGAAATGATTGGGTGTTTGGAACAGCTGCCATATATGGGGAAATTAATGGTTGTTACAAAAATGGTTGTAAGTGTGGGGGGTCAGAACTTGGGCGGTTGCATCTCAGGAGTCTCCTGTGATTGCTTATTTTGGGGGGGGGGGAATCCTGTAAAATGTAGAGTATTTTAAACTTCTCAATGTTTCTGCTTTCACTTCTTATTATGTATCTTTGTGTTTAGCAGTAGTTTTTTAAAATCACAGATCCAGGGCTTCATATGCCAAACAATAAAAATCTGCAAACAAAAATAGTCCCTTAAACCACCGAAGAAAGAAACAAAAGCCACCCTTTAATGCTAGTCACTAGGGTAGCCTTCATTGTACAAGAGCCTTAGGAAAGAGTAGCATGTCCTTATAGTACAGTGGTTTCCAGTCTTTTTAAGCATAAGATCACTTTTTGAATTTAAGTGCAATCCAAAATCTACCTGCAACCCAAACACCCTTGCCCTACCTCCTTCCTCCGAGGCCCCCCCCCTTTGCATCCCTCCCCAGTCCTCATTCACTTTTATCAGGCTAGGGTTCGGAGGAGGGGGATGCAGACTCTGGCCTTGGGCTAAAGGATTTGGAGTGTGGGAGGGGTGCCAAGCTGAGCCTGGGGCAAGGAGTTGAGGTGCAGAAGGGGGTTCAGGGTGCAGGCTCTGGGAGGAAGGTTGGGGGCAGGGGTTTGGGATGCATGAGGGGTTCAGGACTGGGGCGGGGATTTGGAATGCAGCCTCCAGGTGGGCATTACTTACCACACGTGGTTTCTGGGTGGTGGTGCAGGCTTACCCCTACTCTGGCCCTGCACCATTTCCAAAAGCAGCCAGCAAACTCTCTCCATCAATGCCCCCCACCCGCTCTGTGGAGATGGGGTACAGGGTGGGTGGAGGTGCCTGACATCAGTGCCCTCTCCTCTTCCTCCTGTACCCTGCACAGCAAACAAAAGGCTCCCCGGGGCTGGGAGGCAGCTTCTCAGCAACAGCAGGTCAGTGCTGAGAGGGGCAGATGAAGTGCTGGCACTTGAAAGCCTCCCCGCCAAACCTGTCAGGATCACCTGTCAAAGGCTCCAAGATTTACCAGTAGATCCCAGTATACTGGTTGCTGGCCACTGTTATAGTAGCTTAATATGCTTGTTTCTTTCTATAGGTTATGGCACCTGGAGTACTGCAGCCACCAATGCTCAAGGTAAATTTCAGAGTGACATTGCAAGCTGGTAATGGCGAATTGCATTTTTTTTAAATAACTTGTTTTATGCCTCTTCCTTTCTAATGTTCTGCAACTGAAAGTGTAGCATCCTTCATTTTTGGCTTATAGCTTTTTTCCTCTATTATTATTATTATTTATTTATTGTTTAAATATTGACACTGTTTATTTCTTGAAAAACAGGACTACTCACTTCTGTTCTGTGGTGGTGTCTGTCCATCCTTCCACCTTCCCATCATATTCCTGGTCTCTTATATTGGAAGGTTGCTTTCCACACCTAGGCATTGATTCTGCGAATGTTTGGGTACTATATTCAGTGGGCAACATACTGTAGTAAAGTTAAATATGTGCTCAAGTATTTGCTAGATAAGGTTCCTACTACTTAAACTCATTATATCCCCCCTCTTGTCATCCATCTGAATTGAGGAGATAAAAGCAAGACATTTCAGAGTGTTTTGTTCCTGTTAGGGTATGTCTAGACTGCATCCCTCTGTCGGCACTGTCCCTAGACCCCAATCCCTCTGCCCCTCCCGTTCCCTGCATCCCATTCCCCATGCCTCCATCGCACCCTGCTACCCCCGATCCGTGCATCCCTCTGGCTCTGTGCCTCCCGTTCCCCGTGCCACCCCCGTACTCGCCCACTGTTCCCTGCACCCCTCTGGCTTTGTGCTGTCCCTGCACCCTGCTCCCCCTGTGGGTCGGTAGTGAAGGGTGCTTGCCCATAGGGAGGGGCTGGACAGGGCAGTGAAAAGGGAAGTTCACTTGAAGCGCCTTTGCCTTTATGGAAAAAAACGAATGAAAATGCTATTTGTTATTTATTGGGCTAAAATGCCGGGACAAAAAAGAAAACAAAACAAAAAAAACATTGCAAAATGCAAACATGTGTAAAAGACAACACCAAAGGGGGTGGGGGGCAAAAATGTTTTGCTTGGGGCAGCAAAAAACCTAGAGCTGGCCCGTGGGGAGGGGAAAAATATGGGGAAGAGGCTTGTGCTGAGGGGAAGAGGTCAGGAGAAGAATAATAATAAGAAAGGGGAAGGCACCAAGCGACAGGGGTGCAGGAGAGACAAATGCCAGGGGGCCATGTGCAGACAATGAGGAAAAGGGCAGATGGGGAGGTGTCAGTGGGAGGGGGGACAGGGTAATGCTGGGAGAGGAGAGGGTAAGGGCACTGGGGACGGTAGGGGGAGGGGGAGGTGCTGGGAGAAGGCAAGGCTTGAAAGAAGGGGTAGGCATGAGGAAGGCGGGGATGGAGCAAGGCATCTGTGAGGGCACGGGCATGAGGGGAATGGGGCAGAGGGGGTGGGTATCGGGGGAAAAAGAGAGCAAAGGGGGCAGGGGCAGTAAGAAGGGGGAGACACCAGGAGGGGGCAGGTGCCATGGGATTCTAGGGGTGAAGCAGAAGGGCAGACAACTGCATGGGAAAAACCAGCACCAGAGGAGAGAGGCAGGGCAGGTGTGTAGAGGGAGGTTTTAGGAGAGGGGATGAGGAGGGGTAGCTCACACGATCAGTGGGTCTACTGGAGGAGTGGGCACAGGGCAGAGAGAAGGGCTGGCGGAGAGGGGCAGGTCTCAGGCAGGCTGAGGGCAGTGAGAAGGGCAGGAGTCAGGACAGCACAGGGTGAGGGGTTGGGGGGCAGCAAGCACCAGGGGAGCTGATGGAGCAAGGGGAGGAGACATGGCAGCAGAGAGAAAAGGTAGAGGGTTATAAGATATTTATTAATAACCTGGGTGATAGTAATTACTAATAAGTTATAAGTAATTACTGTTCTTATTCTTATTGGGAATTTATGCCATTAAAAAACCACTTTTTGTGGGGGAGGGTGGCGAGTCCCTTTTTTTGTCTGGCAAGTAGGGTTTTCCATAGTTTGTCAACCCCTGTGCATTATGGTCTTGCCAATAAGAGATTGTTGAAACTGGAGTTCTTAGTAAGTTGCAGCCTAACTTCTGTGGTTGCTTATGTGGCTTCTGCTGAGAAACCTGAAAACTGATTTGTGCTTGTGAAGCAATCCTACATTTTTAGAGTTCCTTTTTGTAAAGAACTGCTTTAAAGGAGTGTTAATAGAACTGGAGGAAGCTAATAATCTTAGGTCTGCCAATGGTGAACATAGGCTAAAGATTAATAATATTTATTAAACCAACAGATTTTTTGAATAATAAGCTGCGGAAGAATATATTTATTTTTGTGACTGGAAGGTCTGAGTGTAATAGTATATTATTTCTGTATCACCGCCTTTCTCTTGAAATAAATCAGAGCTATTTCCCACATAATACAATTTTCCATTTAATTCTCCAATTACTTGTTATATTTTCATAAGACAGTACTTTGGAGAGCTTTTTCCTTCCTGCTTTATATGAAAGGATATTTTTGTAAGCATTAAATTGAATGACATTGAGGGAGCCTTTGTAAGTGGAATTGGGTGATTCATCTGATGTTGATATAATGCTTTTGCCTTTTCATCCCATAGGTACATATGCAACAAATGCAGCAAATTGGCAAGGTATGTCTTATAAATGCATTATTTTTGTGTTAATGTCTCTTTATACTCTGTTTAATTTCTTGAGTTGACTGCAATACCAAGGTCAGTTCTCCCAATTCACTCATTTATACTTTGCTTTGTTATTCTGCACTGTTTGGCTTCAAGCCAGAATAGTAATGAGCCTGGGTAACAAACCTTTCCCCACAAAAGCTAGGACTATGCTCTTGACATTAAAAATTACACCTAGATTATGTGCATTAAACATAGCTGTATCTGTCTAAGCCAAGGGTGGACAATAATTTCTGATGCAGAGCCACTCCAAGAATTTGGAAAGTGGTCGAGGGCTGCACTTTCCTCTAATACTAATATGGAATATTATATTAATATAATATTAATATAGGTGCAGGGTATGGGATAGAGGTTAGGTGCAGAAGGGAGCTTTTGGGGTGAGAGAGAGTTCGGGTGAAGGAGACATTTGTGACCTGGGGCACTGGACTGGGGGTGCAAAGCATTGGATTGTGATGTAGGGAAGGGAATTGGAGTGCAGGGGTGGGGTTGTGAGCTAGGTCAGGAGGGGATGTGATCTGGGGCAGTGGATTGGGATGCTGGATCTGGGAGGAGGCATGGGTGCAGGATAGGGGACAGAGGATTTGGGTATGAGGAGTACGTGGGCAGAGGGTTGGGGAAGGGAGGGGCCGGGGTACCAGATGCAGGCTCTGGCAACAAAACTTGCCAGCCAGCAGCCCCTTCCAGAATCAGCCTCCCTACCTGCTCCTCCCCCACATCCGCACAGGCTCAGCTGTTTGTTCTGTGAATAACTATGAACCCCTTGTGCTGCTTCATGGCTGCCTGTTATTGAAACAGGCAGCTCTATTGACTAGTTTTTGGCGAGAAGCCAGCCAATGGGATTGTGCTGGAGGCGGGAGCAGCTCCTAAAGTTTCCCCCTCTGTCCTCCGGGCTCAGTTTTTAAAGTCAAACTGCTCTGGAACCATATTTCTGAGCACTGTGTGGATGGGATGAGGCAAGCAGGGAGCCTTGGGCTCCCTGCAGCATCTGCGGGCCAGATCTGGTGGTTTGGCATGCCGGATTGGGCCCACAGGCCATATTTTGCCTAGGCCTGGCCTAAGCAGTAGTTCTCCAATTGTGGCCAGAACCCCAAAGTGGATCAGGACGACCTCATTGTATTGGGGTTGCCAGGCTTAGTGTTGGACTTGCTAGGGCCCAAGGCCGAAGCCTGAGCCTCACTACACAGGGTGGAAGCTGTAGCCCTGGATGATGGGGCTCAGGCTTTTAGTTTTGGCCTCCCTGCCCATGGCAGTGTATGTTGGGCAGAGTTAGGCTTTTGTCCCCACTCCTGAGGTCATGTAGTAATTTTTTTGTCAGGAGTTTGTGGTGCAGTGGTGTTTGAGAAACCCTGTGCTAAAGGATTTGTCTTTGTTCTCATAATAAATCCTTGTTTGGGGTTTAGAATTTACCTTTTCACTCTGGGTGTAATTGGCTGTGGTTTGAAGTATTTTTAAACTGGGTTTGTGCCTTAATTTGGGAAAAACTAATTATTACAACTTTCAGTCATCTTTTTCTCTAGTCTTCACTTTAAAAAAGAGGCGATTGTGTAGCATGGAAGGCTCTACATCTCTGGAAAAGTCAATAGGGAAGAATCTCTTACTTGTGTTTATCAGAGCCTAAAAGCCCTAGTTATAGACCTTTATATTACATTCTGTACAAGCATAGAACAAAAAGATAGTTCCTGCCCCAAAGAGTTTGCAGTCTAAGACAGGAGACAACAGATGGATAAGACAGATAGGGAAGTACAAGGAAATTAGACCATTTTGGTCCTGTGAGTAGGCAGTGGCATCAGTGGTCTAAAGTTGTCAAGTTTATTGTAGGCATAATAGAATGGAGGGATTTTGGGGAGCATGTTCTTGATGATCATTTGGCAGCCCTTCACTCAAGCCCTAAGATTGGCATTGCAGAAGGTATTGCAGGTCAGAAGTAGTAATGAGAGGAAGCTTGTATTTTAAGTACAGTACAGTGCTCAGAATGTATTTTCTTTTCAAAACTAGTACAGCCCTGGCTTGATGAGTCAATGCACTGCTTGTAGCTGTTAGGAGTGTGATAGTGTAGTCAATTTAAACGATTAACTGATAAGCAGGTGCTTATTGACTACACACAATAACCCCTGTGCCTCTCCCTCCCTTCCCCCCACAAAGCTCTGCAAGTAAAATTTTTAGTTGGTTGGCTATGGAGGCTGATCCTGGCAGAAACCACCATGGTCGGAGACCTCCTGGACTACGACGGGGGGGACTGGGTGGATCCCCGGGCGCTCGCTCGGTGCATGGGGCTCTCCACCCCTCGAACCCCCCTGCGCCTACTCCAGGAGGTGAAGGCGGCTTTGCCGTGGCCCGCTCTCGATTTCCTACAGCGAGCCCTGCGAGAGGGTACGCCCCGCCCCCCTCCCCCCTGCAAAACCTCTGTCCCTTATTATCGGGCCCCTGTTCCGCGGGCCCCCCCTGGCCTCCCCATCCCTGGACCCCCAGCCGGCTGCAAAATATGCAGCCGGTCTGTTTTCGAGCCGCGCCAAGACAACATCTGTACATGCTCGTGCTCCACACCCTGCATTTCCCCACCCTTGTGTCCCGCCCCGGTACCAAGTGGCGGGACTACCTAAGACCCGTAGAGGGAGGGGAACCCCGATGGGCCAGCATCTATTCTGATCTAATTCCACGGCCCATCGGGGACATTAGTTGGCGGCTCCTTCATGGAGCCGTGAGCACTGGCATGTACTTGGTGCGGTTTACCCCCATCCCAGACACCTGCCCCTTCTGCGGCGTGAGGGAGAGCCTGGCGCATGCCTACCTTGAATGTGCCAGGTTGCAGCCCCTATTCTGGCTCCTCCAGAACCTCTTACTGGGGTTCTGGCTGCACTTCTCCCCTCACCTTTTCCTGTATGCACACCCTACCCATGGCCCCACAAAGTCGCGAGACCTCCTCGTCAACCTGCTCCTGGCCCTAGCAAAGACCACCATCTATAATACCAGGAGCAGGATGTTGGACGAGGGGGTTCTCTGCGACTGTGGGGCCTATTTCCGTTCCTCCCTGGTTTCACGAATCTGGGCAGAGTTCCTCTGGGCGGCGTCCACTGGCTCCTTCAATAGCTTTGAGGAGCAGTGGGCGCTGTCCGGGGTTCTCTGCTCGGTGTCCCCATCCGGCTCCCTTATTTTGAACCTTTAGCCCGTGCTCCTTGATCCTTTTGTCATTATTTGTCCCAAGCAATTAATTGGACATGGGTCCAGTGTCCCTCCCATAAGGCTGGGGAGGGGCTTTTAGAAGGTGGGCGGGCTTTGCCCGCCTTCCCCCCCATGATTTCCAAATAGAACCCTTATCAATTAATCAAGTAGTCTACAGAATTTTTGATTACACAATTAACAAATTACATGCTTCTTAACATTCCTAGTTGCTGAGAGCTTATGGGTGTGTAGTGCTATTATAAGTATTTGCTGTACTGTCATATGCATCCCAAATTGAGTTGCTAGGTTTGCATAAGCAATATCCAGTAGTGGCATGAACGTAGCTGTAGTGCAGTTTGTTGTTCTTAGAACAACAAATTGTGACCCATAATTTCAAATTTTCTGGTTAGTGTCTTAACATACATTTAATGTTGTGTTTTATCCTTGGATATGTTTTACAAGCTCAACAACATAGGGGGTCTCAAATTTTAGTAGAACTTGATGGAACCTACTACATAGATAGTGCATGCTAGCAGCGTGTTACAGTGTGAATGCTGAACATTATAATAACAGCAAATCTTTATGATAGTGCAAGATCTTTCTTGTATCATTTAAAACCAGGCTGGACCAAGCTCTGGAATAATCCTACACTGGTTCATGATAATTGGCTGACTGCAACAGATACTTTCTTTGATTTCTGTAGTTTTAGAAAAACTGGATTTTCCTTTACAGAGTACCTGACCATATTTGTTCTAGTTTAAAAGTTTTCATCATATAGTAAAGATCAGCTGCAAACTTGACTGGTAGAGTGAGTTTGTTAGACTCCAAACTCCTTCCATGAGCCTATATTGCTGTGATGGTGTATACCATTTTATTTTCTCTTTCTCCAAGGCTATGAAAACTATGATTATTATGGCACCCAAACCACCGGCTCTACTACAGCTGCCTCGTACAATTATGCTGCAGCAGCAGCTGCTGCTGCTGCTGCTGCTGCCACCACCACTACCTGGGAGACTCCCAAAACTACTGACATGAGCATGACTGCTGATGTCAACACCAGTATGCCAGTTGCAACTTACAGTACAGAAACTGTGGCGAATGAGAACTCTGACTCCATCATAGCCAAAATAAACCAGCGTCTGGATATGCTGTCTAAGGAAGGCAGTGGTGGAGCTGGGGAAGGAATGGAAGACCAAGAAAGGTGACTTATCACTTCTTACTTTTCACAGAGATTGTAACATTTTTAAATTGCTGTAATTTCAAATTAGATTTGAAACCTTCCCTAGCCAAGATAATGATCCAATATAAATTCCTTATAAACAGACATGTTAGGATAAAATGCAGCCTTGATCTCTCATGCCCAGATTATCAACTCCTGTTCCTCATAATGCTATATTTTCTGGTTTCTCTGTTCACAGTTAGTTGGACAGAAAGTTACTTTTATTAATGAAAAGATGCTGAAGTGAGGTGTTTAATCTGCAACTATTTTATTTTCTCACGGAACCTCAGGGTTCCATGGAACACCATTTGAGAAGCACTGAACTAATTGAATAGTTGATGCAAATTGTGACTATTCAATTAGCCGATTAATCTAAATTTATCATCACGACTTCAGGCAGGTATTTTTTGCTCTCTTGTTCCTCTGCATCTAATTCTTCAGTTTATTATTATTTCTGCATCTGTGTACAGTACCTGGTTTATTGTGTGTTTTTGCTGGCAGTGGGAAAAAAAGGGATCTCTTGGCTATACCTCAGTATGGGTATGTCTACACATCAAAGTTAATTTGAAATAATAGCTGTTAATTCAAATTAACTTTAATAGTGTCTACACAGGCAAACCGCTATTTCAAATTAAATTCAAAATAGCAGGGCGCTTAATTCGAATTTGGTAAACCTCATTCTATGAGGAGTAACATCAAACTAGAATTAGCTAATTCGAAATAAGTGCTGTGTAGACACTTATTTTGAAATAGGGGGTCTCCAGCTTTCCCAGGGTGGCCTGGTGGCCACTCTAGCCTCAAGCAAGAATACTCCTCTCCCCCCCTCGCCCTCCCTGGAGCCCTTAAAGAGGTAGACTATTGCCACAGTGCCTGTGCCAGCTCCAAGCCTGCCGGCCCAGAGCCAGCAATCACTGCCCCTGACCCAGTGGCCCCAAAACATGAACCAGCAAGCCACTGGCAGCCAGCTCTCCTCCAATCCCCAGGAGCAGTCTGCCAGCTCCCAGGAGCCTGCCAGGACCCGGAGAAGGCAGGCACCTTCCTGGTCCAGGGCAGAGATCAGGGTGGACCTTACTCAGGTTTTGGGGGGGGGGGATGCCCTCAATGTCCATGCTAGATGGAGGAACACGGCTGTCTGTGGCAGGATAGCTGCCAGCCTGGCCACCAAAGGCCACGTGATCCCAGGAGCAGGTTAGCATGAAAATCAAGGTGATCCGGCGAGACCCCCAACCCTGAGCTTCCCCTCCCAGCTCCCTCCACCCAGGTTTCCCCTCTCCACCCTCTCTCTTCCCCTCTCCTGCCTCCTTTTCCCATTCTCACCAGAGTTTCATCCCCCTCCTCCCCGGCCAGTTTTGTTAAATAAAGAGAGTTTGTGTTCATGAAAATATGTGTATTTTATTTGACATCAGGAAGCGGGGTTGGGGGGAGGGGTAAGTGGAAGGATGTGAGGGAGGATTGAGGCATAAGCCTCCAGTGGGGCAGACCAGGGAGGCTCTGAGTGCTCTTCAGGGTGGAAGCTCTCCTGCAGGGCCTCCTGGATACTGACAGCCTCCCGATGGACCTCCGGGATGGCAGCCTGCAGAAAGTACAGCCAGGCTTGCAGCAACATGTTCACAAGAAGCACCAGAGTGCTCAGAGGCAGCTCTGGCTCCATGTTGCAGAGTGCTCTGGTGTCCCGAGTGAGGACAACCAGAGCACTCCGAGACACAAATGCTTTGCTGTCCCTCAGCGAGGTAGGCAAGCAAGCAGGGACACCTGGGAACCAGCTGCCCAAGGGGGCGGGGATCTGTGTCCCTTTAAGCACAAGCCTCAGATAGCCTCAGGCAACAGCCACACAAAGACACTGCTGACCTGATGCCCTACCCCGACCTGGTTCCGGCCAGCCTTAAATCCGAATCACTGTCCACTCAGTGTGGATGCAGTTTTTCGAATTAGCTTAATTCTGATTAACTATTTCGAATTAAGATAACTCGAATTAACGCTGTAGTGTAGACATACCCTATGGGATAAAGGTGGATAAACTCACCAGTTTTTGACTGAAGGATCAGCAAGTGCCCACTCAAAAGATAAAATTAAAAGTGAGAAACTTATTCAGACATATTTCTGATCAGACATATTTGTACTGCAAACTTTGCAAATTTTTAGTTCAATTCTCAAGTCTCCCTAAGGTCAGTGTAGTTCCTGTGAGAACGTATAATTCAGCAAGGGGCCATTGTATTTTTTCATTTTTTGCATCTTCAGTTTTTGTGTCCTGATGCTAGTTTTAACCCACATTAAATCTGTATATAAATTTCTCAGTTTCTTTTATGTTTGGCAGAGCATGACTCTGCACTTTATTAGCTACTCACTGGATTCCTTGCTTGCTGTGCAGCTCTTTCAGGTTTGAGTCTTTTGAGTCTTATGACTCAAGGTCTTCAATGAACGACCGTGATCTATACAGAGCTGGCTATGATTATGGCGAAGTTGGAACTGATCGGAACGATTCCTTTGGAAGCCAGTTTGACAGCCGCAGGAATCAGGCCGGCAACAGAGGAAATGGCTATGGTCTCATTAGAGGGAGGGGCCAGAATCGGATTCAAAATCGGGCACGTCTAAATGCTTTCAACCGCACGGACCGCTTCATGCCATCTTCAAGTACTGAGCGACTATCTGCACGCTGGAATGAGTTGAACTACATGGGTGGGCGGAGCATGGGTGGTCCCTGCCCCAACAGGCTCCCTTCTCTCTTCTCCCAAGCCCTTGTCCCTGATTATTGCGATTATGGGGACTATGGCGATTATGGGGATTATGGAGATTATGGGGACTATGGTGACTATGGAGACTACGGAGACTATGGTGACTATGACTATGGCATGATGGGAATGCCAGGAATGGGAAGGTATGGTAACATGCCATATGGAGTTGCCAGGCAAAGAAACAGAATGAGTACAGTGCCGTGGCATCTGAACGTTCTTATGGTAAGAACCGTCAAGCTACTTGTTCTTCTAACACCTTTGTTACTTTGCTTTTTACTCATTTAGTTACCCTTAAAAGGCATCTTGTGCATTGTTAATCCAGGAGCACTGGGGTTAGCTGTGAAATATGCACTTCCTGTTAGAACAGTACATTTTCCATTGATTGTCAGATTTGACTGTCACCTTTCAAAGAGTCAACAGACTGGTATGCGGTTTCTCTGTACAAATAGGATATAGTTTGAGTAGACTCTCTTTAGAAAAACTTAACTATTTGGGAGATAAGAAACCATGTATGGTATTTTGGATACCCTTAGTGCAGACTGCTCAATCTAGCTGTATTTTATGTAGTAAATCCTGTTATAATCTAGATGGAAGGGTCACACATGTTTTTAGGTGCTCATTCAACTTTGTGTTTCTAGCCCAAGAGGAGGAGTTTCCGCAACCGCTCAGGAGGGCGATCAGATACTGAAGGAGGAGGGCGCAAGCGGAAACAGTCCCAAAGTGGAGATGAACCAGACAGCAAACAGGCAAAGACTGACAGTGAAGGAGACGACACAGAGAATGGTACAGTTCTTTTTCTAAGACTAATAAGACTCAGAGCTAGCATGACTGTCTTCACTGACTATTTCCTCTTTACTGACTGACAGCCAGTGCTATAGATCTAGATCTTAAAACTTAGTGGTCCTTCATCTGAGTCTCCAATATGTCAGGGTATGTCCACACTACAGTGTTAATTCGAGTTAACTTAATTCGAAGTAGTTAATTTGAATTAAGCTAATTCGAAATAATGCATCTATACACAAAAACTATTTTGAAATAGCGCGTCCACACTGAGTGGACCCTGAACCGAAGTTAAAACTGGCCGGAACCAGTGCCGGCAGGGCATCAAGTTAGGACTTAGTGTGTAGGGCTGCTGCCTGAGGCTAACTGAACTCCTTGCTTAAAGGGACCCTACCCCCACCCCGGACAGACAGTTCTCAGGGTTCCCCACTTGCTTGTCTACCTCGATGAGGGACAGCAAAGCAGTCCTGTCTTGGAGTGCCCTCAGTGCCCGCACTCGGGAAACCACAGCACTTGGCCACATGGAGCCAGAGCTGTCCCTGGGCAGGCCGGCTGCACTTGCTGCAGGCTGCCATCTGGGGGGTCCATCAGGGCGCTTTCAGGATCCAGGAGGCTCTGCGGGAGAGTGTCCACCCCAAGGAGCCCTCAGAGCCACCCCGGTCCTCCTCACCGGGGGCTTGTGCCCCATTCCTCCCTCATGTCCTTCCGCTTACCCCTCCCTAGCCCCCCTTCCTGATGTTAAACAAAAGACACGTATGTTCAAAAATATAAACTGGGTTTATTGAACAAAACTGGGAGGGGCGGGGGGATGAACCTCTGTGGAGACTGGGAAAAGGAGGTGTGAGAGGGGAAGAGAGAGAATGGGAGGGGGAGGGGGAAACCTGAAAGGGGGAAGCAAGGGGAAGAAGTGGGAGGGGAAGCTCAGGGCCCAGGGTTGGGGTCTTGTCGGACCAACTTGATTTTCATGCAGACTGCTCCTGGGTTCGCATGTGGCCTTTGGTGACCAGGCTGGCAGCTATCCTGCCCTAGACGGCTGCGTTCCTCCATCTAGTGCAGAGATCATGGATGTTAGGGGCATCTCCCCCCGCCCCCAACCTAAATAAGGTCCCTGATCTCCACCCTGGACTAGGAAGGCACCCACCTTCTCCAGCCCCTGTCAGGCTCCTGGGAGCTGGCAGCCTGCTCCTGGGGAGCAGTGGAGGGCTGGTTGCTAGTGGCTTGGTTGGCTCATGTTTTGGGGCCACTGTGCCTTGGAGCTGGCACAGGCACTGTGGCCAGGGTCTACCCCTTTAATGGCTCCGGGGCTGGGGGAGAGGAGAGTTAAGTTTTCTTAGTTGTGCCCAGAGTGGCCACCAGGGCTCCCTGGGAAGGGCTAGAGACCCCCTATTTCAAATTAAGTGTCTACACAGCATTCAAAATAGCTGTTTCGAAGTTGGCGTTACTCCTCGTAGAATGAGGTTTACCAAATTCGAATTAAGCACTCCGCTATTTCGAATTAATTTTGAAATAGCGGTTTGCATGTATAGTCGCTATTAAAGTTAATTCAAAATAACGGCTGTTATTTCGAATTAACTTTGCAGTATAGACATACCCTCGCTGTTACTGTGGTATGCTATGAGGTGCCTCGATGCTCTGGGGACTCAGATCCTGGTGCTGTATATTCACCTTTAGGGTAAGGACAGGACCTGTAATGGGCTGCCAGACAAGGGAGAGAATATCCAGTTAGTTCTTTTTTGTGGTGCTGTACCAATGCTCTGTGAGTAAATAGACAATGATAATAGTGCTGGGTTCTTGTAACTTGCAGTATGAGGGGGAGGACAGGCTTTCCTTACCCAAGTTAAATGATCTGTTTTGTGTTTCTGGCAGATGATGGTGAAGGAGAGGACAAATCTGGAGATGAAGCAGACAAAGGTGTAAGTAACTTTCTGGAGTCTATATAATGTTAATGTGAATTTTCTGAATGTGTCTACTAGTTTCTTTCCTTTATTAGATTAGCCTCAGCTGAGAGTCAAGATAATGTTAGAGTAGTATAGCTTGTGTCCTTTATGTCATTTCCCTTGCATCCGTGATAGAATTTTAAAAAATAGCTTCAGGTTAGTCTAAATATAGGTTTAGAAGTCTGCGTAACAAAAGTTTCCTCCTCCTGCAATATGGGATATATATGACTGCACCTAATTCTGCATTCTAGACCAGCACTGTGCTCTGTTACTGTTAATTTCAGAGACTGTGTATTTGACGGGAGAGTGGTGTTATAAACATGATTAATAAGGAGTTTGACAGGAGTGCCTAAAGGCTAACTAAGGCTGGATCCCCATTGTACTAGGTACCATCAAACACAGTTCAGTACATGGCTGTGACTCATTGTTTTAGCAACAACAGGTACCACACATAAAATGTAAGAGTTGCAAAATAGGATCTCTGTCAAATTTTGAAGTAGTCTTAGCAAAAGTTTTGCAAATTATAGTTAAATATGATGGTTTGATGTTAAAATGACTCTACACTGTGTATATCAGTCACTGACAGATTAGTGTAAATACAGATTATGGATTTTTAAAGTTGTAGTTGTTGATGGCTTTTTTTTTTGTTTTTGTTTTAAAGGAGAATGGGGGTTGTGGTGAAGATTGGGAGAAGAAAGGTAGGGTGATTGCTACACTGTACACAATTCCTATGGACTTAATGAATCCAACTGGTGTGTGGGTTGTGTTTTTCCTTTCACTTGAGTTGGAGTGTGTTGTCATGTCAGGTACATCACACAGGTCCAGGTGACTGAGCTGTTGCCCTGAGCGTTAGTGTAGTCTTTTGCAGCCTGGTGCAATAATGCTGCTGGCCTGGGGAGGTGGGAAGGGGGAGGGGGAACCCACAGTGTTTCAAAGAGGCAGTGTTGCATGGAGTCCCGGGGTCAGCTGGGGACTCAGCCGTGTTGCTGCTTTGAAGCACTCTCTTCTCTCCCCCCGCCCCTTGCTGCCTCTTTCTGATAGAGACCACAAGTGTGGGGGGGAAGCAACTAGTGGGTAGTGGATAGTGTGTTGACTATCTGATAAGCATTTGCTTGTCAGATAGTCAATTAGTTGAGTAGTTGTTTGCATCCCTACTGAGAGTCTGTATTCCCATCATTCAGCCAGCCAAAGAAACCCAGGCTATAAGGGGGGAGGTACATGTAGTCGTGCAGGGAAAGTTGGGTAAAGATATGTCACCATAATACACCTACCCCAAGAGAAGGCCTTCACTCAACAGTAAGAGCCTAGTTCAATTTTTGGTTTCTGTGTCTTTGCTGAAACCAGCAACTTCTGAAGCCAAGTGATGAGAATTCCCTGCTTGTCATGTGTGTCAGTATGGATTTGATTTAAATAAGATTGAGGATGACTCAATTTAGCCATGGTTTTCTATATATGTATTCTTGTTGGTTGTCATATAACTTTAATACATACTCTTCACAACTAAGAGATAGACGTAGGCTTCATTTTTAGAAGGTACATACTACATTTTTAAATAGTGATTTATTTTGAAAACTTTTCAGATTAGTTTTACGGCTATAGCAGAAAATGATTGTTTGGTTATTTCATTTACCAAAGGTAATTGAAGCAGATACTTATGAAGTCATTGGGAAGTGAGCGATCTCCAGTTCAACAAGTTAATCATTAATATTTGGAGGATTTTCTTGCCATGCTATATTAGGAGACCATCACCAGACAGACATTTAAATTGTTTTATTCAACTAAAACAATGTTACATATTCTGGGTGGTTGTTGTTGTTAAATAGCAAACATAATATTTTAACAAAACAGATATGAATTTTTGAGTTTAGTTAAATCAAGGGGTTTTTTGTTAATTGTTTTCATATATATTTTCAAATTACATTTTTAAAAATTTAATTGACTATGTCAGCGAAATGTAAAATATTGGCTTATATTCATTGAACTTTTTGAAATCTTGCACTTTTAGAGAGAGATAAGGGATTGACTCTGTGTACACAAATTTGCAGAAATACAGTAGGGTTGAGGTCTGTTAATACTCACCTCTAAATATTTAAACACATTTTTGCTGTTATCAAGAATATCTCTGGAGACACAAATCCACAGTTTGAGAACTGTAAAACTAAGCATCTCTGATGGTAATCTTCTAGACTGAGCACTGAGTCCCATTGGGTAGATAAAAAGATTAATCTATGCAGAAGCCTCTGAAATCTCATTAGATAAGGTCCCTAATTCATGAACTACAGACAGTCCCCGAGTTACGCGGATCAGCCGCCCCCGTCCTCCGGGGCGAGAAAAGCTGCTCCCCGTCTCCCTGGTATGCAGGGAGACGGGGAGCAAAGCCTTGGAGCACGACTGCAGCGGGACAGCCCGGGCGTGCTTGAGTTGTCCCCCTGCGGGCGTGCTCCGTGGCTTTGCTCCCCGTCTCCCGACCAGCAAACCAGGGAGATGGGGAGCAAAGCCTCGGAGCACGCCCGCAGCGGGACAGCCCAGGGCTGTCCCCCTTGGGCTGTCCTGCTGCGGGCGTGCTCCGCGGCTTTGCTCCCCGTCTCCCTGCAGACCAGGGAGACGGGGAGCAAAGCCGCGGAGCACGCCCGCAGTGGGACAGCCCAAGTGCGCCTGGACTGTCCCGCTGCTCGCGTGCTCTGCGGCTTTGCTCTGCGTCTCCCAGGTCAGCAGACCAGGGAGACGGAGCAAAGCCGTGGAGGACTTGGGCGGTCCCGCCACCCCCGTCTCCCTGGTCTGCTGGGGGCGGGTGCAGCTAGTACTTCCCTCCCCCAGCAGACCAGGCTTTTCTTGCCTACCCCTGGGGTAGAGCAGCTGGGGGCTGCCGGGTTGGTCCCGCAGCGCCGCTCTGGACCAACCCGGCAGCACCCCAGCTGCTCTGCCCCAGGCGTCCTGATTCAGCCGCTGCTGGTCAGTTTCAGCAGCAGCTGAATCAGGATGCCTGGGGCAGAGCAGCTGGGGTGCTGCTGGGTTACTCCAGTAGTGCCGAGGAGCCGCGCTACTGGAGCAACCCAGCGGCACCCCAGCTGCTCTGCCCCAGGCATCCCCAAGTCAGCCTGCTGAAACTGACCAGCGCTGACTACAGGAAGCCCGAGGCAGAGTTGCTCTGCCCTAGGCTTCCTGGAATCAGCTGCTGATCAGTTTCAGCAGCAGCTGACTTGGGGACGCCTGGGTTTCTTAAGTTGAATCTGTATGTAAGTCAGAACTGGCGTCCAGATTCAGCCGCGGTTGAAACTGATCAGTTTCAGCAGCGGCTGACGCCAGTTCCGACTTACATATTCAACTTAAGAACAAAGCTACAGTCCCTATCTTGTACGTAACCAGGGGACTGCCTGTATTGGAACTCGTTTACAAAACTTTTCTTACAAACTCTAATTCATGTAATGTTTCATCCCTATTCCATCTTTCAGCAACAACGTATCTTAATTAAAACTATTTTATATAGTTTTTTTTCTCAAAAAGCATTTTATCAAAAAATCTGATTAAAAAAAAATCCGATTTAAATTTTTTTTTAAACAACTCGTTGAATATATTTTCAAATTATATTTTTAAAAATATGGGCACCAAGAGTCAAAAGTGGAGTCTGTTTCTGGGGTTTGTTCTCCAGAAGCTGAGAACTCTTCTTTCAGCCCAAATATCCTTGGACTTAATACTTCTATGATGGAGAAGCAGGCCTGAAAAAACAAATTGGACAAAAGAACTGTTAGAGATTAGGAGGGATAGAAATAGCCTAGTATGGGAGGCAAGCACAGTAGTTCACATCCTAATAAAACCCAAAGCCTTAGATTTCTGCTAACCATAAACATTGACATTAGGTATTATATAGCAACTTTTAAATATGAATCTCTGTAGCATCTGGAGATGGTGGTGACGATGATGATGATGAGGTGAAAAAGAAGAAGGAGAAACAGAGGAGAAGAGATAGAATGCGTGATCGTGCAATGGACAGGTAAGTGATTACAGAAGGCGCAATTAATAAATCCAGTTTTCTAAGGCAGTGCTGTGGTGCATCATTGCTAACCCACCTGGCACAGAAGTTTCCTGGGATCCCTGCAGGAGATGTGTACTCCCACCTACTCATACTGCACAGATATAAGTGCCTGTCTGGAAGTCAGCATAGTGGATCAGCCCATCAGTTTCAGCTAGGGATGTGATCGTGTACACATATAAATGAGCCCAGTTACATCCAGGTGCACACACCTCCCGCGTGCTGTTGCCTCTGTATCAGAGGCAGCAGTGCAGGAGGAATTGGGGGGGGAGGGGGAGGCAAGAACTGGCGCTTGAGGGGAGTTGGCTTTTAAGCAGGCTCCCTGTGAGAACCCACTCCCCTCGCATGCTGCTGCCTCTGACACAGAAGCAGCAGCAGGAGAGGGGGGATCTGTGGGAGCTGGTGCTCGCAGGGAACCGACTTTTGGCACAATCCTCCCTACCCCCACATGTAAACATGTAACCTCTGAAAATTCCAAAATAAGTGTATTTTAACATCCCTATTTGTAGTCAGTCTATTTCCTCTGTGCTTTGTGGCTCCCATTAAAGAAAAGGGAATGTAGGTGTTGTCTAATAGCCAGGGCTTGCCGAGTGGCAGCGAGCTCTGCTCGCCAGCCGTGCGGTTCTGTGCATGCACAGATCGCTCCGCGCTGGTTCTTCCGGGTTGTAATTTACTCGCCATGGGCGAGTAGATTACACTATTTTCGAGCCCTGCTAATAGCTACAGTTATAGTTTATAATTCATGATAACCCAAATGCTAAATACAGAGCATTGTCATTTTAAAAAATAAACACTCTAATGACTAAGATAATTTACCCATTCAGTCCATATCTACAAATTAACAATAGTATAATCAATTGAAAATTCACTTTGTATATTCCAAAATTAGGCTTAACTCTGACCCATAAAATACACTTCTTTGAACATGCACATACATGCTACAAACAAAAATTACACAATTTAGGAATTTAATAATTTTGCATCAGTTGAAGCTGGAGAGGAAAATTTGAGCACAAAATTCCTCAAATTGGAATTCTCTCTCTATGAGAAAGCTAATGATTTTTACTCTCATGAAAAGTTCCGCTGTGTAGGTTATTGTACTACACATTACTTTCTTCAGAATCCAGTTTGCCTGCTCTGTGTGTAAGTTCCGAAGCTTTGAAGATGAAGAAATCCAGAAACACCTGCAAAGCAAGTTTCACAAAGACACTCTGCGATACATTGGCACAAAACTCCCTGATAAAACAGTTGAGTTTCTGCAGGTATGTGGTTGGCTTAGCTTTTCTTGAGTCCTTATTTAAAAGTCCTAGAATGGTGTGGGAGAAGGCATAGGATAATTGAAGAATTGTGTTAGTCTCTGTCACATCTGGTAATTGGATTGTATAGGGTTTAGTAATGGGATCCAGAGCCTGCTGGCATTTACTGATTCATCTGAAATACAGTGTTTTGTTTAGTTCCTAGTGGATTACTTGTACATGTCACACAAATAACGCTAAATTGATGCTGTTTAAGCCATCAGTTAGCTGGCTCAGGAGAGAAACTAAGAAATGTATAAATTCTAGAGATTGATCTTCTGATCAGGTGAGGTGTCAGACAGCTTGTGCTTCTGCAGCCTCTATTTTATTCTTCTCCAGGTGACAGGTTTAAAGAGACATTTTCCACTTTGATGGCGCTATTGGCTTCCTGTAGTGTGGTGAGGTGTATAGATCTGACTGAGTAGATATTTGAGCTCCTGAAGGTATAGGCAGGATGGGGAGGAAGTGTTTGGCATGTCTCTTAATTATTTAGTTATGCTCTCTTCCTCTCCCCTTGGGTTTTCTTGCAAAGCTCTCATTTCCTCTTTTAGTGGCATGGTGTAGATTGTGCTACTTACTGATGACATTTGCTTGTGCCATTTTCATTCTGGGTGTCTGGCTGGTGAGTCTTGCCCACATGCTCAGGGTTTAGCTGATCGCCATATTTGGTCGCCATATTTGGGGTCAAGAAGGAATTTTCCTCCAGGGTAGATTGGCAGAGGCACTGGAGGTTTTTCACCTTCCTCTGTAGCATGGGGTACAGATCACAGTTGGAGGATTCTCTGCATCTTGGGGTCTTCAAACTATTTGAAGGCTTCAATATCTGAGATATAGGTGAGAGGATTATTCTAGGAGGGGGTGGGTGAGATTCTGTGGCCTGCATTGTGCAGGGGGTCAGACTAGATGATCATAATGGTCCCTTCTGATCTTAAAGTCTATGAGTCTGAGTTTCATTCCCCTCTCCTCTCCTTAGGAATATATTGTGAACAGAAACAAGAAAATTGAAAAGCGTCGTCAGGAGCTGACTGAAAAGGAGGGTACAAAGCAGAAACCAGACCCTTTCAAAGGTAAGTGATGTCTCTGAGTGCTTGGAGATTTTGTTTTGCAGTGCCACCTAGAAGCACTAGTAATGGAACAGGACCGCTTTTATGCTAGATGCTGTACAAACTCAAAACAAAAAGACCATCCTTGCCCTGCAGATTTTACAGTTAACTACTGCCTGTTCAGTAAATCTAGATCGATCAACTCTTAATTAGGCTCAAGATGCTACAAACTGTCCAACTCGCCTAGCAGAAAACAGTTGTATTATTCAGATCTGACATGGCTTAGATGGTCAGTGGGAAATCAGTAGGGCTGACAGAAAAGACTTAGTAGATGGGACGTTATTGGGTGAAGGAAAGATACAGGAGCCTCATTTGCTTTTCCTTTCTGGTGCCAAATTCCTTATCTGAAAGGGCTGGGGTAAGACAGAAGCTAATATTGCCACCTCCCCTCAGTTCAGTTTCTATTTCAACTTTGCTATCTCACTCCAGTGACTGAGATACCTGCTAAAAAGAACTGCATCTTGAAAGTTTAAAAATTATGCTTGTTCATTTTCTAAGGCCTAATGGCTTGCTCTATGATCTACTCATTTGTGTAAGCCAGTAGTTTCCAACCTATGGTCTGCGGTCCTATGGTGGTCCATGATGGTTCTGTAGGGGATCTGCGGAAAGCTTAAAATAGAATTTTGAAATAAATGTACGGAGCCTCTTGAAGCCAGCATGTCCTTCAGCCTGCATTGCTTCCCAAGCCGTGGGGAGCAATGCAGGGTGAAGGACTTGCTGGCTGCCGACATGAAAACTCCATGCCACAGCCAGCAAGTCCCTCAACCTGCACCGCTTCCCGAGCGGGTTGAGGGGTGCAGGTTGAAGACACAGCTCTGTTATTTGGGGGGAGGGGGATCTCTAAAAATTTTAATAGATTGAAAAGGGGTCTGTGTTCTCAAAAAGGTTGGGAGGCACTGATGTAAGCATTTCTAATTCAGCCTTGCTTCCGATGCTGTATCACAGTACATGTGAATGCTGTGGCAGATTTTGTAAAAATAAGTCCTCACTATTAGGGATTATAATAGTGTAGTTGATTAAACAATTAACAGATAAGTGGGTGCTTATCAATTAACACTGTCGGCTACACACGATATCCCCCCTCACCTGCCGCACAGCACTGCAAGTAAATTTTGTAGTGGGCTGTCTGCATTAGACACACTTTAGGAGCTGGTATGCGGGCAGGCAGGCTGGCCGAGTCCTGGCTCAAGCCGAGTCCTGGCAACTACTGGCTCTTCCTAATTCAAGTGTATCTGTCAGAACCCAAGGTCACAATATCAGTTCAATGCCTATTCATTAACTGGCAGTGTCTGAAGAGAGGGCACATTATAGATGTGTTGGGAATTGTGTGCTAAGCAGGACCAGGTAAGTTCTGTGGCAATAACCCTGCTATCTAATAACGCAGCTCTGCATTATTAGGGGACTGAGCCAGCCTGTTTGCATACTGGTTCTCCAGTCCCCTAATAATGCAGAGCTGTAGTGGGTGTAGTTGCTGGGATTCATCTCAAGCTGGGACTGAGTGCTAACCCTTATCGATTACTTATGTAGTCAATAAAATTTTCTTAACATGCCTACTCACTATGTAGGTGGGGGAGAGGTTGTAGATTCTATGCATAGTAGACTGAGTGTTACTGACGCTAAATTCTGTAGCCAGTGTAAATGTGTGGCAGTGGCAGATAGGAAAATGTTCCAAAGCAAGTTTACAATATTTGTAAATATTCAGCTGAACACTGCAGATCCTATGTTAATTTTACTATTTAACTTCATTAAAAGCTGTTGTTCATGGTTAGTTTCTCCCTCCCCCTCCCCCCGATTTGTGCCATTTTAGAAATGGGAGCTGGAACATTGCCACAGAACTTGCCTGTCTCTTCAGACGCTACCAATTAATGAATCGACATTGCTTTGATATTGTGATCTTAGGTTCTGACAGATACACTTGAATTAAGTTATGCATTGACCAGCAGTAAGCCAGCTGACAGGTTTTTGCTGTAGGCCTCTGAAAATGGGTAAACAAAGAGTGAACTATTCTAAAATGTAGGAAATGAATTTGAGACTAGAAAGTAGTTTCAGTGAGAGTCTTGCAGAAGCAGGTATGTTGTGGCAAAGGCACTTACCTGGGACTCTGGACATCTGGGTTCCATTCCCCACTCTGCTTAGGGAAAGTCAGTGATTTTTGTGTTTGTCTGGCATTAGGATATAGGTGATATTTGATGTGCTGTGATACAACAGTCGTGGGGCATGTGTTAGAATCTAGATTGGTTAGACAAGTGGCTTCTCAAATTCTGTTCTTAGAATGACACGCATGTCTGGCTCTCAGAATAAAAGGCAGAATTGAAAGAAAATGAGGTACTGGTGTCAAATTACTGCCCATTACATCCCAGAGGGAGTTATGTGAGATTTGTGGGAGTGGTGAGAGGGTGTTGATGGGACTCTCAGTACATTAAGTTTGGGTTGTAAAAGTATATGTCTGGTTAAAGCGGATATAAGCTTATTGGTTAACAGTACCAAGTACATACAGAGCCACTGGGCGGGGGTGGGGAGGCGGGGAGGGAATTGCATTTAAAGTATTTTGGGAACTGGCGCTCAGTCAGGCTGGCTCAGTCCCAGCAGCTACCCGCACCGCAGCTCTGTATAGAAAGGACTTTTGGAGCTGATGGGCAGGCACGCTGGCTCAGTCTCGGCTAACTCTGAATCCAGCAGCTACCCCTGCTGGCTCTGCAAATCCTTTCTGTGCAGAGCTGGGGGTGGGTGGGGAGTAGCCGCCAGGACTGGCACAAGCTGAGACTGAGCTAGCATACCTGCTCACCAGCTTTGAAAGTCCTTTCTATAAAGAGCCGCAGTAGGAATAGCTTCTGGGACTGATGTGAGCTGAGACTGGGCTAGCATGCATGCCTGCTGGCTCAAATGCTTTGAATGCAGAGCTTCAGCGGGGGTTAGTTGCAGGGACCCAGCGCGAGCCAGCTTGACTACACGGCAGCTCCTGAGTCTCCTTTTTATGCAGAGCCACAGTGGTTAATTGTGTAACCGACAAAATTGTTGTCAGCTACACAGTTACCAAATTACACACTTCCTAACATCCCTTATGTGACGTAACAGAACATTTTTTGAGATAACAGCAACTCTAATGAATGTCTGTGTCACCCCAGGTATCGGCCAGGAACACTTTTTCAAGAAGATCGAAGCAGCTCACTGTATGGCTTGTGACATGTTAATTCCTGCACAGAACCACCTCCTCCAAAGACACCTGAGGTCAGCAGACCACAATAGGAACCGCAGGGTAAGCAAGTATACTTACTTCCGGCTAACTACTCATTACTTTAAATCATCTAACTTTAATTCAGAGAAACGGTTTATGGACAGATGAGGGACTGTAGGTTACTGACCACGGAGAAACTGGTGTACTCTATGCTTTTGCATAGAGAAATGTCAGCTTGCTAGACATTGTTAGAAGCTCTTCTCATCTTCTGACTTATTGTTCCTGACCTGATGGAGTATGAAACCAACAAGTAAATCACATGGTGGGTGCTGGTGGTTATGGAAAGATCAAGGAACTGGACATGTGGCTTTTGTTCTGATGCAGGTATTAACAAGTAGGTAGGTAGGTATTAGCAGTTGAACTGGAAGGGGTTTCAGTACATATTGGGAGTGAGAGTGATTAATAGAAATGGGTACAAAGAAAGCAAGACCAGGTCTTGACTTTTGTAATCTGCCATCAGTGAATTTAAGAAGTTTCTATATGCTGACTATGATACGCAGGGAGCTAGCTAGATCCTTATTGGGCCAGGAATTATATTTTAGTTGGATTTATACATTTTAAGGCTAGAAGAGAGCATTGCGAACTAGTCTGACTTCCTGTTGCATAATACATGTTAGCAGTCATGTCCCTGGTAATTTGTGATGGTCTGGCTTTTCCTTCCTGTTCTTTTGGGGTTGCATTTTTTATAGCGCTTCTTAAAAAATTCAGAAACCTCCCTTGTTAGAATATTTGAGGCAAGCACAATAATAAATCCAACAGGTTATCATGTTAGATGAGCACCTAAACCAGCATAGGCTGCAATGGAAGTTGGAGCTTTACAGTACAGCTTCCAGGAGCCCTTTAGTCTCAGTTCAGAATGGAGCAATGCATGACGAATAAGGCTATGATTTAGACACAGCGGTCATGGCAGTTATAGAGTCCATGACTTGACTTGATCTCTGTGACTACTTTGGCTTCAGATGTCAGCAGTTGGAGCCAGCCCTAGCTCTGCAACCTGGGCTGCATGCACGCCCCTGTCCTGCAGCTTCTAAAGTTACTTTTAGTAAATGTCAGACAGGTCCAGAGTTCTGTAAATTTTTGTTTATTGCCAGTGACCTGTTTTTGTGACTTTTTTTTTTTTTTACTAAATATAACTGATAGTCTTAGCCTTAATGATGAGATCTATAATCTTTAATAAAAAGAGAGTGTCTCCTACTTCTAATAATTTTTATTTTTATAGTGGCCCAAGACACTGGGGTGCACTGTGCAGGGAGGCTGTGGTCTTGGCTCAGTCAGGGCTACACTTCAGGTAGTACAAACCCCCAAACGCTAGGTGCTGCTGAACTGTTTCTCCCCAGTATGATTTCTACCTTCTTGGTTGTTGGATGAGTGAGGCCAAGACTGCAGAGGACTCCCTGTGCAGCTGTAGGGCGGATGGCACCTAATCCCTGCAGGCACAAGATGCAGAGAAGGCAGCAGTCCTGGGGAGGCTGAGCAGAGACCTTTGGCTAGATCCGTGGTCACCGACGAGTCCTTCACGAGGCATTCGGGGCCCCCCCAATTCCCCCCACCCCCAAGAAGCCCCACTACCTACCTCCGAAAATGTAGGTAGTGCTGGCTTCCCGTGGGTGGAAGGAAGTGCGCTGCCTGCTCCCCTCCTCCAGGTCTGTGGTGTGCCGGGAGGAGGTAGGAGTCCCAGAGGGAAGGCGCGTGCTGGAGCTTGGAGGGGAGGGGAGGCGTGCACTGGGGCTCCCCTCCTCTGCTGGGGAAGAGGTAGGAGTCCCGAGGGCAAGTGTGCGCCGGGCAGAGGGGGAGGAGTCCCAGGGGGAAGCGTGCACTAGGGCTTCCCTCCTTGGGGGGGGGGGGGGGGGAGAGGTGTGTGCCAAGGATTCCCTACCCCAGCCAACACCCTGCCCCCACTGGCACCCTGTCCCCACCCCAGCACCCTGTCCCTTGACTCCACTGACACCCTGTGGGAAAATAGCAACAGTATAAGGATTGGGGATAGCAAGTGATGGAGAGGAGGAGAATAGAGAGGAAGGGGCAGGGCTTCAAGGAAGAGGTGGGATGGTAGATCTTGGCTTGTTCTGTCATTTAAAAAGTGATCTTGGTCATAAAAAGGTTGGAGACCACTGGGCTAGATGAATCTCTGGCCACAGAAAGCCCCTCCCACTGGCTCCTGCTAGGAAAGGAGCTATAACATTTAGAAGTGGCTGACCGTCCTAATGTTGGGGATTTGTCGTCATTCTTGAAGCACTGGTTTCCACTCATCTCTCCAGGACCACAGCTTTCCCTGCATGTTGTGCCTGCAGGGAACAGGGCTCACCTGTACCTGCAGCCATGCAGGGAATCATCTGGAGGCCTGCTGTCACAGGAGTGGAGGAGCAGAGGGGATTCTGCGCTGCTGCAGGGCTGCTGACACCAAGTCTCTATACGTGCAAGGGACTGGGTAGCTGCAGTTCCACTAACTGTTTTCATCAGTTTTCATTGTGTCAGCTGAACTCAATATTTGCTCACATCTGTCAATTTAAAATGGAATCCTGCCAAGCTCAAGTATGGTGCATCTGCTCATTTTATGCTAGCCATTCTGCTGGAGATCCTGCACTGACTCTTGTTCAGACAGCATTCATTTTAAAGTCTTAACATTTTGTTGCATCTGATTTTACTGTTAAGGTATTTGAGGCGTGTTTTCTTGTCTTATTGGGAACAGTTTCAATTAAAATTAAAAGTCAAGGCATAATGCCAGTCTTCACTTCATGGTATTTGGATGTGAATGCAGACAGAGCATAGCAGATATTGTTTAGCTGTCTTGATCATGAAATAAACTTACTTTTGGTAGTGAAAAGACCTAAGAATCTACTTCTTTTAACCAGAGATTGCTACATTTCTCCTTCCTTGTCCAGCACCTTGCATTTTGGTGATCATTTCAGCGAGGGTCCTTAAATGGACTTTCCCGCAGGGCTTGTATTGCCAGCTTGGGCATGTCCTCCACGGCTGACTAGATACCTTATGGAATTTCCCCTTTACAGTCTAGCTGACCAGGAAACTAACCTCTTATGACCAGTATTCCCTGTAAGCTGTGGGTTTGGATGAATCCCCAGGAAAGATTCAGATGCTGCCCAGCTGATTAACAGAGCGCCCATATCCAGTCACAGCTGGCAGCATGTGCTTCTACCAGTGGTGCACATCTGCACTTGCCTTGGTGCATGTAACCAAACTTATTCTGTACATGGATGGGAAAAAATAGAAGGAATATTGCTTGTGACTGGTCTCTGTTTAAACCCTTCTTTGACTTAACCCACAGAGTAACCCCCAGTGTCTGGTTTCCTTTTCAGATGGCTGCTGAGCAGTTCAAGAAGACTAGTCTCCATGTTGCCAAGAGTGTTCTAAATAACAAACACATAGTAAAAATGCTGGAAAAGTATCTCAAGGTGAGTGAATAGGAAAATTGACAGTCTTGCTTTTCCACAGAGAATGGGGATACACACCGACATGGTCCTGAACACTGATATAGAAGACATAGCTGAGTATCACTGTGTGTGCTGCATGTTGGTCACAAAACTCGCTTCTGTATACAGTTGGGAGAAACATAGATACCACTCTGATTTCTTATGTGCAGTCTGAGCTGTGGGTCTGGTTTCCTTATTTTCTTTTAGTCAGCTTACCACTTTTCATGTATTTTTTTTAACTTACATATTTTACCTGTTGCAACTCCCCAGGTGCACATAGACTAGTTATGAAATCATTCAAACCAAAATCCAATTTTAAAGGGACAAAATATCAAAAGGCACTCCAGTGCCCTAAACCCAGCCCTCAGGCTGTGGCCTGAGGGGGCATTCACCCTGGTACCAAAAGGAGAGACAAGGCATAGTCACCATCTAAGTCCCACAGGGCATGCATTGGACTGAAGTGGTGCCTAGACCTCATCCTAGCTACCTGCCTGGGGTGAAATTCACCCTGCATGAATAGTTAGGCTCTGAACTTTCCCAGCAGGTCAACAAACTCTGACAGACCAACAGGGGCATCAAATTCCAGAGTTGAAACACACTGCCTTTAGGTCCTGTCCATGTCCCTTGAGATCAAAGCAGGGGAGTATCAGTGAAAGCACCCTAGCTGATCCTCAGTGTCGGGATGGAACTTGAGGACTAAGTCAGGGCCCACGCCAAGTAGGGTTCTTAGGTCAAATCAGCACTTTGACTTGCACCCTGAAAGAAGCTGGAAGCCAGTGCAGTCTTCAGAGTATGGGTGTAAAGTGTTCCATGCAGAAGCACCGCTGAGTAAGCAGGCAGTTACGTCCTGCACTAACATTTCCAAGTTGCCTTCGAGGGTATGCCCATGTAAAGCACATTGCAGTAATGCAATCTGGAGGTGACATGGGCGTGGGTAACTGGCGAGGTCCGCATCTGAGACGAAAGGTCGCAACCTCCTTGCCATGCGAAGATGAAAAGAAGCACTTTGGCTACTGTTGCTACCTGGGAATCCAGGAGCAGCCAAGGATCCAACAGGACCCCTGATTTGCAAACTTGGCTAACAGGGCAGGCAAACCCCCTCATATGGGGGGAGCAGCTGTTTTCCCTGTTCCACCGGCATCATATCTGGATTGAGCTTCTGCCGACTAGCTCTCGTTCAAGCCCCAGTCTCTGCTAGACACTAGCAAAACTGAGACTCCACCCTCTGGGTCCAGTGAAAGAGACTGAGCTGAGAGTTATCAGCACATTGATGGCAATGCAGCCCAGATAGTGAGGCTGTCTCCCCTAGCGGCCTCTCATACACGTTGAACAGGAGGGGTGACAATAAACCCTGCGGTACCCCACGCGAGAGAGCCCTTGGGGCAGATGAGCAATTGCCCAGTGCTACCCTCTGGGATCTCTCAGAGGAAAGAACGGAACCACTCAAGTGCAACTCCGTCTACCCCTGCCAGGGTCCGCAGGCACATCAACAACACCTCATGATCAACTGTATCAAAGGCTGCCGGCAGATCTAAAAGAATCAGCATGGGCACCTGACCTTTGTCCATCAGCAGGAGGAGATCTTCGACCGATCCCAGCACGGTCTCCGTACCATACCCAGGTGCAAAACCAGACTGAAAGGGGTGAAGGAAATCTGAGGATTCCAGGTAATGCCAGAGCTGCCTCGCCAAAACCTTCTCAGCAACCTTCCCCAAGGAAGGCTGGAGACAGGGCGATAATTGCCAAGACTGTCAGCGTCAAGAGATGGTTTCTTGAACGTGGGCCCAATGATTCCTCCTCTGAGGGATGCTGGCACCTTGCCCTTCTAAGAGGAGGCTGTGACAGTCTCCACCAGTAGTGGACTCCATATTCCCCTGTAGATTTTACTGGCGATTATGGACCTGAGTCCAGATCGCAGGGTGTAGCCCGGAGTTCTTCCAGAACCTCAGTAGATAAGATTGGCTGGCTGAAATCCAGCCAGAGAAGACGACATTGTGTTTGTCCTCCACCTGCATGGATCTGCTCTTGTGGAGGCAGCCAGACTGGTCTGAATCTGATCATTCTGGTACATGAAGTAGGATTTCACGGATACTGGCAGAGCAGGAGAACTTTCTCTCCTCACCTCCATCACAGCCATGACTTAGAGTTCAAAAGCTCTTAGATTCTGGGCAAGATTTCTGCCTCTGGCATGTTATCTTCCTCGCTCACATGTCATCTGTTGCAGGCTGCCTGCATACCAAGGTGATCTGTGAGGAAGGGAAGGAGAGCTTTGGAGCCACCACACCATAATCCCAAACAAACCATACAGGGGGTCCATCTGCTGGCTATACAATATTTTCCCTCAGATAACTTAGGGGGTTCCCTGTCCCACAAGAGTAAAGTGAGCTCTGATTTCAGCCTTATTCAGGCTAAACAAGGCCAAAACTCTCAGGGCCTTGACCTTCTCTGAAAAATGTGAATAACTCCCACTAAAATAACAATCTAATTAGTTATCACTTATCATGGGTTGGTTTAGCAGGAACCAATTCCTAAGACTACCAAGACAGTTTTCATTTGAAATCAGTTATAATAATACTTCAAAAAATACCTGGATTTCTTGGCTACTAAAGATGGGGTGGGTGGTATGAAAACTGTTACTTCAGTTGTTGATCTGCCTGGACCATTTCCAGTGGGAGAAATTGCTCTACCACTGGGTTGTGTGCTCAAGTGGGACTGGACAGAAGGTGAAAAATAGTTTTAATTGCTTTTTAGAAGATTGGACACCCCTGGTTTTCCTAAGTATTGCAGCACACACAGTTCTTAATAATATGCCTTCCCTTCCCCAGCCCCGGGGTTACTGCACCCTGAATAGGTTACAATACAGGAGATTCACATATAATTTGCATTTCTGCAAGGTAGAGGCTTTCCCAACAATAAGTAACTGCCTATTGATATGGGGCTTCGACAAATATTTTCCTGGGTGCTTTTCATGATAAAAGTTTAGAGTGCACAACTTTATAGGAGCTTTGAGCTTGACTGGATCAATTTTCACAGTTTTCCTGAAATCGAGGATCTCGTTTCCAATTACAAACCTCTGAATTTCATGTCTGAGGTTTCCTGTAGGAGAAACTTAAACCATACTACAAACAAATGACTTCTGTCTTTTCTCCTCTCTTTATCAGGGTGATGATCCATTTACAGATGAAATTGTTGACCAGGATGTTGATGAAACTGAGGCCTTGGAAGGAGGTGATGGAGGTGCTGAAGGGGCTAATGAAAGTGCGACTGCAGAGGCTAAGGAGGAAGGTACTGGGGATGCAAGTGAAACCACAGAAGCCCCTGAAGCCACTAAAGTAGAAGGAGAAGAAATAGAAAATGCCTCTGAGGAGTTGCCTGAAAATGAATTACCTAAAAAAGAGGCAGAGGAGCCACAATCACTCCAAGAGGAAGCTGAGGTTGGGGCAGAGGCTGGAATAGAAGCACCAGAGGTTGCAACAGAGGTTGCGACAGAAGAACCAACCCCCCCTCAAGAAAATACAGATGCGACAGTGGCTTTTGCAGAAGCTGAAGCTGAGGTACAGCAGGTCGAAAAAGAAGAGCAAAAACCAAGTGAGGTAACACAGTCTGAAACCAGTGATGCAAAGGTGGAAGAGGAGGCACCACCTGTAGAAACGGAGCTGCAGCAAGAATAACTGCGTGAATGTTTGTGTAAAGGTGACTTGTCCTGCACAATTGTATAATCCATTATTTTGATTTTTTTTCCCCATCTTATTTGAATGCAGTTCCTGAATGTGCATTGCCAGAAATATGTCTGGCTTTGGTTTTGTTCAAGGGGAGGGACCCAACTGTTCTGTTATGGGAGCAGTCTTGTGCGTAACTGTCTTGTTCTGTAGACTTGCTTAGTTCTGCTTTCTACATAATTTTTTAGGTTGAAGACTGCAGGAAGCCGTACATTCCCCAAGAAACACTTGAGGTGCATCATCTTTTTGAATTTTAGAATGAAAAGCAGGATTTGCAAAATAAAAACATGATGATTAGATTCTCACAGCTGTTTGGTTTTTAAGTGCAGCGCTAAAACAGTATGGTTTCTTTTGCAACAGAGACTTTGGTCCTTTACTAATTTGAGAGCTGATAAATACCTTCAACATTTTTTATCTCTACCTGTAGGGAATTAATTACATTTTAAATACTCCTGGAAAGGAGAGGATTTTTTTGTCATGAGATCCACTAGCTTCATCTGTCAAAACTCCAGTACTGCATGAGATTTAGGATATGTAGTTTTACTGTTTTTAAGTACCAAGTTGGTTATGGCTAGAAATCAGGCCACGCTTTGTATAGTGCACTGATTTAGAGATCTACTTTGAGGGAGGGAAGAATTACACTTCCCTTGAAAACCATTTGTCTTTCCTTCTACATTTTAATAGGGTCACTATAGTCTCATTCACAGTACAAAGCTGATTGCCAAAATGCTGTCACAGGGTTATTCAAACAGTACCAAGATCAGCGAATGGTAGGAACAGCTGACTTAAGTGTTATTATCTATGCTTGTGGTATAAGTGTTTTAAGTCTGATATAGACCCACTATTATTTTGAATAAATCCAGAATTCTTGGTCTTAAAGTCTAAATAAACTTCTGAATCTGGGGGGAAAAAACCCCAACCACTGCTAATTGTAATTGAGCTGCCTATGAAATGTCTGCATTTTGAGCACTTGTTAAAGATTTTTAAAATGAGAACCACCAGTTTCATTTCTGGGTCTCAGGTTCTGGGAAGATATCATACACTTCTTATAAGAACTAATGCAGGTGGTGCTTTTGTAAAAATTCTCTTCCACAGTGCATGGAGGGTTGGGAGTAAGGTTCCCTCTAAGCTACGTGGCAGCACAGCCCAACCAGCTGCTTAGTCAGCCACGCTCAACTATGGACTAGGGCGCTTCTCCCTCAGTGACAGCAGCAGCTCCCTGCTGAGGACAGCAGTGAGTCTCTCCAGCTGGTAGGGAGGGGACTCTCCCTAACGGCTGGGAGAGACTTGCTGCTCTGTCCTCAGGAGGGAGTTGCTGCTATTGCTGAGGGAGAAGTGCCCCTCCCCCAGCTAGGCAGCTCCATGCACTGAGCCCTTGGTTGGGCGGGGCTGATGCCATGCTACTACGCAGGTTGGGAAGAAGGGAACTTTGGTTGGGAGGCTGCAGCTTTCTGCTGCAGAAATCACGTTCATTTCTGCCTTCAATTCATTGTGCAAATGTAACGTAACATTTATACATGCAAAGGGAAAACTGAGATATCAGACATGACAGTCTGAGAGAAGCTGAGATCTGCCTGGAGTGGTAGCTAAGTTTTTCTATAAATTAGTACTTTGTAACTGCTAAATCTGTGGCACCAAAGATCTTGGTAACAATACATGGTCTTGGTAACAATACATGCATCTGACAAAGTGGGTTTTTGCCCACGAAAGCTTATGCTCCAATACATGTTAGTTTAAGGTGCCACAGGACTCCTTGTTGCTTTTGCAGATCCAGACTAACATGGCTATCCCTCTGATACTGAATACATGGTCTGATTCTCAGGGCATCAAGATGAAGATGCTATATATACACACACCATGTGCAAGCTTTTTCTTAATGGTCATTGCCACACTTGAGAGAAAATCCATCACTGTCTGCAGAGCCATCCCATCCATAAGAGAGTTTGGGTTGGCTGCCCCAGGCCTTGCGACGGCTTCCTCAATTGTCTATGGATGGGACCCAGGGGATTAAATGTGAGCATGGGGCAGCAGCCAGGGATCTATCCCTGCTTGCACTCATCACAGCAGTGGGAGCCAGGGCGCAGCCCACTCTTGCCCCACTGCCTTCTCCTGGCCTGCTGCGCTCGGGTTCTATGCAGCAACTGCTGGATGCTTGGCTTCCGGCTGCTATGGAAAAGCCAATGGCAGCAGAGTGGAGCAGGTGCTGAGTCGCTCCGGCTCCCACTGCTGGAGTGAGTGCCGGAGGCAGGGGAGAAAGAACACGTGTTGCCTCCCCATGTCAGGCCCTCTGTTATCCCCTGGATTCTCAAATCCACTATAGCTTCTGGTGTAATAGCTGTAAATATGTGAGGCTTCCAAGAACTGCATGAGATTGTTTATCTCAGGGAATGTTTGTTTCTTTGCTGCAGATCAGATCTTAGCACCAATCACATTTCCAGGAATGCTAAAGCTCCTGTAGAAAGAGATTGCCTTGTAGGTCCTATAAAATTGCAGCCTGGGCTTTTCCCTCTGCTTTCTCAATAACAAAACTATGCTCATGCACAATTAGTAAATTTCACTTACTGACAGCTCTATGGAAGAGAGAGAGGTTTTATAGAAGTGAGAATTGGTTGACTTTTTGGTTACTTACCAGTTAGCAGATGCAAATACATTAGGTATGTCTAGACTACATGGCTCTGTCGCCAGAGCCATGTAGATTAGTTTATTAGACATACCCAAATGAAGTGTTGATTTAAATAATCGTCGCTTCATTTAAATGTAAATGGCTGCCACGCTGTGCTGATCAGCTGTTTGGCAGCACAGCGCTGTAGTCTGGACACTCTGCAGTCGACATCAAAGGCATTTGTTGACCTCCCCATTATGCCTTGTGGGATGAGGTTTACCAGGGAGGTTGACAAATGGCTCCCTAGTGCGCCTTCGGTGCTGCACATTGGAGAATTTCCTTAGCAGTCCATTCTGCCGATGCATGCAGAGCTCCCTTTTCACAGAGCATTAATCCTCTGAAGTTTTGCAAATTTTAGCTTCCTTTGAAGACTTTTTGTTAGTGCCTTGTTTATTTTTGGGGAGGCGGGAGTGACACTCTTGGCCAAGGGTATGCCTAGCGCTCCAGGCTTCAAAATGCTTTATCTGCAAAGAATCTATCCCCATAACAGATGGACATTTGTGCTGTTCATTGCCTGGGGGAAAACACTATCCACAGAAATGTGATTTGGTGCCAGCAGTTAAAACCCAGGTCCTGGAAGTACAAAGAGTTAAGGCTTAAACTGCTTATACCCTTTGAGCCCTGGAGTCCTGGCAAGAACTTTCACCGCAACCTCCTATGTGAAAGACAGGTGATTCCAAGGAGATGAGCCACTCAGGACCACTAAGAAAAGATCTGAGCATCCCCATTGTAAGCCATGATCAAGTCAGAAGCTATCTCTGGTTCTGTTGGTGAAAACAGAATTAAAGCTGTCTAGTGCTGGTACGCAGGGCACATGTGGTACCAACCCAACAGAGCAAGTTGGTCTGCCTATGACACAGTGGCTGCATCTAGACTAGCAAGTTTTTCCGCAAAAGCAGCTGCTTTTGCGGAAAAACTTGCCAGCTGTCTACACTGGCCGCTTGAATTTCGGCAAGAACACTGACGATCTCATGTAAGAAATCAGGGCTTCTTGCGGAAATACTATGCTGCTACCGTTCTGGTAAAAGTTCTTTTGCGCAAAAGGGCCAGTGTAGACAACTCAGATTTGTTTTGCGCAAAAAAGCCCCGATCATGAAAATGGCGATCGGGGCTTTTTTGCGGAAAAGCGCGACTAGATTGGCACGGACGCTTTTCCGCAAAAAGTGCTTTTGTGGAAAAGCGTCCGTGCCAATCTAGACGCTCTTTTCCGCAAATGCTTTTAACAGAAAACTTTTCCGTTAAAAGCATTTGTGGAAAATCATGCCAGTCTAGACGTAGCCAGTAGGTATAGGCAAAGTAATACTGGCACAGTAGGGCCATGAAAAGCATTAAAGATCTGTTCTAGGGAGGGCTGTGTAGACATGGTCACTGGGATCAGCCCTGGTGCACATGGCACCAAAAGGCCATATAATTAGGTCTACATCTCAGTTCTGTTGGTACAAGCTGCTTGGCACTGACAACCATTGCCACTGACATCTTCATGAGCGGATTTCTGGTGTACAATTGATCTGTTGGTGTCTGATGCACTGGCCTTGCCTCTCCTAGAATCTTTCCCATCAGATTCAGATGGTGAGCAAGAGGACTTGGTTTCTGACTACTCATCCTACCAACCATGAGTCCCATTTTCATCATGAACATCTGCTTCATGGTGCGGACAATGGCTGTCCTGGGATTCCTGCCATTTTCAGAGTTAAGTCTCTAAGGCCATAAATGTGACATATCAACAGGCAAGGAGGTACCTCCTTCAGTTGTGTCAAAAGGGTCACACTTCTGAGCAACTGGGGGAGGAAGTTGAAGCTGAGGCAGAAAGGGAGGATATCCCTCAAATTCATCTCATCCTCCTCACTTGATGAGGCAGTGGTGCCCCCTCCCTCCCTCCATACATGGTAGATTATTTTAAATCCTTCCAGGATTTAGCTCAGGATTGGCCTGCAGATACAGCTGCACCAAGTGACCAAGCCTCACCACAAGCTGGTAGACATTATGCTCTCTTCCATCTCTGTCAGAGTGGCCCTCCCAGTTAATTAGGTGCTCCTGGATCCTGCCAGCATTATATGGCAGTTTCCTGCATCAGTCCACCACAGGCAAGTGGGGGAACAAAACATTCTATAAGCCAGCAACGGGCGTAGAATTTTTATTTTCCCATTCACTTTTACATTCCATCATTGTAGATATGGTCAATTCCAGGGGTCACCAATGCCAGTTTAAATCTACCCCTTATGATCAAGATAGAAAGTGCTTGGGTCTGTTTGGGAGAAGGATATTCATCAGCTACTTTTCAGTTTAAAGTGGCTAATTACCAGCACTTGTTGGCCAAATATGATACCAGATCTATGTGAAATTAGATTCCTTGATTGATCAGCTCCTGCATTCTAAGAGAGACCAATTTATGACCTAATTAACAAGGGCAAACTAGTGGTGGAAGCATCTCTCCGGTCTGCATTTGAATGTTTTACCATGTCTGCCATATCTATTTTTGTGGCTGGGGTTGCCTCATAACTGTAATTCTGCTCCCCTAAAGAGGTTCACATCACAGTGGAAGGCTTTTCCTTTTGAGGGAACAAATCTGTTTCTTAAAGGATTCACAGGTGAGCCTTTGTCCCATAGGGATATACATGCCAACCTACAGGAGAAAAACAATCCTCTGCTGACTTTTTAGCCCCGGTCATCACAGTATACACCTCAGAACACATCAGATCTCATGAACCATGGAGTAAGAAATCAAGGTTCCTGAATTAAAAGCAATCAGGACCGCAACCAACTTCATCTTAGTCCTCAACCTTGAGGCAGCAGTTTCGATGGGTTGGTCAGGGTGCCCGTAGAACACTCTCCTCACCACCTTGTTCTGGAAAATGTTACTCCTCCTTTTGGCTATTGCCTTACCTCATTCTGCTGCACCTGGGAACAGAATCTCCAAGTAAGTGTTGGAAATAATCCAAAATGGCTATGCTATTCATTTCTCCTCCCTTCCGCCTCCCAAACACCCTTCCCTGTTCTTCTGGGGCCCTTCTCACAAGTCTACTGTGTCAGCATAGAAGTTGTAGAACCTATATCCTTACATCCAAGAGGCAAAGACTTCTTGTCAATTCCTGATAAGGGAGGTTGGAAACCTATGCTGAACCTCAGTGCTCAACAGCTATGTCAAAGTGTAGAAATTCAAGATAAGTCCATAAATGAGCATCCTAGCAGTAGAAGGAGACTGTTTTTGGGAATCAGCCTTCAAGACTCGTAGTTCCCCATTTCTATCATACCAAGTCACAGGCATTTCTTCAGATTCATGTTGGTCCACTGCCGGTTGAGTACTCTCTTTTAGCCTCTCTTTGGCCCTCAGGATGTTCTCCACAGTCCTCTTGTAGTAGTGGCTTACTTTTGCTCTTTGCCATAATGATTAGATCTAGAGTGACTTAGACAATTTGGAGGACTGGGCCAAAAGAAATCTGGTGAGGTTCAACAAAGACAAATACAGAGTGCTGCACTTGGGATGGAAGAATCCCAAGCACTGCTACTGGCTGGGGACCAACTGGCTTAGCAGCAGTTTGGCAGAAAAGGACCTGGGGATTACAGTGGATGAGAAGCTGGATAGGAGTCAACAGTGTGCCCTTGTAGCCAAGAAGGTCAGTGGCATATTAGGGTGCATTCAGAGGAGCATTGCCAGCAGATCCAGAGATGTCATTATTCTCCTTTATTTGGCATCGGTGAGACCGCATCTGGAGCCTCCAATTGTGGGCCTCTCATTACAGAAAGAATGTGGATGCATTGGAAAGTCCAGTGGAAGGCAACAAAAATTATTAGGGGGCTGGAGCACTTGACTTACAAGGGGAGGCTGCGGGATTTGGGCTTTAGTCTTCAGAAGAGAAGAGTGAGGGGGAATTTGATAGTAGCCTTTAACTGCTTGAAGGGAGGTTCCAAAGAGGATGGAGAGAGGCTATTCTCAGTAGTAAGGGATGGCAGAACAAGGAGCAATGGTCTCAAGTTGCTGTGGAGGAGGACTAGGTTGGATATTAGAAAAAATTATTTCCTGGGGAGGGTGGTGAAGTACTGGAATGGGTTACTTAGGGAGGTGCTGGAATCTCTATCCCTAGAGGTTTTTAAGTCCCAGTTTGACAAAGCCCTTGGTGGGATGTTTTGACAAAGTCCTGGCAGGGTTGGTCCTGCTTTGGGCAGGAGTTTGGACTCAATGACCTCCTGAGGTCTCTTCCAGACCTAGGATTCTATGATTTATCCCTACCTAGATGATTGCCTTCTCAGAGCATGTTCGTGCACAGAAGCCACAAACTTCAGGGGGTAGCCGAGTTAGTCTGTTACAGAAAAAAACAGCGAGCAAAGGGTCTGGTAGTACTTTATAGACTAACAAAACGTGTAGATGGTATCATGAGGTTTCGTGGGCACAGCCCACTTCTTCAGATGACCGGAGTAATGACTAGGGGATAAGAAAACTCGAAATAGGAGAAGGGAAGAGGGGGAGAGAAAGATGCTCTGTCGCCCACCCTCCACCTCTATACATAAAGGCTGCATCTACACTGGCATGATTTTGCGCAAATACTTTTAACAGAAGAGTTTTTCCGTTAAAAGTATTTGCGCAAGAGAGTGTCTATACTGGCATGTGCCTTTGCGCAAAAGATTTGCTTTTGTGCAAAAGCATCCGTGCCAATGTAGATGCTTTCTTGTGCAAGAAAGCTCCAATGGCCATTTTAGCCATCGGGCTTTCTTGCGCAAGAAATTGATGTTACCTGTCTACACTGGCCTCTTGCACAAAAGGACTTATCCCTGAGCGGGAGCATCAGAGTATTTGTGCAAGAAGCACTGATTTTGTACATTACAACGCCAGTGTAGACAGGCGGCAAGATTTTGCGCAAAAGCAACTGCTTTTGTGCAAAATCTTGCCTGTGTAGACACAGCCAAAGTATCAGGAGAAAGGGTGCTAAACCTGAGTAGATAAAGATCAAAGTCAGTGGATAGATTCGTAAGGCAGGAAGGATACCATTCAGAAAGCTGTTAGCACCTTCAGTGATAAAGGGTCCACCACTCCATAGCTTGATTAAGTCCATTAGTAATTGAATTGAATGTGCATATGTATTGTAATTCCAAGCTTTCCCTGTGTATTTGGCTTGAGGAGCTGGCCTGTGACAAGACCGCCATCTTCAGATCTGTGAGATTATGGTTAGGTAAACAGAAATGTTCTGCAACTGGCTTCTGAGTATTTTCTTTACGTATATCTGATTTGTGTCCATTGATTCTTTCCTGTAGAGAACGTCCAGTTTGACCAGTGTGTATAGTAGAGGGGCACTGTTGGCATTTGATGGCGTAGATCAAATTACTAGATGAGCAGTCAAAGCCAAGAAGTTTCACTCGGACTACCCAGGACCTGTCTCTGAAACTGGGCCTACAGATTAATTAACAAAAATTGGTCTTAATACTGGTTTAAAGACTAGAATTTATAGGAGCTGACCTCAGCTCCATTCAGGTGAGGGTACTCCATCCATATCACAGAACTTTCAGTCTCTCTTTATTGATGCAGGCAATACTATGCAGTCCTCAAATCTTGGCCAAACATTGCCCTCCGGTTCTGGGGCACTTGGCATATCGGTTATTGCTCATGCCAGACTACACATGAGATGTCTCCAAGCCTGGTTTGTTTGTTTTTTAGAAGCAGAAGAGAGACAACATAGGCGAGCTTTTATCCATGTCCACCAAGGTCAAGCTGTACTTAGTCTTGTGGAAGGACTCAGTAAACATCTAGCTGGGAATCTCATTTGCTCCCTTTTCTTCATCCCTTCTGACCGCTAACGTATCCCTCGTAGGATGGGGAATGCATCTCAATAGTCAAACAGAACAAATGGTCTCCAGCAGAGACATGTCTTCTCAGCAACCTGCTTGAGCTCAGAGCAGTCAGAAATACATGCACTCACTTCCTCCGTCAAGGACATGCACACAAAGGTCAAATACTGCATAAACCTACAAGGAGGCACCTGGTCTCATTCCTTGTGCATTGAAGCGCTGAAGTTATGGAACTGGTATATATCCCACTATGTCCTAATAGCAGCAGCCTACCTACTGGGAATACACAATATGACAATCTCTCCAGGTCACTGCCGACATGACTTCAGGTTTTGCTGCCCAGTCAGACCACTGTTGCTGCAACAATAGTCAGGTCAGACAGCGCCCTCACCCAAATTGACCAGGAGGAGATGAGAGAAATGGAAGGTCAGGAGGGCTGTTCCCCACTCTGGCACTCCGAGTGCAGAAGGTGGGGGCCCGCAAGTGACCTTATCTACCTTGCCACTATAGGCTCTGTTTACAGAAACGCCCCAGAGACACAGACTCACTGACTTGGTGAGGTGGCTGCCACCACCAAGTGAAACAAAAGAAAACCCCTTTCTTGAACCCAGGAAGAAAGCACTTGGACTTCTACCAAAGGGGTGCCCCAAAGCTCCTTTACCACAAGACAGCTTGAAAAACAGAGAAAACAGCTGCAGTCTCTGGTAGCTGACTTTTTAGTCTGAGGCATGAATACAGACAGACAGACCTCCTGATTCTTTTCAGGACACGAATCAAATCAATTTTTAAAAAGGTGGTTTTATTAACAGAACAAGAGATATACTTGATAAAGCATGTTTCTTTGCTAGGTGTTACAGAGCAACTGAGCAAAACAAATTAAAACAGTGTACCCAGAGATATTCTCTATCTCATTCGATAGTGAATAGGAGAAGGAAGGCATAGATTTTACATAAAGAAGTTTAACCAAACAACCAAAACAAAGAAAAATGCCCTCAGCGGGACTAAATATTCTGCTCACAATCTGCGCTGATCCGTACTTCAAGGCCCAGTTCACTTCCATGCCCAATATTCCTTGTAGGCTAGGCATGTTAATTTTGATGACTGTATCTGCTCCCTCCTGCCCTTAACTTAGAACTCACGCAAAGAGAAAGGCAGCAGGATTTTAAAATTCAGCACTGTATCCCATTGGTTCTTCTGCCCCCCCTGACAAAACCCTTGCTAGCTACCCGAATTTAACCTTTTAGTCATAGGTACTGGCCAGCACTCGTCCTATCCATCATAAGAACCCGCATAGACTCGATAGACTTTAAGGTCAGAAGGGACCATTATGATCATCTAGTCTGACCCCCTGCACAGTGCAGGCCACAGAATCTCACCCACCCCTGTATTGTCTGTGGCCGCCTCCTCATTCCCAGAGGCAATAAAATGGATTTTGAGCTCAGGACTTCAAAAAATGGATTTTGAGCTCAGAATACAAGGCATACCAAGACCTGTTGCATAGGGTCTTTTACGACATGGGGCTGCAGGCTATCAATCTCATAGTCGACATCCTAACACCACAGGGTACTTCTGGGGTAGCTCTGCCTGGATAAAAACAATTCAGAGCAACTTTAAGACTGGCAGACCCATGCATCAATCTTGCCTATTACTGAAGGGCTACGTCTACACTGGCATGATTTTCTGCAAATGCTTTTTCAGTTTTCCGTTAAAAGCATTTGCGGAAAAGAGCGTCTAGATTGGCACGGATGCTTTTGCGTAAAAGCACTTTTTGCGTAAAAGCATCTGTGCCAATCTAGATGCGGTTTTGCACAAGAAAGCCCCGATCGCCATTTTAGCCATCGGGGCTTTTTTGCGCAAAACAGTTTTTAGCTGTCTATACGGGCCCTTTTGTGCAAATAGGACTTTTGCCCGAATGGGAGCAGCATAGCATTTCCGCAAGAAGCACTGATTTCAGACAGTAGGAAGTCAGTGTTCTTGCGGAAATTCAAGCGGCCAGTGTAGACAACTAGCAAGTTTTTCCGCAAAAGCAACTGGTGTAGAACACAAGGGCTGCGTCTAGACTGGCAAGTTTTTCCACAAAAGCATTCGCTTTTGCACAAAAACTTGCCAGCTGTCTACACTGGCCGCTTGATTTTGCGCAAAAGCACTGACGTTCTACAGTCCAAAATCAGTGTTTCTTGCGCAAATGCTTTGACTTTCCCATTCAGGCAAATGCCCTTTTCCGGAAATGTTTTTGCGCAAGAGGGCCAGTGTAGACAGCTAAAAACTGTTTTGGGCAAAAAAGCCCCAATGGCGAAAATGACTATCGGGGCTTTCTTGCGCAAAAGCGTCCGTGCACAAAAGCGTCCGTGCCAATTTAGACGCTCTTTTCCGCAAATGCTTTTAACGGAAAAACTTTTCTGTTAAAAGCATTTGCGGAAAATCATGCCAGTCTAGACGAAGCCAATTACTTTGTCCTCTCCAATGGGTCTGAGTACCTGGTCTCTCATTTACAGCCTTGTAAATACCACTACCCTTGTAGTGGCCATGGTTAATGAGGAGAAAAGGGGCCAACTCCTAAATCTAAGGAGTCAAAATGGTTAAACCTCTTCGGTAGAATGAGTTACTAAACTGGGAGCGCGCAGCTGAGGATATCTAATCAGTGAGCTGTTCTCAGTAGAAATAACTTCAGTTGATGGGCCTCCATGCTGAAATTTAAGGACCTAATTTCAACAGACTCCAAAGCCTAGTTTGCGGCTCTTATTGCTGAAGGAAAGGCAGGGGCGTGGACCTCCTTCCAGGCCTCTCTAGATGCTGCAGACTCTGCCACCCACAGCCTTTCTTCTGGGATAACCATAAGAAGGGGCTCATGGCTACAAGCATCCAGGTTGCCCTCTGAAGTGCAGCAAACCCTGCAGGATGTGCCGTTTGTCAGAACAGGGTTATTTTCGAAGCACATGGATTCTAGAACGCACATGGACTCCTAGGCAGTCATGAAATTGTTGGGTATGCACACCTGGTAACCGAACATAAACATTTGAAGCCGCAGCGGCAACAGCAACACTTCTATCATCCTTGTCCAAGTCAGGACTTCTATAGGCGGAGGGGTAAGAGTGGCAAGTGTAAGCCTTCCCATCCTCCCTCTGGGCAGGCCAGGGCCAAAGCAAACCATCTTCAAGCTCAAAGCAGGTGTTTGGAAGGTGTACCTGAGGAGACTGCATCTGCTACAACATTGGATCCTTCCCCTTATTTCATGAACCTTCTATCCCACTTCTACTGTGCTTTGTCCCAAATAACATTGGATTCCTGAGTTCTTCACATGGTAGAAGGGGAAATTCTCTCTAATCCTGCTCTTCTCCCTCCTTCCCACCTCCTTCTTCATCCCTGTTCTGGGATCCTTCTCATGAGCTGCTCCTTATTCAGGAGGTGTTGGGGCTTCTCTCTATAAGAGGTTCCTCAGGAGCACAGAGACAAGGGATTCTATTTCCACTATGTCCTAATCTCCAAAACTGGGGGTGGGAAGGTGGGTGCACAGTGTCGCCCGGGCTGGACATCGTGCAGTGGTCCATGCATGTGCAATCACGTGCTGAGTTACTGTGTGGCACATGGACGCAGCAGGCAGTGGGTGGGATCCTACTCCCAGGCTCAGGGGAAGCCACGCGTCCTGCCACAAGGATGCAGACACGACCCCACACAGACCAAGGAGTGCCGCACACCGCACGCGGGCATGTCTGCATGTGCAAGGCAGAAGCTGCTCCCACAGGCAGCCCAGAGAGCTGCACCTGTGTGTGCAGACCTCAGGGACGCCCGGCTCCTCTCCCACCCGCAAGGGGATCCCACTGTGGCAGGACATTTTCCTTGGCTGCTTGTCCATGGGCCCTAGGAGGTTGGGTGGGAAGTGAGCAGCACGGTCCTCTGGGCTCGTCATGGCCCCTGTGCGACAGGGCCTCGTGCAGGCCCCACATGGCCTTCCCCCTCTTCTGGCTGCGGACTGTTGGTCGCTGCTCACAGAGAAGGGCACAGCCCCAGGGACGGTGTCTGTAGGGATGACTGACTGCCTCTCCCTCTTGTGTGTTCTCCACAGCCGGACCAGTTAGGACTGAGGGCTGAGCTACACCACCGCAGCCACCTGCCAGAGCCTGGGGGACCCAAAGGCAAGCCAGGGTGCACGAGGACCTGATGTCCAACATCCATGAAACCCTGGCACACGAGATCCACGCCGACTTGGAGTGGCGGGAGCATGCCTGGGATCAATTGATGCAGCGGTGTGACACCATGTGTGCCATCATGTCCCACGTGATGGCACACCCGCCTGATGCCGCTGCTCCTGGCTTCCAGCCTCCTGCCCCCCCGCTATACCCACTCCTCATCCGCCTGCCTCCACTGCCATGCCTCTGCTCCCTCCCCATGCCAGGCCCATGCCCCCTCTGCAAGTGATGCCTATGGCCCCTCCCCTGGGCACCCTGCCAACCCAGACCCTGCTCCAGCTCCACCTCTTCACCCTCCCTGTGCTCCCTGGACACACCCACCCCGACGAGGTCCCCGCACCCGAGGTGGCACATCGAGCTGCCCCCCCCCCCCACAGTTATGATGTTATGCTTATAAGAAGCACACGGGATCTTTTTCAGGGGGATAAGGCAACATGCTGCATTTATTGACAATACAACAAATAGCATATGCATTTACACATATACACACAGCTGCTTTTGCGGAAAAACTTGCCAGCTGTCTACACTGACTGCTTGAATTTCCGCAAGAACACTGATGATCTCATGTAAGATTGTCAGTGTTCTTGCGGAAATGCGATGCTGCTCCCGTTCGGGCAAAAGCCTTTTTGCGCAAATGCTTTTTACGCAGTATTGTTTTGCACAAAAAAGCCCCGATGGCGAAAATGGCGATCGGGGCTTTCCTGTGCAAAAAAACCGCGTCTAGATTGGCACGGACGCTTTTCTGCAAAAAGTGCTTTTGCGGAAAAACGTCTGTGCCAATCTAGATGCTCTTTTCTGCAAATGCTTTTAACGGAAAAACTTTTCCGTTAAAAGCATTTGCAGAAAATCATGCCAGTCTAGACGTAGCCAGACACATCCTGCTAATGGAATAGTTACCGGTTATCAGGTTATCAGCCCAACCTATTGGCCAGATAGGTAAGGTGTGAGGTAGGAGCCGGATTCATGTCAGTCCAGACTGATGCCCCTCCTGGTCTTGATCTTAGCAGGACAGAACCCAAAGAACCATACAAGACACCCCCCATCCTTTATAGGACTTTCTTTCCATGCAAGTCTATGCATTTTGCCTCGTCAGGCTTTAGTCATTCAGCATCACAATCAATCTTCCTACGACCTGTGCTTATTGGGAAGAAGTTGTTCTCACAGTCATCTGATATCAGTGTGCTGACTTTCCAGTGAAAGTTGTGATTGGTTCCCTATCAAGGGGTGCTTGCCTCTAGCTTCAGGGTTCGTCAGTCTGCCCAAGTAGTCGGCATCTTCAGTGTGCTTTGAGTATTATTTGGTGCTTCTGAGTCTCCAGCCCCTCCTCTGACCACTTGAGCATGCAGTGGCCTTGACACTTATCTCTCTCTAAAACATTCTCTCTCTCATTCGCACAAATAATATATTTGCAGAATTGAAGCATGGAATAAAGGAGACGTCTAGTCAAGTTACAAAGTCTTTCAACATTAAACTTCTGTCTTATCTACTACAAGGCCTTATCTAACTCTAACATCACTGGCTACAGCTAGACTGGCATGATTTTCCGGAAATGCTTTTAACGGAAAAGTTTTCCGTTAAAAGCATTTTCGGAGAAGAGCGTCTAGATTGGCAGGATGCTTTTCCGCAAAAAAGCCCCCATCGCCATTTTTGCGATCGGGGCTTTTTTGCGGAAAAGAAATCTCTGCTGTCTACACTGGCCCTTTTGCGCAAAAGTCTTTCAGAAAAAGACTTGATTTCTTACAGTAGGAAGTCAGTGCTTTTGCGGAAATTCAAGCGGCCAGTGTAAACAGCTGGCAAGTTTTTCCGGAAAAGCAGCTGATTTTCCGGAAAAACTGGCCAGTCTAGACACAGCCACTATGTATTACAATATTCCATCCCTTCACTTTACATTACATCACAATCTACATTACATCTTATTTAGAAAATACTGGTCAGTTCTATTTTCTCATTTATATTTTCTCAATTTGCTTCCTGATCAGAAAGCTCAAACATTGGACTGTCCGGTTCAAAACCGAACACCTGGCAATTCTAGCTGGAGCTAAGTTAACAGAGCTGTCTGAGCCTGTCTGTGACCTACCTCTTATATTTAAGTTTAATCCAAACCTTTTCTCTAACATACATTTATTATAACTGACTTATTAGTTACAAAATGCCATTCGAGTGCTACAATGAGCCCCCCTCCCACTGCCCACCTTTTTTGACTTGTTTATCAATACAGACTGCATTTTGTTTTAAACCAAACTGTTGTGTTTATTGGGCGGTCAGAGAAAGGGCAAAGGGGAGGGTTGTGGTGGGGAAGGGATAGGGCTGCAAGGCAGAGGTCCCTAGGGAGGAAGCCTTGGGAAGAGTTACTGGGGTCCTTGAGAGAATCTCTCCCTTAGGGCCTTCTGGATGTGCGCCTGATTGGCCTGTCGGATGGCAGCTCTCCATGGCTGCTGGAAGGCTCACCCTTCTTCGCCAGCATCTGCCCCCCACCCCGGGAGGAAGGCCTCCCTCTTCCTCTCCACAGTGCTGTGGAGGACACAACATGCTGCCACCAACTCGGGGGTATTGTGCTCTCCCATGTCAAGGTGAGTGAGGAGGCACTGGAAACGTGCCTTGAGGTGGCCAAAGGTGCACTCCACCTGGATCCTGGCCCGGTTCAGGTGGGCATTGAAATGGTCCCTGCTGGGATCAAGGTGGCTGGTATAAGGCTTCATCAGCCATGGCATGAGGAGGGAGGCTGCACCCCCCACGATGCACAATGGCATCTGCACGGCCCCAACTGCAAAGTCACGGTGAGGGAAGAATGTGCCGACCTCCAACTTCCTGTACAGGCTAGAGTTCCTGAACACGCGGGCATCATGTGCCCTGCCCAACCACCCGACAAAAACGTCTGTGAAGTATCCCTGGGGGTTGCCCACAACCTGCAGCACCACAGAGAACTAGCTCTTCCTGTTACTATATTGGGCTGCTCGATGGTCCAGTGTGCGGATTGGAAGATGATAGATCGCCCCCCCCCCCCACAGTTTGGGAACCCTAGGGCAGCAGATCTGGCAATGGTCATGTCCAGGTCTCCCAGATGGATGACCCTCCACAGCAGGATTGAGTTGATGGCCCTCACTACTTGCAGAAGGAGACAAAGAAACACACAAAACAGAATGAGAGAGTGGTGCCTGGGCCCTTGGGAGGTACACGCTCCCCTCCCATCCCCCAAACACCCCTGGAGCCACCTCCTATGAGGCCACCACCCCCCAGCAGCAGCAGGACTGTATGGAGGGGCAGCACAAGCCTTCAGGAATGGGGCTTCCCCCTCCACCACCATTCCACACCTCACAGGCCCCAGTACCCCTTTCCCGAGGGGCCCCTTTATGCAACACTTCCTGGTAGCTGTCGGGGGTGGTGAGCTTCCAGGGGGGGGTGATGACCTGCTTCTCCGGGGGGGTGGCAGGAGGCAGGCGGGTGTTGCATCTCCGGAGGGCAGGGGGCGAGCCAGGCACATAGCTCCAAAAAGGTGGCCTTCCACATGCGGAAGTTTTAGAGCCACTGCTGGTCATCCCACCACTGGGACCCTCCAGTCCGAACTGGTGTAGAGCACCCAAAACCACCTCTCCACAGTGGGGTGCAGTTGCCAGAGTGGAGCAGCCACACCCATGGAGAGGTTCCCCAGAATGAGCTTGGGGTCCAGGAAGGCAGCTGGCAGAAAATACTTCAAAAACTGCAGCATGGCTGTGTGGGGCCATTGCATGCCTAGGGGCAGTTCCAGCTCCATGGCATAAAGGAAAAGGCTGTGGTGTCCAAAAAAGAACAGGGAAACAACAGCAGGCACTGCTAAAGCTTTGCTGTCCCTCAAAGTGGTCCACAAGCGGGCAGCAGAAGCAGCGAAACTGCTGTCCAGGGAGGTCCCTTTAAGCACGTGTTTCTGCCAGGCTCCAGCACCAGCCCGCGGAAGCAACTGGAGACCTAAAGCTCTGGCTGAAGTGGTTCCAGGCGGCCTTTTATGTGAGAGAGCGTCATAGAATCCTAGAGCTGGAAGAGACCTTAGAAGGTCATCAAGTCCAGCCCCCTGCCCTAGGCAGGACCAATCCCAACTAAATCAACCCGGCCGAGACTTAAAAATCTCTAGGGATGGAGTATCAGAGGGGTCGCCATGTTAGTCTGAATCTGCAAAAGCAGCGAGGAGTCCTGTGGCACCTTAGGGTATGTCTACACTACAGCACTAATTCGAACTAACTTAATTTGAATTAGTTAATTAGAACTAAGCTAATTTGAATTCGTGCATCTAGACCTAAAAACTAATTCAAATAGCGTTTTACTAATTCGAAATAGCATGTCCACACTGAGTGGACCCTGAACTGAAGTTAAGGCTGGCTGGAAGCAGTGCCGGCAGGGCATCAGGTTAGGACTTACAGTGTGGAGCTGCTGTCTCAGGCTAGCCAAGGGCCGTGCTTAAAGGAACCCGACTCCCACCCCGGACAGACGGTTCTCTGGGTTCCCCGCTTGCTTGTCTACCTCGATGAAGGACAGCAAAGCAATCCTATCTTGGCGTGCCCTGAGTGCCCACACTCGGCACATCACAGCACTTGGCCATCAGCCCAGCTGCACTTGCCGCAGGCTGCCATCCGGGGAGGGGGTCAATCGGGGGGCTGTTAGGATCCAGGAGGCCCTGCAGGAGAGCTTCCACCCCAAGGAGCCCGCAGAGCCACCCCAGTCCTCCCCATCGGGGGCTTGTGCCCCATTCTTCCCTCACCTCCTTCCACTTACGCCTCCCTAGCCCCCCCCTTCCTGATGTAAAAAATAAAGGACACGTGTGTTCAAAAATAGAAACTCTCTTTATTTAACAAAACTGGGGGGGGAGATTAACCTCTGGGGAGACTGGGAAAAGGAGGTGAGAGAGGGGAAGAGAGAAGGTGGGAGAGGGGAGGGGGAAACCTGGGAGGAGGGAGCTGGAATGGGGAAGCCAGGGGAAGAAGGAGGAGGGGAAGTATCAAACTATGGTACGCCATATCTTCAGTACTGTGTACAGATGTGATCGCCTCACCCCAGAAAAGATATTTTGGCCTTGGAAAGGGTTCCGAAAAGGGCAACTAATATGATCAGGGGGTTGGAACAGGTCCCATATGAGGAGAGGCTAAAGTGACTGGGACTTTTCAGTTTGGAAAAAAGGAGACTGAGGGGGGATATGATAGATGTCTATAAAATCATGAGTGGGGTGGAGAGGGTGCATAAAGAAAAGTTCTTCATTAGTTCCCATAATAGAAGGACTAGAGGACACCAAATGAAAGGAATGGGTAGCAGGCTTCAAACTAATATGCGAAAGTTCTTCTTCACAAAGCAAATAGTCAACCTATGGAACTCCTTGCCACAGGAGGCTGTGAAGGCTAGAACTATAATAGAGTTTAAAGAGACATTAGATAAAGTCATGGAGGTTTGGGTCCATGGAGTGCTATTAGCCAAGGGGTAGGAATGGTGTCCCTGGCCTCTGTTTGTGGAAGGCTGGAGAGGGATGGCATGAGACAAATGGCTGATTTGATACTCCTCTGGGGTAGCTGATGTTGGCCGCTGTCGGCAGACAGGCTACTGGGCTAGATGGACCTTTGGTCTGACCCAGTACGGTCGTTCATATGTTCTTAGCTCAGGGCTCAGGGTCGGGGTGCTCACTGGACCAACTTGATTCTCATGCAAACCTGCTCCTGGGTTTGCATGTGGCCTTTGGTGGCCAGGCTGGCAGCTATCCTGCCCTAGACAGCCACTTTCCTGTGCCTAAGTGCGAAGGCTGTGGACGTTGGAGGCCTTCCCCCAAACCTGGATGAGGTCCACGATCTTAGCATTAGACCAGGTGGGCGCCCGCCTCTTGCGGACCTGGGCAGGCTCCTGGGAGCCGCCAGTCTGGTCCCGGGAAGAGGCGGAGGGCTGGGTGGCAGCAGGTGGCTGGCTTGTGCCGTGCCAGGTGCAGGGTCTGCTGGCTGGGTGCTGGCAGGCTTGCACCTGGCACGGGCACCGTAGCCAGACTGTGACCCTTTAAGGGCTCCGGGGCCGGGAGGGGGACAGAAGAGTTTCCCTGGTTGTTCCCAGACTGGCCACCAGGGCAAGCTGGGAAGGGCTACCATCCCATTACTTCGAATTAAGTGGCTACACAGCCCTTAATTCAAACTACTTAATTCGAACTAGGCTTTAGTCCTCGTAGAATGAGGTTTCCCTAGTTCGAATTAAGCGCTCCGCTAGTTCGAATTAAGTTCGAACTAGCGGTTTGCATGTGTAGCTCCTATTAAAGTTAATTCGAACTAACAGCCATTAGTTCAAATTAACTTTGTAGTGTAGACATACCCTTATAGACTAACCGAAGTGTTGGAGCATAAGCTTTCGTGGCAAAGACCCACTTCGTCAGATGCATGTAGTGGAATTTCCAGAGGCAGGTATAAGTATGCAGGCCAGAATCAGTCTTTGTTTAATCCTGAGTTGATTGTGTCAAACTTGAAGATGAACTGTAGCTCAGCAGAATAGTGATAGAAATGTAGCCGTGTTAGTCTGGGGTAGCTGAAGCAAAATGCAGGATAATGTAGCACTTTAAAGACTAACAAGATGGTTTATTAGATGATGAGCTTTCGTGGGCCAGATCCACTCTGGCCCACGAAAGCTCATCATCTAATAAACCATCTTGTTAGTCTTTAAAGTGCTACATTGTCCTGCATTTTGCTGTAGCTCAGCAGTTTCTCTGGTCTCTGAATTTTTTTTGCTGCAGGATGGCTACCTTTAGATCTGCAACTGAGTGTCCAGGGAGATTGAAGTGTTCCCCCACAGGTTTATGTATATTGCCATTCCTAATATCTGATTTGTGTCCATTGATTCTTTTACATAGGGACTGTCCAGTTTGGCCGATGTATATAGCAGAGGGGCATTGTTGGCATATGATGGCATATATTACGTTGGTAGATGTGCAGGAGAATGGACCAGTGACGGTATGGCTGATCTGGTTAGGTCCTGTGTTGGTGTTGCTGGTGTATATATGTGGGCAGAGTTGGCACCGAGGTGTGTTGCATGGATTGGTTCCTGAGTTAAGAGTTATTATGGTGCGGTGTGTAGTTGCTGGTGAGAATATGCTTCAGGTTGGCAGATTGTCTGTGGGTGAGGACTGGCCTGCCTCCCAAGGCCTGTGAAAGCGAGGGATCATTGTCCAGGGTGGGTTGTAGATCACTAACAATGTGTTGGAGAGGTTTTAGCTGAGGACTGTGGGTGATGGCCAGTGGTGTTCTGGTGGTTTCTTTCTTGGGCTTGTCCTGTAGCAGGAGGCTTCTGGGTACACGTCTGGCTCTGTTGATCTGTCTCCTCACTTCCTCGTGTGGGTATCGTAGTTTACAGAATGCTTGTTGAAGATCTTGTAGGTGTAGGTCTCTGTCTGAGGGGTTGGAGCATATGTGGTTGTACCTCAGTGCTTGGCTGTAAACAATGGATCGTGTGGTGTGTCCGGGATGGAAGCTGGAGGCATGCAGGTAAGCATGGCGGTCAGTAGGCTTTTGCTTTTTCTAGGGATGGAGACTCCACTACTTCCCTAGGTAACCCATTCCAGTGCTTCACCACTCTCCTAGTGAAATAGCTTTTCCTAATATCCAATCTGGACCTCTCCCACCACAATCTGAGACCATTGTTCCTCGTTCTGCCATCTGTCACTACTGTGAACAGCCTTTCTCCAGCCTCTTTGGAACCTCCCTTCAGGAAGTTGAAGGCTGCTATCCAATCCCCCCTCGCTCTTCTCTTCTGCAGACTAAACAGACCCAACTCCCTCAGTCTCTCCTTGTAGGTCATGTTCTTCAGCCCCCTAATCATTTTGGTTGGCCTCCACTGGACCCTCTCCAATGCGTCTGTGACAGACCCCCCCGTCGGCTTTTGGAAATGGACTCATGGACATGAATATGCGTAACTCAAAGGTGGTTTGAGCAAAATATTTCGTGTAACCCATCGATCTTCATGTCATGATCTGCTGGTTCTGTTTATCTTACTCTGTTGTATGTATCATTTGCGTGTGGAAAATTAGACACATGCAGTGGGGAACACTTTGTGAGTTTCCAATGTGTGAATGGGAGACATAAAGGGTGTTACCTGCAACTTCTAGATGAGCCCCTGTTAAACAATCTTTTGTCCTTAAGTCTGAGCAGTAGTTGGTAGGGAGGGGCCTCAACTCCTTAACAAAAGTGATAGGAGAGGAGAGGCCTGTGTCTTTTGGCTGGGTTGCACCTGAAGGAAGGAGCCTGAGACCCCAGGGTGGGGTTAGACAGCCCGGCTGTGTCTAGACTGACAAGTTTTTCCACAAAATTATTTGCTTTTGCGGAAAAACTTGCCAGCTGTCTACACTGGCCGCTTGAATTTCCGCAAGAACACTGACGGTCTCATGTAAGATTGTCAGTGCTTCTTAAGGAAATACTGTGCTGCTCCTGTTCGGGCAAAAGCCCTCTTGCGCAAATCATTTGCACAAGAGGACCAGTGTAAACAGCACAGTACTGTTTTCCGCAAAAAAGCCCCAATCGCGAAAATGGCGATTGGCCTTTTTTGTGGAAAAGCACGTCTAGAATGGCCACAGACACTTTTCCGCAAAAAGTGCTTTTGCGGAAAAGCGTCCTGCCAATCTAGACGCGCTTTTCTGAAAATGCTTTTAACGGAAAACTTTTCCGTTAAAAGCATTTCCGGAAAATCATGCCAGTGTAGATGTAGCCCCCTGGTTTAGAGTGGCAGCTGGAAAAGAGGTTTTCGGGTGAGTTTAAGTTTGTACTGAGGTTTCAGTGGAGAATTAGCCAAGAGGTTTTGTTTCTTTTGATTATTTGTAACCTACTTTGCTCTGCTGCTTTCTCTTATTACTACTTAAATCCTACTGCTTCCACTTAATAAAACCATTTTTATTTTCTATCAGACCCAGTGTAAGCGCTTGTTACCTGGGGGGGGCAACCAGTGTGCACATTCCCCCTTTCATTGCTGAAGGGGGCTTACCTAATTCTTTGGGGTTTGATCCCATCTGGGGAGTGCTCTCAGGAGGCTGGGCCCTAAACCGCACTCTTCTTGGACCTGAAGTGGTTCAGTGTCTGGGCTGCTTCTCGGTGGGGGCAGGAACCTCAGCTCGGGGCCTTGGCTGGGGGAGACCAGCGGAGCTGGCCCAGCAGGACCGGGTGGTGAGGAGCCCCAGAGAGCAGGAAGGTGAGTAGCAGTGGCCATGTCAGCACCCCAGGAGGTTCCCTTGAGGGGTCGTCTGTGACCGTACCCCATCACAGTGTCCACATCCTTTTTGTAGTGGGGGGCCCAGAACTGGACACAATACTCCAGATGTGGCCTCACCAGAACTGAATAAAGGAGAATAATCACATCTCTGGATCTGCTGGCAATGCTCCTCTTAATGCAACCTAATATGCCATTAGCCTTCTTGGCTACAAGGGCACACTGTTGACTCATATCCAGCTTCTCATCCAGTGTACTCCCCAGGTCCTTTTCTGCAGTTTTTCCTAATATCCAACCTGGACCTCTCCCATCACAACTTGAGACCATTGCTCCTTGTTCTGCCATCTGTCACTACTGAGAACAGCCTCTCTCCATCCTCTTTGGAACCTCCCTTCAGGAAGCTGAAGGCTGCTACCAAATCCCCCCCCAGGTTCTTTTCTGCAGAACTACTACTTAGCTGGTTGGTCCCTAGCCTGTAACAATGCTTGGGATTCTTCCATCCCAAGTGCAGGACTCTACACTTGTTGAACCTCATCAGATTTCTTGTGGCCCAATCCTCCAATTTGTCTAAGTTACTCTGGACCCTATCTCTGCCCTCAAGCATATCTACCTCTCCCCCTAGCTTAGTGTCATCTGCAAACTTGCTGAGGGTGCAATCCATCCCCTCATCCAGGTCATTAATAAAGATATTGAACAAAACCGGTCCTAGAACAGAACCTTGGAGCACTCTGCTAGAAACCGACCGACATCCTGACATCAAGCCATTGATCGCTACCCGCTGAGTCCAACCTTCTAGCCATCTTTCTATCCATCTTACCGTCCATGTATCCAAATCCACATTCCCTTAACTTGCTGGCAAGAATATTGTGGGAGACCATATCAAAAGCCTTGCTAAAGTTGAGGTTTATCACATCCACTGACTTTCCCATGTCTACAGAGCCAGTTACCTCATCATAGAAGCTAATCAGATTGGTCAGGCACGACTTGCCCTTTGTGAATCCATGCTGACTATTCCTGTTCACTTTTCCCCTCTTCCAAGTGCCTCAAAATGGATTCCTGAAGAATCCCTTCCATGATTTTTCCAGGGACTGAGGTAAGGGTGACAGGTCTGTAGTTCCCTGGATTGTCCTTCTTCCCTTTTTAAAGACGGGCACTACATTTGCCTTTTTCCAGTCATCCAGGATCTCTTCCAATCTCCACAAGTTTTCAGAGATAATGGCCAAAGGCTCCTCAGTGACATTTACCAACTCCCTCAGTACCCTCAGATGCATTGAGTCTGGATCCAGGGATCTGTGTACATTTAGCTTTTCTAAATAGTTCCTAACCTGTTCTTCACCCACCAAGGGCTGTCCATCTTCATTCCATCTTGCGTCACTTAGCGCATTAGTCTGGGAACTGACCTTGTTCGTGAAGACAGAGGCAAAGAAAGCATTGAGTACTTCAGCTTTCCCTACATCATCTGTCACTAGGTTACCTCCTTCATCCTGTAAGGGCCCCACACTCTCTCTGATCATCTTCTTCTTGCTAACATGCCGGTAGAAACCTTTCTTGTTATTCTTCACATCCTTTGCCAGTCGCAATTCCATTTGTTCTTTCGCCTTCCTGTTAACCCCCTGGCATTCTCGAGCTATACATTTATGCCCCTCCCTGGTCATTTGTTCAAGTTTCCACTTTTTGTAAGCTTCCTTTTTGTGCTTAAGTTCACCAAGGATTTCCCCAGTAAGCCAATCCGGTCTCCTACCATGTTTGTTTCTCTTGCTGCGCATCGGGATGGTTTCTTTCTGTGCTTTCAATAAGGCTTCTTTAAAATACTGCCAACTGTCCTGGACTCCTTTCCCCTTCATGTTAGCATCCCAGGGAATCCTGCCCATCAGGTTGCTGAGGGAGTCAAAGTCTGGACAATCAGTCCAGATGCTCTCTTTCGAAGAAGTGCATTGATTTTTCGAAGCGCTTTTTTGTGTGGACGTGCTCTTTCACAAGATTTTTTTTCGGAAGATCTCTTCTGAAAAAAGCTTATTGCGAAAGAAGCCTGTACTCTAGACGTAGCCTCAGCCACATGGGCAGCCTGCACTTTTGTGATTTGGACTCAAGCCAGATTGAGACTTTAGCCATCCAGCCATGGCTCTCTTTGACCTATCATCTGGAGCACAATGGCTTGGACTCAGTGGTCATGGTATCAAAGCAAGTATTTGAGTCCCTCAAAGGGAGGTTCAACCCTTGGACAGTGTGTGAGGGAGTCCTGTGATGGAGCATCTGACCCACACTGTTGGAGAAAAGATTAAAATCAGCCCTGGGGAGGCTGCACAGTTGGCAGCCAATGAGAGAGGGGCTGCAAGAAGTAGCCAGTCAGGGAAGTACAGGCACAGATATAAAGAGGGCTGCAGAGCAAGCGTCAGTTCCCTTTTGGGAGCCCTGGAAGGAAGGTCTGGATCTGAGGAAACTACCAGCACCCTGGACAAATAAGTGCTGGGAAGGATCAGGTGGAGTGAGAGGCAACTACAGGCCAAGGACTACCAGACTATAGCCTTGACAGAAGGGCAGAGGAGGTGCTGGGGACGGCTGCATGGAAATGGCCTTGGAAAGTAGATAGAGGAGTTGGTGGAGGGCAGTGTGTGGCTGCTGGCTGTAGGGTCTCTGGGTTGGGACCCAGAGTAGCAGTAGCCTGGGACCCCCCTCCTTCATTTGAACCCCACTTGCCACTCAGGGGCGTGGCCAGTGAAGGGCTGCAATTTGCCACTGAGGCAAGTGGTTGAATGACTGTCCCCCAGAAGGGGGGAAGCAGTGTGCGACACAACCAGAAGGCTGTGTCCTGAAGAGGATACCACAGTTTGGGGATACCACAGTTTCTAGACTACAGGGTTTAGTAGTCGACAAACTCTGTAATATAGTTTTGTGGATTTTTGTCGACAAGACCATACAAAACCATACCTGCATCTACACTACCGCCAAGTTCTGTCGACACAACGTCAACAGAACTCGTCAGTTATGTCAATGGCGGTAAACCTCATTCTGTGAAGAATAACGCCTTTTGTCGACAGAGTTCTGTTGACAGAAGGCACTATTGCATCTAGATTGTCCTTTGTGTCTACACTCTCATGTCGACAAAGCGGCTTGCTTTGTCGACAGAACTGGATGTAATCTAGAAGCTCTTTGTTGATAGAAGCTTTGTTGACAATATCTGTCGACAAAGCCTCTGTCGATAAAAGCCTGTAGTCTAGACATACCCCAAGAGACCACCAGAGGAGGGCACCCTGCAGTTTGATTGGCCTAATTCCCAGAATGACCACCAGGGGGTGCTGCAGTAGTAAGTCTGCCCCCTTACAAGTTCCCTCACCAGCTCTCAGCCCTCTTTGTCTATGGAAACACACGCGTCAGCTCTGAGATGGGGCCCTCCAAATGCAGGGCCTATGGTTCCAACTTGCAGGACAGCCTCGCGCTCCATATCAATATCAAGGAGCTGAGGGCAATGCTGAAAGTTTCAGGCCTGGCTACAACGACACTGTATGGCAAGGCAGTTATGACAGACAAAACCACAGCCATGTTCTACGTCAACAAATGGGGGAGAGCCCATTCCTCTCCTCTATGTTGGGAAGCCCGCCAGTTGTGGGAGTTCTCCATAGCCCATTCCATTCACCTGGAAGAATGCTATCTACCCGAGTTCAGAATGAACTGGCAGACGTCAGCAGAGCCTCCCGCAATCATGAGTGATCCATCTAGTCGGAGGTAACATGCTCCTAAGCAAAGGGGGGGCCATGTGAGATGGCACATGAAAGCTTGTGTTCTTCTTCGAGTGCTTGCTCGTGTCCATTCTGATTAGGTGTGCGCGCGCTGCGTGCACGGAATCCAGAGCTTTTTTCCCCTTAGCAGCATCCATAGGGTCAGCAGGGAGCCCCCTGGAGTGGCACCAGTATACCGGTGCCTATATACCTCTGCTGGCCCCTCCACCCCCTCAGTTCCTTCTTCCCGCCAGTGACGGTAGCTGGAGTGTGTGCTTATGGCTCTTTGCCTTGGGGAGGCTCACAGAGCAGAGAACTGCTCTATCTGCAGGGGGTTTAAGCCTAGGACAAAGAGAGAAAGGGACTCTCATTTGAAACTCTTATTAATGGAGGCAGCCTTACGGCCTCAGAGGTGAGGAGTGACCCCAGTCCATCCACAGTGCACCGTCAGATACAGCTGCGGCATCGGACAAACAACTGCCAACTGCCCCCAAGGCACAGGTCCCAGTCACCAGCACTGGGGAGCACCAAGGACTCAAGGGGCCGGTCGGCAGAGCGGCGCGGCCGCAAAGTGCGCCCGAGGCAGGGGCACTTGGCCTCTAAAGCACCCAAATTAAAGAGTGGCCCAAAGAAGACCCAGGGCGCCAGACAGGAGGTGATCATGGGGGAGATGCAGCGCTTATCCACCCCTGAAACATTCGATGTGGCCAGAGAGATCATCGAAATGACTGCACCTGAAATGGAGGGACCACCACTGCAAGCGCGAGCTGCTCCTCCCCACAGTATGGGGACCCTTCTACTGGCTCCTTCAGCAGGACACTGGAATGCACAGGGGCCGGTGCAATTGCCGACTCCACAGTTGTTCCAGGCAGCGGCACTGGCATCAGCACCCGGGCATGCAGCAGCATCGGCACCGGTGTACACGGCAGCGCCGGCACCGTGGTAGCAGGCACCCGTGCACACAGCAACACCGGCACCAACAACTGGGCAGACGCTGGCACCGGGGCAGCCTGTCAGCTGGGTGCAATCTACAGCACCGGCTCCTTCCCGTCCTGAGACCCTCATGGCACCGAGCCATAGGGCACCGGAACAGAGGCCACAGACAGTCCATGCAGCGCAGGGCCTTACTTACCAATATGCCGCAGGTCTTAAGGCAGCAAGAAGGGGCGGTGCAGGCACTGAGTCATCCACCCACCCTAATGGCACCGGGACAAGTGGCGAGCTATGGGGCACTGACCCTAATATAGCTTCTGGCTCCGATCCCGGTACCGGCCAGTTACCAATGGCCCCACTGGCACACCACCTGCCGGTACTGCAGATAGCCTTGCAGTGCCGTGGGTATCTTCCTGCATACCAGCTGCCATTGGATATCAGGCAAGCTCAAGAGATGCCTCCACCGGCACCGCGCCCAGTACACAGGGGCAAACCATCAGCTATGGCTGTGTACCAAAAAGGGCAAGGTCTGACAGTACCACCTTGGTCGGCATCGGACTATTCATCAGAGTCCAAGGCAGAATCGGGGGCGTCTGCTAGCTCCTCTTACAGGTCTTGGTCTCAGCACAGGTCACGATCCAGCACTAGATCCAGGCCCAGCGAGGCAACCAAACAACAGCAGTGGCAGACACAGTGGCAGTACCAACCACAGTGGCCTTTTTAGACGCTATGGGCGTACCACCAGGCCCAGGGTCCTCCCCCGACAGTGCCAGTGCCAGGGTCGCCTCAGATGAGCAGTGACCCCTCTGCTACACCTCTGGCAGCCCCACCGCCAGAGACATTGCCTGATGTCAGGCCCCAATGGTTGGCCAAGTCCAAGGCGATCCGATCACGTCTACGGGCTCAGTATAAGTGGACCCCTACCCCTTGAGGCCACAGGGGCACCTCTGGGTGGGGGGGAAGACTTTAAGACACACAGAGAGTATTCCTCCTCCTCACCTGATGAGGCGTTGGTGGATCCAGCCCCTCAACTCCCCTCCATGGACGCCAAGGCCCATCAGGACCTGTTAAGGAGACTAGCTTCCAATCTGGTGGTGCAGGTGGAGGAGGTAAAGGAGGATCTGGACCCCATGGTGGATATTCTTTCGGCATCTGGTCCTGGTAGAGTGGCACTGCCACTTAATAAGATGGTGGATAAACTGTCTAAGACACTATGGCAAACGCCGGCGTCAATACCACCAACACAAAAGGGCATGGAGAGGCGATATTATGTACCCCAAGCGGGGCATGAACATCTGTTCACCCACCCAGCCCCGGTGTCCATGGTGGTACAAGCAGCAGGGCAGAAAGAGCAGCAAGGTACCCTGGGTCCAACACCAAAGTCCAAGGACTCAAAAAAGCTGGACCTACTGGGCAGGAAGATGTATGCCATGGGGGGTCTGCAACTTCGCATTGCAAATCAGTTAAGGGCGCTAGGCCTTTAACACTTGGGTGTCGGTACAAAAGTTTGGAGAGCGTCTTCCCCCGAATCCCGACAGGAGGAGGGGAAGGCAGTCGCACGAACAATCCAGCAAGTGGCTTTGGATGCAGCAGACTCTGCAGCTCGCACCATGGCCACGGCGGTGATGAGATGCAGTGGGTGGCTGCAGGTGTCCGTCATTCCGCTGGAGGTGCAGGCCACGATACAAGACCTACTCTTTGAAGACAGAGCCTATTCTCTGACCAGACCGATTCAAGGCTCCACAGCCTAAAGGACTCAAGGGCAACCTTGAAATCCCTAGGATTACATACCCTGGCACTGTTGAGAAGGCCCCCCCAACCCCAGACCCTATCAGCGGCCATTCCATAGAGGCTTTCCGTTCCGTTTGGGAATGGCAGAGGTAGACGCAGGGGTCAAAATAATAGTCACTCTGACCAGTTCAGGAACAGGCGCAGAGGCCCTAGAGCAGACTCTGAGAGGGGGTCCACCCCCATTGCTAGCCCAACAATCGAAGTCGTCCTTTTGAGGGCACCAGTAAACCCCCTCAACCTCACATTTGGATGCTGCCTATCCCTATACTACCAGGCCTGGTCCCAAATTACATCGGACTGGTGGGTGCTCGACCTGGTGGCACACAGATACGTTATACGTTTCCTATCCCCCTCCCCCCCCATCCCTGTCCCTTTTCAGGGACCCCCTCATGAAACCCTGCTAAGGCAGGAGGTCTCCAACCTCCTGTCATTAGGAGCCATAGAACGGGTTCCCCCAGGGCTCAGCGGGAGGGGTTTTTACTCCCGTTATTTTCTCATCCCCAAGGCGAAGGGAGGCCTGCATCCGATTTTGGACCTAAGGAATCTGAACGCTTTTATAAGGAAAACGAAGTTCAGAATGGTCACCCTAGCCTGCATCATCCCTTCCCTACAGCAGGGAGATTGGTACACTGCTCCCGATCTGAAGGATGCCTTCTTCCATATTTCGGTGGCCCTGGAACACAGGAAGTTCCTCAGATTCGTTGTGGGCCGGGATCACTTCCAGTTCATAGTGCTCCCCTTTGGCTTATGCACAGCCCCACGGGTGTTCACCAAGTAGTAGCCTCATTTATGAGGCACCACAGGATCCAGGTGTACCCTTATCTAGACGATTGGTTGATAGGGGGCACATCCTGGGAATAGGTGCAAGACCACATCGAGGGGACAAGGGCTCTGGTGTGTGTGGGAGTCCTTTTTGTAAAGCAGCCCCCGTCAGTGACATTGGTTACAGATGCATCAGATATGGGCTGGGGGGCGCACCTGGGCAGCCTCAGGACACAGGGTATGTGGCTGCCAGAGGAAATGGCCCTTCATATCAATATCAAAGAGCTCAGGGCAGTCAGGCTGGCGTGCAGGGCCTTCCTCCCTCAGATGCAGGGCACGGTGGCGGCGGTGCTAACAGACAACACGACTGACATGTACTATGTCAACAAGCAGGAGGGGACACGTTCCTCTGCCCTGTGTCAGGAAGCCCTGGAGCTGTGGGAGATGTGTGTGTGCCACCACATCCCCCTGAAAGCATCTCACTTGCCAGGGGTGAGGAATGGTTTAGCAGACAGACTCAGCCAATCTATCCAGGCACACGAGTGGACGATAAGGCAGGACGTGTTGCAGGGAATCTTCCAAAGGTGGGGATATCCCCGACTTGACCTATTCGTGTCAGAGAGCAACGCAAAATGCCAGGCATACTGCTCGTACATGGGCCATGGGCAAGGATCCAGAGGGGATGTACTACAGTTGAGGTGGCCCAAGGGCCTACTGTATGCTTTCCTCCCATTTTCTTTGGTCCACGAGACTCTGATCAGGGTGGTGAGATTCAGGGCTCAGATAATCCTAATAGTGCCGGCGTGGCTCTGCCAGCACTGGTACACGACCCTCCTAGAGCTGGTGGTGGAGGGACCTCTTATGCTGCCTCTCCAGTCGGACTTAATCACGCAGAGCCACGAGGAAGGGGTAGCCCTCTACCCGAGTCTGCTGTCCCTACACCTGGCGGCGTGGCGCCTGTCTGGCTGTCAGCCCTAGAGCAGTCTTGCTCTAGAGGAGTCCAGAATGTGCTCTTAGGGAGTAGAAAGCCGCCTACAAGGGCGCTGTATGAGGCAAATTGGAAGAGGTTCACTCAGTGGCTGGGTAATAGGGTGCTCAGCCCAGGGGATGCGGCAATCCCGCTTATACTGGATTATCTCCTTCACTTGCGGGAGTGAGGGTTTGCCCCGGCATCTCTCAGGGTGTACCTGGCGGCGATAGCGGCCTTTCACCCGGGTGAAGGACGGAGGTCTATTTTTACTAATTCAATGGTTAAACAGTTTTTGAAGGGTGTGGACAGACTGCTCCCATACAATCGGCCACCAGTCCCAACCTGGGACCTTAATTTGGTCCTGCCCGGCCCCATGAAGCCTCTCTTTGAACCACTGGCCTCATGCTCCTTAAAGTACTTGTCCTACAAGGTGGCTTTCTTGGTGGTTATTACATCAGCCAGAAGAGTGTCAGAGCTTAGAGTGTTGACCTCAGAACCTCCATACACGGTATTCTTCAAGGGTAAGATAAGGCTGTGGCCTCACCCGGGATTCCTACCCAAGGTGGTATTGTACTTCCACCTTTCACAGGCTATCTACCGGTGTTTTATCCCAAACCGCACGCCACTCCCAGAGAACAGGCCCTGCATTGTTTGGATGTCAGGAGGGCGCTAGCCTTCTACATAGACAGGACATGGGAGTTCTGTAAATCACTGCAATTGTTTATTTCTGTGGTGGAAAGGATGAAAGGGTTGCCTATTTCGGCGCAGCGGTTGTCCTCATGGATTACTTCTTGCATCCGGCAGTGTTACGAGACTATGGGCAAGCGTGCGCTGCTGCTAACGGCCCACTCCATGAGGGCCCAGGCGACTTCGGCGGCGTTTCTAGCGCATGTGCCGATGCTGGAAATCTGTAAGACAGCCACATGGTCATCAGTTCATATATTCGCGGAATACTACACAATCTCGCACTTGGCAAGGGGGACGCTGTGGTTGGAGCAGCAGTTCTGGGCTCAGCCAAAGTGTAGTCAGTAGTCACCTTCCGACCCCTCCTCCAAGCGAACAGCTAGTGTGTCACCTAATCAGAATGGACGTGAGCAAGCACTCAAAGAAGAGGTTACTTACCTCGTAACTGTTGTTCTTCGAGATGTGTTGCTCATGTCCATTCTGCATCCCACCCACCTCCCCTTGTCGGAAGGAACCGTCAAGAAGGAACTGAGGGGATGGAGGGGCCAGCAGAGGTATATAGACACTGGTGTACCGGCGCCACTCCAGGGGACTCCCTGCTGGCCCTGTGGATGCTGCTAAGTGAAAAAAAGCTCTGGATTCCGTGCACGCGGCATGTGCACACCTAATGAGAATGGACATGAGGCACACATCTCGAAGAACAACAGTTACGAGGTAAGTAACCTCTTCTTTTACTGATTCTGTACGTGCTATTCATGTACTTGCATGATATAGGTGTGTGGAGTTATAAATATGTGCTCTGTTGATGCTGGAAAATTCTCTGAGGCAGAGCAATGGGCTAAATGTTCAGCCAGTGACTGTGATAATTAACACAAACCCCAGGAATAGCGGCGAGGAGTCCTGTGGCACCTTATAGACTAACTGAAGTGTAGGAGCATAAGCTTTCGTGGGCAAAGACCCACTTCGTCAGATGTTCATATACCCCAGGAACGTGACTGATACCTCCAAACCAGCCAGGGCCGAAGGGCTGCCAGCATAAGACACAGGGATAGGTCGCTGGACCTTGTGACCTTCTCTGGCCAGGAAGGTGCCAGGGGAGATATATAAGTGCCATGTGGCACGCTCCATCTTGTCTTGAGTTCAGCTCCTTATCCCAGATGCAGCCTTGCAGGGAACAATGAGCCGGGAAGAACCATGGACCCATACTGACATAGGATGTACACCAGAGACTTTTAAGATAGCAGTTTATAACATCTCTGCTAAGAGCCTGCATCGAGAACTGGGTGATTGGCATGTAAAGTATTTTCTTTAACAACCTTACTCTCATGCTTTTCTTTCTTTTAGTAATAAACCTTTAGATTCTAAAGGATTGCCTGAGTGTGATCTTGTGGATAAGATTCAGAGTGTAAATTAACTGGGATCTGTGGCTGGTTTCTTGGGACTATTTGGGGAAGGTGAAATTGGGTTCTATAATCCCTCACTTGTGTGTTAGGCCCAGGGCTGATTGGGGCACAGGGGGAGCTGGGGTGTCAGAGGTGTTTTGCTCGTGAGGCTTCTGGCTGGCCAGATTGGAAGCTGAAGCGCTCGGTGTGATTGGTTTGTGGCCTGCTTGGGAAGGTTTCCAGTCTGGGGCTGAGACCTGAGTTTGAGCAATTCACCCTAAGCGGATGCCCTCAGCTGTGCCCAGCCCCAGCCCGGTCTGTCACAACACACTCTTTCTTCCAAAGATCCACTCGGATCAACGAAAGGTGCCCAGTGTTCTGCTCCCTCCAGAAATAGCACAGGCTCCATCATTCTTGCTGCCTTGGGGAGGCCACTTGTATGCCTTTTCCTTGATCCCTCACACACACACAAGGTCTGCAGGGATGGGGCAGAGATAATTCTGGTGACAGGAGCATGGTCTTTACATTGCTGGTACACCATGATCCTGTAGCTGTCAGTGGATGCCCCCATCATGTTGAAATTCATCCCTGTCCTGATCATGCAGGACAATGGTCATCTTCATCACCTCAACCTTCAGCCCCTCTTGCCTCATGGCTTGGAAACTTCATGGCTGACCCATGGAGATTCTGCGCTTGGAACTGGTAAGGGAGATCTTACTCAGCAGCAGGAAACTAGGGCCACATGTCTAGCAAAGTGGAAAAGGTTTGCTTGTTATTGTGACTAACATCACATATGTCCATAACAGGCACCTATGCCTCTTGGTAGGGTCCCTTTGGCTCCTAGGATGAAACTCTCTCCCTTTTATATGTTAAATGAATGGCTTGAGTAAATCCCTAACCTGCCAAAGCATTTGTATTAGTCCATTAGAAGTAGCGATATTAAATATTGGTTAATTTAATAGTTGATTAACCTCATGAATTCTTATCAGTTACTCAATTATTCTATAGTCCCTGGGGGGTGGGTCTGGCAGCTGTATCAGAGGCAGCAGCTGGAGTGCCAGGTGAGAGCTGGTCCATGAGTGGAGCCACCTCATGGGCTGGCTGCCTGTCACCAGGAGCGGCCCAAGGCTGGCTGCGGTAGCTGGCGCCCCAGGCGGAGCACGTGATCAGTGCCCCTGCCTGCAGGGCCATCAATGGACTCATGTCATCAGCGGGCGCCCGTGACGTCATCATTGGGTGCCCCGGGTGGCGGTGCCGTAGGCAGAGGCCGAGTCCACCTATAGCCACGGGCCGCCCCTGCCTGTCACCCCGCATTGCTGCCTCTGTATCAGAGGCAGGATAACAGCAGCCCCTCTCCAGGTGGTGGTCTGTGCACCCAGACCCAGTGTGAGCCAGAACTGAGACAGGTTGCCTACCTCCTAATACACTTTAAATGCAGAGCTGCAGAAGGGGTAAGTCCCAGATCCAGCGCAAGCCAAGACTGAGCAGGGCTGCTGGCCAGCATGCTAAAAAAATTACTGTCGGGGAGGGGGAAATGCATGTAGTCTATAGCAGTGGTCCCCAACACAGTGCCTGTGCGCCCATCGGGGCATTTATGTGCGCCCGCCTAGTGACCAGGGCTGGCCCGAGCCATTCTTGTGCCTCGGGCACATGCATGGCCCTGCCCCAGGAGCGTGGTGCATGTGTGGCTGTCGCCCCTGGGCATGTGGCACATGCGCGGTGACGCCCCCAGGTGCGTGGCACATATGCGGCCCCGCCCCTGCCTGGCAGCCCCAAAAGGTTGGGGACCACTGGTCTATAACATTAATCTATAAGCGTTTGCTAATTGGTTAATCAACTATACTATTACATTCCTACATAGAAGTCCAAAGTTGTTTGTGTGTTGCCTGTACACAGCAAGTGTTAGTTCCAGATTACTTTGTAATTACATTCAAAATACCAGTTCTCTGCCCTCATAGCAGTGTTTTCTCCAGACATGTGAAAGACATTCAGCTCTTTGGGGAGCAGTTTGTTCAGTGGTACAGTCCTATTTTTCTTTCTTCTTCTACCTTTTATTCTTTAAAATTCCTACAGCTCTCTCTTCCATGGAACCAGGCAGAGTGGATCCCTCTTCCTATATAAATTTAATTCAAGCCCCAAGATACTACAGTATGTTTACCTGAAGGTTTCAAAGACCTTCAATCCTAAACAACTGCTGTTCATTACAGAATCAGCAATGCTTTCTCTAGTTGCTTTCTTCCCTACCAGCTTTTACAGGTATAACACAGAGGACCCAACACAACCATTACTGGTGCAAAGCAGAGCACACAAGTTCTAGAGAGGAAATGAAGAGGACTACTTTTATTGTCAGAATGAATCTCAAAATGTAACTTAATCTTCATGGAAGTTATCTTGATCAATCATCAGTGAACTGAAAGAAAACAAAGGCATTGCTGGTAAAGTTTGCTTGTGTCAAACTGATGAACTGGCAAATAAAGTTAAGAATAATTCGTTAATACAGAGTGGGTAAGCTGGGTACAAACAGTATACATTTTGTATACCCACATGTAGAGTCATATATCTAGGAACAAAAACTGCAGGTTATTCTTATGGGATAGGGAACTGTATTCTGGAGAGCAGTGACATTGGGTATGTCCACACTACAACTGCATTCTTTCAAAAGAAAGTCAAAAGAACGCAGGGGGTTTTCCTACTCAGTGCTAAACCTGAGTAGATAAAGATCAAAGTCAGTGGATAGATTGGTAAGGCAGAAAGGATACCATTCAGAAAGCTGTTAGCACCTTCAGTGATAAAGGGTCCACCACCCCATATCTTGAGTAAATCCATTAGTAATTGAATTGAATTTGCATATGTATTGTAATTCTAAGCTTTTCCTGTGTATTTGGCTTGAGGAGCTGGCCTGTGACAAGACCGCCACCTTCAGATCTGTCAGATTATGGTTAGGTAAACAGGAATGTTCTGCCACTGGCTTCTGAATATTTTAGCACCCTTTCTCCTGATACTTTATGTATAGAGGTAGGGGGGTGGGCGACAGAGCATCTTTCTTTCCCTCCCCTTTCCCTTCTCCAATTTATTTTGAGTTTTCTTATCCCCTAGTCATAACTCCGTCACCTGAAGAAGTGGGCTGTGCCCACGAAAGCTCATGATACCATCTACACGTTTTGTTAGTCTATAAAGTGCTACCAGACCATTTGCTTGCTGTTTTTTTCTGTAACAGACTAACTCGGCTACCTTCTGAAGCTCTTGAACATGCAAGGCATCAATTAGGAAGAAAAGGATTCCAAGGGGACTGGCAGTTCTTAAAAGATGTAATACTAGAGGCTCAACATCTAGGCTACGTCTAGACTCCCATGCTTTATCGGGAAAAGGTATGCAAATTCCATCCCACAATTTGCATACCTTTTTCCAAGAGTTTTGTTGGAAGAGGCTTTTCCGAAATTTGGCCCATCTACACTGCGCCAAATTTCAGAACAAATCCTCCTCTTTCAGAAAAAAAAGTGGAAGAGCAGACACATTCCATGGATGCAGCGGAGTTTTATATGTAGTATAGATGTAGCCTTAGTTATTCCAACATAGAAAAAAGAGGAGCCACAAGTGGCCAATATGGTTGCACCAGGATAAAACCCAAAAGGATAGATACAGGATACAGAAGGAGGGGCATGTCACCAAGAAAATATACATGGGGACCACTTTGTTAGATGCCTTGGAGTGGAAATTTCAGTGGCAGGGGTACACACACATGCATATATTAAAAGAAGGGCATTATTTATCATGTGTAGGGCCAGTGTTGACGAGACCAATTCAAAGTCCTTCTAGCAATCTGAAAATCTGCAACCTATCCCAGAAAATGATCCCTCACTCCTACAGACCTTGGGATACAGGCCAGTCCTTGCCTACACATGGCGCCTTCTCCATCTGAAGCAAATACCAGCAGCTACACAGCACACCACAGAACACTAACCCAGCAACAAACCCCATTGATAAGTCTGTCCATGTATCTATACAAGTGACACCATCACAGAACCTAACACATGAGCTACACCAGCAGAGGCTCATACACCTACACATTCACGAATGTGATATACGTCATCAAGTGCCACCAGTGCCCCTCTGCCATGTATATTGGCCAAACCAGACAGTCTTTGTGCCAAAGGATAAATAGTCACAAATCAGCCATCAAGAAAGATAACATACAAAAACCAGTAGAAGAACACTTTAACCTCCCTGGACACTCAGTAATAGATTTAAAAGTAGCCTTCATTCTAGAAAAACACTTGAAAGCCAGACTATAGAGAGACACAAGCAGAGCTGCACTTCATTTGCAAATTTAACACAATCAAATTAGGACTGAATAAGGATTTGGAATTGTTCTCTCCCTAGAAAGGAATGTTCTCTCTTTTGGTAGTCTCCCTCTCCATCAGCTGCTGGGAGTGAGCGACAGCCACCCTGCCTCTATACTGAGGTCCCTGGTTCAAATCCCCCCCAGTGGTGGTTATGAGTGGAGGCCTGTCTGGGATCCCAAATGGGTCCAGAGATACCAGTTTGAACAGTGGCTGCTCTTCTATAGTTCTTTCCCTTTCATTTAGTTGGCAGCTTAAATCAGCTAGGCTGTGTCTAGACTGCATCCCTTTTCTGTAAAAGGGATGCAAATTAGACACATTGCAATTGCAAGTGAAGCGGGGATTTAAATCCCCCCGCTTCATTTGTATAAACATGGCTGCCGCTTTTTTCCGGCTCGGAGCTTTGCCGGAAAAAAGCGCCAGTCTAGACGCAGATCTTTTGGAAAATAAAGCCTTTTCCTTAAAATAAGGAATAAGGGATCTTTCGGAAAAGGCTTTATTTTCCGAAAGATCTGCACCTAGACTGGCGCTTTTTTCCGGCAAAGCTCCGAGCCGGAAAAAAGCGGCAGCCATGTTTATGCAAATGAAGCAGGGGGATTTAAATCCCCGCTTCATTTGCAATTGTGATGTCTCTAATTTGCATCCCTTTTACGGAAAAGGGATGCAGTCTAGACACAGCCCTACACTGGCTACTGCTGCTCTACAGTATGAACATCATAAGGAAATCTCTGAGCAAAGCAATTGGAAGCTCTCTGGGATGAGGGGATCAGTGAAGGAAGATCTCTTGCATCCATGGGAGCTGCACTTATCAGCTGTAGACTCAGTTTTGTAATCCAGTAAATGCCAGATAGGACACCTCCCTGCAACGGGACACCAACACTGGGCCTACGTCTATACTGCAGCCTTCTTCCACAAAAGCTTATGCAAATGAAGTGCGGAGTAGAATATCGTCACGCATCATTTGCATAATTAATTAGCAGCCATTTTTGCGCAAGAGGCTTTTGCGCAAAAAGGAGCTGTGTAGACGGCTTCTTTTTGTGCAAAAACCTCCTCTTGCGCAAGAGCCGTTCTTCCTCATTTTTTCAGGAAGGCTGCAGTATAGACATAGCATGGGGGATGGCATATTGTATGTAAGCACTCCAACCCACACATGGCTCCAGCAAGCCTGGGGATGGGGGAGCAGCAGAGTACCTGTGAGCCAGATCAACCAGCTTGGTGAGCCACATCTAGCCTGCGGAGGCTGTCTTGCCCTCCCCAGACTACAGTGTCTTCACTGTGGTAAGTTGGCTGCAGAAGCGTTGACTTCAGCTGTGGTTCTTATTCTTGTGGAATACTGGAGTTGATGGGAGAGCACTTGGTGGTTAATTTATTGCATTTACACTAGATGTGATTAACAGTTCCCAATGGTTCAGTCATTGTCAGTTGATCTGGTGGGTAGCGTAGACAAGCACTGAGAGTTGGATGCATAATGGGGAGGGAGTTCACATTGTGCTCTCCCTGCATATCTCAGCCACATCTATGGGTGGGCTCTAGGTAGACAGGGCACTGGCCATCTCCACACTGACCAGCAGAGGGCATGCTGTGCTTGGGCATGAGAAACAGGAGTAGGGCAGGATTGCCAACCCTCCAGGGCTGTAACGATGTCTCAAATTGAAGAAGAGAGGTCATGTGATGAAACTTCCAGGAAGTGTCCATTGACAAGGGATGCTCCCTCCCCCTTGCTATCTGGGCAGGATGGTCTGCCAGTCACAACAGCTGGGGGGGCTCCCAATGGGGAAGGAAGTTGTCAGCCAATGCTCAGCACTGGGCTCAGGCTTATGTCTGTACGAACCTGAGAGGTGGAAACATGGTGGTGCAGCCATGGTAACACAAGGAGCGGGTTCCTCAAGTTCAATCCTGTTGGAAACTGCAGGTAAATCTTCAGAATGGCTACTACAACAGCTCCACAGTGCTAGTGCGCAGCATGTCCCCGGGAGCGGGGAGTTACACATGCTCCAGCTGTGCGTAGCCACACCCTGAGAAGTATGAGCAAGCCCCAGCAATCTGGAGTGCCGCCTGCCAGCCAGCGATGGAGCCGCCCGTGATACCTGTAGGGGCACAACGCCAGACTGAATGGATCTTTCTGTTAAAACGTCCAACCGTTGAACGGTTAACGGCCATTTGCGTGATCGGACCCCTGAGTCAACAGACACCGGGCAGCCCAGAGAGCGCACAGACCAGCCTGCAGTCCTGGGAGAAGCAGTGGAACACGCGCTATTTGCAGGCGAGATCGCCGCTCCTCTCCGGGCAGCACCCAGTTACAGAACCCTTTCCCGTGCAGCTCCTCCGGGGCCTTGCTCTGCGGCGCGCAGCCCCCGCCCGCGCAGCACTCCGGCACGCGCCCCCGGCTCGCGATTCCTCCTGGGCCTAGAGCGGAAGGGGCAGGGCTGGGCAGCGGCCTGCGCGCGCTGCGTCGGTTGCGGAGGGGGCGTGGTCTGTTGCGCCGCGACGCAGAGCGTTGAGCGGTGAGGTCAGTGCGGCGCCGCTGTCGGTCCCTCCCGCTGCCCCTGGGTCTTAATCTGTCCCGTGGAGGTCCCACCATCCAGGCTCCCCTCCGCTGCCAGGCGGAGGCGACGCCTTCCCCCCCTCCGGGCCCCACGGCTCCCGGTCCGGCGGGAGGGTGGAGAGCGCGGCCTGACGCTCCTCAGGTAAGAACCGGGCGCGGGAAGCGGCGCCCTCGCCTGGGGGGCGCGGTCGAACGGCGGTGGGGGTGTCGGCGTTCACTATAACCCGTTATGTTGTCCTGCTAGCGTAACCCGCATTGCGTAATGCGGCCGCGGCCTCAAGGAGGCTACGTATTCTGCGCGGAGACGTGTGTCTCAGGCTGCGGCCTGTTGCGCAGACGCTGCGTCCAGTCCGCTTTCCTCTGAGAGGGGCGCTCTGCTGCGCGCAGAGCAGGAGGGGCCCTGTGGGCCGTTCGCGCGGCCGGCGGGCTGCGTAGGTGGTGCATGAGAACGGGTAAGGGGATCGGCTTTCTCTGCGGTTTACGCAGTTCGCGCAGTTGGTGGCTGAGTATTCTGCGGAGGACTACGTGGTTTACGTAGGGGCGTCTCTGGCCCTGTTGCGCCGATTGCGGTGGGAATTGGGGGCTGAGTTTGCGTGGGAGACAGATTCCGCCCTATGAGTGGAAGCTACGCGATTTGCGTAGGTAATGCTTTCTCCCGCGCGCGGACCGTGGTTTACGTGTGCGGACGGCTGTTCTCTGGAGAAGCCGGCGAATAGGGTCGGAGCGTTGCGGCCTGTGTATCCTCATGTATTTTTTAGGGTGTGCGCTGTTTGCGTAGCAGCGTCTGGTGAGTGGGGGCGGGAAAGCTCTTCGGTGCGGGGTTTGCGTGGGGGGGCCGTGTGTGAGAGGGGCTGTTGCTGTTTCCGCCGGTGCCGTTGCGCCCTGGCGGCGGACGGGCAGCTCGGTACGCGCATTGCGCAGTGTACGGGAGCGGGGGCCTTGGGGCGGGGCGGCGGAGCTGATGGCACTTCCTGTCGCCGCCATTTTGTCATCTAGCAGGAGGAGGAAGCGGCGGCTCCTGACGGAGGCAGCGGCCCGGCCTGGCCCTGAGGCCTGTGGTGAGTGAGGCGATCATGCACCCCACCCTCACGCGCTCGCCCCGCCCCGGCTCTGCCGAGGGCCCCGCGAGCACGGACCCGGCAGCTTCCGTCGCTGCCGTGGGACAGCCGCGTCCCTGCGCCGTTAGGCCCGGGCCGCCGCCACCCCCGCGGGGTGGATGCGGATAGATCGGGCCTGGCTCGTCATGGAGCTGAGTCTCGGCCGCCCCTGCACTGCCAGCGCTGGCGGGGGGGCCCAGTGATTGGCCGGGCCGCTCTCTGTGGAGAGCCGTGGAGGTCCAGGTCACTGGGGACAGAGCGGCGGTGCTGGTGCAGCAGCAGGAAGCGGCTTGGCGTTAGAACCTGATCGCCGTAACGGTGTGACACAGCTCGCCTGGACTGCTTGTGCTCTGCTGTCCCGCTAGCAGTAGTAGACCGAGGGTCCTCGATGGGGTGCAAAGCAACTGTGGCACCAGCTGAGTCCCGTAAACTGGATAGAGTTGCATAAATCGATTGCCAGTCCTTTGGTCATTGCCCTTTGGTCCAGCGAGCGTTGTAGACAAGCCCTGGGAGTGGATGCATAATGGGGAGGAGGCGAGGGAGTTCACATTGTGCCCTCAGTGCATATCTCAACCACATCTGCAGGTGCTCTACTGTTCCGTAAGCACCCGCAGACGGAGGATCCTCCACATATTCCGGTTTGAACGTGCCTGATTGGAAGAGAGACTTTGAGGAATGCACGTTTTTGGTGAATCTTGGCTTTTTTGAAAGGGCTGTAACTTGAATTCTGGTGTACTTCAAAGAGTATGAATTGTCTCTGCTTACTACACTGGCTCTCCAGTTTTTGTCACTTTTGCAGTGAAGAAAAACAAGCGTTTTTAAGTTATAGCTGCTATATAGTGACTATAGAAACAGTGGAACTGACTAGTGTATTTGGTACATTTTCTATAGAGAATTTCTTAAATTACTGGTTTTAATTTTAAATCAAGTAACAGTAGTAAATTCAAAAGTATGGTTAATTTGAAGACTGTCCATTTAGTGTAGGGAAAAATAAGTAATGCTGTTGTGAACTAGATAATTTCAAGTGCCAGTTAAGTTAAATACGAACATTTACTTCCTTCTATAATTCTCTGCCCTCTCAAAAAATGTAGTTGATAGCATCTAAGTGTCTGATTTCTTGAAGGAATAAATAACAGAATTGTAGGATTGGAAGGGGCCTTGAAGTCACTTTTGCCTAGACCATCCCTGACAGTGCGATTTTTTTTTCTAATATGAAAACGTGTGCTAATATTTTGTTCTTGCCAGCAGTGCTTCTTGCACTCTTTTCCCCATCCTAATTGTTGTTTTGTTTATGGGATGTTCCTTGAGTTTAAACTGTCTTTTCGACTTCCTGTTAAAAAGGTTGGTCCATATTTTGGAAAGGGTGGCTGAGAGTATGACAGGAAAAGAAAGCTGACTGTCTCTACTGACTATTGTGTGGAAGAAGAAAAACTTCTTATTTTAATTAGCATATTCAGTAGGTGAATTCTAGTTCTCATTTTGATCATGGCATTGTGATTGACTAGTGAAATCTACTTAAAAGATAATCAGAGAAGCTAGATCTTGCACTGTTGGTAGTGTCTAAAATTCCCCTTTCTTATAATGTATTTTCATAGTTCCAATCACTGTTTATATAAAAATCTAAAGACTATTTTGCTTGCTTACTTTTTTAGTATATATTTTTTTCTTTTCCTGCTGCTTGTTAACCACGTATCTGTCCTGGAATTGGATAGGTGTTTCAGCTTTCTTTTAAATTTTTCTAATATTCATGCTGTGTACCTAAGTAGTAGTGTCTTATAGGTAATCTTCAAACTAAAAAGTGTCAAACTAGGTGTAACTTAAACAGATAACCATAAATTAACTTTCAGTAAACCTTATTAGATTTTTTTTGCAATGGTAAAGTTCTTGTTTAGCAATGCTGTAGAAAGACTTGTTTTTAATTTAAAGTTTTAGTGTTCAGACTTATTGCACGTGTTATAAAAACAGAGTGGAGATGTGGAAAACAGCTGGAAAAAATAGTGCATTTGTTATAGATATTTGAGATAAATCCTGTATTGGGATGGAAAGAATTAAATTTGGCAAATACATGGCAAATCTTTACTAGACAGTGAAGATCATGAATGATCACCAGTGGTTGTGCAAGATATGGCTGCACGGTTGGTTAGTGTTCTGTTACATGCGTGTAAACTTAATGCTTTAGGCTACTTTGGATGTTGGGTTCTCTGTATTTGTAAAGCTTCAATTTAAAAAAAAGTTTTTATAAATGCTGGCTTTAAACTGTGCTCAACTTCACCTGGTAGGATATCTTTGAATTTTATAAAAATGAAAATCCCATCCTACAAATGCTTAAGCTCTGACTGTATGACTAGTTTGACAGTATGGAGCCTCTTTTTATTCAAAATTTATAGTCTAGCGAAGTGGAATAAAATCTGTCACTATTAAACTTATGTCAGTGTTACAAACGCTTAGTATTACAAAATGTTAAGTTCAAAATTGTGACTTTTGTTTTTATACATCTTGCAGCTGTTAACATGATTAAACATTTTAAATAATTACCATCCATGAGCAAAAATGAATTATTACTGTTGTATTCAGTTATTGAAATTCATGTATGGGATCTTGAAGTCATTCAGAAATAAAATACCAAAAATAGATATCTCATGTCAAGCTGTCCTGTTGAAATTTCTAATCTGAGAGTGCCAGAAGAAATGAAAATACTGTGGAAGAAAACAAGTCCTGAGTTTGTAAGCAACAAGTCGGAGGCAGTTTAGTCGAGCAATTGCAAGGGAAGACTGCAGTTGGACAGGGGGTCACCCTTCCTTAGGCAGATCTTCAAAGTACAAGCAGTAAAAGACACATATACTTTCCCGTTACATACATCATCGGCTAACGGTTATCTATTTGTTTATACAAATTCCTTCCAGATGCTTCCTTATCTCAAGGTTCCTGCTTAAGTCAGCATTCCATCCTTATCTTCTAAAGAGAAGCGAAGGCAGCATCTCTTACAACTCTCTGGTGATTAGGGTTAGGGTTAGCTTGTCTTTTGCTCCATTTTCTAACAAATCTGAGATGGCTATGCAGAAATCCCCTTTTTCCCTTTCCCTGCTTCCACAATACTCATTCAAAGTCAGCAGATGCCATAGCAATTAACTGTCCCTACTTTCATTTTTTTATCCCAGAGTGTATACTTGTAACCATCACTATTGAATAGTTCACCAACTGAGTATTTTAACATGACTTTTTAAAAATTGAGGCAGCTGGCTTGCAGTTTAACTATTGTTGGCAAAAAAACCCCCTACTTTTAGTACAAATTAATAGTAAAATGCAGGTGTTCTGCAGTTGTAAGTGGAACGAGCACATGGAGAAATTAGTCATATTTTTAGAAAATAATGTTGTAGTCATAATGTGTAGAACATAGTTATTTAATTGCAGTTGAATAAATGTTTGTTTTTTCCACTTCAGCAGCTTAAGCAATGGAACATGAACTTCTCTAAACAAAATCTATTGTGACTGGTTTCAATAGTTAATAATTTGGATTAGTCTGAGAAATGTATAGGCAAAGTGTAAAAGTACTTCACCTTATTACTTGAGATGTGCTGCCACCTTTCTGTTTGTATACGGCAGCTGTAAAAGGCTGTTGAAAAAATGTAATCACTTATCCAGTTGCTAGAACAACGTCCTGTGTGGGTGGATCCCTGTACTTGTACAAAGGTATGCTGAAGTCTGTGGGGTTGCAGGAGTCCATTGTGCAATCTCGTGCATAGATAGTATCTCACCTGTCCTTTCAAATCTCTTGAGTAGATTTAGTATGTGTGCAGAACAGGTGTTCATTACAGCTTTGGTATACTCTCTACTGTAAAGCTTTCTTTATCCAAGCCGTATTTGCTTCATTTTTCTTTACAAACTAGTTATCTTTTGTCAGTAATGATTGTAGTCAAATATTCAGATGAATGTGGATGTCTGTAGGTATCAGTGCAAGATCTCTGTGTAAGCTCAAAATCTTCTCTCCCACAGACAGAAGTTGGTCTAGTAGCAGACATTACCTCGCTACCTTGTCGTCTTGGCATTAGTGCTTGTCTGCAGTTACTGTAACACTCACAGTGAACCTGTGTTTCCTCTAGTCTTTTCCATCAATGTGTATATTTTTTCCATCTATGTTCAGAACAAATATTTTTTGTGCACAGAAGCATATGTGAATGTGCACCACCAATAGAAACAGCCTACCTATGGGTGCTCTGTTAATCAGATGGGAAGCGTTTGAATCTCTCCTGAATGGCTGCACTGTACATAGCTTATGGGAAAACATTTTCCATATGAGAAGGTTAGAGCATTTGCAAGTATAGCATGGTATCTGCTGCAAGGGATGTGAATGGTTAACCAGTTGGCATCACCCTTACCCATACAAAGATGCTTACTGGTTATGGTTAATCAGTGGGACTGGAGCAGCCCCTTTGCTCATCACGGGCAAGGGGCTGCTTCCGCCCAGCTGGAGTAGCTCCTGCCAGGCCTTGTTCATGTAGTTAACCCATTAAATATTGTTTATTGGGTTAACCACTTATGTGAGATTTTACATCCCTATTTACTGCCCATTGCAGTTATTGGAGAGTGTCAGGGTCTTGGTAAGATGCACACTGATAGTCATGCAGAGTGTAGTCCCCATACGAAGACACTTGATTTTTCTTGGGCTGTGACATTGTTTAAGGGTGATACCCTGTTTGGACACAGACAACCAATTTATTTTATGCAGTTTGCAGCAGATATTATGCTATACTTGCAAATGCTCTGACCTTCTCATGTGGAAAGTGCAGTTTGCATACATGTTCTCATCAGGAGCTAAGGAGGAGCATTCCAAATTAGATTAGAAGCTGACTCAATTGGTTATTGGGAAAGGCAGTAGTGAGACCCCTGAGAGGAAAGGGAGGCAGGAAGCTTCCTGAAGTCAGTTGGCAATACAAATTGAACCTCTAAAATCTGGGACTCTCTGGTCCGACAACACCCGTGGTCTGGCAGAATCACGGATGTGGCTTGTCCAGAGAGCCATGGCTGGCCAAGTTCAGAAGTGCAACCCAGCTTGGGCTGGCAGTGAGGAGTGCATCCCCAGCTGGAGTTGGAGACAGCAGGGCCAGCACTTGGGGCACAGCTGAGGTTGTTGTGGTAATGAGCACAGCCCTGCCTAGGGCTGATGCTGTGGGGAATACAGCCTCCGTCAGGGTTGGGGGGAGATGCAGCACCGGTCAGGCCTAGCAGCAGGGAGCACAGCTCCAGCCAGGGTTGGAGGCAGCACAATCAGTAGTTAGTGTAGTCCTGGCTGGCTCTGGTGGCAGAGAGCACAGCCTCAACCAGGGCTAGTCAGCGGGGCCAGCAGCTGGGTGTGCAATCTGGACTGGTGCTGTAGGGAGTACATCTCCACCCGGGACTAGAGGCAGGGGGCTGGCACGGTGGAGGGGACAGCCCTGGTCAGGGCTTGTATGGTGGAGGGCTGGAGGCAGGCAGCAGGGAGTGCAGCCCTAGCTGGGAGCAGAGCCTACAGCTGGGTTGGGAGCCTTGACTTTTCTTTGTCTGGCAAACTCCGTGGTTTGGGACCAATCAGGTCCTGAGGATGATATTTAACCTGTACTCAATACGGGTTTTGATTCCTTGGGCTCCACTGTCCAGTGGAAGATGCAATATTGACAGGATCTAGAGGGAACTGTGTCTAGATTTCTTCAGCAGGAGGATTGTTTTTTGGCAACCACCCTCTAAGTGGCGGCAGAAATGCACAAATCCCAAACAGGTATGGGGAAAACTGGTGGTGCTTTTGTCACTAGAATTTTGTCTATGACCCCGCTGGCCTGAGACCATTTTCATATCCACTTTCATTTAATTTTCTTGGTAGCAATGGTGTAAAAGCCCTAAGATGGGATATGGGACACTTGTTGGGTGTCCCATACAATCAAACAAGTTATTGGAAAGCACTGGACTCAGTTTTTTAATTTTAGAAGTGAAGACAGCTACTAGGGGAAAGACTGTTCTAGATCTGATTTTTGACAAATAGGGAAGAACTGGAGAGAATTTGAAAGCGGAAGGCAGCTTGGATGAACATGATTATGAAATGGTACAGTTCATGAAACTCAGGAATGGGTGGAGGGAAAACACCACAATAAAGAAAATAGATTTTAAAAAAAGCAGACTTAAGCAAACTTGGAGTTGGTATGTAAGATCCTTGGAACGCAAGTTGAAGGGGTAAACGGTTCAAGACAGTTGGCAGTTTTTAAGAGACATTGTTAAAGGCTTGAGCAAACTATCACTGCATAGGAAAAATAGGCACTATGTCAAGAGAGTACACTAGTTTGTTAGGTGAAGGGAGAACAATTGTTCTCTAACCTCTAAGAATAGGACAAGAAGCAATATACTCAAATTGCAGCAAGAGCAGCTTAGCTGGGACATTAGGAAAAACTTCCTAACTGTCACGGTGGTTAAGCACTTGGAATAAGGATGTGAGATCTCCTAGAATCATAGAGCTGGAAGAGACTTCAGGAGGTCATCAAGTCCAGCCCTCTGTCCAAGGCAGGACCAATCCCAACTATATCAACCTAGCCAGGGCCCTGTCAAACTGAGACTTAAACATCCAGAGATGGAGATTCCACCACCTCTCTAGTAACCCATTCTTGTACTTCACCTCCTAGTGAAATAGTTTTTCCTAATATCAAACCTAGACCTCTCCCACTGTAACTTGAGACCATTGCTCCTTGTCACTACTGTGAACAACCTCCCTCCATTCTCTTTGGAACCTCCCTTCAGGAAATTGAAGGCTGCCATCAAATCCCCCCTCACTCTTCTCTTCTGCAGACTAAACAAACCCAAATCCCTCAGGAACCACAGAAAAGTAGTATATTTTAGCGATTATACCCTGCATCTGAATATACCCCCACACGCAAATATACCCTGCGTTTTTTCCGAATTGAGTGTAAAAAAAAAAAAAAATCGTGTATACCCTGCGTGTTATACTCATGCATGGGGTATCCAAGATTTTTTTTTCCAAACTGTGCCAGGGTATATTAGCTAACTTATGGTGCCGGGTGGGGGTGGGAGTGGGATTAGCCAGCCTAAATGCCCTGGTTCCTGCGGGAACTCCCTGCCCTGGTTCCTGCACAGCTGCCAGCCTTTGGGTGGGGGAGCACTCATCCCCCTGGTTCCTGCGGTTGCGCAAGAACTGGGGAATGAGCACTCCCCCTCCCAGAGGCTGGAGGCTGCACAGGAACTCATCAGGTGAGTAAAAAAATTGTATACCCTGCACCTGAGTATACACCATGGGAGGGAAGGGGGTTGTAAAAATACGGTAAATCTGGCTTAAGGGAAGCTCTGAACCTGTCCTCTCTGTCCCTTCCCCTCACTTTGGGGGGGCTGGACTGCCAGAAGAGTGAGGGGTCCCATTTGGGGGCCACATCAGTGATAGTTGGGGGTTTTGGGAGGAGTTTTGTTCTCACCTGTGTGGTTCCCAACTGACTTTTTTGTGGGTCCCCTCGAGCCAAAAAAGGTTCCCCACCTCTGCCATAAAGAAAACATTCCAATCTTTTTTGTTGGACATATTTTACTTGATTTTAAAATGAAATAAACCTGCATGAGAGTTAAAATGTTTAATCTGTTTAATAATTTAAATTAAACAGTTCTCACCTGCAGCATTAGCAAAATGACTTGGGTGTAATTAATGGTGAGTTTCTGTGGAAAGATTTGCATTGTCAGGTGATCCATGGGTTGTGCAGTAGAGAGACACCCCCCCCCCCTCACGCTTCCCAGGAGAGCAGCACAGCCCAGGGCAGGAGAGTTCAATCTTGGCACACTACTCTGGAAAGGTTGCTGACTCCTAGTCTAGGTAATACTTAGTCCTGCCATGAGTACAGGGAACTGAACTAGAAGACTGGAACAAGTTAAAAATTACTGATTATTAATTAAATGATTATCACTACTCATTTAACTTGACTCCTTGGTAACTCAAGCCCAAACATTTCTTGGCATTTCAATATACATACTTATTTTCCCAAAGCAAAAAATCTTAAAGTGAGCTTAAAGTCACTCTAGATGCTGTTCTGTAGCAGTGGTGGGCAACCTACAGCCCATCGGGGTTCAGTGTTTGCCTAATGAGACATTTTGTTTACCATTGCCCCCATGCATCAGTCTGGCTTCCATCTGCTTTTTTACCCCCCGACTGGTATGACTAAAGTAATATGCATGTAAAGCAAGCAAATGAAGTGGTGTATATGCTGATGGCCAATGCTCAACAAATAATGCAATCTACTCGCCTGTGGCGAGTAGATTGCAACCCGGAAGAGCCGAGTTCGGGCGATCTGTGCATGCACAGAACGCTGGACAGCGCGGCTGTCGAGCGGGGCTCGCTGCAGTTCAGCAAGCCCTGCTGATGACACACAATATTGGCAATAAGACTGTGCAGTCTCTCTGCATCCAATCTTATTAAAGCACAGTTAAGAAAGCCACCCTATCCTGGAAGAGTGTCTTGGTTACAACCATCTTGTGGTCCACTGAGATAAAGGAAGGCCATTCATGTGGCCTACTCACTAGCCTGCGTAACCCATTGATGTTCTAACAGTAAAATCCTTGACAGTTTTGAATATTTGACTATATATCATAGAACAGTGGTCCCCAACCATTAGAGGCTCCCAGGCGTCCGGGCGGTGAGGGCCACTCACACGCCAGGTGCCCGGGAGATGAGGGCCACTCACGCGCCGGGCGCCCGAGTGCCTTGTGCCGTGGGCCCGGGGCCGGCGCTGCCGCCCGAGCCATGCGCCTGGAGCCGGCACAGGTGCCGCTCGAGTACCGAGCGCCTGCATGTGCCCCGGGGCTGAGGCCGCCCGAGTGCCGCGAACCCAGCGCCGCTGCGTGTCGTGCGCCTGTGGCTGGCGCCTACTGTGTGCCAGGGGCAGGGCCGGCCCAGGTTGTCAGCGGGCGCCCACGAATGCCCCAGCGGGTGCCATGGCGCCCGCAGGCACCGAGTTGGGGACCACTGTCATAGAATACTGGAACTGGAAGGGACCTTGAGAGGTCACTGATTAGTCCTCTGCCCTGACGGCATGATCAAGCACTGTCTGGACCATCCCTGATAGATATCTATCTAACTTGCTCTTAAATATCTCCAGAGATGGAGATGCCAAACCTCCCTGCGCAACTTATTCCAGTGTTTAACCCCCTGACAGCTGGACAGTTTTTCTTAATGTGCAACCTAAACCTCCCTTGATGCAATTTAAGCCCATTGCTGCTTGTCCTATCATAAAAGCGAAGGAGAGAGATTTTTTTCCCCCTTCCTCCTTGTGAGATACCCTTTTAGATACTTAACTGCTATCATGTTCCCTCTGTCTTCTCCTTTCCAAACAAAACAAGCCCAATGCTTTCAGTCTTCCCTGATGGCTCATGTTCTGTAGATCTTTAATCATTCTTGTTGCTCTTTCCTGGACCTTCTCTAATTTCTCTGTCTTTCTTGAAATGTTGTGCCCAGAACTGGACACAATAGTACAACTGAGGCCTAATCAGTGCAGAATAGAGCGGAAGAATAACTTCTCATGCCTTGCATTAACAGGAGTGTTATGAGCATCCCAGAATCATGTTTTCAGGTGTGTGTGTGTGTTTGCAACAGTGTCACACTGTTGACCTGGTACACTATGACCCCTAGATACCTTTCAGCACTACTTCTTCCTAGGCAGTCGCTTCCCATTCTGTATGTGTGAAACTGATCGTTCCTTTCTCAGTGGAGTACTTTGCATTTGTCCTTATTAAACTTCATCCTATTTACTTCAGACAATTTCTCCAGTTTGTCCAGATCATTTTGATTTATGACCCTATCTTCCAAAGCAGTTGCAACGTCTCCCAGGTTTGTATCCTCTCCAAACTTAATAAGCATACTCTCTGCTAATATCTAAATTGTTATAGGGATGTTAAAATTAAGCAACTAATCGAATAATCAATGGAATTTCCACTGACTAATTGGTAAGGGCGCTTCTGCTTTGAAATGTAGCAAGAGCCACATGGCTGTTCCTACATTTTGAAGGCAGAAGTGCTGCATGGCATTCTGCCTTTGAAATGTACAAGAGCCCCAGTAGGTGCTCTTGTGCATTTCAAAGATTGAAATGCTGCCTGGGGCCAAGGGGCCATACTCAACTGGGCAAGTAGCCACAACTAGTAGCTGGTGGCTTGTGTGTTGGATACAGAGACTTGAGAGAGAGAGTTTATTTGAGGAAAAAGCATTATTAATCTACAAGAATGAATAGATCAGATTAGAAATATGATTATAAACAGAAGGCTGAGAGGCAACTCACCAACTCCACATTCTGCAGGCCTCTTTCCTCTGATCTCACTGTGAAATAGCAAAAGAAACCCCACCATTTGCTCAAGAAGCTCCCTGCTATAGCATGGGACCAAATCTGCATAGACAACCCTGCCCTCTCCGCCTCCAAGCCCTGATTAGAAAGAAGTATGCTATTTGCTACCCAAGATCCATAAACCTGGAAATCCTGGACATGGCCTCAGGCATTGGCACCCTTATTGCCACTCCTCAAACCTCTGTTACCAACACTCCTAGCTATCTTTGAGACACTACTGATGCTCTGTAATTTCCTCAGGATTTGAGTGATCTTCATGAAAACACTATCCTGGCCACCATGGATGCAAAAGCTCTTTACACCAGTAGTCTATATGAGGATGGACTACAAGCTGTCAGGAACAGTATTGCTGATGATGCCACGGCACACCAGGTGACTAAGCTATGACTTTGTCCTCACCCACAACTCTTTCTAATTTGGAGACAATTTATACTTTCAAGTCAGTGGCACTGCTATGGGTATGTGCATGGCCCCACAATATGCCAACATTTTTATGGATGACCTAGAACGTTTCCTCAGCTCCTGTTCCCTAGTATCCCTTCTCCGTGTATGCTACATTGATGCCATTATCATATGGACCCTTGAAGAATTCCACATGTATTTCAACAATTGCCATCCTATGATCAACCTCAGCCTGGACCAGTCTACAGTACAAATAAATGATGGTGACATAAACATTACCTTGTACTGGAAACTTGCTGCTTGTTGCTCATATCTACATGCTCCCATCCAGGACGCATCACATGATCCATTGTCTACCCCCAAGCTCGAAGATACAACTGGATCAGCTCCAATCTCTGACAGGCAAACACCTACAAGATCTTTATCAATCATTTTTAAAACTTAAGTACCCACCTAATGAAGTAAGGAAACTGATTGACAGACAGATGAGTACCCAGAAGTCACATACTTCAAGACGGGCCCAACAAAGAAAATAACACAAAGCCATTGGTCTTCACCTACAGCCCCCAGCTTACACCCCTCCAATGCATCATTGAAAACCTATTCTGGAAAACGACCTCTCTTTCACAGATCTTGGGAGACAGGCTAGTCCTTGCCTACAGACTACCCCCAGTCTAGAGCAAATACTTACCAGCAGCCACCACCACAGATACCCAGTAACCTATCCCTACCATAGACCCCATTGCCAACTCTGTCCATATGTCTATATAAGTGACACCATCACAGAACCTAATCACATAAGCCCCAATATCAGGGGCTCATATACCTGCATGTGCACTGTGACACATGCCCATGAAGTGCCAGCAATACTCCTCTGTCATGTATATGGGCCAAAATGGATAGTCTCTGCACCAAGAATAAATGGACACAAATCAGACATCAGGAATGATAGCACACCTAAACCTGAAGGGGACAATTTTAACCTTCTTGTATATTCAATAATGGATTTAAAAGTTGCCACCTTTCTGTAAAAGCAATTCATCACCTGACTACAGGGAGACAGCTGAACTGGAGTTGATTTATAAGTTCAGCACTATCAATTTAGGCTTAAATAAAGTTCTTGGTGGAATGAGGACAATCAATGTCAGTCATACCAGGGTACAAAATATATCGGAAGGACAGAACAGGTCATGCTGGTGGGAGGGTGGCTCTATACATAAAAGAAAATGTAGAATCAAATGAAGTAAAAATCTTAAATGAGCCAAAATGTTCCATAGAATCTCAACATTAACCTTTATTTCTGGAGCATTGAGGTCTTTGGCTTGGAGGGGCATCAAATGAGCACTGCAAACATATGTTATTAGCTTGGAACTCTCTTCTAAACTTCTTGGATATGTTTGCAACCTTGTCTGTGACCAACCTGCAAGCTACATATTTGAGAATTTTCAGTCATAGCTTTTACTGCTACTACTTGTAAATATTTTGCTTGGTGTGCATTTCCTGATATATCAATTTGTTTCTGTAAGGAAGACATTATTTTCTGTTGTCACAGAAGCATATACAACAGGACCATTGTAGATATTGCTCCAACCATCAATACTCAATTAACAATTTTATCCTCTAGACCAGGGGTTGGCAACATATGGCACATGCAGTCTGTGGTGGGAGCTCAGCCCCTCCTCCCGCACAGCCACAGGGCTTGGAGAACCTGCTCCGGCTTCTGAGCACACAAGAGGAGGTGAGATGAAGAAAGCCTGACAAGACTTGGCTCCCCACTTGTCCATCCCTGGTTTCCTCGAGAGTCACCTCAGCCCCCATCTGCCTCTATTGAGCAGCACAGGTACCCTGCAGCAAGCCGGGACAGCTCCCCCCCCCGTGGGGGTGAGGCCCTGCTCTTGCATGTATGCTGCTACTGCTCTGCCTCTCCTAGCCCTGCCAGCATGTGGGAGCGTTGGGATAGATGGAAGTACAAGGACCCTTCGCAGAGCTGTGGGATTGAGGGACCTGCCCCTGTGTGTGTGTAGCTGGTGATCTGTCTCCTTCAGCCCTGCTGGCATGCGAGGACCTGCAGGAGGTGGTAGTGGTTGGGGGAGGAGGGCAAGAACAGGCTGCTCTGCCCCTGGGGCCGGGCTGGGATCATTCCCAAGCAGCCACCACTGTGTGAGATGGGCAAGGAGGGATCTGGGGTGTCAAGGACTGTGTGTGTATGTGGTGAGGCGGTGGAGAGAGTGGGGGGGACTCTGCCCTGGCGTTGACAAGAGACACCCTGGTGCCCCATCTCTGCTGTGGGCAGCACAGGTACTGTGCACAGAGCTCCCCTCTCCTGCCCCCCCCTCCCATGGGAGAGATGTGGGAAGCGGGGGCTGGGGTGAGGAGAGAATTGGGGGCTGGGGTATGATTGGGATCAGGCTCAGAAATTATAGGATTTTGTGCAAGGAGCAGACCCAGGGGACTGCCCACAGCTTCACCTGTGCCAGGCATTGGGGCATGGATGGACAGAGCACAAGCCCAGGGACTGGGGTGAGGAGGTGGTTGGGGTGTGATTGGGGTCAGCCTCAGAAATTGTAGGACCTCATGCAAAGGTGCAAGGAGCCAGATCCAGGGGACTGCCCACAGCTTCATCTATGCCAGGCAGCGGGACACAGTTAGATGGACAGAGTGCAAGCCCTGCGCCGATGCAGAGGGAGAGCAGGACTGGCTTGCTCTCTGGGAGGACAGGGATGCCCAGGTCAGTCTGTTGCTCTGAAATCACCCCCTGTTCTAACAAACTAACCCCTCCCCCCAAGCTGGGACAGAACATCAACTCCTTTAGGATCCCATCAGGAAACTGAGGCCAGCATCAACCAACAGTTCTTCCTGAAATGCACTGAACAGCTATGCAGTGCTGCTTTCATACAGCTTTACCCCAGAAGTGTCTGCATCTCAGCACTGAGTCAGGGATACCTGCCACACTCCAGAGCCAGGTGAGAGATTCCTGTATAACCAGCCCCTAGTGTTGATGCTGCACAGTCCTTGGCTATCTGTAGCCTATGAAGCAGCCCTAAGAATCCTGCTATGGTAGGATGCTTGGAGCCAACATCTCTGGGAGAGTAAGTGAACTGGACAGTCATGGGAGTGGGGAGTTTAGGAGCTACCTGCTGGCCAGGAGGGAGCTGAGCTCCCTCCCCACCGAGCTGGGGGAATGCCAGAGCAGTGACATGCTGTTCAGGGGCTTTCCCCTCTGCAGTTGGGCGCAAAGCTAGGTAAGAGTCCCTCCTCATGCCCAGACCCCTGCACTCTAATGCCCCTTATTCCCCCTCCTGTCCTAGACCCCACACTCCAGCTTGCTCCTGCACACTTCCTCCTGGCCACACACTGAACCCTTCCTTGCTCTTGCTCCCTCCCCCCGGCCAGAAACCCTTCTCCCAGCCTGTTTCTGGACCTTACCTCCCATACAGACTGCACGCCCGCACTCCCTCCTGCATCTTCATCCCACCTAGATCCGGCATCCCTATCCCACTTGCTGGCAGCCTTGTCCCACACACTGAACCTCTTCTTTTGGTCCCCACCCCAGAGCCTAAGGGGGGGGAGGTCCACAAAATTCACTAACTACGAAACTCCCCCCAAAAAAATCTGGCCTATGGAAAGCCCTGAACCTCAGTCCTCCCTGTCCCCTCGCCTCGTGGGGCTGGAGTGCTAAATTAGTGAGGTGTCTCAGTTGGGGACTACATCAGTGAGGGTTGAGAGTTTTTGGAGGAGTGTTTTTGCTTCTCACTTGTGTTGTCCCCAACTGATGTTTCTGTGGGTCAGTGGCCTCTGACCCAGAAAAAGTTCCCTGCCCCTGCCATAGCCTTTTGTGTTGGGGACAAATTAATGTTTTACATTATTTAAAATGAAGTTTGATAAACTAACAGAGTAAAAATGCTGAATCCATATAATAATTTAAATTAAACCATTATCCTTAACTGGAGCACTAGCAAAATGGCTTGACGTAATTATGCAAACAGTGAGATTCCATTAGCAATTGGTGGTCTGCAAAAAGCTTAGCATTTAGCCAGGTGGTCCATAGACCAAAAGTTTGAGAGCCACTGGGCTTAGAGGGTGAGTGCTGCCCAAGCTGTGGCTCTGGGGCTGTGCAGTGGTGGGGGCAGCTGAGGGGAGAAGAAAATGTGTGCGGGGATCCCCCTGCCCCAAAGCTGTGTTGGCAGGAGGGAGAGAGCGCCATGGATTGGATCCCTGTGGGACCATGCCCACAGCAGGGCTGGATACCCTGGGGTTATCCCTGTTGCTATACCCATTTCTGTGAACCCCCTTGAGTCTCCCTGGCCCTAGCCCATGCTGGTGATTGCACCCCTCCTCACAAGATTGGAGCCAGAGCTGGCTTCCTGTGGGCAGTGGTGGAGCCTCAGGTCTTCCATGTCCCATCTGGCTTCCAGGGAAGCATGGGCTACTCCTCCCCTCCCCACAAGAAAAGCTGGAATAGAGCCCAGGGCAGGACACCAACTGGGATGTGCGATGGAGAGAGTGGCCCCCGTCCCCCGGGAGAATGGCATGGCTCAGGGTTAAATTTTGGCCCATCATATCAGAAAGGTTGCTGACCTCTGCTTAGACCAGTGGTGTGCAACCTGTTGGTAGTGACACCCAAGGGGGCTGTCTTGCGGTGTTTTGATCCAGCCGGCCAGGGGCTGGGCCCAGCCGCGTGCAGTGCTTTGGCCTGACCATTGGCGGCCCCCGCAGCGCAGGGGTCGTGAATGAAAAAAGGTTGCACACCACTGCTCTAGACTTTTCACACTATATGAAAGCGAAATCGAGCACTTTGTCCAGCAGTTTGCCTGTGGCAGCTCTCTTGGGTGGTCTGCATCACTGAACCATGTTCATGAAGTGTGGGTTCTCAGTCATACGGAATGAAGAGTATGTTGCATAATCTAACTGGGCATTTTTCATCGATTACCTCTTTTTGTAATCATCTGGTTTTTATTACAAACTCATCTATGGTTGTTTCCAAATGAAGTTAGTGGTGTGTGTGTGTGTGGTTTTTTTTTTTTTTTTTGGGCTACAGGTGATATACTGTGGCTGTGACATACATGTGACTCTGAAACTATAGAAAATGATGGTGATCTTGAAGGTGGATAATCTTCAGAATCCTATTTTGTTTGTTAGAATCCATCTTCAACATAGTCAATGTAGTCATTTTATTATTACCATATTGCTCATTTAGAATTACTCATAGCATTCACTGACACTCAGTACTACTTGAAAGGTCAAATTGTAAAAGGAAGATCTGCCTATTTCAGCTATTTTTTGGTCACAACTGCATCAAAATGATAGTATAGGTTGAACTTCTCTTGTCTGGGATTCTGGTCTGGCAACATCTGTGGTCTGGCAGGATCACTGATATTGCTGGACCAAAGACCTCCTGGACTAGAGGGCTGGGTGGCCATAGGGTTGGTCACAGAAGCCCTTGTGGCGCTGAGGAGAGGAGCACTGGTGGCCCCAGAGCAGCAGATCCATGGCAGCCCTGGAGAGCAGAGCTACGGCTGCTATAGGAGCCCGGTGATACCATAGTCCAGCAACACCGGGAAGTGGCGCCCCGGCAGCTCAAGAGCCATAGCAGCTGTGGCACCCCAGAGCTATGGCAGTGTTGGTGTCTTAGAGCCGTAGAATCCTAGCCGCTGAGGCCCTGGGACAGTGTAGTCCCGGCAGTCCCTAGGCATAGGAGCTATGGCAGCCCTAGGGTGATCGGAGCCTGAGGGCCCTGGGGCAGCAGAGCTGCAGCGGTGGGGAATGGCCAGCGGATCTGGGGGCCAAGGAGGTCTTCTGATGGAGTACTGTCAGCAGAGGGATGGAATTAACCTCCCCATATCTGGGAAACTTCCTCATTTGAGACCAGTCAGGGAGGTCCAACCTGTACCAAAGAGGAACAACTATATATTGTGTACAAACATGATACTTTAAGAATAGTCCAGAAGGAACACACATTAAAAACAAAACTTTTTTCCAACACACACTCTTTCTAATAACGCACCAAAAGGCTCACAATAATCACAGTCCACCACAAAGCCAACATTACACTTTTCAGCTACCCATCTAGGAGAAAGATTGGTTGGCTAAATAAGATTAAAGCTAGTTGTGAAATGTTAGCCATCCAGAAAGATTCTTTTAAAAACATGGCTTTTAATATATTATTTTTGTGTGTTTAGTCTTAAATTAACTGTATTTTGTCAATGAAGAATAAACTGCAAGGTTCATTTTGATAGTCTCAGCATATCATACTTCTAACAAAATAATATTTACAGTAGGTATTGAGATTTTTAATGAAAAACAGTTGATATTGTTTGGTTAAAAGGAGGAAGGCTTAGAAGATGTTGTAATTCTGTTAAGGCTTCTTTGACAAATATTGTCGCCCATTAATTTGGATCGATTTTGTTGATCTGAACGCCTTCCAAAGAATGTACTCTGAGTGCCACAAATGGTTTTGCTGGTGCAAAGTGTTGAGAGCCAAGATTCACAACTGCTCTATCCTCCCTGGTCCCTTGTAGTTTGTGGACGGTGACTGCATAAGTGTGGATGATTGGAATAGGGTCAAGAGTCCTGCTGTCAGATCAGGAAATGGTGGTTCAGTTGTAGTCACACTTCCATGCATTGCTGGCTCATTGTCAAATTGATATTGAACTTGTTTTCCAAATAGCTGAGTCTTTTGTAGCAAGTTGTTGACACAAAGATGATAGTTTTCAAAATGCATTTGTTGATTCTTTGCCGCCGCTAAACATTTTGTGTATAAATTGTCGGCTTTGATCAGGATATTGTTGATTGTTGTAGGAGTCCATTCATGAGGTGACTTGAAGCAAGCTTTTACTATTGTTGTAGCTGACATGGCTGTACGTTCTTTCCCACTGTTGTCTTGGAAGAGAAGTGGATCAGCTTGATGGAATCAGCCTCATAGAATCCTTGTACCTCCTCCCAGATCTGACCATCCGTTTGCTTGATGTGGTTCAAGACCGTCATGTTGCAGTATTGAGTGACGTAGCCTTGGGGAGGAACGTTGATCTCAACATCACAAAGGGAATTGTTGCGCTGTAGCCATCGGATTGCTGTGTAAAGTCGATAGACATCAACATTAAACTCGCGAACAATGTTGATGTTTTCTAGGGGCTCTGTAACGAGCACCAGGCCACTAGGTGGCACAGCACAGCTGCAGGAGCTGGCAGGGGTGACCTGCTGTGCGGGCCACAGCTGGAGGTGGCGGGTGCATGATTAGTAATAGCATAAATGAAACAGTGTACACATGGACTTTAACGGGACTGTACAGCACTGCCACTTTGAAGTACCCTTTCTTCCCTCTTTGCTGCCTCTGTCTCATAAAGGCAGTAAGGGAGGATATCGACTAGTCAAACTATCCGATAAGCAAATGCTTATCTGATAGTTGATTAGTCTTTAACATCCGTAATTTAAAGCTGTCTTTGTACCTGTCCCCATTTCTGTACTTGAGAAAAGTACAGGAATGGAATAGCGGAAGCAAACTCATGAAGGTTTTATTTCTTGTCTCTTTTAAAAATCTATTTTCATCCAGGTTGTATAAATGACAATGAATTGTTGGACATAAGGTGAAACTTCTTAGTGTTTGAGTCTTATCTTTACCTTCTATTTTCAGATCTGACTTTCCTTTTGGAAGAGTCAATAGTGAACAGTGGATATAATGGTTGTCTTAGCATTAAATACCATAGGTGAAAGTACAAAGAGCTCTGTTTTCAAAACCAGCTGCAAACATTATTTTAATGACAATGTAAGAGATGAAGTGTTCCCCGGGGAGGGGGGGGGAGAATTTTCCAGAGTGCAAATTTGCTAATAGGCAAATATAGCAAATTAGGGAATTTAAATTTTGATTAATCAGCTAATCCAGTAGTTGATGAAATATCTATCAACTACTCAATTAGTTGATAAGAAGGGAGACGCTCGCTATCCCCGCTGCACCTCCGCCTTTGAAATGTAGCTCTTGCTACATTTCAAAGGCAGAGGTACAGCAGGGAACCTGACAGAGAAGGCAGTGGCACAGCAGGAAACTCTGGGGGCGAATGGGGACTGCTGCACCTCTTCCTCTGAAATATATGAAGAGCTGCTCAACTAGTTGCTTAAATCCCTACAGCAAATACATATATAGAAAACATTTGTGAACCAGTCATTCTTTCTTTTCACAAACTGGCATATTTAATAAGTGGCTCTAGTTCAGTCACTGACTTTTTTGTATTAAAGATGTAGTTTAATATAGCTCCATTTGAGATGGAAAACTAGTATTATGTACAGTCCCATTTAAGTATACTGGTACTTAATAGGTACATCTAGCATGGACCTAGTAGTTCACTTCACTGTGTTGCTGCAAAGCCAGAGCATTTGCGGGTTCTCCATATTTATCTTAATGTTTGAATAGGTATTTGACTATGTAACAGCCTTTGACAATGATAGATGATGAAATTCACCGCAATAGTACTAGCATTGAAAACAGATGAGGTAAATCTCTTGGTCCTCTAGCAAGCTTGCTGCTAGTTTTTAAGTCCGTGGTCTCCAGCCTTTTTAAGCACAAGATCATTTTTTGAGTTTAAGTGCAATCCAAGATTTATCTCAAACCTGAATCCCAAATACCCAAAGGTCTCCTTTGTGAGCCTTCTCTGATGCCCCCCCACTTGCTCTGCCCCCTCCCCCATTCTCTCTCACTTTCACCAGGCTGGGGAAGAGGGTTTGGGTGCAGGCTTTGGTCTTGGATTAAGGGATTTGGAGAGTGAGGGGGGGCTCTAATCTGAGCTTGGGGAAGGCAGTTGGAGTGCTGGAGGGGGTTCTATGTGCAGTCTCTGGGAGGGTGTTTGGATGCAGGGGTGCTCGGGCTAATAGAGGAGCTTGAGGTGCAGGAGTGGGTTCATGATGGGGTAGGGTTTTGGGATGTGGGCTCCTGCTGGTCACTGCTTAACTCAGGTGGCTCCTGGTTGGTGGTGCAGTGGGGCTAAAGCAGGCTCACCCCTGCCCTGGCCCTGCATCACTCCCAAAAGCAGCCAGCAAACTCCATTCCAAGTCCTGTTGTGAGAGGGGAGAGCAGGAGAGGGCGGCACCTTGACATCCCTCCTCTTCTCCCCTGTTGTACACCGAAAGCGGGAGGCTCCTGAGGGGACAGCTCCAAGGCAAAGGGGCAGCTGAAGTGCTGGCACTTGATAGCCTTTTGGCCAAACCAATTAGGATCTGCTGTCAGAGGTTTCAGGATCTACCAGTAGATCCTGGTCTACTGGTTGGTGACCTCTGTTTTAAAGTCGTAAAATCAGACTTTAATCTTAATATTAAGAGGTAAAAATAAATCGGTTAATATAAAATTTCCTCTAAATTCTGCATGCAAGTCACTGTTGCCAGTACCATTTGATTAAGTGGGATTTCCCCCCCCTCCCCCATAAATCCCAGCTCTTGGAAGCATGAGATCAGGTGAGAATCTCAGCTTTCATTTAAAAAAAGGGGTGTGGTATGGGGTGGGTGGGTGTGGTTGTTTTTGAAGCTTTTGCTTAAACTGGTTTCCTGATTAAACCTAGAGAGCAATCTGGAGCAGACTTAAAGCCCACTAGATAAGTGGATCCCCCTCCCCTCTCTTTCCCAATGTTGTGGGGGACCTGACTGTCTTAAATGTAGTGGTGGTATCCTCAGTGGATTATGATCACTTTTAATGCTGGTATTTTAGGGTTGGGGATACAGGGAAATTAGTTGACTCAAAGCCTCACTGTGATCAGAGGAGAGAGTGAGTTGATGAGGCCTACATATGGTAGCTTTTGAAATGTGGTTGTAGGTGTCGTCCCCCCCCCCCCCCCCCCCCCCCCCGAGATCATAGTGTTCTAGTCAGGGCATTTAGATAAACAAAGTAGTACAAAAAGTCATTCCAGGTCTGGAATCCGGTCTCTGGCCTTGATTGGTCTCATGCCACTATCAAGTAGTTTGCTTACTTGGCAAGGATTTTCAATATTCCTGTTGACTGCTGTGGTTGGGAGCTAGTACACCAGTCTGGCTGTTCCCTCTGATCTTGTGTGGTAAAGAAAATGTAAAATAATAGGATTTAAAATTTTCTTATTGCTTTTGTGCTGTGCTATATTGATGCTGCTACTTCAGCTTATTATGATGTCAGGAGTTCATTTGCCACGCTATCCAAAGTCCAGTGAGTCATAAACACCTAATAAACCTTTTGGTGGTGGCCATTTCCTTTTAAATTTGACATTTTATGGCTGACTTACCAGCATCCTATTCAACAGCCTTGATTTCCTACAGTTTAGACTGGTCTTTGCATTGTATCTGAAAAGTTAGATTTGGGCTTTTATTCGTTCCTTATATTTCAGGGATCATGTAATGCCAGTTTAGAAAGGAATGTTTCTGGTAGAGCCTCAATGTGCTCTGGAGTCTTTATATTCTGCCACTGTCAAATAGACTTCTTATGGCCTAGCAAATTCCAAATATAGATTGAAGGCTTCCCTATTAAACTGTCCAATAAGGTGTCTAGTATTTGAACACCTCTTCCCATCAGAGCTCTCGGTAAATTCATATTCTCGCCGTTAGCTGAATTGCAAAGAGATTTTTTTTTCAGAACATCTGTGTAAAAAGATAGCTGATCTATTTGAAGGTTAGATCAGCTTAGATGAGTTACTTTCAAAGTCTCTTCTCTGAATACTAAGGGCATGTGATCTCTCCTGCTTAGAGCCCATTGCTTCATGATAGGGTTGCCAGGTGTCCAGTTTTGAACTGGACAGTCCAGTATTTGAGCTTTCGGTTTGGAAAACAAATTGAGAAAATATAAATGAGAATATCAATGTCCAGTATTTTCTAAATAAGATGTAATGTAGTTTGTGATGTAATGTCAAGTGTGTCCGCTATTTTTGTTGAAACCATCTGGCAACCCTACTTCATGAGTGGATTATGATCTGCTAGGAGGATTTTTCCCTACTCTTTAAATTATTTCTTAGTTCTTGGTATCAAATGAAGATTACAATCTTTGGTTCTATTGTTAAAATGTTACTTGTTATGGAAGTTTAGCTATTCTGCTGTGGAAGAACTTGACTAGTTTTAATCCAGCCAGTAGAACAACTCTGAAAGCCAGAAAAAACTAAATCCAGCTATTTGTCCATCTGCCTACAGAACTGATTGGGATTGGAAGACCATCTTGTTTCATTGAAAAGATAATTGGCACAAATCTTATTCCCAGGTAATCATTTTGCTAGAGCCATGCATCTCATATTGCTGCTCCTCAGCAAAGCAAAATATGTAGGGTCCTGGGTTGTTGGTCCTGATTTATATAGTACAGATCAAGGTGGCTTTGGGGGAAGGTTAAGGAAAGTCAAGAGATTGTGACTTTCCTCAGGTTACATAGGAAGTTTGTCTCATTTTGGTATTTGAACCCAGATTTCCTGAATCTTAATTCAGTGCATTAATTACAAAATCATTCTCCCTGTCTGCAAAATTTAATCTTTTCCAGGCCTATACATTGCTGTCACTAAAGCAGTAGAGGTCAGCTGCCTGCTTTGCTTGAAATGTGAGTGTTACTTGTTGCTTTGAAAACAAAAAATTCCTGGGAGGAGGGTAAAAGGAGGAATTGACATTTCAGAGTAGTTTGTTTTTTATTTTTATTGATAACTCAAGACTAAATATGTACAGCTGGCAGTTTAGCTGCAAGAGGCCATGTTAGCTTTCTTTTAAATTAAAAAACCCTGTAATTGCATAATGTCATACAACCTATACTCAACTCCACATAACCTTCGGAGTTGCACAATTTTCCTATGTAGTGAATCTGAGGCTATTAATTTCACAGTGCTTGAAAACATAATGCTTGATTTGACTGCCTCTATTTCAGTCTGGGGGGAGTGGGGAAGAGAACTTAACTCTTCAGCTTTGCCAACAAAATAACACCACCTTGACGAGAGATGGTACTGATAGTGTTAGTCCTGATCTACAGTAAAGGGGAAGGTTGAATCAAGAGATACAACTCCAGCTACCTTAATTACATAGCTGAAGTCGATGTACCTTGATTTGAGCGTGTCTGCTGTCCTTCACAGCAAAAGGACTTACAGGAGCAAATGCTCCTGTCAGCTTCCCTTACTCCACACAGGAGAACCAGTTGTCAATGGGGGTGCCATCTAAGTTTGATTTAGTGGGTTTTTACTAGACCCCCTAAATTGAACTCCAGATCTATCGTGGCAGTGTCAGACACTCAGGCTTCTGTCCTCTCCCCTTTGAAAGACCTGGGAATTTTTGAAATTCCACTTCATGACCAGCAAACAGGGAGAACTCTCATCTGTTCCCAGCTGGCCATGGTGGCTCCACGCAGCAAATATTATCCTGCTTGGAGCACATGTTGAATCTGCTGTGACTGTAGGGCAGGGTTTCCCAAACTATGGAATATGGGTCACCTTTACATAAGAATGGCCATACTGGGTCAGACCAAAGGGCCATCCAGCCCAGTACCCTGTCTGCCGACAGTGGCCAATGCCAGGTGTCCCAGAGGGAGTGAACTGAACAGGTACTGATCATGCGATCTCTCTCCTGCCATCCATCTCCACCCTCTGACAAACAGAGGCTAGGGACACCATTCCTTACCCATCCTGGCTAATAGCCATTTATGGACTTAACCTCCATTAATGTATCTAGTTCTCTTTTAAACCTTGTTTTAGTCCTAGCCTTCACAATCTCCTCAGGCAAGGAATTCCATAGATTTACTATGTGCTGTGTGAAGAACTTCCTTTTTATTTGTTTTAAACCTGCTGCCCATTTAGTTTCATTTGGTGGCCTCTAGTTCTTATATTATGGGAATAAGTAAATAACTTTTTCTTCTTCACTTTCTCCACACTACTCATGATCTTATAGACCTCTATCATATCCATCCCCTCTCCTTAATCTCCTCTTTTCCAAGCTGAAAAGTCCCAGTCTCTTTAATACCTCCTCAGATGGGACCCGTTCCAAACCCCTAAACATTTTAGTTGCCCTTCTCTGAACCTTTTCTAATGCCAGTATATCTTTTTTGAGATGAGGAGACCACATCTGTATGCAGTATTCAAGATGTGGGCATACCGTGGATTTATATAAGGGCAATAAGATATTCTCCATCTTATTCTCCATCCCTTTTTTAATGATTCCTAACATCCTGTTTGCTTTTTTGACTGCCGCTGCATACTGTGTGGACGTCTTCAAAGAATTATCCACGATGACTCCAAGATCTCTTTCCTGATAAGTTGTATCTATAGCTAAATTAGCCCCCATCATATTATATGTATAGTTGGGGTTATTTTTTTCCAATGTGCATTACTTTACATTTATCCACATTAAATTTCATTTGCCATTTTGTTGCTCAGTCACTTAGTTTAGTGAGATCTTTTTGAAGTTCTTCAGTCTGCTTTGTTTTAACTACCTTGAGCAGCTTAGTATCGTCTGCAAATTTTGCCACCTCACTGTTTTACCCCTTTGTCCAGATCATTTATGAATAAGTTGAATAGGATCGGTCCTAGGACTGACCCTTGGGGAACACCACTAGTTACCCCTCTCCATTCTGAAAATTTACCATTTGTCCACATGTTTGTTGACCCCTTCAAAGAACTCTAATGGGTTAGTAAGACATGATTTCCCTTTACAGAAACCATGTTGACTTTTGCCCAACAAATTATGTTTTTATGTGTCTGGCAATTTTATTCTTTACTATTGTTTCAACCAGTTTGCCCGGTACTGACATTAGACTTACAGGCCTGCAATTGCCGGGATTGCCTCTAGAGCTCTTTTTAAATATTGGTGTTACATTACCTATCTTTCAGTCACTGGGTACAGAAACTGATTTAAAGGATAGGTTACAAACCATAGTTAATAGTTCCGCAATTTCACATTTGAGTTTTCAGAACTCTTGAGTGAATGCCATCTGGTCCTGGCGACTTGTTACTGTTAAGTTTATCAATTAATTCCAAAACCTCCTAATGACACCTCAGTCTGTGACAAGTCCTCAGATTTGTCGCCTACAAAGGATGGGTCAGGTTTGGGAATCTCCCTAACATCCTCAGCTGTGAAGACTAAAGCAAAGAATTCATTTAGTTTCTCCGCAATGACTTTATTGTCTTTAAGTGCTCCTTTTGTATCTCAATCGTTCAGGGGCCCCACTGGTTGTTTAGCAGGTTTTCTGCTTCTGATGTACTTTAAAAAAACATTTTATTATTACCTTTTGAGTTTTTGGCTAGGTGTTCTTCGAACACCTTTTCTTAGTACATTTTGGCTTTTCTTAGTACATATTTACACCTTTGCAGTGTTCATGCTCCTTTCTATTTACCTCACTAGGATTTGACTTCCACTTTTTAAAAGATGTCTTTTTATCTCTCTCTGCTTCTTTTACATGGTTGTTAAACCATGGTGGCTCTTTTTAGTAGTTCTACTATGTTTTTTAATTTGGGGTATACATTTAAATTGGGCCTCTATTATGGTATCTTTGAAAAGTGTCCATGCAGTTTGCAGGGATTTTACTTTTATCACTGTACCTTTTAATTTCTGTTTAACAGTCTCAGTTTTGCATAGTTCCCCTTTTTGAAATTAAATGCCACAGTGTTGGGCTGCTGAGGTGTTCTTTCCACCACAGGAATGTTAAATGTTGTTATATTACGGTCACTGTTTTCAAGCGGTCCTGTTATATTTATCTCTTGGACCAGATCCTGCGTGCCACTCAGGACTAAATCAAGAATTGCCTCTCCCCTTATGGGTTCCTGTACCAGCTGCTCCAAGAAGCAGTCATTTAAAGTATGAAGAAATTTTGTGTCTGCATCTCTTTCTGAGGTGACATGTACCCAGTCAGTATGGGGGTAGTTGAAATCACCCACTATTATTGAGTTCTTTATTTTGATAGCCTCTCATCTCCCTTAGCATTTCATAGTCACTTTTACTGTCCTGGTCAGGTGGTCGATAATAGATTCCCTACTGTTATATTTTTATTAGAGCAGGGAATTACTATCCATAGCGAGTCTATGGAACATGTTGATTCATTTAAAATTTTTACTTCATTTGATTCTAAATTTTCTTTCACATATAGTGCCGCTCCCCCACCCACATGACCTGTTCTGTCCTTCCAATATATTTTGTACTCCGTAATGATTGTGTCCCATTGATTGTCCTCACTCTACCAGGTGTCTGTGATGCCTATACAGGCAGTCCCCGAGTTACGCGGATCCGACTTATGTCGGATCCGCACTTACAAACGGGGCCCTCTCCCTGGTCTCCAGCAGACCAGGGAGAGGAAGCAAAGCGGCGGAACACACGAGCGGCGGACAGCCCAGATGCGTCTGGGCTGTCCCGCTGCCCCAGTGCTCCGCGGCTTTGCTCCGGGTGCCTGTGGTACAGTAGCTGGGGCTGAATCAGGACGCCTGGGGCAGAGCAGCTTGGGTGCTGCTGGGTTGGTCCAGCGGCGGCGCTACTGGACCAACCCAGCAGCACCCCAGCTGCTGTGCCCCAGGTGTCCCCAAGTCAGCCGCTGCTGAAACTGACCAGTGGCTGACTACAGGAAGCCCCTGCCCGGGGCTTCCTGGAATCAGCCGCTGATCAGTTTCAGCAGCAGCTGACTTGGGGACGCCTGGGATTCTTAAGTTGAATCTGTATGTAAGTCAGAACTGGCGTCCAGATTCAGCCACTGTTGAAACTGATCAGTTTCAGCAGCGGCTGAATCTGGACGCCAGTTCCGACTTACATACAGATTCAACTTAAGAACAAACTTATAGTCCCTATCTTGTACGTAAACCGGGGACTGCCTGTATATCAGTATTCTCCTTTAACACGAGGCATTCTAATTCACCCATCTTATTTTTTAGACTTCTAGCATTTGCGTACAAGCACTTTTAAAAACTTGGCACTGTTTGTCTGCCCTTTTCTGATGTGTCAGATTCTTTATATGCAGGGTTCGCTGAACGGCAGTGGGCCCCGCTCGCCAGCCATACTGTCCCGCAATCTGCGCATGCGCAGATGGTTCTATGCATGCGCGTATTGCCCGAACCCGGCTCTTCCGGGTTGCAATCTACTCGCCATTGGCGAGTAGATTGCATTGTTTGTCGAGCCCTGATTATGTGAATGTTTGTTTTTTGTCTGATCTGGCCCATACTTTATCTTCTTCCATCCTTTCCTCCTGACTAAAACCTAGAAAATCTCTATCAGTAGACTCTCCTCTAAGACATCTCTGTCCAATCCATGTGCTCCTCTGCACCAATAGGCTTTCCTCCATCTCTTAGTTTAAAAACTCCTCAAGGGTACATTTCAAAAGGGTCACCAGGTGTTTCCCCAGGGGTGTCTTAAGGAGCCATTCACACATTTTTTGAATTGCCCTTGGTGACCAAGACTTCCTGAGTTGTCAAAATCGGTCCCCGTCTGGAAAAGGTTGGGAACCGCTCCTGTAGAGAGAAGAGACACTGCAGTCTCACGTCCACTCTAACGTAACTTTGATGTCATGAGAAATAAGATTGTAGGCTTGTTGGATAAGAGCTACAAACAGGATGTTCACTGGTGTTGTATGGAAAGTGGAAGAAGCTGAAGCAGGCATACCAGAAGGTGTAAGGGAGGTAACTGTCATTCCAGTGTTGTGCTGAAGACCTGTTACTTCTAAAAGGAGCTAGACTCCATCCTTGGCAGTGACCCCACTTTCCTTGCCAAAAGCCCTGTGGATGGTTTGGTGGGGCTAGAGGTGGCATACAGTGGATTCAGCCATGAAGATGAAGTTGTGGACAAGGTGACAGAGTTGAAGGATAAAGTAGCGCATATGACAAGTCAGGACGACTTTTCCATTCTGGAGGAGTCTAGCCAGTCTCAACTGTTTAGTGTAGACAAGGCCTTGGAGACATTAGGTCTTTGGTAATCAGAGAGGAAAAGGTATGTCTTGAGTTAATCAGTCCTAGCTGAGAAAAAGTAGAGTTAAGCAAAAATGTCAAGACCGGATTTTTGTTTTTCTCAAAGGCTACGTCTACACTGGCATGATCTTGTGCAAAAACTCTTTCAGAAGAGAGCGTCTACACTGGCATGTGCTTTTTGCGCAAGAGCATCCATGCCATTGTAGACGCTTTCTTGCGCAAGAAAGCTCTGATGGCCATTTTAACCATAGGGCTTTCTTGCACAAGAAATTCATCTTGCCTGTCTACACTGGCCTCTAGTGCAAGAACAGTTGCGCAAGAGGGCTTGTTCCTGAGTGGGAGCATCAGAGTTTTGTGCAAAAGGCACTGATTTCATACATTGGAACATCAGTGTGCTTGCGCAAGAACTCGGGGCCAGTGTAGACAGGCAGCAAGCTTATTTGTAAGCTTATTGTAAGCTTCCGGCAGCTGGTTCTCCCGTCTTCCTTCTCCTGAACTCCCCTATCCAGCGCGCCCCTCCACCCCCCAGCCATGGTTCCACTACCTGCCCTCCCTGATCTCTGTGGGACAGCCCCGCTGCCTCCAACCCTACCTCTGCTGCCCGCCCGCCTGCCTGGTTCTCCATAGGACAGCCCTGCTGCCCCCAACCCTGCTTCCGCCACCCGCCCGCCTGCCCTCATCTCCGCAGGACAGCCCTGCTTCTGCCGCCTGCCTACCTGGATTGCCTCAGGACAGCCCCGCTGCCCCCAACCCTGCTTCCCAGTGGCTGGTTCACCCACTACCTCCTCCCAGCCTGCTCTGCCCCACTCTGCTCCCCTCCAGGAAGCCACCAGGCACGCTGAGGCCTGGTATTTTTTTCCCGTACCGGGCCACAGCCCATAGTTTGAGAAACGCTGCATCAGAGGAACATTGCCTAGTGTTGATTTGAAGGCATGGGTTTAAAATTGCTATTGGCCTTACGTATGTTAACACATGCCTATTTGTACAAGTCCAAATGAACACTGTTCTGTATGAGGGAAACTTTCTAGGCATTTGTAGAAATTAATATTTAAAAGTCTCACAGCGGTAGCTGTGTGTGTTTTAGCATTTAAAGGTGGACCGAAAAGTTAAATGGGAGATTTTAAAAAATGCAAACCAATCCCCCAGTCAGCTTTTCTTGTAACTCATATTGACTTTAAAATAGTCAGACTGGTTTGGCTGCTCCCACCATGCTATTTGCAGGAGTAGTTTGATCTAGCCTTCCCACCTCCTAAATCCGCCCCAGTGTTTTGAGATTTTCCTCTCTCTTCGGGAATAAGATATACAGGCAGTCCCCGGGTTACGTACAAGATAGGGACTGTAGGTTTGTTCTTAAGTTGAATTTGTATGTAAGTCGGAACTGGTACATATTGTAGGGGAAACTCTAGCCAAACATTTCTCCAGAGCTCAGTTTTATTCTCCCACACCTCACTTCCCTCAGTCCTTTATTCTCAAGCTGAGGTGTCTGCTGGGAAAAGCCGCTCTGCGTCTCCCTGGTCTGCTGGGGGGGGGGGGGGCACTAGCTTCGCGTCTCCCTGGTTTGCTGGGGGGAAGCAGCTAGTGCGGGGTTGCCTCACCCCGTTTGTAAGTAGGGATCTGATGTAAGTCGGATCCATGTAACCCGGGGACTGCTTGTATTGCTATGAGTATCTGAGTATCTCTTTACCGATATAACTGCATTCATATTCTAAGTTTTAGTTTAACTATACTTCATAGTTAAATTGCTACAACTTTTGCTTGTAGACAAGCCACGTGAAAAGTCAAGACTTTGTTGAAACAAAATACAGGACTATGTAGCACTTTAAAGACTAACAAGATGGTTTTGGTTGTGACAATTTTCTTCCACTATTTGATCTGAGGAAGTAGAGCTTTCGTGGGCCAGACCCAATAAACCATCTTGTTAGTCTTTAAAGTGCTACATAGTCCTGTATTTTGTTTCAGCTACACCAGACTAACATGGCTACATTTCTATCACTAAGACTTTGTTGGAAACCCCATTCTTGGCATCTGCGTTGGCATGGTCATTTGGCTAACTATTTGTTTAAAACATTAGAACTGTTTTAGTTATAATATTATGTATTAAAATGGTGGCTTTTTGGATAATGGGGCTATCCTTGTGACTCTGCAAATGAGTGGGTGAAAAGCCATGTAACTCGATCTTTTTCCTTAACTACATTAGTCTTTTATATATTTAACGTATCACCAATAAAAAGATAAAGTGCAAGAGCTAGAAGCAACTTTGTTTATAACTTCTGGTACAAATATTATGTCTCATGTCTTGGTAGCACCTTGGAATCCCCAAATATGACTTGCCTCTGGTAAGGTAACTTTTACTCTTCGTTAGCTGTTTTGTTCTCTCTCTCCCCCTCCCCCCCCTTGTGGGAATTATTCTTTATTTTCCTCTGCAAGTACACATCCGTTCAAGTGTACTGCATGTTTAACACATCTTTGCCCTTACCCCTGATTTAATCTGTATTTTTCAGATGTTTTATTTAACCTGACCTTGGATTGCCCTTTGTTCCCAGGGTTCATTCAGTTCTTCAGAAAACCTTGCCATTTGAGAGTTGGTGTTCTTTTATAGCTAATCAATACGCTGTAAGTAGACAACATTCTGTTCCTGTGAACAAGGACTAATACTGTGGAACTAGGGGAAGAGAATAAAAGTAGATCTGGGTTGAGGGAGAATGAGATTAAATATAAAGTAACTAAGAGAACTAAACTTTAAAAATAGCTATCTTAAAACTAGGACTCATTTAGAAACTCTTTTCAGAGTTCTAGTACTTTACTTTATGCTAAAGATGTTTCTGTGAATTTTCAACTGTACAATTTTTGCATTTTCCTTCTGTTTCTCATTTATTACTTAGATTGAATTTTCTCCCCTCAGTTTTTCTTTATTGCCCAAGTCTAGCCTTTCATATTTTGAAAAGGGGACTTTTGAGGACCTCGGAACTAGAGTGGCAGGAAAGCCTGCACCTGGGAAGATTCCGAGTGTTATATTTCACTCGGAGGTCTTCTACCAAATACTTGTCAGGAGTGTAACTTAAACAGAACTCCTAGTGCCCCCTCCTTTTTGTTTTGAGGCATTCTGAGTTGTTGGCAATTAGTTTTCCAACAAAATCGGGAAAGTTAAGACCTGATCTGGAAAGTGTAGAGGAGGACCACTCTGTAGTTATCCAACTTCTATAAATTCAAAATAGAAAGTCTCTTTGTAGTTTAAGTGGTAAGTTTCCCACTATGTGTCTCTAAATCTATTTAAGTGCCCACTTGTGAATTTGTATTACAAAAGACTGATTACATTATGAGCTTACATTATGTGAATTTAAGGTTCCTTCTGTGCTGAATGATTGGCTGAAACTGGTCATCTGAAGAAGTGGGCTGTCCACGAAAGCTCATGATACCATCTACATGTTTTGTTAGTCTGTACAGACTTTAAAGACTAACTCGGCTACCCCTCTGAAGCTTTTGAAACATTTTGTCCTCCAACATTGTTATAACACAAGGGTCCATCTGCATTACAAGATGGAACTATCTCCTTAAGTCTTGGGCAAGTACATCTTTTTAGGATTTTTCAGGGACAGGTCCCATCAATGCAACAGGACTCTCTACTGCAACCTTTTTACAACCAAGATCACTTTTTAAATGTCAGGGCAAGCCTAGATCTATCCCATCCCTTCCCCAAGACTCCACCCCTTCCTTGAGGCTCTGATCTCTCCATTTCCCCTCCATCATTTGCTGTCTTCAGCCCTTACTCACTCTCACTGGGTGGAGTACAGGGCTATTGTCTCTCCCCCTTGCAAAGGGAGTTGTCATAGTCCTTGGCCAAGCCCTTCCTTTACGGGCTACATGGGGAATGGATTATTGTCGCTTAAACCAGGGGTGGGGAACCTAAGGTCTGGGGTCTGGTGTGGTCCCTGGCTTGCCTGGATCTGGCTCTGAGGCTCAGGGCTTCTCTCCTGTCCCTCCCCCTCCCCCCCCCCCCCGGTATTGGGAGCCTGTGCTGTTGCTCCAACCTCTGCCATCTTCCCCCCCGCCCCATGGGGCCGGAGTGCACAAAAGCTACAAGCCTGGCCCCCCCCAAGGCTCTAGTGTACCAGGGGAATGTCTGTCTTCTCAGATGGGGGGGCCACATCAGTGAGGGTTCTAGTAGTTTTTTTCCTTCTCACTTGTGTGTGGCCCCTGACTGATTTATCTGTGGGTCAGTGGCTCCCAACCCAAAAAAGGTTCCCCTCCCCTGGATTAAATATTTTCCCTCAGATATTACACACACAAAGCAGCTGCTGTTTTTGAATAACATCAGATTGTGAAATGAAATAGTGGGTAAAAAATCCTAAAGTGTCTACCACTCACCCTTCAGTGGGTTCTTTTTCCACAGTTGGAGCTGCCCTGAAAAAGCACTGGCAGCTCCCTTGCTGCACAGCACTTGCCTGTTGTGTCTGGTCTTTTGTCTGCAGCTCCTGGAAAGCTCCCTGGTGTCAGATGGGGGCTGCATCTTGTGCATGTGGCCCTCTTGCAACCCTCTGGCTACTCCTGACTCACCAGGGGTGCCAGTTCAGATTGTGGTTGGGCTGGGGAAGGCAACTTTAACAATTCCAGAGGATACTGAGGCCCCTGAAATCTCTAGGGATTTGGGGTTTTGTGTTTATTTTGTTTGTTTCTTTGCAAATAACTTAGAAATTAGCTGCTTTCACAGTACACAGAAATCCTGAAATATTTCCATCAGTAATAATTAAATTATTTACAGACAGGGAAAGCAAAAAAAAAAAAGCTTCCTGAGCAGTTGTTAGTTAAAATTCAATGATATAAACTTCTGAACTGGGCTTGTCACAAATGGACAAGTGAATGAATAGTTAACTCAACAAATCATGTCTGCTGTTAGGATAATTATTTTGTATATCTGGACATGTATCTTGACATGTGATATGGTGGTTTTTGCTGTTTTGTTGTAGTCATATTGGTGCCTGGATGAGAGTCTCACAAAGTGAGTGAAGTAATATCTTTAATTGGACCAAATATGGTTAGTGACAGACAACCTTTGGAACTCCTCAGAACTCTTCTCCAGGTCTGTGACGCTCAAAAGGGCTAAATCTCTCACTAACCAAACCTGTTCCAGAATAATTTTAAAAACGATATTACTTCACCCACCTTGTCTCTCTGTTTGGGTTTTAACAGCTTTAAAGCTTGAACTCTTTGTGTATCCACTTCGTCATTAAAAAATTATTGGACCTCCCTCCATAATTTCCCAACTGAAAATTATAAAAAAGATGAAAAGCTTAAAACGTTACACAAAGTTATAAAACAGAGTGCAATCCACCAAGCCTTTTTATAAGCCAGAGCAGCAGGGGTGAAGCATTGAACAGGAGATGGGGGGGGGATGGGAAAGAGCCTATATTGCCACTGAGTTCTTTTGAGTTTAAGTGCCTCAGAAACTGCAAGTAACAACAATCATACCTTAGCTTCAGATTCTCTCACTAGGAACCCCAGTGACTTCCAGAGGATGAAGGAGGTTTGCAGGTTAAGATGGGAGCAAAGAAAATTTCCTTATTATTAATCTTAATGAAAGAGCAACACTGCTCAGAAACCTTTTCAACAAAGCTCTCTGACCTGAGAAATTTCAGCATACTGATAAATACAACTTGTAATGAAAACATAAACAAAACCTGATGGTGTGGATAGGTCATTAAGAATTGAATGGAAGGTAAATGTGTTTCAACCAGCCAGAGGTCACCCATTGTGACTCATTTCCCTGGGGGCACATGGAAGAGCTGATTTCAGTAACACTCATTTCCTCTGAACCCACTTGCCTCACATTGGGACAGCAGCAACAGCTCTCCCCCTCCCCCTCCCACCCCAAAAAAGTGAGCAAAACTTCTGAGCCAGCCAGGGAAGGACAAGACCAACTGCTCATGGGGGGAGGGGGGGGGGAGGAAAGGGCAATTTAAAGGTCTCTCCCAACAACTCAGTGTTATTCCCCCCCCCCCCCCAGCCAGTAGCCCAGTTCCCCTATGGGGCTCTTGGGGGGGGAAAGGACAAAAAAAGGGAAGGTGACCCACACCTGCTCTTAGCACACACCCACATAGCAGGGTTGTTCCAAATCCCAGCCAGACAGCACATAGAGGGAAGCTGCGCGCGCGCACACACACAATTCTTCAATCCCCACCAAATTCAGTTTCCCACCCCGAGCCTCTTCCAGCACAGCCTGCCCTACCCTCTTGCCATAGGGCTTCTATGGGGGCCCCTCTGTCCCAGGGAGAATAGGGAGTTCCTCTCCTGAGCACCCTGCTGCTGCTCCCATCAGAGCAGAGGATTTACCTGACATAAGTGCCCCTCTGTCCTCCCAGACCTTGGCTGAGGTGGCTGCTGAGTTTTCCCTCTTATTTAACTGGCAGGCCCCAGGTAAGGTCACATGAGACTATTGAAATGCGCCCCCTCAGCATATCGCCCTGGGTAGCCGCCCTGGTTGCTCAGGTCTCAGGCTGGCAGTGCCTGCATAGATACTGTTTTTGAATTAAAAGGTGTTAATGGGACTATTAAAAGGCTTCATTATTGGCAGGGTCATTGTGCTTGTTGTTTGCTTATTTTTTAGATGATTGGGTGCTTGCACAAGAAGCTGTGCTTGGGCAAATCAGAATGGTGAAAGTTATGAGTAACTAGGTGCTTTTGGAAATTGTAGTGGAGTAAAAAGAATATTTTCTAAAAAAAAAAACTACTGGAGTAAAAGTCGTATCACAAATTACTTGAGTAAATTACAAATACTGAAAATGTACTTGAGTAGTGTAACAAAGTATTTCTATTTAGTTACTCTCCACCTCTGCTCTTTGCAGTCTGTTTGGGACTGAACAATCTTGAGCAGTTGTCATCTGCAAATTTTGCCATGTCATTCTTTACCCTTCTTTTCCAGAACATGATGAGCGTTTAATTGGTCTGGTCTCAGTACAGACTATGGAGAGGCACGAGTCACCCCTCTCCATTCTGAAAACTAACATGGCTATCCCTTTGACACTTTTCAGTCTGAAAACTGATAGGAAACAAAGGGGAGGAATAAACTCTTTTTAACCAGTTCCAGACCCATGGGGACACTTTCCTTCTTACCCCATGACAGTTTCCTTTGCCTAAAAGCCTTTGGTGAAAGACCTGTCTAGTGATCCCAGTGCTGTTTGTCAGAGGATGGAGATGGATACCAGGAGAGAGATTGCTTGATCATTACCTGTTCGGTTCACTCCCTCTTTGACACCTGGCATTGGCCACTGTCAGCAGACAGGATACTGGGTTGGATGGACCTCTGGTTTGACCTAGTATGGCCGTTTTTATGTTCTTATAACCTTGTGAAAGGCTTTCTGAAAAACCTAAGCACACTATATCCATTGGCTTTCCCTTGTCCACATGTCTGTTGACTGCCCCTTAATTCTAAAACAAAAGGAAAAAATATGTAGCATTTTAAAGACTAACGAGAGAGTTTATTAGGTGATGAGTTTTTGTGGGGCAGACTCATTACTTCTAGTTGTTTGGTCAGATATGATTTCCTGTAACAAACCATGTTGACTCTTCTCTAACAAATTATATTCATGTGTGTGTCTGATTCTGTTCTTTGCTATAATTTCAATCAGTTTTCCTGGTACTCAAGTTAGGCTTATTTGCCTGTAATTGTGAGGGTTATTTCTGGAGTCCTTCTTAAAAAATTTAGCCTCGCACTAGCTATTTTCTAATCATTTGGAACTGAAGCTGATTTAAAGGATAAGTTACAAACCACAGTTAGTAGTTCTGCAATTTCACATATGAGTTCCTTCAAAACGCTTGAATGAATACTATCTTGTTTTGGTGGTTTATTATGGTTTAGTTTTTGTTCTAAAATAAGGTGTAGATTTTTAATAGTGAGGATATTGGAAGAATTTCTTTGGGGTTGTTCTGGATTCTCTGCAAGGCAGTTTTTCAATGAAAGTTGAATGTTTTCTTATAGAACTACACCTGTTCAGAGGAAACATTTCAGAGAAATTCTGTGGCTTGTGTTACACAAAATGTGATACAAGTTCTCGTGTACATGCAGCACTTCCAATTGAAAGTGTGGCCATCGCCCGAGCACCGGGAGAGAGCATGCATGGGAGATAGATATCCCAGTGCTTTACATGATTCACCTCAATGAGGGGAGTAGCTAAACAGTGATCCCAGTGCTTTAACCAAGTTCACATTAACTTGTGGAGCTGGGGTGTGTGTATGTGTTTCTCACCCCTGAGTCAGAAAGTTACAACAGATCCAATGTAGACCTAGCCAGAGTCTCTTACCGCTCAAAGCTCCTCTCCCCTTTTCCTGGGATGCTGCAATAGTGAATGAGAGGAGCAAAGTGAGTCTCATATTCATTCAAACTCATGCAGGTAGGCACCCAGCCCCATGCCCTTAACATTTATGCATGTATGGGATGCCTTGGAAGGGCACATGATCACCACAGATTTCTGGGTTCCCACATTTTTCTGTGGGTGAGCAAAGAAATCTGTAGACTGTATGAAGCCTCAGAATTCTCCCAGGAGTAAGTTTGTAGACTGTTTTCATTCTCTATGTGGCTTTTATCACCCTCTTTCTCCCATTTCTTTCTTGACTGAATTTCAGTATTACTGCTTTCTCCTCTTCATCATTGTCTGGGGAGTATAGCAGGAGTCTCTTGTACTCTAAATCAGTTTTGGTCCCTTGTACTACAGCAGAGTCGGCAACCTCCAGCACCTATTTCCCGATGGCACACAAGGTGGGAGCTCAGCTCACTGTCGTGTCCCCCCCCCCCACACCACACCACACACACTTTCCGGATGCAGCCGAGATTTAATGTTGCAGCTCCAGCTGCACAGCTGTAGGCTGGAGCACCAACTCAGGCTTCCTGCTAGGGGGTGTGTGTGGAAGAGGTGCCCGTGAATCCCTGGAGCTGCCCCTGCCAGCACCAGGCTGCTCCTTGCGCTGTATGCAGGGTTGGGCAGCCCCATCCCCGTTGTCCCTCTGCGCCTGACTGGGCTGGAGGCAGCAAGGGGAGTGAGGCTGGAGCAGAGGCAAGATGTGAAGGCCGGGGGAGGGGGGGGGAGATACAATTTTGCTTTGCAGAAGCTGCACTTTCCTTTACTCCGAGTCTTTGCCTTCCTCCCCAACTAGCTATTTGGCTGCATTCTCACCCTCTCACCTTTTCTGCATTCCTCCACAACCCATCCTGCACACTCACTCTCTCTCCCCACCCACGCCATCTCTTGCCACCAAACTTCCTTCCAGACCCTGCCCTCCTCTCCCCATCTTGCATCGCTATCCCACTCATTGGCAGCTCTGTCCTGCACATTGAACCCCATCATTTTTCCCACCTCAGAGCCTAAGGGGTTCACAAAATCCACTAACTCTGGAACCCCAGAAAAGCAAATCTGGAGTATGGGATGCCCTGAACCTTAGTCCGCCCTGTCCTTTCCTCTCGCCCCGTGTGGGCTGGAGTGACAGAAGAGTAAGGTGTCTCCATTGGGGGCTACATCAGTGAGGGTTGGTGGGTTTTAGCATGTGTTTTGTGCTTCTCATTTGTGTGGACCTCAACTGATTTTTCTGTTTGTCAGTGATTACTGACACCAAAAAAGGTTCCCCACCCCTGCCATAAATAAAGAAAACTTTGAAACCTTTTGTGTTGGACATAATGTTTTACTTGATTTAAAATGAAGGTAGTTTATCAAACACGAGAGAGTTAAAATGCTTAATTTGTTACATTAAACTGTTTTTCCTAGCTGCAGCGCTTGCAAAATGGCTCGGGTGTAATTAAGAGTGAGTTTTCATTAGTAACTGGTGGTCTGTGGAAAGGTTAAATTGACCCAGGAGGACCATGGGGGCACATGGTGGAAAGAGCTTCTACTCCGCTCCTGGGAAAGTGGCTTGGCCCAGGTTAGGAGAGTTAAATCTTGGCATGCCCCTCCCCTGCACTACAGGGACCTACAGCACCGGGCAGCTTGATTGCAGGGACAGTTTATTCTATGTAAATATTCATGCTGTGCTGATCACCATAGTATCTGAGCAGCTTCCCATAGTGCATTAAACACTGTGACTACAATACTGTTACATGTTTTGTCCGGCTTACAGACTTTCCACCTCTATGGAAATTTTCTTTAAGTTATATCTTGGCCAAATTTAGGTGTTTGTTCATGGAAACAACAAAAGGCTTGTGCCTGATGAGCCTGCAACCCCCATTCCCAGATCCCAAGGTCTTTCTCTGAGGCACAAGAGTGCTAGAGTTTCTCAGTGAAACAGTAATAAGATTTTTTTCACATGTACAAAGCATTTTCCTAGAGAAATTTAGTCAGTTCTAGAGTTTAAGGGACCACCACATCATGTAGTATAGGGATAGGGAGCCTATGGCCTGCGGCCTGGAGTGGCTCAAGGCCGGCTGTCGCAGCTGGTGCCCCAGGCGGAGCGTGCGATTGGTGCCCCCACCTGCAGGGCCGTCAATGGTCTAATGTCATTGGCGGGTGCCCCGTGACGTTGTCATCGGGCAACGCCATAGGCAGAGGCCAAGTCCACTTATAGCCATGGGCCACCCCTGCCTGCCGCTTGTCTTGATCCAGCCCGCAGGCTCTGCCTGGTGGAGAAAGGAAGCAATTCTGTGACCTGTGGTTCCTCTCACCCTTGGCTCTGTTCCTGCGCTTCCTTGTGGGCTCCACCCCGTAGCTCCTATTGGCTGGGAATCACAGCCAATTGGAGAGCAGTGCTTGCGAGCACAGAGTGGTGCAATACCACCTGTGTGCACCCGTTCCTGGAGCTGCAATGGCTAGGTGCCACAATTCCAGGCCCCCCACCTGCCTCTTGCTCAGACCCTGGGCCTCCAGTAGGCCCTTCTTGCACACACACCCTCATTTTTGGCCCTACTCCAGAACTTTTGGGGGACTACAAATTCTGGGGGGAAACTGAGCCACAGCTCTCTCCCTCCTCTGTTGGGCTGGAATGCCAGGGCAATGAAGTGAGTGTGTCTCCGTGCAACAGTGAGTACCTGTGGGGAGGGAAGGGCAAGGTGTTGGTATTGGGGGGGAGGAAGGAGGTAATGGGGAAGGAAAATGTGAGGTAATGGGGAAGGAAAAGGTATGGGTTAGGATAGTGGGAAGTGAGATGGGGCAGAGGCTAGTGGTTAGGGGAAGAGGAGGAAGGGGATGGGGCAGGCAGAAGAGGAGGGCACAGCCTGGTTTTTGGCTTCGTCTGGGTGCATTTAGTGTTGGTAAGTGTCTGGTTTTCAGGACCTGTCAACTAAGAATGTTAACTAGCGGTTAATTGACTAGTTGATGGAATTTCCATCCACTAGTAGATAGGCATTTCCCCATTCCTTGTTTGAAATGTACAAGAGCCTCTGCTGGCTGACTAAGCAGGCTCCTCACAAGCACCAGATATACCTGCCAATGCAGGTGGTGAGCGGGTAGGTTGGAGCCAATACACGCAGGGTACCCTGCCTGTGCTCCACAGACCCACCTGAGCTACCTCAGAGGCACTGCAGCTTTGCATTTAAAGTGTATTAGGAGCCAGTCCAGCTCAGTTCCGGTTTGCACCGGTTCCGGAAGCTCAGACCGCTCACCCTGGACAGGGGCTGCCCGGTGACTATAGAACTAATGAGGTTAATCGACTAGTCAGTTAACCGATAATTAACATTCCTACTTTGTCCATCATGGCCCAGGCTTGCTGCTAACAGAGGGTGGTCCGCAGCAGTAGCCCCCATCCACGGGGGTCTGAGCTCCCCATGAACAGAGGTTGTTCCGGCATCCCATGGAACGACCTCTATCAGACGTAAGCCTGGGTCTGCCACACAGAGAGGCTAGTCCACAGCAGCAGTCCCTGTCTGAGGGAAGTCTGAGCTCGGCCCCCCAATGGATGGGGCTGCTCCATGACACATGCAGCAGTGTGGGGCAGCTGGTCTGCACGGGGAACTGGTCTTTAAATGAGCTTTCCTGGGGGATCGGCTCTCAACGCCCCCTCCCCCCCCCCCAGTTGCCTCTGATAGACAGGCACCTATACAGGGAGACGGGGCTCTTTGGGAGCAGGGCCAGGAGCACACTGGCTGCTGGCCCTACAGCCAGAGACTATCAAATAGTCATGTAACTGCTAAGATTTCCTGTCTATTCAATTGAACAACTATTCAATTACACAATATCTAAATCCCTAATAAAATTAACTCCATAGCTTTAGATTCACAGCATATACAGGGCCCTAACAAAAATGTTTTCTTCAAGACTGTCACCTGGCACATTTTCTCCTTTGTTCTGTCCAGGAGATAGCGCTTATTTGAATTAGATTACTGGCTAATGTAAAGGTAAGGTGAGACAAGGAACCTCCATCTTATAAAAGCAGATAATATTAAGCTTAGTTCACATACATTTAAAAGCATCTGCATCTTACTAAAATAGGTGTAATTAAGAATATCCATCCATTTTTTCTTTGAGAGATGTTACTGTTGGATAAAATGGCCACTCAGACACAGCTCAAGAGGATACACTGGTGCTCTGAGATGTTGTTGAGCATTCTCTCAGATGCTTGGCTCACTGGATCTTGCTAGGGTTGTCACCTTTTTAAATGTCACTTTTTTAAATGCTGGTAGCCACACACGAGGCCCCACCCTTTTCTCTGTCTCTTCCTCTCCCCTCCCAAGACTTCTGGGTATCAGCTGAGCCACGGCTGCCCCTTTGAAACTGCCACCTCCATGCGATTCAAGGGGGATGGGGAGCCCATAGCATGGAGCCCAGGGTCAGCAGAGGACAGAATCCCCCACTGACCCTGGCCTCCATGGCTTTGAAATGCACAAGAGCCCCCACTGGAGACACTTGTGCATTTCAAAGCAAGCTCCTGCTGGAATTCCACATTCTTCCTTTGAAATGGGAGCATGCAGAAAAACTGTCCCCAGCTCTCACTGAAGTAGCTCCAGCGAGGCCTGCTTGAGAAGGGGCCATCTCCTAGAACTGGAAGGAACCTTGAAAGGTCATCGAGTCCAGTCCCCTGCCTTCACAGCAGGACCAAGTACCGTCCTGACTGATTTTTTTGCCCCAAATCCCTAGATGGCCTCCTCAAGGATTGAACTCACAACCCTGGGTTTAGCAGGCCAAGCTCAAACCACTGAGCTATCCCTCCCCCCCAAAGAGGCTAGGGACACCATTCCTACCCATCCTGGCTAATAGCCATTGATGGACCTAACCTCCGTGAGTCTGTCTAGCTCTTTTTTGAACCCTGTTAAAGTTCTAGCCTTCACCACATCCTCTGGCAAGGAGTTCCAGAGGTTGATCATGCGCTGAGTGAAGAAAAACTTTTGTTTGTTTTAAACCTGTTGCCTATTAATTTAATTTGGTGATCCCTAGTTCTTATATTGTAGGAATAAGTAATTAACTTTTCCTTATTCACTTTTTCCATACCAGTCATGATTTTCATAGAACACTAGAACTGGAAGGGACCTCGAGAGGTCATTGAGTCAGTCCCCTGCCCTCACAGCAGGACCCAGTACTGTAGACCATCCCTCATAGACATTTATCTAACCTACTCTTAAATATCTCCAGAGATGGAGATTCCATGACCTCCCAAGGCAACTTATTCCAGTGTTTAACCACCCTGACAGGAAGTTTTTCCTGATGTCCAACCTAAACCTCCCTTGCTTCAGTTTAAGCCCATTGCTTCTTGTCCTATCCTCAAAGGCGCTAAGGAGAACAATTTTTTGTCCCTCCTCCTTGTGACATTTTTAGATACCTGAAAACGGCTATCATATCTGCTCTCAGTTTTCTCCTTTCCAAACTTAAACAAGCCAATTCTTTCAGCCTTCCTTCATAGGTCGTGTTCTCTAGACCTTTAATCATTCTTGTTGCTCTTTCCTGCACCTTCTCCAGTTTCTCCACATCTTTCTTAAAATGTGGTGCCCAGAACAGGACACAATAGTCCAATTAAGGATTAATCAGCGCAGAGTAGAGTGGAAGAATGACTTCTTCTTCGAGTGGCCCCGTGGGTGCTCCACTCCAGGTGTTGGGTCCCGTCCCGGCGCCGCGAATCGGAGAGCTATCAGTGCCGTGGTCTGCCGGACCGCGCATGCGCGGCTGCCTGAGGCGGCGTTCGCGCCTTTGATGTGTTGTGCGCGGCCCGGCTTGCTCAGTTCCTCTCAGCCGCCCTCGGTCGCGGACGAGAGCTCCTTCTTGTCAGTTTCATTCCAACGGTTTTCTCCCAGAGTCTTCACATTTGGTAAATAGTTCAGAACTCTTCCTTCCTTACTTTTGCGTTAAACTGACCAGTTCTACCAAAAAAACAAAACAAAAAAAACCCAACAGTTTTTCTACAGACTTCGGACAGTTTCTGCGGCGGCCCGAGGGGGATGGGCGTAGGAGAGATTGTACGTGTCAATTTCTCTCTCCCCACTACTTCAGTATGCCGGCGTCCCCCAGTTTTAAAAAAATGCTCAGTCTGCCGAGAACCCATGCCAGCTTCCGACGAGCATGATTCCTGCGTCAGGTCCTTGGGTGAGACGCATGTCCCCCAAAAATGCATCCACTGCAGCAAACTGATGGCGAGGGCTCGAAAGGATCAGGACTTGCGCCTGAAGCTGATCCTTTATGGAAAGGCGCTAGAGTCTGATGCCACTCCTGCCTCCGGCACAGCAGCCCAGAAACGGCGGGCAACGTCTCCCGGGACAGCCGTTACAAAAAAGACTAAGGTGTCCCCAGATCGATTGTTCCCAGACACCACCAAAATGAGATGCCCTGACGAGGCATCTGGGTCAGCAGCCCCAGGGCAGAAATGGGTTCCTGGACAGACGAGACTGGCACCAGCTCCTAAAACCGCGCAGAAGCCGGCATCGGCAGGAGCGCGAAAGCCGGCACCACCAACTGCCACCCAAGTGGCGGCGGCGATTTTAAACCCCTTGGTGCTGAGCCGCCAAGTCTCTCAGGCAGCACCGCGGGCTGATCTGCCGGCACCGGGCTCTTCCTCGGCACCGTCCACACTGCCCCCATGTGGCGATACAGAGGCATTACAGCCGCATGCGGCACCGAGCTCTCCACCAACAGAAGAAATTGACAAGGCTTCACTGCCTTGCAAAGCCGCAGAGAGAAACTTACAGGGCGCTTTCTCCATAGCCTACCTTCTCTCCAGGACCGTCTCCTTCTCCACCCAGGTACCGAAGGCACTGGGACTATAGCCTTTCTCCATCTTATCAAGTGCTTAGAGGACCTTCCCATGGGGACACGGTCTATATAGAAACAAGATGCCCCCCATCACGTTCTCGCTCCCCAAGGGGGTCATCAAGGCATAGATCACCTAGGCGGTCGCCACGGCGGATCTACTACATCCGCAGTTCAGGATCCTCCAGATACTCCTCACCAGCACGGTCTGACCGTTACTATGGGCACTACCATAGGGCTGAATATGATCGCCCCCACCCTGGTCACGCTACTCTATCTTATAGGGGTTCTTCATGTACCCGTTTATCACCCAGTGTGCAGCACTTACCAGAGCGTCCACAAAGATTGTTTTCATCACCTCCATCAGAAAACTTACCCATCCATCAGGACTCAGAACCAGAAGAGGGCCAACTGTCCGAGACAGAAGATCCTCAGCCACACATTTCTCCAGCTGACTGTTCCTCGTCGTCACCAGATGAAGCAATGATTCCAGATGACGCCTCTCCCTTAGATGACCTGAAGCAGTTCCAGGACCTATTCAAAAGGGTTGCAAACACACAGGAAATACAGTTAACAGACGTTCCCATGAAGAAACATCGTCTCTTGAAGAATTTGCGACAGCAACAACAGGCAAGAATCGCCCTCCCTATTGATGAGGCCATCATGGAAGTGGCAGATGAAATATGGCAAACCCCTACATCGGCTGCCCCAACTAGTAAGAGGGTTGATAGAAAGTATTTCGTACCTGCTAAAGGACTGGATTTCCTTTTCAACCACCCTCAACCCAACTCTCTTGTAGTTGATGCGGTACAGCGGAGGGCTAAGGCTCCTCAATATAAGAATACAATCCAAGACAAGGATAATAAAAAATTGGATGTGTTTGGAAGAAAGGTTTACTCTTCGGCTACGTTATTGTTACGAATCGCAAATTATACGGCCCACCTTTCTAACCACAATTTTGATAACTATTCAAAGCTTACAGAGCTACTACAATATCTACCTGATGCCAAGAAACCCTTACTGAAAGCCATAGTCCAAGAAGGATATATAGCCTGCAATACTACTTTGCAGATGGCCATGAATGTGGCCGACACAGCTGCATGGGCCACAGCTACGGGGGTTGCAATGAGGCAGTCTTCCTGTTTATCATCCTAGTTCCCAGGATCCTGGAAAAGATCACTGTAGAAAGGGCTTGAGTAATTCTCATAGCCCCAGCTTGGCCACGGCAGCCTTGGTATTCAGTACTCCACCAGATGTCCATCAAGACACCGTACACCCTTCCTCTGCTTCCGGATCTCTTGACTCAGGACAACGGCTCCCTTTCCCATCCGAAACCCGAAACATTACACCTCACGGCGTGGATGCTCGCTGGTTCAACCCAGTCGAACGCTCATGCTCACAGAGAGTCAAGCAAGTATTAGTACACAGCAGAAAAGACTCCACTTGAAAGACCTACCTCGCCAAGTGGGCCAGATTTGAAACGTGGTGTAGCAGTGATGGTAGGGATGCTTACGTTGCAGGGATATCCCAGATACTTGATTACATTTTACATCTCCACGACACGGGCCTTGCAATAGCCTCGCTGTGAGTGCATCTAGCAGCAATTAGTGCTTTTCGTCAGGATGGGTTTTCTGTATTTGCTCATCCCATCACAAGGAGGTTCCTAAAAGGACTTACAAATCTCAACCCACCACGGCGACCATTACCACCTTCCTGGAATTTAGACTTTGTTCTGGACTCCCTGACACGCCCCCCCCTTTGAACTCTTGGCTACGATACCGTTGCAACTTCTAACCACTAAATTGCTTTTTCTGCTTGCCATTACATCAGCTCGCAGAGTGAGTGAAATAGCTGCATTCATGTCATCACCTCCTTACACGGTGTTTACTAAAGAGTCGGTAACGTTGAGATCTCATCCAGCTTTCGTTCCAAAAGTTTGTTCGGATTTTCACATCAATGAGCCAGTTGTTCTCCCCTGTTTCTATCCCAAGCCTCATGCTTCAAGGGAAGATGCACTGTTGCACACGTTCGATGTGAGGAGGGCATTAGCCTTTTATATCGAAAGAACGCGACACTTTAGGAAATCAGACCGTCTAATAGTGTCATTAGCGGATCGAACCAAGGGACAACCCATCACTTCCCAACGGATTGCGAGGTTAATAGTGTTGTGTATTACAAACTGCTACTCCATACGTAACAAACCTCTTGTGTGTGCTCCTAAAGGCCCATTCTATGAGAGCAGTAGCCACGACTACAGCTTTTCTTAGAGGGGTTCCATTCCGAGACTTTTGTCGAGCAGCAACATGGTCATCTCATTCTACCTTTATGAGGCATTACGCTGTAGTAAACCAATTTGCTGCCGATTTCTCTGTGGCTACGGCAGTACTTTCGCATGTCCATAAACCTTAATTCCGGAGCGCTCAAGTGTTCGAGTACTGCTCCGAAGTCACCTGGAGTGGAGTACCCACGGGGCCACTCGAAGAAGAAGTTACTCACCCTGTGAAGTAACGATTGTTCTTTGAGATGTGCCCCGTGGGTGCTCCACGACCCGCCCTTCCTCCCTGCTCCGGTATTTTTCATTTTCTCATTTCAGGGAGCGGTTGAGAGGAATTGAGCAAGCCGGACCGCGCACAACACATCAAAGGCGCGAACGCCGCCTCGGGCAGCCACGCATGCGCGGTCCGGCGGACCACGGCTCTGATAGCTCTCCGATTCGTGGCGCCGGGACGGGACCCGACACCTGGAGTGGAGCACCCACGGGGCACATCTCAAAGAACAATAGTTACTTCACAGGGTGAGTAACTTCTTCTCGTGTCTTGCTCACCACACTCCTGTTAATGCATCCCATAATCATGTTTATTTGTTTTGCAACAGCATCACACTGTTGACTAACATTTAGATTGTGGTCCACTGTGACCCCTCTATCCCTTTCTGCAGTACTTCTTCTTAGACAGTTGCTTCCCATTCTGTGTGTGAATCTGATTGATTGTTCCATCCTAAGTGGAGTACTTTGCATTTGTCCTTATTAAACTTCATCCTATGTACCTCAGACCCTGTCTCCAATTTGTCCAGATCATTTTGAATTATGACCCTATCTTGCAAAGCAGTTGCAACCCCTCCCAGCTTCGTATCCCCTTTAGAGACTAACAAAACATGTAGCTGGGATCATATGGGAATAACGCCACTGGATCGTGAGTTGGCATTGTTTACTTTGAAAAATTAGTTTTTCGAAGCAGGCTCATTGCCTTCAGCTAGGAATAATGGAATAGGATTCTGGTTTTTGGAACTGGGGCCATGATTAAGAGGGCTGGCTAGGGGCATTCATATTGTGCTTCTAGAAGTGAAATCCTTGGACTGGCTCAAGATGGACCAAAGCAAAAAAGATACCATTGTAGTTCTGATCATAAACGATGCTGACTCACAAGCTGGCAGCATTTTTTAAAAGGGCTCTAGAGGTGATCCTGGCAGTTACAGACCGGTAAGTCTAACTTCAGTACCGGGCAAATTAGTCGAAACAATAATAAAGAATAAAATTGTCAGGCATGTAGAAGAACATAATTTGCTGGACAAAAGTCAACATGATTTCGCTTTACAGTCACCATATTGTACTAATCTGTTAGAGTTCTTTGAAGGGGTTAACAAACATGTGGAAAAGGGGGATCCAGTAGATATAGTATACTTAGCCTTTGACAAGGTCCCTCACTAGAGGCTCTTGTGTAAATTGCACTGTCATGGGACAACAGGGAAGGTCCTTTCTTGGACTGAGAACTGGTTAAAAGACAGGAAACAAAGGGTAGGAATAAATGATAAATTTTCAGAATGGAGAGGGGTAAGGAGAGGTGTCCCTCCAAGGGTCAGTCCTGTTCAACTTATTCATAAATGATTTGGAGAAAGAGGTAAGCAGTAGGGTGGTAAAGTTTGCAGATGAAGCTGTTTAAGATATTCAAGACAGAAGCAGACAGTAGTACTTCAAAAAGACCTCAACAAACTGAGTGATCAGTCAACAAAATGGCAAATGAAATTTAATGTGGATAAGTGCAAAGTAATGCACATTGGGAAAAATAACCCCAACTCTACATACAGTATGATGGGGGCTAATTTGGATACAACAAATCAGGAAAAAGATCTTGGAGTTATAGTTCTCTGAAAACTTCCACACAGTGTGCAGCGATGGTCAAAAAGGCAAATTGGATGTTAGGCATTAAGAAAGGGATAGAAAATAAGACCCAGAATATCTTACTGCCTCTGTATAAAACTATGGTACGCCCACATCTTGAATACAGTGTTACAGATGTGGTCTCCTCACCACAAAAAAGATATTTTGGCCTTGGAAAGGGTTTAGAAAAGGGCAACTAAAATGATTAGGGGTTTGGAACGGGTCCCATATGAAGAGAGGCTAAAGCGACTGGGACTTTTCAGTTTAGAAAAGAGGAGACTGAGGGGGGATATGATAGAGGTATATAAAATCATGAGTGGTGTGAAGGTGAATAAAGAAAACTTATTAATTAGTTCCCATAATGGAAGAAGTAGAGGACACCAAATGAAATTAATGGGTAGCAGGTTTAAAACTAAGAAAAGAAAGAAGTTCTTCACACAGCGCATAGTCAACCCGTGGAACTCCTTGCCAGAGGAGGCTGTGAAGGCTGCTAGGACTATAACAGAGTTTAAAGAGAAGCTAGATAATTTCATGGAGGTTAGGTGGATAACAGGTTATTACCCAGGGGATAGAAATGGTGTCCCTAGCCTCTGTTTGTCAGAGGCTGGAGATGGATGGCATGAGACAAATCGCTTGATCATTGTCTTTGGTCCACCCCCTCTGGGGCACCTGGCGCTGGTCAGTGTCTGCAGACAGGCTACTGGGTTAGATGAACCTTTGATCTGACCCAGTACAGCCATTATGTTGTTAGTCCCACATGATACTATCTACATGTTTTTGTTAGTCTTGCGGCATCTTAGAACTTAAGAACAGCCATACTGATTCAGACCAAAGGTCCACTTCCAATGGTGGCCAATGCTAGGTGCCCCAGAGGGAATCATCAAGTGATCCACTCTTGTTACCCATTCCCAGATTCTGACCATCAGAAGCTTGAAAAAGCATTTCTGCCCATCCTGACTAATAACCATTGATGGACGTATCCTCCGTGAGTTTATCTAGGCTTTTTAAAAATCCATTGAAGTCCTGGCCTTCACAACATCCTCTGGCAAGGAGTTCCACAGGTTCACTTTGCATTGTGTGAAGAAATAGTTTTGATTTAAACCCGCTACCTATTAGTTTCATTTGGTGACTGCTAGTTCTTATGTTTTGGGAATAAGTACATAAGTATTACTTACTCACTTTCTTCATCCCAGCCATGATTTTATAGACCTCTATCATATGCCCCTATAGTCTTCTCTTTTCCTAGTTGAAAAGTCTGTCTTAATTTCTTCTCATATGGCAGCCCTTTTATACCCCTAATAATTTTTGTTGCCCTTTTCTGAAGTGTTTCTAATGCCAATATATCTTTTATGAGATGAGGCGACCATCTGCATACAGTATTTAAGATGTGGGTATACCATGGATTTATACAGCAGCAATAAGATATTGTCTTATTCTCTATCCCTTTATTAATGATTCCTAACATTGTTTGCTCTTTTGACTTCTGCTTCACACTGAGTGGATGTTTTCAGAGAACTATCCACAATGACTCAAAGAGCTCTTTTGAGTGATAATAGCTAATTTAGTCATTTTTATAAGTATAGGTGGGATTATTTTTTCTGATATGCATTACTTTGCATATTTCAACAGTAAATTACACCTGCTATTTTGTTGTCCAGTCACCTAGTGAGATTCTTTTGAAGCTTTTCACAGTCTGCTTTGGTCTTGTATCATCTACAAATTTTGCCACCTCACTGTTTATCCCAGTACGGACCCCTGCAGGACACCACTAGTTACCTCTCTCCATTCCCCACCTATCCTTCCTGAGTAAGCTGTATCCTTCTATACCAATATTCCAATTGTGTGTATTATCCCACCAAGTCGCTCTGATTTTATAGACTTCTATCATACCTCCCCTCAGTGTCCTCTTTTGTAAGCTGAAAAGTCCAAGTCTTTTTTTAATCTCTCTTCATATAGGACCTTTCCCAAACCCCTAATCATTTTTGTTGCCCTTTCCTGAACCTTTTCTAACGACAGTATATCTTTTTTGAAATGATTCTTGTATAATGTTCTATAAATGGCAATAAGCAAGTTTGTTCCATTATTTTTATCCAGTATCAATAAATCTTACAATGTCTCCATAAGCCAGTTGCTCTGTTTTCAAGCCAGATGTGAGCCTTTAGGCTTTTATTTTGAAAGTAGTCAAGGGTCTTTTGGCCTTTACCCTGAGCAGATGGAGGTGTTGGGTACATCTTTCTTTCATGATTAATTTGCTGGTGCCCATTTTACACTGAGACTAAAAACTTTGTTTTAGTCATTGGCAGGACTTATTCATAGTTTACATTGATTAGGGCACTCCATCTGCTGTAGCTGTAGCAGGAATAAAAGCAACCCTCTCAAGAAATGAGATAGTGGGCATGTCTACATTTTAAAATGCTTCAGTGGGCTGCTGCACTACAGAGTGCTTCCATGAAGATGCCACTTATGCTGACAGGAGGGCTTCTCCCATTAGCCTAGGTTAGTGTCTTAGCCTTTCCAAACTACTGTACCTTTTTCAGGAGTTGGGGATATGCAAGACAAATCAGCTTCACTACACTTCAAAAAGACTTGCTTACAACTCATAAAAATAAGTGTGAAGCACCCAATTAATAAAAAAGCTTAACTTACTTATATTTATCATATAAAAGAAATCTGTTGGAATTTGTGTCAGTTTATTTGGGCTGTCAAACGATTAAAAAAATTTAATTGCACGATTAAAAAATTTAATTTTGCGATTAATCGTTTGCACCACCCTTTGAAATGCCGCGGCAGTGTTTCAACACTGCAGCGCTTCATGGAGCCCGGGATCAGCCGGAGTCCCCAGCTGACCCCAAGCTCCATGCAGTACTGCCCCTTGAAAGCGCTGCAGCGGCGTTTCCAAGGGGTAGCAGCAGAATTAATGCCTGTGATTAACGCGTTAAAAAGGTAATGTGTTAATCCTGTCCTGCATTTATCGGAGGCGTTAACACAGGTCAGTTGACAGTCCTACAGTTTATTATAGTAATAGAGTAGTATAAACAAGTCATTGTATGATATTTTAGTTATGACTTCCTTATGTAGTCTGTGGTAAAACTAGGTGGCTATCTAGATTAGGGATGTTAAAATTAGATTAACCAACTCATCAAATAGTTGATGGAATTTCCATCGAGTATTCATTTAGTCGAAAAGGGCACTTCCGCTTTGAAATGTAGCAAGAGCCTGCCTGGCTGTTGCTACATTTCAAAGGCAGAAGTACCCAGGTGGTGGTCTGCCTTTGAAATGTACAAGAGTCCTAACAGGGCCCCAAGGCCAGCAGGGAATCCAGGCTCCATGGGAGCTTCTGCTTTGAAAGAGCCCGCTTTTGCTTTTGGATAGTTGGCTAATCGATAAGTCACTTACATCCCTAATCTACATGAGTTGATGTAGTCCCAAGAAGACCTCTTCATACCTGGTTGAGAACCACTGATGTATGTAATCCACTCCCATAGAGCCCTCCTGTTGACATAACACAGCCTACACCAATTTTTGCAGGGGGACCACTCCAATGAATTTTGATATGTGGTCCCAGGCTGGCTACACTCCCAGGAGGGGTAGGCACGGGACAGCAGTGCTAAGCCTGGGGACTGTCCTCCCCCTAGAGTTGTCTTTGAATTAAAACACAGCAAAAGGCTTGTGGCTCCACTGCTATGATGTTGCCTGGCAGCCTTCCAGGATTGCTGCGGCTGTTTAAAGGGGTCATGGCTCTGGCCCCTGCCAGGGTAGCACCGTGATTAGGAGCCATGAGCCATTTAACTAGGATCTGGATGCTTAAGCCACCACCTGGAAATTCGGTGACACCCGCTCCAGAATATAAATAGAAAGTGGCCAGATGCAGTCCGTAAGCTGGATCTGGCCCCTGGGCCGCATCTTGCTCAGCTCTGGTGTATGCGATCAATTAGATTGGTATAAATGAGTCACTCAGGAGGGGTGGATTTTCATATCACAAGCAGTGTAGTTATATTGATGTAAGTTGCTATTGTAGTTCAAGTCTCAAAGAGCTTGGCTTATTTTGCCGTGCATTACAAAGAACAAGGAAGGGGGATATGATTGCTGTCCTGCAAGGGGCGGGGCGGAGGGGGGGAGGAAGGGAAGGGAGAAAGCTATTTAAGCAAAAGGACAAAGTTGGCACAAGAATAAATGTGTATAAATAGAGTTGCCAGATGGTTTCAACAGAAATACTGAACACACTTGACATTACATCTTATTGAGAAAATAACAGACATTTATATTTTCTCAATTTGTTTCCTGAACAGAAAGCTCAAATACTGGACTGTCCAGTTCAAAACCGGACACCTGGCAACCCTAGGTATAAATTAGGCTGTGACAAAAACATAGCCTGGAAATTAGAAGGTTTCAGATCATCAGTGAAGTTCTGTAACAGGCTCCCAGTAGCTGTAGGTTTAAATAACTTAGATTTGAAAGAGTGACATATTTGCTTGTATGAAGCAGTGGACTGTGGTAATGGGAACAGGCTTTGCAGCCTTGGACCCCTTTTAGTTTTCTCTGTTAAAATCAGATTCTCTCTCTCTCTCTCTCTCTCTCTCACTCCTCTCCCGCTCCACAATGACTCTTAGGATATGTCTACGCAGCAGCATTATTTTGGAGTAAGTGAAGGTACTGGATCAGGGAGGTTCAACCTGTATATGTTTTGCCTGCTGGTTCTTGCTTACATGTTCACGATCTAACTAACTATGATAAGTGGGTTTGGAAAGGAATTTTCCAAGTTAGATTGACCGTAACCTTGGGTGCTTTTGCTTTTTTTTTTTTTTTTTTTTTTTTTCTACAGTCTGGCGTTCATGTCACTTGCTGAGATTCTGTGTATATATCAATTAATCATTCCTTGCTTGTGCGGGGGCCTTGCCAGTAGGTGCATACCGCTTCCTTTCATTCTCTCTGGCACACAGTAGTTAAGTCTCCTGAAGGTTGTAATACTTTGCTTTAACTTCAGTTATTGTTTTTAGTGTCTGGAAGGCTAGATGGTGTTGGTGACACAGGAGGTCAGACCAGATATGATGGATGGTTTTCTGGCCTTCGCTGTAAGTGGATTAACTCACTGATGTATGAAGCTAATGTTGGACTGAGCTCTTAATGTATGTAAACACATGACAATGCAGTGATCATGGGTGTGTCCATACTAGAAGTGTTTTTACTATGACCGGGTCAGCATTAGAAACTTAAGTCGCTCAAGGGTGTGTGGAAAAAATCTACACCTTGTGCATTGTAGCTATAGCAGCCTAGCCTCTGATTTAGACAGCTGGGTTAGACAGTTGGTTGAGAGCTCTCCAGTATACTTACCTGATAAATGGATTAATTTATGACCGTAAGAGTTTGCGTGTCAGCATGGTAATATGTTCACTAAAGTGCTATAGCAGTGCAGCTGCAGCACAGTACATGTAGATATGCATTGCATCTTAATGAAGATGAAGTAAAATCCTAATGTGGAAAAGGGGCTTTGAGTTTTTCACCCTTAACTGTTTGAAGTAAGCATTTGAGCAGGAGTAGGGAATCTATTTTAGGCCAGGGACCACTGAGCCTCAAAAACCCCCAAAACCTCATTGACCTAGGGATGTAAGAGAAGAGACTAGTTGACTACCCAATAAGCATTTGCTTATTGGATAGTCTACTAGTCCTTAACCTTAATTCCACCCAGCTGATTAGCAGAGCACCCACAGCTAGTTTTTTTTCTATTGGTGGTGCACATTCACACATGCCTCTGTGTGCACAAAAATTTATTCCACACATGAATGAAAAAAATCCATACATGGATTGAAAAGATTAACATTTCCAGTCAGTCTCCCCCCTCCCCCCCCCAAAAGCCCAGACTCTCCTAGAGCCCAAGGATCCAGAGGGAGAAAGTGTATGGTGCTACATCATAGGCTTTTATGGCGTTTCCTGCGACCCTGCCTTTTTTTTCTTTTTTTCTTTTCCCCAGGGCTTCTGGGAACTGCAGCTGTGGGTAATCCTCCCACTTCTCTTCTCTCCCCCTGCCCCTTCCCCTCCTTTGTCTTCTATTTGCAAGCTGGGCTCTGCCTGGACTAGCAGCCCCTTAGTGGTGGCCAGTATCTGCAGCCCATTTCTGGGTGCAGGGGGGAGAGGGGGAATTCTGCACACACAGTATTAGTTGCTGCAAAATTCTGCATTGCACAGTGATTCATAGATTCATAGACTTTAAGGTCAGAAGGGACCATTATGATCATCTAGTCTGACCCCCTGCACAGTGCAGGCCACAGAATCTCAACCACCCCTCTTAGAATAATCCTCTCACCTATATCAAAGATATTGAAGCATTCAAATACTTTGAAGGACCCAACATGCAGAGAGTCCTTCAGCTGTGATCTGTGCCCAATGCTACAGAGGAAGGCGAAAAACCTCCAGGGCCTCTGCCAATCTACCCTGGAGGAAAATTCCTTCCCGACCCCAAATATGGCGATCAGCTAAACCCTGAGCATGTGGGCAAGACTCACCAGCCAGACACCCAGAAAGTTCCCTATAGCAACTCCTATCATCCCTCCATTGACCTATTGATGTGTAATGTGTTCTTTTAAATAGATGTAGGCACTTAGTGCGGTTGGGTATTTGAGCAGAGAATGCTGGATTAGCAGAGGATATTCCAGAATACAGGCAGTCCCTGAGTTACGTGGATCCGACTTAGGACGGATCCCTACATACGAGCGGGGCTTTCCTCGCTGTGGAGGACGTGGGCGGCGGGACCACCCAGACACGCCGTGGTCCCGCCGCCTGCGTCCTCCGCGGCGAGAAAAGCCGCTCCGTGTCTCCCTGGTCTGCTGGGGAGGGTGGAGCAAAACTGCAGAGTACTCAGGCGGCGGGACCGCTGCACGTCTCAGTGGTCCCATCGCCCACGTCTCCCTGGTCTGCTTGGGGGGGAGCTAGTGACCCCCCTCCCCCCCCCTCCGGCAGACCAGGCTTTTCTCGCCGTGGAGGATGTGGGCGGCGGGATCGTGGCGCTTCTGGGCGATCCCGCCGTCTGCGTCCTCTGCAGCGAGAAAAGCCGCTCCGCATCTTACTGGTCTGCTGGGGGGGGGGGGGGGGGGTGTCACCTCAGCAGACTAGGGAGACGCGGAGCAAAACCGCGGAGGACGCGGGCGGCGGGAGTGCCGAGATGCGCCGCGGTCCCGCCACCCGCGTCCTCTGTGGCTTTGCTCCGTGTCTCCCTGGTCTGCTGGGGGGGGGGAGGGGGCGCAGCTAGTGCGCCCCCCACCCCCCCCAGCAGACCAAGCTTTTCTCGCCGACGCCTGGGGTAGAGCAGCTGGGGCGCTGCCGGGTTGGTCCCTGCAGCGCCCCAGCTGCTCTGTCCCAGGTGTCCAGATTCAGCCGCTGTTGAAACTGATCAGCGGCTGATTCCAGGAAGCCCAGGGCAGAACAGCTCTGCCTCGGGCTTCCTGTAGTCAGCCGCAGATCAGTTTCAACAGCGGCTGAATCTGGACGCCAGTTCTGACTTGCATACAAATTCAATTTAAGAACAAACCTACAGTCCCTATCTTGTATGTAACCCGGGACTGCCTGTACATTGTTCTGGGACCTCCTGTAGTTTGTGATGTCATAGCCTAAGGCCGTGGTCACCAACCAGTAGATCGCGATCTACCAGTAGATCTCAGGGGCTCTAAGAGTAACTCTTGAGCCCTCCCTGAACTGCGCAATACATTTACATTAGATTTCTTCATGTAATGTAGGCGGGGCTTCAAGGAAGGGGCGGAGCAGTAGATCTTCGCCTGTTCTGAGACTTAAAAAGTGATCTTGGGTGTAAAAAGGTTGGAGACCACTGGCCTAAGGCATGCTGAATTATTGTGTGCATAACACAGACCAGTGAGGATTTCAGAGGAGAGCTAGGTAAGAGGGGTAGACAAGAAACCATGACACAGAGAAGAGCTGGATACTGCCAACTTGTTTATGGTGTGTGTGTTGCATAGGGAGGGACAACACAGCTGGACTTACTAGAGATTTTTGTAGAGCAGAGCACTGAACTTGCCCTTAGGGAGCAAAATTTTGTAACCTTTAAGGAATTTTTCACATGCTTGATAGGTTCTAATCACTTATGTGAAATCATAGGGCTGGAAGAGACCTCAGGAAGTCATTGAGTCCAGCACCTTACCCGCAGGACCAATCCCAGCTAAATCATCCAAGCCAGGGTTTGTCAAGCTGAGACTTAACTGCTTTGTTAGTTTGTCTTAACAGCTATGAAGGTTATATCTAAGTGTAAAGTTTCCTATGTGCCCTTCTGTGAAGGGGTCAAGGTGGACCCTGTAAAGGGTTCGATCAGATACTGTCTTGAGACTGTCACTTGGTTTGCTGAAAATATCCCTGAGCCTGCTTACCTACCCTCAGGAGCACCTCCACCACCCTGTCCTGCTGAACCAGACCTGATGGTCTCCCTTAGCAGTGGGAAGGTTGCTAAAGGGCCTGACTCAGTGCTCAGGTGCACGGGACCAAAATTCCAAGTAAATCCATCTCCTTGTGCATAAAGTTTGTACAGAGTAAGCTCATAAATTGTTTGCCCCCTTAATCAATGGAAGAGAGATGCACAGTTGTTGTCCCCCACCATGGTAGCAATTTATTTTTCCTGGATTTATTAATAAATAAGTCTTGACTGAACTGTGAATTTAAAATTACATTCGAGCATCCTTAGAACCTGCTTTTATCTGTTTGTTCCTTATTTAAAGATGGCCTGGTTCTAACTTTTCGGGACTTCCTTCCTTTGAAAATTCAGTTGCAAATGGATAGGCTCTTTGGAAGAGAGTTTGAAAGGATGTTTATATTCCAACAGTTGGTTGGTGAGGTTCACCGTGTCATAGGATACTGGAATGGAGCATGTGACGTTTTTTCTTTAGGGGAACATACATTTTGTGCTCTGCTTCATCAGACAAGTGAAAATACCATGAGGTGCAGGTGTCTGTTTTACTCTTGACACCTATTATAGTGATTTTTTTTATAATGTTCTGTGATTTGGGAAGGGGAAGTGGATGTGCAAGTTGTAAACATAAATAGGATGCTCATTGGGATAATGACTCTAAAATGGGGAAGTAACTTTTCTCAGTTAAATGGTCTTCCAGGACAATATTTTGTAAGAACGTCTTGCATATATTGGCTGGCAAAAGATAACCATAAGATTCAATGAAGGAGATTATCTAGGTCTGGTACTCTTCATTGTTGGTAGTTGTATTGCAAGTAGCCTGCACAATTTCTTGTTTCCTTCTGGGTTTCGCATTTATCCATTTCGTTACCGTTTCCAGCTGATGACAGACATGACTTGTTTTAACTCCTGACTTGTGTTCACTCTCATGACAGTAACAAAGATAATAGATTTTGCTTTTTATGTCTTGGGGTACAGTTTTAAAGATATCTCTAAAGGGGATGGCACGGGGTCCTGGGATGGAGTAACTTAACTTGTCTTGGAATCTAAGTCTGATACTAATGTAATATACCCTTCCCCCTTACAGATCTTTCTTTTGATAATAAAAGCTGCAGAAATGAAGGTCAGAGGGTAACAACTGTGGAAAAAAAACAGAGCACATAAGGGTCTGCTGTGCTTCAAGGTAACTATAATAATAATTTTTACTTCCATGTGACCCGGGCCACAGTATTCAGGGTGATATGATTTTAAGGCTGGAATTTTTTTCAATTGTTGTTAGGCATACAGCAGGTCTACAGGGACTTATGGTGAATCTTGCTTCTGGTGTTGAGGCATGGCATAGGCTTTTTTGTGGTAGTGATGGGAAATGAAACATTGATTATCTTAATTGCAGCTGTGTACACAACTGAATTTGTCACATCCTCCCAGGTCTGGTCTACACTTAAAACTTTTAAGCCAGAATACTCTTGAGTGCCATATTTAAAGTGGCCCATTCCCAGGTGTTAAATATAACTAGGTCAGTGGAAGAATTCTTCTGTTGATCTAGTTGCTGCTTGGAAAGGGGGGGATTACCTACATTAACAGGAAAAATTTTCAGTGCTGCAGTCATCTGGCTATGTTCTGTTGCTGTGTTGCTGTAACACCTGTAGCATAGACATGGCCTCAGTAACCTTGTGTTTACTTAATAATTATTGAGTCAGTGTTGTACTACCTATGGTTATAACTTGCACCTCTGCTGGCTCTTTCTTACTAGTCATGTGCCAGAGCCCTAATCCTCTTTGCTAGTCCTGTCCCTGCCAGTGCTCCTATTTGACCTTTACTTACTCAGTTGTCACATAGCCTCATAGAAAATTTGGGTTGGAAGAGACTTCCGGTGGATTCTAGTCCATTCCCCTACTCAGAGCAGGACAAACCCGAACTAAATCATTCCAGCCAGGGCTTTGTCAAGCAGTTTTCCTAGGCAACCTATTCCAGTGCTTCACCACCCACCTAGTGAAGTAGTGTTTCCTCATATCTTAGACACCCTACATATCTAACTTTGAGACTATTGCTCCTAATTCTGTCATCTGTCATTACTGAGGATAACCTAGTTATATGCTCTTTGGAACCCCCTTTCAGGTAGTTTGAAAGCTGCTGTCAAATCCCCACCCTCCTCCTCCTCCCTTCTGCAGACTAAATAAATCCAGTTCCCTCAGCTTGTCTTCATAAATCATGAGTTCCAGCTCCCTAAGCTCATAATTTGGCTTCTTGGTTACTAGCAGCTACAATAAAGTTATTTGGCCATATGAAGTAGGGATGTAAAATCCCAGTTAACTGACTTAAATGGGATCTCACCAGTCCAGCCTTCCAACCCTTGGAGCTTCCTCTGTACCCCACACTGGGGCTTGGGCTGGTTCTGCTAGCTCCTAGCCCCTGCACTGGGGCTGGCTGATGTGGTTACTCCTGGATCATCGGTTAACCAGAAATGTCAATGGAAATATGAAAAACAGTTAGAAAAGTGTAAATACAGCATTGTTAGCCTCTTAACTATTCAAATACTTAATGCTACTTATTTAAATATAATCTGCGAAGGAGAATTTGGGTTTGTTAATCTCGGCTGTATAAATGTGGCTGCAAAGGAATAGGTGTGTTTAAATTTCCACTTGCATTTTTACATTAGCAGTTATTTATTATAAAGGTCTTTACTTCCCTGTTGCTCGTAGATGTTATAGAACTATCTGGGTTATATTACTACTAGAGCCTGAAACCTGGGCTTTTGCAAAGAGCTGAGATTTTTTGTTCAGACAGTTGAATGTTCTAATTTCAGTTTAATGCTTAGTTAACAAACACCAGAAAGAAAAGATCTCAATGAAAGCATCAGTAATCTACCTCAAAGTACAGGGCTAGTAGTCAGTGCTACAGAGACTTTGCTGGTAGAACTGTGCAGTGGCTATGCAGCATATACTGTGAAAAGGCAAGTATAGTTGTCAGAATAATTAAACTATCTCCCTGAACGACTGTTGTTGGTTAGGAATGTGTGGCTTTTTTGCTCTCCTAACCAGTGTAGTTATGCCAGAAAAACAGATGGATAGATCTACTTTTATACACTCATGTTCTTCTTGGGCATTTAGAGAATAAGGATGACTATTTAATATTCCTGATATTTCCTAGGTAAAACAAAAAATTGCTTTGGGGGGGAAATAGTCTGCTTCTTTAGGGTTGAAGAAAGGAGAACAGGGGACACTTTCTACTTTTTTCCTTTGCAGGTCATCTTTTAATGCTGCCACATAATTTAAATCCAGTGCAGTGCAAAATAATGGGGGCTGTTCCAATTGTGAGTATAGAGGAACCTGGAAGAATTTATTTAATGAGGAACCTAGAAGAATTTATGGCAGTATTCGTGAAAATTTGTTAGGGGCTCAGGAAAGCTTCTAAAAATATTTAAGATGTGTACGTATGGAAGAGTTTAGCGTGGCATGGTCCAAGTGTGGAAAACTGGGAACAGTGAGATGAATTGGAGTAAAATTAAATTTAATAAAGAAACTTCTAAGCAGCCAGGTGCATTAAGGTGGAATAGGCTCCTTTGGAACGAGTGGGTAAGTGCCGTTGCTAAAGATTATACAAATCACTCTAATACTATTGGGAGCTGCCCTGCATGGGCCAGAGCATAGGCAAGGTGACCTCAAGGGACTTGTGCATGTTCCCTATTTCTGAAGTTTCTGCCACGATCACAAAACAGTCTGTATCACTTGGTGCAAAATGACCTTGATAAAATGTGATTTGTAAGCACCTGAAGGACCTCTCTAAATATGTAGAAGAAACTCTGCAGGTAACTGTAGATATCAGTTTTCACATAATTATGTGAGCAAGTATTAAGGATTCTAATAAACTATTACAGTATGAATATTAAATTTGTTCCAGACAATGCAGCCTGGCAGGTGACATGAATGCTGTTCTCACCAGCTGCCAAAATCGGTCAGATGGAAAAGTAATCCTGTTTGTGCTTCCCCACTAACACATATTGCATAATTAAAATAGATCTGCTGTGAATTTAAATTAGTTTTGTATTTTGCTGCTACTGTTTATGAGGTTTAAAGCTGTATAGTAAGGTGGAATTGTGCTGATATTTGCTTAAATGTTAGAACTGTTGGACATCAATGCATACTTCATGTTGGGTGTATGGTGTATGAGTAGATTTTTATATAGTCCTACAGCAAATTCAGCCCATCCACTTTAAGGGATCTTGAAGAAATTGATGATGAAACTGCATACATTATCATAGCAGTTGATCATTTAGTCTTACCTTCTCTATAACGCTGGCCAGAGAAGTTACCCAAAATAATTCTTAGAGGATAGTTTTTTAGAAAATACCCAATCTTGATATAAAAATAGTTAGTGATGAATCCACCATAACCCTTGTTCCAGTGGTTAATCCTGATCACTTTTAAACATTTATGCTTTACTTCCAGTCTGAATTTAGCTTCCACTTCTGGTCATTGGATCACATTCTCTGCTAGATTAGAGCCCTGCATATTCAGACATCTGCTTTGCATCTGTGGATGTGGATATCTGCGGCTCATTTTTGCAGATGTAGATGCAACATTTTGTATCTGTGCAGGACTCTACCCATTATTAAACATTTGTTTTCACTGTAGGTATTTATAGATTGTAATCAAATCACCTCTTAATTTGTTGCAACACACAAACAGCAACCCCAGAATTGGTAGATGGCACAATGGGTGCTGCCAGTATTCTTGCCGCAGAGGCTACTGGGACCCATGGGCACCCTAAAGATGCCAATAACCGCACCTGCAGCAGACCCTCCAGGTACCAAGGGTGCAGCCAGCCAACGCGAACTTGTGTGGACACGCTAGTTACCGCCCGGGCAACGCTGACAGCGAGGCATTAACGGAGAAAGTGACACAAGATTTGCTTATCCCTCCTAACACGTCGTGTTCCATGATGGGTGACCACACTCCCCCAACATCACCACTCAGAGGGGACTACTATAAAATGTTTCAGGACCTGTTTGCAGGGTAGTGGACACACTAGAAATACAACTCACTGACATGATGCAGAACAAGCATAAACTTACCAACATACTCAACTTTCTTCAGCACACTAAATTGGCATTGCCGATGAATGAAGCCTTAATGGACCCAACTAGGGTTTTATGGAAGACCCCAGCATTGGTACCATCGACTTCCAAGAAATAGATAAGCAGTACTACAGGGGGTTAGAATTCCTATTCTCGCACCCTCCCCCCACCTCATTGGTGGTCGACGCTGCCAGACAGAGGGATATGCAACCCAGAATGCAGAGTCATGACAAGGAGATAGAGGATGGATAATATGGGGGAAGAAAGCATATTCATCAGCGTCCCTACAACTTCAAATTGCTAACTGTGTCACATTAGACATTCAAATCCTTCAGTTCCTTTATTCAGTATCTCCCAGAGGATGTAAAGAAACAATTTGAGTGAAACCTGACAGAAGGCTCTCTGATCTCCCGCACAGCATTGCAAACAGCATTGCACGCTGTGGATACAGCAGCCAGGTCCATGGCAAATACAGTGGTGCTGAGGAGAATGACATGACTGCAACTGTCCGGGTTCCCCAAGGAGGTCTAATCCAACATCGAGGACCTTCCATTCGAAAGGGAGAAACTCTTTGCAGAGGCAACAAATTCATTGCTCAACACTATCAAAAGACTCTACGGCGACGCTTCACATGTTAGGGACTCCACTGCAGGGATCCAAGAAGAAACATTACAAACCATATAATCAAAGGTTCAGGACACCAGGGTACACCCAACAACGAAGGCCCTATGAGAACAGGAGACGTCCAAGACAATCCCGACGGAAGACAAGCAAACGAGCAAACATCCTCAACCTGGGGTCCAAATCTTGTCTGCAGATTTGAGATGTTGGTTGAGGGTACAATGGCCCTCAATCCTCCAGGGCAGGCAGATCTAGGAAAGCAAACATTTGGAAACAGACTTGCCGCATTCTATCCAGCTTGGAAAACCATGGGTCCTAGAAATAGTACAAACAGATACTGCATGCCATTCACAGCAGTTCCTCCAACCCACCTCCTACCCCATCCCTCTTCAGGGACTCCTCTCACAAGAGTATCCTTGTGGAAGAGGCTCAGAGCCTCATGAAGCTAGGTGCTATAGAGGAAGTACCCAGCCAATACAGACACAGGGAATTCTATTCCAGATAGTTCCTCACTGTCAAGAAATTGAGGGGGTGGAGAACCATCCTAGATCTTTGGGGTCTCAACCGGTTTGTCAAATATCGGAGGTTCAAGATGGTTACCCTGGCAAAGATCATACCTGCCTTGGCTATCTACCCTCGACCACAAGGACACATTTCCAGGGCTTGACAAATGACAGTGAAAACAGCTCGTCAGCCCTGTACTGCGCATGCGCAAGAGCCGCATTGCGCATGCGCGCGCCGCGAATGAACGAGTCACGCGGCTGAAATCTACTCTCCACGGGTGAGTAGATTATATAGTTTGTTGAGCCCTGCATATTTCTATGTATGTATTCACCTGGCCCACAGACAGTTCCTCAGATTCATCAAGGACTCTCACCATCTGTACAGGGTGCTTCCCTTCGGCTGTCAACAGCACCCAGAGTGTTCAAGGTCCTGGCTATGGTAGCCACATACCTTCGGAGAAAGCAAATAAACATATTTCCATACCTTAATGACTCTTTGATTATGGCACCCATTATGGGGCCATGGAGCAGGCGTTACACTCAACAAGGCAGTTCAACATGCTCTGGCTCCTGTTGAACTTGGGCAAATGCTTCCTCACTCCTACACAAACCCTGGAGTTTATAGGAGCACAGCTGGGCATAGCATTGTTGCCAGCCCACAGATGGGAAAGATTACGTGACTCGATGTACGCCAACTCCAAGTGCCCCCCGTACTGTTCCAGGGCAGGCATCGGACCACAATCCCTTGGGGATGCATTCGCAGTCTGTTGGGACTTCCCACTGGCATACGCATTTCCACCTATACCTTTTATACTACAAACGGTATTGAAAATCAAACAGGATGCAGCCAGGGTCATACTGGTAGCCCCAAGTTGGCAGAGGCAGACCTGGTATTCTACCATACTGCAACTCAGCACTCATCCCCCATACAAGTTCCCACCAGTACAAGAGCTGCTGACCCACGACAAAGGGCACATACCACATGGAGGTGGCCAACCCATTACAGGCAGAGAGCCAAAATAGTGGTGGACATAGCGCAAAGAGCCGAGGGGGGGGAAGTTTTCGGGGGAGGAGGTGGGGACGACGACTCAGCCACCACGTTTGGTCAAGCCAAAAAAAAAAAAGCCCCAGCTGCTGCGTTTGGTCTGGGGCGGGGAATGCTGCTCCTTTAAATGAAAACTCTGGTTTGGCATTTTGGCCACATCAGACTCCTGGCACCATTTTACTTCGCCGCAGTGGACGGCTCCCCTGCACCCAGTGAGCATGGGGGCCCTTCGTAGGCGTGCAGGGGAGGCTTCACGAGCCATGGGGTACACTTTGCAAGCCACACTTTCTGTGGTGAAGTTGCATGTGGCTCATGAGCCACGGTTTGGCCATCCCTGTACCACATCCTGGACTCCACACACTAAATCTGTGAGCATGGATGCTTGTTGGCTCTCAAAGAACAAGATGATAATGTCTTGTAGGGTCAGAGGTATCTGAATCCAACTCCTATGAGACAGACTTACCTGCAAAAGTGGGTCTTATTCGAAGCCTGGAACGCAACCCAAGCGCGGGATCCACGTGCTAGTGCAGGGTTGGAGGGGTAACGGACATACTAGAGCAGTGGTCTCCAACCTTTTTAAGCATGAGATCACTTTTTATAAGTGCAGTCCAAGATCTACCTCAAACCTAAATACCCTTGGCCCTGCCTCCTTTGTGCCTCTTCTCTGAGGCCCCATGCCTGCTCACTTCCATTCTCCCCTCCCTCACCCATCCTGCCTCCCTTTCACCAGGCAGCGGCAGAAGGTTGGGGTGCAGGCTCTGGTCTTGGATTAAGGTATTTAGAGTGCGAGAGGGGTTCTGAGCTGAGCTTGGGGCAAGCAGTTGGAATGCTGGAGGGGATTCTAGGTGCAGGCTTTGAGAGTGTTTTTGGATGCAAGGGGGCTGGGGCAGGGGCTTGGAGTGCAGGAGGGGGTTCATAACAGGGGTAGGGTTTCAGGATGTGGGCTCTGACTGGGCATTGCTTACTTCAGGTGGCTCCTGAAGGGCGGTGGTGCAGTAGAGCTAAGGCAGGCCGTGCCCTGCCCTGGCCCTGTACCACTGCCAAAAGCAGGCAGCAAACTCCATCCCAAGTCCTGTTGTGCCCCCTCTCTGCTCTGTGAAGATAGGATACAGGGTGGGAGAAGGGGCATCTTGACATCAGCCCCCTCTGCTCCTGGGAATGGGGGAGGCAGTTCCAAGGCAAAGGGCAGGAGATGCGCAGCAGCATGGGGAGGGGCAGCTGAAGTGCTAGCACTTGATAGCCTCTTGGCCAGACCAGGCAGGATAACTTATCAGAGGCTCCAAGATCTATCAGTAGATCAGTTGACCACTGTACTAGAGTATACTCTCCATCTGCAGGATACAGGACTATCAGTTCCCTCAATGTATGCTTGGCAGCTATACCCGTGATACACCTGCCTATACAGCGGTATTCTGTTTTTTCTCACCTGTGTGTGAAGAGATTCCGGAGAAGGATACAGAACCTCTATCCACCACAGACACCCCCAGTACTGTTCTGGGACTTGAATCTCATGCTGGACTCACTCATGAGGCAGCCGTTCAAGCCTCTCTCAACTTGCTCACTGCTCCAGCTCTCAATGAAGGTAGCCTTTCTAATAGCAGTCAGCTAAGAGAGTGGGAGAGAGAGCTGCACTCATGGTGGAACCTCCATACACAGCGTTCCACAAGGACAAGGTCATCCTCAAAACCCATCCGAAATTCCTTCCCAAAGTATCAACCTCGTTCTATTGTAACAAACCAATATCTTACCTGTGTTCTTCCTGAAACCACACAAGGACAGCAAGCAGGCAGTCCTGCACACGTTGAATGTATGCAGGGCATTAGCTTTTTACCTCGAATGCATGAGGGACTTCAGATGCCCTCCCAGACTGTCGTGTGCGGACTGGTCCAAATGACAACCTGTTTCCAAGCAACGAATATCCAAATGGATTTCCACATGCATACAACTGGATTACGCCCAGAAACATGAACAGCCACCAATGGGCGCATTCCATGAGAGCGGTATCCACCACCACTGCTTTCCGTAAGGGTCTTCCCACAAATGCCATTTGCAGAGCTGCAGCATGGGCTTCGCCCAATACCTTTGTGCAACAATACGCTATTTGGTCCTTTCAGGACTCGGACACGAGATTTGGACCTACCATATTGTCCAACCTACAGCCATATAACATGAAGCGCTCACTGCCAAGCAGGAATACTGCTGCATAGTCAACCACGGGGACACTTGAAGGGAAGCTTACTCACCTTGTCCAGTAATTGGAGTTCTTCGAGATGTGTCTTTGTGGGCGCTCCACACCCATCCTCTTCCCCTCTGCTCTAGGCTAATACTCTCCGGCGTAGAGTAGGAACCAATGGAATGGCCACCAGCACATGCCTAACTGTCAGAGTGATTGTGCAATAACACAGCACACATGGGCGGATGGAGACTGCTACCAAAGATCTCCGGGCCGTGTGCACAGTGGCACTGACACACCTAAGTGGAGTACCCACAGGGACACATCTCGAACTCCAGTTATTGCACAAGCTGAGTAACCTTCCTTTATTAATTCAAGGATTGCAGTAGATTGGTTGACCACAATATCACTGGTAGCTTATGTTCAGCTTTATCCAGTATGGTCCTCAAATCTTTGACTTGCTGTTTCCCAGGATAGTCACCCATTGTGTAAACATTGCCTACATTTTTTTTGTTCCTATAATGTATCCATTTACATTTAGCTGTATTAAAATGCATATTATTTGCTTACACCCAGCTTACCAAATGATCCAGAGTGATCTGTCAATACTGTCCGCTTCATTGATTTATGAGTGATCTGTCAATACTGTCCGCTTCATTGATTTACCACTCCACTAACTCTTCTAATTTGCTAGTGATTTTTCTTCCAAGTCATTTATAAATAAGTGTTGACTACATAGGGCTATGAACCAAACCTTCCTAGACAAACCTGTATGTTACCAGATTTGCCCATTACTTTGGGGTATGCCCATTTATTAGGATTACTCTTTGGAAGGGAGGGGGGGTTGATAATTCCTATCAGTGTGCTGCTTATGTTACTTGTGTTCTCATATGAAGCTTTACTTCTCCTTTCTGCCAGTTCTCTCCCAGTGGAGTTCTCCTGCAGGATCCAGGTTCTCCAGGACTGGGTTCTTTCCACCCTAGAATCAGATGCAGAAACTCATGCCTACTACTAGAACACATCTGAGAGAACCAGTTAATCATCACTCACAAGCTGACCCCTTATATGTCCCTGAACTTAGTAGGCTGAGTTGCATAGCACTGCCAAGATGTGACATTCCTGTGCCATCAGATTCAGCATCTCCCTATTTCCACTTTCAACTTAATGAACAAACCCCTCAAGATTTTTGGGTGCTACAGGGATCTTTAGCTTAGGTATAAGGATTGTTGCAGAGTGAATGGTGATGCCAAAACAACACCCCAGAAAGAGAGGGGGAAAGAGAACCAACCAGCTTAACCATGGAAGTTATTTCTAGGTAGTAATCATGTAAGGGGGATCCAAACAAAAGTTACAATAAATCAGATTTATTGTAAAAAGTTAACTTAAATCTGATTACAAACATTAGGACTAGCAAACCATAACTAATAACATACGGGTAGGGTCAGGAGACCATACCGAGAGAGAATCTCATCGTTTTGTGAAGCTTGAACTGACTGGGGTTCCCAGATGGTAATGGTACCTGGGGGTCCAGAGTGTTGCAGGCAGGGCAGAGCCCCCACCATGATCAGTCAGTAGAAGCTGAAGTTCCAGTGGAACTGATACACAATTTAGATCCAGGCATCAGAACACTTTATTTGAACCTGGGTAGTGGTTTTTGTAGGACAATAACAGTGGTTCAAGAAGGAACACTATATTTATGGATCAATGAATGGATAGTTCAAGGGAGTATTCTAAAGGGAGTATTGTTTTGTTTGGGCTGCAAAATAGAAACTGATCCATTCCTTGCTATGGATGGTGTTCCTACAAGGGAGCTCATAATGCATTTAGGCAGTTTCATTATTTTGGATACCAAATAAAGGATTTATTACTAAAATTGGTCTGTTAATTATGGATCTGAGTGCATGCAGGTGTGGGTTCATTAACATCCGGAATGGAGATTTCCCATCAGTCAATGTTTTCCTGCTTTGTCCCAGAGTTGAGTGCAATTCTTGCTGTGGTATTTCTGTTCTCATTCTTTCTTCAAGGCAAATATCCAGTTATAGGTCATCCCTAGCACTAGTATATATTTTTGCCTGGCACAGTGAGATTATGGCAGGGCAGGTAAGACAGGGTCTGCAGGCTGGATCCAATCCAGCAAGCCATTTGATCCAGCCTGTGGCGGCCCTGTCGCTCCCCACCCCTGGGCCTATAGAAATCTGGGGACGAGAGCATGTGAAGTCTCCTCCCCCTGTCTAAGTGCTGCATGCTGGGGATGGGAGGGAGAGAGAGACATGTGCTCCCCTGCCCCCATGCTCTGATTGCCCTGGGGTAGGGCCGTCCTTAGGCATACGCGGAGTACGCAGTTGCGTAGGGCACCACGTTTTCCGGGGCACCACTCTGCTGACCCGGCACGGAGGTGAAGCATATGCGTGCACTCTGCATTCCGATGCATTCTGATGCCCTGCCAGAAGACCCCACCCGGCCAAGGGACTCCGGCTGGGGAAGGGGAGCTGTCATCCCAGGCGGCAGCATTGGGAGGAGCCAGGGCTGCACCGGGGACGGGATCATGTGCGGCTTGGTGTTGCAGCACCTTTTTAAAAAATGGCCAAGCCACACCTCGGCAGGAGACACGCCGAGTGGGGTGTTGGGGAGCAGAGCCTCGCTAGGGTGGGACTGGCCGTGTTGTGATGGGCCGGGGATGCGAGCGCTGAGCGGCCCGGCTCCGGCACTGGCACGTGGTCTGGAGCCCGGGCTGTGGGGACTTCTGGGTCCGATCGCAGCAGACTCCAGCCCTGCAAATGGGAAGGCAGGAGGTAGGCTAGGCGAGGGGGAGGGGTGGGAGAGGAAGGGGCTTGTGCTGATGAGAGCGGGGCAGGTCAGGAGGAGAAGAACGGTGAAGGTACCAAGGGGCAGGGGTGCAGGAGAGACTAATGCAGAGGGAGGGGCAAGTGGAGACAATGAGGGAAAAGGCAGGAGGGGAGGTGCTGGGGAGAAGGCTTGAAAGAAGGGGTGGGCATGAGAAAGGTGGGAATGGAGCAAGTCATGTGTGAGAGCACAGACGGGGAGGAGGGGAATGGGGCAAAGAGTGGTGAGGGGGTGGGCATCAGGGAAGAAGAGGGGGAAGGGGAAGGCACCAGGAAGGTCCAGGGGTAAGGGAAGGTGCAGGTGCCAGGGGATTCTGGAGGTGAAGCAGAAGGGCAGACACCTGCAGGGAAGGGACCAGCACCAGAGGAGAGAGGCAAGGGAGGTGTTAGAAGAGGGGATGAAGAGGGGTAGCTCACATGATCAGAGTGGGGCTACTGGCGGCATGGGCACAGCGGGGAGAGAAGGGCTGGTGGTGGGGGGCAGGTCTTAGGAGGGCTGAGGGCAGTGAGAAGGGCAGGAGTCAGGACAGCAGAGGAGGGCGGTTGGGGGCAGCAGGCACCAGGGGAGCTGATGGAGTAAGGGGAGGAGACATGGCAGCAGAGGGAAAAGATAGAGGTTTATAAGATATTTATTAATTTGGGTGCCAGAGTGGCATATCCAAACAAGCCACATGAACTCAGTACTGGTGCACAACACAATTCATTTTGCTCAATCTGATGTCCCACTGAAATGGAGGTCTACTCATGCAGCCCACTCACTAACCTTGGTTGCTCATAGTGAGGGGCAGCTGCTTGTGACTCATGATAGGGTTAGGGATGACTGTTAGATGCGTGTTCTTTTTACCTTTCTTGGGGTGAAATGGGGGGTGGTGGTGGAGAAATGACTAGGCTTTTGCGCCTACACCTTCTGTTTAGGTTACAAAGTCAAGCACTTGAAAGTTAGGAAGTGCAAATTTAAATTTTGGACCCCTTATTCATATTTATTATAGTACAGTCTTTAACACAAGAGGGTCGAATTAAGACCATGCAAGGAAACCTAAAACTAGCATTTCCTAGATTTTGGGTGCTTAATATTGTAAGTAGCATTAGTTACACCCACACATACATACTTTGGTGTATGTAATATGTAAAATGATTAGCATCTGTGCTAAAACTTATTTTTAATTGTACAAACTTAATGTCATTTCAGAGTTGGTTTTTTAAATTAAAGTTTACTTACTTTTTCCCCCGGCAAGATGTTTCTGTGAATAGTAATAGCTCTCTTATCCAGCACTGAATTAACCAGATCTCAATTATCCAGCATTTCTGATCGCCCAATACAAATATTCAGTTTAGTAACTGGGACTAGTATATTGCCCAGCAAGTTATGCAATTGCCTATTTTGCACTCTACTTTTTATATAAAGGAGGCAGAAGACAAATAAGCAAGTGAAGTCAAGGATATATTAAACACAAGTGTCAGAGGGGTAGCTGTGTTAGTCTGAATCTGCAAAAGCAGCGAGGAGTCCTATGGCACCTTATGCTCCAACACTTCAGTTAGTCTATAAGCTTTCGTGGGCAAAGACCCACTTCGTCAGATGCATGTAGTGGAAATTTCTAGAGGCAGGTATAAATATACAGGCCAGAATCAGGCTGGAGATGACAAGATGGATCCAATCAATGGCACATTCATTCTCCTGCACATCTACTAACATAATATATGCCATCATGTGCCAACAATGCCTCACTGCTATATACATCGGCCAAACTGGACAGTCCATACATAAAAGAATCAATGGAGGCAGAGGATATTAGGAATGGCAACATACAAAAACATGTAGGGGAATACTTTAGTCTCCCTGGACACACAATTGCAGATCTAAAGGTAGCCATCCTGCAGCAAAAAAACTTCAGGACCAGACTTCAAAGAGAAACTGCTGAGCTACATGTATTTTTAGTTGCTGTACTTAAAGTACTGCATGGGATCTTTTAAGGGAAAAAAGGTAAAACACCACATTTCTTGGTAGTACATATAGCAATCAACACTTACCATATGCATATGATATATTACCCTCACACACAAGCACATTCTGTCTTGTTACCAATAGTTGCTTCCCCTAACTGCAGCCAGGTGAGCTAGGTGGGTGAGGGGTAGAGCCAGGCTTCTGCCCATCTGGTTCTGTGCTCCCATATTGACGAGGAAACCCGAGGTCCTCCTGCAAGATACCTTTGATTTATAGTAACTCCCCTCTCATACAAATCTATTGTATGCATATGCAAAATCTGAGAGAGTCGTCATATGCAAATGCAGTTAGTTGTCTGTGGCGCCACCTTCTGGGTGTTGTCTCACTGCTGCCACATTCATCTTCAAAGGGGGTGCTTCCAAAAGCAGGAGCTTGCTGCATACTCCCAAGGCATCCATATGTCCAATCTTCTTTCAATGGGCCCACTTAACAGGTCTCATTGTTCTTGGATCTGTCTTCCATCCCCTCGCCAACCCTTGCAACTGCCCTGAGATGCTTGCCTTCCATACCTTATCCATTTACACCTCATTCATTCAATAGGGACATTTTCTTTACTGTACTCATTTCTAGGGACTATTCTACCAAGACTTAATACAAAGTTTCTATGTTCTGTATGAAAAGGTACACAATTTCTATGTAAAAGCACTTGATACAAAGCTAAAAACTTTAATGAGAAAATGATTAATACAGAGATTTATGATTAATACTGAGATGTGTCTACATAGTGATCTTGGTGCATTTCATGCACTGCCTGTAGTGATTTGTAGTGTCATAAGGTAACTTATTGTATTGGAAACTTAACTTTATTCATTGTTTCATTGTAGTACTACTATTGGGCTGGTGAGTACCTGTATACTATTTTATGCTTTATTCATTTTATTGTATTCTAATTCTTTGAAAATTAGTATTCCAGAATATTCAGTAAATCAGCATTCCCGATTCCTATGGTGACTATATTTTCTGAAACAAAATTAGGGGCACGTTAGTCATGCCTCCTGCTCCCCCCATTAGTCATTCCCCCTGCCACAAGAAGTCTAACCTCTGGAGGCAGTAATCCTGGGGTCAAGATGGACACAACCAGAAGTAAAGGGTGTTGTGTGACCCCTCTAAGAACTCCTCCCACCCTTGTCCTATCAATAGGGGTGGGTTTGGCCCACACAGGACCCTCCATGTAACTGTCTTGCAATTGCATTAATCCTATTTGCATTGCATTAAATCGGAGGGAGAAGCTGGGGGAAGTGTTTCCTCTAAAATTTTTCCCTCATAAGTGGAGTGAATTTTGTCTTGTGTAGCAGTATTGAGTTCATGTGCGCTTGTTTGGATGTGCCACTGTGGCACCCAAGCTATTAATAAATATTTTATAAACCTCTCCCTTTTCCCTCCGCTGCAATGTCTCCCACCCTCCCCTGGCCCCATGTGCTCCCCTAGTGCTGGCTGCCCCCCACCCCTCATCTCCCTCTGCTGTCCTTGCTCCAGCCTTTCTCCCTCTCCTCAGCCCTTTAGAGACCTGCCCCCTGCCCATCCTCCTTGACCCCCTGCACCAGCCCTTCTCTTACTCCTGTGCCCACCCTCCTCCAGGCCCACTCTGGTCATCTGTAGCTGCCCCTCCCCTTCCTCTCTCCTAACACATCCCTTATTGCTCTTGCTCTTTCTCTCCCTGGTGCCCACCCCTTCACCACCCTCTGCCCCAGTTCCCCATATGCCACTCTGTCCTCACACATGATTTCCTCCATCCCCTACTTTTCTCATGCCTACCCCTCCTTTCAGCCTCTCTTCTCCTGGCACCCATTCATCCCCTCTCCTCTTCCTCCTCCTTGCCCCCATTGTCCCACTCCTTTGACCCCCCCACTTCCTCTCCTCTACCACCAAGACCCTTCCTTTCCTCTACCTCCTTCCCTTTAGTTCTCCCCCTGCCCCTTTCCTCACCTCCTGCCTTTGACATGGAAAGCAGTTTGCAGGGCTGGAGCCAGACTGCAATGCTATTTTTGTTACTGTGGTCCTGCACCAGGAGCACCCACAGTCCTGGCCCCAGTTGCTCCCGGAGCAAGTCTGCATTCTAGGATTGGAGCAGAGGCCACTTGTGCCTTGGAGCTCCACTAGGAACCACATGGAGACTGGTTAAGGTGCTGCAGGGTGGGGCACACTCGGGCTCAACAGGTTCCAGGACTGCAGCAGAGGCTACCCGTGCTGCAATTTTTAATACTGGTCCTGGTTCCCACGGGTGGCCCGGCTCCAGTGGAGTCAGGTGGCAGCTTCACGAGGCCCATTTCAGTGTGGCTGCTCCGGCCTGTGGGAGGTCAGTATTGTCCAGCAGCACTACCAACAATTCCACTTCTTACTGGGCTCTTAAAAGACATTTAGGGCTAAATTAGAGCTAAATATCAGCTCTGAACACAGAGCCGGAACAGGTGGCTGTCAACAAACTTCATGGGACAGTGGGAAATTTGGCCACACCCAAAAGTGGACATCTGGCTAACGTACGTCATGCCAGACCATCAATGTTGCTGGACAAGAGAATGCTGGAATAGAGTGGTTAGGATTACAAGTCTTGTGGATAAGGGGGAAGTGATAGATGTGGTATACCTAGACTTTAGTAAAGCATTTGATACGGTCTTGCATGACCTTATCAGCAAACTAGGGAAATAAAACCTAGATGGGACTACTATAAGGTGCGTGCATAACTGTATGGATAACCGTTCTCAGAGTAATTAATGGTTCAGAGTCATGCTGGAAGGGCATAAAAAGTGGGGTTCCACAGGGTTCTCTTTTGGGACCGGTTCTGTTTGGTATCTTCATCAACAATTTAGATAGTCATAGAGTACACTTATTAAGTTTGCAGATGATACCAAGTTGTGAGTGGTTGCCACTGCTTTGGAGGATAGGGTCAAATTCAAAATGATCTGGAAAAATGGTCTGAGGTAAATAGGATGAAGTTTAATAAGGACAAATGCAAAGTACTTCACTTAGGATGGAACAATTGGTTTCACACATACGGAATGGGAAATGACTGTCTAAGAAAGTGTACTGCAAAAAGGAATTGGTGTTGTAGTAGACACTGTTGCAAAAACAAAAAAGATTCTGGGATGCATTAACAGGAGTTTATGAAGAAGACAGAAGTAATTCTTCCACTCTACTCTACATTGATTAAGCCTCAATTGGAGTAGTGTATCCAGTTATGGGCTCTGCATTTTAGGAAAGATGTGGATAAATTGGAGAAGGTCCAGAGAAGAACAGCAAAAATTAAGGTTTCAAAAATATGACCTATGAAGGAAGACTGAATGAATTGAGCTTGTTTAGTTTAGAGAAAAAGACTGAGAGGGGACAAGACAGCAGTTTTCAAATATCTAAAAGGGTGTTACAAGGAGGAGGGAGAAAATTGTTCTCATTGGCCTCTGATGATAGGACAAGAAGCAATGGGCTTAAACTGCAGCAAGGGAGGGTTAGGTTGGACATTAGGAAAAACCTTCTAGTTGTCAGGGTAGTTAAACTGGAATAAATTGCCTAGGAACATGGTGGAATGTCCATCACTGGAGATACTTAAGAGCAGGTTGGATAGACCTCCATCAAGGATGATCTAGAACAGGCATGACAAACTCGAAGCCAACTGAGGGCCACACAAACGAAAATTGATAGCTTTCAGGGCCACCAAAGAAAATGTACTTCTATCAGAAGGCCCGTGGAGGTGGGGGTGCAGCCCAGTTTGAGCCCTGACCTGCCGGGGTGGGGAGGAAGCCAGGGATGGCCCCGCCTTGGCCTGGCAGCTGGGGGAGAGCTGGGGCTGCCTACCCCCAGAGACAGAGGGGTTGGTGAGCACAGCGTGAAGTAATACTCGAATGGGGAGAAAAGTGTGGTGCAAACCTCTAAATTATTGGACTGTGCAAAGTAATTTAAAACCAAATTGCAGTGGCATCCTAATATCGTGGAGTCTGCAATTAATCCAGATGAAGTTGGACGTTACTCATTATAAAATGACCTATTAACTTAGCTATTCTCTAGTCTGCAGTATTGGATTTCCTTTACAGGTTGTAAGTCAACACTTTTAGGTGAGTCATGTTTCCCTAATTGTAGGGACAGGTGAGAGGAACAAACTCAGTGGAGGAGAAATTTGGCCTGAAACCAGAAGACCGTACTTCCTGTTTCCTTAAGCTAATACTGCACCTATTGATTAGAGTGAGGGTTGTTTGTTCACTTACAACAGGCATGTCATACTCGAAGCCTACTGAGGGCCGTATAAACAAAAACTGATAGCTTCCAGGGCCACGAAAGAAAATGTACTTCTATTGGAAAGTTGTAATTATTTATTATTATAGATTGTTTTAGGTATATTTTATAATAATTTTTCAGGGCTTGTTTTAATATAATACAATAATTTGCTGTTAAATTTTATATGAGCAAATAATTTTAATATAAATTTAGGGTACTTTTAAATTTTTATGATACATAACTTGTTTTGTTGAAATAAAAACAAATATAGACCATGGTTAATCAAATAGAACAGGCTTCTATGAAAATTTCAGATACTTTGCAAGTTTGAGATTTTTGCATAAACATATAATTGGTGCAATTGCAGAAAATTGACAGTTATTGACTAATATACATTTTGTGATTTTATTTGGGAATAAATAAATAAAAAACAAAATATTAACAATCTCCTCCTCCTCCTCTCCCCCAGAGCCAGGCCCTTCCATACCCTTGTTCTAATCCAATCCCCTTCGTCCCCCAGAGCTGCTCTCCTCCTCCCCCGCTCTAACCCAATGCCTCATCCCTTCCCCAGAGTTAGGCACTTCTTCCTTGAGCGCTGGGCAGCATGAGCACTGTGGCCAGCTGTGAGCAGGTGCTGAGTCCTGTGCGCAAAACGGCCTGGCCAGCTGTGAGCAGTTGCTACGGTGCTGTGCACGGAGCGGCCGGCCAGCTGTGATCTGCACTCGGCCGTGTGCTCCAAGTGGCCAACGGGCCACACTTTATTCTTTTATAAAAATGAAGTAGTGGGCCGCAAAAAATTTTGATCGGGCTGCATGCCTGTTTGACATGCCTGACTCACACTGACTTTCCTTTTTAGAAACATCTGGGGAGCTAGTAATGGCTTATTTTGGTTCTTCAGGTAAACTAGAAGGCTGTGTCTAGACTGCATCCCTTTTAAAATGAGGGATAAGGGATCTTTCAGAAAAGGCTTTATTTTCTGAAAGATCCGCGTCTAGACAGGCGCTTTTTTCCGGCAAAGCTCCGAGCTGGAAAAAAGCGACAGCCATTTTTATGCTAATGAAGTGGGGGGGATTTAAATCCCTGCTTCATTTGCAATTGCGATATGTCTAATTTGTATCCCTTCTACGGAAAAGGGATGCAGTCTAGACACAGCCGAAATGTGAAATTAACACTGTCAGGTAAATCCTTAGCTTTTACTGTATGCTCCATTTAACAGCTTGAGCTTGGCCTTTTACTTTGTATAAAATTTTCAAAGTGCTTAAATGATATTATAGCCTGTCTCGTTGTCCGTAAAGCACTTTGAAAATGGAATTTAGGAGCCTAAGTCACTTAAACACTGGAGTAATAGTCATTTTTGCAAAAGTAAAGGGCTTGTTGGTATATCTTCTGTTTTTCTGGATTGATATCTGGCCTCTCTGGTTAGATTCTGCCACTGTAGTGGTAGGGTACGTCTAGACTACATGCCTCTGGCGAAAGAAGCATGTAGATTAGGCTACCTGGTACAGGAAAATGAATTTAAATTTAAATGGCTGCCACGCTGAGCTGATCAGCTGTTTGTCAGCTCAGCGCGGTAGTCTGGACACTCCGCGGTTGACATCAAAGGCAATTGTCGACCTCCCAGGTATGCCTCCTGGGATGAGGTACTATTGGTTTTAATTCCCTTTGCAAGGTCCAGCTCTACATGACTTAGCCTTTCTCACTTTGTCCCTACATGCTCTAACCTCAATAAAGTAGCTTTCTTTGCAGTCCTTCCCATCTTCTACTCCTTATATGCTTTCTGCTTTTTCTTAATCACCTCTCTGAGATGCTTGCTCATCCAGCTTGGTCTAAAACTCCTGCCTATAAATTTTTTCCCCTTTCTTGGGATACAGGCTTCTAATAACTTCTGCAATTGTAATTTAAAATAATCCCAGGCCGCCTCTGCCTTTAGATCCATAAATTCTTTAGTCCAATCCACTTCCCTAACTCATTTCCTTAATTTATTTAAGTTAGGCCTTTTGAAATAAAAAAACCCTCAAAAACCCTAGTCTCATATTTATTTTTGTTTATCCTTCCATTTAGTTTGAACTGAATTAGCTCATGATCGCTTGAGCTAAGGTTGTCCCCTACAACCATTTCATCTGTGAGGTCCTCACTACTCACCAAAACCAAATCTAAATGGCATCCCCCCCTTGTTGGTTCAGCAACTACTTGATGAAGGAATTCATCAGCTATCGCAGCTAAGAAAATCTGAGGCTTATTATTATTACTAGCACTTGTTCTCCAGTCTATATCTGGAAAGTTGAAGTCTCCCATGATTACGCAGTTTCCATTAGTATTTACTTCATGTTTTTAATGAGAGGTCTCTGTCCATATCCAAATTAGATCCCGGTGGTCTATAGCACACCCCAAGCATTATCCCTGGGAGGATCTAATAGTTTTCTTCACCAATGTGATTTTTGCCCAGACAGACTCTGTCTTCTCCATTCCATCACTTTTTATTTCTTTACAATCTACCTCATCATTGATATACAATGCTACTCCACCCCCTTTACCTTTATTTCTATCTTTCCTAAACAGCACATACCCTTCAATACTTGTACTCCAGTCATGCTTAGTATTCCACCATGTTTCTGTTATTTCTATAATTTGATTTCACTTCCTGGACCAATAGCTCTAGTTTCTCCATTTCGTTGCCTAGGCTCCTCTCATTGGTGTACAAACATCTCTGATCACCTTCTTCTTGTTAACATGCCTGTAGAAACCTTTCTTTTTATCCTTCACATCCTTTGCCAGTCGCAATTCCAATTGCGCTTTCGCTTTCCTGATAACCCCCCAGCATTCTCAAGCTATACATTTAAACCCCATCCCTGGTTATTTGTCCAAGTTTCCACTTTTTGTAAGCTTTTATGCTTAAGTTCACCAAAGATTTCCCCTGTAAGCCAATCCGGTCTCCTACCATGTTTGCCTCTCTTGCTACGCATCGGGATGGATTCTTTCTGTGCCTTCAATAAGGCTTCTTTAAAATACTGCCAGCTGTCCTGGACTCCTTTCCCCTTCATGTTAGCATCCCAGGGGATTCTGCTCATCAGGTGTCTGAGGGAGTCAAAATCTGCTTTTTTGAAGTCCAAGGTGTGTATTTTACTACTCTCTTTTCTTTCTTTGGTCAGGATCCTGAAATCTACCATCTCATGATCACTGCTTCCCAGGTTGTCACCCACCTCTACTTCCCCTATTAGTTCCTCCCTGTTTGTGAGCAGAAGGTCAAGCTGTGCACAGCCCCTGGTCGGATCCTTCAGCACTTGTACCAAGAGGTTATCCCCAACATTCTCCAAAAACTTCCTGGATTGTCTGTGTACTGCAGTATTGGTTTCCTAACAGATGTCAGGGTGATTAAAGTCCCCAACGAGAACCAGGGCCTGCGATCCGGAAACTTCTCTCAGTTGTCCGAAGAAAGCCTCATCTGCCTCATCCACCTGATTTGGTGGCCTGTAGTAGACACCAACCACAACATCACTGCTGTTTGCACCTCTAAACTTAATCCATAGACTCTCAACAGGTTTTTCTCCCTCTAGATAGTGGAGTTCTGAGCAATCCTAGTGCTCTTACATATAGTGCAACTCCTCCTCCTTTTCTCCCCTGCCTGTTCTTCCTGAACAGTGTGTACTCTTCCATGACAGTGCTCCAGTCATGCGAGTCATCCCACCATGTCTCTGAAGCAAAATGCAGGACAATGTAGCACTTTAAAGATTAACAAGATGGTTTATTAGATGATGAGCTTTCGTGGGCCAGACCCACTTCCTCAGATCAAATAGTGGAAGAAAATATACCAAAGGATACAATTTAAAAAAAAATGAACACATATGAAAAGGACAAATCACATTTCAGAACAGGAGGGGGATGCGGGGAATGGGGGGGAAGGAAGGAAGGTAAGTGTCTGTGAATTGATGATATTAGAGGTGGGGAGAGTGGGATGTTTGTGAGCTAATGGTATTAGAGGTGATAATTGGGAAAGCTATCTTGGTAATGGGTAAGATAGTTTGAGTGTTTGTTCATTCCTTCTCGGAGAGTGTCGAATTTTTAACATGAATGACAGTTCAGAGGATTCCCTTTCAAGTGCAGATGTAAAAGGTCTTTGTAGCAGAATGCAGGTGGTTAAGTCATTGAGAGAGTGTCCTTTCTGGTTAAAATGGCAAGAAACTGTTTTTTCTTTGTGATCTTGTCTGATATCTGTTTTGTGGGCATTAATCCTTTGGCGAAGTGTCTGAGATGTTTGTCCAATGTACATAGCAGACGGACACTTTCGGCACATGATAGCATAGATTATATTTCTGGATGCGCAGGAATATGTGTTCTTGATCTTATAACTCACTTGGTTAGGTCCAATAATGGTATCAGCGGAATGAATATGTGGACAAAGCTGGCAACGAGTTTGTTGCAAGGGAAGGTACCAGGGTTGGTATTAGTGTGGTATGTCCTGTGGTTGTTGGTAAGAATCATTTTGAGGTTAGGTGGTTGTCTATAGGAGACTATGGGTCTTTCTCCCAGAGCCTCTTTGAGTATGGTATCCTGTTCCAGTATAGGCTGTAGTTTATTGATAATGTGTTGGACAGGTTTAAGTTGGGGGTTGTAGGTGATGACAAGTGGTGTTCTATTGTTGGTTTTCTTGGGTCTGTCTTGAAGTAGATGGTTTCTAGGTATTCGTCTGGCTCTTTCAATTTGCTTTTTTATTTCTCTGGGTGGGTAGTTGAGGTTTATAAATGCTTGGTAGAGATCCTGAAGCTTCTGGTCTCTGTCAGTGGGATTAGAGCAGATGCGGTTGTATCGAAGGGCTTGGCTATAGACAATGGATCGTGTGGTATGTTCTGGATGGGAGCTGGAAGCATGTAGGTAACTGTATGAGTCGGTGGGTTTTCTGTAGAGAGTGGTGTCTACAGTTACCTACATGCTTCCAGCTCCCATCCAGAACACACCACACAATCCATCCCCTCCCCCCATCCGCCTCCTGTTCTGAAATGTGATTTGTCCTTTTCATATGTGTTCATTTTTTTTAATTGTATCCTTTGGTATATATGGTTGTGACTATTTTCTTCCACTAATTGATCTGAGGAAGTGGGTCTGGCCCACGAAAGCTCATCATCTAATAAACCATCTTGTTAGTCTTTTAAAGTGCTACATAGTCTGGGGTAGCTGAAGCAAAATGCAGGACAAACATGGCTACATTTCTATCACTATTCACCATGTCTCTGTTATCCCAGTTAAATCAAAGACAGAACTATGTAGCACTTTAAAGACTAACAAGATGGTTTATTAGGTGATGAGCTTTCGTGGGCCAGACCTACTTCCTCAGAGCAATATGGAAGAAAATTGGCACAACCATATATACCAAAGTGATGCAATCAAAAAAATAAACGCATGTGAAATTGATAAATCAAATTTTAGAACAGAGTGAGGGTGGGGTGGGGGGAAGGTTAGTATCTGTGAGGTAATGACATAGGTATGATAATAGGAAAAGTTTCTGTGGGGTAATGACATTAGGGGTGATAATTGGGGAAGCTATCTTTGTAATGGGTGAGATAATTAGAGTCTTTGTTTAAACCCATACATAAAGTGTCAAATTTAAGCATGAATGACAATTCTGAAGCTTCTAATTGAAGTCTGGAGTTAGTCTCTTTGAAGCAATATGCATGCTTTAAGGTCATTGAGGGAATGGTCAGTCTTGCTGAAATGGCAAGCAACAGCTTTCTCTCTGTGGGAGAGTCTTATGTCTGTTTTGTGTGCATTGATTCTTTGGCAAAGTGTCTGAGAAGTTTGTCCAATGTACATAGCAGACGGACACTTTAGACACATGATGGCATAAATGATATTTCTGGATGAACAGGAATATGTGTTCTTGATCTTTTAACTGGCATGGTTAGGTCCAACAATAGTGTCAGCAGAGTAAATATGTGGACAAAGCTGGCACCAGGGTTTGTTGCAAGGTAAAGTTCCAGGGTTGGTATTAATGTGGTATGTCCTGTGGTTGTTGGTAAGAATCCTCCTGAGGTTAGGTAGTTGTTTATAGGAGACTATGGGTCCGTCTCCCAGAGCCTCTCGGAGTGTAGTATCCTGTTCCAGTATAGGTTGTAGTTTATTGATAATGCGTTGGACGGGTTTAAGTTGGAGGCTATAGGTGATGACAAGTGGTGTTCTATTGTTGGTTTTCCTGGATCTGTCTTGAAGTAGATGGTTTCTGGGTATTTGTCTGGCTCTTTCAATTAGTTTTTTTATTTCTGCGGGTGGGTAACTGAGGTTTAAAAATGCTTGGTAGAGATCCTGAAGTTTCTGGTCTCTGTCAGTGGGATTAGAGCAGATGCGATTGTGTCTAAGGGCTTGGCTATAGACAATGGATCATATGGTGTGTTCTGGATGGGAGGTGGCGGCATGTAGGTAACTGTAGGAGTCAGTGGGTTTACTGTAGAGAGTGGTGTCTAATTTACCATTGGTGATTTGTACTGTGGTGTCCAGGAAATGGATCTCTCGTGTAGAATGGTCCAGGCTGAGATTGATGGTGGGGTGTAGGTTAAAGTCTCTGGAATGTATGCAGTGTTTCTTAGCCATGGGTGCAGATGATAAAGATGTCATCGATGTAGCGTAAGTAGAGAAGGGGTAAAAGGGGATGGGGTCTGAGGAAATGTTGTTCTAGGTCAGCCATAAAGATATTAGCATACTGTGGGGCCATGCGGGTACTCATGGCTGTGCCACTGATCTGGAGGTATAAGTTGCCCCCAAATTGGAAATAATTGTGGGTGAGAACAAAGTTACACAGGTCTGCTACCAGATTGGCAGTGGTATCCTCTTGGATAGTGTTTCTAATTGCTTGTAATCCGTCTTCATGTGGGAAGTTGGTATAGAGAGCTTCTACATCCATGGTAGCAACGATGGCGTTATCAGGGAGGTTAATGAAGTTTTGTAGTTTTCTCAAGAAGTCAGTAGTATCTCGGAGATAGCTGGGAATGTTAGTTGCATAGGGTTTGAGAAGAGAGTCTACATAGCTGGATAATCCAGTAGTGAGTGTGCCGATACCTGAGATGATGGGACGTCTAGGGTGTCCCGGTTTATGGATTTTGGGAAGCAGAACAATCCTGGTTGGGGTTCAGAAGGTGTGTCTGTGGATTTGGTCCCGAGTAGAGGTAGGGAGTTTAAGGAGACAGCATAGTTTCTTTTGGTATTCTGAAGTAGGATCAGAGGAGAGAGGTTTGTAAAATGTGGTGTTGGAGAGTTGTCTAGTTGCCTCCTGGTCATAGTCGGATTTATTCATAATGACCACAGCACCCCCTTTGTCAGCTGGTTTGATTATAATGTCCGGGTTGTGTTTGAGACTCTGGATGGCATAGTGTTCAGCACGGCTGAGATTGTATGTCGCTTGTTATTTGTGAATGTCAGTCTGTGCATTGTTGCGGAAGCATTGTATATAGAAATCCAGATTGTAATTCCCACCATTAGGGGTAGTCCATATAGAATTGTTTTTCTTTTAATGTTGATAGGGGGGATCTGATTGGTCAGACTGATGTTCATCGGTATTGGGAAATATTCTCGTAGGTGGAGGCAGCGAAAGAAAGCCTCAACGTCACCACAAAATTGAATCCAGTTAGTGGGGGAGGTGGGGCAGAAAGAAAGCCCCTGAGATAAGACAGACTCTTCTGCTGGGTTGAGTTTGTAGCTAGAGAGATTAAAAATATTATCTGGTGGGTTGAGGTAGTTGCTGTTGTAGCCTGTGCTGTGGAACAGTTTGTTGTCATTTCTTTTTTGTAGGGAATAGAAGTGTATTAGAAATCATATATCTTGGACTGGGGCAGGGCCTCCAGTTCTTCCTGTTAATGTGAGAAGCCTGGGCAACAGTGTACAAACACCTCAGATAACCAGTTGATTGCCCTATCTTCTCCATTCGAATCAGGGGTCCTTCTTTCTTGCTTGTTCCTCTTTGCATTTCTTCCCGGTATCCGACTTTCCCACTCCTCTCAGGGTTTTGGTCACCGTCCCCCAACTAACCTAGTTTAAAGCCTTCCTCACTAGGTTTGCAAGCCTGCCCGCGAAGATGCTCCTTCCTCTCTCTGTTAGGTGGATCCCATCTCTTCTTAACAATCCTTGTGCCCAGAACAGAGTCCCATTGTCGAAGAAACCAAAGCCCTCTCTGCGACACCACCTGCGCAACCACACATTTACTTCCTCAATTCGACATTCCCTGCCCAGTCCTTTCCCTTCAACAGGAAGGATGGACGAGAACACCACTTGTGCTCCGAATTCTTTGATCCTTTTTCCCAGCGCTACATAATCCTCAGTAACACGCTCAAGGTCATTCTTGGCTGTATCGTTAGTTCCCACGTGGAGAAGCAAGAAGAGGTAGCGATCGGAAGGTTTGATCAGTTTTGTAAGCCTCTCGGTCACATCCTGAATTCTAGCTCCCAGTAAGCAGTACACCTCTTGAGACTGCAGGTTTGGATGGCAGATGGATGGCTCAGTCCCTCTTAGGAGGGAGTCCCCGACTACCACCACCTGTCATCTTCTTTTGGGGGTGGTGGTTGTGGAACCCTCACCCCTAGGACTACGCATCCCATGCCTTCCAGTAGATGGTGTTCCCTTGCGGTCCCTTCCAAAGCATTCACCACCGCAGAGCCTGTGGAGAGAGCCTGAAAGTGATTACTTACTTCTACAGCATTGGGAGATTCCTTTGTTGGCCTTTTTCCCTTTCTAGAGGTTAGTTGCTGCTAGTTCTCTTTCTGGTCCTGTACTGCCCTCTCTGGCTCTTCCGTCTGCCGTGCTTGCAGTCACTTCCCCCATCCCTTGGTACTTGCAGGGGGAGACCAGGGGCCCCCAGTACAGTCTTCTCTGTCCTTTGTGTTGGAGCAGCCTCTCGAGCCTCTCCAAGCATCTGGGGATACTAGTCTTCCTCTCCAGATGAGGTGTGCTTGGCCTGTCCTCTTTGTCGGTGCCAGCCACGGACTCCCGGGCCCACCAAGAGCTCCTGTGAAGGCTGGCCCAGAGCCTGCGGGGGTCCAGCTCAAATCTGACAGTGGATATCCTCAATGCTGAAGCCCCGTCCTGGGTGGCCCTGCCCCTCAATAAAACAGTGGACAAGGTGACTAAAATCCTTTGGAAAGCCCTGGCGTTGGTTCCTCCCACAGGCGGGCCATGAGCACCTGTTCTCTCACACGCATGCCACCCCCTGAGGTCCATAGTGGTGCAAGCAGCAAACCACCATGTGCGACAGGGTCAGCCAGCCCAAACCCCCAAGAACAGAGAGGGCAAGTGGTCCAGCTTGTTGGGTCGTAAGGCCTATGCGTCAGGGGTCTCCTGCTCAGGATTGCCAACCAGCAGGTTCTCCTGAGCAGGTATGCTTTTAACACCAGGGTGACCATGGACAAGTTCAGGAAGCTGCTGCCCCAGGATTCGAGACCAGAATTCAAGGTCCTTTCCGAGGAAGGGAAGGTAGTGTCCCGAGCGGCGCTCCAGACGGCCTTGGACTCTGCTGATGCTGCGGCTTGTACAATGGTGATAGGCTTGATTCTTTGATCTGTGACGCTTGATTCTGCACAGGGGAGTCTGGCTTCAGGTGTCTGGCATCCCACCGGAGGTCCTGAACAGCATCCAGAACCTCCCTTTTGAGGGCGGAGGCCTATTCTCAGACCGTATGTACACAAGGCACCAGGGCAATCCTCAAGTCACTGCGTATACACACCCCTACACCCCAGAGGTGCTTCCTTTTTAGAGCCCCACTTTGCCCCTTCCAGCAGGGCAGGTAGACTTCGCTAGACGGAGGGGCCGTTATGGTAATAACATCCACAGAAGTGGCAGATGTCTGTCTTGGTCATCCTCCGAGCAAAGGGAGGGCCCCCTTATCAAGCCACAGGGCCCGAGGCAGAACCTTTGAAGGTGCGATCAAGGACAGCGCCCTAGTCTTGGACAGCAAGCCATTCACCGATCGGCTCTTCCCCCTCTGTCGTGCCTGGTTGCGTTATCGCCATGGATCGTTGGGTTCTTCTTCGAGTGATGTCCCCGTGGGTGCTCCACTACAGGTGTCGGGCTCGTCCCGACGCCGCAATCCGGAAAGTTTTCACCAGCAGCAGGCCCCTCCGGAGGACCGCGCATGCGCAGTGCGCCCCGCGGCGTTCACGCCTTTTCTGTGTCGCGCGGTCCGATGCGCCAGTTCCTCCTAACCGTCCACGGCCGCAGACAGACTTGGAACACACTCCCCTTTGAAGAGAAATTGTATTGTTAGTTCATTCATTCCTTCCCAGTTAGCCCCTTCCCTCATAGTTAGTTAATTGTTATATTAGTTAGTTAGTTCGTAGTTTAAAAAAAAAAAAGTTATTGTTCTCTTGCCGTTACGACCTCTGAGGGCTGTTTCCACCTGCCCCTCAAGTTCTTCTTTTCCCTCAGGGACCTCTGTGCTAAACATGCCCGGTTCCCCCGGCTTTAAGAAATGCGCTTCGTGCACCGACGCCATGCTGGCCTCAGATGGCCGCTCCTGCTGTATCCGCTGCCTGGGAGAGGGCCACATTCCCCAGAAATGCGGTCACTGCTCGAAGTTGACCGCCCAGGCGAGATGGGACAGAGAAATGCGCCTGAAGATGCTACTCTTCAATAAGGCGCTTCAGCCCCAGTCATCAGGAGAACGGGCTGAAGGAGAGGCACGGGACTCATCGGCCTTCCCTCCCAAACGGGTAGCGGACAAGCCAGCCAAAGCCCGTAGTACCTCGGCACCCAGTCCCGCGCGTTTGGTGCGCTCGGCACGTCAGGCCGTCCGTAGTCGGCACAGTCATCTGTGACGCCGAGTCTCCGTGCAGCACCGCAACCAGACACAGTGCGGTCTTCGGCACCGAGACACCCGGCACCGTTGTCCCATGCGGCCCCGCAGCACACTTCCAGGGCGGACCTGGCACCGAGAGCCAACACGGCACCAAAGTCCAGGCCGGCATCGAGGTCTAAGCTGGCACCGAAGTCTAAGGAGCCGGCACCGAGAAAGGACTCGTCGGCAGCCCAACTTCCTTCGAGATCTGGGGATGCAGCTTCGCCCCACATACAGAGCATGTCCGCAGTTATCTTGGCGCCGGTACCTGTGGCACCGAGACACCAAAGCTCAGGGGACAAAACGGCACCACCATCTCCACACTGTCTGGAGGAGGCTTCTGACTCTGCCTCAGTTGTTTCGATTCCCATGGTTCCCTCATCCACGGGGGTACCCACTAAGGCGCAAAGGAAGACTCACCATCCCCATACGCCTTCCCCCAGTCCCGACAGGGCGGCTTTTTCCCCTGAGCCATTGCTCTCACCTCGCCAAAGACGACGAGACCACCACTACGGCTATTCTTCCACACTCTCACGATCCCCAGGATCTCCTCCTTGCTCCCGTTACTATCGTCAGAGGAGCGATGCTTCTTACTCTCCGCAATATTCACACCGCGACTCCCATTACCGTGAGTACACCTCGCCCCATCGTGATCGTTCACGCTCCTTCACGAGGCACTCACCAACCTTATCTCCAGAGCGCCGTCAAGTATACTCGCCACGGCCAACAACCCAAGACTCTATCCCGCTGGCTCAACATCCTCCAACATCTACCGGGGATGAGTTAACAGCTTCGGTCCCGCATGGCGACATCAGTCACCCATCGCAGAGCAACAACCTGCAGCTTCCCCAACAGATGTTTCTTCCTCTTCCCCAGATGACGCGGTTTTTAACGATGAACCCGCGCTCGTGGATGATTATAAGCAATTCCATTAACTTTTTAAGCGTGTAGCATATTCGCAAAATCTGCGTACCTCCGAGGCGCCTCAGAAGCAACATGCCCTTCTCAGAAATCTACAATACTCTAATAAGCTGAAACTCGCTCTCCCCTTTGATGCCGTGATCCTTGAGATAGCTAACGACATCTGGCAGACCCCGGCATCTGTGCCTCCTACCAACAAACACACGGACAGGAAGTACTTTATTGAATCCAAAGACGCGGAATTTCTTTTTACGCACCCCACTTCAAATTCCATTGTCGTCGACGCAGCTCAGCAAAGGGCGAAGTCCGCACAATCAAGGAACTCTGCTGCGGACAAGGAATCCAAGCGCCTGGATTTTCTTGGGAGGAAGGTATACTCCTCGGCCACAGCCACATTGAGGATGGCCAATTATTCCGCCCAACTCGCCAATCACGACTTCGATAATTACTCGAAGTTGGTGCCTCTAATTCAACACCTACCAGATTCCAACCGTGACACATTGAAATCTATTGTGCAGGAGGGTTATACAACAGCCCATAATGCACTCCAGATATCGCTGGATATTGCCGACTCGGCCTCCCGCACTACGGGAACATCAGTTGTCGTGCGACGTGCCTCTTGGCTCCACCTTGCTTCGGTACCAAAAGATCTGCAACCCAAGGTGGAGGACCTTCCATTTGATCGGGCTTCATTGTTTGCCCAGAACACTGACCAGGTGTTCCATTCTGGAAAAGTCTCCTGAACTACTCTAAGAACCCTCGGGATGTACACTCCGCCTTTCAGGCGCAGGAGGCCATGGCCATATAACAAACAAAGGCCTTCTTCCTCTTATTCCACCCAACGCTTCAGACCCTACGACCAACAGAAACAAAGGCAGCACCCCCAACGTCGCCGCCAGCAACCTAATAAACAGCAGAGTCACCAACAACCTCGGCAGCAGGTTTGATGCCCTTGTCGAGGGTCTGCGCACCATCCCCCTATTGGAGACTTCGTCGCGAGTAACCAAGCTTTTCCACCGCCGCCTAAACCCTTATTGCCATCGCTGGTTCGCCATCACCACGGACCGTTGGGTCAGGGAGATCGTAACCTCTGGACTCGCCATTCCCTTCTCCACTCTACCTCCCTCCAACCCCTCATCCCCGTCCCTTTTCAGGGACCCCTCTCATGATGTTCTGTTGCTTCAGGAGATCATGCACCTACTTACCATTAGAGCGGTAGAAGAAGTTCCCTCCTAGTTCCGAGGCAGAGGTTTCTGTTCCCGGTACTTCCTCACTGAGAAGAAGTCCGGCAGATGGAGACCAATTCTGGATCTTCGCGGCCTCAATCGCCACCTGCGAAAACAAAAATTCAAAATGGTTACTTTGGGCTTCATCATCCCAGCGCTACACAAAGGGGATTGGTTTGCATCCCTTGATCTCCACGACACATATTTCCATATTGCAGTCCATCCAGCTCACAGGAGATTTCTACGCTTTACTGTAGGCAGCGATCATTACCAGTATGCGGTGCTCCCCTTCGGCCTCTCCGCAGCCCCAAGAGTGTTCTCAAAGACCCTGGCAGTCGTAGCCGCGTACCTTTGTCGGGCCAGCATTACCATCTTTCCCTATCTCGACGACTGCCTCCTCACGGGCCCTTCCATACAAGAGACCGAGACTGCAGTTACAGTTACAAGAGGTATTTTTGAGACTCTTGGACTAATCATCAATCTCCCAAAATCCTCTCTGGTTCCCACGCAAACCATCAAATTCATCGGATCCAGACTGAACTCTATAACCGCTATGGTGTACCTACCCATGGACAGAGCCGACGCCATCTGAGATCTAGTGAACGTCTTTCTTACTGCTCCGGCAGTCTCGTGCCTTACCTGCCTGAAGCTGTTAGGCCACATGGCTTCTACCACGTACGTCATAGCGCACGCTCGCCTTCATATGCGGTGCCTGCAACATTGGCTTCTTGCAACATACAAACCCGGTATTACCAATGTCCACACACTCACGCCTGTTCCGACCCATGTCAAGGACTCGCTTGCGTGGTGGCTCCATCCTGCCAATACTCTTGCCGGTGTCCCCTTTCATGCTCAACCCCCATCAATCCAGCTTACCACGGATGCGTCCCATGTAGGCTGGGGAGCACATATACTGCAACATCGGGTTCAAGGCTTATGGTCCCACCAGGAATCCCTAATCCATATAAATTTCCTGGAGCTCAGAGCGGTTTTCAACGATTACGGGCTTGCCGCCACTTTGTCCACCAGATCCAGGGAACCACACTACAGGTCCTTATGGACAACATATGCACCGACAAGGCGGAGCCAAGTCCAGAACTTTGTGTGCGGAATCAGTACGCCTTTGGAATTGGGCGATTCGCCACAATGTCACGCTCACAGCCTCCTACCTCCCCGGCAGGATCAATACTATTGTGGACGCACTCAGCAGATCCTTCCAATCCCAACACCGAATGGGAACTCCTTGATTATGTAGCCCACAACCTTTTTCAATGGTGGGGCTATCCAGAAATCGACCTCTTTGCCACTCGCGACAACAAGTGTCGCTATTACTGCTCGAGAGTGGGCATAGGCAAGCAATCGAAGGGAGGTGCCTTCCTGCTCAATTGGGGGACATATCTCCTATACGCCTTTCCCCCAATTCCCCTGATATCCCGGGTGATAGGGAAAATACTATCCGATGCAGCGACAGTAATCCCGGTGGCTCCCTTTTGGCCTCGCCAAACCTGGCTGACGCAGCTCATGCAGATGTCAATATCCCGACCTCAACGACTTCCACAGCTGAGCAATCTGCTCTCGCAGCAACGCGGCAATCTCCTCCATCCAAACATCGATCATTTGCACCTGACAGCTTGGCTCCTACCTGGCTCCAAGGCCTAGAGCTGATCTGTTCCCAAGCAGTAAGAGATGTACTGGTACAAAGCAGACGCCAGAGCACTCAGAAATCCTACCTCTATAAGTGGCGTCGCTTCTATGCTTGGTGCCAATCGCAGATCATTGATCCTCCCAAGGCACAAATCCAATGCATCCTAGACTATATGCTTCACTTACAGTCGCAAGGCTTGGCGGTTGCTTCCCTAAGAGTGTATCTGGTAGCGATTTCGGCCTTTCACACTCCAATAGAAGGTTTTTCCGTCTTCTCACACCCACTCACGAAGAGATTCTTTAAGGGTATTTCTAATCTTTACCCATCGCACAGGCCTATCGCAGAACCTTGGGACCTTACCTTTGTACTGGATACTCTTACTCGCCCACCATTTGAACCCCTTGCAACTTGTGATTTGCAAACTCTTACTATCAAAGTTGCCTTCCTCCTTGCGATCACTTCGGCCTGTCGAGTTTCTGAGCTCGCGGCACTCTCCGCCGATCCTCCCTACACAGTCTTCACTCAACACGTCTCCCTGAGATGTCACCTCGTCTTCGTGCCAAAAGTTAATTCATCATTCCACATCAACGAGCCTATGGTTTTTCCTACCTTTTATCCTAAACCACATGCTACACCTGAGGAAGCATGCCTGCATACGTTAGACGTCAGAAGGGCACTGGCATTCTACTTGGACAGAACACGTCCCTTCAGGAAATCCCTGCGATTGCTATTATCAGTGGCGACCCGTTCTAAAGGTCATCAGCTATCATCACAACGTATATCGTCCCATATCGTTAACTGTATCTCTCGCTTTTACACCCTTAGGGGCAGGGCTCTACCCTGTCCACCAGCGGCACACTCGACCAGGAGCATGGCTGCCTCCACAGCATTCCTGAAGAATGTCCCCTTACATGACACATGCCGTGCAGCGACCTGGTCGTCGTAATCCACGTTTGCTCAACACTATGCTCTTGACTGTCTCAGAGCTGCGGATGTAGCAGTCGCTCAGGCAGTCCTTTCATCTGTGCACAAATAATTCCGAAGCACGATCAACTGTCAGGGTGACTGCTTCATACTCACCTGTAGTGGAGCACCCACAGGGACGTCACTCGAAGAAGAAATTGTTATTCACCTTGTGCAGTAACCTCTGTTCTTCGAGATGTGTCCCCCCGTGGGTGCTCCACGACCCGCCCTCCTCCCTGCTTCGGAGCTCTTGTCTTTCTCTTTCTCAGATGCTCCGGCTAGGAGGAACTGGCGCGTCAGACCACGCGACGCAGAAAAGGCGCGAATGCCCCGGGGCACTCTGCGCATGCGCGGTCCTCCGGAGGGGGCTACTGCTGGTGAAAACTTTCTGGATTGCGGCGCCTGGACGAGCCCGACACCTGTAGTGGAGCACCAAGGGGACACACATCTCAAAGAACAGATGTTACTGTACAAGGTGAGTAACAATTTCTTCTGGACATGGTGAGAAGGGATATCTTATTCCCTTTCCATTCCCCTCCCCCATCCCTCTTCAGGGACCCCTCTTATGAGCATCTTCTCAAGTTGGAGGTGTGTAAGCTCCTCGATTTGGGAGCAGTGGAAGAGGTACTGCAGACCTCAGGGGCAGAGGTTTTTATTCCCACTGCTTCTTGGTCCTGAAAGCCAATGGTGGCTTCCGCCTTATCCTGAGCCTAAGGGACTTGAATGCCTTCATTGTGAAGTCGAAATTCAAGATGGTTACCCTTACCTCCATCATCCCTTCCCTAGGAATGCTAGTCTGGTATGCTGCGTCCTCGATCTCAAGGACGCTTACTTTCACATGTCTATCGCTCCCATACACAGGCGCTTCTTGTGGTTGAGTGGGCCGAGATCACAATCAATTCATGGCCCTCCCTTTCGGTCTTTCCACGGCTCCCAGGGTTTTCACAAAGTGTATAGCTTTCCTCAGGAAATGATGGGTTCAAGTCTACCTGTACCTGGACAACTGGGTTGTGAGGGGCTCATCCCAGTCCTAAGTGGCCAACCATATCACCCTAGTAAGGGAAACGTTCCTTGGGCCAGGCCTCATGCTGAACAAGGCAAAGTCCACTGGTTCCCACTCAAGTAGTACAGTTTGGGGGGGCTTTGTTGGACGCGATGAGGCAGGGCCTCCCTGTCCGTGGATCACTTTGTGACCCTGAGGGACGCTATTCTGAGGCTGCAGTCATCCCCCACCACAACAGCCCACGGTTGCATGCGGTTGTTAGGTGCAGGCCGCTATAAGGCCTATGTAGTGAGGGTTCAGAATGAGACTCCTTCAACTCTGACTGCATTGGATCCACAACCTAGCCTTCCAGCATATGGACACAGTGGTGAGTGCCTGTAGATGTGGTGGCCATGACTGGTGGCCATGCGAGGACATGATTCAAGAGGGGATACCGTTTCTCACCCCTTCCCTGTCCATTCAGCTGGTGACTGATGTTCGGACACAGGCTGGGGGGCTCATCTCGGGAGGTTCCAGACACAAGGTTTGTGGGGCCCTGAGGATCTTGCTCTCCACATCAGTGTCAGAAAGTTAAGGGCTCTTCACCTGGCTTGTGGAGTGCTCCTACCGCAGCTCCGAATCAGGTGTTTCGATTCTGACTGACAACTGCTGCAATGTTTTATATAAACAGGTGCTCGCTCCTATCCCCTGTGCAGAGAGGTTCTCCTTCTCGGGGAGTTTTGCATGGCTCATGATATTCTTCCGGTGGCCTCCTATCTCCCGGGTACTCAGAACAAGCTGGTGGACTGCCTCAGCAGGTCCTTCTAGGGACACGAGTGGTCTTTAAGGGTGTATGTGACCTCTCCATTTTCTGCAGGTGGTGGTTTCCCCACCTGGACCTGTTCACCACCCGTGCCAACAGGAAGTGCCTCCAGTTCTGCTCCATGTTTGGTCATGGCCAGGGATCTTTGGGGCGTGCACTGTCAAGTCCCTGGTCTCGGGGCCTGCTGTACGCCTTTCCCGTTGATCCTCAGAGTGATCCTCAGGGTTACGGAATTCTGGGCCTCAGCAATCCTGATAGCTCCAGCCTGGCTGCAACAGTATTGGTTCCCAGACCACCTTGCCCTCTCAATAGAATGGCCCTTGGCCCTCCCCCTGTGACTGGACCTCATCTCACAGGAGTTTGGCAGGTCCTTCCAGCAGAAAGGAAAAAAACAGTTCTCGTAACTCTTGTTTTTCGAGATGTGTTGCTCATGTCCATTCCACCTCCCACCCATCTCCTTTGCGTCAGAGCATTCCGGCAAGAAGGAAGTGAGGAGGTGGAGGGCCAACGGGGATATATATGCACCAATATAGCAGCGCCACTTCAAGGGGGCTCCCCCTCTGGCCCGATGGTACTGCTGAGAGAAAACTCTCCGTCAGGTGCGCACGCACTGAGTGCATGGATTAAGTGAAATGGTCATGAGCTACACATCTTGAAGAACAAGAGTTATGAAGTAACTGTTCTTTATGCATAGGTCACCTAAATCTGTAAGGTAGAGCAACAGGTAAGTGTAACCTAACAGTACCCTCTACTGGTCAGTCTAATGCATTGCAGTTACATTGTTTTCTGCACTCAGAACAAAGGTCCCTCTAAAACAGGGGTCAGCAACCTTTCAGAAGCTGCGTGCTGAGATTTCATTTATTCATTTCTATTTATGGATCTGCATGCCATCAATACTTTTTAAAGTCAATAATAGTACTACTTACAGTAGCTTCATTAATAAAGATGCAGATCTTACTGTTTTAGTAACACAGGATTTAAAAAAATCATTAAGATCAGAGTTTTAGATATTTGCAACACTCTAGAAAAATTCTATTAAGATTCTTTTTCTTTCTGTCTTTCTTTCTTTGGGATACACAGGCTTAATTCTTGGCTCCATCCCAGCCTCCTTGAGTGAGTTTAGATAAGCCCCCAAGGGTACATCTACACTAAGGCTGAAGGTGTAAATTACAGCTCAAGGAGACATGCACATACTACCTTTAGCTGAGCTAGTGTGCTGAGGGTAGATCTGCACTGCAGTTAAAAACTCGTTGCTGTAAGGTGTGGAGTGCACACACCTCCTAGTAACACTAAGGGGAGCTGAACATGCACCCAAGTGTCTGAGTGGAACACTGAGCTGGTTGAAATTTTTCAAGTTTTTTTTCTTTTAGGGAGCAGGAAAGGATTCTTTTCTAAAATAGAACTCATCCCAAACTGTCGACATTGTCAAAATGGTTTTTCTTGTGTAAAAAAATCTTGCCTTTTCACTAACTCAAACTTTAGTCTTTTGTAACTAGTTAGCACCAGTTTTTTGGGGGGCTTTTTGTAAAGGAAAAATTCCACTAACTACTTTGAAGGGAGGTGGGCAGAATAGAAAAGATGTAGGACACTTTCAAAAAACAGGAAAAAATAAAAATGGGACCATTTGGCATACTTTGAAATGAAAACAAATTCATAATTTAATATTTAGTTTTTCCCCTTTGTGAAAATAGTTTATATTTCAGCCAGTTCTGGTAATACAGAGAAAAATGATGAGTTATGCTTTTGTTGAAAATTCCCATCAGACCCTTTAGCTTTGTTTTTTAGATCTAGACTCAGATATACAGAGGTATTTGGGTGCCTGAAGAGACAGACACATGCCTAACTTGCTTTTCACTCCAGAAAATCCCAGATGTTTAACTCCCATTAAAAGTCAAAATAAATACAATTCCCATTAGGCACCTATCTGTCTCTTTAGGTGTTTGTAAATCTAAGCCATTAACACCTTCTTATCTTGCTGCTCCATTTCAAGCATAGAGCAGCTTTGTTGAGCAGCTTTGTTTAGCAGTTGCTTGACAACACCCTGCTCTCCTACTATCAGCTGAACTCCCTGCCTTTGCCAGCCTGCTGTGAGGCTCAAGTGGCAGTGCTGGCGTCCTACTGACTGTCCCCCCCCTCTGGTTTGAAAATTGGCTTGCATGCCACTGATGGCAGATAAATTGCCAACCCCTGCTCTAGAACATTTAATGGAAGTCTGGAAAAACAAACTGAATCCAGAGTCTGTCTGTTCTATAGGGTAAGTTTGAAAGATTGTATTAAGATGAACACAGAAGCCAAATAATTGTCCTTTTCCTTCTGAAAGGAAAGTCTAGCACATCTTTAGCAGATTGCAGACAGAACTTAAACCAATGGTGAGCAAGTTGCAGCCCATGAGCAGTATGTGACCCATTGGGGTTCTGTGTGGCTCTCAAGACAACTTGTTCACCATTGTCCATGTGCAGTGTTACCGGATTCCTCTAATTTCCATCTGCATTATATTTTCCTATCAGTATTACTAAAGTGATACAAACAAAGTATGGGCATGTGCAGTGAGCAGTGTTCTGATTGCACACAACATTAATTGTAAGAGCTCCTTCTGTATCCAGTCAAAGTGCCGATACAGTTCATTCGTCGCACCCTACAAATTCTGGGTATGCAAGCGCCGTTAAACTACCCATTTCAGGAGATAGTCTTGCAGACCACTAAGATAGAGGGCCATTCATGTTGCGCACTCACTACCCTATGTTGTTCATCACTGTCTTGAACAGGTTAGTCCTTTTGTCTGAAGAGTAAATTGTAGTAAAAACACAATCAATGTAAAACTCTCTCCGGGCTGGTTATAAGCCCGCCATGAATGAATATGAAAGACACACAATCTCTCTTCCTTGGAGTAAGCCTTTCCAGACTGGCTACGCTTACCATGTGAACAAATCAAAGAAACATAAACTCAGTGGCTTCTGGTTGTAAGAAAGTTTAATTATATTATTCAAGAATTTTTGTTTGGTAAAATCTTAGCTGAACAGCTTGTCAGTTTTCATCCTTTGATATACATGGAGGATAGAAAATGTGTGCTCTGTCCGAGTCCACTCGGTCTCTAGAGAAATGGCAGACATCCAAGAAAATGTGTTTAGTGCAAAAACCTTTAAATGTTTGAGCCAGACTTTGAAAGGAGAAGGAGGTGCTATTTGCTCAGTAACCAAGGATTCAATGCAGCAGGTACTACTTGCTTTGGTAATTGCTGTTACAGTATTTCATGAATGAGTTCAGGATTTAATGAAAACCATGCTTCTCTGTGTAACTTAAATTTGTTGCTTGAAATTGGACCATTTTTTGTCAGCAGAGACTTGTTAGCCTAGAAAAATTGATTATAGGTAACTTCGGTGCTGGAGAAAGACATGGAAAGAAATACCTTATTGTCAGGTATTTTACAATGAACACTTACATTCTTTGAGTAGTGGCCTTGTGGGTGCTCTAACATAGCTGCCTGTGCACCCCTGTGCTCATAATCAGATTTATGGTAACCGTGCCTGATTGGATCACACATGGGCGGTCCTTGCTGTGTACTGTTTCTGCTGGTTATCTGGCACTGTGCAACCAGCTCTCCCTCAGTTCTTTTTCTCTCTGACTCAAGTCAAAGCAGCTAGCATAGGTCTCCCACTAGTATTAGTTGATTAGTTTAAATTATTCTCTTTATTCTTTTATTCCTGTCATCTCTTCCCCCTTCCGCCCCCAAAAATTCTCATAGGACTGTTTTCCATTCAGTCAGAGTAGTTCTCTCCTTTCCCTTGTCCTCCTTTACAGGGAGAATAGTTCCTGGGGAACCAGACATGCCCCTCAGGGTTCAAACTTTCAATACCAGTTTCAGCCAGATGCTCTGTCTGTGAGATAAGTATACTATAGAATAGGTATGTTAAATATAATTTTTATTTTAGTAAGCATGTAGCTGTAAGAATTTTTATCTGTTACTAAAATGCTCCCAGCCATTGCGCTCCCCGCCCCACTTTTTCTATGTGGGAGGCAACAGCCTGGGGTGGCAGGTGGGAACCAGTTTAAAAATGAGCTCCCCATGCAAACCAGCTCCTGTCTGCTGCCCTTCCCATCGACAGAGGCTGCTCCAGCATCCTCCTCCCTCCCTCCCCCTCTGCACTGATGCATTATCAGATACAGAGGCAGCAAGGGGATGGAGTGCATGTAGTCATTTGGATTAACCAATAAGCCCCAGCTTATTGGCTGATTGTTTAAATGACTCTACACTAACATCCCTACTATAGAAGTGTTTGCACTGCCACAACCACAAAACCTGCATCCAGAAGGAAAGAGACTTTCACCTTAAAGTCCTTCTCATGGAGAAGTCTCTCAGCCTGGCCAGAGATCACTAAAAACAGTAAACTGGCCAGGAAGGGGGCAAAAGAACAGGATGCGAGGACCCTGCTACAGGAGTTAGTCAAGAAAAGGTGCTCTTCCAGACAGCCAACAGCTGGCCCTCCCACAGCTGAAATCCAGTGATGCCAAGCTCAGATACAAGCAGCAAGGGGAATCTGAGACCTCATCAATATTCCTTCTGTGTGCAGAATAAATTTTATGTTCACTAAAGCATGTGCAGACATGTTTCTATTGATGCACATTCTGCTTGTGGCAGGCGGTCTGCTAATCATTTGGATGGCATTTGAATTTCTGTTGGATGGCTGACTAAGCACTCTGCTTACAGGGAACAATGGACTCCATACCCTGGTACTGATGGAGCTGGTGAAACACTTAGTGGTGGTGCTATGCACTCAGATCACACTTTGTTACTGACAACCAGATTCCTCCTGTGCTGCATGACTGTTTACATAAATGATCCATATGTTGTGTCTACAGCTGTGCCTCTAACTCTGTGTGATCTCATTCATATTTCTTCCTCTCAATGCCTCAATTTCCATGTCAACCCACATACTTTTTCCTACTGTGCTTGAATCTAATAAAGATGAATAAAGTTTCACAAAAGGACTTGTATTGCACAGAAATATTTGTATGACAGACGTGAACCTTACATGCACAGGAGAAAGCCTCTTTCATCTTTTTTAAAAGAAAATAGTGACTTGCCTGACACACAGTTGGTGTACTTGTGGCTCTGTATTTGTATGTATGTGGAGTGGTAGGCATAAAGCCTGACACCAAATGGAATGTGGGGGGACATCACAGTCCTGGAATGCAATTCTGGACCAGCAGCAGAGAATGATCAACCTCCATGATGATTCTCGTGAAGATAAGTTAAATCCCCTAATGTGTACCTTTGGACCTTTAGAATCGCATTCTGTAAAGCCCCTATTTTGGCCTTCATGCAACCCACAAGCTCCTTCAAGTTAATTAGAAGAAGCTTCCCCACAGAATAAGACTCTACCATAGCAGATGCAAAATCTATAGTTACTGCTATTATCAATAGCCATCACAGCACACCTTTCAAGATCCATGTGTCCTACGTGCGGTATCTCTCATCCAGTACGCTTAAGCTGTGTCTAGATCGGCATGATTTTCTGGAAATGCTTTTAACAGAAAAGTTTTCCGTTAAAAGCATTTTCGGAACAGAGCGTCTAGATTGGCACAGACGCTTTTCCGCAAAAGCACTTTTTGTGGAAAAGTGTCTGTGCCAATCTAGATGCGCTTTTGTGCAAAAAAGCCCCAATTTGCAATTTTCGCGATCGTCTTTTTTGTAGAAAACAAATCTGAACTGTCTCCACTGGCCCTTTTGCACGAAAGCTTTGTGCAAAAGGGACTTTTGCCTGAACAGGAGCAGAATAGTATTTCCACAAGAAGCACTGATTTCTTACAGTAGGAAGTCAGGGCTCTTGCAGACATTCAAGCGGCCAGTGTAGACAGCTGGCAAGTTTTTCCAGAAAAGCGGCTGATTTTCTGGAAAAACTGGCCAGTCGAGACACAGCCTTAGGGTACATCTATACAGGGGAAGATTGAAGCTGCCGCTGTTGATCTTCCAGGGTTTGAATTAGTGGTCTAGTTAAGACAGCTGATTTGAAGTGAGAGGGGCACTCTGATCGATGCTGGTAACCCAGCTTTCATGGGGAATAAGGGAAGTCAAGGAAGTGTTCTTCCTCTGACGTCCTGCAGTGTAGACAGCGCCAAAAGCCGAGTGAAGTTACTTTGACTTCAGCTACGCAGTTAATGTAGCTGAAGTTGCGTATTTTAATTCAACTTTGTAGTGTAGATGTAGTGTAGTGCCCTAGTGGGTAAAACAAAACAATTGCTAATCTTTAATGAACACAGATAAAAGAAAATAAAAACACCTGTGGGAGAACTTTTCGCAAAATGGACACTTCATCTTACTGCTTAGTCCTTGTCCTCAAGGGAAATCTGCATAATAGCTCGTAGGCCATTGACTAGTTGATTAAACTAAATTTAACATCCCTAGATTCGGTTTCATGTCTTTTGTAGGATTCTGGTCTCTGCCTGGGCTCTTGGACAGAAGGGAAGAGAGACTGTCAACTTGCATGTACTGTATTGTCAATCCCAACGGTTCAAAACTCATGAATCGGCCAACCTCCACCACTCCTCCCCCCCCCCCCCCCCCAAAAAAAAAAGAGAGAAAATGGCTTCTTGAAATCACAGTTAAAATAAAAAGATCCAAGTGTATTTGGTATCTGGTGTTTGAGGTTTTTGGTTGAACTTGGGGCAGGTTTTCTAGCTTTTCTCTATAAACCATGAGACCTAAAGTCTTCCTTAAAGAGAATTCCAGCCTTTTTTCTTCTTCTTCCTCTTTTCTTTTCTGTTATCCACCAACAAACAAGTATGATCTACTAAGTCAGAGCGATTTGCTTTGACAGTGGTGCATGAGGCAGCAGATAGTGAAGTTCCTAGATTTGGCTTAATTCTGATAATGTGGCCAGAGCTTTTCTGGGTGGAAGGGGAGAACACCCCAATTATCAAGAACTTGTGATCAGATCCAGAGTTGGTATCACTGATATTTAGTCAGTTTCACAAAATGAGTTGTTTGTTTCAGAGCTTACACTTATGGATTCTGCACACACCTCCCCTCAGCCTCAGGGATGTGCCAGCAGTGGCCTGAAGCTAGTAGCCAGAATTTACTCTAGCCCTGCTGGTGATGGTGCCCCCCCCCCCCCCCGGTGGATTTTAAATTGCCCAGGGGTGGCAAGTGTGGGAGGGACATGTGGGTCAGCAGGGGGAGCTACGAGACATGCGGGGGCAATGCACGGAGATCCCCACACACCTCTGGAGAGGGGGGTGCCTGCTTGGCTGCTAGAAGAATTTGAGGACTGGTACTGGCCCAAAGGTAAATTGAATTTGAGACCCCTGGCTTATAGGCAACACTGGTGTTAACTAGGAATGTGAACATATATCCAAGTAGATAGTTAACTGATAAGCCTGGGCTCATCGGTTAACCTTCATGGTTACATGTCGACCTCCCTTCCCCTGGGGCTGTCTCAGTATTAGAATCTTTTAAACTGGCTCTCGGTGTGTGTATCAGCTCCCACCGAGCTGACTCTATCAGAGGCAGCAGCACGGGCGGACAAGCAGGAGCCCCATCCCACACTGCTTCCTCTCTCAAAAACTGGTTCTCTGTGAGCACTGGGTTCTACCTCCCCTCTGCATGTAAACAAGAGGAACTTGTGAGACAAAAGCATGTCTCTCTTTCATCAACAGAAAGTGTTCTAATAAGATACCTCACCCATCCTGTCATCATTGTCATCCATGGCCTAATGTTTGGATGAGGTTCTTGACTGAGCATAGACAAGTGTCAGCATGGTTAGCTGATCTTTTGTTGGCACATCTTACTATAGCTGGATATTTGGTCTAGCATGAACCTAGAGCAGGGATGAGCAATAATTTTTGCAGGGGAGCCACTTAATGAATTTTGCTATGTGGTGATGGACCGGGTCTCCTCCCCTGGAAAGGACAGGGCCTGGTGTGGAAGAGGTTGGGCTGGAGGCTTTGAATTAAAAACACGGCAAAGGGCTCCCAGCTCCGCCACTACCGCATTGCCTGGCAGCCACCTGGAATTGCTGCAGCTAAACAAAATGCTCGCTGCACTAGCCCCTGTCAGGGGAGCAACGTGAACAGGAGCCATCAGCCATTTCAATAGGATCCTCCTGCCTGGGCCATTGCCTGGAAATTCAGTGGCCTGGGCAGCAGGATATAAATAAAAAGTGGCTAGATGCAGTCTGTGGGCTGGATAAAAGTGTTAGGTGGGCCAGATCTGGCCCAGCCTTGGCCTAGAGATCTTCAGGGAGGAGATGCTTTGTATACCTGTATGTATGTGGTCTCCAACCTTTTTAACCACAAGATCACTTTTTCAATGTAAGTGCAATGTAAGATCCACCTCAAACCCAAATACCCTTGCTCCACTTCCTTCCCACCCTTTCTCTGAGGCCCTGCCCCTGCTCCACCCCTTCTCCAAGGCCTCACCTGCTCATTTGATCCCCCTTTTTCCCCATCCTCATTCACTTTGACCAGGCTGGGGTAGGGGATTCGGGTGCAGGCTCTGGTCTTGGGCCAAGGTGTTTGGAGTGTGGGAGGGGCCCTGGGCTTAGCCTAGGGTGGGGGATTGGGGTCCAGGAGGGGTTTCAGGGTGCAAGATCTAGGAAGGAGTTTGGGTGCAGGGGGACTCACATCTGGGACAGGAGATTGGGTGTAGGAGGAGGTTCAGAGCTGGGACAGCGGTTCAGGAAGCAGGCTCTGGCTGTGCACCATTTAACTGAGACGGTTTCCCGGTGGTGGAGCAGTGGAGTGAAGGCAGGCTTACTCTTGCCCTGGCCCTGCACCACTCCTGAAAGCAGCTGGCATGTGCAGCAATGGCACCATGTGCTGCCCCTCATGTACAGGCACTGAAACGCACAGCTTCTACTGACTATGGTTCCCCATTACTGATCAATGGGAGCTGCAGGAATGGTGTCTGCAGGCAAGGACAGCACGTGGAGAACCCCTGCTTTCCCTCTCTCAGGGACATGCCAGCCACTTACAGGAGCAGCAGTTACAGGCAGTCCCCGACTTACGAGGATCCGACTTATGTCGGATCCGCACTTACGAACGGGGCTTTCTCGCCCCGGAGGTCGAGGTAGCGGATTGCTACCTGCGAGCTCCGGGGCGAGAGAGCCCCGTTCGTAAGCTGCTCCGGTGCCCCTGGTCTGCTAGAGACAGTCTCCAGCAGATCAGGGGCACTGGGCGGGTTCCCGCGCTTCTGAGGCTTTGCCAGAGCAAAGCCTCAGAAGCGCGGGAACCGCCGCTGCTGCCGCTTGAGACCCGGTGCCTGTGGTCTGCTGGGGACTGTCCCCAGCAGACCACAGGCACCGGGACTGAAGCCGCAGCCGCGGGGGGGGGGGGGGGGGGTCCCGCGCCTCTGAGACTTTGCCAGAGCAAAGCCTCAGAGGCGCGGCACCCCGCTGCCGCTGCTGCTCTGCTCCCCGTGTCCCTGGTCTGCTGGGGGGGGGGGCGGCGCGGATAGTGCGCCCCTCCCCCCCCAGCAGACCAGGCTTTTGTTTTGGACCCCGGAGCAGAGCAGCTGGGGCGCTGCGGATTGGTCCTGCAGCACCCGCTCTGGGCACTACTGGACCAACCCGGCAGCACCCCAGCTGCTCTGCCCCAGGTCCTGATTCAGCCGCTGCTGGTCAGTTTCAGCAGTGGGTGAATCAGGACGCCTGGGGCAGAGCAGCTGGGGTGCTGCTGGGTTGGTCCAGTAGCGCCGAGGAGCGGTGCTACTGGAGCAACCCAGCAGCACCCCAGCTGCTCTGCCCCAGGTGTCCCCAAGTCAGCCGCTGCTGAAACTGACCAGCGCTGACTACAGGAAGCCCGAGGCAGAGTTGCTCTGCCCCAGGTTTCCTGGAATCAGCGCTCATCAGTTTCAGCAGCAGCTGACTTGGGGAAGCTTGGGGTTCTTAAGTTGAATCTGTATGTAAGTCAGAACTGGCGGTCAGTTTCAGCAGCGGCTGAGTCTGGACGCCAGTTCCGACTTACATACAGATTCAACTTAAGAACAAACCTACAGTCCCTATCCTGTACGTAACCCGGGGACTGCCTGTACCATAGGGATAATGACTCCAGCCATGACAGGTTAGGCGTTTTAGAACTCACTACTAAAAGAATTAAATTTACGCGTAAGAGAGAAATGAAAATTATGAAATGTACAGACCAGTCAAAACTAAGGATGTTAAAATGCGGTTAATTGACTTCCCAGCTGACCCCCGGGTTCTGGGGAAATGCTTTGGGAGGCTGGGGACAGCTGCCCCTTTGAATCCTGTGGATGCATGGTTTAAAGGGACAGCAGCTGCTGAACAGCTGATCCACGGACAGCAGCTGTTCCTTTGAGCCACACATCTGCACAATTCAAAGGGGCTGCTGCGGAGATCCTGGGGTCTTCCCAGCTGACTCAGGGCTCCCCAGGAAGTGCTGTGGGAGTCCCCAGGGCTCCATGGCTTTGAAATACATTTCAAAGAAGGCACCTGCGTGCAGCCCAGGGTCAGTGGAACTTCCCGCTGGCCCTGGGCTGTACATAGAGTTCCGCATTCCTCCTCTGAAATGTACATTGACTAGTCAACTATTCAAAAGACTATCTGATAAGCAAATGCTTATCGGATAGTCGACAAGTCTTTAACATCCTTAGTCAAAACCCAAAATAACACACTTTGCAAGCAGTAAAAGTAGTAACAAGAAGCCCCCATGTATGTGTTGGGTCAGAAGATGAGAGGGAATGACTGTGTGTGTTTGTGAAAATGACAGACACACACAGTGTGTGAGAGTGACAGATTTGCATTGCCAAGCTCCTTCCACCCCCTTCGCTCTGTGTGGAGATGGGGTACAGGAATAGGAGGAGGAGGGAAACTTAGGGCGGCGAGGGGGCGCTGATGTCCATCTCCCTCGCACACCATGCACAGCAAGCAAGAGGCTCCCTGGGGGCAGCTCCAAGGCAGAGTAGAGTGCAGGAACAGCCTGACAGTGGAGGGAGGGGCAATTGAAGTGCTGGTGCTTGATAGCTTCCTGGCCAAACCAGTCAGGATCATTTGTCTGAGGCTCCAAAATCTACTGGTAGATTCCGATCTACTGGTTGGTAACCACGGCTGTATGTGCTTGTATACCTGTATGTGGTAACATTACTTTCCAAGGTTTTAGAGAGAAGGAGAGGAGCTCTGGGAAGAGGCCACTGCTTCTATTCCAACTGAGTAAGCACAGAACTGGCTGGGGTATGGCAAAGTTGTTTAAGAGTAGTGCTTTGTCTGACAGGTTCCTTTGGTGTTATATGAAAGCAGTTTTGGCGAATTAGAAAAACTTATATTTTGAGAGACTCATTTTGATGAGATAACAGTGGTGTATAATAGTGTCTGTTATTAATTTCTGTGTATGTCTCAAGTTTGAACTATGTTTCTCAGTGTTATATGTGAATTAGCAAAGAAGATACACGTAGGCAGATTTAAATGATTAGTGCTGAATAGTATGACTGAAACACTTCACAGAAATTGTTAGCTATGACTCATGATTTGCTTAAATTAGAAAAAGTTTGCAATTATATTTAATTTCCATGTTCGCTAATTCCTGTCTAAGATTGATATTTTCAGTATAGCTTATTGAAATATAAAGCTATTTTCATAAGCTAGAATGGGGTTCTCCTGTGGGTTGGGGCCCCATTTTAATGAGGTTGCCAAGGCTTGTGTTGACCCTGGGCCCCAGGAAGTCTAAAGCCAAAGTCCAAATCCCACTGCCCAGGGCTAATGGTACATTTCCCTCCCCCTCCCCCCACCCAGAGTAGAAGTCCTTGGGCCTCATCTTTGGCCACCTCACCCAGGGTATTTTGGGCTTAGTCTTCAGTCCTCCCCTCTTGGGGTCGTGTAGTAATTTTTGTTGTCAGAACATGGTCACAGTACAATGAAGTTGGATAATTGCTGTGCTAGAGCCTTATAAGGAGGGACTTAAGTCTGATAGTTAAGGTTTGTGCTCTTCATAGAAAGTGAAAGGATTTAGGAGGCAAAAGCAATTAAACATTAACGGTGTTGCTGTTAACAATGCCACACTAATTTGGCTTTCATTTATGAGAAACCAAGGAGGAGATGATTTCTGTTTACACTTTAATAAGACTACTCATACTGAGAGATTTTATTTCTTTCTGGGCTTTTTGCGGGGGAGAGGGGGGAACTTGCTCTAAAATGGACAAATACAATAGAAGGTATATCCAATCCTATAAGGAGACAGAAGAAAATGGCTAGGTATATTTGGGACAAGAGGGGCATTAGTAGACTGAATGACCCAGGACATACTTTTCAGCCTTAGAATCTAGGAATATGACTAGTCATTTGGCTGATACCTGCTACTGAACAAGCTCTTCTGTAACGGTTGCAGGCTATAAGAAGCGTACCCAATAATTCTCAGTAAATTTGAAGTATGCAGTTTATTTAGTGTGCATACTCATCTAGCCATGCACTGTATCTCCTGGTTTGTACTTAAGCAATATTTAGTTAGTAATGAAAACTGTCCCCTTTCAACTGTCCTGCAGTTAATGCTGTTTCATTTGCTTTACAGAGTGCCCAGTGAGGAATGCAATGGGATCAATAGCATGTCTGTGGAGAGTGGTCCTGGGACAAGACTGAGAAATTTACCAGTAATGGGGGATGGACTAGAAACTACACAAATGTCTACAACACAGGCACAGGCCCAACCCCAACAAGGCAATACTGTAGGCACTAACCCCCCACCACCAGAAACTTCCAACCCTAACAAGCCCAAGCGACAGACCAACCAACTGCAGTATCTGCTCAAAGTGGTGCTCAAGACACTATGGAAACATCAGTTTGCGTGGCCTTTTCATCATCCTGTGGATGCTGTCAAGCTAAACCTCCCTGTAAGTACAGATTGAGAAATTGCTGCTGCTTCTCAGATTGCACTTTGTGTCTGTGTAGATATGAAGTCCTTTGTATCTTGAATACTTTCTGCCTTCTGAAATCACTGAATCAGTGGTTTTGGCTGTGGGACAGGGAGGGGGACGCTCAGTGATTCAGCCAGCCTTCAAATTAAAGGGAGGGAGGGATATTTATAATTAAGAATAATACTCCTTTTCATTTACAAACAGAAAATACACTAGGAATAAATATTTTGAATAGTTCAGTATGTTAGGGTACTGCTGCCTCTCCTTTCCCCTAGTCCAGACTAGATAATTAAGAGCTCTCCACTCTTCCCTGCCACTCAGAATACTACATTGTATTCTGTGTAGTTCCTTGCTTGATCCTTGCTATTTTGTATTAGAACAGGCTTTGATAGAAGGAAAAATATGCCTGGCCTTAGTGGAGTGCTCATAGAGTTCACAGGCTTCCATCAGCTGTTTTCTTGTACCTCTTAGCGCTGTTTGGTAATATTCAGTTTTATAAGGGAATATTTTAATTGTAAACATAGTTAATTGGCTTACAACCATTGTGAAGCCTCTTTTGTGTCTCCATGGTCATTACTTCACTGTCTACACAAGTCCATGTTGAAAGACATGGGGGGGGAAAGAAGGGAATTGTAAAAAATATGCTATCTGTCTATAACGATAAAAAAAAGATGGGGGAGCTGTTGGGAGCTCTTTTGGAGAGAGCACCATGTGAATACTGCAGGAGAAATATACTACTGACCGCCTTACCAAGATGGGGTGATAGCAAAATGCTCAAAGAGAGTAGAGAGTTTGTTTAAAAAAAAAAAATCTCAGTAATAATATGGGATTTCCAGTATTGCCATATTGGTTGGATATATGTCACCTAAGGATGGTATGCAGAGATAAAGTTTTAGACATCATTCAGTTACTCCTCTTTGGAGCAGGGGAAAGGCAGTTCTCAGTTTAGCTCTTCCAGAGCACAGGAACTGATCCAACAGGTGACTGTAGTTGGACTGCTTGGTAATTGTAACCCTCATGTAATTAAATTTAACATACTTGGGAGCTGGGGAGGAAGTCTACCACAAGAGCATTTAACTTCAGAAAGGGGAACTACACATACATTAGGAAGCTAGCTAATAGATAAGGCTAACCAGGTATAAGAACATAAGAACGGCCATACTGGGTCAGACCAAAGGTCCATCTAGCCCAGTATCCTGTCTACCGACAGTGGCCAGCACCAGGTGCCCCAGAGAGGGTGGACCGAAGACAATGATGAAGCGATTTGTGTCCTGCCATCCCTCTCCAGCCTCTGACAAACAGAGGCCAAGGACACCATTTTATCCCCTGGCTAATAGCCTTTTATGGACCTAACCTCCATGAAATTATCTAGCTTCTCTTTAAACTCTGTTATAGTCCTAGCCTTCACAGCCTCCTCTGGCAAGGAGTTCCACAGGTTGACTACACGCTGTGTGAAGAACTTTCTTTTATTAGTTTTAAACCTGCTACCCATTAATTTCATTTGGTGTCCTCTAGTTCTTCTATTATGGGAACTAATAAATAACTTTTCTTTATCAGCCCTCTCCACACCACTCATGATTTTATAGCCCTCTATCATATCCCCCCTCAGTCTCTTTTCTAAACTGAAAAGTCCCAGTCACTTTAACCTCTCCTCATATGGGACCCGTTCCAAACCCCTAATCATTTTAGTTGCCCTTTTCTGAACCCTTTCCAAGGCCAAAATATCTTTTTTGAGGTGAGGAGACCACATCTGTACACAGTATTCAAGATGTGGGCATACCATAGTTTTATATAGGGGCAGTAAGATATTCTGGGTCTTATTTTCTATCCCTTTCCTAATAATTCCTAGCATCCTATTTGCCTTTTTGACCACCGCTGCACACTGTGTGGAAGTTTTTGGAGAACTGTCCATGATAACTCCAAGATCTCCCCACCTGCCCTTTAATCAGTCAACTGGTTATATCAGGGGCAGCAAGATGTGGGGGTGGGGAGGACAGGAGCTGGTATGTGGGGGAGCTGGCTTAAAAGCTGGCTCCCCCCCCCAGCACTATCTCTGTGGTGCCACTTCTCTCCCCCCTCCCCCCCCCGTGGCTTCTCTGCCCACAGGAGGCCCAGGCTTGCCATGAGCAGAGGCTGTTCAACATCCTGAAGACAGGGGCTGCTGCTAGAGAAACCAGTCTGTTTGGTTGAGCAGTTGTACACCACAAAGAGCTAGATCTGCTTACCATGATTGGCTATCAGCAAGTATCCATTTTTATGAGAGAGCCCAAAATTCTCTAATGACAAAACCCATGTTTTTCCATGATTAAAAGGAAAAATTGAATATTTTTCACTAGCTACAATTAAGGATGTCCTCATGTATTCAACTATACAATTAACCGATAAGCCTAGGCTTTTTGGTTAATCTTGTTGATTACACACATGTCCTTCCCTTGCTGCCTCTATCGGGCAGGGTGGGGGAAAGCAGAAGCTGGCTTAAAAGCCAGTTCCCCCAGCACTGGCCCCGTGGTGCTGCCTCCTCCCTCCCCTCTGTCTGCATTGGTCCACGCACCCTGTGGACAGAGGCTGCTCTGCATCCCACGGGGCTGCTTCTGTCTGTGGCAAGCCTGGGACCACTGCTTCTTTGTGGTATGCAGCTGCTCAACTGCAGACAGGGGCTAGTCTGTGGGATGCGGAACAGCCTCTGTCTGTGTAGAGTTTGGACCCCCCATGGACAGAGGCTGCTGTCACCCTGCGCTGCTGCCTCTGTATCAGAGGCAGCAGCGGGGCGGTAGGCAGCCAGTCTGCGCAAGGAGCTGGTTTTTAAACTGGCTCCCTCACGAACTGGCTACCCCTGCCACCTCCGATAGACAGGCAACAGCATAGGGTGGTAGGGGCTCCTCAGGAGTGGAGCTGGGAGTGCACTGGCTGCTGCCCCCAGAGACTGTTGAATAGTTATGTAAATGCTAAGATTTCATGTGGTTACACAGCTATTCAGTTACTTGATATCTAACATCCCTAGCTACAACACATATGTAGGTATCAGTTGAACACCATGTTTTATTAATATTTACAATTTTTAAGCTGACAGCCCAAGCCCCTCCACTTGGGGCTGTCAGTCTGAATTTTTGATTATCCAATCTGGCTCTGGTTCCAGTTAGATTGGATAATCCGGATTCCATGGTATATAACTTTTATTTTTTCACCATACATAAAAATACAGATTTTTCATTTTCTACAGAGAATCTTTACTTTTTTTTGGAAGTAAACAGATTTGTAGGATCTCTGGCAATCAGGAAAAAGCATTTAAAAAAAGTTGACATTTTAAAGGGTAAGAGCGGTGTCTTCCAATCTTGATGCTTGGACAGTGTCATTCACAAATATGACCAGAGGAATCACTGTTGGTCATTGTGTAACTGTTCTTAGAGGATTGCCAGGGCTGAGAGCTGCAACAGACAATTCTTTCCTGGATGTGTCTTTGCCTGGTAGTTCGTGTTCAGAGAATAACTAATTGAGATATTTGGGACTGGGAAGGAATTTTCCCCTGGTCAGAGTGGGAAAGAGTATAGGGTGGTCTTTGCCTTTCTGTGCAGCACGGGTCCCAGGTAACTTGCAGGTTTAAATGAGTGTAAATGGTGAATTTCTGTGTAACTTTTAAGTTTTTAAACAAATGATGGGCAACCTAGGCTAGTGAGGTGGACTGCATGAGTGGTCTCCTTCATCTCAGTGGTCCTCTTTCATTTCGTAACCAAGGGTGTGTCTAGACTACCTACTTTTGTCGACAAAAGTGGACTTTTGTCGACAAAACTATACCAGCGTCTACACTACCGCTGAGTTCTGTCGACATAATGTCGACAGAACTCAGCAGTTTTGTCGACGCTGGTATATCTCATTTTACGAGGCATAACACCTTCTGTCGACAGAACTCTGTCGACAGAAGGTGTTATTGCCTGTAACATTGCGTCCAGACTACGGAGTTCTGTCGACAAAGCAGCTTGCTTTGTCGACAGAACTCAATGTGTCTGGACGCTCTTTGTCGACGGAAGTTTTGTCGACAGTATCTGTCGACAAAACTTCCGTCGACAAAACGCGGTAGTCTAGACGTACCCTAAGACAGTCTCCTGGAATAGGGTAGTTTTGCTAACTATGCTTATTTACCTGGAATTTGTGGGGTGTCCTGATTGAATTGTAGCAGCACTTTGATTGGATGCAGAGAAAGCACTAGGCTCTTACAATCAGTGTTGTGTGCAATCAGCATGCACTTCACTTCATGTGTCCTTGCTTTATATAAGCATCACTTTAGTAATATTGGTAGGAAAAAACCTCTCTGGACAGAAACCATTGGAATCTGCCAACCCTGTGGGCAATGGTACACACAATGTCTCGTGAGTCACACACACTCTGTTGGTGTATAGGTTGCCTGCCACTGCTTTAAACCATGATTTGAGGACTTCAGTCACTCAGCCAGAGGTTCAGGGTCTATTTCAGGAATGGTTAGGTGAGGTTCTGTGGCCTGCACTGTGTGGAGGGAGGGGCAGTTGAAGAGTCAGCACTTCCTAGCTTCCTGGCCAGTCCAGTCAGGATCACCTGTCAGAGGCTCCAGGATCTACTAGTAGATCCCAATCTACTGGTTGGTGACCACTGGACTAGAGGATCCCTTTTAACTTTCAGGTCTTTGACATAAGCCATGCAGCGTCTATATACTTCCAACCTCTGTAGATTGAGTATGGCTCAGTGCCATTTAGGAAGGTGGTTTTACTGCGTCACCATAATTGGGCACTAACATTGGCCAGAAACCCATTTTATGTCCAAATAGATCATAGAGAATCATAGAATCATAGGGCTGGAAGAGACCTCAGGAGGTCAATTGAGTCCAGCCCCCTGCCCAAAGCAGGACCAGCCCCAACTAAATCATCCCAGCCAGGGCTTTGTCAAGCCAATGACTTAAAAACCTCTCGGGATGGAGAATCCACCACCTCCCTAGGTGTATTCCATTCCAGTGCTTCACCACCATCCTAGTGAAATAGTTTTTCCTAATATCCTACTTAGATCTTCCCAACTGTAACTTGATCAACCCAAGATGACTTACATCACCCTAAATATGTAGCCTAAGTTATTGTGAAGTGATTTGTGCTGACTGAGGCAAGAATTCTTTATGATAGGTAGGAATTCTGATAATATTGTTCTCATGTGAAAGCTTATAGTTTTCATATAAAAGCTCCAGGGGTTTATTTAGAGCTGACACACAGGAGGGCTACACAAACCTACACTCAGTCTTGTGTGGGCCAATTAAATTCAGCATATTTCCTTGTGTATACTAAAATGATGAAATATGATAACAAAACACTAATGAATCATCCGTTAGCATATTTTGTTGAAACAGGTCACTGGCCTTATGAAATGCTCTGAAGGACCATGAGTTGGGCACCCCGGGTCAGAGTAATTCATAAAGTTCAGTGATACCAAGTAAGAGGCACATAAAAGCTTATCAAAGCTTTGCATTTGTAGGGGTCTAAAATCCTGTTTAAAATGTTAACCAGTTAAGCTACATGTTTAATTGGTTAAACGGCCTGTTGCACTATGGGCGGGGGGGCTGCTTCAGCTAGGCCAGGTGCCAGTTAACCGGTTACCCATTTACATTTTTGTCCTATTGTAATACCTGTAAATATGCACTTTGTGTACCAGTTTTGGGTTTTTTTCCAGCTTCCAAACTGGTAGTTTTTTCTTTAATCTCCACAGGATTATTATAAAATTATTAAAACTCCTATGGACATGGGAACAATAAGGAAACGCTTGGAGAATAACTACTACTGGAATGCTCAAGAATGTATCCAGGACTTCAATACAATGTTTACAAATTGTTACATCTACAATAAGGTACATGACTTTATGAATTTGGACCTCCCAAGAGAATGTCCTGTAATCATTGCACCACTTAAGAACTGCATGTGGTTGGGTAGTTCTTTGGATCCATTTGTATTCTTACTTTGGCACTAGAAGATTTCCCCTTTGCATAGTGTGCCATTTCACAGAAGGAATATCAAGGAATTGGAAAAGATTCAGAGAGCAGCAATGATAATAAAAGGATCTCTCGAGTGTCAGGGAGTGGGATATTTATAATTGAGACTAGATTGGGCAAATAATAGATTTATGCTTCTAAAAGTGAAGTGGGGGACATGGCCAAGTTGTAAAATTTTGAAGTAGCGAGAAGATGAAGATCACCAAACATTGGACAAGGTAACAGAGCAAGGAAGCAATGAACTGGATTGAGGGGGACTCTTAATGTGAGTTATTAACTTGTAGTTTCTACGGGCAGCAAAGAAGTTCAATGACCCACATAAGATTTTTCTGATTTGTGTAAAGATGTGGTATGATCCTCCTCACTACGCTATACTTTCCTTCCTCCTTTCCCCTCATCATTGGCACCAAGACTTCATGCCTTCTCTCCTTTTTCAGCTGAAGTTCCTTGTCCCCTCTTGTCTTCTAACTCCTCTCACATCTGCTCTCGCCCATCTCCACTTTTATCCTCTCTCATCACATTAATTTTCCCTCACAATACAAGCATGTTTAGGCCTCAGACCATGCTCTAGTGTTTCTTCCTGTCTTCATTCCCAAACCCATTGAACTTTTTATCTGCAACAGCTGTTTGGAGTTTTTCTTGCAGTTCTGTTCTTGATCTTCCAATTGGCTTCTGCCCTCTGCACTTCATTGAAGTTTCTAATGACCTTCCGCTGGGCAAAACTCAGTTTCTGTGCTCCATCTTTTCTTCCTTGACCCCTTGGCAACTTCCGACACCATCAACCATTCCTTAAGTCTTGACATTTTGCCCTTCATTGGCTTTTCATGGTTCTCTTTTCCTCTCACATTGCTTGTTCAGTGTTTCTTCTGTTACTGTCTCTCAAGACTTCATTTTAAGGCTTTCTCTCTTTTTCTCCCTCAGTGTTCTCTGGGCATTCTATATGCAAACATGGTTTAGCTACAGTCATTATGCTCTTGACTCACAGACATACTCTCCACTGATATACTATCTCCTTTTATCCAGTCTAGTATCTCAACTTGTTTTTCTTACATCTTTGTGGAATTCCAGTCATCTTAGCCTTAAGAAGGCTAAAACTCAGTTCTTGATTTTTTTTCTCCTTTTTGAGCCCTCTACTCCCCCCCCCTTTTTTTTATTGCCATAAAAGAAAACACCCTCCTCCCAGTTTTTGCTGCATGCCAGTCACAATCTTCTTTAAACAGCTCTATGCTTTTGTCCATAATGAGTGGGTAAAATTCTGTGATTAAAATTCAAAGAGAGGCTGCCATATTGGCATTCAGGTTCCCCCTTAACACACATACCTGCTATGGCTTTTTCAAAATGCAGCCTGCTTATCATAACATTGTAAACTGACAAATTGGGATTATTCCGCTACCTTCCCCCCTCATCCCACTACTTTCCTCTAGGCCAGTCCCACAAGGCAGGGGCAGGGGAGGGCTGGCCACCCCACCCAGCTCCTACTCTCTCCCAGTTCTGCTCTGGTCCAGCCCCACATGTCCTCTGCCTGGCCTCATCCCCAGTCTTGGCGGCTGGCTGTGGCTCCATTCCCAATCTGGGGCCAAGACTCGGAGCAATCCAAAGAGTGTAGCTGCACCTGGCCATGGACCCAGATGCTGTCCCCCATTGCAGCCTGGCTGTAGCTCTACTTGTCCTAGCTGCAGCCCCAGACATTTCCAACCCTTTATCGCTGTTTATTTTTCACTCTCCTCCACTCCTCCCTTCCCTACTTCTGGTCCCAGTTAAGTAGGGGCAGGGAGTGTGATAAGGGTGGTTAAAACCCTCAAAAGTTTGAGGACTACTGTAGTAGAATGCAAGATAGGATGAGTGGTTGAGGTGCATGGTGTCTGTATTGAAATGGTTCTGTTGCATTTTGTACCTTGGTTATGACTAAACTCTATATTAAAGGGTGAAAAAGATGGAGCTAAATCCTAAATGTGACTTTTTATTTAGGTAACAATCTCATGAAAACCTTTCTTTGAAAGTGTGTGCTTGCCTAATTTATTTTATCTATGTATTATTAATCCAGCCAGGGGATGACATAGTCTTAATGGCAGAAGCTCTAGAAAAGCTTTTTCTGCAGAAAATCTCTGAAATGACTGAAGAAGAAACTGAAATTGTAATAGTCCAGGCAAAAGGAAGAGGACGTGGGAGAAAGGAAGCAGGTAAAGTACTTGATTGCCCATTCTTGAGTTCATTCCTTGTTTAGGTATATTCACTACTGCTCACTGGTTGCGGGGTCCCTGCAATTTGCATAAAATAGCAACAGATTAACAGCTATCCTCATGTAATACTCAAATTGCAAATCCCAACATAAAATGCTTAATCTTAATTCCAGTTATTTAACTACATTGGACATCTGAGCCGTGTTTCTCTTGACAGCAAATGACATGGGCCACGTTTTAGAACTCCCCTGACCATGTCTGGCTTTTGGATAACCCTGCTTATGCAGTAAAACCATGTAATACGTACACATTGTAACTATCACAAGCAAATGGTTCTCTCTATTTTTCAGAAAAGTTCGAAAGATGAGAACTATAGGAGTAAAATCTTACTACTGTCCGTTTGTAATTTACTATCATTTTGAAAGACCGTAAAAGTAATTTACTGTAGCCAGACAAGCAGAATATGCAGTAGTATACCATTTTCTTGAGTTTTGTGTACTATCATGTAATAGCTAATTTTTGTCATTGCAAAATAGCCGTTTCTACTGTAATTAATAACTGAAGGGAAACTGATTCTCAGAAGTTTGAATGATTGCTCATATCGATGCCAGTTAGGTGTGTGTGCGTGCCACGTGTGCAGTTGTTGGAAATTAATTCCCTCCACAACACCTGTGAAGTCTGCTGTGGAGCCCACTGAAGTGGGGCCTTTATGGCACACAGTGTGACCATGCCAATCTGGCTCCTCCACATTTCCTTCTTGCTGTTAGTGACAGTCATTGGAACTTTGGTGGCTTGCTTAGCAAGCTCTTCTTTGTTTCCTTTACCCGGGAAGGGAAACCTTTTTGAGTCAAGGGCCGCGCACAAGTGAGAAGCAAAGTGAGAAGCCCCTGACTCAGCAGGGGAAAGACAGTAGGAGGGTCCAGGCTAGTAGATTGTGTGCTCCAGCCCTGTGGGGTTCTCGCCCCTGCCCTAGCCTTTCAGTTAGTGTAGTTTAGCATTAGTTGTATCTCTGTTAGCTATTGGGAGTGGGGATTTCCCCTCCACTTCAACCAAGTATCTTCCCATGGAGATGTGGGGCATCTCTGAGTCCCAAAGGCTCAGGCACTCCAGGGTCTACAGTAAGCCTATGCCAGCTGTTGACACCCATGATACTTGTCTAAAGTGTCTGAGGGAAGTGCCCTAAGAGAACAAGTGCAGGATTTGTAAAAGATTTCACCCTAGAACAAAAAAGGAGCAGGACTTCCATTTAAATCAGCTCCTTATGGAGGCTGCTGTGAGATTATAATCCACCTTGCTGTGTCAAGACCCAGCACTGAGTTTGTTGGTGCTCAGCTCTCCAGCATCTGTGGCAGAAGCAGCACTATGGAAGAACTCTGGGTGCAGAGACAGATAGCCCCAGTGGGAACTGTCTGGAACCAGCCCCATTCTCTGGCGCCATAGAAGGAGAATTGGAGGCCAGCGAGGAGCAGATGTCTGACTCCAAGACCCATCTTTTCGGAGCCAGCCAATGCAGTATGTCCCAGGGAGGAGCACCCAGTGTCAATGTCTTTGAAGCTGGCAGAGAACTTCAGCCCTGAAACGTTGTACTCAGACTTTATTTAATGGAACTTCTGCTGCTGTATCTTATTACACATTTATTTGAAGTTTACATCATAACTGGTCAAATCCATCTTTAGGCATGCATTTAGGCTGTCTTCTGTCAATCCTATGGTAGGGAACCGGGGATGTGGGAATGCAGGAGTCTGTATTGGGATGTATGAGGGGCTCAGGGCAGGGGGTTCAGGTGTATGACGGGCTCAGCGCACAGTGTTGTGGGGGGGGGGGTGCAGGAGTGTTATGGCAGGAGACTGGGAATGTGGGGATGCAGGAAACTAGAGATATGGGGGTGCGGAAGACTGGGGATGTGGGGGTGCATATGTTTGGGGATGTGGGGGTATGAGGAGTTCAGGGCAGGTATGTGAGGGGGGGTACAGGAGTGTTATGACACTGCGGCCAGATGAGGGCTGGGCCCTAATTGGGAGATTATTTAAAAAATGAAGCTTGGCCAACAAAGTAAAATATTATGTCCAACACACATCTTTATTTATGGCAGGAGTGGGGAATCTTTTTGGGGTCGGGGCCACACAAGTGAGAAGTGGGGGAAAAAAGCCCTAACCCTCACTGTGGCCCTCAACTGAAACACCTTGCTGCCCTGGTGCTCCAGTCCCATGGTGCAGGGAGAACTGAAGTTCAAGGCCTCCGGACAGATTTATTCTTCTAGGGTTCCAGGGTTAGTGGATTTTTGTCGTGTTTCCTCCCCCCCCCCCTCCCCCCCACACACACACACTCTGGGATGGAGCCAAAAATGAGGGGTTAAATGTGCAGGACAGGGCTGCCAGTGAGTGGGATAGGGATGGGAGTGCAGGATCTAGGTGGGAGGTAGGGTGCAGGAGCTGGCTGCGAGTAGGGTGTGTGGCCAAGGAGGAGGGTACAGGAACAGGCTGGGAGCAGGGTGTCTGCCCAGAAGAGAGGGGGCAGGAACAAGGGGGAAGGTGCAGGAGCAAGCTGGGGGCAGGGTATCTGGCCAGGAGGAGGGTACAGGAGCAGGCTGGGGATAGGAGCAAGGGAAGGTACAGGAGCAGGCTGGGGGCAGGATATCTGGCCATGGGGAAGGGGCAGGAGCAGGCTGGGGGTGCAGGGTCTCGGTGGGGGAGGATGAATGAGGAGGGTGGGGATGCAGGGTCTGGGCACGTGGAGGTGGGGGGGGGCACTTACTTGCTTTCGCACCTTGTTGCAGACACCATGTAACACGGCCTCCTGCTGCTTGCATTCTTCAGATCCTGGCCAATGGGAGCAAATGGGAAGCCCCCAGGAAGTGTGTCTTCATCGAGTGGTGTCCCTGTGTGTCACTCAAGTCTCGGTGTGTCCTCGCATCACTGATCAGAGGTTTTTGGGGAGCAGTGCCCCTCGTGCTGCGCCTGTGCACTCAGTGCCTTGCACTCCTGCCTTTCATTGAGTGCGCAAGTGGCGCAAGCCCCCTTAGTTGCTTTTCTACTGTCCTCAGCTGAAGATGGAGTCAGAGCAATGCTCTTCTTTTCTGACAGGAAAACAAAACAAATAGCATAGGTAGCTTAGTAATACTTCATAGTTTAGTCAGGTAATGATAGTTTCAATGTTTACCTGAAGGGGGGTAAAAAAACCCAAACCCTCTGCCTGGGCTTTTTCTTTCAGCATGCCGGGCTCTCGTGGCTTTAAGAAATGTGACTCATGCCATGACTCAGTGCCTATTTCGGACGGACACGCGTCCTGTGTTAAATGTCTTGGAGAGACTCATGCAGCACATAAGTGACCGCATTGTCAAAATATGACAGCCAGGGCCAGAAAAGACCCCGAAATGCCATCCCTGCTCGGCCTGAACCCGAACATGCTCTGGCACCGGAGCATAAGAAAACATTGTGCAAGACGCATCATTTACAGAAATCCCCTCATCTGGGTACACTTCTGAGACCAGGAGCCTGTTCACTACGCTGACTACGGTAGCAGGCAGTGGAGTAGATTTTCATTGTGCCACTCATCTCCATCAGGATCAGTGGCTTCCTGGCATTCATATCAGGATCATTCCTTACAATAACATCTCCCGTGGCCTAACCAGCTGTGGATGTATCCTCCACAACAATTTAAGCCTCAGTGGCCTCCTTGGGAACATGTGTATCGATTGTATCGATGAGGTTCAAGACAAACAATATAAATTACTTACAGTACTACAACCCATGGCATCCTCAAAGATAGCCTTACCCATTAACGAATCTATCTTGGAACCATCACAAGTTCTTTGGCAAATTCCAGCCCCATCCCCCTAACAAATTGCAGGATGGATAGAAAATATTTAATCCCAGCAAAAGGCATGGACTTCCTCTTCGCACATCCCCAACCAAACTCGCTAATCATAGAGTCGGTTAATCAGAACTCCAAACACCCAAGTCTACACCGCAAGACAAGAAACATGGCAAAAACTGCCCTCCAGGCTGCAGTGGATGTTGCTGACACAGCTGCCAGGGCTCCAGCTACAGCAGTTGTAATGTGTAGGGCCTCATGGCTACAATCATCAGGGGACCCAAAAGAATTACAGTCTAAAATGGAGGACCTCTTCCTTTGATATAAACTAGCTGTTCGCCACAAAGAGAGATGAAGTCCTACACTCAATGAAGGACCCTTGTGCCATACTCTGGAGACGTATACCCACACCAAACAAAAGATGCAAATACACCCCCTACCAAAGGCCATGGGGCTATAACTACTACAGACAACAGCAGAGGCCATATGACAACAGGCTCAAGCAGCGCTCCAACAGAAGGAGGACTCAGCAGAACCAGTCCTCTAACTCCCAGTTGACTTCACACAAGTAGCAAATTTGAAGTCTTGGTCGGGGGACTGAGTGGCCACTCCACAGATCCAGCGCATCCAAATGTCACCTTCCATCATTTCCTGAGACCCTTTTACCAAGAATGGGCCCACGTGACTTCAGACAAGTGGGTCCTCGAAATTATCAAATCGGACTACAAAATCCTCTTCACATCCACACCCCCTACCCTGTTCCTCTTCAGGGACCCATCTCATGAGCCACTACTACAAGCAGAAGTACAAAAGCTACTCACCCTAGGGGCAATAGAACTGGTTCTCACAGAATATCGGAGAAGTGGGTTCTATTCCAATTATTTCCTAACAGCCAAGAAAACGGGGCTGGAGGCCAGTCTTGGATCTCAGGAAACTCAACAAGTTCATCCTCAACACAAAATTCAGAATGGTGACCCCTGCAAACTATCATAACCATAATGGACAGAGGGGACTGGTTCTCAGCCCTTGACCTTCAGGATGCATATTTTCATGTTACCATTCATCCTGCTCACAGGAGATTTCTCAGATTCTTTGTAGGTCAAGACCATTACTAATACTGAATCCTCCCTCTTGGTCTTTCTGTGGCCCCTCGAGTATTCTTGAAGATGTTAGCGGTGGTCACAGCTTTTCTCAGAAGATAAAATGTCATCATCTTCCCCTACTTCAATGACTGTTTAATCAAGGAATCCACACGTCAACAAACTATAGCTATGACAACCACTACCAGAGAATACTTTCCCCAACATGGCCGACTTATCAATATACACAAATCCATCATACAGCCCACACAAAAGATAGAATTTATTGGAGCACTTCTAGATTCAGTGACAGCAAGAGCCTACCTGCCATCACAAAGATTCAAGGCGTTATGACCTCCCTTATTTGGGAGGTCAAGCATACTCCCTTTTCCTCAGCCTGCATGTACCTCCAATTACTGGGGCATATGGCAGCTACAACCTTTGTAGTCCTATTTGTGAGGCTACACATGCGCCGTATGCAGCATTGGCTCGCAATGATCATTTGTTCGCATTGATTCCAAACCGACACAGCCTTGCGAGGTGCCTCACACTTCCTCTGCCAGTTCTACAGTCTCTCGACTGGTGGACTTCAACCAACCAACCAGCCTACTTGCTGGCATATCCTTCCACCGCCCAGATCCGTCTGGCATCTGGCAGCCAGCTCAAAAGGTCCTTCAGGGGTCATGAAAGGTCTCTCAGGGCAGATGTGACCTTTGGACATCATCTGCAGGTGGGGATTTCCTTTCCTGTATCTGCCTGTGACTTGCAGCAACAGGAAGTGTCCTCAATTCTGCTCCCTTCTCAACCACAGCCCATGGGGATGTTCTTCTAGTTCCCTGGCTCCAAGTCCTCCTGTACACCTTCCTTCTATTCCCATTGATTCACAAGCTGGCCCTCAAGGTTAGGGAGTTCAGGGCCTTCCTGATTCTGATAGCACCAGCCTGGCCTTGTCAGCACTGAGTCTTGGCCCTGTTCAACCTGGACCAGCCCATAGCTCTCCCATTGTACCCAGATAATGCAGGACTTCGGCAGGTTTCATTGTCCAAATCTCCAGTCCTTGCACCTCATGGCCTGGAAGCTCTATGGCTAACTGCCTTGGAGAATAGTGATAGAGATGCAGCCATATTAGTCTGGTCTAGCTGAAACAAAAGATAGGACTATGCAGCGCTTTAAAGACTAACAAAATGGTTTATTAGGTGATGAGCTTTCGTGGGCCAGACCCACTTGGAGAAACAATGCTTGAAGCACGTTCAGAGGGTCCTGCTGGGTAATCGAAAGCCCTCCACTAGGGCAACATACCTAGCAAAGTGGAAGTGCTGTGGGTAGCCCAAAGGAACTTTTCCCCTATGGACTTGCCTATCTTGGCTATTTTTGACTAGCTTCTGGACCCTTGGATTCAGGGTCTGGCTACCTCCTTGGTCAGGGTTTACCTCACAGCTATTGGCCTTCCACTCAGGTTCCCAGGGAAAGTCGATTCTTGCTGACCACATGCTCCACCAGTTTCTGAAGCAGCTGGACAGGTTATACTCGCATGTGTGTCAACCCCTTCTGTCATGGGACCTTAAGCTGATGGCACCTCCCATTGAGCTTATGGCAATGTGTTCTCTCTTACACCTTTCTTGGAAGGTATCCTATCTGGTGGCTATTACTTTTGCCAGGCTGGTGTCCAGGCTCTGAGCTTTGACTTCGGATCCACCTTACACTGTTGTCTTTAAGGATAAAGTTAGGCTTCACCTACACTCTGTGGGTATTTGTTTGTTTGTTTGTTTGCCAAAGGTGGTGTCCCAGTTTCATGTCAGTCAGGATATGTTTTTGCCTGTGTTTTATCCCAAACCTCACAAGTCTGGAACAGAGCAGAGCAAGTCTGGACAGAGATGTTAGACATGCCTTGGCTTTTTATTTGTATAGGACAAAACTTTTCTATAAGTCCCCCTAGCTGTTTATTTTGATAAGTGACAGAATGAAGGGTCTGCCAATATCAGTCCATCTTATCTCATCCTGATCACATCCTGTATTAGGGCCTGTTATGATCTGGCTCATTTATCAACTTACCCTATTACAGCCCACTCCTCTAGGGCCCAGGCCTCGTCTGCCACCTTTGTGGCACAGATGCCTATTCTAGACATTTGCAGCGTGGCCACCTGGTCTTCGTTGCATACTTCCGCGAACCATTATGCCATAGCACAGCAGGCCAAAGATGACAAGGCTGTTGGTAGAGTGGTGTTGCAGTTTGTTTCCAGGTAGTCTCTGATCCCACCTCCTTGAGTTTGGCTTGGGTTAGGGGATTCCAAAGCCTATTTGATGGGTGCTGTTAGGGAATAAACCATCCCATGACTGTGCATCCGGTGCACACATACCTCACTGGAATGGTTACGAGCAACGCATCTCTCAGGACAACAGTTACAAGAATGCGAGTAACCATTTTATACTTGCATGTTTGGTAACACCTACCTAAGCCTTCAAGAGTATTAAGGTTTAGATTTTGCATGGCCCTAATGCAAAACACATCTGAAAATAGGAGCAACAAGCAGAATAATGAACTTGAAGTAGTCTTTGCACACAAATAGCATCCGTATTGGTTACAGCTTTTAATTTTGTTGGAATCTGTCTACTGGTTTTTCAAGATAGTGTATATACAATTTATTTTTATTGCATTTTGTAATAATCTGCTGCCATTTTAAAGGGTAGGCTTGCTATCTTTAAGATGAAATACTCTTCAGGGAAGGTAAATTCCACACTTTTGTGCAGACAGCTTACCAAAGGCCTATGCCATATTTAATTACCACCTGTCAGGGGGTACGCCCCTGTCTGGGGTTTCGGCCCCCTCCTACCGGGCCTATACAGTACCCAAAGTCCCAACGTAAAAGTCCAGGCCCCTCTGTCAGGGCATATATGGTAACCAAAGTCCCAACGTAAAAGTCCAGGCCCCTCTGTCAGGGCATATATGGTAACCAAAGTCCCAACGTAAAAATCCAGGCCCCTCTATTAGGGCATATACGGTACTAGAGGCCTAACCGCTCTGAGAAGCCTCCCCTGGCCCGGGGTTTGTTTATCCAGGGAAGGGAAAACGGGTGGTAGGGGGACCCAGGCCCTCCCTCTCCACCGGGTCCCAGCCCAGGGCCCTTTAGGCAGGGCCTATGGCTCCTGCCCGCTCGGCGGGGAATCCGGCCGATACACGCCGAGCCAAACTTTATATCCTTTGCCCTGGGCTGCTTCCTACCACGCCCTGGTTCCCCTGGGGCCCAGTCGCCTCTGAGGCAATACCTGCTGGGGTTGTGGGCACGCTCCTGCTGCCCTGGGTCAGCGGCTACTTTCTCCATGTCAGGGTCCGGCATGGGCGGTGACTCTGGTCCCAGCTGCTGCAGGAACACTGGCCCGGCCTGGTCTCCTCCCTCAGCCTGTGGCCTTCTTGACTGCAGGGCTCCTTCTGCCTTTATACCCGGCCGCTTCTGGGAGCATGCCCAGCAGGGTCGGACGGGTGGGGCTTCCTCCGCCAGTTGGGCCTGGGTTATCCCCTGTTCGTCAGTGCGGGGCCTGTCCGCCCCGTCACACCACCCATGCTCTATTTTGAGGGCTACATTGTTGCAATGGTTTTGTGTGGATCTTTGCTCACAGTCAACCTGTGGAACTCCTTGCCAGAGGATGTTGTAAAGACTTGGACTTCAACGGAGTTCAAAAAAGAGCTAGATATGCACATGGAGGTTAGGTCCATCAGTGGCTATTAGCCAGATGAGTAGGAATGGTAGCCTCCGTTTGTCTGGAAATGGACGACTAGAGAGGGATCATTTGAGGATTACTTATTATGCTCTTTCCCTCTGGGGCATCAGGATTGGCCACTGTTGGCAAACAGGATATTAGGCTAGATGGACCTTTGGTCTGACCCGTTATGGTTATTATGTTTGCAAGGTGGAGTTTCAGTATGAATGCTGTAGATTTTATTTAAAGGTAAATTCCAGCACACTGAAGGCTATTTAAAATGACAAATCAGTAAAACTATCCATGTAAACTTAAGTTCAATATTTTTGTTGCACTTACATCTCAAGCCTATACATTTTTAATAATTAGGTTGGTTTGTTTGCTTGCTTGCTTGCTTGCTTGCTTGTTTTTTGAAGCTTGGTTAATAGATTCAGAGACTCTAAGGCCAGAAGGGATCATTGTGATCTAGGACTGACCTCCTGTATATCATAGGTCATAGGAGTTCCTACATCAATTTATGTTTGAATAAGATCAATACAAAATTGGTTTAAAAATTTCCAGAGATGAAGACTCCACAACAATCCTTGGTAAATTGCTCCAGTGCTTAAATTCCCTCACTACCAAAAATTTGCGCCATAGTTCTCGTGTGGGTAGCTTCAGCTTTCAGCCACTGGACCTTGTAGTTTTTTTTGCTAGTTAAATAGCCCTCTCACACTTCCATTTTCCATGTAGGTACTTAAAAGATTGTGATCAAATCACTATGTAACTTTCTCTTAATTAAATAGATTGAGCTCTTTGAGCCTTTATATAATTCTTACGGCTGTCCTCTGAAGCCTCTCCTATTTTTCAATGCCCTGAATTATGGACACCAGAACTGGATATAGTATTCTAAATAACAGTTGCAGTGAATTCTGAAGTAATATAATAATATACTTCTAAATTTAAAAAAAAAGTTAGTTTGACAAGATCTCTTCATATGAATAATTTCTAATTGGCATTACTCTCCTTTAATTCTTTATTAATCAGGTCCTATAGCAGCTGCTCCATTATTTTGCCCAAGATCAGTGTCAGTCAGAGAGGCCTATAGTTATTTGAGTCATCCAGTGTTTCTAAATACTGGCATATTACCTTGCTTGCTTTCTTCTCTAACTTGTCCAGTCTTCCAAGACTTATTGAAAATCGCGTTGAGTGTAACACGCTCCTCAGCCTATTTTTTTAAAACATGTGAAGGCAAGTTACTCATACCTGCTGATTTAAAAGTGTCTTGGCTACAGTAGTTGATGTTCCTTAGTTACTGTTGGAATGGAAAGTGTTTCATCATCATCTTATGTTGTGAATACATCTGGTTCTTTGCCAAAAGTAAACCAGAAATGACATTTGTGCCATATTATTGGCAACTCCTACCATTTCCATCTAGAAATGGACTACAGTATATTCCCTGTATACATTGGGGTTGCATTGTTGAAAAGAGAGGTGGATACCAAAACAGTGTATATTGGGGAATTTTTTCCCATAAGAAATAGTGAAATAAGATGGGATACCTTAATAACTTTGCCATAATCACCTATGACAATGCTCTTTTTGCCTAAACAAAGTGGCTGCGTCTAGTGGCTTTTGCAGAAAAACTTGCCAGCTGTCTACACTGGCTGCTTGAATTTCTGCAAGAACACTGATGATCTCATGTAAGATTGTCAGTGTTCTTGCGGAAATGCTGTGCTGCTCCCGTTTGGGCAAAAGCCCTCTTGGGTATATGCTTTTGCACAAGAGGGCCAGTGTAGACGACACAGTATTGTTTTGCGCAAAAAAGCCCCAATCGCAAAAATGGCGATCGGGGCTTTCTTGCTCAAATCCGTGTCTAGATTGGCGCGGATGCTTTTCCGCAAAAAGTGCTTTTGCGGAAAAGCATCCATGCCAATCTAGATGCTCTTTTCCGCAAATGCTTTTAACAGAAAAACTTTTCCGTTAAAAGCATTTGCAGAAAATCATGCCAGTCAAGACGTAGCCTGTATGTTTTTACAATGACAAATTATACAGTACACATAAAACATTGAATAAAATAATGTAGAATCCTAACACTGTTCAGACATACAGGCAGTCCCCGACTTACGCGGATCCGACTTATGTCGGATCCGCTCTTACGAACGGGGCTTTCTCGCCCCGGAGATCGAGGTAGTGGATTGCTACCTGCGAGCTCCAGGGCGAGAAAGCCCCGTTCGTAAGCTGCTCCGGTGCCCCTGGTCTGCTGGAGCAAAGCCTCAGAAGCGCGGGAACCGCTGCTGCTGCCGCTTGAGACCCGGTGCCTGTGGTCTGCTGGGGACGGTCCCCAGCAGACCACAGGCACCGGGACTGAAGCCGCAGCCGCGGGGGGGAGGGGGAGTCCCGCGCCTCTGAGACTTTGCCAGAGCAAAGCCTCAGAGGCGCGGCACCCTGCTGCCGCTGCTGCTCTGCTCCCCGTGTCCCTGGTCTGCTGGGGGGGGGGGCGGATAGTGTCCCCCCCCCAGCAGACCAGGCTTTTGTTTTGGACCCTGGAGCAGAGCAGCTGGGGCGCAGCGGATTGGTCCTGCAGCACCCGCTCTGGGCACTACTGGACCAACCCGGCAGCACCCCAGCTGCTCTGCCCCAGGTCCTGATTCAGCCGCTGCTGGTCAGTTTCAGCAGTGGGTGAATCAGGACGCCTGGGGCAGAGCAGCTGGGGTGCTGCTGGGTTGGTCCAGTAGCGCCGAGGGGTGCTACTGGAGCAACCCAGCAGCACCCCAGCTGCTCTGCCCCAGGCGTCCCCAAGTCAGCTGCTGCTGAAACTGACCAGCGCTGACTACAGGAAGCCCGAGGCAGAGTTGCTCTGCCCCAGGCTTCCTGGAATCAGCGCTCATCAGTTTCAGCAGCAGCTGACTTGGGGAAGCTTGGGGTTCTTAAGTTGAATCTGTATGTAAGTCAGAACTGGCGGTCAGTTTCAGCAGCGGCTGAATCTGGACGCCAGTTCCGACTTACATACAGATTCAACTTAAGAACAAACCTACAGTCCCTATCTTGTACGTAACCCGGGGACTGCCTGTATAGCACTTTTTAATACAGTGAATACAGAACAGTTCTTCTTCAGTGGTCCCCTTGGTTGGTCCACTTAGATGCTTCAGCCCTGCTGTGCACATAGCCTGGTAAGTTTAATCAGCCGTCGCAGGTTCAGTTAAGCCAAATGTAGGTAGGGAGTGGCGGCTGGCTTTTCCGTAGCTGGCATTTTGGTTGCAGAAGTCTTAAACTATATCAATGTCTGCTCTCCTGCATTAATTTTTGAATGACCGATCTCCCTGTAGCAAGTCACTGCATAATTGAGAACCCTGGAGATTTTGGCAAACAGTTCATGAAATAATCACTGCTCTTTCTTATTAGTCATTTCACCCAGCAATCCAAAGAAACAGGAGAGACCCTTTCTTATCAGACTCCTGGCTTCCTGCTCTATCCACCTGTTTTGTTAGTCTTTAAAGTGCTACCAGACTCTTGTTTTTTAAGTTTTTACATTATCACTGTCATCCTTGCTTTCTTGTTGGTCCAGCTCAGTTTCACATTGTCAGTTGCTCAGTGTGAGATCTCACACTGAGCAACAGTGTGCAATTGCAACAGCTCCTGTACATTCTCCTGTACAAAGCATCCATCCTTTCTCAATTTGACTACAGGCAGTCCCCGGGTTACATGGATCCGACTTACATCGGATCCCTACTTACAAATGGGGTGAGGCAACCCTGCACTAGCTGCTTCCCCCCAGCAGACCAGGGAGACGCGGAGCGGCTTTTCTCAGCAGACACCTCAGCTTGAGAATAAAGGACTAAGGGAAGTGAGGTGTGGGAGAATAAAACTGAGCTCTGGAGAAATGTTTGGCTAGAGTTTCCCCTACAATATGTACCAGTTCCGACTTACATACAAATTCAACTTAAGAACAAACCTACAGTCCCTATCTTGTACGTAACCCGGGGACTGCCTGTATTTCTTGCTCAAGACTAGGAATGGCATTAAATCCCACAAAATTATGGACAGCATCTGACCATGCATGGTGCCAAATGCCATTCATATAATGTGAAGTGATTTCTTCCCATCACACAGCAATGTTTCCGCACTGTTTAAGATGATGTTTCCTTCACTGGCCATATGCTTAATCAGCACGGAGAATGTACTCTTTAGTTAATAAGCCTTGAATGTGTCTGCTGGACGCAAGTACAGTACTGGATTGTACAAAACAGGAACATGTTCCAATTCACTTTGGTCCCAATCTGTGCAAAAGACGGATATATAGATCAGAACGAGCATAAATTAGAACATATAATATGAGCGACGGATATCCGAAACAACAGATAAGAGGGAAACTTTTACCAGGGTCCCCTTGTAATAGCATTGTCATGATTCCTTTTGTTCATAGTATACTCTAAAAACTCATTATTCTTAACTCTTCTGACCATAGACTTTGTCCTTATTCTTTGCTTCTCTTTTCAATTTTTTATATTTCCTAGCTTCGAATTTATATTTACTGCTATCAGCTTTCCCTCTTTTCATTTATTTTCATGGAGAGATCTATCTATGGGTATGTCTAGACTACATGGCTCCATCGACAGAGCCATGTAGATGAGTTTATTAGACATAGGAAAATGAAGCGGCGATTTAAATAATCCACTTCATTTACATCAAAATGGCCGCCGCGTTGTGCCGATCAGCTGTTTGGCGTCACAGCGGGGCAGTCTGGATGCGCTGCGGTTGACAAAGGAAGCCTTTGTTGACTGCTCCTGTATGCCTCGTGAAATGAAATTTACCTGAGCAGTCAACAAAGGCTTCCCAGACTGCCCCGCTGTGCTGCCAAACAGCTGATCGGCACCATGTGGCGGCCATTTTGATGTAAATGAAGCATGATTATTTAAATCGCCGCTTCATTTTCCTATGTCTAGTAAACTCATCTACGTGGCTCCGTCGACGGAGCTATGTAGTCTAGACATACCCTAAATGTATGTGTACACACAGGGCAATTATTTTTACAGTTTTCAATCTCCTCATTAAGTTTGGCTGGTTCTTTTATCCAGTGTTATCAGTTGTTAAACATCTTTCTCAGTTATTACTTTTTGGGTGTGTAGGTAAAAGTTCTTAAGCAGTTCCCAATTTTCATTTATGTTTATGTGTGTAAATTCTTCTTTCCAGCTGACTGAACTGAGTTGTCTTCATATCTGGGAAATTGGTCCTTTTAAAACCTTACTTATATTACTAGCTTGGACATTAACAGATGTAATTACATCATGATCAGTTGCACCTCTGAACGTTTTATTTCTATGACTAATTCCTTTTTATTTGTCAAGGTGAGGTCTAATAGAGATTTTCGTCATATTTGATGTATCGCTTTGAGTTAGGAAATTGTCATGAATGGCTTTTAATAATTATGAGGATGTTTTAATATTGGCAGTATGAAGCCCTCAGGCATGTGCAATGTGAAATTGAAGTCTTCTATGTTACATTTTTTTTCATATACACAAGTTTGACGTTTTTTCCATTTTACTAGGGGGCTGCACCCTCCACTCGCTATACTCACCAACACCGCCCCCCCCCTTGGTCGCTGACTGTTTTTGCAGCTGGAGAGCCTGTTAATCTTGCACTGAGTCCAGTTGTGCTCTCCATGGCCCCAAATCACTTGCACGCTTCTCCACTCCTGCCCATCACATCCCTGGACAGGCCCCGCTATCTGAGCTCTCAGTCCATCCCTCCTGCTTGTGCCCTTCAATCGCCAGCCAGTGCTCCTTGCCTGCACATCCTTCCCGCGCCTGCTCCACCTGCCAATAAAATAGTCCATGGCCCACAGCCCGTCCACCTCCATCCTGCATTTCCTCCCCCACCATTCTCCCTAACCCCCTCTCTCCGCCCATCCCCCTCCTTCCATCCCTAGTCCCCCTCCGCCCTTCACTCCTACACCCCCATTTCCCTGCTTCCATTTATACTCCACCATCCTCCCTAATCCTCCCTCCCTCTCTCCCTGGCCTTCCCCCTTCTTCCATCCATAGCCCCACCTCCATTATCCATTCCTACACTCCCATTCCCTTACCTCCATTCCTACCTCCACCATCCTCCCTAACCTCCCTTCCCCCTCCTCTTCCTTTCATCTCTACACCCACCTCCATTCCTACATACACCCATCCTCCCTAACCCCTCCCTCGCCCCACCTGCACACTGCCCATGCCCCTGCCTCCATTCCTATATCCTCGTAGAATCATTGAGCTGGAAGAAACCTCAGGAGGTTATTGAGTCCAGCCCCCTGCCCGAAGCAGGACCACCCCCACCATTCCACCTTACCATACCACCCATCCCCACATATACCTTTCCTCCATCCCTATGCACACAGACAGGCAACCTAACCAGCAAAGAACCTAACCATCAGGCCTATATGAGGAATTTTTTTTGGGGGGGGGGGGGAAGGAGGAAGAAGAGGGGACTGCTCTGAGTGCTGTGACATCAAGATCTGGGCAGCTGCCTGGAGAGAAGGGGCAGTAAAGGTGGCATTGCTGGGATGTTGTGAAGCAAAATAGGGGGATTTCTGTGGGTAGAGGAAATGGAAAGGAGGCAAAAAAGGAGTCTGAAGGGAAGATCAGAGAGTGGAGGTTCCTTTTGGATGAAAGGTTGAGAAAGGGGGTGGGAGTCTGTGTCAAGGGGGCAGGAGAGGGGCTGAGGACACATGGACACAGGAGAGGGGCTGAAGATGGAAAGAGGGCCGGAGAGCCAAGCAGTGAGGGGGGGTATCCAGGTGCCACCATGCAGAGGCAGCACCCTCGCCCCCCGCTACCCGAGGCGTGTGCGTGGGGCTTCCCTGCATGGGGGGGGGAGTTGCACACGGGGCTTCCCTGCACAGGCGGAGGGGGGGGGTCGGCCCCGGGGCAGGCTGGTTTCTGGGGGGGGGGGTAATCCTGGGAGGAGGGAGATGCAGGGGACTCTCTCTGCCTCCCAGCCCCCACTCCCCAGCTACAGAACACTGTCCCCACTCCCCTGTCCCCAGCTACAGAACGCTGTCCCCACTCTCCTGGCCCCAGCCACAGAACTCTGTCCCCACTCTCCTGGCCCCAGCCACAGAACTCTGTCCCCACTCTTCTGTGCCCAGCTACCGAACTCTGTCCCCATTCCCATCCCCACTTCCCGAACTCTGTCCCCACTGGCACTCTGTCCCCTGCTGCAGAACCCTCTCGCCTGCCCCCCCCCAGCACCCTGTTCCCTCTCCCCTGTCCCCAGCTGCAGAACTCTGTCCCCACAAAATGTACAATTATAAATGCTTCATTTTAGATTTAAATAGCATGAATAAAAAACAGACCATTTATTTCATAACTATAAATGTGATTTTAATTTTATGTATCACATAATTTAAAAATAAACTGTTTATCAGAGTGTGTAAGTAAGGGCTGGGGATAGCAAGTGATGGACAGAAGGAGAATAGAGAGGGCGGGGCTTCAAGGAAGGGGCGGGGCGGTAGATCTTCACCTGTTCTGAGATTTAAAAAGTGATCTTGGGTATAAAAAGGTTGGAGACCACTGTGTTAGGGTATGTCTAGAGTACATGCCTCTGCCGACAGAGGCATGTAAAATAGGCTACCCGACATAGTCAATGAAGCGGGGATTTAAATATCCCCGGCTTCATTAAAATAAAAATGGCCACCGTGCTGTGCTGGCTCAGCTGATCGTCGGCACAATGTGCGAGTCAAGACGCGGATTGGTCGACAAGGGAAGCCTTTGTCGACCGTTCCCTTATGCCTCACGGAACGAGGTTTACAGGAGCGGTCAACAAAGGCTTCCTTTGTCGACCGATCTGCATCTTGACTCGCGCTGTGCCGACGATCCACTGAGCAGGCACAGCGCAGCGTCCATTTTTATTTTAATGAAGCCGGGGATATTTAAATCCCCGCTTCATTGACTATGTCGGGTAGCCTATTTTACATGCCTCTGTCGGCAGAGGCATGTAATTTAGACATACCCTTAAAGAACATTGATCTGTAAGCTTTCAAGATCACTTGCAACTGACTCTTAAATAACTTGGAAGGAAGCAAAGCCAATTTTGACAGAGTACCAATCCTTATCCTCTTTTGTCCACTTGGTCTTCTCTAAATAGCTTATAGCCATGATTTGAGTCATACTTGGACAACTGTCTTCTGTATTTGAGTTTTCAATAGGATAATGTTTAATAGCTCACTCTCTGCTTGGTCTTGCTGTGAAGCTATAATGTCATATATGCCATATTAATATGTTATCAGGGAACCCTGAAGTGGTGTAATCAATTCAGTGTTACAGTAGATGTGCCCTCTGAAAAAATGTCTTCAGCTAACCCTCTCGTTAGCCTAGTAAACTGTGCCCATTACTAGTGGGTGTGTCAGGAGTTGCCAGGAGGAGTGGTATCTGCCAGAAGTCTCAAGGTCTACGTGCCCCTTCAGCTGCATCTTGAAATATGCAAACCCTTCCTGCAATCTGGATATGTTCAATTTGCTCCTGGTAGCGGGGATAAGCTACAGCACATGATTGACACTGTTTTACATTTGTGATTATAAAGAATGGACTTTATTTTCTATGTTAATATATTTTGGTTCAGATTAAAAAATAAAGCTGTAACAGGACATAGTAGTGACCTAAACTTGCATTCATTCCTTACAATGTCATTGCCTAATCAAGTAGGCACAGTGACAGACTGTAAAAGGGGAAAGTCCCTTCCCTCCCCCCACCCCGAAATATTCCACAGCATGAAGCTTTCAAGGATGTAGGCAGAGTCTTATACTACCAGAATCCTAAATGGCTTCTTTTTTTTAACTAAGTAGTTGCAGCCTATAGAAGTCTTAAAAGCATATATTGAAAAGGGTAGGATGAAAACTTGTTTTCTGTGCATACATTTTTGCTGCCTGGTTGTAATGGACTCAAGTTGTAGTGGAAGGAGGTCTAGGTTGGATATTGGCAAAAACTACTTTACTAGGAGAGTGGCGAAGCACTGGAATGGGTTACCTAAGGAAGTGGTGGAATCTCCATCCCTAGAGGTTTTTAAGTCCTGGCCCTGGCTGGCATGATTTAGTTGGGATTGGTCCTGCTTTTAGCAGGGGGTTGGGTTCAATGACCTCCTGACGTCTATTCCAACCCTATGATTCTATGATTCTTCAAGCATATCACGAGGCAATACTGCTTGACCCCAAGTATGGTGAAATTTCTCAGTTACTCAGAGACATGATTTTAAAATGCCTTTCCCATACTTTAATGTGGAAAGCCTATGGTCACAGGTACCTGGTTTTTGTACAGGTATCTGAGATTCTTGTGGCATTTCACATTGTTATCTTTTCAAGTTGCCTTGTTGGAGTTTCTGCTAGCCATCAGGCAGATGATCTTTCTCTGAGACTGCTGTAGATTTGTTGAGGTGACAGTGGCTGAATTCCCACTGAATATCAGCTCCTGTTGTTAATTGATGGGTATTGACTACTTCTGAAGGAAGTTCTGCCCAGTCTTACACCAAAAGTCTGGTAGCTGTGAAAAGTGGCCAGAAAAAGATAAACAGGGAGGGCCTTTCCTTTCTAGGCTCTGACAGGGATGCCTATGAAAGGTTGTTGGGAGGAAGATGGCAGTTGTTTCTTGAAACTTGATTCTATTTAAAATTTACTGTAGAAAAATTATATTAGTGCTTATCCTGAATTTGATTACTCAGGGAAGGATGCACTAAGTATTGTTACCCAAGCGCCACTATTTAAAAAAAAAAGATGATTATGAAATGTGCGTTTGTTGCCTGATCAGACTGAGCAAGTTTGAAGTGTTAAATATGGTCCTTTCATTTTTTGGCAGTTACACCCAAGCCAGGAGCATCTACGGTACAAAACACAACTCAAGCATCGTCCCCTGCTCAAACACAGGCCTCACAACAGAATCTTCAGTCCGTGCAAACAACTCATTCCTTTCCTTCCTTGACCCCTGACATTATTGTCCAGACGCCAGTAATGACAGTGGTGCCTCCTCAACCATCTGCCCCTCCTCCACCTCCTCCCCCACCTCCTGTTCCCCCAACTCCTGCTCCCCAGCCCATTCAAGCACACCCGCCTGTTATCCCAACAGCTGCACAGCCTGTGAAGGTGAGTGAACAAGAACTCTGGAGTTAGTGAGTCAGGATTCTGTGTGTTCCATTTCCTCTCTAGGAGAGAAGAGGCTTGTGGGATGACTATTTTAAAACAGTCACTGTGAAGTCCCTTTCTTCTTAAGGTTTAAAACTGCTTTATAGATTTTTACTAATTGGAAGCAAGGGATTTCCAAGAGCGCATAGGAGTGTTAGGCTCCCGACTCCTTATTTGTCTTTGAAAATCCCACCTGAGTTGACTTGTGCAGGGTCATACAGCAGTAAAAGCAGAATGATGAGTATAGTCCAGGAGTTCTGATTCCCAGTCCTCTTCTCTAACCAGTAAGACCCTTCTTGACTTGTCCTTATCAATTAAAAGTAGAATCTGTTTCCCATGGGTTGACAGGTAGCAAAGTCATTGAATAGAATGAGATGTTTTTGGGAGGTTTGCAAGGAAAAGAAAACCCTCTGACTTGAGAAACTGTGTCACTCTGGTTAAGCGATGCAAAATTGACTAGTAATTTTGGTTTTTGGATGCTCAACTTAACATTCCAACTCATTAAAATCAGGTTCCTTTATGGTGTCTCAAATTGGGTACCCAGAATTGCCTCTTGCTTTTGCAAATTTTGGCATATATCTTCAGCAGATCAGAACCTGCCAACCAATACTTATTATTTTCAGCAATGTCTTTAATATTGTTGTATCAGTTAAGATTACTACTTCCATTTCTCCTGAGACATGTCGCTTCTGTGGCTGTCATGTGCCATATACAAAGTTCTTGGCAGAGTTAGGTACCCAAGTTGAATAAACTTTCAGTGGGAGTTGGTCACGTGATTGCCAAAATAATTTGGGTTCTGGGTTTTTGAAAAAACTGCACAAGCTGTAGAAAAGTATCCTAAGAGGTTTACTTGACCATGGTTCCTTAAGTAAAAGGTTTTAAGAACGTCTTTCAGCATGCATATTTATAGAAAGCTTTTTAACTTTTTTTTCCCATTTCACCTGAGTACTTAGTGTTTATACTTTAATATGCAACCAGAGGTGGATCCAGTGAATAGAATAGCAACAAAAGAGCACAAGATTATATTATATTGTAATGCTGTTGTATTTGTTATTTTACAGACAAAAAAGGGAGTGAAGAGGAAAGCAGACACCACAACACCAACAACAATAGACCCAATTCACGACTCCTCCTCACTGCCCACTGAACCCAAGTGTGCCAAGATGGGCCCACGAAGGGAAAGCAGCCGGCCAGTGAAGCCTCCAAAGAAGGATGTTCCAGATTCTCAACAGCATGTGGTAGAAAAGAGTAACAGTAACAAAGTGTCTGAGCAGTTAAAGTATTGCAGTGGCATCATCAAAGAGATGTTTGCCAAGAAGCATGCTGCCTACGCATGGCCCTTCTACAAACCTGTGGACGTGGAAGCACTGGGACTGCATGATTATTGTGATATCATTAAACATCCCATGGATCTGAGCACAATCAAAGTAAGCTCAGTTTCACATAGCCAAAACAATAGACTGTGCAGGAGGAATAACTTCCCTGGGGAAATGCAGTCTGTTTTACGTGCCAACTCGTGTGTGGGTGTACACATGTAGTTGCATGCTTAACATGGTGTGTTGTAGAGATCCACCAAAAATGTGTGTGATACAAAAGATTTTTCTCTGGGACTCTGAAATCAATTAACCATTCCCTTTCCACTTGAAAAGTCTGGTAGGGGGAGTCTCTTATCTGTCCATAGTTAGCTAATTTTTAGGTGGCAGGTTCTGAAAAGAGGATAATCATCTTTCCAAAATGGTCTTCAGAAAAAATTGCCTATGCATTTTATAAAAGTAAATGTCCTCTGCTGTAGCAGTCTACTCTGAATATGCTTAGCCAAGATAATGGGCTCCATCAGTACAGATTGCTGTAGTGGAATTTTTCTTTAAAAAAAAACAAAAAACAAAAAAACACCACTTTCCTCCCCCTCCCTCCCCGCCCTGGCTATTCACTGTTACAGGAAATGTTCTGCTTAACATAAAAGACCATATTAACAGCAAATCAAAGCTTTTTACTATAAAGACATAGCTAGCTCCATCTTGTGTAGTATTTGAGAATTGCTTATCCAAGAGAAGTAATTGCAAAGCAGTCCATATCTCTGCTGAAAATGCCGGTTTATTGATTGGAGCACTAAAATTGTATAACTTCATCATGGATATAGCCTTAAACTGCAGATTTCTTTGCTTGTATCAGTTTAACTCAGAGCCCTAATATTCACATAACTTTTTTCTTTTTAAAAATACTTTTAAGCAGAAGAAATAGGAAATTTTTCTCCCATGCCCATATTGAGATGACTTTACCAGTATGAGGTGAATGAAGGAAGATAGTTTTTCCTTCAATTGAATAATTAAAAAACTCTGCTAAAGATTGACTGAGTAACTTTGCCCTTTTTTCTGAGTATGCATAATAACTTTGAACATTCTGTAGTAACCTTCAAATCTAAGAAAAAAAATCAGGAAATTCTGGAAAAGTGCAAGTACAGAGAGGATCTGGATGGCTGAAGCATTGGTAATGGGATAATAAAGCTCTTTATTCCAGGTCACTGATTGAAATTTAGTTCAAGTTGGTTGTGAGCAAAAATCATTGCCCATGACAACTGTTCTATGTTTATATGAAATGCATTGGTGGGTCTTGTTCCAGTTGCTGATGGTCAGGTGTCCACCTCTCAAAAAAACACCATCACTTTTGGCCTTGTTGTTGGCAGGCACAGCAGAGAGGCAAAGGATTGAATGAGCCATGGAGACAGAACTATCCTCACCTCTGGCTCCTTCAGACAAAAATTGAGGTATATAATGAGATGGTGTGGACAAGTGTCTATAAATTGAGATCTGCACATGCCATGGCTTCACACCACTACATTCACTTCATAAATAAAATGAGGTTGCTGTGCAGGGAGTTTATTTTAAGGCTTGTGTTTTTGTAATGCCAGACAGTTTCTGGATTGACTAAGCCTGCACAATTTAACTGCTTTTTTTGTTTGTTTTTGTTTTCTTTAATTAAGATCTGTTTCTATCCTGGGGTGGGGAAAGATTCACCCATAGATCCTTGGGGGAATTTGTTCCCGCACTACTCTCTCAAATGTCCTGTGCTGCCACAGCCAGTTGGATGTGGTTCCCTGTGTCTGACAGAAAAATGCCAAGCATTTTGCCTTCTCAAATGCTTTGAAGTTTCTGCTGACCTGAAGGAGGGACTGTCTTGTGGTCCCAATTTCTAATTCCTCAAGCTGTCACTGCTATGCTGGACTGACCCTATTGTGGGATGTCTTTAATTGCTACTGACAGTTTAGGATTTCTCTTATAAAAAAGTGATACAACGATTAAAAACTTGTTTTTTTTAGAAATCATTTCTAATGTGTGTGTGAAGTTTTAGCACATTGTTGTTCAAAGTCCTGCACTGTGATTGGTAACGATATTCATGGGCATGGGGATCAGTAATCTAGTGTATTAGTTCTTTCATGTTGTTCATTGAATTAGTAGAGTAGTGAAAGTGTCTGCCAGATGCAGGCAGAAGTGTTCTCCCATGTGGTTTGCAGCTGCCCATTAGTATGGGGGGGCGGGAGGGGTGGTTCTGTAAAGGAATACCAGCTCCAGCATTCAATGTTCCATTTTGATCTCAGGAATTTGGCTGCATTATACATTTCTGTAGTTGTCTTATGGATGCACCTCCATGTTATAGTTCAGGGCAGTTGTAATCTGCTCCATTTTATGTAAAACAAATGCAGATCTCCAGTTTCGGGCAAGTTTCTAAAGCACTGCTCCATTTAGTAAAAGTTAGATATAAATGGAGATTAGGTGGAAGTCCAGAACTCTCAGAATGCCATAGTTCCAAGATGTTTCTTGTCCATTCAGTAACTTATTTTGTTTGCTCTGTTGATAGTGGAGTTTTGTTTTCCCTTCTAGTCTAAACTGGAGAACCGGGAATACAGAGATGCTCAGGAATTTGCAGCAGATGTCCGATTGATGTTTTCCAATTGTTACAAATACAACCCTGCTGATCATGAGGTGGTAGCTATGGCACGGAAACTGCAGGTAAAAAAACTGCTTTGTTAGAGTGCTTTTCTGTTTTGAATTCATATCTGAATGGTTTTCATAATGGTCGAGCACAACCTATACCTTAAACTTAAAAGTAAAATAAATGGAAGAACAGAAATATATCAGAAATATATATATTTTCAAATACAAATCTTCCACATTGTAATGCTAGCATGAACTATAGTTGCTATACCAGCTTGAATAGACTGTACTGGTAACTTTTTTTCTTTGAATAGTGTCCCTATAGTTACTCCACTTCAGGTGTACATGCATCTCTTGAATCTTTTATTGGAAATTTTCAGTAGCAGTGTCTGTTAAGCCCATTCATTTCACTCCACACATTATAGTTCCCTGTAACTGACTAGAGCTAGATACACACCATCCTCAGTTCTTTTTCAACCACCTCAGTGTGAGACAGTGTCTATCATACCTGCTTCTAGTGCTGCCTGGAGCTTGCTTTAGGATTGTCTAGGTTTTAGATTAGTGTCACTTCTACAAGTTATATTGTATAGTTTCTTTGCTTTGGTTGAGAGGGCTTTTTCAATGTTCCTTCTTCTCCAATGTTTCTTCTTACCCAGAATGAGTAGGAATGGTTATCCCTAGCCTCTGTTTCTCTGGAGGTGGGTGACAGGAGGAATCACGTGAGGATTATCTGTTGTGATCCCTCCCTCTGGAGCATCTGAGCATCTGGTATTGCCACCATTGGCAGACAGGATACTGGGCTAGATGGACCTTTGGTCTGACCCAGTATGGCCGTTCTTATGCTCTTTCCCTGAGAGTGGGGAGAGGTTCCCTTGATATTTCCAAAGAAGTCATAATCTTTGGTACCAATGATTTCTGCTAGGCAGAACACATAGCAAGTCTCTACCTGATACAAATCCATCTAACACCACAGGAATTTAGATATTTAAGAGACTTCTTTGTTTCAGAAGAATTGGAGTCTCTTGTCTCAGTAGGTACCAAGTGTCCAATGATACTAGTATCACCAGGATTAGATCTTTCCCTGGTGTCACCTGCTTCTCCAGTACTTTCTGAGCCAGGCAAAGCTCCTTCTGTAGAGAATAACATGGGCCTCTCTTCAGATTCCTAAATATTTGTGCAAGGACCAGTCATCATAGAGATATCTTGATAGAAAGAAAGATCTAGGAATAAGAAAAATCCATGTCTTTTCTCATTGGTATGACCAACATTAGATCTTCTATGCTTAATGGCTCTCTTCAGAGGCCATATTTAGACCTTTAGGCCACTTATTAACAATTTTCAAGTGCCTTTCTCATGGTGATCACTTGGGAAGACTGCTAGCACACATGCAGCTTGTACTTTTGTAACACATAATGCGAGGTTATACATTCACTGCTTCCAGGGATAGGTTAGGGTAATTTATAGCCTGGACAACCATGATCTAGACAAGCTTGTGTCTTTCCCTCATTGATCGAACCCTGCAAATTTGCAGGTATCTGCTTTGCATCCGCAGATGTGGATATGGATATCCACGGTTCATTTTTTGTGGATATCTACAGCTCATTTTTGTAAATACAGATGCGGGTACAAAATTTTGTATCAGTGTAGGGCTCTACTCATTTGGCTCACTCAGCTTGGTGGAACAATACATCCAAAGTCTGTGCTAGTGTTCCCTTCAGCCATTGTCATATCACTGTAACATTAGAGCAGTAGCCCCCAACCTTTTGGGGCTGCTGGGCGCCTGGGGGCGGGGCCGCACACGCGCCGGGTGCCCGGTGCTGGCACCACTCCTGTGCCACACACCCAGGGGTGGAGCTGCCCGTACGCCATGCGCCCGGGGCTGGCGCCGCTCCTGTGCTACGTACCCAGGGGCAGGGCCGCCCATGCGCTGCATGCCCGGGGCCAGTGCTGCTCCTGTGCCGTGTGCCCAGGGGCGGGGAAGCCCATACACTGCGCTCCCGGGGCCGGCACAGCCCATGCACTGCGCACCTGGGGGTGGGGCTGCCCATGTGCTGCACCCCCGGGGCTGGCAACGCTCCTGTGCCACGTGCCCGGGGTGGAGCTGGTCCTGATCAGTCGGTGGGCGCACAGAAATGGACCGGCAGGTGCCATGGCACCTGCGGGCACTGTGATGGGGACTACTGCATTAGAGACATCCATAGTATGATGCAGGGGCACACTTAGGGAGGCTCACCATTCAGGACATATTGTTCAAGTGTCTTCTACACATCAGTTTCCTGGTGCCATGAGTGGTCAAAAATGCCTTCAGCTACTTCATTCCATTAATCAAAGGCAAATCAATCAGTGTCATTGCACACAGCATAGCCTGCATGTTCTTCAACATTGTCAGGAGGAAAAGGGTGCAAGATCCCTTCTCTCTGTGCTGACTCAATAAAACTCTAAAATGGATGAATAAGCAATCACATCCTTATTTCAGTCTCACCTTCCAGTCTGACCGTGGCTGACAATCTCAGCTGTTGCTTCTCCCTGAGTATAAAGTGAGAGCTGGACTTGTGGATCCTCAGTTGTATTTTTCTGACACAGGTGTTTCTGGAGGTGGACTTGTTTACTGCTGTTGCTAATAGTAAATGCAATAAATTCTTCTCATTAGGGATAGAAGAGGTTAACTGCTTACTCAATAAACATAGACTTAGAACAGAATATTGAAGATCTCCTGTAGCTAATCATGAAAACCTCGGAGAGTAGCCATGTTAGTTTGTGAGGGTATGTCTACACAGCAACATTATTTCGAAATAACTAATGTTATTTTGAAATAACTTAGTCTGCATCTACACAGCAGGCAGTTATTTCGAAATAATGTCGAAATACTGTCAAGGTGGAGGACTTCTTACTCCGACTCCTGTAATTCTCATTGTACAGGGATTAAGGGAAGTCAGAGAAAGAGTGCTCTCTCCCGGACTTCCTGCTGTGTAGATAGCTTATTTTGGCATTTGCCGCTATTTTGACTTAAGCTACCCAATTGACGTAGCTCAGTTTGCGTAGCTTATTTCGAGCTAAGCCCTGCTGTGTAGATGCACCCTACCTGAAAAACTTAAAAAACAATGATTGGTCCTGCAGCACCTTAGAGACTAACAAAAATGTATATAGTATCATGAGCTTCCGTGGGCACGCCCCACTTCTTCAGATGAATGGAGCAAGGGACCCATAGGTCCAAATAAATAGCAGAAGAAGAGGGGAGATGGGGAGGGAAAGAGAAGGTGGGGGGAACTTGTCAGTTAGAGTGTCCATGTTAAATGAGTCTAATAGAGTGGGCTGTGAGTGCCAGATACTTAGCTTTTGATGTCATTAGGGTGTTCAATGTAGCAGCCCATCCAGTTCATGTCTTTGTTTAAACCTTGATGTCAGATTTGCAAATAAAGGCAAATTCCACAGCTTTTCACTCCAGCTTTTTTTTTAAATTGCTTTGTAACAGTATAGTCACTTTTAGATCCATTAGTGAGGGCCCCAGGCAAGTTAAAATGTTTCCCAACAGTTTTCTCTGTGTTACCATTTTAAATATCTGATTTGTGTCCATTAATCCTTTATCATAGAGAATGTCACAGGATCAATGTGACACAAAGAATTAATGGACACAAATCAGACATCTGAAATGGTAACATACAGAAACAGGAAAAACTGAGGAAATGCCTCAAGAAGTGAGCCAAAGTACTTCTCTCCAAAATCTGCTTTGGGACACTAATCTCGTTTTGTGGATAATATTCAAGGATGTTGGAGCCATTGGATAGCCTTATATGAAGCTTTGTCTATTCAGTTGGAAGTGTCCCATCTTGTTTCTATTGTAGAACGTTTTAATCAGGTCTTTCTGCTTTCCATCCCCAAATATTGAGCTTTTAATTCTACCTGATCTATTTGGGCTATGCGCTTTGAGGGCAGTGGAATTTATACATTTATTATAGACAATAGGGAATGTACTTTATATATTCTTAGACCCCAGGTTTCACTGTTCCACTTTTCAATGCTGGTCACTCTTTTTGCTTTGACTCAAAAAGGCATTATGGATGCTTTTGTGACTTCTTTGCTGCAATTCTAGGATTGTTTAAAGAAATAGTAATAATTAGCCTGAGCTTTCACAGTCTTAAATAGCTGCTTCTGTTTCACTTATTCAAGAGTGATTGTAGCAATGTTGATTCCAGGATATTAAAGATAAGATGGGTGAGGCAAAAACTTTTATTGGACCTCCCCTTTGTTGCACAGAGCTCTTCCTCGGGTTAAGGCACACAGATGTAGCAACTGTCTTTTGCAGGGCAGTCACGTGTGGTGTTTTGTAACCAGTGCTACCTAATGAAACCGCTATTTCTGATAACGATGTTCTAAACCACAACACTGATTCTTTTATAGTTCACAGACTGATTCAATTGGTGAAGGAATTCGACTTGAGTGCATTGAGTGAGCTCCATCTTTTTGAATGACCTCAGGAGAACCCAATGAGTTGCATTTCTTAGTTAGTGGTGACATGGAAGATGTGGTCTTCATGGTATAGTATCATGCTTAAATAACAGTTTTCTTGCTGGATCCTGCTTAGCAAATAGGTGTCAGATACATTTTGAAATTCAGCCTCTTTCCCTTGGCTACTTTAATCTCTATTTTTGCACCCTCTTCTCCTATATATCATGTCTGTTGCTGACTTTCAGAATTTTTCTGAAGCAACACAGAGTGAGACAGGGCTTATCTGATTTTGAAATTGTAATCAATTTCTGAATAGCAGTGACCAGTCTTCATTTTGCCTAACTCTGATTTTGAAAGCCTTAACTGGTAAGAGGCAGAAGGTGAAATCCTGGTCCCATTAAAAAGCAAAGGCAAGATTCCAATTGGTGGGACCAGGATTTAACCCACACACTGTATCTGTCTGCACACTCATTAAGGTAGGTTTGTTCACAAGCGTTAAAGAGTGACAACTTGCTTTTGTTTTTTAAAAGGAAGGTTATACACCACAATAATTGAATTGTTGGCTTATATGCAGTTAATTTTTACTATATGCCGTTTTTGAATATCAATTACCCAAGGAATATGAATCTTAGTATCCTGTAACTTTTGCTGGTCTGTGCTGCATTTAAGCAGGCAAGATATATGTCCTTATATTCCTGTGTGACTTTGGAGAAAGAACCCTGCACTGTAGCCCAAAGGAGCATTAGCTCTTTTGGAAACATGATAACACTGTGTGAGCTCTCAGCTCTTTGTTAGTGCATTATAACTGTCTAGCTTACAGCAGTAGTCAAATCCATGCCCTGAATTTCCATACTGCTGAGTGATCTGCTTAGCATTTTGGACAGCATGTTACCCATTTTAAAACCTTGTTAAAAATTATTAAATGGAGAAGGTTATGTGTTAAAGGAAGGACTGAGCGATTCACCAGAGAGAACATGCAAGTATCAATGCTGCTGGCACATCTGACAAGGAGCACTTAACTAGCACAGACAAATTTAAATTACAGCTCACAGTTGTAACATCATGGCTGTGACTAGACTGGCAAGTTTTTCCACATAATCAGATGATTTTGCGGAAAAATTTGACAGCTGTCTACACTGGCCGCTTGAATTTCCGGAAAAGCACTGACGATCTCATGTAAGATTGTCAGTGCTTTTCCGGAAATACTATGCTGCTCCCGTTTTGGCAGAAGTCTTTTTCCAAAAGACTTTTGCCCAAAAGGGCCAGTGTAAACAGTACAGTAGTGTTTTCCGCAAAAAAGCCCCGATCGCGAAAATGGCGATCGGGGCTTTTTTGCGGAAAACGGCGTCTAGATTGGCCACGGACGCTTTTTCGCAAAAAGTGCTTTTGCAGAAAAGCATCCTGCCAATCTAGACGTGCTTTTCCGAAAATGCTTTTAACAGAAAACTTTTCCGTTAAAAGCATTTTCGGAAATTCATGCCAGTCTAGACGTAGCCCGTGTGTTCTGCACATGTGTGCTATGCCTGGCTATTACTCCACAGAGATCACTGTTCTCGTTCCTCCCTGCCTCCTACAGTAACTTATATGAAATCCTGGCCTCCCAGTCTTAGAATTCAGGGCATTTGTGCTTTATTTGTGTCTTATGACTATGGTTAGGAGAATGAAAGACATGAGACTTAGAATGCCTCTCATGTCTGAAGTGATGTTAGAGATCAGTGTTAAATCATATCTCAGATACCTACCTAGTCTTCACTATATAACACTACATAGTGATTTGCCCAAGACCTTGTCATGCAATCTGAAGGTCATTTTGTGCCAAGCCTTTTAGTGTAGCACTAGAAGTGAGCACAGTTAAACTTCCTGACTATCCTACTGTGTAACAGAGGAGTGAGGGGCTCGTCTTTTCCCCTGGAGAGTCTATTCCTCTTTCTTCAGACATGCACCAACATATATCAATGACATTCTTCCAGCCATGATTTAAAACTAGCTTCCTGCTTTGCATTTTATGGGAATTTTTTTATTATTGAATGGGTTTCCTATAATACACCAATTTTTGGAAACTTACTAGTTTGAATTTTGTTTTTTGGGGGACAGTAGGGGCAGAACTCAAGCCTTTGTGTTAAGCGCAGAAAAAAGTGGTTTTACTTCACTTGTCTATTGGCTTTTTGACTGGATAACATTTTGAGCACTCTGTGTCACTGCTGTTCTAACTAGGGCAGGTTCACAAGGGCAAAAAGTGTTGATAGGCTAGTGATCATAACTGTCTCATTCCATGCAACGAAATCTTCTATGTAGTTATTGTTTATTTCCATTACTTTAACACAGGGGTGGGCAGTAAATTTTGATGGGGGACACTCCAAGATGGTAAGTGGTCCAGGGCTGCACTTGGGGAGGATGGATACAGGAGAAGATTCTGGCCAGGGGAGGGTTTAAGAGGTGATGCAGGGTCTGGGAGGGTGTTGTCACTGGGGGAGGTGGTACAGAGGGTTTGTGTGGTGAACTGGGTGGTGATGGCAGAATGGAGCAGGGAGTGGGAGGTGCCAGAGGCAGGCTCTGAAGGCGCTTACCTAGGCAGCTCCCAGCCTGCAGCACCCTGAGGCAAGCTTCCTGGCTGCTGCAGGCCCAGGCTGCTCAAAGCGGCTGGTTGCAACCTGTGGCTCTCTGCTCCAGGTGGCGTGGGGGAACTGGCTAATGGGAGCTGAGAGATTTTGCTGAGGGGTGAGGGCAAAGTGTGAAGCCTCTCCCTCCCCCCAGCACCCAGACCTGAGCGCCACAGGGAATAGCCAGATCCTTAAAGCGGCATGAAGATGCTCTGTGCCTGATGGTCCTGGCGAGGTAGCCTGCAAGCCAGATCCAGGAGCTGGTATCTTGCGCACCCCTGTCTTAGCATCCAGAGGCCCAAACTGAGATACACAGTGGGACCCGCAGGGACTCTTGTCCTGTGTGTATATACATTGCCTCACTATCTAAGTAGACAAGTAGACTATAGGAGAAAAATAGCAGCCATTATCCCTAATTGTACTGATGGGGATCTGAGGTACAAAGATTGTTAACTTTTGTAAGATCACATAGGAATTGGAAGTTGTTCCTAGGTTTTCTGTGGTCCAATCTAGTGCCTTAACAACAAAACCATCTTATCTTTTTTACAGTCTGTACCATTGGTAAGAGAAAGAAATACTACTAAATTATTTGCTTCAGCTGCTCCCTGTGATTTTTAATGCACTCAAGACCTTGCAGGGAGGGCTGTAATACTGAGTGCTGACTATTAGAACAGGGACAGTTGCCCTCTGGAAGGGATGGGAAGACTAGGGCACATTGGCCAATCTGGCCCCTGACTTCCCTTTTGGGGGTGGGGGAGTAGAGGGGAGCCTGCATTAAACTCCTACATGGCCTGTTCTGCCTAGAGGGAAGGCTCTGTGCATGGCTGTTCTTTTTCTGGCTAGGGTAATGGTAGCACAGAGGCCTGCAGGCTTTTCCCCTGGGAATCAAGGCCCACTGGCAGAGCCATGTGCTCTCCCCCACCCCCAAGCTGCACAAAGTAAACACCCCTATCTCTGGCACCCTACTTTATGCTCAGCCCACTCCTGCACCCTGCCTCCAGACCACTCATCAGCAGCCTGCTCCTGCAGAATGAACCCCATTTTTTGGTCCCAGCCCAAAAGTGTTATTCCAGCCCTGAAGGGAAGCCATGAGCCATAGCGCACCTATGCTGCCCTCTCCCCCCACACTTGGGGCCCAACTTACATGAGTGAGGTGTCCTTTCTTTTTCTGCTTCTCAGCTGGGGCCCAGATCAGAGAGGGTTTTTTGTTCTTCTCACTTGTTTGGTCCCGACTGATTCTTCTGGGTGCCAGTGTCCCCCCAACCCAACAAAGGCTTTGTGTCATGTGTGACACACTGAGACCAAAATTTAAAGCTAATCAAAATAGTAAATGTATAGCTTTTCGTAACTCTCAATTTAAACTAAGCATTTTTGCACAAGTCTGCGGGTAAATCTAGAAGCTGTGGCTATTTGTATCTCAGTGCTTGTTGTCTGCCAGTAGCCAAGTAGATGTAGGTAGTGGTTTTGGGGGTGATTTGGCTTACACTATTCTGAATTTATTAGCTCTCCAGCTTATTTTTAAAGATTCTATCGGTTTTGCTCAGAAATTAAGATCATTGTGTGATATAAAAGGAATTGTCTTTTACACTGTAATCTTTGCTTGAAAATCAGTCTTTTCAGAAATGCTCTCAATCTCTTTGACGTGGCTAAGCGTTGTGAATTGGGTGTTGAAAATATACTTCCAAGGAACTAAAGAAAAAATGCATTAAATCTGTAAACTTTGACGTGGGATGACCTAAAGAACAACAGGGTTTAGTTTGAGTGAATATGATTCAGGTTCTATAAGATCCAACAGACAGACTGGAGCATTGCCTTGTGAAAGTAATGGATAGTAAAATCCAAAAGCAAAAGTGGCTGTGTGTTTTGTGGATGAACCCTACATGCGAAATAGCATAAACAGGTTATTTGTCCTTTGTATTTGGTATTGATAAGTCCACTGCTAACATAGAATATTCAGCTTTGGTGCCCACATTTCAAGAAAGAGAAATAAGAGGATTCAGAGAAAAGCCACAAGAATGATTAAAGAATTAGCGATGGAGATCAGTCTGTTTATAGAAGGTTACAGGGATAGTTGACTACAACCTTATAAGTATTCACCTAGGGAGCAAATATTAAATGATGAGCTCTTTAGTCTGGCTGAGAAGGGTCTAACAATGATATAATGGCTGAAAGGTGAAGCAAAGCAAATTCAAGATAGAAATAAGGTATGGATATTTAAACAGTGAGAGGTATTAATCAACCATTGAAATAATTTATACCATGAATCATAGTTCATTCTCCATTACTGACCCTTTTTTTTTTTTTAAAAATCAAGATTGTTTTTTCTGAAAGATTTGTTCTAGGAATTATTTTTGGGAAAGTTCTAAGTTATGCAAAATGGTTATATTAGATCAAGCATTCTCAAACTTGGGAGGTTGTGATCCCTCAAGTGGTCATGTGGTTGTTACATGAAGGTGGTGAGCTGTCAGCCTCCACTCCCAAACCCTGCTTGCTATGTGAAAGGAATCACCCATACAAAAGTTTGAGAGCTACTGAACAAGATGATCACAATGGCCCCTTCTGGCCTAGGAATGTATGAAATTATAAAAGTTGCTAGAACTCAGTCATGAAAGCTAGAAGAGGAATTGGAATGAAGTTCATTATCTTAAATCTTAAGGATGGTCAGTGTAAAGGGACAACCATATTTATCTTAGGTCTCCTGAAATCTTATTGGAATCATTGCTTCTGCTAGTCCCATCCACCAAGACAGAAAAACATGCAGTAATCATTGTGTGAAGAAGTAGAGAGAGTGTCTCATTTTTGAGTAGTGTCCCTGTAGGTGTGAATATGCATCTCTTATCCTGGATTCAAGTATCAGAGGGGTAGCCGTGTTAGTCTGAATCTGCAAAAGCGACGAGGAGTCCTGTGGCACCTTATAGACTAACTGAAGTGTAGGAGCATAAGCTTTCGTGGGCAAAGACCCACGAACGACGAAGTGGGTCTTTGCCCACGAAAGCTTATGCTCCTACACTTCAGTTAGTCTATAAGGTGCCACAGGACTCCTCGTCGCTTATCCTGGATTGGAAATTTTCCATTAGCAGTGTTCACTGAGACGTGTTGTTCTTCTCCTTTTTTTGCCCCATTTTTTCATAGGCAGCTTGTTTGGCCGGTCTGGGCATGGTTGGCTTGCCAGGTTTCAATTGTTACCTCTTGTCAGGAGACTATCCTGATCAGTGACAGACAGTATAAATTTATCTGTTTGTCGCTTAGGAGAGTCCCATATCTCCCCAAAGTGTAACTTTTGCCTGTCTCTAAAATCTGCAACTCAGAACAATACAGAAACCAAATTGAAGCTGCTACTGATGGAGCACTCCCTTCAACCCGCTTCTCGGTCAGGTAAGGAGATCCTCACAACATATCCATTGTCTCATTAATTTTGCTTAAGGTCTCTCCTCAGGAGGAGAAGATCTTGAAGGACTTTGGGAAGGCACCAAAGAAGAGGAGCTTGATCTTCCACCAGAAAGCTCTAGCCACAAAAAATCCTGATCTCCTGGTAGATTTACAGTGTCATCAGATTTGACCTCTTTCTCATATCCATTGTTCTGAGTAGAGACTTCCTCCAGTACCAGTTGAGCAGGGAGACCTTGGAACCTTTAGGAGAAAGTGCTGGTGGGGCCATAGAACTATCTTCCTCTAGATTCGCACTGTTTCAGATTTATCAACATTGCCCACTTTGCACCATTGTTACAAGCAAAACTGGAGTATGTACCTTTGGCCCTGGTGCCTACACACTCCAAACTAGGGATGTTAAGGACTAGTCGACTATCCTATAAGCAAATGCTTATCCAATTGTCAGTTCACTAGTCGACTAATTGATTCCCTCCCCCACCTGTCAGATAGAGGTAGTAAAGGGGGGAGAAGAGAGGATACTTCAGAGACAGCGCCGCACAGCTGAGCCCAGGATGCTGAGGCGGCGTTCAAAGGAGCAGCCCCGCACAGCTGATCCCCGCGCAGCATTTTTGCGGAACCCGGGATCAGCTGGGGAGTCCCCAGCTGACCCTGGGTTTGGGGGAAATACTGCACTGAACCCGCGGCCAGCTGACCCCGACTCCGCGTGGCATTTCAAATTAGCAGCACAGCATGGAGCCTGGGGTTAACTCTGAGTCCCCTGCTAAACCTGGGCTCCATGCTGCGCTGCTGCTTTGAAATGCACAAGAGCCCCCGCGACACTTGTGCATTTCAAACTGGTACGCTGTGTGCAGCCCAGGATCAGCGGGACTTCCTGCTGGCCTCGGGCTGCTCATGGTGTTCCACATTCCTCCTTGATCATTTCAAAGGAGGAATGCAGAAGTGCCTATCCAGTAGTCAATGGAAATTTCATTGACTACTACTCGACTAGTCAATTACCTGTTACTTAACATCCTTACTCCGAACCAGTGGTACTAGGTAAGTCAACTGTTGCATTAGCACCACAGGAATTCCATTGCTTCAGAAACTTACAAGGGTTAGAGACCTCAGAGGGGTAGCCATGTTAGTTAATCTGTAACTTTGAAAATGAGTTGTCCTGTGGCACCATAGAGGCAAAAAATTATATATAGTATCATGAACTTTCATGGGCAAAACCCATATATATTTTTTTTCATTTATTTATTTGTTAGTCTCTAAGGGTATGTCTACACTAGCTCATTAATTCGAGCTAGGTAGGCAGATGAGGTGACCGGAGTTGCAAATGAAGCCCGGGATTTAAATATCCTGGGCTTTATTTACATGTTCCCGTCTAGTCGCCATTTTGAAATTTCACTAGCCCGAACTCACTGCCACGCAGCTACTCGCGGCTGTGAAACGTTAATTCAAACTAAGTCCTTAGTTCTAGTTAACTGTTACTCCTTGTGGAACATGCAAATAAAGCCCGGGATATTAAATCCTGGGCTTCGTTTGCAACTCCGGTCGCCTCATTTGCCTACCTAATTCGAATTAACGAGCTAGTTTAGACATACCCTAAGGTGCCACAGGACTACTTGTTTTTTAAAGGTTTAGATGAGCTGGAGTATCCACTGATTATGGGTACAAACTGACTCTGTACTGCATGATTCTTTTCTCTTCCCCTGGAGGATATTGAGGAGGATGAAAGAGACATGTGCTCAGTCTCCTTATCAGTGTGGCGTACCTCTCTATATCATTACAGGAACCCATGCTTTGACAAGTGTTTTTGTCCATGTCAGAGATTGTGAGTTCAGTCACTGGGATCTTTAGACAGCATATTAGCAGCAATAGTCTAGACCCCTGGCTTTATTGCACCAGGAAGCTAGGATCAAACAGTCTCTTCTTCCAGACTTCCAACATCAGAAGACCTTTGAGGGACAGGAGGCTAAGGTGGCAAACAAGGCTACATTTCAAACTTCTTTATTTTTGACTCCAGATGAAGTAGTCATGCTTCCACCCTCATTGATATTTGACTGATTTTGCCGATTCTAGGATCTTGTGAAGAAGATAGGACAGCCTCCAGAAAACTCTTGAGGAATTTAGACTTAAAGTACAAGCACCTGTACATTTTGCTGGCACTTGCACAGCCACATAGGTTGCTCTATCCAATAATAAAGTGCTTATGTATCCAACAAAGACTTTATTGAACATCTTCCACAAAAGCACAGAGAGCATATTGAGGCCATCATCGTGGGAGTCAGTTATTAGCCAGAACTTCTCTCACAGCATTTAATGTGCACAGGGTGTCATAGCTCCAGCTGTTAGGGTTCCTGAGAGAGGCTCAACATATCCCAGGGATGACCTAAAGAATGGAAAAACCATGGGGACCCAGAGATGGCAAACTCCAGAGAATCAGGTAGGAAGTTATCCGTGAAACTTTGCAGGGAATTGGTTGTAGAGCTGAAGACTAGCTCTGCATGTTTTTGGTAGGATTCCTGCTCAGCTGGGGGCAGGCAACTGCACCACCAAAAGGGACCTTGATTGGGGCTCAGTGGAGACGGATGGTCCAGGTACTCCTACCCTAGCCACTGCTCCCTTCAGGGTGGTGGTCCCCCACTCACCTGTACAGTTGACTCTGACAGTTGGTCTGCACTGCCCTGGTAACGAGGAATGGTTACTGACTCTGATTGGTGGGCTGCAATGCTCCAAGACCAGGGTCAATTCTTTGTACTCAGTCACCAGGCTGTAAAGGGTCACCAGGCTGTAAAGCCCCTTTCCATTGCCCCCAAAGGTTGACAAGCTGTCTATTGCTCCTTGTCACAGAGTTGGGACCTCACAGGGGAAGGGGTTTTACTCAAAGCATTTTCTTGTGCCTAAGAAAGATGGAGGTTGGAGAATGATCTTGGATCAGATATGACGGAACACATTTGTAAAGTCTCAAAAGTTCCAGATGGTGACTGGCAGTTGTAATCTCTTCTTTAAAGGCAGGAGATTGGCTTTCAGCCTTTTAGCTACAGATCACCTATTTCCCTCTAGAAATACATCCTGCACTCGGGATACCTGTACTTCACCATGGACCAAAATGGTTTTTAGTTCCACATACTTCCGTTCAGCTTTCTTTGGCTGCAAGGATGTTCTTAAATGTTTTAGCAGCAGTTGCTTCTCACTGAAGTTGAGCAGCAGTTTTAGTCATCCTGTATCTTGCCATGTTTAGCAACAGAAAGTGCCCATTATGTTGAAGAGAAGGCCTGGATGTCCTCTCTTCTGGGGGACATCTTACTCCTTTCATGGACAAAGTGACTATTCCATGTATTCCATTCATCACCACTGATTCTGAGAGAGGTGAACAGGATCAGACAGGACAAAAGCCAGGGTTATTTCTGTAGTACTGACATGATCAAGGCAGATTATTATTCTTACCTGTTTCACCTCTCTCACCACCTGGCACTCAAGCTTCCATCCATCCATCCGTCATCCCCTCTCCCATAATATGGGCCATGTGCTTCATCACCAACCTAAGAGTTCATTCTCTCTGTCTCTCTGTCTCTCTCTCTCTCTCTCTCCCTCCTTCCAAGCATGGCTTCCATCAGTTAGCTCTGTTAAAGCTTATCTCACCATGATAACAGTTTTTCATTTCATTAGGGGTTTCCTTGAAATGTGTTATGGATCTGAGGAATCTTTACTCCCACCTTAAGGATCTGATTTCATATTGGGCTCTCAGCCTAGTCCCTTACTTCTGGGGATCACCATTAGAACTTGTGGTGACCTGCTTCTTGCCTCACTTACCTACCAAGGTGGGCTTTCGTGCATCTATCACTTCAGCCTGCAAACTTGAGGAATTTGAGACCTTGATGGCAGACTCCCCATTTATATTTTCCAAGGACAAGTTCTCTGTATGACCACACCCAAAATTAATACCAAACATGCTGTTGGATTTTCACCTGAATCAGTTTATCTACTAGTATTTTTTCTTCAACCGCACAAAAATTAGCAGCTTCCCCTCATAGTTAGCTACATGATGGTCACTGGCTTTCCATCTAGATAGGACCAAGCAATTTTGGAAATCATGTAGATTTGCTGAAGGATCAATGTTCTTTTCTCAGAGATTGTTGAGATGGATTTCTGAGTTTCTTAATTGCTTGCTACGTTCTGATAGTGTGCTATAATTGTTTGGATAGGAAAAGCACTAACTGATGACAGGCAGTTTCTAGTGCTAACTCAGAAACATTTTAGTGCCTAAGACATGGAGAATTGCTAAATGGGCTTCAGTGCATAGGTCTTCTTAAACACTATATTCCTTGTTCCACGCTGTCCTCTGTTGTGGCATTTGGTTTTGCTGTTGGATCTTCAGTCTTGGACTCAATTCCAAAACTTCCCTTCTCCCTGTGTAAGGATACTGCTTGGGAGTCACCTGAAGTGGTGCATCCATGGAAATGCTGCTACTCAAAGAAGAAAAGGTTACTCACCTTGCTGGTTCTTTGAGATGTGTGTGTATGGACGCACCACTGCCTGTCCTCCTATCCCTCTGCTTTTTTATGTCATGACTGCATAGAGAAATTGTTGATGATAGTTTGCCACAAAGAATTATAGTTACTGTACAATATAAGTAACCTTTTCTTTAATCAGCAGCTGGGATTGCATTACTATTTTAAGAGGCTTGCTTACTTGAAATGTATTTGGCAAGGCTGATTGGAGCTAACAAGGCATGGTCTCTTTCTACTTTGAATCTTCTGCTGACAAAGTACAAATGAAATTTCTATTTTTTTTTTTTACATAAGTTAGAAGGAATTAAGTTGATAACACAGGCCGTATCATTTCTTTTTGTCATTCTATGTTTGTTCCAACAACTTTTGTTTGACAGTGGCTAGACCTATTATCCTTTGTGGACATGCTGTAGAGGGTGTGTGTTGGGGCAGCAAACAAGTTTTGAGATATTGGCCTTTTGTTTTGTGTGAGCAAGTTACGGTGGCTTGGGCAGCTTCATGATCTTTTTTTTTTCGGTATACATTTTTAACCAGTATAAGTTCCTATAGCTTTCACTAGGTGTGTAGTGGTGTTTTTTTAAGGAAACTAAAGTAAGTAAGGTGAAGAGGTTATTTATGGACGAATAAAAGAGGTCAATGGCTACTAATTATATAGTGGCAGCATCTAGTAGGCCTCAGTCATATAGTGGGGCCCCACCATGCTGAGCACTGTAGAAACATGGAAAATATAAGTTTGTAACATGCTTACAGTGTATTTCACTGGCTTGTTTGGAGAATCAATACAAATAATTTATCTTGAAACAAACTCTGTACAAAAACAATTACATTAAGAAAATATATTGCAAAGTTAAGCACTCAAAAGGCAGGAAATGCTAATATTAAGACTTAGTGGAAAATTATTGATAGAAATGCAGCCGTGTTAGTCTGTTGTAGCTGAAACAAAATACAGGACTATGTAGCACTTTAAAGACTAACAAGATGGTTTATTAGATGATGAGCTTTCGTGGGCCAGACCCAAGTGGGTCTGGCCCATGAAAGCTCATCATCTAATAAACCATCTTGTTAGTCTTTAAAGTGCTACATAGTCCTATGGAAAATTATTGTACTACTGCCTACTAATCTGTGTATAATAGAAAAAAACAGGCTTCATGAAAGCCATCTGTATAGTATGCACACAGGAGTTCCTTGTGTGAGTGCACATTTGCTTCCACTCTTGGTGTTGGTGTGCATGGCTGACAAACTTTCCCCCTCCACAGTACTCATTTGGCAGCTTAAGGCTCTCCCCCCCTACTCCCAGTCACCACAGCATCCAGATGTAGAAGATGGGGCCATGACCGTCATTGGAACTTTATTGCATAGAACAGTTCTCTCAACCTTTGTGAATGTAATGTGCATGTATATATATGTAATCTAGTTTTTAGTATTGTTAGCCGTGACCCCATAAGCAGGACAGTTGTGGGCATTAGTGTAGGGCAGTGTTTCCCAATTTTATTTGGCCAAGGAACCCTTTTCAGCTTTTCAGAATTTCAAGGAACCCCTAGGTTTGTCAAGCAAAAAAAAAAGGGGGGGGGGGGCCACCAATGCATGAAAATCACATTCCTTCCCCAAGACGCTCCACCCTCCTTTCTTGAGGCCTCATCTGCTCTGTTCCCCTCCTCTCCATCACTTGCTATCTCTAGCCCTTATACACTTTCCCTGGGTTGAGACAGGAGGTGCAGGCTCTGGGGTGGAAATGAGGGATTTGGGTGTGGGAAGGCGTAAGAAGTACAAGCTCTGGGAGGGAATTTGGATGCAGGAGAAGGGGCTGTTGGCTCGGGGAGGGGACTCTAGGCTCGGGAGTGTTGGGCTCAGGTGGAAGGTTGGGGTGCTGAGCAAGCCAGGGCTTGTGGATGTGAGGGTGCAGGAGTTTGAGCTGGATATGTGAGGGACTCGGGGCAAGGAGGCTGTGAGTATGATGGGCTCAGGACACAGATCTGTGATGTGTGGATGGTGCAGGAGTGTTGTGGCAGAAGACTGAGGATGTGGGAGTGCAGGAGTTTGGGGATGTAAGAGGCTTAGGACAGGAGGTTCCAGTGTATGATAGGCTCAGATTTGGGGTCATGTGGTGCAGGAGTGTTATGATGCTGCAGTGAGATGGGGGTTTGGCCCGGCTTCATTTTTAAGTAAAATATTATGTCAAACTCAAAAAGTTTTAGCATTGTCTTTATTTAGGAGAGGGGTGAGGAACCTGTTTTGAGTCGGGGTCACTGACCCACAGAAAAGTCATTTGGGGCCACACAAGTGAGATGCAAAAAAACCCCCAACAACCCTCCAAAAAAACCCCAAGCCTCACTAATGTGGTCCCAAATGTGCTGGTGGGGGCAGAGGACAGAGTGAAAGTGGGCGCTGGGGAGAGGGTGCTGCTGGGTGGAATGATGCTGGCTCAGGTGGCAAGGTGCTGGGGCAGGCAGGTGGCAGGGTGCTGGGGTCAGGGACATGGTCCTGCTGGGCACTAAGGTGACTGGCAGGGTGCTGGGACAAGGAACAAGGTGCTGCTGGGTGCTAGCGTGGATGGCAGGGTGCTGGGGCCAGGGCCAAGGTGATGCTAGGTGCTAGGCTTGGATGGCAGGGCTGCCAAGGAGCAGGATAGGAATGGGATGCAGGATCTGGGAGGGAGGTGAGGGAGGTGGAATTCCACACCTACCCTGCAGCCCAGCCCTGGACCTCCCCACTCTGCAACTCAGCTGAGCTCCCTGGACCTCCCCACTCTGCAACTCAGCTGAGCTAAATTTCCCTGCACCTTCCCTCAAACCATGCAGACATGCTGAGCCAGTGCTGATTCCCTGCCCCTGCCTGCCTGCCTCCCTCCCTCCCTCCCTGCACTTGGCTGTGTCTACACTGGCACGATCTTGCACCAAAGCGGCTGCTCTTGCCCAAAAACTTGCTTCCTGTCTACACTGGCCATGTGTTCTTGCACAAGAACTATGATGCTTCCGCTCAGGAATAAGCCCTTTTGCGCAACTGTTCATACGCCCAAGGCCGGTGTAGACAGGCAACATGACTTTCTTGCGCAAGAAAGCCCGATGGCTAAAATGGCCATCGGCACTTTCTTGGGCAAGGGAGCATCCACACTGCCATAGATGCTCTTGTGCAAAAGCACAACTCGCACATGGCAGTGTGGACGTGTTCTTGCACAAGAACTCTTGCGCAAGAAACCGCCAGTGTAGACATAGCCTAAGAGTTTCCTCGCATGAGCAAAATGAATTGTGTTGTGCACCAGTACTGAGTTCATGTGGCTTGTTTGGATGTGCCACTGTGGCACCCAAGTTATTAATAAATATTTTTAAACCTTTCCCTTTTCTTTCTGCTGCCATGTCTCCTCTCCTTGCTCCATCAGCTCCCCTGGTGCCTGCTGCCTCCCAACTTCTCACTCTGCTCTGCTGTCCTGACTCCTGCCCTTCTCACTGCCCTCAGCCCTCCTGCAACCTGCCCCCCTCCACCAGCCCTTCTCTTCTCCCTGTGCCCACTACTCCCGTAGCCCCACTCTGATCATGTGAGCTACCCCTCCTCATCCCCTCTTCTAACACCTCCCTCTACACACCTGCCCTGCCTCTCTCCTCTGGTACTGGTTCCTTCCCTGCAGGTGTCTGCCCTTCTGCTTCACCCCAGAATCTCCTGGCACTTGCACCTTCTCTTACTCCTGCACCCTCCTGTTGCCTCCCCTCTCCTTCACTGCCCCTACCTCCTTTGCCCTCTTTTTCTCTGGTGTCCACCCCCTCACCACCCTCTGCCCCTGTTCCCCTTATGCCCCTGTGCCCTAACATATGTCTTGCTCCATCCCGGGCTTCCTCATGCCCACCCCTTCTTTCAAGCCTTCTCCCAGCACCTCTCCCTCCCCCGTCTAGCCCCCAATGCCCTTACCCTCTCCCCTTCCAGCATCACCCTGTCCCCCTCCCACTGACACCTCCCCTCCTGCCTTTTTCCTCATTGTCTGCACTGGGCCCCCTGCCATTTGTCTCTCCTCTGTCCTGTCCCTTTGGTGCCTTCCCCTCTCTTCCCCCTCTCCCTCCGCACAATCCCCTTCCTCTCCCAGCCCTTCCCCTCCCCCTACCTTCTGCCTTCCACTTTGTGGGGCTGGAGTCTGCGCTCTGTCCCTGGACTCCGAACCTACAACTCAGCCACATGGCGCAACGCAGCACCCAGCAGTTTTAAAATCTCGGGCCGTGACGTTATGTCATGCCCGGGCATCTCCCTGCCTACCGCTTTGAGCACACCGCACAGGGCAGGAGCAGCTGACAAGGGGGAGCTCAGTGAAGCTTGCACATGGCAGGGCCAGGCCAGGGCCGGGGGAGAGACTCTCTGAGACCGGGGTAGGAGGATGCGCAGGGGGGCCGGGGCTCACTCCAGTTCCAAATATTGGTGGAGCACAGGCACCACGAGCCCATACAACTCGCCACTCATGCCTCTGCTGGCTAGCCAGCTCTCTCACTTTCAGAGGGGGCGAGGGAGTGCCGGTTCCTCGCGGAACCCCTAGTTTTGCTTTTCAGAACCCCAGGGTTCCCTGGAGCACCAATTGGGAAACACTGGTGTAGGGTCTTCCACATATGATCTTCTTTAAGGACAAGGTTTACCTGCATCTTCATCTGAAATTGCTCCCAAAGGTGACTTCCACTTTCCACATCAACTGTCCAATTTATTTGCCAATATTTTTCCTTTGTTCATATGTGATATTGGATAGAAGAACGTTTGCATATGTTGGCTGTAAGAGATTTGCCATTTTACGTGAATAAACCAGTCACTTTCACTAAACCCTGCAACCCAGTTTGAACCTGACTACAAATGTCAAGTCTGGGACACCTGCCTGTGCAGTTGGCCTATGGTGGTGGCAGTTTGCCTTTGCTGTCTGCTTTGTACACTACAGTGTGAGAGATACTACAATGCTTCTGCATACTCATTTTGCAGCATAGACAGAGCAATGCATAGGTGACAGAACCAGAGCATACAAACACCAGTGCACGCAACTGTGTCTGTGACAGCCCCACGGACAGGAGGTGGCATCATTTACAACTCAGATTCTGGTCCAAAAATGACTTGACTCTAGTTGGGGTGGGCCTGAGCAGACCTCTTATTGATCATAGATGAGGTTTTAAATTGCACATGTTAAGAGATGCCCAAATCATACTATAAAATAGAAAGTCAGTCTGTAACCACTGAGAATGTATTAGAAATTGGTTCTTTGTGGGGATGTGAAAGTGTAACTGTGTGTGTGGTTAATCGTTGAGCCTGGGCTTATCAGTTAACCTTCACAGTTACACGCGGGCTTCTTGCACACACCGGCTCTCCGGGAGCTGGTGCATATGGGGAGCCAGTTTAAAAGCTAGCTCCGCACATGTAACCCGTGTAACTGCTGAAATTTTCCACAGCTACATGTTTACTTGATTAAATTAATTTTGACATCCCTCGTTCTTTGTGGCTTTGTGTTCAAGTGTCCTGTTTTGATAAGACTATTTAACTCTGCCAATTTCTGATCACTGTTTTTTGCTATTCATAAAGATGTTTGGTTGTAATTGAATATGAATTAGTGCATTTTGTTAATAGTGTATTTTTGCCACTAGACGGTATCAGTGTCTGCAAATTGGTATAATCTTCAAGCTGCTTTTATTGGAATCCTTGGCTTCTGAAATTCCCGAGTTGTTCCCCCCCCCCCCCCCCCCCCGAATCAACTGTGGGAGGCGAGGGGGAAGATATTGGATAACATAGACCAAACTGTAAATGGTTCTCTATTAAAGGACTGTATAAAGACTAAGAATTTCAATGGAGGTATTGCTTCATGGAGTCACGTTTTGAGTATTTTCTAAATATTAGAAACACTTAAGTTTGTATGTGACAAGTTGATGGTGACATAACATCCGTGTAAGAAGGAAGCCATGTGACTTTTTTCTGTCATTCTTGTTTTCAAATGCTTGCTTGAAACTATTTATAAACTAAAATGCACCGTTAATATTTCTTACCTCCGAAGGGAAGAGAGGCTAGTGCTGTTGGTACTAGCTATGGAGTTTCATCTGCCATTTTGGCACTTTTTATTTTCATGGTAGGATGCAGTCAGATTTTTTTTCCCTGTCTGTTTTAGTTTTTATTATTACTTGATCAAGTTGGCAGTGGTAGTTTTCAGTTTCTGTGTTAACCAGCTGTGAAAGTGTTGCTTTTCTTGAATTGCCTCAGCATCTGAGGCATGCTGGCTCCTGTGGAGCCACCTGTCCCCCTGCCCTGCCCAGTTCCCACAGAGGCAGCAGAGCAGGGTGGGAGGAGCCCACTTCCTTGGAGCTGCCTATTTCTCCCCCAACACACACACGCAAGTAGCAGCACAGGGAGGCAGGAGAAAGCTGGTGCCAGGGAGCTGGCTTAAAAGCCATCCCCCACCCCCGCTCTGCTTTCTCTGATAGAAAGGCAGCAGCATGTGGGGACGGGACCAGGCGGAGCCAGTAAATGCAGGAAGTGGCTTTCAAGTCAGCCACCCATGTGTATTGGCCCCCATGAAGCCGCGCCCCCTCTGCTGCTGCCTCTTGATCAGAGGCGGCAGGCAGAAGCTGATGCTCTCAGTGCCTGTGTCCACATTGAACCATGTCATCTGGCTGTTCAGATTTAGTATTAGCCATTGTGGCAGAGGATTTTTTTTAGTATTTCAGGTAGTGTCTATATTAAGGTTTTGACTCTTCTAGCATAGTTGTAATTTTTCTTTGGGGCTACTGTAGCCTCCAAATATCTGGTTTACCTTTGACATTAATTTTGTTTAAAATATCAATTAAGGAGTGTACAGAGAGGTAGTTAGTAAGCTATAAACACTTAAGAGTTATTTTTAATCAAGTAAGCAAAAACATTGAATTCCAGCCTTTAAGAAGTAATCTGAGGAATTACTTGCATCCTCTGAATTTTGTCTTCTAATAAGTAAGGAAGGCTCTGTCCTGAATTGGACAACAAAATGTTGCTTTTTGCTAATTCATAAGGTTGGTGTGCTGTTTCATAGGTTTGATCATCCTGCACCTTAGAATGTTTTGTGTAGAGAGTATCGTTTCAACACTGTTATTTAATTTAGTTAGATAAATAAACGTTGAATTATTAGGCTTTTACCAGTAAATGTCAGTAAACATCAATTTCACTGTACACACAAAATGAGTATTTCTATTCATACTACAAAGTTACAGATAATCAAAGTAAGAAATGCTGCTTGATCACTTCAGTTTGATTTAAGGATATTTACTTTGTTTATTTTTATATGTGACGTTAGCAATTTGTAATTTAACAGTTATAAAGCTTTAACTTTTTGGCAATTTGTAATTTAACAGTTATACAGTTTTAACTACATCTGCTGTCTGCTTTCGTGCAACTATGGAAACTTAAATAGATAACAAGTTTATAACTTGTATTTTTTGCAACTGTGAAAAAATGAAATAGATAAAAAGCCTGATATAGAAGTTTATTTTTAGAAGTTAAATTCTGCCAAGCTTGTACAGAACATATATTGAACCTTACTCTGTTTTCCCTTCATTCCATCAAGAAGGAAGGCTTGTCTATGTTTGTGAGATGCTTATTTTGCTTGAATAATAACCATTATTACATGCAGAGCTATTTGTAAATGTGTGTTTCTATTCTGCATGCAGAGCCAGCATTATTTTTCAGTGTGTGTTTCTCCCCCAGGATGTTTTTGAGATGCGCTTTGCTAAAATGCCTGATGAACCTGAGGAACCCATGATTCCAGCCTCCTCTCCAGTAGTGGTGCCACCCCCAACCAAAGTGGCCCCTCCATCGTCCAGTGACAGTAGCAGTGATAGCTCGTCTGATAGCGATAGCTCATCAGATGATTCTGAAGAAGAACGAGCTCAGCGACTAGCAGAACTCCAGGAACAGGTAATGTATTCTGGGGCTTAGGGTCTAGAGCAGGGGGAACCGGGAGTTAGGCATTCACTGACTTGGGTTACCTAGGGCAATTAGCTTCAGCTCCTTGCCTTAACTCATTTTACAGATGAATAAATTACCAGCTTCCCAAGGCTGCAAAGTACAATTGAAAAATGCACTGGCATCTGTTGTTAAAAGGGCTTAATGGACAAAGAACTAATAAATATTGTGATGTCTTTCAAAGCATTGGACTATGTTCTATTCAATACACATACAATGTTCAAAAAAATCACAGCAGAACAATATACCATTGCCTCAGATAGTACCATTTGAATTGAATGAATACAGTTTTGGGCTGGCTAAACATACTACTAATGTGTGGCATGTAGATTTACAAAATGGGGCCTTGCAGCTATCTCCTTTGATAGGGAGGTGCAGCTGAAAATATAGGGAGTGCTCTGTCTAAATAGTTGTAGCCTTACAGGCCCTCCTTCACCATTAAATCATTTAGTGTCTAACTGGTACTGAGGAAGTGGTCCATCTGTTCTTGGCTGAAAGGTGAGCAGAGCCGTAACAAATTATTTAGAGAGCTTTTCTACCCCCTGTCAAGTGGATCACTGTGCTTTAAAGTATAATGAAAAAAAATCAGTGTACAATAAAAAGCATGTAGAACTTACCCATTTAATATTCAAGGAGACTAAAGCAAATGAGAGTAGCCAAGCCAGAAAGGAGGAGAGAAGCATGATTATGGGAGAGGAGGTGATGCAGAGCGAAATTATCTTGATCTTTGTGTGTCTGCCTCTTAGCTTAAAGCAGTGCATGAACAGCTTGCTGCCCTGTCCCAGCCACAGCAGAACAAACCAAAGAAAAAGGAGAAAGACAAGAAAGAAAAGAAAAAAGAGAAGCACAAAAAGAAGGAAGAAGTAGAGGAGAGTAAGAAAAGTAAAACCAAGGAACCACCACTCAAGAAGGCCAAGAAAAATAATAGCAACAGCAGTAACTCAAGGTCAGCCTTGTCTCTGTCATATCTTGCAGTTTTTGTATTTTTTTTTCCGCACTGAGGAACAAGAGTTAGACAACTTTCTTGTATTCAGTGTTATTTCCAACAGTAACCCCTAGTTCAGGTCTACACTAAAAAGGAATGTGGAATCAAGATATACAACTCCAGCTATATTAATTATGTAGCTTGGAATCTATGTACCTTGTTTTGAGTTTCCGCATGTTCCTGTCAGCCTCCTTTACTCCTTACAGAAACTGGCTGCTGGTGGGTGCGCCCTCTGAATTTGATTTAGCAAGTCTTAACTAGACTCACTAAATCGAACTCCAGAAGATCAATCGCAGCAGCAGTGATCTTCTGTTTAGTGAAGACATGGCCCTAGTGATTTAAGTGTAGTTATAACTCAATTTGCTGTTTCTAGTTTATGTAAGGGTCTTGGCACTAATAGTATCAGTTCCAGCAAGATGTGTTGGTGCAGTCCCCAAACTATTGTGCCTCAGGGTGACAAGACTTTTTCACTCATGTACCCCCTGGGCTTCTCTGCCTGGCTTGTGAGGCTGCCATTAGTATCTAGTATGAGACATCATCAAAAATTAATTTTGTTCATCTGTACATTGTCTGAGACACTGAATCCCAAATCCTGGAGTTTTCTAGATATCATCAACCTTCCCCCTACTGGGTGCTTGAGGGATAATAAGGGAAAAGATTATGAGCTAGATATTTACATTTGGGTAAGTGACAACTTAGAGAAGGTAAAATATCTTCATGTTTTTCAAAGGCATAACCCCCAACCAAAGAAAGGAAATATTTACAGTGTAACAAAACATATTGTAGGGGAAATGTAGTTTGCATATAAGCACACACTGCTTGCAATAAGCTTGATTAGGTTGGAAAATAGTCAGAGGTGAGCTCATTTCTCATTCCCTGTCTCCACCCCACATTAAGGACATTGAGGCTGGATAAAATATTATACAATGTTCAGTAGAGCTCAATTGTAAATCCTCCCCAAGGAACTAAATTGTCTGTGGCCTAACAGAGCTCTTCCTTCTCTAATATCAGTGGATAATCCTTTTGCTACATAAGCTATTCATTCTGTGCGCCATGAATCTGGCAGAAGTGTGAACTCTTCAATTAGACACATCCTTTTTATAACCACAAACCTAGTTTCTCAAAATCATTGGCACACTAATTATATTCTTAGAATAAAACCAGAACCCTAGTAAATGAAGTCTCTAACCGTCCATTAACTTATTCTGAGGACAGTTTTATTCATGCCTGCTGCTGCTTGCTTCTCCTCCTCTCCCACACACATTAGATAAGTTAGCATGTTAGAAATTGTAAGAGGGATCCCTATATTTAATGTTGAAAATGTGTCACCAAGAATTGCTTATCAGTTTCTGTTCTCTCTTCCCTTACCCACCCATTCCAATTGTAAGCTTAATAGCCTGCTGAAAATAAACATTTCTAATGAGTGTAATGTAATCAATGTTACATTTAAGACATTAATATCAAGCTGCTACTTTTGAAATTCCTCAACATTTTGGTTTTTCTATAATAATGTTTTATAATTATTCCTAAGTAGTAAGAAGGAGCCTGTGACAGTGAAGAACAGCAAACCCCCTCCTGTCTACGAATCTGAGGAGGAGGACAAGTGTAAGCCAATGTCTTATGAAGAGAAGAGACAGCTAAGCCTGGATATTAATAAACTCCCTGGTGAGAAACTGGGCCGAGTTGTCCATATCATCCAGTCAAGAGAACCCTCGCTTAAAAACTCCAATCCTGATGAAATTGAAATTGACTTTGAGACATTAAAGCCATCCACGTTACGGGAGTTGGAAAGATATGTAACATCGTGTTTACGGAAGAAGAGGAAACCTCAAGGTATCTTTCATCCTCAAAGCAGTTTACTTCACATTCCAGTGATGTAATGCAAATTTTGTGAGAGAGAGACACAGACAGACAGTGAGAGAGATGGTGCATGTACTGTGTTTATAGGTATCTATACCCTCATGCCACCCTAGAGAGGAGCTCATTTCAAAGCTACTACTTTTCCATCAAAGGGTGAATTTGATTAACAGCACAACAGCATGTGTGTTAAATCTTACCACTGGATTCTAACCCAATGGCTTGTGATTTAGGGCAAGTTTTATTTTAATATCCCTGTACTTTTGAGCTCTAATATAAATATTTTCTTCACTCCAAACAAGGGATACATCATACCGCCAGCTAAATGGTATACTACATACTATTTCAATCTCATGCAGACTTCTTGTAAAACTCTTTAGTTTTCTTTTTCTCTGGACTCGGTACTCTCACCTTCAGTGTGCCAACAAACAAACAAACCCCACCTCCTCTCGCTAAAAAAATGTTTTCATGCCGGACTGTGGAGCCATCATGTGAAACTGTTAGCACATGGATTGGCCTGGATTTTGGATTGTCCCAGGCATGAGACTCACTACACTACATTCACAGTCCTGGATTCTTTTAATCGATTTTTTTGATCTGTAAAGAGTTTATTTCAGTTTTTAGTATAGGGTTAATGCTTAGAAAAGCATTTTATAATTGAAGGAAAGCTTCTTACAGAATCAAAAGCAACTGCACATGTAGAGGGAAGTTTAGAGGACTCTCCCATCACCCATTCCCATGCTTTTCTTTGCATTGATATATCTGAATAAAACTTTTAAGTTCGGAATTCAGCAAACTTAAAAGTGTGAAACTGCCCTATGTGCTGCTGGCCTAAGCATCACTTGTAAACTTATTTGGTGTTTTGAAAAGAAAAATAGCCTAGAGCTTGAAGTGTAAATGCCAGATGCTGCATATGCATGATGAGCCTTCTCTAGCACAGATGGCTTAAGGATTGGGTCATGTGTAGGATTGAGTATATGCAGTTTAGGACCCATTCATTTGGTCAGTAGCATTCCTTTAAAGAATTCATTAATTATGGGCCACTGTAGTTTAGTCAGTAAATAATGTGTGTGAGAACATTTTTAGCACACTTTCCTTCTGCCAGGATCTGATACATGCATGCAGGCTCGGGGGTGGGCAAAGCAGGCAGTTGCCCAGGAGCCCAAGGCTCTAGCAGCTACCACTGCTGCAGCGGCTCTGAGGGAGAGGGGGTATGAGCCTTGGTCTTGGAGGCGCTGACTACCCTCTGCCCCACCCCTCTTCTGGGGCACAGAGCCAGGCCCCCATAAACACCTTACCCTGGGGCTTTTGGCCCAGCTGCATGACTGTTTATAGGTTATTTATGCAACAGCTGTATTTGTTGCCTCATTAGGGAATTGAGAGCAGTAAGGCAAATTCTTCATTTCTGCCCTAGTTTGTAAAGCTCAGGGTTAGGAAAGAACATAGGAACAGAGCAGATAATTGCAGTAGCACTTTGCTTAGTTAAGCTACTCATGACCCCAGCTATAGAACATCGGCATACAAGCAGCCCACCATGCAATAGAATTCCTATTACGGTTGTTGTTGAATACAGGAGGACCATAGAGCACAAGACTGGATTCTGGGTTATTTCTGTCATCCTTTGACAATATTGTACTATTATCTTGTTGCAGCAGAGAAGGTGGATGTAATTGCTGGTTCCTCTAAAATGAAGGGGTTCTCCTCCTCAGAGTCTGAGAGCACCAGTGAATCCAGCTCCTCCGACAGTGAAGATTCAGAAACAGGTTAGATGCAGCTTATTTAAAGACTCAGTCCTATACCTGTTATCTGTATAAATAAATATGTTTTCAGTACTGGCTTGGTCTTTAATTTTTTTGTCTTTGTAATTACAATACATACAGTATAGATCCTTCATGTTGCAGTTTTCTGTATTGGACCCGACATGAAACATGGAGGTGGAGGAGGGGGTATTCTGACACTTCCCAAGCATTACAAGATTTCATTGCTTTTCTTCTTTGAATTGGGAGAGCCAGCCTGTAACATGGCGAGATATTTTCTGTCTGACCAGTGATTTAATTACATATTTTAAAAAAGCCTCCTTCTCTTTTTTATTTGGCTCTTCGGGAGTGCAAGGGTTCTCACCAGAAACACTACTGCACCAGAGCATGCTGAGGAAATGTTGGTTTATGTTTAAAAAATAAAAACAATGGCACGGAAACCTCTCTCTTCGGGGAAATTAGGGTGAATTTAGTGGGCAATAATGATTGTGTATAGCTGTTTATCAGCTGATATGCCCTCAGAATTTGTGATTTAAGCATGTTAATTTGAGGATGTTTTTGCACTTCTGAAATAGCTTCTTTAAAGCTTAGTTCTTCCTATAAAGTGGCATTATGTCATTCATGTGTGTCAAAATGAGCAAAACAGCGTAGCTGAGATTTGAGCTATTCTTATTTGCCAGGTCTGTGAGAGTTCTGAAAGTTAAGAGAGATTGTTTTTGGAATATAAATCACCAGTAATTAAATTTCTGCAACTTGAATGTAATTAAATATCTCTGATGAAGATGCATGAAGTAGAAAAGAATTCTGCTTCCACTTCATTACTGAATTGGCTCTGAAGTGCAAACAGGTGTAAAAATTAATAAAAATGCACTTTCAAGAAATTCTGAGACTGAAGTAATATATTTTCAGGACTGCCACCGAGTTGAGAGGGGTCTAACAGCACAGGGTGCTGAATGTATGCTGTTCTAAAACTAAACAAGTCCTACGCGTATGCTAAATACCTCTTCTTTTCCTGTCCCCTCTGGTCAGAAGAGATTAGTATTTATTAGAGTTACTTTGGATGCTTAACTGATGACTCTTCCTACAAAATACTTCAATTTTAAAGATGTATTTTCTTTGAAAAATGAAATGCATTAAACTGTACTTAAAGTTTAAGTTTATTTAAGTTGCATTATATTGTCAAGCGCATCTTTAAATTAAGTTTTTTGAAAGGAACTCCTGACTTTTGATGAAAGTTGGTGAGACGGAATTCCATTTATTACTGTTAGCAAGTGTTGGCCCTAGAGTATGTTAACAAAGTAGATTATTAGAAAACAGTCTCCTGCTACTGAGACAGAGCTGCTATATTTACACTCAAGATACAATTACAATAATTGTACAATTGTTGTATTTCAGTGACTGTACTTGACTAATGAAGACTTAGACCTGCCAAAGCTTCTTTGAAAAACTTGTTTAGAAATCAGTCTTTTTGTTCTTCCATGAGACTCTGGTCAGTCAGGTCTGAGACGTAGATATGAAAAAGGAGGGTTGTTCCAGTGATTTATTCCCCATGTGATGCTGTCGTCTGCAAAAGCATGGTTATGGAAACCTTGGCCTTGTCTACAAAGCCTTTATACTGGAATTTAGCTATGCTACTATAGTTAAATCAGTACAAAACCTGTGTGTACACAAACCCTAAGATGCCACAATATTGCAAAAACAGAAGATACATTTTCATATTTTTCTTTTTTCATAGCAAGTGTGTGAGATTCAGACAAAACAGCTTCTGAATCAAATGTTTCTCATGATTTTCATGAGGCTGAGGGAGTGGAACTTGATAAATTGGATTTGAAATAAAGCATCAGTTGCTCACTGTATTTGCCGCCTTGGGTTGTGCTAGGTTTAGAAAGCAGACCTCTTATGTTCTTCTTCTATAGAACATTCTGTCCTTAAGAATAATATGCTGACAGTTAATTTTTTATTTTAGTAAACTGTCACTAGGCAGCTCTAACTAAAACTTTAGTTCTGTATAAGTTTAAGGAGTGTATGTTATGAAAATCTGGAGGATGACAATTCACTCAACTTTGCCACATGGCAGTCACATTAGTGCTTATAGTACATTCTGTGTACCATAACTGCACTTCCTTGGAGGAGTTCTAAATGTGACTTTTTTCTCATGTGTTCTCTCTTCTGTGAAACTATAAAAACTGACTGTAAAACTGCTCTTCCCATAAACTTATCCATACTTCATACTCTGAGTGTTTTCAAAACTGGGCTCTTAATTTCTCTTGCCTGTGAATTTGGTTTTCCATCTTGGACTCGATCATCACAATTGCTGAGCGTCCCAGCTCTTTACTTTGAATTAGCACCTCAGCTAGTAGATGTCCAACATCTCTGAAAGTTATAGCCAGGGTGTCCCAGTTTGGCTACTGGAAATCAGATGTTTTAGAAAAGGCTAGTATTGTGATTTAATGTGATCAGTAGAGCCATTGACAGTACTTTGTATAAGCTTGTATTATCTTTCACTTTGTTATAAAATGAATCATATAATATGTTTATAATTATCAGTTTAAACACTATTTTTAGAAGCCAGCAACCCTGCATGCAGTTGGTAATTTGCATCAAACTTACTTCCATATAATAAAGCTACCCTCACTTTTTTTTATAATAGTCTTTCAGTATAAACAGATGAATATACTTGATTTGGCAATACATGTATTTGGTTACCATTAATAGAAACAAACTCATTTTTTCTAGTCTAGAACATTTAGTGATATTCATTTTGCTAAATCTTTCTCTTGTTCTTCTGATTAAATATAGGGCCCTTCATTCCCGTGCTGCAGGGTAGTAACTTAATTATTAACATATAGAATTCTATTTCCTATAAATTGAAATAATTGTTTAAACATTTTAGAATTAAATATTTGACACCTAATGTAATTAATGTATTGTTAGGTCATTATACCCTTTCTTGTAACAGCCCCTGTTGCTGGCCATCCTTCAGGCTTCTGTCTCTAATGTTTAAAAGAGCAACATGATTCTAGAGAAGTTGCAAAACACATATCCCAATAGAAAAATCTTGCAAATGTATACATACAAAGTGGAAAACTAGTTTTAAAATCTTCCAGATAATCTTTGCACATCAATGTGTAATAAGACCTGGCACCTTACGCTCTTTTCTAATTACTTTGTTTCTGTTTTTCCTTTTAAATACACTAAGCTGTTTGGTGGGAGTGTTTGGTGTTTTGTTCAATAGATATTGTATGTACTTTTAAATCAACCAGTAATCTTTATAATGTAATTGTACGTTATTTTATCTTGGTTTTGTTTCATAGCGCTCTTTGATACATGTAAAAATGTACTCCAGTTAACTGTCTAAGAAAGACTAAGCACACATTATGTAACCAGTTAAACTGAAATTACATTTCTGCTCCAACCTCCTGCAGTTTATTCTTCAGAGTCAAAAAAGACAAGCTTTACTGCACTAGTATAGTGGCCTCGTCCTTCTACTTGGCTCATTTCTGTAGTCCAGATTTCTGAAAAGCTACTCACATCCTGGGTTGACTTTGTCCTGCTCACTTTCATCCACCCATTGTTGCTAATCCTTAATCTGGAGTTTGACTGAATTTATAAAACATTCTTGTTAATAATCACGAGTGCTATACTTACATTGAAAATCAGACCTTGAAGATGTAATCTTTTGAAGATAGATGATAGGCAAAACAAATTAATGGGGCATTTTCTGCTGGAGATCGGACAGGTGAACATAACGGCCCTTTAGTTTTACAGTCTGTGAAAACAGACCTATAGGATTAAAGAATTGGGCAGTTTAATTTTAGTTGTGTTTTGACAGTATCGTTAGGTATTGAGACTGAAATTCATCCTGAAAACATCTGCTTCTGATTTAGACTAAACATGCCCATCAGTGAATAACTTTCTTGCCTCTTCAATGTCTATGCTAGTACCATGAAGTTTATAGTAGCTTCCATTGTCTCTTCCAATCATGTTTTTTTTATCTTCAGCATAAGGAAAAGTTGCATGTAAGCAACATTTTTTTCCTCACAAATCAAATACAGTTTTGTAATCATATCTGTTCTTTTGATCTCAATACTTCAGCCATGAATTATCAGGCTGCAGTACACCATGGTGCATCTTTATGGCAGTGTGTGATTGTTGCTCACAGAACACAAAAGTCACAAATTGCCTTTAGAGGTGTAGTGCTAGCTTTTTCTGGCTTGAGTATCCTCTTACCTCTTTAGTGCAACAGAAGAGCATAGTTTTTTGTTTTCCCCCATGGTAGGAGGAATGTGGGAGGCAATACTTCTGGTGAACTTGGTCTTCATACTTCATAGCTATTGTTTCAAGTTTCATATTGTATAGTTCTAATGCTAGTAATATTGTGGTCTTTATATCTTCTCTAAAGATCTTGAGTATTATTTTGTGTTCATGTTTTAACTAGTGAACCCGAGATGTCTGCTAAAAATCCTCAAAGACAATTGAAATGTAGAAACCATTCTATTAAGATAGCTTCCATGGTAACAAACACTAAAGTTAAGGTTTTAACTTCACTTGTGTCAACTTTCTCATAAACTTTGCTTTTGTTTTGAAACTTCTATGTAGCTCAGCTCAGAGGTAAACTTTTGGGGTGAACATTTTGAGTTAACTCCAATTCAGCTGCGAGTTGTACAAGAGAAAGGTACTTCTCCTGTGTCTGTAATGTGTTATGTATTCAGTCCCCTTTAAATTATAATCTGTTCCTAAATAGAATTGCCTGTTTCCTTATGAATCTGAGGGAAAAAATACTTCCCTCCTCAATAGTACTTCACCATTTGAATTTACTTGGCTTCTCTTTTGTCCACCTGATGCTTGACAATCATCTGAGTCTAGAATCATGTTCAACAGCCATGTCCTTCCCAACAAACTCCTTCACTTCAGTATCCTATAGTGATTGAAGAACTTAATAGACTGGGGTGGGGTGGGGTGGGGGGGGGGAATCTAAATTGGTGTGACTCGGTGCAAAAGTTTCCTTTCATCCTCTTGCTTACGTGGGTTGGGAGTTTCTATCAGTATTCATTTAGTGGGCTTAATCCCTAGCAGTATCAAAGTTCCTGATCTTCTGGCACCTAGGAAATTTAGAAGAACTAGGATATTCTACCCTAGTGTCCTGCATACAGGATTTAGTTTGGTGCATCTGAGTAGTCATTTATATTCACATCATAGTGCTTCCTGAAAGAATGTTAAATTAGCAGAGCTTGTACACAGTAGCTGACCAGCCTAGTAATTCAGTAGGCCCCATTCCCCTTGTATACACTTGCACTTTCAATACTTCATATGAATAAACTTGCTTAGCTAAACTCCTAGAGGCGTTTTGGTCCTCAGGTGTCTGAAATAGGAAATATGCTTTCCTGAGGTCTTTACTCACCCTGGAGGTTATGTTTTGAAGTTTTCACCGCCTCACATCTGTTGTAGCTCTGTTCTACAAACACCAAATGAAGGAAGAACAAAGATTAATTTGTTCTCAGTAGACTCTAGAATTAACTTTGTAGTAATTGCCAAGGACACTCATAATGGCATCATCAGTAAAGGGGCTTTGCAGCAGAGCATTGCTATACCTATGGCCCTGCAAACCCTTTGAGTAGTTACTTGGAGAACTATGTAGTTGGAGGATTGACTATTGAAATTGAGCAGTTAAGGCTTCTTAACTGAACAAATACATATGCCTACTGTTCTGGTAAATGTCACATTTGGGCTTAACATTCTGTTTTAATGTGGTGAGTTTTAATAGAAACTATTTTGTTGGAGTTTGCGTGTGGGATTCTTTTATCTCAACCGGATGTGTTCGGTTTTTTTAAAACATAGTGTGCATATTTTCTCATGTGGCTTCAAAAAAATGCTTTGCTTTGGTATTGAGCCCATCAAAGAATGTCCATCTTGATACACTTACCAATTTACAACATGCGGGTAACATCTTTATTGAGGAAGGAGACCTAATTAATATTTGTAAAGCACCATAGAGAGTGTTAGTCCAGTATGCACTTGCATTTGAGTGTAATCCTGTTTTAAAAGATTATTCACTTGCATAATGGCTACAAGTTCCAGGCCTTAGTATGTTTGTTCTGTGGTACATAGAAAAAAGCTAAGTACTATTTTAATCGCTGTTCTTTTTCCCTCTTCAGATTTTTTATCAAAACCCCCTAGCATGTTTAATTTTCATAATTTGAAAAATATAGCATCAGCATTTTTCTATTAAGGTTATAGTTCCATTAGGAATTCAATAAACTAATATGCCAGCAAATTAGAATATAGGCATTCCTTTTTCTATAAAGCTAGATACACATCTTCTCCAAGACTAATTTGAACCTTGGATTTTAGGGCTCTTGGTATTGGTAATAACTTTATCCACTTTTTTAGGGAACTCTTCTGCCTTGTATGACTGTGCCAGTCGCATAGATGCCACAAAGAGTTGATCCGCTTTCTCTGCACAACACAGGGGAAGAGAAGCATTTAGATTTAGCATAATGCTCAAAAAGCACTACAACACAATCTGGAGACCATGAGTCACTTACACACAGTATTCACATTTTGAGCTCATCTCCAATACCAAGGTAGTATGGAGGTTCCCTGTGCCATCAAGGAAAGTTTAATTTATAACTGAAACTATTTTGTAAAGTTTTTTTACTTGCAGTCTCTTAGCATTGTTAAAATGTTTTCTCCAAATCACATGATTGTTCCTGTCATGTTTTATTTCTCTATAAACTGCTGGGGACATGGGATTGATTTTTACTGGAATGTATAACTGCATGTTACTAGCAAAGCTGTAATCCTACTTTCTCTGATGCACAAGTGTGAACTGTTTGAAAGTAAGAATGCATTTGACAATGGATGGACTGTCATTGCCATTTTGATTCAGATTCCTTTAAGGCACTTCACATAGCATTTATCTACAAATAATTATACAGAGCTGTTTATTTTTATATTTTTATCTGCATGTTTTTTGATTTAACAGTAATGTAACCACAATCTTTTTTTAAAACAAGCTGTATATTTTTTTATATTTTTGTTTTAAATAAAAATAAATAAAGTGGTTTGCTACAGAAAATGTACCTTTTGTATAATGGAGTTACACTTTTAAGAAGTCATTTCAAAAGGAAATAATATTTTTTCCAGGTATATAATTGTATACTATTGAGTATTTCCTTGGTGAAAGTGTGGGGAAGTAATTAATAATTGGAAAAACTTGTGTGACTGAGGAAGATAATCTAGAACCTTCCAGAGAAGGAAGCTATTTGACAGAAGAGGTTTATTGCAAGCAGAAGCTTCGCTTATTGGAAACTGGGCTCTGATCTTAGCATTTTTATTCTGAAAAAATGAATGTGAGAATGTAGACTTGTAGAATCCCCTTTTTATTATATCTTGATTTCTGTATCGGATGTGCTCTGTGCACAAGTAGAACTTTTTTCTAACTACCTGGATCTCAGTCAAGCTCTAAGAGCTAAAAACTTGATTCTCTTCATATCACATTTCAATCATCATCATAGTTCTATGAACCAGGTTTAATTCATTTGGAAATTCTATTGTGTTTAATGGACTGCCATAGGTGTAACACTGATTGGAATTTAAGCAATTTTGTAGATACACATGAAATTGAATCAGCAGCTCAGTCATTCTTGGCTGTGTTGACTCTCCAGGGCTAATCAGAATAAGACGTGATTATTCTGTGAAACTGCACTTTAAGCTTAGAAAAGTAAATTTCTGGGCCATGTTTTATAGCTGTCTTCTGTTTGACTATTCTTAGATTTCTGGAAAATTCAGTTAGTTAAATGGCCAGATGGTTAGTGTACTGTGACTGGCTGTAATGAAGCTGTGTCCATAGCTTTTTCAATCCCATAGTCTCATGGGTGATTCCAATATTAAATCGAACTGTTGATCCAAATAAACCAGGAGAAGCATAACCTTTTGCTTAGAGCAGTATAAAGTGGATGGGGCTTCTTGTCAAACAAGCCACACTATTGTTCTTACTTTTGTGCAAAGAATGGTCCAGAATCTTGTCTAAACGTGATAGTTTGTCAATAATTCAGTTTAAACTAAGGACAATATCAACACAAGACATATGTACACCAGTAAAGCAGATGTACATTTCTGAGGTGCTTGATTAGGAGCTAGCCATCATGTCTCTGAGGCCTATCTGAGTGAGAGCAAACTCCTATACAAAGAAGCAGCTAGGGCAGAGTGACACCAGCAGTAATCATGCCAGTTTGACATGGCTTGGTACCTTTGTGACTGCTTTTCAGGATTGACACTTGCACACAGCCTTATATAACATATCTGATAGTCCCTCTTTTTTACACCTTTACATTTCTGAAGCATATACATATTGATCAGCTACATAAAGTGAGAGATCTCTGATATCAAGTACAAATGAAAAATGTTATGTTAAACATGGCTTAAACTGTGGACTGGGTATGTGTAATCTCCTATTTCCTGTCCCACTCATGCAGGTGTGAAACTGGCTTAATTGCCTTTTCACTGATAATATTTATCATGCACCTTCTGTGTATACTTAATTATGCAGCTTATCTGCAATTTGTCAGAAATTCTTTCAAATCCCATGGATTTGCAAAGATCAAATATTTCATAATTTTCCTTGCTTTTACTCTCAAGTGGTGGTGTCCTTCTACAAAACTCTTCCTTTTCTGGATTTCTCCAACACTTGTTTGTATCTTATCATTTGGTTTCTTCCCATTGGAATTTTTCCTTCTGAATTAAATGGAACAAGACAGAAATGCTGGTTCCTTAAGTCACCTCTTTTTTCCAGCCATACAGCTTTCTTCCTAGTTTAGTATGCTTGATGAGACGGTTCTTGCAACAGAGACATGGTAAAAGTGGATCAGCAAGGAGAATATATATATGAAAGTGAGTCCAGTTCTGTTTGCTATATTACACTTACATCGGACAAGAATGTAGCAGTTACAGGCTCCAAAGCACGTTATCACACCCCTCACAAAAGAGTATGGCTCACAGGAAAGCAGACCCATCTCTTAGGCCAGGTCTACACTAAAGGGAAAGGTTGATTTAAGATATGCCACTCTGCTAATTATGTAGCTGGGGTCAACGTAACTTACATGCGTTTTTGCATCAACCACACAGCAGGAGGTTGACAGGAGCAAACTTTTCCATCGGCTTTCCTTACTGCTCATGAGGAGCAGGACTGGGGAGCCCTACCTTGGAAGATCAACTGCGGCAGCATCAATCTTCTGCATAGTACAGACAAGACCTTAGATACTTTACTGTTTCAGAGACTGACAGCTGTCACCTTGACCATTTGATTTTAGTTAACTGATTAGTATAAGGCTTCTATTTTACTCAGTTGTTGAGTCGGAACTCAGAAAAGACCTCAGGGTATGTCTACACTACCCCGCTAGTTCGAACTAGCGGGGTAATGTATGCATACCGAACTTGCTAATGAAGCCTGGGATTTGAATTTCCCGGGCTTCATTAGCATAAAGCCGGCGCCGCCATTTTTAAAAGCCGGCTAGTGCGAACCCCGTGCTGCGTGTAGCCGCGCGGCACGGGGTTCGCACTAGCCGGCTTTTAAAAATGGCGGCGCCGGCTTTATGCTAATGAAGCCCGGGAAATTCAAATCCCAGGCTTCATTAGCAAGTTCGGTATGCATACATTACCCCGCTAGTTCGAACTAGCGGGGTAGTGTAGACATACCCCCAGTGAATAGTTGTAAACATGTTTTCCCTGAAGACCTACATGTTACTTTATTTTCTACTTGCATTTCAGTGGGTTAGTGGTGACTTCTTCAGTTGATTGGTATGGTGTTCCTGTGGTTAATTCACTATCCGCCCCTCTCTCTCTCTCTCTCTCTCTCTCTCTCTCTCTCTCTCTTTCTCTCTTGTTACCTAGGTTTTTTACTCAGATGGGCAAAGTGTGTGGGGGGCAAGTCCATACCGATCACTTCTCATTTGTGCAAATTAATGTCAGAGTGGCTGGTTAAGATGACTTTGTTCATTTAAGTCAGTCTACTCTAAAACAAAAATTTGCTAGCAGATTAACCATAATAGTTTTTTGCATGTTAGACCAGTGGACAATGCACTGCACTAGGATCTAGTTTCCAGCTCTACATGTACAGTTTCAAGAGATATATTAAACCTAAATGTTTTAGCTTCCCCATCTGTAAAATTGGAATGATAGTTGGCCTCATTTGTAAAATGCTTGGATATCCTCAGAGGAAAAGTGCAAAGGACAGCTTATTTTTTGTTCCATTCCCTTCTCTATGGACATTGAGTACATGAGCCTTACTGCATGTTGCATACTGAGGCTTTATTAGCACTTTTGAAACATCTTTAACTAGGCCTTAGCTTAGCAGAGTAATTATTCTTACTGAGTCAGACTGGCAAAGTGTCAGATTTGTACAGTTATCCCCAAACAACTAGTGGCCCTCCGCCCATTGGTGTTGATGCTTCTTCTCTACCATAATGATTGAGCTCTGCTGCACACCTTCCATTTTCTGTTGGACATGCTCTGACCTGCAGCTGAGCTTGGACTTTTTCCTAGAGTTACTAGAACAGCCTAAGCCATGGAAATGTGAACAGTTGAATGGGAGTCTGTGGGCACACTGGAGAACTTTTCTCTGGTAAAACAATATAGCTTCCTGAAAAGCTTAGAGAATCCCTCTAATGATAGACTTTGGTGGCTGAAAGGAACTCCAGGAATACTTTGCATTATGCTTCATTTACCTTATACTACAGGGATGCTCGCAATGAGACATGTATGTGAAGGAAGCATGAGATATATAAGAAGTGTGTTTGAATACTTACTAGATCATCTTAAATGTTGCTGAAAAATGGGTTGAATTTGTACTGGCCTTGCAAAATTAAAAAAATTGTATAGATTCCAATGCCAGAAGGTACAAAAATTATCATCTAGTCTGACCTGAATTTACCTACCTAGTACAAATTCTACTATATTAGCCTGTACCCTGCAATGAGGATTCATGACCATGAAAATAGGAATACTTTGCTTACCAATTAAAAACTGTTGCATGAATGGGCCACTGGATTTTGTACAAGACTGTTTTAATACCACGTTGAAAGGCAGTGCTTGAGTCTTGGCCATGTATCACTAAGCATGCCAAATAATGATGGAGCACACACTCAAACAAGGGAACTGATCCAGATGTTTGGCTGGAATTCTTCAGAGGAGGAAATTTGAGTGAGATGGTCAATATCGTGCCTTTCATTTTTGTTGATTTTAATAAACTGATGTAAGCTACAAAGGAAGTCTTGAGAAGTTTTAATATATAACCAGTTTTTACCAGTGGGGAGGATTTTAGTGAAATCATCTGAAAGTCCCAGACAGTTTTATTTCAGGGTGGAGAAGGAAGTTACTTCTGTTTTGACTCCCAGTGTGACCTGTGATAGAAAGTGGTGAGTTACAGCCCTCTTCTTGCTTAAACAGGCCCTACAATCTCTTAACAATTAATTCTCCAGTGTGAGAGGAAGGATGGCTTTCTGTGTAGTAACTGTTTTATCATGGCTGCTATTTCTTTTCTCTTTTCCATCACAGACATTGTAATGTTCAAATAAGTGCTCTTGAGCTAACTAATGGACTGTGAAAACACTGACTTCACAGCCAGCTCTCTGCAGCCCTGTCGGGTTGTATCTCCATTAGGGTATTTTATGAGATTTTCCATCATTGCAGCTCCATCAGTGGTAGCAATGGAAATATTGTCAATAGACTACTGGAATTTTTTATCACCATGCTATCTAACAATAGTCAGAATAGGTATAGAAGACAGTGTGATACACGTTCTGGCAGTGCCCTGCCCTGTGCCATCCCACTTTAGTTACCACCAGTGGCACTGAACTGGTGAGAGATTTCAATGAAACTCTAAAATAGGTTAGGCATAACTAGTTCCTACAGTCTGTCACTTCGGTGTGCCAAAGGCCTATGGCAGGAGAATTACTTTTAGTCACTCTTGAAGAAATTTCTTTGTAAATCATTGTAATTGATGTTTTGAAAGTTCTGATCCTTTCTAGTTTTGTGAAGAGAAAAGATGTGGCTAAGGGAACTGAATCTCTTTCCTCAGGAATCTGTAGTAAGTTTTAAACCTGCCTGGTTTTGTTTCTGAAAATGTGCTCTTCATGAGTCCTTCAGAGAGAGCAGATTGCAGGGGGCACTAAAACTTCACTACTCTTCCTGTGATTTTAAGTGCCGTAATTATAATAGAGATGGGCAATATTTGTGTCAGTAATTCCTGGAAGAGCAGCACCAAATGCTAACTCTTGTGTTATCCCTTCTTCCTTTCTTCACAGAAATGGCACCAAAATTGAAGAAGAAAGGGCATTCTGGGCGAGAGCAAAAAAAGGTGAGTTATAGAGAAGCCTCTCTCCTGGAGCGAATTCCTGTGACTGTTACAGTCTTCAGTATTCAGTGACCAGTCATCACAGAGGTTGGGCTATGCTGGGCACACAGGATATTGGAGAATAATACTCTTCTTATTTAGATCTCCCTTTTAGATCAGGAGCTTATATTCGACCACAGGCTCAGTCCCTCCATTATGGATGTCTGGAATTGTTCTGAGCCACCTCCCTGCATATCAGATGACACAAAGCTGGAAATTTAAATGAGGTAGTGGTGTGCTGATCTCATGAGTTTTTGTCTTCCCTAGCATCATCACCACCACCATCAGCAGGTGCAGCAGCAGCAGATGCAGCCGCAGCAACCACCGCCTCCACCGCCAGTCCCTCAACAAGCACCACCTCCGATGAAGTCCTCTCCCCCTCCTTTCGTACCTGCACAGGTCCCCATCATGGAGCATCCGCTCCCAGGGAACATGTTCGACACTATCACACATTTCACCCAGCCCATCATGCATCTTCCTCAGCCAGAGATGCCACCTCATCTCCCCCAGCAGCCTGAGCATAGCACTCCTCCTCACTTGAACCAACATACAGTGGTCTCTCCTCCAGGTAAGCACTTCATGGCAATGCTGGACAATGCTGTGTGTCTAAAGCTCTCTTTGGATGGTAGCCCTTCTTCTTGAAGTAGATGTAACCATGTATTCCATTTAGATGTGTGCAGGCGTAGCACACCAGAGCAGGAGAAATTTGCCTAGCACTACCTGTTAAGAAAGTCAGATTGCAGTTACCTAGCTAATCATATATCCAATACAATTTGTATCAACTGTATGATGAGTTGATAGGACTGCTCTGTAGAGCCGCAGTAGGGTAACTGCAGGAGCTGGGACTGGTCATTCCTGGCTCTGGAGGCCACCCGCTCTAAGGTTCTGCATTTTAAATGTAGTAAGAGCCGCTGGGATCTTACTACATTTAAAATGCAGGGGCACAGCGTCCCGGACCAGCGTGAGCTGGGACTGCTTGGTCCCAGCTCGCAGACGGTGCTGGGTGAACTGACTTTTAAACTGGCTCCCCCCAGCACCAACTCCTGTTTCCCCCTCTCTTCCCCCTTTGCTGCCACAGGAGGCAGGAGAGGGAGCAGCACAGTGGTGAAATGGTGTGAGCAGGGACTGAAGCAGTCCCTACTTGTGCCAGTTCCCACTGTGGTGCTTAAGCTTCAGTCCCTGCTCTTCCCATTTAGGTGCTGATCTTCCAGGAGCGCTTCAGTCCCTGCTCATCTCATGCTTCCTGTAGTGCTTCTGCTTTTGAAATGTAGCAAGAGCCCAGTGCTATTTCCCCACTGTGCCTCTGCCTCTCCTGCCCCCCACAGAGATTGTGCTGGGGGGGGAACCAGCTTTTAAGCCGGGTCCCTCCCCCCCCAGCACCAACTTCTGCTCCCCCACCCCCTTGCTGCCTTTCTCTGATAGAGGCAGCAAGGGGGGGAGCAACTAGTCAAGTCACTACTCGACTATCTGATAAGATTATGCTTATTGATAGTTGACTAGTCACTTACATTCCTAGTACCTGTAGGGGATGGTAGCCCCTCTCCTGGCTATATGAGGCAGTGCTGTGCTGACCTTTTCTCAGTTCCTTCTTACCTCTCATAATCAGAGCTTTATGTGATTGCAGCCTCTCAAATAGTTTAATTTTTCTCTTGAATATAGATAGCAATGTTTCCTCTCTTTTTTCCTTCAGTATGCAGAATAAATTTTGCTTTGTGCACCAAGGCATGTACAAATGTGCCCTACCAATAGAAACACATGCTGCTGGCTGTAGGAGGCTGTGGATGCTTTGTTAATCAGCTCGGTGGCATATGAATCTCTCTTGGATGACCGCCTAAGCACTCAAGATTACAAGGATCACAGATGACCCTTAGTATTAGAGTAGTTGTGTACAAGTGTGGTTCTCCAGCAATGCCCCCACTGAGGGTTAAACATTGTCTGCTATGTGGGGAGGCCCATGTCAAGCAGCATTGTGCAATCTTCCAGTTTTTGAAGAAACTGACTCAAGTGGCTCAAGACCTTTACCTGAGGCAGCACCAACTCAAACAGGCCACTCAGCCTACTTTCATTCCAAGGCCCTCAGTGGATCAGAGATTGCTGTTGGGCTCCAACAGCACTGCCACTTCACTCTGTGGAGCAGGTGTTTCAACGAGTTGTTCCCTGTTGACTGTGCCAGGGAAAAGGTCACAAGACCAAGGTGTCTTTCACCTCCCCCAGGAAGAGCATGGAGCATCATGGAACTGGTGCTTCTAACCCTTTTCCAGTACCTTGTAGGGAGTTAGAAAGCCCTGTACCATTGAGTCTGGTACTGATGAAGGAGATGTCAGTACCAACTTTCCTTAGCAGCAGCATACCAAGTAGCTGCAGACTTTCTGCCTTTAATTTCTGATGTCTCCTTATGTTCAGGACTTTGGCAAGGCTGTATCTACTATAGTCCCTTATATTGAACATGCTGACGAGCCCTCAAGTCTGTTGGCACGGCACCCTTGTTTGCCTTCCACAAACAGTGGAAGTAGGGCCAGTACTGTTTTGGTTTGTGGGACCTTGGTACTAGGAACCTCCTCAGCACTGCTTCAGTTAGCACAGCAGATGTTGGCTCTCACTGCCCTTCACATTGCTACCGTCAGGCATTCCAGTACCACTGGTCACTTTGGGACTGACACTGCTTCCAGCACTGGCATGCTTGGTACCAGTGGTATTGTTTCCATTAGCAGGATTGTTTCCTGCCTTGTTCTGGACAGTGGAAATGTCAAATAATCTACTCTGTCCCTCTGATTTTGCTCTGCCCTTATCTCCAGAATCCCAAGACTCCTGTGAGTCAGGGTTGTCATTGTCCTACTCTCCATTGCCCAACCAGCATTGAGCACCACTGATACTGTTATATGTAACAGGACTGTTGCACACCTCATCATAAGGATGTTCCTTGGCCATGCACCTGTCAGCCACCAATGTCTTACCCATGTCAGTGGAATGCATGGGACACTCCTTTGTCGCAGAGGTCCCATTTTTGTCTTGCTCAAAGGCGAGATTGCCAGCTAGTCAGCGGTGGTCACCATTGATCCACTACAGGTCCAGGCCACTGATGGTCCTTCTCCCTGCGGATCCAGTTCTGGCTTAGCTAAGGGCCTTGTCTTCATCTCTGGATGATGCAGTGCTGCCTGGCTCATCCTCCCTTTTGGTACAGGATTTTATTGTGTAACAAGACGTTTTGCGTGTTGTAGCTGCTTTTCTTGGTATGCAAGCAGAGTTTTTTTGAGAGAACCACCACAGATTGATGGACACTTTACAGCTTTGTACCCCTGGTACCTATGCTTGTTCAGGGACTCTGGGGATACCCTTCAGTCCTTTGGAAGGAAAGGGGGTGTAGAGGCACCACTGCAGCTTCCAGCAGCAGTATTGTCCACAGTACACATCTGGCCAGCCTTTCCCTCCTCTGAGGCATGGAACTATCCCAGAAACAGGGATAGATTCCACAGCAGAAAGCCATTGAGTTCGGGTTTTGACCAGTCTCAATTGTTGCTCCTTCCTCCTCATCTCCCTAATTTGAGGACAGGCTAGTTTTCTTTCACAATGCTGGGGTTCAGTCATTGCTGACAGTGGGTTCCTAAGCACCTTCAGATTGGGTTATGCCATCCAGTTCCTCTCCACACCACCTCCCAACCTTCCCTCCCTGTCCCTCTTCAGAGATCCCTTTTACTAGATACTACTTCTTGAGTAGGTCCACTCTGCTGCTTTTAGGAGCAGTGGAAAAGGTTCCACTGGAACACTAGGGTCATAGCTTCTACTCCTGGTATTTTCTGGTACCCAAATCCAAAGGAAGGGTACATGGGGATCTGAATGGTCATTTTGTAGAATGTCATCTCTGCATGTTCTGGACCTTCGGGACACCTACTTTCATATGGCAGTTATTTACTCCCACACATCTACAGACACATACAATTCATGTGTCTTGTGGAATTTTTGTTCAGCAGGGAATGCCTTCTCTGCCCAAGAAGTACGCAGTGCCCCCCAGTTGGCACAGGAGACTTCCTCAGCACCGGCGAAGGCTAAAGTTAAGTCTTCCCGCCATCGCTCGCAGTCCCCCTCTCACAGGGTAGCTAGAGAGCGGAGAGGTCGCTCCCTGTGCAGAGAAAGCCGTAAGGTGCTCCCTAAGGAGGGGCACGTGGCTCCCAGAGGACTAAGCCAGGCACAGACTGTTGCGAGTGCCACTGTTCCTGCGGGGGCAGAGGGCACCCTGCAAGACTTGAGCCCCTCAACCCTGGACACGTTTCACGTGGTGAGGGATCTGATAGTGTTGACGGACCTGTCATCGCTCCCGCCCCCGGTACCGAGCAGGGCCCCGGTGCACTGGCCAGTTCAGACACAGGCCCTCTTATCGCCAGCGCGGTTAGCGTGGGGGCAGGCAGCATCCCTGGATCCGCTCTCCCCTTCGGCACCGACCCCAGCCAGAACGCTGGCGCCACCAACGCTTGCTCAAGCACTAGGACTCCCTCTGGCTCCGACACCGGCAACCCCAGTGCCGGCAGTAGCAGAGACGCTTGCTCTGCACCCGGCAGCAGCACCGGAGATCAAAGCGCAGGCGCAATCAATACCACCGTCGCTTGTAGCGCCTCCGGCACCGGAAGAGGCGTCAGATTCCTTAATGCCCCTGGTGCCGGCAGCATCACCACAGGCCGTGGTGTCCCCGATCCAGATGGCGGCGCCCGCGTTCCTCATGCCCCCTGTGCCGGCAGAGGTGCTGATGCCAGTAATGCCCCCGCGGCCGGCAGCGTCGCTAACTCTTCTAGCCTCGCCAGTGCAGGCAGCGACACCGACGCTTGGAGTGCTCCCTGGGGTGACAGTAGCAACACCAGGGGCTGGAGCACCTTTAGGTCAGCTAGCGGCACGTGTGTGGACGGCGGGATTGGCGCTCCCGGCAGCACGGGTGCCAATACAGCATCTGACCCCTGCAGCACCGCTAGAGCCTCCAGCACAGCCAGGGACACAGTTTAGGGTACCGGTTCAGGCAAGCCATGGTACCCCGGTGTCGACTCCAGCACTGATACCGGGCCCGGTGCCGACGTGGACTATGGCACAGACGTCAACGCTTCTCCCGGCGTATGTTATCTCCATGGCACCATGCTTTGTGCCCACATTAGCTCCAATCCCAGCACCAGTGATGACCCCTACACTCTCGAAGGGAGTCAAAGTCTGCTCTTCTGAAGTCCAGGGTTTGTATTTTGCTAATCTCCTTTCTTCTTTTGATCAGGATCCTGAAATCTACCATCTCATGATCACTACTTCCCAGGTTGTCACCAACCTCTACCTCCCCTACTAATTCCTCCCTGTTCGTGAGCAGCAGGTCAAGCTGCACATGGCCCCTGGTCGGTTCCTTCAGCACTTGTACCAAGAAGTTATCTCCAATATTCTCCAAAAACTTCCTGGATTGTCTGTGTACTGCTGTATTGGTGTACCAACAGATACCAGGGTGATTAAAGCCCCCCATGAGAACCAGGGCCTGTGATCTGGAAGCTTCTCTCAGTTGTCCGAAGAAAGCCTCGTCTACCTCATTCACCTGATCCAGTGGCCGATAGCAGACACCAACCACAACATCATCTCTTTTGCTCCTGCCTCTAAGCTTCACCCAAAGACTCTCAACAGGCTTTACTTCCTCTATATATTGAAGCTCTGAGCAATCATACTGCTCTCTCCTTTGTTGCTCGTTCCTCCTTGTGATTATTCCCCAATGGGAATGAGGTGCAGAGATCTCTGTGCATGGATTGGGAGTGGGGTGGGGGGGGGAGACGGGACAGATGTCCCTGACTGAATGGGAGAGGCATGGGATCAGGCAGGATATGTATGGGGAGGCTCTTCAACACCCCTCAATCCCCTCCCCCAAAAAGAAAATCTTTTTCCACACTTCTCACATCCCCACCCAATAATCCTCCAGGTTCACTCCAAGCTCCCCTCTCCCTTGGGTCCTCCATTATATCTGACTCCCTCAAGTCTCTATTCTGATAGGTGCAGCAAATACACATCCACATTGTAATTACTCAAAATTCAGTGTTAATATGCCTAGTTAAGAATCTATTTGTCAAAAAAAAAATTATTTTTGTCTGTATTGTAGGAACACATGCTGACAGATACTTTGAAATAAATTACCAAAATAATTAGGAAAAACTTAAAAAACAACAAATAGTCTAGTAGCACCTTAAAAACTAACAAAACATGTAGATAGTATCATGAGCTTTCGTGAGCACAACCCACTTCTTCAGATGACAGGAGTGTTAGAAGTCCAGATCCCAGAATATATAAGGGAAGAAGGGAAGTGGGGAGAAGGAAAAAAAATGGAGGGGAGAAAGAAAAAAAGACAGTGAGTAGATAAGCTTCAGAGAGATAACCGAGTTAGTCTGTAACAGGAAAACTTAAACAACAAATAGTCTAGTAGCACCTTAAAGACTAAATAGTTACAAGAGGCTGACAAGAACCATTAGTTTATACTTGGAAAGGAAGATGACCAATACCAGATTCTACCTAGATATCAAGAACCATTGGCACCTTCATTGTTTGTTTGATTGGTTAAGTCATTAAGATGTGGAAGATAATGTGAGCCATCTGATAGCCGGATTCATACCATTCATACCAAATGGAGCTCACCATACAAATAGTGGCCTGTTCTGCTTATGGCCAGGCTCCTCCATTGCACCTATGGGCACACTCAACGAGAGCGATGGTGGCCTCTGGCCTACCATCACCATTGGTAGATCACCAGTGTGATGCTTTGCCCACACGTTTGCTAGACACTATGCTCTGGACAGTTACTCTTTCAGGGGTACCCAGTTTGAACACACTGTCCTAGCTGCCGTGCACAATACTAACTAACCAAAGTGCCTGCCTCCAAGGGTACTACTTCATAGTCATCTAAGGTGGAGCCCCCACTGGGACATTTCTTGAAGAAGAGAAAGTTAGCTTGTGCAGTAACTGAGGTTCTTTAAATTGGTTGTCCCTGTCAGTGCCTCACCACCCGCCCTTCCTCCCCTCTGCTTGAGACATGTTGGTCTCTCCCTCCTGGGCAGAGAAGGAACTTGAAGGGATGGTTGGCTGCGCATGCGTAGCAGCGGCACAGCCTATCGGAGGGCACTGCTACCAAAAATCTCCAACTAGGCGCGCAGTGGTGCCCACACACCTAAGGTGGAGCACCCACATGGACAACCATCTCAAAGAACCTCTGTTCCTGCACAAGATGAGTAACCCTCTCCTTCCTGATGGGGTCACTCATTGTACACAGACTGTGAATGAAGCAGGAAGCCTCACTCCATATCAACTTACAGGAGCTTTGGGCCATCTAAAATGCATGTCATGCTTCTTGGCAGCAGATCAGTGACTCAGTGGTTCGCATATATACTGATAGTATCATCTCTATGTATTATGTAAACCAGGGGTGGGCAAGATACGGTCCATAGGCTGGATCTGGCTTGCCAAGCCGTTTGATATGGCCCACCCTGCTGAGACCCCAAATCTTTTCAAAACAGCTGGCAGCTTCCTCCTCCCCCCTCTGCCACTGCTGGGACACGCAGCGCCTAGAGGCAGCTGCCAGCCATTTTGAACAGCGGGGCTTGCCCATGGCAGAGGGGGCAGGGGCGAGAGACTTCATGTGCTCCCCCAGGCTCTGACTGGAGTGCAAAGATTCTCACACACCAGCTATTCAAAATGGCTGGCCACTTCTTCTAGGTGCTGTGTGACCCTAGTTGGGGGGCAAGAGAATTCATGCACTCCCCCATCCCCTGGTCCCTCTCCCAGCTCCAATGATTGCCCTGGAGATGAGGTGGCATGCAAACTCTCTGCCCTCTCTCCCAGGGAGGGACTGGGGACCTGAGCAGCACATGGAGGGAACCTCCTTGAGCAGTCTAGGGCTGCTGCAAGAAGGAGCCTGCTTTGGGGACCCTGTTGGGCTTCTGGCAGGAGCCGCCTAACGTAAGGGACTGCTGGCCAGAGCCTACACCCCAACCCTTCCCACTTCCCAAATTCCCTACGCCAGGTCACCACCCACCCCTGTCCTGGGTCACCACTCAAATCCTCTGCACACACATAGAATCATACAATCCTAGGGCTGGAAGAGACCTCAGGAGGTCATAGAGTCCAGCCACCTGCACCAAGTAGGACCAACTCTAATGAAATCATCCCAGCCAGGGCTTTGTCAAGCTGGGACTTAAAAACCTCTAGGGATGGAGATTCCACCACCTCCCTGGGTAACCCATTTCAGTATTTCACCACCCTTCTAGTAAAACAGTTTTTCCTAATATCCGACCTAGACCTCTCCCACTGTAACTTGAGACCATTGCTCCTTGTTCTGCCATCTGTCACTTCTGAGAACAGCCTTTCTCCATCCTCTTTGGAACCTCCTCAGGAAGTTGAAGGCTGCTATCAAATCCCCCCTCGCTCTTCTCTTCTGCAGACTAAATAAGCCCAAATCCCTTGGCCTCTCCTCATAGGTCATGTGCTTCAGCCCCTAATCATTTTGGTTGCCCTCCACTGGACCTTCTCCAATGCATTCACATCCTTTCTATAGTGGGATGGCCAGAACTGGACACAATATTCCAGATGTGGCCTCACCAGTGCCAAATAAAGGGGAATAATCACTTCTTTAGATCTGCTGACAATGCTCTTCTTAATGCATTAGGACAGTGGTCCCCAACCTTTCGTGGCTGCCGGGCGTCCAGGGGTGAGGCCACTCGCGCGCCGGGGATAGGGGCCGCCCTGCACATGTGCTGGCTGCCGGGGGTGGGGCCATCCCATATGTTTCGGCGGCCGCACATAAATGCGCCGGCGGTTGCCATGGTACCCGCGGGCACCGCATTGGGACCACTGCATTAGGATATGCCATTAGGCTTCTAGGCTACAAGGGCACACTTGACTCATATCCAGTTTCTCATCCACTGTAATCCCCAGGTCCATTTCTGCTGAACTGCTTATCCAATCGTGAAATGAGGTTTACAGGATCGGTCAGCAAAGGCTTCCCCAGCCGACAGATCCGCATCTAGACTGCTGCGCTGTGCCGGATCAGCTGATCTTCAGCACAGCACGGCGGCCATGTTTATTTTAATGAAGCAGGAATTATTTAAATCCCCGCTTCTTTGCCTATGCCGGGTAAACTAGTTTACATGGCTCCGTCGACGGAGTCATGTAGTTTAGACATACCCTAACACATAGTGCAACTCCTCCTCCTTTTCTTCCCTGCCTGTCCTTCCTGAACAGTTTATACCCTTTCATGACAGTGCTTCAATTATGTGAGTCATCCCACCAAGTCTCCATTATTCCAATCAAATCATAGTTCTTTCACTATGCCAGGGCTTCTAATTCTTCCCGTTTGTTTCCCAGGGTTCTTGCCTTCATGTCAAACACCTTAGATAACTAACGTATTGTCCTACCTTCTCCGTTTGAATCAGGGATCTTCCTTTGTTGCTCCTTCCTCCTTGTTTTTTTCCTGATATCCCACTTCCTCACTTATCTCATGGCTTAGATCACTATCCTCTGACGAACCTAGTTTAAAGCCATCCTCACTAGGTTTTTGCAAGCCTACCTGTGAAAATACTCTTTCCTCTCTTGGTCGGGTGGATCCCAACTCTTCCAACAATTCTTGTGCCTAGAAGAGCATCCCATGATTGAGGAAACCAAAGCCCCCTCTCCGACACCACCTGTGCATCCATGCATTTACTTCCGAGATTCGATGATCCCGTCAGTGACCTTTTCCTTCAACAGGAAGGATGGATGAGAACATCACTTGTGCTTCAAATTCCTTGATCCTTCTTCCCAGTGCTACATAATCTGCAGTGACCTGCTCAAGGTCGTTCTTGGCCGTATCATTATTCCTACATGGAGAAGCAGGAAGGGGTAGCAATCTGAAGGTTTGATCAGTTTTGGAAGACTCTCGGTCACACCCTGAATTCTAGCTCCTGGTAAGCAGCATGCTTCTTGGGATTCCAGGTCTAGACAGCAGATAGATTACTCTGTTCCTCTTTGGAGGGAGTCCCAGACCACCAACACTTGTCCCAGGTCAGAGTTTCCTCACCCGGGTCAAAATTCATTCCTGCATGCCAGTCCCCTGCCCCAGGTCACAGCAACCTCTGACTTCACCCAAATTTCCTCTCAAACCCCACATCCTCTCCTGCACCCCAATCCCTTACCCTAAGCTCCCTTCTGCACCCAAACCCCACATCCCCTCCATAGAAAAGTGCGGCCCTTGACCATTTTCCAAAAATCTTTGAATTTATACCCTTTCATGACAGTGCTACTCCTTCCTGCTTCTCCATGTCCGATGCTTTCCACCACAGTTAGCTTTCCTCCACAGACTCTCCTATACACCTTTTCCTTGATCCTGACCATACGTCAGGTCATCCTTAAGCTCAAGCTGGCTCAGGCCAAGTTCATTCTCAGAGCTGCACTGTGGGCAAAACATAGCTGCTTCTCTAATCATCTCATGCTGTTTATTCAGCCTCCCATGTGACTTCATCTACATCACAGCCTGCTCAATCAGAACCATGGTTGCATCTTGCTTTGTGTGCTCAGCTCCCTGCAGCTGCATTCCTGAATGAGGAGAGCAGTGTTCAGTGGGTATCCAGCAAGTGCTGCTCAACAGTAGAAAGTCCTCTACCAAAATGGCAACTCAGCAGAATGGAAGCCTTTTTTGATAAGGTCATTAGCCTGTGGAATCCAGTTGAAACTGGCTTCTACTCTGGACATCTAAGAATACCTGCTACACTTTCAGAGGTGGGGGCTTACACTTAGTCCAGTGGTTCTCAAACCAAGAGGTGCTTGTGGCCCAGTCAGCACACATTGCAGATAATGATGTGATATACAGGAACTATATGTATTGTATGGATGCAGCCACATAATACACTTTACTACATAGTTCAAGAGCCATTCATTTAGTCCAGGGGTCTCCAAACTACGGCCCGCGAGGCCCTCTCATCCGGCCCGTGGAGACTGTGACGGGGAAGAAACTCCCCGCACTAACAGCCCCTCCCCTGGAGAAGCGCCGAGCGGCACAGCGCCACGGAGCTGAGGCGGGGAAGAAACTCCCCACACTGACAGCCCCTCCCCCGGAGAAGCGCCGAGCGGCGCAGTGCCGCGGAGCTGGGGTGGGGAAGAAACTCCCCACACTGACAGCCCCTCCCCCGGAGAAGCGCCGAGCGGCGCAGCGCAGCGGAGCCCAGGGGAAAGCCCACGGGGAGGGGAGCGAGGGCGCACAGGCGCGGCAGGCGAGGAAGGCGGCAGGACCCAGGAGGAGAAGGGGTAGGGACGCCAGGGTGAGCGGCACGCCCCGTGCGTGCCGGCTCAAAAGGGGGAGGGGCCGGAAGGACAGGGGCGGCCGGCACTCACTTTCTTTTGGGCAGGCAGCCAGGAGAGGGAAGCCGGAGGAGCCAGCGGGACGGAGGAGGGACTCTGGACCCGCGCAGCCCTTGCCCTGGGCAGCGAGACTCCCCGGCCGGGGGTGCGGGGGATCGGAGCCGCCAATGGACGGCCACACGCCCTGCGGACCGACGGCTGAGCCCGGGCTCTGCGCGTCCCTCACAGCAAGAGGGGTTGGGACTTGGCGTGGACAATTGCTCCCTATTGGCCAGTGCGTTCTTATCCTATTGGCTAGCTCTCTCATGAGGTCACTAGTGGGCTGGGCTCTATTTTGGCATCCAGGAAACAATTTCACCATTCACACTAATACAGGTGTTCATGTGTAGTGTATCAATGTGTTATTAAATAATAACTGAATAAAATAATATTAAATAAATAATTAAAAACAACATCCATGTTTTGATTGTTTTTTATTTGGACCTCAAGTGTGTAGTCGGCCCCCGAACTGCTGTTTGATAGTTAATGCGGCCCTCGGGCAGAAAAGTTTGGAGACCCCTGATTTAGTCCATTGACAGTGCATCTGACAGTCAGACCAGCATTTCATCCCCCTGTTTGTGGAAGATCAGTCTCCTCTACTGCCATGTTATTGAGACTCTTAAGGGGGCTTCTTCATCTGTATCTACTAGTTTGAGAGCTAGTTCCTCTGTAGGACCTCCATTTACCCCTGTTATCTTGTCCTCTTCCACTCTTGTGACAGAAAACTGATTTCCTGATAGCAATAAGGTCGGCAGAAACTGAGAGCTGCACACTCAGAGCACCTCCTTATACGCTGCTCTCCAAAAACAAGCTAACTTTACAGCCACACTCAAAATTTTGTCGTAAGTAGTCTGTTTCTTTGGAACAAGGTGGTCTATTTACTGGAGATTTTCACTAAACTGTATTCATTTCCAGAGGAACTGCATCTCCATAACTTAGATGTCAGGCAAGGTCTAACCTTTTATCTGGACAGAACTAAACTGCTTCATGTCTCACCTCATTGTTTGTACCATTTGCAGATTGCACAAAGGTTCAAGTGATCTCACAGTCTCCAAGTGGGTAACATCCTACATTGATGGCACATGAAATAGCCTTGGCTACCCCTTCAGCGCGAGTGAGCTCATTGTATTGAGGATGCAAGCAATGTCCAGAGCATTTCTTAGTGACATTGCCATACTGGACATTTCCAAGGCTGCTATGTGGTCATTGCTGCATACATTCATAATCACATCTTCCAGGGCAGAAGCAAGGTTTGATAAAGTGGCCCAGCAGACTCCGCCCCACCTCCAGGGTCACCTAAGTGAAATACACAGCTGCACCTACAGAAAGAACGGGTTACTTACTGTAACTAGCTCTTCAGAATGTGATGCAGATATGTATTCCATAATCCACTGTCCGTCCACTTTGCATCAGAGCCTCATGACATTAAGTGAAAAGGAGCTGAGGGAGAGTTGGCTGCCTCATGTAGCCAGGAGCGGGCCTATGGCCATGAAGCATGAGAACTGCCTCTCTACACGTACTGATAAGCAAAATTCTCCAGCTCCAGTGTGCTGCACTCACCCCCTCCACATTTCACAGCCACAGTTACAGTAAGTCACTACTTATTCTTATAGCACTGCATGCCCTAGTTGCCACCACATGGTCCCAAATAGTGTTCCCTGTAAGCTGGGAGCTCATGCAGCTGCTCAGGAGAAATTCCAGTGCCACCCACCTGATTCGCAGACAGCCCACAGCTAAGTTTTTTGTTTCTATTTGTGGTGCACATGCCTTAGTGCACATTAAAATATTCTGCACTTGTATGGAAACAAAAATGGACATGGATGGAAAAGATTAGAGGGAACATTGGCCCCTCAGACCACGTAAGTCTGGGGATAACTTGATGCGTTAAAGGATGGATGGTCACGTGATTGAGGATCAGGTTAGATGCAGGTTATGTTCCATGGATATTCTGTGTGGTGGGTATTCTGTGCACACCTTTTCCTTTGTTTGGCATAGATGGTCTAATAAGCAGAATAACTTGTGCCATTTTGCTGTGGGGAGTTGTGTTCACTTTCTTCTATTGTATGTGATGCCATGTATTTCTGCTCTTGCTCCCCAGCTTTGCACAATGCTCTGCCTCAGCAGCCATCAAGACCCAGCAATCGAGCCGCAGCACTACCCCCTAAGCCTTCACGCCCTCCAGCGGCATCAACAGCCATAAGCCAACAGCCCATGATTCCCCAGCCACCTTTGCCTCAGCCTCCCCAGGTCCTCCTGGAGGATGAGGAGCCTCCCACACCTCACCATAGCCTGCCTCTGAGCACCAGCCAGATGCAGCTCTACCTTCAACAGCTGCAGAAAGTGCAGCCACAGACTCCTCTCCTCCCTTCAGTGAAGGTCCAGTCGCAGCCTCAGCCACCCCTTCAGCCTCCTGCTCATCCCTCAGTGCAACAGCTGCAGCAGCAGAGGCCGATGCACATGCAGCCCATGCAATTCCCTCCTCATATCCCTCAGCCTCAGCCACCACCGCAGCAGCATCCACCACCCCAGCAGCAGCAGCAGCCACAGCCAGCTAAACCTCAGCAAGTCATCCAGCACCACCCATCACCACGACACCATAAGCCTGACCCCTACTCAACCGGTGAGTGCTGAAATTTCCCCTCTTGAGTTCTTAACATCAGTGCAGCTAAAATTAGTAACAAATAGCGGGCACTGGATACTTGATTGAAACGTGATTTGCAAATACTAGTGATGAGAGTTGGCATCAGGCTTGGAGCACAGACAGTCATCAAGGAACATACATAGTCTCTGAGGAATTCCTTGGTAACTTGATACTCTAGTGAGGACTCTGAAGCCAGGTTCACACTAGGGAGAAGGTCAGCTTAAGGTATGCAATTCCAGCTACGTGGAAACATAGCTGAAGTCAATCTACCTTAAACCAAGCTTCAGTGCTGTCCTCACAGCAAGAGGTTGATGGAAAAAACTCCATTGACTTCTGTTACTCCTTGCAAGGAGTAGGAGTTAGGGCATGCCCTCAGTGTGTGAGTGAGTCTTTACTAGACCTGCGAAATTGAATGCCAGAAAATTGACCACTGCATTGTGGGGTTAAAAGTTGGGAAGCAGACTCGAACTTCTAGTGCTGTGCCTTCTTACAATTCATCCTAGTCCCTAATACCACTGAAGTCTAGCTTGCCCTAAAAACAAGGTTCTCCATCTAGAGAAAGTAGCTGTTTGCTTCCTTTGACAGGACATTTGGTTTTGATTTCATAGTAATAGCATTAATTAGGGTTCTTGATTCTGTTTGGATTTCAAGCTCTTGTGTTCTGTTGGCAAGCATGTTGTGAAGTTCCATGTGAAAGGATCAGAAGTGATTTGATTTAGTTGGGACTGATCTTGCTTTTAGCAGGGGGGGTTAGACTGGATGACCTCCTGAGATCTCTTACAACCTTATGATTCTGTAAGTACTTGTCTGCTAGTGTAATACCCAGTGAAAGTTAAGGGATGGTGACTTCTGAATATTGTTTACAAGTTAAGCACTTTAAGTTGTCCCCAAATAGTTTGTTAGATGATAAAACTCAAATATTTAAATTCTAGTGACAGTTGAACTCTGGAAAAAGCCAACATCTCCAGAATAGCCAGGCTAACATTGCAACACTAAACGTGTCGATATGTGTTAGTCCCCAGCAAGTGATCGTATGTCGTCAGATGCCCTTCCTAAAGTGCTTTCCTTGCCTTAATGACAGCTCTTCTACTGGGTTGTGCTCCAGTGGAGGCCCAGATGTAAAGGAAATTAACAGAAAATGCCTATGACTGCATGATTGGTTGTTCCCGGATTAGGCTGGTGGAAGTGTCAAGGAATGTGTTCAGACTGGTTCTTGAGACAGAGAGGACCTCAGCCCTCCTAGATATGCACAGAGTTTAAACACTTGTGCAGTTATTTCAGCTGATGATGGGAGTGATCTAGTCTCCCTCATAGTGATCTTGATCAAGATGATTTTCTCTACAACCTCTAACGAGTTTTGTTACATGATAATGGTGCATCAGCAGATGAGCGTTGAGTAAAGGACAAATATTTTTTTCCCAGTCTTAAACATTTAGCATGATTTCTTGTTGCTGCTCCTTAGCCTTATGGTGTTTTCGAGATGTTAAATAACTTCCCTTTTCATTGAACAAAAAATTAAATGAAAGTACCCTGGTGCTTCTTCGGTCCTTTATGCCCAAATGCATGAGTAAACAGAGATCTTGAGAGACTCTTGGCAGAGAAATGTAAGGGGAAAGTTTTAAAATAGTAAACGTTCAGTGATTCTCATGACAGAAATATCTCAGTGGAAGAAATTACACAGAGGAGCATATAAATGTTTAAAATATGAATGTGTCGGTGATGAAGGTGGTTCTTAGAGTGTTTGCTCATGTCCATTGCATATAGGTGTGCGCACACTGCATTCAGGAATCGTCGGAAGGTTTTTCCCTCAGCAGTACCCGTTGGGCCAGCGGGGGAGCCCCCAGGAGTGGTGCCCGTATATCGGTGCATATATACCCTTGCTGGCCCTCCACCCTCTCAGTTCCTTGATACTGCCCGTGACGTTGTTGGAACATCTCTCACTTGCTCAGCAAATGCGCCTTAGTGGTTCTTGTTTACATAGTTCGTGATACTAGTTCAAGTTTTTTGTAGTGTTATTTCTTCGTTAGTAGTAGTTTTTTATAGTGTAAGTAGTTAGAGGTTCACTCTTGCGTCCCCGTGCCTCTTGTGCAGGGTATGCCCCAGCCTCAAGGCTTTAAGCCCTGCATTAAGTGTCTTAAGCTGATGCCTTGTGGCTACCCCCATAAAGCCTGTTTAAAGTGCCTCAAGAAACGCATTTCGTGGACAACTGTGTAACCTCAAGCCCTGTACCAAGCACAAAAGGGGCTTTTGGCTGACGATCCTGCTGATCTCCACCCGGCACCAACCAGAGTGCACTGGCTTTAGTGCAGGAGGCCCCAGGACATTCCCAGTTGTCTCTGCTGCTGCGGAGACATGGCCTGGCACCATTCCCAGTCCCTGGTGCTTAATAAGAAGCAGAGACCTAGCAGGAGCAGGTCTCCGTCAAGGCATGCGCCAGAAGTGCAGCTCTAGGTGGGGCACTCAGCTTCATTGGCTACGGTGCCCAGGGTCCCAACTCCTGGTCGACACCAGTTGAGCCGGCTCTGGGATCCAAGCCTGGATGACAGCTTGGCCAAAGTGGACTGGTCCGCCATGCCAAACACATTTGAGGCTGCAAGGTAACTCGTTGAGCTCACCTCTTCCCCGGCCTCTCCCTCCAGCACACTGTGAGGGCAAGACTCCTGTCCCTCCTGCACTGACTTACCAGCACCAACAGCCCCGGCACCACTACCCAGGCCTCATCCCAGGGGACATCAGTACTGTTGGCTTTGCAGCCTCTCTCAGTGCCTTCACCAGTGCACTGGACTCGGCACCATCCTCCAAGCTGGTCCCATCAGCGTGTATGTCCTCAGATCACCTGATGTCTCCTTCTCTGCCCCATTACCGGGGCAAGCTGTAGTCAATGGCTCCCCGGTACCAACTGCATCTGCTCTGCCATGGTCGGCCTTTGACTATTCTACTGACTCCAAGGCCAAATCAGGCCTCTCCAGTGATGTGGCATCCAGATTGTGCTTTCGGCACCACTCCTACTCATGGCACTATCCCTGGCACCAGAGTGTCTCAGCATAGGCCTTCCAGGCCTCATGCCTCCTCAGTGGCAGCCCCCGCTTGGTACAGTGAACCTGGGCCCAGGTTCTTCTTGGTCTAATTTGCCTACTTGAGCCCTAAAGTTCTGCCATCTGTGACCCTATTAGCCCACTCCCCTCTGCCCGTTCCCAGGCCTCCTGTAAACTGTTGCCCAGACTCTCGGGAGATGGGGTGGCGGAAACTGACTATGAGGCTGGCATGGAAGCAGTCTGTTGTCTCCCAAAATCTGGAGCAACATCGTCAGCAGGAGAGAAAAATCCTCCTCCTCATCCCCGGATGAGGCACTGGGGGGCTCCATGTCATCTATGCCTTCGATAGACTCGAGGTCCCTCCAGGATCTTCTAAAATGCCTTGCACAAAGTCTGAGGGTCTAGGCTGAGAGGGTATCAGAGGACTGGGATCCCACGGTGGATATTCTAGATGCAGATGCTTCAACCGGAGTGATGCTTCCCCTTAATAAAGCAGTGAGCAAAATCACCAAGATACTCTGGCAAACTCTAGCCTCCATCCCACCGACTGATAAGTAGATCGTGTGCAGATACTAGATCCCTCACTTGGGCCACAATCATGTGTTCTCCCCCCACCTCAACCCCCACCCCTCGCTGGCACAGTCAGGATCCCTTGTTCAGGTGGTGAACAACAGAGAACGGCAGCCAGGCCCAACCACTAAGAACAGAGAGGCTAAAAAAATGGATCTCTGGCCACAAGGTATATGCCCCTGAGGGTTTGCAGCTCAGGAATGCCAACCAGCAGTGTCCATGGCTGACTAGGTGTTATAGGCATAGCGGATCTCCTGATCTGCTATGCCTATAACACCTGGTCAGCCATGGACAAATTTAGGGACCTGGTGCCTCAGGACTCTGGGCAGGAGTTTAAAGTCGTCAGAGGAGAGTAGGGTCATTTCTCATGCAGCCCTGCAGGCAGCCCCCGACACAGCCGCCCATACTATGGCTACTGGACTGGTCCTACACCATGGTTCCTGGCTTCAGGTCTTCAGTATTCCCCCAGAACTGCAGACCACTATTCAGGGCCTTCCCTTTTAAGGGGACGGTCCTGTTTTTTGAACAGAATGACAACCATCTGCATGGGCTAAAGGACTCAATGATTACTCTCAAGTTCCTTGGTATATATACCCCTTCCTTGTCAGTCTGTCCCATTTTTTTCACCATGCCTGGTTGGCACAACAATGCACAGTTGGGTCCTGGGCACAGTGGAAAATGGATAGTCTATCCCATTCCTATCCCAGCCTCCTTCCCATCCCCCTTCCCCAGCCATCTTCAGTGATCCCTCTCACGAGCATCTCTTACGCAAGGAGGTGCAGCAGCTCCTTGATTTAAGAGCAGTGGAAGTGGTTCCCATAGAGTTCAGAGGCAAGGGTTTCTACTCCCATTACTTCCTTATTCCCAAAGCCAAGAGAGGCTTTAGCCCCATTTTGGACTTCATGGACCTCAGCGTTTTCATTGTCAAGATGAAGTTTAAAATGGTGACGGCATCGATCATCCCTTCCTTCACTATGGGAGACTCATACGTTGCCCTTGACCTAAAAGAGACATTTTTCCATAAATCGATCACCCCAGCCCACAGGCATTTTCTCCTCTTCATGGTGGGCCAGGACCATTACCAGTTTACCGCACTCCCATTCAGCCTGTCTACAGCCCCCAGAGTTTTTACCAAATGCATGGTGGTGGTGGCTGCTTTCCTCCTGAAGTGGAGAGTTCAGGTTTACTCCCATCTGGATGAATGGCTGGCACAGGGGATCTCTCTCACTCAAGTCCTGGAGCATATATCCCTGTTTTTTGAAGTATTTCTAGATCTGGGCCTCCTCCTGAACGAGACCAACTTAAGTCCACCCTGGTCCCGACTCAAAGAATAGAGTCCGTGGGTGCCCTCCTAGACTCTAGAGTAGCCACAGCCTCTCTATCCAGGACTCGGTTTCTAACCATCAAGGAAACCTGTGGGCCTCCCTTATGACCACCTCCAGGAGCTGTATGAGGTTCCTCAGTTTTATAGTGTCAAGCACGTATGCAATGCAGCACACCAGGCTCCCAACTTTGCCCTTTACAGCTGTGGTTAGCTCAAGAGCATAACCCAGCCTACCAGCCCCTGGACATGGTGGTGATAGTTCCAGCAGGATGTGGTCTGCTCCAGGGTCCCATTTTCCTGGCCCCTACTATCAATCTGGCTTGTGACGGATGCCTCTGACACCAGCTGAGGAGCCCACATTGGGAGCCTGAGGACACAAGGTGTGTGGTCCCAGTCTGAGCTCTGTCTGCACATAAACATCAGAGAACTGAGGACAGATTGCCTTGCTTGTCGGGTGTGCCTCCCCGAGTTGCAGGACAGGTGTGTTCTGGTTCTGTCAGACAACATGGCTGTGATGTTTTGTGTCAGCAAGCCCTCCTTCTTTGGGATTTCTGCATAGTATAGGGCATTCATCTGGTGGCCTCTTAACTCTCGGGGTCTCAGAGCACCCTGGCAGACCGCCTCAGCAGGTCCTTTTCAAGTCACAAATGGTCCCTTAGAATGGATGTCATCCTCCGCATCTTCCAAAGATGGGGGTTTCCCCACCTAGAGTTATTTGCGATCTGCTGGAACAGGAAGTGTACACATTTCTGCTCCTTCATGAACTACAGCCTGGGATCTCTTCATTCCCTGGCCCTACCGCCTTCTGTGTGCGTTCCCTCCTTCCCCTCTGGTCCACAAGGTGATCCTCAAAGTCAGAAAATTCAGGTCCTCTCTAATCATGGTAGCTCTGGCGTGGCCACGGCAACACTGGTTCACATCTCTTCAAGCCTCTCAGTAGAGCGGCCAGTGGCCCTCCTGCTGTACCTGATAACCCAGGTGTCACAAGTCTGCATTCGTTTGTCCGTTCCACACAGTTGTTTTATTAGTCTATAACACCCGTGTTGCTCCGTATTACTCGCCCCGTCCTCTGTGCCTACGCCACGAGGTACCAAGGCGCCAACAAGTTTTGTCTCCGACTGCAGTTCTTAGGTTGCCTCCTGGCGACAGGGAGGGGGGTCTGGGCCCACCCACTCTCCCGGACCCCAGCCTGTGCTCCCTGTGGTAGCAGGCGGGGGTATACCCCTAAACTCACCTGCTCGCGGGTTTCGCGACCCCGTCCTGAGCCAGAGTTCAACCCTGCCACCGGAGCCCCTCTCGGCTCCGCTCAGGTGGATCCCCCCGCACCATCACCCCCTTTTGGCCCATTACCTCCTACCTCTGTCTTCCACCCCCTGTCTGTCCTCCCACCCACTTTTATCCGCCTCCCCTCCTCTTTGCCTGGCGGGTGATGTCAGATGCCCTGGCCACCCCGCTGGTGACGTCACACGCCGCAACTGGCAGGGCGTGGTGCCCAGAGGCTTCCCCGGCCTCTGTCTGCCAGGTCCCTGCGCTGCGTGTGTCAGCCCCCTCCCCGTAAGTGCTTGCCAGCGCCTGCATTGTCGCCGCCCACGCAGTGCAAGCGCATGCCCCTCCAGCATCCCGGCCCCCCGTTGGGTGTAGTGGCGGGGTTGCCTCACCCCGTCATACCAGGACCATAGCAGGTTTTGCCACACAAACCTGCAGTCCTTGCACCTCATAGCCTGGAAGCTCCATGGCTGACAGTGCTAGAACGTCAGTGCTCAGAGCAGGTTAAAAGGGTCCTGTTGGGCATTAGGAAACTTTCTACTAGAGCCACGTATTTGGAGAAGTGCACACGCCTTTCCCTCTGAGCAGGACAAAGGGGAGTCTTCCCAATGGATGCCCCTGGCCCCTCTGTCCTCAATTACCTTCTGGCCCTAAGGGTTCAGGGACTGTTTTTGTCCTCAGTCAAAGTACACCTGGCAGTTCTCTGCCTCTCACTTGGACTTTCAGGACAAATTGCCCTTTTTTTGAGGGGTCTGGACACACTATATCCACATGTCTGCCAACCAGTTCTCCTGTGGGATCTCAATTTGGTCCTCACCAAGCTCTCTGGTTCCCCCTTCTAGCCTCTAGCAACCTGTTTGCTGTTGCACCTATTATGGAAAGTGTCCTTTTTGGTGGCCATTACATCAGCTACACAGATGTCTGAACTTAGGGTCCTTACGTCAGACCACCCCCACACACCATTTTCTTTAAGGATAAGGTCAGGCTCCATCGTCCCCCTACTTTCCTGCCAAGTTTCATGTTGAGATATTTTTTCCCCCTTGTTTTACCCCAAACTGCACACTTCTGGTAAAGAACAAGTTCTACGCACATTAGCTATACAGAGAGTTTTAGCTTTTTATTTAGAAGAAAGCCCTTTCGTAAATCCCCCCAGCTCTTCATTGCAGTAGCTGAGAGAATGATGGGCCTCTGTTTCAATCCACCGTTTCTCATCATGGATCACTTCCTGTATTAAGGCTTGCTACAATTTGGCCTGGCTACCAGCCCTGCCCCTGACAGCCCACTCCACTAGGGCCAGGCCTCCTCTTGCCACTTTTGTTGCTCAGGCGCATATAAATGGACATTTGTAGGAAGGTCACCTGATTCTCCGTACACTCCTTGGTAACCATTACGCCTTAATGCACCAGGCCAGGGATGATGTAGGGCAGTACTCTATTAACTTTCAATGGAAACTTCTGATCCCATCTCCAAGGGTTCTGCTTAGAGTCACCTACATGGAGTCACCTACATGGAATGGACATGAGCAATCACTTGAAGAACAAAAAATGATTACTCACTTCTCCTGACAGTTGTTCTTTGAGATGTGCTGCTCATGTCCAATTCTGGCAAGAAGGAACTGAGAGGGTGGAGGGCCAGCAGGGGTACACATGCACCGATATATGGGTGCCACTCCCGGGGGCTCCCCCACTGGCCCAAAAGGTACTGTTGAGGGAAAATCCTTCCAACGAGCAGTGTGCACACACCTGCATGGAATGGACATGAGCAACACATCTCGAAGAACAAGTTACAAGAGAAAAAACAACAATGGTCTGGTAGCACTTTATAGACTAACAAAACATGTAGCTGGTATCATGAGCTGTCGTGGGCACAGCCCACTTCTTCAGATGACCTGAGCTTTTCTGCATGTTTTGTTAGTCTGTAAAGTGCTACCAGACCATTTGTTGTTTTTTCCTATACAGACTAACTTGGCTACCCCCTGACTGAAGTTACAAGAGATAGGTAACTGTTTTTTCCCATTCCCCAGAATAAGTCCATAGGCTTCATAGCCAAATGTACCAAAATCCTTTTCTCTTGCCACTGTCCAGCCACCTACAGCCTTTGTGCATTGTGAATGTGCCTCTTACAAGCATGGCATTGCCCTAACACTGGACAATAAGAAGGCTGGAGGGGAGGTTCCCCTATCTAAATACCTCTCCATGCAAGTCTGGCAGACTTATGTAGAACAGTTAAGTAGATACAAGTAAGTGTATGGTTGTTTGTGTGCTACTCTGGGTGACATAGTTCTAAAGTTGCTTCTAAATTGGTGGTAGTGCAGCCGATGAGACAGCTGAAAGTACTGAGGTTGGACTAGACTACAGAAACTGCCAAACTGGCGTGGAGTCTTCCTATGTTTGCAAGGGGTGATTAGGTTAAACTCAGCCTGCAGACAGCATCAGCCCTGTGGAGCAGTGTGTTGCTCAGTCTGACTCAGGAAAGAGTTCTCACCTTGGTTAATGTTTGGATTAGTGATAGTTAACTGACTGGTGCTGACTTGTTCCAGGTCACTTGAGAGAAGCGCCTTCCCCTCTCATGATGCATTCCCCGCAGATGCCCCAGTTCCAAGGTCTGGGCCACCAGTCACCACCTCAGCAAAATATCCAGCCGAAAAAACAGGTAAAAGAACGCTTAGTCTGAACGTGGGGTCCCAAGGGCTTCCTGTCAAAGCACAAGGTTCCCAACCTGTGTGGGTAGCGTGAGCACATGCCCACAGCAGTGGACACTCCATAAGAATGCATCAGAGGCTAGGCGAGTCCTATTGTGGGACCTTCATGGTGGACTGTTCAGGATGCTATTGACTCTGTGGCTGTGGGATGGAGTTACATCAAGGAAGGTGTTTGGATGATGACTGACCCATCTCAATGTGTTAACATGGCAGGAGCTGAGAGCACCCTCTGTTGTGCAATCCCAGCCTATGGCAGCAAAGGAAGAGAAGATGCATTCACCGGTCATTCGAAATGAAACCTTCAGCCCCACATTGCGACAAGAACCTCCCAAGCACCCAGAGAGCATCAAACCGCCAGCACATATCCAGCAAAGTGAGTTGGAACCCCTGTTCTTGTTAGTGTTGAAATGTGTGTTCTGGGTGTAACATAAGCTAATCTGTTTCCCTTTGAAGGCTGAGAAGAAAAAATGGACTGATCATCACTGTGAAAGCCTGAGTCTACACTTTGGACTATTAGCCTGCCCTCTACAGTGGGAAATAAAAGGGCAAGATTGTTCCCTGAATGTGCTAGAAAACTCAGACAGTTGCAGGAATATTTTTTTTATCCTTACGGTGTTGTTTCAGGAACAGAAATGAAACCAATGGAGGGTGGGCGTCCTGTAATCAGACCTCCTGAGCAGAATGTGCCGCCACCTGGAATACAGGAAAAAGACAGACAAAAGCAGGAACTGAAAACACCTGTCGCTCCTAAAAAGGTAACAGTTTGTCATACCTGGTTGTGGTCAGTTTGAAGGAAGGGGCTGTTTAGTGGCCTGGTTTGACCTGCCCACACTCCAGTATTTGGCATATGTCCTTTGTCAGAATGGGGCACAGAAACACTGAGCTACTGGAAACTGAACTCAGTGTAAAGCCCTTAACAATTCTAGGCCAAAGTTGTTCCTTCTCTAATGGTTTGATATGATCTGCTCAGCAAAGCCCCTTAAGCTCTTCTACTTAGGACACAGGTTGGGGTGCCTTGGAGCAGACTTAACCCAATGTCTTATCCCAGATAGAGCAGACCTGTTCCTTCATGCTAGGAAGGGGCTCACCAGAGTAAGCTAGCATTAGTGTTTGCTCCTCTGATGCTGTGTCCTGCAATGGTTTTTGAGCGATGAGATTAGTACTTGATATTCTGAATGTAAAGTAAGATGCCAGCTAAATTAGGGATGTGAACAACTAATCGACTATCTTATAAGCAAATGCTTATCGGATAGTCAACACACTAGTCGACTACTCGCTCCCCCCCCCCCCCTTGCTGCCTTTATCAGAAAGAGGCAGTGGGGAGAGGAGGAGAAGGGGGGCTTAAAAGTGGCAGCACTGAGTGGAGCCCGGGGTCAGCTGGGGACTTCCCTGCTAACCCTCGGCTCCATATTGGTGCTGCCGCTTTGAAACGCTGCAGGGAGCATGGGGCCAGTGCTGGCCCCGTGCTCCCCACAGCACTTTCACCTTTGAAGTGTACTATTGCTACACTTCAAAGGCAAAGGCACTCTTATCAACTAATCAAATAGTTGATGCAATTGTACTCAATTAGCTGATTAATCTATATTTAACATTCCTAAACTGAATAGCAGCAAAAGTCAAAGCGCACTCACAGTATGCTCTTCTGTGACAAAGGAAAAAGTTGGAAAGTCCTTTAGCTGTGAATAAATAGGCACTAGTTCCTTGCACTGGGTCATGGGAAATGTGCCTGGTGTCCATTTTTGGACCTTGCCCTTCCCATCATTTGGAAAGGGTGTTCGTGTTTCCTTCTTATCACTGGTGTCCAAGTTCGTGATATGTGCTGTTTGGGTTGGGTGCAGAAAATGGCTACAGTGGATGCATTCTGCTATCAGCAGAGGGCTATCCTGGCCCCCTTGCAAGGGTAGAGCAACTCTGTGTGCCATAGAGCCAGTAAGCACAGAGCTGTTCTAAAATATACTGGTGTGAGGTAAGAGTATGTCTACGCTACGGCGTTAATTCAAGTTAACTTAATCCAAAATAGTTAATTTGAATTAAGCTAATTCAAAATAACGCATCTATACACAAAACCTATTTCAAAATAGCGCGTCCATACTGAGTGGACCCTGAACCAAAGTTAAGGCTGGCCAGAACCAGTGCCAGCAGGGCATCAGGTTAGGACTTAGTATGTGGGGCTGCTGCCCGAGGCTCACTGAGCTCCATGCTTAAAGGGGCCCTGCCCCCACCCCGGACAGAAAGTTCTCAGAGTTCCCTGCTTGCTTGTCTACCTCGATGAAGGACAGCAAAGCAGTCCTGTCTTGGAGTGCCCTGAGTGCCCACACTCGGGACACCACAGCACTCAGCCACATGGAGCCAGAGCTGCCCCAGGGCCCGCTGGTGCATCTCGTGGGGTCGTCGCCATCAGGCCGGCTGCACTTGCTGCAGGCTGCCATCTGGGGGGTCCATCGGGGTGCTGTCAGAATCCAGGAGGTCCTGCAGGAGAGCGTCCACCCCGAGGAGCCCTCAGAGCCACCCCGGTCCTCCCCACCAGGGGCTCGTGCCCCATTCCTCCCTCACATCCTTCCACTTACCCCTCCCTAGCCCCCCTTCCTGATGTCAAACAAAAGATACGTATGTTCAAAAATAGAAACTGGGTTTATTGAACAAAACGGGGGGGATGAACTTCTGTGGAGACTGGGAAAAGGAAGTGTGAGAGGGGAAGTAAGAGGGTGGGAGAGGGGAGGGGGAAACCTGGGAGGAGGGAGCTGGAAGGGGGACACAAGGGGAAGAAGGGGGAGGGGAAGCTCAGGGCCCAGGGTTGGGGGTCTCACCGGACCAACTTGATTTTCATGCAAACCTGCTCCTGGGTTCGCATGTGGCCTTTGGTGGCCAGGCTGGCAGCTATCCTGCCATAGACAGCCACGTTCTTCCGTCTAGTGCAGAGATCATGGACGTTGGGGGCATCCCCCCCCCCCAAACCTGAGTAAGGTCCATGATCTCCACCCTGCACCAGGAAGGCGCCCGCCTTTTCCAGCCCCTGTCAGGCTCCTGGGAGCTGGCAGACTGCTCCTGGGGAGCAGTGGAGGGCTGGCTGCCAGTGGCTTGCTGGCTCATGTTTTGGGGCCACTGGGTCAGGGGCCCCTGTGGCCACTGCTGGCTCTGGGCTGCCAGGCTTGGAGCTGGAACAGGCACTGTGGCCAGGATCTACCCCTTTAATGGCTCCGGGGATGGGGGAGAGGAGAGGTAAGTTTTCCTGTTTGTGCCCAGAGTGGCCACCAGGGCTCCCTGGCAAGGGCTGGAGGCCCCCTATTTCGAATTAAGTGTCTACACAGTATTTAATTCAAAATTGCTATTTCGAATTTGGTGTTACTCCTCGTAGAATGAGGTTTACCAAATTCGAATTAGCACTCCGCTATTTCGAATTAATTTCGAAATAGAGGTTTGCATGTATAGATGCTCTTAAAGTTAATTCGAAATAATGGCTGTTATTTTGAATTCTCTTTGCAGTGTAGACATACCCTAATAGCTTTTAGTGAACCAGCTTCTGTGGGTGGAAGGTGCAGGCTTTCAAGTTTCACGGAGCTCTTCAGGCCTGGAGAAGGAAATCAGACTTCTTTCTTCCTCAGAGAGAGAATAGAGCTCTGAAGTTTGAAAGCTTATACCTTCCAGCAGCAGAAGTGGTCTAATACAATGGATTACCTCATTTCCTGGGGCCAACATGGCTATTACAGCACTTAAAATACTGTTAAATAGGCACATCTAGTCACAGCTTGGGGTCTGGGAAAACCAATGTGAGGCTCTGTGGTCAACTGTTTTCTCTCCAGTGTCTCCATTTCTGAACTGATGAGATACCTGCCCTCCCTTTCAAAGGGGAAGGATTGTTTGTGAAGTGTTTGGAGATATCCCCATTATTCCCATTATCAAGGTGTAATGACTGGCTGCTTGGCAGCTAAAGATTGACATTGCCTTCAGTGTATCTTAACTCATATTTGTATGGATGCCAGAATTAGGGTTGTAAACATTTAAATAGTTAATCAGTTACTCAGAAAGCATTAGCCTTACCGGCATGCTTACGGGGTAACTGGTTAACTGGAGGCCTGACTGACAGGAGTAGCCACTCCGCACCCATGGCTGCCTGACTGGCAGGACCCCAGCTGCAGCAGGGCTGGAGCAGCCCCAACAGCCCATGGTTTACATCCCTAGCTGGAATCTCCTTGGAGTCATAGCTCAAGGATCAGTCCATATAATAATTTATCCAGCTTTCCCTGAGACCTCTTGGTTGACAGAGCATCCAAGAGTTGGGGGCTGGAGAGCACTTTTATCCTTGCTGATTCGTGAAGATTTGAGCCAATTTTTGAATGTAAAAGTGATAGTTCGAAGACAGCGTGGTATTGGTGAGTGAAATGAGCATAACTGAGAGGTGGCTTCTGTCTACAGATCTGGAACAGCTTGGGCACAACAGGGCAACCATCTCCCACCTGTGTTCCTCGCTCTAATGTGTGTGGGAATGGAGCTTAGTCTATGTGGCCCATTCAGCCAGAACCATCCTTAGGATTAATTGGTCTCTACGCTAGGGATGTTAGATATTGTTTAATAATTGTGTAACTGCACCAAACATCTTAGTGGTTAGACAATTATTCAGTGGTCCCCAGGGGCGGGGCCAGCAGCCAGTGCACTTCCAGGGAGCCCCGTGCCACCCCACACTACTGCCTCTGTATCAGAGGAATGGCCCCCGCCTGCTGACTCTAATACAAAGGCAGCAGTGCACAGCAGAAGCAAGCTCTATCCACAGGAGGCCCAAGCTCCCCACAGACCGAGGCTGCTCCGCCATCCCATGGAGGCAGCATGGGAGAGGGGTGTAGTTTGGATTAACCAATAAACCCTAGCTTGTCATTTAATCATTTACATGACTATACGCTAACATCCCTACCCTACGCAGTACTATTAAATTGGTGCCCCTATGCCTGACAGCAACCTGGGGGAGGTTGGAAGGGATGATGATTTTTTAGAGATGTGATTTTTTTTTTTTAAATCTTCAGCAACTCACTAATGAAATATTTTTAAAACAAATTTTAAACTGAGGTCATGTGGATTAATAGTACATTCAGAAACTGACAGTCTATACCGTTGGTTGGCAAATGCCTGTTAAGTGGCTTCATTTCCACTTGAATAGCTCTTTCACAGTTCAGTGTTCTGCTCATAGCTCTAGCAGACTTTTCCAGGTTTAAGTTAACTATCTCTGAAGAAAGCAGAGCCTCAGAACAGGGATAGGAAGGGGCAGGTGGATGGAATTAAGTCCCAGTGGTGTCTCATACAACTGCATATTCTGTGTATGGGTAAAAACGATTCTGTATTCAGCCCTGTACCTCTGACACCAGTGTCAGCACAGAGGTGGTGATTTGACAGTATTGACACTACAAGCTATAAAGTGAAACCACCAACTTATTGTATACAACCTTCAAATAGTAACAGCATCATCTGCAAGTGATGATCTGTTTCACTGAGGGGTTACATATGTACACCATGTGTTCAGAGTCAGAGAACTTGAAAATAGTGTCTGATCCACACATGTTCTCTGGCTCAACTCAGGCTTTGTCCAAGGTTTTAAAAGGGAGAGGCTGACCTACCACATGGTTCAGGTTGGAACTTTGTGACCTCCTTTCTGGTGCACCTTTAATTAAAATAGTGATACATAGGTTTACCAGTGTTGTGATAGTTTTACCATTTTATTACAATTTGTATTACTTTTTTAGCACTTAGTTAAGATATGATTGGGGTTAGTTCTGGGCTTCAAACTCTGCATCTCCTGCCATCTGCACTTCTTCATCAGTGACAAATGCCAAATCTGTCTGTACTGCTTGGGGGATGCGTGCATCACATCCAGGTGCAGTATTTGCCAATCCTTTCCCAGCCACACCTAACATGGCCAGGCTCTCTGTTTCTGGAAGTACCATACGGAGCTTCCTGTGAGGCCTCGCTCAGACCTTAGCAGGGGAGCTCTCCCTGTATACTGAAGTGAATCAGCAAAGAGCACATGCCTCCCATATCCCATCTACCCTCCCCAAACCCTCCCTCCATGCCCACATACAGCCATGTGCCCGTCCAGCCCCCAACCCATAGGCTCTGCTCCCAGTCTCCTGCCAGTACCGCTCAGACTCCTGCTGCAGTTTCTTGCTTCCCTGGGCCAGTACCAGCAGAACCACCCCCACAAACCCACTAGCAGGGTCTAACTGGGAAATAAGGATGCATACCCATAAGCATGGTACTAAGTCTTCCTCAAAGCAAGTGAATGCTCCTTCCATGAGTTTGAGCCATGGGAATGGAATTCATAGGAAGTCCCATAAGCATGAGATGAAGTCACAGAAGCAATGGAATCCAGCAGTTTCGAGCACCTGTCCAACAGTACTGTCATCACCAGTCCTCCACAAGATTTAGGATTCACCTGTTCTGGGAAAGTCCATGCCTTAAGCACCGACACCATCCCAAGGAAAAGGGAGCCTGTGACACCAGGAAGATTTGAAACCACACCCAATCCCCAGGACATATTCGCCTTGCTGGAGCTGGCCAGTTAGCCCTTCCATCTCTAGAGAGATGGTTTCTCCACCTCAGGATTTGGCCTCCGTATGAGTCCTCTCACAGTATGCTTCAATGGTCTATACTCTTCTGCCAGTTCCAAGGATGGGACCATTTGAACCAGAATCTACCTTCTCTGACAAATTGGAACCAGGAGAGGAACTATCTATGTCCTGTCACCCCTCACATCTTCACAGAGATCACCACATTCATGGCATCCACCATTTCAGTCTCCTCAGAGCCACTGGTACCTCATGTCTTGGGGACACCACAATCTTCCTTGGGCCTGGCCTAATGGCCATACTGGGGACCTTGGTCCCCATCCTTCTTCCCCTCAGAATCAGCCTGATATGAAAGGGAACATTTGCCTGCTTCCTGCTTAAGGACTCCTTCCAGCAAACACTTATGTCTGTTGAGAGAGCAAGAATACTTCCATCTGGTCCTGGCAGTGCTGCCAACGTTGCTAAGTTTTCCCTCTTCATCTCTGGATGAAGCAATGATTGCAGCATCCTCTTCGCCTCTGGATGACTTCAGGCAATTTCAAGGAACTCTTGTGGAGATTTGCAGGGGAATTAAATCCAGGACCTCGAGCATAAGCTGCTTAACATTCTCTATACCTCAGGACCAGCCATAATTGCAATGGCTAGTCTGGTACCTGCATAGGACAGCATAGCATATTTCTCCCTTGTACATGGCTACTCTTGAGAGTCCGAAAAGTCTTAGCAGGAATGTAAGGCACTGTTGCTTAAACTGTGTTCCATGGCACACCAGTGTGCTGCGGAGAGCAACAGAATTCAAAATGACCGCCCTTAAAAGGACAAGCGACCTTTTTTTCCTCAATAACTTCCCCTGACCCTTTTGTTTTCTCAATAACTTTCCCCCCAACTCTTTTTTCCCCCAACCTTTTTTTTTTTTCTCTCTCTCTCTCTCTGTCTCTAGTTGTCCAGACAGCCAAGCAACAGCACTCTCAATGTACACCTGCTGATAAGGAGGGCTAATGTTTGGACCTTTTTGGATGCAGGATATTTTCCTTAGCCTTCAATTCTGTGTGGTGAATTCTCAGGAATTTAAACTGCAGAGCCACAGCAGGACCCCTTATTGACTAATCATGTAGTTACCCACATTATTAATCAGTTACCCGCTTCCTAACATCCTTAATCCAAAAAACCCTAAATGGTCTGATAGCGCTTTATAGACTTAACAAAACACGGTATCATGAGCTTTCGTGGGCACAGCCCACTTCTTCAGATGACCAGAGTTATGAGTTTCGGATGTGTACACCCAAAATAAATAGGAGAGGGGAAGGAGGGAGGAGGGAGGGAAAAAAGGGAGGCGGGTGGCAGACAGAGAGCATCAATCTTCAAATACTTACTGATGCTCTCTATCTGCCTTTTTCTTCCCTCTCCCCTCCCCTCCCCCTCTACTATTTATTTTGGGTGTACACATCCTAAACTCAAAACTCCAGTCATCTGAAGAAGTGGGCTGTGCCCACGAAAGCTCATGATACCATCTACATGTTTTGTTAGTCTATAAAGTGCTACCAGGCCATTTGTTGTTTTTTTTTCTGTAACATACTAACTCTGCTACCCCCTGAAGTTCCTTAATCCATTTATTCACCAAACCATCACTCCCTGGATTTCATGGTCTCATCCCTCCAATAATGGTCAGAGCCATGCCATATAGGCATGGGAGTTCTCCCAGAGAAAACTGTCCTCACCAGTGCATACTTGGATAGGCTGAAGAGCCCACATGGGAGCACATGACACTGGGCATGTGGTCTCCCCAAGAATCCAGGATGCACATAAATATTCTAGAATTCTGAGCTGTAAGAAAGACACGCCAATCCCTGGTCCCTGGCCAGACCCCTATCCAGCATCCTGGCCAGACACCAACCAGCCCCTGTCTTGTGGCCAGACACTCACCAACATCCTGCCCCTGACCAGACACCCACCAGCACCTTGGTCCTGCCCCTGGCCAGACACCTACCCCCAGCTTTTCCATCCAGTTTCTGCACCCCCATTCCTATCCCACTTACTGGCAGCCTGGACCCACACACTGGATCCCTCATTTTTGGTCCCACCTCAGAGTGTAGAGGGGCCCACAGATACAACTAACCCTGGAACTAAGAAAAGTTAATCTGGCCTCAGGCCTCAAACTTCAGTCCTACCTCCTGTCTCCCCCTCCATCCCTCTCCTCTCCCCCATGGAGCTGGAGTGCTAGGGGAGTGAACTGTCTCAGTTGGGGCTACATCAGTGATGCTTGGGGGGTTTTGGAAGGGTTGTTCTTTTGCATCTCTTTTGTGTGGTCCCCGACAGATTTTTCTGTGGGTCAGTGATTACTGACCCAAAACACGTTCCCCGCCCCTTCCATAAATAAAGACAATGCTGAAACATTTTATGTTTGACATATTTGATTTAAAAATGAAGCCGGTCCAAGCCCCCATCTGCTGCAGCATCATAACACTCCTGCACTCACACTCCGACCTCAATCCTGTGTCTGTCATACACCAGAACCCCCTGTCCTGATCCCTTCACATCCTCAAACTTCTGCACTCCTCAGTCTTCTGCCACAACACTCCTGCACTATCCACACACTGTAAATCTGTGTCCTGAGCCCATCATACTTCTAAACTTCCTGTCCTGAGTTCCTCATGCACCCCAATCCAAACTCCTGCACCCTCACATCCACTAAATCCTTAGTTCGAATTACCTGTTACACCTCATTCCAGGTGTGAAGAAGAACTTTCTTTTATTAGTTTTAAACCTGTTACCCATTAATTTTATTTGGTGTCCTCTAGTTCTTCTATCATGGGAACTAATAAATAACTTTTCTTTATCCTCCCTCTCCACACCACTCATGATTTTATAGACCTCTATCATATCCCCCCTCAGTCTCCTCTTCTCTAAACTGAAAAGTCCTAGTTGCTTTAACCTCTCTTCATATGGGACCCATTCCAAACCCATAATCATTTTAATTGCCCTTTTCTGAACCCTTTCCGAGGCCAAAATATCTTTTTTGAGGTGGGGAGACCACATCTGTACACATTATTCAAGATGTGGGCGTACCATAGTTTTATACAGGGGCAGTAAGATATTCTGTGTCTTATTTTCTATCCCTTTCTTAATAATTCCTAGCATCCTATTTGCCTTTTTGACCACCACTTCACACTGTGTGGAAGTTTTCAGAGAACTATCCACGATAACTCCCAAGATCTCTTTCCTGATTTGTCATAGCCAAATTAGCCCCCATCAAACTGTACGTAGAGTTGGGGTTATTTTTCCCGATGTGCATTACTTTACACTTATCCACATTAAATTTCATTTGCCGTTTTGTTTCCCAGTCACTCAGTTTGGTGAGATCTTTTTGGAGTCTCTCACAGTCTGCTTCTGTCTTGACTATCCTAAACAGTTTGGTATCATCCACAAACTTTACCACCTCACTGCTTACCCCTTTCTCGAGATCATTTATGAATAAGTTAAAAAGGATTGGTTCCAGGACTGACCCTTGGGGGACACCACTAGTTACCCCTCTCCATTCTGAAAATTTACCGTTTATTCCTACCTTTTGTTTCCTGTCTTTTACCCAGTTCTCAGTCCAAGAAAGGACCTTCCTTCCCTCTTATCCCATGGCCATGTAATTTACACAAGAGCCTTTGGTGAGGAACCTTGTCAAAGGCTTTCTGAACATCTAAGTATACTATATGTACTGGACCCCCCTTGTCTGCATGTTTGTTAACCCCTTCAAAGAACTCTAATAGATTTGTAAGACATAATTTCCCTTTACAGAAACCATGTTGACTTTTGTCCAACAAATTATGTTCTTCTACATATCTCACAATTTTATTCTTTACTATTGTTTCAACTAATTTGCCTGGTACTGAAGTTAGACTTACCGGTCTGTAATTGCCAGGATCGCCTCGAAGAGCCCTTTTTAAATATTGGTGTCACGTTGGCTACCTTCCAGTCATTAGGTACGAAGCTGATTTAAAGGATAGGTTACAAACCACAGATAATAGTTTAGCAATTTCCCATTTTAGTTCTTTTAGAACTCTTGGATGAATGCCATCCGGTCCCGGAGATTTGTTAACATTAAGTTTTTCTATTTGTTCCAAAACCTCCTCTAATGACACTTCAATCCGGGACAGTTCCTCAGATTCATCACCCACAAAGGACGGTGCAGATTTGGGAATCTTCCTAATGTCTTCAGCCATGAAGACTGAAGCAAAGAAATCATTTAGTTTATCCGCAATGGCTTTATCGTCCTTGATTTCTCCTTTTATATCTCGATCATCTAGGGGACCTGCAGGTTTTTTAGCAGGCTTCCTGCTTCTAATGTACTTAAAAAACATGTTGTTATTTCTTTGCGAGTTTTTGGCTAGCTGTTCCTCAAAATCTTTTTTTGCTTTTCTTATTACATGTTTACAATTGATTTGACAGTGTTTATGTTCCTTTCTATTTATCTCACTAGGATTGGACTTCCACTTCTTAAAAGATGCCTTTTTGTCCCTCACTGCTTCTTTTACATGGTTGTTAAGCCATGGTGGCTCTTTTAAGTACTTCTACTATGTTTTTTTAATTCGGGGTATACATTTAAATTGGGCCTCTATTATGGTATCTTTGAAAAGTGTCCATGCAGCTTGCAGGGATTTGGCTCTAGTCATTGTGCCTTTTAATTTCTGTTTAACTAACCTCCTCATTTTTGCGTAATTCCACTTTTTGAAATTAAATGCCAGAGTGCTGGACTGCTGAGGTGTTCTTCCCACCACAGGAATGTTAAATGTTATTATATTATGATCACTATTCCCAAGCGGTCCTGCAACGGTTATCTCCTGGACTTTATCCTGAGCTCCACTCAGGACTAAATCAAGAATTGCCTCTCCCCTTGTGGGTTCCTGTACCAGCTGCTCCAAAAAGCAGTCATTTAAGCTATTGAGAAATTTTATCTCTGCTTCTCTTCCTGAAGTGACATGTATCCAGTCAATATGGGGATAATTAAAATCTCCCATTATTATAGAGTTCTTTATTTTGGTAGCCTCTCTAATCTCCCTCAGCATTTCAATATCAGTATCGCTGTCCTGGTCAGGTGGTCGGTAATATATCCCTACTGCTAATTTCTTATTATTGGAGCATGGAATTACTATCCATAGCGATTCTATTGAACATGTTAATTCATTTAATATTTTTATTTCATTTGATTCTACATTATCTTTCACATACAGTGCCACTCTTCCACCCACCTGGCCTGCTCTATCCTTTTGATATATTTTATATCCCGGTATGATTGTGTCCCACAGATTTTCCTCATTCCACCAGGTTTCAGTGATGCCTATTATGTCAATCTCCTCCTTTAATATGAGGTACTCTAGTTCACCCATCTTATTAGTCAGACTCCTAGCATTTGTGTAGAAGGACTTTAGAAATTTGCCACTGCTTATTTGTCTGCCCTTCCCTGATGCATTGGATTCCTTTATATGCAGTTGTTTGTCTGCTCTGGCCCATGGTTTGTCCTCTCCCCTCCTCTCTTTCTGACTACAGCTTAGAGAATCTCTATCAATGGATTCTCCTCTTAAGAGAAGTCTCCATCCGATTTACTGCATCTCTGCACCAATCGGCTTTCCCTTATCTCTTAGTTTAAAAACTGCTCTTTTTATTGTTTAGTGCCAGCAGTCTCGTTCCACCTTGGTTTAGGTGGAGCCCATCCTTCCTGTATAGGCTCCCCCTCTCCCAAAAGTATCCCCAGTTCCTAATAAATCCAAACCCCTCTTCCCTACACCATTGTCTCATCCACGCATTGAGACTCTGAAGCTCTGCCTGCCTACCTGGCCCTGCGCGTGGAACTGGAAGCATTTCCGAGAATGCCACCATAGAGGTCTTGGATTTCAGTCTCTTTCCTAGCAACCTAAATTTGGCCTCCAGGACATCTCTCCTACCCTTCCTACATCATTGGTACCTACATGTACCACGACAACGGGCTCCTCCCCAGCACTACACATAAGTCTATCTAGATGCTTTGAAAGATCTGCAACCTTTGCACCAGGCAGACAAGTGACCATACGGTTCTCCTGGTCATCACAAACCCAACTATCTATGTTTCTAACAATCGAATCACCCACTACAAACACCTGCCTCTTCCTAACTGGCATCCCCTCCCCCTCAGAGGAATCCTCAGTGCGAGAGGATACTGCAACATTCTCTGGAAGGAGGGTCCCAACTACGGGATGGTTTCCCTCTGTTCCCATTGAATGCTCTGTTCCCTTGAGACTTTCATCCTCTTTAAGAGCACTGGGGCTCTCAGATTGGAGGTGGGACAGTGCTACAGTGTCCCGGAAAGTCTCATCAACATATCTCTCTACCTTCCTTAGCTCCTCCAGTTCAGCCACCCTGGCCGAACTCGGTCTCTGAGGGCCAGGAGCTCCTTACAAGGGCCAGGAGCTCCCACAGGGCAGGTATTCATATATGTTATACCTGACTCAATAAACAGGATAGTCCCCACTCTGCTGCTGGGCTTCTGTCTCCATTTTTTTATGAACAAGTTTAAGTATAAACTCGGCTTATTAAATGTCTGGAATATAGATTATTATAAAAGTTAGGTTTAAAGAAGGTCAGGAGTCCTGGCACCCTCTAACCTCCCCCTCTAAACTCCCTCTCCAAACTCCCTGTTAACTGCTCCTGGTCGCTGACTCACAGGCTTATCAAGCCCTGGTAGCCCCTCCCCCTGACTGAGGCTCAGCCAATTAACAGAGGCTTCTAGATTTCAAACCTTTTAGAAGCTCCTTCTAAAAAACAAACAAACAAACCAAACAAACACAAGCTCAGCACATAGCAAATAACCCCCCCCCCCACACACACACACTCTCACACACTACAGACGAGAGGGAGTTTAGGGTGGGAAGACGTGTATCCCCCCTCACATCTTCCCTCTCCTCCAGCCTCGCTCCCCTAAGCCCCATGATCCCCTGCATTGCCCCATGCCCCTCATTGCAACCCCTGCCCCCACATCCTTTTGCCCCCAGCAAACTCACCAGCAGGGCAGCAGCGCTAGAGGAGCAGTGCTGAGGAAGGGGAGGGGAGAGTGTGCAGGCTCTCAGGACCAGCCTTTTGCCTGCATTTTTCAGCTCCGGGACTGCCCAGGGCTGGCTCCAGTCTGGCTGCATGCCCCTGTACACAGCCCACGAGGAGCAGCGTGGTGCAACTCAGGCCCCAGCACGCCACATGTGCCAGCTGTCCAGCCCCACCGCCTCCTAAAGCAAGAGGCAGCCTGAAGGATGCATGCGCGATCCTCTCCCGCCCCCCTCTGCAGCTGCATGGCTGAGGCTTGAGCCGCGTCATGGGCTCCCTCTGTCTGTATTCCACTTGGTCCCTGTCGGTATTCCACTTCCTACCCTCCTTCCTCTCAGCAGTGGATCTGATTTGCACTTGTAGCCATAGGGAGAAGTAAAATGGAATTTCAATGGGTAACATTCGCCAATCTGACTAGAAGGTTCTAGGTTTGACCTCTGTACCCCAGGTTACAATATATGAGAACTATGGAGTTCTATTTCTGGAGGTGGATCTGGGGGTCCACAATAGCAGCCACACTCACAATGATAATATCATCAAACTTGTTTTAATTTGGTGATCGGTATTAAGATGGCAAACAGAACAAAGCATATAGTACCTGTTACACTGATTAATTAAATCACCTCTGAGGGTAACATTAACAAAAATCAGGTTCTATAATTTGTGCTTAACTCAGTATACAGATACAATTACCTAATATAATGTCATACTTACATCCCCTTCTCCCAGAAGACTGGGTGTGGAAGGACCAGCCTCCCTCCGCTTGTGGAAAACTTAGATGCAAAGACTAAGACAGAATAAGTAAAGTAAAGCAAAGAGTTTAAATGAAAGGACGAAGTACTTGATTGAGGAAGAAGAGTTTGTTCTTGAGCCCCAAGCTTCCTTATCCCCAGTTTTTATCCTTCTTTTTGCATCATTATTGCCTAGCCTACCATGGCCATAAACAGAATTCTGCATCCTAAGATTTTGTGGGTATGTACGCACACTTGACTGGATGGTGATATTGGGACATCTGTTGAATGTGCATGAATTAAATCATCCTGTGCCCCCCTGTACCCATTCCAAGACATGGAAAAAGCAGGAGTTTTGCGGTTAGGTTAATTCAAGATGTGGGTTAACTGGGTCTTACAGATTTGGACATATTTAAGTGTCACAAGATGCTGAGTCGCATACCATCTGTATACTGATCCAACTGAAGATTTTGCCATCGAGTCTTTCATAATTTCTAAAGAGATATTAGGAACAAATCATTTCTAGAAGATACATTCACCAGTACTTATCACGCTACATCACTGCTAAAGCCAACTCGTACAAGATAAGTTAAATGCTGCAGGCCTTTCATTACTGGCATTCCTATTAAAATATAGAAAAAGGAATATGATAGGATAAGATATAGCTTAGGCTACACATAGAAGAAGGAACTGGTGACATGGCTGGTCCACCTCATCCTTTATTACATCAGCTGGAAATACAAGGTAAACCAGGGTGTATGCCTGGACCACTGCACACTACTTTCAATTATCCAACTCTGGGTGCACGTGTAACCCCTCAATGTAATATAAATAGGAACCGTGCATCTCAAAGAACCTCCAGTTACAAATAAGTAACTTCGTCTCTCAGTAGCTTTCTGTCAATGATGGATTGAAACAGGTCACAAGCACTGAAGGTTGTGTGTCCCCTTCAGCAAATGATTTTGGGAGGGCTCTGTTGCCTCTTACTATGACTTTGAGCTCAACTATAATACCTTGCTAGTGCAAGGTATAATACCTTAGTAGGTTCATGACAGACTCATCATGCTACTGTGTGCTATTAACATTAGCTGGGAGGCTTTCTCTGCTAATTATGGCCCCCTTCATCACTAACACTGCTTTCTTGACTTCACAGGATCTCAAGATAAAGAACATGGGCTCGTGGGCAAGCTTGGTCCAGAAACCCACCACCACTCCAACCTCCACAGCAAAGTCCTCCAGCGACAGCTTTGAGCATTTCAAGAGGGCAGCGCGGGAGAAGGAGGAGCGGGAGAAGGCACTCAAAGCTCAGGCAGAACAGGTGGAAAAGGAAAAGGAGCGGCTGAGGCGGGAGCAGGAGAGGATGAGGTGAGAGGCCTGCACATCTATATCTCATTGCTCCTAAAGCTCATCTCCCCAAAGTACCAAGGTATTGTGAATGGGGCTGTTTTCACATTGGGAACAGTCACTTCTCTATCCTGCTCTTTGCATTACTTGTCAGGTTGGGGCCTTGGAGCCACTGCTCATTCTTTGGAAACCGGTTGATCCTGCTGCAAAACCTAAGATGGGGAGAGTAGGGACTGCCCCTTCTGCCTTTTGGAGGGGTATAGCCCTGTTGTCCAGACCACCTTTTCTCTAGCTCCCTCAGGTTACACTTGGGCTTGGTAGGCTTAGATGCATGGCAGCACTTACATGCTGCAGTGCAGGAACTCTGAGCGTAATCAGCGTGTGTCTCCGCTTCTATGGCAGGCTCATGAAGAGATGTGCTCCTTGCCCACTCAGCAGCCAGCGCAAGTTGTAGAGCTCCAGCGTCATGCTCTGTTCATGGTTCACACCACTGATGTATTTGGGTGTGTTGCTGGGTAACAGCTGCTGCTGTTGCCTTCTCTAGCTGACTAACAGTACTGTTAGATAGGAAGCAATTTGAGCAAGGATCTCTCAGTGCTAAGCACTGTTCATTCTAGAGCGTGGGGCATTGCAAAATGGGTTAGCTTGGCTGTGCAGCAAACTCTGTGGAGAAACCCCTTAGCTGCCTGTTCTCCAACTGGGAGATTGCTGTGGGAGACAGCTAGACACATGGTGTAATGTCATGTCATCATGTAATGGGTATAATGTAATGTGAGCCCTTTCATCAGAGAATTCACTTGGTCAGTGATTGCTGGAGTTCCCACAGAAAGATTATGGGATCACATTGGGGGAGCATCCACAAGATGCTCTTAAAGTACAGGTCACACTAGGAACAAATCTGAAACAGGAAAATCCAAGACATCCCTTCCCCGTCTAGAATGGGTTTTTCTGAAATAGCCCTTCGTCATATCCCTGATGAGCCAGAGCCAGGTATGGAAGAGGGACCCAGCAGTACCCCCAGAGAGCTGTATTAGACACTGCCATGCCTGATGGAGGTACACAAAGCACCACACCATTCCACTGACACTCTTGGGTCTTGGCAGAAGTCGCGATGATGAGGACGCCCTGGAGCAAGCTCGCAGAGTTCAGGAAGAAGTTCGAAGACGCCAGGAGCAGCAGCAGCAACAGCAGCAGCAGCACCATCAGCAGCAGCAGCAGCAACAGCAGCAACAGCAGCAACAGCAACAGGTGTCTGCTGCAGCCTCTGCGCCCCAAGCACAGAGCTCTCAGCCACAGTCCTCCCAGTCCATGCTGGATCAGCAGAGAGAGATGGCCAGAAAGCGGGAGCAGGAGCGAAGGCGCAGGGAGGCGGTGAGTGGTATTCGGGGGGGGGGTCTCTTTGAGGCAGATGTTCAGGCAATAAGCTGAGAGACAGAATATCACTCTGCAGTTTAATTTGATAGTTCTAGAGCATGCTGGTTTATTGGCAGGGTTCACAAGCTGGCCAGAGCGCTTTCGCTGGGATGCTGGTGCCTTGGTGACCTAAGTGAATACTTCCAAATTCAACAGATTGGCAGGCAGCTGAGCCCAGAGACTTAGGTCCTGTTCTGTCGGGCAAATAGAGTCTAGAAAACTCTAGTAAAAAGTTTAGGTAACCCAGCAAAATTCCTGGCCTCTAGTGCCACTCATTGGCAGCATCCTTGCTATGTGTTCCTCTGAGCATCAACCCTGCATCCTTTATAATTGTACTATCTCCTCTCCCCCTGCAGATGGCAGCTACTATTGACATGAATTTCCAGAGCGATTTGTTGGCAATATTCGAAGAGAATCTTTTCTAATAACGCCTGGTTTTCTTCTCCTGACTCTTTAATTTCCCGGCGAATCTTTGACTCTCCATAGTGTTAACGGCGGCTGGGAGGGGGAGCGTTCCTGCAGCCCTTCTGCATGTCATGACCATTGCGGATCTTTCAGTCAAGGCCTCAGAAGGATCAGCAGAGTCTGCCTTACAGTTTGACTTTTGCCCCCCCTCACACACTGAAGAAAGACCGACCAAGACAAGCCAACTACATACTAGGTTTGATTGGACATGCAGCTGCTGGGAAGGGTGCCCTGATCACTTGACATTCTCTATGCCAAACGTATTCACAGTATATCCAGGACTTCAAGTTCTCCACACCTTTTCAGTCCATAAAGGTTCTGAGTTACAGAATGTCTATGAATAAACAGTGCTGTGTCATGACAGCACAAGATGCTCTTCACTGCATATGGAAGAATCCTGACAAGAATGGGAGACCTGGGATCCAGCTGGGAAAATACACAAGCTGTTTTGGTCCTTTCATCACTGGCTTTGCCTTTAACTTAACTTCCCACAAGCCTTTAGCTGGGAGCCATTCTCTGTAAGTGTTCACTTGTGAAAAAGGGAATAGTTCAGTGGAGGTGTCAAGTGTAACCAGCCATTTGAGTGAGATTTTGTTTTAGCATTGTGTGGCGCTCCGGGACCTGGGGCTAGACTACCAACCAAAGTCAGTTTCTTTCAGTCTGTTTTTTTTCCTCCAGGCAGTTTGGCACTGCTCAATTCTTTACTGGGTATTAACTGTCTCTCCATTAGAGAGTGGAGTGGGGAAACCAGTAACACCAGGGGAAAATACCACCCTGTCACTAGTGTTTGACCGTGGCTGTATTGTATAGTGACTATAGTTGGCATATATTTGTTTGAGGTTTTTGGTGAGCCACCAAACTCAGTGTAAAAACACTGCTTATATTTTGCTCAGTTTCAAACTTTTAGTCAATTTTTAACTGTAAAACCAGAAAACTGCATTTTGGGTTTTTTAAATGTCATAAAATATGGTAAAGATAAAGTTTTTATACCTAAAAGGAGTGGTTGGGAGGTGGGCAGGTGGAGGCAGCAGTTTTTGAAAGGCTCCTTCCACCACCTGTCAAAAAATCTCATTCACTACCAGCAGGCGCTTTCCCATGCACCGTCAGTGTGTGTTCTTTTAATTTTATTCTTTAAACTGTTAAAACGTTATGTGCCATAAATACCCACTATACAGTACAATACTGGTGTGTCAGTATTGAGCGAGCGCTGGAGTAATTGACGGCTTTACTTTAATACGGTGAATATGCATTTGGTCTGTACTGATCATGGAATAAACTCGTCTCTTTTTTTTTAAAAGCTGGTGTCGTACTGACATTTCTTTGAATCCTTTTGTGATGAAGTTGTTTAGAACGGTGAGGATTGCTGAGGAACACTTGTCCCTGTCTCCTGACTGTACTCGAGAGCACAGGAAGGAATACTGGCACTCCTGTCCCCATCCTGAGGGAAGCTTGTCCCAGATAGCCAATGTGCATCCTTCCTCCCCAGTGAAGGCCAGAATTGCTACCATGCTTTAGGGCACCATGGTCCTGGACAAGGTATAGAGAGACTTGTCTTATGTGAAGGCTTCATTCTGCTTTTGACACCCCCTCCCCTCCCCCCCTCCCCCCCCCCCACACACACTAAAGGGTGCATCAGGACACCAAGCACTGACACCCACAGCACATCAGGCAGCCAGCACAGTCTCTTCCTGGCTTCTGAGATTGTGACGCAAATGTAGCTGTACACTATGTTAAGCAAGCACAAGGGCATGCCTAACTCCAGAGGTGACGTTTGTCCCACTGAATAAAAGCTGGGATTCTCCAAGCCTTGGCCAAGCTAGTCACTTGGAGAGCTGATGGGTTCCGTTGAGAACTTTGTTTTCTGAGGTTTGAATGAGCGGGGTGGAAAGAGGAGCATGAGCAATGGGGTGAGAGGGCCTTGTCTTCACATTCCAGGACCCAGCGTGAAAACTGGGTGCAGGGATCCCTGGGAGGATCTAGTCAGGATGGGGACAGTAGAGTCGCCACTTGGCTGTTGGCTCAGTGACCAAGCAAACATTGAATGCCGCCTCAGGTTGTAGGATTTGACTGTCTGCCCTAAGCTGACTTCAGTGTTTTCTAAGCTACTTTCTTGTCATCCCTTTGAGCTCTCTGCTGCTTGTGGGAGGGAAATCAGTGGAAAAGAAGTTAGTCCAAATAAGTTTCTCTGAGCTAACATGACCAACCTAGCGATGTGTGAGCTTGCTGTGGCTGGGATAATGGGGAGGCTGCAAGAAAAATCTCAAAACCGCTCCCATTAACTTTCCCAAGTCCTTCCCCTCCAATGAAACAACACTTAGGCCAGCATGACAGGTTCCTCCCCAGTCTAGTCTAGTCAGGGATTGAAACTTGTACCAACCCAGAGAATGGTCAGAACACTCAACTTCCTCGTCTCTAGAGATCTTAACCTCTGGATTCCTCACTGCTAGCCAGAGTCCCTGGCAAGCCCAAAGCAGCAGAGTGCCCGGTTTGCCTGGTGATGGTGTGAGGAATGCATCTTGATTCTATCTAATTATCATAGGGAGCTTTTTAACTGCATCAGGTGAGAATCTCTTTGTGTTTTGGAACGTAGAGCCCCACGTTTTCTGTTGGCTAGTTCAGGAAATCTTCCCAGGGAACTGTATCATTAGAACCACTTGGGTCTCTAGTGGAAAGTCCCTGGTCTGGGAGAACCTGCACCAAGAACCTTCATTAGCAGCTGATCCTGCTGCAGCAAAGGAAAACCCCAAAAAGCAGCATCCCTTGCTTGGCAGGATCCCAAGCTGCTGAGTGACAGCTTAGCTTCATCGCTTGGGGGGTTTGTTTAGATGAGATGTGCCAGTGTGGATCTACGAAGGATGGCTGCTATTACCTTTAAAATACAGCTGTAATCTAAAATGTCCAAATGTCCTGTGCTCATGCTGGTGGCCTGGCCAAGGCCAGTGCATACTGGGACTTGTAGTTTGTTTGTGAGCCAAGTCCCCACACCTGTGATAAAAATGGATATAACTGGCTTCATTTTATGCAAATTTGGTACCATACCTATGCTGCAGGCAAATGATTGATAGGGTCTCAGATTAGGCAAAGTGTGAGAAGGTTCTCTGTGCTGAGTCAAGCCAGGGGAATAGGACTTGCTTCATTTTACTCTGATCCCCAAGAATTGGCAGAAGCAAACCCTCATGGCACTGTAGGGCATGGAATAAGCACAAAGAGAGGTAGGGAATGTGCTCTTCCCATGTCCCGGGGGCTAGTAACAGTCACTACTAACTGTCCTGTCCCAGGACTTCAGCGCAGAACAGACCTGTGTGTCGGGCTGTAAATTGCCTCTGGATTTTAGTCTTTTTTTTCAGTTGTGCATTGTGTTGTAAGATTGCAGCTGGGGAAAATCTGAACCGTTGGCTTCTCTTCTAACCTCTTCCACCAATGTCTCTCGAACCTCACACAGAGCTGTGGGGCAAGCTGCTTCCATCTCTCACCCTTCTTGTGCAGTATTCCTCTTTCCAAGCTCTCTCCTCTTCTTATGAAAGCACTTTGGGTGATCATCTCCTCCCTTCTTTAATTTTAAGCTCAGGGTTTTCCGGGTATTTTTAAGTGCACATCCGCTGTAAGAGTGACCACACACACACTCATTGCGATTGTACATAAAATCCACCACATTGCAAACAAGAAAACAAACCAATTGGAAGTGCTGGAACTTCTAAGAGAGCACCCTAGGTTGTAAAATAAAGAAAACAAATATTATATAATTTATATGTATGCAAAGAACAAACTCTCCTGTATCTAGTCAATAGCGATATTAGTCCTTTTTTTAAATGTTCCAACCTTTTTTGCATTTGAAATTTGCCAAACCTTTATCGTCAGTAGTTAATAATTCTGAGTAGCGGTAGCATTTTTTAGACTGGTGGGTTAATCCAAGAGTCTTTCTTTCCCTTGCTCACTTCTGTATTGTTTGCAAATATCTGGAAACGTTTACAGGTTGCATCTACATATTCTGTAACTTTAAATATTTTTTTAAGCTGTACTCTTCTTGTTCTCTTCTGTGCATTTTTTGTTTGTTTTTTACATGTCACCGAATGATGACCATAGCATGGTATCTTTAGCTGGAGAAATGGTTCCTTCAGTTTTTTTTTCTGCCAAAGGTGTGTTTGGGGGTTGGTTGGTTTGTTTGTTTGTTTGTTTGTTTGTTTTTGCTATTCTCTTGTTTTTATTTTTCCTGTTTTACTATGTGTGTTTATAATTGGGTTGTAATTCAGATGATACACTATTTAATTTCCCCCACCCCATCCTCCTTGTGTATGAGTTAACAGTTATGGACATTAGAATGCATCCTCTTGCTATAGAAGTCTAGTCTAAATGATGTAATCCTGGTTATTTTCCCCCCTCTTTAGTCCTGTACAAAAGAATAAGAGAAATGTACAATCCCACTGTACTTTTTGCACGGAACGCTTGGCAAATAATTCTGTCAGTGAATTTGAGACTTGTATTAAACACTTTAGACATTTGTAGAAGGGAATTCATAGAGTTTTCACTTATATACTAAAGGTTTTTTTGTGCGGTTCTCATTGCAAAAATAAACATTTGTACTGAATATAAAGCTAAAACTACTTTGTCTGAAATTGTATCTGGTTTGTGCACTGAGACTGGATTCCACCAAGACTTCAATAGTATTTGGACCCCAGTTGCATACAGGACTTACTGTAGGATTGACACCTTAAGCATCACTTTTTATAGTCTAAAAACTAGCTAGCGTGGCTAAATTGCAACAGTGCCATTGACCTCATTGTTAAAACCCTAACCCAGGAAGCAGGACAAAGTACTGGCTACTCAAACCTGTTTGCTTTCATATGGTCATCCACAGTGCACTGGCCAAGAGTCTTCACAGTGCTCAATGCTTTGGAGGGCCCAACAGCAGACCCCTAGGTCCATGAAAGTGCCAGGAACCCCTCTGAGAAATCTTACTTCTGTAAGGTATGTCAGCCTGGCACCTAAGAGCTGAAATCTCTGGATTGACCCTGACCATCTCCCTCACATGAGCAGTGCAAGCTTCCTGCAGCTCATGGGCCTAAGTGTCTGTGTTTGGGGAATGATGGGATAGTGTATGCAGCAGCTACATTGTGCTCACTGAACGCCTTTCTGAGCAGGTGCTCCGTGGTCCTTCTGATTTCCCTTGTGGAAAATGCCAAATAAGCATCAGCCCCAACACTAGAGCCGAGTTCTTGTGGCTCTGTAAGTGATGCCACCCAGTGAGGCCGCGTGTCTTCCTGCCATGTTACTAACCTCTCTTGACGTCTGAGAACGTGGCAGAGCACATTCGCATACTTGCCTATAGATCTCAAAGCGTCCCACAACAGTGGGTGAGATTTGTTCGCGCCATTGTATGGTGGCCTGAAGGTACCAATTTGAAGTCCATTGTATCAGGCCCTGTGCTCCATTCCAGAGCAGAACCCGGTTCCTCATTCTGCCCTGCATTTCCTATGTAACCTTTTCCAAGCCACGTATGCTGCCTGGCTGTTGCCTCCTCCATGGGCCTGTGCACATCCCTCTGGGCCAAGCGATGCACACTGGCTCTTAGACCATCCTTCCACTTCGGAATAGTTCCACAGGTGGGACTTGCCCTGCACCAAGGGGGCTTCTGCATTAGCCTGATTGTTTAGATGCAATTTTCTGTCAGACATTGGACTGCGGGGTTCCAATGTCATCCAGGGACGCAGCAAGGGAGGGAAGAGGGAAGCACAAACATCAGGCTCACAACACGTTTCATAGGCTTTATCCCAGACAGCACTTTCCCAGTGTGACCACCCTGCTTGGCCGCCCATGATACACATGGGCAGCAAGTTCTATGGCCCCATGATCTCCAGGCACCAGGAATATTCCTAGCCCAAGTCTCAGCTCTACCAAAGTTCATGCAGCTTCCAGCATCTGCACCCCTGAGGTCCATAGGTGGAAGTAAGGGGCATCCCCCGGCACTGCTCCTGCTCTGGAGTCCTAGGAGCAGCACATAGAGAGAGACACCCCAAGCTGCAGGAACATACTGGCATACGTGGAGAGCCAGAGTGGGCAGGAATTCACTCTAGCCCCACAGCACTGCAGGTGGTGGAGGGAGCTCCCACACCATTTTAAGTCACCCAGGGGAAGTCGATGGCCTGGGGGGAGTGCATGGGGGCAGTGGACTGTTGTATATTGGGTTGTAGATATAGATCTTGTTGTTATGGTAACTGAGTAGGTCACTGGGGTCAGCCCAGCTAGTCTGGGCTTGTTCTAGTGAGTTCTGTGCTATGCAATAAAATGGACACTTGCACCTACTCCAGCTCTCTGCCTTTCCACTGATTTCTTCCTATGCTGTGAAACTCCCCACGACATAACAAGTGGCGACGAGGTGGGATACCTGTGCTGCCTCCAGCAACAAAAGAAGTAGAAGTCAATGTAAGAAGAAAAACTCTTTTTGGCTGTTCTGGAAGGTGGAGCTAAGAACTGACTGCTACCCTGTGCAAACTGAAACTAAGATGAAGGAGCCCAGAGACTGGAAAAGTAAAAAAAAAAAAAAAAAAAAGGGGGGGGGGGAGTGCAGCAGCCATGGCTACACTTACAGGGCCACTGGGACCTTTTGAGGAGACTGTAAAGCAATGGCAGGTATATACTGAGCGTTTTGAACTTTTTGTTATTGCAAATGACATTAAAGAAGAGAAGAAGGTGCCAATATTTTTAAGTGTTGTAGGGGCTAAGACCTGTTCTTTGCTACGCAGTTTGCTGCTCCCTGTTAAGCCAGAGACCAAATCTTACAGTGACGTTGTGGAAATCCTGGGGTCACATTATGCTCCAAAACCACTGGTAATTGCAGAAAGGTTCCATAGCAGAGACCAAAAAGAAAGTGAAACAATTGTACAATTTGTAGCCAATTTGAAAAAGCTTGCTGAACACTGTGACTTTAAGGAGATGTTAAATGATGCCCTACGTGACAGGTTAGTGTGTGGCCTGCACAGTGAAGCTATACGGAGGCGTCTGTTAACAGAAGCTCAGCTCACCCTACAGAAGGCCATTGATATTGCGGTCTCCATGGAACTGGCCACACAGGAGGCACAATACCTTAGTGCACCCCCTGGGGTGCATAAAATGTCCCAAGAACCTACTCACAAAACAGTGGGGAGCCAGGAATGTTACCGCTGTGGTAAGACAGGTCACCATGCATCAGAATGCTGGTATAAGAACCTAGTGTGTCGACAGTGTGGGAAAAAAGGACACATTGAGCGTGCCTGTAAACAAAAGAAAAAGAGGCCTGTGGCCTGGCGGAACAAAAAGGAAAATCTGCATACCATCGAGCAGATGCCTGATGATCAAAGCGACACCTTGTCTGAAGAAGCACCATGCTGTGTTTTGTCTTTGAAAGGGGGCTCCCATGAATACTGGGTAACCCCACTGTTGGACGGCAAACCGGTACGCATGGAAGTGGACACTGGTGCAGCAGTTTCATTGGTCTCAGACTCGGTGTATAAGGAAAAGTTGAAGCATCTTCCACTTAAGGCAACAAAGATCATTCTGAAGACATATACCGGAGAAGCAGTACCCCTATTGGGCACTACTGATATTAAGGTGGAACTAAATGGACGGACTGCAGAATTCCCACTGTTTGTGGTGAAAGGCCATTACCCAGCCTTAATGGGGAGATCATGGCTTAGGAAGATCCCACTGGACTGGGCAGAAGTGCACCGGATGACTAAAGAAGAAACAGGTCTGACTGATATATTAAAGAGACATGCTGCTGTTTTTGGAGAGGATCTGGGAAGTATGAGGGGAATCACCATGAAACTGAACATTAAACCTCGTAGCCAACCAAAATATCTGAAGGCCAGAACTGTGCCATATGCTATCAGACCAAAAGTTGAAGCAGACCTGGAGCGCCTAGTCAAAAATGGAGTCCTAATACCAGTTACCCATAGTCCATGGGCAACTCCAATAGTTCCAATATTGAAGAAAGATGGTTCTATTCGGATTTGTGGGGATTTTAAGGTCACTGTTAACCCTGTTTTATGTGCAGAACAATACCCCCTTCCTCGCATTGATGACATCTTTGCGGGCTTGGCTGGGGGACAAAGGTTCAGCAAGATCGATCTGAGTCAAGCATATTTACAGATGCAAGTTGATGAGGAATCCCAAGAGCTGTTGACTATTGTGACTCATAAAGGGCTTTATCGTTACTGTCGCTTACCCTTCGGAATAACTTCTGCCCCAGCCTTGTTCCAGAGAGCTATGGACCAGATCTTGTGTGGCTTGCCAGGAGTTCAGTGCTATCTTGACAACATCCTGGTCACGGGTGGGAATGAGGAGGATCACCTTAAGAACTTAGAGGCTACCCTACAAAGACTGGAAGAGTATGGCCTACGAGTCCGTAAAGATAAGCGTGCATTCTTTCAGCCCTCTGTTGAATATTTGGGACACATCATTGATGCTACTGGTCTTCATAAGTCCCCTTCAAAAGTTAAGGCTATTGTGGAAGCTCCACCCCCTCAAAATGTTAGTCAACTTCGCTCATTTCTAGGACTATTGAACTATTATGGAAGGTTTATTTCACAGCTAGCCACACTATTAAAACCACTTCACGAGCTCCTTGGCCAGAACAAGGTCTGGAAGTGGACTGACGCCTGTGATGTTGCATTTAACAAGGCTAAATGTGCATTGCTAAATGCAGAGGTCCTGACGCATTTTGATCCATCCTTACCTTTACAGTTGGCTTGTGATGCCTCCCCATATGGAGTGGGAGCGGTCTTGTCACATGTTATGCCCTCAGGAGAGGAGAAACCAATTGCTTTTGCTTCATGCACCTTAAGCACAGCTGAAACTAACTATGCGCAAATTGAACGTGAAGCATTGGGAATCGTTTTTGGAATTCGGAAATTTCACCAGTACCTGTTTGGACGGAAGTTTACACTTCTCACTGACCATCGACCTCTGATGGCAATTTTTGGTCCACACTCAGGTATTCCACCAATGGCTGCTAGTCATATGCAACGATGGGCATTGTGGCTTTCAGGACACACACATGAGATCAGATATCGGAAAGCCACTCTACATGGCAATGCAGATGGTCTCTCTAGGCTGCCTTTGCCAGTCAGACATCAAGATAGTGGCCAGAAGGAAATCTTTTACTTTGAGCAGGTAGAGAACAGGCCCATCACTGCTGCACAAGTTAAGAGAGCAACTCGTGTTGACCCAGTACTCTCCCAAGTAATGGAACTAGTGATGCGTGGAACATCTCTACGGAACTCTCAGGTCTCATCTGACCTTGTCCCTTACATGTCCAGGAGAATGGAGTTATCAACCCATTGGGGGTGCTTGTTGTGGGGAATGCGTGTCATTATTCCAAAAATACTGAGACAACAGATGTTAGAGCAACTGCATTCAGGTCACTGTGGAATGGTGCGCATGAAAGAAATTGCACGAAGCTATTTTTGGTGGCCTGGTTTGGACAGTGACATTGAAGAGAAGGCAAGAGCTTGTATTTCTTGCCAGGGTGTGAGGAATGCACCTCAATTGGCACCTCTGCACCCATGGGACTGGCCTGAAAAACCATGGCAACGTATTCATGTTGATTTTGCTGGCCCATTTGAAGGTAGCATGTTTTTGGTGGTGGTAGATGCTCATTCCAAATGGCCAGAAGTCTGTATAATGCCTTCCACTACTGCGGAGAGTACTATCCAAAAATTACGGGGAATCTTCTGTCATTTGGGTATTCCTGAACAACTTGTGAGTGACAACGGTCCACAGTTTGTCTCTCAGGAGTTTGGAAATTTTATGAAAGCAAATGGGATCCATCACATCACTTCAGCACCGTATCACCCGGCCACAAATGGATTGGCTGAAAGGTTTGTCCAGACAATGAAACAAGCTTTGAAATCGGTTAGAGGACATTCACTCGTACAAGAGTCTGGACACCTTCTTACTATCCTACAGAAACACTCCTCACGCTACAACCAAAGTGTCCCCGGCTTTTCTAATGATGGGACGTCAGCTACGCACATGCTTTGATTTGCTGAAACCTTCAGAACCACGACAAATTGTGCAACGTCAGCAGGAAGGTCAAGTCATCAGGCGTGCATCCAGAGCAAAAGACCGAACCTTTAGTCCTGGACAGACAGTTTTGGCTCAGAACTATGTTCCTGGAGCTAAATGGGTCCCTGCCACTATTATTGCTCAAACAGGACCTGTTTCCTATACTGTCCGGACTGCGAAAGATCTCATCTGGCGGCGGCATGTAGATCAGCTATTGACAGGTTATTCCTGCCCCCAAGGCCATCTCCAGTTGAGTTGCCCGTCCTTCCCACTGCTGGGGAGCTACCGTGTCAAGAATCACCTGCTCCTGACTCTCCTCCTCCATCACCACCAGCGGCGAACAATAACCTCCTCCCTGAGCAGGCTGATCCAACAGCCTCACCTGTTCCCACTTCAAGTTCCCAGCCCAGTGTCAGGCCTGCACCCATAACATCTTCGGGTGCGAGAACGCCGGATGTCCGCCGTAATCCACCTAGAGAAAGGAGGCCTCCTCAACGGCTGGACCTTTAGTTGAGATTAACTCACAGATGGGGCAAAATAATCCCCAGGGTTAGCTGGGAACTTGAGGCGTTCTACCCTCATTTCATAGTTAGTTTTTGTTTTCTTAAAGGGACGTTTTTATTAAGGGGGGAGGAATATGTTGTATATTGGGTTGTAGATATAGATCTTGTTGTTATGGTAACGGAGTAGGTCACTGGGGTCAGCCCAGCTAGTCTGGGCTTGTTCTAGTGAGTTCTGTGCTATGCAATAAAATGGACACTTGCACCTACTCCAGCTCTCTGCCTTTCCACTGATTTCTTCCTATGCTGTGAAACTCCCCACGACATAACATGGACGAGGAGCAGTATCCAGAGACTCCCACCATCCCCAGGAGCCGCTGCCAGAAGACAGTGCCCCAGATAAGCATGGAACCCCTCACGCAGCGCCCTCACACACTCAACTCCACCCCACCAACCAAGAGCCTGCCCCCATCACCTCTTTCTGCGCCCCTGCCCCAACCCAGAGCCTGCACTCAGTCTCCAAGGATGAGGCCTTTTTTAAACAATTAACAAAACTATCCAAAGCCCAAGATTTGGTGGTGATGGGGGACTTCAACTATCCAGACATATGTTGGGAAACTAACACAGCGAGGCACAGGCTATCCAATAAGTTTCTGGACTGCATTGGAGACAACTTTCTGTTTCAGAAGGTTGAAAAAGCTACCAGAGGAGAAGCTGTTCTGGATTTGGTTTTAACAAATAGGGAGGAACTGGTTGAGAACTTGAAAGTGGAAGACAGTATAGGGGACAGTGATCATGAAATAATAGAGTTCATGATCTTAAGGAAAGGTAGAAGGGAGACCAGCACAATTGAGGTAATGGATTTCAGGAAGGCAGATTTTGATAAGCTCAGAGAACTTGTAGGTAAGGTCCCATGGGAAGCAAGAATGAAGGGAAAAACAACTGAGGAGAGTTGGAAGTATTTCAAAGGGACGTTGTTAAGGGCCCAAAAGCAAACAATTCCGCTGTGTAGGAAAGATAGAAAATATGGCAAAAGACCAGCTTGGCTTAACAAGGAGATCTTGCATGATCTCAAAATAAAAAAGGAGTCCTATAAAATATGGAAACTAGGACAAATAACAAAGGATGAATATAGGCAAGCAACACGGGAATGCAGGGGCAAGATTAGAAAGGCAAAGGCACAAAATGAGATCAAACTAGCTACAGGCATAAAGGGAAACAAGAAGAGCTTTTATAAATACATTAAAAGCAAGAGGAAGACCAAGGACAGGGTAGGCCCACTGCTTAGTGAGGAGGGAGAAGCAGTAACAGGAAACTTGGAAATGGCAGAGATGCTCAATGACTTCTTTGTTTCGGTCTTCACCGAGAAGTCTGGAGGTGTGCCTAATGTAGTGAATACAAGCAGAGAGAGGGTAAGTTTAGAAGACAGGATACACAAAGAACAAGTTAAAAATCACTTAGGAAAGTTAGATGTCAGCAAGTCACCAGGTCCTGATGAAATGCATCCCAGGATACTCAAGGAGCTGATAGAGGAGGTATCTGAGCCTTTAGCTATGATCTTTGAAAAATCATGGCAGACAGGGGAGATTCCAGAAGACTGGAAAAGGGCAAATATTGTGCCCATCTATAAAAAGGGGAATAAGAACAACCCAGGAAACTACAGACGGGTCAGTTTAACGTCTGTCCCAGGGAAGATAATGGAGCAGGTAATTAAGGAAATCATATGCAAACACTTGGAAGGTAATAAAGTGATAGGGAATAGCCAGCATGGGTTTGTGAAGAACAAGTCATGCCAAACTAATCTGATAGCTTTCTTTGATAGGATAACGAGCCTTGTGGATAAGGGAGAAGCGGTGGATGTCATATACCTAGACTTTAGTAAGGCATTTGATACGGTCTCGCATGATATTCTTATTGATAAACTAAGCAAATATAACTTAGATATGCACCCACCTTATCGTGGCCCTAATTGGCTGGATAACCGTAGTCAGAGAGTTGTTGTTAACGGTGCTAAATCCTGCTGGAAAGGGATAACAAGTGGAGTTCCTCAAGGGTCTGTTTTGGGACCCGTACTGTTCAATATCTTCATCAATGATGTAGATATTGGGATAGAGAGTACGCTTATTAAGTTTGCAGATGATACCAAACTGGGTGGGATTGCGACTTCTTTGGAGGATAGGGACATAATTCAAAATGACCTTAGCAAGTTAGAGAAATGGTCAGAGGTAAACAGGATGAGGTTTAATAAAGAGAAATGCAAAGTGCTCCACTTAGGAAGGAACAATCAGTTCCATACATACAAGATGGGAAGTGACTGTCTAGGACGGAGCATGGCGGAAAGGGGATCTAAGGATCATAGTGGACCACAAGTTGAATATGAGTCAACAGTGTGATGCTGTTGCAAAAACAAATATGATTCTAGGTTGTATCAACAGGTGTGTTGTAAACAAAACTCGTGAAGTCATTCTGCTGCTCTACTCTGCACTAGTTAGGCCTCAGCTGGAGTACTGTGTCCAGTTCTGGGCGCCACATTTCAAGAAAGATGTGGAGAAATTGGAAAGGGTACAGAGAAGAGCGACGAGAATGATTAAAGGTTTAGAGAACATGACCTATGAAGCCAGGCTTCATGAACTGGGCTTGTTTAGTTTGGAAAAAAGAAGATTAAGGGGGGACATGATAGCGGTTTTCAAATATCTAAAAGGGTGTCACAAGGAGGAAGGCGAAAATTTGTTCCTCTTGGTTTCTGAGGACAGGACAAGGAGTAATGGGCTTAAAGTGCAGCAGGGGAGGTTTAGATTGGACATTAGGAAAAAATTCCTAACTGTCAGGGTGGTCAAATATTGGAATAAATTGCCAAGGGAGGTGGTGGAATCTCCCTCTCTGGAGATATTTAAGAACAGGTTAGATAGACATCTGTCAGGGATGGTGTAGACGGAGCTTGGTCCTGCCTTGAGGGCGGGGGGCTGGACTCGATGACCTCTTGAGGTCCCTTCCAGTCCTATTATTCTATGATTCTATGATCCATTCCGGAGCCTGCACCCCTCCCCAGTGTTCCTTGTAAGCTAGGCACGTGTGTGGCTGCTTAGGAGAGATTCAGATGCCATCCAGCTGATTAGCAGAGCCCCCACAGCTAGGTTTGTGTGTCTCCTGGAAGTGCACATTCGCACATGCCTCGTGCACATCATAAAATGTATTCCACTGGAAAAACCCACACATGGGTGTAAAAGATTAGAGGAAATATTTTTGTCCCTCAACGGCTCCTGCACCAAACTCCCTTGCAGAGACTGCACCCCCTCTTAATCCCCATTGCCCTGTCCCAGCCAGAGCCTGCACAAATTTCTTCCCAGAGCCTGCATTCTGGGCCCCCTAATTCCCTCCCAGAGCCTTAGGCTGGTGTGGGGGAGGGACTTTGAGTGGGGGCAAGCATTGGGCATTCTGGGCACCCCCAAAATGCTGCCCAGATGACGTGGACCGCTAAAGTTTTCCCTTTGTTGTTTTGGGGGATTGTGGGCCCCACTGTGCAACTTTTACCAGCACTGAGTTCCCTTGGAGTAACAATCCAGCTCAGTGACGTCTTCCTTTGCCTTTGTCCAGCCAAAGGCCATGACCTGCTGAGCCCAGAATCTGTCTGCTTCCAAGTCCTGTAGCTGCTGAATCCCAATGTAAAGACCATGTGGCTAATTCGGCTGCTCGTTGGTATTTGCCATTGTTGGGAATTTGTATCGTCCCCATAAGGTTCAGCGAGTCTGCACTTTGACTGACAGTGCCAATAGCACAATAGATTATATGTATTCATTATCCCCCCTAAATACTGTAAGTAGCCATCGCATACATATAGCAGAGTCCAATACAGTTCCTGTCCCAATGCTCCGTGGTTTTGGCTGTCAACAGACCTGAGCTGCTTTTGCTAACTTACCCTGGGCACCCCTTACCGGTGGGTGCAGCTGCATCTGCCTGTAGCCTCCTGCATAGCACTCATCTCAATGCTTTCTGAGCACAGGTCTCTGGCTAGACATATTTCTCTCAGTGGTATTAGGCCACCTCTAGTGCCCTCTGGTGCCACATGCTTACACACTGCTATAAGGGACACTTCGGCTATGTCCACACTGGCAGCTTCTTGCGCAAGAACACTTGTTCTTGCGCAAAAACTTGCCTGCTGTCTACACTGCATGTGCGTTCTTGCGCAAGTAAATTTACAGTCTAGCGTTGTAAAACAGGGCTTCTTCCAGAAGAGTTATTCCTCTCCCCACGAGGAATAAGTCCTCTTGTGCAAGAGCTCTTCCACAAGAGAGCAGTGTAGACAGGCAACATGAATTTCTTGCGCTAGAAACCCCTATGGTTAAAATGGCCATCAGAGCTTTCTTGCGCAAGAGAGCGTCCACACTGCCAAGCAAAAGCACATGGCAGTGTAGATGCACATGCTCTTGTGGAAGACTTTTTGTGCAAGAACTCTTCCGCAAAACAGTTCTTGTGCAAGAAGCTGCCAGTGTAGACATAGCCCTCCAGCCCTGCAGCCTCTCTGTTCCTTCTTACCACTGTGATGGTCACTGAACAGCTCTTGCTTCAGTGGCTTCTCTTCAACTTCATTGATTGGTCTTTGTTTCAGTAGTAATGTGAATAGTATTAGTGCAGATAGATTAGCCTCTCTTCTAGCACAGAGGAGCTCCCTGCATCCCTGAGGATGGGTATATCCCTGGCCCCCAGCTTTCAACTTGCTCACTCAGAGGTGCCATTTCAGATTTTGGGGGTAGGAGAGTGACTTGTGCATGCCATGATGGGGCGGGGGAGCAGACTGAGGATAGAGGCTTCAGCAGTGTTACTGTGCATGCTCAGCAGAAGCCAAGCACCAAATGGGGGGAACCAACCCCATTCACCCTCCACACTCATCCCCCCCCCCCACACACACAATTATCTCTATCCCGGGTTAGTAAGGGACTGGAAAACTCGACTTTTTTGGCAGACAACTTAGCAGTTAGCTGGCAGGAGCACTGTATCTAATTCCTGAATAAAAGAAAAATTAAATAAATATTAGACCCACTCAGCTCTAACACTAGCATATTCTGACATCTTGTGGCAAGTCACTTAAGGGACACTGGTTAACCTTAACAACGAGAAGTTTTGTGGCACCTTATAGATTAACAGATTTATTGGAGCACAAGCTTTCGTGGGCAAAGACCCATTTCATCAGATGCATCTGTTAGTCTACAAGGTGCCACAGGACTTCCCGTTGTTTTTGTAGATTCAGACTAACATGGCGACCCCTCTGACACTGGTTAGCCGTAACATTTTAATGTCTAGTCTTACTTTGTTACTAAGTCTATGGAGAGAGAGAGAGAGACTCTGTCAGGACTTCTGGGCTCTATCTCTGCTCTAGAAGGCGAGTGGGGCCTAGTAGGTTACAGCAAGGGGGCACATAAATTTCAGCTCTATATAGGAACATCAGAATGGCCATACTGGCTCAGGCCAACAGACCTTCTAGCCCTGTATCCCGTCTTCCAATAGTGGTGGATGCCAGGTGCTTCAGAAGGAATAAATAGAAGAGGCAATCTTCATGATCCATCCTGTTGCCTACTGTGTTTGTTTTAAATCTGCTGCCTATACATTTAATTGGGTCAGCTTCTTGTGTTAATCTTAGTGAAGGAAGACCTAACATTTCCTTATTCTATTTTGCTGCACCATTCACCATTTTCTAGACCTCTCACATATCCCCCCACCCTTTAGTCATTTCTTTTCCAAGCTGAAAAGTCCCAGTCTTGTTAATCTCACCTCATATGGAAGCTGTTCCTTGCCCCTAAACATTTCTGTTCCTTTTACAATGACTTTATGTAGAGGCCATATGATGTTTTGTCTTATCTATTCCTTTCCTAATGATTCCCAATATTCTGTTAGCTTTTTAGTTTTTAGACTGCCACTGCACATTGAGCAGATGTTTTCAGGGAACTATCCACAAGGATTCCAAAATCTCTTTTTTGAGTGGTAACAGCTAGTTTAGACCCCATCATTTTTGTATCTAGAGTTAGGGTTACCGTATATTCCGGCGTACAAGACGACCTCTGAAGTTAAAAAACATCCCCCAAAAATCGGGGGTCGTCTTGTACGCCGGATGCCCCGCCGCCGGAGCCCCTCCGCGGCTTTGAAAGCCTCGGGGGAAGCCGGCGGGGGGGCATCCCAGGCGCGCATGGGCTGCCCGCCCGCCGGAGGGGCCCCGCGGAGGGGCTCCGGAGGGGGGGCAGCCCATGCGCGCCTGGGATGCCCCGCCGCCGGCTTCCCCCGAGGCTTTCAAAGCCGCGGAGGGGCTCCGGCGGGCGGGCAGCCCATGCGCGCCTGGGATGCCCCCCCGCCGGCTTCCCCCGAGGCTTTCAAAGCCGCGGAGGGGCTCCGGCGGGCGGGCAGCCCATGCGCGCCTGGGATGCCCCCCCGCCGGCTTCCCCCGAGGCTTTCAAAGCCGCGGAGGGGCTCCGGCGGGGGGGGAGCCCATGCGCGCCTGGGATGCCCCCCCGCCGGCTTCCCCCGAGGCTTTCAAAGCCGCGGAGGGGCTCCGGCGGGCGGGCAGCCCATGCGCGCCTGGGATGCCCCCCCGCCGGCTTCCCCCGAGGCTTTCAAAGCCGCGGAGGGGCTCCGGCGGGGGGGGAGCCCATGCGCGCCTGGGATGCCCCCCCGCCGGCTTCCCCCGAGGCTTTCAAAGCCGCGGAGGGGCTCCGGCGGGGGGGAGCCCAGGCGCTCCTGGCGGCTTTGCTCCCGGTGCCTCTGGTCTGCTGGGGACCATCTCCAGCAGACCAGGGACACCGGGAGCAAAGGAGGCGGAAGGGCGCTGGGGTATAAGATGAAACCCTATCTTTTAATTAAAAAGATAGGGGGTCGTCTTATACGCCCAGTCGCCCTATACGCCGGAAAATACGGTATATTTTCCCATGTGCATTACTTTGTATTTATCAACAATGAATTCCATCTGCCCTTGTGTTGCCCAATCACCCAGGTTTGTGAAATCCCTTTGTAACTCTTTGCAGTCAATTTGGGATTAATACCCGTTTACCCCTTTTTCAAAAACATTTATGAATGGTCCAAATGCAGATCTCTGCAGCACAACACTCATTTCTACTCTTCCCCGTTTTTTAAGTGGAGCATCTGGCAATATTTTCATGCTGATCTAATGATCCTTCAATTCTTTGTAATCACCTGCCTCCCTCTTTTTATAACAAACTCTCTGTCCCAAAGGCAAAGCTGCAAGCAGCTCAAATTCTATTGCATTTAAGAACTGCCTCTGGAGTCAGGACATGGGCTTTAAGCAGACTTCAAGTGTGAAATCCAGGGATTCCAATTCGGGGGAAGCTCCTAGTCCCCCATAAATGGTTCCCTTGCCCTCACCAACTGTCTGAAGTGTCTGGAAGAGTTGTCATCTGCAGGGCCAGCCCACAACATTTTGGCACCTGAGGCAGGGAGCTCAAATGACACCTCCATGCCCCCTTTTCTCCTGCCTGCCTGTTATGTCTCTTGTGCCCTCCTTCCCCCAGCACAGCGCTCCCCCATCTCTGTGCATCTAGAGCAGAAAGAATACAGATGCACCAGCAGCAGACACAATTTTCTACACTCTGGGTCCTAGTGGCACTACCCCCCACCCCCAGTCTGGCACCTGAGGCGGCTGCCTCAGTTTGCCTCATGGTAAGGGCAGCCCTGGTCATCTGTGACTCCTTCAAGCCTCTCCTAAAGACAGGGAGCCTAGCGCAAGCCACTCTTAGACTGGCATCTGAGCCAAGCCAGTTGGATTCAGCACCGAGCACTTTGGCTTCTGTGTGAAAGGCCCCTCCACCTTCCAGTGCCACTGGTTTTGGGCACCATTTTGGCCCAGTGCTGCTGTCCCCAGTGAGGCAACTGCTGGTTCCAAGGAGTGGGACGAGCTTGAAGCAAGGATGGGACTTCAAGCTCTTGCCTGGCCAGGGGAGCCTCAGTACAGACCAGAGGCAAAGCAGCCCTCCTGTTGTTGACAAGGCCGTCCCCCATCAAGCACCAATCCCCAGTCCCTCCGCACTGACCAGCAGAGGTAAGGGGAACCGCTCCCCCAGCTCTTCTCTGGAGTTTGGAGTGAGCCCTGCACCCAGCTAAGAGCTGCCACCACAACCCATCCTCTGGATTGCTGTGCAGACCCCCGGCCAGTGCAGGTCCAGGGGCCATTCTGGAACCTATGCGGCTTCCCCCCGGTATCAGGAACATTGTCCAACCATTCCTGTTCACCTGTGTCCAAGAGGAGGACCCCCTCCTCATCCTGCACCCAGTTCAGACTCTAGTACTGACCCTAGCACTGACATGTAAGATGTGGGCCTGGGGCACATAACGGGCCAAAGAAGAGGATACTCCCCACTGGCTCTTCCCCCAGATGAAGCTCTTTTGGGACCAAGCTGTTTGGTGCCACAAGATGACTTCAGAGCCCATCAGGAGCTTCTAGAAAGGATGGCTGCTCCCTGGGGTTGGAGGTGGAGGGACTTGAGGAGCCAGTGCGTAGCCTCAGGGACGTTTTGGTGCAGAAGCCCCATTCAAGGGGCCCGTTAACAATGCTGTTCTGGGTCCGGTCAGGTCGCTGGGGCGGCATATCCAAACTTCTCTCCTCTCTACTTCAAAGAGGGCAGAAAAAACCGCCTCGTGCCAGCCAAGGGGTATGCATATCTGTATTGTGACCCTCCTCCCAGGTCTCTTGTGTCACAGCAGCCAATGAGAGGGACAGGCAAGGCCAGATAGGCAGATGGACTTAAAGTAGTTAGATCTGTTCAGCAGAAAAATGTGTTCAACGGGTGGGTTACAGCTTGGTATTTGCAGCCAACAAGCCCTGTGTGGGAGATCTGAGGGCAGGATGTGGGACTCTAGGACCAAGTTTAAGGGCGCTCTGCCTCAGGACTCAAGGCAAGAATTGTCCACATTGGAGGAGGGCTCCTGTCAGCTAACTACTAAATTGTTTGCCAAAACAGTAGAGTTTTCCAGTCCCTTACTAGCCTCTGGACAGAGATGATGGGTGTGTGTGTGGGGGGGGGGGCACTCTAGATGCAGCTGACCCAGCGGTCAAAACAGCTTCCACAGCCTTTGTGAGGCAATTCTGGCTTCATGCTCAGAACTCCCATGGGAGCGCCCATGTGAGGTGTCCGCAAACAGACACAAAACTCCATGGTCTGAAAGTCTTCAGGGCCTCTACTCCCCTGTTCCTTTGAGGGATCATTTCAGGCCCCAGCAACCAACCCACTTCTGGACCTGTTTGTAAAAAGGAGCAGGGGTTAGAAGCGTAGGCTGCCACCCTCGTTCACCTCAGGCTCACAATCAGTTCTCTGGAGGCCCAACCAGAGCTCTGTGCCAGAGGGCAGCGTATCTGTTCCCGCCTTGGATTCTGCCCCTGCCCCCTGTTGTCTCCTCCTGCGGCCCAGCATGTTCCCGCTTCACCTCAGGTCACTGGTGCTGAGTATGGTGGCAGTTACACTCCGGTTTGCTTCTACCTGTTCCTTGTAAGAGACCCATCATGTGAGCAACTTTAGCCCAGGAAGTACAGGCCCTCCTGCAGGCTGCGGAGGGTGCGTCCCGGAGCTTTTCCTCCCAATATTTCCTCAGCCCGCGGGGTGAGGAGCATCGTGACCCATCCTGGACCTGCCACGGTGATCTCAAGCAAGGGAGGTTCTGCAGGATCTCCCTGGCTGCAGGGGCCACCCTCGACTTGATACGTATTTCCAGGTTGTGTCTTCCCTCGGGTCTATTGTGAGGGCTCCATTGCCGCTCACCACACCCCCTTCAGTCTGTCTGCATCCCCTCGGTGCGCACGTGGCGGGGGGTCCACACCACTCACCCCTCAGGGCCACTCAGAGCATCCGCCTGGGCCGAGCCGGCGGCCGAGCACCCGGCCCATCGGTCAAAGAGCGAAAGTTGGTGTTTGCTCGTGGCCCGAGGATCGGCTCCAGGGCCGTGGAGCCCCGCGCTGGGGGCAGCCAAGGCCTGTCAGGGACATCGGGGCTGGGTCCTGCCTGGGGGGGACGGGGGGGGGGAGCGCCCTGTCCCGGGGCAGGAGCCAGCCCAGCCAGCAGCAGAGCAGGGGCCAGGGCCGGGGCCGGGGCCGGGGCCGGGCCCCCGCCCCCGCCCCCGCCGGGGCAGCCCCAGCCCCAGCCCCGGTGCACCAGGCAGCCCCAGGGGGGCCCAAGCTCGCGCTGCGCGGAGGGGGGGGGAGGGGCTGAGGGCCCCGGCCGTGAACCACGTGACTCTCGAAGACCAGGCCCGGCCCACGGCCTTCGCGTCCGCCTCTCCCACGTGCTTCACTGCCCAGGGGGTGGGGCTGAGCGCGCTCTCCCGTTCCCTCGCGTTCTCATTGGCTCCCCGCCCTAGAGTGCTCCTGCGCCCAATCATCGCTCCCCACGGCGCCGGCTGGGCCAATCAATGAGCGGGGTGGGGGCGGAGCCTGCGCTGGAGCCGGAAGGGAGCGGGCCAGGTCGGGAAACCTGGTGGGGGGGTCGGGCCATGGGGGCAGGGCAAGGGGGGGTCGGAGCTGTGGCCGGGGGGGCAGGGTAAGGGGGGGTCGGAGCTGTGGCCGGGGGGGGGGCAGGGCAAGGGGGGGTCGGAGCTGTGGCCGGGGGGGGGGCAGGGCAAGGGGGGGTCGGAGCTGTGGCCGGGGGGGGCAGGGTAAGGGGGGGTCGGAGCTGTGGCCGGGGGGGGCAGGGTAAGGGGGGGTCGGAGCTGTGGCCGGGGGGGGGCAGGGTAAGGGGGGGTCGGAGCTGTGGCCGGGGGGGGGCAGGGCAAGGGGGGGTCGGAGCTGTGGCCGGGGGGGGGGCAGGGCAAGGGGGGGTCGGAGCTGTGGCCGGGGGGGGCAGGGTAAGGGGGGGTCGGAGCTGTGGCCGGGGGGGGCAGGGTAAGGGGGGGTCGGAGCTGTGGCCGGGGGGGGGCAGGGCAAGGGGGGGTCGGAGCTGTGGCCGGGGGGGGCAGGGTAAGGGGGGGTCGGAGCTGTGGCCGGGGGGGCAGGGTATGGGGGGGTCGGAGCTGTGGCCGGGGGGGGCAGGGTAAGGGGGGGTCGGAGCTGTGGCCGGGGGGGGGGCAGGGTAAGGGGGGGTCGGAGCTGTGGCCGGGGGGGGGCAGGGTAAGGGGGGGTCGGAGCTGTGGCCGGGGGGGCAGGGCAAGGGGGGGGCAGGGTAAGGGGGGGTCGGAGCTGTGGCCGGGGGGGCAGGGCAAGGGGGGTCGGAGCTGTGGCCGGGGGGGCAGGGTATGGGGGGGTTGGAGCTGTGGCCGGGGGTGCTGAGTAATGGGGGGCAGGGTGAGCGGGGCAGGAGGCTGAGCTGTGACCGCTGGTCCATGGGGTGCGAGATCACAATGGCTGGGGTTATGGGGCCAGGATCAGAGGGGCTGGGGTTGGCGCTGGCGCTGTAACTAGGGACTGGTTTTGTGGGAGCCCGATTCAGAGGCCTGGTGGCTGGAGCTCTCGGGTGCAGGTTCAGAGGGGCTGGAAGTGTTACCGGGGGAGCTGGCCCTAGAAGGGGGACGTGGGAGGCTGGGTCATGGAGGTTGGGACACTGGTAGCCCTTTTCCAGTTTCTGAAGTCAACACTGACCCCTGAAGGTGCTTAGGGAGGCGGCTCCCAGCCATAGATCTGAGTAGCCCTTGAAGGGGTGCACCCTGATGGGAGTGCCAGCTCCTGCAGGTGCACCCACATCCTGCTAGTGTCACCACGGCCTTGACTGGGCTGCGTCTGACCTGGGCCCTGGCTCAAACTGGCCAGAGGCAGCAGGCTGGGTGGCCCAGCTGGCCTGAGTGCACCATGTTCTCCTGCAGCCTCATGGCTGGCTTGGCCAGACCGTTCCCCTGCTCTGCCCTCTGGGGCATCTTGCAGAGAAGGGATGAGGTGACAGGGCTGCCTGCTGTAGCAGGGCCTGGACTCAATGAGCCAAGAGATCCCTTCTGGCTCTATGTCCTGTGACCCCAACTGGATTCCATAGGCTACAGGAGCCTCATGAATTGTGGCTGCCCCAGCTGTGTCTCAGTGTGGGGAGAACATCTTCCTCGGGTCTGAGCCCTCACTGGAGTTGGGGGTGGGGATTGTGCTCTGAAGCCCTGACACAGAATGGGCCTGTCTCCAGCTGTCTGAGTTCAGGGGCTGCAGCTGGACAGATGTGGCCCAGGGACATGGCTCTTCTGTGATCTTTGCCTCCAGCACAGGGGGCAGATGTGAGAGGGTCACCCCCTCTCCTACAGAGGTGGAGCTGGTGGCTGGGGCGGGCATGGCTGGTGTGTGCAGGGAGGCAAGCCCTGCCCAGAGGAGCTGGTGCTGGCCAACTTTCAGTGCAGGTGCCATGAAGTCAGGACTGGGTTAAGCAAACCGAGGGGTTTGGGTTTGGGCCTGGCTTGGAGGGTGGGAGGGGCCCGGAGGTGGGCATAATTGACCAGGGCCTGGCAAGGGAGCAACTTTGCAGCTGGCTTTAGATTAGACTGCACAGGGCTGAGGGAGTCTGGGGCTGGCCCGGGAAGGCCCCAAGCCCAGGCAGAGAGGGGCTGAGTGCTGTGGGGCCCGGGGAGCCAATAGTAAACGTGGGCACAAGCAGAGACCCGCAGTGCTGCAACAGGGAGGAGGCGGCTAGTGAAGAGGGCGGGGTCAGGCATGAGATGGGGGCTTGGCTGTCTGGAAACAAACATTTCAGAGGGTGAGCTGCATTCGTCTGGAATAGAACAAACCGTAGAAAACAACGAATCGTCCTGCAGCACCCTAGAGACTAACAAACCATGCAGATGGGATCGTGAGCTTTCGTGGATACCACCCACTTCTCTCACTCCACTCCTCTGAAAAAGTGGGCTGTGCCCACGAAAGCTCACGATCCCTACGTGGTTTGTTAGTCTCTAAGGTGCTGCAAGACGATTTGTGGAAACAAACAGCCTCTCCCATCCCTCGCCTTGCCAGCTGGGGGAGCAGGAGGCATGTGAGTGGGACCTGCAGCCTAGCTGGGCTGGGACCAGACCAGGTGAGAAGGGCCCTTCTGGGGGCCGAAGCAAGATCTTGGTCACTGTTTAAAACCCTCACTGAACTCTCCACACCTGGCAGGTTCAGGAGTGGCCTGAGGGTTTGCTGCTCCTTTGTGGGTCCCTGCAGATGTTCCTCTTGCTCTGGGCTGGGCGTGAGGTGAGGCTCAGCTCCACCCAGCCACGCCAGCTGTCTGCCCCAGCGCACAGAAGGCACCAGCTCTGCTTGTCTCTGGCACCACTCACCCAGTTTCTGCAGAGACCTCCTAGCACTCCCAGTAGCCCAGGGCCTCCAGTGCAGTGGGGTAGCTCAGGGGCTTCTTGGTCTGAGGGTGGGGTCAGGGCAGGATGGGCTGGGGGGTCCTCTTGGACTGGGGCACCAGAGCCCCGTATGCATTGAGGATCCCCCAACCCTGGTGCTCATGGGCCCTGTGATAGCAGGAGGCAGGGTGCTGAGTGCTCATCTGGGGGATGTGACGGGAGGCCATGGCTCCCCAGGGTGACTCCTCCCTCCTTGACCTGTTCCCCTGCAGTCCTGGGGCTGGAGGAGATGGCACTTTCTCTCTACCGCCTGCTGCTGGTCCCCACCCGCCTGCTACTGAAGCTCTCCATGCTCCTGTACTGGCTGGCCCTGTGGAGTGCCTCCTACCTGGCTGGGGCTGCTTACTGCCTGTGGGTGCCATGGGTGGTGCTGACCCAGGGGCCACGTCGGGCCTTCCACTGGAGGGTGCGGGAGACGCCTCCACCATGCCTTGCCGATGCCTCCTACGGGGAGCACCACTACCTGCAGCTCAAGGTGCATGGGCTGGGGGAATGGGAGGACAGTGGGGCTGGATGGAGCCCTGCACAGAGAGTCGCCTTGGAACCCTCTGGCCTTCAGCTAGAGGAAGGCTTATTTGTGCTTAACTGGGCATCAGCTCCCTCCACCTCCAGGCTGTTAACCCCCAGGCCGCCCTTCCTTTGCAGGACAGGTTAACACCCCAGTCCCTGAGCCCCGGGAACATGGGCACTTGCCAAGTCCGGCCAGCGGGGGCAGTACAGGGTCCCCTCTGACACCCCAGGGCTGGCTGGACGGGTCGTGTCAGAGCCCGAGTGAGGGTGATGGAAATGGGAAAGTGACACACAATGACGCGTCACAGGCCCGTCCATCTCCCCAGAACATCCCTGGTGCAGGACCAAGGGCCTCTCCGTTTGCTCCGTTACCCCAAAGGTCGCTCCCCGTCCGCCTGCCCCGGGGCTTGTTGCCGTCGTGCTCCGTGTGTAAAAGGGGCTGACTGCTCTGTGGCCAGCAGCACAAGCTTCTTCTGTTGCCTGGCCTGGAGCTCGCCTTGGGCGCAGGCGTTGACCCCGCATGTATCAGCGGCTCTGAGGGGCTGGGTGATGTTGCCTTTCACTGGAGACCTCCCATGATGACACGGGTGGGAAAACCCCATGAAAGTGGCGGCTTGTCCAGCCGTGGGGACCGTGAACCCTCTGCCAGCCTCCTGCCCAGCTGCCCCCAGGGTTCCTGCCAACGAGGGAAGCTGCAGACAAGGCCAGTGCTTGGGCTGGGATGAACCGGGGGCACCGCTGGAGGTGCCAGCCTGCTCCTGCCATGATGCAGCTGACCATTCCCTTCCGCTCCGTGCAGGGCTCGGGGCTGCGTTTGCACTATGTCACCACTGGCCAGGAGGGGGCGCTGCTCATGCTATGTCTGCACGGATTCCCCCAAAACTGGTAGGTCTCCAGCTGCTGGGGGAAGGGGGGCCTGGGAGGAGAGGGTGCTTCCCTTCAGCTTGGGTCAGGGCCCCATTGTGCTGGTGCTGCATGGACCGAGGAGCTGGGAGCGCGATGAAGCCGGGGCGGGTGATGGGGCAGAACATACCAGTCCGAAGGCTGCTTGGAAGGAGGGCTGTATCCCCAGGGCAGGGTCTGAATTCTCTCCCCAGACAGCTGGGACCTTGGAGGGGCTTAAAACAGGCACCTGAGAGTGGTGCCATCGACCAGCTCTGTGTTCCTCCTGCGATGCCCGACGCTGGGTGTGGGGCAGTCACAGCTCAGCCTCCCACGCTTCGCCTCGCCCTGGCTAGCCAGTCAGGAAGGCTAGGGAGCGACTAGCAGAGGCCCTGAGGTTCAGCTGGGGGGCAGGGTATCTCTGGGGCACTGGCTGAGTGCCAGGCTGTGCGCGTTGGCAGGTTTGCCTGGCGCTACCAGCTGCAGGAGTTCCAGCGGCAGTTCCGGGTGGTGGCGCTGGACCTGCGGGGCTACGGGGGCTCTGATGCCCCGCGCGGGAAGCAGCACTACCGCATGGAGACCCTGCTGGAGGACGTGCAGGGAGCCATCCAGGCACTGGGCACCACGGACCAGAGGGGTAAGGAAAGTGGGGGTGGGGCCTCCCACTCTGCGTATCAACTGGAGAGGGTCAGAGCTGAGAACCCCCCGGCTCAAGCTGCTCCAGGCAGAGGGACCTTTCCTGCTGCTCCCCCCTTGACTCGGCCGCAGAAGGCTCCTCGCATTGGGAGGGTTGTGGGACTGCCCAGTTCCCCAGGATGGGCAGAGGGGCCCTCCAAGACCCCTAGGGCACCATGGGGCTGGCTGGGGCGTGGGACGCCAGGGATATGCCCCATCCCAAACCTTAGCATCTCCCTGGCTGGGCACCCAGCAGCCTGTGGGCAGAGCTGGCAGCGCGGCTGTGAGAACCTGCTCGAGCGCAGGGGTGTCTGCAGCAAAGACAGGCCCTCAGTGTCCCGCTGTCTCCCTTCACCTCGGACTATTGCCCCAGTCAGGGAGCAGGGTGTCAATGGGGGGGAATCCCTGTGGGGGGTATTCCTGTGGGAAAGGTGGGCATGCTCTTGGGGGAGGGGGAGGCTGTGGGGGGGTGTGGCGTGCCCTGGGGGGGAGGCTGTAGGGGCAAGGGGTGCCCTTAGGGGGGGAAGTTGTGGGGGCGAGGGGTGCCCTGGGGGGGAGGCTATGGGGGCACGGCATGCCCTGGTGGGGGAGGCTATGGGGGCATGGCGTGGTGTGCCCTGGGCGGGGAGGCTGTGGGGGCATGGCATACCCTTGGGGGAGAGGCTGTAGGGGTGCAGCGTGCCCTTAGGAGGGGGGGAGGCTGTGGGGGCGAGGGGTGCCCTTGGGGGGGAGGCTATGGGGGCATGGAATGCCCTTGAGGGGGGAGGCTATGGGGGCGAGGGGTGCCCTGGGGGGGGAGGCTGTGGGGATGCAGTGTGCCCTTGGGGGGGAGGCTGTGGGGGCGAGGGGTGCTCTGGGGGGAGGCTGTGGGGGCGAGGGGTGCCCTTGGGGGGGAGGCTGTGGGGGCGAGGGGTGCCCTTGGGGGGGAGGCTGTGGGGGCGAGGGGTGCCCTTGGGGGGGAGGCTGTGGGGTGCAGCGTGCCCTTGGGTGGGAGGCTGTGGGGGCGAGGGGTGCCCAGCGGGGGAGGCTGTGGGGGCGAGGGGTGCCCTGGGGGGGGAGGCTGTGGGGTGCAGCGTGCCCTTGGGTGGGAGGCTGTGTGGGCGAGGGGTGCCTGGGGGGGGAGGCTGTGGGGGCGAGGGGTGCCCGGGGGGGGGTGAGGGGTGCCCTTGGTGGAGCAGGGAGCACCCTGACAGTGGGAGTCTAGCTCTGCCCTGATGGTCAGTCTGTCTGCTTCCAGGCTTTAGGAAGTGCATCCTGGTGGGACACGACTGGGGAGGCTCCATTGCGTGGGAATTCGCCATTCGTCACCCCGAGATGGTGGGGAAGCTCATTATCATGAACGCCGTCCACTCGTCCCTTTTCCAAGGTGGGGCTCTGACCTGCCGGGCTCCCGCTGTGAGCATCTGCGGCAGGTGGAGGAGGCGGGTTCTTGCAGCACCATTGGCGGGGTGAGAGTGGTGGGGGCAGGGCTGTGGGGTCTTCGCACTGGTTGGGGTTCCCACTGCCCGGCAGGGGCTGCAGGCCCCCAAGCACCAGGCCAGCCCGAGCAAGCCCTGAAATGACGTCTCTGGCCGGTGCTTTGAGCCAGGGAGATCTTGGGGCAGGGGGGGGGAGGCTTTGGCTCCTACCTCTGTTGGGGCCTCTGGGTGTCCCCAGGGGACTTGGGAGGGAGGCCTCCAGCCTCCGCGCGTGTGTCCACTTTTCTGCTCACGCTGCAGAGTACGTGGCCTGCCACCCCTGCCAGCTGCTGCGCTTCAGCTACCTGTTCACCTTCCAGCTGCAGAGACTGCCTGAGCTGCTCCTGGCTTTGGGTGACTTCCAGGTGAGATGGGGGTGAGGTGGGAGCAGGGACCTGGCAGCCATGGCTTAGCTTGGCTAGAATTCCAAATGTGCCCGTTTATAGAACTGCCCCTTCACCCTCCCCCAGAGCCCTGCTGCAGCCACCTCTGGGGTGGGGTGTGGCACCTGGTAACCACCCACTATGCAGCATGGTCAGGGAGGCAGGATGGAATGGCCCCAGTGGGATGGTTAAGGACCAGGGATCGTTACAGCTTCTTCAGCGCCCTCTACAGGCCTGCAGTGGGATCAGCACTGACTCCTGAGATGGGGCCCCCAGCACAGTGCTGGGGGAGAACCTGTCTCCTGAGAGCTGCCTGACAGGCACCTTTCACCTGGGGGCCCTGCCACTCCCCCTTGGTCCCGGGGCGCCTTGAAAGGGTGCGGGCCTGGCTGAATCCTGGGATCATACCACCCAGGGAATCGCCTCCTGTCCCAGCAGCTGCGTTCCCCCTCAGCAGTGAGCGCACCTCAGTGGTGGGTGGAAATCGAGTCTCCTCTTGCATGTGTAGGGCCGTGGCCCCCTGAGTCAGAGGGGCAGGGGCAGCTGTGCGAACAGGAAGCATCCATGCCAAGTAGGGATCATCCCATTCCGAATGGCAGCAGCATTCCGAGGTGTGGAGGACAGAGATGCCGGGACTGGGAGTAGCTAGGAGGCGGGGTGGGAGATACAGGAGGGAATTCATGGTGGATGCAGGTGGCCCCTGTAGCAGGGCTGGGGACGGGGAACTCGCCGGCCCCACGCTAGAAAGGGGCGAAGCTAGGGACTGATAATGTTCCTAGAGAGCATGAGGCGGGGAGCCCGGGATACAGTTGGCTGGTAAGATCCTGACAGCCTAGAGGTGAAGGGGCAGCAATGGGCAGGACCCTGCTAGGACAGGGCCTGAGTTGGGGGACTGGAATAAAGCTACCATCAGTCTTTGGGACAGTTACTCCTGGAACTGCTGGAGCAGGCCGGGGCCCACTGTAGGCTAGAGGGGACATGTTTCCTTCATGGAGGTGGCTCAGTCCATGCCAAGGCTCCAGGCTAGGAAGCATGGGAGGCAGACTGGTGAGCACCCCGTGTCCTGGGGGGAGCCCCATTGCCAGGCCCTTGACGCTAAGTGGAGCTCTGCTTGTGCATTTGCCGGCTCGCCGGCTCTGGGCGGGGCTGAGATTTGAGGCATGAGAGGAGCTAGGCCCCCGTCCCTTTGGCTGACCAGTCTTCGGATCTGAGCCATGTCTGCGGGGGCCTAGGCTGCTTGGCATGGGGGGCGGAGTGACGATTTGTCTGCCGGGGGCCATGTCCCTGGCTCAGCAGGCCCCAGTTCTGAGCCCAGCTGTGTCTGTCCTGAGGCAGCTGTTGAAGGAGACTTTGGGCAGGAAGGCAGGAATCCTGAACCCGGAGCAGCGCCTCACAACGCAGGAGCTAGAGGCCTACGTGTTCAGCTTCTCCAAGCCCGGCGCACTGACCCCGCCCCTCGATTACTACAGGAACATGTTCAGGTAGGGCCGCTGCGGCTGCGTGGGGCCCGACCCTGCCGAGACGGGTGGGGACCCAAGAGCCCTGCCGGGCACAAGTGGAAGGGCTAGTGGGTGTGCCTGCACAGGGCTAGGAGCCTATTCCTGATGCTGCCCAGAGATCTGTGCATGTTGGGAGCTGCTGCCCCCTCTGGTCCCAGCACCTGGCAGAGTCTGGTGCTGCCAGGGGTAACTCTGGCCATGGCGACACTCCAGGCTTAGGCTACTGCAGATTCGATTCGTATCCGTGCTGCCTTCCTCCCGTCAGGTCCATGCACCCTTGCTGGGGGCTTCCACCAGCTTAAAGTGGGGCAGTGCAGGGGGCTGTCAGGCTGCCAGTTTCCTGCTCCCCATCACTGGGAGCCTGCCCCCCACAGCTCTCAGTTCCCTACCAGGATCACTGACCTGCCCCCATGCTCCCCACTGGGAACTCGGCACCTGGAGCTTCAGGGGCTTCCAGGCTCCTGATGGGGAGCCGGAGTCCAAGGGCAGCTGGGCTGAGGCTGGCGCCCTATACCCTGCCCCAGGGAGCCGTGAAATTGACAAGAATGACAGACAACCCCGCGGCGGCCGCACCTCGTGGAGGTGGCGTGGTCAGGCAGCAGAGCCAGGCCCTAGAGCACTGGAATATGTAGCTCGACATCAACATCGGCAGCACTGGGGTAGCAGGTCTAACCATGGAGCTCTGGGGAGGGGGGGTGCAGCCAGGAAGCTGCCCCTCCCCCATCTGCACTACGGTAACCTGACCACCAGCACTCCCCTCCTGCCATCACCCACCTGCCCTGTGCTGCCGTGTGCCGTGAGGGGGCTCGGAGCCCAGCGCCCTGGTGAAGAAGCCACCTCTCTCCCTCTCCCCACTTCCTGCAGCAGGAGCCCCATGCCGTGCAAGGACGTGCTGGTGCCCACGCTGGTGATCTGGGGGGAGCAGGATGCACACCTGGATGCCGGGATGATCCCCTTCCTGGAGCAATACGTGCGCAAGCGCTGCCGCGTGGGGCGCATCCCTGAGGCCGGGCACTTCGTCCAGGAGGACCAGCCCCACAAGGTCAATCAGCTGATCTGGAGCTTCCTGCAGGAGAGTGACTGAGCGGTGCTGGTGCCAGGCCTGAGCCTCTCTACTGCCTGGGATGTGGCATGGCACATGGGCCTGATCCTGGCAAATAAGCCCGGGACTCTCTACTGGGCCATACCCCGCCTTGGCTCATATCTCCACACTGATTGGTCTTGTGTCTGGGGTACCATCCCCCAGGCCCAATCTGAGCCTCCTCCACGGCTCTGCAGAGAGGAGCCCTGAGCGCACAGGTCTATAGGGGTTCATGACACCTGAGTGGGGGCTGTGGTAGGCAGGAGCCTCTGCCCAGCCCCACTCCCATTACTATTCCTGGCATCAGGATTGGGCCTGCTGGGCTTGACTGGAGTGTGCAGACCATAGTCCCATTACCAAAGATGCTGCGGGGGGCACTGCAGTTTCGGGCTCCTTGAAATTCATGTGACCTGTAAAATGGTAGTGCTGGAGATGGGAGAAGTGCCAAGTAGAGTATGCCTCAGAACGTAGCCCCTGAATCACCTTAACTCTGCCCTATGGTGATGCCTGGAGAGAGGCAGAATCTCCGCCTCCCTTCTCCAATCAGGAACTTCCGTTAGTGCCCTTGCACCTGGCAAGCCTTAAGCACCACTGCTGTGCACATGCTGATGGTCTGTTATGCCCAGAAGAGGAGCTGGCTGCTGCCTGTTTTGGGGCAGAGTGAAGGTGATTTGAGAGGCCTGGTTTGGGGAAGCATAACAGGAATACTGCATGTCCTGGGATCTCACACTAGGTCCTCAGCTCTGTCGTTCCTGGCAGGTGGGAGCCCAGCTCCACTGCAGTGCTGGGCGGTGCGGGGGGGCTCAGCACTGAAAGGGTGACTTGGGGCAAGCCGTTGTTCTCTGCCATGGGTTCCCCACTGGCTGTTCTCCCGACCCCTGTGCTCTGCTGGCCATATGCTCAGGGAGCCTTGCTGCCAGTGCCTCTGGGGCCCTCGGCTTGTCAGAGCGATGGCTCTGGGGGGGGGAAGTGCTGCCTTATGGTCTGTGCCCTGAGAGCATTTAATAAACAACATTTGGGACAGGAGCCATCCCGGTGTGGGGCCGTTCACCAGCCAGCCACAGAGGCAGCCTGGGCCATGGGGCTTGGCACGCCGGGAAGCCTCCCAGGAACTGTCAAGGATCTGTGTTCACTAGGGAGCTAGGACTGCCCCGCCATGGCTCTGCCCCCGCCCCAGGCTGCCCCTGCTGGCATAGAGGCTGCAGGTCCCAGCAGGGGTGGCCCATGCCCAGGGGCTGTGGATGTTTCTGGGAGCTGGGGCTGGCTGGCTGACTTTTTCTCCTATGTAGCTGTGGGGGCAGGAGCCTGCAGCGGGGGAGGGGACTGGCTCTTGCTGCCCCAGAGCTCTCCTGCCCCCAGGTCCTGGGCTGCCTGGATTGTGGGAGCAGGGGGATGAGGAAAGGTTCCTTAGCCCTAGTGTGCAGAGAGGGGAAGGGACTCACCAAGGCCACCCATAGTCTGTGGCAGAATGAGGCCAGGTGGTCTGAGGCCCAGCATCTGAACCACAGACCAGTCCAGTGAGCAGGGCCTGGCCTCCCCTCGCCCCAGCATGGTCACGCTGCTCTGCCCCAGCCCAGCTCCCCTGCTGCTGGGAGCTCCTTTCCCATCACACCCAAAACTAACAGCTCCCTTCCCCCCCAAAGGGGCAGTGTTGGTGTTGGCGGGGGCTAGGCTAGAACTAGGGCACCAAGCTCCCCAGCCAGATCCCTCCCCGGGACAGCTTTTGATGCCTTCTCTGCCGCCTTCCATTGCTAGCGGGAGTGGCTGCTGGTTGCTGATAGCACAGGTCAGGCACAGCCGGGGCAGCTGGCTCTGGAGTACCCAGTGCCCAAAGCAGCTGTGCTCTCTGGATTCAGTTCCGTGCTCCACCAGGTGCTCATCAGCGCTGTGCGAGAGGCCGTCTGCTCCCAGGTAGGCTTGGGGTCCAGCCCCACACAGAGATCTTGGGGTGGGCTTGGGATCAGCGAGCTGAGCCCTGCCTGCTGGGGGCCTGTGGCGGTGTGTTCACAGAAGACCTCTGGGGACTGCTTCCTGGTGATCTGGTAAAGCCCCTGACGCTCACCACCTTGCTCTCTGGGGCTTCTTTATAAATCCACGCTATGCCCATGGCTTGAACGCCACATCTCAAAAAAGATCTCTTGGGATTTGAAAAGGGCAACCAAAATGATTAGAGAATTGGAATGGGTCCCTTATGAAGAGAGATTAAAAAGACTTGGATTTTTCAGCTTAGAAAAGAAGAGACTAATGGGGGATATGATAGAGGTCAATAAGATCATGACTGGTGTGGAAAAAGTGAATAAGGAAAAGTGATTTACTTATTCCCACAATATAAGAACTGGGGGTTACCAAATGAAAGTAATAGGCAGCAGGTTTAAAACAAACAAAAGGAGGTTTTTCTTCACTCAGCGCACAGCCAACCTGTGGAACTCCTTGCCGGAGGATGTGGTGAAGGCTAGGACTTCTTGGTCCTGCTGTGAGGGCAGGGGACTGGACTTGATGACCTCTCGAGGGCCCTTCCAGTTCTAGTGTTCTAGGATTCTAACAGGGTTCAGAAAAGAGCTAGATGGATTCATGGAGATTAGGTCCATGAATGGCTATTAGCCAGGTGTGACGTAGGGGGGGTGCTGTCTGCTCTGTAACCTGGTGTCCCCATCTATGATCTGTGATTCCCACTGACTCACCCACATGTGTATTAGCTCAGACACCGAGGCCCAGCCTGACCAGATAAGGGGAAAGACAAAGGGAGGGAGGTGGAGATGAACACCTGCTTTGGGGGCAGGGTCTGGGAGCGAGGCAGTTGCTGGCTGGGAAACCTGAAGGAAACAGCCTAAGCTGAGGGTTTAGGGGGCAATGGAGCCCCTACCCCAAGGAATCGGAGGCATCCTGGCCCTGACTCCTGTAACCACATCACGTCTGTGCTGTGCTGGATCCTGGAGAAGCAATAAACCCCCCTGTTCTACTGGCCGGCGGCGGCTGTTCTTGCTGCTACGGGGCTGCAGGAGCAGGGGGAACCCTGACTCGCCGTCACACCAGGATGGGTAGGGTTGGCTTGGTGTCCCTAACCTCTGTTTCTCCGGAGGTGGGTGACAGGGGAGGGCTCACGTGAGGATTCCCTGTTGTGATCCCTCCCTCTGGGGCACCTGGCATTGGCCAGTCGGCAGACAGGATCCTGGGCTGGATGGACCGTTGGTCTGACTCAGTATGTTCTCACCACCCTGTCCTGCTGGGCCGGCGCCCTGGTCCCTCCCAGCCAAGGCACAGAGCTGCGATCGCTGAATCACGTCAGCTCTGGGAAGACGCCATTCCGGGAAACCAGCCCCCAATAAATCCATCTGCTGCGCGCGAGTTTCACCCACTAACAACTCATGCAAGGGAGCCCTTTTAGCAGTGACAGGCGAGTGTGCACACTGCTCGCTGCCCCCAGGGAACAGCTGGATGCTTAGGATGCGCCTGCTGTGCGCATGCCCAGACAGACGTTCTGGGGAGGTTAGGTGCCTGCAGTGTTTAGGGGCAGCTTTGTATTTAAAACTGGGGTGTAGGCTCTGTCTCTGTGTCTGTTTTCCCCCTGACCATGGGCCTAACAGCTCTGCCCTGCCTCCCAGGGTGCATGATGACACACGCAGGGATAACTGGGACGCATGCAGCCTGTGATGGGGCAAGGGGGTGGTTTAGATAGATGGCTGGACAGAAAGACAGCCCCAGCACAGGCTCCGAAGCCCCTCCCTGCCCCCTAGAACAAGTCTATCCCAGCTGTTCAGGCTGGATGGTTAACGGGGGGCACTGGGGTCTCTCGGAGGGAGGGAAAACCATGAAGCAATATGGAGGAAAACAGCCTGCAGCACAAGCCAGCCCAGCTGAGCTCCCAGGGACTTGCTGCGCTGGGCTGGAGCAACGTGGCACAGCCCCTGCTCTCCTGCTGCACCTCGTCCCTGGTGCCTTACAGGCATACGGGCTCCTGCCGGCATGGAGCGTCCCAGCAGAGGGAAGGAGGCAGGGGCAGGTGAGGCAGCAGAGGCATGGGGCAGCTGGAAGCCCAGCAGCAGGTGCCAGGGAGTAGTGGAGCCAGGGTCAGCTCTGGCCTGCTGCGTTTCCCCACAGGCTGTGGGGGAGGCCCTCACCCCCCTTATAGGGATGGGGCTCAAGGAGACAGCAGGTGGCTTTCCCTGGGCTGTGCCCCGTAGACACCACCGCCCAGCCCTTGGGGCACCTGCTCTGTGCAGAACCTGGCCCAGCCAGTAGCACCACACCCCTCTCTGAGGAGAGCCTGTGGGGCCTCACACCCCCAGCTTTGTCTCCTGGGGGGCATGCAGGACGGTGCAGAGCCTCTGCTGATTCCCCCTTCAGGCAGGGGCCTGAATTCACAGGGCTTTAGCGAGCCCAGCTGGAGCAGTGCATGCTGGGAGCTCTGCCCTGTGGACTGGGGCTTTGGCCACCCCCGCATGCTGCGGTTTAGGGGTGAAGCCAGGATGGGGCTGAGCAGGGCACTGCTCAGGCCAAGGATGGGAGGGAAGCCAAGCCTGCCGGAGCCGAGCACGTTCCCACGCACACGCCTTGGTTCTGCACGCGCCCCTCGGTGCCGGCCCACTCGGTGCCTGTGTGGGTAGGCCTGGCGTGTGCGCACGCACCTCCCACCACACTGCTGTGGGGTGCCAAGGTGCAGATTCGATGTCCTCCTGCTCCAATTAGCTGGGGCAGGGGCACCCTGTGCCCGTCGCAGCACCGGCCCCCAGCCCTTCCAGCCAGTGCACAGCCCATGGTGTCCAGCAGTCAGGTGTCCTGTTCCTCTCCTGCTCCAGGCCAGGCAGCGGGTGAGCCCCTGGTCTGGGCGGGGCAGTGGGAGCACCTGTCACATTCCTAGGCAGGCAGCAAGGAGAGGGCACCTGCCCAGAGGGAAGCCCAGCTCTAGGGTAAGAGTACGAGGGGCTGCAGCTGCCCAGTGCCATTGCCTAGGGCGGGCGCAGCACAGAACCTGTGCAGCTGGCAGGACAGTGAGCAGGGGGCCAGCCAGGCTGACATCACTCAGCCAGCTGCTGCCCTCACCCCCACCCCAATGTCATTCATTTTTGCCTGCAATCCCCCCCCCCGGGGAAGGGGGCAGAGTCGGCTTTTCAGACACTCCCCAGAGCCAACAGGAGGGCCCTCAGCCTCATCTGGTTCCAAGAGCCCCCGCATCAGGCTCCTAGCCCGGCCCTGGAGAGAGGGCTGGGAATCCTGAGCCTGCCTTGGCTCTGGGTAGCCCACCACCTGGAGCTCACTGCAGTCAGCCACAGGAAGAAAACAGAATGATCCACAGAGAAGGGCACAACTGGGCTCTGAGACAGGGCTAGTGGTTAGGGCTGGGGGCACTGCCAGGGCTCCTGAGTTCTAGCCCTAGCTCAGTGAGGGGGGAGGCTCGGCGCCAGGGCTCCTGAGTTCTAGCCCTAGCTCAGTGAGGGGGGAGGCTCGGTGCCAGGGTCTCCTGAGTTCTAGCCCTAGCTCAGTGAGGGGGGAGGCTCGGCGCCAGGGCTCCTGAGTTCTAGCCCTAGCTCAGTGAGGGGGGAGGCTCGGCGCCAGGACTCCTGAGTTCTAGCCCTAGCTCAGTGAGGGGGGGAGGCTCGGCGCCAGGGCTCCTGAGTTCTAGCCCTAGCTCAGTGAGGGGGAGGCTCGGCGCCAGGGCTCCTGGGTTCTATGGCAGGCGAAGGAGGAGATTGGGAGAGCTTCTGACCAGTGCTGCCCCTTTTGGCCTTGGTGGTTTGCTGCTTGGGGGGCCTTGCTACAAGAGGAGACCTGGGGCTGAGCCCAGCATTTCTGCAACACGGTCCTGTGTATTTACAGAGTCCACTCCCCGCACTTTCCTTACTCAGGAATCCAAGTCCAGCCCGTCCCATGTGCCAAATGCTGCCCCCTCCAAGGGCAAGGCCACGCTCACCATGCAGGCACCAGCTCGGATCCACCTGCCTTGGCTCACACCGGAGCTATTGGAGCCGGGGGGCTGGAGGAAAGTGGCGGGGTGCTGGCCATATGCCCAACCCCTTACAGAAATAATCTCCCAGGGTACGTCTACACTACAGTGCTAGTTCGAACTAACTTAGTTCGAATTAATTAATTCGAACTAAGCTAGTTCGAACTAACGCATCTAGAACTAAAAACTAGTTCGAACTAGCGTTTTGCTAGTTCGAACTAGTAAGTCCACATTGAGTGGACTCTGGACAGGGCTTAAGGATGGCCGGAAGCAGTGCCGGCAGGGCATAAAAGGAGGACTTAGAGCATGGAGATGCTGTCTCAGGCTAGCCGAGGGCTGCGCTTAAAGGGTCCCGACCCCCACCCCGGACACACAGTTCTAAGGGGTGCCCCGCTTGCAAAGAAGTTCTGGCTTGGAGTGCCCTGAGTGCCCACACTGGGCACATCACACCACTCGGCCATCAGCCCGGCTGCACTTGCCGCAGGCTGCCATCTGGGGAGAGGGAGTAATTGGGGGGCTACAGGAGAGCTTCCACCCCCAGAAGCCCGCAGAGCCAGCCCAGTCCTCCCCATCGGGGGCTCGTACCCCATTCCTCCCTCACCTCCTTCCACTTACCCTTCCCTAGCCCCCCTTCTTATTGATGTACAAAATAAAGATAACGTTTCTTCCAACATTGACTCTGTCTTTATTGAACAAAACTGGGGGGGACTGGGAAAAGGAGGTGGGAGAGGGGAAGAGAAAGGCTGGGAGAGGGGAGGGCAACTAACATGATCAGGGGTTGGGAACAGGTCCCAGATGAAGAAAGGCTACAGAGACTGGGACTGTTCAGCTTAGAAAAGAGGAGACGGAGAGGGGACAGGATAGAGGTCTCTAAAAGCAGGGGTTGGGTGGAGAGGGTGCATTCAGAAAAGTTCTTCCTGAGTTCCCATAAAGAAGGACTAGAGGACACCAAAGGAAAGGAATGGGTAGCAGGCTTGAAACTAGTAAGGGAAAGTTGTTCTTCTTGACAAAGCAAATAGTTAACCTGCGGAACTCCTTGCTGCAGGAGGCTGTGAAGGCTACAACTAGAACAGAGTTTAAAGGGAAGTGAGATAAAGTCATGGAGGTTGGGGCCATGGAGTCCTATTAGCCAGAGGGTAGGAGTGGTGTCCCTGCCCAAAGTTTGTGGAAGGCTGGAGAGGGATGTCACGAGACAAATGGCTTGGTCATTGTCTTCGGTCCATCCCCTCCAGGGTCCCTAGGGTTGGCCGCTGTTGGCAGACAGGCTACTGGGCTAGATGGACCTTTGGTCTGACCCAGGACGGCCATTGTAAGCTCAGGGCTCAGTGTCGGGGGTCTCAGTGGACCCCCTTGATTTTCATGCACACCTGGTCCTGGGTGACCAGGCTGGCAGCTCTCCTGCCCTAGACGGCCACTTTCCTGTGCCTAGTGCGGAGATCGTGGACGAGGTCCACGATGTCCGCACTAGCCCAGGAAGGTGCCCGCCTCTTGCGGTCCAGGGCAAACTCCCGGGAGCCGCCAGCCTGGTCCCGGCAAGAGGGGGTGGGCTGGGGGGCATCGGGTGGGTGGCTCTGTGCCGTGCCAGGTGCAGGGTCTGCTAGCTGGGTGCTGGCAGGCTTGCACCTGGCACGGGCACCGTAGCCAGCCCGTGCCCCTTTAAGGGGTCCGGGGCCGGGAGGGGGGCATAGAGTTTCCCTGGTGTTGGCCAGAGTGGCCACCAGGGAAACCTGGGGAGGGCTAGCCTCCCACTAGTTCGAACTAAAGGGCTACACAGCCCTTAGTTCGAACTAGCTAGTTCGAACTAGGCGTTAGTCCTCGTAAAATGAGGTTTACCTAGTTCGAACTAAGCGCTCCGCTAGTTCGATTCAAATTCGAACTAGCGGAGCGCTAGTGTAGCACCTATTAAAGTTAGTTCGAACTAACGTCCGTTAGTTCGAACTAACTTTGTAGTGTAGACATACCCCCATAAAAGTGGGTGGGATGTTACTAGCCCACCTCCAGGTTCAGAGTGAACACCCACAGCCATGGGGCGCCTGGCCAGTGCAGACGTGCTGGGGAGGAGGGCGCTGCGGCAGGGAAAGGGGAGCCCCACTCCCCAGCTGGGAGGATGGCAGCTGACAGACACGTTCCCCACTTGGTTTGGATGTTTAGCCTGGGGATGGCCCGGTGCCCTTCCTCCCTGTGAGCTCAGGAAAGGTCTGTGTGACCCTCAATGCCCAGTGCCATCTAGCAACCCTCTTGCTCCTAGGACCCCACAAGGAGAGGAGCCAGCATGGGGGCTGCCAGAGCCCTGCCAGTGTCTTCAAGTGTCCAGCAACCTGCCTGCTAATCCCGGCCCCTTCTCAGGCCCCTCAAACACCCTGCCAGCTCGGAGACTCCCCACCCTGCCAAGGCAGCATGGCCCTGTGTGTGGAAACGGGAAGCCTGGGGGTGGGGTCTCAGCCCCGCATGCTGGGTGAGAGGGGAGCTGCAGGACTGAGATGTGGCAAGGGAGCTTAGCTGGGGAGAAATGGGAGACTGCAGCATGGTGACCCACGGGGGTTTGCTGCATGTTACTGCAACCTGGCTACTCCCCAGCCCTGCTTCCCCAACTCTCTGGGGAAGGGGTCCAGGAGACCCCCCCCAGCTCAGTGAGCAACCTGGGAACTCAGTGCCTCTGTTGGAGTAATGAGATGCCACGGACAGGGGCACAGCACACATCTCCTGGAAGGGTCAGTCTCCCTGGGGGCCCTGGCCAGATCACAGCCCTGTCCCTCCTAGGCTGTGTCTAAACTGGCCAGTTTTTCCGGAAAATCAGCCGCTTTTCCAGAAAAACTTGCCAGCTGTCTACACTGGCCGCTTGAATTTCCACAAAAGCACTGACTGAAATCTGTCTGATTTCAGTGCTTCTTGTGGAAATACTATGCTGCTCCCGTCCAGGCAAAAGTCCCTTTTGCGCAAAGCTTTTGTGCAAGAGGGCCAGTGTAGACAGCTCAGATTTGTTTTCCACAAAAAAGCCCCGATGGCGAAAATGGCGATCAGGGCTTTTTTGTGGAAAAGCGCGTCTAGATTGGCCACGGACGCTTTTCTGCAAAAAGTGCTTTTGTGGGAAAGCGTCCTGCCAATCTAGACACTCTGTTCTGAAAATGCTTTTAACAGAAAATTTTCCGTTAAAAGCATTTCCAGAAAATCATGCCAATCTAGACGCAGCCCTACTGAAAGGGGGTGTCAGATGTTGCTGTGCCCCATGGCTGAAGGCATGATCCCAGTTTTCCATGGCTGGGAAGCAGGGTGAGGTGCAAACATCTTCCCCCAAGCATGGCAGCAGGAGTGGCTCAGGAGAGGCAGAGGAGATGCAAACTCCAGGGCTCCTTCTGGGGAAGCTGGCAGCCCTGGCCCAGCCAGCAGGAAACCCCTCAGTCTGCCAGGGCTATGGCAGGCCTGGTGCCCCAGTGAGATTCCTCTGTGGACAGCAGTTGCCTCCTGTTACCTCCCAGCTGATGGGACCAGAACCCTCAGAACCCTGGAAATGGGGCTCCCCCAGCATTCCACAGACAACCCCACATAAGTTGCCAAGTGGGGTGCAGGAGCCAGAGCCATCCAGAGAGGAATCGAGTACCAGATTGCTATTCACACCTCCAGATCAGCTACTAGAAGTGGGCCTCATCCTCCCTGATTGGATCCAGCTCGTCATCTCTAGCCTGCATATTTATACCTGCCTCTGGAAATTCCATTACATGCATCTGACGAAGTGGGTCTTTGCCCACGAAAGCTTATGCTCCTACACTTCGCTTAGGCTATAAGGTGCCACAGGACTCCTCGCCGCTTTCCAGAGAGGAATGGCAGAGAGAGCCAGAACCCCTGAGTTCTGTTCCTAGCTCTGGATGGGAAGTGGGGTCTAGTGGCTAGAGCAGAGGGCTGGGTGAGTGAAACCCACACTGAACAGTAACCCTGCGCCGTATTTACCTTTCATAGTGATTCTCTCATCGCTGGCACATTGCTGCGCTGGCAAGTCCCTGGATACCCAACTGAATCATCCGATCTCCCTTAGACATCACCTGGATTCCCAGCTGGCTCACTAGGAAGCCTGGAGAGGGGGGCTGGCCAGCTGGGCTCCCTGGACTCTTGCTGACTTTGCCACTTGCCCGGCCCAGCCAGGGGAGGCCAGATCCCCGCTGGCCCAGTGTGGAGCCCCCTAAGCATTTTCAGTTCTCTCCCTCCTCCTGGGTGCCCCGAATGCCCCAGCTCGGCGGAGAAGCCTCTCCGGGGCTGTGTCTACACTCGCGGCTTCTTGCGCAAGTGCGGCCGTTCTTGTGCAAGAATCTGCAGCGCGCCCACACTGCCCGCCCCTCGCACAAGGACATTTACAGAACGGCGTGGGAAGGGGGCTCCTTGCACAAGAGCTTCGCTCTTTCCCGCCCGGTGCGAGCCCCCTGGCGCAGGGCAGTGTGGGCCCAGCAGGGATTTCTTGCGCAAGAGCCCAGCGCGCACGTGGCAGTGGGGACGTTTCTTGCGCAAGAAGCCGGGAGTGTAGACATAACCCTGGAGCCCAGCCCACGCAATTGGGGGGGAGGTGTGAGACGGGAATCAAAGCAGCTGTTGCTCTGCCCCCCCCCCCCCCCCATTCCACATGATGCACCAGCCAAGTGCCATTGGCAGGTGAGCCCCTCCCCCAGGGCAATCCCAGACAACCCCCCCCCCCGCGTGGGGTCCTCCCCCGGCGCCTGGCTCACGGAAGTTTCCCGGGCAGGAGGCTGCGGGCAGACTGGGGGAAGGGCGGGAAGGGGGAGGGAGCCGGCTGGGGAAGGCCGAGGAGCCGGATCCGCGCTCCAGGGCCAGGTTTCCCCGCGGGCTGGCGCTGGCTGCGAGGAAAGTTTCTGCGAGTCAATAATGAGAAAAAGCTGCAGCTACAAAGCGGGGCAGACCCCGCCCCAGCCGCACCCCCTCTCTCCGGCCTGGATCCCCCACTCTGCACCGCACCCCCTCCCTCCGGACTGGATCCCCCACTCTGCACCGCACCCCTCCCTCCGGCCTGGATCCCCCACAGTGCACCGCACCCCTCTCTCCGGCCTGGATCCCCACCCTGCACGGCACCCCCTCCCTCCGGCCTGGGTCCCCCACTCTGCACTGCACCCCCTCCCTCCGGCCTGGATCCCCCACTCTGCACCGCACCCCCTCCCTCCGGCCTGGATCCCCCACCCTGCACCACACCCCTCTCTCCGGCCTGGATCCCCACCCTGCACCGCACCCCCTCCCTCCGGCCTGGATCCCCCACCCTGCACCACACCCCTCTCTCCGGCCTGGATCCCCACCCTGCACCGCACCCCCTCCCTCCGGCCTGGATCCCCCACTCTGCACCGCACCCCTCTCTCCGGCCTGGATCCCCCACTCTGCACCTCACCCCCTCCCTCCGGCCTGGATCCCCCACTCTGCACCGCACCCCCTCCCTCCGGCCTGGATCCCCCACTCTGCACCGCAGCCCCTCCCTCCGGCCTGGATCCCCCACCCTGCACCGCACCACTCCCTCCGGCCTGGATCCCCCACTCTGCACCGCACCCCCTCCCTCCGGCCTGGATCCCCCACTCTGCACCGCAGCCCCTCCCTCCGGCCTGGATCCCCCACCCTGCACCGCACCACTCCCTCCGGCCTGGATCCCCCACTCTGCACCGCACCCCCTCCCTCCGGCCTGGATCCCCCACTCTGCACCGCACCCCCTCCCTCCGGCCTGGATCCCCCACTCTGCACCGCACCCCTCCCTCCGGCCTGGATCCCCCACTCTGCACCGCACCCCCTCCCTCCGGCCTGGATCCCCCACTCTGCACCGCATCCCCTCCCTCCGGCCTGGATCCCCCACTCTGCACCGCACCCCCTCCCTCCGGCCTGGATCCCCCACTCTGCACCGCACCCCTCCCTCCGGCCTGGATCCCCACCCTGCACCGCACCCCCTCCCTCCGGCCTGGATCCCCCACTCTGCACCGCACCCCCTCCCTCCGGACTGGATCCCCCACTCTGCACCGCACCCCCTCCCTCCGGCCTGGATCCCCCACTCTGCACTGCACCCCTCTCTCCGGCCTGGATCCCCCACTCTGCACCGCACCCCCTCCCTCCGGACTGGATCCCCCACTCTGCACCGCACCCCTCCCTCCGGCCTGGATCCCCACCCTGCACCGCACCCCCTCCCTCCGGCCTGGATCCCCCACCCTGCACCGCACCCCTCCCTCCGGCCTGGATCCCCACCCTGCACCGCACCCCTCCCTCCGGCCTGGATCCCCCACTCTGCACCGCACCCCCTCCCTCCGGCCTGGATCCCCCACTCTGCACCGCACCCCTCCCTCCGGCCTGGATCCCCCACTCTGCACCGCACCCCTCCCTCCGGCCTGGATCCCCCACCCTGCACCGCACCCCCTCCCTCCGGCCTGGATCCCCCACTCTGCACCGCACCCCCTCCCTCCGGCCTGGATCCCCCACCCTGCACCGCATCCCCTCCCTCCGGCCAGGATCCCCCACCCTGCACCGCACCCCTCCCTCCGGCCTGGATCCCCCACTCTGCACCTCACCCCCTCCCTCCGGCCTGGATCCCCCACTCTGCACCGCACCCCCTCCCTCCGGCCTGGATCCCCCACTCTGCACCGCACCCCTCCCTCCGGCCTGGATCCCCACCCTGCACCGCACCCCCTCCCTCCGGCCTGGGTCCCCCACTCTGCACTGCACCCCTCTCTCCGGCCTGGATCCCCACCCTGCACCGCACCCCCTCCCTCCGGCCTGGATCCCCCACTCTGCACTGCACCCCTCTCTCCGGCCTGGATCCCCCACCCTGCACCGCACCCCCTCCCTCCGGCCTGGATCCCCCACTCTGCACTGCACCCCTCTCTCCGGCCTGGATCCCCCACTCTGCACCGCAGCCCCTCCCTCCGGCCTGGATCCCCCACTCTGCACCTCACCCCTCCCTCCGGCCTGGATCCCCCACTCTGCACCGCAGCCCCTCCCTCCGGCCTGGATCCCCCACTCTGCACCTCACCCCCTCCCTCCGGCCTGGATCCCCCACTCTGCACCTCACCCCTCCCTCCGGCCTGGATCCCCCACTCTGCACCGCAGCCCCTCCCTCCGGCCTGGATCCCCCACTCTGCACCTCACCCCCTCCCTCCGGCCTGGATCCCCCACTCTGCACCGCACCCCTCCCTCCGGCCTGGATCCCCCACCCTGCACCACACCCCTCTCTCCGGCCTGGATCCCCACCCTGCACCGCACCCCCTCCCTCCGGCCTGGATCCCCCACTCTGCACCGCACCCCCTCCCTCCGGCCTGGATCCCCCACTCTGCACCGCAGCCCCTCCCTCCGGCCTGGATCCCCCACCCTGCACCGCACCACTCCCTCCGGCCTGGATCCCCCACTCTGCACCGCACCCCCTCCCTCCGGCCTGGATCCCCCACTCTGCACCGCAGCCCCTCCCTCCGGCCTGGATCCCCCACCCTGCACCGCACCCCTCTCTCCGGCCTGGATCCCCCACTCTGCACCGCACCCCCTCCCTCCGGCCTGGATCCCCCACTCTGCACCGCATCCCCTCCCTCCGGCCTGGATCCCCCACTCTGCACCGCACCCCCTCCCTCCGGCCTGGATCCCCCACTCTGCACCGCACCCCTCCCTCCGGCCTGGATCCCCACCCTGCACCGCACCCCCTCCCTCCGGCCTGGATCCCCCACCCTGCACCGCACCCCCTCCCTCCGGCCTGGATCCCCCACTCTGCACCGCACCCCCTCCCTCCGGCCTGGATCCCCCACTCTGCACTGCACCCCTCTCTCCGGCCTGGATCCCCCACTCTGCACCGCACCCCCTCCCTCCGGACTGGATCCCCCACTCTGCACCGCACCCCTCTCTCCGGCCTGGATCCCCACCCTGCACCGCACCCCCTCCCTCCGGCCTGGATCCCCCACCCTGCACCGCACCCCTCCCTCCGGCCTGGATCCCCACCCTGCACTGCACCCCTCCCTCCGGCCTGGATCCCCCACTCTGCACTGCACCCCCTCCCTCCGGCCTGGATCCCCCACTCTGCACTGCACCCCCTCCCTCCGGCCTGGATCCCCCACTCTGCACTGCACCCCTCTCTCCGGCCTGGATCCCCCACTCTGCACCGCACCCCCTCCCTCCGGACTGGATCCCCCACTCTGCACCGCACCCCTCTCTCCGGCCTGGATCCCCACCCTGCACCGCACCCCCTCCCTCCGGCCTGGATCCCCCACCCTGCACCGCACCCCTCCCTCCGGCCTGGATCCCCACCCTGCACCGCACCCCTCCCTCCGGCCTGGATCCCCCACTCTGCACCGCACCCCCTCCCTCCGGCCTGGATCCCCCACTCTGCACCGCACCCCTCCCTCCGGCCTGGATCCCCCACTCTGCACCGCACCCCTCCCTCCGGCCTGGATCCCCCACCCTGCACCGCACCCCCTCCCTCCGGCCTGGATCCCCCACTCTGCACCGCACCCCCTCCCTCCGGCCTGGATCCCCCACTCTGCACCGCACCCCCTCCCTCCGGCCTGGATCCCCCACTCTGCACCGCATCCCCTCCCTCCGGCCAGGATCCCCCACTCTGCACCGCACCCCTCCCTCCGGCCTGGATCCCCCACTCTGCACCTCACCCCCTCCCTCCGGCCTGGATCCCCCACTCTGCACCGCACCCCCTCCCTCCGGCCTGGATCCCCCACTCTGCACCGCACCCCTCCCTCCGGCCTGGATCCCCACCCTGCACCGCACCCCCTCCCTCCGGCCTGGGTCCCCCACTCTGCACTGCACCCCTCTCTCCGGCCTGGATCCCCACCCTGCACCGCACCCCCTCCCTCCGGCCTGGATCCCCCACTCTGCACTGCACCCCTCTCTCCGGCCTGGATCCCCCACCCTGCACCGCACCCCCTCCCTCCGGCCTGGATCCCCCACTCTGCACTGCACCCCTCTCTCCGGCCTGGATCCCCCACTCTGCACCGCAGCCCCTCCCTCCGGCCTGGATCCCCCACTCTGCACCTCACCCCTCCCTCCGGCCTGGATCCCCCACTCTGCACCGCAGCCCCTCCCTCCGGCCTGGATCCCCCACTCTGCACCGCACCCCTCCCTCCGGCCTGGATCCCCCACCCTGCACCGCACCCCTCTCTCCGGCCTGGATCCCCACCCTGCACCGCACCCCCTCCCTCCGGCCTGGATCCCCCACTCTGCACCGCACCCCCTCCCTCCGGCCTGGATCCCCCACTCTGCACCGCAGCCCCTCCCTCCGGCCTGGATCCCCCACCCTGCACCCCACCACTCCCTCCGGCCTGGATCCCCCACTCTGCACCGCACCCCCTCCCTCCGGCCTGGATCCCCCACTCTGCACCGCAGCCCCTCCCTCCGGCCTGGATCCCCCACCCTGCACCGCACCACTCCCTCCGGCCTGGATCCCCCACTCTGCACCGCACCCCCTCCCTCCGGCCTGGATCCCCCACTCTGCACCTCACCCCCTCCCTCCGGCCTGGATCCCCCACTCTGCACCGCACCCCCTCCCTCCGGCCTGGATCCCCCACTCTGCACCGCATCCCCTCCCTCCGGCCTGGATCCCCCACTCTGCACCGCACCCCCTCCCTCCGGCCTGGATCCCCCACTCTGCACCGCACCCCTCCCTCCGGCCTGGATCCCCACCCTGCACCGCACCCCCTCCCTCCGGCCTGGATCCCCCACCCTGCACCGCACCCCCTCCCTCCGGCCTGGATCCCCCACTCTGCACCGCACCCCCTCCCTCCGGCCTGGATCCCCCACTCTGCACTGCACCCCCTCCCTCCGGCCTGGATCCCCCACTCTGCACTGCACCCCTCTCTCCGGCCTGGATCCCCCACTCTGCACCGCACCCCCTCCCTCCGGACTGGATCCCCCACTCTGCACCGCACCCCTCTCTCCGGCCTGGATCCCCACCCTGCACCGCACCCCCTCCCTCCGGCCTGGATCCCCCACCCTGCACCGCACCCCTCCCTCCGGCCTGGATCCCCACCCTGCACTGCACCCCTCCCTCCGGCCTGGATCCCCCACTCTGCACTGCACCCCCTCCCTCCGGCCTGGATCCCCCACTCTGCACTGCACCCCCTCCCTCCGGCCTGGATCCCCCACTCTGCACCGCACCCCTCTCTCCGGCCTGGATCCCCCACTCTGCACCGCACCCCCTCCCTCCGGACTGGATCCCCCACTCTGCACCGCACCCCTCTCTCCGGCCTGGATCCCCACCCTGCACCGCACCCCCTCCCTCCGGCCTGGATCCCCCACCCTGCACCGCACCCCTCCCTCCGGCCTGGATCCCCACCCTGCACCGCACCCCTCCCTCCGGCCTGGATCCCCCACTCTGCACCGCACCCCCTCCCTCCGGCCTGGATCCCCCACTCTGCACCGCACCCCTCCCTCCGGCCTGGATCCCCCACTCTGCACCGCACCCCTCCCTCCGGCCTGGATCCCCCACCCTGCACCGCACCCCCTCCCTCCGGCCTGGATCCCCCACTCTGCACCGCACCCCCTCCCTCCGGCCTGGATCCCCCACTCTGCACCGCACCCCTCCCTCCGGCCTGGATCCCCCACTCTGCACCGCACCCCCTCCCTCCGGCCTGGATCCCCCACTCTGCACCGCATCCCCTCCCTCCGGCCAGGATCCCCCACTCTGCACCGCACCCCTCCCTCCGGCCTGGATCCCCCACTCTGCACCTCACCCCCTCCCTCCGGCCTGGATCCCCCACTCTGCACCGCACCCCCTCCCTCCGGCCTGGATCCCCACCCTGCACCGCACCCCCTCCCTCCGGCCTGGGTCCCCCACTCTGCACTGCACCCCTCTCTCCGGCCTGGATCCCCCACTCTGCACCGCACCCCCTCCCTCCGGCCTGGATCCCCCACTCTGCACTGCACCCCTCTCTCCGGCCTGGATCCCCCACCCTGCACCGCACCCCCTCCCTCCGGCCTGGATCCCCCACTCTGCACTGCACCCCTCTCTCCGGCCTGGATCCCCCACTCTGCACCGCAGCCCCTCCCTCCGGCCTGGATCCCCCACTCTGCACCTCACCCCTCCCTCCGGCCTGGATCCCCCACTCTGCACCGCAGCCCCTCCCTCCGGCCTGGATCCCCCACTCTGCACCGCACCCCTCCCTCCGGCCTGGATCCCCCACTCTGCACCGCACCCCTCCCTCCGGCCTGGATCCCCCACTCTGCACCGCACCCCCTCCCTCCGGCCTGGATCCCCCACTCTGCACCGCACCCCTCCCTCCGGCCTGGATCCCCCACTCTGCACTGCACCCCCTCCCTCCGGCCTGGATCTCCCACAGTGCACCGCACCCCTCCCTCCGGCCTGGATCCCCCACTCTGCACCGCACCCCCTCCCTCCGGCCTGGATCCCCCACTCTGCACCGCACCCCCTCCCTCCGGCCTGGATCCCCCACTCTGCACTGCACCCCCTCCCTCCGGCCTGGATCCCCCACTCTGCACTGCACCCCTCTCTCCGGCCTGGATCCCCCACTCTGCACCGCACCCCCTCCCTCCGGACTGGATCCCCCACTCTGCACCGCACCCCTCTCTCCGGCCTGGATCCCCACCCTGCACCGCACCCCCTCCCTCCGGCCTGGATCCCCCACCCTGCACCGCACCCCTCCCTCCGGCCTGGATCCCCACCCTGCACTGCACCCCTCCCTCCGGCCTGGATCCCCCACTCTGCACTGCACCCCCTCCCTCCGGCCTGGATCCCCCACTCTGCACTGCACCCCCTCCCTCCGGCCTGGATCCCCCACTCTGCACCGCACCCCTCTCTCCGGCCTGGATCCCCCACTCTGCACCGCACCCCCTCCCTCCGGACTGGATCCCCCACTCTGCACCGCACCCCTCTCTCCGGCCTGGATCCCCACCCTGCACCGCACCCCCTCCCTCCGGCCTGGATCCCCCACCCTGCACCGCACCCCTCCCTCCGGCCTGGATCCCCACCCTGCACCGCACCCCTCCCTCCGGCCTGGATCCCCCACTCTGCACCGCACCCCCTCCCTCCGGCCTGGATCCCCCACTCTGCACCGCACCCCTCCCTCCGGCCTGGATCCCCCACTCTGCACCGCACCCCTCCCTCCGGCCTGGATCCCCCACCCTGCACCGCACCCCCTCCCTCCGGCCTGGATCCCCCACTCTGCACCGCACCCCCTCCCTCCGGCCTGGATCCCCCACTCTGCACCGCACCCCTCCCTCCGGCCTGGATCCCCCACTCTGCACCGCACCCCCTCCCTCCGGCCTGGATCCCCCACTCTGCACCGCATCCCCTCCCTCCGGCCAGGATCCCCCACTCTGCACCGCACCCCTCCCTCCGGCCTGGATCCCCCACTCTGCACCGCACCCCTCCCTCCGGCCTGGATCCCCCACTCTGCACCTCACCCCCTCCCTCCGGCCTGGATCCCCCACTCTGCACCGCACCCCCTCCCTCCGGCCTGGATCCCCACCCTGCACCGCACCCCCTCCCTCCGGCCTGGGTCCCCCACTCTGCACTGCACCCCTCTCTCCGGCCTGGATCCCCACCCTGCACCGCACCCCCTCCCTCCGGCCTGGATCCCCCACTCTGCACTGCACCCCTCTCTCCGGCCTGGATCCCCCACCCTGCACCGCACCCCCTCCCTCCGGCCTGGATCCCCCACTCTGCACTGCACCCCTCTCTCCGGCCTGGATCCCCCACTCTGCACCGCAGCCCCTCCCTCCGGCCTGGATCCCCCACTCTGCACCTCACCCCTCCCTCCGGCCTGGATCCCCCACTCTGCACCGCAGCCCCTCCCTCCGGCCTGGATCCCCCACTCTGCACCGCACCCCTCCCTCCGGCCTGGATCCCCCACTCTGCACCGCACCCCTCCCTCCGGCCTGGATCCCCCACTCTGCACCGCACCCCCTCCCTCCGGCCTGGATCCCCCACTCTGCACCGCACCCCTCCCTCCGGCCTGGATCCCCCACTCTGCACTGCACCCCCTCCCTCCGGCCTGGATCCCCCACAGTGCACCGCACCCCTCCCTCCGGCCTGGATCCCCCACTCTGCACCGCACCCCCTCCCTCCGGCCTGGATCCCAAACTCTGCACCGCACCCCCTCCCTCCGGCCTGGATCCCCCACTCTGCACCGCACCCCTCCCTCCGGCCTGGATCCCCCACTCTGCACCGCACCCCCTCCCTCCGGCCTGGATCCCCCACTCTGCACCGCACCCCTCCCTCCGGCCTGGATCCCCCACTCTGCACCGCACCCCTCTCTCCGGCCTGGATCCCCCACCCTGCACCTCACCCCTCCCTCCGGCCTGGATCCCCCACTCTGCACCGCACCCCCTCTCTCCGGCCTGGATCCCCCACTCTGCACCGCACCCCTCCCTCCGGCCTGGATCCCCCACTCTGCACCGCACCCCCTCCCTCCGGCCTGGATCCCCCACTCTGCACCGCACCCCCTCCCTCCGGACTGGATCCCCCACTCTGCACCGCACCCCCTCCCTCCGGACTGGATCCCCCACTCTGCACCGCACCCCTCCCTCCGGCCTGGATCCCCCACTCTGCACCGCACCCCCTCCCTCCGGCCTGGATCCCCCACTCTGCACCGCACCCCTCCCTCCGGCCTGGATCCCCCACTCTGCACCGCAGCCCCTCCCTCCGGCCTGGATCCCCCACTCTGCACCGCACCCCTCCCTCCGGCCTGGATCCCCCACTCTGCACCGCACCCCTCCCTCCGGCCTGGATCCCCCACTCTGCACCGCACCCCTCCCTCCGGCCTGGATCCCCCACTCTGCACTGCACCCCCTCCCTCCGGCCTGGATCCCCCACAGTGCACCGCACCCCTCCCTCCGGCCTGGATCCCCCACTCTGCACCGCACCCCCTCCCTCCGGCCTGGATCCCAAACTCTGCACCGCACCCCCTCCCTCCGGCCTGGATCCCCCACTCTGCACCGCACCCCTCCCTCCGGCCTGGATCCCCCACTCTGCACCGCACCCCCTCCCTCCGGCCTGGATCCCCCACTCTGCACCGCACCCCTCCCTCCGGCCTGGATCCCCCACTCTGCACCGCACCCCTCTCTCCGGCCTGGATCCCCCACCCTGCACCTCACCCCTCCCTCCGGCCTGGATCCCCCACCCTGCACCGCACCCCCTCCCTCCGGCCTGGATCCCCCACCCTGCACCGCACCCCCTCCCTCCGGCCTGGATCCCCCACTCTGCACCGCACCCCTCCCTCCGGCCTGGATCCCCCACTCTGCACCGCACCCCTCTCTCCGGCCTGGATCCCCCACCCTGCACCTCACCCCTCCCTCCGGCCTGGATCCCCCACCCTGCACCGCACCCCCTCCCTCCGGCCTGGATCCCCCACCCTGCACCGCACCCCCTCCCTCCGGCCTGGATCCCCCACTCTGCACCGCACCCCTCCCTCCGGCCTGGATCCCCCACTCTGCACCGCACCCCTCCCTCCGGCCTGGATCCCCCACTCTGCACCGCACCCCCTCTCTCCGGCCTGGATCCCCCACTCTGCACCGCACCCCTCCCTCCGGCCTGGATCCCCCACTCTGCACCGCACCCCTCCCTCCGGCCTGGATCCCCCACTCTGCACCGCACCCCCTCCCTCCGGCCTGGATCCCCCACTCTGCACCGCACCCCCTCCCTCCGGACTGGATCCCCCACTCTGCACCGCACCCCCTCCCTCCGGACTGGATCCCCCACTCTGCACTGCACCCCCTCCCTCCGGCCTGGATCCCCCACTCTGCACTGCACCCCCTCCCTCCGGCCTGGATCCCCCACTCTGCACTGCACCCCCTCCCTCCGGCCTGGATCCCCCACTCTGCACCGCACCCCCTCCCTCCGGCCTGGATCCCCCACTCTGCACCGCACCCCCTCCCTCCGGCCTGGATCCCCCACTCTGCACCGCACCCCCTCCCTCCAGACTGGATCCCCACTCTGCACCGCACCCCTCCCTCCGGCCTGGATCCCCCACTCTGCACCGCACCCCCTCTCTCCGGCCTGGATCCCCCACTCTGCACCGCACCCCCTCTCTCCGGCCTGGATCCCCCACCCTGCACCGCACCCCTCCCTCCGGCCTGGATCCCCCACTCTGCACCGCACCCCCTCCCTCCGGCCTGGATCCCCCACTCTGCACCGCACCCCCTCCCTCCGGCCTGGATCCCCCACTCTGCACCGCACCCCCTCCCTCCGGCCTGGATCCCCCACTCTGCACCGCACCCCCTCCCTCCGGCCTGGATCCCCCACTCTGCACCTCACCCCCTCCCTCCGGCCTGGATCCCCCACTCTGCACCGCACCCCTCCCTCCGGCCTGGATCCCCCACTCTGCACCGCACCCCTCCCTCCGGCCTGGATCCCCCACTCTGCACCGCACCCCTCCCTCCGGCCTGGATCCCCCACTCTGCACCTCACCCCCTCCCTCCGGCCTGGATCCCCCACTCTGCACCGCACCCCTCCCTCCGGCCTGGATCCCCCACTCTGCACCGCACACCCTCCCTCCGGCCTGGATCCCCGACTCTGCACCGCACCCCCTCCCTCCGGCCTGGATCCCCCACTCTGCACCTCACCCCCTCCCTCCGGCCTGGATCCCCCACTCTGCACCTCACCCCCTCCCTCCGGCCTGGATCCCCCACTCTGCACCGCACCCCTCCCTCCGGCCTGGATCCCCCACTCTGCACCGCACCCCTCCCTCCGGCCTGGATCCCCCACTCTGCACCTCACCCCCTCCCTCCGGCCTGGATCCCCCACTCTGCACCGCACCCCCTCCCTCCGGCCTGGATCCCCCACTCTGCACCTCACCCCCTCCCTCCGGCCTGGATCCCCCACTCTGCACCGCACCCCTCCCTCCGGCCTGGATCCCCCACTCTGCACCGCACCCCTCCCTCCGGCCTGGATCCCCCACTCTGCACCGCACCCCTCTCTCCGGCCTGGATCCCCCACTCTGCACCTCACCCCCTCCCTCCGGCCTGGATCCCCCACTCTGCACCTCACCCCCTCCCTCCGGACTGGATCCCCCACTCTGCACCGCACCCCTCCCTCCGGCCTGGATCCCCCACTCTGCACCGCACCCTCTCTCTCCGGCCTGGATCCCCCACTCTGCACCGCACCCCCTCTCTCCGGCCTGGATCCCCCACCCTGCACCGCACCCCTCCCTCCGGCCTGGATCCCCCACTCTGCACCGCACCCCTCCCTCCGGCCTGGATCCCCCACTCTGCACCTCACCCCTCCCTCCGGCCTGGATCCCCCACTCTGCACCGCACCCCCTCTCTCCGGCCTGGATCCCCCACTCTGCACCGCACCCCCTCCCTCCGGCCTGGATCCCCCACTCTGCACCTCACCCCCTCCCTCCGGCCTGGATCCCCCACTCTGCACCTCACCCCCTCCCTCCGGCCTGGATCCCCCACTCTGCACCTCACCCCCTCCCTCCGGACTGGATCCCCCACTCTGCACCGCACCCCTCCCTCCGGCCTGGATCCCCCACTCTGCACCGCACCCCTCCCTCCGGCCTGGATCCCCCACTCTGCACCTCACCCCCTCCCTCCGGCCTGGATCCCCCACTCTGCACCGCACCCCCTCCCTCCGGCCTGGATCCCCCACTCTGCACCGCACCCCCTCCCTCCGGCCTGGATCCCCCACTCTGCACCGCACCCCTCCCTCCGGCCTGGATCCCCCACTCTGCACCTCACCCCCTCCCTCCGGCCTGGATCCCCCACTCTGCACCGCACCCCCTCCCTCCGGCCTGGATCCCCCACTCTGCACCTCACCCCCTCTCTCCGGCCTGGATCCCCCACCCTGCACCGCACCCCTCCCTCCGGCCTCGATCCCCCACTCTGCACCGCACCCCTCCCTCCGGCCTGGATCCCCCACTCTGCACCGCACCCCTCCCTCCGGCCTGGATCCCCCACTCTGCACCTCACCCCCTCCCTCCGGCCTGGATCCCCCACTCTGCACCGCACCCCCTCTCTCCGGCCTCGATCCCCCACTCTGCACCTCACCCCTCCCTCCGGCCTGGATCCCCCACTCTGCACCGCACCCCCTCTCTCCGGCCTGGATCCCCCACTCTGCACCGCACCCCCTCTCTCCGGCCTCGATCCCCCACTCTGCACCGCACCCCCTCCCTCCGGCCTGGATCCCCCACTCTGCACCGCACCCCTCCCTCCGGCCTGGATCCCCCACTCTGCACCTCACCCCTCCCTCCGGCCTGGATCCCCCACTCTGCACCGCACCCCCTCTCTCCGGCCTGGATCCCCCACTCTGCACCGCACCCCCTCCCTCCGGCCTGGATCCCCCACTCTGCACCGCACCCCTCTCTCCGGCCTGGATCCCCCACTCTGCACCTCACCCCCTCCCTCCGGCCTGGATCCCCCACTCTGCACCGCACCCCCTCCCTCCGGCCTGGATCCCCCACTCTGCACCTCACCCCCTCCCTCCGGCCTGGATCCCCCACTCTGCACCGCACCCCTCCCTCCGGCCTGGATCCCCCACTCTGCACCTCACCCCTCTCTCCGGCCTGGATCCCCCACTCTGCACCTCACCCCTCCCTCCGGACTGGATCCCCCACTCTGCACCGCACCGCTCCCTCCGGCCTGGATCCCCCACTCTGCACCGCACCCCTCCCTCCGGCCTGGATCCCCCACTCTGCACCTCACCCCCTCCCTCCGGCCTGGATCCCCCACTCTGCACCGCACCCCCTCCCTCCGGCCTGGATCCCCCACTCTGCACCTCACCCCCTCCCTCCGGACTGGATCCCCCACTCTGCACCGCACCCCTCCCTCCGGCCTGGATCCCCCACTCTGCACCGCACCCCCTCCCTCCGGCCTGGATCCCCCACTCTGCACCGCACCCCCTCTCTCCGGTCTGGATCCCCCACTCTGCACCTCACCCCCTCCCTCCGGCCTGGATCCCCCACTCTGCACCGCACCCCCTCCCTCCGGCCTGGATCCCCCACTCTGCACCGCACCCCCTCTCTCCGGTCTGGATCCCCCACTCTGCACCTCACCCCCTCCCTCCGGCCTGGATCCCCCACTCTGCACCGCACCCCCTCCCTCCGGCCTGGATCCCCCACTCTGCACCGCACCCCCTCTCTCCGGTCTGGATCCCCCACTCTGCACCGCACCCCCTCCCTCCGGCCTGGATCCCCCACTCTGCACCGCACCCCTCCCTCCGGCCTGGATCCCCACTCTGCACCGCACCCCCTCCCTCCGGCCTGGATCCCCCACTCTGCACCGCACCCCTCCCTCCGGCCTGGATCCCCCACTCTGCACCTCACCCCCTCCCTCCGGCCTGGATCCCCCACTCTGCACCGCACCCCTCCCTCCGGCCTGGATCCCCTCTCTGCACCGCACCCCCTCCCTCCGGCCTGGATCCCCCTCTCTGCAACGCACCCCTCCCTCCGGCCTGGATCCCCCACTCTGCACCTCACCCCTCCCTCCGGCCTGGATCCCCCACTCTGCACCGCACCCCTCCCTCCGGCCTGGATCCCCCACCCTGCACCGCACCCCCTCCCTCCGGCCTGGATCCCCCTCTCTGCACCGCACCCCCTCCCTCCGGCCTGGATCCCCCTCTCTGCACCGCACCCCTCCCTCCGGCCTGGATCCCCCTCTCTGCACCGCACCCCCTCCCTCCGGCCTGGATCCCCCACTCTGCACCTCACCCCTCCCTCCGGCCTGGATCCCCCACTCTGCACCGCACCCCTCCCTCCGGCCTGGATCCCCCACTCTGCACCTCACCCCCTCCCTCCGGCCTGGATCCCCCACTCTGCACCTCACCCCCTCCCTCCGGCCTGGATCCCCCTCTCTGCACCGCACCCCCTCCCTCCGGCCTGGATCCCCCACTCTGCACCTCACCCCTCCCTCCGGCCTGGATCCCCCACTCTGCACCGCACCCCTCCCTCCGGCCTGGATCCCCCACTCTGCACCTCACCCCTCCCTCCGGCCTGGATCCCCCACTCTGCACCGCACCCCTCCCTCCGGCCTGGATCCCCCACTCTGCACCGCACCCCTCCCTCCGGCCTGGATCCCCCACTCTGCACCGCACCCCCTCCCTCCGGCCTGGATCCCCCACTCTGCACCGCACCCCCTCCCTCCGGACTGGATCCCCCACTCTGCACCTCACCCCTCCCTCCGGCCTGGATCCCCCACTCTGCACTGCACCCCCTCCCTCCGGACTGGATCCCCCACTCTGCACCTCACCCCTCCCTCCGGCCTGGATCCCCCACTCTGCACCGCACCCCCTCCCTCCGGACTGGATCCCCCACTCTGCACCGCACCCCCTCCCTCCGGACTGGATCCCCCACTCTGCACTGCACCCCCTCCCTCCGGCCTGGATCCCCCACTCTGCACCGCACCCCCTCCCTCCGGCCTGGATCCCCCACTCTGCACCTCACCCCTCCCTCCGGTCTGGATCCCCCACTCTGCACCGCACCCCTCTCTCCGGCCTGGATCCCCCACTCTGCACCGCACCCCCTCCCTCCGGACTGGATCCCCCACTCTGCACCGCACCCCCTCCCTCCGGCCTGGATCCCCCACCCTGCACCGCACCCCTCCCTCCGGTCTGGATCCCCCACTCTGCACCGCACCCCTCTCTCCGGCCTGGATCCCCCACTCTGCACCTCACCCCTCCCTCCGGTCTGGATCCCCCACTCTGCACCGCACCCCTCTCTCCGGCCTGGATCCCCCACTCTGCACCGCACCCCTCTCTCCGGACTGGATCCCCCACTCTGCACCGCACCCCCTCCCTCCGGCCTGGATCCCCCACTCTGCACCGCACCCCTCCCTCCGGCCTGGATCCCCCACTCTGCACCGCACCCCTCCCTCCGGCCTGGATCCCCCACTCTGCACCGCACCCCTCCCTCCGGCCTGGATCCCCCACTCTGCACCGCACCCCTCCCTCCGGCCTGGATCCCCCACTCTGCACCTCACCCCTCCCTCCGGCCTGGATTCCCCACTCTGCACCGCACCCCCTCTCTCCGGCCTGGATCCCCCACTCTGCACCGCACCCCCTCCCTCCGGCCTGGATCCCCCACTCTGCACCGCACCCCCTCTCTCCGGCCTGGATCCCCCACTCTGCACCGCACCCCTCCCTCCGGCCTGGATCCCCCACTCTGCACCTCACCCCTCCCTCCGGCCTGGATCCCCCACTCTGCACCGCACCCCCTCCCTCCGGACTGGATCCCCCACTCTGCACCGCACCCCCTCCCTCCGGACTGGATCCCCCACTCTGCACTGCACCCCCTCCCTCCGGCCTGGATCCCCCACTCTGCACCGCACCCCTCCCTCCGGCCTGGATCCCCCACTCTGCACCGCACCCCTCCCTCCGGCCTGGATCCCCCACTCTGCACCTCACCCCTCCCTCCGGCCTGGATCCCCCACTCTGCACCTCACCCCTCCCTCCGGCCTGGATCCCCCACTCTGCACCGCACCCCCTCCCTCCGGCCTGGATCCCCCACTCTGCACCGCACCCCCTCTCTCCGGTCTGGATCCCCCACTCTGCACCGCACCCCCTCCCTCCGGCCTGGATCCCCCACTCTGCACCGCACCCCTCCCTCCGGCCTGGATCCCCACTCTGCACCGCACCCCCTCCCTCCGGCCTGGATCCCCCACTCTGCACCGCACCCCTCCCTCCGGCCTGGATCCCCCACTCTGCACCTCACCCCCTCCCTCCGGCCTGGATCCCCCACTCTGCACCGCACCCCTCCCTCCGGCCTGGATCCCCTCTCTGCACCGCACCCCCTCCCTCCGGCCTGGATCCCCCTCTCTGCAACGCACCCCTCCCTCCGGCCTGGATCCCCCACTCTGCACCTCACCCCTCCCTCCGGCCTGGATCCCCCACTCTGCACCGCACCCCTCCCTCCGGCCTGGATCCCCCACCCTGCACCGCACCCCCTCCCTCCGGCCTGGATCCCCCTCTCTGCACCGCACCCCCTCCCTCCGGCCTGGATCCCCCTCTCTGCACCGCACCCCTCCCTCCGGCCTGGATCCCCCTCTCTGCACCGCACCCCCTCCCTCCGGCCTGGATCCCCCACTCTGCACCTCACCCCTCCCTCCGGCCTGGATCCCCCACTCTGCACCGCACCCCTCCCTCCGGCCTGGATCCCCCACTCTGCACCTCACCCCCTCCCTCCGGCCTGGATCCCCCACTCTGCACCTCACCCCCTCCCTCCGGCCTGGATCCCCCTCTCTGCACCGCACCCCCTCCCTCCGGCCTGGATCCCCCACTCTGCACCTCACCCCTCCCTCCGGCCTGGATCCCCCACTCTGCACCGCACCCCTCCCTCCGGCCTGGATCCCCCACTCTGCACCTCACCCCTCCCTCCGGCCTGGATCCCCCACTCTGCACCGCACCCCTCCCTCCGGCCTGGATCCCCCACTCTGCACCGCACCCCTCCCTCCGGCCTGGATCCCCCACTCTGCACCGCACCCCCTCCCTCCGGCCTGGATCCCCCACTCTGCACCGCACCCCCTCCCTCCGGACTGGATCCCCCACTCTGCACCTCACCCCTCCCTCCGGCCTGGATCCCCCACTCTGCACTGCACCCCCTCCCTCCGGACTGGATCCCCCACTCTGCACCTCACCCCTCCCTCCGGCCTGGATCCCCCACTCTGCACCGCACCCCCTCCCTCCGGACTGGATCCCCCACTCTGCACCGCACCCCCTCCCTCCGGACTGGATCCCCCACTCTGCACTGCACCCCCTCCCTCCGGCCTGGATCCCCCACTCTGCACCGCACCCCCTCCCTCCGGCCTGGATCCCCCACTCTGCACCTCACCCCTCCCTCCGGCCTGGATCCCCCACTCTGCACCTCACCCCTCCCTCCGGTCTGGATCCCCCACTCTGCACCGCACCCCTCTCTCCGGCCTGGATCCCCCACTCTGCACCGCACCCCCTCCCTCCGGACTGGATCCCCCACTCTGCACCGCACCCCCTCCCTCCGGCCTGGATCCCCCACCCTGCACCGCACCCCTCCCTCCGGTCTGGATCCCCCACTCTGCACCGCACCCCTCTCTCCGGCCTGGATCCCCCACTCTGCACCTCACCCCTCCCTCCGGTCTGGATCCCCCACTCTGCACCGCACCCCTCTCTCCGGCCTGGATCCCCCACTCTGCACCGCACCCCTCTCTCCGGACTGGATCCCCCACTCTGCACCGCACCCCCTCCCTCCGGCCTGGATCCCCCACTCTGCACCGCACCCCTCCCTCCGGCCTGGATCCCCCACTCTGCACCGCACCCCTCCCTCCGGCCTGGATCCCCCACTCTGCACCGCACCCCTCCCTCCGGCCTGGATCCCCCACTCTGCACCGCACCCCTCCCTCCGGCCTGGATCCCCCACTCTGCACCTCACCCCTCCCTCCGGCCTGGATTCCCCACTCTGCACCGCACCCCCTCTCTCCGGCCTGGATCCCCCACTCTGCACCGCACCCCCTCCCTCCGGCCTGGATCCCCCACTCTGCACCGCACCCCCTCTCTCCGGCCTGGATCCCCCACTCTGCACCGCACCCCTCCCTCCGGCCTGGATCCCCCACTCTGCACCTCACCCCTCCCTCCGGCCTGGATCCCCCACTCTGCACCGCACCCCCTCCCTCCGGACTGGATCCCCCACTCTGCACCGCACCCCCTCCCTCCGGACTGGATCCCCCACTCTGCACTGCACCCCCTCCCTCCGGCCTGGATCCCCCACTCTGCACCGCACCCCTCCCTCCGGCCTGGATCCCCCACTCTGCACCGCACCCCTCCCTCCGGCCTGGATCCCCCACTCTGCACCTCACCCCTCCCTCCGGCCTGGATCCCCCACTCTGCACCTCACCCCTCCCTCCGGCCTGGATCCCCCACTCTGCACCGCACCCCCTCCCTCCGGCCTGGATCCCCTCTCTGCACCGCACCCCTCCCTCCGGACTGGATTCCCCACTCTGCACCGCACCCCCTCCCTCCGGCCTGGTTCCCCCAGTCTGCACCGCACCCCCTCCCTCCGGCCTGGATCCCCCACTCTGCACCTCACCCCCTCCCTCCGGCCTGGATCCCCCACAGTGCACCGCACCCCCTCCCTCCGGCCTGGATCCCCCACTCTGCACCGCACCCCTCCCTCCGGACTGGATCCCCCACTCTGCACCGCACCCCTCCCTCCGGCCTGGATCCCCCTCTCTGCACCGCACCCCTCCCTCCGGCCTGGATCCCCCACTCTGCACCGCACCCCCTCCCTCCGGCCTGCTCTCCCCCTCTGTTCTGTACCGCCCCACTACAGGCAGGGGGGGCCCCCGTCCCCTGCTCCGGCTCCCAGCAGCCCCCGGCCCCCGAGCCCATCACGCTGCTGCGCCGCCGCCCCGCCCCAGAGAGCCCTGGAGGGCCAGGCTGCCTCCCTCCCGGACACTTCCCCCGCAGCGACCCGAGTCCCGGCCGCCTCCCCAGGCTCTCACGCCGCTGCCCCCGGCAGGTGGGGGCTGGGCGGGCTCCCCTCTGCAGGCGGGGCGAGGGGTCCCCGAGGACAGGTGGCTGCGGAGCGGGGCTGGGTAAAGGCCCCGTGGCAGGGGCGCACAGGCCGGGGTGCGCCGCGCTCAGAGATGCGCTGGTTCAGGGCCCAGCGCCACGGTCTCCCCGCCCGCAACGTGACCAGAAAAGGTTCTTGTCGGTCGGGGAAGCCCTCGGGCGAACGGGCCCACGTGTCGCTCCGTGCCCGAGCAGCCTCCAGGGCGGGTCTCGAGGAGGAAAGCGCTCGGACACCTCACCTCTAGTCCGGCGGGAGGGTCTCTCCTTCCGCGGCTTCCCCAGGCTTCCCGGCCGCGCAGCTGTGCGATCCAGCCAAGATCCAGTTTTTGTTACCGAAACAAGCTCCTGTAATGTGGGCCCCGCATCTGTATTTAACAGCAGAGAGAAGGCCGCGTCCTTCTGCTGCCGCGCCCTGCTCTTTCTGGGGATTTTATTACACCGAGTGAAGCAGTTTGCACATAGTTATCCCGCCCTGTGGGATGTTACTCTTGAGGGGCAGGTGGGCAGGTGTTGGTAGTAGGAGCTCTCTGGACAGACGTGCTCTCTGCTCCCATCGCCCAGGGGTTCAGCCAGTCCCTTCCAGTTGGACTAGTTCTCTTTCTCCAGTAGGAGGCTGTCAGGAGCCAAGCAGCTACTACCAGATGAGGAATTAATTTAGGGTTACATATTTGAACTTTAAAAAAAGAGGACACTCCTGTATCAGTATCTACCAATTAAAGTTGTATTAATGTGTTAACACAGTAATACAATACTATATAACACATTAATACAACTTTAATTGGTAGATACTGATACAGGAGTGTCCTCTTTTTTTAATAGTGATGGAAATGTAGCCGTGTTAGTCTGGTGTGGCTGAAACAAAAAACAGGACTATGGAGCACTTTAAAGACTAACAAGATGGTTTATTAGGTGAGGAACTTTCGTGGGCCAGACCCACTTCCTCAGATCAAATAGTGGAAGAAAATTGTCACAACCATATATACCAAAGGATACAATTAAAAAAATGAACACATATGAAAAGGACAAATCAAATTTCAGAACAGAAAGGGGATGGGGGGGTGGGGTAAATGTCTGTGAGCTAATGATATTAGTGATGATAATTGGGGAAGCTATCTTTGTAAGTATACTCTTTTTTTAAGTATCAGGGCGTAGCTGTGTTAGTCCGAATCTGCATCTGACGAAGTGGGTCTTTGCCCACAAAAGCTTATGCTCCAACACTTCGGTTAGTCTATAACAGGGGTCTCCAAACTTTTCAGCCCGAGGGCCGCATTAACTATCAAACAGCAGTTCGGGGGCCGACTACACACTTGAGGTCCAAATAAAAAACAATCAAAACATGGATGTTGTTTTTAATTATTTATTTAATATTATTTTATTCAGTTATTATTTAATAACACATTGATACACTACACATGAACACCTGTATTAGTGTGAATGGTGAATTGGCAGGATACATGTAAATTTCCGTAATTTTTTTTCCGTAGACAAAAAGGTCTCCACGGGCCGGATGAGAGGGCCTCGCGGGCCGCATCCGGCCCGTGGGCCGTAGTTTGGAGACCCCTGGTCTATAAGGTGCCACAGGACTCCTCTCCTCTTGGCAACCCTGATTAATTCTTCCCTGCTGTGTGTGTGTGAGACCATTTCCAGCAGACAGCCCAGGGGTTACCAAAGCTGGAGTCAGGCTCACTCTAGAAGGGTTGGTGTGATCAGGGTCAGGAGGTACAGCAAAGGCTGAGCCAGAATCCATGTCAGGAGCCGCACTGAGGGTCAGGACTGGAGCTGGCATCAGACAAATACACCAAGGGGTAAGGAAGCAGGGAACAGTGCCAGGGCCGGCCAGAGTCAGAACTGGAAAGCTGTAGGAAAGACCCAACTGGCATCAGGGAACAATGCCAGAGTCACAGCGGAGTCAGGAGTTAGGCCCAGGAACTGCAGGAGAGCACAAACTCACTCTGTTGCTCCGACAACTTCCTGGGCCACCTTCTGGCATCAGTGGTGCACTGGGGGCGTCGATTGTCCACCCCAATCAGGGGCTTCCTGGGTGCAGTCTCTGGTGGGCTGCAGAGAAGCTGGCTGGCTCTGGAGGCCTGCATCCAAATCCCTCACAGCTGTCTCCAGGGTCACAGCAGACCCCCAGTTCACTGGATTCTCCTCAGGGTGACAACAGGTTGCATGAGCTGTCAGGGATGAAACCAAGGGGTGGAACCCCAAGGTTACAAATAAAAACAAGAGGCACAGCGTGTAGCCACTGCAGGTTAACAAGTTGCCTGTCTCTTTCTCCAATGGTCAGTCCTTCCAGCGTTTGTCCCTCTGGGCTCCATCTTCCATGAGCCACCAGCTGGTAGTTTCTGGTAATCACCAGGGCCATCTCATCTCCAGTTTGAGGCTCTGACCCTAGAGGGCCTATTCAGAGCTCTCTCCTGCCCTGGGTTTGTAGCCCAGGGGCTGTCTTGAGGGTTGTCCATTGTTCTCAGCATTGATTGAGGTAGCCCTGAGACCCTGTCTTGCCCCAGCTGATGTATGTTTGCAAGTGCTGAAGTGAGACAAGCCTTTATTTTCCAGTCTCTGAAGCTTTTTCCCGTCCAAACAGTTCACATTACCATGACAACCAGCTAGTTCCTGGCTTTCTGCAGAGACCACACAGGGCCCCTTCAGTGAGATATTAAGATGGTGGTGCTAGCACTTAAGTTGCTGCTCTTCTTTCCTAGAGCAGATTCATAAGGGATCATAGTGGATCACGAACAAAATATGAGTTAAGGTGACACTATGCATCCCAGAAATATGTTTGCTTTTTTGCAACAAACAGAAATATTGTAAGCAAGACACAGGAAGTAAATTTTCCATTCTACTGATTAAGCCTCAACTAGAGTATTGTGTCCAGTTCTGGGCACCACATTTCAAGAAAGATGTGGAGAAATTGGAGAAAGTCCAGAGAAAAGCAACAAAAATGATTAAAGGTCTAGAAAACATGACATATGAGGGAAGACTGAAAGAACTGGGCTTGTTTAGTTTAGAAAAGAGAAGACTAAGAGGGGACATGATAGTGGTTTTCAAGTAGCTAAAAGGGTGTTACAAGGAAGAGGGAGAAAAATTGTTCTCCTTGGCCTCTGAGAATAGGACAACAAGCAATGGGCTTAAATTGCAGCAAGGAAGGTTTAGGTTGAACATTAGGAAAAGCTTCCTAACTGTCAGGGTGGTTAAACACTGGAATAAATTGCCTGGGGAGGTTGTGGAATCCCCATCACTGGAGATATTTAAGAGCAGGTTGGATAGACATGTACCCCCTTGAGCACCCAAGCCCCTGCCCTCGACCTGAGCCCCCCCAGACCCAGACTCGCTTACAGAGCCTTACTCTGAACCCTCTCCTTCACCCTAACCCCTGCCCTAGGCTCAGCTCAGAACCCTTCTCACCCTCCTCATCCCTTAGCCCAAGACCAAAGCCTGCACCCAAACCCTCTGCCCCAGCCTGATGAAAGGGCGGGAGGAAGGATGGAGTGCGCAGGGGCGGGGCACAAAGGAGGTGGGGCAAAGGTATTTGGGTTTGAGGTAGATCCTGGATTGCACTTAAATTCAAAAAGTGATCTCATCCTTTAAAAAGTTGGAGACCCCTGCTCTATAGCCTCAGTTGAGAAGCAGTCGGCTTTATAGCTCCAGCTGTAGAGACTCCTATGCTCTGCTGTAGAGAGCCCAGGTTCCAATCCACCTGCAGGCAGTTACAAATGTAGCCTAGAATCATGTTTGCTTCCTTTTGCAACAGCATCACATTGTTGACTCATATTTAGCTTGTGGTCCACCATGACCTCTAAATCTGACGGGTGTGGGGCAAACATACACACCGCTTGGCGGCGCACGGTGGGAGCTCAGGTGCAGAGGGCGAGGAGCTGTTTCCATCCTGGGAGCCCCAGCAGTCGGTGTGTGGCAATCCTGTTTGCCCTCTCGTTCGTTTGGCCATCCCCTCCTCCCATCTTTCCATGGATGCAGCGCTGCAGGAACCCTCCGCATGACCGGGCAGAGCCCCGGACCCAAGCACCAGGCAAGGGGGGCCCGCGCCCCATTGGCCGCCCCGAGGTGGGGCTCAGGAGCCGGGGTCCATCCACTGCCGCTTCTCCCTCCTGCCACCACCTCCCAGACCCCCACCGCTGCGCCCAACCCTCTCCTGCCTGGGGCCACTGTCAAGATGGAGCCCGAGAACAAGTACCTGCTGGAGCTCATGGCTGAAAAGGACAGTCTGGACCCATCCTTCACCCAAGCCATGCAGCTGCTGATGGCAGAAATTGAAAAAATTCAGAAGGGAGAAACAAAGAAGGATGAGGAAGAGAAGTACTTGGATTTGTTTTCCCACAAGAACATGAAGCTGAAGGAACGTGTTCTGATACCTGTCAAACAGTATCCCTTTCTGCTGTACTCCTTCCTACACAGTCACTTCCCAGTCTCTGTGTGTGAAATTGATTGTTCCCTCCAAGTGGAGTACTTTGCATTTGTCCTGATTAAACTTCATCGGCTGCGTCTAGACTGGCAAGTTTTTCCACAAAAGCGCTTGCTTCTGCACAAAAACTTGCCAGCTGTCTACACTGGCTGCTTGATTTTGCGCAAAAGCTCTGACGTTCTACTGTCCAAAATTGGTGCTTCTTGCGCAAATGCTTTGACGTTCCCGTTCGGGCAAAAGCCCTTTTCCAGAAATGTTTTTGCGCAAGAGGGCCAGTGTAGACAGCTAAAAACTGTTTTGCGCAAAAAAGCCCCAATGGCGAAAATGGTGATCGGGGCTTTCTTGCGCAAAACCGCGTCTAGATTGGCACGGACGCTTTTCCACAAAAAGTGCTTTTGTGGAAAAGCATCCGTGCCAATCTAGACGCTCTTTTCCGCAAATGCTTTTAACAGAAAAACAGAAAACCTGGGGCCCTAAGGTGTAGGGGTTGGCAACTCCCTACCCGACTGACAGGCATCTCCCCGAAACTCGTCAGTCCATGGGTGCCAGAATGGCCCTGGCCTGGGCTGTTTCCTCCCCCTCCTGATGTCTGCTGTCCCCGGCTCTCCAACCCCTGTTCCTGCCGGGATCCTCACCTAATTCCCCTGCTCTGGACTGCTGGTTTCTCCCTTGAGCGTTCTCTGTCTTTGGCTCTCCCTGGCTTGTCTTCTTCAGCTGCCTTTTGTGGAGGTCCTCCTCCTCTACCTCCCGTCTCGGGCTGGTGGCTAGATTTCTGTAGCTTGCACATCACTGACGGCTATGTGCGGCTCCCGAAGCTGACCCATCACACATCTCCCCTTTCACTAGCTCTCGCTCTCCCTCTTCTTCTCTTTCGGCTATCCTAGAAAAGAAATCAGCATTTTGGTGCTTAGACCCTGAGCGGTAGGCTACTTCAAAATGGTACGGCTGTAAGGCCACGTACCAGCGCATAATGCGGAGGTTCGTTTCTTTCATTGGCTGTGTCTAGACTGGCAAGTTTTTCCGCAAAAGCACATGCTTTTGCGGAAAAACTTGCCAGCTGTCTACACTGGCCGCTTGAATTTGCGCAAGAACACTGACGATCTCATGTAAGATTGTCAGTGTTCTTGCGGAAATGCGATGCTGCTCCCATTCGGGCAAAAGCCCTTTTCCGGAAATGTTTTTGTGCAAGAGGGCCAGTGTAAACAGCTAAAAACTGTTTTGCGCAAAAAAGCCCCGATGGCGATTGGGGCTTTCTTGCGCAAAACCATGTCTAGATTGGCACGGACGCTTTTCTGCAAAAAGTGCTTTTGTGGAAAAGCGTCCGTGCCAATGTAGATGCTCTTTTCCGCAAATGCTTTTAATGGAAAAACTTTTCCGTTACAAGCATTTGCGGAAAATCATGCCAGTCTAGACGTAGCCATTGAGTTTAGCCACACCAGCGGCGAATGGTCTGTTATTAGTCAAAATGTATTACCCCATAAGTAATATCTTAACAATTCAACTGACCATTTTACCACCAGTGCCTCTTTCTCGTAGTTTGCGGCTGGCGTACACCATGGGGTGCTCCTCCCCCTGATGTTCCTGAGCCAGCACAGACCCTACTCCGACCTTGGAAGTATCTGTAGACAGGAAAAAGGGTTTTTCAAAATCAGGCTGTATTAACACCGGAGTCCAAGTCAATGGGTCTTTTAAGATCTGAAAGGCTCGCTCCGCCTGCGAGTCCATTGTACTTTTGTGGGTTTTAGATTCTGAGTTAGTTCTGTCAAAGGGAGGGTGTCACAGGGTTGACTCACCACCACAGCGTCACCAGCCAGCTGTCCTGGGAATTAGCTCTTCTCCGCCTGGCTGGGCGCCTTTCTCTCTGGGGTGTCTCCCCGTGTTTCTCCTGGATCATGGCATCCTCTTCCAGACGCTGCCCTCCGGCAGTGCCCACACCAGTGTCTGAGCCCCCCCTTCCGGGGGACGTTGTTGTCCACTTTGCTCACACTCCAGGGTCCTCCCCTTCCCTGAGCCCCTAGTCTCCTCCTTAAGAGCTAAAGCCTGGGGGCTTGTCCAGCCAGAGCTCGCCCAGCCCTGCCTTGCCTCCCCAGCACTGCTCTAGTTCCAGGGAGCTACCTGTCTTTGTTGTTCCTGGAACTGGGTGGCCAGTTGCTGCGTTAGTTGGGTTTGTTGCTGCTGCTGCTGGCGCTGGCTCTCGCCCAGCCATTCTAAAAATTTCCCGGGCTCCATCTTTCTTGTCTAGAGTCCCCTCTTCCTCCTAACGAGATACAAAAGTTCCCCCCTATGGGGTTCCGCGTCTCCCCGCCGTGGGCCCGTTCCCACATTCTCCACCACGTGTAGCGGCCCTGTCTGGTGCCGAGTCCCCCAACCCAGAGGTTGGTCAGGCACGACTTGCCCTTGGTTAATCCATGTTGACTATTCCTGATCACTTTCTCCTCTTCCAAAGTGCTTCAAAATGGATTCTTTGAGGATCCCCTCCATGTTTTTTTCTGGGACTGAGATGAGGCTGACTGGTCTGTAGTTCTCTGGATCATCCTTCTTCCCATTTTTAAAGATGGGCACTACATTTGCCTTTTTCCAATCATCCGGGAACTCTCCCAGTCTCCACAAGTTTTCAAAGATAATGGCGAAAGGCTCCTCCATAACACTTGCCAACTCCCTCAGTACTCTCGGATGCATTAAATCTGGACCCATGGATTTGTGTATGTTTAGCTTTTCTACATAATTCCTAACTTGTTCTTTCCCGACCAAGGGCTGACCACCTCCTTCCCATGCTGCGTTGCCTAGTGCATTTGTCTGGGAGCTGACCGTGTCAGTGAAGACAGAGGCAAAGAAAGCATATGGAGCATTGCTGGCTGTTCCCCTTCATCAGGGAGCGAGAGGAAAGTGCAGTTTGCTGCATTCCTCACTCTGGCTGGGGAGTGCAGGACACAGAGGAACCTGGATCTGCCTGAGCCCAGGGACATGCACCCCTCCCCTAGTTGTGCCTGCTGGGAGCTGCAGCAGCCATGGACAGGCCCTTCTCACCTGGCCCCAAGCTGCTGCAGTGAGAGAGGGCAGGGGTTGTCCTCTCTCCATGGGACAGCCTGCACCTGAACCCCTCATCCCCAGCCCCACCCTAGAGCAATGATTGAAAGGAAGCCTGGACATTTGCATTTTATTTTCCAAAAACCAAAAGCTGAGTTAACCCTGAATAAGGCCGGGCAAATCTTCTAGTTACATTGTAAATTAAGTTATCGTTGTAGATTCACCATACACCGGTCATGCAAGGAGAGTGATGAGCAGTGAGAGCTAGGTTTCCAAGTGACCCCTTACAAAACACCCATTAAAGAAATACTGGGGCAGCCATGTGCAGGGAGCACGGGGCTGGTCAGGCCCCTGAGAGACGCTGCTCCACAGCAGGAAGCCCCTTCTGTCTGATGCCCAGTGCTCTCAGGCCCACGTGACGGCCTTGCCTGCACACTAGGGAAATGTGGCCTACATGAAATGACAGCGAAGAGGGGCAGAATGGGGAAAGACGGCACTCAAAGGGCATGTCTGCGTGGGGCGTTATTTCAAAATATCTTCCCTTATTTCGAAATAGTAAGGTGAGCGTCCGCACTACCGAGCCCCTTCTTTCGAAAGAACAGCTGCTGCTCGTGAAGAGGAAAACGTTCATTTCGAAATAGTTATCTCGGGAGCTCTTGTTTCGAAATCACCTGGTGGTGTGGTTCTCAATGCTCCGCTGTCCAACTGTGTCAGTCCTGGCCCAGACACTAGTCAATATTTCCATGAATGACTTTAATGGAGTGGAGCTTATAAAATCCGCAGGGACAGGACTCCCATTGAAAATAACCTGGAGAATTGGCCTGAATTCAGCCAGATGAAATTCTATAAAGACAAGCGCGAAGTACTACACCTAGGAAGGACAAATCGATGCCCTGCCACCAGATGCGCCAGGCTAGGTGGCAGCACTGCTGAAGAGGGCCCAGGGCTTAGAGTGGATCACATTGGTACGTCTACACAGCAACTTTATTCCAGAATAACGCAGTCCGCATCTACACAGCAGGCAGTTCTTTCAAAATAATGTCGAAATACTGTCACGCTGAAGGACTTCTTACTCCGACTCCTGTAACCCTCCTTGCACAAGGAGTAAGGGAAGCTGGGGGAAGAGTGCCCTGTTTCCAAATAAGTGCTGTGTAGATGCTCCCCGTTTCAAAATAAGCTATTTTTGAAATAAGCAACGCAATTGCTGTAGCTCAGTTTGCGTCGCTTATTTCAAGTTAAGCCCTGGGCTACGTCTAGACTGGCATGATTTTCCGGAAATGCTTTTAACAGAAAAGTTTTCCGTTAAAAGCATTTTCGGAACAGAGCGTCTAGATTGGCACGGACGCTTTTCTGCAAAAGCACTTTTTGCGGAAAAGCGTCCGTGACCAATCTAGATGCACTTTTGCGCAAAAAAGCCCCGATCGCCATTTTCAAGATCAGGGCTTTTTTGCAGAAAACAAATCTCAGCTGTCTACACTGGCCCTTTTGCACAAAAGTTTTGCGCAAAAGGAACTTTTGCCCGAACGGGAGCAGTATAGTATTTCCGCAAAAAGCACTGATTTCTTACAGTAGGAAGTCAGTGCTTTTGCGGAAATTCAAGCGGCCAGTGTAGGCAGCTGGCAAGATTTTCCGGAAAAGCGGCTGATTTTCTGGAAAAACTGGCCAGTCTAGACACAGCCCTGCAGTGTAGAGGCACCCAGGGTGAATGTGATTCAGGTGGGAGATACAGTTGCAAAAAAGGCAAACATCACATGCGTTATGTGGCGCATGCAGAGGAGAGCACTACAAGTGAGAACACCTGGCCTGTGAGGAGAGGTCAAACACACAGGGCATGTTTAGGCGGGAGAAAAGCGACTGAAGCAGGCCCTGGCAACGGGCCTTGGCTCTGGGCAGGGCTGTTATAAAGAGCACGGGCATCAATGATTCTCTGTGCCCACTAAAGGTGGGAGAAGAAGCAATGGGCTTGATGTGCAGCAAAGGAGCCTGAGGGTTAGCGGTCAGAGAGCCTTTCTAACTCTCTGGGGGGCTAAGCCCTGGAGCAGGTTCCCTAGGAGTTGTGTCATCCCAGGCACTGGAACAGGTTAGACAAGCAGCTTTGCTTGGTCCTTTCTCAGCGCAGGGGCTGGACGAGGTGACCTCTTAAGGTCCCGACCCCCCCCCGTTCCACAAGTCTTTGATTCTCTGCAGTGAGTCAGAGCAGGCCTGGTTCAGGGCTCCAGAGTACTGCAGAGGGGGACTGGAGCCCACCCCTCATGGCAGCAGGGAGGTGCTGAGCTGGAAGGCTGCAGAACTCTGCCACCGGCTGGTAACCGCTGAGGCTGATTCCGAGTGGCCGGGAGCCAAAAACTCAGAGTGCCCAGCCCTGCGGGAGCTGCAGGCCTCTGTCCAGCCTCTCCCAGCCGTGCGTGCTGATGCTGGGCAGCAGCCATGTCCAGCCTCTCCCTGCTAGGCACGTGCTGAGCTGCAGCGGCAGGCACTCCTGCAGCCCTGCCCTCAGCAACCTCCCTCGCCCCCAACTCTGCCCTAGGCCCCTTGTGCCCCTGTAGTGCCAGTCCAGACAGCTGTGTCATCCCGCAGGGCCTGCCTGTGGGCACCCACACGTGGGCACTGGGTCAGTCAGGGTCAGCCCGACCTGTGAGAGCAACACGGGGATGGACTTTGCAATCTGCCTGGTGCCCTGCCTGTCCCCCATCCCACTGTCTGGCTCCTACCGCGGGAGCAGCTCGTGGCCTGCCTGCATGGGTTCTTCATAGCACAACTAGCGCCACGGGGCCTCCGTGCAAGGGAATAAGCCACCAGGCTGTGTCTGGGGCAGCCTGGGGCTCCAGGCAAGACCCCGCCCTGTGAGAAGGGACCATCACCGCAACATGTCCCACCTGGCCTGGCTTGGCTCACAGGTTCCCTTCTCCCTTCATGGCTGGGCCCTCGCCTGCATCTTTCTCTCACAGCTGCTGCTGCAGACTGTGAGCAGGGCCACCAGTGCTATGTGTAGGGTTGCCCCTGAACTCTTCCCTGGCCCCAACAGCCCCAGCCCCCCGACCCCAGCCCCCATGCTTACCTGGTTCCCCAAGGCGGTGGCACAAAATGCTTCCCCTGGGTCTCAGTACTCAACTGTTTCCCTGTTCCTATCCCTGCACTCACTCTTAAAGGGGACATGCTGTTTTAAAGTTGGTTTTTTTTTTTTGCTCAACAACTTTGGTCTCCCCCCCTTTTTTTCCCCTTCAACAGAATGTTTTTCTGGTGGGTTTTTTTTGTGGGGGGGAAGGAAGGGAGTGTTTGGTATTTTTGTTTCAACCATCTGGCAACCTTAGGCCAGGGCCAGTCCTAGTGCCAGGCCAGCGGGGCAGTCACCCTGGGTGCCAACGTCCAGGAGCCTCGTACCACTGTCTGCTCTGGCCACCAAAGCCCCTTGGCCTAGCAGCCACCAGCAGGTCCCCGGCCGCCAGCTCCCCACACTGCCACTGGCTGCCTAGTCAAACCTCGCTGCAAAGCCACTCCCTGCACCACCTCTCCTGCCCCACAAAGAACCCCCCAGTAACAGGCTCAGCCCCACCCCCCTCTACACACCAGAGCTTATGAGGTTACTACACCCATATCCCCCCTCCCTACAGGCAGGTGTCCTCTCCCTCCAGCCCACACGCTGCCTGTCTCTGTGGCTGGTCACAGCATAGTGATGGCAAGCTGTGGGCACTAACACACTCAAAACCTAGACCTGTGCCAGGTGGAATTATGGGTAATGATGTAAATGATGGGGAATTATGTAAATGATGCTTACCAAGGCTGGCTTCCCTTTCCCTTCCCCCCTCCAGAGGGCGCACAGAGCGCCCTGCCACTAGGCAACTGGAAAAGCCACTTCACTGTCCCCCCAACCCCATAATGCGTCCTGCTTGCCCCTGGCTGAGCTAGCTGCAGCAGGCACGGGGGTCTTTTTTTCAGTACAGCGCCTAGCACATTGGTCTCTGAGCATGGCTTGCGCTTCCTAGATGACCAAGTGCAAGCTGGTCGACATTTTGGAAGAAAAAATTAGAGGACTGGAGGCCCAAGTGTCGACCCTACGCTTGATCAGAGAGGATGAAGACTTCCTTGACAGAAGGCAGCATTTAATCTTTCAAGCACGGCAGGCAGAAGAGCCAGAGAGGGCAGTATGTGACCAAGAAGAGAACTGGCAGCATGTAACTTCTAGAAGGGGAAAAAGGCCAGCATGGGAATCCCCCGATGCTATAGAGGTAAGCAATCGCTTTCAGGCTCTCTCCACAGGCTCTGCATTGCTGAAAGCTCTGGAAGGGACCTCACAAGGAAGAAACCAGAAGGGAACACCATCTACTGGAAGGCATGGGATGCGTAGTCCTACGGATGGGGGTTCCACGGCCACCACTCCCAAAAGGAAACGACGGGTGGTGGTGGTCGGGGACTCCCTCCTAAGAGGGACTGAGCCATCCCTCTGCCGTCCGGACCTGGAATCTCGAGAGGTGTGCTGCTTACCGGGAGCTCGCATTCAAGATGTCACTGAGAGGCTTACCAAGCTGATCAAACCTTCGGATCGCTACCCCTTCCTGCTTCTCCACGTGGGAACTAATGATACGGCCAAGAATGACCTTGAGCGTGTTACTGCGGATTATGTAGCACTGGGAAGAAGGATCCAAGAATTTGGAGCGCAAGTGGTATTCTCCTCCATCCTCCCTGTTGAAGGGAAAGGACTGGGCAGGGATCGTCGAATTGAGGACGTAAATGCTTGGTTGCGCACGTGGTGTCGCAGAGAGGGCTTTGGTTTCTTCGACCATGGGACTCTGTTCTGGGCGCAAGGATTGTGAGGAAGAGATGGGATCCACCTAACGAAGAGAGGAAGGAGCATCTTCGCGGGCAGGCTTGCAAACCTAGTGAGGAGGGCTTTAAACTAGGTTCGTCGGGGGACGGTGACCAAAACCCTGAGGGGAGTGGGAAAGTCAGATACCGGGAAGAAATGCAGAGAGGAAGGGGCAAGAAAGGAGGACCCATGTTTCGAATGGAGAAGAGAGGACGATCAACTGGTTACCTGAAGTGTTTATACACTAATGTGAGAAGCCTGGGCAACAAACAGGAAGAACTGGAGGCCCTGGCCCAGACCAAGAAATATGATTTAATTGGGATAACAGAGACTTGGTGGGATGACTCGCATGACTGGAGCGCTGTCATGGAAGGGTATAGACTGTTCAGGAACAACAGGCAGGGGAGAAAAGGAGGAGGAGTTGCACTATATGTAAGAGAGCACTACGACTGCTCTGAACTCCAGTATAAAGAGGGAGAAAAACCTGTTGAGAGTCTATGGGTTAAGTTTAAAGGAGCAAACAACAGCATTGATGTTGTGGTTGGTGTTTGCTACAGGCCACTGAATCAGGTGGATGAGGTAGATGAGGCTTTCTTCGGACAACTGAGCGAAGCTTCCAGATCGCAGGCCCTGGTTCTCGTGGGGGACTTTAATCACCCTGACATCTGCTGGGAAACCAATACGGCAATACACAGGCAATCCAGGAAGTTTTTGGAGAATGTTGGGGATAACTTCTTGACACAGGTGCTGAAGGATCCAACCAGGAGCCGTGCACAGCTTGACTTTCTGCTCACAAACAGGGAGGAACTAATAGGGGAAGTGGAGGTGGGTGACAACCTGGGAAGCAGTGATCATGAGATGGTAGATTTCAGGATCCTGACCAAAGGAATAAAAGAGAGTAGTAAAATACACACCTTGGACTTCAAAAAAGCAGATTTTGACTCCCTCCGACATCTGATGAGCAGAATCCCCTGGGATGTGTATATGAAGGGGAAAGGAGTCCAGGACAGCTGGCAGTATTTTAAAGAAGCCTTATTGAAGGCACAGAAAGAAACCATAGCAAGAGAGGTAAACATGGTAGGAGACGGGATTGGCTTACAGGGGAAATCCTTGGTGAACTTAAGCACAAAAAGGAAGCTTACAAAGAGTGGAAACTTGGACAAATGACCAGGGAGGAGTTTAAAGGTATAGCTCGAGAATGCCGGGGGGTTATCTGGAAGGCGAAAGCGCAAATGGAATTGCAACTTGGTACGGATGTGAAGGATAACAAGAAAGGTTTCTACAGGCATGTTAACAAGAAGAAGGTGATCAGAGAGGGTGTGCGGCCCCTAATGGATGAAGGAGGTAAGAGTATGTCTACACTACCCCCCTAGTTCGAACTAGGTAGGGTAATGTAGTCATACGGAGTTGCAAATGAAGCCCGGGATTTGAATTTCCTGGGCTTCATTTGCATAAAGCCGGCCGGCGCCATTTTTAAATGCCGGCTAGTTCGGACCCCGTGCCGCGCGGTTACATGCGGCACGGACTAGATAGTTCGGATTAGGCACCTAGTGACAGATGATGTGGGGAAAGCTGAAGTACTCAATGTTTTCTTTGCCTCTGTATTTACGGACAAGGTCGGCTCCTGGACTTCTGCACCAAGTGACGCAAGATGGGATGAAGATGGACAGCCCGTGGTGGGTAAAGAACAGGTTAGGAACTATTTAGAAAAGCTAAACGTACATAAATCCATGGGTCCGGACTTAGTGCATCCGAGGGTACTGAGGGAATTGGCAAATGTCATTGTGGAGCCTTTGGCTATTATCTTTGAAAAGTCGTGGAGATCGGGAGAAATCCCGGATGATTGGAAAAAGGTAAATGTAGTGCCCATCTTCAAAAAAGGGAAGAAGGATGATTCAGGGAACTATAGGCCTGTCAGTCTTACCTCGGTTCCTGGAAAAATCTTGGAAGAAATCCTTAAGGAATCCATATTGAGGTACTTGGATGAGAGGAAAGTGATCAGGAATAGTCAGCATGGATTCACAAAGGGCAAGTCGTGCCTGACCAATCTGATTAGCTTCTATGATGAGGTAACTGGCTCGGTGGACATGGGGAAATCAGTGGATGTTATATACCTTGACTTTAGCAAGGCTTTTGATACGGTCTCCCACAATATTCTTGCCAGCAAGTTAAGGGATTGTGGGTTGGATAAATGGACAGAAAGATGGCTAGAAGGCCGGGCCCAGTGGGTAGTGATCAATGGCTCGATGTCAGGATGGCGGTCGGTTTCTAGCGGAGTGCCCCAAGGTTCGGTTCTAGGACCGGTTTTGTTCAATATCTTTATTAATGATCTGGATGAGGGGATGGATTGCACCCTCAGCAAGTTTGCGGATGACACTAAGCTAGGGGGAGAGGCAGATACACTTAAGGGCAGAGATAGGGTCCAGAATGACTTAGACAAATTGGAGGATTGGGCCACAAGAAATCTGATGAGGTTCAACAAGGACAAGTGTAGAGTCCTGCACTTGGGACGGAAGAATCCCAAGCATAGTTACAAGCTGCGGACCAACCGGTTAAGTAGTAGTTCTGCAGAAAAGGACCTGGGGGTTACAGTGGATGAGAAGCTAGATATGAGTCAACAGTGTGCCCTTGTAGCCAAGAAGGCTAATGGCATATTAGGTTGCATTAAGAGGAGCATTGCCAGCAGATCCAGAGATGTCGTCATTCCCCTTTATTCGGCTTTGGTGAGGCCACATCTGGAGTATTGTGTCCAGTTCTGGGCCCCCCACTACAAAAAGGATGTGGACGCATTGGAGAGGGTCCAGCGGAGGGCAACCAAAATGATTAGGGGGCTGGAGCATATGAGGGGGCTGATGTGCACCAGATGGTGCCAGGCAGCCTCCAGCCATTGCTGGCAGGCTTGCAGCAGCAAGTCCAAAAACTGGAGCAGCATGCCCAGGGCGAGCTCTGACTCCATGGTGCCAACTGCGGTGGCGTCCTCAATGGGAACCACCGACACAGACAGGCAGAGAGGAAAATGCTTTGCTGTCCCTCGGCGAGGTAGGCAAGCAAGTGGAAAAGCTGAGAACCGGCTGTCCAGGGGGGTCCCTTTAAGCACGAGCCTCAGACAACCTCAGACAGCAGCCACGCAAAGCAACTACTGACCTGATATCCTGCTGGAACCGGTTTCAGCTGCTCTTAAATGTGACCCAGCGTCCAATCGGTGTGGACGTGCTTTCGAATTAGCAAAATGCTAATTCGAATTAGATTTGGGGTCTAGATGCGTTATTTCGAATTAGCTTATTTCGAATAAACTAATTCAAAATAAGTGAGTTTGAATTAGCGCTGTAGTGTAGACATACCCCTAGAGAAGTGATTAGTCCCCTTTATTCAGCTCTGTGTCCAGTTCTGGGCCCCCCACTATGGAAAGGATGTGGACGCGTTGGAGAGGGTCCATCAGAGGGTGACCAAAATGATTAGTGGGCTGGAGCACATGACCTATAAGGAGAGGCTGAGGGATTTGGGTTTGTTTAGTCTGCAGAAGAGAAGAGTGAGGGGGGATTTGACAGCAGCCTTCAACTCCCTGAAGGGAGGTTCCAAAGAGGATGGAGAAGGGCTGTTCTCACTAGTCATGGATGACAGAACGAGGAGCAATGGTCTCAAGTTACAGTGGGAGAGGTCCAGGTTGGATATTAGGAAAAACTATTTCCCTAGGAGGGTGGTGAAGCACTGGAATGGGTTACCCAGGGAGGGGGTGGAATCTCCATCCCTAGAGGTGTTTAAGTCTCGGCTTGACAAAGCCCTGGCTGGGTTCATTGAGTTGGGATTGGTCCTGCTTTGAGCAGGGGGCTGGACTTGTTGACCTCCTGAGGTCTCTTCCAGTTCTATGATTCTATGAATGCACATTGGAAAAAATAATCCCAACTATATATACAATATGATGGGGACTAATTTGGCTACAACTACTCAGGAGAGAGATCTTGGAGTCATTGTGGATAGTTCTCTGAAAACATCCACTCAGGGTGCAGTGGCAGTCAAAAAAGCAAGTAGAATGTTAGGAATCATTAAAAAAGGGATAGAGAATAAGACAGAAAATATCTTATTTCCTCTATATAAAACCATGGTATGCCCACAGCTTTAATACTGCGTACAGATGTGGTCACCTCATCTCAAAAAAGATATATTGGCATTGGAAAAGGTTCAGAAAAGGGCAACAAAAATGATTAGGGGTTTGGAACAGGTCCCATGTGAAGAGAGATTTAAAAAACTTGGATTTTTCATATAAGAAAAGAGGAGATTAAGTGGGGATATGATAGAGGTCTGTAAAATCATTACTGGTGTGGAAAATGTGAATAAGGAAATTATATTTACTTATTCCCAAAATATAAGAACTGGGGGTTACCAAATGAAACTAAAAGGCAGTAGGTTTAAAACAAACAAAAGGAAGTTTTTCTTCACTCAGCGCACAGTCAATCTGTGGAACTCCTTGCCAGAGGATGAGGTGAAGGCTAGAACTTTAACAGGGTTCAAAAAAGAGCTAGATAGATTCCTGGAGGTTAGGTCCATCAATGGCTATTAGCCAGGATGGGTAGGAATGGTGTCCTTAGCCTCTGTTTCTCCGGAGGTGGGAGACAGGGGAGGGATCATGTGAGGATTACCTGTTGTGATCCCTCCCTCTGGGGCATTTGGTATTGGCCACTGTCGGCAGACAGGATACTGGGCTAGATGGACCTTTGGTCTGACCCAGTATGGCCGTTCTTATGTTCTTTTGTTCTTAAGGCAGCGTGGCAGGGACTTGGCGGGGCTTCTGCGATGCCCGGCCTTTCTCTGATGGGAGAGAGAAGATAACAGCTTGGTAACAGGCTCTGGACCAGACCCTCATTCATTCCACGCTGGCACTTCTGTCCACAGCTTGGTGGGAGAGGGAAGTGGGGGGGGTGTGCCAGGACCAGCCTCGAAACTCCAGCAGAGGGGACCCTGGTTACCCTCCTCTGAGGCATCTGCTCTTTGTCACTCCTGAGCAGGAGGGAGATGGCTCCTGGCAGCTGGGGAGACGTGGGGGAGGCCCCCAAGCCAGACAGAAGGGGCAGGGACGTGGCAGGAGGGAACCCCACAGAGGGGTGGGGCACAGGGGGCACAGAGATTGGAGCCCTCAGCTGCACCTGGTGGGGCAGCAGACTCTGGGGCTCGCCAGGCAGGAAGGGGGCTGCCCAGTCACACAAAGGACAGGCAAACAAGGAGCCTCATGTTCAGCGAATCCACCCGCCTACAGGTTCCTAGCCTGGGCAAAACTCACCCATTGGCAGGGGCTCCCTTAGTCCTGGGAGCTGCCCCGTTCCCTGGCTCTACAGATGGAGATGGGGGAGCCAGTGGCCCTGGAGAACACAGCTGGCTCATCACCCCAGGACACAATGGGCAGGGCTGAGGTCCACACACTGCCAGAACCAGAGATCCCCCGGAAGGCATGGGGGGGATGTGAGAATGAGGGTGCAGGAACTGGTGTGTTAGGAGGTGGAGTGTCAGGCCAGTGGCTGGCTGGGGAGGGAGACAAAGGGGAAAGTTAGGAGGAGGATGTGAGGGGTGGAAAGGAGATGGGGTGTCTGTGGGCTGGGGGAATGGAGGGAGACATCAGCCTTAGGCTAAGGCAGGATTGGGAGACACAAAAACATTAGAACGACTACGTGGAGGGGGCAGAATGTGAAGACCTGGGGTGTAGGATCAGACTGGGGCTAAAGGAACCTAGAACTCCCCCTATAGCAGCCAGTGCTCCTGCCCCACTCTCCACAGCGCCCCCTGCTGGGAGAGGCCCAGCTGGAGTAGCCAGGAACTCACCCTGCAGTCAGCACTCCTGCCCCACAGCGCCCCCTGCTGGGAGAGGCTGGGGCTGGAGTAGTCAGGAGCTCCTCCCCCCCCTCCACACAGCCAGGGCTCCTGCCCCTTGCCCCACAGCATCAGGGAACCGAAGTTCCGTACTGTCACTTGCACTGGGGCTCATATACAGCGAGTGCAGCTGTGGATCCCTGTGCCAGTCTGGTGGGTCCCTCAGGCCTCAGGGCACTGGCTCTGAGCGTGTCTGGGTGGTGTGCCATGGCTCCAGCATTAGAGTTCAGGGCCCAGCCGTGGCTATGCCCAGCAGGGCTGGGAGTGGGGGGGCAGGCAGTGGTAACCCTCGGCTTCCCTGGGGGCAGAGCAGTGCCCAGCTGTGTGGAGCGAGGGCAGCCAGGCTCCAGACTTTGCTGTGAATGGTGCTGGTTGCAGGGCCTGGCGCTGAGCCAGCCTGACATTTCGGGCATAGGGCCAGCCCCTCCCCCAGGCTGAGCTGTGGGAACATTCTTACTCAAGCGAAAGAAATGCCTTTGCCGTGCCTAATGGCTCGCACATGGAGGGCGGGGCCCTGGGAAAGGTGCTGCCTGCGTCAGGGGGCAGGGGGCAGCCCAGAACCCACCCCCACCTGGCGGGGGGGGGGGGCTCTTCACAACTGGGCACTCCTCACAGCAGGGCCAGGGGGCTGTGGGAGAGCTCTGGATCTAAACTCTTTCCTCTTCACAGGGTGATCATCTCTGCAGTCCCCATTCTGGGCCGCTCCCTTTGCCAGGGAACGCCCATGTAATAAGCTGCACTCACGCAGTGCTGAAATGCAGCCACCTCTGGGGTGGAGGGGTGGCAGACATTTAACAGACCCCCATGACATCAGCTATCCTAGACACCAGCTGAGGGTCCCACTCTCTCCCATGGGGGGGGTGTCAGCATGGGGACATGGATCCCAACCAGGAGGGGCCCTGACAAAGCCCCCAGCTGGAGTGCGAGGCCAGCAGGGCTGTGGGTCAGGACTGAACTGTGATTGTTGGAGTGGTGCAGAAATGGAGGGCTCAGTGCTCAGTGGAGGGGAGCCAGGCTTGGTGGGGTGGAGTCCTGGCCAGCCCTGCAGCAGAGGGTGGATTGTTTCCATGTGTTGGTGGCTGGGCCTGTGTTTGGGTGGGATGGGAGGGGGGGGACACACAATCTGGGCTTGATTTGAGGCCGGCTGTTTCCCCAGCTCCATTTCTGTTTTAAGCAAAAGCGTGTGTCCTCCCCTCCCCTTTTCACCCCAGCGCCCCCAAAAGCCCAGCACCTCCTCAGACTCCCCCTTGTCCTGTCTCCCCATCTCTGTGGGCCCCTAGGCTGGGAGCCCCTAGGCTATTCAGCCACAACCCCTGGACTTCCTGCTCCCCAAAGCACCCAGATCACTCACCCCCCTCCACAACCTTCCTGGTCCTGCACACTTGCCCCACCCCCCTGGCAGCCACACTGGGGGGGCGCAGCGGGGCTGGGGGCAGCAGGGTGGAAGGAGGAAATAAGGGCAGGCAGGGGAGGGGTACAACGGGGGCAGCAAAGCAGGAGATGCAGTGGGGCAGGGTCGAGGGCAGCTCCAAGGGCTCTCTCCAGCGCTGGGGAGATTCCCTCGGCCCAGGCCTCTCTCTGTGTCTGGGAGACTCCTCCCCAGCCCTAGCCCCAGCTCATGCTCTCCCGCATGCCGATGCCTGACCCGGCCTGGGCCAGCCTGGGAAAATGCTGCTCTGAATCCAGCCTCCTTCCCTTCTTAGCATGTGCAGGACCGGGGGGAGAGGGGGGAGGGGCGTCTTTCCGGGTTCACCCAAGCTGGCCAGCCCTTTCCCAGAGGGAGAACTCAGGACTGGGACCTGCTGCCTCCTCAGAGCCAACCTCAGAGGGTGCTAACTCAGAACCCAGTGCTGCATTCCAGCTTTGAAACAACCCTGCCCCTAGCCCAGAAGCTGTGAGCTTCCGGGTAGCAGTGTCCTGCTCTGACGTTAGCCTGGGAGCCCAGCAGAGGGCGCTATCACACTGAGAGTATGTGTGGTTGGTGGGGATGGGTGTGAGGCTGAGAGTCAGGGCTCCTGGGTCCAGGCTCCAGGTCTGGTAGTGCAGATGGGATTGTTGGGAGCACAGCCCCTGTGGGAGGAGACATGGAGCTGGTGGGGCAGCTGAGTGTGCCGGGTGTGTGTCTGTGTGTAGCTGCAGGGACTTCTCCCCACCGGGCAGAGGGGCTCCTGGCTTGCCATCTGCACGGCCCTGTGTCACCTTTGCCCCAGGCCCCCTCTATCCATGGGGTAGGCCCAGTAGAATAGGAAAAACCTGACAATAAATGAGATCATGTGACCCCTGCTGTGGTATGAGAACCATGAGCCTCTGCTTCTTGTGCCCTGCACTGCATGGCCAAACAGCGAGTCCTGTGCTAGCTTAGGGGCCAGGGAAGCGGCTTGCAGCGATTCTGCCTGTGTGCCAGGGAGCGGTCCATGAGCGAGAGGGTGTTGTCCTGCGTCATCAGTGCAGGGTTAGGGGTCCTGCCTAGAGGGGAGGCTGGGAGCTGCTTAGTGTGCTGGGAATGTATAAATAGGGGCTATTTATACTGCACCCCAAGGAGCCAGGGCCTGCCCCACGCAGCTATTTGTGTTCCACTTCCTCCTGCCCTGCTGCCCTTTTCTTCCAGCTTCCTTTATTTATAACCTGGCCTCTACTGACCCACCCCGCTCCTCAGCATGGGTTCTCTGCCCAGCTCTGGGGAGAAGGAAGGACCAGTGGGTTAGAGCTGGCGGAATGGGAGCCAGGACTCGCTGTGCTGAGGGGATGGGGTGGCAATGCCCCAGTGTGGGGCTAGGGGGCGCTGTGCTGAGGGGATGGGGTGGCAATGCCCCAGGGTGGGGCTAGGGGGCGCTGTGCTGAGGGGATGGGGTGGCAATGCCCCAGTGTGGGGCTAGGGGGCGCTGTGCTGAGGGGACGGGGTGGCAATGCCCCAGGGTGGGGCTAGGGGGCGCTGTGCTGAGGGGACGGGGTGGCAATGCCCCAGTGTGGGGCTAGGGGGCGCTGTGCTGAGGGGACGGGGTGGCAATACCCCAGTGTGGGGCTAGGGGGCGCTGTGCTGAGGGAATGGGGTGGCAATGCCCCAGGGTGGGGCTAGGGGGCGCTGTGCTGAGGGGATGGGGTGGCAATGCCCCAGTGTGGGGCTAGGGGGCGCTGTGCTGAGGGGACGGGGTGGCAATGCCCCAGTGTGGGGCTAGGGGGCGCTGTGCTGAGGGGACGGGGTGGCAATGCCCCAGTGTGGGGCTAGGGGGCGCTGTGCTGAGGGGACGGGGTGGCAATGCCCCAGTGTGGGGCTAGGGGGCGCTGTGCTGAGGGGACGGGGTGGCAATGCCCCAGGGTGGGGCTAGGGGGCGCTGTGCTGAGGGGACGGGGTGGCAATGCCCCAGGGTGGGGCTAGGGGGCGCTGTGCTGAGGGGACGGGGTGGCAATGCCCCAGGGTGGGGCTAGGGGGCGCTGTGCTGAGGGGACGGGGTGGCAATGCCCCAGTGTGGGGCTAGGGGGCGCTGTGCTGAGGGGACGGGGTGGCAATGCCCCAGTGTGGGGCTAGGGGGCGCTGTGCTGAGGGGACGGGGTGGCAATGCCCCAGTGTGGGGCTAGGGGGCGCTGTGCTGAGGGGACGGGGTGGCAATGCCCCAGTGTGGGGCTAGGGGGCGCTGTGCTGAGGGGACGGGGTGGCAATGCCCCAGTGTGGGGCTAGGGGGCGCTGTGCTGAGGGGACGGGGTGGCAATGCCCCAGTGTGGGGCTAGGGGGCGCTGTGCTGAGGGGACGGGGTGGCAATGCCCCAGTGTGGGGCTAGGGGGCGCTGTGCTGAGGGAACGGGGTGGCAATGCCCCAGGGTGGGGCTAGGGGGCTCTGTGCTGAGGGGACGGGGTGGCAATGCCCCAGGGTGGGGCTAGGGGGCGCTGTGCTGAGGGGACGGGGTGGCAATGCCCCAGGGTGGGGCTAGGGGGCGCTGTGCTGAGGGGACGGGGTGGCAATGCTCCAGGGTGGGGCTAGGGGGCGCTGTGCTGAGGGGATGGGGTGGCAATGCCCCAGGGTGGGGCTAGGGGGCGCTGTGCTGAGGGGACGGGGTGGCAATGCCCCAGGGTGGGGCTAGGGGGCGCTGTGCTGAGGGGACGGGGTGGCAATGCTCCAGGGTGGGGCTAGGGGGCTCTGTGCTGAGGGGACGGGGTGGCAATGCCCCAGTGTGGGGCTAGGGGGCGCTGTGCTGAGGGGATGGGGTGGCAATGCCCCAGGGTGGGGCTAGGGGGCGCTGTGCTGAGGGGATGGGGTGGCAATGCCCCAGGGTGGGGCTAGGGGGCGCTGTGCTGAGGGGACGGGGTGGCAATGCTCCAGGGTGGGGCTAGGGGGCTCTGTGCTGAGGGGATGGGGTGGCAATGCCCCAGGGTGGGGCTAGGTCTAGGTGCCTCTCCCCTCTCTGGCTCTGGGCACTGCTCCAGCCTGCGTATACAATGGGCTGCTGTTCGGACCTTCTGCCACAGCTGGCCGGTCACTGGAACAGCTGGCTGCCTGGGCACCTCATCCTGCTCTCCTGGGCTGGAGGCCCTGGGGAGGGACAGGAGCAGCTGGGAGCTGACAGCTCCCCCTCCCTCCATTTCCAGACAGCCCCAGAGCCTCTTCCCAGGGGCCCAGGAGACGCTAAGCAACAGGAGCAAAGTGGGAATTTTGCTGCCATAGGCCCCTGCCAGGCCTCTGGGCCCAAGAGACCCCACCCTGACCCCCGGGTCACAGACCTTCCTTCTTCCCCCACCCTTCACACACAATCCCTCTGTCCTGTCTCGGTCACCTCCCACAGTTACCTCCCCATGGCCCGTCTGAATCACACACACCCCGTCACTCCCCGCCCCGCCCTGTCCTGTTCACACAGAGGTCCTCCCCAGTGCCCTGTCCCACTGCACAAACACCTTCTCCCTGGCCCCTGGCCTGGTCACACAACCCTGCCCCCCCATGCCTCCCACTTCACACAACCCCATCCTGACCCTGGGGGTCTCAGCCCTCCCCAGGACACACAGAGCAGCCCCGTCCCCCCACTCCGCCCATGGCTTGTTTTGTGTTCTCCTCCCGGGGCGACTGGCAGAGCTGGGAAGGGAGCTTGGAGTGGGGCAGGCTGGGGTCAGATGAGTCCAGCGCTGGGCAGCCTCTGGGCCTGACTCGGCCATTTCTGGCTCCAGGCCTGGGCAGCTCTGGGGCATCATTCTCAGCTCAACCAGCGTATGGGGCGACAGGGCTACCTTGGCAGAGACAGGCAAGATGCTGCCAGCTCCTGCCAGCTCTGCCAGTGTCCCTCAAGACTGCAGCTAACCCAGCCCCAGCTCCCCAGGTTCCCTTGCTGCCCCCCATGCCAGGTCCTTCCCCCAGTGACCAGAGGGGGGGGATTCAGCTAGTCTGGAATGTGCCCAGGCTGCTTTTCCTGATCCACCTTCCAGCACCAGGGCTGGGCAGGACCCACTGGTTCACTGCTGCCAAGGGCCTGCCAGGGAAGGGGGGAGCAACCCCCCCGCCTGGAGTTGGAGAACCAGAAATTCCTGCTCCCTGCAGAGCTTGCCTCCTCAGAGGGGGGTGGAGAGGGAGGCCCAGGGGGGTGTGAGGTGGGGGCAGAGAGAAGAGTGGGGGGATGGGGAAACAGGATACTCGCCATAGAGGAGGGATGGGGGATGGGGGGAGACCCAGGGCAGTTGGGGGTAGGGCGGAGGCTTGGGGGAATGGGGCAGAGGGAGCCTGGGAGGCAGAGATTAGATCCAGGGGATCGCAGGGCAGGGGAATCCCAGGGGGGCAGAGGGGAGGCCCAGGGGATCATAGGGGCAGGGGAACCTGGGAAGAGGGGGGCCAGAGGGGAGGCCTAGGGGATCGCAGGGCAGAGTATTATTTCAGTGGCTGACTTGGAAAGGTCTTTAGCAGTTTTAAGAGGCAGAGAAAAATCCAGACTTGGCCCAGGAGCCTCGCCTTCCCCAGCCCCATCTGGGCTCAGGATTAGCCACACAGCCCCAGCACAAACTCTAGCAGGAGGGAGCGTGTCCCAGTGGTTACAGCATGGATCCTGGGAACAGGGTTCCTGGATTCTGGCCTGGAGCATGGGGGCTGGTGGCTAGAGGCTCCAAGTGGGATCTTGGTCCTCGGGGGAGATTCTCTCTCCTGGGCTGAGACAGACCCTGGAGCCAGTGGCTCTGATCTGCAGCCCAGTGGCTGGTGGATGGGGGTTTGAATGTGTCTGGGGAATTGCGGGAGAATGGTCCATGGGGCTGGAACACTGGGTTGGGATGAAGGGGGAGCGTCTGCCCCAGGGAGGTGGGGGAGGATTCTTCATGGAGGGTGGCTTGGGGGGAATGCAGCCCCTCCCCCCCAGCTCCATTGCTGGATCCAGAGCACAATCCTGCCTTCTTGCCTTTGGGGCTGGGCCCCCCACCTGGTTTGGATTGTCTGGGGCAGGTGAGGAGCAGCTCTTTGTGGGCTCGGCCCCATCCCCGTCATGGTGTTAGCAGGACAGCTCAGAGGCCTCTGAGGCTGGACCCCGCAAGTCCCTGCCCCCAGGCTGCCTGTACTCTTAACCCAACCACCCCATGCATCCCCACAGGCTCTGGGGCTTCTGGCCTGAGCTGCCCTCCCCACACCTGCAGGCCAAAGTGGGGGTCTGAGAGTTGGGAGAAAGTGAAACTTCTGGGTCCTCCCTCACCTTCCTGCACAGCTCCCGCAGCCATTCCTCCTGTCGGAGCCCGAGTGGGGAGCTCCCAGGAACAAAGCCAGAGCCTGGGAAAGGGGAACCAGCTCAGCTGTGAAGGCCTCCCTCTGCCCCCAGTCACACCCTGACCACCCAGCTGTCCCCCGGACCGCCGAGCACACTGCTTGGCTCCCCCAGCCACTCCCTAGCCGGACCCCTCCTGAGAGCCTAGAGCCCCCCAGCTAGGAGGCCATTTATGTCTAGGCCACACAATTCTTCCGGAAAAAGATACGCAGTGAGCTGCAGTTTGCATATCTTTTTCCGCTTCTTGTTTCAGAAGAGGCTTTTCCAACATTTGGCTTGTCTACACTGGGCCACATGTGGGAAAAACCCCTTTTTTGGAACATCCTTTCTGCCTCGTAAAACAAGATTTACAGGGATGCCGAAAAAACATGTCGGCTTTTCCAAAAAACTGTCAGAAGAGCAGACGTGTTCCTTGGACACAGCAGAGTTTTTCCGGGATACCTCTGGACGTAACCTTACACTTCTGCGAATTAGTGCCTCTGTGCAGAGACCAGATCAGCACTGACCTGGAAGAGAGGGGACTGTGTGTGCATGTGTACATGTGTGCGTATGTGTGAGCGTGTATGTGCGTCTGTGTACACATGCACATGTGTGTGTGCCTGCACACACTACAGTACAGGGACTTGGCCCTCTCCTTCTTGATTGTTGCTCCCTCCTCCCCCCCATTGCACTTTCTGTCCCTCTAGTCCATGGGTTCCCAAACTGGGGGACGTGCCCTCCTGGGAGTGTGTGAAGAAATTCTTGGGGGGCACGAGATGACCCAGCCACCACCCCCCTCAATCCCACCCCAACTTTTGCTCCTATTTTTGGGGAGGAGGGCGCAAGGGTTTCTTAAAAATCAAAAAGGGGGCATGATGTGGAAAAGTTTGGGAACCACTGCTCCAGTCCTTTTCCCAGGATGAGGGAGCCTGGGGCTGAGATAGCAGGGGGCTGTGTCAGGGTTGAGGAGCATCACATGAGGGGGATGGGCTGTGTGTCAGTATTAAGGGCATTGAAGTGGGGAGCTGCGTGTCAGAGTGGGGGCTTTGAGGTGGGGGGGCTCCGTGTTGGGACTGGGGGAATCATGGTGGGGGCTGTATGTTGGGACTGGAGGCATTACAGGGTTGGATCTTGCAGAGGGAATTAAAAACAACAGTAAAAGCTACTCTAGCCAAATAAATAAGAATACAAGGTGAAGAAATGGAACTGCTAAGAGCTGGGGATGGGTGAAGACTGAACATAACCTAGGCCTGGCTCAACACCTAAATGGATACTAGCCACCGCCTTTGATATTCGCATTTCCACATCAAAAGCTGTGACTGAGACACAGTCAGCCTGACTCAATTAGCTTCAGTAACTCTGGTCCTACCATTGACAGGGAACTGCTTTTGCTGTTAGGGTATGTCTAGACTACATGGCTCCGTCGACAGAGCCATGTAAACTAGTTTACAAGGCATAGGCAAAGAAGCGGGGATTTAAATAATCCCCGCTTCATTAAAATAAACATGGCTGCCGTGCTGTGCCAACGATCAGCTGATCCGGCACCGCGCGGCAGCCTAGACGCGGATCTGTCGGCTGGGGAAGCCTTTGCCGACTGATCCCTTATGCTTTTATTTAAATCCCCGCTTCTTTGTCCGTGCCGGGTAAACTAGTTTACATGGCTCCGTCTAGACATACCCTTGGATGTTCCCTGAATTGTGTAATTTACACTTCAACTCATCTGAGGAAGTGGTTTTTACCCAGGAAAACTTGTGCCCTAATACATTTGTTAGTTTCTAAGGTGCCACAGGACTGCTCCTTGCCTCAGATGTTAATGAAGCTAATGAGGAGTTTAAGGTCCGGGTGGCTAATGAGAGCTAGAAAATACCCCAACCGAGGTGGAAGTCAAACTCAAACAGCTTAGTGGGGCTACATCAGGGAGCCCAGAGAAACTCCATGCAAGAATATTAAAGGAACTGGCGCATGAAATTGCAAACGCAGTAGTAAACTCTGGAGTCATAGTCTATAGCTGGAGGTAAGATAAGGTAACTACGCTAAGATAGTTCCTATTTTAAGTAAGAGGAAAAATGATTGTGGAAACTACAGCCCTGTTTTTTAAATCTCAATTGTATGCACATTTTGGAAGAGAATGTAGTTAAGGACCTAAAGATGAAGAGTAATTGGCATAAAATACAACATGGTTTCACAGAGGGATGTAAAAGGCTACCCGGTTACCCGGTAAGTATGAGCTTTACTGGCCTGTTTATCGGGTAACTGGATAATGTGATCTAGGTTGGCTCTGATGAAAAATTGTTTCCCTAGGAGGAGGTGAAGCACTGGGATGGGTTCCCTAGGCAGGTGGCAGAATCTCCGCCCCTAGAGGTTTTTAAGTCCTGGCTTGACAAAGCCCTGGCTGGGATGATTGAGTTGGGATGAGTCCTGCCTAGAGCAGGGGACTGGATGTGATAACCAGCTGAGGTCTCTTCCAGCCCTAGGATTCTATGATTCGATGAATCAAGAGGACTGGACGGGGGGGGGGGGGGGGGGGGGAGAAGCCCCCTGCCTGCTGTAGGCTGGCTGGTAGGACCCTGACTACAGCAGTCCCCGGCCAGCTGCAGCAGCCCCCTACTCATAGCACAGCATGGCATATTGGAGCCCTGGCCAGCTGGAGCAGCACCCTTCTTGTGGCACAGCAAGACCTTGGCCAGACAGAGTAGCCCCCCGGCCAGGGCAGGACCCTATCCAGACAGAGCAGCACTCCACATACGGCGGGACCCTGGCCAGCTGGAGCAGCCCCCCCTCCCCCCCCCCCGCCCACAGCAGGCTGGCCGACCTCAGCCGCACAGTTCACTGGTTAAACTATTACAATTATATTGTTTCACTGGTTAATTTTTTAATGGATATTTACATCCCTAGTTGTACAAATGATAGATTGTGCCAGACCAACCTGATCTCTTTCTCTGCGACGATAACTGATGGTTTAGACAAAGGAGATGCAGTAGCTCAAATCCACCTGGGCGCCCGTGGAAATGATCGGTTCCATGGGAGACGATGGGGATTAATAAGAGAACTGAAAGGTGGCTAAGGAACTGGGGAAAGGGAGACTCCACTGGCTCCCACTGAAACGGGACCTGCCGGGCTGGAGGGAGGTTACTAGTGGAGTTCCACAGGGATCAGTCTTGGGACCAAACTTATTTAATGTTTTATGAGGGACCTTGGCACAAAACACACTAACAAAACTTGCAGATGACACGAAGTTGGGAGGCAATACAGAGCCCATACAGAGGACGACCAGACTATTATACAAAACAGGTGGGCAACCTACAGCCTGAGGGCTCTGCCTGGTGGAGGAGGAAGTGGCTCCCCCTGCTGTCAGTTCCTTTCCCTCCAGCTGGGGAAACAGCAGCACAGGGAAGTGCTCAAGTAGAGCCTTTCCCCCTGCTGCTCCCATTGGCCAGAACTGCAGCCAATAGGAGCAGTGGGGGGAGGGGCAGTGCCTGGGAGAGGCATGTGTGTGTGCACGTGTGTGTGTGTGTGTAGTCACTTGTGTCCCTGAGGAGCTGTGCAAGTAAGCGCTCCCCATCACCCTGACCCTGCACCCCCAGCCTGCTCTTGCACCCTACCTCCCTCGCAGATGCCACACCCCCACTCACCCCAGACCACTCCTGCACCCTCCCTCCTGCACAATGAACCCCTCATTTTGGCCCCACCTCTAAGCTGGGGGGACTCACAAAATCTACTATCCCTGGGCCCCCAGAAGAATTAATCTGGCCCTGGAAAAAGCCCTGAACCTCAGTCACTCCCTTCCCCAGGGCTGGAGCACAGGGCAGTGAGGTGTCTCAGTCAGGGACCTCATAAGTGAGGGTTGTTTTTTGGTTTTGTTTTTTGTTTTTTTTCTTCTCACGTTTGTATGTCCCCCAGCTAATTTTTCTGGCCCCCGACCTAAAAGAGGTTCCTCACCTTTGATATAAGAAGAATCTTTCTATTACTCCAGACCATGAAAACTGGAGTAATAGACAAGGGATGAAAACGAATAGTGCAAAGGGCAAGGTATAAACTGGAAGTTTGTTAGTTGCAAGTAACAGAGGAGAAAGACCTGAGCTGATCACAGCATGACTAGGGGTTTGTCTACACTGGAATGTTTTGTTGCCAAAAGCTGACTTTGGGTGACAAAACAGTGAGAGTGCTTACACTGCAGTGCAACTTCAATTGTAAAAACCACCCAGTTTTGGTGACAAAAATCTTCCACCCCAGCAAGAGACTTTTGTCTTTTCCCTTCCTTTTTTGGTTGACAAAGAGCCAGTGTGGACTCTACTGTTTGTTCTGTCAAGAGAACTGGCCTCCTCCAGTATCCCACAATGCCTGCCCTGATGGTTGTGCTCAGTGTTTTGTGATCTCTGCTGCCCTGCGGGCATGCATCCCTCCTCTTTCAAAGCTCGAGGAAGTGTCTGATAGCTGAATGAGCTGCTCTGTTTGGGGAACAAACAAGAGCAAATCATTGGAATGCTCCTGTTCTGCTCTGCTAGGAACAAAGCTGCAGGCAGACGGCTGCTGCAGAGGAAGGGCTGAAGAGGCTGCTGTGCTGCTTTGGCATTCTAAAAGGATCCACGGAAGGGAAGAGATCAGCTCTGCCTTCCCACCACACTGCACTGTGGGATGCTTACCCACAATGCTTTGCTGTCTGTTAGCAATGTGGCCATGAAATGTCAACAATGGGAGGCAGAAAAACCATTTTCACCAGTTTTCACTTTTGGTAACTTTTGCACGTTGACAACACTTTCATCGCCAGACATTCCCAGTGTGGACGTAGCCTAGGAGCTGCCAATGTGCTGTGACTGTGGAAAAGGCGAATGCATCTGGCAAGGTGTTTTCAGCAGAAGCAGGGAGGGATGTGTTGGTGCTGTCACGTTACTGGATTTTGAGGGGAGCAGCCAGATTGCTGCTGCACCCATAGGTGGGAGTGTTGGCCCCAGAAAATGGTATAAAGGGGGGCCATGTGGGGTGTTGAATAGAAGCTCACTGTCTGCTAATCCTATGTACGCTGTTTATGAGTATGTATAATGTCTGTGTGTGCAATTATAAGCATGTACTTGTATGGATACTGAATATTTCCCTGCATGTGCCCAGCCTATGGACATGCTAATCAGTGAGGCACTGTGGGACAATGGCACTCAATGGGCCAACGACACACCTAAAGAATGAGTGGTGACTCATACCTAAGGGCTACCAGCAGGGAACACAGGAATAAGGTGGACCAGGTGATCTGCTATAGCCAAGAAGAGACCAGGAAGGAGGGATAAATAGGCCATGTGGTGGACTCCATCTTGGTTCTCAGCTCAGCACTTCATCCCAGAGGCAGCAATACAGGGATTGAAGAGCCCGAAAGACCTGTGAACCCATCCTGATCCTAGGATGCGCAACAAGGACTCTTAAGCCAGCAACTGTAACATCTCTGCTAGAGTCTGCATTGGGAACTGGGAGATTCGGTGCATGTAATGTACTATCCTTTAACAACCTTACTCTCATGCTTTTCTTTCTTGTGATAATAAATCTTTAGGTGTTAGATGCTAAAGGATTGGCCCAGCGTGATTTGTGGGTAAGGTCCAGAGGGTAAATTGACCAGGGATCTGTGGCTAGTTTCTTGGAACTGGACAGAACTTGTTCGGGGTAGGTGGGATTGGGTGCTAGGACCCCTCACCTGTGTATGAGGCCCGGGGCCATCTGAGGCACGGATATTGCTGGGGTATTGGAGGGGTTTCGCTCGTGAGGCTTCAGGCAGGCAGCTGAAGCGCTCTGTGGGTCTGGTTTATGGCCTGTTCGGAGAGGTCACCAGTCTGGGGGCTGTAAAGAGCCCCGGATTTGAGCAATTCGCCCTGAGCGGACGCCCTCAGCTGTGCCCAGACTCGGCCTGGTCCGTCACAGGTGCCATTGTACCAGGCATTGGGGAGAGCCCCTCTGGAATCGTGCGAGTGAGTCTGGCCTCCCAGGGGTAAGAAAGGTGCAGAGGAGGAGGATCCGGGGAATGGAAACCTACCTTGTGAGAGGAGCCCAAAGAGCTCGGCCGGTTCAGCCCAACCACGCGAAGGCGGAGGGGGGAGACGATTGCATCCGAGGGCTAACAGCGGGGGAGGGGAGGGGCTATGTACATGAAGGGCCAATGCTGGCACAAGAACAAATGGCCATGAACTGCCCCTCAGCACCTTGTGGCTTGAAAGGAGACAAAGGTTTGGAACCATCAGAGGGTGAAGTTCTGGAGCCGCCTCTCAAGGAGCCATGGGGGCAAAAACCCAACTGGCTGCAAGTCAGAGCTGGGCAGGTTTTGGGGTGGGGGGTGGCCCACGCTGCACGGAGCCGACCTGCGACTGCTGGCAGCAAATGCCCCAGTGGCCGGTGACAGGACGCTAGATGGGGAGGGCTCTGGGTTGCTGCGGAGGATTATTTCCCAGGTGCCTGGCTGCTGGGCTGTGCCCATGTACTCAGGGTCTCACTGATCACAGATTTGGGGCTGGGCAGGAATTTCCCCCAGGTCCGACTGGCAGAGACCCTGGGGGATGTTTCACCTTCCTCTGCAGCATGGAGCCTGGGTCGCTGGCAGCTTTCAACTCATGTCAATGGTGAATTCTCTGTAACCTAAAGTCTTTGAATCCTGATTCGAGGACGTCAGTGACTCAGCAGAGGCCGGGGGTCTATTCCAGGAAGGGGATGTGGGGGGTTCTGTGACCTGCCATGCTCAGGAAATCAGATTACATGATTGGATGGTCCCTTCTGACCTCTGGGCTCTGGAACAGCCTGTGGGGCTGGGGACAGGGTCCCTCTAAGCTGTGCACACGCGCAGCTACGCACAGAACATTTTAGACCTGCCCAACTCGCCTGCAGAGCTGCACAGCAGCACATCAACCATTCCCATTTCTGCTAGACAGGAGGGTGAGTGGGGATGGGGGGGGCGATGGTGGCCTGGTGGGTTCTGGTGGGGCCATGTGGCGCGAGTGGCTGGCCTGCCCCACTCCTTTGCTCCGGCCGGCGCTGGGGCACAGTGAGGTTGTCCATGCTTGGGCAGCCTCACTGGCCCCAGTTCCAACTACAAGAGGCAGGACGCCACAGCCCAGCTGGGACCAGAGCTGCCAAGTGGCGGGTGGCAGGGACAGCTCTGGGGCCAGCAGCTGCCACGTGGCCCCCAAACCTATCCCCCGGCTCTTGGCTGCAGCCGAGCTGGGAATCCTGGGCAGCACAGCCCCAGCGCAGCCCCTCGCACACTGGTTGAGGGAGCCCGGCAGCCCAGCCCCACTTCCCCCCCAGCGAGCAGCTTCCTGGGGGGCCAGGCAGCCCAGTCCTCAGTCCACCCCTCGCAAGAATAGGCAGCCCAGCTCCAGCCTCCCCCCAGTGAGGAGCTGTTACTTCCCTGACCTCGCAGCCTCCCATCCTGAGTCACCCCCTTCCCTGAATCCTGCACTCCCCGAGTCACCCCATTCCCCACTCCCGGATCCCTGAACTGCAGGGTCATCCCTTGCTTTGGCATTTTGTGTGTGTGTGGGAGAGTGTGTGTCATAGACAGGGGCGGCCCGGGACTAGAGGCCGACTTGGCCGTCGCCTAGAGAGCTGCATTCAACGGTGCCTGATGATGACGTTACCCCATTGATGGCCCATTGACGGCCGTGCAGGCGGGGCGCCGATCGCAGGTTCCGCCTGGAGCGCCATCTGCCGCAGCCTGCCTCAGGCCACTCCTGGTCATAGAATCCTAGAATCCTAGAGCTGGAAGAGACCTCAGGAGTCATCAAATCCAGCCCCCTGCCCTAGGCAGGACGAATCCCAACTCAATCAACCCACCCAGGGCTTTGTCAAGCAGAGACTTAAAAACCTCTAGGGATGGAGATTCCACCACCTCCCTAGGGAACCCAGCCCAGCGCTTCCCCACCCTCCTAGGAAAATAGTTTTTCCTAATATCCAACCTAGACCCCACCCTCACAATAACTTGAGACCATTGCTCCTTGTTCTGCCATCCACCACTACTGAGAACAGCCTCTCGCCATCCTCTTTGGAACCTCCCTTCAGAAAGTTAAAGGCTGCTATCAAATCTCCCCCTCCCCCACTCTTCTCTTCTGCAGACTCTTCTGCATGTGTGTGTGAGCATGAGCGTGTGAGTGTGAGCGTGTGCGTGTGAGGCCATCGTGGTGCATGTCCGAACAAGCGCACATGATGTCACGGTTGGTGCATGAGACAAAACTGACTCTTCTCACAGCTGGGAGATCTTAGGGGGAACGCTGCCTATGAAGGGCTTTTGGTGGGTCTGTTTCTCTTCACATAGCAGAGGGAGGGTATGTCTACACTACAAAGTTAGTTCGAACTAACGGACGTTAGTTCGAACTAACTTTAATAGGTGCTACACTAGCGCTCCGCTAGTTCGAATTTGAATCGAACTAGCGGAGCGCTTAGTTCGAACTAGGTAAACCTCATTTTACGAGGACTAACGCCTAGTTCGAACTAGCTAGTTCGAACTAAGGGCTGTGTAGCCCTTTAGTTCGAACTAGTGGGAGGCTAGCCCTCCCCAGGTTTCCCTGGTGGCCACTCTGGCCAACACCAGGGAAACTCTATGCCCCCCTGCCGGCCCCGGACCCCTTAAAGGGGCACGGGCTGGCTACGGTGCCCGTGCCAGGTGCAAGCCTGCCAGCACCCAGCTAGCAGACCCTGCACCTGGCACGGCACAGAGCCACCCACCCGATGCCCCCCAGCCCACCCCCTCTTGCCGGGACCAGGCTGGCGGCTCCCGGGAGCTTGCCCTGGACCGCAAGAGGCGGGCACCCACCTGGGCTAGTGCGGACATCGTGGACCTCGTCCACGATCTCTGCACTAGGCACAGGAAAGTGGCCGTCTAGGGCAGGATAGCTGCCAGCCTGGCCACCCAGGACCAGGTGTGCATGAAAATCAAGGGGGTCCACTGAGACCCCCGACCCTGAGCCCTGAGCTTACAATGGCCGTACTGGGTCAGACCAAAGGTCCATCTAGCCCAGTAGCCTGTCTGCCAACAGCGGCCAACCCTAGGGACCCTGGAGGGGATGGACCGAAGACAATGACCAAGCCATTTGTCTCGTGCCATCCCTCTCCAGCCTTCCACAAACTTTGGGCAGGGACACCACTCCTACCCTCTGGCTAATAGGACTCCATGGACCCAACCTCCATCACTTTATCTCACTTCCCTTTAAACTCTGTTCTAGTTGTAGCCTTCACAGCCTCCTGCAGCAAGGAGTTCCACAGGTTAACTATTTGCTTTGTGAAGAACAACAACTTTCTCTTACTAGTTTGAAGCCTGCTACCCATTCCTTTCCTTTGGTGTCCTCTAGTCCTTCTTTATGGGAACTCAGGAAGAACTTTTCTGAATGCACCCTCTCCACCCAAACCCCTGCTTTTAGAGACCTCTATCCTGTCCCCCCTCCGTCTCCTCTTTTCTAAGCTGAACAGTCCCAGTCTCTGTAGCCTTTCTTCATCTGGGACCTGTTCCCAACCCCTGATCATGTTAGTTGCCCTCCCCTCTCCCAGCCTTTCTCTTCCCCTCTCCCACCTCCTTTTCCCAGTCTCCCCCAGTTTTTTTTCAATAAAGACAGAGTCAATGTTGGAAGAAACGTTATCTTTATTTTGTACATCAATAAGAAGGGGGGCTAAGGAAGGGTAAGTGGAAGGAGGTGAGGGAGGAATGGGGTACGAGCCCCCGATGGGGAGGACTGGGCTGGCTCTGCGGGCTTCTGGGGGTGGAAGCTCTCCTGCAGCCCCCCAATTACTCCCTCTCCCCAGATGGCAGCCTGCGGCAAGTGCAGCCGGGCTGATGGCCGAGTGGTGTGATGTGCCCAGTGTGGGCACTCAGGGCACTCCAAGCCAGAACTTCTTTGCAAGCGGGGCACCCCTTAGAACTGTGTGTCCGGGGTGGGGGTCGGGACCCTTTAAGCGCAGCCCTCGGCTAGCCTGAGACAGCATCTCCATGCTGGCATCTCCTCATCTGATGCCCTGCCGGCACTGCTTCCGGCCATCCTTAAGCCCTGTTCAGAGTCCACTCAATGTGGACTTGCTAGTTCGAACTAGCAAAACGCTAGTTCAAACTAGTTTTTAGTTCTAGATGCGTTAGTTCGAACTAGCTTAGTTCGAATTAACTAATTCGAACTAAGTAAGTTCGAACTAGCGCTGTAGTGTAGACGTACCCAAGAGCTGCAGGGAGCACAGGGCACCAGGTACTTAATCCCCTCAGCCTTCCAGGCCCACAGCTGCTTCAGCGGCTCCAAAGCACAGAGGTGGCAAGCGTTGCTTAATGGGTCACAGCTGCTGACAAGGACACTGCCCTGTTCCTGTTCCTACACGGCACGTGTCCATAGCGCAGAGCCCCGCCGGACACTCATGCTTCACAGGCCGGAGCAAATTCCACCTCCCCCAGCCAGGTGGGGCAGCATGGTGAACCCCAGCTGCAGGTGGAAAACTGAGGCAGAGCAAGGTGACTACTCCAATCTAGGGATGTGTCCCTTGCTGCTGCCATGCCCCTCTCCGTGTGTAGCCCTTAAACAGCTGGGAACTTCCAGGCCCAAAGGGTTTTAATGTCCAATCATTGAAGAGAAAGAGCAGTCCTGGAAAGAACCAAAGTCAGGTCCCCAGGAGGGAACGGGCAGGCTCAGCATAGGGCGTGGGAAACAGGGAGGCTCCGCGTGGGGCTGGGGAAGGGGCAGGCTCAGCGTGGGGCTGGGGAATGGGCAGGCTCAGCGTGGGGCTGGGGAATGGGCAGGCTCAGCGTGGGGCTGGGGAATGGGGAGGCTCAGCGTGGGGCTGGAGAATGGGGAGGCTCAGCGTGGGGTGTGGGGAATGGGGAGGCTCAGCGTGGGGCTGGGGAATGGGGAGGCTCAGATGGGGCTGGGGAATGGGCAGGCTCAGCGTGGGGCTGGGGAATGGGCAGGCTCAGCGTGGGGCTGGGGAATGGGGAGGCTCAGCATGGGGCTGGGGAATGGGGAGGCTCAGCGTGGGGCTGGGGAATGGGGAGGCTCAGCGTGGGGTGTGGGGAATGGGCAGGCTCAGCGTGGGGCTGGGGAATGGGGAGGCTCAGCGTGGGGTGTGGGGAATGGGCAGGCTCAGCGTGGGGCTGGGGAATGGGGAGGCTCAGCGTGGGGCTGGGGAATGGGGAGGCTCAGCGTGGGGCTGGGGAATGGGCAGGCTCAGCGTGGGGCTGGGGAATGGGGAGGCTCAGCGTGGGGCTGGGGAATGGGGAGGCTCAGCGTGGGGCTGGGGAATGGGGAGGCTCAGCGTGGGGCTGGGGAATGGGGAGGCTCAGCGTGGGGCTGGGGAAGGGGCAGGCTCAGCGTGGGGCTGGGGAATGGGCAGGCTCAGCGTGGGGCTGGGGAATGGGGAGGCTCAGATGGGGCTGGGGAATGGGGAGGCTCAGCGTGGGGCTGGGGAATGGGGAGGCTCAGCGTGGGGCTGGGGAATGGGCAGGCTCAGCGTGGGGCTGGGGAAGGGGAAGGCTCAGCGTGGGGCTGGGAAATGGGCAGGCTCAGCATGGGGCTGGGGAATGGGCAGGCTCAGCGTGGGGCTGGGGAATGGGCAGGCTCAGCGTGGGGCTGGGGAAGGGGCAGGCTCAGCGTGGGGCTGGGGAAGGGGCAGGCTCAGCGTGGGGCTGGGGAAGGGGAAGGCTCAGCGTGGGGCTGGGAAATGGGCAGGCTCAGCATGGGGCTGGGGAATGGGCAGGCTCAGCGTGGGGCTGGAGAATGGGCAGGCTCAGCGTGGGGCTGGGGAAGGGGCAGGCTCAGCGTGGGGCTGGGGAATGGGCAGGCTCAGCATGGGGCTGGGGAATGGGGAGGCTCAGCGTGGGGCTGGGGAATGGGGAGGCTCAGCGTGGGGCTGGGGAATGGGGAGGCTCAGCGTGGGGTGTGGGGAATGGGGAGGCTCAGCGTGGGGCTGGGGAATGGGCAGGCTCAGCGTGGGGCTGGGGAAGGGGAAGGCTCAGCGTGGGGCTGGGAAATGGGCAGGCTCAGCATGGGGCTGGGGAATGGGCAGGCTCAGCGTGGGGCTGGAGAATGGGCAGGCTCAGCGTGGGGCTGGGGAAGGGGCAGGCTCAGCGTGGGGCTGGGGAATGGGGAGGCTCAGCGTGGGGCTGGGGAATGGGCAGGCTCAGTGTGGGGCTGGAGAATGGGCAGGCTCAGTGTGGGGCTGGGGAATGGGCAGGCTCAGCGTGGGGCTGGGGAATGGGCAGGCTCAGCGTGGGGCTGGGGAATGGGGAGGCTCAGCGTGAGGCTGGAGAATGGGGAGGCTCAGCATGGGGCTGGGGAATGGGGAGGCTCAGCATGGGGCTGGGGAATGGGGAGGCTCAGCATGGGGCTGGAGAATGGGGAGGCTCAGCATGGGGCTGGGGAATGGGGAGGCTCAGCGTGGGGCTGGGGAAGGGGCAGGCTCAGCGTGGGGCTGGGGAAGGGGCAGGCTCAGCGTGGGGCTGGGGAATGGGGAGGCTCAGCGTGGGGCTGGGGAATGGGCAGGCTCAGCGTGGGGCTGGAGAATGGGCAGGCTCAGCGTGGGGCTGGGGAATGGGCAGGCTCAGCGTGGGGCTGGGGAATGGGGAGGCTCAGCATGGGGCTGGAGAATGGGCAGGCTCAGCGTGGGGCTGGGGAATGGGCAGGCTCAGCGTGGGGCTGGGGAATGGGCAGGCTCAGCGTGGGGCTGGGGAATGGGCAGGCTCAGCGTGGGGCTGGGGAATGGGGAGGCTCAGCGTGGGGCTGGGGAATGGGCAGGCTCAGCGTGGGGCTGGGGAATGGGGAGGCTCAGCGTGGGGCTGGGGAATGGGCAGGCTCAGCGTGGGGCTGGGGAATGGGCAGGCTCAGATGGGGCTGGAGAATGGGCAGGCTCAGCGTGGGGCTGGGGAATGGGCAGGCTCAGCGTGGGGCGTGGGGAATGGGGAGGCTCAGCGTGGGGCTGGGGAATGGGCAGGCTCAGCGTGGGGCTGGGGAATGGGCAGGCTCAGCGTGGGGCTGGAGAATGGGGAGGCTCAGCGTGGGGCTGGGGAATGGGCAGGCTCAGCGTGGGGCTGGGGAATGGGGAGGCTCAGCATGGGGCTGGAGAATGGGCAGGCTCAGCGTGGGGCTGGGGAATGGGGAGGCTCAGCGTGGGGCTGGGGAATGGGGAGGCTCAGCGTGGGGCTGGGGAATGGGGAGGCTCAGCATGGGGCTGGAGAATGGGCAGGCTCAGCGTGGGGCTGGGGAATGGGGAGGCTCAGCGTGGGGCTGGGGAATGGGGAGGCTCAGCGTGGGGCTGGGGAATGGGGAGGCTCAGCGTGGGGTGTGGGGAATGGGCAGGCTCAGCATGGGGCTGGGGAATGGGGAGGCTCAGCGTGGGGCTGGGGAATGGGCAGGCTCAGCGTGGGGCTGGGGAATGGGGAGGCTCAGCGTGGGGCTGGGGAATGGGGAGGCTCAGCGTGGGGCTGGGGAATGGGCAGGCTCAGCGTGGGGCTGGGGAATGGGCAGGCTCAGCGTGGGGCTGGGGAAGGGGCAGGCTCAGCGTGGGGCTGGGGAATGGGCAGGCTCAGCGTGGGGCTGGGGAATGGGCAGGCTCAGCGTGGGGCTGGGGAATGGGGAGGCTCAGCGTGGGGCTGGGGAATGGGGAGGCTCAGCGTGGGGCTGGGGAATGGGCAGGCTCAGCGTGGGGCTGGGGAAGGGGCAGGCTCAGCGTGGGGCTGGGGAATGGGCAGGCTCAGCGTGGGGCTGGGGAAGGGGCAGGCTCAGCGTGGGGCTGGGGAATGGGCAGGCTCAGCGTGGGGCTGGGGAATGGGGAGGCTCAGCGTGGGGCTGGGGAATGGGGAGGCTCAGCGTGGGGCTGGGGAATGGGCAGGCTCAGCGTGGGGCTGGGGAATGGGGAGGCTCAGCGTGGGGCTGGGGAATGGGCAGGCTCAGCGTGGGGCTGGAGAATGGGCAGGCTCAGCGTGGGGCTGGGGAAGGGGGAGGCTCAGCGTGGGGCTGGGGAATGGGCAGGCTCAGCGTGGGGCTGGAGAATGGGCAGGCTCAGCGTGGGGCTGGGGAAGGGGCAGGCTCAGCGTGGGGCTGGGGAATGGGCAGGCTCAGCGTGGGGCTGGGGAAGGGGCAGGCTCAGCGTGGGGCTGGGGAAGGGGCAGGCTCAGCGTGGGGCTGGGAAATGGGCAGGCTCAGCGTGGGGCTGGGTAATGGGGAGGCTCCGTGTGGGGCTGGGGAATGGGGAGGCTCAGCGTGGGGCTGGGGAATGGGCAGGCTCAGCGTGGGGCTGGGGAAGGGGCAGGCTCAGCGTGGGGCTGGGGAATGGGGAGGCTCAGCGTGGGGCTGGGGAAGGGGCAGGCTCAGCGTGGGGCTGGGGAAGGGGCAGGCTCAGCGTGGGGCTGGGGAATGGGGAGGCTCAGCGTGGGGCTGGGGAAGGGGCAGGCTCAGCATGGGGCTGGGGAATGGGGAGGCTCAGCGTGGGGCTGGGGAATGGGCAGGCTCAGCGTGGGGCTGGGGAAGGGGCAGGCTCAGCATGGGGCTGGGGAATGGGGAGGCTCAGCGTGGGGCTGGGGAATGGGCAGGCTCAGCGTGGGGCTGGGGAAGGGGCAGGCTCAGCATGGGGCTGGGGAATGGGGAGGCTCAGCGTGGGGCTGGGGAAGGGGCAGGCTCAGCGTGGGGCTGGGGAATGGGCAGGCTCAGCGTGGGGCTGGGGAAGGGGCAGGCTCAGCATGGGGCTGGGGAATGGGGAGGCTCAGCGTGGGGCTGGGGAAGGGGCAGGCTCAGCGTGGGGCTGGGGAAGGGGCAGGCTCAGCGTGGGGCTGGGGAATGGGCAGGCTCAGCGTGGGGCTGGGGAAGGGGCAGGCTCAGCGTGGGGCTGGGGAATGGGCAGGCTCAGCGTGGGGCTGGGGAAGGGGCAGGCTCAGCGTGGGGCTGGGGAATGGGCAGGCTCAGCGTGGGGCGCGGGGCCTGGGGAACAGGGAACGGGCACAGGAGACTGAGCTGGGGAGCGCTCCTCACCCTGCATTGTGCGCAGAGAAGGGTGCCCTTGGACTTGGGCCTTGCTGGGGGCAGGCAGGATACAGCTGTCACTGGGGAAGCGGTGGGGAGCCGCTAGTTGTGTCTCCCTCTGCTCAGTGGAGTGGGGTACCGGGCCCACACCCAGCACTACCCCCGCCTGTCTGCAACCTGAGCTGCTTCTAGCCCCTTGGGGGGGCCCTGCCCAGCCAGGCGGCTGGAGCAGGGGAGAGGAGCTTGGGGTTCCTGGACAAGGAGAACTGGGAACCCAGGTGGCTCTTATCAAAGTGCGGGGGGCGCTAAACTGATACCTCGCCCAGGGGCAGGGAGTGGAAGGGCAGGGTGGCTGTGACAGGGACACTTATCCAAACAGCCCCTGTCTGCAGGCACCTTGGTAGGATTTAGTGCCCCTAGGGGGGACAAGCCCCCCCCCCGCTGACCCCCACACAGGAGAGAGCCTGGCACAGTTTGACGCCTCTCCCTGGGCTGCCCCCCATCTGCCCAAACTGCGCAGCCAGAGGCCAGGGTGATGGGGTGTGTGTGTGTGTGTGTGTGACAGAAACCCCCCCCTGCAGACTCATTATCACGATGACAGAGACTTCACTGCTCCTCTGAGTTTGGGGGAGAACAGGGGTTGACCCCCCAGCTATACAGCCAGATAGTGCTAGAGCGAGGGAGAGAACCCAGGACTCTGTCCCAGAGTGCACCTGGTTCTACCGCTCTGGGCCAAGAGCAGAGAGCTGAGTGAGAGTGGGAGGATTTGAAGCTACAGGGGAGCAGGGGGACGTGGAGTTGGAGGGGATTAGAGGATGATGGGGAACTGAGGAGTGGTGTAGGAGGAAGTGGGGCTGGAGGGAAGCAGGCAGAAGTGGGGCCAGGAATGCAGGGCTGGAGGAGAGCAGGGGGTACAATGAGGGGCTGGAGTGGGGGTACAATGTGGGGCTTGAGGGGGTATGATGCAGGGCTGGGAGAGAGTGGGGGGTATGATGAAGGGCTGGGGGAAAACGGGGGGTTTGACGTGGGGCTGGAGGAGTGTGGGGGGTACAACGAGGGGCTGGAGGAAAGTGGGGGGGTATGATGAAGGGCTGGGGGAGAACAGGGGATATTATGTGGGGCTGGAGGAGAGTGGGGGTACAATGAAGGGCTGGAGGAGAGTGGGGGTACAGTGTGGGGCTGGAGGAGAGCGGGGGGTACGATGAAGGGCTGGAGGAGAGTGGGGGTACAATGAAGGGCTGAGGGAGAACGGGGGGTACAGTGTGGGGCTGGAGGAGAGTGGGGGGTACGATGAAGGGCTGGAGGAGAGTGGGGGTACAATGAAGGGCTGAGGGAGAACGGGGGGTACAGTGTGGGGCTGGAGGAGAGTGGGGGTGGGCTGGGAAGGATTGTTCTGAAGCTGAAACGATGCATCTGTGTCATCCGTGCCTAACCAGGGAACAGCTGTGGCGGTTCCAGCAAAGCCCCTCTGGGCTGGGACCCAGCAGGGGCTGTGGTGCGAGGGGGCCTGTGAGATGGTTACGGACAGAAAGATCCTCTGCCGGCCCCACAGCCCCACCTCCCTCCTCCCTCCTGCCATGTGCACGGGATGCAGGGACCAGCCAGTGCTGAGTTGCAGCCACTTCTGGGGTGGGCTGGGGCCCACCTTGTACAACATGGCTGTGCAAACATGGCTGTTTAGGACAGGAAGTGAAGGCCAAGGTCCTAGCTGGAGAGACGGGGGGAGCCTGGCTCGGGGGGAGCCCCTATGGTAGGACCCCACATCAGAGCAGCACCTCATTCCAGCCCTCCTGGGCCCCTTGAGTAGTTCTGACCCACATGGGGCGGAGTCAACGCAGTTGGGGTGGAGCCTGCCCTCTAGTCCTGCCTCCCAGCATGCACTGTTAAAGGGCAGGACTGCCACCTTTTCCTCTCCATATCCAGCAATATGCTCCCTCTTGTGGAGGGGGGATCTGAACCAGTCTAGATCTAACCCCTAGAACACCCCCAAACCCCCAGTGAGTGAGCCCCTAGGGCACCCCCAAACCCTCACTGTGTGAGCCCCTGGGTACCCCAAACCCTCAGTGTGTGAGCCTCTGTGTACCCCAAACCCTCAGTGTGTGAGCCCCTGGGTATCCCAAGCCCTCAGTGTGTGAGCCTCTGTGTACCCCAAACCCTCAGTGTGTGAGCCCCCCCGGGAACCCCAAAGCTATTGCTCAGGGAGACCCACACAGTGTGTGCATCTCAGCCCTCCAATCCCACCTCTTTGCAACTGCAAACCTTTCACAGGGCGCACTCCCAGGCACCCCACCCTCTCACTGTGCTCCCCAGCCCCCTCTGTGTGTGTTCCCAACCTGTCTGAGCTCCCCCAACCCTTTGCTCTACCTCCTGAGGCTGCTCCCGGGCCCCCAAACCTCTGCACATGTGCTCCGGGCCGGTTGGGGGATTGGCAGCTCTTTCCCAGCGCCCCAGCTCCAGCCCTCCCCACAGCTGGCTTCAGCATTCACACAAGAATGACAAAGAAAAATAAATAAGCAGCTCTGGGCTGTGGGACTGGCAGAGAAAGGGGAGCAGGAAGGACTCAGAGAGGAGGAGGCTGTCGGCCGGGTGCTCTGCAAACCCTGGTGCAGCAGCCTAGGGAGCCAGGCCAGAGGGGACTAGAGGGGCTGTGGCCAGTGCCCCTTGCAGAGATCACAGCATGAGGCAGGCAGAGGCCTTGGCACTGAGACCATGTCCAGGACTCAGAATCCCACACCCCCAGCACATTGTCAATCCCTAATCCAAGAGACTTCCCCTCTGTCTCTGACAGAGTGCTGGAGATGGCCGGGTGCCACCCCCATGATGGAGTTGGCTGGGCCTCAGCCGGGAGCTCACCACTGCCCCCCAGGTTAGCAGCCTCAGCAGAAGGGCTGATGTGGCCCCAGGGCAGAGCTCTCTCTGGCTCCCCCGAAAAGCCTGTCCTGGGCAGGCAGTGCATTGCTGCAGGTCGGGGCACAATGCTTGCCGTGCTGCAGATGAATTTTCAGGGGTGCTGAGCAGCCACAGGTCCCACCAGTGCTAGGCACCCTTGAAATGGGCCCCGCAGCTCCAGCTGTGCCCCATATTCCATTCCCCTCCACGTCATGCAGAGACCCGTCCAAGGCTTGCCATGTGCCAGCCACAATCGGGGCAGCCGGGCATGCCCCACCCTCATGAGCTGAGGTGTGAGGGGCCAGTGAGCTAGTGCGAGTCAGTGGGGTCTGAGATGGCGTATAGTGAAGGGTGAGAGAGTGTCTCCTCCATTGTCAAGACAGCCCAGCAGCACCACCCCACTACTCCCTGGGGAGATCGGTGCCACCCCACCATCTTGGAGGCTGAGGCTCCTGCCCAAGCCAACCAGGGAGCTTGGGGCAGACATGGCACCAGAATCCAGGAGCACAAATGCCCCAGATGAGCCTGAACCCCCAGACTTCATCAGGGACCTTCTCTTTAGGGAAAATGCTCCTGCCGGATACCCCCCCCGCCCCCCCCCCCCACCGCCAGCTGCTGAGAGGGCAGCAGGGCTGGAACAGCTGCCGGGGAGGCGCTGCAGTGCAGGGCTTCTCTGAGCTGCTGAGACCACCAATGTCATGGAGCGGGCAGGCCAGGGAGAGGGGGGTGACCCTGTGGGAAGGGCACTGAGCCGGCTCTCAGTGCTGCAGCCCTGGGTTCTCTTCCCAGCCGTGCTGGGTCACCTTGGGCAGGTCTCCTCCCTCCTCTGGCCACTTTGTTCTAGCCCGTGGTTTCTGTGGGGCAGGGGCTGGCTCTGCTTGTGCGGTGCAATGGGGCGCTGATCCTACAAGGGCCACACTAGCAATAACTCTCACCACTTCCTCTGAGAATCAAGAATCCTGAACACTTGTGATGGAACAATCTCTTGGGGGCAGGGTAGCCCATTCCCTCTGCCAGGGGCTGAGAAGTGGGGGCAAGCGGGTGTCTGTCCCATTGGGAATAGCTGTGTGCTGGGAACCAGGGTGTGGTTGCATGAGGTGCTGTCTGTGTCAGGGGGTTGACTCTGTTCCTGCTTTGCCACTGAGTTGCTGTAAGACCTTGGGTGAGTCACTTCCTCTTTCCAGGTTTGCCCCCTTTCCTGGGATGGCATTTCTTGCTCCTTGAGCTTGGAGGGAGTAGGGGGCTCTTAGCAGGGTGTGAAGCCATATCCAAGCACAATGTTTGTGGTGGGATTAGAGACCCCAGCCTGTCCCTCAGAGAGACACCTAGTACCTGCTAAAACAGGAGCTTCCCAGCATGAGATTGCCCAGGGAGGTGCCAGCTCCACCCAGGACCCTGGGGGGTCAGGGTGCAGACACTCAGCCTGAATATTCAGGGCTTGATTTTTAGAGTGCAAAGAGCCCCACGGCTCCTTAGCTCTTCCCCATATTCCTTCCCTTGGACTCTTCACGGCTACAATTTGCCTCCACCAGTGACATCTGGCTTTCTGGAGCCTGACAGGGCAGAGTCTGGGCTGAGCAGCCTTAGGCCCTCCTGGAGCCCAGCTGTCTTGTCTGAATTCCTCCAAACTTTCCAGGAAAGCTCCATCCCACCAGGGCAGCATGACGACTAAGGGCTGTGGGCTAGGAGCCATAGCAGTGTGGGCACAGCCAGGCCTCACTCCTGCTAGTGATGGAGTGAGGGAGGCTATGCACTGAGGAGGGAGATGTGAGACTCTCTCCAGCCCTGGAGCAGCTGGGGCAAATGAGGCAGGAGCTGCCAGAGTCTTCCAGATGCTAACCCCCCCCCCCTCCCCCCAGCATCTCTCTTCAGCCAGCCTGTCTGGTTCTGCTCCAGCTGGGAGTGGGGTCGGTTCATCCAGGGGCTGTCAGACTCTGCTCCAGCCCCAGTCTGCCTGGCTCCCCCCAAATGCTAACAAAGCAGAGGGGATCCTGCCAGGGCTGCCACCCCGCAGTGAGCAGACCCCACCATTGGGTTGGAGTTGCCGGAAGTGGGGGCGTGAGGGGCCGCCCCTCGCCAGAGCCAGCCAGTGATGGAAACTTTCTCCTCCTTGGGGATTTGGATGCTCACAAAATAACAACCGCTTTTTTGGGCATATTGGAGGGAGGGTTCATGACTCTGTGGGAAAGACCGAAGGGATGGGCCCTGAGCCAGCGCATCTCTCTGACCCCAGTGTACCCCCCGCCCGGCCTGTGCCCCTCTGGAGCCCTCTGCCACGGGGGCCTTTACCCGGCAGAGCCCCCGCCCCGTCTGTCCACCGGAGCCCGGGGACCCCGAGCCCCGCCTGCAGAGGGGGAGCCCGCCCAGCCCCCACCTGCCGGCGCCGGCTCGGGCAGGGGGCGCTGGCTGCAGCGCGGGGCTGGGCCCGGCCTGGCGGGAGGGGAGGGAGGAGGCAGCGGCGTGAGAGCCTGGGGAGGTGGCGGCCGGGCCCCGCCCCGCGCAGAGGAGGGGCGGCCGGGCCGGGACTCGAGCCGCTGGCGGGGGAAGTTTCCCAGGGTCCGGGAGGGAGGGAGGCAGCCTGACCGCGCTGGTGTCTGGCTCTGCGGCGCGGGGCTCGCGGCCCCTCCATGGATCTCTAGGGCGGGGGCGGCAGCGGGGCAGCGGGATGGGCTCGGGGGCCGGGTCCCGGGCGCTGCTGGGCGGCAGCCTCCTGGGCATCGCACTGCTGGCGCAGCTGGGAGCCGGAGCAGGTAAGGGGGAACCCCGTGCGGGGAGGGGTCCGCCGGCGGGGGGGGGGTAAGCGGGGTTCGGGTAGCTACGAGCGCAGGGGCCCCCCTCCCCGGAGAGCTCTGGCCCGGTATTGGGGTGCTTTCGGGGTCCTCTCTCGGTGTTTGGGGGTCCTGGCGGTTTCGGGGCCCCGGGATTGGCGTTGAGAGGGCGCCGGGAAGCGGGGAAAGTTGGTCTGGGCCCTTCGCTTCCTCTTTACAAACTTTGCCAAACTTTTTTTCGGGGGTGTCAAAAGCCAGGAATCCGCCGCGCGGGCCCCCCGGCAGGGATCAGCGGCTGAATGGGGGCCCAGGACGGGGATGGAGCCGTCTCGGGCTCTGCCCCTGCCCGGAGCCCCCTCCCCTGTCTGCGCTGGGAGAGGGGCTGGAGCGGTGTCAGCGCACAAAGAAATATCATTGTATAAGCGCGCTCGGGGGAGGGGGCTGCGCGGCCCCTGCCCGGCGGCGGGGCCGGGAGTTCGCTGCACTGATTTGAGGCGGCGGGGAACAATCCTGCGCTGCTCTTTCATTATTGACTCGCACAAACTTTCCTCGCAGCCAGCGCCAGCCCGCGGGGAAACCTGGCCCTGGAGCGCGGATCCGGCTCCTCGGCCTTCCCCAGCCGGCTCCCTCCCCCTTCCCGCCCTTCCCCCACTCTGCCCTCGGCCTCCCGCCCGGGAAACCTCCGCGAGCCAGGCGCCGTGGGGCTCCCATGGCATTGGGGGGGAGGGCAGGACCCCAGGCCGGGGGTTTGTCTGGGATTGCCATGAAATGGCTTCCTGAGGGGGGCTGACCTTCCTCGGATGGCGCTTGGGGCGGTGCAGCTGTGGAGTGGGGGGGCTGATGTGCTGCACAGATGCTCCAGCCGCTTCTTTGATTCCGGTCTCGGCCCCCACCCACCCCCCATGCTCAAACTTTTCCATGTTGGTTGGAAAGTTGCTGTGAGGCGCCATCCTGGGGTGCTCCCAGAACTGCCCGGCTTGGGCTCCCGGCTTCTCCGCCGAGCTGGGGCATTGGGGGCACCCAGGAGGTGGGGAGAGAACTGAAAATGCTTAGGGGGCTCCACACTGGGCCAGCGGGGATCTGGCCTCCCCTGGCTGGGCCGGGCAAGTGGCAAAGTCAGCAAGAGCCTGGGAGCCCAGCTAGCCCGGGCTTACTAGCGCGAGCTGGGAATCGAGGTGATGCCTAAGGGAGATAAGATGATTTAATTGGGTGTCGTGCGTTGACTTGCCAGCGCAGCAATGTGCCAGCGATGAGAGAATCGCTGTGAAAGGTAAATACGGCGCAGGGTTACTATTCAGCGTGGGTTTCCCTCGCCCACGAAGCCGCCCGACTGGTTTGTTCGGCTGGGGTGGCCGTCCTGCTACTGCGCTCCCAGCTTGTGGGAACACGTGGATGGGCCCAGGGCCTCTGGAATGGCTGCTGCAGGTCGTGGATGCCCTGGAGTGGAGTCTAACACACGCACACACACCCCCGCCTGGCTGGACATAGACCAGCATTGTTCTTGCTGAGCAACTTGCTGCGCTGCAGGAGCCCTGCCGTTGGCTCCTCAGAAGCGTGTGGCCCCATTGCTAGACAGGGGTCTGGCCAGCCTTCTCCCGCCCAGGCTGTGGGGGCAACCCCCCCGCCCACAGGACCTTGGAGCATCTCAGTCCTGGAGCCAGGAGCTAGCCTCCAGAGAAACCCAGACAGCATCCTTGCTAGGGAAAGGAGCCCAGCCCATGTCACAGCCCGAGTGAGGACAAGGCACAAGGAGCTTCTACTGCTGGAAACTCCTTCACCAGCCTTCGGGGCTGCACTAGGGCAGGGAGAGCTTGGCCTCAGATTGGTTGCTTCTGGGTAAGAACATGAGACTGGCCAGACTGGGTCAGACCAAAGTCCATCCAGCCCACTGTCCTGTCTGCCGACAGCGGCCAGCACCAGGTGTCCCAGAGGGAGTGAACAGAACAGGGAATCATGAAGTGATCCCTCCCCTGTTGCCCATTCTCAGCTTCTGACAACCAGAATCAGGGGCACCACCCCTGCCCATCCTGGCTGCCCTCCATGAACTTAATCTAGTTCTTTTTTTAACCTTATTGGTCTTGGCTCTCTCAACGTTCTCTAGCGAGGAGTTCCACAGGTTGTGTGCTGTGTGAAGAGACACGTCCTTTTGTTTGTTTTAAGCTCAGGATGTAAAATCCCGTTTAATCAGTTAACTGGTTAAACGTTATGCTAGCGTGCCCCTGCCTGAGCACGCTGGGCCCCTCCAGGCTGCAGCAGTCCCTTGGCTTGTCGTTCCGTGCAGGGGGCTAGTCCAGCCCCTGCCAGTTAGCCAGTTAACCATTCACATCCCTATTTTAAACTTGGTGACCTCCTAGTTCTTGTGTTATGAGGAGTAAGAAATGCTCCTGCTCCACTGAGCTTGCCTCTTTCCAGGACTTTCCCCATGTGTTTATACTCCCTGACCAGTCTGGCTCCTCTGTGTCTGTAGTGCAGGATCTCTGGGATGCAATGGCTTGTGTGGGCCCCAGCTGATGTTGGCCCCTCAGCGAAGGGACTGTAAGGTCCTGGAAGATGTGGCGGGGACAGGAGTTGGGTGTCAATGGGTCTGTGTCCCCTGGACCTCTTCTGGGCACTGGCCTCTGTCTCCTTCCCCCCCCCCCTCCAGTCTGTGGGCCTCTGCCCCTCTCTGGTGCTGGCTGTGCTCAGGGAGCACTCAGAGCCCTGCAGCTGCCTCCCCTCCAGATGCAGGAGAGGGCTGGCGGCTGGGCCATTCACTCGCCTGCCCCTTTCTTCTCCCCAGGCGTTGCTAGCCTGGGAACAAAGCGCCGGGCAGCTGGAGAGCTGTGGAATCTGGAGAGGGCCCGGGAGCTGCCTGAACAATCACACTGTCTAATCCGGTTGTAAACACTCCTCCCACAGAGCCGCTGGCTGCAGCAAGGGGGAGACCCAGGGACCCAACCAGCCTGGGATGTGTGGGGCTGGGGGGCTGGCTTGCCCTAGCACGGCCAGCAGGAGCCACATACTCTCCTGTCCCAGCTGACAGGACAGTGGGGACCCGTTCTCAGGGTTCTCTGCCTAGCTAGGGAACCCCCTTCTCTGCAGCTTATGCAGGACAGCATCCAAATGTACCTTGGAATTCATGGGCTTTTAGCAATGCTGACCCCTTCCCCTGCCATGGGTGAGTCTCTCTGGGCCCATGGAGTGCACTGAAGGGTGTTTCCTGGGGCCAGTGGAGCGGGTGTAGATGCCAGGACTGAGCCTTGGAAGTCAGGTCCTGTCTCCCACACCAGTCACTCCCCCACACTCTGGAGCTGGATCATAGGTGGCATCTGCTAGACGGGAGAGGCCCCGGCTCTCCTAAGCCAGCCACTAGCCTTTGAGCTGGTGGCGCAGGGGGGCAGTGGGCTGTGACTGCTGGGCCAGGGGTGCCAGCTCCGCTATCCCTTGAGAGGCAGTTCTGGTCCATATGTGGGTCCTTGGCTGGCAAGAACAGCCCTCCCCCGCCCTGGGGAGCTGGGAGGTGCAGCAGTGGGGTCCCTGACCAACAGCCTGGGGCATTGGCTGAGCCTTCCCTGGGACCCTGAGCTCACCAGGCTTCACAAATGCCAGAGAGGTGGCTGGTTGGGGCTGCTTCTGCCTCAGCAGAAATGACTCAGAGAGGCAGGGGACCGGCCCAGTTGTCAGCAGAGAGAACACAGGAGTGCTGGCTGCCTCATCTCCCCCTTTCCCTCTCTGAGTGGCTGGATCCTGCTTGTAGCATGCCCTGAGCTGGACCGGCCCTTGGGGGCTAGGAGTCCCCCGCTTCAGGCAACTGGGAGGTATCTACTGTCCTGGGCTGTAGCTTAAGTGGGCCTGCTCAGGCTGCCTGTGGGAGGGATCCCAGGTGGTAGGTGGGGCTGCTGGGCAGCAGAAGCCAGGGTGGTATGTGCCCTGCTTTGCCAGGCATGCCCATCAGGAGAGTGTGTGGGCCCCAATGCCCAGAGATTGAGGACCGTGTCCCAGCATGCACTGTTCTGGGGGGTGGAGCCCCACACTCCCTGTCCCAGCCGTGGGGGGTGGGAGCACCTTGGTGGCAGGGGAATGCAGGTGCTGGGGTGGGGCATGGTGCCCCCTGCTGCCTGTGAGCCCCCAGGATTAGTGCTGAGTGATGGGAGATTGGGCCCCAGACTGCGGGGCTGGGGGTGTGTATTGTATTGGCAGCAGTGTGTCAGAGTGGGGGTTGCTGTGAGGGTGTCCTACATTGGGGTGTGTATGGGGGGGGTCGTTCGGTGCCTCTCACCTCCCCCTACTCCCCCCCCCCCCCGAATCCCATAGCCCTCCAGGGCAGCGGAGTCTCCAGGGTCACCCTGGCTGACCCTGCCTTTGGCAGCTTGAACTCCCCCAGCGTTCCCACAGCCTCTTATCTCTGCTGTCCTTGAATTTCTGCAGTGATGGGGCCTCAGCTGCTGCTGTTTAGCGGGGGAGGGGGGGTGGGTGCTAGTGGGATAGAATGGGAGGTGGGGTTGGAGGTCAGGACTCCTGGGATCCCTTCCAGCTCTGCCTCTGACTCCCTGGGGGACTGTGGATAGCCCCCTTCCTATCTTTGTGCCTCAGTTTCCTGTTGGTGTCCTCTTTGGGGGCCTGTGGTGGGTGCATGCTGAGGTTGCCCCATTGCACTTCCTTCCAGCCTGCCTGCAGATGGGGGGTTGGATCTGGTACCCCAGGGGTTAATGTTCTAGGACCCCTCCCCCATTCCCTTTGCATGGTGGAAGAAGTTAGGACCCATCTTAGGCACCCCTGCCGGGCCTACTCTGGGTATCACGGGGACCCTCCATTGCGCGTGGCCCAGTGTGGAACTGACCCCGCTCCACTGTGGGGGCCTTGCGCGGCTTGTGGCACCTCAGACGTGTCGGCCTTTCTGTGCCTGACAGGCTGGGGCTTCTTTGCGGGGCCGAGCCGCCTCCTGGCACCAGCTCCCCCAGAGAACGAGCCTCTCGGCAGCTTGCCCCCTCCCAAGGCTGCCGTGCCTGGGCCCTTGGGGGGTGAGGGCTGGTGCCGTGGGTGAAGGGGCCCAGGGCTCAGGGTGGGAGCAGGAGCCGTCACCATCGGATGCCACCCGTGTGTGGAGGGGGGCTGGCCGGCCTGCGGAGCGAATTCCACTGCAGCGCTGGCTCTGGGGGCTGCCTGGCGGAGCCGGGGCTGGAGTGGGGGAGAGGGGCGGGGGCTGCATTGTCTCTGGGAGCTGATCTGTGTGCTGGGCACGCAGCTCGCTCCAAGTGGGTCTGGAGGAAATGGCTGGTGGGGGAAGAAGCGAGGCCCCTGAGCCCCACGTGGCCTGTGGGGCCCAGCCTGGCCTGTCTCTCTTCATTGGGGGGGAGGGGGCTTTTGAGTTTGTGCCTCACTCTGCTCCCCAGCCATGAAAAGTGGCTGCTGGGTTTCCCTTTGGGATCAGCTCCTTCCCAGGCCCTGGAGCTGCAGTCACAGGGCAGAGGTGTCTGGTCCCCATTTATTCAGGGGGCTAATCCAGTCAGGTCCCCAGAAGAGCTGGGGAGTGGGGCTGTGCCCCACTCTTCCAGTGAGTCCCATTAGCAACCCAGCCAGTGACCCACTTGTGGTCTGCGGGTGGAGCTGCCCAGGGCTCTGGAAGGGGAGGTGCTGTGCCCCCTCACCCCCAGATTGGCTCCAGCCAGGGTTGGCAGCAGGTCCCTGTCAGCCTGGCACAGGGAGGCTGAGGCTCCCCCCAGCTGTAGGAACCTGGCTGTGGCAGGGCTGGCTGGGGGGTGAGCTGTGGGTAGAGGTTTCCTGGCCCAATTGTCAGGGAGCCTCAGGCAGTCGCCCCCCCCCCAGCCATGCTGCTCTGTCCCCTGCTGGGGGTGGGTGGGACTGAGACCCCCAGCTCTGTGTTGGCTGTAGCCCCTGGCATGGCCCAGCCTTCTTGGCAAGAGGGGCCTGGGAAGGGGCAAGGATTAGCAGGGCAGGCCCTGGACACTTGATTAAGACACTGGCTGGGCTCTGGGGCTCTGACGGCCCCATGTTAGCTCTTCTCCTTGTGGGTCCTGGTCCCCTTGGCCCCAGGGGGTTCAAGGCCCTAGCATCTGCCTGGGGCCTGCAGGTCACTCCCAGAGCCCTGGACAGCGCCAGCGCCTGCCCCCCCCACACTGGATGGCATTAGGAGCCAGGGTGGTGGGGTGTCTCACAACTTTTCTCAAGGTAAATATTCTCCTTGTGAGTGTAACTTGTCTGTCAGCTGCCCCCTCCTGGGGATGGGGGAGGGGGGGAGGGTGTCTGCCCTTTCCCTTTGCTCCTGGAATGGAACTTGTTCTGCCCGGCTTAGCGCCAGTGTTGGCATGGCCCCTAGTGTGAACCTGGCTGGCTGCGGTTCACAGCTCAGCCCTGGGAGCAGCTTTGCTGGTGATCATTTCAGGGAGGGCCTTGGGGGGATGGGCAGGGTCCTGCCACCTCCGTCTCGCTGATGGGGCATGCTGATGTTCCCTGGGCTTGGACCAAGGACCATCTGGGGGTGGGTGAGGGTACTGGGAAGCAAAGAGCAACTGGGTCAGGGGGTTGTGCTAGGAAGCCGTCTGGATCCCAGTGCCTTGATGTCCCCACCCTGATGCTGCTGGGTGCCAGGGATCAGAGAGGGGAGGGGCCACTCCTCTGCTCTGATGGGCCCTCTCTGTCTCTCCCTGCAGCTGTGCAGTGTCTGGAAGGCTCCATGCCCTGTGAGAATGGCGGGCAGTGCATCCTCTACTCCAACGGGAAGGCAGCTTGCAGGTAAGTGACCCCTGCCCTGCGGGTTGAGATCCGTGCCCGCTGCCGCCCAGCACGGGGCTGTGGGCATGATAGGCTCCATGGTGCTGGGGCATTACTTGTGGGATGAACCAACCCGGGGCTGGGTTGGGGGGGTGTACCCTGTAGCAGGGCCATGAGGAGCACGGGCAGTGCAGCCCAGGTGCTCAGCTGGACCGTCCCCAGCCTGGTTCTAGAGGTTAGGGCACTGTTCCCGGCTCTGCCCCATCTTGCTGTGCTGTCACCTGGTGCATATCCCTGGCTGGGCACCCACAGCCCTGTCACCGTGCTGGGCACAACCCTGCTCAAAGAGCTGGGGGTGATTTAGTTGGGACTGGTCCTGCTTTGGTCACTTGATGGTCACTTCCAGCCCTGTGATTCTATGATTGGGGGTGCCAGGCAGGGAGGAGGGGGGGTGGAGATCCTGGCACCAAGCCCCAGTGGCAAACCTGGGCGGGTGGCCTGGGGCTGTGAGCTCTTGGCAGTGGGGGTGTGGGGACAGGCGGATGAGTTTCCGTATGGAATGAGGAGCCGCAGCAGGCAGTCAGCGGAGGCCTCCCTCTGCCACTGGAGGTGTCTGTCGGTCTGTGAGACCCCCAGCCCTGCGACCCTTTGCTGGGGAGGGGGAGGCGAGGTGGTGCTTGCTGGTACACAGGGGCAGGAGAGAGGCCTCCAGCCGAGGTCAGGACAAGCTGGAGGGGCAGAGGTGAAGCTTGTGCCCAGGGAGGTAAGTGGGGGACAGGAGGGCAAAGTGCTGAATGGTTCCTCTTGAGGGCACAGCCCTTGGCTGCCCCTGCTGGCTCCCAGGGCAGAGTGGGCAGCCGGGGACTTCATCCTGCTGGGGGTGCGGATGCTGTAGAGGCTCTGAGGGTCCAGGTTTGGGGGGAGGGGGAGGCATGCCGCGGACTTTCTCTTTCCCCATGAATCCCTCAGGTGCTGTGGGGCAGGCGTGCGTCCTGTCTGCTGTGCTGCATTAGCGCTGCTCCTCCCCCCCACTGGAAAAGGGGCTGAGAGCTGCCCCCCAAAGCTGCTGTTTGCTTCCTGCAGTGTCTGTTGCAATCCCAGATTTCAGCACAATGTCAGCAGTGACGTGTGCTCCCCCCCCCCCCCCGCGGCTCCTCACTTCCTGTCGTGGGGGGGCAGATTCTCCTGCCCGGCCTCCTTGCCAGAGTCTCCCAGACCAGGGGGCCTCTTTGCGCGGGGGCCCTGGAGTCATTTGATCCCAGCGGCTGCAGACGGCGCTGGAAGGGAAGCAGCTGCTGATCTGCAGTGCTGGTGGGGGGCACGTGAGGCCTGGGCTGTTCCCAAGCTGGGCTGATCCCATCAGGCGAGGGTGACTGGGCTGACACCCCTGCCCCCGTCCGCTGCACCTATTGGAACAACTGGCCTGAGTGGAAGAGGCCAGGAAGGAGTGTGCTGAGTTTCCTGGTTCTCAGCCCTGCCAGTGGGAGCACCTGAAGGGAGGCTGGGGGGTTCCCCTGCCTCACTTGGACCAGTACCCTGGGAAGGGGCTGGTGGGAGGGATTGCAGGCCCCAAGGTAGCCGGGTGCTTTCCCCCGTGGGGGTGTTGTAAAGGGGGAGGGGCTATGCTCAGACTCCAGGAACTCCAGCTGCTGGGGGGAAGGGCTGGGAACAAAGGGAAGGTGGCACTGGGCCATGGCAGTCCCTTGCCTGCTGAGCAGGGCTCCTGTCGTGCCTGGCACAGGTGTGGCACGGCAATTGCTGCTGTGCACGGGACGTCTGCTCTGCTGTGCGCCCGCAGGCTCCTGGAGCCCTGGTGAGCTGCCTAGCTTAGTGGGTGTCGTCAAGCCTGCTTCGTGGGCAGGACCCAGGAGTCCTGACTCCCAGTTCCCCTGCTCTACATGCTGCCTGACTGGGTGGGGGGGCGTCCGAGGGGCAAGGCAGGTGGTATGTGTCTGGGATGCCTCTCTCCAGGGCAGGGCTAGGGGCCCTGGTGCTGGGGCGTTGGAACCAGATCAGGTCCAGGGCCCTGGGCAGCTCCGGCTCTGACCTCTCTCCCAGGACGTGGCTCCAGGGGGAAGTGGCTGGCGCCTGGTTGGGGCAGTGGCTGGCTCCGCACAGACAGCCTGGGTGGCCCTGTGCCCACCACTTCCTGGCGAGCAAGCCAGGAATAGCTGAACAGTTTGGTGCGCTGCCCTCGCCCGGTCCCTGCTGCCCCTAGTGCCAGGCTCCGGCACAGCCGCTATGCAGGCAGGTGCTGGGCTCCCAGTGGCAGGTTCCCTCTGCTTGCTGCCTGCCTTGGAATGTGACAGGTGGCTGGGCCTCCTGCTGCCCCGCCCAGAACAGGTGAATCACCGGCTGCAGCGCTGCCTGGCCTGGAGCAGGCTCAGGATCTGGCTGGGGCTGCACTGCCTGGCCATTGCAAATCATGGGCTGGAGTGTGGGGCCGGAGCGCCACCTGGACGCTGCCATGGCCCAGTGCCCAAACAGGTGCAGCACCCCAGCCCCTCTCACTGGGAGCCTGGTTCTCTGTGCTCTGAGAGGAGAAGCTGGGCAGGGCAGGAGGAGTGGTTGGGGGTGGTAGGTGGGGCATGCCACGGGGGGCAGGAGGAGTGGTTGGGGGGGTAGGTGGGGCATGCCACGGGGGGCAGGAGGAGTGGCTGGGGGCCAGGAGGAGTGGCTGAGGGGGTAGATGGGGCACACCAGGGGGCAGGAGGAGTGTCTGGGGTGGGGGTAGATAGAGCACGCCAGGGGGGCAGGAGGAGTAGCCAGGGGGGTAAACAGGGCACACCAGGGGGCAGGAGGAGTGGCCGGGGGAGGGGGTAGACAGGGCACGCCAGGGGGCAGGAGGAGTGGCCGGGGGAGAGGGTAGACAGGGCATGCCAGGGGGCAGGAGGAGTGGCTGGGGGAGGGGGTAGACAGGGCATGCCAGGGGGTAGACAGGGCACGCCGGGGGAAGGAGGAGTGGCCAGGGGAGGGGGTAAACAGGGCACACCAGGGGGCAGGAGGAGTGGCTGGGGGAGGGGGTAGACAGGGCACGCCAGGGGGCAGGAGGAGTGGCCGGGGGAGAGGGTAGACAGGGCACGCCAGGGGGCAGGAGGAGTGGCCGGGGGAGAGGGTAGATAGGCACGCCAGGGGGCAGGAGGAGTGGCCGGGGGAGAGGGTAGACAGGGCACGCCGGGGGCAGGAGGAGTGGCCGGGGGAGAGGGTAGACAGGGCACGCCAGGGGGCAGGAGGAGTGGCTGGGGGAGAGGGTAGACAGGGCACGCCAGGGGGCAGGAGGAGTGGCTGGGGGAGAGGGTAGATAGGCACGCCAGGGGGCAGGAGGAGTGGCCAGGGGAGGGGGTAAACAGGGCACACCAGGGGGCAGGAGGAGTGGCCGGGGGAGAGGGTAGACAGGGCACGCCAGGGGGCAGGAGGGGTGGCCGGGGGAGAGGGTAGACAGGGCACGCCAGGGGGCAGGAGGAGTGGCTGGGGGAGAGGGTAGATAGGCACGCCAGGGGGCAGGAGGAGTGGCTGGGGGCTCTCCTTACAATTTGGCTCAGCATGCTGCTGGAACCTGTCAAACGGGTTGGAGCTGAGCTGAGGCAGGCGGGGAGGGGGTGTATCTCCTTTCCCACCTGTAATCTGTCTCTCCCCCCTTTCTAGTGTGTCAGCTCCTCCCCTGGGCTCCATGTGCCACATGGGCCCTGCCCTACCAGCCTGGAGCTGGGTTTGCAGCCTGGGTCCCTCTGCCCGGCGCCCTGGGGCCAGAAGTTGGGGTGGGTTTATGCTGGGTCCTGCCCGCCCAAGAGCTGAAGGAGGGGGTGCCGAATGAGCTGGGGAGTTGACTAGGACCAGAGACCTGGGGAGGTGCAAAGTGGGGTAAAGGGTTGGAGTGGGGGCTGCTGGGAGTTGGGGGGAGGAGTGGGGATAGACGGGGAGGGGCCATAGGGAATGTGGGCAGGGGACAGAATTGGGCAGGGGCTGATGGGAGATGAGGGGGCTCTGGTGCCATGATGGAAGTGGAGTGGGGGGGCGAGGGCAGCAGGGGCACATTCCAGGGCAGCTCCCATCTGCCAGGCAAAGGGGGAGAAGGGCAGTGCAGCCTGGTGGTCAGAGCAAGGGGAGGCAGGACTCCTGCGTTCTGTCCTGTGAAGCTGGCTGCTCCCTCCTGCGGCTGGGAGGTTGGGGGGAGGTTGTGCCCACGGGCATCCCGTCCTTCCTGCAGCATGGGCCACATGGCAGCCGCCGGGGTGACTCATGGGGTGACGCGGCAGCGGAGTTGCTGAATCACGGCCCCAAGCAGCAGGCTCCGCTCCCCAGACCTGAGCAGGCAGGAGCGTCGCCACAGGGCTGGGAAGGGGGGCTGCCTGCCCAGCGTGGGAGCCTGGCTCTGCCTGCGGGGGAGGGTGCTGCCAGGTGCAGGGATACCGGGCCAGGCTCCCCTTCCACTTCCTGAGCTGGGACACCGTCCCCTTTGGCTCTCCTGAGGCCGGGGGTGGTGGGGCGAGAGCACTTGGAGCGCCCCACCCACACGCATGCCGGGAGAGGGGAATTGGCATCTCATCAGTGCTGCCCAAAAAAGGGGGTAGAAGTTGGGCGTAGGGGGTGCAGGGAATCCCTGGTGCATGCTGGTGCCCGGGGAGCTGTGGGGTGGGCTGCTTGGGGCCCGTTGCTGGGGCAGGTGTTGCCATCTGCAGGCTCCAGGGTGTGAGGGTCAGGCAGGGACCAGCGCTCCAGGTGGGGAGGGGGAGGAGTTCCCGCAGGCCGTATTGGGTCATGGGTGTCAGCCCAGCCTGGTTGGGGCCCATGGGCTCGTGGGGCTGGCAGTGGGAGGGCTGGGCCTGCGCTACCCATCACCATCCCTCGCCCCACGTGTGCCCCCAGCACCGTGCGTGCTCTAGCGCCATGCTGTCCTCTCCTCCCGCCGGGTGGGCCGTGCCCCAGCTCTGTGGGGCAGGGCTTGGGTCCCCTGGGGAGGGCCCAGCGCTCTGTGGGGCTGGTGTAATCCAGGCCTGGAGGGAATCCCTCTTCTCCCATGGTATCTGTGCGAGAGCCAGACTGAGAGGGGAGCTCCAGCTATGCCAGGCCCAGCCTGTCCAGCGGGGGGTTCTCTGTAGAGCCGGATAGGAGACCCCATGCGGTGAACTGAGAGCCCCTTGTTTCTGCTGCAGCCCCTCCTCCCCTGCCTGTGCAATGGGGGCCTGGTTTGCAGGGCACCTCAGAGCAGGGGACCTGAGGGGGTGGCTAGGGCTGCAGCTGAGCTTGAGGTGGGAGGAGGCCCTTGGAGCAGGGGGAAGGATTGTGGGGTGCCTGGAGCTGGCCCAGCCTGTAGGTGAGCGCCCAGGGTCCCAGCCCATCCTGGGCACTGAGCTGTCATCAGGAGTGAGCCCAGACCTGGGGCTGGGAGGCAGGATGGCCCTGTCTGGCCTGGCTCAGCCTGGCAGGCCTCTCCTCCCCCCCATAGCCCCTGCACTCTGGGCCTTGGACCCAGCCCTGTGAGCCCTGCAGGAGCCTGGTCAGCCTCTCCTGTCGCCTCCCCCACAGCAGGGGAGCCTGGTCCCCAGCGCCATGGTAGAGCTGCCAGCATGTGTTGCTGCTGCTTGGCCCCACTTGCTGGGGGCACTGGGCCTGCACTGGCTCAGTCCCTTGGGTCAGCGTTGAGGGCCCCTGCATGAGAGGAACATGGGGGGCTTGTGCCCTCCTGCTGCCTGTGCCCAGAAGGTGAAGCTGGGGCGGGGCAGGGCGCCCTTTGCCAGGCTGTCCCGGGGGCGGTGTGGACTTGGTGCCGGGCTAGGTTCTGCTGGGAGCGGGCTCCCCGCAGATGAGCTCTGAGGCATGACAGCGCCGGGGTGTGTGTGTGTCCGGGAGGGGGCCTGGCCTGGCTGCTGCCTGCTCCGCACAGCCAGTGTGTAGTGGGTGCTACTGAGCCAGGGTGCCGGCACGGCCGGGGCAGGGTGCAGCTCTGGGCTCCACTGGTACGCTCTCAGCGCGGGGGAGGGGCAGTGCCCCTTGGCAGGAATAGCCGGGGGGGCGCTCGATGCAGCGCAGGGCTGGGGATAGCAGGGACGGATGTGCTCTGGCAGCGAGTGCCCATGGCTGGTGCTGGGCACCCACAGCGCTCAGTGGGTGGGGGGAGGGGGGATGAGCTAGGCCAGGGAGAAACATCTCCCCCCTAGGCTGGCTGGGGCTGAGGCCTAGGGCTGGCTGCTGGGGGAGGGGGATGGTTTGGTGTGTGCGGGTGAAAGGAGGGGTGGGTTGCCTCCAAGGCAACCAGTGCCACAAAGGAAATGACTAGACTGTAGCCCCCCGTCCAGAAAGGAAGAGCAGCTGGAGACTCCATGGTGCTGCCCCAGGTGATGTGGTATTGAAGGTGCCCAGATGCAGTGGGGATGGGCTGTGGCTCTCCTGCATGGGCACAGCTGCTTGCCTAAGTCTCCCCCCCTCCCCAGGAGGGGTTTACACCAGTGCACCCCCTCTCTGCAGGTGCCAGCCCGGGCTGATTGGGGAGCGCTGCCAGTTCCAGGACCCTTGCCACCAGTCACCCTGCGCCAACGGGGGCATGTGTGAGAGCTCCCTCAAGGATGGCACCGTGCAGTACCAGTGCGCCTGCCCCAAGGGCTTCCGAGGTGAGGGGCCGGTCTAGGGGAACAGGGGGTATGTCTACACTACCCCGCTAGTTCGAACTAGCGGGGTAATGTATGCATACCGCACTTGCTAATGAAGCCCGGGATTTGAATTTCCCGGGCTTCATTAGCATAAGCGGGGAGCCGCCATTTTTAAATCCCCGCTGCTTCGAACCCCGTGTAGCGCGGCTACACGGGGCTCGAACTAGGTAGTTCGGACTAGGGTCCTATTCCGAACTACCGGTACTCCTCGTGAAACGAGGTGTACCGGTAGTTCGGAATAGGCACCCTAGTCCGAACTACCTAGTTCGAGCCCCGTGTAGCCGCGCTACACGGGGTTCGAAGCAGCGGGGATTTAAAAATGGCGGCTCCCCGCTTATGCTAATGAAGCCCGGGAAATTCAAATCCCGGGCTTCATTAGCAAGTGCGGTATGCATACATTACCCCGCTAGTTCGAACTAGCGGGGTAGTGTAGACATACCCTGGGGGAGGGGATGGGGCCCAGCTCGGTTTGGTTGGAGGAGGGGCTAGGCTCTGGCCAGGCTGCAGAGGAGACCCCGTGCTATGCAGGTCTAGGGGAATTGGGGGGCGGCCATGGGCGGGCTAGGAGAGTTGGGGGAGGGGACCAGAACCAGACTGAACAATGCTGGTATGGGAGGAGGGCTGGGCACACAGGCCCTGGGGGGGAGAGGTGCTGCCCAGGGGAGGGCTCTCTGGGGTACCCAGCAGGCCCCACCCATAGGGCCTCACCCTTCTCCCCAGGTCAGGACTGCTCCCTGGCTGATGCCTGTGCCAACAACCCCTGTGCCAACGGGGGCCGCTGCACCAACTGGAACAGCCGCTACAACTGCACCTGCCCGCCGGGCTACCAGGGCCGCAACTGCCGCATGGACGTGGACGAGTGCCGGGCGCCCGGTGTCTGCCGCCATGGGGGCACCTGCTTCAACACGCCGGGTTCTTTCCGCTGCCAGTGCCTGGCGGGTTTCACAGGGCAGCTGTGTGAGAGCGTCTACACGCCCTGCGCGCCCTCGCAGTGCCTCAACGGGGGCACGTGCCGCCAGACCGGGGAGCTCAGCTACGAATGCGCCTGCCTGCCGGGTGAGTGGGGGGGGGCGGGCAGCCCCCTGGGCCGCATGGGGGAACAGACCCTGCCTTAGCTCTGCGGGTTGGGGGTGTGGCTCTCCCTGCCTTGGCGCGTGTGCCAGAGGCCTGGCGGCCCCGCAGGAACCTCATCGGAAGCTGTAAGTGGCGCCAGGGGAGCACGGGCCACTGGCCAGGAAGGAAACAATTCCAGGGAGCGTCCGGGAGAGCAGCCGCGACAGAGCTGGTGGGGAAGGCAGGGCAGCCCCTCCCCACCCTGGGCCAACCCCTCCCCTGTGCCCCCTTCCCAGCTCACACTGTCCCTTTCTCCCCACTCCTAAATAACGTTGCCCTTCTCGTGTAAGCCGCGGCTGTGCTCCTGCCAAACCTTGTGTCCTCTCAGCTGGCCTGGCCCTGGGAAATGGGCGGGGTACAGTCTGGTGGGCTGTGCGGGGGGGGACCAGGCCCTGTGGTCCATGTGGGCAGGTAGCGGTTCAGGGGCACTGCATGGAGGGGGGCAGCAGGCTCTGGGGTGGTGTGTGGAGAAGGGGAGCGGGCTTGGGGTCCCCATGGGTGTGTGGGGAGGGGGCTCAGGCACTGTGTGCACGGGAAGGAGGTGGGCTCGGGGGTACTGTGTGCACATGGGGGAGGGGCAGCGGGCTTGGGGGAGCTGTGCGCGTGGGGGAGGGGCAGCGGGCTTGGGGGAGCTGTGCGCGTGGGGGGGCAGCGGGCTTGGGGGAGCTGTGCGCGTGGGGGAGGGGCAGCGGGCTTGGAGGGGCAGTGGGCTTGGGGGAGCTGTGCGCGCATGGGGGAGGGGCAGCGGGTTTGGGGGTGCTGTGTGCGCATGGGGGAGGGGCAGCAGGTTTGGGGGTGCTGTGTGCGCGTGGGGGAGGGGCAGCGGGCTTGGGGGAGCTGTGTGCGCATGGGGGAGGGGCAGCGGGCTTGGGAGTGCTGTGTGCACGTGGGGGAGGGGCAGTGGGTTTGGGGGTGCTGTGTGCGCGTGGGGAAGGGGCAGCAGGCTTGTAGGTGTTATGTGTGTGGGGGGGGAGAGGGGCAGCAGGCTTCGGGGAGCTGTGTGCGCGTGGGGGAGGGGCAGCAGGCTTCAGGGAGCTTTGTGGGAGAGGGGCAGCAAGCTTGTGGCTGCTGTGTATGTGTGGGGGAGAATCAGCAGGCTTGAGTGTGCTACGTGCGTATGGGGGAGGGGCAGCAGGCTTGGGGGTGCTGTGTGTGCGTGGGGGAGGGGCAGTGGCTTTGGAGATGCTGTGTGTGTATGGGGGAGGGGCAGCGGGCTTGGGGGTGCTGTGTGTGTATGGGGGAGGGGCAGCAGGCTTGGGGGTGCTGTGTGTGCGTGGGGGAGGGGCAGTGGCTTTAGAGATGCTATGTGTGTGTATGGGGGAGGGGCAGCGGGCTTGGGGGTGCTGTGTGTGTATGGGGGAGGGGCAGCGGACTTGGGGGTGCTGTGTGTGCGTGGGGGAGGGGCAGTGGCTTTAGAGATGCTATGTGTGTGTATGGGGGAGGGGCAGCGGGCTTCGGGGTGCTGTGTGTGTATGGGGGAGGGGCAGCGGGCTTGGGGGTGCTGTGTGTGCGTGGGGGAGGGGCAGTGGCTTTGGAGATGCTATGTGTGTGTATGGGGGAGGGGCAGCGGACTTGGGGGTGCTGTGTGTGCGTGGGGGAGGGGCAGTGGCTTTAGAGATGCTATGTGTGTGTATGGGGGAGGGGCAGCGGGCTTCGGGGTGCTGTGTGTGTATGGGGGAGGGGCAGCGGGCTTGGGGTGTGGGCAGAGGCGCTTTCCGTGCTGACTGGGCCGTGCTCTCGTCCTGCAGGCTTCGAAGGCCAGAACTGTGAGATCAACATCGATGACTGCCCGGGCCACAAGTGTCTGAATGGGGGCACCTGTGTGGATGGGGTCAACACCTACAACTGCCAGTGCCCGCCTGAGTGGACAGGTACCGCCCCACGCCCTGTTCGGCTGCAGGAGCTAACCCCCGCTGCCCACCACCCGCAGCGCAGCCTCAGAGCCAGCAGGGACTGTGTCTCGCCCCCCAGGGCTGCCCTGGGACCCTGAATGTGACCTGGGCCCTTTCCCCTCTAGGGGCGCTGGCTCCGAACCAGCCCCAGAGCAGGGCTCTGGCTAGCTGTTGGGGTGGGAATGGGGCCTTTCCCCTCTAGGGGCGCTGGCTGGCCCAGGCTAAGCCCCCGTCTCCCGCAGGCCAGTTCTGCACGGAGGACGTGGATGAATGCCAGCTGCAGCCGAATGCCTGCCACAATGGGGGCACCTGCTTCAACACCAACGGCGGGCACACCTGCGTGTGCGTCAACGGCTGGACGGGCGAGAGCTGCAGCGAAAACATCGACGACTGTGCCACGGCCGTCTGCTTCAATGGGGCCACCTGCCACGACCGTGTGGCCTCCTTCTACTGCGCCTGCCCCATGGGCAAGACAGGTGGGAGGCAGGGGGTCCGGCCGGCTCGGCCCAGTTGCAGAGCTCCTAGCACCTCTCATCTCAGGATTTGGGATTCTCCCCCCCATGCCTTGACCGTCTGTGGGGGGCGTAGGGGCTGGCCAAGGAGATGGGAAGTGCTAGGTGGGGCCCAAAGGGATAGGGGCTGGCTGAGTGGGGGTGAGGAGTGGAAGAGGGTGGGAGGGTCTGAGGCTGGCTTGGGGGGTGTTGGCGGGTGTATGCAGTGGACACGGGCTGGCTGGCAGGGGGTTTGGTGTGGGGGGGATGGGGCTGGCTGGGGGTGGTGACTGGGGGCCAGCTGCTGGGGGCGGGGGTTCCTGTGTGGGGGACTAGGATGGCTGGGGGTGAGGCCTAGGGCTGGCTGCTGGTGGGGGGGATGGCTTGCTGTGTGCAGGTGAGAGGAAGGATGGGAGGCATTACCCCAGCCTGACAAGACGGGGCTGGCCCTCTGCTCCCTGAGGACCAGGTTAGCTGGGCTCCTGTAGGGTGGCTGCCCCACTCTTGCCCACATCCCCTCTCCCCCTTCATCCCTCCGCCAGGTCTCCTGTGCCACCTGGACGATGCCTGCGTCAGCAACCCCTGCCACGAGGACGCCATCTGCGACACCAACCCCGTGAATGGCCGGGCCATCTGCACCTGCCCCCCAGGCTTCACTGGGGGGGCCTGTGACCAGGATGTGGACGAGTGCTCTATCGGTGAGGGAGGCCCTATGCTGGGGCACAGGATGTGGGGGAGCAGGGGCCTGGACCATTGCTCAGTGATGGAGTTGGGGTGGGGCGATTGGGCCAGGATGGTGTGGCAGTGACTGGGAGCTGGGGCCGGGCCGGGGAGGGGGCTGCGGGTCTGGGGGCCTGGCCCTTTGCTAAGCAGTGGGGCCTGGCTGGGACCGGCATGAGGCCGGGTTTGCGGGGGCTGGGCCTTGCCCCGGCTCTGACTTGGCCACATCCACTGCAGGTGCCAACCCGTGCGAGCACTTTGGCCGCTGTGTGAACACACAGGGCTCCTTCCAGTGCCAGTGCGGGCGCGGCTACACGGGTCCCCGCTGCGAGACCGACATCAACGAGTGCCTGTCCATGCCCTGCCAGAACGACGCCACCTGCCTCGACCGCATCGGCGAGTTCACCTGCATCTGCATGGCGGGTGAGTGCCCCGGGCCCGCTCCTGCACCTCCCGCCAGGCGCCCAGCTGGGCCTTCCCCAGAGCTGCTGAACTGCAGCCCGTGTGTGCGAGGGTCGGGGCCCCATCTCGAGGGGAGACCAGCCCCTCCGCCACAGACATCCCGGGACTCCGAGTGCCAGATGGCCCGGGGACAGGGTCACTTCTCCCCCAGGACACCAAGTGCTGGGGGAGCTAGGACCCCTGGCTTCTCGGCCCCGCTCGGGGCAGTGAGCGTTGTCCTCTCATAGCAAGGGGTGACTCTTCCCCCCTCCCCCGCCCTCCAGGGCAGCTGCAGAGCGTCATCGAACCCCCCACAGTGAATTGGTTGGGACTCAGCCAGGGTGGGTATGTAGAGCCCTATCCCAGCTGGCTGTAGCCAACTCCCTTGCCAGATGGGCACTGGGTCCGCTCTGTGCCAGGGCTCCCCATGGGCAGACCCTGACTGGGCTTGCTTTGCTTTCCTGCCCAGAGCTGGGAATCCTGGCTCAGCTTGGCTCCCCAGGAGCTGAGGACTGTTGGGGAAATCCAGGCAGCTGGGGTGAGGAGGAGGGTCCCCTCCCTTGGCAGTTGGATGGCAGGGTCCTGGGGCTGGGGCCTGGCAGGGAAGGCTGCAGTGCTAAACTGGAATGAAGGATCTGCCAGGGCTCAAGCATAACACATGCAGCAAGCCCAGAGCTGCCGGGGCCCGGGAGGTGCCAGTGAGGTGCTGAGCCCAGAGCTGCCGGGGCCCGTGAGGTGCCCGTGAGGTGCTGGGGCCCGTCAGGTTCCAGTGAGGTGCCCGTAAGGTGCCGGTGTCCGTGAGGTGCTGGGGCCCGTGAGGTGCCCGTGAGGTGCCGGGGCCCGTGAGGTGCCGGGGCCCGTGAGGTGCCCGTGAGGTGCCGGGGCCCGTGAGGTGCCCGTGAGGTGCCGGTGCCCGTGAGGTGCTGGGGCCCGTCAGGTTCCAGTGAGGTGCCCGTAAGGTGCCGGTGTCCGTGAGGTGCTGGGGCCCGTGAGGTGCCCGTGAGGTGCCGGGGCCCGTGAGGTGCCCGTGAGGTGCCGGTGCCCGTGAGGTGCCGGGGCCCATGAGGTGCCCGTGAGGTGCCGGTGCCCGTGAGGTGCTGGGGCCCGTGAGGTGCCCGTGAGGTGCTGGGACCCGTGAGGTGCCCGTGAGGTGCTGGGGCCCGTGAGGTGCTGGGGCCCGTGAGGTACTGGTGCCCGTGAGGTGCCTGTGAGGTGCTGGGGCCCGTGAGGTGCCCATGAGGTGCCGGTGCCAGTGAAGTGCTGGGGCCCGTGAGGTGCCCATGAGGTGCTGGTGCCCGTGAGGTGCTGGGGCCCGTGAGGTGCCCATGAGGTGCTGGGGCCCGTGAGGTGCCAGTGAGGTGCTGGGGCCCGTGAGGTGCCCGTGAGGTGCCGGTGCCCGTGAGGTGCTGGGGCCCGTGAGGTGCCCGTGAGGTGCTAGGGCCCGTGAGGTGCTCGTGAGGTGCCGGTGCCCGTGAGGTGCCCATGAGGTGCCGGTGCCCGTGAGGTGCCCGTGAGGTGCCAGTGCCAGTGAGGTGCCCGTGAGGTGCCAGTGCCAGTGAGGTGCCCGTGAGGTGCCTGTGAGGTGCCAGTGCCAGTGAGGTGCCCGTGAGGTGCCGGTGCCCATGAGGTGCTGGTGCCCGTGAGGTGCCGGTGCCAGTGAGGTGCCGGGGCCGGGCTCAAGTTAGGCACTGGCAGACGGGCTGTTGAGCTGGCTCCTCCGCCGAGGTGCTGGTGGGACGGGGCGCGAAGCCGCAGCCAGACGGTGGGAGCGCGGGGCTGTGCGTGGAATACTAATAGGGCAGGGAGCGGGGGAGGCCTGTGCAGGGCTGGGCTGCTCCTTTTTGTCTCCCTGCCACCCCCTGTGGGGAGGAATCGTCCGTTAATTTCAGCCATTTGTGAGGCCAGAGTGGGGGAGGGGCAGTGCCGGCACTGCGCTCGCTGGGCGCTCGGCCTTCTCCCCCAGCCCAGCCCCCGGGTGCCACACTGGTGCCTGGGCGTCCCAGTGGGATGGGTGGATATGCCCCTTGGGGAGCAAGAGGAGGCAGGAGCCACAGAGCCTCTGCCCCAATGCCTGCACTAGTGGTGTGGGGATGGGGGAATGGCACAAAACAAGGCCACAGATACTGCCTGGCCGCGCCCGGGCCACGCATGGCGCTCAGCTCGGAGCATGGGACGAATCGGCGCTTCCCCAGCTCTGGGAAGGGCCCAGGGCCCTGGGAGTCGGAACTTCTGAGTTCTAGCCCCAGCTCTGGAGGGGTGCGGGGCCTAGTGGGTAGAGCAGGAGGCCTGGGGAGCAGGACTCCGGGATTCTGTCTCCCCAGCTCTGCCACTGACTGGCCTGGGCACTTGGGCGAATGTTTCACCTCCATGAAATGCCCTGCCTGTGCTTGAGCCCGGGAGTCCCGCCGATCCAGGCAGTGTTGTAGGGGGCCCTCGTGGGCACTGGGGCTCCTGCCAGGCTGTGGCTGGAGGCTGCTGGGTTCTGCCTAGATCTGTGGGTCCAGGGGCTTGGGGATGTATGGGCAGTGGAGGCTCCCAGACTTTCCTGTGGGGGACAGGAGCTCTCGATGCTTTGTGTTTCTGACCCCTTCCCTTCCCCCCCCAGCCAGCTGCAGGAGGAGCCACGCCCTCTTGCCCCACAGGAGCCGGTCCATGGGGTGGAGGGGTCCATGGAAATGGGACTGCAGGGGAGAGGGCAGGGCTAGTTCTGCTCTCTGCAGCCTGGGCACCCCTGCTCCCCACTCAGCTGCTTCTCCAGCACCTGTCAGCTGCTGTCCCGCACCCCTGGGGCTGAGAGCTCCTGTGCCGCGGCCCCGAGCTGTGTGTCCACCCCCCACGTCAGCGGATCTCACTACCCAGGGACTGCCCCCCGCAGGCCCTGTGCCCCATGGTGCAGCCCTGACCCAACACTGGCTGCTGCTTCCCCAGCACTGTCCTCTGCGGAGCCTGTGACCTCCTCACAGAACTGCCCTGCCCCCCTGTTGCCTGCCACTTCCTTGCCTCCCTGGCCCCATGGCTCTGCCCTGCCCCACAGAGCCTGCCACCCCGGCCCCATGGCTCTGCCCTGCCCCACAGAGCCTGCCATGTCCCTGCCTCCTCTGCCCCATGTGTGGCCTGCCCCCCGCCCCTGCCCGTTTCTAACGCCGTCTCTGGGTTCTGGCGGCAGGGTTCAGCGGCACGTTCTGCGAAATCAATGTGGACGAGTGCGAGAGCAACCCCTGTGTGAACGGCGGGGTCTGCCGGGACGGGGTCAACGGCTTCACCTGCACCTGCCCCTCCGGTGAGTCTGGCTCCCCCCGGGGCGTGGGGCTGGCGGGCAGGCACCGAGCCCCCAGCCCACGCTGGGCCATGGAAAAACATGGGGCCCAGCAGTGGGCAGCACTCTGGGGAAGTGTCCCTCCATGCACCCTGTGGGGCTGATGGACAGCCAGGTTGTGGCTCTCCCTGTTCTCCTGGGGCTGCCTGCCCTGGCTGGCACACAGCCCCCGAGCCCACTTTACGTGTGGGGGAGGGGAGCAGGCCCAGTGAGGAGCCTGTGCCATGAGCCTGCACAGCATCTGCCTTTGGGGCAGGATGGTGCCCAGCTCGCTCACAGCCAGCCCCACCACTGGAGCCCTGCCCCACACCTAGGCTCTGCGTTCCCCCAGCCCCCGTTCCAGTCCCACTCCCTGACCCTGCCCCATTCCCAACTCCTGCCCCCCAACCCTGGCCTGGGGCTTTGCCTGGAGCTGCTCCAAGCTGCGCTCCCCAGAAAGGCAGGCAACAGGGCACCCCCTGGCTCCTCAGTGTGAGCTGCCCCTCACCTCAGCGGTGCCCCCCCAATACAGAATGGGCTGCTCCCCCAGCCCTGGCCTGGCCAAGGTTTCCTTGCTCTGCCCGACATCTGTGTCCCGCGATGCTCCAGCCAGCGCTCCCTTGAGCTGCCGTGCAGCTGGCCCGCCCCAGGACAGGCGGGGGGGGGGGCCCTCTCCAGCCTGGGAGCCTGACCCACCCAGACCCCAGCTCTGGCTCTGCTCGCAGCCAGCCAGCGTGGGGCTTGGCCGGGGCAGCATCAGCTCAGGGAGGAGCATCCCCCCTGCACACGTCCAAGCCCCTTGCCTTCCTGTGCCCAGGCTTCTCGGGTTCCATGTGCCAGATCGACATTGACGAGTGCGCCAGCACGCCCTGCCAGAACGGCGCCAAGTGCGTGGACCGGCCCAATGCCTACGAGTGCCGCTGCACGGAGGGTGAGTGTGGGCTGCTGTGAGACCCGGCGCCCCAGAACCGTTGCATGGGCTGGGCAGCCCGTACCCCAGGGCCACAGTCGCTCCTGCCATCAGCAGGGGGCAGCGGTGCCCCTCCCCCAGACATGGCCAAGACCCCCCAGCAGACTGGGGCAGGTGCTGCCACGGGGGGACGGGGTGTGTCGGTATCAAGCAGAGGGGGTGAGGTGCCAATACTGGGACCCTCCTGCCAGTCACACTCTAGGGGGGTGCCCCTTGCCCCATCAGAGCTGGAGGCTGGCGGCCCAGGGCTGGTGATGGGTGGGGCTGGTTGCCTGTGACTGGGCTGCACCCAATGGGGCTGTGCCTCTTGTCAAGGGGAGGGTGTGAATCCAGGGCGGCTCTGCAGCCCAGGGCCCTCCGCGGCTGGAGGTGGGACAAGCAGGGAGCTGCCGGAGTCTGTCCCAGGTGGGGGGGTGGGCGCTACCTACGTAGGCGCTGGGCCACCCCAGTGTCACTTGGCCCTGGCCCCCTGCCCCCTGCCAGGCTGTGATCCAAGCGCCCTGCTCCCCCCAGGCTTTGAGGGCTCGCTGTGCGAGAAGAACATCGATGACTGCTCGCCTGACCCCTGCCACCACGGCACCTGCCTGGACGGCATCGCCAGCTTCACCTGCTCCTGCGCCGCCGGCTACACCGGCTACCGCTGCGAGAACCAGCTCAACGAGTGCCACAGCAGCCCCTGCCAGCACGGCGGCAAGTGCATCGACCGCATCAACAAGTACCAGTGCAACTGCCTGCCTGGCACCTCAGGTGGGGCAGGGCCGGGGCTGTCCCATGGGCCTCCCCACTCCACTCCCAGGGGCTGGTGTCCTACCCTGTGGCCCCAGCCCACTCCACCCCACACACACAGTGTTCCCTCCCTACCATGTGCCTGTGCTTCTCCCCTCACTGTCCACCCCAGGCCATGGCCCCGCCTCACCTCCTTGAGTCTCTTGGCTTCCCTTAGCCATGCTCTACCCTTGCCTGAGAGACACCACCTCCCCCCAGTCCCAGAGCACATCCGCTGCCCTCGGTTTCCCTTGCTCCCCCTGCCTGGTGCTAGGGCACGTGCTGCACCCCCCCCCCACCCCCCGGATACATTATCCCTCCCCAGCTCCTGCTCCCCCAGCCCACACGCCCTGCTCTGGCCAGGCCATGGGGGTGAGGGCTCCTGGGTGGCGGCTGGCCAGGGCCTAAGGTGGCTTCTCTCCCCAGGCGTGAACTGTGAGGTGAACTTTGACGACTGTGCCAGTAACCCCTGTGACTACGGCGTCTGCCGCGACGGCATCAACCGCTACGACTGCATCTGCAAGCCCGGCTTCACGGGTGTGCACGGGGGTCTGTTTGGGGGTGGCCATGGGGCTTTGTTGGGGTGGGGCCTAGCTCTGTGGGGGTGGCTGGGGCAGGCAGGGGCAGGGCTCTGTGCCCTCCTGTTTTCTCCCCCGAGCTCTGCTTGAGCAAGCGGGGTCCTAGGGACAGGGTCCTTGGTGTTGGCGGGCTGGGCAGGTGGGGGCCTGGCTCTGTGGGGGGGCAGGGGAGGAAGAGGCCCTGTCTGGCCCATGGGGAGCGGGGGGGCTTGGCCGTTGGTGGTCCCTGTGCCAAGCCAGCCTGTGTCTCAGGGCCCCTGTGCAACGTGGAGATCAACGAGTGCGCATCCAGCCCCTGCCAGAACGGCGGCACCTGCGTGGACGGCGAGAACGGCTTCACCTGCCTCTGCCCCGAGGGCTTCCACGACCCCCACTGCTACTCCGAGGTGGACGAGTGCAGCAGCAGCCCCTGCGTGCACGGCGCCTGCCGTGACGACATCAATGGGTGAGAGAGCCCTGCCCTGCTCCGTGCCCGCCCACCCCGGGGCAGCCCTGCCCCCACCCACCTGCCCTGCCCGCGCCCGCCTGCCCTGCCCTGCTCTGTGCCCAACCACCCCGGGGCAGCCCTGCCCCCACCCACCTGCCCTGCCCCCGCCCACCTGCCCTGCCCTGCTCCGTGCCCACCCACCCCGGGGCAGCCCTGCCCTCACCCACCTGCCCTGCCCCTTCCCACCTGCCCTGCCCTGCTCCGTGCCCACCCACCCCGGGGCAGCCCTGCCCTCACCCACCTGCCCTGCCCACGCCCGCCTGCCCTGCCCTGCGCCCAACCACCCCGGGGCAGCCCTGCCCTCACCCACCTGCCCTGCCCACGCCCGCCTGCCCTGCCCTGCGCCCAACCACCCCGGGGCAGCCCTGCCCTCACCCACCTGCCCTGCCCCCACCCGCCCACCTTGTCCCCACTTGCCAGCCTTGTCCCAACCTGCTTGCTCGGCTCTGTGCCCACCCACCCTGGGGCAGCGCTATGCCTGCCAGCCCTGTCCCCACCCACCTGTCCTGCTCTGTGCCCGTTTGCCCTGGGGGCAGCGTTCTGCCCACCTGAGCTGCCCTGCCCTGCCCGCCCCGCCGCAGGGCAGCGCTGTCCACCCTGGGGGCTGTGCTGCACCTGCCCACCCGGCCCCTCTTGGGCACAGCACTGCGCCCTTCCAGGACACGGGCCCACCCAACGCTCGCTGGGGACCCAGTTCCCGGGCAGCCCGGGGGCAGGACCTGTGTTGATGCCCCCTCCCCTGCAGGTACAAATGCGAGTGTGAGCCGGGCTGGGCCGGCACCAACTGCGACCTGAACAAGAATGAGTGTGAGTCCAACCCCTGCCAGTTCGGGGGCACCTGCACCGACTACGTCAATGGCTACCGCTGCAAGTGCAAGGAGGGCTTCCAGGGTACGTCCCCCTCCCCCTCCCCCGCCGCCCTGCCCCCAACCTGCCCCTCCTCCCCCCACTCATCTCCATCTCCCCCCAGGCACCTACTGCCAGACAAATATCAACGACTGCCTCTCCAGCCCCTGCCTCAACAAGGGCACCTGCATCGACGGCATCGCCAGCTACACCTGCCTCTGTGACCTGCCCTACACAGGTGCTGGGGCCGAGCCGGGCGCCTGGGCCGGGGGTAGGGCTGGGCCTGGCAGAATGAGGTGGGGGGGGGTCCCTGTGGTGGAGAGTGGGCGGGGGCAGGGCAATTCCTATGTTGGTCCTGGGGGGCCCTGCTGACTCTGGTTGGGGCTTGGAGCTGCTCTCACCATCGCCCCCTCTGCCTGCAGGCCGCAACTGCGAGAACGTGCTGACGCCCTGTTCCCCTAACCCCTGTGCCAATGGGGGGGTCTGCGACCACACGCCTGACTACGAGGGCTTCTCCTGCAGCTGTCCCCCAGGCTGGCAAGGTACCGGCCCCTCCTCACGCCCGCCCCGCCCTGCCCGCCCTGCCCGCGCTGACCTGTTCTCTTTGCTGCCACGCCAGGTCAGAGGTGCCACGTGGACGTGAACGAGTGTGACCGGAGCCCCTGCCGGAACCGGGGCACCTGCACCAACCTGCATGGCGGGTACAGCTGTGCCTGCCGCCCGGGGTACACGGGCCCCGCCTGTGAGACAGACATCGACGACTGCTTCCCCAGTGAGTGGGGGCAGGGTCCCGCGCGCTCGGCCCAGCCCCGCCAGCAGGGGCCTGTTGGGGACGCTCTCCTCACGGCAGCGCTGCTCCGGTGCCTAGCGTGGGGCTGTGGCGTGGGGGGGCTCTCGCAGGCGCTCTTCATTGGACGTTTCCCACCACATCCTTGCTGTCCCTGTCACCCGGCCGTTCCCCACTGGCGGCTCAGGCTGTCCTGTCCTGGGCAGACCCTTACCGAGGGCTCCCGCAGGACCCGCCTACCCTGCTCATGCAGATTCTCCTTCCCCTCCCCCCTGGCTGGGGGCTGGGGGCCAGCAGCTGCTCCCTCCCGAGGGGCCTGGCTGAGCGAGTGGGGAAGGGCTGTGGGAATGGCAGGGGTGGGGAGGTGACTGTCTCCCTGCGCATGCCTGCCTGAATGCTGGGGGGGGGTGGTGTTCCCAGTGCGGTGTCCTGGCTGGAGGCCCTGGAGTGGCCACGTACCCCAGACCCCTGTGACCCTCCCATGTGCCTGCCTGAATGCTGGGGGGAGGGGTGTTCCCAGTGCGGTGTCCTGGCTGGAGGCCTTGGAGTAGCCACGTACCCCAGACCCCTGTGACCCTCCCATGTGCCTGCCTGAATGCTGGGGGGAGGGGAGTGTTCCCAGTGCGGTGTCCTGGCTGGAGGCCCTGGAGTAGCCACGTACCCCAGGCCCCTGTGACCCTCCCATGTGCCTGCCTGAATGCTGGGGGGAGGGGAGTGTTCCCAGTGCGGTGTCCTGGCTGGAGGCCCTGGAGTAGCCATGTACCCCAGGCCCCTGTGACCCTCCCATGTGCCTGCCCACAGACCCCTGCCTGAACGGTGGCTCCTGCCAGGACGGCATCAGTTCCTTCTTGTGTACCTGCCTGCCGGGCTTCACAGGCCCGCGCTGCGCCAGCGAGGCCAACGAGTGCCTGAGCAGCCCCTGCCGCAACGGCGCCACCTGCACCGACTACGTCAACAGCTTCACCTGCACCTGCGCGCCGGGCTGGGCCGGCCTGCACTGTGAGCACAACGTGCAGGACTGCACCGACAGGTGAGCCCCTGGCCCCGCTGCCGGGACCCCGTCTGCAAGGCTTGTCAGGGAGCCTAGCGCCTGGGGCTCCGGGCACCAGCTTCCCGCAGTGCCCAGCCTAGGAGAGCCGTGGGGACCCTGGCAGAGGGTGTAGCGTGGGGAGCAGCAGGGGAGGGCGGTGGAAGAGGGAGCAGGGAAGCAAAACAGGGCATCGAGCTAATTGCCTGCATCCCTGCAGCTCCTGCTTCAACGGCGGCACCTGCCTCGACGGGGTGAACTCCTACACGTGCCACTGCCGTGCTGGCTTCACGGGCACCCACTGCCAGCATGAGATCGATGAGTGCCAGTCCCAGCCCTGCCTCAATGGGGGCATCTGCCTGGACGGTGTGGAGTCCTACCGCTGCACCTGCCCTCACGGCTACACGGGCGCCCAGTGCCAGGTGCGTCCTGCGCAGGGCGGTGGAGAAGGGGAACGTGAGCCCTGGCACCGTGGGGGATCCTCCAGGGTTCTGTATTGGCAGGGGCGGGGGACCTGGCATGGGGGCTGGGGACGTGGAAATGCATTTCCCCCCGCTGGGCACCTGCCTCCCTGTTGAAACAGCCCAGTGCATTGTGGGGAATCCAACGCCCTGTTTCCTTGGAGGGTGGTGCCAGACATCAGTGGCAGAGCCCAGCCTGTGCTGTCTCCCTGGGTTGTGCCCCTCCAGAACCCAGTCCCCTAACTTGCCCTCCCTTGCAGACCCTGATAGACTGGTGCCGGCGCTCGCCCTGCCAGAACGGGGGCCGCTGCGAGCAGATGGGCACAGCCCTGACCTGCGAGTGCCCAGGGGGCTGGACCGGTCGTTACTGCGACATCCCCAACGTCTCCTGCGAGGTGGTGGCATCTCACCAAGGTGAGGGCTTCCCTGGAGCTGGGGGGCACCCCTGGGCTGGGCCGACTCCCACCGGGCCTGGGCTGGGCGGGGTCTGTCCCTGGCAGTAGCTGCCCTTGGCCAGGGGTCCGGGTCGCCAGTGTCCTTGAGAGGTGGGGGAGGTGGGAGGCCATTGGTGGAGTGTCAGCTCAAGCCTAGCCTGGGCTCTGCTGTCCTGGCCTCGTCCTCAGCAACGCTCTTGGTACCCCAGCCTGTGAGAGCAGGGTAGGCTGGGAGTCAGGACGCCTGGTTCTGTCCCAGCTGTGAGACAGGAGTGGGGCCTAGAGTTAGAGCCGGGGCGGCCTGGCAGCCCCCTTCCTCATCTTGGGGCTGTGGGGAATCTCTCTCCCCTTTGGGCCATGGGTTCCCCTGTCAGCTGTGCTGGGGCCAGGGTGGATTGACTTAATCAAGTTACCAAAAAGCAAAGACTGACTGTGCTTAAAGTGCACTTCATTCTGGAGTAAGCCCCATTGACTTATGGCATCACCATTATAGTCTCTGTCCTTGCTGTTCCAAAATCAGGGGCATGTGTAAAGCCACATAAAATAAGTCCATGACACTCAGTGGCAACTGGCAAGGCTATTCTCTTGCTTCAGTGCTCTGGGCCGTATTCTTGGATGGTAGGTTCTGAACCTAGCTAATGAATGAAACAGGCCATAAGGATTAGCTAAGCGATGCTTCTTATTTTTCCACAACATCTAGGACAGCAAACAGCTGGGGAGTTCACTTGTCAGCTCACAGAGAGTCCTGGGGAAGGATGCATTGCCCAGTAAATGATTTCAGTTACTAAGCAATTGATCCACTCGGCCGTATCCACATCTTCATCCACGGCATTGTCTCCCACTGAGCAGTTTTCCTTGTGCTGTTTCATTCTTGCAGCTAGGCCCTGCATCTTCACACTTGACACATTTTCCTTTTTTACCCAGGGAACAAATTCCTTCCAAATATTCCCAGACAGGGTCTCTCTACCGCCCAGAAGCCAGGACAGTTTTTCTTGGCAAGGGGGGGGAATGTAGGAAGCTGTGTGTGCTGAACAGTCTCTTCCCTTTTCCTTTCCCGTCCCCTCCAATGTTTCTGTCTGTGCTGCCTCTGCCCTTTCCTGCATCTTGTCTGTCTTTAGACCAGGAGTTAACTCGCTCTGCCATGCTTGGCCCTGGCCCACCACCTCATAAGCACAGAACAGGAGTCCTGTCCGGCCTGAGTCTGTCTTTGCACAGGTCACTTTAGTCTGTTGAGAAGCAGAAAGGGAAAGCTCAGAACTTTCACGGAGCAAGAGCAGGTGGTTAGCCTGGACAGACAAGAGCCACGATTTACGTGAATGAGACAGTCGGGGTGGGCGTAGCACGTTTGTGATGGGATTGAATTGTAACTCTTATTTTTAAATGGAGTATTTTGTTGATGATTTTAAGAAAAAAATCTGATTTTAAATTTTTAAAATCTAGTATTTTTTATTTTTTAAAAATCATTGATTTGTATCCATCTTGGCGGGGGCTGTGGGCTGGGCACAAGGCATCACATTGTCTGTCTGGGCAGGGGTCTCCAAGGACCAAGTGTGTCACTACCGGGGCCAGTGTGTGGACGCTGGCAACACCCACTACTGCTTGTGCAAGGAAGGCTACACGGGCAGCTACTGCGAGAGCGAGGTCAACCCCTGCCAGCCCAACCCCTGCCAGCACGGCGCCTCCTGCCACAACTTCATTGGCAGCTACGACTGTGAGGTGAGCCCCGGGGCGGAGGCTGCACACAGGGCCCTGGCACCACCACTGGCTCTAGTCAGGCTGCTGGGGCTGGGGAGCTGCAGGAGTGGTGCCCCCATGAGCACGGCTGAACTAAGGGGATACCGAAAGAGGCACATTTGGCTGGGCTCGCTCTGCCAGGCCTGAGAGGCAGGACTGCTGGGTGGTGTGCCTGGTGGGGAAGGGCAGTGGAGCCTAGGGGGCGGGGGGAGGGCTGGGAGCCAGGACTGCTGGGTGGTGTGCCTGGTGGGGAAGGGCAGTGGAGCCTAGGGGGGCGGGGGAAGGGCTGGGAGCCAGGACTGCTGGGTGGTGTGTCTGTGCTGTGGGGTGAGTCCTTGTGCTCCATGGCCACCCACCGCAGTGGCGATAGCTTGGTAGTGGCCTTGTTGACCCCCACTGTGGCTGGAGGGGTGGAGCCGAGGGGCTGGGCTGCCCCAGCGTGGGGCCCGTGGTGGAGGAGCTGTGGCCGTGGGGCCCTGACAGGCCGTGTCTCTCCCGGCAGTGCCCGCCAGGGTTCGAGGGCAAGAACTGCGAGTACGACATCGACGAGTGCCAGTCCCACCCCTGCCAGAATGGGGGCTCTTGCATCGACCTCGTCGGGCGCTACATCTGCTCCTGCCCGCCGGGAACCCTGGGTAAGGCCCAGCCGGCACCGTGAGGTGGGGCTGGGAGGCAGGCCGGGGGTGGCTGTGGTGGCTGTGGTGCCTGCGGGCTGGGAAGCTTGGGTTGGGGGAGGCTGGGCTGGTCTGGGTGCTCCAGCTGTGCCAGGGCTGGAAGGTCTCTGCTCTCGCCCCTCCCAGGTGTCCTGTGCGAGATCAACGAGGACGACTGTGCCCCAGGCCCTGGCAGCCGGGCGCCCAAGTGCCTGAACAACGGGACGTGCGTGGACCGGGTGGGCGGCTACCGCTGCAACTGCCCCCCCGGCTACACGGGTGAGCGCTGTGAGGGCGACATCAACGAGTGTTTGGCCAAGCCCTGCCTGCCCCAGCGCACGCTGGACTGCGTGCAGGGTGCCAACGACTTCCACTGCGTGTGCAAGCCAGGCTACACTGGTGAGTGTGCCGAGGGGCGGGCTGCACCCTGCAAGGGGAGGGGCTTCGTGGGGCTGGGCAGCTTCCATTAATCCCTGCGCAGGCGCTCAGGGCTGCAGTGGGGAGCGAGAGCTCCCGAAGCCTCTGAAGCTAGGGGAGGGGCCCCTGCTCATCCTCCCTAACAGGAAGCCATCAGGTAAACCTGAGTCCCAACCGCCTGCCCCACCTTGAGCCTCCCCCACACCCCTGAGCGTTCTCCTGCAGCCCAAAGCCTATACCCCCAGTCCAGGGCCAATTACCCCTCCTGCACCCCAGTACCCAGTCCAGAGCCGGTACCCCCTCCTGCACCCCAATACCCAGTCCAAAGCCGGTACCCCCTCCTGCACCCCAATACCCAGTCCAGAGCCGGTACCCCCTCCTGCACCCCATACCCAGTCCAGGGCCGATTACCCCTCCTGCACCCCAATACCCAGTCCAGAGCCGGTACCCCCTCCTGCACCCCAATACCCAGTCCAGAGCTGGTACCCCCTCCTGCACCCCAATACCCAGTCCAGGGCCGATTACCCCCTGCACCCCAATACCCAGTCCTGCACCCCAATACCAAGTCCAGAGCCAGCATCCCCTCCTGCACCCCAATACCCAGTCCAGAGCCTGCATCCCCTCCTGCACCCCAATACCCAGTCCAGAGCCTGCATCCCCTCCTGCACCCCAATTCCCAACCCTAAGCCCCTCTCCAAACCTGGAGCACCTCCTGCACACCCTCATTCCAGGCCCAGCCCAAAGCCCTTGTGCTCGGCCCTCTGTCCCAACCCTGAGCCCTTCAAACCCTGCCCCCTCCTAGAGCCCAGACCGCAGCCGGAACCCTCGTCCTCCTGCACCCCGACCCTCTGCCCCAGGCCTGAGCCGCTCCCACTCTCAGAACCCCTTGGCCCACTCCCACCCTGAGTTCCATGCGCCCCATGGCAGCGGTGAGGGGACACGCCTGCCCTGCATGCGGCACCTGAGAGATTTGTTCCGTTCCGAGGTGGGGCGACTGTTGCTGGGGGGCCCTGGGAGCAGGGGGTTCCCCTGGGGGGCGTCTGGCTGGCACGGGGGTCGGGGGCTGTGCTGCGAGCAGTGCTAGCAGTGGGGTGGGACAGCTCTCCGCTCCCTGGACTCCCCATGAACCTCCCTGGGCCCCACAGGCCGGCGCTGCCAGAACATCGTGAACACGTGCGAGTCCCAGCCCTGCCAGCACGGCGGCCAGTGCAAGCTGGCGGTGAACATGCCGTTGGGCTACATCTGCCGCTGCCCCCCGGTGAGTGGCCTGTGGGCTGGGGTGCAGGGCGCTGGGCCCAAGCCAGCCGAGTGGGGCAGGGGGCCATCCTGGAGTTGTAGGGCAGAGTGTGGGGCTGCGCCCGGCACTACAGGCTCCAGTCTGAGGGGGGCATCCTGGTTCTGGAGCGGGGAGGGGGTCGGTGTTGGCCCTGGTTCGTTGGGGGGAGCACGTTGGTTCTGCTGTGGGGGGGGGGCTGGGGAAGGGTTGCCATGGAGACTGGGGGAGGGCTCTATGGCACCTTTGGGATGGTGGGTCCCGTTCTGTTCCAGGTCCTGGTGCTGCTGGGCAGGGGGTGGTTCTGATTCTGGTTCTGGTCCAGGCTCGGTGCTGCTGGGCAGGGGGCGGTGCTGGCTCTGGGGTTGGTTCTGGTCCGGGCCCGGTGCTGGCTCTGGGGTTGGTTCTGGTCCGGGCCCGGTGCTGGTTCTGGGGTTGGTTCTGGTCTGGGCCCAGTGCTGGTTCTGGGGTTGGTTCTGGTCCGGGCCCGGTGCTGGTTCTGGGGTTGGTTCTGGTCTGGGCCCAGTGCTGGTTCTGGGGTTGGTTCTGGTCCGGGCCCGGTGCTGGTTCTGGGGTTGGTTCTGGTCTGGGCCCAGTGCTGCTGGGCAGGGGGCGATGCTGGTTCTGGGGCTGGTTCTGATCTGGTGCCGGGCAGGAGGGGGCATGTGCTTCTGGTCCTGGGCCCGGTGCCATCTCTCTCACCCCCTTTCTCGGCCCTCCCCAGAACTATTTAGGGCCCAACTGTGAGCGGAGCGTGCTGTCCTGCCGGGAGCTCTCCTGCTTCAACGGGGGCAGCTGCCAGCACACGGCGCTGGGTGCCCGCTGTTCCTGCCTGCCGGGCTTCTCTGGCTCCGACTGCCGCCTGCGGGCCAACAGCAGCTGCACCAGTGCGCCCTGTCTCAACGGGGGCACCTGCCTCGAGAAGCCCTGGCCCCTCCACTTCCAGTGCCTCTGCCCCAGCAGCTTCTCCGGCCTGCACTGCGAGCTGAAGCTGCTGTCCCCTGGGGAGCTGCACTGCCTGCAGGAGGAGTGCGGGGCCAAGGCAGGCGATTCCTACTGCGACAAGGAGTGCAACAGCCCTGCCTGCAGGTGGGACGGGGGCGACTGCTCCCTGCTGGTGGACGACCCCTGGAAGCAGTGTGAGGTGCACCACTGCTGGCAGATGTTCAACAACAGCCAGTGCGACGAGGCCTGCAACACGGCCGAGTGCCTCTACGACAACTTCGACTGCAAGGGCCGCGACCGCAGCTGCAAGTAAGGGGGGCGCCGGGCGGGGGGGACGGCGTGTGGCACCGGGGGGGGGCGGTGCTGGAGGCCATGTCTTGGCTGAGATGCGAGGGGGCGGCCCTGGGCAGGTCCCATGGCATTTGCCAGGGTCGAGGCTTTAATCTGGTGCTGTGGCCAGGTGGGCGTGGGGGCTCTTGATACAGGCACCCCTTGGGGGCGGGGGACGGGGCTGTTGACACAGGGACCTGGCGCTGAGGTGAGGCCCTGTGGGGCGGGGCGCAGGGCTGCGGTGGGTACGTCTCGCTGCTGCCTAACGCCGCCTGTAGGCATGGGGATGTTTGCTGCAGCCTAGTGACCCACGTGCCCTGGGGTGCCGTCAGAGGGGGCTGGCCACAGCAGGTGGGGCTGGGCGGACTGGGCACTGACCGTGCTCCCCCCTCCCAGCCCGGTGTATGAGAAGTACTGCTCGGACCACTTCGCCGACGGGCAGTGTGACCAGGGCTGCAACCACGAGGAGTGCGGCTGGGACGGGCTGGACTGCAACCGCGAGGTGCCGGAGCGCCTGGCCAGCGGCGTGCTGGTGATCACCGTGCTGCTGCCCCCCGACGAGCTGCGCAGGACCAACACCACCTTCCTGCAGAAGCTGAGCGCCATCCTGCGCACCTCGCTGCGCTTCCGCCTCGACAAAGATGGCAACTACATGATCAAACCCATCTACCGGCCCAGCCGTCTGCGCCGCCGCGAGCTGGGCCCAGAGATCATCGGGTGAGTGGGGCCACAGCGCGGGGGAGCGCCGTCCCCAGGCCGAGGGGTGGGAAGAGGCAGCCCCTGGACTCCTGCTGGGGGAGGCGAGAGAGATGCAGCCCTGCGAGCCGCGGCAGAGGGAGGCAGGAAGGGGGCTGGTGCCTGGCTGGTGCCAGGGTGGCGGGTGAGCCCCTTGGGGGTCTCGCAGCGAGAGTAGGGGCCCGTGGCAGTGGGGGAAGCCGCCCCTGGGGCAGGCACAAGGTTGTTGTCTGTTGACAGGCACCATGGTGCCCCAGAGGTGCCACACGGCTGCCTCCCATCAGAGCCTGGCTCCCTGCTCACTCAGATGCAGGGCTGGGGTGGCCTGGCTGGTGCCTGTGGCCTGTTTCCTGTGCTCAGCCAGCAGTAAGGGCCTAGTGGCAGCATCCAGGGGTCTCTCCTCCTGCCAGGCTCCGGGGGTCCCCCTGGGAGCAGGTAGGGCCGGGGCCAGCACAAGGGCACGAAGCAGCTGCTGGCAGCCTGGCAGAGGCCGTGTGGTCCACGGGGACGGAGCTCCTGCTGCCTGGGTCACACCTGCTCTGGGGTGTGCCCAGCCTCGCTGCAGGGGGTGCTGAACCTGCCCGGCCCCGGGGCTCTGTGTGGGGCAAGGGGTGTCCAGGCCCCCGACGGTCTGGTGCCCAGCGTCACTGGAGGCCAGTCCACTTAACTGTTCCCCTCTCTGCCTCAGCTCCGTGGTCACCCTGGAGATCGACAACCGCCTCTGCTTCCAGGCCTCTGACAAGTGCTTCCCCGACGCGCGCAGCGCTGCCGACTACCTGGCCGCCCTGGCTGCTGTGGAGCGCCTGGAGTTCCCCTATCCCATCAAGGCTGTGCAGAGTGAGCGGGGGAGGGGCTAGGGTAGATTGGAGGGGGCAGGGGCAGGGTGAGTGGAGAGGGTGAGGTTGTGGGAGGGGCAGGATCTCCGGGGAGGTGGAGTATTGGGAGAGGGCGAAGTCTCAAGAAGCAGGGTCTGATTCCCTCCCCCCCACCTCTGCAGGTGACAAGCTGCAGCCGGAGCCCTCCGACCCCATGCACCTGCTGCCCCTGCTGGTGGTGGCGGCGAGCATGATCCTGCTGGTGATCCTGGTGCTGGGGGTGCTGGTGGCACGGCGGAAGCGGGAGCACAGCACACTCTGGTTCCCCGAGGGCTTCAGCCTGAAGAAGGAGAACAGCAACAAGAACCGGCGGGAGCCCGTGGGCCAGGACGCCTTGGGCATGAAGTACGGGACCAGCCCACTCCCCTGGAGAGCCACGCTCGCTGCAGCGGCACGTGGGCTTTTGCCTGCTGCTGCCTTTCCCCACCAGGGGCCTGTCTGCCTGCAGGCCCCACAGCTGGCCAGCCCCTTGTGCGGGGGGTGGTGGATGTTCTAGGAGTGGCCCCCTAAAGCCGTGGGTGGGAGGGGGTGGGCAGGGGCTGGAGTCTGAGCTCTGTGCTTCCCTCTAGGAACATCAGCAAAGGGGAGAGTCTGATGGGGGAGCACTCAGATGACTGGATGGACACAGAGTGCCCGGAGGCCAAGAGACTCAAGGTAACCATGGCCCAGCAGCGAGCCCAGGCTCGGTGACATGCTGCAGGCAGGGTGGGTGCTGGGCTCCGTGATCAGGCGTGTGGGTATGGGCACCGAGCTCGGTGATGGGGGGTGAGGGTGGATGGGTGCTGGCCCATAGAGGATGGGGGATGGGTGCTGGGCTTGGCGGTATGGGGTGGAGAGGTGATGGGTTCTAGGTTCGGCAGTAGGTGATGTGGGTGGTGAGTGCCAGGCTCAGTAATAGGGGATGGAGGGTGATGGGCGCTGGGCTTGGCAGATGGGGTGTGGGGGGTGGGCGCTGGGCTCGGTGATGGGGTGGGGGGATGGGCGCTGGGCTTTGTGACATGCCGGGGGGTCCTTCTGGCTCCTCCTTCAGAGCCTTATAGGGCCATAACCCAAATCTCGCCTTGTGAGCAGAGCTGTGGCAGGGTCTGCCAGCTGTATAACTGACTGTGCTTCCCCAGGTGGAGGAGCCGGGCGGGGACTCGGAGGACCCCGTGGACTGCCGCCAGTGGACACAGCATCATTTGGTGGCAGCCGACATCCGCATGCCGCCCTCCATGGCCCTGACACCCCCCCAGGGCGAGTTTGACACTGACTGCATGGATGTCAATGTCAGGGGGCCAGGTAAGGGAGGCTCCCTCTCTGGGACTACAGCTCCCAGCATGCTGTGCAGGCACTCTAGAGCAGTGCATCCTGGGAGAAGTAGCATCACTGAGCAGCTTTGGTTGGAGGAGGAGCTTCCTGCCTATGCAGTTGATCACTAGTCCCAGCATTGATCACTGCCCCAGATTAGCCACATGGCATGCTGGGAAGTGCAGTTTCTCATTCTGGAACCCCCAGGGCAGTCCCTGCTTAACCGCATGGTGGGTCTCCTTGCAGATGGCTTCACCCCGCTCATGCTGGCCTCGTTCTGCGGGGGTGGCGTGGAGACCGACCTGGCCGAGGAGGACGAAGCTGAAGACTCCTCTGCCAACATCATCTCGGACCTCATCTGCCAGGGGGCCAACCTGAGTGCCCAGACGGACCGCACGGGTGAGACCGCGCTGCACCTGGCCGCCCGTTATGCCCGGGCTGACGCTGCCAAGCGCCTGCTGGACGCCGGCGCGGACACCAATGCCCAGGACAACACAGGCCGCACGCCACTGCACGCAGCAGTGACCGCTGACGCCCAGGGCGTCTTCCAGGTGAGAGCCTGTGTCCACGGCAGGCTGAAACGGAGAGCGGATACTCCCACCACCGGTGGGTGATGCTGAAGTTAATCTTCCCAACCAATCACAAACTGTGCAGCTCATCCCGCACACTGGTGATCAGGCAGCCCCAAAAGCCATCCCCCACCCCCTTTCTTGCCTCCCAGTCAGCACTTAGGTCCAGGGCAGTGTGAAGTTATTGTACAGCTCTGCTCGCAAGTACAAAATGTTCTTCTAGCCCCAGAGGGCAGCTATGTTACCAGGCCACTAACAGTCTGGATCTTACCCAGAACACCAGGCTGCCGGCCAACCCTTCAGTCTCCAAAATGCAGCAAAAGCAAAAAGCCGAGAGATGTTAATGATCCAACAGTCCCATGCAACTTCAAAGCCCATCAGGCTCCTAGCAGCACTGGCAAGTGGGCTGGCTTGCTAGTGCCCCTGGAGCCGGCCCACAGCTCGGACTGGCCATTCAGAGCTTTGTAGAAAGGAAGCAGGAAAGCCAAGACAATGGAGAAGACGCAGCTGCCCCTTGTGCCATGTGGCTTGGAACGTCAGTCAGAGGCTGCCCAGCACGTGCCCCGGCCTCGCTGAGGTGTAGGGCGTATCCCTGCCTTCTCTCGGTGGGGCAGTTGAATAGCTGAGGGGCCAGCTAGGCCCTGCATCCCCAAACCCTCTGGTGTCACCCCGAAGCAGAACAGGGGCTTTAGCCGACGCCCTGGTCCGTTACCCGGGATACGAAGGGGACACGGCGGCAGGACTGAGCTGATCGTTTTGAGAGATTGTAACAGTTTGGTGGAGGTCGTGTGGCAGACCTGGCAAAACTCCTTGATTGATAAGATCCCCAAGAGTCCCCCGAATCTATATAGCGCCAGAATCCACACACTGCCCCCCAATGCCCAGGGCGTCCTCCTGGTGAGACCCCGTCCACGGTCCACCTAGGACAGGCCCCAGTCATTCATTCTCCCCCCCGGAGCTCCCACATGCTGGTGTCTTCCACAAGCCCTGCTGCCTCCTGCCGGGCTGAGCCCCCCCCGGATGGGACAAGCCCCAGGGCACCCTCTGCCCTTGCTAGTACAGCCCTAGGAAAGTCCCTTTCTGCCCACACTGGGAGGGCTCCGAGGGCCCCTGGGCTGTGCCTGTGTTGGGGGGTTTCCCTGCCTTCCTCTCACACCCGCCCTGCCTGGTAGATCCTGATCCGGAACCGCTCCACGGACCTGGACGCCCGCATGGTGGATGGCTCCACAGCGCTGATCCTGGCTGCCCGGCTGGCCGTGGAGGGCATGGTGGAGGAGCTCATTGCCTGCCACGCAGATGTCAATGCCGTGGATGAGCTGGGTAAGGGGGCACTTCTCACCATGGGGGGCTGCTGCTGAGGGCTCTGCCCAGCTTCCCCTGAGGAAGGGCCTGGATGTGGGCTCTGCTCCCCACATGCCCACCCACTGTGGGGGCTTGGTGAAATGGGGGGCACTGCCCAGACAGGAGGGTTTGGGGGGGCTGTGGGTTGGGAGTGAGGGGCAGCAGTAGAGCCAGGGCTGGGTGAGCCGGGGGCTGAGGGGGGCTGGCGGGGGTGGGCACCCAGGGCTGGGTGAGCCGGGGGCTGAGGGGGGCTGGCGGGGGTGGGCACCCAGGGCTGGGTGAGCCGGGGGCTGAGGGGGGCTGGCGGGGGTGGGCACCCAGGGCTGGGTGAGCCGGGGGCTGAGGGGGGCTGGCGGGGGTGGGCACCCAGGGCTGGGTGAGCAGGGGGCTGAGGGGGGCTGGCGGGGGTGGGCACCCGGGCTGGGTGAGCAGGGGGTTGCCGGAAGTTGGGAGTGAGGGGTAGCGGGGGCAGGGGACGGTGGATCGGTGGAGCACCCTGCTCACAGCTTGGTTCCCCCAGGCAAATCTGCTCTGCACTGGGCCGCGGCTGTGAACAATGTGGAGGCCACAATTGCACTTCTGAAGAATGGGGCCAATAAGGACATGCAGGACAGCAAGGTGAGTGGTGGGTGGGCGGGGCAGACCAGCAAGGCTTGGCTGTCATTCACCCTGCAGGCCCCACCCACAACAAGCCCCACCCCCCCATGCCACTCCTGTGCTGGGAAACAGGAGCCTTGTCTGCCAAGGCCTGGGCTCTACATCCCCACCCCCTGCCCTGGCATTCCCAGAGCTTCGGGGCTGGGGCAGCCCCCCTCAGCGCAGTCTGAGCCTCTCCCCGTCGTTTCCCCCACCCCAGGAGGAGACCCCGCTGTTCCTGGCCGCTCGGGAGGGCAGCTACGAGGCGGCCAAGATCCTGCTGGATCACTTTGCCAACCGGGAGATCACAGACCATATGGACCGGCTGCCACGGGACATTGCCCAGGAGCGGCTGCACCACGACATCGTGCGTCTGCTGGACGAGTACAACACAGTGCGCAGCCCGCAGGGGGCACTGCCCGCCGGCCACACCATGTCCCCGCTCATGTGCCCACCCAACAGCTTCCTGCCCAGCCTCAAGCCCACCCCCCAGGGCAAGAAAAGCCGGCGGCCCAGTGCCAAGAACCTGGCAGGGGCCGGCAGCAGCGCCAGCCTGAGCAAGGAGGCCAAGGGGCGCAGCAAGAAGCTGAGCCTGGAGTGCCAGGGCTCCCTGCTGGAGAGCTCAGTTACTCTGTCGCCCGTCGACTCGCTGGACTCTCCCTACGTGGCCAACCCCACCTCCCCTGTCCTGGCCTCGCCCGGCGTCTTCCACCCAGCCGGCTCCTCCATGTCAGTGGGCTCCACGTCCATGGTGCACGGCATGATGGACGGGCCCTTCGCTGTCAGCCTGGCGCGGCTCAGTGACCTGGGCGAGGTGGCATCGGCCCAGAGCACCATCCTCTCCATGAATCGGGTCTCCATGCCCTCGCTGCCGCGCCAGCCTGGCTGCGTGGGGCTCAGCCTGGGCATGGTGAGCCCGGTGGCTGTGCCCTTTGACTGGCACACACGTGTTCCCACCTCCCAGTGCAACCCAGTCATCGGGGTGGTGCACCCGGCTGCCTCCCACCCCAACCTGCACCAGTCGGCCCAGCCCTTCCCACAGGGGCTGCTGCTTCCCAACCACCTGGCCATGGTGCACAGCTCCCAGGTGCTGGCCACACCCAGCCCTGCCAAGGAGCAGCCCCCGCCGGCGCCCACCCCTGGGCAGCCCATGCCCCCGCCGCCCTCTGCGGCACCCACCCTGAGCCGTGGCAGCCAGCCCATCTCACCCAAGGAGGGGCAGGGGGGTGCGCGCCCAGGTCCCCCGCCACCTCCGCAGTATTACAAGGCGCCCGGTGGGCAAGGGGCGGAAGATTACCCCACGCCTCCCTCGCAGCACAGTTACACCCCCGGCCAGGACGGCACTCCCAAGCACTACCTGCACCTGCGCAGCGAGCACCCCTACCTGACGCCCTCGCCCGAGTCCCCAGAGCAGTGGGCCAGCCCCTCGCCCCACTCGCTGTCCGACTGGTCCGAGTCCACCCCCAGCCCGGCTGTGCTGGGGGCCCCCCAGACCCAGCTCTCCCACCTGCCCGACCCACCCACCAAGATGCAGGTGTTTGCGTGAGGGCAGGGGGGAGGGAGCCAGGGCCCCTCCCCCCTGCACCCCCCTTGTGGGGGAGCCATTCCCTGCCCCCAGGCCCTGCCTCCTGGGACCCACCAACTGTGTTTTTTATAAGAAAAATGTCCAGTGTAAAAAGGAGAAGATCCCTCTTTCTGTGGGTGGGGGCTGTGGGCTCCCCCCAACTGCCATGAGGGGGGCTCTGGCTGTGTCCTAACCCCCAACTCCCCAGCTGGGGGCATTTGTCTTTTTTTAAAAAAGTCTTTTGTATAGAAAAAAGTCATTTAAACAAGCGCTTTATTTTTACAAAATATTATATGTAAAGTGTCCAGTAGGTGTCGCTAAAGCACCATGAGTGGGGGTGGGGGTGGGGGAGGGTGATCCCTGCCCTCCCCTTCTGCCTCCCCCCACAGTGGCTCAGTGGGCAGAGCGCCCCCTATGTAGGGGAGGAGCCCACTTCCTGTAATTGTGTACTGGGTACGCGGCGTTAGCTGTAGCCGCCTCCTGGGGCACAGGGCGCCCCTCCCCCCCGCAATGCGGGTGGCTGACTCCCCAGCCCCTCTGCTCAGGGCCCTCCGCAATGCGGGGGGACTGAGCCCCCACTGCCCTGAGCTCCCTGCCTGGGGCTGAGCCTCCCCCAGGCCTCCTGCCCTCCCCGTCTTGTTTCTTGGCACTTCGTCACATTCCAGGTTAATTTATTCCTTGGAGATGCCCCCCTGCCCAAGTGGGCCTGTTGGGGAGGGGGGTGAGGCTCTGGCCAGCTGCTTCCTGCTCGTCTTGTGGCACCACTGCCACCTGGGCCCCAGCTGAGCGGCACCTGGCTGGTCCCATCTCCTCCGCCCCAGGACAGCAGCTCACCCGCAGTCTGGTGCCAGGCAGCCCACTGACGGCCGGCTGGGCTCCAGCCCCTCTACATTCCCTGCCTGGCTGGCCTGTCAGTAGCCCTGGGAGAGGGGCTGGGGGAGCCCAGTGCCCAGACAGCCCCTGCCCCGCTGTAGCGTAGCTCGTCACTCCTGGACAAGTGTAGCTCATTTTTAAACTATTTTTTAAATCCCTGTTTAAATCAAGTAGCTTTGAACCAACTGGGCGCCGCTGTACAGAGCTTGGCCCTGCGCCTAACTCCCCTGGGACCCATGGTACCAGGGTCCTTCACCTGCCCCTGTGCCTAAGCCCCCTGGGCGCCTTTGTACAGACCTTGGCCCTGCACCTAACCCCCTGGGCCTGCTGTACAGGGCCCCTCACCACCATCCCCCCTTCCCCTGAGAGAACCCTGCTGGGACCCACTGCAGAGCTTGCCCCTGCACATAACCCCCCTGGGACCTGCTGTACAGGGGCCCCATCCCTGCCCCTGCTTATAACCCCTGGAACCTGCTGTACAGAGCTCACCCTGCCTCTATTCCCCTGGGACCTGCTGTACAGAGCCCGGCCCCACTGTGCCTAATAAAGCTGTAGTTAACAAGGAGCCTGTCTCTGCCCTCTCTGTGGCCCCCTCGGCCGGCTGCCTTGTCCCACCCCCACCCCCGCGCTCTGTTTGCGGTACCCTGGGCCTTGCTTTGGGGCAAAGCAGCTGCTTGGGGTCTGCTCCAGGTAACAGCAGCCCCTGCAGTTCCCTGGGGCTGTCTGGGCTGGTCTCCGTGGGGCAGCCCTGCCATGGGGTGGCTCCTGGTCTCTGCGCAGGCCCCCGCAGTGAGCTGCTGTGGCTGAGCAGCAGGGCTCTGCGGGAGTTGCTGGCTGTGCCCCGGGAGGAGACGGAACAGCAGCTGCTGAAAATGCTCCTCCTGCAAGCCCTGGGCCCAGAGGCTGCTTCCTTCGGCAACGGGTGCAGAGGCAGAGCTCGGGCCCCCATCTCCCAGGCCCTTGCCATGGGCAGCCTGTGCCTTCACCCCACGGTGCCGGAAGGACAAGATGGTTGCTGCAAATAGCTTGTCTGCAACCCGCTGGTCTCCACAGGGCTACAGCTCCTAGGGAATGGCTGGGGGGGAGCTCATCACACACCTCTCTTGGCACCAGCCACACCGGCATCATCCCTAGTGAAAGCCAAGCTGCTTCTCTACCTGGGCCCCCCAGGTGTTTCCTTGCCCTGCCAGCAGGCTGGTCGGCAAAGCCAGCACTTCCCAGGCAGGAGAGCCCAGTTACGGAGTTCAGTTTGGAGCCCTTGGCCCCGTCTTAGCAGCATGGCTGGTTGTCTCCCTGCTCTCTTTGAACCACTGTAATCGCCTTGCAGAGATCCTGTTGCAGGCAATCGCTGGACTCCAGGTTTGCTGTTCGCAGCCCAGGTCTGGGCTTGGTCCCCAGGAGCCATGCTAGTCCCAGCTTTAGAGTCCCTTGGAGGAACCCCTCCATCCCTGCTCTTCCTTCAGGTTAGCCCATGGGGCCTCCCCCCTCTGAGACAGCCCCGGGGCTTCAGCCCTCCTGCCTTGCCCTGTGAGCTCCACCTAGCGAGCCCAGGTGAGACAGGCCTGGCCGGCCACTTGTCCGCGTCTCAGGGCCCTGTGCGCCCTGGCAGAGATGTGCGGTGACACCCAGCGGCCTTTTCAGACTGAGTCGGGCTTATTGGATTGGTAGCTGGTTAAAAGGTAGGAAACCAAGGGCCGGAATAAATGGTCAGGTCTCAGAATAGGGAGAGGTAACGGGGTGTTCTGCAGGGGTCTACTGGCACCAGCCCTATTCAACACAATCATAAATGATCTGGAGAAAGGGGTAAACAGTGAGGTGGCAACAATTTGCAGATGATACCAAACTGCTCAAGATAGTTAAGTGCCCAGCAGACTGTGAAGAGCTGCAAAAGGATCTCACCGAACTAGGAGACTGGGCAACAAAATGGCAGACGAGTTTTAATGTTGATAAATGCAAATACGCCTTGGAAAACATGATCCCAACTACACATATAAAACAATGGGGCCTAAATTAGCTGTTACTGCTCGAGACATCTTGGAGTCATTGTGGATAGTTCTTCAAAAACAGCCACTCTCTGTGCAGCAGCAGTCAAAAAAGTGTTGGGAAGCATTCAGAAAAGAATAGATAATAAGCCAGAAAATATCATATTGCCTCTATTAAGCCATGGTTCCCACATCTGGAATGCTGTGTGCAGATGTGCTCCCCCCATCACCAAAAAGATCTATTGGAATTGGAAAAGGTTCAGAAAAAGAGCAACAAAGGACTAGGGCCATGAATGGCTGCCATGAGGAATCTCTTGGGTCGCTGTGTTAGTCTGTATCTGCAAAAACAAGGAGTCCTGTGGCACCTTGAAGACTAACAGATTTATTAGGGTGTAAACTTCCGTGGGTAAAACCACTTTGTCAGATGCATGGAGTGGAGGTCACAGAGACAGGGATATACATGGAGTGGAAGTCACAGAGACAGGGATATACATGGGGTGGAGGTCACAGGGACAGGGATATACATGGGGTGGAGGTCACAGGGACAGGGATATACCTGCATTTACATGTAGCCTGCATCTGTGTGTCGGTCGGCCAGGCTGTTTGTTCGAGAACTCCTCCTAAACGGTGAGAGCCAGGGCTACCAAATTCGCCATACAGCTTCCTCTCCTAACTGAAAGCAAAGGCAGGGAGAACTGGGAGCCCCGGGAAAGGGACAGTTTCCCATAACATGGAAAGGGAGGGGCTGCTGGCCAGAGGGACGTGATGTGAGAGTGCTCACTGGGGCAGTGAGGTTGCAGGGGAGAGCTACCCTTCAGAGTGGTCTCTGGGGGCCACTGCACCACCAAGGGAGTGGCCAGCAGGGCTGGGCTCTGCCATCTTGCCTGATGCCACAAAGGTAAGTGGGACCTCCTGCCCAGGAGACAGACCCCCTTGGGCTGCCCCCACCCTGGGAGAGGCCAGGGGGAGGGAGAGAGCCCCCATTGGTCAGCAGCGGGAGTGCACAGTCCCTGCTGCTCTGGACCACCTCCAAGGAGAAGCCAGTGACCACTCCTTGCCCTCAACCCTTCCTCACACCCAACCCTCACACTCACACCCTCCCAGGCACCCAGCCTCCTGCCCTGAGTTCCCCACATCCCCAAGGCCCTGCCCTGACTCCTGCACCCTGCATCCCGCCTGCCCTCAAGGACCAGGGCCATGCTGGGTAAGTCTTCTAGGATATGATTAATACACACTCGCCTATCAAAAGGAGGAGCCACTTATCAAGGACAGGACCAGTGCTGAGGAGGCAATTCAGGCAGGGTGGCTGTCGCTCACCCCCAGCAGCTGATTGGGAGGGTGACTACCAAGAGAGGGAATAATCCTTTATAGGGAGAGAACAATTCTAAATCCTTGCTCAGTCTTAATTTGATTGTGTTACATTTGCAAATGAAGCGCAGCTCTGCTTGTGTCACGTTGCAGGCTGGCTTTGAAGGGTTTTTCTAGAAGGAGGGCTACTTTAAATCCACCAGCGAGTGTCCAGGGAGGTTAAAGTGTTCTCCTGGTTTTCGTAATCTGGGAATGAGTGACAGGGGAGGGATGACTTGACGATTCCTTGCTCTGTACATTTCCTCCGGGGCACCTGGCATTGGCCCCTGTCGGCAGACAGGACACAGGGCTGGATGGCCCTTTGCTCTGACCCAATCTGGCCGTTCTTATGTTCTTATTAGTCGGCTGGATCCCAGCACAGGAAATCTCCAGGTTCACACAGAAAAGCAAAGGCCAAGACACTGTCTATCCTGGCCAAACCAGCGCCCCAGCCAGCCACGCTGCAGGTTCCAGGGGAAAGTCAGGGCCTCCAAGACTGATGCTAAACCTGACACCTGCCTCTTTGAACTCCAGCTCAGGACCTGTGCTCCTTTTCCCTGAGCCAGCTGGCTCCTTCCTCGGGTGTCCCAGCATTTGGGGCGTCCCTGTCTTTCCAGATGGGTCAGGTTCAACCCACATGTACTGACCTTTCTCTCTGGTCAGTGAGATGGAAGTCCCAGAATCAAGGCCCCATGTCTAGCCTGTGCCTCAGACCCAGCGCTGGACAGATGGAGCCATCAGCTTCCATCTACCTGGCGAGCGGCTGCTTCCTCTGTTGCACCCTGTGCTGAAGAAAGATCCAAATGCTGGGACCAGTTCTGGAGCCTCTTGGCATCTCCTTGGCTGCCTTCTGCTGTGCAAGATCTGTGAGGCCAGGACCAGCTGAACACCCCAGAAACTGGCTGATTACCAGCCTGCCCTGGACCCCCTCTGGTATCTGGGGCTCTGTCTAGATTGCAGGCTTCTTTTGGAAGAAGCTTTTCCAGAAGAGATCTTCTGACAAATCTTCTTCCGAAAGAGAGCGTCTACACAGCAAAAGCGCATCGAAAAAGTGATCTGCTTTTTCGAAAGATAGCATCCATACTGAACTGACGCTATCAGCCATTTCAGCTGTGATTACTATGGGCGGAGTGGCCACCAGGGCACCTGTGCTTTTTCCTATTCTTTCGCAAGAACTCCCTCTTCCCCGTCCACACACGCCTTTTTCCAAAAGAGCTCTTCCTCGTAGAAAGAGGTTTACCAATGTCAGAAAAAACCCTCCATTCTTTCGATTTTTTTCGAAAAAGCGTGATTGTGGTGTGGACGTAAGTGAAGTTTTTTCAGTGCTCACAGTATGGTAGTGCTTGGCTAGCTCGGGGTGTCTGCGTGTGTGTCTCTTCTTTCCCAGCTCTTAGCTGTGCCCTGCTCAGATCACTGGCTGGCTCCAAGCCCCTAAGTGAGCTTAAAAACTTTGTCTCTACAGGCACTGATTAGAACAAACTCCTCCCTAGAATCACAATACACTGATTTTGGGGAATTGCTTCCACCAGCAAGTGATTTTTGTCCCTAAAAACACAGCAGTGAACACTTGAACCCATCCCCAGGGGTATCCCAAATTCTTTTTTCCCTAAAAAAGCTTGAAAAAAGAAGAGAGGAAAACAAGCTACAGTCTCTGCTAGCTAACCTCCCAGTCTGAGGCATGCAGGCACACACAGACAGACCTTCCAGGACAGAAGAATCAAATCATCATCTTAAAGTAATTTTTTTTTTATTACAAAACAAGAGACAAACTTGAAAAAGTATACTTGGTCACGAGATGTTACAGAGCAACTAAGGAAAACAAATTAAAACACACGGGCTGTGTCTAGACTGACCAGTTTTTCCGGAAAATCAGCCGCTTTTCCGGAAAAACTTGCCAGCTATGTAGACTGTGTAGACTGGCTGCTTGAATTTCCGCAAAAGCACTGACTTCCTACTGTAAGAAATCAGTGCTTCTTGCGGAAATACTATGCTGCTCCCGTTCGGGCAAAAGTCCCTTTTGCGCAAAAGGGCCAGTGTAGACAGCTGAGATTTGTTTTCCACAAAAAAGCCCCAATCGCAAAAATGGTGATAGGAGCTTTTTTGCGCAAAAGCGCGTCTAGATTGGCCACGGATGCTTTTCCGCAAAAAGTGCTTTTGCAGAAAAGTGTCCATGCCAATCTAGACGCTCTTTTCTGAAAATGCTTTTAACAGAAAACTTTTCCGTTAAAAGCATTTCCAGAAAATCATGCCAGTCTGGACGTAGCCAAAGGGTTTGTCTACACTGCAAGTTTTTGCAGCAGAAAATATGCTAACGAGGGACTCATTAGCATGAGTCGAGACATCATTAGCATATTTTCTATTGATTCTTTTTGTGCAAGGAGTTTTTGCACAAAAAGAAGCAGTGTTGCCGCTTCCGTTTTGTGCAAAAAAACCCTTTTGTGCAAGATCTTTATGCTTCTCCTGGCATAAGGTCATCCTGTCCACTAACCACACTTAGCTATTGAGGGCAGATCTCATAGCATTGCTCCAACCCAACCAGATTATACAACTCCTCCAGCATGGTGACACCTGCACTCCTACCCATAATCCTCCAGCATGGTCACATGTGCACCCCTACCCATAACCCTCCAGGGTGGTGACATCCACACCCCTACCCATAATCCTCCAGTGTGTTGACATGCATCCCTACTCATAATCCTCAAGCATGGTCCCACGTGCATCGCTACCCATAATCCTCCCCTGTGCTGACACCCACACACCTCCCCATAATCCTCCACCTGCACCCTTCACCCTTCCGGGGAGATGCTCTCCCATCAGGTGGGGGCTTCCACATAGATACCCCAAACTCTTTTTCGATAAGCCCCAGGTGTCGATTCTGGGACCATGGAAGGGCAGGAGACGGCAGCTGTTGGCTGCCTGGTGTGGCCCTGCCCGGGCTCTGCTCCCAGCAGGCAGGGCCAGTTTTAGGAAGTGTGGGGCCTGATTTCCAGAGGCGTGGCCACGCATGCGCCGTGTGCCTGGGAGCGGGGCCCTCTTAGGCGCGGGGCCTCCCTCTTAGGTGCAGGGCCCGATTTGGGGGAATTGACCTACAGCCGGCCCTGCAAGCAGGATAGGCTTGGGCTGGCTGGCCTGCCGCCAGAACTTGGGGAGGCCAATGCCCTGCCTGGCAGCACAGGCTGGGGCACCATCAGCTCAGAGCTCCAGGGCGGGGGGCGGAGCTCGCTGTGGGTCTGGGATCAGGTGGTGCTGGCCTAGGGCAATGTGCGGGGGTCTCTGTGCCAGAGGGGTGCAGAAGGTAGGGTTGCCAGGTGTCTGGTATTGACCTGGACAGTTCGGTATTTTTGCCTCCTGTCCGGTAAAAATATTCAGAAAATACCGGACACCTAAAATGTCCAGTATTTTCTGGGTTTTTTTCCCTGCCAGGAGATGAAAATACCAGACACCTGACAACCCTACGACATACTCTGCAACTGGGCCCAGCTCCCGCCCCCAGCTGCCCCCAGACTCTCTGTTGACCGGGAGGAAGGGGACTCCATCAAGAAAACAAGATGGCCGCCCACAAAAAAGACGTGAAGCAAGGGGAAGAAACGCCTTCCCTGGGTCTTATGCTCAACCTCTCCCCTCCCCTCTTGCACTTAAAAGGGCCATGCTGTTTTCATGCTGGTTTATTTTTTTATTTTTTTTGCGTAATAACTTTCGGGGTCCTTTTTTTTTTTGCTGAACAACTTTGGTTTTCCTCTCTTTTCCCCCCCTCAACAGAATTTTTCCTCCGGTGGTTTTTTTTCTTTTTTTGGGGGGGGGGGGGGGGTTCTGTATTTTTGGTTAAACCATCTGGCAACCCTAGTAGAAAGAGGGGATGGGGCCCCTGGCCGAAGCAGAGGGAGAGGGGAGATGCTGGGGGGCCAGGGAGGGGGCCAGCTTCCTCTAACTACCAGTTCTTCCGTTGCCCAGTGTAGAGCCAGTCCACAGCATCAGCCTGGTTCCAAGCACAGGCCGCCCTGAAGACCCAGGGGTCTCCCTCTGTCCCTCTGTCAGAGCAGTGGGGCTTGTTGCTTGGCTGGAGCCCTTCAGGCAGCTCAATGCCCAGCCCTGCTGCCGTGAGCCCTGGTCAGGCTCTGCCTATCTCTGACCTTGTCAGTCTCCTGGCGGGAGCCGACTCCTTCCAACAGCCAGTGCTCGTTGCCCCTCGCGCCGCCCTGGCTTTGCTCTGCGCTGGGGTCTGAGCTCAGCTGCCGGCTGAGAGCCCGCTCCAGAGAGGGCACTAGTGCGAGGATCAGTCAGTGTCCCAGGCTGTGTCTACACATGCGAAGCGCAGATTGCGTAGCTTTTTCCACTTTTTTCGGAAGAGGCTTTTCCTACATTTGGACCATCTACACGGGGCCAAATGTCGGAAAACCCCCTTTTTCGGAACATCCCTTCTTCCTCGTAAAACGAGCTTTACAGGGATGCCAAAAAAGTGTGTCTGCTCTTCCGAAAAAAAATTCAGAAGAGCAGGCATGTTCCCTGGATGGGCCGGAGCTTTTCTCTGGTATCCTGGAAAAACTCTGTAGTGCAGACGTAGCCCCAGTGACTGGATCCATCCGTCCTTTTCAATGCTCCAACCAGGTACAGCTCAGGGACAGTGGTACCTACATCTCGACCTGCCCTGAGAGCCAGCAGAGCTTCCCCCCGCTCAACAAACACACACACACACACACAGGGAAACAGGCCCACACAAGGATCATGTCACTATTACAAAAAATTCCCATTTCATCCTACTTTGCAACACAGCCCGTCCCTAGAGCCGCATGGACACCCTGGAATCAGCACTCCCGGCTGAGCCCCATCCTCTCCCCTGCAGCATGGGGGATTCCCAAATCATCACCCACCCATGTCTGGATGCTCTAGTCTAGGCCACCCAGCCGCTGTTCCTGGCACCCCTCACTAGGGTTAGCAGGTGTTCAGTTTTCAACTGGAAAGCTGCACGGAAACTTCTTGAAGACAGCAGAATAGAAGCTCAACTTCAATGTACACTCCAAATTTAAAACATAATAAGAGAACCCCAAAAGTGCCACTGTGGATAAACAATAAAATAGAGGAGTACAGGGCAAAAGGCATCCTTTAACAAGTGGAAGTTAAATCCTACTGAGGAAAACAGAAAGGAGCGTAACCTCTGGCAAGGGACGTGTACAAGTAGAATTAGAAAGGCCAAAATTAATGTGAAGAACAGCTAGACAAAGACTCAGCAAGTTACAACAACAACAACAAAATACAGCAGAAGCGGGAAGCCGGCTAAACAACCAGTGGGGCCACTGGATGATCGGGATGCTAAAGGAGCACTCCAGGACAATAAGGTCATTGCGGATAACTGAATTCTTTTGCATCAGTTTTCACTGCAGAGGAGGGGAGGGAGATTCCCAAACCTGGGCCATTCTTTGTAGGTGACACCCCTGGGGAACTGTCTCAGATTGAGGTGGCATTGGAGGAGGCTTTTGGAACAAGTAACAAGTCACCAAGACCAGGTGCCATTCACCTAAGAGTTCTGAAGGAACTCAGGGTATGTCTACACTACCCCGCTAGTTCAAACTAGGGTGGTAGTGTAGACATACCCTCAAATGTGAACTAGTGTAAATCCGCTTCTGCACCAGATGGCTGGAGGGTAGCTAATGTGACACCAACACTTAGAAAAGACTCCGGAGGTGATCCTGGCAATTCCAGGCTGCTAAGTCTGACTTCAGTACTGGGCAGCCTGGTTGAAAGGGCAGAATGATCAGACACAGGAATGAATGTGATTTGGTGGGAAAGTCAGCCAAAGGTGAAAGTAAGATGGCGCGTGGGCCCCAATGTACGGCTCTGGTAAGGAGGAGAGGGCAGTCATTGGGGTGCCCCACTGCAGCAGGAGGTGGGGTGCGTGTCCGGCCAGCCTCCTGGGGTGCCCTGCAGGCTGCTGCACTAAGCAGCAGGCAGCCAGGCAGGTAAAAGTGGCTGGCTGGAGTCACGCCTCACCACTAGGCCAGGACTGCCCCAGCCCCAAGCCTTGCCCCCTTTAGAGAGGTCAGGGAGCTGAAGCCCCCCATGAGATTCCAACTAGGACACTGCTTGTCAGGCCTGCTGATGGGGGGTGGGCAGAGGGGCCTGAGGCTCTGGTTGGATTCTGGGGGGGTCCTGCCCCCTGCCTTCCCTGCACCCCCCCACATCCCAACCATTGCTCTGAGCCCCCCATAACTCCGGCCCCCTGCCCTCACTCCTGCACTCCCTCCACATGCCTCACCCCTGCTCTGAGCCCCTACTCATACTCCACACCCCAACTTCTCCTTTATACACACCCCTTATGTACCTCCATAAAGCTATCTACCTATGTACCCTATATATCCCTCTATAGGTCTCCATACACCTCCCTCTATGTACCTCATACACACCCTGTATATACCCCCACACCACTTCTATCTGCCTGTGTATCCCCATACACCCAGGTCCTCTCTACAGCAGAAGGTCTGCTTAAGTTACCCAGTTCCAGCTACGTACCTTAAGTCGAGCTTCAGAAATGCTCCTGTGGACTCCCCTTACTCCTTGCGAGGAACAGGAGTCCGGGTGCCAATGGGGGTGCTCTCCGCATTCGATCTGCCAGGTCTTCACTAGATTTGCTAAATCAAACTCCGGAAGATCGACCGTCGCAGCAAAAATCTTCCAGGAAGTGAAGATGTGGCCTCAATGTGCTCCACACAACTGCCTCTGTGTCCCCCCCATCCATTCTCTCTATCTGCCAAAGTGTCCCCCACTTTCCTCTGGGTGATGCCATTTACTCCTGTAGTCACATAGGCCCCTCTGTGCGCCTCCAGTGCCCTCTCTGTCTCTGTGCCCTAACACCTGTCTCACGCTCTAGCTACCTTATGCCTTTGAGAGCTGCATTGCTCGGGGAGGCCAGAGCCTAGTTCTGCTGGGTGCTTGGTCCAGTCAGTCCCTATCGCCTACCCAGGCTCCTGTCTCCAGTCTGGCCCTATCCCATAGTGCCCAGAAGCCTGTAGATGGCAGTACAGCCCCATGGCGCCAGGGCCAGGGCGGGAAGCAGCCCATGCGGCAATGTGGCTGGCTCTGGGCACTGCTTAGAGAAGGGGCCCAGAGCTCTAGTTAGTGGCTGAAGAGCCACATGTGTCCAGAGCAGTGAGGCCAAAGGCAGCCTTGGGGAAGGAGCAGCTCCCTGGGGTCTCACTGGTTGCACAAAAGGAACAAGCCTGTGGCAGGACAGACTGGACTGGACAGATTAGTCACAATTTAACCCTTCCCCCTCACCAGTCTGACAGTGACACTTCTCCCTCCTGTTTCCCAAGCTGGGTCATGCAGAGCTCTGGTGATCTGGGACCAGGGAGTGGTGGCGGCTGGAAAGGTTGGGTGAGGGGCTAACAGTTCAGCCCACCCACCCTGTGCCTTTCAGGTGGATTCCCCCTCCCAGCTCCCACAGGATCAACAACTTCCAAAGGGTATGTCTACACTACAAAGTTAGTTCGAACTAACGGACGTTAGTTCGAACTAACTTTAATAGGTGCTACACTAGCGCTCCGAATTTGAATCGAATTTGAATCGAACTAGCGGAGCGCTTAGTTCGAACTAGGTAAACCTCATTTTACGAGGACTAACGCCTAGTTCGAACTAAGGGCTGTGTAGCACCCAGCTAGCAGACCCTGCACCTGGCACGGCACAGAGCCACCCACCCGATGCCCCCCAGCCCACCGCCTCTTGCCGGGACCAGGCTGGCGGCTCCCGGGAGTTTGCCCTGGACCGCAAGAGGCGGGCACCTTCCTGGGCTAGTGCGGACATCGTGGACCTCGTCCACGATCTCCGCACTAGGCACAGGAAAGTGGCCGTCTAGGGCAGGAGAGCTGCCAGCCTGGCCACCCAGGACCAGGTGTGCATGAAAATCAAGGGGGTCCACTGAGACCCCCGACACTGAGCCCTGAGCTTACAATGGCTGTCCTGGGTCAGACCAAAGGTCCATCTAGCCCAGTAGCCTGTCTGCCAACAGCGGCCAACCCTAGGGACCCTGGAGGGGATGGACCGAAGACAATGACCAAGCCATTTGTCTCGTGCCATCCCTCTCCAGCCTTCCCCAAACTTTGGGCAGGGACACCACTCCTACCCTCTGGCTAATAGGACTCCATGGACCCAACCTCCATCACTTTATCTCACTTCCCTTTAAACTCTGTTCTAGTTGTAGCCTTCACAGCCTCCTGCAGCAAGGAGTTCCACAGGTTAACTATTTGCTTTGTGAAGAAGAACAACTTTCTCTTACTAGTTTGAAGCCTGCTACCCATTCCTTTCCTTTGGTGTCCTCTAGTCCTTCTTTATGGGAACTCAGGAAGAACTTTTCTGAATGCACCCTCTCCACCCAACCCCTGCTTTTAGAGACCTCTATCCTGTCCCCCCTCCGTCTCCTCTTTTCTAAGCTGAACAGTCCCAGTCTCTGTAGCCTCTCTTCATCTGGGACCTGTTCCCAACCCCTGATCATGTTAGTTGCCCTCCCCTCTCCCAGCCTTTCTCTTCCCCTCTCCCACCTCCTTTTCCCAGTCTCCCCCAGTTTTTTTTCAATAAAGACAGAGTCAATGTTGGAAGAAACGTTATCTTTATTTTGTACATCAATAAGAAGGGGGGCTAAAGAAGGGTAAGTGGAAGGAGGTGAGGGAGGAATGGGGTACGAGCCCCCGATGGGGAGGACTGGGCTGGCTCTGCGGGCTTCTGGGGGTGGAAGTTCTCCTGCAGCCCCCCGATTACTCCCTCTCCCCAGATGGCAGCCTGCGGCAAGTGCAGCTGGGCTGATGGCCGAGTGGTGTGATGTGCCCAGTGTGGGCACTCAGGGCACTCCAAGCCAGAACTTCTTTGCAAGCGGGGCACCCCTTAGAACTGTGTGTCCGGGATGGGGGTCGGGACCCTTTAAGCGCAGCCCTCGGCTAGCCTGAGACAGCATCTCCATGCTCTAAGTCCTCCTTTTATGCCCTGCCGGCACTGCTTCCGGCCATCCTTAAGCTCTGTTCAGAGTCCACTCAATGTGGACTTGCTAGTTCGAACTAGCAAAACGCTAGTTCGAACTAGTTTTTAGTTCTAGACGCGTTAGTTCGAACTAGCTTAGTTCGAATTAACTAATTCGAACTAAGTTAGTTCGAACTAGCGCTGTAGTGTAGACGTACCCAAAGAGAGCCTGGCTCTGGGCCCAGAATGACGGCTGGTACCAGACAACATTTTGATTAAAAATTAGAACAGTACAACATTAACTGGTGCACAAAGCTCCTACTCAAACTTGATGGGTCCTGCACTTTCAGGCAGATTGCTTGCCTCAGAGGCTCACTGCGGCCCTCGCTTTAGGCACCACACCTTGGCTCTTAGCTTGTTGAGCTACAGACCTGTCAGCCTCACCTCAGTCCCCGGAAAAATCATGGAGGGAATCCTCAAGGAATCCATGTTGAAGCACTTGGAAGAGGGGAAAGTGATCAGGAACAGGCAACATGGATTCACCAAGGGCAAGTCGTGCCTGACCAACCTGATTGACTTCTATGATGAGACTTTGTGGATAAGGGGAAGGCAATGGACATGATTTTACCTTAGCAAAGCTTTTGATATGGTCTCCCACAGTATTTTTGCTAACAAGTTAAAGAAATATTAATGGACTGTTAGGGGGGAGAAAACTGGTTAGATCGTCAGGATCAACAGCTTGGTGTCTACTTGGCTGCCAGTATCAAGTGGAGTGTCCTAGGGGCCCGTTTTGTTCAATATCTTCATTAATGATCTGGGTGATGGGTTGGTTTTCACCATCAGGAAGTTTGTGGATGACACTGAGCTGGGGGAGAGGTAGATACATTGGAGGGCGGAGATAGGGCCCAGAGTGACCTAGGCAAATTGGAGGATTGGGCCAAAAGAAATCTGATGAGGCTTAACAAGGACAGATGGAAGAATCCTGTGCACTGCTACTGACTGGCTAGGCAGCAGTTGTACAGAAAAGGACCTGGCATTAGTGGATGAGAAGCTGGATATGAGTCAACAGTGTGCCCTGGTAGCCAAGTAGGCTAACGGCATATTGGGCTGCAGTAGGAGGAGCATTGCCAGCAGATCATTCCTCTTTATTTGGCATTGCTGAAGTCACACCTGGAGTATTGTGTCCAATTCTGGGCCCTTGGGCCTCCCACTACAGAAAGAATCTGGACAAACTGGCGAGAGCACAGTGGAGGACAACACAAATAATTAGGGGGGAATGACTTATGAGCAGAGGCTGAGGGAACTGGCGCTTCCGTAGTCTGCAGAAGAGAAGAGTGAGGGGGGATTTGATAGCAGCCTTCAACTTCCTGAAGGGAGGTTCCAGAGAGGCAGGAGAGAGGCTCTTCGCAGTGGTGACATGACAGAACGAGGAGCAATGGTCTCAAGTTACAGTGGGGGAGGTCTAGGTTGGATATGAGGAAAAACTCTTTTCCTAGGCGGGTGGGGAAGCACTGGGATGGGTACCCTAGGCAGGTGGTGGAATCTCCATCCCTAGAGGGTTTTAAATCCTGGCTTGACAAAGCCCTGGCTGGGATGATTTAGTTGGGGTGCGTCCTGTTTGGAGCGAGGGGTTGGACTCCTTCCAACCCTGATGTTCTCTGATTCTCTGATAGGTCGATAAGCACCTGCATTGGAAACAGCTATTTCAGCAGCTCTCAAGCTTTTTGGGCTCTGGAGCCCTTTACATACGTAAAAATTTATGCGGCGCCCCAGTGGTCCACTGATTGTATGTGCTTGTACCTATCGATGTTTCCAGTTTGTCAACCTCACGGAGCCCCTGGAGATGTCTCGTGGAGCCCTGGGGCTCTGCAGAGCACAGTCTGAGAAACACTGAGCTATTTAATAAAGGGCTCTTCAGTCTAGCAGGGAAAAAGCAGAGCTAGTGAAGGGGAGAGAGAGCTCAGGGCCAGGTTTGCGGTGGTGGGTGAAGAAAGGGCCCAGCAGGGCAAGGCAGAAGAGAAGAGCGGCTGGTCCTGTAGGCAGAGGGGAAGAGACAACAGAGATACAGAGTTCAGAGCCACAGAGGACAGGCTGACTTGCTGCAGATGGCCAGGGAGGATACCAAGCTGGGAGGTGGTGGGGTTTGCACAATTCAAACTGATCTGGATGCACTGGAGAAATGGTCTGAGGTAAACAGGGTGAAGTTTAATAAGGACAAATGTAAAGTGCTCCACTTAGGAAGGAACAATCCGCTTCCTAAGTGACTGCCTAGGAAGGAGTATGGCAGAAAGGGATCTAGGGGTTATAGTGGAGCACCAGCTAAATATGAGTCAACAGTGTGACCCTGCTGCAAAAAAAGCAACATGATTCTGGGATGCATTAACAGGTGTGTTGTGAGCAAGACAGGAGAAGTCATTCTTCCGCTCTACTCTGCGCTGATCAGGCCTCAACTGGAGTCTTGTGTCCAATTCTGGGCACCACATTTCAGGAAAGATGTAGAGAAATTGGAGAAGGTCCAGAGAGCAACAAAAATGTTTAAAGGTCTAGAAAACATGACCTGTGAGGGAAGACTGAAAGAACTGGTCTTGTTCAGTTTAGAAAAGAGAAGACTGAGTCTATGGCTACACTACAAACTCAAAAATTGAGGAAGAAGGGATCTTGCACAAAAGGGGGGTTTTGCACAAAAAAGCGCTGTCTACACAGCTCCTTTTTGCGCAAAAGCCTCTTGCGCAAAAATGGCTGCTAAATAATTATGCAAATGAAGCATGGTGATATTCTACTCCATGCTTCATTTGCATAATCTTTTGCGGAAGAAGGCTGCAGTATAGACATAGCGAGAAACTTCCTGCCTGTCTTGGTGGTTAAACACTGGAATAAATTGCCTAGGGAGGTCGTGGAATCCCCATCACTGGAGATATTTAAGAGCAGACTAGACAAACATCTGTCAGGGTTGACAGACGGTGCTTGGTCCTGCCATGAGGGCAAAGGACTGGACTTGATGATCTCTTGAGGTCCCTTCCAAGTCTAGTGTTCTATGTTTCTGTGATTCTATCTGAGACAAGAGGACTTGCAGCCACAAAGAAGAGGAGAAATGCCAGAAAATCAAACCACATCCAGGTGGTGACCTGCTCAGCTTGGACCTCTCTGGTCTGGCACTTTTAGGACTTGACCAGTCCCAAATGAGGGAGTTTGCTAGACCAGGGGAGGTCAACTCTGGCTGCTTTGCTGCCAGCCCAGCTGGACTCCCGGCCCCGCCTGGGCTGTCAGCCCCCTTGCTGCTGGTCTGGCCAGGCTGCTGGGCTTCCGGTCCCACTGCCACTGTCCTGGCTGCTACCAGCTGCTGGCTCTGCTGCTGTCATCCCAGCAAGGCTCCAGGCCCCAACATGGCTCCCAGGCCTGGCAGGGCTCCCAGCTGCCATCCCTCCTGCCATTGGACTCCTGGCCACAGGGGCTCTCTGGTCCTGGAACATCCATGATCAGAGCGCCCTAGTTTAGAAAGGTTCAACCTGTACTAAGAACAGACAGGCCTGTCACCAGAGCAGATAATCTGGGCCTGGCCCAACACCTAAATGAACACTTTGCCTCGGGTGTTAATGAGGCTAATGAGGAATTTAGGGGCAGTGGCAGAGTGGCTAATAGGAATGACGAATGAGGATATGGAGGCAGAGTTTACCTCATCCGAAGGGAAGTCAAACAACTTAATGGGACTAAATTGGGGGACCTGGAGTAGAGGAACTGGGTCATGTAATTGCAATCCCACTAGCAGGGGTTTATAATTAATCTGGAAGGGTATGTCTACACTACAGCACTAATTTGAACTAACTTAATTCGAATTAGTTAATTCGAACTAAGCTAATTCAAATTAGTGCATCTAGACCTAAAAACTAGTTCGAATTAGCGTTTTGCTAATTCGAACTAGCATGTCCACATTGAGTGGACCCTGAAACGAAGTTAAGGCTGGCCGGAAGCAGTGCCGGCAGGGCATCAGGTTAGGACTTAGAGTGTGGAGCTGCTGCCTCAGGCTAGCTCAGGGCCATGCTTAAAGGGACCCGACCCCCACCCCGGACAGACAGTTCTCAGAGTTCCCCGCTTGCTTGTCTAACTCAATGAGGGACAGCAAAGCAGTCCTGACTTGGAGTGAACTGTGCGCCCACACTCGGCACATCACAGCACTCGGCCATCAGCCCGTTGCACTTGCCGCAGGCTGCCATCCAGGGGGATCAATTGGGGGGCTGCAGGAGAGCTTCCACCCTGAGGAGCCCGCAGAGCCACCCCAGTCCTCCCCACTGGGGGCTCGTACCCCATTCCTCCCTCATAGAATCATAGAACTGGAAGAGACCTCAAAAGGTCATCAAGTCCAGCCCCCTGCTCTAGGCAGGACCAATTCCAACTAAATCAACCCGGCCAGGGCTTTGTCAAGCCGAGACTTAAACACCTCTAGGGATGGAGACTCCACTACTTCCCTAGGTAACCCATCCCAGTGCTTCACCACCCTCCTAGTGAAATAGTTTTTCCTAATATCCAACCTGGACCTCTCCCACCACAACTTGAGACCATTGCTCCTTGTTCTGCCATCTGTCACTACTGAGAACAGCCTCTCTCCATCCTCTTTGGAACCTCCCTTCAGGAAGTTGAAGGCTGCTATCAAATCCCCCCTCACTCTTCGTTTCTGCAGACTAAACAGACCCAAGTACCTCAGCCTCTCCTCATAAGTTATATGCTCCAGCCCCCTAATCATTTTGGTTGCCCTCCGCTGGACCCTCTCCAATGCGTCCACATCCTTTTTGTAGTGGGGGGCCCAGAACAGGACACAATACTCCAGATGTGGCCTCACCAAAGCCGAATAAAGGGGAATGACGACATCTCTGGATCTGCTGGCAATGCTCCTCTTAATGCAACCTAATATGCCATTAGCCTTCTTGGCTACAAGGGCACACTGTTGACTCATATCCAGCTTCTCATCCACTGTAACCTCCAGGTCCTTTTCTGCAGAACTATTACTTAACTGGTTGGTCACCAGCCTGTGACAATGCTTGGGATTCTTCCGTCCCAAGTGCAGGACTCTACACTTGTCCTTGTTGAACCTCATCAGATTTCTTGTGGCCCAATCCTCCAATTTGTCTAAGTCATTCTGTACCCTATCTCTGCCCTTAAGCGTATCTACCTCTCCCCCCAGCTTAGTGTCATCTGCAAACTTGCTGAGGGTGCAATCTATCCCCTCAACCAGATCATTAATAAAGATATTGAACAAAACCAGTCCTAGAACTGAACCTTGGAGCACTCCGCTAGAAACCGACCGCCAACCTGACATCGAGCCATTGATCACTACCCGCTGGGCCCGGCCTTCTAGCCATCTTTCTATCCATCTTACCGTCCATTTATCCAATCCACAATCCCTTAACTTGCTGGCAAGAATATTGTGGGAGACCGTATCAAAAGCCTTGCTAAAGTCAAGGTATATAACATCCACTGAATTCCTCATGTCCACCGAGCCAGTTACTTCATCATAGAAGCTAATCAGATTGGTCAGGCACGACTTGCCCTTTGTGAATCCATGCTGACTATTCCTAATCACTTTCCTCTCATCCAAGTGCCCCAATATGGATTCCTTAAGGATCCCTTCCATGATTTTTCCAGGAACCGAGGTAAGACTGACCGGCCTATAGTTCCCTGGATCATCCTTCTTCCATTTTTTGAAGATGGGCACTACATTTGCCTTTTTCCAGTCATCAGGGATTTCTCCCGATCTCCACGACTTTTCAAAGATAATAGCCAAAGGCTCCACAATGACATTTGCCAACTCCCTCAGTACCCTCGGATGCACTAAGTCCGGACCCATGGATTTGTGTACGTTTAGCTTTTCTAAATAGTTCCTAACCTGTTCTTTACCCACCACGGGCTGTCCATCTTCATCCCATCTTGCGTCACTTGGTGCAGAAGTCCAGGAGCCGACCTTGTCCGTGAATACAGAGGCAAAGAAAGCATTGAGTACTTCAGCTTTCCCCACATCATCTGTCACTAGGTTACCTCCTTCATCCATTAGGGGCCGCACACCCTCTCTGATCACCTTCTTCTTGTTAACATGCCTGTAGAAACCTTTCTTGTTATCCTTCACATCCTTAGCCAGTCGCAATTCCATTTGCGCTTTCGCCTTCCTGATAACCCCCCAGCATTCTTGAGCTATACCTTTAAACTCCTCCCTGGTCATTTGTCCAAGTTTACACTCTTTGTAAGCTTCCTTTTTGTGCTTAAGTTCACCAAGGATTTCCCCTGTAAGCCAGTCCTGTCTCCTACCATGTTTGCCTCTCTTGCTACACGTCGGGATGGTTTCTTTCTGTGCCTTCAATAAGGCTTCTTTAAAATACTGCCAGCTGTCCTGGACTCCTTTCCCCTTCATGTTAACATCCCAGGGGATTCTGCCCATCAGATCTCGGAGGGAGTCAAAATCTGCTTTTTTGAAGTCCAAGGTGTGTATTTTACTACTCTCTTTTCTTCCTTTGGTCAGGATCCTGAAATCTACCATCTCATGATCACTGCTTCCCAGGTTGTCACCCACCTCCACTTCCCCTATTAGTTCCTCCCTGTTTGTGAGCAGCAGGTCAAGCTGCGCACGGCCCCTGGTCGGATCCTTCAGCACCTGTGTCAAGAAGTTATCCCCAACATTCTCCAAAAACTTCCTGGATTGCCTGTGTACTGCCGTATAGGTTTCCCAGCAGATGTCAGGGTGATTAAAGTCCCCCACGAGAACCAGGGCCTGCGATCTGGAAGCTTCGCTCAGTTGTCCGAAGAAAGCCTCATCTACCTCATCCACCTGATTCGGTGGCCTGTAGCAAACACCAACCACAACATCACTGCTGTTGTTTGCTCCTTTAAACTTAACCCATAGACTCTCAACAGGTTTTTCTCCCTCTTTATACTGGAGTTCAGAGCAATTGTAGTGCTCTCTTACATATAGTGCAACTCCTCCTCCTTTTCTCCCCTGCCTGTTGTTCCTGAACAGTCTATACCCTTCCATGACAGCGCTCCAGTCATGCGAGTCATCCCACCAAGTCTCTGTTGTCCCAATTAAATCATATTTCTTGGTCTGGGCCAGGTAACCAGTTGATCGTCCTATCTTCTCCATTCGAAACATGGGTCCTCCTTTCTTGCCCCTTCCTCTCTGCATTTCTTCCCGGTATCCGACTTCCCCACTCCCCTCAGGGTTTTGGTCACCGTCCCCCAACGAACCTAGTTTAAAGCCCTCCCCACTAGGTTTGCAAGCCTGCCCGCGAAGATGCTCCTTCCTCTCTTCGTTAGGTGGATCCCATCTCTTCCTCACAATCCTTGCACCCGGAACAGAGTCCCATGGTCGAAGAAACCAAAGCCCTCTCTGCAACACCACCTGCACAACCACGCATTTACGTCCTCAATTCGATGATCCCTGCCCAGTCCTTTCCCTTCAACAGGGAGGATGGAGGAGAATACCACTTGCGCTCCAAATTCTTGGATCCTTCTTCCCAGCGCTACATAATCCACAGTAACACGCTCAAGGTCATTCTTGGCTGTATCATTAGTTCCCACGTGGAGAAGCAGGAAGGGGTAGCGATCCGAAGGTTTGATCAGCTTGGTAAGCCTCTCAGTGACATCCTGAATGCGAGCTCCCGGTAAGCAGCACACCTCTCGAGATTCCAGGTCCGGACGGCAGAGGGATGGCTCAGTCCCTCTTAGAAGGGAGTCCCCGACCACCACCACCCGTCGTTTCCTTTTGGGAGTGGTGGTCGTGGAACCCCCATCCGTAGGACTACGCATCCCATGCCTTCCAGTAGATGGTGCTCCCTTCTGGTTTCTTCCTTGTGAGGTCCCTTCCAGAGCTTTCAGCAATGCAGAGCCTGTGGAGAGAGCTTGAAAGTGATTGCTTACCTCTATAGCATCGGGGGATTCCCATGCTGGCCTTTTTCCCCTTCTAGAAGTTACATGCTGCCAGTTCTCTTCTTTGTCACATACTGCCCTCTCTGGCTCCTCTGCCTGCCGTGCTTGAAGGATTAAATGCTGCCTTCTATCGAGGAAGTCTTCATCCTCTCTGACTGAGCGTAGGGTCGACACTTGGGCCTCCAGTCCTCTAATTTTTTCTTCCAAAATGTCGACCAGCTTGCACTTAGTGCAGATGAAATCCGTTCTTTCTTCCGGGAGGAAGACAAACATGGCACACGCTGTGCCGGTAACAACAGCAGACCCATCACCAACCATCGCTGCTGTCCTTCAGAAGGGATTTAAAAAGAAAGGCAAGAGAACCTCCCGCCCTTCCCAACTCCCTCTCAAAACTCCCTGTTAGCACTCACCTGATCGCAAGCTCCTTGGTCGCTTGCCCACTGCCTTATAAAGCCCCTCCCCCTACCAAAGCTCAGCCAATCATCAGAGGCTTCTAGAATTCAAACTTTAATTAGAAGCCAACAGTTTCCACCTGCCAATCACAGCACAAACTCCATCAAGGGGAGGGGGGGCAGAGGGAAGGTGGGGGAAAAAAAAAGCCTCACTCTCAAACACAGGGGGAAATAAATAAATAAATAAATAAACAAAAAACAAAAAAGAACACACACCACCACACACCAAACAAACACAAGCTCAGCACACAGCAAGAAAGCCCCAAACACAACACCCGCTTCCCTCAAGAGTCCTGTATCTGCTTCTCCTCTACCTGGAGAACTCCCTCTCTAAAGTCTCGCTCAAACAGGGAAAGGAAAAAATAAATAATTAAATAATAATTAAAAAAACAAAACAAAACAACACCACCACACACCAAACAAACACAAGCTCAGCACACAGTAAGAAAGCCCCAATAACAACACACACTTCCCTCAAGAGTCCTGTATCTGCTTCTCCTTCACCTGGAGAACTCCCTCTCAAAACTCCCTGTTAGCAATCACCTGTTCCCTCACCTCCTTCCACTTACCCCTCCCTAGCTCCCCTTCCTGATGTACAAAATTAAGGACACGTGTGTTCAAAAATAGAAACTCTCTTTATTTAACAAAACTGGGAGTGTGTGGGGCGGGGGGGGGTTAACCTCTGGGGAGACTGGGAAAAGGAGGTGGGAGAGGGGAAGAGAGAGGGTGGAAGAGGGGAGGGGGAAACCTGGGAGGAGGGGGCTGGAAGGAGGAAGCCAGGGGAAGAAGGAGGAGGGGAAGTATAAAACTATGGTACGCCATATCTTCAGTACTGTGTACAGATGTGATCTCCTCACCCCAGAAAAGATATTTTGGCCTTGGAAAGGGTTCCGAAAAGGGCAACTAAAATGATCAGGGGTTTGGAACAGGTCCCATATGAAGAGATGCTAAAGAGACTGGGACTTTTCAACTTAGAAAAGAGGAGACTGAGGGGGGATATGATAGAGGTCTATAAAATCGTAAGTGGTGTGGAGAGGGTGCATAAAGAAAAGTTCTTCATTAGTTCCCATAATAAAAGGATTAGAGGACACCAAATGAAATGAATGGGTAGCAGGCTTCAAACTAATAACAGAAAGTTCTTCTTCACAAAGCAAATAGTCAACCTGTGGAACTCCTTACTGCAGGAGGCTGTGAAGGCTAGAACTAGAACAGAGTTTAAAGAGAAGTTAGATAAAGTCATGGAGGTTGGGTCCATGGAGTGCTATTAGCCAGGGGGTAGGAACGGTGTCCCTGGCCTCTGTTTGTGGAAGGCTGGAGAGGGATGGCACGAGACAAATCACTTGGTCATTGTCTTCGGTCCATCCCCTCCAGGGTACCTAGTGTTGGCCGCTGTCGGCAGACAGGCTACTGGGCTAGATGGACCTTTGGTCTGACCCAGTATGGCCATTCTTATGTTCTTATGTTCTAAGCTCAGGGCTCAGGATCGGGGGTCTCACTGGACCAACTTGATTTTCATGCAAACCTGCTCCTGGGTTCGCATGTGGCCATTGGTGGCCAGGCTGGTAGCTATCCTGCCCTAGACGGCCACATTCCTGTGCCTAGTGCGGAGGTCGTGGACGTTGGAGACTTCCCCGCAAACCTCGATGAGGTCCACGATCTCTGCACTAGGCCAGGCGGGCGCATGCCTCTTGCAGCCCCGAGCAGGCTCCTGGGAGCTGCTAGCCTGGTCCCAGGAAGAGGCGGAGGGCTGGGTGGCAGCGGGTGGCTGGCTCGTGCCGTGCCAGGTGCAGGATCTGCTGGCTGGGTGCTGGCAGGCTTATTATACCTGGCACGGGCACCGTAGCCAGTCGGTGGCCCTTTAAGGGCTCCAGGGCCGGGAGGGGGGCAGGAGAATTTCCCTGGTTGTGCCCAGACTGGCCACCAGGGCAAGCTGGGGAGGGCTAGCCTCCAACTAGTTCGAATTAAGTGGCTACACAGCCCTTAATTCGAACTACTTAATTCGAACTAGGCGTTAGTCCTCGTAAAATGAGGTTTACCTAGTTCGAATTAAGCGCTCCGCTAGTTCGAATTAAGTTTGAACTAGCAGTTTGTATGTGTAGCGCCTATTAAAGTTAATTCGAACTAACGGCTGTTAGTTCGAATTAACTTTGTAGGGTAGACATACCCGAAATGTGGGGAAGAATGACTGGAAAATTGATAATATTAATCCTATTTTTAAGAAAGGAGAAAAAGGTGATCCAGGAAACTACAGGCCTGTTCATTGGACATCAAATGTATGCAAGAGAAAGTGATTAAGAACATGAACAGTAACTGGGGTTCCCTCTAATCTTTCCATCCATGTGCTAATTTTTTCCATCCATGTGCGGAATACACTTTTATGTGCACAGAGGCACACAAAACCAGCTGTGGGCGCTCTCCTACTGAGCTGGGCGGCACTGGAATCTTTCCTGAGCAGCTGCATAAGTGCCCATCTTACAGGGAACACAGGGCTGCACTAGGTATTTAGGTTGAACTTAACCACATATGGTCAATTTTCTAAACAATGAGCGCACATCAGCAGGCCTGCTCCGTCGTCTTTAAGGGCTGTTAAAAGTAGATTTTGGTGCTCCTGCTCTTCATGAGGAGTCACAGTAAATTTGACCTTGCATGGTCAACTTTGGGTAGTGCAGATGCAGCGCTGTGAAAGTTGACGTTCTTGGCCTCCGAGAGGCATCCCACAATGCCCTGCTGTGACCGCTCTGGCCTGGACTTTCAACTCTGCTGCTCTCCAGGTGCACAGGAAAAGCCCCAGGAAAATTTGAATTTCTTTTCCTGTTGGCCAGCCTGGCGTACTGACCTCAGAGCAGGCAGCATGCCTGACCATGAAGGCCCAGGGTCACAAATAGGGTTGCCAGGTGTCCGGTTTTGAACCAGACAGTCCAGTATTTGAGCTTTCTGTCCAGGAAACAAATTGAGAAAATACCAGACGTGTAAATTAAGTTTTTATTATTATCAGAAGTATCAGTTCGTAGTTGCATACTGCCTGGCTGGTAGACATGCTCACACTGCATGAGCGTGTCTACCAGCCAGACAGTACGCAACTGCGCTGTAGAGAGGAGGGGGGGGCGGGGGCGGGATGGAATCCCTGGGGCCAGACTCACCCATGCACCCTGCTGGAACCGTGCACGGGACGGACAGCACCCCGAGATCTGCATGCATCCGGGCCAGCCGCGCTCCCCGCCGGCTGGTTCCCCCCGGCCAGCCCTGCTCCCCCCAAACCCCTCCCGGTCAGTCCTGCTTCCCGCTGGCCAGTTCTCCCCCCCCCACCAGATCCGCTCCCCTGACCCCCTCCCGGGCGGCTCCCCCCCCTCCCCCAATCTAAGATCAAGCGTGTCTGGTATTTTTTTCAAACCATCTGGTAACCTTAGTCACAAACAAGCACCTGCATGGAGCATGCAGGAGATTCTGGCCCTCATTGCTGTGTGGGGAGAGGAATCTCCCAGAACAGCGCCCCAGCAAGAGAAATGCAGCTCTCTGTGCCAAGCTCGCCCAGGGCCTGGTGGGGAAAGGACACGCCAGGACGCCCTGCAGCGCTGCCTGAAAATACCGAAGCTCAGGCAGGTGAACCAGAAGACGAAGGAGGCCAAGAGATCGTCTGGGTCAGTGCTGCAAACACACTGCTTCTAGGAGCAGCTGCACGCGATCCGAGGGGGGCCTCACCAGGTCCCCTGGCCAGTCCGTAGATTCCTCCCAAGAGCCTTCTCTGGCATCCCTGGGCAGCAGCGCGGGGCACAGTGTGGATGAGGAAGTGGTGGCGAAGGGTCCTTTCCGTGCGGGATCTTGTCTCAGCTGTCCTGTGTGTGCACCTGCCTCCTCTCGGGAGTTGCAGGGCAAGGTGTGGTCAGTGCTTGGGTGGGAGCCTTCCCGGGCAGTGCAGCAGTGGGGGACAGGGGTGGCTGAGTCTGTAAGGGGTGCTATGCTGCAGGGTAGGGGGCAGAGTCCCTCCACACACTTCCCCTGGCCTGCAGAGGCTGATTGGCATTGCTGACAAGCTGCTGCTATCTGCTGGACCAGAGGTGGCTGCCCGTCATTGCTGGGTGCAGCCTGCTTGGGTGAGCGGGTCCATTCAGGCTTGTAAACGTTCCCCACCCCGCTGTGACTCACCTTCCCTGCTCATGTTGGACTGCATGTAATTAGCTCTTTGCAAAGGAAGGTGAGGGGCATTTTACCAATGGGGAAACTGAGGCAGGAAGCGCAGCAGTGACTCACCCAAGGTCACCCAATGAGTCAGCAGCAGAGCCATGTATAGAACCCAGGAGCCCTGCATCCATGGGCTAGATCTCAGAGCCAGCTGCTCCCAAAGGCCTGAGTACTGGTGCCGTTAAAGAATCCCCCATGGTAGTGGAGGGGTCTGACCCACGGCTGAGCAGTTCCACCCCCTAGTGGCTCCTGTAGTCTGGACAAGCCCCTGGAGAGGAAGGGGGAGGGACTGACTGGCAGAGCTGCTGGGGATCAGCATCCAGACCCCATTTCCTGCCCCAAGAGACAGCTGTTCCCCCCAGACTGTTCCCTTGGTCCTCTCCCCTCCCCCAGGAGATGTCTGGCCCCTCCACTGCAGGCAGAGGATTAATAGTAAATGTCTGGGCCCTTTAATCCTCTTACCCTCTTGGGCACGGAGGCCATGAGGGGAGAAATGGGGTGGGGGGGAGGCTGTGGCTGGTACTGAGCCTCTGTGGAATGTTAAATCCAGTGCCTGGGGATTAACCCTTTCTTGTGGGGGGGGGCAGTGAGGCAGGGGAGTGGCAGGGGCTACGGGCCATGGGCTAGGCCTCGTATCAGCCCCTGTGGCTGCCCTCCCTCTGGCTCTGGCCAGGGGCTGTCAGACGGGGCAGGGCCTGGAGGGGGGTGGGACAGGTTGGGAGACAGCATGGAGGTACCATGGGTGACTTGTAGGGGGCTTCTTTGGACTTGGCTCCCCTGGGGGATTCACCATGCCCCCCAATCAGCGTTCACACCCATCCCTAAAACTCTCCCCGGCACCATTTCCTAGCATCTCTGGCACCTGTCCCACCGGCCCCATTCCCATTCCCCAGGCACACAGGGAGAGAAGGGCAGAGCTGGGACACTTGACTCCCGGCACCCCGCCCCCCTTGACTGGGACGTGATACTGTAGGCGATTGACCGAATAGCAAAAGCTTATTGCTTACTACTATAGACCACACGCTATCCTCCCCCGTCCCCCGCCAGGACACTGTTCAGTAGGCTGGCCAGCAGCCTGGCTCACACCTGGCCCAGGGCCTACCCCTGCTGCGGCTCTGCTTTTAAGTGTATTAGGAGCTAAGCGGGCAGGCAGCTCAGCTGTTCTGGCTCATGCCGGGTCTGGGAGCTCAGACCCATTCTGGACAGGGGCAGCTGCCACTCTGCACACTGCTGTATCAGAGGCAGCAGCACAAGGCGACAAGCAGCTGGTTTGCTTGTAGACCAGCTCCCACTTGGCACCCCGTGCTGCTGCCTCTGATACTGAGGCAGCAGTGCAGAGTGGCAGGGGGCGCCTCGGGACGGGACTGGAGTGCACTGGGGCAGCCCCACACCTGGGGACTATAGAATAATCAAGTAACCAATAAGAATTCATGAGGTTACTCGATTATCAATTAACCAATATCTAATATCCTTAACTCTCACCACTAGACACCCAGGTTTGGGGGGAGGCCTCCAACGTCCACGACCTCCGCACTGGGCACAGGAATGAGGCTGTCTAGGGCAGGAGAGCTGCCAGCCTGGCCACCAAAGGCCACATGTGAACCCAGGAGCAGGTTTGCATGAAAATCAAGTTGTTCCAGTGAAACCCCGACCCTGAGCCCTGAGCTTAGAACATAAGAACATAAGAATGGCTGTACTGGGTCAGACCAAAGGTCCATCTAGCCCAGTAGCCTGTGGGCCAGAACCAGGTACCCCGGAGGGGATGGACCGAAGACAATGACCAAGCGATTTGTCTCGTGCCATCCATCTCCAGCCTTCCACAAACAGAGGCCAGGGACACCGTTCCTACGCCCTGGTTAATAGCACTCCATGGACCCAACCTCCATGACTTTATCTAACTTCTCTTTAAACTCTGTTATCGTTCTAGCCTTCACAACCTCCTGTGGCAAGGAGTTCCACAGGTTGACTATGTGCTGTGTGAAGAAGAACTTTCTGTTATTAGTTTGAAACTTGCTGTCCATTCATTTCATTTGGTGTCCTCTAGTCCTTCTATTATGGGAACTAATGAAGAACTTTTCTTTATTCACCTTCTCCACACCACTTACGATTTTATAGACCTCTATCATATCCCCCCTCAGTCTCCTCTTTTCTAAGCTGGAAAGTCCCAGTCTCTTTAGCCTCTCTTCATATGGGACCTGTTCCAAACCCCTGATCATTTTAGTTGCCCTTTTCGGAACCCTTTCCAAGGCCAAAATATCTTTTTTGAGGTGAGGAGACCACATCTGTACACAGTACTGAAGATATGGCGTACCATAGTTTTATACTTCCCCTCCTCCTTCTTCCCCTGGCTTCCTCCTTCCAGCTCCCTCCTCCCAGGTTTCTCCCTCCCCTCTTCCACCCTCTCTCTTCCCCTCTCCCACCTCCTTTTCCCAGTCTCCCCAGAGGTTAATCCCCCCCTCCCCATTTTGTTAAATAAAAAGAGTTTCTATTTTTGAACACTCGTGTCCTTTATTTTTTACATCAGGAAGGGGGGCTAGGGAGGGGTAAGTGGAAGGAGGTGAGGGAGGAATGGGGCACAAGCCCCCGATGGGGAGGACTGGGGTGGCTCTGCGGGCTCCTCGTGGTGGAAGCTCTCCTGCAGGGCCTCCTGAATCCTGACAGTCCCCCAATTGACCCCCCCCCCCCCCCGGATGGCAGCCTGCGGCAAGTGCAGCCGGTCTAATGTCCGAGTGCTGTGATGTGCCGAGTGTGGGCACTCAGGGCACTCCAAGACAGGACACATGGGCGGCCCTGCCCCCGGGCGCCCAGTAGCCCCAAAAGGTTGGGGACCACTGCCCCAAATCCACTGTCCCTAGCTGAGTCCCAGCGGAAAGGCCCAGGGCGGGGTGGTCAGGGAATGGAATGCACAGCTTCACTGCAGTGAATAACTGGCGAGGGGGTTTTGCTACTGGGAATACCTGGGGGTGCCGGGTGGAATATGAATCGCGCAGCAGGAGGCACTTGTGGAAAAGGCTAATCCCATTCTGGGGCATCTGAACAGGAGTGTTGCATGTAAGACCCAGGCGGTAACTGCACCCTGCTTGGCACGGGGGAGGCCTCAGCGGGAGTCCTGTGTCTAGTGGGCAAGCTGGGGACAGCCCGGAGGAGAGCAGCACAGTGATGACAGGTCTAGAAAAGCGGCTGCGTGAGGAAAGGCCCGAAGCCTGGCGGGCCCCACCCGACCCTCCCTGCTCTTAGGAAAGGAAGGCTGAGAGGGGATCTGAAAACAGTCTTCAAATACGTGAAGGGCTGTTATAAAAAGGGCGCATGGCCACCGGAGGTGGTGGGGAAACTGGTCATGTTGCCCCAGCCAGGACAATCCCCTTCTGTCCCAGGCCCCACCTCGCCCAGCCCCTCCCTGTCCTTGCTCCTCCCTCTCCCCACCCTTGCTCTGCTCTGCCCCACTTCTACCCCACCCCCAAGCAATGCAGGCTGGGGTCTAGTGGGGTCAGAGACGGGCGCGGGCAGCAAGGCCCCCCCCACTCACTGACAGCCAAGGGGGAAGCCCTCCCTCCCCCCCCGCCAGCCACCCCTCACATCATCTATGGGAACAGGGAAAGAGATGGTGGAGTCACCATCACGGTGATTTTTAGGAACAAGCTGGACAAACACCTGGCAGGACTGAGCAAACATTGGCCAGAAATTGCATGAAGGGCGTAGCCCGGCCCCTGCCCCCATCCGACCCCCTGCTCCCTGCCCTTTAACCATCCCCCAAGGACTCCCGTCCCCCACCCAACACCCCCGCTCCCTGCCTCACTTGGGCCCTGCACCCCTGCTCCCTGCCCCCACTACCTCCTGAACCCCCCCGCTCCCCATGCTCTGACTGCACCAGCCAGACCACCAGGACGGCAGTGCCACAGCCGGGCTGCCCAGCCTGAGCTGCAAGCACGCTACCTGGTGCATGGGCTGGCGGCGCAGAGAGCAAGCTGCCCAGGCCGGGGGGAGCTAAGGCTGCAGGGCAACGGGATCAGAAGGGGAGGGCCAGGGGCCTAGACTCCCCACGTGGGCGCTCCAGGGCCAGACAGAAAGGGCTGGAGGGCTGGATGTGGCCATAGTTTGCCCCCTCTGGTCTAGGGTTACTTGGTGCTGAACAGATGATCCCCAAGGCTCTTTCCAGCCCTACATGTCCACGATCTTTGGACTTTCCCCCAGTGCTAAGTGTAACTCCCAGCGCTGCTGCACGGGTGCGAATTCAACCCAGGCTGCCGGAGCCAGTGCAGGCACCGGGATGGACGTCCCGTGTGGAGCAGGGCGCCCTGCTCCATTTACTCATGTCCTAGCTCCTGAGGCCAGAAGGGACTGTTGTGACCATCTACTCTGACCTCCTGCAGCACACAGGCCAGAGACCTGCCCCAAAATAATTCCTGCTCCAGAGCTTTCAGAACCCCCCCAATCTGGATTTAAAAATGATCCATCGTGGAGAATCCACCGTGATCTTGGGTAAATTGTTCCAGAAGTGAACCGCTCTCACCATTCAAAACTGACATCTCATTTCAGCTTCTAGCCATTGGCTCCTGTTGGACCTTTCTCTGCTAGAGGGTTTAAATGTGTGTCCCTCATGTTGGCACTTATGGGCTGTGATCAGTCACCCCTTGATCTTCTCTTTGGTGAGCTAAGCAGATTGAGTTCCTAGAGTCTATCACTCTAAGGGTACGTCTAGACTACATGGCTCTGTCGACGGAGCCATGTAGATTTGTTGTTTTGGCAAAGGCAAATGAAGCCGCGATTTAAATGATCGCGGCTTCATTTACATTTACATGGCTGCCGCGCTGAGCCGACAAACAGCTGATCAGCTGTTTGTCGGCTCACGTGCTAGTCTGGACGTTCCCCCTGTCGACATCAAAGCCCTTTGTCGGCAGCCCCGGTAAACCTCATCCCACGAGGAATCCCATGATCCCTTCGGCTCATCAACATCCTTCTTGACGCGTTGACACCAGAACCAGACCCAGGATTCCACCAGGGTCAAACACAGAAGTACAAGAACCTCTCTGCTCCTACTCAAGAGGCCCTGTTTATGCATCTCAGGGCTGCATTCATCCTTCTGGCAACAGTGCCACCCTGGGAGCTGATTATCTACCGTGATCCCCAAACCTTTTTTCAGAGTCAGCGTTTCCCTGGCAAGAGTTGCCACCCCCTAAGTCTGGCCAACAGCCTTTGTCACTCTCGGCAGGCATGGGCAGTTAGCTAAATTACAATGAATATTCTTTGCTTGCACCCATTTTACCAAGCAATCTAGACTGATCTATATCAGGGACATGTCCTCTTCGTTATTTATCGCTCCCCAAGCTTAGCATCATCTGCAAACTTTTTCAGTGATATTATGTTTTCTTCCAGGTCACTGATAACGACGTTAAATAGGGTATGGCCAAGAACTGATCCCTGCACGACCCCACTGGAAACAGAACCCCTTGGTGACGAAGCCCCTTTACAATGACATTCTAAGATTGTGCAGTTGGTCAGTTTTTAATCCATTTTACATGGACTCTGTTAACTTGACACGGTTACATGTAAAACAAAATGTTACATGGGACTAAGTCAAGCGCCTTGCAGAAGTCTAAGGGTATGTCTACACTACAAAGTTTATTCGAACTAAAGACGTTAGTTCAAATTAACTTTCATAGACGCTACACTAGCAAACCGCTAGTTCGAACTTAATTCGAACTAGCGGAGCGCTTAATTCGAACTAGGTAAACCTCATTCCAGGAGGACTAACGCCTAGTTCGAATTAACTAGTTCGAATTAAGGGCTGTGTAGCCACTTAATTCGAACTAGTGGGAGGCTAGCCCTCCCCAGCTTTCCCTGGTGGCCACTCTGGGCACCACCAGGGAAACTCTTCTGCTCCCCTCCCGGCCCCGGAGCCCTTAAAGGGGCACAGGCTGGCTATGGTGCTCGTGCCAGGTGCAAGTCTGCCAGCACCCAGCTAGCAGACCCTGCACCTGGCACAGCTCGAGCCAGCCACCCGCTGCCCCCCAGCCCTCCGCCTCTTCCCGGGACCAGGCTGGCGGCTCCCGGGAGCCTGCACAGGTTCGCAAGAGGCGGGCGCCCACCTGGGCTAGTGCGGACATCGTGGACCTCATCCACGACCTCCGCACTAGGCACAGGAAAGTGGCCGTCTAGGGCGGGAGAGCTGCCAGCCTGGCCACCCAGGAGCAGGTGTGCATGAAAATCAGGGTGGTCCAGTGAGACCCCCGACCCTGAGCCCAGAGCTTAGAATGGCCGTACTGGGTCAGACCAAAGGTCCATCTAGCCCAGTAGCCTGTCTGCAGACAGTGGCCAACACTAGGGACCCTGGGGGGGATGGATCGAAACAATGACCAAGCCATTTGTCTCGTGCCATCCATCTCCAGCCTTCCACAAACAGAAGCCAGGGACACCATTTCTACCCCCTGGCTAATACCACTCCATGGACCCAACCTCCATGACTTTATCTTACTTCTCTTTAAACTCTGTTCTAGTTCTAGCCTTCACAGCCTCCTGCAGCAAGGAGTTCCACAGGCTGACTATTTGCTTTGTGAAGAAGAACTTTCTGTTATTAGTTTGAAGCCTGCTACCCATTCCTTTCATTTGGTGTCCTCTAGTCCTTTTATTATGGGAACTAATGAAGAACTTTTCTTTATGCACCCTCGCCACACCACTCATGCTTTTATAGACCTCTATCATATCCCCCCTCAGTCTCCTCTTTTCTAAGCTGAGAAGTCCCAGCCTCTTTAGCCTCTCTTCATATGTGACCTGTTCCAAACCCCTGATCATTTTAGTTGCCCTCCCCTCTCCCATCCTCTCTCTTCCCCTCTCCCACCTCCTTTTCCGAGTCTCCCCGAGTTTTGTTCAATAAAGAGAGTTTCTATTTTTGAACACACGTGTCCTTTATTTTGTACATCAGGAAGGGGGGCTAGGAAGGGGTAAGTGGAAGGGGGTGAGGGAGGAATGGGGTACGAGCCCCCAATGGGGAGGACTGGAGTGGCTCTGCGGGCTCCTCGGGGTGGAAGCTCTCCTGCAGCCCCCTGATTGACCCCCCCTGAATGGCAGCCTGCGGCAAGTGCGGCCGGGTTGATGTCCGAGTGCTGTGATGTGCTGAGTGTGGGCACTCAGGGCACTCCAAGCCAGGACTGCTTTGCAAGCGGGGAACCCCTGAGAACTGTCTGTCCGGGGTGGGAGTTGGGTCCCTTTAAGCACAGCCCTCGGCTAGCCTGAGGGTATGTCTACACTACAAAGTTAGTTCGAACTAACGAATGTTAGTTCGAACTAACTTTCATAGGTGCTACACTAGCGCTCCGCTAGTTCGAATTTGAATCGAACTAGCGGAGCGCTTAGTTCGAACTAGGTAATCCTCATTCCATGAGGATTAAGCCTAGTTTGAACTAGCTAGTTCGAATTAAGGGCTGTGTAGCCCCTTAATTCGAACTAGTGGGAGGCTAGCCCTCCCCAGCTTTCCCTGGTGGCCACCCTGGCCAACACCAGGGAAACTCGTCTGCCCCCCTCCCGGCCCCAGAACCCTTAAAGGGGCACGGGCTGGCTACGGTGCCCGTGCCAGATGCAAGCCTGCCAGCACCCAGCCAGCAGACCCTGCACCTGGCACGGATCGAGCCACCCACCCGATGCCCCTCAGCCCTCCCCCTCTTCCCGGGTCCAGGCTGGCGGCTCCCGGGAGCTTAACTGGGACCGCAAGAGGCGGGCACCCGCCTGGGCTAGTGCGGACATCGTGGACCTCTTCCACGACCTCCGCACTAGGCACAGGAAGGTGGCCGGCTAGGGCAGGAGAGCTGCCAGCCTGGCCACCCAGGAGCAGGTGTGCATGAAAATCAAGGGGGTCCAGTGAGACCGCCGACCCTGAGCCCTGAGCTTACAATGGCCGTACTGGGTCAGACCAAAGGTCCATCTAGCCCAGTAGCCTCTCTGCCGACAGCGGCCAACCCTAGGGACCCTGGAGGGGATGGACCGAAGACAGTGACCAAGCCATTTGTCTCGTGCCATCCCTCTCCGGCCTTCCACAAACCTTGGGCAGGGACACCACTCCTACTCCCTGGCTAATACCACTCCATGGACCCAACCTCCATGACTTGATCTCACTTCTCTTTAAACTCTGTTCTAGCTCTAGCCTTCACAGCCTCCTGCAGCAAGGAGTTCCACAGGCTGACTCTTTGCTTTGTGAAGAACAACTTTCTGTTATTAGTTTGAATCCTGCTACCCATTCCTTTCCTTTGGTGTCCTCTAGTCCTTCTTTATGGGAACTAATGAAGAACTTTTCTGAATGCACCCTCTCCACCCAACTCCTGCTTTTAGAGACCTCTATCCTGTCCCCCCTCCGTCTCCTCTTTTCTAAGCTGAGAAGTCCCAGTCTCTTCATATGGGACCTGTTCCCAACCCCTGATCATTTTAGTTGCCCTCCCCTCTCCCAGCCTCTCTCTTCCCCTCCTCCACCTCCTTTTCCCAGTCTCCCCCAGTTTTGTTCAAGAAAGACATATTCTATTTTTGAACACAATTGTCCTTTATTTTGTATATCAGGAAGGGGGGCTAGGGAAAGGTAAGTGGAAGGAGGTGAGGGAGGAATGGGGCACGAGCCCCCTATGGGGAGGACTGGGCTGGCTCTGTGGGCTTCTGGGGGTGGAACCTCTCCTGCAGCCCCCCAATTGCCCCCTCTCCGCAGATGGCAGCCTGCGGCAAGTGCAGCCGGTCTGATGGCTGAGTGCTGTGATGTGCCCAGTGTGGGTACTCCGGGCAATCCAAGCCAGGACTGCTTTGCAAGCAGGGCACCCCTGAGAACTGTCTGTCTGGGGTGGGGGTCGGGACCCTTTAAGCGCAGCCCTCGGCTAGCCTGAGACAGCATCTCCACGCTCTAAGTCCTACTCTGATGCCCTGCCGGCACTGCTTCCGGCCAGCCTTAACCTCGGTTCAGGGTCCACTCAGTGTGGACATGCTACTTGGAATTAGTAAAACGCTAATTCGAACTAGTTTTTAAGTCTGGATGCGCTAATTTGAATTAGCTTAGTTCAAATTAACTAATTCGAACTAAGTCAGTTCGAATTAGCGCTGTAGTGTAGACATACCCTAAGGGGTGTGGCTCTGTGGGGTGCCTCGGGGGTCCTGGGTCTTGGGCAGGCTGCCGGCAGGCTCCTGGCTCTCGGAGCTCTCCTCCTCCTCCTCCTCCTCCGTGTCTGGGAGCGGTCCCTCTGCCCCGGGGTCTATCCCCTCCCGGGGGGCAGGGACGGCATGAGCCCCCAGGATGAGGTCCAGAGCCTGGAAGTGGGGGCACACCTCTGGGTCGGCCCCTGGCAGGCAGGCCCGGGAGTAGGACTGCCGCAAGTCCTTAATTTTCCAGCGCACCTGCTCCCGGCTGCGCTGGTGGCCCCTGGCGGCCAGGCTGGCAGCCATGTGGCCGTACACTGCCGCGTTCCTGTGGCTAGTGCGGAGATCGTGGACATTGGAGGCTTCCCCCCAAACCTCGATGAGGTCCACGATCTCCGCACTAGACCACGCGGGCGCCCGCCTCTTGTGGCCCCGGGCAGGCTCCTGGGAGCCGCCAGGCTGGTCCCGGGAAAAGGGGGAGGGGTGGGGGGCATCGGGTCGCTGGCTCATGGGGTGTCAGCTGCTGGGTGTGCTGGCACGGGTGCTGGCAGCCTTGCAACTGGCACAAACCCCGTAGCCAGCCCGTGGCCCTTTAAGGGCTCCGGGGCCGGGAGGGGGGCAGAATTTCCCTGGTGTTGGCCAGAGTGGCCACCAGGGAAAGCTGGGGAGGGCTAGCCTCCCACTAGTTCGAATTAAGGGGCTACACACCCCTTAATTCGAACTAGTAAGTTCGAACTTGGCTTAATCCTCGTGGAATGAGGTTTACCTAGTTCGAACTAAGCGCTCCGTTAGTTCGAATTAAGTTCGAACTAACGGAGCGCTAGTGTAGCGCCTATGAAAGTTAGTTCGAACTAACTTTGTAGTGTAGACATACCCTAAGTTATTACATCAGCATGGTTACCTTTATCAAGCAAACTTGAATCTCATAAAACAAAGATACCAAGCTAGTCTGAGAGGATCTGTTTTCCATAACTCACGTTGATTTGCATTAATTACAGTACCCTCTTTATGAGCTACTCCATTATCTTGCCCAGATCCATGTCAGGCTGACAGGCCTATAATTACCTGGGTCATCCTGGGTAATTGTATTTGGTACCAGTGTAGCTGTGTTGGTGTGGGGTGTGCATGATTCTCTAGTGTTACTAACTCTGAGCGTGGGCGTGTTTGTACTGGTGTAAAGATGCCACGCGTTGTCGTGGGGTGTCCCCTCCAAGATACAGGAATTGCTTGTCTGCTAAAAGCCCATTGATATGGGTACACCTGCCCCCGCTTTGTGGGTCAGAACCCTGCGGCATCCCAGGAGAGTTCACATGATCCAACGTCTCCCCTCGCCTCCAAGCGTTGTAGTTAGACCGACCTAACCCCTTGTGTAGACCGTGCTGTGCGTCTGCCGAGGGGAGAACTCCCTCCTGTCGGCTGTGTTCTAAGTGTAGCTGGGCACAGTTAATTCAGAGGGCTAGATCAATCTGGATTAAACATTTCCACACGGGTGCTGGTGTAACTGCCCCTGCAAGTAGCTCAGGCCTTTCCCTGTTGGAGGCTGCCGTGTCTGTTGAAATGCAGCGGGGAGGCGGTGGGGGCTCTGGGAGGTGCCTTTTGGACACAGGGAGCTCTCCCCTTCCCAGTCACTTACTCTGGGCCCTCAGGGCCGCTCCACCTCACTTCTCGGGTTTCATGCTCTTTCCCAGGGGGAGCAAAGGGAGCATGTGAAAAGTCCGATGCTGCCAACGCCCACAAATGGCCACGGCTGAGCTGCTTGCCCCCCTGCAGACAGTAGGGCTGTTCCCAGGGGTCGTGTGTTTGCTAGGTTGGGCCCCTGGTGCTTTGATGAAGGCGAAGGCGTGCAGGATTGGGCCCCTGACAAGGATTCTAACTGCATGGATTGGGAGGAGAGTGGGGTCTAGTGGTTAGTGCGTGGGAGCTGGGATCAGCACTCCTGGGATCTAGTGCCATCTGTGTTAGGTGAGAAGGTCCAGTAGTTAAAGTGGAGGGAGGGCAAGGGGGGCCTGGGTCCCCGGCATTGTTCTTTCATCAGCCAGCTAGCCAGTAAATTTGTTTGCACCCATTGAGTTTGCCCTGCAGCTCTGCCCCAGCCACGACACCCAGCCTGGGCACTGAGCAAAGGAACGAATTTCTGATGATACAAATAAAATCTGTACTGGGATTGCGGGTGGGAGCCAAACCCGACACCCAGCGCCAGGCCAATAAATGCCTCTAGCAGCACCCCCGCCCCCCCGCCCTTCCGTGAGCCCTGCGAAAAGAAATGGCAAAGGACTGGCGGGTTGCTCACTGCACCTTCTTACTTCCTCCCTTGAGCAATGGGGAAAGAAGCCCTGCCCCACAGGGCTCTGGTAACTGTAGCCCTGCCCCACGGGGCGCTGGTAACAGTAGCCCTGCCCCACGGGGCGCTGGTTACTCTGTGATGGGCAATATGGCTAGGGTTGCCAGGTGTCCGGTTTTGAACTGGACAGAGCTTTCTGTTGGGGAAACAAATTGAGAAAATAGAACTGTCCGGTATTTTCTCAATAAGCTGTAATGTAGACTGTGATGTAATGTCAATTGTGTCCGGTTTTTTCTGTTGAAACCATCGGGAAACCCTAAATATGGCAGAGGCAAGGACTGATTGTGGCGCCTGGCCCTGCTACCCCCCAGGTGCGAGAGCTGGGGGCGTGTGGAGTGGAGCAGGCTCACAGCACCTGCCCACAGCTCAGTTTGGCTGTTTTGCATGGAGTGTAGTTCCACAGCAAAGTCAGCAAGGCCTGAGTCCTGCCATCAGTCTTTGGGTGCTTCAGGTGACACATGGGCCCTCCGGACCTGTGGGCAGACCAGGCTGAGTGTGCACTTGCCCATGCAGGGACTACAGGGGTGGGGTGTCTCACCCAGACACACATGCAGGAGGTAGGAGCATAAGGGGGATCTCTCACACACATGTGGTGGTGCAGGGGGATCACATACACACACACACATGCAGGGGGGTATAGAGGGATCTCACACATACACACACATACATGCGGGGGCAGTGGAGTGGGATCTCCCCCCCACACACAGAAGGGTGGTGGTGTAGGGGGATGTCACACACACACAGGGTGGTGTAGGGGGATGTCACACACACACAGGGTGGTGCAGGGGCATCTCATACACACAGGGTGGTGTAGGGAGATCTCTCACGCACAACGGAGTGTAGGGGGATCTCTCTCTCTCTCTCTCTCTCTCTCACACACACACACAGGGAGTCATGCAGGGGGATCACTCACACACACATACACACACAAAGGGAGGTGCGAAGCTGGGGGAATCTCTCAGGCTCGTACACCCGGAGGCCACAGGGCCTTCCTTGGAGCTGTTCCCTGCCGCAGTCCCTTTGTGTCTCTTCCCAGCAGAATGAAGTGCCTTTGGCCTCCCAACATGTGCGGCCCAGACAGCAGCAGTGGGGGGTGGGTGCATCCATCTCCTTGCATGTGCGGGGGAGTCGAGTGGATGGCTCTGCAAGAGCTCCCCATTGTGGGGGGGTGGGGACTGGCAGAATCCTGGCTGCTGAAGGGCTTTATGAGCCCCCCCCCCATTGCTGGGGGATCCATCCCCAGAGCCAGGGGTGTTGGTGGGCCTGCAGAGCCCCCCCCCCAGTAGAATGTGTGTGATGGGCTTGCAGAACCCTCCCCCTCGCTGAAGTGTGTGTAATGGGCCTGCAGAGCCCCCCACCGCGGGGGGTGTGTGTGATGGATCTGCAGAGCCCCCCCCTTTGCTAGGGGTGATGGGCCTGCGGAGCCCCCCCCCCCCGGGGTGTGTGTGATGGATCTGCAGAGCCCCCCCCTTTGCTAGGGGTGATGGGCCTGCGGAACCCCCCCCCCGGGGTGTGTGTGATGGATCTGCAGAGCCCCCCCCTTTGCTAGGGGTGATGGGCCTGCGGAGCCCCCCCCCGGGGTGTGTGTGATGGATCTGCAGAGCCCCCCCCTTTGCTAGGGGTGATGGGCCTGCGGAGCCCCCCCCCGGGGTGTGTGTGATGGATCTGCAGAGCGCCCGGTCTGGCCCCCGCCTTTCGCCTTTGCGCAGGCAGGTGCTGGCGCAGGCGATGGGGGAGCCGCTGCTCCGGGGCGGAGGTTGCTCCGTGGAGGGCCCCCCTCGCTTTTGCCCCCGCCCCGCCTAAGGCAATTACCTGGCCGCGCGCCCCGCCCCCCGCGCTGAGTGACAGCCGCGGATCACATGGGGGGCGGGCGCTGGGCTCGGCACCTGGGAGCCGCCGCGGCCGGGGCCGGAGGAGGAGGAGACGCGCCGGGGATGCGTTCGCCGCTGGCCGCTTCTGCAGCCGCAGCGGGCGGGGCGCCAGCCCCCCGGCCCGTAGAGCGGGGCTGCTGAGCTGCCGGGCCATGGTGGCCGCCGCCCCCGCTGCCGCCGCGGCGATGAGGAAAAGCTTCCTGGTGCCGGAGATCAAGCCCCTGGATCAGTACGATTTCCCCCGGGCGCGCAGCGCCGCCAGCCTGGCCTGGGCGCTGGCCAAGGGCTACGCGGGCGCAGGTACCGCGGGCCGGGCTGGGGCAACCGGGGCGGGGGGCTGGGATATAGGAGGCGCGGGGGCGCTGGCTGTTGGGGTTTGGAGGGCTGGGGGCTTGGAGGGCATAGGAGCTGGGGGGCTGGCTGTTGGGGGTGGGGATGGGGGGCTTGGAGGGCATAGGAGCTGGGGGGCTGGCTGTTGGGGGTGGGGATGGGGGGCTTGGAGGGCATAGGAGCTGGGGGGCTGGCTGTTGGGGGTGGGGATGGGGGGCTTGGAAGGCATAGGAGCTGGGGGGCTGGCTGTTGGGGGTGGGGATGGGGGGCTTGGAAGGCATAGGAGCTGGGGGGCTGGCTGTTGGGGGTGGGGATGGGGGGCTTGGAGGGCCTAGGGGCTGGGGGGCTGGCTGTTGGGGGTGGGGATGGGGGGCTTGGAAGGCATAGGAGCTGGGGGGCTGGCTGTTGGGGGTGGGGATGGGGGGCTTGGAGGGCATAGGAGCTGGGGGGCTGGCTGTTGGGGGTGGGGATGGGGGGCTTGGAAGGCATAGGAGCTGGGGGGCTGGCTGTTGGGGGTGGGGATGGGGGGCTTGGAAGGCATAGGAGCTGGGGGGCTGGCTGTTGGGGGTGGGGATGGGGGGCTTGGAAGGCATAGGGGCTGGGGGGCTGGCTGTTGGGGGTGGGGATGGGGGGCTTGGAAGGCATAGGAGCTGGGGGGCTGGCTGTTGGGGGTGGGGATGGGGGGCTTGGAGGGCATAGGAGCTGGGGGGCTGGCTGTTGGGGGTGGGGATGGGGGGCTTGGAGGGCATAGGGGCTGGGGGGCTGGCTGTTGGGGGTGGGGATGGGGGGCTTGGAGGGCATAGGGGCTGGGGGGCTGGCTGTTGGGGGTGGGGATGGGGGGCTTGGAAGGCATAGGGGCTGGGGGGCTGGCTGTTGGGGGTGGGGATGGGGGGCTTGGAAGGCATAGGAGCTGGGGGGCTGGCTGTTGGGGGTGGGGATGGGGGCTTGGAGGGCATAGGAGCTGGGGGGCTGGCTGTTGGGGGTGGGGATGGGGGGCTGGACGGAGAGCGTGAGGGGCCTGCTAGACAGGGAAGGCAGGTACGTGGGAGGGGCATCTTGGAGGAGAGGGCTCCGGATTACACAGGGTTATGGGGGCCAGGGGGAGGCAGAGGGCCCTGGGCATCTGCAAGGGGGCAGGCAGTGAGGGGAGTTCTGAAAGCACGGGGGGGCCTGGGATGGGAAGCCCAGGATATAGGGGGAGGTGAGGGACCTGCTGGTTGCGTTATGTGGGGAGGGGTTGGCACTGGGCCAGAGGGGCTGCTCGCAGGGCACAAGGAGGAAGAGGGTGGCCGGGTGAGCTGGACTCGGGGGGGGGGGAAGGCAACTGTAATCTGGGGGGGGGGGGGGGGAGGAGGAATGAGAATCCAGAATACATGGGGGAGGAGACTTGGTTTGTGGGGAATTTCCTCTTCCTTGTCCCCTTGCTTGCTCTCTGTCAAATGCAGGTGGCTGGTGTGAGGGTCTCTTAAGGGGAGGGGCCTAACTTTCTCCCTAGCAGGAGTGGGGGGGGGTGTGGTGACCACCCCTCTGCCTGGGTTTGGCCTGGGGGGGATTTGGGCTCTGCTGGTCACACCCCTGCTGTTTACTAAGGCCTCTGTGCTGCTCCCTGAGGAAGGGCCCCGTGGGGGGTGGGGGGATGACCAGGACCCCCATCCCCCACCCTATTGTGATAGGGGGACACCTAGCCACTGCAGTTGGATGTCTCTTATTGTGGGAGAAGGGAACTGAGGAGACCCCCATTCCTGCTCTGAGCTAGGAGGAGGGGACCCCGCAATGCCTCTCCCTAGCAGGGCCCTTGTTCCTGGGAGTAACCGCAGGCTGGCTCTGTGAACGCCCAACCCAAACAATAGGCTGGTGTTTTGCCCTCCATCTCTGTGCCCAGCGAAGCCTTTTCCGGCCCTGGTGGGGGTGGGCTGCACTAGGGATAGGGCTTCAATATGTGTGTGGGGGCAGGGGGAGTGTGGGTCTGTCACCTGCCGTGCACAGCCCCCTCCCCGCACACCCACCCACCAGCTGTGACATATGAAAGGGCTGCCTGAATATTCAGGAAGATGGGGAGGGGGGGAAGCTCTGAGGAGTTGAGAGTGCTGGTCTCTCCCTCCCCCTGCCCCCCCACCCCAGCCTGCCTGCAATCTGTTCCCCAGCCTGCTCTGGGATTGGAAGGGGGGATGCGGAAGGGCAGGGATTTAATCTCCATGCATTTTTCTCTTCCTCAGACCCAGGGTGGGCAGGTGTCGCTCCCCCCCCCGCCCCCCGCCGAGGGCCTGGCGGGCAAAGGGTTTTGATTGAGGGCCGTATTTAGTCCTCTGTGCCTGGTCTTGGGTGGGCAGAGGCCTGCATGGGCTGGGGGGCTGCTGTGCCCGACACCCCAGTGCCTTATTCTCCAGCCCTTACACTGCTCTGTATTGTCTCCCGGAGGAAGGAGGCCCTTTTGTTGCAGTCGCAGGGCCTGGATGGTGGGAGCCGTGGTGACGTGTGTGGCTAGGTGAGCTCACGCTGCCTTAACCCTTTGCTTGCTGCTACAGGGCCCAGAGCCACAGGCGGCTGGCTGATGCTGGGCCCGCCCCGCCGGGCAGACACCAGCAGTGCCGGGTGGCCTTAGCAGGTGTCGCTGTCAGGCTTCCATTGTTGTGTGGTGCCACTGGAGCTGGAAAAGCCTCACGAGGGAATTGTCCTCTGGGCGCAGCCTCCAGCAGCAGGGCTCAGCGCCGATGTGACCCTCCAGGGCGTGTCCCTGTGCCCAGGGTGCTTGGCTAGTGCTGGCACCAGCAGTGGGCCACGCAGCTCAACAAAGCCTGGGCTGGCCAGCTCCTCTGGGAGAGGGTTGCCCACAGACATGGCCTCGGGGCCCAGAGGCTGAATCCAGGATGAGGAAGGGTCCCCTGAAGTGGTGTCATGGGGAACCCATCGGGGGGGGGGGGGGGTTAGGCCTCCTGCCCTGGGCATGGTGGGGTGAGGTGGCTCCTAGATCCAGGGTGTTTGGGCTTCCCCTGGCCCTACCCAGTGCTGCCACCACCTCCCCGGGGGCCCTTTGGCAGGGTCACCCTTCCTCTTTCTGTGGGGTCCCATGTCAAACACAATCTGACCTGATGTCTCCGGGGCCCCCAGGGATCCACCCTGGCTGGGGTGTGTAGGGGTGAGAGAACCTTCCCATTCAGGGCTCTCTGTTCCTTCAGCCCCCCAGAACAGGGTCTTCCACCCAGCTCCCCATGCCATCCCTGGCCCATAGCCCACCATGGGACCTGCTTCTGATCTGCCACAGAAGTCTGGCTTGGGGCAGCTCATTCACAAGATGCCCCCAAGGCCTCTCCCCTGCTGGCTGGTGGGGGAATTCCTTTCCCCTCCTAGAGCGGTGTGGCTGGAAGGGGAGGAGTGACAGAAGGGGGGGGGAGGGGGGAGGGTAGTGCATCCCTGTTTTGGCTGGGTTGGATACTAGGAGCCCTGTGTCACAGACACAGCCTGGTGACAAGGGAGGGAAGCCAGCCTGGGGGGAGGGGATCGTTTGGCTGAGCTTGCTGACCTGGAAGTAATGTGGGAGGACTTGGAGGCTGGGTTGCAGCCCAGGCAAGTGCTTCTGGACTAGGGGCTGGCGCTCTGCGCGGGCCCTGCTCTGTCGGGGGTGGGTGTTGCCAAGGCCATGGGAGGACAAGGAGTTAGTGGCTTGTGGTCTGCCGGCTTCCATCACTGTGCGGTGCCACTGGAGCTGGAAAAGTGAGAGGGAGTTACTCACTGGCAGCTAGAATTCAGCTGGCTCTGGGGTGAGGCTCAGCAGATCAGAGGAAGATCAGGTCCTGCCCCTGCTGGGTGTTACGGGGTGCAGGGCAGGATGGAGTTGCTGTCAGTAGGGTCAGGGCTGGATTGGCCAGCCTGGTGCTGTATGTGGAATGAGGGAGGGGGCCCAGCTGAGAACAGGTTCCCCTGTCCCTGCCCTTCTGTGTCACACACAAACAGCTTAGGCAGGGAGCCGCGTCATCTGCTTTGGAGCCAGGCCAGGGTGGCCCTGGTGGGGCAGTGCCAGGTTCAGAGTCCAGGGCCCTGCTGGGAACTACTTGCTTATCTTCTGCCCTGGCAATTCCGACTCCTGCCGTCCTGAGCTGGGAATGCGCGTGGTGCGCGTTCTGCGTGCCCCGGTGCTTCCTGCATTCCAGCGCTGAGGCCTGGCTGGGTTTGGGCTGGTTGTGGGGTGAGTCAGGACCCATCAGCGCTACAGGCCGGAACTGGGTGTAACCTGAGGAGCTGGGTACACGAGGACCCAGTGACAGCTCTCAGGTTCTGCCTGTGGGCTGGGGAGCTGTTGTGCTGGCTACTGCGTGGGTTCCCCCAGCTGAGACTGAGGGGCCCCAACAGGGCCCAGGACTGCGTGGACCCCTAATGAGCCGGTGGGTACCCCAAAGAGCCCCCAGTAAGCAAAGTACAGAGGGGAAACTGGGGCGCTGAGGAGTGGAGCTGGGAAATGAATCCTGACTCCGTGTGGAGCTGTGGCCCCTAGACCCCACTAGGGCAAAGCTGTTCTCATTACTCTCCCTTAAGTGTGGCTGAATGGGCCCAGACATCAGTCCACGGGCGGTCCGGCTGGGCTGCTGCTGAGAGATGTCCCAGGCACTGCAAGACCTCGTTTCTTGCTGGGGCAGGGATGCAGCCAGTGTTCCCAGTGAGTGGCCGCACCAGTGCCCAGCTTAGGAGAGAGTCCAAAGCTGCCTAGCTGATTAGCTGTGGGCACTCTGCTAGGTTTGCTAGGTGGTGCACATGCACATGACAAAATTTATTCTGCACATGGGTGGAAAAGATTAGAGGGAACACTGGCTGTGGCCTGTGCTAGCACAGCCCACCCCCAGAGGCCAGGGGGGCCTACAGCGACCAGGCCTGGAACACAGGTTCTTTGGCACACTGATGTCAACACAGGCAGCAGCGCCAGCGCCGGCACCAGGCGAGCCCTGACAGGATCCTGGCCCAGCTGCTCGGTGGCCATGTTCAAACCTGGTGATTTGGGCAGAGGCGGGGACTCCTGGCTGCTGAATTCCTGTGGTGGGGAGGCTGGGAAGGGAAGCACACTGGGCTCAGCTGTGTTGGGAGAGCGAGGGTGAGGTGGCTGGGCGTGGGTGCATGTCCCACCCCAGAGTCTGATCACACTGACCCATGGACTGTCTCATCCAGCTGCATCCCCTGATGCTCGTTCTACCCCTGCACTGATATGGAGCATGTCTGGCTGAGCCTCTCTAGCAGGCAGGGGAGGGGACCAGGGAGACTATGGCAGGAGCTAGTCCATTGTAGCTGCTGCCAAGGGAGGTGGGTATCTCTGTAACCCACAGCCCCCCTCCCTTGTTGTCTTGCTCCTTTGGGGGTGGGACCAGAGGCTTTGGAGACCCGTCTCTGCAAAGGGACAGAGGCTGGGGGAAGCTCCCTCTGCCCTGTGGCTGTCTCAGCGTAACTGGGGTCTTCTGGTCCTTTGCTCTCTCTGCCTTGCGCAGCCTGCAGAAAGCCCCTGACTCCCTCCCCTGGGGCAGCTGCTCCTCATCAGTCAAGACAGGTCACCGATGCAGAGCGATCTGGTGAACTGGCTGCACACCCAGTCTGTGTGAATTTGGCTGAATGTAAACCAAGAGCTCTGGGAACAAAGCACAGGCCAACCCTGCAGGATGGGTATCTGGCCTGGGAAGCAGCGACTCAAGTGCTGGAGGTGGGTCCCCAGTGAGATGCTGTGGCTTAAAGGGCTAACGTGCTCCTGGGGCTCAGAAAGGAGGGACTCTTGAGTAGGCGCAGAGAGGGGACTGTACCTCTGCTGGCCCTGGCGCGACTGCTGTTGGAATCCTGTGCCCAAGGCTCAAGCAGGGGGGTGATAAATTGGAGTGGGGTCAGAGAATGGTAAAGGGACCAGAAACCTGCCTCAGCCTGAGCTCTTTGGGCCTGTCACAACAGGGAGCGCCACAGAGGCGGTTAAGGGGTGACTTGACTAGTCAGGAGGAACCTAGAGGGGCCAAACGATTTACTCTTGGGCTCTTCGGCCTAGCACGGGTCGGACACGGCGCGACGGCTGGGAGCGGAAGCCAGGCGTAGTGTGTGGAAATAAGGCATCCGCTGGAGCGGGTTGCTGAGGGCTGGGCTGGATTCTCCAGCACTGGCGAGGCTGAGATGAAGCCAGGGCCCGTCTCAGAGCTGTGCTCTGGGGCAGGTCTCTGGCCGGCGCTGGCCCGAAGCTCACGCCCGCCGAGCCCAGTGGCCGTTCATTCCCTCGTGATTTCCTGCTGCACCAGTGCATTCTGGGACCATGGATTTCTAATAGGGAACAGGGTTCTCTGCCGTGGGCCCACGGCCCTGCCACGCTTGGGTGCACCACCCAGGTTAGAGGCTCCACACAGCAGCCTGGACTTCCCAAGTGGCTCTCACTCTCCAGCTCTGGCTTCTGGCCTAGCCGAGGGTGAGCCCTCCGGGGGAGCAGGGCAGTGGGGCCTAAGACCCACCTCAGGCCCCCATCAATGTGTTCTCTCATTTTCTCACCCCTGAGTGGACTGAGCTTTGGCCCGTGTGACGTGGAGGGGGCGTGTGACACGTCACCTTCAGAGTGGTGCACCTAACACAATTCATAGGGTGGAAGTAGGGCTCTGGAGTTCTGAGTGTGGGAGGGAGCTCAGGTCTGCAGCAGGGAGCTGGGGGTGCAGAAGTCTGAGGGCTCCAGCTGGGGGTGCAGGCCCTGGGGTGGGGCCATGGATGTGGGGCTCAGAGCTGGGACAAAGATTGGGAAGAAGGGTGTATGTGAGGGGGGGGGCCCTGAGGGATTTGGAATAGGGATGTTAAATATTGGTTAAATGAATAGTTGAGGCTAGTCGACTATTCTGTAGTCCCTGGGGGTGGGGCTGGCAGCCAGTGTGCTCCAGCCCCATTCCTGGGGAGCCCTTTGCTACCCCGTGCTGCTGCCTCTCTATCAGAGGCAGCTGCGTGGGGTGCCAGGTGGGAGCTGGCCCGTGAGGGGAACCAGTTTAAAAACCAGCTCCCCTAGTGGACTTCCCAAGTGGCTCTCACTCTCCAGCTCTGGCTTCTGGCCTAGCCAAGGGTGAGCCCTCCGGGGGAGCAGGGCAGTGGGGCCTAAGACCCACCTCAGGCCCCCATCAATGTGTTCTCTCATTTTCTCACCCCTGAGTGGACTGAGCTTTGGCCCGTGCGATGTGGAGGGGGCGTGTGTGCACCTAACACAATGCAGATCAGCAGCACAGGGTGACAGCAGCCCCTGCCCAGGGGCGTGGGGAGAATGGAGCTCCCAGACCCAACACAAGCCGGAACTGAGCCGGGCTGCCTGCCCGCCTAGCTCCTAATGCACTCTAACTGCAGAGCCGCAGTGGGGGGAGGTCCCGGACCCAGTGCAAGCTGGGACTGAGCCAGGCTGCTGGCCAGCCTGCTAAACAATGTACCGGGGGAGGGGAATGTGTGTAGCCTATAGCATTAACCTATAAGCTAATGGTTAATCGAATGCACTATTGCATCCCTAATTTGGAATGCAGGCGGGGGCTGCATATTGAGGTGCAGGAGGGGTGATGGCTCTGGGGTGGGTCCAGGAATGAGGGGGTGGGGTACAAGAGGGGGTTTGGGGAGGGGCTCTAGGCTGGGGTGCAGGAGGTGACTCTGGGGCGGGGACTTTGGGCTTGAGTTTACCTGGCTGGCTCCTGGTCAGCGGCTGCCTAGTGGGGCACTGCACCACGCCCTGGAACAGCCAGCAGGCCCTCCTGAGGGGGAGGGGGCACGAGGCTCCATGGCGTGTGGAGCCCTGTGGTCCCCCACCTAGGAACTGGACCTCCTGTCCCCGCTGGCCCAGCTGGGAGCAGCCCTGGTCAGAGAGAGGGGCAGCCGCAGCTGGAGCCGGTGGGGAGAGCTGCCTCCCCCTGGCCGAGGCAGCCTTGGGGCTCTCCTCCATTCCGGCCCTGAGCCTGGCATGGGGAGCCGCACAGCCTAGTGCAGCGGTTCCCAAACTTCTTGGCATCACGCCCCCTTTTTGATTTTTTTGAGACCCTCACGTGCACCCCCCCCCCCCCCCAATAGCAGCAAAACTTGTTGAGCAAATAAAAAAAAAGAGGGAACCTACCAGGGCCGAAAAACAAAAATAGCAGCAAACTCTTTAGGTGTTTGGGGGGGGGGGGGGGGGGGGACTGGGTTGCCTCGTGCCCCCCCCCAGAATTTCTTCATGCCCCCCAGGGGGCACATCCCCCAGTTAGGAAGCCCACGGCCTAGCGGGAACTAACCCCCCAGCCCGGCTGGTGCTGCCCTGAGCGTGGGGCGGGTGCAAAGTGGCTCCACAGGGATCTGGGACACATGCTGCCCAGCAGACTGGCATTTGAAATGTACATTTTTGGACTGTCCAACCCTGTTAAGAGCTGGCCCGAGCCCCCCCCCCCCACTAGGTGGAGGTGGGGGGGCTTGTTGCAGCTTCTCCTTGCCTAGTGTAGACAGGCCCTGCCAGCTGGTCTCCCAACAATACCCTGCCCTAGGGAGTTGGGGTCTCAAGGGGTTTGGGGTGCTGGCCCCGCAGATTGCGCTCTGCCTGTATTCTGCAAGCCAGGCTGCTCAGCCATGTGCAGTAGGTCTCTGTCAGCCACTGGTGCTGCCTTAACCCCTGGCCTCCATGCCCTGGGCCTCCAGCTGCCCCCACCACCTATTTGCTTGGTGCCCAGCTGCTGCCCTCACTCCTTGCACAGCTTGCTGCTCCGTGCAGCCTGGGCACTGAGCTCTGAGCAGGCCCTGCTGTGGGGGGGGGGGGGGGGTGGCAGCTTCTCCTGCAGGCCCACATCAGGGCTGGGCCAGCCCATTCCAGCTTGAGAGCTTCCTTTCCTATCTCCCCCCGGCTGAGGTTCACCTGATGCCCTGCTACCTTGGGGTCGGGAGGGAGGTGCCCAGTTCTTACCCAGTAGCATCATTCCAGACACCCACGTGCTGATTGGACCGCAGGCCCCAGCAGGCCCTGCTGCTCCTGGCCCCGAGCCATGGAGTGGTGTGGCGTGTCAGGGCCCGTGTCTGGGGGCCCTGCCCTGGAGTGAGTTTCAGGCCCAGCTCCTGCCAAGCAACTGGGTGTCTCCCATCACGTGCGCTTGTGCGGGCCCCAAAGTCTTGTGCCGGGGCTCCCTGGGCACTGACATGTGCTTCCTGTGGGATGGGGTAGCTGGCATCCATGGGGAGGCTGTGCTGGGAGGAGGGATGTAAAGGGTTAACCTTACTGGCACGCTGACTGGGGCAGCAGGTTAACCGGCAGTGTGGCAGGCTCCATGGGGCTGGGCCAGCAGCTCGGGAGTCCCGGTAACTGGTTACATATTATGTTTAACAGGTTCTCTTTTTAAGCAGGATTTTCCATCCGTCCCTAGCTTGGGGCGTTCTGGCTGGAGCGGTGGGGGCAGGGTGTTGTCGAGTGGGTCAGCGCGGGGGGCCTGGCAGTTTGGGTTCAGATACCGGCCTCTCTGCTCATCTCCCTCTTTCTCCGCCCGGGGCCTGGCCCAGTGCTGGGGGGAATGGAAGAGGCTGCTGCTTTCCCGGCTGGGCTCGGGCATGGTGGCCGGGCTGTGCCCATCCTGCCAGGTGTCCTGTTTCCAGCCAGTCCTGCTGTGCCTGCGTTGGGGGCCCTGGCCGGGCGGGGGGCTACTGGCTGGGCACCGCTGAACTGGTGCGGGTGATTTGGTCGGGAACGTCACACGGTCGCGTTCCCAGGGCCTGATTAGGTGAGTGCCTGAGTGTTCCCATCATGAATCTGGTGTGTCCTGGGCACAGGTGCTGTCAGTCTCCCTGTGACCAGGCAGCAGCTGGGCATGGATGCAGTTGGGTCTGCACCTCTCTCGGGGGCCTGGCAGTGTGTAGGTCAGCTGTGCTCACAGCCCTAGGAGCAGGGCCTTTCTCTGGCCCTGCTCCATGCGGCGCCAGCTCCTGGACAGGGTGGGGTGGGCAGCAGGGCTCTCGCCTGGCTGCAGTGGTGATGCCGTGGCTACTGGGTGAGCCAGGCTGTGGTCCTGCTTGCGGGTTAACGGATGACTTGTTCCCCGTGGGAATTGCTATTGGCCGAGGGGCTCACCTGCCTCCGGGACAGGCTGCAGAGAGCCACATTCAGCCTGGGAGTAGGGGGCGTGTATTCGCCCGCGCCGTGGCGGGTCTCCGCTGCTGGCCCATTGTCACAGCGAGGCTGGCACCTGCTCTTTCTGCCCTGACCTTAGGGAAACGAGCCAGGTGGTCCAGGAGCCTGGGCAATGCAGGTCCCTTCTGGCTCTGGAGCCTCCTCCCAGCTATGTGAGCCTGGTGGGGATCTGCAGGGAGCCCTGATGCCAGCCACTGGGGGCTGTGTCCCTGCCGCTCGATCTCCATGATAAAGGGACCAGAAACCTGCCTCAGCCTGAGCTCTTTGGGCCTGTCACAACAGGGAGCGTCACAGAGGCGGTTAAGGGGTGATTTGATTAGTCAGGAGGAACCTAGAGGGGCCAAACGATTTACTCTTGGGCTCTTCGGCCTAGCAAAGGTGGGACATGGCTGGGAGCGGAAGCCAGGCGCAGTGCGTGGAAGTAAGGCATCCGTGAGCGCAACTAGCCGCTGGAGCGGGTTGCTGAGGGCTGGGCTGGACTGTCCAGCACTGGCGAGGCTGAGATGAAGTCAGGGCCCGTCTGAGCTGTGCTCTAGGACTTGGCTGGGGCAGGTCTCTGGCTGGCGCTGGACTGAAGGTCACGCCCGCCGAGCCCAGTGGCCGTTCGTTCCCTCCGGATTCCTCCTGCTCCGGCGTTCTGGGACCCTGGCTCTCTGGAGGAGGCTGGGTGGCACCGTGCACTGGTCCCAGCCCCTGCTGCAGCCTGGCCTGCCCTGGGCACTGCAGATGAGCCAGTGTGCTGGGGCTTGGTGACAGACCCCGGGCCTCGGGTGGGGGGAGACGGTCTCTGCCACCCGGGAGCTGGGCAGGGCTGCGGCCCCAGTGCTCAGAGCAGCTCTGCCTGCCCCTTTGTCCCGTGGCAGAACCAGTGGTCGGAGCATGGGGTGAGGGCAGGGCCTGTCCCTGGGCTTCCCCCTCTGAGCAGCTGAAAGTGCGCTGCTCCCATCTGCACGCCTGGCAGGCGGGGGGGAGGGGCTGGCTCCCAGCTGTGCTTAGCCAAGATAAAGCCGGGCAGGCTCCTGGGGGGCGGGAGGCCTGGCGCCTGCCCAGCGCTGCCGTGTTCCCTGCGTGGCCTTGCCCAGATAAGCAGCTCAGGCAGCAGGGTGGGATTAGCTCACTGGCCTCCTCCACGGGACTGGTTGCGCCAGCATGGAGCCCCCGGCACAGGGAGGCAGCCACCTCTGGGGTGGGATGTGGCTGCTGCCCAGCTGTCTCTGGCAGAGTGGAGGAAGGCCCCAGTGGTAGGGGGCAGGGCAGAGACCCTTTTTTCTCTGCTGTTGGCAGCTTCACCCTGACTCCTTGGGGGCTGGTATCAGCCAGTCATCTGGGGGGCAGGAGATGGCCAGCGCGTTCCAGCCCCCCAGCTCTGTTGTGCCAGCCCCTCATGTTTTTTCCTGCCACTCACTCCCCCTGTGCCTGGGGGTGTAGCCATGTGGCTGTCCCAGACCTGTTCTTCCTCCCTGGGGCTGCTTTGCAGTGGGACCTTCCCCTCTCTGCCCATCCCAAACATCAGGAGCTACCTGGGAACCAGTGTGAGAGCCCCACGGCCTCCCTCTGTCCCAGCCCCGGGTCCCCCTCAGCTCTGCCAGGGCCCCTTAATCCCGGGCTGCTCTTTCCTCCCCTCAGTCCTGGCGCACAGCTCGAGCTGTGGGGCATGTGACGTGTAGCTCAGTGGGGCTCAGCCCTGCTAAGCCGGGGCCACGTAACTGCGCCTGGGGAGCTGGGGTGTCTGTCTGCACCCACACTCGCCCCCACCCCGTGCTGGGATCTGGCAGTTCCCAGCGTTGGATGCTGGAGGGGCAGGCGGGTGTCTGGGCCCGATGCCACAGGGGGCGTGGCTTCTCCGTGGCGGAGCCGCGAGTCCCGTGCGCAGCAGGGACTCCTCCATCAGGTGATGCTGACTCAGCTGTGTGGGCTGCTCCACCTGTTCACCAGAGGTGGGGGGCCCTCTCCCCGCTCAGGAATGCTCCCCCCCCGTGGGGGGAGGATCTGGTGTGCAAATCTCATGTTTCACATCCGTTCTGCATAGAAAACAGAGTCAGGAGGGCCCCTCTTCTCCTGCCCCTTTGGGTTTGCGGGAGGGAGAGGGGACAGGGGTCCGGTTGTGGCGCCTTGGACGTAAGTGGAAGCTCATTAATGAGCCTGGCAGGGCAGAGGGGAGAGGACCCCGGAGTCCTGGCTCCCAGCCCTCTGCTCCGGCCCATTGGTTTGCACTTCCCTGCCAGAGGGACCCCGGAGTCCTGGCTCCCAGGCTGCCCCGCTCAGAACAACGTGCCGATGCAGACGGGAGCAGAGGCCTTATTTGGGTGGCTGGTCAGTCCCGTTCCCTCCCGTGGGCGAGTCTGCACCCAGCTTGCTCCCCTCCCCCGGTAGCCACCTCTGGCAGGGTGACCACGGCCCCGTGGGACGCTGGGCTGTCTGGATTCTCTGCCGTGGCGAGCCCCCTCCCTGCTGCACTCCAGCCAGCCGCCCCCTGGACGGGGATGGGGCTTGTGGTGCTGGCTCCCTGGGAACTGCACCCCCAGGGAGGCGCCCCAGGCTCTGTCCTGAGAGTGCCTAGTGTGGGGCCGTGGGCTGACACCAGCTCTGCCGGGGCTGGGCCCAGGGCCAGGAGCAGCCAGCCTGGCCGGTTTCCCTTCCCCCGTAATTGCTCCTGCCTGGGGATCATGTTGCAGGAGGCGTGTGAGCACCCCAGCTTGGTGTGGGGGCGCCAGGAGGTGCCTGCCCTAGGAGTGCTCATGGCAGGGAGGGCAGAGGTTCCAGACAGGAGCCCCTCAGGGCCAAGGCTCTGAGGCCAGCAAGGGGGCACCCCAAAGTGCCCCAGATCAAGCTGATGCAAAGGGATTCTTCCTAGCAGCTCTGGGACTCTGGGGAAGGTTGGCTGCCAGTGCCCCCTGTCCTGCCCACTCTGCTGAGCTGGGTTAGAGGGTGCTGGCTAGGTCCTGTGTCGAGGACGGGGGCGGGGAGAGGGCAGGAAAGAACTTGGTGTCTTCAGCCCCGCTCCCCCGTCAATGGCTGGGATCTCTCCGTGTTCCCTGTAACTTTTCCCATCCCTTGGTAGAATGAGTGTTGTGTGCCCACTGTGGCGGGGAGGCATGGCCCATCACCTTCCTGTTGGCACATGCAACAAAATTCACGTGGCGGGAGTGGGGCCAAGGGGTTCTGAATGCGGAAGGAGACCCCGGGCTGTGGTGCAAGGGCTGTAGCTGGGCTCTGGGCTCTGGAGTGGGGCTGGGGATGAGGGGTTTGAGGTGCAGGGGTTGGGGGTGTGGGGAAGGGCTGGGCTGGGGTGCTCACAGCTGGGGGTTGGACTCGGCTTACCTGGGCTGCTCCCTGCAGGGGCCAGAGAGGAGGGATCCCTTGCCCCAGCAGCTCGGTGCTAGGGCTGGGGGGGCAGGGCTCCCCTCTGCCGGCACCTTCAGGGCTTGGGGAACTCGGCTCATGGCCCTCCCACGTTGAGCTCCAAGGTGGCAGCACCCGGAAGGTCAGACTGAGCTCATGTCTATGGGGAGCAGCAGTTGGGAGCACTGCCTGCTCCTCTCCCCTCCTCCCCCAGGAGCAGAGTGGGAGCTAGGCAAGTGCAGGGCCGGGGGTCTCCGCCTCTCCTGGGAGAGCTTGCTGCTGGGGTTTTGGTGGAGCTTACCTAGTGGTGGCTGGGGCAGTAGCTCCGCTGGCAGCGGCAGGGCTGAAACAGTCCAGTAATGTCCTAGCCCTCACACTGCCAGTGGAGATTCTCCCGAAGATGGGCCGGGTGGGGTGTGGGTTCCATCTCAGCCAGTCCGCAGCATTGCGCCATGTCTGTGCTCAGACGCTGTGTGCTGGGAGGGGTTGGGGCCATGCTGGGGAGGCAGGTGACATTGGGATGGGAGGTGTCTAGTTAGTGACGCCTGCCAGGGTGAACTGCGTGGGAGTGGGAGTGGGCTGGCACTGCAGGGGTTAATGGTGTGGTGGGGTGACAAGGGGGGTGAGAAATGGCAAAGATGGGCAGGGTGGGGTGTGGCCGGGGAGGGGGGGTTCTGAGCACTGTTCTGAGGGGGCGGCGGGTAGGGATGTAAAATCCCATTGAATCTGTTTAACTGGAGAAGTGCTTAAATGGTGGGCTGGAGCAGAGAGGAGCGGGCCCCTGGGGGCTGGAGCAGGCCCCTGGGGGCTGGAGCGGGCCCCCGCAAGGGTGATGCTAACGGGTTATCCATTCACATCCCCAGTGGGGTCACTGTTCCTGTAAGCTGAGCACTTGGTGGCCACTCAGGAGAGAGTCAAATGCTGCCTGGCTGATTAGCAGAGCACCCACAGCTGCCAGCAGGTTTCTACTGGTGGTGCACGTGCCTTGGTGCACATAACAAAATTTATTCTGCACATGGATGGAAAAATTAAAGGGACAGTTGATGGGGCTGGGGGATTCTGGGCTCTCAGGCAACAGCACAGCAGGGAGCCAAGGAGTCTGGGTGGGCTCCCGGTGAGACCCTGTCTGTCCCAGCTCCACGCCCAGGAGGCCGTGGTTGTGTGGTCCCAGCACAAACCAACCTGTTCCCTGGCACAGCCAGCTACTCCAGAGCCAGTGACTGCCTGGCTCCCATGGGACAGGGCCCTCGCCAGGCCATGGGTGCGGGGGTGGAGGAGGGGCTGGGCTGAGCAGCAGGAGACAGGAGCACAGCTGGGCCAGGAGAGCTGGAGGAGCTGGCACATGGGCGGGGATGGGACCCTTCCAGCTGAGATGGCATCACTCTGCCCCAGGGATGTGGGTGGCGTGTCCTAGCTGGGAGGTCAGGGAGTGGGAAGCTGGTGCAGCAGCCAGCCTGGGCCTGCCCTTGGGGATCTAGTGCCCCTCCCACTCTTCCCATCCTTGGGGCGGCAGTGTGGTCAGGCTGGTGCAGGGGGCTGGGCTGTCTGTTCAGTCTCTCCTGGCCAAAGACCCTGGTTTCCCTGCAGCTGGAGGGCTGGGTGGGTGGGAGGGTGCTGGGGGGGGGGGACCCTGGGGGGCTGCAGCAGGTGTTGGGATTGTTCCTGGTGGTTGTCTCATGCTGGCTGCTGTGCTCCTCCTTCCATGGGCAGTGATTCCTCCCCCTCCCCCCCGCATCCCGATGCACCTGTCTGTCTCTCCCCATGCCTGGGAACCGGGTGTTCTCCACCCTCCTCACCCGACGCCCTGGCAGCTCTGGGCTAGGGAGGCAGGGAAGCCATGGCCGTGGGAAGACGTGCCGGCCCCTGCTTCTCATACCCTAGGACGAGTCTGTACAGGTGCCATGGGGGAGGGAGGCAGCTCCGGTTTGGGAGCTGGGAGTCGGGGTGGGGGCCCAGCCTGCTGCTGTGAGGCCCCCCAGGGGCTGAGAGTCCCCGTCTCCAGCACTGACTGACGGAAACCCTGTTCCTTCTCCAGAGTCCCTGCTGGGGGAGTGGGGGCTCAGTGGGGTTGTGTGTGTGTGGGGGGGAGCAGGCCAATGGGAAGCAATGGCAATTCGGGGGCTATGAATGGGGAGGTGAGGACTGTTTTTTTGCGGGGGGCCAGTGCAGCGCTGTGGGTGGCTGGGCCGTGAGAGATGGGTGGGGCTGGGTGAGTGGGAGCCCCCCAGCTGCTGCTCAGCCCCTTCTCCTTGCAGAGAACGTGCCGGAGGAGCTGCGCGACCCCTTCTACACAGACCAGTACGAGCAGGAGCACATCAAGCCGCCTGTGACGCGCCTGCTGCTCTCCTCGGACATCTACTGCCGGGTGTGCCGCCAGGTGCTGCCCCCCGACGATGCGGCTGCACCCGCCCCCAAGGACAACACTGCCCTGCTGGCGCTGCTAGGGCGCCGGGGCCTGGCCCCCACCTACCAGGACAAGCCCGTCAAGGAGGCTGACCTGCTCCAGAAGCCCATCAAGATGGTAAGGGCCAGGAGTGGGGGTGGCCACCTTCCCGTGGCTGCTATAGGGGTGCATGTGCCAGGGCAACCATGGGGGGGCTTCCCGACCGCCCCTTGCCCGTGGGTGGCTCCGTGAGTGCTGATAAGTCCTTTTCAGGGGCCTTTCTCTGCAGCCTGGGGAGAGCGAGCCTGGGCTAGGGATGCCTGATGGTGCCAGGTGCCTGCACAGCGAGGGAGTCCGTGGGTGCCTGGAGGGGCCTTGGCTGGCCGCGGGCAGGAGGGCGGCTGGGGATGCTCCTGGCTGGGCATTGGAAGGTGGCTGGGGCAGGTGCTGCCGGGGCAGGGGGTGGAAGGGCGAGTGCCCCGTGCTGGGGAGAGAGCAGGCATCCCGGACTGGGCAGGCCTGCCCCTGCCCATCCTGCCTCCCTCTGGGACATGCGCTGGCATGGGGCAGGGCCTTTACAGGTTGGGAGCTCAGTTGGCACCTGAGGGTGGGGCACGGCCCCAGGACTGAGTGCTACCCCCATGTGCATGCTGCGGGGGGGCCCTCCCCTCTTCAGGATGGGCCAATAGTGGGTGTCCTGGTGCGAAAGGCAGGGGAGGGGGGTTAGCTGCAGCCTTGGGGTGGGTGAGGTGGGGGGCAGCTGTGAGCACAGGGATCCTGGCTGGGGCCTGAGGTGACGCTAACTGGGAGCTCTGGGAAGTCAGGCAGGCTCTGCCGGGAGCAGCTGCTGTCTGGGCTGGTTAAGTCGGGGGGGGGGGGGGGGTTTGCCAGCCTGCTTAAGCCCAGGGGTGACTGGGCGTCGCTGCTGCAGCCTGGAGATTACAGCCCTGCCCGTGTGGGGCGGTTGGGGGCCAGCGCTGCCTGCAGGTGCCTGATGGATTGGCTGCTGGGCTGGGGCTGGAGGGAGGCCGGGGCGTGCTATATAGAGAGCCAGGCTGGTTCAGAGCCCGGGGGAATCCATGCAGGGCACGGCCCGCTTCTCTGGCCACACGCAGCTCCAGGGGGGTCCCAGCCAGGCGGTGCAGGGCGGCCGGAGACCAGCAGTATCGGGGGGGGGGGGGGGGGCGGGGCCTTGGGCACCTATAGAAGAAGCCCTGCGTATCAGGGCTGCCCTGATCAATGGGGACACCCGGTCACTGCACCCCACGTGCCCCCCCGGCACGTCGTCGGGCTGCCCTGGGAGGCTGTGGGTGACGCTCAGCGGCAGCGCCGAGTTCTGACCCCACCCGCTGCCCGACACGGGGACGGATGCTCCAAACCTGCTGTGGGGGTGGGCGCCGCTGGGGGCTGGGCTCTGGGGCCGCTGGGCCCTCTTTGGCTTGGAGCCGATAATGGGGATTAGTCGCTCCACCGAGCTGGAAGGGGGGGTCCAGCTGGCTTGCTGCCAAGGGGAGCAGCATGGGGTCGATAGCCAGGCTGGCTGGGGAGGGAGGAGCCCGGCTGGGAGGTGGGGGATGGGCTGGAGGAGCCTTCTCAGTCCTGAGCCCGCTGGGGAAGGCCCTGGCCAGGGCTCCCTTGCCCTTGGGGCTGGGCTTCCTTGCTAGGGACGTGGGACCTGCAGCCTCCTTCCCCCAACACCAGCTCCAAGGGGCACAAATCTGCTGCGAGTCTCCCAGTCCTGCCTGGCTGAGGCTCTGGGCTGCAGGAGGGAGCATGGATTCCCCCAGCGCCCTGCCCCCGGTGCCCCCCATGCCCAGTCAGAGCCGTGCCAGGCTCCTGCTGCCATGGCTCTGTAATGCCCATCCCTAAATCCCACAGGGCTGGGGCGGGGGACAGGCTGCCCAGTGAGACCGCCCTGGTCTGTCCCCCCCCTTCTCCCCAGCGTGGCCCAGGCTCGAGGGGGTGTTGGCCTTGTGGGAGCTGGTCAGAGTCCTAGCCCAGGCCCTTCCTCTTCTCCGTGCTGGCCTGTCCCTCGTGGCTGATGCTGGCCAGTAACTGGCCCCTTGCTGGACAGGGGCTATTCCCGTCTTGCGGTTTTATGACCCTTGTGAGCTGCCACTGCTCACAGCAAGCATCTGGCTCCCTCTCTGACCCTCTGAGATCCTGTGGCAGGCAGTTCCGCAGGCTAACTGGGCCAAGCTCTTTCCTCCCGTCAGCCCCACACCTGGGGGAAGGGTGAGCACGTGTCTTCCCTGTCCCACTGCTCAGACTTCTCCCCTTAGGCCCGCGAACGCTGGGAGCCAGGTCAGTGGGTGTTTGCTGCTCTGCTGAAACACCGGCTTGCACAAAACAAAACATCTGGCTTGGCGAGTGCTCCTCGTGCCCTCCCCCCGACGCCCACGGTTCTGCCCTTGGCAGCGCCTTAGAGGCGACAGGCATAACGCCAGGCCTGGCTAATGGGCTTCTTCCCCTTGCTGGGGTTTCCGGGTAGGCTCTGTCTGACCCAGTTGCTCTCCAGCTGAGCTGAGCTGCCCGCTGTGTCTGGGGGCCACGCCGTCCGCCACGAGGGGAACCGGGGAGCTGGGGACTCTGGGCTTGGTGTGGGCCCTACCCTCGGGCCTCTCTAGCAGCTGGTGGGGGATGGGCTCATGTTAATGATTGGCAAGCGGCTGTGTTAGGCAACAGCCGGATGGGCTGTGGGAGAGCTGGGTGCTCCGGTGCCAGGGTCGGAGCTGCGCTAATCGGGTTAAGCATTAGCCACGCTGGGATGCCCGGGGATCCGTCCAGGGATAATTGGCTTGTGGGAGGATCCTATTACCCCTGTCCGGCTGGGACGCTGTTCTGGGGCGCGTGGGCTCCTCTGCCTGAGGTCTGTGGCAGTGGTGTGAACCCTGGGGCCCGGCACCTCCTCCCCCATAGGCCCAGTTGGCTAATCCAACTGCCCTGAGGTGCTGAGGGTTGGCCGGCCTGGCTGGGGCAGCACAGCCCCCCTGCCCTCAGCTCCACCCGCTGTGGGCTCTGCTTTCAGCATCCGCTCCTGAGACCATGGCCTCAGGTCCCCTGTGCTCCAGCGAGAGTGCAGGGGAGGCAGGGCGTGGTCAGTCCCCAGCCTTGACTCTCCTGCTCTGATCACAGGACCCCTCAGGGCTGGGACTGGAACCCAGGACATCCTGGTGCCAGTCTCCTGCTGTAACCTCTAGACCCTGCTCCCTCAGAGCTGCCATTGTCCTACCCTGCTTGTTGCAGGCTGCTGTGGCATGGGCTCCATGCAGGCCCTGCCCTGGCAGCGATGTCCATGTCTAGGCTGGCCCTGGCAGCACCCCCCCTCCCCCGGGGGCTCTAGTAGCTGCATAGGCCCAGTTGCTGGGGGCCATTAAACCTCTCGCTTTCCTGTCCTGAGCCTGCCTGACCCTTGGCACCGAGTTGTCAGAGGCTCCAGCTTCTCCGCAGGCACCTTGAGGTGGTGGGTATCCGTGGGGGCTCCCGGCCCTGGCTCTTGAGCACTTCTGCTGTTTGCTCCCCCTCGTGTCAGGGCCCGTCCTGCCCTCTGACTGTAGGGTGAGCTGTGAGAACTGCCCTTGCTGTGGAGAGTGGAGGCCTGGTACAGACACATTCAAACCCTGCTACAGGATTCGCTGGCCACATTGAGCCTGGGACATGCTAGTGTTGGGGCCAAGGGCTGCTTGTGGGGTTGGGGATCCCCCCCATAGATGCCCCTGGTGAGTGTAAAGTGGGGGGGGGTGGCAGTTGGATGGGGGGGTCTCTGGGCTGGGCCAGGCCATGGAGCTTAGGCGGTGAGGCCGTGAAGGGCAGGTGCTAGGCTGCACCTAGTGGGGAGAAGAGACCCCCCCAGGCCAAGGCACAGGGAGGGCAGGAGTGTGAGTACGGTGTCGTCTGGTCCCTTCTCCCTGCAGGGTGCGCACCTGGCAGTGATCGACTCCCTGATGATGGCCTTTGCTGTGGAAGCCACCCACACGCTGAGCGCCCCCCCTGGCACCAGCCTGGGTGACAGCTCCTGGGAGCAGAAGCTCCTCTTCTGGGTGGACACGGTATGATGGGGGCTCTTGGGGCTGTTAGGGGAACTGTGTGTGTGTGGTGGGGGGGGGGTCCTTGGCCCCTAATGCCCCCTAGCTGTATGGATGGTGGGGGCACCAGGGCACTGGTCTCAGTGGGTGTCCTCGTCTCGCTCCTGCTGCCCTAGAGACTTCAGACTCTGCCCCCCAGACTCCTGCTGAGCTGCCCTCTTCCATCAGCATTGGGGCAGGGGCTGTCTCCAGGCTTGGGGCCTCTCCCTGCCCCCAGTACCGACTAACCCTCCCTCCCTCCCACAGGTGAACCGCAAGCTGCAGGAGAGCACTGAGCGGGAGGGCTCGCAGCAGCCAGCGCCTGGCATGGGGGGCCAGGCCCAGCCCCCAGGAAGCGGCCCCAAGGTGGGTCTGTTGATCACTGCGCTGAGGTCATCGGGGGGGGGGCATGAGGGAGGTGTGCATGGGGCCCTTTCACTTGAAACAGGGTGAGTGGGGCAGGGCCACCGTGGCGGGTGGGGGGTGTGGTGGAGTCGTGGGAATTCCTGGGCTTTGGTGGCATGAACTCCCTCAGGGAGGGGCTGTGGCTGGTCCCCGGAGGCCATGGACGAAGCTCTCCCCGGGGAGACCTGTGCACTCCTGCACCACGGGGAGCGTCCACCCTCAGTCTGCTGCTAATACCCCTGTCGTGGCTGTGCTGTGTGTGTTGGGGGGCTCTGCCTTCTGGGGATAATGGCTCTACCTGCTGCCCCCAGGTGCCTCCCTCCCTCCCCATGCTTCCCCCTTCCGGGCAGCCATCCCTGGCTCCATGCCTGGGAGGGGAGGGGCCTCTCCATGCACCTGTCTGCCAGGCGGGACGGGAGTCCCTCTCCGCCCAGCTGGGCATGCACTCTGCCCTGGGGCAGCTGGTGTGACCCCTGCGTGGCTGCCTGCGGGCCCATGGAGGTTCGCTGTGTGACTCTTCTCTTCTGCGTCTCTCTCTCCTCCTTCCTGTGGCCTTTCTCCTTCCTCCTCGTCAGTGTCCCACCAGGTGGTACTGGAAACTGGTTCCTGTAAGTGGGTGGTTTATTTACTCTCCCCTCCCCTGAGCCGACTGACGGCCGGGGCCGTGTCCTGCCAGCGCTGCTGGGCAGATGGCTGTGGGTCTGCATGCCAGGAGACACCCCTGCCCCCGAGCAAAGGATGCTGGGGCCCAGGGCACTGTGGGAGGGGTGGCCCCTGCGTGTGGGGGGGGGGGGGGAAGGCTGCAGTGTCTTGTGGGAAGGATAGCTTCTGTATGTGTGTGGAGGGGAGGGGAATGGCAGGCCCCAGGGCATTGTGGGAAGGGTGGCCTGTGTGTGTGGGGAGGGGCAGGTGACAGGCCCCAGGGCAGTGTGGAGAAAATGGCCCCTATGTTTGTGGGGAAACTGGTGGCAGGCCCCGGGGCACCGTGGAGGGGTGTGTGTGTGTGTGTGGGGGGGGGTGGCCCCAGGGCACTGTAGGCATGTGTGGCTCCAGAGCCTTGTGGGAGGGTGCCTGCTGGGGGGGGGGGGGGAGGCATTTCTTGAGCTTGGCTTAGAGGCGGTGGGGCCTGGGTCCCCTGAATGCCATCCTGTCCCTCAGTCTTTATGGCCTGGGGGTGGTGACTCTTGTGGTCCAAGGGGTAACCAGGCTTAGAGCTGCCCCAGAGCGGAAGATGCCCCGTCAGACCACATTGTGGGGGGATCTCTGCTGGGGGAGGGGGTGCTAAACGCCAGCAGATTGTTGCGAATGCATCCCAGCATCCTTTGCTCACAAATTCCCCCTACCTGCCATGCACCCCTTCTTCCGTCTCTTAGCTTCTTACACACACAGAGCTGTGGCATCTGCCCTACTGAGCGGGGGTGGCGGGAGTGGGGGGGGGGGTGTATCCCCACCTGGTGGCTGGAAAGGAAGGGGTATGTGCCTGGCTCTTGCCAAGCCCAGGAGCCATGGGGGTTGTGGGGGGCAGATAAGGGTACATAGGACTGCCCAGCCTGTAACACCAAAACAGACCCTGTGCTCACACTTGGGAGTGTTTGGGTTCAGTAATGAGCTAAGAGACCCAGGAGTGGGGGAGTTAGACAGCCAATCAAAAGCAGCATGCTGGTCACATGACATTCCCCCCCCTTTGCTTGCTCTCATTTCCCCCCCCTTCCCCCAGGGGTGAGGGTCCCCAGTGCTCTGGGGTCCAGGCTGTGAGCAGGAGAGCAGGTTAGACCTAGGTTCAAGGGGTGCCCCCCAATCTGGTTGGACTATAGGAGGTGTCTGTGCAGGGACCCCGGCTGCATGTTAGGAGAGGGCAGGCCTGGGGCAGGCTCAAAGGCAGCGCATGTCTCCCCCCCCCTCCCCCGTCCCCCCCCAAAGGGTAGGGCTGTAGAGTGGCGGCTGGCCCCCTCCAGGCTGGCCAGACAGCAGCTCCGTCCCTGCGGCTCTCTCCAGCCGCTGCTGGGCCCCTGCATTGACGAGGCTTTCTCTTTCCTTTGCTGCTGCGCCCAGCATGCCATCGCGTTTTGTTTGAAGGAGTCGGGGAATAACCCTCCTGTGGTAACGTATCACTGAGTGCCTGCGCCCCTGCTGCGCGCCGGCCGGCCCCACGGGCCTCGCTCTGCTTCTGTGCCAGCCCGCCTGTGGGGCTGCTATTCCTCCTGCAACGCTCCTGCCCCCCCCACGTTCCACCCTCTGGCCCGGACAGTGGCCTCTGGGCCTGAGGGCTTGGCATGAGGGACAGGACATCACTTGCTCTGGGGCAATGGGGGCAGTTCCCCCACAACTTGGTTTGCACCCCTGACTTCTCACCGGTCTGCGCCGTGTCGCTCCCTGGCCCCCCCCCCCCCCGACTTCTCACCGGTCTGTGCCGTGTCGCTCCCCGCCCCCCCCCGACTTCTCACCGGTCTGTGCCGTGTCGCTCCCCGCCCCCCCCCCGACTTCTCACCGGTCTGTGCCGTGTCGCTCCCCGCCCCCCCCCCGACTTCTCACTGGTCTGTGCCGTGTCGCTCCCCGGCCCCCCTGACTTCTCAGGGTCCCAGTCACATCTAACAGTCTGTGCCAAGGCTGCTTGCCCCAAAGGCTGCCCCGGGAGCCGAAGGGCCTTTAGTGCAGGCTTAGTGTCGTGGTGCCACCTAGTGGCTGCAGCCCACCCAGTGACCAAGCAAGCGTGTCTCCCCAGTGGGGTCCTTCCTAGTTCTGAAGGACCTGGGTTTGATTCCCAAGGCTGCTTCTCTCCCTACCTCCCCCCCCCCCCCCCCCCCATCAGTTAGATATGGGATGGCTAAGCTGGGGACAGGCAGCCTTGCCTTTGACTAAATGTCCATCACCACCTCCACTGGGGGACTGAGAGCCCCGGGGACTTCCTGCCCTGTAAAGGAGCAGCACAGGATGGACTGCACCCCCCAACCTAGGTCAGAAGTGGGGGAGTCTGCTTCAGAGGTCCATGGGGCTGTAATGGAGCAGCCCCCCCCCTGCATAGTCTGGCACCTGGCCTGTTGGAGGAGGCAGGGGTTCGCCATGCAGGGTTGTTTGGGGGGGCTAGGAAGGTAAAACCAGTTCACTGGTTAAAGCTAAGTTTTAACCGACTAAGCAGGATCCCACTCCTGCCCCAGTGCTTGGGGGGATGGGAGGGGCAGCTGACTTTTGCTCCCGGCCCCAAGGTCGGGGGTGGAGGGGGAGCTGGCAGCGGCAGCTGTGGGGCTGGAGCAGCCCTCTGGCTGCAGGCGTCCGTCGTACTGGTGAACCTGGCTAGCTGTTCACATCCCTCTCCAGTCCCTGCCAGGGGCTCCTTGCAGGAGGAATAACAGGGCATCCCACGGCGGTTTTTTGCCCCCTTTCTCACGCTCCCGAGGCTGGCTGTATGTTGGCTGTGCACCCCCCGTAGCTGCTTGCTCCTGCTCGGCTCCGTGCGCCTGTGCCTGCGTCGGGCTCTGGCTGTCTCGTCTCCGTGCTTGTGTTGCTGTGACCTCAGGGCAGACGGGAGGGGGAGTCCTGCTTGCCCTGCTGCTGCCTCTCAGAGCAGGGGGGCCCGGTTCGTCTTTACTGCTTCCTCCGTCTGTGCCAGGCCTGGGGGCAATATGGCAGCCCTAGACTGAGGGGCGGGGCCATTGTGTTGAGCTGCTCCCAAACTCCTTCCTCCCCACAGTGGACAGGAAGTGCTGTGTCCTGGGGGGCCATCCCCAGGTCCCAGCTCATCCTGGCTGCTTTGCCCCACGGGACCCAGCCACAGCCCCCCTGCCTTGAGGGAGCCGCATCCCACCCAGCATGAAACCTGTTCCTGATGCCCCATGTTTGGGGGGCTGGGGATCTGTATTGGGATGAGTAGACCTTTCTCAGTGGGGTGCTGGGGGTCACTAGGTAGTTAGAGCCCTGGCCTCTGAGGGGTGGGCTGGCAGAGCAGAGCCTGTAGTGCCCCTGGCTGTGCTGTGGGGTGGGCCCCCCATCCTCCAGCTGTTCACCCCCTCCCCTGTCTCTGCTGTGGGCAGATCCGCTACCGGAAGGACAAGGTGCTGTCCAAACAGACGCCCTGCTTCCCATCTGTCATGGGCATGAAGGACCTGGCCAACGGGGGCGCCATCGCTGCCACCATCCACTATTACTGCCCCGATGTGGTGCGCCTGGAGGGTGAGTGCACATGTGGCGCTGCACTACAGGGGGGCTTCCAGGCGCTGGCGGGGTGGGAGCCGGGGGTTAGGGACCGGGGTGCCGGGTGGCGGGGTGGGAGCCAGGGATTGTGGGCGCCGGCGGGGTGGGAGCAGGGGGTTAGGGGCCGGGGTGCCGGGTGGCGGGGTGGGAGGCAGGGATTGCGGGCGCCGGCGGGGTGGGAGCAGGGGGTTAGGGGCCGGGGTGCCGGGTGGCGGGGTGGGAGGCAGGGATTGCGGGCGCCGGCGGGGTGGGAGCAGGGGGTTAGGGGCGCGGGCGCCGGCGGGGTGGGAGCTGGGGGTTAGGGACCGGGGTGCCGGGTGGCGGGGTGGGAGCCAGGGATTGCGGGTGCTGGCGGGGTGGGAGCCGGGGGTTAGGGACCGGGGTGCCGGGTGGCGGGGTGGGAGCCAGGGATTGCGGGCGCTGGCGGGGTGGGAGCCGGGGGTTAGGGACCGGGGTGCCGGGTGGCGGGGTGGGAGCCAGGGATTGCGGGTGCTGGCGGGGTGGGAGCCGGGGGTTAGGGACCGGGGTGCCGGGTGGCGGGGTGGGAGCCAGGGATTGCGGGCGCTGGCGGGGTGGGAGCCGAGGGTTAGGGGTGCTGGGTGGCGGGGTGGGAGCCGGGGATTGCGGGCGCTGGCGGGGTGGGAGCTGGGGGTTAGGGGTGCCGGGTGGCAGGGTGGGAGTCGGGGATTGCGGGCGCTGGCGGGGTGGGAGCCGAGGGTTAGGGGTGCTGGGTGGCGGGGTGGGAGCCGGGGATTGCGGGCGCTGGCGGGGTGGGAGCCGGGGGTTAGGGGTGCCGGGTGGCGGGGTGGGAGCCGGGGATTGCGGGCGCTGGTGGGGTGGGAGCTGGGGGTTAGGGGCCAGGGCTCCAGGGGGTGGGAGCCGGGTTGTATGCCGGAGGGCAGGGTGATGTTCCCTCTAATCTCCATTCACGTGCAGGGTGAATAAGGGTTTTTTATGTGCATGAAACCAGAAACCCAGCTGTGGGCGCTTGGCTAACTGGCTCTGCAGTGCTGGAATCGCTCAGCTTGCCGGGAACACTGCTGGGGGGGGGCGGGACCCAGGACGGCACTGACACCCTCTCCCTGCAGACGTGTGCCTGAAGGAGACCATGTCGGTGGCCGACAGCCTCTACAACCTGCAGCTCATCCAGGAGTTCTGCGCAGGGTACCTGGGGGGCTGCTGCCCCCTGGCGCTGGAGGACCTGCTCTACGTGCCTCCCGTGCTGAGGGTGAGTGGGGCAGGACCAAGGTGCCCCCAGCTCGTGGGCAGTGCCGTGTGCACAGGAGACTCCTGCGAGGGGACAGGCGCTGCCATGCCCCGCTGGAGGGAGCGTGTCCTGAGGAGCTGGGGGTGCTGGGGCATGTGGAGTGGGGTGGCTGTCAGGCTCGCCCAGGCAGGACACCCTTCCTGTCCCAGTGCAAGCTTTGGGGCTGGGTTCAGTGTTACCATGGAGTCCTGGGGGTGGGAGGCTCTGCCCAGCCCTGACTGCAGCTCCCCAGCCTGTGCCCCGCTCTCCACCCACGCAGAAGGGTGCGAATTAGCCTGCCCGAAGGAACAGCCCGGCCTGGCCCTAATGAGGCCTTGGCTGGTGCCTCCGGCTGCTCTAATTGGGGCTGTGCAGCCTGGCACGAAGGGCCCCTCTGGGCTGGGCCTGGGCCTGGCGCCCTGGAGTCGGTGCCTTGCTTGGGGAGAGGGGTGAACGCTGATCCCTGGGGCGGGGTGGTGGCTGGGGAGCCCCCCTACTCTGGCTAGGGGGCACTCGAGGGGGCGTCCCATTGCCCCTGTGGAGCATGTTAGCAGCAGTTCTGCCTCCCCTGCAGATCAACATCGGGGTGTTCCTGGCTGAGCTCTTCCTGTGCTTCGAGGTGCTCAAGCCGGGCTTCGTGCGCCCCAAGGAGCCGGGGAGACTCAAAGGTACCGGGGCCCCTCAGTCCCATGCGGGGGGAGGGGGGGAGTTCTTCTCCTACAGCCAGACCCCTGGGGCAAAGCTGCCTCCGACCTCTCCTGCTGGCACTGGACTCCGGTGCAGGGGAGTCAGGGGGCCCTGCCTGAGAGGGGCAGATCTTCTGTGCTGGACCCCAGACGGGGCTGTCATGCTGGCTGGCTGCTGCCGGGGTGTGTCGGGGAGGGGGGGGCACTGCAACCGCCAGCCACGGGGGACTCCCCCTTCCAAGGCCAGGGTGGGGGAGGAGTGGGAGTGGAGCATTCTGGGAGCTGGCTCAGCCCAGCCCCAGAACAAAGGCCCCTGTGTCGGCAAAGCCCTTTGAAGGACCTTGGCAGCTGTTCAGGTCGGGGCTGGCAGTGTGGCCGGGGCGGGCGCTGGCCGTGCCCATCCCACCGGAGGTGGCTGGGGAGAGACTCATGCTCCCTGCCTGCCTTCCAGATCTGCCTGTGATGAGCGACTGCCTGACACCCAGCAGTGGCAACAGCAACAGGTGAGTCAGCAGCCTGGCACGGCAGCAGCCAGCCAGCCAGTGCCGGATCAGGTCTGCTCAGTGCTGGGCGCTCTCCCAACAGTCTGGCCCCAGAGAGGCAGTAGGAGGCGCTCTCTCCGGGTAACCCCTGACTGGGAGCGCCAGGTCTCTCCCTTTGGCGACTCTTCCATGAAGCTGGCAGGTGGGGGCCCTCAGCTGGGGCCTGGAGAAGAGGTATCTGGGAGCCTGACCCCTCTTTCTCCCCTGGGGGGCTGGAGTCTGCAGCTGGGATATTGCTTCCAAGCCCTGGTGGGGATGATGCAGTCGCCATGGCTCACCTGCCAGCTTACAGTGCCTGGGCAGAGCAGCTCTGAGCCACTAGCAGGCCCCTGCAGCCACTGTATCGATAGAGGGATCACATCCTCCTCTGCCTGGGAAGAGAAACATTCAGCAGGAATGTGAGATGTGGCTCCCCCCCCCAAACGGCCCATCCCTGCCCAGCAATTGGATTTTTAAAGAATTAAGGGTTTGGGGTTTTTTCCCCTTCAGCCTGGGTCTCTGCAGAACAGGATTTTGGCCAAAAACAGCTGGTGGAGTCCCTGGCAGAGCCTCCCAGAGCTGGGGATAGGACCCAGGAGTGAGCATTGTTGCTCTAACCACTAGTCCCCACTCCATTCCAGGCCCTGGGGATAGGACCCAGGAGTCAGCATTGTTGCTCTAACCACTAGTCCCCACTCCATTCCAGGCCCTGGGGATAGGACCCAGGAGTCCTGGCTCATGAATTGTGCTTCTCCCTGCCATGCTGAGCAGAGCCTCCTTCCGTGAGCTTCCTGCCAAGGCAGAGCTTGAATGAAATGAATTTGTAAAATCCAGCCTGAGTCTGGCTGGCTTGTGCCCCGACCCACTACCCCTGCCAGGCGGGGACCCAGGTAGAGCTCCCCCTGGTGGACGCCTGAGGGTGACCTCCTCAGAGCAGTGGGCAGGCCTCCCTGCGTCCTGTACCTGGTGGAGCCATCCCCTCTGGGCCCAGGTGGTGCTGAGCTGGGGGGCGGGGGAAGAAGCATGTTCTCATGTGCTCCAGCCTCACCTGTCTGTCTCTGTCTGTCTCTCTTGCAGCGGTTCCCCCGTGTTCAGCTTCCTCCTGCCAGGCGGGCAGCCGCAGTCCCCGCTCAGAGGTTCGCTAGGGGACGTGCCCTGCTACTGGTGGGGTGGTGGGTTCAGTCCTGGTCTGACCTGAGCTGGGGGCTCGGGCCCCTGACTGATGCCTGCTGTCTGTGGGGGTCCCCGGCTAGGTGCACAAACAACCATAGGAAAACCGGGGGGTCCCCCAGCTTGGTCTGGTCCTGAACCCTTCAGGGTGGCATCCAGGCCCCTGTGCACTTAAGGGTGTAGACGGGCATTGTAGTGCCTCAGCCCAGATTCCTGTGGACCTGCTCCCTGCACCAAACCATCCTGGAGGGGGCTGGGCAGCTCCTGACTCATGCGGGGGGGCTCTGTTCCTGTGGGGGATGGATGGATGGTTCTGGGCTGGCTAGTGTGGGTGGATCTGAGCATCTTGGCTGGCTAGCAGGATAGGGGCCTGGATGTTGGAGTGGACCTGAGCTATTCTCAGAGGTCTCTGTGGGGCGCTCCGGGCTGTTGGAGCAGGGGCTGCTGGGAGGTTCTGGGAGGTTGTGACCAGATCTCTGTGCCCCAGGCTCCATGCACCACTCTACCTCAATGTCCCATGTGGAAGGCGGATTTGGCAAAGCCTGGAGCAAGAAACAGCTGAGGTGAGGCTGAGTGGGGCTGGGAAGGGGGTGGGGTGCATCACACGTGTGGGGGCTGGTCCCTGCTGGGGGCAGGGGCTCTGTGGTTCCAGGGATCTGTGCCCCTGGGTGTGGAGATTTGGGGGTTGGGCTATGGGGGAGGCGGGGCCTTCCCTCAGCTCTAGACAGAGGCCATAGCGGGCTGGAGGGGGGTGGGGTGGGGGGGGCTGGCTTGTTGCTCCATAGCCAGATACTAGCCCCCTGCTGTGCTCTGTGCAGGGGGCAGGGCCATTCCCCTCTAGGGTGGGCATGGTAGGGGGCGGGCTCTGTCCCTGCCCAGCCCCTTACCCCTCCTCTCCCTGCAGCCACCCGCTGTCGCAGGCTGTGTCCTTCAGCATCCCCTTTGGGCTGGACAGCGATGTGGACATCGTGATGGGGAACCCAGTGGGCATGCTGCGCTCTGTCAGCTCAGACAGCCTGGCGCCCGCCCACCTGGCTCGCTCCCCCGGCCCGCCCCCCGAGGACAAGGCCCCCAATGGGCTGGTGGCGCCGCACCGGACGGCGCACAAAGTGGCGCTGTCGGCCAAGGGGATTGCGGCGCACGAGGGGCCCCCCGTGGAGAACGGGCTGGCGGACGGCTACCCCGACCTGCCCACCATCGAGGAGGCCCTGCAGATCATCCACAGCAGCGAGCGCCTGCACCCTGAGGGGGCGGCCGACGGCTTCTACCTGCATTCGCCAGAGCCGCCCAAGCCCCCCCGGCTGGCGGAGCCCACGCCACCGCTGGCTGTCTACCGCTTCCACAGCGGGCCCCCCAACGGGCGTGCCGAGGGCCCCACTCCCCCCGGGGATGGCAGCCTGGACTCAGATGCTGAGGACCCCGCCCGCCCGCCTGGCACCAAGGACGACACCTCCTCGGGCCTCAGCTCCCTGAGCTCCCAGCCGGACAGTGCCGGCTCCTCGGGGGCTGGCGTGCGCATGACCAGCTTCGCTGAGCGCAAGAAGAAGCTGGCAGCCCCTGAGGGCAAGGCCTCGCAGAGGAGCGCCAGCGAGAGCTCCGAGGGGGGCGCTGCGCCCCCTGAGGACAGCCCCGGCCGCAGCCCTGCCCTGAGCTCCGAGATGAACCAGCTGGGTGCCCGGCTGGAGGAGAAGCGGCGTGCCATCGAGGCTCAGAAGAAGCGCATCGAGGCCATCTTTGCCAAGCACCGCCAGCGCCTGGGCAAGAGCGCCTTCCTGCAGCTCAAGCGGCGGGAGGGCGAGGAGGAGGAGGAGGGGGATGGGGAGGGGGAGGCCAAGCTGTCGCTGGAGGAGCGGCTGGCCCGGCTGGAGGCAGAGGAGGAGGGGGGCAGCCCGCGGGCGCCGGCTGAGGATGACGATGGGCAGGGCCAGGGCCGCCCGGAGAAGCAGGTGACGTTTTCACCGGAGATCAAGGGGGCCCCCCTGGACGAGAACCTGGGCGATTACAACCGGGCCGTGGCCAAGCTGAACACGGCGCTGAGCTCCCTGCAGCTGGACATGCAGCGCCTGAGCCAGCAGCAGCAGCAGCTGATCCAGGAGAAGAAACCCAGCCAGGCCTGGGTCATCCCGGCCCCCAAGGGCCCCGGCCCGCGGGCCAGCCGGGAGTTTGTGCCGCCCCGCTCCGTGGAGCTCTCGTCGTCCTCCCCCTCCCCCTCGCCCTCCCGCAAGCCCCCCGTCCCGGCGGCGCCCCGCTCACCCCAGCCGACCCCCAAGAAGGCTGCCCCCGCCCCCCCCAAGAGTCCCAAGCACGCCCGGCCCGTGGAGCTGAAGCTGCCGCCCCTGACGCGGGTGCTGACTCCTCCCCACAACGTGGACACCCTGCCCCACCGGCGCAAGTTCTCCCCCAGCCAGGTGCCCATGCAGACCCGCTCCTCCATCCACTTCTCTGAGGAGTCCCCTGGGGCGGAGCAGCCGCCCGAGTCCCCGGAGCTGGAGAGCCAGGGCAACCTGCGGCCCGCGGCGCCTCAGGGCGGGGCAGGCAGCGCCCGGGTGTCCGGCGATGGCACCAGCGACGTGTCCTCGCCAGGCGAGCGGCGCAGCAGCCTCATCGAGATCCCGCTGTCCAGCCTGCAGGCGGAGGAGGGCGACGGGGACGACTCGCTTGAGGAATCACTGGACATCGAGGGGCGGTCTGGCCTTGGCTTCTTCTTCAAGGTGAGCGCTGGGCAGGCCCCTCCCCCCCATGGGAGCTGCCTGCCAGGGCAGAGCCGGTCTCGGCCACAACCTGTCCAGTCCCAGAGCCCCTGGCTCTAGAGTTGGGGGCTGGGAATGGCACATGGGGGCTGTCTCTGCAGCTATGGGAACAGCTGGTTCTGGTTCTCCCCGCCCCCCAGCTCCTTCATGTAGGGAAATCCTGGGGCTGCCTCCCCTGGTGCACCCTCCATCCCCGTGGGCTCAGCACCCCCGGGAGCTCCTCCTCCAGAGCCTGAGGCCTGCTGCGTGGCCTTCGCTGAGGCTGGGCCGCCTGGGTCCCAAGGAGCCATGGGAGCAGCGCTAGGGGTGGTCAGCTCAGTTGAGGCTGGGGCAGGGTTCTGGGCAGTTGGATAGTGTCGTGCTGGGGCTGTGGGGCGCTGCAGGGCTGCCTAGGACTCCTCTCGTGCCTCAGGAGGAGCTTAGCAGGCTCCGATACTGGTCTGGGTGGCACCGCCGCTGTTACAGGAGCCCGGCTGGCTGGTGCTTGCCCTGCGCAGGCTTTCTCCCTCCCTCGGAAGCAGCAGCTTGGTCATGAGCTTTTGGGGGCCCCTGGGGGTTCTGCGTGCTGGAGCCGTGCATCCCGCCCTTTGCCCTGGCCCGTTTACCGGCTCTGGTCTTGCCAGGGGGATGAGAAGGCAGAGGACGAGATGGCCCAGAAGCGGGCCACTCTGCTGGAGCGCCAGCAGCGGCGCATTGAGGAGGCGCGACAGCGGAAGCAGTGGCTAGAGGCTGAGAAGGAGCAGAAGGAGGAGGCAGCCAGGTGGGGATTGGGGGGGGCGGTGTGGGGAAGGAGCCCATGTTGGGTGGTACCTCGGTGGGCAGAGGCAGGTGCCTGGGGGAGGACATGACTGGGCTGCATCAGGGTGGTGCCTGGCCACAGAAGGATGGGCTCGGGTCTGCGGGCACCCCAGGAAGTGGGGGGGGGGAGCCCCCAGCAGGGTGGTGCCTGGTCACAGGGGGATGGGCTCAGGTCTGCAGGCACCCCAGGGAGTGGGGGGGAGCCCCCAGCAGGGTGGTGCCTGGCCAGAGGGATGAGCTCAGGTCTGCAGGCACCCCAGGGAGTGGGGGGGGGGAGCCCCCAGCAGGGTGGTGCCTGGTCACAGGGGGATGGGCTCAGGTCTGCAGGCACCCCAGGGAGTGGGGGGGAGAGCCCCCCAGCAGGGCGGTGCTGGGGCAGAGCCCAGCCCCTCACGGCCACCCTCCCTGTGCCAGGCTGCTGGCGGAGGAGCGCCCGCGGGCGGAGGAGGAGGCGAGCCCGCGGCGCGGGGACTTCACGCGCCAGGAGTACATGCGGCGCCATCAGCTGAAGCTCATGGAGGACCTGGACAAGGTGCTGCGGCAGAAGCCGACCACAGTGCGGGCCCTCAAGAAGGGGCGGCCCAAGACCGTGTTCTGCGACGACTCAGCCCTGGCCCGCAGCCCGGTCAAGGGGCTCCTTGGTACGGTGGGGCAGAGGGCGGGGGGCAGAGGCCCATGCAGCAACCCCTTGTCCAGTTGAGGCCCGTGCAGCGGAGCACCCAGGAACGGGGTCTGGCTGGCCCTGGGGATGTCGTGGGCGCCGTCTGACTGAGCTCTCTCCCCCAGGCTCCAGGCTCAGCAAGGTCTACTCCCAGTCCACTCTGTCCCTCTCCACCGTGGCCAATGACCCTGGGAACTCGCTGACCATCAAGAGACCCTCCAGGTAAGGGGGGCTGGGCAGTAACCCCCGCTTCTCCCCCTTTGGATGCTGGCACTGCAGAGGGCAGGGCTGGGGGAAGGCGACATGGTCCCCATGGGAGCCCCAGATGGGCTGGGACCCATCCTCCCTGTTGGGGTAAAGTCTCCTGAGGGGCAGCGAGGGAAGGTTTTGGGGGTAACTCCCATGGTGCTGAGGAGGGTGGGGTCTGACTTGCACTCAAACCCCTGCCTGGCTCTGACTGCCTCCCTGCCCCACAGAGCCGCCTCCCCCTCCGGCCTGATGTCCCCCAGCCGCCTACTGGGCAGCCAGAGCCGGGAGCGGGACTGGGAGAACGCATCAACTGCCTCGTCGCCTGCCTCTGTGCCTGAGTACACGGGTGAGACCCCTTCTGCTGCCCCGCCCCCCCAGCCCAGAGTACACGGGTGAGACCCCCTCCCCCTGGCCCAGAGTACACGGGTGAGACCCCCTCTGCTGCCCTGCCCCCTCCGGCCCAGAGTACATGGGTGAGACCCCCTCCCCCCTGGCCCAGAGAACACGGGTGAGACCCCCTCTGCTGCCCTGCCCCCCCCCCCGCCCAGAGTACACTGGTGAGACCCCCCTCTGCTGCCCCTCCCCCCCGGCCCAGAGTACACGGGTGAGATTCCCCCCCCCCCCCCCCGGCCCAGAGTACATGGGTGAGATCCCCCCTGCTGCCCTGCCCCCCCCCCAGCCCAGAGTACATGGGTGAGATCCCTCCACTGTCACTCCTCCAGCCCCGAGTACACAGGCAGGACCCCGGCCCTGCTCTTCCCCACCAGCCTTCATCCCCAAGTAAAGGGGCGAGACCCCGGCCCTGCCTCCCTGCCAGAGAACCAGGCCTGCAGTGGGAGAAGAAACCCTTGGCTGTGCTTCACCCTATGATCCTGCCCAGCCAAGACAGGCTTTGGTGGAGACCCGGCCCCTCCCCAGGGCCTGACCCCTGTAACCTGGCTGAGGGGGACCAAGCATTGTCAAGCAGGCCTTAGTCACCTGGCCCCAGCCGGGGGAATTCCCCAGGCCAGCCCACAGCAAGGACTGGTGAAGCTGAGCCTGGCCAAGCCCCCCCGGTTCAGCCCTGCTCCTAGCCCCCCTCTTGCCTGTTCCCCCACTGGGCTCTGCACTCGCACCTCAGCAGAAAGGTCAGGGGATTCCTGGCACGCGTGTCCCATGCTGTCATGTCACATCCTCCAAGGACCAGCTGAAATTGAGCCCTTTTCAGTGGCCCACTTGGCTCTGTGCTATTCACCACTGTCTAGCCTGCCCCAGTCCTCACCTGCTGCAGAATACAGGGAAACCGAGGTACAGTGTAACACCCTGCCCCAGCCCTGGGCCCCGCTGAGGATACCATGTGCTGCCAGGGCTGATCCCTTGTCCAGCGGGGCCCCGGTAAGGGCCCCGTCCCTGGATCCAGCTCTAACCCCCACTCCTCTGGCAGGGCCCAAGCTGTACAAAGAGCCGAGTGCCAAGTCCAACAAGCACATCATCCACAACGCGCTGTCCCACTGCTGCCTGGCTGGCCGGGTCAATGAGCCCCATAAGAACAAGATCCTGGAGGTGAGTGTGGGTGGGGGTGGGGGGGAAGCTGCCTGGGATGGGCCAGAGGCCCTAGCACTAGCACTGTGGGCACCAAATGGGGCTGAGTCTAACCCCTTCCCCTCCTCCCCTTCCCCCAGGAGATGGAGAAGAGCAAGGCCCATCACTTCTTGATCCTGTTCCGAGACTCCAGCTGCCAGTTCCGGGCGCTGTACACGCCAGCAGAGGAGACAGAGGAGCTGACGCGTCTCACGGGCTACGGCCCCCGCACCATCAGCTGGGCCATGATCGAGGGCATCTACAAGTACAACTCAGACCGCAAGCGCTTCACCCAGATCCCCACCAAGACCATGTCCATGAGCGTGGACGCCATCACCATCCAGGGCCACTTCTGGCAGACCAAGAAGCCGGGCACCCCTAAGAAGCCAGGCACCCCTAAGTAACCCCTCGGGGCAGGGAGCCCAAACCTCTGAGCTTCTCCGTAGCAGGATGTTCTGTGCCCGAGGGGCTGAGCCTGAACTGCCCAATCCTTTAAGCAGCTATGGGGTCAAAGGGCACAGAGGCCCTGCCCCCACCCTCTGAGGGGAGGGGCTGGCTACCCTGGCCCCCAACCATCTGAATGTCAGACCCTGCCCCCAGGGTGGGTCTCGGCCAGGGGCCTGGCCCCCTGGCCGTGTATATTATACATAACTATACAGAGATTGAGCTATTTAAATGATTTTGCAATGATTTGTATATAAAGTGAATTGCATTTGATAAACAAGTGGGGGTTGGTGGGGGGCTGTCTGTCCGTCAGGGTGTCTGTCTCTCCATGTCTTGTCTCTTTTGTATCTTCTGAGCTTCTGCCACAGTTGAATTGTCAGACTCCTGCCCCAGCAGCAGGGGTGCTGGGCTCAGGTCGGGCCCTGGGGGTGGGGTGGGAAGGGAGCTGGCCTCTGGGGGACTGAGGCAGCTGGGTTATAAGCCCTGGCAGCTTCCACAGGGAGCAGGACTCCCACTGCCCACTTGGGGTGCCAGAGGAGGCCAGGGTGGTCTCTCTGCCCCCCCACCCCTGCTGCCTTGCTGATGGAGGGTAGAGCCTGTTGCCTCCATGCCCAGGGGGCACCTGACAATGCCACTGAATAAAGTAACTTAAAGGAGCTTCTGCCTGTGCCTGGTTCCTTGGAAGAGCAGGAGGGGCGGAGTGTCAGCAGCAACCCTGGGAATCAGGACCCCAGGCTGCAGCACAGGCTGGTTTCACTGAATCCCAAATGGCATTTGCCCCTGTGGTTTTGATGGACAAGCTGAGCCCCAGCCCCACAGGTGCAGGGGAGAGAGGGGCAGGGCACTTGGCCTGCTGTGACTGCCCCCTTGTGCATGCACATTACCCTCCTGCAGGCCTGGCCCATGCCCAGCCTGTTTAACTTGAACACTCTCCCCAGCAGGGGCAGCCAGAGCGCCTGGCCCCTACCCTGGGCCGGCTTGTTTGCATGGCCAGGCAGGCACAGCTCCCTTGTCCAGGGGCGCCCGGAGCTGGCCCTGTCCCCTCCCCAAGCACAGAGAGCCCAGCCAGGGTGAGAGAAACCGCTTTATGGTAAAACACCATGTCCCAAGCAGCAGCCCAGTGCCTCTGCCCCCCACCCTCCAGCAGGCAGGGCCCTCCCCAGCCAGGACTAGCTGCAGCAGGGCCCAGCCCTGGCCCCCCAGGGCTCTGCCTGCACCTTCCCTCCCTGCTGCCCAAGCCTGGCTCCCAGAGTGCTTGAGGGGGGAGGGGCTCACAGGACCCCAAGCCCAGCACCAGTTGGCATCACCCCCAGGCCTGTGCACTGCAGGGGGGGGGCAGCAATGGAAGAGCCCTGCAGAGCTGACTCCACCCCCTCCATGGTGCCCAGCAGGCAGGGTCCTCCCCTTCCTGCCCCCACAGCCAGGGCCTTATGGCTCCTGCACTCGGGCAGGGGGGACATGGCTCCAGCCAGCCCCATGGGGATGGGCCCTCACCCCCAGCTCTAGGTCTAGGACACAGCTCAGCAGCCTGGGCCTAGGCCACACCCTCTGCCCATGGTCCAGGTGTGAAACAGGATCCAGAGTAGCCACAAGCTGCTGCCCACTCCAGCATGGGGCCCAGGCTCCTCAGTCGGCCTTCAGCCCCCCGAAGACAGCCGAGGGGACGCTCTGCTGCTCCAGCTGCACCTCTGCAAGGAGAAGCAGGGGGGTCAGTGCTGGGCCAATGGCCGAGGGAGGCCCAGCTCTGCCTTGCCCAGTGGGCAGTGCCCTAGCCCCTTACCATCGGGTTCATTCTCCTCGCTCCCAGTCCCCTCCTCCTCCTCCTCGTCAATGTCGATCTCGTCAGGGTTTGCCTGCCTGGAGAGCGCGGCCAGCTCGCTGCGGGACACGTCACTCCTGCCAAGACACCGCAGGCAGGGGGTAAGCAAGGGACCAGGCCCCTCTACTATCACCCCGGAGCCAGGGAGGAGGCCTGAGGGCAGCTGCTCCGGATACAGTTCTGGGTCCCCACCGTTCCTGCCCCCATCCAGCCACTGCTCCCCAGGGTGCCAGCCCCAGCCAGTGGCGAATGGGGCAGGGCAGGAGGGGTTACAGGCAGTGCTCCCCACTGTGTCATGTCCATGTACACAACGAGTTTTGCTGGTGCACCAATAAGGAGGGGCTGGACGCCGCCATCTACCCAGCGCTTTTCTGCACAAGGACCTCTTGCACCAAAGGGATCCAAAGGGGATATGCAAATGAGCGCTCCATTTGCATTTCCTCTTGCAGTCTAGGTGTAGCCTTAGGGGGCGGGGCCCATACTCACCTGCAGGCACTGCCTCCTGAACTCTCATTGGCCGGGAACTGCAGCCAATGGGAGCTATGGGGACAGCTTCCTGCCGCTCTAGAGCTGCCCAGAACACAGGGGCTTTATGGGCTGCCGTCTCAAACCCCTGCTGCTAGGGCCAGAGCAGCGCACCCCCTCCCCAGCCCCAGCCGCACTGTGCGTGCAGCCTCGAGCCCCTCAGCCAGCCTCCTGCAACTTAGAGAACCCAGGTACAGGGCTGAACCAAGCCCCAGCACGCAGTGAGGCCAGCTGCATGCTGGGATGTGTAGTTCCACCAGCTGCCCTGTGTGCACAGACCTGACAAAGAGGATCTTCTCCTTGGCCCGGGGCTTGTCCCGCTCTGCCTCAGCTGCCAGCTGCTCCGCCCGCTGCTCCAGCAGCTTCATGTCATCCATGCCACTCTGCCCCGGCGCCAGGTCTGACACTGGAACCAGACAGCGGAGTGAGCGCCCGGAGCCCGAGGGGGCAGCTGCCCCCCAGACTCCCACCACAGGGGCCGGGGGCTGCTCACCAGTGCCTGTAGCGTTGCTAGAGACCTTGAGCATCTGCGAGGCCATGAAGTTGACCTGGGTGTTGTAAGTGGCCTGGACACTGCGTTTGATGCGCAGCATCTCCCGGATCGTGTCCTCGTTCCCATGCCGGATCTCAAAGTCCTTCCACGTCTGCCAGAAGGAGCCTGTGGTCTGGGAGAGGGGTGAGTCAGTCTTGGGGTGCCCACGCCATCACCCCAAGCCCTCCCTTCAATAACCGCTCCCTGACAGGCCTCAGCCCCACCTCGCCCAGAGACCGTCTTCCCCATGGCAAGCCTTGGGCTCAAGCTGTTACAGGACCCTTCCAAGTCCACGGGCTGCAAGAGACACCCGGCCCCTAGAGAGCCAGGCTTTGGGATGCAGCAGCTGTGCCAGAGCGGGGCCGTGGGCAGACACCCATTGATATCACAGCAAACCCACTCAGCCAGGGCTCCAGGTCCCTGCAGGCAAAGCAAGGCCCCCCCAACCCAGCACTGGTCAGATTGGCAGGCGCTATGGTGGGGAACCTGGGGGCCCATGGCCAGCACCACTGCATCCCCCTCACAGCGGGAGAGCCCAAGGCCCCGGCCCCAGGAGTGAGGGTGGCCCTGGTCCATCTCCCAGCTTCCTCCAAGGCAACTGAGCCTCCAGCAGGGCCCAGGAGGGACGTTAACATGAGATCAATCAACTAACTGAACAGTCAATGGAATTTTGTTTCTGCTTTGAAATGTACCAGAGGGGACTCCCGCGCCCTTCAAAGCCTGAAACGCTGCGTGGAGCCTGGGCCAGCAGGGCCCTTGCGAGGCCCCAGGCAGAGTTCCCAGCCGGCCCCAGGCTCCATGCGCAGTTACCGCTTTGAACTGTACAAATTGTACATGTCTGGGGTGGAACGCCACCGCCACGTCCCTGCCCCCTCCCACGGGGCTGGGGGAAGCAGCTGTTAAGCCGGCCCCCCCCAGCACCCCGCCTCTTCCCCCTCTTATCAGAGGCAGCAAGTGGGGGGGAAGCGACTAGTCAACTAGTCACTTACTTCCCTGGGAACAACCCCACCCCGGGCCTCTGTAGCCCTGTCCCCAGGTTCACCCTGGGCCCTCACCCGGGGGTCGCAGATTTGCGAGCAGTAGGAGTAGATGGCCCGGGCCCGGTCAATCTCGCCCAACTTGCACTCCATGTCGGCAAAGCGCTGGCACATCTCCCGGGCATGTTCGTCCGACAGCACCTGGTGGTGAGAATGAGAGAGAGAGAGAGAGCCCCATAACCCACCGACCCCCACTGCTGAACTGCACCCCCCATTACCGCACTGCACCCCCCACCGACCCGTCATAGCACTGCATCCCCCACCGCTGGCCCCAGCTGCCCACCGACCCCCACTGCTGCCCTGTGCCCCCATTACCTCCATCGCTGCACTGCATCCCCCACCGCTGGCCCCAGCTGCCCACCGACCCCCACTGCTGCACTGTGCCCCCATTACCTCCGTCGCTGCACTGTGCCCCCCACCACTGCGCTGCGCTCCCCCACTGACCCATCATTGCACTGCATCCCCCACCGACCCCTCATTGCACTGCATCCCCCACCGCTGGTCCCAGCTTCCCACCGACCCCCACCACTGCACTGCGCCCCCCACTACTGCCCAGCCTCCTCCCCATGTCCCCACCGCTGGCCCCAGGTGCCCATTTCCCTCCCCCTGCCCTGAGAGGAGCACAGAGCACTCCTTTGCAGGGTGATGATCAACGCTCCCCTGAAGGCCCTGCGAGGGGGAGGCAGGACGCCATGCAGCCCAGACCCCCATGTGCTGCCTGCAGGCTGGTGCTCTGGCACAGGAGGCTGGAGGGGTTTGCGCTACTGACTGACGGGAGGGGACCCAGGCCAGCCCAACACACTGGCACGGAGGGGTGGGGCACTGCTCCAGGCCCACGTAAGGGGACCTCCGCCAGCCCTGCTCCCTCACCTCAATGGCCTTCTCATAGATGCTGCGGGTGTGGGTGACTCCGTAGATCTCAGCCGCCCGCTTGATGTAGATGTTGTACATCTCGTATTGCTCGGAGGGCTGCACGGCCCGCGTGGCCCGCTCGTACACCGCCATGGCGTGGCGCGCCAGCCCGAACTCCTCCTCCAGCTTGGCGTACAACAGGTAGATGGCTGCGGGGACAGGGCGTGTCAGGGGCTCCGGCACAGGGACACCAGGAATCTCTTCCCAACCCCCCAGAGGTAAAGCTGGGTCGTGAGTGGGGGGAGGGGCATCTGGGGGGGGAAGGGGCAGCTCCCAGAGGAGTGACCCTGCCACTATGGTCTCAGGCCCTGTGCCATGCAGCAGAACATGCCCCAGGCCACGTGGAGCAGTGGGGCTGGGCTCCCCCTTCAGCAGCCCAGCGGGGGCGGGGGGAGCCGTGGCGGCTGACGGCGGGAAGCCAGGCCACGTACTCTTGGCGTATTTCTGGGGGCAGCCGTCCAGCGCCTGCTCGAAGAGGTCGCGGGCGCGCTCCAGCTTCCTGCCGCCGTAGCGGTCGATGAACTTGGTCAGGTAGGTGTTCCAGATGTCGTACACGTTGGGCCAGCGGAACAGGGAGATGCCCCTCTCGTAGGCCTGCCGAGGGAGGAGGGGTGAGCGCGGCTGCCTGGCCCCCTCCAGAGCCCTCCTGCCTGGTGGCATCTGCTCCGGAGGGTCCCCCCGCAGTCACAGCTCCCCCCAGTCTGCACATTAACCCTTAATTCCCATGGCGCCAGCTCATAGCCCCCCCCACCCCCGCTGGGCGCACACCTGCTAAGCCAATGAGGGGCTCTGTCAGCCAGTACCCCCCAGTGCCCAGCTAAGCCCCCCACCTTGAAGCTCTCCTCGAAGTAGGTGTGTTCCTCCAGGAACAGGGCGTAGTTGATGATGATCTGCGGCGTGGCGATGCGCAGGTCCAGGATGCGGTCGTACACGGCCTTGGTGGACTAGGGAGGGCAGCAGTATTAGGTGGATTCCAGTGGGGCTGGCAAGCAGGGACCCAGAGGCAACCCCTGCAACCCCACTGAGAGCAGCAAGGGCCCAGCTCCGCAGCCGCCTCGGGGCCTGGCAGGTGGGCATCCTCACCTTGAAGGTGCCCAGACTCTCTTCCAGGTCCGCCAGCATGGACCAGACCTTGAGGGACTTATACACGCGGCTCTGGACGGGCTCCGAGGAGTCGAAGTACTCGGCCTTCTTGGCGGGGATGGCGGTGGCTTTCTGTGGGGCAGGAGGGGAAGTGCTCAGGGCTCATGGCCAGCAGCACACGGGGCCGGCAGGGCCATTCAAGAACTCAACGGCCCCAGCAGCTGCCATGTGGGCAGCTCCCCACCGTCACTCAATCAGCAGCAGAGAACAGCCCCCACTCAAACCTCTAGGCCCCTGCCCTCCCAGGGCTGGAGTGGAGCCCCCGAGTCCTGGTTCCTGCTCCCGCCCAATTCTAACCACCAGGCCCCTCTGCTCCTCCCCGAGCTGGGAGTGGAACCCACGGGTCTGGGCCTTAACTTCGAGATGTTTGTCTCTCCTCCCCCCCCAGGACTCTCCAGCTGCCGAAGGAGGGGCTGCCTGGTGTCGTCCTTGCACCCACGTTGCCGCCCCAGGGCTCACCCGGAGGATGCGCAGGGCCTGGTCGTAGTTCTCATGGCGCAGCTCCATCTCCCCGTACTCGCACCACACGCCGGCCAGGTCGTCCACCTGCTTGAAGTTCACCTTGGTGGCCTTCTCAAAGATGGTCCTGGCCTGAGCAGCCAGAGGGATGCGGAATCAGAGGGAAGCTGCTCCCCACTTGGCCCATCCTCACCCAGCCAACCCCCCCCCCCCGCTCCCCCCTTAGCTCCAGCAAAGGCTCAGACACGCCCGCAGCTGGGCAGACGCCCTTTCCCCCTTGCAGCCTCTCTGCCCTGGTGCATTCACAGGGGCTCTGGCGCTGCTCCTGCCACTTTAACCCCCAGTAGCCACCACTGCCCTGGGTGACACTCCTGCCCCCCACTCCAGACGGGCCCAGGGAGAGCAGCAGCTTCCCCTGGCTGCCTCACTCCCCTCCACTCACGTCCTCGATCTGCCCGTTGTCCTCGTAGAACCTGGCGAAGGAGACCCAGAGCGTGTGCGTCTTGCCGGTGGCCTTGAAGGGGTCCACAGTCTGCACGGCCTCAGTGTAGGTGTTGATGATCTGGGGGCAGGCGGCGCCCGGGTCAGGCCCACAGGAGGAGAGGGGCACGCTCTGCCCTTTGCCACCACAGCAGGGTCCACGCAGCCCCTCCCGCGCTCCCCGAGGCCCTCTGGGAGGGGGGGGGGTGTCCGCGCTCCCCGAGGCCCTCTGGGAGGGGGGGGGGTGTCCGCGCTCCCCGGGGCCCTCTAGGAGGGGTGTGTGTGTGTGTCCGCGCTCCCCGGGGCCCTCTGGGTGTGGGTGTGTGTGTGTGTGTGTGTGTCCACGCTCCCCGGGGCCCTCTAGGAGGGTGTGTGTGTGTGTGTGTGTGTCCGCGCTCCCCGGGGCCCTCGGGGGGGGGGGGTGTCCGCGCTCCCCGGGGCCCTCTAGGAGGGGGGTGTGTGTGTGTCCGCGCTCCCCGGGGCCCTCTAGGAGGGGGGTGTGTGTGTGTCCGCGCTCCCCGGGGCCCTCTAGGAGGGGGTGTGTGTGTGTGTGTGTCCGCGCTCCCCGGGGCCCTCTAGGAGGGGGTGTGTGTGTGTGTGTGTCCGCGCTCCCCGGGGCCCTCGGGGGGGGGGGGGGGGGTGTCTGCGCTCCCCGGGGCCCTCTGGGGGTGTGTGTGTGTGTGGGTGTGTTTTTCAGGCTCCCTTTACTCCTCGGTGGGACAGGCCAGTCTCCCGGAGCCCACTCATGAGGAAAAGGACTGAGACCCGCCCACACCAGTCACCAGATGGAGCTGCTTTGTCATTCCCAGCCAGGACTGGAACTGGAGTCCCAAGCCTTGCCCCTGCCCTGCCCCCGCAGCCTGGACTGGAACCAGACACACTCCACCCCCTGCGGCCAGATGGGAACCGGTGCCGGAAGCCCATCCCCCGCCCTCGGCTGCTCTAATGCTCTGGACACTTCCTCCAAGTCCAGCCAGCTCCCTGCTGCCCCTCCTCAGGCAGCCAGAGGCCAGGGCCAGATGGGACCAAGCAGGACTATTCTGGGAGCCAGCCGGTGCCCCGGGGCCCAGGCAGCAGCAGGGTGCTGGCTGCTCGAGAGCGGTGGTGCGGCCCAGCTCTCTGCACCTGCCTCCCCACAGCAGCACAGCCCCACCAAGGCAGCGGGAGCTCCAGGCCTAACACCCAGGAGAGGGGCCTCCCCACCTGTCCCAGGGGATGCAAAGGGCTGCCGGGGCCAGACAGAGCCTGCACAAAGGGGTTGGCTCCAGCTTGGCTGGGCTCTGGGCTCTAACCTGCAGTGCACCAGGCTGCCCTCCAGCCTCCCCATCCGGCCCCGCGGTGCCTAGTACTCCCGGCTGGCCCGACAGCGCTGGGGCTGAGGTGCAGGAAGCCTGGGGGCTGTCGTGCTGGGACTCACTCCACGGAGCACACAGGCTGCCGCAGGGTGCAGGGCCCTGGCTCACACCCCTTCAGCCTCCCCCCTCTCACAGCCAGGGCAAGAGGGACGGAGCAACGCTCCCCTAGGCAGAGAGAGTGGGGAGCGCGTGGCACTGCAGGGAATGGAACCCAGGTGCCCGACTCACCCGGACCTCTCGGCCTCCGCCTGGGGCTTTGCCCGGCCAGGCTGGGCTGTTCACGTGCTCTCAATGTGCCCCGAGCGATGAACCGTGCTGCACGGTCCCGTGCCCCCAGCCCACCACACCGCCGTCCAGCAGCCCCGTGCAGCATGGATTAGCAGGGGAGATTCGCCCCGCCCCAGAGACGGCCATCTCTCTGTGCCAGGCAAAGGGCCTTTGTCCCTCCCCACCTCAGAGGTGCCTGCATGTGCCCCTCAGCCCTCCGCCCACTCCCCACTGCCCTGGGCTGGCACTGGGATGAGAAAGCAGAGCCCCAAGGTGAGTGGGGGTCAGGGGGATGGGCTGTCCCTACCTCTCGGGGCTTGCCCTCATAGAGCTTCACACGCTTGTGCCACTCGTGAACATTGTGGGGGTTCTGGCGCAGCAGCACGCTGTTGAGCAGCAGGGGGCGGCGTGCGATCAGCTGCTCAAAGCGAGCCAGGCGCAGTTCCAGGTCCACGTCATCTGCAGTGGGGAGAGGCAGGGGCAGATCAGCTCCTGCGCCACGTCCCTCCCCACAAAGAACCGCCCAGGGCAGCTCAGCAGGGTCTCCCCTCCCTGCTGTGGGCTACGAACCTGCCCTGGTCTGACCTGCCTCAGGCCCTCTGCCACCAGCCCTGGGCTGGACCTGAGTGCAAGGACACTGCAGCTCTTCGAGCCAGCAGGCTGTACCGGGGGGCGCAGGAAGGGGCTGAATAGTCCTCCCATTTCTAGCCCCCCTTATTAGAGCGTGCCCGGGCTGGGCGCAAGGCCACACCCCTCCAGACGCAGCTGGCAGGGAATGCCAAGGGGACCCGCCCCACTTATGCAGGACTGAAGCAGCGACACGAGCCAGGAGCCCCGGGACCCCGGTTTAAAGCTCCTGAGCCCACTAGGCTCCCAGAGCCGAGACACCCCGGAGTCCCGAGGCCCAGCAGAGTCTCCCCGTTCTAAGCAGTCACTTGAGCCTCCCGTAAAGAGCAATGCGCTGCCAGAGGCCAAATGCAGCTCTGGTGTAAGGGGTGTAACCGCAGACGTCAGCATTACCCCTTTGCCCCCCAGCTCCGCCTGCCAGGCCCAGGCTGGCTGATCCCTGCCCTGCGCCCGTGACAGCAGTGCTGCTGGCACCCGCAGGCTAGGCCCAGCCCCCCTTACCCTCCTCCTCCTGCCCCAGCTCCGAGGTGGTCTCCATCTTGGCTGCGATCATGCTCTCCTCGAACTGGGCGTAGCTGTCGAACACCTGGGTGAAGTCCCGCACCGTCATCACCGTCTGGATGGCCTCCTCGTACACATCCCGGGCCTGAGACACATGGCACCGTGAGCAGGGCCCAGGCTCCCTGCTCCTGCCCCACCAAGCGACCCCCAGCCAGTCCCCACGAGAGAAACGGGAGTAACTGAGAGAGCTTGGAGCCCTGGGCCTGGTGCAAAACAAAGGTGTGAACCAGTCAACCACCTGTTAGAGACACTCACAGGTTCGCTGTCTGGCCCGTGGACTTGGAAGGTTACTCCCCCCCCCCACGCCGCCCTCCGACACTAGCTAGCACTTCCCTCCCCCCACACACACTCTAGCTAACACATCCCCTCTACATTCAGCGTTCCCTTATCCTGCCTTCCTAACGCTGGAGGTGGCTCTATCCCTGGGGCAGCCTGTATTGGCTGTCTAGCTGCTCGTGGGACTCGAACCCACCACCCTGCGCTCCCCAGACGAATACCCTATCCCCTAAGCCACATCAACTCTTGCACAAAGTGAATTTGACAGTACAATAAACAAACATTTTGTCCAAAATACCAGGAACAGGAAAGGGAACAAACAGGTGTCACGAAGCACGTGGCCAACGGGACAGCAGAAATTCTCAGTGCTGAGCAAGCTGCCCCTTGCCCCAAGCTCTCATGTGTTAGACTCCTAGGAGATGCTAGGACTGTGTCTTCAGGGCTATTGCTTGGCTGTGCCCGTCACCAAACCAGCCTTGGTCTTGCTTTGCAAGTACCAGTGAGCGAGGGCTGCTGAATTCGCCCGTTGCGCGACCTGCTAGTGCCGATAACACTGGAGCTCTAAGAACAATCGCACTGAGCAGCGTATCAGCAACGCTCCGCTCGTCCATGCTGTTCCCTAGCCACGTGGCAGCACCACGCAGAGGACGATTAGATGCTGTGGCACTAGGAGCCTCAGAAACGCTGACTGATGAAAGCAGACTGACACTCGGGCACGGAATGGCACAGCCATTAGCTGAACGCAGGGGGGCTCAGCTGGATTGGGCCTGGATCCTGGGGTTACTCTCCATACTGCTGGAAAATGCATCATGGCTCATCAGCAGCCACGTAGCGTCCTGTGCGCTGTTTAACCCTCTGCTCTATTGTACCGCAGAGGCGGGCACGCTCAGACCCAGGGCAGCAATCCCTCCACAGATGTGTCTTGGGCTGCTTCACCAAGTAGGCAAACAGGAGTTACCCCAGTGCCTGAGGGAGAGGGGAAACCGAGCTGCTCTCCAAGTTGGGGGGGTGAACTCAGCCAGCCAGCACCACTGCTGGCCTGGACAACTCCCCCCCGCACCAAGCACTCTGCAGCCAAGGAAGCTGGAGGGGTTGGGGGAGGTCTGTGACGAGTTCCCCCAGCCTGCTTCCCTTCCCCTTCCCCACAGCCTGACCTGGGCTCTGCAGTCATCCCCCAGCACCTCCCTCAGTTCAGGATTCAGTTCCAACATCACCCGCCAGCTTCAAAACCTCGCCAAGATTCAGCTTGACTGACCCCATCTCCCCCACCTTCTCGCCACCAAGTATCCAGCACCAGCTGCCTTGCAGCCCTTATGGCTGCTGCTGCTAGGGAGAGAGCCTTCTCCCACGCAGCTCCTGGATCCTCCTCCTCTCTCCCGCTCTACCCCACCTTGTATCATTAGCCCTTCAGCTCCGGATTCAGTAACCTGTTGGGAATCCACATGGCTTCCCCTGAAGCTTTAACCCCTGTACCCACCAGACCAGGGTTAAACACAAGCTGTCCCTTGCAGCAGCTACCACCGCTCCCAGAACAGACAGTGCCCAGCCCCCAAAGCACCTTCTCAAAGTGCCCACTGCGGATGTAGTAGTCAGCCAGGGAACACCAGAGCTTGCCCAGCTGGTCAGTGAAGCGAGTGAGGCCTCCGCGGATAATGGCCCCAACATTGAGGGACTTCACCTTGTCGGGATTTTGGGAGATGAGGTCACACAGCTCGTGCCACAGCTGTGGGAGAGAGGAGACATCAGGCAGCCTAGCAGGACTCCACAGGCCACTCAGCACCCACTGGGGCCCACCTCGCTGCTCCCCCAGGACTCCTGCACCCACGAGGGAGCACAGCCCATAACGGCTACTCCAGTTCCTGCCCTGGGCTTGGCTCGCTCATCTTTGCCCATTCCCTCCGCTTGTCAGCGCCCTGGGGCCCAGTGCCCACTGGTACATTCCGCAACGCGAGACACCCTGCGCGGGGCAGTGCTGGGGAACTAGCAAGGAGGCTGGGGCGCAAACTGTCCTTAAGGGGCGTGGCAAGGGGAGCTACAAGCAATGGGGGGGAGGGGGGGTGACCGGCATCCGCAAGCAAGCCCTGCCCCGGCAGCCTGGCCACTCACCTGGTAGTTGGATTTCCCCTCCTTGGAGACAAACCTCTCGTCATTGACGATGACAGCAAGGCGGAGAGCGGCCTCGTCCAGCCGGTCGATGGAGCGCAGGTATTCTATGTATTCCTCTGCGTTCTCGGGGCTCAGCTGCAGCACACACAGCAGCAATGAACATGCCTGGCAGCCAAGCGCCCCCACCCCGGGTCCTAGCCCTCGAGCTGGGACATCTGCACAGATGCTAAGAGAATCATTGCCACTAGGCAGATACAATTCCAGCATTTCCAGGGACGTTCAACCCTCCCTCCCGTGCTTTAGCAGGGTAACCTGCTCTCAGAAGCACCCTCCCCATCTCCAAGCACTCCAGTTTACTAGCCGCTCCCCCCCCCGCAGGGAACCAGGGCACAGAGAGGGGAAGTGATGTGCTACTGGGGCAGGGAACCAGTGGAAGGACAGTGCAGAACTTCGGTAGCTAACCTGAGAGTGGCAGAAAGGCTCTAGTCCCGGCTCTGCCACAGTCTCCCTGCACCACCCCAGCCAGGTCACTTAGCCTCCCAGCGGGACTGTCCAAGCCAGCCCCTCAAATCCCCACTGCGAATGCACCGTGTGCTTGTGGGCGGGATCAGGGCTGGATTTTGACCCTATGAGGAGCAGCAGATCCGAGGCCTTTGCTCCAATTTGCAGATGCACAGAGCAGAAACAGGAAAACCCCGAGGAGGCTGTTCAAAGGGGAACAGGGAGGCTGGCGCCCTCACCTTGAGGTACCTGCGGTAGACTCGCACGGCCGTCTCAGGCAGGGGGTACAAGCGCACGAACTTCAGGTAGAGGGGCCAGATGCGATGGTGCTGCGTGATGGGCAGCGCCCGGAGTGCTCGGTCAAAGGTCCTGCGTGTGCGGGTGATCCGGCACTGATCCATGAGGAACTGGCAGTAATCCAGCCAGATCCGGGGCATCTGCCAGTGCAAGAGGCAGGATTGGTTACCAGGGCAGGGCCACAGGTGGGAACCTCACCTGGGATTTAGATTTCCCCTGCTTCTTGTTTGTTTCATTCTGATTGGGCAGGAGGGGATCCTCAAGAGAACCTACAGAGCCTTGTGGCTTGAAGTTGCTGGTTCCAACCCAGGCGAAGGCCAGAAGTGACAGAGCCACCAGTGGGATTGGTTCCCCTGGGCCTGTGACCCCTGCATCCACCAGACCAGCCACCCGGGGTTAAACACCAGCTGCCCCTCGCAGCGGGAGCCTTTGCCAGCAGCTAGCAGGAAATGAGTTTGCTGAGTCCAAGGCTGATTCTTGCTGCTCCCCCAGCACACAGGTAAGCTGAGCACGAGGCCTGGGCAGTGCTGACGCATGCTGGCTAGTGATGGCCTGGGGGAGCTGGCCCTGCAGCTGCCCAAGCTATACCTGTTCTGAAGATACACATGGGACTCAAAGCAAGCAGGCAAGGATCTAAGGCAGTGGTCACCAACCAGTCCATTGGGATCTACTGGTAGATCTTGGAGCCTCTGATAGGTGATCTTGACTGGTTTGTCCAAGAAACTGTCAACTGCAGCACTTCAGCTGCTCCTCGCCCCACTGCTGCGCACCTCCCTTTGCCTTGGAGCGGTTTCCCTCTCACACTCTGTATTCTGCCTCCACAGAATGGGGGGGGGGGGGTGAGGGGCACAACAGGATTTGGGATGGAGAGAGTTTGCTGGCTGCCTTTGAGAGTGGTGCAGGGCCAGTGCAGGAGTGAGCCTGCCTTTAGCCTCACTGCACCACCACACCTGTGGTAGTCAGTGTCTAGCTGAAGCCTGCATCCTGAATCCCTGTCATGGTCATGTACTCCCTCCTGCACCCAACCCCTGCCCCAGGCTCAGCTCAAAGCCCTTCTCACACTCCAAATCCCTTAGCCCAAGACCAAAGCCTGCACCCCAACCCTCTGCCCCTGCCTGATGACAGTGAGGGAGGGAGAATGGAGTGAGCAGGGACAGGGCTTTGCAGAAGGGGCATGAAGGAGGTGAGACAAAGATATTTGAGTTTGGGGTAGATCCAAAGTGATCTCATCCTTTAAAAGGTTGGAGACCACGGATCTAAGGTGTGTAGGTTCCATGGCTGGGTGATCTGGGGGGGGGGGGGGGGGGGGAGGAGAGCCAGGGTCTGAGGCAGGAGCTGTCCTTAGTTGGAAGCTTCCTCCACGGGTCCTCCAATAACCAACAGCTTAGTTGGAAGCTTCCTCCAACAACCATTCTCTCGTAGGGCGTCTTTATATACTACAATCAAGCTCAGCAGCTCTGCCACACATCCGTCCCAGGCCTCCCCCTACCTTGTGCATGAAGACGAGGGCACGTTCGTGGCAGTTGTTCACCTCCTCATAGCCGGGGTCAGTCACACACCTGTTCTTCACCTGCTTCCGGCGCTGCTTGAGGTAGTTGTACCATAGCTTGTAACTGCAAACACCATGGAGTTGTCACACCAAAAGTTTCTGTAGTCTGCGCTCCTGTCCCAACTCCCAAAGCACCTCCTGCTGGGAGAGGCTAGATGGGTGGAGCTGTCCATATCCAGCGCCTCTGCACTTCCCTGCAGTGCTTCTCACAGGGGCTGTGAGATCCTAAAGGGTATGTCTACACTGCAACAGAGATAAGCTACCTTCGACCTAGCAAGCTTGTATAACAGCAGCACAGATACAGCAGCCTGGGCAGTACAAGTAGGCCCACAAATGTACTCAAGTGGCTGCTGCTTCATCCCCACTGTTAATCGAGCTCATTGCTTGGGCATGTCAACATATGCTCTTACATCTCTCACAACAACACAGACATACCCAAAGAGTGCTCCATGCCTTCACTCCCAGCCACATACCTGCCTGGCAGCTCCTTGAGGGCTCTCTCGTAGATGAGGTTCAGCACCTGCCGGGGGGCATTCTGTTTGAACTCAATGTAGCGGATCCAGCACTTGACAGAGAAAGGGTTGCGCAGGATTTCTTCCTCGTACTGCAGATCCTCTTCCTCCTGTATGCGGGAGACAGGGGTTAGAGACAGAACCCAGGAATCTCTGAGCACCAACCACGCTGCTTTTAAGACTCAAAGTCTGTTTAGCAGGGAAATCTCCAAGGGAATCTAAACTTTACAAATTTATTTTCCTCTACGATTCCAAACTGTTTCCTTATTCAGCATTTGCTCCCTCCATGCTGGCAGCCTGTATTGTTAACATGGGGGTTGCTCTGGGGATGGAAAAATGCAAACATACTGGCTTATTAATGTAGGAATAGGAGGATCAGGGCTTTGTGAATGTTGCTTTGCTCAGGAAAGCTAGAGCTGGGCCTGTATACTGGATTCTATTATAGAGCTGCTCAGAACTACACGCACACTGGATTGGAATTGTAGGGTACAGAGAACCAAGCTGGGATGTCAAAGGCTGACCCTTGCTCCACAGCGCCAGGGCCTGGGTGAGGAATCACGGCATGAGAGTTGCCCCAGCACCTGGCAATGATAGGCATGCATACTTGAGGGTACTCAAGTTTTGTAGGGTTCAGACTTTGCCAATCCACAGCTCTGGCTGGATGTGGACACTCAAACCCTGACTTGCATGGTGGGAAGGGGACACAGGCCCTAGGCTGGTAGGGGACAAGCCTGAGTCTAAGAGTGTCAGCACTGGGAGGCCCTGGGTCCATGGGGAGTTCAGGGGGAGGACTGTGTTCTTGAGGTGGACAGCACGGGGGGTGCTGAGTCCGTGAGGGGAGGGGCTGGGACTTTGGGGAGCACCACGGGGGGGGGGGGCTCTTGGTCCGTGAGGGGAGGGGCTGGGACTTTGGGGGGCCCCACGGGGGGAGGCTCTTGGTCCGTGGGGGGAGGGGCTGGGACTTTGGGGGGCACCACGGGGGGAGGCTCTTGGTCCGTGGGGGGAGGGGCTGGGACTTTGGGGGGCCCCACGGGGGGAGGCTCTTGGTCCGTGGGGGGAGGGGCTGGGACTTTGGGGGGCCCCACGGGGGGGGCTTTGCGCCCGTTGGCAGGAGGGGGCGGGGTTGGGGGCAGCGAGGGGGGGCGGGGGGGTACGGTGGCCCACAGGACGAGGCGCCCGCGCGGGCACTCACGAAGAAGAGGTCCGGCTTCCCCGCGCCGCCAGCCACCGGCGCCTCCTCCAGCTCCGGCATCGCGCCAACGCCCGACGCTGCTCCCCGCACACCGACAACGACAGGCCCCGACGCGCGGCGATGACGCAAGCGACGCGCTCTCTTTGCGTCATAGAGCCAGCGGCCCGCGCGGGAGGAAAACCTAAGAAGGCCGCACTTCCGGTGAAACGCCACCTGCACGGCCCACTTCCGTCCGGGCGCCATCTTTACTCCGGCAATCGGGGCGTGGCTAGCCCGCCCCCCCGAACTCCTAGCCAACGGCCGAAGCTGTTACTCCTTGGTGGCCAATAAGCGTCGAGTTTGTTGTTGGGCGGGAGGTCGGACACGGCTGCGGCGGGCCCGGGCGGAAGTGGCTGCGGCGCAACGGGCAGGATGGGGGTAAAGTTGGAGGTGTTTCGGGTCAGTAACGGAGCCTTGGGGGAGGGGGTGTAGTGATCCGGGAAGCAGGTACATGGTGGGCCGGGCCCTGGGCAGGGGGAGGGGCAGGCCCTGCTGTGTTCCCACATGGGCTGAGACTCCCTGCTCGGTGCCCCGGAAGGTCAGTCTCTGTCCCGCTACACGTGGTTGTTCCCCCTGGCGTGGTAGCCCAGCATGAGCTCTGCTTGTGATTCCCCCCCCCCCCCCAGTTTGGGGTCCTGCCTGTGTCCCTTGGCGCTGGGTTGGAGTGTCCTGGTACCTGACGAGTTGGAGCCAAGGGGCCAGAATTGAGCATCTTGGAAGGCAAGGAAAGGGGAATCCAGCACTGGCTGCCTGTCCTGGGAGCTGGTACAGAGGTGGTTAAAACATTAAAACGGAAAATCCTCATTAGAAGCCATCCCTGAGCAGCAGGAGCCAGGGCTCTAGGTCAAAACAAAGAGTCCAGGCTGCTTGTCACAATCTGGCAGCCCAGTGGTACCCTTGGAGATGGGGCATCCCTTGGAGAGTAGCAGGCTCCAACATAGCATGAAGCACTGGGCAGCTCAACAGGAGGTTGGTAGAAATTTTTCCCCACTGTACCCCTTTTCTGTAGGGGTCATGTACCTTTGTGGTAGGAGAGGGATGGGACTCCACCATTGAGGCCCTGAGGAAGGAATGTCCTTGCAGTGAGTGAGCAGGATCTTATGTGGACTGCCTATGTTATGTCAATGTGTTTAAAATTTCAGCTCATGAAATTTTAAGGTACTGTTTGGCAAGTGTATAATACAGCTCCTGGAAACACATCTAGCCAGGTCCTTCCTTTCTTCTTAAAGGGAAAATATGTTGGCAACAGCCTTGGAAAATGCTGATGCTCCAAATGTGCGAGGTGTTTAACTTTCCCTTAGTTATTTCATGGACCCAGAGAAAAGGAGGACAGCTTAAAAAGACAGACACATGCACACAAAGTTCCTGCAGAAACAGATTTTAATATGGCTTGATCAAACTTACACTTGCATAGCTATATTGGTCAAGGATGTGTGTGTGTGGGGGGGAATCATACCCCTTATAGGGATGTTAAACTGCATTTAATTGCTAATTGATTAGTCAATGGACTTTCTATCCATTAGTCAATAAGGGGGGAAACTGCAGAGGTGCAGTGGGATTAGCTCCTGGCCCCAGAAGCTAACTCTGCTGCCCCTCTGCTTTTTAAATGTATTAAGAGCCGCTAGGTGTTGTGGGAGGACCGGGTGTGAGCCGCGACAGCTGATTCCCAGTCATGCTTGGTATCAGAGCCTGGCAGCTCTGAATACATTTAAAAAGCAGAGGGGTAGTGTCTGGGACCAGGCACAAGCCAGGAAGCAGTTGATTCCCGGCTTGCGACCGGTCCCCCACTATGCCTCTGCTGCCCCTTGTGGAGACAGTGCTCGGGGGAACTGTCTTTTAAGCCAGTTCCTGTTCCCTCCCCCAGCTGCCTCTGTCTGATAGAGGCAGCAAGTTGGGGGAAACAACTAGTCAAGTCAATACTCAACTAGTTGCTTACATCCCTAGCCCCTTCATGCCAGAGGTATGCCGATAAAACTCCCAGTGGAGAGGCAGCTATATTGATGAAAGAGAGCCTGTGTCAGCAGAGCTAACGTCTGGGGGGAGTTGATATTTCAACCCCAGCAGAAGAAGTCCTGTCACTGTGTGTTCCCTGTGTCCTAGGAGTTTTGCCGGCTTAGGGTCTGTGCTGAATTCATTGCCACATGTTTTGTGGGGGCTTTGCTTAACTGAGCTGTGCAATACTTGTGATTTCATGCCAGGCCTTTGTTTAAGGTGATCAAATAGTGCAGCTCAGCTCAGTGTTCCCCTTAATGTGGGTTATGTGTTCCTCCTTTCCTCTCTTCCTCTGCAGATGGTTCTGTATTTGTCCTTCCCTGTTGCCATGTTCTGGATCTCCAACCAAGCAGAGTACTTCGAAGAATATGTCATCAAAAGGAAGGTGAGCATGCTGTTCTCTGGGAGGCGAGTGCAAGCTTTTGTGGAGGTACTATGTGGGGAGGACTCCAGGGTTGTTTCCAGCTCTAGGAGGGTAGTGTGAGCTAGTGGTTAGAATGAGGGGGGCGCGGGTTCAGTCAGAGCTCATGGAAGGAAGTTGGGGATGATGTCTGTGGAGGGCATTTCCTAGAGCTGACCAGACAGCTACATTCATTTGCCATGACCTGCTTCTTCCCCACCTCTGATAGCAAAGCTGCTGCTAAGGGGGGGTGGAAATGGCAAACATCCCAGCAGGGTCTTTTGGACTCATTTCTCCCTGTCATCTGTGCCAGTAATGGCACTAGTACCCCTGCTGCATCAGGCTGGCCCGAGCACCCCCCTAGCTAGCTGGTAATCCTCACATATCTGCATTTCTGGTTTCTCAGAGGGAGATCTACCCACCTGAAGATGAGCGCCAGGTAAATATGCTGCCTTCCCCTCCCATGACCTTTGCTGAGGATATGTCCCAGCTCTGGAGGCCTCTGCTGAGCCCCTCTACCCTATGACATCTGCTAACCTACCCCCCACAGGTCATTGGGGTTAACAGCCACTGGGAGGTTGGATCTACACCTCTGGGGCCATGCTGGGGTAGGTTGCCTTTGGCAGAGCAGGATGAAGCTCTCCCCCCACCATTGCCTTCAGAGCATCGTGTGGCCAAAACAGCTGCTTTGACCCTTCGCTAGGCGTGCTGCTGCAGTCAGGGAGTTACCTGGTGTCTCCAGGTGCTTGATAATTGTCCCTGTCTGAATCGCTCCCATCCCAGGACTCAGCTGGCATTTGGAGAAGCAGTTTGTTGAGTGCCTGGCGGGTTTGGGACCAGCCAGAGGGGTCTGTTTGTCGTGCTCCTCCCCCTCCACGAGATCCACACTGAGTGAGTTACAAGCTCCAATAGCTGCAGCAGCATCTTGAGTCACTCTAAGCACTAGAAGGCAACAAGAGCTCTCCCACCTCCACCAGCTATGCTGCGGGCTCGAGGGAGACCTGGGAGGGAGATGGTACCTGGGGGCTGTGGCACGGGGGCGTGAAGCGGGTGAACAATAATGCTTACTGACCCTGCCCATCCTGTCTGCGCCACAGAGGAAGGAGCTGGAGGATTTCAAGGAGCGGATGCGGAAGAGACATGAAGAGCGGCTCCTGCGTGCAGCCCAGGAGTGACAGCAAGCTGGATTGAGGGGGAGGGAGCATGGCCTGGGGGGGAAGAACCCCCCAACACCCGGCTTCACGTACTGTCTGTGCAAGTCACCACCCCTTGGCACTGGCTCAGCTGCCCTCCATGGAGAACTCCAGGCATGGGGAGCAGCAGATGTGATGGCAGGGGGGTTAATAGCAAATAGAGTAATCAGGGGGCAGGCGAGGGCGGGGCTTTGCACATGCTTGTTAATTAACCCTCACAGCCCTTCTGGGCCGGAGAGAAGGAGGCTGAAAGAGAAACCTGCCCAAGCAAGTCCCTGCCCTTCACTGCCAGTTTCCCACTAGTAAAGGGGGCCGTGAGGTGCAGTTAAGAGGCAAGTGCTTTGAGCTGCTCAGCTAGGGGGAGCTGGGGAAGGGCTGTGTTGCATGAGCAGGGCAGGGGGCTGGGGCCAGTGTCAGGAATGCAAGCTTGGCTGGGTTTCGCCTTTGGTGTTTTGGGGCGGGCTGGCAGACTAACGTGGGAGGCAGGGAGATGGAGCTCCTCGGCTGGCTGGCAGCACTCTGGGGGAGGATGGTGGAGCCTGGCCCAGCAGGGTTATGGAGACGCTTTCTGGAGAGAGGGATGGGCCAGCCCTCTGGAGAGCACAGTGTGTTCCAGCTCTAGGATTGCCCTGGAGCTGTCTGACTCCGTCCTCTCCTGCTGGGACCTGCCTGGATTACGTGGCTTTTCCAGTCTCTGCTGTGTGTTCCTTCACGCCCTGCTCAAACGCAACATCCATGAGGGGGTGAACCCCGTTCTGCTGAGGTGTCTTGACTTTGGCCGCCACCGAGCGTGTGGAAGAGTCTTCCAGTGACTGCACCCCCTCTGTTGGGAGCACGTCCTCTGCGTGTCTGTGTCCTGGCCTCGCCACCTTCTTGCTTGAGGAACTGACTAATAAAATTCTCCACCACCAGGTCATGTGCTGACCCCCCCCTTTGCCTCTGGGCTCTTCTCTTTTGGCTGCTCTCAGGGCTGGAGACAAGTCCCTTGGTGCAACATCTTCCCTCTTGCTCTGTCTTCTGTGCACTGAGGCCACTCGCTCTTGCACCCTGGCTACGGTATTAGATGCCCCTTTGGGCTGTGTCTAGCTGGCTGCTCCCTGCGGCCTGCCCAGGGTTCTCTGATGGGATGCGTTTCAGGGCATTGGCCCAAATGCATGTACATATGCTAAACACCAGGGCTTAGGGGAGCCTTCCTGTGTGTATGTACTCCCTGTGCTCTTTGGGCCCCGGGCTGTGCTGCCAGCCCGTCTGCACTGCCGGGAGCAACTAAGCATGTGGGCGTAGACAAGTCTCTCGGCTTTGGGCTCCAGCCACAGCAGCTGCCCTTCCCCTCTCGCCTTGGGAGCAGAGCCGACCCAAGGCAGGGCTGTCGCCGGAGCCTGCAGGCAGCTTTGCAGGGTCCCATTGTTCGTGGCAGGCCTTTTAATGTCAGTGGGAGAAAGGCCTGGGCTGGGAAAGCCCATTCCCTCTGGCCAGGCTGTAAACGTCACTTCCCTTTCCTCCCTCGTATCCCTTAGCAGCCTGCCAGGTAGGGAGCGTGGATGTTCCAAAGAGCGGGACTCCTGCTGCCCAGCCCAGGGCTGCGAGGTTGGGGCTGGGCTCCCGCCTGCCAAACCTGCACATGGCCCCAGCGTCTCCTCTTGGGGCAGCGCAGGGAGCAGGAGCTCTGCCAACTCCGCTGGGGGCAGCAAAGGGGGATTCTCGCTGGAAAGCTGTGACCTAGAAGTGGCTCCAGATGCCCATCTCCTCCCTCGGTGGAGCTGGAGGTTTCCTCCTTGAGAAGACAGCTGGGCTGAGCTCCCAGTCCCACCCCCTAATGCTCATCACTCCGGTGGGCTAGCAACCTGCCACTGCTGCCAGCTACTGTTAGACTTTTACCTCTGCTAGGCTCAGCTCTCAAACCCAGCTGGCAACTCATACTGGGGGTGGGGGTGGGGGTGGCAGGGCTGGTTGCACAGAATAGAATTTGTGTGAATTTACTCTAGTTTCCTTTTAAAGCCCCCCCCATGGGGTTACACACCAAAAAAGGAAGTGAAATGACCCTTCTTAAAGTTGCTGTGCTCCTGACATGTACACAGGGCTCAGATGGATCCTCCCTCCATGCTTATGGGCTCTGCTGTCACATGGCCTATCTCCTAGAGCTGGAAGGGACCTTGAAAGGTCATTGAGTCCAGTCCCCTGTCTTCACAGCAGGACCAAGTACCAGCCCTGACAAATTTTTGCCCCAAATCCCTAAATGGCCTCTGCAAGGATTGAACTCACAACACTGGGTTTAGCAGGCCAATGCTCAAACCAGTGAGCTATCCCTCCCCCCACATGGCAGGGCCCCATTCCCAGGCCCCAACTGGGGCTGAGCCCCCCCCCCCCACTAAAGGGGGATTCTGCACCCCAATTAGGGGAACTCTGACCCCAGCTAGGGCAGGACACAGCATGTGGGTTCTCCCCACTCTGCTCTTGCTGCTGTGCTCACTTGGGCTATGTCTACACTGGCAGGTTCTTGCGCCAAAAATATGCAAATGAGGTTTGCGCAATGCCGTTATATATATAGTAGCCCAATGTCTTGAGAGTCTGTAACACTGAAATGCTGGCTGTTCCCTCTGGGCGGCGCTGTTGCTGAAATGCTGGCTGTTCCCTCCGGGCGGCGCTGTTGCTGAAATGCTGGCTGTTCCCTCCGGGCGGCGCTGTTGCTGAAATGCTGGCTGTTCCCTCCGGGCGGAGCTGTTGCTGAAATGCTGGCTGTTCCCTCCGGGCGACGCTGTTGCTGAAATGCTGGCTGTTCCCTCTGGGCGGCGCTGTTGCTGAAATGCTGGCTGTTCCCTCTGGGCGGCGCTGTTGCTGAAATGCTGGCTGTTCCCTCCGGGCGGCGCTGTTGCTGAAATGCTGGCTGTTCCCTCCGGGCGGCGCTGTTGCTGAAATGCTGGCTGTTCCCTCTGGGCGGCGCTGTTGCTGAAATGCTGGCTGTTCCCTCTGGGCGGCGCTGTTGCTGAAATGCTGGCTGTTTCCTCTGGGTGGCCCGTGCTGCATGGGGAGTATGGGGCCCAAACGGCCGCTTGCTTCCCTGCCGCGGCCCGCCTGAGTGGCGCAAAAGTCAGCTGAGCGCCATGGTGGGAGGGGAAGAGGGGTGGGGTGGTGATGTACATGGCCAGGGGGTGGGGCCTGGCCATGTACGTCACTGCCCCGCCCCCCTTCACCTCCCGCCATGGCGCTCGGCTGACTTCTGCGCTGCTCAGCTAGGCCAGCGCAGGGGAAAGTAATCAGCGTAGCGGCATTGCGCAAAAGGGCTTTTCTTGCGCAAGAAGGGGCAGTGTTGACAGCTCCTGGCGCAAGAGCCTCTTCCGCAAAAATGGCGGCTCATTGGATATGCAAATGAGGCTCAGTGATATTCCACACTTTGCCTCATTTGCATATTTCTGGCACAAGAACCCACCAGTGTAGACATAGCCACAGTGTGTGAGAGTGACAGAGATTTGCTTTGCCAAGCTCTCTCCCTATCCTGCTCTCTCTGTGTGGAGATGGGGTACAGGAGTGGGGAAGGGGGGACACCCTGACATCAGCACCTGCCTCTCCTCTCTCCCTCACCCTGCACAGCAAGGAGGAGGCTCCCAGGGGACCAGCTTCAAGGCAAAAGGCAGGAGCAGCATGACAGTGGGTATAGGGGCAACTAAAGTGCCAGCACTTGATAGATTCCTGGCCAAACCAGTCAGGATCACCTGTCAGAGGCTCCAAGATCTACCTGTAGATCCCGATCTACTGGATGGTGACCACTGGCATAGGGGAAACTGAGGCACCCATACAGTATTCAGAGAAAACATTAAGAACATTCCCACTTCGTCACAACAGGTACAACAAGATTTAAGTGGTTGGAGTACAATAGCAAATTAAACAGCTTTTTGCTCAGTCTGCAAAAACTGTTCTGAAAAGAAGATCTTAATATTTTCTACGAAGGCTGAACCAACATTTATTTCGCCTGGATTTCAAGATTGGAGACACGCATTGTGTGGTTTTACATCACACGAAAAATCCTCTGGTCACAAGGAAGCGGTAATGAAGTATATTGCTCTGCAATCACAGGTAAACGTTTCTGCACTAATGTCGGCCAGTTACAGAAAAGAATCACAATCAGCTAGGACTGCACTGCACAACATTTTTACCAGTGTTCAGTACCTAGCTCAACAAGGAATAGAATTACGTGGACATAATGAGAGTCATTCAAATTTGATGCAGCTCTTGTTGCTACGCAGTACAGATTCTAAGGAACTGAGACAGTGGCTTAATGGCACAAAATACAATTGGCTGTCACGAGGTTATTAACGAAATAATCGAAATGATGGCAATGATGGTGCTAAGAAAAATTGTGCAAAAGATAAAGACTTCTAAATTTTATGCCATTGTAATGGATGAGACTACCGATTTGTCAAGAAAAGAACAAGTACGTTTTTCTTTAAGGTTCTTTTCTACTGAAGACTGGGAGATTTATGAGGAGTTTATTGGGTTTTAGGAAACTGACACAATGGATGCTGTTTTCTTTTCAAAATTGTGGAAGATATACTTCTCAGGTGTGATTTGCCCTTTTCGGATTGCCGGGGCAGTGTTATGACGGAGCCAGAAATGTGTCCGGCAAATTTACTGGGATCCAAGCCAGAGTGAAGGATCGAGAGCCGAGAGCGGAATTTGTGCACTGTGCTGCACGTTCCCTTAACCTTGTCACACAGGATGCCATGCATAATATTCAAGAATGTCGTCATATGTTTTTGATGGTGAAAGAGCTCACCAATGCCTTCAGGGAGTCACCAAAACGTATGGCCAGCATTCAGAGAGTTTCAGAGAGAAGAGGAACCTTCTTTACGACCCTTGTGCCCAACAAGATGGACATTAAGGATCAGTAGCATTAAATCACTGCTCCACAACTACAAGGCCATGATGACCTGCCTAGATGAACTTAATTACTCTTCCGATGAATTTGGCTTAAAATGTAGTGGATTCTCAAAGCAACTTCAATCTTTTTCAACGTACTTCAGACTAACAGTTCTTGTGAAATCCATGGGTCCTGTAGAAGAAGTTAATGCAAAAATTCAAAGCCCAAACATGTCATTGGCAAGCATTATGAAGAAAGCTGGCCTGTTGCAAGAGGTGTTGAGTGAGATGCGCACTGACTCATCATACAATCACTTCTGGGAAACAACAGTAGAGAAGGCAAGAAATCTTTATTTAGATGATCCTACACTCCCGAGAAAACGCAAGCCACCGAGATGGCTCAACCATGGAAGCCTTCCTCACACCTTCAGTGACCCCAAAGAGTATTTTCATCAAATACATGTTGGGATCATTGATGCTTGCAAAGTTGCCATTGAACAGAGGTTTCCAACAGAAAGCTTTACATTCGCAGTAAAATTGGAGAAGCTTATAACTGAGGCAGCAAATGGCTTGAAACAGGACATGTCCCAATAAGTGAAGCTTTCCATGGTGACATTAACACGGCGAAGCTATTTCTTCATTTAGAAATGTTGTGATATTTGCAGATCGAGAAATTGCCAGCTTAATTCGGTGACTAAAGTGAAGCAATTTCTAAAACAAAACGAAGGCTTGAGTGACATGTTGTCAGAAGTTACAAGTCTCCTGAAATTATTCTACACAATTCCGACTACAACCTGCCCCGCTGAGCGATCATTCAGTTGCTTGCGCCAACTGAAAAATTATTTGCGAACGACAATGGGCCAAGAACATCTAAATCACTTGGCATTTCTGCACGTTCATAAGAACTTTACCTCTGAATTGGACATTGCAAGTCTCCTGGATGACTTCATTTCAAGAACCAAACAATGACGAAAAGTGTTTGCTGCCTCCTGGGCTATGTCTACACTGGCCCCTTTTCCGAAAGGGGCATGCTAATTTTAAACTTCAGAATAGGGAAATCCGCGGGGGATTTAAATATCCCCCGCGGGATTTAAATAAAGATGTCCGCTGCTTTTTTCTGGCTTGTAGATAAGCCGGAAAAAAGCGTCTAGATTGGCGCGATCCTCCGGAATAAAGCCTACTTTGAAGTAGGAATAAGAGATCCTCCGGAATAGAGCTTTATTCCGGAGGATCGCGCCAGTCTAGACGCTTTTTTCCGGCTTATCTACAAGCCAGAAAAAAGCAGCAGACATCTTTATTTAAATCCCTCGCGGATTTCCCTATTCTGAAGTTTAAAATTAGCATGCCCCTTTCGGAAAAGGGGCCAGTGTAGACGTAGCCCTGAAGAACATTGCAAAAGAAGGGGCTATATTTGTTTTAATTTTAGAAATCATTTGCTTTTGAGGGTTATTGATCAAAGAGTGCTTGGTTGTTTCCATATTCGAAAGAGTATTAATAACGTTGATATTCTTAGTTAAATAATTTTTTCTTACAATAGTGATATTGTGCAATAAAGGGAAACTGTTAAACACTTACGGTTTCCAGTCCATTTTTACATTATTTAATAAAATATATCTCAGCTTACAGAGCGGGTGAGTGGGCGGAGGGGCGGGGGCGGGGGGGACTAGACCCATTCTGGGCACCACCAAAAATTATACAAACCTGCCGCCCGTGGCGCCAGGTGGTGTAAGAAATGGAGCAGGTTGCAGAGCATGGCCTGGGCAAACTCCAGGTCCCAGCATGCAATGCTCCACCTGCTCTCACAGAGCCAACCTGCATTGCTGGGGGTGGGGCTGGAGTTTGGGGGGGGGGGCAGCACTTTTGTACTCATAGAATCATAGAGCTGAGGCAGTTGTGCTTCTCCCTTGCTTCAGTTCCAAGTGTGTCTTAAAAATCCTGCACAAGAGGCTTGGGTGGCAGGTGGAGCTCCATGTCTGGAAGGCTAGCCCCAGCTCTGCCCTTTCTGTCCCCCTCCATGCTGGAGACCCGGGACCAGAGCCCCAAGACCCCCTCTGCCGTAAGTGACTCCTGCCAGGGTGGTTTGGTTCTCATTTGTTCTCTGTTCAGGCTGCGCTGACATCACCTTTGCAAGCTTTGGTGTCCTGGGGATCCCCAGTCCCACCCAGACCAAGCACTCAGGAAGCTCCCCTAGACCTAGTACAGCCATCCCCTCCCCCGCGATGCCCCACAGTGAGTGCCCGGCACACACCTGCTCTTACGAAAGCTCCTTTTATTGCATGTTGGGAGGTGGGGGTCACGGAGCATAAACAGCAAAGAGGTTCTTGGTGCACTGGCAAGTGTAGGGAGCAGGGGACACTGGGGAGAGTGGGGGTGCTAGGTCTAGGGTGGCTCAAATGTGGGATCTGAGGGTTTGGGCCGTCCCAGATGCTGGGTCTGGGATAGGTTGTGGGGTCCCAGACACTGGGGCTGAGGGAGGTTGGGGGTCCCGGACACTGGATCTGAGGGAGTTGTGGGTCCAGGGAGCTAGGTCTGGCTAGCGCTGGATGGGGGGCTCTTGGGCTTGGCACTGGTGCTGTCCAACTGGCGCCCATGGATACGGTTGATCAGGGAGAAGTAGTCATCTGTGGGGACAATGGGTGCATCTGGAGACACCATGACAGGAGGGGCTTCCGGACGGGTCGGCTCCTCGCCCTCCTGCAGGGGCAAACAGAAATGTCAGTGGTGCCCCCAATGCCTGTCCAGTCACCCCACACACGTCATCCCCACTGAGCAGGCCCAGTTCCACTTCCCAATCCCTGCCCAGCAGGTCTACCATGCACACCGTCCCCTCCCCATAGGCCTACACCCACCCTCACACACCGTCCCCTCCCCATAGGCCTACACCTACCCCTGCACATCGTCCCCTCCCCATAGGCCTACACCCACCCTCACACACCGTCCCCTCCCCATAGGCCTACACCCACCCCTGCACATCGTCCCCTCCCCATAGACCTACACCCACCCCTGCACATCGTCCCCTCCCCATAGGCCTACACCCCCCCACACATACCATCCCCTTCCCATAGGCCTACACGCACCCCCACACCCTGTCCCCTCCCCATAGGCCTACACCCACCTCTACACACCATTGCTTCTCCATAGGCCTACACCCACCCCACACACCGTTCCCTCCCCATAGGCCTACACCCCCACACACATCCCTTCTACATAGGCTTACACCCCCCCCATACACCATCCCTTCCTCATAGGCCTTCTTCTCCCCTCCCCCACAACCATTCCCTCCAGCAGGCCTACACCACCCCGCAGTGTCCTCACCTAGCAGACCTAAGTTCTCCCTCCACGCGTCATCCCCTCTTTGTAGGCCTACACTGCACACACACCATCCCCTGTGCAGCAGGCCTACGCCCACCCCCTCACACCATCCCCACTCAGCTTGATTGCGCCACCTGATCCCTGCCCTGGAGGCCTATCCCATGACATGGGGGGGCCTGCAGCCGGGGCAGATGCCAGCTCTTATCCATGCTGCGGGCATGTGCTAGGAACTGACTAGCTCATAGATGGAGACCAGATCAGGTCACTGGCATGTTGCTTTGCTTGATGGCGATTCGTAAGACTAGGGGTTAGACTCTGAGGTGCTTGGCAGTTGCAGCTGCATCCCAGGCTATAAGATATGTACTGCCCCCCTCCCATCCCGCATGGTGGACATTGGCTTACGGATATGAATATGCATGACTTAGGGTTTATGCAAAACCATTCATGTAACCCATCGATCTGAATGTTACAATGTGCTGAACGGGCGTCTCCCAGTCCGCCATGGCTCAGTCCTGTGTGTGACGTTAGCGTTATGAAGTGCGGCTCTGCTCACAGCTCTGCATGTGCTAACGAGGGCCGTTACTGATGCTCTGAACCTCAATGACTCGGTACTCAGACCAAGGACCTGGGGTTTGTCCTATAAGCCTGAACCGTGGTTGGTCCTAGAAAGACACGTGAGCATGTGGGATGGGCCTCTGCCCCGCACGGCCCTACCAGGGTTAGAACCAGTGGCGAGAGCTGGGTGGGAGGCAGCCGCAGGTGGGGCTGCAGATAATTCGGGCCCAGCTGGGTTTGCATAACTAGAGGCTCCTGGTGAGGTAGGAAAGAGATGCTCTGGCTGCAGCTGTGGAGCAGGAGGGACCTGACTGCAAGTAGGCCAGAGAGGGCACCTGAGACTGAGCAGGGCTGGGGAGCTCAGGCCAGCCCCTCCTCCTGGGCTACAGGGCCTGCCACAGGGCTTGAGGGCACTAGGGCTGCAGGGAAGCAGAGGTAGCCCCCTGCCAATGAAGAGTGGCCATGGCAGACTGCAGTTGGCCCCTGAGGCAGGGGCTAGGTGTCGAGGAGCGGTCATTGAGGCACGGTGGGTGGGGTTCCCTGGGACGGGAGGACCCCAGAGTGCAGGGCCACAGCCACAGAGCCGGACCCTGAGAGGACTGGGAGGGACATGGGTCCTGAGATGAGGTGGGGGAGAACAAACAGGTAACAGCAGTGGAGAAACCAGCAGGAGGAGGGCGCTCTGGGGCTGAAACGAGCTGATTCCCCAGCAGCATGTCTGTGCCACCTTGGTGCCAAGGGCTGCTCCACCACAACAACGGCAGGGCAGGAGCCACTGGGGGGCGCTGTTACACAGCCTGACACGTGTTGCTTGAGCAGCCTGCAGACTTGGCAGACACCTGGTTGTTGTTGGCATGTGTGTGAATGAGGCACCTTCTTTGCAGGGAGCTGTTGCAAACAGTTGGAGAACATGTACCCAGCCTGGCTCTCCCCAACTAGCCTCCATGCTTGGGCCAAGCTCCTCCCTGGGCACTGGGGACTGGCTGAGATCCTGGATTAGCCTACATGCTGTTTGGGACCACCCCTGCTCCAGGGCTGGGTCAAGAGTGTGGGTAAGCGGGAGTGTAACGAGATGTGTAGCTAAGCACTTACACTAAGAAGTGTTTCCCAAATGGAGTCCCATGCAACCCCGGGGTTCCGCAAAGTGAAAAGAAGAGTTCCGCGAGAAAATTCCATTGCAATAACATTTTATGATTTAAAAAAAATAATATTTAAGCATTTATGAATTTTATTGAAAACAATTTTCATTTGTGTTTGCCCCGGTAAGTGTCCCTATGTAATGCCAGCTTAGCCAGAGAGTGGGGATGATGATGTCACTACTCAGCGCTGCGCGCAGTCAGTGGTGCGATCGGCTGTTACATACCGCCGTAAATCCCCGCACTCACTCTCCGTGGTCTGTATAAATCCCCGCACTCACTCTCCGTGGTCTGTATAAATCCCCGCACTCACGCTCAGTGGTCTGTATAAATCCCCGCACTCACTCTCCGTGGTCTATATAAATCCCTGCACTCACTCTCCGTGGTCTGTATAAATCCCCGCACTCACTTTCCGTGGTCTATATAAATCCCTGCACTCACTCTCCGTGGTCTGTATAAATCCCCACACTCACTCTCCGTGGTCTGTATAAATCCCCGCACTCACTCTCCGTGGTCTGTATAAATCCCCGCACTCACGCTCAGTGGTCTGTATAAATCCCCACACTCACTCTCCGTGGTCTGTATAAATCCCCGCACTCACACTCAGTGGTCTGTATAAATCCCCACACACACTCTCCGTGGTCTGTATAAATCCCCACACTCACTCTCCGTGGTCTGTATAAATCCCCGCACTCACACTCAGTGGTCTACTTTTTCAGCTCCCTATATAAGACTGTTGTTAGGGGTTCCGCATTTGCCCAAGCAGGTTCCCCCAAGTGCAGTCCCGTCTAGTCGGCCTGCAGCCTTTGGCATAGACTGTCTGGCAGTCTCAGGGCACTACGCTCCACTTGCCCTGGGGCAGGAGTAGAAACCTGACAGCAAATGGCAGGCGCAGGAGCAGGGGCATGAGAGCTGTAAGCTGGCCTGGAGGGGCAGGTCCATCTGGCAGGCTGGGTTAGGCCTTGGTCTCTCACCGCCAGATCCCCCAGCACCACGTTTTCTGTCCTGCCTCTGGCTTTGGCCCGGATTTGAAAGAAAGCTCTAAGGCTTTGCCCTCAGTGGGCCTGTCCCTGCAAGTGCCCAGCCCATAGGCTCAGTTCCGTGTAGCCTGATTCTGGGACAAGCACCTGACGGCCTCCTGATCCCTGGGCGATCAACACCAGTCCTATTAACCATGGGAAAGGGTCAGGCAATGCCCCAAGGGGCAGGCAGCTGGGGTGGGAGAGGCAGAGAACTGAGGAGTTGCCCCCACCTGCACCCTGCAAACCCCCTAGCATGGGTCTTTGGGGGCAGGGGGCCCCGGGGCCCTGTTTTCCCTCTCACCGAGCCAGACCCTGCCTGGGTCCCATGGTGCCTAGTGCAGGAGGGCATTACAGCCCTCAGCAGCTGCCTCGTGTCCTCTGCACACACGGCAGCCCTGCCCACATCCCCATGTGCTGACTGGCACTGCTGGCATTGCCAGAGCACCCTACAATGCTTCCACCCCTGGGCCAACCTCTCTGCTTGACACCCCCATGGGGCACCCAGCTTTCACCCTGCCAGACAGGCCCCCCAGCTCACTTCCGGCCAGACCCCACCTCCAACACCCATCTTCCCCACTGCCAGGTTCTCACGGACACCTAGCATGCCTCCTCCCTTCCCCTCTGCCCCGGCCTCTGCTGCCTCAGGCGTGTCACCCACTAGCTGGTGCCTCTCCTTACACACAGATGATTCGTCCCTGTACACAGTAGATCATTAAACAATTGGCATAACAGCTTCACAGAGTGCGGCACAGCCTGGGCAGCGCTTCGGAGCAGGAGCGGATTCCAGAGCACAAGGCTGGCCCAGCGAAGGGGTCTGACCGTAGGAGGCACGGCCAGAGGTGGGAGGGGGAACAGGCCATTTCTGGCAGAGCAACCCAGCTGGCCTGGTCAGGCCAGGGGCAGAGGACCAGCACGTTTTGTGTGTGTGTGTGTGTGTGTGTGTGTGTGTTCCTTCTGCTCTTATACGTCCAAGTGTGTGTGTGTGAGAGAAAGAGGGTTCCCTCTACTCTCATACTGTCATGTGTGTGTGCACGTGTGAGATCCCTCTGCTCTGATATCTCACTGCACTTATACCCTCTTTGGCTACGTCTATACTGGCACCCTTTTCCGTAAATGCTTAAAACGGAACAGTTTTCCGTTATAAGTATTTCCGGAAAAAGCGCATCTACATTGGCAGGATGCTTCTCCGGACAAGCACTTTTTCCGGAAAAGCGTCCGTGGCCAATGTAGACGCGCTTTTCCGGAAAAAAGCCCCGATCGTCATTTTCGCGATCGGGGCTTTTTTTGCGGAAAAGACTACTGTGCTGTCTACACTGGTCCTTTTCTGGAACAGTTTTTCTGGAAAAGGACTTTTGCCCGAACGGGAGCAGCATAGTTTTTCTGGAAAAACACTGACAATTTTACAGTAGATCGTCATTGCTTTTCTGGAAAAGCAAGCGGCCAGTGTAGACAGCTGGCAAGTAGGAATAAGAGATCCTCCGGAAAAGGGCTTATTTTCCGGAGAATCACGTCTAGACTGGCGCTTTTCTCCGGCTTATCCCCAAGCCGGAAAAAAGCGGCGGCCATGTTAATGCAAATGCCACGGGGGATATTTAAATCCCCTGCGGATTTTGCTATTCCGATGTGTCTAATCTGCATCTCTTTTCCGGAAAAGGGGTGCAGTGTAGACACAGCCTGTGTGTGTGTGTGCAGGGCCGGACTAAGGAGGAGGGGGGCTAGCTTACAGCTGCAATCAGGCACTGCACTCCCGGGGCCAGGGGCCATGCAGCGCCCTTTAGAGCTGCCATCAGGCGCCATGTGCCTGGGGCTGGGAGCCATGCGGTGCCCCTTAGAGCTGCCATCAGGTGCCGCGTGCCCGACTGTAGCTGTAAGGTGCGCAGCGCGCTGGGGGGCGGGGCTGCGCATGTGCTGTGCGCCGCACATGCATGGCTCCAGCCGACCCTGTGTGTGTGAGAGAGAGAGAGACAGCGAGAGGTGTCCCTGGGCTTAGAGCCCTGAGTGTAAGTGCGAGCCTCCTGCGCAAAAACCGTGTGTGAGATCTTCCTGTGATTCTATCCCACGTGTCTGATCCCCTGCTACAGCAGCACTGTGTGTGTGGGAACCACCTGCATGTGAGTCACCCTCTGCCCCTTCGTCCCCCATTTGTGTGTGTGCGTGAGATGCCCCTGCACCTTACTGCCTGTGTGTGTGCTCCCCATGTTCAATTCCTGGGCCCTTGTATCATGCTGTGATCGTGTGAGTTCCCCTGCCTTTAGATCCCCTGGGCGTGATCTCACAACACATATGTCCCTGTGTATAAGTGTGATCTTCCTGCACTAGTACCCATCTGTGATTCCTCTGTGCTTGTATCTCCAAGTGCATCCAGGGGACTTTGTGTGGTCCCCAGTGTGTTTCTGCATGTGTGATCTCGTTACACTAATACCCCTGGGTTATGTCTAGACTTTACTTTTTCGTACAAGGGATGTAAATTAGACGTATCACAATTACTAATGAAGCGGGGATTTAAATCTCCCCCGCTTCATTAGCATAAAAATGGCTGCCGCTTTTTTTCTGCACAGAGCTTTGTCGGAAAAAAGCGCCAATCTAGACGCTGATCTTGCGGAAAATAAAGCCTTTTCTGAAAGAGCCCTTATCCCTCTATGAAATAAGGGACAAGAGATCTTTCAGCTTATACCCCCCCTCTCTCTGTGGTCCTCATATGTTAATACTGCTCGTGCATGTGTGTGCGCATTTACGTGGGTTGGACTCCTGACACTAATGCCTGTATGTGTGTGTGATCTGCACTGCACCTCACCTGTGTGTGTGTAATTCCCATGTGCTACCTTCAGGGCATCCCCTCCCACACTCCAAACCCCTCGGCCCAAGACCAGAGCCTGCACCCCAACCCCCTACCCCAGCCTGGTGAAAGTGAATGCGATTCGGGGAGGGAGGGGGATGGAGTGAGCAGGGTGAGGCCTCGAAGAAGGCGCAGAGCAGGGGCGGGGCCTCAGAGAAGGGGTGAAGGAAGCCGGGCCAGGGTATTTGGATTGGGGGTAGATCTTACATTGCACTACAATTGAAAGAGTGATCTTGTGGTTAAAAAGGTTGGAGACCACTGGTGTACCGATGCGCTCACTCCCACAGGGTGCACGTGTGGTGGTTACATGTCCCTCTGTGTGTGTGCGATTTCCCAGGAGTGTGTTTTCTACCTGTGCTTACATCCTCGGGGGTGGGGGTGAGAGGGAGCCATGTCCCTGTACTCGTTCCCCATAAACGTATGTGTGTGACCCTACTGGGATTTACTTCCGTGTGTGTGTGCGATCTCCTGGTGCTGATGCTGCCCCGTGTCCATGTGTGTGTGTGTGTGTGTGTGTGTGTGTGTGTGTGTGAGAGAGAGAGAGCCCATGCCAATGGGCAGAGTGCACAGGAGTAGGCAGGGTACAGGGATACCCCGGATCTGCCAACGCTTGTCTCTGTGTGTCGCACTGGTCACTACGAGAAGCAGCTTGGGGCAGGCCGTGAGGACCTCTGACCATCTCCCGGCAATTGGGCGGAGAGGGAAGCCAGGCTCTGAGAGGAGGGCCCCAGGGCGGCCCTGCCAGGCAGCAAGGAGAGACACTCGTCTCTCACTGGGCGTCACTGCCGACTGGCTATTGTCCAGTGCACAATGGCGTCCACGGACAGGTGGAGCAAAATGCCAGGCAGGGGCTGCAGGACAGAACAAACCCAGCCGGGGGCTCCTGCTGAGGGGTCAGACACTGAACTCTTGGAACTAGATCAGAGCCCAGAGGAACCCCCAGGTGGACAAGCTGGGCTCCAGCTCACGAGAAACTGGGGCGAAGAGCCCCTGGAGCAGCCTGGGGCTGCCTCATCAGTCACCTGCTGGCACTAGATGGCTCTTACTTGAACCCTTTGTTCCAACAGCTTCCCCAGCGTCCTGCAGTCCCCGCTCCCTGTGACCCCGCTGTGGTTTGCCCTGGTGCAGGGCTCTGCGCCCAGCCTGAGCCCAGCTGGTCCCTGCGGAGCACGATGCCTGCTGCTACCGGGACAGGAGGAGCGAGGCCTGGGAGGGCCGTGCACGGGGCGCCTGAGGCTGGTGGAACCGAGCAAACCCAGCCAGGCTCCCTCACGGTGCGGGAGTCCCTCGGACCCCTGGTTCCCCCGGGGGGCACGTCACAGTGCTGAGCCTGACCCCCGTGCCCTTACTGCTGGGGTGTGAGACCCCACGCGTGTGTAGGATCCCCCTGTGCTAACACCACATGGAGCGCATGCGCCCTCCGATGTGATCTCCCTGGACGTGTGTTTTGGTTTGCTCCCCCTGCGCTAATAACATCCATGCGCGTTATCTCCCTGCAGTGATTCCCCTCTGGGGGCGAGACCTGTGTGTGTACCTCACGTGTGTGCCCATGTGGGAGAGCCGACTGCACTGATACCTCACGTGTGTGCACTGATATCTCCTCTGTGTGTGTACCTCACGTGTGTGCCCATGTGGGAGAGCCGACTGCACTGATACCTCACGTGTGTGCACTGATATCTCCTCTGTGTGTGTACCTCACGTGTGTGCCCATGTGGAAGAGCCGACTGCACTGATACCTCACGTGTGTGCACTGATATCTCCTTTGTGTGTGTACCTCATGTGTGTGCCCATGTGGGAGAGCCCACTGCACTGATACCTCACGTGTGTGCACTGATATCTCCTCTGTGTGTGTACCTCACGTGTGTGCCCATGTGGGAGAGCCCACTGCACTGATACCTCACGTGTGCACTGATATCTCCTCTGTGTGTGTACCTCACGTGTGTGCCCATGTGGGAGAGCCCACTGTACTGATACCTCACGTGTGTGCACTGATATCTCCTCTGTGTGTGTACCTCACGTGTGTGCCCATGTGGAAGAGCCGACTGCACTGATACCTCACGTGTGTGCACTGATATCTCCTCTGTGTGTGTACCTCACGTGTGTGCCCATGTGGGAGAGCCGACTGCACTGATACCTCACGTGTGTGCACTGATATCTCCTCTGTGTGTGTACCTCACGTGTGTGCCCATGTGGGAGAGCCGACTGCACTGATACCTCACGTGTGTGCACTGATATCTCCTCTGTGTGTGTACCTCATGTGTGTGCCCATGTGGAAGAGCCGACTGCACTGATACCTCACGTGTGTGCACTGATATCTCCTCTGTGTGTGTACCTCATGTGTGTGCCCATGTGGGAGAGCCCACTGCACTGATACCTCACGTGTGTGCACTGATATCTCCTCTGTGTGTGTACCTCATGTGTGTGCCCATGTGGGAGAGCCCACTGCACTGATACCTCACGTGTGCACTGATATCTCCTCTGTGTGTGTACCTCACGTGTGTGCCCATGTGGGAGAGCCCACTGTACTGATACCTCACGTGTGTGCACTGATATCTCCTCTGTGTGTGTACGTCACGTGTGTGCCCATGTGGGAGAGCTGACTGCACTGATACCTCACGTGTGTGCACTGATATCTCCTCTGTGTGTGTACCTCACGTGTGTGCCCATGTGGGAGAGCCGACTGCACTGATACCTCACGTGTGTGCACTGATATCTCTTCTGTGTGTGTACCTCACGTGTGTGCCCATGTGGGAGAGCCGACTGCACTGATACCTCACGTGTGTGCACTGATATCTCCTCTGTGTGTGTACCTCACGTGTGTGCCCATGTGGGAGAGCCCTCTGCACTGATACCTCACGTGTGTGCACTGATATCTCCTCTGTGTGTGTACCTCACGTGTGTGCCCATGTGGGAGAGCCCACTGTACTGATACCTCACGTGTGTGCACTGATATCTCCTCTGTGTGTGTACCTCACGTGTGTGCCCATGTGGAAGAGCCGACTGCACTGATACCTCACATGTGTGCACTGATATCTCCTCTGTGTGTGTACCTCACGTGTGTGCCCATGTGGGAGAGCCCTCTGCACTGATACGTCACGTGTGTGCACTGATATCTCCTCTGTGTGTGTACCTCACGTGTGTGCCCATGTGGGAGAGCCGACTGCACTGATACCTCACGTGTGCACTGATATCTCCTCTGTGTGTGTACCTCACGTGTGTGCCCATGTGGGAGAGCCCTCTGCACTGATACCTCACGTGTGCACTGATATCTCCTCTGTGTGTGTACCTCACGTGTGCGTGCCTGTGGGAGAGCCCACTGCACTGATACCTCACATGTGTGCACTGATATCTCCTCTGTGTGTGTACCTCACGTGTGTGCCCATGTGGGAGAGCCCACTGCACTGATACCTCACATGTGTGCACTGATATCTCCTCTGTGTGTGTACCTCACGTGTGCGCATGTGGGAGAGCCCTCTGCACTGATACCTCACGTGTGCACTGATATCTCCTCTGTGTGTGTACCTCACGTGTGTGTGCCTGTGGGAGAGCCGACTGCACTGATACCTCACGTGTGTGCACTGGTATCTCCTCTGTGTGTGTTCCTCACGTGTGTGCCCATGTGGGAGAGCCGACTGCACTGATACCTCACGTGTGTGCACTGATATCTCCTCTGTGTGTGTACCTCACGTGTGTGTGCCTGTGGGAGAGCCGACTGCACTGATACCTCACGTGTGTGCACTGGTATCTCCTCTGTGTGTGTTCCTCACGTGTGTGCCCATGTGGGAGAGCCCACTGCACTGATACCTCACGTGTGCGCACTGATATCTCCTCTGTGTGTGTTCCTCATGTGCATGTGTATGCACAGTGTGTGTACCTCACATGTGTGTGTGTGCATTGATACCTCCGGTGTGCCTTGTGTGCAAGAGCCCACTGCATTGATACCTCCTGTGTGTGCGCCCTGAGCATGTTCCTCACGTGTGTGTGTGCGCGCACTGATGCCTCCTGAGTGTGTGCGAGTCCACTGCACCGATTCCCGTGTGTGTGCCCTGGGCATGTGCTCCCGGGTGTGCACGTGGATAGGATTCCAGCCCATGCCTCTGGTGCTAGGCCAGGATCCCCTGCCCATGGCTCACTGGGCGCGTCCAGCACTGTCTGCTCCCTCCTGCACTCGGGCCCTGTTTCCCGCCAGCGCCACGACCCCCAGGCATGGCCTTGCTGAGTCCTGTTCCTCCCCCTCCCCCAGGCTTCCTGGCCCTGCTGCAGCACACAGTGGTCCTCGGGCGCCCCGAAACGGACACAGACTAGTGGGAAACCAACCAGGCCTTTATTGGGGCGCTGGGGCTGTACAGAGGGCAGGGCAGGTGCTGCAGGGCATGGGTGCTTGTGCGGCCGTCAGGCACGTCGGCTCCTCCCCCCACCACGGGGCGCTCACTTCTGCAAAGAGGAAGAGACGGCGTTGGGAGGCGGGGCGAGGACGGGCCCTGTCGAGCTCCCGGGAGCTGCCCAAGCTCTCCAGGACACGCGCGTGTGGAGCTTCTTCCCAGAGACAGGCACTGGATCAGCACTGAGTGCCCTCCCCCGCTGAGCATATCCCCCTCTGATACATCCCCCCAGGTCGCATCTGTTCACAGACAGGGCATCTGCCCCCGCTAGGATCTGTGAGCTCTAAGGCCAGAAGGGCCAGTGTGACCCTGCCACTGCACTGTGTGTCTGGCACTGCACTGTGTGCCTTCCTGTGTGACCCTGGCACTGCACTGTGTGCCTGGCACTGCACTGTGTGCCTTCCTGTGTGACCCTGGCACTGCACTGTGTGCCTTCCTGTGTGACCCTGCCACTGCACTGCCTGCCTTCCTGTGTGACCCTGCCACTGCACTGTGTGCCTTCCTGTGTGACCCTGCCACTGCACTGTGTGCCTTCCTGTGTGACCCTGGCACTGCACTGCCTGCCTTCCTGTGTGACCCTGGCACTGCACTGCCTGCCTTCCTGTGTGACCCTGGCACTGCACTGTGTGCCTTCCTGTGTGACCCTGCCACTGCACTGCCTGCCTTCCTGTGTGACCCTGCCACTGCACTGTGTGCCTTCCTGTGTGACCCTGCCACTGCACTGCCTGCCTTCCTGTGTGACCCTGGCACTGCACTGCCTGCCTTCCTGTGTGACCCTGGCACTGCACTGTGTGCCTTCCTGTGTGACCCTGCCACTGCACTGCCTGCCTTCCTGTGTGACCCTGGCACTGCACTGTATGCCTTCCTGCGTGACCCTGCCACTGCACTGCCTGCCTTCCTGTGTGACCCTGGCACTGCACTGTATGCCTTCCTGTGTGACCCTGCCACTGCACTGCCTGCCTTCCTGCGTGACCCTGGCACTGCACTGCCTGCCTTCCTGTGTGACCCTGGCACTGCACTGTGTGCCTTCCTGTGTGACCCTGCCACTGCACTGCCTGCCTTCCTGTGTGACCCTGCCACTGCACTGTGTGCCTTCCTGTGTGACCCTGCCACTGCACTGCCTGCCTTCCTGTGTGACCCTGCCACTGCACTGCCTGCCTTCCTGCGTGACCCTGGCACTGCACTGCCTGCCTTCCTGTGTGACCCTGGCACTGCACTGTGTGCCTTCCTGTGTGACCCTGCCACTGCACTGCCTGCCTTCCTGTGTGACCCTGCCACTGCACTGTGTGCCTTCCTGTGTGACCCTGCCACTGCACTGCCTGCCTTCCTGTGTGACCCTGCCACTGCACTGTGTGCCTTCCTGTGTGACCCTGCCACTGCACTGCCTGCCTTCCTGTGTGACCCTGGCACTGCACTGCCTGCCTTCCTGTGTGACCCTGGCACTGCACTGTGTGCCTTCCTGTGTGACCCTGCCACTGCACTGCATGCCTGGCACTGCACTGCCTGCCTTCCTGTGTGACCCTGGCACTGCACTGTGTGCCTTCCTGTGTGACCCTGCCACTGCACTGCCTGCCTTCCTGCGTGACCCTGCCACTGCACTGCCTGCCTTCCTGTGTGACCCTGGCACTGCACTGTGTGCCTTCCTGTGTGACCCTGCCACTGCACTGCCTGCCTTCCTGTGTGACCCTGGCACTGCACTGTGTGCCTTCCTGCGTAACCCTGCCACTGCACTGTGTGCCTTCCTGTGTGACCCTGGCACTGCACTGTGTGCCTTCCTGTGTGACCCTGCCACTGCACTGCCTGCCTTCCTGTGTGATCCTGGCACTGCACTTTGTGCCTTCCTGTGTGACCCTGCCACTGCACTGCCTGCCTTCCTGCGTGACCCTGGCACTGCACTGCCTGCCTGGGACTGCACTATGTGCCTTCCTGCATGAAAAACATTTGGTCTTGATTGAAAAATGGCCCATGCACTGCTAGGGAATCCTGGGAGATTGTTCCAGTGGTTCCTCCCCCTCCCTGGGACAGACGGATGCCGTATTTCTGAATGTGTCCCATCCGCGGGGTGGTGTTAGACATTTCTCTGCAGAGTGAAGAGCCCGGGGTTAAACAGGGTTCCCCAGGCAGGTACTTAGGGTGTGTTGGCCCTAAGCCGACTGCTGTGCGGTGGCTGGTGGCCGCACTGCTCTCCCTGAGAGTGCATCCTCACCCAGAGCGCTACCACCAGCTGAAGAGGGGCAGCGTGGGGGGATGAGAACCGGGAGCTCCATGCAGCTCCCGCCCCCTCCTTGCCGGGAGGCAGCCTGGCTCTGGCAGCCCAGTTTTCTTGCCAGTTTCACAGCAGCAGGAGCTGTGAGAGTGCCAAGGCAGCCGTCAGCCCCGCAGTAACACCACGGGGACACAGCCCCTGCGTGGCTGGAACTACCCTGACATAAGCCTCCCGTGGAGGTGGAGGTCGGTTTCTGGCCATAGTGTGGACACTGATAGAGTTAGTGTCCCCGCGTTCACCTAACCGTGCAGTGCCGCTCAGCCCTGCAGACAGTCGTCAAGTGACCCGTCCACCTGGGAGTCTGTCACTAGGAGGCAGGTTTCTAACCCAGCCATTGTCCGCGGGGCTCTTGGCCTCCTCACCTGTGGGCCCCAGCACTGGACCCAGGATTCCAGCCACGGTGGCACCAGTGGTAAAATAACCTCTCCGCTCCTGCATGAGCGTCCCCTGTTGGCCCAGCCCAGGCTCCCATTAGCTCTATGGGCCACACTGGGGGTTCATGTTCATTCACCCTCCCCAAATCTTTCCCAGGGTCCCAGCTTCCCAGGGCAGAGTCCCCACGTCTGTCAATAAAGCCTCAGTCCCTCCATGTGTGATGTGTGCAGCTGCCCCTGTGGAGAGGTCTCCCGCCGGCACTCCCGGCTGCCCAGGGTCCAGCGCACGCGGGTCAAGCAGTTTGGGGGCAGCCCCAGTCCCTCGCCCCCCGGCATTGGGATTGGAGCGCGTCTGCCCTGGGGAGGTTCTCTTACTAGGGACACCGCAGCTGCTGGGCCAGACCCCACTGGCTGGACTGCTAGTCTAGAGCTCCCCTCAGGCTCTGCAGATGGAGCCCCAGGCCAGCTGCAGTGTGGACACCTGCTTTCCTTGTCTTGCTCGACTGCTCCTCTTACAGCCCCTCCTTCCCGTACCCCACGCTCTCCCCCAGCCCAGGGGTGCTCTTGCCACCAAACATGTGAGTGCAGCTCCCACCCCCTCCGCCAGAGAGCATGGCTACTGCCCTCTACTTCTTCAGTGTGCAGTGGCCACCAGTGACCCCAGTTCCTGGTGACCTCATGGTCTAAGCCCATCCCTGGGCACTGCACCAGCTTGTGCATTCTGGAGAAGCCTCATGTGGATACATGGCAGAGATGGGCTCAGTCAGTACTCCCTCACCAGCGCAGCCAGCACCCCCCAGTGCAGCCAGCACCCCCCCAGCGCAGCCAGCACCCCCCCAGCGCAGCCAGCAAGCCCCCCCACCCCCGATGAAACTCCAGCCAGGCACATGAGAGAGAACCAGAGAGAGAGAGAGAGAGAGAGTGTTAGTTGTGTTAATTCACATCCTGACACGGACAAGGGGTGCGGGGGGGGGGGGGGGGGTCAGCTATTAGTCACAAGCCGGACACAGGGCCATGACCTGGGCAGAGAACAGGGATGGAGAGTGACTCTCTCAGGACATGGGGCAAAGGGCTGGTACAGAAGCCACAAGACAGCCAGGGGAGGGGGCGGGTTTGCCAGCTGGCCAAGGGGCAGATCCCTGACGGGGGGTTCCCATGTTTGGCCTGCCAGACTCACTGCAGCCTGGGCCCCTCGCGCTGAGCCAGGCCAGGGGTTAAGGAAGGGACGGGGGAGGCGCTGAGAGGCAGGTTCTGTCCTCTGTCCCTCCGGGAATGTCACAGCCAGCTGCTGCCCTGAGGCATCTCACTGCAGCCAGTCACCACCAGCTGGCGCCAGACACTGACTGAAATGCCAGGGGACGGGCTCTCTGCCCCCATGCTGGCATCAACTCCCCCCTCCCTTCGCAGCCACTGACCAGCCCCGCTCCCTCTGAGTGGACCAGCTGCAGCAGGGCCTGGGAAGGGGGCAGGTATCCTGGGCTCTAACCCCAGCTCTGGGAGGGGTTGGGTTACAGCAGGGGGGCTGGGAGCCAGGACCGCTGGGGTCTAGCCCTGGCTGACTTACTGAATCACTCTGACTTTCAGCCAGATCCTGTTGCTCTCCGTGACTCAGTTTCCCCATCTGCAAAGTGGAGCTAGCGCCCCTGGCAGCCGGCCAGTGGGCAAGCTGGCTAACAGACAGCGCAGACGGCCTTGGGCGGGGGCTTCTCCAGCAGAGGGGCTGCAAAGCTCCGGCTCATTGTGGGCACACAGCAGCCCTGGGGCACCAAATGGGCCTGAGTGAACATGGAGACCTGGGGAGGGGCACTATGGGCCAGTATCTGCCCATCTTGCAGGGGTTGCCTGTCACTCGGGAGGGGGCCTGGGGTGTGGCCGCTCCAGGGGGATTCAGCCAATTGCGCTGCTGGTGAAGGAGCCCCCGACACACACACCTGCGGCTGTGCCAGGAGCCCTTTGTGTGCGCCACATCAGCCAATCAGCTTTGAGGGTTAGTCATTGGTGGGCTGCTAATGGCTGCTGCGGTACCTGGGCTGGTTTCTAATTGGGTGAGTGGGGGGAGGGAGGCGGAGAGACACAGGCAGCCCACGTGGGGGGCGCTGAGGGGGGAGTGAGTTGGAATGGGGGGGGCATCTGCCAGCTACTTTCCCCGATGGTGCCCATGGGCCCTATGCCACTGCCTCCCCTCTGCCGGGCTTTGGATCCGGCCCCACTGCCAGGGCGCTGGGTCCTTTCTGTCACTGCATTGCCGAATGGGGCGGAGGGGAGCCCTTGTGCTGGGGGTGCACAGATGGGGGTAGGAGGAGTGACGGGCTCTCCCAGCCTGGGTGGGCTCCCGGCACTGGTGAGCAGCAGAGCCTGGTTCTCTAGGTGGCCTGGCCCAGGGGCTAGCCCCACAGGCGATGGGGGCCTTAGTCGTGAGTAGTGAAGCCTCAGTTCAGTTCTGCAGGGCCTCCCCCTGCTCCACGAGGCTGCCCCACCCTCGCCATGTGCCCCCCCCGCCTTCTCACTCCAACACCCGCCACTGCCCTCTCCTGGACGCCCCTGGGACTGCGCTCGTCAGATGTCGCCCCCAGGGAGTTCCTCACACGGCCACACCCAACGGCAATGCCCTGAGCCCCTCCGCCCCGCTCATGGCTACGCTGGCCGGGCGCACGCTCCGGCACCTGGCCACAGAGCACAGCGAGAGCCGCAGGGCCTCACCTTGGCTGGCCCGGAGGCTGGCTTGCTGGCGGCGTGGCGGTCGGTGTTCTGGAAGCCAGGGAGGTAGCTGAAGCTGACGCGCTGGTCGTCCATCCGCCGGCTCTGCGTCTGCGCCAGCATGTCCAGGAAATTGTCCATCTCCGGCGGGGGGCTCGGGCTGTCTTCTGCAGGCACCACAAACGCAGGCATGAGCCAAAGGCCGGGCCACTCCCACAGGAGGCCTTGACCCTTCCCTGGAGGGCCATGGCCCCCTCCCTTCCTGCATCCCACCTACCCCCACAACAGCACTGACCATGCCCCTCCAGTCCCACCCACAGAGGGACTGTAAACCTCCCAGAATGCACCTGGCCCTTCCGCCACGGTGCTCACGGGGCTGGCAGCTCCTTGCCTGCCTGCAAGCCCAGCCCCAGCCTGGCAGAACCACAAACACTCTTTGTGGGATAAAGCTTCCGAGCTCCAATCCAGCCTCAGGACTGGACTTCTCACTTTCTGGCAGCAGGGAGTTCCACAGGCTGCCTCCGCTGCTACCCACCGCCTAGTGATGAGCCATCCTTGCTGAGGCCACTTTCCCACCCCCTGCGTGGGTAGGCGTGGGGATGGGACCCGTGGCGCTAAACCCAAGAGCTGCCCGCCCCCAGGACTCACGCTTCTCCGGGTCAGCGCTGCTTTTGTGCACAATCTGGACGTTGCAGCGCTGCTCGTCCATGCGCCCGCCCTGCACGTGGGTCAGCAGGTTGAAGAAGCCTTCCTGCTCCGGGGACACCGACTGCAAGGGAAGGGGTGTGTGTGAGATGGAGTGTGGGGGAGATACACCCCTGAACCTTCCTGCTGTGGGCCCTGCCCCTCCCCTGGTAATGTCTCTTCTGCAGCACTCCCTGGAGCCAGGCCCTACCTTCCGCTCCAGTGCGGCCTGCCCCTCTGCACTAGGGGGCACTCACAGGCCCACATGGGACTCCAGCAGGGACCAGCCCAAGGCCTGATGGGGGGCTTGACCCCTCCTAGCAGCAACTCGCCCCACCCCTCCCACAAGGCTTCAGATCCTCAGGGCCTCTGATCTCCCTCCCCTGGCCCAAACCTCAGCCACCAGCGCAATCCCCGACAGCCCAGCTGGGAGCCCCCCAGCCTGCCCCGAGTTGTGGGGTCACAGCCTCGTGGGCCTCATCTCAAAGCCTGGACAGCAGCTGCAGGTCCCCCCATCCCACCCCAGAGCTCGGCCTCTTCCCAGCACCCTGCCCCTGCCTCCCAGGGCAAAGCAAGCAGGCTCTGTGCCCTTTCCCTGGCACAGGGTGAAGGCCTCAGCTGGGCACAGACCCCTCCCCATCAGCACTCAGTGGTGTGTGTGGGTGGCTAATCCAGCCTCTGCCCAGCCAGTGCCCTGCCCTATAGCACTGCCGACCCCCGGCTGCTGAGGAGGACCAGGCCTCACTGAACTGTGGCTTGGGCCCAGCAGGTCTCACGGGGCCAGGCCACAGGCCACGCCCACGTCCCTACCTGCTGGGCTCATGGCCTGGGATGTCTAGGTGTCTGGCTGGACCGCGGGTGACCCTGACTAGCTACCAAGACTTCACAGTGATGCCCAGCCCCTGCCAGGGACCTTAGCATCCCAAAGGCCAGTGCTTGGCTACGGGCTGGTGAGCGCCTGTACTCGGACGTGGCCAGATGTGGCTCCTGCTCTCTTCCTACCACCCCCATCCCCTGCGCAGCGCTAGACGGGGGAGTAGGGGGGAGGGGAGCAGCTCCCAGTGTAACTGCAGGGTGTGCGGAGGGTAGCCCAGGAGAGCAGGGGCCAGGCGGTTTCCTGGCAGCATATGTGGAGCCATAATTGCTGGGCGGGCAAAGGGCCCTGGTGGGATGGCTCATGCCAACGGCAGCTCCTCCAGCCGCCTGCACGGGGCCCTGGGGCCAGCAGTGGCTGTGAGGGGAGAGCAGCTTAAAGCAAAAGGATCTCAGAGAACCCCCTTTGGAGGAAGGGCTCCGGCAGGCAACGGGTTACATCCCTGCTCGGCTCTACCCTGGCAGCAGGGAGGGGTCCCAGCACATCGCTTTGCTCTGCCCTCTGCATGGCGCATCCGTGGCACCTAATCCTGGGGGCCAGATGCCTTAGTCACGCCTAGATATGTGGCAACTGCTGGAAGAGATCAGGGAAGTAACCGGGCGAGCCAGGCAGTGACTTGCAGCTGGAACCTGCCTGCTCTAACCACTAGCTAGCAGTGCCTTCCTCTGTGATGGCTGGAACCTCGGGGCAGATTCTCTGACACGGGGCGGAGGGGGTGGGAGGGTTGGTCCTGGACCCGTTGCAAGCCTGGACTGAGCTGGGGTGCTGGCCAGTCTGCTAACTAATGTACTGACGAGTGGACGGAGGGAATGCATGCAGTCTGTAGCATTAACCTACATGCTTGTGCTCATCAGTTCATCGGTTAATGGACTACACTATTACATCCCTAGTGTAGATGCTCCAGAGCTGGACATGTGAGTCGGCTGCTGTGCATTTCCCAACGCCGGGATTCGCTTTGGCACATGGCCTGGAGCCGGAGCCATCTCCGGGTTCCTTTCAGGAGCGGTAAGTGGGCGTCACCGTCGGACTGGGATTTTAGTATCCAGCTGTGCTCGCCCACCGCTAGAGATGGCCAGCCCTGGGCTCACAGAAACAGACGAGCTGAGATGCAAAACAAGGCACCATTTGGTAACAGTGCGAGTGAGAGACGGCCACGGTGTGTTCTGGTGGGCAGGCAGGTCCCAGGGCCGGTGCTGTGCCCAGAGGCAGACTACGCAGTGGTTTCTCCTGGCCTTGGAATCGGTGACAATTGGGCGCCACAAGGGCTTCCAAAGAACCGCTGGTGGGTTCAGGTTTCTTTCCTGCTGGGCTTTGAGCTCTTCAAGGCTCTTTTTCAAGACACTGCCTTTATCATTTGTGAATGAAAGCTCGGGCTCTGATACGCTCCCTGCTCCAGAGCTGCACTGAACATCCCAAGACTCGCGACAAAGCCCGGAGAACAGTGACAGCCGGTGGGTCAAGCAGCATTTGCGGAGGTTTCTCTTTCTTCAGTCTCCCCGTCCAGCTGGACCTTCAGCATCCCACAGGCCAGAGCCTGGCTCAGGGATTGCTGCACCGAGCCCAGAGCTTCTGCTGGAGAGCAGTGGAGGTTTGCAAATGGCCCAGTCTCGAGGTGAAGGAGAATCCCTGGGCCAGCTGCTCCCCTGGCTCTTTCCCGGCACCATGGCCTGCTGGTTTGCTTCAGCCTCTAGCTTCAAATCATGTTCCACCTTTTCCTGCCAGATTGCAGGGCCCGGGGCTGCCCTCATGCTCCTCTCCCTCGAGGGGCCTGGAGCCTGGGGGCTGGTCGCCTCTGAGCCTTCTCTTGGAGAAACGGAATGGCCTGGTTCCATAACCATCCGCACCAGGGCCGGCTCCCAGGCATTCCCAAGGCTGAGCCCTTGCCCGTTCGCCCCCCTCCTTTGGCCGTGCGGCCTGAGGCCGGGTCTACACTGCAGACCCACGTCAGGTAACGATGCTGCTCCAGGTTGTAAATCCCCTCTCCTCCCTCCGGGCAACGTGGCAAGACCGGCCGAAGCCCGTGTACCCAATGCTACGTCTGAGGGAGCGTCTGTGCATGTCTGCCCTCGGGGTGGGAGGCGGGTTCCCTGTGCTGCTGGAGAGCTCACCTGTCCTTAAAGCCCAACGCCAGCGCAGCCCAATGCCAGCGCAGCCCAATGCCAGCACGGCTGCCTTGCCCCCCGGGGCCAGTGATGGTCACACCAGTGCCGTATCCTCCCCCCTCCGCTACTGAGATCCCCCCGCTTATCCGCAGCAGGATGGCATTAGCCCTCTCACCACGGCTCCTAGGCAGCTGGCTCCCTCCATGACCCTTCCATCCTGTCTGCTTCCCCAGCCTTGAATTGTGACCTACATTCCCTCTCCGAGATGCATGACCTTGCACCGGCTGTATTAAAAGACATATCGGTCACAAGCCCAGCTTACGGAGCAGCACCGGAGCACTGGGAGACCAACCTGGCCTCCGCCGTGTCTCCACCCCGCAGCCTGCTCAGCTGCAGAGTCACTGGCCTGGGTCTCACATTTCCTCCCAGCTCCAGCCAGAGAGACTGAGGAGCAAGGGCTGAGCCCAGAGCCCCGCCAGGCGACACTGTGCCCCATTCGCAATCACTGGCTGGGACCGAGCAGGGAGGTTTTAATCCATTTGAGAAGGGCTGCGCTGTGTTAGGATATTACAAATGCAAATAATCCAGCGCAGGCCTGCATGGGAGAGATGGCCGGGCAGCCCAGGACGGGTTTAACAAAGGAGGCCAATAGCATTGCTCGCCTTTACAGATGGGGAAACTGAGGAATGGAACAGCACTGTGACTGGCCCAGGATGTCAGTAGCCCGGCTGGGATTAGAATCCGGAGTCCCAGGCAACTGCTCTGTTCCCTGGGCCAGACTGCTCCATGGCAGCTGGACGGTGGCCGGCCCTGGCACAGCAGAGTTTGCACCACCTGGGAAATCTCCACCCTAGGGATCTAGTTGTTTGCATATTTCTCAGAACACAGAAAGGCCCAGGGGCCAGACTTAGGCCGCCAAGGCCTATTGATTTCAAAGAGGCGCCTAAATCCCTTGGCACATCGGGCCCAGGGGCCTCCCACTCCAGCAAGCCAAAGGCAGCACTGCCTTGCGCCGAGCCAGGCCCGCGGCGAGCATGTCCTGGTGCCCTCCGCACCTGGGCTGTGCCCCGTGCCTGCTTCTGCCATCACTGCGCAGGCCCACCTTATTGCAAAGCCCCTGGGACGTCTCCAGTGCCCTGAGGGGGTGGGCGCATGAGCCAGCGAGTCCCACCTCCCTGCTCTCAGTGGGAGTGGCTGGCCTGGCGGGTGGCCTGGCAGCAGCAGGCGTCTGACCCCCGGCGCCCAGCAATGAGGATGCGCATGGTGGGATGTTCCTGTCCTGGCTCTCGGCCTCAGACCGGGAAGGGCCAAGGAATGCGCGGCGAGCAGGGGGCAGGGAGGGTCAGCTCTGCTCCAAGCCCTGGTGGATTGTGGCTGGGAGAGGGGTTCACGGTGGACCAGCCTCTTCCATCTCCACAGAGCGTGGGGTGGGAGGTGGCCCAGCCAGACGGATGGGGGCAAAGAGCACAGGCTCTCCGGCAGCCCAATGTCCAAGGCCACTCAGGCTGGGCACCATGAGTTCAAGGCCCAGCCAATCTGTGGGCAGAGGGGGAGTGACGGCTGGGGAGCAGCGAATGGCGGAACAGCCAGTGGGATCTGGGGGGAGGGCCGGGGGGGAGCGGCGAATAGTGGAGCAGCCAGTGGGATCTGGGGGGAGGGAGGTGGCCAGGGGGAGCGGCGAATGGCGGAGCAGCCAGTGGGATCTGTTGGGGGGGGGAGGGAGGTGGCTGGGGGGAGCGGCGAATGGCGGAACAGCCAGTGGGATCTGTGGGGAGGGCTGGGGGGGAGCGGCGAATGGCGGAGCAGCCAGTGGGATCTGTTGGGGGGGAGGTGGCTGGGGGGGAGCGGCGAATGGCGGAGCAGCCACGGCAGGAGGGCTGGGTGATGGTGCCACCGGGAGGCTCAGCCCACAGGCCTGGGAGCCAGCGTGCACCGGCCAGGGGGCTGAGGGCTCACAGCACCACTCCAGACCGGGGGATCGGGCCCCACTGACCCCAGTGGAGCCAGGCTGATGTACACGGGCGGGGCCTGGCCCAAGCTATTCATCCCGCAGGGAGCAGGGGGACGGGCCATTTCTCTGCGCTTCGAAGTGGCCCATGGAATCCCAGGGCTGGGAGAGCCCTCAGGAGGTCCACATGGCCAGGACCCCCCAGCTCAGTCAGAGGGCCCCTGAATTCAGACCCCCTGTGGGACGTGCCAGCACAGCCCCGCTCATTCCCGCAGGTACCAGCCCGGCCCCTCGGTCTCCCGGCTGGACTGATTTGCAGGATACTTGGTGGCCCTGCCGGGGGCTCAGGGCAGGAGCTCACAGGTGCTGAGGGCCCAGCCCAGGCTGTGGTGGGACAGCGGGGCAAATTTCGCTGCAGGGGGAGAGACCCCCATGGGATCTGGGCCCCAGCTGGGCAGTGCCAGCATGGTAGGTGGCTGATCACATCCTTGGGGCGATGTGCCCCTGCCACTGGTGGGCAGCCTCGCTCCCAGCTGGCGGGGCTAGAACCGGGAGCCCTGCCTAGAGCCAGGGTTGGGGGCTGCCATGCAGTTGGAAGTGCCTCACTCTGATCCTGACGTGCCCCATGGCTGAGCTGTCCCCGGGGGGCTGAGAGCTGGGCAGTGCACCCTGAGGGGCTGGCAGAGCCACACGCCTCCTGCCCGCTTGCCCCTGCCCTTTGCCATGGCACTCGGCTCCCCGAGCTCCGGTGCTGCAGCAGTGAAGTGACGGGACCCTGGGCGCTGCCCCGTGGGAAAGCGCGACAGCCCAGCCTGGGGACTGATGCAGCCTACCAGGGCTGCTTGAGCGAGGGAGGGGCAGGAATTGCACCGCCTGGAAGTGAGCCCCTGCCCGGCACTGGCTCCGTGCAGCCCCACCATGCCCCAGGCCTGCTACTAGCCATCACACCGATCCCCATGGCGCTGCCCTGGGCACAGGCTGGGCACCAGGATCCCGGTGCCACCCACTGCCCGAATCACCCGCTGCCTCCATGGGGACGGCTTTGCCCCAAACAGGAGCCGGGGGCCCACAGCCCCCTTGGCAGCCAGGCCTGTGAGACCCTCTTCTGTCTCGAGGGCCTGCCAGAGTCTTGGCGCCGCCTTGTCAGACTCATGGACCCCCTGACCCCAGGCATGTTGCCCACAGGGTCAGAGCCCTGCACCTCCCTCGCCCGGTGCTCAGCCCTGCTAAGTGATGGGGCCTTAGTGCAAATTGCCCTGTGCCGAGAGCTGGGACCAACAGCCCCGGGGACCCCCAGCTGTGCTCCAGCACCAGAGATCCCTGCATGAGAACCCAGCCCCGGCCCCACCCGCACCCAGCTGGAGGGGGGCTCAGATGCCCTGCAGGGGCTGAGAGGCCCAAGACCAATGTGCCTATCGTAACAGGCCAGGTCATAACAACTGCCCTGGAACCACCGCCCCTCTGCTCACAGTGCTGAGCTCTGCCCCGTCGCAGGCCAACGGCCCCTCTAGCCCAGCACCCCCCATCACAGACCAACGGCCCCTCTAGCCCAGCACCCCCCCTCACAGGCCAACGGCCCCTCTAGCCCAGCGCCCCCCGTCACAGGCCAACGGCCCCTCTAGCCCAGCGCCCCCCGTCACAGGCCAACGGCCCCTCTAGCCCAGCACCCCCCATCACAGACCAACGGCCCCTCTAGCCCAGCACCCCCCCTCACAGGCCAACGGCCCCTCTAGCCCAGCGCCCCCCGTCACAGGCCAACGGCCCCTCTAGCCCAGCGCCCCCCGTCACAGGCCAACGGCCCCTCTAGCCCAGCACCCCCCCTCACAGGCCAACGGCCCCTCTAGCCCAGCACCCCCCTCACAGGCCAACGGCCCCTCTAGCCCAGCGCCCCCCGTCACAGGCCAACGGCCCCTCTAGCCCAGCACCCCCCCTCACAGGCCAACGGCCCCTCTAGCCCAGCACCCCCCCTCACAGGCCAACGGCCCCTCTAGCCCAGCGCCCCCCGTCACAGGCCAACGGCCCCTCTAGCCCAGCACCCCCCCTCACAGGCCAACGGCCCCTCTAGCCCAGCGCCCCCCGTCACAGGCCAACGGCCCCTCTAGCCCAGCACCCCCCCTCACAGGCCAACGGCCCCTCTAGCCCAGCACCCCCCGTCACAGGCCAACGGCCCCTCTAGCCCAGCACCCCCCGTCACAGGCCAACGGCCCCTCTAGCCCAGCACCCCCCCTCACAGGCCAACGGCCCCTCTAGCCCAGCACCCCCCGTCACAGGCCAACGGCCCCTCTAGCCCAGCACCCCCCTCACAGGCCAACGGCCCCTCTAGCCCAGCACCCCCCCTCACAGGCCAACGGCCCCTCTAGCCCAGCACCCCCCCTCACAGGCCAACGGCCCCTCTAGCCCAGCGCCCCCCGTCACAGGCCAACGGCCCCTCTACCCCAGCGCCCCCCGTCACAGGCCAACGGCCCCTCTACCCCAGCGCCCCCCGTCACAGGCCAACGGCCCCTCTACCCCAGCGCCCCCCGTCACAGGCCAACGGCCCCTCTACCCCAGCGCCCCCCATCACAGACCAACGGCCCCTCTAGCCCAGCACCCCCCGTCACAGACCAACGGCCCCTCTACCCTAGCGCCCCCCGTCACAGGCCAACGGCCCCTCTACCCCAGCACCCCCCCTCACAGACCAAGGGCCCCTCTAGCCCAGCACCCCCCGTCACAGACCAACGGCCCCTCTACCCCAGCACCCCCCGTCACAGACCAACGGCCCCTCTAGCCCAGCGCCCCCCCTCACAGACCAACGGCCCCTCTAGCCCAGCACCCCCTGTCACAGACCAACGGCCCCTCTACCCCAGCACCCCCCCCACAGACCAAGGGCCCCTCTAGCCCAGCACCCCCCCTCACAGACCAACGGCCCCTCTAGACAAAGCCTTGGGCCCTGGGGTGCTCCTGCTATGAACCTGCCAGGCCAGGCTGGGGCTGGCACAGCACACGTGGGTTGGTGGGGTCACCAAGCTGCCCTCCTCCCCCGCTAAGAACACGGGAGACTCTCTCCTGCTGAAGGTGGGGAGCGGGCCCCGATTTCAGCTGGGGTTTGGGCAGTGTCCGGCACACCAGGGGCCTGGGCTGCTCAGCATCCTCCAGTGGGAACCGGACCAGGCAGAGGCTGGCTGCAAAGTGGCCAGGAAGGAGGTCGCAGGGTTTAAGATGTGGTGGGTTCTGTGCGACCCCCTAGAGGGGAAAGGCCCCGTGACACATTCCCGGCCCTTGAGTCAGCCAGAACCGTGTGGCAGAATGGACTCCCATAGCGCAACATGGAGCAGCTTGGACATGGGGGGGGTGGAAGTGGTGTGGGGCCGGCACAGCTGGGCACGGCATGGGCAGAGACGGGCATGGGGCCGGCACAGCTGGGCACGGCATGGGCAGAGACGGGCATGGGGCCGGCACAGTTGGGCACGGCATGGGCAGAGACGGGCATGGGGCCGGCACAGCTGGGCACGGCATGGGCAGAGACGGGCATGGGGCCGGCACAGCTGGGCACGGCATGGGCAGAGACGGGCATGGGGCCGGCACAGCTGGGCACGGCATGGGCAGAGACGGGCATGGGGCCGGCACAGCTGGGCACGGCATGGGCAGAGACGGGCATGGGGCCGGCACAGCTGGGCACGGCATGGGCAGAGACGGGCATGGGGCCGGCACAGCTGGGCACGGCATGGGCAGAGACGGGCATGGGGCCGGCACAGCTGGGCACGGCATGGGCAGAGACGGGCATGGGGCCGGGCATGGGGCCGGCACAGCTGGGCACGGCATGGGCAGAGATGGGCATGGGGCCGGGCATGGGGCCGGCACAGCTGGGCACGGCATGGGCAGAGACGGGCATGGGGCCGGCACAGCTGGGCACGGCATGGGCAGAGGTGGGCATGGGGCTGGCACAGCTGGGCATGGCATGGGCAGAGACGGGCATGGGGCCGGCACAGCTGGGCACGGCATGGGCAGAGACGGGCATGGGGCCGGGCATGGGGCCGGCACAGCTGGGCACGGCATGGGCAGAGATGGGCATGGGGCCGGGCATGGGGCTGGCACAGCTGGGCATGGCATGGGCAGAGACGGGCATGGAGCCGGCACAGCTGGGCATGGCATGGGCAGAGACGGGCATGAGATGGGCAGAAGTCAGGGCCACAAGAGCTGGGCCTGGTGCAGGCAGAGCTGGGAACAGCCAGCACTGTAAGGCCTGAGGCCTTTTGTTGCAGCCACATTAGGAGCAGCCGCCATGAGCCAAGACGCACAGTCGCAGCCCCACTCTCTGTGGCCCCCCGTCCTCGCAGCCCCACCGCCACCCGGCCACGGAACCGATCTCCGATGTTAAAAGGGACGGTGCTTTGACTGCAGCGGCTGTGACATCTCGGCTCCGTGACTGCTTTACCCCACGGCCCCATGGCTCCGTGGTTGGACGGTCTCGGTCGGGTCGCTCACTGTTTGATAACCAACGCGGCCAGATTTGCAGCAGGCGGCGCTGGGCTGGCGGGGCCCGGAGCGGTTTGGTGACATCAGTGAGACGCTTGGTCCGGTGGAGCTAAGCAGGGCCCAGGTGTCACTATATAAACTGGGCTCCTAAAGGAAGTTCTTGGGAGCCAGCTCCAGGACACAGCCCCAGGCTCTGAGCTGCCACCTCCCACCCCCGCCAGCCCTGCCCTGCAGCAGCTGGAGTCCCCACACGCCCTGGCCCTGCCGGGACACAGGAAAAGCTCGTCTGCCTCATGGGCAGTGGGGGCACCGTGTGCTCAGCGTGGGCCTCCTGGGCTGGTGACTGTTAATAGACAAGGGCTAAGAACGGGGATGGGTAAGGGAGACACCTTTTGTCTGCAGCCCTAGAAACAGGGAAAGAGTGGGCAGGCCAAGGTGGGCAGAGCACAGGGGTGGGCACGGCGCAGGCCGAGGTGGGCACGGCACGGGCAGAGGTGGGCACGGCACAGGCAGAGGTGGGCATGGCGCAGGCAGAGGTGGGCATGGCGCAGGGGTGGGCACGGCACAGGCAGAGGTGGGCATGGCGCGGGAAGAGGTGGGCACAGCGCAGGCAGATGTGGGCACGGCGCGGGCAGAGGTGGGCATGGCGCGGGCAGAGGTGGGCACGGCACGGGCAGAGGTGGGCACGGCGTGGGCAGAGGTGGGCATGGCACGGGCAGAGGTGGGCACGGCGCAGGCAGAGGTGGGCATGGCGCGGGCAGAGGTGGGCACGGCGCAGGCAGAGGTGGGCATGGCACGGGCAGAGGTGGGCACGGTGCGGGCAGAGGTGGGCATGGCACGGGCAGAGGTGGGCATGGCGCAGGCAGAGGTGGGCATGGCGCAGGCAGAGGTGGGCACGGCACAGGGGTGGGCACGGCGCAGGCAGAGGTGGGCATGGCGCAGGGGTGGGCATGGCGCAGGCAGAGGTGGGCACGGCACAGGGGTGGGCACGGCGCGGGCAGAGGTGGGCATGGCGCAGGGGTGGGCATGGCGCAGGCAGAGGTGGGCACGGCACAGGGGTGGGCACGGCGAAGGCAGAGGTGGGCATGGCACAGAGGTGGGCATGGCGCAGGCAGAGGTGGGCATGGTGCAGGCCGAGGTGGGCACGGCACAGAGGTGGGCATGGCGCAGGCAGAGGTGGGCATGGCACAGAGGTGGGCATGGCGCAGGCAGAGGTGGGCACGGCACGGGCAGAGGTGGGCACGGCGCGGGCAGAGGTGGGCACGGCGCAGGCAGAGGTGGGCACGGCGCGGGCAGATGTGGGCATGGCGCAGGCAGAGGTGGGCACGGCGCGGGCAGAGGTGGGCATGGCGCGGGCAGAGGTGGGCACGGCGCAGGCAGAGGTGGGCATGGCGCAGGCAGAGGTGGGCACGGCACGGGCAGAGGTGGGCATGGCACAGAGGTGGGCATGGCACAGAGGTGGGCACGGCGCAGGACGAGGTGGGCACGGCACGGGCAGAGGTGGGCACGGCACAGGCAGAGGTGGGCACGGCGCAGGCAGAGGTGGGCACGGCACGGGCAGAGGTGGGCACGGCACGGGCAGAGGTGGGCACTGCGCAGGCAGAGGTGGGCACGGCGCGGGCAGAAGTGGGCACGGCGCGGGCAGAGGTGGGCATGGCGCAGGGGTGGGCATGGCGCAGGCAGAGGTGGGCATGGCACAGAGGTGGGCATGGCACAGAGGTGGGCATGGCGCAGGCAGACGTGGGCATGGTGCAGGCCGACGTGGGCAAAGCACAGAGGTGGGCATGGCACAGAGGTGGGCATGGCGCAGGCAGAGGTGGGCACAGCGCAGGCAGAAGTGGGCACGGCGCGGGCAGAGGTGGGCATGGCGCAGGCAGAGGTGGGCACGGCGCAGGGGTGGGCACGGCACAGGCAGAGGTGGGCATGGCGCGGGAAGAGGTGGGCACAGCGCAGGCAGAAGTGGGCACGGCGCGGGCAGAGGTGGGCATGGCGCGGGCAGAGGTGGGCATGGCGCAGGCAGAGGTGGACACGGCACGGGCAGAGGTGGGCATGGCGCAGGCAGAGGTGGACATGGCACGGGCAGAGGTGGGCATGGCGCAGGCAGAGGTGGGCAAGGCGCAGGCAGAGGTGGGCATGGCGCAGGGGTGGGCATGGTGCAGGCAGAGGTGGGCACGGCACAGGGGTGGGCACGGCGCAGGCAGAGGTGGGCATGGCACAGAGGTGGGCATGGCGCAGGCCGAGGTGGGCATGGTGCAGGCCGAGGTGGGCACGGCACAGAGGTGGGCATGGTGCAGGCCGAGGTGGGCACGGCACAGAGGTGGGCATGGCGCAGGCAGAGGTGGGCACGGCGCAGGCCGAGGTGGGCACGGCACGGGCAGAGGTGGGCACGGCACGGGCAGAGGTGGGCACGGCGCGGGTAGAGGTGGGCACGGCGCAGGCAGAGGTGGGCACGGCGCGGGCAGATGTGGGCACGGCGCAGGCAGAGGTGGGTATGGCGCGGGCAGAGGTGGGCATGGCGCAGGCAGAGGTGGGCATGGCGCGGGCAGAGGTGGGCACGGCGCAGGCAGAGGTGGGCATGGCGCGGGCAGAGGTGGGCATGGCGCAGGGGTGGGCATGGCGCAGGCAGAGGTGGGCACGGCACAGGGGTGGGCACGGCGCAGGCAGAGGTGGGCATGGCACAGAGGTGGGCATGGCACAGAGGTGGGCATGGCGCAGGCAGAGGTGGGCATGGTGCAGGCCGAGGTGGGCACGGCACAGAGGTGGGCAAGGCACAGAGGTGGGCATGGCACAGAGGTGGGCATGGCGCAGGCAGAGGTGGGCACGGCACGGGCAGAGGTGGGCACTGCGCAGGCAGAGGTGGGCACGGCACGGGCAGAGGTGGGCACGGCGCGGGCAGAGGTGGGCACGGCTCGGGTAGAGGTGGGCACGGCGCGGGCAGAGGTGGGCATGGCACGGGCAGAGGTGGGCACGGCGCAGGCAGAGGTGGGCACGGCTCGGGCAGAGGTGGGCACGGCGCGGGCAGAGGTGGGCATGGCTCGGGCAGAGGTGGGCACGGCGCGGGCAGAGGTGGGCATGGCACGGGCAGAGGTGGGCATGGCTCGGGCAGAGGTGGGCACGGCGCAGGCAGAGGTGGGCATGGCACGGGCAGAGGTGGGCACGGCGCGTGTAGAGGTGGGCATGGCGCAAGCAGAGGTGGGCACGGCGCAGGCCGAGATGGGCACGGCGCAAGCAGAGGTGGGCACGGCGCAGGCCGAGGTGGGCACGGCGCAGGCCGACATGGGCATGGCGCAGGCAGAGGTGGGCATGGCACAGAGGTGGGCACGGCGCAAGCAGAGGTGGGCATGGCACAGAGGTGGGCATGGCGCAGGCAGAGGTGGGCATGGCACAGAGGTGGGCACGGCGCAGGCAGAGGTGGGCATGGCGCAGGCAGAGGTGGGCACGGCACAGGCAGAGGTGGGCATGGCACAGAGGTGGGCATGGCGCAGGCAGAGGTGGGCACGGCGCAGGCAGAGGTGGGCACGGCAGAGGCAGAGGTGGGCATGGCACAGAGGTGGGCACTGCACAGGCAGAGGTGGGCACGGTGCAGGCAGAGGTGGGCATGGCACAGAGGTGGGCATGGCGCAGGCAGAGGTGGGCATGGCGCAGGCAGAGGTGGGCACGGCGCAGAGGTGGGCATGGCACAGAGGTGGGCACGGCGCAGGCCGAGGTGGGCACGGCGCAGGCAGAGGTTGGCATGGCGCAGGCAGAGGTGGGCATGGCGCAGGCCGAGGTGGGCACGGCGCGGGTAGAGGTGGCCACGGCGCAGGCAGAGGTGGGCACGGCGCGGGCAGATGTGGGCACGGCGCAGGCAGAGGTGGGTATGGCGCGGGCAGAGGTGGGCATGGCGCAGGCAGAGGTGGGCATGGCGCGGGCAGAGGTGGGCACGGCGCAGGCAGAGGTGGGCATGGCGCGGGCAGAGGTGGGCATGGCGCAGGCAGAGGTGGGCACGGCGCAGGCAGAGGTGGGCACGGCACAGAGGTGGGCAAGGCACAGAGGTGGGCATGGCACAGAGGTGGGCATGGCGCAGGCAGAGGTGGGCACGGGCAGAGGTGGGCACTGCGCAGGCAGAGGTGGGCACGGCACGGGCAGAGGTGGGCACGGCGCGGGCAGAGGTGGGCACGGCTCGGGCAGAGGTGGGCATGGCGCGGGCAGAGGTGGGCATGGCACGGGCAGAGGTGGGCACGGCGCAGGCAGAGGTGGGCACGGCTCGGGCAGAGGTGGGCACGGCGCGGGCAGAGGTGGGCATGGCACGGGCAGAGGTGGGCACGGCGCAGGCAGAGGTGGGCATGGCACGGGCAGAGGTGGGCACGGCGCGTGTAGAGGTGGGCATGGCGCAAGCAGAGGTGGGCACGGCGCAGGCCGAGATGGGCATGGCGCAAGCAGAGGTGGGCACGGCGCAGGCCGAGGTGGGCACGGCGCAGGCCGACATGGGCATGGCGCAGGCAGAGGTGGGCATGGCACAGAGGTGGGCACGGCGCAGGCAGAGGTGGGCATGGCACAGAGGTGGGCACGGCGCAGGCAGAGGTGGGCATGGCACAGAGGTGGGCATGGCGCAGGCAGAGGTGGGCATGGCACAGAGGTGGGCACGGCGCAGGCAGAGGTGGGCATGGCGCAGGCAGAGGTGGGCACGGCACAGGCAGAGGTGGGCATGGCACAGCGGTGGGCACGGCGCAGGCAGAGGTGGGCATGGCACAGAGGTGGGCATGGCGCAGGCAGAGGTGGGCACGGCGCAGGCAGAGGTGGGCACGGCAGAGGCAGAGGTGGGCATGGCACAGAGGTGGGCACTGCACAGGCAGAGGTGGGCACGGTGCAGGCAGAGGTGGGCATGGCACAGAGGTGGGCATGGTGCAGGCAGAGGTGGGCATGGCGCAGGCAGAGGTGGGCACGGCGCAGAGGTGGGCATGGCACAGAGGTGGGCACGGCGCAGGCTGAGGTGGGCACGGCGCAGGCAGAGGTGGGCACGGTGCAGGCAGAGGTGGGCATGGCGCAGGCAGAGGTGGGCACGGCGCAGAGGTGGGCATGGCACAGAGGTGGGCACGGCGCAGGCTGAGGTGGGCACGGCGCAGGCAGAGGTGGGCATGGCGCAGGCAGAGGTGGGCATGGCACAGAGGTGGGCACGGCGCAGGCAGAGGTGGGCACGGCGCGGGCAGAGGTGGGCATGGCACGGGCAGAGGTGGGCACGGCGCGGGCAGAGGTGGGCATGGCACGGGCAGAGGTGGGCACGGCGCAGGCAGAGGTGGGCATGGCACGGGCAGAGGTGGGCACGGCGCGTGTAGAGGTGGGCATGGCGCAAGCAGAGGTGGGCACGGCGCAGGCCGAGATGGGCATGGCGCAAGCAGAGGTGGGCACGGCGCAGGCCGAGGTGGGCACGGCGCAGGCCGACATGGGCATGGCGCAGGCAGAGGTGGGCATGGCACAGAGGTGGGCACGGCGCAGGCAGAGGTGGGCATGGCACAGAGGTGGGCACGGCGCAGGCAGAGGTGGGCATGGCGCAGGCAGAGGTGGGCACGGCACAGGCAGAGGTGGGCATGGCACAGCGGTGGGCACGGCGCAGGCAGAGGTGGGCATGGCACAGAGGTGGGCATGGCGCAGGCAGAGGTGGGCACGGCGCAGGCAGAGGTGGGCACGGCAGAGGCAGAGGTGGGCATGGCACAGAGGTGGGCACTGCACAGGCAGAGGTGGGCACGGTGCAGGCAGAGGTGGGCATGGCACAGAGGTGGGCATGGCGCAGGCAGAGGTGGGCATGGCGCAGGCAGAGGTGGGCACGGCGCAGAGGTGGGCATGGCACAGAGGTGGGCACGGCGCAGGCTGAGGTGGGCACGGCGCAGGCAGAGGTGGGCACGGTGCAGGCAGAGGTGGGCATGGCGCAGGCAGAGGTGGGCACGGCGCAGAGGTGGGCATGGCACAGAGGTGGGCACGGCGCAGGCTGAGGTGGGCACGGCGCAGGCAGAGGTGGGCATGGCGCAGGCAGAGGTGGGCATGGCGCAGGCAGAGGTGGGCATGGCACAGAGGTGGGCACGGCGCAGGCAGAGGTGGGCACGGCGCAGGCAGAGGTGGGCATGGCGCAGGCAGAGGTGGGCATGGCACAGAGGTGGGCACGGCGCAGGCAGAGGTGGGCACGGCGCAGGCAGAGGTGGGCATGGCGCAGGCAGAGGTGGGCATGGCGCAGGCAGAGGTGGGCACGGCGCAGGCAGAGGTGGGCACGGCGCAGGCAGAGGTGGGCATGGCACAGAGGTGGGCACGGTGCAGGCCGAGATGGGCATGGCACGGGTAGAGGTGGGCACGGCGCAGGCAGAGGTGGGCATGGCGTGGGCAGAGGTGGGCATGGCACAGAGGTGGGCATGGCGCAGGCAGAGGTGGGCACGGCGCAGGCAGAGGTGGGCATGGCACAGAGGTGGGCACGGTGCAGGCCGAGATGGGCATGGCACGGGTAGAGGTGGGCACGGCGCAGGCAGAGGTGGGCATGGCGTGGGCAGAGGTGGGCATGGCACAGAGGTGGGCATGGCGCAGGCAGAGGTGGGCACGGCGCAGGCAGAGGTGGGCATGGCACAGAGGTGGGCACGGCGCAGGCAGAGGTGGGCACGGCGCAGGCTGAGGTGGGCACGGCGCAGGCAGAGGTGGGCATGGCGCAGGCAGAGGTGGGCATGGCGCAGGCAGAGGTGGGCATGGCACAGAGGTGGGCATGGCGCAGGCAGAGGTGGGCATGGCGCAGGCAGAGGTGGGCATGGCACAGAGGTGGGCACGGCGCAGGCAGAGGTGGGCATGGGGCCAGCATAGCAACACAGCCCATACAGTGTAAACATTTTCTCTTTGTAAATCTCTCAAATGCCCCCAACAATCCTCCCTTGACCCCGTTCCCTGATCCCAGGCAGCCCGTTCTCCTGGACTCACGTGATCAGGCCTGACCCTTTGGGGACTCCTCTGCTGACCAACCCAGTCCCTGGAACCCCAGGCCAGGGGGTTCTGGAGCGTTCAGAGCCCCCAGAGGCCCGGGGCAGCTGGGTGCCTCCTAAAGTGCACAGGGGTCTGGCGTCCATGGTCCCTCACTCACCCCACTGGATGGGTTGGAGGCCGGCGATGGCTCCTTTTTCTCCTCCTCCTCGGCTTTGCCTTCCACTGTGGCCATCCTGAGCCTGGTGCTGCCAACCAGGACCACAAACTGCCCTGACGGCTCCTCTGCCCACGGCCGCTGCTCACCCCAAGGCAAGTGTCCAGAGCCCTCCGGGTGTGGTGCCCTGCCCCGCCTGTTCCCACCGTGAAAGCCCCAGGTGCCAGTCGGTGTTAGCAATTTATAGAGAGCTAGTGCTCCCCGCCCTCTCCCCGCCCGGGCCACCCCCTGCCTCCCTCCCCCCGCAGCCTTGCTCTGCCCACCCGGATCCAAATCCATATTTTAATAAACAGGCGTCCAATCTGCTCGTCCATCAGATCTTCGTAATCTGCATAAAGATTATCCCGGATAATTGTCTCAGAAAAGCCACCCGCATGAGCGTGCGTGAGTGTGCGGGGGGTGCGTGCACGCGTGCGAGCCAGCAGCTGGGGCAGCTGGCCAGGTCAGTGCCCCAAGCTCATACCCTCACTCTCACCCAGCTCCCACCCTGCACCCCATTTCCCCTACCCACCCTGTGACCCTCATCCAGTGCCTGCCCCAGAACCAGCCCCCCGCCCCACGGCTTCACAGTGACCTGGCCCAGGCCCCAAAACCAATCTCCCCCCCCCACACTGACCCAGCCCAGGCCCCAGAACCAGCCCCCCCGCCTCACAGTGACCTGGCTTAGGCCCCAGGTCCCTCCTGCTCTTGGCCAGCCCATGGCCCAGACTCTCCATTCAGAACCAGGCCTCCCCCTCCAGTGCCAGGCCCCAGCCCTGAGAGCCAGCACCCACGGCTCTGCCCCAGCGCCAGGCCCATTGCTCGGGTCTGACGCCCACCCGCTGCATGGGAGAGGGAGCCGACACGGGACCTGCTGTGCAAGGCCTCTGGTGCCGGCTCCGAGTGAGAGACCACGGTGGGCCCAGGCCTGCCCTGCTCGGAGCCTGCTGCTCTCAGCCCCTGGCCTGGCTCCAGAGGAGCAGGGAGGACTCCCTCCTGCCAGGGCACGCAGGGCGCCCACCCCGGCCCCGCGGCTGGGCACAACTGGTCGTGGGGGGCAGCAGCCCTGAGGCAGAGGTGAAAGGAAGCGGGTGATGAGGGGAGCTGAGGATTGGCCTGTAACAGAGCAGGGCAGCAGCGCCGGGGGTAGCCGGGGCAGGAGGGGGTGGTTGAGGGTACAAACAGCTGCACTGAGAAGACCCCCCACCCACCCCATGGCTCAGTGGCAGAGACCTACCCCACCCCCTACTCCCCTCCGCCCCCATGGCTCAGTGGCAGAGACCTGTGAAAGGGGAGGGGGGTATAGTGGGAGGTGGGGTGGGAAGCCAGGACTCTGGCTGTTGACGGGGTGGGGTGAGGGGATCACAGGGGCAGCTTTCCCTGCTGTTGAGGGTTGTGGGGGTAGAAATGTGAGAGTATCGTCTCCTTCTTCCCCCTTGAACGCTTAAGGGAGGGAGCCGGCGGGGGGCGTGGTCGCCTTGGCAGAGAGACGCCCACCCGCTGGGGGGGTCACACACCTGGAGGGGTGCCCGGATGGGGCTGGCTTTGGCGTACCGGGCGCTGGCATCCTGGTCGTCCAGGAAGGCGGTGGGCAGGCTCTGGTACCGCTGGCCTGTCAAGGTGAGGGCGCGGAGTGAGCACAGGAGTTGCCCACGTGGGCGCCGCGGCCCCCCTGGCCGGCTCCTCTTTAGCACCTGAGCAGGGAAACAGAAGAGGGAGGTCGGGGGACCAAGACTGAGAGAGGGTCACCTGGGCACAGGGTTGAGAAGAACAGTCCATTCCCCACTCCCAGCTCCCACCTGGCACCCCACTGCCCCCCCACAATGTCACCCTGCCCCCAGCTCCCACCTAGCACCCCACTGCCCCCCCCCACAATGTCACCCTGCCCCCAGCTCCCACCTGGCACCCCACTGCCCCCCCCCACAATGTCACCCTGCCCCCAGCTCCCACCTGGCACCCCACTGCCCCCCCCACAATGTCACCCTGCCCCCAGCTCCCACCTGGCACCCCACTGCCCCCCCCCACAATGTCACCCTGCCCCCAGCTCCCACCTGGCACCCCACTGCCCCCCCACAATGTCACCCTGCCCCCAGCTCCCACCTGGCACCCCACTGCCCCCCCCCACAATGTCACCCTGCCCCCAGCTCCCACCTGGCACCCCACTGCCCCCCCCCACAATGTCACCCTGCCCCCAGCTCCCACCTGGCACCCCACTGCCCCCCCCACAATGTCACCCTGCCCCCAGCTCCCACCTGGCACCCCACTGCCCCCCCCACAATGTCACCCTGCCCCCAGCTCCCACCTGGCACCCCACTGCCCCCCCACAATGTCACCCTGCCCCCAGCTCCCACCTAGCACCCCACTGCCCCCCCACAATGTCACCCTGCCCCCAGCTCCCACCTGGCACCCCACTGCCCCCCCCCACAATGTCACCCTGCCCCCAGCTCCCACCTGGCACCCCACTGCCCCCCCACAATGTCACCCTGCCCCCAGCTCCCACCTGGCACCCCACTGCCCCCCCCACAATGTCACCCTGCCCCCAGCTCCCACCTGGCACCCCACTGCCCCCCCCACAATGTCACCCTGCCCCCAGCTCCCACCTGGCAGCGCACTAACCTCCACCCTGTGACCGTGCCCCAACCTGCACCCCCGCTCTGCCCCCTCAGCCCATGACCCTGGCTCCAGCCCACTCTGACACTGCACCTAGTCCCTTCTCTCATGACTCTGCCCCTTGCTGCCTCCACTTACCCCAGTACCCCGTGTCCCATTGCCCCAGCTTCCTCCCCATCTGTGCCCTCTCAGCTCAGTGCCTTACCCGGCATTTCTGCCCACCTCAGTTTCCCCCAGCGGCTCAGCCCCACACTGCTCCTACCTGGGCAGACATAGTCTTGCGGTGTCACGAGGGGGATGGTGCCACAAACCTGGAGTGAGAGGAACACAGCTAGGAACTGCCTGGCCCTGCTGACAGACGCCCTCTTCCCATCCCTCCCACCGTCCCTCTGGCTATTTGGGACCAGAGGCTGTCACTCACTGGGGGAGCTGTGCAAGGCCTGGCACAACAGGGCCCTGAATGAGCAGCTGGGGCAGAGAGGAATCTAGAACCCAGTTCTCTGGCACTGGGGTGCTCCCTTGGTAATGCCCCCAGGGGAGGTGCCAAACCTGGAAACCCCCCACATCCCATCATCTCAGGCATGGGCACATGTACAGCAGGATTATCCAGTTATGTGGACTCTCTCCTCAGACCCTAGGCCACCAGCCCTCCTAGCTACTGTCGAGACACACCGACTTCCTAGGACACGACAGAACGTCAGTGATCCTCCTGAAAACACCGTGCTGGCCACCACAGACATAGATGCTCTTTACCCAATATTCCACACGAGGACGGGTTACTGCTATCCACACCTGGTGGCTGAGCTCTGAGACTTTGTCCTCACCCACAACTATTTCCAATTTGAGGACAATTTGTATCTTTAAGTCAGCGGCACAGCCATGGGCACCCGCATGGCCCCACAATACGCCAACAGCTTTCTGGCTGACCTCGAACAGCTCTCAGCTCTCACCTCCTATCCTCCTCACTCTACTTGCGCTACACTGGTGACACCTTCATCATTTGGACCCATGGGAAGGAGACCCTTGAAGAATTCCACAGGGATTTCACCAACCTCCACCCCACCATCAACCTCAGCCTGGACCAGTCCGCATGAGAGATCCACTTCCTTGACCCTACAGTACAATTAAATGATGGCCACATTGCTATCGCCTTATACCAGAAACCCACTGACGGGTATTCTTACCTGCATACCTCAAGTTTCCATCCACATTACACGATCAGTTGTTTACAGCCAGGCCCTAAGAGACAACTGGATTTGCTCTAATCCCACGGACAGAGACAAACACCTACAGGATTTCTATCAGTCATTCTTAAAACTTAAATACCCACCTGGGGAAGTGAAAAAACAGACTGACAGAGCCAGACGAGCACCCAGACATCAGCTTCTTTAAGACAGGCCCACGAAGGAAAATAACAGAACATCAGCTACAGCCCCCAACTTACACCTCTCCAGCCCACCATTAACAATCTACAACCTACCCTGGAAAACGATTGCTCATCTCACAGGCCTTGGGGGACAGGCCAGTCCTCACCTACAGACAGACCTCTAACCTGAAACAAATTCTTTCCAGCAGCCACACAGCACACCTCAAACATACTCACCCAGGAACCCACCCCTGCAATAAACTCTCTTGCCAACTCTGTCCACACATCTACACAAGCGACACCATCACAAGACCTAACCACATAAGCAACCACATCAGAGGCTCGTCCACCTGCACATCCTCTAATGTGATCTATGCTGTCAAGTGCCAGCAATGCCCCTCTGCCATGTACTTTGGCCAAACCGGACAGTCTCTGCGACAAAGGATAAATGGACACAAGTCGACATCAGAAGCGGCAACACACAGAAAGCTGTGGGGGCACATTTTAACCTGCCTGGGCACTCGTTCATGGGTCTAAAAGTTGCCATTCTTCGACAAAGGAATTCCAAAAACCAACTACAGAGAGAAACTGCGGAACTGGCCTTCAGATACAAATTTGACACTCTCTCTCATGGCCTGAACAGAGACATGAACTGGATGGGCTGTTATATCAACACCCAAATGGCATCAAAAGCTAAGTGTGGGACACTTCCAGCCCACTCAAGTAGCCTCATTAGCACCGGCATGACAATTGACAGGTGTTTTCCCCCCTCCCTTCTTTTTCAGTTATGTTTGGGAGGTTCCCCCTTTTTTCTCCACTCCTATCAGAGGAAGGGCTTTTTAAGTCTCAGCGGGTATGTCTACACTACCACCCTAGTTCGAACTAGGGTGGTTAATGTAGGCAACCGGAGTTGCAAATGAAGCCCGGGATTTAAATATCCCAAGCTTCATTTGCATCTTGCCGGGCGCCGCCATTTTTAAATGTCTGCTAGTTCGGACTCCGTGCCCACGGCTGCACGCAGCACGAACTAGGTAGAACGTGGAACGAGGTGTACAGGTAGTTCGGAATAGGAAGCCTAATCCGAACTACCTAGTCCGTGCCACGTGCAGCTGCAGGCACGGAGTCCGAACTAGCGGACATTTAAAAATGGCGGCGCCCGACAACATGTAAATGAAGCCCGGGAAATTCAAATCCCGGGCTTCATTTGCAACTCCGGTTGCCTACATTACCACTCTAGTTCGAACTAGGCTGGTAGTGTAGACATACCCAGCTTGACAAAGCCCTGGCTGGGTTGATTGAGTTGGGGTTGGTCCTGCCTTGGGCAGGGAGCTGGACTTGATGACCTCCTGAGGTTTCTTCCAGCTCTATGATTCTAGGATTCTAAGTGGGGCATGCCCATGAGAACACATGAGACTATATTTTTTGTTAGTCTCTAAAGTGCTACAGGACCACTTGTTTTTTTAAAGTTACAGACTAACACGGCTACGCCGCTGAGGCCTTTGAGCCACGAGGGACCATCCTGCTCATGAACTCTGACCTGCAGGCCACAGTCGTCGTTCCCCCCGTAGCAGGCACAGATCCCCTGGCTGAGGCCCTGAGGCCCTCATGTACGGATTTAAAGTTACAGAGAACCTGTTGACACGAATTGAAAGCTGCCAGCGGAAGGTAACCCCCCCCCCCAGGGTCTCTGCCAGTCGGACCTGGGGGAAATTCCTGCCCAGCCCCAAATCCGTGATCAGTGAGACCCTGAGCACATGGGCACAGCCCAGCAGCCAGGCACCTGGGAAATAATCCTCCGCAGCAACCCAGAGCCCTCCCCATCTAGCGTCCTGTCACCGGCCACTGGGGCATTTGCTGCCAGCAGTCGCAGGTCGGCTCCGTGCATCGTGGGCCACCCCCCACCCCAAAACCTGCCCAGCTCTGACTTGCAGCCAGTTGGGTTTTTGCCCCCATGGCTCCATGAGAGGCGGCTCCAGAACTTCACCCTCTGATGGTTCCAAACCTTTGTCTCCTTTCAAGCCACAAGGTGCTGAGGGGCAGTTCATGGCCATTTGTTCTTGTGCCAGCATTGGCCCTTCATGTACATAGCCCCTCCCCTCCCCCGCTGTTAGCCCTCGGATGTATTTATCCCGAGTGAGCAATCGTCTCCCCCCTCCGCCTTCGCGTGGTTGGGCTGAACCGGCCAGGCTCTTTGGGCTCCTCTCACAAGGTAGTTTTCCATTCCCTGGATCCTCCTCCTCTGCACCTTTCTTACCCCTGGGAGGCCAGACTCACTCGCACAATTCCAGAGGGGCTCTCCCCAATGCCTGGTATAATGGCAGCGACACGTCCCTCTCTGTCTTTGCTGAAAACACCTCGCCGGATGCATCCTAGGACTGAATTTGCCTTTTCCACAGTCACAGCACATTGGCAGTTACTGGTCCTGCTGCGATCAGTCAATATGCCTGGGTCTTTCTCCTCTGTCGCTTCCACCTCATATATCATCAGCTTATTTCAAAAGTTCTTGTCATTAGTCACTAAGGCCTGGTCTATGCTAGAGTGGAAGGTTGAATTAAGATATGCAACTCCAGCTATGTTAATTATGTAGCTGGAGTCAACATATCTTAAATTGCATTTCTACAGCGTCCACACAGCAGGAGATTGACTGGAGCAAATGCTCCCTCAGCTTCTCTTACTCCGCATGAGGAGCAGGAGTACTGGCACTGACAGGGGCAGCCTCTGACTTTGATTTAGTGGGTCTTTACTAGACCCACTAAATCAAACCTCGAAAGATCGACTGCGGCAGCATCGATTTTCCACATAGTGAAGAGGTGGCCTAAGTGACCTTGCATTTCACACTGTTCAATTTTATTTCACTTTTTTTACTCCAGTTTTTAAGTTCATCCAGATCTTCTTGTATGATAGTCTGGTCCTAAGTTCTCCCTAAGCTGCGCAGCCATGCCATGAGGCCTCTTCCCCAGCATGGACCTGCCACAGTCAGGGGAGAGGAGGTTTTCGAACAAATTGATAAACTAACCAGTAACAAGTCACCAGGACCAGATGGCATTCACCCAAGAGTTCTGAAAGAACTCAGATGGGAACTTGCAGAAATACTAATTATGGTTTGTAGCCTATCCTTTAAATCATTTTCTGTACCAAATGACAGGAGGATAGCTAATGTGATGCAGTTTTTAAAAAGGCCTTTAGAGGAGATCCTGGCAATTACTAACTGATAAATCTAACTTCTGTACTGGGCAAATTGGTTGAAACTATAGCAAAAAACAGAATTGTCAGACACATTGATGTACATAATTTGTTGGGGAAAAGTCAACATGGATTCTGTAAAGGGAAATCACGGCTTACTAATTTACTAGAGTTCTTTGAGGGGGTCAACAAGCATGCGGACAAAGGGGATTCATAGGATATATTGTACTTAGATTTCCAGAAAGCATTTGACAAGGTCCCTCACCAAAGGCTCTTTAGCAAAGTAACCAGTCATGGGTAAGAAGGAAGGTCCTATCATGGACTGATAACTGGTTAAAAGATCGAAAACAAAGGGTATGAATAAATGGTCAGTTTATGGTGTCCTGCAGGGGTCCGTACTGGGGTAAACAGTGAGGTGGCAAAATGTGCAGATGATACAAAACCAAAGCAGACTGTGAAGAGCTTCAAAAGGATCTCCCAAAACTAGGTGACTGGGCAACAAAATGGCAGATGAAATTTACTGCTGATATATGCAAAGTAATGCATATCAGAAAAAATAATCCCACCTATATGTATAAAATGATGGGGACTAAATTAGCTATTATCACTCAAGAGAGAGATCTTGGAGTCATGGTGGATAGTTCTCTGAAAACATCCACTCAGTGTGAAGCAGCAGTCAAAAAAGCAAACAATGTTAAGAACCGTTAAAAAAAAGGATAGAGAATACGACAATATCTTAATGCCTCTGTATAAAAGCACGGTATGCCCACATCTTGAATACTGCATGCAGATGGGGACACCTCATCTCATAAAAGATATATCGGCATTAGAAACAGTTCAGGAAGGGCAACAAAAATTATTAGGGGTATAGAAAGGCTGCCATATGAGAAGAAATTAATAAGACTGGGACTTTTCAGCTTGGAAATGAGAAGACTAAGGGGGCATATGACAGAGGTCTATAAAATCATGACTGGCATGGAGAAAGTGAATAAGGAAAAGTTATTTACTTGCGCCCAAAGCATAAGAACTAGTGGTCACCAAATGAAATGACTAGGTAGCAGGTTTAAAGCAAAACTCTTTTTTCACAGAATGCAAAGTCAATCTGTGGAACTCATTTCCAGAGGATGTTGTGAAGGCCAGGAATGTAATGGATAAAAGAAATCCTAGATAAACTCATGGAGGATAGATCCATCAATGGCTATTAGCTAGGATGGGCAGGAATGGTTTTTCTAGCCTCTGATGGTCAGAATCTGGGAATGGGTGACACAGTGGATCACTTGATGATTCCCTCTGGGGCACCTAGAATTGGCCACTGTTGGAAGTCAGGATACTTGGCTACACAGACCTTTGGTCTGAATCAGTATGGCCATTCTTGAGTTCTTTTAAAACAACAAATAGCCTTGCGGTACCTTAGAGACTAACAAAACATGTTGGTATCACGTGGGAATAATGCTGCCAGCTTGTGAGTCAGCATCATTTATGGTCAGAACTACAATGGTATCTGATCGTCTTCAAACCTCCAACTTTCATTCTTGATTAATGAAAACATTCTTGGTAAATGCTTTCTCTTTGGTCTATCTTGTGCTGGTCCAAGGATTTCAACTCTAGAAGCACAATACGAATGCCCCCAGCCATCCCTCTTAATCATGGCCCGAGTTCTGAAAACTAACACAATAGAACTAGAGTCCTATTCCATTATTCCTAACTGAAGTGATGAGCCTGCTTTGAAAAACTAATTTTTTCAAAGTAAACAGTGCCAACTCGTGATCCGGTGGCGTTATTCCCATATGATCCCATGTATCTGTTTTGTTAGTCTCTAAGGTGCTACTAGACTATTCGTTGTTTTTTAAGTTTTCCCAGTTACAGATTAACTCGGCTCTCCCTCTGAAGCTTAAGTTCTTATGTTATCCCCTACCCAACCCTATAGCCTGTACCCCAGAGTCCTAACACTCCATACCCTCTGTCCCAGCCCTGAGCCCCCTCCTACTCTCCAAACCCCTCAGCCTGCTTCTGCCACACACTATCCATGTGCACACTGTATTTATTATGTGCACCATTATGGAGATGAGTCACACGTCACCTCCATATCGGTGCACAAAAAATTGTTGCACATATGGACATACGTGTGGAATATTGGTATAGAAGGGTACAGCTTAGTCAGGAAGGATAGGCAGGGGAAAAGGAGAGGAAATGTTGTCTTAGATATTAGAACCATAGAACCATAGAGCTGGAAGAGACCTCAGAAGGTCATCAAGTCCAGCCCCCTGCTCTAGGCAGGACCAATCCCAACTAAATCAACCCAGCCAGGGCTTTGTCAAGCCAAGACTTAAACACCTCTAAGGATGGAGACTCCACTACTTCCCTAGGTAACCCATTCAAGTGCTTCACTACCCTCTAGTGAAATAGTTTTTCCAAATATCCAACCTAGACCTCCCCCACTGCAACTTCAGCCCATTGCTCCTCGTTCTGCCATCTGTCACTACTGAGAACAGCCTCTCTCCATCCTCTTTGGAACCTCCCTTCAGGAAGTTGAAGGCTGCTATCAAATCCCCCCTCACTCTTCGCTTCTGCAGACTAAATAGACCCAACTCTCTCAGCCTCTCCTCATAAGTCATATGCTCCAGCCCCCTAATCATTTTGGTTGCCCTCCTCTGGACCCTCTCCAATGCGTCCACATCCTTTTTGTAGTGGGGGGGGGGGGGGGGGCAGCACTGGACACAATACTCCAGATGTGGCCTCACCAAAGCCGAATAAAGGGGAATGATGACATCTCTGGATCTGCTGGCAATGCTCCTCTTAATGCAACCTAATATGCCATTAGCCTTCTTGGCTACAAGGGCACACTGTTGACTCATATCCAGCTTCTCATCCACTGTAACCCCCAGGTCCATTTCTGCAGAACTACTACTTAACCGGTTGGTCCCCAGCCTGTAACTATACTTGGGATTCTTCCGTCCCAAGTGCAGGACTCTACACTTGTCCTTTTTGAACCTCATCAGATTTCTTGTGGCCCAATCCTCCAATTTGTCTAAGTCACTCTGGACCCTATCTCTGCCCTTAATTATATCTACCTCTGATGGTCAGAATCTGGGAATGGGTGACACAGTGGATCACTTGATGATTCCCTCTGGGGCACCTAGAATTGGCCACTGTGCTAGTCCGTGCCGCGTGTAGCCGCGCGGCACGGGGTCCGACCTAGCCGGCATTTAAAAATGGCGCCGGCCGGCTTTATGCAAATGAAGCCCGGGAAATTCAAATCCCGGGCTTCATTTGCAACCCCGTATGACTACATTACCCTCCCTAGTTCGAACTAGGGGGTAGTGTAGACATACCCTTACAGAGTCATCGGAAATCCTTGCTATTGGGCATGCAATTCAGTGTGCCAGTCCCTTTATTCTGCAGGGATAGAACGTACCTGGGCCCTGCCGGGTCATTGGCAGGGGCGTATTCAGAGACACTGCAGCTCCATAGGCTGTGGCGGGGGCTCAGTAGGGGGCGCTGTCCCCTGCAGGTGCTGCCCCAGCATACTGGTCAAATTGTGCTAGTTCCAAGGTTTGAAATCTGACCTGCTGAGTGCTTGTCACTAAGGCGCCCCCGTGCCGTGCCACCCTGGTGCCTGGCCCAGCCCCCGTTCCACTCTGTGCAAGGTGGGGCAACTAGATGTGGGGTTCAGCACTTGTGCCATGTAGTGGCTGAAGAGCTGCTGCGCCCCACTCCAGAGGTGGCTGCATCTCAATACTGGGCAAAAGATCACCGTATAAACAGCCCCCACATAGCACCCCAGAGGTGGCTGCATGTCAGCCCTGGGGATGCTCTCAGTGACTCTAGTCCTGGGAGTGACCAGGGCTGCTGGGTCCCCTGGTGGGTCCTCACCAAAGATTGGGGCCTTGGGGTGGTGCTAAGCTGAGGAGGAGGTTCCTCTGGCTGTGGGAGCCCCTTGACTCAGCCAGTGCCCCCCAGCCAGCCCTCCCCATACCCCAAGCCCCTTGTGCCAGCTGGTTCCAGCCTTCTCGCTCTGTCGCACTACGTGCCGCTCAATAGGTCACCTACATTCACGGTTTCTTTTCTGTGCCTTGACGAGGCAGCCAGTAACGAGCTGTGCTGGGGGGGGGGGGGCTGGAGGTCCTGTCTCTGCCACTAAGATCCTCACACCCAGCAGTCCTGGCAGGGAGGAGATTGCCCCCCGTGCTGGTGCCCAGCAGGCCTGTGTGTGCCATCAGTTTGGGGGGCTCAGCCCAGTTTGAGGGTTGGGTCCATGCTGTGCTGGGCATTAGCTGGCAGCCCAGGACTGGCAAAGAGCCCCCCCTTCTGGTGGGGTGCAGTGGGATCTGCTGTGGGGCCCAGGCCCGCCATGTCTGGGGCTGGCAGCATTCAGCGCCAGTGGGCGAAGGGCTCACATCCAGGCCATGCTGGGTCAGAACCGTCTGTGGGGAAAAGGGACCTGAATGCAGATCCCTCCCCTGGGGTCCCAGCACCCCCCTCCCCAGGCCTTGCAGCACAGGGACCCTCAGCAAGTAATCCCCAAGGGCCTGGCAGTGGGAAACCCACTCCCTGTGCTGCCCCCCTACCTGGCTGCTGCCTCCCACAGCCGTGACGCTGGCCCCAGTTCAGTCCAGCTCCCCCAGTCCGCCGAGCACTGGAGAAGCCGCCGCTACCAGCCTTGCCGCTGGCACTCTGTGGCCGCTCCTGCCAGGCGCTGGGGCCGTGAGGGGCAGCGCTGCCCTCCCAGGGGGCTCGTTAGCCAGGGCCATGCGGGAGCCTGGGGCCCCGCTACCAACTGTGGCTCCCCAGCTGGCAGCAGGTTTCCTTGGCACCTGCCTACCCTGGGAGTTAGAGCTAAGAGCTGGAGGAAGAGCTGCAGAAAGAGGAGAGCTGTGTCCGGCGCCATGGAGTGGGGGAAGGGTGGAGAACCCTCAGGACCCTGGGCTGCCTGTGCCCCTGGCACCAGGGGAGTGGTTTGCCCTGCCTGGAGTATGCCAGGGCCTGGCTACACCTTAGCGGGAAAGAGGCCATGGAGCCCCACGAGCCTGGGCTCCACAGGGCCAGGATCCAGACCCAGGGTGCTGTGTGCCCTGTGGAGGGGAGTCCAGCACTGTGTGCCAGCCCCACAGCCAGCAAGAGACGTGGGTCCTGTCTCAACAGGAACTGGACTGAGCCCCTCTCCACAGCCAGCCCCCACGGTCAGATGCTGTTCCCCAGGGCCCAGATTTGAACTCCGCCCTCCCATCCCCTGGCCAGGCCAGAATTCCTCTTCCATGGCACTGCCCAGCCCAACACTCCACAATTAGTGCCACTGTACACATGGGGAAACTGAGGCACGGGGTGGGGAAGGGACTTGCCCCAGGCCACCCAAAGCCAGAAACAGCCCCCAGTCTTGTGCACTAGATGCTAGTCCACACTGTTTCCATTCTGGTGTGGTTGGGCCCTGACCCCCATGCTGAGACTGGGCATGTTACTGCCCTGATGCCAAGGCATCCACCCTCCACAGCTGGGCTCTTCATGGTGAGCATTGGCACTGCTGGCCGCTAAAGGACGTGGGCTGACCCTGGCAATAGCAAGGTGGCAGGAGCCTCGCAATTGAGCTGCATGGGAAATTTGGTGGAAAAACAAACAACCCCGTATGCTTTTACCCCTGGCATGTTTTTTTAAAGCCAAACATGTGGTGGTGGTGGTAGGGGGGTTCCCATCCACTTTCCAGTGGCAGATTAGAAAAGGGCAAAGAGAAGTGAAAGGGAGGAGGGAAGGTAACTTTCAGGAGGGTTTTTTTAATTTCTCATCAAAAGTCTGAAATGTTTAGAAAGAAGCAAAATGTTTTCTACAAGAGAGGTGCAGAATAGGACAAGCGGGGGAAGAGCTGCTATTTGCCTCCCTTCACTTGCCTAGAGTTGCAAGATCAATGGGAGGCTCCGTGCAAGCAAAAGGCAAGGGAAGTTACAGTTAGCCTGGGGAACTCACTGCTACTGGATGCCCTTGATGTTGGGAGAATTCAGACAAAGATGGGGGGCCAGGGTGTCAGGACAGAATTTAGAAAAAGGGCACAAGGCCCCTGCTGGCAGGGCGAGGGGGAAATGCCGACCCCCACTGGTTACGTCAGAGAGAGGGTGGGGTGTTGGGTTAGCTGGGGTCTGTGACACGGCAGACTGACAAGTGCAGAGCTGGCCCCAGCCTGGCTCCTCCGTCAGCCCTGCTCCAACAGCTGATGAGAAGCATGTGCTGAGTTTCAACCTGTGGAACTGCTTGCAGGGTGATCTGTGCTGGAAAGGAGAGCGACTGTTTGCTTTGTAAACTGCTGTCACCCGGGCCTGCTCTATGCTGCCGATTTCGCAAGGCAGCTTATGCCATCCACGGTGGCGAATGCCTACGCTACACTTCGGCCCCTGCTGCCGTAACTCGCCTGCTCGCCGACTTCCCATCCTACCTCCCTAGCGGCGCAGCGGCAAGGGCGACGTGGCTAGGTTGGCACAGCGTCAGCACAGGCCCTGCATGGCGTTCATCGGCCGACGTTGTCCTGCAATGCCCCACGCTGACAGTACGTTCCATCCCGCGCACCACCGGCACCAGCAGCTAGGTGTGCACACGCACAGGCAGAGCAACTCCTTGTTACAGGCGGCTGGATGGAGGGCGATTCCTCTTGAGGTGTGGCCCTGGCCTGTGTAACTCCCCAAGCAGGCAAGAGGTGCGGATTAGTGCAGAGTGCTGGGCCCGTCACGGAAAAAAAGCGAGCTGAGTGACAGCCGGGCGCTCCCCTGACTGCTCCTGCCCTCACGTCGGGGAGCCGGGCAATGCTGGCTCCATGTTTGAGCTCTGGGGGAAGGCAAGGAATCTGCCTGGCCAGAAGGCCCTGGCGCACTGAGGGGCTCGGCCCTCACAGAGAGCGAGATTTCTAAGCACAAGCAAGGGACCCCCAAGCAGCTCCGCTCGGGTTGGTCCTCAGGCTGGCCCCACGCCAGGAGGGGAGGGGAGGGGAGGGGACGCTAGGCTGGATGGGCCCTTGCATGGCTCAGGAGCCAGGTGGGTGCAGCGTGGTGCGGGGCCTTGGGCCCTGACAGGGATTTCAGGCTCTCTAACGGATGCTGATGGCCCTGGGCTGGCCCTTCCCAGAGCCCCGCCCCGCGCAGCCGCTGGAGCCCATCCAGTAATTAGGAAATGAGGTTTAATTGCGGGCAAAGAAATGCCACTAAAGTCGCGGGTGAGCCGGCTTTGGGCTGCGCCCTAAGATGATAAGCAGCGTCACATGGGCTGGTTGCATAATTGTGAGCTTGGCTCAGGCCGGTTGCCTTCCCGACCCCCTGCCAGGCCTGGAGGGAGGGGGGTGACTCTGGGGAGGAGAGGCCGGGTCCCTGCCTGGGTGTGCACTAGGCATCATTCTGGGGTAGCTCAGCCCCCAGCGTGGCCAGGCCTAGGGCAGGGGCCCTGGGTTGCAGTCCATGCCCATGTGGGATGGGCAGGCTGGAGGCGGGGGGTTGGTTTAGCCTGGGCTTGGTTAACTCCGATCTTTAGACAATATTTGCTTTAGGGCCTGTTGGAAGCAGCACCCCCACCCCCACCGCACCTTCCCCAGGCGTGATCACCCCCGAAAGACTCCATACTCTGTATTGTACCCCCTTGGCTACCCCCCTGCCTCCCCCAGAGCTGCTGTAACTCCCCCCAAATCATGCCGCTCTGCCCCAAACACTCCCCTCCAGTGGGCTTGCTTCCCCCTGCAAAGCAGATCTGCAGCCTCTTCTGGACTGTTGCACCCATGGCTGGCCTGAGCTCAGGCTCTGCCCCAGGGCTGGGACCCAGCACCTGGATCCACTCTCCCAGGCAACCCTCTCCTGCCACCTGCACCAGGGCCTGGGGCAGAGTGCGGCAGCACCAGGGCAACATCCTGCCTGTGCCCAAGGAAGGACTGGAGACTGGGCCCATTGGCTGGACACACCTGGCTGTCTCAGGCCTGCACCCCCCTCATGCTGGCTGGGGGCAGGGCTGGGCATACAGGATGTGGGGCTGGGGGCAGGGCTGTGGGGGTACAGGGCATGGGGCTGGGTCCTCCTTGCTCACGGTGCAGCCCAGCTGCAGGGGCAGCTGTGGGGGAAGCTGGCAAGCCCACAGCCGGGCAGGCGTGTCTGCAGCAGCGTTTTAATTCTGCGCCCCCAATCCGCCGCCCACGGCCTGGCAGCCAGGCCGCAATTATCCAAATGGCTGTTAATTGCGGATGCTAATTCCCGGGATCAGGGACAGAAAACCCCACAGCCGAGCAGATTGGGGCAGGTCCCTCAGCCCGGCCACAGCCTCTGGCAGCCCTTGTCTGTCCAGCAGGGAGATGAGCTGGCCAAGGGCGGGGGAAAGAGGCCTGCTGGGCTCTGAGGCCCCGAGCAAACCAGCCCGCCGGGCTCTGGGGCGCTGACCTGCCCCAGGGCCCATTCCCCAGCCGGAAGCAAGTGCGAGTCCTAGCAGGGGAGATGGGCAGACACAGCAGAGGGGAGGCAAACGGCACTGGGCTCCCTGCTGTGCTCTGGGAGGAAGGAGGGTCTAGGGCAGTGGGCACCAACCAGTCCATCTTGGAGCCTCTGACGGGGTCCTGACTGGCCGGGCTGGGAAACTATCAAATGCTGGCACTTCAGCTGCCCCTCCCCCTCCTGCTGCGCATCTCCTGCCCTTTGCCTTGGAGCTGCCCCTTGGGAGCCGCCTGCTCGCCATGAGAAGGGGGGCACTGATGTCAGGGTGTCCCTGATCCCCCCGCTCCTGTCCAGAGGGAAGGGGGTGGGGGGAGCTTGGCAATGCACGTCTCTGACACCCCCCCCCATCTCCTGACCCAACACGTGCCGGGGCAGGGCGGGGGGACTTGTTACAACTTTCACTGCTCGCAAAGTGGGTTATTGGGGGTTTGGCTGCTCGGTGCCTTTCAGAACTTTCCTTTCTCTCTCAGGCCCACGTGGAATTCTCTGAGCAGCCAGCTCGAACCTGCTGAAACGGCCATGGCTGGACTGGCTGGCCCTGTGGACTGGTACTTGTGCTCTTGGATGTGCTGGCAGGTCCCTGCAGCCCGAGAGAGTCGGAGCAGGGGTCTCCACATGCCGTCCTTGCCTGCGGACACCACCCCTGCAGCTCCCATGATGAAGAATGGAGAACTGGCTGGTGGAGGCTGTGGGGTGGAGCCTGTAGATGAGGGGCAGCCCTATCCCCATGGGCACGCCAGAACCCACCCCACCCCGGCGTAGGGGGCAGGGCATTCCCCTGTGGGTTGGAGTCCTGCCCTCCACCTCCCTATCGTCAGTAGGTTCCCTCAGCCTGCTTTCCCTAACGCAGGAGCCAGCTCCGTCCCTGGGGCAGCCGGTGTTGGCAGTCCTGCCGCTCCCAGGATGGGCGGAGGGGGGAGGAATCGAGCCCCCAGCCCTGTGCTTCCCAGGCAAATGCCCTATGCCCTGCCTAGGCCCCTCCAGAACCCACCTCCCTTCCTTTACTGTCCCCTCGGCCCAAGAGCAGAGCCTGCACCCCAACCCCTACCCCAGCCTGGGGAAAGTGAATGCGATTCGGGGAGGGAGGGGGATGGAGTGAGCAGGGCGAGGCCTCGGGGAAGGGGTGGAGCAGGGGCGGGGCCCCAGAGAAGGGGGAAGGAAGCCGGGCCAGGGTGGATCTTACCCTGCACTTGCATTGAAAAAGTGATCGTGTGGTTAAAAAGGTTGGAGACCCCCGGCCTAGGGTTAGTTCGGGGCTGGGAGGCAGGACTCCATGCCAGTCAGCCCGGCGCTGGGTGCCCCTCTGAGGGCTCATGTGTCACAGGCGCTGCTGGGCATTTTCCAGCCCCTTCTCCCCCCCCCCCCCCCAGTCTTTTGCCCATCCTGGGGAGGCCCCGGGGCCAGGAAGGTGTAATGCAGAGTCTGGGCCACAGGGGGCGCCTGAGCTAAGAGTGACTGACCCAGCTCCCCCCCAGTGCGGCTGCTGGGAACTGCAGCGCCTCCTTGTGGCCATTTCACACCCAGGGCAGCCATCAGCTGGGCAGGGACACAGCTGCCCTCCTCCCCTGGGCATGGGCCAGGCCCTGCTGGGCACACAAGCAGGGTGGGGTCAGTCAAGCTGTCCCTGCATCGAACCTGGCTCAGCCCAGGCCCACCCACCGCATGGCCAAGGCAACGCCCCCTGCAGGAGCAGCCCTGCCCTCCCCCACACACTGGCCAGGCTGGGACACTGGCAACTGGGAGACAGGCCTACCCAGTGCCTCTGAGCATCACCAAGAGCTCCAGGGACCTGGGTTTGGCCCTTGGCACAGCCCTGGAGCCTCCCTCCCACCCTGCAGGGCCTGTGGCCAAGCGTGGCTGCCTAGGCATCACCGGTGCCTAGAGATGGGAGAAGGTGTGAACCAGGCAGCTGCAGCGTGAGCACCCAACCCTGCCCCAGTGCTGGATCTGAGCCCCGCCACAGGCAGGCCCGGGCTGGCCCTGAGACCCAGCACTCCTCCTGGTCCTGGCTGCTGCAGTGTCTCTCTAGCACCAGCTGGCAGCAGAAAGGGCTGCTACTGGCGCTGCCCACTGGCTGCCCAGGCACAGCAAGGCTCCAAGTTGCACCGGGGGAGCAGGAAGGGCTGGAGATCCACACTGGCCCTCCCTTGCTACTGCTCCGCTTACAATCCCCCACTGCTGCCAGAGGGTGTGCAAGGGAGACCTGGCCCAGCTGGCCAGCCAACAGGCTGAGCCTACAGCAGCTGCTTGTACAATACAGGGGGCAGTGGAGGAGCAGGACCCTGCAACCCAGCTGCAGTCAGGGGCCAAGATCCAGGGGCAGCTGCAGGCACAGGAGGCAGGGGCCAGGTGATCTGTTCCAGATCTGAGAGGGGAGGGGGGCTGATGGTTAGAGCAGATGCTAGGAGTGGGGTAGGTTCGGGGGCACAGCTGGGGAGCCTGTACTGCACATCTGGACCCACAGGGCTGGAGCATCCAGCGCCCACCTGCCTCCCACAGAAGCCCTGGCTGGGTCACTCAGCCCCAGGACCTGGGGTGGGGCCTCAGTGGAGAGGCCACGCCCTGGCCCCTCAGCCGGACGCCCTGCTTCCCTGTTTCCCCCTACCCGTCCCCGCGAAAGCAGCGGAGCCCACGGCCAGTCTTTGGCATCAAACTTTATTGGCCCGGTCATTGGGGCAGGGCTGGTACCGACAGTGACCCGGGGGAGGGAAAACACAAACAGGCCTCGTGCCATTCGGCACCCTGCCCCCAGTCCTGGGGCCGCTCCTGCCAGCGCTGGCTCCCTGCTGGTGGTCAGGAGGGGCCCTCTGGGGCCTGAAAGGTGCAGGCGGGGTGGGGAGGGAGGCTGATCAAGCCTGGAGCACGGGGCAGCCCTGCTACCCAGGGAAAGGCACAGAGGCGGTGGCCACCCCAGGGCAGAGGCATTTGGTCCAGGCCCATTGTGGCAGGGAGCCCAGGCTGCAGCCTACGGGCCTCTAGGTGCAGCCTGGCTCCGATGTGACACTGACCAGTGCCCGAGACCACCTCCTGCGCAGCCCTGGCCCCACATCCCCCTACCAGCCCAGAGGGGCCCATGGGTGCCCCTGCCCAGGTGGCAGGCCCAGCAGCTCCCACCGTGGCCCCCCGTTCTGGAACCCAGGTCCCCACTGTGGTGGTGGGATACGTGTGGGCCCCAGGCTGTGATGCGGGGCTCTGTTTGCAGACTGGACAAATATGCTCTGAGGTCCGCGGCTGGATCACCCCCCCCCCCCCCCCCACAGGTGGCAGCTTCCACACCTGCCTTAACCAGGCTAGAAGGGCGGCAGGCGGGGGCCTGTGTGTGGCTGTAGGGGGGGGTAGGAATGGCAAAGGCTGGCAGATGATGCCTCTCGGGGGCCAGGAGCAGCAGGCCTAGGACGCCGGGCCCCACAGCCAGGCAGCGGGGGGCGCTGCGCCCCTCAGAACCGACCCTGTTGCCAGGCGACGGGGAAAGGTGCTTTGGTGAGAAGAGCAGGCGGAGCCGGGGGACAGTCTCTGGGGCGGTGGCTGCTTCAGGCCTCCGCAGGGGCCGCCTTGTCCAGGGCTTGGATGTCGTCCAGGAAGCGCGTGGGGGTCAGGATGTGAGTGGACCCTGGGGAGAGAGGGGGGTCAGGGTGGGCACAATGGGGCAGGTGTCACCATCCCCCATCTTTGCAGGAAGACAGGGGCTGACTCCTGCCCCCTTGTTCCCCAGGGCCCGGCCCAGCACCCCTCAGGCTGCTGTACCCTCCACACCCAGGCGGGAATCCCCCCACCCCACCTGCTCAGCAGCCCTTGACCAGACGGTCTTCCTGGCCCCCAGGTCTCTGGGCTGCGGTGCCATGGCCAGGCCATGAGGGGCTGCGACAGGTGGAGGAAGCTCAGCTGGTGTTCCCAGGGGGCAGTGAGGACAGAGGGTGGCATGGCTGCCCCGGGGGGGAGGGGGCGCTAGATGGGCAGTTCCAGAGCCTCCCCGTCCCTGGGGAGCCCCTGCTGTCCCCCTCCCCCCAGGCTCCCCCCACTCACCGATCAGCACCTCCCACTTGCCCTCGGTGGCCCGGCTCACTTCGTAGGCGCAGCGCATCTCGGACATGGACACCCCGCCCAGCACGTAGATGATGAGGCGCGGGCCTGTCCGGTACTCGGCCGCCGGCTTGTTCTTGTGCCAATGCCCAAAGCGGGCGCTGGGGGGAGAGAGGGGCCGGTGTGGCCAGAGGCTTATGGGGGGATGGACACTGCCCGAAGCGGGCACTGGGGGAGGGGGGCTGCGTGGCCAGAAGCTCGTGGGGGGAGTGCCGGGTGGGGGTGGACACTGCCCGGAGTGGGCGTGGGGGGGGGCCCCTGTGTGGCCAGAGGCTCATGGGGGGAGTGCCGGGTGGGGGTGGACACTGCCCGGAGTGGGCGTGGGGGGGGGGCCCCTGTGTGGCCAGAGGCTCGTGGGGGGAGTGCCGGGTGGGGGTGGACACTGCCCGGAGCGGGCGTGGGGGGGGGGCCCCTGTGTGGCCAGAGGCTCGTGGGGGGAGTGCCGGGTGGGGGGTGGACACTGCCCGGAGCGGGCGTGGGGGGGGGCCCCTGTGTGGCCAGAGGCTCGTGGGGGGAGTGCCGGGTGGGGGTGGACACTGCCCGGAGCGGGCGTGGGGGGGGGGGCCCCTGTGTGGCCAGAGGCTCGTGGGGGGAGTGCCGGGTGGGGGTGGACACTGCCCGGAGCGGGCGTGGGGGGGGGGCCCCTGTGTGGCCAGAGGCTCGTGGGGGGAGTGCCGGGTGGGGGTGGACACTGCCCGGAGCGGGCGTGGGGGGGGGCCCCTGTGTGGCCAGAGGCTCGTGGGGGGAGTGCCGGGTGGGGGTGGACACTGCCCGGAGCGGGCGTGGGGGGGGGGCCCCTGTGTGGCCAGAGGCTCGTGGGGGGAGTGCCGGGTGGGGGTGGACACTGCCCGGAGCGGGCGTGGGGGGGGGGCCCCTGTGTGGCCAGAGGCTCGTGGGGGGAGTGCCGGGTGGGGGTGGACACTGCCCGGAGCGGGCGTGGGGGGGGGGGCCCCTGTGTGGCCAGAGGCTCGTGGGGGGAGTGCCGGGTGGGGGTGGACACTGCCCGGAGCGGGCGTGGGGGGGGGGCCCCTGTGTGGCCAGAGGCTCGTGGGGGGAGTGCCGTGGGGGGGTGGACACTGCCCGGAGCGGGCGTGGGGGGGGGGCCCCTGTGTGGCCAGAGGCTCGTGGGGGGAGTGCCGTGGGGGGGTGGACACTGCCCGGAGTGGGCGTGGGGGGGGGGCCCCTGTGTGGCCAGAGGCTCGTGGGGGGAGTGCCGGGTGGGGGTGGACACTGCCCGGAGCGGGCGCGGGGGGGGGGCCCCTGTGTGGCCAGAGGCTCGTGGGGGGAGTGCCGGGTGGGGGTGGACACTGCCCGGAGCGGGCGCGGGGGGGGGCCCCTGTGTGGCCAGAGGCTCGTGGGGGGAGTGCCGGGTGGGGGTGGACACTGCCCGGAGTGGGCGCGGGGGGGGGGCCCCTGCGTGGCCAGAGGCTCGTGGGGGGAGTGCCGGGTGGGGGTGGACACTGCCCGGAGCGGGCGCGGATGGGGGGAGCTATGTGGATACAAGGGGACTTGCTGGGGAAATGCCAGACTGCTGGTCTGGGGGTACGAGCAGGGCCTAGCAGAGGTTGAGGGGCAGGCCCTGCCCCAGCGGGTGGGACAGAGCCCCAAAGCACACGAGGGTCCCTGCCTTGGGCTGCGGGGTGGCACCTGGAGGCCAGCCCATCCCCTTCCTCCATCCCGAGCCCTGGCGTGTCGAGGGGCTGCAGAACAACCCTGCTCCTCGAGGCTCCTGGCCGTGCACTCCAAGACCCCTGTGTCCGGGGGGGGGGGAAGGAGAGGGAGGGGGGTGTGTGTGTCTGTGTGCGCGCGTGCAGGCGCTGTTCCCCCACCCCCTGCTCGGCCTTACCTGACAGCAGCCTGGGAGCTGGTCATGGGGACCGGGTCCAACATGAAGGGCCACAGCTTCTTGTCCAGTTTGTCCTCAATGGCATCCTGGGGGGAGGTCAGCAGGGGCTGAGGGGCAGGCTGGGCCCCACAGGGGCGGGGGCCACACAATGGTTGACAGCCCTGGGGTCCCCTTTCCAGGGTGGGGCACAAAGGGGCGCAGACTCACTTCGCCCATCGCCAGGGCCACATTCCCCTCAACTGTTCAGTGCCCGCTGTGACCCCCCCACTCTTATCCGGCAGCCAAGTCCAGGGCCCCTCCTGGGGGTGGGGGGAATGCTGCCCTCCAGTGCCCCTCCCAGCCGTCTCCTGCCCCATGGGGTGTCCCAGCCCCGCAGGGGGCCTGGGCTATGATACAGTCTAATACCACATAATAGGGGCTTTTCCATTAATCCGCTGCTTCGAGTTGTATGGGGAGGCTTAGTGCTGGCCCAGCTGCAGCTGGTGCAGGGGGCGGGGGCTGGCGCCTCTGATTGGATTAGGCCCTAGATTGTGGCTATCGCAACCGCCAGCCCCAAATATCCCACTGCAGGAGCCAGCCCAGCACGGGAGCCGGGCCTGGGAGGGGACAGGAGCTGTTGGAGGGAAGGGGGGAAATGAATCCTCGGGCCTGGAGCCCTAAGACCCAAACTGGGAGACTGAAGGCAGCCAAATTCCCCCCCCCCCCCCGAGGGCCCCACAAGTCAGGCAATGGGGGGCTCAGCTTCCAGCAAGGGTGGGGGAAGGAGCAGCCACGTCACCTCTAACGAGCTAAGCAGGGTTGGGCCCAGGCATGGGGGACCTCTGAGAAAAGCCACTTGGGGCAGGCCCTGTGATCCAGTGCGATGCTAGGGGGCGCTGTGCTGGGGGGCTCAGCTGGGGTATTCTCCCCTGGCAGTCAGGGCTGGCCCCTGTGTGGCACTAGGGGGTGCTGTGCCCTGGGGAAGAGGGGGTGGCTCAGCAGGGGGCGCTGTGCCCTGGGGAAAGGGGGGGGCGCTGTGCCCAGAAGGAGGTGGCGGCTCAGCAGGGGGTGCTGTGCCCAGAAGGGGGGGTGGCTCAGCAGGGGGCGCTGTGCCCTGGGGAAAGGGGGGTGGCTCAGCAGGGGGCGCTGTGCCCAGAAGGGGGGGGTGGCTCAGCAGGGGGCGCTGTGCCCAGAAGGGGGGGGTGGCTCAGCAGGAGGCGCTGTGCCCAGAAGGGGGGGTGGCTCAGCAGGGGGCGCTGTGCCCAGAAGGGGGGGGTGGCTCAGCAGGGGGCGCTGTGCCCTGGGGAAAGGGGGGTGGCTCAGCAGGGGGCGCTGTGCCCTGGGGAAAGGGGGGTGGCTCAGCAGGGGGCGCTGTGCCCAGAAGGGGGGGTGGCTCAGCAGGGGGCGCTGTGCCCTGGGGAAAGGGGGGTGGCTCAGCAGGGGGCGCTGTGCCCTGGGGAAAGGGGGGTGGCTCAGCAGGGGGCGCTGTGCCCAGAAGGGGGGGGTGGCTCAGCAGGGGGCGCTGTGCCCGGCAGTCAGGCCCCAGTACGTCCTGCGCTGCAGGAGCTCATCCTTCAGCAGAAAACCAAACAGCTGCTCCTCCTGGAGGCCAGGCCAAGGCCCTGCTGCCCAGGGGTGGGGCCTGGTGCTGCTGCCACATCCCAGTGCCCACTGGGCTCCCCTGTGCTTCCAGGCCCACACAGCGGGCACCTCCTGCGCGTGGCTCTCAGGCAGCGCCGCTCTGTGGCTGCTGACAGCTGCCTCCCCCCTTCCCCCAAGAATCCGTCAGCCCTGATGAGGGTCCCTGTAGAAACTGCCCCTGCCCAGAGGTGGCTGCATCTCGGCACCAGGAAGCCAACGCCTCTGCCTCGTGTCTGGATTTCAGACCCCCAAGGGCGTCTCCCTCTGATGAACTCTCAGGCAGCAGACCCCAAACCAGCCCCTCCCCCTTGGTGCCAGCCTGCCAGGCGCGACCCCCGCCCCAGAGCAGGAAGCAGACACCCCGGTACCTCCATGACGTCCTTGAGCACGGGGGTCCAGCGGGAGAGCTGGTAGGTGGACTCGAGCCGCGTCTTCCTCTCGGGTTGCAGCTGCCCGCTCTGAGGGAGGAAGGGGGGGGTGAGGGGCAGCAGAGGGAGGGCGCGGGGTGGCATGGGGGCAGGGGGAGAGCGCAGCCTACCTGAGTCACTCCGGCCGGGCTGGCAGGGGAGAGGCAGAGAAAAGAGCAGAGCAGAGCTGAGCAGAGAGAGGAGGGGACAGAGGCTGATGGGAGAACAGAGCCGCGCCCCCAACCGCCTCACGAGCCTGAGCTGGCCTGGGTCGCCCCATGCAGTGGGCCCTGCTCCCACCCCCGCAATCTCAGGGAGCCCCAGATGGAGAACGGGGGTCACAGGCATTGGCTTGCCCAGTGTGGGGGGTGCCACCCCGCCTATGCAGGGGCAGAGGCCAGCTCTGTGCTGGGAGTAGGCCCCTACTGTAGGAAGGTGCCCCCAGCTCTGCCCCTGGTGTGGCACAGCCGCTGGCCCCCGGCCTTACCCCGGGCGTGAGGGAGGTGCCCAGGAACCGCACGTTGTGGATGATGTTGCTTTGTTGCTGGATGTTGGCATGCTGGATCAGCTTGGTGAGGTTTTCCTCACCCACGCCTGCACGGGGAGAGACAGGTCAGTGCCAGCCCCCCGGCCCACGCCCGCACGGGGAGAGACAGGTCAGCGCCAGCCCCCCCGCCCACGCCCGCACGGGGAGAGACAGGTCAGCGCCAGCCCCTCCGCCCACGCCCGCACGGGGAGAGACAGGTCAGCGCCAGCCCCCCCGCCCAAGCCCGCACGGGGAGAGACAGGTCAGCGCCAGCCCCCCCGCCCACGCCCGCACGGGGAGAGAGAGGCCAGCGCCAGCCCCCCCGCCCACGCCCGCACGGGGAGAGACAGGCCAGCGCCAGCCCCCCCGCCCACGCCCGCACGGGGAGAGACAGGCCAGCGCCAGCCCCCCCCCCGCCCACGCCCGCACGGGGAGAGACAGGCCAGCGCCAGCCCCCCCCCGCCCACGCCCGCACGGGGAGAGACAGGCCAGCGCCAGCCCCCCCCCGCCCACGCCCGCACGGGGAGAGACAGGTCAGCGCCAGCCCCCCCCCCGCCCACGCCCGCACGGGGAGAGACAGGTCAGCGCCAGCCCCCCCCCCGCCCACGCCCGCACGGGGAGAGACAGGTCAGCGCCAGCCCCCCCCCCCGCCCACGCCCCCACGGGGAGAGTCAGGTCAGCGCCAGCCCCCCCCGCCCACGCCCCCACGGGGAGAGTCAGGTCAGCGCCAGCCCCCCCCCCCACGCCCGCACGGGGAGAGTCAGGTCAGCGCCAGCCCCCCGCCCACGCCCCCACGGGGAGAGTCAGGTCAGCGCCAGCCCCCCGCCCACGCCCCCACGGGGAGAGTCAGGTCAGCGCCAGCCCCCCGCCCACGCCCCCACGGGGAGAGTCAGGTCAGCGCCAGCCCCCCGCCCACGCCCCCACGGGGAGAGACAGGTCAGCGCCAGCCCCCCGCCCACGCCCCCACGGGGAGAGACAGGTCAGCGCCAGCCCCCTGCCCACGCCCGCACGGGGAGAGTCAGGTCAGTGCCAATACCCCCCGCCCACGTGCTGGCCTCGGGGTGGGGGCAGGAGAGATGCCCAAGACACACATTCAGTCCTGCACCCCATGGCATTGCAGCCCCCAAGGACACCGACTGGCTGGCTGAAGGCGTGCACGCGGCCTGAGCAGAGCCTGGCAGGAGGCTGGGAAGGGGTGTGGGGCTCCTGCTTTGGGACTGACGGACACTTCGCCCGCACAGCATCCCCCAGCACCCGGGAAGCATGAACCCCTGGCCGGCCGAGGGGCACCACCACCCAGGCAGCCCTGTGGCACCGGGAGGGAAAGGGCATTCAGCCGGCGGGGTGTTGTGCCCTGATCCAACCAGTGATGGGGCAGAACCCAGGCAGCCTGGCTCCCAGCACCCCCAGCTGCTCCTCCCTTCACAGGGCAGGACCGGGCCTCGGTACCTCCCCTGACCTGGGCTCCCCCCCACAGCCAGTCAGGTGCAGGTCAGGGCCCAGGCCTGGCTCATCAAGGCAACTGCACCCCTCACCCAGAAACCACTTCCCGGTGCTCAGTCAGAAGGGGGAAGACGGGTAGCCAGGCACTGAGCCCCCTGGGCAAAGGGGCAGCGACCCCCTTGGCACAGGCAGTGCCTGGCTAGGGAAGGAAGGGCCCTGCTCTAATGAGCCAGGAGGGGGCAGAGGGACTGTGCCAAGGGCCAGGTAGGGGGAGTTTTCTGGGCCCTGGAGGGCTGGATGCAGTGAAACGCAGGGAGCCGGTGTGGGGAGGGGGGGGCTCAGGCGGATCACAGTCGCTCAGCAAGCTGCTGTGGGCGGAGAGACGCTCCCTTTCCTGCGAGAACAGGCCAGTGGGCTGCTTGGCGTGTCTGCAGAAAGCGGGGGCAGAGACACCTCCCCGAGCAGCCCCCCAGCCTGCTCGTTGCAGGAAAAGGGACAGAGAAGGGGCGGGGGGCTGCTCGGGGTTCCCACCCCCTCCCTTCCTGCAGAGAAGAGCTGGGCGGGGGAGCGAAGGCAGGTGAGCGTGGGGGCAGCCGGACCAGGGCTGGCCTCAGGGAAGAGCAGAGCCCCGGCTGGCTCACTGGGGAAGCCGGGAGATGGCCGGAGAGCCATGGGAGTGGCTGGCCGGAGGTGCCCTGCACGGCTGGCTGGGTGTGCCTGTCTGAGCAGGGTTATGCCCCCACCACCCCCAGCAGGCCCAGGCCCCCGTTCCACCACCAGCCCCCGCAGCAGGCCCTGGTGCTGCCCTGCAGGCCTGTGGCGGTACCGTTCTTCAGGAAGATGTAGAGCAGGATGATGCGGATCTTGTCGTAGGCCTGCACGGTGGAGTCCAGCAGCACGGGCACAATGATCTTCATGGGGTCCTTGATCTTCTCCCCATCCACGTCCGTCCCCATGGCCAGGTCCTGGGGGGCCGGCGCGCACGGGGCCCAGGTTAGGCCCCCACAGCTGGCCTTCCCTTCCCCCTGTGCCGGGGAGCCCCATGCCCCCTTCCGCATCCCGGCGCTGCAAGCGGGTCTGGCCTGGCTGCAGGATCCCGTGAGCCAGGCTCTGCTCCCCTCCCCAGACCTTGCCAGGCTCTGCCCCCCCCCGCTCTGTCCTCCCCAGGCTCTGCCCCCTCCGCCCCGCAAAGCTCTGCCCCCTGCCACAATCTGCCTCCCCCCCCCACACCAGGCTCTGCCCCCTCCATGTTCTGCCCTCCCCCCACCAGCCTCTGCCCTGCCCCGCTCCACCCCGCAAAGCCTGCCCACAGACCCACCTGCTCCACGTTGCACAGCTTCTCCACCATCCCTTTGAAGTGCCGCATGCAGCTCTCGGCCAGGTTGAGGTGCGTGGAGTACTGCGGGGAGAGCCCAGGCACCGCGTCACCCCGCGCCCTCTGGCCCCCACACGGCAGCCCCGATCAACTGCACAAGCTGAGCACACGGTGGGCAGCCACCTCTGGGGTGCAGCGGGGCAGCTGGAGGGGAAAGCGGCTCACAAACCGGCCTGGGGCTTCCTCTGTTCGTCACCAGGGGGCGGGGGCCTGGAGACCAGCAGGTGCCAGGGGATCTGTGCCAGTGGCCAGGAGCGGTCCTTTGGCACGTGGCTCAGTGGCACCCCCCGGCTCAGCACTAAGCGCCACGGCGGAGAGCCGCTCGCAGGGTGCTCTGCCTGGCACCCATGTGCTGAGGCCCTGTCCCCGGGTCAGGGCGGAGCTCCCCTCCCAGCGCCCAAGCCTCTTCCAAGAGCTGCAGCAGCCAGGTACGGGCACCATCTAAGGGCTGCCATTGCTGGACAAAGGTGGCAGCTTGGGCACTGGGCCTCATGGCAGCTCTGCCCGATGCAACAAGCCAGCAGCTCTCAGCAAGCGGGTAACAGGTCCCACCACTGGGCAGGGACCCCCTGTGCCCTAGAGGAGACAGAGCACCCTAGAGTGTGTCCTGCCCCCCAGAGAGCCCCTGCTGCCCCTCCCCAGCCCCACAGACTGCCCTGCCCCACCCCTGGGATCCCCAGAATGCTCCTGCCCACTAACTGCCCCACCCCCATTACCTTGTTCAGCTCCTTCTGGTACTGCGGCATCTTCTTCAGGATCTGGGACAGGTCCTTGATGTTTGCCTGGATGGAGGAGGGAGGCGGCAGTGAGAGCCCAGCCCAAGGAACCTGCAGGGCAGAGGCCTGGCCCGGGAGAGCTGCAGCAGCCCGGCCACGTGCAGGACCAGGTGGCACAGGCCCATGTGGCCAGGCCAGCTGGAACAAGCCAGGGTCCCCACGAACCAAGTGCCCACATGGCCTGAGATGCTGAGGGCGAGTGATCCCCTCCCCCAGGGAGACAGGCACCTCGCCTCGCGCAGGATCCTGCTGTCTGCCCCTGCCCCAGGGGACGCCGCCCTCCCCCGCTGCAGCGCGCTCCAGAGCTCCAGCTCTGAGTCCTGGGAGCAATGGGACCCCGGGCCCCCCATCCAGGGGCAGCAGCGTGGCCTCCTCTCCCCCTCAGTGGCAGTGGGATAGACCCATCCCCACCCAACTTCCCCCAGCCTGGTCGCACCTTGTCCGTGGTCAGCCTCTTGCTCTCGCAGAAGGTGCGCAGCAGCTCCGTCACCTTCCTGCAGCGGGGAGAGGGGTCAGGGCCAAGCCCCCACAGGGCACTGCCTCGGGGGGGGGGGCAGCTACCCATGGCAGAGAGCTTGGGACACCTCTGGGGGCTCCTTCTGGGGGTTCGGGGCAGCGGCAGGCTCAGCAGGAGCCCAGGGAGGGACCCATTCAATGGGAGAGGAGGAGTGCGGGGATCCCCGAGAGGAGATGCAGGTAGTAGTGCTGGGAGGGAGCACGCGGGGTCCTTTGGGGAGAGGGGCTGGGTCCAGGGGGGCCTCCGAGCTCAGAAAGGAGGGCATCATGGCATGGAGGGGTGTGTTGCGGGGGCGGTCCATGGAGGGGCATGCCTGGGGAGGGCAGAGAGGGCCGAGTACAGGCTGTGGCAAAGGGCGGGAGGCAAGGGGTGTGCCAGAAAAGATGGGGGGTGAGCACCATGTGGGACACAGAAGGGTATGTCAGAGGGGGCGGGGCTAGGGCACAGAAGGGTGTGTTTGAGGGGTGTGGGAGCATGTCTGAGGGAGTGTGGGGCGTGTCCAATGGGGCAGGGCCAGGGCACTGAAGGGTGTGTCCAATGGGGCAGGGGCTAGGGCACAGGAGGCATGTCCAATGGGGCGGGGCAAGGGCACAGGAGGCGTGTCCAAGGGGGCAGGGGCAAGGGCACTGAAGGGTGTCTCCAAGGGGGCGGGAGCTAGGGCACTGAAGGGTGTGTCCAAGGGGGCGGGGCTAGGGCACTGAAGGGTGTGTCCAAGGGGGCGGGGCTAGGGCACTGAAGGGTGTGTCCAAGGGGGCGGGGCTAGGGCACAGGAGGCGTGTCCAAGGGGCTCACTTAGAGACGTCTGCGATGTGCATGTGGCGCAGCTGCACCCAGAGGTCATCGTCCTCGTCCAGCAGCGCCACCTTCTCCCGCGAGTCGCTGATGCCCGTTGTCTCGTACCTGCGGGGGAGGGGAGACGTGGTCAGGGTGCGGCGCCCCTCCCCCAGGTGCGGGGAGCAAAGCGGGTGCCCAGGTCACATCCTCCCAGCCTGGCTGAGCAGTGCTGGGCGCCCCCTGCTGGCCGCCGGGCCCTACTTGTAGGTGTCGTTCTCGATGTTGAGCAGGTCGTAGGCCATGGCCTGGAAGGTGAGCTCGTGCAGCAGCGGGGACACCATGTCGTAGCTCCGGTCCACAATCAGCAGCTGCGAGCGCGCTCTGTCGGGGCCCTGGGCAAGGAGAGAGACCCGGCGGTCACCCCTGCTCCAGGCTGTGCTAGAACCCCTCCCCCCCACCCAGCCCCCACAGTGAGAGATCCCCCCAGCTGGCCGGGGCATGCCCAGGGTCCTGCCCTCACCCAGCTGCTCGGCAACGGCCCCTGCAGGGCCGGGCCGCCTGCCCCTTGTGTACACAGCCATGCCCCTCCCCAGCACGTGCTCTGCTCTCCACCCATGGGCAGGGGGCGATGGGGCTGCTCCCCGGGTCCTGCGGGGGCCACACCAGAAAGCCCTGGCTAGTCTCAATAGCCAGGCCCAGAGACCCTTGGACACAAGGCCCCAGAAGGGGCAATGGGTCATTACCGCTATGCCCCACCTTGCACCTGAGCTGGGACCCCAAAGGAGGCCCTAGTGCTACACCCCCAGGGGGTGACCCCCGCCCCCCAGAGACTGCCTGGGACCCACATCAGGGGGGCTGACCCTGTCCTTCCTGAGTGGCAGGTGGCGCTAGGAGACGGGCCATAGCAGATGCTTCTGAAAGCCACCCCACAGCCCCAACGGAGGCTCAGCTCAGCCAGGTGCACCCTGCGAGGGGCTGCGTCCGCCCTTCGCCGGGGACACGTGGCCCTGACGCTGCCCCCGCCACCCACCTCGGAACGTGGGAGCAGCCACCCTCGGGAGGAGCCCACCCGGCCTCTGGGTAAATGGGTGGGGGCCTCTCTTCAGGGAGTATCTGGCCCCCTCCCCACAGCATCAGGGCAGGGCTGCCACTCACTGCGGAGGGGAACAGAGGCCCAGAGAGGCTGCAGGATTCACCCAAGAGCCCAGGCAGTTGGTGGCAGGGCAGGGACAAGGACCCCGGATGCCCAAGCCCCAGCCATGGGACTCTGCGTACGCGCTGGCCAGTGGGCTCTGCTGGGGGATCCCCGAGTGCCGACGGGCTGGGCAGCCACCAGGTCAGGGCAAAGGGGAGCCAGAGTGCTGCCTGAGCAGCGACCCCTCAGGCCGGGCAGCTGGGAAGCGCCAAGGCAAGGGGACTAGCGCAGATGAGGCTGCAGCGATGGCAGGCCCGGCAGCCATCGAGTGCTACTGCTCGAGCCACGCCACAGGAGAGCCTGGGGCTTGGCATCAGCAGCCGGTTTGTGCTGTATGAAGCAGGGGCTTGAGACAGCGCACCTGGCCCTGCTGCCTGGATTCGACTGAAGGGGGCTGGGCAGTACGGACCACTGGCTCCTCTTCCTATCATGTCATTCCGTGCCTCAGTTCCCCCAGTGTAAGCTGGGGATAGTGCTTATGTCTGCGACAGGGAGGCTTGGCATACCCTTGGGGGGACTCGGGAGTAATAACTCACAGGAGGCTCGGGAGAGCTGGGTTCTCTTCCTGCTTGAACACAGGCTCCCTGCATGCCTCAATGTACCCATGTGGAACAGGCCACCCTGCCTCCCCTGGGGGTGTGTGAATTCATCAGAGAAGCTCTGATACCAGGGGGATGGGCGTAGGACCACAGACAAGAGTGTCCTCAGGTGGAAGAGGCTCTGCGCGCGGAGCTTGGCTGAGCGCTGTGCCCAAACAGACAGCATGCCACGCGTGTACTTCCCCAGTTGGAGCCTCAGTTTTCCCATAAGTGCAGAAGGGATATGACACTGGCCTTTGTGGAGCTCTCTGAGGTCTGCCCATGGCCGGCGCCAGAATGGGGTTGGGGGCATTACTCCAACCACACCAGGAATACTGCTTTTCAAACACACTTGTGTTCTGCCAACCTGTCAGGATCTCCAGCTGCCCCTGCCAGGCCCCCCGAGGGGCTCGAACCCACTCCCCCCCCCCATTCCTCATGTGCTGCCCCCTGCTCCGATTCCCCAGCTCAGCCCTGCGCCCAGCCCAGTTCGCTCACCTCCCCCATGCTGGGGTTGTCGGCCTTGAATGCGTTGAGCTTGGCCAGCACAGCTTGCGCCAGGTTTAAGTTATCCTCATGGCCCCTGCGGCAGAGACACCTGGCCAGTGAGAACCAGCCCTCCCCGACATGGGGCTACCCCCTCCGGGCTCACATGCCCTGGTACCCCACCGCACCTCCCCAGCACACTCACTTCCTGTAGCGGCCAGCCGGGTATCCCCCTTCCCCCCGGGCACACTCACTTCCTGTAGTGGATGGCTGGGTACGCCCCTCCCCCCGGGGCACACTCACTTCCTGTAGCGGCCAGCCGGGTATCCCTCTTCCCCCCGGGCACACTCACTTCCTGTAGTGGATGGCCGGGTACGCCCCTCCCCCCGGGCACACTCACTTCCTGTAGCGGCCGGCCGGGTACGCCCCTCCCCCCGGGCACACTCACTTCCTGTAGTGGATGGCCGGGTACGGCCCTCCCCCCGGGGCACACTCACTTCCTGTAGCGGATGGCCGGGTACGCCCCGCCCCCCCCGGGGTACACTCACTTCCTGTAGCGGATGGCCGGGTACGCCCCGCCCCCCCCCCCCCCCGGGGCACACTCACTTCCTGTAGCGGATGGCTGGGTACTCCTTCAGGGTATCACACAAAGTAGCTATCTGCTCGGCCAGCATGTCCGTCTGCTTGTTCTTTTCCAAGGAGCGGTAGGGGCTGAACCAGCTGTGGAAGGTCTCTGGCGCATCCAGGGAGTACACCTGGGGGTGGAAGGGTGAGGTCAGACCTTGGACTCTCACATTCCCCCCATAACATGCAGCTCGGGGGGTGCCACGGAGGGACCATACCGTCCTCCCCTCACAGCTGCCTCCCCCATCAGACCCCGTCCCACAGGGCATGAGCAGCCACAGTGGGTCCCTTCCGCCTCGGCCTGGCTTCACACCCAGTGCCCTAGAGGGGAAAGCATCCACGTGGCTCTGGGGTGTCACATTTCACGTCTGCCCCGCGGCCCTGCTTCCCCCAAGCCCCGCTCCCCCTCACCTGGCTCTCGTAGGGCCGGCTGGGGTGTGACACGTCACTTCCTGCCCCCCGCCGGGCGCCCCTACCTGGCTCTCGTAGGGCCGGCTGGGGTGTGTCACGTCACTTCCTGCCCCCCGCCGGGCGCCCCTACCTGGCTCTCGTAGGGCAGGAAGGCCACGTTGATCTCTTTGAGGGTTTTGATGGCCTTGGTGATGCGTGACTTGCTCAGCTCCTCGAACAGGTGGTCAGGACAGGCTGCAAGACAAAGGTAGCAGACGGGAACAACAGACACAGTGCAGGGCCAGGGCAGGCGCTGCCCACCTGTGGGGAACCCGGGCAAGCCAACAGGGCCACGCAGGAGTCCCACGCAGGGAGAAGTGACTAGAGTGCTCTGGGACGATATCCGAGGAGGAAAGGGGGGCGGGCCCATGCTTGTGGGGCAGGGCCCATGCTTGTGGGGCGGGGCTCGCCATACTGGGGAGGAGCAGACGCGATCCTGATGTGCTGGGAGACTCAGGCGGAGTCCGGCCCTCCACCCAGCTGGGACTGATGCAGGCTGGGACCGGGAGCCACGTGGCGGGTGGCTGTGCACTGGGATAGTCTGGCCGCGGGGGTGGGGGAGACAGCTCCTCCTCCGGGGAGCTGGGCAGAATGCAGGAGCTGCGCCCTGGCCTGCTGACGGAGAGAGCCCCCCACTGCCTCTGCCCAGGCCAGGCCCCCCCGACTCCACTCACTGTCGATGAAGAAGATGTGAGCTGCCTTGTAGTTGAAGGTGGGGGTGCCCCGGAAGTCACTGATCAGAGCCTGCACCGACTGCAAAGAGGAGCGAGGTGGGAGGGGCCGTCAGCGTGACCCCCAAAGGGCCCAGCCCACCGCCTGATGTCACTGGGAGGTGGGCTGGATTTCCTCCTTTGCCTGCCTCTGGGCTCCCTGCCTGCCTGGAGCCCGGCTCGTGCCCATGGGTCAGGGACACCCCCAGGGCTCAGCCACGTCTCTAGCTGGTGCACAAGCTCCTGTGCCCGGCCATGGATGGGGCCTGGCACAGGCCTGGCTGCTGCCCCTGCTGGGCTCTCGACAGCCAAGGGAGCGGCCAGCAGAGCAGCCCATGTGGCCTGGCAACGCTAGGAGCAGCTGGCCTGGCAGGGTGGAGGGCAGGCACTGGAGGGGTCGGCTGTGGGCTCAGAAGCCGTTCAGATCCTGCAATCAGCCATCGTGGTAGCTCGGCAGCCGTGTCCCAATCCCCAGCTCACTGCCTGCTCCTCCAGTGCCCCTCCTCTGGTAGCCACCGCAGGCCCCCAGCTCCACCCTGCCAGCCCCCCGGCCAGGGGCCCCCTCCCCACCCCCTCCGCTCTGCTACTGGAGCCTCAGCCAGTCTCCTTCACCTCATGTCTCAGCTGAGGCTGCCTCCCCATCTCCCCCCCCCACAGCCTGCACTGCAAGAGGCGCCTGGGGACAGCTCGTGCCTCAGGTAGCACCAAGCCCAGATGCTCAGAGCCCCATTCCCACCCCGCCCCCTCCTGCCCTTGCCAGGCAGCACTAGGGGAGCTGCCCCAAGGTTCCCCCTCCTCCCCAGGCAGCAGCGCCCACCCAGCACCCCAGTTCCTACCTTCTCCACTGGGCTGAGCAGGTAGATGGCCTCCAGGCTGGGGATTGGCTCCCGACGCTTGTTAATATCCTCCACGACTAGGAGAGCAGACACAGCTGGGTCAGGCCAGCGGCAGGCTGGGGTGCCCCAGCCGCCTGGCCAGATACTCTCCAGCAGGCGGCACTGGGGATGGGAAGCCAAGGGGTGCAGGGATGCTCGCTGGCAGCAGACTGGGGCAATGCAGGAGGCTCTATGAGCTGCCATGCTGGGAGAGAACGTCCCTCTGCACCGTGCTGGGAGTGCCCCATTAGAGCATGGGCTCAGCTCGGAGCCCCTCAATCCCCCACCCTGCAGCAGGGAGCCAGCACCACCCTCCATCCAGCTCAGCTCAATTCAGCAGGGAGCCAGCATGGAGGTGGAGAATAGCAGAAAGAGGCTCCAGGGGCCAGGGGACTAGATGTGGCTGGCTGGGTACCAAAGCAAGCAGGGTGCCCAGGAGGGACTAGAAGCAAACGTGAATTTGGACACTTCAGCTCCCCGACAGCGCTGGGCCGCCGGCTGCAGGATTTCCCCCTGCTCCCGCGTGGGGAGGCAGGGTCCTGGGAGCAGACCGGACGGGGGCGCGGCCCAAGGCTACTCACTTGTGATGCCTTCGGCCAGGATGTCGGACATCTTGCAGCACGAGGAGAGGATGCGCATGCTGGGGTGGTCCATGATCAGCACCTGGGCGGCGAGAGGGGAGCGTGCGCTACGGACAAGCTACTCGCAGCCCTGAGCCCAGCCACAGAGCCAAAGCCCCGCCAGCGAGGCCAGCGCCTCAGGCCAGCCACAGAGGAGCTGCGGGCAGAGCAGCTCCGAGCAGAGCGGCTGGCACAAGATGCGGGAGACACCTGGGACCCGGCCAGTCAGCACAAGCTCCTCCAGCCTAGGAGGGTGGCACCAGCTCTTCTACCCGCAGGTGGCATGGGGGAGGGGTCAGAGCTCCTGGCTCCCTGGGCGGCTGCTCGCCAGGTTGCCCCCTCGGGACAGAAGCGGGGCCAGGGCACGGAGAAACGGAACGAGGGGTGTCTCCAGGCTCCCCTAGGAAGCCCAGGAGGCAGCATCCCCACTGCCTTCCTGCATGAGGCCATTGCTCCGGGCAGCCCAGCATCCTGCTGCACCAGACCCAGCCACTAGGCAAGCTAGCCCCGTGTTCTCTCTGCTGCGTGGCCTAGCCCAGCACTCCACACGCCCCGGCCAGGCCCATGCGGGGAGCTCAATAACCTCTCTGCCCCCTGCTGGGCGCTCCAAGTCCCCACCTCCTCCTCCACCCCCCAGGCTGGCTCTGGGTCAAACCATGCAAGAGCACATGCTCCACCTCGCAGGCCCAGCAAACTCCCTCCTCCGCTTTCCCAGCTGCCCCCCCCCATCCCCAGCATTTCTCAGCTGCAGCCCACGCGGAGTCTCCCTGCCTGGGGACGCCAGAGCAGCAGCGCAAGACGCCCCCGGCCTGCTTACCTTCCATTCCCCTTCCTTCTTCAAGCTGCGAATGACGCCGCTGAGGATCTCTGTGAGGGGACGACACACGGTTAGTGGCAGGGCCTAGGGGGACAGCTGCTCCCTGAGCCAGGCCTTTGGGGACAAGGCTGCTCCTTCAATCTCGGGCCAGCTTGTGATGCGGTGCCGGCCGAGCCCCCCTCAGAGATCACGGTTGGGGACTGACCCGCGGGGGCAGGATCCCAGGCTAGATGGGCTCTTGGATGTGCTCCCCCCCGCCTGGCAGGCTGGACAGGAGCACAGCTGAACAAAGGATCTGGCAGTGAGCAGACCCTGCCCAGCACCTCTCCCCTGGCGGGATCCCGAGACCCTCGTCTGCGTGGGTGGGGTGGCAACACTACAGACATCAGACCCTGAGTCCTGCACATGGAACCCCTCCCAGACACGGCCCCGTCAGGGCAGCTAAGTAACGAGAGAGTCAGCGGAGCCAAGGGCCGCGTACCTGTTGTGCCCAGACAATGGGACCCTGGATCTGGACCCGGGCTCCCAGGTGCTGCTATACTTCACTTAAGGTGCAGGGCCCAGCACAATGGGGCCCTGGCCCCAGACTGGGGCTCCTGTAATACCTCTAGTGAATAACGTACAGCACCTAGCACGGTGGGGGGCCTGACTCCTCAATGGGGCTCCTAGGCACGGAGTCAGTGTTCCCTGAAAGCTGAGCGCTTGGCGCCACCGTGAGACACCTGTTTGTTCTGCCCCCAAATGCACCTGATTCTGGCTGGGCCGTAGGACTTGGTTCCAGATGGCTGGTGGAAATTCACTCACCAGCTGATAGTGGTGTCGCCTGCAGCCCCCTCCCCAACTCTAACCGCTGTCAAAGCCAAGCCACGCTCCTGTCCAAAGCGGCTGGGGCCATCGCGCTGACCAGCCCCCAGCAGCCTGACCTGCATTCCCCAAACCAGTCCCCAGCGCCTGAACAGGTGCAACAAGAAACTCAGGCTTGGCTGCAAGAGGAGGAGCTTTAACTCCTCCAGGGCCTGCCGGGGGGACGAGGCACGTTAGACAGACGGACGGACGGGGCTGCTGACACAAACCTGCTCCCCTCCCCCTCTGCCAGGGTATGGGACAGGGCCTTCTCATCACCTGATCAGCAAGGGGCAGTGCTGAACTGCCCTGCCCCTCACCACATCCCCAAGACAGGAGACTCCACACAGCCCCCCCCGGCAGGCCTCCCCCGCCCACTCAGGAGCCTGCAGCAGCTGCACAGCAATAAGGAGCAATAACAGCTCATCTTCGGCAGGGTGGCTTTTCAGAGCAGACAGTGGCCCATTGCCTCCCTTAGCTCCGCTGCGGCTGCCCCCCTGGGGTGACAGCTGGAGCCCTGCTGCCTCCCCGTGAGGCACAGAGGGGGAAGGAGAGCCAGGGCCGGCATGGTGGGGCTCCAGCTGCCCCCTTTATCCCACCTCCCAGCAGCGCAGAGCTCTTCTGCATGAGACCCAGCAACTCTTCAAGAACACACAGCTCGTGCCTCCCCAGGGGGTCTGCCCCAAGGCTGCCCTCCCAGAGACTGGGGTAGAACCCAGCCACCCAACTCTAACCACTAGACCCTACTCCTCTGTGTCGACGGTCCCATGATGCTGCACCCCTGTAGCAGCAAGAACACACCAGCCAGTAGCATAGAGGGGGGTTAGTGCTTCTCCAGGATACAGCCCAGCCCAGACGTGATGTGTCTACAGGATTCTGGGCCAGGATGCCTCAGCCCCCCTGAGATGGGGTCCCTGGGCCCCTAGATTCCAGCCCCTTAGTCTGTCCCCTTCATGGTTCCAGCCCCAGACTCCCTCCCCTCCACGCTCACTTCCTTGTCCATCCCTTCCCTTAACCCATAGGACCGGTTCAGTGTGGGGGGGGGGGGGGGGAAGCCTCAAGGAGCCCCCCCGCTGAGCCGTGCTTACAGACAGAGGCCAGCAGGGGTCATCCACAGCCCAAGCACAGCGACCAGCACGGTACTGACACATCCCATCCTCCCTCAGGAAGCTGGAGGCCCAGTCCCCCAGACCCAGACCCCTCCCAGAACCCCAGAGTCCAGATTTCTTCAGCAGCAGCCCCAAACTCTGACAAGCCGCTCCACCTTCCCCGCTGCCAAACCAGGCGCTCGCCACGTGGAACAAGCCTCGTTAGCCATCGCCACCGAACGATTCCTCCCAAATCCAGGCCTCAAACGGAACGAACTCAGTTGCTGGGAAGGAACCCAGAAATCCCGCCTCCTTCCTCCCCGCCCGCCACTGATCTGGATTTGGGACATTAAGAATGCAACGACGGGGGCGCTCAGACCCTCCAGTCCAGCCTCCCCTGCGTCAGGCCAGAGACCCCCCCCCCAGGTCTCCGGGCCCTGACTTTAATCACCTGAAGCCTCTTCCAGACCGGCTGGCTCTGAAACCACCAGAGATGGGGACTCCAGCTCTTGTCGGGGGGGGGGGGGGGGTGATCACCCCTCCCCAACCTCACTGCAAACCGGCGCCTCACGTCTGCTCTGGACCAGTCTGGCTCTAACTCCCACCCACCGGTTCCTGCTCTGCCTCCCGCACTGGACTGAAGTCTGTCGTCACCCAGTGTCTCTCCCCCAGGCAGGGCTCGGGCACAGAGATCAAGCCCCTGCCCCTTCCCAAAGGGCTACGGCGGTTTTGTGACTCCTCCCCCCAGCTCCACACATGCCCCAGGTCTGGCGGTGCCCGGCTGGGTCTCGCTGATGACTCATGCTGGGGGAGAGCAGCTCCGGGCTGTACAGATCCCAGCCTCGCCCACGTGCCGGACACGCTCGTCGAGCCTGGCTTACAGCAGACGGCAGCAGAGCCAAGTGTGAAGATCCCAAGAGGCCATTGCACCACCCTGGCCCAGGGCAGGCAGCTCTGGGGCGCTGGAGCGCTGTTCGGGGTGGCTCTGCCGTCAGTGTCTCCAGCGCAGTGCTAGCCGGGGCGGGACCGGAGACGAGCCCTTCAACGCCGAGCACCCGAATCAGCGCAAACACCTCGTGGGGCTGTGCTGCCGTGGGAGCCCTGGCTGAGGCCAGAGTGCTGGGCGTGGGGGAGGCCGGGCCGGGCCGAGGACCCAGGAGCAGCATAGCGCAAATTCTGCCCTGGAAGAACACAGCTGGCTAGCGACACGGGAGCACAGGGCAGCTCTGAAAGCAGAGGGACATAAACCTGCTGGGCTCTTGGCAGGACACAGGGAACCTGAAGGAATTAATGGGCCAAAGGAGGGAAGGGCAGATGAGCAGTGTTGCCTAGCGGGTAGAGACTTGGGAGACCTGGGTTCTAGCCCTGGATGACCTTGGACAAGTCACTTCCCCCTCCCCATGCCTCAGTTTCCCTATGAAGATAATGACCCAGATCTCCTCTAGAAAGCGTGCTGAGAGGAAGAGCCTGGCACTGGGGTTACCAGCCCGTTGTACTGTGCAGGGCCTAGCTCCACACACAGTTCTGTGCTGCTGCCTAGCTCCGGATCCCATCAGCCCTTGTAACGGAGCCTGGTGCCTCCCATCCCCAGCCCAATGCTCTGGATCCTCTTCTCTCACCCAGACAAGTTTGGTGGGGCTGGGCCAGGTGCTGCCAGCAGAGACAACGGACGTGATGCCTGGAGGGGGGGCAAAGGGGGCCTGGCGATGTACAAGGGACCAGAGCTCCTCAGGCCGGCGTGCTTCGTGCAGCACGGAAGGGCTGGCTGGGGGAGGCCAGCTACAGCCCTGCCCCTTTGGGGGCGCAGAGCCATCCCCTCCCATCTTGCCCAGGGGCCAGCAAGGCTGTTGGCAGGAAGAGCTCTGTGCAAACGGGGGACGCAGGGAGCGTCAGTCCACATCTCTGCTTCCTGGGCAAGGCGCTAGCTGGAGCTCTAGCCACAGGGACCAGTGAGCAGGGAGCAGCGCTCAGGGCTCTGGTGCCAAAGCTCCAGTAACAGGCCGGCTCTAGTCCCGGGCGTTCGGACTGCCCAGGAGGATGCTGCAGGGCACTAAGGCGCATGGAGCCTTTGCTCAGGGTGCTGCTGGTTTCTGTGTTGGTGAGCGCTGCCCGAGGATCTCCAAGGCCAGCTGCACTGGCTGCCCTGGGCGCCCCAGCGAGGCGGCTGGAATGCGCTTGCCTAAGAGGCCTTGGGAATCACTGCTCCAGCCCTGGGGGAGGGCAGCACGGAGCCCTGGTCTTGGCTCACTGCAGCTAAGCCACCTAGCAAGCTCCCCAAGGGGGGGGTCCTGCTGCTTGAGCTGCCACATGGGTGAGCAACCCACCCCAGCAGCAGGCGCCCAGAAGGTGAAGGGAGGGGGCAGGTCAGCTGCAGTCTCAGCGTCAAGAAACGTTAACACAGTGAGCCTCAGCCACCCCCCGACAGGGGCATAATCCCTATTTTAGTGTGGGGAAACTGAGGCACGGGAAGCGGACGCCTTTTCAGCCCCCATTCTCCTGCTCTCCAGCCCTGTACTGCTCCCACCGCAGCTCAGCCAGTGCCCCTCACTCTGACCCGCAGCCCCTGAACTGCTCCCACCCGCAGCTCGGCCCATGCTCCTCGCTCCTGGATCTGCAGCTCTTCCAGTCCTTGGATTCCCACTCGCCTCACAGCTCTGCGGACAACTCTCCTTCCCAACACACAGCCCCTGCTAGCCCTGCTCAGAGACCCCTCTTGAACTGGTGCCGTCTGGCCCAGCCCTACATGCCCAAGTCGTGTGTCATCCTCCCCCCCCCCACAGCGGTGGGATCCTGCGAGGAGAGCTAGGGTCCTCGGCACCACCGTCTGCCCTGGGCTCTGGCCACTTTCACTCTGTCCCAGTTCTGGGGGCCACCAGGGAACATCGCCCCCAGATCTGTGGTCTGGATTTGGCCCCAGGCCCAATTTGCTCTCGGCCCAGGCTGGAGACTCAGCCACGAGCTAGGCCCCTGACGTGACGCAAGCGGCACAGACAACCTGACTGGGGCCGGGGGTGGCCCGCAGATTGACTAGCTCACACCAGGCAACACTGCTGAGTCCCGCATGCCCAAGCCGCTGCCCAGGCCTGGGTTCTCGCCTTCGCATCCAGGCAGCCTCGGCGGGAGCCAGCAGCGCTCACAGGCTGGCCTGGGGCTGCGGCTGCAGAGTTGCCCCCGCCGGACGGAACAAGTTATCTTTGCACACAGCCCGTGTCTCTGTCAGCCAGGCGTTTCCTGTGCAGGGCGACTCCCGCCCAGCGGAGCGCACACAGGCAGCTGCCTCCGCCCATGGCTCCTGAGATGGGCACAGAGCAGACCCAGACTGACAGCAAAGGGCAGCACCTCTGGGCAGAGCTACACAAACGTCCCAGAGCTGCGACCTCCCTGCCCCGCCGGGATGGCAGGGGCTGTGCTCAGTGCCCCCATGGGATCCAGACGGACTTCCTGGTACCCTGATGCCGGAGCTAGAGGCCCTGAATCCCTGGACACAAGGCAGAAGAGCGAGGCGGGGGGGGGAGGGGGGTGTCACTCAGGGTGTCTCACCAAGCCCCTGGAAGGAATAGGACCCATTTTTCCAGATAGGGAAACTGAGGCTGGGGTGGAGACTCCCTGAGGCCACAGAGAGGCAGTATAACCATTCTGCTTCCATTAAGACCATTTGCTGTCCCCTCCAAAATCTCCAGGGAGCTCCCAAGAGGTGACAAGAGGGCAGAACAGTGACAAGAGGGCAGAACTCACCAAGAACTATGGCCTAGGCTGAATGTCTGCTGACCAGTCCTGCCCTGCTGAGCCGGCCAGGCCTCTAGGGGAAGCACAGGCGCTCGCAGGCACTCCCCAAGACGGGTGCGGGACTCGCACAGTCCTCGCCACAGCCCAGTGGGGGATACAAAAGCAGGGACTCAACCACCAACTCCAGGGTAACAACCGCACTTCCGAATGCCATGGCCACGAAGCATAAAGAGCAGCATCTGATTCCCCTTGACCCCCGCGCCCGTGAGAGGCGCCCTGGAAGACACAGACAGTCACTTGCTAAACCCCAATGTCCCTTTCCACAGCCACCAGACCCCAGAATCACCCTCGGCTTGGTCTGAATGCAGCCAGCTCTGGGGAGGAGAGCTGCCGCCAGCTAGCTCTGCAGTAGGACAGTCCAGGACAGAGGTTTCAGAGCATGCTGCTGCTGGTTGCTGTTGTTGCCCTGCAGCCACTGGCCGAACGGGTTCATTCTCAGCGAGTGCCTGGGGCAGCTGGCACTTGGGGCATGCCAAGCCCTGGCACCAAGGCCGGCACACGTGTCAGGCCATGCAGACGCTGTGCACGGAAGAGCGAAGCTGCTAATGCACTAATGGCCTTGGCACAGTGCTGGGCCAGGGAATTAGAAACCAGCCCTGCTGCCCTGCCATCAGCCTGGCTCACCGAACCCTGCACGTGCCTAGCAGGTGCCCCGCACTGGTCCCGGGAGGCAGAATGACACCCCATCTAGCCTGGCCTCCCAGATTGCCCCAGAACCCGCAAACCCAACTGAAGGGTTATGGCCCTGATGCCCTGCCCTGGGGCTGAGCCACCCGGGCAAAGCCAAGGGCCAGACGAGATTTCCCTGGCCAGACTCCCAGCCGCCCTGCACGGAGCTGGATCGGGAATCCACTCTGCAGCGGAAGGCCATGGAGTACCAGCCTGGTGCCCGCTATCCACTGAGCATGGGCAATGCCTGGCAACCTGCCTGCACCCCACCCTGGGCGGTGCCGAGGGGCCTTCAGGCCAAGGGAGTCCAGCTTGGCTGCCCTGCTGCTCAACAGAGGCTGTTGCCTGTCAAAGCCACCAAACTGCCCCCAGCAAAGCCTCCGCCAGGCCAGATCCACGTGCAGGGCAGGCTCCCAGGCCTGCTCTCCACGGAGGCAGCCCCCAGCTCCTGGGCCAGCCGGGCCCCCAGCTCAGAGACCAGCATGGCCAGAAGAGGCACAAGGCTTAAAAGCACTTAGTGAGTAAAGAGCCTAAGTCATTTAGGAGCCTCAACCTATGGGATTTAGGCTCCTGCCTCACTTGGGGGATTTTGTGACGACTCAGACCCCCCCACCCAATTCACAATCGGGCACGGCGCAGTTACGGACATGGAGCCCCTCGCCCACGGCGTCTCCCGTGCAAACTGCGCGGACACCCAACGCCTCAGGGTCCCAGACACCGCCTCACTCTTCCGGGGGGTGCTCCGAGCAGCACAGACCCACCAGGCAGCGCACGTGTACACCCATCCCCAGGCAGGACTGGCCGGGAGCCCGTTCCGTCGCACTCCCTGCTGAGGTGGCCTGCACAGCAGCCGGCTTGGGAAGGGGGTAACTGCGTCAAGGGCCAGGGCACCCCATGGCCTGGGCCCAGGGTCCCTAGTAAAACCGGCAGCCCCGGGTTGGGGTCCATGGGCGACAGGCCCCAGGGCGCTTTCCACCATGAGGGAGGGGCCGGTCCCAGCCCAAGGACCTGCTGCCCCACGAATCAGAGACCATCCCAACCCCCCTCCCGTTTCCTGCTGTAGGAGCCAGGCGCACTCCTGCGACCGGCCGTCTCCCATGGAGACACAGCCTAGAGCGGGCAGCCAACAAGCCCCCGCTCAGCTCCCCCCAGGGAGACAGCGAGAGGATGAGCCTCCGGAGCCAGATGAGGGAAGACCAGACGTGCCACAGGAGCCCCTCTCTGCTGGGGACCGGCCTGAGCCCTGGCAAGCTCCTCTCCTAGCAGCTGGCCTGAGCGGAGCCCAGCCCAGCCCAGCCCAGCCCCCGGAGCGCACAGGGGAAGGGGGGGGGGGGCGGGAGGGGCAGAGAATGGGACATGGTGAGACAAGGCAGCGGCAGCAGGAAAGAGCCGACCCGACAGGGCAACAGACTCCGGAAGGGCCCGCTCGGACCGAGCAGGCCACACTGCTGGCCCAGGGCTGTTGCAGGGGAGGAGGAACCCCAGCAGGGACGCAGCGGGGCCGCTCGTGGGGCAGGAGACCGGCTCCTCAAATGCACCAACAGCTGATCTGCCAGGTTTCTGCATCAATTCCAGCTCCCTCTCTCTTCCGGGGCAGCAGGCTTCCCTCTATGGCGCTGTCCCTGAGCCCCACCCAGATGCTATCTGGGGTTCTCATCAAAGCCAAGGGAAGGGGAGCCGCAGCCCAACCGTGGGCATACACACCACTGCAGCTTGGCAGAGGGGCCCAGAACTGTCCCCTGGGCCCCCGGCTCACTAGCGGGTCAGGGTGACACACACGGAGCCGGTGGGCACGCTGCTCCCCTCCCCCACCCACCTGCGCTGCAGCTGGTGTAATTGGACAATTTCCACCCCCAGACACCAGCCCAGCCTAGCAGCTCTGCTCTCATTCCGACTGTTCGCACGTTACACTCGCCCCAACACCCTCTCCATGGCTCGGCCAGCAGGGAACAGCCCGAAGAGATCTCCCCAGCCAGCCCCACGCTGGAACCTCCCGTCTCCTCACGGGCTTTAGTGGCAATGAACACCTGTCAGGCGCGGTTTGGTCTCCCGCAGGGAGAACGGTGGCAGGGGGTACCAAGGAGGGGTTTGCTTTGGTGGGGTTGTGGTTTTTTAAAAGCACTTGCTTCTGTGTTTACTTTGGACTAGGCCAGTGGGGCAGAGGAGGGCACTTGGAGCAGGAGCTAGGGATGTTTGGGATGGTCCTTGGTCATGTGGCAGGCAGTTCCCCAGACTAAGACCAGCCCCTGAGGATGCTTCCATATCCTGTACAGACCAGCTTCACTCCTATGGCAAGCAGTGCTCTCTGGCTAGCTCTCCTCTGCCAGTCTGCCAAGAGCCTCCTTGCCCACGGCTCCCAGAGAATGCCTGTGGCGTTCCCAGAGTGGCCATGCCAAGGCTGGCTGCGGACAGACAGCTTGCCCCTTGTCCTGCCGTGTGTTGCTCTGCACACTCAACACCAGCTGCCTGCCACCACAGCACACTGACAGCTGATAGCACATATCCTGTTAACGCTCTCCCATCTTATCTCCCTGACTCTGCTCAGGCCATCCCAGTCACGCACCAGGGCTGGGGCCAGGACGCCCCTTTCAGGTCTCTCTAGACATTGCATGTTCCCTCAGCCCTTTCCAGCTACAGATTAATGGCAGAGGCACTAACCAGCAACTCGGAGGCCTAATCTCCGCTTCAGCACATGCAGCCCACCCTGAGAAGTGCACTGCCCTTGTGACAATGGGGAAACTGAGGCACAGAGTTAGGACTTGCCCCCGGGCACCGGCAGAGCTGGGAGAGAGCCTCAAGAGCTTTAGCATGAGGATCTGCCTTGCAGAACAGGTGTAGAAGAGGCAGCCGGTCACTGGGTGCTGGGATGTGAAATGTTAACATGCCCCTGGGTGATGCTAACCCATTCCGGATAACCACCAAGCGGTGGGGGTTGGGGCAGTCCCTGCAGCTGAGCTCCCATCAGGCTGCCGCCTGCTCCACCCAGCGTGGAGGGCAGCCCACGTCTCCTGCTCCCTGGAGGAAACAGCCACCCCTCACGGCACACTGCCGCCTTTCTGCAGGGCAGCAGCCAGAGAGCCTCAGCTCCCCTCAGCCCAGGCTGGATTCGCTGCCTGCCAGGCCTGGCGGCCTCCCCTGGGGCTGCAGACAGCCTGCTCGGCGGCTTCCGAGCTGAGCTCAACCCCAGTGTCACGACAATGCAGCCAAGCCGGACCCGGCTCCCAGCCCCGAGCTCGGGTAGAAAGCGCGCTCCGGACTCACTCCATTCCCTTCCCCCTTCGCCACACCCACTCGGAGCGAATGCACCGGAGCCCCGGGCTCCTTTGCGAATTACACAGGGACACTGGCCTGCCACAGCCTCCTGACTCCACAGCCCCAGTTCCTGGCTATGCAGGCTGCCCCGTCCTACAATCCTCTTAAAAAACTGATCAGGTTCCGCTGCAGAGCCCTAGTGCGCCTGTCGGGGGCTGGGCCAGGCCCTCCCTGCCTGGTCACTAGAAACCTGCTCCCCAGTGCCAGTCTCACATTACCCCCACTGCTTCCTGGGCCGCCATGGTCCAGCAGCCTCCCTCTGCCTGCCTTGGTGTCCACCTGCAGTGCATTCCCCCATCCCCGATGTTTAGCATTCCCTGTGCTAAATGTAATATCCAGGGTCCCTCAGACGCCTCCGCTGCTCCCAGCCTCCCGTCTCCGCCCCGGCTCCAGGGAACACGCTCCGGGGAGGTCTCTCCAGTACCAAGGCCCTGCCCTGTCCTCAGGCTGTGCTGCATGAACCCAGGATGGCTTTCCTCGGTCTGGCTCCTCCCACCCTGGGCTTCCCCAACCCCAGCTGTGCAGCGAGGGGAACTCCAGCCCTGGCCTGCTGACAGCCTGCTCCGAGGAGTCACGTCGCCCTCGGCCAGCGTCTGGCTACCGATGTTCTGCCCTGGGCAGACACCCAGCCCTGGCTCTGGATGCAGGGTCCAGCGCTGCTGGCAGCTCGCCGCCGGGCAGGGGGGAGAGGGTGCGGGAATTGCCCCAGGGCCCAGTGATCCCTGCGACAGTGGCTGGAACCTCAAGCCTTTACATTGGTGCTGGAGCACTGCACTGGGTGCTTTGCGTGGCTCTGTGGGCTGGGGGGAGGGGTCTTAGGGCTGGCTGGCCCCCAGGCCTGCTCCTTCCTGGGTGCAGAGCCACCCCCACCCCCACGCACATTGCCTGGGCACCCACAGCAGCTGTTGGCCCTGCTGATTGATGGGAATCCCAGACTCCCGTCCGAGCCTACTGGGAACAGCAGTAGGGATGGGACAACACTGGTGCCTGTGATGTACTGGAATCTCAGTGGCCCAGAATGGAAACAGGCCGTACAGCTGACCCTGCCCTGACTGCGGATTTCTCTCCTTGCCAGGCTGAGCAGCCTCTAGCCACATGTAATTCACCCCAAAGCGTCTCTCATCCCGGTTGCTCCTCTCTGGAGCAGAAAAGGTGGAGCCAGAGTGTGACAGCGCAGAAATCCGAGGCCTGGAAGCTCAGATCAATAGAATACTTGCACAGCGCAAGCCCAGCCACACCGTTCCATGCAGAGCCGGGGTTTGGTTTGTTCCCTCCAAACTCCCTCAGCATCCCTCCTCCCCTTTGCGACCTGGTTCTGATCCCAGCTGCTGCAAGCAAACCCTGCTGCATCTGCAAGTGATGGAATTTTCCAAAGGCGGGAACAAACAACTGGAAAAGCAAAGCTATTTTCCCAGCTCCCCAAGAATCGCAGCGCCGTCCCCAACTGAGAACGTAAAGTTACAGCCCAGGCTTGTTAGTCGAGACCTACGTATGCTGCACGGGCAACTTTACAAACTGCACATTCAGTTTTCTCCTACTGAAGTCTGCCTCTTAGCCATGGACCTCACTGATTTACTGAACATCAACGCGTCTGGTACTAAGCCCTCACTGATCTACCGAATGTCAATGCTTCTGGTACTAAGCCCTCCTTTCTCTCCAGAAGCATTGAAGTTAGAGTGCACCCAAGGAGGACGTGGGGAACGATTTGCAGTTAGCTATTGTTAGACAAGCCTTTAAAACCTCAATGCCCAGGCTACCAGAAGTAATAAGCACTTTAGTCATCAGTGGCAGGGGTCAGCTGGCTAAGTGCACTCATGAACGGTGTCACTCACGCAGCAGACTCTGTAACAGATTCATTAAAATATCTTATTTATAACCCTTTAGAAATGGAGTCCTATGACGAAGGGTGACCCATTTCCCTGTAACCAGTTACAAAGAAGCAGCAAATTATCCCATGCGTAATTGTGATGCTGCGCAGGATCAGCCTTACAGGGACCAGTAACGCTGAACCTGACTGCATCCCATCACTTACAAGAGCGGTCACCAACCAGCAGATCGGGATCTCCCGGTAGATCTTTGAGCCTCTGCCAGGGGATCCTGACTGGTTTGGCCAAGAGGCTGTCAAGTGCCAACACTTCAGCTGCCCCTTCCACCACTGCTGCACATCACCTGTCCCCCTCAGGAGCCTCCTGCTTGCTGTGCAGGGCAGGGGAGGGAGAGGAGGGTGCTGATGTCAAGATGCCCCCTCTCCCACTCTGTATCCTATCTCCACAGAGCAGAGAGGGGGCAAAACAGGTCTTGGGAGGGAGTTTGCTGGCTGCTTTGGGGAGTGGTGCAGGGCCAGGGCAGGGGTGAGCCTGCCTTAGCATCATTGCACCACCACCTAGAAGCCACCTGAGGTAAGCAGTGTCCAGCTGGAGCCCACATCCCAAAACCCTACCCCGTCATGATCCTTATGCCTGCGTTTTGTGAGCAGAGCTCAAAGCACAACCACCTCCACCCAGCACAGGACAAAATCTCACAGAGCACTGCAGAGCAGATAGGACTGAGGCAGCTGGAAGAGGGTAAGCGTGCCCTGTTGTGAGGACTGGCTGGTGTGACCCTCAGATCTCAGAGACCATGGGTTCAACTCCCTTGGGCAAGTTGCTGAATCTCTCCATGCCTCAATGGGCCCTTTGCACAAAGGGGCTAATAGCTGGGAGTGGCGAGGCTAAAAACACTGAAGCGTGTGAGATGCTCAAATTAGGGATGTTACATTTAGATTCATTGGTTAATTGAATAGTTGATTAATCAGGAAGGGCACCTTCACCTCTGAAGTGTAGCAACAACCCCAGGGCTGTCGCTACATTCCAAAGGGGAAAGGACTGTGGGGAGCACAGGACCAGTGGGGGGATTCAAACAGTCCCCCGCCAGCCCCATGCTCCCCACAGCATTTCAAAGCGACAGCACGGCATGGAGCCCAGGGTCAGCTACAGACTCTGAGTCCCCCACTGACCCTGGGCTCCATGCAGTGCTGCTGCTTTGAAACGCTGCGGGGAACCCAGCATCAGGCTCCCCAGGGATTTTAAAGCAGCAGTAGCATGGAGCCTGGACTCCGCCGGGAATTGACCCCTGGGCTCCACACTGTGCTGCCTCTTTGAAGTGGCCCCTCCCCTTGCTGCCTCTGTCTGATGGGGGGAGAGCGACTCCCCGACTAGCCTGTCCACTATCTGATAAGCACTAAGCAAACGTGGGGAGCCGACTAGTCGCTCCGTCCCTGGCCCAGACCCCGCAGGGATGGGCCCAGACCCCAGGCTCAGAGGCCTGCACCAAGGGCCCAGGAGCGGTTCAGTGCGGGGCCCTGCCCAGCCGCTGCCGAGAGCCCTGCGCTCCAAGGCCGGCCATGAGACTGTCAGAGGCGGAGGAGAAGGGAGGCCTGAGGCAGGAAGTGCCCCGGGTGGGGGGCAAAGCCCGGGCCCTGCGCGGGGCTCGGGGGAGGTGCCGCCCGGTACTCGGCCAGACGGGGGGGGGGGGGCGGGGGGAGGTGCCGCCCGGTACTCGGCCAGACGGGGGGGAGGTGCCGCCCGGTACTCGGCCAGACGGCGGGGGGGGGGGCGGGGGGAGGTGCCGCCCGGTACTCGGCCAGACGGCGGGGGGGGGGGGGCGGGGGGAGGTGCCGCCCGGTACTCGGCCAGACGGCGGGGGGGGGGGGCGGGGGGAGGTGCCGCCGGTACTCGGCCAGACGGCGGGGAGGGGGGGGCGGGGGGAGGTGCCGCCCGGTACTCGGCAGACGGCGGGGGAGGGGGGGGCGGGGGGAGGTGCCGCCCGGTACTCGGCCAGACGGCGGGGGGGGGGCGGGGGCGGGGGGAGGTGCCGCCCGGTACTCGGCCAGACGGCGGGGGGGGGCGGGGGGAGGTGCCGCCCGGTACTCGGCCAGACGGCGGGGGGGGGCGGGGGCGGGGGGAGGTGCCGCCCGGTACTCGGCCAGACGGCGGGGGGGGGCGGGGGCGGGGGGAGGTGCCGCCCGGTACTCGGCCAGACGGCGGGGGGGGGCGGGGGGCGGGGGGAGGTGCCGCCCGGTACTCGGCCAGACGGCGGGGGGGGGCGGGGGCGGGGGGAGGTGCCGCCCGGTACTCGGCCAGACGGCGGGGGGGGGCGGGGGCGGGGGGAGGTGCCGCCCGGTACTCGGCCAGACGGCGGGGGGGGGGGGGGGCGGGGGGAGGTGCCGCCCGGTACTCGGCCAGACGGCGGGGGGGGGGGGGGGGGGCGGGGGGAGGTGCCGCCCGGTACTCGGCCAGACGGCGGGGGGGGGGGGGGGGCGGTGCCGCCCGGTACTCGGCAGAAGGCGGGGGAGGGGGGGGGGCGGGGGGAGGTGCCGCCCGGTACTCGGCCAGACGGCGGGGGAGGGGGGGGCGGGGGGAGGTGCCCGCCCGGTACTCGGCCAGACGGCGGGGGAGGGGGGGGCGGGGGGGAGGTGCCGCCCGGTACTCGGCCAGACGGCGGGGGAGGGGGGGGGGCGGGGGGAGGTGCCGCCCGGTACTCGGCCAGACCGGGCGGGGGGGGGCGGGGGGAGGTGCCGCCCGGTACTCGGCCAGACCGGGGGGGGGGGCGGGGGGAGGTGCCGCCCGGTACTCGGCCAGACCGGGGGGGGGGGGGCGGGGGGAGGTGCCGCCCGGTACTCGGCCAGACCGGGGGGGGGGGCGGGGGGAGGTGCCGCCCGGTACTCTCGGCCAGACCGGGGGGGGGGGCGGGGGGGAGGTGCCGCCCGGTACTCGGCCAGACCGGGGGGGGGGGGCGGGGGGAGGTGCCGCCCGGTACTCGGCCAGACGGGGGGGGGGGTCTCAGGCAGGTTTGGCCACGACGGGCTCCCCCCCCGCCCCGCGATGCTGGGGTGACGCAGGGACGGCGCCGAGGAGCCCGGAGACACCCCGATGGCCAGAGACCCCCCCCAGCGCTGGGGGCGGGGCAGACCGCTCCTCCCCCACCCGCGGTAGGGCGGGGGGGTTCCCTGCTCCGACTGACTCCGCCGCCCCCCGAGGTCACAGGCCCCTCCCCCACCAGGCCCCGCTCGGCTCAGAGCCCTCCCCCCGCACTCACTCTCGCCCACCACCGCCTTCAGCCCGGACGGGGCCATCTCCGGCTGCTGCTGCGCGGGGCCGCCGCCGCTTCCGGTTCTGGCTCGCGCCCCGCCCGCCGAGCCTGGGGCCACACGGGGCCCCGCCCACTCACGGACCCTGGGGCCACGCCCCCTTCGCGCCCCGCCCGCCCTCGGACCCTGGGGACACGCCCCGTCCGCGCCCCGCCCACTCATAGAACCTGGGGACACGCCCCCTCCGCGCCCCGCCCCGCCCTCGGAACCTGGGGCACGCCCGTCCGCGCCCCGCCCACTCATAGAACCTGGGGACACGCCCCCTCCGCGCCCCGCCCGCCCTCGGAACCTGGGGACACGCCCCCTCCGCGCTCTGCCGTCCAGCCTACAGACATGCCCCCTCCGCGGGAGGGTTCTGCCCTGCCCCATCCGGACCTGCCCTCTCCCCGCCCTGTGGCGCTGGCCGTGGCCCCTGGCCCCCAGTGGCTGTTTTCACTGTAGCCCAGCTGGGCTGATGGCCCTTCGGGCTCTGTGGGGCAGCGACGGCTGAACGCCGCAGCCCCCCGCATGCCACTGCGGGGCTGGACACTCACGGCAGCTCCCCACTGCACGCCCGCCCTGGTCACGTAGGTTGCAGGGGTGGCAGGGTTAAAGCATGGATTCCTGTCAGGGCCCCCCACCGAGCCCCAAGTCCCCCTCCAACCAGCCTCCCCCACCTTTACCTAAGCTCTCTCCAACCTCCACTCAGCCCCCCCTTATGGACCTCTCGCCCCCCACTTCCACCCAGGAACCCCTCAGCTAGGCCTTGCCTCCCCCAACCGGTCTTACCCCTTCAGCAGCCCCCCCCCTGCCTCCCACCTCAGTTAGGCCCCCCACCTACAACCAGCCTCCCTCACACCCTTGCTGAGTCCCTTGCCCCCTCAACTGGGCCCCTCGCCCCCACAGTTCTAACCAGGGGACTCTAGCCAGGTTCCCTGCCTCCCTCTTTCAAGCCAACCACTCAGCCCCTCATCTTCAACTCCAACTAGCTCTCATCCCCCAGGCTGTTCCCCCTCCTACTCCAGCCCTGTGCCAGGTTCCTTGCTCCCTTCACACTGGTCAGAGCTCTATGGATTCGGGTCGTCTCCACTCCCATCAGCCTTTCCTGGCAGCACTCCAGTTTCTGAGCTCAGGGCTCAGCTGGGTGCATGGCCTGGCCTATGCAAAGACACGCTGGTGCGACCCTTCCATAGCGAGGCTCCAAGCGCCTTGGCCGTTGTTTCTAGCCCAAGAAAATCCCAGGAGCATTGAAACCATCAACCATACATAACCCTGCCAGCCAGGCCCCTGCAGGCCAGCCAGCCCTTCCCCTGGTGCGGGGCCCGGCCTCACCCCTGCACTACCTCCCCAATCGCCTAATGAGACCTGCAGTGGCCACTGGCAATGCACTGCCCAGTGTCTTGCTGGGCAAGACGGCTGCTGGAGCTGCATGGTGGCAGCTGATGCAGGTACCTCTCTGAGGGCTGATGCACATCCTACACCTACATGGATCTCTACCTTGGGCTGGCCCCGGCAGACTTGAAAACCATGGGTTCTGGTTTGGTGCATGTGTCCCCTGGGACCAACTTAAGGGTAACAACCTGCTACGCATTTGCAGCCAAGCGATCTGCTCTGCTGGCTGGAAAGGGAGAGGCCTGGGTCTCTGGTGCTGAAGGGCCTACATTGGATCCACACATGGCTCAGGCATTACCTTGCCTCTTGCTCCTTCTTTGCAGCAGGGGAGGCGCTAAGGCCACCCTGAGCTCCATGCACTCCTGGTTACATTTCCTTGCAGGCATTCAACCCCGGTGGCCAGAGTCTGCAGGTCACCTTCCTCGGGCACAGGGTATCACCATCCCTGGGTATCACAGCCTGGCATGTACGTCTGCATCCAGCCACCAGAGGGCACCCAGTGGCAACAGAACTTCTCCATTGAGGGCCCCATGAGCCAAGCCAAGTGGCAGGCTGCAAAGCAGCTTCAAGCAGGTCACTGGAGCCCTGTGCAGGTGCAGATTCTGCATCCGCATCTGTATCCGCAAACATAAGCCGCAGATCTCCGCCTCCACCTGCGGAGATAAAGCGGACCGCCGCGGATGTGCTAGGGTCCAGATACAAGATTTGTATCCGCAAAAACGCGCCGCAGATCTCCACCTCCACCTCCTCAGACGTGGATACCCACGGAGATAAAGTGCAGATCTGCAGACGTGCAGGGCGCTACAGGGCTTTATGCTGGAGTTCACACAATGTACAGGGCTGTGAGCCTGGTCTCCTGGGGTCTATCACAATGGGAAAGGAGTGGAGTCTAATGGTTAGAGCGGGGGGGGGGGGCAGGGAGGAGCTTGGCATCAGAAGTGGTTCTATCCCCAGGTGCAGGAGTGGAGTGAGCTAAGCTGGGTTGGCGTTGTGGGTGAGCATAGGTAACTTGTGGTAGCATTTGGGTAGTGCACTATGCCCCTGCCTGAATGGGGTGTCCCCACATGCACCCAGCCATCTGAGGGCCCTCCATGCACACCCTCCCCTGCAAGTACCAGTCACCCCTGTGCGTGAGGGGGGTTGGGAATCAGGACTCCTGGGTTCTATTCTGACTTCAAGAGGAGTAGGGTCTAGTGGGCATCAGGACTCCCCAGTTCTAGCCCAGGCTGTACAATCGATTCCTGTTGTGGCTTGGTTCGTTCTGCCCTGTCCACTTGTGACGTGGAGCGTGGAGACCTGCCCAGCCCTTCCCTTCCTGTGAGTGCTGCAGTAATGAATGGCTCTAAAGCCCAGGTCCTAGAGCCAAGTGTCCAGCTGCGGGGAGAAGGAATTTATCCCTCAGGCTGTGACTGGCTCCCTGCCCCATCCCTCCTGCAGTCACTGGGAACTAATCTGCAGCGATTTAAAGGGCCCAGGACTCTGGTGGCTGCTGCAGTGGCAGTGGCCGGGATCGCTGGGCCCCAGGGCAGTTACCCCCTTTACTCACCTAGCAGGGGCCTGTGTGCTGGTGTAATTGTGCCCCCTAGGACTGTTCACATTCCCAGCAAAACACCCCATGTTCCCTAAGCCCCACCTCTAATCCCCCGCTTTTGCAGCTGGCCACTGAGTCTGCTCCCGTAGGGCCATAGGGAAGGTCACATCCAAACACTTTTTGTGGCATTCAATTGCTCAACGTGATTATTGTCTAGTTTACCCCATTCCACTCGCCCCATGGACCCCCCAGTGGCTCCTTTCTTGTTACTCCCATGGGACGCATGGGCGCCAGGAGCTGCCTTCCCGTTCCATGATGCCCCGGGGAGCTGTTCCACGGCCGTAGCCCTCCCGGGAGGAATGTGATTTTCCATGCAGACAGTGAGGAGAGACACCGGCTAGCTCCAGGATTTCAAGTTCCCGCATTACCACTGCTAGTGGAGCATTTTGTATCCCCTCTTCCCTCCCCCCGCGTAGCCTTCTGACTCAGACGCTAACCCTCATGCCATCACAAGATTTCCTGTCCGCTGAGTTAACCACAGGCTCACCCCTCCACCCTAGCTACACCCGGCCACAACTGCAGGCAATTGCCGAGCCAGCGGTTCATTAACTTGCTGTGTTTCACGTTGTGGCTTATCAGTTGCTTAGTTACCCAGCTGTCCCCCATGTTCCATACACCCAAACCTGCTGCCCACCCAGCCCTTTGCTGGCGACAATTCCACCTGTGTCCTCTCACCCACCCAGTCAATTGTCGCTTCAACCCTGCTGTAGGGGCGGCAGGAGGGATGCATATGGCCGCATGTACTACCCCGGGGACGGACTGAAAGGCGCCCCATAAAAGTGCTGGTTGCATCCGCTCCCACTGTGGCCCCCACATGTTCGTCTGCCAGGGAATACTTCCGACTCCAGGCTGTGCCCATCTCACATCTGGATTTTCCTGGCTTGGCGTCCATACGACCTGGAAGGTTACATTCTGCAAAACGCTTAAATTGCTATGTACCCAGCATCCCCGAGGAGATTTCCTGCCCAGTGTGACACGGACATAACTGCACACACAGGGATTTTCCCTGTGGTAACGTCACACTCTATAACCCCATAGAACCGTATTTCTCAAACTGTGGGTCCTGACCCCCTGAGGGGTCGTGAGCAACTTAGAGGGGGGTTACAAGCAACTTAGAGGAGGGTCGCGGTACCACAAAGTTTGAGAACCCCTTCCATAGAAGGTTCATACACCCCGGAACAAGGGTGGTGGATAAAGGTACGACTAGCGGAGGCAAGCCCTCAACCCCACCCTCAGCCCTGCTCCTTCTTCCCAGGCCACGCCCCTGCCTCACAGGAAGGTGGGGCAGTGCACTGCCCCAGCCTCCCCGGCCCCAGAGCACAGGGAGGGGGAGGCGCTCGGGAGCAGCAACACTCTGGCCCCAATATTCTTTTTCTGCTGTTCCCAGCTGCTATTTAGTACAAGGAAATATCCACCATTTCTCCTCGTTCTTCTGGTTCTGACTGCCCCAGCCATAGCCACGTCCTCTGGTCCTTGTTTAAAAAGATAGTAAACTTTCTAAAAACATGGACGTATCCAACTGATTAAAAGCTAAACACCAAAGTCAGATCCCCCTAGATGCCTATGTCTGGCTAAAGGGTCTCTCTGCACCCTTACCTTACCTTACCTTACCTTAATGTGGATAAGTGTAAAGTAATGCACATCGGGGAAAAATAACCTCAACTATACATACAGTATGATGGGGGCTAATTTGGCTACGACAAATCAGGAAAGAGATCTTGGGAGTTATCATGGATAGTTCTCTGAAAACTTCCACACAGTGTGCAGCAGCGGTCAAAAAAGCAAATAGAATGCTAGGAATTATTAAGACAGGGATAGAAAATAAGACACAGAATATCTTACTGCTCCTGTATAAAACTATGGTACGCCCACATCTTGAATACTGTGTACAGATGTGGTCTCCTCACCTCAAAAAAGATATTTTGGCCTTGGAAAGGGTTCAGAAAAGGGCAACTAAAATGATTAGGGGTTTGGAGTTCCATATGAAGAGAGGTTAAAGCGACTGGGACTTTTCAGTTTAGAAAAGAGGAGACTGAGGGGGGATATGATAGAGGTATATAAAATCATGAGTGGTGTGGAGAGAGCGGATAAAGAAAAGTTATTTATTAGTTCCCATAATAGAAGAACTAGAGGACACCAAATGAAATTAATGGGTAGCAGGTTTAAAACTAATAAAAGAAAGTTCTTCACACAGGGTGTAGTCAACCTGTGGAACTCCTTGCCAGAGGAGGCTGTGAAGGCTAGGACTATAACAGAGTTTAAAGAGAAGCTAGATAATTTCCTGGAGGTTAGGTTCATAAAAGGCTATTAGCCAGGGGATAGAAATGGTGTCCCTGGCCTCTGTTTGTCAGAGGCTGGAGAGGGATGGCAGGAGACAAATCACTTGATCATTGTCTTCGGTCCACCCTCTCTGGGGCACCTGGTGCTGGCCACTGTCGGTAGACAGGATACTGGGCTAGATGGACCTTTGGTCTGACCCAGTATGGCCGTTCTTATGTTCTTATGTACTTTGAAATGTATGCAATTTGTGCTGTGCCAACCGCGTAGCTTATTTCAAGGAAATTTTGAAATAGCTGATTTCAAAATTTGGCGCTATTTGTACACGCCATGATCAACGAACATTTTATTAATGAAAACCCACTTCCCCATGAACAACAAATGTTTTATTTATGGAAAGCACTGGTGTGGACAGCACTTCTCTGACCCTTCAGTGGGAGTGGCTTTATTTTTGTTGCTGGGAGAGCACTCAGGCAGCGTGAATGAGTCCGGCTGCAGTGGCATAGTCACATTGTTGCAAGGTGCATTGTGTAGCTATATATTTATTTATTTATTTATTCAGTTATTTAAAATATTTCCCCCACCTCTCTATTTAAAATAGTCAAGGCGGCTTACACCATTTTAAAAGCACAAATATATAGAGATACAAGCAGCCCCCGACTTGCAACGTGATTGATTCCTGGGGAAGCATCGCAAGTCGGAGGCATTGTAACTCGAACCCCCATTACGATAAGTGCCATGTGCCATCGCAAATGCGGGCTGAGGATGTAAGTTGGGGGTTTTCGGCCCCTTCCGCACTTACAAAAATGGTTGTAAGTGCGAGGGGTTGGAACTCGGGTGGTCGCATGTCGGCAGATTCCTGTAAAAGAATAAAATACAAGACCCAAAGAGGGGATGTAACCCCCCCCATAAAAGCACAGGTACCTGGTGCTGCAACAGTGCCAGCATTGGTACCAGGCAAATGTCCCAGGAAACAGAATTCCACAGTTGGGGGCCAAGGCTGACAAGGCCCTGCGCCGCATAGATGTTAATCTTATCTAAGGTTGCCAGATGGTTTCAATAAAAATACCGGACACACTTGACATGGCATCACAATGTACATGACATCTTAGTTAGAAAATACCGGACATTTTTATTTTCTTATTTCTATTTTCTCATTTTATTTATTAATTATATCTGGATTCAGCTTCAGCCTTTTCCACTTCATTCAGTTCATCACCACCTCCAGATACAGGTTCAGACTGGTCACCGCCACACCTGGATCCCATGTCACAGAGAAATAGAATCAGAGAATCATAGAACACTAGAACTGGAAGGGACCTCGAGAGGTCATCAAGTCCAGTCCCTCCCCTGATGGCAGGGCCAAGCACTCTCTGATCACCCCTGATAGGTGTCTGTCTAAGCTGTTCTTAAATATTTCCAGTGATGGAGATTCCACAACCCCCCTAGGCAATTTATTCCAGTGTTTAACCATCCTGACAGGCAGGAAGTTTTTCCTAGTGTGCAACCTGGACGTGACTAATCTTGACTGCAAAGTGCTTTGCAACACGTCACAGTGGGCTGCCGAGGGCTCCTCTATTTCATCCTGAGGGCCAGGCTGTAAGAGGCCCTGCGCCACTGGAAACAATTCGTCGGACGGCCCTGGGCAGATGTGACACGGACGGAGAAGTAACTTTTCTTCACCGTCAGCACCGCCACAGAATAGACTCGCAATCTGGCTCTAACCTGCAATTGATGGGACTCGGCTCCATTTCTCCTCCAGCGGCGCGCTAGCCGCCACAAAGCCCATTTTGCTGCCTGCAACTCCCCAGAAAACCAGGGAGTAAACTTGACTCAACTAGCCAAAAAAGGGCACTAAGGCGCAATCATGTCAATGGCCTGAACGACCTCGATACTCCATATATCGACCAGGGCAGTGACAGGACCACTAGCCCAAATGGCCCAACAAGCCCTTAGGGGTCTCAGGAAATCTTCCGGATCCATCAGCCTCCGAGGGCGACCATCTTAATTGGTCCCCTGCATCTGTGGAGGGGAAGATTAGCAAATAGTCTATGCTTGACCAGATAGTGATTGGTCCATGAGAAAGGGTGTGTAACTATATCCCTTATCCCCAAATCTCTACCACCGGAGATAAGGAGACAAAGGGGAGGCTGTGCTGCAGCTGGAGGTGCAATTAATTTGCTAGGATGAGCTCAGTAAAAACAGCAGCGCAGCAAAGGAGGGGCAGCGGGTGAGAGGGCCCCGTGCAGGTACGCTGGGTCCTGGACAGGCTCATATCTCCTTTCCCAGGCTCTTGGCCAGGGAGCTCAGTCGGTCCCTGCACTGGCTGTGTGTGGAGGGAGCTGGCAGAGATGGGACGTGGCATCGGCAGGAATCGGCACCGTGTGGCACTGGGTAGGGAGGGCAGATGAAATCAGCGCCCAGCATTCTGCGCTCCCTCCCAGTGCTGGCCTGAGCTCCAGCCAGAGGGACCCACAGAACAGCCTGTTTGTGCAGCACAGGCCGCCGGACGTCACCCAGTGTCCCTCATGGTCACATCCAGGTGCCACCGGGGCTCCCGCAAGGCAGGGAAGAGGCCTGAGAGTCCCAGCAGCGACCTATGCTCCAGGCTGCAGGAGAAACGAAGCCCCAAGGTCCCTGCCAAGCCCTTGGGGGAGCTTCCTTCACAACCCCAAACCGGGGTCAAGTGACCCTGAAGGTGGGAGCAAGAGCCACCGGCCATGGACTGTGGTGCTGCCCTCCCAACCCTGGGGGTTACGGGCTCGAGGACTCACTGCACGAATCATAGATGGTCCCCCCGTAGCAACTAGCCTCACTTAGCCCCAGAGAGCTCGCAGTCCAAAGAGATAAAAGGCTAGAGGGGAAACTGAGGCAGAGTGACTGGTGCAAGGTCACCCAGCAGGGCAGAGGCATGGCAGGGAACAGAGTCTCAACCACTAGACCACACTGTCTCCAGACAGGGAAAGGAAAGATGAGGCAGGGCCTTCCACGGGTCACATGGGCAGGTATTGCCGGCCTGACAGAGGGTGTCTAGTTACTGCTGTTCTTGCTGTTAAACAAATAGCCCCAGAGGTAAGATCGAAGTGTGGCAATAGGAACCCTGCAGCCGAGCAGGAAATGGGGCCCAGGACTCTCAGCCCCCTGCTCTGACCTCGTGACAAAGGGGAGTGTTCTGTAATATTTCCGTGTGTCTGCACGTGCCTCGGTTTCTTTCTGCGCATTGCCAGTGGGTGCAGTAGGGGCCAAGCAGGAGCCATGGGTCACTTGTTGCCTGGGGTGGAAGGGACGTGGCACCACAGGACTGGCTGAAATTGACCCATGTCAACGGAGGGTCCGGAACCGGTGGGATGCCACACTCTGAATAACTGGCCCCTGGGAGAGGAGGCCGATGTCCTGGGAGGTGGCTGGAGGCAGCCAGAGACAGGACCCAACGTGGATTCCAGGCCGGGTGGTGCATTGATGTGGCCAGGATGGTCGGGGTCTTAGCCTCCGTGCGAACCTGGGGACTTCCCGGGCTGGGTGTCCAGGCTGTGGGTGTCACTGAGAATCATTGTCCCGGTGCTCTGGGCCCTAAGGGGTGGACATGTCCCTGCCCAGGCGTCTGTCTCAGCTGGAGCCCTAAGGCCAGGGAGGACATGGGGCCCTGCGTGAGGGGGGAGCTGGCCCACCACAAGCCCTCCGTCCAGGGACTGTTTAAGAGTGGGGCATAGCACAGATCCCGGGGCCCGTGACAGGGGCTCACGCCTCTTGCAGAGCTGGGACTGGAGCCCAGGCACCCTGACTCCCAGCCCCCCGCTCTACAGCAATAGACACAGGTGCCTCCCCTCCCAGAACCAGCATGGACCCAGGATCCACTCCCAGAGCTAGGGCAGAGAACCCAGGAGTCCTGCGCTGACCAGCAGCCCCACCTTGGCACGGGGCAAATCCCAGGAGCAGAAGCCTGCAGGGGAGCTCAGCTGGGACTAGACCTGCTGGGAGGTGCTGAGGGAGGGCTCCCCAGAGCCCCCTTCCCTAGTGCTGCATTCAGGGGTCTCATGGACACTGCCTGGGCTCCTGCTGGGTGTGGAGGCTGAACACACCCCTCCCCCACCCCAAGGAACAATCCTTCCAGTGTCCCCAGCCCCGGGCAACCCCACACCCAGCCCACTCCCTCAGCAAACAGACGTCACCAGAGCAGCCCCGGACTGGTTGGTGCAGACGTGGCAGCCTCTCCCGAGGGGACCCTGTGGAAACTGACACACGCCGCCCCCCAGGGACCTGGGAAAAGAAAACCCTCCCCCCAGCCCCCAGCCAGCCTTCCTCTGTGAAAACACAGAGAAGTATTTGGGGAGCAGGCACAGGGCTGGCTCCTGGGAACATGCAGCCACCCCACAAATCATCTCCATACACACACATCTCCTCGTCTCCCTGCCCAGGGCTGGCCTTGCCATGAGGCGAACTAGGCGGCCGCCTCAGGTGCCAGACTGTGTGTGTGTGTGTGTGGGGGGGGGAGGCGCCACTGCGACCCAGAGTGTAGAAAATTGGGTCTGCTGCTGGTGCAGGTGTAGTCTCTCTGCTCTAGATATTTGGTGCAGAGTTGGGTCCTGCCGTGAGGGCAGGGGACTGGACTCGATGACTCTCGAGGTCCCTTCCAGTCCTGGGGTACGTCTAGACTACATGTCTCTGTCGCCAGAGGCATGTAGATTAGGCTACCAGACATAGGAAAATGAAGCGGCGATTTAAATAATCGCCGCTTCATTTAAATTTACATGGCTGCCGCGCTGAGCCGACAAGCAGCTGATCAGCTGTTTGTCGGCTCAGCGCGATAGTCTGGACGCTCCCCTGCCGACATCAAAGGTATTTGTCGACCACCCAGGTAGGACTCCTGGGATGAGGTTTACCTGGGTGGTCGACAAATACCTTTGATGTCGGCAGGGGAGCGTCCAGACTATCGCGCTGAGCCGACAAACAGCTGATCAGCTGCTTGTCGGCTCAGCGCGGCAGCCATGTAAATTTAAATGAAGCGGCGATTATTTAAATCGCCGCTTCATTTTCCTATGTCTGGTAGCCTAATCTACATGCCTCTGGCGACAGAGGCATGTAGTCTAGACGTACCCCTAGTGTCCTATGATTCTATGATTAGATGCCCAGAGATGGGGGAGCGCTGTGCTGGGGGAAGGAGGGCACAAGAGACATAACAGGCAGGCAGGAGAAAAGGGGGTGGGGAGCATCATTTGAGCTCCCCGCCTCAGGTGCCAAAATGTCGTGGGCCGCCCTGTCCCTGCTCGGCGGCTGTGAGCACCTTGGCTCTTGGCGTGTCCCGTACAGCGCATGCCTACCACGCAGAGCTAAACCTGCCGTGCTGCTGTGCCTGTGGCAGAGCCTGGCCCTGCCCCTTGCAGGTGAATCTCCAGTGCACCCTGCTCTGCTCTGCGCTGTCCCAGAGCCCTGGAGAGCCCTGGGCCAGCCCCCAGGGCAAGCGGGCTGCTCCGTGCAGAGACCCACATGCTGTAGTTTCAGCTCTGCTGGTGCTGGCAGGGGCGTGGACTAAAACCACAGCACCAGCCCCCTGACGCCAACTCGGGCCAGCAGCTCCACAGGGCTAGTGGCACAAGGGGCCTGTAACAGGGAAGCCACGTGACCACGCCCCCCCCCTTTCACCTGCGGGAAAACGAACCGGCCTGCTTGCAGCCCATGCTCTACCCAGGCACGCAAGGCCAAGCCTGTGGTACAGTGGCTGCTCCCTCAGGGGTTTCAAGGGTAAACCCCACTTTGTCAGATGCATGGCAATGTACCCAAGGGAGGGTTTTACTCACGGAAGCTCATGCCCAAACAGATCTCGTGTCTAAGGTGCCACAGGACTCCTCGTGGTTTTTAGAGCTACCAGTGATGCTGGCCATGGTGAAGTGCAATACACAAGCACATGCTGGAAGGCTGCCTGGCTTGGTGTATTACACAAGCACACACTGGAAGGGTGACTGGCTCTAATACGCGAGCACAGGCTGGAAGGCTGCTGGGCTTCTCTCTCAAGCCAAGGTTACGCAACCAGTGAGGAGGGGCGGGGGATGGCGGGAGGGAGGCATAAGGAACTCTAAGCAATAAGGGTATGTCTACATTACAAAGGTAATTTGAACTCACAGCTGTTAGTTCGAATTAACTTTCATAGGGGCTAGTTCGAATTTAAATCGAACTAGCGGAGCGCTTAATTCGAACTAGGTAAACCTCATTGTACGAGCAGTAACGCCTAGTTCGAATTAAGCAGTTTGAATTAAGGGCTGTGTAGCCACTTAATTCGAACTAGTTAGAGGCTACCCCTTCCCAGCTTGCCCTGGTGGCCACTCTGGGCCAAACCAGGGAAACTCTTCTGCCCTCCTCTCGGCCCCGGAGCCTTTAAAGGGGCACGGTCAGGCTACAGTGCTTGTGACAGTTGCAAGCCTGCCAGCACCCAGCCAGCAGACCCTGCACCTGGCACGGCATGAGCCAGCCACCCGCTGCCACCCAGCCCTCCACCTCTTCCCGGGACCAGGCTGGCGGCTCCCAGGAGCCTGCCCAAGGCCACAAGAGGCGGGCACCCGCCTGGTCTAGTGCAGAGATCATGGACCTCATCGATGTTTGGGGGGAGGCCTCCAATGTCCACGACCTCCGCACTAGGCACAGGAATGCGGCCGTCTAGGGCAGGAGAGCTGCCAGCCTGGCCACCAAAGGCCACATGTGAACCCAGGAGCAGGTTTGCATGAAAATCAAGTTGGTCCAGTGAGACCCCAGACCCTGAGCTTAGAACATAAGAACATAAGAATGGCCGTACTGGGTCAGACCAAAGGTCCATCTAGCCCAGTAGCCTGTCTGGTCCATCTAGGTCCATCTAGCCCAGTAGCCGACAGCGGCCAACACCAGGTACCACCGGAGGGGATGGACTGAAGACAATGACCAAGCAATTTTTCTTGTGCCATCCATCTCCAGCCTTCCACAAACAGAGGCCAGGGACACCGTTCCTACCCCCTGGCTAATAGCACTCCATGGACTCAACCTCCATGAATTTATCTAACTTCTCTTTAAACTCTGTTAGGGTATGTCTACACTACCCTCCTAATTCGAAATAGGAGGGTAATGTAGGCATACCGCAATTACAAATGAAGCCCGGGATTTGAATTTCCCGGGCTTCATTTGCATAAAGCCGGCCGGCGCCATTTTTAAATGCCGGCAGTTCGAACCCCGTGCCGCGTGTAGCCGCGCGGCACGGGGTTCGAACTGCCGGCATTTAAAAATGGCGCCGGCCGGCTTTATGCAAATGAAGCCCGGGAAATTCAAATCCTGGGCTTCATTTGTAATTGTGGTATGCCTACATTACCCTCCTATTTCGAATTAGGAGGGTAGTGTAGACATACCCTCATAGTTCTAGCCTTCACAGCCTCCTGTGGCAAGGAGTTCCACAGGTTGACTATGTGCTGTGTGAAGAAGAACTTTTGCTTATTAGTTTGAAGCCTGCTACCCATCAATTTCATTTGGTGTCCTCTAGTCCTTATATTATGGGAACCAATGAAGAACTTTTCTTTATGCACCCTCTCCACGCCATTCATGCTTTTATAGACCTCTATCATATCCCCCCTCAGTCTCCTCTTTTCTAAGCTGAAAAGTCCCAGTCTCTTTAGCCTCTCTTCATATGGGACCTGTTCCAAACCCCTGATCAATTTAGGTGCCCTTTTCGGAACCCTTTCCAAGGCCAAAATATCTTTTCTGGGGTGAGGAGATCACATCTGTACACAGTGCTGAAAATACAGCGTACCATAGTTTGATACTTCCCCTCCTCCTTTTTCCCCTGGCTTCTCCCTTCCAGCTCCCTCCTCCCAGGTTTCCCCCTCCCCTTTCCCACCTTCTCTCTTCCCCTCTCCCACTTCCTTTTCCCAGTCTCCCCAGAGGTTAATTCCCCCCCCCCCAGTTTTGTTCAATAAAGAGAGTTTCTATTTTTGAACACATGTGTCCTTTATTTTGTACATCAGGAAGGGGGGCTAGGGAGGGGTAAGTGGAAGGAGGTGAGGGAGGAATGGGGAGTTTTTAGGTCTAGATGCACTAGTTTGAATTAGCTTAGTTCGAAATTCAAATTAAGTTAGTTCGAATTAGTGCTGTAGTGTAGACATACCCTTATTTCAAAACAGCTATTTTGAATTTGGCGTTATTCCTCGTGGAATGAGGTCTACCAAATTCGAAATAAACACTCCGCTATTTCAAATTAATTTTGAATAGTGGTTTGGCTGTGTAGACGCTTGTAAAGTTATTTTGAAATAACGTTGCTGTGTAGACATACCCCAGGGGTCCTATTCTATGCTCAGGGCTAATGATTCCTTGTCTTCTTTTGCTTCTTCTCAGTTTGCTGAGTTTTCTGCGATTAGCCCGTACGCAGAGGGGAATGAGGTTTAGACAGTTATGGCCTAGCCCTTGTTCCCGTCCTGTCCCCAGCCTCAATGATCTTGGGAACTTTAATAACTGACCGTAGGTGACGGTGCTATTGAATGGCAGGTTGGTATCCCGCAACAAAGCTAGCAGGCAAGATTCACTCCTGGATGCAGGGGCCAACCTGGCCTGTATCCCTGAGATCTGGCTGGGAAGGGAGGGAGGTGTTAACCTCTCCCAGTTCTGCCCATCTGGGTTCTTGGTCCAGCAACAGCCTGGACTTGACAGTTGGGCAGGGGGAGAAGGTGGGGGGGGCAATTGTCTATCAGGAGACCATCTCACTGGCCAGGGCCCTGGTCCAAGAGGTGCTAGATTTGAGTGTTTGTACCTGGTGTTGGGTGGCCGGGATAGGTTGGGTGTTCTGCTGGTGTACGGCCCGCCTCACTGCATGACAGATGCTCTGCTCAAGCCGAGGTGGTCTCGGATGTGGCGTTGAGGACCCCAAGGCCTTTGGTCTTGGGGGACTTTAATATTCACCAGAGTCCTGTCTGGTCTGGCTCGAGACTTGATGGCCACCATGACCACCTTAAGACTATCCCAAGAAACTGCCCCCATGCGTGTGGCAGGGCATACACTCAATCTAGTCTTTTGGACTAAGGAAAAAGCATGTGCTTGTGTATTAGAGCCAGTCACCCTTCCAGCGTGTGCTTGTGTATTACACCAAGCCAGTCACCCTTCCAGTGTGTGCTTGTGTATTACACCAAGCCAGTCACCCTTCCAGTGTGTGCTTGTGTATTATACCAAGCCAGTCACCCTTCCAGTGTGTGCTTGTGTATTACACCAAGCCAGGCAGCCCTCCAGTGTGTGCTTTGTTGACATGGGTCAGTTTCAGCCAGTCCTGTGGTGCCTCATTCCTTCCACCCCAGGCAACTAGTGACACATGGCTCCTGCTTGGCCTCTTCTGCACCCACTGTCATTGCATGGAGGGAAACCGAGGCATGTGCAGGCATATGGAAAATTACAGAACATTCCCCTTCCTCACGAGGTTAGAGCAGGGGGCTGGGAGTCCTGGGCCCCATTTCCTGCTCGGCTGCAGGGTTCCTATTGCCACACTTCGATCTTACCTCTCGGGGCTATTTGTTTAACAGCAAGAACAGCAGTAACTAGACACCCTCTGTCAGGCCGGCAATACCTGCCCATGTGACCTGTGGAAGGCCCTGCCTCATCTTTCCTTTCCCTGTCTGGAGACAGTGTGGTCTAGTGGTTGGGACTCTGTTCCCTGTCGTGCCTCTTCCCTGCTGGGTGACCTTGCACCAGTCACTTCCCCGCTCTCTGCCTCAGTTTACCCTCTAGCCTTTTATCTCTTTGGACTGCCAGTTCTCTGGGGCTAGGTGAGGCTAGTTGCTACTGGGGGACCATCCATGATTCGTGCAGTGAGGCCTCGAGGCTGAAACCCGCAGGGTTGGGAGGGCGGCACCACAGTCCATGGCTGGTGGCTCTTGCTCCCACGTTCAGGGTTGTGAAGGAAGCTCCCCCAAGGGCTTGGCAGGGACCTTGGGGCTTTGCTTCTCCTGCAGCCTGGAGCGTGGGTCGCTGCTGGGACTCTCGGGCCTCTTCCCTGCCTTGCGGGGGCCCCGGTGGCACCTGGATGTGACCATGAGGGACACTGGGTGACGTCTGGCGGCCGGTGCTGCACAAACAGGCTGTTCTGAGGGTCCCTCTGGCTGGAGCTCAGGCCAGCACTGGGAGGGAGTGCAGAATGGTGAGCACTGATTTCATCTGCCCTCTCTACACAGCACCACACGGTGCCGATTCCTGCCGATGCCACGTCCCATCTCTGCCAGCTCCCTCCACACGCAGCCAGTGCAGGGACCAACTGAGCTCCCTGGCCAAGAGCCCGGGAGATGAGATGGGCTGGCCAGGCAAATATGATCCTGTCCGGGACCCAGCGTATCCGCACGGGGCCCTCTCACCCGCTGCCCCTCCCTTGCTGTGCTGCTGTTTTTACTGTGCTCCTGACAGCAAATTAATTGCACCTCCAGCTGCAGCACAGCCTCCCCTTTGTCTCTTAATCTCCAAACCCAGGGCAGTCGTGCCTTCCAGGTGCCCCTTTACAAGCCTGGGGAATTCCCACCCGGGGGAGCCCCAGGCTGGCCAGGCCCTTGGAGACAGAGCCCATGCTGGCGTAACGCAGCCAAGATCCTGGAGTTACACCAGGGGAGATTTTGACCCTGGCACTGAGCACCTGGCAAGGGGCTGAGCAAACAGGGAAGTTGCAAAAGAAATGTTCTTTGTCAGGCACAGCCCTGGAGTTTCCCCACAATTGTGGGCCGGGGGAGTCAACGAGCAACCTGGAGAAGCAGCCAATGGGGCGGCAGATTTTGCCACCTCACCCCCAGGAGGCTCCTATTTAACAGGGCAGCTTGTGAAGTGGGGAGCAGAATCTTGCAAGGTTGCACCGGAAGGTGAGTTTGCTCCATTGGACGGGTGGGATTCTCCAGGGCTGTGGGACAGGTTGTGCGGAACGACTGCTGTTTGTACCCAGCTCCCATGGGTGTACCCAGCTCCCTGTGACGTAACCAGCATGGCTGTGGTGGGACTGTCAGCGGCTCTCAAAACCGATGGAGTTAATCTGGTTCCAAGCACGGTGGGGAGGTTCTTAATCCAGTGGGAATGGAACTCTTGTCCGTTTAGCCAGGAATCGGCTCCGGAGAAAGTTTAAAAGAGCAACTAAGGGATCCAGGAGCCAGGGTGAGGTGCCTATGTGCAGCTCCAGATGCTTAATGCCTTTGGCCATCTGGCCTTTAGGAGCCTCATCTCATTGAAAGTCAATTGGGCTACGTCTACACTGGCCCCTTCTCCGGAATAGCCATGCTAATTTAGAACTTTGGAATAGGGAAATCCGCGGGGGATTTAAATATCCCCTGCGGGATTTAAATCAACATGGCCGCCGCTTTTTTTCCGGCTTGGGGAAAAGCCGGAAAAGAGCGTCCAGACTGGCGCGATCCTCCGGAATAAAGCCCTATTCCGGAGGATCTCTTATTCCTACTTTCTGGACGCTCTTTTCCAAGCCGGAAAAAAAGCGGCGGCCATGTTGATTTAAATCCCGCGGGGGATATTTAAATCCCCCACGGATTTCCCTATTCCAAAGTTCTAAATTAGCATGCCTATTCCGGAGAAGGCGCCAGTGTAGACGTAGCCTTGGAGTTAGAATCCTAAGTCACTTGAAAACGGATACCTGTAAAATGTATCAATGCACATTTGGTTTTAAACCTGTTCAGGGCTGGGCTAAACCCAGTTTTACACCAGTTTCACAGTATTGATGACTGAAAACTGGTCTCTCAAATGCTTTATAGCTGCATCACCCCAGGCGGGCGCGGTGCAAACTAGCTGGGTCTTTACCGGTTACCTTTGTGGGAAAACGGTGCATGTCAGTTTAGTTGAAATCGGTCCCTTAGCAAATGGTGGTTCCCTTTGAGCACGGCACGGCTTTCACCAGGCTAGTTTACAGTCCTGCCCAGGGCGAAATAGCTGCAGCACGGAGCAGAGACGAGACACTGTGGGGAGGACTTCAATGTTTTGGGAAGGGTTGGGGGGCAGATCTCTAAGGAGCTAATTCAAAAGGTGTAAACCTTTCATGGGAACCCCCTCCAGGGTATGTGCGTGAACATGCACACGGTCCCCGCTGGCACTGTAAGGATGGGGGTGCCATTCCAGCCCTCCCCAAAAACCCCCCTTTCCATCCTGCCTGCCTCTCACTCACCCACCCCTGTCAGTCTCCTGCCCAAACCCTTCCTCTTTTCTCCTGTTACATTCCCCTCCCCTCTGTAGCCCTTCCAGCCTCCAACATGCCCTGCACCCTTGGGCCTGCCTGCCCCGCCTCCCCCAATTCTCACCCCCCTTCCCTGGCACTACAGTTTCCCTCGGGCCTGTGCCCCTCTGCTGCCTCGTGGCTGCTCAGTGCCTGCCCTGGGGCTCATGCGCTGGCCGTGTCTCTGCCCGCAGGTGGCTCTGCCCAGCGTGATGAAGGCTGCCGTGTTCCTGCTGCTCGCCCTCCTGGTGCCCGCATGGCACGCGGGGGCTCAGTGTATCATTGACAACGTGGTGGATCTGAAGGTGCAGGCAGCGATTAGCTCCATAGGTAACTGTCCGGGGCACCCGTGGGCGCCTCTCCCAGGGATGGGACTTTGCAGCGAAAGGTGCAGCTCTGCTCCGAGCCCCAGCCTGGGCGGGGGAGCTGGCTCCACAATGCGCCGTGTGCCGGGAGCTGCCCAAGCTGCCATTTCCCATCTAACCGGCTCCTTGACACTCTGCTGCACCTGTCTCCCCAGCCCCCTCAGCTTTGGCTTTTGGGAGTCCCTGGCGACGCTGCACGCGGACAGAGCAGCATTCTCTGTGCCCCACGCTGTGTCCATGGCTCACGTGGTTTCTGCTGCCACCTCTGAGCTGGTGGCTTGGGGCTTTGATGGGAGCAGAAGAGGCTCCGGGGGTCCCAGGTTTGAGCCCTGCACCTGATGACCCACCCGGGTCAGCTCTCTCACTGCATAGTCCAGCCGGGCTCCCAGCCAGCGTGTGACTGGACCCCCTGGGGGAACGGGGCAGCTCCCACAGCTCTGCCTCTTGCCTTGCAGTGTCCACCACCCTGGCCAAAGCCAAGCTCCTCTGCCAGGATGTCTCGGCGCGTGGGGCCCTTGTCACCTGCCCAACAGGTAAGAGCACTTTCCTGGGTGCCCTGCAGGCCAAGGGGGGGCCTGGAGCACTGAGCCCCCTGGGCACCCTGGCTGGGTGTGGAGCTGGGACGGGGTGGATCACCAGCCTGCCTGGGCGGGGCCTCCTGCATGTGTTGCCCGCTGCCTGGAGCAAGGGTTCGCATGACTCCTGAGTCCCTGGGGCAGCGGATGTGCGGAGCAGGGACCCCTCGGCCAGGCCCTGGACGGCCTCCGCGGCCCCTCTCGTGTACTCAGGAGCTTGGCGCCACAGGGACATGCCCTGGGTGTGGGGGAGGAGCACAGGGCCCCACAACTCCCATCCTGCCTCAGTAACCCTCCCCACCTCTCCCCCACAGACTACAAGCCCACGGGCTGCGCCTGCGGAATGGGCTGCGGCTCCTGGGACATCCGCTCCGACTCCACCTGCCACTGCCAGTGCGGCGGCATCGACTGGACGGCCGCACGCTGCTGCAAGATAGGGCTGCAGTGATGCCAAGCCGAGCCCCACAGGCCTGCTGCCCCATGGCGGCCTGCCCTGCCCCGAGCCCCGTCCCGTCCGTCACGCCGGGAATAAACTTGAATGGGTCTGTGGAGGCTGCTCCGGCTCCGGCTCCCTTCTTCCCTGCAGGCCCTGGGACTCGGGGCCGGAACCCCGGGCAGGGGGTACAACTCCAATTCCCCAGGGAGGCCTCTGTCCCAGGCCAGGCCAGCTGCCCCTGCTGGCAGCTCCCCGATCGCTGTGGGGGTCCTGACAGGGAACTCCCCCTCCCCTCCCACGGGTGCTTCAGCTTCCCTGGCCTCAGGGGCTGCCGTGCTGGTGTCTCTCATGCCCCATTTCCCAGGCACTGGCTCCCTTACCCCTTGCCAGAAGTGGAGCCTCACGGCCCCTCCATCTTAGGCCCCAGGCCCAATACTGACCCCCAAGGGGGGGCCCTCCTTCTCCAGAGCGGCCCGACAGCATGGGCTGTCTGGGTTCCCCCAGGGCCAGGAGCGCACTGACCCTGCGCCCAGGATCCAGCCCCCTGCACCTCACTGAACAGAGCCCAGATTGGGAGCGACCAGCCCCTGCCCCGCGCTGCTCGCGAGCTCACCCGTCCCATGGGAGTCGCTCGGGGCCGGTGTGAGTCCAGGGAGCTGGACCCCTCACCTCTTCGGGGCCCTTCAGCAGCTGCGGGGGGGGGAAGGGGGGAAAGGCCTGACCTAGATCCACCCCTGCCTCTCCCAGCCCAGCTGTCACCTGCCTCAACTGCCCTGGGCATCCCAGCCCGTGGGCCCAGCCCAGCCCTCCCCGGACAGCACCCTGGGAGCCGGGCCATTGGCTAGCGCCCGTCGGGGCCTCAGCCCTTTGCCTCGGGCCCCGAGCGTCCCTGCAGCAGAGAGTGGCGGGTCCCACCAGCCACAGGCAGCTTGCACGGAACGAGACAGCCAGTCCGTCCCCTCGTCCTGCAGCTCCCCCGCGGCTGCCCTCCCCTGCCTGGGCTCACACCGCCGGGGGTGCCTGCTGGTCACGGCCCGCGGGCCCAGGCAATGTGGGGGTGGAGCCGATTGCCCTAGGCATGGTGGGTGGGAAAGAGGCTGCGTCCTTCGCTCCCCCAGAGCTCCCCCGGCAGCCACCTGGGAACCGCCTGCTCCCTGCTGGGCCAGGGCAGGGGATCTGGCCCCATTGACTCCCCAGCAGGGATCTGGTCCGTGGGTCTGCCCCACACTCTGCTATAAGGGTGTGACACACAGGGTGGGTCCCGGGGCACAGCCTGGATCAGGGTCATGAAACCCAGCTGCCCCCCATCTCCCAAGGCTGGGCCAGGACCCAAAGGCCACAGAGCCATGGGACAAGTCTGGCCCTAGCCACCTGAGCTCAGCCGGGGCCGGGCAGCAGCACAGATTGAGCTGCCTGGGGGCGGGCAGGGAGCTGGCAGGCTCAGGGACCAGACCAGAGACTCTCAAGGGCTTCACAGGAACAAGCACAAAGCAGGAGGGTGCTTGAAACCAGCACCCAGGGATATTGTGCGGACACGGCCTCCCCGCCCCCCTGCTCGCACTTGCGCTGAGCAGGGCGGCAGATTGATTTCTGAGTCTCTGTATGAGCCTTAACTACGCCAAATAGCCCATCGCCCATCTATTATCCTGCTGCCCCCCGTACTGCCCTGTCCACCCCCTACACCCTGTACTGCCCTGTCCACCCCCCTGCACCCCGTACCGCCCTGTCCACCCCCCTGCACCCCGTACCACCCTGTCCAGCCTCTACACCCCGTACCGCCCTGTCCACCCCCCTGCACCCCGTACCACCCTGCCCAGCCTCTACACCCCGTACCGCCCTGTCCAGCCTCTACACCCCGTACCACCCTACCCAGCCTCTACACCCCGTACCGCCCTGTCCACCTCCCTCCACTCCATATCGTTCTGTTCATCCACCTACACCCTGTATCGCCCTATCTGCCCACTTACACCCCCATATCGCACTATACATCCCCCTACATCCTGTATCATCCTATCCGCCCCCTACACCTCATATCGCCCTATCCACCTCTCTCCACTCCATATTGTTCTATTCATCCACCTACACCCTGTATTGCCCTATCTGCCCACCTAAACCCCCCATATCGCACTATTCATTCCTCTACACCCTGTGTCACCCTATCCACCCCCTACACCCTCTGTATCGCACTATCCATTCCTCTACATCCAGTACTTCCCTATCTGCCCCCCCACATCCCGTATTGCCCTATCCGTCCCTCTACACACCCCATATCACACTATCCATCCCCCTAAACCCCGTATCGTCCTATCCACCCTCCTACACACCCTGTATCACTTTATCTGTTCCCCTACACACCTGTATCCCTCTATCCATCACCCCTCACCACATCTATCTATCTATCTATCTATCTATCTATCTATCTATCTATCTATCTATCTATCTATCTATCTATCTATCTATCTATCTATCTATCTATCTATCTATCTATCTATCTATCATCTCCATTTCTGCCCCACTCTGGCCCTTGTCCCTCCCCAGTGGTGCAGTGGTGTGTTGGGGTCAGCCCCACCCAGATCAGTGGGGTATGGACCTGGCCATTGGAACACGTCTCTGGCACCAGGCTGTGCTGTGGCCGTGCTGCTTCGCATCTGAGGCTTGGGCAGACTCCACCAACCAAGCCGGGCTGGCCCTGGTCAGCGCAGGGATGGGTGAGCTGCCTGGAGAACGGAAGCTCAGTTCAGGAGTCTGGTTCCTGCAGTGCCCGGAGGCTCGGTGCTGCAGGGGAGGGCTCAGTAGGGGCACTCTGCCTGGGCAGCCCATGCTGCCCGAATGCCCCAGCCCTAGGGGATGCAGAACTCCAGGGAGCGGAGCTGGGAGGTCGGAAGGGGGCACTTCATGCCCCTCCCAACTGCTCTCCAGGAGAACACTGCTGCGGCCCCCCGCCTGTCCTCCCCCCCTCCCGCTTCAGCTTCTGCGGCACACGGACAAGGGCCAGAGTGTGGCCTGGTTCTCATCTGCCTGCACGTGCTCTGCCCAGAGATCCGGCATCCCACCCCTCTGATCTGAGGCAGCTCACATAGCTGCTTGTGGGAGAGGCGGTGTGGTGTGTGTGTCCGTGCAGTGTGTGTGTGTGTGTTTGTGTGGTGTGTGTGTGTCAGTGCGGTGTGTGTGTGTGTCCATGCAGTGTGTGTGTCTATGCAGGGGGTGTGTGTGTCCGTGTGGTGTGTGTGTGTGTCCATGCAGTGTGTGTGTCTATGCAGGGGGTGTGTGTGTCCGTGCGGTGTGTGTGTGTGTCCATGCAGTGTGTGTGTCTATGCAGGGGGTGTGTGTGTGTGTCCGTGCGGTGTGTGTGTGTGTGTGTCCATGCAGTGTGTGTGTCCATGCAGTGTGTGTGTCTATGCAGGGGGTGTGTGTGTGTGTCCGTGCGGTGTGTGTGTGTGTGTGTCCATGCAGTGTGTGTGTCTATGCAGGGGGTGTGTGTGTCCGTGCGGTGTGTGTGTGTGTCCATGCAGTGTGTGTGTCTATGCAGGGGGTGTGTGTGTCCGTGCGGTGTGTGTGTGTGTCCATGCAGTGTGTGTGTCTATGCAGGGTGTGTGTGTGTGTGTCCGTGTGGTGTGTGTGTGTGTGTGTGTCCATGCAGTGTGTGTGTCCATGCAGTGTGTGTGTCTATGCAGGGGGTGTGTGTGTGTGTCCGTGCGGTGTGTGTGTGTGTGTGTCCATGCAGTGTGTGTGTCTATGCAGGGGGTGTGTGTGTCCGTGCGGTGTGTGTGCATGTGCCCTATTCACTCCCCCTGCCCCCTGCAGAGCCCCAGCCCCCCCAGCTCTGCAGCAGCCTGGGCAGCAAATCGCGCTTTCGTAAGCGCCGTTATCTGCCAGCACAAGGCTCCGTCCTTTGTTCTGCCAGGAGCGGCTGGCAGCTGAGATGTGATTAGCCCCTCACAGCAAGAACAAAGCCTTCCCAGGAGGGGGGACCATTGTCTCTGTCCCCGCATTCATGGCTGACGCAGCAGGGCCACGTCAGCCCACTCAGCCCACAGTAATAGCCCGGTAACTGTCTCTGGCCAGGCTGTGGTGGCGCTCAGCCTGCCGAAGGACAGGCGTTTGCAGCTCTCGCCTCTGCTGGGTGGAGCCCGTCTGCTGTTGGCAGGGCCTGGCTGGGCTCCTAGCAGCCCTTGGGCTGACTTTGGTCCAGGCCTCAGGCCTTGGGCTGGGCCCAGGTGTCAGGCTCTGCCGACTCCAGGGGTATTTGGGACTTGGGGCGCGCTACCAGCTGCTGCAGCCCTCACTGCTCGCAGCCTCTCTCCTCCCAAAGGGGGCAGTTCTCGCCACCTCAGCCTGTGGCCATTTGCAGACCCCTTTGTCGCTATGGATACGGCCCTTTGCTGGGGACCCCTTAGACACAGGCCCACAGCTTGAGACCCGCTGCTCTCAGAGACTCTCCGACAGGGCAGCGGCTCTCAAACGTTAGCAGCCTGAGGACCCCTGTTTTCATCTTCAGTTTTTTGTGGACCCCCACGTCCTGCTTCCATGCTCATTCCCACTCCACTCCTTTCCCTGTGGCACCCCCGTCGCCCTGCCTCTTCCCCGCTTCTTTCTGCCCCTCCCCTGAATGGCCCTTCGCTGTCCCCCGCGTCTCCTGCACACTATAGAAAGGCAGGAGGTACTGGGAAGGCGGGAGAGGCATTGATCAGCAGGCCCGGTGGACCCCCTGGAGTACCCTCTCAGACCCCCAGGGATCCATGGACCCCAGTATGAGAAGCACTGAGACGGAGGACGCAGACTTGAACCCCAGAAACGAACCATCTCACAGTGCTCAAAACTTTCTCTTGAGCAATGCAAGCTCATGAATGCGTGCGCCCTTTTTTCAAGGGGCAGGGGACGTGCACCAGCCTTTGTAATCTGAGCAGCTTCCCCAAGGACATTAGACAGGCGCACTGGGAAGGATAAAGCATCACAGTAAGTTTAGCGCCTCTAGAAGGATGGATTTGAGGGGCTAAGTGGTCCTGGCATGGACGAGACGAGGTGATTACATAAGAAATAACAAGTAAGCCTGTAATCTAAATCCTAAATGATAGCAGCCTAAGCCGGATCGGAATCAAACTGGTTTTCTCACCTACAGGATGTTAGAGGCAGAATTTAGTTCACAGTCAGCGGCCTCCCACACAAAAGAAGTTCCCCGCCTCTGAGGTAGACAAAGCCTCAGGAATGGTTAGGAGGGTTGCACCAGGAGAGCATATTTTCCTTATTGGGCCATCAACACATGGCCGGCTAGTCCTGACTCAAATCTGTCTGGTGTGTGTGAGCTGCTCCTTTGTACCAGTGAAAGGCCAGCTGCGGCTCAGCCTTTTCCCCAGGAATTGAATTGGAGGGAGAAGGTGTACGGGGTGTGTGTGTCAAGATCAATGAGCCTGTGAGGGAAAAGGGGGTAGCACAGGGGTCTCCAACCTTTTTAAGCACGAGATCACTTTTTGAATTTAAGTGCAATCCAAGATCTACCTCAAACCCAAACACCCTTGCCTTGCCTCCTCTGTGCCACTTCTCCGACGCCCGCCCCTGCTCCCTCCCTCCTCTCTCACTTTCACCAGGCAGGGGCAGTGGGTTGGGGTGTAGGCTCTGGTCTTGGATTAAGGGATTTGCAGAGTGAGGGAGGCTCTGAGCTGATCTTAGGGCAGGTAGTTGGGGTGCCGGAGGGGGTTCTAGGTGCAGACTCTGACAGGGCATTTGGATGCAGGGGTGCTCGGGGCAAGGACGGGAGCTTGGGGCACAGGAGGGCGTTCATGACTGGGGAGGATTTCGAGATGTGGGTAACAACTGGGCCCTGCTTAGCCCAGGTGGCTCTTGGTTGGTGGTTCAGTGGGCTAAGGCAGGCTCACCCCTGCCCTGGCCCTAAAGCAGCCCGCAAACTCCCTCCCAAGTCCTGATCTGCCCCCTCTCTGCTCTGTGGAGATAGGATAGAGGGTGGGAGAGGAGGCACCTTTGACATCAGTGCCCCTCTTCTCCCTCCCCTGCCCTGCACAGAAAGCAGGAGGCTCCTGGGATGGGGAGAGGCAGCTCCAATGCAAAGGGCAGATGTGCAGCAGCCGGGGGAGGGGCAGCTGGTGTACCTGCACTTGATCACTGGTTGGTGATCACTGGGGTAGTATAAGAAATGCAAAGCAGTGCACATTGGAAAGCACAATCTCAACGAGACATACAAAATGTTGGGGTGTAAATGAGCTGTCCCCACTCAAGAGAGAGATCTTGGCGTCACGTGGATAGTTCTCTGCAAATATCCACTCCATGTGCAGCGGCAGTCAGAAAAAGCTGTTGAGAGCTGTTAAGAAAGGCGAGACAGAAGATATAATAAAACCACTATATAAATCCATGGGACACTCACATCTTGAATACTGTGCACAGTCTGCTCACTCCCGCCCCAATATATTGGAATCGGAAAAGGTCCAGAGACAGGCTGCTAAAATGATTATCGGTTTGGAACGGGGAGAGATTAAAATGACTGGGACTTCTCAGCTTGGAAAGGAGACAACTAAGTGTAGCTACAATAGAGGTCTATAAAATCTTGACTGGTGGGAAGAAAGTGAATCAGGAAATGTTATTTAATCCTTCACATAGCACAAGAACCAGGAGGAATCCTGTGGTACCTTAAAGATTAACAGCTTTATTTGGACATAAGTTTTCATGGGTGAAACTCACTTCGTCAGGCTGCAGGACTCCTTGGCTGTGTCTAGAGTGGCCAGTTTTTCCGGAAAATCAGCCGCTTTTCTGGAAAAACTTGCCAGCTGTGTAGACTGTGTAGACTGGCTGCTTGAATTTCCGCAAAAGCACGGACCTCCTACTGTAAGAAATCAGTGCTTCTTGCGGAAATACTATTCTGCTCCCGTTCAGGCAAAAGTCCCTTTTGCGCAAAGTTTTTGCGCAAAAGGGCCAGTGTAGACAGCTCAGATTTGATTTCTGCAAAAAAGCCCTGATCGCGAAAATGGCCATCAGGGCTTTTTTGCGGAAAAGCACATCTAGATTGGCACAGACGCTTTTCCGTAAAAAGTGCTTTTGCGGAAAAGCGTCCGTGCCAATCTAGACGCTCTGTTCTGAAAATGCTTTTAACGGAAAACTTTTCAGTTAAAAGCATTTCCGGAAAATCATGCCAATCTAGACGCAGCCCTTGTTTTTGCGGATACAGGCTAACACAGCTACCCCTGGGATCAGAACTGGGGCTCCCCAAATGAAATATCAACCACCATCCAAACCTGATCACTTGTGCAACACCATGATGTTACTAGCTGACACTTGAGGGGAGGTGTTGGGGAATTTCATGACAGGGGAGATCTGGGGAAAGCCCTGCTGTGGGTATCTCCCAGGCTCACAGCAGAGGCACAGGTTCTAGCCTACCGTACAATGGCAATGTGTATAATTTTACAGGATAGTGATGGTCCGCAGATCAGGACTTCTCAAATGATGCCTCCCAAGTCATCTTTGTCCAGAACAGATCCCTGTCCAAGGGGGAGATGTGCAAGGTGGCACTCTGAGGTACCCCTAGCTGCACTAGCTCTTCCCCACAATGTATTTCTAGAGCTGTCAGGTCTCCTCTCAGCCTTTTGCTAGGCCACACAACAGGAGCCGAGCCCTCTCAAAGCACATGGGGGTGAGGGGAGAGATTGCAGCTGGAGCTGGCGCACCCGAGTGAGCTTCCATCTAGCTTGCTCGGGTGCGGGAGCAGTGAAACCCCAGAGATGTGGGCAGCAGCAAGGGCCAGCTGCCCGTGTGTTACCCAGGGGTCTTTACAGCTCATGTTGACACTCTCACCAGTACCCGAGCTAGCTAGGCCCAAGCTGGTGCGGGTCTGTCTACACCAGCCTGCAGTGGAGCCAGGCAGGGCATCTCCCCCGGAGCTGGAGCTGAGCTGTACCTCTACAGTCCTGCTGACTCACGCCTGTTAAGGCTTTGCAGTGTCCCAGCTCCAGAACACCCTTCAAGCCAGCAAACCACCCCCACAGATGGGTTTGCTTCAAATTCCTGCTGAGTTTATGACTCAAATGAGCTTGTGGGCCAGTGTTTCCGGCACAAAGGCGTTTTACACAGCAGCCTGGGAGAGACTGTATTCTCCTACCTGTTCTATCTAAATCCTAGCAACAGCTGGGACTGGGCCTGGGTGAAAGGGGGGGGGGGGGAGTCTAACTGGCAGCGCCAAGTGGGGGCTGTTGTGCTCAGGTCACTCATCTCCACACAGAGCAGGCGGGTTACCCTAGCTCAGGTAGTAAAAACCATGACACTCTGTGGCCAGGGAAGCTGCAGGGGAAACTGAGTCAGGGCTGAGTGTTGACGTGGTAGTCATCCGAGCCAGGGAAATGGAGGCTGCTAAGGGGCACCGAGGACATACAATACCTGCCAGAGGCTGGGGAAAGCTCAGGGTAAGAGTGAAGCCCTGCTCTAGCGGATGCAGAAGGAGCTGTGGAACTATCTGATGGTCTGTGAAAATGTAACTGGCACTGATGGGGAGGCAGAGGAGATGCCGCTCACCCCAGCTCAGTGTGTGAGAGGGACCCGAATCCTGACCCACTCCCTGCAGCACAGCACCCCAGGGGTCAGAACTGACTGCGAGGGGAGAGGCCCCTAGTGAGCCTTCCCTGCCCTGCAGCCTGCAGCACAGCGCCCCCTGCTGAGCTTTCCCTGCCCAGCTCCCTGCAGCACAGCGCCCCCTGCTGAGCCTCCTCTGCCCTGCTGCCTGCAGCACAGCGCCCCCTACTGAGCCTCTCTGCCCTGCTCCCTGCAGCACAGCGCCCCCTACTGAGCCTCCTCCGCCCTGCTGCCTGCAGCACAGCGCCCCCTACTGAGCCTCTCTGCCCTGCTCCCTGCAGCACAGCGCCCCCTACTGAGCCTCCTCTGCCCTGCTGCCTGCAGCACAGCGCCCCCTGCTGAGCCTCCTCTGCCCTGCTCCCTGCAGCACAGCGCCCCCTACTGAGCCTCCTCTGCCCTGCTCCCTGCAGCACAGCGCCCCCTGTGCCACATTGGGTCACCTTTCTCCCATTGCTATGCCCTTGCAGCACCAAGCACAACAAGCAGCAGATTTCGGACGGCGTCTCCAGGTGCTTCCACACTGAGAGGAGTGTTTGCCCTTCTCTAATTGGATGGAGACACCGGGCCCAATGGGCCATGCAGCCGAAGGCTTGTGTTCTAAAAGCCGAAGTCTGTTCCAGTCCATCAGCTTTTAACACTTCGATTCCCCTTTGTAAAGCTCCCAGCCTTTGGCCACTGCCCTGTGCCAGCCAAGCTGGATGTCCCTGTGTCACCAACGTGCGGCAGTGAAAGGGAAAGAATTGAATTCCTGCATGAGGAGCGTGTGATATAAAAACCCTCTCCCCAAAGATAAAGTCCTAGCCAAGACACCAGCTAGTGTCGGACCAGTGGGCAGCTGTGGGGATCATTAATTAGTTGTATATGCCCACGCCCACATGCTGGGGGAGCTAGGGATGAGACCCTTACAATCTTCAGTCTCCTATCTTTACAGCCAGCCTGCTGCATAAGGAGGCATGAATGGGGGTGAGGACAATTCTGCATAGATGACAGTCCCTGTAGCAACTGCATGGGGCTTGGAGGGACAAGTCCAGGTTGCAGGAGGGAAGAGTTTGGAAGAGGCACTTGGAATTTAGTCTGGGTGCACATGGCTGGAATGTCACTGTAAATAGATCTCTCAATCCAAAGTCAGTTGAGTTTTTGGGAAACAATCCCCAGACACAATGAGCCTGCTGTGCTTAAGGTCTGTGGTGTTACTCCTGAGTGCTCTCCATGTGGAAAGCATGTCAGGTTCTGGGTCCCTTCGGTGCCCTTTGCTGGGAACCCCCTATCCATGCAGAAGCAGGCTGTTCCTGGCACTGGCTGCAAAGGAAATCACTCCATGTGATTGTTCTTGGCCCCTGGAGAGGGAGGTGTGTTTAATTAGTGCAATGTTCTCTCTTTGCTGTGGTGTGAGTGACAGCTATGCCCTTGGCTGCTGCTGTACAGGCATCCCCAGCCAGCTGTTCCCATTCCCTTGAGCCCCTTTGCACCAGGCACACTCCTCAAAAGGGGAGCCAGACAGGCTGGAGGGCAGTGTCAATCTGTCTTGTGTGGGTACCTTTCTGTTATTTCCGCAAGGACAGACTGGGGTTGGGCTTGGCTTGGGACAGCCCAGGCTGCTGCAGGGAGAGTAGAGGGGTGATGGAAGCTGCCTAAACTGTGCCCAAACCATGGCCCTGCCCCTTCACGCTGCCCCTTGCCCCCAACAGCCCAATCCTTTGTTACCCCTTCCTCCCACAGGTGCCTGGCTCCCCCGTTCTGGTGCCCAGTGCTGCACCCAGTGTCCCCAGCTGGCCATAGGAGGTGTTGTGCTGCAGGGGAGGGGCTCTACGGGGATATGCTCCTCTTGGAACAGCGCTGATTAGAAATCTTTCTGGGCAGAGTGACAAACCATGAGCAGGGATCCAGGCCGTGGAGCATTTTGCAGCTCAGACTGGCTCTGCGTGCTCCCTTTTGGCCTTACTAGCTATGAATCCTAACTGGAAGGAAGCCACTCTTCCCCCAGAGCAAGAGGCTATGTCTGCACAGCAGCGTTATTCCGAAATACCGTTGTGCACATCTACACAGCAAGCCCATTATTTTGAAATAAATGTGAAACAACGGGCTTCTGACTCCCACTCATGTAACCCATGTTGTACGTAAGGGAAGTCATGGAAGTCAGGGGAAAAGAGCTCTCTCTCAAAATGACTGCTGTGTAGACAGCGCCAAAAGGCAAAAGAAGCTATTTCGACTTCAGCTACACAATTAGCATAGCTCAAGTCGCATAGCATATTTTGAGTTTAGCCTTGCTGCGTAGATGGGCCCAGAGGGTCCAGTCCACATGTGGGACATACTGGTTTGAAACCAATTTAAATCAAACCAGTGCAACTTCTGCATGTAGCCAAACCAAAATTGACACCGGATTCCCGTGGAAATTCCCACTCTCCTTGGCTGCTCTGCCAGTCCCAGCAGGAAGGAACAACCCCCGGTCTATCTGGGAAGGCTGAGCCGCCTGCTACAGCTGGCCTCTGTGTTGCCTAGGACGGAGGAGGGAGACTTTCCACCTTGCTCATGATGTGGCTCTGCTGGCGGGCTGCTTCTGGGGCAGTTCCGTGGCATTCCCCGGTAGAGTTGCCCCTTCTGCACCCATAGGTGTGCTGCTTTAACTGCTAACGTGGTACCCTCTCCCCTAGTGCTGCTGAGCCTTGTGTTAGTAGCTACCCTACACTGTCCCCAGTACCATCGGGCAACTCACCAGAGCCCTGCAATGAACGGGCTGGGGCTGGTGGGGAGACAGATTTGCACGCTGCTGATTTACAGAGTCTGTGCATGTTCCCATCTTGGCCCAGGATGAAATACTGCCAGGCGGGTGCCAGTGGAGCTGGGAATTAAAACTGGATCTGGATTGGCTGTGATTTGTGTGATTACTTTTATGGCTGGTATAATTTGTCAGAGGGGAGTGCTTGGTATCTGCCACTGTCCATCTGTCCACATCTCCCCATGTGCGCCTGTCTCTCATACCCATCTCCTACACACCCTTCTAGCTGGGCATCTCTTGAGATTTCTTGTATTAGTACCTGTCACTGTAGCAGCTGATGGCTAAGAGGCATAAGAAAGGCTTTTCATCGGCAGAAGCCAGGACAAAAGCCTTCGAGAGCCTGCAGTGCCCATTAATTAATGAGGCAGGAGACAGAGTCAATAGGGGCCCCACAAGAGGGAGCTTCTGGACAACACACTGCAAATTGGCTATTGATAGAAGGCAGGTGACATTCACAGGCCCAGTTGGTGCGCCTCCAGGGGTGTGAATCCGCTAACAACCTCCTAGGCCTGGTGTTCTTTGTGACAAAGCGAAGTGAAGTGCGGAAATGGGAAGCAGGGAGACCTGCCAGGGACGGCAGTGGGGCTGAGTACTGTCCCTAATGAAATCAAGGAACATGTTGTTTTATCAAAACAACCGGCCACGGGTAGGACATAAGGCAGGTGGATGAAGGAGTCCTGATGATGCCAGGCCATGCAGAGCCCCTCTTCTGGGATGAGGTTAAAGTGGCTGGAGATGGGAATATGACCAGGGTGAGCCATTTTGCTGTCAGCAGAGTTGAATAGGTACGGCACTCCAAGCACTAGGGAGTGCTGTGCTGCAGGGAGTGGGACGGGTGCTCAGCAGGGTGCGCTGTGGGTCAGGGAGCAGTGTGGGGGCTCTGCAGGGGGCGCTGTGGGTCAGGGAGCAGTGTGGGGGCTCTGCAGGGGGCGCTGTGGGTCAGGGAGCAGTGTGGGGGCTCTGCAGGGGGCGCTGTGGGTCAGGGAGCAGTGTGGGGGCTCTACCGGGGGCGGGATGGTGGCTCAGCAGGGTGCACTGTGGGGGCTCTGCAGGGGGCGCTGTGGGTCAGGGAGCAGTGTGGGGGCTCTGCAGGGGGCGCTGTGGGGCAGGGAGCAGTGTGGGGGCTCTGCAGGGGGCGCTGTGGGGCAGGGAGTGGGATGGTGGCTCAGCAGGGTGCGCTGTGGGGGCTCTGCAGGGGGCGCTGTGGGGCAGAGCAGGGAACAGGGTTGGGGGGGAACAGCCCTGGTGCCCTGCTGCAGGAAGCTGGGTGGGGGACCCAGCAGGGGGCCTGTGGGGCAGCGAGCAGGCGTTGCAGGCTGTTCCTCACGCTGACGAAGCTCCGAGCTGGGGGGGGATTTACGAACCGCTCCCACCCCCCATTTCTGCTCCGCTTGCTCCCCCCAGTGGAGCTGCTCGGCGAAGCCTGGCCAAGTGGCTCCTTCCGCGCTGTGGGCTCTGCCCCGCGCGGTGCCCGGCGCGTGGCTCGGTCCCCCGCGACACCCGTGGCAAGAGCCGGGGCGGGTTTTCTGCCCTGGGTCGCAAGGATTTCACCGCCTCTCTCCAGATGCCGCTGCCCCAGCGGAGCGCGCCGGTGTAGTTTTGCTCACTACACCGGCTCATTCCCAGCAAAGGCAGCAGCAGCCCTGGCTGGGAATAGAGCCCAGGAGCCCGGACACCCCCGCCGCTCTAACCACTAGTCCCCGCTCCGCTCCATACAGTTTGGCCCCAAGCTGCCACGTCTGCAGGCAGGAGCCGCGGGGAGCCCGTGGCAAAGCGCTCGTGGATCCCAGCCAGGCGAGGGGGCTCGTTCCTCCCCACTCCCGGGGGGGCCTGTGAAACCCCCGCCGGGAGGAGCCCCCCGCGCTGGCTCCCCTCCCTGTGCGGCCAGCCTCCGCCCCGCAGCCAATCAGACCTCGCCGCTCCTTCCCCCCATTAAGTTCAGCGGGAGTCAGGGAGCCGCTCCCCGCCTGGCTGCAGACCCGCGCTGGCAGCCTCGGGGATGGGAGAGCGCAGCCCAGCGCGCAGCCCGTCTGCCCGGCGCTAGCCCCCCCTTGCAGGACAGAGCAGGTGAGAGCTGCGGTGCCGGGGGGACTGGGAGCAGCTTGGGGGGAGGCTGAGCCCATCCACCCCAGCAGCAGCAGGAGTCCTGGCTCCCAGCCCCCGGCTCTAGCCACTAGACCATGTTCCCCTCCTCGAGCCAGGGATAGAATCCAAGAGACCTGGTGCCCAGCTCCTTCTACTATAACCACTAGGCCCTTTACCCCCAGAGTAGGAAATAGAACCCAGCGGCCCCTCCTCCCTCATTGCCATGAAGGGGACCCAGCAAGGGGCCAGCTCAGCACGGCACCCACTGGCTGGCCCAGGGAGCGGATGCCCTGCTAGGCTAGGAGGGGTGGCCAGGAGCTGATCACAGTGAGTGGAGTGAAGTGAATGGAGGCGGGGGTCCAACTCAGCAGGGGGGACATCTCGGGGTGATGGTTGTGGGACAAAACCAAGGCACTGGGAGCAGGCTGTTTCAGGGTGGGGGGGGAGGATGTTGCTGGGTCTGACTTCTCTGCCCCCTCTCAGCTGGATCAACTGCCATCCCCTGCCTCACTTTCCCCTGTTTACATGTTCTCCCCATAGCAAAGGAGCTGGGCAGGGCTGGCACATTCGGGTCCCAGCTCCAGTGCCCGCCTGCCCCAGGGCTCCGAGACATGGCAGACTCATTGAGGATGGACACAGAGCCCTCCCTGTCGGACAGCTGGCTGGACAACTGCTCTTGGGCACCAGTGCCCACTTCTGCCCTGCAGCTAGACATGGGAGCACTGGGGGACCCTGGCAGAAATGGGCTGTGGATCTTTAACAGCAGTGGGGAGGACATGTCCCCCCCTTTCCTGACGGATGCTTGGCTGGTGCCACTCTTCTATGCCCTTGTCATGCTGCTGGGGCTGGTGGGCAACTCGCTCGTCATCTACGTGGTGTCCAAGCACCGGCAGATGCGCACGGCCACCAACTTCTACATCGGTGAGCATCTCCCTTCCCCCGGCTGGTGCTTCAGCACCACATCCCCTGGCGCCACCCCTCTCCAGGGCTGGATGCCCCAAAACCAGCCTCCCCCATCACTGGCACCATCCCTCTCCCAGCTGGGTACCCCAGTGCCAGGCCTCCCCTCTAAGCATCATCCCTTCCCTGCCTAGGTGCCACCTTCCATTCCTGGACATCTTCCCTCCCTTGGCTGGGTGCCCCAAAGCCAGCCTCTCCCATCACCTGGCACCACCCCTCTCCCAGCTGGGTGCTCCAGTGTCAGTCGCTCCCTCGGACACCATCCTCCCCTGGCTGGGTGCCCCAGTGTCAGCCCCCATCTCTGGACACCATTCCTCATCCAGCTGGCTGCCTTTCTCCAGCCCTGGGCATCTTCTCTCCCCAGGCTGGGTGCCCCAGCTTCACCCCCCCCCCATTCTGGGCACCATTCTTCCTAGTGCTGCCCCCCCCCCCGCCACACACCTCTGGGCACCTTTCTTCCCCTGGCTGGTTGCCCCAACACCAGCCCCCCCCCCCCCCCAGTACCATCCCTCCCCTGGTGGTGTGCTCCAGCGCCAGCCTTCCAAGACTTTTGGGCACCTTCCCCCCATCAGCTGGATGACCCAAGTGCCAGCCCCTCCTTTGGCGGCAGGCAGCATCCCTCCTACACCTAATTGCCCCAGTGCCAGCTCCACCTCACCCCCAAGCATCTTTCCTGCACTATCTGGGTACCGCAATGCCAGTCCCCACTTTGTTCTCTATCCCCCTCCACCCCAGAGGGCCCCGCCTCAGCTCCAGCCTCCTGTTCCTGGGTGTCTCCCACCAACCCCCGAGCCTGGGTACCTCCACCCACTGCTGCCTCATGCCAGCCCCTGCACATCATTGCTGGCCTGAGCACCCCTGCCCACCCGCGATCATCACGGCGCAGCAACATGCAGTGCGTGTGGCCCTGGGCTCCACCGGACAATGCACCTCAATCCTGACCTGCAGCCCCCGCTGCCCCAGCCTAGGCCTCCCTCCTGGGAAGTGAGCCCCCATCCTCTGGCCATTCCACGCTTCAGCTCTGTCGCTTGATCCCAATCCCACTTCTGTTCCAGCAAACCTAGCGACCACGGACATCATCTTCCTGGTGTGCTGTGTGCCCTTCACCGCCACGCTCTACCCCCTGCCCAGCTGGGTCTTCGGCGACTTCATGTGCAAACTCGTCAACTACCTGCAGCAGGTGGGGCTGGCTGGGGAGGGGGCCGGGGGCCGGGGGCCGGGGACCGGGGACCGGGTGGGAACATGTATGGGAGAGGGTGCTGGGGAGCGACCTGCAACAGCTGCTGGTCCTGGGGGTGCTGGATGGACCTGGGGCTATGCCCTGCAGGGAGGCAATGCCTGGCAATGAGCCCAGGCCCCCCAACTGCCCCTTTGCCATTCGGGAGGGGGAGCCGTGGGTGGGGGTTGTGTCACTGGGTGCTTGTGTTCCCTGCAGGTGACGGCACAGGCCACCTGCATCACCCTGACAGCGATGAGCATGGACCGCTGCTACGCCACCCTCTACCCGCTGCAGTCGCTGCGCTACCGCACCCCCCGCATCGCCATGGGCGTCAGCGTGGCCATCTGGGTCGGTGAGTGGGACAGCGGGGCCGGGGGCCAGCAAAGAGCTGGGGAAGGGGCCTCCCGGGGATGGTGAAAGGCGGGGATGGAGAACTGTGTCCCTGAACACGGGTCCAGGACACCAGCCCTCCACAGCTTTTGTAAAAGGCTTCTTAGAGATTCCTGGCCTGGCCCCAGCCAGTCCTAAACCCAGCCCCACAGCCCCATCCCAGCACAAGGGCTCCCCCAGCACCAATGAACGGAGGCAGAAGGAATTCATGGCTTTGCCTTGGGCTCTGATGGCTGATAGAAGCTTCCTCCTTCGGTTCTGATTCAACCCCCCCCCAGCACCCACAAATCTCGTAATTCACCTCAGTCTCAATCGGCAGCTCCAGCTCTGCCAGCCCTGGGCTCCCCACCTCTGCTCTGCTGGCCCCCTCAGTCTCAACCTGTGTCCCTGGGCTCCCCACCTCTGCTCTGCTGGCCCCCTCAGTCTCAACCTGTGTCCCTGGGCTCCCCACCTCCGCTCTGCTTCTGCCCCTCCATTCCGACCCAGCCCCCCCGCTATTCTATGCTCGCTGAACAGCGAGGGATGCTAACTCAGGGCCCAACCATTCATGAACATTCATGAACGGGGTGGGACGTGCCAGCCCAGTTCTCTGCCATGGCTGGGCCTCAGGTCTCCCCAGAGCACAGGCCTCGTCGTGCCTTTCACCCCTTTGCCCTCCTGTCCCCAGGCTCCTTCCTCCTCTCGCTGCCCATCGCCATGTACCACCGCACTGAGGTGGGCTACTGGTACGGGCTGCGCACCTACTGCATCGAGGCCTTCACCAGCAAGAGCCAAGAGCGCAGCATCATCCTCTACACCTTCCTGGTGGTCTACCTGCTGCCCCTGCTCACCATCTGCCTCTGCTATTCTCTCATGCTCAAGCGGGTGGGGCGCCCTGTCGTGGAGCCCATTGACCACAACTACCAGGTGAGCCTGGCGCAGGAAATGGGGGTGTCTCTATATTGGGGCCCCCCTCTGCCCAATACATCTGGGAGTCCCATCACCTCGCCCCAGGATTTTTCTCAATAGGGCATGGAGTCCCCCCCCCACCCCCTTCCAGAGCCACGGATGGAACCCAGGAGTTCTGGCTCCAGCCCCCCTGCTTTAAACCTGGCCTTTCCGTTCCTGCTCTCCTCTCAGCAGGTGCCACACCTGTCGGAGCGCTCAGTCGCCATGAGGGCCAAGGTATCCAAGATGGTGGTGGTGATCGTGGTACTCTTCACCGTGTGCTGGGGCCCCATCCAGCTCTACCTCCTCTTCCAGGGCTTCTATGGTGGCTTCCAGGCTAACTATGAGACCTACAAGATCAAGACGTGGGCCAACTGCATGTCCTATGCCAACTCCTCCATCAACCCCATTGTCTACGCCTTCATGGGTGACAGCTTCAGGAAGTCCTTCAAGAAGGCTTTCCCCTTCCTCTTCCGGCGCCGGGTGCGAGATGGCGCCGTCCTCTCCGGCTCTCGCAATGCTGAGATGAAGTTTGTCACTGAGGAGACCTAGTGCCAGCCCCGCCGGGGGTCTCTGAGGCCTCTCAGTTATGCCAGCCCTGCTCCTCCTGGCTGTGGACACTGAGGTGGTACATCCAATATGGCTGCCGGGCCACACTGACATTGCTCAGGGCAAGAGGCACCATTCAGTGGAAACTGGTGACCGGCTCTTCAGAATCTGTGGTTTGAAAGGGGCCAGTGATAGTCAGGGCCTGGGCTTCTTCCCAAAGTGCCTTCTTCTCTGAGGTCCTGCTGTGTTCAGGCTGAGGCAGCCACACAGTCCAAATACTGAGGCTACCAGAAAGGAGCAGACAATTTGGGAAATGTGGGTCCTGTTAGCCTCAAGCCAGACGCCCTCCCACCCCCCATCCTCCCCTACAGCAGACCCTGGCACATTATCGTAGCCATGAAGATCCCTTGGTGGCACCTCAGGGACCTGCCCTGAACATCTGGAAATAAAGCTCTTTGGTTTTGTAAGGAGAGACTGACCGGCTGTTTGTGGGGAGGCGTCTGGCAGGGGGGGCTCCTATGCAGTGCTGGAGGATTGAGAGTGCAGCCTAGACTCTAAACAAGGGGGTACATTGCTTAATAACTCATCTGTGGGTCCCTGGCTAAGACCCTCTCCCGGATTCCTCTGCCCATGGAGAGCAGCACCCTGTAGTCCCAAGAGCACAGGGATTGGCTGAATCTGACCAATTTGCAGGTCCCCTTATAGCTCTTTGTTGCTCCCATCAGCTTCCCTGCTATCCCCTCCCCCCAGCTCCCTGCAGCCAATGCTGTTGAAAAACAAAGCAACTAGCCAGTGATGACAATCCTTCCAACCCTTGGGCTTGCTGGCTAATCCAAAGCTGTAGCTGAGCCAGTTGGGGTGCGGGATCTGTGTGAGGAGGGGTGGGACTGAAACAGACAATATGCACCCCCTCCCCAGTGGTCATCAGGGCCCTGGTGCTGTGGGACAGGGAGGGGTGGGCCAGATGTAGTGTGCCTGGGCCAGGAATTCTCCTTGAGCCTACTGAAGACCCTATTCCAGTGGGAGCTTCCCGTGCCACCGTCTTGGCAACATCCAAAGTTAAAGCCAGAGCTGCTGCACAGAGCGTGAGCTACAAAGGCCAGGCGGGAGCTGGCCCAGCTGCATGTCCTGTGCAGATCAAGCACAGAGAAGGCAGCCATCTTTCTGACAAAGACGCTGCAGATTGTTCCAGAGAGGAAACGCACACCCCATGCTCTCCCATCCATGTTCCGCGTCCTACAGAGCAGGGCTGGAGCCGGAGCCGGCTGCCTGACACTTTGATCTGGCCCGTGGCCGACATCTGGCTGCTTTCTATTTATAGCCTGCTGCCCAGGCCACTGAATTTCCAGGTGGTGGTTCAGGCAGACGAGCCTACTTAAATTTTGTGGCGCTGCCCTGGTTGCGGTGCTACCCTGGCAGGGGCCAGATCCTTGAGCCCTTTAAATAGTCACAGCAACCCCAGGTGGCTGCCAGGCAGCACAGCAGGGCAGGAAGTTCCAGCTCCGCCCCTTCTGGGGGTGGAGCCGGCCCGTAACCATGTACCACAATTCAGTAAGTGGCCCCCCTGCAGAAATTACTGCTCACCCTTGCTCTAGAGTGCAAGCACCTAGCATGGGGAAACCCCACAACAGGCACACAATAAAAGCTTCCCAAATGACTCCCTTCATCCAACAGTTTCGGTGCCTGCTGGGGTGGAGATGGGATCATGGGCAGGATGGGCTGAGTGAGTAACCAGTTTGCAGTGAGCAACTGGGCCAGTTCGGTCTCCAGTCCCCTTGGGTGGCTGCTTCATATGTCCCCAGCAGTCAAAGGAGGCCTGTTGCCAGCAGAGAAACACTTGGATTGTCCTCACTTGTATTTAAACAGTGCCTGGTGTCCCCAAGCACTATGCCCCCAGAATGCACCTGGGAGTGGGCAGTGCCAGCCCTGGTGCCGGTGAAAAGGGGCATGAAGAGGAGCCACAAGTGGGGAACAAATCTCCTCAGAGCTGGCTGGAAAATGTTACCTGAAACAATGATCCATTAGAAAATGCCATATGGATTTTGACATTTCCCCCCGGCGTGTCTGGCGGGGGCGAGGGGAGCGGTGGAATTTAAAGGCCCAGCAACAAACCTTTTTTTTTTGCTCAACAAGTTTGGTCCCCTGGTTTTTGTTTTTTTATTGCTCAATCAATTTTTCCCCCCGTGTTTGGGATTTTTTGTGAAAGTATCTGGCAACCCTAACTTTGATTAGAACATTTGAAAATGTCGACAGTTGTGAAAATGTCAGAATTGTAACATTTTCAGGACAAAAAGCTTTGATTTTTGGTTTGGTTTTCATTTAGGATTTTATTTGGTTACATGTTAAAAAATCAAGGGTCAAAATCAAAATACTTTGTATTTATCAAGATCAAAACAGTGGGATTGCTCTGAAACAAATTCCCCCCCCCCGAGCTTCACTTAGTGAAAATTATTGAAATATCACTGTGATTCGGGACAGGTTATCTATTTATTTATTATTTTTCAGGTTGGAGAGTCCATTTTTTTTAACCATCTCTCCTCCACTGTACAGATCTACCCCATGGAAAGCCATGTGCCCTATTCCCCCATAGGGTACACCCTTCCCTTATGGCTGGGATGCTGGTACAAGATGCTGGTGCCTGCACGAGGGAGAGGTTTATTTTTAAATCAACCAGACACGCTGTGCTAACATTACAGCTGGCCTTGGCCATAGGAGGGCTTTTAGCATATTAGCAGCTACTGCACAGTTAAAATACATTTTTGCTTTCGGTGACAAGGGCAGAGGCACTGAGAGGAAGAAGGATGGTGCAAATGCACAAGTTTAGAAGCAGGACAACTTCCCTGATCTGCCACCCTGTTGGGCCTCAGTTTCATGGGGCATATGGTGTCATCCATGAATACACGATCTCATGCTAGCTTGTCCATGGGCCCCCTGCCTCATTCAGTGCACAGGATGGCCCATTCAAATGCTTGTTTTTGCCTTGATCAGTGGAGACCCCAGACTATGGACAGAACCCCATTCAAACCTTGCCCTCAAGACACAATTATTCATTTCTTCTCGGGCTTTTCTATAGTGCACATCACAATGCCCTCTGAGTGCCCCACAGCCATTAAAAGGAGGCATGGCCTCCGCCTCGCAGATGGGGGCTCTGTGGCACAAGGAGATTAAGGGCAAAAGTGTCTATTAATTGTGGGAGTCTAATGTGAGACACTTAGGACCTGGGTTTTGTTACACGGTCGAAGCTGCGTTCAAAGCACAGCCCCTACAGACTGTGGGTGCAGCTGCAAGCGCTCGGGGCAGGTGCCCTCAAAATGAGGAACAGACCATCCGTGGTTGCCTGTGAAAAGGGCCACAGAACCTGCTGCTTTCAGTGCACAGGTTGGACTTGGTCTGGGGTTGTTCAGTGGGGACTGGGGACACTTCCTCCCCGGCACGCCAGAGCCGTGCAGAGACACCAACCCCCTCCCCACACACCGTTAGAACCCGGAGGTGATGCCTGCCTGCCACACGCCCTTGGAGGGAAACTGCAGCAGGAACCAGTCAGAGACTCCAGTAGCCAGGCTAGGAGACCTTCCCCCCTGTTTGCTCTGGGTTTCCCTGTTCCGTGCTGAGCAACCGCTTGCTGCACCCCACCCAGGCTCAATCCTTCAGTATCCCCCCTTGCCTTCTTCTCTGTCTGTTCCGTCCACCCCTCCTAGTTCACCTGCCCTACAAGCATGGGCTTGCTCTCCCGGTGGTCACGCTTCAGGGAGTCTGCCCCTCACCCTGCCCCTGGCTGCTGTAGATAGATTGGCAGCTCCTGCAGGCGGGAGCCAGTGGCTACTCTGTGTTTGCACAGCACAACGGGGTCACACCTGGCTTGGCCCAAAGGCTCTACTGTAGTAAGTGTGGTTCAGAGCAACACTTTGGTTAGACGATAGGCCTGCCTTTCAGGGGCTTATGCTATGAACACTACGGAAGGAAACCGAGTCAGAGGTTTTTTCAGCAATTTCCTAACCTCAAGCAAGGTGCAAAGCCAATGGGCCCTAGCAGACTTCTCTTTCAAATGCCCTGCTAAATGCTGAGAACATTCAGTTTCTTGCCTGTTATCAGGGAGCTCTTCAACTTCCGTGGCTATGACTCATGGCAGAACGAAGCAGCATCTCGCTGTGCCCTGGGTACGTGTACACTACACGGCTTTTAGCAACAAGGCTGTTGACTTAGCCACTTCAGCCACCACATCAGAGGCTCGTCCACCTGCACATCCTGTAATGCAGGGGTTCTCAAACTTGTGATACCATGACCCCCCTCTCAGTTGCTCGTAACCCCCCTCTCCATTGCTGCAACCAGCCTCTCAGTTGCTCGTGACCCCCCTCTAAGTTGCTCGCGACCCCCCAGGGGGTTGGGACCCACAGTTTGAGAAACGCTGCTCTAATGTGATCTATGCCATCACGTGCCAGCAATGCCCCTCTGCCATGTACTTTGGCCAAACTGGACAGTCTCTGCGACAAAGGATAAATGGACACAAGTCGACATCAGAAGTGGCAACACACAGAAATCTGCAGGAGCACATTTTAACGTGCCTGGGCACTCGTTCATGGGTCTAAAAGTTGCCATTCTTCGACAAAGGAGAAAAACTGCGGAACTGGCCTTCAGATGCAAATTTGACACTATCTCTCATGGCCTGAACAGAGACATGAACTGGATGGGCCGTTATATTCAATACCTAAAAGGCATCAAAAGCTAAATGTGGGACACTTCCAGTCTCAGAGCTACAGAAGATTGAGCTCATTAGCATCGGCATGACAGTTGACAGGTTTTTTTTCTCCCCTTCTCCCTTCTTTTTCTGTTATAAATTGGGAGGTTCCCCCTTTTTTCTCCACTCTTATCAGAGGAAGTGGGGTTTGCCCACAAAAGCTCATGATACTAGATATATTTTTGTTAGTCTCTAGGGGAATGTCTAGACTACAGGCTTTTGTCGACAGAAGTTTTGTCGACAGATACTGTCGACAAAGCTTCTGTCAACAAAGAGCATCTAGACTGCAGCCAGTTCTGTCGACAAAGCAAGTCGCTTTGTCAACATGAGAGTGTAGACGCAAAGGACAGTGTAGATGCAATCGTGCCTTCTATCGACAGAACTGTGTCGACAAAAGGCGTTATTCCTCGTAGAATGAGGTTTACTGCCGTCAACAAAGCTGCTGAGTTCTGTCGACATTATGTATAGTTATGTAGAGGCAGGTATAGTTTTGTTGACAAAAGCCTGTAGTCTAGACACACCCTAAGGTGCTACAGGACCACTCGCTGGCTTTTTTTGCTAAAAGTCAGCACGTGTGATCACTCTTTGTGGGCAAAATACTTCCTCCCTCTCCGAGTGGCTGGCGCTTTGTTGGCAGGAGAGCTCTCCTACCTATAAAGCTAAAGTTTGCACTTGCACCTGCTGCGGCAAAACTTTGTCATTCTTGGGGGGGAGGACGGTTAAATACCTGTGAATGACAAAAGTTTTGTCAGTCAAGTGCAAGTGTAGACCCAGCTGGGGTGGTGGTGTAGCCATGCTAGGTGTGGGAGGTTAGCTCTGTTATTGAATCGACTGCTGCTGGTGAGAGAGAGACAAGCTTTCAAGCCACACACAACCCTTCTTTAGGTCTGAGAAACTTGGGCCATGTCTACACTCCCTCAATCTTCTGTAGCTCAGGGTGTGCTCTGAGACTCAGCGCCGTGGCTTCTAATTGGAGACAAACGGAGCGTTAGTATTATCAGACAGCCGGAAGCAAGCTAAAAGAAGTGGCTGAGCTGCTGTCAGTTAATTAAGAAGAGGTCCCAGGTTCAAATCTACCTAGTGGTGGTTATACACAGTTGCCTTGTTTCTGAACTAGAGCTACCTGTGCCCAGGTTGGGAGGGATTTATCTGTCAGGCTAGGAGCTGCAGCCCTCCCAGGAAGGTAGGGGAGGGTCTTAGCTAAGTAGGGCCTGGCTGCAGTGGTGACTGGCTGCCCTGGCCTGTGGTAAGCTGACACTGGGTGTCCAGTCAGTTGCTCTGACCATACATTGCCAGCTCCTCCTTTGGAAAGTCTGGTTTAAAAATGGGGACCTGGTCACCCCAGTGGTGGGCTAGGAGTGGGGGGGTTGTGGGTAGCAGGGCAGGTGCTCTGCAGTGGAGCCACCAGCCTCAGCGGGCAGGGGCAGGAGCTAACCCCAGGCTGGGAAGCGAGTCCCCAGCCATTCAAGTCTGTTTTGCCAACCACGGGGCAAGCAGCTGACCCCTCCAGTTCCTCCCTCTTCCTTGGACTGGTCTCAGGGCACAGCAGTGGCCTCTCCAGCTTCCAGGTCCTGCTCTCCCTACCCCCCACAGAGGCAGATGTGCAGTTTCCAGGGAATACTGGCTCCCAGGACGGACATGCAGGGGACAAAAACACAAATCAGCCCCCTGGATAAAAGAGGCCTCCCCCCCCCCCACCTGCTGTTAGGTTCTGTGGGAAGGGGCGTGTCTGCCAATGCAGGGGCCAGGGTGTATTGCTTGGAGGCGGAAGCTGCACAGAGTGCTGGGCTGCCTTAGGACAGTGTTGTTGGCAATATGAAAGAAGCAAGTGTGGGGTGATATGGGTGTAGCAATATTCCCTCTAATCATTTCCATCCAAGTGTGGATTTTTCCATCCATGTGTGGAATAAATTTGACGTGCCCTAAGTCATGTGCGAATGGGCACCATCTGGAGAAATACAAAGCTAGTTGTGGATGCTCTACTAATCAGTGGGGCAGGAGATGAATCCCTCCTGAGAGGCCACTTGAGCACCCAGCTTCCAGAGATCTCTGGGGGGCAGCGAGCCCAGGCCCTGTGGCTTTGGACTCACACGCCTCTCCTGAGGGATAAGAGCCGGCACTAGTTGACTGGCTGCAGCAAGCTCACAGCCATCTCGGTGCAGCGCCTCGGTGTGGTGGGGGCAGGGTTGCCAATCGTCAGTACATTCACGGGCAGCCTGTAGAAACGAGCTCAGATTGCACCTGTCTGTAAAATCCACCAGAACATCTCCATCTCAGAAAACAGCAGTGAGCTTGGCAGTGGCACCGCTGCCCTTGGCCATTGGGCAAGTGCCGGGCTGCGGGGCAGCTCCAGGGATGCTCCAGTTCCCAGGGCAGGAGCAGTGAGGGGAATTCTCCGGCCAGGGGCTCCCGCCGACACGCTGCCGGCTGGCAGGGCTGCTCTTCTCTGCCTCTGGCCTGAGCCCTTCTTCAGCCTCACTAGCCTCAGCACAGCAGCAGCTTTTGCTGGACTTGCCTGCAGCACCCTCTGCAGGGCCCTGTGGCTGGGGAGGGGATGGGGACGGGGAACAGTGGGCCAGGCCTAGAAGCCTCCCATAGGCTCCCAGCTGGTAAGTTGCAGCAGGGCAGTCACTGGTGATGGCCCCCAGTCCCAGCCAGGCAAGTGGCTCCTGGGTGCCCCTCCTGAGGGCGGCGTGATGGTTTGGGCCATAGGAGGCTGTAATAGGAATAGGATTGGGTCCTCATGCCTGGCCAACATGCTACAGGCTCAGCTGCCTGGTTGTGGACTCCCTCCATCCCCCAGTGGCCTGCCTGCCGCCCGGCTCAGTTTGCCAGCTGGGCTGGCGTTTCACAGGTGCGGTGACTGTCAGCTTAGCTGAAAGGCAGGAGGGTTGTGCTGTAGGAATAAAACCATTGCCTGCTGCTCACTTTTCTCCTTCTGCGCCACTGGTACCTCACCCACGAATGTGCCCGTGCACGTTTGGAGTCTGGAATTGTTTTCTACACTGTCCGTGCAAATCGTTTTCAGCGTTTGGCAGCCTGAGTAGGGGCAGGTGGCACAAGCAATGTGGGCGACTTTCTACATTACAAAGGCATCTAGGTGCCTAAAGATGCAGATAGGCACCTCATATCTTTTACACAAGCACCTAAGTGAATTAGGCACTTAACAGGCCTTATGGAGCACATTCTGGACTGGAAGGGTGGAAATACGGCCTCTAGTCCCAGCTTTATAAGCTGATGGCAAGTCTGTTTCCTGCTCTGTGCCTTTCCTTCACCCTTTGCAAGACAGGGATAACGTTCACCTGCTTTGGAACGCACTTCAGGATTGACTGATGGCGAAGGTTATAGAACAGCTAGGAATTATTAATAGGGCTGTCAAGTGATTAAAACATTTAATTGTGATTAAACACACGATTAATCGCATGTGCCTCCCCTTTGAAACACCGCAGCAGCGTTTCAACAGGGCAGCACTGCATGGAGCCCGGGATGAACTGGAGTCCCCAGCTGACCCCGGGCTCCATGCAGAGCTGTCCCTTGGAAGCCCCGCGGCAGCGCATTAGGAGCCTGGGATCAGCTGGGCACTCCAGCTGATCCCCGGCTCCACGTTGCAAAGCCCCTTTGAAGTGCTGCTCCAGCTCTTCAAAGGGGCTCCGCTTGTGCTGCCCCTTTGAAGCGCTAGAGCGTCACTTCAAAGGGGCAGTGCAGCATTAGTGCCTGAGATTAACACGTTTAAAAAATTAACACGTTAATCCTGTCCTGTGTTAATCGCAGGAGTTAACACAGGTCAATTGACAGCCCTAATTATTATTAATTAATTATTACTTTTATTCATTATTTTTAAATCTGGTGTGTTCCCCTTTGCTTGTTTCTCTGTTTGAAGGCATTGGGTGGGGTGGGGTTCTGATGTCACCTTGCACTGTCACTGAATCAGTCTTCCTGGTGTTCCTTTTGATACTGAAACAGCGCATGGTTGTCCATGTTCCATCTGCGCCGCAGCGTTTTCCTATTAACACCTCACTGCGTTGTAGCTGTCAGGGGAGAAGTTGGATGTTCCTAGCATCTGGCTGGGGCTTTTGAGATTCAGGGGGAAGCAGTTGGCAATTGTGGCATGAATAATATGGCTGAAGTTGCAATCCTTCTGGAGTTTTCCTTCCTGTAGCAGACAAAGGCAGAAAGAGATCTGACAGCTGGGACATGAAGGGAGAGAGGCTAGAAAAAAGATGCAAGTTTCTAATGTGGGAGCTGAGCACTGGAATGGATTAGTCCAGGGTGTGTTGCATTGGATCAGTTGGGTAAAGACCACACTTTTGTAGCTGTTGGGTTTGTCTGAACCGGAAGGTTTTTCTGGCAAAAGTTCTGCTGGCCGAGTTCAACTAGCAAAACAATTTCTAGTGCAGAACCTTTTGCAAGCCAATTTCAAACACTGCTGAAAATGAAAGTGCCCCATGGAACACATTGCCTTGCTTGTCCCTTTAAAGACACGACAAACCATTTTTGTTGTGTGGGTTTTTTTAATATGTGCCAAGCTATAATCTTAAGGCGCAGGCGACTGAGGGTGAGCAGACAATAGAACTGAGCAAATAATGGATTTAAAAAAAAACCCAAGGCCCATCTGAAGTGATTGTTTTTCTAATATTGCATGAAACCTAAAAACTCAGATCCTTTTTGTTTCATAGCAACTGAAACATTTTTGAATGGATTCAACATAATTATATTTTGGTTTTTATTTATTTCAAGTGGAATGAAATGATTTGGTCAACTGGAATTGAACCCCCCTCATTTTAATTTGATTCGTTTGGAGGTTTTCACCCCTTATTGATTTTTGTTTTAATTGTTTTGGTTTTGCCTGTTCCAAGCCGTCTTTCCCATAGCTGAAACTGCTCATGGAATTCAACCCAGATTCAATGAATAGTTTCTAAACCTCCCCACGTGGATTTTTTTTCCAAACTCCCCCTCCCCCAACAGTTTGTGGAAAAATGTGGCAAGTGACTGCAGAGGTTGCATTGTTAGAGCTATTCAGAGGACACGCCGGAGCGGGCGATTGTGCACTGAGTGTAACTCCTAAGAACGAGCTGAGCACCTAGGACAGCCAGCTGCAGCCTCACAACGTTTGGATGCCAAAGACCACACTCTTGGAGTCATGTAATGAGCTCACCCCAACCCCCAGCGCTCCCCAACACTCCCCACCCCGCAGTGCCCAGAGGCCAGGATACAGGGTGCCCTGACTAGAGATATCCCAGTGGTGATTGCCACCTGGAACGTGCAAACCTCGCTCGCTGTCAGTCGGTGGGGGACCAAGTTCACCTTGATCAAAGGGTCCTTCTTAACTAGTACAACGTCCCAGCCAAGCGAAAAGCATCGCAACTCAAACCAGGGTCCGGTTTACACTCTCACAGGGTTAAAAAAAGAGCTCGATAAATTCCTGGAGGGCAGGTCCATCAATGGCTGTTAGCTGGGCTGGTGTCTGGAGCCCATAGCTTGCAGGCGGGGGCTCCGGAGGGGAGCCTGTGATCTGTGTCTTTTCCACAGTCAGTCTGCAAAGAGCTAGTGTGGAGGAGGGGGGGTGGTGTCGTGCGCTTTGTCTCTTGCTGGTTTTGGCTCCTGTGTTTTATCATTTGGCAATCTAAGAAATATAGTTATGCCACTAAGCTGGGGGAGAGGTAGATACGCTGGAGGGCAGGGATAGGGTCCAGAGTGACCTGGACAGATTAGAGGATTGGGCCAAAAGAAATCTGATGAGGTTCAACAAGGACAAGTGCAGAGTCCTGCACATGGTACAGAAGAATCCCAAGCATTGGTACAGGCTGGGGACCGAATGGCTAAGTAGCAGTTCTGCAGAAAAGGACCTGGGGATTATAGTGGATGAGAAGCTAGATATGAGTCAACAGTGTGCCCTTGTAGCCAAGAAGGCTAATGGCATATTAGGTTGAGTTAGGAGGAGCATTGCCAGCGGATCTAGAGAAGTGATTATTCCCCTTTATTCGGCTCCGGTGAGGCCACATCTGGAGTATTGTGTCCAGTTCTGGGCCCCCCACTATAGAAAGGATGTGGACACATTGGAGAGGGTACAGCGGAAGGTGACCAAAATGATTAGGGGGCTATACCACATGACCTATGAGCAGGGCTCGCTGAACCGCGGCGAGCCCCGCTCGCCAGCTGCGCTATCCAGTGATCTGCGCACGCACAGATCACCTGAACCCGGCTCTTCCAGGTTACACTCTATTCGCCCGTGGCGAGTAGATTGTATTATTTGTCGAGCCCTGCCTATGTGGAGAGGCTGAGGGATTTGGGTTTGTTTAGACTGCAGAAGAGAAGAGTGTGGTGGACCGGGTTGTGTCTGGGCCCAGCTGAGGGCGTCTGCTCAGGGCGAATTGCTCAAATCCGGGGCTCCTTACAGCCCCCAGACTGGTGACCTCTCCGAACAGGCCACAAACCAGTCCCACAGAGCGCTTCAGCTGCCTGCCTGAAGCCTCACAAGCAAAACCCCTCTGATACCCCAGCAATATCCATGCCTCAGATGGCCCCGGGCCTCATACACAGCTGGGGGGTCCTAGCACACAATCCCACCTACCCCGAACAAGTTCTGTCCGGTTCCAAGAAACCAGCCACAGATCCCTGGTCAATTTACCCTTTGGACTGTACCCACAAATCACGCTGGGCCAATCCTTTAGCATCTACATCTAAAGGTTTATTATCACAAGAAAGAAAAGCATGAGAGTAAGGTTGTTAAAGGAATAGTACGTTACATGCACTGAATCCCCCAGTCCTCGATGCAGGCTCTAGCAGAGATGTTACAGCTGCTGGTTTAAAAGTTCTTGTTGCACATCCTAGCATCAGGATGGGTTCACAGGTCTTCCGGGCTCTTCGATCCCTGCAATGCTGCCTCTGGGATGAAGTGCTGAGCTGAGAACCAAAATGGCGTCGACCACATGGCCTCTTTATACCTCCTCTCTGGCCTCTTCTTGTATGCAGCAGGTCACCTGGTCCTCAGCCTCTCTCTGCTGGCAGCTCTTAGGTCTCCGCCCTCATGCTTTAGGTGTGTCCTTGGCCCATCAAGTGCCATTGTCCCACAGGGCCTGGCTAGTCAGCCTGTCCATAGCAATGCTCAACCACATTCAGAGAAATATTCAGCTTCCACACAGATTACAGATTCCTACCTACACACACAGACATTATACACTCACATAAATAGTGTACACAGGATCAGCAAACAATAAGCTCCCATTCAATACCTCACATGGCCCCCTTTTATACCATTTTTGGGGCCAACACCTCCACCTATGGGTGCAGCAGCGATCTGGCTGCTACCCTCAAATTTGGTAACGTGACAAAGAGTGAGTGGGGATCTGATAGCAGCCTTCAAATCCCTGAAGGGAGGTTCCAAAGAGGATGGAGAGAGGCTGTTCGCAGTGGTGGCAGGTGGTAGAACAAGGAGCAATGGTCTCAAGTTGCAGTGGGGAAGGTCTAGGTTGGATATTAGAAAAAAACTATTTTCCTAGGCGGGTGGGGAAGCGCTGGGCTGGGTTCCCTAGGGAGGGGGTGGAATCTCCATCCCTAGAGGTTTTTAAGTCTTGGCTTGACAAAGCCCTGGCTGGGATGATTGAGTTGGGATTGGTCCTGATTTGGGCAGGGGGCTGGACTTGATGACCTTCTGAGGTCTCTTCCAGCCCTATGAGTCTATGATTCAGAGGGGCAGGCGTGGTACATTGCAACAGGCTAGCACGTGTTGAGTTTAAGAGGTTGGCACATGTTGCCTTGTTGATTTTTATTTGGAGGACAACCTTGATAGAATCAAATGCCTGCCAATCAGCTTTCTTTCTCCCCCTTCCTGATCAGGGCGGATGTCAATTTCTTGGCTCAGCTAAACATTTTGCTCAACTTCTCTTTGCTCTCCCTTGATCATTGTTTGGGCTTTTGCCCATGCATGAGGCTGCATACATTTGGCTTTAGAGTGGCTCATTTTCAGTGTGACTTGGCTGGTTTTTGCATCGAGCTCCTGCAGCATGTTCTGTCATTAGATGGTGATTTTGGCAATCAACACGGCATTGTCTGCCAAGCTGGGGTGGTTTCATGGCTCTCCATTGACGCTGATCAATTTGGTGCTGAAAAATCAACAGGCTGTCAATGAAATCTCTGGCTCCTTTCCATCAATCAAGACTCACTGGCTCTTTCTAAAAGCCCAGTTCTTGCTGGGCAGGAAGCTAATGGACTGACTGGACGCTGGAACGACCAGGCCCGGGAGGCTGAGCCCAGACGAACTTAATGGGACATTTGAGCCTTCAAATCAACAAGTGGCTGGTATTGGAGGGGCCACGCACCTCACAGCACAATCAGCGTGAACCCATTGGCCTCCCTGCCACGGAGCTGCCAACCGGGCCCAGCTGGCATCTCTCCACAGTTAGCAAAGGGAAAACGTGACACACATCACCAGTGGGGCCCAGGATGCAAAGCAGCTGCAGGGATTGTGGGTAGTGGTCCCGGAGCTCATTTCCATGGCGATGGGCTCAGCTGGGACTCTGCTATCGAGAAGGGCAGCAGCAATTATACTCGGGACTCGGATGCACCCGGCACTGCTGGCAGCAGACAGTGGCAGGAGCTCAGAGCTGGCAGGTCGCAGGAGGTTATGGGGAGCAGCCACAGCCCCGCTCTCAGCCTGAACGACAAGGAGTCCTGTGGCACCTTATAGACCAACAGATGTATGTATTGGAGCATAAGCTTTCGTGGGCAAAGACCCACTTTGTCAGATGCATGTAGAGGAAATTCTAGGGGCAGGTATAAATATACAGGCATCTGACAAAGTGGGTCTTTGCCCACGAAAGCTTATGCTCCAATACGTCTGTTAGTCTATAAGGTGCCACAGGACTCCTTGTCGCTTTTGCAGATCCAGACTAACACGGCGACCCCTCTGATACTTGGCGCTCAGCCTGGGCGTGCCTGGGGGGGCCACAGCAGTAGCTGGGGCTGTGGGGCAGCCTCTGCCATCAGCTCCCAGATAAGGATGTCAAATCCCGTTTAATTGGTTAACTGATTAAAAGGGCACAGGCGGGGGGCCACTCCAGCCCAGCTGGGCTGACGTGGCTCCCCCACCTTCCCGCCCCCCTGCCTGCCACACGCCCCATGGCTGGGAGCAGCCTCCTGTCCATGGTGAGTGGGGAGCTGCTGCAGCCCCCACCAGTTACCTGGAACATCTAAGCATCAGCTGCTAAGGGTGGCTGACCTGCTAACCTGTTAACCTTTCACACCCCTACCCCTGGCAGGGTGCAGGAAGAGGGGACATTGGTTCCAAGAGCTGCTAGGCTGCAAACCAAGCCCTGAGGGCCCACATCCTCTGTTTCCCTCCCCACCCCCAGCAGCCCCTCCTGCAGCTCCGTGCACCCCCCGCCCCACCAGCCCCATAGAGGGGGCACTGAGGGTAGCCAGGCAGGGCTGGGGAGAGCTCCCCCCATCACCAGTGGGCTCCTGTACCCAGCACTGAAGAGGCATAAGAGGGGTGGGGACGTAGATGCTGGAGCTGTTCCGGGGACAGTCTCTGGGGCTCTCAGCCCAGCTGCTGCAGCCGGCAGGTAATGGCCATGTGGGAACCCAGCTGGTGCAGGGTGGAAATGCTGTCACGGCAGGGGGTGGGGCACTCACTGGCCCAGGGGGTTGGGGTGGAGAGGCTCAGACAGCTCCTGGGAGGGCATGCTAGGCCAGGGGCTGCCAATCAAACCTCTGGCTCCCCAGGGTGAGTTTACTGCGGGCTGGCAATGGGGGTCAGCTGGAGGGGGATTGGGGCTGGGCGTGAAGAAGCAGGGGGAGCGCAGTGCAGCAGACACGCTCCGTACAGGACACACACATGCCCTGACCCAGGCCCGCATCCTCCTCCCCAAGGCAAATTTATTTCCAGCAGCTCCCCCAAATTTGGCTCCTCCCAAGAACATTAACTTCCCACAGGGCGCCTGAATCCCAGTACCCACCCCTGCAGCTCCACTAAGTACGGCCCCTCCGTGGGAACAATCCGTACTGACATAGGACGGCAGGGAGCTAATGGTGAAGAGTCTCTGTGGCAGATGGAGAGCAGGGTTGGAGTGGTAAGCTGCCCCCAGGCTGTGGGGGTGAAAGAGGTGGGGGGGGTTGGTTCTGTAGCTTGCAGGTGGGTTCCTGGAGGCGGGGGGGGGGGGGGGGGAGCCTGTGATCTGCATCTTTTCCACAGTCAGTCAGCAATGAGCTTTCCTGTGTCTAGACTGGCCAGTTTTTCCGGAAAATCAGCTGCTTTTCCGGAAAAACTTGCCAGCTTCCTACACTGGCCGCTTGAATTTCCGCAAAAGCACTGACGATCTACTGTAAGAAATCAGTACTTCTTGCGGAAATACTATGCTGCTCCCGTTCAGGCAAAAGTCCCTTTAGCGCAAAGCTTTTGCGCAAAAGGGCCAGTGTAGACAACTCAGATTTGTTTTCTGCAAAAAAGCCCCGATCGCGAAAATGGCGATCGGGGCTTTTTTGTGGAAAAGCGTGTCTAGATTGGCCACGGACGCTTTTCCGCAAAAAGTGCTTTTGCGGAAAAGCGTCTGTGCCAATCTAGACGCTCTGTTCCGAAAATGCTTTTAACGGAAAACTTTTCCGTCAAAAGTATTTCCGGAAAATCATGCCAGTCTAGACGTAGCCCTAGTGTGGAGGAGGGTGGGTGGTGTCATGTGCTTTGTCTCTTGCTGGTTTCGGTTCCTGTGTTTTATCATTTGGCATTCTAAGAAATCGAGTTGTGCTCCATTGCCTCAGAGGGGCAGACGTGGCACATTGCACCAGGCTAGCAAGAGGGCGTGTGTCCGTATCTGACTTCTCAGTGTGTGGCTGGGACATCCCTCCAAGTACGATCTGAGCTGCTGGACAGCAGTGTCCCCTCAGGACTGCAGCCTGGGGTGCCTTCTGCACTGCTTTGCTGTGAGAACCCCTACTCCTGGCCAAGCGGCAGCTTCTAGCTTGCAAAATCACTCCAAGCTACATTACATGAATGCTCTGGACAGGCACTCGCGAATCACATAGGCTGTATGTAGACTACACCTCGCTGTTGACAGAGAGATGTCGAAATTGCTAATGAAGCAGGGATTTAAATATCCTGCACTTCATTAGCATAAACATGGCTGCCACTTTTTTTGAAATGGAGCTTTTTCGAAACTCCCCCTCCCCCCAAAAAAAATCTGGCAGGCTAGACGCAGATCTGTCGAAAATAAACCCCTTTTTGACAGATCCTGTAAACCTAATTTTTTGAGGAATACAGGATCTGTCAAAAAAGGGTTTATTTTCGACAGATCCCCATCTAGACTGCCATTTTTTTAAAAAAAGCTCCATTTCGAAAAAAAGCAGCGGCCATGTTTATGCTAATGAAGCGTGGGATATTTAAATCCCTGCTTCATTAGCAATGTTGATGTGCTTGATTTGCATCCCTCTGTCGACAGAAGGATTCAGTCTAGACATAGCCATACAGGGCAACCGGGTAATGCACGCTCATGGAAAGTTTGTCATTTCATCAGTGGAAAATAATCTGCACAGACTCTTTTATCTCAAATGGAGGTTCCCAAACACACTGGTCTAGATAAAACAAGAAAACAAGTTTGTTACCCACAGAAAGAGAGATTTAAATGACTATAAGCAACCAGGCCCCCCAGTCAGAATTGGTTATAAAGAAAATAAAAAAGATAAGCTGCAAACTGATTCCTAATTTAACACAATAAGTGAGGTTAAAAGCAAAGGGGATTCTCACCAAATGAGCACAGCAGTCTGGCTGGATTGATTCAGCCAGGGCCCCTCCCCCAGCTCAAAGATGTTTCCTTTGTCTCTCAAGCATTGTGACTGCTGTGAGTGGGGAGGGGTAGAGAAGTATTTTGTGTTATGTGTGTCCCTCTTTCTTATACTATTCTCCCCTCTTTGAGGATATCCTCCACCTGGGGCTCAGGTGACAGGCAGTCCGTTTACATGAGTGTCAATAAGTAAAGTTCTATCTCACACCCTTTCTCTTGCCACCAAATGGCTACTTAACTGTCCTTGTCTACACTGACATGTTTTATCACCAAAAATTGCCTTTTGGCAACAAAACAGTGAGAGCATTTACCCTGCAATGTGACTTTCGTCAAGAAAAATACCCAGTTTTGGTGACAAAAAGCTTCTACCCCTGTGAGAGACTTTTGTCTTTTCCTCTCCCTTTATTGTTGACAAAGAGCCAGAGTGGACTCTGCTGCTTGTTTTGTCCAGAAAACTTGGCTTCCACCAATATCCCACAATGCCTGCCCTGATGGCTGTGCTCAGTGTTTTGTGATCTCTGCTGCCCTGCAGGCATGCATCCCTCCCTTCTCAAAGCTCCAGGAAGCATCTGTTAGCTGAGTGAGCTGCTCTGTTTGGGGAACAAACAAAGAGCAAATCATTGGAATGCTCCTGTTCTGCTCTGCTCGGAACACAGCTGCAGGCAGACGGCTGCTGCAGGGGAAAGGCTGGAGAGGCTGCTGTGCTGCTTTGGCTTTCCTCAGCATGGAGAGCTCACAGAGCTACAAGGGAATCCCAGGAAGCGCAGAGATCAGCTCTGCCTTCCCACCACACTGCATTGTGGGATGCTTACCCACAATGCTTTGCTGTCTGTTAACAGGGTGCTAGCAATGTGGCCATGAAATATTGACAATGGGAGGCAGAAAAACCAGTTGGACCAGTTTTCATTTGGTGACATTTGCACGTTGACAGCACTTTCATCACCAAGACTTTCCAGTGTAGACATAGCCTGGGTGATAGTCTATCACACCTTATTATGCTGATACCTAGCTGGGGCACCAGTGTGCTCTCTGTCTTGGAAAACTGGTTTGGGCCTGCCTGTCTAACTTTGGATCATTTTACAACGTTATACAGTTGAATCTTATAACTGGACATATACTGTTGCCAAACATATATTAACATGACAATAATATTCAGCAGATTATGAATTTCCAAATGATACCTTACAAGGCATACAAAACTGATCATACTCTTATAAAAGCAATGGTCATAGGAATACAGTCCATTACCATGACTGCTATGAACATAGATTCTCTTGGCCTTCTGCATTTTGCATTGACAAAAACTGATTTGACAAAATCAGATTCTGTTACTCAGAGACTCATAGACTTTGAGGTCAGAAGGGACCATTATGATCATCTAGTCTGACCCCCTGCACAGTGCAGGCCACAGAATCTCACCCACCCCCTCCTAGAATAATCCTCTCACCTAGATCTCAGATATTGAAGCCTTCAAATACTTTGAAGACCCCAAGATGCTGAGAATCCTCCAGCTGTGATCTGTATCCCATGCTACAGAGGAAGGCGAAAAACCTCCAGAGTCTCTGCCAATCTACCCTGGAGGAAAATTCCTTCCCGACCCCAAATATGGCGATCAGCTAAACCCTGAGCATGTGGGCAAGACTCACCAGCCAGACACCCAGAAAGTTCTCTATAGTAACTGTTGCTGGAATGTGTCAATTCTGTCAAATGTTTCTGAGGAAAAGCTAGCTCAAGTATCTCTTTTTAGAACATCAGAGCCATCACCACCGATGGGGCAGTGGGGTGAGAGCAAAAGGGGGCAATTGCCCCACAGTCTGGCAATTGCAACCACCATCACTACCACAGCTGCAGCAGCAGAGCCCTGGGACCTTTGAATTGCCACCGGAGCTGGAGCCACTTGGGCCCAGGCGGTACCAGTGCACAGCTGGTGACAGCACCAAGACGGCGAGGGATGGCGCTTGGACAAGAGCAGAGCTTGCCCCTGGAGCGGGCTGGGTTCTGTGGAGGAAGGTACGTGACAGGGTTGCTTAGCCCGTGGGCTGCACAGCCTGGAGCTCAGCCAAATGGATTACCGAGCGATTTCTGCACAGCAACGATACTGGAGCAGCTCTAGCTGTTTGGTGTGGGCCTCTGGGGCAGCACTGAGAGACCAGGGCAGGGGATGTACAAGGCCATAGAAAGGGCTGCCAAGCCCACAGGCTGAGCCGGTGTCAGGCTGCGGAAGCCTCTCTTCCTGGTAAAGACATTATTCGATGTTCAGTTGGGGAAGGAGTGGCCTAAAGGTTGGTCACCTGGCCGGAGGGCTGAGAGCCCAGCCAGAGTGTCAGAGCGACTATCGCGAGGTGCTAGGAAGCTGTGAGACCAGGCCTGGCCTGGGCCTAGCGGTGAGTGACTCTGTTCCGAGCCTGGCTCCATTATGGAAACACCCTGGTGATGGAGAGTGGTGCAAGACCCGGCTACACGCGGCACGGAGTCCACACTAGGGGGGATTTAAAAATGGCGGCGCCCGGCAAGATGCAAATGAAACCCGGGATATTTACATCCCGGGCTTCATTTGCAACTTCGAATGCCTACATTAGCCACCCTAGGTCGAACTAGGGTGGCAGTGTAGACATATCTATACGTCTATAGATTGGCTATAGATTGTATCATGAGCTTTCATGGGCAAAACCCACTTCCTCAGGTGAGCAAGGCAGAGGAAAAAGGGGGAGCCCCCAATATAACAAACACAAATGAGCTGTGTTCCTGGAGCACAGGCCCTACAATGGTTACTAGCTCGGGCAGTCAGGGAAACAGCCCTGTGCCTAGCCTCTGACAGCCCTGAAACATCTGGCACCAGCCCCTCTCAGAGCTGGGGTACTGGGCTGGAGGGACCATTGGGCTGACCCAGGCTGACTCTTATGCTCTTACCTGAACTGAGGGCAGCTATGGCTTCAGCCCCTGCAGAGGACAGGGAGGTGGGAGCCATTCTGAAAGGGAACAAAAGGGATAGGACTCTGTGCTTGTTCATTCAGGAGAATCCTAAACCCCCACCCCAAAATCCCAGGCCTAGGGAGAATAGCGTGATCCAACGCGCTGGTTGGGGACGTAGGCTGCATGGGGGCAGGCAGGGGAGCACAGCCCAGAGGGGCTGGAGGAGAAGAGAGATGGGTCAGGTGGATGGTGGGGAGCAGAGGGGGTTCCAGCGAGGGGTGACTCCCAGAAACACAAACGCAGCTACTGTGGCTAGTTCCCCCGCCCGCCATGTCACTTCCCTTGCTCAGTACACAGCTCGTTGTGTAACCGGCGCTGTGCTGCTTCCTGGGCCCTTGCACCACCGTCCGCCGATGGGGCAATTGGCGCTGGCTCTTGCAAGCTGAGGGGAACCACAGACCTGCGTGGGGAGTCTGGGGAAGCTGGGGCCTCGCATGGCACCAAAAGCAGGATGTGAGGCTCTGCCTTGGGGAGAGGCACAAGGGGATGGACACAGCTTTGAAGTTCCACCCCTTCCCTGCCAGTCAGGGATGGGATTTCCAGGGGCCCGGTGAGAGCTCTGTGCTGCTATTCGACATGCGCAGGGTAGGGCCAAAGAGCCCAGGCTCCTAGCTCCAGAGCTGAAGGAGAATTCTCGTTAGCAGTACGGGGCCTCTGACACACAGCAGAGGGCAGTGGTGACATACGCCTGACAGCACATTAGGCTGGATGAACCTGCTTCCTAAGTCATGAGTCAGGAATAGATCCCAGGAGTCCTCTGCAACTCCACCAGCCCATGCCACAATGAGGCCTGCTTCTCGCAGAGGCAGGATTGTCCTGACCCCAGGCCTAGCAGACACACGGAGGCTGCGGAGAGTGTTTACGAGGGCAGGGTAGAGAGAGACAAGGCTGGGACTGAAGGGCTCCATCTGGCTTAGGACTTCCCCCAAAGCACAGTCGTGGCTGGGTCTGCTGCTCTGCTGTGTCCCAGGCGTACGGCAGCATGGCCTAGTGGTGGGGAGGCAGCGTGGCTTAGTGCCTAGAGCGCTGGATTGGGACTCGGACAACTGGGTTTCCATTCTGGCTCTCCTGGCTCCTTCTGTGCCTCAGTTTCCCCAGCTGCAAAATGGGGACAACGATTCCAACCTCCTTTGTGAGGTACCGATGGGAAGTGCAGGGTGGGCACCAGGGAGTAGCGCTGCTCCCGCCCAGGTTCACTTGCTGACCGCAGTGGACTCACTCTTGGTTGCCAGGGTGTGAGCGAGGAGGGGAGCAGGCCTGAGTCCCTGCCCAGGGTGCTCAGGATCCTCGGAGGCTCTTGGAGGAGAGGCCAGGGTATTTTCTCAGCTCAGCCTGCAGGGACCCTCCTGTCCCACCCCTGAGTATCTGCCGTGGCTTTCTCTCCCGCCCCCGGTTTGAACCAGGAGAAGCTGCGGGAGCCCTTTGCTCTTGGGCCCGGCCGTGGCGGCCCGGCGAGGCAGCCCCATTGGCTGCGCCTGGCTCTGATGCTGTCGGGCATTACGCCACAGGGCCCCGCGCTGTTGCAATAAGATGCTCCGTTCCGTTACCCAGATCAGAGCCGGGCAGAGAGCTGCCAGAGCGGGACCTGTGCGGGACCCACCTGCAGGACAGGCCATGGAAATGAGCAACGTCCGCATGAACCACGTGGCTGTGGAGAGGTCGCCGGGCAGGAAGGTGAAAAGCAGCAGTCCCAAGCCAGCGAGGCACGAAGGTAAAATCCAGGCCAGTCGCCAGGGTTGTCCCTACCAGTGTTGGTGCCTTATGTAGCCCAGCACTGCACTGCGGAGGGGGAGGAGGGTTGCCAGAGTCCCCGAGCTGAGCCCGTGGGGGGTGCCTGGGGGATGGTGCTGCCAGCTCTCTAAGCAGCATAGGGCACCTCTATATCTGGGACACCAACAGCAGCTGCATTACACACACCACCCTCAGTAACAGCCCTGTGGCCGCTACAGCTCATGTGGAAAAGGAGACGGGGCGGCCTGTCCATATAGGTGAACTAGGTGGTCACCTAGTTAAGTGGGGCGCCAAATGGTGGCGCAATATCATTGAGGGGTTTGGAGGTGGGGCGCCAATTGCAGGGTTCACCTAGGGTGCCAGGTGCTGGCAGCTTGTCTAGGGCCACCCCTGAAAGGAGACAACAGTCCTCAGACAACCGCTAGCTGTCCACAGGCCACAGCTCGGGGACTTCTGGCCTAGCTAGCTCCACAGAGCAGCACTGCAGCCAGCGTTTGATCACCTAGGGTTGCTAGGTGTCCGGCCTTGGCCCGGACAGTCTGGTATTTGCGGCCTCTTTCCTGTAAAAAATCAGAAAATACCGGACATGTAAAATGTGCAGTATTTTCTGTTTTCCTCAGACAGAAGGCCACTCGGGAGACTCTTCCCCTGCTGCATCTGGCGGGGTTGGGGAGAGTGGGGAGCATGGGGATTTAAAGGTGCAGTGACTTTTTTTTGTGGGGGAGTTTTCTCAACAACTTTGGCCCCCCCTTTATTTGGGGGGGTGGTCCAACGAGTTTGGTCCCTTTTTATTTTTTTTTTTTTGCTCAACCAATTTTTTCCCTGCCATGTTCGGTATTTTTTGTGAAAGTATCTAGCAACCTAGTTGCAGGGGGCTGATGGTATCACAGGCAGGAAAAGCAACGGACAGATCCATGGCTGAGCAGCTTTGAACCAGTGCTAGCAGGGAAGCACAGAGCTCCCAGAGAGCAGCAGTCTGGATGGCAGCTCTGGCATAGAGACACCAGTCAGCTAATGACCAGATCATACCAGAAAATTATATATTCACCCTGCAGAAAAAATTCAGCATCAATAGATTTCTTCCATCGTATTTTTTCTAAGATATTTGGGCTTCTTCAGAAAATAAACATTTCCAGTTAACCAAAACCCCCAAAATATTTTTGGCATTTTCCCACAAGGCTTTGGGTGAAAACTGAAAAAAAAGGTCCATTTTGCAACCAGGTGAATAAAATTACACACGTACACTCATAGAAAAAATATCCATCTTCAGCTTTGTCAATGACAACTCTAAAGTAGCCAAAGGCTGAATTTCTTCTGGTTTGAAATATTTTTTTTAAACTTGCCTGTTTTACAGCAGCGGCGTTTTCTGATGCAGACATGCCTGATTATGAAAATATAACAGTGACAACTGACACGAATCACCAGCCTCCATCAGACATGCCTCCCCCACGTAAGTCAGAACTGCGTGACATCGGCACCACCACTCTAGAAGTGGCTGCATTCTACTGCGGGGTGAAGGATCTCAAAAACACTTTATACTGCTCACATAGAAAGGGATCAGATATCCCATGCTGAAATGCAGTCACTTCTGGGGTGGAAGCAAAGCGGCTGTTTAACAACTGCGTAGGACAGGAAGTGAAGAGGAAGCCTGCATCCTGAAGGGTGGCAAAATGGAATTGCTCCCATGGAAATATGGCCTGGACCTTGGGATAAGAGGGAGTAAAATGTCTATGGGAGCTGGAGGGAGGGAAAAATCCCTTAGTCGAGCAACGACCTCCTTGCCTTCTCCATTCCTCAGGGCTTGCCTGCTGAGAGTGGCTGTGCAAGGATTCTTGCTGGGGAGCCATCTCCCTGGAAAGTTGTGAGGGGCTGGTCCCTGGGCTGAGACAGCTGCTGTCAGTTACACCAGCCCAGTGAGCTGCAGGCATCGCCAGGACTGGGGCAAACTCTGCATTCTTCCGGAACCGTTTGGGAGAGATGCTGGGGTACAGACCATTCCCACCTCTCGGGGGTGAACAGCCTTTGCCATCTGGAAAAGAAACCACAGCATGGGGATTTTAATAGCCAGGGCCTCAGATTTATGTCTCATCTGGGAGAGAGCATCTCTAGCAGCAAAGCGTCTGTAATGCCACACTGGGGCACGGAGATTAGCACTGATTGCATGGTGAGAGCGCCCCCTGCTGAGACTGACGCCCTGCTCCCTGCAGCACAGCGCCCCCTAGTGCCACACGGGGCATTGTGGTGAGCACTGTTGGCATGACGCCCCCTACTGTGCCCCCACCTTGCTCCCTGCAGCACAGCGCCCCCTAGCGCCACACGGGGCATTGTGGTGAGCACTGTTGGCATGACGCCCCCTACTGTGCCCCCACCTTGCTCCCTGCAGCACAGCGCCCCCTAGCGCCACACGGGGCATTGTGGTGAGCACTGTTGGCATGACGCCCCCTACTGTGCCCCCACCTTGCTCCCTGCAGCACAGCGCCCCCTAGTGCCACACGGGGCATTGTGGTGAGCCCTGATGGCATGGTGCCCTGTTCTCATCTACTTCCCTGCAGCACAGCATGGAGTTCACGCCACCAGGGAGCTTGGGTTGTTTGGGAAGGTCACCCAGCTACTTCCAGGCCCAGCTCTAGGCATGGGTAGCATGGCAGCTGGCCATGGGATCATGGAGGCAGCCAGGCCCTGGTATCTGGGGGCAGAAACCCCTGTTACTCCAGGCATTACTGTGATGTATGGTCCCAGAGGCAGACTAAGATTTACTGGGGTCCTAGGCACACAGAACATTTGGGCTGTCCACACCCTTGGGGCCCAGGGACACCTGAACTGGGGGGGGGGGGGACTTTTAACAATGAGGGGCCATGCCTGAGCCCTTTTTAACATGGGCTAAGGCGCCTCAGGCAGGCATGGCTCCTCCACTATGCAGCACAGCTCCTGCTAGAAGCAACAACCCCTTTGTGGTGTGTGGGGGAGGGGGAGCCAAGATGGGCCTTAGCTCCTCCTCCCCACAGGGCCCTATCTTCTGTTGGCTCTGCCCCCTGGCCAGGCAGGAAGACAGTGCCAGCTCTGATAAGAGCTGCCCAGGGCGATGCACCCCAGGGGGCAGAGATATGGGAGGGGGCTGCTTTTGGGCCCCCTGCCCCCTGCCCAGGGCAGATGGAAGGTCCAGGGTACTGCCAGCACCCTAGGCTCTCTGGGTGGCTCTTACCATGGCACAACTCTGGCTTCCAGCCTGGCCAGGGGGTAGGGCCTGGGGAGAAGGGGAAAAGCAGGGGGCAGGGACCAGTTGGGCTCCCCACATTTCTACACAATTGGCTGGGCCACGTGTTGCTCCCCACTGTGTGTGGCACAGGCATTAGCACATATGGAACACACCCAGAACCTGCTCAAATGTAACAGCAGCTGTTTTCCCATCCCTGCAGCTCCGTCCATCCCCCCACCAGCCGAAGTGAGACCCCGGGAGCAGAAACACATCCCCTGGCTGTTCCTCCCGATGGCCATTTGCTTCCTCACATGGATCATTCTCCTCACGCTCATAATGCTGAATGGTGAGTCTGGCCCCAGGCGGTCGGGTGAAGGGTTCAGGCAGAGCCACCAAGTCCCGTGACTATTTGAGGTCTGGCGCCCCGACGGGCGAGTGAGACACGGGCTCTCAGAGAAGGTTAAGAGGGGTCGAGGGATCTAGGAACCGCCTCCGGGGCGAGCAGCCTCCGGGGCGAGCAGCCTCCACAGCAGGGCCAGAAAGGATCCCCCGCAAACTCAGGCTGTGCAAACACCAAACGCCATCCTGGAGCATTGCATGTAGGACTCAGGAGCTAATGGGAGTCTTGAAGGGAACCTGAAGCCCAGTTTTACATGCCACACTTTACAAAAGATGTGACCAAACTGGAGCATGCACAAGACAGCCACCCACACAGTCAGGGGCTGGCAGAATTGGGAACCATTAGCCTAGAGAAGGGAAGGTGGGCAGGGCTGGGGACACTGAGGATGGTCTCCAGGGAGAGGGATCCATCCTTGAAGGAGGCATTTAGGCTGGATATTAGTTAAGCACTGGACCAGGCGGCCAAAGGAGAGTGTGGAATCCCTGGCATTGGATGTTTCTAAGAGCAGGTTGGTCAAACCCCTGGAGGGACGCTAGGTACACAAGCCCCTGGGAGGAATGTTAGATACACAAGCTCCTGGAGGGATGCTAGATGTACATACAAGCCCCTGGAGGGACGCTGGACGCACAAGCTCTGTGGAGGGACGCTGGATGTACAAGCCCCCGGCAGTGGTTCTCAACTCGTTTCAGTCCTCAGACCACCAGGCCAATCAAAAAATTTTCATGGACTTTGGACAATGTTCCTGTGGACCACCGAAAAAGTCACCATGGACCACCAGTTGAGAACCACAGCGAGGGATGCTGGATGTACAAGCACATGGAGGGATGCTGGATGTACCGGTCCTACTTCAGAGCAGGAGGTTGGAGTAGGTCCTTTCTGCTCTGCATTTTTCTGGCAGCTGTGGGGCTCTTTAATCTGACGGGCCCTGGAGCTAGGAGCCAGTTCAGACTACTGTATAAGGTACATATTTTGGACAGAGTGGGGAATTAACCCCTGGGACAGCTGAGCTAGAGGTGGGGTCAATACTCCTGCACTTTGGCTGCTCTCAGTTCTTGCTATAAAACCCATTCCCACTCCTCTGTCAGTCCCTGGGCTCCTCTCTCTGTTCACTGTGTGGACTGCACTGGATTCTATTGGGCCTTTCTGGCACAGAACAGAGGCCTGGCCCCGTGGGCATCAGTGGCGCAACAGTCAGGATATCACCCAAGGCACCTGTGAATCAGACGGTGACAATCAGGGGAGACCTGAGACCCTCTTGAACATAAGAAAATAGGAATGGCCCTGCTGGGTCAGAGCAAAGGTTCATCTAGCCCAGACTCCAGTCTTCTGAGGGTGGCCAATGCCAGGTGCCCCCAGAGGGAGTGAACAGAAATAGAGAATCATCAAGTGATTCCCTCCCCTGTCACCCATTTCCAGCCCCTGACAAACAGAGGCGAGGGACACCATTCCTACCCATCCTGGCTAATAAGTATCTATGGACCTAATCTCCATTATCTAGCTCTTTTTTGAACCCTGTTAAAGTTCTGGTCTTCACAACATCCTCTGGCAGGGAGTTCCACAGGTTGACTGTGTGCTGTATGAAGAATAACTTCCCTTTGTTTATTTCATTACCTATTCATTTCATATGGTGACCCCCTAGTTCTTATGTTATGCTTGGGGTCAGGCTAAGGGAGCTACTGAGAGGGGGGAGTTTTACTGTGGATGTTTAGGGTGGGGGGAAAGCCCTCATCCCAGGGAAAGACCCTTCGATCCCCATACATCTCTGTTGTGGGCCTGATCATGGGAGTCTGTCCATAGACCTTGCTGAACTCTGGATCAGGCCCCAAGTCTGCCTGCACGGGATCCTAGCAGTCCAGCAGAAAGTGAGGTGCTCCCGAGACAGATACCAATGGACTGCAGAGTGCTATTGACCCCAACAGAGATCAGGGCTCCTTTGTGCCAGGCCCTGCCCCAAAGGGTGTATGAACTAAGGAGGCAAAGGATGGGAAACTGAGGCACAGACTGAGAAAATGACTTGCCCAAGATCACCCAGCAGGTCAGTGACAGAGCCAGGAACAGAATGCGGGTCTCCCAAGGACAGCGCCCTACCCACTCAATGGCAGGGATGTGAATCGTTAACCCATCAGTCGGTTAACCGGAAACCTCACCCTTAATGGTGAGACTTACCAGCTACAGTTAACCAGCAGGGGCTGGAGCAGCTCCCCACCTGTCCTAGGCAGACGGCTGCTCCAGCCCCGCGGGGCCCACCCTAGGCAGGGGCTGCTCTGGCTGGCTGGAACAGCCCCTGTCCATGGTGGGCCCATGCAACAACACCCCCCTCCTGCAGGTTACATGTTGAGTCCCCGGGAGCTGGGCTGGCAGGGCTCCTGGACCTGCTCCGCGGGAAGCGTCACTGCAGGCTCTGAGGCATAAAGCTTATTGAAGCGCATACAGCAGAGCCCGCAGGGTGTGTAGCCTGTTGCCAGTAACCGTGGTTACACTGGAAACGCCTGTCTACATCCCTCTCAATGGTGCTGTTTGCCCAGTTTTGCTGGGGCTGCCCCACTACACGCCAGCCAGACTGTCTACGCTCCATGTTTCTCAAGACATCACAGCTCAAAGCACTTTCCCAAGCAATGGCTAAAGAGATTAACCAATCCTACGCAAATCAGACAGCAAAGCCCAGGACTGTTTAGAGCCGTGGTCCCCAACACGGTGCCCGCGGGGGCATTTCCATGCGCCCGCCAGGTGCTCGGGGCTGGCCTGGCACCGGGCGCATGGCGGGGGGAGCGCTGGCCTTGGGCGCGCGGCGCTTGGCGGGGGGAGCGCCGGCTCCGGGCATGCAGCTATGGGGGGGGAGGCCGCCCCCGGGCATGCAGCTATGGGGGGGGGGGGGCGCAAGTGTCCCCGCCCCCTGGCACCCGGCGGGCGAACGGCCATGCCCCCTGGCGCCCGACAACCTCGAAAGGTTGGGGACCACTGGTTTAGAGTCACGGCTCTGTGCTAAGATGAAATGCGAGTTTCTCTGCACTGGGACTGGTGTGTTTGTGGTTTCCCTGTGGGCTTTGCTAGGGCTTTGGAAATGTTGTGCTAGGTCAGTTCATTAGTGTCACTTCGTGACTCTTTGCTATTGTACAAAATTGGTGTTTGTGTTGGAATAGACGAGTGCAGGGAATAGGATGGCTACATAAATACGTGCTAATTCAGGTTGTACCTCAGTAACCTGGGACTCTTTTGTCCAGGAACATCCATGGTCCAATTAACCCCGGGGAAGTAGGGCCAGCAGCTGAGAGCCCCGTGCATGGTGAGGCTAGTGATAGTGGGGCCAGGGCCTCAGCAGTCTGGCAGTGGTAGCGGGGTAGGGGCAGCCTGGCAACCCAGCGAGGGCTAGGCCAGTCCGTGTGTGCCGGTCTAGCACTGGGGTTGTGCCACAGCAGTCTGAGTGGGATTGCGTGCCAGCCCAGCAGGGGGACAGAGCCGTGGCAGCCTGGTTGGTAGTAAGGCTGGGACACAGCAGCCCAGCAAGGGAAGCCTGTCTGGGGCTCTGGCAGTGGAGCCACGGCAACCCAGCTGGGGCTGCGGCAGGTCAGGGCCTGGGCTTCACCAGCAGAGGGGCTGCAGCAGCAGTTATGGCAGCGGGAATGGGGCAGCCGAGTCGCCCAGCAGCAGGGCCGAAGGAGCCAGTGGAGGGAAGGGGCAGCAGGCTGAGGAGGTCAGTGGCAGGGGACCTTCCATGGTCCGACAAATTCCCTCATCTGAGACAGCTCAGGTGCCAAGGGTGCTGGAGCAGGGCGGTCCAACCTGTACCAATGATGGATGAGTGCCGATGGATGGATGGACTGAAGGATGGGTATGTATGCGGATGGATGGAAGGATGGGTATGTATGCGGATAGATGGATGGACAGAAGGATGGATATGTATGCGGATGGAGGGATGGATGGAAGGATGGGTATGTATGCGGATACATGGATGGACAGAAGGATGGGTATGTATGCGGATGGATGGATGGACAGAAGGATGGGTATGTATGCGGATGGAGGGATGGATGGAAGGATGGGTATGTATGCGGATGGATGGAAGGATGGCTATGTATGCGGATGGAGGGATGGACAGAAGGATGGGTATGTATGCGGACGGAGGGATGGACAGAAGGATGGCTATGTATGCGGACGGAGGGATGGACTGAAGGATGGCTATGTATGCGGACGGAGGGATGGACTGAAGGATGGCTATGTATGTGGACGGAGGGATGGACTGAAGGATGGGTATGTATGCGGACGGAGGGACGGACTGAAGGATGGGTATGTTGCGGACGGAGGGATGGACAGAAGGATGGGTATGTATGCGGACGGAGGGATGGACTGAAGGATGGGTATGTATGCGGACGGAGGGATGGACAGAAGGATGGGTATGTATGCGGACGGAGGGATGGACAGAAGGATGGGTATGTATGCGGACGGACGGATGGACAGAAAGATGGGTATGTATGCGGATGGACGGATGAACAGAAGGATGGGTATGTATGCGGATGGAGGGATGGACAGAAGGATGGGTATGTATGCGGACGGATGGATGGACTGAAGGATGGCTATGTATGCGGATAGACAGATGGACGGAAGGATGTGTATGTATGCGGATGGAGGGATGGACAGAAGGATGGGTATGTATGCGGATGGAGGGATGGACAGAAGGATGGGTATGTATGCGGATGGAGGGATGGACAGAAGGATGTCTATGTATGCGGATGGAGGGATGGACGGAAGGATGGGTATGTATGCGGATGGAGGGATGGACAGAAGGATGGGTATGTATGCGGATGGAGGGATGGACAGAAGGATGGGTATGTATGCGGACGGAGGGATGGACAGAAGGATGGGTATGTATGCGGATGGAGGGATGGACGGAAGGATGGGTATGTATGCGGATGGAGGGATGGACGGAAGGATGGGTATGTATGCGGATGGAGGGATGGACGGAAGGATGGCTATGTATGCGGATGGAGGGATGGACGGAAAGATGGGTATGTATGCGGATGGAGGGATGGATGGAAGGATGGGTATGTATGCGGATGAAGGGATGGACGGAAGGATGGGTATGTATGCGGATGGAGGGATGGACGGAAGGATGGGTATGTATGCGGATGGATGGATGGACGGACGGAAGGATGGGTATGTATACGAGGCGTGGATAGATGGAGCGTCTGTATGCGGATGGATGGACGGATGCCCGTGTGCACTGATGGTGCTATGTGTGTGCATGCTGGTGGGTGGAAGTGCACAGCTGTTGATGGCGAGGCGGATGGGTGGCGGACGTGTATGCGGAGGGGAGAGCAGCCAGAGGAGCATGCCTGCCGAGGGAAGGGAAGGTTCGTGTGCATACTGAAGGGTAAAGGATGGTGGGAAGTTTGGGCAGAAGGTAAAGGCCCATCCGGGGAAGGCAAGCCCAAGGCCCCGCCCCTTCCCAGCGCTCACCCCAGGGTACTGCCTCTAGCCCCAGAGGGTGGCTTGGCCTCACCCTTCTAATGTGGCCAGAGTGCCTGGGGCAGCCGTGCAGCAGCCCAACCTTCCTGGCTGGCCAGAGAGCGGAGCACTGGCACCGTGGCCCCAGCCGATCCAGGTGGCCAGCAGAGGGTATAGGCCGTTTTGGGAAGGCAATGCCCTCCCTTGCCTATGCTACCCTGCGTCCATGGATGGACGTGTATATACGCCCATAGATGGCCAGATGTGTATGTCGCTGTGTGTATGCACAGAGAGATCCCTCCTCAGCTATCCCCAGCCTGCTGTGAGACTGTCCAGACTCACATTAAGGAGCGTGTCAAGCTGCATTGTGAACAAGGCCTGTTTGCCATTTTGTTGTTGTTGCTTTCAGACAAGAAGATGACTGAGAAATTAGAGAAGATGAACAGTACCTTTTATGACACGATAAACGAAGGTACGTGTGTTTCCTATCTAGACTGCAGAGCCAATATTCCTAAGTCAGCAGGAATCCCTGATAAAGTTGGAGCATCATCCATCACACTCGGGCTGTAAAGAGGAATCATGGACTTTGGGGGCATGGGCATGGAGTGGGGCGCAGCTCCTGGGCATTCTCCATCGTTCTGTGAACATGAGGCCAGGAGAGTTATCCAGGCCTAAGATGCAGAGGATAGGGCTGGTGGGAAATTTTCCATCAAAACCTTTATCTAACAGAAAATTGGGCTCTTGACTGAACTAATTTGTGCAGAACGTGCCTCCTGCAAATAGTTTTGATTTTTCATCAAAACCCACCCCCCAAAAAAACCACGTAAAAAACAAATTTTTTTGGCCCAAATTGAATTTGTTGTACATTTTTGGGCAGCTTTCAGCTGCTCAACAAGAAAAATGTGTGGGTTTTCTGGTGAAAAAAATTGAATTTTGGCAGATACGATTGTACCCCACCCCTGCCGTTTTGTTGACATTCCACAGCTGGGGATCTGCGGGCTAGGAATCCTTGCGGTCTGAATTACAGTAGCAGCGAAAATCTCCACCTATGGAGCTCATGTGCTGGATGCTGTGCATTATTAGATGTATTCTGGTAGTGCCTCAGAGTCCCAGACTTGGCCCAGGCCCTATGCTGCTGGGTGTATCACAGTAAGCCTGGGAGTCCCCCCGAGCCGTGCTAGGCGCAAACAGAACAGCAAGAGGGTCCAGTCTAAGTAGGGGCCGTTACTGGTCGCTGCAGGGAGCGGCCGTCAGACTGAAATTTTCTGGCTGTGCTGAGATCAGCTGCCTCTTCCTTGTGCCGTCAGAGTCTACGGAGGTGAAGAAAGCCAGTGAGGCATGCTTGGGTGGGACCCTTCATCTGGCCCTGTCCCTGGTCACCAGCTTCTGGGAGTCCCTCGCATACCAGGCCCCTCTTGTGGGTGGCTTTGCGGTGATGGGCCCTTCCCAGTCCCCACCGGGAGGGCTCTGGGTGGCGAGAGGAGGGGAGAGAAGAGGGTGCAGGAAGAGAGGATCTTGGCTGCCATGGGAGGGGTTGGGGAACTGGCTCCAGGCATGGGGCCCAGCTGAGCAGGGATGTTTCTGTCTCATTTCCAGCCATCCGGAGAATTAACATAACTCGAAGCTCCAGAGGCTAGCCTGGGGAGCGTGTGCTGGGGGCCAAATGGGCACCTCAGCCCAGCCAGCAGAGGCACCTTCAGGGGCGTCAACAGCCCCCATCTCCACAGTCCACTCAGCCCTGGACATCTCTGCTAAGCTGAGACTCTCACCAGGCAGCCACCAGGCAGGCACCCAGGCCGCAACCAAAAAGTGCTCACCTGCTGTAGATACGAAAGGCTCCAGTTCCCTTGCTGGACATCGCTGTCCAATGGAGACGCAGGGAGGCACATTCCAGTGGGAAGTGTGAATCCAGCATGGCTTCCCTTGCACCTCCCCGGGGCTGGCTGAGAGCTGGCGTGCAGCTATCTCCAGGAAGAGACAGGCTCACCGACAGGAGGCGCAGACGGAGCAAGTAGAATTGACCTGCTGCATTTTTTCCAAACGCTTGAGGTGGGATTTTCAAGCCCCTCTGGGTAATATTTGTAAAAGCCCTTGCATGAGTTAAGAGTTGATAAGGATTTCTTAGTGCACAGGTGAATGCAAAAAAATCAGGGTGGGGCAGGGGAGAGCGAGAACAGTCTGGGGTTGAATACAAAATGAAATGTTCCAGATTTGTTGGCGAATCAAAGTTTTCACAAAATTGTGTTGGGCTCAATTGAAATCGAATTTGGTGGAATTTTTCAGTGAATTGAAAAACAAAATGAAACAACAACCCCTCCCCCACACCCTGATTGCATTCAATTCATTTGTAGTTCAAGCACTTTTGAGTGTGTTTGATTTTTTAAAAATTAAATTAGACGTTCAAAGCAAAACCTAGATTTGAACAAGAAAATCAAATTGTTTCCATTTCTTCTGGAGTTTTTGGAGGGGTTTTGTTTGGTTTTGTTTCAGAGAAAATCAGAGAAATCATCGTGGATCTGAGGAATGTTTCTGTGGAAAAATGGTTTTGGGTGAAAATTTTTCTCCAGCTCTTCTTAGGAGTCCAAGTCTTTGAAAATCAGTAATCCCCCCTCATTGTCAAAGAGACGTGGACTCCGAAGGGCCAGATTCTCAGAGGCTCCTAATTCCCAGTGATTCCAGTGGGAGTTAACACCTAATTCCCTTGGAGGAGCTGGGCCTGTGTAGCCCATATTCATTCTCCCACAGCCAGCAGGTATGTCTACAGTGCAGAGTTTTTTTGGAAAAATTATACTTACGTCCACGCTGCTATTGCATTCTTTTGACAGAAAGTTGAAAGAACGGAGGGTTTTTTCCGACGGTGATAAGCTTTTTCAGAAAAAGGCCAGTGTGGATGCAGAAGAGGGCGTTTTTTGAAAGAAGAGGCCACTAGGAAAAAGCACAGGTGCCCTGGTGGCCACTCCGTCCACAGTAATCACAGCTTACATGCGAAATAGCATCCAATCAATGTGGATGCTATCTTTCGAAAAAACAGATTGCTTTTCCGTTGTGCTTTGACAGCGTGGACACTCTCTTTTGGAAGAAGTTTTTCCGGAAGATCTCTTCTCGAAAAGCTTCTTCCGAAAGAAGCCTGCAGTCTAGACGGAGTCACCGCTAAACCTGCAAGAGATCCCTGCTAAACCAGCTGCCTCTAGGCCTCATGGTGCATTTCACCCCCATCCGGGACTCTGGTCTGTTGCACGGCTGCTTTGCTGCATCTCTGAGGTTGTAATGGGAATCCTCAGCAGAGTAGCTGATGAGATCTGTTCCTTCTCTTGCCTTTATGCTCCCTCCTCACCCCACCCCTAATTTAAATGCTGGCCAACCAGCCATTGGGGAAAACCCTCATTAAAGAGAAAAGATTTTCCTTGGGAAATGTGGGCTCATTTCATTTCTCTATGGCTCGTATTGGAAGCTGCCTGGGGCAGGGCCCCTAGGAAAGAGTGGGCATGGAGCTCCCGACCTCCAATTCCCACAAGACATCGTGGTACCTACTGCAGAGTCTGCTCCGCAAATTCCCAGCCTGGGTCTCCTCTCCATTGTCCTTGACTGTGCAGTCCTGGAAGATCAATCCCTCCCCCCCCCCTTGATCTAGGCCGCTTGTCTCTTGGATCCATCAGTTGGCCCTGTCTCAGCAGGAACTTTATAAACACTTCCTGGAGTCTCCCTGTTCCTGAGAGCCCCTCCAGATGCCCAGCACAAAGCCACCTGTCTAGTCATCCCCTTGCAAATCAGTTATCAGCGGCCCATGACTTCAGTCAAGCTAGATGCACAGGCAATAAAAAAAGACGACAAAAATCTCGCCTCTTCAACAGCATCACCAGCCCCAAACATCAAAAATAATGAACCCAGCCCCTGCAAAATCAGGAGACTGGCTGAAAATCATTAACCCCCCCTCCCACTTTGGGGTCCCTTCTTCCGTTCTGGATTCTGAACCTTGTCAAGGCCTATTTTCCAGCTGGTCTCTGCTAGGGAAGAAACAAAAAGCCAAGATTCTCCTTTAATCCCATGACTCCTGGAGCTGGGTCCTCCCTCCACAGCCCATTGTCCTCCCACTGGCCAGAGCCAGCTGTCTCCAAGTCACTAGGCCTCCAGTTGCTGGGGGCTCCAGTTCTGTGCGGCTCCCTGTAACAACAAAATCCCTCCCCTCCAACTCGGGGCTCTGGCTGGGAGAGACCAGCAGAGCTGGCCCAGCAGGACCAGGCAGTGAGAAGCCCCAGAGAGCAGGAAGTTCAGTGGCTATGTCAGCACTCGGTGAAGCCCCCGCAAGGGGTCTCCTGTGACCTCACCCCATTGCAGCTCCCTTCTGCTCCTTCCCTTGGAAGTCTCTGGCACTGGGCACTGTTGGAAGACAGGAGGCTGGGACAGAAGGACCATGGGGCTGGCTCAGTGTGGCTGTTCTTATGTTAACCTCTGAATGTTCCGCTGCGGCAGCGGAGAGGTGGCAAGGGCAGCAAAGACAGCAGCCGCGGAAGTCTGGTTTGTCTGGTGCCAGAGGGTGAGCGGGCCAAAAGGGGCCTGTCGGTGGGGCTGAAATAACTAGTCTGGCAGTGCGCACTGGTGACGGGTTCGCTGGACTCTTATGAGCGAGCGCACCACCAGCATGCGGCGCACAGCCAGTTCCTGGCCTTCTGGCCCGAGACAGACGCTCTGTGGCAGTATGACAATAACAGGTGCATTGTGAATCCTAAACCGGCCTTATCTGCGCGTGGAGGTGGGAGCGTCTCGGGGAGGTCGGCTCTGCTGTCCAATCACTTGGTAAGCAGGGCTCATCCGAGCGGCGTGTTCCAATAAAATCAGAGGCAAAGTGGTGCAGCCAGGAACAAAAAATGTACAGGAGGGGCAATTGTACCTTGGCAAGCCCTGAAAGGGACATGGGTTCACGGTGGGAACCAGCTGATGGAGAGCTGGGGCTAACAAGGTTAATGCCACCCAGGTCTGTGTAAGCAGGGAGATCTCAGTCATCGGGGGGAAGGGCGGGTGTTCCTCTGGATACGGCACTAGTGAGGCCATTGTAGGATACTGGGTCCGGTTCCAGGGACTGCACTGCAAATAGGAAGGTGTCAAATTGACAAGACCTCAAAAGAGTCTAGTGTTGGGAAACCTGCTTAGGCTACATCTACATTAAACCCCAAAGTCAGCAAAACAAAAATTGTCAGAGGGTGCTCACGCCTGCGCCCTCTGTCAACAGATCATGTCCATGCTCCGGTCGCCATCACTGACACTGTGAACAATGCACTATGGGTATGTATCCTGCAGTGCCGTGGTGTGGGAAGGCAGAGCCGAGCCCTGGGCATCGTGGGATTCTTTCCGAGTTCTCCCACAGCCTCCTCAGCTGCTGGGAACTGCATCATGAGTAGCTCTGAACTCTCCCTGCAGGGGAAAGTCAAAGCAGCACCACATCTTTCCCAAACCCATGCAGCAGCATCCTGCCTGCCGCTGTCTTCCTAGTGCAGAACAGAGGCACTCCCGTGATTTGCTCTTTGACTGTTTCCAAAAGGGAGTAGCTTACTCAGCTGTCAGTTAGTTCCCATATTTATGAAAGGGGAGGGGCACATGCCTGCGGGGCAGCAGAGATCACAAAACACAGAGCACAGCCATTGTGGGATATCAATGGAAGCCAGTTCTGTCAACAAAACAAACTGCAGAGTCTACACTGGCTCTGTTGACAATAAAAGGAGGGAAAAGAAAAAAAGTGTCTTCTAGGGGTGGAAGTTTTGTCACCAAAACAGGGCATTTTTCCCAACAGAAGTCTCATTGTAGTGTGTACACTCTCGCTGTTTCGTCAAGAAAAGGCAGCCTTGGGTGACACAACTTGGTAGTCCAGATGTAGTGGAACTCAGTCGGTTCTGTTTCTCTGTGAGAAGGTTCAGAGCTGCCCAGGTCCCTGGCTGTACTCACCCCCACGGAGAGGTGGTTTCTAGGCAAACCAAGGGAGAGTGAGATGCCAGGGCCACCAGCCTTACGTTCACCCACTCACCATGCTGTCCTGGGATAAGAGGGAAGGTCCTTGTGGATCAGTAACTGATTAAAGTAGGCAACAGGGGGTAGGAATAAGTGGTCGGTATTCAGAAGGGTGAGAGGTAAATAGTGTTGGGTCCAAGAGAGTCTATTGGACCAATGCTCTTCAGAATATTCATAAATGGCAGCATGCTTTTCACTCACTTTCTTGGTCAAAGTTTGCAGATGGTGCAAAGTTGCTCAAGACAGTTAAATCCAAAGCAGCCTGCAAAGAAATCTTACAAAACTGTGTGACTGGGACTCAAAATGTCAGCTGAAATTCAATGTCATTAATGCACATTGAAAAGCCTAATCCCACTTGAACACATAAAATGATGGGCTCTAAATTACCTGTTACCACTCAAAGATATTGGAGCCATCCTGGATAGTTCTCAGAACCCATCCGCTCAATGTGCAGTTATAACAGACTATCAGGCACCATTAGGAAAGGAATAGATAATAAGAGAGAAAAGATCATAAAGCCCCTTTATATATCTATGGTACGTACACTCACACCTTGACTACAGAATCCAGAGCTGATTACCCCATCTCAAAAAAGGTATATTTAGAAATGGAAACGGTGCAGAGAAGGGGAACAGCCTTGGGAAGAGCTTCTGTATGAGGAGAGATTAAAAAGACAGGGACTATTCATTTGAGAGAAGAGATGATTACGGTGACAGAGGTTTATAATACTATGAATGGGGTGAAGAAAGTGACTAGGGGAGTGTTACTGACCCTTTCACATAACACAAGAACCAGAGTTCACCCAACAAAATTAATAAGCACCCGGTTTATTTTAAACCCAAGGAAGTTCTTCCCAGTGCAGATCTACTAGGGAGGGACCTGGAGCCGCTGGGGGTTCCTTGACCATGGTGCACAGAACGCCCCCTACCCTCCTAGGCAGAGTCCTCTGGGCTGCAGATTTAAACACGGGGGCGGCCAATTTGTGGGGCACCCTGAGGACTGCACCTAGTGGGAAGGAGGGACCCTGGGAGCAGTGGGGGCAGCAGAGGGACTGTGGGTCTCCTCTTGCCAGGGGCTGACCCTGTCCTACATTAGCAGGTTACGAAAAGAATGACGTGTGTTCCTAGAGAATAGGGCCATGACAAGTGACGATGGTTGGGGACATGCTCTGGGTGTCCCTAGACCTCAGAGGGGGTTAGAGGGGATGGCTCACTCCATGATTCCCTGGCTCTGTTGTCGACAGACAGGACCCTGAGTTAGCTGGGCCATTGCTCTGACCCCAACATGGCCATTCTTGGGTCCTTACTCGGAGTCTTTAAATGAAACGTGGCCATCTCTTTCTAGAGCGATGGTCCTGTTGACCAGAAGTTCTGGCCTGGGTACCAGGACCCCTGGTGCCCACCTCTGGCCTGCCGTGCAGGACGTCGGGTGGGAGGGCCTCCCTTCTCACTCACCGAATATGGGTGATGTTGTCAATACCTGTTGACACTCCTCACAGCGTGCTCCGCCCCAGCTGCCAGTCTTCCGGTGGCTCTGTGAATGGTCTAGCACGTGGGGCTGGTGTCACAAGCTGGTGCACGATTTTCACTCCTTTTCACCTGGGCTCTGCCCCCTCAGCTGGGTGATGAGACATTAGAAAGCCTCAAAACAACCATCCCCCCGCCCCCCATCAAGAGCACCGTTTCATTAAGATTTCAGGGGTTTTTTATTGGTTTCGCATTGTTTTAAATACAGTCCAAGGACGGGTGTAACCAAAAAGTCATTTCCAACAGCCAGGACCAACCGTTTCAACTTTTGCCTCCGTCTCCCCCCTGAAGCCAGCTGTGCAGTGGAACGACTCAGATTTGCCCAATGGGCTCTTCAGTGTTGCTGGATCTTCCGTTTTGCCAGAAAAAAAAAGATTTGTCTGGAAAATGTCCCTTTGCTCCAGTTGACAGCGAAGGGGGGCAGCCTGATGTGCTAAGGGGGCCTCAAGGGTGGGATGCAAAGAGCAGCAGGCTGGGAAGATGGTTCTTCTGAAGATGAGGATTCCAGGGTCTTCAGGCCCATGTCAGGTGTGGCCCTGCTGAGCAGAGCTGGGAATTCATTCTGCAGCTGCCTCTTCTCCCGCCCGCCCCCCGCCTAGCCCCACTCCTGGAGTAACAGCGCCACCATGTGGTCACTCCCTTTAACAGCGCCCTTGCTCCATTCTCCTCCACACACTGTGCTCCTCAGAGTGCCAGGGGTCGGGGGGCCTCCAGGTGCAGGCAAATGGACAGAGACAGGTGGGCTCAGCATGAGGCAAGGTGTGCGAGCAGAGTCAGGCATCCTGGATTCACTCCCCAGTACGGGGAGGGGAGTGGCGTCTAGTAGTTAGAGCACGGCTGGGTATCTAGATTCACTTGCTGTGGGACTTCAGGTGGGTGATTCCCGCAGACGCCAAAGAGCCTGATCTTGTCTGTGCGGCTAGTTCTGGGCAGCCCCTGGCCGGAGGGACGTGGGGTCAGGGCCTGGCAGGTGGAGCGGAGAGGGCCCAGGATCACACACTGGAGCGGAAGAGGGATTTCTGCAGAGCTCTGAGTGCCCAGCAAGCTGAACCCAGATGTCTCTCTCCACCGGCGAGGGACGTGTGCCTGGAGCCACCGGGGGATCCCTGCCCTCCGTGCACAGAACACCCCCTACCCTCCTAGACTGAGTCCTCTGGGCGGCAGATTTAAACGCTAGGGAGGCCAATTTGTGGGCACCCTGGGGACTGCACCTAGTGGGAAGGAGGGATCCTGGGAGCAATGGGGGCAGCAGAAGGACTGTGGGGGGGCGCTGACCATGTCTGATTTCAGTGGCAGCCAATGGTGCTGCACACCTGGCCTGGATCTTACATGAGCGGGATCACACAGCTGGTGCAGAGCTCTGCACACGACCCAGGGAGTTTGTTTGGCTAGGAGGGAGGTGGACAGTTTAAAGTCCTCTAGATCTCTCCGTATTCAGTAGCTCTGACTCGGCCCGGCTCAGCGCGGGGCGCTCGCCCACAAAGGCACCCAGGGCTCTCTTGACTTTTATTGGCTGCTGAACGAAAATAAACCTCAGAACAGCAAAATGTTTCCAAAGGTGCAAATTAGGTGCACAAAGGCCCAGCTCGTTCACAAATGTACTTATAGGGAGTGCCACACGGCTCAGCTTTCCACACGCCTCTGTCCTCGCCTGTGAGATGGGCACATTTTTTCTGAGTGCCTACACTGGGGGATCCCGCAGGCCAATATCTGAAAGAGACGAGGGGAATATCTCTGCTCCAGAAGAAACACTGGAGTCAGGAAGCAACTTATCCTGACAGCAGACAGAGAAGACAGTGACATCTCTCCATATCATCCGTCCGTCCACCCATCACCCTGGGCACTCCCACCTCTCAGTCCTAGCACACAGGTCCCTGATCACCCCATGCACTCCCATCTGTCCCCATTCACAACTTCTCTGTGCCCACACGCTCCCCTCAACCCTGGCCACCTCAGGCCTGGGCAGTCAGGTCCCAGCCCCAAGCTCCGGGCTGCCAGCTGCAGCCAAGTCCCCGCTGGCTTCAGGGGACAGCGGGTATGAGTAGGTGGCCTCAGAGCAGAGAGTGGGAGGGGCTGTGGCTGGGGTTAGGTTGGCCTCCCCGGCCTCTTAAACCCATTGCCCATCATCCCATCGACCTTCCATCCACCAGCTGCACCTACCAAGAACATAGAATTCTAGGGCTGGAAGAGACCTCAGGAGTCATCGAATCCAGCTCCCTGCCCAAGGCAGGACCAATCCCAACTCAATCATCCCGGCCAGGGCTTTCTCAAGCCGGGGCTTAAACACCTTCAGGGATGGAGATTCCACCCCCTCCCTAGGGAACCAATTCCAGTGCTTCCCCACCCTCCTAGAGAAATAGCGTTTCCTAATATCCAACCTAGACCTCCCCCACTGAAACTTGAGACCATCGCTCCTCATTCTGCCACCTGCCACCACTGCAAACAGCCTCGCTCCAGCCACTTTCAGGTAGAAGAGAAAAGTGACGGGGGATTTGGTAGCAGCCTTCAACTACCTGAAAGTGGCTGGAGCGAGGCTGTTCGCAGTGGTGGCAGGTGGCAGAATGAGGAGCAATGGTCTCAAGTTGCAATGGGGGAGGTCTAGGTTGGATATTATAAGACCAGTGCCCCTGCCTCCCTCGTCCCCACGAGCCCTGGGAGCCTCCACACCCTCCATAACAGTATTTATGTGTTTGGAGCAGAAGAGTAAATGGGATGGTGCAGAATTCGTCCTGCACTAAAAGGCTCTTACATTGCGCTAGGTATGTATGACCATGTTCCTCCTGGCTCTGTAACTCTCCTGCTACACAGCCCTAGGAAATCCACCTCCGCGAGGGGCTTAGTCCACACAGTCCGGACATGGCAGTGGCTTGGCTTGCATTGCCTCGGGGGCTGCCAGCGGGGCGGACGGGTGGAGCTGTGACACTGAGCTGCTGTGAAATTGAGCAGGGCGGGGGCGTTCCAGCTAAGAAGGCCAGCTGGAGCCCTGCTCTCTGGCAGTGACAGCCGGGGGGGGGGGACCCCACAGCTGGAGTCTGGCCACCTGCCGTGCTCCGGGTGAGGACGCTTGCGATCGGCAGAAGGCAGCGTGGACACAGGGGGCTCTACATAGACCTAGCATAGGTCCACTCGGTCTTACTCACTCGTATGACACCGGTGAGTTGTCCACCCAGGACCAATGGCTTTCCTGGTCTCTGACACTTAGGCCGATCCAGTGCTCAGTGGAATTGATCCCACCTGCCAGGAAGGCCTATGGGGGATGAGAGAGAAGCACAAAGCAGCAGTTACTTCTCTCCTACCTGGGTTCTGAAAATCGCCAGGGACCTCTGCCCCCCCCGGCCTGCCCAGCCCCCCATCACCTGCCGTTTCCAGGGGCTACACTGAGAGCACCCCCCACCCACAGGCACAGACCAGACTGCAGGCCAAGGTGGAAGCGAGGCCGGTGCCACTGGGAAGGGGCCACGAGATGGGGTGGGACTGGGTTACGGATTTACACTGGTGTGAACGAGAGCAGGATCCGGCAGGGTCTCGGGACAACAATGGGCATCAAAGCTGCTCTGTTCTGGCCACACACACCCTGCAGAGCTGGGCGGCAAGGCTGGGGGCTGGCTCTGCATCGGCAGGGCGGGGGCGATTGGTGCGGGGCCTGCAAGGGAAGCCGTGTCTCGTCTGGGCTTGCAGGGGCTGGGGCAGGGCTGGTGGGGATTTCAGTGGCCCTGGGAGGGACAGGGGCTTGCAAGGGGCGGGGGTGGGCAGGTGCTCCTGGGCTTTGTGGCAGAAATCTCTAGAGCGGGTCCCTGCTGATTTCTCTAGTGCTCGGCCTGCTCTGCCCAGGGGAGCTGAGGCAGGGAAGGAGGGTCCCTGGAGCGTTCCCACAGCGCAGGGCCCAGGGTCAAGCAGGGCAGCTGCCTGGCTGGTAGACACACTCACACTCACACTGCATGAGCATGTCTACCAGCCACGCAGGATATGCAACTGTAGAGAGGAGGGGGCGGGGCCGGGGCGGGATGGAATCCCTGGAGCTGGACTCGCCTGTGATCCTCTGGGACTGTGCGTGGGACAGGCAGCGCCCCGGGACTTGCGTGCGCCTGGATCAGCCCTGCTCCCTGCCGGCCAGTTCCCCCCCCCCCCGGCCAGCCCCCCTCTCCCCAATCCCCTCTTGGCCAGCCCTGCTTCCCGCCAGCCAGTTCCTTCCCCTGATCTCCCCCGGCCAGCCCCACTCCTCCGGACCCTCTTCGGGCCAGCCCTGCTTCCCGCTGGCCAGTTCTCCAGCTCCCCCCCATCTCTCCCGGCCAGCCCCCCTCTCCCCAATCCCCTCCTGGCCAGCCCTGCTTCCCGCCGGCCAGTTCTCCCGCTCCCCCCCATCTCCCCCGGCCAGCCCCCCTCTCCCCAATCCCCTCCTGACCATCCCTGCTTCCCGCCGGCCAGTTCTCCTGCTCCCCCCCATCTCCCCCAGCCAGCTCGGCTCTCCACCAGCCAGTTCTTCCCGGCCAGCCCCGCTCCCCCCGACTGCCTCCCGGCCAACCCTGCTCCCCCGTGGCCAGTTCTCCCCCTGCTCCAATCTCCCTCAGCCAGCTCCCCTCCCCCGGACTTCCTCCTGGCTAGCCCCGATCCCCTCCCAGCCGGTTCCCCCCCTGCATCTGAGATCAAGTGTGTCTGGTATTTTATTTTAAGCCACCTGGTAACCCTTGCCGTGAGTGGGCCCAGCAGGAGGGGGCAGCTGAGGGCAAGCGTGGGGATAAGAGTACAGCCTGGGCTGGGAGGAGGAGGATCCCGGGCATATGGCCTGGTCCTGGATCTTTCCCAGGGCAGGAGCAGGGGACCCACCTGCTCCCACTGGTTGCGGATGACAGCCAGGTGTGCGCTGTAGCTGATGCAGGAGTTCTGAGCTGCAACCCAGAAGGTCTTCTTGGGGGACAAAAAGTAGCATTTCTTCTGGAACTCCACCCAGCCCTGCGGGCAGCAGGGGATCCCTGCAACACAGGCTGTGGCTCAGTCCAGCACACTGTGACCCGCGCTGGTAACACCCGCCGGGCCTGCATCCTAGCCCAGGCTGGCCCTGGGGGCTGTGCTGGCCAGCTGCTCGTGCCCAGCCAAGGAGGTTGTAGGACAGGGACCGACCCTGTGGCTCTGCTGCTCCCAGTTCATGCCGCCCACTCTCACCAGCTGGGCCTCCCCCCTCCTGGCCGGATGCAGCCGATTGTGCCGCTGCGGTGCCAGGGCCAGCCGGGAAACAGGCTGCGCTGAGCGGAAAGTTTTGGCATTTGTTTTCATTCCAGTGCACAGGGAAGCCAAGGCTGGCCCCAGCAACTCAGCCCAGCCGAGAGGGCACCAGCCAGTGGCACGGGAAAGCCAGGACAAAGCCTCTAACTCGGGGAAAGCAGAGCCTGGCACCTTGGTCCCCACCACTCTGGCGTGTGCCCTGCATGCCCACTGTTCCGCTGCATGCCTGGGGGGAGGGTGGTAGGCACATGAGTGAGTGAGGCTAAGACCTCCCCCAGCTCTCCTAAGTCTGCATCCCTGCTATGCCTGGTTTGGTCGCCTTAGAGCTGGTCCTAGGGTTGGGGGAGCCAGGCGGCAGCCCAGGACCGCCATTTTCAAGGGGCCACCGACAGAGCCGGCCTGAGGAGCCGTCGACTGCATTTCGGCCCGATCTCCTAAATCCTGCCCCCAGGTTTCCCTGGTTACTCAACCCTTCCCCTCCCCCCCCTTTACTTTTGCGTAACAAATTTTTGCCGGTATTTTTTTTTAAACCATCTGGCAACCCTACAGGTGAACTGGGTGGTTGCCCGGGGCCGCCAGTTGGTTAGGACTGGCCCTGGGTCTCCTGCATCACAGCTGAGCCAGAATGGGGCGGGACTTCCTGTTGCGGGTCCTGAGCGGGGCTTCCACCTCGGCTCAGACAGACTTTCCCCACGAACGATTAGTCAAAACGGACCCATTTCCTACCCCTGCCCCCGATCGCCGCCCGGACACGTTTGTTCCTGTTTTGCATCAGTCGGCTCTTGAAGCAAGGAAGCAGAAAAACAAGAAGCTGACACCGTGAGAAACCGGCTCGGCTGGAGCCAAGCCAGGAAGCCTTTGTCACCCTGACCCCCAGCTCCGTCCCAAGAAGGGAAAGGGATGCCCCCGCTGTGTGCAATGGTCACAGCTGCAGCTGAACCCGCTGCCACGAGCACCCTGCTCCAGCCCTGGGAGGTAAAGAAGCAGCTCCCTTAGCTGGGGGCAGAATAGGCTGGTCTCCTCTATGCACTGTAGGTGCTGGGGCAGTGACAGTCAAGCACAAAGCAAATCAGCCTCAGTCTAAGCCCCCTGCAGGTCAGGACTATGTGAAAGTTTGGATCCGGATCCGGATCTAGATCCCACTTGGGGTCCATCTCGAGGCCGCCGGTCCTCCCCCTGCAGCACCGGCTGTGGGAGGTTCTGCTCAGTCCCCTCCCGGCTCTCCCGGGTGCAGGGCTGGCTGCCTGGAGCCTCTATGCAGACCCAGGGGGCACGGGCCCTGGGCCGGCACTTACATTTCAGGAGCGTGAGCACAAAGGCGGCTGTCGACAGCAGCAGACACACCCCCAGCAGGATGCCCAAGGACTTTCTCCCGCAGCCTCTCTGCTCCGGTGCCTTCTGGGTGGAGGCGGCTGCAAAGAACCACAAGGGCAGCTGCTAGAGCCCGAGCCAGCCCTGCCCGGCTGCTGACAGGAGGGTTGATCCGAGTATGAGGAGAAGGGGCTGGGTGCTACCCTGAGCTCTGGGAGGGGGTGGGGCGCAGTCGCGGGTGGGAGCCAGGACTCTGGGTTCTCTTCCCAGCTCTAGGAGGGGAGTAGAGTCCAGTGGGTGCCCAGCAGAGCCCCTAGGCCTGGGGGGAAGGAGGAGGAAACTGCTTTCTTTGTCCCCAAGACCGTCACCCTGGTGTTTGGGCTAGTTTGCCTCCCAAAGACTCCTACTCTCCACACCAGGCTCCCCCGGTGCCTCTGACCTTCTTCCCCCCAAACCAGGGTCCCCCATTTCCTCCCATGCCAGCATCCCCCACTTACACTCTGTGTGCCTTCTCCCCCCTCCTCCATTCTCCCCCACACCAGGGACCTCTTGTGCTTCCCATTTTCCCCTCCCCCCATATAAGGATCCATTCGCCCCCCCCCATGCCAAGGGGTCTCTGAGCTCCCCACTCCCCTGTATCATATGGGGCAGCTGTTCCCTTTCTCCTCCTTCGGTCCCTGCAAGCCCATGGCTGACAGCTGCATTTAAGACTTGGGCATTCCGTGTGTTACCCTGGCAGCCACGACTGCAAAGGACTCCCCCGATGGATTCCTGGCGGGGCAGACCCTGGGGCGGACACACCAGCAGGGACGGAGGCCGATGTCACTGGATAAGCCCCACCTAAGGTCCAGATAATGCCACTGGCCCCGTTTGGAGATCTACGGATGAAATCTCTCCAGGTGTCCTGGGCATGAACCCTCTGGGGAGATCCCCCTCCCTCTGCAATCCATAGAGTGACACCCACCGGGGCACCGGGCACATAGGCTGGCCATGCGCTGCCCTGAGGCCAGGCCCCCGGTGGTGCCCAGGTCTCTGCCTTGGCCGGCTGGGGCTGGCTGACCTGCCTGCTACAGGGATTCAGAGTGGCTGGTGCGGGGGCCACACACCCAGAGCGTGGGGGCTGGGAGTACGGGTGCAGGACATATCAGGGCTGGCCCAGCGGCTGGAGCAGTAGGGCCGTGAGCACAGCTGCACACCACACCAGGGCTGGCTGCAGTGCAGTGGCCCGGCACACCAAGCTGGCAATGCTACCTGGCTGCCTGGAGCACCAGGCTGGAGCCTTGCCCCTGGCTACCCAGTGCTGGGGCCAGTGCCACGGTGGGGGGTGCTATGGGCGCCTATGGGGAGTGAAAGAGAAAGCAGAAGGGGAGGGGCGTGGCTTTGGGCACAAGGGGAGGAGCCAGGAGCTAGCCTCCTCCAATGGCTGGGTCACCGACTCCCCGTGCACTCACCTCCACAGCCCTGGGTGTGCATTGGCTTGTTTGTCGTGTGTGCGTGTGTGTGGGGGGGGGGAGGGGGTCACTTTACTTCCACAGCCCTGGGTGTGTATTGGCTTGTTTGTCGTGTGTGCGTGTATGTGTGTGTGTGGGGGGGGAGGGGGTCACTTTACTTCCACAGCCCTGGGTGTGCATTGGCTTGTTTGTCGTGTGTGCGTGTATGTGTGTGTGTGGGGGGGGGGAGGGGGTCACTTTACTTCCACAGCCCTGGGTGTGTATTGGCTTGTTTGTCGTGTGTGCGTGTGAGTCATTCTAACAGGACCGTTTCCCTGGTACCAGGTTGTTTGTGTCCCGCCCTGTCGCAACCCAAATCATCTGCACTACTCTCTAGAAGCTGTGGCTGGGCCACGGCCCTTTGTACGCAGCACCCCTGGATGTGGCGGCAGGTTTCGGCCCTGTTGCATCATGCATCAAAACCTGCAACCAAACCGCTGGGATTCCCCACGGGCACCTAATTCCCATTGGCGGTGCAGGGGGAGTCAGGCACCCGCTGCTCATGCTGCCATTGAACCAGTCCCCTTTGGTGGACCCAGGGGCTGGGTGTAACAGACGCAGGGAGGCTGCCCGAGGCTGCAGAGAGCCTGAGCCTCTTCCACTGCGGCTTCACATGAATGCGTTTCCCTTTGCCAAACCCATGCGTTAAGCCCGGCTGTGCTGAGGGTCCCTCCACCCCGCTGTGAGATGCAGCCCAAGAAAGTCTCCCACCTGGCTTTGCCTTCGCTGACCCCTGTGGCTGTAGCTGAGGCTGGGAGGGCTGCTGGCAGGGGTTGACGTTCACGTAATCTCGCTCGTCCTCCTCAAAACTGTCCATGGAACCTAGAGGCGGAGACGGGCTTTCTAGAGCAGCCATGGAGCAGGTCCATTGTCTGCCCTGGATCACAAGGGTTACAAACTCCCACTCCTCCCCAGGCCTGGATGCTGGCGCCGGCCACTTCCCAGCCCGGCTTTGGCATCCAGTCTCCTGATGCAGCTGCACGGCTGGAGCGTCCGGGAGCCCCAGCCCAGGACCCCGAACTAAACGGAGGATCCTGCCCCAAAGAGCTTCAAGTCTCAGTCACTCAAATGCTCACAATCCAGAGTCGACCACCGATTGTTGGGCGGGGCTGAGAGAGTGGCTGCAGCTGCAGGGATATTTGTGGGGATCACCAGCTAAATCCTCCTTCTCAGGGCTGAACAATTGCTCTAACGATTTACTTCCCCTCCCCCCAACCAAACCCTTCGCCGGTGCTGTCTGGAGCTTGTCATTCTAGTTGCATGAAACAGGTATTGATCTACCCATGCCCAGCCACTCTGTCCGTCTGTCCGTCCACATGCACGCTCTCTAGCTAGCTCGCTATAAGCAGGGTCTGAATGAGCCACCACTGGCATCTAGTGATGAACTAGGGGAAAGGCGGAAGGAACAGGCTGCGTTTGCATAGACATGCCTGCTCTCCGGGAGCGCTCTGCTCTCACACCATTTCACTTCTGGCTGGTGCCGGGTTGCTTTTCACTTTACTGTGGAGTGCAGGGATAATGACAGAGTTCTTCTCCTTACTGTATGAATGAAGGGCAGCAGGACTGTCCTTAGCCTGGCCTGGGCGGGCTCACCCTAAGCTGAACCTCATTTGCTAGGTGTGGGGTAGAGATGACCAAACCTTGTGAAGGGGGGTAGGAGCTGGAAGCTCTCTAGGGTTCAGAGCAGTGGCAGGCAGCCTGTGGTTTATAGGGAGTTTACTATGGTCCACCGGCCAAGCCTCTACAAATTCTCTGGGCTGCCTCAGAGCAGCGGTTCTCACACTTCCTGGCTCTGTGCCCGTTGGAGAACAAAAATATCCCTGAGCAGGATGGGGGGAGGGGAGCCTGAGCCCCACAGATCTGGGCTAAAGCCCTCACACTCCCACCCTGGGCCCCAGTGAATCTAATGCTGACCCCGGCAACCCCGTTAAAATGGGATTGTGACCCCCTTTGGGGCCCTACCTAGTTTTTTCTCATGACCCAGTTGAAGAAAATAGGTGCCGTGACCCAACAGAATTTGACTAGTGTGGGCTCCGGGTCAGGGCTGAGGACAGAGCTTTGAGGTAGGGCAGGGGGCTCTGGTTTTGGTGGGGGGGTCAGGCTGGAGCGGGAGGGGTTTACCTCAAGCGGTTTCCGGTCAGTGATGCAGTAGCCCGGCTCAGGAAGCTGCCATGCTGCCCACAGAAGCGGCCCGCAGCAGGTTCCCAGCCGGTGGGAGTGCAGGGCTAGTGCTCGGGGCAGGGCAGGGCAGGGCAGTGCATGGAGCGCTGTGCGCTCTCCCCCTCCACACCCCGCCTGTGGCCGGCTGCTTCTGGGGCGCAGTGCAGTCTGAGGGGCCAGGCCAGGCAGGGAGCTGCCTTAGTGCCCCGCGGGTCCCCCACCCGTCATTCCCCACCCGTCCCAGGGCGCGACCCGTCCTTTGGGAACGGCTGCCTTCGCGGGAAGAGCTAGAAGTTACCTGGCCTCTTGTGAGACATCTTGGTCAGAGGCAGCTCCATGGAGTAGTGCTGGTACCCGCAGCGACTGACCGCTCTGCATCGCGCTGGGAAGCAGCTTCCTCCCACGTGGTGGCGTTGCCACCACGGGCTTGCAACACACCACAACCTCTTCCTCTGCTTCAGACGTCTCCCACCCTTAACCCCTTCCCTGCCATGAGTCGGTGCCGGCCCTATAAAATGCTGGCTGGTGGCGGGGGGAGCCGTTGAACCCCCCTGGGGTCGAGACGCCCTTCTTGCAGGAGACAAGGGGAATTGTTAGGTGAGGCGGCGACATCACCCACAAGCGGAAATCATGTGCGCTTGGAGGGGGCAGCCCAGCATCCCCCCAAGAGAACAGCACTTCTCAGATTTAGGGGCTGCTGCAGCCCAGATCCCACCAAGCTCAGGGCCTGAGAGCACCAGTTACTGCCCAGCCCTCCACTGAGATCAGGGCCTCGTGTGCACATCCCCAGGCAGGGCCGGTCCTTGTCCCTCCTTCACAGGGCCACTGGAGACCAGGCAGATAAAGTGACCAGTCAAGTGACAATGCGCAGAACTGGGAACGGAACTTTTAGGCCCTGCTGTAAGCACAAAGCCAGCCAGATCCCTGAGCATTGCGTCTCCTCGCTGCAGCACGGCACCAGGGGCCGGGGAAGTGTGTGCGTTTGGGGGGGGGGGGGGCATGTGCTGGAGCAAACAAGGCACTTCTGGAGCCTCCCTTAGTTGTGGGGACTGGCTGTGACTCTCAGTAATTGGGGAAGTGCCTGGGGTCATGGAGAAGTGCTGAGATAAAATGAAGAATTTCCTCTTCCTCAGACACTCCCTTGGTGCTTTCTTATTAACTCTGGGATCTTGGCCTGGGGGGGGGGGGGGGGGAGAAGGGGAAGGTGGCTGTCAGGCTCTCTCAAGCAGTTCACACACAGGGCAGACCTCTCAGAGCTCTGGTCTGCTCTCTAATTAGCTTTCACCAAGTCAGTAACAACTGCTTCAAAGAGACTTTAACTCCAGACTTCAAGGAGAAGCTTCAGAATTGTCATTCATGCTTAAATTTGACAGTTTATGTATGGGTCTAAACAAAGACTCTAATTATCTCACCCATTACAAAGATAGATTCCCCAGTTATCACCCCTAATGTCATTATCTCACAGAAATTTCCCCTATTATCTATGTCGTTACCTCACAGACACTAACTTCCCCTCACGCCCACTCTGTTCTAAAATTTGATTTGTCAATTTCACATGCGTTTATTTTTTGGATTGTATCACTTTGGTATATATGGTTGAGCTGAGTTTCTTCCACATATTGATCTGAGGAAGTGGGTCTGGCCCACGAAAGCTCATCACCTAATAAACCATCTTGTTAGTCTTTAAAGTGCTACATAGTCCTGTTTTTTGTTTCAGTAACAACTGTGAACTCCTGGGTCAATAGACCAGTGTTACCATGCAGTCCCAGTCTCCCGTCTGACCTGCCACTGGTGGTGCAAGCGACATCTCCTCCCTACCAACATCACACCACATTCAGGTTGTTTCCAGGCCCAGGACACCAGCCACCTACCCCAGAGCCATCGGCACCTAGGTCCTGCATCAGAGTGGTGCCTGCAGGCAGCCCTGGCTAAGGGGTTAGTAACTAGGGGAAGGGTCCAGGTAAAGCAAGCAAACACCTGTGAGCAGGGCTGGTGGGAGAGTGGGGCTCAAAAGGGGCAGTTGTTGCAGGGCCTGGACTTAGAGCGTGGAGATGCTGTCTCAGGCTAGCCGAGGGCTGTGGCTGTCCCCACACCGGACAGACAGTTCTCAGGGGTGCCCCGCTTGCAAAGCAGTCCTGGCTTGGAGTGCCTGGAGTACCCACTCTCGGCACATCACAGCACTCGGCCATCAGCCTGGCTGCACTTGCCGCAGGCTGCCATCTGGGGAGAGGGGGCAATTGGGGGGCTGCAGGAGAGCTTCCACCCCCAGAAGCCCGCAGAGCCAGCCCAGTCCTTCCCATCGGGGGCGTGTACCCCATTCCTCCCTCACCTCCTTCCACTTACCCTTCCCTAGCCCCTCTTCTTGATGTACAAAATAAAGGACAATTGTGTTCAAAAATGGAATCTGTCTTTATTGAACAAAACTGGGGGAGACTGGGAAAAGGAGGTGGGAGAGGGGAAGAGAGAGGGTGGGAGAGGGGAGGGCAACTACAATGATCAGGGGTTGGGAACAGGTCCCATATGAAGAGAGGCTAAAGAGACTGGGACTTTTCAGCTTAGAAAAGAGGAGACAGAGGGGGGACAGGATAGAGGTCTCTAAAAGCAGGAGTTGGGTGGAGAGGGTGCATAAAGAAAAGTTCTTCATTAGTTCCCATAAAGAAGGACTAGAGGACACCAAAGGAAAGGAATGGGTATCAGGCTTCAAACTAGTAACAGAAAGTTGTTCTTCACAAAGCAAAGAGTCAACCTGTGGAACTCCTTGCTGCAGGAGGCTGTGAAGGCTAGAACTAGAACAGAGTTTAAAGGGACGTGAGATCAAGTCATGGAGTTTGGGTCCATGGAGTGCTATTAGCCAGGGGGTAGGAGTGGTGTCCCTGCCCAAGGTTTGTGGAAGGCTGGAGAGGGATGGCATGAGACAAATGGCTTGGTCACTGTCTTTGGTCCATCCCCTCCAGGGTCCCTAGGGTTGGCCGCTGTCAGCAGACAGGCTACTGGGCTAGATGGACCTTTGGTCTGACCCAGTATGGCCATTCTAAGCTCAGGGCTCAGGGTCGGGGGTCTCAGTGGACCACTTTGATTTTCATGCACACCTGCTCCTGGGTGGCCAGGCTGGCAGCTCTCCTGCCCTAGCCAGCCACTTTCCTGTGCCTAGTGCGGAGGTTGTGGACGAGGTCCACGATGTTCGCACTAGCCCAGGCGGGTGCCCGCCTCTTGCAGTCCCGGGAAAGCTCCCAGGAGCCACCAGCCTGGTCCCGGGAAGAGGGGGAGGGCTGGGGGGCATCGGGTGGGTGGCTCGATCCGTGCCAGGTGCAGGGTCTGCTGGCTGGGTGCTGGCAGGCTTGCACCTGGCACAGGCATTGTATCCAGCCCGTGCCCCTTTAAGGGGTCCGGGGCCAGGAGGGGGGCAGTAGAGTTTCCCTGGTGTTGGCCAGAGTGGCCTCCAGGGAAACCTGGGGAGGGCTAGCCTCCCACTAGTTCGAATTAAGGGGCTACACAGCCCTTAATTCGAACTAATAAGTTTGAACTAGGCTTAATCCTTGTGGAATGAGGATTACTTAGTTCAAACTAAGGTCTCCGTTAGTTCGAATTTAGTAGCGCCTATGAAAGTTAGTTCGTTAGTGTAGCGCCTATGAAAGTTAGTTCGAACTAACGTCTGTTAGTTCGAACTAACTTTGTAGTGTAGACATACCCTTAAAGAGTTCATGATTCTAAAGAATGGTGGAAGGGAGAATAGCAAAATAGAGACAATGGATTTCAGAGAAGCAGATTTTGGTAACCTCAGAGAGCTGGTAGGTAAGGTCCCATGGGAAGCAAAACTAAAGGGAAAAATAACTGAAGGGAGTTGGCAGTTTTTCAAAGGGACATTATTAAAGGCCCAAAAGCAAGCTATTCCGCTGTGTAGGAAAGATAGAAAGAATGGCAAAATACCGCCTTGGCTTAACCAGAAGATCTTGCATCATCTAAAAATCAAAAAGGAGTCATAATAAAAAGTGGAAAGTAGGACAAATTACAAAGGATGAATATAATCAAACAATACAGGTCTGCAGGGGCAAGATTAGAAAGGCAAAGGCACAAAATGAGCTCAAACTAGCTACAGACATAAAGGGAAACAAGAAGACATTCTATAAATATATTAAAAGCAAGAGGAAGACCAAGGACAGTGTGACGGGGCCCCACAACCCTGCACTAAAACCCCTGCAGCAAAAGCCCTATTCGGGCGGCAGGGAAGCGCGCACCAGTGTTGTGTTGGGTGTGCCCGCGCCGCGGACCAGCTGACAGCCTCAGGCGCGGCGGCTGCAGCATGGACGCTGCGGGAGGGGTGGATCTAGCTGGTGACGTCAGGATGATGTCCCCCTCCGGCTCCAGGTGCAGTGGGAGTTTTAAATGCTGCCCCGGGCTGTGAGAGGAGGGGAGGGGTGTGGAGGAAGACAAACGGTGGGGATTGGAGCCGGCGAGGGCAAGCACCAGCAGCTGCGGAAGGCAAGACATCACGGACACCCGTGGAGCAATGGGGTCCAGAAGGTCATCTGGAGCGACGAGCGGCTGGCCCACAGAGGGCTGGGTAAGAGGCAGCAGGGGAAGGAAATGGAACGGAGAGGAACTAGCCCAGGGAAGGGCCATGTCAAAACTCCGCAGATTGGCAGGTTTCGGCAGGACACCCCTGTCAGGAGGACCCGGACCAAAACCGGTCCGTGTCCTTCAGGGCCCTGGGCTGGGGCCCGGAAGTGAGGGTGGGCCCGGGCCCCCCTCTCCTCTCTCTACCCTTCCCCCCCCTCTCGGACCAGCTACAAAAGAAACTCCCAGGGAAGCAACCAAAGGGCGTTTTAGACTTGTGCCGCCGGGAACAGGCAGGAAAAGCACGTCATAGGGAGAAACGATAAGGGCGTGGAACAAGGGGGCACCAGACTATTCCGCCCACACTCGGATGCCCCGAACTATCCCCGGAAGGGGTAAAGCCCAGGCTGTGTGGGCACTGTCGGAGGACAGTGGCCTGAATAGAATAGTGCCACCGCTGTCAAAGTCAATTCCCCCAAAACCGATGACGGGCAGTGCTATAGGGGGAGTCAGAATCCCTACAGACAGGATAGGTCCAATGCCCAGTGAGGAGAGAGAAACCATAACAGGAAACTTGGAAATGGCAGAGGTGCTTAATGACTTCTTTGTTTCGGTCTTCACCAAGAAGTCTGATGATGAAGGAATACCTAACATAGTGAATGCTAGTGGGAAGGAGGTAGGTTTAAAAGATAAATAAAAAAAGAACAAGTTAAAAATCACTTAGAAAAATTAGATGTCTGCAAGTCACCAGGCCTGATGAAATGCATCCTAGAATACTCAAGGAGTTGATAGAGGAGGTATCCGAGCCTTTAGCTATCATCTTTGAAAAATCATGAAAGACAGGAGAGATTCCAGAAGACTGGAAAAGGGCAAATATAGTGCCCATCTATAAAAAGGGAAGTAAGAACAATTCAGGAAACTACAGACCAGTTAGTTTAACTTCTGTGCCAGGAAAGATAATGGAACAAGTAATTAAGGAATTAATCTGCAAACACCTGGAAGATAATAAAGTGAGAGGTAACAGCCAGCATGGATTTGTAAAAAACAAATCATGTCATACCAATCTGATAGCTGTCTTTGATAGGGTAACGAGCCTTATAGATAAGGGAGAAGTGGTGGGTGTGGCATACCTAGACTTTAAAAGGCATTTGATACGGTCTCACGTGATATTTTTACCAATAAACTACGCAAATACAACTTACATGGGGCTACTATAAGGTGGGTGCATAACTGGCTGGATAACCATTCTCAAAGAGTAGTTATTGACGGTTCACAATCCTGCTGGAAGGGTATAACAAGTGGGGTTCTGCAGGGGTCTGTTTTGGGACCCATTCTGTTCAATATCTTCATCAACTATTTAGATGTTGGCAGAGAGAGAACGCTCATTAAGTTTGCAGATGATATCAAGCTGGGAGAGGTCGCATCTGCTTTGGAGGATAGGGTCATAATTCAAAATGATCATCAAAATGATCAGCTGCTAGAAGTGGGCCATCCTCCCTGATTGAAATTACCTTGATATCTCTAGCCTGATTCTTGCCTGCGTATTTATACTTGCCTCTGGAAATTTCCACTACATGCATCTGACGAAGTGGGTCTTTGCCCACGAAAGCTTATGCTCCAATACATCTGTTAGTCAAAAAGGTGCTACAGGACTCCTTTTCGCTTTTGCAGATCCAGACTAACACAGCTACCCCTCTGGTACATGTTCCCCTTGTTCACATGCATAATTTCCCTTTACAGAAACCAAGTTGACTTTTCCTCAACAAATTAATTTCATCTACATGTCTGACAATTTTATTCTTTACTATAGTTTCAACTAATTTGCCCGGTACTGATGTTAGACTTACTGGTCTGTAATTGCCAAGATCATCTCTAGAGCCCTTTTTAAATATTGGTGTCACATTAGCTATCTTCCAGTCATGAGGCACACAAGCTGATTTAAAGGACAGGTTACAAACCACAGTTGTTAGTTTCACAATTTCCCATTTGAGTTCTTTCAGAACTCTTGGATGAATGCCATCTGGTCCCGGGGACTTATTACTGTTCAGTTTATCAATTTTTTCCAAAGCCTCCTCTAATGACACCTCGATCTGAGACAATTTCTCAGATTTGTCACCTGCAAAGAATGGCTCAGTTTGGGAATTTCCCTCACATCCTCAGCTGTGAAGACCAAAGCAAAGAATTTATTTAGCTTCTCCACAATAACCTTATCATCTTTGAGTGCTCCTTTAGCATCTCGATCATCGTTTAGCAGGCTTCCTGTTTCTGGTGTACTTAAAAACATTTTGCTTTTACTTTTTGAGTTTTTGATTAGCTCTTCTTCAAACTCCTTTTTGGCTTTCCTTATTATATTTTTACACTTAATTTGTCAGACTGATCATATTTTGTAGCTACAGAGCTTTGGGCAGCAACTTTCCTGGAAATATGTACTGAGCTGGACCCTACACTGTGTTGCAAGGACACCCGAATGAGAGCTGCTCTCTGGGTAGGGAAGCGTGTTGCCATTGCTTTGTTGGAGCTGGCAATTCCTGGTGGACATTGCTCGGTCACAAATCAATCCGGAGTGGGGAAGTCTACCATCGGGGCAGCACTTCTGCAAGTGTGCTGCCCGACAATAAAGCGCATTTTGCTGCAGAAAACGATGGCTCTGGGAAATGTGGCTGGCTTTGCTGACGTGGGCTTTCCAAATGGTGGGGGGGATGACAATGGATGGCACACATACTCCCACTCTGGTGCCACCCCACCTAGTCTCTGAGCACATCAAAGGTAAGGGTACTTCTCCATGGCACTTCAAGAGCTTCTGGATCATGGTGCATGTTTCACAGACAGAAATGGGGGGTGGTCTGGAAAGGTACATGATGCACACGCATGTTCAGGAACAGTGGCCTGTACAGGAAGCTGCAGGTTGGCACTTTCTTTCCAGACCAGAAATGTACAGTGGGGGATGTGGAAATGCCCATAGTCTTTGGGGACACAGCCTACCCCTTGTAGCCCTGGCTCATGAAGCCTGACCGGGGCAGCTGAACAGCAATAAGTAGGGTTGCTGGTGTCTGGTTTTCACCCAGACTGTCCATTATTCGGGTCCCCTGTCCAGTAAAAAAAACCCAGAAAATACCGGACATGTGAAATGTCCGTTTTTTCCTGTTTCCCTCAGACAGAAACCTGGGCTAGAACTTAGTTTCAAAGAAAAAAACCCACTTAACAAGTTCAGACATTATTTCCAAATCCACAAACAAGGAAAACAACAAATCCTGACGGACTATCTAAACTTTTCCCTACTTACACATTTTATGAAGTCCGTTCCTGGAGAGAGAAGTGTCTCCCATCTCCCTCAGTCTTGGAAGAAACTGCTCTGTCTCTCAAACACAGAAGAGAGAGAAAAACCCCTTTCTCCCATTTTGAAATGCCTACCTGCAGTGTTATTGGCTGACCACTGGATACCTGGATAGGTACAGGAGACATTAGTTAACCCTTTATTCACCAGTACTCCTGATTATGATCATCCCAGAACCCACACTCCCTCCTGCACCCCAATCTCCAGCCAGGAGCTCCTCCTGCACCCAAACTCCATCCTAAACCCCACGCCCCCTCCTGCACCCCAGTCCCCTGCCAAGAGCTCCCCCCGCACTGAAACGCCATCCCAGACCCCACACCCGCTCCATTAATATCATAGAAAAGTGTGACCATTTACCAAAATTCTTTGTGTGGCCCTCCTGTGAAAATTATTGCCCACCCCTGTTCTAAGGGCAGGAGGGACCATTGTGATTGGCCAGTTTGAATAGCCCAGAGCAAAACAGCCATGCTTGATTTTAAAATGGCCAGAGATGGGGAATCAACCACAGGCCCTGGGTCGGTTGTTCATATATATACATACAAAGTCACCCCTGTTTGATCAGTTACATAAATTAAGCTCCTTCACTGCAAACAAACCTAGTCTCTCCTGTCCCAGTGGCTGCTGTCACAGGCAACGTGTGTGTGTGTGTGGGGGGGGGGGGGTGTCAATCATGTGGGATCATGAATCCCCTGTCCCCAATTTCTGCACTCCTCTCTGTTTTATTTCCAAACGGAAAGCAGACAAGTGGCAATGTTTACTAGACAGCAATAGTTTTGCAATGACTCCATAATCCACAAGTTCTGCCTTTGTGCTTGATGACAGTCATGGGTGTTGCAGAATTGGAGAAGCAACAGCTGAGAACAGCCACCACATAATAATCTCTTTGCTAACTCAGAAGGGCTCCTCACGGTTCACAGTCAAGTGTCTTTTCCAGGTCATCTCTAAAGGGAAGAACCAGCCCCAGTCTCTTAGGGTATGTCTACACTACAGCACTAATTCGAACTAACTTAATTCGATTTAGTTAATTGGAACTAAGCTAATTCAAATTAGTGCATCTAGACCTAAAAACTAATTTGAATTAGCGTTTTGCTAATTCGAAATAGCATGTCCACATTGAGTGGACCCTGAACCGAAGTTAAGGCTGGCCAGAACCAGTGCCGGCAGGGCATCAGGTTAGGACTTAGAGTGTGGAGCTGCTGCCTCAGGCTAGCCGAGGGCTGTGCTTAAAGAGACCCGACCCCCACCCCGGACAGACAGTTCTCTGGGTTCCCCGCTTGCTTGTCTAACTCAATGAGGGACAGAAAAGCAGTCCTGTCTTGGAGTGCCCTGAGTGCCCACACTCGGCACATCACAGCACTCGCCCATCAGCCCAGCTGCACTTTCCGCAGGCTGCCATCCGGGGGGAACAATCGGAGGACTGTCAGGATCCAGGAGGCCCTGCAGGAGGGCTTCCACCCCGAGGAGCCCGCAGAGCCACCCCAGTCCTCCCCATCGGGGGCTTGTGCGCCATAACTCCCTCACCTCCTTCCACTTACCCCTCCCTAGCCCCCCTTCCTGATGTAAAAAATAAAGGACACGTGTGTTCAAAAATAGAAACTCTCTTTATTTAACAAAACTGGGGGGGGGAGATTAACCTCTGGGGAGACTGGGAAAAGGAGGTGGGAGAGGGGAAGAGAGAGGGTGGGAAAGGGGAGGGGGAAACCTGGGAGGAGGGAGCTGGAAGGAGGAAGCCAGGGGAAGAAGGAGGAGGGGAAGTATAAAACTATGGTACGCCATATCTTCAGTACTGTGTACAGATGTGGTCTCCTCACCGCAAAAAAGGTATTTTGGCCTTGGAAAGGGTTCAGAAAAGGGCAACTAAAATGATCAGGGGTTTGGAACAGATCCCATATGAAGAGAGGCTAAAGAGACTGGGACTTTTCAGCTTAGAAAAGAGGAGACTGAGGGAGGATATGATAGAGGTCTATAAAATCATGAGTGGTGTGGAGAGGGTGAATAAAGAAAAGTTCTTCATTAGTTCCCATAATATAAGGACTAGAGGACACCAAATGAAATTGATGGGCAGCAGGTTTAAAACTAATAAGCGAAAGTTCTTCTTCACACAGCACATAGTCAACCTGTGGAACTCCTTGCCAGAGGAGGCTGTGAAGGCTAGAACTATAACAGAGTTTAAAGAGAAGTTAGATAAATTCATGGAGGTTGGGTCCATGGAGTGCTATTAGCCAGGGGGTAGGAACGGTGTCCCTGGCCTCTGTTTGTGGAAGGCTGGAGATGGATGGCACGAGACAAATCGCTTGGTCATTGTCTTCGATCCATCCCTTCCGGGGTACCTGGTGCTGGCCACTGTTGGCAGACAGGCTACTGGGCTAAATGGACTTTTGGTCTGACCCAGTACGGCCATTCTTATGTTCTAAGCTCAGGGCTCAGGGTTGGGGGTCTCACTGGACCAACTTGATTTTCATGCAAACCTGCTCCTGGGTTCGCATGTGGCCTTTGGTGGCCAGGCTGGCAGCTATACTGCCCTAGATGGCTGCATTCTTGTGCCTAGTGCGGAGATCGTGGACCTTAGAGGCCTCCCCCCAAATCTCGATGAGGTCCACGATCGCCGCACTAGATCAGGCGTGCGCCCGCCTCTTGTGGCCCCAGGCAGGCTCCTGGGAGCTGCCAGCCTGGTCCTGGGAAGAGGTGGAGGGCTGGGTGGCAGCAGGTGGCTCATGCTGTGCCAGGTGCAGGGTCTGCTTGCTGGGTGCTGGCAGGCTTGCAACTGGCACAAGCACTGTAGCCAGACCGTGCCCCTTTAAGGGCTCAGGGGCTGGGAGTGGGGGCAGAAGAGTTTCCCTGGTTTGGCCCAGAATGGCCACCAGGGCAACCTGGGAAGGGCTAGCCTCTAACTAGTTCGAATTAAGTGGCTACACAGCCCTTAATTCAAACTACTTAATTCGAACTAGGCATTACTGCTCGTAGAATGAGGTTTACTTAGTTCGAATTAAGCGCTCCGCTAGTTCGATTTAAATTTGAACTAGCGGTTTGTATGTGTAGCCCCTATTAAAGTTAATTCGAACTAACAGCTGTTAGTTCGAATTAACTTTGTAGTGTAGACATACCCTTAAACCGAACTATTGACCCCATTCCCTCCCACAGCTGAGAGCCCAGAAGTCATGTTTTCAAATTTGTGTGATCTAACCACTAGTATCCACTCCCATCCAAGAGCTAGACACTGAATCCTAGAGTCCTGGGCCCCTCCCATGTGTTAACTACTGAACCCCACTCCTCTCCCAGAACTGGGGCCTAAATCCCAGAGCCCTGGCTCCACTCCCATGTGTTAATCACAGTGCATGCTACTACACCCCTGACGGGTGTATAGGGCAAGAGAGAAATCAATTTTCCAATATTTTTATTCTTAAAGCAAGTTTGGTTTTTAAAAAGCCACAGCTGTGTAGCTGACTCAAGGTGTAACAATGTAGCTGAGCCATGATGTAACTGACAAACAGTGTAGGTAGGTGACACATGGCCAGTGACACATGTGGGGCTCCCTCCATGGGGACACATGGAGAAACTGACACACAATGTGTAATAGGCAGAGTTTTGCTGTTGCAGCCAGGAGAGATGCGCATTCCTCTGGCCCCTAGGGACTTCCCCAGGCTAAGGGTGCCCCTTTAACAAAGCCCCTGTGTTCTGGGTCAGCTCTTCACTGCACACTGTTGTTCCTCCCTTATGCTCCCCCAACTGGAGCCATGGCGCTGTGAGCACTGGAAGCTCTGTTCCTGCACTTCCTCCACCTGGAAGCTTGACACCCACAACTCCTCCCATGGACATAAACGAAGTAGAGGGAACACTGCACACATGGTGCAGATGACACACAGATTGTAGCTGACATACAAGTTGTAGCTGACACATGCTGTAGGTGACACACAAGTTGTAGCTGACACATGCTGTAGGTGACACACAAGGTGTAGCTGACAAAGTGTAGGTGACACACAGGGTATAGGTGACACACAGTAACTGATTCATAAAGTGTAGCTGACACATAAAGTGTAAATAACACACAATTTGTAGGTGACACACAGTACTTATGACACCCATGCAGGTGACACACAAGGGGTAGCTGACACACATGATGCAGGTGACACACAAGGTGTAGGTAACAAACAGGGTCTAGGTGATACACAGTGCAGATGACACACCTGGTGTAGCTCTCACACAAGCTGTAGCAGAAACTCAAGGTGCAGCTGATACACACTGTAGGAGACACAGAGTTCAAGTGACACACTGGTTATAGTTCTCACAGTGCAGTACAGTTCTCAAGTGACACACATAGTGCAGGTCACACACAGGGTACAGGTGACACTGTAGCTAACACACAAGGTGTAGCTGACACACAAGGGGTAGGTGATGCATAAAGTGTGGCTGACACACACACATGGCTGGTGACACACATGCTGTAGGTGACACACCCACTGTAGGTGACATATAAAGTGTAGCTGATATACACTGTGGGTAACAGTGCAGGTGACACACTGAAGTTGACACACACACAAGGTGTAGCTGACACACAGGCTGTAGGTGACACACACACACGGTGTAGCTGACACACAGGCTGTGGGTGACACATGGTGTAGCTGACACACAGGCTGTAGGTGACACACACACACACGGTGTAGCTGACACACAGGCTGTGGGTGACACACATGGTGTAGCTGACACACAGGCTGTGGGTGACACACACACACACATGGTGTAGCTGACACACAGGCTGTAGGTGACACACACATGGTGTAGCTGACACACACATGGTGTAGGTGACACACACACGGTGTAGCTGACACACAGGCTGTGGGTGACACACACACGGTGTAGGTGACACACACACGGTGTAGCTGACACACAGGCTATAGGTGACACACACGGTGTAGCTGACACACAGGCTGTAGGACACACACGGTGTAGCTGACACACAGGCTGTAGGACACACACACACGGTGTAGCTGACACACAGGCTGTGGGTGACACACATGGTGTAGCTGACACACAGGCTGTGGGTGACATACACACACACGGTGTAGCTGACACACAGGCTGTAGGTGACACACACATGGTGTAGCTGACACACACATGGTGTAGGTGACACACACACGGTGTAGCTGACACACAGGCTGTGGGTGACACACACGGTGTAGCTGACACACAGGCTGTAGGTGACACACACACACGGTGTAGCTGACACACAGGCTATAGGTGACACACACACACGGTGTAGCTGACACACAGGCTGTAGGACACACACACACACGGTGTAGCTGACACACAGGCTGTGGGTGACACACACACACGGTGTAGCTGACACACAGGCTGTGGGTGACACACACACACGGTGTAGCTGACACACAGGCTGTAGGTGACACACACATGGTGTAGGTGACACACAGGCTGTGGGTCGGTCACACACACACACACACACACACACGGTGTAGCTGACACACAGGCTGTGGGTGACACACACACACACACACACACACGAGGCGATGGCTGCCAGAGAGGACCGGGATTGGGTCCCTCAGCAGCTCCTCGAGCCACGCCCCCCGGCAGGAAGCCACCGCCCTTAGGCCACGCCTCCACGGATAGTCCCGCCTGCTTCCTGGTGCCTGGCTGCCCTCTAGGCCACGCCTCTCCCCCATCTGCTCACCCTGTTCCTACGTCACCGCTGCCCCTCCCTCACCGAGTCCCGGTTGCTGTAGTGACCAGGCCCCGCCTCCCTGCGGCCTTTTCCGTTGGCCTACAGTTGCGGCGCGTTCCTTTGCAGCAGCGGCGGCCGTAAAGCGCGGAGCGGGCCGGGGACTGCGGCGGCTCCTTGGCTTCTTCTCGCTGCTGGGGAGAAGCGCCCCGCCCCCTCCGCGCGTGAGTGACACGCCGGACCCTGGGTCGGGAGAGTAGGGGGCGGGGTCAGGGGTCACGGCAGGGGCGGGGCGGGGCGGGGCGGGGCGGCAGCCGCATCCGGTGAGCCCGGTGCTGGGCCCTGAGCCTGGCAAGGGCGTCGGCAGGGGGCGGAGGGGACACACATGGGGGGGGGTTGTGGGGGGTAAGGGGTCAGTGAGGTGGGGGGCAGGCACTGGGGTGGGTTTATTGTGGTGGATAAGAGGGAAGGTGGGGGACACATTGGGGGGGTTGTGGGCAAGCGGGCGGAGGGGTGGGGGGCACACTGGGGGGTTGTGGGTAAGGGGGCAGGGGGCACACTGGGGGGTTGTTGTGTTGGGTAAGGGGGCGGGGGCACACTGGGGGGTTGTTGTGGTGGGTAAGGGGGCAGGGGGCACACTGGGGGGTTGTGTTGGGTAAGGGGGCGGGGGCACACTGGGGGTTGTTGTGGTGGGTAAGGGGGCGGGGGCACACTGGGGGGTTGTTGTGTTGGGTAAGGGGGCAGGGGCACACACTGGGGTGCGTTTGTGGCACCTGTGGGTGGGGTGATGGAGTTGAGTCGCAGGGAGGTTTGTGTTTTAAGCACCATGAAGCAATGTGAGGCTCTCAGCAGCCTTCCAAGATTCTTGGCAACCGTATGAATAGTAGGACAGTCCCCCTGTGTCCCAGCTGCATCCAGACTCTAGCATTAACTTTTAGCTCCCCAAATTCAAATTCAGTTGGATTCTGGCTCCTTCATTTCTGGTGTTGCCCCACAGCCTCTGAGCCCAACCCTAAGCTTGGCTGCATCTCCGTGCTAGACTAGAAGCCCCCTGTGTTAGCAGCTGCCCCATCCCAGAGGTGATTGCATTGCCTCTCAGCACTGTACGAGGGATCCCTACTGGTATATTGTTTGTAAAGCATTCGGGAATGGAAGGTGCTATAGAAACATGATTTCTTTCTTTTATTTTAATTATTATGTGTAACCCAGTGACGCTTCACAGCCTGAGCTGTAGTCAGGACCCCAGAGTCCCAGGTGCTGCACTGATGCTTCAGGAAAGAGCGTCTCTATCCCACAGAATTGAAACTGCTTTTTTCTTTTAGGACAATGGATTCACGCTTCACTCGTGGGAAATCTGCCATCCTGGAGCGGTCTCTGACCCGACCAAAAATGGAGGTCAGCCTGAGCGCGTTCTCTCTGCTATTCTCAGAGATAGTGCAGTACTGTCAGAACCGGGTCTACTCAGTCTCCGAGCTCCAGAACAAACTCTCAGAGCTGGGCCAGCAGGTGGGAGCTCGCATCTTGGATGTGCTGGTCATGCGGGAGAAAAACGGCAAGCGGGAGACCAAGGTCATCAACATCCTCCTTTTCATCAAGGTGACGGTGTGGAAGGCCTTGTTCGGGAAGGAGGCGGACAAGCTGGAGCAGGCCAATGATGATGACAAGACCTACTACATCATCGAGAAAGAGCCACTGATCAACACCTTCATCTCGGTGCCCAAGGAGAACAGCACGCTCAACTGCGCCTCCTTCACAGCTGGCATCGTGGAGGCCATCCTCACCTACAGCGGCTTCCCCGCCAAGGTGACGGCCCACTGGCACAAGGGCACCACCCTCATGATCAAATTTGATGAGTCTGTCATAGCGCGAGACAAAGCTCTGGACGGCCGCTGAGTGCCCGGCGGGGGGAGCTGACGTGCTGCTCTTGTCCATGTGCACCGTGTAACTAAACGGACTGTACCGGAAGGGGTGGCATGGCTTGTCTGGGGCAGGCTGTCTGTAAATCAGAATGAACCTGTGTGAGGCAGAGGGGGCCTCAGCCCAGTTCCAGTGGAATGTGTCTCCCCATCATATTAATTGCCCCTTCCTTTCCCTCCCCCCATTCAATTCTTGGCTTCGGCCAAGGCTGACAACAGACATACATCTGCCCTGTAGTTGTCTTTTCCAGCTCTGGTGGGGATACACAGGCTAGGTGTGGCTGAGCTAACTCAATGTAGCGTGGTGGCTGAGACTAGTCACCCTGTAGGATCTCAGGCAGACTTGTGCTCAGGCAGCTAACTCGAGCTGCAGAACATGACCCCATCTGCGCTCCTAGGTAGGTACTCAGCTAGTCAGCCCTTGCTGCTGCTACTTCTGATATTCCAGCTTGAACAGAGCTAGTGTGTGCATTGCCCCCTGTGTGGGAACAACTCCCTGCTTTGTGTAGATGCACTCAGACTCTGAACTCACTCTGGCCTAACAGGTGGGCCTCTGCTTTGTGTAGAGCTGAAGTGTGTTGGTGGGGCAGCATGGGGAAGCTCATTTCCCATGTGCCCAACCCCCTACCCACAGAGCTGATGGGAATCAAGTCAGAAGGGCTGGCCCTGGGGCTGCAGCATCTCTGTGCTAGGCTGCTGCTTCTGCTCTGCCTCTTTCAGCAGTCACTGGTGTCTACTTTCTGTCCCCTTGTGTGTGTGAGGCTTAGTGTGGTTCTCAGTGGGACAGGTCTCCTCCCCCCAGAACCATTCACTCAACCAGCTGCAGGTGACTGGCAGCCAGGCAGCTCTAGCCAAGCCCTTCTGCCTTCTGGAGTGGATCCCTCCAGCGCAGGTTTGAGGCACATTGATGGGGAGGGACGGGGACAGAGTCGGTGTCAGAAGCTTCCTCTTCGGCTGCTCATGAAGTAGGCTCTGAGTGGATCGCTTAGTCTGAGGGTAAAAATGAGGCTTTTTGTGAGGCCCAAACCAAGCTTCTCCTGCCAAAGCGTAGCGTGCTTGCACACACTAACTGTGGCATGGACGTGCAGTGCCCTGTGACACTAGAAAGCAGGAGGGCTCTTTGCCATGCCAACCCAGACAGATTTAACATGCTGCTTGCCTGGAAGTGACCTGCCAGAGGGGAGAGGGATGTATTTGCTGCTGCTGCTGCTGCTGCTGCTGCTGCTGCTGCTGCTGGTGGTGGTGGTGGTGGTGGTTTACAGTGTATGAAGGAGATAGAAATGTGGGGGCATCTTACTCAAAAACTTGATGCTTTGTTTAATCTTACAGAACAGCTCAGAGATGATGTCTGGCAGCCCCTGCTCTTGCGAGAGGTGTGGCCCCCTAAACATTCACAGCAATGAGCTGATCTACCTTATTCCACCCCCCACAGGGCAAGCTTAATGACAGGGACGTGACCGGCTTGAAAATAAATCCCGCAAAAAAACGCTGTGTGTGATAGTTGCAAGCAACTCCTGAGATCACTCTGGTGGGAAGCCCTCAGCACATTCTTCCTTTCAGCTTCTGTCCTTTGCTGAGCTCTTCCATGCCATACGTTTCGCTGTTCTATTGTCAGGGTTGCTGAAAAAGGCATTGAAAGCAACAACTGAGAGGCAGGCTTTCCCTATCCTCGCTCCTTTTTTTTTTTTTTTTAATAAAGAAACTCAAGTTACAATGGAAATATTCAGGATATTACACAATGGGAGGGTCTATCAAAACCTGGAATTTCAAAATCCTCCCATTGACAGTGACCCCCTTTAACCAGAGAGTTGGATCCTTTGGATCTTTTCCAAGCTGATCATTTTTCCTAGTTAAATTAAAATGTTGTGTAGTTAACTGGCCTCTTTTCATTTCTCTCTGTCAGGTTGTTACCCCTCTGCCCCCCATCTCCATTGCAAGCTAATCACTCATCCCTTTGCATCCCATGGTTCACATTCAGAATGGTTGCATTCTGTGTGGTGCTGGTTTTATGGATCACTTTTCTATTGTACATGCTCTTAGGGAATAGGTGCTGTATATAATCTTGGGAAAGCCTCATCATACTTGTCTAACTCTGCAAATAAAATCCGTTTATACCCTGCCTGCATGTGCATGTCTCTTCAAAGCTTAAATCTCAAAGTAAGGTTTTATGCCAGGCACCATTAGGTACAGTACCCAGTGGGGTCACCCACTTGCAGATTGTATGGATTGCCTCTTGAAAGTGAGAGTGTCACATTAATATTTCCTTCTATTCTAGTTCTTATTCAGACCTTATCCCCAGATAACTGAGCACCTTCTGTTCATGACTGCATGCACTGACAGCTCCGGCCCGGCCACCTGCCTTCTCTGTACACATGCCATTGCTGTGAATTGCATACATGGACACTTCATGTTAGGGATTTAGCTGTATTTTGTACAGTGTGAACCTCTGTTACAGTGCCATTACCAACGTCCAGAGTCTGGAAAGCAGATCCTGCTGTTGTGTAGGCAGCCCAAGGAGCACCTCAGAGTCCATTGCCTGCAGTAGATTGGGGCTGCTTTGGGCTGGGCCTGGCTGGTGTACAGAGCTTGCCTTCACTGAAATTGACACTGCAGTCAATGCAGCAGTTTTGAAATAGGTTCTGCCTCTCATTGAGGTAGATAAATTATGTGGCTGGGTTTTTTATACCCGAGTGAGGTAACTTACGCAGTTTTTTAGACAAAGCCACAGTGAGAGACAGCACCTACCCCAGAAAGTTCAGGTGGAAGAGGACAGGGGAAAGGTAAGAGGGAGATGACTTTCCAAGGTGTCACAGCAGCTTGGCAGCAGAGCCTGGAGAAGGATTCTGATCACCTGATTCCTATCCCAGCTGCACAGTGGAGTTAGGAGGTAGTTAGCCACCTGCCCCAGGGTGTTCTGTTCAACCACAGAGAGGAGTGGATTGATCAGGCAGCATAAACTGCTTACAGCTTGGGTTTAGGCACCTAGGTTCTAGTTTCTGGCTTTGCCAATCCACAAAATGGCTGACCTGTGAGGTGCCGCAGCTCATTGGTGTCTTTACATTTTCAGTATAAAGGTTCCCCTGGCACTTGTGTTTCTACCTCTGGGCTGGTGCTTGCAGCCTCTAGCCTCCTGGTTGCTCGCTTCCTGCCCGTGCCCCATTCATAGACACATAAACTTTAAGGTCAGAAGGGACTATTATGATCATCTAGTCTGACCCCCTGCACAATGCAGGCCACAGAATCTCACCCACCCACTCCTGGAATAATCTTCTCACCTATATCTCAGACATTGAAGTTCTCAAATGATGGTTTGAAGACTCCAAGATGCAGAGAATCCTCCAGCAAGTGATCCGTGCCCCACGCTCCAGAGGAAGGCGAGGCTTCCCACTATGTTGCAGTTGAGGCCTGTGTTGTTAGGATGCTCACGTGCTGCCCGCTGTATTGGATCCCCCCCAAATCCACCTGTGGGAGGAAGTGGTGCTGCCCACTTACTCGCTGTGAGCCAGGGGTTAGTGCTTATCTGCACCATGGGAGGCCCTGGTTTGAGGCCCTGTACTCAGGGGAAATTTGAACAAGAGCCTGCTACCTCTCAGCAGTGTGAGCTACCCCCTGAGTGACAGGATAATCGAATGTGGGGCTCCCTCCATGGGGACTAAATCATGGAAGTGTGGCTGGAGCAGGGGGCCTGGCCCCTGGGCCTCCCCTCTCCCAGGTGGGTGTGTGAACCTCTGGACTCTTGTTGCGTTTAACCCCAGTGCAATCTGTGAGAGCAAGAGCCAGTGAAGGTGGCTGCCGTCTTGTGGTTGGGACACTCACCTGGGGGGCCAGACCCCTTCCTCCAGTAACTCTTTGATCAGTTAGCCTCAGCTTCAACAGGAGAGCCTGAGGGTCCCTCCCGACTGAGCAGCCCAGTGACTAGAGCAGGCGTTGTCCGAATGGATTCTCCCCTCTGCCAGGGAAGGGGAATAGAACGGGAGCTCCCTGGTCCCAGGTGTGTGCTCCAGCTGCTGGGCTGCTAGTTGGGTGTGAGCAGCAGCCTCTCTCTGGCTGGTTTTGGGTGAAGCAAGGTAGGGGCCAAACTCGTTCCCATGGGAACCTGCGGAGGTGCCCAAGCTGGCTGCATGCAGAGAGCTGGGGCCTCCCTGTAGTCTGGGCTTCATTGCCTACCTCAGGGTGTGTCTAGACTACAGAGTTTTGTCGACAAAAGTGGACTTTTGTGGACAAAACTATACCCGCGTCTACACTACCGCTGAGTTCTTTCGACATAACGTCGACAGAACTCAGCAGTTTTGTCAACGCTGGTAAACCTCATTTTACGAGGCATAACGCCTTCTGTCGACAGAAGGCGTTATTGAATGTAAACTGTCCTTGCGTCTACACTGCCATGTCGACAAAGCAGCTTGCTTTGTCGACAGAACTGAATGTAGTGTAGACGCTCTTTGTCGACAGAAGCTTTGTCGACAGTATCTGTCGACAAAACTTCTGTCGACAAAACTCTGTAGTCTAGACGTACCCTCAGGGAGGTGGGACTTAGGCCAAACTTGCATCTCCTTATTGGCTAGCATAGGTGGCTCCTGGCCATGTGCTTTGCATGCTATGCTGACCCCCAGCCTGCTCCCCCTTCCTTCCCTCCGCCCCCCCATCCCCGCTCAGCCTTGTACATGGCAGGGGATGCCTGTGACTTGCTAGCACCATGCTGCTCAGTGCCCAGGCCCCTTGTGGAGCTGAGCCAAAGTGCCACTTGAGTCTCTGCAAGGGCACTGGCCACAGGGGGACCTGAGCTGGCACTTGGGTGAGAATAACAATCGCACAGCTCTTTCCATGATGCATACTGCCGGCAAGGGCGGGTTTTCTCAGTGCTGCCAGCCTGCCTTGGCCCCTTGCTAGGGTTTCAGACGTGCTCTTCGTGCTGTACGGTCTCAGCACAGCCAGTGCCTTGTCTGCCTTTGGACTTGTGCACTGGGCCCCCATTGCTGGCCATCACGCTCTCATTGCTGCCCCCCTATAGTTAGCCTGGATGCACTTTGGGGGCAGGAACTGTGTCTGCTCTATGGCACCCCGCACAAAGGGGCTTGGCCCCAGTCTGGGACTCCTGGGCACTGCTGTAAGACGCCTAATGACTAATGTGCAGCACCTCTCACCATGGGGGCCTGGCCCTTTGGCACTGCTGTAATGCCAGTGGGTCCAAGTCATTGTGGTGAGATTGAACCTTAGACCTTAGGAGCTAAAGCCAGGAGCCTCAACCGCAAGAGCTGGAAGCCAGCCGGCTGGTCACGAAGCGTATGTCTACACTAGCCCCCTAGTTCGAACTGGGGTGGCTAATGTAGGCATACGAACTTGCAAATGAAGCCCGGGATTTAAATATTCTGGGTTTCATTTGCATGTTCCTGGGCGGGCGCCATTTTTAAATCCCCCTTAGTTCGAACTGACTGCCCACGGCTACATGCGGCAGTCAGAAGTGAATGCGAACTAAGTCCTTAGTTTGGATTAACAGTTACTCCTCCTGCAATGAGGTGTAACAGTTAATCAGAACTAAGGACTTGTGCTTTTGGCAGAAATGTAATAATGACACAGTGTCACTCTAGGCCAGGGGTGGGCAAAATTATAGAATCCCGGGGCTGGAAGAGACCTCAGGAGGCCATCAAGTCCAGCCCCCTGCCCAAAGCAGGACCCATCCCAACTAAATCATCCCAGCCAGGGCTTTGTCCAGCCAAGACTTAAAAACCTCCAAGGATGGAGATTCCACCCCCTCCCTAGGGAACCCATCCCAGTGCTTCCCCATCCTTCTAGTGAAATAGTTTTTCCTAATGTCGAATCTAGACCTCCCCCACTGCAGCTTGAGACCATTGCTCCTTGTTCTGCCATCTGTCACTACTGAGAACAGCCTCTCTCCATCCTCTTTGGAACCCCCTTCAGGAAGTTGAAGGCTGCTACCAAATCCCCCCTCACTCTTCTCTTCTGCAGACTAAATAAGCCCAAATCCCTCAGCCTCTCCTTGTAGGCCATGTGCTCCAGTCCCCTAATCATTTTGGTTGCCCACCGCTGGACCGTCTCCAAATGCTTTTGCGCAAGAGGGCCAGTGTAGACAGCTAAAAACTGTTTTGCACAAAAACGCCCCGATGGTGAAAAAAGCCCCGATGGCGGGACCTTCTTGCACAAAACCTCATCTAGATTGGCATGGACGCTTTTCCGCAAAAGGTGCTTTTGCGCAAAACATCCGTGCCAATCTAGACGCTCTTTTCCGCAAATGCTTTTAACAGAAAAAGTTTTCCGTTAAAAGCATTTGTGGAAAATCATGCAAGTCTAGATGTAGCCCAGGGCTATATCTACACTGGCCAGTCTTGTGCAAGAACATATGCAAATGAGATGTGGTGATGAATATTGCTGCACCGCATTTGCATACTTAATGAGCTGCCATATTTGTGCAAGGGGCTTTTGTGGAAGAAGAAGCAGTCTACTCTGCTCCTTCTTGTGCAAAAGCCCCTCTTGCACAAGAGCCATTCTGCCTGAAAATAAGAGCAGAACAGCTCTTGCGCAAGAGGGGGTTTTGCGCAGGAAGGAGCACTGCAGACTGCTCCTTCTTAAGCAAAAGCCCTTTGCGCAAAAATGGTGGCTCATTTGCATATGTTCTTGTGCAAGACTGGCCAGTGTAGACGTAGCCCCAGGTGTGGCCTCACTAGTTCCAAATAAAGGGGAATAATCACTTCTCTGGATCTGCTGTCAATGCTCCTCCTAATGCATCCTAATATGCCATTTGCCCTCTTGGCTACAAGGGCACACTGTCGACTCCTATCCAGCTTCTCATCCACTGGATTCCCCAGGTCCTTTTCTGCTACTGCTACTTAGCCATTCAGTCCCCAGCCTGTAACCATGCTTGGGATTCTTCCATCCCAAGTGCAGGACTCTACACTTGTCCTTGTTAAACCTCATGAGATTTCAAAAGGGCCTCCATGGGCCAGATCTGGCCTGCCAAGCTGGTTGATCCGGCCCATGGGGGTCCCACTGCTCCACCGCCCCCAGGCCAATCAGGGCCAAAGGACGGGGGAGCACGTGGTGCTTAGAGTCAACCCTGCTTTGAAGTGCCACATGCTCCTTGCAGGATGGGGGCTGGGTGGGAGGAGACTTTGTGTAGTCCCTTCACCCCCAAGCCCTGATTGACCTGGGGACAGGGGGAGGAGCATGCAAAGTCTCCTCCCACTGCCTAGAGGGAAAGGCCAGCTGTTCAGAACAGCTGGTGGTTCTCTGGGGGAGGGGAGGAGGAAATCAAGGTCTGTGGGCGGGGAAGTATGGAAGTGTCCTGGTCTCACCCCTTCCTCCTGAGGCCCCGCCCCTTCCAGGGCAGCCCAGGGCCAGTTCAAACATTTCTGAAGTGGTGCCTGGTCAAAAATTATTGTCCACTCCTGCTCTAGCCACTGTGCTTGGTTATGTCACCACAAAAGGCCTCCAGAAGGCATCCCATGATGTCCTTCCTGACCGCTCTAGTCAGCCTTTCAACCTCTGCTGCTCTGCTCCCAGAGACGCAGGTTTCTGCTCTTCCCCTTTTACAGACCTGGGAAGTTTTGAAATTCCACTTCCTGTTTGTGGGGGGTGAGGAGCTCTGCCCCTTGCAGCACCCCTGAGTTGCTGGATCCCCTTGCCCTGTGGGGTGAGAGGACTGCAGGCTCAGCTCAGCTCCCGCTGTAGAACTTCGATTCCTCTAGCCAGGCTTGTTAAGGGCCATGACCGGGACACATGTCAGCGCCGTGCGAAGATGAAGGAGCTGAGGCAGGGACACCAGATGGCAAGGGAGTCAAACCGTCGCTCTGCTGCTGCACTAAAGACATGCTGCTCCTTTAAGGAGCTGGACGCCATACTCAGTGGTGACCCCACTTCCACTGTCAAGGGCCCCACGGGTGCTTCTCAGGGGCTTAAGGCTGCAGCAATGGACTCATGAAGGATGAAGTGGAGGATGAGGAAGTGCAGTAGGAGGATGAGACGGGACCGGCGACCGGATCATCCAGTACCACGGGGAACCAGGGCCTCTTCTCGACCCCAGAGAGTCTGGTCCAGTCCCAGCACATTGTGTGTGGTGCTCACAATGCAGCCGAGAGCAGCTCTGGCAAGTCACCGTTTGAGCGGATACTGCTAGGTTAAGTGAGGCAGGGCTGTGTCCTTTGAGTGATATAGGGAAGAAGTAGGTTAGTTGTGTTGGCATCTGCTTCACATTTCCCTTTGGAGCTATGCAGTGGGGCTAGTGCACCTCGGGATTTCACAGCCGTTCTCAGGAGAGAGCTCTAGGGAGAACCAGCCCTCTGCTGTGGGTTCCTGCCACGCTGTAGGAAACTTTCCCACACCAGTCGGCAGCCACTCGCACAGGGACCAAAGGGGCGTGCAGGCGAGCAGCACAGGGAGCCACACGAATGCCGGAGATGTACCCTTGCTTACCCTCAGAACTCAAATCTCACAGTGACTGAAGTTACATTGTTGTCCCCAGTCAGTTGAAGCAATCCCTTGAATTAAGCACCAAGACCTTTTGCCCCATCATAGAATCATAGAACACTAGGACTGGAAGGGACCTCGAGAGGTCATCGAGTCCAGTACCCTGCCCCCTTGGCAGGACCAAATACTGTCTAGACCATCCCTGATAGACATTTATCTAACCTGCTCTTAAATATCTCCAGAGATGGGGATTCCACAACCTCCCTGGGCAATTTATTCCAGTGCTTAACTACCCTGACAGTTAGGAACTTTTTCCTAACATCCAACCTAAACCTCCCTTGCTGCAGTTTAAGCCCATTGCTTCTTGTTCTATCCTCAGAGGCCAAGATGAACAAGTTTTCTCCCTCCTCCTTATGACACCCTTTTAGATACCTGAAAACGGCTATCATGTCCCCCCTCAATCTTCTTTTTTCTAAACTAAACAGACCCAATTCTTTCGGCCTTCCTTCATAGGTCATGTTCTCTAGACCTTTAATCATTTTTGTTGCTCTTCTCTGGACCCTCTTCAATTTCTCCAGCTTTCTTGAAATGCGGTGCCCAGAACTGGACACAATACTCCAACTGAGGCTTAGCCAGCACAGAGTAGGGTGGAAGAATGACTTCTCCTGTCTTGCTCACAACACACCTGTTAATGATCCCAGAATCATGTTTGCTTTTTTTGCAACAGCATCACACTATTGTCTCATATTCAGCTTGTGGTCCCCTATAGCCCTAGATCCCTTTCTGCCGTACTCCTTCCTAGACAGTCGCTTCCCATTCTGTATGTGTGAAACTGATTGTTCCTTCCTAAGCGGAGCACTTTGCATTTCTTTATTAAACTTCATCCTGTTTACCTCAGACCATTTCTCCAATTTGTCCAGATCATTTGGATTATGATCTTATCCTCCAGAGCAGTTGCAACCCCTCCCAGCTTGGTATCATCTGCAAACTTAATAAGCATACTTTTTATACCAATATCTAAATCGTTGGTGAAGATATTGAACAGAGCTGGTCCCAAAACAGACCCCTGCAGAACCCCACTTGTTATACCTTTCCAGCAGGACTGTGAACCATTAATAACTACTCTCTGAGTACGGTTATCCAGCCAGTTATGCACCCACCTTATAGTAGCCCCATCTAGGTTGTATTTACCTAGTTTATTGATAAGAATATCATGCGAGACCGTATCAAATGCCTTACTAAAGTCTAGGTATACCACATCCACCGCTTCTCCCTTATCTACAAGACTTGTTATCCTATCAAAGAAAGCTATCAGATTGGTTTGACATAATTTATTCTTTACAAATCCATGCTGGCTGTTCCCTTTCACCTTGCCACCTTCCAAGTATTTACAGATGATTTCCTTAATTACTTGCTCCATTATCTTCCCTGGCACAGAAGTTAAACTGGTCTGTAGTTTCATGGATTGTTCTTATTTTCCTTTTTATAAATGGGCACTATATTTTCCCTTTTCCAGTCCTCTGGAATCTCTCCTGTCTCCCATGATTTTCCAAAGATGATAGCTAGAGGCTCAGATACTTCCTCTATGAGCTCCTTGAGTATTCTAGGATGCATTTCATCAGGCTCTGGTCACTTGCAGGCATCTAACATTTCTAGGTGATTTTTAACTTGTTCTTTTTTTATTTTATCTTCTAAACCTCCCCCCTTCCTCCTAGCATTCACTATGTTAGGCATCCCTTCAGACTTCTCGGTGAAGTCATTAAGCATCTCTGCCATTTCCAAGTTTCCTGTTACTGTTTCTCCCTCCTCACTGACCAGTGGGCCTTACCCTGTCCTTGGTCTTTGTCTTGCTTCTAATGTATTTATAAAAAGTCTTCTTGTTTCCCTTTATTCCCGTAGCTAGTTTAAGTTCATTTTGCGCCTTTGCCTTTCTAATCTTGCCCCTGCATTCCTGTGTTGTTTGCCTATATTCATTCTTTGTAATTTTTCCTACCTTCCATTTTTTATATGACTCCTTTTCTATTTTTAGATCATGCAAGATCTCGTGGTTAAGCCAAGGCGGTCTTTTGCCATATTTTCTATCTTTCTGATGAAGCGGAATAGCTTGCTTTTGGACCCTTAACAATGTCCCTTTGAAAAACTGCCAATTCTCCTCAGTTGTTTTTCCCTTCAGTCTTGATTCCCGTGGGATCTTACCTATCAGCTGTCTGAGCTTACCAAAATCCGCCTTCCTGAAATCCATTGTCTCTATTTTGCTGTTCTCCAGTCTACCCTTCCTTAGAATTGTGAACTCTATGATTTCACGATCACTTTCACCCAAGCTGCCTTCCACTTTCAAATTCTTAACCAGTTCTTCCCTATTTGCTAGGATCAAATCTAGAACAGCTTCCCCCCAGTAGCTTTTTCAACCTTCTGAAATAAAAAGTTGTCTCCAATGCAGTCCAAGAACTTATTGGATTGTCTGTGCCCCGCTGTGTTATTTTCCCAACATATATCAGGATAGTTGAAGTCCTCCATGACACCACTCCTGTGGGTTGAGCTCACCGATTTAGGGTGTTGGCCCAGCGGGGTCCTTGCCAAGTGCCAGGGAGAAAGAGCTGTGATTTACTATTCTGTCTCAATGCTGTGTGTGCATTAACACTCATGTTTCTGCAGGCCCGGCCAAAGAGTTTGTGGGGCCCAAGGCAACCGCCTTGCTCACCTTGCCTGTGGAGGGACCCTTTGGGCATGTGACCCCACACCAGGACTGCTTGAAGAGGGAGCCTGGAAGGGGCTGACCAGGGTACTGTGATAGGCCCTGCTCCATTGATTGATGAGCAAGCCCAGGGACAGGGCTGCAGCTTGAGGGACCTTACAGGGGTCCCTGAGAGAGACCCCCAGAAAAGATTTTGATTGTGTCCCATCTGCAGACTGTGTGACTCGACCAAAGGGCTGAGTCGTGAAGACCCATCCCAAACCGAGAGGGCCGGCAGACCCTGAGACGGGGCACTCGTGGGAGGTGAGCGCACCCCATTGCAGTTGGACTTCAGGAAAAACTTCCCAGCCATCAGGGTGGGTCAGCACAGGAATAAATTGCCTGGAGAGGTTTGTGGAATCTCCAGCATTGAAGGTTAAGCCAGGTTAGACCACTCTTGTCAGGGATGGTCCAAACAATGCTCAGTCCTGCCAGGAGTGCAGGGGACTGGACTAAATGATGCTCAAGGTCCCTTCTAGTCCCTGATCCTATGATTACAAGGAAAACATCCAAGGGAAGAGCTGGGGCGGGGGGGAGGAGGTGGCTGAGGACTGGGCTGCCCCCTTCTGCCCGCGGCCCTGCCCCTTCTGGGAGCGCGGAGCTGGACTCCACTCCACGCCTTGCCCAGAGGCCAGGCTGTTGCCTCCCCTGCAGCCATCATTGACCAGTGGGTCTATATCATAGGCACCAACGTCGCCTCTATCCAGGGGGTGCTAGGCACTCCCCCTGCCCTGGCCCTGCCTCCTCCCCCTCCCTCCTGAGGGGGCCCAAACACTGTGAACCAGCTGGGAGGGGGAGGAGTTGATCAGTGGGACCACTTGGAGGTGAGAGGCTCTGGGGGTGGGGTGGGGGAGAGGTGGGAGCTTGGCCGCCAATGGGTGCACCCAGAGTCAGTGCCTCTGGCCTACACATCAGAGCCCCTGTCGTACCTCGGTGTTCGGTACCTCGGTACCTTCGGTGGTCTGAACTGTCAGTGTCAGCGTTGTCTGGTCCGGATCGTCCTGGCGCTCCTGACAGGGCCTCTACTCCGTCGGTGATGATAAACTTTCAGCTGCGTGCGTAACAATTGGTGCTCCTTTTATCTAGAGTGTTAGACCCTGTGCACTTGGGTCAACACAAGAGATCTCGGAGAGGCCCCGGAAACGACAGATGCAGGCAAGGTTTGAAATCAATCGAACAGGTTTATTGTCAAATGCGAAGTTCTACCAGTTGGTAACAGAGATCCTACAACGTTACACCAATGGGCACTATGGCCCGCGCTGACAAGGTACCAACACCGGGCAGGCCTATTGCCATAGATCAGATATTAACAGCAGTTAGTCAGAGTTAAGCTACTTTGCATTATATAAGTTCAGGCAATGACACCTGCCGTTCAGGAGCCTAGTGCGCCCCCCCCCCCAGGTCGGCCAGAGAGCACCCTCTGCAGTGTCCTTTTATAGACAGGTACAAACAACTTACATCACTTCTTTACTTCTTGCCACCCTCTATTGCCTAGATACCACCCCTCACTTTATGCAAGGGGGTATAAACCTTCTGTTCATCATCTTGTCAGTTCCGACCTGGTCCTGAACCTAGGTCGGTATGTACATTAGTTTTTGGGGAGTCTTTGTACCAAGACATTTCTTATTAAGATGTTCCGCTACTCCCCTGTGGCTTACAGTCTGTACCCAGTGCCTCCCTATGTCCTTCCATGCTCTACCTAACTTAGGGTACGTCTACACTACAGAGTTAGTTCGAACTAACTTAGTTCGAATTAGTTAATTCGAACTAAGCTAATTCGAACTAACGCATCTAAAACTAAAAACTAGTTCGAATTAGCGTTTTGCTAATTCGAACTAGCATGTCCACATTGAGTGGACCCTGAACAGGGCTTAAGGCTGGCCGGAAGCAGTGCCGGCAGGACTTAGAGCGTGGAGCTGCTGTCTCAGGCTAGCTGAGGGCTGCGCTTAAAGGGACCCGACCCCCACCCCGGACAGACAGTTCTCAGGGGTGCCCCGCTTGAAAACCAGTCCTGGCTTGGAGTGCCCGGAGTGCCCACACTGGGCACATCACACCACTCGGCCATCAGCCCAGCTGCACTTGCCGCAGGCTTCCATCTGGGGAGAGGGGGCAATCGGGGGGCTGCAGGAGAGCTTCCACCCCCAGAAGCCCGCAAAGCCAGCCCAGTCCTCCCCATCGGGGGCTCGTACCCCATTCCTCCCTCACCTCCTTCCACTTACCCTTCCCTAGCCCCCCTTCCTGATGTACAAAATAAAGATAACGTTTCTTCCAACATTGACTCTGTCTTTATTGAACAAAACTGGGGGAGACTGGGAAAAGGAGGTGGGAGAGGGGAAGAGAAAGGCTGGGAGAGGGGAGGGCAACTAACATGATCAGGGGTTGGGAACAGGTCCCAGATGAAGAGAGGCTACAGAGACTGGGACTGTTCAGCTTAGACAAGAGGAGATGGAGTGGGGACAGGATAGAGGTCTCTAAAAGCAGGGGTTGGGTGGAGAGGGTGCATTCAGAAAAGTTCTTCCTGAGTTCCCATAAAGAAGGACTAGAGGACACCAAAGGAAAGGAATGGGTATCAGGCTTGAAACTAGTAAGAGAAAGTTGTTGTTCTTCCCAAAGCAAATAGTTAACCTGTGGAACTCCTTGCTGCAGGAGGCGGTGAAGGCTACAACTAGAACAGAGTTTAAAGGGAAGTGAGATCAAGTCATGGAGGCTGGGTCCATGGAGTGCTATTAGCCAGGGGGTAGGAGTGGTGTCCCTGCCCAAAGTTTGTGGAAGGCTGGAGATGGATGGCATGAGACAAATGGCTTGGTCACTGTCTTCGGTCCATCCCCTCCAGGGTCCCTAGTGTTGGCCGCTGTCGGCAGACAGGCTACTGGGCTAGATGGACCATTGGTCTGACCCAGTACGGCCATTGTAAGCTCAGGGCTCAGGGTCGGGGGTCTCAGTGGACCCCCTTGATTTTCATGCACACCTGCTCCTGGGTGGCCAGACTGGCATCTCTCCTGCCCTAGCCAGCCACTTTCCTGTGCCTAGTGCGGAGATCGTGGACGAGGTCCACGATGTCCACACTAGCCCAGGAAGGTGCCCGCCTCTTGCGGTCCCGGGCAAGCTCCCGGGAGCCGCCAGCCCGGTCCCGGGAAGAGGGGGAGGGCTGGGGGACATCGGGTGGGTGGCTCTGTGCCGTGCCAGGTGCAGGGTCTGCTGGCTGGGTGCTGGCAGGCTTGCACCTGGCACGGGCACCGTAGCCAGCCCGTGCCCCTTTAAGGGGTCCGGGGCCGGGAGGGGGGCATAGAGTTTCCCTGGTGTTGGCCAGAGTGGCCACCAGGGAAACCTGGGGAGGGCTAGCCTCCCACTAGTTCGAATTAAGGGGCTACACACCCCTTAATTCGAACTAGTAAGTTCGAACTAGGCTTAATCCTCATAAAATGAGGTTTTCCTAGTTCGAACTAAGCGCTCCGCTAGTTCGATTTAAATTCGAACTAACGGAGCGCTAGTGTAGCGCCTATGAATGTTAGTTCGAACTAACATCCGTTAGTTCGAACTAACATTGTAGTGTAGACATACCCTTCCACAGTTACTGTTATCAGTAGGGCCTCTTTCTTGGCTCCTGTGTTACTGAACCAAAGTCTTGCTCACTAGATTGAAGGCCTGTTGCTGTTTTCATGTTACAGGCCTCTATTTAGGCCTGCTGACTCCATGTTACTGACCCTCAACTTACTACACCCCTTATTGGGCACTGCCCTAAATACTCTGGGATGGGAGCGGGGGGGCTTGCTCAATTGAAAGCTTCTTTTCTCCACACACAGACTCAGGGCTTGCAAGAGGATGATGCTTCAGTAGGGCCAATATCATCAGACTGAAGGCAGCTGTGAGTTCGGGCAGAATAATTTCACCAGAACATTGTGAATCATAACTGGGCATCACTTAAGCACATCTTAGTGGATGTTCCAAAAAAAGCCACCACAGAGGAAGAAAGCTGAGCTGGTGGAAAAAGCCGGTTTGACTTAGGGCGGAAGTTAGGGCAACTCTAAAAACATTTTTTTTTTTTAAAGGGAGAAGTTGATGATAATGCTTCTAAATCAGAAGTTAGTAATTGTTAAAAAAGAACCCTGACAATGGTGTTATTCCATTGCCAGATGGAAACGGTTCTCAATACTCATGCAGAAAAGGCACAATACATAATTCTGTTCTGTGTTTCGGGAGATTATACGGTGAGACTATATAACACTCCTTCCGTTGCACTAGCATCTCCAGAGGATGTTAAACAGAAGCTACTAAAACTATATGTTTTACTTCAGCATGTCCAGACAAGTGGCACCCAAGAGTTTCCAAAAGTTCAGGAGCTCACTGGTCTGTGATGATTTTCAAAGTCTTGGCGCAATGGGGCAATTCTAGAACAGGCAGGAAGCTACTGTTTGGCCAGCATTTCAAAAGGGGGAATGGAATTATGGATCTTTCAGCCCAAGCCTGATTCCAGGCAACCTAAAGAGGCAGCTGAAGTAAGACTTAATTAATAAAGAACTAAAGGACCTAATGTAATTAATGAAAATCAACATGGACTTATGGCAAATAGATCCTGTCAAATTACCTTCCTTTGTTTATGGGTGCGCAAGTATGGTAACTAAAGTTGATAGCATTGGTGTGATAGGCTTCTGCAGGGTGTTTTACTTGGAATTTCATGGCATTTTTAATTAAAAAGTAGAACATGTAAAATTAACACGGCTTAACATTTAAAAGGATTAAAAATGGGCTAATGGGTACATCTCAAAACCTACCTATAAACAGTGCAGCGTCACTGAGCAGGTCTGTTTCCAACAGGGTCAGTTTCTGTCCCTCTTCTATTGCACATTTTCATCAATGATCTAAAACAGGGGTCTCCAAACTACGGCCTGGGGGCCGGATGCGGCCCGCGAGGCCCTCTCATCCGGCCCGTGGAGACCTTTTTGGATTCAAAGGCAGAAGAAGTGAGATTGTTTCAAAACCCATTTGAAGCAGATGTGGCCAGTTGCCCAGATGAACTGCAGCTGGAAGTCATTGAGTTGCAAGCAAATGACCTCTTTAGGGACAAGTTCAAAATAGGACTGGTGGGTTTTTACCAGTTTTTGCTCAAGGAAGACTTTCCTAATGTCAAAACTTTTGCATCAAGGTACCTTTCAATCTTTGGAACAACATACCTGTGTGAACAAACATTTTCAAGAATGAAATACGTGAAGAACAATTTGAGAACAAACTTGTCCGATGATAATCTCAGGTCACTGTTGATGTTAGGGACAACAAATCTAAAGGCAGAAATGTCTGCTATTTTGGCATCCAGGAAACAATTTCACCATTCACACTAATACAGGTGTTCATGTGTAGTGTATGAATGTGTTATTAAATAATAACTGAATAAAATAATATTAAATAAATAATTAAAAACAACATCCATGTTTTGATTGTTTTTTATTTGGACCTCAAGTGTGTAGTCGGCCCCCGAACTGCTGTTTGATAGTTAATGCGGCCCTCGGGCTGAAAAGTTTGGAGACCCCTGATCTAGAAGGAAAGAAAATCTTACACATGAACTTTGCAGAAGACACCCACACTGAGGGAGTGGTATCTGGTAAAGAGGACAGGCCACTGACACAGCACAAGCAAACAGCAAGCATCAGCAAATAATGTGTATTTTCATCCAGCTACATGTAAATGTTTCTCCAAGGACAAGGACTGTTGGCTGTGCTGAGAGAAGGGGGGACTCACTCCTGGGAAGCAGAGACTCTGGAAAAGAGTTGAGGATTGTGCATGATAAGCAGCTGAGCCCCCAGAGCGATGTTGGGGGTCAGGGGATCCTGGGATTGATAAACAGGGCAATCTTGAGCAGGAGCAGAGAGGTTATTTTACCTCTGCATTTGGCGTGGGTGCGATGGCTGCTGGAATCCTGTGCCCAGCTCTGGTGCTGCATTTCAAGAAGGGTGTTAATAAATTGGAGCAGGGGGAAAGAAGAGACACAAGGACTCTAACGCTTTGTTTCCACTGCCAAGTTGTTGTTGACAACAGCTGCCTTTTGGAGACAAAACAGTGAGAGAGTAGACACCGCAAAGCGACGTTTGTTGGGAAAACGCCTGGTTTCAGCACCAAAAAACTTCCACCCCTAGGAGAGTAACAATGTGAAACTCTGTTACTCATGATTCCGCTCCCAGCAGTGGAAGTGGTTGTGGCAGAACTTAGGGGGAATCCCGAGATGCCCAGGGATCAGTTCTGCCTTCCTGCAACACGGCACTGTGGGATACATACCCATAGTGCATTACTCACAGTGTTGATGATGGTGCCCGCAGTGGGGACATGATCTGTCAACAGAGGGAACAAAGATGAACATCCTCTGGCAATTTTTTTCAACTTTTGGATGTTGGCACGTTTTGTCGATAAAACTTGATAGTGTAGACAAAGCCTAAGGTTTTGTCTGGCAATTGATTGACAAAACGACTATTGTTCACAGGGACTTAAGCCTCCCTCACTCCCCTACAAACTACAAAAGTTTTGCTGAAGCACATGCACAAGTGTAAGGCTGTGTCTACATTGGGAAAGTTTGGCGACAAAAGTGCTGTTGACATGTGTAAGCAGGGGCTGAACTGCTGCTTGCTGTCAGCCAGCTGAAAGGAGGGGTGGGTGTGCCCACTACAGGGCTACGTCTACACTGGCCCCTTTTCCGGAAAGGGCATGTAAATTTCACCAGTCGTCGTAGGGAAATCCGCGGGGGATTTAAATATCCCCCGCGGCATTTAAATAAAAATGTCCGCCGCTTTTTTCCGGCTTTTAAAAAAGCCGGAAAAGAGCGTCTAGACTGGCCCCGATCCTCCGGAAAAAGTGCCCTTTTCCGGAGGCTCTTATTCCTACTTCTTATTCCCCAGCACAGGAACCATACCTGTGTACGGTGACCGGCAACATCCAGAGCCCCAAACCCCAGAAGGCCACTCTCTTACTGGTGCGCCCGCCCCCGTGTGGTCATTCTGCAGCGTAACTATCCCTGCTAGTAGACCCCGCCCTGTGTGTTTTGTGAGAAACCATCATATTCCAGGCACATCCCAATGTGCTGGCAATCCAAAGCCTTCCCGTGTTTTAAGTTAAGGCCTTGGGGCACAACATGGGTAGGGGCATGGCCTGCGTCAGGTGAGCTTAGCCTGCCCTGGCCTGTGATACCCCTGGCCCATGCAAGTAGGTTTTTCCAATCAACACAGCTACCACCTCTCAGGGAGGGGGTACCTATGCTGACAGCAGAGCTTCTCCTGTTGGCATGGGAAGCGTCTTCACTAACACAGCAGCAGTGCCCCTCTCTGTGCAGCGCGGTGGACGTGTAGCCAAGCCCAAAGAGCACACAGCCAACACGGAAGTGATGTATCACAGTGCTGCTGCTTTTGCTTATCAAAGAGAACTCTGGCTACCCTCAGCCAGGACCTGCCACCCTACTCAGCCTAGTGCAGGAGTCGGCAACCTTTCCGAAGTGCTGTGCCAAGATTTAACCCTCCTGCCCTGGGCTGTGCCGCTCTCTTGGGAGGGGCTCTCTCTACTGTGCACCCCATGGGCCACCTGGGTCAATGCAAACCTTTCCCTGCACTACCAGTTGCCAATGGAAACTCATTGTTAATTACATAATTACAGCCAGTGCTGCAGCTGGGGAGAACAGTGTAAATTAAATTATTAAACAGATTAAACGTTTTAACTTTCTCTTGTTAGTTTATCAAACTTCATTTTAAATGAAGTAAAATATGATGTCCAACACAAAAGGGTTCAAAGTTTTCTTAATTTATGGCAGGGATGGGGAACCTTTTTTGGGTCAGTGGTCACTGATCTACAGAAAAATCATTTGGGGGTCCATACAAGTGAGAAGCAAAAAACCTCCCCAAACCCCCAACCCTCACTGATGTGGCCCCAACTGAGACACCTCACTCTTCTGGCAGTCCAGTCCCCACAGGGTGAGGCGAGGGGCCAGGGAGGATTGAGGTTCAGAGCTTCCCATAGGCCAGATTTACTTTTCTGGGGTTCCACAGTTAGTGGATTTTGTGGACCCCCTTAGGCTCTGGGGTGGAAACAAAAATGAGAGGCTCAATGTGTGGAACAGGGCTGCCAGTGAGTGGGATAGGGATGCAGGATCTGGGCAGGAGGTGGGGTGCAGGACGGGGGGGGGGGGGGAGGGGAGGGTCTGGAAGGGAATTTGGGGGAAGGAAGGGGTTGGGGCAGTAATACAGAAAAGGTGAGAGAGTGAGAATGCAGCCAAATAGCTAATTGGGGTGGGAGGCAAAGAAACGGGTAGTAAAGGAAAGTGCAGCTTCTGCAAAGTAAACTTATATCCCCCCCCCCCATCTTCCCTCTGCTCCAGCCTCGTTTCCCTCAACCCCATGTTCCCTGCAGCCTGATCCCTGCATTGCCCCAGGCCCCACAGTGCAATCCCTCCGGATGCCACAGAGGGAAGAGAGACCATGGGGATCCTGAGACCACAAGCCATGGAGCAGCAGGTTGGAAGCATCCTGGGAAATCTTTGCAGGACAGGATTGTAGAACCTGAGACCAGCTTGATGTGTTTTGGCTGGATCCTTGCCAAGCCGGTGATGAGCAACCCCACCAAGGGCAGGGCCCTGGGTTGGGACCCAGTGGAGAGAGAGGGCCCCGTCCCCCTACTCTGGCTACTGCCCACCTGGGGTTGTGGCTCCCCTCACCTCCCTGACTGGCCATTGGACCGCATAGCCCTGATTGTGAGGGCAGCGCTATTGCCTCTGGCTGTTAAGCCATACTACTCTGTGACCCAGAGATGTTACACAGGCCTATAGTGACCCCTGTCCCAACCCGAAAGGGGATGTGGTGTGCACGATCTGTCACTGACTTCCTGTGGGAACTGGGCAAGTCACTGCTGCCCAGGTCCTCAAAGGTATTTTGGCACCAGGAATAAATTCAAAATGGCTGCTCAGCTCAGCTGCCGCCTAACTCGTCAGGCGCCTCAGGCTTGGGGGCCGGCTGTCAGCAGCTGCCTGAGCGCTGACCCTGCTCTGCATGCCGTGCAGCGCTTCCCACTCACGTCTAAATCCTGGAGACCCCAGAGGGTTCTCAGACAAGCCCCCTGCTCCCCCAGCACCACTTACCCTGCCATGGGCCGAGCTTGCCTACCCTGCACAAAGCAGAGGGGTATGACCCTTCCCTCTAGGGGTTTGGGCACTGAAAGGAGATGTGGCCAACCAGGCGCCAGTTAGGGCTGCCAGATAGTTTCAACAAAAATAGCGGACACACTTGACAGTACATCACAGTCTACATTACAGCTTATTGAGAAAACATCGGACAGGTCGATTTTCTCAATTCTATTGTCTCAATTTGTTTCCCAAACAGAAAGCTCAAATACTGAACTGTCCAGTTCAAAACCGGACACCTGGTAACCTTAGCGCCAGTCCCCACTTCATTTAATTAGTTATGCAAAGAGGAACAGCTCCAGCAGGAGAAACTGAGACATTGGTGGTGTCCTGAGACCGGTGTTAGAACTGTCACCTGTCACTCAGTGCCATGTGTGCCTTGCCCCTGTCCCGCCTGCACTCTGCGGGTTTGTAAGGAAGCAAACTGGGCCTAGGCAGCCTAGGGAAAGATGGGAGCTGCCCCCTCTGTCCTAGGGAGCTGCTTGCTTGGTCTCCGTCCGCTTTTCTTCTAGGGTGTTTTGAATTCTGACTTTTGTTTGTGCCCTGACTGCAGCAAAACCACCCAGACTACCGTCACCATGACGATCAGGGCACCCACCTGAGGAGGGGGGAATGTGGAATCTATCTGAGTGGAGATGGGTCCCCACCACCTTTGAGGACTTGGGGTTAAGCCGGGTCCCTTTTCCTTCAGCATTTCATGCCTGGCTTGATTCGGACAATTTTATACAAGTGAAACTTTTGATTTCTCACACTACTTGTCTCGTTCTCCCCAGATTTCTCCGTAGACAGACCGGCACAGGTGGATGCTTTGAGAGGTGTGTGTGTGTTTTGGCCAAGTTAGCAGGGGAGGAAAATTTGCCCTAAACCAGAAAGTTGACCCCATTCCTTGCTCTAGAGAAGTGACCAGTTGATGGTCATTGGTGGCTTCTAAAATGTGAGTCCTGATGCAGTGAGGAGCCTGTCCCCTCTCCATAAACACTGAGAAGAGGAATATAGTTCAGGGGGGGTAGCTGGATCTTCCATCCAATACATTGCAAGGTGTGAAGGAGTCAGTTCTGTCTGATACAGGGGTGTGGAACCTCAGGACCAGGGGCCAGATGCAGCCCCCCCAGCTTACCTGGGTCCAGCCCCTGAGGCTCAGGGCTCTCCTCCCCCTCCGCGCTATTTGGGAGCCTGCACGGGTGCTTCAGTCGTCTCCCCCCCCCCGCCGTCTCCCCTGCCATCCACAAAATCTACTAGCCTGGGCCCACCTAGGCTCTGGTGTGCAAGAGGAACGTGGGAAGCGTCTGTCTCCTTCTCAGCTGGGGACCACGACTGTAAAGGCTGGTTTTTGTTTTGTTTCTTGCTTGCTTAGTCCCCAGCTAATTTTTCTGAGGCTCAGCAGCCCCCGACCCAAAAACGGTTCCCCACCCCGGTCTAATCGTTAGAGGAGGGGGCTGGGACTCAGGACACTGAGGAACTATTCCAGGCTGGGAGTGGAATGGGAGCTGGGTTAGAGCAGGGATGCTGGGGTTCTACCCTGGCTCTTGGAGGGGAGGGTGGTTCAGCAGCCTGTTTCCAGCCATGTAGAAGACTGCAGGATTACAAGAGCGGGGTCTGGAGCTGGGTAAGTCTCTGTCTCTCAGTTTCCCCACTGTAAAGTGGCACCTTGTGCCCAAGAGCAGAGTGGGTAAGGTGGGTGAGGTTTAAGGCAATGGAGTTTACAAAGAGCTGGCAGCACATGGAAGGGGCCAGAGGGGAGCAGGAAGACGCGCTGCCTACGTCGTGTTCCTCCCGAACAGCTAACAAGTCCATTTCTTTTCACAGATCCAGCCTTCCTCACTGGCTGCACACGGCATGTCGTTCCACTTCCCATCTCTGAACATCATCACGCAGTCCTCTCCACCACCGTAATCGTTGGGTTCCCCTCGATTCCAGTTGCTGGGGATCAAAGAACAGAAGACTCAACTGGGCATTCGCGGGGAGAAATTCCCTTTGAGCCTCCAGAAGAAGATCCTCCCCCACTCCTCGAAAGATGGTTTGGGGCTGATGGGTGCAGGGCAGTGGATAAGAGCCAAGTGTAATTGCATAAGGCCTCTGTGCTACTCCAGTTTTAAACTGGTTTTGCTGTTACCTTCACTAGCATTTACACGGGTGTAAATCTGGGCTAATGCAATGGTGGCTCAGGGCTGAACCATTACGGTGAGCTACCCACAGTCTTTCAAGGGCTTTTCCTGAATGGCTGGGCCCTGACTGGGTTTGGGCACGCTGCATCCTTAGGCTCTCTGGCGAGCCCCTGTTCCCAGGCTGACTCTGCATGGAGTCGGTTCTTGGGGCAGCGTCACTTCCTGGGAGATTTCTACAAGAGGGGACTGAGCTGGGTGCTGGTGGTGACCCCTCTGTCCCAGGACTAGCGCCAAGAAACACGACACTACAAATCCTCCGGTTTCTGCTCAAATGGGAACTGGCCCATAAGCCCCCAAAAGCTGCTATTGCCTGGCCCAAGGGGACAATTTAAAGCCAATTGTCACCCACCATTTTATTCTCTCCCCCACTAGCTGTGCTTCCCTCTGGGGAGACCCTGGATGACTTAGGGTATGTCTACACTGCCACCCTAGTTCGAGCTAGGGTGGCTAATGTAGTCATTCAAACTCCTCATTGCAGGAGGAGTAACGGTAGTCCGAATTAGGGGCTTTAGTTTGAACTACCTAGCCCGTGCCACGTGTAGCCATGGGCAGGGAGTCCGAAGTACTGAGCATTTATAAATGGCGGCGCCCGGGAACATGCAAATAAAGCCCGGGATATTATAATCCCAGGCTTCATTTGCAAGTTCGAATGACTACATTAGCCACCCTAGTTCGAACTAGTGTGGCAGTGTAGACATGATAGAGAGATGAGCGCGCGGTGTCTGGAGAACAGCCATTGGCCGGCTGTACCTTCCCACATGCACCCGTGCGTGGGATTGGGCTGACCTGTACGAGAGAGGATTGTTGTCAACCCATATGAACGTCCCTTCGTTGTTAATGTCGTGCAGGCCGATCCAGTACTGCTTCCCTTTGGCGTTCTTCGCCAAAAACTCCTGAGACAAGAAAACCAATGGACTGCAGTGACGTCCAAGGCCCCAGCTTCACACAGCCCCTCCCCCATGTTGGCTGGGAGATATTCTCCCGGTGCTGAGGTGTGGCCCATTGGATTATTAGAATTTGAGTAGCAGCTACAGGCTGAGAGTGAGGCCACATTACATCCACTGCTGCATAGACACCTAGGCTACGTCTACACTGGCCCCTCTTCCGGAAGGGGCATGTAAATTTCACTAGTCGTCGTAGGGAAATCCGCGGGGGATTTAAATATCCCCCGCGGCATTTAAATAAAAATGTCCGCCGCTTTTTTCCGGCTTTTAAAAAAGCCGGAAAAGAGCGTCTAGACTGGCCCCGATCCTCCGGAAAAAGTGCCCTTTTCCGGAGGCTCTTATTCTTACTTCAAAGTAGGAATAAGAGCCTCCGGAAAAGGGCGCTTTTTCCGGAGGATCGGGGCCAGTCTAGACGTTCTTTTCCGGCTTTTTTAAAAGCCGGAAAAAAGCGGCGGACATTTTTATTTAAATGCCGCGAGGGATATTTAAATCCCCCGCGGATTTCCCTACGACGACTAGTGAAATTTACATGCCCCTTCTGGAAGAGGGGCCAGTGTAGACGTAGCCCTAGTGAAAGACATTCCCTGCCCCCCAAGAGTTTACAGATACAACCAATATTGGGAGGGGAAACTGAGGCACAGTGATTTGCCCAAGGTCACATAGAAGGTCAGTGATAGAGCAGGGCCCAGCTGTCCTGGCTCCCAGGCTAGTTCCTGCACCACTAGAGCAGGCGGCTCCCCTTGCAGAGGCCCTGCTGAGGGGCTGTTGCTTTGGATGGATGGGCTAGCTGGGAACTCTCAGGGAGCTCCTAAGGGCCCCTGATCTGGACCCCAGTTCTTGGCCAGGTGCTGAGTATCCACAGCCTGGTTTTCTGCTCCATCCCGAGCCAACAGATGGCGCCAAATACATGTAGCACGGTCCCTGGGTAGCCTGGGACGGACACAATGCCTTGTCACTGCAAATGCCTTCATAAGAACAGCCGCACGGTGTCAGCCAAAGGAAGGCCTGTCTAGTCAGTATCTCCTCCAGCCACAGTGGACAGAGCCAGGCAGCGCCCGGTACAGAGCAGGGCAATTAGCGGGTGATCCACCCCTGGAGGTCCATTACCAGCTTCTGGCAGTCTGAGTTTTGGGACACCCTAAAGCGTTGGGTTTGCATCCCTGGCCACCTTGGCTAGCAGTCCTGGATGTAGCTGTTTTCTGGGACTGTATCGAGTTCTCCTTTGAACCCAGTTAACCTTCTGGCATTCCCAGCATCCCGTGGCAGGGAGTTCCCCAGGCTGACTGTGCCGTGGGATGAAATACCTCCCTCAGTTTCACTAAACCTGCTGTCTCCGAATGCCGCGGGTTGAGCCCTAGCTCTTGTGTTATGTGAAGAGGGAGCTAAGGGCACGTGTGCACATCAGGGGCTTAATTCCAACTAAGCGACGCAAATGGAGCGACGTCAGTTGTGTCGCTTATTCCGAAATAACTTATTTCGAGTTTTGGTGCTGTCTACACAGCACTTATTTCGAAGTAGAGCGCTCGCCCCCCGACTTCTCTTGCTCCTCGCACAATGAGGTTACAGGAGTCAGAATAAGAAGTCCTCCAGCTTGACAGTATTTTGACATGAGGGTGCAATAAGTGCCAGCTGTGTAGGCGCGGACTATGTTATTTCAAAATAATGTTGCTGTGTAGACAGAGCCTAACACTCCCTACTCACTTTCCCCACCCCAATGGTGATTTTATAGCCTCTCTCCTATCCCCCTTCGCTGTCTCTTTTCCACAGTCCTGGGCTTTTTCATCACCTGTGCCTGGAAACTCTTTCAGCCCCCTGACCTTTTTTGTGCCCTTCTTGTGCACACACCCTTACCCCCATGTGTAATGTGTTCCCTAGGCACAACGCAGAGAGACACCAGCTCCTAGCCTGTCCCCAGGCATCGCACTCACCCCAAGAGCCACCCGCCCACCTGGACACCTTCCCCACCCCCTTTCCAGGCTGGCTGGACTCAGCACTTGACTTACCTGCTCCTGTTCGTTATCAATGATAATCAGCTGGCCCCCTTGGTCAGTGCAGGCCTGCTTAGCATAGGACCAGTGTTTACGCTCCGTGGAGAAGTAGTAACAGGTCCCCGCATACAGCAGCCAGTTGGACGGGCAAATGCTGCAGTTGGAGTCTGCAGGGCAGAGCAGGCAGATGTCAGTCTCCACACTGGACTGCATAGCGTATGCCCACAGCCCCTTCCCCCAGGGCCGCAAAGCACTCAGCAAAGGTGGGGGGAAACTGAGGCACCGAGCGGTGCAGTAACTTGCTCAAAATCATTCCCAAGCCGGGAAGAGAACCCAGGAGTCCTGATTTCCAGCCTCACCTGCTCTAACTGCCAGAGCAACAGATATCAGCCTTTTTTTATGGATGGACCCTTAGCCCATTTCTAATGGTGGTGTGGACCCCTTTGGAGATCCTACACATTGTCTGCAGCACGGGTGCAGACCACAGCCTGAAAGCCACGGGGCTAGATACCACTGGCCTCCGAGGAGCTGGGAGTAGAAGCCAGGAGTCCTAGCCCTCTGCTCTAACCATTAGACCTCATAGCCCTCCTAAAGGTGGGACTAGAGTCCAGGTGTCCTGTTGTGACATAGTGCGGGGGGAGGGGGGAGCTGTACACTCTGGGGTGCGCTGTCTGCTCTTGTGGCCCTGCGTCCACTCTGGTTGCTGTGTGTGCTGTGGGTGACCCCTACTGGCCTCTGTCTGTACGCACTGCCCAGTGGGGGTCACCCCTGAGCATAAGCACATAGGCAATGGCCAGCAGCTTCTCGCCTGGCCATGAGAAGGGTGTAAACAAAGGAAGGGGGAAGAGTGCTCTGCGGTTTCGAGAAGAGACAGGTTGACTGGGCAAACATGAAGAGAAGGGACTAAACCGAGTACTGGGGGTTCAGGGGCCTGTGTACCCCTACCCCAAGGGGTCTAAGGCTGCCTGCCCCCTTACTCCGATGTCCACATCGAACCCGGGCCATGCTGTATCGGAGAAGCAATAAACCCTCCCTATTCTACTGGCTGGCAGAGTCACATCTTGCGGACGGGGGTGCAGGGGCGGGGGTCCCCGCTGCGCTGTCACACCTGTGTTCTAGTCCCCTGCTCTCACCATTAGACAAAACTGACTCCTTCCCAACCAAGCAGTTTATTCAGGGGAGATCTCAGCTAAGCCCCCTGAGCGATATTAATCCACTAGAAGATTTACCTGGCGTTGTTCAGGTAAACAATTAACTCAGTTCACTTATTTTTCTTCATTGAAGTCATGGCTCTGGGGTAGGCTGGGGAGGAGGGGGTCAGTATTCAGGCTGCCCTGGGGAGAGAGGATTACCCCAGCCCTGTCTCACTGCAGCAGCCTGGGACCAGGTGAGACCCGCCTCTGCATGGCTGCTGCCGCTCCAGTGGGCACACCTGGGGGGTGGGGTGCACATCTCCTGGCTGGGGCAGGGCCAAGTTCATCTGCCCCCTGCATCCCCCAGCGAGACTGTGCAGCAAATGCAGCAGCAAACTGTGCACTTTCCCCTCGTTCTCTGATGAAGGGGACCAGCCAGCAACATTCCCGTACCAATCGGGGTTGGGGGGGGCTTCAGCCCTCCCCTGGCTTCCCTAAAGGGTGCTTTGGGCATGGGAGGCTTGGGGCTGGAGCAGTCCTGGAGGGTGCACCCCCAGCCAGCCCCTTCCACCTGCCTAGTGATTGTCTCTTTTCTTTATGGTTCGATTAGATGCAGTCCCATTCTAGGCACAGCCCATTGTCCTGGCACAACCAAATCCTTACCTGCTTTAAGTTAGGATAAGAGGAAGCTACCAAACATGGTGGTCGTAGCTCTTACCTTTTGGGAGGAGTTCTTGAACCAAGGGACTTGCAGACAGACACACAGACAGACGGACTCACAGACAGACACACAGAGTACGTATCTCTAACATACAGAGAGAGATGTGTATTATGCAGCACCTTAGCTGCCCCAGGCACAGAGGCAGAACAGAAAGACAGTCCCTGCCATGAAGGGCTGAGAGTCTTAGCCCTCCCAGCAGCTCTCTTACTTTTCCCTTTCTGGATAGTATCCAGAATCTGGTAGGCTTGGACCCTGATGTCATCTCTGTCGCTTTTCCCTTTGGCCAGATCCTCCGTCACTGCAAACAGAGCTCACCGTCAGAGGTAGGACCAGGGCTGTGTCCCTGTGCAGTCTGTGACGCTCCCCGCAGCCTGCGCTTTACAAGCCAGCCAGAGCGCACGCAGCTAGGCCGGGTGTGTCTGCGCATGGATTGTAACCACCGGGGCCTGGTTCTGGCACTGAAATGGGCCCCTTTCCCAGACCAGGAGGCACAAGGCTTGTTACGCAGTTCATGGGAGATGGTCATTAGGGACTGGAAACCTGGCTGGAATCACTAGCTGAACCTGAACCAAAATCAGTCAGCTAAAGCCAGGTCCCCTCCCCAAACCCCCCAAGAACCCTGCCCTCCCCTCACATCCATGCACACGTCCCTGCCCCCTAGATCCCTACCTCTGGCTGCCTTCTGCCCAGCCCTGGAATGTATCCCCCTCTCTGCAGCCCCTAATGAGTCCCCATCCCCCCCAACCTCCCCCGCTTCAAAAACTCCCACTCCCTCTCCTATTTGTCCCACGTGAATAGCGGGGGAAAGAGACACCCAGATCCTCCATCTCGTGTAACAGCCCAGCCCAGCCCAGCCCAGCACATGCCAGTCCCTAAAGGCCCAAGGAGCCTGCCACCCTGCGGTGACCAGAATCCCTGGAACAGAAGGATGAACGGGCTTCCCCAGTTAGAATCACACAATGACCCTGACGTGGGACCCCGGAGTGTAGAGGCTCCGTCCCGGGTTTCTGGCCTCGGCGGCTGGACCTTGGATGCTGCTTTCTCAGACTGACCCGGGGGGGGGGGGGGCGGGTGTCCAAAATCACTATGGGAACTGGATGCTGGGATTCTCCACCCCCAACCCTGCTTATTTCTATTCTTCCCCACCCTTTCCTCTGAGCCCTGCCCCCACCTCCTGTCTCAGGCTCTCACCTTCTTTTTTCATCAGGGCCTGGTCCGACTGCAGCCTCTTCAGATCGATGGCCAGCTCTGCCTCTGAGAGACAAACAGTCCTTGCTTGATGTGACTGCACAGCCGGGTAGGCTGTTGCCTGGAGGCCTCTCAGCCAAACCCTCTGGTGCAGCAGCATGGCTAATGGAGGTTCCCTTACCTATCTGCATGTCCCAAGTGAGGGAGGGAAGAAGGGAGTGGGGGAGGAGGAGGGTGTGTGTGTGTGTGAGTGAATGAGAGAGAGAGAGAGAGAGAGAAAGAGACTCTGCAACTCCCATTGACCAGGACCTGCTGCCAATGGGAGCTGCAGGGGTGGTGCCTGTGGGCAGCAGTGCGGAGAAACACACGCTGCCTAGTAGCCACTGCCAGAAGGGTATGCCAGCTGTTTTCAGGAGCCACTTGAAGTAAGTGTCGCCCCCTCATCTCCTCCCACTCCATCCCCCCGCACCACACACCCAAGCTCCCTCCCAGAGCCTGTCCTCTGCACCCCCAACCTCTGCCGCAGCCTGGCGGAAGTGAGTGAGGGTGGGAGAGAGGGGGGTGGAGTGAATGGGAAGCGGGGCCTCAGAGAAGAAGCAGGGCAGGGGCGTGGCCTCAGGGAAGGGGGCAGGCAGGGGTCGGGGTCTTTGGGTTTGTGTCATTAGATCATTGTCCTGGGAGAGCGTATCCTGGGGCCCCGGGGCTCGGTGGGAAGTGGGCAGGGAATGGGGCTGTCGGGGGAGGAGGGAGATGACTGGGGTGCGGGGGCTCACACACAGAGGGGATGCTGGCTGGCGGCTCTGTAGGGCTCCGGTACGTACCAATGCTGTGCATGGCGGACTGGTTGAAATGGAGCATCTGCAGTTGCTTTGCTGCCTTGGAGCCTGGAAGAGACAGAGGCGATGAGCTGGGAGCTTCCCTTCCCTGCTCATCTCCTGAGGCCAGGCCGTGTTCTCTAGCAGAGGGGGTCTGTCAGGTATGGGGGCCTCCCAGGGCTGGTTTCCTTCCCAGGGAAGAGACTGCTCAGGTGGATTTGCCTTAGCCTGCCCCTTGGCCAGGATGATCCATGAGCTCTAAGATGGAGAGCAACTTAACCTAGGCCAGGTAGCGAGGCAAGATTAGAACTTGGGGCTCCAAGAGTCTCTACCTTGGGCTCACGCCTTCAGACCCAGCGGCCAGCCCCCTTGGGGAGAGCTTGTGAATGAGTTTAGTTACAGCCGCTCGCCTGGGGAAATTTCTCCTGGAGTCACTGTGGACTGGAGCAGCACGGCACAGGCCACCAGGGGTAGACCCCTTGGTGTGAATGCTGCTTTGCACCATCCCAGCATGTCGACACTAGCCGCTTGCATTGGCATTCATGCAACAGGACAAGGGCTGTAGCAAAGGGGCAGGTTCTGCACCCGGAGCCAAGGCATGCCAAGCACCCACTTTCGACACAGCAAGAGGCACAATCAAGCACCTTGAAGTAAGGAGCGAGCTGCAGACAATGGAACTGACCGCCTAAGGCACCAGCTGCATGGTGGGAAAGGGCCCCGTGGGCTGAGTGGGGCCCTGGGTGCAGTCCCAGGGGCTCAGAGAAGCCAGAGCATGCGGAGGGTGAAAGGAGTTTGTGGGTGTGTGGCTGGTGAGTCTTGCCCACATGCTCAGGGTTTAGCTGATCGCCATATTTGGGGTCGGGAAGGAATTTTCCTCCAGGGTAGATTGGCTGAGGCCCTGGAGGTTTTTCGCCTTCCTCTGTAGCATGGGGTACAGATCACAGCTGGAGGATTCTCTGCATCTTGGGGTCTTCAAAGTATTTGAAGGCTTCAATATCTGAGATCTAGGTGAGAGGATTATTCTAGGAGGGGGTAGGTGAGATTCTGTGGCCTGCACTGTGCAGGGGGTCAGACTAGATGATCATAATGGTTCCTTCTGACCTCAAAGTCTATGAGTCTATGAGTTGTGAGTGTGACTGTGGCAGGAAGCAGAGATGGAATTTCTCGGGCACAGAAGCCCCGGGAGGGGCAGACAGGGGATTTCCAAGAGAGGAGCCAGTCTGTGGCTGTTTGTTCCTGCCCTGTGCTGGGGAACTTTGTACCATTCTTACTGTGGGCCGGAGCAAAACGGAGGAGGGATTTAAACAAGGTCACCCTGAGAAAAGGTCCGATGGGGAGCAGTGACTGCTCCCCCAAAGGAGCAAACCGTCAAGGCCTCAGATTTTGGTTTCCATCAAAGGGCCAACAACAGTAAACAGCTCCACCGAGAGCCACGAGGAAGCTGAATTGCTACCGTTGCCTCTCAGCAGGGATTGATCAGTCCGCAACTGCTCCAGCTCCTTGGACATCTCTGAGCCTAGACAGGAGAACAGACACCAGCTGCTGTTGATACGGCTTGGGGAGCAGAGTTGTCAGAGAGAAATGCTGCATCTCTACTCTCCAGCTTCCCCCCGCTTGCTGGTGCCCACCGGAGCGACGTGGGTGCTGCAATTAGCTGAGCATCACGGCGCTGGGAAATCCCAGGCTCACCCACAATGCCAAGTGCCCAAGCTCCTATACAACGAATGGGGAGAACAACCCAACTGGGAGTGCAATCCACAAAGCCCAGCAGGCTGGTGGGAGCTGCACAAGCTAGCCAATGGGGGACACTGGTGAGCCTTGCCCCCCGCTTTTCCCCGCAGAGCTAGGCACCCCAGTCCAGGCTACAGGAATAGAAGGATCTAGGCACCCCTCTCCAGGCATAGGTATCCAGCTAGTATCTTGTGGGAACGAGGTAGGCCCTAGCTAGGCAGGGGCGGAAATGCTGCTGCCACCGTGTAACTTTTAGCCCAAGATTACAGCACTCGCCTGGGATACAGGAGACCCAGATTCCAAAAATAATGAACTTTCTTTTCCTTTTCCTTGCCTTCTGGGTTCTGAACCATCACGTCACTTTCCCCAGCTGTTCTCTGCAACTAGCATCCGTCCCCGCATTCTCAAAGGGGAGCTCAGCATCTCACCTAATCACAAGACTCCTGGAGCTGGAGTTTTCATTCAAGCACCACCTAGAGTTGGCAGCACTGAGGCTGTTGTGTGTGACCACCCCCCACACAGGCTCCTCAGCACAACGTGAATCCCAGCCCTCTACTGTACACTCCTCTTGAGTGACAGGAGCAACTCCATCAGCTAGCAGGAGTAGATGGGCCGTTATCCTATGTAGAGTGGCTGCTAAAGGGCCCCTCCGCATACGCTGTGTTCACTTGTTGCACATGGGGACACATTCCATCACCCAACACCCCATGTCCCTGCTCACGCGGCAGGCCCTGGGAAGGAGCCGTGTCACCACTGCAAACTAGACGGGAAGTGGCCTGGGACTCACGGGCTGAGATCCCGACCCGGCTGAAGGCAGTAAGCATTTGACAGCGACTATGGAGTGAGGATTTCACCCCTCGGCTTTTCCCCAGGGCCATTCCTACGGGATGCTCCCAAAGATACTCTGGCTACTTACTCTTGGCAACCAGCACGGCCAGGAGGATGGCCCACAGCACGAACGACATGGCGTGCACAGCATAAAGGGCTAAGACAGACCTTGACTCCCCAGCCAGGCCCGTACCGCACTGCTGCAAGGAACTCCCTGGAAGGCAGCAGCAGAGACAGGTGGGGTTAGAGCCGGAGTCCCTGCCCGCTGGGAGAGGGTCCCGGGGGAGGAGAGCTCAGAGCCTCGTGGGGAATTCACTGTTAGCATTTGTAAATAAATAGTGATGGAAACGCTGCTGGGCCAAGAATCTCTGCACAGGGCAAGTGGGGGGCTCACACCGAGAGGCTGGGAAATCAAGTTAGGGTATGTCTACCCCACTCATTCCACGAGGAGTAACAGTTGTTCGAATTAGGATCTTTAATTCGAACTACCTACTCCATGCCGGGTGTAGCCGCGGGCTCGGAGTTCGGACTAAGGGGGATTTAAAAATGGTGGCACCTGGGCACATGCAAATGAAGCCCAGGATATTTAAATCCCGGGCTTCATTTGCAACTCCGCTTGCCCTCATTACCCTACCTAGCTCGAACTAATGAGCTAGAGTAGCCGTACCCTTAGAATGTTAACATCTAATCTCTCTCTCTAGATCCCTATCTACCCCGTAGCTATACTGTCTCCCCTCCATCCTATTGATCTATCTATCTATCTATCTATCTATCTATCTATCTATCTATCTATCTATCTATCTATCCCCATACTCCCCATCTATCTATCTATCTATCCCCATACTCCCCATCTATCTATCTATCTATCTATCTATCTATCTATCTATCCCCATACTCCCCATCTATCTATCTATCTATCTATCTATCTATCTATCTATCTATCTATCTATCTATCTATCTCCATATGCCCATGCCCCAGCATTAAGAGAGCCCTGTTTTCTGGGAGTCCCATCTGTTTCCCAAGGACCCTTGGGGGAGCCAGGCTGTGAGATCCATGTGAGATGCTGGGAAGATTCCCGGGGGTTCCATCCTCCCACCTTCCTCTCTCTGCTTTGACTGCCTGCCACCATCAGGACCCAGCTCCATGGCTGCAGCCCCTGCCTGCCTCTCCCCCCCCCCCCGTGTGATCCACGCTGCCCCCCATGGCTCGCTGTGCCCTGCGCTGCCCAAGGTTCCGTTCTCTCCCTCCCAGCTGCTGACATGGGTGCCATGAAGTCTCCCAGGTAGTCCCCCTTCATGCAGCCTCCTCTAGGCAGGGAGCAGCCCTTGGTCTAGGAGAGCTTTGTGCCCTGCGCGGTACCCGGTACTCCCCAGCCTCCCCCTGCCCCTGCCCCCACCCACGGTGCTGCTGTCAGCAGGGGGCTGGGGAGCAAAAGGAAGTAGCTGTGTCCCCAACCCCCACATCTCACAGCAGCCCCCCCTTCTTCCCCATCACTGTCCAGGACAATAAAAAAGAGGAAGCAGAGAAGCTAAATCTGCTGCAAGTGCAGAACTGCACGAGGCTGTTCCTATTGTGCAATGCCAGGATGTGCTGCCTGGTCAGCAGTGTCCTGGATCTGAAACAGCTCTCGTACAGCTTCCACCCCCGGCCTGGGACGGGCACCGGGCCAGGGCTCCTGCTAACCTAACCTGGAATTGTGTAGGACAGCTCCACTGCCTGGCAACTCGTGCATCATGGACAGTATCCCTGGGTGCAGAACGGGTGCAAAATCTATTTATCCATCCAATCCAATAGACACGGTCCATTCCCACTCACCCCACTCATCCATCCCCAAACCCCGACCCATCCATCCACCCATCCCACCCATACACAGCTATCTAGCCATCCATCCCTACACCTCGACCCATCCATCCATCCGTCCCCACTCACCCCATCCTTCCAGCCATCTATCCATCTGTCTCTACGATAACTCAATACACAGCATAGGAAAGTGATTGTTCACTTTTATTTAGCTTTGGTGAGGCCACATCTGGAGTATCGCATCCACGCACCCATTACAGAAAGGATGTGGATGAATTGGAAAGAGTCCAGCAGGGGAAAATAAAAATGATGAGGGGGCTGGAGCACTTGACTTATGAGGAGACGTTGAGGGATTTGGGTTTGTTTAGTCTGCAGAAGAGAAGAGTGAGGGGGGATTTGATAGCAGCCTTCAACTACCCAAAGGAAGGTTCCAAAGAGGCTGGAGAGAGGCTGTTCACAGAGGTGGCAGGTGGCAGAACAAGGAGCAATGGGCTCAAGTTACAGTGGGGGAGGTCTAGGTTGGACATTAGGAAAAACTGTTTCCCTAGGAGGGTGGGGAAGCACTGGGCTGGGTTCCCTAGGGAGGTGGTGGAATCTCCATCCCTGGAGGTGTTTAAGTCTCTGCTTCTTTGGCTGGGTTGATTTAGTTGGGATGGATCCTGCTTTGGGCAGGGGGCTGGACTCAATCTTCGGAGGTCTCTTCCAGATCCAGGTTCTACGATTCTGTACATCCTCATCCATCTCCATCTCCACACAGATCTGGCCATCCATATCTAGCTATCCCTAGACAGTCCCCCTACAGCCCCCCGACTCTCCCGCACACTGGTGCAATCCCCTCAGTGCTGCAGTATCCGAGCCCCAGACAGAAACATCTGAAAACGCTCCCGAGAGAAGCCTGGAATTGTCATCTTGGCTCTGCCCAGCACCCCCAGCCGTGAGCAGTGGAGACACCAGCTCCCAGCCAGCATGTCTCCATTCCCACTGCGCAGCTGAGCACTAGGCAGTTTCAGACGTAGGGCCCAGTCCTGACCAACCCTTGTTTTCACAGGTGGTGGGGAGGGGGCTGCAGGATCAGGGCCAGCTGATAAGGGGCGAGCTGATAGCAGGGAATGGCTGTGCACTCTCCCACTCGGGCAGCCCGCAGGGTTACCTGCTCTCCCCAGCGCCATGTCTGCCTCCTGGACCGTGAGCGTCTCTTGGTCGGACTCTTCGTACTTTCGGTAAATGCTGCCCGAAGGCATCACGTGGAGCCTCGTCCCCCAGCTGCTCCTGCGGGTCTTGTACCAACTGCACCTCTGAGCAGCGTTTCTGGAGAAGGAAGCTGTGCAGAGCCGCCCTTCCTCTCCTCAGAACAATGAGATCATAGAATCCTAGAGCTGGACGAGACCTCAGGAGTCATCAAGTCCAGCCCCCTGCTCTAGGCAGGACCAATCCCAACTATATCAACCCAGCCAGGGCTTTGTCAAGCAGAGACTTAAAAACCTCTTCTAGGGATGGTTTTCCACCACCTCCCTAGGGAACCCAGCCCAGTGCTTCCCCACCCTCCCAGGGAAATAGTTTTTCCTAATATCCAACCTAGACCTCCCCCACTGTAACTTGAGACCATTGCTCCTTGTTCTGCCATCCGTCACTACTGAGAACAGCCTGTCTTCCCTTCAGGAAGTTGAAGGCTGCTGTCAAATCCCCCCTCACTCTGCTCTTCTTCAGACTAAACAAACCCAAATCCCCCAGTGTCTCCTCATAGCTCATGTGCTCCAGCCCTCTAATAATTATGGTTGCCCTCCACTGGACCCTCTCCGATGTGTTCACATCCTTTCTATAGAGGGGGGCCCAGAACTGGACACAATATTCCAGATGTGGCCTCACCAGAGCTGAATAAAGGGGAATAATCACTTCTCTGGATCTGCTGGCAATGCTCCTCCTCATGCAACCTAATATGCCATTAGCCTTCTTGGCTACAAGGGCACACTGTTGACTCATATCCAGCTTCTCATCCACTGTAATCCCCAGGTCCTTTTCTGCAGAACTACTTAGCCATTCAGTCCCCAGCCTGTAACCATGCTTGGGATTCTTCCATCCCGAGTGCAGAACTTTACACTTGTCCTTGTTGAACCTCATCAGATTTCTTTTGGCCCAATCCTCTAACCTGTCTCGGTCACTCTGGACCCTATCCCTGCCATCCAGCGTATCTACCTCTCCCCCTATCTTAGTGTCATCTGTGAACTTGCTGAGGGTGCAATCCATCCCCTCATCCAGGTCATTAATAATGATGTTGAACAAAACCAGCCCAAGAACCGATCCTTGGGGCACTCCGTCAATCTGACATCGAGCTGTTGATCACTACCTGACAGACTAGCCAGCTTTCTATCCACCTTACTGTCCATTTATCCAATTCATATTCCCTTAACTTGCTGGCAAGAATATTGTGGGAGACTGTATCAAAAGCCTTGCTAAAGTCAAGGTATATCACATCCACTGATTTCCCCATATCCACAGAGCCAGTTACCTCATCATAGAGACAGGCTGTGTTCCTGCTGCCTTCGGCTAGCACCTCCTCCACCCCCGTACAATCAGAGCTTGTGGTACAGCCGAAAAATAACAGCTCCACCGCCAGGGACCCCGTGGAACATCGTGCGGAGGGAATGTTTGACCCTGCCCAATGAGCTTCTCTTGTCCTAACAACTATTACCAATCGATTCGTCCGTACGTCCATCCATTTGCCTGCACTCCCATTCAGCCAGACATACCCAGAGACACCCACCCACACACCCTCATACCCACCACACACTCCCAGAGACACCCATCCATCCTCCCCTAGAGATACCCACCAACCCATCCTCATACACACCACACACCCCCAGAGACACCCTGTCATGGCTCCTTCCCCACTCTGGCATGATAAATGCAGAAGTGGGGGCCAGCACTGTACCCCAAAGCCTTATCTAACAGGCTTTGGTATAAAACTTTCCCCGAAATCTTAAAAACCTAGATCTTGGGAATAAAACTTCCGCTGCCACCACCCAAATATTGATAAAGAAATCAGGGGAAAGATCATTTGGGAAATCTCACCCCTAAAATAAAAATCAGGACACACAAGTAACCACTGCCAGTTTAATAAAAAGAAAAGAAAGAACTTTTATTATTACAACAATATTCCTGTGCAGGCATAATGACTAGATAGAAAGGTAACAAAATATACTCATGGAGAAACTCCATGGGCCTAGAACTTAGTTACAAAGAAAAGTCAAAACATCTTTTAAACAGTGCCAGACATCAGATCCCATAGCCAACCCTTAAAACAATAAAGCCTAACGAAACTACCTAAACTTTACCCTACTTACAGAAAATGAGGAATGGTGTCCTGGAGAGAGAGAGAAACATACTTGTCCCTCTCTGTAGCTGCAGAGAACTCCCCCAGAGAGACAAAAGGGAGAAAGAAAAAAACCCAAATTCCTTTGTCCCAGTTTGAAAGTCCCACCTACATTCCTACTGGTCACTCCACCTGGCTAGGTGTAGTTAACCCCTTAATTCCCAGGCTGCTGGCTAACCCTCATAATCATGACACACCCATCCACCCACCCCTAGGGACACCCACCCACCCATCCTCATACACACCACACACCCCCAGAGACACCTATTCACCCACCCCTAGAGACATCCATCCACCCACTCCCAGAGATACTCATCCACCCACTCACCCACCCCCAGAGGCATCCACCCTCAGAGACAGTCACCCACCCACCCAGATACGTTGTTACACTTTGTAGAACTAAAACCAGCAGAATCTTAGGGGAGACGGTGATGTGTCGTACTTATCGTGATGTCAGAATTCATTTCCAGTCCCTAGCTACTAAGGTTATCCACCCCACACACACTCATTCACACTCAGTTCTAGGGATGGGATACAATCACCAGCTGCTGTTGCTCACACTAGCCCATTGGCCAGGTGGTCTAGACCGGAGGAGGGGAGTGGGCTTGTGTCAGTGACACTGATGCTGCCGGAGAACGACTGTAGAATCAAAAGACCCAGCTCTACAGTCTTGCACCCATCTTTGTGTACGATTCCTTACCCTGTCCCACTGCCCCAGGACACTGTCTGACCATGAGTCTTCATGTCTTGATGGGGCCTTTGTCTCACTTTCTTGGGTGGGGTCTTTCGCAGGGCTCACCTGCATTGTTCTTCGGCGACTTGGCAGCAGGTCGCCCAGACAGGCTGGCTTCGGGGACTGATTCCGTCACACACACACCCCCCACATTTACATTCACGCTTTCCATAGACACACACCACACTTTAAACAGAGCTAAGGCAGCACAGGGTTTGAAATGGAGTTTCAGTTACAAATGTAAAAAAATACAAAAAAGTGACAACAGGAGATTCTCCAAGAGCAATTCTCAACAAACAGGTTACTAACAAATTAATCCAAATCCCATTTACAAAAACTGGGCCGCGGTTCATGCAGTTACCTAATGTCACATTGGTACACACAATTCATTAAGAGGGCAATTTCATTCATCAACCCTACACTGTACACCCACCATCTCATAAACACCCATTCATCTCCACATACACCCCTCCAGCCTGCCAGCCATCCTGAGACAGCCATCCATCCATCTGTCCACCCCCATGCACACCCATCCCTCCATCCCTGCATTCCAACCCTCCCACCTTCCATATAAATATCTATGCTCCTACATCCCCAACCAGCCTTATGCACTTCTATTCATCTCCATCCCCATGAGGCATTTGGGCTTATTTAGTCTGCAGAAGAGAAGAGTGAGGGGGGATTTGAGAGCAGCCTTCAACTTCCTGAAGGGAGGTTCCAAAGAGGATGGAGAGAGGCTGTTCTCAGTAGTGACGGATGGCAGAACAAGGAGCAATGGTCTCAAGTTACAGTGGGGGAGGTCTAGGTTGGATATTATGAAAAACTATTTCCCTAGGAGGGTGGGGAAGCACTGGGATGGGTTACCTAGGGAGAGGGTGGAATCTCATCCCTAGAGGTTTTTAAGTCTCTTCTTGACAAAGCCCTGGCTGGGTTGATTTAGCTGGGATTGGTCCTGCCTAGAGCAGGGGGCTGGACTCAATGACTCCTGAGGTCTCTTCCAGCTCTATGGTTCTATGATCCATCAATCCCCGTGCACCTCTATGTCCATACACATTCAACCATCTACCCAATCCCTCCGCACCTATCCGCCCTGCCCGCACACACATCTACCTCGTACTTGTGTATGCATGACGTAACATTGTTTTCTTAAAATAGCCTATTCAAATCTCCAGGACGGCTGGTGATACCCATTTATGCAGTTGATACACCTTTCATAGTCAGGTTTCCCTGTAGTTTGTGATGCTCTGGGAGGGGAAAACAAGGGAAACGTGACTGTAAAACTACAAAAATTGGCAGGACGACCCAGGGGAGGGGCAGCAGCTCATCTAATTAAAATCATAGCGGGATATTTTCAAAAGCACCTAAGGGGACGTCTGCAACCATAACAAAGCCCTGTGGCTGGGCCGCAGCTGGATCACCCGACTGAGGCTTGTGAGACTCAGCCTGCGGTGCTAACAATGGCTGTGTAGATGTTCGGGTTTGGGTGGCAGCCTGGGGTTTGGGACTCTCCCCTTTACGGGGTTTCAGAGCTGGGCTCCAACCCAAGCCCAAAAGTCTACACTGTGATTTTTAGCTCCACAGCACAAGCCCTGCAAGTCCATTGACCCCTGTCTGAGACTCAGAGTGGTGGATTTTTATCTCAGAGTAGATGAACCCTACGTAATTTAGAGCCCTAAATCCCAGTTTCAAAGGCTCCTCGAGCTGCAAGGTCAGCTGTCCATCTCAGTGACTGTAACAGGGACCTGTGTCTCAGGGCGCTCTGCTCTGACTCAAATTCTTAAGGAAGGGGATGAGGATTTGAATTCTGGTCCATGACCAGGGCTCCTCGGTGCTACTGAAAGAGAACTAATAATGTTCTGTTCCTCAAGGCCCAGCTCTAATCTCCACACAGCTAACTCAAAAGCCCAGAGCACTCAGGTTGGAGACACTGACAGAGAGAGAGGGGCTGGACACGTCTGAGAAGTGGGAGGAGAGGGGAGCCCAGCAGAGGGAGAGGAAAGGAAGAGCTCACCTGGCCAGCAAGTAAATGATTGGCATAGCTCAGCCTCCTTTCTCTTGACTGCTGTTTGAGTTTGGCTGTAGTCACACCCGTGTGGCAGCGTTAGCTTCGGCAGAGTTATGTAAGCACCTTTCCACCATTACAATGGTGTCCATGCCAGAATCCTAGAATACTAAAACTGGAAGGGACCTCGAGAGGTCATCAAGTCCAGTCCCCTGCCCTCACGGCAGAACCAAGCACAGTCTAGACAGGTGTTTAACTAACCTGCTCTTAAATATCTCCAAAGATGGAGATTCTACAACTTCCCTGGGGAATTTATTCCAGTGCTTAACCACCCCTACATCAAGGAACTTTTTCCTAGTGTCCAACCTAAACCACCCCTGATTCAATTTAAGCCCATTGCTTCTTGTCCTTTCATCAGAGGTCAAGGAGAATAATTTTACTCCCACCTCCTCTTAACACCCTTTTAGGTACTTGAAAACTGCTATCACGTCCCCTCTCAGGGTATGTCTACGCATCAAAGTTAATTCGGAATAACAGCGATTATTCTGAATTAACTACACAAGCAAACCACTATTTTGAATTAAATTCAAAATAGTGGGGCACTTAATTTGAGTTAGTTAAACCTCATTCTACAAGGAATGATGCCTAACTCGATTTAGCTAATTTGGAATAAGCGCTGTATAGACGCTTATTCTGAAATAGGGGGCCTCCAGCCTTCCCTGTTTCCCCTGGTGGCCACTCTGGCCCAAACCAGGAAAACTCTTTTCCCTTCCCCCAGTCCTGGAGCCCTTAAAGGGGTAGACTCTGGCCACAGTGCCTATGCCATCTCCAAGCCTGTCGGCCCAGAGCCACCAGTCACTGCCCCAACCTAGTGGCCCAAAAACATGAGCCAGAAAGCCACTGGCAGCCAGCCCTCCACTGCATCCCAGGAGCAGTCTGCCAGCTCCCAGGAGCCTGCCAGGGCCCAGAGAAGGTATCACATTACTGAATTTGAGGGAAGCAGCCAGATCACTGCTGCACCCATAGGTGGGGTTGTGGTCCCAAAAATGGTATAAAAGGGGGCCATGTGGGGTGTTGAATAGAAGCTTACTGTCTGCTAATCCTATGTACCATAGTCATGTGATTGTATATGAATATGATTGTACTGAATATTTCTCTGCATGTGGTTGAGCAGTGGGCAGAGCCTGGCCTATGGACATGCTAATCAGCGAGGCCCTGTGGAACAATGGCACTCAATGGGCCAAAGACACACCTAAAGAATGAGTGGTGACTCATACCTAAGGGCTACCAGCAGGGAACACAGGAATAAGCCGTGGGCCAGGTGACCTGCTGTAGCCAAGTAGAGATCAGAAAGGAGGGATAAATAGGCCATGTGGTGGACTCCGTCTTGGTCTTCAGCTCAGCACTTCATCCCAGAGGCAGCAATACAGGGATCGAAGAGCCAGGAAGAACTGTGGACCCATCCAGACTCTAGGATGTGAAACAAGGACTCTTAAGCCAGCAGCTGTAACATCTCTGCTAGAGCCTGCATCGAGGACTGGGAGATTCGGTGCATGTAATGTATGATACTTTAGCAACCTTACTCTCATGCTTTTCTTTCTTGTGGTAATAAACCTTTAGATGTTAGATGCTAAAGGATTGGCCCAGCGTGATTTGTGGGTAAGGTCCAGAGGGTAAACTGCCCAGGGATCTGTGGCTGGTTTCTTGGAACTGGACAGAACTTGTTCGGGGTAGGTGGGATTGGGTGCTAAGACCCCCCACCTGTGTATGAGGCCCGGGGCCACCTGGGGCACGGATATTGCTGGGGTGTCGGAGGGGTTTTGCTTGTGAGGCTTCAGGCAGGCTGCTGAAGCGCTCTGTGGGACTGGTTTGTGGCCTGTTTGGGAAGGTCACCAGTCTGGGGGCTGTAAGGAGCCCCGGATTTGAGCAATTCGCCCTGAGCGGACGCCCTCAGCGGTGCCCAGACCGGCCCGGTCCGTCACAGAAGGCAGGCGCCTTCCTGGTCCAGGGCAGAGATCATGTTTGCTTTTTTTGCAACAGTGTCACGCTGTTAACTCATATTTAGCTTGTCCGCTATTACCCCTAGATCCCTTTCTGCAGTACTCCTTCCTAGATAGTCACTTCCCATTTTAAACTTAAAAAACAACAAATGTCTGGTAGCACTTTAAAGACTAACAAAACATGTAGATCCGTGTTCCTTAAACTATGTTCCACGGAACAACAACTCACGGGTGTGCCTCGACCTCATCTTTTTTTTGTTACTTCTTTGTTTTTGTCTTTTTTTGTCTGACAACAATTTTCTTTTTTGAAGAAAACTTTCATAGGCGTTCCGAATAAAAAAATGTTATTGTTTGTGTTCCGTGGTCTCAAAAAGCTTAAGAAACACTGATGTAGATGGTATCATGCGCTTTCATGGGCACAGCCCACTTCTTCAGAAGGGCTGTGCCCATGAAAGCTCATGATTCCATCTACGTGTTTTGTTAGTCTTTAAAGTGCTACCAGACTATTTGTTGTTTTTTTCAGTTTATCCTGTACAGACTAACTCGGCTACCCCTCTGAGACCTCTCATTTTGTATGTGTGAAACTAATCGAGGAGTACTTTGCTTTTGTCCTTACTAAAGGTCAACCTCTTTACCTGAGACCATTTCTCCAGTGTGTCCAGATCATTTTGAATTATATGGAGGATAGGGTCATAATTCAAAATGATCTGGACAACTTGGAGAAATAGTCTGAGGTAAACAGTATGAAGTTTAATAAAGACAAATGCAAAGTGCTCCACGTAGGAAGGAACAATCAATTTCACACATACAGAATGGGAAGTGACTGTCTAGGAAGGAGTATGGCAGGAAGGGATCTAGGGGTTATAGTGGACCACAAACTAAATATGAGTCAACAGTGTGATGCTGTTGCAAAAAAAAAGCAACATGATTCTGGGATGCATTAACAGGTGTGTTGTGGGCAAGACAGGAGAAGTCATTCTTCCACCCTACTCTGTGCTGGCTAAGCCTCAGTTGGAGTATTGTGTCCAGTTCTGGGCACCGCATTTCAAGAAAAATGTGGAGAAATTGGAGAGGGTCCAGAGAAGAACAACAAGAATGATTAAAGGTCTAGAGAACATGACCTATGAGGGAAGGCTGAAAGAATTGGGTTTGTTTAGTTTAGAAAAGAGAAGATTGAGGGGGGACATGCTAGCAGTTTTCAGGTATCTAAAAGGGTGTCATAAGGAGGAGGGAGAAAACTTGTTCATCTTGGCCTCTGATAATAGGACAAGAAGCAATGGGCTTAAACTGCAGCAAGGGAGGTTTAGGTTGGACATTAGGAAAAAGTTCCTAACTGTCAGGGTGGTTAAACACTGGAATAAATTGCCCAGGGAGGTTGTGGAATCTCCATCTGTGAAGATATTTAAGAGTAGGTTAGAGAAATGTCTATCAGGGATGGTCTAGACAGTATCTGGTCCTGCCATAAGGGCAGGGGACTGGACTCGATGACCTCTCGAGGTCCCTTCCAGTCCTAGTGTTCTATGATTCTATAATCCTATCCTCCAAAGCACTTGCAACCCAACCCATCTTGGTGACACCTGATAAGCATAGTTTCTATGCCATTAGCTGAATAGTTGACTAAGATATTGAACTGTACCGGTCCCAGAACTGATCTCTGCAGAATTCCACTTGTTCCATCTTGTCCCCGATGCTGATTAATATATCTATGAAACCACTGGGAGAGGTTGTAAGGAGATTTAGAAGACAGTGCCATCAATATGCAGATGACGCCCAACTCTATTTCTCTGTGACATCGGATCCAAAAGTGGCGGTGACCAACAATCTGAACCGGTATCTGGAGGTGGTGATTTACTTGATAAGGTTGAATAAGCTGAATGTGAATCCGGATAAACCCGAGGCCCTGTGGATCAGAAAGCCATGTGTCTGGAAATGTGGTGTGTTACCTGTTCTGGACGGGGTCACACACACCCTGAAAGAACAGGTACGCAGCCTGGAGTCCTGGACCTTTTTTTAACATTTGAAAATCAGATTTCCTCGGTGGCCAGAAGTGCTTTTGGGCAGCTTCGGCTGATCCGCCAGCTGTGACCCTTCCTGAATAAGAACAACCTGGCTACAGTGATTCATGCTCTTGTCACATCCCGGTGGGATTGTTGCGATGCGCTCTGCGTGGGGCTGCCTTTGAAGAGTGTGTGGAAGCTTCAATTGGTCCAGAATGTGGCTGCTTGAGTTTTAACTAACGCTCGTTATACGGAGCACATTGTGCCGGTGATCCCACAGCTCCACTGGCTTCCGGTATGTTTCCAGGCACAATTCAAGGGCTTGGTTATGACTTATAAAGCCCTAAATGAGTTGGGACTGGGATATTTGAAGGACCAGCATGAGGCCAAGACCACCCTTTCCCCCGTGTGTTTATTGGTGTTTGGGGGTGTGTGTGTGTGTGTGTGTGTTTCTCTCCTCTTGAGGTGTTTTAACAGGTTTTATGTTCCCCCCACTTTGGGATCTTGTATTTTACTTTATATATATTTATTTATTCTGTTTTTTAAAAAATTGTAAGCTGTCTCAAATATTTTAAATAAATAAATGCCCTTGGGTTATCCAGCCAGTTGTGCATAAGAACGGCCATACTGCGTCAATCCAAAAGTCCATCTACCCCAGTGTCCTGTCTGCTGACAGTGGCCAATACCAGATGCCCCAGAGGGAGGGATCACAACATATAATCCTCACATGATCCCTCCCCTGTCACCCACCTCCGGAGAAACAGAGGCTAGGGACACCATTCCTACCCATCCTGGCTAATAGCCACTGATGGATCTAACCTCCGTGAATCTCTCTAGTTCTTTATTGAGCCCTGTTAAAGATCTGGTCTTCACAACCTCCTCTGGCAAGGAGTTTCACAGGCCAACCTGTGCTGTGTGAAGAAAAAGTTCCTTTTGTTTAAAGTGTGTTTACCCTATTAATTTCATTTGGGGACCCCTAGTTCTTAGTTATGGGAAATAGTCAATAATTTTTCCTTTTTCACTTTTTCCACATCAATCATGAATTTATAGACATCTATCATAGCCTCCCTTTGTCTCCTCTTTTTTAAGCTGAAAAGTACCAGTCTTTTTAATCTCCCTTCACATGGGACCTGTTCTAAACCCCTCATCATTTTTGTTGCCCTTTTCTGAACCTTTTCCAATGCCAATATATCTTTTTTGAGATGAGGCGCAGTATTCAAGATGTGGGTGTACCATGGTTTTATATGGAGGCAATAAGATATTTTCTGTCTTATTCTCTATCCATTTTAAAATGACTCCTAACATTCTATTTGCTTTTCTGACTGCCGCTGCACAGAGTGGATGTTTTCAGAGAACTATCCACAATGACCCCAAGATCTTTCTCTTGAGCATGCACCCACCTTATAGTAGCCCCATGTAGTTTGTATTTCCCTAGTTAATTCATAAGCAGGTCATGCAAGACTGTATCAAATATGTTTCTAAAGCCTAGGTATACCACATTTATCACTTCCCCCTTATCCACAAGGCTTGTTATCCCATCAAAGAAAGTGACCAGGTTGGTTTGACATGATTTGTTCTTTACAAATCCATGCTGGCTGTTACCTGTTATCTTATTATCTTACAGATGTTTGCAAATGGATTCCTTAACTATTTGCTCCATTATCTTTTCTGGCACAGAAGTTAAGCTGACTGGTCTAGAGTTTCCTAGGTTGTCCTTACTTCCCTGTTTATTAACTGGGACTGTATTTGCCCTTTTCCAGTTTTCTGGAATCTCTCCTGTATTCCATGACTTTTCAGATATGATCACTAATAGATCAGATAGCTCCTCTATCAGGTCCTTGAGTATTTTAGCATGCATTTGATTAGGCCTGGTGACTTGGAGACATCTAACTTTTCTAAGTAATTTTTAGCTTGTTCTTTTACTATTTTAACTTTGAATTTGCCTCTTTTTCTCAGCATTCACTATGCTAGGCATCCAAGCACCACCAGCCTTCTTGGGGAAAACCAAAACAAAGAAGTCATTAAGCATCCCTGCCATTTCCACATTTTCCATTGTTTTTCTGTCTTCATTGAGTAATGATGCTACCCTGTCCTTGGTCTTCCTCTTGCTTCTAATTCATTTGTAGAACGCTTTCGTGTTACCCTTTGTGACTCTAGCTAGTTGGAGTTTGTTTTGTGCCTTTGCCTTTCTAAGTTTGCCCCTACATACTTGTGTTATTTGTTTATACTCATCCTTTGTGATTGGATCCACTTTTTGTAGGACTCCTTTTTGATCTTTAGATCATTGAAGACCTCCAGGTTAAGCCAGGGTGGTCTCTTGCCATTTTTCCTATATTTTCTTTGCAGTGGAATAATGCGTTCTTGCACCCTTAATAATGTCCCTTTGAAAAACTGCCTCCTATCTTCAATTGTTTGTCCTCTTAGTTTTGCATTGCATGGGACCTTATCTAGCAGCTCCCTGTATTTGCTAAAGTCTGCCATCTTGAAATCCATTGTCTTTGTTTTGCTGTTTTCCCTAGGGTTGCCAGGTGTCCGGTATTCACCCGGACAGTCTGGTATTCACGTCCCCCGTCCGGTAAAAACCCCTAGAAAATACCTGTTTCCCTCAGATGGAAGCCCACCAGGGACAATTTCCCCCCTGACGCGTCTGGTGAGGAAGGGGGAGTGAGGAGCACAGGGCCTTTTAAAGGTGCAACACCCTTTTTTTTCTCGACAGAATTTTTTCCTCTGTGTTTTTTTTGGGAGAGGGGGGGTCCCGGCACGTAGGGTACCCCCCGATCCTGCACCCTGTCTGCAGCAAGATAAGACTCCGCCAACCAGTAGTATAGAAAGGGTTTATTGCTCCTCCAGGATACAGCACAGCATAGCCTTGATGTGGTTTCAGGAGTCAGGGCCAGGAAGCCTCAGACCCCTTGGATTAGGGGGTCCATTGTCATCACTAGACCCTCAGCTAAGGCTGCTTCCTTCATGTTTCCCAGCCAGCAAATGACCCTTCCCCCGAAAACCTCCCGTTCTTTGCCTGCCCTCAAATGGTCAGACAGGTTGGGCCTTTTTGCCTAAGTGACTTAAGGCAGCCTTCCTGCTGGGCAGTGCTACAGGTACCAGCCAGTAGGGGTCACCCCAGCCCACACAGCCACTAGTGGATGCCCAGAGGGTATGGCCCGCCCACTACATCACAGGGGGTTTAAGTGTTCGGTATTTTTGGTTAAATCATCTGGCAACCCTAGTTCTCCCTCCTACCATTCCTTAGAGTCAGGAACTCTCATTTCAGGATCACTCTCACCCAAGCTGCTTTCCACTTTCAAATTCTCAACCAGTTCCTGCCTATTTGTCAAAATCAGATTGAGAGCAGCCTCTCCTCAACCTTTTAGAAATACAAATTTGTCTCCAATACATTCCAAGAACCTGTTGGGCATTCTGTGCCCTGCTGTGCTACTTTCCCAGCAGATGTCTGGCTAGCTGGAGTCCCCCGTCATCCCCAAGTCCTGGGGCTTTGGATGATTTTTGTTACCTATTTAAAAAAAGCTTCATCCACCTCTTCGAGCTGGTCAGATGGTCTGTAATAGACCCCTGCCACGGCATCCCCCTTGTTTTTCACCCCTTTTATCGTTACCCAAAGACTTCCAACAAGGATTGTGTCAATTTATTTAAACAGGGCTTTCCTACTGATTTCGTGACATCAGTACAAACCAGTTTTCCTCCCTCTCCACACGTGTTCCTGTAAGTGGCTGGCTACTGCTCCGTGGAGTGTGGTTGTGGGGAGAGGGTGCTAGGAGCTGGAGGGTGGGGGATGGGTAGAGGTATCTCGCCTATGGCATGGCTTTGGGGCAGGAGGCTATCATTTGGCATTGGCCACAGTCTGAAGACTGGACCCTGGGCTAGTCCATAGGTCTGACCCAGGATGGTCCGTTCTGATGTTCTTACACCAGCTCAGCGCTGCTCCTAGTGACTCGGCTGGGTAGGAGGCTCCCGACTGAGCCTGCTGATGGCAGTGGGCTCACATCGCCCGTCCTGTTCACTGCGGAGTCCAGCTCCAAGCTGCCCACCTTGATTTTAAGATTTCCAGGCACTGGCTCCAGCCGGCTGCCCAGGCCCTATGTCTCCCTGCTCCCCTTTACCTGACAGAACCTTCTCGGCCTTGTCCCGCTATCTCGCTGCCATCGGCGCCAGCGTGTGCGGCTCAGCACCTGGTCCCTGCGTGCCCTAGGGCACTGACTCGCCAGCTCTCTCCAGACCTCTCTGGACAGCATCTCTCCAGGGCACCCTCAACCCCACTGGCCGCACTGGGCATCATTCCCCTCACAGGTATGGGGGCAGTCACATAGAACAGTCTCTGGGAGTGTCAGCCAAAGCACAGGCTCCATTCCAGTTCCGCCAGCCGCAGGAGCCCCAGGCCTCGGCAGAGGTATCAGCTAACGTCAGGTAAGCACGTTCCTGAGTGGAGAGGATGGGGTAAAATCCACAGTGCCCTCACCCCTTCCCCTGGGCGTGAGGCCTCTGAGAGCCAGGTGACAACCAAAAGGCCATTCTGCTGGGTGCTGCCTGGGCTCCCAGAGGGAGCTGACGCTCACAGCAGTGCAGAGACATTTGAAAGGAGCCTGTGAAGCAAGGAGGGCAGCCGGCCAGGCAGAAAGCGCAGGCGGCCTCAAGCAAGGGCCCGAGGGGAGCCATTTTCCACATGGTGCCCTGGAAGGGCCGACAGAAAAGATTCCTGCCCCTCTCTGGGCCTTGGACCATTCTGTCCTTCCAGTCAGGCAACCAGCTCCTCAGGGCACGGGCTGTTTCTCACCAGGGTGTTCTCTAGACTAGCTGCTGGTGGCCGGCGGACACGGGGCAGACAGCAACGTGCCCAACCAGCATGAGGGTTTGGACACATGCTAGGCGGCATGGTACCGCTGACCTCCCGCCAGGCCTCTCATTGCCCGAGCACCCAGGCACTCATGGGTTTGTGTCCTACAACGCAAGGGGGGCCCATCCTCGTGCCACAGAAGGGGGCCTGCATGAGGGAGCTGCAGTAACTGGCCAAAGGGCACAGGGCAAGCTTGAGGTGGGGCCCTCCTCCAGGCCGGCAAAATTTCCAGGCCATCCTTCCTACCTGGCCTTGCCCTGGGCAAGGCATGGGGGTCTGTGCAGAAGGAACCCCAACTGGGACCGAGGCCTCTGGGCACTGCCAGAGCCGTTGTGGGAGCAGAGCATTCCTGGGCACCCCACTGGGTCAGGGCCACACAACTGGACCCAGTCAGGGGCCAGTAGCCGCTGGGGCTGCCCCGCTGCAGCGATGTCAGGGAGCAGGCTCCAGGGGCTGCAGCAGCTCTTCCAAGTAGTGGCGGAAGGAGTCTGTGCATTTCTGGGGAAGAGCCTGATCACTCTGGTTTCACAACCGCTTTTGCAGCAACAACCGCAGATGCTTCCTGCAGGGCTAAGCAGAGATGATGCTTTCCCATGGTGGCTGACTCACCCGGTGCTCTTACTGATGCCAGTGGCAGCTATTTCCATGCAGACAGTGGATGAGGCCAGCAATGGTCCACCCTGGCGATGGTGGTGAGATGGTGGTCCCTAGCTATCTTGTTAGGGTCAGTGTCCCCATTGAGCCAGAGACTTGTAAAATGTGAATTGCAGATCAGGCTTGAATGGGGTTAGTGGTTTTCCAAACTCCTCCCACAAAACAAGCACCTCCCACATGAGACCCTGTGATGAATGTGTTACCCGCACAAATTTCTCTATCCCTTCCACAGTTTAGGGACACACACCTTTTCCCAGTTGCTAGGGCTCAAGGTGCAACCCTGTTAATTTGCACACCCACCCATACCCAATTCCTAGGACTCAGGGTGGAAGTCCCTATGGGTACGTCTACACTACAACGTTAATTCGAACTAAGCTAATTCGAACTAACGGATCCAGACTAAAAACCTAGTTCGAATTAGCATTTTGCTAATTCGAACTAGCTTGTCCACATTAAGTGGACCCTGAACCGGGCTTAAGGCTGGCCGGAAGTAGTGCCGGCAGGGCATCAGAGGAGGACTTAGAGCGTGGAGATGTTGTCTCAGGCTAGCCAAGGGCTGTGCTTAAAGGGTCCCAACCCCCACCCCGGACAGACAGTTCTCAGGGGTGCCCCGCTTGCAAAGCAGTCCTGGCTTGGAGTGCCCGGAGTACCCACACTGGGCACATCACACCACTCGGCCATCATCCCGGCTGCACTTGCCGCAGGCTGCCATCTGGGGAGAGGGGGCAATTGGGGGGCTGCAGGAGAGCTTCCACCCCCAGAAGCCCACAGAGCCAGCCCAGTCCTCCCCATCAGGGGCTCGTGACCCATTCCTCCCTCACCTCCTTCCACTTACCCTTCCCTAGCCCCCCTTCTTATTGATGTACAAAATAAAGATAACGTGTCTTCCAAAATGGAATCTATCTTTATTGAACAAAACTGGGGGAGACTGGGAAAAGGAGGTGGGAGAGGGCAAGGGAGAGGCTGGGAGAGGGGAGGGCAACTAAAATGATCAGGGGTTGGGAACAGGTCCCATATGAAGAGAGGCTAAAGCGACTGGGACTTTTCAGCTTAGAAAAGAGGAGACGGAGGGGGGACAGGATAGCGGTCTCTAAAAGCAGGAGTTGGGTGGAGAGGGTGCATACAGAAAAGTTCTTCATTAGTTCCCATAAAGAAGGACTAGAGGACACCAAAGGAAAGGAATGGGTAGCAGGCTTCAAAGTAGTAACAGAAAGTTGTTCTTCACAAAGCAAAGAGTCAACCTGTGGAACTCCTTGCTGCAGGAGGCTGTGAAGGCTAGAACTAGAACAGAGTTTAAAGGGAAGTGAGATAAAGTCATGGAGGTTGGGTCCATGGAGTACTATTAGCCAGGGGGTAGGAGTGGTGTCCCTGGCCAAGGTTTGTGGAAGGCTGGAGAGGGATGGCACGAGACAAATGGCTTGGTCACTGTTTTCGGTCCATCCCCTCCAGGGTCCCTAGGGTTGGCTGCTGTCGGCAGACAGGCTACTGGGCTAGATGGACCTTTGGTCTGACCCAGGACAGCCATTGTAAGCTCAGGGCTCAGGGTCGGGGGTCTCAGTGGACCCCCTTGATTCTCTTGCACACCTGCTCCTGGGTGGCCAGGCTGGCAGCTCTCCTGCCTTAAATGGCCACTTTCCTGTGCCTAGTGCGGAGATCGTGGACAAGGTCCACGATGTCTGCACTAGCCCAGGCCGCTGTTGCGGTCCCGGGCAAGCTCCCGGGAGCCGCCAGCCTGGTCCCGGGAAGAGGGGGAGGTCTGGGGGGCATCGGGTGGGTGGCTCGATCCGTGCCAGGTGCAGGGTCTGCTGGCTGGGTGCTGGCAGGCTTGCACCTGGCACGGGCACCGTAGCCAGCCCGTGCCCCTTTAAGGGGTCCGGGGCCGGGAGGGGGGCAGACGAGTTTCCCTGGTGTTGGCCAGAGTGGCCACCAGGGAAACGTGGGGAGAGCTAGCCTCCCACTAGTTCGAATTAAGGGGCTACACACCCCTTAATTCGAACTATCTAGTTCAAACTAGGCTTAATGCTCGTAAAATGAGGTTTTCCTAGTTAGAACTAAGCGCGCCGCTAGTTCTAATGTTCGAACTAGCGGAGCGCTAGTGTAGTACCTATCAAAGTTAATTCGAACTAACGTCCGTTAGTTCGAATTAACTTTGTAGTGTAGACATACCCTATGGGTTTGCAGGATCTTTAGCCACTGAAATGGCTAAGGATCAGACAGTAATATTTTGATCCTCTATGTAGTGACAATTCCCAAGCAAGCAGAATACACATGCTAAGCACACAGTGTCATGCTCACCAAACCTGATACAGGCAGGCAGACTTCCCCTGTTGGCCAGGCAAGGTCAGTCTCTCTGGATCTTAGCTGCTGCATGTCACGGTCATGCAGGAGAATCCGGGCAGCTCTGGTCCTAGGCTGTGTCCTGGAGATGAGTAGTTCTTCCAGGTCTTCCCCCTTCTTCTTGATGTTCCTGCCTGTTCTTGTTTCCCTGTTACTCTTCTAGACTTTTGCTTCTTTCCTTCTGCTTCTATTGCTTTTGGGCCCCAGTTTATATAGTGAAACCTGAGTCCTGCTTAGCTATACCTTAACCAATTATTTTAGTATAATTTTACTAACCAATGATAACATACTGTAACAGAATTACCTAACCAATCATACCCCATCACCTTAGTTGACTTATACCTAGCAAAATTAATTATACAGTACTGCAGACAGAAACAGTTAAAAATCAGACAGAGATCACACAGACAAACAATAGGAAAGTGTGAAGTCAATGAGGATTCCACAACCTCAATAGAATGAGGATTCCACAACCTCAATTATTGATGAGCAGTTTCTTGCCAGACAGAATGGTGTTACTTACGTTTTCTTTACCCATCTTGAGATCTGTTGCTTTATCTGGTGACAGTGTGGGGCCGGTAGGACAAAATCCCCTTCTCACAGCCTGGTGTGACACTATTTTAATGCAATTTAGATGGCATGTGATTATGTGACTCTAGGCCTTATAGCTAAGGCTGGCTGCAGGAGAAGGCTCTGGTTTAGGCCTTCCAACATGGTTACAGAAGAATCACATTGTTACAGTCCATTTCTTCCTCTTGCTCCTCCGCTACTCATTGCACCTCTCTGTCCCCTTCCTTTGCCGTGCCTCTGTGCACCAGGCCCCCTTTTCCCCAGCTTGCCCTGTAAAACTGGGGGCCTGTTGTTGGCAAAAGTTACTGCCTGTACATGCTCCATTCTCCTGTCCTTATTTCCTTTTCCTGCCTGTCCCTGTGTGTCTCCAAAAACTATTGCTGCTTGAAAAATATCCTGCTTTAACTCTGGGTGTCTCTTACCTGGATCTATGGGTCCTAAAATCACTTACATTTTTTAATTCAAACCATCCAGCAATGCAGTCGTAAAAGCCAATGTAACAAAATCAGGGGCAGTTCCTGGTACCACTGGCACAACCCCAGAGGCCATGGCCAATATATTCTTCTTAATCACCTATAGTTCTGGGGAGTCACCACAGCCTTGTTCTGTCAAATGGAACAATTTCCGCAGTTGTCTGGCTGACATCATCACCGTCATGACTTCCTTCACCCAATCCCAGCCAGTAAAGCAACACCATGTCCACCTAGCCGCCCCTCAGCACTGCCCAGGCAGAAGCACTAGTACAGGCCGGGGCCAGAACTTCACAGTCTGCCGGCCTACACCCAGTCTGGGACAACACCTTCACCATCCAATCCATGTGTCCTTCTCTAGGGGTCCTAATAACTGAACAGATGCCCAGACCCGGTCTGGGGTAAAATCAGAAACCTCCGACATGGTTGGCCTGGTTTGCCTTTGTGCATCATCTGGGTCAGGTTCTGTTCGTGTTACCACCCTTGTGATCACAGGATTGAGCTCTTGTGTCTTTAATTTCCAATCCTGCAATTCCCTTTGTGCAGGGGCATAGGGCCCCTCAGGAAGAGCATCCGGGGGGTCTGGGCATCCGGGATCCATCCAACTAGTCCTATTCCAAGTGTCCTCCCAGGTGTCTTGTGTCCCCAGTGCCCAGACTCACCTCTCCCCTTACTGCTGCTACTATAATGGGAGAGGTTTTACACTTTTCTGGACATCCCAGCCATTCGTTAACGGCCGTGTCTACAGGTGGAGGCAGCATGTGGAGCTAGGAGCTCAGCCTCCCAGTTAAACACTGCCCTGCCCCCCGGCCCTCAGTCCTGAGCCTCCCCACAACTCTTACTTCTTACTTCTGGAGAGCAGGGGGGTCTGAGACTGCCCTGGCAGCAGCCAGCACAGCAGGCCCAGGAGCTTCTCATGCTGTTCAGGAAGCTCCTGGGCCAGCTACGTGGGCCTCTGCAGAAGTCCTGGAGGTTACGGCAAGTCACAGACCCACGACCTCTGTGACATGCACGGAGCCTGACGTGTAGTTCTGTTTATAGCTGTCTTCTAGCCCGGGCCCTCACAACTTCCTGACAAGTTGCACCGGCTGACTGTGAAGAAATACTTCCGTTGGCTTGCTTTGAACACGCTAACCTAGTTGTTTCATGTGGTTCACCCTTGTTAGGGCCCTCCCTACCAATCCGCAAACCACACAGCTGCCTCAGGCATGCAATAGCCCAGGGGTGCCCCGTGCCAGGGCTGTAGCGAGGGCCAATGTATATCCTGTCTTATTCCCTGTCCCTTTCCTCAGCTCTTTGGCTGGCTCAGAACTGCCCCCAGTGCTTCAAGCTCCCTTCCATGAGTGGTAACAGCCAATTCAGTCCCCATCGTTTTATAAACCATCATGATTTTGCCTCCCAATGGGCGTGACACTAATTTATCAGTAGTACATTTCAGCTGCCATTTTGTTGCCTATTATAGGCCAAGTCCCTTCAGGGCCTCTCCTATCCCACACAGGCCCAAGCAGCAATGCTCCCCCTTTGCAGGGGGTTGGGGAAAAGCTGAAGCACAAAGGAGGTGACCTGGCCATCTTCATGCAGTAGCAGCTGTGGGACCAGAACTGACATGACCTGAGTCCCAGAGCAGGGGTTTTAACCAGCAGGCCAGCACCATGCTGCTAAAGGCCCTGGCTCCAGAGGTTGGCAGGGGAGGGTGTCATGTTAGCAGGGGTAGAGTCGGCCTCCTGATGGGCTACAGCAGCGCAAGCTTCCCCTTGCCACGGTGTCTGCAACCAGACGTGTCTTGGAGCGATGCCCCTGGGCCAGTGGTCCCCAACGTTTTGGGGTTGCCGGGCGCCTGGGGGCGGGGCCACTCACGTGCTGCGCATACGGGGGCGGGGCCGCTCACGGGCCACGGGCCTGGGGGTGGGGCCAAGCATGCGCCGCACGCCCGGGGCCGGCACCGGCATGCGCCGCGACCCCGGGGCAGGGGCCGCCCATGCACTCGGGGCTGGCACCTGCCGCACACCCAGGGTCGGGGCCAGCCCAGATTGCTCTGTGGGCACACATAAATGGCCCGGCGGGTGCCATGGTGCCCGCGGGCACCGTGTTGGGGACCACTGCCCTGGGCTGAGAGGGCGCACACTCAGTCCCCATTCAGTCTTCAGCTTTCCTGCTGTGACAGCCACCCAGTGTCCGAGGCACAGGGCACCCAGCAGCCCTCAAAGGGCAGGCCAGCACAAGGCCTACACCCCATTCATGTCCCAATCTAGCTCCAGGCACCCCTAATGCCCCCATCAGAGCACTGGGAGCCCCAGTGAGTCTGAGAGTATCTGGCTGCAGTGGAGACAAAAATGTCTCAGCGGACGCAGCAGAGCCTCCATGTGTAGCAGGCAGAGCCCCAGCTGGAGTGTGTGTGAACCCCCCCCCCCCCCGGTGTGTGTATGCACCCCCCGAGTGTGTACGTGCATCCCACTTGAGTGTGTACGAGCACCCTGCCTGAATGTGATCCCTCCAGTGTCCTTTGGCAAGCGTGCAGCAAGCAAGTCCCACTGACACACACTGCTCGCCAATAATCACAGAATGCGGATTCCACAACCTCAACTCTCGATAAGCAGTGTCTTGCCAGGCAGCATGGTGTTACTTACGTTTTCTTTACCCATCTTGAGATCTGTGTCTTTATCTGGTGACAGTGGGGGCCATTAGGACAAAGTGGCCTTCTCACAGCCTGGTGTGACACTAATTTAATGCAGTTTGGATGGAATGTGAGTATGCGACTCTAGGTCTAATAGCTTATGGCTGCTGCTCTGCAGTCTGGCTGCAGGAGAGGTCTTTGGTTCAGGCCCACCAATATGGCTACAGAGCTTCCAACATGGTTACAGAAACACCATATTGTTACAGATCCTTTCCTGCTTCCTTTCTTCACACAGGCTGGATTGAGCCCAGGAGGATGCAGGACTCAGTCCCACTCCCTGAAGCACCAGTTCCGCCCACGCCAAGTCTGTCTCACTAGGGGAACCCATTCGGACAGGGAGGCACAAGCCAGAAGCATGACCTCATCAGAACAACAGCTCATTGATCCTAACGGGCAGAGGACACTGCAGGCTCAGGGCTTCTGCGTGCTCCTCGGTGGCCTCCGTCTGAGCTGTGCCTCGGATCCCAGCTCGGGTAAGTCCAAAAAGCAACATCACTTGACTCCATTAGCCGGACGCGGCCTGCACGGCAGAGCTTCCCCCGGCATTAGAGCCTGCCAAGACTCTCCAAGTCCTCGGGGGAGTCCTGCAGATTTCACAGGTTGCTCTTGGAAATCGCTCAGATCTTATCACGCTCCAGCGGGGCTCCCACAGGCCCCTGGGTGCTGTAGTCATGGGACCTCTGGGTGCCCGAGCACAGGTCAGGTGCTGGGCTGGGCTGGAATGCGCACGTCAGACTTGTGTCCCAGTTGCCAGCCAAGCTCTCTGGCATCCGCGAGCCGTGAGTGCAGCGCCGTGAGTACTGAACGGTCCTAGCGCAGCGGAGTTACGCCCGGCTGCAGAGCCCCACTCAGGGTTGTGGATTGCAGCTGGAGGGCGCGGTGGGTCACAGAAGTGCGGGAAGTGAAAGGGTCACTCTCTCCGCATAGCCATGCAGGGCTCCTGCTGTGGCTAGAACCCGCGGGGTGCACGGTGTATTGTCTAGCACAGTGGTCCCCAACCATTTGGGGCTGCCAGGCGCCTGGGGGCGGGGCCGCTCATGCACCGCGCACCAGGGGCCGGCACCAGCATGTGCCGTGACCCCAGGCAGGGGCTGCCCATGCGCCCAGGGCCAGCACCGGCATGTGCCGCGATCGCGGAACAGGGGCCGCCCATGTGCCACGCGCCGAGGGCCAGCACAGCACATGTGCCATGCACCCGGGGCAGGGCCGGCCCAAATTGTTTGGTGGGCGCACATAAATGGCCCGGCAGGCACCATAGTGCCCACGGGCACCGCGTTGGAGACCACTGGTCTAGCACAATCTGTCCTTGGGCTACGGTGGAACCATGCCCGGGGCAATTGTGGCTACACCTGGGCCTGGCCCCTCTGCCTGGGCGCTCACTCTTAGATACCCCCTCTGTGTGGGGGTGGGGGGAGCCTCAACCAGCCAAGACACTGACCTTAGGTCCCCCTTTTGCACTGGGTCCACCCAGCTCACAGCTGGGGCCATTATGCACCACTGTACTGGCTCTAGGGGCGACTCTGCACCCTGCCTTGGTAGACCAGGGACACTAACACTGCCCCTCCCTTGGGCAGCGTCCGGAGATCTGCAGATGGAGAGCCAGGTAGGGTAGTTCCGCCTCAGGCCTCAGAACCACCCTGCGCATTACGAAAGTCCCCTCAGTCACGTTTTACAAGTGGGGAAGTGTCAGCCTGACCAACGGGGGGGGGGGGGGGAGGGGGGCTAGCAATTGCCCGGAGCTGCACTTCCTTTACCATAACGGATGCTGTGGTCAGTTGGGCTGTTTGCACAGAACTAGGACAGCAGCCAGGCTGGATGTGAAGACTTCAGTCACGGGCACGTTTCCCTCTTGGTCTTCATTTTGATGTGCTGCAGACCAAGCTCTTCGGGGCGCTCACTGTCAAGCATTTTTTTTTTCGAGTTCTTGAATTATTCTTGTAGCTTTTTTTCTGCACCTTTTCCAGTGGTTCAACATCCTTCACCAAATGCCGACCCCAGAACTGGCACCTGTACTCCAGCCGGTGTCTCTCCAATGCCACGTGGGAAGGAAAAAACACTTCCCTGCCCCTACTCGCTGTTGGGCTCGCTGCTCGGCCCTCCCCTGTTGGCTGGGAGTGAGCTCCTGTGGTGCTTACTCCTTGCAAGGTGAGGTGCAGGGGCTTCCCCCAAGGGCTCAGTCACCAGTTGCCCATGGAGGGGAGGGGAGGGGAGGGAAGGGCTGCACCATGTGGTGTTTGGGAGGTGGAGTTGGATGGGAACCTACACTGGGTGGAGTGAAAATGCCAAAGTCCATGCAGATTCCTCCCCCATCACAGGGACAGGGAGACCACTACAAGGCTGAACGTGGCAGGGAAGAGGCTGGAGAGAGATTCTGGAAACTGAATCAAATCCTGCTCTCAGTTTCCAGTGTAAACCCAGGACAATTTCTGACCCCACCAGCGACTAGAGAGGCTCCATATTGAACACTGAGCAGAATCTGGCCCCTGTGATCCCATTGGTCCATCTCAGCCCTGGTGTGCCATTGTCACCATGCATGGGGAGGGCCCAATGCTGCCAGGGCCCTTACAGAAGAGGCGATCACTGCCAGCAGCCCCAGTTCCTCGGAGTTCGGCTCGGCCCCCTGCGACCAGTCTCTGCCTTAGCTGTTCCCACAGATCTATGTGACGTTCTTTGCCCTCACCCTGTGGATCCACAGGGCCAGTCCCTCCTCCCACAGCGCGGCTGTATCCATCCTCAGAGACCACAGTGAGACGGCATCAGAGCGGCTGTGGAGGGTCAGATGCCTTGCTGTGGAGGGTGCTTGGCCCAGAGGGGAGTGCGGGACTGCAGGAGAGGGGCAGCAGATCAAAGCAGGATTCTTTCCTGGGACTGAAACCTTGTCGGTCCAGATGACTGTGCCCAGTGATCAGTCAGCACTTCAAGGACTCTCCTTTGGCTCTTCCGTTTATGGAGTAAGAGGACACAGGAGCTTCATTTGCTGCCACCGCTGTGTACATGACACTCTAGGTGCTATTGTCATTTTGCTGGTTTTCTTTCCAGGGATGAAGAACATGGAGGCAAAGGGAAGATTCTTGTGTCTGACAAACCTCCCGGCTCCAGTCCGGCCCAGACATGAAGCCTTTGCATGGCAGTCAAAGTTGCTGCTTTCTTGCAAACAGCTGATAGCTGCTACATGTTGGCCTATCTGTGAATGGAGGGAGGCGGAAGCAGGGGAAGAGAGAGCGCTTTGTCTTTCCAAAGCATGAGGAGAACCCCACCACCAGCTGGCCCAGTCCCTGTTCCCTGGAGCAGTAGCGGCCGGTAGAGGTGAAGCACATTCACCAAGAGCAGCAGCTAAAATGTCAGACCTCGTTAGTCATGTAAAAGGGGCAGGAGGACACTTTCACGCTGGGTAAAGCAGGACGCACAGCGCCCGAGCTTGGAGGGAATCCATGAACCCAGTAAGTTTGAAGCTGGGGAGGGGCTCTGATGAGGAGACAGAACCTGGATCTACCAAGCGGGTGAGGCATGGAGTCAGGAGCTCTCCTGCAACTGGGGAACCGCTTGTCCATCACATGCATTGATTGTGCAAACTCTTCACACCCAGAAAACATGCAGCCTCTGTGTATATTTCAATGTCATGCACAGCATACCCCTTCCACCCCTGCATATCTACCACCCTGTCCATTGTCTTACACAGATGATCATCCTGCCTCTCAAGCAGGGAGCTGAGTCCTACATTAAACACCAGCTCATTGGGCAGCGACATCTCAACCAACAAGGGCCAATGTCCAGGGGTAAGTTAAATCTGTTAGTAGAAATATGTGAACTGAATGAGGCCCCAAGTCTGTCTCCTTTTTGGAAGTTCACAGCCACTTTTTCTGCAGCTCTTCTAAAGTGAGCAAGATGGCAGCTCTCATGATAGCTCTCCACATTCCTTATCTAAGGCAAAACAATGCTGGTTTTCACCAGCTGAATAGCTGCAGTGTAAAGTGCAGCAGAGAAAATGAGTGGTTGGTGAAAGTCCAACTCTTAACCAAAGAAAAAAAAGAGGCAGTCGAACTAAATTCAGTTCCTGATTCTGCTACAGGCTTCCTATGTGATTTTAGCCATGCCATCTGATCCCGTTCTCCCTCTGTATATTAATCCTTCTGTCCTCCCACCTTGTGTCCATCTGCTCTACTAAGCTTGTAAGCTCTTTGGGTCAGGGTCTGCCTCTTATTCTGTGTATGTACAGCACCAAGTCCAGTGGGACTGTATGTGCCAGGAATCAGAGAATGTAACTAAATACCAACAAACAGAAGTGGCCTCACACAGTCACTGCACTCAGTTTGGAGAAGTTTCTCATGGAAAATGACATCACTGAATTTCATAGTGTTGTGGGAAACACACGGTTTGAGAACAAAGGTTCTTTTTAAAAAAATGGAGCATTGAATGGCCAATGTCAGTGCTGGCGCAGTGACAAGTCTACTATGGGCCAGGACCTCAGGTGGTTTAGACAAGCACGTTTCCAAGGATCTTTATGGGCCTTAGCAAGCAGACCATAGCCATGAAGCATTGTGCTTCTACCATGCCCTTAGCTTCACTTCCTCCCCACCAGTCACCACCCCGTGCCAGGTGTTGGGAGCAGGGCTAATGTAGAGATTTTATGCCAGTTCTACAGCAGCCAAGAAGGACCCCCCCCCTCCACCCATGGGAGGGCTAATCACAAGGCCATTTCTGCCCACTTTGAAGCCCCTTTGCACTGCCAGATTGGCATAAGGAGACATGAGGACTAGGTTTCTAGGACAGACAGAACATGATAGCAAAACTCAGACCAAAGAAGCAACCCAGGTCCATAAGCAGGTTATTTTATTGTTTACACATCACGGTGCAACAGCAGAATGAGCTCACACACATAGCGTACAAGGGCTCTGCAAGTCGCCTCCCACACCATGGGGTGCTTCTGCTACGAAACAACTACTGGATCTGCAAGCTGGCCCTTTAAATCTGGGAGAGACACCCAGCTACAGTAGCCTCTGAATTCAATAGGGATTGTGGATTTGAGAGAAGATTTGGTCCAATTCTGCTTGCCCCTCCAGGTTTTGTTGGTAGCTGTAATGAAGAATGGCAGCTGAAGCACCAACCCTACAGGCACAGCAAAGCCAGCTGCCTGATGAGCATGGTTTGTTGGAGATGTGATGGTTTCATGAAGGTAAGGTGGAGACGGGGTCTTCCCAACTCACCTGCCAGCAAAACAAGTACACAGTAAGTAGCTTACTTCGAGGGAAGGGGACAGCATAGATGCACACTCAGGGTTAGAATTTGCTAATTTATACCCTGCTGTCAGGGCTGACCACCAGTTACCCATGCACCTTATCACAGACAGCCTGGCTAGAGTCAGCGGTGATGAGCTGGCCCAAAGCCTCCTTAGTTGCGTAAACAAGTTGTGAGATAATTAGGCCCAAGGACATGATGTATGAGAATTAGATAGCGGTGGTGTTTCCTGTCAGAATCTGCTTGGGGAGGTTTATGCCCCTAAAACAGGAATAATTATAAGATGACCGAAAGGCACTGATTGGGCAAACAGTCTCACCTGTGGATCTAGGCTGTGTGAGTGCCCAAGGACTCCCCATGCTGGAGCAGCCCCCGCTACTAGCCCTCGAGAGCACGGATGGAGGGTCCGGGACTGTCTGTAGCAGAAGGGGCGTAAGCATTGGATTCTTGCTTGCCTGCTAGCTTGCTTGCTTAATTGCTTGCTTCTCCACAGTGAAAAGCACATATTTAGTAATGCGTGAAGGCTGTGAGGTGTAATATGCCCTGGCAATAAAACCTCTTATATTTATGCACCCTGTGTGGCTTTATTGAGTGTATCTGAGCCTTCTGTTAGAGCGACACCTGCCTATCTAGTGAGTTAAGCGCAGTTTGCTGTTTTTGTTTATTTACTAAAGTAATCTGCTTTGATCTGTTTGCTATCACTTAAAATCTACATTTGTAGTTAATTAACCTGTTTCGGCTTGTCTCTAAAGCCAGTGTGGAACTCTGGCTTGGGGCAGAAGGCTTTGCACGTCCCTGTGCACACTGAGTGAGAAGGAGGTCGTTACGAGCTTACGCAGGAGAGTTCTCTGTGCAGCTCAAGATGATACAATTTTGGGTTTACACTCCGGAGGGGTTGTGCACTTGCTCAACTCTCCCATGCAGAGCTGATCTCAGCATCGGTGTGAAGATAAAAGCAGCTGGGTGTGTTTCAACCTGTGCGTGTGGCTTTCCCAACCAGCACAGAGTAAGGGGAACCCCGGGTGGGATAGACAGGCTTAGTGGTATCCCAGTTCCAAGTGGCACCGGAGTGGGAGGATGGGGAGGGAAACCCATCACACTGGGATTCCCCCTTGATCTCAGATGGATTAAAAGAGGGATGGGGAATTTAGAGCCCACCGGCTGGATTTGGCCCAGGGCGAGGCGGCACTAGTGCTCTAGCCCCCTGCAAGTCTCCCTGCCTTGGCACCTCCCTGGAGCATTGGCTTGCCCTGCTGTGGGGGGAAGGGAAGCCCAGAGCCTCACTGCGGACCAGATTGTGGGATGCCGGGGGCCAAATCTGGCCCCACAGGTTTGGAACATGAGGGAGCCCTGGTGCCCAGAGTGTGTCTTTTGTTTTGTTTCTCAGGGGCCAGGCCAGTGAGGGGTTGTTTTGTTTTGCTTTGCTTTACTTTGAGAGGAGCTGCGTCTTATGGGTGTGTAGCTCCAGAAGGTTTTTTCTTTGGGTCAGTGGGCCCAGACCAAAAAGAGGACCCACAGCCCCAGATTAAAACGAACATGTCACCCGGGATGAGGCACCCCCAGAGCTACAACAGACCCAGACAGGTGCACCTTTGGATTCGGGTATTGGAACAGAACAGCAGCTCTCTTACCATCTTGGGGCTGGAAGAGACAGCGGGTGTGGAGAGACTAAAAGTCTGAGTTGTGGGGCTGGGTTTTCTTGTGCTTGAAATCCATCTCCTGTACTCCTCTCTCACCTGCAGAATAAGGGACATGGCCATCATGTAACTTACTGCCTCACGCCAGGCCACTGCTAAGCCCATGAAGTCACTAGGTGGCTGATGACACGTCGTGGGGTATTACCTGGCGGTTGAGGAGACAGTGCACTAGGAAGATGAAGACTCCCTGCAGGCTGTTGACGATGGTGAATAAATACGCCATGACCATTTTTGCTGAGCCGATTTGCAAGAGACCAAGACTCCAGGTGCAGCCCAGAATGAATACCTGGGCGACAGCTTTAAAAGTCAGTACTCTGGAGAAAAGCAGACAGAGAGATCCCATTATAACAGCCCGACGGTGAGCGACTGAGTCCGGGGGCTCTGAGCAGTGTGGGGTGAAACTGCTGGCACCTGCTTTACTGTGCCATAGGGTTACTGTCAAGATGAACACAATGGCAACTTATTCTTATGAATCCTAAATACAGTGTTATGGCCAAGCATCTCCCCACCCCCAGCTTCTCTCGGAGAGGAGGCTCTTCCACAGCAAATGGTTCAACCTCTTATTACTGCTTTGTTTTTAAACCCTTCACGTCAGGCGCTGCCAACGTGACAATCAAGTGGGATCAGGAGATTGGGCTCTTGGGAACCCATTTGTGTTGTTCCACAAATAGAGAAGTTGTTACAGAGCTGCAGGAAACCAGACTTGTCTGCTTCGATTGATGGCGCTTTACCCCTCCACAGCCCAGGGAAACTGAGGTGAATTTCCTCCATAAGTAGCACATGGCGTCCTTAGAGCCATGGATGCCAGGTCTGAATATCAGCACAGACTTGCATTTCTCCTTATACAGCACTAGGCACATGCACAAAGTGATTCTAGACACCATGGCTGCGTCTACACTGGTATGATTTTGCACAAATACTTTTAACGGAAGAGTTTTTCCATTAAAAGTATTTGTGAAAGAGAGCATCTATACTGGCATGTGCCTTTGTGCAACAGATTTGCTTTTGCGCAAAAGCATCCGTGCCAGTGTAGATGCTCTCTTGTGCAAGAAAGCTCCGATGGCCATTTTAGCCATCGGGCTTTCTTGCGCAAGAAATTGATGTTACCTGTCTACACTGGCCTCTTGCACAAGAACACTTGTGCAAGAGGACTTATCCCTGAGCGGGAGCATCAGTGTATTTGCGCAAGAAGCACAGATTTTGTACATTACAACATCAGTGTTCTTGCGCAAATACTTGCGGCCAATGTAGACAGGCGGCAAGATTTTGCGCAAAAGCGCCCGCTTTTGTGCAAAATCTTGCCAATGTAGACACAGCCCATGGCTTTTTGAAGCACCAACATTCTGGTCTGGCCCCAAAATCCTTTCCTCCTCTCATGTCTCCTTCCAGGACTCCCAGCTGGAGGCCCGGATCTTGTTCCTCTCTAACAAACAGATTCCATAATGAACTGCTTTGAAGACAGTTTGCATGCCCACAATCTGAACATGCCACGGGACTGACTGCAAGAGCTTCCCAGATCTAGCAGGCTCTTCCGTACCCTGGCTTCAGTGGGCTTTGGAACAGACTGCAACTCTCATCTCAATCCAGCCAGGGACCAACATGCTGCACATGGCAGAAAGATGTGTCCCATATGATCCTTTACTGGTGCAGACATCTCCTCTCCCCAAACTTGACTCTACCTTTGCCACCCTGGCTGTGCTGTGTCTATTTAAGGGCCGATACTGCATCCATGCAAATTGTCCTTAGTTTGGCAGATGGTCCCACCGACAACATCAGGACTCAGGAGTAAGGGACTGCTGGCATGAGTTAGGGCTTAGTGGTGAGACTGTTACCGTCTCATAGGCAGAAGGTCACCAAGATAACCTGGAAACCCTACAGGGGCAAGTCATCCGATGGTATGGTAGCAGCAGTATGTGGGGAATCCCACAGAAATTCCCATATGGCTTACTAGGCCCTTCTAGCAGATTAGTGCTCCTACCTGGTGTCTTTGAGAGTGGACACGTCTTCATTAAGGGAGGAGAGTTTGTCTCTCAGGATCCAGAGAATTACAATAAAAAAAGTTAAATTTATCTGTGGAGAAACATGAAATATCCCTTGTAAAACATGCTAGCCAAGGCCAGTCTCTCTGGCTGAGACACAGAACAATCCTATGGGATCAGACTGGTGCCGACCAGTGACTGCTCATCAAAGTGGGTTAGGTACCATTCCCTGTCAGATCCCATGCCATGCAGGGAACTGTTGGTACAGGCAGAGCTGCAGTGCCTCCCATGTGATCATACAGCCAGAGGGCCACATCCCGTTCCTATCTGAATCTGGAGTGACTCTATTGACTCCCCTGACGTCTACAGTTATTCCAGATTCAGAGCCCTGTGCTCACAGCTCCTAGATCTTGTCTGTAGAGTATTCCCTTCCATTCTGAGGCTGAAATTAATTCTTAGCCTGCTGCCTGAGATGGGGAGGAATCTCCAAGGACATTTGCTGCCTTTCAGTCATGCACCATGTGCACTCTTCCATCCTCAAACTCCCCATGTTGCAGCCACCTCCCCTTATCCCATCACTTGGGTTAGTTACCAGGCAGGCTGGACGAGGCAAGGGACAAAACTGTTCTCATTCCAGCGGAGGTGGCAGCATTGCAGGAGTACTGCCATAGTTATCATTAATCCTATTGCAGGAGCACCTAGGGACTGCAGTGGGTTCTGTACTCATGCCTAGAAATCTAGTATTCTAGAACAGGAAGGGACCATGAGAGGTCATCTAGATCAGTCTCCTGCACTCATGATAGGATCAGCCGCCATATAGATCATCCCTGACAGGTGTTTGTCTAACCTGCTCTTAAAAATCTCCAATGCTGGAGATTCCTCAACATCCCTAGGCAATTTATTCCAGTGTTTAACCACCCTGACAGTTAGGAACTTTTTCCTAATGTCCAACCTAAACCTCCCTTGCTGCAATTTAAGCCCATTGCTTCTTGTCCTATTATCAGAGGCCAAGGAGAACAATTTTTCTTCCTCCTCCTTGTAATACCCTTTGGCTGTGTCTACATTGGCACCCTTTTCCAGAAAAGGGATGCTAATGAGACACTTCGGAATTGCAAATGCCGTGGGGGATTTAAATATCCCCCGCAGCATTTGCATGAACATGGCTGCCGCTTTTTTCTGGCTTGGGGTTTTGCCGGAGAAAAGCGCCAGTCTAGATGGGATCTTGCGGAAAATAAGCCCTTTTCCGGAAGATCCCTTATTCCTACTTTCAAGGTAGGTAAATAACTGCCTGGTAAATAACTTTCAAGTAGGAATAAGGGATCTTCCGGAAAAGGGCTTATTTCCTGCAAGATCCCGTCTAGACTGGCGCTTTTCTCCGGCAAAACCCCGAGCCGGAAAAAAGCAGCAGCCATGTTCATGCAAATGCCGCAGGGGATATTTAAATCCCCCGCGGCATTTGCAATTCTGAAGTGTCTCATTAGCATCCCTTTTACAGAAAAGGGTGCCAATGTAGACACAGCCTTTAGGTATTGAAAGCTGCTATCATGTCCCCTCTCAGGCTATGTCTAAACTACAGTGATCTATCAGAAAAAGGTACGCAAATTGCAGAGTGCTCCGCAATTTGCATATTTTTTTCCGATAGTTTTTTCAGAAGAGACTTTTCTGAAATTTGGCCCGTCTACACTGGGACAAATTTCGGAAAAACCTCCTCTTTTGGAAGAGCCCTTCTTCCTCATTAAAGGAGGAAGACAGGGCTTCTGAAAGAGCATGTCTGCTCTGCTGCAAAAAAAAAAAAAAAAAGCAGAAGAGCAGACGCGGTCTCTGGACGTGGCCGAGTTTTTCCAGGATACCTCTGGTATCCCAGAAAAACCCCATAGTGTAGACATAGCCCCAGTCTTCTCTTTTCCAAACTAAAGAAACCCATTTCTTTCAATCTTCCCCCATGGGTCATGTTTGCTAGATCTTTAATAATTTTCTGCTCTTCTCCGGACCTTCTCCAATTTCTACTCATCTTTCCTGAAATGCAGTGCCCAGAACAGGACACGGTACTCCAGTTGAGGCCTAATCAGCTCAGAGTAGAGCAGAAGAATTACTTCTGGTGTCTTGCTCACAACATTCCTGCTAATGCATCCCAGAGTGATGTCTGCTTTTTTTGCAATGGTGCCACACTGTTGACTCAGGGTATGTCTACACTGCAAAGTTAATTTGAAATAACACCCATTATTTCGAATTAACTTTAATAGCGTCCATACATGCAAACCGCTAGTTCAAAATTAATTTGAAATAGCAGAGCGCTTAATTCAAATTTGGTAAACCTCATTCTACGAGGAGTAATGCCAAATTTGAAATAGCTATTTCGAATTAAGTGCTGTATAGATACTTAATTCGAAATAGGGGGCCTCCAGCCTTTTCCAGGGAGCCCTGGTGGCCACTCTGGGCACAACCAGGAAAACTTATTCTCCTCTCCCCAAGCTCTGGAGCCATTAAAGGGGTAGACCCTGGCCACAGTGCCTGTGCCAGCTCCAAGACTACCAGCCCAGAGCCAGCAGTGGCCACCGGGACCCCTGACCCAGTGGCCCCAAAACATGAGCCAGCAAGCCACTGGCAGCCAGCCCTCCACTGCTCCCCAGGAGCAGTCTGCCAGCTCCCAGGAGCCTGACAAGGGCTGGGGAAGGCAGGTACCTTCCTGGTCCAGGGTGGAGATCATGGACCTTATTCAGGTTTGGGGGGGATGCCCCCCAACATCCATGATCTCTGCACTAGACGGAAGAACGTGGCTGTCTATGGCAGGATAGCTGCCAGCCTGGCCACCAAAGGCCACATGCAAACCCAGGAGCAAGTTTTCCATGAAAATCAAGTAGGTCCGGCGAGACACCCAACCCTGGGCCCTGAGCTTCCCCTCCCCCTTCTTCCCCTTGCTTCCCCCTTCCAGCTCCCTCCTCCCAGGTTTTCCCCTCCCCTCTCCCACCCTCTCTTTTCCCCCTCCCACTTCCTTTCCCAAGTCTCCCCAGAGGTTCATCCCCCGCATCCAGTTTTGTTCAATAAACCCAGTTTCTATTTTTGAATATACGTGTCTTTTGTTTGACATCAGGAAGGGGGGCTAGGGAGGGGTAAGTGGAAGGACGTGCGGGAGGAATGGGGCACAAGCCCCTGGTGGGGAGGACCAGGGTGGCTCTGAGGGCTCCTCGGGGTGGACACTCTCCCACAGGGCCTCCTGGATCCTGACAGCCTCCCGATAAATACCCCGGATGGCAGCCTGCAGCAAGTGCAGCCAGGCTGATGGCAACGACCCCACGAGACACACCGGCGTGCCCAGGGGCAGCTCTGGCTCCATGTGGCTGAGTGCTGTGGTGTCCCGAGTGTGGGCACTCAGGGCACTCCAAGACAGGACTGCTTTTCTGTCTCTCATGGAAGTAGAGAAGCAAGCGGGGAACCCTGAGAACTGTCTGTCCGGGGTGGGGGTAGGGTCCCTTTAAGCATTGAGCTCAGTTAGCCTCAGGCAGCAGCCCTACACACTAAGTCCTAACCTGATGCCCTGCTGGCACTGGTTCTGGCCAGCCTTAACTTCGGTTCAGGGTCCACTCAGTGTGGACACGCTATTTCAAAATAGTAAAATGCTATTTCGAAATAGATTTTGTGTGTAGATGCGTTAATTCAAATTAGCTTAATTCGAATTAAGATCATTCGAAATAGCGCTGTAGTGTAGACATACCCTTATATTTAGCTTGTGGGGCAGCCCCTAGAATCATAGAATCATAGAATCATAGGACTGGAAGGGACCTCGAGAGGTCATCGAGTCCAGCCCCCCGCCCTCAAGGCAGGACCAAGCTCCGTCTATACCATCCCTGACAGATGTCTATCTAACCTGTTCTTAAATATCTCCAGAGAGGGAGATTCCACCACCTCCCTTGGCAATTTATTCCCTGTTAAGGAGCATTTGTTTGCAAAATAACTAGGCAAGACTATAGGAGCTGGCTTCCCCTGGGTCGCTCAGTCCCCTGCTCTGCCCCCAGCCATGTTCCACTGCACCTCTTTCTCCAAGTCCCCACCCCATCCACTTCTGCCCACTCCCCCCAGTGGCTCCTGCATGCCTTGGAACAGATGATCATGGCAGGCAGGAGATGCTGGAATGAAGGGAAGGAGCTGATTGGAGCTGAGCACACACTAATTATTTTCCATGCCTATGGGACACTGGATGGGAGAAGAAACAGAGGTACAGAGTGGGGAAGCTACTTCCCAAGTTAACATAGCAGGCCAGTGGCAGAGTAAGGAATAGCACCCAGATCTCCTAACTCACAACCTAGTTCCCTACCCATTAGTCCTCACTGCCTCCATATAAAGTAGATTACTGAATTAGGAGAAAATCCTGCACTGACCAAAGAGGGACGCATGAGATGGGAGCTAACAGAACTTTTTCATCTTAAATTCAGTGGGAGACATTTTTCTCTTGGTTCCACTGGAGTCCTCAGAATTCAAGGGGTGAGAAGAATTCAGCTCTGTGGTTCAGTGAGGTACCCACCAGAATTATGGCACACACTGGTCCCAGGAAGCTCCAGTGAAAGCCTTTCTTCAGGTTGAGCCAGCAGCTAGAGGGAGAAGAGATGTAGAGGGACAGTGACATTAGCAAGAATTCTCACTAATTTTGGCTGCCAGGATAGAGAAGCAGATTCACAAGGGAATTGCTCAAAAGCTCTGGAGTGTTCCAGAACCAGATTCTGATTAGAAAGGGAATATATGGAAAGCAGTGTGGTTACTCCTGATTTACACCAGTGTAAAAACTCTAGCACTCAGATACTACAGCACCTGGCATGGACTAAGCATCTATATGGAGAAAGAGAGTAAAGACCGGAGTCTGGACAGCTATGTCCCATGTTGCTCTGAGATGATGCATCCCATTGTACGGAAGTTCAGGATCGTGGCTAATGGGGGCACTGAGGGGGTTGGCAGATTTGAGGGGGATCCTCAGGACTTTGTACAAAGCATTGAGGTCATTTTCCTATACCACAAAAAACAGCCAGGGATCTGGAGTCAAGCTGGTTTATGCCTTCACCCTCATCATCACAGTGACTCTGAGGACTGGGAGGCGAATTACCAGTGTGTACTTTAACTGCACTTCTTGGAAACTCAGTGATACTGATGATGGGGGAAAGGTCCCAGCTTTGGCAGTTAAAATTGCAGGTGGGGTTACTAGTGAATCAGCCAAACTCAAACTTGGTGTTACCCAGTATGGGGGGGTGGGGGTCACATCCTGATTCCTCTTTGGGGTAGACCCAGCACTTACTGTTTAGTACTTCCATAGCCATCAGAATTCACTGCAGCAGAAATAGCCACGATAAGGGCTGGGAATCCATAGCCGAACGGGTACATGTATCTCTTCTTGAACCGGCTGGCGCTGGTGTAATTCACCACTTTCAGGTTCCTGACAGTGAGGAAGAGGTGCAGCCCCTCCAGGAACATCCAGGTGAAGCAGGCCAGGAAGAGGTAGTGTAGGAGGCCAGCAGTGACCGCACAAGCCACCTGGGGGAAGGAAATACTGTATTTGGAGGGATGGGGAGCTTTTGTGAGGCTCACTTAGGGCTTTTGGTTAACACATCCCTCTGGTTACAGAGGTCTCCCAGAGACAATATGTTCTTCAGTCTACAGGGGACTTGTTGAAAGGTAGGTTGGCTGTCCCTTTCAATCGTAAGAGTCCAGACCCATCCTGATCTCCACCCAGAAAAGATGGATTCTGGGAGTGGTCATTCCCAAATGAACCACGGACATTGTTGGATACTGTCAGGAATTTTAGGAAAGGGAGCAGGAAGTTAAAAAAAGTTCCCAATGCTCATAATAGGGAGAGACCTGAAGGGTGTAGCTTCTCTTCTCTATACCTCTATTCAGGGTACAGGTGTCTTGCATCTGCCCATCCATGTGGGGACAGAGCACCCAGGCAGGGGACTGACTCTGGCAATAGGGGTTCTTTTGTCTGAATGCTGAAGGATTGAGCCCACCAGGAAAAGGGAAAAACTGGTTTCACCCACAGAAATTTCTTTTGCAGGGAAGTAAATAATTATTTCGGAGTGACTAGACAGCATGGAAAATATGGTTATTTACCATCGTGTAACTATGTTCTTTGAGATGTGTTGCTCATGCCCATTCCATGTAGGTGTGTGCACGCTGCATGCATGGATTGCCGGAAGGTTTTTCCCTCAACGGTACCCATTGGGCTGGCGGAGAAGCCCCCAGGAGTGGTGCCTGCATATACACACATATATACCTCTGCCCGCCTGCCACCCCCTCAGTTCCTTCTTGCCATAAATCTCTGATGAAGGGGAGGTGGGTGGGATTTGGAATGGACGTGAGCAACACATCTCGAAGAACAACAGTTACGAGAGAAGGTAAGTAACCGTTTCTTCTTCAAGTAATTGCTCATGTCCATTCCATGAAGGTGATTCCAAAGCTGAACGTTTGGAGGTGCGGTCGGAGCCTGCCTAGAGATCAGTTGCAATACGGTTCTTCCAAAAGTTGCATCATCTCTGGCCTGCTGTGCTATGGCGTAGTGGTTAGCACAAGCATGAACTGAAGACCAGGTGGCTGCCCTGCAAATATCCAGGATGGCGGCTGTAATGGCTACCAAAAGGAGACCTTCCATGAGAGGTGTAATAATGAGCCCATTGCCAGTGGCTCAAAGGTGGGAACTGTGAGCTTCGCAAGGAGCAGGCTGAGGTCCCAGGGCAGAAGAGGTTGGTGCACATGCAGGTATAGTCTGTCCATCCCCTTCAGAAAACAGTGAACCAGGGGATTTGCAAAAACCGACTCCCTGGAAATTGGAGTGGAATGTGGAGATGGCTGCTAGGTGCACCCTGACTGATGATGAAGACAGCCCCTGAGTCCTATGGTCTAAAAGATAGTCAAGGACATAAGGAATAGGGGGGACGCCCCACTGGCCCACCCACATGGAGCATCATTCCCATTTAGTCATGTATGCAGCTCTGGTAGAGGGTTTTCTACTTCCCAATGGAACCCTCTGAACCTGCTCCGAGTGCTGCCATTCTAAACCTGTCAACCAGGGGGCTTCCAGGCCAGGCATCTACGAAGCACGCCACGGTCTTGCGTTGTCAGGTCTGGGTACAAGGGCAGAGCTATTTGTCGATCTACTGACAGACTGAGGAGGGACGCAAACCAACCTTGCCAGGGCCAAGCCGGCGCTTCTAGAATCAAGGAGGACCTGAACGCCCTCGCTCTCAGGATCACCCTCTGGATCAGGGGAAGGGAGGGAAAGTACACAGGAGGACAGAGGGCCAGGGAATGAGGAGAGGGTGCCCCAGAGGCCCCAAGATGTGGTTCATGAAGGAGCAAAACTGGGGACACTTCCTGTTGCTGCGGGTTGCGAAAAGGCCTACGTGAGGAAAGCCTCACCTGTGGAAAATGCTTAAGGCCACATCCACTCTGTGAGACCACTCAAGCTCCATGTCCGATCTGCTGAGCTGGTCTGCGAGGGAACCCTGAGACCCCAGAAGGTAAGACACCATGAGGGGAATGGCGTGCACTATGCAGAAGTCCCCTCGGAGGAGGCCTTCCTGGCACAGGGGAAAGGAACGAGCTCCACCCTGTCTGTTGATATAAAATATGGCTGCAGTGTTGTTGGACAGGACCAGAACTCGCTTGTTTCACCACTGGGGCAGGAACATCCAACAAACCAGACAAATCACCTCAGCTCCCTGACATTTATGTGCAGGAAAAGTTCCAAGGGGGGCCACGTACCTTGCACCCTCAGGTCCCTGATGTGGGTTCCCCATCTTATGTTGGAGGCATCCGTCACGGATCGGACCAACAGCAGGGGCCTGGTGAATGGGACTCTGGCGCAGACCGCCTCCTCCTGGAGCTGCCAGTTGACAGAGCTCACTCATGACATCCACAGGGACAGTCACCACTATGTCCATGGGCTGGCAGGCTGGTTTGTGCACTCAGTCCAGTCACAGCTGCAGAGGGAGAAGTCTGAGTCTGGCAGGCTGCACTAAGTATATGCACACTGCCATGAAGCCTAGAAGCCTCATGAAGTTTCTGGTGGTGGTAACTGGTGACAGGCGAAGACGTAGAGTGGTTTCTCATATGGAGTCAGTGGAATCAAGGTGAAGGTTTGCTACAAAGACATGGTGATCTTGCCATCAGCTTACTGAGGGGCAGTGCTACCCCGAATAGGGCCTCAACATTAAGGATGTCCACTGTAGGGTCAGATTACTTGGAGACCTGTTCTGCCTTAACCCCCAGACTCTGGCCCAAGTGCTTCAAGAGCTTCTGGTGGGTCCAGAAGTCCATGGAGGGCATGGATGGTGTCGTCCCAGCCAATGCCTCCCCAGGGGATGAGGAGGAGGATTCTTGAAGCGTCTACTCCTCCAGCTCCTGGCACTCCAAGTCCTGAGAGGCCAATGTCCTGACTCTTCTGAGGGGTTGGGTCCATTACACCATGTCTCCAGTCCGAAGATAGGTTGCAAATGGGGGTCCTGAGGACCTGAATAGGCAGAGATCAGACAAGAGGGTCCCTGGACCTGGTGATCCACCCAGGGGGGCCAGAAAGGCCTCTGGACTGGGGGCTATCACTGGGGAGGCCAGGATGGCTGGAAAGGCTGGGCTGAAGTGCTCTGGTGCCAGGAGCAGTGCCAGGAGAAGGAGCGGTGCCAGGAGTGACCCTGCAGATGGCTGACTCGGCGTCCGAGTTAGAGGAGTACTCTGAGATGGACCACGGTGGTGTGGAGGTGGTCAGAGCTGGAAAGGGGTACCAGAGAGCCTGCCTGTCCGTAGCCTTGAGCTTGCCTTGGGCCAGGGAGGAGGCCTAATGTGCCCTGGAGTGACCTTTGATGACTGCACGGTGGAAGTAATTGGTATGGCATTCAGCAGCAGCAGTCACTGCCATGAAACGTGGCAACAGAAATGGTGCTGGTGCCACTGCTGGAGGAGTCGGTGCCAAAGTCCCCTCAGGGCCCGACTGGCTTCTGTCCACCAGGGCCTTGGTACAGGGAGGCACACAAGGGTCCTGATGGTGCCCCAGGCTTGAAGAAGAGGCTGGGAAGGAAGTCAGTTCAAAGAGCTCCCCAGCCACCTTGAATGTATCCGAGGTCAAAGGCCAGCTCATCCTCTGGGCTTGGGTCCCACGTGGGGCTCAACTGGTGCCGGGAGGGCACAGGAGCTGAGGATCTGGGGACACACTCTAGGTGCATGCTGCAATGGAGACCTACCCCTGCAGGACCTCCATTTCTTCTGTGGCACTGGGGATTATGAACGGTGCCGAGCAGCAGAGCATCGTGGCACTGGAGAGGCCCTGGACAGCCCTGGGATCTCCCGTATCGCTGCTGGCACACTCTGAGTAGCCGGTGCCGAGTCACAGCCGGTGCCGGGTGAAGCGCTGACTCCATCGGGAGAATCTTATGTCGCTAGTCCCTCTCCTTCTGGGCACAGGGTTTGAAACTGCAACAGATCTTGCAGTTGACTGACAGGGACCCTTCTCCCAGGCACTTGAGACACACGTCATGCAGGTCACCCCAGGGCCTGGGCTTAAGGCACTTAGAGCAAAGCTTAAAACCTTGGTGCCTGGGCACGCGAGGGACAGGGGAATGTGAAAGCGAACCCCTAACTATCTGCACTACTAGTGACTAACCAACAACTGAAACTGAAACTACAGCTACAACTATTTAAACTACGAAGACCACTAAGGTGCACTTGCAGAGCAAGCAAAGCACGTCCAACAACCGTCATGGGCAGTAAGAAGGAACTGAGAGGGTGGCGGGCCGACAGGGGTATATATGCTTGCATATTCTGGCGCCACTCCAGGGGGCTCCCCTGCGAGCCCAACAGGTACTGCTGAGGAAAATCTTTTGCTAATCCGTGTATGCGGTGTGTGCACACCTACGTGGAATGGACAATCACTCAAAGAAGAATAAATGTTACCCTCCGGCTGAGGGTAGAGAAAGGTGCTCAGACGAGGGGAACTTTAGCAATGATGGCAGAGGATCCGTACACAGCTTGATTCCACGCTAAGAACAAAAGTGGATAACGCACCTGATTACTGGTGTGGGTTACAAAGGTGAGGAAGAGGAGGTCGGCCAGGAAGAGGCAAAGGCAGAGCTGCAGGTGGATGGAGGTGCTGACATTGCGGATGGAACGACACAGGACGAAGGTGAGGATGGTGAGGAGGAGACACAGCAGGGAGAGGGTCAGGCCCACGTAGGTGATGATGGTCAGTGGGAGACTGTCCTGTAACACAGCAAAAGAGAATCACCTGTGACCCCTTAAGGCTAAATGGAATGTGGGTTACAGTTATAATATGGATACCAATATTACAAAATTGCAATGAATTTTACGAGATATGCCATGGAACATATTAGTGGAAAAGATACGATTTGCTGAGTGTGATAATCTTGTCTATATCTATAACTCACAATACAAAGATGATATATAAACGTGATATTTCTACATCTCACACCTGTGCTGTGTTTCTGGCTGATAGATTGGTAACAGCACTATCCCATCTGCTTGATGGCCCATCAAGGGCAATCTACTATCCAATGAATTCATTGGGAGAAGCCAGGGGCTGTGCCTATGAGTCAGCAGGACATGTAGGGTCATGCCTATCAGTAGGAGATTCCAAATGCTTTTCCATGCCCATGAGCTTGTGTTTGGTACAGAGAAAGTACATACAAGCCACATGGCAAATGGTATTAAAAGGCAGTGGCATCACTCCCATTTTGTCTTCAGTCCTACTTCCCACCGCTAGAGTAACTTCTCTACAAACTGAAACTTTGAACAAAGGTCTGATAGACCCATCTAAGATTTTGGGCGTGTTGCAGAGGGATTTTACAAGCCAAGAAACTCACCGATGCCACTATCAGGGTTGGGAATCAGCTGATAATGGTCTCTGAAGGCAGATGGACGAATCTGATGGCTTTGACTATTTAGCAACTCTCTTTTCTTCTCGAATAAACCCTTTAGTTTTAGATACTCAAGGAAAGATCCAAACTAATATTGACCTGACAATATGGCTGTTCTTTTGGGGCCAGAAGAACATTCTGTTAAATGAGTAGAGTTTTAAGTAACTTCTCACTTTGCTCAACCCATCTGCTGATTAGGAGCCAGAGACAGGAATGCAATAGAGGGAGCTATGGGATTTCTTTTACCAGCTTCTTATAACCAGTGGAGGGATGAGAATCATAGAAGCCCAGGGCGATCATCGAGTCCAATCCCCTGCCCAAAGCAGGACCAACCCTAACTAAATTAGGAGCACAATTTGTGACTGTTGGTGCCCGGGGTGGGCAAAAGGGCCTCCACGAACTGAATCTGGCCCACCAAGCGGGTGGATCCAGCCTGCGGAGGCCCTGCTGCTCCCCCGCCCCCAGGGCAATTAACTCCTGGGGGTGGGGGAGCGCCCAAAGCCTCCCACCCCGCCAGGAGCACATGGCACTTTGAAGTGCCGTGCGCTGCTTGCAGGGCGAGAGGGGAGCGGGGGGAGAATGGAGGAGGCTTCGTGTGCTCCCCTGTCCCTAGGCCAATCAGGGCCTGGGGGCGGGGGAGCTGCGTAAAGCTTCCTTCGCCCTGCCCCGGCCCTGCAAGGAGCCCAGGGCACTTCAAAGTGCCACATGCTCCTCACAAGGTGGGAGGAGGCTTCCCGCGCTCCCCGTCCCTAGGCCCTGATTGGCTTGGGGGTGAGGGACCATGCCAAGCCTCTTCCAGGGCATGGGAGCCTAGTGGGAAGGGGGAGGGGCTAAAGGGGCTCCCCCACCCCCAAACCAATCATGGTCTGGGGTAGCCCCGCCCCTTCCTGTTTAGGCCCCACCCCTTCCAGGGTGGCCCGTGGCTACTTCAAACATTTTTTAAATGGCCTCCAGACAAAAATTATTGCCCACCCCAGGATTACACTGTTAACCCTCAGTTTGGGGAGAATCTACTTTCCTTTTTGCAACCTGACCTGACTTTGGCATTTTCAGTGTGGGCTACTTTATTCACCTCAGGTTACAACCCCAGCCCACCATTTGACCCTGTCCCATGGTGGCCACAAGGGATGCCCTGAGGTTCCTGTTCAGCATTCATTCAGGCAAAATTCCCATTGACTTTGCCTGAGTAAGGAGCTCAAAGTGCCGCCCCTTGAGCTGAGTCTGAAAGTGACATACCTCCACTCCCATGGGACCGATTAGGAGGGCAAAGCTGGAGAGATGGTTACAGCTGCAGACGGTGTGAGTATTGTTCATGTGCACAACGGTGCAGTCATTATGAGCCCAGATGTCTTTCCCAGTGATGGCTTTCAAGTGAACACAGTGAACTTTTTCTTCCTCTTTCTTCACCTGGAGACAAAAATACCATCCTCATCCTCACTGGATCACTGGGAGAATATGGTTTCTTTTGTGATACATCTCTAATAGACTGTAAGACGCCTAAATTCACCAAGGGCTTCTTGGCTCTCATTGTGCTGCCCGTAACAGCAATTTTACACTACCCATTGGCAGTGGAAATACAAGCGAGGGTTGGAAGAGACCACAGGAATCGAGTCCAGCCCCCTGCCCAAAGCAAAACCAACCCCAATTAAATCATCCTAGCCAGGGCTTTGTCAAGCCGGAATTTAAAAGCCTCTAGGGACGGAGATTCTACCCCCTCCCTAGGGAACCCATCCCAGTGCTTCCCCACCCTCCTAGGGAAATAGTTTTTCCCAATATCCAACCTAGATCTCCCCCACAGCAACTTGAGACCATTGCTCCTTGTTCTGTCATCTGTCACCACTGAGAACAGCCTCTCTCCGTCCTCTTTGGAACCCTCCCTTGAGGTAATTGAAGGCTGCTATCAAATCCCCCCTCACTCTTCTCTTTTGTAAACGAAATAAGCCCAAATCCCTCAGTCTCTCCTCATATGTCATGTGCTCCAATACATGCACGCCCTTTCTATAACGAGGGGGCCAGAAGTGGACACAATAGTCCAGGGCTACGTCTACACTGGCACCCTTTTCCGGAAATGCTTAAAACAGAACAGTTTTCCGTTATAAGTATTTCCGGAAAAAGAGCGTCTACATTGGCAGGATGCTTTTCTGGAAAAGCTTCTTTTCCGGAAAAGTGTCCGTGGCCAATGTAGACGCGCTTTTCCGGAAAAGAGCCCCGACAGTCATTTTCGCGATCGGGGCTTTTTTCCGGAAAAGACTACTGGGCTGTCTACACTGGCCCTTTTCCGGAACAGTTTTCCAGAAAAAGGACTTTTGCCCGAGCGGGAGCAGCATAGTTTTTCCGGAAAAACACTGACAATTTTACAGTAGATCGTCAGTGCTTTTCCGCAAATTCAAGGGGCCAGTGTAGACAGCTCGCAGCTTATTCCGGAAAAGCAGCTGCTTTTCCGGAATAAGTGGCCCAGTGTAGACACAGCCCAGATGTGCCCTCACCAGAGCCGAATAAAGGAGAATAATCTCCTCTCTGGATCTGCTGGCAATGCTTTTACTAACGTGCTCTAATATTCCATTAGCCTTCTTGGCTACAAGGGCACACTGTTGACTCATAGCCAGCTTCTCAGCTACTGTAATGCCCAGGTCCTTTTCTGCAGGGTGCGCTACTGTAGGTGTCTAGGCACCCCTGCGCTTATAATCAAAACTTTTTAGCAGCAGTATTTCCCCTAGGTACCGGCGTGTACTCACGGCACCGGTCACAACGCAGCAAACATGCCGACACACGCACCCCATCAACCGTCCCCTCAGTTCCTTCTCTACCACGGAGGCATGTTAAAGCTCTGAAGGAGAGGGGAGGAGAGCGGGTTGTGGAGCACCCACAGGGACACCCATCTTGAAGAACACCATATATTGCACAAGATGAGTAACCTCTCTTTTCTTCCTCAAGGAGTGTCCCAGGGGGCACTCCATTGTAGGTTACTGTGGAGCAGTACCCTGAGCTTTTGAAAGAAGGGATTCCGGGCCTCATCAGCGGTCAGCCATTCCAAATGTGGTATGTTGTAATGCTAAGTATCTATCCAATAATGTTTTGTACAAGTATCCGTGGAAGCCCATCTTGCTGCCCTGCAAATATCCCTGATAGGCACGTTGTGTAGGAAGGCCGTAGATGTGGCCATCGCTCTAGTGGAATGTGCCCGAAGGTGGCACTTTATTAATGTCATAGCACTCTCAGATGCAGTTTGTCATCCATTTGGACAGTCTTTCTTTGGAAACCGCATGACCCTTCGCACAGTCTGCTACTGAAATGAACAGTCTGTGACATTGCCTACATTGTTTGGTTCTGTCTAGGTAAAAGGCAATGGAACACCTAGGCTGTGTCTACACTGGCATGAATTTCCGGAACTGCTTAAAATGGAATACTATTCCGTTTTCAGTTTTTCTGGAAAAGGAGCGTCTACATTAGCAGGCTGCTTTTCCAGAAAAGCCCTTTTTCCAGAAAAGCGTCTGTGGCCAATGTAGACACGCTTTTCCGGAAAAGAGCCCCGATCGCCATTTTCGCCCAGAAAAAGACTACTGGGCTGTGTACACTGGCCCTTTTCCGGAACAGTGTTCCAGAATAAGGACTTATGCCCGAGCGGGAGCAGAATAGTTTTTCCGGAATAGCGGCTGATTTTGTACAGTGTTCCCACCCTGAGTGCTCCAGTCGAATGCCCTATCGCCTCAGCCACTCCAGGCCCCACCCCACCTCCTTACCTTTAGGGTGCCCCTTATCCTCCCCCCCACTCCAGTGGAGCATCCGTCATTATGTGAATAGACAGGGCTGGCTGATGGGAAGGAACCCCCACGCAGAGATTGATGACATGTGGCCACCATGTGAGGGATTACCTGACCTTGTTTGTAGGGCTGAGCGTCCTGTGTAACGGATGCCTGAAAGGGCGGAAGCACGTGTGTAGCCACACTTGTGTAACCTCGCGTGAGGGTCTACGTATGTCATTGCTGACAGGTGGCCAAGTACCGGTAACTGCCGGCGTTGCTTGGCTGATACTGTGGGGCTGTTTGTGATTGTTTCTGCTAGTGAAGCTAGGGCATGGAATCTTGGCAGAGGCCACTGCGCCTGTGCGTTTATACAGCCCAGAGTGGCGCCTGAGATGGTGGGAGATTTGACTTTTGCGTATTTATTTGGAGCCCCAGCTTTGCAAAGAGTCTGATTGTGCCTTCGATGAATTGCTTGGCCTGTTGCTCTGTTGGAGCCACTATCAGGCAATCGTCCAAGTAAGGGAAGATCACTATGCCTGGTTTTCTTAGATGGGCCACTGCTACTGCCAGGACCTTGGAAAAGACTCTGGGTGCTGCTGACAGGCCATATGGTAAGACTTGGTACTGATAATGCTGATCTTTTCGGATGAACCTGAGGAACTTTCTGTGAGATGGTCGTATTGCTATGTGAAAGTACGAGTCCTACCAGTCAAGGATGACATCCAGTTTCCTTTTCCCAACACAGGAATGATCTTTGCCAGCATTTCCATGGTGAATTGTTGTTTTTTTAGGTATTTGTTCAATCTGCGAAGGTCCAGTATGGGTCTGCATCTTCCAGACTTTTTTGACGTGAGGAAGTATCTGGAATAGAACCCCTTTCCCCTGTGTTGTGCTGGGATGATCTCTATTGCCTTAATCCGTAGCGGTTTATTTATCTCCTATGGTAACAGGGACTCACGAGAGGGGTCCCTGAAGAGGGATGGAGAAGGGGGTTGGGTTGGGGTAAATGTGAGGAATGGTACTGCTAGGCCTTTTACTAAGCCAACTTGTCAGTTGTTATAATAGAGAATTTACTATAGAGAATTTCTGGGTGTCTGGCTGGTGAGTCTTGCCCACATGCTCAGGGTTTAGCTGATCGCTATATTTGGGATCGGGAAGGAATTTTCCTCCAGGGTAGATTGGCAGAGACCCTGGAGGTTTTTCGCCTTCCTCTGTAGCATGGGGCGCAGATCACAGCTGGAGGACTCTCTGCATCTTGGGACCTTCAAAATATTTGAAGGCTTCAATATCAGAGATATAGGTGAGAGGATTATTCTAAGAGGGGTGGGTGAGATTCTGTGGCCTGCACTGTGCAGGGGGTCAGACTAGATGATCATAATGGTCCCTTCTGATCTTAAAGTCTATGAATCTATGAGTCTATGAATAATGGACTGTACTTGGTAGAATGGTTGCAGACTGAATTTGTATTGGTTGGCTGGTGGAAACAACGCTGAAACTTCGACCAATGGTTCGAAACGTTTGTCTGCCATTGGAGGATTGATGCATTTACTGCTGGTCTTGAGGCTGCCTGAATTTTTGCTGCCCCTGACAACATCTTAAATCACAGCCCCTCTGAGGTGGGTAGGGTGAGGATGTCACTCTGCCATGGGGTGTGTACATGCAATTGATTTTCTTCTTTGGTTGAGGGATGTACATCCCCAGTGTTTTTAAAGTGGCCCTTGAGTCTTTAAGGGAATTCAGGGATGTGTCTGTGGTGGAGGAAAGTAACTTCTGACCCTCCAAGGGAAGGTCCTCGACTTTGTTCTGTATCTCACTAGGGAACCCAGAGAGGTGCAGCCAGGAGACGGGACACATCACTACAGATGTGGCGAGAGATCTGGAAGCCGTGTCGGCTGTATTGAGGGATGCCTGCAGCAGCGTCCTCACTATAAGGATACCGTCCCCTCCTCTGCTTGATTTAAATGCGGCCTTGTCTTTGTCTTGTAATTGTTCAATAAAAGGTATCATTTTTCCAAATGGTTATAAGTGTATTTGGCCAATAATACTAAATAGATTGCAATCCTGATGAGGGCGATGCAGATGAGTAATATTTTCTCCCTAGGAGATCAAGTCTTTTCCAGTTTTTGTCGTATGGGGTAGATTTAAACTAGCTCTGTTTAATCCTGTTGTTGGCAGTATCAACAACCAGCAAATTCTGGGTGGGGTATGTAAACAGGAACTCAGCCCCGTTAGCTGGGACACAATATTTCTTATCTGCCCTTCTCGAGGTGGGTGAGATGGAAGCTGGAGTTTGCCACAAAATCTTTGCCAGGTCGAGCACGGCCTCGTTGACAAGCAAGGCTTGTCATATATCGGTCAGTTTGTGTTGAATGTCAGGAATCTCGACCAGAGATATGTCGAGGGAGTCAGTCACCTTATGCAAGTCCTGAAAAGATTTAAAATCATCACCCCTAGTAGGAGGTGGAGGCATTATGGATTAGTCTGGGGACAATGAAGAAATATAGGTTGTAGGTAGAGTATTCTCTTCTTCGGTTTTATCCATGTCTTCAATGTCATCCTGCGTCACTTCTGATGCTGCGGGTGCAGGCATGTTGGGTGCCCCGTGTGATGTAGTGGGGCATCTTGCTGGTCGCTAGGCTTGGGCTGTCCCCTACGGGCCCTGTCTGTGAGCACAGCCCAGCAGGGGGGCCAGACACTGCCCTGACCGGTTCTGACTGGGGGGAGGGAAGGAGGTTGGATCAAAGGAAGTACGTGGGCGGAGGAAGAGTTAGTCTGGGGCTGGTAACATGATGGAGACAGCCTAGGGAGGGGGCTTGGAGACTAGGGGCTCAGGCACCCCGCCTTAAGGAGTCTGGGGCATCCTAGCCCCCTCCTATTGCCACATCATGTCTATGCTGTGCTGTATTCTGGAAAATCAATAAACCCCTCTCTATTTTGCTGGCTGGTGGAGACTGTTCTGGCTGCTACGGGGGTACAGGATCGGGGGGAACCCCAATTGCACCGTCACACCCCGATAGTGGTCTCACTATCACTGGTGGTGGCCCCTGGGCCTTCATGGTGCTCCAGGGATCCCATCCCTGCCAGGGTTATGGAAGTGGGATGGGAGGGAGCCATGGGAAAGGCTGCTACATCTGGGTCTGTACCAGCTGTTGCTGCTGCTGCAACTGCGAGGTTGGCTTTGGAGATGAGTGACGTGGTGCTAAAGGAATCTCCTGGTCGTCCTCACTGTCACTGGAAAAGTGGGTTATAGAGCTTGCAAGTGTCACCAATCTACTTGGACCCACTGACGATGGGATAGCATTGGTGCCGAAGAGCAGCATGTCCGGTACCGACATGACTGCTAACTCCTGCTGCATGGTGAGCGGTCTAGGAGGAAGGAAGGTCAGTACCGTTGGTGTATATGGGGGAAGTGTGTGTGTGGGGGGGGGGGGGGGCTGTGATCCCTGCAGCCCTGCTTTGGCGCATACTTTGGGCGTTGTTGGTACTGGGGAACCTTCTATGTGTACAGTCTGTACCGATCTGGTGATTGTCTGTATGGCTGGTTCCGGTTGCCCTTTCACCAGAATCTGTGATGGTGTTTTGGGTACTGGAGCCTTCGGTACCAACGGCACAGAGGTGGTCTTCTTTGTCTTGGGCACCGAGACCACAAGGCGTGAGTCTTTGGAAAAGGACAGGGGACTGGACTTGATGATCTCTTGAGGTCCCTTCCAGTTCTAGTGTTCTGTGATTCTATGACACTGCCCCTTAGGGTTTGCTGTAACGGACTTCCCTGGTATCTGCACTTCCCCCAAAGTCCTTGCCCCAGGCGTAGGGGGCTTGTGCTGAGATGTTTTCTTTGGTGGTCTCTCACCCAACAGTACGGAGTGCTTCCTTTTTGTCGTCTTCTTTGCCGGCTTGCCTCTTGGTGCAGGTCCCTGGTCTGAGAGTACTGTCAGAGAGGTGGTGATATGGTCAATGCTGGTTCCAAGTCATGTCTTTCCACCTTCTCCGTAGTGAGGAGTTTCAGCTGGAGTTCCCTTGCTTTTAACAACCTAGCCAACAGCTTTTTGTAGTGTAGCAATTTTTTGGAGAGTGGTCCTGGCCCAGGCACCTAATGCACTGAGCATGCCCATCTGAAATGGGTAGACATTCTGTATGTCAGGCACCTTTTAAATCTTGGCGAGCCTGGAATGCCTCTCCTAACACTATAGTAACTACAGAGAAAAACCATTTTTTTTAAAACTAACACTAACAGGGTGGAAAGAACTGTGACTAACCTACCTACAACTCTAAACTCTAATTATTGAGAAAAACTACTAAAAACGACTCTAACTGAATTCTAGAATTGAGCACTGCTGTGTTCCGACCAAGGGGGGAGCAGCTGAGAAGGAACTGAGGGCATAGTTGATTGCGTGTGCACGTCAGCACTTTCGCTGCATTGTGAGCCTCCTTTTTGGGGGCATAAGGATCTTGCGGAAAAAGGGTTTTTTGTGCAAAAAGAAAACACCCACACTGCTTGTTTTTGTGCAAAAACCCCTAGCGCAAAAGGATCAGCAGAAAATATGCAAATGAGATGATGAGTCATGCAAATGAGTCCCTCATTAGCATATTTTTTGCAGAGAAAACTTGTAGTGTAGATGTAGCCTGTATGTCCAGCTTTTCTAAATAGTTCTTAGCCTGTTCTTTCTCTACTGAGGGCTTCCCACCTCCTCCCCATACTGTGCTGCCCAGTGCAGTAGTCTGGGAGCTGATCTTGTCTGTGAAGACAGAGTCAAAAAAAATCAAGTAATTCAGCTTTTCCCACATCATCTGAAGAAGCTGCCTCTGTTTCTCAGCTATATTACAAGTCCAAAAAGACAGAAGAACTCAAATGCCCTGCAGAAGCCTCACCTTGAAAGTGGCCATCTGGAGCCGTAGGCAAGGAGCAGAGTAAAAGGATCTGCACTCACCTGTCTATGGCGCAGGGTGATGTTTACAGGTTTGGAGAAGTTCATGTGTCTCCCAGCTCTGATAGCCCCACTCACCACCCTGGAGTTCAGTTTCTTATGATCCATTAGATCTCCCTCTTCAAAAATTCCCTTGTTAATGATGACGTCCAGGGTGGAGTAAGAAATAAAAGCAATAGCCGTAGAGTCTGAAAACATGAAATTATGCCTCGTCATACAGAGACAGGGACACTGAGACAAAAAAAGAGCAAATCAGGTGAAGGGAACTTTGCATGCTCCTCCCGCCCCCAGGCCAATCAGGGCTTGGGGGCAGGGGAGTGTGTGATGTCTCCTCCTGCCCTGCGAGGAGAGGAGTGCATAGCACTTTGAAGCGCAGCATGCTCCTCACAGGGCGGAAGGAAGATTTGTGTGCTCCCCTGCCCCCAGACCCAATTGGCTTGAGAGTGGGGAGCACCAGGGCTTCTGCGGGCTGGATCAACCCACTTGGTGGGCCGGATCCAGCCTGCGGAGGCCTTTTTGCCCACCCTGACTTAATGGCTCTTTCACAGGTTCAATGTTATGCTAATAGAGCTAGCAAGCTGAAAGATTTTTCACTCTGAAGTTAACATCCACTCCAGAAGAAGTGAGCTGTGCCTATGAACGTTCACGATCCCACCTACACGCTTTGTTAGTCTTTAAGGTGCTGCTAGACTATTTGTTGTTTTTTAAGTGTTTCCAGTTACGGACTAACTCTGCTCCCCCACTGAAGCTGTCAGAACAGGCACAGGATGTGGGGAGAGGTTGAGCACTAAGACCCAGGGGAGGCATTGCCTCCCCTGACCTCTTAAACCACGTGCTCTTGTTTTTGAGTCAAGTGCCATTGACCCACAGAAAAATCAGTCAGGGGCCACACAAAAATTAGAGGCAAAAAAGCCCAAAATAACAACAACAAAAAGAAAACCCAACCCCTTCCTGAGCCCCATGACTGACACCTCACTGCCTTCACGCTCCAGCTTCATGGGGGAAGGGAGGACAGAGGGTTAGGGCGTCCAACGGGACAAGTGGATTGTGTGGGCCTTCCTAAGCTCCAGGGGGGAGCCAAAAATGAGGGGTCAAGTGTATGGGAGGGGGTTGCCAGGGAACAGGATAGGGATGGGGTTGCAGGGTCTGGTGGGTGCAGGAGGGGGTGATGGTGCAAGGTGTGGGTGGGAGAAAGGCTGCAGGAGCAGGGCGGGAGTCTGGCCAGGAGATTGGGTGCAGGAGCAGGCTGAAGGTGGGGGTCTGGGTGGGAGGAAGGTTGCAGGAATGGGCTGGGGGTAGGGTGTCTGGTGGGAGGAGTAGGCTGGAAGTGGGGGGTTTGGCCAGGAAGTTGCGTGAAGGGTAAGAGGTAAGAGGTCTGGACAGTAGGTGGGGTGTAGGAGTGGACTGGGGGTGGAGGGTCTGGGCAGGATGATGAGAGCAGGAGCAGGGTGGGGTCTTGGTGGAGAGGCTGTGTGAGGGCAATAGGGATGTGGGGTCTGAGCACAAGTTGGTTGGGGAGTGTTTATCTGGCTCTGTGCACCCCTCCACACCCAGGCACTGCCCCTTGCTGCTCCTATTGGCCATGATTCTGGCCAATGGGAGCAGTGGGGAAAGCCTCCAGGCAAGTGGTTTCTGCAAGGGGGGGGGGGCGGGAATGGAAGCATGCAAAGCTGCTTCCTCCCATCGCGAGCCAGACCGGCCCATGAAACTCAGGGCTTTCCGTCCCCCCAACAGTGGGAGGCTGGCACTGATACTCTAACCATGGTGGGGGACATAGAGCAGGCTCCCGCTGCAGGTGGGATGGGCGGGGCTGAGCCCTGAGCCTACCTACAAGACGGTCATGGACCGCACTTTGAGAACCACTGCGGTAAGGTATCCCAGAGGTTGTTTTGTGCTGGCTTATTAAGTCTCAGTATTGAAATAACTGTCAGTTTGGGGGGCTGCCTGCCCCATCCTTTACAGATTAGCCCTAATGCATAACCTCAGTTGGCTCCCTGGGGATTCCTGTGTCAGTGACCCTGTCAAAGCTTATTTTGCCTCCTTGTTTCCCCTCCCCCATAGCTTGGTTTTCATGCTGTGAGACAACCAGGAATGAAGGGTTTTGCAAAGCTCAGTAGCCTGAGAAACACTGGCTCAGCCATGAAGACCCATTCTAGTGTGAGGATAAGAAGGCAAGGCATGCCTGCCTGGGGCTAGAGGAAGGGGAGAACTAGGACTGGGGTCTGGGGTCTCGTTAAAGGGGTGAGTGCCTGGGAAGCCCCAGGATGGTACCTTCTGTGACCGTATTGCAGTCAATGTCCATTGCGTCTTCCTGAGCTCTCAGTCTGAAGCCCTTGTCACAGGAATCCGCATTCGTGTCAATGAGGAGTGTCGAGATAGCTGGGGAGGAAAATGGCAAAGCCTCTTGCTGCAAGGGCGAGGAAGGCTTGGAGCTGCGTCCTCTGAGTCTCATCGCGGCCTCTCTCTTTCTCACCTCCATTTCTGTTTCACTCCGCCCCTCTGGCTGACCTATGATCCATCACCCCATGGCCCCAGGAAGAAGACACTCTGCCAAGAGGCAGAAAGCAACTTCTTGCTGCCTCACTTCTGCGCTGTAGTAGGGGAAGCAGCAAGAAGGGGTATTGCTGGGGTAGAAAGTCAAGTAGACGACTACCTGATGAGCATAGGCTTATCCGGTAGTCAAGGGACTACTTGACGACTGACTCCCCCTCTGCTGCCTCTGTATCAGAGGCAGCAAGGGGAATATGGGAAGCAGGAGCCGAGGCTCGGGGGAGCTTGCTTAAAAGCGAGTTCCCCTCAGCACTGTCTCCGTGGTGCAGGGGCAGAGCAGGGAAGGCAGAGCTCAGCAGTCCCGCAGTTGGTGTGAGCCGGGACTGCTCAGTTCCAGCTCACGCCACCCCCGGGAGCTAACCTCTGACCAGCAGACCAGGGAGACGGGAAGCAAAGCCTCTGAGGATGCCGGGAGCGGGACAGCCGCGGCGCGTCTGGGCTGTCCGCTGCCCGCGTGCTCCGCGGCTTTGCTCCACGTCTCCCCAGACCAGAGGCTTTGCTCCCCCTCTCCCTGGTCTGCTTTACATCCCTAGAAAGGAAGAAACAATGGCAAGAGGAGGTTGGCATTGCCTTTCAAACCCTCTCCGGAAGCGGACATTGGTCAGGCCCCGGAGCTGGGTTATAAACCCTGAGAGAGGGGCAGTGAGCCAGAAGTGGTGTTTTGTGGGGGTCTTCCACCCTTCTCACCCATAGACTCAGTTGTCACATTCTGTCGCTTCATCTTCGGAGACTTCAAAGCAGCATCCAGTACGGCCAGTTCCACACTCTGCAGCAGGAGCATCACGGCAGATCCCACATTCTTGCTCTCACCAGCACTGAGGGCGGAGCTATTCAGGAGGGAACCAAAGGGGATAGCAACTTCCTGGGATTGGGAAAGGAAATACCCTGAGGAGGGAGGATTTCAGGTGTTTATGAGCCACATTCTTCAGCCTCCCAGGGGTACTATGACCCTTCTTAGGGACATGAGGCTTCATAGGGTAGCTCCCCCACTCCAAGACACTGCAGCATTCTCAGAGCCCTTTAGAGAGGGAGTTGACCGAGGCTTGCTCAGGACTCTACAGTAACCTAAAGCCAAGGCAGGGCTAATAGCCTCTGTCATTCACTTCTGGGTTCCTTCAGTATAGGGGCCAGAGAACATTGCAATAAATCAGCAGGTAACTACGTTCTCTCTGTGTTGCCCCTGGAAGCAACTAGGATCTTGCTAGGATCAGTGGTGTGAGAACCCAGATCTCATGCCACTTAAACATGAGATCTAGGACATGCACACACGCATGCATGCACGCATACACTCCTTTTCTGAAGAGAGGCTAAAATTTCCCTCACAGTGAGACTTCTCTACCAGCTAAACCGCTCAGGGCCTTTGGCCGTAGACCACCCACATGGGGCAGAACTCTGACCTCCAGCGATACTGTTGTGTTCTGTGCACAGATGGTCTCCAAATTCACTAAGGTTGAATTCACGAAGGAGCAAAATTCATTGTTGCTGTCCTGCAGAACAATCAAAGGAAATGGATTATTTCTGTGAGCATGGAAAGGCCACCCCAAAATCAGGTTAATGGTTCCACAGAGTGATCTGGTGATGACTTGTGGCTGACTGGCTGGTTGTCCCACCTGATTGCTGTTTAAAGCCCACAGAGACACTGATATTTGACATGGTATTAAAGTTTTCATGCATGGTTGACACTAGACCAGGCTGGTCAGCTTAAGGTACGCCATCCAGCTATACAAAATGTGTAGCTGGATTCAGCTTACCTTAAACCGATCCTCCATGGTGTCTACACTGTGGAAGGCTGACAGGAGCACACCCCCTATGGGCTTCCCTTACTCCTCACAGATCGAGGAGCACCAGATGCCAGTGGGACTGCCCTCAGCATTCGATTTGGGGGTCTACACACGACTTGTGAAATCACACGCTAGAAGATCAACCTCCAGAGCGCTGATCTTCTCTGCAGCGTAGATATGCCCAGAGGGTTTTGTAAGAATTATTATCCTCCTTCTACAAATGGGGAACTGGTATACAGAGAGACTGATCAAATTGCCCAAAACTACACAATAAGTCAGGGAGCAGAGATGGGAACAAATCTCTGACTTTCTGTATCTCTAGCTAGTGCAGTGGTCCCCAACCTTTTTGTGTGGCGGGCACTGCACCGGTGGGTGACGTCATCCCGCTGCATCGCCCTGCCAGCCGGCCCCGTGCCAACTGCAACTGCATCAGCGCCAGACCCCCCCCCCCACCACGGCCATTTTGCCGCTCCGGACCCGCTGCCCTGCTCCCGTGGCTTCCCCGCCACATTCCCCAGCAGGTTCTCCCGCCGCCGGCACTTCCCCTCGCCCCGTCACTGCACAAGTTCGGCCCCACAGCACATGCGGACCGTCCTCCCCCGGGCATCCTGCGTCGCGACCCCGACCCCGACTAGGCGCGAGCACATAAATGCCTCAGCAGGTGCCATGGTGCCCACGGGCACCGTGTTGGGAACCACTGAGCTAGTGTCTTAACTGCAGAATGCTGATCTACAGTAGGGTGTCACACACCTAAGTCCATTAGAGTAGAGTTATCAAAAGCATGCCATATCTTATTGATTCTGCTGCAACTGAAGTCCTAGATGAGCCAAGAATCCTCAAGTTCAACGTTTTCTGTGTACTCTTTGTGAAAACCCTCAAAGCCCAAAAAAGCCCTGTCAGGCATACCTTCAGGAAGACATTTTTGCACTTGTCCAACTGCTCTTTTATCTGTGAAGTCTCAATCTGGCATTTCGAGGTTAAAATATCTAGCAACAGAAAGAGAGGCACAGACATTTACATCAGGGCTAAGGTTTTAAAAAATGTAGTGTGGTTTGAAACATCTTAAAATGATCCTAACTTTCAAGAGCCTTAAGCACTCACCCTCTGTAAATCAGGCCTTTAAGGTCTTGGGTTAAGAAACCAAAATCACAAGGCAATTTTGAACATCTTGGCCTAAGTGACAGCTGCATACACTGGGGCTACATATACACTGGCATGATCTTGCACAAAAACTCTTTAGCGCAAGAGTTATTACATTAAAGTAGTTGTGCAAGAGAGTGTCTACACTGGCATGTGCTTTTGCGCAAGAGCATCCATGCCAGTGTAAACGCTTTCTTGCGCAAGAAAGCTCTGATGGCCATTTTAACCATAGGGCTTTCTTGCGCAAGAAATTAATGTTGCCTGTCTACACTGGCCTCTTGCACAAGAACAGTTGCGCAAAAGGGCTTATTCCTGAGCAGGAGCATCATAGTTCTTGCGCAAGAAGCCCTGATTTCATACAGTATAACGTCAGTTTACTTGCGCAAGAACACATGGCCAGTGTAGACAGGCAGCAAGTTTTTGCACAAGATCAGCCGCTTTGGTGCAAGATCGCGCCAGTGTAGACACAGCCAGGGATTCTAAGACAGAAATGGGAATGGAAGGGTGATCACTTGCATTTTAACGACAAGGGCCATCCTTTCTTCCTATCAGCAGAAAAAGGTGGATCTACTGAAACCCAGCAAATGTACCTTGACCACTTAAACCCTATCTGACAACTTTCAACTGAATCTGTAATCAGTTAGCAATACATTTGTCCCTAAAGACCTGCCAGTGTATCTCATTGATCAGGGTGTGTTGTGTCCTCGATGGGATGGCTGACCAAGGGTCTGGTTCTGCTACAGCTCCTAGCCAGGGGAATTAGTCCCTTAGCTCAAACTGTGGTTTGATCCTTGGAGATTACCAATATGGGTGTTGTTACAGCTACCCTGGAGAAGTTTACACCTTCCTAAGAACTGTTCTAACCCTGCTTTGTTCTTCTAAAGGTCTGAATCTCAGGATATGTCCACATTAGAAATGCTAAAGTGGTGCAGCCGCAGTTCTGTCACTGTAATATAGACATTGACTACAGTGACGGAAGGGTTCTTCCATTGCTCTAGTAAATCCACCTCAGAGAGGTGGTAGCTAGGGGCCTGGGGAGTGTGTGTGAGAGAGAGAAAGAGAGAGAGAGAGAGAGAGAGAGAGAGAGAGAGAGTGTTGGGGGGCGGACTAGGACAAGAGAAGAATTCTTCTGTTGACCTAGTGCTGTCTACGCTTGGGCTTAGGCTGGCTTATGGACATGGTTGAACAAAGTTAAGATGTTGGACAGGCCTCAGTTACACTAAAGGCATTATGTTGTGTTAGCCTGAAAAAGGCAGTTAAAGTGGGTGTAAATAGCTCCCTAATGCTATATCTACACTGCAACACTATTTTGAAACACTCGGAGTATCTCGAAATAGCTATCCCGCGTCTTTACAGCAAGCCTGTTATTTCGGACTCACTATTCTGACATCCCTGTAAACTCCATTCTATGAGGAGTAAGGGACATTTTGGAATAGTGCTTTATTTTGAAATGAAATGGCAAAAATAGCATCAAAATAAGATATGCAATTTGCAGTAAGATATGCGAGATCACGTAAGATATGCAAACCTATTTCAAGTTATGGAGCTGTGTAGATGCACCCTAAGACCATTCCCTGTGGAGGAGCCTTCCACAGCTTGCGTGGAACTGATATAAGGGTATTTACGTGACCATGGCTTCATATGCAGGGCAGATCAAGGAAGGGATCACAATACACCATGCTACAGCTACTTTCTGTGTATACAGAGGGCATCACAACCAAGTGTAAGAGGAAACATACAATAGTATTTAAACCAATTCAGAACAACTGGTAATAATCTGCCACACTGCATGAGCTGGCTGAAACCTGTTCAATGCAGCTAGCAACACAGGCACAATCTTAGGCCTGAACTATTCTTAAAACTTAGGTAGATCTAGCCATATTGATCAGCAGTGTGATTTCTTCTGTCAGGCTAGATACTGCTTCTCAGAGGGGTGGATTAGCTGTAGTGAGAGAAAAACACATCCATCACTGTAGCAAGCGTCTACACTACAGTGCTACAGAGGCACAGCTGCAGTGCCATGGCTGTGCTGCTGTAGCATCTTTAGTATAGACACAGTCTAAGTAATGGTGGCTAGCGGTGGCCTCGCATGGCATGTTGGGCCAAATAACTCAGGTGAGCCCCATCAAAATCAGCAGACTTTATACCAGGTCCTTGGTTACCTCCTTGGTTGTGATAGTGTTTTGTTGTAGTTTGTTTGTTTGTTTTTGCAGTATAGACACAAACTATGATCAAAATCCCAAACTACTCACTGTTCATGCAGGAGCCTGGAATCCCGTAGCTGACTGTGCCGGTAGTGCCTACGCTCAGGAGCACAAATGGAGAGCTAGGATGTTCCACAGCATGAGATGTGATGTCAGAGCTAAGATTATGCAGGCCCCAAGAGTACTTAGTGCCAGGGACTGGGTCCCATTCCCTCAGACGCTGATTGTCTAGGATGATGGCATCAGTCTCTGAGGCACTGGCCACCATCAAGGCATAGTTCTCGAAGCCCTCCCAGTTACTGATAGAATACATCAGGCAGTGACGGGCAACATCTGGAACATTCATCAGGAAGGCATGGGAGGAGTTAGGGATAGCTGCACCCACACTGTACAACACCACCTGGACGCTCACATTAGCAGAGATGTAGACTGGGCTAGAAGAATTGACAGGAAGCTGGAGTACACTGCCCTCTGTCAGAGTAATATTCTTTTGCTGTTCCCTTTGCTGATACAACACAATTGTGTTCTGGGAAGCAGTGACAGAAACAGTGTTCTCTACAACCTGCCAGGGTAAGGGAGGGATGATGTATGTTGTACCCCAGCTGCACTTTGGTAGGAGCTGCTCAAAGACATTGTTGCATTTGGTGTTATTACACAAACACACCTGACCGACCAATACAGCTACTGGATTATCTGAGACAATCTTGGTGCCAGACAGATCTTCTATGCCTTGTAACTGGAAGCCCTGGAAAGGATCAAGCCGAATGTCCAGCCTGTTGCCAGTGGAGTAGTTACCTGTTAGGTAATATAGCTTGCCTTTTACATGGACTGCCACAAGGTTGTCCATTTGGTATGTCATAACTGAGATTACTGGGTAACTAGCTAAAGATTTTGTTGGGGGAGTCACTATGTAGTATTCCTTTCCCAAACTGGAGACAGGATACACCACAGTGGTCTCAGGGCTCCCATGTTTGTTGCTGACAGACACAACTGAGATAGTTTTGTTAGACTTGACTAGGACTATATGGGAGAATTTGGTAGAGCCCTTCATTCCCCACAACTTCGGTAGCTTGACCGGCATCATCTCTCCCCGATTTACCATAATCTTCTTCTCAAATGTGTGATTGGAGACGGAGACAGAAACTAATGTAAAGGCAAAGTAACCAGTAATTTGCACTTCAAAGTGACCCGAGTTCTCACAGTCCATCATGTAGGAGGTAATGAATTCTATTCCCAGAGTATCAGTCTGACATTTGCCTGCAAAGAAAAATAGCAATAAAAAGTTGGAGTTAGAAAAAGATATTGTCAAAAGATGGACAGAGTGAAAGGGACCAGATCAACTTTGTTCAGGTCAAAAATTAAGTCTGAGGAAAAAAGAAAAGGAGTTTGAAAATCTTAATTCAGCTAGACATTTTCCCCATTATATTCTTGATCTAAAATGAAAATAATTGTTACTAATTATAGTAAAGATTATTTTAATAATGAATGTGCACAACTATGACAGCTTAGAACCCAACAAAGACCCTGGAACCACACACAACTATGGGGAATGTTTCCATCTAGATCAGAGCCCCAGGAAAGCCCCTGATCTTGACAACTGTTTAGAATCAGAATCCAAACATTGATAGAAACACAGAAAAAAAATCAGATCTAGATCTACAGGTAATAATTTGTAATCAGCTCTAAGAATAATTGTTTTCCCTTACCTAGCACTTCCTGGGAAACATTTTACAGACATTAAATTATTCTCAGTCCCACCAGGGGATGGAGCAATATTACCATCCCCCTTAACATTGAGGGGGAACTAAGGGACAGAGAGGGTTAAGAGTTTGCGCAAAGTAACTCCACAAATCAGCAGTGGAATTAAGAATAGAACTCAGGTCTCCTGCCCCTCAGTATCTTGTGCTCTAACACAGTTGTTATTTTATATTGTATCTGTATGTACACAATAAGAGAACTGTGGGAAGATGGGAAAAAAGGAAAGGAAAGGAAAGGAAAGGAAAGGAAAGGAAAGGAAAGGAAAGGAAAGGAAAGGAGGGGACGAAGAGCATGAGCGAAAGTGGGCACCAAGCCGGGGAGAGGCTGGGCTGAAAGCAGTGGGGTGCCAACTCCAGCTTGGAGGGATTCTCCCACCTTGTCCTCTTACCCCACCCCAGCCCCCAGGTTCCCCCAGCCACCTTTCCAGGACATCCGTGAGCCAGCCCCCTGAGCTCAGTGCAGCCGGTCAGCGGCAGGTCCCTTTGTGTGTGCGCTAGCAGGGCTGGGAACAGCTGGAGGCCAGGGGGAGGATCCTGCTGAATGCAGAGGGAGGAGGGAGCACCAAGCCGCACCAGTGCGGGCAAGAGAATGGGCTCTCAGGGCGGCTGATTCTTTGGTCTCACGTCCCGCATGAGAAGCAGGGTGGGAGACTGGCCTGGGAGCATCTGGGAGCTTCTCCTCTGACGCAGCTTCCCTCCATGTGGAAAAAACATCATTTATGTTTACATTGCAATCGTATTCTTTTGGAAAAAAATCAGTAAAACAGAGGGGGTTTTCCAACATTGGTAAGCCTCTTTTCATGAGGAAGAAGCCTTTTTCTGAAAGAGCTCTTTTGGAAAACAGCGTGTTTACTTTTTCGAAAGAAGAGGAAAGAGGAAAAAGCACAGGTGTCCTGGTGGCCACTACGCCCATAGTAATCACAGCTTAAATGCGAGATAGCATCTATTCAGTGTGGATGCTATCTTTCAAAAAAGCAGATCTCTTTTTCGATGCGCTTTGGCAATGTGAACACTCTCTTTCGGAAGAATTTTTTTCTGGAAGATCCCTCCCGGAAAAGCTTCTTGCAAAAGAAGCCTGAGTCTAGACAAAGTCCACAGTGAAAACTCACTCCTCTCCCACTGTTGGAAATAGAACCAAAATCTGTTGTGTAGATAAGCAGGGCTTGACAAATCGCTATATCTCCTTGCCAGTGGTGAGTAGATTTCAGCCAGTCGCCCCGTTCACTGGCACTGCGTGCATGCACAGTGCTGGTCTGGTGCATGCGCAGTGCAGGGCTGGCAAGTAGTTCATCAAGCCCTGTAGATAAGGGTTTGCACATTGGGCTTATTGAGATAATAAAACCCTTTTGTAATGTTACAATATTCAACACAGCAGTGATTTGAGGTTTTTTGTCAAGTTATCACTGGTACCTACTCTTGTTGCAACCACCACTGTTGAAGAGCGAGAGAAAGACAGGGAATACTTTTTATTAAACACACACAAGACATAGATCAATAAAATTACAATTTAAAAATTAAATAAAACATTCATTTTATAACCAGAAGTCCTGTAGCACCTTAGAGAGTCACCAATATAAATATATATGTGTATATATATATATAGTCTCATGAGCTTTCATGAGTCTCTAAGGTGCTACAGGACTACTCATTTTTAAAGTTACAGACTAACACAGCTCCTCCTCTGAGACTTTTATTGAATAAGTTTCCTTTATTTCCCTTTTAGTTATGTATCCCAGGGGCATGAGACCACTGAGAGGGAGAGCGCAGTCTGCTCTACACCCTCAGCTAACAGGCAGTTGGCTTTTAGCACATGTGGTAGAAACATCCCAGGTTCAATATCCCCTCTCTCACAACCCTGGTCCATCGACCTGGGTCCATGGGCAATACACTTAGCTAGAGCCAGATCTTCAGCTAGAGTAAGTCAGCGTAGTGCCACTGACTAGACTGGACCTTTGCTGATTTATAACAGATAAGGATTCTTGTACATTTCCCCCAGCTGACATCCCACTTGGCTCTTTATAGAGAGATCCAGAAATAGTGTCTCGTTGCTCCCAATATCCATCTTATCCTCATTCCTCACTCACTCTTTCTCTGCCCTAAACAGAAAGGAAATTAAGGCCAAATGTAATATAGCTTCTCGAATTTCCACTAGCTGAGAATGTGACTGCCTAATTTCGGGCCCTTTAATATGATCAGTGAGGGAAGAGTCTGTGAAATGCTGGGTCTCCTTCTTCTGACACTCATACCATGTGAGTGTCACTGATTTCAGTGCATTTCTGCTGATTAACACTAATATAGGTGAGAAGAGAATCAGGCCCATCATTCTTGGCCGCAGCGGGACCTGGCAGCAGTTCTGGATTTAGGGCATGTGATGCAGGCAACCACACAGGGTACCAGGCTTGGGGGAGGGACTGAGCTAGTGGTGCTGTTTTTGTTGTTAGCAACAAAAGGGAAAATGAAATGTCAGCAGTAAAATATTTCAGGTATTCTGTATGTGGATTCATTTTGCACTAACCTCCTACAATGTACAGTAAAATTCCAATAGTCCAGCACCCAATAGTACAGCACTCCTGATAGTCTGGCATCATAATGGTCAGTGAGTGAGCTTCCGCAAAATACGAGTCACAAGACAGCAGCTGAACCGAGCGAAACCGGAAGGGATTGGGTCAGCCTGCCACTGGCATAGTGAGACACTGGACAGTGCTGTTTTGACTTTTGAATATTTTTGGCCATCAGTGTGTATAGTAATAATAGAGTCAAAGGTGAATGAAGGTGCTAGTAGTAGTGGTAAGAAAAGTGTAAAAAGGAAGCATGTAACACTGACATTGAACCAGAAATTAGAGATTATAAAGATGCTAGAAAGAGTCATAAATCGGAACACTATCAGGAGTGAATTTAACATTGGATCTTTGACAATCTATGACATAAAGAAACAGAAAGATCAGTTGTGAGTATTTGTTGCTGAAAGTGAAGTGCCTACTAAACGTACCAAGGTACGGCAAACTCTGAAAAGACCTAAGATGGCGCAGTTGGATGTAGCTTTGTTTAAGTGGTTTAGTGCAAAGCCCATTACTGGGCCAGTGTGCATAGAAAAAGCAAAACAGTTTCACAGTGAAATGAACATTAGTGAATCACGTGTGTTTTCAGAAGGTTGGTTGCGTAATTTTAAGTATCGGCATGGGATCCATAGGTTAGATATCAGTGGTGAGCAGTTCTGGTCTGCACAAATGCATCCAGAACGCATAAACTTAAGCTTTTTGTTGTAGGGAAGTACAAAAAGCCTAGGGCATTTAATACTCTTACGAGTTTGCCAGTGATTTACCGGGCACAGGGAATGCTTGGACGGCAGAAATCTTTAAGGACTGTTTTTTTAATTATTTTGTGCCCGCAGTTAAGGAGAATTTTAGAAAGGGAGAGTCTACCGGAGGATAGTAAAGCTGTTCTTTTGCTCGATAAGTGTCGAGCGCATCTGCCCACTTTGGAGCTTGTTAGTGGAAATATTTTTGCTATATATTTGCCAGCGAATATGATGTATTTGATCCAACCTATGGATCAAGGCGTGATACAGAACTTTAAGTGTTTCTATCGGGGGTCTTTTCTCCAAACGCTGGTAAACTCAGACTGCAGTGTTTCTGAATTTCAATCCGATTTCAACCTTAAGGATGCTGTGTATGCGGCTGCATTGACTTGGAATGATGTAAAGAAGGCTAGTATACAAAAATGTTGGGGGAAACTTTGGCCTAGCATCATGTTTTGTGATGATTCTTCCAATGAAGAGGAATTTTGTGGCTTAATGTTAGGCCTAAGCGCATTAGTGACATACAAGAAATAATTGAAAATGTCCATGAGAAGAATGCTGTGCTCACAGAAAATGAGATTGAACAATGGATTGAAATGGACAAAGACAAACCAGTTGTAGAAAATTTGAGTGATGCTGCTATCATTGAAAGTGTTATGAATCCACAAAAACCTCAGGAAGAAGAAGAGGAAGGGATGGAGCGAGCAAAATGGCGAGAGGCAACTGATTTTATTTCCAAATTCGTTGAATTTGCAGAAAGTTGCAGCCAATATAATGCAGCTGAAGTGATGAATCTTCATATTATTCTGAATAACTTTTATACCAGGAAGTCACAGTCCTCTAAGCAAGCCGATCTCAGGGATATGTTTGCAAGGGCACAGAAGACAATTCAGCCTTTGTCTTCACCACCACCACAAGAGCCTATTGTTGTCGACACCCTCTTGGAAGCAGAGGAGGATAGTGATAACCCGGATGATACCACGAATGATGAAGCACGGGTTTCATCAGATGATGAGTAGTTGTGCAGCATGGCAAATAAACAAAATTATAGTTTTAAGTGTCAGTGTTTTGTTTAAATTCATGGTTTTTTTAATGTTTAAGTGACTAAAGTTAAGTTTACAGACTGTATTAGTGTTGAAGTGTATATATGTATATAGTGTATATATGTACGTAGTACCTCCTGATAGTCCGGCATATTTGATAATCCGGCACCACCTAGGTCCCAAAGGTGCCGGATTATTGGAAGTCTACTGTACTGAAACTTTGCAGAATCTCATGGAACCGTCTTTGATTTTCTGAGAACTACATCTTATTTCAGCTTCCTAGTAGATTAATTGGTTAATAGATTAATTAATCCAGTTAATTGGTTATCCAGGACCTGAGGGCAGCCCCCCACACAAGGTTGGGAGCTGCAGCAGCCCTTCTCCCCTCCCCCTCCTCACTGTGGCCTAGTTGGAGTGTTCCTCCCCTGTTTGGGCTGGAGCAGTCCCTGTCTGTGGCAGGGAGGCCGCTCTAGCCTGCTACCCCGTTAATCCATTAACCAGTATTTACTATGTTTAACCAATTAGCCATTTAAATGGGATTTTACATCCCTACTTCCTAGAATGCTGCCAGCCATGCCCTGGTGAGCATATAAGCATCACCAGGTAGTCATATATGACAGGTATAAATCATACCTTCACATAATGCATAAAAGTCATGAATGTGCTATAAATGCAATAAAAAATAATGTTTAACAAATGGAGGGGAGTGTCATTTGGTCTAGGGCTGCCCTGGCTGCTGGTCCTCAATCCCTCTCAGGATTTAGCTCCGTTCGCAGGATTTCCCAGTGTTGCTAGTTTCTACATGAAACTGATCGTGATCTCAATTTTCATTTGCAGCTCTGAAAGAGGAGGCTGCCAAAAGGACAGACCCAGAGTTACTGCTGCTTCATTCTCCCTCACTCCTTTTTGACAGACCTCCAGAGACTGCAGTCCAGTCTATGAAGGCTCCTGCTACCGCTTTCTGGGCCCACCCCAGCTTTTCAGTATGGCCTAGTGGGACAATCTCTCAGTGGGACATGGCACCGGAATAAGGATTTTGCCAACCATGGGACAGTATATGAGCTGACTAAACTAGAATACCCTGCGGCAGTGGTCACCAACAAGGGGGGCACAGGGGTAGGAGTCTCAGGTACCCCAACCCCTATGGTCGCAGGGGTGAATTGGCCCCACTGTGAGCAGTGTGGGGCCCGGGCAGAAAGGGAGTCTGCCTCAGGGTATGTCTACACTACCCCGCTAGTTCGAACTAGCGGGGTAATGTATGCATACCGCACTTGCTAATGAAGCCCGGGATTTGAATTTCCCGGGCTTCATTAGCATAAGCGGGGAGCCGCCATTTTTAAATCCCCGCTGCTTCGAACCCCGTGTAGCGCGGCTACACGGGGCTCGAACTAGGTAGTTCGGACTAGGGTCCTATTCCGAACTACCGGTACTCCTCGTGCTTCTAGTGATCCAGATTCAATTACCCCCTTATTAAAGTCCATATAATGCTCCGGAGAGCTGCCAAGCCAATACCAGGTGTGACGTAGTGGGGGTATCTGGCTGCTTTCTATGCTGGCTCTGTGGTAACCCCCACTGGCTGCTGTCGGTACCACGGCCCAGCAAGACAGGGGATGAGTCATTATGCAAAGAGGGTCTCTCAACCTGTCTGACCAGCTACCCCCCAGGGAGAGAAACAAAGGAAGGGGGAATGCTGCCCCTGGCTGGGGGGCAGGGCTGGAAGAGAGTTAGTTTCTGTCTGGGAGCATGGAGAAAGCAGCCTAAGCAACAGGCTGGGGGTTTAGAAGCCGAGACCTCCCCCCCATATCAAGGGGGGCTGAGGCATCCTAGGCCGGCCCTGTAACCAGATAACATCTGTGCTGTGCTGTATCCTGGAGAAGCAATAAACTCCCTCTCTTCTACTGGCTGGTGGAGTCTGTTCGTGCCATTCTGGGGGTGCAGGAGGCGGGGGAACCCCAACGCGTCGTCACACCAGGGCACAGCAGAAATTCACTATGTGGGACTCATTATGGGCACAAAAAATTTACACAAAGCATTATGAGAGAACTTACCAATTCTGTTTGTCATCTGGGCAGTTGCTGGTGATAGAAACCAGAACAGTCCAACGAGGAAAAACACTTGAGAGAAGATGAACAAAACTTGTTTAAAATCCAGAATATGGCAAAAAAACAATACAGGGAGATATTACTAAATAAAGGGATCTAAGCACCTTTGTATGAGTCTGACCCTAATCTCAATTATACTGGTGTAAATTTGGAATGACTCCATGGCTTTACTTGTAATGGAGTTACTCGGCATTTACCCTGGGGCAATCAGGATTAGGTGAGGGATTGGACCTCACTAATGTGGGGAGAATGGAAGCCAGGCACTGGACTTTTCCATTCTAGTCTCAGCCACTGACACTCTGTAGGAGGCAGCTGGGGTCTGAATGGCTTCTCAATGCCCTGGTGCAGGGTGGCGTGGATTCACAGGGTGTGTGGTCTGTGCTGCAGCCTGTAACCAGTCCCTTTGCAGTGATCCCTAGTATACTGGGCCCCACCTGTGGCCTCCAAAATTAGGCCTTTGGGTGCCAGCAGTCGCTGTCATTTTCCATGGCTCTCTTTAGTAAGTGGGAAGCTTGTTCTTTACTCCTTCAGGGCCCAATGCTCTCAGCGATTATTTGCCATAACTCCAGGCAGCCTTTTCCAAACAAGGTACCAATGTATTTAGTCGCCTGGCCTACAGATTCTGGCAGTCCTTACGTTAGCATAAAGGGGCAGAAATACTCCATGCTGACCAACCAGGGCTCCCATGACATAGGCTGCCACAGGAATCAACCATCTCAGTTTTCTCTCCCTGTCTCTGTTCTTGTCTAGGACTCAGGTCAACAGACTTGTGCTACTATGCTAGAAAATGTAGCTGCATTCACATTGCTTTTGTCCTGGTAACGCACAAGCCCCAGTCTGTCAACATGAGCTCGGAGAGTCCGGACCACGGGCTGTATAGCTAGCTGTGCCCTGATCAGCCATGGAATCTCCTAAGAGACTGGGGACAGAACCTTTTTGATAAGATGCCAGCTGGCTATTCCCAGCTGTTCAGCAGATAACAGTTTGCTTGGCACATTCTGTCATACAACATCATTGCTCTATCATCAATAATTGGTTCTACTTACTTGGAGGAAAGGAAAAGCCTCGGCGTCCCATGCTGGCTCAGAAGACAAGTTCCTGGATTCTGACCCTTGCAGCTTCCTTGTTAATCAGAAACAAGACCAAAAGCAAAACTGACATACTCTTGGTCACATCTTCCTTTTTAGTGCCATCTCTCTGGTGTCCAGAAAGAGTCTTTGGGCCAAATTCCCCTCACTACAGGCAGTAACTGAGGAATGGGAGCCCTCACAGAGCAAGACGGACTCATACAAGTAGGCAGCTATTTATACTCTCAGATAAGAGTTGTATACAATTGGTGCTGAAATAAGATGAGCAAATAAACATTACAAAACTAAGACTAGATGGTTACTTGGCTGGAACCCAGGGACACTTCCTCCCCAGCTCTTTCAAATCCCCCCACTCCAACCATTTTTTACCCACAAATGACCCACAGTGAAATGTTGCTCTGTAGTAACTTTCACATGAGACAATAAGAATCTATGAATGCTGCACACTAGAGGAGTGTATCCTTTAGCTAAAGTAGCACAAGGCTCATGCTTTTAGGGCAGAAGGTTCAATCCCTCCTGTTCACCCCTGGGGGTGAATTCACTCCACATTGCAACCCAACAGCTATCTCTCTCTTTCTCACACACACACGCTTTAGCAAAATGGAAAGAGCTTCCTAGAAAAGGATGTGCTACAGAAAAGGATGTGGGCAGTATAGTGGTTCACAAACAGAAGTCTTAATCAACAATGCCAGGGGCAGCCCGAGGAGGGCTGCAGCAGCTGGCACCCCAGGCAGAACACGCGCTCGGTGCCCCCGCCGGCACGACCCTCAATGGTGTGACATCATCATTGGGCACCCCATTGAAGGCGGTGCCCTAGGCGACGGCCGAGTCGACCTATACTCACCGGCCCCCACCCCTGAACAATGCACCACTGTAGCAAATCTAATTTGGGGCTATATTAGCAGCAGTATGGTAAGCAAGACATGAGAAGTCATTATTCCACTCAGCACTGGTAAGATCTCAGCTGGAGTAATGTATCCAATTCTGGGCACCACATTTCAGGAAAGATGTGGACAAATGGGAGAAAGTCCAGAAGAGAACAACAGAAATAATTAAATTCTAGAAAACATGATCTGTAAGAAAAGATTGAAAAAATTGGGGCTGTTTAGTCTGTAGTAAAGGAGAGAGGGAGAACATGATTACAGTATTCAAGTACATACTGTCTTCCAGTTTGTTATAAAGAGGGAGTGATAAAAACGTTCTTCTTAACCACTAAGGACAGGAGAAGAAACAATGGGGTTAAACTGCAGCAAGGGAGATTTAGGTTAGACATTGCAAAACCTTCCTAACTGTAGGGTTAGTTAAGCACTGGAACAAATACCTAAGCAGCTGTGGAATCTCTATCATTGGATATTTTGTCAGAAGAGGTTAGGCAAACACCTGCCAAGGTCAGTATAGATAATACTTTAGTCCTACCTTACTACAAGGGATTGGACTAGAAGACCAGAAGACCTCTCAAGGTCCCTTTGGGTCCTACATTTCTATGATTCCTCACTTCTGACTGCAGAGACTTCTAGGCTGTGAAGACAGTTAAAACCCATTAACTCTCCTAAGGCTGATCAGGGAGTATCTTTCAGTCAGAGCTGCCAAGTGGCATAAAAGGGGGTCCACATGGTGCCAGGGGGAGAATGCTGTAGGGCAGGGCTACTCAACACATGGCCCACAGCCTGTTTGTTTGCAGCCTGCAGTGCAGTTTGGGTTTATGGAGGACTCAGTATGCTGTCCGCGGGGGAGATCCTTTGAACATGGCATCCACTGGGAACACACTCCACAATGGCAAGGTGCCTCCCAGACAGGGTGGACACTGAAAGATGCAAGCGGATGGGCTGGCTGGAATAGATGGGTACAGGGTGTCGGTGTTTCTAGCCCTCAGGGAAGAGGTGCCGGGAGCGCTGGGGTATTGTGGGAAGTGCTTTGTATTCATGTCTGACAGTGTGAAAGAAGCTATTTGCATATATATTTGCATGTATTTGCAACCTCACTTAATTTGCAGCCGTTGGCATGTGCTGTGAGTATTACTGTGGCCCCCGGGGCTTCCAGAGTTGAGTAGCCCTGCTGTAGGATGTTCTGAGTCGCTCTGTCAGAGCCCCACATGACAAGGATTGTCCTACATGTCCAGGAGTAAAAAACAAAATGTCAAGTTCCTACCAGTTCAGGACTTACATGTGTCACTGAAGCAGGACACCTCTTGTGGCTACTGCTGTTGCTATACAGCCAACACATTATGTCTTGATCACAGCTATGCCCAGATGTGCAGTCTCAAAAGGCGATTTTAGGTTCAATTTCTCAAAACAGATGGGACTGTGAAAGCCAGTGAGAAAGCAAGAAGTTGGTGTCAAGATAAAGCAGAAGATACAGGGTACTGTCTTTTCCTCTCTGCAGTTTCAGCTGATGCAATCTTATGACACAACAGGACCCACTGTCAGCTTAGTTTCCCAGAATCATAGAATTATAGAATCCTCGGGCTGCAAGAGTCCGCAGGAGGTCATCAAGTCCAGCCCCCTGCTCAAAGCACAACCAATCCCAACTAAATCAATCCAGCCAGGGCTTTTCTAGGGATGGAGATTCCACCACCTCCCTAGGGAACCAATTCCAGTACTTCACCACCCTTCTAGGGAAATAATTTTTCCTAATATCCAACCTAGACCTCCCCCACTGTAACTTGAGACCATTGCTCCTCGTTCTGCCATCCGTCACGTCTGAGAACAGCCTCTCTCCATCCTCTTTGGAACCTCCCTTCAGGAAGTTGAAGGCTGCTATCAGATCCCCACTCACTCTTCTCTTCTGCAGACTAAAGAAGCCCAAATCCCTCAGCCTCTTCTCATAGGTCACGTTCTCCAGCCCCCTAATCATTTTGCTCGCCCTCCGCTGGACCCTCTCCAATGCGTCCACATCCTTTCTGTAGTGGGGGGGCCCAGAACTCCAGATATGGCCTCACCAGAGACTAATAAAGAGGAATAATCACTTATCTAGATCTGCTGGCAATGCTCCTCCTAATGCACCCTAATATGCCATTAGCCTTTGTGGCTACAAGGGCACACTGTTGACTCATATTCAGCTTCTCGTCCACTGGACTCCCCAGGTCCTTTTCTGCCAAACTGCTACTTAGCCAGTCGGTCCCCAGCCTGTAACAATGCTTGGGATTCTTCTGTCCCAAGTGCAGGACTCTGCACTTGTCCTTGTTGAACCTCATCAGATTTCTTTTGGCCCAATCCTCTAATCTGTCCAGGTCACTCTGGACCCTATCACTGCCCTTCAGTGTATCTACCTCTTCCCCCATCTTAGTATCAAATGCAAATTTGCTGAGAGTGCAATCCATCCTCTCATCCAGATCATTAATAAGGATGTTGAACAAAACTGGCCCTAGAACCAATCCTTGGGGCACTCCGCTAGAAACCAACTGCCAACCTGACATCGAGCTGTTAATCACTACCCATTGTGCCTGACAGTCTAGCCAGTTTTCATCCATCTTACAGTCCATTTATCCAATCCATACTCCCTTAACTTGCTGGCAAGAACATTGTGGGAGACCGTATCAAAAGCTTTGCTAAAGTAAAGGTATATCACACCTACCGACTTTCCCATATCCACAGAACCAGTTACCTCATCATAGAAGCTAATCAGTTTGGTTAGGCATGACTTGCTCTTGATGAATCCATGATGACTATTCCTGATCACTTTCCCCTCTTCCAAGTGCTTCAAAATGGACTCCTTGCACAAGAAGCCCTGTCTTCCGACGCTGTACTGTAAATCTTCTTGCACAAGAGCGGGCGGGCAGTGTGGACCCGCTGCGAAAGAACGTCTGTTCTTGCGCAAGAACCCACCAGTGTAGACATAGCCATAGTGCGGACGCTCTGTAAGTTTTTGTGCAAAAACAGCTGTTTTAGCGCAAAAACTCTGCAGTGTAGATGTAGCCTCAGTTATTCCAGTAGAAGCTGGAATCTCTTGGTCTGCCTAGGTGGTGGCTAAGAGCTGAAATCACTAAGGGTATGTCTACACTACCCCGCTAGTTCGAACTAGCGGGGTAATGTATGCATACCGAACGTGCAAATGAAGCCCGGGATTTGAATTTCCCGGGCTTTATTTGCATAAGCCGGTCGGCGCCATTTTTAAATGCCGGCTTGTTCAAACCCCGTGCCGCGCGGCTACACGCGGCACGGGGTTCGAACAAGCCGGCATTTAAAAATGGCGCCGGCCAGCTTATGCAAATAAAGCCCGGGAAATTCAAATCCTGGGCTTCATTTGCACGTTCGGTATGCATACATTACCCCGCTAGTTCGAACTAGCGGGGTAGTGTAGACATACCCTAAGAGCTGAAGTCACTAGTTTGGCCTGGAGCCAGACTCATCGTGACTAGTGGGCAGCCGGTAGGCACATCGGCCAACAGGGTGGCTCGCAAGAGCAGGTAGCCAGCAGGGTGACAGGCAGGTGGCCAGTAGGAGAAGTGGCAGGTGGACAGCAGGGCGGCTGGCAGGAGCAGGTGGCCAGCAGGGCAGCTGGCGGGAGCAGCTGGCAGTTGACTAGTAGGAGAAGCGGCAGGCGGCCAGCAGGGTGGCTAGAAGAAGCAGGTGGCCAGCAGGGCAGTTGGTCGGAGCAGCCGGCGGTCGGCTGGTAGGAGCAGCAGCAGGCAGACAGCAAGGCAGCTGGCAGGAGGAAGCGGGCCACAGGAACAGCACAAAGGTGGCATTGCCTCAGGCCCAATTAGTGGAGTCATCAGGGTGATGAGTCTGGGTCTGCACTGACTGGACAGAGCTGTAAGTGGGGCTTTTGAAGTGGGATACAGAGAAAGTTTGGGTATGTGAATGGGACCCTTACATTGTTGGACTAGTGATAGAAAGTGCTACATAGTCCTATATATTGTTGGACTAGTGAGCCTGAGAGGAATGGCTCAATCCATTTGAGCTGGGATGATTACTTGTGGGGGGTTATGAACTTTGGTTGTGGTATTTTCCCAAGCTAATGCCATGTGGCTTCTCTCCCTCTTTCATTAAAAGTTTCTTTTCTACGCTCAGACTCCGTGCTTGTGAGTGGGGAAGCATTGCCTCTCAGAGGTGCCCAGGGGTGTGTGAATTTCCCAGGCTGCTGGGTGGAGGCTCGAGCTGGTTCTGTGTGAGATGGATGAAAAGGAACCCCTAGATATTGAACCTGGCCCTGGCTGCTGCCGGTGCTACCTGGCAGAAGGGTTACATTCTGAAAGAGGCTTTTCCAACATGGGGCCAAACCCTCTTTCAAAACATCCCTTCTTCCTCATAGAACAAGGTTTACAGGGATGCCGAAAAAACATGCCTGCTTTTCCGAATTTTTTTTGGAAAAGCAGACGCATTCCTTGGATGCAACAGAGCTTTTCCGGGATACCCGGTATCCCAGAAAAGCTCTACAGTGTGGACAACTTGCTCTTTCTGTACTTCTCTTCTGTATCTGAACTATCCAATTTAGTGACTATACGGCTATAGTTATTTGGGCTAGCTTTGATCTTTTGAGTCCTGACTGCAGAGAAACATTTCTTGAATGTCACAGGGCCCATATTCACAACAGCTGCAGAAACCATTGGTGAATTTCTAGCCATAGACAGTGCCTGAGCACCAGGAATATTCCTGGCCCAAGGCCCAGCTCCACCAAACTTCAAGGCTGGCTGCTTAGTCTGCGTGGCTGCCAGCACTTGCATGCCTGAGGTCCTTGGGTGGGGCTGAGAGGCATCTTCCTGTGCTGCTCCCGCTGTGGAGTCCTGGGAGTGGAATGGAATGAGGTTTAACTGTTAATTCGAACTAAGGGGTTTATCTCAGAATCGTGCTTCTGTGCCGCGTGCAGACGCAGGCAGTTACTTCGGGCTAGTCAGTTTCCAAAATGGTGACCGGCTGGGAGTATGCTAATCAAGCGCAGGATATTTAAATCTCACGCTTCATTAGCAATTTCGATCGCCCTCATTAGCCTCCTTAGTTCGAAATAGGGGGCTAGTGTAGACGTACCCTAACAGAATATTGGGAATCCTTAGGAAAGGAATATATAATAAGAGAAAACACCATATTGCCTCTACATAAAGTCATTGTATGGCCACGTCTTGAATACTGTATGCAGATCTGGTCAACCCATCTAAAAAAAGAAATATGGTATTTGGAAAAGATACAGAAAGGGCAACAGAGCTTATTAGGGATGAGGAACAACTTCCATATGAGGAGAAATTAACAAGACTGGGACTTTTCAGCTTGGAAAAGAAATAACTAAAGGAGGGGGCGATATGTTAGATGTCCAGAAAATCATGAATAGTGTGGAAAAATCGAATAAGGAAATGTTATTTATTCCTTCACTAAGAAGCTGATCCAGTTAAAATTAAATGCATCAGATTTCAAACAAATTATTTCTTTACTCTCAAGTTGTGGATCTTTGCCAGGAGATGGTGGAAAGGCCCAAACTATAAAAGGGCTCCAGCGAGGGATATTAAATTCAGATTAACTAATCAAATAGTTGATAAGATTTCCATTGACTATTTGATTAGTTGATAAGGGCACCTCTGCCTCTGAAGTGTAGCAAAAGCTCTGCCGGGCTCTTGCTACAATTCAAAAGCAGAAGCCCAGCAGGGAGAGTGGGACCAGGGGGAACTGGCCCCATGCTCCCTGCAGCACCTGAGCCTTGGAAATGTACAAGAGCCCCAGAGGGAAGGCCCCAGAGGGAAGCCCCCCAGGGAGCGCGGGGTCCCCTGCTGGCCCCGCACTCCCTGCAGGGCTTTTGCTACAGTTCAAAGGCAGAGCGGCCCTTATTGACTAATCGAATTGTCAATGGAAATTCTATCGACTGTTGGATTCGTTAATCTAAATTTAGAGTCCTGCCTGGGCTCGTGTGTATTTCAAAAGCAGAATCGTAGCAGAACCAGTGCGAGCGGAGACTGCTTCAGTCCTCGCTCATGCCACTTCTTGCTGTGCCTCTACCTCCCCTGCCACCTGCGGAGATGGTGCTGGGGGGAACCAGCTTTTAAGCCGGCTCTGGCTCCTGCTCCCCCTGCTCCCCAACTTGCTGCCTTTCTTTAATAGAGGCAGCAAGAGGGAGAAGCGACTAGTCGCATCACTAGTTGACTAACCGACAAGCTTATGCTTATCGGCTAGTTGGATAATTGACTAGTCATTTACATCCGTAGCTCCAACAAGAATGAAATACGTTGAAGGAAGACAGGTCCATCAATGGCAAGGATGGTGTCCCTAGACTCTGTTTGCCAGAAGCTGGAAATGGGTGACAGGGGATGGATCATGACAATTGCCTCATCTGTTTATTCCTTCTGAAGCAACTGGTATTAGCCACTTTTGGAAAACAGGATACAGGGCGAGAAGGACCATTGGTCTGAACCAGTATGGCTATTGTGATGTTCCTATATAGAGCTGAAATGTATGTGCCCCCTTCCTGCAACCCCACTCCCCTTCCAGAGCCGAGATAGAACTCAGGAGTCCTGATAGGGTTTGCCTCTCTCCACAGAGTTAGTCACAAAGTAAGAACACACATTAAAATTGTAAGACTAACCAGTGTCCCTTAAATGACTTGTCACGAGATGTCAGCGTATGTTAAGTGTTAGGGCTGAGGGGGTCTAATCTCTCTCTATAAAAAAGTTTTTCATGTCAGGTGACAGAATGACATCATCATGCTCTCAGGACATCATCGCACGCTCATGCTCACTGCCGGCGGGAGGTGGGGGTGGGGGTGGCGAGCGTAGCCCGCTAGTATTTATTTCATTTTCTTGCTTTTATACAGGAATCGGATACAGTGCTCCTGTCAGCTAACTGCTAAGCTGTCTGTCAAAAAAGTCGAGTTTTCCAATCCTGGGGTAAAGATGATGTGTTGGGGGGGGAGTGGATGGGGTTCGTTCCTGCCCCCCATTTGGTGCTTGGCTTGTACTGAGCATGCTCAGTAACACTGCTGAAGCCTCTGTCCTAGTCCCCTTCCCGTCCCCCCATCACAGCATGCACAGGTCACCCTACCCCTACCAAAATCAGAAATGGGGCCCCTGCCTATGCTGGAGCTGGGACTGGCTCTTCTGGCTTTCAGCCTCTTCAGCGGGGGGAGAGCTGCCACTGGCTCCTGGCTCCCAACACCCACCGATCAGCCCCTAAGCTCCCTGCAGATAGATGGTGCTCTGCAGGAGCAGCCCTTGCCTGCAGGGCACCCAAGCTCCCCGTGGACAGAAGCCAGAGGCATAGTGAGGGTGTTATGCACCCGGGGGCAAAAGCAAAATTTGCGCCCTCCCCACCCCCCTGCCACCATGTGACAGGGCCCCAAACCTGGTGCACAGCTGAGCTTGACAGAGGTGCAGGAGCTTGTGCAGCGTCTTCCCCCACCCCCTCCAGTTTGGGTTGGGCACTGTCCTACTGTTGAAGAGGGAGGAAGGTCGGGCTGGGGGTGCAGAGGCAGGGAGGAGGCTTCAGCAGGTGGTGGATGGAGGAGGAGCAGGCAAGCAGAGGTATGATGGGGGAGCAGAAGGGCAATTCTCCCCCCCCCCACACACACACCTCCTTGAACGTAAGAGATTAACTTATCTGTTAAAAGAACACTCCGAAAAAACTTTTAAATAAAACTGACACACAATATGAGAATCACCCTCGGTTTCTTGAAGTACTAAGTAGCCTAAGGCTGAGGATACACTGCAAGCGAGGCTTTCAGTCTGCCACGAGGACGTTTTCCTTCAGGCTGCTGTGAGATTCTATCCGTAAGTAAAGGAGAGACGTCTCTCTGAGCTGCTCTTCCAAATTTCACACAAGCCATTCAACTGAAGCCGTAGATGTCAAGATTCAAGGCCAGCCTTGCCTTTGGCAGACTGCCCCACCAGGTGTTCACAATCACAACGTCCGAACATGTATAAGACTTTTAGCTGAGAAAGCCATGTTTAAACCCAAGTCTCTGCTAGGACAGGGAGCTGTGGGTGGCCTATAGAAAACACCGGCATTTTCTTTGGAAAATCCACAACAAAACATGGGGGGATCGATCACCCCGGTAATGCCAACTCCTCCAGAATTGAGGCTCTGATTATCCAGCACCAGCTGAGGCAGAGCGGGCACTGCATGCACGTCTGATATATTTTTACCAAAACTGCTACCTGCCCAACTTGTCATAGGAGAAAGGAAACAGGGAGGCCAAAAGGAATGGTTTAGAGCACCGTTTCTCAACTTTTTTTTTTATAAAGTACCCCTTTTAAAAAAATTATAAGTACGCCCTGTATCTACAGTTTTCAGACACACAACATTTTTTCTACAATTGCAACATATCTGTTTAAACAACTTCATCATATCCCCATGAATCCTTACAAGGTACATTGCCCATAGAGGTCAATGGGGCTGGGCTATTTTATATGTAAAGGTACTGAGAAATGTATATGTCAATACCAAGGTGACAATGTGCATATTATGTAAATAATACCGAATAATAATTGCCAAATGAGACCACTTCCCAACCTGCTTACAAAGGGCCTAATACAATTTAAATTTTAATCTAGGATTGAGCCCAAAACAATCTGTTGATATGACCCAAAAAATCCAGATATCATTTAGTCACCCTTCAAACATATAAGGGAGAAATCAGTAAAAGCCTCACTGCCTGGTAGAGGTGATCTTTGAAGAAAATTGGAGAGATTTTTTAATTTACTTTTTCTGACAGCAGCACTTTCTCTCACTGAACGTGGGGTCTTCAGCACAGGTTTCACTTTATGTGTCAGAATAACACAGAAATGAGTTGTCACAGCTAACTCCATTCAGGTCAAAGCAACGTGCACCCCGAAGACAGAAGAACAAATCCCTTGAAGCTGGAAGTCAAAACATCTCACCTCTTCACAGAGCTCACCCAAGGACACAAGTCATGACAACGCTCTCTGGAGAGAGACAAAACGTCCTGCCTCTTGGTGGACATAACAAATGTTTTCATTTGGCATCTTACCATGGTGTTTAAATCGACTGCTAGGATGAGGAAGACTCACAAAGAGTCTGCCCATCATCCACACTGGAGCAACATGGTGATTTACCACCGTGGTAACCGACCTGATCTCTCTGTGGGCTCTTGTGGAGCAGCAGGGAGCCTGCAGCAGTCTCTTGTGGGGGAGAGGCCAGAGGTGCCTCTATTCCAGTGGTTCTCAAGCTTTTTGGCCCATGGACCACATGACTCAATGTAGAATAGTGATAGAAATGTAGCCATGTTAGTCTGGTGTAGCTGAAACAAAAAACAGGACTATGGAGCACTTTAAAGACTAACAAGATGGTTTATTAGGTGATGAGCTTTTGTGGGCCAGACCCACTTCCTCAGATCAAATAGTGGAAGAAAAATGTCACAACCACATATACCAAAGGATGCAATTTAAAAAAATGAACACATATGAAAAGGACAAATCAAATTTCAGAACAGAAAGGGGATGGGGGGGGGAGGTAAATGTCTGAGAGCTAATGATATTAGAGGTGATAATTGGGGAAGCTATCTTTGCAATGGGTAAGATAATTAAAGTCTTTATTCAAACTTAGGCGTAAAGTGTCGAATTTAAGCATGAATGACAGTTCAGAGGATTCTCTTTCAAGTGAAGTCTTAAAAGGCCTTTGAAGCAGGATGCAGGTAATCAAGTCATTGAGACAATGTCCTTTCTGGTTGAAATGGCAAGAAACTGTTTTTTCTTTGTGATCCTGTCTAATATCTGTTTTGTGGGCATTGATCCTTTGGCGAAGTGTCTGAGACGTTTGTCCAATGTACATAGCAGACGGACACTTTCAGCACATGATAGCATAAATTATATTTCTGGATGCGCAGGAATATGTGTTCTTGATCTTAAGAAATTAAGGAACCACCTGATAAGTATTTTATACAAGAAACAGAAAAACATCAAGAATGACATTTCTAACTTAGAGAGTCTCATCTCAAGACAAACATCCACACCGACTAACACCTTGCAAGATTTTTGTTCCACCAGACAAGAAATCTACTATACACACTTCTATTCCCTACAACAAAGAAAAGACAATAAACTTTCTAAACTGCTCCACACCACAGGCTACAACAGCAACTACCTCAACCCACCAGATAATATTGTTAACCTCTCCAGCTACAAACTCAATCCAGCAGAAGAGTCTGTCTTATCCCGGGGTCTCTCTTTCTGCCCCACGTCCCCCACAAACTGGATACAATTTTGTGGTGACCTTGAGGCTTTTTTTCACTGCCTCCGCCTCCGAGAATATTTCCAAACCACCAATGAACATCAATCTGACCTACTAGATCCCCCCTTTCAACACCAAAGGAAAAATAATTCTATATGAACTCCCCCTGACGGTCGGAATTACAATCTGGATTTCTATATACAAAGCTTCCGCAACAACACACCGACTGACATTATTCGCAAACGACAACAAGTTTCATGACTCAATGTAAACCTTTCCGCAGACGGCCAGTTGCTAATGGAAACCCACCTTTAATTACACAATTATGCCCAAGCCATTTTGCTAGTGCTGCAGCTAGGGAGAATGGTTTAACATTTAAGCTGTTTAATAATTGAAATTAACTTTCTCATGTTAGTTTATCAAACTTCATTTTAAATAAAGTAAAATATTAATTTATGTCCAATACAAAAAGTTTCAATGTTTTCTTTACTTTTGACAGGGGTAGGTAACCTTTTTTGGATCAGGGGGCCACTGATCCACAGAAAAATCAGATGGGAACCACACAAGTGAGAAACAAAAATGCTCCTCCCAAAACCCCAACCCTCACTTAGGTGGGCCCCACTGAGACACCTCACTCCTCTGGCATTCCAGCCCCAAGGGACGAGGGGAAGGGATAGGGAGGACTGAGGTTCGGGGCTTTCCATAGGCTAGATTTGCTTTTCTGATTAATTTTATGGACCTCTTAGGTTCTAAAGTGGGGACAAAAATAAGGGGTGCAGTGTGTGTGAGAGGGCTGCCAATGAGCGGGATAGGTAGGGTGCAGAATCTGGGAGGGAGATGGGGGGCAGAAGGGGGCAAGGTCTGGGTGATAGGTAGGGTGCAGAAGCAGACTGGATGTAGGGTGTCTGGCCACGGGGAGGGATCAGGAGCAGATTGGGGGTAGGGTATCTGACTAGGAGGGAGGGTGCAAGGAGGGGACTTGGGTAGGAGTTGGACCTCCCTGGTCTGGCACCCTCTAGACCTGACTGGTCCCAGATGAGGGATTTTTTGGACCAGCGAGGTCATTTCAGGGCTCCTGGTTCCCCCCCTCCCCACTAAGTATCTTTGCATCTCCCTCCCCTGCAACCCAACTGAGCTGCCCACCCTCGCTGGTTCCCTGCACCTCCCCCAAAACCATCACCCACAATCTAAGGGAGTGCTGCACCAGTTCCTTGCAGCCCCTTACAGCCTAGCTGAGCTGCTCTTCTGTTCCCTATGCCTTCCCCCATCCACCTCGGCCCAGTTGAGCCCCACACTGGTTCCCTGCACGCCTCCCCCACAGCACAGCTGAGCCCCGTTTCCCTGCATCTCCCCCCAAGCTCTGCAAAACTGCTGAGCCCAGCTCTGATTTCCTGCCCCTCCCTCCCCTTGAGTCTAGCCCCGGTTCCCGGCACCTCCCTCCTCCTGCAGCCAAACTGAGCTCTGAGCTCTGCCCCTCCCCACCCTCCAGAGGCAGGCCCAGCTCAGCTCAGTCCAGCACCCCGCACCTCCCCACTCAGCCCAGCACCACCCACCTCCTCACTCTGCAACCCAGCTGAGCTCCGTGTCCCTGCACCTCCCCCCAAACTGCACAGACATGCTGAGCCCAGTGCTGATTCCCTGCCCCTCCCTCCTCTTGAGTCCAGCACTGGGTTCCCAACCCCTCTCTCCTTCTGCAGTCCAGGTGAGCCCAGCACCCCGCACCTTCCCCCACCCCCGCAGCCCAGCCTGGCGCCCCCCTAGCGTGGCGCCCGGGGGCAACTGTCCCCCCCACCCCAACGCTACATCTCTGAGGGTATGTCTACACTACCCCGCTAGTTCGAACTAGCGGGGTAGTGTAGACATACCCTGACAGAGGCTGCTCTGGATGCTAGAATAGCTCCTGCTTGCAGGGTGCCCAGGCCTGCTTTGGACAAAGGCTGTTCTGGATGAAAGCAGTCCCCCAGAGGCGTGGCAAAGGGGGGGCAGGGCGGGCAGTTGCCCCTGGGTGCCATGCTAGGGGGGCACCGAGTTGGGGTGGGAGTGAAACCGGCTGCCAGCTCTCTACACGCTGCAAGCAGAGGCAGCAGGGCCGGGCAGCAGCAGTGGCCACTTTAAAGGTTAGATTTCCATCAGGTTCCTCCAGTGCCTGGCTCTGAGCAGGTCAGGGGGGAAAAATTTTATGGGGGGTGCTCCCAGCACTGGGGGGGGGGGGGGCTTGTTCAGGAGGAGGGGTGAGTGTATTGGGATGGAGGGCCCTGGGGGGGACCTGGCTCAGGGGGAGGGGTGAGTGCATTGGGATGGGGGGGCTGGATCTGGGGGAGAGGTGGGTGCATTGGGGTTAGTTATAATTTTTTTAAAATAAAAGATACTTTATAAAAAAAGGAAAAACTTTAAAAAATAATAGTCTGGTTACATTTTAAAGACTAACAAACATAGATCAGGCATGTCAAACTTGAAGCCCACTGAGGGCCACACAAATGAAAACTGATAGCTTTCAGGGATGCCAAAGAAAATGTACTTCTATTGGAAAGTTGTAATTATTTATTATTATAGATTATGTTTTTGGTATATTTTATATTTTTCAGGTCTTGTTTTAATATAATACAATAATGTGATGTGTAAGATTGTTATTTACTCAAAAAATAATTAATTTAAATATAAATTGAAGGTACTTTTACATTTCTTATATGATACATAACTATTTTTGTTGAAATAAAAACAAGTATAGACCATGGTCAATCAACTAGAACAGGCTTCTATGAAAATTTCAGATACTTTGTAAGTTTGAAATTTTGCATAAATATATAATTATTCACGCAATTGCAAAAAATTGACATAGATTTGATATAAAATTAATATACGTTTTGTGATTTTATTTGGAAATAAATAAATTAAAACCAAACCATTAACAAAATATCCCCCTGGATACCCCCAGAGCCAGGCACTCCCATATCCCCATTCTAACCCAATTCCCCTCTGCTCCCCCAGAGCACCCGCCCCACTCTAACCCAATGCCTCCTCCCTCCCCCAGACCCTAACCCTAACCCATCCCCCATACCTAATGCCTAGGTCCCGGAGCCAGTGTCACCACTGCTGCACATTTCTTCCTGAGGAGCTGGGGAGGCGTGAGCACAGCAGCCAGCTGTGAGAAGGAACTTGATGCCTGTGCAGAGCAGCCCAGCCAGCTGTGATCTGCACTTGGCCACGTGCTCTGAGCAGCCAGTGGGCCACACTTTATTCTTTTATCAAATGTAGTGGCAGGCCACAAAAAATTTCGATTGGGCCACATGCAGCCCGCCCGAAGCCTGTTTGACATGCCTGATGTAGATGGTATCATGAGCTTTTGTGGGCACAACCCACTTCCACCCACTAAAGCTCATGATACCATCTACATAAGGGGTGGGCAATAATTTTTGCCCAGGGGCTATTTCAAAATGTTTTGAAGTAGCCCTGGCTCGCCGCAGAAGGGGTGGGGCCTAAACAGGAAGGGTCAGGACTACCCCAGACCATGATTGGTCTGGGTTGGGGAAGCCCCTTTGTCCCCTCTTTCCCACTAGGCCCCCATGTCTCTGGTAGGGCAGGAGGAGGCTTCGGATGCTCCGCCAACTCCATGCCAATTAGGGCTTGAGGGCAGGGGAGCATGGGAAGGCTCCTCCTGCCTTGCAAGGAGTATATGGCACTTGGAAGTGTCGCGTGCTGCTCGCAGCGTGGGGCACAGCATAGAAAGCTTCACGTGCTCCCCGCCCCCAAGCCCGAATTGGCCTGGGGGCGGGGGAGAAGCAGGGCCACCATGGACCTGATCCAACCCACAAAGGCCCTTTTGCCTCCCCCATCTACATGTTTTGTTAGTCTTTAAAGTACTACTCGACTGTTTTGTTGTTTTTTAAGTTTTTCCTGTTACAGACTAACTCGGCTCCCTCTCTGAAGCTTATAAAAAAGGTTCTATACTATTCCATTCCTTTTTGCCTCCCTGTTTCCTTTCTCCTTTGGTGAGTTGGGCAGGCAGGAGTTTTGGTAAAAATGTATCAGACGTGCACACAGTGCCCGCCCTGCCTCAGCTGGTGCTGGATAATCAGAGCATCAATTCCAAATTTGGCATTACTGAAGTGATAGATCACCCCACGTTTTGTTGCAGATTTTTCATCTTCCAGGCATAGCAGAGACTTGGGATTAACGTGGCTTTCTCAACTAAAAGTCTTATACGTGTTTGGATATTGCGATTGCCTCTCCAGATATTCACAGTCTGCTCAAGGCAAAGTTGGCCTTGAATCTTGACATCTACGGCTTCAGTTGATTTGGAAGAGCAGCTCAGAGAGACGTCTCTCCTTTACTTACGGATAGAATCTCACAGCAGCCTGAAGGAAAAAGTCCTCATGTCCTCGTGCAATGAAGAGTAACAGTTAATTCGAGGGAAGGCTTTGGATTGGACTACTGCGTCTACACACAGCAAGTTAAATCGGGTGACCGGCATTTTAAAATGGCGACCAGCCACTAATATGCTAATCAAGCCTGGGATATTTAAATCCCGTGTTTCATTAGCAACTTCGGTATGCTTCATTTGCCTCCCTAGTCCGAACTAGGGGGCAAGTGTAAACATACCCTTACTTTCAGAACTCTCATGTAGGGTGTGTCTAGACTACAGAGTTTTGTCGACAAAAGTGGACTTTTGTCGACAAAACTATACCTGCGTCTACACTACCGCTGAGTTCTGTCGACATAACGTCGACAGAACTCAGCAGTTTTGTCGACGCTGGTAAACCTCATTTTACGAGGCATAACGCCTTCTGTCGACAGAGTTCTGTCGACAGAAGGTGTTATTGCATATAAACTGTCCTTGCGTCTACACTGCCATGTCGACAAAGCAGCTTGCTTTGTCGACAGAACTGAATGTAGTGTAGACGCTCTTTGTCGACAGAAGCTTTGTCGACAGTATCTGTCGACAAAACTTCTGTCGACAAAACTCTGTAGTCTAGACGTACCCGTAGTTTTTCGCTGTGTGATAATGTGAAAAACAATTAGTTTAACTAGGTAAGTAAATGGGCAGTTAGGAAGCATTACAGACTGCTTACAATAAATGTATTAGGTATCTTGTTAGTCTTTAAAGTACTACATAACTTTTTTCTTTTTGTTTTACCAAGATCAGACTAACTACCTCTCTATTACAATAAATTTGATATGCTCAAAATCTTTTTTACATTTTATTCATTAAAGCAATGTGTTACTCATTTGCTATAACAGTGGCTTTAAAGGCTTGAATGAAATATAGTGATGAAATTCATATTTAGGTTGTATAACATTAATTTCTCTCATGTTTTATAAAACTTACATATTTCAGAATTTGACACTTTTTTATGTAAAAGACATGAACCTAATGAGAATGGGATATGAACAAATTAAAGAGAAAAAAATATTTAACAGAATGTAAACCACAAAACTTTATCATTTATATGTCTGTAGTTAGTAAAATAAGTAATTAATTAAACAATACATATCCTAAGAGGTGGATTATTTACAATGGTGTAGTGAGGGGGCGGGAAGGGAAGTGGCCCCTGGGTGCCACACTAGTGAGGTGCCAGTATAGACCCCTACACTGCCCCTGTCATCTCTCTGCTCACCTGCTCCTCCTCTGCCCACCGCCACCAGCTGGAGCTATCTCCTCCCCGCCTCTCTGCCCCCAGCCCGACCCGCTCCACCTCTGCCAGAGGGATAGTGCATGCGGGACCCAGTCCCAAACTGGAGGGGGTCAGGTAAGACACGGTACAAACTCCCCCCACTCCTCCCAGGATCGGGCTCAGCTGTGTGCCAGGTTTGAGGCCCCACCATTTGGCGGTGGGAGGTGCCAATTTTGCCTTCACCCCCGGGCGCATAACACCCTCTGCTGCCCCCAAGCTGCTCCAGCCCCCACCAGTTACGGATTAACCATTATCCATTTAGGGTGATGCTTAGCTGTTAACTGGTTAATCTTTCACAGCCCCACTGAGGCAGGGGTTGGAGGACGGGTTGGGGGATGGGCTCTAGTCTGAGGATGCAGGCTTTAAGGTGAGGCCAGAAATGAAGGGCTTGTGATATGGGAGGGGGCTGTGGAGTGGGGCAGAGGGTTCTGTCTGGGAGGGGATGAGGGCTCCAGGTGGAGTGGGGCCAGGGATGAGAGGCTTAGAGCTCTGGGCTGCAGCAGAGACATTTGGGCTGTGTCTAGACTGGCAAGTTTTTCTGCAAAATCAGCTGCTTTTGTGGAAAAACTTGCCAGCTGTCTACACTGGCCGCTTGAATTTCCACAAGAACACTGACTTCCTACTGTAAGAAATCAGTGCTTCTTGCGGAAATACTATGCTGCTCCCATTCGGGCAAAAGCCCTCTTGCGCAAATCATTTGCACAAGAGGGCCAGTATAGACAGCACAGTACTGTTTTGGGCAAAAAAGCCCCAATGGCTAAAATGGCGATCGGGGCTTTTTTGCGCAAAACTGCGTCTAGATTGGCACGGACGCTTTTCCGCAAAAAGTGCTTTTGCAGAAAAGCGTCCATGCCAATCTAGGCGCTCTTTTCCGCAAATGCTTTTAATGGAAAACTTTTCCGTTAAAAGCATTTGCGGAAAATCATGCCAGTCTAGACGTAGCCTTGGAGTATGGAGATGGGTGCAGGCTGCAGAAAGGAGTTTGGATGAAGGAGGGGCTCAGAACTGGAGCAGGGCTGCAGGACGGGCTCAGAGGTGCAGGTTCTGTAGGCAGTACGTACCATGGATGGATCCAAGGAAGTGGTGATGTGTCCCTCCGGCTCGTAGTTACCAGGGGGCTCTGCGCACTGCACTTTGAGCCAGTGCTGCTCAGAGCAGGGGCAGTACACAGCGCCCCTCTGACCACCCTGTGCTTAAGAGCCAAGGGACATGCCAGCCACTTCTCGGGAGCTTCATGGGAGCCTACCTTAGCCATAAATCTGACTTGTAATGGCTTGGTTAGAAGGACCAGGATCCCTTTTCAGCCAGATGTTTTGGTCAAGGTCATTCCTCTTCCCTACATACATTTTAAATACTCTCAAATCCTTACATAAGCTGGTGTCTCCTTGTAAAATGTCCTCCTTCTTTATCCTTCAATAACTCTGCAACAGGCAAGGTTCAAGACAAAGACAGTCCCAGACCAGGTGGGATTTACCAGTTTCCCTTGAAAATCAGAATCCAATCCCTGCTTTTTAGGTATTAATGGAAGTTTCCTAAGCTGAGCAGCTTCATGATTTATTGAAAATGCTGAACTGATTATGTCTGGATAATCACTAGGATGAGTCACAAGAGCCTGCAAACGTTCAGGACTTGCTAAGTCGTCTGGCTCAGAGTAGCTGAGATCAAAGCTCTGAATTCCACCAGTGAAACTAACTATCTTCTCTTTTCTTTTGTTTCCTTGACAGTGAAGAGGACTGAAATAAACTTCTTAGCTTTGCAAGAACTTTTCAGCAACACACAAGCAGTTTAAAATGGTCTTGGGTCTTAACCATAGCATGGGGCATTTGTAAATAGGAACAGGGAAGTACATCCTATGAGTCACTCACACAACTTCTTGTGGCACAGTGCCCTCTAGGATCAGTTTTTGGCAGAGCAGCACAAGCTGCCCGAACACTGAGAATAAGAATTTGTTGCTGTTTTTTTCTAATTAATAATTAAATAGCAATTTGTAATCGTAACCAGGCATGCTGGAGCAAATATTATTATGTAGAAACCATGCATGGAGACGGCCTGAGACACAAGGCCAAACCAAACACATGCTGTGTGCTAGTTAGTTGCTCATTGTGATAGCACAGTAACTCATCTTGCTTCAGTAATATACAAGTTATTAGCGAATGTTTGAAACAAATTAAAAAGCAAAGACTAATTTAACAATTTAAGAACATTAAATCCAGGGCTCAAGAGTGGGTTGCAGAAAAAACAAGTAACAAACAAGGTTAACAAGCTATAGATGTAACCTGCCTTGTCCCGGATGCTGGAGATGGGAATTTAACAAGTAACACAATATTAATTTTTGGGGTTGCCACCCATAAGTTAAGATAGAATCTTTTTCTCATAACACAGATCATAAATCCATGGGTGGAGAGGGCCCTAGGGTGTGGTACTGTCCTACGTCATCTTCCTTCTGGTCCAATACCTAAAACAGCAACAGCAATAACCAAACCAAACAAAAATTAGCAAGTCTGCCAATTAAGCATAGTCCATCAGTTAAAGGAAGCCAATGTTTCCCCTGACCCAATCCCTTGTTGGTCCATGTCACCCTTCTGCATCACTGTCTCACATTGTCCATCTGAGGAGTGTTTAACTCAGTCAATAAATATCCTCCATCAATTAAGCATAGTCCATCAGTTAAAGGAAGGCAGTGCTTCCCCATGACTATAGTACATGTCTTTCCATCCAACTTACAGCGCCTATGGGATAAGGAAGAAGTTGTAAACAAACTGTATCTATCTCTGGTTAATACACAGCCACTCCTTCCAACAAACTAATGACTACAAACTACACCTGATTCTGATCACAGAATCAGAGATTGGGGTTGGAAGACATCTCAGACAGGGGCGCCATTTCAGATGACGGTTGGGTGGCAGGACAACTTTACCCATGATACTAGGAGCTGTTTAGACATTTGAAAACACTAGTTTTCTGGCAGATAATTTAGCAGTTAGATGACAGGAGTCCTGTATCTCATTCCCAGGGCTTCCCTTACCAATACACAAAATATGCAGCTACATGGGATACCCTAAAATTTGGGGCATCAAATTACCCCAAATGTCATGGTGCACTATGGAGCTAGGTGTTGTGTATGGGCTTTGGTGGCCCTGCACTCCATCCCCCAGCTGTCCCCTCTCCCTCATGGACTCTGTGCTAGCTCCTGCAACCAGCCCCATACACCCTGGCTGCCCCTCCCTTGCAGGTTATGCCCAGTTCCCATTCATCAGGTGGCAGGGAGTGATGTGAGCTCAGTCTTGAGGACTTAGGGGGCTGGAGCACATGACCTATGAGGAGAGGCTGAGGGATTTGGGCTTATTTAGTCTGCAGAAGAGATGAATGGGCGGGGGGGAGGGGGGGGATTTCATAGCAGCCATCAACTCCTTGAAGGGAGGTTCCAAAGAGGATGGAGAGAGGCTGTTGCCATTCTCAGTGGTGGCAGAACAAGGAGCAATGGTCTCAGGTTACAGCGGGGGAGGTCTAGGTTGGATATTAGAAGAAACTATTTCCTTAGGAGGGTGGGGAAGAACTGGGATGGGTTCCCTAGGGAGGTGGTGGAATCTCATCCCTAGACATTTTTAAGTCTCGGCTTGACAAAGCCCTGGCTGGGTTGACTTAGGTCTCCTGAGGTCTCTTCTAGCCCTGAGATTCTATGATTCTATGACTTAGGAAGAGACACAGGTGGCCGAGCAGCTGGCGGTTAGAGTGAAGTGGCGGTTTCCTGTTAAACACACTGTTTCTCTCGGGCTGGCTGCACGGCTGTCGTCCGCTCCTTTGGCCTCCACACGCACTACCCGCCACCACTCCCACCTCCCACCTGCTGCTCTGAGGCTGCAGTAGAACCTCCCTTCCTGCTCTGAGGTTGCCAACTCTCCCGACTGGATGGGTCACAAGCCATTTGCGTCAATGGTGTCTGGTCCATCCAGTCTGAGATAATGACAACCCTACGCCTGCAAACTCCACTCCTGAACATCTGCCTCTGTGGGCCCCTCCCCGCAGAGAGGCCCTTCCAACACAGGGAACCAGCACTGATGGGGATTACTGCTAGTTCCTATATAAAGTCACTTAAGGGAGGCTGTTGGGTTTAACATTTTAAAATATATTCTTACTTTGTTACTAACTGCGGAGAGAGAGAGAGACCCTGTGTGAACTCTGGGTTCTAGCTCAGCTCTGGGAAAGGAGCGAAGTCTGTGGGTTAAAGCAGGGGTAGGGATGTTAAAATGCATTTATTTTTGTAAATGTGTAACGGCTGAAATTTACAGCAGTTACACATTTACCCACAGGGGGCCAGTGCTGTGGCAGGCAACAGTGTGGGACAGAGGGACAGGCAGCTCCACAGGAGCCAGCATGTGCAGGGAGCTCCTGCCTTTCCCCACCTGCCCCACGTTGCTGCCTCTGTATCCCATGCGCACCAGCTCCTGCCTGATACAGAGGCTACACGGGGGAGGGTTAATCAGTGAGCCCAGGCTTATTGGTTAACCGTGTACACAAGTAGACGTTCACATCCCTAAACAGAAGCAGATACCTCTGAATTCTATGTGAGAACATCCAAATAGCCAAACATGCCAGCCACCTCCAGGAGCATAATTACCAAAGGTCCCATCTAGCCCAGTATCCTGTCTTCTGACAGTAGCAAATGCCAGGTGCTTTGGAGGGAATGAACACAACAGGCAACCATTGAGTGGTTCATCCCATCAATCATTCCCAGCTTCTGTCAAATAGAGGTGAGGGGCATGCAGAACATGGTGTTGGATCATAAGAACATAAGAACGGCTATACTAGGTCAAACCAACAGGCCATCCAACCCAGTATGCTGTCTGTTGAGAGTGGCCAATACCAAATGCCCCAGAGGGAGGGAACACAATAGGTAATCCTTATGTGATCCCTCCCCTGTCACCCACCTCCAGAGAATCAGAGGCTAGGGACACCTTTCCTACCCATCCTGGCTAATAGTCCTTGATGGAACTAACCTCCATGAATCTATCTAGCTCTTTTTTGAACCCTTTTAAAGTCCTAGCCTTCACCACATCCTCCGGCAAGGAGTTCCAGAGGTTGACTATGTGTTGAGTGAAGAAAAACTTCCTTTTGTTAGTTTTAAACTTGCTGCCTATTAATTTCATTTGGTGAGCCCTAGTTCTTATATTGTGGGAATAAGAAAATAACTTTTCCTTGTTCACTTTTTCCATACCACTCATGATTTTACAGACGTCTATCATATCCCCGCTTAGTCTCCTCTTTTCCCTGCCCACACTGGCTACTAGCCATTGAGCGTCGTATTCTCCATGAATTTTTCTAGTTCTTTTTTGAACTCTGTTATATTCTTTGACTTCACAACATCTTCTGGCAAAGATTTCCACAGGCTGACTGTGAAGAAATGCTTTCTTTTGTTTGTTTTAAATTTGTGGTGTTCTTGTGTTATTTGAAGAAGTAAATACTTCCTTATTCAATTTTTCCACATTATTCGTGATGTTATAGATGTCTCTCAGATCTCTCCCTTAATCATCCCTTTTCCAAACTGAAAAGCTTCAGGATTTTTAATCTCTCTTCATATGGAACACTGAACACATACTCCTAATAATTTCTTTTGCCCTTCTCTGTACCTTTTCCAAATTCAATATATCTTTTTTGAGATGGGGTGATCAAATCTACACACAGCATTTGATCCATTGTCACATTACTGACATTGTCATGTTCCTGAATTTTAAGGAGAGCAGCCAGATCACTGCTGCACCCATGGGGGGGGGGGGGGTTGCCCCAAAAGTCAGTTCAAAGGGGGCTATGTGAGGTATCACATGAAAGCTTCTGTTCTGCTGATTCTGTATATGCTCTTCATGTAATTGTATAATATCTGTATGTGGACTTATAAACATGTACTCTGTAGGGATGCTGGAAAATTCTCTATCTGTGGCTGAGCATTGGGCAAGGAATGCTCAACCAATGGCTATGCTAATTAGCAAGGCTCCAGGTACAATAGATCTCTAAGTGCAAGAGACACACCTGAAGGAATGCTTGGATATCTGCAGGCCAGCCAGAATAATGGTTGCTGACTTGGGACACAAGGATAGGTTGTTGGACCATGTGACCTTCTATGGCCAAGAGGCTGTCAGGAGAGGTATATAAGTACCATGTGGCACCCTCCATCTTGGTCTTCAGCTCAGCTCTTGATCCCAGAGGCAGCCTTGCAGGGAACCACGAGCCAGAAAGAACTGTGGACCCATCCTGACATAGGATATACACCAAAGACTTTTAAGCCAGCAGTTATAACATCTCTGCTACGAGCCTATATCGAGAACTGGGTGATTTGATGCATGTCATGTATTATCCTTTAACAACCTTACTCTCGTGCTTGTCTTTCTTTTAGTAATAAACTTTTAGATTTTAGATTCTAAAGGATTGGCTCAGCATGATCTTGTGGGTAAGATCCAGAGTGTAAACTGACCTGGGAACTGTGGTTGGTTTCTTGGGACTGGAAGAACCTGTTTGGGGTAGGTGAGATTGGGTTCTATAAACCTTCACCTGTGTGTTAGGCCCGGGGCTGATTGGGTCACAGGGAGAGCTGGGGTCTCAGAGGGGTTTTGCTCGTGAGGCTTCTGGCTGGCCAGATTGGCAGCTGAAGTGCTCTGTGTGACTGGTTTGTGGCCTATTTGGGAAGGGCCTCCAGTCAGGCTTCATAAGGAGCCCCTAGTTTGAGCAATTCGCCCAGAGCGGATGCCCTCAGCTGTGCCCAGACGCGGCCCAGCCACTGTGTACCGGTGTTATTCTGCACATGGATTAAAAAAATTGCACATGTATTGAAAATATTGGAGGGAACATTGGACACCACTGTTTATTTATCTCCATTCTCACCATTTATGCCCTTTGTTTCATAGAATCATAGAATTATAGAATTATAGGACTGGAAGGGACCTCGAGAGGTCATCGAGTCCAGTCCCCCGCCCTCAAGGCAGGATCAAGCTCCGTCTACACCATCCCTGACAGATGTCTATCTAACCTGTTCTTAAATATCTCCTGAGAGGGAGATTCCACCACATCCCTTGGCAATTTATTCCAATATTTGACCACCCTGATAGTTAGGAATTTTTTCCTAATGTCCAATCTAAACCTCCCTCGCTGCACTTTAAGCCCATTACTCCTTGTCCTGTCCTCAGAAACCAAGAGGAACAAATTTTCTCCTTCCTCCTTGTGACACCCTTTTAGATATTTGAAAACCGCTATCATGTCCCCCCTTAATCTTCTTTTTTCCAAATTAAACAAGCCCAGTTCATGAAGCCTGGCTTCATAGGTCATGTTCTCTAGACCTTTAATCATTCTTGTCGCTCTTCTCTGTACCCTTTCCAATTTCTCCACATCTTTCTTGAAATGTGGCGCCCAGAACTGGACACAGTACTCCAGTTGAGGCCTAACTAGTGCAGAGTAGAGTGGCAGAATGACTTCACGAGTTTTGCTTACAACACACCTGTTGATACAACCTAGAATCATATTTGCTTTTTTTGCAACAGCATCATACTGTTGACTCATATTCAACTTGTGGTCCACTATGACCCCTAGATCCCTTTCCGCCATGCTCCTTCCTAGACAGCCGCTTCCCATCTTGTATGTATGGAACTGATTGTTCCTTCCTAAGTGGAGCACTTTGCATTTCTCTTTATTAAACTTCATCCTGTTTACCTCTGACCATTTCTCTAACTTGCTAAGGTCATTTTGAATTATGTCCCTATCCTCCAAAGAAGTTGCAACCCCACCCAGTTTGGTATCATCTGCAAACTTAATAAGCGTACTCTCTATCCCAATATCTACATCATTGATGAAGATATTGAACAGTACGGGTCCCAAAACCCAAGACCCTTACGGAACTCCACTTGTTATCCCTTTCCAGCAGGATTTAGCACCGTTAACAACAACTCTCTGACTACGGTTATCCAGCCAATTATGCACCCACCTTATCGTGGCCCTATCTAAGTTATATTTGCCTAGTTTATCAATAAGAATATCGTGCGAGACCACATCAAATGCCTTACTAAAGTCTAGGTATATGACATCCACCGCTTCTCCCTTATCCACAAGGCTTGTTATCCTATCAAAGAAAGCTATCAGATTAGTTTGGCATGACTTGTTCTTCACAAACCCATGCTGTCTATTCCCTATCACTTTATTACCTTCCAAGTGTTTGCATATGATTTCCTTAATTACCTGCTCCATTATCTTCCCTGGGACAGACGTTAAACTGACCGGTCTGTAGTTTCCTGGGTTGTTCTTATTCCCCTTTTTATAGATGGGCACAATATTTGCCCTTTTCCAGTCTTCTGGAATCTCCCCTGTCTTCCATGATTTTTCAAAGATCATAGCTAAAGGCTCAGATACCTCCTCCCTCTATCAGCTCCTTGAGTATCCTGGGATGCATTTCATCAGGACCTGGTGACTTGCTGACATCTAACTTTCCTAAGTGATTTTTAACTTGTTCTTTGTGTATCCTATCTTCTAAACTTACCCTCTCTCTGCTTGTATTCACTACGTTAGGCACACCTCCAGACTTCTTGGTGAAGACCGAAACAAAGAAGTCATTGAGCATCTCCGCCATTTCCAAGTTTCCTCTTACTGCTTCTCCCTCCTCACTAAGCAGTGGGCCTCATCTGTCCTTGGTCTTCCTCTTGCTTTTAATGTATTTATAAAAGGTCTTCTTGTTTCCCTTTATGCCTGTAGCTTGTTTGATCTCATTTTGTGTCTTTGCCTTTCTAATCTTGCCCCTGCATTCCCGTGTTGCTTCCCTATATTCATCCTTTGTTATTTGTCCTAGTTTCCATTTTTTATAGGACTCCTTTTTTATTTTGAGATCATGCAAGATCTCCTTGTTAAGCCAAGCTGGTCTTTTGCCATATTTTCTATCTTTCCTACACAGCAGAATTGTTTGCTTTTGGGCCCTTAACAACGTCCCTTTGAAATACTTCCAACTCTCCTCAGTTGTTTTTCCCTTCAGTCTTGCTTCCCATAGGACCTTACCTACAAGTTCTCTGAGCTCATCAAAATCTGTCTTCCTGAAATCCATTACCTCAATCGTGCTGGTCTCCCTTCTACCTTTCCTTAAGATCATGAACTCTCTTATTTCATGATCACTGTCCCCCATACTGTCTTCAACTTTCAAGTTCTCAACTAGTTTCTCCCTATTTGTTAAAACCAAATCCAGAACAGCTTCTCCTCTGGTAGCTTTTTCAACCTTCTGAAACAGAAAGTTGTCTCCAATGCAGTCCAGAAACTTATTGGATAGCCTGTGCCCCGCTGTGTTAGTTTCCCAACATATGTCTGGATAGTTGAAGTCCCCCATCACCACCAAATCTTGGGCTCTGGATAGTTTTGTTAATTGTTTAAAAAAGGCCTCATCCACCTCTTCCACCTGGCTAGGTGGCCTGTAGTAGACTCCTAGCATGACATCACCCTCATTTTTTACCCCTTTTAGCTTAACCCAGAGACTCTCTACACAGCTATCTCCTACGTTCATCTCCACTTCAGTCCAAGTGTGTACATTTTTAATATACAAAGCAACCCCTCCTCCCTTTTTTCCCTGTCTGTCCTTCCTGAGCAAGCCGTACCATTCCATACCAACATTCCAATCATGCGTCCCATCCCACCAGGTTTCTGTAATACCAATGATATCATAGTTGTATTTATTTGTTAGCAATTTCCTATCTTTTGACTTGAGTACCTGACAATATTTTCAGGATCATTTAATGATCCTTAGTTTACTTTAATAGCAAATCTTTTACTATTTTAATCATCCTACTTCTGTTTATAAACAAACTCCCCACCTCTCCCCTCCACCCCCTGCCCTGTATATGCTGCTCCCAGCTGCTGAATTCATCACACATCAAACTCAGGTTATGTTGCAGTTAACAGCTATATCTGGAGTTAGAGTGAGTAGACACTGGTACTAAATTCTGGGAGGGCTACAGCCTCAATTTCTTCTACTCGATTTTTCAGTTGAGTTTGTGTTTATTTGAGATGATCAGAATCTGATCCCCACAAGAATACTTATTAGTAAGACCAAAGATTCTTCTGCAAATGGAGTTGCTTTGAATTTATCCTGGTTTAAGTGACTGACAGATTTGGAGCAGCCTGGAAATTCCTTAAAGACAGTGGGCCAAATCTTCAGCAGGTATAAACTGTCATTTACTCCAATGGTGTATGCCTATTTACACCAGCTGAGGATCTGGCTAGCCAAATCGCATACTGTTCTTAGTTAAAACTGGAATACTTTCATTGGATCAGATTGTGTTCTCAGTTACATTTGCATAAATCTGCAATCACTACATTAGACTGGATTATGCTCTCATTTCACAAAATCCTAGAATCCTAGGGCTGCAAGAGACCTCAGGAGGTCATCGAGTCCAGCCCCCTGCCCAAAGCAGCACCAACCCTAATTAAATCATCCCAGCCAGGGCTTTGTCAAGCTGGGACTTAAAAACCTCCCTTGATAACCCATCCCAGTGCTTCACCACCCTCCTAGAGAAATAGTTTTTTCTAATATCCAACCTAGACCTCTCCCACTGCAACTTGAGACCATTTCTCCCCATTCTGCCATCTATCACTAATGAGAACAGCCTCTCTCCATCATCTTTGAAATCTCTCTTCAGGTAGTTAAAGGCTATTATCAAATCCCCCCTCACTCTTCTCTTCTGCAAACTAAATAAGCCCAAATCCCTCAGCCTCTCCTCCATAGGTCATGTGCCCCAGCCCCCTAATCATTTTGGTTGCCCTCCACTGGACCCTCTCCAGTGCTTTACATCCTTTCTATAGTGGGAGAGGGAGCATAAATACTGCCAAATTAAGTGTAAAAATGTAATAAGAAAAGCCAAAAAGGAGTTTGAAGAACAGCTAGCCAAAAACTCAAATTATAATTGAGTTTTATTATTAATCAGGTAATAATAAAATGTTTTTTAAATACATCAGAAGCAGGAAGCCTGCTAAACAACCAGTGGGGCCCCTGGATGATCGAGATATAAAAGGAGCACTTAAAGATGATAAAGTCATTGCGGAGAAACTAAATGAATTCTTTACTTTAGTCTTCATGGCTGAGGGTGTTAGGGAGATTCCCAAACCTGACCCATCCTTTGTAGGTGACATATCTGAGGACTTGTCACAGACTGAAGTGTCAATAGAGTAGGTTTTGGAATTAATTGATAAACTTAACAGTAACAAGTCACTGGGACCGGATGGCATTCACCCAAGAGTACTGAAAGAACTCAAATGTGAAATTGCAGAACTATTAACTATGATTTGTAACCTATCCTTTAAATCAGCTTCTGTACCCAATGACTGGAAGATAGCTAATGTAACGCCAATATTTAAAAAGGGCTCTAGAGGCGATCCTGGTAACTACAGACGGGTAAGTCTAACATCAGTACCGGGCAAATTAGTTGAAACAATAGTAAAGAATAAAATTGTCAGACATGTAGAAGAACATAATTTGTTGGGCAAAAGTCAACATGGTTTCTGTAAAGGGAAATCATGTCTTATTAATCTATTAGAGTTCTTTGAAGAGGTCAACAAACATGTGGACAAGGGGGATCCAGTAGATATAGTGTACTTAGATTTCCAGAAAGCCTTTGAAAAGGTCCCTCATCAAAGGCTCTTACGTAAATTAAATTGTCATGGGATAAGAGGGAAGATCCTTTCATAGACTGAGAACTGGTTAAAAGACAGGAAACAAAGGGTAGGAATAAATGGTAAATTTTCAGAATGGAGAGGGGTAACTAGTGGTGTTCCCCAAGGGTCAGATCTAGGACCAATCCTATTCAACTTATTCATAAATGATCTGGAGAAAGGGGTAAATATTGAGGTGGCAAAGTTTGCAGATGATACTAAACTGGTAGTTAAGACCAAAGCAGATTGTGAAGAACTTCAGAAAGATCATAACAAAACTAAGTGATTGGGCAACAAAATGGCAAATGAAATGTAATGTGGATAAATGTAAAGTAATGCACATTGGAAAAAATAATCCCAACTATACATATAATATGATGGGGGCTAATTTAGCTACAACTAATCAGGAAAAGCGACGAGGAGTCCTGTGGCACCTTATAGACTAACTGAAGTGTAGGAGCATAAGCTTTCGTGGGCAAAGACCCACTTCGTCAGATGCATCTGACGAAGTGGGTCTTTGCCCACGAAAGCTTATGCTCCTACACTTCAGTTAGTCTATAAGGTGCCACAGGACTCCTCGTCGCTTTTGCAGATTCAGACTAACACGGCTACCCCTCTGATAACTAATCAGGAAAGAGACCTTGGAGTCATCGTGGATAGTTCTCTGAAGATGTCTACGCAGTGTGCAGCGGCAGTCAAAAAAGCAAACAGGATGTTAGGAATCATTAAAAAAGGGATAGAGAATAAGACAGAGAATGTCTTATTGTCTTTATATAAATCCACGGTATGCCCACATCTTGAATACTGTGTATGGATGTGATCTCCTCATCTCAAAAAAGATATACTGACATTATTAAAGGTTCAGAGAAGGGCAACTAAAATGATTAGGGGTTTGGAATGAGTCCCATATGAGGAGAGATTAAAGACACTAGGGCTACATCTACATTGGTAGCTTCTTGTGGAAGAACAGCTGTTCTTCCACAAAAAATTGCTGGCTGTCTACACTGCATGAGCGTTCGTCCAGAAGTAAATTTACAGTATAGCGTTGTAAAACAGGGCTTCTTCCGGAAGAGTTATTCCTCTCCCCATGAGGAATAAGCCCTCTTGTGCAAGAGCTCTTCCAGAAGAGGGCAGTGTAGACAGGCAACGTGAATTTCTTGCTCAAGAAGTCCCTATGGTTAAAAGGACCATCAGAGCTTTCTTGCGGAAGAGAGTGTCTACACTGCCATAGATACTCTTGTGCAAAAGCACCTCTCTTGTGCAAAAGCACATGGCAGTGTAGATGCTCTCTTGTAGAAGAGTTTTTGCACAAAAACTCTTCCACAAAAGAGTTCTTGCAGAAGAAGCTGCCAGTGTAGACGTAGCCTAAGACTTCTCAGTTTGGAAAAGAGGAGACTAAGAGGGGGTATGATAGAGGTCTATAAAATCATGAGTAGCGTGGAGAAAGTGAATAAGGAAATTATATTTACTTATTCCCAAAATATAAGAACTGGGGGTTACCAAATGAAACTAATGGGCAGCACATTTAAAACAAATAAAAGGAAGTTCTTCTTCATACTGCACATAGTCAATCTGTGGAACTCCTTGCCTGAGGAGGTTGTGAAGGCTAGGACTATAACAAGGTTAAAAAGAGAACTAGATAAATTCATGGAACTTAAATCTATTAATGGCTTTTAGCCAGCATGGGTAAGGAATGGTGTCCCTAGCCTCTGTTTGTCAGAGGGTGGAAATAGATGGCAGGAGAGAGAGTGCTTGATCAATACCTGTTCAGTTTACTCCTTCTGGGACACCTGGCATTGGCCTCTGTCGGCAGACAGGATACTGGGCTGGGCAGACCTTTGGTCTGACCCAATACGGTCATTCTTATGTTCTTCTGTGGCCTCACTAGTGCCAAATAAAGGGGAATAATCACTTCTATTGATCTGCTGGAAAAGCTTCCACCCTAATATGCCATTAGCCTTCTTGGCTACAAGGACACACTGATTACTCATATCCAACTTCTCATCAACTGTAACCCCCAGGTCCTTTTCTATAGAACTGCTGCTTAGCCAGTCAGTCCCCAGCCTGTGACAGTTCTTGGGATTCTTCCATCCCAAGTGCAGGACTCTGTACTTGTCCTTGTTGAATCCCATCAGATTTCTTTTGGCCCAATCCTCCAATTTGTCTAGGTCACTCTGGACCCTATCCCTGCCCTCCAGCGTATCTACCTCTCCCCCTTTAGTGTTATCTGCAAACTTGCTGCGGGTTCAATCCATCCCCTCATCCAGGTCATTAATAAAGATGTTGAACAAAACTGGCTCTAGAACTAATCCTTGGGGCAACCCACTTGAAAATGAACACCATCCAGACATCGAGCCATTGATCACTACCCATTGAGCCTGACAATCTAGCCTGCTTTGTATCCACCTTATAGTCCATTTATCCAAGCTATACTTCCTTAACTTGCTGGCAAGAATTATATGAGACACCGTATCAAAAGCATTGCTAAAGTCAAGATATATCACATCCACTGACTTCCCCACATCCACAGAAACAATTACCTCATCATAGAAGGCAATCAAGTTGTCCAGGCATGATTTTCTCTCGGTGAATCCATGTTGACTATTCCTGATCATTTTCCTCTCTTTCAAGTGCTTCAAAATGGATTTCTTGAGCATCCCCCCCATGATTTTTCCAGGGACAAAGGTGAGGCTGACCAGTCTGTAGTTCTTCTTCCCTTTTTTAAAGATGGGCACTACATTTGTCTTTTTCCAATCGTCCGGGACTTCTCCCGATCTCCATGAATTTTCAAAGATAATGGCCAGAGGATCTGAAATGACATCTGCCAACTCATTCAGCACCCTTGGATGCATTAAATTAAGCTCTGTGGATTTGTGTATGTCTAATTTTTTTCTAAATAGTTCTTAACCTGTTCTTTCTCCACCGAAGGCTGACCACATCCTTCCCATACTGCATTGGCTAGTGCAGTAGTCTGGGAGATGACCTTGTCTGTAAAGAGAGAGGCAAAAAAGCATTTTCCCACATCATCTGTCACAATGTTTCCTCCCCAATCCAGTAAGGTTCTCACGCCCTCCCTGATCACCCTCTTATCATATATATAGTAGCCCAATGTCTGTGACTCTGTAATGCTGAAACGCTGGCTGTTCCCTCTGGGCGGCACTGTTGCCTCCTGCTGTAGCGCTTTGCTGACTTCTGCACCGCTCAGCCAGGCCACCGTGTGGAAGCAAGCAGCGCAAGCGGCCATTTGGGGTCCGCGCTCCCCATGCAGCACCCCTGTGCTGCATGGGGAGCATGGGGCCCAAACAGCCCGCTTGCAACTCTAGCTCCCACGCAGCGGCCTGGCTGAGTGGCGCAGAAGTCACCCGAATGCCATGGCAGGAGGCAAAGGGGAGCGGGGTGGTGATGTGCGGCGTGACAGCAGCTCCAGGCCCTGTCCCCTGGCTGTGAACAGACCCTGGACAGGGGGAAGGGCAGGGGTACGAGGAGGAGGGGGAAGTGGAGGACAACTGGGAGGCTGCAGGATCAGTGCTGGGGTGAAGGGAAACAGTTCAGGGGGGCAGCTGGAGCTCATAGGCAACCACTCAGCCAGGCTGAGGAGGAGGAGGAGTAGAGAAGAGAAAAAAGTAAGAGGTAGGAGGGGGAGAAGAGAAAGAGAGACGGAGAGAAAGGCAGGAAATGGAGCAGAGCTGAGGGGGGGGAGGCAGTAGGAAGAGGGGAGAGAGAGAGAGACAGAGCGAGACACCAGAGGCTCAGGAGAGAAGACTGAAATAGAAAGGGAATAGGACGTGGAGGAGAGACCTGAAAATCCCGTTTTATGACGGGCTAATTGGCTATTTGCTAATATACGTGTAGAAACCTTTCTTGCTACCCTTCACATCCCTTGCTAGCTGCAATTCCAATTGCACTTTCACCTTCTTGATCACTCCCCTGCATTCTCGAACAATATATTTTTACTCTTCCCTAGTCATCTGTCCCAGTTTCCAATTCAGGTAAACTTCCTTTTTGTGTTTAAGCTCGCCAAGAATTTCACTGCTAAGCCAAGCTAATTGCCTACCATATTTGCTTTTCTTATGTTGCATTAGGATGGTTTGTTCTTGTTCCTTCAATAAGGCTTCTTTAAAATACCGCCAGTTATGCTGAATTCCTTTTCCCTTTGGCTGCATCTAGACTGGCATGATTTCGCGCAAATACTTTTAACGGAAAGTTTTTCCATTAAAAGTATTTGCGCGAGAGAGCGTCTAGACTGGCATGTGCCTTTGCGCAAAAGATTTGCTTTTGCACAAAAGCATCCGTGCCAGTGTAGCCATCGGGCTTTCTTGCACAAGAAATTAATGTTCCTGTCTACACTGGCCTTCTTGCACAAGTATTCTTGCGCAAGAAGGCTTATGCCTGAGCGGGAGCATCAAAGTATTTGCACAAGAAGCACTAATTTTGTACATTACAAAGTCAGTGTTATTGCACAAATTCTCGCAGCCAGTGTAGACAGGTGGCAAGTTTTTGCGCGCAAAATCTTGCCAGTCTAGACGCACCCTTTATGTTAGCATCCCAGGGGATCCTGCCTATCAGTCCCCTGAGAGAATCAAAATCTGCTTTTCTGAAGTCCAGGGTCTGTATTTTGCTGCTCTCCTTTTTTCCTTTCATAAGGACCGTGAAACTGACCATCTCATGAGTCATAATCACTGCTTACCAGGTTGCCACCCACATCTACTTCCCCTGCTATTCCTCCCTGTTTGTGAGACTGTCAGTACTAGTACCAGGAAGTTAGCCTCAACATTCTCCAAAAACTTCCTGGATTGTCTGTGTACTTCTGTATTTATCTCTCAACAAACGTCAGGGTGACTGAAGTCCCTCATGAAAACCAGGACCTGTGATCTAGAAGCTTCTCTTAGTTGTCTGAAGAAATCCTCATCTACCTCATCCTCCTGATTTGGTGGATGATTGGTGGTCTATAGCAGGCCCCAACCACAACAAAACCTCTATTGCTCCTGACTCTAAGCTTAATCTAAAGATTCTCAACAGGCTTTTCTCATTTACATCATGGATTTCGGGGAAATTATTGTAGCTGTGCAAGCCAGCGCTGGCTCTCCATCCACATGGGGGGCACAGGCATCTGGCTGCGGAGGGGGGGGAGGAGCCCTGAGCCTTGTGGGCCCAATCAAGGCAAGATGTGGGCCAAATATTGCCCACAGGTTCTGTGTGCTACAGGGAAGCATTCCTAGAAGGCATCGTCCCCCGTTGCTCCCATTGGTTGGAAATCATGGCCAATAGGTGAAGCGAGGGGCGGTTCCTACAGGAAGTACTTCCCTGCAGCACGCAGAGACAGGCAAAGATACCTGTGCACTCCCCTAGGAGCTGAACCAGTTAGGTGACATAATCCCCAACCCCAACCTTCACCCCTTTCCTACCCAGAGCCCACACCTCCAATCCACTTCTGCACCCCTGCAGAGGCACTGAACCCCTCTCCCACCCTCCTTCCTGCCTTCCAGACACCACATCCCCATCCTTATCCCGCTCCTGCACCCTCCATCCCATCCAGATCTCACCCCCCATCCTGAGCCTTCTCCTGCCCTGCATCCTGCCCTGCCTCCCCAACCCCACTCCCTATCCCCTGCCCACTCCTGCTATAGACAAAGGACAATAAACTTAAAAAAATTATTCCAATGACCTAATTCTGGTCTCACATCAGTGTGAACAATGAGTAATTGCATGTCTGCTAATGGACTCCTATGGTAGTAAGAAAAATCAGAAGTAAGACTGATGATTTTGCTAGTCTGAAGCTTTTTATATTTGTATACCAGGAGTTTCTCCCTTCCTGCTGTTGTAAATATGATTTGGGAAATACTTGGAAAAGGTGCTTTTAAATATTTATGAATTTATGCTAGATACTTCCAGGAAATGGCTTCACGCCTGCAACACAATGTCCAGAAAGGGCACTGCACCATCTACTGGCTAAAGCCAGTTTCTTAGAAGGAAACTATTCAAACAAGTTAGGGGGCAACGATTCTTCTGTTTAAATGTCTCTATTCACATTGTTTTTCTGGAGCAATTCTAAAAAGCCAAGGTGTATAAGGAGACAGTCTTTAAATAAAGCATTTGGGACTAATATATTCCCTATGTAATTCCACTGGTGTGAATTTGGCTCTTTGGATTTATAAAAAGATAGGTTTTCTGACATTGATTTCAGTGATACTGGTGTAAATCTGGAGCATCATCACCAGTTTAGTTATCACAGGCGTCAATGAGATCAGAATCTCATCCAGAACTATAGGGCTATGTCTACACTTCCAAAGAGTATAGCTTATTGCGCAAGTATGGCCACACTTCCCGCCCGCTCTTGCACATGGAAATTTACAGTACGGCATGGTAAGAGAGGGCTTCTTGCGCAAGAGCTACACTCTTTGGGTATGTCTACACTACAAAGTTAATTCGAACTAACAGACGTTAGTTCGAATTAACTTTGATAGGCGCTACACATACAAACCGCTAGTTCAAACTACCTAGTTCGTGCCCCGTGTAGCCGCGCTGCACGGGGTTCAAACCAGCGGGGTTTTAAAAATGGCGGCTCCCCGCTTATGCAAATGAAGCCCGGGAAATTCAAATCCTGGGCTTCATTTGCAAGTGCGGTATGCCTACATTACCCTCCTAGTTCGAACTAGGAGGGCAGTGTAGACATACCCAAACAGAGTTTAAAGAGAAGTTAGATAATTTCCTGGAGGTTAGGTCCATAAAAGGCTATTAGCCGGGGGATAGAATTGGTGTCCCTGGCCTCTGTTTGTCAGAGGCTGGAGAGGGATGGCAGGAGACAAATCGCTTGATCATTGTCTTCGGTCTACCCTCTCTGGGGCACCTGGTGCTGGCCACTGTCGGCAGACAGGATACTGGGCTAGATGGACCTTTGGTCTGACCCAGTACGGCTGTTCTTATGTTCTTATGTTCTTATTGTGACTCAAGCCTGACCTGGAGGATCCAACTTCTGGGAATATGACAGCAATTCAATTTCTGTGGCCTATTCAGTTCTAGGTCTCTCTGCAAGGTCGACACCAGTAGGGCCAATTAGTGACAAGTGTAAGGATGGCGGTGGATACATGTCCTGGAGGACCTAGAGGGAACTGGATTGAGACTCTAGCTCATTTCCAATTACAGTCAAGCAGCTTTTAGATATGGACAACTTTATTGCAGCAATCTAGGCTGAATGTTACTAAGATATTTGTATTATCATTCTGATGAGAACAATATACAAGTCTATATAAATCAAACAGAATATGGAATTTTTCAGTTCTATAACAATCCCTTACAACAACCATCATTTTATCATGATAGATTATTATATACTAGCAGAAGTACCCGGCGTCACCCGGGAAAATATAGTAAAATGTGTAATGAATGAAGTACAGCAATGACATTAACATAGCGTATTTTATTGGAAATACTTTTCTCTTATATATTACTTTAAGAAATTAACATAGCTAGTGATGTGCTTACGAAACGACAAATCCCATAGGGTCTCTCTTCTCAATCCCCACAAATCAGGAAGGCCCATCTTCCCTTAAAGACTCTATGCAAACCAATACCTGAAGCCTCCTTGCCAGAAGCCCTGAGAAATGGAGGGGCTGTCTCTTGGGCACTCCCTGAGTGCCTTCAGTGCAACCTGAATGGACTTCCTAGCAGCAGCTGGACCAGTTGCATTGATCAGACAATGCAAAACACCTTCCGACCAGGTGCAATTAGTGATATCTAGATGACCAGAGAATGCAGCACCTGAATGTACCTGTTCTAATGAGAATAGGCTGTTCTGAATGTACCGTGTCCTCCTCAGGCTCCACCATGCTCGAAACCTTGTCCTCCTACCCTCCTCCTCTTTCTACTGTGAGCTGAATACTGCAAAGTGCATAATGCCCGTGGCACTTGCTGCTAACGCACACAGCCTTGCCAGGAGAACGCACGCAGCCCAAAGAAGGGCGAGTGATGGGATGGCTCATTTGGCTGTGGGGGGAGGGAAGCAACTTTAATTTCCAGAAGGGGTTCAGTCAGAGCCCGGCTGTGTGAAGATGTTGAGAGGCTGTGATAGCTGGAGGCTTCTCCCAGCCACAATTAGCAAGGCTAGACGTCAGCCAGCATCAGCCACATTTGGGTCTGTACTGGAGACCTGCTGGTGCCCTAGTATAGGGGAAGTTGCTGATTCTCTGCCCCACTGCAGCCTCTCCCCCATGGGCTTTTCCCTTGATGGTGCTGCAGGTGCCAACATGCTTTATCCTCTAGGATCTCGTAGTAGCAGTTTATGTGACACGTTTAACAGAAGAGTCCGGCAAATGCCTATGATCAGGCGCTACTAAAAGCTAATTATCAATGGGATTCTGGGGGAACCAATTTCAAGATATAACCAGTCCAGTGATATAAATTAGGAAATCAGGAGTATCCATGCAAAACTTTGTGTTTCTAGCTGTTACCGTTTCAGAGATCTTTCGGAATTATCAGTGGGCCCAATTGGGGCTCTGGGGGAACCAGGGGAACCGATTTCAAGATATAACAATCCAGATATTTACATTAGGAAATCAGTAGTATCCGTTCAAAATTTGGTGTTTCTAGCTCTTACTGTTTCGGAGATCTTTTGGGACAAACAAACACACACACACACACACACACACACACACACACACACACACACACAGAAATATTTATAAGATAATGTACCAACGACCAAAATATCTGAGCACATCATGCTGGTTTTAAGGAGCTTCCCAATGTACATCATATATGCTTCTCTGCTAAAGAGGAGGTTGAGGTTGTCAGGGCTGACCCCCACTCTGGCACTCCAAATGCAGAAGGTGGGGGGGGCTCACAAAGTCTTTAAAAGGGAACACCATCTACCGGAAGGCATGGGATGTGTAGTCCTAGGGATGGGGGTTGCACGACCACCACCCCCAAAAGAAGACGCATTGTGGTGGTCGGGGTCTCCTTCCTAAGAGGAACTGAGTCATCCATCTGCCGTCCAGACCTGCAATCTCGAGACGTGTGCTGCTTACCTGGAGCTCGCATTCAGGATGTGACTGGGAGTCTTCCGAAAGTGATTAAATCTTCGGATCGTCAACCCTTCCTGCTTCTCCATGTAGGAACTAACGATATGGCCAAGAATGACCTTGAGCAGGTCACAGCAGATTATGCAGTGCTGGGAAGAAGGATCAAGGAATTTGAAGCTCAAGTGGTGTTCTCGTCCATCCTTCCAGTTGAAGGAAAAGGTCTAGGTAGGGATCGTTGAATTGAGGAAGTAAATGCGTGGTTACACAGGTGGTGTCGGAGAGAAGGCTTTCGTTTCTTCAACCATGGGACTCTGTTCCGGGCACAAGGATTGTTAGAAAGAGATGGGATCCACCTAACCAAGAGAGGAAAGAGTATCTTTGTGGGCTGGCTTGCAAACTAGTGAGTGTCATTGCAGAACCTTTGGCCATTATCTTTGAAAACTCATGGCGATCGGCAGAGATTCCAGATGATTGAAAAAAGGCAAATGTAGTGCCCATCTTTAAAAAAGGGAAGAAGGACGATCCAGGGAACTATAGGCCTGTCAGCCTTACATCAGTACCCGGAAAAATCATGGAGAGGATCCTCAAGGAATCCATTTTGAAGCACTTGGAAGAGGGGAAAGTGATCAGGAATAGCCAACATGATTCACAAAGGGCAAGTCGTGCCTGACCAATATGATTTGCTTCTATGATGAGGTAACTGGCTCTGTAGACATGGGAAAGTCAGTGGATGTGATTTACCTAGACTTTAGCAAAGTTTTTTATACAGTGACCCACAATATTCTTGCCAGCAAGTTAAGGGAATATGGATTGGATAAATGGACTGTAAAATGGATAGAAAGCTGGCTAGACTGTTGGGCCTCACGGGTAGTGATCAACGGCTCAATGTCAGGTTAGTGGTCAGTTTTTAGTGGAGTGCCCCAAAGTTCTGTTCTTGGACTGGTTTTGTTCAACCTCTTTATTAATGACTTGGATGAGGGGATGGATTGCACCCTCAGTAAGTTCACAGATGACACTAAGCGCGGGGAGAGGTAGATACACTGGAGGGCATGGATAAGGTCCAGACTGACCTGGACAGATGAGAGGATTGGACCAAAAGAAATCTGATGAGGTTCAACAAGGACAAGTGTAGAGTCCTGCCCTTGGGATGGAAGAATCTCAAGCATAGTTACAGGCTGGGGACCAAATGGCTACGTAGGAGTTCTGCAGAAAAGGACCTGGGATTACAGTGGATGAGAAGCTGGATATGAGTCAACAATGTGCCCTTGTAGCCAAGAAGGCTAATGGCATATTGGAGTGCAGTAGGAGGAGCATTGCCAGCAGATCCAGATAAGTGATTATTCCCCTTTATTCGGCTCCGGTGAGGCCACATCTAAAATATTGTGTCCAGCTCTGGGTCCTCCACTACAGAAAGGATGTGGAGGCATTGGAGAGGGTCCAGCGGAGGGCGACCAAAATGATTAGGGGGCTGGAGCGTATGACCTATGAAGAGAGATTGAAGGATTTGGATTTGTTTAGTCTGCAGAAGAGAAGAGCAATGGGGGATTTGATAGCAGGCTTCAACTTCCTGAAGGGAGGTTCCAAAGAGGATAGAGAGATGCTGTTCATAGTAATGATGGATGGCAGAACAAGGAGAAATGATCTCAAGTTACAGTGGGAGAGGTCTAGGTTGGATATTAGGAAAAACTATTTCCCTAGGAGGCTGGGGAATCACTGGGCTAGGTTCCCTAGGGAGGTGGTGGAAAACCATCCCTGGAGGTGTTTAAATCTCGGCTTGACAAAGCCCTGGCTGGGTTGATTTAGTTGGGATCAACTTGGGCAGGGGGCTGGACTTGATGACCTCCTGAGGTCTCTTCCAGCTCTAGGATTCTATGACACTACAGGCACTGGTTACACAAACTTCCCTCAGAATCACAAATGCACAGATTTTGGGGAGAGGTCGCTGCCACCATCAAGTAATTTTTTTATCCCTAAAACTAGGGGCAAACATTTGCATTCTCCCTCAGGGTACCCGAAGATCTTCTGCTACAAGAGAGCCCACCTCCCCCCAGCTGAGCTCGGGGGCAGGGTTTGCAGAAGTAGGGATGCAGGATCTGGGTGGGAGGTGGACTGCAGTATGGGGTGAGGAGGGCAGGGTCTATAAGGGTGTGTCTACACTACAGCATTATTTTGAAATTAAATATTTTGAAATAACGCGTCTACACACAGAATGCATTCCAAAATAGGGTTTTGCTATTTTGAAATAGCGCGTCCACACTGATTGGATGCTGAATCGTATTTAAGGCCGACCGGAACCAGTTCTGTCAGGGCATCAGGTCAGTAGTTACCTTGTGTGGCTGCTGCTTGAGGCTATCTGAGGCTTGTGCTTAAAGGGACCCCCCTAGACAGCCACTTCTCAGGTTTCCCTGCTTGCTTGCCTATCTCGCTGAGGGACAGCAAAGCATTTTTTCTCTACGTGCTCTGGTTGCCCTCACTCAGAACACGACAGCACTCTCCAACATGGAGCCAGAGCTGCCCCTGGGCACTCTGCGCCTCTTGGATATGTTGCTGCAAGTCTGGCAGCACTTTCTGCATGTTGCCTCACAGGATCTGCAGCAACCCAACCCCCAGGCCTTCTTCCAGACCCTCCTAGAGTATGTGGCAGAGCAGCTGCAGGACCTGGACGCCAGCGTGCCCCACCGCATCTGGGGTCTGGACACCAGTACCGACTGATGGGACCACATAGTTCTGGAACGCTGGGGAGACCAACAATGGATCAAGAACTTCAGGATGAAGGAGGACACCTTCCTGGAGCTCTGTGAGTGGCTTGCCCCAGCTCTGAGGCAATGGGACATGCATATGAGGCCTGCCATTCCCCTCCACATGCGTGTTGTCATCGCCCTCTGGAAGCTCTCTATGCCAAATAGCTACCGATCCGTGGGGAACCAATTCGGCATGGGGAGATCCACCATTGGTGCCGTGCTCATGCAGATATGGCAATCTCCGGCGACTGTGCCAGGAGGGAGGGTGGAAGGAGGGAATGGGCTGCCCTAAGGAAAGGACTGTGTGTGGAGGTGGCGCAAGTCCCCTCCCTGGGAGGGTTTGTTCTGTCCCGCCCGCACTAAGCACTGCCTGCAGTGGCCAGGATTGCAGGGGGGGGTTGCTCCTGGGGAGTGGGGGAGTGGGGGAGCGGGGCAGTGGCAGGGAGGGGGCACTCTCAGGCGCCCTGGCTCCCCAGTGACTTGGTTTTGTGTGTCCCTGTGCAGATGGTCAGGGTCGTCAACAGAGTCCTGCTCCGCAGAGTCATCTGCCTCACCAATGTCGATGTGGTCATCGAGGAGTTTGGCTCCCTGGGCTTCCCCAATTGCAGGGGGGGGGCATCGATGGGACACACATCGAAATCTGTGCCCCAGACCACCAGGCCTCCATGTTTATAAACCAGAAGAACTACTTCTCGGCCGTGACTGACCACCAGGGCCACTTTCTGGACATTAATGTTGGCTAATTGGGCAAAGCACACGATGCACATGTGTACCGCAACTCCTCCAGAGGCTGCACTCTGGGACCTTCTTTCCCAACCGCCACTTCAGGGTCGGGAATGTGGACATGCCATCCTGGTAGGGGATGCGGCCTATACCCTACAGGCCTGGCTCAGGAAGTCCTACATGGAACACCTCAACCTTTACTGACAGGCCTTCAATGCCAGGCTCAGCAGGGCCCACATCATGGTCGAGGGTGCCTTCAGGCGGCTGAAGGCACGGTTTAGGTGCCTCCTCACCTGCCTGGACCTCATGCAGCAGAATATTCTGCATGTGGTGGCAACATGCTATGTGCTGCACTTGTGTGAACGGAAGCGGGAGGCCTTCCCGCCAGGCTGGGTGGCAGAGGCAGAGCGCTTGGCCAGCCTGTACACACAGCACCACATGGCTGCCATCCGGGAGGCCCATCAGGGGGCTGTCCACATCTAAAAGGTCCTCAGGGAGAGCTTCTACTAGGAGAAGCAGTAACAGTCCTCCCTGGTCCACCCCACTGGAGGTTTGTGCCTCATTACACCCTCATGTCCCTCCACTTACCCCCCCTAACCTCACTTCCTGATGGAAAATAAAGACATGTTTTGATTAAACCAAACTCTGTTTATTCAACAAAACTGGGGGAAGGGAAAGGAAACTCAGGTGAGACTGAGGAAAGAAGGCAGGAGAGGGGAGGAGAGAGGAAGAGAGAGGGGAAGGGGAAACCTGGGAGGAGGGAGCTGGAAGGGGGAGGAAGGAGGAGGAGAGGTTCAGGGTCGGAGTGGCGCCAGGCCCACTGGCTCCCAGTACTGCGGATGCGGGGGCCTCAGCGTCCCCAGGGGTGTGTGAAGGGAGAAGGGGAGGGGGAGAAGGGTGTGAGGAGGAGCGATCGCTGGGGAGGCAGCAGAGGCTGGAGTGAGAGGAGGACACATGCTCTGCACCAGGGTCTGCAGACGGGCACAGATGGCATGGCCCTGGGCAAGCTACTCCCGCCAACTCTCCCGCTGGAACTGCAGGTCTTCCTCCAGCCAGTGGTCAAGGGTGAAGTGCAGGGCTCGCAGTGCTCACAGGTGCTGCCGCTGATACTCCTCCAGACGATGTGCATGCCTGCGGAGCCTTCGGGTACGGGACGATGTCCCAGGTGTGTAGTGTGCCCTCCACTTGCAGCTGGTGCAGCTATGGAGAACCAAGAGAAGTGGTCAGTTATCCCTGGGGACATAGTGCATGAAGCACAGCCCCACTCTGCAAGGTGAGGATGAGTTCTCCGCACCATCAGAGCCGATGTGCTTGAACACAGGCCATGTTCAGGATGTCCAGGAGGCCTTGCTATCCCAGGAGTGGGAGCGGGAGCTATTATGGAGACCCAAACGTAGAAGGTGCAAGTGTGCTTGCTCACCCTGGGTGAAGAGCCTAGTTATCACACTGTGGAGACTGCTCTTTCTGATCTGCAATGAGCAAGTAAAATACAGTCTGTTTCTTCACATTTCAAAAATCTGTCTAAATGGAGATTAGAGGAACTAACAAGAGGTCATGTCCAGGAAATACATGGTAGGGCTGTCCCTAGGGGTGCACAGGGCCTGGAGCAACCCACGCTTCATGGCCCAGGCACGGGGCCCATGACAACCCTCCCTGCTGCAGGCCTCGCCTCCATCCCACCTTTTGTCCACAACAGCCATCGTGGACCTGATTTTGATCTTGCACCAGGTGTACACTCATGTAAATCTGTAAGACCAGATCCTGGGGTGCTCTGGGGTTGGAGCTCCCACCAGTAGCCCTCCTCTCAGCACCTCCTTCTATCTTCAATGCCTCCTGTCCACTGGTAAACCTGCCACCTCTTTCCTCCCTTCTGTTGCAATCAGCTTTTTTGCAGGAAGGAGTATAGATGTCACAAGCTTGAGGGAGGAACAGAACTGGGTAGGAAGACGCGAGGTGGGGTGGAGCAGGGGTGGGAAGAGGTGAGGGGATGTGACCTTGAGGGAAGAGTTGGGACAGGGGCAGGGTCTGGTGCAGAGCTAGAAGTTGAGTACCCTCTGGCACCTATGAGTTACTCTGGATTTACATTGGTATAATTGAGAGTAGTATCTTACACATTAGACCCCATTCTAGTTTCACTTCAGGATAATTAGGAGTAACTATACTGAAGTCAATGGAGTTATACTTGTGTAAAACAAGCATAAGAGAATTGGGGCCTGTGAGTTTAATTTTAGATGAAATTCTGGCATCTAATCATAAGGCTGTGTCTAGACTGGCCAGTTTTTCCGGAAAAACTTGCCAGCTGTCTACACTGGCCGCTTGAATTTCCGCAAAAGCACGGACTTCCTACTGTAAGAAATCAGTGCTTCTTGCGGAAATACTATTCTGCTCCCGTTCAGGCAAAAGTCCCTTTTGCGCAAAACTTTTGCACAAAAGGGCCAGTGTAGACAGCTCAGATTTGTTTTCCGTAAAAAAGCCCCGATCGTAAAAATGGAGATCGGGGTTTTTTTGCGCAAAAGCACGTCTAGATTGGCATGGACGCTTTTCCGCAAAAGGTGCTTTTGCAGAAAAGCGTCCGTGCCAATCTAGATGCTCTGTTCCGAAAATGCTTTTAACGGAAAACTTTTCCGTTAAAAGCATTTCCAGAAAATCATGCCAATCTAGACACAGCCCAGATGTTCTGAGTGTAGTAATCATATTACCCCATTTCTATGCAACTCTGCATACAGAAAAAACAAAACTATAATAATCCTCCTTGGCTACGTCTAGACTGGCATGATTTTCTGCAAATGCTTTTAACGGAAAAGTTTTTCCGTTAAAAGCATTTGCGGAAAAGAGCATCTAGATTGGCACGGACACTTTTCCGCAAAAGCACTTTTTGCGGAAAAGCGTCCGTGCCAATCTACACGATCCATGGTCCATACCATTTTCGCGATCGGGGCTTTTTTGAGCAAAATAATACCGCGTTGTCTACACTGGCCCTCTTGCACAAAAGCCTTTGTGCAAGAGGGCTTTTTCCCGAGTGGGAGCAGCATAGTATTTCCGCAAGAACACTGACAATGTTACATGTCAGTGTTCTTGTGGAAATTCAAGCGGCCAGTGTAGACAGCTGGCAAGTTTTTCCGCAAAAGCAACTGATTTTGTGGAAAAACTGTCCAGTCTAGACGCAGCCCTTGTTTGTAGCCCATAGTAGAGTAAAATACATCATGCTTCTCATAGTTGACCTCTCCACAAATGCAGCCTTGTGAAGGTGAAAAAAGATTAATTTTGATGGGGATAAAATGCCAGTCCCTCCATATTACATACACAAATGCTGCACACAGGGAACAGAAAGCTAATTTAAACAACCTCTAAACACTCCTTTGCTTCCTTCTGGTGCTGGCTGAATCTAGAGCAGGAACATGATATGTGCTGACTCTTTATGTTTGTATCATCCAGCCCACTCTTATGTTTTGTTTCTAAAAGGTCACTGTCACATTATGGCAAGGCCTTAGTGAACTGATCCACAGATCCTTTTGCTTGCACCACAAAAACTGTCAATCACAATATGGATACGCCATAACCCCAGACCAGATAGTTCCTGAATTTGAGAGTTGTAATCTGGATAGTAATGTCTGAAGTATATTTCCAGCATCGACAGAGCAGAATTAAGGTTTTGTGGTTGCCCTGTGCATTTCTTGGTTTTCTGAAATTTTGTTTGTTTGTTGCCATAGGTCAGAGTACAGAACCCACAAAACCATAGAATCATAGGACTGGAAGGGACCTTGAGAGGTCATCGAGTCCAGCCCCCCGCCCTCAAGGCAGGACCAAGCTCTGTCTACACCATCCCTGACAGAGGTCTATGTAACCTGTTCTTAAATATCTCCAGAGAGGGAGATTCCACCACCTCCCTTGGCAATTTATTCCAATATTTGACCACCCTGACAGTTAGGAATTTTTTCCTAATGTCCAATCTAAACCTCCCCTGCTGCACTTTAAGCCCATTACTCCTTGTCCTGTCCTCAGTAAACAAGAGGAACAAATTTTCTCCTTCCTCCTTGTGACACCCTTTTAGATATTTGAAAACCACTATCATGTCCCCCCTTAATCTTCTTTTTTCCAAACTAAACAAGCCCAGTTCATGAAGCCTGGCTTCATAGGTCATGTTCTCTAAACCTTTAATCATTCTTGTCGCTCTTCTCTGTACCCTTTTCAATTTCTCCACATCTTTCTTGAAATGTGGCGCCCAGAACTGGACACAGTACTCCAGTTGAGGCCTAACTAGTGCACAGTAGAGCAGCAGAATGACTTCACGAGTTTTGCTTACAACACACCTGTTGATACAACCTAGAATTATATTTGCTTTTTTTGCAACAGCATCACACTGTTGACTCATGTTCAACTTGTGGTCCACTATGACCCCTAGATCCCTTTCCGCCATGCTCCTTCCTAGACAGTCGCTTCCCATCTTGTACGTATGGAACTGATTGTTCCTTCCTAAGTGGAGCACTTTGCATTTCTCTTTATTAAACCTCATCCTGTTTACCTCTGACCATTTCTCTAACTTGCTAAGGTCATTTTGAATTATGTCCCTATCCTCCAAAGAAGTTGCAACCCCACCCAGTTTGGTATCATATGCAAACTTAATAAGCGTACTCTCTATCCCAATATCTACATCATTGATGAAGATATTGAACAGTACGGGTTCCAAAACAGACCCTTGCGGAAATCCACTTGTTATCCCTTTCCAGCAGGATTTAGCACCGTTAACAACAACTCTCTGACTACGGTTATCCAGCCAATTATGCACCCACCTTATCGTGGCCCTATCTAAGTTATATTTGCCTAGTTTATCAATAAGAATATCATGCGAGACCACATCAAATGCCTTACTAAAGTCTAGTTATATGACATCCACCACTTCTCCCTTATCCACAAGGCTCGTTATCCTATCAAAGAAAGCTATCAGATTAGTTTGGCATGACTTGTTCTTCACAAACCCATGCTGGCTATTCCCTATCACTTTATTACTTTCCAAGTGTTTGCATACGATTTCCTTAATTACCTGCTCCATTATCTTCCCTGGGACAGACGTTAAACTGACCGGTCTATAATTTCCTGGGTTGTTCTTATTCCCCTTTTTATAGATGGGCACAATATTTGCCCTTTTCCAGTCACAACTACTTTCGGTGCACCTCTCTTGCTGATTGTGGCTCTCCTGTGGCCTGCCTCTGGTTCCTCCCTCCCTTAATGCAGTAATATTAAGATCACTTGAAGAGTCCCAACAAGGAGAAGCCAAAAGGTCTTCTTTACAGCATTATAGCTCCCTTTAATAAAGCCTTCTGAAATAAGCACTTGTAGACGGGTATATGGGCTCTTTCCCCAAAGTCCACGTGAAACTTCAAAGTCCATACCAAAAGTCTCTTGGTTCCAACAGCAGCTCTTCCTGCTTCCTATTCCATTGCTTCATGGCTGGTAACAAACTGGAATGAGGCAGCACAGACATGACCATTCTGGTGGAGCCTGCAAGTAGAGGTTAAAGATGAATAAGCCTGTATAAAGATGCCTGCAAGTTTGGATACCCTCCTGGATCCTGCCATCCATGAAGACCATAGGTTATTGGAATGAAAGGAGGGAAAAACTGGGGACTTGCAGAATAGAAAAGAACATAGTGCTTGCATTGTCATTCCTTTCAATCTCTGCTTCTACTGTGATGAGTGAGGTTACGCCATCTCTATCTGCCCACTACGAATTTAAAAGCGTCAGAGAATACAGCTCTCCCAGACGTCAGTTCTGAGTGAAACACATCAAGAATCCAGCCCAACGGCACCCCATTTGCAGGTGCCAGTCCAGTTGCATATGTCTGGAGCACCCCTGCACAATCCTGGCCTTCTGCCCCTCATCAACTCAAGTCCAACTAATAAGAGAGAAAAGAAGCCCAGACCCTGCAAATTCCCTTACAACAGAAGGTTACTCCTGGCCTTACAGAGGCTATTGGTAGTTCCTTTATCTTCTAATCCAGCAATGGAGGAAACCACTGAGGCTGTGATTCAGGGGTACCAAGAAATATTACAATTTAGTAACATTCTTCACGCTTTGTCCTGATCCTTAGTATTTCTTTGCTGATCCTCCACAAGTTGGTCATTTGGTGGCAAGCACAGGAAATCTATTTTCCAACAGTTTTGTTGGCAGCATTGCTGGAAATCAGTAGATCCTGTCCCAGTATCTAAACCGGGGTTGGGGAACTTACAGCCTGGGGACTGGATCTGGTCCCTGGCTTGCCTGGATCCAGCTCTTGAACTTCAGGGTTCCTCCCCCCCAGCATCGGGAACTGGCGCTGGTGCTGCAGCTCTGCACCTCCCCCCACTTCGGGGATGGAGAGCCAGCTCCTCATTGTGGGGAGGGGAGGGGATCACTGGGCCTTACAGTCCAGAGTCAGGCAAGCTGGGGCTGTATCCAATACAAAGGCTCTGCCTGGCAGACGGAGGAAGTGGCTCTGCATGCTTCCACTCCCCTCCTCCAGCTGGGAAAACAGAAGAGCAGCAAAGCACTGCCCAGACACTTTCCCCCCACCATTCTGATTGGCCGTAACCATAGTTAATAGGAGCAGCAAGGGTTGGTACCTGGGAACAGGAGGGGACACGGAGCCATGTGCATCCTCAGGGAACCCATGTGCATCCTGAGGTAAGTGCTCCCTCATCACTCAGATCCCAGTCCTGCACTCCTCCTCCTGCCCATGTTTCCCACTCCCAACCCACTCCTGCACCCTCCCTCCCACTCCCAGACACCACACCCAAAGCCCACTTACCAGCAACCCCATCCCACACACTGAACCCCTCATTTCGGGCTCCACCCCAGAGCCTGGGAGGGCCAACAAAATCTACTAGTTTGGACCCTCCTAGGTTCTAGTGTGCAAGAGGAACGTCCCCAATTGATTTTTCTGTGACTTGGTGGTCCCCAATCCAAAAAAGGTTCCTCACTCCTGATCTAAACCATGAGAGATTCAAGTGACCAGCCAGGCAGAATCTTCCATTGCAGGTACGTCTAAGCGCCCCTTGAAATACCAAGACTATGTTGATCTTTTTGAAATGTAGAATGCAGAGCTCCTACCTGTGCCCTGGGACTATGATCACCCAACAGAGCTGCAGCCAGGAGCCAAAATATAATTGGATGAATTTATGCCATGCTGGACCCTGATATGACAGGGTTCTAAGAATGCACCCAAGAAAATCTGGATTGAGGGTTTATCTGCAAGTTGACTTTGCTGGCTGGCGCATTCATCGTGTCTGTCAAAGAGAAAAACAGCAGGCTGTGATTCTGTATGAACTATTGCTTATTTATCACCTAATGATTAGGAACTCTTACCTGCTACCTTTGATTCTGAAGCTGCTAGAGTATGTGGGGACTACCCATCTTTTGGTCCTATGAATAGTTTACCACCTCATGTGAATCGAGAGGGGGAGGAGGAGAAGATTGCATTCTGGACCTGGTATAGCCACTATGAAATCTGGTAATGCCTTTCAGGTTGACCAATACTTCAGTCACCTTCCAACATTTTATAATTATGTGTTCTGAGACATAGTGGATCAGTACATAGTAGTCTACCTCAGGGATATATTGATCTTGTCTGACTATTCTGAACATCATACTGCTCACAACTGAATCGTGCTAGAACACTTGTGACAGCATTGCCTTTATGCGAAGCTTGAGAATTGTGTCTTCAATCCAGCCTCTATGGAGTTCTTGGGCTTCATTTTATCTCCAGAAGGGATTCAGATTGACTCGTGTATTCCAAGATGTCCAAAACTTGCTGACTCTCCATATGGTATGTGACCTGCAATGCTTCCTGGGCCTGCCAATCTCTATCAACAATTTATTAACCATAAACTGAGCCCCTCACTGCTCTCCTCCAGAAAAAATACCATTTCTATTTGTCTTCTTTCACATATTTTGAAACCCTACTCAGAAAAGCCTTACCTCACAAGACCAGCCACTGTCTCCACTGGCACAGGTACAGGGCCATATGTGGTTCATGAGATCCTGGACTCCAAATACAAACACAGAGGCTATGTCTACACTCGCGGCTTCTTACGCGAGTAATATGCAAATGAGGCTAAGCGTGGAATATCGCTGAGCCTCATTTGCATACCTAATGAGCCACCATTTTTTTCAGAAGAGACTCTTGCGCAAGGAGCGTCTATACTACCCCTTCTTGCGCAAGAAAAACCCTCTTGCGCAATGCCGTTCTTCCTCTCAAGTAATAGGTGTAACGGCATTGCGCAAGAGGGTTTTTCTTGCGCAAGAAGGGGCAGTGTAGACGCTCCTTCTTGCGCAAGAGCCTCTTCTGAAAAAAATGGTGGCTCATTAGATATGCAAATGAGGTTCAGCGATATTCCACGCTTAGCCTCATTTGCATATTACTCGCGCAAGAAGCCGCGAGTGTAGACATAGCCAGAAGGTTCTGCTATCTTGATGACTGAAAGGGAAATGGGGAACATACCTGTGAGCCTTCAGAAAATGCACATGCTGAATCACCCTGAAAAGCCTGGTCCCACAGCACCCACGAAGTGCCCCTTGGGTGATGTCAGGAACTGAAGGTCTTGAACTGAGGGGTCCCTTCATTCTTAGGTGCTTGTAAACTCCACCATGTGATCCAGGGTGTCCCTAACAGTTGTGAGGGCAGATTTTGAACCCTGACAGAGGACTCCAGGCCTAGAACCTGCTTGGCAGACTAGTGGGGATCCTGATTGGTCCACAGCTTCTAAATAAACCCAGCACAGGACCAGAAAGCTGTCTATGCAACTGGAATTCATCCTGCTCTATGTGCTTTCTGCTCCTGTGCTGGGTTTATTTAGAGGCTGTGGACCAATCAGGATCCCCAGCTTGTGGTTCTGTCCTGTAATTTGTCTCCTGCCACTGACCTCCTGGTACCCCAACCTAATCTGGTTACTGATTTGTAATTCAGCTTTCAAGTTTGTTTGCTGTGTCTGATCTCTCGGTATCTTGACCTGACTGACTCTTGACTCCCATCCTGTGACTGTGGACCTTGGCTCTGACCACTTGGTCTGGCTGCCCCATGACTTGTCTGATAGCTTGTTGCCTCTCAACACTCTCAAAGATGTTGTGGTTATCTGCTTTGAATGCCTACCAGCTGCCCTGTAAGAATCATCTTCAAGTTGGACCCAATGAAAACAGGGTGGAAAAGGCTCCCCAAAGACCTAAAACATAATGAATGGCCAGCATCAACAGAAACCTGTCCCTCATAGGCATCCTACCCCATAATGTGCCACTTTTGGCTAAGTACCTAGAGAGGAGCAGAAATCTTGGTGTGCTGTGTGTGAGATGTTGCTTTAATTAAATATATTTTGGCTTTATTCCATTTCAGTTTTGACTTGTGAACCCTGATGTTACTGGAATGAGATGCATTGTGCAGCAATCTTAACTGTACCATAGGGAAACTTTTTCTTAATTAATACCTCCTTATGTTTTTATCCTAGCTACTGAATCTAGTGATGCATCTGAACCAAAACTCAAGGTCAGAATCAAAATTCCAGTTCCAATGAATAGCTCCACTTCAGAGTTTACGTCTTCATCTCTTACTACAATTATCAGATTTCCCAATCTATGTTTTAAAAGCCCTTTTTACTTTAGTGCACACACACTTGACTAAAGAATAATTAATTCATGTCTCTTTACCACAGCTATGGAAGTTATAAAATAGGTATAATTAAAGACTGCATGGTGCTCAAACACTATTGTAATAATGGCTCTCTGAAAATCTAGATTAGTACGGTAGGTGTTCTTAACCTTTGAGATAGCTTGTCACTCTCTTTCCCATATTGCTGAAAGGTGGAGGATCCCACCAAAACTGGGAAAGAGTTCTTGATGGCGTGTTTCTTCATTTGGATTAAATCATGCTGGCATGGAAAAGGCTGAAAAACACAGTACTAGAGTAAATCTTTGGTTGTGTTGTCATGGATCCACAGGATCTGCACTATGTCCCAACTTTTGAACAGACTCTTGGAGGAGCACCTGAAGGATCCAACTCTTCCTTATGGGTAGGGCAGGCAATATCTCCGCCAATGAGACTGAGGCTGTGGACTCCAGTGAGTCCAAATGAGATTCCTTTGCTGTGACTTTTTGCCCTCTACTGGAGTTAATGCACCTCAGCAAGAATTTGCAATGACAGTAGGCAGACTTTTCAAAACAAAGTAATGTTTATCTGTCATCATGGAAAAATCCATAGACACAGTTCATACTGGCAAAACCAGCACCCTCTTGATCCATGCTACTGAGAGTCATTTTGGTTTTCTCTCTCTCTCTGTCCTATTCTCTCTCAGACCCAGTTGAGAGTTGCTGTATAGAAATACCACTTTTTATTCTAGCCTCCTGTCATATTTTGGTCCACTGTCCTTCTCCTGCAGACTCATGATGAGTTCACGCAAGAGTTTTATGTGGCTAGGTATCAGTTGTTCAGCTCTTAGGATACCCTCTATTTTTGTGCATCCACCATCGAGAGGGGCTAGTTTCAAACAGTCCTTGGACAACCCATTTGCACCAACCTCGACAGTGACAGAAATACCCCATTTCTCCTTTGCCCTAGAAGTGGCTTTTAACCCTTTATATACTCCATGCACAGCAATGCAAGGCATACAAGGAAATGAAGGCACACACCGTAGGAATAATAAAAAATAACACCAAAAATTCCATTGTTCATCATGCATGAAATCAGGGTGCCCATTTCACTTATTCTCCCTGTGGTTTAATCACCCATTTGTCACACTGTGACACGTATTGCAACACTTTTGAGAGCAACAAAGCACCAGGGGCATCCCAAAATTTTGGACGAGCATCTGAACCACCTGCAGGAACGAGAGACTTGTTCAGAGAGACGGAGGAAGGCAGTGACAACGCCAGGAAATAAATCGCTGTAGACACTATTTCCTCTCATTTTGCAAGGTCACCTGGCTCTCAGCCATGCTGCCCCGCTCTGTGTCCGCGACCGCAGACTCAGGAGTCCTGTCAATGCGCCCAGTGCAGCAGACGCTCAGGGTGCTCTGCACTGCACAGTTCCTGGGTATCCCGCTGAGACACACGGAGCAGAAGGGGACCAGGGACTCGGACCCTGCAGGCCACAGAAGTTAACGCTTCACCATTGCCCCATCTTGCGCTAAGGCTGTGTGGGGGGAGAAAGGGCTGAGGAAATGCTCAGGGCCCTGACTCTCCTGATGCAATCCCCTCTGGGCTCTTTGGGGATCCCCACCATGCTCCCTGGGAGCCCCCTGCCATCTGCTTGGGGGCCCTCCCCCAATGCTCCCAAGGAACCTCCTGCCAAGGCCCACCTCTCAGTACCCCTCCCTCAAAGCTCCCTACTAGCCCCTCGTTCAAGATTTCTCCTCAGCTTCTTCCCCCCTTGCCGCACTAGCCTCTGCCTGCTGACAGGTAACTGCCTGGGAGGCGACGAAAAACGGCAGCAACGCGCCTTCATCTACTCGACGCCCCATAGGTTGAGAGCCTTGTCCGTCTCCCGCTCTCTACCAATTAGAGCTCTTTCACTGCTCAGAGGGCGGCACAGACCTGGGCAGCTTAGTCTTCAATAGCCGTTGGTTTGCCGAGCTGCCACTCCTAAACCTCCCTGTAGCTGATTAGTTTATTTACCTGTCAATCAAAGGTAGTCTACTAATCTATTGGCCCTTGGAGCAAGAGGTAGGGATTATTGTCTTCCATCACAGAGCATGCCACTCCAAAACATTTCTGCATTTGATAGGTGATCAGACCAGTCTATCAATTCCGATCGCGTTTCCTATTGGTCACTGTAACAAGGGGAGTCGCGCCCTCTGTATCTTGCCACTCAACGTCTGTTTAAACATAGTAGGTGAGAAGTCTTGTCCATTAGCCACAATGAGTGCTTATTGGTTAATGCTTAATGGGCGTGGCTTATATCCCCGCCCCTCCACTCCCTCCTCCCCCTCTCGGATCCGCATCTCACTCTCTCTTCGGTTGCTGGTGGGTGTGGATACAGTTGGGTTGCCAACTTTGAGCTCCGATTGGAGGATGAGGCTCGGTAGGCGGGTTCTGAATGTCCCTTCCCGGGGCGGGATTGGCCAGCGGTCGAGGAGGCGGGGAGGAGGGCAGGGCCTCCTGTCAGTCAGTCAGTCCGTCTGGTCTGGGCAGCCGGCGGTTCCATGGCAGCTGCGGTGCCCAGCGCCCCCGCCCCTCTGCATGTGGTGATTGGGGGAGAGAAGGCCGGGCCCGCGGGGTTCGGGCCCCCGCCCCCCTGAGGAGGAGGCTGGGGAGCCGCCATGGCAGCGCCGCACAGGTAGGAGGGGCAGCCGGGGGCCTCCCCCCTAGCCAGGGGCTGGCTGGTGCCCAGCGCCCTTCCCCCACCCAGATCCCGGGGGGAGAGGCTGGTGCCCAGTGCCCTTCCCCCACCCAGATCCCGGGGCTGCCTGCTGGGGTCCAGCCCCTCCCCCTCCGAATCCCCGTTAGGAAGATGGAGGGAAGGGGCTCTGCTCCCAGACTCCCTTCCGCCCCTGGCCTGGGTGGTCCCCTCTCAGGTAGCGGGGCCTCGCTCATCCTCTGCTGGGATAAGCATGAGTCACCCTGGTGACCCCCCCCTTCAAGCAGGAGGGGTTGATTTGGGTTCCTTCTATCCTAGCTAGATGGGGGTACCCTCTCCCCATAACATGCCTTTCTTTCTAGGGAGTGCCTGGTCACTTGCCTGGAGATGTGGATACTCCCTGTTCCCCTAATGCTCTGCTTTTCCCCCAGCCACCAGGAGGATTTCACACATGCCCTGTTCCCTCAGAGTCTGTCCAAAGCCCCTCATATACAGGCATAGGGAAGGAAGAGTGCTGGCTCCCCTCTCTTTCCAGGGAAAAGATGGTAGAAGCTTGGCACATCTGCCTTCAGCACATATTGGCACATCACCAGCTCCTGGTCACTGAAGCTGTGCCTTTGTGGCATGGGTTTTTTATTTGTCTCTCTGATCCCATCCCAGCAGCTACCATCTCCTTCTGGGTTTAAAAAAACATAAAATCTAGGCCAGTGTGACTTGGTCTATTCTAGAAGGAGCCTTCCCCTTGTCTTCTTTTCTGAAATGGTTTCTGCTGCTGAAACTGAGAGATTTGTTCCCCAAATTCTAACTCTTGGGTGGGCCTTGCTCCTTTTTTGTGCTGCTGTTAGGCCAGTATCCAAATCCCTTAGTGGAAGGCTTTACCAAACCCAGCACAGACATGAGGAGTTGTCTCCAGGTCTAACTGGTTATTACTAGGCAGGTACTATGACAGCACCCACTGAATTGTGTTATAGCTGATGGTTTGTTATTGTTCCCATTGTGTCCATTTTTCGTGGAGTTTAGTAACCAAGGTAGAAACCTAGGACACAGCTTGTCCTTCTTGATACAACTTTTAAAAACTGCCTTTGAATGGAGGATCTCCAGAATGCTGTTAAATGCACCAATCGATCTTTCAGTTTAATTTTTGCCTATTTAGCATGCCCCAAATGGCTAATTTATGAAGAGGAGAATCTCTGCTGTGACTGATTTGCTTGTAGAGTATTTCTGAAAGGAAGTGCCTCAAAATGGCCCAGATGTTTGTTAGCTGCTTAGTAGGTTGAGGTTGCTTGCAAGGAATGAAAATTATGTTGATTTTTGGTGTCCATAGGACTTGCTGTAGTCAGTCCTGGATCAATGCAAAGAAATCACTGCTAATCTGAGATCTTCCACAACAGCAGATGAGGTACCAATGGAAAACTCCTCAGGGATATGAAACATTTATTCTTAGGCCTAGTTGCAATTTATTGATGCCTTTTTAAAAATCATTTTGGTCACCATCCTGTGTTGTCATTCTCCGCTTGACTTCAGATGGGATTTTAGTGCTGTCTTAGGAACAACTAGGATGCATCTGAACTTGGAAAACTGGTCTGTATTTTTCAACAGTGAAGCACGCATTAGGGTATATAGGTCTTTAAACAGTTTTACCACCCTCTCATCAGGGCTCACTTTGAGTTTTGACTATGCCATCAGTGCTGAACCCTAGAACAGACAACACTCCAGCTGCCAGCATTGCTTTGATAACTGTTGATTAGGCATGCAAGAACACCATGCATAAAATGGTGTTGGTGGCTGATATGCTTTTTACACTAAGCACTCATCTACAGAAACACAATTACTTTGTGGTAAGATGGGGTATGAACTTACCCCTGCACTATTCGCCCGCAGTCTGTTAATATACACTCTGCTGAATATGCCTGTTTCTAGTTGGTTAAAGTGCTTGGAGCTAGTCCCATTATTAGCTTGCCATTTCAGCTTGCTGCAAACTCATTGTTCTTGTAGACCAGGCCTAAGGCACCTTTTCTTTAGTGCAGATACCTCCAGCAAGGTTAGCTGATATAGTAAAGCTGCCAGAGGCTAGTCTCTACACTAATGCATATATAGTTGCAAAAAATGAGTACTGACTTCTGTAAAATAGATGGGGCCTTAACAGTTAGAAACTGATGCCATTTATCATTTGAAAATAAGTTGGTGTCTCAGCCTTTGAGTAGTATAACAGAGAACTGCTAACATTGGAGATATCACCTGCTGAAATTGTGTCAAAATTGAAGTGGACAGAAAAGGTAATTTGAATTAAGGGTGTTAAATATCGACTAATTTACTAATCAAATAGTCAATGCATTTTGCATTGACTATTCAATTAGTTGATACGGCGCCTCTGCCTTTGAAGTGTAGCAACAGCCCTAGGGTCCCACAGACTAGGATTCAATTGTCTAAAACCCTTAAGTGCCTATGAATGTTTCAGACTACAAAATTATTTTGGTGTAGGTGGGGAAATAGCCAGGGTTCACCAATACTTCTGTGTCTGCCCAAAAGAGGAGCCATAAGTTGGGATGAAACCCAGTTTCTTTGTTGTGTAACCAACTTAAAACAGTCCTAGAGCTTTGAACTTGACCTGGTTAATAGTCATGAATTTCAACATCTGTCCTCCTCTGCTGTCCACATTAGAGTGTAAGAAGATCCTTTGAAAAATAGGGTCCTTAGTGGCTGCTTGTGGCTATTACAAGCTGTGATGTGCATGTTTGTGTTCATCACGAAAGATCCAGAATAAGTAGCCAGTCTAATTTCAGACCTAACATTCTTGACACTGGCCCTTTAAAGTAGTATTTACTTTGATATTTAGTAATAAAGTAATAAAGTTGTGGGTTGCCTGTGACATTGGTCTCAATGACACTTTATAGGTGTGCTTAGGAGTAATAGATTCTTTGGTAAATATTGGCATCCAAAGGCTGAAAACTAAGGATTCTTTGTCCCCTTGAGTTTTTCTGAAGCATACCAACAACATCGCATTAATCTAAAGTTATAACATGTATATTTAAACATGTTCTTTCTAAACTGATGTATATCCGGAGTCCTGATTAATTGACTCTAGCAATACTTTTATGACTTGTCATGCCAGGAAAGTTATTGAAATTGGATTGACTATACTTGTGAGATGCTTAGCACCATGAGATCTTTGCATATATACAAAGGCTGATGATGTGTTGGAAAATAAATCCTGCAGAATGAAAGATTTTGGAATCAGTGTGTGTTAGGTGCTAGACAGTTGGTTACTTAGGTGTTTGTCTTATAGGACAGTATTTATAGAACAAATTCAATTTAGCTATGCATAGTGTTGTTTGCACCCATGCATCTTGCTGCTGGACTGAAGAGAAAACCTTTGGGCTTCAGAGTTCATGATCTATTGTTCACTCAGCCCTTCCTCTAAGACCTCCTACACCTTGGAGAGTTTGGGGGTATTGATAATAATTTGATTAACAGGGATTATGCCATCAGAGTAGCTGCCCCTAACTATACTATTCTATGGCGCCTATACTGTGGTATTTTAGCACCTTGAACGGCTAGTGTGGTGTGGTAAGGCTTCAAATGATAATATTGAAGAGCATCTTGTGATTTTTCTCCCGCCCCCCATCTTCCTCCCCAATACTGGTTGGCATGTTGTCACTCAGAACTCCCATTGAAATAAAGAAGATTCTTGCACCATAGAGTTCACTGAGTTTTTGCCTGGAAAGTCTAACATAGTCATGGTGCTAACATTTTAGTTTGTTATTACTAGAGCTGCTTCTGTATCTGAGATCAGCATTGTTGTATGAGCAATTCAACACTAGCTATGGTCTCAGTTAAACTAATAAAAGCAAGAAAATTCAGACCTAGAACTATCGTCTTATACCACTGCAGAAATATAGATTTTAAGGTGGCGTTTAAGATTGCCCATTGTAAAGTGCATCATAACAATAGCTAAACAGAGCAGAGCGACTTAATGAGTGACAAACAATGAGTTGTTTATCTCCTTGATCAGAAACCAGATTCACTCCCCCAGATGCAAATGTCATGAGTTCTCAACCAACCTGGTTGAATCCCATGGCACTTTTTAGGTCTCTCATCATCACCCCCCACATTGTAACCGCTGGTTGGAGTTGAATGTACTGTAGCTTCCTTGGCTAGCTCAATACCAGTGAACATTAGTTTCTCTGTAACTGTTTTTTTTTTTTGCAAAGCAATGCTGGTAGGACGTTGAAGGAGAGTTTATGCTCTCCAGCTCCTGTAAACATAACAGGCCCTGCTTTCCCCCATGGGGTGGGGGAAGCAATAATGGGATCTGAGTGTCCTGCTGGAAACTGGAGTGACCTGTCTGTAGAAGTTAGCCCCTGAATTTTTTAAGTGAACTTACTACCATGGAAAGTACTGGATTGAAAATGTCTTGGAGACTAAAGTCTGTCTATCCCCAGGACAATAAAAAGGCAGTCTTTCCTACATGCTGTCTGTACCAATGTACCACACCTCTACCTTGAAGATAGTGCTGGGTGTTCAGTTTGTGTCTCTGCTCAGCCCTAGCCTCTTTAATACTGCCTACAAATCAGTTACATAACATCAGATGTAATAGTGACTTGATACAACAGTAGTTTGCTGAGAACTCTCCCTAGCACATTTCATATAATCTTCTAAATAGCCTTCAGATGACTGTGACTTCTGGTTACTATAGTCAGAAATTGATTTGAATCAGTGACCTAGAGGAGCCTACATCTTGGATGAGAGAGAGCAACTAAATTAAGACCCTAAACTTCAGAGCCAGGACGAACAAAGAATGTTTTGTTTTGTTTTGTTTTGTTTTGTTTTGTTTTAATCTTTGAGCACTTGTGCCAATGTTAGATGTGTGGTTGAACAGTCATATTAAAATGAAGGGTTTATTATATTGATTTCCTTCTTATCCTTCTCTGTGCTTGAAAATGTGATAACTCATTAAATCCTGGAATTCAGAGTGATAGCGTGTAATTGTTTAATGAACTTATAAACAAAAAAGCTCCCATTTCAAAATAAAAACAAAATTCCAGATCATATAGATGTTTACAGTGATTACATTTATCTAAGCAACTTACATACAAGTTCAGTTGTAAGATGTTAATTAAATTTCCGTGACAAATATGCTGTTTTTCCTTTTATACCAAGAACATTATAGAGTTAATGCAGAGTCCTAAAGATAATCTAGTCGCTAAGTTTCTCTTAAGCCTTCACTTTTGATGCTGTTAGTTCTAGCACAGTTAAGCAGGCAAAGTCTTTCCTATGCTTAAAAACTGGAATATTTTGTTACTGCCATATCAGCTGAATTGGTATGTTGCACATAGAAACCAACAATTGTAAGAATGTTTTAGGTGTACAACTTTCAGGGAGGAATAACTAGAAAGAGTGCACAGATGTGAGCATTTACAATTATCGCAACTGTTGCAGAGGACTATTCATGCCATTCAAAAACAATAAGAACTCAAGTAAAAGGTAACAAACTTTGGCATATGCACAATTTTCTCCGCCATTTTGTGTCAACCATTTAGTTAACTTTTCCACTTGGAAAAAAATGTAATAGAAAATTGGACATCATGTTTCACTAGCTCAGTAATTCACAATTACAGCTTCTGCTGCAACTCAAAGTGCAGCAGCATCAGTGCTACCCAAAGCCAGTTTATACTGAAATTAAGTTCTTTACACCAAGTAAATGGTAGCCCAGAATCACTGGCAAGTGTACTCATGAACTAACATTTCTAGGATTTGGGAAGCGACAAGTCCTGCTCCAATCTGCTCTGTAGTGGTAGAAACAAACCAGTAGCTGTTCAGCTTGGAATATGCCAAAAAATTCTAGTTTTGATGTCTTTGTCTGTCCCGTGGTAGAAAACTTGAGGGGAAACTTCTTTTGTGCAAAAGATTTAAAAAGTCTATAGGATACTATATCTTGGAAACCCTGTGCTACTCCTCTGGACTCATATTTTTAACAGATGTCATTAGTCTGCTGTAGAACTCAAGTATGTTACAGGAAGGCTGGGGGGCGGGTAAAATAAAACAAGGCTATGCCTTGTATTAATAACTATAATGCTGTTTTTGCTCCAAGTTACCTTTTTAAGGAAAACTGCTAAATGTTTATCCCTTCCAATAAATGTTAATGCTTTTAAATTAGATTGCTTCATTCTGAAACAAACCATGATTTGAAGTTTGGAACATTCCTAAAGGTTTCTACAAAAGTTTCTGCTGGTGATAGTAATAAGAATAAGGAGGATGTGTGTTTTAAATTTAGGTGGTTTCATTATGGGAAGCCTCAGATAAAATTACAGTCCCAGTATAGGTGATACTTTCTTCTGAAAACATGTGTTTTTGTTCTAGGGATGTAAAATATCGATTAATATAATAGTCAAGTAACCTCATGAATTCTTATCGGTCACTCCACTATTCCAGAGGCAGCAACATGGACCAGCTCCCGCCTGGCACCCCACAAGAGAAGCCAGTTTAAAAAACAATTTCTGTCACAGATCCGCTGCCTTACACCCCACACTGCTGACTCCGAGTCCACTGCTGACCCCAGGCTTCATGTTGCGCTGCCAGTTTGAAATGCCATGCAGAGTCTGAGGTCAGCTTCAGTGTTTCAAAGTGGCAGCAAGGGGGGGAATCAACTAGTCGACTGACTATCCGATAAGCATTTGCTTATCAGATAGTTGACTAGTCCTTAACATCCTTTTCTCCAGTGGGACTGAGCTCCCAGACTTGGGCTGTGTCCAGACTCAGGGGTTTTTTCGAAAAAAGTAGCCTTTTTTCGAAAAAACCTCACCTGCGTCTAGACTGCAGCCGCGTTCTTTCGAAATTAAATCGAAAGAACGCGGCTTTTCTTTCGATGGCGGTAAACCTCAATTTACGAGGAAGAACGCCTTCTTTCGAAAGTTCCTCTTTCGAAAGAAGGCGTTCTTGAATGTAAATAGGGCTTCTTCGAAAGAGAGCATCCAGACTCACTGGATGCTTTCTTTCGAAAAAGCAAGCCGCTTTTTCGAAAGTTCAGCGTGCAGTCTAGACGCTCTCTTTCGAAAGAGGCTCTTTCAAAAGTATCTTTCGAAAGAGCCTCTTTCGAAAGAGGCTTGCAGTCTAGACATAGCTTTGGTGTGAGCTGGAACTGAGCTGGGCTGCCTACACGCCTGGCTCCTAATACACTTTAAATACAAAGCCCCACAGATAGGTAGGTCCTGGACCCAGCGCAAGCCAGGACTGAGCTGGCCTGCTGGTGGCCATTCTGCTAAAAAATTTACTGGTGGGGGAAGGGGAATACATGTAGTCTATAGCATTAACTGAAAAGCTTTTGCTTATCGGTTAATCAGTTAAAATAGGGATGTAACAGTGCAGTTGATTTTCTCCTATAGATATAAAAATAAGAATCTGTGAAACTTTATATTCAACAGCACCACAGATAGTAATCAAGTGATCTTTTAACTGTAAATCTTATTGAAGACTTTGCAGAGAGCTCTGGTATTTCTACTTAAATTGAGTATAGAACTTAATGATTCACAGAAAATCTTAACAGTGTAATGGAGCAAAAGTGGTGTCAGTTGTACAGCACCAGTGAAGCAGGTCATGGAATTGGAAGCAGAATTGCTCAATGTTAGGCAAGGTCTTGGGTAGTTTTTGTCCCCCCACCCCACCCCTTTATTTAAAAAAAAAAAAAAAAAAAAAAAAAGCTGTTCTTACTGACCAGTCCCTTATTATGCAACCACTTCTGGTAACAGTTTAATTCCCATCTTGCCTCTAGGGCCAAGGAACTATGCCCTTTAGACTTGAAATGTTTTGGCTAAACTTTGCTGTATTTCAAAACTATTACCCTAATAACATGGCAACACTATATTCCAAACTGAAATAACTTTATTATCAGGCCTTGTTTTACTATCCGCTCTTTCTGCCTTGCTGTTCCAGATTTTTAGTATGCCCATTTTCCAGCTGACAGAGTGTTGGGGACTGTATGAAATGCTGCTCCCTGACTAGGATAGTCAGTTTTCTGACAACTTAAAACAATAGCTCCTTTTTTAATTAAACCTAAGGAAATGTCTTTCTGAATAAGTGGTCATCTGGTTTGCACTGAGACTGAATTCAGCCTGATGCAAATAATAAGAAATACTAATTATGAAAATACCTTGTCTTCCAAAACCTGGTTTCCCAGCGAGTTTTGGTTGTTTCTCCTCTCATCTCAGAGCTGTTTATAACATTTGTTACTGTTTTATCTACTGGTAGTTGCTGCAGGTTGCCCATATTAGCAATAGGCACCATCTTGTGCCAGGAATCAAATTAGGGCCATGTGAGCTCAGCACTAGGGATGTAATAGTGTAGTGGATTAACTGATAAGCAAAAGCATATAGGCTAATGCTATAGACTACATTCATTCCCCTCCTCTTACCAGTAAATTTTTTTAGCAGGCTGGCTAGCAGCCTGGTTCAGTCCTGGCTTGCAACCCGTCCAGGACCTACCCCTGCTGTGGCTCTGCATTTAAAGTGCATTAAGAGGTAGGTGGACAGGCAGCCCAGCCCAACTCAGCTCCAGCTCACGCTGTGTCTGGGAGCTCAAACCCCTCTAGATGGACTGCTGCCACCCCGCACTGCTGCCTCTGTGTAGGAGGCAGCAGCGCGTGGAAATAGGCAGCCAGTCCACGAGAGGAGCTGGTTTTTTAAACTGGCTCTCCCCCCCCCCCCCGCCCCCCACAGACCTGCTCCATCTGGCACCCCATGTTGCTGCTTCTGATACAGAGGCAATAGTGTGGACTGGCCAGTGGCTCCTCGGGAGTGGGGCCAGATTGCACTAGCTGCTGGCCCCATCCCCAGGTACTATAGAATAGTCGACTAACCGATAAGAATTCATGAGACTACTCAACTATTCAATTAACCGATATTTAACATCCCTACTCAGTGCCATTCACGAGGTAGCATTGTAGCTTTTGAAATGTAATTGATTTGTTTTTCGTGTTGCCTTTGTCAAGTGTTCCTGCTTTCTTATGACCTTATGCTATCCTGTCTGGCTGGAGGCAAAGTCTTTTCAACCACACCTCTTGAGCAATGTAGGTATCTGTTTATACCAATCCTCCTTAAAGGGGGGTTGTTTGTAACAAATAGGGATGTTGGATATCGGGTAATAGAATAGTCAAGTAACTGCATAAATTCTTATTGGTTAATTGACTATTCTGTAGTCCTTGGGGGTAGAGCTGGCATGCCCTGTGGGAGCTGATTTACAAGGGGAGCCAAGCTCCCCACACAGAATGGCTTCCTGCCGCCCTGCGCTGCTGCCTCTGGCAGCAGCCCCTGTCCATGGGGGGGCCAAGCTCTCCACAGACAGAGGCTGCTCCTCCTCTCATGGAACAGACTCTGTCTGTGGCAAGCCTGGGCCCATAGCAGACGGAGGCTGCTCTGGCAGTAGCCCTGGACAGAGGCTGCTTTGCGGTAGGCTCCCCTTCCTCTCCCCCCACCATGCCTCTGTGGGACCACAGAGTCGGTGCTGGGAGGAACTGGCTGGTACAGAGGCAGCAAAGTGTGGGGCAGAAATGTGTGTAGTCGAGAAGATTAATTGATAAGCCTAAGCTTATCGGTTAATCATACAGTCAACTACACATCAACATCCCTGGCAACAAAACATGCTTTATTAATGTTATAAACAATTAGCTAATGAGTTCTGACTGATTTATAACCAGTTACATGCTATGCTAGAAGCTGTCAACTAATCATACGCCTTGTGTAATGCCCATTTTTGTAGCAGTGAATTATGTGGCGATTGTGATTATTCAGAGTTCATATGGAAACATGAGGTGCTTGTATTCAGTTGATTACAAATATGAGTGGGTACAATTATGAAGAGGTTTTTGGTGTCATGTATAATTTCTATTATTATTAGGAGCTGTTAAACTAGATTTGCTTCTTAAGCTCCTCCCCGGAAGAAGACTAAGAAATGTACAATGGCCCAGGCATTTTCGCATAGTGATAGGGAAGAGATGATGAAACACGTCACACTCAGCTAGCATGTTTTCAGTGAAACCTTTGTAGATATAAGAATGAATGAGAAACAGGATTGTGGCACTGATTGCTCCAGTGCAACTTGTCAGTGCCTCTTCCTAGGATCCAAACCTGTAGACACAACAGGCAACTGGCAGCTAGCAGAGATGCTCAGAAGAGCTGGGAGTAAAACAAGGCTAAATTAATCCAAGAAGCAAAAGGGATCATTTATTAATAGGCACTAGAAAATGTTCCCCTTTAAAAGCGCCTGGGTCTATTTAAATGGGCAGAGCTGCTGCATTGTTCGCTGTGGTAGGATTAGCTTTGCTGCATTTTTCAGACATAGTGCTTCCAGTCTCTGGATAATAATTGTAATTTTACAGTAATGACATGCTGGTGTCAGCAAATAAATGAGGCTGAGATTTATAAGACCATGTCAACTCTTCCTATATTGAGGGAAATGGGGGGGGGAGAGGGGGTTAGAAATTGAAGCACATGTTGTATGTTTGTGGCTGACAAATCACTGTAAAATTAGTAGGAGAAAACAATCATATATCACACTGATTAATAAGCTCTATTATCATAACTAGGACAAGGCATGATGCATTTCTAGAGGGATACACCTTGCTGGACAGAGGTTGATACAAACAATGGAGGCACCAGTTAGATTCAGAATCAGTGCCTCACTGAGAGAAACTGTTCCACCACTTCCAGCTACTGCAGGTGGTGTGGGAGATTTCCTTCTAAGGCAGTGTTTCTCAACCAGTGGCACGTGTAACCTTAGAGGTCCACAAGAGAATTTCAATACAAGTGAAATTTGGCAAAAAATGTCCGGGTGGTGAGAGTGGGCACTTCAAAGATAGGGTTACCATACATCCAGTGCCTGACTCTGGAGAAGGGGAAGGGCATTGGGTTAGAGCAGGGGGGCTGGGGGTGCCTGGCTCTGGGGTTACTTAATCATTTTTTTGAAAAAGGGGTGCTTCGTAAAAAAAAAAATTGAGAAACACTACTCTAAGGTGATTCCTCCCCTCCCCCCAGATGCTTTTTGTTTGGTTTTTTTTGTTCTGCTTTATTTTTCATAGTCCTTGGCTGATATATAAGACCACGTTTTGGATTCCCTTGCTTTCTCCTCTCTCTGCAGATACAAAGCTATAGGAAGATGAATAGATGAATTCTTTCCCCTTCCACCCACACTCCAAAGCCTCCTAAATATTGAGTGTGTGTGGGGAGGGGCTGCTAGTCTATCCTTCACAGCACCTCTACAAATCATACTAGAGTGTGTGTGCTTGTTTTTTTAATGAGTATTTGTGATAATCAGAAATTGATGCTTATGTCTCATCTGCCCAACAAGGTCTGCCACAGATTTAGATATAGTTCAGTGCTACCGACTTGATGCTTCAATATACCAGCCTTCTTGGTCTTACTTCCATGCTTTATCCTCAATATGCTGAAAATGTGCTGAGTACTTTGTTGCCTTCTATAAGCTTTATTACGAACCCACTGTACTTACCAAAACTTCTCCGTATTGTGATGTCTTTCTTTCCTGTGGTATCAGTATACTCTGTTGGGCTCAGTATGCCAAACTCTGCATTCTACCTGCACAGGAGGTAACCAACTTGTATGTTAGTACAGGGCAGAATGAGATCCTTCAGCATGTCGTATGCAGTTCTGTCAGATCTTCATGTGTGGCTTTCAGTGCTTGTTTCAGCATGCACCTCTTGCCATAAAGCGAATACAGCTGCAGGCTGCTCAAAGTTTAGACACAGGCGTATTCTGTTTCTAAAAAGGTGTAGCAAGTGGCAAGGAATGGTAATGTCAAAGCTACCAAAGACTTGACTGTTAAAGTGGCCAGAGAGGTGCAGCACCCTAAGAGCATTTGCCAATCAAAGCCTTGTTCTCCGATCCCCTTACCCCCAGAGAGCCAGCCCAGTGGTGGTTAGTATACTTGTTCTCATTCTCTCTGCAGACCACTTTGAAAGAGAGATTCACTCATGGACACGCCTGCCTTCCAGACATCCCAACCCCACACTTTGGCAGCTGGCTTTAAAAATATCACTATATTTGTTTGCCATGAAGAAAGGCTCAAAGACAACTTAGTTGAATACGTGTGGAGTGTACTCTCAGATTTCATGTGAGGGAGACCTCTTTCCATCACTGTCACTTCATTTGTTCCCGTGTGATATGCTCTTAATGGTTAACTCACAAGATATAAGTGCAAACTTGTTAGAATAAAAGCAGGAGCTCAAAGGGTTTAGAAAATATATCTCAGCAATGGATCCAGGTTGATGGGATAGTTGTGACCTTTATTTCTAACCCTGGCAAGTGCAGAAGATCACATTTAAGGAAGGAAAATCAAATTTAAGAAAGCATGTGTGCATAAAGAAATATCCATCTGCATGCTACGAATGCTTGTGACGCACAAAGTAGACTCTGTGGACTGCTCTGTCTCAATCACTGTGTCTTGCCCTCCCCTGGGAGGAATTCCTCTGTTAAAATATTGTATTAATACATAAACTAAACCACATTTTAGTAACCCGAAGGCTGACACCAACCAATAAAAATAATTGATAGCTAAAGCTGCTGTTATGTCTGTCATCATCCAACACAGCATCTCTGAGAAACTTGACCGGGGTTTTTTAAATTATGCATTTACACAATCCATAGATGGAAAAAATTCAGTGGATAAAAACTAGCTCCATGGGACTTCCCTCTGCAAACACTGTCCTACTTCACAGGATAAATATGCTAACTACTGAGGGACATTTTGTAGTAATGGAAGCTATTCAAGTACCTAAAATAAACATTATGGTCTGCAGCTATACATGAATTTGGGCTGCAATCCTATCAGATCTCGCAAGTAGCAAGAGTCAGGCCTGGTTAGTGTGTGAGTGTAAGCCATTTGTGGGAAAACCCAGGTTGCTTTAGGTCCACCAGTAAAGGTGCTGTTCCCTCTTAAGCCATGTCCTACCACATCTTTACCATGTTGCTAAGACATTGAATATGGACAAAGTTGCACCAGTTTAACTATAGATATAATTTTAAAATAGATTTAGTTAAATTAGTTCCATCAAGAACAGATTTTTTTTTCAGGATTTATGAGAGGGATAATCTAGAATAAAATAAGGTGTGAATGTAAAGAAGTTAATCAGGAATAGCTAACTTGCATGTGTGACTACTCTTATTCTGGAGTAAGACTACCTGATTCCAAATTAGCTTAATCCAATTCAGATAAACAAATTTGTAATCAGGAATTCCTATTCCAGAATAAGAATGCCCACATGTGGAATTAATCAGTAATAGAGATTTCAGGAATAACATCTTGTGTGGACAAAATCTAAATCTGGTTTATTGACTTGTTTTAATTTAATTAATTGTCCAAGTAAGATTAATAAACTTTAAATTGTCTTGAATTGTGCCAAAATTGTTTTTTGTATCAGTTTTGTTAAATTGGTTTGTTTGTTTTTAAAAATTAAACCTGTACAAAGAGGAAGTTTGTTGCTGGAGATGTTGTCCTTTCAGCTTACCCAAAAAGCTCCCTTATGGTGAAAGACTTCAGCAGTGGGTGCAAAGTCTGGAGCCTTGGGCCTGGGAGACACCATGACAAAAGGCACTGGATGAGGCCGGCGTGGATATGAATTAGGGATGTTAGCGAATAATCGACTAGCCAGATAACTGCAATTTAACATCCTTAATATGAATCAACACAAAGGATAGTTGAGCAGTTCCTGATGGAAATAAAGGGACATGAGGATAGACCTGGAGTTCTGAGGTAAAGGTAATGTACTTTCCAGTCAATAGAATATTGGTTTAGAATAAGTCTTCAGCAGCCACTGGCTCCCCTACATGATACTGACGCTGACACAGTCTGGGTAAGAAAAGGTCTGAAACAAAGGAGCTATATATGTTTGTGCTGTGCATGCATATTAATGCTGCTTGTTCACTTCCAGATGAAACTTGGACTTTCCTGAAGGGTGTTCCTGTGTATTTTGCGAATGAACATCCCTGTTACCCTCAGCCTTCCTGAGATGGCAAGTCCGGCAGTCAGCCCAGACTCTTCTTCCCACGAGGCTCTTTCTTCTGTCAACTCTGCACCAGCCTGCTCCCCCAACTCCGATTCAGAGAACCTAAGCCCAGATGAGCTGGAACTGTTGGCAAAGCTGGAGGAGCAGAACAGGTGAGGAAAGCTTAACACTCTAGTGTGTTCTTGTTGCTGAGGAGGCTAAGGCCAATGGGAGCTAACTTACAATCCAAGGAGTCTGTGTGTGCCATAGTGTACAATGTGTCATCCCCTGTATCTCAACGGTAGTGTGAAACCACCAAAGAAAAGTACTGCTGAAGTGCTCCAGCAATGTGTGTCAGCCCCGACCTGGAGGGATTGCCTTTTCAGGTGAAGAGAGCTTGACCTGTAAGACCCATATAAACCTTAATCTCACTCCTGACTATCAGCAAGACATCAGTTGTAATGGACACAGTCTTGTGCTATTGTCAAGTATATGCAAGATTCCCTTCCACCCACCAACAGATCACTTTTCACTTCCGAAATCCCCCTGCAGCCAGAATATAAATGGTAGTAACCAAGAGTTTTTACTAAACTGGGTCACTTCTGCTTCAGTGATCTGGAGCTTGAAAGGCACCATATGTCTTGGCCAGTCACTTGAGTTACTCTGTCCAGCTGATCTTGTTCTGTCTGATGTTTCATCTATTTTGAGATGACTACCACTTGCTCTATAGTAGGTATAGTTCCTGTTGGGTAGCTGTTTACAGAAAACTTCTACCTAACACAGTGTGTAGAGTCCACAGTAACATACCAATTGTCTGGTCTACAAGACTGGGCCTTGGTCATCTGAAAAGATAAAGGCAATGACAATCTATTTCTTGATTAAATTAATATCTTCTTCATCTGCAGCTTTTGTAGGAATGATTCCCCGTTGGCTTTTTGTTATTTTTAGAGTACAAGTGAACATGTTGTCTTTAACATCTGACCCAAACACATGAAGCCTGGAGGCTGGGAGTGTAAAGAGCCTTGCACAGCTAAAGTTTGCAAAACACATGGATAAAGGAAGGCACCAGTTTCCCTACAAGACATGGGTGTTTCCACAGCTTGTTCTGTTTTTAGAGTGGAGATTCTGGTGTTTACCCTCCTGACAATTTAGCTCATGGAAGGCTGGAAATTCTTTTGTCAACTACTCCCAAACATCCTGGGGCCTCGTTTCTGAACTGAATGCTGTCTTACCATGATCCATTGGTGGGTTGTGACCCACCATACAAGAAACGGAGTTTGAGGATCCATTGAAGAGGACTTATTTCCTTAAAGTGTCTGCAGAGGATCATTTGCAATAGCATCATGTGCTGCGTCTTATCCTGTGAAAAGATGGTCCAAATAATTCTTGCTTAAAAAAAAAAAAACCCTCATTGTGAGCTTAAGTGCAGTTTCCAAATTTTAAAACCTTTTATTGCCACAGATAAACTTGCCAAGTAGTTTGTTATCCTCTGCTCTGACTTGGCAAAAAGAATTTTCTGCAACAGGAGAGTCTGACCAGGTGCCCAGCAAATGTGAATCCCAGTATGTGCACTCAGTATGGACACAGTACATTGGCTCATTGGCCACATGGCCAGCCTGAGTTCCATTCTCACGCTTCTTCTCATTCTCCAGGTGAGATGATTCCTCTAGCGAGGTCTCTTCTGGACAGGTAAACCCATTCTGAGGGCACCAGAATTGCTTTGAGGAAATTCTATGGCCTGAGTTTTACAGGAAGTTGGAGATGATCATAATGGTCCCTTTTGGCTTTGGAAATTTGTCTGACTTTGCATAGTTTTGACCATATAAATGCCATTTTCCATCCTTTTACAATGAATGGGAGTGGATGCTAATCACCTCCCTATGGGAGGGGAGGGACTCTGTCAAACAATTCTATTTCTGATTCTCCATCTCTAAAGAATCCAAGCTCCCTAAACAGAAGCTTCTCATAGCTCTCTTTCCTGTGGAAGGATGCTGCTGGAATTGATTTCTAGTAGCAGGGTGATGTCTGCGGGATGCAGTTTGTAGTAAGGTGGGGGAGCAATTACACAGTGTGAGGAAGAGGATGGAAGGTACTGACCTTGTTAGGTACCGATTATCGTAAGCATCCGGTGAAAGGCCAGCGGAGGAAGGCAATCCCCGCCCCTTCCGCCCGAGGCTTCTGGGCCACGTGGAGAGCCACGGCTGCCATACTGCGGGCCCGGCCCGGCTCTCCGTGGCGGCCAGGGGAAGCCAGCTCTGTCCCTCCCTGGCAGCTGCGTCTCATTGTTCCCAGGCAACTGTGCTGCTGAGCTGGGCTGCCTTCCCCAACAGGTGGCCAGACAGAGCCAGGCTGCTGTGTCAAAGCCCTAGCCTTCCCCGCTGATGGCCCCAGCCTTAGGTGGTTGGTCATGTAGGCAATTTTGGGAAGGCTCTGCTTTCCCTTGCCTACATTACTGACCCCCCCATGCCAATTATCCTGTTTCCTCAGACTTTCCTTTTCCTGTTCCTTGGCAGTCAGTCAGTCCAGAATTTGATTACATTGAATCAAGAAAGGGCCAAATTTTGCCAGCTGAACTTGAAAGCAGAAAAGTGCAGCTGTTGGTAGGGTAAATTGATATTCAGAAAGGCACTAGATTCAATACCATTTCCCATGTTTTAGGATGGCCCCTGAAACAGCACTGAAACTGCCTCTGCTCTGCTTATCTCTGTGTCCCACTCAGCCCACTCAGCCCCATATTGTATCACCTTCTTTTCATCAGGAAGATGACTTTTCTTAAAGTGATGTTGAGAATTTCTGGAAAGGGGAGACTCCTTTTCAGTTCATTGCTGAGTTTAATACTCTGTTAAAAGTAACTATTAGTCTCAGATCAGGAAGTCACTCTGCAGGGCTCTAGCTAGCTGTTCTCCTGATAACAAAAGCCACTTTCATTGCCCATTTCCGCCCCAATAGGCATCTAACTGTATAATTCAGTTGTAGATTTCCTTCCCGCTCTGAAGGGGTGCACCTGGGTCTCCCTGGGCACATCCGATTTCTAAGTTGCTGAATGTTTAAGAGGAAACAAGTGCAGCTGGAAGCTCTCTTGTCTGAGAAGAGCAAAATGTAGAATTCTGTTAAGGGTCCGGCAGCTTTGAACCAAGATATATTTAGATAAAATAGAAAGCAGAGGTCCTAAAGCTTGTGGTGGCTGAAAATCAGTGGTACTCCTAGCAAGAGCGGGGGTGATACCTCTGTTCTGGTCATGTTACAAATTGAGTTACTGCATCTTGTGTGTCTAAAACTTCCTGTGCAGTTTAATTTGTAGCTCCTCTTTGGGCTTGTCTAAACAGGCAGGTTACTGTGCTGTAACTTTCTCACTCAGGGGTGTGAAAAACACAAACGCACACTCCCAAATACAGCAAGTTACAGAGCTGTAAAGTACCAATGTAGGTGATGCTACAGTGCTGAGAGCCACACCCTGCACAGTTAGCTGCTACTCTTGTGGGGATGGCTTACCAAGAATGCTGGGAGAGCTGTCTCCCAGTGTTCTTGCCATGATCACACTGCAGTGGCCCGCACTTTACATTTTGTTAGTGCGGACAAAACCTGTTTCCTGTCCTAAACTGTGGCACAGTGGTATTGTGTGCTGTGTCCCATTCCAGAGGTGGTAGCATTCACTGAAAGATGTACAGCTTTCTTGTTGCTTTGCCTTTTAATTTCAGAAGGGTGGATGAGGTTAGAAAACCAACTTCTGTTGGTGAGAGAGACATGCTTTCCAGCTTACACGGAGCTCTTCTCAAGGTCTGAGAAATGTACTCACAGCTAAATGCAAGGTGGAACAGATTGTCTAGCATAAGCAGTTAGCACATTTCAAGAGACCATTCAAAGTGAAGTGGCCTGTAAACATCTCTGGAGGGTAGGAGGGGTTGGTGGGTTATAAATGGTTGTAATAAATCATAATTCAGTGTCCTTTCAATCTGTGATCTTTAGTGTCTAGGAAAGTTATGATTTTGTTTAAATTTCCCAGACCTGAAGAAGAGCTCTGTGTAAGCTTAAAAGCTTTTGTCTCTCGCCAATACAGGTATTCCAATAAAAGACATCTCACCCACTGTATCTCTCTGAAATCCTGAGACCAATGTCGCTGCAATGATACTACATACAGTTTCTTTATAAAGCACTTTGGAATCGTGAATACATGGCTAGAATTTTAACTGATTTAAATTGCCCTATTTTGGTTTACTTCAGTAGAGCCATGCTGATTTACACACACAGCCTGCAATTACTTTAATGGTCACATTTAGGTGGCATCATGAGGGAATTGTAATTTAGTACTGCAGTAGCCCCAACTAGGGCTGTGGTCCAATTGTTAGAGCCCTGCAAATCTGCGGATATCCACAAGTATCCACATCCGTGGATATAATTGTGATAGACGTGGCTCATTTCTGTGGATACAGATGTGAATACAAATTTTAAATCCATGCAGGGCTCTACCAATTGTGCTAAGTGACACAGACAGAGTGAAAAGGACTGTGAATCTTGTTCTAATTTGATTCTTGCTAATACCTCCTATGCAAGGTCTCGATACTTCTTCAGTTATCATAATACCTTGTAGTCAGGTTGTCACTTTCTGAATCATTCACTTTTTAGCCTGATACCTTCTAGTTTGGTCTTGCCTAAAGGCAATTGTTTTTTTACCTTTTTAAATTTTATCAGAATTCCTCCAGGCCGGGGCATGAGTTCCACAAACGGACGAGAAATAAAGTCCCGGAAGAGCTTGGAATGTGCACTGATCACCTCCAGGCTTTTGTTTTCCTAGGCAATGAAATGCAAAGGCCCCTGGCATTAGGGTAGTGAGATCAAGTACCCAGGAATAAGTGAACGTATCTGTATTGTACATAGGCTGCTCTCAGTTATTCTTTAGTTTGTGTTCTAACAAGAAACATGTTAACGTATTACAATTTACATTTAACGTGTCTATTCTGAATACTCCTCTTACTTTGGCTAGTGGGGAGCGCTGTGAAACCGGATTATGAAAGTGATTTGCCAAACATGGAGTTCGGGTTGCCTTTTAATTTTGAGTCTGTTTAAAGGCTTGTATCTTCGTTGAAACAGAAGCCAAGGGTTAGAAAAGAGCTTACATTGGAAATGGCTAGATCCTAATATCCTTTCATAGGAGCACAGAAGGTTTGTCCTGGTATAAATTCCCTCTCAAAAAGCCATATGGCGAATCTAGTTAAACTTGGTTCTTATGAGAGCCCCTGACAAAGAATGTCCACGTTCCATCATGGAATCTTTGAGTCTGAATCACTTCCTGAAACACACAGACTTGAACTCTTGCTATTAAAAGTAATGTAGCAACACATTAAACTCTCCCTTCTGTTGCTGCCTTCAGTGCAAAGGTTGGTAGCTTCAATAGCCCATCTTTCTGCAGAGGAGCTTTCTCTTTGTATGAGGAGCGTTGACTCTCACATGTGATGTAGAGAACCGAGGGTGCAGGCTTGCACTGATGGTCTTGCTATATGGCTTGGATGGTTGCTTGGTTGTTGCCTTTGTGGCTTTGCTTTGTGGAATCTGGGAAGAGGTGGCAGTAGCTCTGGTCTCACAATGCTGCTGGCATCTCATTCAGGCTGCTGGAAGCAGATTCCAAGTCCATGCGCTCCATGAATGGCTCCCGCAGGAACAGTGGCTCCTCCTTAGTCTCCAGCTCCTCAGCCTCCTCCAACTTGAGCCACCTTGAGGAAGATACCTGGATCCTGTGGGGGAGGATCGTCAATGAATGGGACGAATGGCGGAAAAAGAAAGAGAAACTGCTGAAGGTGAGGAAGGGGGGCAGGTTAGTGAGAAATTGGGACATGGTTAGCACAGATTCCACCTCTTCCCTCCTCTCCCACATCCTCATTCCCAGCAATACCTGGGATCTTTTTCAGGCTCAAAGGCAGTTTGATTTGTAACCCTGTCCTAGGACTTGCCAAAGACATTCTTCCACTACTCACTCCCACATCTATCCATCTCGGCCACAAGGGGGAGGGGATGGGCCCTCTTCAGGGCCCTTTGCAGCATCCCTACCCCTTGCCCGCCAGCACATCTGCATAAGCTCGCGCAGAGTATTGAATCTCACTCACCCATTGTGGCACAGAGAGGCTGTATAAAACTCCAGGATTGTGGAACATTCTCCCCTGCTGACTCATGACCACTTTGCATTGCTTCTCACCAGGAGCTCATACGGAAAGGAATCCCGCACCACTTCCGAGCCATAGTATGGCAGCTTCTGTGCAGTGCCACAGACATGCCTGTCAAGAACCAGTATTCAGAGCTGCTGAAGATGTCTTCCCCCTGCGAGAAGCTGATCCGGAGGGACATAGCCCGCACATACCCTGAGCATGAGTTCTTCAAGGGCCAGGATAGCCTAGGCCAAGAGGTCCTTTTCAATGTCATGAAGGTAACAAGGAGCCACCTGTAATGGTCACAGTGGAGGGCAGCATCTAGCATATGGGCAGATGGTGTAGAGAGCCGCTGTAGCACATGATGCAGCACTGCACTCTCAAAGTGGGGTTACAGTTAGAAAAGTGACTTGATGGAAGCTACACGAGTTCCATTTCAGTATCTTGAATGCCAGGGCTGTGACATTGAGCTGGGAAGTAGAGTGAAACCACAAACCCTGTAAGAAGCAAGTCTTAGTGGGAAGTAGGCTGAAGAGTTTGTGCCTGCCTCAGGTTAAGGCGTGGTCCATCTGATTTCACTCATTCTTAGAACAGGAGGGAGCTATTAATAATCTTTAGCAAAGCACGCTGGGAGTCAAAGGCAGCTGGGCACTAAATACTGCAGGTACTTCCTAGTCAGTTGGAGGGAGAGTCAGCTCTAGAGAAAATGCTGCTTGCTAAGGCAATGGTATACAAATAGCACCAGGCAGGGGATGCTGTGTGAAGGATGTGGGAAGATTAAATCTGTGGGTATGTACAGAACAAGGGTTTGGAGAAGTTCTCTTGCATGACGAAGCCTGTATTGACTGTGTATCAATAATGTTGTGGTATTTGGGGGTGCCAATACTTCAAGGGGACTGGGCTACAGAATGTTTTCCAAAGAGTATTCTCCATCTGTCTTCCTCATCACTTTCAGCATCCTCACCCATCAGCGAGAAACTGGTGACTTCAGCCAGGGAAGTTTTTTCCTCCCACCCCGCTACCCTCCCTACTGATGATGTATGACCCTGTGAGGAAGTCTAGTGTCCAGCTGGCTCTGCTGTAACTTTGTAACTTGTCAGTTTCATCTGACTTAGGGAGATGGTGTAAGAAGAGACCATGTATATCCAGTTCTTCTAGCTGTGAAGGCATATTAAATGAAAACACCCTGTCGACCTCAAGTCGCTGTGGCATATTTTTCCCTTAGGATTGACTGTTTTGCCTGGTAAAGACTCTGTATGAAAGAAACATTCAGATAAGGAAAATAGACCTAGAAAGTGGTGGCTAGGGAAGCACCTGAAACATTTCTCAGGCAATTAAAGGCAATTCCCTTTAATATGTTTCTCCTTGCAGTCTTGGGCCTTTGTCTCAGGCTGGGTGTCAGTTCTTATCTCTTGTTGCATAATACAGTGGCTACAGAAATGTTAATAAACGCAATGCTTGAAATAAGGCAGTTGTGATCTGTGATGCAAATTCTGTTTCTTATTGGACCCTGTTTGATATAGATAGTTAATACAGCTTTGGGGTATTTAAAGCATGATGTTTGCTGGCTGCACGCTCTGAGCTCAAGAGAACACTTGTAGGCATAATTTCATCTGGGATACTTTTCTCTTCATGTGTGTGGGCTACAGAGGAATATTAACACATTTCTGGGTCCTAAAAAGAGTTCTTGCCTCTGGCCTCCCGCCCGTGGCCATTGGTTTTGTTGCCTTACTCCTCGCCTTTTTGCTCTCTTCTAACTAATTATCATTTGTGTGTCTGTAGCTCCCCTGCAGGGCTCTAGAGACCGTAACTCTGCCTGCATCACACTCAAGTGCTCTTCTTTCAGGCTTATTCCCTAGTGGACCGAGAGGTTGGATATTGTCAGGGCAGCGCGTTCATCGTGGGATTGCTGCTAATGCAGGTTGGTGCCAATGGAGATCATGCTGAGTGAGATTATGCAGCATCTGACCCATCAAAACTGCTAGCCCAGAGCTTTTTCCAGTGCAATTAATGGCTGTGGAAATGCCACAGGATCTTTAACTTCCCCCAAAGACTTGGCAGAAGGGACTTGGTTTAATGGCTCACCTGAAGGTCCCCTGCCACTTACTGCACTGTCAGTACAAATGCAAACCCTGGGATGAGAGTTAGTGACCTTCTGGACTGTGAATGCAGCCAACTTGAGCTGTGCCGAGTCATTTCTACTTCTCTGCCATTTCTGAAAAGTGTCTTCTCTAGTGCCAGAGAGCCTCTTTTTTAGGGAACAGGAATTTTCTTTTGACACACAAACCTGAGAGTAAAAGATGGCACTCTTCCTGCATCTGTTTAACAAGGCAAAGCCTGTTTCAAAGCCAAAATCTACCACCTCACCCTGTGAAGCACACTCCAGGGAAGGTTTTAAACACTAAAAGCTAGGTACTTGTCTTGTTATGAAGCAGTGCTAGAAATGCCTCTCAAACACTTCACAGGTGAATCAACATGCTCTGGTTGGGAATTTAGATGCTTCCTCCCATAATAAGCAAGCCTCAGATGTTGTGAATTTTCCTTTGTTTCCTCCTTACCTGTTTTGACCCTTATCTCACACCAATGAACCCTAAAATCAGGAATGAAAGAAGCGTCATTGGGCCTCCCCTTCACCTTTGTAGACCCTCTATGGATCAGGCTAATCTGTTTGTAACGTGGCGTATATAGATGGTATGCTATGTACAAATGACATATAAAGTCAATGTAAACCTACTGGGGAAGAGTGTCCAGCATGGCAGAGTCCTACTCATCCATTTGCATGCTTAAATTCTCCACTGGGAATGCATTTCATGTAAGCAGTGGCTGGCCCCATGGAAGCAGCAGGAAAAATGCTTGATCACTGGCCAGAAGTGTCAGGAATCCAATCCGAATGGAAAGCATTGTTCTGCTCCATCTCTTGTAACTAGTGTTTAGTGTTTGTCTCAGCTACTTTAGAGCATAGTTCTGAGTCAGTTTCATGCTGGGCTCCATTGAGAGACTAATGTGGGATATGTCTCGGTTTGAACCTGCAGATGCCCGAGGAAGAGGCTTTCTGTGTGTTTGTGCGGCTGATGCAGGAGTACCGATTACGAGAGCTATTCAAACCCAGTATGGCCGAGCTAGGCCTCTGCATCTACCAGTTTGAATATATGCTGCAGGTAAGTACAATGAGGAACCCAGGATTACAGTAGCTCAGACAATGAGGCCATATGAGGGTATTAGCAGGTTAACTGGGGAACTGGCCAGTGGTTTCTTTGTGCACACGATGGTCTGTGACTCTAGGCTAGAGAAGCCTGGATTCTTTCCAGATTCCCCACAGAATGTCGGAGAAGAGTAGAACCTAAATGAGCTAGTTGCCTTTGGGAGCGACTAATGGAATTGGTTCTTGCAGTGGAGTCCTTGTCTCTGGTAGTTCAGTGCTCCCTCTGGCTAAGAGATTCCCATACCTCAGAAGGGATGGTGTGCAACCTAGAGGCTGTAATGATCAGCAATAGTCACATGTCTGCTCTTTCTCTCTCCTATGCAGGAGCAGCTGCCTGAGCTGAACATCCACTTTCGTTCCCAGAGTTTTCTCACTTCCATGTACTCATCATCCTGGTTTCTCACCCTCTTCCTCACGACCTTCCCTCTGTCGGTGGCTACCCGAGTGTTTGACATCTTCATGTATGAGGTGAAGCATTTTGTGCCGGGAGGACTGGGGGCATGAGCATGAGCTTACAGGGATTTCTGATATGAAGGGGGAGCAGCTGCTTTTCTGAAGGCAGGATCAAACACAACAATGCCAATGTCTGGGAAAAATTAATTGTGAACAAGCTAAGTCGTTTAAAACCAGCCACAGCTGCATTTTCTGCCTGAATAGAAGAAGCTTGTTAAATCTTGTCAGGCTTACTTGTAAGATCAGAAAGGCGTTTCCCCTCTACACAGTGCTTCAAGTGTTTCGAACTGTATGTCCTCATTCTCTCTCTTTCAGTGACACTGAGCACCCCACACTCCCATTGACTCTCTTGTTCTGGGGTGACTAGATGAGACTCTGCAAAGCTGTAGTGATTAGCCCTAATAGACTAGCAAGCTTAGTGGCAGAAGCCCTGCTCTGCACTTCACCCCTCCCCACAGAGTCTGGCCCTATTGTGGCAGTGCCCTTGGGCCATATGTGTGTGGCTAGCTGTAGTGTGTGTAAATTGGAGCACTTCCTATGGGAGCTGTGGCCAAACTGCAGCCCAAGGAGTTCTGGGGATATGAGTCAGCCTTTGTGAGCCAAGGGGCATGGCTGACCAGACCTGCACTCAGGATGAGGCGTTTGTATAGGCCAGGGGTGGGCAAAAGGGCCTCTGAGGGTCAATTAGGGTCTGGGGGCGGGGGAGCACCCTAAGCCATCTCCGCTCTGTCCCTGCCCTGCCATGTGCTCCTCGCAGGGTGGGAGGAGGCTTCCCATGCTTCCCCACCTCCAGGCTCTAATTGGCATGGGGGTGGGGTAGCATGCCAAGCCTCTTCCAGGACATGGGTGCCTAGTGGGAAGGGGGGGGGCAAAGAAGCTCCCCCACCCTCAGACTAATTATTGCCCACCCCTGGTATAGGCTCATCTCCCACTAGTTAGTTGTTGACCTTTCCTGCCAGGCTCAGATTGCCTTTAGGGACCATGGCCCGAGTTTGGGTTCCCCACCCGGGATGTGAAATGCAAGCTTTAACCTGTAGTTGATCCGAGGAAATTGACAGTTTTACCCAGTGAGGTTTTTGGGTGGCTTCACTGGGAAAAGGTGAACAACTTTTCCTTTCTTAGACCCATTAGAAATTCCGGGTCTAATTCTCAGTTATGTTGAAGGCCCCTTTCTGGGGCTCTGGCAGTGAAGTTCCTGTGCTGTTCTTGCTCTGGTAAAGGGAGCTTGGTGTGGGCATAAATTACATTTACTTTAAGGCTCTTTTCCTTGCAGGAGTGATGTCTGGGCTTAGGTGTGAAGGGGAATCAAGCTCTGGGTGTGTTTCCCTGCCCCTGAGATGCGAGAAGAACAGAGCTTAGGCACCTGATTTTCATTGCACTCTCAAATGCCACGTGAGCCTTGTGTCCGGGCCTGAACCTTCTCTGTGCTTTGCCATAGGGGCTGGAGATCATCTTCCGTGTGGGGATGGCCCTCCTGCAGTTCAACCAGGCGGAGCTGATGCAGCTGGATATGGAGGGGATGTCGCAGGTCAGAAAAGCTCTGCATTGCACTCAGACTGCCCTCTTGGCCAGCCATGCAGTTGTCTTAGAAAAAGCTCCATAATCCTGTTGAACTGGCCATGCTCAGTGTGTAAATGGAAGCTGCCCAATCTAACACTCAAGACTGGCCCACTTCTTCGTGGCTGGCCCAAGCTTGTGGTGGGGCACTGCTCTGTGTATCACTGGTATGCGGCACCCTGACATGCTTCTGAAACTCAGTGGGCCACAAGTCACCATCTAGCCCAGACCCTGAATCCAAATCTCTGTGAAATGTGAGTTCAGGCAGTTTCCATTTTCCTCAGGCACAGTTTCAAAGGGGAGATGTGAAAGACTCCCCAATAGATATTCTCTCTCCAGCCAGTGAAGTACTGTTGCCTGCAATGCTACAGCTTACCCCAGCAGGATCATGTACATGGTTAATCTTACAGCCCCGTCCGTACCTGTGGCTCTTGTTCTGCTTAGATGACAGATGATGCAGTTCCAGCATCTTGGCTGCGTAGGACCCACTGCTGAGACCATGCAGTTGGTGGGAAGGGGGAAGAGAACAATGGCATGGCAAGAAAATGCATTACTGTGTGAAATACAATTGGGCTTTGTGAATCTGGCCCATCAGCAGTTACAGTTCTCACTCACTGTGCTGTCGCTGTCATGCACTAGACAGAAAGTGAAGAAGTCCTTGCAGGCTTGCTGAGGTTGCAGAGTGATTTTCCTTTCAGTTCCCCTACAGATGCTGGGCACTGTGAGACATAGCTTTCAGCTTTCCCGTTGAATTTGAGATGTCCTGAGGCCAGACACATGAACGCCCTTTGTGTTTGGAGCTGACAGCATTGGATAAGCTCCTGTGTCTGCTTTGTGCAGAGCACAGATCTTTCCTGTCCATGCCTCAGTTTCCCCTCACTCGCCCTTTTGGTGTTAAGATTTGAGGCTAAGAGCTATAAAAGTGGTGCATTGTTCCTGCTGCCCTGTCAGCAGGAGCCTGTCCTTGATCCCGGGCCACAAATGGAAGTAGTAAAGAGGGGTGTAATCCCCTCCAGTATTCCTAGAAATAGCTTCCTGTTTTTATTTCCTCCTCTCCTCCCCCACTGACTCCAGCTATCCAGCTTCTTCACATGCAGCTCTGCTCCCCACACTTCTCTCTGGCTGCTGGAGCTTTGGAAACTTCCCAGATACTGAACCTACCCAAGTGCTGCCCAGGAAGTCCCACATTCCTCAGATGCACTTGAAACGCCCAGGTCTGACACACCAATGAACTAGCAGGAAGTAAGAGGCTTCCAGTGATTGCTCAAGGGCGTCAGAAACCACTAGAGGCCAGATAGCAAGGAAGGCAAGTTGCTGAGCTGTCTGCTGTGACATGAGTATTGAATGCAGAGGATGGGAGGAGGTTTGGGAGAGGAGGTAGGGCTTATTAGAGTGCTTAATAGGGGCTCAGTGAAATGCCCTCTGTTCCTTCCCACAGTATTTCCAGAAGGTGATTCCTCATCAGTTCGAGAGCTGCCCTGACAAGCTGATCCTGAAGGCATATCAGGTCAAATACAATCCCAAGAAAATGAAGAGGTAAGTTCACTCCCCACCCTGTGAAATGCCCCAGACAGGCGACTGGCAGAGAAACCCTTCCTGAGCCATGCTGCCTTGAGGATCCTGGGCGAGAGTTAAGCAGGAGGACAGGGAATGGAATGGAATGGAATGGAATGGGAGCACGCATTCCTCTCTTGAAGGGCAGAAGCCTGCATTTCAGATCTCTTAAGCAGGGATTGTGTATGAAGAAGGGTCCAGGAGATAAAGATCAGGCAAAACTGGCCTATTTCAACTTTCCTTGTTGCTCAGTTAAGGGATTCCCTGCCCTTCCAGTAGCCTACCTAGTGTCCTTTAAACAGACTGGATCGTCCCAGTACTGTATAGTGAGCAAAACTGTCCCTTCCCCCAAAAGATGGGCCAGAAAGGAGAATCCCTTGAGAGCACAAAGTACTGAGACACAGATTATGCAATAGCAGAACCATGAAACCTAGCTAAATGGTTCAATCAGGGACAGGAAAGGATTGCTTGGAGAGGTGGGTTTAAGGCTGCAGTGCTCCAATGTGCCATCCTAGCTGCATATGGCCACTTGAGGCTTTTCTTGCAGCCACAGCCTCCTGGGAGGTCGCTTGTTTTTCTGTTCTGTTTAGGGCGAGTAAAGAAGAAACAACTGTACATCATTTTTATTACTGAGTCAGAAAACAAATCTTGTGTAAACAAATTGCAGAGACTTGGGCGTGTATATATGCAGATTTATTTGTGTTTTTCCTAAAGTTAATGAAGGGTTTTAGGGAAAATGATCCGAGCAACCACCTATTAAGAATTGGTGGCTGCACTCTGAGACCACCAAAACCGCACTGTTAACCCCTGGCTTAAGGAATGCCATTGGGGATGCTCATAGGCAAAAATGCGCTCGGTTCCTCTTGTGCTGCTGCTCACTTCTCCCTACGAATCCTGAGTCTTAGCTGTGGCCGCCCACTGTGCTATTCATCAGCTGAGCCAGATGCCACATTCTGTGGGATTGTGGCTCCAATTGAGGAACAAGCAATAGGAGCTGAGGGCCAGAGTGCATCAGTGATGGGTCTTTCAGTTGTTTGAGTTTGTAAGTGATGCACATGGGGGGCTGAGGCAGCGTGTGAGTTAAAATCGGTGTAAGCGAAGCTCCCAATCCAGAATCATTAATTTCCCCATCAAGCTTTAGTATGTGTGGCCTCTTTCTGCTTGGGCCTCAGCACAGCGTGCAAGGTACTCAGCCTAGATTGTTTGCTCCTGGTCCCTGCAGGGGTGAACCTGAGCGCTGGGGTGGGGGTGGGTGATAAAGCAGGTTTGATCCAGTCTGGCTTGCATGTCTATCTCAGGCTGGAGAAGGAGTACGCTGCAATCAAAAACAAAGAGATGGAGGAGCAGATTGAGATCAAAGTAAGTCCGTCCTTTGCTCCGTGCCCTCCTTGCTGTATCCCAGCAGCACCTAGAGGGAAAGGTTATGGGAGCCGCCTGAGTTTAACTCTGAGAGCTCATCAGATCACTGCCTCTAATGCTGCTTATTGGTACTCCAACACCTTATTCAAAGCTAGGCCTGTTGGGTCAGAGGTTATAGATGCTCCCTTCTCCAATGTGGCCTTTCGCATGTGTGACACTAACTGCACTTGGCTACAGAAATTTCCCCAGCAACTTGAAGCAGATGCCCCCTTCATTTCTTGTGCAGTGGTACTGCATGCTGTTAAATAGCTGCCATGTTCCACCCCAGAGACAGCTGCACTTCAGAGGTGAGCAAAGTGATCCCTATATGTACCATCTGGGTTCCCAGGGAATGAAAGGCACTATGTAAATGTAAGAGATTACTGCTTCATTCTTGGGCTGAACTTGGAGCCTAACCCAAAGCAATGGCAAAGGGGATTTCTGCAACCCAGAATGTGGTCCCTCACTTGCTGTGATTTCAGTTATTTCCCAGTAGAGGGCAGACCCAGCCTATTTAAGGCCAGGTTTGCATACAGGAAGCTCCTGCTGATGTCTCACTTCTTCCTCTGCAGAGGCTCCGGACTGAGAACCGCCTCCTAAAGCAGAGGATCGAGACCCTGGAGAAGGTGAGGGGCGTGCCGGGCCGTGTGCGAATCCACCTCCTCCACTTCCAGACTAGCTTGGCTTCCAAAAATGAGGCATTGCACAGTCGCCTGGCCCAACTCACTATAAACGTGCCCAGGAAAGGCAACTGTTAGCTCAGGCCATGTAGCCTGCATCATACGCTCACAGCACTGCCTGGCATGTTGGTCTAATGCACTGTCAACAATAGTGATGGCTCTTCAAAGAAGGCTTTGGAGCCCAGTCAAGGAGCAAGGATTAGACTACTTTCAGGGTGACTATTAAAGTGATGCTTGTGTGTTTAAATGTCTTGTGATCTGGATAAGATACTAAAACACTAAATCTTACTTGCCAGGTCAGTGAAGTGATGCTTAGATTGTTTGGTTGTTTTGTTTTTTGAAAAAACTTCAATTGCAGAATAAAAAATATATGGAGTCCCAGTCCTGAAGCTATGCTGAGGTCACTTGTAAAAGAGTATCTCTGGAACTGAGCACAGTGCCTGATTTTCCCCCCCTCCCCTCCATGTGGCACTGATCACACCCATGTGTGGCTTTTAAAACTTACTTATCCAGGCCTGCAAGTGATTTGATTGCCCTGCCACTGGGTTTTGTACCTCTGCCTCTAATTCTGTCACTTTGCCTCATGCTGTACAATACTTCACACTATTTTGTTCTTGTGTTTAAAAAAAAAAAAAAAAAAAAAAAAGACCTTACAAAATGGATTTCAATAAAGCTAAAAAGGGAAACCTCTGGAACCAGAGAGAATCCCTGATTTACCCGGGGCTCCCTGGCTGCATGCATGACTGAGGTTTCATCTACTAACTGGTGTATATCACTGTCCTGCACGCTGGCACTGTGGACCTGGTCTTCCTAGGTCCTGAGCCCCTGCAGCTCCCATCCACCTCAGCAAGAAAAAGCCTCTGTAAAATCAGGCTCTCGATGCTAGGTCCTCTCTCTGACAGGACTGTATAGTATCTTTCCAGGTGGCATGTCCTTTGTCAAGGACTATGGCTGCCATGGATTTTTCCATTGCTCATTACTGCAATGTTGTAGGATGTCACTGAGAACATCTTCGAGGACTGCAGGCAGCATATGGCCCTGAAGCCTATGTCATAGCCGCTCTCTGTCTCTCTGGAACCTCAGGGCTCAGACCCAGCTAATAAGTGGCAGGTTTATTGCTGGCGAACACAACAAGCAGTTAGCCCTTGGTCAAGGGATATACTTGTTGGTCAAATTCCCATGCAGATTTGAGGTGGCTCCTGCCAGGCTGCCCTGTTGCAACAAAAAGTCTGGATTCTCCTGCCCTAATTGCTCTGGCATGGAAGATGTCTCTGCGTGGGTGCGTTTATCTCACTGGGCTCTGCTGGGTTCTTTCCTCCTGCTGCTTTAAGTCTCGCTGTCCTCTGTGCTTCTCCCTGTGATTGGAGCGCTTGTGCAATGACCTTGTTATTGTTGTATCTTTTTTTTTTTTTCTTTCCTTCTCCATCTTTCCTTCCCTGTCTGGATCTCCGCTAGGAGAGTGCTGCCTTGGCAGACAGACTGATCCAGGTACTGTAAATCCTTTATTTTCATCTCTCCTTTCTCGGTTTCACATTTCAATCCAGAAACAAAACCGCATCTACTATGTGTATGGGTCGCATTTGCTCCACTTCTCTTCATACGGGATCATAGCAGCACTCCCACGCCAGATCCAAAGAGCTGCAAGTAAAGCCTTCCATTATCACCAAGTTTGAGTCCCTTGATGGGGGATGGGACTTCTTAGCCACATATGCTAAAGAATTTGGGGCCAGTGCCTCAATTACTGTAAATCAGCAAAGCTTTGTTAAAATAAGGAGGCAGGTCCCCAGTGGTTGTAAATCAGCATAGTGCTGTTGACTCACAGCACTGCGCTTTCAGTTTCCACTGGCTGATGATCTGGCCTTTAGGGTTCAGGCAGACTAAAAGTTGTAGTTGAGACGCAAACTTTTTGAAATGTGTAACTAGGCCTTCCAGGAGGTAGGTACTCCAGCCAGTAAGCTGGATTCACTGCTTAAATCCAGCCCAGCTTGTTAAGAATTCCAGGCCTGCCTGCTCCATGACTGATGTGGAATAAACCGGTAGTTCTCAATTACGGGGCTATGAACAGGTTTCAGGGGGACACCAACCAGGGGCCAGCGTTAAACTTCCTGGGGCCCAGGTCAGAAAGCTGGAGCCTCACTGCATGGGACTGAAGTGGGAAGCCCTGAGCCCTGCCAACCGGGGCTGAACCCTGGTCATTGTAGTTTTGTAGGGACCTCTGTGGCATGAGGCCCAGACAGTTGCCTTGCTTGCTACTCCCTAACGCCAGCCCTGGTTTTATATGCAGGAAAACTGTTATTGTGGCACAGATGGGCTGCGGAGTTTTATAGAATGATGGGAGTGGCTCAGAAGGCAAAAAGCTAAGAACCCTTGATCTTATTTCCCACATTACTCCAGTACAAGGAGTCTAGTAACTCAAGCTGGATGCTGTGCAGACACATTGGAGTCAGCCCTGCCCCAAAGAGCTTGCAGCTTGGCTAAGCAAGGCAGCAAAGTGTGGGCAAAAAGTATCCTTGTTTTGCAGCTGGGAAACTAGGTGAAGTGATTTGTGCAGCCAGCATGAGGCTGGGGGCATTGACACTCAGGTTTCCTGATCCAAACCCCATTCTTGCTGCTTAACTGACACCATGCTGTAAAGGATTCATATGGGCAGTCTTTGGCTAAGCACGGAGTAGGGAAGAGAAAATAGTTCTTACAGCCCCCAACCTGGCCCCTTCACATCAGACAGGGGCCAAGGTGAGGTGTGAGTGGGGGGCACTACGAGCTATTGGCTGGAGGACTCTAGAAATGCCCGGGTGCTGAAAAGCACATTTAGGGACCCTTTAACTACTAGGGTACAAGGAGGGGAGTGGGAAGCACAGCCCGTGATCTCTTGCAGCAAACCTGACCAAAGTGGGTTCCTACTAGAACTGTGTTTCCTGTAGAACTTACCTCTGTACCTATGCTCCCGACACAGATTCAAGGTACCCTGTAGGGTGGGTGTTTCTGCCTCAGGTTGCCTCTGCATTGATTCGTGGTACACCCACACCTTGAATACTCCATGCAGATGTGGTCACCCTCTCTCAAAAAAACTTTGGGAAAAGGTGAAGAGAAGGGCAACAAAAACAATGGGGTGTATAGAACATCTGTCAGTCAGCCAGGGACTTCCCAGAATGGAAAAGAGACAAGAAACAGTGGATATGAGAGAGGTCTATAAATTCATGACCGCTGTAGAGAAAGCAAAGGAAGTATTATTTACACTTCATATCATGCGAACTAGGGATCACTACATGAAATTAATAGGTAGCAGGCTTAAAACAAACAAAAAAGTATTTCTTCACACAGTGCACAGTCAAGTCTGTGGCTTTTGCCAGAGGATGTTATGAAGGCCAAGTCTAGAAGTGGGTTCAGAAAAGAACAAATTCATGGAGGACTATTAGCCAAGATGAATAGGGACGGTGGCCATAGCCTCTGTTTGCCAGAAGCTGGGAATGGGCAAGAGGGGTGGACCACACTTGTTTGTTCATTCCCTCTGGCGCACCTGGCATTGGCCAATGTCAAAAGACTGGGCTGGATGGACCTTTAGTCTGAGTCGTGTGGCTCTTCCTATGGAAGGTGTGTTGACTCTTCGGTATGCAGTGTACAGCTGCCATCTGAGCAGCCTTTGCATGGCATTATTGCCCCTGTCCCACATGGAGATGCAATGTACCTTGTTTTACTATATCTCCTACGCAGCTCTAGTTAATAGCGGTCACTCAAGCACTGTCATGAAGAGACCTGCAGTGTTGGGCGATGAGGTTGGGGGCTGATTAACTTTGATATCCATCGCCCCTGACTCCAAGAACTAGAAGATAAGGACCCCAGGTGTACCTCACCCCAATCAAAACAAGGACAGAGTTTGAAATGCCCACCTCGCCATGGCTGTGATCCCCACCAGCAGTCACTCACTAGGATGAATACAGCCATTTGTGCAGGTTGAGTATGTCATCTCAGCCCCAGGCATGACAGTTTCCAAGGTACTTTAACTGAAGGGGTGATGTTAAACTAGCACAAGCCCCTGCAGACACTTAAACTAAGTAGATACATGTCAGGTGACACATTTAAGACAATTTCTTCCTGTTTTAAGCTATATTGACAAGTTTGGGTTGAGTTTTATCAGTGTAATGGGTTTGCACTGATGTAACTAAAGTGGTTTTAGTTAAACTGGTACAACCCTGAGGAAAATGTTCACATGTGCGGGCATTTCTCTTCAGGGAGCAGGGACAATGGTTTTGAGTTTGTCGTGCTGTTCTTTTATGTTCACTTTCATGTATAGAAGTTGCAAATGAAGCCAGAAAACAGTCATGGGACGGATAAGGAATAACTGGCCCTGTCTGACTTAAGGAAATTCACCTGCATGACATTACTTTGAAATAACAATGCGAGCGTCTACATGGCAATTCCATTGTAATAATTTCGAAATAACGGATGGCTTATTTTGAAATCTGTAAACCTCATTCCCCAAGGAATAACACTTAGCTATTTCGGAATAGTGGTAGTGTGGATGCTCCACTGCTGCTATTTTGAAATAGCTCCTCCCTGGTGCCTCATGGGGCTGTAAATCGAGGTAGCACATCCACCTTAGAGAAGCCTGCCTCAGACGAATTTTGAGGCTTCCCTGGAGTGTAGATGTGCTATTTCGAAATAAGCATGCTGTGTAGATCTACTCTATGGGTACGTCTAAACTACATGGCTCCATCGACGGAGCCATGTAGATTAGACAGATAGGCAAAGGCAAATGAAGCCGCAATTTAAATGAACGCGGCTTCGTTTAAATTTACATGGCTGCCGCGCTGAGCCGACAAACAGCTGATCAGCTGTTTGTCGGCTCAGCGCATCAGCCATGTAAATTTAAATGAAGCCACGATCATTTAAATCGCGGCTTCATTTGCCTTTGCCTATCTGTCTAATCTACATGGCTCCATCGAAGGCTGTGTCTAGACTACATAGTTCCAATGTGACTAAACTGCTGTAATTAAATCACTGCACACCTCTATTTTGCTGCAGTGCCACTTAATCTGGTACTTAACGCCCATGTTACTCTAATGCCATGTGTTATTACTAGTTGCATTGGTGCAGCTACGTTGATTTATTATTCGTATTATTGTAACACCTTGGCGCCCCAGTAATGGCTCCGACTCTCATTTTGCCAATTGCTGTACAAACACCCAATGGGACAATAGTCCCTGCCTCGGAGCTCCCCATGTAAGACAGTGGCCCCCAAACTTTTGAGGGTTGGGGTCCCTGCCTCCCTGTCCATGTGCCTCTTGAGTCAGGAGCAGGGCTGCAGCTCCAGGAGGGGGGAAAGGGACAGGGGCCTGAGGCTGCGGCTGGGGCCACAGTTGGGGGGTGAATCTGGAGTGAGAACTGCAGCCAGGGGCCCAGGCTGAAAGTGGGGCTGGGGTGGAGCCAGGGCTGGGTAATGCTCCATCTCTGCCTTTTGTGGGGGCTGGCCTAACGTGCCACACACCCCTGAATGTTCCTCTAATCTAAGAAAAGAGACAGCAGCTGACTGCAAGCCAACCAAAGCAGTGCAAAGAAAGGGTGCGACATGTTGGTCAGCCTGATAGGCAGTAGGTTTGTAGAACCCTGGCAGGGAGCTTTGAGGAGCTTTACGGAGAACTTTCCCCAAGCAAGGGGGGGGCACTGTGGGAGAGCACAAAGGGAGGCTGCCGTGTCCCACTGGGTTTTGGTTGCATAGCGACAGCCTCAGACAGGGCCCCATTCTCTTTTAGTCCAGCACCTCTACACTACTGGCTCTGCCTGCTTTGTGCTGCCAGAGCAGTGAACAGCAGAGATGGTCCAATAGCTCTTCTTAGGCAAGAACTCTTCCCTGCGGGGGTAGCACAGCCGTGGGGAGTCTGTCATGAGACCAGTGTGTCATCCTCGGCAGAGGTGGGGCATAGGGTCCTGGACTGTCAGATCATGAAAGTTTGGGTCTCGGCCAGAGGAAGAGAGAAGCCCCAGGGCAGGTAATTCCTCCTCTGCCTCATCCAGGTCATGCTCAGGAGTCTCCTCAATTGGAGATCAAAAAGTTGTCCCCTATGGCTTTCTGCACCTGGAGGCCCAGCTCTCAGGGCCACCCCCGTCAACTTGGCAAGCCCCAGCTCCTCACCCAGAGAAGAGGTTTAATCCTTCCTGCATGTCCCGCTCACAGTATCACAGAGCTGTGAGCAGCGGTTTGAACCAGGCAAAGGGGTGGGGGGCATGAGGGCTGGCATTGTTTGTAGGATTGGTGTGAGAACAGAGCTGTCGTCTCATTAGTACTAATATTTTATATTTACCTTCCAAAGCATTCCTTGCCCCAGCTGCAGACAGTACTTTGCAAATGCAGCCACCTCTGGGGTGAAGTAGCTAGTAGCCACGTAGGGGCGACGAGGGCAGATTTTAACAAAGACTGTCCCCTGAGATGGGACCCCATGTCTGCACCCTGGTGATGCAAGAGAGCCCAGTTGGCCTCAGAGAAACAGGGCTCAAGCAACCCTGTGGAGCTGAGAGTAGAGGCTTCAAGGAAACATACAGAGCTCATTCTCCCTGGGGCGCGCACTGCTGGCTCTCAGCACCGTTAGGGTGACTTTAACATTTAGATGGTCGTAGTACCTGGAACCAATCACATTGCTTTGTTGTGCTAGGCACTGCCCCCACACTCATGCAGAGTAAATGACCCCCACTGGCAGTGAGCTAGGGGGAGTACACACCCAGAAATGATCTCACAGAGTAAATGGCCCCATGCACATGCATACGCCAGCTTTCTGATCTGCGTTGGACGAGGCACTGGGCACGTGCATCCCCCACAGGGTAAACAACCTTTAGTGCTGATTTTGTACCAGACCCTCTTCCCACTACAATATTCTTGGACCTTTCAGTTTTTCACCCATCGGAAAGTCGCCAGTACCTGATGTTCACTCTTAGGATCCGTGGGATAGGGAATGCTCCAGTAGGGTGGCAGAGGGTCAGTGGGAGAGCAAATAACCCCTAATTCCCAATCCCTCCCCTCTGCTCTAAGCACTGCACCATGTTCCCCCACCTTCCGAGTAAAATAAATACACATCAGGAGAGCTATTTCTCTCTTCTAGCCAGTGGAGACATTGTCTCCCAGTGCTGAGAATCCTGGTTTTCTGGTTTTTCATCCTCTTGCTAGCACCATGTTCCCAGGCCAGTCTGATCAGTAACTGATTTTTGGAGGAGGTAAGAAACATGTTTTGTCCAAGCACATCAGTGAATAAATGAACCCTTCCCCCCCCCCCCCCCCCCGCTTTCTCGCTCTAATCCTGGGCTTTCTGCTCACTCATGAGTTTAGTTAGGCCAGTCACTTCCCCTGCCTTTCTGTGCCTGTTTCCCCATCTGTAAAATAAGGATAGTGCCACGTTAACCACTTTCTAAAGCACTTTATGGCAGGGGCATGGAAACTGGTCTAAAAGGGATGAGCATTAATATTTTGTATGCCTCCTTGTAAAGCAGGCAAGTGTTGGTCCCAAGGGCATCAGTGTGGAACCCTAGAGGTCCTGATACCCAGCACCCCCCCCCCCCCAAGCGCACACACTCCGTCACACTTCCCTGCAAGATCTGAGATTTGTGGTTAGAAGTCCTGACTCCTCTCCCTCATCCACACTCCCATCAACCACGCTCTTCTCCCAGAGTTGGCAGAGGTACCCAGGAGTCCCGACTCCCAGTTCTGTATGCTTTAGCTGCAAGCCCCTGTGGTAAGTGGTAACCTTGCCCACAGCAGGGTTAAGTGGCACTGGAAGGCTGGGTAGCTGCTGACAGAGCCAAGTGATAGGCAGCCCTGGGGGCAGTTCCCTTCTGCTTGACCAGTAAACCAGATCCCCTTGGGCTATGATCCCAGGAACTGCACGTGGCCCAAAGAGAGAGCTCCCATGCAGATGCACATGGAGCATGTGGAAGGTGTTTCCTTTGACATCCTCTTTCCCTCTCCTCTTCCCCTTCAGGGCCAAGTCACCCGAGCACAGGAGGCCGAAGAGAATTACATCATCAAGCGAGAGCTGGCGGTGGTGAAGCAACAGTGCTGCTCAGCCACGGAGAACCTGCAGAAGGCTCAGAGCACCATCCGGCAGCTGCAGGACCAGCAGGTGAGGAGGCAGGCCAGGGTAGCACTGCTGACGGGCCATAGGGTAGGCACGTGAGCAAGGACGCCAAGTGGTACTAAAAATGCAGAGATTTGCCTTGCTTACCAGAACCCCTGGACTAGCTGAGCAAATAGCAGCTGGGCCTGCCCATGCTAGTGCAGTTGCCCATCTGGCTGGGTACGGTATTGCCACATGATGGAATCCTGCACCCCACACTTTCACTGGGCTGCCGTTTAGCTGCAGGAAGAGCCTGTAATATTTTATTAGGGGAGCACCCAGGGCCCTCTTGTGCCAGATGCTCCCTGCCCTGGAGTTTACAGTTCAGTGATGCAAAGGAAGCATCAGTACCCCATATTACTCACAGGGAAGATGAGGCACAAAGCAGTGTCCAGGAAGCCTGTGATGGAGCTAGGACTCAAACCTCCTTCTCGTCAGTGCTAAGCCCTTACTTTAACCACAAGACCATCCATAGTCTCTGGACAGGGCCTACATTGGATTGATTTAAATCAAAGTGATTTAAACCACCCACTTTAATCATGCAAGCTGGAAACCTGGATGTAAATAGCTGATTTAATTGTGTTTTGCATTTGTGCTTTTTAATTGTTTTTCTAAGGAGGTGTTGATTCCCATAGGTTGGTAACCATTAAAACATGTTGGTTTGCACCAAATGAGAAGCTTTCCATACATTTGAAGCTTCTTTTTACTGAAAACTTCTTTTTGTTAACCAGCAGGATGTACTAGAACTACACGCATTTATTTATGCAATTATAGAACTTACATAGAGTCGTAGGCCTAGTCTACAACAGACCAGAAAGGTTGGCTTAAGTAAGATACACAACTTACCTTACCTTACCTTAAGCCGAGCCTTGGTGGTGTCTACACAGTGGCAGGCCACCAGGAGCAAATGCTCCCATCATCTTCCCTTACTCCTCGTGACTGCGAGGAGTACAGACACCAACAGGAGCTGCCCTCAGCATTCGATTTACGGGTCTATACTTGACCCGTTAAATCAAACACCAGAAAATCGATCCGCTGGTAAGTATATATATGCCCTCAATGTTTCCCTTTTTATAACGTTTGAAGATGGTAAATGATGTGTTTATTTACTACATGATTAATGTTTTACTGGTGATTTTCGTCAAACTCTATTTGGATGGAAATTGCAATTTAATTTAAAATATTGAAAGAAAAAGCATTTTAAAAATATTAAAGAAACTTAAATGTGCTGGATAAGGAGAAAAATAAGTTAAAACCACATTTTGCATTTAAAAATAATTGATTTATTAAACAAAGAAAGTATTATCTGACGGTGCATTGAATTAATTGCTTCTGGTAAAAATGTCCTTTCAGGATTTTAGTGTAGAGTGTATGCAAAACTTGTTTCTCTCACCAACAATAGTTGGTCCAATAAAAGATATCACCTCACCCACCTTGTCTCGTCAAGATTTTAGATGTAGAAGCCCCAACCTCTCACATCCAGCTTTATTTCATAGCTTGGAAAAGGAAAACAAGTTTTCTTCCTTTTGAACTCCTAGTTGATTTCTTACCTTTCAGTGAACTAGTCATTGAGCTGAAATCAAGACAGTGTTCTGTTTGCACCTGGAGAAGATGCTGTTGCCAAAACCTCCTCAACAAACTCTGGCTGCAGGTGCTGAGCCAGTGTCTTCCAAGAGATGAGCAGTTTGACCTTCTTTAAAACTTCAGCAGCAAACGTATTGCTTAATACTAAATGTTTTTTTAAATCTATTTTAATAGAAGATAGTAAATTAAGGCCTTAACATGCATTGCCGTAACTTCCCTGTGATTTTTAAATAGGTTCATTTTTAAAAAAGGAAAAATACGTACTTTTAAAAGAGATGGTTTGAAAAAAAATTGGTTTTGATTTAAAAAAAAATAATCATTGATGATGCCTCTGCTGGATCCCCTTTGGTCACTGTTGTCTATTGTAAAACTTTCCTCTTTGGGAGAAGGGGTGGAGACGAGATTATGGGTGGCAGCAGGGGCCTTGGGGGATGAGGGATATAACAAAGGTGGCTTTGGTGATCTGCACCGGTGGAGCAGTTTGCTGCACACGTGTTACTCACACTGAATCGTTCAAATCTTGCCCTAACAAAGAGCTGGAGTGTGCCCGCCAGGGGCTGAGCTTGCTCTGTTAATATCTCTACTGTGAAAATAACTGGAGAGGAAGGATATAGGATGGCCTTGCGGTGAAAACCTTGTCTGGGTCTCAGATCTGGATTCCATTCATAGCTCTGTTGCTGGCTCTGTGTGAGAGCTTGGACAAGTCCCCGAATGGCTCTGGGCCTACAGTTCCCCACCTGTAAAAGATGGATAACAATGCTTCCTTCCTTTGTGGGTTCAAGCGGCGAGCTCTTAGGGTTAGGGGCTGTCTCTCGCTCTGTCCCTAATCTCGAGAGAGATTTCTGCTGCTGCTGAAATAATTTGGGGCCTGTCCTGTTCACAGCTGTAGGCCTTAGAGCTGCCACAAAGTAAGGGCTGAGCCACTGAGTGCAGGTTACGCAGATGAAAGCAAAGCACAAGCTGAGGGTGTGTGGGAGGGGCGGTTGGTGGCTGTGATGATCTCACACGCCCATGCAAAGGTTACCATGTGTATATTGCCAAGAGCCCAGTCTCTTGGCCACCTGTTCCCTCCCTTTGGCAGCAGCTTTTTGAGCAGGGCTTTCTTCTGAGTCTCACAGGTGTCCCTGCAAGTGGGGAAACGGCCAAGTAGTACGTTGTTTTTTGAGGGCAGGCAAGGCTTTGAATCCCGCCCCTTGTGCAACTGATGTCCCTCGTTTTTACCCCATCCAAAAATGCAGATCTCTCACCAGATGGAGAGAGGAAACAATGCTCGGCAGCTCTTCCGAGAGAGCCCAGGGGAAAGCCCCCAGCAGGGCTCGCTCGACTCCTAGGCTCTGTTCCTAGTGCTGGGAGGCTGCCACTGGCATAAACCAAAGGTGCCGGTTGACATGGACTGCTCCTTATGAGAAGTCTGTTGCCATGGGTTGTGTTAAATGGGGGAATCCTCTCCCACCAAACCTCTGCACTGCTAAGAGCGCTCTCTCGGGCAGCTCCAAGGACATGCCAGGCTGCTATGGCCCATGCCAGCAAAGCACCAGTACATCCAGGAGAGGATGAGCAGCTATGACCCACCTGGTCTTTCCCATCTTTAATTCTCCAGCCTTAGGGGTATTCACAGGCTCTGAGTTCAGCTGCTGAGAACACAGGGCTTTACCACACCAGGGCAGACCACTGATCTGTCTCTAGTGGCAGAGGCCCCTGCACAAGGCGGTGGCTCCTTGGGACCAGGGGCTGGGACAGCCCTTCCTAACAGTTCTTTTGAGGGCGAAGTGGTGGGTGGGGCAGGGTTGGAAGTGGAGAGTTGGGTCTCAGGAGACTGAAAGAACTGGAGAACCACAGCATCATAGAAAGCGGAACCACCTCAACTCCCCACGCCTCCTGCCTCTTTCTGTCTCGGTGCAACGGGTCAGTTCCCCAGTGCTGCAGATGGGCAGTGGTGAGAGATGCCTTCCAGAGCGCATCCCAGCAATCAGTGTGTGTCCCTGCATGAGCTCTGAGACCCCCCAGCGTCTCCCGTCACATGGACTGGCCGCAGACCCTCCAGCCTGCCTTTCACCCAGCTTGGATCCGACTCAGTCCCCTCCCACTGGCTGGCAATGAGCTGAGTGATCAGACTGGCCCTCCTGGGGCCTATCTAATCCACAGAGGCGAGGGCAGGCACCAAGGTACCCACATCATGTTCCCTTGGGCACTGATGGTCAGCCCCCAACCCCGCCCCAGCTGAAAAGTTCCTGTAGGGTGCTCTCCTTGCACCTGCACTCACTCAGCATGGGGCCATCTGGCTGGGGAAGGTTCTTAGATGATGGTTCTGCCGTGCAGCCTTGGTGCTGGGTTAAGTTTTGAGGCCAAACTGGGGCCATGGCTAGAAACCTCAGCTGATGTAAATTGCCACCGACTCTGATGCAGCATCCCACCAGCTGCGGATTGATACTGGTTCATACGCCAGCCGGGGACCTGGCCCCATTGACTCCAATGGAAGGATGCTGGTTCATACACCAGCCAGGGACCTGCTGGCACAAGTCTCCTGTCCGACCAAAGCAGAACCAGAAATCAGTCCCGATTGGGTCTGAGTCCAACCTCAAACCACATCTACAGAGGGGTAGGATTGAATGCGAGGCCTCCACTCCAAAGGGTTCCGAAATTCACAGGGCGTGTTTGAGGTTGCAGCTGGTTGCAAGGAGGAGTCCCCCCTCCCTCCAAGGGCTAGGTTGGATTGCATTTAATTCTTCTCCAGAAAACAAGCTGTTGTTTATCTGATGAACTGCCAACAGCTGCGACAGCACAGACGGTTACAGTGGGTAGGAGCAATGCCAGCGCTCCCCGGCCTTCCCCCCAGCGGAGGTTGCTGTGGTTGAGGCGTGTTCTGGCAAATAGCACTCTGCTCAGATTGGGTGGGGGGGGAGAGAGATTGAGGAGCCACCTGGATCCCACTATGGGAGAACCTACAGCAGCCAGCAACGGTATCCCCACCCAGCTGCCCTTATGGGAGCCCCAGGGTGCAGCATGAGCAGCCTCATGGCCAGCCCATTTCTTGAGTATGCCTAATCTCCCGACCCCCCACCCTTCCCCCCGAAGCATGGCCACTGGAGAAAATCCAGCATGAAATCCAGAACAGCCACCCCATTCGGGTGCAAGGTGTCTGCCCCCCTTGGGGAGAGCGCAGCTCGGCGACGGGAGCTGCATTTAATGCCCCCAGGGACTGACAAGGCAGTAGTAGGAATCACGCCTGTCCCAGCTGACCAGGTGTTATGTTAATGGGCCCCCAGAAGCTGAGTGCTGGACAGTTTCATAGAATCCTTGGGCTGGAAGAGACCTCAGGAGGTCATAGAGTCCAGCCCCCTGCCCAAGGCAGGACCAATCCCAACTAAATCAACCCACCAGGGCTTTGTCAAGCTGAGACTGAAACACCTCTAGGGATGGAGACTCCACTACTTCCCTAGGAACCCCATCCCAGTGCTTCCCCACCCGCCTAGGGAAATAGTTTTTCCTAATATCCAACCTAGACCTCCCCCACTGAAACTTGAGACCATTGCTCCTTGTTCTGCCACCACTGAGACAGTGAACAGCCTCCCTCCATCCTCTTTGGAACCTCCCTTCAGAAAGTCGAAGGCTGCTATCAAATCCCCCCTCACTCTTCTCTTCTGCAGCCTAAAGAAGCCCAAATCCCTCAGCCTCTTCTCACAGGCCGTATGCTCCAGCCCCCTTATCATTTTGGTCACCCTCTGCTGGACCCTTTCCAATGCATCCACATCCTTTTGGTAGTGGGGGGCCCAGAACTGAAGAGTTTTGTCCAGTGTGAGGCCTTGCAGGGAAATGGGCGCCGTTCTGGCTTTCACTGGGATTCCTGGATGAGACAAGCCCCAGGCCTTAAGAGTTCATGGACACGAATGATCCCCTGGCCCTTTTTGCAGGGGTGGTTGTGCTAACTTTGGTGCCCAGCCACACTAACATTTCATTCACCTCTTGTACCCTTCAGCGTAGCACTGCACGGCTGTTACCGAGTGCCACATACCACCCCTGCTGCTGCATTGCAGCAACGGGCACAGTCCTGCTCCAGAGAGTCACTAGGAAGTGGCCAGCTGGTTGGGGGGGGTCTCCAAGGGAGGCAGGAAAGGTGAGCAGAGCTGTCTAGTCATGGGGAGATCAGGACCTCCAATGAGCAGAGCTGCATCTGTAATCCTGGGAGCCTCCCTCCTTCCCCCACCACTGCCCAGCAATGCTCCTCAGCCTGGCAAGACTGTGCAAGGGGGTCCCTTCCAGCGGGCTCTCCGGATTGTCCTGCGTTGACTGGGGGGTGTGCTTGACTAAGTGCGCGTGAGCATGGCCCCTTCAACGAGAGTGGCCTTGTTCTTTCTAGAGGGGTTCCTGAGGCCCATGGTTTCCATGCTAAAGAGCCTTTTCCCAGTTAACAATGCCTGGTTTGGGGGGGTTTGCTCCCTGACAGGGAAACCCCCGGTTCACGGAGGAGTTTGTGAATCACCTGGAGACAGAGCTGGAGCAGTCGCGCCTGAGGGAGATGGAGACGCTGAGTGCGCTGAAGGAGATGCAGGACAAAGTGCTGGACATGGAAAAGGTGTGTAGGGGGAGGGAGCAGTCCCTGCTTCAGCATTGTTTAAACGTACCTGCGGGGGGAGTCAAGGGAGGAGCAGCCTGTGTTCCCTCTCATTTTCCTTGCCCCTGAGCGGAATGAATTTTGTTATGTGCACCAGTATGGAGGGGAGTGTGACCCAGAGGTGGTGAGTGAGCTCTGGGGTGGGGCTGGGGATGAAGGGCTCAGGGCTGGAGTAAAGGGTTGGGCTGAAGGCTCTGGGGTGGGGTTGGGGATGAGAGGCTCAGGGCTGGAGTAAAGGGTTGGGGTGCTGGCTCTGGGGTGGGGCTGCAGGCTCTGGGTGGGGCTGGGGATGAGAGGCTCAGGGCTGGAGTAAAGGGTTGGGCTGCAGGCTCTGGGGTAGGGCTGCAGCAGAGGGTGAAGTGTGGGGGGCTCAGGGTTCGACTGCAGCAGGGGCTCTAGGGCCAGGCCACTTGGGCCACAGCAGGGTGGGGTCCTGAGCTGCCTGGGCTATGAGGGGTGGGGTACAGGCTGCCCAGGCCACTCTGACCATGGAGGAGTGAAGTCTGGGCCAGGCCATGGTAGGTTGCTGTGCTGCTCCAGGGGTGGCTGGGGTGGGGCCATGGTTGCCTTCAGGCTAGGGGAGGAGTGCCTGATTCAGGCCGTCCCTTTCCCAGCCACCAGGCCGGAGGCTAGGTTGGGGGTGAGGGTCCTCCTCTCCTCTTTGTACGGTGCTAATTAGGCAGCTGCTCAGGCGCACAGCTCACAGGGAACTTAACCTGTGTTCCTACAACTTGCTGTGCGTGTGATACTTTTATAGCACGAGGTGCAAAACTGAGGCCTTTGCCAGCTTCTGGGTCAAAGATCCTGTGATGCTTTCCTTAAAAGTGGGGCTGCTAGCCCAGCCCTTTCGGTCCAGTACCGTAAAAGGCTCCTGCCTGCTTAAACCCTCCCTGTTGTTTCAGCTGGATGTGGGATTGTCCATCCTCATCCAATGTGTAACTAACCATCTGCAGTGCCCCCTAGAGAGTGGGTGTATTTACGTGGGGAGTCAAGGGAACTGTGTGCAGTTAGCAGAATGCACTGGGGTCTTCCAGGACGAAAGGCACAGGGGATCAGATGCTCAGCTGGTGTTAATCAGCACAGTGCCATTGATGTCAGTGGAGCTGTGTCAGCTGACACCATCTGGGGATCTGGCCTGAGAGAGTCACTGATTTGAGATGTGGATTTAGGCCAGTGACAGGTGCTCCTGGGCTACACTGCAGGCTTCTTGCGCAAGAACTTTTTGCACAAGAGTTCTTGAGCAAGAGCGTGTCCACACTGCCATGTGCTTTTGCGCAAGAGCAACCATGGCAGTGTGGATGCTCTCTTGCGCAAGAAATCTCTAATGGCCATTTTAGCCATAGGGGTTTCTTGTGCAAGAAACCCCTGTTCCCGTCCACACATGCCTTTTTGCACAAGAGCTCTTGTGCAAGAGGGCTTATTCCTCGTGGGGAGAGGAATAACTCTTGTGCAGAAAGCCTTCTATTCTGACAATCTACTCTAAACTTTCTTGCACAAGAATGGGCTTGTAGTGTGGACACTCCGCAAATTTTTGCGCAAGAAGCCTGCAGTGTAGACACAGCCCAGCTGGTGTTGAATTGTAGCTCACAATCCAAAGCAAAGAAGTCCCAAGCTAGACTCAGCCTTCCTTGTGGTAGGGCCTGAAAGGAACTGGTGGCAGCTGCTGTGCGTATCATAGTGATGGACATGGGGTACTCCAAGCACTTGCGTGGGGAGGCGGAGATATGCTTTATTCCCTGCGTGTTTGTCACCTGAAGGACCCCACAGCACTTAGCTTCATGTGCAGACGTCCCACCTAGCACACTGAAATGCAGCCTCCTTTTGAGGGTGGAGCATTTGTTCAGTGCACCAAGCAATACTAAGAGAAAGTTTGGGACAGGAAGTGAAGAAGAATCCCAGTCATGGTCTGTGCAGCACCTGGCACAATAGGGCTCTGATGTCAGCTGGGCTCTGTAGGTCCCAGCCTTCGGAAAGGCAGTGCAGCCTTGGCAGTGCCCCCGGTGCCACACTGGGCACTGCTTGAGTACTACACTGCACCGTGAAGACTCCTGCAGCACCCTGGCTTTTTCACGGTGGTTTCCAGTCCAAGTGCAAAGTTGTGCTGACACTGCCTGACTTGAGATGTGAATGGTCAGGCCTTTTTGTGACTCTTACTTTATTTGCCTCACTCGGGCTGCCGGTATCTTTAGTACATCTTCTATCGACTCCATCTCACTAGCACGGAGAGGCCATGTGGGCCATGTATAGAAGGAGTCAGGAAACCTGGGGCCTTTCCTCAGCCCTGCCACTGGTTTGCTGTCTGACCTTGGGCAAGTCACTTTGTCTCCGTGTTTCATTTGGAGCCCTGAATTCAATCAAGGCATCTGGATGCTACTATAAAATAAATTAATAATTGATGGCTGGTTTCGCTCAGCCTGAACCCTCTGCCAAGAACAAGGGTGACTGACTGTTACTCACCCTCCTGGGCTGCTTGGGGACCATATTAAAAAGGCTCCCCACCTTACATAGCATCCACCAGAACCCAGACAGTGTCTCCTGCAGACAGGATTTTCTGCCCACGTTTCTTTTTCCTTGACCATCCTGCAGTGAGTGATTCTACATTTGATTTATTTGTTCCTTTGCGGTCGGTACTGGGATTAGATTTGAAAACCTCTGAAGATGATTATCAGTGAGTGATTAAAAATAAAAGCAGCTTGATAACCCCCCTCCTTCCAGAAAGGCCTTGCCTTGTAACCATTTCCTTCCTGCATGGTTGTATGTTGCACGTCAGTGCACTTTTGTGCTTCGCATAAACAGTCCAAGTCTGTCAGCAAAGCCTGGCTCTGGAAGGCGCTGCAGGCACTGCCTGGTTAATTTCAGGCTTGAGCAGCAATCCCATGGGAGCAGGAGAGGACATTGTAGAGGGAGCCCGTGATTCTAGTGGAACTCTCTCTCCACCGTCCTGAACGAAAGCTGGCAAATGTAACTACCTGGAGTGGGGGACTGGTGCAAATGCAGTTTCTATCACAAACCCACTTGTCAGCACTGATTCACCCCCCTCAGAGGTCAGGAGCCAAAGGGCCAGAGAGCCAGAGCTCCCCTTGCAACAGGGTCCCCAGTTACATTGTGGTCTGCTCACTTTGTTGGGGTCAGGTTGCAGATCTGTGTAGCCTGGTGGGATATGTGCTTCCCGGCTGTTTGCTGGTGCGGTTCTGAGCCGAGTGAGAGCGAGGGCTGAGGGAGGGAAAGAGTTAATTAGCCAAAGGTTCTGGCTCCTGGCTGGGGGTATCTCCTCCCCAGTGGGCTCACTGAAGAGGAGAGGAGCTGGTTGTATTGGAGCTGGCATGGCCAGACTGGGGTATACTATAGTGCTCTGCCAGCTCTCCTGCCCAAATTCAGGTCCCAGCCTCCCCAGTGCAGTGGGTCTGTGATCACTGCAGATTTCGGAGCCCATGCCAGGTTCCCCCATGCTCTCAGGTCTCCTTTGATGGGAAGAGTTGGGCTGGGTTCAGGGTATGGAGCCTTCCAAGTTAGTGGGATATGGAAAAGGCAAGTCGTGGCCTGCTCAGCAGACACTTAGTAAAGCGAAGCCGTCTTGGCTAAGTAGGTTCAGTCCTGTCCTATGCATGGGGCTCCTGCAGTGGCTGCAGGTGGGACTCAGTGCCACAGAGACACAAAAGGTGCCATGGGTCACAGCCCAAGGGCCAATGGTTCCCCTCCGCCTCCACACAGCAGGCCCCATCCATCAAGACACCTTCAGGGCCCCAAGCTGAGCACCTCAGTTACCTTATGAATTCACCCTGCCAGCATGGCAGGGAAGGATCATCGACCCGATAGGCCAGAGGTCACCCAGGGAAAGCTGGAAATGGGTGTTGCTGATATTATTTAGGAGCTTCAGGGGGTAGCTGAGTTCGTCTGTTACAGAAAAAAACAACACATCCCAAAGAGTGAGGTCTGCTAAGCCTTCCTTCCCTCCTTCTCTTGTTGGTCTGATCTAACCAGAGATTGAGCCCGAATATCCTCCCCCCCCAACCCAACTAAGTGGGGGTGCTTGAAGTCTGATCACAGTGCTGGATCTAAATGCATCAAAGGGTCCCAGTCCTAGCAGGCTGACCTGAATGCCTGATCCCGTGTGTTTACACAATGCCTGTGTTTTAGGGGGTGGTCTGTCCAGTGCTGAATTTCTGTACCTTAAATCTAACCTCTAGCTTCTCTAGTTCAGGCTGAGCTGATGCTGGAGAGCCTCATCTTAGCTGATTGCAGCTGTGAGAATCAGGTCCTCCCACCCTTTTAACACCCCAACAAGCCCCAAACCAGCCCTTCCTGCTTCAGCTCGCACTGCTGTGACCACACCTGCTCAGTATGTGAGAAAGCCCATGGGGGCTTGAGATTGGAAGGATGACTCAAGGCCTTGCCCTCCACCCAACACGGCAGTGCAAAAGCCCCTGAAGCGTGGGGTGACGAGAGATCTGGACCATGCACAGCCGCATGTGTTTGTGTGTGACACCACTGCTGGGTTCCCATTTGTCCTCGGAATGAGAAGGGCGCAGGGTGTATTTGACTAACGGATGTTGCAGCAGATGTGTGATTGCTCCGGTCTAAGTGGGGTCACCACTTGCCCCCTCTCCCATTACACACAGATCCGTTCTCTCTCCAATAATCCACGAAGCGGAGGGAGAACCAGGGCACGTGTCACTCGCTTGGGAGCAGGGTGATGTTTTCTCCCTGCTGGTTGATACTAGAAGATTTACCCAGCATTGCTTGCGTCCTTACCTCAAATACATTTTTCTTTTCTGCATTTAAATCATTGCTCTGGGGTGGGACTGGGGGAGGAGGGGTTCAGTAGGCGGGCTGCCCAGAGGGAGAGGATTACCCCAGCCCTCTCTCACCTCAGCAGCTTGGGGCCTGGTGAGAAGTGCCTGTCCATGGCTGCTACATCTGCATCGGGCGCAGCCGGGGGAGGGGTCCATGTCCCCCCATTCGGGGGACTGACACACAGACAAACAGGCAGACAAACTCTCTGAAATATATAGTAGAGCGCTGTCCCTTTCTCCACTCCTACCCACTGCTAGCCTAATGGGGTTATAGTTGTCCCAGTTCCCATCTCTGCCCCCTTTCTGCCTGCCCCCTGTGGTTATTCTATAGTATAACTGTCCCTTCTACCAGACCCCTCCCTTTTATGAGAAACAATCGAATTCCAGGCACTTTCCATTGTCCGGACACAATCAAACTCTGCCCTTGCTTTAAGTCAGGAGAAGAGAAAGCTGCGTGCCAAATGTGGTGGTCCTAGCTCTTACTGTTTAGGAGACGTTCTTGATCAAACCAACTCACAGACAGATGAACGCACAAACTCTCCAAACACGTAGTAGATTATGGTTTGGCCTAGAGGCCGCATTCGGTGATCAGGGCCCCGCTGCGCCAAGCACTGTGCACACACAACATTGAGCTGTACAGCTAGAGCACTGGGGTGCTGCCCCATGCCTGGGGTTATGATTAGCAGCATGCGGTGTGGGGCTGCTAGGAGTATTGAGCTGATTTGCCGAGGCTGATGAAGGGGGTGACTCTGCTTCCTAATATGATACGAACCTCAGGGTTCTTGGTGGGTGCAGGGTCCCTGGCAGTGCAGTAGAGATGAATTCGCTGTCACTAACTTTTCCCCTGACTTCCCACCTCTGCCTTCCCTGCAGCTGCCAGCATGTGATTTCTGCTCTGACTAGGGTGAGATAGCACCTCCTCCATTGCTTTCCTGCAGAACGTGGGGGTGGTGTCTGAAACCGGCTGGAAGCCTCCGCCCTGCCTGTGCCGTGTGTATGACTCACTCAGCAGGCCCAGAGCTCCTGATTGGCCTCAGCTGCTGTAAAGAGGCACCGCTCCGTGCACTCCATGGAGCAGCGCTGCTTCGCCCCAGCCAGGGATCTCAGCCTAATGGGAGTTTCCACCAGCACAGCTCATGCCATGTAGACGCAGCTTCAGCTCCCTGCTCCCTGGAGAAAAGCCACTCGGGTGGCCACCCTGCCAGGGGTGACCGCAGGCTGTGAGAGCTCAGAGGGGCGCTGCTTGGGCTCGCCTAGGCTCATCCTCGTTCCTTCTGTAGCTGGAGGTTTGCAGAGTGCGCTCGGCCCCGCTGCAGCCCTTCCGGTCAAGAAATGGGTGGAAATGCGAGCCCCTTGCTGCTCCCTGGCCAGGGCTGCATGGTCTCCAGTGGAATTGCACCGCTGTGAGCGGCTGGAGCCCTGCTCCCGGAGCGAGCCAAAGCCTGGCCCATCTCCTGAGCCCTCAGCCAGGGCTCTGCTCTAGAATCGCCACCACGGTGGGGCCTGAACTTCCATCGTGGCCAGTGTCCAAACATGGCTCTGGCTGGCTGGGGCTGAGGGTGCTCCCCGTGCCAGGGCCATGCTGCTTCCCTTTCTGGTGGGAGAGCCTGCCAGTGCAAAGTTTGGAGCCACCTGGAATGTCCTTTGCCTTCTGCTTACCACAGGGGTGTGAGTGGGGCCTGCTGGTGTTCTCCGGAGCTCGGGGAGCTGGGTGGCACACACAGGGATGTGTGATCAGTTAAATTGGCTAGCTGGTTAAAGGGAGAGCAGCAGGGGGTTGCCTGCCACACACAGGCGGCTCTGGTCGGAGCAGCCCCTGCCTGCAGGGCTGGAGCTGCTGCAGCCTCCACGAGCTAACCAGTTAAACTCTCACATCCCTAACGCACCGCACCACGTCACTCTGTGCCCCAGCAGCACTCCCGACGAGTCCAAGGTCTCCCGCTGAGTGCAGGGCTTGTTCCCTACCCAGGCCCTCCCTGGGGGACACCCTGGATGGCCCCAGAGCCTGGATGTGGAAAGCTGGGCAGCACGGTGCAATGGTCAGAGCGGAGAAGCCTGTGCTGCTGGGCCCTAGCCTAACACCCTCTGCCTCCACCTCCCTGCAGAGGAACAGCTCGCTTCCCGACGAGAACAACGTGGCCCGTTTGCAGGAGGAGCTCAAGGCACTGAAGGTACGCGAGGCAGAGGCCTTGACCTCGCTCAAGGAGCTGCAGCTGCACGTGAAGGAGCTCAATGACAGCTGGCAGGTAAAGCCCACTTCCCCGTCAGCTACTCATCACCAGGCCAACAGCCCCCCACCCTAGCGCATGGGCTGAGACACCCCCGGTGATGCGTTCAGTGTTGGAGCCATTACCGATAATCTCTGAGAACCGGAGGATGGGTGAGGCCCCAGAACACCGAGTGAGGTTTTGTAGCCCATGACGTGTAGGTCAGACATTAGCCCATCATCATTGTCCCTTCTGACCTTAAAGTCTGAGTCTACTGTGATGCCTTGCAATAAAAGCTGCCCTTATTCCGGTGTGTACTAACAGGAGTGTTGTGTATAAGACATGGGCCATAATTGCCCCCCCCCCCCCCCCACACACACACACACACACACAGCACCTGTGAGGCCTCAGCAAGACTCCTGCATCCATTTGGGGCATCAGACTTCAAGAAAGGTGTGGACACATTACACAGAGTTCAGACGAGACCAGTGAATGAAATCAAAGATTTAGAAACCCTCTCCTGTGAGGAAAGGTTAAAAAACGGGGCACATTTAGTCTTGAGAAAAGCTGGTGGGGGGTGGGACAAGATAAGAGTCTTCAAATGTGCTAATGGTTGTTCTAAAGAGGACAACGATCACGTGTTCCCCATGTCCACTGAAGGTAGGAGCAGAAGTTATCCGCTCTACGGCTAGGGAGATTTCGGCTCTGGAATAAGCTCCCAAAGAAGGTTGTAGACAATGTTCTCTAATTTTTTATATCCCATGCGCAAAATAATCTTTGTCATGTGCGCCAAGGCATGCGCAGATGTGCACCACCGCTAGAAACACCTGCTGCCGGCTGTGGGTGCTCAGCGAATGGGAGAACCCCAACTGTCAGCTCCCCCATGATGTGTCCTGTGTCTGCACTGGACACCCAGCCAGGCCACACAGTCCAGCAGCATTGGCTGGAGTTGCAGCACCCATGTTTCACGTGGGTTCCCTGGGTCCCAGAATCATAGAATCCCAGGGCTGGAAGAGACCTCAGGAGTCATTAAGTCCTGCCCCCTGGCTAAAGCAGGACCAATCCCAGCTAAATCCATCCCTCCATATCATGAATGTCTCTCCAGTAGCCCGGCCTTCCGCTCCCACTGGGGTCAGATGTGTCCGAGCCCAGGAGAGCACAGCAGGACGTGCGTGTCCCGGAGAGGGCAGGCTGCATGATGGCCTCCCTCTCCTAGTGCCATTAGCTTCTGGACCCTGGGCTCTGGCAGCCTCCCTGGGCCAACGGAGGCTGAGTTTGCCTCCAGCGTAACCCTTTGAGGGTTTGGTTTGGCCACCCTTTCCTTAGCCTTGGGCATTTTGCCCACATCGCCCTGTTTTCCTACAAGAAATCACACTCGCATGTCCGCCTCTTGCAGGAGGTCTGCCCCCATTGGTCTCAGGTCAAGTGAAACCTAAGCAGCAAAGCCACACTGAATAATTCTTACTCTCCAGTGCCCACTCCCTGGCTGTGTCTACTCTGGCACCCCTTCCGGAAAAGGGATGCTAATGTAGCACTTTGGAATAGGCAAATCCGCGGGGGATTTAAATATCCCCCGCGGTATTTGCATTAACATAGCTGCCGCTTTTTTCTGGCTTGGAGATAAGCCGGAGAAAAGTGCCAGTCTAGACGTGATTCTCCGGAAAATAAAGCCTTTTCCGGAGGATCTCTTATTCCTACTCTTATTCCCTGTACTGCCCTAGGCTCACCTGTCGCGAGCAGGCGGGCGCTGGAAGGACTCCCCCCGCAAAAACACCATCAACGACCTCCAGGACGAGCTGATGACCATCCGCCTGCGGGAGGCCCAGGCGCAGGCTGACCTCCGGGAGCTGCGGCAGAGGCTGGTAGAGCTTGAAACACAGGTGAGGCAGTTGGCAGGGCCAGGAGCCAGCTGGGTCTGGAGCCACCCCATGGGGAGAGGAGGAGGGGAGGGGTCAGTGTGGCTGCGTGAGTGCGGGGGAGGGAATGTGCAGGTGGAGGGGGGTTGGGTAGAACAAGGGGGCCTGCAGTTGGGGGTGGGAGGTGTGTGGGGCGTGGGCAGTATGTAGTGAGGGGAATTGGATAGGGTGTGCCCACTGTGGTGGGGATGGGGGGTGAGTAGAGTGTGTTGGGGGTGTGGCTGTGTGAGGAGTTCTGTGTGTTGGGGTGTGGATGTGTGTGGGGCATGCACAGTGTGTTACGGGTGTGGCTGTGTGTGAGATCCTGTGTGTAGGGGTTGTGGATGTGTGCAGGCTGAGTTCAGGGTGTGTGTAGGTGGTAGAGAGTTGCAAGACATGAGTAGCAGTGTGTTGGCAAGGGTATGGGTATGTGTGCGTGTACTGTATGTTGAGGGTAGGGCATATACAGTGTGTGGGGGATATGTGCAGGGCATTTACAGTGGGAAGTGCATGTGCATGGGGGGAGTGGATGTGTGCAGGGCATGTACAGCGGGGGGGTGGATGTACGCAGGATAAGTACAGTGCAGGGGGTTGCAGGTGTGTGCAGGGTATGTACAGTATGTGGGGAGTGTGTAGGGGTATATACAGTGGGAGTGTGGGTGGGGTATGTACAGTGTGGGGGGAGCAGGGTATGTTCAGTGAGGGGTGCGGGGCAAGTACATTGGGGGGTGCAGGTACATGGGGGGTGGATGTGTGCAGGGTATGTACAATAGGGGACGGAGAGTATGTAAAGTGGGTGCGGGTGGGTGTACAGTGGAGGGTGGGTGTGTGCAGAGTATGTGCAGTGCAGGGGGGTGGATGTAGGGGGTGCGTGTGTGCAGGGTGTGTACAGTGCAGGGGAGTGAATGGGGGGGTGCATGTGTGCAGGGTGTGTACAGTGCAGGGGGGTGAATGGGGGGGTGCATGTGTGCGGGGTATTACAGTGGGGTGGATGTGCAGTGTTGGGGGCAGTGCGTGTATCGTGCATTGGTGAGAGGGGGGCGTGCCCAGCGTGCTGGTGAGTGGGAGTGCGTGTCGGGTTGCGTGTGCATGCAGTGCCGTCCCGCAGTGTGGCCACGCTGGGTGCCCGGGGATGGCTGGTGGCAGAGGGTGCCCTGGGTGACTGCCAGAAGCCCAGGCTGGGCCGGGCTGAGTTGCGCGGGGCCCTGTTCTGTTCCTTCCCAGGAAGGCAGGCAGGACGTGGGCTGGAAGGGCCACTGGGCGGCCGCAGGACGGGCGTTCTTAGGGGTTGGCAGCGCAGTGGGTGTCTGCAAGGCTGTGGGCGAGTCTTTCATGTACACTTGGCGCGGGTGCAGCTAGGGGGTGTTTGCAGCCTGGGAGCGCGGTGGGTATTTGGGGGCCAGGGCATGAATGTACTACACTAGTTTGGGGGTGCATTGAAGGGGGTGCTGCTGTAGAGTGGGGTGCAGTTGTGAGGCAGGGGTGTGCATTGCACATGCCTGTAGCGCAGTTCCAGAGTGTGGGTGTAGTCTGGGTGTTTCCAGGTGGGAGGGGGTGTATCGGGCGCCTGCACACCCCCTGGGGAAGCAATAGGGCTGGGAATGGCCTGTCCCTGGAGCCAGGTTCCGTCTGTCTCGCCCTTGTCCCAGGACCAGATTCACAGTAATCTGCTGAGCCGGACGGAGCAGGAGTGCCTGGGGCTGCAGGAGAAACTGCAGTACGTCACTGCCCAGAACAAAGGGCTGCAGACGCAGCTGAGCGAGACCAAGCGCAAGCATGCGGAGTCCGAGTGCAAGGTAGGTGCCAGGCTGGGGGCAGCCACAGCAGGGCAGAGGGGGCAGCCTGCTCAGCCCAGGAACCTGAGCCCTGTGGGGCCCTGCCCTGCCCTGCTCTGCCCCAGCCCGCTCGGCTCTGCTTGGCACTGGGTGAAATCCACCTGGCTGCTCTTTAGGGGCTCGGCAGCAAGAGGCAGCCCCCAGACAGCAAAACTAGCCCTCCCTGCACAGCAGCGGGGGCAGAAACCCTCTCCCAGACCCAGGATCCGCAGCCCCCGACGTGCTGACTCCCGGACACATCCTGCTCTGGGGATCCCATATCTGGGCTCCCCCATCTGCCTTGAACACGACATCGCTGTAGACCTGGGCCCAGCTGGACAGACATGCTGGCGAGGCCGCCCACATTCTGGGAAAGGGGCTACCCCGGGGCGAGTTTATAGGGCTCCTCTCTGTCCCCCAAGCTAACGCGGCAGAGTCTGCGTGGTCACTGCAGCTGTGTGACACGTCAGTGTCCTGGTGCCTTCTGCAGAGACGTGGCATCTCCCCGAGCTTGGTCTCTGCAGACGTGAGCCTCCCTTGCTGAGTCCCATAGTTCCCCCGCTGCTGCACTGGCCCTCATCCCGTGTGTTTGGCCCCCAGAGCAAAGAGGAGGTGATGGCGGTGCGGCTGCGGGAGGCCGACAGCATGGCAGCCGTGGCCGAGATGCGGCAGCGGATCGCTGAGCTGGAGATCCAGGTATGGGGAAATAATCAGCTCCCCCAGGCGTGTGGATCTGTGAGCACAACCCCCACCCGCCTGCCCAGGGCCTGTCCCGATCCCCGCTGGGGGCAGGATGTCTAAGCAGCTGCTGCCTTGGCATCCCTGCCCCAACTCTGTTCCCAGGCTCCTGGGCCCCAGCCTGATTCTCTGCCCGCTCCCCACAGAGGGAAGAAGGGATGATCCAAGGGCAGCTGAACAACTCGGACTCCTCCCAGTACATCCGGGAGCTCAAGGACCAGATTGACGAGCTCAAGGCTGAGGTGAGTGCAGTTCCCAGCCCCAGTGCTGTGCATGGTGGGGGCAGGGCGGGTTCCCCTGGAGCCAGGGTCCCACGAGACCGGAGCTAGGAGCGAATTGCAGCGCCCTCCTCGCGGGATCCCTGCAACCGCTTTCCGAACCAAAGGGGCAGCTGAGGGAGCCGGACCCAGCCTCCTGCCGCTGACCCCTCTTCAGCACAGAGGCTACGTCCAGAGCCAGGCCCACAGGAAGACTGGGCTGCTGGCAAATTTTTGACCTGGATCCAGCTCTGGATTTGGGGGCATAGGGGCCTGGGCTCCTGTCTGCAGCCCATCTCTGGTTGCAGCCTGTATTGTCTCCACCCTCCTGTCTGCCTCATTGCATGTGTACTGAGGCTGCAGCCCCCAGACTACTCGGCCCTTTGAACCGTGGAGCACAGGGCTGGGAAAGGCAGGGCCTCCTGCCCAGACCTGTCCTTGCGAGCGCCTCCCTGTAAGGGCTAGGCCTGCAATGGCACCACAGGACTGGGGGGTCAGTTCCCTGCTCTGCCACAGACACCCTGGGAGACTTTGGGTAAGTGGCTAGTCGCTCTCTGCCTCAGTTTCCTTGGTTGCCCAGTGGGGAAGAGAGCCCTGCCCCGCTTCTCGGGGGTGCTGTTAGGGTCAGTGCATGAGGGGCCACAGAAGAAGCCACGTACCCTACCACATCCCCGGCTGTTTGCCTCTACGGGTGGCTAGACACATCTCCCCATGGCAAGCCGTGGGCATGAGAACCGGAGGCTGGCACTGCCACAGTGGATGGGACAGAGCAGTCACTGCCATGCCCTGATGAGGTGGGGTGGGCATGTTGCCACTGTCATTTCCCTGTGCCCAGCGGGGTTTAACTGCCCTTGGTGCTGGGCCGTGCACAGCTGCGACAGACTCTCGCCCTAGCGTCTTGGTGGCAGACCACAGCCTCCCACGCATGGTAACGTCTCATTAGAAACAGCCTGTGACTGAGGCTTCCAAGTCACTGATTTTCAGGGGAGCTGATAGAGATCAGAGGTTTGCTTCTGAGTCAGCCAGCCAGCACCCAGGACAGGCCTAGATGGGAAGCCGGGCTCAGCAGAGACGCTAACAGCTCCCTCTGTCACGCACAGATCGAGGTCTGCCGGCACCTGGCAGACAGGCACCTACCCTCACGGGCAGTGCAGTGCCCGGTGACAGGTCCCCCATCTCAGGCAGGGTCTGTTCAGTGCCTCAGTCTTTCTTGAGGGCTGTGCAGCCGCCTTGACTTTGGTTGGGGCCTCTCCATGCTGCCATATTTCAAACAGCCCTGATGTCTCCTGGTCCCTAGTGTGAGCCTGGCCAGCCTGCTGGGCCATGCTCCGTGTCTGGCTGGGTTCCCTGATTCCCGGTAGCCTGCACTGGGCCTCTCCATGCCATGAGACACTAAAGGCTTTGGGGATTCCCCATCTGCTACAGTGTCACCCAGTGTGATGCTTTTACACTGATTTGTCAGTTTCCCAGGGCACAGAGGTTACCCAACTGCACTGGGCAGATCGAAATGCCTGTAGCCCCACTGACTCCAATAGAGCAGTGTTGATTTACACTAGGGGGGATCTGGCCCATTGACTCCCCTGTCGCTCTGCCTGTTTACACCAGCTGGGGATCGTGGAATCCCCTGTCATTGCCGATTTGTGCCAGCTGGGGATCTGGCGGCACCTGTTTAATTACAAAAGCAGCACTTGCCGCTGCTCCCCAAGGATCTACGTCACAGCACTTCGGAAACAGGAATGAATTCAGCCCCCAACTCCAGCCTGTGAGGTGGGCCAGGGTGATTAGGGAAACTGAGGCATGCAGAGGGACTATGACTTGCCCAAGGTTGTCAAGAAACAGAGCCAAGAAATTCTCTCAGTCCTTTTCCTTAGCCGTAAGGTGGGCTCTTCAGCAGGCAGGCCCTGTCGGTCATCCAGCTCCGGGCCCTTCTGGCCTCCCCCAGAGCTAATTCCACTGGGCTTTTGCCATTGGCCCCAGGGGTGGCAGGAGAAGGAAACTGGAAGATCCCTGCTAGGAGAGAGGGTTTCCCAGCGTCTCCCAGCCCAGGGCCCCATTTCTGTGCTTCTGCCAGAGGGGCCGAGGGTCTCGCTGCGTCTGTCTCTTTCCTCCCAAATCCAGCTCAGGCTGCAGCTCGACAGTCTGGGCCGAGAGCTGGGACCTGCCACGCCAGACGCCGTGTCCTCCCGAGATGGCAGCAGAACCCTTTGTGTGTGCGATTCAGCCAGAGCCCACCCCAGCCATTCAGACTGGGGGCCGGAGAATCACAGCTACAAAGGGCCGCAAGGGCCAGCTGGTCTAGCTCCTGCTGAACGCAGGATGTGTCCAGGCCCTGCCTCCCCCTGGCCTTTACGCCGTGCCCATAAGAGCCACAGCACAGAGCACATTCTCAGAGGCAGCCTGACAGCTACATGCCCCAGGGACTGTGCTGCTGCCACCAAACCCGTCCCTCCACTCGAGGGGCTGGCTCTGCCCTCTCCCTAAGCCCCAGCTGCCCCACCCTGGGGAGCTGCCTCTGCCCTGTGCTGGGTGGGCTGGGTCTCACCCTCCTATTCCCAGAGCTCCCCCTGCCCCCGAGCTCCCCCTCTCTCATCCTGGGAAGGGTCAGCCCTCTGCTCCCTCCAGGGGGGAGCTGTGTCCGCACCTTTTCCCTCCTGGTGCTGAGCGGCCACATCCACACACCCTGCCCCATCCAACCCAGACAGGCAGGCTGGTGGGGGTGCGTGTGCCAGCCCTGTCACTGCTGTTCACTCCTCCGGTTCCCTGTGCTCTCCAGATCCGGCTGATGAAGGGCCAGAAGCCCTTTGAGGACTCCATGGGCTTTGACGGCATCCACATTGTGAGCCATCTGGCGGTGGACGAGGACTCGCTGCACTCCTCAGACGAGGAGCTGCTGACCAACCCCATGGTGGTGGGTGCCCTGCAGGACGTGCTGTACCCGCTCTCGCCCTGCAACGCCCGCTTCCTGCGGGGCCCGGAGAGCTCCGGCAAGGAGAGCGACGGCTCCACAGACAGTGAGCCCGAGGACCCCCCCTCCGCTGCTGAGGCCGACGGTGAGATGGAGCCACAGAGCATCTTCGGAGAGACCCTCAGCAAGTGAGAGGAGATGCCATTGCCAGGGGATCTTGCCCTCCGCCGAGTGGGCCCTGAGCGGGCTGCCCAGAAGGAAGAGACTCCTCTCCTTGGAGCAGCAGGTGAGGGAGATCAAAGACCCACCATGGCGGCTGGGCTCAGAGCTCTGCATCTCTGTTGCCAGCGGGGACAGCTCTCCAGCCAGCCTGCGTTACACAGAACATCTACCTTGATTGTTGTCTGCACTGCCTTTCTCCAGCGCTGTCGTCACCCGTAGTTCCACTCCAACTCCATGGCGTAGCCCTCATTCCCCTGCCCCCAGGGCCTCCTTGGTTTGCCTCCCCCACAAGTTCGCACACTCGAGAACTCAGCCCGGTGTCATGGTGAGCGGGGGGTGGGCGTGGCTGTGGGCACCTGGCCGACAACCGTCCTCCCCCCCATCCTCCGCCTCGCACCGGGCCGGGAAAGTGAGTCCCTCGTCCGTTATTTAAATGAGTGTCCCCAACAATCCCCAGAGCATCTGCTTGGAGAGGGGAGAGTTGGAGGCCTCTGGATCCCTGTTCCCCAGGACGGGAGGAGTCTGGGGCGGGGGATTGTGGATCGAGGAGCCTGATTGGTGACATGAGAGATGAGATTTTATTTTTGTTCTCCAGATATTATTTATTTAAAATGTTACGATGCCAACGGGGCTCCCCTCGGGGGGCTCCGCACTTAGGTTTACATATGTCACAAGGGAACCTGTGAGAGCAACATTCTGCCCTGCCGTCCCCCTCCGTAATGGAGCTGCACACCCAGTCTCCTGCACCATTCAGGTCTCCAGAAGGTGGCAGAACTACTGCCTTTCTCTTCTGCTCCATCTGGCAAACAGCAGGGTTTCCAGCTAACCTCCTTGTCTAGAGAGACTTCTGTGGAAACAGATCCTAAAGGAGAGCCACCCCTCACTCCAGCCAGATCAACACGTTAAACCTCGTCTCCCTGCCAAGGTCTGCCCAGCGCGGGTGAGCAGGAGTGGTTTGGGGAGGGGCAGAGAGAGGAGTCCCCAGCTGGGAATCCTCTGGAGGTTTGTTTCTCTGCATGGTGGGGCTTCCCCTTCCTCAACCAGCCTGGCCTGGGTTCCTCTGACCCAGCTCTGCAGCTGGCACCGTGGGTCTCGACTGTCTCCGTAGTCCTGTGAGGTTTGGCCCGACAGATGGAGGGCATGCACAGCCCTGTGAGCCCTGGCCAGAGGATGGAAATGCCCCTCCTTGGAGCGTCCCTTACGGAGGGCTCCGCAGCTGCTCAGAGAGACCCAGGCCACCTCTCTCCACACCGGCCCCCCGGCCACAACCGCTGAACCGCTCACCGCTTTGAAGCCTGTCCTGGTGAGCAGGCAGCAGGGGAAACAGCTTCCTTGGGACGGACCCAGTCTGCAAATGTGACCCCCATGAAGGACTTTTCCAAGAAAGCGCTGCCTGGGGTGCTCCCCACCGGGGCTAGCAGCATCGTTCTTGGTAGATGTGGCCATCAGGCATCACTTGCATGGAAGAGTCTTGGGAGACCACCAAAGGCAGCCAGCATCGCTCTCCTGAAGACAATGACACTACACCCATGGGCACCAGCACAGCCCGGGCTCTGCACCTCTCACTACAAAACAGTCCAGATTGCGCTTCCGTTTGTTTGCCAGACTCAGGCTCTGTCCCATCGCTCCCTGCCTCGGGCCTCACCTCACTTAGCGACGTCATGGAGCTGCAAGCACCTGAGGCTGGCGTGTTGGTTCTCGTCCACACCTGCTGTGCCCCGGCAACGCGCCCACTGGGAGCAGCGAGGTCCCCAGGACGGGCTGCTCGCAGCAGGATGGAAGATCTCGGGCGGCGGGGATGAAGACCCATCTCTCAAGCGCTTGCATGGCAGGGCTCATGCAGTGCTGGGACATAGCAGGAAATTGTCATGTCCAGGGAGAGGGACGGAGGCTGCTGGGCCCCACGGACTCAGTGTTGTCCATGGGGTCTGGCTGTTTTGTTTATGGGGCGCACGGGGCGATCACAGCCCCTGCCTGCTCCAGCAGAGAGCAGCACGATGGAAGGGATGGGCAGCCGGCTTAAGCGACCCAGCAGTCCCTGATGTGCTCCAGAGAATGGTTTCATTTCCTTGGGCCCTTCCCGTCTTTCCTGTCCTGCCCCTGCTTCACCCCTGCTCTGATTTCTGTCTGCTCTCTGCATGCAGCAACCCCCGAGAGCCAGCAGCTGGGGGACACCCTTCCCCTTGGGTGGCTTTGCCTGGTTCCCTAAGGCCTTCTCCAGCCGCTCACACATCCATTGCCATGCACTCCGCCGCCTCTGCCAGCAGGCATTGCCAGGGCTTTTCCCTTCCCTGCGGGCTGCTGCAAAGGAGGGAAGCCTTGGACCACCCAGCTCGGCAGCACCTTCCCCTTTCGGAAACCAGCAGGCTCAGTGGACCCGAACGCCTGCTCAGAGCCCCTCACCTTCCCACCGCGTCCTGGGCTGAAGTATTATGTAGACTGAGATAAATATGCCTGGAGAGGCATTGGTTGGGTATTTATAACCTGTATATTTTAATATATATATATAATATATATACATGCTGCACTGTATTGCCAAATTCTTGTGATACTCCCCTCTCCAGAGAAGGCACCCGCCAGAGAGCCGCTGCCTGCCCCGCTCGCGGGCCGTGGCTCATGCAGGGCTTGCTCTGCCGCTGCCTTGGCCGGCCCGGTGCTGCTTGCTGCACTGGGGACTGTTCCAAGAGCCGATGGCTTGTGAGCCCGTGTACTGGGCACGGAGGCCGCGTGCACCACCTTGGTGTTCGATGGATGTATTCTGTGTCGCGCCAGCTCCGAGCGCGGCCCGGGGGCAGTGCCCCGCTGGAAATGCTCCTTCCCCCATTGGTTTCAGTGGGCTTGACGCTGGCGTAACTGATCCAAATTGTCCCGCTACCCTCCTGGGCTCGGCCTTCCCCCATCCAGGCCGGAGAGCTTTGCCTAAGGAAAGGCTCCAAAGGGCTAGGAGCGGTGCTGGGCCACAGCGGGAGATTCCAGCCCCGGAGCTAGTGCAAAGCAGCAGGGCCCCACTGAGCTGGGTGCACACCCGGGGTTAGCCTGCGGCTCCACAGAGTGACACTAATTTACACCCACTGGCGATCTGGCCCTCAGCACTTAGGCACAACATGGCTTTGAAGTCAGAGCTTTGCTGCGTACGTTCCGAGGAACCTTCCCAAACCCGTCACCGCCTCTGGCTCCGGCTCTCTGACTCCGCCGGGAGTTTGGCTTCAGTCAGGGCCCCCGACTCAGTCCCCTCGGGCAGGTTTGTCGCATTCCAGCAGAGAGGTCCTGCCTTGCAAAGGCTGGGGCATGGCTGGGCCGCAGGAAGCAGACAGTCGCCTGCTCTGCTGGGCGGGAATCCTGCTCCACTTACGCCCACCCAGTGGTTTCTGGGGCTCGCACTGCAGTCAGTAATGGCGGAACTGGGCCCCAGATGCCCCCTTCCTGCTGCCTGTCCACGTCCACCGCTACCCATGAGCAGTCAGGTGTCGAGTCCCAGCTCCCCGCCCATTCCCCCCATAAGGAATTAGCTCTCAGAGCCAGCACAGCGTCCCAAGTGCTGTGCCAGGAGGGAGGAGACGAGCAGCATTCCCTGCAGACGCCATGAGCTGACTCCTCGAGAGGGCTGCTGCCTGCAGCCCACTGGAAGTCCCTGGTTCACGTCTGCATTGCAGCCGGGTGCATGACCAGAGGGCCAGGTCTGCCCCTGCTGACGCCCGGGCAATGCCACTGACATGGCTGGCACTGCATGGGTGTAACCACGGGCGGCATTCTCGCCCCACCCGGAGTGACTGGCCGCCCATGGCCTGTCCCCATTGCTGTCCGTGAAAATGCCCAGCCAGAGGGCATCAGAGCAGAATATTGTCCCCCAGTAGCAATGCATCCGGGGGCTCCCTCTCCATAGCGCCCCTGCGGTCTGCTTGGGAGCACAGGCCTCTTGCAAACCGCACTGCTGGGCACTGGGGAAAGGCTGTGACTGGCTTCCATCCCCCAGACAGGACCAGTTCAGCCACCGGTTCCTTCCCAGACTCTCCATGCAATGGGGCATCGGGGACTCTGATGGCTCGTACACGTGGCTGAGTGTTGCAAGGCCAAGGCGCTGGAGAAAGCGGTTTGGATGGTCCCCTGGCCTGCCCGTTGAAGGGCGTGTTGCTGTCGGCTCCATCACAGACACCTGTACGTCCCACCTGCAGGGCTGGCTACTGGGGCTTAGGGAAGGGGTTTGGATTCTGATTATAGCAAACTGCACTGCATTTAAAGGGACAATGCACTCCCCACCCCCCGCGGCTCTGGCAAGGCCCTTCTCGAGCGACTCAGGCTGGGGTCTGCTCGGTTTTCTCCTGTACGGATTTTGAGTGGCAACTAAAACAAGGTGCCAAAAGTTGGCCTGCTCTGTGCTCTGTAGTAGGCTGCAGCTGTGCAGATCCGACCGGCCGCATCCGGGACGGCAGGGCACGTCTGCTTGGTGACACATGCCTGCCTCCTCCCAGCAGTAGCCTAAGTACAACTCATCAGGCCACGGGCTAACCTCAGCCAGACCTTTCCCCTACCCCCAGCTGCCCCAAACCTGGCGGCTTTGCTCCCTTTGCTGCTTCTTCAATTGCCTGCCTGCTACAAGTGTTGAGGCAGCTGGGACAGGCCAGTTGGAGACAGAACAGGATGGGTCGTTGGGCTGATCCACTGCGGTGAGCCCTCGCTCAGCACAGCCAGGGCTGTGGGCAGCGCCAGTGAGGCATATCAAGGGTGTAGTGGGCTCTTGGGTGCTTTACCTGGATCCTGCCCTTTAGGGCGGGAGAAGCCTGGCCTAGTGGGTAGAGTATGGTCTGGGAGCCCAGGGTCTCTGGTGTTCCAATCCTGGCTTGGGCTCCAGATTGAACAGTGTGAGTCACTTCCTTTGCCTCAGTTTCCCCAACCAGTGATGGGATGGCTGGGCTGTTGTTTGGAAAATGCTGTGGGATGTGCTGGATGAACTCTTAGGTGTATCTGACAGTGCTGAAGGGCTCCGAATAAGATGGGTGTTGCTCAAACACACTGAGGCCTTATCGATCCCAGCAGCAGGTTAGTGTGGTCCCAGCACCAGGGCTGGGCAAGACCCCACAGCGCTCTAGGGAAATCACCCTCATGAGGAGCACAGCTCCTAGCGCTGGGAGCATGGTCTTGCTGGCACTTTGCAGGCTGTATCCTGCTGCTCTGGGCGGGAGGGTTCATCCTCTGTGTGAGAATGTTACAGCACAGAACATGACCTTGGTAGGAGACCGTCCTTACCCCAAAGAGTTACGGCTAGACAGACATAATGGAGGGTGGGGGGGAAACTGGGACCCAGAGAGGGGAAGGAACTTGCCTCAGGTGTCCCTTGGGGATGATCAGAGCAGACTTCAAACTGCTACTAATGTCTTGAGTTCAGGACTCAGAGAGAAACAGTGAAGGGGAGATAAAAGAGGCTTAAAGTTCAGGCTGGACTCCCCCCAGGAGGCACTTGGAGACAGGACTTGGGTTCAAATCCACCTCTAGGAAGCACGTCTGGTGACACTGCTGTCAGGGGAGCCTCCACATGTAAGAGCAAAAACGTCTGTTTCTGTCACTTCTGTTTGTGCCATCAGCCTGCTCTTTAATAGATGCTGGGAAGCCACTGGGCTGTTGGGGCATTAACAGCTCCCACTTACCAGCAGGAAGCAGAGAGCGTAGAAGACCGAATGAAGGAGATGATCAGGAATTACAGATCCCTCATCCCACGAGAAGAGGGATCATTGTGGCCATCTAGCGTTGCTTTAAAATCCATTGGTGATGGAAACTCCACCGCCACCTGGTCACTGGTTCCAGTTACTCTGCTGGGAAGCAGGACTGGTGAGGTTAAACCCGGGGTTCTTGGCCAGTACTCACACATGCAGCGGGGTAGCTCACCCACTAGGGATCAGCAATTGACCATTCCCCAGCTCATGGAAAACAGCATCGCTCTATTGGAGTCAGGCCAGATCCCCAGCTGGTGTAAATCTGTATTGCTTCGTAGGAGTCAGGGGGCAGATCCCCAGCTGGGGTACCTAGAGCCCCACTGGAGTTGCAAAGTTCCACCCGCTGTGGAACTGGTCCCAGTTTCTCCAGCTCTCCAGAGAAGGTGACATGGGTGAGACAGAGGAGGGGACTTGGCAGTGGAGAGAGTCATTATGGACACCCCAGACCACAGGGACTCCCAACACACGGCTGCCTCCCTTGCTGGCAATCAGTGTGCAGAGGCCTGTCAGACTGGTGCTGCTCCTCGCTTGGCTGCTGCCTGCCTACGCTGCCGGGGGCACCCAGCTCAGCCGTGGGGAAGCCCATTTGGCTCCATGTCCAAGAAGTGCTCTCAGGTTGCAGTGAATTTTGGTTCATTTTGATGGTTCTGTAACTGGCCCCTGATGGGCCGACCAGCCCCAAACTCATGCGTCTGGTGTATCTGTGTAGCAGTGACCTACCCCTCTGTACCCTTCGTCCTCTTCAGCCCCTGCCCATTTAAAACACTAACTTGTGCAAAAACATCTGTACTTTCAAAAAAAGAAAAACATCAAAACCAATAAACTATTTACACTGTCTTACTAACTGGGCTCTGACAGGCGCGTCTCTTCCGGGAACGGCTGGCGGGGCAGCGCCTCTTCTGGAGTGCATCTGGAACGCGTCAGTGTTAAAAATAGTCACCGATTGGCCAGAGAAGAGCATTGTGAACACCTAGTCTGGCCAATGTAACACAAACCACATAGAACCGCACCCAGCGACTCCTGCAGCCAGCCCATCTCTTGTGGTGGGGCGAGAGCACAAGCCCCCAGAGAGATACAGCCTATCTTGAGTTAGCGATGGAGACACCACTGCACCTCCTGGGACCAGTCCCAGTCCTTCATTTCCTTCATGCGCATCTCAGTTCCAGCCTGGCTTGATGGAGCTTCAGCCTCCAGCCAGGGGCTCTTTCCACCTTTGTGCTCAGGGTTGGATGATCACAGCGATGAAAGAAGGCTGCTCCCACAACTAGCAGCCAATGGCCTCACACAATTCAATGGCTGGAATTTAAAGCCAGTGTAGACTGAACCTAAGGAGCAAATGCTTAACAGGGAGGGGTGACGCGCCACCAGAAATGCTGGTGGGGTGGGGTGGGGTGGATTCTCCAGCTCCTGAGCAGGAGGGTTTCTCAAAGAGCCATGGCAACTCTCACACAAGATATGGGCTGAGCGCTGGACCCTGGGCGCGCTGTTCTAGCCTGGGTTGTGCTGAAGGTCAGACTGTGAGCATTGTGGCTCCATGGGGCCTTACATTCTGTGCAAGGGGCGGAGGGGAGAACTGGCATGGGGGACAGAGGGCTGGACCTTTCGCTGGTGCAATCAGCGTCACTGCTGACGTGAATGGGACAGCTCAGGATCCAGCCCAGAGCCTTTGCCAGCTCGGATGTTTGGTGGCTTTAGGTCCCGGTTCTGGTAGGGCTGGAGTCCACCGCACACAGACCAGTCTTAACTGGCAGCTGCTGGGCCATGGAGCCATGACTGAAGGGCATCCCACAGCCGAGAGCGAGAGGCTCCCTCCGCAGGGCTGACAGTCCGGCCCCATTCCCAGGCCCCAAGTCTGGCCACCCGCCCTAGGAGTAACACGCCAGCGGGGTTCAGCGCACTCACGTTCTGACCTTGGCTGGCCATTCGGAGGGATTGCTCCATGCCGAACAGGCTCTCGTCACGCTCAGGCTGTCGGCGTGGTGACCCAAGTGTCCCTTGGCCCCAGGGCTCCTGAATTCATCCATAATTCCCCTCGGTCTGGACAGGGCATGGTGCTGCAGGTGGGACTTGAAAAGAGGGGGAGGTGGGTGGACCCTCCCTGGCAAAGCGAGGGGATCTCAGCTGTTCGAGGCTGGACTATCTAGCGAAGCTGAGTTATGCCCCCACAGCAGTAGCTGCCTGCCAGGCTCCCACCCTGTCAGCTGCCCCAGTGTTTGAGGGCCTGAGCTGACCTTTAGCTAATGGTTAAGTAGCAACTTTCCCTGGGAGCAGGTTATTCCATGATGCCCACTAGGGGGCATCCTCTGCGGGTGGCCTTGCCGGCAGCTACGGCAGGTGGGATACCGGGCTAGATGGGCCCGCCATGCTAACCGCTGCGTGGTTCACCTGACAATGGCATTGTCCCTGCTGCCCATTCAGCTCTGGCACCAAACCAGCCTGCCCGGCCCAGAGCAAGATCTGTGCTAACAGCCTCCTGGCCGAGACAGGAAGTGGGCAGGTGAATCAGGGCTCCCATGAGTCAGAGCAGAAACAGACGTCAAGGGAGCGAAACTGGCACATGCCAACATGCTGGAGAGGATGTGGAGAGGGGCGTGTAGCAGGAGCTGCTTGAGGGACTGAGCTGGAGCAGGCAGTCCAGGCAGGGGATTCGGAGCAGCTCACTGCAGGTAGGACCCTGGCTGCCTGTGCACGGGTCTCGCAGACACCTCTGCAAGAGCAGTGTGTGTCCCAGCCACAGCTGCCTCCCACGGCTCTGACTCCAGCTGGTAACCACCCCAGAGGCGGCTGCACTGCAAGGCTACATCTAGACTGGCATGATTTTCTGCAAATGCTTTTAACGGAAAAGTTTTCCATTAAAAGCATTTGCAGAAAAGAGCGTCTAGATTGGCACAGACGTTTTTCCGCAAAAGCACTTTTTACAGAAAAGCGTCCGTGGCCAATCTAGACGCGGTTTTGCACAAAAAAGCCCCAATGGCCATTTTCGCGATCGGGGCTTTTTTGCGCAAAACAAATCTGAGCTGTCTACACTGGCCCTTTTGCGCAAAAGCTTTTGTGCAAAAGGACTTTTGCCCGAACGGGAGCAGCATAGTATTTCCGCAAGAAGCACTGATTTCTTACATGAGATCATCAGTGTTCTTGCGGAAATTCAAGCGGCCAGTGTAGACAGCTGGCAAGTTTTTCTGCAAAAGCAGCTGCTTTTGCAGAAAAACTTGCCAGTCTAGACACAGCCCAAGAGCACTGGGTGTGCATTGCTGGGGACGGAGGGGATGGCTGCTGCCTTCTTCCCTGTCCTCTGAATTTCCGGGTCTGGAGGCGGGGAAGAGGCAGCAACTCGGGCCTTTTGCTGTTGTTTGTTGGGGCCTGTCCAGGCTTGTTCCTGTTCCTCCACCCACTGTGGGGCTGGGCCCATCCAGCGCTTCCCCCATCCCTATGGGCGGACCATCTCCACCATTGTGGGGCTGGCAAATAGGATCCATAAAACCCAGCCCAGCAGGGGAGGAGCCGGCTAAACTAGCCAATGGGCGATGCTGACGAGACGGGTGTGTCTGAAGCCCTACCCCTCTTGGAGCTGGGCACAAGGCCTGGCAGCCGTAGATGCTGCTGCCCGCTAGGGCTCCACAGCCAGGAAGCCTCTGCCAGGACTGACGCCCAAGCTGGCTCTGGGGCCCGAGTGCAGCCTGCCTGCCTTGCTGCATGGGAGGGGGAGGGGGAGGGTGGTGCTGCCCCTTTACGACCCTTCGCCCAGGGCTTGAGCACTCAGCTGGGATGCTGGAGACCCCTGTTCAAATCCTCAGTGGGGGAACTTGGTCTCCCACGACCCAGCCACGGGCCTAGAACACGCAGGTTGCTGGGCCTAGGATGCCAATGGGACGCCATCTGGGGGATGCCCTGTGAAGCCAGCTGCCAGCTCAGGCTCTTGGGTCGCTCTGGGCTTAGCTGGGCCACCACATAGCGGGAGGCAGCAGCAGACATGGCCAGGGGAAACTACTCTGCAGACAGCGGGGCCGGGCACGGACGGGTGCAGCCCAGCCGGGGTGTGTGGATTGGGAGGGTGCGTAACACTGGGGTGCAGAGGCCTCTGGGCCTGGGCCTCAGCTCCTCAGCTGAGAAAGGGGAACGTGGGTCCCGGTCTGTCCCAGCTATTTAAAGGGTAAACTCGAGAGCAGGGCCTGTGTCTCGCTCCCAGCACAAGGGGCTCCCACCTCCCTGGCCTGATGGCAGGGGGGGTCTCCAATACTGTGATGTAGGTGGACTTGAGATGGGCTCCCTGCCCCTGGTTTCTGTAGGCCCTACACAAAAGCAATGCTCATGCTTCCCCCTGCTGGCCCTGTGGTGAACTGCCGGCATTTTCAGAGCACAGATTTCTGCACACGTTATGGGCTGGCGGAAAGAGCCCGCTCAACGGATGATGAGGTCTCTGAGCTGCTGAGTGGGGAGCACTGGAGCCCATCACCCTGACTTGGAGCAAGAGAGAGTCCACCCAAAGGCCCCCCTGCTGGCGGCCTTGTTACCCGCACAAGCCCCAGCACCCTGCAGGCACAGCTGGATCAGGGCCTGCTGTCCCCAGACCCCCCTGCCTCCAGCCCGGGGTTTCTGCCTTGCAGCTGGCAGTTGGGCGCCTGTTCGGATCAGAAGGAAGCCAGATGTGGTTTGCAGCGGGGAGCGGTAGCGCCCGGCCAGCAGCCCGATTGGCTGCGTGTCACACGGCTGCTCTGCCCTGTCCCGGCTCTCGGGCTGAGATGGCAAAGGTGGTGCGATAGCCACCAGCAGAGGGGCCCCTGCTGCACGCAGGCTGCAGGTGAGTGAACCCGGGGGGCGCGAGGCCCATGTGACCGCCTTGCCTCGACTTCCCGCTCCCAATGGATTGAGTCTGCCCAGGCAGGCACAGTGGGGGCTTCCCCAGGTAATAGGCAGGAAATAGTGGAGATTAGAAAATTGGGGCCTTTCGGGCAGCACACCTAGCAGGGATGGGTGCCAGGAACAGAACCCAGGCGTCAGGGCTGCCACCTGTAACCGCTGGACCCCCCTGTAACCACTGGACTCCACTCCCTTCCCAGAGCTCAGAATAGAACCCAGCCGCCCCCCAGCTGTATCCAGCAGACCCCCACTACCTCCCCCCGAGCTTAGACTAGAACCCAGCCGCCCCCAGCTGTATCCAGCAGACCCCCACTACCTCCCCCCGAGCTTAGACTAGAACCCAGCCGCCCCCCAGCTGTATCCAGCAGACCCCCACTACCTCCCCCCGAGCTTAGACTAGAACCCAGCCGCCCCCCAGCTGTAACCAGTGGACCCCCACGACCTCCCCCCGAGCTTAGACTAGAACCCAGCCGCCCCCAGCTGTATCCAACAGACCCCCACTACCTCCCCCTGAGCTTAGAATAGAACCCAGCCGCCCCAGCTGTATCCAGCAGACCCCCACCACCTCCCCCTGAGCTTAGAATAGAACCCAGCCGCCCCCAGCTGTATCCAGCAGACCCCCCACTACCTCCCCCCGAGCTCAGAATAGAACCCAGCCGCCCCCAGCTGTATCCAGCAGACCCCCCACTACCTCCCCCCGAGCTCAGAATAGAACCCAGCCGCCCCCAGCTGTATCCAGCAGACCCCCCACTACCTCCCCCCGAGCTCAGAATAGAACCCAGCCGCCCCCCAGCTGTATCCAGCAGACCCCCACCACCTCCCCCTGAGCTCAGAATAGAACCCAGCCGCCCCCAGCTGTATCCAGCAGACCCCCCACTACCTCCCCCCGAGCTCAGAATAGAACCCAGCCGCCCCCAGCTGTAACCAGTAGACCCCCACCACCTCCCCCCGAGCTCAGAATAGAACCCAGCCGCCCCACAGCTGTATCCAGCAGACACCCCCCCCGAGCTTAGAATAGAACCCAGGCATCCTGACTCCCAGCCACCCCCCCCCCTCCAGTAACCACTAGACTCAACTACCCCCCTCTCCCCCCCAGCAAGGGCTGGAAGCCAGGAGTCCTGATGCCCAGATCGACCATGCCTTAGCCCACCACAGCCCACTCCCTTCCTCCAGCTGTGAATACAAGCCAGTCCCTTCTCCCCCACGCTGTGTCTCCCTCCTGCTCTGGCTGTCCCTGGGGTCCGTGCCTGGAGCTGGCGCTCTGCAGCGGGCTGTCCCCCGTAGCTTGCCGCTGCACTGACTCTACCATGCCCCACGGCCCCAGGGACAGTCCCTCAGCCCCTCGGGCTCTAAAAGCAACCCAGGCCTCAGCTCCTGCGAGCCAGCATCCGTCAGTGGGTGCGGGGGTGGCTCCTGCACCAGTTTTGTGGAGGAACAGATTCCTGCCGCAGCTCGGCCCAGACTCCAGCCGCTGTTGCTCCATTGGGGCCAGACCCCCAGGCGGTGAAAATCGGATGTTTTCATCTGAAGGCAGAATGGTTTACACCAGCCAGGGCTCTTGTGGCTGATGTCTGACTCTGTTCCCAGATGAGGGAGGGGAGTGGGGTCTAGTGGCTAGAGTGGATGGGATGGGCAATCAGGATGCCTGATTATCTCCAGTTCTGGGAGGGGTGTTGTGTCTAGTGGTTAGAGCGGGGGGGGGAGGGGGGGCTGAGAGTTAGGACTCCAGGATTCTTTTCACGGCTGAGAGTTTGCAGATGATACCAAACTGGGTGGGGTTGCAACTTCTTTGGAGGACAGGGACATAATTCAAAATGACCTTAGCAAGTTAGAGAAATGGTCAGAGGTAAACAGGATGAGGTTTAATAAAGAGAAATGCAAAGTGCTCCACTTAGGAAGGAACAATCAGTTCCATACGTACAAGATGGGAAGCGACTGTCTAGGAAGGAGCATGGCGGAAAGGGATCTAGGGGTCATAGTGGACCACAAGTTGAACATGAGTCAACAGTGTGATGCTGTTGCAAAAAAAGCAAATATGATTGTAGGTTGTATCAACAGGTGTGTTGTAAGCAAAACTCGTGAAGTCATTCTGCCGCTCTACTCTGCACTAGTTAGGCCTCAGCTGGAGTACTGTGTCTAGTTCTGGGCGCCACATTTCAAGAAAGATGTGGAGAAATTGGAAAGGGTACAGAGAAGAGCGACAAGAATGTTTAAAGGTTTAGAGAACATGACCTATGAAGCCAGGCTTCATGAACTGGGCTTGTTTAGTTTGGAAAAAAGAAGATTAAGGGGGGACATGATAGCAGTTTTCAAATATCTAAAAGGGTGTCACAAGGAAGAAGGAGAAAATTTGTTCCTCTTGGTTTCTGAGGACAGGACAAGGAGTAATGGGCTTAAAGTGCAGCAGGGGAGGTTTAGATTGGACATTAGGAAAAAATTCCTAACTGTCAGGGTGGTCAAATATTGGAATAAATTGCCAAGGGAGGTGGTGGAATCTCCCTCTCTGGAGATATTTAAGAACAGGTTAGATAGACATCTGTCAGGGATGGTGTAGACGGAGCTTGATCCTGCCTTGAGGGCGGGGGGCTGGACTCGATGACCTCTCAAGGTCCCTTCCAGTCCTATTATTCTATGATTCTATGAGAGGGAAGTGAGGTCTAGTGGTTAGAGTGAGCATGGCCGTCAGGATCCCTGAATGCCAGTACCAGTTTTGGCGCTGTCTTGCTGCGTGATCTCAGAGCAAGACCTGCGTCACCATCAGTGACCGGGAGCCCCCAGCCGGCCTCACGGTGGGGTCCGGCAAGGTCATGGTGCTGATTAGCCCCAAGTGGCACGAGGGATTGTTCTTGGGGGACAACGTTCGTCGGGAGCCCTCATGCACGGTGCTGTAGGAAGGACTGCTAGGCCTGGGCAGGGAAGGGCATCTGGGCTGTGAATTGGAGCGTTTGGCAGAGGTTAGTGAATACGTGGGGAAGCTGAGGCACAGAGGGGGAAGGACCCGGCTCAGGGTCACACAGCACGTCAGAGACCCACACACAACCCAGGTGTCCTGATTCCCCGGCCCCGTCTGCAAGGGAGAAGGCCGGTCCAGCGCTGGGGCAGGGGCTGAGCCAGCTGCGGGGTGACACCCACCTCTCCCCGGCCCACAGCTGCCAGGATGCCGCGCTCCTTCCTGGTGAGAAGCAAGAGGGGCCCAAACCTCCTGGGGCAGCGACCAGCAGAGACAGGGCTTCTGGCTCCCGGCGGTGAGTGGGGGGGGGGGAGCTGGGGCAGCAGAGGAACGGGATGGGGCAGGCCAGGGCCGAAGGGAGCGCGCTGCTGGAGGGCACGGGGGGCAGGGAACGGGGCGGGTGTGGCTGGCAGGCGAACGTGGAGAGAACCCCCCCCCCTCACAGAACCCCCCCTCTGTGCTGTCACTTGCCTCTGCCCAGCCGGAGGGGGGAGTCTGTGTTGCCGGGCGTCGGGGTCTCGACCCGAGTGCCTGGCAGAAAAGGGCCCCCGGGGGCTCCACTTGGCCCCACTGGCCAGGCCATTAAAAGTCTGCTTGGCAGCAGGGCCCGGGGCTGAGGCGGCTCCCTCCCTCCCTCAAGCCTCCCAGAAACAGCTGCCAGGTCCCACCATGCCCAGGGACAGGGACGGATCGGGAAGGCTCCACATGCTGCCCCCACCCCACACGCCGGCTCCACAGCTCCCATTGGCTGAGAGCTGCAGCCCTGCAGGCACCACCCCCTGCCCCCCAACCCCCTGCCCCAGCCCTGCAGGCACCACCCCCTACACCCCAAACCCAGCCCTGCAGGCACCACCCCCCTGCCCCCAACCCCCTGCCCCAGCCCTGAGACCCCCTCCCACAGCCCAGCCCTTCTCCACAGCCCTGTCCCAGAGCCTGCACTTCCAGATGGAGCCCTCCCCCCCCCCCCACCTGCACCCCAACCCTCTGGCCCAGCCCTGATTCTCCTTCTCTCTGAAACCTCCTGGCCCAGCCCACAGTCCTCTCCTGCACTCCTGGTGCCTGGCCCCACTCCACAGCCTGCCCCTGCGTGGGGGTGGGCGAGAGTGGGGGGAGCCAGGGCTGCTCAGTTCTGCGCACAGAGCTGGCAAGCCTTGGTGGAGGGGCAGCGCTGAGACCCTCACCAGCAAATCCTTCTTCCAGACCCAGCCTGGGGAGCGTGCGGAGCCAGTCAGGAGCTGGCCCAGCCCCCCGAGCTGGGACAGGGGGCACAGGAAGGCGGCGGAGCCAGTCCCAGGGCCTTGGCGAGCTGGGGGGTGCAGGATGGCGATGGGGTAGCCGGCCAGCTGCTGCACAGCCCCCCCTCGGAGATGGACTCCAGCCAGGCCTGGGCCTGTCGGCCCCCCCCAGGTAACTCCCCCCCCCCCCCCGAGCTGCCAGTCCCTGGAGCCAGCGTGGAGCCAGCGCCCCCCGCAGGGGAACAGCCCCGTGTCCCAGCCTGCCCCCTGCTGTTTCCCTGCAGGTGTGAGCAGCCCCCCCGACGAGTCGCTCAAGCCCCTCTGGAGCTTCCCCCACCCCGAGCTGCAGCAGCTGGTGCAGGGCGTCCTGCCGACGGCGCTGGGCTCCAGGAGGGAGCCGGGTGGGGGAAGCCCCGGGGACCCCCGGCCTCCTGGGCTCACTCCTGCTCCTCTCCAAGCCGCTGCCCCCATGCAGCCGCTGCGACAAGGTAAGGCCCCCTCCCCGCCCAGGGACGGCCTGAGCCCCTCGCCCTCTGGCTGCCCCCCCCGACCTCCTGGGGCTGCTTGGAGGCCCTGCCCCTGGGAACTGGCCGCAGAACCCAGCCCAGCTCGCTTCGCCTGCCAGCCCAGGCCCGATCAGAGCCGGCACCCGTCCCATCTCCCCTCCCCCGAGCCAGCCCCTGCCCTGGGCCGGGGAGGCGCATGTACCCCTCTCTGGGAGAGGCCCCGTGTCCCATCCCCTGCAGCACACAGCTGAGTGCAGCTCCGGCGCTGCCCTGGGGCGCATCTAACCCGGCGGCCCCGTCCCGCCCTGGCTGTGCCGCCCTGCACATGGGGCATAGGGGGACCCCGCTGGGGCCCAGCCCAGCCCCTCAGCTTAACACGGCCCCTGCTGTGGCCCCGTCAGAGCCAAGGCAGCAGAAGCCTGTCACTGCACAGGCCGGTTCTGCCCCCGTCCCCGAGCGCAGTGGGCCCAGCTCTGCTCGCTCGCAGGGATCCGGCTCGGGGCTGAGCGCTGTGCCCAGGTGCCGGCCCCCAGAAGTGGCATGAGTGTGGGGCAGGTCTCAGTGCGGCCGGATCATCCCAGCCCCTTTCGCCAGCTCCCCCAGGCTGTAGCCGTTGTGGGGCTACACCCCTCTGAGGCCGGGGGCTGCAGGCAGGGCACACAGCCGGGAAGGCACTCTGGGCCAGGCACAAGTGGCAGCCAGTGGGAGACCTGGATGAGTTCTTCTGCCTCCGGCTCCGTGCCTCAGTTTACCCTCCCCCCATGTCTGCTTAGGGTGTGAGCAGGGAGTGCGCACTCTGCAGGGCCCAGTGTGAGGGTGGCTCTGTCCCGATCTGGGGCTCTAGGAGATCACAAGATTGTGATGGAAATTCTCCGTGTGGTTGGAGGGGGCTGGTAGGTTACCAAGCCCAGTCCCGGCCAGGGGCTCCCCAATGGGAGATTGTGGGAGGGGTCCCGTGTTGGGTGGCTGCAGGTGACATAGGCTGACCCTGCCAGGTGTCCGGGTGCGGGGGGCTGGGCTGGGTCACTGCTGTGATGAGTCTGGGGAGCTCTCAGCCTGCCCCACCAGCAATTCCAGCCTGCCTATTTGCAGCAGGCTCCCCATGTTGACCCCCCCTCTCCCACTCAGGGCCTCCCTGCAGTCCAGAGCCCAGGCAGACACCTGAAATGCTCAACACTCTACAGCCAGCTGGCCCCGTGGGGGATGTGTGGCTCCCGTGGCAGCCTGCAGAGCCAGCCTGCCCCTCCCTGCCTGGGCAAAGGGAAGCCAGAGGTGCGTGAGGCCTGAGGGGGGTGATGCACCAGTGGGGGCTGGGTCGTTTGCAGCAGTGGGGGACTTGGGGGAGCTGTGGGTCTAGCAATGGGGGGCTGGCAGGAGCCATGGGGTGGGGCATATGGGGAGGTGCTGGGGGTCACTGACAGGTCTCCCTGCAGGTGAGGAGCTTCCCCTGCCGGATCTGCGGGAAGCAGTTCAAGCGCTCGTCCACGCTCTCCACCCACCTGCTCATCCACTCGGACACGCGCCCCTTCCCCTGCCCCTTCTGCGGGAAGCGCTTCCACCAAAAATCCGACATGAAGAAACACACCTTCATCCACACAGGTGGGGCAGCCCCTCGGACCACCCAGGCATGCAGGGACTCCACAGCTGAGGGGCAGGGCAGGGGGTCGGAATTGAGGGGCACCAGGTGTGCTGGGGGGCAGGGCTGTGGGTCAGGATTATGGGGCACCAGGCACGCTGGGGGCAGGGGCTGCGGGTCGGGATTGAGGGGCACCACAGGAGCTGAGCTGGGTGGGGGCAGGGGCCGCGGGTCGGGATTCGGGGGCACCGGGCGTGCTGGGGGCAGGGGCTGCGGGGTCGGGATTCGGGGGCACCGGGCGCGCCGGGGGCAGGGGCTGGGGGGTCGGGATTCGGGGGCACCGGGCGCGCCGGGGGCAGGGGCTGCGGGTCGGGATTCGGGGGCACCGGGCGCGCCGGGGGCAGGGGCTCGGGGTCGGGATTCGGGGGCACCGGGCGCGCCGGGGGCAGGGGCTGCGGGTCGGGATTCGGGGGCACCGGGCGCGCCGGGGGCAGGGGCTGCGGGGTCGGGATTCGGGGGCACCGGGCGCGCCGGGGGCAGGGGCTGGGGGGTCGGGATTCGGGGGCACCGGGCGCGCCGGGGGCAGGGGCTGGGGGGTCGGGATTCGGGGGCACCGGGCGCGCCGGGGGCAGGGGCTGGGGGGTCGGGATTCGGGGGCACCGGGCGCGCCGGGGGCAGGGGCTGGGGGGTCGGGATTCGGGGGCACCGGGCGCGCTGGGGGCAGGGGCTGGGGGGTCGGGATTCGGGGGCACCGGGCGCGCCGGGGGCAGTGGGGAGCAGGACTGACTGGACAGCGAGACACTTGGGCTGTGTCTACACTCGCAGTTTCTTGCGCACGTGCGGCTGTTCTTGTGCAAGAATCTGCAGCGCGCCCACACTGCCCGCCCCTCGCACAAGGACATTTACAGCACGGCGTGGGAAGGGGGCTCCTTGCACAAGAGCTTCGCTCTTTCCCGCCCGGTGCGAGCCCCCTGGCGCAGGGCAGTGTGGGCACCGCAGGGATTTCTTGCGCAAGAGCCCAGCGCGCACGTGGCAGTGGGGACGTTTCTTGTTCAAGAAGCCGGGCGTGTAGACATCGCCCTGGTGTATTCGCCTCCATCCTTGTCCTGGACAAACTGGTCCCTCCCTGCAGGTCTGGTCCGGTCGCCGGCCACCAGCAACGCTGTGGAGCAACAGCACCACCTGGTGTCTGGCTCGGGGAAGGGCAGGAAAAGGGGGTCACAGCTGCACTATGACCCCCCCGCCTGCTCATTAGAGCCACACTGCAGCCCAGGCAGCAAGCAGGCTGTGCTGGGTCCGTGGCTGGCCGGGTAGTTGGGGCCCACAGGCTGGTGGCTGACCAGGCAGGTGGGGGGTACGTTCCTGCGGCTGGCTGGGTGGGGCCCACAGGCTGGTGGCTGACCAGGCAGGTGGGGGGTACGTTCCTGTGGCTGGCTGGGTGGGGCCCACAGGCTGGTGGCTGACCAGGCAGGTGGGGGGTACGTTCCTGTGGCTGGCTGGGTGGGGCCCACAGGCTGGTTGCTGGCCAGGCAGGTGGGGGGTACATTCCTGTGGCTGGGTGGCAGGGCCCTGCTACTCCAGAGTCTCTCCAGTTCCGTGGGACCGTGGCTGAGCGCTGGGGCTCCCTGCTGAGCCCTGGCTGTTTGTTCCTCTAGGGGGCGAGGGGGCCCAGCCCCTCCTGCAGCCTCCCCAACTGCTCTCTCCTGCAGGCGAGAAGCCTCACAAGTGCCAGGTGTGCGGCAAAGCCTTCAGCCAGAGCTCCAACCTCATCACCCACAGCCGCAAGCACTCGGGCCACAAGCCCTTCGCCTGCTCCCTGTGCCCCAAGGGCTTCCAGCGCAAAGTGGACCTGCGGCGCCACCAGGAGACCCACGGGCTCTTCCACAGCCCCGGGGGCAGCCAGGCGCTGGGCGCCCTCTGCTAGGGGCTGGCTGAGGCCTGGGACGCCTGGTCTGTGGGGAGACGCCGTGAGGAGAAACCCCAGAACTGAGGGGGCTTGAGGATCATCCCCCGGCCCCAGGGCTGGCAGGTGCTGCTGGGACCTGCAGCCCCCAGGCGCCAGCGCCGGCAGGAGGACGCGGGTGCCAGGCTGAGCCTGGATGGGCGGGCGCCGTGGATCGGGCAGGGCATTGCTGCGGTGAAGGGGAAGGCCTGGGCCAGTTGTCCTGGGGCTTCTCTGCCGCTGCTGCTGCATGAGCGTCTCCCTGGGGCTGAGCTGTGGGGCTGCGCCCCTGCCCCAGCCGCAGGGCCATGAGCCGAGCTGAGGCCTGCGCCGAGCAGCCTGTCGCTGGAACCCTCCCCCGTCTCCCGGCTGCGAATTAAAGGGTGCGAGCACCAAGCGGCCTGCGAGCAGTAACACGGGCGGCACCGGCACGGCCTCTGCGCTCACGTTTATCCAGAAAGCGCGAACACTCGCTGCAGTGGGCCAATGGCCGGCTGGCACCCCCGCCCCCACGGCCCCCACGGCCTGAGCAAGGCCGCCGTCCCGGCTCCCAGTCTCGGGAAGGGGACCCTCGGGGACAGGCGGAGTCCGACTGGCTGCTGATCCTGGGAGCCGCGGGGAGCACTGCAGGTGGTGGGGGCAGGGCTGGTGCCCGTGTGTCCTGTGAGCCTGCCAGGGGGAGACAGACAGATCAGTGGGGCGGCTGCCCTCCCCCCTCCTCCACGCACCTGCTGCCCCCCCCAAGCTCAACTCATCCCCCAGGCCAGGGGGCCCAGAACATCCCCCTGCTGCAGGGAATCCCACAGGGAATCCTGCCTGCATTACCACCCTCCTCCACTGGGGGGCACCATTTCCCAGGTGGAGCTGCAGGCGGTGCCCTTCTGTCTCCAGCACAACCCCTGCCCCCAGTATTGCCAGGCCCACCTCTGCCCCCTGTGGCAGCGGAGACGCTGCTGCACCATGAGTCAAACCCAAGATCATGGGAACGGGAGGTGTCCCGTTGGGAGGGGGGCTGAGCTCTCCCTCCATCGTGGTCCCTGCCCCATCTTGGTAACCTCCCCCCCCCCCCGGTACCTGAGTCTGTGCCTAGACCAGCGCGGTGCAGACGGTGTCAGCATCAGGCACCGGCAGTGCAGGGGGCACAGGAGCGACCGAGGGGTTCGCAGGTGGCGCGTCAGCAGGGTCTGGAACAAACTGGCTGTTAGAAACCCTGGCCTGGGGGGAACTGCCAGGGGTCACTGGGCCAAGGAGCCATGGCTTGGGGATCCCCATCGGGGCTGCACCGCCAGCCACCTGGGCAACAGTGGGGCAGTAGCTAGATGGCCGCTCAGCCGTGCGGCTGCCCCTGCTGGGCAGAGTGGGGCCTGCTGGCACAGGCAACTCCATCTATGGCACCTAACTGATCTCATTGTACTAGCTGGCCCCACACAATCTTTACCATATTTACCCTGACAATGCCCCCCATGCTATAGGGCAGGTGCTATCAGTTCCCTAGTACAAATGGGGAAACTGAGGCATTTAGGTTTTTTTAAGTGACTTTCCCAAGCTCACCCAGGGCAGGTGCTTTACCCCAAGTCTCCCACATCCAGGGGGCACCCCCCTCCCTAGTGAGTTTACCAGTGAGCCAGAGGATCTGCAACCCTGCCCATATGCTAGGCCAGTGACTCCCAGCCTGTTCGAGGATATGGACCCCTGTGCAACCTACTCACATTTTATGGACCCCCCCCCCCCAACAATATAGCTGTGCCTGCAGCCTGCACGTCCCTCGGCCACACTGCTTCCCGAGCCGTGTCCCTTGGCCCGCTGGGCAAGCAGGGGGGTGAAGGACACGCCGGCTGCGAGAGACTCTGGGCGGACCCCCTATGATACTACAGGCCTGCAGACCACAGGTTGGAAATCTCGCTAGGCTATGCCTGGCAGCCGTGCTGATTTCTCTGGATTGTTGTCAGTCACTGAAGACCCATCAAATCCCTCCCTGAGCCCTATTCACTCCAATAAGCCCAACAAGCCAGTCCACCAGCTCCTAGCGTGGAACAAGGGTTACCTGCCCCCCCAAGCATCAAGATCGAATCTGCTGCCTCTCCCATCTGTGCCTGGATTTGTCCCACCCAAGTGAGCTCCCCCATTGCCTCTGCCTTGTGGCAAGGGGTCCCGCAGGTTAGCTGTGGGACAGGTCACAAGACAGACCAAGAGCTTGGGGGAGGCTTCCCTAGAAGGAAGGTGGAGCCAAGAATGGGGCTGTCGATGCTTAGGAGAAAGGGCTGGGGTGGCAGAAGTCGAGGGGGAACAGACCAGGCTGTTTTGGAGATGGGGGCTAGGAACCAGTAGCCCTTTGACATGCTGACTCAGCCTGCTCTAACCATTAGTCCCACTCCCCAGCAGTCCTGACTCTCAGCCCCTCCCTGCTCTACCCCACTAGATACCACTTCCTAAGCTGGTACAGAACCAGGAGTTCTGGATCCAAGACCCTCTTCCCAGAGTAAAGGGGACTTTCCCCAGGCCTTGGGGAAGCTGGTCACTTTAGATTTCAGGGGAATTCCCTTGGTCCCCCCCCCCCCATGCATGTGACACACGACAAGCCCACCCCCTCTCTCCAAAATGTCTTGGCTAGTAAGAAACCACCAGCCCAGTGCAGGGTACGTGGGTGTCACGAGCCCAGTGCAGGGTACGTGGGTGTCACGTGGATCTGTGGGGGCATCTCCTGGCCTTCGCTTTGACCAATGGCCCCACCTACCTGTCCTGGAGTGAATGAGCCAGAGCCCCCCGGTGAGAGAGACGCCGATGACAAAGGCTGAGAAGACGATGCCCACCACAGTGGGCAGCTCCAGGCCCTGGGGCGGGGGTGCTGCAGGCAATGGGAAGAGTGAGGCCCCCACAGCCGTGCCCCATGAGCACATGCAGAGCCAGTGCTGGGGGGGGGGGGGGGGGCGAGAGCCAGTGCAAATAGAGCCCAGAAGCCCAGGCTCCCAGACCCCCCCCTCACCTGCTCCCACCCAGTAGCCCCCAACCCCCTCTCAGAGCAGGGACTAGAACCCAGGAGTCCCAGCTCCCATCATGCTCTCTGTACCCATGAACCAAGAGGAGCTATGAGCTCTCTACAGCCCACCGGGCAAGCAGACCACAGGGGGTTTAGGGTCACTAGGAAGGGGGCAGGGCACTAGGAAGGGGGCATTCCTTACCGGGGGCTGTTTCTCTCTGCTCTGGCCGGGGCGCCTCCTTCAGTGTGTTTCCCATCCTGCCAGACAGAGGGAAGGGCATCGGGAAGAGATCTGCTGGGAAAAGACAAGGGAGCCAGAAACACTTGAAGAGAAAGATGGAGACATCTCCTGGTCTCCAGGTGTGCTCCCCCCAGCAGGCAGTGCTGACTACAGGGCCCCAATGTGGCGGTGGGGTGCTCCCCCAGCAGGCAGTGCTGACTACAGGGCCCCAGTGTGGCGGTGGGGTGCCCCCCCAGCAGGCAGTGCTGACTACAGGGCCCCAGTGGGGCGGTGGGGTGCTCCCCGGCAGGCAGTGCTGACTACAGGGCCCCAGTGTGGCGGTGGGGTGCTCCCCCAGCAGGCAGTGCTGACTACAGGGCCCCAATGTGGCGGTGGGGTGCTCCCCCAGCAGGCAGTGCTGACTACAGGGCCCCAATGTGGCGGTGGGGTGCTCCCCCAGCAGGCAGTGCTGACTACAGGGCCCCAATGTGGCGGTGGGGTGCTCCCCCAGCAGGCAGTGCTGACTACAGGGCCCCAGTGTGGCGGTGGGGTGCTCCCCCAGCAGGCAGTGCTGACTACAGGGCCCCAGTGTGGCGGTGGGGTGCTCCCCCCGGCAGGCAGTGCTGACTACAGGGCCCCAATGTGGCGGTGGGGTGCTCCCCCCGGCAGGCAGTGCTGACTACAGGGCCCCAATGTGGCGGTGGGGTGCTCCCCCAGCAGGCAGTGCTGACTACAGGGCCCCAATGTGGCGGTGGGGTGCTCCCCCCAGCAGGCAGTGCTGACTACAGGGCCCCAATGTGGCGGTGGGGTGCTCCCCCAGCAGGCAGTGCTGACTACAGGACCCCAATGTGGCGGTGGGGTGCTCCCCCCAGCAGGCAGTGCTGACTACAGGACCCCAATGTGGCGGTGGGGTGCTCCCCCGGCAGGCAGTGCTGACTACAGGACCCCAATGTGGCGGTGGGGTGCTCCCCCCAGCAGGCAGTGCTGACTACAGGACCCCAATGTGGCGGTGGGGTGCTCCCCCGGCAGGCAGTGCTGACTACAGGGCCCCAGTGTGGCGGTGGGGTGCTCCCCCCAGCAGGCAGTGCTGACTACAGGGCCCCAATGTGGCGGTGGGGTGCTCCCCCAGCAGGCAGTGCTGACTACAGGACCCCAATGTGGCGGTGGGGTGCTCCCCCCAGCAGGCAGTGCTGACTACAGGACCCCAATGTGGCGGTGGGGTGCTCCCCCGGCAGGCAGTGCTGACTACAGGGCCCCAATGTGGCGGTGGGGTGCTCCCCCCAGCAGGCAGTGCTGACTACAGGGCCCCAATGTGGCGGTGGGGTGCTCCCCCCAGCAGGCAGTGCTGACTACAGGACCCCAATGTGGCGGTGGGGTGCTCCCCCCAGCAGGCAGTGCTGACTACAGGGCCCCAATGTGGCGGTGGGGTGCCCCCCCAGCAGGCAGTGCTGACTACAGGGCCCCAATGTGGCGGTGGGGTGCTCCCCCCGGCAGGCAGTGCTGACTACAGGCCCCCAATGTGGCGGTGGGGTGCTCCCCCCAGCAGGCAGTGCTGACTACAGGCCCCCAATGTGGCGGTGGGGTGCTCCCCCCAGCAGGCAGTGCTGACTACAGGCCCCCAATGTGGCGGTGGGGTGCTCCCCCCAGCAGGCAGTGCTGACTACAGGCCCCCAATGTGGCGGTGGGGTGCTCCCCCCAGCAGGCAGTGCTGACTACAGGGCCCCAGTGTGGCGGTGGGGTGCTCCCCCCGGCAGGCAGTGCTGACTACAGGCCCCCAATGTGGCGGTGGGGTGCTCCCCCCAGCAGGCAGTGCTGACTACAGGGCCCCAGTGTGGCGGTGGGGTGCTCCCCCAGCAGGCAGTGCTGACTACAGGGCCCCAGTGTGGCGGTGGGGTGCTCCCCCAGCAGGCAGTGCTGACTACAGGGCCCCAATGTGGCGGTGGGGTGCTCCCCCCGGCAGGCAGTGCTGACTACAGGGCCCCAATGTGGCGGTGGGGTGCTCCCCCCGGCAGGCAGTGCTGACTACAGGGCCCCAGTGTGGCGGTGGGGTGCTCCCCCAGCAGGCAGTGCTGACTACAGGGCCCCAATGTGGCGGTGGGGTGCTCCCCCCAGCAGGCAGTGCTGACTACAGGGCCCCAATGTGGCGGTGGGGTGCTCCCCCAGCAGGCAGTGCTGACTACAGGGCCCCAATGTGGCGGTGGGGTGCTCCCCCCAGCAGGCAGTGCTGACTACAGGGCCCCAATGTGGCGGTGGGGTGCCCCCCCAGCAGGCAGTGCTGACTACAGGGCCCCAGCGTGGCACTAAGGGGCTATGCACTGTGCATTGGGGTGCACCGCTCACCCTTGGCAGGGGATAACGACCCTGGTTCCCCTGCTCATTGCAGAGAGATCCCAGCAGGGCCTTGGTGTGTTCCAGTCTCTCTGCCTGCTCCCGTAACCAGCCCCCAGCCCGCCCCTGCTCTCACCTGGCCCCGGGCTGGGTGGGGCGGCTCTGGGCTGGCTCTCCACCGTGACGATGATGGGTCTGGTGAAGGTGTGCTGGAACCGCCCGCTGCCCGGCTCCCCCACACTGCTGCTGGCGCATGCCTGGGTCTCAGGCCCACACTGAAACTGACAAGGCTCAGACCGGCATCTTGTACCCGTACCAGACACTCACCCCCTCCCACCTTCCCACTCCCAGCTCCTGTCCCTCCCCCACTGTTCCCATCCCAATTCCCAGCCAGCTGGTATCAGTTTACACTGGTAGGCCAGAGAGAGAGAGCAACCCAGCTTGCTCCAGCCACTAGACCCCACTGCCCTCCCAGAGCTGGGGACAGAACCCAAGAGGCCTAGCCCTGGTCCCAGAGCAGCACCAGCCAGGTGAACCCGGAGACAGAGCTGCCTGCTGTACCCCTCTCCCAAGCATTAGCATGGGGGGCTCGGCCCCTGCCCTGCATCTGCCAGCCCAGCCAGTGCTCCCAGAGTGCCTGCAGCCCAGGGTAGCGATCTGGCCTGGGACACAACCCCTGGGGGGGGGGGGGTAGGACTCGGGCTGGCTTTGCCACTTGAGCTAGAGGAGACTCCCCCGCTTGCCACAACAGTAGTTGGGCTTTTATCCTCCCGGTGGCCTGCAGGCTAGAGCCATGCACAATGGCGCAGGCCGGGTCCCATCCGGAAGGGGGCAGCGTGGGACAGACCTTGGGGAGGGCGCCCTCATAGGCCCCAGCCTGGCCCTGGGCCTCCTGGGTGCAGAGGGCCAAGCGGCAGTGCAGGAACTGGATGGAGTCGTTGTAGAGGGGCCGGAGCAGGAAGCTGAGGCGCTGCAGCTCCTGGGAGCCGGGGGGCAGCATCTGGCCTGCGGCCCCCTTGTGAGGCGGGTGCAGGGTAACGTCGGGGTGGGCCGGGCAGCCCCCCCGCACCAGGACGTAGGGCCAGTCCAGCGAGGAGGAGGAGGAGCTCGGCGAGAGGACGCAGAGGCAGATGCTGAAGCTGAGCCAGGGGTCAAAGGCAGCCAGAGCAACCTGCGCAGAAGGTCGGGGAGAGACATCAGGAGGGGAGGGGACGGCTCGGCCAGATGGGTCCCACTCCACAGATATGACCTGCCTCCCCCCCGCATGGAACCCAGGTGCCCCGGCACCCACCACCGCTCTCATCCCCGATCCTGCCCTAACCGGGGACAGAGCCGAGGAAGGCGGATTCCCAGCCCCCCTGCCCTAACCACTAGACTCCACTCCCCCCCCAGAGCCAGGGATAGAACCCAGGAGTCCTGACTCCCATCCCCCCAGCTCCAACACTGCCAGTCTGACCTCCTGCCAGATTAATACTGTGACTCCACAGAGAGACGGGGGGGGGGGGAAGGGGCCTGGGAGAGGGGACCCCACGGTTCCTGCCTGGCTAGCGCTGCCCCCGGAGACCTGCCCCCCCCAAGGTGGCGGAGCCCTGGGCAGAGGGGGATCCCGGTGCCATGGTTACTTCCACAAAGACGCGGCTGTTGGCCGACACCGTGCAGGGTCCCTGGGCCTTGGTGAAGGACTCGGAGCTGAAGACCTCCAAGCCGAGCAGGACACGGCCCAGGTGGAAGGGCAGATCCGGGGCGGGCTCGGCGGAGCGGGACGGCTGGGGAGGGGCTGGGGAAGGGCAGGAGAACTGTGGGAGAGGAACAGAGGGGGTGGGGCATGTAGGGGGCATGGGGGCGAGCCCCAGAACCCTCCAGAGACCCCCCGTTATCCCAAGCCCTAGGACACCCGCCCAACCAAGGTCCATCTCCCCACCGCCGCTGCCAGCCCCTCGCAGCCCGGAGCCCCCAACCCTGCCTGGGGGGGATTGGGGCAGGGATTGGGGCAGGGATTGGGGCAGGCCAGTGCACCCCCCCCCCCGAGCAGCCTGCCCACAGGAGCTCCACAACCACCCGGCCAGAGACCCCTCCCCTCCCGCCCTGCTACCTCAATGGACTCCGAGCTCCCAGGGGCCTCTGCCCCGCGGCCCCACAGCACCACCTGGGGGGCAACAGCATCGTCAGCATCATCGGAGCGTCAGACACGACCCCGACGCCCTGGGGCGCAAAGCCCAGAGCAGGGGGCCAATTCTCCCAGCCCCACAGCATTTCAGTCCCCTCCCGTCAGCCTGACTGCTCCCACCCTGTTCCCCTGCCAGCCCACAGCGCCCCCCCTCCTGGCGCACCCCCCCCAGCACCCCCCCGCCAGCCCACAGCGCCCCCCTCCTGGCGCACCCCACAGCACCCCCCCTCCTGCCAGCCCACAGCACCCCCCCTCCTGGCGCACCCCCCCCAGCACTCCCCCGCCAGCCCACAGCGCCCCGCCTCCTGGCACACCCCCCCAGCGCCTCCCCCTCCTGCCAGCCCACAGCGCCCCCCCCCGCCAGCCCACAGCACCCCACCTCCTGGCGCACCCCACAGCGCCCCCCCTCCTGCCAGCCCACAGCGCCCCACCTCCTGGCGCACCCCACAGCGCCCCCCCTCCTGCCAGCCCACAGCGCCCTCCCCGCCAGCCCACAGCGCCCCACCTCCTGGTGCACCCCCCCAGCGCCTCCCCCTCCTGCCAGCCCACAGCGCCCCCCCCCTGCCAGCCCACAGCGCCCTCCCCGCCAGCCCACAGCGCCCCACCTCCTGGCACACCCCCCCAGCGCCTCCCCCGCCTGCCAGCCCACAGCGCCCCGCCTCCTGACGCACCCCCCACAGCGCCCCCCCCCTGCCAGCCCACAGCGCCCTCCCCGCCAGCCCACAGCGCCCCACCTCCTGGCACACCCCCCCAGCGCCTCCCCCGCCTGCCAGCCCACAGCACCCCGCCTCCTGGCGCACCCCACAGCACCCCGCCTCCTGGCGCACCCTACCTTCCCAGCCCACCTTGGCCCTGGTCTGGTCCCACCTCTCCTAACATACTAGCACCTTTACAGACCCCCAGAATCCTGCATTTCCTCCTCCCTGCATTCTCGCTCAGCCCCACATTGTCCCCGCACAGCCCCTGCTCACCGCGTTGTGGTACCGTCCGACACCAGAGGTGGGGCCCAGGGCCGGGACACGCAGGGCACCGCAGTCAGCCAGGGGCGACTCCAGCAGGAAGTGGGTGCCATTGGACTGGGCTGCACAGCTGGGGTCCCGCAGGGTCACTCGGGCTGGGGAGCGTCCAGCAGCCTGGCCAGGAACCAAGGGGTGGGAGCAGTGACTGTGAGGGGGAGCGCCCCCTGCTGAGCCCCACCCCCACTCTGTGCAGGACAGCACCCCCTGCTGAGCCCCCGTCCTGCTCCCTGCCCCACAGCACCCCCTGCTGAGCCCTGCCCTGCTCCCTGCCCTACAGCACCCCCTGCTGAGCCCCTGCCCTGCTCCCTGCCCCACAGCACCCCCTGCTGAGCCCCACCCCCACTCTGTGCAGGACAGCGCCTCCTGCTGAGCCCCCGCCCTGCTCCCTGCCCCACAGCACCCCCTGCTGAGCCCCACCCCCACTCTGTGCAGGACAGCGCCCCCTGCTGAGCCCCCGCCCTGCTCCCTGCCCCACAGCACCCCCTGCTGAGCCCCCGCCCTGCTCCCTGCCCCACAGCACCCCCTGCTGAGCCCCACCCCCACTCTGTGCAGGACAGCGCCCCCTGCTAAGACCCCGCCCTGCTCCCTGCAGCTCAGCAACCTGCAAAGCCCCCCCCACCCTGCCCCCTGCAGCACAGCACCCCTGCTGAGCCCCACCCCCACTCTCTGCAGGACAGCACCCCCTGCTGAGCCCCCACCCTGCCCCCTGCAGCTCAGCACCCCTGCTGAGCCCCGCCCCCACTCCCTGCAGCACAGCACCCCCTAGTGCCATGCTGAAGGAACTGTTTATACAGGGGGTTTCTCACCTGGAGCACGACCTTGCTGACATGAGCAGTTACCCTCTCGCTCAGACACACCACAGACAGAGCTCCTGCCAGCCCCACAGCGCTCCTGCCACCTGGAGCTGCCCAGCTCCTTTCCCAGCCCTTGGGGGAGATCTCTGTGCCTCTGGGGGGTGGGATGGAAGAATGGGGGGGCTTGGGGTCCCCTAGCAGGAGAAAACAGAGTGTGTGGGTAGAGGGAAGGAAGGAAACAGGGCAGGTAGGTGAATGGGGGGTAACCCTGCCCCCTGCTGGCTGGATTGAGAACTGCCCTGCTCTGTGTCCTCGTCCCCAGATCCTACCCCCTGCACCGTGGCACTGGGGTTTGGGACTTGCGAGTGCAGTGGAGGGACAGAGACGCCCCCACAATGACATTGCATTGGGCATGAGCCTCCCCCACCGAGGATCTGGCTGTGCCACGGGCGGGGCAGGGGCGGAGTCAGGGGCCCCCAAGGGCCCTCCAGTGGCACTGAGGTGCCCACCTAGCGGCTGCGCCGTGGCACTGCGCCTGTGCCCATTCCCTGCCCCTTAAGGACTCACCTACCTTCCAGCCCCACAGTGACCAGGAACCTGTTCACCCGCCTGGCCTCCGTGTAGGATGTGACCCCAGGCAGCCCCTGCTCCATCGCCCAGGCCAAGGGGTCACTGGCATAGGCCAGACCCAGGGACGTGCCACTGCTCACAGCCAGGCCCAGGTCCGGTTCTGTGTTGCTGACTGAGACCTTGTGGGACGCCTGCAAGGAAACGGAGCAACAGAGCCCAGGGCCAGCGCAGACCCTGCTCCGCTCAGGGAGACACATTGAGGCTGGAGCAGGGCATGATGGGTAATGCTATGCAAACGAGCTGCCCTCGCTACTGAGCAAGGTGTCAGTACAAGGAGCGGCTGGGAAACTCCAGCCCAGCCACTGAGTCAGGAGCCAGAGGGCTCGGAGCCAGCGAGCTGAGCTGGGCGCAGGACTCTCGGGTTCACCTTGGCAACAAAGGGGCAGGCACCAGGCCAGATGGGCCTGGGGGAGCAACCATAACAGAGGTCAAAGGTCATGCAGGTTCAGCTGATGCCATTGGTCAGGGAATGGGGGAGAGTGATCCGAGGAGGGGGGGGGTCACCAAGAATATGGGTTGAGGGTGCGGGAGGGGGATCCCAGGGGAGCAGCCTGTGGGTGTGGAGGGGTTGTGAATAGGGGGCTATTCCTGGCACCTGGAGCCCATCCCCAGGGAACCCCTCCCTCCCTTACCAGCACTCGCAGGGGCCCTGCCATGTGCGGGGTTCGAACCAGCCAGCTGGTGGCGCCCTCACTCTTCAGCACCATGATCAGCTCCCGGCGGGGGGAGCAGCAGCCTCCAGGCACTTGGAGCTGGACCGTGAGATGGGCTGGGGGCCTGGAGACATGGCAGGACAATGCGCCCCACATCAGCTGGAGGATCTGGCTGGGCATGTCTGCCATGGGGCTGAGCAGCAAAATGGGAGCAGGGTGTCCCAGCTCTCCCAGTGCCCCTATGCCCAACACAAAGCCCCTCTGCCCTCACCGTGGGTTCCCCTGCACCCCACTCTCCCCGGCTCTACCAGTGCCCCTCTGCCCAACACAAAGCCCCTCTGCCCTCGCCGTGGGTTCCCCTGCACCCCACTCTTCCCGGCTCTACCAGTGCCCCTCTGCCCTCGCCGTGGGTTCCCCTGCACCCCAATCTCCCCGGCTCTACCAGTGCCCCTCTGCCCAACCCGCCCCTGTCCCCCAGCCCTGGGCTCCCCCACCCCAGCTCTGCCAGTGCCCCTCTGCCCAACCCGCCCCTGTCCCCCAGCCCTGGGCTCCCCCACCCCAGCTCTGCCAGTGCCCTTCTATCCAAACTGAAAGGCCCCTGTGTCCCAGCCCAGCCTGGAGGACGCTCTAATGGCTGGCTCGTACCGGGGGCTGGCTCCTCTGGAGAAGATGACATGAACTTCAGAGTCCCGGGGGGGCTCAGAGGTCAGGCAGCCCCACAGGGGCCGTGGCTGCAGGTCGGAGGCGAAATGGGTCGGGGAGAAGAAGTTCCTGCGAAGTTTGCAGGAACCCGGCGAGGCCCCATCTGGGAGAGAGAATGCAGAGGGGGTGGGGACGTTAACCCTGAGGGTCTCGGGTTATCCCCCAGAATCTCCCTGGGATTCCCTCTTTCAGGTGCATGGGGCTGGGGTCCAGCCCCCGGGGTCCCATCTCCAGCCCCCAAAAACCTCCCTTTATCACAGGAGGGTCTGATCCCCAAGTTCCCTCCCCCACTGACACAGGGGCCCAATCCCCAGCCAGTAGGGTCCCCCCATCTCTGACACAAGAGTCTGATCCCCCCCCGTACCGTCCCCCGGCCGCACAGAGACCGTGTTGACGCCCCGGTACGCAGCCAGGGAGGTGACCCCGCCGTGCTCTTCACGCGCCCAGCGCAGGAGCCCTCGGGGGCTCTGGGGCAGCCGGGTCTCAGTGACGAGGATGCTCCCTGGGCCTGAGACTCTGGACCCCGGGGAGACCTGTGGGGGGCATAGCAGAGAGTGCAATGGACATCCCATCCCCCGCTGGGTGCCACCCCCCCATTGCTCCCAGCCCCCACAGGACTCTTGGGTCCCTCAGACCTCCTAGCCCCAAGGGTAAGTACCTGGGCTGCCCCGAGCCAGAACCCCCCAACCCCTGCTGACCCCAGGCGGAGCCCCTCCCCCAGCCAGCCCTCCCTCCTCTCACTGCCTCTGGGCCTGAGGTCTTCTTCCTCCAAGTGCCCCAAACCCCCAGCCCACACCCGGCCCCTCTGCACCCCCCCTGCCCCACTGTCCCCTCCAGGGACCCTGCTCCAGCCCAGCCCAGAGTGACCTCCAACACCTTCCCACCCCCACTGCCTCCCTGCACTGCTCACCCACCCCTCCCACAAATCCCCCCCCGTCACGGCCCTCCCCTCCTCCAGGCCCCATTTGCTGGCCTCACTCTTCCCCTCCTCACACCTGTGCCGGCTCTGCTCCCCATCTGCCCCAGCCCTCCCATGCTTGCCCTTCCTGCTCTCAGTTGCCCCCATGGCCCTGCTCTCCCCTTCCCCCCCCCCCAGGCCTCCTAGAACTACTTCACTTCCCACAGCCACCCCCACCCAGACCCACTGCCGCCCTCACCCAGACCCACAGCCGCCCTCACCCAGACCCACAGCCGCCCTCACCCAGACTCACAGCCGCCCTCACCCAGACCCACTGCCTCCTTCACCCAGACCCACTGCCTCCTTCACCCAGACCCACTGCCTCCCTGACCCAGACCCACAGCCGCCCTCTCCACAGTCACCCTCACTTCAGCCCCACAGCTGCCTGCTCTCACCTGGAAGGCCCATTGCTCTTCAAGAGCCACCTTGGCCATTTGGAGGCGCCAGACCACAGGCGCGGGGGAGCTGAGCACAAAGATGGGTGTTCTGCCGGGGGGGGCTGGGCCCAGCTCCAGGTTCACCTGGAGAGAGCAGAGGGCCCTGCTTATGGGGCTCCAGGACGTGGGGCTGGGGATGCAGGGAAGGGCAGACACATGTCCTGACCAAGGGGCTGGGACCCCAGGGAATGAGAGGGGCATGAGGGGAGGCTATAGGGTAGGGGGCACGATGTGGCAGGGGTGAGGCAGTGGGGTTGGGGCAGCAGGGTGGGGCACAGTTCTGGGGCTGGCATGGAGGGGTGGGGGCAAGAAGCAGGACTATGCTGGGGGAGGAGGCATGTGGGGTGAGGCCACAGCTAGAATATTGTGTCCAGTTCTGGGCCCCCCACTACAGAAAGGACGTGGACACATTGGAGAGGGTCCAGCGGAGGGCGACCAAGATGATGAGGGGCTGGAGCACATGAGCTATGAGGAGAGGCTGAGGGACTTGGGTTTGTTTAGTCTGCAGAAGAGAAGCAACGGGCTCAAGTTGCAGTGGGGGAGGTTAGGATAAATGGGATATTAGGAAAAACTGTTTCCCTAGGCGGGTGGGGAAGCGCTGGGCTGGGTTCCCTAGGGAGGTGGTGGAATCTCCGCCCCTAGAGGTGTTTAAGTCTCGGCTTGACAAAGCCCTGGGTGGGTTGATTTAGTTGGGTTGGTCCTGCCTTGGGCAGGGGGCTGGACTCGATAACTCCTGAGGTCTCTTCCAGCCCTAGGATTCTGATTCTATGCAGGGCAGATGGCAAGGCTGGGGGGCTGGGGGTCACAGAGCAGAGGGGCAAGAGGCCGGGGGCAGCACACAGAAGGACAGAGAGTGAAGGGGTGGATCAGAGGGATGGGGCAGGCTGGGGAGCACACAGTGGAGGGCAAGGAGCAAGGGGTAGGGCAGATGTAAGGGGGCAGGAAGTGAGAGGGTGGAGTTGGGGGTGGGCGCAGGAAGAGGGAACAGCATGTGGGGCAGAGGTGGAGGGCACGGGGGGGCAGGGGCAGGGACACCCCCTGCCACCTACCTGGCTGGCCCCCATCCTGCCCGCTGGCCCCCGCAGGAAGATCACATGCACCTCCTGGCCTGAGGCCGCGTGGCCCTGGCTGGCACAGCCCGTGCCTGCACGGAGCCGCTCCCGGAAGCCCCGCACAGGGTGGCGTGTGGAGAGCGGGCCGGCCTGGCACCCGGCCCAGCGCCAGGTGGCTGCAGGGAGAGAGAGGGGCCTGGTCAGCACGGGCCGGGCACGGGGCTGTGGGGCCCATCGGGGCAGCAGCTGCTCTGTGCCGGGATGGGGAAGCCCCTGCCCCCCAGAAATGAACAGCAGCAGCCAGGACTCCTGGGTTCTGTCCTGGCTCTGGGAGGCGAGTGGGGCCTAGGGGGGGGTCTCGCTCTGGGGGGGCGCGACCCCTGAGGGGGTGCAAGGTGGGTACAGGCAGGTTGTGAGCTGTCAACTCCGTGGGGCTGATGCCATGAGCCCCAGTTAGATTCCCACCCCCATGTGGAAGGGGGTCACAGAGGCTGGCTGGGTGGACGGGGTCCCCAATACCGACTGTCTAGGGGTCAGAGGGGCAGCAGGGACACACTCTCTGCCCCCCGTGCCCTGGCACCCACCTGCCGACTGGCCCCACAGCAGCAGCAGCAGGATCAAGCTCCAAGCTGCTGCCATCCCTCGTGGCCCCTGCGGGCAGAGCTCCCCGGTCCCAGGGAGGCAGCTGGTCCCGGGCAGGGAGAAAGAGAAAATCGTCGTGAGTCCCGGGGACCCCTCAGGTGGGGAGGGGGTGGGGGGTCTGGGAGCCATGGAAAAGCGGCTGTGTGGGAGAGGGGACCAGGAGCATCAGAGCAAGGGCGGGTCCTGCCACCCGCTCATCCTCAGGGTGCCTGGGATGCTCCCCCATCCCACCCCAGCGGAGGTGCGGGGAGGAGGGTAATGAAGCATGTGACACAAGGACACTCTCCCTCCCCAGGAGTGCTGCCCTCCCATGGCATGTTCCAGAGTGACCTCCTTTATCTCTTCCCCTCCCTCCCCTGCAGCCCCCCTGCTCCCAAATGCCCAAATTTGGGAAGGGGTAGGGGAGTTTTGCCTACAAGACTGGCACATCTCAGAGCATTTTACAGAGATTACTGCCTGCCACCTTCCCCTGGCTAGGAGCCTCTTGCCTCTATTACTATTTCATAGATAGGGAAACTGAGGCAGGGAAAGGCTAAGAGATGGTCCTAAGGTCCCACTAATTTCCAGCCCCCATTACTTTCCACCTTCCTTTCCATAGCAGGGCAAAGAACCCAGGAATCCTGATTCCCAGTCTCCCCCCCCCCCCCCCCACATACACACTAACCACTAGACCTCACTCCCCTCCTAGAGCCAGACACAGAAATCAGTCCTGACTCCCAGTCCATCTTCAGGCAGAAACACTTCTCCATCCCTCCCATATTCCAGCTGCCCTCACCCTGCCCTGACATGCGGTCGACACAGCTGTACCCACCCACCAAGGCGCTGGCTTGCCCTGCCCTCGGGTACCTCGTGCCAGCTGGATTCAGACAGACACAAAGAGGGATGCGACTGGGAGGGGGCCAGACCCGCAACCAGGGTGGGGTGTGGGATGTGCCTCCCCATCCAACCCCCCGCTCACATTCATCCAGCACAGTCCACGTCCCCTTGGAACAGGGTCATCGCACACCCCACCCCACACGCCGGCAGGCTGCCGGGGGCACCTTTACCTCGCAGATGAGGCTGATCGCAGAGCAGCGAAGAGGCTTGGGAGAGGGGCACCTCTGGGGGCCAGAACTCCTGGGTTCCAGGCTGTCGTGGGGGCAGGATGCAGAGAGCTTGGCTCTTTTATGCCAGCCCAGGAAGCGGTGGCTCCCCATGGCCATCGGGTCCCTTTGCTCCGTCTGGATTCATTGCTCCCTGAAGGGAGGTTAAAAATAATTGGAAGAATACAAGTGATCTGGGTCAATGGGAGGTTTAAAAATAACAACTCCCCAGGGTCAGGTTACCAGAGAGCAGGGGACGGATTAAGCTGCCAGAGATTGTTTTTAAGGGAATAGAACCCAAGAGTCCTGGATTCCAACCCTCTCCTCCCAGAAATAAGAAGAGAATCCAGCCCCCCACTCCCAGCTCCAAGCCGCTAGAAAAGATGGCAGCCCCTCCTAGGGCACCGAAAGAGGCTCTTTATCAGCACAGTGAACTCCCGCCCCTCTGCCCCGTCCACTCTCCTGTTGATGTGCCTTCCCCCAGAGCTGGACGCAACCTCCCACGTTCGGTCTCCCAGCTTCACTCCGTTTGCCTGCCCGTCTGTAACCAGGGGAGCAGGGGCCGAACATCCGGCAGGGCTGAGCCCCATGGCACTCGTGTGGCCCTACCTGTTGAGGTAGGAGGCTCCGATCCCCACCATGGTCCCTGCCCCAGATGGGAGCCAGGAGGAAAAGGAAAACCAGCTGCCCACACGGGTAGTCACTCTCGGGATGGGAGGCTTTATGATTAATGCAGGCAGGACGGGCGAGGCTCTGGGTTCTGAGCCGTGCCCTAACCCCCACGCAGCCAAACCCTGGGTCACCGTGACCCACTACCACCTACATGGCAGGGGGTGAAGGAAAGGGCTGTCAAGGTGGAACCCAGGCAATTGGCAGCAGCTTTCCTGAGTTGCTGGCTCGGACCATGAAGTGACGTAGGGATGGGGGGGTGATGCTCACACCCCTTCCCAGCAGCATGTCCCTTTCACCTGCCCAGGGCGTTTCCCAGTGCCTGTCACAGACACCAACCCCCCAGGCAGGGAAGGGGTTCCTTCGGGAGAGGAAAATGAGGCCCAGGGTTCAAAGGCCCTGGCAGAGGTCGCACAGCCAGCCATAGCAGTCCTGGCTCAGTTGCCCTCTCATGGCTGGCCTGGCCTGCTCAGGAAAATGAAGGCCTGATTGTGTCATGGCACATCTTGGGCAGGTGCGGCAGCCATGACACTCAGTCCTTCCCCATAGCTCTGGCTCCCTCCTCCACAACCCTATTCTCCCCCCTCCAAAAACAATCTGTTTAAGGACCCCAGAGGAGAGACAGTCTAGCCCATCTGCCTGGCTCACCCACTTTAATTCCTGGCTTTCTGGCCCCACACTCCCGCTGTTTGCTGGGCGTGATTGTAACAGTCCTTGAGCGGTATCAGGAGGGCTTTTTTGTTTGGACTAATTGGGTCTCTCTGTCTCCCTTTTGCATCTTTTCCCATCAGCCTTTGCTGTTATAGGTGGTTGTGACACTTCATGAACTTTTATCCACTCCCCAGTAAGCCCCCAAGAGCAGTACAGGCCCAGGAAGCACTATACTGCAAGGATCCCCCATGCTCCACTCAGAGCTGGAACCGAGGGCAGGAGTCCTGGTTCAGTCTCCTGTTAGACTGCCCTGCCCTGCCCTCCCAAAGTCCTGTCGGCTGGCTAGCCTGTCCCTCCGCTCTTCCCGATTCCCAGCTTTAGCACCGACTGTCTCTGCTGCTGTCATTCGACTGCTCCCTCTGGCTTCTCATGTGAGGCCCCGGGGTTGTTTCATTAGAGGGGGATTTTCAAAACTGGCACCAACAACAATAAAACTCGGATATTTGTTTATGAAAAGCTTCACAGCAGTGTCAGGAACCAGTCACTGACCAGTGTAAGTACGATAACCCCCAGGCTCCCCCACGCCACTGCCCCGGACAGCACCTCACTGGCTCTGGGGATAGGTTGCCAGATGGTTTCAACAAAAATACCGGACACACTTGACACGACATCACAATCCACATTACAGCTTATTGAGAAAATACCGGACAGTTCGATTTTCTCAATTTGTTTCCCAGACAGAAAGCTCAAATACTGGCCTTTCCAGTTCAAAACGAGACACCTGGCAACCCTAGCCAGGGATGCCCCTAAGGCCCCATTGCTATCCAGGGCGATGCACAGGGACAACTGGCAGGATTAGACTCCAGCTCGCTCTCCTGTAGCTGCTCTGGCTCTGCGGTTTGTTTGTCGCTCTAGGCAGCAGGTCTGGCTCACAGGCCGTCACGGGCAGGAGCCCCCTTGGGTGTTGGAAGGGGCTAGTTCTGCTCTCCCATCTCTGTGCAGAACCATGGTGACATGGAGGTTCAAGCTGGAAGGGAGAGAAGGAAACCAGCTAGCATCTGCCCCTGGAGGTTGGCATCACCTGACTCTGCCCTAGGGAGGCCAGTCCTGCTGCATCAAACAAGCCAGGACAATCAAGCTTGAGATTTGCCAGCTGTAGCTAAAATGTGGGACACTGCTGTCCCAGGCTCTCCCCAGAGCAGGCTGGGAAAAGAGCGATCCAGCATAGGGAGCGAGGGCTCTGTTTGCAGCCAGGGCGACCAACTCACTTGCTGCAGCATGGCTCTGTTTCCTGCATCGGGTCAGATGCCGGAGTCTCTGGAATGGGAATTACCAGAGTAAAGCAGGAGGTGGAATTCACAGAGGTTAAAGCAGAAGGGACCATTACTCCTCCTCCTTAGTGCAAACCCATTTTACCAGAGCCCAAGGACTGGTGTTTGGCTCACACATCTTAGAATAAATCACAGAATCATAGAACTGCAAGGAACCTCGAACGGTCATCAAGTCCAGTCCCCTGCACTCAATGGAGGCGAGAGCACCATTTAGATCACCCCTGACAAGTGTTTTTCTAACTTGATCTTAAAAATCTCCAGCAATGGAGATTTCACACCCTCCCTAGGCAATTGGTTCCGTTGTTTACCCACCCTGACAGTTAGAACATTTTTCCTAATGTCCAACCTAAACCTCTCTTGCTGCAATCTAACCCCATTGTTTCTTGTCCTGTCATCGGAGTCAAGGAGAATAATTTTTCTCCCTCCTCCTTGTGACACCCTTTTAGATACTTGAAAGCTGCTTTCATGTCCCCTCTCAGTCTTTGCCAGGCTAAACAAACCCAGTTCTTTCAATCTTCTCTCATCGACTTTTAATCATTTGTTACTCTTCTCCAATTTGCCCACATCTTTCCTGAAATGTGGCGCCCAGAACTAGACACAATACTCCAGTTGAGGGCTAATCAGCACAGTGCAGAGCAGAGGAGTAACTTCTTGTGGCCTGTTTACAACACACCCCAGAATCACATTTGCTTTATTTACATCTATGTCATATATTGGTAACTCATAGTTAGCTTGTGGTCCACTCTGACCACTCTGTGGTCCTTTCCGCAATTCTCCTTCCTAAGCCGTCATTGCCCATTCTCTGTGTGTGCAACTGATTGTTCCTTGCTAAGTGGAGCATGTTGCGTTTGTCCTTATTTCATTCTATTTACCTCAGATCAGCTCTCCAGTGTGTCCAGATCATTTTGAATTACAATCCTACCCTCCAACGCACTTGCAACCCCTCCCAGCTTGGTATACAATTTGCAGATGGAAAGTGTACTCTCGATACTATTATCAAATCATTGATGAAGATATTGATGAAGCAAGGCAGCTGGTCTGGATTTGGCAGCTTTGCAAGATGGAGAATCCACTTCTTCCCTCCGGAGGGTGTTTCATGATCCTTCTCCATTAAAAACCCAACTTACTTCAATTTGGAGTTTGCCTGGCTTTAACTTCTAGCCATTCTGCCTTTCACCACTAAAGAGCCCTTCAGAGCCAGTATTTTCCCTTCATTAAGGACCCACCGTAATCAAGTCACCTCTTGCTTTTCTTTTGGTGAGCTAACTGGGTTCTTTAACCCCTTCACTGAAAGGTGTTACTTTCCACCCTTCAGCTGCCTTTGGCAGCTCCCCTCTGCACCCTGCTAATTTTAAAAGGTGGGCAACCAGCACTGAAGCTTGCAGCTCCAAAGGAAGACAAGCAGTTCGGGACAATTTTTAAATGTTTTCCATGGGCTGTTGAAGGATCTGATGCTGAGAGGGTCTGAGTGCTCCATCAAGCCCCGAAGAACAGGCTGCATTTAACTCGCCCAGCAAAACAAGCCTCTGCGAAAAAATATTTCAGCTAAGCCCCTGTCAAGGCTGCTCCACGTATCTCTGCTGCTCAGCAGCTGCTGCTACAGACTAGAAGCTCAGAGCTCTTGCCAACTGACACCCTTGTTGTCACAATTTCTGTGCAACATGGGTGTTTTCCCCTCTCCCACGCTGGCTGATGAGGGAGGTCACAGCTGACGGCACAGTGAGAGCCAGACACCCAACAAATCTTACAAGAATCTCTGTTTGCGAAGAGCTTTCGTGGGCTAGATGGAGCCCAGGGCTCAGCTCCCATTTGGGAATGTAAAAGAATTTTCAGAAGTTCGGAGGCCCCCAGTGGCACCTCTGGAGAGAGTCTGAGCGCCCCCACAGGTGAGAAAAACCAGCCTCCGTTGTGGAGTTCTGAGCAAGCCTAATGAGCAGCATGCTCAGCTTAAATCCTAGAGCTAGAAGAGACTCAGGAGTCATCAAGTCCAGCCCCCTGCCCAAGGCAGGACCAACCCCAACAAGAGCAAGAGCTCTTGGCAAGAGCACGCCTGGGGCAGAGACGTACCTCTAGCCAGATCATTATGCAGAGCTGTGGGCAGAATGCTGGCGTCTCCGCTCATATTCTTGGGCTCTCCCAACTGCCCCTTGCAGCCCTTTAGAGAGACCCAGCCAAGCTAAAAACTGCAATAATGAAACTCCCAGGGTTTTATCATGATACTTGCAATATTTGTGGCTTTTCTTAAAGCCCCAGCTCCTGGAATTGAGTGAGAATTTGTTTTCATTAAAAAGGGTTTCTGGCCTTTGTAGTTGAGGAGAAAAGCTTGAAAATGTGTCCCCCATGCCAGTGTTCCCTGTAATGCTAAGCACTTGGGTGGCCACCTAGGAAAGATTCAAATGCTGCCCAGCTGATTGGCAGAGCACCCACTGCACCCACAGCCGGCAGCATGTTTCTACTGGTGGTGCACATGTGCACATGACAAAATTTATTCTGCACAAGGACTGAAAAAATTAGAGGGAACATTGTCCCCTGCTGGCTCAAAAACATTAGGCAAATCCAACTCCCTCCCCCCAACATGTTATTAAACATAACAACTGCCTCTTCACTTTTCAGTAAATCTGATTTTTCAGTGCCTGACCCCCAACTTTTGGGGTTGAGAAGATAGAAAGGGAGCACAGGGCAGTGAAATGACTCATCTACAGAGGCACAGCGATGCAGACCCCAGACTGGAACCCAGGAGACCTCTCAAGTGCCCTACCAGCTGACTCCTCCATCTCTTTAGGAAGAGGCATGAGAAGCGTAAGAATGATACATTTCATCCGTCTGACCACAACCTCCCAAGTGACCAAACCAAAAAGCCACTGGCCAGGTACATTGCAAATCATTATTTTTGCACCAATTTCCATGTTAATTAGCATGCCGTTCTTTTTTTAAACAAATCCGTTGGAAGCCCCACGCTAACAGGTAACCAAACCTCATTTTGTTTTAGGGACAGACAACCAAGTCCTCGGAAAGAGACAAACGTCTGGAAATGTAGCAAAAATCCAGGCAGCTGCCCCAGACATTGCGTAACAATGGTTTTCGGTTTTAGCGCTTTATCGGATCTGACTTTGAATTCAGCTCACCTCTCCAGTTATAGTTTTATTTATAAACCTACAGGAAGAATACTATCGATTTCCTGGTGAACTGGTCTTTCCACGGAAACATAAAGCCAAGGTCCTTGCATATGGTGAGTAAGGAACTCCTGGTGCTATCCTGCTCAAGATTCAGTTAATCCTGATGGCTGAGTTAATGCCAAAATGAGTTAATTACCTTCTGTCATCCTAATTGCTCCCCCCCCCCCCCCCCCACACTTCCGTTCTCAAATCAAGCCAGGCTTCTTCGTTTTTGACTTGCTGATGGTTGCTAGGCAACTGTTAAACAACTGCATCCCACACAGAGGTGGCTGCATTTCACCACTTCATGAGCGCTCCCTGTGGGCCATTAAACAGCTGTGTCTCAGCTGAGAGGTGGCGGCCCATTGTGCAGCATTGTCATGTGCCATTACAAAGGTGTGGCATCCCATCCCGAGGTGGCTGCATTTCACCACTGGACAAGAAGATCATTATGGAGTCAGTCACTCTGGGAAGACAGAGGTTGTAGAAACAGAGGTTTTAACACCAGAGAGATTTGCTGCGTGGAAAAAGACAACCACTTAGGGAAAGATTTTTTTATTTTCAAGCTTCTAAGAGGGTTTCTACAAACAACAGTAAAAAAAACTATTAAAATAAGCAATGGGTTCCTTTTAAAATATTTGTGTGGATTTTTTGTTCTCTTTATTTTAAATCCAAGAAACCCATTGCGATTAACCAGGCCAGCGTGTTGGTAGCAGAGCGACAACAACCTTGGCATGTCATCTGGACTAGGACCCAAGGAGAAAAGAGGGGATAAGAACCAGTGAAGTTACTGCAGGGAAGACGCCCGTGCTCAGGAGTACCATACACGCTTCACGAAAATGGCAGGATGTGTGCTCCTTCCCAGCTGGGAACTGATGCTCCAAAGTCAAACACCCCACAGAGCTCCTCCAGCTAAGAACATAAGAGCGGCCAGACTGGGTCGACCCAACGGTCCATCTAGCCCAGTGTCCTGTCTTCTGACAGTAACCCACAAACCTAGACTGTGTCTACACAGCTTCCCTCTTCTGCAAAAGCCTATGCAAATGAAGCATGTATTAGCATATTGCTGTGCTTCATTTGCATAATTAATTAGGAGCCTTTTTTGCACAAAAACCCGCTCTTCCGCAAGAGCCGTTCTTCTTCATTTTTTCAGGAAGAATGGCTCTTGCGCAAAAACCTCTTGTGCAAAAATAGCTAATTATGCAAATGAAACAGCAATATGCTAATACATGCTTCATTTGCATAGGCTTTTGCAGAAGAGGAAAGCTGTGTAGACGTAGTTCTAGTGTGGTTCACTGACCAATGCAGTGGCACTTAGACCACTTACAGCAACAGATAAGAACAAGAGACCTCTACAGTCTAGACTAAGAAGCAACTGACTTTATAGCTCAAGCTGGAGCAGCTCCTATACTAAGCTCCAGAGGTCCCAGGTTCAAATCTACCCTGTGGTGGTTACATGACCGTGACCAATTTCCTTTAGAAGGAAGCAAGGTATGTGCTTCCTGATGTACCCATGCTAGGTATGTTCCTGGGGAAGACAAAGCACCATGAAGTTTCCACACAAACCAGAAGGCAGAGGTAACCCCTCAATCCCCCAACACAAGTGAAAACCACAAGCTGCTAGGATCTCATTTAACTCAGGTTAAAACGCACCTTGTTTCCTAGGGAAGATGCAGCCTAAGAAAGGAAAGTTTAGGAAGAGTTCTGTCACAATAGCTGCAGTGGCCATTCCACCCTCCCCTCGCCCCTTTGAAGTGGATTCACCAATGATCATCCTTCTGAAACTCAGGAAACACATTAACACTTGCAGAAAGGGGAATGAAGGAATGTTGCATGACTCAAGGCTGCAGGCTGAGTTTACTCCTCCAAGATCCTGAGATTTAGGAAAGAATTCGGCATCACGTAAATCCCAAGCCATTGTCTTTAACAACCACACACACACACACACACAAAGTGAAACTGATCTCATCACAAGGCCTAGGGTCCTCATAAGGATGGAACCTAGGAGACCTGACCCAGTTTGACTGCTAGATACCATTCCCTTCCCAGAGCTGGGAACAGAACTCCTCATCCCCTCTACTGCAATCACTAGACCTCACATCTGGGAATGGAACCCGAGAGTCCTTCCAAAACTGGGAACAGAACTCAGGAGTCCTGGTGGCTAGTATTGTCATGCTCTAACCACTAGTCCCCAGCGCTCGGAACAGAACAGAACCTAGGAGTCAGGACTCCCAGTTCACATGGGAGTCAAGTATGACTTCTGTGATTTTGAAGCCTTAAGCCAGCATCTGAGCAGAGATCAGCTTCACACCTGAGAACATTCCTCTACTCAGCCACCAATAGGAGGCACTGTTTCACTCGCCTTCCCCTGTCAAAGCAGGGGAGAGGGGTGCTGGAGGGGAAAAAGAAATGTACACTGACAAAATCCAAAGCAGCTTCAATAAACCAGGTGATACCCTGAAAATGCCGTGGTGCCCCTTTCTCTGCCCGCCCCACTGAAATCTTTAAACGCTTTGGCACTGCTGTCACATTGAGATGCAACAAAACAAACAAACAAAAAACCCCACCCTGAACCCTGGTTTCATGGCTTTTTTTCAACACTGTTGTAAAATCCAATCTCAGTGTAAAATCCAGCATTATTTATACACTTCTGAACAAGCCCTGAACATAGGCTGGGCTTGCCACAGAATGGAAGCGGGAGCTGGGGTTTCCTGCTTCAAGTAAGAAGGGGAAACCCCATCAGATATCCCCCCCTCCCCCATGGCCAAAATGTTGGATCCTGGCTCTCAGCATCCATGACAATCCCAGCATGGGGGTATAGTTTTCCCTGCTTCGATACCGTTCCCATCGATTGCACTGTTTGTCAATGGCTCCTCCTCTGCCCCCTTCCTCCCCACATCCCGGACAAGCTCCTCCCACTTCCACACCCCGGCTCCTCCCACTCCGTACTAATCCCTGCTACTCTCTGTACCTGCTATCACTGTCTCCCTGCCCTCATACACCTCAAATCATACCTAGAGCCCATCATATTCACTGGGAGGCTGGCTCCCCGATAACTCATCTTCCCCTTCTTCGAGCTGTCAGCCTCCCAGAGAGTCTCCGGGCAGATGCCATGTTCCATTGGAGCGCCCCCACATCCATGCACAACACTCTAGGAACATTTGTTAAGAGGCAAAGATTTTTGGCTCCCAGCTACAATTATCATTTCCTTAAAATGTTACCGCACAGCAAGAGAATAAAAAGAGCCCATCTGACTTTATTTGCAGAGCTGCCAAATCACATGAGAGAGGAAATCTCTCTCCTGAGTTTACGGATGATCAATTCGCCCCAATAAGATTCCACCGACTTACTCCTCACTCCACATACCAGCTCTAAGCAAACTATATAAATATATATATAGCTAGATAAATATCAATATACCCCACAAAAAATAAAGGAAAGGGGGGAGATTTAAAAAAAAAACATTTAAAGGACACACGCAAAAAGTTCCTGCTGGCCAATAAATAACTGTTAAGGTTTTGATTTCCTGCAATTACTGAATGAGGAGGGAAGGGCAAAGGGATGTCTGAACAAACTTAAAGCTAAACAGCCGGCTACTCAGAATCCGGGTGCAGCCATAACATTTGTAAAGGGTGGGTTTCAATGCAAAAATCAGCCAGCTCTGCAAGAAATTGAAAGACACAGATTGGTGGTGTACCCTGAATCAGTTTTTGCTGTCATGATCTAAGACCGCCAGTCACTCTGCTTCCAGACCTCTCTGTTCAACTTTGGCCAAATCAGATCTTTCTAACGTAACAGGTTCCATTTTCAAAAGGACCTACATTCCATTTTCAAATGTGACCTAGGAACCTACTGACTTTCAAGGATGATGAGGCCTCTGGTGCCTAAGTCACTTTTGAAAACAGGACTTACGCTCCTGGGTTATTTAGGTCCTTTTGAAAATTGCACCCAAAGTTTTTTCTTTTCAATTTATTTATTTATGTATTTATTCTGGTGGCTACTAAAAGATACAAAGCCAGTAGCTCAACCTCGGGGAAACAACTAAAGCTTATTAGATTCAGGTCAGCTCTCCAAGATTCAAGACAGATGAGTCCCAACATACAAGCGATCAAAAGCTAAAGTCTCTTTCCATATAAGATAGAAGTTATGCCTATTAGTTTTTAACATGCGAATTTATAATAATAATAATATAATATAATATAATATAATATATAGATAATATAGTAAAATGCTAATGTCTAGAATATAATGGTCTACCCAGCTATTCTGTGCCCTACCTTTGGCATGATTTTTTTTTGTTTCTTTTTTTTTTCTTTAAAATCCCCATTTGAATGCATGCACACACCTGCACACGCACACACACCTGCACACACACCTGCACACACACACACACACACACACACACACGTGCGCATGGAAAAAATATAATAAAATAATAAGAGCAGATGTCAGGTCTGCGATTAAAAAACACGTATCCGCCCGGATGAAAATAATATTAACAGAGATTTGTTCTAAATTAAAACATAAAAAAATAATTTAAAAAATGCAATAAAACTGCATTTTTCTACCCCTCACCCACCACCACCACCCTGGCAATTCTTGAAAAAACATCCTGAAGTTGAAATGATTGAAAAACCCCTTTCCTGTCCACACACCCACCTCATCCCTACACATGAAGTCTGGGTTCAATGTAAGTTGTGTCGCCATGGGAATGGCAGAAACATTGAGTGAGAAGCAGGCCTGTTTCCTTTTAAGAGGCAGGGCGTGATGTCAGCAGAGGTGAAAGGCTGTCAGAATCTCAGACTGTAGGGGGTGCAGTCCAAGACAAGAAGCAATTTTGAATACTCTGATGTTACAATCCCCCATCGGAAGCCAATACTTTCGCAAACCTACTGCCCGCTACCCAACTGAAAATCCTGGATGTGATCCATTCTCAGCACTTGGCCCAGGATGGCTTTGATCTAGCAACCCTTCCTCAAGACCTAGTGCAGTACAGCACCGCGGCGCACAAAACCAGCAAGATCCAAGCACTGCTCTGTGGAAGAGAGGCCCATATTACCAGCCTCGTGGAAATCTCACACACCCCAGGCGTAGGGTTGGAACAATTGGTTTCTAACTGGGGCACTGGAGCAGGATTCAGAGGCCTGGGTTCTATTCCTGACTCTGTCACTGACCTGCTGTGTGTCCTTGGCTATACAGACTGCGAGGCCTTCAGGGCAGGAATTGTCCCTCACTAAACATCTGCGCAGCATCCAGCAAAACATGAGCGCCAAGGGCTCCTTTGAAAAGACCTTTCTTAAAGGTCACATTTTCTTAAAGGGCTCAACTCTCATGTCAGCTCTTAATGAAACATCAGGGTGTTCAAAAGGTCTCAGCACACAACAGCATCCAAGTGAACATGTGGCCATGTCAGCTAAGTGCCTACATGGTTGCTCTGACGTGGTCCTGGGTTTGGGATGCCTAGCACATGGAAAAAATCTGACCCTTAGTAGTTAAAAATCAAAGACAGATCCCAGTTGGTGTAAATGGAGGTTGCTCCACTGCAGTCAATGACTCCAATCTCCAGCTGGTGTAAGTGGCCACCCCTCCATTAGAAACAATGGGGCCATATCCCCCACTGGTGTAAATTAGCATCACTCCACTGAAGTCAGCAGAGCAATGCCGATTTGTGCAGCTGAGAATCAGGTCAGTGTTATCAAGGCCTGCTTTGGATTGCAACATTTGGCATCCTTCTTAAAGCCCCCAGCTCCTGAACGCTGTGATTACAGGTGACTCTTCATTTTCGTTTAGTTTTTACCCCGGGAAAGGCTCAAAAGCTGGGTCGCAAATGAAAAGGAACTCAAAATGATCCTCTCCTGAGCTAAGCTAATCTTGTCACTGGAAAGGGCCTGCTCCGTGGCTTTGGAAAATTTGGTGTTCAGACATTAGTGGACTCTGATTCCCTGTCAAAGGAAATTCACATCCAATCAAACCGTTCCACACCTAAGATGACTGGGTTGAAGACTTCTTGAACTGCCTGGTAAATGAACACTGACCATCAGCATCGGTGGAGCCAATCCACCACTATGGCTGTTAATCGAACAAGCAACAAGAAGCCAACCAGAGAACCTCTGCCTTATCGGCTTGGGTGGCTGTTTTCTGGGTGGTCCTCACATCTGAACCCGTCAGGGGACTCTCAAGGCAACTGTACCAGAACCTTGAAAGATGATCTTGTAGCACTGACAACAACCACTGCTCTGCTGTTCATGGCGTGGCTCAGATCCCGCCAAAAAGCTCTCTCTACCATAGACTCAGCCTGGACGCTTCATTACCCTGACAGGCCCAGAACTCCTCCGTGCTAGGTTTGGGGAAGAACACCACAGAGTTTAGCTAGCTGGAGGTGCCAAAGAAGAGCCAGATTCCTGCCACTGAGACTATTGTGTGCCAGCTTCCCCCAAAAGTCCACTGCAATTACTTCTTCACTTGTCCTTTCCTCTGCTAATCCCTTCTCTGCTTCTGCTCACCAGCTGCACTGGATCCTATCATCCAAAGCGAGGACAGACACATTCTTGCAGCAACTTTGTCCCCACTCGGCATTGTCACTCAGACCTCTGCTCTCCATCCATCCCAACATTCATCCATCTTTCTCCTGACATTGCCAAACTGCAGCTTATCCCCAGGGAGCCAGCGATCCCTGGCCATTTGCAAGCTACTTCCCTTTTGGCTCTTCATAGATTGTAGGACCAGAGGGGATCATCAGACCATCCTGCAAGAAACACACCGAGGAGCCTCACCCAGGGATTCCTGCATCCAGCCCACTAACTTTTGGTTGGATCCTTTGGATGGACATCTTGAGCATGTCTTTGGGATGGATGTCCAATCTGCAGACTCCAAGTGATGAGCATTTATCTCGGCCCTTGACAAGCTGTTCTACTGCTTAATCCCCATTCCCATTAAAAATCGGGGCCCGGATTGCCAATTGGAATTCTTCAGCTCCCGGTGGCTGTATCTCATTCTGCCTTTGCTCGATTAAAGAGGCCTCTGTTCTGAGAAATCTTCTCCCTGAATAGGTACCTAGAGACAATGGGCAGGGACCTCTTCACCTTCCTTCTGTTCCTTTAATGAGCCTGAAAATTCTGTATGCCGGCCATCGTATGAGGATGCACTCGGGGGATATTGTGGTAGATTCTCCAGAGGATAGTCACATTGTAAAACTCCACCTCTTCTGCTACAAAAGCCCATCCAGGACACTCCAGTTCCACAGCACATGGGCCCCCAGCCAACATGTCCTGCTGGTCCATGAAAATCCTCTTCCCTCCTGTTACCGCTCTCCCACTCGGAAACACTCCACATCTTTCTCCTGACCTCAAAAGCAAACGCGTCTCCTTGGCAGAGTGGCTTGTGGTGGGGTCTCTTGGGAGCACGAGGCACATGGCACCTCTGAAAACAAAGCTCAAGGCGGCCACTCAGGAGAGATTCAGGTGCCACCCAGCTGATTAGCAGAGCACCCACAGCCGGTAGCAGGTGTTTCTATTGGTGGAGCACATCTGCACTTTCCTAAGCACCAAAACCAACATTTATGCTGCCCAGGGATGGAAAAAATAGGAGGAACCATTGGCAGGGGCCACCAGTGTTCACCAATAACGTGTCTGAGAGTCCCCGCAACATGCTAATGCCAGGGAGTGACGGACACTGGCCCAATTGCTGTACTGAGTTCCCCACTCAACTCTGCCCTCACTCAAACCTCAACTGGAAATATCAGCTGCCGTGGTAAATAAGTGGTTGGATTGTCAGGGTGTGTCTAGACTACAGGGTTTTGTCGGCAAAAGTGGACTTTTGTCGACAAAACTATACCTGCGTCCACACTGCCTTTGAGTTATGTCGACGTATGTAAACCTCATTCTACGAGGAATAACGCCTTTTGTGGACAGAGTTTTGTTGATAGAAGGCACTATTGCAACTACACTGTCCTTTGTGTCCACACTGTGATGTCGACAAAGCGACTTGCTTTGTCAACAGAACTGGATGTAGTCTAGACGCTCTTTGTCGACAGCTTTGTCGACAGTATCTGTCGACAAAACCCTGTAGTCTAGATGTACCCTCATTGTCTAACATTAGGCCAAGAGTCAGAGCAAGGCAGAAGTGCCTCCCAACCCTTGGCGGGTAAAATATGACTTTACCTTCCACAGCTCCTACTGTAAGATTCTGCTCCCTGCCCTGGTTTCATCCCCCTTTTGCATGGTCCTCTCTGGCCTAGTTTGCTCTTCGACTTTTGAAACTCCCTCCCTAAGCCAAGACTGCAAATCCAGTCCTGCCTGTTCCGCCTCCAAGCCCAAGCTCCTGAAAACTCGTTGCCATCCCCAACATACTTTGCTTCCAAGTTGGCCAACCGCCTCTCCATCTCCAGCCTGGTACCTTCCTGTTTGCAGTAACAAACCCCTCCGACCGTCTGTGCCAGAAATCCTCCCTCTCCTTTTCCCTCAACTTCGCTGTTGCCTTGCCTCCTTTCCACTGTCCCCCGTCTCTCAACCCCACCCAGCTGGTCTGCCTCCATCCTCGAGGCTAGAGAACTAGTTTCCTTTACATCTCGCTACATCCCACTACATCAAGCAGATTCTGAAAGTGACATCTGAGGGCCCCTTTCATTCACCCTTGGCCTAGCTGCGGGCAGGGCAGTGGGGACCCTGTGAAGTCTGTTCTGCATCCATCCCGGGACAAAGTTGCCACTCTTCACACTGAGGGCTTTGTCCGCATTTCGAAACAGAAACAGCCAAAACTGACAGCTCTTAGGACTCAGACTTCCGAGGCTACAGCTGAGAATCAATGGCTGGTCCTGTAACTCCCATCTCCAGTGAGGAAATCCCATGCAGCTGCATTGGGAGGATGAGTTAAACTGCAGTGGCCTACCCGCTGGCTGCTCCGGCAAAGGTCCGTGCAGCGCTTGCTGCTGATGGTGCTAGATGTGAGGGGACAGAGACTGGCAGGGCCAACAACTCCTTAATGCCCCCAAGGCCTATTTTCTTGACAAGGCTGGAGTCGCGCTCTCGTGCCAGGGCCGTGACAGGGGCTCCAGACCCGCAGAGTGGTGGAAGGACTGTGGCTGATGGGTTCTGCAGGAAGCCTGAGCCCTCTGGGGACATGGGGCAAGGGAGGCCTAGAACCAGGTGGAAACGGCACCCTGCACTGCGCAGACAGCTTCTGGGGCAGCCGCTCTGATTTTCCATCGCATGTCGGAAGCTGGAGGCTCGTCTTGTGCCCTAGGCCAGCTACTTGCAGTGCCTGCTGTTTCGTGACCCGCCACCGCTGATGATCCAAACAGCTGTCGGCGCTCTCTGGAGAACCATGGAGGGGACACGAGCCCTGCAAGGGAGAGGAGCTTCTCTTCTTTCCACCCAAGGGTCCGAGGGTTTCCCTGGCCAGTGCGCTGGTGTGATGGCGCCCCTCCCGTCCAGCTTCTGGGTGGGGAAGGAGGGGGCTTTGCGGTGCACTGCACCAGAACTGGCAGTTGGGTTTGAAGACCCTTCTTACCTCCCTATCCTGCTCCTGATGCCAGGATCCAACAGGCACTTTGCTGGTTGCTTGCCCTGAAAGCTCTCTGGCAGCCCCTTGCTGAGCCAAACTAGCAGCCCCCCGTCCCCAAATGCACATTTTCCTTTACCCGCATGCTTAATGCTGCCCCAGGCCTGCCCACCCAGGGCAGAATGGAGCTTTGTGCAAGGCGCTGCCAGGCAGCTGTGCCCATGGTTCCACCCACCAAGGCTGCTCCGCCCTTTGGGAGAACGATGGGCACTGAGTGGGGTCAGTGTGCTGGACAGACAAGACCAGGCCTGGCAAGATGGTTGGTGCCACCCTGCTGTGTGTGAGCCCCCTTGCTAGGAGGTTTCTGTCCACTGCTGGACTGAAGGAACGGGGCCAGCAGTGCAGTAGGGGTCTCAGCTGCCAGCCAGACCCAGGATCTCAAGGAACTTTGCAGCCCAAGTCTGCTCGGCACCTGACCTCCGATTTTTGGTTGGGTTTGTAAAGCAGCTTTGTCTGCATGTCCATCGTGGTGGGCTGGGAGCACCTGGGGCATTGTCAGAGCAAGGTGCAGCCCCTCCAACCAGCAGCAAGGCCTGTGCAGAGCCCAGCCCTACCTGGAGCTGGACAATGGTGAGCCTAATGCACCGGGGGAGCCAATGCCACTGAGGGAGGAAGCAAACACGAGTCCTTCTGGAAGCAAAAAGCCGAGATCTGTGCTAAAGAGGGGCTAAATGTCAGCAACAGCCTGGGGAGCTGCGTGGTCTGGCTTGAAGGGAGGTGGAGACCGGACTTCATCCCACAGGCTTTCAGGGTTACACTCCCACCTCCTGCTTCCCAGAGCTTCTGAGAGGGCCTGCCTTCCTCACAAACCAGAATGAAAGTGAAAAATCAAACCATCAGCAGCCCTCCCTAAGCGCGCCGCCCGCGCTGCCCCCAGGCTTCCATGGGGCACGCTGCCAATTATCATCCGAAACCTCAGCAAACGTGACCCGGGGAGGCTGGGGGAGCCAGGCGGCCCTCCACCAGCCAACGCTAATCAGCGTCGCTCCGCTGCTGTCACGGCTGCCCTGATTCACACCTGCTGACGTTCACCTGCGGCGCGCCAGCCAAGCCAGGCGCAAGGGGGTGACTTACAGCAGCTGTGAGCCCTCCACAGCAGCCACGGACACGTCTGAACGAACCCAGGGCCCTGACAAGACTTAGGAAGAAGGAGGTGGGAAAAGAACAACTTCAAGTTTCATTAGTGTCTTTGATTTTTACAGCTCTGCAGCAGCCGAGGAGTAGATTGCAGGTGGCGACCGTTTCTACCCCCTAGAATTCTCTTTTTGTTTTTTTGTTTTTGCATTTTCACTCCCTCCTTTTAAAAAGCAACAGAAAATCAACATGCAGCTGCCCCTTGGTGTGTCCTCGCCACGCAGAGCAGCCCAGCGATCACTTTGGTAAATACAAAGCTGTGGACAGAAAAAAAAAAAAAAAAAAAAAAAAAAAGAACTTTTGTTCGCACGCCAAAAGAAAACAACAGGAAAACCCCTGAGATCAAAAACAGAATTAAAAAAAAATCATCGGCATAAATCACTTCAGCCGAGCTGCTTCCAGCGAGACCAATTCCCAAACCCACCCCCAGCCCACCCCCAAGGAAAAATAAAATTAAATGAAAGCAGAGCAAGGGCTGAGCTCCTAGTTTAAGTCTGAAGCAGCACTCCCCAGGTGTCCCCTCCCCCCCACTTCCCCTCCCCTAATACAATCCCAACACACAAGAGAAAAGCAAGAGACCTATAACAACGCAGGCGGCTGTCGGGCGGGCGTGGCAGGGAACCCGCAGCACCGCAGAGTCCAAACTTAATAAATAAGTAGTAAAAAAAACGTGTCTTTGTTCACAGTGCGTGAGCGAGGGTCCCAGCCTCCCTTCCCCAACCCCCGAGTCTCTTGGGGGGTGGGGCAGCAGGTGGAGAGAGAGGCATAAGCAGGACATGCTGCCTCTCAGGACCAAGGGAGGTATGAGCTTCCCAGCAGAGCCTTCTGGTCTGAAGGAGGTGGTGGGACAGGGTTGGAACGAACTCTCTCTTCTCCGGCTGGAGACGCAAGCCAGGGCTGGAAATCACCTCCTCTCGGCCAGCTAGTGGCGCAGGGGCAGGACTGGAGCAGGCTTTCTCCCATCGGGCGCGAGACACAGGACCCGGCTGGACACGCAGAGCCGGGGTGGAAAGAGCTTTCCCACCGAGGGAATGCGGGACAGATCTGGAAAGGGACGTGTCCTCTTCAGCTGGCTGCTGCCCGAGACACGAAGGCTCTAGCGGCAGGGAAGCAACAAGCCCACACTGCAGAGAAAAGGAACAACCCCGCTGCCCCTGGCCACACGGGCGGAGAGTGAAGAAGGCAGGTACAATGAACGGTTCAACCAAACCTCCGAAGAGTTGCTTTTGCAAAGGTGTGGAGGAGCGGCTGCCATGGGGCTCGTCCCCACCCTGCGGCGGTGACCGGCTGTAAGCTCTCCTGGCATGGCCCCTCCCCAGCTCACCGCTGTGGCCGCGGGGCTACCTGCTGAAGAAGGGCAGGTGGTGCTGGCTGAGGATGCTGCTTGTGCGGGGCGACTCTGTCTTGGCCATGACGTCTTTGAACCAAGATGCCACGTCCACTTCCAGCGTCTCGTAGCGCTTGATGAAGTTGTGTTCCTGGGAGGTAAGCCAGAGAGACACTGAGCTGGGGGGGACAGGAGGGCGCGGAGGGGGAACGGAGCACCCTGGCAGGACAGGGCTGGAGGGACGCAGCCCATTAGCAGGAATGGAGTGTGGGTCACGCACACATACCCCATGTGGGAGATGGAGGCAAAAATCACACAGGTACCCCTCAGAGGAGATGGAATTGTGTGACAAACACACAAACACCCTCCCCTTAGAGACATGCCCACACAAACCAAGGCAAAGTGAACCCAGCATTACAGAAACTCAGCGGCAGAAGTGGGAACAGAACCCCCAACCCCCAGTCTTGCTCCCATCCCTCTGCTCTAACCGCTAGACACCACTGCCTTCCCAGAGTTGGGGACAGAACCCAGGAATCCCAAGTCCCAGACCTCTCTCCCCTAACTGCTAGATCCCGCTCTTTTCCCATGTCAGGAACAGAACCCAGGAGTCCTGCCTCCCAACCCCCTGCTCTAGTCCACTCACCTGAAGTGGAAAAAACTAAAATGTCTATTTGCTGCTTACTGGGCTTGACACAGGAGTGGCAGCAGCACTGTGTTTAAATAGACCGATGGAGTCACGGCAGCAGGCTGCAATCTCTCAGCCCCCAGCCTTGTGTGGTATTGCAGCAGACCTGTTGCTGGGCTCATCCAGCATGAAATGGGCTGGGGGTGGCGGCTGGGGCTTTGTTTGGGGCACGTCCCTCCACAGCTTGGGGAGAGGGGAGCTCGGATTTCTGCGTCAGATACTCACAAGTAGCTTGTTGTACTTTGGTCTCTTCCTGTGATCTTTAGTAAGGCTAGAAAGAGAAAACACACAGACGCTTTGGCATCGCCACGCACAACCCACTGCGCTTAGGAGCATTTATAAACTCAGCCACTAGAGGTCAGTCTCGCTCACAAAACGTGTTTTGTCGGTGGAGGAGGTATGTGAGCGCTGCCTAGCAAGCAGGCCTTTCCCACCAGCACGGACCTGTCCCACACACTTGGGTTTCTGCTGCCTCACCTTGTGGCCCGCCAGGCAGCGCTGCTCAGTGGCACGAGCACAGAGGCTTGGTGCAGAGAGGGCAACTGAGCAGCTCACAAGGCTGAGTGCCAAGCGCCTGGGACTTAGGGAGCAAACAATGACGGCAGCCGAGGCAGGCCGGTGTTCAGTGCTGCTGTAGAGATGTCACCTGTCCAGGCCTGGTGCTCACACAGCTCCCATCACGCAAGAAGCTGGCCACCTACCAAGCACCTTTCCTCATGCTCCCCCAAGGAGCAGGAAAGGGTTGTAATCCCTTGACCCGGGGAAGGCACAGAGCCCGACTCAATTTCATCCAGGGAGGCTAGTCCAGAGCAGGGATTTGAACCTGGATTTCCCAGGGCCAAGGTACATGCTCTAACCCCAAACCAAGCACCTAGCTAGGAGAAGAAATGCCAAGGGCAGAGACTGGCCTTTACCTGTTACCGAGCCAGCCCCCCTGCTGTCCTGCCCTTTGGCTGTGCACACCCAGATGCACCTACCCAGACCTCCTGTGTGTGTGCATGAGGCCTGGTCACCGGGATGCCCCAGTGCTAAGACTGCCCAGACTCCAGGAAGGTGATCATGCAGAAGGTCTTAACACCGTGGCAAGGAGGGGCGAGCCCAGAGCATCTAGTGGCCAGGGCCAGGGTCAGGGCCAGCATTTCTGATGTGGGGGAGCGGGACTTTAACCACGACCCCAGGGGTGACTTTATGCACCTGAAAAATCTAGAAGTGTTTTGCAGATAACTTAGAAATGAGCTGACAGGCGCACTGCATCGGGCTGGAAAGAAAACAGATACAACGGCCATATGTGCAGTGTCTAGGTACGTGTAGAACAATCTGGGAATGACACAGCTAGGAATTCCCAATCCCAAGCCTTGAGGTGGAGCCAGACCTGCTCAGCTGTGTCTTGCCGTTCAACCATTCAGAGCCTTGTTCAGCTCAGCTGTTGGGGATGGGGGAGGAGCCTGTGCTTTGGGATCTGCAGGGATAAAGTCCCATATGAGGAGGGGCTGCTGCAGTACCGAGGGGTCTGACAAGCTGGAGCAAGGACAGGAAGTGGTGGGGTGATATCGGAAGTCCAATCTGGATAGGTGGTTAGGAGGGCAAGCACGTAGCCAACAGGCTGGTGTGGATGTGCCCCATGTACTGCTCGTGGTTCCCCTGGCTGGCCTGGAGGCTACTCAGGGCAGATTCTCCGATAGCTCAGGCATCACGGCCTTGTGCTTTGGTGCAGTAGAGGGGGATTCTGCCCCAGCAGCTGTGAAGCTCTAGTGTCACATGGCAGATCCAGCTGGCCGGGGAACTGGCCCAACAGAGCTGTACCTCCCCCAGTTCCTCCTGCGCCCCCAGTGCCCAGTGAGCTGTTCAAGCCGTGACAGAACAGAAGAGGGTCTAGTAGGTGCTGGCCACTGTCATTAGAAATCCACGTGTCAGAGACAGGCACCTGAGCTGAGCACCGTGATTGCTGGGGGTGCTTGCTGCCACATGGGGTTTTTCCTCCTTGCCACCACCATGCAGCTGTGTCAGGGTCAAAGGTCAGGACAGAGGTCAGAGCTGTGTGCTGCAAAGGCCTCGGGGTGGCACTGACCCTGGCAGAGGCCTGAGCTGTGCCCCATGGGCATGTGAGTGCAATGTTCAGGCAGGCCTCCCAAGAGTCACAGCTGGGCCTGTCAAGAGAGAAACCCTTCCACACACCCGCTAGTGCAGCGATTCTCACCCACGGGCACACCGGGCCTCTAGGTATTGGCTAACTTTTACAACTGACTACATAAAGATCACCAGCAAAGTCAGTACTACTAAATCGTCAAAGGCTCGTTTATACTGCTCTGAAAGGGAAGCGCAATGTTTCTATTCCAAGTGGGTTTATTTTACTGATACTGTGAAAACGGGAAAGGCGGCAATTCGTCAGTAACAGCGGGACAAGGACACTTCTGTATTTTTACTCTGATTTTCCAGGCAAGTACCTTTTAAGTGAGGTGAAACTCAGGAAATCAATCCCAGACGTCAGAAAAGAGTTACATCCCCTGCTCTCGGGCGTACAACTGGTGATTAGCCTTAACCCCACATACTCTCTCTCCTGCAGTGCTGGGAAAGGCCAGGCCCCGGATTGGTGACACTGATCTGCCAGGGTTCGAGCCAGTGGCGCATGGCTAGACACTGGGTCTGGGGAAGGCCACAGGTTCGCGCTGAGCTAATGACCCTCCCAGCCCCTTATGGCACACACAGCAGTGCTGTACTTTGCACATTTCCTCTGCACTCCGCCACACGGTCTTGTCCCTGCACCCCTTATCCTATGCTGATGCTCACATGTCCCCCTCTCCCCAGATCCCACCTGTGTCCCTTCTCCTCCCTCCTGTACTCTCTTGTGGTCCTAGCTTCCGGCAGCCCCTCCCCGTGCTCCAGGCACGCAGAGCAGCCAGTCTCCGGTTTCCAGCTGCTGCACACAGCTCACCAGGAACCAGCCACGCAGCCCCTTCTTCTGCCCTGCCCACTACCCGCCCTCCAGCACTTACAGCACCATACAGTGCAGCCCCAGAAGGAGCCACTCCCTGGAGAAAGGGCACAGGGTCTGGCAGTGTGAGTCCCATGTGCTGCACCATGGAGCTGGCCCACAGAGGTGCCCTTTAGGGGAGCATGGGGCACATCTACCAAAATCTGAAATGGTGCCCCTGCTCCACGGTGGCACAAACCCATCTACTTCAGAGATCACTCACTGAGTCACTGCTACTGAAGCAACAAAGGCTCAAGAGCAGTCTAACCAGGGCATGGCTGCTCTGCGGTGCCCCTGAGATGCGGTGGACAGGTTTCTCCTCGGCTGGGCTCAGGGGCCCAGGAATGGGGTCTCGGCTCCCCAGCAGCGGGACTGTCACTCACCAGTCTTTAACGAAGGACTGGAAGTCCACAGAGAAGCCCATGTTGTTTGGCAGCAGGGGAGGATCTTCCTGCAAGACCTTGGTGAGCACCTCAAAGTCCGTTTTACAGTTCTTGTAGGGAAACTGACCAGTAGCCAGTTCGACCTGCAGGGGGGAAGAAGGGAAGAGAACAAGGATTCAAACAGAATTAGAGAGCGCAGAGGCCTCCAGCATGCTCTATCTGCAATGCTGAGCTACTTCCATCGAATGCAATGAGACCTGTGAGTGCTCAGACCTCTGGTAATTAGGATCCTGTTAATCAGGAAATTACAACGGTGCCTAAAGCTGCAGACAGGGGCCTTGTGCAATTCATCGATTTGCAGGCCAGAAGGAACTTTCGTGATCATCTTGCCTGACCTCCTGTATAAATCAAGCCACAGGTCTTCGAGTGAACCATTTGAACTAGAGCAGATCCTCTAGAAAGGACAATCCAATGTAGAGCCGAAGAACAGCCAATAGACATTTAAAAGTTGCCAGCGATGGCAAATCTACCACAGACCTTGCAAGTTCTTCCAATGGTTAATGGCCCTCATGGTTAAAACGTGGGCCTTATTTCCTGTCTGAATTTGACCTGCTTCAACTTCCAACCAGTGGCTCTTGTCAGAACTCTGTCTGTTCCACAAGAGATCATTCTTGTCACATTTCTGTGCCCCACGTAGGTACTTACCAATTCTGACCAAGTCTCCCCTTCTCTTTGCTAAACTAATCAGAGTCTGGCATTAACTCACTTATTCCTGTGGATTTAGAGGACTGATTTCACTCCCACTGAAGTAAGAAGGATCTTCCTACCTGGCTAACTTCAAGCACCCTGCTGTGAATATTTTGGTCCATGGTTTTGACCCCTGATCTGTTTTATCCCCTGCAGATGAGATGGATTTATCCTGTTGCATCTCACTTAGCCTAGACATGGCCCTAGCCTGTCTATTTCACTTGATTTCTTGTTAGTTTCACTCTCTGGTCCTATGGCCTTAGCAACAAAGGCATTGTGTGTCCTGGTTTCACTGATCAAGAGGAACTTTTATCTTGAAAGAACATAAGAACGGCCATATTGGCTCAAACCAAAAGTCCATCTAGCCCAGTATCCCGTCTTCCAACAGTGGCCAATGACATGTGCCCCAGAGGGAATGAAAAGAACAGGGAATCATCAAGTGATCCCTCCCAACTTCTAACAAACAGAAGCTAGGGATGCCCATCCTAGCTAATATCCTCCATGAATTTCTCTAGCTCTTTTCTGAACCCTGATAAAGTCCTGGTCTTCACAACATCCTCTGGCAAGGAGTTCCACAGGTTAACTGTGTGCAGTGTGGAAAAAATACTTCCTTTTGTTTATTTTAAACCTGCTACCTATTAATTTCATTTGGCGACCCCTAATGCTGGGTTAGGGAACAAATAAATAACTTTACTTCACTTTCTCCACACTAGTTATCACTTAAAGTGTTAGTAGGAACATTATGGTGGTGCCTAGATGTTCCACTGAAATCGGGGCCCTGTTGTGTTCAGCAGTGACTGACAGTTTCTGCCCCAACGAGATTCCACGCTAAACAGACAAGGCAGACGACAGAAAGGATCAGTGTCCCCGTTCTGTGGGTGGGAAACTGAGGCCCAGCTGGATGATGTGATTTGCAGAGAGTCAGTGGCAGAACCGGAATTTGAATGCAGGACTCCTGAGCTTTGGGTGACGTTTCAGCCACAAGACCTGCCTGTTATCTGCATTCCTCTTGTTTAGGCAGTTCCTTTTAAGAACAGGAGTACCAGAAGTTTACGACAGATCCCAGAGCTGCCCCAAAACCTGCATTCCTCGGCCACACAAACCAAACTAAAGCTGCACAGTGTAATTCACAGATTTATGGATTCCAAGGCCAGAAGAAACTCTTGTGATCTAGTCTAACCTCCCATAGGCTATGGCTACACGACAAGTTTTTGCAGCCGAGAGTATGCTAACGACAGACTCATTAGGATATTTTCTGCCGATGCCTTTTGTGCGAGGGGTTTTTGCGCAAAAAGAATCAGTGAAGCCACTTACATCTTGCGCAAAAACCCCTTTTGTGCAAGATCCTTATGCCTCTCCGGGAGAGGGACAAAAGTTTTTTGTCACTTTTCTCGGGGGGAAGGAGGGGCTTAAGCACAAAATGTGCTGATCCCAACATGGCCCTGTGGGATGTTTCCATTTCAGTGAATCTATTTTCCAACAGAAAAAACCTGCAGGTGAAACCTTGTCAGTCCGCTGGAGATAAAAGCCAGCAGCTGATCTGCCCTTCCCTTACTCTGCAGTGACCAAGAGAATGGTCACAGGGCACCTCTTAGGTCTTTGTGCCTCAAAATCACTGAGCCCCTCATGGGAAATCTCAGCCTTGGGTTCCAAGCAGTGTTTTGCATAGGAAGGTCAAGAAGGGACTTCACTCACCAGGGAGATGCCCAGGCTCCACACATCCGCTCGGATATCGTAGTCTGGTTTGGTGGGATCAGGTGGGTCTATCCTTTCGGGCTGGAAAAAGAAAAGACACGCTCAGCCCAACAGAACTTACCGGGTGGCTAGGATCTTACATTCACCAAACACAACTCACCCCAATTACAGATGGAGGTTATGGAACCATGCCCATATCTACTGATATGCAGCTAGCTCTGGGGTGGACGTAGGCAGCTGTGTAACTGCCAGGCAGCAATGCCACAATGTAGGACAGGAAGTGAATCTATCTACAGATTTCTAATGTGCATATCAATAAAGTCAAGACAACTCATGTAACCCTGTTTTGGGATAAGGAAGGGAATTACCTGGCTGAAATTAGGCCAACCACACTGGGGCTAGCAAAGGAGGCCAGATCCCCAGTAGATCTAAATGGGCCTACAGACACTAGGGACAGATCCCTGACTGGCCTAAATCAGCACAGATTCACTGAAACCAACAGAGCTGTCTCCATTTACCCCAGTGGAAGATCCAGGGTGGGAGCTTTCAATAACAAGTAGATGGGATCCTGGTTCACACAGGAAATCTCAAGACGGACAGTGCCTCCTACTGTCATCCGGGGAGCTGGTTAGCTGGCCAGTCTTCAGAGATCTCCCATGGCAATACTGACCAAGCCTCACCCATGCAGCAGGAGAGGAGGCCCCATCCCATAGTACCACCCCACTGCCTCAGGCCCAGGGGCTCCCTCTCTGAGCCGCTGGGGGTTACGACATGGCATGGCCCAGCCCTCACCGCCATGTACGCTGCACAGCCCGCACTCCGGGTCTTGGCCTTCGAGTCCACCAGCCTCCCGCTGATCCCGAAGTCACACAGCTTGATCTGCCCCCTCTCGTCCAGCAGGATGTTGGAGGGTTTGACGTCTCGGTGGATGACGCCGTGCTTCTCCTTCAGGTAGTAGAGCGCCTTGACGATCTGAAAGGCCACAGCCACCCCATGCTGCTAGAGACGGCGGCTCCCAGTCAGCCCAGACACCCCGCTGCCTCCTGGCGTCACCCCGAGAGAATCAACAGGTGGAGGGGCCAGCTAGAAAACCCGGAGGGCCCTGGCTGATACAGAGGAGTGGTGGGCAGCCTGCGGCCCGGGGGTTCTACGTGAGACCCGCGAGACATTTTGTTTTACCGCGCACAGGGGGGCCAGATTCTGCCGCTTTCCGTCTGCGTCGTTTTTCTCCTATCGAGGTGACAGAGGTGACACGCAGGTAAAGCCAGGGCAGGTGAGGTGAGGTGGCTGCTGACAGGGAGAGCTGGGCGCTCCCTCTGCAGCCCATCACTGCGCTGCCACGGTACAATCAGCCCCTCCCCCACATTCCAGGTTCACAAGTGCAATGAGCAAAGCCACCCGGCCCCAGGAGACCGTCTCTGTCACGACAATCCTGCAGCCCACTGAGATGGAGAAGGGCCACTCACTAGCCTAGGCTGCCCATTGCTGCTCTCTATGCAGCAGGGAGGCCTCAGCCCCTCTGTACACAGCTCTGCGGAGAGCACCCTGGCACCCCATGCTCCGCTCGAGGCCCATTGATCCCACAATTCCTGTCCTGGAGAAGGGAGGAGCCAGCCCCTCTCCCTCTGATGAGATGGGATTGCAGGCCCAAGGCCCGGAGCATGTGGCACTGTGCAGAGAGCACTGGGAACAGGCCCTGAGGCGCGAGAGCGCCCCCTCTGCGCAAAGCCCTCCCAGCTGCCAAACAGCAGAGGCCACTGGGGCATCTGCTCCCTCCCAGCTGCTCACGTGGGAGAACAGTTTGGCAGGTGCCTGTCCCGCGGCATCCAACTCACTGGCCCTTCCCCCACTCACTGCCTCAGAACTCACCGCCACCGTCATCTTCCCCAGGATCCTCTCGGGGATGGGCCCCTGGATGCGCTTCTTCAGCTTCTCTGCACATGTGCCCATCAGCTCCATGGCAATGAAGACGTCCGTCTGTGGGGGAGGCAGACCAAAGCCAGGTTACCACAGGGAGCGATGTGCGCTAGGCCGCCCTCTTGAAGAGACAGATACGTGGAGAGGAGGGGGCTTAGGGTCACAGCGCAGCCCCGGGGTGGGTTGGCAGCAGCGGGACTCAAACCTGGGCGCGCCAGCTCGGACACGCAAGGCAGGGAAGGGCAGCCACCAGGGGGCCACCAGAGCACTCTTACATTGGTGATGAAGGTCCCGAAGCACTGGACAATGTAGGGGCAGTCGTGGCTTTTCAGCACCACGTCCAGGTCCATCAGGATCCTCTTGTTCTCCTCCTTGTTACCTGAGCGCCGCATTTGCTGAAGGGACCAGACAAGAGGAGGGGATTTCAGAGCGGCTGCCTGGGCGGAGAGCCGCCTGCAGGGGGTGAACAGAGTCACCTGCTCTGCCTGCTATGCAGGGACCAGCTAGCTCTTTGCTAATTAAGGCACAATCCCCAACCAACTATCCGTAGTTCAGAGGTGGGGAAACCGAGGCACAGAAATGAGCAGTGACTTGCCCAAGGTCACACGGAGCCAGCAGCAGAGCTGAAAACAGAACCCAGGAATCCCGACTCCAAGGCCCCCTCCTCCAACCTCTAGACCCCACTCCAAAAGCAGAGGATTTGCCAGCCATGGCCCCTCTGTCTCCAAGTACCACTCCTCTCCCAGATCTGAAAATAGGACGCAGGAGTCCTGACATCTAGCACTGCCCAGCTCTGACCACTAGACACTGCTCCTCTTTCAGAGCTGGGAATAGAGCCCAGGAGTCCTGACGCTCTATCCTCTGCTCTGTCCATTTAACGCCACCCTTCGCTCCCTGATGGAGCCGTGCTCCCCTTCCTCACTCCGTTTGGAATGCCCTGCCCCCGAGGCTCACCTTCACGGCTATGATGTGCCCCGTTTTCTTGAACCGCATCTTCCACACCTGACCACATGTCCCGCTGCCGATCTCCCCCAGGTTCTCCAGGTCATTGATCTCTGCCTGGTACCGCTGCAGAGAGACAGATGCAGAGTGACGACAGAGCCCGTGTCCATACGCAGGGGTCAGGCAGAGCACCCTGCGGCAGGAGAACTCCTCAAGGTGACGTCCATGGCAAGGCTGCCAGTCAGCAGGGCACCAGGCTTTGCTGGCCAGCTCACTGGATTCCCCACCCCACACTGCGCCTTCCTGCCTGTTCTTTCACCCACCAATGGAGCTCAAAAGGGCAGGGACTCCTCAATTCCCCTCTCCGGAGGGGTGGGCATCCCAAAGGCAGCCTGGGCATGCTGGCAGGGAGCTTGCTTCATGCAGCCAGCCCTGGGACAGAGGACTTTGTCACAGAGGACTTTGTCTCAACTTCAACACAGAACAGCCACCACTTCTGGTTCACCACGCAGGAGCTGTTTAATAGCTGCACAGCAATGCCACACAGGCCTCCCCCTCCCGATGTGGCAGCTGGCTGCACAGCAACACCACATAGGGACCCCTCGCCCAGGAGTGAAATGCAGCCACTCCTGGGGTGGGTCTTGCTAGCTGTTTAAAAGCACAGTGCCACACAATGGTTTAAGATAGAAAAACGGACACAAACTGGGGACACTCTGCGCTAGTTGCTACCTACAGTGCTAATGGTGGAGCCGCACTGAGAACACTTTGCACTTTTTCCAACTCACCTGCCCTCCGATGGTCAGGTAACCCGTTTGCTTCATGATTTCCTGCAACTTCTGATCGATCTCTATACTAGAGAGAGAAGTGGAGAATGTTTGGATGGAGACAACATACCAAATCCAGGCACTGTGTCTGAGGGCTTCGAGGAATCCAAGGGGGGCCCTGGCTGAGGACCCCAAACTACCTGTAACTGCATCACGTCTAGTGGTCTCATCTCTGTGCCCTGTGGCTCTAGATTAGCCCGGTGAGCGGGTTAGCCCAGAAGAATAAGGAGGGGAAAAATCTCACTGGCCTGACCAGATAGCCTGCTCGTCTCGTTGGCCGAGACAGGTGGCCTGCTCGTCTCGTTGGCCGAGACAGGTGGCCTGCTCGTCTCGTTGGCCGAGACAGGTGGCCTGCTCGTCTCGTTGGCCGAGACAGGTCACTCTACTTCATTGGCCTGGCTAGTTGACCCACAACAATTTACACAACAGATGACAAAATAGGTGACTGGTGCAGCAACCGTATTACATGCAGTACCCTGCAGGGGGAGCCAGCTAGCCAGACCAAGAGCAGCAGGTTCCTGGCTTGCTGCCCCTGCAGACACACACACGGGTTACAGCAGGGGCCATCCAGAAGAGCCCATGTCCATACGCAGGGACCAAGCAGAGCCCCCTGAGCCAGAACTCCTCAGGGTGACCTCCCTGGTAGGGCTGCCAGCCAGTGGGGCACCCGGCTTTGCTGGCCAGCTCCCTGGATTCCCCGCCCCACACTGCACCATTTTGCCTGATTCCAGCGGATTCCTTAATTCAGCCCCAGTGCCAGCCCCTGAGAGGGGGTGCCCTTTCCCCCTGCTTACCTCTCCATGCTCCTGGGCATGAGGAAGGGGGGCTGGGGCAGGCCCAGCATGTGGCGGGGGCGCGGCTGATGGGTGTGATGCTGGGGAGAGTTCTCCGAGGAAGAGGAGCGGCTGCTTCCCTCGTTCGCCAGGGGGAGCTGCAGGGCTGCGGGAGCAAGAGAGTCAGCAGGTCCCTTTCACATTGCTCCAGAGAACCCCCTGCCTGCTGCACACAGGCCCAGATCCCTGTCCAGGCTGCATGGGCTTGCGGGGGCCTAGCGGAAGGAGGGACGTGATCCCAACACGGTGCAGTGCCCATCCGAGAGCAAAGGCCTGTGCGCGGCTAGAAAGCACCGACCCTTCCCCTCCCCCTCCCCCTGGAGCCTGGCCTGCTTTGGGCTGGCAGAGGAAACAGTTCTGGCAGAGCAGCAATTTCCCTTCCTCCTCCGTCTCCAGCATTGCTCAAGGGCCCCGGAGGCAAGTGGGAAAGATCCCGCCCTTCACCAAGGAAGAAGCTTTGCCCTGGTTATTTCAAGAAAATTTGAAATGACTCTAGCCCCGGGGCAAGAGGCTGGTTTGAGAGCCCGGGAGACTGACAGCATCTGAGTGGAGCCGCGCAACAGATACACGGGGGAGCTTCCTGCACGCACACCCTGCTGCCCACGGGGCCCCCTTCTCACCGGAACCCCCCCCGCTTTCTGAGAGCCGTGGCATCCAACCAGTTCAGAAGTAGCAGCCCCTAGAGTGGCTTCTGCTACAGCCAACTAGCCACACTCAACTGGCCAAATAGCCACATGTGGCTAGCGTGCTGGACACTGTGCGCAGCCTGAGAGTGTGTGGGGAGGGCACACCTCCCTCTATGGCCCATTCACACTCGAGTCATCGCTGAGGCTGCCATACAAGGGGAACAATTAGATTTTGATCTTTTGGAATTCCCCTGGAAAGGGGCAGAGTCACATTCACACCAGGATCTGGGAGGATGCGGGACTAGCATGATGTTCACGTCCCCCTGAGCTGCACCAACCGGACTGACCCTCCCAGAGGGGCACCCATGCAAATTTCAACGCACAGGGACCCTGGGCCGTCTCACAGAAGCAGGAAGCAGGTCAAAGGTCCATGCAGCCAAAGGCAGAGCCCCAGATCAGGGACAGCCCTACTAGCTTTGGCGGCAGAGGTAGGGGGAGACCAATGTAGCTGGATTGACCCAGGGAGGCAAAGCCAGGTTTGCCTGCAGGCACCCAAGGGAGGGACTCCCATCGTGAAGCATTTAGGGACCCTATTTTTTACACGGGGTGTGTCAGGTGCTGGGAAAGAATGGGCCATCATTGGAGGGGAGAGACATGCCAGTAAATATTAACTACCCGCCCCCATTCTTAAAAATCACTGGACAGGATAAAGAACGGACTGTAGGGAACTATGCTGAACAGGCCACCACGGGGCGACTGGCCAGGTTAAACATAATGAATCTTCTTGGCTCATTAAGTTCCAAGGTTCAATAAAGCAGATTTTCCTGGCAAAAATCTGTTTCTCTCTTAAATTAGGGTTGCTCACCCCAGGCCTCAGAAAAGTGGTAACAGCTGTTGGTAGTGACTGTACTGGGCTGGATCCCAAGCGCTAGATGCAGAGATGCACAGGATACAGCTGGGCTTGGATTGCAGACTGGTCACAAATGATCCTAACACTTCCCTACATCAGCTCACCCGGGTGGGTTTTATAGCCTGGGCACTGCAGGAGCTGGGTGATTTGTTCGAGGCCAGTAGGCAGGGAACCCAGGCACCCAGATTTGAGATTTAACGATACAATGGGCATGGGAGAGCTCAGTGGTTTGAGCCTTGGCCTGCTAAACCCAGGGTGGTGAGCTCAATCCTTGAGGGGACCATTTAGGGATCTGGGGCAAATCTGTCAAGGATGGTGCTTGGTCCTGCCATGAGGGCAGGGGCCTGGACTCAATGACCCCTCAAGGTCCCTTCCAGCTCTGTGAGATAATATATAATATGGAGATATACCTAACTAAATCCTCCTAGTCACTTTTGCACTCTCCAGCCTGCTGCCCCTGCTCCCCGCTGCACCTCGGCATGGTCTGCTACAATTCAGCCAACGGGCACTGGCAGCATGCCTTAAATGTAAGGAGTCCGTCAGATGAGAGTTAAGGAAGTGGTCACAGATGGAGCCTCTTCAGGTTTCACAGATCAATGTGAACATGAAGGCATCTTCCCCTAGTTAACAGTTCTGCCGCCACAAGGCCAGGATCCTGCCCGGATGAGCAGTGAAACCAAGCCCCACTGGTTGCCCTTGGAAGTTTGAAGCCAAGTTTTACTGGAGCAAGTCTCTGAAAGAGCAGGGAGGTCACTGTGGTTGTTCCCTGGCCTTATCACACAGGTAACGGGGAAGGACTGCATCCTCCCACAGGCCTGAAATAAAGCTGCCCCTCCAGAAACTCAGAGCTATAGCCTCCTGCAGCACACCCGTGGTCCACATCCCACTGCTCAAGCTGGCCTCAGGAGACTACAGACTGCAGCATCCAGTGCTGCCAGGTCTCGGAAGGTAGAGCACTGCATGCTGCGATCTGTGGTCCTTCCGCCGCCCACAGGCTGTGCCCTCTTGTTGAAGGCAGGGGAGGCTGATGGTAGAACTCGATGAAAATTGCAGCCATGTTCTGGTCTCATGCTGCCCAAAGCACCACCACCAAGGTCAGTGGAGTTACTGCAGCTCAGCAGAGTGGAATCTGACCGTAGCTTACTATGAAAAGCAGCCCACCTCAAGTCATTTCCAGAATCTTCCCATACCAGTTCTCCATGGCCAAGCCAAGCTACCCTAGGCTGTTACCCCAATGGCAAGGCCACTTAGGAGTCGCAGCAGCCAGTAAGCTGGGACTGAGAGGCCACTCAACGAAGGTTCAAAGCATGCTGTGCCAAGGAGACAGGAGTTGCAGCTGCTGCGACCAGGGCACTGGTGAAGGACCCGGATCCTTTCAAACACACACCTCTAATTCCCACTGACTGAGCCAGAACCCAACACAGGCCAAAGAACCACCATTTTTCCACACTGCCCCAACACAGCTTGAAGCTGCTCAATCTGAATGAGCTTAAAGAGTCTTAACCAAGCAGAGACTTTACTCCTTGGAATCAGAGGATCCCAAAGCACAAGTGCAAATACGCTCTAACACACTGAGTATTACCCACCTCATAGATGGGCCCCCTGGAGACACTTGGCCTGGGCAAGCCCAGCAGAACCAGTAGAACCCAGGCGTTCGGGCACAGGCTCGTCTGTTGAAATGGTTCTAATCACAAATCATGCCCCCTTTTGAACTTTGCTTCCACATTTGCTCCTGTATCCAAGTGCTGCAATACTAGAAGGGCTTGAGCCAGAACTTGGACCCGTTCCACTCCCATGTGAAGCAACCCAGTTCGTCCTGCACCTTTTCCCCAAAGTTCTCTTCGAAAGGTCCCACCCGACTAGAAATATAGGGCCAAGCCCTCCACCGGGGTAAATAAGGGGAGTGCTACATCACAGAAGCCATGCATATGTGCACGGGCTGCGCCTGCACTGATTCGTAACGCTAAACTGAGTCCCTCCACCTTTAACTGCTGCTTGTCAAAGTGCGACATTCTCTTCCCAGCCACGCAATCAGCTGCCTCCCCTGCATGATTCGTCCTGTCATGATGACAGCCAAATGCACCAGCTCCCAAAGCCTTCGTTAGCATCCAATTCCAAGCCCAATTCATTTGAAGTGACTTCAGTGGCAGTAGCTAGGGCAGCTGGAGATCTGAGTTCTGTTCTGGCTCTGCCATGGATTTACTACAGGTCCTAGGCAAGTCTCTTCCCCCTCCCCATGCTTGTTTTCCCTCCCCTCCTTAACCAGTTTTGTCTTGTCACAAAGCAGGCCAGAGATGGGCCTAGACCCTATACTGGCGTGGGCAAAAGGGCCTGTATAGGCCGGATCCGGCCCTCCAAGCAAGTTGATCCGGCCCCTTCTGGGGTGGCCCAGGGCCAATTAAAAAATGTCTGTAGTGCCTCTGCGTCAAAAATTATTGCCCACCCCTTCCCTACACCCCTCATAGCCCAGGCCAGGAGGTGCTGCAGTAAGTCCCACTCCCGTCCCAACAACAGCGAGTGAGGAAATTTCAACACTTCAGACCGAGCATGGAAGGGAGCCGGTTCCCAGGGCAGATGGCGAAGGGAGTGCCAGTGCCTAGTGCAGGACTCCTGCCTGCTCTGCCACTCACAGGCTGGCTAACAGCTGGCAGCTCCAAAGGCTCCCTGCCAGCGCTGAACACAGTGCTGCTGTCTGAGAAGTGGGGACCTGCAGGGAAAGTCCTGGCTCACTCCGGCTACGAGACCAGAGACAAAATGCCCCTCTCTGTTCATTCCCAGTTTGTTTGCTTTGTGCATCTGGCATCACTTGCTGCTTGCTCACTTTCACAGGAGTCTGTTTTCCCCATTGTTTGTCTGGGTTCTTCCAACATGCGCCAGAGGAAGAGGGATCTTACAAAGCAGGAAAACGATATTATTTCTTGGTATTACGGCAGCACTTACAGACCCTGGCCAAGAGCATGAGCTCAAGGGAGATCCCCTGCTCCCTTGATCAGTATTGGGGCCCCCAGCATGCTGGGTGCTGCACAGGCACCTAATGAGTGACTATCCCTGCCCCCAAAAGCACAGCTGAAATAGACAAATGGGGGAAACTGAGGCATGGAGCAGGGACGTGATTCACAGATCACACAATTGGTCAGTGGAGGAGTCAGAGACAAAACCTAGATGTCCCAAGTGGCAAGGCAGTGGCAGATCTGCTGACCCATGTGCTATAAACCTACACAACTCACCAGGAGGTCTTGGGATCACAGGGGGTGCGTCCACACTGCACCGTAAGGCTTTTGTCGACGGAGGCTTTGTCAACAGATTCTGTTGACAAAGAGCATCTAGACTACAGCCAGTTCTGTCGACAAAGCAAGCCGCTTTGTCGACGTGAGAGTGTAGACGCAAAGGACGGTGTAGATGAAATAACGCCTTCTTTCGACAGAACTCTGTTGGCAAAAGGCGTTATTCCTCGTAGAATGAGGTTTACCGCCGTCGACAAAACTGCCGAGTTCTGTCGCCGTTATATCGACAGAACTCGGTGGTAGTGTAGACGCAGGTATAGTTTTGTCGACAAAGTCCACTTTAGTCGACAAAACCCTGTAGTCTAGCCACACCCTTGGTGATTGCCTGTTCTGTTCATTCCGAGGCACCTGGCATCAGCCACTGTTGGCAGACAGGACACTGGGCTAGATGGACCTTTCGTCTGATCCAGTCTGGCCAGTCTTGTGTTCCCATGGCTGAATGAGACTAACCCTCACCTACCTCAACCTAAGTCATCTCCAAGTCAGCACCCAAAACCACCAGCCAGTTCTGAGAGTTGGCCTGACTGCATGGCTTTGGGTAGACTGCAGAATCGGTGGCTCGGTTACCCATCAGCAAAATAAGGATAACACAACCCTATAACCCAGCTCCAAGGGAGGCAATCTGGATGTTTGCCAAAAGCATTAATGCAAAACACTTTTAAGCCCATTGGTTATAAAGGAAACACAAGAGGAAGCTGCTGGCACAAATCCCTCAGGAATCAGGGCATGATGAAAACCAAAACATTCCACTGCTATGTCTTTTAATGGGGTTTTAGCACATTTGAGGCACTCTGAGTAATCTGGTTTCACAGCCTCCTCCAAACTTCTGGATTTGCTCAAGGAATAGCTGTGCTACAGAGCAATTCCAGGGTCAGTTTCAATGGCATGCGCTCCACGGCTGGGTTTGGAAAGGGAACAGGAGCAGTATGCATTAACATAGAGGTGGGCTTCCTCCTGATACATGCAACCTGGCTGTACTGGACCCTGCATGATCAGCATCCCTGAAAAAAGACACAACCAGGGACAATGTAGAGAATCCGACACCCATTTTTCTAAGCAGGGCAGTATCCAGAGCCCTACATTTGTGTCTCTACCCGATTTTCTTTTTCCATAACAGGCTGTATTCTTTCTTCTTTAATAACTGGTCATCTTTTTCGAGGGGGAGGGAGAACATGCTCCATAAATCCACGTCCTATTCACAATCAAGGTGCAAGGTACCACTATAGTGAGTACGGTTACAACCCAGGAGAGACCCACTAAGCCTGATCCTGCCTCCGAGGAGCTTGTTGAGAATTTTCTCGCAAAGCATTCGGTCGTCAAAGAGTCCGTGGGAAAAGTTTGGTGTTAACGAAACATCTCTGGGGGAAAAAAAAAATCTACCTTTTTATACTACAAAAAAGATTTTAAAATTATAAAATAAAAATCAAGCATTTTGACGTGATGAAAACATGTCGGTTAACACAAACCAAACTGTTTCCCCAGGATCACGGAAAATGTGTGACAATTTATCAGGTTTTGACTTTCCAGCCTGCTTTGGAACAGTGAAAAAAAACAAAATCCTGAAAACTCTCCCATGACGAGAAAACTATTTCCCGCCCGGCACTGAGCTCTTTGGATCTCATCTAGCAAAGCCCATGGAGTTCTCAGCACCCTCTGAGACTGAGCTGCTACAGGACGCAATAGTCCTTAAAGGCACATGATTTTAAGGTCATAAGGGACCAATGTGACATCTAGTTTGACTTCCTAGAAGACACGGGTCCCTCCCACGTGTTATTGTCACAAGCTGATGGGCTTCTTCAAGAGGGGAGGCCCAGTGCACCTGGACTGACACTTGCTGTGAACTGGGCACAAAGGGAGGAACTGGGGCCTTATAACAGAGCCATGCAGGAACCTTGACTGTCCGCAGTGTCTGTAGGCATCTGCCAACACTCACCTGTGTTCAGAACAGCCAGGTGTTTGCTTTAAACCCAGCTGGGAAGCAGGTATCAGTGCAGGTGCAATGGGACAGGCCCCTTCTAAAAAGGGCCAATACCCCTTGGACAGTTGCTAACACACCACTGATTAGAACAAAGAATGTTTCCGTCTCATTTTACTTTTCACCATTCAGCCTATGCTCCTTCTGGTGTCCCAAGGACAGTGAAACTGGGCCAGTTTCCTTTTATCTTAAGTCAGTTTCACTTTCTGGTTGTGAGCTAAGATCACAAGGCTGCTGTGCTTCAGTCAGTCAGACACGGGGACGGTTTTAAGGCCAGACAGGGCTGTTAATGATCAACGAGCCCAACCTGATGCACAACACAAATGTCATTCAGCACAACTGGGTATCAAACCTGAACTTTACACTTTAAGGAAAAGGAAACTCTGGTGAAAGCAGCTGGTCAGCCTCAGCTGGTAACGCCAGTTTTTCCCACAAAACACAAAGTTCCCTGCAGACTTTCTAGGGCCCAAACTCACTCAGTCAGGTTAACAGCGAACGGTTTGGTCCTGCCTCCTTGGAATCATTCTGCCTGGGATTCAAATGGAGACGGGACTGGGGTCACAGTGCTCTGCAGGCAGCAATATTTGCTTGAGGTGGGTCTCCACTACCAAACTGTAGACAAGTGTCCAGACCCCAGCTGGTGTAAATTAGCATCTCTTCCCTGGAGTCCATGAGGCCAGGTCCCCAGCAGACGTAAACTGGCATCTTTCCACTGGTGTCAGTCACTCCAGGTCTCCAGCTGGTACAAACTGGTATCTCTCCCCTGGGATCAGTATGGCCAGAATCCCAACCGGTGTAAGGAGTCTCAACCTACAGGAGTTAATGGGGCCAAGTTCCCAGCTGGTGTAAAACAGTGTCACTCCACTGAAATCAATAGGACCAGCTTCCAAGCTGGTGTCACACCACTAAAAGCAGTGGGCCAGCTGGTGGAACCTGGCCCAGACAAACAGGGTACTGCCCCTGGAATTGATAGAGCTATCCCAACTAATATGCCAATATGGACCACTAAGTCTCTTCAGCTGGAGCCTGGCACTGTGCGCCCCCTCCACACACAGCAGTGGGAATTGCCCACAGACACCAAGTGCTGCTGTGCAGCTAGGAGAGGAGAATTCTGCCCCAGGGGCCCGATCCTCTCAGCAGTTGCCGAGTGCCCTCCGCTTCCAGTGGGCTCAGCAGGGTTGGTGTCACTCTCACAATGCAGGATCTGGCCCTTAGCAGGCAAGTTCCAAATAAAATGGAGCCAAGCCCTCTAGCCACACAAAGAGGGTTTCCAATCCAGGCTCCAAGGACTCACCTGGTTATTAGGGATTCTGGGACAGACTTTTGGAAGTGCCCAAGGAATTCAAGAGTATAGCTCCCACTTTACTTTTTGTGAGGCTTGTGCTCCTAAACTCCTTGGGAAATTCAGCAAATTTATCTCCCGCCCTCCTTTGTTTCCTGCCAAAGGAAGTACTCCTTCGTGCAATGTAGTCAACCTGTGGAACTCCTTGCTAGAGGATGTTGTGAAGGCCTGGACTTTAACAGGATTCAAAAAGAGCTAGTTAAATTTATGGAGAATAGTGGCGGTTAGCCAGGATGGGCAGGGATGGTGTCCCTAGCCTTTGTCAGAAGCTGGAAATGGGTGACAAGGGAGGGAATCACTTGATGATTCCCTGTTCTGTTCATTCCCTCTGGGGGCACCTGCCATTGGCCACTGCTGGAAAACAGGATACTGACTAGATGGGCCTTTAGACTGACCCCATATGGCCATTCTTATGACTCCTCTCCCACAGGGCTGTGTGACTGGAGTATGGGAGCCCATATTATCCAAGGGGATTCCTGCACACACACTCAGGATTAAAATGAGCAAGGACAACAGGCTAAGGTGTGTGTGTCATGGGGCTCTAGGGAGCAAAGAGCGGGGATCACTCTGACTCAGAGCGCCACACCCCCAGTGACACATTCCTTGTGACTGCAGAGGCAAGCAGGGCTTGGGGATAGGAACTGGGGAAGGAGGAGTGGCAGCCCACACTCCTGCTCTGCTAACAAACTGGAGCGACTGTGATGGAGAGAAAAAACCAGCAGGATGCACTGAGCAGTTGGGCTTTTTCCTCAATGAGTCACCTGAGTTAAAACAAGGGCAAGGGCTGGCTACGGGATCTCCCACAGAAAGGGACACCGATCATCCAGGCTGACCAGCCACATGACACAGGCCAGACAAGCTCACCCAGCCCATGTCTGGCAGTTGAGCTCGAGTCTGTAATTCTGATCTCTGGCGGCACAGGTTTTAGTACCTGTATCTCTTCACAAAGTGGTTCAGCGTGCAAGACCAATCCCGACCCAAACTCCACCCACATTGCTTCAGCCTCCCTACTCCCCAGGATTTGGGAGTAGATGCTTCCGACCAGCCCCTACCCCCAACTCCATTTCGACAGCACGCGCCTTGCTCATGCTCTCCATTCCAGAAGCCTGCATGCTACGCTACTGTTGGGGCATGCAATCTAACCGCTCCCCAGCTTGTCACATGGAGAACCAACAAGGCAAGGAGGGGAAACATGCTGCAGGCAGAGGTCAGCCACTCCAGTGTATGCGCCGAGGGGTTACGTTAAAGGGGAGTGGTGTGAGAGGGTGGGGGTGAAAGAGGAAGGAGGCAGAAGGGGTGCAGAAAGGCTGCCAGTGAACATAAAACCAAGAGGGTATGTAGGGGAGAGGAGGGCAGAGAGAAAAGCCACCATTGTGCCTAGTCTAAACTTAAAACTTACACTGGCATAGCAATGTGGGTCAAGGGTGTGAAAAAAAACACCCTTCCAGCAACGGCTTTATAGAGTAGACTGTGTGGGGGTGTGCATCTGCACACGGCTTGGGCTGCGGGTGACTCCCAGACCTGCGGAAATTGACCATGGGCCAGGCTAAGTGCCCAAAGCACAGGATGGGTGCTGGATACTGCTCCAACCGGACAGTCCCTAGGTGAGAATGGATGTTAGAGAGGCAGGTGAGGGAGATGCACCCCTGGTCACTTGGGGTGCATCTATGCTGCACCCGTTGCTTGAAATAAGCTATGTAAATTCCATAGCTTATTTCAAGTCAATTTCAAAATAGCTTATTTTGTAATTTGACAGTCTACACAGCGCCACATTTCAAAATAACCCACTATTCCGAAACATCCCTTAGTCCTTGCGGAACGAGGTTTACAGGGATGTCGGAATAGCGAGCCTGTTCTACTTTAAAACAACGGGCTTGCTGTTAAGACACGGGATAGCTGTTTCGGGATACCTCTGGTATCCCAAATTAGCGCTACAGTATAGATGTAGCCTTGGGCATTCGGATGATGGCTGAGGTCTCATCTATTTGTCCCAGGCCTGCCACTGGCATAGGTTGGCAAAGCCGTGGTTTGCACGAGTACAGCGTGAACCGAGGTGAAGCTGTGTCCAGACCATCCGAGGCTTGCAGCATCAGGGCAAAATCCCAGCACTGGTAAAGCAGCACAGGGCATGGCCAGGGAAACCAACAGGATGAAAAGTAGCAAAAGGGAGTTTAGGCTGCTGGAGAGAATGATTGCTGACTGTCTGACCTATTCAATGTGGAATGGTGTCTCCTGTGTCCTCACTCACAAATCTCTGCTTGGGGTGTTCGAAACCAGGTTGCCCAAGTGCCCTGTAAGGAACAATCCTGCACTAGGCAAGGGGGGGGGGAATTAACCTGTGTGTCCGTCCCTAGGGAGTCTGAGGCAGTTCCTCACAATAGTCAGGCTTATAACACTCACAAATGGGGCCCTTTCATTTCCTGGCAGGCAGGGAAGACAAGGAGAGCACTAAGTGGGAATCCCATGTTTCTGGCCCCATTATGTTTATGGCTGAGGGAGTTCTCACCCACCAACCAACTTTCTAGCGAGTGCGGGGAGAGCTCCTCATTCATTGGCTGACTGAGGAGTGAGTGGAGACTACACTGAGCTTTATCCTACCATTGGCTTTCAGTGGGAGGGTCCTTAGCCACTGGGAGGGTCCAGAGACCCTTAACGGGGGTGAAATTTTAAGGGAGGGCAGGGTTCAGCCTTCTGTGAAAAAAACTGCAGATCCTTTTAAGGTGACTTGGTTTGCTTTTCCTTCTCCAAGCCCCACCCCCCCTCCAAAACTGGAGTCACCCTAAATTACCAGCCACTTGGGAAGATTTTGGCCAGGATCCCTCACTACTCAATTGGAATGGAGGAGATGATGGTGGATTCACAGCCCACCTCCACTGCTACCATTCTAGAGTCAGGTGCTCTCCTGATCGACTTGGTCAGTGATCTGGTTCCAGTCCTGAATAATCTGCCATGAATTTCCTTGGAAATCAGGCTGTTTCTGCACCCATTGCCAATTATGAGGGTTTATGAGCCAGAGAGAGATGCTGGCTAGTTTTCAAGGATTTTAACTACAGTAAACTTCCGATAATCCGGCACCTTTAGGACCCAGGGGGTGCCGGATTATCAGATATGCCGGACTATCAGAAGGGGGGGGCTATGAGGGGTCTGGAGTGGGGTGGGAGGGGATGCCACCCCAGACCCCTCATAGCCCCCCCTTAGGATAGTCCGGCTCTGCCCCAGGCGTCCCTGATTCAGCCGCTGCTGGTCAGTTTCAGCAGCAGCTGAATTGGGGATGCCTGCAATAGAGCAGCTGGAGTGCTGCCGGTTTGGTCCCGCAGTGCCGAGGGGCGGCGCTACGGCACCAATCCAGCAGCACTCCAGCTGCTCTTGGGGACGCCTGGGACAGAGCAGCTGGGGTACTGCCTGGTTGGTCCCGTAGTGCCGCCCCTCGGGGCTGTGGGACCAACCCAGCAGGACCCCAGCTGCTCTGCCCCAGGGGTCCCCGATTCAGCCGCTGCTGAAACAGATCAGCGGCTGATTCCAGGAAGCCCGGGGCAGCTCTGCCCCGGGCTTCCTGGAATCAGCCGCTGATCTGTTTCAGCAGCGGCTGAATCGGGGACCCCTGGGGCAGAACAGCTGGGGTCCTGCCGGGTTGGTCCCGCAGCGCAGTCCTTTGGCGCTGCAGGACCAACCCGGCAGCACTCCAGCTGCTCTGTCCCAGGCGTCCCCAAGAGCAGCTGGGGTGCTGCCGGGTTGGTCCCGCAGCCCCAAGGGGCAGCGCTACGAGACCAACCCGGCAGCACCCCAGCTGCTCTGCTCCCGGCTTCCCCGATTCAGCTGCTGGTCAGTTTCAGCAGCAGCTGAATGGGGGAAGCCTGTCCGGCTGCCCCAGCACTTCCAGGTTCCTGATGGTGCCGGACCATCAGGAGTCCCGGAGCATTGGATGCCGGACTAATGGAATTTTACTGTAATGAAGACTGTTGGTACACCTCATTCATTCAGTGCTGGGGGATGCCTGCACCCAGTGCCAGGGCCCCCTCCATCTGAGAGTTCCTAGACCTTAAGATCAACATGAAAAGGAAGGAACTGGCAAAGGGAATGAAAGAAAAACCTGCAGAGAAAGAAAACTGAAGTCAAGCAAGGAGTAAAAGACGACATTAAAAATAACTACCAGAAAAGCTGCACCTGTCTCTGATGGAAGGAGGCTAGAGAGAGATCAGATCAGCATGGGCCTGGTTATCTCACCAGGACTACAACTGCACCTCAAGAGGCCTCTACTAGAAGCAACTGATACCTGCCAAGCCGGGAGCAGCGGTTATGTCTCTACAGCAGCATTGGTGCCATGAAGGTGATGGGGAAGTCCCCACCTGGTTCAAGCCAAGGGAAAAGTGGTGTGGGAGTATGTATTGTGCATATTGTGCCCATGGACTTCAGCAATTTCAGGAACATGGCAGCAGGCAGAGCTGCATCCCTAGCAGAATTAGCAGTCTGGGCACAAATAAAGCCATGCCAGCTGGCACAGCTTAACACTCATGGCAGCGCCTCCTAGGACTGGGTCCCTGGATAATCTGACCTGACCTTACAGTGCAGCTGAAGGCATCCAATCAAATGAGAGCCAGTAGAGAACAGAAAAAATAAACAATCGTCTCTCTACTTCTCACACCACCATTTTCTACCCGAAGCCTAACTCATGGGAACTAAAGGTGTGTCTACAAGGGCAAGTGTAGATGGGGGAACTTAACCGACATAGCCACAACTCTCTGGGGTATGAAAAACCCACTACTGTATTGATGTAATGATTTAAGTATAGGTGAACCCAAGGTCAGAGGAGAGGAAAGGGTTAAGATGCCTTTAATTATGGCTACATCTTCAGTTTAATCTGGAATTCCAATCAGTTGTGAAAATCCTCGCCCCACACTCAGTCTGTCCCCCAGCAACATTTCCACTCGAGTAGTTGCAGACGACCACTTAAAAATCCTCCACTTGAATTTTCAATTGGATACAATAGTGTAATTTCTGTCTGCAAACTATTTTGCTGTCAAAATGCTGCAGTGTTCTACCCCAGAAGTGGCAGGATTTCAATGCTGGGTGAAGCAATCCAAACACATCCATCACTTGCTTCCCGCAGGGGCTGGAGAGGGTTAAATGGAGGAATGCTTATGAACCATGCTGAGATCTTTGGATGGAAAATGCGAGGGGGCCAAAGTCCCTGTGCCTGTTTCCCGTTTGTTAGCTCTTCGGGGAAAGCACTTTCTCTGCCTCTGCGTTTCGACAGCACACCCTGGGCCTCTGCTGGGGCCCGCAGGTACTAGAATAATAAAAATAGGGTGGAATTTTACAGGAATCCCAAGATAAATGGGATCCATATTCCACTGAATTTCAACAGCTGCCTAATTCCCAGCTAAAATAAACAACACTAACATATCTTGGATTTGAAAGTGAGCAGTAAAGCTTTCTAAAAATGGACGCTTCCCACCAAATCAGTGACAACTTAAAGCACAAATATGCTGCCGATAAATCTACCTAAGGGGCTGGGTATCAAGTCAGTAGCAAAGGGGAATCTCGGCAGTTGTTTTCAGAGTCAGAACTGCTCATGTTTCTGATTGGTTTGTGTTTAGATGTTATTAGTTTTTTTCTTTTTCTCAGTGAGAGGGTGGGGAATGTCATTCTGAATTTGTCACCACACAGCAGCTGTTAAAAGTTTAGGTTCTTAGACCTGCCAAGAACCAGGATTTATTTGGGACTTTGATCCCTTTTGGGGGGGTTGGCTTCCTGGGTGTTGTGCCCTAGAACTGCGTCTCCCCAGAGACGAAGTGGTTCAGTGTCTGCACTGCTCTGCAGGGGGGCTGTAACCCCCAACTCTGTGGTTTGGCAGGGGGAGACCAGAGGATTGGGCCCAGCAGGCCAGAGTGGTGGGGAGTCCCAGAGAGTCAGTAGGCAGGTGTCAGTGGCATGATCAGCACTGTGGGCTACAATCCCAAGGGGTCTTCTCTGAATGTGCCCCATCACAGTGGCAGCGTCCAAACCACATTTCCTGCGACCAGGGTCATTGTGCCGCCGTTACCGGAAATTAAGCTCTTTCCCTGTCCTAAGGGCACATGATGCCTCTGTGTTTTTCCTGCAACAGTCTTATGAATACTGGCCCTGGCAGACTGAAAAGCTTTTCAGTTTCCCCTTAAACAGTGAACACGGTGGGTTTGACACGACTCTCACGGGGCATGAAGCACATGGCATTGCTCCTCACGGCAAAGAGCAACATGAATCGTGAAGAGGTGTGGATTTTAAAGGATCATGTGAGACTCAGTCTTACCATGGTCTAAGGCTCTGGAGCTAGGAACTCTGATTCCCAGCTGGGGGGAAGGGGAGGGAGAAAGTGGCCTAATGGTTAGGGCAGGCCATTGGGAGTCAGGATTCCTGGTTTCTGTTTCCATCACTTAGGTTTTAAAAAAGGCCCATCTGCATGTCTACTGAGCACCTTGGTAGCACAGGGAACTTTCTAAAGCAGAACAGACGGATAACTGTATAAATAATAAATAGTTGATAGATAAATATCAACTCTAAAGTGCTTTGAGATCCTCTATCTACCAAAGGAGGCTGGGTTACCTCCATTTGTGAGCTGGGAAAAGCTCTTCCAGCCCTAGGACTTTAGGAAAAGAGAGGCACAGGGAGGCGAGTGAGTTAGCTAAGGACACCCAGAGGCCAGGAGCTGAGCCAGGAACAGATCTAGGTGCCTGGATTGCCAGTCAGCTGCCAGAATGAGGACAAATGATATTTTCTATGGAGATGCCTCAAAGAGGATGGGTCAAAGTCAGGGCAGTCATCAACAGAAAGCTGCGAAATGCTGGTGGGAATCACCAGGGCATCTGAATTTCTGACTGCTGCAGTGAAATCATGTGCTCATAGCGCTGTTTCTGGAGTGGGCAGTTCAATGCCATATGCTCAAGATTGGGATGCAATGAACACTATATTATTTTTCTGGCCTAGAAAAAAGACAATTACAATTTTTAAATAAAAAATAAATACAATTTCATAGCTGGCTGACTGGGAAATTCCACAGAGTATACCTGCAAAGTCTAGCAGCATAGTGTTACAATTTGAGATGTAAGAACTAAAGAGGGGAAAAAAACAGTCAGATGATCAATGGACGTTTCATTTTGAAGGCTACCAGAACACTGGTTAACCAGCTGTAAAACAAACCCAACTCCAGGGATTGCTTCACTCGCCACTCTCAGACACAACTGACTTTGGGAGGCAGCACAATAGCTGCTTAACAGTGCCCAGCAAGGCAAAGCCACCACAAAACAAGCTGCTGTTGGGATTGTTTCACTAACAAACACGGCTGACTCCGGGGTGGAATGCAGCAGCTTCTGGCAGAAAGTGAAGAATCTTGTCCCCAAAGGCCAACAGCCAGGGGAATTAAGGCAGACTGGATGTCAGCAAATCTCAGAAAGCACAGTGAGATCTGAAAAGCTATAAACTCCCTTCTGTGTGCCCAAGGCCCAGTGTTCAAATATCATGACTCTGTTCTCAAAAACGTGAGACTAGCTTAAAAGTGATTTTTAATAAACATGATTTTATTCAACGTTTTATTTGCTTTCTGATTCACAAGCCTTTAGGATTGGTGTTGTTCGGCTTCTCTCTGCAGCCATGAAGGCCAAAACCTTATTTTATTTTATTTTTTTTAAAGGAAGCAGAGATGCTCAGGAAATCGCACGACTCCAGGAGCCGAGGCTTTGAGAAACACACCCAGTACTGTGAGCCTCAGGACAGAAGCACAAGAGCTGGGGACACGGCCAGATGGCATTCATCCCAAAGAGGGGCCCTCTAGCAGCACAGGACATGCAGAAAGCACATGTGCTCAGAACCCACTCGCTGGGAAGAGTGTCCCTAGTAAGCCCTAACGCTGCTCCTTGGGTCTCCCATCCAGGACTCACCTGGTTGGCTCTGCCTGGCTCAGGAGATACAAAAGACTCTCCTGAGCCCAGGATGGTATCAATAAAAAATTGGGAAGGGCCATTTCACTCCTCAGAGTCAGACTCTCAGGGCAGCTCCTGAGTGACAGGCTGCCCATACAGATGGAGGGGTGACTGGGACTCCCGGGGTGATCTGTGAAATGGTGAGAACAACCCTTCCTTTCCTACACACTCAACCATTTACAGATTCTTCAGGGAAGGGACTCTTGCACCTGGGCATATACAGCTCCTAGCACAGGGGGGACCCGCATCTCAGCTGGAGATTTCTAATCCACACAATAAGATTCCTCCAGGGATCCTGAGTGGTTCAAACAGGAATGTAAAGGTTATGGGGTTTTTTAATGTAGAAGACAGATTTAAAAAAAATGCTAAAATTGTTAGATATCATGCAACTGAATAGTCATGTAACCGCATGAAATCTTAGCAGTTACATGATTATTCGACAGTCCCTGAGGGCAGGGCCGGCAGCCAGTGTGCTCCCAACCCTACTCCCAAGGAACCCCCTGCCATCCGTATCAGGAGGCTCCACCCTGCCCCCTGCACCCTCCATGCTGTTGCGTCTATCAGAGACGGCAGTGGTGGTAGGTGCAGGCAGATCTGGTGCTTGTGGTGAGCCTGCTTAAAAGCCAACTCTTTACAGACGCCAGCTCCGCTCCCCCCAGCTTGCTCTCTCTGATACAGAGGCAGCAAGCAGGGGGCGAGGGGGGAAGAGGGGAGTATATGTATTCAACAAGATTAACCAATAAGCCAAGGCTTATCAGTTAATTGTATAGTCAACACCACGCTGACATCCCTAAAAAATACCTCCCACTTTGGTGCTAAGCTACTCGGTGGCCATCCACCATATTTAATTTGAGGCTGTGCCATCGACATGGCATCTAAGCCTTCACCCCCAAAAAAGCCCCTCTTGGCTATCAAGTAGTGCCCAGCACTCAAAGAAAAGGCATGTTAGCTCAAATGTCCTGCCCAAATTCAACATGGAAAAATTACATTTGGCCTTCCTAAAATTCCTGCTGTAGTTTCAACTGGACACAAGATTCTTCTTCACTTGCTAACTAACAATGCTCAGAGCACACTCTCGGTGTGTGCTGTTCAGCGGCTGCTGCGTTCCAGCCCAGAGATGGCTGTGTGAGGTGAAGGCGACAACTGCCTACCTCTAGTCTAGGGTCCACGTGTTTCATACTTACCTGCTAGAAAGCCTCAGATGGCAGGCACAGTGGTGCAAGCTATTCTTAATGCTGCTGCTAGGTGTAAATGGCCGTGTATGCTTGATCAACGGTGGTGGTAGCAGGTGAATATGGGAACGATGGGGGAGGGGAGGAGGAGAAGACAGACAGCAGGGAAGTCAGACAGGTGGCATTTCTATGCAGTTGAAGGAAGCGGTAAGGAAATGATGCAGGAAATCCAAGCAGCGATGATAAAAAGTTTGGTACCTGCTCGTTGGGACGGAGCGGGAGCAGGGCTTAGAGTGATCACAATAACTGGATTGGGAAAAGGAAGAAAAAAAACAACACGATAAATCACAACAGAAACAATTGAGTCATCAAAAGAAATCAAATCATATTCCGGGCAGGGGGCGAATTGATTCTGGGGTGAGGGATGGAGAATGGTGAGAAACCAACAGAGGGCGACAGACAAGGTGAAAAATGGGATGCACCATACAGTGAAGTACCTCACAGCCCTGGGCAGCCATTCCCCAAGTGTCTCAAATGTGCAGGCAGCAGCTGTTCCCTTCCCATTTCCTTCCACTGCAGCAAACTCTCTGTAGCCCACTCAGCCATACTAGTGCTCCAGCCTCCCTGCTCCTTTCTTGAACCGCACCTGTCACCTCCTTCCCATTAGGTCAGGCGAGCTCTGCCCCATCACTATGCTCAGGCTACTTACAGTTCAGAGAGGCTTGTGATTCTACCTCCTTCCAAACAGAGTTTGCAGGATTATTCCAAGTCCAGAAGGAACCATTGTGAGGCTCTGGTCTGACCCACCAAACAACAGAGGCCACATTTCACCCACCCACCCAATCCCACAACACGTCCAATAACTTCTGGTTAAGCCAGGGCAGGTTCTTTTAGAAATATGCTGAATCTCGGAATTACAGACAGCCAGTGACAGAGAACCCACAATGGCCTTTGGTAAACTGTTCCAACTGTTAATTCCTCTGCACCTTATTCCTAGTCTGAATCTCTATCGTTGGATCAAGTGATGCCTTTAGTCTGTCAAAAAGCACTCCATTATCAGCTCTTATATCCACTTCCACACCATGGTCAAGCCAACTCCTAACCTTTCTGACAACCTAGAAGACACCTCACATCTCTTCCAGACCCTCTTCCCAACCCTTTCCAGTTTTCAGCAGCCTTTCTGGGCTGTGGACACTTGAGCTGGAAGCGGTATCTGGTGAGATCTCACTGATGCCATTTACAGAGGTAACACCATCTCCCTCCTCCTACTTGATAGTCTCCTACTTGTAAAGCTAAGGATCGCAACAGCTCTAAGCCACAGCATCACAAAGAGCTTGTGTTCAGCTGATCATTTCCCATGACTCAGAGTCCTTTTGTGTCTCCCACCCAGGACTGACCTGGTTTGCTGCTCTCCTGGAGACCGGCCCCCATCCCATGACGACGACCAACATTCTTTGTTCCTAGATGCAGATCTTCCATTGGGCTGCACTAAGAACATGTGCTGCTCCAACGAGTCCAGCTCACCGAGCAATCCCAAGTCCTTTGTATAACTGACCTGTCCTTACTCACCATTAAACCAAACTCTGCGTCAGCTGCACATTTCCTACACACATTTCATATTTTCTTCTGGATCACTGATAAATACACTGAATAGCATTGGTCCAAGAACAGATTCCTATTGGTCTCCACCACAAACACCCCACTGGATGACCACTCCCCCTTACCAATTATTTTTGGAGAGCTAGCAATTAGCCAGTGTCCAACCCACTTAACATGAGCTGCACCGATTTCACAGAGTACTAACATTCTACTTACACAAAGAACAGCTGAGATTGCGCAGATTCCCAGGCCAGAAGGGACCGCTGTGATCATTTGGTCTGGCCTCCTTTACATCACAGGTCAGAGAAATACCCCCAAATAATTCAGTGCAGATCTTTTAGAAAGCCACCCGAACTTGTTTTAAAAACCACCAGCAATGGAGACTTTACGCCAACCCTTGGTAAACTGTTCCAATGGTTAACTACTCTTGTTGTGTAAAATGTGCCCCTTATTGCCAGTCTGAATTCGTCTAGCTTCATTTTTGATCCTGGCTGCTTAACGTGGTACAGTTGCCAGACAGGATTAAGAGACAATAGCTCATCCCTGAATTCATCAGGTCAGGAAATTTTGCTTGAGTTTCTCTCCCACAGATGTAGGCAGGCATCTGTCAAATCATTTGCTGTAATTACAACCCCAGAAGGCTTTCGATGCCTGACTTTTCCACCCTTCCCCCAATCTGAAAAGACATGGCCTCCCCCACCTCACATCACCTTTCACTTCCCAGCTCAGCAAGCGCCTTGTAAAAAGATCAAAATAATATCCAGAGAACTGTAGGAGATCCCAAATTGGTAGCAGATGCACACGTAGGCACAAAGCACAGTTCTGCTCTGAAAAGCAATTTCTCTTACTCTGCAGGTCTGTTTCTGGGTATGCGCTGGAGTTCGATCTGGTGACTGAAATAACTAAAATAGATTTTCCTGCTTTCAACGCCTCCTAGACCCTAGGGAGAGCTGGATTCTCTTCCTTCTCGTGCATCACTCTGGATTGTTTAAGTCCCAATCAGTTTTGCCTGGGAAAACATGCTAAGGGGACAATGTAACACTGCATCCCATATTCTTCAGAGGGACATTAAGATAGGATTATGGCATGATTATGGCATAATTATGATGTGTTTTGTACAAGATGGTCCTGTGAGGTGTCGTTGGAAAAGTTATGATTTGCTGAATATGATTCCCTTATTTGTATGCATGTATCATTTTTGTATCAGAAGTTATAAATATTGTCTACGAGTCTATTTCAAATGGCCCTACTCTGGAACCACCCACAGCCAGCCTCTCAGGTACAATGAAGCAGCCAGAGGGGGCTGATGGCCTATCAGCAAAGACAATGGACTGTAGACTATTGTAACCTTCCTGTGGGCGTTTTTGGCCAGCCTGTAGGCAGGAACTGACATCATCTGTTGTTCCTTGCTCTGGAAATACCCAAGGAAAAGACTGAACGGGAGAAAGTGCTGGGCCCGTGTTAAACACATTTCTAGCCTGTGTATGAAACACCTGGGGATTCCAAACTGCTAAGCAAGTGTAGCTTGTGCCTCAAGAATCTGCAGCCTGTTTGTATCATCTGTCAGGGTAAGAGAATTAATTCAAATCCTAGCTTTCTAGTACATTAAGCTTTGTTTGTGTTTCTGTATATTTACTGTGTAATCTGATTTGAGTGAAGCGTGTGGGAACCGCAGCTCAGAGGGGCTGTTGCATTTCTTCTCTACAAAGAGAGGTGGGCTGGATAATAAATTCACATTGGCTGGAGTCTGGACCAGAGCAGAACAGTACTGCTCTGGGGTCTTAGACTGGGAAGTTGGTGATTATTTTGGCTGCAGCCTCTCTATTGCTGGCTCACATGCAGTGGCGGATCAGAGGCCTGCATGTAAACGCAGCTGGGTATGTTCCCTATCTGTGTGAATGTTGGTGGGAGTGTAAGATGGGGCGTGTGTCTGCAGCTTCTCACAGCAGCACAGTGAGAGGGAGCCCAGGCTAGTGGGACAGAGGGTTCAGTGGTACCCCAATTAGAGGGGGCACCACAGAGGCAATCCATCTCAGACAGGAACCACCAGGAGTCACTGGATTGCATATCTAGAGAGGATGCCCAAGGAATGGATCCATGATTATCCTCACAACTAAAGATGTAAGTGAGTAGTACCTAGGCTTATCGGGTAGTTGAGTGGACTACTCACAATGCCCTCCCCCACCTTGCTGCCTCTACCAGAAGCAGCAAGGGCGGGGGGAGCAGGAGCCAGTGCTGGGCAGAGTGGGAGGGGGGGGGGAGTGAAGCCCTGTCCACAGCCAGCCCAGGCAGCCATGGACAGGGGCTGCTCCAGCCAGGAAAGCAGCCCAGTTCAGTCCCAGCTCATGCCAGGCCTGGGACCTACATTTAAACTGCAGAGCTGCAGCAGGGGTACCAAAAGCTGGACCAGCAGGCAGCCCAGCTCTTAGTATATTTAAACTGCAGAGACGCAGTGGGGGTAGCTCCTGGACCCGGCATAAGCCGGGACCAAGCGCCTTCCCTTATCAACTAATCATGTAGTCGATAAAAATTCTATTGACTACATGATTAGCCAATTACCCGTCTCTTAACATCCTTGCTCAGAATCCAGGTTTAGTTTGCAGCACTGGTGGGGGAGGGGATACATCTGACTGTGAACTACAGACATAATACAGCCCCCTCCTCTGGGGCTACTGGGATGGTGATTTCTCGGTGGTTCGCCGAGTGGATGTGAATACACTTTCAAACAAGGAAGTGAGTGTCCGCAGCTCTTTCTGGTTAGTGCAAACAGCCCACCTTAGCCTTTGCTACGCCCACACAGTGAAACTGACATGCTTGTTTGAGCTGCAGCAGAGCAACTATTGTTACCACTAGATTATAGTAGCATCTAGCTCTCACTCAGCTTTCAGATCCCATTCTGCAGGATGCTGCACTAAGGATGCAAAACTAGACTCTGACCCCAAAAAGCTTATAGTCCATGATGCCACAAACGGAGCCTTGCAACCCATGTACCTGCTCTGCACTGGTCCTTCAGGCCCCGCTCCTGGAGTCACGTGTTTTCAGGAGTCTCCTCTTCTATTTTTAGAAAATAAACTAAGTTCTGGAGGGAGGGGGACTGAAAAAGTGACCCTCCTCCCCCAACAGTTCAAGAAACTCAAGGAAAATGAGAGACCACAACATATTTTTTCCCCCCCAAATCTCAAGTTTATGCCAATCTCCTGCTTGGGAGGAGGGGCAGGCCTATGATTCTCATGGTAGGCAGTACCACAAATCACAAGATCAAAAAGTAGGAATAAGAATAAGGATTAACTTAGGCCAGATGTGGACACAGCTGGACAGCTCTACATTGGTTTGATTTCTTGTATATGTAAATAAGAAATATATAAATCAAGAGCAAAAATCACCGCTGGCTTTCTCTCTTCTGGTTCCAAGGCTGGAAAGCACCACTTTGATCATGTGCATTACTGTGCAATCTGACCTCCTGTATGGCATAGGCCACAGGCATCCCCCAAATAATTCCTTTTGAAGAAGAACTGATCCTTTTTTTTAAAAAAAAAAGCATCCAATAGGATTTTAAAACTGCCAATCATGGAAAACATTAAAAAAAAAGAGAGAGAGAGAAAAGAAATGGAACAAAAATATAATGAAAACCCAAGCAAGGTCAGTTCCTGACCTAGCTGTCAAGGCCTTCACTAGACGGCAGGATGTCCTTGGTCAGGGCCATGATCAGGCTTGGCTTATGGGAACAGCAAGCTATGGACAGGAATAAATGGTCACGTTGTACTTCTCTCAGTGTCTGCAAAGATGGAATTAAAAAAAGAAAAATTGATAGAGACTCCACCACTGCCCTTGGTAAATTGTTCCCTTACTGTTGAAAAAAAAAATCTACACCTTAAGTAGGATCTACCCTTATCTGTTACACTGAAGAGCTGTTTGTCAAATACCTGTTCCCAATGTAAGTACTTACAGCCTATGATCAAGTCATCCCTTAACCTTCTCTTTGTAAAACTAAGCAAGTTGAGCAGCTTGAACCTCTGAGCTGGCATTTTCCTGTGGGCATCCCTGGAGCTCAACGAGGGATCTAAAGCAAAACCGGATTTGTAGACTATTTTGGAGGGGATATTCCATGCCTAGAAGGAGCATAAACGTTTGTGGGAGAAGTGTTCACAACCTTTTTTAAAGAGCCGCCTTTCATCTCCCCTGCCCAGTTTCTTCACTCACAGGGTCTAGTAACAGACCTGCCACTTTCTATCCATTAGAAAGCATGTATCCAGGGCAAGCTGCTTCAGTCATTTCTTTCAACTGCTCAATTTGTGCTGTAGGTCAAGGCAGTGTTATTAGCACAAAAGGAGATGGTCTGCCATTCAAAAATTGTTATGTCATAATCACCCACTGATCTTCATCCTGTCCCAAATGGCAAACTATAATCACTTGTGAACAAAGGGAGCAGGGACTTACACAATCCCTGGTGCTGCATCTCGATAATAGCGGCCTCCAAAATTCCTTGCTTCAGGGTCAAGCTCACCCATTGCAATAGCAAGTTTCATCAAATGCCGCACTGAATCTCGGATCCAAAGAAACCAATTTTCTACTCTCTTCTCTCCTTGCTCAACAGCTCTTGGAAATGTTCACACTTTACTTCGAGGAATGATTTGACATTGTTATTTCAGCCCATTTGATTGCCTGTTTTCTACCTTCTCCTTGAGCTCAGCAAGTCAGAAAAAACTCACAGTGGCCACTAGCGCATCCATTTGCAGATAGTGACTTTCAGGTTTACAGCAGAACTAGAAGATTTACCCAGCATTGCTCAGGTCCCTAACTCAAATACAGGCAGTCCCCGAGTTACGCGGATCCGACTTATGTCGGATCCGCAGTTACGAACAGGGCTTTTCTCGCCCCGGAGGACAGGAGCGGCGGGACGCCCAGATGCGCCACGGTCCTGCCGCCCGTGTCCTCCGGGGCGAGAAAAGCTGCTCCGTGTCTCCCTGGTCTGCTGGGGGGGTAGCCGCCAGCTCCCCCCAGCAGACCAGGGAAACGGGGAGCAAAGCCGCGGAGGACCCGGGCGGCGGGACCGCGGCGCGTCTCGGTCCCGCCGCCCGCGTCTCCCTGGCCTGCTGGGGGGGAGAGGGGGTGCGCAGCTAGTGCGCCCCCCCCCTCCCCCAGCAGACCAGGCTTTTCTCTGGACACCTGTGGTAGAGCAGCTGGGGTGCTGCTGGTTTCTCCGGACACCTGTGGTAGAACGCTCTGGGCGCTACTGGACCAACCCGGCAGCACCCCAGCTGCTCTGCCCCAGGCATTCTGATTCAGCCGCTGCTGGTCAGTTTCAGCAGCAGCTGACTTGGGGACGCCTGGGGCAGAGCAGCTTGGGTGCTGTTAGGTTGGTCCAGTAGCGCCAGATTAAGAACCCCAGGCGTCCCCAAATCAGCCGCTGCTGAAACTGACCAGCGGCTGACTACAGGAAGCCCGAGACAGAGTTGCTCTGCCCCGGGCTTCCTGGAATCAGCTGCTGATCAGTTTCAGCAGCAGCTGACTTGGGGACGCCTGGGGTTCTTAAGTTGAATCTGTATGTAAGTCAGAACTGGCGTCCAGATTCAGCCTGTTGAAACTGAGCAGCAGCTGATTCCAGGAAGCCCGGGGCAGAGCACTGGTCATTTTCAGCAGCGGCTGAATCTGGACGCCAGTTCCGACTTACATACAGATTCAACTTAAGAACAAACCTACAGTCCCTATCTTGTACGTAACCTAGGGACTGCCTGTAAGTTGCTTTTCTTCATTTAAATCATTGCTCTGGGGTGGGGCTGAGGAGGAGTGAGTATATGGGCTGACATGGGGAGTGAGTATTACCCCAGCCCTTTCTCATCTCAGCAGCTTGGGGCCAGGCGAGAAGTACCTCTCCATGGCCACTGCATGGGGACAGACGGATGGACACACACAAACTCTCTGAAATATATACTAGAGAGCTGTCCCTTTCTCCACCTCTGCCTCCTGCTGGCCCAGAGGAGTTACAGCTGTCCTGGACCCCATCTCTGGCCCTTTGCTGCCCCCTGTCATCATTCTGCCCTCCTGCCAAATCCCTCCCTTTCAATTTTATGAGAAACAATCGAATTCCACACACACCCCATTATCCTGGCACAACCAGCCGGATGAGACTGCTGCATACCACATTTAGGGGTCCTAGTTCTTGCCGTTTAAGTGGAACAAACGGACTCACGGATGGACGAACAGACAGAGGCTCACATTTCTAAAACAGACGGTGCTAGAAGACTTGTCCAGCATTGCCTGCGTTTACCCCAGGGCAGGGGGGAGGCCCACGCAGGCCGCCTGCTGGCTTCTGCCTGGGGTTGGGGTGGGAAGCAAAAGGGTTTGCACGGGCTGCCCACCGGCTTCTCCTCGGGGCCAGCCCAGAGTGGGAGGGGGCGGGTCCTCAGGGCTGCCCAAAGAGATGAGAGCGGTGCTGCCAGGGCAGCAGTAGCGGCTGGGCTCCTGCAGCCCCAGGTAAGCCCCAGAATCCAGGTAAGCTATTGGGAGGAGGCAGTGGTGCAAGGAAAGGAGAGGGCAGGAGGGAGCCACTGGTCTCTGTAGGAGCCATGGGGAGGGGGAGGGAAGCTCCTCGCTCCCTGAAGAAGCCACATAGGGTAAGGAGGGAAGACCCCAGCTCCAGCAGAAGCTGGGAGGAGGTCTCAGTTACATAGGGCTACATAATTTGTAAGGAGGGCCCTGTGCTGTGGGTCATGGGAGCCAGCACAAAGGGGGGGGGGGGAAGAGAGAGAGAGAGAGCAGACACCCTGCACAGAACCTTGCCCATGGCCAAAAACATTCAGAGCCCTTCCCCCAGCTGGCCACTGTCTTACTGGTATGGCCTCCCTGCTGTGGTCACTCTGCAGTATGACTTTCCTTCCTAGCAGCCCCCTCTCTTTCAGTGTTATGGAAAACAATCCCATTCCAGGCAGATCCCATTTTCCTGGCACAGCCAAACCCTGACCTGGCTTTAAGTTAGGACAAGAGGAAGCACCATTCCAAATTTTGTGCGCCTAGCTCTTACCGCTTAGGAGGAGTTCTTGAACAGACAGATTCACAACTGGACAGACAGATGCACATTTCTAACTTATATAGACAAATGACAGAATAAGAACAGTCTGGAACAACCTTCCGAAAGGAGTAAAGAGAAGTAACTACTTAATTAGTTTTAAGATGGAGCGTGATGAATTAATGAACAGAATAAGCGACAAGGAGTCCTGTGGCACCTTATAGGCTAACAGATGTATTGGAGCATAAGCTTTTGTGGGCAAAGACCCACTTCCTCAGATGCATCTGACAAAGTGGGTCTTTGCCCATGAAAGCTTATGCTCCAATACATCTGTTAGACTATAAGGTGCCACAGGACTCCTTGTCGCTTTTGCGGATCCAGACTAACACGGCTACCCCTCTGTTAATGAGCAGGATGATGTGCTTTCAACAGTAGGAGACTGGACTTCTTGAACTAGGAGGACCCTTCCCATCCTATACTCCTAAGCCACTCTCAACCTGAATTTAACACTGATAAAGTAAAATGAGTTGGCCAGCTTCATCCAGAACCACATCAGAGCTATCTCCTTGCAGTTCCTATTGTCTAATAAACCCAAACCCACTAATGGTTCATTCCCATCTTTTCAATAGCCAATGAATCCACCAATCAGCACACACCTTTAATTGTTCCATCCATTCTCCTTTCCCTTGTATGCGTCTTGACAGCTGTCTAATTCTTTACTTGTTTTTTAATAGACCTAACAAATCTCTTAATGTTCTCACAGCTTTCCTTTAGAATAGCAGGGCAATTCCTTCTCAGGAAGCAATCAGAGCCCAATGTTTTAAAACATCTTCCTCACTGATGTTAAGTTCAGAGAAATACTTCACAGAAAAATTACTGTTCAAGAAATGAACAAAGGTAACACCCAAACAATTCAGCAGCCTGAGCATTGCTTGTGTTTTCCGGCTTTTCACCAGAGTACATCTCTCTCTGGTTTACTCAATTTAACCCAATAGCAGGAGGGAATGTCCCACTGTTTTAGATTGTGAAGATACATGGTGGGGGAGGAAGGTGTCTCTGGTCTGCCCATCCACCAGCTGGTCACAGAATTCAGGCCCTGTCACTTGAAGAAAGGGCTCGCTGAGTTAGGAGAAATATAAAACTAAACTCGGCAGTTCAATAGGACAGATTCTGTCACAATGCAGCAATCTACACATCCATTCCATGAAGTCGGTAGCTTGATCCTATAAGCCTCCCTTTACTGAAGTGTGCTGTCCTGCTGACTTCAATGGGATTACTCACCGAGGGACGGCTGCAGGATTAGGCCCAGCAAGTTGCTTTTGTTCCCCTTCAAGCACAGACCACGTTCCACAGGCAACAAAGCTCAGCAGCCTAACAGGCTGGTTCCGGAGAAAAATCCTTGGCTAAGGCTGTAGAACGTGGGTGGTTGCAGCAGCTAAACTCCTACCCTGGCTCCTGCCACAGAGCCTGCAACTAAATTATCATCACTTCTTCCAGAGCCACAAGGCTATCTGAGAAAAAAAAAAGACAGCACCAACAACACAACCGAAAAGCTCAGTCACTTCTGGGGGAGTTTCTCTTGGACCAATCGGCCTTGTGCTAACTAGCCCAGGCACAGGTGCTCTTGGGGGAGGAAGACATTTCCCAAGCTCCTCAACTCTCTCTCTGATTCGTTCAGCTGCATATTAAGGTGTGGCTAGAGTCAGTAGGGTAACTGTGTCTCAACAATCCCTCTTTGGTCACTTATAAGTGTCACCTCCCTCTTCCTCTTGCAACCCTTTGCAGTGCCACATCTGTCAGAAGATCCTTGGGATTGGTCCCTAAAGCACCACGTGTGCTGAAGCCACAGTAGATATAGGATGCTCCTCTGACTCAGATTCATAAGACTGGAAGGGACAACTGAGATCATCAAGCCTGATCTCCTACCTGACAAGGGAAGAGAATTCCACCCTGTGATTGCTGCATTACCTTGTTAGCAAGCTGTCCTGCCCACCAATCAAGCTAAGTTTTCTTCGGTTTCACCTCATGGCTTCTATGTACCACACTGAATTCTTCCTCTCTTCTGGCGAGCAGACTTTCCCCCTTCTCTACACATCTGTATCTCGCAGATGTGTAGTGCACCTTTGTACGAGGTCTTGATTTAAGATACTGTTTCTACTGCCCAAAGTAAACATCACCCCCACTAATTGTGCAGAGCTATGGAGCAGGAGCTGGATTCTGTTCTGCTTCATGCATCAATTGTTCAGCATGATCACTATTTATTATAGGTGACAAGAGCCAGTGGCAGAAAGAACCTAGTAGATTTTTCCACATCTAGCTCCATACTCAGAAGGTCCTTATACATGTAGTATCTGAGCAGCTACAGCTCCATTGCTGTCTGACTAAAAGGGAAAAGTCACTTCTGATCCCATTCAATTTGGATATGGGGCAGAGAGAGTAAAAAAGAGCACGATGTACAAAGTAAAACAGCACTAGGAGGTCAAGCTGGCGGTCTTGGTTCTTCTTACCCTTGAAAAGATGCAACATTTCTGCCAGCTGCTATGGGTGCATGGCCTGCACAAGTCACCAGAGGGTAATGCCAATGGTCCAAACATCTCTCAATCCTGATTTCACAGCGTGGAATCTCAGCAAACACTCTGGACAGCAACAGTACCCCAGAGCCCTCAAACCGAGTGGACAGATTCTCTCAGACTGTCCATTCCCTGGACACTACTTCATAGAGTTTAAGGCCAGAAGAGACTATTCAATCCTCTTGTCTACCACAGAACATTAAATTTCATCCAGTTACCCCTGTAATGAATTTAATAGCTTGGATGAAATTACAGCATTTCAGTCCTCTGAGGACTGAACTGTTGTGTGTCATAGGCAGAGACCAGGCAAGACCAAGGTCCCGTCAAACCCTCTGCAGTGGCAATGAATCATTTACATGAGACCTGCCCAGATGATCCCAGCAGGCAACCTATACTCCATACAGTAGAGAAAGGTGGAAAAACCCTACAGTATATATTAGATGCCTCAATTGTTCAACCTGGTTATAAGACAATGAAAGGGGAAAAGTCTGCTCGCCAGAAGAGAGGAAGAATTCAGTGTGGTACATAGAAGCCATGAGGTGAAACAGAAGAAAACTTAGCTTGATTTGAACTCCCGTAAGTGTAAGAGTCTACTCATACAGATCTTTTTAAGAACATAAAAATGGCCATACTGGGTCAGTCCAATGGCCCATCTAGCCTAGAAGCCTGTCTGACAAAAGGCAGTGCAAAATGCATCAGGGAACGAACAAAATAAAATGACTGAGTAATCACAGTCCCAGCTTCTGAAAGTCAGAGGCTTTGTCCCTCACCACCTTGGCTAACAGCCACTGATGAACCTATCCTCCATCAACTTATGGAATATTTTTTTAACCTCAGTTATACTTCTGGCCCTTATAACACTCCCTGAAAACAAGTTCCACTAGTGGACTGCATGTTGGGTGAAGAAGTACGTATATTTGTTTAAAATCTGCTGTCTATTCATTTCATTGGGTGAATCCTGATTCTTGTGTTATGTGAAAGGGTAAACACCACATCCTTCATCACTTTCTCCATACCATTCCTGGTTTTACAGGCTCTCTCTTTTTCAAGCTGGCCGGTGCCCAGTCTTTTTTATTCTCTCTCATACAGAAGCTGTTCCATACACCTAAATTTTTCTTGCCCTTCTTTTCGTGGCTCAGGTTGTAAGATGCTACAGGCACTAGATCCATTACAAAAGGGAACTGTTATTTTTCCAGATTTAAGAGGATAACACCAGGACAAGAATCATCCTGATCTGGATTCCTGAGAAACACCTGATATTATTAAATGCTATTTTTGCTTTTCAACACTTGCACTTCTGCAATTTGAATGAAATTGAATTTCAGATTCTGGTCAGTTTCACTTTCATTTGTAGCTGGTTTCACTTTTCAGTTCTTAGATGTATTGTTGGGCTTGCAAACGGGGATATTTGCCATCCGAAGGGAGGAAAACAACCATTTTCTTTGATTTAAAGATAAACCATAATAAACCTTAATAGTAGATTTTGTATCTTTTTTGTTATAATCACCAAAAATACTTCTGGGTTAGTAGTGACAAGTAGCTCTAAAAAAACATTTGCAGAACAAGAGTTTGGTATATAGACAAAACCCACCTGAACTGATATTTTTACTGTATTCTACACTCTGACACCACATCAGGGTGTTCCCTAGGCAGCATGTTCCAGCCACAGAGTGTGATGCACTGAACAAAGGATGGCCTGGCACTGGTGAATCCTAGGTTCTATTTGTGGCTCTGTCATTAACCTGCTGGGTACCCTTGACCCTGCCACTTAGCCTCTATGTGCTTCTGTTTCACCTTGGCCGTCAAGATTATAAACTTCTCAGGACAGCAACTGTCACTTGCTATGGACAAAAAGCAACATGAGGCCCCCTTCTGAGTTAGGGCATGGAGTAGGGATATGGGGCTGCTGGCTCCCAGCCCAGGAAGGCTTGGAGTCGGCCACCTTGTGTGTGTGGGAGGGGCGGGGGGGGGGGGGAAGAGCGAAAGGGAAGGGAGAGGGCCATAACCTGGAGTTTGCAGCCTCGCATGAGTAGGGGCAGGGCCGCTGGTTTCTAGCTCACACAGGCTCAAAGCCAGCACAAGGTCACAGGCCCTGCCTACAACACGGAGGCCACTCCAGCCCAGCCGTGATAAGCGAGGGGGCCACTCCAGCCCAGCGAGCTTGAACAACTCCTCTACACATTCCCATTTAATCAGTTAATTGGTGAAATGTAGTGTTTAACTGGTTAACTAATTAAATGGGCTCATACATCTCTACCATGTAGGTGCCTCTAAAATATACCCTAAAATGCCCTACAAATTGTATTTGGTAAAAAAGCTCATTTCTTTCTTCGTCATTAATGCTACCAGAGCTTCTAACAAGTGAGATGATTTTTAAAGTCCAATTTACTTGTTACTATTTATGCTGATTGCTTTCTTATTTAACTCAACATGGGCAACGTAAAGGCAATTACAGTTTGTCTCTCTTGCAGGTTCTCAGCCATGGGTTGCACACACATCATGTTTAGACATGAAGCGTTTAGAATTCCCACTTCATTTTAAGCCAAAAACGGTATTATTTTTACAAAACCTGAATTAGGAGCCAAATTTGTTTTCTTTATTCCATCACACTCTCCCTTAACACTGTGCAGCTCAATCCATTAGCATGGCTGTCGTCCACCTTCACTCCAGACAACTGTTCTGGATACTAACACATCAGTGGGCAGATCAGCATTCTGGCAGGGTTCTAGAATTCCCGGAACACAAAGTTTTCTTGAATTATGGCAAATCACCCATTGCCTATGCTAAGGGAGCTTCCAGGGAGCCCTTCAAACATTTCCATGAAAACCTCTTTGCTGAGCTTTTCGAACAAGCACAGCTGCGATTCCTATCTTGGCATTTCCAGCTCCCTCACCCAACAAGCCAAGGGTTCCAAACAAGCACCAACTGGCCAGCAACAGAACCCAAGCTTAGTAACCCGCCTACCCCACTTCTCACCATTACTAATTTTCAATCCCAAGGAAGCAACACGCCAACATTCTTCAAAAGTGCAGGACACAGCAAAGCCTTCCTGCTTTTCCAGTCCAGCATGATTAAAGAAGGGGTGGGAAACCTTTCTTGGATTGGAATCACACACAAGTGAGAAGCAAAATAAAATAAAATAAAATAACCCTCGTTGACCTGGCCTCTTAAGTCAGGAGGGGAGGGAAAAGTCTCATTATACAGGTCCCAGCTGAGAAGCAGGAGAAAAAAAAAAAAAAAAAAAAAAGACACTCCCCTCAAGCTCCAGCCCCACAGAAGATTGGGGGGGGGGGGGCAATTGGTGGAGGCACAGGGACTCAGGGCTTATCCCCATGGCTAGGTTAACTCTTTAGTGGCCCAAAGCTCAGAGCAAAAATGAGGGGCTCACAGTGGGGGGGGGGCGCGCTGCCAGGGAGCAGACTGGAGGAAAGGGTGCAGAGCCTGGGAGGAAAAGCGAGAAGGAGGGTGTCGGAGTGGGTTGGGGGATAAGGGACCGGGTGCAGGATCTGGGCAGGAGGGAGGGTGCAGGAGTGAAGTGGGAGTGCAGGGTCTGGGCAAGAGGGAAAGAGCAGGAGCAGGTTGTGGGGACTAGGCTGGAGGAGGGTGCAGGAGCAGGGTGGAAGTCAGGGTGAAGAAGTGGTGTGGGAGTGCAGGAACAGGCTAGGGGTGCAAAGTCTGGGCAAGAGGAAGGTGCAAGAATGGACTGTAGACAGGGAGGCAGGGTCTGAGTAAGAAGTGAGCCACCAAAACTGTGGTGTTCAACACACTAGCCACTAGCTACATGTGGCTATTTGGCTGTTGAGTGTGGCTGATTCACTATAACTTCATAACTGGTTGGACACTACGGAACTAAAACAAGCACAGATTTCACTAAAGGATTTGGTCCTTTCTCCAAGCAAAATAAAAGCCCCAATAGGATGCTTCTAATCTATACTCTGTGGAGCACCAATGCAAGATTGCATCCTGCAATACGTTCTCCGGGGTTCTGTCCATTCCAGTGTAAATGTCACAGGAACATCTACCAGTTTTTCTTGGTGAGACTGTTGCAAAGGCTAATAGATCTCACAGGCAGAAAGTCTTCCCTTAACATGCAGCATATTCCTCCAAGTCATGCCCTATTGTAGCACTGTAAATAATTCCACTTTTGTTCCTATGCCCTTCTAATCCTTATAGGCTCATGAGCCCTTCCCCTAACTGTGGCCCTACAAAAAATGAGCAGTACTTTATACTGAGCAGTCTGGCTTCTATAGGTGTCAAAGGGCTTGGAAAAAAAAGAAAAGAAAAAAACCACACACCAATTACCCCTGCTGTAAAACGAGAATGAAGTGGTATGAAGAATGTAGCAGTACACCAAGTTTAGAACCCAGGCATCCTCAAGCATTGGGGCCTAGGTCTAAATGTCGAGACTGCTGTGCCCCAATGAGTGTACATCTCAGACATCATCTCGTCTACCATTTCACCCCAGCAAACACCTGAAGAGCTGAACTAGTCCTGATCCAACACAATAGAATGGAACCATTTTTGGCCAAATGAACTGTCAAAGCTAAAATATGTTACAGAGATGTATTGTTTTGACAATCATTTGGAACGTTTTTCGGTCCAGGGCTTGAAAGACAGATCCTCACACTAGATCATGACAGCTAAAGCACTGGCCTGGGAATCCCAAGTTCAAGTCCTCAGTCTGCATGATACAGAGTAGAGATCCCAGATCTTTCTGAATCAGGTAGACCAGGGAGTAGAACATGGTTCTCTCACATTCCAGCCCAAAAACCCTACAAATACTTTCCTTGTTCCACAGTAACTAAGTAAAAGCTTTAAAAACCTCTCTCAAACATAGTCCATATTTAGTGCATACAGATAAGCCTTTGAAAATTCTACTTGCCCTTAGCAAATAATTATTTCATCATTGCCATAATAAGGCTGAGCAAGTAGATTGGATTACTATATAGTAAGTAATTCAGAGGGGTGGCCGAGTTAGTCTGTTACAGGAAAAACTTTAAAAACAACAAATAGTTTAGTAACATTTTAAAAACTAACGTGTTTTAGTCTTTAAAGTGCTACTAGACTATTCATTGTTTTTTAGTGATAGAAATGTAGCCGTGTTAGTCTGGTGTAGCTGAAACAAAATACAGGACTATGTAGCACTTTAAAGACTAACAAGATGGTTTATTAGATGATGAGCTTTCGTGGGCCAGACCCACTTCCTCAGATCAAATAGTGGAAGAAAATAGTCACAACCATATATACCAAAGGATACAATTTAAAAAAATGAACACATAAGAAAAGGACAAATCACCCTTCTGTTCTGAAATGTGATTTGTCCTTTTCTTATGTGTTCATTTTTTTAAATTGTATCCTTTGGTATATATGGTTGTGACTATTTTCTTCCACTATTTGATCTGAGGAGCTTTCGTGGGCCAGACCCACTTCATCATCTAATAAACCATCTTGTTAGTCTTTAAAGTGCTACATAGTCCTGTATTTTGTTTCATTGTTTTTTAAGTTTTTATATAGTAAATACCTATTATGATTGTCCAACGTTGGTATTGATCAGTTTAAGGTTAAATTTTCTCCCTCCCCTGTTCCCTTACTCCTTAAAACAAAACACACTCAGGTTAGCAGCCGACCAAGGGACAGTTTCAATGTGGTAACTACACAACTGATTGGGGAGCTAAGACACGGACTCTGTGCCATTGTGGGAGAGACTTGAAGCAGCTGCTAAGAGTCTGCTTGACAAGTAGCTTTTGAACACTGATCATCTTGCAATCTTGCCAGAAATTATTACCTGATAGGTTAGTGGGCCAGTAGCAGAATTTAGCACTCCTAAGGCTTGTCGTGAACATATAATCACAACCATCATTTAATTACACAATCCTCAAATTATTTAAAAAGCCCTCATCTCCATAATATTTGAGCTACTCACACACTAACAGATTTTATCTTCATAAAACCCCAGTACCACCTTACTGGACAAACAACATATTACAAATGGAAGACTGCATTACTGGATAGATTAAGAGACTCAAAGCCTGAGACTAAGGCATTCACTGAACTGAGATCTCTCAAGTCCTATTCTCCTATCAGAACATGCTTCCTACCTTCCATTCATATACACCAGACATTAGCGGTAAATGCATGTTCTTCCTCTACAGCTGGCTAGCCAGAACCAAAGGCAGAAAGGACACACAAACACTTCTACATCTAACTATCCCACATGATACATGTCAGTCAGTTGCACAATCTGCTTTTGGTAGACTCATATGTCACAAGTCAATTTGCACAAGCATGCATGCACAAACATATTCCCGACATGTTCCAAGCATAGTGGAAGTACCAGACGAGATAAGAGACCGTCATTTCCACCCAAATCACTGCACATTCGCAACATTAAAAATCAGACTCTACCCCAATCATAAAGTATCATCTATCTTATTCTCAGACCCATCAATGTGCAATCTCTCTGAAGGCTCAGTAGATGACTATACCAAAAGCACTTTTTATCGTTAATGTTGTCTCCAAACAAACAGGATACCACATACTAGATCAGCTCATGCTCTCCTTACTTACACAGCCAACAATCTCTCTCTTCTCCTTATACAGGCCTGGTGGCAAAAGGCAATGCCCACTCTTGTCATCTCTAGCTGAACATCCCACTCCCACATACAATCCTTGCTGTACTGTATCCCATACTCCTTGAGAAGTTCCATATTCACCTCACCATTCCCTTTTCTCACAGAATAAGGGGAGCCCCTCCAATCATCCATGTGTAAACCAGACACCTAGTGTGGTTCACTGTCCCATGCAGTGGCACTTAGACCACAGCAACAGATAAGAACAAGAGACCTCTACAGCCTAAGCTGAGAGCCAGCTAGCTTTATAGCTCAAGCTGTAGAGGTTCCTATACTAAGCACCGGAGGTGGCAGTTACACATGCACCCCTCCATCCTCTCCACAGGATAAACTGCAAACCCAGACCCACCTATTCTCCTCCTTTCCTCACAAACTAAACTGGAGAAGTCACCCAGAGTGGAGTCTACTAGTCCCACACACCACTCCTTTCCATCATGACCCACTGTGCTGCACAAGTCCGCAAACCAACCTCTTCAGGCTCAACCCTTCCCCAGAGACACCCCTTCCCCAAACATAGGCCCTTTTCCCTCGGATTCCGACCCCCCTCCCCTCCTCACCCATGGCCCTGACACCCTCCCTATCTCCCTTCTCCAACCCCCTCACCCCCACAGATCCCTGTGGCCCCTGGCTACTCTCTCGCACCCCCACCTGACCTCCCCTATGCCCCTACCAATCTTTACTCGCAGGCCTCAAGCCCCGCCCCTCCCAGCCCCCCGTTAGGTCCCTCCCCTCCAGGACCCACCCCCTCACTTCAAGGCTTGCCACCCCCCACCCCCTAGCCCTCAGGCTTCTCCGCTCGCGCTCCTGTCCTTCCGGGGTCCCCCCCGGCCCCCCGACCTCACCCCCGGAGCCCTCCCCTGTCAGCCTCGCCCCCCGCAGGCCCTTCCTCTCGCGGCCCCCCCTTACTGGGCCGGGCCCGGGCTGGGCTGATCTCCAGGTTCAGGTCGATCTTCCGCCGGGCCTCCCGGTTCTCCTGCTTCAGCTTGGCCTCCAGGCGGGACAGTTTCTGCTCCAGCGAGGACGCCGCCATCTTCCCCCCGGAGCCAGCGCCGCCTCGCAGCCAGAATACACAAACACCGCACTGCGCAGGCGCGGCATGAGCCCACCGAGCCGCCGTAAGCCTGAAGAGCAGGCGCGGGCTTGAACCTGCTGCGCCGCCGTAACTTCGCCACACACCCACCACCGATGAGGGACGTTGGCACGCATGCGTCATCGTCCGCGCCCCCCCTATCCATTGAGCCGAGTCCCACGGACTGGTAAGGAACCCTCACGGGCCGTGGTGATCGCGCAGCGTCATCTGCTGGCAAAGTCCTCGCACTGCAGGTGCCGCTGGGCCTCCAATAGCTGAAGACTCCACTGCGCATGCGATTCTGGTGCCCTCTTGTGGCTGTTATTGGGTATTTCAGTCGACTCGGCCTGTCCCAGGCAATTCTTAGTGCGCACGCGCCCCTGCCTACCTGGCTGGGAGGATTCCTGGGCGTGGCCTTTAGGGAGACCCTTTTCCGTCCCACGTTCCCCTCCTCCTGCAGCCTGGGGACCCTGCTCCTCCCCCCCTTTCCTGCAACTTGTAAACTCTCCCCTGCCCGGGGACGCTGCCCCTTCCTGCTCCTCCCCCAATCTAGGGACTCTAGCCCTTCCCCCTCAACTTTCCCACCCTGGAGATGCAGCTGAGTCTCACCCTAATGCCCATCTGGTGTGGCAGATCTTGTGTGGGTGGGGGGCAGCCCCAGTCTACTGGCATGAAGAATCCCTATAAATCTCCTGATTCAGGTGCCCTCCACCTCCTCTGTCAGGGAGTTGGGTCCCAAATAAACCTCATGTCCCCTAGCAAAATGGGGAGAGCGAGAGCGTGTGCATCATAGTGCATGTCACATAATAGCAAGACAGGTTGTGGCTCAGGGCCCCAAAGCCAGGGTCAGAATGGAGCAGACCAGTCTGAGCCACCTGAGGGGATGCTCTAGTACTTTTCATCCAACAGTGGGAGATGGACATGACAGTGGGGGTGAATGATGGAAGAAATGGATCTAAAACTCAGCAGGATCGGAATGAGGTGTCTCTGGTCCAGGTGAGATTCCCCACCTGACAGAGTGCCTCCAAGTGTGGACCCAGCAATGTCTGATTGGGCTAGTTAAAAATGTGTCTGCTCCCGCAAAGGAGCCACAGAAAGTTGCTGGGCTGGTTGTCCCATCAAGAGCCTGATTTACCAGAGAACTCACAGCCAGATTTCACCTCATCCGAAATGGGTTCACCCCACCTTACCCTGGGGCGCATGCCCCATGAGGGCTTGTGCTGAGTTTTGTGGGACTGGATCCTGGTGTAGGATTTGGGCCTAGACTGCTTGTCTCACTCGGAGGAGAGCCCCAAAAAGTGCACTAAAATACGACTCTTTATTTTTAGGTTGTGTTAGATATTCCCTTGCTTGTCCTCCTGTGTGCACTTTATACCTGTGCCTAGTGATGCTCTAAGCTCTTGCTGCTCAGTAATTAACCAGTGGAACTCACTTCCACAAAGTACCATTGAAGCTAAGAAGATAGCAAGAGTCAAAGCAGGTTTGGATGTTTCCATGAGTAATAGAAACATTCAGAATTAGAATGACAAATATTATAACAGTGGAGTTTAGGGACAGATTTGCTGCTCCGGTTGGGGTCTAGGAGGAATTTTCCCCTGGTACTGAGGTTATTCCACTGCTCTCCGGATGGTGAGGAGGGAGGCTCACTAGGGTCGGATGCTGGAGGAAGCCAGGCTAGATGGGCCCCTTGCTGCAATTGGCAATGCAACCTGGCAATTCCTATGTTCCATATGAGGATTTCAAGGGGCTGGTGTCCACAGTGATTAATGGAGCCTCCTCTGGCTCAGTGTCCTGTGGTGTGAAAGAGGTAAGGAGCTTATCTGAGCTGATTAGGGATATACAATTCTATTTAATTGGTTAACTTGTTAAACATGTTTATGCTCCATTATGTTTAACCTGTTAGCCAGTTAAAGTGGGAATGGGAGGGGGCAGCTATAGCCATGCTGAGCTGAAGCAGCCCCCATTCCTACTGAGACCAGGCTGGAGTGGCTCCCATGCTGCAGGCAGTGGCTGCTCCAGCCCAGCCTGTCTGGGGTGCATCATAGGCAGGAGCTGATATTTCAGAGCAGCCTCTTCCTATGGGGTGCTGGGCCTGCCACAGACAGGGGCTGCTCCGGACAATCACAGCAGCCCGTGACTGCGGGGTACTTGGGCTCACCGTGGACAGCGGCTGCTCCGGATGCCAGACCTTGGCAGGCAGGGAACTGCTCCAGCCCCCACTGGTTAACGGCTACCCAGTTACCCTTTCACATCTCTACTGCTGATTTGGGTCATATCTTCCCTGTGGCTCCAAATCCAGGGGTGGGAAGCACTGGGGCTGTGTCTAGACTGGCAAATTTTTCCACAAAAGCAGCTGCTTTTGTGGAAAAACTTGCCAGCTGTCTACACTGGCTGCTTGAATTTCCGCAAAAACACTGTGCCCATCTAGACGCTCTTTTCCGCAAATGCTTTTAATGGAAAACATTTCCGTTAAGAGCATTTGCGGAAAATCATGCCAGTCTAGACGTAGCCTGGGTGTTTTGGGGAAGGACATTCCCCCTCCAGACCACAGGGTGGCGCTGTAGCCCCTCCCCCCAGCTGATCTCCTTGCGCTGCAGGTGTGACTGGCTATGGATCCCCAGGGGCAGCTGATCTTCCAGTCCTGGCTTCCCTGTGGGTCCTAAGTCCCACTGCCCAGGGAGGCACAGTGGAGCTGGGATTTGCAGGGGGGAGCCCAGCCCTCCCTTCAATTGCACAGGGGAGCCACCCCAGATTCAGTTGCACCCAAGCCCCTTGGGAGCAAGGAGGGTGGGCCAGAGTTACCCTGCTTAAGTGGGGGCTAAATTTTGGTCTGTGGTTGTGATGTGGCAGTCCCAGTAGGGGCGCAGCCACGTGGACAACGGGACTCCATATCGGACAAGCTCTCTGGAGACCCAGAGGTGCTGAACTAGGAGTGCGGGGGTGGGGAGTTGCTGCAGCACCCCCTGGCTTGAAGTGGTTTCCATTATATGGCCAGCTTACAGTCTGGTTCATTGGCTCTCCGCCCCTCTGTACAAATTGTTCCAGCCCCTGCGGAGACCTGGTGCCGGGACTCTGTTGACTTGATGCTGCTGAGATCTCCTCCCTATGCCCCGGAGCTACAGACAAGCTGCATAACAGGCTCCCTGGCTGTCCACGTGCCAGGGACGTTTCTGGAGCCAGAGGCCTCACAGGGATGGATCAGAGATGTGCCTGGCAAGTGTCTGCTTTGTGTGGGCCGGCAGGGTCTGAGAGAGAGCCTTGTCCACACAGCCTAGCTCAAATGGGAGTGACTCCAAGGGGTTCCCTGCTCCGCCTGAGCCTCCCGATCTCAGCCGGCACCATGGGCAAAGCGTTGTCTGCCAGCTGCAAAGACTTCCGTGCCGGGCAGGCAAAAAGCTGGCAGGGCACTGCACTGATCCGGTTGCTGGTGATGGAGAGGAACTGCAGCGCCCCCAGCTGGCCAGTCTCCATAGGGAAGAGGCAGAGGAGGTCATGGCTGAGGGCCAGGTGCCTGAGCCTCGGCAGTGGGGCAGAGACTCCAGCTCCTTGTGGGGCAGCACCAGCTCCTCTGCCCTGACAGAAGCGGGCGGGGTGGCGATACGGTTGTGCCCCAGCATCAGGCAGGTGAGCCATGCCAGGTGCTGGAAGCCAGGCCCCCGCCTCGAGGCAGTGGATGCCGTTGGAGTGCAGATCCAGCTGCCACAGCGCCAGCCCGCCAATGGGAGTCCCTCAAGCTTGCAGCAGAGCAGCTTCAGCCTGGAGGCTGCTCTCCCCCAATGCGTCCGGCGTGGTCCTGTCGTTCTGGATGCGGAGCTGGCAGAGATGGGGGGACGTAGAGCTTGGCTAGCTTGGTTTGGAGCACCAAAGCCTCCAGCGTCTGTAGATCCCGTGGGGACTCAAGGGCCAGCGTGTTGGAGCAGAAGCGGCTGGAGAGGTGCAGCTGGTACAGGTTCTTCAAGGAGTAAAGCCAGGAGGGGATCGCGGTGAGGGTGGAGCCCTCTGAGCTGTTCCCGCAGGAAGGCCAAGGCCTTGGGCTCCATTGTGGCTGGGCAGTGGGACAGCTGCAGCTCAGACAGCACCTCCATCTGGGCCACCTTGGCGGAGAACCACCTCTCCCATGCACTCCAGCTGCAGCCCCTCCACGTCCCCCATCTCATAGCCTGGGACAGGGCTGGAAGGGCACAGAGCCTCAGCGCCAGCCGGCCCCAGGGGTCCCTTCTCACATGCCAGTGCAGCTCCTCTCAGTCCCCGCGAGGCTCCAGACTGCTCTGCAGCAGAGAGGAAGGTGGCCATCCTCCTGGAGCAGAGCGGCTCATACTGGTCAGCCATGTGCAGCAGGAAGGCCAAGTCGTTGTGGACATCGGGGATGGGTCTGAAGCCGCTCTCCTCGCTGGCCTGCTCAAAGGAGTACTCCCTGAGCGGCCTCCGGAGCAGCCAGTAGAGCGTGTAGACCCCTGCCAGCCCACAGAGCAGCACCAGGGCCAGGTAGCTCAGAAGCAGCTTCTGCAGGATGTAGGCCAGGCTGTGGGTGCAGGAGAAGGTGGCGTGGCCAGCGAGGTCCCCTATGCCCGGCTGGCACACGTGCCTGAAAGCAATGGCGCCGGCAGAGCTGGAGGCATAGCCCAACACAGCCAAAAGCTTTGCCACCTTGAACACCGTCTGCCCCATGTAGACCCAGTAGAGGAGGCTGGCGGCTTCGGTGCGTGCCCGAAAGGTGCGGATCTTCTCAAAGAGTGCCTTGGCCTGCTCCCTGTCCTTCCGGTCCAGGATGGTGGTGCTTGAGGGAGCCTGGAAGCCAGCCCCATCCTGGGAGATCTGGGCAGGGCAGGGTGCCATCCGGCCAGGTTTGCTTTCCCAGGGCTGGCTGGCTGTCTCCGAGAGCGCCTTGGTTGTCCAAGGCGACTGGGAGCACTTCCGGAGGATGGAGAGGAACAGCTCGATTCTGGAGGAGGTCTTGGGGTTTATGAACCAGAAGTTGTTACAGACCATCAGGAGCAGCACGTGCAGGAGGGCCAGGTATGGGGAGTACTTGGAATGCCACGGCAGAGCCTGGTGGTAGCAGACCTGGCCAATGTACAGGTACTGCTGGTAGTCAAGGTTGGGTGGCCGTCCGCCGTTGGCAGCAGGAAGTTCCCGCCTGGTGCCGACCAGAGCAGCATGGAGTTCTGGGCCATCCGGAGGCCCTACGGCAGGTCTGGGAGCCGGGGACCCACTCACAGCCACGCTGGTCCTGCCAGCAGGCAGGCACACCACCTGGTTTGTGGAAATCAGCAGGGTCCCTGCGATGAGGGAGATGGCCAACATTGCCAGGACCAAGTAGTCAGTGAAGACGTCCCACCAGGGCTTCAGAGTCCTGAACGGGGCCTGGCCGTTGCTCAGGGAGACTACTTCCATCAGGGAGAACATGGCTGGTGGGAGGGAAAGGATGAGGGTCAGTGGCTCAGAGAAAGGGTCCCTTCTCCCTGGCGTGGTCCTTGGGAGATCCTGACTAGGCCACAGACTCCCTCTGTGACTAAGGTCACAGCACGTCATTTCCCAGGCCTCAGTTTCCCCATCTGTAGAATGGAATAACGATCCTTCCTTTGCCTAGTTAGTGTGGGAGCTCTGTGGGCAGGGACTCTCCTGACGGGGTGTCTGTGCAGCACCCGCCCAACAATGCCTCTAGGGGCTACCATAATACACCTAATAGGGAAACAGCTGAAAGCATACAGAGACTTGAATATGGAGGTTCAAAGCTAACGAGGCCCTTCTGGAACAGCAGTTCTCAAACTTTAACATCCCAAGGACCCTCAAGGCCCACTCATCCCAGTCCCTGCCCCCACCTTTTTCTGCCTCTTCCCTCTCCTCTCCTCAGTGCCCCCTTCCCCCCCCACCTCCACACACACACTCCTTCCCTTCCGTCCTAGAGCCTCCTGCATGCTGGGAATCAGTGTTCCCTGGAGCCTAGGGGGCTCTGGAAGGAGTGGTTGGTGGAGCCCAGTTTGAGAACTGCTGTTCTAGGAGGCACTTTAGGGCCTGCCGGACAATGGAGCTGAGAACCCAGATCTCAGCACCCGCCCTTAATGGGGCCCTGTGACGAAGTGGGAATTGTTTGCTATATTGTGTGGCATAGGGGTGTCTCAGTTTCCCTCTGGACTTTGCACCACTAACCAGTGGGGAAAAGGGCCAGCCCACAAGCTATGTGTCCCCTTGCTGTGTGGGGTGGACTGAATGGCTCATTGAAGGACAAGCTGGGAACTGCCCCATATCAGTGGCACATCCAAGCAGACCGTTGGAACACCGCAGCCAGCACTAAGGATGTTACGGACTAGTCGACTATTCGTTAAGCAAATGCTTGTCGAATAGTCAGTCGACTATCGATTTCCCCCCTCTTGCCCCACTGCCTCTGTCAGACAGAGGCAGCAAAGGGACAGACAGGGGGTACTTCAAAGCGGCAGCACTGCACAGCTGAGCCCGGGATCAGCTGTGCAGTGCTGCCCCTTTGAATGCTGCCTCCGCGTTTCAAAGAGGCAGCACCGAGTGGAGCCCAGGGTCAACTGGACTCCCGAGCTGATCCCAGGCTCCGCACGGCATTTCTGGCACTGAGTCCCCCGCTGACCCCGTGCTCCATGCGGCGCTTCCTCTTTGAAATGCTCAGGAGCCCCCACTGGCATTTCAAAGCTGGCACCCACGTATGGCCCAGAGTCAGTGGGACTTCCCACTGGCCCCAGGCTGCATGCAGAGTTCCACAGGGGCTCTTGTACATTTCAAAGGAGGAATGTGGAAGTGCCTATCAAGTAGTTGATGGAAATTCCATCAACTACTCGACTAGTAAATTAACCGATATTGCACATCCTTAGCACAGCTAGCAACCATGGGGGAATTCCCCACTTCTCCACTTGCCAGTCCAAGGGCCTAGCTCAAGAACAAAGTCAGGTGGTGGGGGCAAGTGCTGCTCCCTACAGAGAGTCAGGTCTGTCAGCGAGAGAACCTGAAATGGAGCCATGGCTGCTTGGCAGGAGGAAGGGTGCTGGCTTGGCAAGGTAGGGATTGTCCCCCCCTCCCCCCGTGCTTTATGAAAATCAGCTTATGAATATGCATAACTCCAAGATGCTTTATACAAAATACATCATGTGATGTGCCATTTTAAAAGTTGTAATCTACGGTGTCTGTATATCCTATTTGTGTGCATGTATCTTCCTTGTAGTAAGTGGGAAATTTTTATTAGCCCATGTGTTCTAATAAAAGCCATTAGTGATACTTCAGGAACTTAATGGCTGGGTGATCAAGTCAACTACCTGTGAATGGTTTTGTTTTTCCTGTAAGCCCAAATTGAGGCTGATCCCAGAAAGCCTATGAGTAGGCCGCCTGTACTGGAATCCATCTTGAATGTGGTATTTTTCCATGGGGATGGGGCGACTGAACAAAGGGTTCCTACCCTGGGGAAAGTCTATTTAAGGAATGGAAAGCAATCAGGTTTTTGTCTTCAGCTGGCTTTTGAAATTACCTCCCACCCTCAGAGGATACTGATGAAGAACCCAAAACCAAACAACTCTAAAGACACAGAGAGCTGTAGGCACAGGCCAGAGAGAAGAATCAACTCTGTCCTGAAGCGTTTTACCTGAAAGAGGGACAAGGGGTGAGGAATATGCTTTGAAACAATTTACCTTAGGCTTTGTCTAGCCTACGGAGATTTTCCAAGATACCGGAGGTATCTCGGAAAAACTCCGCCACATCCAGGGTATGCGTCTGCTCTTCCAACATTTTTTGCAGAAGAGCAAACATGCTCTTTCGAAAGCCCTGTCTTCCTTGTTCCACGAGGAAGAAGGGCTCTTCTGAAAGAGGAGGTTTTGCCAAATTTGGCCCAGTGTAGACGGGCCAAATTTCGGAAAAGCCTCTTCTGACCAAACTGTCGGAAAAAGGTATGCAAATTGCAGAGCGCAATTTGCATACCTTTTTCTGAAGAAAAAGAAAAGTGTAGCGTAGACATAGCCAAAGTGTATTGGGCTTATTTGGCATGTTTTGGCTTAGTAACTTTCTTTGAGCTGACTGTTTTCACTTAAATCAGGGGTGGGGAACCTAAGGCCAGGGAGGCGGGTGGGATGTAGCTGCCAGCTAGCCTTGAGGCTCAGAGCCCCCCAACCAGCATTGAGGACCCTATGCTCGTGCTCCAGCCCTCCCTCTGCTGCCCCCCCCCCCCCAAAGGCTGGAGCACACAAAATCTCCTAACCAAGGGGAATGTGGGGCGTGTCTTTCCGCTTCAATCTGAGCTGTGTCAATGAGAGGGGTTTTTTATTTGTTTCTCACTTGTATGTGGTCTCTGACTAAGTTTTCTGTGGGTCAGCAGCTCTGGACCCAAAAAAGGTTCCCCCACCCCTAACATAAATCCTACCTTTTTGTACTTAATAAAAACACTTTTGTTTATTATCAAGCCCAGTGTAAATAATTGTTGCCTGGGAGGAGCAACCACTGGGCAGCTCTCTCTTACCAGCTTTCTTTGTGTAAAACTTTTCCAGAGTAAGATGAATTTGTTGGGGGGTTTGGTCCCTTTGGGGCTGTGTTCCTGGGTGCTGTCAACAGCCCTATAGCTGATCTGGTTCAGTGTCTGTGTTGCTCTTATCCCAACTCTGTGCTTTGGATGGGGGGACCAGAGCATTTGGCCCAGTGGGACAGGGTGGTGGGGCACCCCACAGGATAGGTGGCTCAGTGGCATGACCAGCACCCCGGGTGACAGCCCCAGTGGGACCCCTACGATCCAACCCATCACAGAGATGTCTTAACCTTTGCTTCTCTGTGCTCACTGAAGGATTTCTGTGCTGTGCTTCAGCTGAGTAATAGACCCGACTGTCTGCACAGGCCACCTGGAGTCACTGCAAGTCTTGCCAAGGTGCGCTGGGCCCTGAGGAGTGGGCAAGTCTCTGGCCAGGCATCTGTCCCAGTAGGGCAGAGTTCAGGAGGTGAGGCAGGAGAGCTGGAGACCTAGAGCTTGGTCTCAGAGATTGGGGGGAGGGTGACCTGAAGGAAGATTGGGATCCCTTGGGGGCTCTGCCACACTGAAGGATTCCTCCAAGGGACTGTTTAAAAGCTGTGGATCTAGGGCAGGCCAGGCCTGCAGTCCCTACAGCCAACTGGTAGAGTCAGAGCTGGGCCAGCTCCCCTTACTGACCATCTTGCTGCCGTAGCCCTTTGCTCTGCCACCTCTCCGGAGGATCCTGCCCCACAGAGAGGGATAAACCTGGCAGAAGGGCCGCTCTGCGGTTTGACTGCACGGGAGCGAGCGAGAGCAGGGGCCCCGCACTGAACGGATGCAGGAGAGGAGGGGTGAAACGCTGTGCTGTGGAGCTCCGTGTCTCCGGGCGGGAGTAGCTGTCACCTTCCCGGGACTGCTGTCACCAAGGGGATAAAGGACTTGCTGCCGCTGCTGGCTCTGAGAGCAGCTCCCTTAGCGCGTGAGGCCACAGCCGGGCTTTGTGATGCTGTGAGCTGAGGGGCTGAATCCCGGCTCTGCATGTGAATTAGTCTGTTCGCAGAAGGTGGCCGTGTGCAGGGTCTCCCTCTCGTGGGGCCCCTGAACCCAGGCAGCTCCTATCTCGGGAGCCCAGGCCAGCCTCAGGCAGCCAGGGGTGAAGGTGTTTCATCTCCCAGGCTCTGAGCTAATGCATGCTCCATCTCTCCATAGCAGGGCTGAGAAGGACGGATGGAGCCTTGGCAGGCTCCCTGTTAGACCTGCCGTCTCCTCCCTTAGCACAAGCTCCCTTGCGGGCTGATTGCCCCCAGGCCGAGAGTGGAAAGCACGGACATCAGAAAGGCTGGATTGTCAATGGAACAGTTCAGTGGATCAGCACGGGCTTTCCCTGTAAGCCGAGCACTTGGGCAGCCCCCCAGGAGAGATTCAAATGCCGCCCAGCTGATTAGCAGCGCCCATAGCTGGCAGCAGGTTTCTACGGGTGGTGCACATCCACACGTGCCTCAGTGCACATAAGATTTATTCTGCTCATGGATGGAAAATATTAGAGGGAATGCTGGTCAGGACTCCTGGTTCTATCTGCCTTCTCTGAGAGGGAAGTGGGCTGTAATGGTTAGAGCAGGAGGGGGTGGGTATCAGGACTACAGCTGGGGTGGTTAGTGTTCCAAACCACATGAAGGGCAGTGGGGCTGAGAGGAGAACGGGCCGTTCTAACAATTCTTTCCCCTCTAATTAGATCCATGTGTAATGGATCCCAGGCCTGTGTGGCCGCTGGCAGCCCAGCTCCCACCGGGAGTGGTGACAGTGACAGGACTTGAGAAGCACAGGCCAATGAGCTGACCACACAGTGGCCCTTGGTCCCCTGCTCACCTAGGGCCAGGCATTTAAACCTGCTCAGATCCCTGGCACTTCCAGCCTGAACTGGACTGTTTTCCCCTCCCCAGCCAGCTCCTATCATCTGGACTCTCCCTTCAAAACCTTTCCCAGCACTCCGGTGGTGCCGTAGCTCATCCCCTCCTGGCTGCTGGGGCAATGGGGTTGGATCCTTGGCGCCATGGGACTCCCTCCCCAACAGCTGGCTGTGGCTGTGTTCCCCTTCAGGGCTAGACCAGGGACCATGGGGGAGGGGAGGGAAAGAAGGGGGAGAGGAATGGCCCCTGACCCAGAAGAGGACAAAGTTTTCTCTCACTAGCCCAAGTTCTTTATCACCCCCCACCGCCCTGCTAGCTGCTCCCTGCAGCTCCCATGGGAACCTCTGATTCTCGTATGCAGCAGCCTCCCCATCCGTTCAGGCCCAATCCTGCCCAGCTGGGGTCTGGCCCTGGGGGCAGCCAGAGAACCTGGAGTTCTTTCCCTCCCACCCCCTGCCTCTGCTTATCCAGGCCCCTTCCCTCACCTGCTGCTCCGCCGGGGGGTGCCGCTTGCCCTAGATCCTCTCTCCACCGAGTCTCTTCTCTACAGTGAAGAGTCTCCTCCGGCCCCCTCAGTCTTGGCTGGGGGCCCGGCTTGTCCCCAGCTGGAGCCCTCCACAGCCAGCCGGCTGGAGTGGCTCTCTCTCCCGTCTCCATGGTAGCTTCAGGGAGCAGGGGGAAGGATTGTGGCAGGAGGGAACATGGCTTTGTTTCATCGGCCAGCTGAAGAGAGCTGCGTTAGCAAAAGGATCCAGCCAAGTTTAACCCAAGGCACTTCCCTCGTTAGACCTGCTGCTGAGTAATGACCACCCCTCTCCTTGGATAGATGGGGAAACTGAGGCACAGAAGGCTAACAGGTCAACCAAGGCATGTCAGTGACAGCTGGCAACAGGATGCAGGCAGTCTTGAATCTCAGCTCCTCAGTCATTAGCCACAGAGCCAGGGACAGGGAGGCAGGATTCCTGGGCTCTAGCTCTAGCTCTGGTTTGAGCGGGGGGAGGGGCAAAGGCTGGGAGGCCGGACTCCTGGGTTTTCTCCCTAACTGGGTTATGGGGGTGGATCCAAGACTCTCTTCTGAACTTTTTTTATTCCTTGCCCCCATTTATAATACAACAGACAGACCCAGTGACACCCCGCTCCCCACTAGCCCCAGAGGAAAACGATTCCCTGTCGTGGCCGGCAGGGGACTGAGGGACTGTAGAAATGCCTTGGGTGAGACGCTGCCCCGGCCTTCGGCTAACAGGAAAAGGAGGCCGGTCACTAAGCAGACGCCAGCGCCAGCCGGGGGCATGATTCAGAGTGGTGGAGAGAGCCACTGCTGAGCTGGACCACAGGAAGGGGGAAAACTATGTAGCACTTCAAAGACTAGCAAGATGGTTTAATGGGCCAGGCCCACGAAAGCTCATCACCTATTAAACCACCTTGTTAGTCTTTAAGGTCCTACATAGTTTTTCCTTTTGTTTTAGCCAGATCAGACTACGGCAGCTACCTCTCTACTACTATTCCACAGGAAGGGGCTCACGACCCTGCCACAGGGACGGGGAAACGGGGCCGCGGACGCAGCTCTCCCAGCGTTGGCCAGCAGATGGCGATGGAGCGCCATCCCTGGGCCCCCGTTGCAGAGAAGGGGGGGTGGGTGTTGAGATGGAGGAGTGGGGGTGGGGAGGGGGGTGTATTGGGTTGTGGTGGGCAGTGGGTGAGCACCTCAGGCTCTGCCCCATCCTGGCTGGGGCAAAGCCCCGCCCACCGCCCCAGGCAGCCACCTTGGGCCTAGGTTGAGATGTGCCCTAAGGCCCCAGCCCCTGCCCATGACGGGAGCCAGGGCCTGAGGGACGGAGCAGGAGGCTGCGGGCCGGGCCCCGTTCCTGAGTGCCCATGGCTGGATCCTGTCAGATCTGCGGCCTGGCCCTGTGCCCACACGCAGTGCGGGGCGGGAGCAGCAATGCTGCTATGGCACCTGCCTCCGCACATGGGTCACCTGGGCGGTTTGGGGAAGGCAGAGGCCTTGGCACCCCCCTCTCCTCTGGGGAGCTGGGATGAGAGGAGCCAGAGATTGGGGCTGGGAGGGCAGGGGCTGTGCTAAGCCCCAGCAATCCGCCCCCTGCTGGGACTGGGATGGCCGACGGGGATTCGGGATCGGCAGGCAAAGGGGTGTCAGTGCTCCCTGTGGGGATCACGTGGATTAGGGAGGAGGGCTGGGATTAGGGCTCAGCTGCAGGGAGGCTGGATGCTGGGAGAGGAGGGAGCTGCACACAGTGATGAGGGGGCAGGGCGTTGCCAGGATTATCTGGGTGTAGCTCATTTAAACATCACCCAGCCGCCGTGGAGGCCTTGGGCCCCGGTGCACCTCGGCCCCTCCTCTCCTCTGCCCGTGGCCCATAACAGGCTGCTCTCCTGCTGGCAGGGCTACTTCTGTCTCATTTTGCGGCTGGGTGCTGGTGGCCTGTCAGGTCAGCTGATACCTGGCTCGCACCCAGTGCCCCTGCTATGCCTGGGACTGGGAGCTAACCTCGCCGCAGCTCTGCCTTTCCCCCCTTATTGACTAATCGAGTAGTCGATGCAAATTCCATCAACTACCTGATTAGCTAGTAACCTGCAATTTAACATCGCTAGTAGAGGGGCCCTCTGGCCTGAAACTGTGATGCAGAGCAGAGGCGTAGCGAGGGCAGTTGCACCGTGGCACCATGCTAGGGGGGCGCCAATTTAGCTGCCTGTGCATAGCCTCTGCAGCGCAGCCTGGGCAAGACAGAGACCCGGCTTCTTTTTACGCTGACAGCCTCTGTGTGAGATCGGAGCAACCCCACCAGGCGACCCTGAATTTGGGGGAATGAGGGGATAGCAGCTGGAGTTTAGGGCTGACTCCAACTTCCACCCTCTCCCGGTCCGGCTGCAGGCTGGGGTGCAGCTGCAGGCTGGGCAGACCCCGGAGCTATGAAACCCCCAAGAGCTGCAGGGGCAGTTGCAGGCGAGGGCTGACCTCTAGAGCTAGGTCTCTTCGCTCGCTGGAGGGGAGTAGATGGAAACCAGGGCCAGATCCCGGAGTCCTTTGCCTCCGTGAGGATCCGCCGCTAGAGCTGCGTCACACTCGCCACAGGCCGGCCCTGGTAAGCTACTCCCACCTTCCAGCACCCTGCTGTGAGCCCTTCACCACCCACCGCCATCCCTGATTCCTGCACCCTTACCCCGTCCCTCAGCCTGCCCCCAAACCCAACCCCTGCATAACTCCTTAATTCCACCCTCGCCCCTCCAAACACCAAGCCCCTCTCCTAAGCCTGCCTCCTGACACCAGAACCCTCTGCCCTGAGTCCCCCCACATGTCCCATGTCTCTGCTGAAGCACACGAGCAAAGCCAGGGGCATTGCTCGGCGCTCCACAGAGACCGGCTCCCACTCCGGCTACGCTGCAGCAGCTGCTCGCAACGCAAGGCCACTCAGGCCCCACTGAATCTATGGGAGTAGAGGGGGGTAGGGGTAAAAGGCTGGGGTTAGTGAGTGCACTGGCCCCATGGGTGCTCTGCATGGCAAGCTCTAGGTGCTGGCTCCAATGACGGACTGTGGGGCCAGGCTGAGTCAATCCAGCTGGAACATTTCAGCCGCCATTTCCTGCCCCTGCCTTTTGCACACGTCCTGCTGCCGGGGACAGCAACCCCCTCTCCCCTCCCCCCTAGTCAACTTCTCTGCTTGGCGCTAGCCAGGCTCAGCTTCTCCCAGCACTAGCCACCCGACTGCTGGATTCAGGCCCCCTGCCTCGGGGAGGGGGGGGGGGGGCAATTACCACCCATTTCAATTGACCTTTCCCAGCAGTTCTGAGCCCTGCTTTTATTAACCTTGGCAACTAGCCCCAGCTTCCCTTGAGTCATCCCACCCCTCAGCCCCAGCCTACGCCCCACCCCAGGTCCCTGCCGGCTCCTCTGCTGGTTAATGCAGTACAGCGCCGGCTCCCCGCAGTGTCTTGTCCCTGGAACTACAACAGTCTGCAGCTGGCCTGCAGGTGGGGGAGTTGTGGGCTTAGCAAAAGCACCCTCCCTCCCCAGGTCTGCAGCAGTGAGTCACGCAGGATCTCCCGGGCTAGCTGGAATCCATGGGATTCCGCCAACCCGCTGGCCTGGAATCTCTCTGGGCAGTGACTGTCTTTGTTCTTCACCACGCCTGCCACACTGGGGCATTGATCACTGCCTGGGCTCCTAGGTGCTACCACAATGCCAATACGCAATCATCATCCATATGCTGGTAGCCCCTAACAGCCTCAGTCTGGTCCTGGCTCCTGCGCGCACAGCGCTGTACAGTCTTAGACAGGAATGTGGGTATTTCCAGACTGGCTCAGAGGTGAACCCGACAGTCAGATCCCCCTGCAGCCCTGCTCACCACCAAGCTGGGAGGCAGTCCAAAGCTGGAGTCAGATCCAGCTGGGCTGAAGTTTGGAGTTGGGTGACAACTGGGCGTGCCGCTCCCTCGGGAGAGCTCTGGGGAACAAATACTGCAGGGCTACGTCTACACTGGCACCCTTTTCTGGAAATGCTTAAAACGGAACAGTTTTCCGTTATAAGTATTTCCGGAAAAAGCGCGTCTACATTGGCAGGATGCTTTTCCGGAAAAGCACTTTTTCCAGAAAAGCGTCCGTGGCCAACATAGACGCGCTTTTCTGGAAAAAAGTCCCGATCGTCATTTTCGCGATTGGGGCTTTTTTGCGGAAAAGACTACTGTCTACACTGGCCCTTGGTGCTGTCTACACTGGCCCTTTTCCGGAACAGTTTTTCCGGAAAAGGACTTTTGCCCGAACAGGAGCAGCATAGTTTTTCCGGAAAAACACTGACAATTTTACAGTAGATCGTCAGTGCTTTTCCGGAAAAGCAAGCGGCCAGTGTAGACAGCTGGCAAGTTATTCCGGAAAAGCGGCTGCTTTTCCGGAATAAGTGGCCCAGTGTAGACACAGCCCACTTGCGCAGGGGTATCCACTACCCACTTGACACCCCTCCTGCCTTCGTGAAAGGAGCATCTCCACCTCAGCAGATCCGGGGGCCACTCTCTCCCCACCATCAGAGAAGCAGGGAGCGCCCTTCTGTCTAGGGGTGCAGGGGTTTTGCCTGCCAGAGGCAGTGTTGTTTGGAGACCAGCCAGTCTGAGGGAGTGGAGTGTCTGATACCCCCAGTATCCAGAGCAATCACAAGAACAAATAAAGGCTTAGGATACCGCGAACACGCCAGCACAGGGTCTTCCCCCCCCCCCCCAATCTCTGCCTACCAGACTGGGGTGGGGGAGGGAACTCGGGGCTTCTGCTCTGCAGCGGGATGGTGGGGCGAGAGGCTTCTGCCAGAGGTTTAAAGGTTCACCCCCACACCAGCTTCAGTCACAGCCCACAGGAGCTGCCCCCATAGCCTCTGCAGATGCTGCCTGCCTGGAGGCGCCAGCAGCTGCTCTGCGGGGAAGGGGCCCGAGGGCAGAATGTGACCAAGGCTGGCAGAAATGGGGGTGAGGACATGTGACCTCATGTGCCTGCCCCACACGTTGCCTCTGAGCTGTCTGCCTGGGGGGAGGGGAGTCTCAGGGCTTCAGCCCCACTGGGCCAGAGACTGGGGTGTGGGCTTCAGCAGAAGCCGGGCTGACACCCCGGCAGGTGCTTCCCATGGGGCTGAAGCCCTGAGCTCCCGCAGGTGCACCCTAACTCTGGAACATCTGATGGTGAATCGTATTTGGCTTGGAAGACCCATAATTTTGGCCACCTCTGGTACAGAGCCTTCCCCACGCCTCTCCTCACGTCAGCTAGTGGGCCAGGCACTGCTCTGGGATCCAGGAGAGTTCGCTTCAGTTCCTGGCTGTGCTACTGATCTGCTGTGTGACTACGGGCAAGTGGTTCCCTGCCCCGTGCCTCAGTTTCCCCTCTCACCCTTTGTCCATATGACCATGTGCTCTGTGGAGCAGGGGCTTTCCCTCACTCGGGATGTTTGCAGAGCTTCATGTATTGGGACCTCTGATCCAACACAATGGGGGGGGGTATTTGGAGGAAGAGGTCTATGTAGTGCCTGACCTCATGGGGGCAGGAGGGCTGTTTGTGCAGCAGCCAGCACAAAGCGGGCTCTGCTCTGTTCAGGTTTCCATGCGTTCACTGTCACTGAAGCTGGATCAGGCCTGTCTGGCCTCTGGCTCCAGGACATAAACTGATCTTTAGCTGACAGGGGCTCTTCTATGTCTGCAGGGCGCCTTGCAGCTGGGGCAGGCTACCAGGCAAGAAGGGTCCGAGTTCCTAGGGGAGTTCCCCTAGTTCTGTCTGCGGCTGCCAAGAAGGCTGGGGCGTTGGTCGGCACGAGGGTTTCGGCTCCGCTCAGTGCAGAGATAATGGCTATTTGCACAGTTCAGCTATCAAACTTCTCCCTTACAGCTGCACGGAGACAGGGCTCTGGTTCAGGCCCGCCACTGTGAACAGGTGTGTGGATTATGGGCATCCCCACACAATGAAACAAAGGGCTCGGTCTTAAAATCCTTCCATGACCTTTCCAGGCTCCAGCCTAGGGTGAGCAGGTAGTGTGAAAAATCGGGACGGGGCTGGGGTAGAAGGTGCCAATGTAAGAAAAAGCCCCAAGTATCAGGAGTCTCTATAAAATCAGCACATCTGCTCACCCCACTCTGACTCAGAAGCATGCAGTGCTGGGGAAGTCAGTTCCCGTAGTCCACACCCGCCTGAACCCGTGCCACAGGGAGGCGGGACTCAGGGGAGGAGCGGGTGAGAGCCAGGATCATTGGGGAAAGAAGCCATGACTCAAGGAGGACCCTGTTGCAACAAGGGAAGCCCACACAAAGGGGAGGGGTGAGTGGGAGCCACCCCCACCCCTTTAAACCTGCCACAGGATGAGCATGCACCACACCTAGTGGCAAAACCAGCTTCTCTTGGTGCTTCCGCCAGGTAACACTCCCTGCTCTCTCCAGGGCAGATCTCCAAAGCCAGCCACAGCCTCCCTTGGGAATGTGGCTGCAGCACGGTGGGGGCGGACTCCCGATATTGAGGCATGCCCAAGCCCTAATGAAACTCAACCCCGCTGAGTTCTTGGGCTCGGTGACAGCTCTGGGACAGAGGCCCATTGGTTACTGGTGGCCCAAAAGCCACCCTGTGCCTCAGTGGAGTGGGCGAAGCATGGAGTGTGGAAAGGCTCTGCCATGGTTAAAGCTACAGCAAAATTGTAGTTGAACACCAATATTTGCATCCTCTATAGCAGGGGTAGGCAAAAGGGTCTCCACGGGCTGGATCCGGCCCGCCAAGCAGGTTGATCCAGTCCGTGGAGGCCCTGCGGCTCCCGTGACCCAGGATAATTGGCCTGGGGGTGCAGGGAAGCGCATGAAGTTTCCTCCACCCTGCCAAGAGACTTCGCATGCTCCCCCACTCCCAGACCAGTCAGGGGCCTGAGGGGGGGGAGCAGGCCCTGTCCTCACCCTGCAAGGAGCAAGCCGTGCTTACGAGCGCCACATGCTCCTGGCAGTGTGGGAGGAGATTTCGTGTGCTGCCCTGCCCCCAAGCCCTGATTGACCAATCATGGTCTATTGGTGGGGAAGCAGGGAAGTATCCTGGCCCCGCCCTTTCCGCTTGAGGCCCCGCCCCTTCTGGTGTGGCCCGGCATTACTTTAAAAATTTCTGAAGTGGCCTCCGGCAAAAAACTATTGCCCATCCCTGTTCTATAAATTACCCATCAGATTGCCTAGGAAATTAATGGGCTAGACCATGGGGTGGGGGAGAATTTGTGGGGCAGTGACCAAAGGGTGACCCAGCACTCTAAAACAGGAGCCATTTACACACACACAAACTGCTCTTTTTAAAAAGCAATAAATGCTGCTTGTTAACACTAAAAAATAAGTATAAATAGAGTCATTTCTCCCACGCAATCCACTATCAAGCATGGCAGCCCTGCCGTACAGGTCCCTGACTGTCCCTGTTTGCACTGGGATGAAAAGGTGAGTCCCCCATAGCCATAGCCAGGGGGGCCGATTCTTTGGTAAGAGTCCCGCTGGGAGATCTCCCAGGTGCCCTTGCAACTCCGGCCTGGGAGCGACAGGTGCACTGGGGCGTGGCAAACCAGGCCTTCCCAGCTCTAGATGTCCGTCAGTCCTTCTGCAGGTGGCCAAAGAGTCTGTACCTGCTGCTGAGTGTCTCCTCTTCTCATTCACTCTCCAGCCTCTCCCGGATGTCCATGGGCAGCATCTCATAGAGGGTGCTCTCCACCACCAAGCCGCTGCGTTTGAGCGCCTGGCACTTCCCAATCTGAGGTGGCAAGGTCTCGAGACGGTTCCCTTTCAGCTCCAACTTGCTGAGCAAGGAGAGGTTGCCCAGGCGGGGAGAGAGGGTGGAGAGCTTGTTGTGTCCCACCATCAGAGTCTTTAGCTTCTTGCAGAAGAAGAGCTCCTCAGGCAGAGTCTCCACCGAGTTGGAGGAGATGGCGAAGTACTGGAGATGCTGGAGCACACCTACCTCCGGGGGTATCACGTGGATGCTGTTGTTGGAGAGGTCAAGGTAGCGGAGCTTGGTGCAGAGGAAGAGCTGAGAGGGCAGGACCTCTATTTTGTTGCGGTTGAGATAGAGCTGCTCCAGGCTCTTGAGCTTCCGGATGTGCTCGGGGATATAGGCAATGTGGTTGCTCCAGAGCTTGAGGCAGACGAGCTTGCGGCAGTGCTGGAAGCTGATGATTTCCTCGATGGAGCGCAGCTGGTTGTCTTTCAGGTCCAGCTCCTGCAGGCTGACCAGGCTGAAGACGGCATGGGGGATGCGCTCCAGGTTGCAGTTGACCAGCTCCAGCTCCCGAACGTTGACCAGCTTCTTGAGGTTATTGAGGGTCACCAGCTTGGTGCCGTCGTTGAGGATGCAGAGCCGCTGCAGGTGGGCCGAGACATCGGTCACACTGGGTGGCACCTTGGCGATGTTGCTGTGCAACGTGAGCACCTTCAGGTTCCTCAGTTCCCGCAGGCTCTCCAGGCCGGATGTTCTCCCCAGGTCTTGGCTGAAGAGGCCGGAGAGGTGGAGCTCTTCCAGCCCACGCAGGCTGTAGATCCACAGTGGCATGTCCTTGATCTCATCAAAGGTGACCTGCATCACTTTGAGGTGGTCCCGTAGGAAGACCAGGGAGGCAAATGGCAGCTTGACAGGACAGTTCAGCAGGGAGAGCTCGTGGAGGCGGACGAGCTGAGCCACCAGTGGTGAGAAGGTCACGTCCTTGAGCCGCTCCAGTTTCAGGGCCTCCATCTCCGTCAGCTCAAAGACGGCATCAGGCAGGCCGGGCAGCATGAAGAGGTGGAGCTCCAGGCGGCCCTGCGTATTCCGCTGCAGCTTCTGCCGCAGCTTCTCTTCCGTCCACTCGTGGTTGAGGTTGAGCTGCTGGAGCTTGCTCTCGCTGACCTCGGAGAGGAAGACAGCGAAGCGCTTGGAATAAAGGGAGTCGTACTCGTCAATCAGGTGCAGCATGAAGGCAAAGTCATTCTTGACGTCAGGGATGTCGCTGATGCCTGTCTCCTCCCGCACATAGCGGAAGGAGTACTCTTTCAACGGCCGGTGGAAGAGCCAGTAGAGCGTGTAGAGGCAGGTGAGGCCATAGACACCCAAGAAGCAGATGTAGCAGATGGCCAGCTTGGAGAAGAGGTGGGCCTTCGTGTGGTTGCAGCAAAAGTGGCCATAGCCTGTCATGTCTTCCATCTCCACGCTGCAGGGCACGATAAAGTGGATGTTCTGCACCAGGGCCCCATTGTAGGCTGTGATGATCAGAAACTTGAAGACTTTGAGAACCGTCTGGCGGATGTACATGGTGTGGAGGATGTCGCCCTCCTCCACGTGCAGCCGGAACTTCTTCACCTTCTCGAACAGAGCCTTGGCCTGCTCCCCTTCCTTCTTGTCCAGCAGGCTGACGGAGGGAGCCTCCGCTACCTTCTTCTCAGAGATGGACTGGACGGGCTGTAGTGGAGGTGGGGGCTCGGGCATTTCGTCCTTGATGCTCTTCCTCCGCCGGTCTTCCTTCTTTGGGCTTGACCCTTCTTGGTTCTCCCCAGAGACCTCAGAGAGGGCCCGGGTAGTCCAGGGCGAGTCAAAGCACTTGCCGAGGATGCAGATGAAGTGCTCGATCTTGGAGCTGGTGCCAGGGAACTTGAACCAGAAACTGGCGCAGACCATAAAGATGAGGGTGTGGATGACCACCAGGTAGGGGAAGTACTTGGCGTACCAGTGCAGGGCTGTCTCGTAGCACATCTGGTTGATGAAGCTGTACTGCTGGATGTCCAGGTTGTTGCGCAGGCCACTCATCTCTCGGGCTGGATGGGCTGTGTCTGGCTCCGAGGCGTTGAGGCTCTTCCTGGCAAAATTTTGGCACGTGTCGACAGAGTGCGAGGCGCTGGCGGGGACGTGGTTGGGGAGGCAGATGATCTTATCCTGTGTCACCTGGGGATAGAGCCACAGAGGGAGGCAGGTTAGGAAACCATGGGGGATCCGGATTCACACCAGGTGGGGATGTGACCCCAACGGAGCAATGGCCCACTGACACACAGTGGGGGTCTGGCCCCAGGCGTCATGCAACGGTCCATGCGTGGTTCTGCCCTGAGCACCGACTGCAGGCTGCATTCATGCATGTGTCAGGGCAATAGTGGTATCGGGCACTGAAGCTGTGCCCAGCCCAGGGGCAGCTTACACACACAGCACCAATGCAATATCACAGAATCCTAGGCCTGGCAGGGACCGAGGTCACCGAGTCAAGTCCCCTGCACTCACGCCAGGACTAAGTATTACCTAGACCTTCCCTGACAGGTGCTTGCTTGTCTAACCTGCTCTTAAAAATCTCCAATGATGGCGATTCCACAACCTCCCCGGGCAATTTATTCCAGTGCTTAACAACTCTGACAGTTAGCAAATTCTTCCTAATGTCCAGTCTAACCCTCCCTTGCTGCATTTAAGCCCATTGCTTCTTCTCCCGCCTCCTTGTAACAAGCTTTCATGTTCTTGAAAAGAGTGATCAGGTCCCCTTCTCAGACTTCTCTTTTCCAGATTAAACCAACCCAGGTTTTTTTTCAATCTTGCCTCGTGGGCCATGTTTCCTGTAATCATTTTTGTTGCTCTTCTCTGGATTTCCTGCAATTTGTCCACATCATTCCTGAAATGTGGGGCCCAGAACGGGACACACTACTCCAGGTGAGGTCTATTCCATGCAGAGTAGTGCAGAAGAATTACCATGAGACTGAAGCCAAGGCTGACCCCTGCCCCCTGCCTCTGCTGCCGGAGTAGGCTGCAGCCCAGCCAGCACATCTTCAGAGCTGTGGTGGGGGGGGGTCCACAACACACGGGCTGCTGGGAGTTGTAGTTTCAGTGGGCTGCACTCTGAAGCATCAATGGGCAAGGGCAAGAAGGCCAAAGGCCTGAGTGGCCAAGACCCACTTTGGCCCTAGGACAAAGGAGACAGAGTCCAAGAAGCACAGCTGGTAGCAAGGAAGTATGTCTAGTGGTTAGAGCACACGTGCTTGGAGTTAGGTTCTGTCCCCAGCTCCAGGAGGAGCGTGGGATCTAGTGGATCCTATCCCCCACTCTATCCCTACCTCTCTGTTTGGCCTTAGGCTGCTTCCCTCCTCTCTGTGCCCGACCAACCCCAGGGTGGCAGCAAGTCTCTAAAGCCCCTTGTGATGCGGAGAGAAATGGGACTAACAAAAGACAAAGAGCCGCTAGTTCACGCCAGCCTTTTCCTCCAGCTAGAGCGGCGGGCACCTCCCACGAGCTTAGCATGCAAACACATGCACTGCACACGGCGCATGCCAGCCCCATGGGAGCCCGTGTGATCCACGGCTCATGCAAGGCCAAGCCATCGCTAATCGCAACCCAGGAGTCCTGACTCTGAAGGGAACAGTCCCCGCTGTGATGTTGTTAGTTACGAGAGCTGGGGGAGCGCGGGGGGCAGGAAGCAGAGAGGAACTGGCCAGGCTGCTATACAGTATTAATGCCCTTCGTTCTGCAGAGCCTTGGCTGGCCTGGTGATACACAAAATAAATCAACTGGTTACTGCAACCCCAGGGCCACGCATCTTCCTCTTTCAGAAACGTGACATTCAGCCCCTGGCTCTGAACAAGCCAAACCCACCTATGCAGTATGAGTGGCATTCCCCACCTGTGAATGACCAACCTACTACTGCTGCCCACTGATGGAGCTGCTCCTTCAGCTCAAGCAGAAGAGTGCTGTGCTGAGGGTCCCTGTGTCAGCAGGGTCTGAGTGTGTGCGTGCAGGGAACTTGCCTGAGGTCATCCCGAAAGTCAGAGCCAGAACTGAGAGTGAAACCCAGGAGTCCCACCCCCAGCTCTCTGCCCTCCCCATGCCTAGACCTCACTCATCTCCCAGAGCCAGGGAAAGAACCCAGAAGTCCCAACCCCCAGCCCCCTGCTTTAACCACTCTCTCACCTAAGCGGGGGGTTCTCTGTACTTCCCTGGCAGATCCTGCCATCTCCTGGCACCTCATTGGCTGGCAGGCGGTGAAATGGTTAACTCAAGGGGGACTACAGGGGAGCTGATCTTGCTCCCGTCCTCCTCCCCACACGTGGCCCTGGGGCTTTGCCTGTGGGACTTGCTGACACGGATGTTCTCCCTGTTGCCATGAGAGGAGACGCTGTAACGGGGCTGCTGCCGTGTGCACGTGGTGTTGGGCTTCTCTATGGACAGATTCCTCCCCTCAAGGTCAGAGGGACCCTCATCTGGGGGCGACCTCCACCCTGATGACAGACCAACCTAAAACAGGGCAGGGGGAGTCGGGGTAGCTCAAGCGGGAGACAAGGATGGAGGGGTCCTTCTCCCGTGTCCCCTGTTCCACCCCAGAATGCAAAGCGTGCCGGCCCATCCACTAGCCACTAGCATTCAAGGGTGGAATCTAGTGGGTACAGCTGGGGGCGGGGGTAGAAGTCAGATGCTTGGGTTTTGTTCCCAACTCTAGCAGGGGAGTATGGGGGAGGGGTTCTGGGGGTCAGGACTCCTGTTCTCAGCTGTTTTCCCCCACTTGGATGAGCCCAGTGGCCCGTTTCCTTCCTGTGGTTCAGCCACAGCCTTCAATCCCACCTGCATCCCCTCCTGCAGGGCAACCCAACATCCAGCCACACCCCAGACGTGCTGGGGCGAGCTCCCTGCCTGGGCACGGATCCCCTGCAGCAGGGCAGAGGGAGGCAGCACCTGCCCAGATACTCTACATGCTCCAGGGGAGGCCGATCCCTCCTGCTTGCGGAGTGGGGGGGGATTACCCCTTCTTAGGGGCTGTACTGAGGGCCCTTGCCCTTCTCCCTTTCCCTCGAGCCCTGGGCCTACCCTCTCCTCTCCCAGCAGGAAGGTTGCATTCGCCCGCCTGGTGGTCCAAAGCCAAACCCCACCCCCTCCCAACTCCGGGGGGTTCAGATCCAAATTGCCCAGTTCCCCAGGGGAGACGTCTTCCAGTTGCCTCCCGTCAGGGCAGAGGGCATGCTGGGACTCCATTTGACAGGCAGGAGGGTGACCGGCTACCGGGGCTCTTCCCCGCCAGCTGCCTTCTCCAGAGTTCGGGGTTTGCTCCCTGCTCTTAGGGGCACTGCTGACACCTGCCATGAGCACAGCACCTGCTACTGTCCGCTGAGGATAGAACCTTCTACTGCTGCTGCTGCTGGTGATTCCCCTTCAGCTCCAGAGGGAGGGGGCCACAGAGGTCCCAGGTCCTGTCCCTGCTGCTGCATGGGAGGGCTTTCACAGAGGGTGGTCATGGCTTACCCCCCCCACGCCCGGTACCCACCTGCAGGGTGCAGCCGAAAACCCCAATCATGAGCATGGCCACCGTGATGTACTCGGCCAGCACATCCCACCAGGGCTTGAGCACCTTGAAGGCTGGCTGCTGGTCCGTGAACTGCTTGAATTCAGCTACAGGGATCATCCTGTCTGCAGAGAGAGGGAGGGGTTAGGCTCAGGCCTGCGAGCTTGCTGGGTCCTCGGTCGGTCAGCAGGAGCTCGGGCGCCCAAGCACACAGGCCCTGCTGCATGAAAACAGGCAATTGAGTGGAAGAGGGCCATTGGGGAGCAAAGGTCTTCAGGCTGCGGGACCAGGAGAGGGAGCTGGTCCCTGGCAGGAGCCCAGCCTGAGAGAGAAAATTGTCCTGTCCTGAATCTCTTTCACCTCCACAACACCAGCCATCCCCGAGTACATTGCTTGCCTTGCCCTGACATGCAGCCACTTCTGGGGTGGGTCACAGCCGCTGGCTAATAGCCCCTCAAGAGCCTGAGACAGGAGAGCCCTGCTCTGACAGGGGAAGTTTCAGGGCAGGATGTAGGAAGGCAGAAGGGAATTACTCCTGTTGGAAAGGGGGCAGGACAGCAGGGCTGGGGAGTGTGGCTAGTCCGACAGACACAGGTCACATGCTGCAGTGCAGCTTTGGGGCCTGCACAGACTGCACGGTGAGGGTGCCCCCTACTAAGCCCCCTCTGGTACCCCCTGCGGGTCACCCACACCACTTCCTCCCCACCTCAGTCTCACCCAGTCTCCTTTCCCCGCCTGCCCAGCCACGGGACAGGGCTACTCACGGAGTCATAGGAAGCTCGATCCAGGACATCGATATGAGCGGGGAGGGGGAGCCAGGGGGAGACACTGGATCCGCTTTCAAAGGGCTGCTGAAAGCTGATCCAGCCAGCTGCAGAGTCCTGCTCCGTGGCTTGAGAGCAACCCAGGCACCGGGCACCGCGTGGGGTTTAACCAGCGCTGGGTGGGCCCTGCCAGCCCGGGCCCTGGAACCCGCCACCTGGGAGCAGGGGGTTCCAAGCACCATAGCAACGCCCTGTGGCCTCCAGGCAACAGAGAGGGGGTGATGCTGGCTGAGGGTGACAGGAAGCAGACAGGACTCTGCTCCCTAGGCTCGCCTTTACCCAGCCTGGGGGCGGGGGGGATCCAGCCTCAGTCTTTGTGTTGTGCAGCAGGGATGGATCCCAGGAACCCTCATTTCCAGCCTCTGCCCCTAACCCGCTGGATCCCACTCTTCCCTCCACCCTGAGCTGGGGATAAAAGCCTGGCTCAGACCCACCTGCTTTAATTCCTAGAGCCTGCTCCCCTCCGAGTGTGAATAGAACCCAGGCTCCCGGCTCCCAGACCCCTGTGTTCTGACCACTAGACCCCACCCCTCCCATAGCTGGGACTAGAACCCAGGAGTTGTGGTTCCTGGTTCCCGCTCTAACCACTAGATCCCATTTCCCTTTCAAGATGGGAATAGAAGCCAGGAGTCCTGGTCCGTGGTCCCCCCTGCTCTGACACACTAGACCCCACTCCATTCCCAGAAATGGGAAGTTTAACAGCCCCCTCCATCTCCTTGGCCCTGTACTCTCCCAAGTCCGTCCTGCACCCCCCTTATCCCACCTCTGCTGCACAGCAACCAGGTCTGCAGATCTGGAGTCTGCCACTCACATTTCTCTGGAGTGGGGACAGAGCCAGGGTTTGCTCAATGGGGCAAACGATTGTGAACCAGCTAGCCCTTGTGAAAATGTATCTAATTGTCCCCATGGGGAGATGCTTTCTGCCCTCCCTCCAGAGAGGCTAAGTCCAGAAGATGGCTCTGTGAGCCCACGTACCCACCCCGATCCCCTGCCAATGTGCACCACCCCTCCCCTGGGGTGCCCTCCTTGAAAGCAGTCTTGGCGGCCTGTTCAGTCTTTGGTTTTTCCATCAAAACTCTTGGATTTTGTCTCCATATTTGGGTGGTAGTGGTGTCTAATGGTTAGAGCAGTGGAGCTAGGAGTCAGGACTCCTGACTTCTATCCCTGGCACTGGAAGGGGGGCGGGGAGGTGTCTAGTGGTTACAGCAGAGGAGCTAAGAGTCAGGACTCCTGGGTCTCAGACTTTGCCATTGACACTGTGTGATCTTAGGCAATTCCCTTCCCTCCCTTGTGCCTCAATTCCCCCAAACCCTTTACTGCTCCTTGCAGGGCTGGCGAAACTTAACCACCTTTGCCTACTGCTGCCACTGGTGGTGGGAGGCAGAGCGTGACCTTTTTCATTGCACTGACTAAGGGATGGGGATACAGCTGAGACTGACAACCAGCGGGAAAGCTCCTGGCTCTGCCTCGGTTTTTCCCCTCCACCCCGTCGGGTGCTAGATGGGCTCCCCAAAGGAAATGCCTTTCCCTTTGCTCAGGGGGGAGAGTGAGGCAAGCCGGCTCTTCCACAAGGGATGTTGTCCCGGCAGCTGCTTCCTTGTGGTTTGTATGTGTGCCTGCACAGCGGAGTAAATATTTCCATTGACTGTGCTGGGCACCAGAGGAGATGGGGGGGGCAGAGAAAGCCGCCGGCAGTTTGGGGCAATCTGGAGAATTCAGAGCAGAGAGAATTTTTAAAAGCAGGGTTGGAACTCTCCAGGGAAGCCCAAAGTAATAGTGGAAGAAACTCTGCTCTGACTGCTAGTCCACACTCCCCATGCGGAGCTGTAAATGGAGTGAGGAGTGTGTAGGGCTGGCAGGTGGCCCAAGGGACTTGCACCCACGTGTACAGCCAGGAACCCCCGGGGCTCCTAGTCTTGGCTCCACTGAGCCAATGTGTGGCTTTGGGCAAAGGTGAAGAGCTGAGTATTGACACAGCCCCACTGCCACTGAGGGCTTTGTGTGGGGGCAGGGCAGGGGGAGTGATCATGCTGCAAAGCCGGGACAGATCCCAGCTCCTCCTGCTCTGACGGTACCAGTCTGTGAAACTTGAGTTTAGAGGAGACTCACCATTAGCAATAGAGGGCTTTTGACACACAGGATCCAATCCAGCAGTGGGAAGTATCCCCATCTATCCCTCCCACCTCTGTGTCCCCCCCAGTATCATTACATCTCAGATGCATGTTTGGCTCGACAGGGTGTGACTAGGAAACAACACCCAGAACTAACAGCTGGACTCCCCCACCATCCATGGTGCTTACAATCAACTGGATACTTCAGGGATCACAGTGGGGAAAGAGGAGACAAACTGGGGCAGCCCTGGAGTCCTTGTCCAGCATGGGCAGCTGGGAATGTAGGATCCCTCCTCCAGCCCCTGGGATGCAGTGCTGGGGGCCTGTTCGCATCTGTGAGGCCCTGCAGGGATCAGGACCCATCCAGCCCCCACCTCACTCTCACTGCAGCCCTTAGAGCATCTTTCAGACCATCCCAAAAGGAATCAATGGGCAGAAGACCATGAATTTGGGGAGACAACAGGAAACTGAAAGGGGGCTCCTGCCCTCCCTGGAGCACAGCCACCACCTCCAGAGGTTGGTAGCCTCATTAATACCTCCCCCCCTACATCTCTGCTCTGCTGCCCCACCGTGCCCCCAGCTGGCATCCCGAATGCCTGCTCTCCCAGGCAGAAGGGTGGGGGGGGGGGACAGATCCTCTGGCATGGGGAAGTGTGGTCTGGGGGAACCTCGATCCAGAATGGAGGCCCAGCTGCTCAAGCTACTCCAGGCATGCAGGAGCCAAGAGCTTCACTCTGGAGTGGCCAGGTGCCTGGCTGCCTAGGACACCTGATGCCTACCCCCACGTGGAGCCTCCCCTCACCCTCACCTGCAGCAGGGGTGATCAGCAAATCCCTGGACTGGCCCAGCATTCTCAGATGCTCTGAGTGCCCAGCCCCTTGGCCCCCACTCCCAGCCTGACCCAGAAGAGAGTCCCCCCTTTCTTCCTCTTCCTCTTCCTCTTCCTCCGCCTGGCCCGAGTCCCTCATCCTCCCAGGCACACAGACTAACCCCCAGCTCCAAGCAAGCCCTCCCCAACCCCATGCTCCTGCCATGCCCAGCCCTCAGGCAACCCCTCCCCCTCTCTATGCCCCCCCATTTCTGGACACCCCCAGTCATGCCACGCTCACAGGCATCCCCTATCCATCCCCACATTGCTAGGTGTCCTCCAGTCATGCTCAGGCAACATCTAGCACTTGTAGTCCCCAGACACCTCCAGCCACCCAGCCTCTGAGCTCAACCCCCACTTCTTCACACAGGCTTCCAGAGGTGGCTGGGGCCTGCTCCATTTGGGCGGGGGGAGGTAAGGGGAACTGAAGGGGGTCCCACCAAACAAGGCCCCCCAAAGCAGGATGTGTTTCCCTCCCACAGCCCCAGGGGGAAATCTGCACCCCAAAAACTCTCTCTGAGAAGAGGCAAACAAGCACTATCTTATCCCCTCTACCTCCCAGAGAATCCCTCTCCCCTAAAAATTGTCCCCTTTCTCCTAGGGACAAATTGCCTTCCCCCCCTTCCTGGGGCAAAACCAGATCCACTCCCCCCCTTTCCTGGGGGCAAACCCCAACTGCCCCATTTCCACAAGGGCCAATCCAGATCCCACTAAAGTTCGCCTGTTGCCCCCCCCGTCGCTCTTGCTGGGGAGTAAATCCGGACTCCCTCCTCTGCGGGAACGCGAAATCCGAATCCCCCGTTTCCTCCGCCCTTTCTGGGTGAGTGGAAACCGGATTCTCGCTCCGCCGGGGGGTGGGGGAGGATTTCTGACCACGCCCCCGCTTTGCCCCTGTAACTCACCAGCTCTCCGGTCCCCCTGCCCAGCTGGTCCCGGTTGCCTCCCCTGGGCTCGACGGGGCGCGCTCAGGGTAACCCCGCCGCGCCCCCCGCCCCGTGCGCGGTGACAGGCTCCTCGACGCTGCTCCCTGACACCCCCGGGGCCGCGGTGACTCACCGGTCTGGCGAGCTCCCGCCCAGCCCCTCCGCCCTGCACTGGGCTGGGTCTGGGGAGGGAGGAGACCCGGGGCAGAGCAAACACGCGGAGCCTCCGCCGGCACCAGCCACAGAGCTGCAGCGACTGGCACACAGAGCAGCCAGGCAGGGAGAGCGGCGTGCTGCACCCCCCTCCCCGCGGGGTCTGGCCCCAGGGGAGTGGGGACTCGTGGGGAGAGCAGGAGTGGGGCTGGGGGTCAGGACCTGCTGGGTTTTGGCCACAGCGATGTCAGGGGAGTGAGGACTAGTGGGGAGAGCAGAGGTAGGGCTGGGGGTCAGGACCTGCTGGGTTTTGGCCACAGCGATGTCAGGGGAGTGAGGACTAGTGGGGAGAGCAGAGGTAGGGCTGGGGATCAGGTCTGCTGGGTTCTGGCCTCAGCGATGTCAGGGGAGTGGGGACTAGCGAGGAGAGCAGAAGTAGAGCTGGGGGTCACGACTGCTAGATTCTGGCCTCGGGAGTGGGGACTAGTGGGGAGAGCAGGACTCCTGTATCTCTCTCACGGGGTGCCCTCAGAAGCACCCATTCTGCTCTTTGTCTCAGATTCCCAGCTGTAGGTGTGGGCAGCAGCACTCCCAGCTCCTCAGGTGACAGAAAGGGCGATTGCACATTACAATGGTTTGATTATTTAATCTCACTGAAATTGTGGTTTGAATTCAGCCCATGGGTGTTGCTCATGGACCAGAGAAGATTTCTACATCTGCACTAACAATCTGACATTTCTGCAGCTGCTGTCACACAAGGTACTTTGCAAACTCTTTATAAGGAGCACTTTGCCCCCTGAAAACGAAATGCAGCCACTTCTGGGGTGGGTAGCAGCAGCTGCTGTTTAACAGCACACAGCAACTCCATATAGGGACCATTCACTCAGCACTGAAATGCAGCCACCTTGAGGGTGGAGCGTGGTAGGTGTTCAACAGTGAGAAGCACCACTGCACAAGACTCACTCATCTCACACTGAAATGCAGCTAGCTCTGGGGTGGAACACAGCAGCTATTTAACAGCACGCAGCAACACCGCACAAGAACAGTTGTGAAGTTGATCACTGCATTGAAAATGTTCACAAGGTAGATTAGAAAAGTGCTCTGGGAGCTGGGCTGAATGCCGGGTTTGTCATGGGAGAAAGGGGGCTAATTACAAAGCTCCTGTTTGTGTTCTCAGTGAAGTGGGTCATTGCATCAGGCAGAGGCCGCAACGGGCTCAAAGCTCTCACTGTCTGGGTGAAATCCTACCCCCGGGCTGCACTGCACAGCCCATCTCTGGAGACAATCAGATGGGGCCTGGGAGCTGGGATTCATTTGACAGGGATGTTTGAACATAAATCCGCAGAGAGGAGTCTGAGAAGGAAAATCTCCCCCTTTGCTACCTGCTCGTCACAGCCTTGTGCTGGGACCTGAAATCCAGGGATTGAAAGTGACGAGGGGCCAAAAGCTCAGCCTGCTGCCCCTCTGGGCCAGGATCTGGGAACTGAATTCTCAACTGTTACGTAGCATCCGTATCAAGAAGGCATGTGGAGTGAGGGGGGTTCTGGGACCTGGTTCCCTCCTCATCTCCCCCGATGCACAGAGGACGTGGACGGGACTGCACAACAGGGCCAGAGTCAGAAGGGGAGTGAAAGCTGCACCCTGTGCATTCTGGCCTCCTGCCAGCCAGCCCCCTCCTGATCCCCCTGCCCTTCAGCACGGCCCCCTCCTGATCCCCCTGCCCTTCAGCACAGCCCCCTCCTGATCCCCCTGCCCTTCAGCACGGCCCCCTCCTGATCCCCCTGCCCTTCAGCACAGCCCCCTCCTGATCCCCCTGCCCTTCAACACAGCCCCTTCCTGATCCCCTGGCCCTTCAGCACGGCCCCCTCCTGATCCCCCTGCCCTTCAACACAGCCCCTTCCTGATCCCCTGGCCCTTCAGCACGGCCCCCTCCTGATCCCCCTGCCCTTCAACACGGCCCCCTCCTGATCCCCCTGCCCTTCAGCATGGCCCTGTTTGCTTCCCCTGCTGTGAAAAATGGCCAGGTCCTGAAATACAAAAATTCAGGTGGAAATCAGTCACTGGCTTTCCCCAGCCCCTGGGGATTTTTTGGAGAAAATCAGTAAATGAAGGGACTTGTTTATTAAGCAGCAGGATGCCGTGGTGCTGAGAGGGACCAGCATTCAAGCATGTCGATACGGGTTCTGGCTCACACCCCAAATATGGCCCAATGTCCTGCCTTGCCCTGCACGACAGAAGTGGGCTCTGGTAGCGAGAGCAGGGTACTTGGGCCTTAGGACTCCTGGGTTCTATTCCCAGCTCTGGGCAGAGACTGGTGAGTCTAGTGGTTAGAGCTGGGGTGCTGGGAGTCGGGACCTCCGGAGGGTACGTCTATGCAGCAGCTTGGAGTGTATGTTCAGGCAGCTGCCCTGCACCGCAGCATATACTGTAACATACATACCGCCACGTGTGGCACGCTGCCCTGAGCACGGCCACGTGTCTGTCTGCCCAGGCTGGGAGGCCCATGCCCAGCTGCCGGGGGTCACAGGCGGGGCCTTGGTGCCCTTCCCTGAATGTCTCTCTCCGGCACAAAATCAGGCCGACCTTCAGCAGGTGCCTAGTACCCGCTTCTCCAGGCCGGCGTGCTGGAAACACCAGATAGGAGCTCCGTCTCCTGCTGAGACAGCCAATCAAATCCACTTGAGGTGGCAGCTACTTAGCCATTGGACCCCACCCTGCCCAGAGCTGGGAATCCAGCCCAGCCCCGAGACCCCACTCGCCTCCCAGAGCAAGGGACACAACCCAGGAACCCTGACCCCCAGCTCCCTTACCCTCCCCCCAGCCTCTCCATGCCCGGCCCCTGGCCTGGATCCTCGCCTGTAGCTAGGGCTGAGTGAGCTCACCCGGCCACAGCAGGCCGGGCCCATAATTATCTGGAAACAGTCATTTCCTGAGGTGCCCACGAGTCCCTCATCAGGGCTGGCAAGGACATTTAAAGGGCCGGTGCACTCATTCTGCGGGGGACAGTGATAGAAGTGGTGTCAGAGACCAGCTCTACAGAGGAAAGCCAGCGAGTTGGAGAGCCGAGGGGAAATGCAGGGAGCTGCGGAGGAGCTGGGCACAGAGCACCCCAGAGCCTCTATGGCACTAGGGGGCGCTGTGCTGCAGGGAGCATGGTAGAGGCTCTGAGGGGGAAGATCTCTAGAGCTCTGCAAATCCACAGGTATCTGCTTTATATCCGCAGGAACCAGTTCCACTGTGGCCGCAAATTATTATTGCAGATGCGGATGCCAGTTTTGTATCTGCACAGGGCTCTAAGGAGCTCCACCCGAGCCAGCTGCAGTGCCCCTGTGTGGCACTAGGGGTTCTTTACCACAAATGCCATCGTTTCAAGTGACTACCCAAGTTTCCCAAAGCGTGCTCCTGAGAATCCGCGCAATAGGCCCAGGGGCTCCGTGAGAAAATATGAATGACACTTGTATGAGCCTGCTAGTTTGTTACTAATTTTCTTGTTTAGGGAAAAGAGAGTGTATAAGAAATAGCAAAATGCAGGACAATGTAGCACTTTAAAGACTAACAAGATGGTTTATTAGATGATGAGCTTTCGTGGGCCAGACCCACTTCCTCAGATCAAATAGTGGAAGAAAGTAGTCACAACCATATATACCAAAGGATACAATTTAAAAAAAATGAACAAATATGAAAAGGACAAATCACATTGCAGAACAGAAGGAGGATGCGGGGGGGTGGGAAGGGGGAGGAAGGAAGGTAAGTGTCTGTGAATTGCTGATATTAAAGGTAGGGAGAGTGGGATGTTTGTGAGTTAATGGTATTACAGGTGATAATTGGGGAAACTGTCTTGATAATGGGTGAGAAAGTTCAAAGACTTGTTAAGTCCTTGTTGGTAAGTGTCGAATTTTAACATGAATGACAGTTCAGAGGATTCCCTTTCAAGTGCAGATGTAAAAGGTCTTTGTAGCAGAATGCAGGTGGCTAAGTCATTTAGAGAGTGTCCTTTCTGGTTAAAGTGGCAAGAAACTGTTTTCTCTTTGTGATCTTGTCTAATATCTGTTTTGTGGGCATTAATCCTTTGGCGAAGTGTCTGAGATGTTTGTCCAATGTACATAGCAGACGGACACTTTCGGCACATGATAGCGTAGAATTCCAAAACACTGTCTGTCTACTTGGGTACCTAGTGAATTAAACATCATAGTATTTTAAGGGCTCCAACAAATTTTCAGGACCCCACGGGGCTGAAAAAGTTTGGGAAACCCTGCCAGGATTCTTCACTACACTCTTGTGCAGAGGCCTCAAACTCAATTTACCTTAGGGTTAGGGTCAGAGTGAGGTTAGTGCCAGTCCTCAAATCCTCCTAGAGGGCCAGCAGGCACACCCCTCTGGCAAGGCTCTGGGGAGGTTTGGGCATCTCTGTTCATCCCCCCTATGCATCTTCCGGCCCCGCCTGCTGCCCCCAGTGATTTAAAACCCTCTGGGGGCCCCAGTCACCAATCCCAGCAGCTTAGCAGGGCTAGAGTAGCTTCCAGCTGCTAGCTCCATGCGGCTGCTGGCATGTCCTCGTGGCCTGGGGCAGTGTGTGCAGAGCTATCCCATCCATCGGTGTCAGCTCTGAAACTATTAACTCATTTTGTGAAACTGACTAGATATCAGTGATGCCAACTCCCCGGATTTGATTCCAAGCCTCCTGATAATTGGGGTGGTTGTTTTTTCTGGAAAGCTCCAGACATTTTATTCAAATTAAGCCAGATCTAGGAAATTCACTGCCTGCTGCCTCATGCACCACTATCAACTGTGATTGCTCTGACTTAACAGATTATGCTTGTTTGTTGGTGCAGAATATTAGAAGAGAACCACAGCTTCCTCCTCCTCCTCCTTTTTTTAAGGGCGTCTTTAGGCCTCAGGATTTGTGAAGAAAAGCTAGAAAACGTGCCGCACGTTCAGCCAAAGACCCCAAAACACCTGATGCCAGACAAAAAGACCCCAAAGTGTATTTTGATCTGTGATTTCAAGAAGCCATTCTCTTTCCAGGGACGGGAGGGCTGATTCATGAGTTTTGAACTCTTGGGGTTAGCAATACAGTACATGCAAGCTGACCATGTCTCCCCCTCCGTCCTGAAGCCCAGACAGAGACCTGAAACTGAGTTCTCACCCTGACCCCCATGTCCTCACCCTGGGATGCTCTACCCCAGCAGACATCCATGCTCTCGTATGGGGACCTTGCCTGCCCCCCCACTAACATCCGCGTCCTCACACTGAGATCCCCCACCCGCACCAGGGGTAACCAAAAGTGAAACTCACTGGCTGCAGAAGCAGTTTGAGCGGCTTCCTGGCCAGCGCAGTTCACATCTCTGCAGAGGGAGCCGGTGCAGCTTCCTGGACTTAGCAGTGCCCTTTGCAGCTGGGACCATGGGGGCACTGGGGTCTGGGGGACTGCTGAGAGAGCATCCCCATGTGCCATTCACCGGCTCCTCCCTTGTGCTGCCAGCAGCCCACACGGGCCTGATTAAATAACTTTTTTCCAACCATGTCTCAGGCCAGATTGGGGAAATGATGGGGCCAGAGATGGTCCCCAGGCCGGGAGTTTGAGATCCCTGCTCTTGTGCAATGTTGGCACCACAGGGATGGCTGCATGTCAGCACCAGGTGAGGGATTCCTGTGTAAATCCCTCTGTGCCCCACCCCAGACATGATGGTATCTTGGCACTATGTGAGGAATCCCTGTATAAATTCTTCCATGCCCCACCCCAGAGGTGGCTGCATCTCAGTGCCTGAGCAGTCACAGGCTCTACAGGCCTTGGGTCCCCTGATATAGAGGGAGCTAGTGAGAGCCCAGATTTTCCTAATTCGGGTCATGATTTGGTGGAGGCTGTGCTGGTTGGCACGAGGGATGGGAGGTTACTGCTCCAAGCATCACCTGGGGGGAAAGAGGTCTCCCAGGCTCTCTGAGGGGTCCCAGTGCTGGGCGTCGAGTCCTCTCAGATGGGTCTGTTCCCCACCCTTGTGTCCCTGCTCCCCATTCACTCTCCCACCCCAGACACATCCTGCCTCAGAACCCCCCAGCAGTGTGGGGGGAAGAGACTGGAGTTTATGGGGTGGCTAAGAGGTGCATTATTAGGTAACCATGGGAGGGTGCTAGAACTTGGTTCATATGCACTTGGTTGTACACCTCCTCCTTGGGCACCCCAGATGCAGGCTGCGCTCTTCCCTTCCGCAGTGGCGCCCTGGGCTCTAGAGGCAGCAAGAGGGTTGTGATCTTGGGGAGGGAAGAAGTTAGTCTCTTCCTTCTGCCCATCTGCAGGGGTGGCTAGAAACAGAGTCATGAGCCCAAAGGCAGTTTGAGGCCACTGGGGCTTCAAACTGGTCCAGTCACCCTGACCCTTTCAGGAGCCGCTGGGGCCTGGATTCCCGGAACTATTGGCTAGTCCCTTCCTGTAAAAAACCTCTTATTCCCCCTCCACCCGAGGGGGAGGGACCCCTCCCTTGTCACACACAGGTGGGAGAGGGCTGTGGTTGACAGAGGTCACCCCAGGGTACTGGCCGAGAGGGAAGACAATGCTGCGAAGAGAGGAAGGGGGTCAGAGACCAGAGGAAGGAGCCATAGATGGGTAGATCGAGGCGTGTTCAGAGGGGTGCCTGGATGCTCAGGGAGCTCTCAGTAAAATCCAGAGACAGACGTTCACAGCTCCCCCGTCCCATGTTTCACCCTCGTTGAGGAGCTGCTTGTGCCATCCAATACAAAGGACTCTGTTGGGAACCCCACAAGGGGGCGCCAAACCCACATGGTCACTGGCCTTATTTATCCCAAAGCATCTGGTGTCCTGGCTTTGCTGGGGCAGGCCTGTTCACACCACGTCCCAGCGCCCTTGGAGGGGGACTCGGTGTCCCAGCCTGCCATTTCACCCAGCAGGCGAGAACGTCGCTCACCCCAGACACTGAACGATCAAATAAGCTTCAGGAACGAATAAAAAGCTTCAGGGGGCAGCCGAGTTAGTCTGTAACTGGAAAAACGTAAAACACAACGAATAGTCTAGCAGCACCTAAAAGACTAACAAAACATGTAGCTGGCTGTGCCCACGAAAGCTCACAATCCCATCTGACCACTAGGCCTCACTCCCTTCCCAGAACTAGGATCCAGTCGCAGACTCTGGTACATAGATACTGTGCAGGGCAGGGGGCTGTGCCCTATTCTGTAGGGTGGGTCAGCACCCAATGCACCCCTGTCTGTCCTGACCTATCAATGTGCTTCACAGCCACTCCCAGCACAGTAGGGTCCTGGTGCCAGAGATGGCACTACACCTTCGCTCATTTACTCGCAGCAGTTCAAGGTAGAAAATAGAGACAAATGTTCAGGTTCAGGGTTGCTGAGGGAGGGAGGGAAGGGGAAAAAACATTCTCAACACCCCCCCCCCCCCCAAAAAAAAAGACAATTTCTGTGAGCAGTTTCTAGGGGAAAAGGACATTTCGCTCTGGCTATTTCACTAATAACATTCCTGAGAGATCGGTTACAAAATGCTGGAGTCAAGCTGTCTTGCTGCCTGGAATTGCTCAGGGTTTGCTAGGCCAGCCCAGCCCAGGCAAAAGAGCACTCACTATGATTTATTCAGTCTATTACGGTAACACCAAGACATCCGAAATCGTGATCCAGGCCCCCAGAGTGCTAACTGCTGTATATTGATTGTTAGGTATATTACGGTAGCACCTAGGCATGGCCCAGGATCCTTCAATACTAGCTGCTGTACATTATTAGGTGTATTACGGTAATGTCTAGGCGCCCCAGTCGCGGCCCAGGCCCCTGCAGTGCTGGCTGCTGTACAAACTGCCAGGCCCTGCCCTGCCCAAACAGTGGCCAATCTGGGTGTAAGACAGGAGGCCCCAGGAGGTGACAGATGGGGGAACACAAGGCAGTGTGAATCTGAACTCAGAGTTTCACAACTGGCTTATTCAGACACTAGGGACTGGCTACAATCTTCTCCCCTTGGGACATTTGTACACCCTAAACCCCAGCTCCCGCAGGGCGCTTGAATCGAGCTGAGAAAGGCAGAACACAAGCCAGCAGCTGGAAATTGCAGCCAGCCCAGTTCTGTTGGCAATAAGTCCCAAATGTACGACAGAGCGGGCAACTGAGCACTGGCTCTAATGCCCAAGGGATGGGGGGATTCACCATGGCTGTGTCTAGACTGGCCAGTTTTTCCGGAAAATCAGCCGCTTTTCTGGAAAAACTTGCCAGCTGTCTACACTGGCCGCTTGAATTTCCGCAAAAGCACTGACTTCCTACTGTAAGAAATCAGTGCTTCTTGTGGAAATACTATGCTGCTCCCATTCGGGCAAAAGGGCCAGTGTAGACAGCTCAGATTTGTTTTCCGCAAAAAAGCCCCAATCGCGAAAATGGCCATCGGGGCTTTTTTGCGCAAAAGCGCATCTAGATTGGTCACGGACGCTTTTCCGCAAAAAGTGCTTTTGTGAAAAATCGTCCTGCCAATCTAGATGCTCTGTTCCGAAAATGCTTTTAACGGAAAACTTTTCCGTTAAAAGCATTTCTGGAAAATCATGCCAGTCTAGACACAGCCCATCTGTAAATCCAGACTGGCTGCTGTTTTGGAAGACGTGTTGGCCGAAGACGAATGATCGGTTCAGTTCGGGGGAGCCAGCCTGGGTGACATGCGGTACGGATCGTACGGTAGGGCAGACGGTCGAATGCCCCACACAGGCCTGGAGAGCTGCAAATGTGTAAAACCGGGATGGAGGCAGCATCTGGGAGCAGCGACACCTGCGCACAGTGAGTGGAGGTCGGGGGGGAAGGGAGCTCTTGCCTTTTGCATCCGTATTTCCCACCCCTAAAAATAGCTCAGCAATGTCCCACTTTCAGATGTAGAAATTCACCTGGGGATCTGACACCCCTTCCTCTGAAATGCAGCCAGCTCTGGGGTGATTAAAACTGCAGCATGGATTCCCAGCGCCTCCCAGCCCCATCTTGCTCCCTGCAGCATGCCGTCCCCTAGCACTGCACTGGGATAGTGAGGCCTGCACTGAGCGCCCCCTGCTGAGCCCCCCTGTGCCGTACAGCACCTCCTAGCACTGGGCCAGCACTCACCGTCACGGGAGAGCGCCCCCTGCTGAGCCCCCCTGTGCCGTACAGCACCTCCTAGCACTGGGCCAGCACTCACCGTCACGGGAGAGCGCCCCCTGCTGAGCCCCCTGTGCCGTACAGCACCTCCTAGCACTGGGCCAGCACTCACCGTCACGGGAGAGCGCCCCCTGCTGAGCCCCCTGTGCCGTACAGCACCTCCTAGCACTGGGCCAGCACTCACCGCCACGGGAGAGCGCCCCCTGCTGAGCCCCCTGTGCCGTACAGCACCTCCTAGCACTGGGCCAGCACTCACCGTCACGGGAGAGCGCCCCCTGCTGAGCCCCCTGTGCCGTACAGCACCTCCTAGCACTGGGCCAGCACTCACCGTCACGGGAGAGCGCCCCCTGCTGAGCCCCCTTTGCCGTACAGCACCTCCTAGCACTGGGCCAGCACTCACCGCCAGGGGAGAGCGCCCCCTGCTGAGCCCCCTTTCTTCCAGAGCACCCATTGCCTCATCCTAGCACTATCCCAGAGAAGCTCATGGGAGGCTAGCAGGAATCCCTGCCAACTGGGGAAGGGCCAGGCCTGGACCCCAGAGTCCCCTGCAAACCCTGCTGGCACCCTCCTGAGAGCCAGAGCCCTGAGGCCCTCATCTCTTCAGGGGCTCTCAGCACCTAGACTGCAGCAGCAGCAGCCCCTAGGGTGTTCTATGCCTAACCACACCTTAGCCCTAATTTCTGTGGCTGCTGCACAGCCAAGTTGGACCATTGGGAGGGTCAGGAGTCAGGGGAAGGGGTCCGGGGCCTTTCCCCTCTAGCAGCTGCTGGCTGAGGCCCAGGCCAGGCCGGGGGATTGGCCGGCTTGGGTTTGGTGCACGTGACATAGGGTGTTTCCCCTCGGGGGGTGACGGGCTCCAGTCTGGCCCCCAGCAAGGACAGGTGGGGAGCCACAGGCAGCTCGCCGGGGGGGGGGCACAAAACTGTCCAATTGCCCCCTCACACCACAGACTGGGAGGCTTCGTCCCCCTTTCCCCTTCTCCTTGCCTCTTACTGGGGGGCTGTCCTCCCCCTCCTCCCCCTGCTTCATACTGGGGGGGCTGTCCTCCCCCTCCTCCCCCTGCTTCATACTGGGGGGGCTGTCCTCCCCTTCCTCTCCCCCGCTTCATACTGGGGGGGCTGTCCTCCCCTTCCTCTCCCCCGCTTCATACTGGGGGGGCTGTCCTCCCCCTCCTCCCCCCTGCCTCATACTGGGGGGCTGTCCTACCCCTCCTCCCCCTGCTTCATACTGGGGGGGCTGTCCTCCCCTTCCTCTCCCCCGCTTCATACTGGGGGGCTGTCCGCCCCTTCCTCTCCCCCGCTTCATACTGGGGGGCTGTCCTCCCCCTCCTCCCCCCCGCTTCATACTGGGGGGCTGTCCTCCCCCTCCTCTCCCCCGCTTCATACTGGGGGGGCTGTCCTCCCCCTCCTCCCCCCCGCTTCATACTGGGGGGCTGTCCTCCCCCTCCTCCCCCCTGATTCATACTGGGGGGGCTGTCCTCCCCTTCCTCTCCCCCGCTTCATACTGGGGGGGCTGTCCTCCCCCTCCTCCCCCCTGCCTCATACTGGGGGGCTGTCCTCCCCCTCCTCCCCCCTGCTTCATACTGGGGGGGCTGTCCTCCCCCTCCTCTCCCCCGCTTCATACTGGGAGGGCTGTCCTCCCCCTCCTCCCCCCCGCTTCATACTGGGGGGCTGTCCTCCCCCTCCTCTCCCCCGCTTCATACTGGGGGGGCTGTCCTCCCCTTCCTCTCCCCCGCTTCATACTGGGGGGGCTGTCCTCCCCCTCCTCCCCCCTGCCTCATACTGGGGGGCTCTCCTCCCCCTCCTCCCCCCCGCTTCATACTGGGGGGCTGTCCTCCCCCTCCTCTCCCCCGCTTCATACTGGGGGGGCTGTCCTCCCCTTCCTCTCCCCCGCTTCATACTGGGGGGGCTGTCCTCCCCCTCCTCCCCCCTGCCTCATACTGGGGGGCTGTCCTCCCCCTCCTCTCCCCCGCTTCATACTAGGGGGCTGTCCTCCCCCTCCTCTCCCCCGCTTCATACTGGGGGGGCTGTCCTCCCCTTCCTCTCCCCCGCTTCATACTAGGGGGCTGTCCTCCCCCTCCTCCCCCCCGCTTCATACTGGGGGGCTGTCCTCCCCCTCCTCCCCCCTGATTCATACTGGGGGGCTGTCCTCCCCCTCCTCCCCCCTGATTCATACTGGGGGGGCTGTCCTCCCCCTCTCCTCCTGCCTCATACTGGGGGGCTGTCCTCCCGTCCTGCCCCCACCCCCTGCCTCATACTGAGGAGTCTTTCCTCCTCCTTCTCCCCTGCTTCATATTAGAGGGCCTATCCTCCCCTCCTCCCCCACTCCCTGCACTTCATACTGGGGGGGGGGGGCTGTTCTCCCCTCCTCCCCCACCCCCTGCACTTCATACTGGGAGTGCTGTACCTCCCCCTCCTTCCCTGCAGAGTCTCCCACCATCCCCACACTGAGAAGGGCTCTCTCATCTCTCTCTACCCTCAGCCTGCCAGAAGCTTGCGCGCTACACTATGGGGGGGGGGGGGCTGCCTTTCTCTGGCCAAAGGATGGGCTTTCCAAGAGGCAGTATTGCTAGTGGGTTAGAGCTGGGCCTGGGAGTCTGGACTCCTGGGCTCTGTCCTCTCCTGGGGGGCTGCTGTGCCCCCGGCTGATTCTCCCTGGTGTTATTAATAGGCGCTGTGTTTGTCGGGGCTGTTGGTGCAGGTGGGATCCGATGTCGGCCAGGGAGGGAAATCTGAGCTGGTAACAGGAGCCGAGCACAGGGCTTGCAGCGAGCCCCGAACATAAACACTGCAGCCGGGGGCGTTATTTATAATGGGCGGAGTTGGAACACTAGGAGCATGCAGGGGGCTGCCCCCAAACTCTGCTACCGACCCATAATCCCGACTCTCAGCCCCCTGCTATCCTGGTCTGCGCCCCCCAAACTCTGCTAGTGCCCCATAATCCCGACTCTCAGCCCCCTGCTATCCTGGTGGCCCTGTGCCCCCCAAACTCTGCTAGTGCCCCTCAATCCTGACTCTCAGCCCCCTGCTATCCTGGTCTGCGCCCCCCAAACTCTGCTAGTGCCCCATAATCCCGACTCTCAGCCCCCTGCTATCCTGGTCTGTGCCCCCCAAACTCTGCTAGTGCCCCTCAATCCTGACTCTCAGCCCCCTGCTATCCTGGTCTGCGCCCCCCAAACTCTGCTAGTGCCCCATAATCCCGACTCTCAGCCCCCTGCTATCCTGGTCTGTGCCCCCCAAACTCTGCTAGTGCCCCTGAGTCCAAACCTGCAGCCCTCCACTACCCCAGCCATGCCCCCCAGCTCCATCGGTGCCCTTCAGTCCCAGCCTGCAGCTCCCTGCTGTCCCTCATGGGGGGTGCTGCTTGCTCACACCCTATGGCAGAGGTACGCAGGGGGAAGGAGGGGGAGCACACAGGACTCTTTGTCCAGCCAGGACCAGAGGAAGCTGCCTGAGGCTTCTACAAACATCTCTGGAATCCCCGCTGGGCCAGGCCACTCCAGCTGGGGGTGGGGGGGGGGGGGTGTCTCTTCACTTCTCCTGGGCAGAACCCAGGGAAAGCCATCCCAGGGCCGTGTGAGCCCCCTCCCCCTGCCCACGGCTGAGAGTTAGGATCCCTCGCCTTCCTCTCGAGGTCCACAGCTGATCCCATCTGCTGGGCAAAAAGAAGGGCAGCCCCCCTTTTGTGGCTGAGCCACCCCCTCAATACTGGGGGCCTCGGACAGCTAAAGCTTCTCTCTAGGGTTAGTAACACTGACAGGGGCTGAAACCCTGATTCCCCCACCCGTCAGCTCTAACCACTAGAGCCTACTCCCTCTCCTAACTTGGGAGTCTGTGACTCCTCACCCGGCTGCTCTAACCTGCCGGGGTTAGAGCGGCAAATACTGGGGGCATTTACAACCCCATGGAAAGTTGTGGGGTATTTTCATCTCCCCACCTAGCCCCCACCAGGGAGCCCCCACACCCTGCTCTGTGGGAGCATTTACATGGCCAGTTCCCCCTGTGGCCAGACGGGCTGCCTGGTTCCAGTGTTGCCGCACCAGCCTCCAGAGAGTCACTGGCTGGGTCAGGCTGCACCGCAGAGTGTGTGTGTAGGGGAGGAGGTGACACAGGTGGCCAGGGCAGACCAGTCCCTGCAGGCTGGGAGGGAGGGGAGATTCTGGGTGCACATTGTGGGGGTGGAAGATGGTTCAGCGGCCTGAGCTGCGGGTTTAACATGCCCAGACTAGCTGGAACCGGCAGCCTCCCCATCACGTGCCACCAGCTGTGCCCAGCTCATCCCATGGCATGGAGCAGAATTCCCTGGCCAGCGCTGACCCGACCCACCGGGACAGGTTCCAGGGAGTTGGCTGAGGGGGGATCATTCCAACAGGGCAGCCCTGCTCCCAGCTTGGGGTGCAGGGAATAGGCACCAGCAGTTCCCATCAGTCAGTTTTGCACAGCAGGGGGCTATTTGGAAGGCTCCCCGAGAGTCCCTGCCCCAGTTCCCCAGGGGTCCTATGGGACTGGATGGCTCCCAGGTGCCCACATGGATCTATGGGCCCAGCCAGCCCCATAGCTGCCCCTCCCAGACCCACTTAGATGGGACCCATGTGCTCATTTAACTCAGTCGTCTCACCCCCCCCTGCCTTCTCAGCAACTCTGTGGGCCATTCCCCCCGTGAGCAAGACTGGCCCCATCCATACCCCTCCCGCCCCCATTGAGATGCAGGCTGAGCTGGAGATGGGCCCAATCCCTGTGGGGCTACCCGGCTGCATGGGCCCATGGGGCTGCTCAATGGGGGCTTAATGGGTTCATCTCTCCAGGAGTCACTCTTGGGCGCTGAGCCCGCTGGGATGCAGAGTCCTGCCCCCTTGGCTGCCATCCAGCCTGGAGGCATTTGGCTCAGTCTGCCCCTTCCAGCCTGGATCACCCAGCTCCCATTCAAATGTGGGAATTAGTCGTCCCCCACAGGTGCTGCTGCTGGTGCTTCCCTCCCCCTCCTCCCCACCCAGCTGCACCCACTTCCCTTCCCCCACTGCCTTCTGCCTCCCGTAAGTGGGTGCAGTGCTTCCCCCAACTCAGAGAGCTGTGGGTGCAGCCCTGTGGAGGGATTAGGGGGAGAGGAGCAGGGATGGGGATGCCCAGAGGGGGTGGGGAGAGGAGCAGGGATGGGGATGCCCAGAGGAGTGGGGGAGAGGAGCAGGGGTGGGGAAGCCCAGAGGGGGTGGGGAGAGGGGCAGGGGTGGGGATGCCCAGAGGGGGTGGGGAGAGGGGCAGGGGTGGGGATGTCCAGGGGGTGGGGGAGAGGAGCAGGGGTGGGGATACCCAGAGGGTGGGGGAGAGGAGCAGGGGTGGGGAAGCCCAGAGGGGTGGGGATGCCCAGAGGGGGCAGGGGAGAGGAGCAGGGGTGGGGATGCCCAGGAGGTGGGGGAGAGGAGCAGGGGGTGGGGGTGCCCAGAGGAGGCAGGGGAGAGGAGCAGGGGTGGGGATACCCAGAGGGTGGGGGAGAGGAGCAGGGGTGGGGAAGCCCAGAGGGGTGGGGATGCCCAGAGGGGGCAGGAGAGAGGAGCAGGGGTGGGGATGCCCAGGAGGTGGGGGAGAGGAGCAGGGGTGGGGATACCCAGAGGGTGGGGGAGAGGAGCAGGGGTGGGGAAGCCCAGAGGGGTGGGGATGCCCAGAGGGGGCAGGGGAGAGGAGCAGGGGTGGGGATGCCCAGGAGGTGGGGGAGAGGAGCAGGGGGTGGGGGTGCCCAGAGGAGGCAGGGGAGAGGAGCAGGGGTGGGGATACCCAGAGGGTGGGGGAGAGGAGCAGGGGTGGGGAAGCCCAGAGGGGTGGGGATGCCCAGAGGGGGCAGAGGAGAGGAGCAGGGGTGGGGATGCCCAGGAGGTGGGGGAGAGGAGCAGGGGTGGGGGTGCCCAGAGGAGGCAGGGGAGAGGAGCAGGGGTGGGGATGCCCAGGGGGTGGGGGAGAGGAGCAGGGGTGGGGGTGCCCAGAGGGGGTGGGGAGAGAGGCAGGGGTGGGGATGCCCAGGGGATGGGGGAGAGGAGCAGGGGTGGGGAAGCCCAGACGGGTGAGGGTACCCAGAGGGGGTGGGGAGAGGGGCAGGGGTGGGGATGCCCAGAGGGGGTGGGGAGAGGAGCAGGGTGGGGGTGCCCAGAGGGGGTGGGGAGAGGAGCAGGGGTGGGGATGCCCAGAGGGGTGGGGAAGCCCAGAGGGGGTGGGGAGAGGAGCAGGGGTGGGGGTGCCCAGAGGGGGTGGGGAGAGGAGCAGGGTGGGGGTGCCCAGAGGGGGTGGGGAGAGGAGAGGGTTGTGGGTACCTCAGAAGGGGTAGGGGGACCCAGGTAGTGCTGGGGCTGGGAAGATCCCCAGGATATTTCTCTTTCCTGGAGCTCAATGCTCCCTTGTCAGGCCCTTTCCATCACCCTGCTGTGTCCCCTCCCCCCACCGCTCCCCCTCCTTTTGGGGTGCTGCGTTTTTAACTCCAGTCCCACTTGTCTCTCCTGGGCCGACAGGGGCAGTGGTGGGAAGATTCCTGGCCCCGGACTGGGGCAGGGGCTCAGGGCACAGGGGTGCCTGTAGAGGATCTTCAGCTCCAGGGAGCAGAGTATGGCAAGAGCCTGGCTCCAGCACCTCAGACCTCCCAAGAATGCGGCGCTCCGCCCTCCCCCATCTCTGTCTCCTATAGGCCCAGGGCTTTGGGGGGCAGAGACTGGGAGTCAGGACTCCTGGGTTCTAGCCCTGACTGTGGGGCTGCTGCCCCCTCTGGAGCTGGCAGGTGGGTGGGGGTAGAATGGTGGAATTCTGTCCTGTCCAGGATACTGCCTCCTCCCCCCCCAGGCCAAGGGGGACGGCTTGGGGACTCAGTGCCTGAGGAGGGGGTTGCAATAGAGTTCAGTGGATTCCCCACAAGGACCATTCTGACTGGGGGGGGGGGGGATTGAACAGTGGGGGTGAGGGGCTCCTGCTCGAAGGGGAGTGAGCTGTAGTGGTTAGAGCAGAGGGCAACTGAGTCATGTTATCCTCATCATTGTGGGAACGAGGAAATGGAACAGTGGAAAAATAAGAGTTGGGATTTCCCCAGCCTGCCCTGCCCCTCACCCCCACTCCATCCTGCTATAAACCTCCTCTCCATCCATACCGTCCATATTCCCAACTCCTCTGCCCCCCAGTAGGCCCTGGAGCGATGGCTGAGCCCAGCCCCTCCCCCCATGTGGGAACTTCACCCCTGTGTCCCAGGGCACAGCAGTGTGGGGTGGGGCAGAGGGCACTGTGGGTATGTTTGAGAGACAGTAGAGACCCCTTGGGTCACCACACCCAAGGGAACGTGGCTGGCGCATCACTCTGCTCTGGCTCTTTCCACCTGCCCTCAGGGCCCCCCAGGCAGCTGAAGGGATCCGCCCCAGAACAGACACAAAGCATAAAGCACCCCCTGCCATAGCTCAGGTGCATGGATGAATCCCAGCTAAGACATCTGGGCCAGGATTTGCTGGTCACCAGTCCACATGGGGCCTACACAGAGGCCCATGGCTGGAAGAGCCATTGAGCAAAAGAATCTCGTCAGCATCACATAGAAAACATGGACTGGGATCCTGGACTGGAATCTCGGAGCAGCCTTCTCCTCCTCCTCCCAGAATGAGTTGAACCTGGCCTGGATTTCTGGACCTCTGGACTGAACTCAGGTGTGAGCCATTCCTTTTCAGCTCTGGAAAGATCCTTCAGCACAGAGGGGCCCCGGCTCCAGGCTGTCCAGCAAGGGTCAGATTCTGAGAGGGCTGTAGGCTAGACCAGGGCAGGGGCTGGAGATCATCAGAATCTCCAGACTGAGCCAATCGCAGAGCAAGAAAAAATGTGTGGACTCCAACCGTGGAAGAGGGGGCAGCGGGCTGCCAGGCATGGAGACTGGCTCCAAGGGAAGATGAACAGTATAAAACACGAGACACAGAGACAGGGGAGCTGGCTAGAGGGAGGGAGGGATAGATTGGTAGAGAGAGATCTGAACAGAGAGATAAAGTCATAGATGTGATGCCGAGAAGGGGCCATTTGACCCCCTTGCCTGACCTCCTGCAAAATCCACTCCACGGGATTCACCTAGTTCCCCTGTACTGAGCCCAGAAACTTGGGTTTGCCAAAAGACTTCATCCACAAAGGCAGCCAGCCTGGATGCAAAGAGATCGCAAATCTACCACTTCTCCTGGGAGTTGGTTGCAAGGGTCAGTTGCCTCCCTGGGAAATAGCTGGGCCTTATTTCTAGTTGGAATATGTCTGGCACCAGCTTCCAGCCATTCAGGCTTTTTCTCTGCTAGACTAACGAGCAATGTGGGCCCTGGGATTTTCTCCCACTGTGATCAAGTTGATGGAGGACTTTGGATAGCGAGAGAGAGCAGGGGTGGGCAAGGAAACAGTGGTGGTTCACCAGGTGGGCTGCTGCTGCTGTATTTACCAGCATCTTGGCAGTATGGGCGATTGCAGCCAATGAACGGCAATCCGCAGCCAATGATCCCCCCATACCTGCAGGACCACAGGTAAATACAGAGGTGGGGGGGTTAACCCTGGCACACTGGATCCCACCTGTGGGCCGGTATTTGCCCACCCCTGGGATAGAGGAATGGAGATACAAGGATGGGTCAATTGGAAACAAAGGAGTTCAGAGGGAAGGATAAATAGGAGTGTGGAGGAGTGGACAGATGGACAGAGAGGTGTGGGTCTGGGAACAGACAGAGGGGAAGAGGTGAATGGATGAAGGGGTAGTTAGTGTATGGTAGAGGGAGTTAGCTGTGGAGCATGATGGCTGAGTAGGTAGGTAAAGGATTGGGACTGAGGGATAAATAGAGTGGATGGACAGAGGGATGAGGGGGTGGAGGCGTAGGTGGAGGTGTGTGGGTGGATATGGATGGAGAGGGGTGGATGGACAGAGGGGTGTGGGTGGATAGAGGGGAAGGTGGAGAGTGTGGATGGATGGATAGATGGATGGAGACAGAGAGGAGTGGGTGGATGAACAGAGGGATATGGGAGGATGAATAAAGAGGTGTGGGAGGATGTGTCATGGCTCCTTCCCCACTCTGGCATGATAAATGCAGAAGTGGGGGCCAGCAAGTGTACCCCAAAGCCTTATCTACCAGGCTTTGGTATAAAACTTCCCCCAAAATCTTAAAAACCTAGATCTTGGGAATAAAACTTCCACTGCCACCACCCAAATATTGATAAAGAAATCAGGGGAAAGATCATTTGGGAAATCTCACCCCTAAAATAAAAATCAGGGCACACAAGTAACCAATGCCAGGCTAATACAAAGAAAAGAAAGAACTTTTATTATTACAACAATATTCCTGTTGCCAGCATAATGACTAGATAGGAAGGTAACAAAATATACTCATGAAACTCCATGGGCCTAGAACTTACAAAGAAAAGCCAAAACATCTTTTAAGCAGTGCCAGATCTCAGATCCCATACCCAACCCTTAAAACAATAAAGCCTAAGGAAACTACCTAAACTTTACCCTACTTACAGAAAATGAAGAATGGTGTCTTGGAGAGAGAAAGACATGCTTGTCCCTCTCTGTAGCTGCGGAGAACATCCGGATAGACAAAAGGGAGAAAGGAAAAAACCCAAATTCCTTTGTCCCAGTTTGAAAGTCCCACCTACATTCCTACTGGTCACTCCACCTGGCTAGGTGTAGTTAACCCCTTAATCCCCAGGCTGCTGGCTAACCCTCATAATCATGACAGGATGTGACACTACATCTCAAAGTAGCACCCTGGAACCCCCATACCCAACCAGACATATCATTAGGGTAGGCTTCATACTACGCATGACACCCATATGAGATACAGAAAAGATCACGCTCTGATGAGATCCAGGTCTGTCAAAATACGTCTCTCGTCAGTGTGCACCATGTTGGGAGATTTGGCTGGAGGGCTGTTGCAGAAATATGCTGTGTGGTTGCTAGTGATATGCAAAGAAGGGGAACCACTCCCAGGAGGGTGTTCAGGGACCATTAATCAGCAGGGGCGTTGAAATCAAGGGATTTACAATTCAATGATAGTTGCTCAAGACCACCCGAGGGGGATTGCTCAACCCTGTGGCTCAGCAAAGCCCACCAGGACATGCCTGGGCTTGTATTTACCAGGCACATGGCCTGAGAGGTAAACTAAGGGACTGTGGTATCAAGTATCATGCCTTGGCTTTTCTCCTCTGCCAAAGTCAAAGACTTCAACGAAGAGGGCTAGTCCTGGGCTTACGGGAGAGTTCTGTGTATTATGCTCTGTAACTTCCAAAGGGAGGAAGAAAACGGTTCATCTAAACGCTGCCTAATGTAACAGGGGTTAAGATCAATGCAGACTGCACACTTACCTTTTATTGTCTTGGCTAACTATCTCTGACTTTTTGTGCCCACCAGTTGTAATAATTTGGCATCTCTCTTTCCCCAGTTTAATACGTCTGTTTTGTGGTTTACTTAAATAGTGTATTTTGGTTGAAGTGCTTGAGGAATCTCAGGTCAGTTTACAAAGGCTGGGGCATCATGTTTTCTCCACATTGAGGGAGGGGTGGACTGGGTAGTACTGTTACACTGGTCCTGCACAGCTCTCCAGGGCTGGGGGAGGCCCCACATCACACACCTGCCCAAAGATCCAGGACTTAGGACACTCTGCGGCTGGAAGCATTTGGGCAGCCTGGGGAAGGGCTCTGGGTTTTGGCAAGAGGAGGGGATGGGAGTGGGGTTCAGGCAGAAGGGGTGGGCCAGGCAAGGGTTCACTCACTGCCCACAGCTAGAGAGCTGGGAGAAATCAGCCGGTTTCTTTCCCTGTGTAATGTGTGAGTGGTTCTGGAATAGTCATGCGGCCTAGCTGGGGGTTGGGATCCACATGCTGTCACGCTGAGTGGTAACAGCCCCAGGAGGAGTTTTCTACTGGTCACTAGCAAAGCTCTGAGACAGCCCAGGCTGGAAAGTTAAGAGGGCACAGCAGTGCCCCAGCTCCGGGACCCCATCGCAGTGGATGGAGGAGTTAGAATAGAGGGCTAGGCAGAGCGAGGTGCGTGGGTGGATGGATGGACAGAAGGTAAGTAGAGGGGTGTGGACGGGTGAATGGATGGAGAAGTGTGGGTGGATGGAGGGATGGCTAGAGGAGGGTAGATGGGTGCATAGACGGGGTGCGGGTGGACAGAGGGGTAGCTGAAAGTGGATGGATAGAGGGGTGTGACTGAATAGAAGGTAAGTAGGGGGTGTGGATGGGTGGAGAGGTGTAGGTGGATGGAGGGATGATAGAGAAGGGTGGGCGGGCAGGCGGATGGAGGGGCAGGTTATGGGGTGTGGACGAGCAGACGGATAGAGGGCTGTGGATAGAGAGGTGGAAGGGGCTGTGGCTGGATGGATGGAGGGTGGGGGTCATGGGAGGTAGGAGGAGGGAGGGGTTGGTCCAGGCACACAGCAACGTGGGGCACAGCCATGCAGGAGATCAGGAGTGGGGGCTCGTTTCTATCACCTGCGCTGGCCTTCCCTCCCCCCACCCCGCAGGAGCCTGGCTCCCCCAGAACATCCAGGGCGAGCAGACCCTTCCTGGCCCACCCAGCTGGGAGTGAGTAATGCCCAGCCCCTCTTGCCTGCTGCTGGAGGGACTGAGTCATGGAGCCATCAGCTTTTGCTCATAGGGCTGGGCGGATACAGACTTGAGTGCGCCCACCCCCACCCTGCCACTCCTGAGCTGTCTGGAGCAGAAGGGAAGACTTATGTTGTGACCTCAACTGCCTCCAGAGCCACGGGAGAGGAAGCCTCTGTACATTGGGGGGGGGGCACTAGCCCCGAGTCACCCCCCATCCATCTTTAGCTCCCCCCCCCGCCTCTCCTTGGCTAATACACAGGGAGGCCTGGCCAGGGTAGTTGTGTCTCCAATGTACATTACACCAAGGGGGAGAAATCAGGTCAGTGAAGGACGTGCCAGCTGGCAGAGAGCTCAGGGCACACAGGCCAGCAGCACGCGGGGTCCTTTCTGCTTGAGCCTCTTGAGCGGGAATGTGCAGGGGGCTGGAGAGGGGCACCATGCGTAGTGGGGATGGGGAGTGTCTGAGTGAGGTCACCTGAGTTATCTCCCCAGCTCTGAGAGGGCGGTGGGGTCTAGTGGGTAGAGCTGGAGCCACTGGGAGTTAGGAGTTCTGTATTCTGGCTCTGGGCAGGGCATGAGCGCTAGGCCTTCTGGGGCCTGTTCCCAGCTCCAGGGACTGTCATTAAGAGCTGGGGACGTGGAGCTGCATTTGTACCAGCACACTTGTCCCATGGTGCCCAGGCCCCGCACTACAGTTGGCAGCAGGGTCTTCTGGTCAAAGCATTGCATTGTGGGATAGATTTGGGCAGGCCAGCTAGAGCCAAATCAGCTGCCACCCTCACTGGGAAGCAACTTATCACCTGCACCCTGACAGGCTGGGAACGGGCCAGCTATTGCCACTCTGGCTGGCCCCCCGGCTGCTCTGGCAGCATAAAGTGAATGTGAATCTCCCCTCTCCCCGGTCCTTCTGGCTGGCATAAGGGCTTGTCACCCACCCTGCTCCCAGCATAGACACGGGGTGGATCAGAGGCAGTGCTGGAGCACGCGGAGCAGTGGCTCTTCTCTGAGTCCCTAAGCGGCGCAGCGTGGGTTGGAGCAGCCACAAGGCAGCTCTCACTTACACACAGCTGATGAGTTCTGTGCAGCGCCACATGTGCCATTTTATGCAAATGATCCTCTGAGCTAATCTGCATGTCCTCAAGTCATCTGCAGGAGCTAATACTCCTGGGGCTACGTCTACACTGCAGGCTTCTTGTGCAAGAACTGTTTTGTGCAAGAGTTCTTGTGCAAAAGGTCTTCCACAAGAGCGCGTCCACACTGCCATGTGCTTTTGTGCGAGAGCATCCATGGCAGTATGGACGCTCTCTTGCGCAAGAAAGCTCTGATGGCCATTTTAGCCATAGGGCTTTCTTGCATAAGAAACCCCTGTTGCCTGTCTACACTGCCTTCTTGTGGAAGAGCTCTTGCACAAGAGGGCTTATTCCTAGTGGGGAGAGGAATAACTCTTGTGCAAGAAGCCCTGCTTTCTGACGCTTTACTGTACATTTACTTGCGCAAGAACGTGCATGTAGTGTAGACGCTCAGCAAGTTTTTGCGCACAAACAGATGTTCTTGCACAAAAAGCCTGCAGTATAGACATAGCCCTGGAGTGGAGGGCAGCTATACAAGGCTGGGGCAGGGAGAGAGGGTCCTGGCTCCACCGCGGCATCTACTGGCTGACAGAAGAGAGAGCAGCTGAGCCAATGTGTGTGAGATTCAGGTGGAGCCGGCAGGTGTGATGGGGGCACGTGTCACACAGGGAGGCCAGGCAGGGTGGGTTTAAAGCCACCCAGTAAGGGGCCCTTGGTATACAGGGCCTGCAAACCCCTATCTGCAGCTTGCGGGGGGGGGGGGAGGAGGAGTCTGATTTCCAATGGGAGCTCAGAGGTGCCAAATGTCAGGTCCCTTCACAGCTAATGCAGTGTCTGTTAGCTTGCTAGCACCTGGCCCCAGTCCCAGCCCAGGTCCGCACCAGTGCCTGCATGGGGCTGCTGGGATATTAGCAATGCCCTCCCCTCACACCTTTTGGATGAAAAACAGATCAAGGTGAAAGCCCGGCCCAGACCCACTAACCAAAGAAGCCACTGCAGGAAATAACAGGCAGGAATGTTGAACTATAAATCGTTCCACCAGCAGATCAGAGCGATGAAGCTAGCGCGGGGGGGGGGGGGGGGGGGGGGGAGGGGGAGTCCCTGCTGTGGGTTATTTCCCTCTCCGGATGCTCCCTTTATACACTGGGGATTTATCTAGCTGGAAGGAACAGAGTGTTATTTAGCTACCTTTGGAATGAGCCAGGCAGCCGCTGATTAATTCTCCTAGCCTAGGAGTAGAGTACAACCAGCCAACCCTTGCAGTAAGAACTGTTATGCCATCCCCATCCTCCCCAAAAATTACTGAGTGCTGCAAATTAGTGCCACTCCACAAAATGGAGATCTGGCCCATTAGTTCCAACACTGATATACACCGGGCTGGGGTTTGGCCCCATTGATTCCAATGGAGCAAGTGCCATTTCCCCCAGGCAGGAATCTGACCCTTTGTGTCTGGGCCCCTGAGTACAGGGCTCATACCCACTAGATGATCCTTGGTGTAATTGCACTGGGGATGATTGTTCTTTCACTCGCATCTGGTGTCAATCCAGACTCACTCCAAAAGGGTTAGTCTGGAGTAAGTGAAATGATAATGAGATCCCTTGATTTTACTGGAGCTGCTCCTGATTTGCCACATGGCAAGTACGTGGGACTTCCTCTCAGGCTGGAGTAAACCCAAAGCAACTCCTCTGACACTGCTGGGGTTTCTCCAGATCCACACCAGCATAACTAAGAGCAAGCTGACCCTGTGGGGAGAACGGTTCCTTTCCTTTGTCAGGTCAGCTCCTTGCTCATCCTGGTGTGAGTCAAGCGTAACCCCACTGGTGCTCTTGCACCAGCGTGTACCTGGAATAAGTCCTGATTTCCCTTTCACTCACTCCAGTATAAATCCAGGGTGACTCCATGGGGGCTGACTCTCCTTTCCCCTGGTGTAAATGGGAATAACCTTCCTGCTCTCAGTTCTGTCTGATGGATCCAGGACTCCCCTCCCTTCCCACTTCACTGCTTCAGATTTCCAAGGGGGGGGGGGGGCTTTGAGTGGTGGTGCAGGGGCAGTGCTCCCATTCTTTAAGCCTGAGGGGGTGGAGCCCCCAGAGGGAGGGAGCAGGTAACAGGAGCAGCTGGGTCAAATCTCAGGGGCATTGAACCTCATGCACCAAGTCTCAGTGCCACTCCTATTTAGGTGGGCCAAGCTCTTTAACCAAAATCCAGGCCTGCCTTCCCGGGATGGGCGCTGTCGAGGCTCTGGCAGTCCCTTTGGGCTCTAGCTGGCCCCAGGGCTCCTCTCGCCCACGGCTGAGCAGCGCCAGGGTCAGTGGGGGCAGATGGCGCATCCCGCTCCACCTTCCTGACCCCCCTGGCGCGGAGATCTGGGAGGGGCCGCGCTGGCCCGCCAGGAAGGCGCAGAACAACCTGAGCTCTGTTTATTTGCCTCTCGCTTTGCTCTTGCTCCGTCCCGCTCCGCTCGCCTGGGCTCTGCGCGCGCGGCAGGAACGGCTGCGGCCGCGCGGCTCCTCGCCCTGGTATGTCGGCACATTTCTGCGGCGCGGCCCGGCGCTGCGTTCCACGCGCTGCCCTGGAATGTAGCGGCACCTCTCGTTTTATGAATGACTCTATTCATGGGGCCCCTCCCACCGCCGCATGCCCCTCCCCTTTCCCCTGGAATGTCTGGAAAGGTGCCACCCTCGCTATTGGCCGGCCAAGGCCGGTGGGCGGGGCGCTGCCGGTGGGTGCTATAAATGAGGAGGCAAAAGAGGGCTCGCGGAGGCATTAGACGGGGCCGGTGGGAGAGGCACGTGGGAGTTGCCAGGTGGGGGCTTGCTGGCTACGCGGACCGGCTGTGACTGTTCCCCTGGGCGCCCTCTGTGCAGCTCTTCCTCTGGCCGGCTCCAGCCCGCGATGGACCAGGGGTCTCTGCTCAGCTTTGCTTTCCTGCTGAGCGTCGCTCTGGTGAGTGGGGGAACCTGCCGGCTTCGGCTCCGCCCGTGGCTAGACCCTCGGCTGCTGTCAATCCGTCCTCCCGTTGACCTGTCTGAGCCCGTTCCCGTACAGGGCAGAGCCGGGGGAGCCTTGCTGATCTCCACCCCTCCGAGGAGCTGGGTCCAGCTGAGAGCAGGCACTGCCCGCAAACCGGACTACTAGCTACTGACCCCATCCCTTCCGCTGTCCAACTTGGGGCTTCTGATTTTGGGGGGGGGGGGGGGAGGTTCTCCTAGCAGTGGGAGTGACACCGGTTTGCGCTAGCTGAAGATCCGGCTTTCTGCGCTCACTCCCTCTGGTGTGAACCCGCAGTCACTTCCTGAGCTGTTGCAGTGGATTTACACGCGTGTAAACAAAAGATTAGGAGTAACTCCAGTGGGACTTGAAAGCAGAATTTGACGCGGATGGGTCTTTCTTTGTTCTTTTATATCTATTACTTCCCGGACTCCATATCTCTTCTCTGCCTCAGCTCTGTGGAGTTTAGTGACTTTGATCCTGGCTGGAGTTTGAGGTTTATTTAGGTGGGGGAGGGGGCGGGGGGAATGCAGACCCTGTGAGACACGTAGCTGCACCTAGGAAACTATTTTGGTGCCACCTTCTATAAAAAGAGGACTGGTTCATCCAACCCAAAATAGTCCCTTCTTTGATGTGCTGCCCAGCGTGTCTACTCATGGGGGTGGGGAGAATGTTTGGACTCGGCTTGTCTATTTAAAACCTGGAAAACATTTTTGTAGGACCTACAAAAATGTTCTTCTTTCCCTTCCCCTCCAACCCCAGGGTCTCCAGTCCAAACCAGCTGTGACTCGTTTTTTTTCTAGGTCCGTCAAAACACTCTCCCTCATCCGTGGGGTTTCTTTGCCTGTAGGTGGCGTGTCGTTGCCCTCTGCAGTGTCTCTGCCCCACCAAGCCACCCCACTGTGCTCCGGGGGTCAGCATGGTACCTGATGGCTGCGGGTGCTGCCAAGTCTGTGCCAGGCAGCTGAATGATGACTGCAGTAAGCACTGGCCCTGTGACCCCCACAGGGGGCTGGAGTGCAACTTTGGGGCAGACCCCTTGGCCAGCAGGGGCATCTGTCGGGGTAAGAAGAGTGCTGGGACTGGCATGGAGGGGCATGTCCTCATTTACTCTGGATGTTTTGGGTGGGGAGGGCTTGTCTTCCAGATCATCAGGGGGCAAATAACCACCCCCATCTAAGCTCTTGACAGTCCTTCCAGCCCACAAGGGTGAGAGGAACCTTCCCACCCCAGTTCTTGCTAATCAGAGGATCATTGGGGGAGGATTATAGAGACAGTGACCTCCTCTCTCCCTCCCTGCTCCCCCCCCACCAGTCCCACAGATCTAGCCCCTGCCCTAGCCTAGGAAAGGCATCAGTTGGGTACCTAATTGGTGAGGGGGTGGAGGGAGGTGTCTACCTGACTGACATCCCCTTCAGGTTTGCCCCAACCCCAACAGTGCTGCTCTGAGAAGGGGTGATTCCTTGGGGAGGGGGGGAGGCTGCAACAGACTGGGATAGCTCAAGAGCTGATGAAGAGGGAATTTGGGGAATAATTTATCCAACCCCCCCCCCCCCCAGTACGTTGTCCGGAGCTGAAGGCACCTCCCACCTGTGGGGCTTTCCCATGGCCGGGGCAGCAGGGAGAGGACCCAGCTGACTGAGGAGGTGTCTCCTGCTGATCTGGGTATAGCTGGTGTCTTCATACAGCCCGCCCGAGGAAGGAATGTGCTGCCTCTTGCCCATTAAGGGAACTCCGAGGACCTCCAGCTTGGGGCATTCCAGGGCTAAATGGGGAACCCCTCTCCCAGCAGGGATCTCAAGCTCCCGCCCTCTTGGCTTCAAGGGAGAGGGGGCTGGGCTGGAGGAGGTGTCTGTGGGGTGGGCTGTTCCAGGGACATTGGAATGGAGGGGGAGCCCAGGACACTGGCTGGAGGGCCCATGTGTGAGCGTGAAGGTTTGTTGCCCCCCCTCTGTGCCTGCTCCTTCCCCTGCCCCATCCCAGTCCATCTGGGGCTGAGAAGGGGCGTCTCTGCCCCCTCCTTGGGATGGGATTCTAGATTTCAGAGGGAGCTTGTGCCACTGATGCTTTGCCAGCCCCAGCGACTGACACTTCCTCCCCCTGCTACGAATAGAGCCTGGAAGTGGTTGGCGACAGCGGGGCAGGTGGGGAGTGGGTCCATGCCAGCCCCACGGGATTGGTGGGGGGTTAGTGCCAGTCCCACAGGAGTCCATGATGGGTGTAAATGGGGAACGGAGCCCCCCCACCCACTGAGCTTATACTGGCGGAGATGGGGACTGTGCTCTGTGTCCCGAAGACCCATCTCCAAAATGTTGATGCTTTCCCGAGAGCCCCCTGCCATGCTGGAGCCAAGGGCAGGAGGCCGATCTGTGTCTCAGCCACGTGTGTGTCATTAATACCCTGGGGAGAGGCTGGTGGTGGCTGGCTCAAGAGTTGACAGGTCACATGGGGAAACTGGCTGCTTGTCTTGGGTTCAGCCCCCTCGTGCATTGGAAGGAGGCAGCACAGCAGAGAGCCAGCCAGCGGCCCTTTAAAGTATGGGGAGACGGCAGAGCAAGGGTGTCTGTCCGGCCTCCCCCCCGCTGGGCTGGGGTCGGGGCATCACTGGCCTGTCTCTGTGTCTGCCCCCCAGCTTAGATCCATTATTGCCCGAGTGTGGAGGGGGAAGCTGAAGCTGTTAGCTCAGGAATGCATCCAGGAGAGTGAAAAGCCGGGCTGGGGACCCAGATCCCTCTGGGGATTGTCCGTTTGCCCCTCCACCCTTGGAAATCTGCCCCAGCCCTGTCTCTGGGGGAGGCAGGATTTTTCCACCTGGTCCCAGCAGACTGGGAGCTGGATCCAGCACTAGGTTCTCTGTTTTTTGTTTTTGCTGCTGTTGCAACACGATCCATTCCTGGCCCTTGGGATCCCGTCCCACATCCTGTTTTCCGGAGCTATTTAAAGCTGGGCTCCTCTCTCTGAAATCTCCCCCTCTGAGCCTGGAGGGGGAACAGCAGCCTCAGCGCCCCCCCCCCCCCAACTCTTGGTTCTGGCCCCAGGAATGCTGCTGTCTAAGGATGAAGGATCTGGACAGCCTCACCCCCCCCCCAAAGGTCCAGCCAAGTCCTTCTCCCCCCAATGTCACTCACATCAGCTGCTCCCATTGGTCACCTGGACCTGGGATGCTCTGGGGATGGGCTGTGAATTCCCTTAGTGAGGTTCCTTTCTTATTTTGGGGGGCACCATAGTCACCACCCTCAAAGGGACCCCATCTCCAGCCATGGACCTCTGGTGGGAATGGCCCAGTCCTGAGCCATGATGTGCCCCCCTGAAGGGCTTGAACCCCAAGTCCTCTCTACCCCAGTGCAGAATGCCCCTCACCCCAAGCCTCTTCTGTTCACATCGGATGCCTGCATAAGCAGTCCCGGCTGAGCTTAGGTCTAGTCTGCCCCAGAAAGACATGGGCAGGATGGGCAGCTGTGCCTAGACGCTGACCCCCTCCCCATCCTGCATGGTGCAGCCGGCACTGCAGGTTGTCTCGGCCCCTCTGAGCTGCCGAGTACCCAGGGCTTCTGGCTGCTCTGGGCCCACAATGCCAAGGCCAGCATGTGGCTGAGATGGAGTCGGGCAGACCAGCAGCGGGTTCCTAGGATGTCTGGCTCTCGACACGAGTGGGGTGGGGGCCCCTCTAGGCCAGCTGACTTACGAGCCCCTGGGGGGCCTTGCTGTGTCCTCAGCCAAACAGGAAGGCCGGACCTGCGAATACAACGGGCGGATCTACCAGAACGGGGAGAACTTCCAGCCAAGCTGCAAGCACCAGTGCAGCTGCATTGATGGTGCCGTGGGCTGCCTGCCCCTCTGTCCCCTGGAGTTGCCGCTGGCCTCCCTCCACTGCCCTGACCCACACCTGCTCCAAGTGCCAGGCCAGTGCTGCAAGAAGTTTGTGTGCAGCAAGGGGTCCAAGCGGTTCGGGGAGGTCTCCTTCGAGGGTGGGGAGACCAACAGCAATGAGCTTGTCTATGTGGGCAAGGACAGCCACTGGAAGAACCTGCCGGGTGAGTGCATGAGGGGCTGGGCACCAGATAAAGGGCTGGGGAGGGGTTCGAGTCCTGCCCACCTTGGACACCAGGATGAGCCGCTGGAGCTAGGCAGGAAGTGGTGGGGGCAGTGAGAACCTCTGGGCTACGTCCAGACTGGCATGATTTTCCGGAAATGCTTTTAATGGAAAAGTTTTCCGTTAAAAGCATTTTCGGAAAAGCGCGTCTAGATTGGCAGGTCGCTTTTCCACAAAAGCACTTTTTGCAGAAAAGCGTCCGTGGCCAATCTAGACGCGCTCTCTGCAAAAAAGCCCCGATCGCCTTTTTTGTGGAAAACAAATCTCTGCTGTCTACACTGGCCCTTGTGTGCAAAAGTTTTTCGGAAAAAGACTTTTGCCCGAACGGGAGCAGCATAGTATTTCCGCAAAAACACTGACAATCTTACATGAGATCGTCAGTGCTTTTGCGGACATTCAAGCGGCCAGTGTAGACAGCTGGCAAGTTTTTCCGGAAAAAGTGGCCAGTCTAGACACAGCCCTGCTGTATAAAGGCACTGTCAGCAGCTAGTGCCAAACTCAAGTCTGATGCACCCTCCTTGGGGGGGTGGCTAGCAATGCCCCCTCCCCCCACACTGGCCAACTCCTCCTCTGTCTCACTCTCTCTCCCACCTGTACAAAGCTTCCTTAGCTGGCAACAGGGCTCTGCAATCATGGGGGAGAGCGGATCAAGGCACAGCCAGAGCCTGTTGCGCTGTGACTGTCTCTGCTCCCCAGGGCCCAGAGGGGCCAGAGTGTAAATCAGAGCAGTCTCTAGGCTGCTCTAAGTGCACCTCCAGGGCTGGACTGGAGGCTCTCTGGGCCTCCAGCCCTAGCCTCCTTGCAGGGATTAGGTATGTGTATCTGCACCCATCTAATGTGGGACCCTGCTGGCCACACTGGTCATAGAGCTGGAGGCTAGTCCCTGCCCCAAATTGTTGACCATCAGCTGCTGGAGAGCTCAAGCAGCTGGGTGCTGATGTTGACATCTGAAGGGTTTGGGTCACAGCTGCCTGGCGAAGTTAGTGGGGAGGGGAGAGGAAGGGAGGGGAGTGGAGCATGGCACCCTTTGGAGAGGCATGTGGTGCCTTTTCAAGTGGATTATGCAATTGACAGATGTCAGCCCCCCAGATTTCATATGGGGCTGGAGAGTGTGCTTGCCTAGCAGTGACAGCAGCTGGGCCCAGGCATGGGCTCCACTCCCAGTGTGATGTGGTGCCCAGGGGCTGGTGGGCACAGTGCCACTTGCTCAGATTGGGCCTACCTGCCCCATCATCAGGACAGGGCTGGTGGGGCCAAACCTGCCTGGCACTGTGCCCCTGCATGCCAGGTTGCAACACAGGGAGCTGGGCCCAGCTGCATGGGCAGGAGCTGCTGCTGCTGTGTGAGCATGGGGTGGGCTGGCTCTCCAGCTTGGCCGCTACCTGACAAGTGGCTCAACAGGCCACCAGCTGAACCCCACCCCCACATGCAAGAGGGTAGCGGCAGAAGCTGAGTGACTGGCAAAATCCAGGGGTCCCTGGGGCAGTGCAGGACTCTGTCAGCTGTGACAGGGCCATGAGCAGGTGGCACCTCCAACCTGACCTGCTGATGGGAGCCGCTCCAGAGGCAGGAATGGGCCAGTATAGAACCAGAAGAGGCTAGTCTGTCACCCCATGGGGACCTCATACCATGGGGGGGGGGGGGGGGGAACAGACATCTCCTGGGCTACCTGACCTGAACCGTCCCCAGCTCTGAGGAGCCTGGCGACAGAACTCTGCTGCCTGCCTGGCTATAGAATAATGGGCTGGCCCAGAATCCCTGCCGGCTTGGGCTGAAAGGAGAACATCTCCCAGCATGCCTTGCAGCTCATGCCAAGCTTCTAGGCCTGGTGGGGAGGTGACTGCAGGGTTACCTGAAATCCCTGTGTCCTGGCTTGATGGCCAGCGCCCCCTCCTGGCAAGCCCGTGTATTAACCTAGCTCCCCACTCTGCTTCTCCAGTCTGGCAGCCGCTGTTCAAGCCCCATTCTGTGCTGCGGAAATGCATTACCCAGACCACGGACTGGTCTCCCTGCTCCAAGACCTGCGGCCTGGGCGCCTCCACCCGAGTCACCAACGACAACCCCCAGTGCAAGCTGGCCAAGGAAACGCAGCTGTGCCAGATCCGGCCCTGCAGCCAGCCTGACTTCACCAAGCTGAAGGTGGGGCCGGGACCCCTGCCCATGGGACAGTGGGGGGACATGCTGGGAAATGATGGGCCCTGCCAAGGGAGGTGGGGATGGCCCCTGGAAATGGGGTTGGAACAAGGAGCCGGCTACCTTAGTAAAGGTCTCCCAGGGCACGTCTATGCAGGAGGGCTAAAGTCAAGTAAGCGATGCAACTTGAGCTATGTCAATTGCGTACTTAAGTCAAAATAGCTTAACTCTGCTTTTGGCGCTGCCGCCGCAGCAGGAAGTCGAAGGAAGAACGCTCTTCCCCCGACTTCCCTTACTATGGTGGTGGGGGTTACAGGAGTCAGAGTAAGAAGTCTTCAGCCCACCATTCTTTCGAAATAACGGTTTGCAGTGTCGACACATGCTTTGTTATTTCAGAATAATGCTGCTGTGTAGACATAGTCCTGGAGAGGGGAGTCTAGTGGGCAGAGCAGGGGAGGCTGGGAATCGGACTCTTTGGCTGTCTACACTACGAACTTTCTGTGGAAGAGGCAATGCAAATGAAGTGCACTTAACATTTTCTCATGCTTCATTTGCATACTCTCTTTCGATCCGTATTACGGAGGAAGTTTTTGTGCAAAAACAAGCAGTGTGCAAAATCCTGTTTTGCGCAAGATCCTTATGTCTGTAAAATATTTGCATTGCCTCTTCCACAAAAAGTAGTGTAGACGTAGCCTTTGAGTCTAGCTCCTGCTCTGGGGAAAGTGGTGTCTAGTGGTTAGAGCCTCCATTTCTCTAAAGGCTTGCTAAGGCCGTGTGCAGCCCCTATCTCCGCATAGAGGCTGTATCCAGGGCCCAACACAGCAGTAAAGGAGGGTGGGGTCTGGTGAAGAGCTGTGGGGCTGGTTTAGGGTCACGCTGGGCTGGCTCCTATCATGCTGCAGCTTGGGAGCTGGAAGCAATTGCTGGCAGAGGAGATGCTGGTGGGGGTAGGAACCATGCAGGAGACCCTGGGTGGGTGTATGCTGGTGGGAGTGTCTATTCTGCCCCATTTGCCCCCAGCCAAACTGAGCCCCAATATACCCATTCCAATGCTTCTCTTCTCACATCCCATCCCCCAGTCTCAGCTGAGGCCTGGCACACTCATTCCAGTCTGGGGACTTCTAGCTGGGTCCCCTCTTCACTGAGACCTGGAAAGCTTATTGCATGCTGCAGCTGTAGATGGAGCTAGGAGGGCCTGATCTGAGACACAAGCAGCTCCCCCTCCAGCTGCATCTAACTGGGTTGTCTCCCTCGCCACCCCCACAGAAGGGCAGGAAGTGCCTCCGGACCCACAAGGCAGAGGAGCCCGTGCATTATACCTACGCTGGCTGCAAGAGCCTCCGCAAGTACCGGCCCAGCTACTGCGGCTCGTGCCTGGACGGGCGCTGCTGTGTGCCTCTGCGCACCCGCACCCTGGCCGTGCCCTTCCGCTGCCCGGACGGGGACTCCTTCACTCGCAGCGTCATGGTGATCCACTCCTGCCAGTGCGGGCCGGCCCACTGCCAGCCCCTCAATGAGGCTGCCATGCACCCCCAGCACCGGCTAGACGGAGACACCCACAAGTTCCTGGAGTGAGCAGGGCTCCTGGTGCCGGCGTGGGGAGAGGGACGCCCCCTGCCCTCCAAGGACACTTGAAGGACTTGGATCTCAGCCACAGCGTGGGGGCTGTGAGCTGACAGGTGGGGGCTGACTTGGGAGCTATTGAACTGCTTGCCAGCCCCTTTCTATCCTGTATTTCCGCCCATGCCCCCTTCCAGTCCCCTGACCTCCCCTCCCTACCCCATGGTGCACCATTTCCACCCACGTCCTCCTAGCTCACGGTGCCTCTTCCCACCTGCCCCCCTTGTGCCTCCACTTCCATTACCTGCCCTCTCTAGACCCCCTATTTGTGTTCCCCACCTCCTACGCCTCGTTCGCCCCCACTTCCCCCTCGCTGTCCAAGCCCCGAAGAGTTCGGGGGAGGGGAATCTCACATCTCCCCCCGCCCCTCCTGCAGCTCCCTCGAAACCAACAAGCTGTTAGCCCCTGCCCTGCATACGCTCATTGCCCCCGGTGCTGAGCTCCCCAATGGGGAGTCTTCGGAGCCACTTGAAGGTGATAGACAGTTGCCCCTGCCCGCCCTCGGCCTCATTAAAGCACTTTTGATTATGACCTGTTCTCCCCTGAATACCTGGAGCTGGGGGGCTGGGGGGCCTGTGGGAAGGATGCATTGGCAAGTGGCTGGTGCCCTGGGAGGTGATTTTATACCTCAGGGACAGCCCCATTGCACTTGCCAGAGGAAGGGGGGTTGCTTTTTAGGGAAGATTTTTCTTTTGCACACACACTGCTACAAACGCAGCTTGCAGCAATGGCTGTGGGCTTTGTAAGGAAGCCTGTCTCCTCTGTCCCCCCTTCCGCCCGTCTTCCCCTCCTCCTTTTTTAACTCTGCTGCCCCAAGAGAGGGATTTCTGTGGCTCCTTTTAGAACTAGCCAAGCACAGCTCCAAAGGGCTGGGTTTCGGTCTCCCATGCTTACTTGCAGGTCCTCTTTCTCTCTTGCTGGTGGGCATGGTTGCTTTGTGAAGGCCTCTCCAGATACCCTGCCCCCCCAAACCTCTTTTCCCCATCAGACTCTGTTGTCCTCCCCAAAAAATACTTTGGAAAGGAGTTTAGAAGCGGGTCTTCTGCTCCAGTCCTTGGCTAGGTAGCTAGTTTCAAATGTCATCTCTGGAGACACCAGCCCCTTTTTGCATTTACGGGACTTGCTCTTCTGACTCTCCACACCAGGCCAGACATGGCTTCCCTCCTCTGCATCAGCCAGTTCTAAGCCAAACTGGACGGGCAGGTGTGGGAAGGGTGGAAATGGCATAGAAGATGAGCCTGGGTGAGCAGCTCTGTTTCTCTCTCATCTCCCAATCCAGAGGAGTTTATCCAGGATACCTCCCCCCTCCCCAAAACTTTCAGGGCATGTAACTAATCTTGGCAGCATTCGATTTTAGTCTCCGTGGATCATGTTCTGGTGTGTTCAAGTGTTTTTTGGAGATTTTTTTTTTAGCGTTTGGGAACTAAGGGAGGCTCGGACACCAATGGATTAATACCAGTAGATGTTAAGATTCAATAAGTTTCAAACAGAAAGGGTCAGCGCCACATGTCAGCCTGCACAAAGGAGGCCGCCTGCAATCAAATGTGGCTGAGTTCTCAAGCAGCATTTTTAGCCAGGGCTGCCCTGTACTTTTCAGTCACCGATGACAATATTTTCTGTGGGCTTGTGGGGCTGGCACAAATAACGATTGCTGGCACTGACTGCCAGAAATCGAATTCTTCCAAGCCTGCATGTAACCCGCCCTGAGCAGTGTTCTCCCCCCCTCGCGCCTGATCTTTCTCTGGAGGCGCATAAATGCTCCTGAGCTCCGAGTAGACGCACCAGCTTCTAGTCTCTGATTCCATCCCCACCTGGGGTGTCGCACTCGATAAGCTCTTGAGAGGCCAAGCAGGTCCTGAAGAGTCATTGAGCTTGGTAGCCCTGTAGGGCGAGAGGGTCTTTGTCCAGGTCAGTTGTGATCTCTCAGCACAACTCTTGTGTGTCTAAAGTGTACAGTGCCCTGTTTATACAAATATTCTATATGTATTTATCACAATAAAAGCAGCTTATTTTTTTTATTTGGGGATATAAATGACCGAGTCGAAGGATCATGGAAGGTTTTGGAGTGTTCTGGTGTATTTTTTTTTTTTGTAATTTACACAATAAAAAATTTATTTTATAGAAAACTTAGATGCGGTTAGTGTGGGGTTGGTTTGTTTTCGTGCTGTTTGTGCCCCTGGCTGTGAGAGCAGCAGGCGTGTCTGGCTGTCAGCTTGGCCCAGGGTTTAGGGCCATTGGGCTCAGGCTAAGCAGGAAGCTGGAGTGATTTGATCACGCACACGCTAACAGCACTTCAGCCCTCCTGATCTACCAGTACTGCCCCAGCAGTGCACTGCTAGGGTGCATCTGGGTGGCAACGGGGCCTAAGGTGTAGAGCACTGGACTGGGGGACAGGCTGTCAGTCCCAGCTCAGCCAGAGGTCTGGTGGGTGAGCTTGCACAAGTCACTTTCCTGCTCTGTGCCTCAATTTTCCCAACTGTACAATGGGAATAATGATGCCCAGTTCCTTGGTAAAGTGCAGTGAGAGCTACTCCTGGATTGAGGGCCTCCCAGCAAGGATGCTGCGCACTGTGCTGCTCCAGGAATGCCACCCCTCATAACCTGAGCCAGTTCTCCCGGGAGCAGGACAGCTCTGCTGGGCTAAGTAAACCCATGCTGGGCACTTACGTCAGCAGTGCTCTGCCCTCACACACACCCCAGCTGCTGTCAGCAGAAGCCTGTAGTCTAGACCTGGTATAACTCTTTGCATTGTAGACCCAGACCAGGTCCCCGTGGCGTTAGGTGCTGAACAAACAGACCAGAATGATAGTCCCTGTGCCAAAGACGTCTCACTCGCCACTGAGTCTCTTCTGTTCCCTGGGCTGGATTTGCGGTGAGGCACTGGGGCAATATGCTGGCATTCCAGGGGAGCTTTCTGGATAACACCAAAGTCAGCTGTAGGGGGGTGGGGCATTTGTGCTGAAAATGCACCTAGGGGAGCTGTGAGGTAAATCCAGCCCTGTCCATTCCCAGTGAGGGTGCTCAGGCGGCCTGGCGCCTCGCACGGCAATCAGCACGTGCTCAGGGTGGGGAGGTTCTACACATTTAATCCAACTGGTGCAAACCTGCCTGGCTGTGCTTTTTTTTTTTTTTTTTTTTTTTTTTTTAATCCGTTTGAATCCAGCCCTGGCTTGATCTGACTAGGGAGGTTGTATATCCTTGGAGCAGGTGGACTTTTATGTGGAAGCAGCTCAGTGTTAGAATTCCTAGGCCTTCCCAGGGCACTTTACAGAGGAGCTTAGTGCCATCACCAGAATACACATGGGGAAACTGAGGCACAGAGGTGACTTTTTCCAAGGTCAGCCAGCTCTGTCTCCTTAGGTCGCTCTGACTCCTCTGGGCAAGGATGCAGTTTGAGCAGGGTGGTAGATTCCAGGGCCAGAAGAGTCCCTAGGAGGCACAAGGTCTGACCTCTTGTGTGACAAGGTTAGAGGCCAGCCCAGAATTAATCACTGTTGAGGGGCAGGTGCTGTGGTTCAGCTGCAGCAGGGTTGCTAGAAAAGCTCTTTAATCTTGATTTCAAACTGTCCAGTGAGGGAAAACCTGCCGCTGCCCTGCTGGGTGAGTTGTCAGTGGTTAATTGCCCCTCGCTGAGGGGGAAACAAACTGCGCCTTAATTTGGTGTGAATTTGTCCCTGATAGATGGTTGTCTGTTACACAGAAGAGCCCACTTAAACTGGAGCCACCAGCCACGCTGGCTACGGCGTTCCGACAGCAGTCGCACCAGGGCCAAAGAGCAGAACTGGCTGGCCTTGCTCCGGCTCAGTACTTCCTGTTCACACTGCCAAGGGATTGCACTACCCCAATTAAGCAATACGCTATTGTGCACAAGTGCGTGCAGGGCCCATGCAGGGGAGGTTGTACCTGGTGACCAAAGGCTGCATCTAGCTCAGCCTGGCTATTGGAGAGGCTCACGTCTGTACATTTAAGCAGGTTACAGAACTGGAGTCCGGGAACGGGCTGGCCTGGGTTTTAACCTGAGTTCTAAGCTTCGTCTGCACATGGAGGGCTTGCTGGTGCTACGACGGCGAAGCATGTACACCGCATCAGTGAGCGAAACAAACCGCGCAGGCAATGGCACAGCTCCACAGGCGTAGCTGCGTCCGCATCAGGGCATTTGCAGTCCCCCCCGCACACACACGCACACACCCACCCCCCGTTGCCTCCCCAACCGATCCACGCAGGAGTTCCTAAAACAGACCTGGCTTAAGGCAGCAGCCCAGAAAGGCCGCCTCCACGATGAGGGACAATAAATGTGTCATTTCTCCCCCCTACCTGTCCTGCTGGAGAATGGAGCAGGCAGGACAGATGCTTGATCCCCGGTTGGAGGCAGCCTGATGCCACAGAGATGGACGTGGTATAATTTTGTGAAGAACAGCCCTCGGGTAAGGCCAGACCTAGGGAAGTTGGGAAAGGGGTGGAATTAGCCCCCTTCTTGGGGCAATAGCTCCCACTAGCTGTATTTTAGCTCTGTACCAGCCCCTCCCAGTGTGGTGTTCTGGCTCCCTCTAGTGGTGGTGGGCCTGAGGCGTGGCCAACAAACCTGGCTCCTTTAGCCCAGCCCCAGAGGAGCCAGAAATCCTTGATTCAGCTCCTGAGAGGGCTAGGGCCCGGCTTAGGCCAGAAGCAGAGGTGCCATAGGCCTTCGCCTGGTCATTCCCAGGGGAAGAGACCCTGTGGGGAGGGAAAGCACAGCCCAGTCTCTCCTGACGGGGCCTGTTTCTCATAAAATCCTAGAACTGGAAGGGACCTCGAGAGGTCATTGAGTCCAGTCCCCTGCCCTCACGGCAGGACCCAGCACCGTCTAGATCATCCCTGACGGGTGTCTGTCCAACCTGCTCTTGAATATCTCCAGGGATGGAGATTGCACAACCCCCCTAGGCAATTAATTCCAGTGTTTAACTGGAAGTTTTTCCTAATGTCCAACCTAAACTTCCCTTGCTGCAATTTAAACCCATTGCTTCTTGTCCTATCATCAGAGGCCAAGGGGAACAATTTTTCTCTCTCCTCCTTGTAACACCTTCTTAGATACTTAAAAACTGCTATCATGCTTAAAAACTCTTAGACTTCTCTTTTCCAAACTAAACAAACCCAATTTCTTCAGCCTTCCCTCGTAACTCATGTTTTCTAGACCTTTAGTCATTTGTGTTGCTCTTTTCTGGCCCTTCTCCTGTTTCTCCACATCTTTCCTGAAATGTGGTGCCCAGAACTGGACACAATACTCCAACTGAGATCTAATCAGTGCAGAGCAGAGTAGAAGAATGACTTCACCTGTCTTGCTCCCAACACTCCTGTTAATGCATCCCAGAATCACGTCTGCTTTTTTTGCAACAGTATCACACTGTTGACTTATATTTAGCTTGTGGTCTGCTATGATCCCTAGCTCCTGTTCTGCAGTACTCCTTCCTAGACAGTCACTTCCCATTTTGTATGTGTGAAACAGATTGTTCCTTCTGAAGTGAAGTATTTTGTATTTGTCCCGATTAAACTTCATCCTGTTTACCTCAGACCATTTGCAGTTCATTTTGATCATTATACTCCTGTTCCCCCTTGACTCTTGCAGTGATCTCTCTCTCTCACACACACACACCTATCTGCCTGAGCCCCCAAACCTCTGTGCCAAAGCCAAGGCCCTGCCCAAGGAGCCAAAGGAGGAGCTCCATAAGCTGGCAGAAGCAGTAGGCTCTTACTCAGTTGTGCACACCAGCCACTGGGGCTGAAGTCATAACCCCTGGAGACCCAGCTGGGATTCTGCTTCTTGGGACAGCTGGTATAGCCAGAGCCCCAAGCTTCCAACCCACCCACCCCCCAGGCAGGATTGTTCCCTCCAGTGCATCTTGCTGGTAGGTTGATGGCTCTGAGGGCTGGGGGAGTCCCTAGGGGAGAAAAGCGTCATTACCTCAGAACACCCAGACTAGTTCAAAAACAATTGGGGAGGAGGGAGCTGAATTGCTTCAACATGGGAGCAACAAAGAGTAACCAAGGGGGAGTAACGCAGCTCCCCTCCCCCCGCCTCTCCAATTCCAATATCAGCAGCAGTGACAGCCCCACCTACCACCAGCTAGAGCAGTGCATGTCCTTGGGGGGGCGGGGGCCAACAGCCACAAGGCACCCTGAGCTACCCTGTGTGGAGTGAGGGCTAGCTCCCAGAACAGGCCTGCTGCAGCGTGCGGATTAGCACATGCATGTGCTTCACTTCCGTGTGTGCCAGAGTTGGTGACTCGAGTCCCACGACTTGAACTCGAGTCCGACTTAAGTCGCCTAGGTGACTCGACTTGAGACTCAACTCAGGTTCATTGTTTGTGACTTGAGATTTGCTAATTTTGTTAAATCGACTTGGTGACAAAATTGTCCGAAAATGCCGATATTGATGGCTTATACAAAAGTGACTTGACATATTTTAAATTAAGACTCGAGACTCGACTTGAACTCGAGACTTGAACTGTAGTGACTTGAGACTCGGCTTGGGTGTGACAATGACGACTTGAAGACAACACTGGTGTGTGCACAGGTGCAACTCATTGAGCAACCTACAGTGTGCATGTGTGCACACGTGTGTGTGATTGTTGTAGGGACCTGTGTACCGGCCCCCTTGTTGAATGCGATTGCCCTGGTCAGGACCTGACAGCAGGTGGCGCTGTCACGTTACAAACCTCCCCCCCATGCACTCCCCACACACCACTCCTAGTGAAACACACTGAGGCAAATCTGGACTGCTCTGCCTTGAAGCATGCATGGGGCAAGAGAGGGTGTGGCCACTGTTACAGGCTCTGCTGTGCCATGGGCTTCCCCGTTCAGCTCTGCTGGGCCCCTCAGTCCCATTCTCCTGCTGGCCCAGCCCTTCTTGCTTCTGACACACAGCTTCAGTGCCTTGTGGGGCCCCCCTCAGCAGCCCAAGGAGGGAAGCAGACATGGCTGGTTGAAAGGCTGGTTGGTCTGGAGGTGCACCCTAGGATACACCCCATAATCCCTCTGTTACAAGCCTGAAGTCTCCCATACCGACCATTTTGGGTCCTGGGCGAAGCTTGAACCTGTGACCTACTGCTCAAAATGGAGGGGCCTCTCCTACCTCCTGCTGTAGTTGCACAGTGTGTGTGTGGGGGGGGACACAACCTGGAGCTCAGGCCAGCTGTTCCAACGCAGCTAGGGCTGTTCTGAAATAAGGGTTATAGGTGGGGGCTGCTTGGGCAAGAGGGGTAAAGCAACCCTAACACCCCAGCACCAGCCCTGGCCCTGCCCTCAGCAAAGAGGGTCAATTTACACTACAGGGTCATGCTGTCAGGTTACCCTCTAATTTTTTCCATCCATGGGCAGAATAAATTTTGTTCTGTGCACCGAGGCATGCATGGATGTGTACCACCAGTAGAAACACATGCTGCTGGCTGTGGGGGCTCTACTGATCAGCTGGGTGGTACCTGGATCTCTCCTGGGCAGAACACTGTCTCCCATTCCTCTGATGGGCACCCCAAGCACTTGAGGGCCCAGGGTTCATGTCCCCAATGTATTGCTGCTGATTTTATCCCTGCTCACATCTGCTCCTCCTTGTCTGTTTGCAGCCCCAGGCAGACTGGGCTCCCATCCTGCTAGGATCCTCCTGCAGGGCTCAGCTGGAAGGAGGCCATGGAGCTGAGTTTCAGCCATGATGAGAGTAAAGTTCTGGGAGATAAGGGGGTGTTACTTACTAGCTCTGTGTTCTTGGGGAACCAGAGCATGGCCACCTGTCAGCCCTGTGGTCTTGGGGAGCCAGGGAGTGATACTCATGGAAAATAAACCCCCTCCCCCAGGTCTCTGCTTGAATCAAAGACAAAGCAATGAAAAGGCCAGGGAAGACACACCTAAACCCCTCCAGACAAGGGTGATAGAATTAAGGAAACAATCAGCCTCATCTGCATTGAAGATAGAACAGAGACACACCTCCATTAGCATACAGAATGGAGAACAGCTCTTCCAAAACAGGAACCACACTGAACTATGGGATACCGAAGGCAGAGAAACACTGCCTGATGGGAAATCTCTGCTCAACGAACCCAGGCCTGCTCCCCCCAAAATTAGTCATTATCAGACCAATTCTAGTGAAGGAGCCTATTGACATCCAAAATACTGAAACTGCCCACTTGCATTGTGAGCTCATTCAAGGAACATCACCCATAACCAGGTGTGATCAGTCTCTATTGTCTTGCCTCTGTTCACCCATAAACAAATCCAGTGTTCTCCTCAAACTATTGTCTTATCGCTATATAAAAACTCCTACCCTTACCCAAGAAACATTGTTCTGATACCTGGATACTTGAAAGTAGGAATAAGGGATCTTCCAGAAAAGGGCTTATTTTCCGGAAAATCGCGTCTAGACTGGCGCTTTTCTCCGGCAAAAACCCCGAGCCGGAAAAGAGCGGCAGCCATGTAAATGCAAATGCCGCGGGGGATATTTAAATCCCCCGCGGATTTGCAATTCCGAAGTGTCTCATTAGCATCCCTTTTCCGGAAAGGGATGCCAATGTAGACACAGCCATGCATCAGTTTCATTGAGACTTGCCCATCAGTTTCATTGAGACTTCTTCATCTCCTGCCTGATCATGCTGGGGACTCTGCTTTGCTTTGCTTGTCTCTTGCTCTCTGGACCCCCGGCTTCCATCATCATCTGGGAATCCTGATCTGTGCAAGCTCCATGGAGTGATGAGGTCTCTCTCTCTCTCTCTCCCTCTCCCCACCACTACCTTTCTCTAAGCATAGCCTCCTGACCCTGCCTTATGTAAACTGTTATATGGTTTCCTAGCCCTAGCATTTGTAATCGGTTTCCATTTAGATTTAATATTGTAACTGTTTTGTGTGTTTGGTGTCTCATACCTATACATATATATATATTCACTACCTAGAAATAAATAACTTTCATTGTTAAGATGACTGCTTCTCTCTCTTCTTCTTTCTCTCTTACTCACTCTTCCTCAAGGGCTGTGTCTAGACTGGCCAGTTTTTCCAGAAAATCAGCTGCTTTTCCAGAAAAACTTGCCAGCTGTCTACACTGGCCGCTTGAATTTCTGCAAAAGCACTGACTTCCTACTGTAAGAAATCAGTGCTTTTTGCGGAAATACTATGCTGCTCCCGTTCGGGCAAAAGTCCCTGTGTAGACAGCTGATATTTGTTTTGCGCAAAAAAGCCCCGATCACGAAAATGGCGGTCGGGGCTTTTTTGCACAAAAGCGCGTCTAAATTGGCCACGGACGCTTTTCCGAAAAAAGTGCTTTTGCGGAAAAGCGTCCGTGCCAATCTAGACGCTCTTTTCCGAAAATGCTTTTAACGGAAAACTTTTCCGTTAAAAGCATTTGCGGAAAATCATGCCGGTCTAGACATAGCCAAGGGGTGTTGTTTTGGCTTCCCCATTCACTCCGTGTGACCCCTGACCCTGCACCCCCATCCGCAGCCTGATGTGACTCTCCGCCAGCCAGTAGAGTAAAAATGGGTTTATTGCTTCTCCAAGATACAGCACAGCATAGGCTCGATGGAGGCAGCGGAGGATAGGCTGACAGCCCTAGTTCCCTTGTGGGGAAGGGGTTCACAGGCCCCTGAACCTCCATACTGGTTTTAGTCTGCTTCCTCCATGCTTCCCCACGCTCAGAGGGCCCTTTCTCCAAACCACCAGACACTCATCCCCCCCAGGTAGCCACACCCCCTTCCTTTGTTCAAACTCCTTCACCTGAACAGGTGAGAAGTTGCTAGCCATGGCCTACGTGCCTGCCCCCAGGGACCACCCCCCACTCTGCAATGCTTACAGACACAGGCCAGTAGGGGTCGCCCACAGCACAACACAGCAACCAGTGACTGCCAAACCAGACAGGATCCAGGGCCACAAGAGAGGACAGCCCCCCACTACGTCACACTCTGCAACAACGCTTCTCGTACCCAAGCTAAAGATCCCTGGAGTGCCCAAAATCCTGCGGGATTTGCTCATCGTGTGGTTTACCAGCGAAGGACTGTGGTGTGAGAGTGGGGATAGGGAGGTGCTGAACCTGGGGGCATAGGAGGATGGCAGCTTAAAGTGCTGTTAAATCCAGCCCACTGAGTCCAAAGGCACGTGAGGGTGCAGTGTGGCACTGCTGTTAAACCCAGCCAGCTGAGTTCAGGGACATATGAGGGGTCAGCTTGTGAGTGCTGATTAGCCAGTCCTCTCAGGCGTGCTCTGTTGGTGGATATGAGTGTCCCTGTGTTGCTAAGGTGGGAAGAACCAGGTCCTGAGGAACATAGTTCCCGCAGGAGAGCTCCAGGGGGAGGGGGAACTGGCAGCAGGAAGAATTCAGCTCCATATGAAAGCACAAGCAGCACACGGTCAGAATTGTTAACCTTCCCCCAGCCCCATAAAAGTAACCCTAATAAATGAGCATACCCCAGAGTACTGGGCAAATCTGGTAACCCGTGGCTGTCTCTCTGAATTCCCCTGGGGGGAAGAAACAAGGAGACCAGCCCACAAAGCACAGGGTTTGCAACACAGTCATAAACATACTGGGCAATATGGGGCAGTACTGAATGTTACAAGATAGATGGAGCAATACGGGGCAATGTTGAATGCTACAGGATTTACCAGCCTATATTGGATTTAGCTCCAGCTCTGACACCAAAGTGTTCAGCGTTCTGAAATAAAAGGTGGTTAAACAGAGATCCGGGGTGTTATGCTCATTTATTGGGGTTACTCTTCTATCCATGCTCTGCTTGTGTTACTTCTCCCAATTCCCTCCCCACTGAGTTCTCCTGCAGGATCTTGGTTCTCCAGGACTGGGTTGTCCCCACCCTAGAATCAGATGAACTCACACCCACGTCTGAGAGAACCAGTTAATCAGCACTCACAAGCTGACCCCTCATATGTCCCTGGACCCGGTAGGCTGGGTTGCACAGCAGTGCCAAGCGGCGACCGTCCTGTGCCCTTGGACTCAATGGGCTGGCTAAACAGCACTTTAAGCTGCTACCATCAGATGCCCCCAGATTCAGCATCTCCCTATCTCCGCTTTCACACCACAGCTGTTCTGCTAGTAACCCACTTAATGAGCAAACCCCACAGGAGTTTTGGGCACTACAGGGATCTTAGGTACAAGGAGCGTTGTTGCAGAGTGAACGGGGAAGCCAAAACAACACCCCCAAAGGGAGAGGGGGGAGAAAAAAGAGAAAAACACCCAGCTTAACCATGAAAGTCATTTATTTCTAGGTAGTAACCATGCAAGGGGAGCCAAACAAAACAGTTACAATATTAAATCTAATTACAAACGTTAGGGCTAGCTAACCATAACTGGTCACATAAGGCAGGGTGTGATGTAGTGGGGGGTAACCTGCTAACTCCCTGGCTGCTGTCTGTAGCACCACCCAGCAGACAAGCGATGAGTCACTATGCAAAGAGGGTATCCCAACTGGTTTGGCCAGCTGACCCCCATGGAGAGGAACAAAGGAAGGTGGAATGCTGCCCTGGCTGGGGGGCAGGGCTGGAGGAGAGCGAGTTAGTTCCTGGCTGGGAAGCAGGGAAGAAGGAACTGGGGAGGGGGCTGGGATCCCCCCATCTCAAAGGGGGCACTGAGGCCTCTTAGCCCCAGTTCCTGTAACCAGATTACATCTGTGCTGTGCTGTATCCTGGAGGAGCAATAAACCACCCTCAATTCTACTGGCTGGAGGAATCTGTTTGCGCCATTTCGGGGTGCAGGAGACGGGGGACCCCCAACGTGCCCTAGAACTGACTGGGGTTCCCAGACAGTGATGGGAGGCAGAGTGCTGGAGGCAGGCAGAGCAAACCTCCCACCGTGATAAGTTGGTAGAAGGTGAAGCCCCAGTGGAACTGATGCAGAATTTAGATCCAGGCATCATCAGAATACTTTACTTGAGCCCAGGTAGGGGTTTTTGTAGGGGGAAAAACTCTAGTTCATGGGGGACACCAGATTTGTTTAGGGGTAAACGGATGGTTCAAGGGAAAATTCTAAAGTTGTTTTGTTTTGTTTAGGCTTGACAACAGGAACTGATCATTCCTGGCTATGGGTGTTGTTCCTACAAGGGAGCTCCTAGTGCATTTAGGCAGCTCCAGTATTTTGGATACCAAATAAAGGCTTTATTCCTAAAATTGGTCTGATAATTGCTGACCTGGGTGCATGCAGGTGTGGGTCCGTTAGCACTTGGAGCAGAGAATTCCCATCAGGCAATGCTTTCCTGCTTTCTGTATCCCAGAGTTCAGTGTGATTCTAGCTTTGGAACCTCTGTTCTCCATTCTGTCTGCTAATGGAGAAGTATTTCTGTCCCATCTGTGATGCAAATGAGGCTGGGGTGTTTCCTTAATACCTTCTCCCTTGTCTAGAGAGGGTCAGGTGCATATTCCCCTGCCTTTTTATTGCTTTTTCTATTGGTTTTGGTTCAAGCAGAGGCCGGGGGGGGGGGGAGGGGGGGGAGTGTCTTCCATGAATACTATGACTAGTTCCCCAAGAACACAGAGCTGGTAGACTGTCACAAACAGACAGGCAGAGGGGTGAATGTGAGGATGTACAGAGATATTGGCAGTGCAGTTGTAGATGTGTTGATACCAGAAGATGAGAAGCAAGGTCTATGTGTGGGGTCATATCTTTTATTGGACCAATCACTGCTGGTGAAAGGGACAAGTTTTGGAGCTGCACGGAGCTCTTCATGAGGTCTGGAAAAGGTACTCTGACAGTCACAGTGAAGTACAAGGCTTGTCATAGGTAGTTAGCACATAGCCAAGAAGCTGACTGTGGGCCAAATCCAGACTGTCAGCTGCGTAGGAACAGCTCCTCAAATCTGTTTATTATTACTGCTATTGCGGTGTGAAAAATGTTTCTCTGGAGCCTGGACCTTGATTACAACTTACCAAGAAATTTGAACCTTGACAACAAAATAATTGACTCTGTTGCAAGGCACCATTCAGGGTTGTGTGGCCGATTAACACCCCTACAGTCATAAGACAAAGAGGGGGTGTTAGTGGGTTACCAACTGTAGCGATGACAAGCCATATAAGCCATGTGTCTGTTCAGTCCAGCAGAGTTATGAATTTACACCCCCAGGCTTCCCTACTGAAGGGGCTGGGCAGGTTTCCTGGGAGGCTGAGGGCTGCGAGGTCAGCCACAGGGACTGCACCATATCAGAGAGACACAGTGGGCAAGAAGACATCTTTTGTTGAACAGAGAAGCTTTCCAGCTAGATAGAGCTCTCCTAACAAACCCATCATGGCTAGGACTGGTTTCAGAGGCAGCCACTTAGTCTGTTTCAACAAAAACAACAAGCTGCAACTGCATTGCACACAACATTGGAAAATGCTCAGAAAGACCCAGGTGTGGGGGGATGGATTTGTGTGTAAGGGTGGATAGATAGAAAAAGTGGTGCATGGCAGGACAGACTGACAGAGCTGGGGGACAGATGGGCAGGTTTATGGGGGGACAGTCAGCTGTGTGTGGGAAGGACAGATAGATTGTGGGTGTGGGTGGCTAGACAGGCAGGTTTGTGGGGTGGACAGACAGAATAATAGAGGTGTGAGGGATAGACAGACAGACATATGATATTGTGGGTGGGGGGACAGACAGACAGACTGATAGGTAGGTGGCATAGGCAGGCAAGTTTGTGAGGGGGAATGGATAGAAAAACAGACAGATGGGAGGATAGACAGGCAGGTTTGTGAAGGGGGGGGATGGATAGACAGACAGGTGAGGGGATAGACAGACAGACAGGTGAGGGGTACAGACAGGCAGGTGTGTTGGGGGGGAAGTATAGATATACAGGCAGGTTTGCAAGGGGGTGGACAGACTGACAGACAGATGGGGGGATGGATAGACAGACAGAGAGGTGGGGGGGACAGACAGACCGGTTTGTTGGGGAGGGAAGGACAGACAGACGATTGCTGTGTGAGACACGACGGACGGACGGACGGCGGGGTGGCTATGCGGACAGACGGGCTAGGGAGCTCTGGCAGCGAAAGGGTTACACCCCCCCTCGCCCCATCGATCCAGGAACCAGCTGCCCGGCGCGGGGACACCAGGGCCGCGGGCTGGCGGAGACAATTGAGCAGTGACATCATCGCTTTAAGCCCAGGCTGCGCTGCCATTGGCTGACGAGCTAATTGAGCGGAGGGGGGGGGCGGGGGCGTGTGTCCTCCCCGCCGGTCCCCTCCGCGCCCAGTCGGGCGGGGGCTCCGCTCCGCAGCGCGCCAGACAAAGCCGGGCTCGCATGGTGGCTGCGGCAGGTGGGGAGAGGTGCGGCCCCGCGGATCGCAGCAGGTAACAGCCCCCCCCCCCCGCGGCCCCTGGTTCGAGCCCCCCACCCCAGTTACCGGCTGGCGCGGAGCGGGGCTGTTTGGACGCGGCCGGGTGTGACTAGCCCAGCAGGTGCAAGTCTCCCAGCTGGGCTGCGGGAGCCCGCGAGATCTGACCCCCCCCCCCCCGGTCTGGCTGGAGCTGGCCGTGGGGATGGGGGCGCCCCCAGGGTTGTAAGAGTCCTCCATCTCTCCGATCCCCTTGCCGGTGGGGTCCTGTAAGTCCCCCCCCCTCCCCCCGGCCCTGCCACCCTCCTGGCTCCGGAGACTTACCTGTGGGCTACCCACACCTGGCTGCCATTGGAGGGTGTTTCTAGTCTCCTTGGGGCTGCTCTGCCAGTCACAGGATGGGAAGGCTCATCAGAGGCTCAGTGTCGCTGAATTGCTAATAGGGGGGTGGGGGTGTCAAGGGTGCCATGGCTGAGGGCTGGGCAGGGCAGGTTGAATCGAGAGGGGGAGGCTGAGTGGGGCTGAGCCAGGCCTAAAGCTGCTGGAACCTGTCCCCACCCAAAGCTGCCCTGGCTTAGCCCCTCCTGGGCCCTCTTTCCAAGAGGAAATTGCAGTGGCTTTTAAACTGCTCACTGCCAGCCTGACCTCAGCTAGGGACCGCTGCTCAGAAGACCCAGGCAGGTCTGACTCTCCTAGTGTGGACTACTGCTCGTGCCAGCAAAAGCATCCTAAGGAACACCCAAAGCACCAGGCCCAAGCTAACCCTAAATAGGGAGCTCTCCCTGGGTTGGTGTGACCAGGGTATGTCCACACTACACCTGTGGCACTGTAGCGTAGCTGTTCAGCGATGGCTGGGATTGTCCCGTTGGTGCTGTAACTAACCCCCCACTCCAAGAGGTGGTAGTTGTGCCTCCAGGGTGGGTGCGGTTGACCTAACTCCCAGGGTGCAAGACTCTCCCCAGGCCTGAGCTACCTGCCCAGGGCCGGCTCCTGTGTGAGCGAGAGCAGACCAGGCCTTCCGGTGACAGCACACCCTGTTCTCCTGCCGCGCCCTGGCCACTACACTGGTACAAAGGTGCCTTGTGCCACATGGACCCCAGCATGCTGTACCAGTAGCACTTCTGCCAGCGTGACAATGGTGTGGGAACGGGTGTGTTTGGTGGGGCTGTGCAGCCCGGCTGTGTCCGGAAAAGACCTCCTTCCAGGTGAGGTAGGTGTCCCAGGATACTGCCTTGTAGGACTCTTTCCCAGTGCATTGTGGGATATTGGCTCTTCTCTTGGAATTGGGGGATGTCTGGGGGGGGTGGGGCATGCCCCCACAACTCTTGTTCCAACCCATAATCTATTAATGGTTCTCATGGTGCCTCTGTTATGTCCTGTAACCTGCTCTTCCTCCTGTTGGGCTTCCAGCTCCACTCCCTCTTGCTGGGTGCAGAGCAGATCAGCTGAATTCTCCCATCTGTTTTAGAAATGGGGGGGGGGGGGTGTAGCTGCAGCTGCCCAAAGGCACTGAGTTGTCCAATGAGATTACTATAATAAATAAGGGCTCGTGTCCCTCCCCCCACCTGGTACACAGTGGGTGGCTAGATCTGAGTGACTGTGAAACAAAGAACCTGGTGAAAGCCCTTGGATGCACTTTAACTAAACTGGTTTAAATTAACCTTAGAAACCCCCTTGTTAACCTAGGCCCACGGCTGACTCCTTGGTTAAAACTGTGCGCACACAGGGGTGGGGTGGGGGATTCTCTGGCTTGGTTAGGCAGGAGGGCTGATTTATGTGCCAATAAACCCTTCTAGTCTTAACATTGCTGTGGGGTAGGCAGGCGTAGGCAGCTGGATTAGAGAGGGGGAGAATCCTCATTGCATGTCAGAAATTGACAAGCTCCTGACCAGCTGCTGTCTGAGTACACAAAGGGAGTCACCCCCACTGTGTTTCCCAAGGTCTGGTCCTTGTATTTGGGACAAACACTCCTCTGTGAGGGGGAGGGGAATTGCCCAACTCTTGAGTGCGCTTGGGATCTCTCTGCTGGGGTAAGTCACACACCACCCTGGATCCTGTCAGTGGCTTAAATCCAGTTGATAAACTAATTGGCTGATCCGTTAATTATTAACGGAGTGATTGGGTTTAAGGGAGCAGCTGCCTGGGTGGGATGGGATTGGTTTAATTTCAACCCTGCTGCTGAGAGACTCCCAGACCCTGTTTTGAGCATGTCTCCCTGCCACCCCTCCCTCCCAGTCACACCCAGGTTGTGTCTCTTGATGCTGGTGAAGTTGTCATCTTGCAGGGTTGCTCTTGGGCAAGGCTGTGTCTGAGCAGAGGGGCTGGTGGCTGCAGTCCCTGCACTTCTGGTACAATCTGATCTGCTGCCCCTGAGGGGGAGGGGTTGTTCAGGAGCCCACAGCAAAGGCAGGAATGTCTGGCCCTGGGCCACTGGCCTCTGGACATTCGGGAAGCTGCTGGACAGGCTGAGGATTAGATGGGATCTAGCTGGTGGCACAGGGTGGGGGTGGTGTCTGTGTATTGCAGACAGTGCCCACTCCAGTGCCGGAGGGCAGAGGGATGCATGGAGGCTTATCCTGCACTACTCAATTTCTATCCAGCCTGCAGTTGCGCAGGACAACTTCCTGAGGCTGGCACATTGTGACGCTTTTCTTTTGCCCTGTCCTGCGGGGTGGGGAGACGGGGCTGACGGGTTCCATAGGGCCAGAGACTAAATATTTCCCATCAGGCTCTAGGTCTTGCAATGCAGCCCTTTTTGTGGATGGTGGCAGAATGCCTAGCTTGCCAGCATGTGTGGGAATGGCAATAACTGGAGGCATGGGGGGCAGAACCCCAAGCATCTGAGGCTACGTCTGCACTATGAGTTTTGCCCAAGAGCCTATGCAAATGAAGCGCAGATTAGCATTTTCTCACACTTCATTTGCATACTCTCTTCTGATGCTTTTTTGCGCTAGGGGTTTTTGGTGCAAAAACAAGCAGCGTTGACATTTCCTTTTTGCGCAAGATGCCTTTTTTGAGGCATAAGGATCTTGCGCCAGAAGGGGTTTTTGTGCAAAAAGGAACTGTCCACACTGCTTGCTTTTGTGCAAAAACGCCTAGCGCAAAAACAAATCGGAAGAGAGTATGCAAATGAAGTGCAAGGAAATGCTAATCTGTGCTTCATTTGCATAGGCTCTTGCGGCAAAACTCATAGTGCAGATGTAGCTTTAAAGCGCTTGATGCGTCAGTGTTGTGGTCTAGAACTGGGACTGTTCGGGGGGGGGGGGTCCCTGCCTCCCACTTCAATAGAAGCAACTTACTTCATTCTATGATCTCTTACCTGGAGTGGGCCACAGCTTGGGATGCATTTAGGCTCCCCTCCAAGCCAGCTGGCAAGAGGTGGAGATGGTGGAGGGGGGTTGAGCCCTTTGTTGCTGTGGGGTGTGGTTCCCTCGCCTGAAAGAAGCTGTGACCTAGAGGCAGAACTGCAACGCTGCTCCCAGAGTAAGAGTTGTTGCACCTGCCCCATATCAAGTCCTGGCAGGGTCTGAGGTTTCCCACAGCCGGGTTTAATGGTGGTGCCCGGTGCTTCCCTACCCATGCCAGAGGGAGGGGGCGTTGCCATCTCCACACTGTGCAGCACCCTCCTGCCAGCAGGCTGAGCTGGCTCTGGGCTCTCCCTGCCGTGTCAGTCGGCATGCCCAATGCTGCTCAGCCGGCCATGTGTGGGCACCGGACTGGGAGGTGTGCTTCCCTGGCTCTAGAGCCTGCCTGGCATGGTCACCAACCCACTCTCTGTGCTCCGCTTCGCCAGCAGCTTAGTGTAGACGGCAGCCGCTCCCATGCATGCTTAGGTCAGGATTTGGGGCATCCGCAGTGGTGCCGCTAGGTCATGGGTGGGCCAGATATGGGTATCTCCTGCCATGTGTTCAGCTGAGAAGTCGTCCCGTGGGCCCCCCCGCAGCCTTTGGAACCTAAGCTGCAATTTCAAAGCACATCCGTACCGGGAGTGGCCGAATGCTGACCCGCCAAGTCATGCCTGGGCCTTCTGACATTCAACAGCCCCGCCAGACACGCACAGCCTGAGTGTACGGGGGCTCTGCACGTCAGAGCTGCACGTGGCCCACAAGCCCCGGTTTGGCCATGCCTGATCCCTCCGGCCCTCTTTAGAGTCCCAGCGTGAGCTGGCTGGCTCACTCCGTGGGCTCCAGAATGCCACGTGGATGTGCCCATACAGGGCCAGCTGCCCTTGGCAAAGTCTAGTCCGGTGGCTGGCCTCTAACTCAGCCACAGGCCCTTCCTGTCCTTTTGCGCTGCTGGAGCAGACTCAGCTAAGCATCCAATCTCACCATTAAAACGTCCAGTGATGGAAGCGTCCTCCTGGCCCTAGGTAGGCTGTCCTGGGGTCGATGGCCCTCCCTGCTAACTGCAGTGAGATGGCTTCTCAGCACCTCCCCCACACGCCAGGTGTCTGGGCTGTTCCCACACCTGGGGAGGCTCACAATGGGAGAGTCTCTGCTGGGTTATTTGAATAAGCAAAACAACTGGCCTGAGATTTGCCTAGTCCAAGCTCCCAGCAAGGTCTGTGAGATGCTGCGTGAGGATCCGCAGGGAAATGTTGGCCCATGGCAACGTTTCCTGGAGCTTCCAGAGCTGGGAGTGGGGGGCGGGGAGCCTGCATTTAAGCAGGCACTGACTCAGTGGCTGCTCCGGGGCTGGAGTGCCCATGGAGGAAAAATTAGTGGGTGCTGAGCACTCCTGGCCCCCAGCACCTCTTGCACACTGGTGACCCCACTGACCAACTCCTCCCCCACCCTCCCAGCTCTGAACAGCTGGTTCCCAGTGTTCAGGAAGTTTGGGGAGGGGGAGGGAGAAGAAGGGAAGGGGGTGCACTGGGGGAGGAGGCAGGGTGGGGGCGGGGACAGGGTGGGTTCTAGCCCTTGGGGTCTCTTTGGGGATCCTCTTCTGGGCTGGGGTCACTGACCCACAGAAAGATCAGTCAGGGGCTGCATGCTAGCGAGGAGCACGTGTGCACACACACACACGTGTTCTCTCTCACACGCGCACACACAGCTACAGCCTCACTGATGTGCCCCCTGCCCCGACTGAGAAACGAGACACTCCCACCTTTCTAGGAGGGCCCAGGCTAGTAGACTGTGTGTGCTCTAGCTCCGCAGTAGGTCAGCTGGAGGGCTCCCCGATGCTGCAGGGGGAGGGGACCCTGAGCCGTGAGAACCGGATCCAGGCAAGCCGGGGGTCACATCCAAACCTTAGCTTCCCCGCCCTGGTCTAGTGGATTAGAACGGGGTGGGGCTGAAGAGCCAGGATTTCAGGGCTCTAGACCTAGAGAGGGGAACGTGTCTTGTGTCAAGTCAATGATCTTTGGGGTGAATGTACCGTGAAGAGACGGAAAAGGGATGTTGGGGAGGGCGGAGCGAAGGAGTCAGGGACTTTCTGGCTGTCACTGGTGTTGGGAGGGCAGGGGAAAGCTCCCTTGGTTGGGGAGGAGCAAAGCAGAGATCCCACTAGATCCTAACCAGGTGTCCTTCCCCCTCTGACAGCGGTAGGAGAGGACTGAATGGGCTGTCCCTGGAGCTCCCCTCTTCCCTTCAGGGGTGGGAGGATCAGGGAGCTGTATACTGCTACTGCCGCTTTCCTGGGACAGGGCACAAGCCACGAAATGTGTGGAGCACTTGTGGCATGCATAGTGGGGTGGGGAGAGTAGAATTGCCCAACCGTCCCACTCTTAAATAGCAGGCGTTTTTGCTAAGGGGAAATCCCCACAAGTTGTTAATATTACAGACCCCTGATTGTGCAGCTCACCTTCCAGCCAGCAGAGAGATGCCCATCAGTTTGTAGCATTAATCCATAGAGAGTCCCTGTTGAGTGGCAGCAGCCTGAGCAGAGGCTGGTGAGATCCAGCCCTTGAGCTGGGGCTGGCTGTGTGGGGCTGGCTCTGACAGATCGTGTGGGGCTGAGTCTAGGTCTGGGTTTCACTGCACTCTGGGGGGGATGGGTCGTCTCATGGGGTAGCTCCAGTCTGGCAGCAGCTGCCTGGCTCGTTCTGATCCAGGGATGTTTTCATTTGGTTGCTTTCCCTTCTCAATGGGTCTCTCCCCCACCCCTTTCTGAGCTGGGGCTATTATTATGCAAACCAGGGTTGGGATGGAGAGCTCTTAAAGGGGCAGTGCCCCCTTTATTCCAGATGGGACAGCAGGACACTGAGGGTGGCCTCTGAAATGTGCTGGCCTAAAGACCTTGGGGAAGGGGAGCCGGTGGGGGAAGAAATCCACAGACCTTGTTTAATCCTCTCTAAATCTGGCATATGGGGGGGGGGGAGCTCCCAGGACTCCAGCCCAGCCTCTTGGGGCAGGGAAGCTCTGTGCGAAGGTCTCAGAGCGGCCGGCCATGGGGATAAAGGGCGTGTGGTAGGGATGTTACATTTCAATGAATCAGCCAATGGAGGAGTGGATGGAATTTCCATCGATAAGGGGGGATGCTCGCTCTGCTGCACCTGTTCCTTTGAAATGCACACGAGCCGCCGTGGCTCTTGTATGTTTCAAAGGCAGAGACGCAGGAGGCCGGACCCTGCGTGAGTGGGGACTGCTTCGGCCCCCGCTCGCGCCATTTCTCCTGCGCCTCTGCCTCCCCGACAGAGACGGTGCTGGGGGGAACTGGCTTTTAAGCAGGCTTCCCCCAGCACTGGCTCGTGCCCCCCTGGGTGCTACAGAGGCAGCAAGTGGGGGAAAGCGATTAGTCAAGTACTCGACCAGTCACATCCCTAGTGCCTGGAGCCCTGGGAGGCCTGCAGTGGGAAGGGCTCTGGGTCTGTATTTGCACAGGGCCAGTCCAACAGCTGGCCTGTGCGCCCAAAGCCTGCTGTTCCCATGGGAACCTGGCCAGCTGTGCACAGCTGTGACTGGCCAGAGCTGGGTTCCTTTCCCCAAGCTCCCTCGGGGTTCACACTAGATCCAAACAGCTGGGCAGACAGGTTGGACTCCGCAGATGCTCCCGCTGGGAGGGGGCAGTCCCGTGTTGCTGCCCTGAGAGGCTGAGGCTGCTGGTCTCTTCTGGAGGATGGGGACAAGAGGAGGGTGGGGTGTGGTGTCACCTTTGGGGGAGGGGGGCTTGAGTGAGGTCTGAAGTCCCTGGCTGCAGGGGGGGACGCGGGTGGAAGAGGTGGTTACAATTGGGGTATTTCAGGGGTGAGGAATATTGTGAATGAAGTTGGGCTCTTCATAATCTCTAGCTGGTAGAGCGGCATGGGTGGAGCAGGGGGCTGGGCAGCTGGATTCCTGCCTTGAGGTAGGTTGCAAACTGCTGCTAAGGTGCCGAGAGGGGCTACAGGGACCACAGCTGTACTGTGCTAGGTGCTGTACATAGAACAAAGATGGTCCCAGAGCTCGTAAGCTGGGACTGCAGGGGGATGCCCTAAGCAAATGGATTTGGGAGAGAGGGAGGGAGGTAGCACAAGCTAACAGGGAAGATCTTGCTGCAGCAAGTTTCTGAAAGCCCCAGTTCCCTCCCCCGTGTGTAGGAGCTAGACTGGCAGCATGTTAGTAACAGCAGGATTTTCACTTGCTTCGAAAGTCTCTGCCAGAAAAACACTGACTCATTCAGCTGAGATCCTGGCCCATTTAAGGATCCTGTGATGTCCTGGCCAAATTCCATCTTGAGCAGTTTCCATTCTGCCGCTCCAATTTTCCCCTTCCTCTTCTTTCTCCAACTGCAAATGCAATCCTCTTCACTTCCTGTCTGAAACCACGTGGCGTTAAAAGTGGCAGCAGCTGTGCTGTGCCCCAGAGCTGGCTGCATCTTGGGGTCATGTGTGTATCCTTCTGGCCAAAAGCATTTTAGGATGGAAGGCCCCTAGAAGAAATGGAGCTAGATGCTAGATGCTGTGTCATGGTCCCTTTGTGAAAGTGCTGCAGGGGATTTCATGAGCAGAACCACCTGCTCTTGAAACTGCTGGCTGCTGAGCTGCAGGAGAAACCACCCTTCACTGGTTAGCAGTATAGGGTTTAAGACACATTGTTTTGAGGCTATCCACCAAAGGGCTGTGATGCGCACACAGGTTTTTCTAGTTCATAGCAATATAGGGTTGGAAGGGACCTCGACATCATCTAGTCCAGCCCCTTGCACTGAGACAGGACCAAACAAACCTAGACAGACCATCCCGGACAGATGTTTGTCCCACCTGTTCTTAAAAATCTCCAGTGATGGGGATTCCACACCCTCCTTAGTCACCTGTTCAGTGCTTCTCTTCCGAGCTGCAAGATTCGCTTGCTCTAATATTTACGCTAGATCTCCCTTGCTGAGTAAGCCAGCTCCTCCTTGCCCTTCTCTCGCTAGATACGGAGAGTAATTGATCGCTGTCCTCTTCACGACAGCCTTTGACGTATCCGAACACTGTTAGTTCTTCCCTCTCGGCTTCCTCTTCTGTAGAGGGAACACATCCGGCCCTTTGTCCTTTCCTTACACAGCTGAGGTTCGCTAATGCTTTTCACTTTTTTTTCCCCCATTGTCATCTCCAGTTTGCCCCCCCTCTGTCCACCGTACTTTAAAAAAAAAAAAAAAAAGTCGGACCCAGAACTCCCTGTGAGGCCTCCCTAGCGTGGAGTACAGGGGGACGGTTACCTCCTGTCGGCTAGGTGTGATGCTTCTGTGGATAAACCCAGAATATCAGGCAATTTCACAGCCATGTCGTCAGCGTGAGTCTAGACCATGACCTGCTCCCCGGCAGTCCTGCTGCTGCTCCCCGGTCCATAGCTGGGCGCTTGGGGTATGTCTACGCTAGCCCCCTAGCTTGAACTAGGGTGGCTAATGTAGGCATTCGAAGTTGCAAATCAAGCCCGGGATTTAAATATCCCGCGCTTGGTTTGCATCTTCCTGGCCAGTTGCCATTTTTTGAAATTTACAAGTCCAGACTAACTGCTCACGTCTACATGCGGCAGGGACCCGGTATTTCAAATTAAAGCCCTAAATCAAACTACCTGTTATTCCTCTTGGCTGGGAAAATGCAAATCCAGCATGGGATATTTAAATCCCGGGCTTGATTTGCAATTTCGAATGCCTACGTTAGCCTCCCTAGTTTGAACTAGGGGGCTAGTGCAGACATACCCTTGGCTCGGGCCGGTCTAGGGGGAGTTCCCTCACACGTGACTTTGCTGGATTGCACTTGTTGAAGCTGGAGGTCGGCCAGGACTGTTCTGAGCATCCTTTCAAAAGGCCCCCCCCTCGTACTGGGAGACGGTGCCTCCCTACGTCACCTGTTGCGATACTTCCCTTCCCTTGTCAGAGCAATGCACTAGCTCTGCTAAAGTTAATAGCTTCTATAGGGCTTGTCGTCCATAGATCTCCAAGCACTTTACAAAGGAGGTTGGTTCCATTATTGCAATGCTACCAGTGGGGAAACTGAGGCACGGGAGCATGCCATGACATTACCCAGGGTACAGTTTGGACTGATAATTAGCTGTGTCCCCTCAGTTCCCCAGCCTGAGCTTCACTCACTGCTTCACTGCGAGAGCAACCGTTCCCCGGCTACTCGCGTATGGCCTCCAGCATGGAAGTGACTGCATTGCACTGCGGGAGTGTGATCGCCAGACACTCTTAAACTCCACTGCAGGGTGAGGCATGTTCAGAGGGGCACTTTGCCAGCGTCTGGTGCTGCCCACCCCTGTCCTGGACAATACGAGCTTGTACGTAGTCAACACGAGCACATACAAGTTACAATGGGGGAGGTCTAGGTTGGATATTAGGGAAAATTATTTCTCTAGGAGGGTGGTGAAGCACTGGGATGGCGGCTTACCTAGGGAGGTGGTGGAATCTCCGTCCCTAGAGGTTTTTAAGTCCTGGATTGACAAAGCCCTGGCTAGTTGATTGAGTTGGGATTGGTCCTGCTTTGGGCAGGGGGCTGGACTTGATGGTTCCTGAGGTCTCGTCCAGCCCTAAGATTCTATGGAAGTCCCTTTCTTTCTTAACAGAAAAGGCTACAAAGCCTGTTCTCCTGAATGGAGTTTCCCAAGTAAACGGTTTTGCTAAAGCAAATGCAGCCCCTGCAGAAAGACACATGTCCAGGAAAGAGGCATGAAAGTCAGAATGCGTTACAAGAAAAGAAGAGTAAACGGCAACTAATGCCTAGCTTAGCAAGAGAAATGAATTCAAAGCCTGATCCGACAGCCATGCTGGCTTTGGGCTTTCCTACACTGCCACTTGACTGTATCGGGGCAGCAGCGCGAGGTGCTGGTTTTTAAACCGATAGAGGCAACGGCAGGGCGGAGTGGGGCTGGAGTGCACTGGCTGCCAGCCCTGCCCTGGGGACTAAGGAATAGTCGAGTAACTGATAAGAATTCATGAGGTTAATCGACTATTCAATTAACCAAGATTTAGCATCCCTGCTCCTGACCCCTCCCCCCCCCCCTCAGCCCGGCCTCTCTCTCGCTTGGTGCTACTTGACGAGCTCCGGAGCTGATGGGAGTCTGCAGTTTGGGGAGCGTGGGCAGAAGAAAGGGGTACAGGACTAGTCAAGGCGGCTTAGCTTCCCCTGAAATCAGATCAGGGCCTTGGCCGCCCCCGGCTGGCGCAGCAGAGTCCGGATGGGAGCTGCCGGCTCGGACTCCTACAGAGCCTGACTGCTGCATCTGAGGAGTTAATCGTGAGTTAATCTTTAGCCCCCAAGGAGAGGGAAACTGTAAACAGAGGGCAGCTGCCGTCCTGATTGCTGTGGGAGCCGGGCTGAGGAGCCGGGCCAGAGGGCTGGGCCTGCACCAATGAAGGGGGCTAGCTGAGCCGATTGGCAGGGAAGCTGCTAGCTCCCCTGGTGGGAGCCATCCCTGGCATGCTCCAGCCGCCGGTGCGTTTCCGTGCAGCTGCTTGAGCTCGGCGCAGGGCAGGGGCGCAGATCGCACGCGGGATGCTCCCTGGGGGGAGTGGCCACGTCTCCTGCTTTGCAGAGCAGGTCTCCACACAACCTGCGCTTTGCCCCGGCCCTTTGCTGGGCGCCTCGCCCTGCCATGGGGGCTTGGGAAGGCACGGCTGTGGCCGGCTGCGCCCTGCGCTGGCCCAGACCCCAGTGGGGGCCGTTGGCTGACACTCTGCTCCCTCTAATCAGAGCTGGGGCTCAGCAGGGCTTGTCGCTACTTTGCCTCCTGAGGGTCTCCTGCCCTCTGGGTCCTGCTGAGGAGGAAATGACTGGCAGGCAGACTGTCCCCAGGCTAGAAGGGGTGTGTGTGTGTGGGGGGGGGGGGGACTGTCCAGCTGGCGCAGCCGCCCCCCAGGCCTCCGGGTCTGATTAACTTCCTCTAGACTCGCAGTCAATAAAGCCACCAGAGCTAGCTGAAGGGGCCCCATTGTTAGCCACATGGAGCCTCCCAGCCGTGAGCTGGGGGAGAAGCGGGGGGGGGGGGGGGGGCGGGCTGCCACTCTCCATTGACTTGCCCCCAGTGGAGCCGCTGTGGATTGGAGCCACACCCAGAGAGGCCAGTCTAGGCCAGTGGGAAGAAGGCCAGGCTGCTGGGACTGCTGGGTTCTACCCCCCAGCTCGGGTAGGGGAGTGGGCTGGAGTGTAGGGGCTGGGGGGTCAGGACTTGGGTTCCGAGCACAGTTTGGCTGCTGCTGTAGGGCCTTGGGCCAAACCTACCCTCTTTCTGTGCCTCCGTTTCCCCAGCTGTGGCCAAACAGGGCTCCTCTGTCCCCGCCCAGCCAGTGCCCTGAGGTCTAGGGATGCAACATCTGAAAGGCGGCTGAGCCCACAGGATAAGGGACCTGCTACTGCTACCAGCCGTGGGAGCTGCTCTGGCTCCAGCAGTAGGAGCCTGTGGGCTAGTTCTCCTCCTGGCTCTACAGGGGTATGTGGTCAAGTACGCGAGGTGGCTGGGGAAGGTGATAGGCCCCTGTTTGTCCAGGACAGGCCACGGAGCTGCCCCTGTGACCCAAGGCTGTGGGGGTGGGGCCTGTGGGCCAGCCTGCCTGCGGATGGGCGGCTCTGTTCCTTGCAGCGGCCCCAGAGCAGCGGCCATGTCGCCCTGGCTGGGAGCGGGCTGTGCTGTGGGGTGGGGTGGCCTAGAAGAGTCCTGCATGGTCAGAACTGGCCCCTCTGGGGCTATTGGTCCAAACAGGTCGTGGCCACAGGAGCATGCAGATGTCTTCTCCCTTCCCCCGAAGGCAACCTGGGTACTGCAGCCCATTCGGTGTGGGGGGGAGGGGTCTAGGGGTCCTTCTACTAATGACTTGCATCTCCCTTGGTAGGGACTCAGCTCTTATTCCCCCCCCCCCCCCATCGGCTCTGCAAGCACCCCTGCTGCTGTTGCCCCCAGCATGGGGAATCTCCCTCGCAGTACAGGCCCTCTGACACTCAGCAAACCCATTGCCCAGAGAACAGTGGTAGGCAACAGGAGTGGCCCTAGATGAGCTGCCAGCAACTGGTGCCCCAGGCAAAACATGCGGTCGGCACCCCCGCCTCCAAACCCCTCAACGGCCGTATAATTGGGCACCCTAGCCAACCACCTAGTTCGCGCCTATGGACGGACCGTCCCTGGTAGACAAATGGAAACATCAGACCCATGTAGGGGCCTATGGGGCTTGTATGCCCGGCGAAGGCCACTGTGACCCTGCCGTCCAGTCTCAAGGGCAGAATCCCAGACCAGCTCTGCAGAGATGCTGTTGCTGCCTTAACTTGTCTCATCCTCCCCGGCATGCTCTGGGAAGGGATTTTGCTGCTCGATCCCCCTCTGTCCAGAAGTGCAGCTGGAGCCTTTACCTGGATTTGGGGAAAGGGGTTTATAGGGTTCCCAGATCTCTGCTGGGGGGGGGGGGAGGGCGCAGATCTGTTCTCTCCCGATACCCCGTCATCTCTGCTCACAGGAGGGCAGGGCTGCTAGATCTCCCAGCCACTGTGTGTGGAGACAGATTGTCCATGGTTCATGAGCTTCCTACTCCACAGCAGCTCTCAACTTCATGGCCTCAGTAGTGCCAGAACTCTCCCCCTCCTGCTCTAAAGGCCAGCCCACCTGGGCAGAAGGAGAATCTCCATCAGCAGTGCAGGGCCTAGGACATACAATCAACCAGTCCTCCTCATGGCCAGTAGAGGGCAGTCTTGCACACTTGTTGACCTCTGCATGAGCCGTGGCGACAACCCCCCAGTTCCAAAGAATTGTGGGGGCTTCTCCAGGGCAGGGCTGAGGCATTGGTGGGGGGAGAGGGGGCGTGAGGATAAACAGGAGTATTTCACTCTCCAGGACACACAGCCCTCAGTGGGGCTCCCTGGGCAGCCTCTCTGGGTGGCCCTTGGCATCCGGCTCCTGAGTCCTCCCTGGGGGCATGTGAGGCTGCTCTGTGGCTTGGGGGTGGAGTTTACGTAATGCTTAATTAGTGACATAATTGTGCCTGTGACCAGTGCTGGCCTGAAGCCCTTCCCAGACTCTGCTGCTTCCTCTGAAACAAAGGCAGAGGCCCCTTCTCCTGGGGAGGGGGCTGTGGACCCCCCCACATGCTCCAGTGGGCTCCCCCTGAGGTCCCTGTGCTGGCAGAATGGGCTCTGGCTCTGATCTTTGCTCCTCGTGTGACAGCGCTGTGGGCTGGAGCTGCTGAGAACAGAGTGTCCTCGAGAGCTCGGCGGCAGGGAGAGCGAGCGCGGCGGGCAGAGTGTGAGCTTGGGACGGGGAAGACCCACACTCGCACCAGGTCTGCTATAGTCTTCCTGTGTGGCCTTGGGGGAGAGCCCTTCTGTGCCTCAGTTTCCCCACTAGTACAATGGGGATGTAAGGGTAAACGCCTTCCCAACCGAGACAGCAAAATTAGCCCCCAGCTCTCTAGTGATCAGGGGCTGCTCTGTTTGAACTACACACCTTGTGCTTAGCCAAGCCCGCGGGCAGCTGCAGTTCTGTCTGCTGAGAGAGGCTTATGCTGAAAAGACTTTCCTTCCTGCACAGCACAAGCTCACCTTGGTAGAGCCATAATCCCTAGCTCCCCATCAGTGGGGCTCCTTTGTAAAGCGCTGGGAGGTTGGTATCATTAGCCTCATTGTACAAGTAGGGAAACTGAGGCAGGCCAGGGACTTGTCTGGCGTTGCCATGTAGGGAATAGAATCTAGGTCCTGGTGCTGTGCTCTAGCCACTAGTGAGTGCTGGGTGAAACTGGGTTGTACTGTTAGAAATGCATTCGGTCGCCTTGCCTCCACCCACATGGCTACGCGGGTATGAAAACGGAATAGGTTTGGACTAACTTTCCAATGGGCAGTGGGTGAGGCAGGAGTCAGCAACGTGTCTCTGCAGTAATTTAAAAAAGCCACTTGAGTTTGGCCTGCTAGTTGGGTCTCTCTTCCCAGCCAGGTAGTCATGTGATTGCCTCCGCCGCCTCTTGGCAAGTGCGTGGGATTCCCAAGGTAAACGCATCAGACCCTCAAGGCGGGGAGGCAAAGTCAAGTCCTGCGCACTGCGCTGAGGCAGGGCCCCAGAAACTCGGCCTGTCCCTGATGGGTGCTGGAGAAAATGGATTTAATCCAGTCAACATAAGAATGGCCAGACTGGGTAAGACCAAAGGTCCATCCAGCCCAGCATCCTGTCTGCAAACAGTGGCTAATGCCAGATACCGCAGAGGGAGTGAACAGAAACAGGTAGTCCTCAAGTGATCCCTCTCTTGTCATCCATTTCCAGGCTCTGACCAACAGAGGCGAGGGACACCATTCCTACCCATCCTGGCTAATAAGTATTGATGGACCTAACCTCTATGAATTTATCCACTTCTTTTTTGAACCCTGTCAAAGTTCTAGCCTTCACAACACCACCTGGCAAGGAGTTCCACAGGTTGACTGCGCGCTGCATGAAGAAAAACGTCCTTTTGTTTGTTTTAAACCATTTAATTTCATTTGGTGACCCCTAGTTGTTATGGGAACAAGTAAATAACTTGTCCTTATTCACTCTCCCATAGCTGTCATGATTTTATAGACCTCTAGTCTCCTCTTTTCTAAGCTGAAAAGTCTTTTAAAATCTCTTCATATGGCATCTGTTCCAAACCCCTCATCATTTGTGTTGCCCTTTTCTGAATCAAAGAACCAACACCTGCTGGTTCCTACACAGACCCCAGCTCTTCCTTGCTCTCCCAAGCTCCCTGCAGCGTTCGCTCTGATTTAGTGCACCGAGTCCTGTGGCTTCTCCATAGACTAGAACCCTTCTGCTGCTGCCTCTCCAGGGACTGGAGCTCCTGCCTGGTTCTGTTGTCTGGCCGCTAGAGAATCCAGCTTGTGAATGTGCCTGTCTCCCAGTGGGGTGGTGCTCTGAAATTGCTTAGCTACTCCTGCTGGTCGTAGCTCCTGGAGAGCTGTCCCTCCCCCTCCCCTGCCCCCGTGGAATTACAGGCCCTGCCTGGCATGCACATCTGGAAAACAGTGATCTCCTCGGACATAATCCAGTAAGATCTGCCCCTGAGTGTTCTCCCATCTGTCACAGGATCCCGGCAGCACTTGTGCCAGTGCCAACTAGAGGCAAAAGAACTTCCCTGTTCTGCATCCCAGGGTTGCATTAGGCCTTTCGGCCCCGGCAATGCACCGGGAGCCTGTTTTCAGCTGATGAGTCACCCCCATTCCCCAAGCCCCTGCCACCCTGTAAGGAGAGCCTGCCCCTTTCTCCCTGGATGCCTGTTTGCCTTTAGCCAGATTAAAGCCCTTTGTTTGCTTGCTCCCAGTTTACCAAGCGATCTATGTCGGTGGCCTGTTCTCGCCTCTTTTACCACTCCTCCAATCTGAGTCCTCAGAAGACTTTATCCGCGATGCCTCCCCCACCCCCCACCCATTGTTACAGATGGTGAATAGTGTAGGGCTAAGACCCTTTTCCTGCTAGAGATGCTCCTGTTCGGTCCCTAACCTTTCTCGGCTCCCTTGTGAGGCAGCTCAGTTAGCCAGTGTGCTAAAAACTAGACTATTAGCAAACTGATGCGGACGTCTATGGAGTCATCAGTGACGTGTGGTACCAAGTCAAATGCCCTACAGGAGTCTGAGCATATTCCACCCACCCCATTGTCTTTATCAGCCAGCCTGCTAATCTCTTCAACAAAAGGGATCAGCTTAGTTTGACAGGATCTGTTTTCCATACGTCCATGTTGCTTGCCACTAGTTACAATACCTTCCTTTGGTTCCTTATTGGTCCCATATCAGTTGCACCTTTCTCTTGCCTGGGATTGATGTCAGACTGACAGACCTAGAATGATTCAGTGATCCCATATAAAACCCTAGTTAAATATTGGCACAAACCAGCTTTCTCCTGGAGTTCCCCAGTGCTCTGAGGCCTCTGAAAATCTTCCTCAGCCAGTTCTTTCAAATTCTTGGATAGAGAGTATTCAGACCTGCGTGTGTGTGTGTGTGTGTGTGTGTGTGTGTGTGTGTTGGGGGGAGGGGGGGTTAATGTGACTTCAGTAGCTGCTGCCTAACACCCTCCTGAGAGATACTAGTCATTGGAATGGAAAGTGTATAGTTCTATGTTATGACCTCATCTGTATGTGAAGAAATAAACAGAACAGAAATATTTATTCAACACGGAAGCCTTTTCTGCATGATTACTATTTTTACCACTTGCATCTAGTAATGGTCTGAGGACTTTGTTCCTAATAGCCTTTTTTATTTAAAAAAAAACCCCCTTATTATTCTTAACTCTAACTATAGATTTATCCTTGTGCCCCTTTGCTTCCCTTATCGGTTTTCTACAGTTCTTGACTTCTGATTTATGGTTATTGATTATCAATGTCTTTTTCCATTTTATTTTATTTTTTTATAGTTTCCTTAAAATTGCAGACTAACCCGGCTACCCCTCTGAGACTTCTAAACCAGGTTTGTGTGGATTTTTTTCTAATCTATATGGCCTTCTTTCTCTGCTGTGGCTTTTTGGCAAATCTAGTAAAGTGTTCTTAACTTCACAATTCCTGTCTTTCTGATTTAAATTCTTTCTCCCAACTGATTTGGTTCAAATAGATTTCAGCTTTGTGGAACGAACCCTCTTAAAATAATGTGTGAGTAATCTCTTACTAGTCTGGGCTTTACTCTGTCTGCACATTGCGAATGCAGTCAGATCATGATCTAAGCTACCATGTAACTATTAGCTTTGTCATCAGTTCTTGTGTCAGGACGAGGTCTCGTATAACAGTCCCCTGGGCTGGATCCGACACTTTGAGTTAGGAAATCTAGAATACCTAAAAATTCAAAGGATGTTTTAGTGCTGGCAGCGTGAAAGCTCACATCTGAGGGAACGTCACATTCCAACTGGGGCAAGTGTGACTCTGAGAAGACAGGTGGTGTGTTGTTTTGTTTTAAGCCAAGAAAACCCAAAGCTTAATTGATCCTAGATCTGGTCACAGTTACTAGCCCTCCTGCCTCACTCAGTGCGCAAGCGGCTGAGGGCGCAACATCCATCTTTGCTGGGAGAGGGGGCGGGGGTTGTAAATGTAATGTGAAATCCTAGGAGACAAGGGATCGGGAATTCATAATCTCTGCATGTCTCGAGGTTTAACGTTCGGACTTGCTGGAAAGCAAGAACTCCGTTGCGTTGGAGGCTTTAGGGTTTGTGTGTGTTCCACATCTGAACCAAAATGAGGGACTTTCGTGAAGTCCGGAAAGAGGCAGAGGAGCAAGGCCCTTGCCTAGACTGTGGGAGGCCATATCAGGCCTTTTCTCCAAGTCAGACAGAACAGCACCTACTCACGGGACTACATGCGGGAGGGAGGGAGAGTCCATTCCGGGCCTGAAAACCTTCCCAATCCAACCCAGTGCTTTCCTGTGACTTCTGATGTTCATTCTGGCCAACAACTTGGCAAGATTAAAAAAAGGGAGCAGATTGGATGAATCTGCATTTTCCAGCAAGTCTCCTTGGAAAAAATCCCACCCCTCTTCCCCCAGCTCCAGCTGACTCTGCTAGGCGCAGAGGGTGCTGTCTCTGCTCCAGTCGGGAAAGCGCTCACCTTCTCTTTGCAGTGCAGGCATCTGAATGTCCACAGCTGGAGACCTCAGGAGAAAGGTGGCTAAACGTGGCTGTGGGGTCCCCTTGGTGGAGATGGCTGGATCCCCTCACTGCTGCTAGGAACAGGGGGACTGGTTGGGCTTTCTCGGGGTGGGGGGGAGGGCGGGGAGGGTCTGTCGTGTCGAGTATCTGGTCCTATGCTTCCTCCAAAGCAGTTGGTGGCATGAGCCCTGCAGCGCTCATTGGATTGGGTTAAGTCCCGTAACTTCTTGGCATCTTCTCGCCCATTTCAATAACTGCTCCCTCTTTTGAATTGGGGGGGGGGGGGGGGGGCTGGGCAGGAAGGGGATGCAAGAGCGAAGTGGGGCTGCAGGTTCTGAGCAATGGGCAGAGGGAGGCACTTACCTGGTGCAGCTCCCTGGGGACACCCATGCTTCCCTGTCTTTCCAGGCACCGCCCCCTGCTGCTCCTATTGGCCGTGATTGCGGCCAATTGGTGTGACAAGGGTAAAGCCTCCAGGGAGCACTTTGCTGCGCTGCTGGTTCCACAGCCAGGGGAGGGGAGGAGTAGCGGCAGCACATGGATCCAGTTTCTCCCCCCGCCAAGCAGAGCCCATGGGTCTGACCGAGCCCCAGCTTGCCTGAATGTGGCTCATGAGGTTTGGGAATCCCTGATGATGGGGGGGGGGGGGGGGGGGACAGATCCAGGCAGGCCAGGGGCCCGATCCACCCCTGGGGCGGTAGGTCCCCACCCCTCCAAGCTCTAGGGCCAGGCCTTGCTGGGCAGAAAGCTGGGGCTGTGTGTCTCATTAAGACCCTGCAGACGTAGTGGAGGATGCTGGACTATCTACCCACAATGCATCTCACTCTGTGCTGACCCAAATGCGCTGGCACAAGTGGGGCCGTGTGCATGCTCAGCGGGAGGCTGATAAAACCCGTCCGGGTGCAGTGCTTGTGCAGACGGGCTCTGAGGCGACGCGGGCTAGGCTGAGAGCTGTCTCCAAACGCGCCAGCCTATGCCTTGCTGGGGTGTTGCAGGGCCACGAAGCCAGCGCTTGTGGTACCATGACGGAGAACCAGCCCCTGCCTCGTGGAGGCCTTCTCTGGCGTTACCGGGTTGCCAGCCCTTGCAGTTTGATGGCGAGGCTTTGTGGCACCCGGCGTTGCTTGTGGCCTGAGGTGGGGCCAGGAAAAACCCCACGCTTCTTTCTGGCCACATGTCTAAGCTCTTCCCAGCTGTAGTCAGACAGACCCTCCGGTGCCTGAATTCTTCAGCTGAGTTCTGGGTACTCGGGTGGCCGTGCGGAAGGTCTGATTTTTGGCGTGTTTAGGGCCAACATTCCAGCACTGCACCTTGAATTCTGTAAAAAGCAGGGAACCCTCTGGGGCGAGGGCATGACACCCCTGACTTTCCGTCACCGTTCCAACCTCTTCTCCCTGTTCATTGCCACCGACCATTAAAAGCCTCCGTTGGGAGGACTCTTATTTTGCTCCAGGGGTGGTAACTCCTCTTGAACGTGAGTCGGTGCTCCTGTTTGAAAGCTCTAAATATGGGGGGGCGTGCGTGTTGGGTGCCGTGGAGAGCAGCTGGCTGCGCGTCCCTCAGGCGCTGGTGAGAACGGTGCAGCCCACGCGGGAAATGGGCTCCCTGCCCACACAATAAAGTTTTGGTCTGTTACGTAACTGCTCTGGCTCCAGCGAATTCCAGGCACTTAGTAGAATTAATAGCTCCAGAGTTTTACAGGGAGGTAAATAACAGATGAGTGCCAGGATTTCCCTGTGCTCTTCGGGATCTGATGCTGCCAGTGTTGCATCCTAAGAGATTTGGGTTCCCTTTAAATCCAAGGGGATTTAGGGACTTAAGGCCTTCAGGAAAAATCTCCCAATCCAAGCAGGTTGGGCTAAAGAGTATTCCCGGCCAGCCATGGACTGGCTGTGTTCCCCCAGGCAAATCACATCCTGGCACTGCCTCAGGGCTTCTCCAGCTGTGGACTAAGGATGTAGCTGGCCTGTCTTGCAGGGGGTGGGGGCTTGAGGCTAAATTTCACTCTGATATAACACTCTGAGACCTTGGAGACCAAAGCTCCAGAAAGGCGGGAGCCCTTCCTGTGGGAACAGTCTGCGTGTGCACGGCTGGGACATCAGCTCCTGCAGAATTTAATCTTTGTCTGTTCAGTGACTCTCCTGTTTAAGGCTGTAAGTCTCTTCCAACGCAGCACGGCCTTCCTGAACCTGCAGGCAGCTCTGGGCCACCTCAGCGGCTTGTGGTTCTGCCTAGCCACAGGGACCTGCGTGGGCGCGAGTCGGTTTCGCTGTCGGATCTGTGCCCCTTGGCAAAGCTGAGGAGGGTGCCAGGGCTGGAGCTGTTCCTAGGCGGGGAAGAGGAGGGCAGTTCTGGGCAGGGGGGAGTCGCACTCTGGGTGATGCAGAGGGCTGGCTGGCTCCAGCCCCACCCCTTCTGCCTGAAGCCCCGCCCCCTCCAGGAGCATGGAGTTGGGCCCTCCACATACACCTGTCCCAGGAGCCCATGGAGGCGGTTGGCTCCCCTGTATAAGGGGCCTGGTGGAGGGACAGAGCCTCTCTTCCTGCTGCTTGAAATGGGAAGGGTGCTTCCACACTGGGGATGCTGCTAGCCAGTGGTGGCCTGGGACGATGGCATCAATGGACAGAGCTGGGAGATGGGCCTGTCCCATGAGGGGTGGAGGACTCAGGACTTCTAGCCTGTGCTGCCAGCGGCTGATCTTTCAGCTCTGCCCGGGGCTAGCAGATTTCCTTCCTGGGAGGTGGGGGGAGGGGGCACATCTTGCGTTGAGGCTGCTGTGGAGTGGAAGGTTCCTCTCCAATTCCTGTGTCTCCTTCAGTCCTAGCTCGGAGGGAGCGAAGGCTCTGGCCGTTCTCAGTCGCGGCGGAGGGATCCCACGGCCTGCCCAGCGCCTGGGTGGGCCAAGATGGATGACACAGCGACCGCCAATGCAGCCCCCCCTCTGCAGACCAATGACACGGCCGCCTCTGGGAAGGGGGCAGCGGCAGCTGGCCAGCCCGCAGCAAAGCCCAAGCCCGCCAAGAACGCCGTGAGACGAGCTCCCGGTGCTGGCGCGAAGCGGCCTGCGACTGCCCCCACCCGCCCGCCCGCTACCCCTTGCCCCAGTTCCAAGCCACTCAGCAATGGGGTGCCCCCCAGGGCCGAAGCCCTGCAGAGAAAGCCGCCAGGGGCGGCATCGGCACCCAAGGCCAGCACGGCCTCTGCCAAGCCCTCTCCAGCCAAGACAGCGGCCCGGAAGCCAGCCGGCGAGAGCGGAACGAAGCCTCCAGAGAAGGCTGGGCCAGGCAAGGACGGGCAGGCGAAGGCCACGAGGAAGACATTGGCGCCAGCCGTGGCCTTGGGTATGTTCCTCCCCCTCCTGCCAACACTGGACCCCGCTGAGGGGGTGGCCCCAGGCCTGGATCGCTTGGGCCTGCAGCTGCCCCTTTGCCCTGAGCCTGGGGAGGGCTTGTTGTGGGAAGGCCCCGTGGGCTGAGAGGAGGCCATGGAGAGGTTCCCCTGCTAAGGCACAGAGGTTGGCTGTGGGAGGGGGGGGGGGGGAAATGTCTCTGTGGATCCAAAGTAAAGTCTGGGGAGGGGGGACGTGTGGACTGTCAGCCCACCCCCCCGCCCCGCCCTCCCCCGGTAAAGCAGCCGGCAGGGCTCTGGCAGACTGGGGTGGGGGTGCTGACAGGGAGGCCAGGCTGTAGCCATGCTGGTCAAGTGGCCCCTCCCCCCGGCACATACCCCATCCTCTCCTAGCAGGAGCCGTACAGATCCCCTGGATCGCCCTGCACTAGGGACGTCCTGGCCCTTTTCCTGGCAGGCCAGAGGCCAATGCCTCCGGCCAGAGCCCAGCCTTAGACGGGGTCCAGGCTGAGCCCGTTCCAGGGAGGGGGGCGTAACTGCACTGCTGAGGAAGCTGGCGCTGCCCTCTCCCATGTACCCTGACTTCTTGGGTCAGAGCTGGGAGTGGAGCCTTTTTCTCCTGGCCCCACCCTACTGAGTCCCAGTCCCTGCCCGGAGCCGGGGGCACCCCCTGCTGCTGCTTACACTAAACTCCAGAGCTCTCGCCTGGGCCTCCGGGCCTGCCCCATGCGCCCCCACACCTGTCGCTAGGGTGTGGCCTGGACTCTCCGGGCCTGCCCTGGGCCCATCACTGTGGGATTGGAGTTGTTGTCTCGTCCATAACCTCACGTCTCCTGGGGCTGACGCCGTCTCTCTCTCTTTCTGTTTTTAGCCCTGAAGTCAGCCGCAGCAAAGCCTGAGAAACCAGAATCGGCCAGGCCTTCCAGGTGCAGTGTGGAGTCGCCGGCTGGCTGCTCCAGATGTGGGGGGCTGGGTGAAGAGCGGGAGTGTGTGGCGTCGCTGGGAAAGCTGGAGTTTAGGGCTCTGGATTTCCAAGGGGGGTGCTCATCAGCAGGCAAGGCACAGTCCTGGAGACCTGCCCCTCAGCCAAGCAGCAAGCTGTAGCAAACGTGCAGGGTGTGCATGGTACCTGAGATAATGTGACCGGATGTAATCACACCCTGACTCTGACATTAACCCTAACCAGCATGAGAGAGGCTGGTAGCAGGTGTCCTTGAAACTAGGGCAACACCCACAAACAGTCCTCGGTCAGAGGCAACACCTTGGAGAGCCTGAGATGAGAAGGAAACAGTCCCTGTGTCAGAGCTTTCTGAATGTTGTCTCGCTAATGTGCACTAGCAGTATGTTGGGCATCTAGTGGCTGAACCTGACTTGCATAGTGTTCCAGTCAAGGAGTGGTCCCTGGTAAACAATGGAGACAGAAGTGGGACACGAGTTACGTGGCTGCTTGTCTGTTGTTGGAGATGGACTGTGGTTCTGCCTATCATGAGACAAAAATATCACAATGGTTCTAAGGAGCGGTGTGTGTGGGGGGGAGACTTCTGAGAGCAGATGGCTCTCTAGTCTAGCAGCCCAAGTCTGGATGAGATCAGTGAAGTTGAAGCTGGCCAAATTAGAAATGAAGTGTGAATTTTGAGCCACAAGAACACCAAGCCAGTTCATATAGGACTGTGGGGGATCCCCCATCACTCCAAATTGAGCCTGGCTGTCTTTCTACAAGAGACATGTTGGCACAGACAGAGGCAAACCTGCCCCATGCACAAGGCAGCAGGTGGATTGTCTGGATGGCGTAAGTGTAGAGTCTGGGGACAGGGCAGTGTGTGTCTGTTCCAGGGGGCCCTCCACTGGGGCATGAAAGCTGTCAGAACCTGTTAGAGCAGCAGGGCAAAGATGGCTGGGCCTGGCGTGTTGTGTAGTTGGTAAACCAGGCTTATCTGGGACCTGGCAGTGGCTTCCTTGCTCGTGAAAAGCAAGAGAGACAAGAAATTGTCTTCTGCTTTCCCTCCTAAAAGGCTAGAGGAGCCCGTGTGCTCATCTGCCCTGGCTTTCTGCAGAGCACACGAGCCCCCCGACTCCTTCCTGCCTCTAGTTCAGCCACAGCGATTGCACTCGAGCGGCTTGGAAAACCAGCCAGCCTGACTTTGAGAGACACCCAGTGATGGAGGGACCCATACAGCCCCAGGAAGCTGTCCCACGGTTAATCACCCCTGCTGGGAATCCTAACCCATTCTGGCCCAGAGAGCGCGGGGAAGCTGTAGATCTGCTGTATCTTGATGTCAGTGTTGGGCAGTTCCATGCGACCCTCTCTCATCCCCAAACTACCTGTGTTAGAGCTCTCTGAATTTTGTGTCTTGCTATTGTGCACCACCACTAGATGTTCAACATACTGCCAGAACCTGAGATGCATAGTGTTCCTGTCAGGGAGGGGTTCCTGGTAAACAGTGGAGACAGAAGTGGGACACAAGCTGTGTGGATGCTTGTCTGCTGTTGGAGATAGGCAGAACCACAGTCTATCATGGGACAGAAATATCACAATGGCACTAATGTGAGGGTGGTGGATGGCTCTCTAATCTAGCACCCCAAGTCTGGATGATATCACTGACATCAAACTGGGCACAAGGTAGAGATGCATCTCGGTGCACTCAGACTAGCTCTCCTTGGTGTGGTGTCCTGGGTTCTAGTCAGTATTGTCACAAGTGATTTGGGTCCCACTGATCCCTAGAGGGGTCTTGCAGTCACTTGGCAGGAGAGGGTTCGTTTGACGTGACCCAGACCAATTGGAGGACTGGCCTGAATTCAAGATGAAATTCTGTAAAGATGCATGCAAAGCACAAGGCAAAATCAAATGCAAGGTGGGGGAGAACGGGCTAGGTGGTGCTGAAAAGGATTTGGGGTCTGTTGTGGCTCAGGCGACACTGCAGTGTAGATGCAAAAAGCAAATCTCTGCCTGGCACGTACTAACAGGTGTGTTGTATGTAACTGCCCAACTCTGCTTGGCCCTTGCAAGGCCTCGGCTGGAGTCCTGTGTCCAGGGTGTGATGCTCATAGAAAGATGTGGCCAAGTGGGGGAGAGTCCAAGTGAGAACAGCCCATGTGATCAAAGGGCTGGAAAACCTCACTGGTGGGAAAAGGTTAAAAACGGGGCATGTTTAGTCTGAAAAAGAGAACCGAGGGGGAGCCAGACAATGGCCTGCAACTACACAAAGACCCATTGTGATCTCTTGTTCTGCAGTCCACTGACTGTGCGCGGAGAAGTAATGAGCTTCTTCGGCAGCAAGGGACAGTTAGGTTAGATATTGGGGTGGCGGGGGAGGGAAATGTAATCTTCGTGTTCAGGGCAGATCAGTTCTGGAACAGGCTTCCAAAGGAGGCTGTAGAATCCCTGCCAGCGGAGGCTTTGAAGGACAGGTTGGTCCTAGGTTTACATGGCCTCCAGGCAGAGAATTGGACCTGATGTCCTCTTGAGCTACCTCCAGCCCTACGAGTCTGGGGGAAGTGGGCTGTTGGTTTTTTTTTAAAGCTGTCTGCTTGAAAAGTACCGTAATGGGGGAATCCAGCAGCTCACACCCGTGAAACTTCACTGACCGTATCAAGGTAACGGGGGCAGCTTGGGATGACACTTGGCCACGCAGACTGGCCTGTTTGAATGCTGGGAAAGGGGTGAGGCCCACCCTTGCCAGAGGCTGTTGTGAAGCCCAGGACTTTAATGGGGTTCAAAGAGACCTAGACGCCATCCTCCAGGAACGTGTTAGGAATCGTGTCCCGAGCCTGTGTGTGTCAGGGGCTGGGAATGGGAGACAGGAGAGGGGATCACGGAATGATTCCCTGTTTCTGTTCACTCCCTCTGGGGTATCTGACATTGGCCACTCTCGGGAGACAGGACACTGGGCTTAGATGGACCTTTGACCCAGTCTGGCCCTCCTTATGTTCTCAACCCCCTACCCTCCTAGCCGAGGGGAGGGGCCACGACACCCTAAGGAGACTTGGGGCCTCACAGGTGAGAACGGGCAGGAGGGAAGGTTAAAATGGGGAGACTCCAAGCAGAGAACCTTGGCCAGTGGGTGCTGCTCGGAGGAACCCACCTGGGCAGTTGCAGGGCCACGGTTTCAGCTTGCTGGGGCTATGGAGGGGCGTGCGGGGGGCAGTGCAGTGTGAGACTCCCAAGAGGTTTGGGGCTGCAGTGCTACCGGGTGCTGTTCCAGTTCTGCACCATTGGTGTCCAGAGCCACAGGTGGCATTTCCACTGGGATCAAAGCAAGGATGCAGCGGGTGGGGAGGGGAGAGCATCGTGATGGTTAGTGCGGGTTGTGAAATGTCACTCGGAGCCTGTGTCTAGATGGCAAAGAAATGTCGGAAAAAGATTCGCAAATTGCGAACTGCAACTAGGCTATCTCTTCCTGCTTTTCTTCCAGAAGAGGCTTTTCCGAAGTTTGGCCCATCTACACCGGGCCAAATTCTGGAAAAACCTCCTTTCGGAACATCCCTTCTTCCTCAGACAATGAGGAATACAGGGACGCCAAAAAAAACTGTTCTGAAAAAGTGGACGCATTCCTTGGACACGGCAGAGCTTTTCTGGGATACCTCCACTTTGAACTTAACATCAAACATTCCTCTCTGAAACCTGAGGAACTACAGGGAGGCCAGGGCCATCCTGCTCGCTGGGGCAGGCCCGGGGAGCTGCCCTGGGGGTGGGTTTGGGCCTGGGGTGGAAAGGGTTTTACTGTAACTGCGAGAGCGCTGGACATGGTGGCCGTGGCTGGAGACGTGGCAGCGGCCGTGTGTTCTGCCTATACATGGGGCTTGCTGCTGGGCGACGGGGTGTTGCAGGAGGGGCACCCCTTAGAGCTCTCCAGAGGGGGGACGTGGCCTCCATTCATACCCAGTCCAAGCTGCCAGGCGGTGCTGGCAAAGGGCCTAGATGGCTTGGATTCGTTTGGCAGCTGGCCCAGTGCCTCTTGGTGCAGAAAGGACAGGATGGCCCAGTGGCTAGGGCACTAGCTGGGGACTGGAGGCACTAGGTCCAGTTTTCCCAGCACCACCACAGACTCCCTGTGTGAGTGAGCAAGTTACCTGGTCCCCTTGCCTCAGTTTCCCCTCCTGGGTAAAATGGGGTTAATGGCAGTAAGGAACCCTGCTCCAGCTAGTTGGGGAGCAAGGAGTTTGTTGGTCAGGGTGGGGAACATCCATATCAGACCACTGCAGGCTGGTACAGAGCCTTTTGTGGGCAGCAGTGTGTGCATAGAGGTACCATGCCCTGGCATCCCCTGCACTGTACCCTCTTGGTCCCTCTGCCAGATCACAGAACTGGCTCCGGGGAGGTCTGGGTTCTAGTCTTAGCTCTGCCGTTGACCTGCTGGGTGAACTTGGGCAAGTCAGTACTCTGCCTTGTGCCTCAGTTTCCCCCTCTGTAGGGTGGGGAGAAGGGGGCTTTGAGCTCTGCAGGTGAAGGGTGTCTAGCAAAGCTCGGTGTTCTGGGTGCGACAGGGCGGATTCTCTTTCTTCACTCCTCTCTGGTCTGATTTCAGACCCGCTACTCTCGGGACTAAGGACGCTGCTACCAGAGCCCTGACCAGCAACAAACCTGCCATGGCTAAACCCAAGCAGATGGCGCCACCTGGTGGCCAGACCTCGGCAGTACCACCGCAGCAGAGAAACAAAACCGCCTCTGCGAAGAAAGGTACAGGCGCCTGCCGCCACGCCTTGGGGATGCAGAGGGGTCTGTGGGGGTGGGACACAACTGCCCCCCCACACACACACGTGACTCCACCCCCTAGCCCCGGGATCCCTGGGGGACTGCAGGGCCTGGGACAAACCTCCGCATCTGCCCCAAGCCCTGCCCTTCCCCCAAACCCCCATCCCTCTTACTGGGGCTCAGAGCCAGGCCTGTCTTAGGAAGGGGTTGACCCTGCCAGGGTTGGTGTCTGGGCACAGCAGCCGGGAACCCCCCCTTCCCAGGGTGTGTGTGGGGGGTGCCCCTTTGTGCCCCTGTGCCTAGGCGTGACACATCAGCAGACTCCAGTGAATCCAGCGTGGGCTGCCGAGGCGTCTGACACGGTGTCTGGCTGGATCCCGTGCGTGAGGGGTGGAGCTTGCCGTCCTGTATGGGGGGTTGCTGCCTGTTTGGGACCCCAGGCCACACCTGGCTCTGGGCCAGAGTGCAGGTGGCCCATCTCCGGTGGCAAAGGGTGGCGGCTGCTTGCTCGCTCGCACGAGGTCCCCGCCAGCCCAGAGCAAGCAAGGCTCTGCTCCCAGCCCTGGGCCTCGGGAATGCAGCTGCAGTGCACTGCATTGTGGGTAGTCTCTCCTTCTAAGCAGAGCATGAGTTGGAGCAGACATGGGGCTGCTCTCAGTTACGCGGCGGCAGAGCGAAAAGCTGGCTCAGTCCTTGTCCTGTGGAGTGACGTGGGAACTGGGACACTACCGAGCCCCGTTGTCTTTCCCAGGGGACCGCAGCAGCTCACAGTATCCTCGCCTGGCCTGGTCCCTTGGCCCCCGAGGGCCCTTCCCATTGGCTGAGCTAGGGCCTAGCTCTGAGACCTGATTTCTTTCTTGTCCCTGACAGAGCCCGTCAGAGCCGCCCCCATGCCCAGGGCCCAGCTGTCTGGCTCGACCCCCGCCCTCAACAAGACTGCCAAAGCCAAGCTCCCGCCGGAGCCCAAGGCCAAGAGCCACCCAGTTCCTGCTGCTCCCAAGGCCTCGGAAAAGCCAAGGCCCACAGGGCTGAAGATCCCTCCAAAGGCAGGGAGCAGCCATCCAAGCACCCCACAGAGAGCAGCAACCTGTGCCCCAAAGGGGCTGCCCACTGGGAGCCCTGGCAAGAAGCTCCCCAAGAAAGAGGCTGGTTACAACAATCTCGAGCCGGTGCCTGTGCCCAGGAAAAAGCTGCTCTCCCCAGAAGAGAGAGAGGCCAAGGCAGCTGCTTCCGAGGTCCTTGCGGCCCCTTCTGATGCTCTGCCTGGCACAGAGAGCGCAGCCCCGGAGGGTGGCATGGAGCCCATGGACGGGCAAGGCCTGATGCCAGAGACGGGCCCCGTTTTGCCTCCGCTGGGCCCAGCAGATGGGGATGCTCCCGAGAGCTCCAGGCTGCAGGTGCCAGGAGCTGCGCCAATGCCTGCGAGGGACATGGAAGAGGCCATCGGTGGCGGAGAGTCCCTGGAAGGAGGACGCCCATCTGGCCCAGAGCTGGTGGTGCCCGAGCCTCTGTCCCAGCAAGGGGCGGCATTGGCAGCGCCCCCTGGAGAACAGCAGCCAGGGCCCTCACCCCCACAAACGCTGGGCTGTTCCCCCGGTGAGACACCGCACCCAGCACACACGGAGCTCCCCGACGCACCCAGCACGCCGCAGGGCGAGCAGAGCCGGGCAGACGCCCCATCCGTGCACCAAGAGCCCTGTGGGTGGGACCCAGCAGCCCAGGGAGACCCCTCGCTCTGCCGAGAAGCCCCTGGGGAAGCCGAGTACCTGGACTTGTGGCCAGAAGGGGACGGAAGAGCGGCCCAAGACGTGACCTGCCCTGCACCAGCCCAGCTGGATTCCTCCTGCCCCGCTGGGGCCTCCCAGACGCTGCTGCTCAGCGAGGGGGCTGCTCCGGCTGGCACCTGGGGACAGCGTTCGCCATCCGGGTCACTGCCCCACCTGGCAGAGCCTCTGCAAGGGGGGGAAGGGACGGTCCCAGGTGCCGAGATGTCGGCTGAACCGGCGGGGCCCACGCGTGAGACGGACCCGTTGCCGCCAGCTGCCCTGGAGGGCCCCTACCCGGAGCCAGGAGCTGTGGAGCTGAAAGAGGAGGGAACCGGGAGGGGGGCTGTGACCCCGCCAGGGCCTGGCCAGGAGACCCAGGATGCTCTCCTCTTGGAGACTGGAACCCAGGACGGGGGTTCTGGGGAGATGACGCGTCGGGAGGCCGAAGCAGGGACGAGTACAGAGGGAACGGCTGCTTGTCAGGGGGTAGAGGGGTCAAGCGGGAAGCCCGTACATGCCGGGCCCGAGCCAGGGCAGGCTGCTCCCCTCACAGAACAGCTCCACAAGGACCCCAAAGACCAGCCCAGCGTCGCCTCTCCTCTCGCCACGTCCCTCCCTCCTGCTGGGTGGTCCCCGCTGGCCAGCGTCACCCTCACAGGCCCTGAGGAAGCCCAGCGGGGCTGCCCCTGCCCAGGTGCTCCAGGCAGCATTGCTGGGATGGGGCCCACGGAAGGGGAGCCCCCACTGATGGGTGGGGCTGACCTGCTGGAGGTCCTGGAGCCACGTGCCCAGCAGGGGTCGCCGACTGGCCCTGAGGTGACCATGCACAAGCCGCAGAGCCTGCCCCTCAAGAGCCTGGAGCTGCCCCAGGAGCCGGCCCCACGCCCCCCAGCCCCGGGGCAGCTGTCGTCCAGCAGCGCCGAGTCGGAGGGGCCGTCCAAGAGCCGCTCCTCCAAGTCCAGCACGCTGAGCGGCCCCGACCTGGCTGGCAAGAGCAGCAGCGAGACCAGCACCCCGGAGGAGCTGCGGGACTACGACAGCAGCTCGGGCGTGGAGTCCAAGTCGGACGAGAAGCTGGACCCGCCCTTCCCCCGCAGCCCCCGAGAGGACCTGCCGGGGGAGCAGGACCTGGGCATCCACATGGACAAGGGGGACGACGAGGCAGAGACGCTCCCGGCGGACGAGCTCTTGGGCGACCCGCCCACCGTGTCCTCCGAGGACGAGGGGGAGCTGGACGGAGACCTCCTGAAGGAGCCCGGCTTCCCTGCCCCCGGCAAGCCCCTGGTGTGCTGTGCCCCTGCCCCGCCCCGCCGGCCCTCGCTGGAGGAGTCCGAGGAGCTGGGCTCCGGTGACGCCGGGACCGGGACACCGGCTTCCACCAACTCCGCCACCTCCTGCGATGCCTTCGACGCCGCCTTCCACCTCCCCTCCACCGACAGCTGCGGGAAGAGCCCCGGCCTCTCCTCCCTGGAGAGCGAAGAGCACTCGGCTGAGAGCGCCCGAGACCACAGGGGCTCCGAGCCGGCCGGCCTCCCCGAGCCGGAAGAGCGCGGCAAGATCTCCCTGGCCGGGGACTGGGCCTGCCAGCTGGAGCGCCCCCCGCGGATGGGCTCGGCCGATGAGGAGCCAGTCCCCCACCCCTATGACACCGTTCCCCGGGGCCCGGCGGCAGGTAACGTATAGAGGAGCCTGCCGTGTGTGTCCAGTGCCAACGCCGCGGTACCTTAACGCAGTCATGTGCAATAGCGCCCCCTGCTGGTGGGAACCCCCCTCAGCGTTCCCCTCCCCCGCTCCATCTCCCACCTAGCCAGATGGGGCTGACGTCTCGGTCATGGCCCCCGTGGTGTGCCTAGATCAAACATGTCAGGCTCTCCCCTGTGATCATGGGTCCCTGGGGGAAGTTGTCTGTGTTTTAATGTTCTTCCCTTGTGGGGCGTGGGATTGGGGGCCCAACCTTTTAGCCCTTCAGTGCATTGAATAAAGAGTCACGTATCTGGATCTGACCTCCTGGCCTGTTCGTTGTATTTTTGTGTAGAGCACTTACTGCCCCTCCCGTAGCCTGGGCTGGGGAGAGGGGTTGATTGGCCCTGCTTGCTGCAGCCAAGGTGGCTTGGGGTGGGGGCTAGGGAGCCGCCTTAGCATTTGGCTTGTAGACTAGGAAGCCTTTCATGGCTGAGAGCATCACACCATGTGGTGTGTGGACTCAGACCCCAGCAGCTCTCCTCTCCTGGGCCTTTTGGTGCAAGGGAGCTCCGTTTTGAGAAGTAGCACCCCCGACGCTGTAGGACCGTCCCTCGTACCAGTCCAGAGACCAGGCCCCTGCCATGCCCAACTCCGTGGGCAGCTTCAGCTTCCAGGATGCAGTTGTCATGGAGACACTAGTACCTGGAACAGCCTAAGGATGCTGTGCCCAAGTTGGTCCCAGTGCATTGTGCTTAAATAAAAGCCTCATGGCTGGTAGGAGATGGACCCCCTCTGTCATCACCATCCAGACTCTGTCGTCCTCGGTGCTGACCCCTGGTCCCTTGCTGCAGTACGGGACCGGACACATGGCTCTGGTTCCAGCCAATAGCCTGCGATGGTGCACCCATTGGCCAACTCGCTGCAGCCACAGTAGCGCCACCTGGGGGCAAGCAGTGGAGATCCCACTAGTCATCTCCTTAGTGGCTCTGCCCTCCCCAGACCACCCCTCCCCTCCCGGGCATCTGCTGGCCACCAGGGCATCCCTGCCATGGAAGTATCCCGAAGATCTAGCCACAGGCAGGGAAGCAGGAGCCAATTCCTAGTTGAATTGTCTTTGGGTGTCTTGCCTGGTTTGGGGGAAGAGGGGGAAAGGATCAAACGGGCGAGCCCTGGATGTTGCCTGGACTCTCCTCCCTGCCTGTCTGTCTGTGCCTGTGCCAGTCTGTCCCAGTGGTGCCCTTCGTCTGTCTTAACACCCCTCCCCGTGGGCTGTTCTCTCCAACCCATGCTCCTGTGCCCTGTTGTAGGTGAGAGCGGGGCTGGCCTGGGGCTCTTCTCCTGGGGGCCCTGCCCCCCTGAGATCCTCTCCACCATCTACGAGGTGGAAGGAGGCGCAGAGAGCCCTGGGCAAGTGCCAGAAGAGGAGGAGGAGGAAGAGGAGGAGGATGGGAGCTGCCGGCTCCTGCCTACTGCCCCCTGTGACAAGGCCCCTCTGCACCTGGGCAGCCTCCAAGCAACTGTCATGCAGCAACTGATCAGCCGGACTCTGCTCTTTTCCTCCACTGGGGAGGCCCCCGTGGGGGGCAGAGGAGCCCCCGTCGTGAGTGAGGTGGAGCTCAGCAAGTGGACAGACCTGCTGTCGCCATTGGATGAATCTCGGGCCAGCATCACCTCCGTCACCAGCTTCTCCCCCGAGGACATCTCGTCTCCCCAGGGCGACTGGACGGTGGTGGAGGTGGAGACCTTCCACTGACTTCCCCCTCCCACACCGGCTTCACCCCTCCTTCCCACACCTGCTTAGATCCCTGCCGTGACCTGCTCTGCTCCTTCCCCTGGGGGCCAGACCTGGTGGGTTGGCTGGTGCCTCTGGTCCAGCGACGCAGAGCTTTCCTTCTACCTCGTGGCCCAGAGTGGAGCAAGTGGAGCCTGGGTGAGGCTACGTGGGCAGGTGGAGACGGCCGCGTGGAGACCTTGCACCAGGGTGAGACTTCGCTACTGTCCTGAGGCCTTGACGTCAGGTTCGAATGTCTGTTTCTGATCTCGCTGTCTCTCCCCGGAGCCCGGGCCAGAGGGGTGGAGGGGCAGCAGCAGGAGCCGCACAACTCTCTCTCTTCATCTTAGCTCCTGCAGGCCCCTTCCTAAGGCGGGGTGAGCCCCCCGCAGCCCATCCCCCGAGAGACGGTTCTGGGCCGTTAGCCCTGGTGGCCTCCATTGAACATCCACGGGTCCTTGTGGGACATGTTGGCGGGGGTGGGGATGCTGACCCCCCCCCCCCCCATGGTGTGGCTAGAAGAAACCAAGCCGGGGAAGGAGGGGTTTCCTTGTTCAGTGGCAAGGCCTGCCCAGGGCCAGGGTGGGTCAGTGGAGTTCATGATCCCCCTCACCTGTGGCGGGGGGGGGGGGGGGGGGTTGGGAGGAAGAAATGGCCTTAACACTGGATTCGCGTCTTCAGTGAATGTTCTCTCCTGTCCCCGGGCTCTGAGCTGGGCTGATGGGCAGGGAGGGGGGAGGGGTTGATTTCTGAGATGATTTGCCCGCTGCATTGGAAGAGTAAAGGCCTTTGCTGATATTCCAGCTGTTGCATTCGGGGGGGGGGGGGGGGGGTTGCTGCTGGGGGAGTAGCCTTTAGGCAGAGGCCTGTTGTCTCCAGTAGCTGCCCTGGCCGGCCAGCCACCGCTCCAGGAGCTGAGAGGGGGTGTGTGTGTGTGTGTGTGTGTGTGTGTGGAAGGCTTGGATCCTTGGATGGGGGCTGGGTGCAGGGGGCTGTGGACATTCATAGGCTGGGGGGGGGGAACTTGGAGGGGGAGATAGGACTTCCTCTCCTGGGCAGGGCCCAAGCCTGTGTGCTGTGGCAGCCCTGTGCCCTGCACTCCCTAGCTGCTTCCCCTGTGTCTGTGGGCAGGCTCCTCCTGGCTCATTTCCTCACTGCTGCTGGCAGAGAAGAAGCCAGTGTAGGGCTATCTGCACCCACACTGCTTGGCCTCGCTTCCTCCAAGGTGCTGCTTGGCTCCAGCAGTGGAGGAAGGTGCTGGGCTAAACGCCACAGCCAGGACCTCTCAGCTGAGCCTCAGCACAACCAGGGTCTCTTCTCCTCATGTGAGCCATGCACACCACCCGCCTCACAGCACCTTCCAGAAGGTGCCACGGGGAAGCTAGTCCCTGGTGGAGACTGCTCCCTGGAAGAGCCCCAAGGCTGCCAGGGGATGTCCAGCCCATGGGGAGGTGGGCAGCTTCCTGCCATGGGCCCAGTACTGCAGCATAGAGGAGCCAGATCCCAATCAAGTCATGCAGCACCCTGGGCTTGGCGCAGCCCAAGGCAGTGGGTTGGAACAACTCAAAGTTCCAGGGGGGAGGGGGGAAGGGTTGTGTGCTCATCTAGTGTGATGGTGTCGTGAGCTGTAGAGAATCTAGCTGCCTTCCTAGCTGTAGTGAAGTTTCTGGCTGCAGTGAGCGAGTGTGCGGCTGGTTTTGTGCTAACATAGCAAACTGTGAATGGTAAACTAATTAATTTAAACAATGGTGGTGGCTTTTTTTCAAAGAGACTTTTGGTTTATAATAAAGATGGATTAAAAGCCGCTCAGGTGTCGGGCTCTTCCCTTGGGGGGTGGGGGTGGGGAAGGGGAAGCATCTCTGGGCTTCAGCTTGTCACAATCTGGATTTTAAGCCCTGGTCCTCCAAATCCTACAACTCTTACCCCTCCCCACCCCCACAAGGCCCCAGTGGAGAAAGAGCAGGCCTTGTAGGGATAGTCCAAATGGGAGGTACCCAGACTCTCCTCAAAGTTCCCACCCTTTATCTAGGGTGCAGGAGAAACGGAGGCATGGGAGGGGTGGGGGGGGAATAGATGGGATGGGACAGAGCTGGCACCAAAAGGCAAGGGTCTTGACTTGCCAGCCCTTTGCTACTCTCCTGCCACAGGGCTTGAAGCCATGGTCGGAGCAGATGGCTTGCAGAGGGGAGGGCTGTGTACCCCATCCCAGCTTCTCTGAGGCCAGCAGGCTCCCTCTCCCCCAAAAGGCAAGCAGCAGCTCAGGGTGATGACTTTATGCCTGTCTCCAGCAGTGGCCAGTCCCAGAGCCTCGGAGTATCTGTATGGAACAGGGTAAGCGGGATTTAGTCTTGGCTCTGGCAGTCAGATCACTGCAGAGGATTGCATCCTTAGCCAAGAACCAGCAATGACTCTTCTCCAATCTAGTTCTTTGTTGACTTCAGTTATACTTTTGGCCATCAACATCCCTGCACAAGGAGTTCCAAAGGTTAATTGTGCATTGTATGGGGAGGGGGCCAGGAAGGTTTCAGAGGCCTGGAAGGGACCTCCAGCAGTCTAGTCCAGTCCTCTACACCTGAAGCAGGACGAAATAGCTAGACCATTCCTGATGGCTGTTTGTCTAACTGCTGCTCAAAGTCAATGATTGAGGTTCCACAGCCTCTCAAGGGAATGTCTGCCACTGCTTAACTAGCCAGCAGCTTTTCCAAATACACAGCTCCTTCTGCAACTTGAGCCCGTTGCTTCTTGTCTTAACTTCAGACAGTAACAATTCTTCACCCTCTTCCTTGTAACAACTTTTTCTGTATTTCATCCAGACTAAGCACAACCTGTTTTTTTCAGCCTTCCCTGCTAGAACATGTTTTTTCATCTTTTTTTGTTGCTCTTTTCTGGACTTTCTGCAGTTTGTTCACTTCTTTCCAGAAATGGGGTGCTCAGAACCTAAATTGTTCTAGGCAAGGTGTCTAGAAGCCTTCCCAACCCTCAAATGGTGCTGTTACCCATCTACGAACCTTTCCCAGTTTCTGCTCGATCCTTTTTGAGCTGGGGCAGCTAGAACTAGACACCGTGCTCAGGATCGGCACCCCAGGGAGTTGTATATTTTGGCCCTTAGCAGAGCCTGATGTACTGCTTGACCCCTGCTGTGCCACACGGTGACAGTGCTAAAGAGCGGTCTCTGGTGATGCTAAACTCTTGCATGGTAACAGATTATCTTAAAAGCTAAATCCACTAGCCTGAGCAGGACTGCTGCAACTTGCCCAGTCACCCCTTCAACTCCTGCCTTAGTCTCCTCCTGCCTCTCCAGTCACACTCAGGCTGCGTCTACACTGGCATGATTTTGTGCAAATACTTTTAATGGAAAAACTTTTCCGTTAAAACTATTTGCGCAAGACAGCGTCTATACGGGCATGTGCCTTTGCACAAAAGCATCTGTGCCCAGTGTAGACACTTTCTTGTGCAAAAAATTAACTTGTCTACACTGGCCCTCTTGTGCAAGAATACTTGTGCAAGAGGGCTTATCCCTGAGCGGGAGCGTCTGAGTAAGAACCACTGATTTTGTACAGTACAAAGTCAGTGTTCTTGCGCAAATACTCGCGGCCACTCTAGCCAGGCAGCAAGATTCTAAATACACTTCCCCTCTGAGGCTGCATCTCCATGGGAAACCTCTTGGGCTGTGTCTACACTGGGCCCCTTATTCCGGAAAATCAGCCACTTTTCCGGAATAAGCTGCGAGCGGTCTACACTGGCCCTTGAATTTCCAGAAAAGCAATGATGCTCTACTGTACAAAATCAGCCGCTATTCCGGAAAAACTATTCTGCTCCCGCTTGGGCATAAGTCCTTATTCTGGAATACTGTTCCGGAAAAGGGCCAGTGTACACAGCCCAGTAGTCTTTTCCGGAAAAAAGCCCCGATCGCGAAAATGGCGATCGGGGTTCTTTTCCGGAAAAGCGCGTCTACATTGGCCACAGATGCTTTTCCGGAAAAAGGGCTTTTCCGGAAAAGCAGCCTGCCAATGTAGACGCTCCTTTTCTGGAAAAACTGAAAACAGAATAGTATTCCATTTTAAGCATTTCCGGAAATTCATGCCAGTGTAGACACAGCCTAGGTGTCAGAGAGGTACCTGCTTCAGCTTGGTGCCCCCATAGTTCACACAATCTCTTGCAGCCCCAAGAAAATGCAGCCCCAGCCTGGCACTGAGTGAGGGGAGAGGGAGGGCAGCTGTCTGCAACTACAGAACTAGGCAAAGACTTCTGCTTTCCCTCTTTGGCTGTGTCTACACTGGCCACTTATTCCGGAAAATCAGCCACTTTTCCGGAATAACTTGCCAGCTGTCTACACTGGCCGCTTGAATTTCCGGAAAAGCAATGACGATCTAATGTAAAATCATCAGTGCTTTTTCGGAAAAACGATGCTGCTCCTGTTCGGGCAAAAGTCTTTTTCCGGAAAACTGTTCCGGAAAAGGGCCAGTGTAGACAGCACAGTAGTCTTTTCTGCATAAAAGCGCTGATCGTGAAAATGACAATCGGGGCTTTTTTGCAGAAAAGTGCGTCTAGATTGGCCACGGTTGCTTTTCCGGAAAAAGTGCTTTTCCAGAAAAGCATCCTGCCAATCTAGATGTGCTTTTCTGGAAATACTTAATGGAAAACTCTTCTGTTAAAAGCATTTCTGGAAAATCATGCCAGTGTAGATGTAGCCTTTAAGTTTCAAGCTCTGATGCTCCCCAGCCATTCCTCCCCACCGCAGAAAGGCTCTTTCTCTCCATGATGCACAGGTGTGTGGGGTGGCATGCTGCTGGGAGGGGGTTGCGCCCCATGGGGTGGGGGATTGAAGGTAGGAAGAGGCCGTATCTGCTTAGAAGCCCCGGCAGCATCTTAGGTTGGTGCTTAAAAAAACTTTTTTCTTTGCCCAGGGCTAGAGTGCTGGACTGGGACTCAGAGCTGGAGTCTAGGCCCGGCTCTGCTGGTGCCCTCCTGCATGTCCTTGCCTTGCTCTGTGCCTCAGTTTCCCCATCAATAAAGCAGGGCCCTTGCCACCACGCTGCCTCCTCTGTGGAACTAAAATCAACAGGCCCCACACTGGATGGGCACAGAACTAGCAGGACTCTGATACCTTGGGGTTCAAACACCTCTTGCCCCAGAGGGCAGGATGAGATCTGCTGGGCTTGTCCAGCTCCTGGGGCAGCAGGTGCTGGGTGTGCCCACTGTGGTGCAGCAGGGGGCAGATGCCCTGACTGGCAATTCCTATTTGCCTCTGGGTCTTTTTGCATCAGCAAAAAGCGAGTCAACTTTCCCCTCCCCCTTGTCCTGGCAACAGCTGCTCTTCCCTCCCTTCTGAGACGGGGGAGCAACCCCCCTCCAGCTCTATCTCCCCCCCCCGTGGCTGTCGGCCCAGAGCCGCCATTGCTCCACGGCCACAGGGATGAGCTCCCCTGGCGCTGCCTGCCCTATGAGCCTGCGGGGGTCAGCACAGCAATACACCTGGGATCCTGCCTTTGTACAGTGGGGCGGCAGTGACTGGGTGGGGCCTGCTCCCTGCAACAAGGCAGCCCCTGGCCTCTCACTGGGGCCAGCAGTGACTGGCAGAGGAGAGCACCCCCTGCTGTACAGCACCAGCCCTGGGGTCAGCACAGAGGAGGGAGCACCCCAACACCCAGGCACTGGCTGGGGCAGCTGCAGCAGCTCTAAGGACATAGGGAGAAGAAAAGCCCCCCCCCCCCCCTCCAAGGGATTTCCCAGCATCCTCTGAGTGCAGGGCCGCTCCTGCCTTAATGTGCTTCACCAAAGGCCAGGCAAGGAGGGGAAGGGGGCAGCTAAGCACAGAGCTCCTGGGTTCCACTCCCAGCTCTGCGAGAAGAGGCAGCTGGAAGTCAGGACTCCTGGGTTCTTTCCCCAGTTCTGCCGTTGATTGGACACCACATCCCCTGTTTGAAGTGGGATGAACTTTGCTAGACCCCCCCCCCCCCCCCCCAGACCTGGGAACAGATCCCAGGTGTCCTGACCCCCAACCACCACCCAAGCTGGGGCCAGACTCCAGGATCCTAACTCCCAACCCCACTTTCTTTAGACATAAGACTCATCTCTCAGCTGTCCTAAGCTACCCCCCTCCCTTCCCTGAAAGGGGCCAGAAACATTCACCAGCGGGGGTTTCTCTTGTTTTTAATTTTTTTTATTTAAAAAGAGAGGTGGGGGAGGGGAGGGTGCGATATTAAAAAGCAACTGACTCTGGGTAGCAACTATTGAAATGTTAAAAAAAAAAAAATTTACTCCTCCTCCACAAACCAGAGAATAAAAAGGATCCCCTGTTAAAACCTTCCCCTGATGCAGGGCACCCCTAAGTACCCCACCCACCCCCAAAAAATCCTTGCCCCACGCTATCTGGACAGCAGGGAGACCAGATGTTGTGGAGAGGAGAGAAAACCAGAGTGCCATGTCCTAAGACCGGGAAGAGGGGGCTAAAAGATGCCCCCCCCCAAGTCTTCAGGCATTTCTTGGACATGAAATGAGCAAAAAGTCTACCTCTCCCGCCTCCCCCAGCTTGAAATGGACAACGCTGCTACGATGTGAGACTAACCAAGGGACTAAACACAGTGGAGGAGTGGGGGGGGCAATGTTAGGCACCGATTCCCCCCCCCCTGCAAAGAAACAACCCTGTAAACCCCTCATCTGAATCCTACTCCTTCACTCCCTCCCCACCACAGCTTTTCCTAGCTCTCGCCAGCCACTTGGGAGGGGGGATGGAGCTAGGACGCCAGGTCCTTTCCTGGCTCCTCTCCTCCCTACACCAAAAGCCCAAGGCTGATTGACACCCCCCATCCTCTCCCCCCATCGTCCGTTTCCATGGAGACAGGGATGCTGGGAGGGCTGATTCCCAAGATGCCCAGGGGAAGGGGTGCAGCAGGCAGGGAGGGGACGGCAGGAGGCGGTGGCTGCTGGCACAGTCCCCCTCGGCCCTGGCTGCGATCCCCCCGTCTCTCTGCTCAGCCCAGGAAGGAGTCCACCTCGTCCTCCTCGAAGTGGCTCTGCTGCAGCACCTTGATGTGGTACTCGTAGATCTTCAGTGCGGGGCCCAGGCGGATGGACAGCCCGGTCAGGACGTCCGTGCGCTGCATGAGCAGAAGGGACTTCCCGTCAATCTCCTGCAACAGGCAACAGAGGGAGGTTAACGGGGATGTCTGGCTGGCTCAGGGGCTGGGGAACGGGACATGGGGCCTTTCCCCTCTCCAGGGCTGGTTCTCGCCACACCTTGCTCTCTAGCTGCCCTCTGGGAGGCGTCTGCGCTCCGAGCATTGACCCAGGACGGGCCACGGGACCACGGCCTGTCCACTTTTCACCATGGGCCCAGCGTCCTGCCCCCACCCCTCCCCGAGGCTCTGTCTCCTGGCCAGGCTGGAAGCTGAGCCCAGTTGGGTAAGAGCAGCCTAGGGAGCCCTGGCAACTGTGGGGACCCTCCACCTACCCAAAGCAAGGGCCCTGAAAGCTGCACCTGCCGTGTGTCTCCACCCCCTGCCTAAGGCAGATGCAGGGTCTGTGGCTCCCCACAGCTGCCCAGGTGGCTCTTCCCAAGGTCTGGCTGCAGCTCTTCGGCCCCATTCCCAGGCCAAGCCAGGCCAGGGTAAGACACCGCTCCCCCCCCCACCATCTGCCTTGGGCAGGGACTTGGACCAGGGCTGCTCTCAGGTGGAGGGACCCTGGCCTGGCTCCAGTTTTGGCTTGGCTGGGGTGAGACTCCAGGGCGCAAGAGGGGCTAGGGGCCTCCCCCCTTTCAGGAATTATCCATCCCCCCTGCACTGACCTGCTCCTGAAAGGCCGACGCCTGCTCTGCAAATCCAGCCTCTGTGAAATAATCCACCACGTCCATCACTGTCCACTCCACGGGGTCCGAGGGCTTCTCCTTCTTCACCGAGCTGGGCGGGGGAAGGGCAACAGAGATCAGCCTCCGGGCCACAACCCTCCCCTCCCAGGCAGACACAGCCCTGCCCCCATCACCAGGTCGGAATTCCCCTGCCCTCAACCCCTCCCATGCTAGAGCCAGTCCCTCTGCAAGGGGGGCCCCCAGGCAGCCCACGGACGCAGGAAGGGAATGGGGCTGCCAGCAGCGAATGGAGGAACATCCCCCATGTGCGGGGCCAGGAGCTGCGGCGGGTTGGTGGGCACAGCAGGGAAACAGGCCACGTGTGGAGACTTAAGATCCCGGTGGCCAGGGAGAGGGGCTGATCCCTGGGGGATGGAGGAGCTGATCAGTTCCAGGCGCTGGGCAGAGGGCACGCCCCCTGGTGGCAGTAAGTGGGAGGAGCAGCCAGCAAGCACAGGACTTGGGAGACTTTTGTTGGTCTCTAAGGCGCTGTAGGACTAACCCGGCGACCCCTCTGGGGCTTACACCAGCAATGGGCAGCCTAGCGAATGGCTGCACGAGTGGCCCTTCTCCAGCTCAGTGAGACTGCCACCGCCAAGAAGGTCTCCTGGGGTCGGCTGGTTTTGCTAAGTGCGCTTGCAAACCTAGAACGTGCGGGGCGGGGCGGGGTGGGGGCTGATTGCACCGTGGCAGCACTGTGATCAGATGCAGAGAGCGCACCCAGCTCTCCCGGTCAGTGCTGTGTGCCATCAGCAGCCACCTCACCTCACCTGCCCTGGCTTTACTTGCATGTCACTTGAGCAAAACTGGTAGGAAAAAAACCGACCTGGCTGGAAACCAGCAGAATGTGGCACAGGGGCAACAGTAAAACAAAACATCTCGCCGGCCACACACAGACCCCCGAGGGGCTGCATGTGTCCTGTGGGCTGCAGGTTGCCCACCACTGACTTACACGCAGCTGAACGGTGTCCCATCTGCTGCCTGGATGCCGGGCCGCCCGGGGGACAAGGGCACAGGGGGGTCAGCGCCCGCAACAGCTGGAGAGACTGCAAGCAGGAGAGAGCGACAGGGTGAGAGATGTCGGGCACAGCACACGCACGCACAGGGCTTTCATCGCCCCACGGAACGTGAGGAAATCAGCACCCCACAGCACCTGGCTCCTGTGACCTCCTCCAGCCCAGCAGATGCCCCTCAATTTTGTTCCACAGTCCTGGCTTTCCTTCCACTCCCAAAGCTCAGCTGACACTCCCCAATCCCCACCCGCACCCCCTCCTATCCCTGCCCTGGGTTCCCTCTTCCCCTTGTTCTTCCGATGCCCTGCAATCTCGTCTTGCAGCCCCCTGGATATACCAGGTCTCCCCCCAAATGCAGGCGCAGCCAGCCCAGCTGAGCGGAATTTCACAACGTCCCTGAGGCTGAGATCTGCCAAGCTCATTGCACGTGTGACCTCAGCCACTGCCAACTCACTGGCCTCTCCCCAAACAGAACCTTGGTTTCCCCTTCTCCGCTCCAATACCTGCTCTGTCTGGCTGCCCATAGGAAGCCCCTTCCTTCTTGCCCATTCCAAACTGCTGGCAGGCGCTCTCCCCAGGGGAGCAGGCCTTGGCATGACGCCTCTCGCTGCCTTCGCGGTGGGGGCGCTCGGAGCCCTTGTCCGGGGAGTGCTCCTCTGGGGGGTGCAAGTCCCTGGCGTGGCCACCCCCCGCGGGGCAGTCCTTCCCACGCCTGCTGTCCTTACAGTCCCCGTTCATCTGGCTCTGCTCGGCGGGGGCTGCTTTGCCGTCACTCTCCAGCCCAGCCCTGGTGCCCGCCGCCTCGTAGTCCGGAGCCTCGGAGCCCTCCGACATGGTGGAAGCCTCGTCATCCTCTTCCTCCACCCCCTTCTCCTCGGACGGTTCCTCCCCAGCCTTCTGTGGGCACCAAGAATCCAGAGTTAGAGACCCCAGGACACTGCTCCCCTCTGCCCCGCACAGGGCATCTTGCAGGCATGGCTGGGGCTCCTGGTCTTACCCACCATTGGGCTTCATCTAGCCATTTCCCCTAACTCGGGATCCCCTTCTAACCCAGTCTGGGCTCCCCACCCCCATCAGTTCTACCTATGCCCCCCAATCCCAACCCACAGCCTCCACCCCCTCTATTCCAGTCCCCACACGCCCTACTCCAGCGTCAGGTGACTTGGAGGTTGCAGGACTGAGCATCTAACCGCAACCAATTGGTCACAGCCTTATAAAACCCTGCCCCACAAACAGGAAGCTGCTGTGCTACCAAGTGACCTCGTGGGAAGAGACTTCCTCCCGGGGAGCGCCAGCTGCCACGGACCCTCTCTGCGGGAGCAGGATACAGGCGCACGTCCAGCTGCACCCATTCCTAAAAATGCCCCGGCCACTTTGTGGACAGGGGGAGATTTTGTTGCAAACAAAGGACGTAGAGATGGGTGAGAGGCAGCACCAGCTTCAGAGTCAGGAAACTTGGACTCTATTCCCAGCTCTGCCGAACAGTTTTGGGCACGTCAGAGAATCCCAGGGCGGGCAGAGACCTCAGGAGTCATCCAGTCCAGCCCCTGCCCAAAGCTAAATCATCCCAGCCAGGGCTGTGTCAATCCCGGACTTAAAACCCACCAGGGACGGAGATTCCACCCCCTCCCTAGGGAACCCATCCCAGTGCTTCCCCACACTCCTAGGGAAATAAATTTTCCTAATATCCAACCTAGACCTCCCCCACTGCCTCCCCCATATTGCCCAGCCCCATGCCTCAGTTTCCCCAGTTGTAAAGAGGGATAATCCTTCATTTAGATTGTATATTCTCCGGGGTGAGAACAGTCTCTCCGCACTGATCTTGCAGCACTCTGCCCAATGAGGGTCCCAATCTCAGATGGGTGGCTTGTGCAGCACCCACCATGAAGAGGCCACCACCCCCCCCATTGCAGCTGGAGCATCTAGGCACTGATCTAATTCAAACAATATCTGAAGCAAATCCAGGAACTTCCACTGTAGCCTGTTAAAATAGCTCATTAGGATTTAGAACAGTGGTTCCCAACCTTTTTTATACCGGGGACTGGCAACATTTTATTTGCAATTTGCATATTCGTTATTTGCATAATCAATATTTGCATAAAATGTTACCAGTCCACCAAAAGCCCCTGCACCCAGAACCGCCTACCCCTCCATCACCCCCAGCATCAGCCACTGATCCCTGAGCCCCTTGCACTGAACCTGCCCCCCTACCCAGTGCCAGCCTCTGGCCCTCAGAGTCCCCCAGAGCCAGTTCCCCATCCCAAATGCCTCAGTGCCAGCCTCCCGCTCCTTAAAGCCCCCACCCACCCAGTGCTAGCCTCCTGTTTCCAGAGCCCCACAGCAGCACCCCTCCACCTGAGTCAGTCCTGCCCCTGGAGCCCTTCCACTACTAGCCCCGCCCCCAGAGCCCTCCTGTGCCAAGTCCCCACCCCAGATGCCTCAGAGCCCCCAACCCCGACGTCCCCCAGCATTAGCACTACCCCTGGAGCCCTAGTGCCTGCCCTGCCTCCCAGCCACCAGCTGAGCCCTGCTGCCGGGTCACGGCTGCTCTAAGGCTGCCGTGCCGGGCTCCACGTGGCCCTCCGGCGGCGCAGCGAAGCAGTCTTCTGCGTCCAGGAAGGGACCTGCCTGTGCCCCTGCCCAGCACTGATAGGTGGGGCAGGACACGCCTCTCCCAACAGCCATGGTGGGAGGCGCTAGGTGGTGTATCCCAGCCCTGGCCCCCAGAGTCGCCTCAGTCTGGCAGCCAGAGGCGGGCCGTGGACCGGTGGCTGGGAACCGCTGATTTAGAAGATAGAAGCAGAGGGGTGTGTGTGTGGGGGGGTGTAATTAAGAGGAACAATCTAAGCAAAAATAAATAGAAAAATAACCCCCCCTTTGTTCTTTTACAACCATCTCGGCAAAACCAGAGTCAAAGCTCGGGCTCTCCTGCAAGATCTGGCTCGCCTTTCATCAAGGGCCTCCCCCCCCACACTGGCTGCATGAGGAGGCCATGCCAGAGATGCCTGGTTTGTTATTGCTGGGCTGCCGGCCAGGTCCAGGCCGAGTGCTCTCGTTATAGTTATATTACGGTAGTGCCCAAAGGTCCCAGACAGGACTGTGTTGGACACTGCACACAGAGAACACAGCCGCCCCCAAAACACAGGAAGGGATTGTAGGGCTGTCCAGCAGGCCTGCATCAGGGGAGGGGACTGGATTGCTAAAAGATGGGAAGCAAAGGATAGGATCAGATGGTCACTTTTTGCCATGGAAATAGTGAGGTTTTGCAAGCATGTATCTGTACTACGGCCTGTTCCTGTTCCATATTCCGAAGTGATCTGGAAATGGGAGGGCAGAAAAGTTTGCAGATGATACAAAACAACTCAAGATCAAGTCCAAAGTTGATTGCAGAGAGTTACCAAGGGATCCCAGCACTCTGGGCGACAAAATGGCAGATGAAAGTAATGCATGTTGGAAAACGTGATCCCAACCGTGCATACACCATGATGGGGTCTAAATGATCTGTTACCGCACAAGAAAGATCTTGCGAGTCGTTGTAACTAGGGATGTTAAAATGACACGGTTACATGCAGGGCAGCAGTCGGCTGCCGGTGCACATGGGAAGCCGGCTTTTAAGTTGGTATCAACTGAAGATAGAGAGGATAAGGCATCAAGTGGAGGTAGGGAGGTGGGGTGTGTCCCAGTGGCCTAATGGCTAAGACCACAGCCTTTGGAGCCTGGGATTGTTTAAGACAGCTCCCACCTGCTGCCCTGCGCTGCTGCTGCGTCAGCTCAAAGCCGGCTCCCCACACCTACTAGGAGCCTGTGTGTAATTGTGAATGTTAATTAATGAGCTCAGGCTCATTGGTTAACTGTTACGCTTACACATCCCTAACTGCAACTGGTTCCCTGAAAACATCCACTCAATGAGCAGGGCCATAAGCAAACTGAACAGCACATTAGGAGTGAGACTGATAGAAAATATCACAAGGCCGCTGTGCGACTCCATGGGACTCCTAATCCTATCTGTTTTTGAGATGGGGCAAAGCAACAAAAATGATTTAGAGGATGAAGCAGCTTGTGTGTGACAGATTAAGACACCTGGGACTGAGACGGGGGAGGAGTGAGAGGTTGAGATGGGATAGGACAGAGGTCTATAAAACCAGCACTAGGGTGGAGGCAGTGACGTATTATCGACCCCTTCACATACCACATGAACCAGGAGGCACCCAATGAAATTAACAGACAGCTTGTGTAAAACAAACCCAAGGAACATCTTCACCCAGCACACAGCCAACCTGTGGAACTCCTGGCCCGGGAACACCGGAGTGGCCAAAAGTATAATTGGGCTCAGAAAAGAATTAGTTAAGTTCAATCGCCAAGACGGCCAGAGACGCAGCCCCATGCTCTGGGCACCCCTAAGCCTCAGACAGCCAGAAGCTGGGACTGGATGACAAGGGATGGATCCCTCGCTAGCTGCCCTGTCCTGTTCCTTCCCTACTGTTGCAATACAGGATACTGGGCTAGATGGGCGACTGGTCTGATCCAAGAAAGTTGCTCTGGTCAGAAGGCTGTGCTGGCGCCCCCCAGTGGTTGCCAGGGGGCTGCCTGGCAGGGCTGGGGACCCTTGCCCCCAGGTGGCTGCCAGGGGGCTGCCTGTGGGTGGGTTGTTACGGGATGTTTGCAGTGTGAGTAGCACTCTGAGAGGCTGTTTGAACAGACCCATCCATCACAGAGCGCCCAGCCCAGCACGTCAGGCCGTCAGCGCCCAGGACCTTGCCGGGACAGGAGGCCCCAGCAGATCAGAGGCTGCGGCAGTGCTCACCCCCGCAGCTGGAGCAACCCTGCACCTCACCCCCTGGCTTCCCAGGGCCCTTTTCATTCTAAACTGCCGTGACTGGCACTGCCCACGGCCCCACCCACCCCCTGGCAGGTCTGTTCTCGGCACCTTGCATGCCCCAGGCACGTGCCAGCACAGGCCACCCTGGACATTCCTGCCTTCCCTGGAAGCAAACACCCCAGCCCCCCCCCCCCCCCCCGCAGCCCTGCCCCAAGCAGATCCCCAGGCCTTTTACTCCATGTGCAGCTGCTTCCTGCGTCCCGCCCCCCCAGACACTGACCCCCCCTTCACTCAAGCCATCACTTTCTTGGGCAACCTCTTCCCCCTGCACTCTGCTCTACTCCAAGCACCCCCACTGGAGCCGAGGGCACTGCCCCTGCCCGCCAAGGCCCTGCTCACTCCCCCACACATTGCCCCTCCCCCACGGGGGCCAGGGCCCTGCTCACTCCCCCGCCCCCCAGACACCGCCCCTCCCCCTTGGGGGCCGAGCACCGCTCACTACCCAGACACTGCCCCTCCCCCCAGGGGCCCTGCTCGCTCCCTCGCCCCCGCCCAGGGGCGCTGTTCGCCCCACCCTGGCATTCGCGTGCCACCTGCCCCAGGCCTTTCCTCCCAGCCCCAGACACGGCCCCTCCCCCCGGGCACCGCTCACCCCACCCCGCCACTCGCGCCACCTGCCCCCGCGCTCACCTTGCTCCGGTGCGCCCTGGCGTGGGGGGCGCGGCCCTGGGACCCCCTTTCCGCCCGGGCCAGGGCGATGCTGCCGAAGCGGGTCCTTTCCAGCCTCCCGCGGGCCACTTCCTCCTCCAGCAGCCCCTGGACTCGGCCCCGGGTCACCCGGCCGCCCCCGGCCGCGCTCCCATCCCCGCCCAGGTAGCGCACGATCTCCCGCAGGCTGACCGGGGAGCTGCGCTCGGCGGCCTCCTCTTCTGGGGCGGGGGGCGCAGGGGGCGGCGGCCGCTCCCGGCCGGTCCTGCGAGGCGGCGGCGGCGGGGCCGGCTCGGCGCGGGGCGCTGCCCGGTGGGCGCGCGGCGGGGCGGGGGCCGGCGCGCGCGGGGAGCGGGGCGCGGCGGGGGACGCTCCGGGCGGGGAGGCGCGGTGCGGGCGGGATGCGCCTCCGGGGCGCTGGGCCGGCGCCGGCGCCGGGGCCCCCCGGCGGGGCGGCTGGACGCGGGCGGCGTTGCGGTAGGAGATGCTGCCTTTGTAGCTGACCCGCAGCACCGCCCGCTGCTGGATCAGCTTCTCCAGCTCGGCCCGGGTGCGCTCGGGCTCCGGCCCGTGTCTCCGCCGCACCATGCGGCAGATGCGCTCCAGGTCCGGCCGCGCCTTGCGGGAGCGCAGCGAGTCGATGGTGTCCAGGATCCACTCCTGGTAGCGGGGCGCCTCCTGCCCCGGCGGGGGCGGCGGGGGCCCGGCCATGCCGCCGCCTCCTGGATCGCCCTGGCCGGGGCCGCGACCGCCTCGCTGCCTCCCCTCCCCCGGGGGCTGCGCCCGCTGCACCGGCTCCTTCCGCGGGCCTCCTGCGGGCGGCTGCACGGTCCCGGCGCCGCTGGCGCTCCCCGCTGCACCGGCTCGGCGCGCCGCCCCTGCCCGCGCGGGGTCGCTGCTCCGCCCCCGGCCGGGCTCCCCGGGCGCTGCTGCGGCTGCCGCTGGATTCGGTGGCGCGCGGGCTGGTCCCGGGCAGGCAGCGCGAGCCCCTCCCTCCCCGCCGCACGCGCCGCCGCCCGGGACCCGCAGCCCCTCGCGCGGCTTAAGGAGGCGCCGCTGCCCGCAACCTCCCTTCCCCCGGCCGCTTAAGGTGGAGCCGGCGAGTTCCGAGTTGTGCGTGTGTCCCGGCGCCCCGCGCCCTGGAGCCGCCTGCCCAGCCCGCGCCCCCGCCTCTCTGCCCCCCAGCGCCGCCCGCTCTCCTCCCCCTTCCCCCCCGCAATCATCCCGCCACCTCCCCGGCCCCGGCCTGCTCTTCTTCCTGCCCCCTCCCCCACACCTGCGCCTCCCCCAGCAGCGTCTCCTGCTAGTGCAGCGCTGTCCCCTTCGCCCCCCAACCCGCAGCCCCCCGCTTCTCGCAGGGGTGCGGTGCGGGCTTGGCCCGGGCCCCCTTGCGGATGTGGAGTGCGGGCTGGGGAGTTTGCTCGGCCCTTTCGGGGACGGGGGAGGCCTTGGGCCGCTTCCACGCCCCCTCCCCCCGCAACCAGGGGCTGAGGCTCCGGGCGAGGTCACCCGGGGGGGTCCGTGCCGAGGGGGCGCAGCGAGGCAGGGCGGGCGGGGAGCGGAGCACGCGGCCTTTCGCCTCCAGGGGGCGCTGCGGGCAGCAATCGAACTCTTGCCCGCTGCCCCCCGCCGCGCTGCCTCGGGGGCCCCTCGCTCCAGCTCCCAGCCCACGGGCCAGCCCCGCTCCGCTCCCCGGGCTGCAGCCGGGCGAGCCACGCCCAGCCCCCGGGAGGGAGCCTGACTGCGAGGGGCGCAGGACACAGGGCCCAAGGCACAGGCAGAGGCCAGGGCGGCAGCAGCAAAAGCCTCGAAGTCCTGGCAGGGCCTGCCCGCTGCTCTGCTGGGCGGATGTTGCAGCTCCAGCCGCTTGCGCCCTGCCCCCGAGCGGGCAGCCCTGGCTGGTGGGTGGCTGGGCAGGTCTGGAACGACCTGGCTCTCAGGTAGCACCAATGGGGCAGATCCCCCCCCCCCCCCACGTCAATCAGCAACACTCCCTTAGCGTCAGCCCAGACGCCAGATCGATGCCAGTGGAACATCTAGTTTATGTAGCTACCAGCTTCAACCAGCACGGGCTGAGGGATGGGGCCAGGCCCAGCTCAGTGCACCCTGACAGCCGAGGTTATCACCACTCTACAGCTAGGAAAACGAGGCACTGAGACAGGGCTATGGTCACGCAGTGGCACAACCCAGGGCTCCTGCCTGCCAAGTGTCCCCATGCCAGGGCCCGAGTCCTGGCTCCCAGCTCCAGGGCCCCTGCCCAGACTCAGTAGATCCCACTGCAGAGCTGGGACTAGAACCCCCGAGACTTAGCATTGCTGGAAGCAGTAACCAGCTCCATGGTCAGACCTCGGACCTGGGGATGCGTCAAGGAGGGCATGCTTAAAGCTGCCATGCTGGGATAATCGTGTAAGGTGGCAGTTCTCATACTTTCGTATTGGTTTCCTCTTTCTCATCGCAAGCCTCTGAGAGCCACCCCCATATAAGAGAAAGACACTTTTTATACGTAACATTATAATAAATGCTGGAGGCAAAACAGGGTTTGGGGTGGAGGCTGACAGCTGGCAACCCCCATATAATAACCTCACAACCCCCAGTCTGAGACCCCCTGGTGAAAGGCATCCAAAGGAGGGGCATGGTGCAGTGATGGACATAGCCTGGAAAAGAAGATGGGGGGAATATGGACTTCTAGGTTCCATTCCCAGCTGTGGGAGAGGAGTGGTGTCTAGTGGTTAGAGGAAGCCAGGATGCTTGGGTTCTGGCCAGGCCAGGCCAAAGAGTGTGCAGGGCCTAAGGCAAAAAGCTGACAGTGGCTGAGCTGCATGGCTCCTAGCCAGGGCAGCGAGCGACCAGGAGTACCAGGCACTACAGGGCCCAGAAAGCACAGGGCCCAAGGCAACCACCTTGCTCGCCTTGTCCTAAGGCAGGGCCTGGTTCTAGCTGTGTTCCACTCTGTAAGAGGGGGATAATACCTGCCATGCTTAAAGACAGTCAACGTGACCTTGATTCTTTTAAAAAAAGGAACTAAATGTAGTTTGGGTCCAATACGCCCCCCCCCCCCCAAATCCTCTGCCAATTTTGGTTTTACAGCCACATTTCCCTTTTCAAGGGCCCCACCCATAGCCGGACAGTAACTAGGACCAGCGAAAATGCTGCAAAGCATAAACTTGGAAAAGTAAGGCCGCTTTTGCCTTGCTCCCCTAGGCAGCGTTGCCAATCCAACCAGTGAAAAATACCAAGACGGGACTCAAACCAAATCTTAAGGCTGGCTTCAAAATCATGCGATTTTATAAATACTTGGTGGGGTGTTTATTTACTTCCTGCTGCCAGGACCTCTAACAGGTCACATGGTTCAAGCTCTCTCTGCAGTGAAGAGGGTTAGACAGGGGTTTATCCACCCAAGGAAATTACCTGGAATATATGTAATATATATATATATAATGAATAGGAATATAGCAACTCCAGTCAAATTTCCCCATGCAAACTGAATAAAGCCAGGGAAGCTTGCATGATTTGGCGACTGGTGCTTTAAGAAAAAAAATCCCCACACACAACTAGTGTCAGCCTTGTGCCCAAAGCACAAAGGTTGCTACGAGTAACAATATGAAGGTTACATTTAAAAAAATCACAGCCGTGCTCCTTTGTACAGGCAGTGGCAGCCAGAGGCAGAGCTGGGCGGGAGTTTTATCGCCAGAAAATACTGATTTATTGACAACAAAACTTTTCAAGGACAGGGATTTGTTTCAATGAATGGTTTCTCAGGTCAAAACGAGACATCCACCCCCCCCATTAATCCAGTGTTTTGGACACTCACCTCTGCTGTGGAAGACCCAGGTTCAAGGTCCTGCACTCTGATTCACTCCAGTGTAGAATGGGAGCAAATTTCAAACCCTCCAGTTTTCATGAAACACAATGGCTGTATCTAGACTGGCCAGTTTTTCCAGAAAATCAGCCACATTTCCGGAAAAACTTGCCAGCTGTCTACACTGGCCGCTTGAATTTCCGCAAAAGCACTGACGATCTCATGCAAGATTGTCAGTGTTCTTGCGGAAATACTATGCTGCTCCCTTTTGGGCAAAACTTTTGCACAAAAGGGCCAGTGTAGACAGCCCAGATTTGTTTTGCGCAAAAAAGCCCCAATCACGAAAATGGCGATCGGGGCTTTTTTGCAGAAAAGCATGTCTAGATTGGCACGGATGCTCTGTTCCGAAAATGCTTTTAACGGAAAACTTTTCCGTTAAAAGCATTTCCGGAAAATCATGCCAGTCTAGATGTAGCCAATCTGCTACCAGCCTGATCGGGCTTGGAAGCCTGTTGTGCAAGAGGCTGTACGGAAGGGTTCGTCCCTTGGATTTAATCCTGATATACTGCTTTTCATTCACAGGGGTTTCTTCTCTCCCTTCCCCCACACAACAGAATCAGCTGGCCCCTTTCGAAGCAGATTCACACACATGGAATTACACCGCAATAAGGAAGATGGGGAGAGAGTCACCTTTAGATGGGAGCATTCTGCTTCTGCAGTCCACACACAGCTGGCAGCAGGCCTTGCTGCACCCCGAAGTTGGCCTGGCTGTTCGCCTCTCCTGCCCCAGCCTCATTGATTGAGAAGACTATCGATTCAGACAGGACTACTGTGAGCCCCTTGGAGCTGTGTAATACAGGCCACAGGGCTTCCCCCAGTCAACTCCTGTTTGAGTTGGAGCAAATCTTTTCCCTCCCATCCTGATTGAAACAGTGTCAGTGATGACAGATCCACCACAATGCTTAGTGAATTGTTCCACTAGCTAATTCCCTCCTCCCCACCTTTCGGGTTAAAAATCTGCTCTTTCTCTGAATTTGTCTAGTTTCAGCTTCCAGCAACTGGCTCTCCTTAGACTTGTGTCTGCTAGCAGGACTAGCCTATTATCAGTTTTATTCCCCATGGAGGAAGTTCTAGACAGGAATCACAGCACCCCTTAACGAGCTATATCAATTGCGTGCCTACAGTCTCAGCATAGAGCAGGTCCTTCCTTCTTGAACTGTGGCCACCAGAACTGGCCCTTGTGTTCCAGCAGTGGCCGCACCCCTGTCGGACACAGAGAGAAAATAGCCTCTCTGCTCTACTTCCAATGCCCGTTCGTTCCTTGGCCAGACTCTGCCTCCCCACTTAAGCCCTGACACCTGTCCTTTGTGCTTCCAACTCACAGTAAGTTCACGTGCCCCATGTCAGCTGCCAGTCCCCCACCACACCCCTGAACTCCTTTGGCTGCCGGGGTGAGGAACAGCTCCAGGCTCGACTCAGCAGCAATTGTCCCCCTGGAGTCGAACACCCCACATACCGGGCCTCTTTTTTTTTTTTTTTTTAAACAAAACTTTATTGGTAATTGTTTCAAATATGTTTACAACAAAGCACACTGTTAAAGAGGAAGTGGGGGTTGGGGGGGGTTGTTTTGTTTTTGTTTTTTCCAGTGAAACAAGTTTTCTCGGATGACACAGACGTGTTTCCCGGGGCGGATGTTAGCTCCACCCTCTAGATGGGACCCTCAAGCTTCTTTGTGGGAAAGGGGATTGTTTGGGGGAGGGGGAGGGCTAGCCACCGGGCTCCCCTCCTCCGCTCCCGACAGCGCTCATGTATTTATAATATATATAATTTATCTATGAAACCAAAAGAAGCTCACACACCTCCGCCCCGGAGAGAAACAAGAAATTCAACCGGCTGGTGAATACACACGGGGGAGACAGGCTGGGGGGGGTTAGAACAGGACCACCACACTGATGCACTGCATTGGGGGCAGGCAGGGGAGGATAAGAAAAGAATCAAACAGGAGGAATAGTAAATGAATAGGACAAGAGCCTTCCCCCACCCCCCAACCTTCCCCTCCACCCCCAATAAAGCAAAACCATGGCTGGGTATCAGCACCCTTCCCCCACGCTGATCTCTCTTTGAGGGGCTAATCCTGGTCTAATGACACTCCCCAACCTGACCACAGATCTAATGGGGTCACCCCCTGGAGGCGGCAGGTGGGGTCAATTCAGACAGGGAATCAGAGCCTACTTGGGATCCTGTGTTTGGCCTCCCCCCAACTCAATTTTCGGGTTTCTCCTCCCCCTTCTCATCTTAAAACAAGAATTGAGAGCATGCCATTGGAGGTGCAGAATGGAGCCCCAGAAGATTGTGGGTAATGCGAATCCTTCCTCCCCCCCACCAGAAAATCCTTTTGAGTTCTCTCTGCAGGGCCCCATTTAGCCTACAGGGGAGGGAGGGAGGGAGGAAGGGACAGACAAGCCTCCACTGACCAAGTACCCCAGAACCAGATCTTACCTGCACCTGCCACTCGACACACAAGAGGCCAGGCCAAGGAAGGGATGTTGGGAGGGGGAAGGGAAGGGAGCTGCTCAAATTCAAAGACCAGATTCAAGAGGCTGCATTTCCAAGGGGAGCTAAAAATCCAAAACCCACCGGGGAGATTCTCTCTCCCAGCAACTCCACTCCAGCCTGTAACTGACCCCCCGAGCTCCTCCCGCCAGCATAAGACACCCCCAAACCAGAGTGCAGCGCGGGTGGGGAAATACTGTCAGTTTCAATCTTTTTTTCTTGCTAAAACCTGGACACCTTCAAACTTGGAGAGTTAAAATTCCTGGTGCAGGGATGGGGAGGGGAGTATCACTGGGGAGGGGGGGGCTGATGTAGGGTAAATTAACCCAACCCAGCCCTACGTCTGAATGTTTAAAACCTCTTCCTCCCATCCCCTAAAGGAAAAGAAGGTTTAATTTACTTATTTATTTTAAATTTTAAAAAAGGAGTCCAACCTCCTCCCTCCCCCCCTTTTATAAAATGAGACTAGATTTCCCTCTTTCCAGAGTGGTGGTGGGGAGGCTGGGATTTTTCACCCCTCCCCCAACTCCCCATTATGGGGAGGATTCAAAACTGTTCTGGAAGCCAAGATGTTGATCTGCCATGAAGGTGGGTGCTGGGGCATATATTCCCCACACCTTGCTCCCAGAAGCCTTTGCAAATAGCCACAGTCTTTTGGGAGGAGGGATCTGATGGCAAAGTACACCCACCGCCCCCCTCCAAACACTAAAATCCACAAATAAAGCCGGCCAGGACTGTGGGGGTGCAGCGTGTGTGGATTGGGGAGGCAGTGTGGGGAGGTGGATAACCGGCTCAGTGTGAAGGGGTGGAAAGTAACTAGTGTGTGTGTGGGGGGGGGAAATCTGTGTGAATCCCAGGTGAGGGGGATGATGAGAACTGTTGGGGGTGGGGGCTGCAGGCTTGTGATGGCGGGAGGGGGGAAGCATGGGGGCCAGGGCTGTGAATGGGGGAAATTAGACTCCTGCCCATCTCTACTGTCATTTGCTTTGCACAGGTTTAGAACGGGTGGGTCTCCCGCTAGCCCCCCACTCGGATCCAGGCAAATCCCTACCCCCCGCCCACAAAAATAAAACACACAGGCAAGGAACTCTGGCCTTTCTGCTGATCAAATCCAACCCCGCCCCCACCTGCTCCGCACGTGCCCTCCCCGAGGGCGGGGGGCTGCTGGCCCTAGAACTCGGCAAACTCCTTGGCGCACTTCTCGGTGACTGAGACCCGGATCTCCTCTTCCTCGTAGTCATCAAAGTTACTCGTGTCGCCGGGGCCTTTGCACTTTGGTATAAAGGGGGCTTCCACCTGCAAAGGGAGGTTGTGGATGAGGTGAGGGCTCAGCGTTTGCACCCCCTGCACACACAGCTGGGTCACGAGCAAGCAGGGGTCAGCCTCCGTGCCCCATCCAGCCAGAAAACCTCACACTTTACAATCATTGAAGGGAGGACCATGATCCCCAGGGGAACCCAGGATCAGGGCCCTCAGCACCCGTAAAGGATACAAGATTGGGCCCCTTGGCAACCAGGTGAGGGATGCAGGATCAGCGCTTCCTCAAACCCCATTCTATCTGGTCAGAACCAGCTCTTCTCACCCCTCCTTTGCAATCAGGAAAGGGCCGGGGAAGGGGGTCTCAAGCCCCTTGGATCCCCACAACAGCCCTCACTTGCAGCATTATCAGGGTTTGAATCAGAACATTCAGCACAGCCCCCTCCCAACTGAGCTAGAGGACTAATGCCATCAGCTGGCAGCAGCAGTAGTAGGCTGTTATCCTCGGGGCAAGGACAGGACTGTGCTTTTGCCACCATTTACAATCAGGTGCCTGAGGACTCCCTACTCGAAACCGACGCTGCATGATCACATCTCCCCCTAGTGGCTGGATCCAGCCATAACTTCCTGCTACAGAGCCCCAGCAGCCTGGGCACAGATGAGCCCATGTACCAGGTGCTGCTGACGGAGGCTGTGTGCCTGTGGGATGCCCCCCGTCCCCTCGGCCGGCCCCACCCATCGCCCCCAGACACCTTTCTCTGGTAGACAGCGATCCAGTCCGTGGTCGCGAACCACTTGTGGTTCTTGATGTCGTTGACCCCGTTCTTGAGGTTGCCAAAGCGCTTGGTGAGGTCGACTTGCAGCAGGTTCCGGAGCAGGTCCTTCAGGTCTGAGCTGAAGTGAGACGGGAACCGGACCTGGGGTGAGGAGGAGACAGAGGTTACCTGCCCTGCCCTTACGGCTAGATTCCTAAATGCACCTAGTCATGTACAGCCCCTGATTGGGGGGGGGGGGGGGGGCGTGTCCTGTGTAATTAGACACTACCGTAATATACCCAACGTACAGCCCCTAACACTGGGGGGAGAGGGGGGGAGTCCTGTATCCTGGGCTTCTCTTGGGCACCTAGGCACTACCGTAATACATCTAACATACAGCTCCTAGTGGGTCCTAGACTACTCCCAAGTGCCTGGGCTGTGTCTAGACTGGCCAGTTTTTCCGGAAAATCAGCCGCTTTTCAGGAAAAACTTGCCAGCTGCCTACACTGGCCGCTTGAATTTCCGCAAAAGCACTGACTTCCTACTGTAAGAAATCAGTGCTTTTTGCGGAAATACTATGCTGCTCCCGTTCAGGTGAAAGTCCTTTTGCGCAAAAGGGCCAGGGTAGACAGCTCAGGTTTGTTTTCCGCAAAAAAGCCCCGATCGCGAAAATGGCGATCAGGGTTTTTTGTTTTTTTTTTTGCAGAAAAGCGCATCTAGATTGGCACGGACGCTTTTCCACAAAAAGTGCTTTTGCGGAAAAGCGTCCGTGCCAATCTAGATGCTCTGTTCCGAAAATGCTTTTAACGGAAAACTTTTCAGTTAAAAGCATTTCTGGAAAATCATGCCAGTCTAGACGTAGCCCTAGTGTACAGCTCCTGGGTGGGCGGAGGGGCTGGACTACTTCTGGGATACACCTAATGTACAAACTCCTAGTGTGTGTGTGGGTCCTGGACTACTCCTGGGTGCCTGGGCACTACCATAATATACCTTGGCTGCATCTAGACTGGCATGATTTTGCGGAAATACTTTTAACAGAAAAGTTTTTCCCTTAAAAGTATTTCCGCAAAAGAGTGTCTAGATTGCGCAAAAGCAACCGTGCCCAGTATAGACGCGCTTTTGCGCAAGAAAGCTCTGATGGCCATTTTAGCCATCGGGCTTTCTTGCGCAAAAATGTAAGGTGCCTGTCTACACTGGCCTCTTGCACAAGTATTCTTGCGCAAGAGGGCTTATCCCTGAGCGAGAGCGTCAAAGTATTTGCGCAAGAAGCACTGAATTCTTACATTAGTGCTCGTGCAAATTCAAGTGGCCAGTGTAGACAGCTGGCAAGTTTTTGCGCAAAATCTTGCCAGTTTAGATGCACCCATACTGTACAGCCCCTAGTGGGAGGAGGGGGCCTTGGACTACTCCTGGGTACCTGGGCACTACCATAATACATCTAATAATTAAAAAGCGCTTTAAAATCATTCCAGGATGAGAAGTGAGGGCTGCCGGGGACTGACATGGGCTGAAAGGGCTAATTAGCAGCAGCCCCTTTAACGCTTACTGAGCACTTATCCTCCACAGATCTCAAAGCAGAGCTGCTGCATCATATTACACAGGGGAAACTGAGGCCCAGGGCAGGGAAGTGACTTGCCCAACAGCACCCAGCAGGCCTGCAGGAGAACCAGGAATAGAATCCAGGTCTGCTGAATTCCCACGAGGCCACGCAGCTGTGTGTTTAAAGCTGACTGTGCCCGCCCCAAGTGCTTTGAGATCCTTGGCAAGAAGGTGCTGAGGTGGGCAGGGGAATATTATGGGCTCTGGGTTACTATGGCAACGAATGCTCCAACAGTGCCTGGGGGTGGCTGATGTGTTTAAGGAAAGTTTAGTCTTGAAATACTGCAGGGTTGTGGGGGTCTTGCCTTCAGCTTTTTTATACACTGGGGCGAATTGCACCTGCTCCAGGCATCCCCCCGTGAGTCAGAGGGAGCACGACTCCCTGGGGCGGGGATGGAGTCCACGTGTTGGGGTGTAGGGGTACATTGGGAAGGTGGCTACGCGTTGGAGAACAGGGGCATGTGACCAGGGAGGGTCCCTGTATTGGGGTGCAGGGGGAACGGGGTACCTGACAGGGAGGATCCCCGTGTGTTGAGGGCTGGGAAAGCACAGGAGGGTATGAGCGTGTCTGATCAGCTGCTAAGCCTTGGCCCGCCCCTTTTGCTGGTGAACCCCAACAAAAACAGCACCCCAAATACCTTGCCAGAGACGATCTTCTCATAGATCTGAATGGGCTGGTCTGCGAAGAATGGGGGGTATCCAGCCGCCATCTCGTAGATGAGGACACCCAGAGCCCACCAGTCCACAGCTTTGTTATAACCCTGTAGGGAAAAGCGGGCCAGGGTCATGCACGGATCATTTGGGAGGAACAGCCTGGTGGGCAGGGGTCCGAGATAGGCCAGGCCCTTCCTGACTCACCTTGCTGAGGATGATTTCGGGGGCCAGGTATTCGGGGGTACCACACAGGGTCCAGGTTCGGCCTTTCACCCGCTTGGCAAAACCAAAATCCGTCACCTGGAGCCAATAACAGAGAAGGAGAAGCCAGATAAGCCCAGAGGCTGTGAAAGCGGGAGGGTGAGGGGAGTGTGGGAGCAGATGACTGATGTATTCCAGCCCCGTTATGTTTCTGGAGGTGGGTCGGAGGGGATCTCGCTGCAGGGAGCCAGGAGCCAGCACCAGAATGGGGAGGGACAAGGGGGACAGCATCACCTCGATGTAGCCCTGTTGGTCTATCAGGAGATTCTCTGGCTTCAGGTCTCGGTAGATGAGGTCCAGTGAGTGCAGATACTCAAAGGTCAGGACAATCTGAGCAGCGTAGAACCGGGCGTGAGGTTCACTGCAGCAAAGCGAGAGGAGAGTGTGGGCATCCTTGGGCCTGATCTGCTCCATTTCAGTCAGCCCAGCACCCTCGGCACGTCTAGCCCCCCCCCCACCTCCTTCATTATAGATCCTGGACTCCTTCTACTCTGGCAACCCCATGCAAGATACCCCAACCGTTCTGAGCTTTGTATTCCATCTGTCCTAGCCAGACCACTAGCCTTTGCACCCCCCTGGCTAGATCACTGGCTCTATCCAGTCCCTCCAGACCAGCATCTCCCCCTAGCCCCAACACACACTCATCTAACCTGGCCCCACCTCACCTGGCATCCCCGCAGCTGACCGTGGCTAGTGCTGGCAGAAGACCTCAGCAGCCCTCCCCATAGGGATCCCTTCCTGACTAGCCCAGCTGGGCATCGGGCCACAACCCACAGCATGGGGAGTCACTGTTCCTGGAGAAAAGGGCTAATCCCTACTAAGCAAGGAGCGGGGAAACTGAGGCACCGAGCGATTCTTCCTCTCCCACAAGGAATGAATGGCAGAGACCAGACTCAGACCCCATCCCTCTGCTCTGTGTGCTAGACCCCACTGTCCCCCCAAGCCAGGAGCCCAAGAGCCACCCACCACCGGCTCACCTGAACCTCCCGATCCGCCGTAGGTGGGAGAACATCTCCCCGCCTGGGATGTATTCCATCACCATGTACAGATTGGAGTTATCCTACAAGGAAGGGCAGCAGCGACTGAGTCCCAGCGACAGAGCCCCGCTAGCCCCTCGCCAGCACCGCTGACACTGGGGCAAAGCTGCACAACACACCCTGGCTCCTTTATGAGCCCGAGGCACTGGCCTGGCCCGGCCCACGACACAGTGCACCCGCCACAGGGGAGAGAACAGCCTACTACTGCTGCTGGTTGCTGCCATTACTGCTTCAGCTCAAGGGCTCGACTGTGGTGCTGAAGGTCGAGTTGCTGCACAGACCCGACTGAGGAGCAGGATCACCAATAAGAGTTTTATGTGCTTGGAGTATTTAGTGCTACGGCCCTAGAATATTTAACCCCCGTCCTCCCTGCTCCCCTGGCCTGGGGGTTGACTAGTTGCTTCCCCCCCACCTTGCTGCCTCTAACAGAAAGAGGCAACGAGGGGAGGTGGGGGAAGAGGAAGAGGTGTTTCAAAGTGGCAGTGCCACGTGGAGCCTGGGGCCAGACCCTGGGCTCCATGTGACGCTGCTATTTTGAAAGTCCCCAGCTGGCCCCAGGCAGCACCGCATGGAGCCTGGGGTCTACCACTCTGAAATGCCGTGTGCAGCCAGAGCCAGGTGGGGACGCCCCCGCTGACCCTAGGCTCCATGCGGCGCTGCTGCTTTGAAATGCCACAGGGAGCATGGGGCCAGTTCTCTCTGCAGCGCTTTCGCCTTTGAAGTGTAGCAGCAGCCCTGGGGGTGCCCGCCTTAATCACAGAACCATAGAGCTGGAAGAGACCTCAGAAGGTCATCAAGTCCAGCCCCCTGCCCTAGGCAGGACCAATCCCAACTAAATCAACCCGGCCAGAGCTTTGTCAAGCCGAGACTTAAACACCTCTAGGGATGGAGACTCCACTACTTCCCTAGGTAGCCCATTCCAATGCTTCACTATCCTCCTAGTGAAATAGTTTTTCCTAATATCCAACCTGGACCTCTCCCACCGCAACTTAAACATAAGAACGGCCGTACTGGGTCAGACCAAAGGTCCATCTAGCCCAGTGTCCTGTCTGCTGACAGTGGCCAGTGACAGGTGACCTGGAGGGGGTGGACCAAAGACAATGATCAAGCAATTTGTCTCGTGCCATCCATCTCCAGCCTCTGACAAACAGAGGCCAGGGACACCATTCCTACCCCCTGGCTAATAGCCTTTTATGGACCTAACCTCCAAGAATGTATCTAGCTTCTCATTAAACTCTGTTACAGTTCTAGCCTTCACAGCCTCCTCTGGCAAAGAGTTCCACAGGTTGACTACACCCTGTGTGAAGAAGAACTTTCACTTATTAGTTTTAAACCTGCTATTCATTAATTTCATTTGGTGTCCTCTAGTCCTTATATTATGGGAACTAAAGAATAACTTTTTTTATTCACCCTCTCCACACCACTCATGATTTTATAGACCTCTATCATATCCCCCCTAAGTCTCCTCTTTTCCAAATTGAAAAGTCCCAGTCACTTTAGCCTCTCCTCATATGGGACCTGTTCCAAACCCCTAATCATTTTAGTTGCCCTTTTCTGAACCCTTTCCAAGGCCAAAATATCTTTTTTGAGGTGAGGAGACCACATCTGTACACAGTATTCAAGATGTGGGCATACCATAGTTTTATACAGGGGCAGTAAGATATTCTGGGTCTTATTTTCTATCCCTTTCCTAATAATTCCTAGCATCCTATTTGCCTTTTTGACCACCGCTGCACACTGTGTGGACGTTTTCAGAGAACTGTCCATGATAACTCCAAGATCTCTTTCCTGATTTGTCGTAGCCAAATTAACCCCCATCATACTATATGTATAGCTGGGGTTATTTTTTCCGATGTGCATTACTTTACACTTATTCACATTAAACTTCATTTGCCATTTTGTTGCCCTAACACTGAGTTTGGTGAGATCTTTTTGAAATTCTTCACAGTCTGCTTCTGTCTTGACTATCCTGAACAGTTTAGTACCATCCGCAAACTTTACTACCTCACTGCTTGCCCCTTTCTCTAAATCATTTATGAATAAGTTGAACAGGATCGGTCCCAGGACTGACCCTTGGGGGACACCACTAGTTACCTCTCTCCACTCTGAAAATTTACCATTTATTCCTACCTTTTCTTTTCTGTCTTTTAACCAGTTCTCAATCCATGAAAGGACCTTCCCTCTTGAGACCACTTCTCCTTGTTCTCCCATCCATCACTACTGAGAACAGCCTCTCTCCACCCTCTTTGGAACCCCTCCCTTCAGGAAGTTGAAGGCTGCTACCAAATCCCCCCTCACTCTTCTCTTCTGCAAACTAAACAGACCCAACTTCCTCAGCCTCTCCTCGTAGGTCATATGCTCCAGCCCCCTAATCATTTTGGTTGCCCTCCGCTGGACCCTCCCCAATGCGTCCACATCCTTTTTGTAGTGGGGGGCCCAAAACTGGACACAATACTCCAGATGTGGCCTCACAAGAGCCGAATAAAGGGGAATAATCTCTGGATCTGCTGGCAATGCTCCTCTTAATGCAACCTAATATGCCATTAGCCTTCTTGGCTACAAGGGCACACTGTTGACTCATATCCAGCTTCTCATCCACTGTAACCCTCGGGTCCTTTTCTGCAGAACTGCTACTTAGCTGGTTGGTCCCTAGCCTGTAACTATGCTTGGGATTCTTCCATCCCAAGTGCAGGACTCTGCACTTGTCCTTGTTGAACATCATCAGCAGGGCTCACCAAACCACGGTGAGCCCTGCTTGCCAGCCGCGCTGTCCGGCGATCTGCGCATGTGCAGATCATTCTGCACGTGTGCAGATCGCCCGAACCCGGCTCTTCCAGGTTATTTGTCGAGCCCTGATCATCAGATTTCTTGTGGCCCAATCCTCCAATTTGTCTAAGTCACTCTGGACCCTATCTCTGCCCTAGAGTGTATCTACCTCTCCCCCTAGCTTAGTGTCATCTGCAAACTTGCTGCGGGTGCAATCCACCCCCTCATCCAGGTCACTAATAAAGATATTGAACAAAACCGGTCCTGGAACCGAACCTTGGGGCACTCCGCTAGAAACCAACCACCATCCTGACATCGAGCCGTCGATCACTACCCGCTGGGCCTGACTTTCTTTCTAGCCAGTTTTCTATCCATGTTACTGTCTATTTATCCAATCCACATTCCCTTAACTTGCTGGCAAGACTATTGTGGGGGACCGTATCAAAAGCCTTGCTAAAGTAATGGTAAATCACATCAGCTGACTTTCCCATTTCTACAGAGCCAGTTACCTCATCATAGAAGCTAATCGGATTGGTCAGGCACGACTTGCCCTTTGTGAATCCATGCTGACTATTCCTGATCACTTTCCCCTCTTCCAAGTGCCTCAACATGGATTCCTTAAGGATGCCCTCCATGATTTTTCCAAGGACTGAAGTAAGACTGACCGGCCTATAGTTCCCTGGATCATCCTTCTTCCATTTTTGAAGATGGGCACTACATTTGCCTTTTCCCAGTCATTCGGGATCTCTCCCGATCTCCACGGCACTTCAAAGATAATGGCCAAAGGCTCCTCAATGACATTTGCCAACTCCCTCAGTACCCTCGGGTGCATTAAGTCCAGACCCATGGATTTGTGTTTAGCTTTTCTAAATAGTTCCTAACCTGTTCTTTCCCCACCTACAGCTGTCCATCTTCATCCCATCTTGTGTCACTTAGCGCATTAGTCTGGGAGCCCACCTTCAGCTTTCCCCACATCATCTGTCACTAGGTTACCTCCTTCGTCCAGTAGGGGCCACACACCCTCTCTGATCACCTTCTTCTTGCTAACATGCCTGTAGAAACCTTTCTTGTTCCCCTTCACATCCTTAGCCAGTCGCAATTCCAATTGTGCTTTCGCCTTCCTGTTAACCCCCTGGCATTCTCGAGCTAGACATTTATAACCCTCCCTGGTCATTTGTCCAAGTTTCCACTTCTTGTAAGCTCCCTTTTTGTGCTTAAGTTCACCAAGGATTTCCCCTGTAAGCCAATCTGGTTTCCTACCATGTCTGCTTCTCTTGCTACGTGTCGTGATGGTTTCTTTCTGTGCCTTCAATAAGGCTTCTTTAAAATACTGCCAGCTGTCCTGGACTCCTTTCCCCTTCATGTTAACATCCCAGGGGATTCTGCCCATCAGGTCTCTGAAGGAGTCAAAGTCCGCTGTTCTGAAGTCCAAGGTGTGTATTTTACTACTCTCTTTCCTTCCTCTGGTCAGGATCCTGAAATCTACCATCTCCTGATCACTGCTTCCCAGGTTCTCACCCACCTCCACTCCTCTATTAGTTCCTCCCTGTTTGTGAGCATTGACTAATCGAATAGTCGCTGCGATTAGCTCAGAGGCAGGGCCACTCCACCCCCAGACCATGATTGCCCCCCTTCCCACTAGGCACCCATGCTGTGGAAGAGACTTGGTGAGCACCCCCACCCCCAAGCCAACCAGGGCCTGGGGGCAGGGGAGCGTGCAAAGCCTCCTCCTGCCTTGCGGGTAGCATGTGGCACTTTGAAGTGCTGCAGGCTCCTTGCAGGGCCCGGGCAGGGTGAAGGAAGCTCCACACAGCTCCCCTGCCCCCGGCCAATCAGGCCCTGATTGGCCTGGGAGCGCCCGAAACCTCCTCCACTCCCCGCCCACCTTGCGAGCAGAGCGCGGCGCTTCAAAACGCCACGTGCTCCTGGCAGGGCGGGAGGGGGCTTGGTGCGCTCCCCCGCCCCAGGCCAACTAGGGCCTGCAGGCAGGGAAACCCACGAAGCCTCCTCCGCTCTGCACCCGCCCTGCGAGGTGCATGCGGCACGTTGATCCAGCCCGCAGAGGCCCTTTTGCCCAGCCCTGGATTAGCTGATTAATCTAAATTTAACACCCCTACCTGGGGGCAGGTCTGGGAGGGCCCAAGAGGGATTTCCCAGCTCCGATGCCTACAATCAAAGCAGCCTGAACCCAAAAGGCTGCCTGGTCGGGCACCCCAAAGGAGCAGGGGCTGGAAGCGAAACTTCTCCAAAGCAGAGAGGGAAACTGACCAGGCTGGCCAGCGGCTGCCCCTCCTTGGTGGCTGGGAAGTCAAACAGCAGCCTTGGGAATAACTCCACCCAGCCCAGCCAGCGAGAGCCCCTCCAGGCTTGAGCACTAAGCGTCCGCACACCACCGGCAGCCCAAGGTCATTTCCAGCTGGCCCTGTGGCAAGGGTACAACTGGGGCACATCAAGTCCGAGGCATTTTCCGGAGCCACATTAGGAGCAGCCGCCATGAGCCAAGATGCACAGTCGCAGCCTCACTCTCTGTGGCCCCCCGTCCTCGCAGCCCTGCCGCCACCCGGCCACGGATGTTAAAAGGGACGGTGCTTTGACTGCAGCGGCTGTGACATCTCGGCTCCGTTACTGCTTTACCCCACGGCCCCATGGCTCCGTGGTTGGACGGTCTCGGTCGGGTCGCTCACTGTTTCATAACGAACGTGGCCAGATTTGCAGCAGGCGGCGCTGGGCTGGCGGGGCCCGGAGCGGTTTGGTGACATCAGTGAGACGCTTGGTCCGGTGGAGCTAAGCAGGGCTCAGGTGTCACTATATAAACTGGGCTCCTAAAGGAAGTTCTTGGGAGCCAGCTCCAGGACACAGCCCCAGGCTCTGAGCTGCCACCTCCCACCCCCGCCAGCCCTGCCCTGCAGCAGCCGGTGTCCCCACACGCCCTGGCCCCACCAGGACACAGGAAAAGCTCGTCTGCCTTGTGGGCAGTGGGGGCACCGTGTGCTCAGCGTGGGCCTCCTGGGCTAGTGACTGCTAATAAATAGGGGCTAAGGCCCTTACTGTGTGAGGCTCTGTCACTGGTCAAAGACCCCGCAAACCTGCGGAGTGGGAGGTGGCACCTGAGCCCATGGAAGGGTGAGGGTCGGTGCCTAAGAGGCTTGTGCCTTGAGCCCTAAAGGTGGGGCCCCTAAAGTGTCTGCAGGACACAGCCTTTCTGACCCTCCACAAACCAGACAGGCTCCAGCTTGGGACACCCTGGTGATACCGTGATGGGGCCGAGTCAGCGCATCCCGGGCCAGACTCCTGTCTCAGTGCAGTGACTCTGGCGCTGAATTCAGGGGTTCGGCCCTGAGGTATTCACTTGATGCTGTTGTAGAAGAAGCGACTGGCCCAGCGCGCCAGGCCATGTACAGAAGCTGCTGCCCTGGTGCTACTGTGCCACCCAAGATCTATAGCCCATCCCCGGGCAGCCGGCACGGAGCAGGTGTGACATTCCCACTGTGGCAGCTTCTGCGGACCAGGACCAGAACCCTGCTATTTAATCATGGAATGAAAAGGGGCCACAAGGAAACGACTCCGCCAGTCACCACTTGCTGCCAACAGCCCATCCCCCTAGCGTCCAGGCTCCTGCTGGGCTGCAATTCGTCCTGCAGCTGCCTCTGAGCTGATGCTACAACCTACAAACTGCAGGCTTACGCCCGAGAGAGAGGTCTCCCTTCAGAGCCCCCCCTGCTTAATCGGGCCAGCGCCGGTGGTGCTGTTGAGCTAGAAAAGGCACAGCTACCTTTGCTCTCCCACCTACACAGAGGATGCGGGTCGCAGGCCCAAAGATCCAGCTAAGGGGAGAGGGTCCAAGTCCCATCCCGAGGGCCCTGACTTTCCGCTTTCACGGAGACTCCATCCGGAGGAAACACGTGATGAACAGAACACAAAAACGGCCAGACTGGGTCAGACCAACGGTCCGTCCAGCCCAGTATCCTGTCTGCCGACAGTGGCCAATGCAGGTGCCCCAGAGGGAGGTGTCACAAGAGATAACCCTCACGTGATCCCTCCCGTCACCCACCTCCAGAGGAAAGTCTCTGGTTTCAAAGTCTCCACAAAGTCAGTCACGCGTGGCGTTTAGCTTCCTTTGAGGCACCCCCGCAAGCCAGACCTCAGGCCCCAGGGCTAGCACGTGGGAACTGGGAACTGAAACTGACTAGGAACGAAAGCAAAACTGACAGGGGATAAGGGTCACTGTTCAAAACCTGGAGTCAAAAGCAGCCGGGGTGAGAAAGGGGAACGATACAAACAGATTTCTCTGACCCCAGACGTCACCCCAGGAACGTTTGCTCCGAGGATACAAGCGCGGCACTGTGCCCGTCGATTTCCTCAGCGCAGCTTTGCTTTTAAATAGGAGACGCATCCGGGGGATTATGGGAGTTGGGGGCTGGGCTGGCGAGCGAAGGCCACCTACCTTGAAAGAATACTCTAGCTTGACGAGGAATGGAAAGTTGACGGCCTGGAGGATGCGTTTCTCATTGAGGGTGTGCTCGATTTGTTTCAGCTTCACTACCTGGGAGAGAAAAGGAAGCAGCAACATCAGGTCTTCCTCTGTGGCAGTGTCCCCTGGGCCTCCCACACATTCCCCTTTCCAGCCAGGCCCGGCATCCCCCCATGGGGCTCAGCCCCCAACGCCTCCCCTGCGCTGGGGATGCCACGGCCCCAGGCCACCTCTCCGCAGCAGCTCCCGGCCTCTCACCTTCTGTTTATCCAGGATCTTCATGGCATAGTGGTTCCCGGTCTCTTTGTGTTTCACCAGCATCACCCTCCCAAAGGAGCCCGTGCCCAGGGTCTTGATTCGATCAAACTGATCCAAACTGGCCGTGTTCTAGAAAGCAGAAAGAGAAACTTGAAGGGGGCCAGACTGGCCCTGGGGGCAGCAGGGAGAAGGAACATGCCTGGGACAAGGGCATTTGCACTGCAGGACTGGAGGGATCTTTGATGAGCACCAGGGGGTCAGAGCTTTGGTTTTTATCGCTCACCAGAAAGGCAGCACCTCCAGGGTCAGCACTGACGGATGGGACAGCCCCCCCCCCCCCCCGCGTGAGCCCCCCCGCAGCCCAGCCCCCCCCCCCAGTGCCGCACTGGGGCTGTTCTTGAGAACGAAGGCTGCAATGAAGCAGCCAGCAGATGTCACAATTCACAGAGGAAACAACCAAGTGTCTAAGGAGACACAGGCAAGGGACCCCCCTGCAGTTCCGGATGGGCGACCGGCCCAGCTCTACTGGCCTGAGACAGTGGGACTGGTGGGTTAGAAGGGGGCAGGAGCTGGGACTCAGGAGTGAAATGTAGTGGCCAGAGGAACCAAAAGATCTCTTCCTAGCTCTGCCACCAATGTCCTGTACCCGTGACCACGTCCCTTGCCCCTCTGGGCCTCAGTTTCCCCACCCATGCCATGGAGGGAGTGACCTGGCGTGTGCAGGAGGAGCAGCAAAGCCATATTGCCGGCAGAGGGACCAGCAGCTCTGCCTCAGGAATTACCCAGATCCCTCCACAGGTGGGATTTCCAATGGGGCGGATCCGGGGCTGACCCCAAAAGCTTTTCTGGCACCTACGGACCCAAGTGCAGAGAGGAGTCGAACCTTCGGAGACCTTGGCCCTCCAGTTACCAGAGGGCAGATGGGGGCAGGAGAAGAGCAACATGGTCCACTCAGCTCCACCCCCAGGAGCGCAAGTAACCCCAGGCCCTGAGCAGAGGGTGGAAGGTGGGTCAGCGGTGGGGAGAGAGAGCCGGGGTGGGGGGAGGCTGCAGAGTAATCAGCCTGGGCTGCTGAGGCCTGGAGTGGGGGGTGATGTGGGCTTGGGGGCACAGTACCTGGGAGGGGTTCTCCCATTTCTTGAGGAAGTCTTCTTTGGCTTTGGCTAGGAACTCCTTCACTGTAAGGGAAGCAGAGAGGGGGCTGTGAGAGGAGGGGTCAGCAGGGGTCGTCCTCAGCCCAGAGAACAGAGCTCCCCCTGCAGCCGCCCCTGCCCCCCAGCCCAATGAGTCACAGACGGGGCGGGGAGTTTAACGGCGGCACCAGCTTGGCTACAAAGGCTGCTCAGCTGGGATTGGCTAGAGTCCGTGTGGGGCGCTCTGGCAGCAACCCCACGCTGGGCCCGCCCTGGACACACCCAACAGTCCCGCCAGGGGGGCGGTGCAGCCCTAGTGCCTACTCCCCCCCCGCCCCGCACATGCCCCTCGACACAGCTTGACCCCCACCAGGACACACGTGTCCAACCCCACAGCCCAATGAACCCCCGTGTGGGTCACTGGCCCTGGCGGGAAGATGAGGACCCAGCAAAGGGGGCGGGGGAGGTCTCCATTCAAAGGGTCAAGGCCCAGGTCTCACCTTCGTTCAACCATGCAGCAGCCCGCAGCAATGACACCAGCGGGCCACAAGGGGGTGCTGCAGCCTCAGACACCCACAGCCACAGCAGCCAGCCATGAAAGTCCCAAACCCCAGGAGTTTTAACCCCTTTGTGGGCAAAGCCCAATCGGCCCCAGCCTGGGATCTGCCAAATTCCCAGCTCAGGGGTCATGAAGGGCTCTCCTGTCCTTTGGGCCAGTTCCCAGCTGTGGGATTGGAGGATTCCTGCAGCATCCTGAGGGATACTGGGACTGAGCCCTTAGATCTTTGCTGCCTCCTGCTGCCCCACACAGGGACAAGTCCCACAGCTCTGAACAGTGCAAAGATGCCAGGAGACAGGCACGTCTGGCACCGCAGCCAGGCCAAGCACAGAGCAGCACCGCAGGGGGGGGGGGTAGAACCCAGAGCTCACCCCTGCCTCTGCCCCCACAGGAAAGTCCCCCCCACAGCGGAGAAGCATAAACTCAATGGCCTCGCTGGGATCAGTTACGTCAGGAGGGGACAACCTAAAGCCTAGATCCAGAGCTGCGGGCGGCCACAGGTGCACGACCCAGGAGTTCACTCCCTGCAGCCCCATGCTCACTGCTATGCCCCCCTCCCACAGCTGGGGACAGACCCCCCCAAGCGCCCCGGTTCTCCCGTTCCAATCACTAAACAGCAATACACCTATGCAAACCCGGCATCAGCGCATCCCGTCCCTGCAGCTCCTGCCCCCAAGAAAGGGCTGAGGCGAGGACCTGACATCCTGCACAGCTGACTGCAAGAGGGAAGGCGACCAGGACTGAAGGGATTCCGCCTGATCCCACAGGGCAGGGAAGGCCTGCGAGGGGTCACACGACCAGATATTTGCTGGATAACCACCCCCAGCCCCCACAGCCCATCATGTCTGGAGACCCACAGAGGGGGACTGAATTCACATCCACTTCCCCCCAGACGCGCGCGCAGGGAGCCGCAGCTCAGTCTGTCTGACCTACTTTCACTTTGTCTCCTACTCTCTCCAAATTATTTATAGAAACAGGCTTGGCTCATCAGCCACCGTCTCCCGCCATCGATCCCAGCCCCAAGGGGGGGGGGGGGGGAAGAGGGATCCCTGCATGGACGTGGGGCATGCAGGGGGATCCTGCCCTCCCCCCCAGGCAAGGCCATATCCTGCACTATCTTGGACATACCTAGAACTAAATTTATGTAGCTTAGGAGTTTGTTGTGTGACAAGGGAGCGTGGTTGTGTGCCAGTGCAGAGGCAATGTCTCCAGCCGAGATCCGACAGGGACCCTGGCAAGGGGCCACCTGAACCTATGGGGCCAGGAAGTCTCTAGGGCCGATGTAACACCCTGGCTATGCGACCCCCAGCTGCTGAAGCTGCACCCGAGGAGAAGCGTCCTGCCGGTGCAGGACCGGGCTGGAATGGGGTGAGAACGACAACGCTTAGCAGGCAGGCGGGTTCTTTGCTGGGTTTTCCTGCAAGGCTTTTCCCTCGCAAACCAACACGCTGGGGGGTCCCTTACACCCGCAGGCGACCGCGCTGGTGGAGCCTCCGAGGAAAGAGGGCAAAGCAGCCTGGCTGAGGCCAGCTGACTTGCTGGGGAGCTCACTGTGCAGGCAGGGAGCTGTACCGTCCGGAAATCCCGAGGCAGGAAGGAGACGCAGGACTCCACCCCAGAGGGGTGATGACAGAGCCATACGCCTAAGGGGCTGCCCTGGCAGGACCACACCAGGCCAATACAGCAGCAGTTGCCCTGACCTGTGACCCTCCCCCCCCGTCATTGTTCTTCCCTGGCATCATCCACCCCAGATCAACGGAGGAGGGGAGATGAGCTCCTCTGCCTTCTCCCGGAGCCCTCGGGGACTTGTGAGGCTCCGCTACTCAGTCATACACTTGAGCCTCAAAATCTGGCAACCCGGGGAAACAGGCTGGGCCGGATTAAAGATTTTTGTCAGGCCAGAGAGGGCCCTGCGGGGTCTGGGTGCGAGAGGGAGGGCGTGAGGCACTTACTCCCGCTCCCTGGGGCACCCACGGCTCCGCGCTCCCCACCACTCCCGGGAACGGCCCCCAGCCCCACCGCATGCTGCTGTTCCCCCGAGTGGCAGTGCAGAGCCGCTGCCTCCTCCATACCACGCGTGTTCCCAGGTTAGGGACACCCGGCGCGTGGCGGTTCAAGTGTAGAAACAGGGAGGCGTCCCAGATTGCGGTGGAGGAACCTTCTCTGCCCCAGCAGACTCTAATCCACTCGGCCCATCCCCAGTCATTGCTCCCTTTTGGACCCGTCTCCTCTGAGAGGCTCTTTCTTTCTCTTCAAGACCCTGGCCCTTGGCACAGGGCATCGGGCCAAAAGCTCTGGGATGGAGACTGGGGCTGACAGCCTCACCGCACTTTCTAGCACTAGGGTGAAGCTTGCTTGTGCGAGAGAGAGAGAGAGAGAGAGAGAGAGAGAGAGAGAGCGCGCACGCGCGTGCAAGAGAGCACAAGAGCTTCTTTGGGGGCCTGTTCAAGAAGACGGAGCCACCTGCCACAGGATCTAAGGATCATTCTGAATTTCCCCGCCTCCTGCTCCTAGTGCTGAGCTTCCTCAGACCAGTCTTCACTATAAACACAGGCCCTAACCAAACACACACTTCCATGCACATACAGGTTCCCCTCCCGCCCCCCGGCCAGCCTGGACTGAAAAGCGCCCAAACACTATGGTAACGAGGGCAGGAGAGGAAGATACAAGGGGCCTCTGGACTGGTCAGTTTCACTCCTTCGCCAGCAGGTTTTAGCACTGGGCTGGCAGGACGGAGGATTAATCCTGCAGCTGAGCGTATGGACAGACCCCGGCACTAAGCCCAACTGACTGTACTTGTGGGGGGGCCTGGAATAACCAGTTGCAAGCTCTGGGGGCTCCATTGCAAGTGCTCTGAGGCAGATGCCGGTTCATTTCAGGTCCATACAGAGCCCAGGCAGCAGGAGGCCTTGGGTGCAATCAGTGTGTCTGGGGGCCATTGGAATTTAAAAAAAACATGTAATGAGCAGCCAATTCAAATTTGACCTCCAGAAATGTAAGTTTGGGTTAAAACCCCAAATGCTTTTTAAAAACCAAGTTTAAAACTAACTGGAATATTCCAAGTCCCACTTGAAACAGACAAAGGTCCCTCCAGCCCACTTGCAGTTCAGAGAATCCGAGGATGAAACTGACCATAAAGCAAGAGCGAAATTAACACCACGAAAATTTCCTTCAGCAAGCAGACAGACCTGCCTCTCGCGGTTTTATACAGATGCCCAGCTCCCCAATACCTTCCACACAAAAGCAATAGTGGGTCCAGGGTAACATTTTCCAAGGGACTTAGAGGCTTTAGGAGCCTGCATGTCACTAACTCAAAGAGTGAGCAGCAAACTGGATTTTTAGAACCTTTGCGTTCTACTAACCCTGAGGTTTGTAGCTATTCCGTTCCTGCTCGGTGTCCTTTCAGCTGGGAGAGCCCCTTTAAAGGCCCACAAACGCATTTCCATGTCAGTTTTATCAGCTGGCACAAACCTGACGTATGGAACTAATTGACTGTGTCTAATTACACACCAGACTAGCACACAGACCCGCGCCAGGAGAAGCACCAGAGGATAGGTGGCTAATGGGGATGTTTTCATACTGCTAATCTTTTGTACCACCTTCCAAAGAACGGAGCAAAACCGTATCCTCCTTCAGCCTTTCAGGAGGTGGGCGCTAGTTCCTTTTTTCTGGGCAGGAAAACTGAGGGAGGGAGCCATGACCTCACCCACTGTTACACAGGAAGTAGAAGAATACCAAGAGTCAGATTCTCAGCCCCTCCCTCTACCTGTGCTCTAACCATTAGTCCCCATTTCTCTCCCAGAGCTGGGAACAGAACCCAGGAGTTCTGATTCGCGACCCCTTGCTCTAACCACTAGATATCACTGTCCACTCCAAAGCCAGGAACCCGTCTCCCATTACTTACTCTGACCACTTGCACTCTTACTCATCACACTGCCGTGCAGTTCTGTTGTAAGGATGCAGGATTTACAGTTCACAGCACAAGGTATTAGTAGAACACCTGGGACAGGAACCAACCCCGGTACACGGAAAGGAAAATGCATTAGAAGGTCGGACCACTTAGGACCACAGATCCAGTTAACAAAGCCTTTTTCTGCGGAAGGGAAATCAGAGCCTGATTCAGAGACCAGCAGGGCACATCACCAGGGCTCTGGGGGCCTGTAATTAGGAGAGATCAGAGTTATCTGGAAGAGAGTTGAGTCTCCTAATCAGAGGGCAGACTGCTCTTAAAGAGACATGGCCAGTTTTAGGCCCAGCATTTGGGATTACAGATAGTTTCTTGAGAGCATCATGCTTCACCTCTGGATTTCAAACCAAGTTCAAGTTCTCAGTCCCCACTTCACGGTGCTCCATGACCTGCCTTGAGGGGGAACCTATGTGGGCTTATGACTTTGGCTGAAGGATAATGGTTGACAACTCTACCTCACTGGTACAATGGCACCTCCACCATGGGGAAGTTCTTTGTGCAGGAGCCCTCTTGTAGGCTGTGGAACTACCTGCCACATGAAATAGAGACCATGCCCAACCCAGACACCCTTCTTTGACCTACCAGAACCTCTAGAAGAACAAGATGCTCCACTGCCTTCATTTCTCTCCGGGAGAAGAGAGAACAAGCCCTATGGCATTTGTGCAGTCACATCACCTAATGCACGACTGGAAGCCATGCACATACTAGGGTGTTTAGAGCAGCCTGGAGAGGGAAGAGCAGCCTTGTTTCTAAAGTCCTGTTGCAGGATCGGGGCCAGGTCCATAACAAAAATCAACTGTGTGGCGCGGAGGCTGGGGTTACAAAATGCAACCCAATTGGTCTCCTTATTTGGGGGAGGGGGTTGGTTTGACAAAACTTTACAGTTCTCGCTCCCAAAACCAGTCTTGGGACCCCAGCTTTGCGAATAAAAACAGGGGAAGCCGGCTAGAAACAAAGCGAAATTGACTCATCTAATTTCACCGTGCCCCAGAGGCACAAAGGGCATTAATGGTGAATAGATTAGAGGTTTACAGGGATGTGGGGACCTTGGAACGCAGCCAGCATTTAAAAGAGGGCTCATGTGTCCTGCCGTTTGGAGTGTGAACTGGTAGGGGGTCAGGGAGCCAACACTAAAGTGCTTTTAAGATGGTCACTACAAGGATCGTTTCATTCACCACCAAAATGCAGCCACCTCTGGGGTGAAACGTGGCAGCTGTTTAATGACACTGCTGAGATGCGAGTAGAGAGATCCTGAAGCTGCAGGCGAGGGGGAAGAAACGCTGGGTCAACACCCATGCAGATTCCGTCCTTGCATAGCTCACGCCCAACAACCGTTCTCCGGGGGGAATGAGCTTGTAGCATTCACCTCCCTCCAGCCCCAGGAGCTGTCTGCACTGGGCAGCATTTCTGGCCATGGGCGGGTTTCCACGGCGATGATGCCTGACCAGGCTGGGATGAGGGGCTGGGCAAAGTGCAAGCACCATGTGAAAAAAACATCCCTGTTGCTGCCCAGAGTCTTACTACAATTCCAGCTACAGCCCGACCAGTCTCATGCCCCCGGCTGCTCCAGATCCTGATCTTACCCAGCTGGAACAGATGAGAATCTGCCTCTTCCCTTGCCCCATCCTTGCAGTGCTGGTGTCTGAAGGGTTAAACCCAGCTCTTCCCTGCCACAGGGACCCACTGTCTCCCTCTGGCAAGCCCCAACCAGGTTTCCAAAACAAACTGCTTCATTTCCTTTAATGAGCCAGTGGGGACAGAGGCCCAAGGGGGCAGGAGAGGGGGCTGGAGCGTCATCAGTCCAGGGCCTGGCTCCTGATGCAAAGGATCTAATGACACCAGCCCAGTTTGAAATCTAGTGCAACATGGTCAGGTGCTTGCAGCCCATGTTACACCTGCCTGCTCGCGAACGGCTGCAGGGCACGGCCGGCCTGCCTCCCGCACTGCAGTGAACTAGGGCGCCAGGCCGGGGGCTGTGGGACTGGGATACGGAGCCCTGAACCCCCTGCTGGACGGCTGCCAGGAGGAAGGAGCTGCCAGGTTTCGGTTACAATTACATCCAGGCCATGGTGCTGCACTAGGCACTGTACAAACAGGAGCCATGCTCCCTGCCTCCAACAGATCAAGATGGCAAGAACACAGCCAAGGCTGCTAGCAGAAACGTGCATAGCTAGGCCTATTGCATAGCCTATTGGCTAGGGCTCTAATGTTGAGCAAGTCACTGCCTTGCTCTGTGCCTCAGTTTCCCCTCCCTGCTCATGTCTCTTTAGGCTCTGCGCTCGTCTCTAGGAGTAAGTGCAGGGCCCTGAGCTACGGTAATGTGACCAGACGCAGGCAGAGGGGAGAGGCTGGGTCTCAGAGGGTTAAACAGATCTCAAGGGAGCTGTATACTGACCAGCACTGGATTGTACCTCGCGATGTCCCCAGAAGGCCAGGGAAACCCAGCAGAATTCACCTCCAGCCTTTGAGAGACGTGGGCTTTATGGGAGCGTGGGTCACAGCCTGGCACAAGCTCTGCTGGGGAGAGGCCCTGGCCCAGACTAGCAGGGGGAGCTGTGGACTGGGAGAGCTGGGGGGCTGGTTGGGATTACCGTGAGCCTGCCCAGAGTTATCAGCCCCCTTCTGCAGAGGAGGAAGGGGCAGATGCTGACACTTGAAGGCACTGGGGATCCTAAGGGAGGGAGATGAGCACGCGCCCCGCTTGGGATCCCCTCCCCAAATGCCCCCCCTTACCGTCCATGCTGTGACCCCGGCAGGCCACTGGCGGTGGTTAGGAGGTCATGGCAGGCAGGGAGGGACCTCCGGCCTGGCGCCTCATGGGGGACTTTGTCCCAGGCAGCAGGAACAAACACAACCTCTGCTTCGAGCCTGGCTTCTCCGGAGAGCCGGGGCGAGAGCTGAGCCAGCGCAAGGCCCAGCACAGCCCTGGGGCGTGTCTGTGACGCTGCGTCTCCCACGCTGCATCGGAAGGGACAGTTTAGGCCAGGCCGGAAGGCCCCATCGTGGTGCCCTGATCCTCTGGCAACAGCTGCCTTCGAGCTCCCTTGGCCCAGGGGGTCTGTGCCCGTTAGCACCAACTGCCCCTGGATACAGCAGCGTCCGCCTCCAAGGCCAGCCTTGCCCGGACCCGGGGTCCTGCCAGCGACGGATGTGCCGGTGCCACCAAGCCACGGTCTGGATAGAGGCAGTGCCGGCAGGTCTCCTCGCAGAGGCTCAGGCGATGGCAAACCCCCAACGCGTCCCTCCCCCACCTGGGAAGCGGGGCAGCTGGGTACGGAAAGCAGCGCCGGCCACCAGCCGCTCCGTGGGTTTGGATCTGTCAGCGTGACGCGCCCAGGGCGGGGGCAGGGTGGACAGGGACAGAGCCGATCACGTGGCGGGAGTGCAAATAAAGCGAGACACCAGAATTACGCTACAGTGCCCCAGGGTCTATTTATACCCAACAACGGCAGCTCCCCCCACGCTGCTCTAAGTGGCTCTGTCGCCAACACCCCGCCACTCGGAACCCCGGGGCACACGACTCACAGTTGGGAAACTGAGGCAGAGAGAAGGGACGGAATCTTGCTTACAGTCCCGTGGCACGAGGGGAACAGAACCCAGGAGTCCTAGTCCCAGCGCCCCCTTTGCTACGCACCGCACCACGGTCCCCACTCAAGCCAGGAGTCCTGTCTCCAAGCCCTCTGCCCCTTTCCTGCTCTAACTCCCTGCACCATGCCCCTTGTGGCCACTACAGGGTACCCCACAGAGCAGAGATGCCGAACCGGGGTTCTCTGGGGCTTGCACTGCCAAGCCAGCATTACACGGCGTTCCCACTAGGGGTCTCCCCTACGCTAGGGGCGAGGGGGGCAGGGTGAGCACTACCCAACACCGTCTGGACAAGGCAGCCGCCGCCTGCTTAGGTGTCTGCGCTGCAGGTAGCCTGGGATCTTAGGCAGGTTTCAGCCCAAGCCCCTTCCCGTCCAGACACAAACATCTCTGACCCCCGTTGGGAGGGTCTAGCCAGCCAGGCAGGGTGGGGCTGGAACCCCGGGGGCCAGCCAGCCTGGCTGGCGGCAGGGTAGGAGTTAGGCTCCACCCTTTCCCCCGCTGAACCCAGGCGCTTTGCCGTGTGTGCCCACAGTCCCCCAGTGCCTTCCCACAATTCCCCTGCAGGGCAGACAAGCCTTCCCCGGATTGCCAGAGCGTCGCAGCACCGAGCCCGGGGCAGCGGGAGGGGCAGAGCCAGTGAGGACACTGGGACGCAGACACCTTGGCACGAAGGCTGCTGAGCCTGGCTGGCTGGGCTGCCAGGAGCTGGCTTAGCCCCGAGAAGCTGGCCAGGCTGAGACAGTCCAAGGGGTTATGGCTGCGGAGCCAGGGGCCGGAGTCATTGCAGCTTTTCTCCACAGCCAGGCTCCAGCTGGGGCAGGATCGGCCCCGCAGCGTGGGGGGGTCAGGGGCTCACAACACACCGTGCGGCAGGTTACACGCACCCCTCGCCCCCAAGGGAGGGGAAAAGCCCCAGATGGAGCCAAGAAAACCACATGCCTCCTGCTCTCTTGCCCTCCCCCGGGCATAGTAACCGTGCCCGAGCCACGCGATAGGGATGTCGGCGTGTAGCGGACTATACGATTAACCGATAAGCCTGGGCTCCACGCTTAATCTTCTCGATTATACGCACCCCCCTTTGCTGCCTCTGTATCAGAGGCAGCATGATGCGGGGGAGCAGGAGTTGGTGCCGGGGGAAACTGCCTTTTAAGCTGGCTCCCCCCAGCACCGGCTCCAAGGTGCCGCCTGCTCCCCCACCCGTGCTGCTGCCTCTATCAGAGGCATCGGGCGGGAGGCTGCCGTGAAGCAACCTCTGTCCTCAGCGAGCCTGAGCCCATCGTGGATGGAGGCTGGTCCCTGGCAGCAGCCCCTGTCCGCAGGGGTGGGGTGTCCGAGCTCCCCATGGACCGAAGCTCGAACCTCCCCTTGCGGACAGGGGCTGCTGCTGGACCAGCTTCTGTCCACAGCCAGCCCAGGCTGCTGCAGACAAAGGGTGCTTCGTGGCAGCCTCCCACGCAGAGCTCGGCCCCCCATCCTCTCCTGGCAGCAGACTCCGTCCACGCAGAGCTCGGCCCCCCATGGACAGGGGCTGCTGCCAGCCAGTCTGTGCAGGGAGCTGGCTTTTAAATGGGCTCCCCTTGCGGACCAGCTCCCATCTGGCACCCTGTGCTGCTGCTTCTGATAAAGAGGCAGCAGCATCAGGTGGCAGAGGGCTCCCTGAAAGCGGGGCCGGGAGCACACTGGCTGCCACCCCCGCGGACTATCGAATAGTCGTGTAACCAATAAGAATTCATGCAGTTACACAACTAGCCAATTACCCACTATCTAACATCCCTACCAAGAGATACAGTCGAAGACACAACTTGAAATCCCTTCCTGCCCCCTCTCTTCATTTGCTGGCTCCTCCCTGAGCACGCTCATTATATACACAGCGCCAAAATGCAGCTGCTTCTGGGGCAGCGACAGCGGCTGGTTAGCAGTCACACTGCGGTGCGGGAGAGAGAAGGATCCAATATGCTCCGAGCTGGACTTCAGAGGAGGTGGCCCGGCCTGAGCCAGGCTGGGACGTGTCAGGGTGATTGTGGGACCCGCTCCAGAGGGCAGGGAGGTCACCGGACACGCTGACGTCGCTTTGGATGAACCAAGGAGCACTCAGGAAGCTGGGCGGACTGGGAGCTCAGACCAGACTTTTCCAGCGCTGTCAACGGGCTGAAGATTGTGCTGTGGGGAGGTTCCCAAAAGTGCTCACACGTTCCTTGGCTAGAGGCTGGCTGACACGATGAAGCATCAGCTGGCCACTCTGGCCACCTGGACTAGTCAGTCCAAGGGCTGGCAACCCCAGCACTGGGCATCCTACCCTCTCCTGCACTGCCGCCAAAAAGCCTGACTTTCTCAACTCTGTGATGCCGCCAGGGTCTTCCCTTCCTTGGCAAACACCGCCCGGATGGCCCCGTCCAAAGAGCACCAGGCTGCCGCCAGACCCTGCACGAAACCCCTGGATGCCAGCTCGCTCCCCCCCGCCCCACTGGAACAGATGAAGGACAGAACTTTGCCGCAGGCCCGGAAAGCTAATGGAGCAGCAGCTCCAATCAATTTCCCAGTGACCAGATTTCATGCCTCACTCAATAAACGCCGCTCTGACGCTGGGCCATGCATGTGCGGGGAGAGGCCAAAGCTAAAAGCTGGAGAAAGCCCGGCCCCCTTTGCTCCACCTCTCAGCCAGCTGTACCTCTGCTCCAGCATTCGCTCATGCGGGGAGACGCTGGCTTTCAGTCCAAGGAGGGGGAGCTGCTTCCTGCTGCTCGGGGCAAGGGAAGAAGGGACTGGGATACCAGAAGGGGGAAATTCATCCACCATCAACCAGAGATCTAGTAGCCGGCAGGACCACTGACCTCAAGGAAGAGCTGGAAGCTCCGCCCCAGGGATGCTTAATCCTGTAGCGCTTCTCAGTACAGACCCACCCCCTGCTCTAACCACTAGACTGCGCTCTCCCCAAGCTGGAACAGAACCCAGGAGTCCTGATTTCTTCACTAGTCAACAGAGAACACGTGTGCCCCAGAGCCAGGAACAGAACCTGGAGCCCTGCCTCCCCGCCTCCCCTTGCTCTAACCACTATGCCCAATACAGGAGTCCAGAGGCGACATTCCCTCACCTTGGGCACTCCCCTCATGGGTGGGAATCGAACTCATGAGTCCTGGTTCTCAGGCTGCAGCTCGAGGTAACACGCTGTCCCTGGATAGCTGCTGCAAGGACCCCGTGTCATCTACACTGTGGGCCACTGCATCCTAGCTCCGTGGCACCTCTGTACCCCCCGTCCAACCCCCCGTGCACGGGCAAGGCCTCCGCTCAGCAGGCCGGCAGAGACTGCAGCTGGACGGATACAAGGGCCTCCCCCGTCCCCAAACATGCGCCTCAGCTCCTGGGCTGTTCCTGGTTCCCCCGCGCCGATGGCAGGCAGCCAAGCAGGGATCACTTAGATTCACACACACCCGGCTCCGCGCCCATCACACAGTGAGCAGCAGACAAGTGCATGCAGGGAGCCACCTCTGGGGTGCAACACGTCCACTGGCGAACGTCAGCAGGAGCAGGGTTAGGGAGGGAAAATGGAGACAGGCGAGCCGGGGTGGGGCCGGCCTGGAGGGGGTGCTGCACCCCATCCCCCACAGCCCTGACCTGTCTGGGTCGGAGGCCAGTCTCATTTAGACAGAAGCACTAGCATCGCCAGCCCCTGGCACTGGGCTCCCTATGGAGAGGGGACAGCAGCCCCCTGGGCACAGTGCCCCCAGGCACCCATGGGGGGCAGCAGAGAGGGGAGAGCAGCTCCAGGGGCACTGCACCCCCTAGTACCTGTGGGGGCAGCAGGGAGGGGAGAGCAGCCCCATGGGCACCACACCCCCTGGCACCCGTGGGGGGCAGCAGAGAGGGGAGAACAGCCCCCTGGTGCCCGTGGGGGAGGCCGAGTGTGGAGAGCAGCCCCCCGGGCACAGCGCCCCCTGGTGCCACACCGGAACACTGCTCACTGCAAAGGGAGGGCTCTGCCTATCCAACACCCACCCTGCGTCCCTGCACAGCGCCCCCTGGTGCCACACAGGAACACTGCTCACTGCAAAGGGAGGGCTCTGCCTATCAAACACCCACCCCGCATCCCTGCACAGCGCCCCCTGGTGCTGCCCTAGTGCACTGCAGCATCCCCTGCAACTCCGCACGTCCACACAGCTCCCTGGGGCATTTGCGTCAGCCCCCCACCCCTGCGGCGGTTCCTAGGAGACGGGAACGGCAAGAGGCACAGACCCCACTTCCTCCTCAGCCCCCCACTGAGCATCGAGCTTCCCAGTGGCGTGGGGGGGAATATTCACCACCACGGCTCTGAGGCGATCGCAGGCCGTAAGGGGTTAACCCCAGGAAGCAGAATCTCAGCTACCCAAGGCCAGAGGGGAGCAGCTCGGTTTCCCAAGGCTTCCACCCCCTCATGTCAGTCCGGTAGCAGCTTCCGAGGAGGAGGGAGCAGGTCTGGGGCCTGGAGCCCCTCTCCTCAGCCCCTGGGAGGGTCCCTCCAGGGCAGACAGCGCAGAGGCCCAGGCCTGCGGGGATTCTCTCAGCTGGGAGAGCTTAGGGTGCTGATCTGGTGTGATGTTAACCAGGGGCACAGACTCCCCAAGCCTGGATGTCTGACACCAAGAGGTGGGTGGGCACCAGCAGAGGGAGATTCGGCTGCTATGGAGGCCTCCAGCCAGCCAACAGCTACTCGGGAACCAGCGGCTGTGGCATAACGAACACATCGGGGGTCCTGCCCCTTTAATGGGCAGCAGCTATGAAAGGCTCTGCCCCGAGGGCCGCCCCCACTAGTCTGGGTTTGCCAACTGCTGATGCTCCACCCAGGAGATTCTCCAGGGCTGCCCCCGCGCCAAGCGTAGCAAACCCCTGATGCTCTGCTCCACGCCGTGCTCTGCTGGGTCAGAGAAGGGGGGAGAGCCAGCGCCAACTGGTGGATCAGACACAGGCCTGGGAGCTCGTCCTGGCCCTGCCACTGACTTGCGGCAAGACCCTGGAGATGTCACTGGCTGCCCAGTGCCTCAGTTTCCCCATCTGCCCAACGGGGAGGATAGCCCTGCCTCACACGCAGGCTGCGAGGATAAATGCATTGGAGGCTGCGAGGGGCTCACATGCTAGAGCGACAGGCCCTCCGAAGCACCTTGGATCAAGAGACTAAACCCAGCCCTCCTCTCAGCCTGTCAAGCCACCTGGTCTCCCCACACCAGGAAAAGAAGCCTGGACCCCCCCCCAGTGCCCACCCCAGCACCAAGAGCCCCTCCCCCCCAACCACTAGGCCCTATTCTCCACCCAGAGCCAGCAGTCCTGGTGCTAGCAAGCTGTACTGAGTGGCCACCGCGCACTAGGCTGTCAAGAGCCAAAGCTGTGAACAGCTTGGACCATTCCTCCGGCCGTGCCCACGGGATCTGCAGGCCACGCTGGGAAGGCCCAGGCAGCAGAGGGTTAAAGGTGCCAGAGGCTATTTTAATCCTGGCTGCCCTGCCAAGGCACTATTGTTACAACCTTGTTTGCACATCCAGGGAGCCTGCCGGTGGGAGAGATGGCTCATCCCTGTATCCTCCCTCCCCTCCCTCACCCTCCCTCCCTGCAGGGGAATCCCTCCCACCCACCCACAGCTGGGGCCAGGCTGGAAAGGCCTCCTCATCTGTCCTGAGGGGAGGGAGGAATGAAAGCAGGGTTGGGGGAATGAGGAGGAGGAAGTGGAGGGGGATGAAAAGGACAGACACAGGATGTCAGAGAGGAAGTGACACATGAGGGCATAGGTCTGTCCCAGGGAAGTGGCCAGGACTCTCCCGAGGAAGGGAGCCAGTGAGTCCTTGTGCCCCCTTCCTCACATGCAGCGACCAAGTACCTGGCAGCCGACCCGCAGCACCACCGGTATAGGAGGAGGAAAGGGAGAGGTGCCACACACCAGGGACTGGCATTCGAGGAAGAGAAGGAGGCAGAGACTTCAAACCCCTCCCAGAGCCGGGGACAGAACTCAGGAGCCATGATGCCCAGGCCTCTGCTCTAACCATTAGGCCAGCATGGAAGACTGGGAACCAGGACTCCTGAATTCTACGGCCAGCGCTGCCCCCATCTGGCGCAAGCAGAGGCAAGTCACTTCCCCCGCTGTGTGAGGCGGTTCTGCCCCATCACCAAACACACCTCATCTCCCACTTTGCAGGGAGAGCCTGGTGCGGGGGGAGAGATTCGCTGCTGCTTGCAGAACAGCTAGAGCCAGCGGATCAGAGCACAGCGCCACCCACCTGGGTTCTGGCGCCCGGGGCGGATGCCGGGCACGGAGAAAAGTTCACGCCACGTGGCGGGTTCAGCCCTTCCCACAATCAGAACTTGGGTGTCCCAGGCCCATGACCTGTCCCAGGCCTCCATGGCTCAGGAGTGGCGGGAAGAGGAGGCCCCGGGAGCGGAGAGCTCCTAAGGCCTCACGTGCTTGCCGCTGCCCTGCAGGGATCCTTCCCAGGAGGAGCTGGGGAGGCCAGACTCTGGCCTGCGCACTCCGCCCCCCAAATCCCACACATTTTGATGGTGTCTGCATCCCCTGCCCCCGCCAGATAGCTCGACTCACAGGGCCCTGTGCCGCGGCTGGTCCTACCCCTGCGGATTCCATCTCAACTCACTCTGCTCACTCCAGGCGAGCGTGTGCGGAGACACAGGGGCCGCCTCGCTGCCGGCCGGGGCCCCCGCCTCGCTGCGCGGCCCCCAGTAGAAAATCCGCCCAGCCAGACTCTCCAGTTTCTGAAGCGCTGACATCTTAGCCCCTTTGTTCCTGCTGGGGTTGGGGCAGGTCATTTCTCCTCCGTGGCTCATGTTTCCCTTAATTTATTTATCTCCCTCTCTCCTCAGCTCTCACAGCCAGAGTTGATGTGAAGTTGGGCCCCAATCCAGGAATCCTCCGGCCTCGGCCATTTCCCAGCAGCAGAGACGAGAGCAGGGTCAGGGAGCGGAGAAGCAGCCCCAAGCCCCAGCAAAACTCGTCCACTCCCAACAGAGATGGGGGCTTGAGCCGACTGCTCTTGACTTCTACCCGGGGGAGAGACTCTCCATCCAAAAGCTCCCCTGCCCTGCAGCAGCCTCAGAGCCTGGCTGTCAACGCAGAGGCGGGCAGGCCACTTCCATACGACTCCTCCCTGCACTTGCTCCAGGTGGCGAGGACCCAGGGACTCGAAATGGCTTCACCTTGGTCCCGAGCGTGGGCTTCCCTGGCAGAGGGCACAGGATAGGGGAGTCTGGTCACTTACGCAGCCAGCCAAGTCAGTTTCACTTCCTGGAGAGCAAGGGGAAGACGGGTTCTGCTCCAGAACTGAATGGACGGGTTTGCCAGAACAATGGCCGGTGGCAAGGGGCAAATCCACCCAGAGAGGCTTAAAGCAGACCCGTGGGTCTCTGCTCCTCTCAGATCCTTGGGCCGAAAGCAGCGCGCGAGGCTCCCTCTTGCTTCACTGCCGATCCTGTGTGTGCGGGGGAGCGGATCCTTGCCAAACACACTGTCCTACGGGTACAGTGCCCCGGGCTGCAAAGGAAACAGGGCTGGGCTTGCAGCTCACATGAGGCCTGAGTCAGAGGCACGCAGGTCCTGAAATCAGCTGCTGGAGCCCCCGTGTATAGCGCCGAAGAGCAGGGGGTCGCAGCGCGTCCAAGGCAGCTCTCCAAGCAGCGCTCAAACAGACCCACATTCAGAACCCCCGGCCCTTGCAGGCACCCTGCGGCTGCACCCCAGCGAGGAGATCTTGCTGCACCACGGGGTTTGACTCATGGCGTGCAGTCCCAGGCGGTACCGACCGCCGCCAGGGGAGGGACTCAGGACTAGTTGCTTGAAGGTTTCTTTACTTTGCCTTTCCCAAACAAGCCCTGCACTCCTTGACCTTGGGAGCGGGAAGCCACTTCCAGCGGAAGCCAGAAGCCGGATAGAGCTCCGGGGGAAAAGCAAGCGGGTGGGATGGGGAAGGAGGAGGCCCTTTCTTGTGAGTCTCAATTTCCAGGGGGCTGCAGAGACCGGAGGCAGGGGGCAATCTGGAAAGGAAGCTGCTCACCCTGGGCACAAGGGGCGAGGGGGCTACTGCGTCAGCCCCCCAAAGGTGCGGAGGAGGTAATAGACCAGCCGGCCAAACAAGTGCACCCAGAGGAAGAGCTGGATCCAGAACTGGAAGTCGAAATCTGAGCCCTCCTCGATTCCACGGAGGTCGCCAGGTCTGAGCTCCATGCTGCCGCCCCGATGACGCAGACCTCGGCTCCTGGCAGCCGGGATCCTGCCGGAGGCTGCCCTGCTTCTCTACGCCACAGCGGGCTCCCCCATGGCTGCCCAGCTTCCAAGCAGGCCTCCAGGACCCTTTGCAGAGCAGGAACGGGCTCTCCCGGGGAGAAGAACCGGGAGCAGGGTAGGGAGCAGCCTGCTTCACTCCTGTCGCTTCCTAGGCTCAGGGATCAGCCTGCCCCAGTGAGGCGCGCGCTAGGTATTGTTTCAGAAAGCGCCCCAAGGGAGCAGCCTCAAAGGGGGAGGGAGATCCAGGGCTGGGCACGCCGCCAGGTTCACACGAGGCCCTTAAAGGCATCAGCTCCCTGCTCCACATCTGCTCTCAGCTGCTCTCTCAGCAACCAGCTCTCCTCAGGGAACTGGCCCCCGGGCTCCAGTGGCAGGACAGGAGGTTGGGATCCCAGGGAACCTGGCCTGGCAGCCCGGAGCATCCCACTCTCAGGGGGAGTGGGTGGGAAGGAGGGAGGGGAATCTACAGCATCTCTAGAGCATCAGCTCAAACCCAGTCCAATGTGAAGTTAACTTGGCAGGTCTCAGTCCAGTCCCCAGAGGGAGGGCCCTCCCGCCGAGGGATGTAAAATCCTGTTTCAATTATTTAATGGGTTAAACGGTTCATTGATTAAACCGTTTTAATCAGTTCATTGATTAAACCAGGGTGAGCAGGAGGCGCTCCAACCCAGCTGGACTGGAGTACCCTCCCCTTGCGGGTGGGCTGCAGTACCCCTTCCCCCATGGGAAGGGGCTGTTCCAGCGGGGCTGGAGCAACCCCCACTTGCAGTAGGCCCCGTGGGGCTGGAGCAGATCTCTGCCCATGGCAAGTGGGGGGCTGCTCCAGCCCCCACCAGTTAACTGTAACCAGCAAACATCACCCGCTAAGGTTAACCAATTAGTAAACCATTCACATCCCTACTTCCTACCACAGAATCATCCTAGACAGGACTCCTGGGCTCCTCACCATTAGACCGTGCTGCCTCCCAAGCCAAGAACAGAACCCAGGAGTCCCGACTCCCAGAGGCCCTGTTCTCAGCACATCCCAGCCCAGTCCCCCCTCACTGAGTAAGAGGAAGGGCAAAGTTAGCTGCTATAGGCCCCTTTGGACAGAGGGGCTGGTGAAAGGCGGGACCTTCTGGGCTCCCATTCAAGCTCCCCCTTCAGGCCTTACACTCCCGGGACTGTGGCGGGGGAAACGGGGGCAGGAGGAGACTCACACACAGTTCCCACATGGCTTTGGTAGGGGGAGGCCTCTCCCTCCGGGAACTGGACTGACACCTGCCAAACCCATTTCATGTTGCAGCTGGTCTGAGCAGGGCCACAGTCGGAGGGCTGAGAATCCGAGCCCTGTGGCTCACGTGGCCTCCGGCCTCCACCGATAGCCAGCCAGGGGGCCAGCCAAGTCCAGCGCTACTGCCGCGTGCACCAGGATCTGCTTCCTGAGCCGCGCCTGGCTCAACAGGAGCCCTGGCACTGACCAGCCACCAAGAGCGGCTCAGCTGAACAGCTGGGTTGAAAGGTCTCTGCCTGCTGCCGTGCGCTCAGCACCCTGGCGGTGGATCTTGAGACAGCCCCTCCCATCCAGGCCCTGCGCTGGAGCCCCCCAGTCACCATCAGGCCTACAAGAGGCAGCCAAGAGGTTCGAGACACTCCGTGGGAGGGACTGGAGCAGGCTCTCTTTGCCCTTCCTCCGGATCTGAAAGGGATCCCATTAGGTTACGTAACCGGGGCCACGCGAGCTGTTTGGGTCAGAACCGCGTCTCAGTGCAGCGGGGGAAGGGGTGTCACTGACATGTGGCTGAGTCGGCATTTCCGAGGGGCTGCCAGCCCACATGCCAGTCAGACAGGCGGGCGAGAGCGGTGCCCAAAGGGTTAGCCTTGCGCAGGTGCAGCTTTGGCAGGACCAGGGGAATTTTCTGCCATCTCAGGCAGCGAGTCCCGCAGGGTCAGCAGGGAAGGTTTAAAATATTCCAGCGTGCTCGGTAAAAATCAGCTCCCTCCAGCCAGCAATGAGCAGCAGCAGCAGGGACACACGGACCCAGCAGATGGCATTTTGCCCTACTCAGCAATCGGAGCATCATGGCCCAGCCACAGATGGTGACCCCCATGGCGACCAGCCGCATGGTGCAGCACCAGTAAGAGCCTGGGTTGGTACTGGGAGAGCCAGAGGCTGGGCTGTCTGGCAGCCTGAAGCTTATCAGTCATTCATTTCAGCAGAGGAATCCCTGCTCCGTCCCAGAAGTGGGTGCATCGGGGAAGCGTCTGAGTGGCTCTCGCCTGAACACAAGGAGGCACAACTGGGGGGACAGCACAATTAACAGGTTCACACTGGCCTAGCAGGCAAGCTGCCCTGCATGGAGCCAGGCTCTTTGCAGGAAACTCCACTCTAAGTTACAGCAGGTCTGTCATGCACAAGCAGAAGATCAACAGTGAGTAATTAACCATTGGAACAACTGACCAAGGGCTGAGGCAGATTCTCTAGCACAGGCAGCCTTCAACTCAAACATGGCTACTTTTGTGCTCTAATTCAATCAGGAATTAATTCAGGCCAGTCCTACAGTTGTGCCATGCTGGAGGTCACCCTGTATTGGTGGTTCTCAACCTTTCTCATTTGTGGACCCCTAAAAATGTCGAAGGGAGGTGCAGATCCCTTGGAGAGACAGGGTCTGCAGAGCCCCAGGGGTCCACAGACCACACCCTGACATGAGCCCAGTGGTCTCTGGCTTTGGGAGTTAGGCAAGATGGCCTGTGGTAAAGGCAGATTTGGATTCAATGCTGAGTTTGGACCTTGACTTCATGCAACCTTGGATCAGTCATTTCAGCTCAGCTGCCTGTCTGTAACATGGGGGTACGAATCCTTCCCCTGACTATTTAGATTCAAAACGCTTTAGGGCAGAAGCGGACTTGTTTTAGGTGTGTGCGCAGCATCCAGCACAATGCAGGTCTTTGACCTCAGTTTAGGTCATTATGGGCATTACAGCAGCACATAATACAAACCCATTTAATTCCTCACCCGGTAAGGAATAACCAGAAGGAATAAGGGAAACCCGCCGTGAGGCTCAGATAATAAAAATGGTGCTGATGAAAAGAGGACTGCACTCATTTTCAGTCCCAAAATGATATACACGTATATTTTAAACCAAAAGGATTCCTTAAAAACCTAGTGCGGAGAGCAATTTCGCATGAATTTAAAAGAAAATTCAGTAGAAAACCAGGTAGCTTGAGGATTTAGAGAGACATTATCAGCTTAAAAAGAGGACAATAAAAATTGCTTCTTATGTTACCAGCACCTGGGCTTATTAACTGTAAAGCTTATTTTCAACATAAAGTCCACTGCACTTAATCCCTTTTCAGGTATCTCAGCATGAACAAATGCAGGGAGGAAGGGGGAAGACCCAATACAGCTGGTCAATTTCACTCAGATTCTAGTGAGTTTCACTTCTGGTACTGAAGTAACTGCAGGTTGCCAGTGTCCAAAGTAGGATCAACAGACGCAGATACCTCAGCAATTGCTAGTAACATGGTGCCAAGTCCTTGTTTCCAGCTGCTAAACTTCATCAACCCATTAAATTCTAGCATGATCGGAAATAACGGCTGCAGTGCTAGTCACCCCTGATCAAAGAGGAATAGTGCAAAATGAGAACGTTCAGAGTAGGGCAATAAGAACAATCTAGACCTGGGACAAACTCTCCTATGAGGACAGACGGAGAGGACTATTTCCCTTACCAAGGAACCCAATAAGAGGGCCACCATTTAATCTGGAAAATAATAGCTGGGATGAAGAAGAGAGATGAGGAGCTTCTCTCCTTCCTGTCTCATTCCACAAGAAGCAGGGGACACTCAAATAGAATTAAAAGGTGGGGAATTCAAAACCAGTAAGAGGAAACACTTTACCATTAGCCCACGGAACTCACCACCACAAAGTTGAGGGCAAGACTAGACTGGCCATTCACAGGGAGAAAGACAATTCAAGGCTATAATTTAAATGACAGCAATAATTCCGAAATGGATATTGAAGCTTGTGCGTCAGGGCTTAAGTGGATCTCTAATGCTAGTGAGCAGGACGAGACCTCTAGAAACGGAAAGTTTTCCCTCCATTGCTACTCTGGGGTTCTTTACCCCTTCCTCTGCAGCCTCTGGTGCTGATGCTAGATGGCCCTCAGAGCTGACCCTGTTCTGGCAATTGCTACATTCAGGTTATGTTTCCACATCAGCAGTTGTCACTGCCCCAGGAGATTAAAAGATCATGAATGGGAGAGAGAAGCTGCTTGATGGGATGGCAAAATGGGACGGCAAAGTCCCATGGGAACTTCCTCAACCTCTCACTAGCAAAAGGCAGAGAATCCTTAACTCTTAACTAGCACTTTTCATCTGCAGATCTCAAGTGCCTTGCAAAGGAGGCCCCATATCGTAAGCCCCGTTTTACAGTGGGGGAAACTGAGGCACAGAGCAAGGAAGGGACTTGTCCAAGGTCATAGCAGGAAAAAGTCTGCCAAGTTCTCATCCTCTGTGCCGGGGTGGGCAATATTTTTTGAAGGGGGGGGCACTTCACAACTTTCAGAAGTAGTTGTGGGACACCCCGAAGAGGGCTGGGCCTCAGGCAGAAGGGGCAGGGCCAGGAGACTTCACATACTCCTCTGCCCACAGACCGTGAATGGCCTGTGGATGAGAAAGCACATGAAGTCTTTGCCCCCTGCCCTGCCAGGGGTGCCAGGCACCTAGAGAGAACTGCCAGCTGTTCTTGCGCTCCCTCCACCCCCAGGCCAATCAGGAGGCGCACCCCCTGCCGAAAAAGAAAAAGTGCAGAAGCATCAGGGCAGTGGGGGAGAATCCAAGGGAGGCTTTCCCCTTAGTTCAGGAGGTGCCTCGCCTCCCCTCCCCGTGCCGCGCCTTCCAGCCGCTGGGAAGGGCCCGGGGGCAGGGCAGCAGACATCATCTCTGCTCATGAAATCTCTCACTCCCTGCCCCACCTTGGCTGGGATGTTCGGTTCCCTCTGGTGCCGCACGCCCCTGGCAGGGAGAGGAGACTTCACATGCTCCCCCATCTCTAGGTCTCAATTGGCCTGGGAGCAGGGGAGTGGGAGAGTGGCCATGGGCTCAATCAACCCACTTGGAGGGCTGGATCCGGCCCGTGGAGGCCCCTTTGCCCACCCCTGCTCTATGCACTAAGCTGCACTGCCCGCCGAAGCACTTCATCTCTAGGACGGGGTGGCCAATAATTTTTGATGGGGGGGGGGCCACTCCAAGAATTTGGAAAGTGGTTGAGGGCCACACTCTTCCATGATATGAATGGAGGAGGTGCAGAGTCTGGGGTGGAGGTTGGCGCAGAAGGGAGCTTGGGGTAAGGGACTGGGGTGCAGGAGGGAGACTGGAGTCTGGGAGGGAGTTGAGATGAAGCAGGTAGTTGTGACCTAGGACAGGGGACTGGAGTGCAGGGGTTTGGGATGTGACCTAGGGTAGGAGGGGATTGTGATCTGGGATAGGAGATTGGGGTGCCAGATGTGGGAGGGGGTATGGGTGTAAGAGGGGGACAGAGGGTTTGGGTATGTTGGGAGGAGGCAGAGAGTTGGGGCAGGAAAGGGTTGGGGTGCCAGAAGCAGGCTGTGGCCAAGACACTTACTTGCCAGCTGACAAACTAGCCTGCCTGCCTGGCCATGTGCTTCATGAATAACTGAGCCAGGAGAAGGGGCGTGGTTATTCTTAGCTGCCTGTTATTCCAACAAGCAACTAGCATTGGCTGGTTTCTGCCAGAAACCGGCCAACAGTAACGTGCTGGGGGTGAGGTGGCTCCTAAAACTTCCCCCCTCCCCTCCAGTGTTAACATAGAAACAGAGCCCTGCAGCTGTGTTTCTGCCCGGCATGCTGGGAAGCTTGCCTGGGGCTCCCCGCTGCCTCTGCAGGCTGGATCCGGTGGCTTGGCGGGCCAGATCCGGCCCATGGGCTGTATTTTGCCCAGGCCTGGTGTAGGAACTTTGGGATGAGTAACGACCTTGCTCTTAGAACCCCTAAAATCAAGGTCTAAAACTCTAGCCAGTCTCCAGGGCAGAAGTACCCTCTCCTCTGCCCCTTCCCAAAAAATTCTAACTCATTTTACAGCCAGCTAGAGCGAGAGCACAGACCAGACGCTGATGGCTCCAACCATTTTCGCTCACTTGCTTAAGGTGAGTCTGGGTCATGTCACAACTCCAGCCACTTTTCAGAAGTGGGGAGGGGAACTTTTCACTCCAAACTTTTCCAATACAGCTCTCCAAAACCTTCCCTCGCAGCAAGACAATCCATAGGTGCACTGAGTTGAAGACCAGAAGAGATTGTACTAGGCCAGAGCATTCCCCCCATCACGCCTGCATCCAGCCCAATAACTTGGAGTGGAATTAGAGCAGATCTTTAAGAAAGAAACATAGGGTCTGGATTGAAAGACTCCAAGCAATAGATGATTCATCACATCCCTTGGTAAGTTGTTTCCATGGTCAATTCCACTGCTTTGCTAAAAATGTGTCTATTAGTCCCAGTTTGAATCTGTCAAGCATCATCTTCTACCTGATGAACTGTCTTGCTTTAACTATGAGATCTGAGCCCCCTGCTACCAGAAATCATCTCCTAGTGCATTTATAGACAGGGACCAAGCCACTGTCTCTTTGTGAGGCTCAATTTGTCCTGCCTCTAGGTCTCCCACTCTAAGACAGGCTTTCCAGACTCAATAGATCTTTTCTCAGCCCTCTTAGCCCCGACTCTCCATTAGTTGCAACATGGACACTAGAATGGGACACACATTTGGAGTGAAAGGCTAGAAATAGATTATGCAACTGACTGGGTGAATTTCCCTGTCCCAAGCTCAGTGAGATGCAAGAACCGTAACTGAACAGCATCAGCTATGGGCATCAGTAAGATCTTTAGACACTAGGCCACATTTATACGAGTTTTATGTTGACTGGGTTTCCTTGCATCTCCTCAGCCTGCCTGTCACAAGAGACAGAGGAGCCAGAATCCTCTTACACTGCGGCTGGCAAAATGATCTTAATAATGTAACATGCTTGCGAGAAGGGTATCACATCTACCAATGGGCCCGCATAGAGGATAACAGCTCACTATTGCTGCTAGCTAAAAGAAATGAGCCCTCCAGGGTACATGGTAGAGGAGCTCACTTGAACACTGAGGATCCTGGGTACTAAACCTGCCAGGATGGACTTTGCTGTAACACCTCCCCTGCTGAGAACTAAACCACTGTCCCAGAAATCACAATTCTTCCACTGGAGTAGTTACAGGGCACAGGGGCATGCTGGTGTAACCCCCCATGGCACCAGGAGGATGGAGACACCCCTGGCAGTTACACTGGTGCCACAAACCTCCGCTTTTTATATTTACTATCGTCAAAGACCAGACATGAAGCGAACCCCTCAGGGCAGCAATGTAAGGAACTAGGAGCTGAACTCATCCCTTCAAGACAATTTCAGTCTCTTGTGCCACCCCCCTACCCACCCAATCTGCTCCTTGAGCCTGCCCCCAATGCCACACATCTCATACCCTGCCCCTGGCATCCCTGGTTTAGTGCCTGGACCTGGCACTGGGACCTGGATTGTGACTCAAGAAACCAAAGTTGAATTCCCAACTCTGGCTGCGAGTCTTTGTGAGATACTGGGCGAGTCACTTCCCCCACCCTACCCCGAACCTCAGTTCCCAGACCTGCACAACAGGGATCATACCCCCTTGCCTCACTGCAAGGATCGAGTCTGTTGCCGATTGGGAGGGGCTCGGATCCTGCGCTCAAGGGAGCCAAACAAACCTCTAGACCAGTCCTGCTGTTTCTCCCCACCCATGCTGACCCACACATCTTCCCACCCCCCTCCACTGGATCACCAGTGTTTACCAATCCCACTGGAAGGAACCGCCCTCAGGACTGAATCACTGGAGGAAAGAAGAGACGACTTCTGCTGTACCCCCCGCCCCGGACACCTCCCTAACCACAAAATTAATTCGAAGTCTCCCCGCCCCCCACAACAAGCACTGAGGCCCCGCCCCTTGCTGGGAGGCTCCTCCCATGGCCCCACGCCAGAACCTGGCAGAGATGAAAGCATGTTCCCATGGCAACCACCAGTTGCATTTTTTAAAATTCAAACCCCTTAATTTCCCATCTTTGAATTCTTCAGCAGGTGCAAGGCCGGGGCCCGACACCCAGCCCTGCGGGGGGGCGGCTTCTGGGGCACCCCTGAAAGGAGGGCAGGAGCGCACCCGCCACAGATGGGGGGCTCGGCCCCCAGCACCCGTCCCTGTGCCAGCCGGGGGCCCAGTCGCTGCCGGGGGGGGCCCTGGTGCCACTCAAGGCCTGGCCCAGCCCCACGGGCCAGCCCCACTGCCGCCACGGGGAACGAGTGACCCCTATGGGGACCAGCGGGAGCGACCCACGTCCTATGGGGCAGAACAGGGCGGGGGGGTCACTTGCACCCCCTGGAGGGGACCAGCCACGTGCCCCCCCAGCCAGTGCCCCCCCCCACTCACCTCCAACCTCCATCTTGCTGGCCCAGCCCCTGGCCTCCTCTGTGCCTGGCCTACGGCTGCCCGGCGGGGCCAATCCGCCCGGGCCCTGCGCCCGCCGCTGCAGGGGGCGCCAGAGGCACTCGCTCTCCGCCGGGGCCCGGCTCAGCCACGCGTGGGGCAGACGGACCCGCCCCCCGGGGAGCGCGCAGGGTGGCCGCCCTCTGGGGTTCCGTCAGTGGGGGCGGGGAGGGACCCCAGAGAGCGGAGGCCGGGGGGGGGGGGGGACAGATTTAAAGCAGGGGACGCGACACGTGGGACAAGCAGGCGCCCCTCGGAAGCCACAAGACCCCACGGGCTGCAATTTGGGGCAGAGGAAGCATGTGGGGAAAAAATCCGCCCCCTCCCAATCAGCATGTTTGCAACCCCCCCACCTCCTCGGCAGCAGGCCAGAGGGGCCATTGCTATCTGAGGCGGTGTCTACACTGACAAAAGTTTTGTCCTTCCGCTGGCATTCACAGACGCTTTAACCTCCCTCCCCGTCCCTCAAGGGCGCAAGCAGCAGCGTGAGGGCAGCAGCGCTCTCTTGGCGACAACGGGAATCCTGCTCCCAGGGGGTGGAAGGATTGTGTTGGCAAAGGTGCTGACAAACAGCAGCTACAGCGCCCAACTTTGAGCGACACCCGACACGGCCCTGTTGACACGGCTCCGTCGCGTAAACAAGCCAGAGAGACAGGGGCAGCAACTTTGCCAAAGGGTGATCACCGCATCACTGCTCTTCGCCTCAGGAAGATGGTGCCACGTTGGCTCTCTTCCCCGGCCTCTCAAACAGACTCCCTCAAACAACCCAGCGTTTCACTCTCGCCTGCCGATTTCTCTTGGGCTCCTCTTACCCCTCAAGTTTTATTTGGTCAGAGAAGAGGGTCCAACAGTTATAGCACTAGACGGAGGCTTGGGAGATCGTGGTTCAACTTCCTGCTCTGCCCTAGATTGACCTTGAGCAAGTCACTTAGTCTGTGCCTCGGTTTCCCCGTGCTACAGATGAGGATAGCATGTCTCGGTCTTGCCAGGGAGAGTGGCGGTTGGAGGATGAATACATTACCAGTTGTGAGGCGCTCACATACTATAACTGGGGCCAGATAAGGCCCTTAGACAGAAAGATAATGCACTTCCTTATTGTCCATACATTTTTTATCCCCTCATTTCTTGTTCAACAGCATTAAAGAAAAAGCAGCTCAGCAGCTCTTAGCCATTTTAAGATCATTAATTTTATCTCCCTATCCATCAGCGAGACTTAATGCACCTCTGCTACTTCCATATTTTACTCCTGAGGTCTGCAAAAGCCCCGTTTTCCCTTAACCCTTTTCATGCTTTTCTCCTCCAGCTGCCTCACCGTCTCCTGCACCCTTCCTTTACCGAAATCTCAACCGTCCCCCATTGCCCAAGAGTCAAGGTTGGACCCCGGAGTGACTCCATTCCCCCTCCTGAAATACCCACGAGTCAACTGGGATTCCTCCAGCTTCCCTTTCTGTCCTAAATTCCTAACCTTTTCCCTCCCATCCTGTTACACGTAGGGGAACCCAGGACTCAGCCACTCTCAGCAAGGAAGCACGAAGGCGCAGGGGAAGATGCAATGCAGGCAAAAGGAAGGGGCCTCTGGTTTGATCCCTCTTGGGACTCGCTCAGGAACAGCGCAAGAGGTCAGATGCCCTGATGGCTCAGCGCGCCCAATGCCAGCCACTGCCTCAAGGCTCACACAGACTCGGATTATCCCAGCAGGACCAGAATAGGGTAGGCAGCCATTTTCATACCAATCCCTCCACACACTCTGCCCCCAGGAGCATGCTGTCCAATTCCCTGCACCCCCTACCCCCTGGCGGAGCAACTCCCAGCTCAGCAACACCCTCGGGCAGCCGCGAGGGAAGAGACAAGCACCCACGCGGCTCGGGACACCCCCTCGGCCAGCAGAGCCCAGGCACTGTTGGTCACTATGCGCTTCTTTGACCTATGCCCAGTGCGTCCCAGCTTGCTGGTTTACCCAGATGAAAGCAACTGCTCCAAGGAGAGAGCTTAGATACCTGCCTGGAGCTCGTTTTCACCGCATGCTTCACTCAGGAGTTGCCCTTAACTCAAGTCCCTTCCAGCCCACTGACAAAACTCCCGTCACTCAAATCGGCCGGCCGAGAGGGGCTCTGGGCTACGGCTTGGGTTAGACCAACTGGTCAGTGGCTAAGACGACTGCTCCATAGGGAAGACACGGGACACCTTCCCCAGAGTGCCACTGGGCCTCCAATGGCCTCCCGCGATCCCTCTCCCCCCCGCCCCCGGGGCCACGGAAGACAGACACGCTCTCCCACAAGTCACTGGGAAAACCCAGCGAGCGGCTCCGCTTATTGCAGCTCTATGAGCCGGGGAGGCGCTCCCTGGCGCCCGAGCCATGCACACAAGCAGGGATGCAGCAGCTTGTGTGTTCAACAGCAGAGGGGCCACTCGCTTTGAGTTCGGCCAAATTCACTCTGTAGCAGACAGAGCCCCTGGGAGGATCGGAGCCAGGGCGCACTCCCCAGCCTGCCAGCACACAGCCGAGCAGCGAGCCCAGGTCTCCCGTTTAACCCTAGAACACAGGCAACACAGACCCACCACCAGCCTTCTCCGAGTGTCAGCCCTGCACGGATTCAGGCCAGCTCCCCCTGAAATCCCTCTCCCATCCCTCCCACTTGCCCAAAATGGACAAAGTTCTCCCGCACCTACCCTGGGCAAACGGCTCCACCCATCCCATTCAAGCCTTAACGAAAGGCTCCACTGATCCTAGAAATTAGACTCACTTTGTGCCAGATCTGCCTCCGCGTCTGAGCTCCAAAGATCTTCAGCTGACGTTTATGGTGTTGCTTAGGACCTACAAAGCCCCATGGTCTTCCCTGAGTGATCCTGCCCCAGGCTATATTGCCCCAGCAACCCCCTGAGAAAGCGAAAAAAAACCCCCGGATGAGGAGGTCTGGGGACACCCAGCATGACCCCAAGCCCATAAAACAGGCTGGCCCTGCGTATGACAATCGGACTGATTTCCCAGGACAGCTACCCTGGGGAAACCTGGACCAGTGGCAGCCAGTAACGAGAGGGCTAAGGCTTTGTTTCCTAGATGGCGGAGCCTGGGTGGCGACTGCCAGGGTAGAAGCCGTGTTATTGACGGTGCCATAGGGCCTAGAGCCTTGGGCAGCTGGCTTCTTAAATCAACATTTGGGAGAGCAAAGACAGCCCCATCCCAGGCACATTTAATACTGAACTGGGAAGAGGAAAAGCCCATCTCCCTCTCCTTGGGAGCCAGCCTGCAGGGGGGCCACCCACTGGGGGATTAGCTCCCGGCACCACTCTAGGGGAGACACAGGGCAGACCCCCAAGGCAGCTGAACCCAACTTTGAGGCTGCATGACCTGGGTGAGTTTCTGATCGCCAAGCGCCCCCTGCAGGCCAAGGCCTGCAACCCGTCCAGCAAGGCCTCAGCAGGGAAAGCTGCTCTGGACAGAAAGACACCTGGCAGATGCCCCCCCCCAGGATAGCGCTAGGAAGCAGCAGCCGAGAGCTTGTTTGCCACAGGAAGGATCCTGCTCGCCCCATGGAGAAGAGCCTGGTGTGAGGCAAGGGGCTCCACAGGGAGCACAGCAGCGTGGGGAAGGCAGAAGCCGTTTTTCAGCTGAGCACAAAGGAAGGAATTCAGGACTCCTGGGTTCTGTGCCCAGCTGGGGGGTGGGAGAGGGTGTCTAGTGGATCATGTGTGGCGGGGGACTCAGGGTTCTATTCTATTCACCTTGGCTCGATTTTGCCAGGTGTCCACAGAGCTGATCCTTCCTCACCTTTGAGATGGCACCGAGTCCTTTCCAGCCATGCTCTCAAGCTGAACACTCAGCCACACTGGTCAATTTCTTCCTGTAAAGCCGCCATCATCATCGCCAGCCCCACCCAGCAACTTGACCCCTCATTCCCAACACAACAGGGCTCACCGGTCAGAACCCAGCCGGAACCTGACCCCCATGTGGTGCAGAGGCCCACGGGTGGCAATGCCACAGCCTGCCTGCCTCAGCCCCACGATCCACTCCTCACCTCCCTGGGAGCTTGAGAGAACCAGGCTTCCGCCACACACCTGCCCGCCAGACGCGGCAGGAAATAAACATTTCCAGCAGGTGCCACTCCCTTCTCGTGGGATGCTGGCTGCTCCTGGAGGGGGAGACGGAGAAACCATCCCTCCCGGCAATGCGACGGCCACACAAACTCCTTCAGCAGAGGCGAGACTCAGCGAAAGTCACTAGCGTGTTGCCGCGCCTGCCTCGGACAGGACCACACCGACATCTGCTCCCCACGGAGCGTGGGGCAAGTTGGCGTGGCAATGCCCTGACCCTGCAAACCTGTCTGCCCCACTCACGGGAGGGGAGTGAAACCCCAATGTCTCTGCAAGGTCACAGCCCCAGCTCCACAGAAACCAGCTGTACAACAGCCATGCTGCCACTGGGCCAGCGGGCTGGAGGCGCAGCTTGTGAGAACTGAGAACGGCCTTACCCAGCTGGGAATCTGGCCTCACTGGAGCAACAGGGATTCGCACCAGCCGGGGGGTAGCCCTGTATCACCAGTGATTCACTTTTGTCTTATGTACCACCAGGCCCACAGCGCAGGCCATCGCCCAGGGGAGCCTCCCATTCACAGAGCTCATCACTGGGCGCACAGGAATCCCAGCACGTCTGCCTTTGGGAGAAAACCCCAGCTCCTCCAGGGCGCCTTCCAGAGCAGGTCCTCTTGCCAGCCCTTCTGCACCTCAACTTCCCCTTTTCCTGTCTGGCTCTGAGGAGCAGGGTGCTCCCCTCCCATGAGGGTGCAGGCCAGCAAGGCAGCCCAGGGGGCGGTTCCACCAAGGTAAAGTGCATCAGACCCTGGTTCTTCAGACAGCAGCCTGCGCCCGCTGTTTTGGAGACGGTGCAAGCCCCCCCCACCCCCCCAACTCAGATCTGCAGCCAGAGGGGAGATGCCTCCTGGCCTTTGTCCAGGACAGCTCCTGCTCTGAAGAGGAAGGTCAATAGCCTCTCCAGTTGCCTTGGGCAGTTCTTATGCCTGTTATCACTCAGGACGGTCTATCGCAGGCCACGTCTATACTGACGCTTGCCAGCAAAATGGTTGCTGCTCAGCAGACTGACCCCTACCCCCCCCCCCCCGTCCCCAGTGACATAAGTGTTGCCGGTGTAAGCACTCACATGCATGGCACTATATCAGCAAGAGATGCTCTCCTGCCCACATAACTACTGCTGTCCACTGAGCTGGTCTTAACAAGTCAACTGGAGAGCTCTCTCCCACTAGCACAACACGACTACATGAGTGCTCATCAGCGTGGCTGCACCACTGTCAGCTGGGAAGCACGGCCATGGCCTAAACGTATTACTGAGATCTGAATCTTGGCTGCACTCAGAAACACAACATGGTATGATAATCATGTGGCAGTGAGTTCCGCAGATCCAAACTTTGCTCAGTTTACAAATTGCCACCATTTTGGCAGATGTTTGTGCATTGCCAGACAGGCTGAGTGCAGGAAGGGTGGTTCAGTGGTTAGAGCATTTACCTTGTGACCTCAGTTTGTGTCCTGTCACCTGCCAGACTCCCTGGGGGTATATATACACTGCAGACAACCCAGGTCAGCTGACTCAGGCTCCTGGGCAAAAGACTGTAGCCTGGACTGTGAAACCCAGAGACAGGGAGAGGCTCAGGATAGACCTGGCTGGAAATTTCCTGATGAAAACCCTTTTCCCTCAGAAAATGTCAATTCACCAAAACTGGAGCTGACTGCGGCTTGGACAAATATCCCCATTCGGCAACCTGCGGGAAAATGTTTCCAAGGCTTTAGGACACTCTGCTCCGGCCTTTCTAATCAGCGTCACCTCACTCAAACAGGTCCTCTTGCCAGCTGCGTGAGCATACATTGGAAAGGTAACGAGACCCTGAAAGCTCAAAGGAAAAGCCAAGCGTTCTGGCTGCCCTGCTTCTAGGGCGGCTTTGGGGTGGATGCTGCATGAAGAGTTTTGACTTCTCACCCGGATTTCAGGATGGGCCCTTTTCTAATAGCTCCAAAATTCTCCCAGCACTGCCCCTCCCACACAGAGGCTGTGAAGGTCCCTACACTGCACATGAGGTGCGCAGATACTACAGGAATTAGGGTGGCATCAACACTCTGTGGACAGAAGCACCCCATGCACCTTCTCTATCCCCTTCCTAGACTGTCACCTGTGGGGATAGGCACGGGCAGGAAAAGCCAGCAGGGCGCCTAGCCCCAGCTAAAGGGATGGGAGTGGTCTCAGTCAAACTCCCCGGATCTGCCCTCCGCCACACCATCATGCTCTTTTGTGGCTAAGGCAGAGAAGTGGATTCAGGGTCCCCTCGCCAGTTTGGAGTGAGATCAGGGTGGGGTGGTCAGAGCAGGGAGGGCATGGGAGGCAGGAGTCCTGGGTTCTTTTCCCTGCTCGGAGAAGGGGTGATCTTGAGGGGCTTGAGTGGAGCGGCTGGAGTCAGGAATATGAAAATGTCACTTCCTTTTCCTCATCCTTTGCCTGACTTGGCCGATTCAGCCTGGGAGCACTGGGCACAGGGACTGCCTCTCCCGGCCTCTATGCAGCCCCTCGGACTCTGCTCTCAGCATGGTGCTACCATAACAGAATCCAAGAATTGACCCTGGGCACAGAGTGGGGTCTAGCGGGTTAGAGCAGAGGGTGAGGGCTCCTGGGTTCTGCTCCCAACCACAGGAGGACAGTGGGCCCCAAGGGTTAGAGAAGGGCTGACCTAGGAGCTAACTGGCCCTGGCCTCTGCCACTAACTTGCCCTTTAACCTCAGGCAAGTTGCTTCACCTTGGAGCCTGCCCCGATTGTGAACAGCCACTAAACCTAAGCATGGGGCTTCACACTGACAGGTGTCAGATGCTCCCAGGTGCAGTGACAGTTCCAGGTCTGCTTGCCACAAATACCCTCTTCCTTTCACAGGGGCGTGGCAAGAAGTGACTGTTCCACGGCCCCTCCAGCCGTCTGGCCACCCCAACACCTGGGAAGACGGGGAAGCCCAATGAACCTGGTGGAAGGCAGGCAGACCTGGTGGAAGCACCAGACCCAAAACAAGGCTCACTGCCAAGGGGGATCCACCTTCCTGGCACATGGGAGACCGATGTCAGCAAGACACCAGATTGCTTCCCATTGGCCATTCACAGGGGCACTGTTCCAGCACCCAATGCCCGGGGGAGGAGGGATGTGCAAATGTGTACAGTGATTTTCTAGTGTTACAGATACTGCCCAGAGGGTAAAGCACTGGATAGAATATCAGAGGTCTATTCCCAGCACTGCCACCGGCACATCTCCTGCCTGTGCCTCGGTTTCCCCATCTGGTCTTCTTTGTAAAGCACTTTGAGCTCTATGGATGGACAGCGCTGTTGAAGAGCCAGGGATTATTATGTGCATGTGCAAAGCTCCTAGCACAAGGGAGCCCAGATCAGGGCTGCTCCTGCCATACAAATACAGTCATCAGGGACTGGGGGGAAAACAGTCTAGAGCATATTTGCTTCCTCATCTATTGGGCTCACCTGAAGGTTGGATACGGGCTAGATGGACCCAGTGGTCTGATCCAACATGCAGGGAGCGTGGAGGAGGGAGACTGCTCTGGCCCACTGAAGCAGGGATGCCAGTGAGATGGATTTGGTGTTGCAGAGGGGGACGTATAACGGGCTAGATGGGACTTTGGATGCAGTTTGGCAGGAAGAGTGAGTCTGGGACAGTGGAGGGGGGAACAAAACTGGTCAGATCTGGGATGGTGAGGGGGAGAGGGGGCACCAGGCTGGTTACATGGGCCTGATGCTCAGATACAGAGAAGCCACACTACCCCCCGGTTCCCTGGAACAGCACACAACCAGCCACGACAAGCCCTGTGCGAGTCAAAGGAGATTCCCCTGTAGCACCACCCTAGCAGGGAAGCTCCTCACCCAGAGCCATGTCAATGGCCAGTCACCATCCCTGAGACGCGATTTTAATATTATTTTCATCCTTAGGAAAATCACGGCACCAATGTTCATTTTTGAAGAACCTTTTACTCTTTCCTGAGCTCCCTCCTGCCTCAGCTCTGGCAGCGCAGCCCCGAAGACTGGCGCCGGGATTTAGCAGCCGGCAAAGCAGGGAGTCTACCTGCTTCCACCCTGCTGCTAGACAAGCTACCCCCAGGGTCTGTCCAAACAGCTCGTCTCCTTATCCAGCCGAGGGTTGAGAAGAGTCTCTGAGAGCAACACAACTTTGAGCTCCACCCTGCATCTTCCACGGGGGCGCTTCTGTCTGTCCTGAGCTCTGGACCCTTCCTTTCTTTTTTAAACGTGCCAGCTCTCTACTGTCAGTGCCCGAGCGCAGCCTGCCACACCTGCCTACGAGCGATCACAACAAAAGCAAGTTAGTTTCAATGCACAGTTGGTACTTGGGACGTGTGGTGAAGTAACCAGCGACTGGATACCTGGAGAAAACAAGATCAAATTCCTTTGTGCCCTCCCCCAGATCATCAGCTCCACCAGGACCCTGCTCCCACTGCATTTAGGAAGGGCAAGGAGATCATGACCCAGAGACTTGGGGGGAGGGGAGGGAGGGTCACCTCACATATGTTAGATCTAAATCTTAGAATATTTTGTCTATCACGTGTATTTTGAGGGCTGAGGCATATTCTCCATCACACAATACTACCCCAAAGCCAGCCAGCAGTCTATGGCTAATTCTCCCACCCACCCCAAGTTGCTTCCTAGAAGGAAACAGGAACAGAAAATGCACCCATCATGGGTTCAGACACCACAGAGTGGTTAAGTGCTGGACTAAATTGCCTAGGGAGGCTGTGGCATCTCCATCATTGGAGATCTTTAAGAGCAGGTGAGACAAACACCTGTCAGGGAAGGTACAGATAATCCTTAGTCCTGTCATGAAGGCAGGGGACTGGCCTAGATGACCATAGGCCAATCCTATGATTCTGTGGGGTTAGGATTTTACACTCACCAGCGTGTACCTCTCCCTTTTGAGCACCAGCCTCTCTGATCAGCAAACATTCATTTAATAGCAATTTTGGGGAGCCAAGACCCACAACCCCCATGGCTGGTGCTAACTGGACAGGGGCTTGCAAAGACATTGGCAGAGTTACCAGCAGGATGTGCATCCAGGCAATGCAAAGGGAAAAGAGATCCAGCTAACTGTTGTCAGCTTATGGCTAGAGAGGAGATGATGGAAAGCAGCAATTAAGAGGGGATGTGTTAGAGTGGGAAGGAGAAGGAAAAGGGAGACCCCAACAAAACCACTCGGCAAATGCATTTGACACCTGGCTGGAGAGACAGAGGCAGTGGTGTTCAACCTTTTTCATTTGCAGACCCCTAAGAATTTTGAATGGCAGTGCAGGCCCCTTTGGGAATCTTAGTCTGCGGAGCCTCCGGGTCCGACAGACTACACACTGAGACCCACTGTCCTGGAGTTCCTTCAGCCCCTGCATGGCTCTGGGCCTAGGGACAGAAAGGGCAGATGGACTGCTCAGGTGTGACTGGAGAGGGAGGTTCCAGACAGACACAGGACCAGGTATTGCAGGGATGAGCTGGGGTGCGAGCAACAGTCAAGTGCAGCAGCACGGTGGATCAGCATGGCGGGACGGGGCAGGGATGAAAGAGGCTCCAGGGGGCCGGGCTTCTAGGGACCGCGATCAGGGCAGCCCAGAGCTGCTGAGCGTCCCCGGCCGAGTGAAACAGAGGGATGGGGGGGCGCCCTGCCCAGATTCACCTGCCCCCTTCTAGGAGCGGCCCTTTCTCCAGAAGCCGAGCCCTGTTCTGCCCGGCCCGGACACACTGCAGGACGGGGCCCGTATCCCGCCCCCCCCGGGCCCCGCTCCCTGGCTCCCCCCCCGGGCCCCGCTCACCGCTCTCCAGCTCGCCGCCCTTCTTGGCCGTGGCCGCGTTGCCCATCGCGGCGCTGGGGCCCGGGCGGGGCCGGCTGCGGCTCCCGCTGCCCCCGCTGCTTCCTCCGGCGCCCGCTGCCCGCAGGAGGCTCGGCTGGGCCCAGCCAGGCCCCGATCCCCCCCCGCCGCCAGGCGGAGCCGCCGACACCGGTATCGCCTCCCCTCCCCCCGCGGCGGCGGCTCCTCGGGCTCCGAACCCCGCCCCAGCCCCGCGCCCCATTGGCCGCCGCCGCCGCCAGCCGCCCGCGCGAGCCCCGCGCCCATTGGCCGAGCCGGGCTCCCCGCCGCCTCATTGGGCGGCCGCCGTGACGCGCGACGCTTCGCGCCGCTCCCTCGACGTAGCCCCGGCCCTGACTGGGCCTGTCCGCCTCGACCGGCCGCTTTCATTGGCCGACGGCCGGCTGTAGCCCCGCCCCCGGCCGTGGATAGGCCTGGGAGGGCTGAGGTCGCAGCGTTCTATATTTAGAGCGTCGGGCCAGAAAGCGTTCGAAAGAATGTTCAGCGTGAGGGGCGGGGCCGTGGGAGGAAAGGGGCGGGGTCTGGGAGCTAAACGCGTGGGAGGGGGAGAAGGAGGCAAAGGTAGAGAGGGACAGAGATGTAGTTTATTGGCCCATTAGAGGAACCACCCTGGGGTTGCATAAGGACAGGGAGCCAGGGTAGGAAGCATCATGGGGATAGGGAATTTGAGTGACAGTCATTCCAGGCTTGCAAGAAGCTAACAGAGGGGGGTCTGTCAGGTACCCCATTTGTGGGTGTTCCCAGGGGCACCCTAGATGGCCCCTCCCCCTTCACTCACCTTTTTTTGCGGGGAATTGAACAGCTGACATCCTTAGGCTATTAGCTTTACCTGGGCTGTTGAGTCCTGCTGACTCTCCTGCTCCTGCCTCTGGAACAGATCTCCATAACCCTGCTGTTTTAATAAGCATCATTTCTCAAAGAGCACCCAACTGGGGGCCAGTCGGCATTAGGACTTCCACTGAGGAGCAGCTGTAGGGGAGAGGTTCTAGCCCTGTTGAAAGCTGCCTTCCCATGTTATTAAAGGCTCCCCCCCCATTGCAGATCACATGCCACCTGTATTCTCCATCCCACCAACTATAAACTTCTCTAGCTTCATCAGAGCCTTTGCACGGGAGCCGCTCCCACCTGTCTGGAATTTTGAGAAAACACCTGTTTAAACAGAATCAGGATTTCCCCCCCTTAGAGCCCTTCTGGCCCCTCTCTGCAGAACACTCTCTGGGAACACTCTCCTCCCCCCAGCCATGGGACTGTATAACACACCCATAGGAAAGCATAGTTGTTGAATTATCTTGATAAGACATTGGCAACACTAGTAACAGCTGATTTTACATCCCTCCATCTTCTAATTCCTATTCAATTCACACAGGTGGCACTGAGGGCAGAAATTTGCACTGCTGATCCCAGTCCAGCAAGTTGATGCACATGGGCAGAGCCTTACAGTAGCAACTACAATTAAGATTGGTGCTAGGTGCTGTACTTCCACATAGGCCCCTAAGAGCTCTATACAGGCTATTGCTGGGAGCCACAGCAGACTCCAGTGCCTCTTCCCATCAAGAAAGGCTGGTTTCCTAGTTAAAGCACAGGGTTGGGACTGTATGTCTCTCACTGCCAGTACAGCAGCCATATTGTCAGTGCCTTAATCCCAGCTGCAGTTTGGAGTTGCTACTGCACTATTAAATAAATTGCTTACTCTGTATTATTTGAGTGTCACCAACACTTGGGCTGCGTCTAGACTGGCATGGTTTTGTGGAAATACTTTTAACGGAAAAGTTTTTCCCTTAAAAGTATTTCCCCAAAAGAGCATCTAGACTGACATGTGCCTTTGTGCAAAAGATTTTCTTTTGTGCAAAAGATTTTCTTTTGTGCAAAAGTATCCATGCCAGTGTAGACGCTCTCTTGCGCAAGAAAGCTCCGATGGCCATTTTAGCCATTGGGCTTTCTTGTGCAAGAAATTAACGTTCCTGTCTACACTGGCCCTCTTGCGCAAGTATTCTTGCGCAAGAGGGCTTATGCCTGAACGGGAGCATCAAAGTATTTGCGCAAGAAGCACTGATTTTGTACATTACAAAGTCAGTGTTCTTGCGCAAATTCTCATGGCCAGTATAGACAGGTGGCAAGTTTTTGCGCAAAAGCATTTGCATGTTTTAGCATGATGAGCAGGTTAGTTGACGTTTAAAGCTCCAGCCCATGGAATCGTGGGATTATGCAAAAAGCCCAGTTTTTAATTCCTAGCCTTCATTGCTACAGAGAAGGTTGAAAACCTGACCTCTTAAAAGCCTCAAAAATAAAAAAGGAGGAAAAAGAACCCAGTGAACTTTATTTTAAAGACGCTCCCCTGTTGAATGTTTGCCATTACTAATGCCATTCCCTTGCCAGTTTAGTGCTCTGGGCTTTCTAAAAGCAACTCTTCCATTTAATAGAAGCTGCATCTTCTCAACAAGAGGGCTGGTCTCCCTCTTAGGAGAAAGGAAAGAGACAGGCACAAAATAATTATATAAGTCAAACTCCGAAACATTGTGCTTGATGATAGAGGGGACATGCAGCCGAGATGAAGTTATATCCACGTGGCTCTCTCCCCCACTCCTTCCCCTTCACTACAGCCTGGGAAAACAGTGCCTTGATCTAAAATAAAATTGATTGCACACAGAATGACCTAGGAGGCAAATCGACTTTTAGATCAAGATAGCAAACCAGGGCAGTTGTTGTAAGGTTGCATGACTCCTTTGATTGCACTCGAGCCACAACAGTTGAGGATCTGGTCCAAAGGTTCTAGTGGAGTCAGGTCTGATTTACAGCAGCCTGTGATTTGGCCCAGACTTTAATAGGAAATGAAGGTGGAAGTTAGATAGTTTAACCTCCAAAGGGGATTTTGCAAAAGCTCTGAATTGATTCAGTTTTGAAACATTAAATCAATATGAGATGGGTTTTTATGAAGCTTGCTGGAACGAAAGTGAGCTCAGTTTTCAGCATATCTCTGCAGCCTGTGGCAATCCCCACACAGCCTGGGCTGGTGGAAGGAAGTGAAACAGACAAGAAAGCGTGACCTTGTGTGTGAGCTACACTGAGAGACAAAAGAGTGTGGCAAATAGCACCACCTCTGAGAAGAAACAAAATACAGGACTATGTAGCACTTTAAAGACTAACAAGATGGTTTATTAGATGATGAGCTTTCGTGGGCCACGAAAGCTCATCATCTAATAAACCATCTTGTTAGTCTTTAAAGTGCTATATAGTCCTGTATTTTGCTTCAGCTACATCAGACTAACACGACTACATTTCTATTACTATTCTGAGAAGAAAGTTTGACCCATCAGCCACTGGGGTGATTAGCTCAGGGCAGGCCATTGGGGTTTTAAAGACCGATGAGCTGCAGAACTTGAGGTAAGGATTGGTTATACTTTTGGGGCATAAATCTCCCTCTTCAATAGAACCCTTCCCACCATCACCTGTAGTATGGTAACACCTAGGAGGCTAGACACACAAAGTCTATCCCTACCCCAATCAGCTCAGTCTAGTATCACTGAGCAAAACACAAATAACAGTTCTTCCTCTGGCCCCTGCAAAGAAATACAACAAATCACGCACAAAGAACCTCATAGCTCTGAGTTTTGCTTCTGGACTAGAGAAGAGCTAGAGCTCCCATGAAGCTGAGTAGAGACTTTGCATAGAAGACCCTACAGCACTGGGTGGCTGTTCATATAGGGGGAGACAGAGACCGCAGTTTCCTGCAATATCCTTGAGAGGTTTATGTATTCTTGGGGCCTTGAGTTGTATGTAACCACTTTTGAGGGAGATATGATGTGTGTGTGTGTGTGAGTGTGTGTGTGTGTGAGAGAGAGAGAGAAAAGGGAGTTCAAAGGACTATTCAAAATGTGCCAGACAAAAAGTGCTGCCTCAAAGTCCATATATAAGTGGATAGCCTGGGGGAAGCCCTAGGGAAAGTTAATGCAAATCTCTCCCACTTGGCTTATGGAAAAGCCCAGCTGTGGAAAGGCGCATTGTCTGCTGATTGCCCATCACAGAAGGCCAAGATCAAAGGCTCCAGCTATGTAATGAAACAGCTGATCTGTACAGCCTCTATTCTGGATGTAAAATGTATGAACTTATAACCACTGGAAAAGCCCTAGTTGTGGGTTTTGAAGGACTAAAACTTGCTGAAGCCCCATGTCGGCATTGGTGTGATCTCTGGCGAGCTTTTTATGGTGTGGTTCATTGTTTTAATGTTTTCTCTGTGATGCTTTACCCCAGGAATAATCGTGCTTGCTTAGGAGGAGCTGGGTAGCAACTTGCACATGAGGGCAAGCGCCTCAACTCAGGCATTGGGAAGAAAGCACAGCACAGCAGAGCAGAGCAAGCCTTTTTAGGCTGTCCAGGTTGCTGAGGACGCCCCAGCTCCCTGCGTTACAATATGAAGTCTTGGAACCTCTGATGAGGAGAGAGAGAGACATGGGCTGCCCCCCACAAGAAATGACAGCTGGGAGCCAGACACCTCAAGTGAGGACCCTTGGTAGGCCAGTGAGGAAGAGCACCGGAGCAATTGTCCTTAAACTGTGGCTTGGTGTATGATGGAGAACTTGTTGGAATTACAAGTTATTTTAAAGAGGTGGGGCTTCTGGTCCTGCTTGTAGGGTAAAGGGCTCCGTAGGGAAGCATTTAAGCAGTCAGTCTCGAATGAACCAGCAAGGTGGGATGAGTTCTGCCTCACTGCCTCGGGGAGCAGCCTGCTTTCTCTCAGATTTTGGGGGCCTGTGTGTTATTGCTCTGAATACTAAGAAACAAAGTCAAGTTGCGATAGAACCCTGTCGCAAGACAATTTAGGATACCTATTGTGTGTGTAAGATGGGGACATGCACCTAAAACTCAGAGGCAGATTCAGACCTCTATCACCTACATACAATCCAACATTCTCTATAGCACCCTTCATCCCAAGATTTCAGAGCACTTAGACTCATAGGCTTGGAAGAGACCTTAGGAGACATCGAGTCCAACCCCCTGCCCAAAGCAGGACCAATCCTAACTCAATCAACTCAGCCAGGGCTTTGTCAAGCTGAGACTTAAAAACCTCTAGGGATGGAGATTCCACCCTCTCCCTAGGGAACCCAGCCCAGTGCTTCCCCACCCGCCTAGGGAAACTGTTTGTCCCAATATCCAACCTAGACCTCCCCCACTGCAACTTGAGCCCATTGTTCTTCATTCTGCCATTCGTCACCCCTGAGAACAGCCTCTTTCCATCTTCTTTGGAACCCTCCTTCAGGAAGTTGAAGGCTGCTCTCAAATCCCCCCTCACTCTTCTCTTCTGCAGACTAAACAAACCCACATCTCTCAGCCTCTTTCGTAAGTCATGTGCTCCAGCCCCCTCATCATTTTTGTTGCCTTCTACTTGACTTTCTCCAATGCATCCACATCCTTTCTGTAATGGGGGACCCAGAACTGGATCCAGTTCTCCAGATATGGCTCACCAGTGCCAAATAAAGGGGGATAATCACTTTCCTAGATCTGCTGGCAATGTTCCTCCTAAGGCATCCCAATATGCCATGAGCCTTCTTGGCTACAAGGGCGTCCTGTTGACTCATATCCAGCTTCTCATCCACTGTAACTCCCAGGTCCTTTTCTGCCCAACTGCTGCTTAGCCAGCCAGGCCCTAGGCCAGTGGTCCCCAACCTTTTGGGGCTGCCGGGCACCCGGGGGCGGGGCCACACGTGTGCTGCTCATCCGGGGGTGGGGCCGCGTATCTGCTGCACGCCCGGGGCGGGGCCACGCATGTGCCACGTGCAGGACCAGCTCTAGATTTTTTACCTCCCCAAGCAAAAAAATTTTTGGCCATCCCCCACCCCCGCCGCCCACTGCTGCCGGACAGGCACTGAGGAGGAAAGCTCCCCTTTCACCTTGCAGCTCTTTGACTCCCACCACGCCCTCCAGCCAAACCCAGCCTATGTCGTGTCTCCCCTCCACACACATCCCGACCCCCCCCACCCACTCACCGAACCCAGTTTCCACCTCCTCTCCCCTCCCAGGCAAACTTGACCCCTCAGCGACCGGATGCAGTCTGCCCCCCTTCTCTCCCCCACCTGATCCACCCTGCGCCCTCTCTTTCCTCCCAGCCAAACCCGATCTCCCCACTCCCCACCGGACCCAGTCCGCTCCCCTCTCCCACTGCCCCCCACTGACCGAACTCCGTCTCCTCTCCCTCTCCCCGCCAAACCCTCATGTCCCTCCCTACAGCACGTGCGGAAATGTCAGAGCGCCCAGGGGGAGGGGTGAAAGTGGCACGGGTCCCCTTGGGCATGCGCGCGGACACAGTCGGGAACATAAAGAGCAAGACCAGGGACACCTCTCCCCCCCCTCCAATCTCTGAGCCGGGGCAGGTGAGGCCTCCTCCAGCGGTTCCTCACTGCCAGACAACCAGATCGGGCTGCAAAGTAGCTCTCCCCTCCCCCCAGCCTAAGCACCTCTGCTTGAATCATTGTGGCCCGGACAGGGCCTTCCTCCTGCCCAGCCCCCCCAAGGCAGCAGCCCTCCCCCCCCCCGCGACCAGCACTGAGGCAGAGAAAAGGGGGAGAGTCGCCCCCCATTTGCTAATGTGCACTACCCTCCACCCACACTCCTGCAAACTCCTTGGCCAAGGGTGCCCACTCCGGCCGGAGGGGTCACTAGTAAGCGCAAGGCAGGCGGAGAGATGACCAAAGGCACCTGGCTTGCAGCGTGGTCCCTGGATGCAGTGACCCGGGCTGCCCCTTGCCCGGCCCCGGATCGCTCTGTGCAGCCTGCCCTGCACAGCCCGGGGAGAGCGGCTCGCCCACCAGGGCCGTAGCGCTCCGCCGCCGCTGCTGTTCTCAAAGCCCATGGTGCGCCCCCTGCACGTCGGGCCGCACTGGCTGGTGCCAGTCAGAGGAGCGTGAACCCGGGCGCCGGAGTCTGCTTCATGGGAGGCTCCCTCGGGCATTTCCCGCTCCGCGGGTGCTGGGCAGCGGCAGCTGCGCCGGGAAGGCGACTGGAGCGGCGCGTGGCCAGCACTCCTGCTGGGGCCGCCTCGCTGCGACGCCCTCTCGCACTAACTAGAGGGCGCACTTTTCTCCCTGGTGGTGAGGGAAGGTAGCGAGGCAGCCGCGGAACCGTGATGTCATGACGCCTCAGCCAATCACGGAAAGGCTGCGAATGCGACTTGCCCTATGCACCCCGCCTGCCAAGGGTGGCTCGCTGCTGGCCCATCACGTGCTCCTCTGCCCCTCGCACGGCCTTGGGCGGTCACAGGGAGTCCTGCGTGGGGCGGTAAGGGTTAGGAGTTCTCTGGCCAGTGTCTCTCAGGGGCGGCTGGAATGCCGCCCCTGGCAATGTGCCGCCCCAAGCACGTGCTTGGTTTGCTGGTGCCTAGAGCTGGCATTCCACGGGCGCATATAAGTGCCATGGCACCTGTGGGCACTGCGTTGTGGACCACTGCCCTAGGCTGTAGCAGTGCTTGGGATTCTTCCATCACACTTTTTTCTTCAGAAAGGAAGTGTATCAGAGGAGCGCTATGCTGATGGCTAAGAAACCAATCAGTTTCCATTATTCCTAAAGTAAGACTGCTTTTCAGCATCAGGCTATCGGTCATGCTCAGAGAAGCCATCCAGCAATGTGACTGCTGTAGGGATAGAGTGGTTCATACTGCTTTCCAACCGATTCCCTCACAGCGAGCTGCTTGCCAGAAGTGTGCTTGTTGCAGTGAAGGAAGGGCATCTTCAGGTGAGGTACCTGAACCCCTTCAAATGAAACAACTTAAAAAACCAATGAATGGTCCTGCAGCACCTTACAGACTAACAACAATGTAGATAGTATCAGGGGCTTTCGCGGATACAACCCACTTCTTCAGAAGAATGAAGTAAGAGAAGTGGGTTGTGCCCACGAAAGCCCCTGATGCCATCTACATTTTTTATTAGCTTCTAAGGTGCTGCAGGACCATTCACTCTTTTTAATTTTTTTCCATTACAGACTAACACGCCTACCCCTCTGAGCCCTTTGAATGAGTTTTCCTGCTTGATTTTCACCTTGGGAATATCAGAAGTGACACTGCAGGACTAGCTTGAGGTCTCAACTGAAGTCAGCACCTCATTGTGCTAGATGCTATGCATGCACCTCTTGAGATTCCCTGGCCCAAAAAGTTTCCTATCAAAATAGAAAGGAGAGAGCAAGTGGGGAAAAAGGAACACGGATGACATGACTAAGATCACACAGCTGGTCAGTGTCAAAGCTGGGAACAGGCTCCCGTGGCTGCTGCTAATGCTGAGCTAAGTCTCTTTGGGTACGTCTACACAGCAAGGCTAAAGTAGAATTAAGCTATGCAACTTCAGCTATGTTAACTGCATAGCTTCAGTCGAAATAGCTTAACTCAGTTTTAGGTGCTATCTACACGGCAGGAAGTTGAAATAAGAATGCTCTTCCCCTGACTTCCCTTACTCCTCTTGAAATGAGAGTTACTATGCGTCAGAATAAGAAGCCCTCCAGCTTGACATTATTTCGAAATAAAGGCTTGTAGTGTAGACACGCTCTTTGTTATTTCAGAATGTCAGTTATTCCGACATAACGCTGCTGTGTAGACATACCCTTGGGGCGAGTGTGGCAATTTCAGTCCTTGGTGGAACCATATGTCAAAATTTGAGAGAGAAGTCTTTTCTCCCAAGTGTTCCTGTGGCATTAGAGTCAAAGAGGCACTACAAAATGTTGAGGAAGTGTGGAAAAAGTCACTTCATCCTCTAATTTGTCGGGTTGTCCAAGCATGGCTTCTGCAATCAGACATTCCTAGCAGTTCCCTAGCTGCCCATACAGCATTTTAGGAAAAATCAGTGAGACACTGTAGGGATATAATGCTTCATGTAAACAGAAAAACATCCTTCCGGCTGTCTCAAGGACAAGAAGCAAAAGCAAAATAGAAGAGGTAGCAAAGCTCTCACTCCTCTATGTGGTTCACCTTTAACATAGCAAAGGGTGAGGTTAAACTGGCATTCTGTGGTACTGAAAGATGAAAAGTTCAGAACAGCTCAAAGGAAATACTCCATTCCTCTCCAGGCGACCTGTGGAACTTACTGCCACTGGATATTGAGCAACAAGAGCTTAGCAGGATTATTACTGCTTTAAACATCAGATATGAATGTGGTTAATAAGACCATCCAGAGGGAGAATAGAGACGAATTAAGCAGCAAACAAGAGACTGAAATCCTCTCAGGGTTGTGAGGCAGGATGCTTTGGTTACATCATTAGTGTAAGGGACGTCCACCTTCCTCTTAAGCAGCTTGGCCTCTGTCACATGGGAAAGAGGGCGACACAGACCAGGAGTCTGATGATCCCATGCATGGAGTCAGGGAAGGAAGAGATGCAAGCAGCGATCTCGCCAAGAAGGGGAAACGCTCTTTCCTTGCCTTGCTGGGAGTTCCTGGCTGCTGCTTGCCTGCCAAGGCACAGACAAAGGAAATTGCAGTGTTGGGGACTAAGCTCAGATTGGTAAATAAGCATTTGATTAAGGGCTCAGGCCGCTCCTCCTGTGCTGGAGGGCTGGTTTGGCGCCACCGGCGTGATTCCCATTAGACATGATCAAAACAAACCACAAACACAACAAAAGGCAGCAATTTTCCTCCTCTGTCAGGGCTTGGTAGCTCCTGGCGGCTGCTCACTGAGGGCCTGATGCAAAGCACTGTGGAAGCAGCACAGGGAAGGAACTCCCATGAACTCAGCCCCTTATTATCTCCATTCCTGGCAGTTCTGGGCACACGGCTCAAGTGCATGATTGGGGCAAGGAGGCAGAGATGGGCAGGTAGGGCAGAGTGCCCCACCTGGCCACCCTCCACCCCCATCATGTGGGAGAACTGCTGCAGGGAGGGAGCTGGGTAGAGATTGGGCAGGGATTTGGAGGCAGGCAGCTCCTACCCAACTAGATCACTCTCTACGTTCAGCTGGGAGAACTACAGCTCAAGTTGCAGCCTCACAAGCCCCAGTCTGGGCAGAGTCCTTCGGCAAGGAGAGGACCTGCTGTTTCACATCCCCCCGCCACAGGGGAGGGGAGAGGTATAAGTTGCCTCCAGCAGGGAGTGCCAGTTAATACTTGCTATGTCCTTTCCCTGTAAAGGGGCCACAGTCCCCACTAGTGTGGGGAGGGGGGAGGTAGCTCCTGCTGCTGCTTTACCTAAGATGCACAGGGACACTGACAGCCAGGAACTACAGCTGACCTCCTGAATCCCGGTCCAGTGTTTTAACCACTAGTGCATCCTTCCCCGCTCTTCACACTTCCCCGGGGCACCATCTGGGCAGAAGAATCCATATGTAGGATCAAGGCCTTCTTTTGGTCCACGCTAACTATTGTCAGTAGACAGCATTTCTTAGTTTCTATAGTTGAGTAGATAATTAAGCCCATCTCAGTTCCTGCTGTGATACCTGATGCTTCAGAGGAAACTGACTAACCCTTTTTAATACACCCAGCAAGTGGTCTGTTGCTGCATAGATGGTGGCAGCAGTCCTCTCCCTTGCTGGACAAGAAGCTTGTTAATTGCAACAGGAAAGCCTTAGGGATGGGGGTGTGTGTGACTGGAAAGATGTGAGGAAAGAGAATCGGGGAGAAAAATGGATGCTTGTCCCCACGTCCTTCCTCAGCCACCCCAAACCAGTTTCTTTTACAGCTTTGGCGCTAAAGCAAAGCATCAGAGAAAGTTCCAAAAATCCTCTAGCACAGAGCGTAGTCACGTTTACTGGACTCAGCCAGAGCTTTAGTACAAAGGTGACCTTGAAAGGATTTTTATAAAATCAAGCGCGTTCCTTTCTTTGATGGAGGAGTCAGGCTTGAGAAGTTAGAAGTTTTACTGCTTGTTTTTTTTAAGCCTTAGAAATAATCAGAAACACTCAGCTGGGGCTTCCCCGGATTTTGATTGAGATCAGAGGAATGTTTGTGACACAGCCGCTTGAGTAGGAAACTAAAAATGAACACTTCCTCCCAAGCGGTCACTGATTCTGTTGGTGTTTACAAGCCATCAACGGGTCTGAGAGTTGAAGGTCTTGCCTAGGTTGGGATCACATAGCCAGAATGAGACTGTGGCTGATCATGCACTAGAAAGCTGCAGTTGTTCACCGTTCAGGTGTGCCAGGGGCTGTACAAACAAAACCAGACTGCTTCAAGTGGTCTGTGTTTAAACATCTCACAATCGGGTTAAACTGATGCTAACCCCTACTGCAGCCATACACAACAATATGAGCCTCATTCAGACAGGTTTAACCAGCACATGGATGTTGCCGCACTGACCGGTGCATTTCCATTAGAGACATACCCTGGTTAAGAATCTATTTCAAAACTGGTTGAGCTGGAACACCTTTCTAGTATGCACTTGGCAGTCACATGCACCAGTGCATGCTGGGGACAGGTCACTGCCATTTTCATGTAGCGAGACACTGTGAAGTAATATCTTATAGTGGATCAACTTCTGTTAAACCAGCTTTGGAGCCCCACACCGTAGCTGTTGTGTGGCTCAAAGGCACAGCTCTCACCAACAGCAGTTGATCTAATAAAAATACCAACTCACTTTCTCTTTAATATCCTGGGACCACCTTGGCTACACCACCCCCACTGCCTGTTTAGTACCACTTCGTGTACTAGCCACTGTGCAAAGCCCAGCATGAAGGGAGAATGCACCTACCAACTGGAATTTGCACAACTGTTTTACACATCTGGCTTGGACAAGTGGCAGTGTGGACACAGCTCAACAGTGACTTTGACAGCTCCCCTTTCCCTCATGATAAGCTTTTTCGCTAGTTCTCCCACCTAGGCAGGACCTGAAACCTTGCCTGGGAGACACAGGCAGGACAAGCTGATGGCTAATACATAAGAGGGCATATGCCCAAGCCCCTGCAGGCTGCATTACAAAGGGAGCTCTTTGGGGCTAAGGCTCCAGTCGAAACAGGCAAAGGGTGGTGGTGGGTGAGTCGATGGAAGTAGGCACAGAGGGGGAAGATTTGCCTATGTCGACAGTCAGTGGCAGGACAAGGAATAGGCACCAGGACTCTTGTCCCATTGCTCAAACTTCACAGGCTGGCACCATGCTTGACCATAAAGGGGCCAGGTAGGTGGACTGTCAGGAGTGAGGGTTTGTGCTTGCAGTAAGGTTTTTCAGTGCCTCAAGACCCCCACGGGCAGGGTCCGAACTCACCAGCTGACACCACAGCAGGCCGTGTCACGGCTGAAGAATGCTGCTGGCACAGCCCCTAGCCGGAAGCACCATGACTGTGAAGGAGGCTGGTGAGTGGGGATGTTAAACTGTTAACAGCGTAGCAGTGTGACTGTTAAAAGCCTCAGTGGTTACATGCTGTGGGCTCGGCCGTACGCAGCTTATACCGCAGAGCCTGCAGCACAGGGAGACAGTCGGCTACCCAGGAGCAGGGCCAGCAGCTGGAGCCACTGTGCGCCGGGAGCCAACTTACTAGCACACCAGCTCTCCGCTGCCAAGGAACAGGCTGCTGCTCTGCAGACCCCAATACAGAGCCAGCAGTGCAGGGTGGCAGCCGGCTCCCTGGGAATTGGTAACTGTTACAGAAACTGGTAAGCTCGAGCCTATCAGTTAACCATTGAAATGGTTACGCTCTCGTATCCCTGCTGGTGAGGCCGTGCTGCCAGGCCTCGCCATACTGTTTGCTCCAGCGGACGAGACAGCCATCTGTTCAAAGAGCTTTATTACTATGTTGACTTAAGACACTTTCAATAGTTTAAAAAAACAAGTATGCAAAGAATATTCCTACTGCATCGGAGAGGGAACCAGAAGAGGTCAGAACAGGGCACTTCAGGACTGAACTGTGCTTCCCCCAAGAAGCTTTGGCCCTGGGGAGCCAGCAGCAGGTTGAGAGCTCAGCTGGGTTTTGTCTGTGGCCATTTACACTAGAGTGAGACTAGGATCTACCCCCCCCCCCAGTAATAAGGGACATGCTCCATTCCTGATCAGGCTGCAGATGTTACCTTAAGAGCGAAGGGTCAGTCTAGTGGAACAGAAGCGCATTTCTAGCACAAGCTACCAGACCAGCGCTGCCATGGGAGTGTTTTCAGAGGCTCTTCTTGAGGCTGAAGGAAGTTGATCCAGCGGGAGAGGTCAGATTCTAACGCACCCTAGTGTGGATCAGACACCTGTCACGTGGCGCCGGGCACACCCCACCCCACGGTCAAGCCATCTGAGCACAGGCGCTCTGTACATTGTCCCCCTTTGTCCCAGGAAGGGACTAAGATTTTAGCGAGTTGTTCCACAGAGGAGCAGATAGAACAACGATGGCAGCAAGTCCCGTGCCATGGCTAGACAGAGACTCCACCTGATACCCTTGAAGGGGATTCAATCCTCCAGCTGGTGGAAGCCACCCTAGAATTATTGGGATTCTGCCAGGAGGAGGGACCCCCATGTAGCTTTGCCAGCCATGCTGGGAAGGCAGTAGCAGCACTGCAAAGCTGCAGCAGTGGGCTGGAGGGGAGAGCACACGACTGCCCAGCTAGACAAAGCGGGGGGGGGGGGGGGGAGGAGGAGAAGCTAGACAGAGCAGGGGGGAGGACGGAGAAGAGGGGGAGGGGAGAACTGACATGGAGTCTGCCTCAGCTGCAGCTAACCATCCCAGGCAGGGGCATGTCAGAGCTGCAGCAGCCCAAACTGGAGCAGAGCTGGTGAGTGCAGTGGCAGGGGTGGTCCCCACAGACAAGCCAGCAGATCTGGCTGACGTTTCTGTCAAGCCACCCAAGCCCCACGTACCCAAGGGAGTCGGGGCTGCCTGAGCTGGTGGCCTGACGCAGCGGGGGTGGGACGAAGTGCTTTTGGAGGGTGATTTTACGGAGCCAGTGGGGGCTGCTGCCAAACCAGAGAAGGGGGCGATCCAGCTAGTAAGTGGCACGGGGGGAGGAGCCTGGCCACAAAGCAGATTTCCACCCCTCCCCCCACCTCCCGTCTACCCACAGACTGTGCCCTAATGCCCTGGCAGGCTCAGGGGAAGGGTCACAACCAGACACTCCATTGGTCAGGGAGCAGCATTAACCCTTTGGTTACCCCATCAGAACTTGTCCAGGTTTCCCCCGTGGCTGTGGTACGTGGTACATGGATGCAGCCCCCCTGAAGCCATTCAGGTCCCCGTCCCCACAGTGGCTGTGTCCGTGGGCTCTCGTGTCCAGGATCACATGCAGTCCATGGAGTTCTCCGGCAAGAGGCCAAGGGCAGTGCCCACCCCCTTGGCCGAGGTGCAGCTGGCAGCCAGCAGGCCCCCAGGCTCTGGGTCCATGTTCTCGATGTCCTCCACCTGGTCGCTGGGGCCATCCCAGTTGATGTGGAAGCGAGTGACACGGGGGTTGGAGGCCAGAATGTTCCTTTGCAGCTAAGCAGGGAGAGGAGGAGTCAGACAGCTGTGGGGTGAGAGACTTGCAGCCCCCCAACTGGTGAGGCAGGCATGCTGGATACTTCCAGTCAGCCAGTTGGCTGCAGGGGCCTGGCTGGAGTTTCCCCCTCCCCGCCAGGGCATAATGTGGCCTAAGCCAGCAGAGGTGGAAGGACAGGACAGTGCTGGGATAGAACTCAGGGCTTTTCTGCTTACTGTAGTAATGGTCATAACTTACATCCCAATAGCTCCCTGTACAGAGTGGCAAACAGAGGCACGGGGCTGTGGGGGAGACGAACTTGGGCAAGGTCACAAGTGAAATCGGTAGCAAGCCAGGAATTGAACCCAGATGTCCTGACTCCGTCCTAGCCAGGAACATCAAATCTCACCCTTCCACTAGCCCAGAAATGTGCATTGACTTTTGAAAGGGGGGCCTCCTGAATTTCAGAAGTGGTCATGGGCTATCCTGGAAGGGGCGGGGTCTCAGGCAGAAGGGGCAGGGCCAGGAGACTTCAAGTGCTCCCCCAAGCACAGACCCTAATTGGCCTCAGGGTGGGGAGCATATGAAATATTTGCCCCACACCCTGCCATGGGCACCCAGCACCTAGAGAGAACCGCCAGCTGTTTTGAACAGCTGGAAGTTCCCTCTAGGCACCTTGCACCTCTGGCGGTGTGAAGAGACTTCCTGAGCTCCCTCCAATCAGGGGGCACATCCCCCACCTTCAGGAAAAAAGGGGGGCAGGAAAGGGGTGGGAGGAAATGGGGGAGGAGCAGCCTCAGGAGGGGGCCAAAGGAAGGTTTTCCCCTTAGGTTGGGGGGGCACCTCCCCTCACCCCAGTGCTGCCCTGTGGACGTCGTCTCTGGCTCCTCCCACCCTGCCCCACCCCACCAAGGGTACAGGGTTCCCTCCTGGCAGGGCAGCAAGAGGCTTCGTGCGCTCCCCCTGTCCCCAGGTCTCGACTGGCCTGAGTGCAGGGGAGCGGCAGCAGGCTGGATCTGGCCCGCTGAGGCCCCTTTGCCCACCCCTGCAGTACTCAGACAGGGTCAGGAGCTTGAAATGCCACTTTACTGCCCAGAGCATCAGAGCTCCCCGATCCCAGCCTCTACCCGGTGAGGAGCTGGGTCAGAGCAGGGCTCTGCAGTGGCAAAAGCCTCTTTGCCAGGAAGGCCTGAGATGCTCCTTACACGGGCCCTAGGGACAAGAGCCCTTTTGTCAGCTGATCGTACCTGGGAGAAGTCTGGCTTGAGGGGCGGGTTCTCCCGCAGCTCAGGGTCTGTGTACTCATTGTTGACATAGTAACCCACACGGATGAACTCCTGGCCCAGGTAAGTGCAGGTAATAAGCACCACTGTCACCCCCACGGCGTCGCTTTCAGGAATCAGGGCGGGGTTGGGGGCTTCGGCCTGGAAAGGAAGAGACAACAAGCCTGTGGACAAGGGGGATCCAGTGGACAGACTGTACGTAGATTTCCAGAAAGCCTTTGACAAGGTCCCTCCCCAAAGGCTCTTAAGCAAAGTGAGCTGCCATGAGAGGGAAGGGCCTTTCCTGGATTGATAACTAACTGCTTAAAAGGTAGGAAAGAAAGGGTAGGAACATAGGCATACGCAGGACACTTCATTAGGGTGTGCACCCAAAGAATTATTTAAAAAGTGTACTTGACCCCCCCCATCAGCCACACCCCTGACCCTGTTAACCACGCCCCCTGACCCCCATTGGCCACACCTCTGTAGGTAATACTCTCCTGGCAAGATGGACACATGACCAGAAGTAAAAGGTGTCATGGACACCCCCCCCCCCCCCCGGACTTTTCCTACCAATAGGGATTAGTTCCCCCCCCCCACCCAAACTCCCCTCATGCAACTATCCTGCAGTTGCCTTACCCCAATGTGTGTGACATTAACTCGGGGGCGGAGGGGCTGGGGGGAGTGTTCCCTCTAAAAGTTTCCTCCCATGAGCAGAATGAATTGTGTTGTGCACCAGTACTGAGTTCATGTGGCTTGTTTGCATGTGCAATTAATAAATCTCAAACCTCGACCTTTTCCCTCTGCTGCCATGTCTCCTCCCCTTGCTCCATCAGCTCCCCTGGTGCCTGCTGCCCCCCAACTCCTCACCCTCCTCTGCTCTCCTGACACCTGCCCTTCTCACTGCCCTCAGCCCTCCTGCGACCTGCCCCCCCTCCTGACTCCTGCCCTTCTCACTGCCCTCAGCCCTCCTGCTACTTGCCCCCCTCCACCAGCCCTTCACTCCCCCTGTGCCCACTCCTCCAGTAGCCCCACTCTGATCAGGTGAGCTACCCCTCCTCATCCCTTCTCCTAACACCTCCCTCTACACACCTGCCCTGCCTCTCTCCTCTGGTGCTGGTCCCTTCCCTGCAGGTGTCTGCCCTTCTGCTTCACCCCAGAATCCCCTGGCACCTGCTCCTTCCCTTACCCCTGCATCCTCCTGGTGCCTCCCCCTTCCCTCACTGCCCCTGCACCCTTTTTCCCTGATGCCCACCCCCTCACCACCCTCTGCCTCCATTCCCCTCATGCCCCTTAAACCTCAAATGTGCCTTGCTCCATCCCCACCTTTCTCATGCCCACCCCTCCTTTCAAGCCTCCCAGCACCTCCCCCTCCCCCCTTCTAACCACCAATGCCCTTCCCCTCTCCTCTCCCAGCATCACCCTGTCCCCCTCCCACTGACATCCCCTCCTGCCCTTTTCCTAATTGTCTCCACTTGGCCCCCTGGCATTTGCCTCTCCTCTACCCTGTCCCTTGGTGCTTTCCCCTTTCTTCTCCTGACCTGCCCCCCTCCCCTCAGCACAAGCCCCTTCCTCTCATTTCCCCCCCCACCTTCCTCTCCCTTACCTTCGGCCTCTGCCTTCCGATCTGGGGCTCGAGTCAGAGCTGGCCCTAGCCACAGGCCAGCCAGGCCCTAGCCGGGTGCCCCCGGGGCACCGCGCGGTGCTGCCGGGCCAGGCGGGGGCGTCCCCGGGGAGGGGGGAGGGGCCGCGCGGTGCTGCCGGGCTGGGCAGGGGTGCCTCTGGGTGCACAAAGGTTGGTGCTGCTGGGCCCGGGGCGCAAATATGGCTCAGGCCGGCTCACGTTTGTAGTCAGGCCCCAGCTCCTTCTGGAGCTGGGCCACGCGGTTTGAGTGTCCTGGGCCGTGACATCAAGCCACGCCCGGGTGTCTCCTCTCCTCTTGTGCGGCGTTTGAGCACGCCGCGCATGCACTCTCTGCGCCCCACAGTGCCCTGTTGATGGCCGTGGGGAATTTAAAGTGAGGGTCCGTGGCACCCTGTCACAAATCCCTCTCCTCCTCCAGCAGCCGCTAGCAGGCCCGAGACATTAGGGTGTGCCTGGGTGCACGCCTATGGGTTGGAATAAATGGTCAGTTTTCAGAATGGAAAGTAGTAACTAGTGGTATCCCACAGGGGTCTGTGCTGGGACCAGTTCTGATCTGGAGAATGGGGTAAATACTGAGATGGCAAAATTTGCAGAGGATACTAAACTGCTCAAGGTAGTTAAAAACAAAGACTGTGACGAGCTTCAAAAAGGATCTCACAAAACTAAGTGATTGGGCAACAAAATGACAGATGAATTTTCATTTTGATAAATGCAAAGTAATATTGGAAAACATAATTCCAGCTATTTTTACAAAGTGAAGACCCAAGAGAGATCTTTGAGTCCTTGTGGATAAGTTCTCTGAAAACAACCACTCAGTGTGCAGCGTCAGTCAAAAAGAAACAGAAAGTTGGGAATCATTTAAAAAGGGATAGAAAATAAGACAGACTGTCTTATTGCCTCTGTATAAATCCATGGCATGCCCACATCTTGAACACCTCATCTCAAAAGAGACATCTTGGCACTGGAAAAAGTTCAGAGAAGGACAACAATGATTAGCGTTCGGAAGGGCTGCCACGTGAGATGAGATTAATAAAACTAGGACTTTTCAGCTTAGAAAAGAGGCAGCTAAGGAGGCATATTATAGAGGTCTATAAAATAATGACTGATGTGGAGAAAGTAAATAAGGAAGTTATTTACTTGTTCCCATAAACACAAGAACTAGGGGGCCATCAAATAAAATTAATAGGCAGCAGGTTGTAAAACAAACAAAAGGAAGTATTCCTTGACACACTGCACAGTCAACCTGGGGAACTCCTTGCCAGAGGATGTTGAAAACCAGGACTTGAACCAGGTTAAAAACAAAACAAAAAAGAACCCCACACTAGATACATTCATGGAGGTTAGGTCTATCAGGGGCTATTAACAAGGATGGGTAGAAATGGTGCCCCTAGCCTGTTTGTCAGAAGCTGGAAATGGATGGCAGGAGAGGGATCATTTGATTATTCCCTGTTCTGTTCATTCCCTCTGGGACACCTGGCACTGGCCTCTGTAGGAATACAGGACACTGGGCTAGATGGACCCCGGTATGATACCCACACCTGGGGGAGGTCAGAGAACAGGGGTATTAAAACCAGTCACATCCGAGTTTAAGGTCAGAAGGGACGACCAGATCACCTAGTCTGACCCCCCTCCACACCCACTACCGATCCCAACAGCCAGGGTCAGACCAAGCCATGGGAAGCCCAACAGGAGAAAACAGGAGAGACTGAAGTGCCAGCGATGCCCAAGCCTCCTGCAGCAACAAGGAATTGATTTATGGAGCGCTAACCTGACGAGGCTAGCAGGGAGCCCTGCTCTGCACTGCAGAGAAAGGCAAATAACCACCAATGTCCCTGCCAATCTGACTGGAGGGGCTTTGCCTTGGCTCAGCAAGGCTGTGCTCAGACTCTTCCCAGCCCCAAACATGATCAGCACAATCCCGAGCATGGGCGCAAGACCCACCAACCAAGCATGGGAATGGGAGAAAATTCTCAGTCCTCATCTCAGTTGGGAGAAGAGCCCACAGAAGAGCCATGTTAAGAGGAAGGAAAAAATAACCCTGAACACACTAGGGGAAAAGTGTGCTTCCCAATCCCCACAGGTTCCCACTACTCTCTGAAGATACCATGCTCGGAAGACCTTCACCAACATAACGAGGTGGTGCCCAGACCCCCGCCTCCCAGGCCAGGTTTCTGAGCCCTGCCCAAAAGGGCTGCCACAGAATAAGGGTCTCCAGCTGCTTTGACTGCATTTCGCTCAGTCTTTTCCTTACGGGAGACAAGGCCCTCTAGCCCCTCCCACAGCTGTCTCTTACCTCAAAGATGAACATGTGCCTCCCAGCTGGGACAGGCCCCACCAGCACCGAGTCCAGCACCTGGTCATACTCCTCACTTTCTGCAGAGCCCACATAGATGATCTTCCACTCCAGGTCTGAAAGGGAAGGGGAGCACAGTGAGCCTGGGCAGCCACCCCTCGCAGAGCAGCCCTTGAGTAATGCTGGGGCTCTGGGCTCATGTTAGGGTAACTGAGCAAGGTTTACACCAATGCAACCATCTGACCCTGACGCTTACATTCCACATCAGTTCCCCATCCAGACCTAGTGATCAGTGTCTCACTTACAGGCCACCACCCCACTGTGCTGGGCACTGCCTCGACACTCTAGAGACACCACTATAAAGCAGACAAGGATTATTATGCCCCTTTTACAGAGGGTGAAACTAAGGCACAGCAAGATTAAATGACTCGTCCTAGACCCAACAGTCTGTGGCACAGCCCAGAACCAGATTCTGGTCCTGAGTCTTAGGCAAACACAAGACCATTTGACTTAGCTGTAAGTTCCTTCCCTTCTTCCTACCAACCAGTGTTCCCTCTAATCTTTCCTGTCCATGTGCTGGTGGGCACCACCAATAGAAAGACAAAACCCAGCTGTGGGTGCTCTGCTAGTCAGCTGGGTGGCACTGGACTCTCTCCTGCGTGGCATCAGGGAATACTGCTACCAAGCCATTTGTTTGAGGGATAGGGATCCCAGAAGGTTAGCTCCTGTGGCCAGCCAACAAGAGACAGGAGTCTGGCAAGTGGAGAGACCATAGGCCAGAGCAGAGTCCCTGACGGGTGCAGCCCCAGTGGAAAGGGTGCCAGGCTGTTAGAGCAGACTTTGCTCTTTAAAGCTCACCAGAGATTTCCTGATTATGACCCAAGGGCTCTTAAGCATTGTCTGCACCAGTTTAAGGCCAGAATGGTTTTGTTGAAATCCCCCATCTGTCTGCCTGGTTCCATCTGCTGTCCCCTGCCTAGTACTTTCCTCAGATTCTCTTTGAGGCGGCCTTCTTTTTGCTGTTTGTACAGTGCCTGACACAATGGGACCTTTGTCATGTTACCTCGTAATTCCATTCCAAGCAAGTCCTACTCTGGTTTTAAGTCAGGTTAATAGTCAGTGCTCCTTCCAATACAGGTACCAGGGCTGCCAAACTGTCCGTTCAAAGGGAGGAGTTTCAACTCTGAGCCTCTTAGGTTTGGGTGGGTGCTGAGCTTTGGCAAAAGACACACTCAGACATGTCTAAGTCTGAGCCAATGCCAGGCCTATGCCCCCAAGCACAGACAAAGCTCGAAGGATTAGGGGTGTGTGTGTGTGTGTGTGTGTGTGTGTGTGTGTGTGTGTGTGTGTGTGTGTGTGTGTGTGTGTGTGTGTGTGTGTGTGTATTGGGGGGAGGGGAGAGTGGCATTTCCACTTCCACACCAGAGGGAAGTGTTCCATGTAACATGCATGTACTTTCTAGGAGACTGGATTAGCTTACTAACCACTATTTAACATCCCTAATCGAGTAGTCGACAGAATCAACTACTCGATTAGTCGAGAATGGGGTTCACTGTGGCTCTGCTTTTTAAATGTAGTAAGAGCCGCTAGGGAACGAACTAGGTCCCCAACGTTGGCATCTGCCTCCCTGCGGAAAAAGCCAGCTGGAGGAGGGGAAACCAGCTCTCTCAGCACTGGCTCCTGCCCCCCCCCCCCCCCCCGCTGCCTCTGATACAGAGGCAGCTGGGGGGGGGAAGCAACTAGTAGAGTAGTGACTCGACTACCCAATAACCCTAGGCTTATCAGGTAATCAACTACTCCAGCATTTTTCAAACTGTGGGACCTGACCCCCCCGGGGGGTCACGAGCAACTCGGGGGGGATGTCACGGTATCACAAGTTTGAGATCCCCTGAACTACTCGACTAGTCACTTATATCCCTAGACTGGGTCAGGGTAGCTTTTACCAGGCAAAGTGATGTCACGCAGCAGAGGGGGTTTGGATTAAGGGGACATTCTCATAACAAATCAGAAACAGCTTTTCACACAGATGCTCTATAAATTTACAAGAAAGGGGGATGTGCCAGCCATAGATTACATTACATAACAGACTAGAGTAGGTTCCTCATGCAGGGAAGCCTTCCTCAAGGAGCAAACAGCTGCATATACTCTCAAACCCCGGGAATGGGGCTAGAGCTCCTAGAATAGGGAATAGTGGGGGACAATCCCACATAAGCCCTTAAGAGCAAGGAATTTCAGTCAGATGGAGGACCAACACTCGCCCCTCCCTGCACTGGTGAGATTCTGCAGACAGGTTTCCCAGCACAGCATGGTGCGTCCTATTTGGGAAAAAATCCTGTGGGGCACCCCTGTACCCCCCCAAAAAACCCTGCTGAGTAAGGCAGGCTATGTAGGTGGTGGTGCTGTGTGCGCACGCATCCCCCCCCTCCCCTCCTCTCCCACAACCTGGATGATGGCCTCAAAGAGGATGAACTTAAAAAACAACAAATGGTCTGCTACCCCCTGAAGCTTTAAAGAGGACAGGGAGTCCAACAGCTGTCAAAGCTCCTGTCCCCTTGGCTCAGCAGGGCTGTGCTCAGACTCTGCAGACAGCTAATTTTCAAACTGTAAAGCCAGTGAGACATGCCAATTTTTTAGCCTCAAAGACAGTGGAGAGATTTGGCTGCCACCACTCCACAGCTCTGATACCCCCTGAAGTGAAGAGGCTCACAGTTTAGGCCATAGAGGGCTTTGCAAGGTACGCTTGCATGACAATGTCGCTCTGGGATTTGACATCTCACATTCACATTATCCCAACACCCCCCAGAAAGATTCTCTTCGAACCCTGGGCTCCTTTCTTCGAGAAGAGAAACCAGCCTCCCAAGAGATGCCTCAAAAGAGTCTTTTGGATGGGAAATGTTACTGGGGGAGGGCACACAAAGAACTACAAACCAACAGCCACCTTTCAGAGCCACCATGTTAAGTAGTGTCCCGTTCACATGTTTATCAGTGGCAAATATTCAACCCAGGAACATTGGCCCAAATTAGTCTGGACTCCATTAATCAACAAAAGGCAGATATTTTGCCCCTTGAAGTATCCAGACCAGAAGGATACTCTGGCCACCAAACTAAGCTATGAATAGCCTGCTTTCAGAAATGCTGGGCACACCTGATTCTCCCCCATCAGCAGCACCTCTTCTAATCATTCCATAACTGGCAACAAGCAAGCAGAAGTTTGCAAGCAGAATTCCCCCGGCAGCCAGGTACGAGTCCTGTCCCTACTGGTAAGGGGCACGGTTATACGAGCAGGGTTAATCAGGCTAGCTCAGCTAGGTTATTTCAACACCAAAGAGCTCTCTGCAGCATGCTGAGAAGATCTCCAGATCAGATGTAGAACATGGGGGCATCCTTAAAAGGCACCTGGCTTTCTCCTCATGCCCAGTTCTCCCAAATGGCCACATCTAGCTCCAGACTCTTCGCCTGTGCAGGCATTTACAATGGGGACATTACGATGCGTTTAAATTCACACGGCGCTCTCAGCCTCTGAGGGCCTGACAACAAGGCGACCAGAGTGAACAATCAGGCCAAGAGATGGAGGGTGGGGAAGAGGAGCCTGCCCAAGACAGAGCATCTGGCCACCCTCCCTGGCAGAGGGGCCAACCCAGCAGCCTTTTTAAAACACCCGGCGTGTGTGTGGCAGGGTCCAGGCTCCCTGCACTTCGCAGCCCCGGGACGGTGAGGCAATCAGCTCCCTCCATGTTAGAGCCCGGAAGGGACGTGACCAGGGCCACAGCACGTCAGTGGCAGAGACCCCAGGCGTCCCGGCTCCTGGCCAGGCGTAGGGACCAGCGGGCACGGCCTGGACCCCGCTGCCAGGCGCCCTGGAGTCCGACCCCCGGGGGGGGAATAGCCCCGCCCATGAAGCCCCCCCCCGCCAGAGGGGAGACCCCCTCCCCAGCGCGCGGGGGGAGGGGGCCCGAACTCACCGTGCGGCAGCGCCTCCCCGCACTCGAACTGCACCTGGAAGCGGAGCGGGCGGCCGAACGGGCTCGGGTTCTCCAGCACCGACACGCCCAGCACGGACACGCGGGACATGCCGCCGGCGGGAGCGGGACCCGAACCCGCCGCGCGCCACAAAAGCCGCCGCCCCGCGCCGCCCGCGCCGGCCCTTGTCCCTGCCGCGCGCGCCGCCGGCCAATCAGCGCGCGCCGCCCGCCGGCCTGCGCCAATCCTCGCCTGCGCCTTGCTACGCCCCCGCCAATCCTCGCACTTCGCGCCGGGAACCAATCCCCCACCCGGCCCGCCCACTTCCTGCCAGTCGCCACGCCCTTCCCCACATACGCCAATCGGCTTTCCCCGCTCCTGCCCTGGCGGGAGCCGGATGCAGCCAATCCGCACCCGACCCACTTTCCTCCCCACCAATCAGCGTGGGCGACAGTTTTTGGGACAAAGACGGCCACTCACTAGCCGGGAGGAGGGGGGAGACGCTGGGTAATCAGAGGAGGAGCCTGGATTGGTAGGACTGTAGGGGGCGGGGCCTGGACTCTACAGGGCCATGCAGGAGCGGGCGTTACTTTCCTGCGCCGGTGGGTGGGATCCACGAGAGGGGCTCAACAGGGGGCGCTGTGGGGCAGGGAGCAGGGCGGGGGTTCAGCAGGGGGTGCTGTGGGGCAGGGAGCAGGGCGGGGGTTCAGCAGGGGGCGCTGTGGGGCAGGGAGCAGGGCGGGGGTTCAGCAGGGGGCGCTGTGGGGCAGGGAGCAGGACGGGAGCTCAGCAGGGGGCGCTGTGGGGCAGGGAGCAGGGCGGGGGTTCAGCAGGGGGCGCTGTGGGGCAGGGAGCAGGGCGGGGCTCAGCAGGGGGTGCTATAGGGCAGGGAGAAGGGCGGGGGTTCAGCAGGGGGCGCTGTGGAGAAGGGAGCAGGGCGGGGCTCAGCAGGGGGCGCTGTGGGGCAGGGAGAAGGGCGGGGGCTCAGCAGGGGGTGCTGTGGGGCAGGGAGCAGGGCAGGGGCTCAGCAGGGAGCACTGTAGGGCAGGGAGCAGGGCTGGGGCTCAACAGGGGGCGCTGTGGGCAGGGAGCAGGGCAGGGGCTCAGCAGGGGGCGCTGTGGGCAGGGCAGGGGCTCAACAGGGGGCGCTGTGGGGCAGGGAGCAGGGTGGGAGCTCAGCAGGGGGTGTTGTAGGGCAGGGAGCAGGGCGGGGCTCAGCAGGGGGTGCTGTGGGGCAGGGAGAAGGGCGGGGGCTCAGCAGGGGGCGCTGTGGGGCAGGGAGCAGGGCGGGGGCTCAGCAGGGGGTGCTGTAGGGCAGGGGGCAGAGTAGGGGCGCAGCAAGAGGTACTGTTCCTGACGGGTCGGTGCTGGCCCCAGTGTGGTGCTAGACAGAGTTGTGGTGCAGGGATTGGGGAGAGTAGAGAGCAGAGTGCCCCCTCCTGACTCACAGCATTTACCCCCCACTTCAGTCTGCCTCCCTCAATTGCCCCTCCTGCAGATTGGGCTGGATTCCCTGCTCGCCTGGTCTGCTGTGTTGCTGCTAAGCCCAGTCCCATATGTCGCTACCGCTGTGCAGGCTGCTACACGTCTGCTGTGCCTCTCCCCAGACATAGCTGCATTTCAGCACTGGGTGAGCTATCCTGCACAGAGTTGCTGTGTGACTGAAGAGGGAAGCATGGAGTGGGTGAGGGGATGGGAGAGGGGTGTGGATGCAGGAATGAAGTGGGGGAGAAGGAGAGATGGGGTGGGAGATGGAGAGAGGGGTATAGATGGGGGCAGATTGTCTGGTAGCAGTGTGCAGGCTCTCCAACCTAGACCAGGCCAAACTCCCGCGCCCTTCCCTGAGGAGGCCACTATCCAAACCAGATGGAACAAGGGGAGGGGCTCATCATACCACTGACAGGCAGGCGCCCGGCAGCCATGCGAGACAAGGGGGTGGGCTCAGCGTGTCTCCCCGCACCGAGCTGTCGGAGTGAGCAGCCCCGGAGCAGCCGCGATCGATTGGATCCATCACCAGGCTCCCTCCCCAGCTCCCCTTTGGCCCCGGCCGGCTGGGGGAGCCGGAGTTGCAGCCAGGGATCCTCCGTGCACCTGACAGCTTGTCAGCCCTGCCAGTTCGTCTCGTTCTGCTGAAAGCAGGAGCTCCCAGCCCTGGGCCTGGCGCGCTCCCCACCCCCATGCCCCAGATGCCTGGCATGGCAGGTTGGATGCAGAAGGGAGAGCTCAGATACACTGTGATGGCACTTTTTGTTTTTGGAGGAGCAGAGCTGGGTGGGAGGAGCCCTGAATGGGCCAACAGGGCTGTGATCAAGAGTGAGGGGCACCGGCAGAGCTGGGGGGAGCCCAGGGCTCCCACCATTCACTCTCACTGCACTCACCCCGCCCCTTCCCGACATCCCCCCACCAGTGACATGGCCGCCGGTGCCATTCCCCCCATGGCTGGCAGGTGGCGCCTTCGCCTCACCATCCAGCTGAGAGCCCAGTGGGGCAGGCGCCAGCAGGGTCCAGGTGTGGGGCAGTGAGTGGAGGTAGGGGAGGCAAAGTGGAAGCGGAGAGCCATTGCCAGGGGCGAGGGGGGTGGGACATTCATCCCCAGAGCTGGGAGAGGGGAATCACTGACATTTCACACCCCCGTCTCCCCTCCTCCATCCACCTCCACATGTGGCACACTGTACCCCTGTGTCCCCCCACAGCCCTACCCCTGCCCACCCGCTCTAGCACCCCCCCACTGCCTCATCCTCCCTCCTCCATCCACCTCCACATGTGGCACACTGTACCCCTGTGTCCCCCCACAGCTCTACCCCTGCCCACCCGCTCTAGCACCCCCCCACTGCCTCATCCTCCCTCCTCCATCCACCTCCACATGTGGCACACTGTACCCCTGTGTCCCCCCACAGCTCTACCCCTGCCCACCCGCTCTAGCACCCCCCCACTGCCTCATCCTCCCTCCTCCATCCACCTCCACATGTGGCACACTGTACCCCTGTGTCCCCCCACAGCCCTACCCCTGCCCACCCGCTCTAGCACCCCTCACTGTCTCATCCTCCCTCCTCCATCCACCTCCACATGTGGCACACTCTGCATCCCTGTGTCCCCCCACACCTGCCCTCCCACTCCATCACCCCCACTCCCCATCCTCCCTCCATCCACCTCTGCGCCCAAATCCCCCACTCAACCCACACTCATCACCCCCAGACCCATCCCTCCCTCTTTTGCCTCCCCACTCAGCCATCCCTCCCTCCTTCCTCCATCCACCTCCACACATGACAAGCCCCCCCCCCCCCCGCCCACTCTTCCCCCCTCGCTTTCAGCATTCCCCCAAGTACCGGTCTCCCACACTTGACGCTGCCCATCCCTCTGCTCTCTGGCTCGGTCTGTGGGTTTCTCTAGTTCCTGCCAGGTTATCAGGGGGTTCTGAGGCGGGTCCCTGGCCTGGGATCTGATGGGGGCAGCGATTGCTGACGTGTCAGGGCATGGCCGGGCTGATTGGGACCCTGGGACAGAAGGTCCATCTATGACTAGGCTGATACATAGGGCACTGCTAGCAGGGACATGGGGCAGCACAGACGGGGAGCCCATTGACCCCCAAGGGTCAGGCTGTGACCTGCAGCCTCTAGGGAGAAGCCCCTTTGAATTCGTCACAGTCCAGGCCCAACGTGAACTCTGCCACCAGCAGGGATGTGAACAGGCAACTGGTGTTGGGGAGTAGCCCCCCACCAACGGCCTGCTGCAGCCCGCTGCTCCCCTCCCACCAGCTCTGCCAGTGCTGGTCGGTCCCGACCCACAGCCGCCTGCTTCCCTCCCCCCAGCTCTTCCAGTGCCCCTCAGTCCTGACCCACAGCCCCCTGCTTCCCTCCCCCCAGCTCTTCCAGTGCCCCTCAGTCCTGACCCACAACCCCCTGCTCCCCTCCCCCCAGCTCTTCCAGTGCCCCTCAGTCCTGACCCACAGCCCCCTGCTCCCCTCCCCCCAGCTCTTCCAGTGCCCCTCAGTCCTGACCCACAGCCCCCTGCTCCCCTCCCCCCAGCTCTTCCAGTGCCCCTCAGTCCTGACCCACAACCCCCTGCTCCCCTCCCCCCAGCTCTTCCAGTGCCCCTCAGTCCTGACCCACAGCCCCCTGCTTCCCTCCCCCCAGCTCTTCCAGTGCCCCTCAGTCCTGACCCACAACCCCCTTTGTTCCTCCCAGCAGTGCCCCAGGCCATGACAGAGAGCGGGCAGGTTTGGGGGGCACAAGGGATGCTCAGCAGGAGGTGGCTTCATGATAATTACCATGTAACTGTGTCTAATGAAGACAAGGCCGTTAATTGCAGGTAGTGGAGTCTGGGAGGCTGCGGCTGCTTGTTCCCTCCTCCCCCCGGAGACAACACATGCCAGCCCCTTCAGGGCCAACAGCCCTTGGAGCCAGAGCCAGACCCCCACCCCCCTACACACACACTGATCCCAAAAGCCCAGTGGGACCCGGAGCCATTTCGCTGGGCTCTGGCTTCATGGCCTCACTCCCAGCCAATATCCAGGGCACATTTACAAGGGTACTTTCCAGAGCCCCTAACACAGCCCTGCCCTGGGCTCCCCACCCCCGGCTCTGCCAGTGCTACTCAGAGAATTAGCCTCCCTCCCCTGAGCTCCAGGCCCCAGGGGCTGGTCCCCACAGGTCCCCCCTGCTTCCCCGCCAGCCTCCTATGTCCAGCCCCAGCTGCTCCAGCCCAGTGTGCGGGAAGTAGCCGCAGGACTGCCCGGCAGGGAAGGAGCCAGCATGTCTGGCATTGATCAGCTTGGAGTTTGTCCACATGGGAAGCTATTAAATCCTAGGTCATTTCCCTGGCTGTTTGGAGCACAGTGGAATGGGTGAGAGTGGGGGGCGCTGGGTGGCGTGTCAAGGGGCTGGCCCAGTGTCCCAGAGCCTGGAGCCCTGGAGTACAGAGTCTGGAACATGCCTCCCCGCAGGAAGTGGGAAAGAAAGAGGCGAAGGAGACAAATGAAAACAGAAGGAAACAATCCCCCTCTCCTGGAGAGGTGGGCCCCGGCTCTGTCTCTGAGCCCTGTCCACAGTGAGCGCGGCTCCCCTCCACGCAGAGACACTGCGGGCTGCCAGTGCTGGTCCCTTGCTCTAGGACACTTACACTTCTTGGACCAGTGATCCAGACGCTGCAGCATTTAGGGAACCTGCTCTAGAGCCCAGTGACCTTTTTGACTCTTGTTCTAGCACCAGAGACCATGTGACTCTGATCTAGACTATGGGGGGGGGGGGAGGTCCCAAAACTCTAGAATCTAGATCACATCACTGCTTTGGCATTGTGGCTTCCCACATCAGCTTAGTGTGGCTCTAGAACACACGGCGCCATTCTGGAGCCCAATCTAGAACGTGGCAGCTGGTGGGTCATGTTTATATTGGGATGCAATTGGGGCTCACACGACACGGGCGATGGCAAAGGCAGCGTGTGACTCAGAAACCACCAGTTCTAGTCCTGAGCCTACCAGAGCCTGTGGCTGACCCGGTGTCACTCCATAGCCCACTTATGACTATGTCTGAGACAGTCAAACAAGGGAGTTTCCAATAAGAGACTCTCACCAGGGAAAGGCACCCAAGGCTGGCGTGGAAATGGAAACTTGGCTTAATACTTACAGCTCAGATGCAGTCGCTGGTTTCTCTTTATTTTAACACTACGATTTGAAGGATTTTTAATGGGGTGTTTGCTGAAGTCCCTGGATACCAGCCCCCAACCTTATTTCATGTGTGATAGAGACTCGGTTATGTGGGTCCCTATATTCCAGTTAAATTAATACAGAGCTCTGACTAGACCAGCAGGCCAAGCAGCCTAGGTAGACTGTAGAGTGGGGCTACTCAATTTTGGAAGCCCCGGGGGCCACAATGATACTCACAGCACATGCCGAGGGCTGCAACTTCAGTGTGGTTGCATAGACATGCAAATATATATACAAATATATGCAAATAGCCTCTTTCACACCGAAGGGCATGAATACAAAGATTATTTGTATAATAATCCAAATGTGGCCAGTGTGAGTTAGTCGGCACCTTTCAGGCTCTGCCCACAAGGCAAGCAGTTAGCACTTCCCACAATGCCCCAGCGCTCCCAGCATCTCCTCCCTGGGGGCTAGAAACGTTGATATCCTGCACCCATCTGTTCCAGCCAGCCCGTCCGCTTGCGTCTTTCAGTGCTCACCCTGCCTGGGAGATGCCTCCCCCTTGTGCAGCGTGTTCCCAGTGGTGGCCATGTTCAAAGGATCCCACCCGTGGGATGCAAACAAACAGGCCGTGAGCCTCATGCAGTCCATGGGCCGTGTGTTGAATAGCCCTGCTGTAGAGTTTCTGGAAGCTAATCTAGAACACAATAGGGTTTGGAGCAAATGCTCATGAATACCAGCATCTAGCAGAGCATGCCTTTTTATGCCTTTGCTCTAGAAAGCCATATTACTATGGGCTGTGACTCTAGACTACCGGAGCATTTGGAGCAGGACTCCAGACCCACCACACAATTTGAGCCCTGTATCTCAAACACTGCAGTGCTTTGGTGCATCTGCTTTGGACCACTCCTGTGTTTCTGGACACAAGTACATAAGAACATAAGAACAGCCGTACTGGGTCAGACCAAAGGTCCATCTAGTCCAGTATCCTGTCTGCCGACAGTGGCCAATACCAAATGCCCCAGAGAGGGTGGACCGAAAATGATGATCAAGTGATTTGTCTCCTGCCATCCCTCTCCAGCCTCTGACAGAGGACAAGGACACCATTTTATCCCCCAGCTAATAGCCTTTTATGGACCTAACCTCCATGAAATTATCTAGCTTCTCTTTAAACTCTGTTATAGTCCTAGCCTTCACAGCCTCCTCTGGCAAGGAGTTCCACAGGTTGACTACACGCTGTGTGAAGAAGAACTTTCTTTTATTAGTTTTAAACCTGCTACCAATTAATTTCATTTGGTGTCCTCTAGTTCTTCTATTTAGGGAACTAATAAATAACTTTTCTTTATCGGCCCTCTCCACACCACTCATGATTTTATATACCTCTATCATATCCCCCTTCAGTCTCCTCTTTTCTAAACTGAAAAGTCCCAGTCTCTTTAACCTCTCTTCATATGGGACCCGTTCCAAACCCCTAATCATTTTAGTTGCCCTTTTCTGAACCCTTTCCAAGGCCAAAATATCTTTTTTGAGGTGAGGAGACCACATCTGTACACAGTATTCAAGATGTGGGCGTACCATAGTTTTATACAGGGGCAGTAAGATATTCTGGGTCTTATTTTCTATCCCTTTCTTAATAATTCCTAGCATCCTATTTGCCTTTTTGACCGCCGCAGCACACTGTGTGGAAGTTTTCAGAGAACTGTCCACGATAACTCCAAGATCTCTTTCCTGATTTGTCGTAGCCAAATTAGCCCCCATCATACTGTACGTAGAGTTGGGGTTATTTTTCCCGATGTGCATTACTTTACACTTATCCACATTAAATTTCATTTGCCATTTTGTTGCCCAATCGCTCAGTTTGGTGAGATCTTCTTGGAGTCCCTCACAGTCTGCTTGTGACTTGACTATCCTAAACAGTTTGGTATCATCTGCAAACTTTACTACCTCCCTGCTTACCCCTTTCTCCAGATCATTTATGAATAAGTTGAACAGTAACTCAAGAATGTTCCAGCCCTTTGAGGGGTTATTCTAAAATGCCTCCATGTGAGGGACCATGGTTCTAGAACTGTGGTATCCAATCAGTTCTGAAGCAGGAGCCTTTATGGTGGCTACTGCTATAGCAAACTAGCCACATTCAATTGGCCAAATAGCCACCTATGGCTAGTGGCTAGCGTGTTGGACACCATGGTTCTAGAACCTTACTGTATTTGGACCAGGAGTCCAGAACACAGCAGTGCTTTGGGAGGGTGGCTCCAAAACACCCCATTCTGAAGTCCTGCCTTCTGGGGGCCCGTTTCTAGAGCTCTGCAGTGTCTGGGCCCATCATTTTAGAACACAGCAGTCCCCCTCTCTCCATGGCTCTAGAATGCCCCCCATAACTGGGCTCACAGCTCTAGAATGCTGCCCATCCTTGTTCACATGAGCTTCCTGCTCTCTTGTCTAGTCCTACAACCTGTTCCCACCCGGATACTTTTCTACGAGATCTGCTCTGGGAATTATCTGGGGGACGTTCTACAGCCTGAGGTCTTGGGGAGGTCACAGCGGATGGCCCCTGCAGCCTCTTGGAAACTGGAGCTGTAGTTTGTCTTGCTCTCACCATGCTGGGCTGTTTAGCGCCCATCTCTCCCCGCCCAGTCCGACCCACAAGGCTCTTTGTTTGCATCCCGCAAGCCCTGAATCTCTATTCACAGCAGCCTGGCCTGGTGAATTAGGCTCTTAATACCGATTACACAACTCCAGTTTGCTTTAAAGTGCCATAAATTGCTCCGAGGGCAAGTCTGGGGGACGCAGGCAGCCAGGGCTCTCGGAAGCAGGCGCATTGTGTGTGGGGGTGGGGGAGGGATGGCTCCATTTGGAGGAGAGAACTAACCACAACTTCTGACAGCTGAAGTGGTAGAGACGGGAGGGTGAATGGGGAGGGCTGCTGGCCCTTTAACACAAGGGGGAAAATCCATTTCCCACAGATGTTAGTAAAATTCTGGGCTTGATTTTTGGTGCCAGGCTACTGACATGCCTGGGAATTGGCAGGGATAGGGGTTTCCCCGGCCGTGATGTGTCTATGCTCCTGCTCCAAATCACTCCTGGGCTGCAGGAGTTTGGGACAGGAAGTGAAGGAAGAGCCTGTATCCTGTCCAAATATCTGAATGGAGTCATTCTGGATCAAGCCCCAGCCAGAGGTGATGTGGTCCGGTAGGTAGCACGAGGGGTAGGAATTCTAATCCCAGGTCTATGTCTGGGCCTAGCCTGGACAAACCAACTCCTTTGTCCGGGCCTCAGTTTCCCCACTGAAACAGTAGGTTGTAAGGCCATCTCTCACTCTGCTTCTCTGCTGACAATGGGGCTCTGATCCAATCAGTGACTCGCACAATGGGGCCTTCGTCTGGGGCTTTGTGTGCAGCACTGGGGCAAGGAAGCCCTGCTTTCAGCTAGGGTGAGGTAGGCAAAAGGGCCTCCACGGGCCGGAGCTGGCCCGCCAAGCGAGTTGATCCAGCCCACGGAGGCTTGGCAGGGGCAGGGGCAGGGAAGTGCATAAAGTCTCCCCACCCTGCAAAGGGCTCAGCACTTAAAGTCAGCCACCAGCGGCTGCTCAGCTGCTCGTTGACTCTTAGCCTGGCACTCCCTTGCAGGGCGGGAGCAGGGAGCAAGAGATTTCACGTGCTCCCCCTCCTCCGGCCCTGAGTGTCCTGGGGGCAGCAGGGGAGAGCAGGCAGAGTCTCCTCCCATGGCCAGGGACATGGGTACCTAGATGGAACCGGCAGCTGTTCAGAACAGCTGGCTGTTTTCTCTGGGGGGTGGGCAGAGACTTTGCGCACTCCCCCACCCCCAGACCAATCAGGGGAAGCACAGAAGAGTCCTGGCCCTGCCTCTTCCAGGGCGGCCCGGAGCCACTTCAAAAATTTTGGAAGTGGCCCCTGGTCAAAAATTATTGCCCACCCCTGGGGTAGGGCCTCTGGGGTCTGGTGTGTTTTTAATGACTCACAGTTGGGGAACGAGCAAGGAGAATTATTCCGAAGACGGTCGGGGATCATGACTGGCTTTCTTTGCACTAGCTCACCCATCAGATATGGGCTGGAGGCAGGGATGGCTGGGCACATTCTCTGGCCTTGTGCTGTACAGCAGGTCCACCTGTAGGGCCTGAACAACTAGGAGTCTAGGAATGTTACAAACAGAAAGGGGAGGGAAATTCCCCCAGTACGTTATTTTTGACCCGGTTGTAGCAAGAACCATGGTGTTCACTTCCCACTGCCCCCCCGTCCCTGGCCCCCCATTCCTGTGAGCAAGGTGTCAGTTTTATGGTCATCCTTCTAAAAGGCAGCACCACGTTAGGGCATGGTGGTCCCGGCTGGCTGCGAGGGGGGAGCGCCCCCGCGGAGCAGCCCTCTCCCTGCCTGCAGCACAGCGCCCCCTAGCACAGCACTGGGGTATTAGGCTCAGCACCAACTGCAAGGGGAGAGTGCCCCTACTGAGCCTCCGCCCTGCTCCCCATAGCACAGCGCCCCCTAGTGCCACGCTGGGGCATCAGGGTCTGCACTAACTGACAGGGGAGAGCGCCCCCTGCTGAGCCCTCATCTCGCTCCCCTTGTACATCATCCTCCCCATTCTTTTCTCGGTTGATGCCTCCCTTGTGGCTGGGCATCCCCCATGAACCGCTCTGCTTGTTTGGTTCCCTTCCTCCACCCTCGCGCCGTCTCATTTTCCCTCTATTTATTCTTCTTCTTCTTCTCCCCCTCGAGAGAAAAAACATTGCTCTCAGCACGAGAAAAAATAAATAGCAGCGAGCAGCGTCTGAGACGGATGCAGGGAGCGGGGCGGCTGCAGAACATCCAGTGGAAGAGCTTAATGATATGATGCTTCCTCGCTAATGAACTTCTTGTGTTCACATGCAGCCTGCTGTTCTAGTTCCCTCTCCAGCCCTCCCCCTGCTCCCCCCCCCAGCAAACAACTAGCCCCACAGCTCTGCCTGGTGGCGATGAGGCTGCCTAGAAATTTGCCTTTGGCTCCCAGCTCTACCACCGACAGTGTGTGTCTCTTGGGGCATGTCACTGCCTCCCTCTGTGCCTCAGTTTCCCCTGCTATAGGATGGGGTTTAGGAGCCTTCCTGTGTCTGCTTAGCTCTTTGAGGCCCAACCTGTCTCTCACCATAGCCAGGTCCGCATTAGACCCTCCTGAGCTGTTGTTTTCTCTTTCATAGCCACTTCCAGCTTCTGCAGGGCAGGGTCATCTGGGGCCATAGCTGCTCTTTAACCCCTTCAGTGCTAGTTGCTGTTCAGTCACCCCAACACACTCCCCTACTGGAGATGCAGAAAGTTCTTGTCCTGGGCTAGCAGAGACCCCAGCAGGGCCCAGAGACCCAAACCTGGTTCTGAATCAAGCAGAGCAAAGAGCAGCCCCTAGCAGAGTGCTGATCTGCGGGGGGAGGGGTGGAGGGTGTCTTCTCTGCTTTTGGGTAAGTTCCCAATGATTCCAAACCTGCAGGCCCTGTTTTCCAAGATGGGATTCTTGTTTTTCAGCCAGCCCCAGCTCTGATCCTGTCAGGATCTGTGCAGCGCCTGGCATGATGGGGCACTGATCTCTGTCGGGGTCTGTGCAGCGCCCAGCACAGCGGGGCCCTGATCTCGGTTGGGGTCTGGGCAGCGCCCGGCACAACGGGACCCTGATCTCTGTCGGGGTCTGGGCAGCACCCGGCACAGTGGGGCCCTGATCTCGGTTGGGGTCTGGGCAGGACCCAGCACAACGGGGCCCTGATCTCCATCAGGTCCTCTAGCTGTTACTGTAATACAGTGAATGGAATGATGCTCCCTCTTATTCACAGACGCCCCCGTCCCAGGGGAGCCAATCAGCTGTTTGCTCTGCACCTGTTGGAGTCACGGCTGGCAGCGCAAAGCGAGTGCAAACTGCTCTGAAATCAGTCTGATTAGAGCTGACACCTATTGTGCAGTGGTGTAAATGACGACATAAGAGGTAGTAATGCGAAGAGCCAGGACTGGACCCTCCCAGAAACGAAAATGCTGCATACTGGGCTAACACACACACACTCTGCATGCTGGGCTAACACACACACACTCTGCATGCTGGGCTAACACACACACACACACTCACACACACACTCTGCATGCTGGGCTAACACACACACACGACACATGCTGCATACTGAGCTAACACACACGCATGCACACACCACATGCACGCTGCATGCTGGGCTAACACACACACGACACATACGCTGCATGCTGGGCTAACACATACACACACCACACACATGCTGCATGCTGGGCTAACACACACTGCACACACACACCTGTACACATGTGCTGGGCTAACACACACACAGAGCTGCACACACACACGGTGTGTACTGGGCTATCACACACACACACACACACACACACACTGCTGGTCTCTCTCTCACACACACACACCTGCACACACACTGTATGCTGGGCTCTCGCACACACTTGTAAACACATGATTTGTGCTGGGCTCACACACACACACACACACACACACACACACACACACACACACTGTGCTGGTCTCACACACACACAGCTTTGCATACCCAGCGGGTTCAGTGCACCTTACCCAGGTGTATTCCGGGCCCGTCTGACCCTGCGCCTCATTCCCCACAGAGCCCCGCCCCCAGCAGTGCCCGTCGGGGGGGGGGAAGGGGGCTGAGGGGGGGGAGTGCTGGCACAGGGCCCATGAATAGCTGATGCCGCTCTCATTGTTTCGCAGCTGAGGTGGAATTTGTCAAAGCTGCAATTTTAATATGAAAATAATAACCTGCAACGCGGCTAATTAATCCCTAATTAGGGGACGAGGCTGTGGGCTGCTTCTCGCTTTGCAGCAGGGCTCTGGCTTGGGGGGAGCTGTGAACGTCCCCCTCCCCCATCAGCCGGGATTTCGGCTGCCACAGAGTGGCCCTGCAGTGGAGCTGGGATGTCCTATCTTACTGGGCAGCACCAGGCACTGACTCCCAAATCACCCTCCCTCGCCACAGCCCCTAGGTTAGGGCCAAGTTCAGGGATCCGGAGACGGGGGGCAGGTTTAGGCTGAGGACGGGATGGGACCCAGGAGTCCTGGCGAAGGTTTCTAGGGTTTGACCTGCCTTGTTAGCTGCAGCCTGAGGTGAGTTCCCTGTGGGCCGGTCACGGAAGTGCTGGCAGTGTTACCTCGCCAAGCGAGGCCGGCCATGTGGCCCCCCAGCCCCAGCTGCTCCTGCCCCTGGCTCTGTGCTCACTTTTGGGCAGCAAGGGGGCTACTGGGGGTACCTCCCAGGGTCTCTGGCACACAGTGAACTAGACCCCCCTTCCCAGATGCAGGCAGGGATTTTGGGAGGGCCCTGGAGGAGCAGCATGTCTGGGGCCAGGTTGCAGAACAGTTGGTGGGTTGAGGGACCCACAGGTTGACTCATGCTTGAGCTGTGTGTGTGAATGGGACCTGAGCTCAGGACAACACCCGAGGTAATGCCACAATCGTTTCCCCAAACCACTGAGCATCCTCTCCAAGCACAGAGTGAATTTTCTGAGCCTTTGCAAGCAAATCGGCTAATTAGTTTATGAGCAAAAATTAATTCAATATGAGTCCTGTAGGAAATCTAACACCATTGGTTTTGCTCCAAATTATCTGCATAACAGAATGACTCAGACAAGTGTAACTTTTCATGGCGCTAAAGCTCACAGACAGCTTGGGCAGCCAGAGAGAGCATTTTGGAACAAAATGTCACAGCGAATTAAGGCACCCGAACAACCTTAACTGTGCCCTGACAACCTTAACTACCTTAAATATACTTTGACAGCCTTGCCTGTGTCCTGACAACATAGGTGATGCATAGGAAGTGGGGCTGCGGGGTCAAGTGCTCCCCCTTATTGCTGTTCTGCCTGCTGGTGTGGAGATGGAGAAAGGCTCCGTCCTTCTCCCACTGTGCCTGACTCCTGGCATGTTCAGCCTCTGTCCCTGGCATCTGGCCCTGGGCAATTGAGCCACTTCTTATGCTGGCTGAGAGTGGCCGCTCTGGGTCACTGCTCTTGCTACGAGAACCCCAGCTGGGGAGGCGGCAGCAGCTACCCACCACCTCTGTCTGCCTGGGCCTGGCTGCCCGGGACAGGAGCTGAGCAAGCTGGTGCTCCCCCTTCTTCCCTGACACATTTCCGCTGGCTTAGCCCCTGTCTGGGTGGGGAGCAGGGGTGGGGGAAGACATCCCCATCTCTCCAGCTGGGCACTGAATGAGCCATAAACACGCTGCGGGGAGGTGCAGTGGAAGAAGGACAGATCCTCCCTCCTCTGTAGGTAACTTTGGTGAGGAGGGGAGAGCACTGCACCCTAAGCTAGGCTCAGGGAGGGGGCTCTCTGTGGAAGGTCCCGGGAGCGGGTTACCTGGTCCCTGGAGGTGGGACCATTGTCCGTGCCCTATGCCTTCCTTGCTGAGGTGTCTCCGAGCTCTGGGGAGACACTAGGGCTGAGAGTCTCCCCAGCGCCGGAGCTGGCTCCAGCTGTGTTCAGAGGCAAGTGCTCCCTATTCCTTTGTCTCTAGGCCCCCAGGAGCTCACGGGATTGACTGCTCTGGCCCAGTGAGGTGGCGCTGGAAGTTCTTTCTGGAGGCAACATTGTCATGTGTCCCCTGTTTTATACTGTACTTCCCCAGTATCAGGACGCATGAGATGTCTATGCTGACAACCTTAACCACCTTATATGTATTCTGACAACCTTAACTTTACCCTGACAACCTTAACCACCTTAAATGAACTCTGACAATCTTAACTTTACCCTGACAACCTTAACCACCTTAAATGAACTCTGACTATCTTAACTTTGCCCTGACAACCTTGACTGCCTTAAGAGAACTCTGACAACCTTAACTTTGCCCTGATAATCTTAACCGCCTTACATGTACTCTGACAACCTTAACTTTGTCCTGACAACCTTAACCACTTTATATGTACAACCTTAACTATGCCCTGACATCCTTAACCACCTTACATGTACTCTGACAACCTTAACTTTGTCCTGACAACCTTAACCACCTTATATGTACTCTGACAACCTTAACTTTGCCCTGACAACCTTAACCACCTTATATGTACTCTGACAACCTTAACTATGCCCTGATAATCTTAACTACCTCAAATGTACTCTGATAACCCTATCTGTGCCCCCAACAAATCTTAAATTTGCCCTTCACCAACCTTAGCTATGGAAACATTTGAATGTAGCTTTAAAAGTCACCCCCTGCTACCTTGGGCTCACAACAGGACAGAGTTAAGGTTGGTGAAGGGCAATGTCTGGGTATTGAATGGCACCACTAAGGGGCCGATGGCACATCTTGATCTAGCCTTCCTAGCATATGGCCCTGCCATTGTCCCCAGGATGGTCCAGCATTTGGAGCTGCTCAGCAGCTGGCTGAAGAAGAGCAGGCTGAGGCAGAGCAAAGCAGAAGGGGATGGGCAGAGGAAAGTATTCAGAGGAGTTTGTCCCATGAGGCATTCTCCTTGGACTCAAGCTTCCAGTTAACAAATGGGCAATTCACCCCATAGTCCAGGAACATGCTCTGGCTCCCTGCTGATGAGCTCTCACATCGCAGTGACCACAAGGGGGATGTCTTCTGCCATCGCTGGCTGGCTGCTGGCCTCAGATCCCATCCAGTTACCTCTGCCTTCAGCCACCCCAGAGCCGGAGTTGGTGCACAGGGCCTCCACCCGCCACTCAGCCCTGCCCTGCGAGCAGCTGGGCAGACACCATGCAGCCCTGGCCGTTGCTCCAGCCCTTTAGGGTGGTGGCTGCCCGGCTGCTCCAGTGGCCTGTAGGGTTGCCAGATGGTTTAACTAAAAATACAGACCCCGCCCCTCCCCCCCCCAAAAAAAACACTGGGGAAAAAATTCTGTTGAGAAAAAAAATGGGGGGGAGACCAAAGTTGAGAAGAAAAAGGGGGACCCTGAGAGGGTATGTCTACACTACCCTCCTATTTCGAACTAGGAGGGTAATGTAGGCATACCGCAATTGCAAATGAAGCCCGGGATTTGAATTTCCCGGGCTTCATTTGCATAAGCGGGGCGCCGCCATTTTTAAATCCCCGCTCGTTCGAACCCCGTGCAGCGCGGCTACACGGGGCACGAACTAGGTAGTTCGAACTAGGCTTCCTAGTTCGAACTACCGTTACTCTTCGTGGAATGAGGAGTAACGGTAGTTCGAACTAGGAAGCCTAGTTCGAACTACCTAGTTCGTGCCACGTGTAGCCGCGCTGCATGGGGTTCGAACGAGCGGGGATTTAAAAATGGCGGCGCCCCGCTTATGCAAATGAAGCCCGGGAAATTCAAATCCCGGGCTTCATTTGCAATTGCGGTATGCCTACATTACCCTGCTAGTTCGAACTAGCGGGGTAGTGTAGACATACCCAGAGTTATTAAGCAAAATAAAATAAAATAAAATAAAATAAAAAATAAAACACTATGGCCCCTTTAAGAAAAGCCTGTGAAGCTTTTTGCTGGTGGCCATCTTGTTTTCCTGATCGAGCCAGAAGGCAGCTTCCCTGCGGAACCAAGAAAGCGGGGGCCCTGGTTGCTGAGTGTGTGGAGGGTTGCCAGGTGTCCAGTATTCGGACAGTCTGGTGTTTTCACCTCCTGGCAGGGAAAAAAATCAGAAAATACTGAACATTTTAGGTGTCCGGTGTTTTCTGATTTTTTTTTACTGGACAGGAGGTGGAAATACTGGACTGTCCGGGTCAATACCGGACACCTGGCAACCCTAGTGGCCTGGGCCTGCTCCGGCGGCTGGGGCTGCTCCAGTTGCCAGGGCCGCATGGCGGGGAGGCGAGTGCTGTTCTGGGGGCTGCTCCAGGGGCCAGCTCCAGCCATTCCCCAGGGCAGGGTGGTATCTGACTGCTCCCTGGGGGTATGTCTACACTAGAAAGTTAGTTCGAACTAACGGACGTTAGTTCGAACTAACTTTCCTATGCGCTACACTAGCGCTCCGTTAGTTCGAACTTAATTCGAACTAACGGAGCGCTTAGTTCGAACTAGGTAAACCTCATTTTACGAGGACTAACGCCTAGTTCGAACTAGCTAGTTCGAACTAAGGGCTGTGTAGCCCTTTAGTTCGAACTAGTGGGAGGCTAAGGCTTCCCAGGTTTCCCTGGTGGCCACTCTGGCCAACACCAGGGAAACTCTATTGCCCCCCTCCCGGCCCCGGAGCCCTTAAAGGGCCACGGGCTGGCTACTCACTTTGTGCCAGTTGCAAGGCTGCCAGCACCCGTGCCTGCACAGCCTGCACCTGCCACACAATGAGCCAGCCATCCGAGGGCTCCCAGCCCTCCACTGCTCCCCACGACCAGCCTGGCGGCTCCCAGGAGCCTGCCCGGGGGCGCAAAAGGCGGGCGCCCGCCTGGTCAAGTGCGGAGATCGTGGACCTCATCGAGGTTTGGGGGGAAGCCTCCAATGTCCACGATCTCCGCACTAGCCACCGGAATGCGGCCGTCTATGGACGCATGGCTGCCAGCCTGGCCGCCAGGGGCCACCAGCGCAGCCGGGAGCAGGTGCGCTGCAAGATTAAAGACTTGCGGCAGTCCTACTCCCGGGCCTGCCTGCCAGGGGCTGACCCGGAGGCCTGCCCCCACTTCCACGCCCTGGACCGCCTCCTGGGGGCTCATGCCGTCCCTGCCCCCCGGGACGTGATTGACCCCGGGGCAGAGGGACCGCTCCTGGACACCGAGGAGGAGCAAGAGGGCTCTGAGAGCCAGGAGCCTGCTGCCAGCCTTCCCAGGACCCGGGACCCCCGAGGCACCCCACAGAGCCGCTCGCCTGCATCATCAGAGGCCGGGGAGGCGTCCACCTGTGAGTACCCTCGTGTTCCCCTTATGTGTACGGGGGGCTGGGGCAAGAGGGAGCCCCGGGACCGTGCGCCTGGGCCTTGCCCACCACGGAGCAGCAGCTGGGGATCCTGCAGGGGCCCTGGCCTTGCAGAGGGGAGCTGGGTTTCACACACCTGGGCCCCTGGGGTCATTGACCGCTGGTCTTCTTGCACCACAGCTGCAGCACCGGGGACTGCAGGGCGCACCACACCGCCTGCAGCAGCCGCCCGCGCCCGGGCAAGCAGGACAGCCAGGAACCAGGAGGACTACCAGAGGCGGCATCTCCGGTTCCTGGACCGACAGCTCCGTCTCCAGGACCACTGGGTCCAGGAGGACCTCAGGCTGCGCCAGAGGAGTCTGGAGGCCCTGGAGGAGCAGGGCCGTGCCCTGCGAGGCCACCTCCAGAGCCTGCTAGACCGCTTTCCATTTCCTCCTCCCCCTGCTCCCCCTCTTGCTCCCCCTCTTGCTCCCCCTGCTCCCCCTCTTGCTCCCCCTGCTCCCCCTCTTGCTCCTCCTGCTCCTCCTGCTCCTCCTGCTTCCGCTCCTGCTTCCTCCACACCCCCTGTCCTCTCTGCCCCCCCCTCCACAACCATTCCCCACCGACGCCCCCGGACCCGCAGTGTGGCGAGACGGGAGAGGCACCCAGACTCCCACCCCTGAGCTTTCCTTTCCCTTCCTCCCTTCCCTCCCCTCCCCTTCCAGCTCCCTCGTCCCAGGTTTCCCCCTCCCTTCTCCCACCTTCATTCCTCCCTCCCCCACCCCAGTTCTGTGAAATAAACAGACGTTTTTGTTGGAAAAACAGGTGTCTTTATTTGACAGTAGGTAGGGAGGGGAAAGGGGAAGGGGGGGGTAGGGTGGAAGAAGGCCCCGGTGGGGCATGCAGGGAGAGGTCAGTCCTCCTCCTCCTCCACCTGGAAGCTCTCCCGCAGGGCTTCCCGGATCCGGATGGCCCCCCGCTGGGCTTCCCGGACGGCGGCGGTGCGGGGCTGACCGTAGTGTCCAGCCATGCGGTCAGCCTCAGCCATCCAGGCTGGCAAGAAAGCCTCCCCCTTCCGCTCACACAAATTGTGGAGCACACAACATGCCGCCACCACGGGAGGGATGTTGTGCTCGGCCAGGTCCAGACGGGTGAGGAGGCATCGAAAGCGGGCTTTCAGTCGCCCGAAGGCCCCCTCCACCACGATGCGGGCCCTGCTCAGCCTGTTATTGAAGGCCTGGCGGGAGGGATTGAGGTGTCCCGTGTAGGGCTTCATGAGCCAGGGCTGCAGTGGGTAGGCGGCATCCCCCACCAGGCAGACGGGCATGTCCACGTCCCCGACCCTGATGTGGCGGTCGGGGAAGAAGGTCCCGTCCTGCAGCCGCTGGCACACGGAGGAGTTCCGGTACACCCGGGCGTCGTGTGCTTTGCCGGACCAGCCCACATTTATGTCCGTCAACTGTCCCCGGTGGTCACATACGGCCTGCAGGATGACGGAGAAGTACCCCTTGCGGTTCACGTACCGGGACGCCTGGTGTTCCGGGGCACGGATGGGGATGTGCGTCCCGTCGATGGCCCCCCCGCAGTTGGGGAAGCCGAGGGCGCCGAATCCCCGGATGACGGCATCCGGGTTGGCGAGGCGGACCACCCTGCGGAGCAGCACCCGGTTGATGGCCTTGACCACCTGCGGAGAGAGACACAGCAAAGCGTCAATCAGTGGGGCGCCCGGGTGGCTGGGAGCGTGCGTGCCCTGGCAGTGCCCCGCGCCCCACTCCCGGAAGCAACCCCCCTGGCGGCGTGTAGTACGGCCGGGACAGCCCGACCCCTCCGGTGCGGGGCGCTTTCGCCTCCTCCCGCCCCCCCCTTTGTCCCTGGGGCGGCCCATCCCCTCCTCGCAGCCCCCCTCCCCCCCGGCTCGGTGGCCGACGAGCGCCGTACCTGCATGAGCACTGCTCCGACAGTGGATCTCCCCACGCCGAACTGGTTCCCGACGGATCGGTAGCTATCCGGCGTGGAGAGCTTCCAGAGGGCGATGGCCACCCGCTTCTGGAGGGGGATGGCGGGCCTCATGCGAGTGTCCCTTCTTTGCAGGGCAGGGGCGAGCCACTCGCAGAGCTCCAGGAAGGTGTCCCTCCTCATCCTAAAGTTCTGGGTCCACTGTCGGTCGTCCCAGCGCTCCAGGACGATGCGGTCCCACCAGTCGCTGCTGGTGTCCAGACGCCAGATGCGGCGGGGCACGCCGGTGCCGGGGCGCCGCCGCGGCTCCTCCACGGCCCCCAGGGCGGCCAGGCGGAGAGGCAGGGGGCTGACGTTCCCCAGGTGGTGCCAGGCAGCCTCGAGCCATTGCTGGCAGGCTTGCAGCAGCAAGTCCAGAACGTGCACCAGAAGGTGCAGGGCGAGCCGTGGCTCCATGTTGCCACCTGCGGCGGCCCCCCCGAAGGGAAGCACCGACACAGACGGGCACAGAGACCGACGCTTTGCTGTCCCTCGGCGAGGTTGGCAAGCAAGCAGGAAAAGCTGAGAACCGGCTGTCCAGGGGGGGTCCCTTTAAGCACGAGCCTCAGATAGCCTCAGACAGCAGCCACACAAAGCAACTGCTGACCTGATGCCCTGCCAGAACCGGTTTCAGCTGCCCTTAAATGCCCCCCTGCGTCCAATCAGTGTGGACGCGCTAGTTCGAACTAGCAAAACGCTAGTTCGAACTAGTTTTTAGTTCTAGATGCGCTAGTTCGAACTAGCTTAGTTCGAATTAACTAATTCGAACTAAGTTAGTTCGAACTAGCGCTGTAGTGTAGACGTACCCTGGGTGGGCTGTGGTACGGCTGCTCCTCGGGTTGGGGCTCCCTGCACCCCTCTTTCCCCCTCCCACACTTTTCCTTCACCCCTCAGAGCCCCCTGCCGGTTCCCCCCCAGCGGCCTTCCACATGTCACTGCCCCACCCCCAGCCCCCCATGCCCTGCAAACCCTGGGGGGGCACCTCTCACCTTCTCCCCACATGGGGGGGCGCTAGCTGGGAGCGAGGCTCAAGGTTTCTGCACTGGGAGAGTCGGGGGCAGAGCCACTGGTGGGTGCCACGGGGGCACATCCGAACAAGTGCGTCTGAGCTGGTTGGCGCACAAGACAAAACTCCCTCCGCTCATGATGGAGAATCTTAGGGGGAACCCTGCTGGGCACCACCAACCCATGTGCCCTCGGGGAACACCCACCAGCGTGACCCCCCCCTAGCGCCGCCCCTCCGCAGGGCAGGCTGCCCTTCCTGTGTGCCCTGCGCCGGCTGCCCAGCCAATTCCACCCCAGCACTTTCCCAGGATCCCAACTGCAGCTGGGCTCCAGACAGAACAGAGCGGACAGAGCGGGGAGGCAGCCGCCTCTGGGGAGGGGGCACAGGGGCGTTTTGTAACAGGGCTGCCTCCCCTAGAACCGGGATACGGCTGACGGTGGGCCGTGGTGCGGCGGCTGTTTAGACAGGGGTCCCATGTGTGGTGCGTGTCTGGGGTGGAACACAGAGGCTGCTTCTGCAAGGATCGTTGCCCCAGTTCTGAGATGCAGCCACCTCTGGGATGGGGCACTGCCTGTCTATTAAGGAGCCAACCAGCAAGAAAGAAAAATGAAGCCCCTGTGCCACGCCCTGCCAGGCTGCTTCTCAGGCCCTGCTGGGCAGTGGCACAATGACAGCCGAAAGCCCTTGATGGCCTGTGGGGAGAAGACAGCCAAGTGCATCGGCCTTCCCCCCCCCCCCCCGGCTCGTCCATTCTCTGACTCCATGGGGGCTGCTCTAAATATTTCACCACCCTCCTGAATTATTAACCACACGTCACTGACTTAATAGACCAGGGAGCAGCCAGGCCTCTAGGGTGCTGCGAGGGAGCTAATGGGGCGGGGGGGGGGGGGGGGAGAGGCTGGAACTAGGCAGAGACGCAGGAATGACTAAAGGATGAAGCATGGTGTAGTGGGGTGGCAGGGGGCAGTGGGGGATGGGATGGGGCTGGGAGAAGGATCAGAGCTATTTAAAGCCATCTGCCTCCTGCATGGCTGGAGGTGGGCTATTGAATATTTTAAGGGCTGGATTCGCCGCTGGGGAGAGGCTGGAGACGTCGTGTCCTCTCATTCAACTTCCGTACGTTGGTTCACCGTGCGGTCAGGCTCAGTCGGGGGGATGCAGCGCCCCGGTCGACTCCTGGGCAGCTCTGCCCATTTCACCGCATCCGTGCATGTGTGTGCGTGTGTGTGTATGAAAGAGAGAAACCCTCCCCTTGCCTGGAATGGACCTTGTCAACTTCTCTCTTTACCTGGTGCTGAGATGCAGCTGTCTCTGGGGTGGGATATCTGAGTCAGAGCCCAAGTTCCCTGGAGCCAATGGCTCATCAGGTCTTTGGGTTATGGCACATTAGTGGTCAAGCTCCGTGTTTTTCAACCTTTTTTTTATAAAGTACCCCTTTATCAAAGTGTATATATATATATATATATATATAAGTACCCCCAGGACCTACAGTTTTCAGAGACACAAAATTTTTTTATACCATTGCAGCACATTTGTTTAAACAATTTAATCGTAGCCAGGCGGGCAGTTCAATTTTTGGATGTAAAAATGACAAAAAGAATAAAGCGCTGTAAAACTTAAAACAAAAATTCAGTTTTCTCTAAATTTCAGTTGTGTTGAAGTACCCCCCAGACTTCTCTCGAGTACCCCTACAGGTACTTGTACCACTGGTCGAGAAACACTGGTCAAGCTAACAGGAAGTGAGGGTTGAGATGCAGCCACTTCTGGGGTGGGATGTGGCAGTGGTTGTACTGGGTTCTTCCACTGAGGGCTGAGATGCAGCTGCCTCGGGGGTGGAAGCTTGACTCAGGGGTCAATTCCCTGGGACGCTCCCGTGTTGTGGGGAATCTGAAGCACAGAGCAGGCAAGTGATTTGGCCAAAGTCACCCAGCAGGGCCAGAAAGAGAAACCAGGTCCCCTGAGTCCCACCCACTTGCTCTTTCCACTAGGCCACGCTGCTGGGGAGCCCACAAGCTGATGATAGCCTCGCATGGCTGGGATTCAGACTCTTCAGTTTCCATGTTATCATCTGCCTGAGCTAAGAGGCAGCCCCCTATGGCAGTGTGGGGAGTATGACACACAGATGAGCAGATCAGTAGGCCTTTCGGAACCTTATGCTCGGCTCTCCTGTGTGTCCTGGGGTCAGGGACAGCTGCAGGATAGGTCATCCCAGCCACAGCCCTGATCTGTCCCCCATGGGCAGCCACAGCACAGGGAACCAGGGCCATGTCTCCAGTCTCTGCTGTGGACTGGGCTACCAGCTGGGAGGTGCCTGCGAGTGAGGGGCTCACCCCATACATGCTGCCAGAGAGGCCTTAGCTCTACTGAGAAGTGGGGCCGATTGAACCATGAGAATATGTCCCAGGTACGGACCAGTGTGCTGGGGGGTGGGGTGGGGAGGAACCTGGGGGGCTGCCTTTTCCATATGGCACTGGATTCTTTCCCCCCCTTTCCCACGTTCCTTTCTCTCTGACCTCGGCGGCTGGCTGTGGTGCGACGCAGAGCAGGGACCGGCAAGGCAGGGGTTAAGGACAAGTTGTCTCAGTAGCCTGTGAATAGGGAAAATTGGGCGGTTAATATGCAATAAAGCTGCCCTGGGAAACTTCATTAAAAGCTGGTTAAGGCTGCAGGCCTGTGCTGGCGCGCGAGTTCTCCAGGGAGCAGCATTCACGCACATTCACTCCCCGCGCTCGGCTCTGTCGATGGACCCCAGCTGCCCCCTGGCCCGCTGCCCCGGGCCTGGGCCTCCTCAGCCTCAGCCCAGCGGAGCCTGAATCCTGCTTGGCAAAGCCCGTCAGCCCCTGGGAGCAGAGAGGAATTCTCCTTCGAATCAGCGTCACACCTGGAGACCCCGACCGAGCTCAGGGCCCCGTTGTGCCGGGCGCTGCCCCGACTCCGACTGAGCTCAGGGTCCCGTTGTGCCGGGCGCTGCCCCGACTCCGACTGAGCTCAGGGCCCCGTTGTGCCGGGCGCTGCCCCGACTCCGACTGAGCTCAGGACCCCGTTGTGCCGGGCGCTGCCCCGACTCCGACTGAGCTCAGGGCCCCGTTGTGCCGGGCGCTGCCCCGACTCCGACTGAGCTCAGGGCCCCGTTGTGCCGGGCGCTGCCCCGACTCCGACTGAGCTCAGGGCCCCGTTGTGCCGGGCGCTGCCCCGACTCCGACTGAGCTCAGGGCCCCGTTGTGCCGGGCGCTGCCCCGACTCCGACTGAGCTCAGGGCCCCGTTGTGCCGGGCGCTGCCCCGACTCCGACTGAGCTCAGGGCCCCGTTGTGCCGGGCGCTGCCCCGACTCCGACTGAGCTCAGGGCCCCGTTGTGCCGGGCGCTGCCCCGACTCCGACTGAGCTCAGGGCCCCGTTGTGCCGGGCGCTGCCCCGACTCCGACTGAGCTCAGGGCCCCGTTGTGCCGGGCGCTGCCCCGACTCCGACTGAGCTCAGGGCCCCGTTGTGCCGGGCGCTGCCCCGACTCCGACTGAGCTCAGGGCCCCGTTGTGCCGGGCGCTGCCCCGACTCCGACTGAGCTCAGGGCCCCGTTGTGCCGGGCGCTGCCCCGACTCCGACTGAGCTCAGGGCCCCGTTGTGCCGGGCGCTGCCCCGACTCCGACTGAGCTCAGGGCCCCGTTGTGCCGGGCGCTGCCCCGACTCCGACTGAGCTCAGGGCCCCGTTGTGCCGGGCGCTGCCCCGACTCCGACTGAGCTCAGGGCCCCGTTGTGCCAGGCGCTACCCTGACTCCGAACGAGCTCAGGCCCCGTTGTGCCGGGGGATTATTATGGGATTCAATCGGGGGGGGGGCCCTAGAGGTTTTATAGAGACACGGGGGGATTTTCTTAACAGAACATAAGAATGGTCAGACCAAAGGTCCATCTAGTCCAGTGTCCTGTCTGGCCAATGCCAGATGCCCCAGAGGGAGGGAACACAACGGGAATCCTCATGTGATTCCTCCCCTGTCACCCACCTCCAGACAAACAGAGGCGAGGGACACCAGCCCTACCCACCCTGGCTAACAGCCATTGATGGACCTAACCTCCAGGAATCTATCTAGCTCTTTTTTTCTTGAAGGCCACACTGCAGACCAAGGAGTCCTGGGGGGCAGGGCAGCTGGAAAATCGAAGTCTCGCCCGATTCCACCAGCCAGACAGCTCCTAACAGCGACAGGTGCCCTGCCCCCGGTGCCATGCTCAATGCAGGGAGGTGCCTCTGGATGCTGAGAGCCGTGGGGCCAGGGTCTCTGTGAGGAGTCATCGGCTGTGGGCTGTGCGGGACATTGGCCCCAGGCTGGGTGTGTTTGTACCGTGTCAGGAGCTGGCTGGGCCCCGTGGGGCTGGGGTCTCTGTCCCCAGGGCGCTGCTGTCGGGGAGCTGGGGAAAGGGCTCCCAGCCAGGAGGGAAGGGTTCAGGTGGGGGCCCCGGGAGGTGGCTGAGGTGGGGGTGTGTGGTGAGGCTGGGTCTGGTGGGTGGGCAGGCGGGTCTGAGCAGCAAGGGGCAGGCAGCAGACTGTGTTATGGCTCAGACAAGGCTGGAAGGGAAGCAGCAGGAAGTTTATTGCTACAGCCACCAGCCATTCCAGGTGGCCAATCAGGAAGCAGGCTGCAGAACCCAGCCCCACCCCAAGTGTGTACTAGGGCTGACAAGCGACTGAAAAACAGAATCGGGATGAATCGCGTGCCCCTCCCCTTTGAAACGCTGTGGTGGTGTTTCCAAGGGGCAGCGCATTAGGAGCCCGGAGCAGCACTTCAAAGGGGCTTTGCAACAGGGAGCCCCCAGCTGATCCCCAGCTCTGCTTGCAGTGACCCCTGGAAGCGCTGGAGCAGCACTTAAAAGGGGCAGTGTGGCATTAACGCCTGCCATTAACTCGGTAAAAAAATTAACACGTTAATCCTGTCCTGGGCTAATCACAAGTGTTAACGCAGGTCATTGGCAGCCCTAGGTGATTTCCCAGTGATCTCATGTGCCGAGGGCTCCATGGCCAAGGCCGCTTACCAAAAACGCCAGGGGCCTGCATGCCAGCCCAGGGTCCTCACATCACACACCCTGGGCCCGGGCGACCTCAGAGCCTGGAAGTCTGGGCTTGTCTGGCCATGCTCCATGGAAGGGGCTGATTACTTCACAGGTGACTAGTTCCCAGGTTTGCCAATGGGATCTGTCCTGGGGGTCTAGGGTTGTGTGGACAAGACTAAGCTCGATATGTTCCTGGGGGGGATGGGAAGAGGCGATGGCCTAAAACGGCATGGAACCAATCTGTGACAGCTGGCAGCAACTATCTCCAACAGTGACAGGACGCTAGATGGGGAGGGCTCTGGGTTGCTACAGAGAATTCCTGCCCGGTGTTTGCAGGGTGCGTCTTGCCCACCTGCTCAGGGTCTAACCGATGGCCAGATTTAGGGTTGGGAAGGACTTTTCCCCTGGCTCCGGATGGCAGAGACCCAAGAGGGGTTCACCTTCCTCAGCAGCATGGGCCACGGATCTCTTGCAGGTTAAACTAATGTAAATGGTGAGAGCTCTGTAATCTGAACTCTAAACCATGATTTTGGGATGTCAGTGACTCGACCAGAGGTTGGGGGTCTATCCCAGGCATGTGTGTGTGTGTGTGGGGGGGGGGATATCTGCAGCTGCTAAGTGCAGGAGGGCTGACTAGAGGATCATGATGGTCCCTCCTGGCCCCAAACGTTAATGCATCGGTTCCCTTCTTGTCCCTGACGCTGGTTGGCGGAGCGGGCGTGCAAAGGGGCAGGGTTTGGTTAGGGGTTAGATGTCAGAGCAGGGTTTAAGGAGAAGCATGAAATGCAGGATGTGCCTTGAGGGCTCACTGTAGCCAAAGCTCAGAGGTCACTGGGCTGCTTTCTTTGCAGGTCCATAAGGCCCTACCTATTGGTGGTGTAGTTTGCAGCAGGTAGGCCTGTCTCGGTGTCTGGCCGCCAGCTGTGTCCTCTGTCCCATGGGATGAGTGGGACCCTCCTCTCGGAGGGAGTCAGCAGAATGCTTGTACTCTGCCCTGGCCATACGCAACGTCACTTCAGCTCCTCTTGGGTTTATAGAATGTGCTGGATCAGATCTGGGACTGTCGGCACCATGGGAAGAGCAGGGTAAAGCTGGGGGTGAAAACTGTGGCCAGAAAAAAATGGACTGATTTGGGCCAAAGCATGAGCCACATCACTGCATGTGGATTCTCCAGATGGAGCCAGTGGGGCCGTGTCACCCTGCACAAATTGTCTGGAAGGGCCAGTGGGGCTGCATCACTGCGTACGCATTCTCTGGATGGGGCCAATGGGGCCGTGTCACTGTGTACAGATTCTCCAGAAGGAGCCAGTGGGGCCATATCACTGCGTACGGATTCTCCAGATAGAGCCAGTGGGACTGCGTCATTGCGAATGGATTATAGGGATGGAGCCAGCGGGGCTGCGTCACTGCAAACAGATTCTCCGGATAGAGCCAGTGGGGCTGCATCACTGTGTACGAATTCTCCAGAAGGAGCCAGCGGGGTCACGTCACTGTGTACGAATTCTCCAGAAGGAGCCAGCGGGGCCACGTCACCATGGTGGAATTTATGAAACTTCAGTATCTGGTTCACTTGCTCTGAGTGGCTGCTTGTGGGTGCTCGGCGGAGGAGGGCTGGAACGCTGCCCTCCCAAAACAAGACTCAGACTGGAGCCCTGGTCTGTCTGCCGTGGTGTGGCCTGGGAGGGCATGGAGGTGGACAAGGGGGGTGACGAGGAGGCGTGTGGTGTCCTCGGTGGTGGGGATTCATGCACCAGGAGTGAAATGCACCATCTGTGTAGGCAACTTTTGGCTTTGGAGAACTCGGTCTGCTGAGGCCTCAGTGGGTAGCTCCAAGTAGCTCTGCAGTCCTGGGGTTGCAGGAGCTGAGGTAAGCCTGGCCGCCAGACCGTAGTTTGGCCGTGCGAATGATCAGCGTGCCAGGCGTGTGGTGCCTGGTCAAAGCGGCCCACCCACGGGAGATAACGGCTAAGGCTCAAAGCAGCCAGAGGAGGGATTCCATAAATACGCCTGGGGACGTGAAGCAGTCCGGCCCTAGGTGTGACCCCTGCCTGCAGCTTGGTATGAGAAGTGAGGAGTTTCTGGGCCAAAGAGTCTCCTCACAGAGCACAACGTTGCCATTAAATCCATAGCAATGACCCAATGCCGATTCGGAGGCAGGGGGCTCTGTCAGCGTCCCCAGGGTTCCTGGCATGGCCTGGTCATGTGGCAAGAGCATCTGCCCTTTCCATTTTTGGCGCCGGGGTGCATGGCTGGTGAGTATAGGAGGCGGGAGAAGGCACGGCCTTCCCAAACTGCCAGGCATGGCCCTACCCACACTCTGCCCCAGAATGCTCCCTGCTTCAGCATAGCTCCCGGGCTTCAGACACACTGAGAACGGGGACGCTGGGGCCGTGTGGCCTCCCTGTGCTCCGCGAGGCTCCTGTGGGTGACTGGAGGCTTGCCCCTGCGGTGGAGGAACTTTGTTCCCATGGGGGGCAGGGCCTTGGGTAGAAGGGGCAGGGCTGGAGGCTTCCCCCCCCCAGCTAAAGGGGCTTTGTTCCCATGGGGGGCAGGGCCTTGGGTAGAAGGGGCAGGGCTGGAGGCTTCCCCCCCCCCCCCAGCTAAAGGGGCTTTGTTCCCATGGGGGGCGGGGCCTTGGGTAGAAGAGGTGGGGTTGGGGGTTTGCCTTCCCCAGCTGTTCACGCACTGCCCATGCTGGGGCAGAACCTGAGGTAAAACTCAGACCTGGAGAAGCAGAGAGCCCTGACCCTTTGTTGGTGACTCAAGGCTTCAGCAGAGTGCCTGGGCTCCAGGCTTTTAGGCTATATCTGCACGGGGCGCTTTGCCCTTTCCAGAAATTGCCTCCCAGTTTTGAAAGCCACCTTGATGGCAAGCAACTCCTCATGCTCAGATTCACACTCAGCAGAGAGTTGTCAAGGCTGCTATGTGCTGGGGCGGAGCTCCTGGCTGAGATACACGCCCTTGGGACCACACAGCTCTGAGATCAGCATCAGCGAGCCGCAGACTTGGGCTGAGGTGCATGAGGACAGGCACGGAGGTGAACGCCTCTTTCAGGCCCTCGGAAGCCCATTGGGTGTGAGAGCTGGGTGAATTTGCTGAGTTTGGGAAGCAAGGAGCCAGTGGGAGCTGGAATTTGAGACTGATCCCATAAAAAGTGCCTGTGAAAGTTTGCAAACCCATACAACCTTGGATTGCTCAGATACTTTGCTTCTGCCTTATGTGGATCCCTGAGGATTCCTTTGGGGACAGTATATACCTGAGGAACTCTGCAGCATTGTTTGAAGATATGTTTTTTCATTTTCCCATGGAGTCCCTGTTTGCGAAACCTTTCCAATATGTTGTGCACATGATGTTTATGTGGAAGTTAATCCTCAGAACAGGTCATGTTATGTAGGTAGGCAACTGCCTAGTGCTCCAACATACCCCGCAAAACACCCCTGATGAGGTGCTGAAAGGGCGTAGGGGCATTGGTAAAGCCTGAGGGCATCCCTGGTATTCGTCTTGGCCATACGGTGTATGAAACATGGTCTTCCACCTGTCCCCTAGCTGGATCCTGATCCGAGTGTAGGCTTTCTGCCCTGAGACCTGGCATGGTGAATGCCTGGGCTGTTCTTTCTCGATCTAGCTCCAGGATCGGGGTAGTGGGTATCAGGTTTATATGGCACAGTCTCAGAGATCCATCCTCCTTGTTAAGAAAGTGGACAGAGGCCCCGCCTGGAGAGCGAGGCTGTCAGAGGAAACATTTGTTTTAGATCTTCATTAACACATTCCTTAATAGCCATCAGGCTCAGACCTGGAGTGTAGTCACACTGACGGGCTCTTGGTGCAAAGCTCCAGGTTGGTTGGGCAGTCACAGGACAGCAAAGCGGATGTGCGCTCCCTTTTACAAACATGTCTACAAGCTCTAGGTACCTCAAGGGAGAGACACAGCTGACCCTAGGCATGAGGGATCCCATTCTGCTGCTGGACCCCGGGCACCCCCCACCATACCCTAGCCCAGATGGAGAGTCTGGCCAGGAGCTCTGTGAATTTAGGCTGGGCCAAAAAAGCAGCTGGTTTGGCCATACCCTGAGCTAAACGACATGAAGGGCCAGGAGCTGCCTGGGTTCTACTTGACCAACCACGCTGTTCCCCAATGACCACCTGTCGAACGCTGGTTTCCTGACAGGACCAGGGGCGAGCACTGAGGGAGACTGTCTCAACAGATTTAGTTGGGATTGGTCCTGCCTAGAGCAGGGGGCTGGACTTGATGGCCTTCTAAGGTCTCTTCCAGCTCTATGGTTCTATGATTCTATGATTCGGGGTCGGGGTGGCCTTCAGCTGTCTGGGGAGACCAAGAACTTGGCACCCATGAAATTATTCCCTGCTCTGGAGTCGACTCAAGCCCACTACAGGGATGAACCCTGGTGTCGGAGGGATGGCTGGAGCTGTAGGAGAGGGGCGATCTCGAGGAGGTGGGCAGGCCTCTGGAAGCACTTGCCCAGTGAAGCTCCCCCCGATGGAGGCTGGGCAGGAGCATTTCACCAGGCCAAGCAGTTTAGGGCTTGGGCCGGGCAGACAGACACCATATAGCCCCCACCTCAAACCCAATTTCTCTCACTGCCGATGTTCCTGTTCAGAAGGGTCCAGCTGGACTCATGCTAAGTCTGCCCACATAGGCTCCAGCTAGGGGATTGCAGGTGAAGCCTGGGTGTGATACGGGTCAAGGAGGGGGCAGGGACGCTGCTTGCTTTTCTTCCTGGTCCCCTATCAGGGAGTGAGGGGCAAGGACACGGCTTGTGTGCATGCCTCACACTTGCTGGCTAAGGGAGGGGGCAGAGGAGTAATTCACAAGCCCTGCGTACTTTCCCCTTGCTCCCTAATAGTCAGGGCAACGGAAAGAAAAGCGAGCCGCATCCCGGTATGCACGGCTTCTCCTCTCACCCCCCGCCCCCTGTCCTCCCAAAATGGCGCCCTGGATATGGGGCCTCTCTTGCGCTGCCACTCGATCGCTGAGTCTCAGTCCCAATGTGAAGGTCAGTGACGGTGTCGAGTCCTGTGGGGGCTCCACATGGGCCAGTTTGTCATTCATCTTCTGGCTCCAGAAACGGAAGCCACTGCGCTGGCTCGTTCTGAGCTGTATCTGTTGCCAGGCATCGGAAGCAGCCTGCACAGGATGCTGCTGATCTAGGAGTCTGACAGAGCCTGTCATGCTGCCTCTGAGGTGCAGACCCAACATGGATCATCAAAAATCGTTGAAAAGCCCCAGGAAGGAGTCCCAGAAAGCTAATTCAGGATGAGCCTGTTCTAACAGAGCAGTTACCCTGCCAGGGAGCGGCTAATGACTAGGCCGAGGTGCCCTGCTCTGTCATGTAGACATCAGGCCAAAATATAAATAGGAGCCTGCACTGATTTATGAAACCACGACACTGGCTGCAGGAACCAGCATCACGTTCCAGCAAAGGCACCCTGGGCTCAGACACCGAGGGAGCTGTGGGTCCCACTCGCAGCCCTGTAATCCATCCCCGAAGGGCGCGGGTTGCTGCCTGGCGTCGCTCCACTCGGCTTGGTTTCCCGTGAGTAGGGGGTGATCTGCCTGTCTGCAGGCTGCCCATGCTCACTCCTTTGGAGCAGGGGCGAGGTGAGGAGGAGACCGAAGGCGACCTGAGCAAATGGTAATGCCCGGTAGGCAGGCAAGGCGAAGGGCCGCCCTGGGCAGCAGTCTGAGTTCACGCAGGGGGAGATACGGCAAGAGGCAGCTGGCGGTGGCTTCGAGCAGCCACTCACCTACAATAGCACAGACCAGGCTAGCAGGGAGCAGGAAGTTTATATAGAGTCTCCAGCCAATCACAGTCAAGGCCATGTGACCAATCAGGAAGCACGATTGGAACCCTGGAAGCTGGCCGAGAGCCCTGAGAATCATTGCAGTGGTGTGGGCCAAACGCCAAACGTGTGTGTGTGTGTGTGTGTGTGTGTGTGTGTGTGTGTGTGTGTGTGTGTGTGCGCGCGCGCGTGCATAAAACCTGGGGGCATGTCCTGACGTGTGTGTGTGTGTGTGTGTGTTTATAAAACCCAGGGGCTTAACAGGTGAGGGGCAAAGGGAGCGACTGCCCTGGGGCCCAACACTTCAAAAAGCCCCAGGGCTCCTGGCCGTTGCTTCTGCAGGAGCAGCAGTGACTGGATCCCCAGGCCTTTTAAATCGCCGCCGGAGCGCCCTGCACCATGCTCTGGGTGGCTGTGAGGGCTGGGGGTGGGGCCTGGCATGGCATACTGTGAGGGGCGTGAGTGAATGGTGGAGCAGGCCTGTTGGGGCGTACCCATGTGGAGGGAGAATGGGCGTGGATCTGTAGGTGAGAGGGGGAATGGGAGGGTGTTTAGCCCGTTGTCAGTCCGTGGGCACTGTGCCTGTGACGGTCTCCTGCGGGTGCGATACTCTTTCAATCCCCCTCAGTACTCAATGCAGTACTCCCCCAATCCCAACTGGCTACTCCAGGTGATGCTATCTCTCAGCCCAACAGTCCCAGTTATTCCGTGCGATACTCACGGTGACTCCACACAATACTCACTGTTACTCAGCCAATCCCCCCAGAGACTCCAGGTGACATTCAGCCCCCCTTTTACTGCATGAAATACTCAGCTCACCCTGCCTGTTACTCATAGACTCATAGACGTAAAGATCAGAAGGGACCATTAAGATCATCTAGTCCAGTGGTCCCCAACCTTTGGAGGTTACCGGGCGCCAGGGGGCGTGGCCGTTCGCCCACCGGGCGCCGGGGGCGGGGCCCCCCATAGCCGTGCGCCCAGGGGCGGGGTGGGCCCCCCCCATATTCGCGCGCCCAGGGCCGGGGCCACCTCCAAGGGCCGCACGCCCGGGGCCGGCGCCCCCCCCCAAGCACCGTGCACCCGGGGCCAACACCCCATCCTCCAAGCGCCACGCGCCCAGAGCGCGGGCGGCCAATTCGTGGTGCTCCCGGGGCCGGCGCTCACCGTGCGCCATGCGCCCGGGGCCGGCTCCGGCACTGTGCATGAGCCACGTGCCCAGGGCCAGGCCAGCCCCGAGCACTTGGCGGGCGCACACGAATGCCCCCACGGGCACTGTGTTAGGGACCACTGATCTAGTCTGACCCACTGCACAACGCAAGCCACAGAATCGCACCCACCCACTCCTGGAATAATCCTCTCACCTATATCTCAGATACTGAAGCCTTCAAATAGTTTAAAGACCCCAAGATGCAGAGAACCCTCCAGCTGTGATCTGTGCCCCATGCTCCAGGAGATACGCACCATGACTCAGCCCAAGACTCCCAGCTGTGCCACATGATACTCTTTGTTACTCCACACAACCGCCCTGTTACTCAGCCAACCCCGCCCCAGTGACCCCATGTTACTCACCATTTACCCAGCACACCATGTAAATCAGCTCAGAAGGGAACAGAACGACACCATGGGGGATCCAGGGGGGACAGGACGTGTCCCTGGGGTGCCTGGCCACTTTCTCCCTCCAGTCCATCCCCAGCCAGGCACAATCAGCTGTCTCCAGTCCCCTCCCTGGCTCCCCCCAGCCTCCAGGTGGCGCCATAGAGCTAAAGGAGGAGGGGGGGAGACCTCAGAGCCGGGCCAAAGCCTATAATGAAGAGGCCAGAATTTTCCCACCACCCCAGAGCTGCTCCCTTCCTGCTATTAACATATTTATGAGGCCCCCTCCTTAACCCTCCATCGACCTCCCACAATGCACTGTCCTTTACCTTCCCTGGCTAGGCTGTAATGAGATATTCATGAGCCAGCCTCGTCCCAGCTCGGTGCTGTTTGCTTAATTCTGTCTGGCATGGAGCGGATGTTTTATTAATGCTTCGTATGGACTGCACAGCCTGCACTCCCAAACACATTAGCTCTCAGAGCAGGAGACAAACATACACATACAGTGTGCGCATACGCTGGGGTGCGCACACCAGAGAGGCACACAAACACACATACGAAGACCCATGCCTGCACATACATCCCCATGCACACACAAAAATATGAACAAACACACACAGACCAAATGTGAGCATGCACACAAATATATACGGACACAGGGGAGTAGGCACACACACACACACACACAAAGACACACAAACCTGCACATGTACACTCATGCACACACACATGTATGCAGCGGCGCAATACAGACACACAGACAAATGTGTGGGACAAGAAGGACACATACAAGTATGAAGGGCAAGAAGCAATGGGCTAAAATTGCAGCAAAGGAGGTTTAGGTTGGACATTAGGAAAAGCCTCGCAACTATCAGAATGGTTAAGCACTGGAATAAATTGCCTAAGGAGGATGAGGAATCTCCATCAATAAAGGTATTTAAGAGCAGGTTAGACAAACATCTGTCAGGGATGATCTAGATGGCTCTTGGTGCTGCCCTGAGGGCAGGGGACTGGATAGGTCCCTTTCCTTTGTTCTAGCGATACACACAGAGGGAGCATTGAAGGCAGCAGAAAAATTCTCCTGCTTTTGGTCTGTTACCAAACGCCTCCCCAAACGTAACCCGGGCCCTAAAGCTGTGTCTAGCCGCGGCTCAGGGTGCAAAGTTACGTGTTAATCGGCACATGTGAAAAGGCTGCCACGGCCACGGGGGCTGGGCCAGCTCAGGCAGAGGGTTCAGCATGCTGCCCCATCTACACTAGACCTTTCCAATGCTCTCGTTAGGTACTGGCTAAATTTCAGGCTAAATAAGGCCTGACTTGGCCCCACATTTAATCATAGCGGCAGCCTAACACCATGATCTGGAACATCAGCTTGGAAGGGCCAGCTCCTCCCCGCAGCCCGGCGTTTGGCCCTGGGCTCAGTGTGGACACCCGGGCTCCTTGGCCACCTCTCCCCGGCTAGCAAAGGCAGCTCACCCCCTAGCTCTTTTGTGGAGCCTGTTCTCTCAGCCATCTCTCCCGTTCTACATAGTGGGAGCCCAAGACTCAGCTTTGTGGCTTGCAGTGATTTCTTTGAGCATTGTGGGCCTTAGTTGCTTGGTGCCTCGGTTTCCCCATCTGTAACATGGGGAGCATAACCCTTGTTCTCCTTTGTAAAGTGCTTTGAGATCTATAGGTGAAAGCCACTATAGCTGGGTTTAGTTTCAATCATAGTAATAGCATTAATTAGTGCTAATTATGAATGCTATTGATTATTAATTACTCTTAATCTTATTGATTAGCATCACTATCAGTAATTATGGTGCTTAACCAATGTTATAATCAATTCTTAATGACACAGTTCATCATTAATTAGAACAGTTAGTAATTATCCCAATGGGTGTGAATATTTATAACAGTGCTAGTAATTATCATAATTATTATTAATCATTGTTATTATTGGTTCTTGTTATGGGTTCTGTTAATTAAAAGTGTTAGTAGCAAGTCTTGCCATTGGTACAGATATTTATTGTCTGTATTAGTAATTACTGTCATGATTCTTAATCATTTGTAACCTCAATTAATTGCTAATTATTATTAGGACCCTTCTGATTGTTCATTATAATTATTAGTATTCTCATTATTATTTTCAATACTTATAATTATTAGCATCCTTGTAATTAATCATTGTAGGGATAAGCATACATCTTATCTCCCATTACAATTGCAATTATTAGCAACATTAATATTTGATCTAATACTAATTATTAGCCTCATTATTATAATAATTCTTTCTAATTATAATTATTTACATCTTTATTATTGTTATTAGAATCCTTATTCATTATACTTACTAGTCTTTTATTTTTATAATTTTAATTACTGACATCATTAGTCATACTTATTGACACCATTATCATAATTATCTCTAATTATAGTTATTTGTACAATTTATTTATTATTAGTTGAACCTTTACAATTATTATTGATTATTATTTTAGTATCAATTTCACTCATTGACATTATTATTATTCTGTAGTATTCCTATTATTAATAATATTATAATTATTCACCTGATTATTATAAATTAAATTTTTGTATCTGTAGTCTTCATTATACTGCTAGTTGTTAGCATCACAATTATTATTCTATAATTATTTGCATCCTTGTTATTAATAATAATTTTAATTATCGACACCATTATTTTTCATTTCATTTATTCTTTATTACAATTCTCATTATTAGCATTGTTGATATTTACCCTAATTATTGGGACCCTCCTATTACTTATTATAATAGTCATGATAATCATAATTATTAGCATCATTATTATTAACTATTGGCTTCCTAATTAGCATGTATTGCCGCTGCCATCCATTAGGCAATTGTTTTGCTCCTTTATTGCTGTTAATTGTGATGATGGACAAGTAATAAAAACCTCTGGCCCACGGCTGCCTGCTGCCCTTGGGGGTTGCTTGGCTGAGCTGAAACCCTGCGGTAAGAACCCTGAGTTTCTTTTCTATTATCTGGGTGTTTCCTGCAGGCTGAGGTTTCTCCCAAGGGTTTAATTGGCATCTGGGCTGTAACGAGCTCTCAGAGGCCAGGGCCATTTCCCTGCCAAAGCAACACCCTGGGATTCTGTCCAGCGCCTGTCAAAACCGGTGCCAGCCCAAGCGGTGTGTGCCCTTTGGGTGTAGGCTGATGCAGTGACCTTGGACAGCCGGGTTCAGCCTTGCTCTGCCCTGGGCAAGTCACTCAGGCCCCCTTTGCCCAAGGGATTTAGGTGCCCAGTGGCCAGTGAAGCCCATTGGTGTTTCGTGTCACGGGCCAGAAAGTCTCACTTTTAGCCGTGATTTCAGCTGTAGTATTTCAAGGTGTTCGGGGTCTAAGAGCGGGGCGAGGAGTCCAGCAGGATTTCCATCCATCCAGCTATCCCCATATCTCCATCCATCCATCATCCATCCATCCATCCATCTGTCCCTCTAATGATCTGTCCCCATCCATCCTGTTTCATCCATCCCTCGTCATCCATCCATCCCCCCATGCATCCATCCTTCCCCCCTTCCATCCCTCATCATCCATCCTCCCATCCATCCCTCCATCCATCCCACATCATCCAGTGGACCACTGACAGAGACCAGAAACTTCAGGATCTCTACCAAGCATTTATAAACCTCAACTACCCACCCAGAGAAATAAAAAAGCAAATTGAAAGAGCCAGATGAATACCTAGAAACCATCTACTTCAAGACAGACCCAAGAAAACCAACAATAGAACACCACTTGTCATCACCTACAGCCCCCAACTTAAACCCATCCAACACATCAATAAACTACAGCCTATACTGGCACAGGATACTAAACTCCAAGAGGCTCTGGGAGACAGACCCATAGTCTCCTATAGACAACCACCTAACCTCAAGATGATTCTTACCAACAACCACAGGACATACCACACTAATGCCAACCCTGGTACCTTCCCTTGCAACAAACCCCGTTGCCAACTTTGTCCACATATTCACTCTGCTAATGGAGGGTATGTCTACACTACCACCCTAGTTCGAAGTAGGGTGGTAATGTAGGCATACCGCACTTGCAAATGAAGCCCGGGATTTGAATTTCCCGGGCTTCATTTGCATAAGCCGGACGGCGCCATTTTTAAATGCCGGCTTGTTCGAACCCCGTGCCGCGCGGCTACACGCGGCACGGGCTAGATAGTTCGAACTAGCAAGCCATTCCGAACTATCTGTACACCTCGGCTTATGCAAATGAAGCCCGGGAAATTCAAATCCCGGGCTTCATTTGCAAGTGCGGTATGCCTACATTACCACCCTAGTTCAAACTAGCGGGGTAGTGTAGACATACCCACAATTATTGAACCTAACCAAGGGTATGTCTACACTACAAAGTTAATTTGAACTAACAGACGTTAGTTCGAATTAACTTTGATAGGCGCTACACAGGCAAACCGCTTGTTCGAACTTAATTCGAACTAGTGGAGCGCTTAATTTGAACTAGGTAAACCTCATTCTACGAGGACTAACGCCTAGTTCGAATTAAGCAGTTTGAATTAAGGGCTGTGTGGCCACTTAATTCGAACTAGTGGGAGGCTAGCCCTCCCCAGTTTGTCCTGGTGGCCACTCTGGGCACCACCAGGGAAACTTGTCTGCCCCCCTCCCGGCCCCGGAGCCCTTAAAGGGGCATGGGCTGGCTACGGTGCCCGTGTCAGGTGCAAGCCTGCCAGCACCCAGCCAGCAGACCCTGCACCTGGCACGGATCGAGCCAGCCACCCGCTGCCACCCAGCCCTCTACCTCTTCCTGGGACCAGGCTGCTGGTTCCCGGGAGCCTGCACAGGTCCGCAAGAGGCGGGCGCCCGCCTGGTCTAGTGCGGACATCATGGACCTCATCCACGATCTCCACACTAGGCACAGGAAAGTGGCCGGCTAGGGCAGGAGAGCTGCCAGCCTGGCCACCCAGGAGCAGGTGTACATGAAAATCATGGTGGTCCAGTGAGACCCCCGACCCTGAGCCCTGAGCTTAGAATGGCCGTACTGGGTCAGACCAAAGGTCCATCTAGCCCAATAGCCTGTCTGCCGACAGTGGCCAACACTAGGGACTCTGGAGGGGATGGACCGAAACAATGACCAAGCCATTTGTCTCGTGCCTTCCATCTCCAGCCTTCCACAAACAGAGGCCAGGGACACCATTTCAACCCCCTGGCTAATACCACTCCATGGACCCAACTTCCATGACTTTATCTTACTTCTCTTTAAACTCTGTTATAGTTCTAGCCTTTACAGCCTCCTGCAGCAAGGAGTTCCACAGGTTGACTATTTGCTTTGTGAAGAAGAACTTTCTGTTATTAGTTTGAAGCCTGCTACCCATTCCTTTCCTTTGGTGTCCTCTAGTCCTTCTATTATGGGAACTAATGAAGAACTTTTCTTTATGCACCCTCTCCACACCACTCCTGCTTTTATAGACCTCTATCCTATCCCCCCTCAGTCTCCTCTTTTCTAAGCTGAGAAGTCCCAGTCTCTTTAGCCTCTCTTCATATGGGACCTGTTCCCAACCCCTGATCATTTTAGTTGCCCTCCCCTCTCCCACCCTCTGTCTTCCCCTCTCCCACCTCCTTTTCCCAGTCTCCCCGAGTTTTGTTCAATAAAGAGAGTTTCTATTTTTGAACACACGTGTCCTTTATTTTGTACATCAGGAAGGGGGGCTAGGGAGGGTTAAGTGGAAGGAGGTGAGGGAGGAATGGGGTACGAGCCCCCAGTGGGGAGGACTGGGGTGGCTCTGCGGGCTCGTCGGGGTGGAAGCTCTCCTGAAGCCCCTTGATTAACCCCCCCTCTGGATGGCAGCCTGCGGCAAGTGCAGCCGGGCTGATGTCCAAGTGCTGTGATGTGCCGAGTGTGGGCATTCAGGGCACTCCAAGCCAGGACTGCTTTGCAAGCGGGGAACCCCTGAGAACTGTCTGTCCGGGGTGGGGGTCGGGTCCCTTTAAGCACAGCCCTCGGCTAGCCTGAGACAGCAGCTCCACGCTCTAAGTCCTAACCTGATGCCCTGCTAGCACTGCTTCCGGCCAGCCTTAACCTCGGTTCAGGGTCCACTCAGTGTGGACATGCTAGTTCGAATTAGCAAAACACTAATTCGAACTAGTTTTTAAGTCTAGATGCGCTAATTCGAATTAGCTTAGTTCGATTTAGTGCTGTAGTGTAGACATACCCCAAGTGAGTTATAAGATCAAGAACACATATTCCTGCGCATCCAGAAATATAATTTATGCTATCGTGTCGAAAGTGTCCGTCTGCTATGTACATTGGACAAACGTCTCAGACACTTCGCCAAAGGATCAATGCCCACAAAACAGATATCAGACAGGATCACAAAGAAAAAGCATTCTTGCCATTTCAACCAGAAAGGACATTGTCTCAACGACTTGATTACCTGCATCCTGCTTCAAAGGCCTTTTAAGACTTCACTTGAAAGAGAATCCTCTGAACTGTCATTCATGCTTAAATTCGACACTTTACACTCAAGTTTGAATAAAGACTCTAATTATCTTACCCATTGCAAAGATAGCTTCCCCAATTATCACCTCTAATATCATTAGCTCACAGACATTTACCTCCCCCCCCATCCCCCTTCTGTTCTGAAATTTGATTTGTCCTTTTCATATGTGTTCATTTTTTTAAATTGTATCCTTTGGTATATATGGTTGTGACAATTTTCTTCCATTATTTGATCTGAGGAAGTGGGTCTGGCCCATGAAAGCTCATCACCTATTAAACCATCTTGTTAGTCTTTAAAGTGCTACATAGTCCTGTATTTTGTTTCAGCTACACCAGACTAACACGGCTACATTTCTATCACAGGGCTGGAAGAGACCTCAGAAGGTCATCGAGTCCAGCCCCCTGCCCAAAGCACTTCTCCACCCCCCACCCACTTCCCCCGCCCCCCATCTCCCTGCAGTTCACCCCTTGGGGCCCCAGGTGTCTCCTCGCTCCACACATGCCCAAGGTCCAGCCCTACCCTTGCTGGTGGGAAACACCCCAATGCCCAAGGGACCTGTACAGGGTTTGGGGTAGGGAGGACTTTCCAAGAGGCAGGAGGATGGGGGGGCCTTAGGAAACACCCAGTCTCTGCAAATTCCCCCTCGGCCCAGGCAGAATCACCAGCTCCCACCCACTGCAAACCGTGCCCCCATTTCCCTCAGCCTCCAGCCCCCACTGCCAAACACTGCCCAGGGGTTCTAGCCCAGCTCTGTGAGGGTAGTGGGGTCTAGTGGTTAAATCCAGAGTGGGGAGGGGTCGCAACCCTGCTGGAGGAGACTTAGATCTTGGCTGGCAGCCCAAAAATCCCTCCCCCAGCCGAATGCCCCCCCCCCCCCCCCATGATCGCAGATTGGGCAGGGGGAGGGTGACTCGGGAACAGATGGCCTCAGGAGTCACGTGCTGCCAAAGATCTACGCCTCCAACACACACACTTGTGCTCGGGGTGGGGGGCTGGCGGTGACTCAGCCACAGGTGCTCCTCTGGGGTCCTTCAGAGCCAGGGTGGGGCGGGCCCGATTTGGGGGGGTTACAGGGAGGGGCTGATCTTGGCAGCCCTGCCCTGAATGCAGCCGCAGCATGGCTGGGCAGAAGCCCAGGAACCCAATCCTGGCCGAAAGCCTCAGCTCCTGGAGTCCTGGGACGGCAGCAGGGTCACAGCGTTCACTAGTGGGGAACCAGAAACCCAGCCCGAAGTGTCCGGCCCAGGAGGGCCCCAAGTCGGGCAGTGCTGCCGGGTTGCCTGGTCTTGCACTTGGCGGCCCAGCTCCCGGCATGAAGGGGCTTGGCGGAGCATCTGCCTCTTGCTCCAGACACGGGGAAACGGTCCTGGCCGTGCGGATGCCGAGAAAGGCTGGACACCCCTGGGGGAGGGGCTGCAGAGGACCTGGCTGGGCCTGGCTGCTCTGACTGAGGAAGATCTGACCTGGATGCTCTCAGAGGCAGGACCCACAAGGTGAATCAGCCAAACCTGCCTCTCCTCCTTCTCCCTCTTTCCAGCCACACACACCTGGATCATCTGTCCAGCCCACAGCCCCATCTACCCCCATGCACCCGCCATCTATCCCAGAGCCCCATCTCACCCCATGCACCCGCCATCTATCCCACAGCCCCATCTCGCCCCATGCACCCGCCATCTATCCCACAGCCCCATCTCGCCCCATGCACCCGCCATCTATCCCACAGCCCCATCTACCCCCATGCACCCGGCATCTATCCCACAGCCCCATCTTGCCCCATGCCCCTGTCTCCCCACTGCACCCGCCATCTATCCCACAGCCCCATCTCGCCCCATGCACCCGCCATCTGTCCCACAGCCCCATCTACCCCCATGCACCCGCCATCTGTCCCACAGCCCCATCTACCCCCATGCACCCACCATCTATCCCACAGCCCCATCTACCCCCATGAACCCGCCATCTATCCCAGAGCCCCATCTACCCCCATGCACCCGCCATCTATCCCACAGCCCCATCTACCCCCATGCACCCGCCATCTATCCCAGAGCCCCATCTACCCCCATGCACCCGCCATCTATCCCAGAGCCCCATCTACCCCCATGCACCCGCCATCTATCCCACAGCCCCATCTACCCCCATGCACCTGTCTCCCCATTGCACCCTCCATCTATCCCACAGCCCCATCTCGCCCCATGCTCCCGTCTCCCCATTGCACCCTCCATCTATCCCACAGCCCCATCTACCCCCATGCACCTGTCTCCCCACTGCACCCGCCATCTGTCCCACAGCCCCATCTCGCCCCATGCACCCGCCATCTATCCCAGAGCCCCCGTCTCCCCATTGCACCCTCCATCTATCCCACAGGCCCATTTCGCCCCATGCCCCCGTCTCCCCATTGCACCCTCCATCTATCCCAGAGCCCCATCTCACCCCATGCCCTCGTCTCCCCACTGCACCCTCCATCTATCCCACAGCCCCATCTATCCCAGAGCCCCATCTCGCCCCATGCCCCCATCTCCCCACTGCACCCTCCATCTATCCCACAGCCCCATCTATCCCAGAGCCCCATCTCGCCCCATGCCCCCATCTCCCCACTGCACCCTCCATCTATCCCACAGCCCCATCTTGCCCCATGCCCCCGTCAGTCTATCTCTGTGACTCCCACATCTATTTATCTCTCCTCTGTTCCCATCTCTCTGTCTCTCGCCCCTAAAGTCCCATGCCAGCCCAGTGCCCATGGGGCATGTGCCCCTCCCTGCCCTCAGCTCTGCACCCAGGTGCAGGATGGGCAGGGAGCAGAGAAGCCCAGTGCCAGGAAATGACAGGGTGGGGTGGATGAAAGGCTCTGAGAGCATCCCCGCTTACCAAGGGTTAATGCCCCGATCCCTGCCCCCTCAGGGAGTGGCACTGACCCTCCGGTTGGGCTAGTTCCTCTGACCCCAGCTGCTAAGGCTCTAGTTCGAACTAGGGTGGCAGTGTAGACATACCCTGAGTGTGTAGGAGGCGGGCAGTAGCTCTGAGAGGGGAGGGCACTGCCATGGATTCTGCCACGGCAGGTGGGTGCCAGCTATCTCTCCCCTCCCCCCAGGGCAGGGAGTGGACCCAGAGCTGGGCTCAGAACCAGGGGAGTAGGAGGGGCTCACACCCCTGTGACAAAGGGAAACCGAGGCACAGAGCAGGGTCAGGATACTCCGCAGGGTACATGGCACATCAAAGGGAGGCTGTTCCCCTCTGCCCAGCTTTAACCACTAGCCCCCACTCTCCTGGGAGAGAACCCAGGAGTCCTGGCTCCCAGCTCCCCCCTCAGCTTTACCCACTAGCCCCCCCTCCCGCTCCCAGCCGGGCTAGAACCTGCGGCTGTGGGCACAGATGTGTTTGAGTCAGGATGTGGGGGGGAGCCTGAGGCGGGAGCTCTACTGATGCCTCCTGCCCCCTCGCTTGGGCCCAAACTTTGAAAGGTCTCGATTCTGCCTCCTTCCTCCAGCACAGCACCCCCCTTCTCTGTGCATCTAGAGCAGAGAGATACACCTGCACCAGCTGCAGACACGATCCCGACACTCTGGGTCCTAGTGGCACCCCCCACAGTCTGGCACCTGCAGTGGCCGCCTCAGTTTGCCTCGTGGTAAGGCCGGCCCTGGTAGTGCTCCCCCATCCGGGGGTTCCTGGGAGGAAGCCGCTGTCAGATAATGACCCTAAGCGGGACCCCCAAGCTGAGACCAAAGACTAGCTGTGTGCAGCCTCTCCCCCACCCGGAATGGGGGCTCCCTGTGGGGAAAGGGTGGGGGGGAGCAGAGAGACAAGGTGCCATTGGACCCCGTGGGGGGAGGGGCGTGTTTCTGCCTGCGCAGTGGCGAAGTGACCACGTATGTTGTGGGCCTGGGCACCTGGGTTCCAGCCTCGCCTCGGGGAGAGGAGGGGAGGCTAGTGGTTAGAGGAGGAGGGCAGGGGCCTGGAATTTAGGACTCCTGGGCTCCATTCTGGCTGCTCAGCTCAGTGTGTCTCGGGTTTGTCGTGTGGGGTGGCATCAGCGCACGTCTCCTCCAGCAGGGGGCAGAAGGACACAAATGGGGTTGTGTGCACACAGGGTTGTGACAAGGAGCCTGCGGAGCTGCCGGTGCCCCACGTTCCAGGCGCTGCGGAGCTGCCCGAGCCCCACGTGCCAGGCCCTGTGGAGCTGCCCGTACCCCACGTGCCAGGCCGTGCAGAGCTGCCCAAAACCCACGTGCCCGGCCATGCGGAGCTGCCCGAGCCCCACGTGCCAGGCCGTGCGGAGCTGCCCGAGCCCCATGTGCCAGGCCGTGCGGAGCTGCCCGAGCCCCACGTGCCAGGCCGTGCGGAGCTGCCCGTGCCCCACGTGCCAGGCCGTGCGGAGCTGCCCGTGCCCCAAGTGCCAGACTGTGCGGAGCTGCCCGAGCCCCATGTGCCAGGCCGTGCGGAGCTGCCCTTTCCCCACGTGCCAGGCCGTGCGGAGCTGCCCTTTCCCCACGTGCCAGGCCATGCGGAGCTGCCCGAGCCCCATGTGCCAGGCCGTGCGGAGCTGCCCGAGCCCCACGTACCAGGCCGTGCGGAGCTACCCAAGCCCCATGTGCCAGGCCGTGCGGAGCTGCCCGAGCCCCACGTGCCAGGCCGTGCGGAGCTACCCAAGCCCCACGTGCCAGGCCGTGCGGAGCTGCCCGTGCCCCAAGTGCCAGACTGTGCGGAGCTGCCCGAGCCCCATGTGCCAGGCCGTGCGGAGCTGCCCTTTCCCCACGTGCCAGGCCGTGCGGAGCTGCCCTTTCCCCACGTGCCAGGCCATGCGGAGCTGCCCGAGCCCCATGTGCCAGGCCGTGCGGAGCTGCCCGAGCCCCACGTACCAGGCCGTGCGGAGCTACCCAAGCCCCATGTGCCAGGCCGTGCGGAGCTGCCCGAGCCCCACGTGCCAGGCCGTGCGGAGCTACCCAAGCCCCACGTGCCAGGCCGTGCGGAGCTGCCCGTGCCCCACGTGCCAGGCCGTGCGGAGCTGCCCGTGCCCCACGTGCCAGGCCGTGCGGAGCTGCCCTTGCCCCACGTGCCAGGCCATGCGGAGCTGCCCGTGCCCCACGTGCCAGGCCGTGCGGAGCTGCCCGTGCCCCACGTGCCAGGCCATGCGGAGCTGCCCGTGCCCCATGGCCTTGCAGGCAGATCATGGCTGGCGTGTCAGAGTCATTTGTTCGAAGTGTCGTCTGGGCGCGTGCGGCGCCAGCTCCCCTGGAGCAAGGGCTGCTGCCAGCTGCCCGGGCTGCCCGCGCTCTGGAGCTTCCGTGTAGCTGGGGATGAGTGAGCTGGGCAGATCCCAGCTGTGGACATGGGGCGGGCGAGCAACCAGAATGCAGCCTGGCGCCCGGCCCCAGGGGGGAGGGGATGGACAAGCCCCGGCTCGCTTGCTGTCCCTGGGGGAGGGGCTGCAGAGGTCCAGGCTGGGCCTGGGCGCTCGGACTGAGGAAGATCCGACCTGGATGCCCTCAGAGGCAGGACCCAGGCTTGGGCAGAGTTGTGAGTCGAGTTCTGAGCTGCTGGGTTCCAGCGGGGGGCGCTGGCGCCAGGACTCCTGGGTTCTAGCCCAGTTATAGTAGGGAAGTGGGGCCCAGTGGTTAGGGCAGGGGACAGGACTCCCCGGGGCTCTGCTGTGAACATACTTAGTGAAACCCCATGCTCCCCACCCCGCTGGTGGAGGTGTCGGGCTGGGATGCAGGGCCCCTGCGTGGGGCTGATTGCTACAGGCTGTCGCGCCCGGACGAATAGCAACAGGGCCAGCTCCTGGACTGGAAAACTGCAATTTATGCATTGATCTGCCCAGACTCCAATGCAGGCTCTGGGGGCTTCCCCTCCCACCCGGCCAGCTCCTCTCCCAGCCACCCTTCGCCTGCCCCCATTAGCTTGTGAAGCCAGCTGGGGCTCCCCAGTGACACCCAATTACAGGTGCTCAGCCCCCCACCTCCAGCAGCTTTGGGATTCTCAGAGCCCTGTCTCCACCTGGAGGGGGCATGAGTCCAGCTGTGGGGCTCAAACCAGCAGCCCCTCACCTGCCAGCCCCCCCACCCCCAGCCTTGTGCTCTGCTGGGCCCAAGAGGACCCTGGTAGAGGGACCCAGCTGGGCTGTGTGGGCACATGGGTGCCCCTTTGTTCTTTCCAGCGCTGTGACCTCCGCAGCCCCCAGCGCCCCCTCCTGGGGAGCTTCCCCTCACCAAGCTGGAGTTAGGGGGGAGAGACTGATGGACGTGGCCCCTGGGGGGCTGGGTGAGCCCACAGTTGTCCCTAGATTGGCAGAGGGACGAGAAGTTGGGGTGCAGGGGGTGCTGCAGCACCCTTTCGATTTTACACCCCATGCTGGGGTCCCAGCCACCAGCCCACACCTGGGGGGCCCATTGCAGCCTGGGGTCCTGGCAGTTCTGCAGCAGGCCCAGAGCCCCAACCACTGGCCTGGCGCCTGAGCCATCCCCAGCTGAGGCCCCAGTCGGGGCAGTGAGGGTGTGGGGGGTAAGGGGGAGCGCAGCTCAGCACGCCCACCCTAACAATTGTCCCAGCGTCACTGCAGGTTGCGGCCTGAGCCCAGGGTGACAGGTGCTGAGGGGGAGTGTCTCGGGTTACCATGGAGACACACCATTGCTGGTTTGCCGCCCCACAGCCCAAGTCACCCCGAACCTTCTGTCACAAAACAACCCAAGCCCCTGGGGGCTCACGTCCGGCCCCATTTCCAGCCCTTTGCCTGTTCTCCTGGCTTTCCCAGGACCTTCTCCCGCTGAGCAACGGGGCTGGCCGGGGCGGCGGGCCAGAGACCCTGAAAAGTTTGATTCCCCGGACTCAAGCCAATGGCCGACTCTGTTACAAAATCTGCCCCATTTTAAGCCAGTCTGAGGGAGAGCTGCACCATCCCCTTAGCTCCTGCCTCGGTGCTCCCTAATGTGCAGACCCCGTAGTGCAGCGGTTCTCAGAGCGTGGCCGCGACCATCTTGCAGGTGGTTCGCAGGCTCGGGGTCTGCCCCCCCCGTAGCAGGGTGCCTGGGCTGGCGCTCCAGCCCTGCCCCCCCCCCCCCCCCGCCCCGTGAGGACGGAGCACCAGTGCTGGCTTCCCGCTGTGGGAGGGGGAGACTTGCTGTCTGGATCGACTTGCAGGGCAAGGAAGTGACTTCGCGCAGGGCCACCGTCAAGGGAGGCTTTCCCCACGGTTCCCATTGGCCGGAATCACAGCCAATGGGAGAAGTGGGGGGCAGTGCCCGGGAGTGGCAGGAGGCACAGAGCCAGGTAAGCTCCCCCCTCATGCCCAGATCCCACACTCCCATCCCCCTCCCGCATCTCCCTCCGGCCGACACCCCACACTCTTGCACCCTCCCTCCCAGCCTTCCCATCCTCAACTGCTCCTGCACCCTACCTCCTGGCCAGACCTCCTACCCTCACCCCCTCCACCCATTTTGCAGTCATGGGGGGTTGGCTGCTGGCCTGCAGAAAGGTCAGCGGAGAGCGTGGTGGATCATGGGCCAAAAAGTGTGAGCACCACTGCCTTTCCCACGGCCCTGCTCCTCCGAGTGCCAGCCTTTTGGCCTGCCCCATGCTGACGTGCATCACTGTCGTGGTTAGGGAAGGGTTAAAAAGTAGATTTTTCTCCCCCCCTCCCCCCCAAGCCATGGGGCAGCAAGCCAAGTGTATGCGGGGAGGCATCCTGGGTTCAAATCCCGCCGGGACTGGGCAGGCCTCCGCACTCATAAGGAATGTGTTGTTGTTATTATTTCATTCTCTCAAGGCGCTGGGATGAGCTGCATGTTTCTGAGCTCTTGGGAGCAGGGCTGAATCATCATACTTAATAATTGATCGTTAATTATCCTCTCCTGCCCCCGGCCCGGTTGGGGCTGGTCGGACTGTGCCCCACGAGCCGTTACTCTGCAGCTCATGCCCAGTGATTCTGCCTGTTCACCAGACTCTCCCCAGACGCCGGCAGCATTTGTGCCTACTTGCTGTTGGCTGGGCAATCAGAGCACTAATTATTGATTAATAATCAATCATCACAATAATTAACAGCCTGGCATTAATAACCCCCACCACTCACGGGCCTCTGGCTGAGTCTGCCCGGCGTTTGGCACTAAGGACACCCGCTAATCATAAGTGATCACCAGCAATTAGTATAATTAACGCTCTCTAATTAATCTGCAGGGGGGTGTCCCTGAGTCCGACCCTTGGGTTCCGGCCACTGACCCTCCCCCCCCCGGCGGTGCAGTCACTGTTTTCCAGCTGCCATATCAGTGAGCGGGGTTGTGTGCTGGGGGTGGGGCTGGATACCAGGTTGAGAGCTGGGCCTGAGTTGGGGGGCTCCTGTGGCAGGAGCTGGCCCTGCCCGCCCCCCCCCCAGAGCACTGGGACTCCTGGGTTCTGTCCCACCACCAGCAGGGGTGGGGCCCAGTGATCAGAGCAGGGGGCCGGGAATCAGGGCTCCTTGGTTCTATCCAGCCTCGGGCAGGGTCTCCCCTTCTTTTCCTCCCTATCCCAGGCCTTCCAGTCCCGCCCTCGAGCTTCTTAAGGGCCTTAATGCGCTGCCCCTTTAAGAGAGCAGCAGCCCCCCCCCCCCCACATCGTTCCCCTCCCTGTGCAGGAGTCCTGGAGGGGGATGTGACCCGCTGCCCTGGCAGCCCACAGGCAGGCGCCCTGCCAGCTGAGCCCCGGCAACACGGCGCCCGCCAGCCTCCTCGCCAAGGAGACGGGCTCAGTGCGAGCATCGGCCAGGGACACTCACAGCCCCCCGCCAGGCACCTCCCAGACACTGCCACCCTGTGTGCCCCACTGCTTCCATGCCTCCCACAGCCCCAACCCTACCCCATGCACCCCACTGCCCCCTGTGCCACCCACAGCCCCAACCCTACCCCATGCACCCCACTGCCCCCTGTGACACCCACAGCCCCAACCCTACCCCATGCACCCCACTGCCCCCTGTGCCTCCCACAGCCCCAACCCTACCCCATGCACCCCACTGCCCCCTGTGCCACCCACAGCCCCAACCCTACCCCATGCACCCCACTGCCCCCTGTGCCACCCACAGCCCCACCATTACCCCATGCACCCCACTGCCCCCTGTGCCACCCACAGCCCCACCATTACCCCATGCACCCCACTGCCCCCTGTGCCACCCACAGCCCCAACCCTACCCCATGCACCCCACTGCCCCCTGTGCCACCCACAGCCCCAACCCTACCCCATGCACCCCACTGCCCCCTGTGCCACCCACAGCCCCAACCCTACCCCATGCACCCCACTGCCCCCTGTGCCACCCACAGCCCCAACCCTACCCCATGCACCCCACTGCCCCCTGTGCCACCCACAGCCCCAACCCTACCCCATGCACCCCACTGCCCCCTGTGCCACCCACAGCCCCAACCCTACCCCATGCACCCCACTGCCCCCTGTGCCACCCACAGCCCCAACCCTACCCCATGCACCCCACTGCCCCCTGTGCCACCCACAGCCCCAACCCTACCCCATGCACCCCACTGCCCCCTGTGCCACCCACAGCCCCAACCCTACCCCATGCACCCCACTGCCCCCTGTGCCACCCACAGCCCCACCATTACCCCATGCACCCCACTGCCCCCTGTGCCACCCACAGCCCCAACCTTACCCCATGCACCCCACTGCCCCCTGTGCCACCCACAGCCCCAACCCTACCCCATGCACCCCACTGCCCCCTGTGCCACCCACAGCCCCAACCCTACCCCATGCACCCCACTGCCCCCTGTGCCACCCACAGCCCCAACCCTACCCCATGCACCCCACTGCCCCCTGTGCCACCCACAGCCCCACCATTACCCCATGCACCCCACTGCACCCTGTGCCACCCACAGCCCCACCATTACCCCATGCACCCCACTGCACCCTGTGCCACCCACAGCCCCACCATTACCCCATGCACCCCACTGAATCCTGTGCCACCCACAGCCCCACCATTACCCCATGCACCCCACTGAATCCTGTGCCACCCACAGCCCCACCCCACCTCATGATCCCCACAATCCCTTGTGCCATCCACAACCCCCCATGTCACCCACAGCCCCACCCCCACACTGTGCATCCCACAGCCCCCTCTACCCCATATCCCCTGCATAGCCCCCATGCACCTCCCATGCACATCTCTGTGTGCACCCACAGCTCCACCCCCACTCTGAGCACCTCACAGATCCCTGTGCACCCCACAGTGCCCCATGCACCTCACAGCTCCCCCCACCCAGGGCACTGCACAGCCTCCTCCCACTCTGTGCATCCCACTATCCCCCAATGCACTCCACAACCTCCCAACCTGTGCATGCCAGGGCAGGGACCCCCCCCCACAAATTGTATCTCCACGCAGGTGGACTGCCCTCCCTTCCACCATGCGGATACTCCAGGACTGGGGACAACAGGGGATGGATACAGGTCAAGATGGGGCAGGGATTAGTAGAGCCCTGTGCGGATGCAAAATTTGTATCTGCAGCCACATCTGTATCCACAAAAATGAGCCACAGATATTGGCATTGACATCCATGGAGGTGAACACCCGTGGGTATAAAGCGGATATCAGCACTGACATTTCTGGGGGCAGACACCCGTGGGTATAAAGCGGATATCAGCACTGATATTCGTGGAGGCGGATACTCGTGGGTATAAAGCGGATATCAGCACTGACATTTCTGGGGGCAGACACCCGTGGGTATAAAGCGGATATCAGCACTGACATTTCTGGAGGCAGACGCCCGCGGGTGGAAAGTGGATATCTGCAGACTTGCAGAGCTCTAGGGATCAGAGACAATGGGAGAATCCTGTCCCCGTCCCATGGGATATATAAGGGTTTGTCTACATGGAGACATTACAGCTGATTCACTTTAGTGTCTACACACAAGGTTTTGGCATCTCTGGAGGAAGAACCCTCCATGCCTAGGACTCTGTAGCTGTGTCTTAAGTAGCCCACTCCTGGCAGGCTGCCTGTGCCCCTCCAGGGGATACAGCCCTGGCCTGGCTTCTATCCCTGCCCCGCTCCATGCCTCAGTTTCCCCCATGTGGAATGCACCTGATCTCCTTGGTATAGTATTGTTTGATCCCTGAGCTGGATCCCAGGAGAGCTGGGGACGAGGATGGTGATTCTCATTATCCTCCACTTCACAGCCGGGCGGGTCCCACAACGCTCTCACAGTCAGGAGAAGCAGAGTTTTCAGATCTCTGGCAATTTGGAAAAACTCCGAGGGGGTGCCATGGAGCCCTGCAGAGCTGCCAGACTCGCCTTCTTCAGCGATCTCCACTCGGCCCTAGCCCCTGTGCTGAACTTCAGAGCGAGGCGCAGATGAGCTCCATACATAATGACCATTAATGAGCTTTCACACAAAAGCACCCCAGTTGACCTTCTGAAAAATGGCAATGTGGCTGCTGCCCCCTGCTGGCTGGGATTAGTCCCTGCTGTGTGTCATGCTGCCCGTATGGCAGATGGAGATTGTCCAGTCCTAGTGCAGCTGGGCTTTGGAGCGAGGGGGACACTTCGGTGGGCAGGTGGCTGGCACCATGCAGCTGGCACTGTTCTGGGCTGGCACAGCAGACACTAGAGCCCTGAACCTCGTTTTTCCCTTCCCAGGGAAGGTGGGCACTGGGCACTGGTCCCAGTTGGAGCAGGCTGTGGAGCCCCCGGCTGACCGAGCATCAACTGGGGCCGCGTGCTGGGCTGGCGTGGGCAGAGAGCGCTTTGCTCACACTGAAGAAAGAGAAAACTCAGGTGGTCACCATCAGTTCCTCCCCCACTGCCTGCACACTGCCCAGGCTGCAACATCCTGGGGAGATTCAGCATTCCTCAGCAGCTGCTGCAAGATGTGGGGAGAGCTCCATTCGCCATCGCTAGCATGGGGAGGAGGATTGGAAGGTTGCACATTGGGCACTGGTTCTGGCCACCCAGCCGTGGTGGGAAGTCCCGGGGAAGGGAGCAATGCAGGGCCCCCCTTCCAGCCAGAATGTCCATGTGCAGCCCATCCCATTTGCTCTGCCATCTCTGGCCTTGGCGTGGCTGGGCTGGGTCGCCCTTGGCCCAGTTGTGGCTGCGTTGTGAGAGGAGAAAGCTCCCTTCCAGCCTGCAGGCATCCGGCTCAGCCAGCGGCCTTCCCCATCTAGCCCTTGGGAGGCATTGAGGGGTGGGGTGGATGAGGACATCTCAGGATGCACTTCCTGCTCAGCTATACCTTCTTGGAAGAGAGATGGATCTGCCGTGGGACAGGAAATGGGACAAGACTGGAACTGCCCAATCTGACCTGTGGGAATCTTAGTGAGTGTAAAGATGCAAATCCCCTTAACTGTGTCCCTGGATTATAAATGCAGAGATGAGTATTTCACTCCAATCTCCTTAACTCTGCCCGTGGATGATAAACACAGAGGTGTGCATTACATCTCCATCCCCTTAACTCTGCCCCTGGAGTATAAATTCAGAGATGAGTGTTTCACCCTGATCCCTTTAAACTTTGCCCCTGGATTGTTTATTCTCCTGTACATGCTCTTTTTCTTACCTTGTTGGTATGGAGATATTTCCTGTCAGACCCTGATCACTAAGGCGCAAAATCGCAAGAGTTTATATACTTATCAGCTGGCAGGAGCGTTTGGCGTGAAGCTCTCGTGCGTGCTGTAATCTGGGGATGACACTGTCTGTGTGGGCAACAGGAACAGTGACAATTCCTGCGTCTGTTGCTTGCGGTTGAAGATGCTCAGCATGTAACATGCACAAATGTATTTGTATTATGGCAGCCGTGAGACTCCAGGGACTCATTCTGCCAGGTGCTGCACAGACCTGAGACCAGGGTCCTATTGTGCCGGGCACCACATAGACCCCACAGGAGACCAGGGCCTAATAGACTTGTCACTGCACAGCCCCCTACTATGGGAATCTGAGCCCCAAAGGCTCAGTGTTAACTGACAGAAAAGGGTTATTTATGAACCCCCTGTAACCGAAGGGGAAACTGAGGCTCAGAGACAGCCAGAATTGGCCAGGGAGTCAGTGGTAGAGCTGAGACTTGAATCCAAAGCTCCCCTGCCCCAAACTCCTGGTAATGGGGGTGAGTCCCCGTCAGAGGAACTAGGGACTCCTCCCATTAGCTCCTCCTGCTCTGACCAGCTCCTGCAGGTGCCACCCCCTCCGTGGAAAGAGCCGCGGGATGGAGCCGGGGTGGCTGGGGGACCAGCACCCGGCAATGCAGATGCTGGGGAGGGGTCGGGCCATTGGATTTTAGCCCCTCCCTCCAGTGAAAGTGGAGCAGGGCTAAGAGCGGCACATGCTCAGAAGCTGCCATTAGCGTGCCCACCACATGGGGGGGTGCAGCTGTAGCACCCACTCCTGCTGCAGCCCCTCATGCCATGGCAGCCCCATGGCAAAGCCTCCGCCGGCCAACCCCACCCCTCAGACACTGGGGAAACTGAGGCAGAGGGAGCCAATAGCTGGTCGGCCTGGGTGCGCAGAGGGGCCTGTGCCCAGCAGAGCAGGGAAACCTGTAAAGTCTTGCCCAGCCCCTGACCCCAGTGGGGGGGGGGGGGGGCTGTAATTACTGGAGCCCCTGGCTGTGTGGGGGAGGGGAGGTGGGGGAGGGGCTTCCTGTTCCTTGGCATAGGATGGGGAGCAGGGTCTGGCTGACTTTATTTGGAAAGTCAGAAATTACTTGGGGGGGGGGGGAACAGCCCTGCCTGCCAGTCCAAGGTCCCCCCCCAAAGTAACTGGGGAGGGGGGGGAATGTAACACCTTTACCTCTCCCTGCAGGGCCGGGACTCAGACCATTGACCCCAGCCGCCCAGGAGGGCCCCTCCAGCAGGGGGTGCTGCCCAACGCTGCCCCGCCCACTCCAATGGCCAGTGCCCAGCTGGGTGGGTGGAATCCCAAGGTCTCCTCCCTGCTCTCAGCTGAGCGTCCAGGACAGCTGAGATGGGGGCAGAGTAAAGGTGGATGCTGTCGCTCTCATGCTGACACCCCCCCCCCCTTCTCTGTTCCCCTCCCGCACCCCTTCACTCTCCTCCCCCAGGCTCCTCAGCTCCAGGAGCCATCCAATGTGACTGACGGCTGCTGTGATCAGGAATCCCCGCTCCCCCCCACACGGTGCTGGGGCCGGGGTGGAGCCATTCATCCTGTCACTCCTTGTCACAGTCACTCTGCTGGCCCAGGTTATCTCCCCCTCCCCCTTCCCTCTTGCCAGCACCCAGGGAGCCTGTGTCACAGCTGAGCCCTTGCCCAAGGGGGATGCGGGCGGGGGGGAGGAGGCTGCAGAGGCAACAGGGGCTGCAGGTCGGGCTGGCATGCAGCCACCTCTGGGGTAAGGTGCTGGGACCATTTCTACCGGGATCCCTGGCCCAGTGCTGAGATGCGGCCACCTCTGGGGTGGAGAGCGTGGCAGCGGAGTAACCCTCATGCCTCTGGGTCGCTGTCTGGTTGGGCCAGGCAGCAGAGAGCACTGCGGTGAAAGGCAGGCTGGGGGCCGGCTCTGTGGGCAGCCTCCCCCAGCCTGAGCTGCCAGAAGTATTTTTAATGGGGCAGAGAGAAAACCTCCCGTAGATCCATTTGCTTTTCGTCTCCCCGTGGAAGCGCCGGCCCCGGTGCCTGAGCAGCGCTGCCTAATGAGCCACACGCCAGGACCACAATGGGCTGCTCCCGGGCAGAACCAGCCAGGGAGTGTTCGGAGGTGGGGAGGTGCTGGATTGGAGGGAGAGCGCTGGGACGGGGGAGGAGAAGCAGGAAAACCCCCTCCCCAGATCTCCCCCACCTCCGGACAGAGGAACTGGGTGGTGGCTCATCTGGCCTCAGCCTGCCGGCAGGGGCTGCTCCAAGCAGAGCGATTCGGGGCTAGGTGGGCCCATGTGTCTAATCCAGGGTGGCGGTGGCGGAAGATATGGGGCTGGGGAGCGTGTAGGTCTGATCTAGGGCAGAACCCCACCATTAATCTGCCTCCTGCCTTCCCCAAAGCAGGAGCCAAGCTCATGTCTCCCCCAATGCAGAGAAGCTACATTTAGCACCCGCCATCTAGCTCCCCCTCCCCCGAATGCTGCAAAATGATCCTGGCAGCCCCCCACTGCGGGATCCCTGCATTTACCAGCTCCAGCTCGGGCGGGGGGGTGCCCACCGTTTCCCCGGGCTCAGCTCATACCCACACACCCTCCCGCCGGCTGGCAGGCGGCTTCCGATGATGGATGAGATGAGCAGACATCTCTCTCTTTGCTGGTTTTCCCTTCCCCCCAACTTTGGGGCGGGGGAGGTGGAGAAATTACAGCTGAAGCAACCCCCTCCCCCAGCCCTGGGGGCCGCTGCGCCGGCTTAGCTGTAATTTCTTTTTGGATTTGATTTGATCTCGTTATTGGGTTTGGGAAGCGAAAATTCTGGAGTAAAATTCTGGAGTGAACCTCCCCCTTTCCCCACCGCTGGCCAGCACCAGTGCAAAGGCGGTAGCGTCCCAGCTCCCGCCAGGGCACTGCAGGCTAAAGGGGGCCGGGCTGAGAGACCAGACACCTGGGTTCTGGTCCTGCCTTTGTCCCACGTCCAAGCTGAATTGCTCCCCCTTTGTGCCTCAGCTTCCCCTCCTGCCTGTTCAGACTGGATGCTCTTTGAGGCAGAGACTGTCCCTTGCTCTGTGTCTGTCCCTGATCTCAGCCAGGGTCTGTGCCACGTCCACACAACTGGGCCCTGATCTCGGCCAGGATCTGTGCCACGTTCACACAACTGGGCCCTGATCTCAGCCAGGGTCTGTGCCACGTCCACACAACTGGGCCCTGATCTCGGCCGGGGTCTGTGCCACGTCCACACAACTGGGCCCTGATCTCGGCCGGGGTCTGTGCCACGTCCACACAACTGGGCCCTGATCTCGGCCAGGATCTGTGCCACGTCCACACAACTGGGCCCTGATCTCGGCCGGGGTCTGTGCCATGTCCACACAACAGGGCCCTGATCTCAGCCAGGGTCTGTGCCACACCCGCACAACAGGGCCCTGATCTCGGCCAGGGTCTGTGCCACGTCCACACAACTGGGCCCTGATCTCGGCGGGATCTGTGCCACGTCCACAACAACTGGGCCCTGATCTCGGCCGGGGTCTGTGCCACGTCCACACAACTGGGCCCTGGTCTCAGCCAGGGTCTGTGCCACGTCCACACAACTGGGCCCTGATTTCAGCCGGGGTCTGTGCCATGTCCACACAACTGGGCCCTGATCTCGGCCAGGGTCCTGCACAACTGGGCCCTGATTTCAGCCAGGATCTGTGCCACGTCCACAGAACGGGGCCCTAAACTCGGCTGAGGCCTCTAGCTGCTCCTGTGACACCGGGTATGTCTAGACTCATGCCTCTGCCGACAGAGGCATGTAAAATAGGCTACTCGAGATAGTCAATGAAGCGGGGATTTAAATATCCCTGGCTTCATTAAAAAAAAAAGGCCGCCACGCGGTGCAGGCTCAGCTGATCGTCGGCACAGCGCGCGAGTCAAGACATGGATCGGTCGACAGGGGAAGCCTTTGTTGACCGCTCCTCTAAACCTTGTTTCACGAGGCATAAGGGAGCGGTCGTCAAAGGCTTCCCCTGTCGACCGATCCGCGTCCTGACTCGCGCACTGTGCCGACGATCAGCGGAGCCTGCACCGCGTGGCGGCCATTTTTATTTTAATGAAGCCGGGGATATTTAAATCCCGCTTCACTGACTATGTCGGGTAGCCTAGTTTACATGCCTCTGTCGGCAGAGGCATGTAGTCCAGACATACCCCAAAGCGAGTAGCACCAAAAGGCCCCACAAGGTCAGGACTCCCGAGGGCTGGTCAGCGCCCCTGGAGGAAGGGAGGTTTGGGGCAGAGGAGACCCAGACCCAGAGGTTGGATCAGCAGATAAGAGACTGCACAGGGTTAACTCAGCAGCGCTTTCCCTGCCCGCTGATGGGGGAGCGATGGCCTGGAGGCATTTTCTCTCTCTCTCTTTAGTAATGAAACAGGGTTTTTGTTTTTTTTTCCTTTTGCTGTTTCTAACTGTCCCTGTTAGCCCAGGCTGCTTCAGACAGTTTGGCTGGAACCTAGTGGGAGCGCCCAGAGGTGGGGGGACAGGTCCTTCTGGGAGCATGGGGGGGGCACAAGGCCTAGTGGAAGTGTCTGGAGCAGGGATATAGGGCCTCGTGGGAGTGCCTGGGGGGCAGGACCTTCTGGGAGCATGAGGGGGGGGGGCACAAGGCCTAGTGGAAGTGTCTGGGGCAGGGATATAGGGCCTCGTGGGAGTGCCTGGGGGGCAGGACCTTCTGGGAGCATGGGGGGGGGCACAAGGCCTAGTGGAAGTGTCTGGAGCAGGGATATAGGGCCTCGTGGGAGTGCCTGGGGGGCAGGACCTTCTGGGAGCATGGGGGGGGCACAAGGCCTAGTGGAAGTGTCTGGGGCAGGGATATAGGGCCTCGTGGGAGTGCCCCAGAGGGGACAACACAGTGCCTAGTGGGAGCCCATGGGGGAAGAGGGATGGGAGTTGGGACTCGTGGGAGTGCCGAGAAGGGGACAGGACCTAGTAGGTGTGTGGAGGAGCAGGGCCAATGGGAGCACCCGGGGTAGCCCTGGGCTGGCTCTCAGCCCCTAGCAGGCTGGCCAAGTGATCACCACTTTCACAAAGAGCTCCAGCCAGCCATACGTGGGGCAGTTATCAGGTGCACGGAGGCTGTGCCCAGAGCTCAGGGTTTGTGGTGCCAGGTGCTGCTGAGACACAGCCTGAGACAGTCCCTGTCCCAAAGAGCTTCCTCCCTGAACAGGGACAGGGTAGAGGGGAAACTGAGGCAGGGAGAAGGGGAAACAACCGGCCCGAGGTCACCCAGCAGGGCAACTGCAGAGCCAGAAATGGAACCCAGGACTCCTGCGGGGGCAGACGGGCAGACAGTGCTCGCTCCCCCAGCCGCGTGGTCTGGCCCACACTACCTCTGTGCCAAGTCTCCTGGGTATACAGGAGTGGGGAGGGAGGCTGGTTACACTGGCACCTCATTAGTGTATCTAAAGCGGGCCCATAACAAACAGAAGCGACCCACCTTGCATTTGGCTTAGGCTGGGGCTCAGATCCACATGGCAACCTGGCCTGGCAGCCCCCTTTCTTCCACCCTACAAAGCAGTAAGTCCGCCTGACTACCCCCCCATGCCTTGGATCTGTCCCCATCTCACCCAATATCCCTCCCCCCACCCCAGATCTGACCCCGGGGCCCATTTCACCCAATATCCCTCCCCCGCCCCAGATCTGACCCCGGGGCCCATTTCACCCAATATCCCTCCCCCCACCCCAGATCTGACCCCGGGGCCCATTTCACCCAATATCCCTCCCCCCACCCCAGATCTGACCCCGGGGCCCATTTCACCCAATATCCCTCCCCCCGCCCCAGATCTGACCCCGGGGCCCATTTCACCCAATATCCCTCCCCCCACCCCAGATCTGACCCCGGGGCCCATTTCACCCAATATCCCTCCCCCCGCCCCAGATCTGACCCCGGGGCCCATTTCACCCAATATCCCTCCCCCTGCCCCAGATCTGACCCCGGGGCCCATTTCACCCAATATCCCTCCCCCTGCCCCAGATCTGACCCCGGGGCCCATCTCACCCAATATCCCTCCCCCCACCCCAGATCTGACCCCGGGGCCCATCTCACCCAATATCCCTCCCCCCGCCCCAGATCTGACCCCGGGGCCCATTTCACCCAATATCCCTCCCCCTGCCCCAGATCTGACCCCGGGGCCCATCTCACCCAATATCCCTCCCCCCACCCCAGATCTGACCCCGGGGCCCATTTCACCCAATATCCCTCCCCCCGCCCAGATCTGACCCCGGGGCCCATTTCACCCAATATCCCTCCCCCCACCCCAGATCTGACCCCGGGGCCCATCTCACCCAATATCCCTCCCCCGCCCCAGATCTGACCCCGGGGCCCATTTCACCCCAGTATCCCTCCCCCTGCCCCAGATCCGAGCCCTGGGTCCATCTCGGCCAGGACCCTTCCCCCCACTATATTTGCCCTACACCCAAAGTATTAGCCACCCTGCGCCCCACCCCCCATCCCTTCTCAATGTCATTCACAGCCGGTCCCTCTGCCCCACCCTGCCCATGTGCTGGGCCCTGCAAACCGTCTGGCCTAGGGCTGGTTCCAGTGAGGCCAGGGCTGAGGGCAGGGGGTGGCTGTTGCAGGGGCAGGGAAGATTCAGGGCCACCCCCCACTGACTCTCTGGAGGGGCAGCAGTGGCCTTGTCTATGTGTGTGGGGATGCAGGAGGGAGGGGGGGAGGAGAGGGCAGGATGGGGGAGGGGGTGGCCAGTGGGAGGGGGGAAGGTGGTGGGGAGGGGTTGGGGAAAGGATGGGGGAGGGAAGGAGGGCATTGACTCTTGGGGGAGGGGAGGGGTGACCCACAGCGAGGGGAAAGGCAGAGTGGAGGTTAGTGGAGGGAGTTGGGAGGACAGGGGATGGGGAAGAGAAGGCGGGGGATGGGAAGAGGAGAGGAATAGGAAAGGGAAGGGAGGGAAGGGCAGTGGGGGAATGGGAGGAGGGGGAGAGAGGGTGTTAGTGGGGGAATAGAAGAGGGAGGGATTAGTGGGGGGATGGGAGGAGGGCAGGAGGGGGCTAGTGGGGAGAATGGGATGGGGAAGGGAGGGAAGGGTAGTAGAGGGATAGGAAGAACACAGGGTTAGTGGGGGGGGTGGGAGGGAGAGGGAAGGGGTTAGCGGGTGGTAGAAGGGGAAGGGTTAGTGGGGGGTGGGAGGGAGAGGGAAGGGGTTAGCGGGTGGTAGAAGGGGAAGGGTTAGTGGGGGGGGTGGGAGGGAGAGGGAAGCGGTTAGCGGGTGGTAGAAGGGGAAGGGTTAGTGGGGGGTGGGAGGGAGAGGGAAGGGGTTAGCGGGTGGTAGAAGGGGAAGGGTTAGTGGGGGGGTGGGAGGGAGAGGGAAGGGGTTAGTGGGTGGTAGAAGGGGAAGGGTTAGTGGGGGGGTGGGAGGGAGAGGGAAGGGGTTAGCGGGTGGTAGAAGGGAAGGGTTAGTGGGGGGTGGGAGGGAGAGGGAAGGGGTTAGCGGGTGGTACAAAGGGAAGGGTTAGTGGGGGGTGGGAGGGAGAGGGAAGGGGTTAGCGGGGTGGTAGAAGGGGAAGGGTTAGTGGGGGGAGGGGGTTAGCGGGTGGTAGAAGGGGGAAGGGTTAGTGGGGGGAGGAAGAGGGAGGGGAGGGTTAGTGGGAGATGGGAGGAAGGGGGCTAGTGGGGGTGGGAGGAGGGGGAGGGATACGGGGGAGCACGCGGCTGTCCCAGTGCAGCCCAGCAGCGCAGAGGCAGCGGTGGCACGTCCAGGTGATGGATGGTTTAATATCGCTCCATGCAACCCCCTCCCCCGCACGGCGCCGCAGCTCCCCGAACGGGGGTGGTGGTGCACATGGAAGAAACACCCCCAACCGCCACTCCCCCCCAGCCCAGCTCCCAGAGCCAGGGAGAGGCCAGGCGTCCTGGCCCAGCAAGACGTGGTCATGCTAGGAAGGAAGGAGGCAGCTGCAAAAGGCAGCTCCTAGGCCAGATCCTCAGGGGAGGGACTGCTGGGAATAACCAGAGTCCCTGCCTCCCCCACACTACACCCCACACACTGCCCCACGCCAGTGCCACCCCCGACACACTGCACCGCCCCACCCTCCCGACTGCACCGCCCCACCCTTATCACAGCCCCCCCATTGCATCCGCCCTACCACTGTGCCCACCCTACCCTACCTCATCTACCCCACCCTGATCGCATGCTCCCACAGCACCCACCTGCACCTCCACCTGCAGTGCACCCCCACAGCCCAGCACCCCCGCTGCACTTCCCCAGGTCTCTGCCCCCTAACCCAGTGTGTGCACATACACAGCCCAGACCCATGAGCACACATGTTACAGGTACACACCCAGCCCCAGCCCAGGCATGGCCAGAGAGAGAAGCATGTGTGTGTCTGGGTGTGTCTGTGTATCATTGTGTGTCTGTGGGACTGGAAGGGGTCTGTGCGCGACCTGTCTAACCATCAGTGGTGTGTTTTGGCTCATGTTTTCAGACAGCCTGTAAGAGGCAATTGAATAAATACACCCCCATGAACACACCCTCACAGTCCCGTATTTTCAGACACACACACACAGATGTTCACACACTCTCATACTCACCCAGATGCTCACACTCACACCAAGACATTCACACACTCGCACACACATTCTCACACTCACACCCAGTCACACACTCACACACACACCCCGACCTTCACACACACGCACTCACACCCTGACATTCACACACACCCAGACGTTCACACACACACACACACACTCAGTCACACACTTGCACATGCCCAGATCTTCACACACACTCACACCCAGACATTCACTCACACACACACACACACACACACAGTCACACACTTGCACACACCCAGACCTTCACACACACTCACACCCAGACGTACACACACACACACACACACACACACTTGCACACACCCAGACCTTCACACACACTCACACCCAGACGTACACACACACACACACAGTCACACACTTGCACACACCCAGACCTTCACACACACTCACACCCAGACCTTCACACACACACACACACACACACACACACTTGCACACACCCAGACCTTCACACACACTCACACCCAGACACACACGCACACACACAATTCCACTGCCCCTTGAGTCACTCCCACTAGCACAGGCTTTGGCCCTCAACCTCGGGGCCAGTCTCTGTTGAGGCCCCTGCTTTCCCAGCAGGCTTGTACCCTGGTGGGCAGGAGCCAGCAGGGGGCAGCAGGGCGGAGGGGGCAGCAGGGGCAAGGGACTCTCAGCTTGGGGTCAGTGCAGGAGGGGTCCCCCATGACCCAGCCCCCGTCCCAGACAGCGGCCTCCCTGCACATGCCACCTCACCCTGCCTGCCTGTGGCATCCCTGGCACCTGATTGACGGGATGAGTGACAGGCAGCACCGCCCCCCGGCCATGGGCAAGACTTCTCCGAGCCGCTCAGACATGCGCCCCACTTGCCCGCCCTCATCTGTCCATCAGCACCTGCCTGCCCGCGGGGGGAGGGGGATGTGGGTGCAGGGTGCGGGTACATGGCCAGGGTCAGGCCCAGTGGGACAGGCCGTGTGCCGGGCTGGTATGTGAGTGGCATGGGAGAGGCAGAGCCTTGTCCGTGCTGGAGGCCCCAGGCTGGATTGGCGCTTGCCCAGTAGGCCGGGCTGGGCAGCACTTCCTGCCCATTCTATCCTGTGTAAATGACACTGGTGGGGCAGGAGGGGCAGCCCCTCCCCCAGGATCCCAGCTGGGACGGAGGGATGGTGGGAGGTAAGTGAGGGCAACCCAGCAGCACCAACCTCCCAGCAGCTTCAGGACTCACCCCCCAGCCCAGGGGGAGCTGGGCCTCAGGACACTGCTCCAGGATTCACCCTGCCCCCCAGCCCAGGGGGAGCTGGGCCCCGGGGCTCAGCACCAGGACTCCAGATAGGTCAGTTCCTCTCCCAAGGTCTGTGTAACATCTGTGACTCCCCAGCGGGTGGCCCCAGAGAGTGGCAGATCCTCCATCCCCAACCAAATGGGCTCCCGAAATAACTCCCATCTCTGGCTCCCTGCAGTCCTGCCACTGAGTCAGCCAGGCGAGGGGGGCGGGGTGCTTCTGAGCCACCACCAGATCCCTGTCTGTTCATCACAGACCAGCCTTACCTTTGCTGCACCCGCAGAACTGACTTCCCTGGGCTAGGGACAGAACCCCCTGGCACCAGGCCCGGATCTACCCACTAGACCGCACTCCCTTCATAGAGGTGGGGACAGAATCCAGGAGTCCTCGGTGCCTCCCCATTCCACTCTCAGGCTGTGTCTAGACTGGCCAGTTTTTCTGGAAAATCAGCCACTTTTCCGGAAAAACTTGCCAGCTGTCTACACTGGCCGCTTGAATTTCCGCAAAAGCACTGACTTCCTGCTGTAAGAAATCAGTGCTTCTTGCGGAAATACTATGCTGCTCCCATTCAGGCAAAAGTCCCTTTTGCACAAAAGGGCCTGTGTAGGCAGCTGAGATTTGTTTTCCGCAAAAAAGGCCCGATCACGAAAATGGCGGTCGGGGCTTTTTTGCGGAAAAGCGCGTCTAGATTGGCCATGGACGCTTTTCCACAAAAAGTGCTTTTGCGGAAAAGCGTCCGTGCCAATCTAGACGCTCTGTTCCGAAAATGCTTTTAACGGAAAAACTTTTCCATTACAAGCATTTCCAGAAAATCATGCCAGTCTAGACGTAGCCTGAGTGTTCTAGTGCTGTGTCACCCTTCTGTGTCCCAGTTTCCTCTGACAGATGATGGCAGGGTGTCTAATCTTGTCCTTCCAAACCAAACACCCTTCCCTTGAAACTTTCTCTCCTGGGGTAAAGAAAACATCACCCAGGTTCTTGACCCCTCCCTCGCAGCCCTAATTGGGGTGCCACATGGAGTCATTTTTGCCCCCTGATTGGAAGATGACCAGGGAAGGGCAGCCAATCACACACATCCCTCCCTCCCTCCCCTCCAAGGAATTTTTTATGAATTGGTTCCTAGAACTAGTGCAGCTCTGGGGATCTGTGAACATGGTGTTGCTTGGGCTGCAGTTAAATCCTGCGCCTCCCTGCTCCAAACTCTAGCTCCCACCTCATGGCATTTGGAAGCCCACTAGACACTGGCAGCCACAAAACCCAGGAACTCAGCAGGTAACAGTGATCAGAGCTCAGGACAGTTTAGGGCAGAGTTAAGAGCATTTCAAGGTGGCATTAAAGGAGTTTGGGGGCACAGGTAAGAGTGTTTTGGGCGGGAGTTAGGGGCATTTGAAGGATGGAATTCAGGGTATTTTGGAGAGTTTAGTGCATTGGGGCAGAGTTAAGGGCATTTCAGGGTGACCTCAGCTATGCTTCTCTGGGTGTTCTAAAGGGAAAGGGCAGGATTCCCAGTCTTTATGCTTTGCACAGGGAACTTCGATGTGCTCCTTGGGGCAGGTTTCCCTTAAGCAAATCACTGATATTTACAACCCCCAGTGCTGGCTTAATTAAGATTTTTTGCCTGGGAATTAATTAGCACTCACAGCCCCCAGGGGCCAGCGTTCCTGGAGCTGGAGGAAATGAAAACACTTTGGTACCTGTGCAGCTGTAAAGTGAGCTCTTTGAGTAGCTAGGTGCCTGGGCAGAGCCGTGGTTCGGGGGAGGTGTGTGCCCAGGGCCGGGATCGCGGGGGGAGCTGTGTGTCAGGACTTAGGGGCTCTGACAGAGTTGGAGGGAGCCAGAGCTGGGGTAGTAGCCTGGCCCATTCAAGGCGGGCGGGGAGCGGAGGGAGTCCCTCCTCCCCCCGTGTTCCTCCCTCCCCTCAGGCTGGCAGGGAGATTGACCTGGGCAAGATCTCCAGACACTGGAGAGGGGGCAGGGAGCACTCCCATCCCTGCCCGAACTGAGCTGGCTCTTAGCACTCTCACCACACACATTGCTCCCGCACGCCTGGCCCCAGATTCCATTCCCCTCTCATGGCCAGGGACAGAACCCAGGAGTCCTGGCCCCCAGCCCTTCCCCCACCCTATCCCCACTGCCTTCCGGCGCTGGGGTAGAACCCAGGAGTCCCAGGCTGGTGCATGGACCTGCCTCTGAACCCCGCTGTGGCAGGGTGAGGGGTGGATGAGCTGTGTGAGCCTGAGGCTTGTGCTGACACCAAGGTACACCGGTGCCCTTTGCCTGGGGGGCTCTCCCCGGCGCCAGGCGCCAGGCGTGCGCTGGCAGAGGAGCTAGAGTAGACGTGACCTCGGTTCCCAGCGGTGGAGCTTCTTGCCAGCAGGAAATGCATCCCCCGGCTTTCCAGGCCTGTTGGGGTCCCCCCAGCCCTGCTGGCGCCCCTCAATCCCAACCCCCTGATATTTCCACTCGGGGCTTTCCCCCTTCCCCAAGCTATGCTAGTGCCCTTCTATCCCGACCCACCACGCCCTGGTACTTTGTCCCTGGGCTCCCTCCCCCTGCCTCGTGTGGCGAGTGCCCTCTGCAAAGCGCCCTTCGGATACCCTCCCCCTCGGAGCAAATGCCACCGCGAAGGCAGCTGCAGCGCAGCCTCGGCTGTGCCCTGCCGCTGGGCCGTGGGCACACAAGGGGCAACACGCAGCTTCTGTGGGAAGCATCCGGACAGGCCGGGACAGGTCGGACGTGGGACGGGGGGTGCACAGTGGGGCGAGGCCGCCAGCACACACCCCGTCTGTCTGTCTGTCTGCTCGTGGGAGAGGTGGGGGAGGGGGACAGACAGCGAGGAAGGAGCCCGTCTCGCTGCCTGGCGATGTCACCATGGTTACCTCAGTGAGAGCTGCAGGGATTGGTGTTACATGGTGCCATCGTGAGCTGCCCTGTGCAGGGTGGGTCCCGCTGCCTCGGGCCCAGCTCTGGCCCCGCAGCCACCCCGTGGGGCCCCCCAGGCCGCTCCTCAATGGCACCGGTGGCTGGGAGTTCCCCCTGGCCCAGCAGGAGGTGCTGCCGGTTCAGGCCCTAGCCAGGGAATTTAGGAAATGTGGGTTTAATTCCCACCTGTGCCAGTGCCTCCCTGGGTGACCTTGGGCAAGTCACTGCATCTGTCTGTGCCTCGGTTTCCCCAACTGGAAGATGGGGGAAACAATCCTTGGTCTATAAGCTGTGAGCTCTTTGAGGGCAGGGACTAAGACTCTTGGGTGCAGCGCCCGGCACAGCGGGGTCCTGATCTTGGGACAGGGTCTGCACAGCGCCCGGCACAGTGGGGCCCTGATCTTGGACGGGGTCTGCACAGCCCCCAGCACAGGGGGGCCCTGATCTCGGATGGGGTGTGCACAGCGCCCGGCACAGCAGAGCCCTGATCTCGGATGGGGTCTGAACAGCGCCCGGCACAGCGGGGCCCTGATCTCGGATGGGGTGTGCACAGCGCCCGGCACAGCGGGGTCCTGATCTCGGATGGGGTGTGCACAGCGCCCGGCACAGCGGGGCCCTGATCTCGGATGGGGTGTGCACAGCGCCCGGCACAGCGGGGCCCTGATCTCGGATGGGGTGTGCACAGCGCCCGGCACAGCGGGGCCCTGATCTCGGATGGGGTGTGCACAGCGCCCGGCACAGCGGGGCCCTGATCTCGGAATGGGGTGTGCACAGCGCCCGGCACAGCGGGGTCCTGATCTCGGATGGGGTGTGCACAGCGCCCGGCACAGCGGGGCCCTGATCTCGGAATGGGGTGTGCACAGCGCCCGGCATAGCAGGTCCCTGAGCTCAGTGGACTATCAGCTCCATACTGGAAAACACCTTATAGGAGCATCTGGCAGCTCTTCGTGGCACCGAGGTCTCTTTGTTGTAGCAAATTTCAGTTGCATCTAGAAATTCCAGTCTCAGCCCAGGACCCCACGGCACCAGGGGCTGGACAGATGAAGAACAGAGCTATACCTGGCCCAAGGGTGTTTTGTCAATGTACAGCCCTGCCCCCCACTGGATCCAACACCCTTATCTACAGTCCTGCTGCCCATTGGATCCGAAACCCCTCTCTACAGCTCTGTCCCCCACTGCATCAGACCCCCTCTCTCCCAGCTTGGGTTATTTCCATCAAGGTTTTAAACTCAGGTCTTTCATGCAAGGTTGGTCCACACATAACTAGAGCTCCCCCTTCTCCTCCCTCCACACTGCTCCAGGGCAGCCTGCCCCTCTGACCTGTGCCTGCCCCTTTAAGGCAAGGTGCTGGGTTCTAGATATAGCTATTTTCTCCCCCTTTTGTCTCTTTTTTTTTTTTTTTTTTTTTGGCGGAATCAAGGTATTGAGCGGGCTCCTGGGGGCCTCCCAGCCGCGGTTACTCTGGCAACCAGACTTGCGAACCTGTAATTGGGCTGGAAAAGCAACCTGGTTTCAAGTTATTACAATGAAGGCGGGCGAGATTTCAGGGTGATTACAAACCTCCCCAGGTGCCTGTATAAATAGACTGTGGCAAGGCTGGGACAGGTAGGATCCAGACCCAGGCAGGTGGAGGGAATAGGCACGTGCCCTTGACAAGGCCCCAGTGTGATGGTAGGGGGTGCTGTGCTGCATGGTGAGGGCAGGGTGGGGAGTAGGTGGGGGAAGAGCTGTAGTTGGCTTTCCCTGGTCTCCAAGTTGGATTGTCCTGTGGCCAGAAGCAGCAACAGGCCTGTCCCATGGCCTTCCCCACCCTGGCAAATCTATGCAGGGGTTTGCATGAAGCCCAGCGTGGGTAAGGAAGCTGCAGGGTAGAGCTGGCAGGGAGAGTGGTCACTGCTGGGTGGATGCCCCAACGCAGGGAAGATGAAGGGCAGAGCTGGGCACTTCACAGGTCATGCCCAGCTGCTTTAGTCACAAGGGGGATCTCCCTCTCCTGGTAGCAGTGCAGGGCCTATGACACACAGCAGCAATAGCAGCCAGCAGAGGGTGCTATAGGGAGACCAGCCCACCAGAGTCAGCAGAGGGCATCCGGGCCATCTTTGTGTTGTGTGTTTCTGCAGCACCTAGCATGGGAGGGGCAAGAGGGTTAGACACTACCGTAATACACCTAATAAAGTGTAGGGCGCAGCACAATGGAGTCGGGATCATGGCGGGCTCCTCTGGTTACGGTAATCCTCCTAGTACATAGGAACAATAATATGGCCACACGCAATGCCAGTAGAGGGCGCTGTGGCATCTCTCACTCACCCTGTGTATCAGACTGGGCCCTGGAAGGGGTGGGAGATGCGGCAGGTGGGGTGAGCTTTTAACCCCCTAGAAGCTCTATAAGTCATGCCCCCAGGGAGCAGGGGAAACGTAGTATCTGGTCCCCAGGGCAGGCTGGGATGGGAGAGGCAGGGCTGCCTAGTTGCCCACCCTAGACACTGCCTCTAGCCCCTCCTCCCATGTGGGACGGGAGGAATCCTACCCCATCATCTCCCCACACCTCTGCAACCCATCAAGTGCGCCATCCCCCGCCCCAACCTCCAGATAGCTTCAGGCCCTTTCAGTAGACCGTGGAGACCAGCTCCAGTCCCCCTCCCCCCCGCCGGTCTCTGCTCACCCTGGCTGATCCAATCCACTTCTTCTCTCTCTCCTGCTCCAGCAGCCCCCAGCAGGCTGATCTGGGCTGCATCAGTTTAGAGCCACAGATTTGCCCAGCGAGAGGCCAACTGGCCTGAGCGGGATTAGAACCAGGGTCAGGAGAAAGGGATTGCTTCTGTGGAGGAGGGGAAAGGACCAGCCCATGAGTAATCAGTCTGCCAGAGCCAGGGAGAGAACTCACGCATCCTGACTCCCAGCCCCCCTGCTCTAACCATGGGTATGTCTACACTAGAAAGTTAGTTCGAACTAACGGACGTTAGTTCGAACTAACTTTCCTATGCGCTACACTAGCGCTCCGCTAGTTCGAATTTGAATCGAACTAGCGGAGCGCTTAGTTCGAACTAGGTAAACCTCATTTTACGAGGACTAACGCCTAGTTCGAACTAGCTAGTTCGAACTAAGGGCTGTGTAGCCCTTTAGTTCGAACTAGTGGGAGGCTAGCCCTCCCCAGGTTTCCCTGGTGGCCACTCTGGCCAACACCAGGGAAACTCTATGCCCCCCTCCCGGCCCCGGACCCCTTAAAGGGGCACGGGCTGGCTACGGTGCCCGTGCCAGGTGCAAGCCTGCCAGCACCCAGCTAGCAGACCCTGCACCTGGCACGGCACAGAGCCACCCACCCGATGCCCCCCAGCCCACCCCCTCTTGCCGGGACCAGGCTGGCGGCTCCCGGGAGCTTGCCCTGGACCGCAAGAGGCGGGCACCTTCCTGGGCTAGTGCGGACATCGTGGACCTCGTCCACGATCTCCGCACTAGGCACAGGAAAGTGGCCGGCTAGGGCAGGAGAGCTGCCAGCCTGGCCACCCAGGACCAGGTGTGCATGAAAATCAAGGGGGTCCACTGAGACCCCCGACACTGAGCCCTGAGCTTACAATGGCCGTCCTGGGTCAGACCAAAGGTCCATCTAGCCCAGTAGCCTGTCTGCCCACAGCGGCCAACCCTAGGGACCCTGGAGGGGATGGACCGAAGACAATGACCAAGCCATTTGTCTCGTGCCATCCCTCTCCAGCCTTCCACAAACTTTGGGCAGGGACACCACTCCTACCCTCTGGCTAATAGGACTCCATGGACCCAACCTCCATGACTTGATCTCACTTCCCTTTAAACTCTGTTCTAGTTCTAGCCTTCACAGCCTCCTGCAGCAAGGAGTTCCACAGGTTAACTATTTGCTTTGTCAAGAAGAACAACTTTCTCTTACTAGTTTCAAGCCTGATACCCATTCCTTTCCTTTGGTGTCCTCTAGTCCTTCTTTATGGGAACTCATGAAGAACTTTTCTGAATGCACCCTCTCCACCCAACCCCTGCTTTTAGAGACCTCTATCCTGTCCCCCCTCCGTCTCCTCTTTTCTAAGCTGAACAGTCCCAGTCTCTGTAGCCTCTCTTCATCTGGGACCTGTTCCCAACCCCTGATCATGTTAGTTGCCCTCCCCTCTCCCAGCCTTTCTCTTCCCCTCTCCCACCTCCTTTTCCCAGTCTCCCCCAGTTTTTTTCAATAAAGACAGAGTCAATGTTGGAAGAAACGTTATCTTTATTTTGTACATCAATAAGAAGGGGGGCTAGGGAAGGGTAAGTGGAAGGAGGTGAGGGAGGAATGGGGTACGAGCCCCCGATGGGGAGGACTGGGCTGGCTCTGCGGGCTTCTGGGGGTGGAAGCTCTCCTGCAGCCCCCCAATTACTCCCTCTCCCCAGATGGCAGCCTGCGGCAAGTGCAGCCGGGCTGATGGCCGAGTGGTGTGATGTGCCCAGTGTGGGCACTCAGGGCACTCCAAGCCAGAACTTCTTTGCAAGCGGGGCACCCCTTAGAACTGTGTGTCCGGGGTGGGGGTCGGGACCCTTTAAGCGCAGCCCTCGGCTAGCCTGAGACAGTATCTCCATGCTCTAAGTCCTCCTTTTATGCCCTGCCGGCACTGCTTCCGGCCATCCTTAAGCCCTGTTCAGAGTCCACTCAATGTGGACTTACTAGTTCGAACTAGCAAAACGCTAGTTCGAACTAGTTTTTAGTTCTAGATGCGTTAGTTCGAACTAGCTTAGTTCGAATTAACTAATTCGAACTAAGTTAGTTCGAACTAGCGCTGTAGTGTAGACGTACCCCATTAGACCCTTCTCCCTTCACTGAGTCAGGACTAGAACCCAAGTGTCCTGGCTCCCAGACCCCTGATTTGCATCCAGTGCTCTGACTGGGTGGCAGAAGGGGAGGGATCCAGCAGACCGAACGGTCACTAAGAGCACGTCTACCCAGCAGGAGGTCTGCATTAGAGCATCCGGCCCCCGACTTCCCTTACTCCTCGTGCAGTGAGGGTTACAGGAGTTGGAGTAAGCAATCCTCCAGCTCGCCGTTAGTTCGACATTATGTCCAAGTAACTGCCTGGAGTGTGGACATAACCTCAATCATTCCGAAACAACGCTGCTGTGTAGACGCACCCTAAAAGTTTTCCTTCTTCAGCCCGCTGAGCTGGGCATGAGACCCCACTTCCTGCCTTGCCCGAGTTCCGTGCTGGCTCCACCTCCTACCCCAGATCTCAGTCAGTTACCCTGGGCTCAGAGAGTCTTGCTTCCAGCTGCTGGCCAGCAGTGGCCTGACTAGCCAGGACCTGCTCAGGGACAAGGCCCCTGCTCAAAACTGCTCCAAAGGCCTCGGTGCAGATGCGCCCGCACCCAGCTGGAGGAAAAGAGCGTCACTCCAGTGCAGCCAATGGGCCAGATCCCAGCTGGCATCCAAAGGGGTTCAGCGGCACAAATAATTCAGTGGCAGATTACAAATCCCTGGCCCCGGATGGCACAGAGGCTGCCAGCCCCTCTGCTCTGTTGCACTGGCCCTGAGGAGCGGACTTAAAAGATCATCCCCTTGTCACTGATTTTTCCTAAAGGAAGTAGTAAGTCCCTGCTGGCACTGTAAAAGGATAATGACTGAGAGAGGCCCAGCAGCACCACCCGGGGGCGCCGTCCCACTTGCTCACCAGCGCTTCATGTGCGAGCGAGTGGTCAGCCTCGGGAGATGCGCGGCTTTGCTCCAGGGGGTGCCGTGGAGCCCACGCTTTGCAGGGGAGCTGGTGCAAGCAGCCAGGCCTGAGTCTCACCAGAGAGAATCAATTCTTGGGGCTGAGTTGCTCCCTGGGCACCGGGTGTCAGAGCGGGGCTGAGCTGCTGGGCTGCCCGACGCGCTGTTGCGCCCACCTCTGCCCCAGCCTTGGGCAGCCTCACTAAAGACGTTCCATGGAGAAGCTCTGATTTCTCTCCCGGCAGGGCCAGACTCTTGCTCCTGCTCGGCAGAGGGGAGGAAGCGTGTTGTAGCACATTGGAATTACCTGCTCTCGTGGTTACGCCCACTGTGCAGGGGTTACAGCCCCTGCACAGGTCCGGCCGGCGCGGCCCCAAATCAGAGGGGCTCTGGGAGGAGGGTGGTCCGGAGCAGGGAAGGGAAGGAAAAACAAGACAGACAGACCCGGAGAAGGGTGAAGTACGGCCCAAGGGCGGGGGAGGGAGCAGAGGGTCAGTGGAAGGTGAGGAAAGAAGGCGCCTCTGTCTTGGCCATCATCATTCCCACGTCGGTCTGTCCACCCCCATCTCCACAGGGCTGCAGTGGAGATGGCCTGGCCTCTGACCCTGAGAAACCCTACAATAACAGACTACTGTGTATGGCCCTACGATAACAAACCACCACGCGCGGCCCTAAAATAACAAACCGCCACGCACAGCCCAACCAAAACAAACTGCTACACATGACCCTACAATAACAAACCATTACACGTGGCCCTACGATAACACACTGCCAAATGACAGAAACACACATGCACACACAGACACACATGCACACACACATATGCATGCACACACAGACACATGTGCAGACACACATGCACACACAGACACGCACGCACACACACGTGCACACACACACAGAGACACACGCACACACGTGCACAGCTGGGGCCAGTGCAAGCTGGGTCTCAGTCTGTGCCAGGATCCGGAGACTTGGTCAGATTCAAGCTGGAACCAAGCAGCAGCGCTCAGAGCGGGACTGAGGCAGGCCGGACACCTGGGTTCTTTCCCCAGACTGGGCGGGTGGGGGGTGTAGATTAGAGAGGGGCTGGGCTGGAAGCCAGGACACCTGGGTTCTCTCCCAGCCCTGGGAGGGGAGGGGGTCTAGGGACTAGAGCAGAGTGCGGGGGTGGGCTGGGAGCCAGGGCGGGGGCTGGCTGGAGGATAATGGCCCCGGCCAGGCGAGATTTCGAGGCTCCAGCCAGACTGGGCTGCTCCAGGAGAGGCCAGGAGAGGTCTGTGCCAAGGCCAGCACCATGCAGGGAGCCAGCCGCCCCCTCTGCCCTGCTGGCTTAGTCTGATTAGCACCTGCCAGCCCCATCCCACCGCAGGGGCCTAATCGGCGCCGGCAGTGCAGCTGGCCGAGCCCTGATAAGAGCCTGGCAGTGCCTGGGCACTGGGCAGCATTGTCAGCAGGGCCGGGACTGCTTGGCATCTGCCTGCCCGCGGGACAGCTGCCCGCCTTCCAGCCCATCTCGTGTGCCGCAGCTGGACTGACTGGGGAGCTGGCAGAGCGCGAGATGGGGGTGAGGGAGCGTTGGCCTGTGGCTGCCCCGCTACTGACTCTGCAAAGCATTTGGCGGCAGCTCAACTGGGTTCTATCCCCAGCTCTGGGTGGGGAGTGGGGTCTAGTGGTTAGAGTGAGGGGGCGGGGGTCTAAGAATCAGGGCTCTTAGCTATCGGCCTCCTGCCCAGCCCTACGCTCCTCCAACTCCCTGAGAAGGAAAAGGCAGGATATTCTGTTATCCAGCCTGCACATCTGCTGAAACCCTCAGTCCTGTATCCAAACTCTGCTCCTTCTGCTACCTCTCAGCCTGGATCAGCGATGTCACATCCCACCCGGTCCGTCCTGGTGCCTCCAAGGTTTGCTTTTCTTTCCAAAAGCCCCATCTGCCCGGAGCCGTTCTGGTTGCAACGCAAACCTCCACGCGCTGACCCCCGGCTGCAGGAGAGCTTGGGCCGGGGGTGGGAATGCACCTTTCTTCCATCCATGTCGCTTTCACCCCCCCATTTCTCGGACTGGACGCATTTAAAAAACGGCAGAAAACATGGGCCGGCTGGGATTCCTCGGTTCACACCGCCTCGTCTTTCCAAACGGCCCCTCACCTCGCTACAGAGCCGCTCTGTAGCCTGGGGAAATGCTCACCACGGACAGGAAAGGACAGAGCTAGCTGGCCTGCTCCACTTGGCCCAGACAGGCCTTTGGGGAGCCCTGTGGCCAGTTTGGGGGGGCCTTGAGGAAGAGGGGAGCAAATGGCTGAGCGGTTAGCAAAGGTGCCCTGTGAGGAATGCTGGACAGACCTGGCCATGGTCAATGGAGAGCAGAGACGGCTTGGGAGGCAGGAGGACAGGTGAGGGGCTGAGAACTGCTTTTAGCTCTGCCAAAGGTTGCTGTGGTGTGGGGGGGGGGTGGTGCCAGGGGTTCTCCATGTCCCCTGAGGGCAGGACAAGATGGAATGGGCTGCATCCGCAGCAGGAAAGACTTGGCTGGATTCAGGCACACCCCTCTCACTGGCTCAGCTGGAGACGGGCTGGTCAGGATGATTCTGGGGTCCCCGCCACTTGGGGTTTAAAAGCAGTTTGGACAAATCCGTCAGGGGGGGTCCAGGCCCAGAGGCTGGCCCAGGTGGCCTCTCACGGGCCCATCAGCCCCCGGCTTCAAGGGTTCTGTGACACAAAAGGTTTTCTTTTGACCCGACATTTTTGATTCAACAAAAACGTTGACAAATTGAGTCCCCCACCCCAGTTTTTCAACATTGCAAGAGCACCACGAATGCGAGGATATGCCAGATCCACCCCCGCCACCACGCAGGACCCCCGCACAGCCCTTCTAGGCAGGTCTGTGCCATCTCCTGTCAGCGGCTTGGCCTCTTGTGGGTGGAGTCTGCTTTGTGGGTGGAGCGCAAAAGAGCCCCGCCCCTTTGGGGGCCCACTCGCACTGCTATAAAGCTGGGAGCCACAGGCAGGGCTCACTGGGTGCAGCAGGGACTGGCGTATCATTGCTGCTGTCCCTGTGGCCAAGGCCAAGTGGTGGGGAGGTGCTGGGCAGGCGGGGAGGGATTTGCCTTCCCAGGCCCCACGGTGGGGAGATCCCAGGGGCTCATGCTGCAGCTGGGAGCAGTGCTGTGGCTGACCGGGCCTTGCATTCCAGGCCAGCTGTTCTTTGGGGATGTGGCTGGGGTCTCTGTCCCTGAGCCAGTAGCAGCCATCATCACCAAGGTCAGGCCTCGGGCACTTCCAGGGCATGAGCTGGGTCACTAGTCCCTCCTCAATTGCAGCCACCCGGCCAGAGCCATGTACCCTCTGCCCCACTGGGCACCGAGACAGAGCCCTCCCCATCTCTGGGGCACCCCAACCACAGGGCTGCCCATTGTCCCCACGCTCTGTCTCTCCATCTGCCGGAGCCAGCTCCGGGCTTGGCAGTGCCGTGCCGGATTGGTGTGGTGTCACCATGTCCCGGCCCCGGCCTCATGGGGAGGGCGGTGTCTTTATCTGGTCTTGCTCCTCTGGCCCCTGTCGGGATGTGTTACGTCTCCCATCCCCCAAACGGCTGGGACCGGTCTGCGCAACGAGGGCATGGAGAGGCTGTTAGGAGAAGGGTGCCTCGTGGACAGCGCTGGGATGTCAGACTCCTGGGCTCTGCCTCCAACTCTGCTGGGGTGTGGTGTCTAGTGGTTAGCGCAACGGTTTGGGAGCCAGGACTGCTGGATTCTTTTGTTAGCGGCATGAGATCAAAAATCATGTGTCAGGCCTAAAAAAGCTGGAGAGGTTTTCAATCCCACCTTGTCTAGCTGGTCTGGCTTTTGAGCGCTGAAATCCCGACCTCTGTCCGGCCCCAAGGGAGCCGGACCACTAATGGTGCCCTCTCACACATAGTACTGGGGAGCTGACCCTGGCTGCAGGGGCTCCCACACTGGCCTGGCTCCTGCCCAGCTGTTAATTCTCTCCCCGCCCAGCCCCCAGCCTCCCTTCCAGGGGCATTTTCCTCCCTACCCCCTGTGCTTGCAGGGCGGCAGCAGGGTCTCCCCTCCCCCTTCCAGGCCGAGGGGCTGGTTCCAGAGGCGGTGGGTGCTGTGGGGCTGGGAGGGAAGAGATCCCGTCCTGCCCCCTTGTGCACAGCAGGGGAGGGGGAGAGGCTGCAGAGCCACCCTAAGCTGTGGAGCTTCTTAGCTCTCTCCCCCACCTCTCCCTTCCTGTGAGAACGGCTTGGGGGTGCTGAGCGGAGGGGGAAGTAAAGAGAGAGCCCTGCAGGCAGCAGCTCCGAGGACCTCATCTGAAGCCCCTCCCCAGAGGCAGCTGCACCTCAGCCCCCGGCCAGGGATCCCTGTATAAACAGCCCCCAGGGCTCCACCCCATAGGTGGGTGCATCTCAGCACAGGCCAAGGGATGCCTGTGTAACCAGGCCCTGTGCCCCACCCCAGGGGCCTGCATCTCAGCCCGGGCGAGGATCCCTGGATAAACAGGGCACGTGCCCCACCCCAGAGGCGGCCGGGTCTTAGCTCAGATGGGTGCTGCACACTGCCAGGGCGGCTTGAATGTAGCTGTATGTGCGTGAGGTATTTTCTCTACTTACCTACCAGTCCCTCCTTTTAGCCCCACTCTCCCGCCCAATAACTGGCAAACAAAGAAAGGGGGGAGCAGGAGCTCAGAGTATCTTGGAAGTGGGTTCCCCGTCATTCCCCTCCCCCAATGAAAGCCCAGGTTCTCCTTTGCCAAGCCCACCCCATTAGGCAGCCTCATCGCAGTATTGGCAGCTTGTGCTGTAAATTTTTAATGCAAATAGCAAGTGCTGATCCCGGGAGAGGGCCTGTCCATTACCCCCTTGGCGAGCTAGCAGGGCTAGCCCCAAGCCGGAGACTCCTTCAGAGAGAGCAGAACCCTGAGCCCTAGACAGCCTGAGACTCAGGGTGTGGGGATGCACGGAGGAGGGGGGCAGAACGCAGCAGCTGCTCATCCAAGAATCCCTCATCTGGCGCTAAAATGCAGCCAGCTCTGGGGTGAGGTGCAGGGGCTGTTTATACAGGGATCCCTCACCTAGTGCAAACATGCAGCCACCTCTGGGGTGGGGGAGGGGAGCTAGGCTCACTTGCCCAATGCTGAGATACAGCCAGCTCTGGGGTGGGGTGCAGGGGCTGTTTATACAGGGATCCCTCACCTAGTGCAAACATGCAGCCACCTCTGGGGTGGGGGAGGGGAGCTATGCTCACTTGCCCTATGCTGAGATACAGCCAGCTCTGGGGTGGGGCACAGGGGCTGTTCATACAGGGATTTACACCAGGTGCCTGATTCTCAGGAGCCCGTGGAGGCTTATGAGAGGAGGGGGCCCAGGAAGAGCTGCCAGGTTTCCTGATCAGCGACACAGACGGGGAAGAGATTTTGTCCTCAGGTCTCTCTTGGATCTAGGTCTTGGAGTGACGGGATCCCAGCTGGTTTCACTGCGATTGGCTGATTGTGTGTCCTGGGCTGTCGCTATGTCAGGGCATGTGGCTCAGAGAAGGGGGCGGAGGGCATCCAGGAAGGAGGGGGCAGGTCAGGATCGTGCTCCGGGGGCCTGACAAGAGACACAGACCGAGAGATGCTTGTGCGCTGTGTTCTGGGCCTGTACGGCCCTCTGCACCATGCGGTCCTGGGCTCTGACTGGGCTGCCGGTGCTACCGTCATACACCTGGGCTACGTCTACACTGCAGGCTTCTTGTGCAAAAACTTTCAGAGTGTCTACACTGCGCGTGCGGCCTTGCGCAAGTAAATTTACAGTAAAGCATCGGAACAGAGGGCTTCTTGCGCAAGAGTTATTCCTCTCCCCATGAGGAGTAAGCCCTCTTGCGCAAGAAAGCCGTGTGGACGGGCAACCGGGGTTCTTGTGCAAGAAACCCCTATGGCTAAAATGGCCATCAGAGCTTTCTTGCGCTGGAGAGCGTCCACACTGCCATGGATGCTCTTACGCAAAAGCACATGTTAGCGTGGATGCGCTCTTGCGCAAGACCTTTTGCACAAGAACTCTTGCGCAAAACTGTTCGGCTGTGTCTAGACTGCATCCCTTTTCCGGAAAAGGGATGCAAATTAGACACATCGCAATTGCTAATGAAGCGGGGTTTTAAATCCCCCCCGCTTCATTTGCATAAACATGGCTGCCGCTTTTTTCCAGCTCGGGGCTTTGCCAGAAAAAAGCGCCAGTCTAGACGGGGATATTTGGAAAATAAAGCCTTTTCTGAAAGTTCCCTTATTCCTTTTTTTAGGAATAAAGGATCTTTCGGAAAAGGCTTTATTTTCCGAAAGATCCCCGTCTAGACTGGCGCTTTTTTCCAGCAAAGCCCCGAGCCGGAAAAAAGCAGCAGCCATGTTTATGCAAATGAAGCGGGGGGGATTTAAATCCCTGCTTCATTAGCAATTGCGATGTGTCTAATTTGCATCCCTTTTACGGAAAAGGGATGCAGTCCAGACACAGCCTTCTTGCGCAAGAAGCCTGCAGTGTAGACTGATAAATAATGGACAGCACCTAGCACAACAGGGCTCCTATGTGCTAGCTACCGTAACCCGCCTAATAAACAACATACCGCATCTAGCACTATGGGGTCCTGGGCCAGGACTGGGATTTTAATGCTACTGTAATTTGACTAATAGATCATGTACAGCACCCAGCACCAGTGGGTCTGGGACCAGGCACTACTGTAATACAAATACATCATAATAATGAATGTAGTAGCCATGGGAAAGGGCTCCCCTCTAGCTGGGTTGTTCCCTGCTAGCTCAGAGGAGGCTGCTGAGAGCAGTCCTGAGAGATTCCTAGGACCCATTGTGATCATCCTAGTCTGACCTTCTAACACAGGCCACAGAACTTCCCATAGAGCATATAGAAAACCACCCACTCTCGATTTAATCTCGTCAGTGATGGAGCCAGCGGTGAATTGCTCTGCAAGGTGCTCCAGCGGGAAACAGAGTCAGGGGTCCACCTAGCTGAGACTTAATCTGATTCCATTTTTACTTAGAAAGTTTCAGACCGAATCGTCGTCACTTCTAATGTCTGAGCCTATTTTTATGCCAGTCAATAAAGAGGTGAGGCAGAACGGGCAGGGGGCCAAGTTATCGGAGTAGAAACTCTCCGGCCTTTCATCTGTGGCTTCTGGTGGCTCCTTTGGCCTCGTTCCGTCTGGACTGGTATTTCTCCAGTGTAGGGCCTCATCACTTGGTTTTTATACCTCTTCATGTTCCGTATTCATTGGGGCTACGTCTACACTGGCCCCTTTTCCGGAAGGGGCATGTAAATTTCACGAGTCGTCGTAGGGAAATCCGCGGGGGATTTAAATATCCCCCGCGGCATTTAAATAAAAATGTCCGCCGCTTTTTTCCGGCTTTTAAAAAAGCCGGAAAAGAGCGTCTAGACTGGCCCCGATCCTCCGGAAAAAGTGCCCTTTTCCGGAGGATCGGGGCCAGTCTAGACGCTCTTTTCCGGCTTTTTTAAAAGCCGGAAAAAAGCGGCGGACATTTTTATTTAAATGCCGCGGGGGATTTAAATATCCCCCGCGGCATTTAAATAAAAATGTCCGCCGCTTTTTTCCGGCTTTTAAAAAAGCCGGAAAAGAGCGTCTAGACTGGCCCCGATCCTCCGGAAAAGGGCACTTTTTCCGGAGGATCGGGGCCAGTCTAGACGCTCTTTTCCGGCTTTTTTAAAAGCCGGAAAAAAGCGGCGGACATTTTTATTTAAATGCCGCGGGGGATATTTAAATCCCCCGCGGATTTCCCTACGACGACTCGTGAAATTTACATGCCCCTTCCGGAAAAGGGGCCAGTGTAGACGTAGCCTGGCTGTCCTGCAATCAGAACTAAGCAAAATGCCTCCACACGCTTCCGCGAACATCTCTTTTGCCCTTTGCTTATGTCAGAATGTCTTCATGTCACCTCACTCCTCCTTTCCACGTGGGGACTTTCACCATTATGTTTTGTGCAATTGGACGGCGTAACTTCCTTTTCTCTAAATCCTTCAGCACAATAACAGACGTCCCCTTTGTCCAGGCAGCTGTAAGCAAGGTCTAAACCAGGCTAAGGAAGAGCGATTGGTACAACAAGGCTTATGTTAGAGTTAGGTCAAGGCCTAGGGTTAAGTATTACCCCGCTCCCCCATGCATTTATTATCCATAATTACAACCTAGCAGATTCAATGAATAGCCCTTCCTTCCACCTACAGCTCTTCACTTGTCTGCTTTAGTGTCATCATCCAAGTATGAAACAAAATACAGGACTATGTAGCACTTTAAAGACTAACAAGATGGTTTATTAGATGATGAGCTTTCGTGGGCCAGACCCACTTCCTCAGATCAAATAATGGCCCACGAAAGCTCATCATCTAATAAACCATCTTGTTAGTCTTTAAAGTGCTACATAGTCCTGTATTTTGTTTCAGCTACACCAGACTAACACGGCTACATCTCTATCATCATCCAAGTATGTGTGTATCATGAATCCTACCCACAGGGGATAAAATGGTGTCCTTGGCCTCTGTTTGTCAGAGGCTGGAGAGAGATGGCAGGAGACAAATAGCTTGATCATTGTCTTCAGTCCACCCTCTCTGGGGCACCTGGTGCTGGCCACTGTCGGCAGACAGGATACTGGGCTAGAAGGACCTTTGGTCTGACCCAGTACGGCCGTTCTTATGTACCCAACATTGTTCATCCACTTTTTGTAATAAGAGAGTTATGGGGAACACAGTTGAGTTTCATAGCAATATTTCGTATCTTCTCCAAACCTGGGTTTTCCGGGAACTTTTGCTCCAACTTCTAGGGTCACACTTGTTCATTTTTGAAAGGCCTCAGGTAATGTTGCCTGTTGCATCTTGAGATGTGCTTCTTCAGGGTAGGGCAATCATAAAGAGCCATCATACCGCACAGCTCTGTCCACAAGCATGCGAGCAACCATGAGCCAGTGAACTTGGATTCTGAGAAAGCATTTGACAAGAACTCTCTTCAAAGCCTCTTAAGCAAAGTGTGCAGTCATGGGGTAACAGAGGAGGTCCTCCCATGAATCGTAGCCGATTAACAGATGGGAGGAAATGGTCAGTTTTCACAATGGAAAGGGTTAATTGCCCATCCAAGGATCTGTACTGGACTGGTGCTGTACAACATATTCATAAATGACCTGGAAAAGGGGGCTGTCCTGCGGCACCCCCTGTTGGTCACTCTGGGAATTAGCTCTTCAATTCTGGAGTGCCCCTTCCTGCCCACAGAGCCCTTTCCTCCTAGTGCTGTCCTAGGTCAGTGCCCCTGCACTCTGGGGTCCTCCCCACCCAGGGAACCCCCAATCCCTCTATACCCACCTTGCCTCAGTGCCCCCTCTGATGGCACGTTGGGGTTTTCCCCTCTCCTGCACCCCCGTAAAGGCACGAACAGACTCCACCAGCCAGTAGAATAGAGGGAGTTTATTGCTTCTCCAGCACAGCACAGATGTAATCTGGTTACAGGGCAGGCCTAGGATGCCTCAGCCCCCCTTGAGATGGAGGAGACTGGGCCCCTAAATTCCAGTCCCTTTCCCTAGGCTGCTTCCTCCATGCTCCCAGACAGAAACTAACTCACTCGCTTCCAGCCCTGCCCCCAGCCAGGGCTCCACTCCCCTTCTTCCCATTGTTCCGCTCCCTCGGAGATCACTGGTCAGACAGGTTTGAAGCCCCCTCGTGTAAGGACTCATCCCCTGCCCTGCTGGGCCGTGCTGCAGACAGCAGCCAGTGGAGGTCACTCACAACCCAAGCCTAGCAACCAGCAAGGTACCCACCCTACGTCACACCTCCCCCTTCCCCCACCTCAGGGGCAAACTGCAGTCTGAACTGGCTGCTCATCACTGTCCAAGGGGGGGGCGTGAATCTGCTGCCTTCTCCTATCACTGGCTGTTTCCCTGAAGTCTTAGTTCATTCAGGCCTTACAGCCTGGGAGTGGGGCCAGGGCAGGTCTCACCAGCTCTGCCTGCCTTTCCCCAGCCCTGCCCTGCTCTCAGGAAACCCAGACAGAAGGGTCTCTCCTGGTCCTCAGCTAGAACGTGAGTGAGTGTGTTCTCCTTCCACCCAGGAGCCCTTATTTATACAGCCCCAGCTGGACCCTAATTGGCTGTAGCTGCCTCAGCTGCAGCTACATTCTCTGGCCTTCTCTGAGGGCTGGGTTTTAACTCTTAAAGGGCCAATGCAGAGTACACACTGGCAAATGGCCAGGTGCCAAAGTTTGCAGACAATATTCAATTACTCAAGATAGTTCATCCGATGCTGGGAAGTGCTACAAAGGGATTTCACCAGACTGGGAGCCTGAATAACCAAAAGGCAGATGAAATTCATTGTTGATCAGTGCGAAGTAATGCACATTGCAAAACTTAATCCAATCTGTAAATGCAAAACACTGGCGTCTAAATTAGCTGTTACCGCTCAAGAAAGAGATTGTGGAGACATGGTGGCCAGTTTTCTGAAAACATCCGCTTCATGTTCAGCAGCAGTGAAAACAGCAAACAGGGTTAGGAACCATTAGGAAAAGGGTAGATAAGACAGAAAATATCGTAATGCCACTATATAAATCCATGGTTTGCCCCCACCTTGTACACTGCGTGCATCCCCCCACCTCCAAAAAGCTTCATTAGCACTGGAAAAAGTACAGAGCAGGGCAACAAAATGAAAGGATCTAAAAGGGTGTTACAAGGAGGAGGGAGAAAAATTGTTCTCCTTGGCCTCTGGGGATAGGACAAGAAGCAATGGGCTTAAACTGCAGCAAGGGAGGTTTAGGTTGGACATTAGGAAAAATGTTCTAGCTGTCAGGATGGTTAAACACTGGAATAAATTGCCTAGGGGGGTTGTGGACTCTCCCTCACTGGAGATATTTAAAAGCAGGTTAGACAGACACCTGTCAGGCATGATCTAGACCAGTGTTTCTTAAACTTTTTAAAGTGGAGGAACACCAAACAATACTTTTTTTTAATAAGAAACACCAAGAACTTTTTGTTGAGAAAAAAAAATAGGGTTTGGGGAAAGTTATTGAGCGAAAAGAAAAGAAAAGAAAAGAAAAGAAAAGAAAAGAAAAGAAAAGAAAAGAAAAGAAAAGAAAAGAAAAGAAAAGAAAAGAAAAATAGGGTCGGGGGAAAGTTATTGAAGGAGGAAAAGAAATCACCTGTCCCTTTAAGGGTGGCCATTTTGAACTCTGTTCTCCGCGGCACACCTCCAACTGCCTCGCAGCACACCGGTGTGCCATGGAACACAGTTGAAGAAACACTGATCTAGACAGTGCTTGGCCCTGCCGTGAGGGCAGGGAACTGGACTTGATGACCTCTCGAGGTCCCTTCCAGTTCTAGGGTTCTAGGATTCTAGGATCGGGGCATGAATCGGGCATGAGGGGGGAGAGTCAAAAGAGCAGGACTGTTCCACTTAGACAAGGGACGACTCAGAGGGGCTCTGGCAGAAGGCTAGCCAGTCAGGGAATGGGGCCGAGAAGGTGACCGTGGAAGTGTTATTAACCCCTTCACATAACACAAGGCCCAGGAGGTCTCTCGGTGAAATTAATTCAAAACCCTTGTAAGGAAATTCTTCTTCACACATCACGCAGCCAGCCTGCGGCCCCCTCACAGCGGGATGCCATGTCGGCCACAAGTATAACTGGGGTTGAAAAAGAATGAGATACGTTCCTGGGGGTAGATCCACTGACGGCTAGTAGTTATGATGGCCATAATTTATCTGGCTTCAGCATTCAGCCCCTGGATCATGTCAGACCCTCCTTGGCTGGATTGAAGAGCCCGTTGTTAAATATTTCTTCCCCAGGTAGGTACTTACAGGCAATCATCCCTTCACCTTCCCAGTGTTACAAGGACTAGATTGAGTATCTATCCCAATAGCACCCATTTTCCAGTTGTTTGATCACACTCATGGCTCTTCTCTGAGCCCACTCCAATGTATCAGCCTCCCTCTTGAATCGTAGGCACCAGAATGGGACACGATTCCAGCAGTGTTGCACCAGCGCCCAAATCAGAGGTAAATTACCCTCTCTGCTCCTTGAGATCCCCCTGTTTATGTACCCCACGATCGCCTTAGCCCTTTTGACCACAAGGCCACACCAAGCGCTTGTGTTCGGCTGATTATCCACTAAGGATGTAATAGTGTAGTCGATTAACTGATTATCCAATAAGGATGTAATAGTGTAGTCGATTAACTGATTATCCACTAAAGATGTAATAGTGTAGTCGATTAACTGATTATCCAATAAGCAAAAGCTTATAAGTTAAGGCTATAAACTACACGCATTTCCCTCCCCACCCCTGGACAGAGGCTGCTGCCAATCTGCACTACTGCCTCTGTATCAGAGGCAGCAGCACAGGGCAACAGACAGCCAGTCTGCAAGGGGAGCTGGTTTTTAAACTGACTCACCTCACAGACCAGCTCCCACCTGGCACCCCATGAGGAGTGGCAGGGGGGTTCTCAGGAGAGAGGCCAGAGTGCGCAGGCAACCAGCCCCACCACTGGGAACTATACAATAGGGCTACGTCTACACCGGCATGATTTTCCGAAAAGTTTTCCATTAAAAGCATTTTCGGAAAATCGCGTCTAGATTGGCAGGATGCTTTTCCACAAAAGCACTTTTTGCGGAAAAGCGTCCGTGGCCAATCTAGACGCGGTTTTCCGCAAAAAAGCCCCGATTGCCATTTTCGCGATCGGGGCTTTCTTGTGGAAAACAGTACTGTGCTGTCTACACTGGCCCTTTTGCGCAAAAGTCTTTCGGAAAAAGACTTTTGCCCAAACGGGAGCAGCATAGTATTTCCAGAAAAGCACTGATGATCTTACATGAGATCGTCAGTGCTTTTCCGGAAATTCAAGCGGCCAGTGTAGACAGCTGGCAAGTTTTTCTGCAAAATCACACGATTTTGCGGAAAAAATTGCCAGTCTAGACACAGCCTAGTTGACTAACCCATAAGAATTCATGAGGTTACTCGACTATTCAATAAACCGATATTTAACATCCCTATTATCCACCACAATCCCCCAATCTTTTTCAGAGTCACTACTTCCCAGTCCCCCCTCCTGTGTGGCCGGCACTCCTTGGTTGTATTAAAACACAGAGGGTATGTCTACATTACAGTACTATTTTGAATTAACTTAATTCGAAATAGTTAATTCGAATTAAGCTAATTCGAAATAACGCATCTATACACAAAAACTATTTTGAAATTGCAAAATGCTATTTCGAAATAGCACATCCACACTGAGTGGACCCTGAACCGAAGTTAAGGCTGGCTGGAACCAGTGCTGACAGGGCATCAGGTTAGGACTTAGTGTATGGGGCTGCTGCCTGAGGCTAACTGAGCTCCATGCTTAAAGGGACCCTACCCCCACCCCGGACAGACAGTTCTCAGGGTTTCCCGCTTGCTTGTCTACCTCAATGAGGGACAGCAAAGCAGTCCTGTCTTGGAGTGCCCTGAGTGCCCACACTCAGGACACCACAGCACTCAGTCACATGGAACCAGAGCTGCCCCTGGGCATGCCGGTGCCTCTCATGGGGTTGTTGCCATCAGCCTGGCTGCACTTGCTGCAGGCTGCCATCCGGGGGGTCCATCGGGGGGCTGTCAGGATCCAGGAGGCCCTGAGGGAGAGCGTCCACCCCAAGAAGCCCTCAGAGCCACCCCAGTCCTCCCCACTGGGGGCTCGTGCCCCATTCCTCCCTCACGTCCTTCCACTTACCCCTCCGTAGCCCCCCTTCCTGATGTCAAATAAAAGACACGTGTGTTCAAAAATAGAAACTGGGTTTATGGAACAAAACTGGATGGGGGGGGGGGGAATGAACTTCTGGGAAGACTAGGAAAAGGAGGTGGGAGAGGGGAAGAGAGAGGGTGGAAGAGGGGAGGGGGAAACCTGGGAGGAGGGAGCTGGAAGGGGGAAGCAAGGGGAAGAGGGGGGAGGGGAGGCTCAGGGTTGGGGGTCTTGCTGGACCAACCTGACTTTCATGCAAACCTGCTCCTGGGTTTGCATGTGGCCTTTAGTGGCCAGGCTGGCAGCTATCCTGCCATAGACGGCCGCATTCTTCTGTCTAGTGCAGAGATCATGGACGTTGGGGGCATCCCCCCCAAACCTGAATAAGGTCCATGATCTCCACCCTGGACCAGGAAGGCTCCCACCTTCTCCAGCCCCTGTCAGGCTCCTGGGAGCTGGCAGACTGCTCCTGGGGAGCGGTGGAGGGCTGGCTGCCAGTGGCTTGCTGGCTCATGTTTTGGGGGCACTGGGTCAGGAGCCCCAGTGGGCACTGCTGGCTCTGGGCTGGCAGGCTTGGAGCTGGCACAGGCACTGTGGCCAGGGTCTACCCCTTTAATGTCTCTGGGCTGGGGGAGAGGAGAGTAAGCTTTCCTGGTTGTGCCCAGAGTGGCCACCAGGGCTCCCTGGGAAGGGCTGGAGGCCCCCTATTTCGAATTGAGTGTCTACACAGCACTTAATTCAAAATAGCTATTTTGAATTTGGCATTACTCCTCGTAGAATGAGGTTTACCAAATTCAAAATAAGGGAGCCTCTATTTTGAATTTATTTCTAAATAGTTTGCTTGTGTATATGCTATTAAAATTAATTCAAAATAACTGCTGTTGTTTCGAATTAACTTTGTAGGGTAGACATACTCAGACTGTTTTGCTTGGTCCCAGCTTACCATGAAAATCTGTAGATCACTCTGTAGCCTAATACTCTTGTCATCTGAAGAAGTGGGTTGTGCCCACGAAAGCTCATGAAACCGTCTACATGTTTTGTTAGTCTTTAAGGTGCTACTAGACTATATGTTGTTTTTTAACTTTTTCCTGTATCCTTTGTTATTTGTCAGTCCCCCAATTTTTGTATCAGCTGCAAATTTGATCAGTGATGATTTTATGTTTTCTTTCCTGTCGTTAATAAAAATATGAAATAGTGTTGGGTCAAGAACAGATCCCTGTAGGACCCCACTAGAAACACACCCACTAGATAATGATTCCCCATTTACAATTACATTTTGAGACCTATTAGCTAGCCAGCTTTTAATACATTTAATGTGTGCCATGGTGATTTTATATCATTCTAGCTTTTAATCAAAATGTCGTGGATTCCCAGGTCAATTGGCTTACAGAAGTCTATTATGTCAACACTCTTGCCTTTATCAACCAAACGTGTAATCTCATCAAAAACGATACCAAGTTAGTTTGACAAGTTCCGTTTTCCATAAACCCAGGTTGATTGACGTTAATTATATTACCTTTCTTTAGTTGTTTATTAATCAAATCCTGTATCAGATGCTCCATTATCTTGCCTTGGCTCCATGCCAGGCTGACGGGTGTAAAACTACCCAGGTCATCCCATTCACCCTTTTACAATCCTGGCTTAACACTTGATTTTACCCCCAGTTTTCTGCACCTTCTCTGGGGTTCCAAGACTTATTGAAAATCAACATTATCTGTTCAGCCAGCTCCCAGCCAGCTCTTTTGAAACTCTTGGGTGCCAGTTATCCACACCTGCTGATTTAAAAATGTTTAGTGGTTTCTGTGAAACCCCCTCTGAAGATACTAGTGCTAAGGAAAGAGCATTGTCATATAACTACATCTTCTGCTTTTTCCCCAAAATAGACTATGGAACAGAAATATTTCTGCATTGTTATTGACAATTCTATTTCCATCTAGTAGTGGACCAACACCATAGGTAGGGTTCTTTTTATTCCTAATATATTTTAAAACCTTTTTCTTATTTCCTTAACACTGCTGGCCATAGAGTGTGTCCCTTTGCTTCCCTTATCACTTTTCCCCTTGGTGCTGATTAATTACGAGCAACTTTCCCTTTCTTCCACTTGTTAAATATTATTTTAATAGCTGACTTCTTCCCTGCTACACCATGTCACTATTTTTTAGCCATCACAACCTACTACCTCAGTGATGGGATGGTGGCTTTGGGGGCATTTCATGAAGCATTCTTAAACAATTCCTTATTAGCATTCAAAATTTTCTGATTAAATTTTTCCTACCAGCTGATTTGGCTCATTGGTTTTCAGCTTTGTGAAACTGGCCTTTTTAAAGCACCGAGTCTGGCTATCACGTCAATGTGATCAACGCATTGCCGCTCATACCTCAGCTACCTCATGATCATGTTGCATTTTTTTTCTACACCTTGTAGACAGACCCGACCGGGGAGTGGGACAAAGGAGCAGTGGCCCCACGGCCCAGTCATTCAAAAGGGCCCAAGGGCTCTCGGCCCTTTAAATCTCCGGCGGAGCACTGTGCTGCGTGCTCTGGGCAGCTCTCAGGGCTGGCTCAGTGGAGGGGGGACCAGTGCAGAGTACTCCAGGCACTGAGGGCTAATTACTCCAGCCCCGCCCCTTCTGCCTGAGGTCCCGCCTCTTCTGGGAGGGTAGAGCCAGAGTTCAGCAAGTCTGTTGGCCTCCAACTGTCCCTCTCCTTTAAGCCGTAACCCTCTCTCCCCCATCCCTAGTCACTTACACCCCCCCAACCACTACTCATCCCTCTACTGCCCCCACTGCCACTGCCCCCTCCCTCTCCCAGCTACGAAGATAGGCGAGGAAGGGGACAGTGAACTGGTATGCATCAGACACCCATGAATGCCCTGTTTTGTGTGCTGTGAGGCCATTAATCCACAAGCATTGAGGAGTTGGTACCAGGCCATTGTGGCCATAAAGTGCCCGTCCTTGTCCCTTTTGCCCACTTGACCCTTTTAACATTCCAGCGCTGGAAATCCTCCTGGAGATTTCAGTAACAGGCATTAGATCAACTGTAGGCTAAGAAAGGAGCAAAGCCGGCCCTCTTGCTTTTTACCCAGGCTCCTCGCAAGTCGAGAATTGCGTCACTTCAAGTCCTGTGGTTCCTTTGGTACCGATGACTCCGCAGTGTGTGTGTCTCCCCCTCACAGGGCTCTGCATCATCAGCACCGCCTGGATCCACTGCAGAGAACCCCCCCGACCCTGGCCCGGACGGGGCTCAGGGCAGAGGATGTGGATTTCACCTCTCGGGTCACAGGCTGATCCTCTGCCCAGCCAGGCAGCTAGGTGGAGCTACCAAGCTAAGCGCAAAGGGAAATGAAGGGGGTGCCGTGGGGGAACCCTGGAGTGATGGCCCCTTGTGTTGTGCCCCAGCTCCATAGTGAGGGGTCTGGCAGGTGCAGAGACTGGTGGTTTCCAGTGCGCTATGTCAGTGCTGACTGCAATGCCCCAGGTTGGCACTAGGGGGTGCTGTGATGTGACACGGGGACATCGTAGGGGTGTTGTCCCTGCCCCTGCTGCTGTCTTTTAGTTGAGCTACAATCGCTGGGCACTGATCCCAGGCGAAACTCGGGGACCTGCCAGGCCAGCCACAGCCTCCGGTAGTTCTCTTTGGATGCAGGATTCTCCTTTGTTTCCTGAAGTGGTTTGTGTATCTCTTAATCAGCTGCTGCGCCCCACCCCAGAGGTGGCTGCACCTTGGGCAGTGGGCAACAGCTGTATAAAGTGCCTTGTTGCGCCGCCCCAGAGGTGGCTGCACATCAGAGCCAGGCAAACACTCTTGCTGTCATGTACTTTGTTAGGTGTGAGGCGGGCTAGTTCCCCAGTTCCCCACAGGAGCAGCGGCTCAGCTAAGGAAAGATAAATACACGCAAGGGTGTGAAGAGAGGGTGGGCGGGAGGCATGGGCGGATGGGTGTGGAGGAGGTGGACGGGGTGGCATGTGGGATGGGTGCGGATTTGGATCTGGCTCCCCCTGTACCTAGCCCCCTAGCTCAGAGCTGCTGGGGGTGCAAATAAGCTCTCCCCCCACTGTGTACAGATCAGAGCCAGGCCCATGGCTTCCCCTTCCCATCTCTGCCTGGCAGCCCCCTCTCCCCCCACCCCCAGTCACACCAGCCTGCCTTTCTGGGAAATCAGCTAGGCCAGCAGCCCCCGCCCCGCCCCCAGCAGCCCCCGCCCCAGCTGGCTCCAGTGCAGCATCCCCAGGCAGATCTAATATCTAATCCCCCTCCCCCCCACTGCTTCCCGTAAATCACTCGTCTCTGGACAGCGCGGGGCTGTGCAATGCAATATGGGGGGGGGCAGGGAGCCCCATGCTGGGGAGGGGGCTTGATAGATGGGGCTGATACTCCTCTTGACAATGGGGGAGGGGAGGCTAATGGGGGGCTTGATGGAAGGGTTTAATTAAAAAGAAGTAGAGACATCTAGAGCGCTCAGTTCCCTCTCCCCCCCGCTCCCTCGACCCCCAACTCTCCCCTCCCACAGCCACTAACCCCCCTGCTCCCTCGACCCCCAACTCTCCTCTTCCCCAGCCACTAACCCCCCTGCTCCCTTAGCCACAGACCTTGCCCCACAACACTATCCCTCTCTGCCCCATTGGCCTCCAACTGTCCCTCTCCTTTAAGCCGTAACCCTCTCTCCCCCATCCCTAGTCACTTACACCCCCCCAACCACTACTCGTCCCTCTACTGCCCCCACTGCCACTGCCCCCTCCCTCTCCCAGCTACGAACCTCCCCCTCCCCCACTCCCCCAGCCACTAGCACTCCCCACACTGCTCCCTTGTTGGCCCCGGACTCCTTTCTGGGCCCAGCCATTAACACCCCCCCCCTTCACCCCATTAGCACCAATTCCATTTTGGTGGCTTTCTTGCACGAGCTCATTGGGGTGGAAGCCTCACGAAGGCGGAGGCATGTGCGCTAGGGCGCTGCCATCGCTGGGCACCCGGCATTCTGGGCGTCCAGAAACACGATAGACCCTCAGGCCCTGTTCTCCCCGAGCCATGTCTCCCGGGCACTGGCCAGGGTGATGCCCAGCCTGCCGGGTTTCACTGAGTACCCCTGTATGGAGCGTGACAGTTTGTGTTTGACTAAAGCACTTGCCGGCGGAGCGGCCAGCCCGGATTTGAAGAGTCAAGCAGTGGCGAATCCGCCCCTTCCCTGGGAATTTTGGCTCCCTCTGCCATGACGCGGGCAGGTCGCACCCGCCTAGTGCTGCCAGGCAGGAGATGGGATTTCTGCTTTTGTGTTAGACTGTTTGTTCCACCTGCACCCGTTTGCTGTTCCTGCCTGAGCCCCAGGCTGGGAGCTCTCTGGTCAAGACTGTGTCCATAGAGCACGGCGACCCTTGGAGTCCCGGTCCATTTCTAAGGACGTGAGCTGCAAATGCATCTGGCCAACACCAGCCGAGGTGCAGACTCAGGTGTCCTGAGTTGGTGTTTCTCAAAAGGGAGGTCACGACACTTGGGGGGGCCAGGAAAGGAAATTGAGGGAGTGGGGGGGTTGGAAATGTTATCACAATCTGAAGCAAACACAGGCGGGCTGCCTGCGGTGGGGTGGACCAACCCCCTGCAAGTGGGGGAAGAGTCAAAGGGGTGCTCTGGGTGCAGGAAGCCTTGCTGGGCATGCCTCCGAGGGGGGCAGGGTTGCAAAGGGAGCAGCTCAGCTCAGTCCAGGCAGATCGAGCAGGGAGGGGAGCGGTTGGGTGCTGCAGCCTTCTGCAGATGAGCCGCCGGGGCGCCAGGACCCCAGGACCAGTCCTCGTGGGCAAGCCCCAGCAGGTCTCTCAGCCGCAGGAGGCAACGCTGAGGATGAGGAACTGCTGCAGAAAGGGAAGATGGTCCAGGGAGTGACCCGAGAGGCGTCGGGGGAACCCCAGCATGGTGCAGACGTGACCCAGGGAACAGGCCTAAGGGTGCATTCCCCTAGGTCATGTATTGGGACCTTTGTTTGAAGGACCCTAGCGGGTCCTGCCACTCCCAGCCCTGGGCTCTAGCTGCTAGGTGAGGCAGCCACAGACTGGCCATGGGTGACATTGTCACTGACTCTAGCTACTAGGCAAGGCAGCCACTGACTCACCAGTGCTCCCACTCCCCAGCCACTCCCCCTCCCCCACTGCCCCCTCTGCTACTGCCCTTCCCCCTGCTCCCCCAGCCACTAACATAGCCCGGAGCATCACCATTATGCAGCACTGTCAGCCTTGGAAAGAAAATGCCCGCACACTTCCCCACTTTGGCCCTTCCAGGGTCCCTCAGCGTCTCAGAACACCCGCGAAGGCCAGGGATGGGCAACCAGGAATGGTGGGTGGAACTCCAGGGGGCCGCATGCGGCCCGGGGGCCACAGGTTGCCCACCACTGAATGAGGCTGATCCTTGTTCCTATTAAGACCCTTTTTGACTCTTGTTTTTATAGCAGGAGTGGCCCAACTGTAGCTTGTGAGCAGCATGCGGCTTCCCCAGAGCCCCCACCCCCAGCCCCTACTCTTCACTACCAGACTGAGGGGGGAGCGCAGGCCCTCGGCCTTGCAGCGAGGTGGTAAGCGAGGGGCTCCTGCCCAGTGTGTGTGGGGGGGTCTCAGGTAGACAGAATTGCCAGGCCTCTGGGCAAGGTGTGTGTGGGGGTGGCTATGCACTACTGGAAGGGGGGGTGTCTCGAATGGAAGGGGTGTGGCTGGGGCAGCCATTCCTCAGCACCTCCTGGACTGCGCCCCCAGTCAGCCCTTGGTACCACCCCCTTGGCACCACCCCCTTTATCCCGCTTGTCAGCCAGACTGGCCCTAGATGATAAAAGGGGAAATGGGGATTTGACCGTATGGGAAGCCCTGGAGTTAGGAGAAAGTCAAAGCAACTTACACCCTGGGCTAATTGTCAATGCCGAGTGCGGCTGTGCATTGATCCATGCCATTTAAATGAAGCTACCAGGCATGAATATGATCTGACAAGGCCCTTGAAAGCAGCGGGTCAAAGCCCCTCTCTGTTGCTCCCTGTCTTTTGGCAAGTGGCGGGGGACAAGGTGAGCACTGAGTGAGTGGCTTGCCATGCCCCACTTGGCTGGCATTGATGGATGGATGGAGTGCCGTTTGGGGTGAGCGCTGACCCTGCGGCATTTCAGAGAGCGATTGCCGGGGTTATGTAGGGATTTGCAAGGCGAAGAGGTTAGAAAGGGGGGTGTTTTAATTTGGGTTAAGGATGTTAAAGAAAATGATGTTCTGCACATTTTCTTTTCCACCAGGCAAAGGGAACTGCAAAAGAAGGAACCATATTTGTCTAATCCATCTTTTCCAAATTGGCTGGAAACCAAGAACATGATACTGTTGGTCCAAGGCCACGATATGATTTTAAAGACCTATCAGTCTAATGCCTACATCTCTTGTGTCCTCTCCCACGATGGATCCCCCTGCACACCTCACCCCACACCTTTGGAGGTACATCTTTCACCTCTCTCTTCCTTTCTTTCCACCTACAGTGTTAACAGCACAGTATGGTAATGGACATCTGAGTGAATGCCCATTGAAATGAATGGAGACATGCATTCCTTAGCCCTAGTGTCTCTGGCTCGATTCAAATTCAGGCAATCAGTGCACCACTAGCATTCACTTCACAGTTTAAAGGTTTTCTTTTTGCAGCTGTAACAGCTAGAGACTCTTTAAAATTAAAGTTGAAATTCTGGAGAATATTTGAGAGGCCTGTCAACTCCAAATCATCCCCCCCTTCTTAAAGAGCACCCCCACACTGCTGCTCCAGACAAAGCTATCCTATAATGGACATAAATTGAGCAAAGACAGCCTCATTACGGAATGAGATTAAACAGGCAATACCTGAAATGCCCACTTGATATTGCAAAGACAAGCTACACAGATTTCTAAAACTGATAAGCTAGTTGGAAAACTTCATTCCAAATCTAATTTCCTTAAGTGAATTGATACACAGTGATAAGTTTCTTGAAGGACAAAATTCTTTCTTTCTTTCTTTCTTTCTTTCTTTCTTTCTTTCTTTCTTTCTTTCTTTCTTTCTTTCTTTCTTTCTTTCTTTCTTTCTTTCTTTCTTTCTTTCTTTCTTATTTCCAGTTTTCAAAACTAACTTTTCTTACTTCAAAATGTTTTAAAATCTAGTAGAAAATTTGAAAAGTGAAAATCAGATGATCATTATAAGTAAGCAAGTAAACAAACAAACAAATCCTCCCAAACAAAAAACCTAAAATAGCCAATGGACTGAAAATTTCATTTGAATTGATTAAAAATTCCTCTTTTTGTGGGCTGCTTTGCTATTTTCCAGATAGATGCTGAAAATCCAACCTATCAGCTACATATAATCCAACTATCTCTCACGATTTGTTCATCGCTCTCACAATATTTGGTGCTTTTCTTACAAAGTCCCAGCTGCTAACACTGTGGAGTTATAAACAAGTCTTAGGGCATGTCTACATTAGGAAATTATTTCAAAATTAGAAACCTTCATCTCATTTCCAGCCAAAACTTGTTGCTGGTCAGTTTATAGCCATTTGTTCTTGTGCCAACATTGGTCCTTAACGACAACAACTCCTCCCCCTGCTTGGTATTTGTCCCTCTGATGTATTTATAGACAGTAATCATATCGCCTTGGCCTTTGTGATGGGGACTTTGTGACTCAGTTCTGTGCAGGGAAAGATTCCTGGTAGAGCTGGAAACGAATCTGAATCTCGACATGGATTTAGAGCCCCAGGTCTGGGCACCTTAGAACTTGTGGGGTGTGTTTGGGGGCGGGAGGAGGCTTGAATCTGGGCTGAGACTTTGTGAATTGGTCTGGGTTCAGATGCAGAGACAGACTGTGCATCTTGGAAGCTAATTCAGATACGGATCCATGACCCAGAACGGGACACACCAGAAACTTGGGGGGAAGAGAACGTATAGATTCTAACTCCAGATCTAACATGAGCTCCAATATAGTCCCAGAAACCAGACAGCCCCGGCTGATTCCTGTTTAAATAGGGAAGCTCTTTGAAAAAAACAACCCATCTGCATTTAGAAATTATCCATGGCAGGGAACCTACCAGTGCCCTTAGAAAGCTGTTCTGCTGTGTGGCTGGGAAGCTGGACTTTGAGCTGGGTTCTACCTAGGTCCAACCACCGAACAGGGCCCAGCATGGGTCAGGCCTGGGAGGTGCTGATTTCAAGTCCTGTGAATGAGACAGATGCCCCCCACCTTAGAATCATAGACCACTAGAACTGGAAGGGATCTCAAGAGGTCGTCAAGTCCAGTCCCCTGCCCTTGTGGCAGGACCAAGCACCGTCTAGTCCAGACCTGACAGGTGTCTGTCCAACCTGCTCTTTCGGAAAAAGGCGTGTGTGGACGGTGAGGAGGGTTTTCTTTCGAAAGCAGAAGCCTCCAGGAAATAGCACAGGTGCACTGGTGGACACCCCATCCAAAGTAATCACAGCTCTAGAGCTCCTGTCTCCTGGCCCCTCGTAAAGCTGCAAGCACCCTGGACAAGCCTTATGGCAGGAAGCACCTCCCCGCTTGGCTCTCCCTGCTGCAGGCCTTCTGAGCCATGGCACAGCCACAAGCCCCCCGAAATCTCCCAGGGTACGTCTACACTAGCTCGTTAGTTCGAGCTAGGTAGGCAAATGAAGGCAACCGGAGTTGCAAATGAAGCCCGGGCTTCAAATATCCCGGGCTTCACTTGCATGTTCCCGGGCGCCGCCATTTTTAAATCCCCCTTAGTCCGAACTAACTGCCCGCGGCTCGACGCGACAGTTAAACGTTAATTCGAACTAACTCCTTAGTTCGAATGAACTGTTACTCCTCATTCCACGAGTAACACGAGGAGTAACAGTTAGAACTAAGCAGTTAGTTCGAATTAACGTTTAACTGTCGCGTCTAGCGGTCTGGTCTAGAAGGTGCTTGGTCCTGCCACAAGGGCAGGAGACTGGACTTGACGACCTCTTGAGATCCCTTCCAGTTCTAGTGGTCTATGATTCTAAGTTAGTTCAGACTAAGGAGGATTTAAAAATTGCGGCGCCCGGGAACATGCAAGTGAAGCCCGGGATATTTAAATCCTGGGCTTCATTTGCAACTCCGGTTGCCCTCATCTGCCTACCTAGCTCGAACTAATGAGCTAGTGTAGACATACCCCCAGGTCCTGGCAGGGAGCATGACCAGGGCTCTCAGGACCCACCAAGGGGTACCAAGCGGCGGGCACCCTCCTTGTCTGGAGCGGAGATCCTGTCCCTCCTCGAGCTGTGGGGGGAGGAGGACACCCTACAGGATCTCGGATTTTGAGGAAAATCTGTGGGACACAATCATACTGGGATATAAAATATATCAAAAGGATAGAGCAGGCCGGGTGGGTGGCGAAGTGGCACTGTATGTGAAAGATAATGTAGAATCAAATGAAATAAAAATATTAAGTGAATCAACATGGTCAATAGAATCGCTATGGATAGTAATTCCACGCTCCAATAATAAGAAATTAGCAGCCACCTGACCAGGACAGCGATACTGACATTGAAATGCTGAGGGAGATTAGAGAGGCTACCAAAATAAAGAACTCTATAATAATGGGGGATTTTAATTACCCCCATATTGACTGGATACATGTCACCTCAGGAAGAGAAGCGGAGATACAATTTCTCAATGGCTTAAATGACTGCTACTTGGAGCAGCTGATGCAGGAACCCACAAGGGGAGAGGCAATTCTCGATTTAGTCCTGAGTGGAACGCAGGATCAGGTCCAGGAAATAACCGTTACAGGACCGCTTGGGAATAGTGACCATAATATAATAACATTCAACATTCCTGTGGTGGGAAGAACACCTCAGCAGTCCAGCACTCTGGCATTTAATTTCAAAAAGGGGAATTACACAAAGATGAGGAGGTTAGTTAAACAGAAATAAAAGGCACAGGGTACGTCTACACTACAATGTTAATTCGAACTAACTTAGTTCGAATTAGTTAATTGGAACTAAGCTAATTCGAACTAACACATCCAGACTAAAAAACTAGTTCGAATTAGCATTTTGCTAATTCGAACTAGCATGTCCACTTTAAGTGGACCCTGAACCGGGCTTAAGGCTGGCCGGAAGCAGTGCCGGCAGGGCATCAGAGGAGGACTTAGAGCGTGGAGATGCTGTCTCAGGCTAGCCGAGGACTGTGCTTAAAGGGTCCCGACCCCCACCCCGGACAGACAGTTCTCAGGGGTGCCCCGCTTGCAAAGCAGTCCTGGCTTGGATTGCCCGGACTACCCACACTGGGCACATCACACCACTCGGCCATCAGCCCGGCTGCACTTGCCGCAGGCTGCCATCTGGGGAGAGGGGGCAATTGGGGGGCTGCAGGAGAGCTTCCACCCCCAGAAGCCCGCAGAGCCAGCCCAGTCCTCCCCATCGGGGGCTCGTGCCCCATTCCTCCCTCACCTCTTTCCACTTACCCTTCCCTAGCCCCTCTTCTTGACGTACAAAATAAAGATAACGTGTCTTCCAAAATGGAATCTGTCTTTATTGAACAAAACTGGGGGAGACTGGGAAAAGGAGGTGGGAGAGGGGAAGAGAGAGGCTGGGAGAGGGGAGGGCAACTAAAATGATCAGGGGTTGGGAACAGGTCCCATATGAAGAGAGGCTAAAGAGACTAGGACTTTTCAGCTTAGAAAAGAGGAGACGGAGGGGGGACAGGATAGAGGTCTCTAAAAGCAGAAGTTGGGTGGAGAGGGTGCATACAGAAAAGTTCTTCATTAGTTCCCATAAAGAAGGACTAGAGGACACCAAAGGAAAGGAATGAGTAGCAGGCTTCAAACTAGTAACAGAAAGTTGTTCTTCACAAAGTAAAGAGTCAACCTGTGGAACTCCTTGCTGCAGGAGGCTGTGAAGGCTAGACTAGAACAGAGTTTAAAGGGAAGTGAGATCAAGTCATGGAGGTTGGGTCTATGAAGTGGTATTAGCCAGGGGGTAGGAGTGGTGTCTCTGCCCAAGGTATGTGGAAAGCTGGAGAGGGATGGCACGAGACAAATGGCTTGGTCACTGTCTTCGGTCCATCCCCTCCAGGGTCCCTAGGGTTGACCGCTGTCGGCAGACAGGCTACTGGGCTAGATGGACCTTTGGTCTGACCCAGGACGGCCATTGTAAGCTCAGGGCTCAGGGTCGGGGGTCTCAGTGGACCCCCTTTATTCTCTTGCACACCTGCTCCTGGGTGGCCAGGCTGGCAGCTCTCCTGCCCTAGCCGGCCACTTTCCTGTGCCTAGTGCGGAGATCGTGGACGAGGTCCACGATGTCTGCACTAGCCCAGGCGGGTGCCCGCCTCTTGCGGTCCCGGGCAAGCTCCCGGGAGCCGCCAGCCCGGTCCCGGGAAGAGGGGGAGGGCTGGGGGGCATCGGGTGGGTGGCTCGATCTGTGCCAGGTGCAGGGTCTGCTGGCTGGGTGCTGGCAGGCTTGCACCTGGCACGGGCACCGTAGCCAGCCCGTGCCCCTTTAAGGGGTCCGGGGCCGGGAGGGGGGCAGAAGAGTTTCCCTGGTGTTGGCCAGAGTGGCCACCAGGGAAAGCTGGGGAGGGCTAGCCTCCCACTAGTTCGAATTAAGGGGCTACACACCCCTTAATTCGAACTAGCTAGTTCGAAGTAGGCTTAATCCTCGTAAAATGAGGTTTTCCTAGTTCGAACTAAGCGCTTCGTTAGTTCGAATTAAATTCGAACTAACGGAGCGCTAGTGTAGCGCCTATGAAAGTTAGTTCAAACTAACATCCGTTAATTCGAACTAACTTTGTAGTGTAGACATACACACAGTGACTAGAGCCAAATCCCTGCAAGCTGCATGGAAACTTTTTAAAGACACCATAATAGAGGCCCAACTTAAATGTATACCCCAAATTAAAAAACATAGCAAGAGACCTAAAAAAGATTCACCGTGGCTTAATCACCATATAAAAGAAGCAATGAGGGACATAAAGGTATCTTTTAAGAAGTGGAAGTCCAATCCTAGTGAGATAAATAGAAAGGAACATAAACACTGTCAAATCAAGTGTAAAAATGTAATAAGAAAAGCAAAAAAAGATTTTGAGGAACAGCTAGCGAAAAACTCAAAAAGAAATAGCAAAATGTTTTTTAAGTACTTTAGAAGCAGGAAGCCTGCTAAAAAAACCTGTGGGTCCCCTAGATGATCGAACTATAAAAGGAGCAATCAAGGACGATAAAGCCATTGCGGAGAAACTAAATGATTTCTTTGCTTCAGTCTTCACAGCTGTGGACGTTGGGGAGATTCCCAAATTTGCACCGTCCTTTGTGGGTGATGAATCTGAGGAACTGTCCCGGATTGAAGTGTCATTAGAGGAGTTTTTGGAACAAATAGAAAAACTTAATGTTAACAAATCTCTGGGACCGGATGGCATTCATCCAAGGATTCTAAAAGAACTCAAATGGGAAATTGCTCAACTATTATCTGTGGTTTGTAACCTATCCTTTAAATCGGCTTCCATACCTAATGACTGGAAGGTAGCCAACATGACACCAATATTTAAAAAGGGCTCTAGAGGCGATCCAGGCAACTACAGACCAGTAAGTCTAACTTCAGTACCGGGCAAATTAGTCAAAACAATAGTAAATAATAAAATTGTGACGCATGTAGAAGAACATAATTTGTTGGACAAAAGTCAACATGGTTTCTGTAAAGGGAAATCCTGTCTTACGAATCTATTAGAGTTCTTTGAAGGGGTTAACAAACATGCGGACAAGGGGGATCCAGTAGATATAGTATACTTAGATTTTCAGAAAGCCTTTGACAAAGTCCCTCACCAAAGGCTCTTGTGTAAATTACATGGCCATGGGATAAGAGGGAAGGTCCTTTCATGGATTGAGAACTGGTTAAAAGACAGGAAACAAAGGGTAGGAATAAATGGTAAATTTTCAGATTGGAGAGGGGTAACTAGTGGTGTCCCCCAAGGGTCAGTCCTGGAACCAATCCTTTTCAACTTATTCATAAATGATCTGGAGAAAGGGGTAAGCAGTGAGTTGGTAAAGTTTGCAGATGATACCAAACTGTTTAGGATAGTCAAGACAGAAGCAGACTGTGAGGGACAGCGGCAAAGGATAATGAGGGATGGGTTGAGAACAGAATTGTAGCTTTGGGGCACCAATAAACCCGTCCCTACAGTTGGTGACTCCCTTCCCCAGCATTGGACTCTCCGGCTCAGACCAATGGGCCCATCTTAAGCCCCAGTTTCCTATCACAACGGAGGCTGGTGCCAGCTACTTTGGAGGCAGGAGCTCTGCAGGGATCAGTACAGCCAGCCCCAAGTGGAAACTTCCACCCTAACCACAAGAGTGTGAGGAAGCCCCAGGTTCCTCCAGGACTCTGGGTCCTACTTTGAAGCTGTTCTATGTCTGGATGACCCTGGAGAAATGTCCCACGTTTTTCTCAGCGTTTGTGCTCCAGAGGGAGCGCAGAGGGGCCAGTTCTTAGAGCCATAACTTACCGTCTGGGAGACCTGAGCCAATGTGTAGCTTTGTTTCAGCCTGCCTGGGCAAGTCAATTCACGCTCTGGGCCTCAGTTTCCCCCGGGGTGGCGGCGGTGTTTTCCCCTCCGTGTACAGAGGTGGGGAGGGCGAGACCAGAGCTCTGCGGCTGATTCTGGGGTCCACGCTTTAAAAAGGCTGCTGCAAAACAGGTGAAGGAGCCACCAAATGGATGCTAGGACTGGAAAACAGGCCTGCCCGTGGGAGCCGTGAGAGTCCCCTCTGTGCAGCTGAGCAGAAGGAAGCTGGAGAGGCGATTTGATTACAGCAGCTACGTACCTCATGGGGAGAGAAGACCTGGCACTGAAGGCTCTTGAATCCAGCGAGGACGGCAGGATGAGAACCAGCGGCTGGAAACTAAAGTCAGACCCATTCCTTCTGGAAATAAAGGGCCGGTTTATCACAGGGAGGCTGACAAACCCTTGGAACGACCCCGCAGGGAGAAGGGTGGCTGCTGCATCACTTCAAGTCTCCAAATCCAGAAGGACTGCCCTTCGGGGAGGGGGTTAGCCACACGGAAGCCACTGGACTCAGCTCTAGGGGCCAGGGGCCCTTCCCTGACCAGTGCTAGAAAGGAGTCCCCAGTGGTTAGAGCACCAGCCAGTGACTGTTCCCTGCTCTGCAACAGCATTCCTGCATGACCTTGGACCAGCCATTTAGCTTTGCTATGCCTCAGTTTCCCCCACCTGTGCTGAGTTGAGGAGGGTAACAGCCCGGCCCTGGCTCACAGGGGAGGGGTAAACACACTGACGGCTGCATGAAAAGTTTAAATACTGTGCGGTCATAGATTCCAAAGCCAGAAGGGACCCTGGGATCATCCGCGTGTGGTCTTGAGCAGAAGGAGCCGGGCAGCGCTTTAGAAAAGCCACCCGGGGCGGGAGGCTCTGACACAGGCCTCGGCAGATTGTTTCTGTGGTTAATCTTGAGGCTGCCAACATTTTCATTCCCACCCCAGAGAGTTTGGGAGGGATGTCTGGAACCCAGGGCCACTCGCGCTGTAAGCAAGAGCCAGTCCCCCAGACGGCTAGTGGTGGGGAGTTCCAGAGGAGACCAAAAGTGCCTCCCCAGCTCAGTTTTGAGCCTTTCAAGTGAATTTGACATTTTGCCATGATTCCGGGCAACCAGAACACCAGTCCCATCATTATCCTGCAGCCCTTTCTCCCCTCCCTCGGCCCCCTAAACAACCCTGATCGCTCTCTTCCTCCTTGTCAGCCCGTGTCTCTCCGCTAGCCTCGAGTTCTGCTACAGTTGCTAAGATTTGTGCTGGCAGCTTTCTGTGTCTGTGAGCTGCATGTGGCCCTGCTACTAACGCGCTGTCCCTTTAAAAGTGTTGGCTTTTAGACGTCCTTTCCCACAGGAAATGTCTCCACCCCCCTCCCTCTAAATGTTATTAATAGTAGAAATAGCAGTTGCATCCTGATTTTGCTGGAGGACTCGGTGGGGGGGCAGCCGGCTCTTTCCCATGCCTTCCCGACTTCTTCTCATCAGCAGATCTCAACATGCTGGACAGAGGAAGCCAGTATCCTCACCCCCATTTTACAGATGGAAAAACTGAGGTATAGGGTGGGGCGGTGACTTGCCCCAGGCCACCCAGCAGCATGGACCCAGGCACAATACCCAGATTTCCTGTATCCCAAGCCTGGGCTCTTCCCACTAGGCCAGGCAGCCTTGCTGCTAAGCAAGAGAGGTTTTTCTTCCAAGCGTGTGCCTGATGCTTAAGTGCAAGGGGCTGCAATGAAAACAAGCAGAGGGTTTTGCAGAGTCTGGGAAAATAAATAAACAGCTTCACGTGGTAATGACCCAGCTTTGCATCCCAAGGGAGATGGATTTCCTAAGGTATCTCTTTACCCGGTGAGCTCTCTTCATTATCCTGAAGGCCAGGGCTTGTTTCTCATGACCTCAGCTGCACCTCTGTGGGAAAGGGCTCCTGGAAGCTCCGCCCTGCATCCCATCTCTACTGACTCCAGTGCTGGGAGCTGCTGCCGCCCCATCTCCCTTGTGCAGTGCAAAGAACCCCGACTCCCGGACCCCACCCCCCAGCTGCCTTCGTTTCCAAATCTTGACTCAGCCAGAGCCAGCTAAGTTCAGTGGCATCCAGCTGCCTCTCTCCACCACCGGCTCAAGAGCTTCCTCATCACTCTTCGACTCTTATCTGAAAACATCGTTTTCTCCAATTCCCCCACCCCAGCTCTGCTGACCGGAGCAGAGCATGTAGGGCTCTGTCCCCAGTTAATAGCTGCTCCCTGCAACTTACTGCTCTGACAAGTGATCTTTTAGCTCAAGGGGCTCTGGGTCTCAAGGCCAAATCCTGCGGGTAGCCCATGACTCAGGAGGGGAGCTGTTATAGATTTTTGACTTTTTATCTTGATTACATTTTTTAAAAACCCAAGATGCTATGTTAAAAGGACACTGAGGCAGCAAAATCAAGGGCTCCAATGCTGGAAAAATGCCACAGTTAAGGCTGCTTAGGTAACCTTAACTCTGCCCACTGGTGCACGTGTAATTGTGAGACACTTTTGCTGGTCCCGTGCTATTCTTTTCACAGGGTCCTGTCTCATTTATGGCCCAGGGTGAGCAGGGCTCATTGAAGGATCAGCTTTTCCGGGTTTCCAGGTTTATCTTCATTCAGTATGTGGCCCAAGGCGTATTTCCCGTCGCCATGCAAGCTCTGCCCTAAGCACAGTTATTACTGTCCTCCGGGGTTTTCTGCACCTTTCTCATCACTGTGCTGCACAAACTGGGTGGACCTGCCACAAGAGGAGCTGAGCCACACACTGTGCCAAGGGGTTTCTGACTCAGGACTCCTGGGTTCACTGCCCAGTTCTTGGGTGGGAGGCCCTGTTGGTTACTCTTCTGCACCCCCCCCCCCGCATCTCTCCCTGACCCTGCTGTTTCTACCCCTGCCCCAGCTCCTGCTCCATCTCTTCCCAGAGTGCTAACCCCCAGTGGCCATCCATCCCCCAAATTCTCCATCCTGCTCCTGCCCATTACCCCTCCCCCATACCTCCTCGTATGTCCCTGCACCCCCTCTGCTTCTAGCCTCCCCAGCCCCCTCCTCCTCGTTCCTATTCTCCATCACCCACCTCTGCCTGTGTCCCTGCCTCAGCTCCTGCTTCTGACCCCTCTTATGCCAAATTTCCATCCTCCTTCACCTGTCCTGGGTTCCATATCTGCCTCCCCCCAACACCTCTCCCGCTTCCTTCCCCACCCCTCAGCCTCCTGTCTTCCAGTAAGGCAGCGTCCCCCTTTCTCTCCTCGCTGCCTGGGCACCAGCAGGGGGTATGGCTAGTACAGGCTCCCTGCTCTCAGTCCTGGAACCCGGCTCAGCCCCTGCAGCCAGGGGCTGAAGTATGCTCAGTCACCCTGTGCCGTCAGGACAGGCCTAAGAACATAAGAACATAAGAACGGCCGTACTGGGTCAGACCAAAGATCCTTCTAGCCCAGTATCCTGTCTGCCGACAGTGGCCAGCACCAGGTGCCCCAGAGAGGGTGGACTGAAGACAATGATCAAGCGATTTGTCTCCTGCCATCTCTTTCCAGCCTCTGATAAACAGAGGCCAAGGACACCATTTTATCCCCTGGCTAATAGCCTTTTATGGACCTAACCTCCATGAAATTATCTAGCTTCTCTTTAAACTCTGTTATAGTCCTAGCCTTCACAGCCTCCTCTGGCAAGGAGTTCCACAGGTTGACTATATGCTGTGTGAAGAAGAACTTTCTTTTATTAGTTTTAAAGCTGCTACCCATTCATTTCATTTTGGGTAGCGGCTGTGAAGGGCTGGAGCATGCTCATTGCCAACAGATTTAGCAGCCAAAGCCTAACAAGTGTCTACTGAGCATGTGCAAATGGAGATTTTCAGAACTCCTAACTTGGCTACATTTGAGCAGATTTTCCCAGGCGATGCAAAAGGCATTTCCCTGCCCCAGGACAATTCCCCCGCCAAACTTCCAATCCCTGCTCCCAAGCACAGGGATGCTGGCCCGTCTCAATGCAACAGCCACAGGAATTATTTTAACTGGGGCAAAACAATGTATCTTCCCCCGAGCTCATTCTTGGAAATGGCTCAATCAATTGAGCTGAAACTTTCCAGAACAATTCAGCCTTAGGCAGACACCCAGCTTGGAAATATTCAGCCCTAAGGGTTAAAGTCTGGCAACATTATAAATGTCTGAAAACAGGTCTCATACAGGAACGTCTTGGCAGCCTTCACTAAAGGCACTCCTGAGGCTGTCTATGATTTTTGGGCTCTATACATACTCCAGTTCACTCTCCTGAAATGCAGGCCAGGTTTTGTGCCTGTTGTGCCCTTGTGTTGTCTGGAGGAGGGGGAGGAAGATTTGTATTGCAATAGCATCTGCAAGCCTCAGTCACAGATGAGGATCCCAGGGTGCTAGGTGCTGTATAGGATTTATTAGGTATATTACGGTAACACCTAGGTGCCCCAGTCATGGACATAGTGTGCATTTATTAGGTGTATTATGGTAACACCGCTGAGTCCCAGTCACTGACGGGGGTCACACTATGCTAGGAGCTGCACAGACACAGGACAGAAGATGACCCAGCTCTAAGAGCACCAAGGCGCCAAGCAGGAGACTGCGACCCCAAAGACCAGCGCTTTATTCCCAACTCGCCCAAGTGACATTGGGCCAGTCATGTTTCCGCCCCGTGCCACAGTTTCCCCACCTGTAAAATGGAAATAACGATACTGAGCACCATTGTGAGGTACCCTGAAATATACAGGGGACTAAAATTTCTTATTGGCACTATTGCATTACCTCCCCGCTTGGGGTCAGGGCAAGGGGCTGGGTGTGCAATATGATAGTACCTGTAAGAAAACCTGTAAGGGGGTGGAATGCAGGGGGCTCTGAGTTGGGGGTTGTCAGGGTGTGGGAGGGGCTCTGGGCAGGGTTGTGGGGGGGTGCAGGAGTCAGGGTTGAGGGTGTGAATAGGAGCTCAGGGCAGAGGGTTGGGCGGTGCTGGAATCAGGTCAGGGGGCTGAGGGCTTGGGGGGCTCAGGGTAGAAGGTGGGGGTGGTGGGGAGGGGCTGAAGCCCACCCAGATGCTACCCACACTGCTTGTTGCTTGCTGTTCCCGTTCCGTCACTGTCAGGAAGTGCGGGTCGCTCCCTCCTCCACCCCTGCTCCCAGCAGCCGGGAGGGGGGGAATGCAGGGACAGTGTGTGGGGTGGGGGCGCTGTGTGTTTTCCTCTCGCTCCCTGAGAGTGACCAAAGGGGAACAGCAAGCAACAAGCAGCATCATTGGGGGTGGGGATTCAGTCCCCCGTCCTCCCTAATGCTACCTGGGGGGACAAGGCGGGGGTAGGGGGTTTCGGCAGCCTCAGACCAGTGTAGGGTGCACCAGCCCCTGTCACCTGCCTGCTCTGGACCTACTGATGATAAGGCCTTCGAAGCGTTTCTGTGCCACCCCCTCCCTGCTAGCAGAGCATGGCCAGTGAGGAAAGCGAGGGCTAAAAAACACACATTGGGTCAATACCGTCGTTACCCAATTACGTCTGCTAGGCCCTCCCTGCTCTGTGGCTCTATCCTCCTCAGCTCAAGCCCAGAGTGGAGAATCACGACCCCCGGATGAGCTCTGGGAGCCAAAATAGCAGGGGAAGCAGATAAGAAATCACAGAAAGCAACAGGGAGATGCTCAGCCGATACCAGTTTGCAATATCAAAATTGAACTCTGCATGGGAAGCTGCCGCTTGTCAAGAGCTAATAAATCAGCTCCACTTGTTCAAGGCCTGGGTGCAGCTCTGTCACCCGACAATGATCCCCTCTCTGCGCTGCTCTGGCACCAGCACGAAGCTATGGGTCTTTAAACATAGCACGTCAAGTGTGCCACGGCCTGCCAGGGTGGAGTCTCAGCACCTCTGGGCCTGGCAGCTCAGATTCCGGCACTGTTGGGCCTGGTGGCTCAGAGCCCAGCACCTCTGGACCTGGCAGCTCAGAACCTCGCACTGCGGGGCCTGGCAGCTCAAGGCCCCAGCACCTCTGGACCTGGCGGCTCAGAGCCCAGCACCTCTGGGCCTGGCAGTTCAGATCCCTGGCACCTCTGGGCTTGCTGCATCAGTTATGAAAATAAAAATGTTCCCTTGAGCCTGGCACCTCTTTCCTTACCAAGGAAGCTCTGCAGATTTCCTTGTTTCTCTCCAGTCAAGCTCCTCTGATGGTGCAGGTCCAGCATTGGCCAGGTGGATTCTAACAATTCATCAAACAATTCCGAAGGAGAGTTTGGACATTTAGACCAGTTACTGAATTATCAAAAACCCTTCGTTCAGTTCAGAATGACCACGGCCGGCTGATGCTTTGAGCCACGTTGAATCTATTCCAATTTCACTGGAATTTCAGGGCCGGACCGAGCCATTCCAACGCCCTGGGCAGACAGTTTAATTGCGCCCTGAGTTGGGGGAGGGTGCATGCATGGCCCCGCCCCTGTGCTGGTGCATGGGGGAGGATGCGCGGAGCTGGCGACGGCAGGACACACGTTCCCGGCCCAGCCCAGACTGCTACAGGGTGGCCGCCGGGAGCTGCTGCAGCCTGCGATCTGGGCGCCAGGCGTGTGGCGCCTGATGGTAGCTATAAGGGGTGCTGTGCGCCCCTTACAACTGCCATCAGGTGCCCCTCATAGGTTGGCGCTCTGGGCAGCTGCTCGGCTAGCCCATGCCTTAATCCGGCCCTGATTTCTCCAGTACTCGTGGCTTTTATGCCACTTTAACCAAAGTTTCAGGGAGTGGTAAAATCTGTCTTACAAGTCAGTTCCTTTAAGAAGCGCCAGTACTTTTTATACCAAAATCTGTGGGACCTCTAAACTGAACTCTTAGAAGAACTCAGGGTGTTTTGCAATAGCCCAGTTTCCTGTTGCAGATAGCCTTTGCTAGGGCTTGTCTACATGACAGGCTATGGCGATATAACACGTGCCGCTCCAAGGTATTACTAAGCTGTGTCATGGTAGTACTTCTAGGGTAAACTAGCCACTGGTGTAACGAGTTTCTCCAGACTAAAAAATGTCAGTTAGGATTATGTCTAGACACACGTGAGTGCAATACAAGTGCACCTCCTGCGTTCAGACAGCTGTAATTCAGGTATGGACTCCCAAAGCATTTAGCCTGTCATACCCAAGTCTGCGTAGAGAAGCCATACACGGAGAAATGTTTTGTTATCTCTCAGTTGGAGCTGGCACGATGTGCTGCGTGCTTCACTGTCACTGTAGCAATGACTCGAGATTAGAGTCAGGGCAAACTTTCAACCAACTTTTTCTTTTTTTGGCAAAACCTACCAAGTCAATCACAGCAAAATGTTCTGTGAATCTGCGCCTCCTGCTCCTCCCTGGCTCGAAAGATCCTGGACGTTGTAAGCATCTCTCCCAATCTGCCCCAAGTTCTGGGTGTTAAGGGCATTCTGCCAGGGGACAGCTGATCTGCCTTCCCTCCCTGAGCGCTGGATTCGGGATTGCTTTACAGCTACGAGGCTTGGTTCTCCATAGGCTCCCTGCAGGTCCCTATTAGATCTTCACACTTCACTTGCTGGCCCAAGAATTCATCTCCACACTTTCTCCTTGGAGGTGTTGAGCTGGTTTGTCCATTTCTGGCAGGCGCCTGGCTCCTCTTCTTGGCCTAACTATTGTGAGCATGACCCTAGTGAAGCTCTGACGTGTCCACCCAAGACATGAGTTGTGTCCCTTCTCAGAGAAAAAATGAGTCACCTCCTTGTGTCTGGAAGACTCCAGTATTGTCATGAAGAAATTCCCAGTTGGTGCTGGAGTGTTTGACCATCCGTTGGATGTCTGCCAGGAATTGATGTCCACAAGTTATGTCCTGTGAGCCCCTCTAAGGGTATGTCTACACTACAAAGTTAATTCGAACTAACGGACGTTAGTTCGAATTAACTTTGATAGGCGCTACACAAGCGCTCCACTAGTTCGAACTTAATTCGAACTAGTGGAGCGCTTAGTTCGAACTAGGTAAACCTCATTCTACGAGGACTAAGCCTAGTTCGAACTTACTAGTTTGAATTAAGGGGTGTGTAGCCCCTTAATTCGAACTAGTGGGAGGCTAGCCCTCCCCAGCTTTCCCTGGTGGCAACTCTGGCCAACACCAGGGAAACTCTATTGCCCCCCTCCCGGCCCTGGACCCCTTAAAGGGGCACGGGCTGGCTACGGTGCCTGTGCCAGGTGCAAGCCTGCCAGCACTCAGCTAGCAGACCCTGCACCTGGCATGGCTCGAGCCACCCACCCGATGCCCCCCAGCCCTCCCCCTCTTCCCGGGACCAGGCTGGCGGCTCCCAGGAGCTTGCCCGGGACCGCAAGAGGCGGGCACCCGCCTGGGCTAGTGCGGACATCGTGGACCTTGTCCACGACCTCCGCACTAGGCACAGGAAAGTGGCCATCTAGGGCAGGATAGCTGCCAGCCTGGCCACCCAGGAGCAGGTTGGAATGAAAATCAAGGTGGTCCACTGAGACCCCCGACCCTGAGCCCTGAGCTTACAATAGCCGTACTGGGTCAGACCAAAGGTCCATCTAGCCCAGTAGCCTGTCTTCTGACAGCGGCCAACCCTAGGGACCCTGGAGGGGATGGACTGAAGACAGTGACCAAGCCATTTGTCTCGTGCCATCCATCTCCAGCCTTCCACATACCTTGGGCAGGGACACCACTCGTACCCCCTGGCTAATAGTACTCCATGGACCCAACCTCTATCACTTTATCTCACTTCTCTTTAAACTCTGTTCTAGTTCTAGCCTTCACAGCCTCCTGCAGCAAGGAGTTCCACAGGTTGACTCTTTGCTTTGTGAAGAACAACTTTCTGTTACTAGTTTGAAGCCTGCTACTCATTCCTTTCCTTTGGTGTCCTCTAGTCCTTCTATTATGGGAACTAATGAAGAACTTTTCTGTATGCACCCTCTCCACACCACTCATGCTTTTATAGACCTCTATCATATCCCCCCTCCATCTCCTCTTTTCTAAGCTGAAAAGTCCCAGTCTCTTTAGCCTCTCTTTATATGGGACCTGTTCCAAACCCCTCATCATTTTAGTTGCCCTCCCCTCTCCCACCTTCTCTCTTCCCCTCTCCCACCTCCTTTTCCCAGTCTCCCCCAGTTTTGTTCAATAAAGAGAGATTCTATTTTTGAACACAATTGTCCTTTATTTAGTACACGAGGAAGAGAGGCTAGGGAGGGGTAAGTGGAAGGAGGTGAGGGAGGAATGGGGTACGAGCCCCCGATGGGGAGGACTGGGCTGGCTCTGCGGGCTTCTGGGGGTGGAAGCTCTCCTGCAGCCCCCCAATTGCCCCCTCTTCCCAGATGGCAGCCTGCGGCAAGTGCAGCCGGTCTGATGGCCAAGTGCTGTGATGTGCCCAGTGTGGGTACTCCGGGTAATCCAAGCCAGGACTGCTTTGCAAGCGGGGCACCCCTGAGAACTGTCTGTCTGGGGTGGGGGTCGGGTCCCTTTAAGCACAGCCCTTGGCTAGCCTGAGACAGCAGCTCCACGCTCTAAGTCTTCATCCAATGCCCTGCCAGCACTGCTTCCGGCCATCCTTAACCCCGGGTCAGGGTTCACTCTGTGTGGACTTGCTAGTTCGAATTAGCAAATCGCTAATTTGAACTAGTTTTTTAGTCTGGATCTGTTAGTTCGAATTAGCTTAGTTCGAATTAACTAATTCGAACTAAGTTAGTTCGAATTAGCGCTGTAGTGTAGACATACTCTAAGTGGGTTCCTGTGGCCGACTCTTCCCTTTTTCCATCCACACTCCTGGCTGTTGGAGGTTACTTGGTCTCTTCTCACTCCTGGATGGTTCTGTCTTGGGTTAGTAGCTCTTCACAGAGCTATATAAAGTCATTTGGCTCAGTTCTTTCATAGACAACAGGAAATAGCCAGGAATGAAACACACAACAGCTCTTTGCACCTCTGTTCCAGAATGCCAGAATTCCCCCTCTGCCTGTAGGCCAGACTTGTCCCCTCCCATACCCCAGGATTCCCCTCTACCTGTACCCCGGGATTCCTTACTCCTCAGTGAAGAAGTAGATTCATTTTCTAATGATAGTCTGTCTGTGCAGCTGCCAGTCCTTCAGCCGATCAGGCGTGTAACATTTTGGTGGTTTCCCGTTTAGATATGCACACCTCACATTGGCCTTCTGCTTGACTGTATCAGCTTCTTTAATACAAGACAAACACTTTCAGAAAGATGCATATACACACACACACACACACACACCCCACTGATCAAATGTAGCTCTATAACTCACCAAGTTAGTTAAAACAAAGTGTTAACCAAGGTGTGTGACTCTCTATATGTGGCCACTGTGTGTCTCAAAAGACAACGGCACAAGTGCTGATCCAGGTCAGTTATGTTGCCCAGCGGCAGCATCACGAGGGGCTAAAATGTCCGAGTCTCAAGAGACAGTCTGTTCCACAAAGTGGGCAAGCGTGAGGTGCTGGCCAAAGAGTGAAGCTGGAGCACTGCTGGGGCCTGTTACATTCTCCTCTGCTCCCTTCACTTTCCTACAGCACAGCCACTGTGGCCTGTAGCTCTCTGTATAAGACATCGTATTGATCACTTTTCTATTGCACGGCCAAACTATTTGCAATGCTTTTGTGATCAGGTTGTCTGGGAAACTAAACTTCCCTCCAGCTGACTGGGTCTGGTAGAGGATGCCTTCAGACAGCTTTAATTTCTGCTATAGTTTCTAATGTTTTAATGGATTCCTTCTCAATAGATTTTATCTAGTAATAAAATTGCACCTTATGATGTTAGATCAAATGGCACAGCTTGGTGCTCTGTATCCTTATTACAAATTGATGGGCATAAACTGTATAAAACAGAAGAAAAAGGTAACAGGAGAAATTACTTTGCAATTTAGCAGGACTTTGTGGTTAACCCCGGCTGTTAGAATCCTCTGCCTACATTTCCTTGAATCCCCTCCTTCTAGAATCTGGATCAGGTTTTCCCTCCAGTCAGCCACGTACATGTGCACTTTAGCCTGTCTTTTGGAACATCTGCCCTGACATATGTCTATGGGGTCACCCAGGACAGGATTAGCCTTAATTCCTTCTTTGTGGAGCCCAATCTCCTGGAATCCAGGCCTAGGTTTGCCTTCTCCCAGCTGCCAGTCCTGTAACTTTGCAGGGTCTACTCCTTAATCAGGTATCCATTCCGGATTTTGACTCCTTTCCACAGTTGATCAGGTGTAGCTTTCCCATCTATTCCCAGGTTGTATAATCCAGACCAGGTTTTAACTCCTCCTGTCTGCTACTCAGGGATATCTGCAACATACACCCCAGCAGGTGGGATCCAGTCCAGGTTTTGTCTCCTCCCTGCCTCCCACAGGTGGCCGTGCAGTAGGCCGCCAGGGCTGGGAATCCAGGCTAGGACCCGCCTCCTCCCCATGGGCAGCCAGGTTTATTCTTTCTCCACTCCCATGCTAAGCAATCCAGTGCGGATTTTTCCCTTTACCTGCTACAGGTGAATTTCCCATGTCCCTTTCCATGGGTGATACTCAGTTCCGTGTTTTGTGTCCCTTCCTGCCCCCTCCATCCCCACCAAATAGACTGTGCCTCTCTCTCTCCAGAGATAGAAATCCAGTCCCCGTTTTCTCTCCTTCCCCTAGGTGTGTCCCTCCCCTCCAGTTCCCCTCAATCCACCCCAGCTATTCCCCTCCCCCAGGTGTGCCCTCCCCTCCCCTCCAGCCCCCTTTAATCCACCCCAGCTATTCCTCTCCCCCCAGGTGTGCCCCTCCCCTCCATCCCCCGCTTCCCGGATTCCACTCCGGCTTTTCCACCCTCCCCGCTCGCGGAGCCCTAGCGCTGAATGAAGCCCCTGGCTCTTCATTGCTGCCCAGTGCCCGGACCGTGCCGTGCCGCGGGGCGCTCCGCAGCCGCCTGGCCGGAGGACGGGGGGAGGCAGAGGGGCGCTCGCAGCCCATCGTGCGTCCGCGCCCGGGGCGGGCTGGGGACTGCTGCCCGGGGCGGAGCAGGCGTGACCTTCCGGCCAGCCTCCAGTCCCTGCAGCCCGGCGCCCTGCCTGCCAGCCCCCCGCTGTGGCCCGGCTCCCCCGTCCCTACCAGGAGAGGCACCGATCGCGCCGGCTGCAGGGCTGCCGAGGGGGCTGAGCTGGGCCCCCCCGTTCCCGGCGCCGGGGGACCGTGGAGAAGCCTAGCGGGGCTGCCAGGCTGCCAGGCCCCGCAGACGGCGACCCCCGGAGGAAGATTGCCGAGAAACGCCCCCCGAAGCGTCCCCCGCCCTCGCTCCGTAGAATTGCGGGGGCCCCCCAGCCCGCCCCCCGCAGCAGCCAGGGCTGGCGGGGCTGATTTCGCTCGCACGCTGGCTCCCCAGCATGCCCGGACTGCCTGTCACGCGTGGATCTAGCCAGACCCAGCCCCTCGCGGCGCCGGAGCGGGCTGGGCGCCCGGCGGAGACTTCCTGAGAGCGGGTTTTGGGGTGGGGGGGACCGGAGTCCTCGGAAGGGGGGAGCCGCTTGGGCGATTTTTCTCTCCCCCTCCCGCGGTGGTATCGTGTGGGGGAAGGGACCCTTTTGGAGAAGCATCCGGCGGGGAGGAAAACGAGCCGCCACCCGAGGACCCCCCCACCCCCGCCCCTGCACGCTGCAGGGCAGAGAGCCGGAGGCGATCCGCGCCTGGCTGGAGCCGAGCCCCGGAATCCACATCCAGAGAGGAGCGGGGCGGACGCTACCCACCGGTCTCCAGCGCTCGCTCGCGCCTCTTTCATAACACCTGGGGGGCGGGGGGCGCAGGGAAGCGACATGTCTGGAGCCGGGGTGGACTAGGACTCGCCGGATGGAGCAGCCCGCTGGACTGAGACCCGAGGCTGGAGCGCTAAAGGTAAGGCGCTGGCTTGATTGTCTGGCGTCTGGTGTGTGTGTCTGGGGAGGGGGGGGGTTAGATCTGACAGGCCCCCCTCCAGGTAAATAACCGATCCATTGACCCTCCCTCGCTCTGGATTCTGTGCTAAACTGCAGGGAGATGGGGACGGGGGGGGGGGGGGGATATGAACGGCGGAGCGATCGGATCTCCGGAAATATTGACCACCCCCCTCCCGGGCTCAGACCACCCCCCAGCTAGGATATCGGGTGGGGGGAGGGAGGGTCCGTCATCTGTTTGGTGGTTTTCCCTCCTATTTCCCAGACAGGGATCGTTTTGCGCCAGTCCCCGGGAGGAGAGGGGGGGGGGGGCTCGCTTCCTAGCAGCGATGCTCATAGGAAGGGATGCATCCAAATCCCCCTCCCTCGGTGGGATTGGCAGGAGGGGAGGGGGCGCCCCTGCGTCTGATCTGTGGGTGCAGCAGACAAAGCCACCTGCCCGGCACCCCGCGATCCGCTCCTACTGCAGTATTTTCTGGTCTGTGTGTGTGCGGGGAGGGCAATTACCCCGGAGTACCGTAATCTCTGGAGGGGGAGAGCAGAATTATTCTTCCAGCTCTGGGTAGCTCTGAATGGCTCTGGAGCCTATCTTGCTGTGGGGAAGGGGGGGGGGATCTAGATCCAGAACAGCTCTTACATAGGATTGGGGTAGCCCCCTCCCCCCAAAAAATACGTGATTTTATGGGCTTTCTCGCGGGGAGAGGGGACACATGTTTTTCATATGTATCGTTCCAAGATGGTAGGATGCGGGCTGCATGGCTAATAAGGGAGGGGTGGGGGTGTTGCCAGCCGTGGGGTGGGGGGAGCTGTGCTGAGCACCCCGCCCTGGAGCCAATCCTGACTGGGGGGGGGCGCTGAATTGACCATCCTTTGAAACAGGGTGGGGACGTCCTTTTATTCTCCCCCCCCCTTGCCGGCCCGTGTGCCTGGAACCGGGCGGCCTCACCTTTTGGGGCGGGGGAGGGACCCGATCCTGATCCCTTTACACCTGGGGGGATGGGTTCGTATATCTCCCCCCCAGCGGTGTAAGTGGGGAAGGGATTCCATGGTGTGTGGGGAAGAGACATGTATCGTGTCCGCTTGGGAGAAGGGGGGGGGGATTCGGCCCCCTTTGCATGTCACAATTCGGTTTGACGTCGGAGTCCGGCAGGATCCGGCCCGGAGAGAGAGAAGTAAACAAAGCGAGAAGGAGGCGGTTAATCCAGAGAGCCCGGAGCCCCCTCCCCCACTGCACCGCAATTATATCACCTCCTCCCTCCCGTCACGAAATCCCTAGACCCCGGTGTAGCCCCCTCCCCCCGCCTTAGCCCTAAGATCGGTGGCGCGTCTGACGAGGTGGTGCGGGGGGGGGATTCTGCAGCCGGGGCTCTGTGTGTGTGTGATGTTTTAAGGGTTCCATCCAAAAATTCCGCCCATGGGGGGCTAGCCGAGCCCTGCATGGGTTTGGACCATTTAAAGCCCCGTTGGGATCGGGAGAGATTTCGGGCTCGGTCCAGGGTTCCAGTGCACCCCCGCTAGGCCCTCTGACCTTCCCCTCGATGGGGGCAAAAAGGAAAGAAACAGGGAACATAGCTGCTCCCCCAAAGGGCTGGGGGGGGCTTAGCCCCAGAGCGAGGATGGCTGGAAGGAGGGAGAGGCGGATGGAGGGGGATGGATGAGTGGACAGAAAAACCTGTTACTATGCTGGCTCCGTCGCTCCCCGTGTCAATTTCACTCCCGTGCCAGGCCCCCCCCCTCCCCGATAGTGTCATTTCCTGGATTTTCACCCCCCATCTAGGATCTCAGCCCTGCTCCCTCCCCACCCCAATCACATTTGCTCTGGGTCTGAATAATAAAATGGCGATTTGCTGGCGGGAGGGGTGGGAGCACTTGTTTCGGGGGAGGAGATTGGGGGGTCACCGTGGGGTGGGAGTCCCCAGGGATCTCACCCCACAGAGGAGGAGGACAGTGTGGGATTTTGCAGGAGGGAGCTGATGGGGGTGGGGGAGAGGCGAGACTGGTGAGCTTCCCAGGACAGGGCATTTCTCTCTGGTTTTCCTGTTCCCCTCCTAAACAAGCCCTCCCCCCGTGGGGGGGGGGGGATGCCTCTGGAATGCTAACCAGCTCCTCCCGCACAGGGGAATGGGGCTGGGGCCTGGAGCCCAGGTTGCTGGTGTGGGAGGCTCCTTCTGAAGACACTGACCTTTGTCCCACCGTCCTGACTGCGGATCAGCTTCCCTTGTGTCCTGCCCCACAACTGTCCATCTCTGGGGGATTTGCTTCCTGCCCCACAGGAAAATTGGGGAGGGGGCAGCAGGGCTAAATCCCAGCTTGAGCCATCCCGGGCATGGACTGAGGCAACCCAATAATTTGCTCCTTGCTTTGGAGGCAAAGCAGGTCACAAGGTACCCTCTGAGATGGGGCTGGCACAGCCCTTGATGGAAAGAAGGTCCAGGCCCCCATTGGGCCAGATGGGGCTGTGGAGCCAGTCCCTGCCCTGAAGAGCTCCCAGTCCGAATGGATGGGGAGAGAAGAGGACTGACACTTCTTCCCATTTTACAGATGGGGAAACTGAGGCACAGAGCTAGCTGCAGGGATTGACCCAAGATCATGCAGGGAGTCGGTAGCAGAACCCACAACACCTGGCTCTCTGTTCGGTGCCTCTTGCCCCTTTCCCAGGCTTTTGGCATGTGGGGCAGGGAGCAGGCTCTCTGGGAGCTGGGTTGCCGGTCATGCCCCCAGAGTGAGGCGCAAGCATCTCCTTGCTGACTGAGCTCTGCCATTGGGTAGCTGGAGCCCCCCCAACCCTTGTGGGAAAGTCCCTCCCCTCTGGCCTGGCAGAGCTGTTGGGGGAAGGGTGGGTCAGCTGTGACCTTCACACAGACCCCCTCCCCCCATCTGGTTCTGTCCCACTGGTTGGGGAGCAGGGGAGAGATCATAGGAACCAGGATCTGGATCAGAACCAGGTTGGGTGTGGAGGCCTATGTTATCCCAGAACTTTGAGTTAGGAGAGGCCAGGATTAACTGGTGCCCAAGCACTGCCCTTGCTGCTTCCGGAGTCCTGGCTCTGGGCAGCCGGGGTCCTGGGCCTTGCTCTGTGGGTGGGGGGGTTAGTACAGGGAGAAGCTGGTGGCCAGAAGGGGGTGTGATGGGTGGGCAGCCCCAAACTGGCAGGCAGTGGTGTGTAGTGGTTAGAGCAGGGAGGCTCAGGGATCTGGGTTCCATCCCTGGCTCTTCAAAGGCTACCGCAGCAAACTAACTTGGGTGCCAGCCACAGGGCCACAACTCCCGTGGGAAAAGCAGAGGAAGGGAATGAGACTGACACGTGCCTGTGGCCTGCTCCCCCTTGAATACACCCCCCAAACTTCTCTCCACAGACACCCCCAGGCTTTAGGACTCCCCCTGCACCACGGGACTCACCTGCGAGTGTAGACGAACCCCCTGCCAGGCGCCCTGTGGCAGACATAGGACCTCCCCTCCCCACAAGCTACTTTCCCGTGATGCCTCGAGCCATGGCCTCCCCTAGCAGGAGTCCACTGCTGCATGGCTGGATCGCTCACTCCCGAGGCTGCTGGCCACAGAGTTCCTACAGTGTCCTGCAGCTGCCCAGCCTGTACTACCTGGGGTCACCATTAGGGGGCTCCCCTAAATTCCAGTTTGGACCTGGCCATGGAGGGTTGTATTCCACCGTCAGGCCCTACATTGTAAAGGTTATTTGCTCTTATGGGCGGGGCTAAGATTGGCTCCTCCTCCTGGAAACTGTCCTGGGGCTGGGAAGAGATGAAACTGCCCCTCCCCACGTGTTGAATTAAACAGTGTGTGCGTGCCCTGCTGCTGGCTCCTACCAACCACATCGCTGCTCTGTGCCTCAGTTTCCCTTCATGGGCTGTGAACTCCTGGGGCAGGGCTTGTGCAGCACAATAGGGCCCTGCTCTTGGCCTTTCTAGGAGCTGCTGTAATAACAGTAAATCTAGCTCTGGTGGTGAAGTGTAAATGAAGAAGAGGATAAAAGCCCTAATAACGCTGCAGCGAAGGGCAACTCTCCCATTTATCTTCGGCGGATTACACTGAGTTCAATGCCCGATAAGCAGTCGGTGGTGCTCAGAGTTGGGTAAACATTGCGGCAGGGATATTTAGGGGCTGAATTTCCAGGAGTGGCCCCACCAGGGGAAGGGAGCTTGGTTGTCTGATGCCAGTTCATGTGCAGGACTCGCCATCCTGTGTTAGATCAGTGGGCCATTCTAGCCAAGTATCCTGTGTGCCCCAAGCAGGGTGATTCTGCGGCAGCCTGTGCCCAGGGAATATTTCCTCCAATAGTAGGTAGCAGTTGACTCTAGGCTATTGGTCCCTATCCAGTGTCTTGGTTCCACCTTCATCCTCTGTACTGTAATGCTGGAGAGTCTCCTGTTCCGTAGAACTGTCCCCTTCTTCTCGGAACACGGCGTTCTGGTGGCAGTGAGTTCCACAGGCTGCTGCCACGCCAGCTTCCTGGCTCAATGCAGGACTGGCTGGGTGGGTTCTCTGGCCTGGAAGAGGTCAGGCGGAAGGGTCAGAAATGATCTGGGTGTGCTGCGGCTTTGAGAATTTCAACCCAGGATGAAAGGCCCCCGGTGTTGTCATCACAAGCCTCGTCCAACTGTGTGGCCTGGGCAGGGGCTCCCAGGGGGCAGGTTTTGGTGTAGCAGCCAAACGGGCTAGATCCCCAGCGGGTGTCAGTCAGCCCTGCCAGCATGAGAGCGGCCTGGGTTTACGCCCCCCAAGCATCCGCCCTTCATGCCGCATCCGCCCCTGCCAGGGCTCCGGCCAGAGCCTGAACCCATGACCTGTTGTGAATCCACCCCCACCCACGCCCAAACCGACACCGCAGAAAGGGGGTGCTTTCCTGTCCCCCCCCACCTCTTGGGGGCTGCCACCCAGGGGGACTCTGCAGACAGGCAGGGCCAGGAGGGAGGCGCTTTGGGGCGGGGGCGGCAGGGCGCCGGTTCCAGCACCCAGGGGCCATTCCGCTCCCCCCGTCTCTTCACTGTTGTTATTTAGCCGGGGACAGCGCGGGGGCGTCTGTCACCGGTTTCTGGAGCTGCGATACCTGCCTGGCGCCCAGCTCCAGCGTACGGCGAGAGACGGGGGGAGGGGGCGGCATTCCCAGTGGGCCTCCTGCGGGAGCACTGAATGCTTTCCGGCCACCTCGCCTGCTCCTGCACACGCAGCTCGGGGCAGGCGGGGGAGCCACACGCTCTGCAGGCAGGTGACTTGGGGAGCGGTTCTGGGGTTGGGGGGTGCAGGGGGATGGACAGCGGGAGACGGTCACATTAGAAATGGGGGAGACTTGCTGGGCTCTGCCTCTCTGCTTCACCATGTTCTCTCGGCACCCTGCGGGGGGCTGGGGGCTGCGGTCACGGCAGCTCCCCCCAGCCTCAGGTGGTTTCTATGGCCCCCGCGGCCTGCAGTTTGGGTCAGAGGCTTTTGGCACCTCTGCTATGCGAATTGTTCCCGGAGCCCTGCGCCCGCCTCCATCTCTGTAGCTCGCCACCCGCCCGTCCCCCCACCCCATCTCTGCATCTCTCCTCCAACCACCCATCCCCCGTCACCTACCCCATCTCTGTGTGCAGCCCCTCACCCCCACCCCATCTCTGTAGCTCCCCACCCGCCTGTCCCCCCACCCCATCTCTGTAGCTCCCCACCCGCCCATCCCCCCACCCCATCTCTGTAGCTCCCCACCCGCCCATCCCCCCACCCCATCTCTGCATCTCTCCTCCAACCACCCATCCCCCGTCACCTACCCCATCTCTATGTGCAGCCCCTCACCCCCACCCCATCTCTGTAGCTCCCCACCCGCCTGTCCCCCCACCCCATCTCTGTAGCTCCCCACCCGCCCATCCCCCCACCCCATCTCTGTAGCTCCCCACCCGCCCATCCCCCCACCCCATCTCTGCATCTCTCCTCCAACCACCCATCCCCCGTCACCTACCCCATCTCTATGTGCAGCCCCTCACCCCCACCCCATCTCTGTAGCTCCCCACCCGCCCATCTCTGCATCTCTCCTCCAACCACCCATCCCCCGTCACCTACCCCATCTCTATGTGCAGCCCCTCACCCCCACTCCATCTCTGTAGCTCCCCACCCGCCCATCCCCCCACCCCATCTCTGTAGCTCCCCACCCGCCCATCCCCCCACCCCATCTCTGCATCTCTCCTCCAACCACCCATCCCCCGTCACCTACCCCATCTCTATGTGCAGCCCCTCACCCCCACTCCATCTCTGTAGCTCGCCACCCGCCCATCCCCCCACCCCATCTCTGCATCTCTCCTCCAACCACCCATCCCCCGTCACCTACCCCATCTCTGTGCAGCCCCTCACCCCCACTTCATCTTTGTAGCTCCCCACCCGCCCATCCCCACCACCACTCCTGTATCCATCTGCCCACCCACTTCCCACCCTTCTCAGTTTCTGTAGCCGTCCACCTGTGCCCCATCCCCCATCTCTGTACCCACTTACCAGTCCCCCCCACTCTCTCTCTCTGGATCTCTGTGTCTATCCAGCTCCCCACTCCCACAGGGGCTTGCCCGAGAAGGGATGGGTATCCCTGTACCACTCCATCCAGCCATCCCCATCACCCCCTCTAGCTCTGTGCCCTCCAGACGCCACACCTGTGTCTGCCCCCCATCCATCCCCATGCCCCTCCTTTGTGCCCCCATCTAATCTGTCCCCCGAACCTTTCCCCAGCAGACCCATGTAGACCCTCTTGGGGTAACCCTGACTTGTTCCCCAGGCCGGCCCACATCACTGGGGCTAAGGAGCTGGTCCTACTCTCACCTTCCAGAGGGCAGCGGGGGGGGGGGGGGGGAGGACTGTGTCTATATCAGGGGGCTGGAGCAAGGTGTGAGCCACCCTCCCATTGCATCAGGGGATGGAGGTCCCCCGACTTTAGCAGTTGGGGGTCCCCCCGTCTCTCCTTTGGTGCCTGCAACCTGCTGCCCTCAGGGCTCAGAGACACCCCATGCACAGAGGCTTGGGGTCAAATCTCGCCTTCAGCCAGCAGGAGCCAGCCATGTTCCCCAGCCAGGGGTTTGCCCCATGGACTCCCGTGGATCTGCCCCATGGGCCCTGGCCAGGATCTGCCCCATGGACTTGGGATGAAACGGAGCCTGGCTGAGCACTTACTCCTGTCAGTGCCCCACGCCGCCCCCTTGAAACGCCGCCCTCCAGTCCCTGGGGGCTAGTTAGATTTCTGCTGTGTTTAGGGGTTTCCAGCTGTGGCCAGGGCCTGCTGTATGGGGCGCTGCGTGAAGCCCGCGAGCCGGGGGGTGGCACCAAGCTGGGTGCCACGTAGAACCTGCAAGCTGTGTGGGGCCACGGTACAGGGCGCCACGTGTGGCCTGTAAGTGGGGGAGGGGGCACCATGCCAGGTGCTGCATGGATGTGAGAGAGCCCCTCCCTGACCCACAGAGCTTCCATTTCAAACAAAGGGAAGATCATTATTCTCTGTTTGTAAGTGGGGAAACTGAGGCACAGAGCAGTGATGTGCCTCAGTGAGCCAATAGCCCAGCACCACAAAGCCCCCTTCCTCTTCCTGGGCGCAGGGCCCTGGCACGGTCATTCAGTGCAGTGTCTTTCCCACCTCCCCCTCCGCAGCCCAGTGGAGCAGAGCAACGGGTCCATCTAGCCCGGTATCTTGTCTCCACCACAGCTGAGGCACCAGCCTTCCCGCAGCAATGACTTCAGGATCTCCGCACACTCAGGCAGGCCCGGACGCCACGGACACTCGGGCCTGGCAAGCGCAGGCTGGGCTCCTCCGGCGCCGCTCCGGCTGGGACACTGAGTCACGCCAGGAGTAGTGGCCCTGGGAGCGGGCCCATATCTGGGGAGTGGGCCCCATTGACGCTGGTGGAGGCCCGCTGGGCGTCGGGCCGGGTAATGCCAGCTGGGGAGCTGAGCAGCACCACAGAGATGGCCGAGGTGATTACTGTGTCTCTGCCAACCTCCATCATCGCTCGCTGCTTCTGATTCTCCCCTCCCCTCCCCTCCTCTCCCCTCCCCTCCCCTCCCCCGGCCTTCCTCCCCATCTGTAGTTCCTCCACGTGTCCTTCTGGCCCCCACCTCTGGCTGCTGCAGCCCCTGTCCAGCCCCCGTCCAAGGCAGCGGCTAATTGCTATGATAACCCAGCGCAGACTTGATTATGGAGATAATTGGCTGGTGCCGGGCCGGGGAGCACAGTCCCCGTTTAATTTGGTCGGAGTCCGCAGGGGCCGCGAGACTTTGGAAAAAGCCCTAATCACATTTCTGCCCAAGCAAACCAGCCCCCGCCGCCCAGGCAGGACCCTACGCTGGCTGCAGAGGTGGCGTGGGGCGGCGCATGGCAGTGCCCTCTAGGCGAGAGCCCTGAGCGGGTGGCTCCTTGGAGGGCGATTCCTCTGCTCCGGGGCCAGGCACTGGAATGGGGAAGGTTCGAATCCTGGCTCCACAACAAGAATTTTTCACCTGCCAACAGCGACTGTCGCTGTGGCTGCTATTCCGCTTCGTTGTGGCTGTTGCTGTGTTGTTCCCCAAACAAGCAAGGAAGCCGAGCAAGGGACAAACCCAGAAGTCCTGACTCTCAGCCCCCACCTGCTCTAACCACTAGACACCTCTGGAGCTGGGGGAAGAGCCCCAGAGGTTCACATAAGATAACAGCCTACTACTGCTGCCAGTGAACCAAGTTCTCCCATTTAACGGAAGCAGTAGAACCCCACTGAGGGTACATCTACGCTGCAGGATTTTTATGGGATACCCCGGCTCCTCCATTAGGAAGGCCGGATAAGGGACGCCCTGAAGGTAGGGAGGTGGGGTGGGTTCTGCTGTGGCCTAGGGATTAGGGCATTGTGCTGGGGACACCAGGGTTATGGGGGGGCCGTGAAGGTAGGGAGCTTGGGGGAGCTCTTCCAGTGGCACAGTCGATAAGGTACCTCTCTCCAGAGCCAGAGATCAAGGGCTCAAGCCCCCACTGCAGGTATCCTGGGAAAACTCTTCCATGCCCAAGGAATGCATTTGCTTTTCTGCTTTTTTTTTTCTTCTTTTTTTTCTGCGTTCTACAAGAGATAAGGGCTCTGCCAAAAGAGGAGGCTTTTCTGCCATTTGGCCCCATTTAGACGGGGCCAGATGGTGGAAAAGCCTCTTCCGGAAAAGTGATTGGGAAAAGCAGAGTGCAATTTGTGTAGCTTTAAAAAACACCAAAAAAAACCCCTATAGTGTAGACCTAGCCTGAGGGTGCTGGGCTCAAACTTGGGAAATGACATCTAGAGCCTAGAGCCGCATATGAGGTGTATTGGGCGGGGAGGGTGCCACACCTGGGGTGCCACATGCTGCACAGACACTGAGCAAGAGAGTGCAGGCCTCAGAGAGCTGCCAGCCTCAATGGGCCCAGGGTGTAAGGAGAAACTGGGGCCCAGAGGGGGAGGGGGTTTGCCCAAGGTCACCCAACAGGGCAGCAGCGGAGTGTCCCAAGTCTCACTGAGTGTCTCCGCCCCTTAGGCCTCACAGCCCCTGTCTGTGCCGTTTTGTGCCTGTGTTGTCTCTGTGCTCGGAGATGTTACGCCAAGGCCAGCAGCAAATAAAACCGCAGGCCCTGGGGTGGCCTGTGCCCCCCACCGCCATGCAGCTGGGCCTGTGCATGAGGCTGGCCCTTTAAGACTCCGTGGGTCATTGAGCGGCATGGAAGCCCGTGAGGCAGGACTGTAAAATTGGCCAACACTGAGCGAGGGGTCCCCGCAGAAGCTACCAGTGCAGGGGAGGGGTGTATTGGTTGTTCCTTAGCTGCAGAGGAGAGGAAAGTGGGGCTAGCTGGACCCTTGGTCTGACCCCTAATCTGGCTGTTCTTTTGGCCCAGCAGCAGGCCCCAAAGTTCTGCATGGACAGGTCTAAGCCAGTGCAGCACAGAGAGGGAAACTGAGGCAGAGGACAAGGAGATAACTTGCCCAAGGTCATATGGCAAGAGAGGGAACCCAGGCATCCTGATCCCCAACCCTTCCCCCAAATCTAACCACCACCCTCCTCCTCCTCCCAGAGCTAGGGATGGAACCCAGGACCCCTTCAGCTGCTTTCACGTCTGCTGGTGGGACTAGATCCCATGACTCCTGACTCCAAGTCCATCCACCTGTAACCACTAGACCACCCCACCCCTTCCCGGAGCCAGGCTCCCTGTGTGCGTCTCCTACATGAGCGAGACCACCCCCAGGCCCACCCAGCTGCCTCCCCTCGAAGCTTGGTGATTTCTCCACTGTGTTGAGGCTGATGCAAGAGGTCAAACTTCCCTCAAAACCCGTGAACCCAACCCCCTCTGCCCAGCCCCCCCCCATATGTGCTTCACTGCTTGAGCTAAAGGAGGAACTCCACCAGCCAGTAGGCGTCATAGGCTTTTATCCTCTCTGTGGAGTGGCCACTAGGGGACAGGCTGCAGGTTCTGTGCTGTTGCTCTAGAGCTTTTGTAAATCCGCTGTGGAATTTTGGGGGTGTCCCTGACCAGTGGGCACCCAACTGGAGACCCCTGGGCCTGATTTCTCAGGATGCTGCCATCTGTGGGTAGCACCGAGAAGCCAGACCCACGGCATGGTGGTGTGAGCAGGGATGAATTGTGCCCCTGGCACTAAACACACCTGTCTGGATGGGGCACAGAGGGCAGCAGCAGCACAAAGTCCTTTACCCTCCCCCACAGGGTCCTTTACTCTCCCCCTCCTCCTCCCTCTGGAAAGGGGTGCAGCTGTTTTGTTCTGAATGAACAACCTTCCTGGGGCGGTAGCCATGACACCGTTGTTCAGGGCCCGGGTCCGTTACACCCCCGGAGCAGGCTGGCAGTGGGAGGCTGGGCTCGGGGTGAGATGCTGGGCTGGGATCTAGGAGATGTGGGAGCCAGGTCCCAGATCTGTGCCACCCTGGCTGGGTCACACAGCTCTCTGTACCTCAGTTTCCCCATCTGTCAGATAGAGCAGCTGATCCCCCCCTTTTCCTGGTTAGACAGTAAATACCTCAGGTTGTGGGCTGGGCTCTCGTGCGGTGGCCACCTCTCCAGAGGCACCGACACAGCTCTGCTGCTCCAAAAGCGCCAGGGTTGTGCCGCTGGGAAGGAGCTCCCCCGTGGACACGATACAACCAGCTCAACTGGCGGCAGAGCGCCTCCCGCCGACACGGCGCCATGCATACGAGTGCTTGCGCCAACACCGAGAACGTCCTTCAGGGGGTGTTTTTTCACACCCCTCAGCAACGAAAGTTTTGCTGCCATGAGCGCTAGCTTGGCCACGGCCTTACTCTGTGCAGCCCCGATCTCTGTCTGGCAAATGAGGGGAAATGAATTTCCCAAGGTACCTAGTAGGTCAGAGCTGGAACCAGAACCTAGGTGTCCTGCGTCCCAGGCTACTGGCTCCTGGTGGTTCCTTTTGTGACTAGAGGAGGAAATGTGTGTCTCATCATGGCAGTTTCAGCCCTGTTGCATCCTGGGGCTTGTAGTTCCCGGGAGTTCTGGGCATTAGGTTTCCAGCTGCATGAGGAGGGCAGAGTTAAGGGTATCTGGGCAACCTTTGAACTCCCCACTTCCACACTTGGGCTGGAACGTATCATCCACAGGCAGCTCTTTGCCCCCTGCAGCCACCAAGGGGACAGATGAGCATTCAGCCAGGGTCAAACTTCAGCCCCTCTAGTGCTCACTTGGCACAGCAGGTCAAGCACCCCTCCCCCCAACCTGCTTATGCTGCTGGTGACTGGATTTTTGGGGGTTCCAGCCTTGCTGACAATCCAAGCAGGGCACAACCTGGCATCATCAGGGCTAATTTGACCCTTGTCCTTCCCCCTGGCCTGTGAGCTGAACGCAGGGTTCCCGACCTGCCAGGCCCTTGCCCCCCCCCCCCCCCCCCCGCTCCCCTTAATGCCAGATTCATTATTTAAAAGCAGGGTGGAGAGAAGAAGGAAAGCAACCTTCATTATCATATCGAGAAAATTACCCCCATCCCCTAACTAGCAATTTTCCTGCCACATAGTTCAGCACTGACTAGCCCATTAATTATAGAGATGAAAAATCATTTGGAAACCAGGAAAGGAAACTAATTGGCTCTTCCCTTAGCGAAAATGAATGAGTGCTAGCAGGAGAGGGGAGCAGGGAGCCCGTGTGTGCAGGGTCTCCTCCCAGAAAGATTTCTAGAGACTCTCCCTTTGCTCAAAGCAGTCTAGGGGATATGGCATGTGGCCGAGAGGAAGGAGGGGTCTGTGGTTATGGAGTGTGGCTGGGGGAGAGCTGGCTTCACTGCTGTGCCTCAAGATGACCTCTGCTGAGTCATGGCACCTCTGTGCCTCAGTTTCCCCATCTGTACAATGGGGGAAAATTGGCCTTCCTTGCAGCGCCCGGCACAGTGGGGCCCTGATCTTCACTGGGGTTTCTAGATGCTGCCAGAACATGCATACAGACAGGGGATCAGTCCCAGCCTCTTGGTTTGGAGATGGCTGGAGTCCAGGTTACTGATCATTAGCTTGGTAGCCAGGACTCCTGGGTTCGACCCCTGCTCTGGGAAGGGGGTCTCTTGGCTACAGGAGGAGAGGGGCTGGAGTCAGGACTCCTGGGTTCTATTCCCACTCTGCCATGCCATGCTGTGCATGCCAGGGACCACAGCATGGGTTGCTCAGAGCCCAATGGCCCCTTTCCCTGCTCTGGGCTGGGCCCGAGTGCCAAGCGCAGCTGCACCCCAGAGAGCTGGGATAAGGGAAGGGGCTGTGAGGGAATGAGGAGCACCCGGCTGTCCAGGCACTGGACGCCCCTTAACAGGGGACAGGTCCCTTCTCCAGCCTGACCTTCGCTCCGAGGGAAAGTGCTGAAGCCAGAGAACCTAACACCGGGCAGGGGGGGCCGAGGGCTGCCTGATCTCCTCTCCCCTCCCCTCCCTGTCTTCCAATCCCTCCCCTGGGACAGCCGAGAGTCAAGGGCGTCCGGGTTCCTATTTCACGCTGCGGTGTCCTGTGGCCAGGTGAGGCAGCTAGGGTGATGGGCAGGCTCCCCAGGGGGCGCTGTGTGATGACTCAGCCCCATGGGGGCCAGGCCTGCGGCTCTGGAGCTGGGAGGAGAGGGAGCCACGGTCACGTCCTTCCCAAGCTGCTGAGGCTTGGGCCCGGGGAGCAGCACGTCTGGGGAGGAGCACGTCTGGGAGTTATGTGCAGCCGGCCCCCAAGCTCCTGCTCCGTGCAGGATGGGCCCGGATTCCCAGCTGGCGTAAAGGGGCCCTGCTCTGTCTCCGACTCCACCATTGGGGCAGCAGCATCTGTCGGGGGCACTCTTCCCTCGCCATCAGTGCGGCCCCCAGGGGGCTGCACTGGAGGGCACTGGGCTGGGGGTCGGAGGGCTGAGGTCGGAGGGTGGTAAAGTTCAGGGCTCCCTCCCCCAGGCCCAGCGTCCATCAGAGAAGGCCTCTGCCCTCCTGTGATGGGCCCGTGCAGCCTTAGAATCATAGAATCCCAGGGCCGGCAGGAGACCTCAGCAGTCGAGTCCAGCCCCCTGCCCAAAGCAGGACCAATCCCAACTGAATCAACCCAGCCAGGGCTTTGTCCAGCCAGGACTTAAAACCCTCTAGGGACGGAGATTCCACCCCCTCCCTAGGGAACCCAGCCCAGCGCTTCCCCACCCGCCTAGTGAAATAGTTTTTCCTAATATCCAAGGGTACGTCTACACTACAGCACTAAGTCGAACTAACTTAGTTCGAATTAGTTAATTTGAACTAAGCTAATTTGAATTAGCGCATCTAGACTTAAAAACTAGTTCGAATTAGCATTTTGCTAATTTGAACTAGCATGTCCACACTGAGTGGACCCTGAACTGAGGTTAAGGATGGCCGGAAGCAGTGCCGGCAGGGCATCAGATTAGAACTTAAAGCGTGGAGCTGCTGTCTCAGGCTAGCCGAGGGCTGTGCTTAAAGGGACCCGACCCCCACCCCAGACAGACATTTCTCAGGGGTTCCCCGCTTGCAAAGCAGTCCTGGCTTGGAGTGCCCTGAATGCCCACACTCGGCACATCATAGCACTCGGCCATCAGCCCGGCTGCACTTGCCGCAGGCTGCCATCCGGGGGGAGGGTCAATCAAGGGGCTTCAGGAGAGCTTCCACCCCGAGGAGCCCACATAGCCAGCCCAGTCCTCCCCATCGGGGGCTCGTACCCCATTCCTCCCTCACCTCCTTCCACTTACCCCTCCCTAGCCCCCCTTCCTGATGTACAAAATAAAGGACATGTGTGTTCAAAAATAGAAACTCTCTTTATTGAACAAAACTCGGGGAGACTGGGAAAAGGAGGTGGGAGAGGGGAAGACAGAGGGTGGGAGAGGGGAGGGCAACTAAGATGATGAGGGGTTTGGAACAGGTCCCATATGAAGAGAGGCTAAAGAGACTGGGACTTCTCAGCTTAGAAAAGAGGAGACTGAGGGGGGATAGGATAGAGGTCTATAAAAGCAGGAGTGGTGTGGAGAGGGTGCATAAAGAAAAGTTCTTCATTAGTTCCCATAATAGAAGGACTAAAGGACACCAAAGGAAAGGAATGGGTAGCAGGCTTCAAACTAATAACAGAAAGTTGTTCTTCACAAAGCAAAGAGTCAACCTGTGCAACTCCTTGTTGCAGGAGGCTGTGAAGGCTAGAAATGGAACAGAGTTTAAAGAGAAGTAAGATCAATTCATGGAGGTTGGGTCCATGGAGTGGTATTAGCCAGGGGGTAGAAATGGTGTCCCTGGCCTCTGTTTGTGGAAGGCTGGAGATGGATGGCACGAGACAAATGGCTTGGTCATTGTCTTTGGTCCATCCCCTCCAGGGTACCCAGTGTTGGCCGCTGTTGACAGACAGGCTACTGGGTTAGACGGACCTTTGGTCTGACCCAGTACGGCCATTCTAAGCTCAGGGGTCAGAGTCGGGGGTCTCAGTGGACCCCCTTGATTCTCTTGCACACCTGCTCCTGGGTGGCCAGGCTGGCAGCTCTCCTGCCCTAGACGGCCACTTTCCTGTGCCTAGTGCGGAGGTTGTGGATGAGGTCCACGATGTCTGCACTAGACCAGGCGGGCGCCCGCCTCTTGCAGACCTGGGCAGGCTCCCGGGAGCCGCCAGCCTGGTCCCGGGAAGAGGTGGAGGGCTGGGTGGCAGCAGGTGGCTGGCTTGAGCCGTGCCAGGTGCAGGGTCTGCTGGCTGGGTGCTGGCAGGCTTGCACCTGGCATGGGCACTGTAGCCAGACCTTGCCCCTTTAAGGGCTCTGGGGCCGGGAGGGGGGCAGAAGAGTTTCCCTGGTGGTGCCCAGAGTGGCTACCAGGGAAAGCTGGGGAGGGCTAGCCTCCCACTAGTTCGAATTAAGTGGCCACACAGCCCTTAATTCGAACTAGTTAATTCGAACTAGGCTTAGTCCTCGTGGAATGAGGTTTCCCTAGTTCGAATTAAGCGCTCCGCTAGTTCCAATTAAGTTCGAACTAGCGGTTTGTACGTGTAGACTCTATCAAAGTTAATTCGAACTAACGGCTGTTAGTTCGAATTAGCTTTGTAGTGTAGACATACCCCAACCTAGACACCCCCTCCCCCACTGCAACTTGAGACCATTGCTCCTTGTTCTGCCAGGCCGTCCCCACGGGGGAAGGAGCCTCGGGGGGATATGAGTGCGGGCTAGTGGGTCTGGGGAAATGGACCCCAAATGGGGGAGCTGCCCCTGTTCAGGCCAGAGGGGCCTTGCCACTGCTTTCAAACCGACCCAGCTGAGAGCACGGGTGAGGGCGCTGGATGGAACAGGGGCTGCGCTCCTGGGAGGATCCCCAGGGACATGAGCAGTGCCGGGGCTCCCTGCAGGGTGGGAGGGGATGGTGACCAAGACCCTGTTGGAGCAGGTCTCCCCGGGCAGCCCCACCCTCTCCTCATTTCAGCACGTTTCAGGGCAGAGCCAGGTAACTGGGGCCGGAGGCTGGAGGGACTCCGCAATGACTTCTGTGGTCTTGGGAGCCAGCTCCTGAGGGGAAACAGAGGCATGGCCCAGTGTGCCCATCTGCCCTGGCATCCTGTCACCATTAGCACTGGCTGGTCCAGAGGGGAGAAATATCAGCCCAGGGGAAGCAACTTCCTGACCCCCGTGTTCAGCTCCTGGCCAGAAGCAGGTTTATACCTGAATCTCTGCCTCTTCCCTCCAGGGAAAAAACATTCCCCTTCCCAAGTGACTCTTCCTTCTGGCCCCACCATAATGTCCTGCAGCGGGGAGTTCCACAGGCCGATCAAAGGGAGGTGCTTCCCAGGAGTGGCCGCTTGAAGGCGGTGCCTCAGGATTCCTGTTCCTGGCTGACTTGCTTGCAACCTTCCACAAGTACCTGTGCTTTGCTTCCTGTCCATTGTGTGTACGTTACACAATCCCAGGGACTGTCTCTCACTGGGAATCTGGGGGGCCCTGATTTTGGTCTGGGTCTGTGTGGTGCCTCAGTCCCCAAGGTGCTACTGTGATATAAATAACAATGAGTTTGAAATGTGTTGTCTTTTGCTGACGCTGCCTTCTCCTGGTTGCTTGCGTCTCTGGAAAGGCACCTTTGCTCTGCCTCCATCCGATCCCCAGTGGGGTGAAATCTGCGCCTAAGGGGAGGGCCCACTGAAAAGCGACTTCTGGGAGCGTGGCCCGGCGGCTTCACTTGGGTTGTCGTTTGAAATCTGGGTGGGTCAAAAGTGGCAGCGACTCGGTTTCCTTTGTCCCGAAGTCCCAGCGCAAGAGATGGCCAGGTGGCATTTGTAGGAAGAAAGAATTATCGATGTCCCGTCCTCCAGGTACATTAAGGTGGCAAAATCAAGGGCTACAATGTTGGGGAAATGCCAGAATGAAGGCTGCCTAGGTGACCTTAACTCTGCCCTCCGGTCCATATGCATGATGAGCTGCTCTGCCATGATAGCTGAAACTGTTCTTTCTACAGGCCCCCTGCCTCAGTCAGTGCATGGGGCAGACAGCGCTCACCACATGTGCAATTACCCCCGCTTTCCTTTATCACCCTCATTCAGCGTGCGGCCCCAGGCCCCGTTCACAACCCTCCTTGACTTGTCTATGGTGCCCCTCCCTGGTGCTTCATGTATTTCTCTTCCCAGGGCGACAGATGAGGAGGATCCTCACAGCTGGGAAGCCACAGCACTGAGAGGTTCAGATCACAAGAACCTGCTCATTTGGGGGGCCTGAGTCGAGATTTTTCAGAGGACAGGGCAGTACCAGCCCTTTGTGGGTTCACAGCACAGTGGCTGTGGACTGGGACTGCTCAGCCCTTCAGCAAATCCAATCTCGGGGTCCCAGGCAGGCGCCCAGAAAATTAGCAGTCCCTGTGAAAAGCTGAATGGCAAAAATGACCATCATTGGTGGTTCTTGCAGGTGCAGTAGGGGGCGCTGTCCTTGGCAGTGCTGTCCCAGCACCTCTGTACTAGCAGGAGCCGGGATCCTGCCTTTCGGCAGAGCTCGGAAATCTGGGTCCCCTCCCTGAACCATGAGACCCTCCTTGTGATTCCTGCCAGCCCCTGCCTCCTTCACCCCACACCTTCCAGCTGCGGCAACAAGGGAGGCCGTCTTTGCTCCCTGCATAACATGGATCTATGCCTGGAGCAGGACCAGCTAACGCCCGGCTGCACCAAGGGTCCTGCAGGTGGAACAGACACAATCGTGTCACTAAAGAGGGGTTCTTAATACAGATGCACCAGAGTTATGGGTGACTGCGAAGCCTCCATTTTGGTGTGGATTGCTGCAAGAGGTGCTGGGCTGTAGAGAGTGGGGCAGGAGCTCAGCATGGGGGCACTGTGCTGCAGGGAGCAGGGTGGGGGCTCAGCAGGGGGTGCTGTGCTGCAAGGAGCTGGGTGGGGCTCAGCAGGGGGCGCTGTGCTGCAGGGAGCAGGGTGGGGGGCAACAGGGGGTGCTGTGCTGCATGAAGCAGGGTGGGGGTCTCAGCAGGTGGTGCTGTGTGGCAGGGAGCAGGGTGGGGGACCCAGCAGGGGGTGCTGTGCTGCAGGGAGCAGGGTGGGGGGCAACAGGGGGTGCTGTGCTGCATGAAGCAGGGTGGGGGGCAGCAGGGGGTGCTGTGCTGCATGAAGCAGGGTGGGGGGCAGCAGGGGGTGCTGTGCTGCACGAAGCAGGGTGGGGGTCTCAGCTGGTGGTGCTGTGTGGCAGGGAGCAGGGTGGGGGTCTCAGCTGGTGGTGCTGTGTGGCAGGGAGCAGGGTGGGGGGTCTCAGCTGGTGGTGCTGTGTGGCAGGGAGCAGGGTGGGGGACCCAGCAGGGGGCGCTGTGCTGCAGGGAGCAGGAGCTCAGCAGGGGGCGCTCTCCCTGTCAGGTGGAGTTGACCCCAAAACCCCAGTGCCTGGGGGCGCCGTGCTGCTCTCTGTGGACATGAGGTTCTGGTTGCTCGTGGTCATTAGTGACCGGGAGGTGGAGCGGGGAAAGCTGGAGTCTGCAGCCGGGGCAATGGATGTTCTGGCAGCAGAGAACTACCCTGGACAGAGCGGTGAATGAACTGCGGCTTACAACCTGCCTACCTGTCCGTCCCCAGTCACTTCCCATGTGCACCCTTGAACCCTGTTTGTCTGTCTGTCCCCAGTCACCCCCGTCTGTCTGTCCCCAGTCACCTCCTGTCTGTCTGTCCCCAGTCACCCCTGTCTGTCTGTCCCGTCATCCCTGTCTGTCCATCTGTGTGTCCGTCCCCAGTCACCACCTCTGTCCATCCCGATTCACACTCCTCACTGTGGGCTCTGGCCAGGGCTCCCCTGTTCTGCTCCCCTTCTGCGCTTTCGTGCCCCGTCTGCCAGGCCTGCCCCGTGATGGGGATCTCCAGCCCGGCCGGCTCCCACCTGCAGGATCCATGCTGGGTTCTCAGCACCCTCACACAGAGCAGGGCAGGGGCAAGGCTGAGGACACTGTGGGAGGCTGTAGCTCAGGACCGGGGCTCACAGGCCGAGCCGTGATGGGGAGCCCAGGGCAGGGGTACCTGGGGGCTGCGGGTCAGGATCGGAGGGCACCAGCGGAGGCTGGCAGGGGCTGCAGGTCCGGAGTGGGGCTCACCGGCAGAGCTGAGGGTGGAGGTTTCTCACTCAGAGCCGCCCCCCCCCCATTCTCTCAGCTCCGGATTAGCCAGATCCCATTTCGCCAGGGGAGGCAGGGACTTGTCGCTCGTGCTGAGATTTGTGATTTACGCTGCGCGATGCTAATGAGGACACGGAGAACGGCCTGTTCCCGGCGAATTCGGCTAATCCTCCCGGCCGCGCTGCGGCACCCAAACAATGGCACTGAGGCGCCGGCAGAGGGCTGGGTCCCCCTCCGTCCTTCCCGTCCTGAGACCCAGTGGCTGCAGGTCTGGCCATGGGGCATCCTGCGCCCACCTCGGGGAGGGGCAGAGCAGGGGGCCAAGGCTGGGGCAGCAGGTGGGGACTGAGGGGCACCAGTGGCGTTGGGGGCAGGGAGCTGAGGACTGGAGTAGCTGCAGGGGCACTGGCAGAGTGTGTGTGTGGGGGGGAACCCAGCACCCAAAATGTGTCTTCCAGGCCCCCTTCCTCTGGCTCTCATCTATCTGTGGCCTCAGCTGCAAATCGGGGAGGGGGGGTAGAAAGAGCCCCCATATGGGGCGGGGTGGAGCAGGACTGCAGAATTTCTAACCCCTTTCCACAGCCTCCTGCTAGCCCCCTCCCCCCGCCCCAATGCTGCCAGTGCCCCCAGTCCTGACCCACAGCCCCTATCCCAGCGCGGCCAGTGCCCCCAGTCCTGACCCACAGCCCCTATCCCAGCGCGGCCAGTGCCCCCAGTCCTGACCCACAGCCCCTGTCCCAGCGCTGCCAGTGCCCCCAGTCCTGACCCACAGCCCCTGCTCCAGCGCTGCCAGTGCCCCCAGTCCTGACCCACAGCCCCTGTCCCAGCGCTGCCAGTGCCCCCAGTCCTGACCCACAGCCCCTGCTCCAGCGCGGCCAGTGCCCCCAGTCCTGACCCACAGCCCCTGTCCCAGCGCTGCCAGTGCCCCCAGTCCTGACCCACAGCCCCTGTCCCAGCGCAGCCAGTGCCCCCAGTCCTGACCCACAGCCCCTGTCCCAGCACGGCCAGTGCCCCCAGTCCTGACCCACAGCCCCTGTCCCAGCACGGCCAGTGCCCCCAGTCCTGACCCACAGCCCCTGTCCCAGCGCTGCCAGTGCCCCCAGTCCTGACCCACAGCCCCTGCTCCAGCGCGGCCAGTGCCCCCAGTCCTGACCCACAGCCCCTGTCCCAGCGCTGCCAGTGCCCCCAGTCCTGACCCACAGCCCCTGTCCCAGCGCAGCCAGTGCCCCCAGTCCTGACCCACAGCCCCTGTCCCAGCACGGCCAGTGCCCCCAGTCCTGACCCACAGCCCCTGTCCCAGCACGGCCAGTGCCCCCAGTCCTGACCCACAGCCCCTGCTCCAGCGCGGCCAGTGTCCCCAGTCCTGACCCACAGCCCCTGTCCCAGCGCTGCCAGTGCCCCCAGTCCTGACCCACAGCCCCTGCTCCAGCGCAGCCAGTGCCCCCAGTCCTGACCCACAGCCCCTGTCCCAGCGCTGCCAGTGCCCCCAGTCCTGACCCACCGCCCCTGCTCCAGCGCTGCCAGTGCCCCCAGTCCTGACCCACAGCCCCTACTCCAGCGCTGCCAGTGCCCCCAGTCCTGACCCACAGCCCCTGTCCCAGCGCTGCCAGTGCCCCCAGTCCTGACCCACAGCCCCCTGCTAACACAACCCTTCCCCCCTCACCACAGCTCCACTGGTGCTCTCCAGGCCCAACCCACAGGCCCCGGCTACGGCCCTGGGCTCTGAGGCTGCCGGCATTAACCCTTTCAGTGCCACCCATCAGCATCTTCCCCAGGTTAGTCTTTGCCCTGTGCCTGGCTCCCTGCTGAGCTGCACCCAAGGCCGGAGCTCCTGTGCCCACTTGCAGTGGCCTTTGGATGAAAGGCTGGACCAGGATCAGGTCCCAGATGTGGGGGCAGGGTCCCAGCTGCACCACAGGGGGCTGATAATTGGGGAAAGTTCCCCCCATGGGTCCCCTCCCCCAAGGGGCTACGCCAGAGCCCTCTGCGGCCGTGAGGGCCTTAGTGATCTTTGCAAAGGCCTTTGGCTCCAGCCCCATGGCTGCTGAAGCCGAGGGCAGGTGGGGGGAGGGTGCTGGCAGCTCCCTGTCCCCCTGGAATGGGGCTGAAGCCAAGGCAGGTTTGTACCCACATGGGGGAACCGCATGTGACACAGTGCCATGGCATAATGGGGGATCCCTGCCCCTTCCCACAATGCCCTGGGGCTGCTTCCTCTAGCGGGAAAGAGTAAAGGGGACTACATTTCCCAGGTGCCTCTTCTCTCTGACACAGCTGGAACACCACAACCCCGCCTATCACTGGCTTGGGGCTCTGTATTGCTCATGTAGCCTAGTGAGTAGCGCTCTGCCCTGAGACTCAGGGTGCTTAGGTGCTCATCCTACTGTTGCTGGGTGACAGTAGGCAAATCCTTCCCTTCTCTGTGCCTCAGTTTCCCTTGTTTTTAAAGCGTGAGCTTTCTGGGGCAGGGCCTGTATCTGTGCAGTGCCTGACACAATGGGGGCCCTGATCTCAGTTGGGGTCTGTTCGGTGCCCCATGTAACAGGGGTCCTGAATCCTGATCTCGGCTGGGTCTATGCAGTGCCCGGCCCAGTGGGGGTCCTGGGCCCGGTCAGGCTTTGTGCAGACTTGCCCTTTGCTTGGTTACTGCTTGAAGGCTAGTTACAAACATGGAATGGCCCCTCCCCATGGCACTGTTTGGCAGGAAGATCGCAGCCTTGCGGTGTAGTTGTCCAACACCAGCAAAGAGCATTCACACAGAGGGACTGGCTGGACCGTGATGAGTGGGGCTGTTGCTGCCGGGGGCAGAAATTGAAACTGACCAGCAACCTTCAGGAGCTGCTCACAGGCCCTTCAACACTGTCCTGATGCTACAGGGAAAGGCCTCTGTGCCCATAGCAGGGCAAGAGGGTCTGTAATGCTGCCAAATGTGGGGGGAAGGGGATCAGGAGACTCTATTCATTGAAAGGGGGAAGATGCCAAACTGACCAAGGAAAATCCCCTTTTCACACCCGGCGGCATTAGCCTGCGGAACTCTCTTGCCACTGGATGGTGTCGCTGAGGCCGAGAAGTGAGCGAGCGTCACAGAGAGACTGGACGTTTCTCGGCGAAGGAGACTCTCCACAGTTAATCGTTCCCACCAGCGGCGTATTGGCAGGGAGATAAAACCTCCTGCTTTGGGGCTTAAGCCGATCTCTGGCTATTAAGGCCCAGGCTAAAACCTGATGCGGGGGAAGATGATCTCCCAGCTGCCGCTGCAGGGTTTTTGCACTTTCCTCTGCAGCAGCTGGCCCCTGTCAGAGGCGGGAGGCTGGGCTAGGTGGGCTGCTCTGGGCTGGGAACGTTTATATGGGAAATTGAGTCACAGGCCAGAAAGAGCCATTGTGACCTGTGTATGGCAGGCCCTGGCGCTTCCCTGGATTACTTCCTGTTGGAACCTGAGTGGGGCTTTTAGGGACCTGCCCTGCCCAGGCTTGACCAGGGTGTTATAAAAGCACCAAGGGTCTTGCTGGGGGGTACCCTAGCAGGGGCAGGGGGACTGATGTAACTGATGCGTGGGGGTGGGGGTGACACTCCAGTAGCGTGGGGGAGGGTTGGCCCAGCAGCTCTGCTCCCAGCACATGAAGCAGCTTGGCTCCCATCTGTCTGTGTGGCTCAGTCTCTCTCCAGGGCTGGACTGTGGGGGCCATGCAGTGGTGGTGGAGTGTATTTAATTGAAATTGCACCTGCATCTCCCTGGTCACAGACTCACCCGCCAGCCTCTGCCCCCGCTTCCTTTCTGCGCTGGGCTGGCGAATGCTCCGCCCACCCTGGATTGTTCCTGCGAGGTGGCGCTTGTGGGACCCTGCCATACCCAGAGCCAGCTGCAGTGTCTTGTGATCTGTCCTGAGATTTTGGGCAGCAGAGCCTTCAACCTGGCAGGGACAGCTCGGAAACGCAGTCCCGGCCCTCCACCACGTTCAGGGAAACTGAGTCACAGAGCCAGCAGCAGGCTTGCCCTAGGTCAGGTCTCCTGGGAAAAGCACCGTGCCCCCAAGAACTGTGCCAGAGGGAGAAGCACCTGCCCCCTCTTTTTCCTCACTCTCCCACCCACGCACTAATCCTGCCTCCAGCCCCCAGCCCCACGTGCCAGGGCGACAAGCACGGGTGTTCTCTGCGGCGGGTGACGACGGCTGTGCCATTGGCGGGTGCCGGCTGTAATGCGGAAGGTGTCTCTCACCCAGTGATGGATTTAATTGCCTGTGGCCTGCTTGAACGGTTGAGTGTCGCATGTTAACTGTCACCTGCGCGGCTGACAGCCCCGGCCCGAGGATCCTGGGGCAGGCCAAGGCTGTGAGCGGCCAGGCAGAGAGAAGGAAAACACAGGCAGGGCCGTGTCCCCAGATTTGGATGGAGCTGGCTGATTTGCTGCAGGACGCACCCCTGAGCAGTTGCAGGGGAGTCTAGGGGGAGGTGGATCTCCTGATCCTCATAAGGGTGACTAGGGGACACTGGCTTTCTGGACTACTGGGGACCCGTGCGAGGTGCGGGAAGAACAACAGAGCTGTGGTTAGATGGGAGGAGGAGGTCAGAGTCTGGACTCCTATCACCAGCTCTGGGGGAGGAGTAGGGCCTAGTGGTTAGAGCAGGTAGCTGGGAGTCAGAGCTCCTCAGGCCTGCTCCCATTTCCAGGAGAAGAATGGGGTCTGCAGCGCTGGGGGGGGGGGAGGCGGGTTGGAATCAGGATTCCTGGGTTTCAGCCTGATCTGTGCCACCCGTTTGCTGTGGGACCTTGAGCAAGTCACTCCAGTGCCGTCCTGCCCCTCCCACCCCAGTGCTGATGAGGCCTTGCATGCGGGGCTGCACACCGTGTGCAGGGCGCCTGGAGACCAGTGTGAGCATTCAGCGCTATTCCCAGCCCCCAGGAGACCCGGGAGATTTAATTTCCCTGAGTCATGGCTTCCAGGGGGACAGAGCCTCCAGGAGAGCTGCTCTTATCTCACCATGGGGGCTGTGGTCTGGGCGCAACTGGAGGGCGGGGGCTGAGGTCCAGAGTTTCCCAGCATGCACCAGCCCAGCCAGGCCTGTAGCAGTGCATTGTGGTAGACTCCCTGGGGTGCTCCCGGCTTTTGCAACTTTCAGGGAAACCAAGGCACGGAGCCCACACTGCTGCTTCTGGTGCGACCAGCTCTGGGCATGGACCGTGCCGGATCCGGCTGGGACCTGGGGGTGCAGTTGGAGCAGCGGGCAGATGCTTTCCCTGGCCCATGCTGGTGCCACTGGTGTCTCAGCCCATTTCCCTCCCTTGTGCCTGGGGTGGTAGCATCCCAGAATGCATTGCGTCTCCTCACACCGGGGAGACTGTGCCCAGTGGTCGTTAGTGGAGGATTTACCCAGAATGCATTGCTCCCCCCCCCCCCCGGCTATGGGACCCAATCGCTGTGGCACTATGGGATAGCGGCTGCCCCACCAATGGGAGCAGAGCACCGTGACTTGCTTAGCAATCCCTGTCACGCCAGGTCGCGTGGCCGGAACCTCCCCAGTGGGGCTGGGGGGGGGGGGGGGGTGAGCCGGCTCGCTGGCCATGGCTGGAGCCAGGTGTGAGGGGTGGGCCCTGCCTGGGCTGAGCTGCAGTGCCCGCTGGGGGCTCAGGGCCAGAGGCCAAGGACTAGCTGGCAGCAGGGCTGTGCCTGCCCGCAGGCGCGGGGGAGAGCAGGCAGCCCAGCCTGCAAATAGCTCTCACCAGCCTCCCTGAGAGCTCAGCAGAACATTATGTTTCCTGCATAATAAGGAGACTAAATCCAGCCCCAGCAGCGAGTCCTCAGCCTCCCGCGCCGCAGATGGGAGCAGGGAGCGCCAGGCCGGGCTGCCGCAGGCTGCCGGGAGGGTACAGGGGAGGGGCAGCACCACTCTGCCCTTCTCATGGGGGAGGGCAGCGCCCACTGGCTTGGAGGGGATAGAGGGGCTGGGGGCGTCATGCAGGCCTGGCAGGGAGCAGTGGAAAAGTGGGGGCTTGAATGAATCCCCCTAAACCCCCTGTCTGTCTGTACATTTATCCCTGAATATTCCCCTCTGTCTGACTGTCTCTTCCCATACACCCCCCCCCCCATCTGTCTGTCCCTGGACATCCCCCCATCTGTCCGTCTTTCCCTCTACACACACCCCTGTCCGTATTTGACATTTCCCTCGGTCTGTCTAGTCCTGTACACCCCCCATTTGTCTACTGGGCTGGGAGTCAGCTGTCAGCTCCTATCAGCTCAGCAGGGGGTGCTGTGGGGCAGGGAGTAAGGTGGGGGACTCAGGAGGGAGTGCTATGGGGCAGGGAGCGGGGGGGTTCTGCAGGGGGCGCTGTGGGACAGGGAGCAGGGTGGGGGCTCCGGAGGGGGTGCTGTGGGGGCAGGGAGTAAGGTGGGGGACTCAGGAGGGAGCGCTATGGGGCAGGGAGCAGGGGGGATTCTGCAGGGGGCGCTGTGGGACAGGGAGCAGGGTGGGGGCTCAGGAGGGGGCGCTGTGGGGCAGGGAGCAGGGCAAGGGCTCAGCAGGGGACGCTGTGGGACAGGGAGCAGGGTGGTGGGTTCAGCAGGGGGCGCTGTGCTGCAGGGTGTGAGATGGAGGCTCAGCAGGGGGCGCTATGGGGCAGGGAGCAGGGTCAGTAGGTGGCGCTGTGCTGCAGGGTGTGAGATGGAGGCTCAGCAGGGGGCGCTCTCCCCAGCAGCCAGGGCTGATCCCAGGACCCGAGCGTGGTGCTTGGGGTGCTGTGCTGCAGTTTCTGGATTTTGCACAACGGGCAAAGCAAAGCTGCGTCTTGTCGTTTAAGATCCTTGGCAACAGCCCGGGTGTAAAATTCTCCTCTTCCGTAAATCCCCCAGCCCTTCCCTGTCCCACATGATAGGCAATAGGCCTGAGAGCCCGGACTCCTGGGTTCTGTGCTGGCTGTACGAGGGGAGTGGTGCCTCATGCCTAGGGGCAGGCGCTAGGCGTCAGGGCTTCTGGGTTCTATCCTGCCTCTGGGTGGGTTGTGACATTTAAGGAAGCAAAGGGCTGGGAGGCTGGACTCGTGGGCTCTGTGCCCACCTCTGGCAGAGTGTGTGTGAGATTTCGTGGTTACTGCAGCGGGGCAAAGCTCTGAACGCCTGGATTTTGTTCCCAACTTTGCCATTGACTTCCTTTGGGGCAAGCATAATTGCAGTAGGACCCTCTTTACGAAGCCGTTGGCGCCATGCAGATAAATCATTCTTCACCCATCTAGTTAAACTTGTACAAACCTCTCCTGCAGCTGCAGTTATGCTAGTGTAAATGTGCTTAAATCAGTGTGGCTTTCCCCTTCACGGAGTGAAAAGTACAAGCCACTTTATCTGTGTCCACAGTAGAATTTGGATCACAATCACTGTCGGTAAAATAATCCCACTTCTAACTGCCTTGGCAAGCTGGAGCAAACTCTGTCTATAGATAGCCTTGGAAGGGTTCGATTTTTACCCATAAACGTTGGCGACCATCCATTTCACCGGACACACACACAAACCCACAAAACACCCCCCCCCCCCACCGATGATATTTATGAGAGAGGCAAAGTAAGAAAAATGCTGCTTGCAAACCTTTGATTTAAGGCAATGTACTTTGTGCATTTTGAGATGTGACATTGACAATGTGTGTTTTAATGGATATAACCCTGTTTGAATTTCAACATCGACGGTCATCAAAGAATTATTGTCTTTCTCACACACACGCACCCCCCTTTCCCACAATTGTGAAAATTAAAATTGAGAAAAATGGGGGGGGGGGGGAATGCTTAAAAACAGACATTGATATTACCCATAAAACTATTTAAAAAATTGCCTTCTGCCAAGCCTAGCTATAGACCCAGCTTCATTGACATCTTTGCATTTGGCCAGAACACATCATAGTAAGAACCCAGCTGTAGCTATGATTGGCGTTGGAGTTTTTCTTTAAGATAAGCCACTTTGAGGGAGGTGATGTGACTGCAAGAATGTTACCTACTCCCTCCCCCCTGTGTATCGCAAGACCATGTCAGCTGTACTGCCTGCTCCAGCTTGTTTTTCGGTATAACCAAAGCTGTGAATTTATTGTTCTATGGGTAGAAACCCCTAGTGGGACTCTGTCACTGGCCTGATGGATAACCTTGGGCAAATCACTTTCCTGCCCTGTGCCTCAGTTTCCCTGTCTGCACTGGTTAGGTCTCAGTTGGAGTATTGTGTCCAGTTCTGGGCACCACATTTCAAGGAAGATGTGGAGAAATTGGAGACAGTCCAGAGAAGAGCAACAAAAATTATTAAAGTTCTAGAAAACATGAGCTATGAGGCAAGGCCGAAGGAATTGGTCTGGTTTAGTTTGGAACAGAGAAGACTGAGAGGGGACATGATAGCGGTTTTAAGTTATCTAAAAGAGTGTGACACGGGGGGGGGGGGGGGGGGGGGAATTGTTCTCCTTGGCCTCTGAGGATAGGACAAGAAGCAATGGGCTTAAACTGCAGCAAGGGAGGTTTAGGTTGAACATTAGGAAAAACTTCCCAACTGTCAGGGTGGTTAAACACTGGAATAAATTGTCTAGGGAGATTGTGGAATCTTCATCTCTGGAGATATTTAAAAGCAGGTTAGACAGACGTCTATCAGGGATGATCTTGGTGCTTGATCCTGCCATGAGGGCGGGGGACTAGACTTGATGATCTCTCAAGGTCCCTTCCAATTCTAGTGTTCTATGATTTTATGATCTGCAAAATGGCCTTGCTCTCCTTTGTGAAGCGTTTGGAGATGTCTGGATGATGATGGATTGATGGGAGCTAGGGATTATAGTTATTCTAGGTTGGGCTGGCGGGGGAGGAGATTAAATCTGCTGTAGTTTTTGCATCTATGTAACCAGGTCGGTCAGAGTGATGTGTTCCAGCGGTAGTCAGCCCAAAAAGGCCATGGTCTAAAACAAGGCGTAGACAAGATAATGTGGATTTCAATCCATGCTAACTGGTTGGGTAGGAGCAAGTTCAACTCAGCTAGCCAGTGTCTCAGAGCAGGTCTAGACCAGATGTACTTTAAAATGATTAGCTCACCTGTGGACTGGCCGAGTTGTATTTTAGCTCATGCTCTCTGCTTTGTTGTCCTCATCCTAACTAGTTAATGGGAGTTAAAATACAACTTGTCCAGGGGTTTAACATGGGTTAAAACAAGCCTTTTCTAGACATGGCCATAATGAGCAGGTGTTAATGAACACTTTTGAACAACACAGATTGAAATCAGAGAAATCAGCACAGGTTGTAGGTGTGGTGTTGATTCTTTAACAGAGATTTCTTTTCTCCCAGCTATTTCTGGGTGTTTGAGTTAAATAAACATCACCAATACTTTATACACAAACTCTGCTCCTCGTTTATCCATATAGAGAGTATTCATTTGCACCAGTGCAAGGGGAGTGTAAAACTGTTACGTTTAGTGCATACCGTGCCTTGGTGTAAAGGAGCAAAACCATGGGAGCGTCAGACCTTGGGTATTTTAAACAGCTTAGAATTTTTTTCACATTCTCTCGCTACCTGGCATGAGTGCAGTTCGGCGTGAATGGAATCACTGCTCTTCAAATCCTGTCTGATCCCTAGTTTTCCACAGAGACACCCAGAGTAGATAAGTCTTGAATTTCAAGCAAGAGAACCAAACATTTTAGGCTTTCTTGGCCCTGGATAAGGGAGCACGGTTGACCCTGATTTCCCAGCTCAGTTCCAAGACTCCTTCAATAGACAGAGCCTTAACCAGTTGCCTGCGGCTGCTGATTGATGTATCTGAGTTGTGTCTCATGCCAGGACTCCGGGGTAGATGGGCCTGCTGGCAGCCCAGTGGGGTGATGCTGCTGTTTCCACAGACTGGGAGAGCACAGTGTTTCCCGGGGGGGAGTGCAGGGCTCTGCAGCTGGGTCAGGATGCTGCTGGCAAGGGTTTGATGAGCAAAACTGGCTATTTCTCTCGGGGTCCCCCCAGAGCTAGGGGGAGGGTGGAAGAGGTAGGTTTGATTTTGCCTGATGAGCAGCCTGATTGCTGATTTGAAATCCATCTTGCACCCACCCCGCTCTGTCCCCCTCCCCCGTTTGCCTCCCTCTCCCCTCCCCCTTCATCCTCCAGCTCCCCCCACCCCAGCCTAACATGTATCTGAGTGTCAAGGAGCTGCAAAGATGAGCTGTTGCCATGGAGATACGTCACGGGTTCTAGAGTAAGGGCCTTTGTCAGTAAAGCTGATCCTGCTGTCTAAGGGGAGGGGGCTTGCCAGGGAGCCAGGACTCCTGGGTTCTCATCCTGGCTCTGGGAGGGGAGTGAGGTCTAGTGGGTAGAGCTGGGGGGCGGGGAATTGGGCGTCAGGACTCCTGGGTTCCCTCCCCAGCTCTGCCGCTGACAGGCAGGCTGAGCTGGAACAAGCCCCCCCCCCCCGCCCCTCCCAGCCCCAGCGTGGTCTGGAGCCTGCCCTCCCAAGAGCTGGCGAGCGTGGAGAAAGGACCAGCGGGAGAACTCCAGCCGGCTGCCAAGGCGGAGTGTGGGGGGGGGGGGGGCGGTCGCTCAGCCAGTGGCTTGGCTGTATCCTGTGCCCGTTCACACAGCCTCTGCCCGCCCCCCGCTTTGCAGATTGAACTGTCCCCTTAATTGCAGCTTTTACTTGCAAAGCCTGGCAGAGCCGCAGGCGCGAGTCTGCCCGCCAGGCTGCGCGGTGCCCGCTGGCCACATGGCGAGGCCTGCAGCCAGGAGCTCACTCGGGAAGGACAGTGGGCCGAGCCAGGACCCACGACAGCCCCTCCCCCTGGGGAAGTCATATCCGGGGCATGCATATCCCCTCTACTAACCTCTCCCGGATGTAACTGGGACACCTAACTGTTGCTAAGCGACCCTGGGGGTTCTCCTTGGCTACACCCATGGAGTGGGTGCACCACCGAGTCTCAGAGCCACACAGCTGAGTGCCAGAGCCCCCACACTGCGTACAGTCTGTGGAGATTCTCCCCATGCTCACAAGGCTCTATTTGGCCAGGATTAGCTGGCCTGCTCCGTGCACCCGCGACTCCCTATGGGGTCGGGCTGGGAGGGTGGCGCCATCGCACCCGTTGTCTGGGAGAGATGCCGTGGGTCTGATGCCCAGCACAGAGCCAGAGTCATTCCCGGTCCAGAGACAGGACGTAAACTGTGGGCTCTTGGGGGATGGGGCCATCTTTGTGCTTGGTGTCTGAGCCATGCCTGGCGAATGCAGGGCTACTCTATCCAGGGGCTACCCCAGTACAAATGAAGAGTGATTGATCCCTGACTCTCCTCTAGCCCTTTTCATCCATCGAGCTCTGAATGCCTCACAAACGACGCGCCGGTGCATTATCCCCATTTTACAGATGGGGAAACTGAGGCATGGTGCAGGGACAGGACTTGCCCCGGGGTCACCCAACGGGTAGAGCTAGGACTAGTGGCCAGGGTCTCAGAGGCCCACTCCAGTGCTCCGGGCATTAGGCCGTGTTGCCATCTCAAAGATTGGCACCATGGCACCGGTTGTGCTGGGAGCTGTGCTAACACAGCAAGAGATGGCAGCGCTGCCAACCTCGGATGTGAGTCAGACCCCCGGCACTGCGGGATGGGCTCATCCACCATGAGATTTGTTTTATAAAATAACCGTGAATTTGGGTTTCTTTTTTTCCCTCCTCAGAATCCACAGGTCTCAGGAGCCCACAGTTCCTCTGACTCTGGGAACTGGGCTAAGACCCCCCTTCCCTATCCAAGCCCCCCGTGCAGCAGAGAAGAACTGTCACCTCCATGGGGAGATGGAGGCACAGAGAGACACCCGCAGCCCATCTTAGCGCCCTTAGCTGCCTTCCCCTCTAAATCCAGCGCTGCCCTTCTCACCGGCTGAGGGAGAATTTGCAGACTGGGGGTACAGAGCAGTGAATTGATTCACCCGGTGTGCTGGTGTCAGTGGTGGGATTTAAGCTCGGATATGCCACATCCTGCCTCAGTGCTTTACCGCGCGACCACACTGCACTTGAGTTTAAAGTCTCCCCTCTTAAATAATCCCCCCCCTCCCGTTTGGTATTTACATCCTTCAGCTACTCCCAGACAATTATCTGAGCGCTCCTTAGCCGCCGTCTAGCCAAGCTAGTCGTATTTAGTTCTTTTAATCTCCCCTTGTAATTTAATCCTCCGAGACCCTTAATCATTTTCGCTGCACTGCTCCAAATTCCCTCTCATTTGATGGCAGCTTCCGTGCCCCGGAGCACTGAGGCAGGATCCAGGCCGGCAGTGTCCCTAGAGAGGGCTGCTTTGTGTGTGTGTGTGTGTGTGTGTGTGTGTGTGTTTGGGGGGGGGGGCAAACATCCTGCACACTGGGCACTGGGATATGGAATGTCCCAAAACAGCCCCAGCTTTCTGGCTGGAGCAGCTGGTTGGGCACAGGGGGTTCTGTAAAACTCTTCTCTGCCAGGCTAGTAGGTCGTGACCCACTGATGCAGGCTGGTTTGTGGGTCAGACGCTGGGACTCAGGAGGGCTAGGCTTTGCCACTGACTCCCTGTGCAGCCTGGTGTGAGTCACTCTGTCGCTCTGTGCCTCGGTTTCCCCCTTCTGTATAATAAGGGGGAATGATCCTTCCCTTCGTCTGTTTCACTTGTGAGGCCAGGCGTAATGGGGCCCCACAGCCTGAATGCAGATAGTAATTGTGTGTCTTATGCTGTAGAAAGCAGCCTCCTCTCTATAAACTTGGCAGCCCCATGGCTCAGGCCATGCCCAGCGGATGGGCTGTGGGGAGCAACTTGGAGAGGAGTTTCCAGGGAGCCGCTGTTGCTGGGTCAGGAATCTCGGGCTCTGAAGGCCGATGAATCTGTCAGTGCTGGAGCTGGAGATTTTCCATTGCCTGTTCATCTCACTGCCCTTTGCGGGGCCTTTCCAAGGAGAAGGCCCGGTGGTGCAGAGAAACGAAAGCAGGAACGTGGCACAAGCAGAGTGGCGAGGGGGCTGAAATCCACTTTGTGGTCCAGGCTAGAAAATCGGTCTTGGGCCAATTGCAACCAGCTCTGGGGTGGACAGTAGCAGCTGCTGGACAGCACACAGGGACCCCACTTGGGGCTCATTCTCCCAACGCTGCGGTCCCGCTGCCTCTGGGGTAGGACTCAACCACTTTTTAGCAGAGGCGCTGTGCTATTGAGCAAGGATCCTTCCCCTGCCCCGGAGATGCAGCCACCTCTGGGGTGGGGCATGGCAGCCGTTTCACAGCCCCCTACCATCGCTGCCAGACACTTTAGAAGAACAAGTGGCTATTCCTCGAGAAGAAGCGGCAGGAGGGAAATGAGGTGATTAGAGCTGTAGAATTAATGCTAGAATTTGGCCGGGCCCCTGCAGTTCCTGCTCTGACTCGCTGGGAAAGGGCTGATGCAGGGCCCTCAGCTGAGCAAGTCACCCGGCCCTTGCTAGGTTACTGTGGTGACCATCTTGCCCCATGAAGGGAAGATCCCCAAGGCGGTGGCCCCAGCTGTAGTGGGGGGAGCTGGTTCTGACTCTTCCTGATACTGATCAGGACCCACCTGCATCTAGTGAGGGTCTCAAAGTGTTCACCTCACCAAAACCTTCCGGGTCACCTGGCCATCGGCCCCACCCCCATCAGCGCCCATCGACACATGGGGAAACTGAGGCACAGAAGGAGGCAAAGCACTTGCTTGTGAGTCACATCAGGATGTAGCAAAAGAACCCAGCAGGCCAGGTGCCCAACTCTCTGGGCTGACCACTAGACCCAGCTCCCCTCAAAGAGAAACCAGGAGTCCTGGCTCCAAGCTGCCTGCCCTAACCAGTAACCCCTACTCCTCTCTCCAAGCCAACGTGTAGCACGCCACACACCAGACACCCCCCCCTCCCCCGGTGATCTGCCATAATTTGGCGGTTTTAGATGTAATTAGACAGTTTCTTAGACTGCAGCGTCTTCACCCACGAGACCAGCCACCCCCTGGAGAGACCAGGAAGCCATAATTAGAACCTTGGAAAGTACCTGCAGCCAGGTGAGAGACACCAGCCAGCACAGCCAGGCTCCCACTGGCCAGGCCCCAATCCATGGGGGACCACCCAGCGCCTGGGATTCCTTGTCAAACCCAGCAACACTCAGCCCAGCCTGTTCTTACTGCTACGCCCCAGAGCGGGAAAGGAACCCAGGAGTCCTGGAGCCCAGCCAATGTGCCCCTCTAACTTTTTAGAATATAAGAACGGCCAGACTGGGTCAGACCAACGGTCCATCCAGCCCAGGATCTTGTCTGCCGACAGTGGCCAATGCCAGATACCCCAGAGGGAGGGATCACAACAGGTAATCCTCAAGTGATCCCTCCCCTGTCACCCACCTCCGGAGAAACAGAGGCTAAGGACACCATTCTACCCATCCTGGCTAATAGCCATTGATGGACCTAACCTCCAGGAATCTATCTAGCTCTTTTTTGAACCCTGTTAAAGTCCTAGCCTTCACCACATCCTCCGGCAAGGAGTTCCACAGGTTGGCTGTGCGCTGAGTGAAGAAAAACTCCCTTCTGTTTGTTTTAAACCCGCTGCCTATTAATTTCATTTGGTGACCCCTAGTTCTTATATTGTGAGAATAAGTAAATAACTTTTCCTTATTCACTTTTTCCACGCCAGTCATGATTTTATAGACCTCTGTCACATCCCCCCTTAGTCTCCTCTTTTCTAAGATGAAAAATCCAAGTCTTTTTAATCTCTCTTCATATGGGACCCGTTCCAAACCCCTCATCATTTCTGTTGCCCTTTTCTGAACCTTGTCCGATGCCAATGTATCTTTTTTGAAATGAGGTGACTACATCTGTACGCAGTATTCAAGGTGTGGGTGTACCATGGTTTTATACAGAGGCATTAAGATATTTTCTGTCTTATTCTCCACCCTTTTTTTAATGATTCTTAACATTCTATTTGGTTTTTTGACTGCCGCTGCACAGAGTGGATATTTTCAGAGAACTGCCCACAATGACTCCGAGATCTCTCTCTTGAGTAGTTGTAGCTAAATTAGCCCCCATTATATTGTACGTATAGTTGGGATTATTTTTTCCAATGTGCATTACTTTACATTCACCAACATTACATTTCATTTGCCATTTTGTTGCCCAATCACTTCGTTTGGGGAGATCTTTTTGAAGCTCTTCACTGTCTGCTTTGGTCTTAACTATCTTGAGCAGTTTGGTATCATCTGCAAATTTTGCCACTTTGCTGTTTCCCTCTTTTTCTCAATCATTTATAAATCAGTTGAATAGGATGGGTCCCAGGACAGACCCTTGGGGGACCCCACTAGTTACCTCTCTCCAGTCAGAAATCCATGTGCAGAATAAATTGTATTCTGTGCACCAGGGCATGCGCAGATGTGCACCACCAACAGAAACACCTGCTGCTGGCTGTCGGTGCTCTGCTAATTAGCTGGGCTGATTTGAATCTCTCTTGGGTGGCCACCCAAGTGCCCAGCTTACAGGGAACACTGCTTCTGGCCCGATCTCTGGCTAAGCAGGGATGGGATGGGCCTGTAGATGTTGGGGAGATGTTAAGGGGTGAAGCCAGGGGCTCAGTAGGGGGAGCTTTCCCCTCCCGGTCAGCGCTGACCCCAGTGAGGCAGGAGGAGGGGGCTGTGCTGATCCCGGGAGATGTGGGTAGGATGTGCTGTCAGCAAGACTTAGCTGAGTAGGGGGATGCACATGCTGTTTTTCCCAGGCTATGATATACCAGGGGTAGAGGGGAGGGGGAGTGGAGCCTGCGACAGGGCCCCTCAGCTTCTCCTCCCTATCTGGCCTCCTTCGTTCTCCACTGCTGGGCTTTGAAATGTAGGAGGGGCTCAGACACACACAAACTCCGACCCCAGCCTCCAGCTGGCCTGGGCCCCACACTGCGGGTTAGTATTAGGGATGTAACAGTCTAGTCCAGTGGTCCCCAACCTTTTGTGGCTGCCAGGTGCCCAGGGACGGGGCCACTCATGCACCGGGCATTCGGGGGCGGGGCCGCTCACACGCCGGGCACTCGGGGGCGGGGCTGCTCACGCGCCGCGCTTCCGGGGATGGGGCCATGCATGTGCCGCGCGCTGGGGGTAGGGGCCGCCCATGCACCCTGAGTCCAGGGCCGGCACCATGCATATACCACACGCCAGGGGCAGGGCCAGCCCAGATCTTTCGGCGGGAGCACATAAATGCTCCGGTGGGCGCCATGGTGCCCACGGGCACCGCACTGGGGACCACTGGTCTAGTCCATGGGTTCCCAAACTGGGGGGCGTGAGGTGACCCAGCCACACACCCCCCATCAATCCCACCCCAAGTTTTGCTGCTATTTTTTTGGGTGGGGTGGTGTGAGGGATTCTCAAAAATCAAAAAGGGGGCGCGATGTCGAAAAGTTCGGGAACCGCTGGTCTAGTCGATTTACCAATTAACCGATAAGAAAAAGCTTATAGGTTAGCGCTGTAGACCACGCGCATTCCCCCTGCCCCCTCCCTGCCAGCAGCCCGGCTCAGTCCTGGCTCACGCTAGGTCCAGGACCTACCCCCGCTGCAGCTCTGCATTGGAAGTGCATTAGGAGCCGGGCGGGCAGGCAGCCCGACTCAGTTCCAGCTTGTGCTAGGTCCAGTAGCTCAGACCATCCCCTAGACAGGGGCTGCTGCCACCCCACGCTGCTGCCTCTTTCTCAGAGGCAGCAGCACAGGGCGACAGGCAGCCAGTCCGCAAGGGGAGCTGGGTTTGAAACTGGCTCCCCTCACGGACCCGTTGCCACCCGGCACCCTGTCGCTGATACAGAGGCAGGGGGCATGGCAGGGGCCTCCTGGGGATTGGGGTCAGGGCGCACTGGCTGCCGGCCCCGCCCCTGGGGACTAGAATAGTCGACTAACCAATAAGAATTCACGAGGTTACTCGACTATTCAATGAACTGATATTTAACATCCCTAGTTCCTGTCACTGGCCTGGGTGAATGGCTAGAGCCCCCTGCTCCGAGGGGCTGCTGGAGCTGTCCTGTCCTCAGCCCACCCCCACTCCATGCCCTCACAAGCTGTGTGTCTCTGACCCCCACATCCCCCTTTTCCCCCCACACCCTGGGGGCCCCCCTTCCCTCCCATTCCCGGGGGTGGAACCCAGGAGTTCTGACTCCCTGCCTCCCCACCCCGAGCTGGGGGGAGCCCCGGAGTCCTGTCAGAAGCCAGCTCTGTGATCCAGCCCTCTGCCCATGGTGGTTCCAGCCTCCCCCCGAGCCCCCCTCCAGTCTCCAGCGTCCCCGGGGCCGCCGAGCCGTGGCGCTGAGCTGTGACACTGTGACACAGAGGCCCTGGACGAGCGGTCAGACAGAACCTGCGAGGCACTGGAGCCTGGCGCGCCGGTGTCCGTGCCGCCGGGGGGAGCTGCCATTACCCGCATGGCTGGACCCTGGCCTGCGTCCCCCCGGAGCAGCATTCACCACTAAGGCACGGGCACCCGGCGCTGGAACCCAGGGGTCCTGGCTCCCAGCCCCCCTCGCCATGACAGGGCTCTCCCGGGGCTGTGCCAGCCCTGTTAACCCTTTGCCTGCCAGGGTTGGCCCTCCCCGGCCTTGCACACGGGAAGCCAGTGGGGCTGGGTGTCGTCAGGCCCTGGGGAGTGGGCCGGGACCGTGTTGGCCTCTGGGTCAGAGGAGGGACGTTCCCCTCTCCAGTGGGGTGCCACTGGGGCGGGAGGGGGCTCCGGCTGCACATGGGATGAGTGAACCCCGCTGTCCCCAGCTTGTGTCATGGCTTCTCCCTCCTCCCTCTCCCAGGCCTGCCGTCTGCCGGATTGTCCCTCCTGTGTGATGCCGGGAGAGGCCTTGGGTTTGGGCCGCTGAGAGCCGTGCCAGGGAGCGAGCGTGCCCATCGCCGGCCGGCGCCATGGCCCGTCTGGCCCACGCCCTCTGGAGCCTGTGTGTCACCGCCGTCCTCGTCACCTCAGCCACACAAGGTAGGCCGGGGGCGCCGCAGTGGGTGGGGCTGCTGGGGGGAGAGGGGTTCGGGGGGGTCCCCAAGGGGCATCCAATCTCAGCTGCCTCAGGGACGCAGACAGACCCTGGGTTCTCCCAGGCTCCGGAGCCTGCACTGCCTGGTGTCTCCCCTCGGGGCCGGAGGGGACACGTCCCCCCCAGTGCTCTCCGTGATGCTGCAGGGCCAGGGGGGCAGAGGGCCACTCCCAGCTCGGGGGGGGTGGTTGGGGCCCCGGGAGCAGTCCGCTCACTACAGCTCGGTTCTTCTCACTAAGCTCTTGTGCCCACTTTGCTCCAGGGGGCGCTGGGGCCGCTGGGCCCCTCTGCGGGTGGGCCCTGCGGCTCACCCGTCGGTGCGGAGCCCGAGGGGCCTCGTTGGGGAGCTCCCCGGATGCTGCTGCTCCCTGTGTTGCTCCTTTGCCCCACTGCACCGTCCCTTCCCTGCCCTTCCACCCGGTGCCCCCTGAGGCGCTCGCCCAGGCCTCCCAGAGAGGGGGCTCTGGGGACCGGGGCAGGCGCCAGCCCAGGGAACTTCAAAGGGGGCGTGGGGGCACATGGGACCCAAAAGCTAATCTGATCCCTTTGCAGCTCCGCTGAGGCGTTGACCAGAGGGGGCTGGATGCAGGGACTCGGGGCGGGGGGCGGGAGATGATGGACTGCAGCCCAGTGGGGTCACACCTGGTGCAGGGGAGAGCAGGATCTGGGCTTGGTGGAGCTACCCCAGGTGTGTAATGAATGGAGGGGAGGAGTCAGGGCTCCTGGGTTCCACCCCCCGCTCTAGGCAGGGAGTGGGGTCTAGCGGTTAGAGCAGAGAAGGCTGGGAGTCAGCACTCCTGGGATATATTCCTGCCTCTGCCGCTGTGTGACTTCGGGTGAGTCATTTCCCCTCTCCGTGCCTCGGTTTCCCTCCTCCTGTTTAGACAGGGGGCATGGCCTGTCTCTTGCTGGCACTGGGGAAAGCCATGTCACCGGAGCAGGCGAGGGGCTTGTTAAGAGGACGCAGCAGAGGTGGAAGTGCATGGAGGGGGCTGCCGTGCTCAGAACCAGCCGAGTGCACTTTGCACGGGAGCCTTTGCACAGACTTACGTCTCACCCCACCCCCACCCCGTGGGGAGTGTCGTCATGGTCCCCATGCGTGGGGGTGGGGGAGAGATTCCTGTATAATCTGATCATCTCAGCACTGCCTGCTTCCGCTTCTAAAGTTAGATCCGGGAGGAGCCAGCGGGGGGTGGGGGGATTTAAAACTAGGACTCTCCTGCGAGCGATGAGCCAAGGCAGACAGTAAGGCTGCTGGAGCTGCCCCACGCCGGACGCCGTTCTGGGGATGGAGTTAATTCCCGCTCGACAGGACGGGATTATGCAGAGCACCTGCCCCGCGTGCTCCTGTATTCCAGGGGCAAAGTGCAGCCCAGATATTAGTGTTATTCCCATTCCGGCCCTTTCAGCCAGTCACTGGAGAATCCCCACTGGCTGGGAACAGTGTGGGGTGCAGGGCACAGGGCTGAACGGTTCAGATTGTGCCCACCAGTGGGCAGCATTGTGCAGACACAAATGCGCGCTCCCTAACCCCTACAAGCCCACAGACACATAGTCACACACGCACGCACGCCCCGGCCCCTGCCCCTGCCCCTGCCCCTGCGTGCACTCATAGCCAAGCAAATAGACACACACAGGCACTCACACACACACCACCACACTCAGACAGGTGCAAGCCCAAATGGGCACACAAAACACACAGCACACAGACAATTGTACACACACTCACCTTTGCACATGCACACACCCCCGCACACATACACATCCATGCACAGACTAGTACAAGCCCAAATGGGCACACAAAACACACAGTACCCAAACAGATAATAGTATACACACTCACCTTTGCGCACACATATACATGCACGCACGCCCATGCACACATACACATCCTGTTGCACGCACACACATGCACACATACACATCCTGTTGCATGCATGCGCACGCACACACACGTCCTGTTGCACACACACACACACACCCATGCACACATACACATCCTGTTGCACACACACACAAACACCCATGCACACACACACATCCTGTTGCACACAAACACACACACCCATGCACACACACACATCCTGTTGCACACACACACACACCCATGCACACATACACATCCTGTTGCATGCACGCACACGCGTGCGCACACACACACATCCAGTTACACACACATACCCACGCACACATACACATCCTGTTGCATGCATGCACGTGCGCACACACACACGTCCTGTTGCACACACACACACACCCATGCACACACACACATCCTGTTGCACACGCACATGCACCCATGCACACACACACATCCTGTTGCACACACACACCCATGCACACACACACGTCCTGTTGCACACACACACACATACCCATGCCCACACCACACTCACAGAAGACTCTGGCATGGCCCAGCCCCACCCGCATCCGCCCAGTCTGTCCCCACTCCCCCCGCCAGGCCCCGCGCTCACCACAGGGGCCTGTGCCGGAGCCGACTCCGTTCTCCACTCCCCTTTGAGAGGTAGCTGCCAAGGCCGGCAGAGCAGGAGCACATCTCCCATAATGCACCTGACATCCCTTTAATCACCCACCTGGCTCTGTGTCCTGCGGCTCCCGCTTCAGTCTCTGGCTCCTGGCGTTTCCCGCTCAGCAGCCGGGCCCCTTTGTGCCGTTCAAAGCCGCCGGCGCGGGGAGACGGAGCGGGGGACACTCACTGCGCGGCCCATTGTCTGCCCTGCCCTGCCCCCGCCCCGCTTCTATGGATGCTGCAGGGCCTGATGCCTGGGCCCATCTTCCAGCAGTGCTGTAAAGCAGTGGTCCCCAACATGGCGCCCGCCGGGCCAGTTATGTGCACCCGCGGAGCAATCTGGGCTGGCCCTGCCCCCGAGCGTGCAGCAGGTGCCAGCCCCGGGCGCATGGGCAGCGCCTGCCCCGGAGTCGCGGCACATGCCAGTTCCGGCCCCGGGCGCATGGCGCATGCTTGGCCCCACCCCCAGGCCCGTGGCCCCGCCCCCAGGCTCCCGGCAGCCCCAAAATGTTGGGGACCACTGCTGTAAAGGGTGGCAAATGGTTCCCTGGGAATCACACCCCCAGGGTGGAAATGGTGTAAGGGGCCTACACCTGCTCTGCTCCCAGCCCCTGGCCTAGGGGTAGCTCAGGGGTGTTTCCAGGGTACCCTGTGCTGTGAGCTGTTCTCTGTCACAGGGACAGAAGAACTGAGAAACTCCACTTCGGACTTTAGGAACTGAGATGGGGCCAATTGTGGGGATACATGGCAGGCATGTGGGGTGGAGGCTGTTCTGGGGTCCCTTCCAGGGGAGATAGCTGGGGTGTAACACACTCCCTCTTCACTGGGGCTACGTCTACGCTACAGGGTTTTGCGCAAAAACCCGCAGAGCGTCTACCCCTCAAGCACATTTTTGTGCAAGTAAATTTACAGTCGATCAAAAGAACAGAGGGGTTTTTGCAGTGTAGATATTCCTCTTTCTACAGGGAGTAACTCCTTTTTGCACAAGAGTTCTTGTGCAAGAAGGTGTGTGTGGATGGGCAATAGGGGGTTTTGCGCAAAAAGAGCCAATCGAAAAAAGCCCAGGTGCTCTGGAGACTATTCTGAGCTTTCCTTCGAGAGAGCATCCATGCAATCTGGACGCTCTCTTCGCTTTTGCAATGTGCTTTTGCAGTGTGGACACGCTCTTGCGCAAGACGTTTTTGCGGAAGATCTCTTCCGCAAAAAGCTTCTTGCGCAAAACCCCTGTAGTGTAGATATAGCCTGGGATAACAACCTCCTACACCTGCCAAAGCTGCTCTTTTAACTCATATGGTAGGAGCTCATGTGTTTTTAATGCTGGAAGCCCCAAGTTCAACCCCTCATGCCCCATGGGGAAGGAATACCCTCCCTTCTGCCCTGTGCCGGGGGTGGGAAGAAATCACACTTCCCTCTCTTGGGGTCCATCTACACAGCAGCGTTATTTCAGAATAACTGACATTATTCTGAAATAACACAGTGCGCATCTACACTACAAGCCTTTATTTCGAAATGATGTCAAGCCGCAGGACTTCTTACTCTGACTCGTGGTAACCCTCCTTTCACGAGGAGTAATGGAAGTCGAGGGAAGAGTGTTCTTCCCTCGACTTCCTGTGGGGTAGACAGCGCCAAAAGCAGAGTTAAGCAATTTCGACTTAAGCTACGCAATTGATGTAGCTGAAGTTGTGTAGCTTAATTCCACTTTTTCCCTGCTGTGTGGACGTACTTGTGGGGAGCCACCCAACTCCCCCACAGTGGGACTTGAACTCACAGCCTGAAGCTCCTGAAAAGCAATGCCCTTGGCAAGCAGCCAGTGGAGGCAGTGTCAGGCGCTGCCTCCAGGGGGCAGGTGCTGCCTCTGGGGGAGAGGGGCAGTGGTGAGTGCCTGTGCAGCCAGCCAGCTGTGCCTCGAGGCAGCGCCCCCATGTGCCTGTAGCAGGCGTTGCATCTGTTTGTTCCTGTTCTGTTCCACTGGCCTGTATCCAACCAGGCTGTGGTCCCTGGGGCGGATGGGCAGAGGAGAGACCCACAGCCTGCCCCCGAGTCACACAGCATGTTAACCTAAAGCCAGGGACAGAGCCCCGGAGCCCCGGCTCCCCGCTCTGACACCTACACCCCTCTCCCCTCCTGGGGATGGGGATGGAACCCAGGAGTCCTAGTTCCCTCTTTACAGTCCCCCTGGGTTGTTTAATGCTCCTCTCCCCTCCCAGCGGGTCCTGGTCACATGGGAGGGGGGATTCGGAGGGATTGCAGGGAATTTGCTCAGCACATTGGCGAGACTGTCGGCTCAGCCGCTGCCTGGAAAGTGGGTCACGGGCGGCACGGGGAGCTGAGCGCGTGGTGAGAGACGTCTGGAGCTGGGCAAAACATCCAGCCACACGTGAGCCTTAAAATGCAGCCCCGGGGCAAGGGCCCAGAGTCCCTCCATGAGTGGCCTGCTCCTATCTCTATAAACCCCCTCCTTCCCCCAAATCTGGGAAAGATAGAGGCACTTGCTCTTATATTATATGGATTACGGTAGCACCTACAAATCCCAACCGTATCAGGGCCCATTGTGCCGGGTGATGCCCAGACACCCAAGAGACAGCTCCTGCACCCAAAGCCTAGGGAAGCTGAGGCTCTGAGAAGGGAAGGGACTTGTCCAGGGCCACCCAGGAAGTCAGTGGCAGAGCCAGGAATGGCGCCGTGTCCTGTGTCCCACTCACTAGACCACGCAGCTTCTCAAACACTGGCACCATCCTTGGCCTCTAAAGTACTGGCAGGCGTTTCTGTGGGAACTAGACTGGACCCCACTGGTCTTCTGCCACTCCCTGCTCTGACCACTAGACCCTTCTTCCCTCCCTGGCCAGGGAATGGAGTCCCAGCTTCCCCCCACCTGAAACTCCCCTCCCAGAGCTGGGATTAGAACCCAGGAGTCCAGGTTCCCAGAGCCATGAGCTGGCAGCTCGCTCCGTGGGCAGGTGGGGAAATAAATTACAGATGCCACCCGAGCTTCAGAGGGAGGGGAAACTGAGGCACTGGATGGGGAAAATGGGGTGGTGACCCACCATGCCCCTCACTGTCTCCTCCTGTCGCTCTGACGTAGGTCTGAGCCGTGCCGGCCTGCCCTTCGGCCTGGTGCGGCGGGAACTGGCCTGCGAGGGCTACCCCATCGAGCTGCGCTGCCCGGGCAGCGACGTCATCATGGTGGAGAACGCCAACTACGGGCGCACGGACGACAAGATCTGTGACGCCGACCCCTTCCAGATGGAGAACGTGCAGTGCTACCTGCCCGACGCCTTCAAGATCATGTCCCAGAGGTGAGAGCGCTGCGCCCGCCCCCGCACGCACCGCGGGCCTGGGTCTGTCCCCTTAGTCCCCGTGGCTCCAGCCGAACAACAATCCCTCGTGTGTAACTGTGTCCGCTACCTCCCCTCCCCTCCCCAGCCCACTAGCCCCCACCCCGCTCCCTGACCCTGTGACACTCAAAGCCCATCCCTGGCTACCCCCAAATCCCCACATGGGCAGTGCACACGCCGGCCGGGACAGCGAGCACACGCCCCTTTCCGAGCTGGGCAGCCAGGCTGGGGAGAGCGACAGGTTCCCTGGAGAACAAACCAAGGCACAAGGTCTAGAGGCTGCACTTAACTTGAGTCCACAGCCATCATCTATGTGTCCCCACCCACCCCTGCGATCCGTCGATCCACCCATCCCCACACAGCCCACCTGCCCACCTGCCCACCTGCCCACCTATCTATCTATCTATCTATCTATCTATCTATCTATCTATCTATCTATCTATCCCCACACTGCTTCCCTCCCTCTGACTGTCTGTCTATCTATCCCCACACACCACACCTCCCAGATGGGGTGGAGGGGCAGGCCTGTGGCATGGCTCCCCACGCCAGGTCGATATAGCATCTGCTGGTGAAGGTTGCAGGCATCACACACGCCCCCCCCCCCCCCCCCCACACACACACCTGCATCCGGTCCTGTCCACCTCCGCGGTTGAGGGCTGTGTAGGGAGGGGGTGCATCAAGGCAGGCCGTGCTGGGGGGCTCAGGGGCAGTGAGCTCGGGGGGCAAGGGCTAGGGGGGTGGAGTCCAGGAGAAGGGGAAGGCAGCGGGCATTGAGTGGGCACCGGCCGTGGGTGGCACACTCCGATTACCAGCATTTCTGATTTTTCCAAAGAGTTTCCCTCCTGGTGCCGTGTGGCCAGTTCCTGGAGCCAACTCTCCGCCATGCCCTCTCTCCCTGCACGGCCTCTCCCCGGGCAGGCTCTGTCCCCCTTCCCGGCCTGGGGCATCCCCTGCATCCAGCACAGCCTGGCTCTGTCCCCACCTGGGACAGCCTAGTGGGCAATGGCGACTTGGGGGGCAGAGAGGCTGCCTGGTTTAGTGAGGAGCAGGCTCTGCAGCAGTGAGCCATCCAGAAAGATTGGGGGAGCTGGGTCTAGTGGTTGAAGCATCAGGGGGCGGCCAGGAGGCAGGACTCCTGGGTTCTATGCTCGGTTCTGGAAGGAAGTCGGCATCTTGCTGGCTGGAGCATGAGGGTGCCAACCCCAGGGCAGCCTGGAACAAATGGCAGAGGCCTGCAGCTGGCAGTCAGCGAGCTCTGTAATGAGATCTCCCCCAGGTAGGGGTGACTGCGAGCTCTGGGCTCAGTCACGACTGCTCCCCACCCGGACACACGTGGCCAGGCAGCTTCCAGCCCCAGCAGCCCAGCGCCGACCGGTGCCCGTAGTCAGGGCTAACCCGGCCAAAGGTTGTTAACTGGCAGGAGAAATCGGAGCTCGTTCCAGGAGCAAGCCAGTGAACATCCCCCCTGTGAGTTACCAGCCGGCTCCTGTGAGCTGTCAGGTCAGCGTGTCTCTCAGGGCAGCCCTTGGGGGCCTCGGGCTTCCGTTTGGCTTCGCTGCCCCCCCCCCCCCCGAGTTCAAACAGCCAAAGAGATGGAAGATTTGCAGGGGGCTTTGTTTTATTGCCTTCGGCCAGCTACCCAGCCTCTCCCGGCACCTCGCCCATCCTGTGTGGTCCTAGATGGCCCATCCTCTCTGGCCAGAGCTGCTGGGTGGGCAGAGGGTCCCCCTGCCTGGCTTCAGTAGCTCTGGGCAAACACGGTCAGTCATAAAGCGAAACACCAGGCCTCCGGGTTCTATCTGGGCTCTGGGAGGGGAGTGGGGTCGAGTGGTTAGAGCAGAGACCGGGTGGGACTCAGCTTCGATTCCCATCGTTGGGCCTGTGAGCCAGGTTCCCAGAAGCCCTTGCAACAGGGAGCAGGTTTGTGTCAGGGTGGGAGAGATGGAGAGGTCGCCACCCTTCTCTCCCTGGCAATGCCACCCCCCTGCTGCCAGGGAGCTCTGACAGCCCCCCCTCCCAATCGCTCCCTCGTTAGCTCCTGCCACCTGCTCTCCCTGGCAAGGCTGATGCAATCGGAGAAGGGGCGGACGGGGCCGTTCCCCAGGGCTGTCGGCTGCCGGAGCAACCTGGGCCCACGTTCCTGGGCCCCGGGCAGGGCCACCCCAGAGGCAGGGCAGCTGCCGCCTCATTGGCCAGGGCTGTTTGCCGGAGATGGGCAGGGGAGGGAGGGGGCCTCTTCATGCTGCCACCACCTGCTCCCCCAGCTGGCTGGCACCAGGCAGCTGCCAAATGCAGCCTGCTCTCTGGGGCACCTGGCTCCAGCCTCGTGGGTTGCTAGGGCCGGGGAACGTCATGGGGTCAGGGCGTGGGAGCCGGGGGATCTGTCCCTGGCTTGGGGACGGGCGGGGGGGGGCGAGTGGCGGGGAGCCAGGCCTCCTGGGTTCTATGCCCAGCTCAGAGAGGTTGCCGTGGGTGGTTTGGGGGGCCAGGCCCACACTTGCTGTGGTGGTCACAGGGGCTTTGGGCCCCTTTCTCCTGCCCCTCCCTGAGGGGGATAACCCAGACGGTCAGTCCTCTCTGATTTCCACTTCCATTAGCCCCTCCCCCTCTGCCTCTCCGGGCCTGTGACCGGAGCTGAGTTGGCCTGTCCTCAGCTGTGATCTGGGGATCCCCCAGCAGCGTGGGTGGGTCTGGGGTCCAGCCGGCTGGGGCAGAGGCTGTGAAGGGGGAGGGATGGAGCAATGTCGCCCTCTCCTGGCCACTCTCTGAAATTACAACAGCCTGCCCTGGCCTCCCAGTGGGGCGAGCGACTCGGGGGGGGGGGCTGAGCATGGACTCAGCTCGTGTCTAAACACTGACCCCTCATCCTCCCTCTTCCCCCTGCCCCTCCATGGCTTTCTCAGGCTAACATCTCATCCGAGGACTCCCAGGAATCACTCCACTGCCCCGAGGGGTCCATGCCCTGGGCTCGGGCGCTGTGGGGAGGAGGTGGGTGCACCAGCATCTTCTCCCACTGGGAGTCTCTGAACCCTACCGAGTGACTCCCCCGGCCTCTCCCCATTCCCCATTTGGGATCGCTGGGTTTCCAGGGGCAGAGCCAAGCCCTGTCGAGTCCCAAGCAGCCGTGAGCTTTGGTCTGCCAAAAGGAAACGTTACCTGTTACCCTGTGGGACTCCCTGCCGCAAAGGAGCAAAGGCATGCGGTGGGACTGAAGAAGAGTTCCCTTCCCCCCTTCTTGCTTTAAACCCCTCCTCTTGCCATCTGTCTTGTCCCTCCTGACCCCTACCCCCTTGCTTGCATGTTCGCCTCCTTCTTCCTTACGCCCATTCCTTCCTTCCCGCCTTGCTCGTCTTTCTTTTGTTCTTTCTGTTTCATTCTTCCCTTCTGGCTTCCTCTCACGCTGTTCTTTCTTCCTCTCGCCCGTGCTTTGTTCTCTCCCGCGCGCGCTGCAGTTCTAGCTGGGGGACTGAGCTGGAGAGGCTGGGAAAGGTGAAATTCTTCCCGGATATTATTACTCTGCTCTTGGCCTTTTGGCCTCGGCTCGGGTACAGTCGCGAGCAGAACAATGAGGGGCCCCCAGCCTGGGACTCTCAGCCCCCCAGGAAACCCACTCCACTGAGCTAATGTAATTTGGGCAATTATTTTGCAGAGCTTGCCGGGAAAAATGCCCCCGAGCCAAACCTCCCCCTCACCCACACCCGGCCTGCCACAGAGATGTGATTGCAACAGGCAGCGTGGCACTGAAAGCCCACAGCCCCATGTCAGTGTGTGGGTGTGCACATGGGGGATGGGGGCGTCTAGGGGGCTGCGCTGACGTGGGCATGCGGAAAGGGGGGTATGTGCATGGAGGGGGTCAGGTGTTTGGGAGGGCACACGGGGGGGGATCTGTATGTAGCGAGCGTGTGGGTGCGTGTGGGTCTGGAACACCCGAATCGCCCTCCTGGCTCTAGCCACCCAGGCCAGCGGCCTCAGAGGCAGGTAAAGGGAGCCCCCTAGAGGGCAGGGATGGAATTACCAGACTCCATGGGGTCTTTGATCCGGGCCCAGGGTTTCTAGCCCTGGTTTCAATCTGTCTCCTCCCTGGGACCCAGCTGTGCCCGACCTGTCCTTGGAATCCTACTGGGTTCTCAGCCCCTCTCTCATCCTGTGGCAGGGAGTTCCCCAGGCAAATTCTGCCCCCTCGCTAAAGCAATCCCTGCTTTCAGCCTCCTCATGGGTGCTCTGGGCCCGGGGTTCTGATCAGGGCCCAATGGAGGAAATGATTTTACCTCAGGGGGATTGTCTGCCCTGGATTGGGACCTCACAGATACCTGGAGGCTGACCGATGCCTATTACGCCTCACAGGAGAGTGGATGGAAGGGGACTTGTTCGGGGCAATCTCCGGAAACCGAGACACTGAAACGGGAATGGGTTTCTGCCCAGCGACTCTGTGTCAGGGCTGGGGATAGAACCCAGGCATCCCGCCCCCTGGCTCCCCCAGCCCCATTTTAATACTTAGGCACCACTCTCCTGAGCTGGGACTAGAACCAGGGGACCAGAGTCCCTGTCCCTTGAAGACATAAAGCCCTGGCCCGCTGCAGGTTACTGAAGACCTGCCCCACCCCCCAAGTGTCTCACCAGCGTCAGAACATGCAACCCAGCTTCCTGGCCCCATCCCCATGCTCCTCAGTTCCTCCTTACTCCCTGCCATCCCTCTGCGTGTCTGTGTGCTGCCCTGACACACCCCAGAATGGCTGCAGTTTGGAGCCATTATGCAGTGGGGCTATTCATTAATGGCCCCTGTGCCCTCTCTCTCCCCCCAGGTGCAATAACCGGACGCAGTGCGTGGTGGTGGCCGGATCGGACGCTTTCCCGGACCCCTGTCCCGGAACCTACAAGTACCTGGAGGTCCAGTATGACTGTGTCCCATACAGTGAGTCCCGTTCTCCTTTTACAACCGTGTTCGGGTCCGATCTGTTGGCTTCCCTCCTCCCTGTCAAAACCTCCCACCCAAAGCGGGGGGAAGACCCCCCTGAACCGGCTCCCTGGTCCCTGGCACTGGGGGGTGGACGTGGGGGGTGATTGGGGCCAGAGATAAAGGATTTGAGCTCCTTGCTTGAGGTCCATCTTTTGAGGAAGACCATGTGGAGATGCTAATAGAGGAGATTCTGCGGGGGGGCAGTCAGTGCTGACCCCAGTGTGGAGCTAGGGGGTGCTGTGCAGCAAGGAGAGGGTGTGAGGGGCTTGGTAGGGGGTGACCCCCTCGTAGTCGGTGCAGGGCCCAAAGGGCAAGGGAAGTTGGCAAGCCTGGGGCGGGGGCTTATCATGCGTCTCGGTGCTGAGGCTGCTGGTTCCTCAGGCTCTTCAGCCGGTGCTGGCCAGCATCTCCCTAGAGGTTTCCTTGCATCCCAGCCCCACTGAAGGCTACACCGCAGTATTGCTGTCCGTCCCAAGGGGGCACAGGGGAGCAAGGTTGGATGGGGGCTGGCCCTGCTTGTTCTGGGCATAGGGAGGATTGTACCTGTCCCAGGTGGGGCTGAGTGGGGAAAGGTGGGAGGGGAGTGGGGTCTAGTGGTTAGAGCAGTGGGAGGCGTCTGGAAGTTAGGACTCAGCTGGGAAGGATCCTAGAGCTACATTTGAGGAGGGAGAGTCCTGTGAGGAGAAGCTTCAGGCAACGGGGACCCCTGGGCTGGGTACATTCCAAGGAGCACTTGCCTTAGGCTGGGGGGTAGGGCGGCAGATTAACACAGAGGCTGGAGGCCTGGGTTTGGGGAGGGAAGAGAGATACGAATGTGAATGTGTGTGTGTACGGGTGTGTGTGTATGTGTGCTCCCTATGTGCTGTGCGGGCAGATGTGTGCACCTCTGTGTGAACGCGTGTGTGTACTCTGCCTGTGCGCGTGCCCCTCTGCCCCCTTCCCAACAAACCCCCAGCGGGAGCTGCAGGTGGGTTGGAACTGGGTCAGTCCGACAGGCCCCTACTCCTCCTGGGCCCGGGAAATTCCCTCCGGAGGAACAGGTCCTTCATGGAAACAGGAAGTGGAGGTTCGGGGCTTGGAAACAAACAGGAAGCAGGTCTGGAAAAAACAGGAAGACCCACCTTGGCAGGCTGAGTTTGTCTCTGTGACAGCTCCCTGGCCTCCCACAGAGCCAGGTCTAGGATTGCTAATTTTGGGTTGGACGTATTCCTGGTGGCTTCATCACATGTTCTCTTTAATTAAAGATTTATCTTTAGCTCCTGGAGACTCTAGTTTGATCCCAGCATAGAAAGCAAGTCTCTGTGCCCCAAATCCTGCCTCTGTGGGTTGCTCAGTCTGCTCCCTGAGCTGGGTCCCCCAAATCAGGGGCACCCCAAAGAGATACTGAGAGAGTGATCCCGGCTCTGGGGTGCACGGTGCAATCTTCACTAGGGATCGGAAGAGCAGGCAGGGCAGTGTGAGACCAGGGCTACAGTCCAAGGGAGCCGGTTTGGGGGTACCTCTCTCCCTCTGGGTCTGCAGCAACCCCACTCCCTTCCCTGCTGCTTTGTGTAGCGCGAGCCAGGGCATGTCATTTCGGGCGGGCGGGGTGTTGCTTCCTATTGTTTGACGCTTCCTGTCTTTTTCCGGGGGGGCTGGGCTGGGGGGGACTGGTAACACCCCGTTTGGTTTCTCCTCGCAGACAGAGCCGGAGCTGAGAAGTGGGCCTCAGAGTCCAGCACATCCTCTTAACCGATTTAACTCCGATTCCTGTTCCTTTTCCTTTCAGCTCTGCGGGGGACGCGCCCAGACAACCTCAGGCTATTACTGACTCTGCCCCAAACAGCACGGGGGCAGCCCATTGAGACAGGGCTGGGGTCTCAGGCTGGGCTGCAGAGAGGGCTGTGTGGGAAGGGTGGGGTCAAGCATGCTGGGGGGGAGGATGGCAGGGGGAGCAATGGAGCGTGGAGATGAAAGAGGCACAGAGATGAAGGGCTGGAAATTGGAACCTGCCAGACTCCACTGAATGAGTTTTTACGCTCACACACGCACATGCACACACACACCATTGCACACTGATGCACATGGATATATTGCACACGCACACACCTGTACATTGCACGCAGCTGTGCACGGCACACATACATGCACACACCGGTACATGGCACATAGCTGTACATGGCACGCACATACACACACCTGTACATTGCACACAGCTGTGCACGGCACACCCACATGCACACATTTGTACATTGCACATGGCTGTGCACGGTGCACACACATACACATGCCTGTATATTGAACACGGCTATGCACGGTGCATACATATGCACACGCCTGTACACTGCCCATGTCTGTACATGGCACACACACATGCCCTGAAGTGCGCACACCTGCTGAACATGCCTGCGTTCACGCCCCGTATCCAAGAGACGGAGCTTTCCTGTCCCTGCCTCCTCACCATGTGGCTGCCTGGGTCAACTGGGCCAGCTCCAACCCGGTGCGATTACGCGGAGGGCTTATCCCTCGCCCGTTTACACCAGCTGGCCCCTTCTGCCAATCCCTGAGTTTCATGCCCATCTTGCTGGGGAGAAGCGGAAACTGACATGTCTCCCCCCACTCCCACCCGCTCATGCAACACATTTTGAGGCGACATACGCGCTACCCAAATGCTCGCCGGGTGGCAGCGCGGCAGCGGATTGGCCACCCCGCTCCTCACATTTCAAGGCGCGGCTGTTCTCCTGGCGCTGGCGCGGTGCCCACCATCTGCTCTCCCCCGCGCTGCCACTCACCCAGCAGCCAGCGTCAGCAAGGGAGAGGCGAGGTTCAGGGGGCGGAACTAGCAGCGAGCGAGAGAGAGCGGGGGTGGGGGCGGATTCTGAGCTCCACGACGCTCTGACTCCAGATCTGGTTCCTACTTATGCTGGGGTGTAAACCCGGACTGGTCCCTGGAAATCCACTTCTGCTCCCAGGGAGGCCAGGGGGAAGGCAGGAGACAGGGTCACCAAATCCGGCGTGCACATCCAGAGTAAGTCAGATGAAGCAAAAGCCTGCTCTCACTTACACCAGGAGGGGAATCTGGAGTCACTGCCTGGAAGCCAGACTATGATCTCTGCTACAGCAGGATGTAAAGCAGGAGTGAACTCCATCTAAACCAGATTCAAACCAGAGTGAGCACAACCCTGCTCTCCTGGACCCCAACCCGTAAATCTGAAGTCACTCCAAAAAGCAAACTCCTAAGCAGGGTAAAGTGGTGTCGCTCCAATGAGTTTAATGGCTCTATGCCTGTTTACACCAGCTGGAATCATTGACTCGGGGGTGTAAATCAGGATTTAAGTCACCATGGGTCTGGCAGGGACGAGACAGGGAGCCCCCTGGCTAGGACCAGAGGCATCTTCTGGGCTTAGCACCAAGGCAGAAGCCCCTTGGGAATCACTGGGAATTGGATGCACTGGCCCTAGGGTTTCCATAGGGCAAGCAGAGAGATCTGGGGCAGAAGGGGCCAGATCCGGAACTGGTGCAAAGCAGTGCCACTCTGTCGGTGTCACTCGACTACTCCGGGGGGGGGGGGGTGGCGGCGCTGGCTGCCAAGCCCTGCTCGGGGGCTCTAGCCAGCCCGCCCACCCCAGAGTCCCAGCATGAGACGCTGAGACCCGGCTGCCAGCAAGGCCCCAGGGCCCATTGCTCCCCACTGTGAGTGGCAGCCCCCTCTCCCCCAGCTCAGACATTGGACAGCCTCTTCAGTGGGGGAGGAGAGATTTGGGGAACATTTCAGCCACTCATCTGCGTGGGCAGGATGTAGGCTGCTGCCCCTGCCCGGCCCTATGCTGGGTATGTGGGGCAGGCTTGCCAGGGACCTGGGTTTCTACTGGAGCGATGGGCATGGCATGGCAGAGTCAGTCAGGGCCTCCGGGGGCCGGGGAGGGGGGGGCGGAGTGAGGGTGTCCAGGCGTCAGGACTCCTGGGTTCAGCTCTCGCCTCTGAAAGGGGAGGGAGTTTGGGTGGAGCCCAGGAAGGAGGCCAGGCCCAAAGCTGGGCAGCACATGCAGGGTGGGGGCCTCAGTGTTATGGGAAGCAGCTATGATTTCTCACCGCTGCATGCCCAGCGTGTGCCCAACTCCCACTGCTTAACCGTGAGGTGGAGCATGATGGGAGTGGTGCGCACACGAAGCAAAGCATCATGGGAGTGGTGCTCACACAAAGCAAAGCGTGATGGGAGTGGTGCTCACACAAAGCAAAGCATGATGGGAGTGGTGCGCACACGAAGCAAAGCGTAATGGGAGTGGTGCTCACACGAAGCAAAGCGTGATGGGAGTGGTGCTCACACAAAGCAAAGCATCATGGGAGTGGTGCTCACACAAAGCAAAGCACGATGGGAGTGGTGCTCACACAAAGCAAAGCATCATGGGAGTGGTGCTCACACGAAGCAAAGCACGATGGGAGTGGTGCTCACACAAAGCAAAGCATCATGGGAGTGGTGCTCACACGAAGCAAAGCACGATGGGAGTGGTGCTCACACAAAGCAAAGCATCATGGGAGTGGTGCTCACACGAAGCAAAGCGTGATGGAGTGATGCTCACACGAAGCAAAGCATCATGGGAGTGGTGCTCACACAAAGCAAAGCTTCATGCTAACATGATGCAAAGCATGATGGGAGTCACTCTAGTTCTGTCAGACCTCATTCCACTCACTGTGACAAAAGTCTGGCGCCTTCTAGGCCACAATGCTTTGCAGCAGGCCGGGCTCACCAGCTGCCAGAGCGCCCCCTAACATGCAGATCCTCCTCTCTCCCTGCGCTCCATGCTGTCCCTTCCTGCTCTCTCGGGAGGGGTGCCCCCGTGCTGTTGACCGTGGGGGGCTGGGGCATGGTAGGGGTGCAGAAAGCGGGGAGATGGGGGAGGTACCTTTGTGCGTCAAACTCCCCGCTTTCTTCCTTTGCAGCTGCCTCCGTTCTAACCAAACGGCCTATTTTCCTTCTTCAGGTGCCAATTTCCCTTGTGTTCATTGAATGCATTTTCATTTGGTTCGGGTCGTTTTGTTTTGTTTTGTTTTGTTTTGTTGTTTTTTTTATCTATTTCATTTATTTTTGGAGGGGGTGGGATTAGAGAAATATAATTGTTATAACTGTGAAAATAGAAAAAAAACCAGCCTTTTTCTCAGCTCCCCTCTCTCTCCCTCTCTCTTTTATTTCCTGTCATATTGTTTCTTTCCCTTCCTTCCCTCCGATCTCTAGGGGCCGCCTCTGGTTTTTCCACAAGGGATCAGTTAGTCATTGACAGCAGCTGTGTGTATTTCAGGCCCGGCTGGGGCTGCCGTTACTCAGCTGGGTGAGCAGTTATTCACTCGTTTATTGTTATTATTAGAGCAGTGCCTAGAGACCTCAGCCAAGATCCAGACCCCGAGTGTGCTGGGCGCTGCACAGAGGAGACAGACCCCTCCCGCGCCCCAGAGAGCAGACACGGAAAGGGGCACAGTCCCCCCCAGTCCGCCCGATTTCCAGCATCACCCGCCCTGAATGGTCTAAAATCATGAGTCGAGATCCCCAAAGGCACAAGATTAGGTAGAAACTGGGAGATGTTTACAACAGGAAGGATCTGGCTCGGCCTAGCTGACGTCTGTGCCTGGAGCTTCTCGGGGGCTTGTTTTCTGCAGCCATGTGGGCTCCCCATGCAGGGGCAGGGCCTGAGCGGGGTTGGGCGGGGCAGCTGTCACCCTCAGCCAGAGCCTGGCACCCAGCCAGTGAGCCCGCCCCGAGGTGCCAGTCTCTGCTGTCTGCCCCTCGTCCCGGGAGCCGGGACTTCAGCCCCATGTCTCCCGCAGGCCCGTTGGCAGCAAGGCAGTTTGGCCCCCGGCCCCACAGTGACCTGGGGCTGGGGGCGTTTTGCCTCCCACCCTGGCACAGGCGCTGCGGTGGCTGGAGATTTCTGAGCTGGCTGGTTTGCTCCTGGCCGCTGGGTCCTGTCTCGCTAGGCCCTGCCGAGCTGCTTCCAGGATGTTGGCTTTGTCTGGAGTTGTTTCCCTTCCCCCTGTGTGCAACACACCCTGCCCCCGTCCACAGGTTCACTTAGTGCTGCAGCCGGATGCCCAGGAGGCTGGGTTCAAACCAGCTTCCAGGGCCCCCATGGAGCAAGGCAGAGGCCCCTTCGCTCCCCACCCCATAGCCCCTGGACTGCTCTGGAGCCAGCCCCCGTGTGGAAATTTATTCAGGCCGGCCCTCAGCCCCGCCCCACAGAGCTCCTGGCCACAGGCCTCTGTGCAGGGGAGACCAGCCGGCCCCAAGGCGTGGCCAGAGGTGCCACGAGGGGTTCGGGGAGTAAAAAGCCCATTTGAACTGTTAGATTGTAAGTCTGTCCATCCCCATTCACACCCCTGTGTCTGTCCTTCCAGTGCCCCCACGTCCCTCTGTCCATCCCCATTCACACCCCTGTGTCTGTCCTTCCAGTGCCCCCACGTCCCTCTGTCCATCCCCATTCACACCCCTGTGTCTGTCCTTCCAGTGCCCCCACGTCCCTCTGTCCATCCCCATTCACACCCCTGTGTCTGTCCTTCCAGTGCCGCCACGTCCCTCTGTCCATCCCCATTCACACCCCTGTGTGTCCTTCCAGTGCCCCCATGTCCCTCTGTCCATCCCCATTCACACCCCTGTCTGTCCTTCCAGTGCCGCCACGTCCCTCTGTCCATCCCCATTCACACCCCTGTGTGTCCTTCCAGTGCCCCCATGTCCCTCTGTCCATCCCCATTCACACCCCTGTCTGTCCTTCCAGTGCCCCCATGTCCCTCTGTCCATCCCCATTCACACCCCTGTGTCTGTCCTTCCAGTGCCGCCACGTCCCTCTGTCCATCCCCATTCACACCCCTGTGTGTCCTTCCAGTGCCCCCACGTCCCTCTGTCCATCCCCATTCACACCCCTTTGTCTGTCCTTCCAGTGCCCCCATGTCCCTCTGTCCATCCCCATTCACACCCCTGTCTGTCCTTCCAGTGCCCCCACGTCCCTCTGTCCATCCACATACACACCCCTGTGTCTGTCCTTCCAGTGCCCCCACGCCTCTCTGTCCATCCCCATTCACACCTATCTGTCTGTCCATCCAACTCCCTATGCCCCTCTATTCATCCCCTGATACACCCCTCTGTCCTTCCAGTGACCTCACATCCATCCATCCCCATACACCCCAACTGTCTGTCTGTCCATCCCTCCCCATACACACCTCTCTATCCCTGCAGCCCCCCACACACCCCATCCATCCACCCCCCACACACCCTCTACCCATCCCCAGACACACCCCTGTCTGTCCATCCATCCTCATGCTCACCCCATCCATCCATCCATCTCCTTACACCTCTGTTCATCCATCCCCTTTAGCCATTCAGCCATCCCCACACACTCCTGTCCATCAACCCATCCTCTGCCCCCTCTACCCTCCAACACCCCTTCTCTGTGGCTCCCCAGTCCCATACATGGCTCTCTCTCTCCTCGCACACGGTATCCATCCGCATCTCCCCGTTCTCCTCTGCCTCCAGCCGGCCCTCTGGCCTCTCTCGGGTATTAGGAAACACTTTCCATGGGGGCGGGACCACGAGCCCAGTCCAGCCCGGCTCCTCAGCCTCTCCCACACGCCGGTTCTTTGGGTCACGTCTCACACCGAGGCCCGAATACACAGAGCTAAGGAGCCCCTGGCAGGTTGGGGTGTGAACTCCAGTGTCTGTCCTGGCCAAATGCCAACCTGGAGAATTCCCTCCTCTCTGCCTGAACTGCACCGAAAGCTGCCACCGGAGGGTCACAATGGCGCCCCCTAGAGGAGGCAGGCCCCGTGCCCCATTCCTCAGTCCCAGAGCTGGCGCCCCCTAGAGGGATAAGGCCCCGTTGCCACCCCCGAACCGCCCCCGGGGTCAGATTGGAGCCAGGGCTCTCCCCTCCTCCCCTTCCCCCGCAGGGAAGGACATTTCCATTCAAAGTGTAGTTACAAAACAAGGTCACTTGCATTTAGCTGGAGCCAGAGCTTGGCACAAACAAGCCATGTCGCCGCGGCCAGGGCAGCTCCCGCTGACCCCTGGAGTTCAGTGGAGCTGAGCTGCTCCCTCGGGCAAGAGCGCTGCACTGTAAGAGCCAGGCTCTATTTCTGGCTCTGCTGGGTGACCTGGGAGGAGTTGCTGCCCTGCTCTGGGCCTCAGTTTCCCCCTGGGATATGGGGGAAGTGGGTTTTGATCCTGACCCCCTTTGGAAAACACTGGTGGTTATCGTCACAGGCTGGAGGCGTTGGAGAGCCAGGAGCAGATGGAGTGTGGTTGAGGTGAAGTGGGGGTGGGCTCTATCTGAGCAGGGGAGAGCGGGGCAGGCCTGTCATATCAGATCTCATAGGAGATTTCAAAGGAGACGAGAAAGCGGCTGGTGTCTTAGGGGGTGATGGGTCTGTGCCTAGGAGCTGTGCTAAGCAGCCCCCGAGAAGCCCCCGTTTACACACAGCTAAGTAGTGGGGTGCGTGGGGATAGCCAGGTAGGCAGGGTATGGAGAGAGGAATTCACGTGCCCCTGCCCAGGAATGGAGTTCTGGTCTCCCCATTGCAAAAAGGCTCGTCTGGGATTGCAGAGAGGACAGAGAAAGGCAACAAGCCAGGCAGGGGAGGGAGCCGCTTCTGTGCGAGGAGAGTAATAAGGCTGGGACTGGGCAGCGCAGGAGAGACGGCCGGGAGAGGGTGTGACTCCATGGCTGGGAGGGGACAGTGATGAAGGGTCTGTTACTTCCCCCTTTGAAGAGCAGGCCCAGAGGTCCCCCCCATGCAGGGCACAGGCGGCAGGTTTGAAACAAGCCCCAGGACTTCACTGCACAGCTGGCCAGGGGCGCTGTTGTGAAGGTCGGAGGTATAACGGGGTCAGAAACCAATTTGAGGTGTCCCTGGGAGACAGGCCCAGCCAGGGCTACTAGCCAAGTTAGGGATACAGCCTCATGCTCTCGGCTTCCCTAAAGGGAACTTCGGATGGGCAGGAGTTGGGGCTGCTTGCCAGAGGATGGCTCGCCCCGTCATTTCCCCGTCCTCTTCGCTCCCTCGGAAGCACCTTGCTTTAGAAGGCAGGATGCTGGGCTAGCGGGGCCATTGGCCTGCACTGGTCTAGCCGATTTTCGGGGGGGGGAGAGAGACATTCGAGCTGATCGTCTGCTCTGATTCCTGCATGGCCAGGCTGGGGAACGCCCTTTTAGACCTAGGCTGATAAGTGGGCTGATATGGAGAAGCCAGAGTTGGTATCTGCTTGAAGCTAAGCAGCAGAGGATCAGGAATTGAGGGAGGGGCGGACAACTATCGCCTGGCCCTGTCTCTTAGCTCAGCTGGGTTCCCAGAATCCTGGTTCCTTTGACTGATCAATCAATCAATCAATCAGTCTAGCCCCCTCTGTCTACCTACCTGTCTACTCCATACAGGCCCTCTGTCTATCCCAATACAGATCTATCTATCTATCTATCCCCATGCACCCCTTCTATCTATTTATCTATCTATCCCCATGCACCCCTTCTATCTATCTATCTATCTATCTATCTATCTATCTATCTATCTATCTATCTATCTATCTATCTATCTATCTATCTATCTATCTATCCAACACCCTGCAGCCAGCCATCCCCATCCATCTCTATCTCCTACTGTCCTTTCTGTCCCTGGGGTGCTCAGAGTTTTGCATTGGGAGGTTTTTTTTCTTATACTTTTGGGTTGTTTGGGGCATTTCTGATTATTTTATTATTTGCATTGGGGTGAGTTTCTTGTTTCTCTTTTCAAGGACGCTGCTGCTGGAGTGAAAAACCCTTGAACCCTAAAAACAATCAAACCTGATTTGTAAAATCCTCCGATAAAAATCCAACACACGTTTTTCTCTCTTTCTTTGCCTAAAACGAGCAACAATTTGAACAATTAAAAAGGGCGGGGGTGGGCTCTGAAATGGGGGTCGGAAGGGTGGGGCGGGAAAAGTTGCTATAAAGAAAAGGTTTCTTTGGGGCGGGGGGGGAAAAGCAATTTAATCTCTTCTCTCTCTTTTTTTTCTTCTTTCCTTGCACTTTTTTTTTTTCAATCTATTTTTTTCTTCTTTCTTCCGATGCTTAAAGTAGAAGTGGAACAAAAAGGTAAACAGAACATTACCAATGACCCCCTAAACCTAACACCTTGTTATATTCTCTGTGGCCATATTAAATGTGAATTCCGTCTCCTCTGATCCTACCCCGATCCCCCTTTTCCTAACCTTCCTTTTTCCTCCCAGAACCTTCCCTCTTCTCCCCCTTCCCTCCCCAATTTTCTCTCTCTGGTCTTGTTAATTCCAATTGGCCTCCCTAGCTAAAAGACAGGCCCCTTTCGCCACCCGCCCGAAGCAAAATACAAGCCACCAGCTCCAATCTGGAAAAGATTTTTGTAACCAAACTGGATTCCAAAGTCTGATCCATGATTCCTTGGCTCACCTGCTTGGGGGGCTGGGCGGGGGGCAACCATTAATGTCTGCTCGACTTTTTACCTCCTTCAGGGGAACTAGTCATGGGGGCTTCCTCTTCGTCTTTTTTTTTTTTAATCATTCAACTGAGTTTTTCTGCTCCTCTATTCATGTTTCCATGGCAACCAGTTGGGTATCTACCTCAGTCACCGGCTTTCTCTTTCTCCTCTTGATTTTGGTTCTGTCTCTTTTTTATTATTATTATTACTATTATTATTATTATTTCCTAATTTCTTCTCCCCCCTTTAACACAGAATTTAAACAAAAATGTGGCTAAGAGGAACGGGAAGGGAGCTGATGGGTCCGATGGACTTACTGAGATTTTTTAAAATTACGTCAATTTGATTTCAATCGGCGAATTCACTTTTTGACTCATCCTCCTTTGCGACTGGGCATTTGGTCTAGGGCGTGGTGGGTATCCATGGATTTTGGGACCTCATGGGCGTGTAGCGGTCCTTGTTTGGGACAGCGCATGACACTGAGCTCCCATCCACCTGTCGACAACAGGACAGCCTCTTCCCCGAAAGTCACTGCATTAGCAGCGGTCTTAGTGATTGTTAACACCCATTAGTACACGAGAAGACTGTACACATTAGAACAGAAGCACAGGCTTAGCGTGAAGCACTCGCTTTCACCCGGTGCTGACTCAGAATTCTTTCCCCAAGCAGGAGCACCTAAACCCCTTGGGTTATTTTTAGTAAAAGCCTAGTTTAAGGCTCCCATTTTCATTTTCTTTGGCTTTGTCTCAATTCCTCCTAGCTTGTCCTCTCTGTTAACCCCTGGAACGCAATGCTAATGAGACGACGTACACCTAACCCCCTCGCCCCTGATTTGTTATTATATATGTATATATAGATATATTTATGTCTACATATATTTACATATATAAACCGGCTTTTTAACACTAGTAATAATAATCTGTTGGGTGAGTTTGGTTTTTGTTTGTTTTTACTAACCACTTTAATATGGAACTTTATGTTTTTCCTTTTTATTCTTTTTTTTTTTCTGTTCCTTTATTTCGTTTCTTCCGATAAATGCAGGGTTTGGGATTCTTCTTTTTTTTTCCTGCCTGTTAAAAGAAATTAAATTAAGCAAAAGCTGCACTCATGGTCTTTAACTCAATCTGTTATTGCCAGAAGGGGCAGGGATGCATTCGATTTTTATAGATATATATATTTTTTAATTTGACCATCTCAGCCCTTTGTGGAGGTTTCTAGTTTAACGTAAGTACGAGGAGTGGCAGGGAGAAAACGAGATTTTTCTAATGAGCATTGGGGCTGGCAGAGGCAGCAGGAGGAAGCCAGTAAATTAACAAATTGATAATTGCTCAAGAGACAACAGAAAAAAAAGCCAGGCTTGATTCTTTCCAATCCATGTTTTTCTCTCTTTCTCTTGGCTTATTTTGTATTTCCAATTGCATTAGGGTGGGTGTAAATATATATTTATTTTTGCTGGGAGGGAGGCTAAACATGCTTTTTTCCCACAGGTCCAGCAAGGATCACATGGCTTCGGGGCGTTAAAACCTTCCTGATGTGGCTTTTTTTGGTTGTTTTAAGTTTATTGCTTCCTTGTCCATTTCGGTCCACCTGCCTCCGGCCACTCTCACCCCCTGTGAGCCCAGGAGGGATCGAAACCAGCTAACCACCCCCCTCGCCCCATCTTTAACAATGTGTTTCTCCTCCTCCTCCTCCCGCCAGGAGCCATCCATCCATCCCACTTCACCACCCCAGGCTGGGCCGTGGGGCCAGCCCAACTGAACCTGTGAGTCTCAGAAGAGAGTCTATGGGCACCCGAGTGGGACAGGAATGGGATCAGATCCCATAGCTGGGGCAATAGTCTTGATCCTTGAGTAGCTCCCCAGCAGCTGGGCTGAAGCGGATCTCTGCTGGTTTGCACGAGCTGTAGATCCTTTATCCTTCCATGGCCTATGCCACACGAGGGCGATGCACCCCACTGTACACACATCCCTAGGGATGTACACAGAGCCACACATGGAAACATGCCTGCCCACAGGAACACACGTGCACGTGCCAACTGGTAAACAGGGATGTACGCACCGGAACACACTTACCCCATGCTTGCCCCCGTGCACTCTCTTTGCATTCATGGGGATACACAGACCCAGGGTAACAGGCAAAGACGGATGCACCCACCGGAACACCTCCCCCCTTCCACCCTGTCCACACACATAGGCACATTCGTGCAGACGGGCCACACACAGGCGCAGAGCACTAGGCAGGTTGGATGGGGCGGCACAGGGGGACAGGCGGGTTGAGAGCAGGGGCGTGAGGGCGAGTCTAGAGAGTCCTCCCAGCTGCAGCTCACAGGTTCTGGGGGAAAGGTCCCACGTCCTCCAGCTCATCTGACCAGGCTGCCTCCCACCCCCACCCCCACCCCCACCCCCCAGCCCAATAACAACCTTCTGTGCTGGCAAAGGAACCCGGCTCGGATCCCGCCTGGAGACCGGCATGTGCGTGTAACTCACGGCAGGGTTAATGGACACGCCAGCCCTGCTAATGCGGGGGGGGGGGGGGGGGCATGGGCAGGTGCTGGGCGAGTCCCGCTGGCAGGGGCCTTGACCTGCCTCCCCGGTGGGATGGGCCTGGAGCAGTTTAGCTCAGATCTCAGGCCCCAGCTTTGCTCTTTGTGGGGGCGTGGGGAGCTGCGTCTGGCTGTCAAAAGGAAAGAGACTGGCTGGGTTGGTGAGGCTGGAATGTGGACCAGAGGGGGCTGCCGAAGGGAGGGAAGGAGGGAGCAAGGAAGAGGGGAAGGAGGGAGGGATGGATGGTGAGAGGTAGATTAGATTAGATTAAATGAGGTGTCTGGGGTAGGGGATTGTTGTACCCCACCGCCAATGAAATGGGAGTTTGCTCCTCCCAGAAGAGCTAAGGGGGCACTGCAGGGGTAGAGCAGTAGGGTGGTTGAGGGGCAGTTCCATCCACCACCCCAGTGGGGCTCCTCCAAGGCCCGTGATGACAGCGCGGAGCCGTTTGCTGGCTGATGTGCTGGGCCTGGCGGCATGGGCCAGACGCAGCGTTGGGCTGCAAAGAGGAGGCGCCCGGTCCTTGCTGAGCGCAGAGAAGGGTCTGCGGTGGCTTGATCAGAGCACAGGGGGAGAAGGGCCCAGTGGTTAGGGTCTTGAGATGGGCTGAGCTCCCCACCAGACTCCCTGTGGGAAGCGGGGCAAATCCCCCCTCTGGTTTGTGTTGTGGTAGTGGCCAGGCGATGCCAGGCACTGTACAAATCCACGCCAGATACTAAGGAACAAGATCTCTTGCCTCTCCCAAGCAGGGTGGGGAGACGTTCAGATACTAAGTGAATGGGGCCTTAGCGCTAGCACAGGGGTGGTGTGTGTGTGGGGATGGAAGGACAGAGAAGCAGGCGGATCAGGAGAGAGCTAAAGGGGCAAGCACAGAGATAGGGAGCTACAGGAGAGTGTGCAGGGAAGGGTAGTGGTGTGTCTGGGGATGCATAGCTAGAGGGGCTTGTACAAGAGTAGGTAGGGGCATGTCCCTGGGATAAGGGGCGTGTACAGGGATAGGCAGGGACATGTCCCTGAGGATAAGGGGCGTGTACAGGGGTAGGTAGGGGCTTGTCTGGGGATAAGGGGCGTGTACAGGGCTAGGTAGGGGTGTGTCTGGGGATAAGGGGCGTGTACAGGGCTAGGTAGGGGCGTGTCTGGGGATAAGGGGCGTGTACAGGGGTAGGTAGGGGTGTGTCTGGGGATAAGGGGCGTGTACAGGGCTAGGTAGGGGCGTGTCTGGGGATAAGGCGCATGTACAGGGGTAGGTAGGGGCGTGTCTGGGGATAAGGTGCGTGTACAGGGCTAGGTAGGGGCGTGTCTGGGGATAAGGCGCATGTACAGGGGTAGGTAGGGGCGTGTCTGGGGATAAGGAGCGTGTACAGGGCTAGGTAGGGGCGTGTGTCTGGGGATAAGGGGCGTGTACAGAGGCAGGTAGGGGCGTGTCTGGGGATGAGGGGCGTGTACAAAGGCAGGTAGGGGCGTGTCCCTGGGGATAAGGGGCGTGTACAGAGGCAGGTAGGGGCGTGTCTGGGGATAAGGGGCGTGTACAGAGGCAGGTAGGGGCGTGTCTGGGGATAAGGGGCGTTTACAGAGGCAGGTAGGGGCGTGTGTCTGGGGATAAGGGGCGTGTACAGAGGCAGGTAGGGGCGTGTCTGGGGATGAGGGGCGTGTACAGAGGCAGGTAGGGGCATGTCTGGGGATAAGGGGCGTGTACAGGGCTAGGTAGTGGCGTGTCTGGGGATAAGGAGCGTGTACAAAGGCAGGTAGGGGCGTGTCTGGGGATAAGGGGCGTGTACAAAGGCAGGTAGGGGCGTGTCCCTGGGGATAAGGGGCGTGTACAGAGGCACGTAGGGGCGTGTCTGGGGATAAGGGGCGTGTACAGAGGCAGGTAGGGGCATGTCTGGGGATAAGGGGCGTGTACAGAGGCAGGTAGGGGCGTGTCTGGGGATAAGGGGCGTGTACAGAGGCAGGTAGAGGCGTGTCCCTGGGGAGCTGTTATCTAGCCATGGGTCTCAGGACAGACTGAAACTGTCAGTAGGCCTAGGGGCAGGCGAGCAAGGCAGTTGCCTTAGGTCCTGTGCTGCCAGCGCCCACCCTCCCGATCGCTCATGCGCTGCCCATCCACATGGCGCAGCCAGCCACAGCATGCCGCCTTGGACCCTGCAAACTCTTTGGCCGGGCCTGACTCAGGCAGCGTGAGTCTCTCCAGCAGTGCTGAGACTCAGCTGGCCAGCGGGAGCAGGCAGCCATGGTGAAGCCACCAAGGGACCTTGTGTCCAGTTCTGGGGGCCTCGCTTGAAGGAGGAAGGGGATGAAGAGAGCATCCAGGGCAGCTGCAGGCTCTCCAGCCCCAGGCCTCCAGGAGAGTCGCCTGCACAAAGGCTGAGCAAGAATCAGCGGCCGGATGCTGTCGCTGGGCAAATACAGATGGAAATATGGGGCCTGTTGTTAGCTGGGAGGGGAATTAACTGTTGGATCAATGGACAAACGGCTATGGTGGGTAGTCAGTCATTTGAAAGAGATAGATAGATAGATAGATAGATAGATAGATAGATAGATAGATAGATAGATAGATAGATAGATAGATAGATATGAGTGAACAGTGATAGCTGGATAGACAGACTTGCCCAAGAACAAGCAGCAAACCCAGATATGGAGCCCAGGAGTCCGGATTCTGAGTTTGCCTGCTGCATTCCCTAGCCCAGTGTTTCTTAAACTTTTTAATACTGAGGAACACCAAACAATTTTTTTTATTGAGGGAAAAAAATGGTTTGGGGGAAAGTTATTGAGCAAAAAAGAAAAAAAAAGTTGCTTGCCCCTTTAAGGGTGGCCATTTTGAATTCTGTTGTTCTCACGGCACACATCCGACTGCCTTAAACACAGTTTAAGAAACACTGCCCTAGCCTCTCGCTGGGACTCTTTTGTGGTTAGAGCAGGAAGGGCTGGGAGCCAGGTCTCCTGGGTCCAGCCCCCAGCATCACCACTGAGTCACCATGTGACCTTGGGCAAGTCCCTTGCTCCCTCAGGCCTTTCTGCTGTTGTTGGACGCGAGGTCAAAAGTAGCTTGTGCAGTGACCAGGAGGGGGTTAATTTCTCTGGGGGCCAGCAGGGGGCACTGCAGCTGGCAATCTGACCCCACCATGACATTCTTGCTGGGAGATTCCCTCTGCCATAGGAGCCAGGGCTCTTGGCTTGGCCCAGCCAATTGGACTGGGGCTTGCAGGCCCATCCTGCTACGCGTCTAACAGCTAAACCCAGAGCAGAGGATCCACTTGGTGCCGGATTGGGCCCCTCAGCCCCAGCAATTCCAGGGAGGCTCCCAGCCATTGTCCTTTCCCCACCGCTGCAATGAGGGTCTGAAGCGCATGAGGGACAGATGGTCCGAGATGGGATGGGGGGGGCAGTGTGAAGCCCCCTGGACCTCACCCTGATGGGGGGGCTTGATCCCCCCCTCATCCCCAACCCCCAAGGGAGGCAGTGCCATTCCCACTGACTCCGCCCCCTATTGACTCTGTCTCCCCCTCTGGCCACCTGGGGGATTGTACCCAAGCCCGTCACATCCGGCACCTGTAGGATCCTCTGCTCTGGCCTGTAGCTCCGTTTCTCTCCCTGCAGCACTCACCCACCCACCCCCTGTTTTCTTCCCCAGCCTCTCTCCAGCCAGCCCACGCACCCAGAGGACGGTCGCTCCTGCCCCCTTCCCCGCCTTCCATGCTCCTCCTTCCTCGCTAACAACTTTTTCCTCTTGGCTCGGAACCCAAGAGCCTCCCAGACCGAGTCGGAGTGGGGAGGGAAGGGGGGGTCTGCCAGCTGCCTCACCCCCCCTCCTGTCTCTATCCCCCTGGCTGCCACTTCACCCGCCGCCCGCCCTCCCCCATGTGCACCCCTTCTCATGACTCATGCTGATCTGAATCAAACCTGGCTGTTAAGGTCACTCCAGTGTGGGGCGAGATGTGGGGAGGTGGGGGGGGGGGGAGCAGACCAGACTGCTTTGTTCTTCTGTCCTTCCATCAGCTGTTCGTCCCAGGAGGGAATCCGGCACCGTCTGCTAACCCCACAGGCCGCTGACCCCAGACTCTTTCGAAGGGGCAGGATCTCTCTGCAGGGCTCTGCATTAATCCTTCCCTGCCCCCCAGGGCCACAGGACACCCCCTTAGCCCCCCACGCCCAGCGAGACGTCAGCTGCACACAGGATCCCAGCCGGGGCTCTGCCGCTGTTCCTTTTGAATGGGCAAAATGTTGGACCTTTTGCTTTGCTTATTTTTCATTCCAACCGTGTCCTCCACCTCCCAGTCGGTGTCACTCCCGTCAGCGTGTAGGAAGAGGGGCTAGAGGGGAGCGCGTCCATCACCGTCCTTCCCATCTTCCAAAGGGAACAGGGTTTCTCGCCTGAGGAATCTTCAGCAGCTCAGGAGGAATGTTACCCAGAGGGGCATGATGTGTAGTGGTTAGAGTAGGCATGGCTGGGAGCCCGGATTCCTGGGTTCTGTTCCCAGCTCTGGGAAAAGGGAGGTCTACGGGGTTAGAGAAGGGCAGACAGGACCCCTGGGTCCCAGCTGCAGGAGTGGCTCCTAACAATTACAGCAGGGGGTCGTCACAATGTCTGGATTTTATTCCTACCTCCTTAAGGGAGCGGGCTCCTAGTGGAGATATTGGAGGGGCTGGCAGTCAGAACTCCTGGACTCTATCCCCAGCTGCCTTCCCTTTGGAGGGCGTCATTTTGCCACTCAGTGCCTCAGTTTCCCCACCTATTATGATGCACCTAATAGTGCTGACCTGGCTCCCAGCCGGGAGGGAGAACCAGCTAAGAACAAGGCCAGATCTTTCCGCCCCCTGGCTGACGGATCACTCACTTTTCACCAGCAGCCTTCGTTTGCCTGAGCTAAGCTGGGGTCCCCCTGAGAGTCCCTGCATCACAAAGCCAGGGATCAGACCCATCCTGTTTGCCCTGCAGCCCGGACAATCTCTGGCAAATGGGGCAGATTCCCATTGCTCCCTGGGAGACCATGCAGTGCTGCCCCCTTCCCCCCGCCCGGTCTGCCCCAGGGACATTTCACACTCGCCTTGGGTCAGGAGAAGGGGGTAGCCTGGGGACTCGGCCGTGCCCGGTGGAGTTTGGGCTGGCTACAAATGGTTCCAGCCGAGCCATCCCAGCCCGCTCTCCAGAGCAAGTGACCTCGCTCCCTTTCCACTGAGTTGGGGCAGGTTGTGCCCTTCCAAATTCCTTTCTCTCTTTAGATCTGGGGCCCCTTGTCTGTCACAATGCCCCCCGCCTTCCTGTACCCCTCGCCCCCCAAAAGTAACCTCCCCCCCACAATCTCTGCTCAATAACAGAGATGAATTACCCATGACTGCAGCTGACCTCGGAACCAAGCGTTGATTTTCATTCCTCCAGCCGACAGCCTGTTACAAATTTATTCTTCTCTTTTCTCTCTTTCTTTCTGTCTCTCTCTTTCTCTCTCTCTCGTTCTATTACTCGCTTGCTCTCTTGATCCTCCTCTTCCCTCCCCCACTTGCCCAAATCTCCCTCCCCTCCCTGCTCCCCCCCCCCAGTATTCGTTTGCCCGGGGACCCTACAGAAGGTGCTGGAGGCCACGTCCACCCACGAATCAGAGCATCAGTCGGGCGCCTGGTGCAAAGATCCGTTGCAAGCTGGCGACCGGATCTACGTCATGCCGTGGATTCCCTACCGGACAGACACGCTGACGGAGTATGCCTCGTGGGAGGACTACATGGGCGCCCGCCACACCACCACCTACCGGCTACCCAACCGCGTGGACGGCACGGGCTTCGTGGTGTACGACGGGGCCGTCTTCTACAACAAGGAGCGGACGCGCAACATCATCAAGTACGACCTGCGGACCCGCATCAAGAGCGGCGAGACGGTGATCAACACGGCCAACTACCACGACACCTCGCCCTACCGCTGGGGGGGGAAGACCGACATCGACCTGGCCGTGGACGAGAACGGGCTGTGGGTGATCTACGCCACGGAGGGCAACAACGGGCGCCTGGTGGTGAGCCAGCTCAACCCCTACACCCTGCGCTTTGAGGGCACCTGGGAGACGGGCTACGACAAGCGCTCGGCCTCCAACGCCTTCATGGTGTGCGGGGTGCTGTACGTGGTGCGCTCCGTCTACGTGGATGACGACAGTGAGGCGGCCGGCAACCGTGTGGACTACGCCTTCAACACCAACCTCAACCGGGAGGAGCCGGTCTCACTGGCCTTCCCCAACCCCTACCAGTATGTCTCCTCCGTGGATTACAACCCCCGCGACAACCAGCTCTACGTCTGGAACAACTACTTCGTGGTGCGCTACGCCCTGGAGTTCGGGCCCCCCGACCCCAGCACGGGTGAGCACGAGGGCCCCCCCCTCACCCAGGTCCTGCTTGTGGGGGGTGGGAGTGGCAGCCTTAGGGTGAGGAGAGCCTCCTGCCCCACCAGAGGGGGAAATGTCTGCGCTCCTCAGGCGGGGGAGGAGCTTGGGGGGCTAGAAGGGAAGGTTCATGGGGCATGGTTGGGGAGGCTCCTTGAGGTGCTCAGGGGGCTCAGAGCTCTGGGTGGGGTTCAAGGAGGACTCAGCAGGCTGGGAGAGTCGGGTTGCCTGGGTTCTATCCCCACCCCCAGGAGGGCAGTGAGGTCTAGTGAGCAGGGAGCCTCTCAGAAGGGGGTTGTGAAATAGCTCCTACCCCCTTGAGGGGAGGAGCAGAGGGACCCTCCTTTCCAGAGTGGAGCAGAGGGCTGTGAATAGGAGGGACAACAACAGCCCCCTCCCACTATGGGGCAGAGCGCCCTGGAGGGTGGAAAATGTCTGCTCAAGGTGCAGGGTGAGTCCCCATAGGCCACCCCCCGGTCCCATCACATTCCAGACAGCTCCTGCCCCAGATGGGGAGCCAAGGCCCCTTCTACCCCGACAGGGGCCCCACTAGGCAAGAGGATCTGGGCCTTATTCTCTTCCTCAGGTGGTTACTTAGCACCTCTTGTTCCTTCCGCTCCATGCACGTCTGCTCCCCACCCCCCAGCTCTGCTACATACAGGATGGGGGGTCGCTAAGGCCTCCCCTGCCCAGCCCCTCTCAAGGGAGCCCTGGGTGGGGGGTGTCAGGCTGAGCTGGGGGAGGCAGGTATCTGTCAGGCCTTGGGACGTAAAAGGGGGGGTGTAGCCAGGAGCACGGGCAAAGGCCGGGCTGGGGTTGCACCCTGTCAGGGGTTGGGGGGATGGGGCAGGGAGGGGCCAGCAGCCAGACCCCCATCCCTCACCCCAGATTCAAACCTGCATGGAACAGGCCCCTCAGTGCCTGCTCAGAACCTGCTGGAGGGGAACCCAGAGCCCGGGACCTCAGAGGGGGGCCAGAGGCATGTGCCTTCCATGGGGCTTCCTCACCAGCCCCCCCCCACACACACACACAGCTTGTGAGGGAGGGGAGAGATGGGCAGCACCCCTAGAGCTAGGGGAGCCTCCCCCAAAGGGGGATCACTGCTCAGCCCCACGAGTGGGGAAACAAATGTGAATTCTCCTCAGGAGGGGGCACAGCCCCTGAGAATTGTGGGGCCTGGAGGCGTATTGGGGGTGTGTTGTGATCAAGACACGAGAAGTCATTCTTCCGCTCTACTCCGCGCTGGTTAGGCCTCAGCTGGAGTATTGTGTCCAGTTCTGGGCACTGCATTTCAAGAGAGATGTGGAGAATTTGGAGAGGGTCCAGAGAAGAGCAACAAGAATGATTCAAGGTCTAGAGAACATGACCTATGAGGGAAGGCTGAAGGAATTGGGTTTGTTTAATTTAGAAAAGAGAAGACTGAGGGGGACATGATAGCAGTTTTCAGGTATCTAAAAGGGTGTCACAAGGAAGAGGGAGAAAACTTGTTCATCTTGGCCTCTGAGGATAGAACAAGAAGCAATGGGCTTAAACTGCAGCAAGGGAGGTTTAGGTTGGACATTAGGAAAAAGTTCCCAACTGTCAGGGTGGTCAAACACTGGAATAAATTGCCCAGGGAGGTTGTGGAATCCCCATCACTGGAGATATTTAGAGGAGGTTGGATACATGTCTATCAGGGATGGTCTAGACAGTGTTTGGTCCTGCCATGGGGGCAGGGGACTGGACTTGATGACTCTTGGGGTCCCGTCCAGCCCTAGTGTTCTAGGATTCTATGCGATTCTGTGATTCTATGACTCATACGGGCATGGGGGTGGCTGGAGATGTCAGGAGTTTGCAGAGGGTTCTAGGGGGCTCAGAGCCCCGTGTGAGGTTCCAGGGGTGGAGGGTCTCAGGGGGATCCTGTGAGGGGGCTTGGAGGGGTTGGGGGGCTCTCAGGGAGTTAAACTCACAGGGGGCTCTATAGGAATTGGGGAGCTCAGAGGAGGGTGTAGCAGAGTCGGGGGGTTGGGGGGAAATTGTTGTGGATCATTGGGGGATGGTCTCATGGGGAGGGGCTCACAGAGGCTCACGGGGGTGTCTCAGGGGCTCGGATGTGTTGGGAGGGTCTCAGGTGGTGGGTGCGGGCAGAAGGAGGCAGGAAAGATTGCCAGGGGGATATGGGGGATTTGGGGAAGAAGGGGGGGGATGCAGAATTGCCAGGACGGGGGAAGCAAGGGTGTGCACGGGGCCATGGAGCCAGGGATGTCCAGGTAGGGAGTTGCCAGGGCCGTGCCTGGGGGTCGGGAACTGGGGGGGTTCCTAGGCCAAAGGTGCCCTGAGATGGAGGGAGGACTTGGGGGGGTCCCAGTGACATAGGGAGGGAGGGGAACTCGGGAGGTCTCAGGGAGCGCAGGGGACTTGGGGCCCTAGGACCGTAGGAGGGTGGGGGACTCAAGGGGTCCCAGACCCACAATGGGGCATCTGGGTGTCTAACGCTCCCTCCTCCTGCCCCCAGGCCCCGTCACCTCCACGCCGCTCAGCACCACCACCACGGTGCGGCCCACCACCGTCACCACCACGGCCTCGCCCGCTGCCACCACCACGGCGCGCCGGGCCCCCCTCACCACCCACCCCATCGGCGCCATCAACCAGAAGGGCACGGAGCTGCACCCCGTCACCACCACCGCCCCCAGCACCCGCAAGCCCCCCTCCTCCAACCAGCACGTCTCCCCTGAACTCTTCTGCGAGCCCAAGGAGGTCCGGCGGGTCCAGTGGCCAGCCACGCAGCAAGGCATGTTGGTGGAGCGGCCCTGCCCCAAGGGCACCAGAGGTAACAGGCCACCAGGGGGGTGGGGGTGGGGCAGGAGGCGCTGAGCCCTCTCAGAGTCTGCCACTTGAGGAGAGTGGGGCCTAATGGGTAGAGCGGGGGGGGGGGGGCTGGGTGCCAGGACTCCTGCCACTTGAGGAGAGTGGGGCCTAATGGGTAGAGCGGGGGGGGGGGGGGGCTGGGTGCCAGGACTCCTGGGTTCTCTGCAGCTCCGTCCCTCTTTCCATTTGCTGTGTGGAGAATCGTGGTGTGGTACCTGCATGGCGCCGGAGCAGGGGGACACAGGGGGCCGGCGCTGCACAGCCAGAGCCTACAGCCACCCTCCAGCTGCCCCATCCCCACATCTCCCTGGCTGTGCCCCTCTCTGCCGGAGCAGGGGGCCCCCACACCAGGCTAGGCTGCAGCGTTTATCTGCTTCAGGGGGCCACAGTCAGTCTCGGGCTGCAGCCATGAGCTGAGGGCTGGTGGGGCAACTCCCCTGTGCCTCCTACCTGCTGTGGGAGCGCTCCCTCCACCAGTAGCAATAGTAGGGCCTTTCTGTCTTCCCCTCACAGCCCACATACCCCCCACCCTAGGCTGACAGGGCCCCGGCCTTCTCCCTTCTCTGGTGCCTCCCGCCTCCTTCTCTGCCCACAGGAATCGCTTCCTTCCAGTGCCTGGCAGCCCTGGGGATCTGGAACCCGCGCGGCCCCGACCTCAGCAACTGCACCAGCCCCTGGGTCAACCAGGTGGCCCAAAAGGTACAAGTGCCCCCCCTTTCTCCTCCCCCACCCTGTGCCCACCATGCCTCCCGCCCCCTCCCCACCCCCGCTTCGGAGGGAGCCCATCCGACAGAGCGGGAGGGCAGGGCTAGCACCCTACAGAGTCCTGGGGCGCCTGGTTCGTACCCGAGGGGGTGGGATCTGGCAGGTCACTTGTACCTGGAGGAGGGGCTCAGAGCCTGTGTGGGAAGAGCTGGGCCTGGCATCCGGCTCCCCGGGGCTGATCGGCGTCTCCTCCCCCCACCCTGGCAGATCAAGAGTGGGGAGAATGCGGCCAACATTGCCAGCGAGCTGGCGCGGCACACGCGGGGGCCCATCTACGCCGGCGACGTCAGCTCCTCCGTCAAGCTGATGGAGCAGCTGCTGGACATCCTGGACGCCCAGCTGCAGGCGCTGCGCCCCATCGAGCGGGAGTCGGCCGGCAAGAACTACAACAAGGTACGGGCGGCTGGGAGTCCCGGCTCCGGGATGTGAGCAGGGTCTAGTGGTTAGAGCAGTTCGGCTGGGAGTCCCGGCTCCGGGATGTGAGCAGCGTCTAGTGGTTAGAGCAGTTCGGCTGGGAGTCCCGGCTCCGGGATGTGAGCAGCGTCTAGTGGTTAGAGCAGTTCGGCTGGGAGTCCCGGCTCCAGGATGTGAGCAGGGTCTAGTGGTTAGAGCAGTTCGGCTGGGAGTCCCGGCTCCAGGATGTGAGCAGGGTCTAGTGGTTAGAGCAGTTCGGCTGGGAATTAGGACTCCTGGGTTCTAGCCCCAAGGACGACCTTGGGTGAGTCGTGTTGTCATTCTGTGCCTCAGTTTCCCCATCTGTAAATGAGGATGCCGCTACTCAGGGAATGGGCTGTAGGGAGGTTTCTGTGCAGGTTTGCTGTGGGGTGCCCAGGCCAGGACTGCTCTGGAAGGGCCTCTGTTGGGAAGCCCTATGGACTCTCCCGCCCTCTCCCCCCATATGCCAGGGTACCTCTCCTGTGCCATCAAACATCACACACAGAAAGGTCCCTTCCCAGCTGTTCCTGCACGTCAGCCCCAGCAGTGTCCCCTGTGGGGCCATCCCTGGATGCTGACAGCAGCATGGCTCTGCAATGGTGTCACCCAGCATGGCCTGCAGGCAGCCTGAGAGCCACTGGCCGGGAGCCGCCTCTGAGCCTGTGCCTCCGCCCCCCCCCCCCCTCCTGCCCCAGGTCCAAACCCCCTGCGGCACCCAAACTGCCCCCCCCTGTATGCACCTGCCCCAAGCCAGAACCACCTGATGCACCTGCCCCAGGCCAGAACCCCTTGCTGCACCCAAACTGCCCCTCCCCTGTATGCACCTGCCCCAGGCCAGACTCACATCTGCACCCAAACTCCTTCCCAGACCCTTCACTGCTTCCATTAATTGAATAGAAAAGTGTGGCCAATGACCACTTACCAAAATACTTACCCTGCAAAAATTGTTGCCCATCCCTGGGTACTTATTGAGCTAGTTACCCAACGGTTATTGGCTAGTTATCAGCTAGTTATCCAGTGGCTGTCACCCTGCAACTGTGACTGAGGCCGGGGCTAGCAGGGACCTGAGGCAGGCCGTGCGGATTTGGCTTCAAGGTGGGAACGTATCCGGAGGATCAAAGTTCAGGCCCTCGGCACTGGGATCTGGCCCTGACTTTTCCTTCTTTTCTGTTCCCTGTGTCCCCCCTGCTCCATGTGCCGCTGCCTGGCCCCTTCAGATGCACAAGCGAGAGCGGACCTGCAAAGACTACATCAAGGTGAGGGGGGGGCTCCCCAAACCTAATCAGCCCCGCAGCTGCACCCCAAAACACTGCCCCAGAGGGGTGGCTCCTGACGGGGTTCTCAGCCCACGGGTGCCCTGCTCTGACCCTGGGTTGCCATCGGCATAACAGATTTCAGGAGGGTTACTCCAGATTTACACCAGGGACTGAGTGGGGAGTTGGCCCAACGGGGCAAATGGATTTACACCAGGGCGTGAGAGGGGAACGGTGGCAGGACCCCGGGGTAGGAGGTGGAGCCGCAGGGCTGCTGTGTGCTCTTACCTCTCCAGCCCAGTGTGCCTCACTGTGCCAGCGCCGAGCAAAGCCCGGACCACAGGCCCACCAGCCTGAGCCGCTCCGGAGTCGTGTAGCGAGCGGCCCCAGGCAGCCAGCCCCGACCCCGGCCGTGCAGCCCAGAGAGATGCTGACACAAAGCACGGTTCCCTCGCACTGGGCAAACCCGCTAATTCATTCCCTGCCCAGACCAGAGCCTAGTGGACGTCCAGCGCCCCCAAGCTGGGATCCCTGAGACCTTCGGCCAACGCTGCCCTGGGTTAGGCAACATGTAAAACAGGCTTGTTAGCAGAGGTGGGGAGTGATCGCAAGAACCGGCTTCAGAGCCAAGTTTGCGCCTAAGGAAGAAAACGAAATGGGCTGCCCGAACGCGGCACTGCCTCTCCCCAAGCCGGTGATACCGCTGCTCCCAGGTCTCACATTCAGCCTGGATTCCCCTCGGCCGGGGGCTGGTCTCCTCCGCTCAGTGTCTGTCGGCAGACGACTTTCCGGGGGCTGAGCTGCGGGGAAGAGGCCGAGGGCGGGTGGCATGGTCCCGCTTCTCTACTTTCTAGCAAGCTCCTGGAATGGACGTGGGGCCCAAGCAGCCCCCTTGGTAGGCGCCCTCTCTGGGAGGGTGGGGGCACCGGATCCTGCTGCGGCGGGGGGGTCTCCCAGCCTCCCCGCGTGTTCCTGTGGTACCAGCAGAACCTCTCGTCACATAGCCCATCCGCCAGGAAACTCGCGATCCCCCCGGCGCCTGCCCCACACAAACCACGCCCGAGTGTTCCGCTAGGGTTGCCAGGTGTCCGGTATTGAACCGGACAGTCCGCTATTTTCGCCTCCTGTCCGGTAAAAAATTCACAAAATTCCAGACCCCTGAAATGTCTGGTACTTGCTGATTTTTTCCCGGCCAGGAGGCAAAAATCCCGAGCTGTCCGACTCAATGCAGAGGCACCATTTGAAACCCAGGGGTGGGCGGCGTCCCACCTGGCAACCCTCGTGCTTACCGGGCTCCGCAGGGGAGCTGTCCGGCCTCACGCAGGGGGGCACGCTGGCGGGCGGCCGCGAGCAGCCTGTTAGGGCCAAAAAGCCTCACTCACGGTTTTTAAAGGGGCCGTGCTGGGTTTTTTTTGGGGGGGGGGGGGTTGCTTAACGACTCTCGGGGGCCTTTTTTTCTTTTTTTTCTTTTTTCAGTTCAGTATTTTTTCTGAAACCGTCGGCAACCCTATGTCCCAGGAACCAGGCCCCACCCGTCTCAGTCCCAACAGCCCCATTCTCAGGCTTGCTAGTGGCCAAGGGAGGGGCCCCAGGGAGAGGCAGAGAAGCCAGGGGAGGCCCCGGAGCAGGCAGTGTGGGAGGAGAAGCTGTGGCCTTAGAGAGGAGCTTTCCCAGCCCAGGACACTCCGGGGTCTCTGAGAATCCCCGTTGTCTCCTGCCCCCCCCCAGGCACGGGGCACAGTGTGGGCTGAACCGTGGCGTTCCCTCCCCCCAGGCTGTGGTGGAGACCGTGGACAATCTGCTGCGGCCGGAGGCACTGGAGTCGTGGAAGGACATGAACGCCACGGAGCAGGTGCACACGGCCACCATGCTGCTGGACATCCTGGAGGAGGGCGCCTTCCTGCTGGCCGACAACGTCAAGGAGCCCGCGCGCTTCGTCACCACCCGGCAGAACGTGGGTGAGTGGCGCCCGGACACCTGGGTCCTCCAGGGGCCACTGGGGGAAGGAGGGGGGCAGGATTCTCTTCCTGGCCCAGAAAGGCAGACCCCAGGAATCCCCCCGTGTCCTGCTCCCCCAGAGGCAGAAGGAAAAGCTGCTTCTGGGTCAGGCCTCTCACCCGGATCCTCTAGGGCTTGGGTGGGGAGGGGGCCGGTGAGGCAGAGGCCCCAGTGTCCCCAGCACCAACAGGCAAGTGGGGAAGATGAGGGTGAGCACGGCAAAGGGGAGCCGGGGGGGTGGCTGGGCAGTTGGTGTCGCAGAGCAAACTCCACCCCGGTGCAGGGCAGATGGTGGGTAATGCATGCAGGAAAGCTGCGTGTGTGGGAGATGCGTGGGCATGTGCGGTGCATGGGCAGGGTGGATGCGTGTGTGATGCATGGGCAGAGTGGATGAGTGTGCGGTGCATTGGCAGGGTGGATGCGTGTGCGGTGCATTGGCAGGGTGGATGTGTGTGCGGTGCATGGGCGGGGTGGATGCGTGTGTCATGCATGGGCAGAGTGGATGCGTGTGCGGTGCATTGGCAGGGTGGATGCGTGTGCGGTGCACGGGCAGGATGGATGCGTGTGCGGTGCATTGGCAGGGTGGATGCGTGTGCAGTGCATGGGAGGGGTGGATGCGTGTGCAGTGCATGGGTAGGGTGGATGCGTGTGTCATACATGGGCAGAGTGAATGCGTGTGCGGTGCATGGGCAGAGTGGATGCATGTGTCATGAATGGGTAGGGTGGATGTATGTGCGTTGTATGGGCAGGGTGGATGTATGGGCAGTGTATGGGCAGGATGGATGCGTGTGCGGTGTATTGGCAGGACGGATGCATGTGCAAGGGGTACGTGTGCCCAATGCATAGGCAAGACAGATGTGCATGTGATGAATGTGTGCGATGGGTGCATGAGCCTGAGGGATGCCTGTGCAGGATGGATATGAGTGTGATGCATGTGCAAGGTGGATGCATGTACAATGTGTGTGGGGGACAGAAGTGTGTGTGATGCGTGTGCAGAACAGATGTACATGTGGGACAGTCACATGTGGAGGGTGAATGTGTGCGTGGGATGGATACATGTGTGATGTGCAGGGGATAGATGTGTGTTTGGGACAGCTGTGTGTGTGATGTACGTGTGAGATGGATGTGTCTGTAGGGTGGATGCAAGTGCAGGGTGGATGTGTGTGTGATGCATGTGTGGCACAGATGCACATGAAGGACAAATGTGTGTGCAATGTGTGTGGGACAGATGCATGTGTGATGTGTGTGCAGGCCGGCGGGTCTGCATAGCTGGGGCAGCAGGCGTGTGCGGGACAGATGCGTGTGCGATGCGTGTGCTGGGGGCCAGGCGGCGGAGCTGGGGCACCACGTCTGCCCCCCTCACGGCTCTCCCCCGCAGTGCTGGAGGTGACGGTGCTGAACACGGAGGGGCAGGTGCAGGAGCTGGTCTTCCCGCAGGAGTACGCCAGCGAGAACTCCATCCAGCTCTCGGCCAAAACCATCAAGCAGAACAGCCGCAATGGTGAGCGGGGTCCGGGACCCCGCCCGGGGCCTGGGGGGGATCCCCAGGGAGCAGCACTAACCAGCCGCCTCTGCCCCCAGGGGTGGTCAAGGTCGTCTTCATCCTCTACAACAACCTGGGCTTCTTCCTGTCCACCGAGAACGCCACCGTCAAGCTGAGCGGGGAGGCAGGTGCCCCCAGCCCCGCCCTGGTCGTCAACTCCCAGGTCATCGCCGCCTCCATCAACAAGGAGTCCAGCCGCGTCTTCCTCATGGACCCCGTCATCTTCACCCTCTCCCACCTGGAGGTGCGACACGCCCCAGCCACTGGGGGCGCCGGCCACGGGGGCCCTGCCCTCAAGGTCCTGGCTGCGCCCTGTGCCCAGACACACCCCAGCTCGGCACCAGGGGGCGCTGTGCCGCGGGGGTCCTGCCCCCAGGGGGCGCTGCACTGATGCTCCGAATGAGTCTTCCTCCATCCCCGATGCCTGAGCTCCTGTCACCCCCCTTGTCACTGACCCCCCCCACGCGCTGTCGCCCCCACAGGCTAAGAACCACTTCAACGCCAACTGCTCCTTCTGGAACTACTCGGAGCGCTCCATGATGGGCTACTGGTCGACGCAGGGCTGCCGCCTGGTGGACACCAACAAGACGCACACCACCTGCGCCTGCAGCCACCTCACCAACTTCGCCGTGCTCATGGCGCACCGCGAGATCGTAAGGCCTGGGTGCGGGGCAGGGTGTGCACTGTGCGCCTCCCCCCCCAGCCGGGCTGTGCCCCTCCCCCCACGGCCAGGCTGTGTGCACTGTGCGCCTCCCCCCCACGGCCGGGCTGTGTGCACTGTGCGCCTCCCCCCACGGCCGGGCTGTGTGCACTGTGCGCCTCCCCCCCACGGCCGGGCTGTGTGCACTGTGCGCCTCCCCCCACGGCCGGGCTGTGTGCACTGTGCTCCTCCCCCCACGGCCGGGCTGTGTGCACTGTGCGCCTCCCCCCACGGCCGGGCTGTGTGCACTGTGCGCCTCCCCCCACGGCCGGGCTGTGTGCACTGTGCGCCTCCCCCCCACGGCCGGGCTGTGTGCACTGTGCGCCTCCCCCCACGGCCGGGCTGTGTGCACTGTGCGCCTCCCCCCCATGGCCGGGCTGTGTGCACTGTGCTCCTCCCCCCACGGCCGGGCTGTGTGCACTGTGCGCCTCCCCCCCATGGCCGGGCTGTGTGCACTGTGCGCCTCCCCCCCACGGCCGGGCTGTGTGCACTGTGCGCCTCCCCCCCCGGCCGGGCTGTGTGCACTGTGCGCCTCCCCCCCCGGCCGGGCTGTGTGCACTGTGCGCCTCCCCCCACAGCCGGGCTGTGCCCCTCCCTCTGCGGCCGGGCTGTGCCCCTCCCCCCACAGCCGGGCTGTGTGCACTGTGCGCCTCCCCCCACAGCTGGGCTGTGCCCCTCCCCCTGTGGCCGGGCTGTGCCCCTCCCCCCGCGGCCGGGCTGTGTGCACTGTGCGCCTCCCCCCACAGCCGGACTCTGTGCACTGTGCTCCTCCCCCCCACGGCCGGGCTGTGCCCCTCCCCCAACAGCCGGACTCTGTGCACTGTGCTCCTCCCCCCACAGCCGGGCTGTGCCCCTCCCCCTGTGGCCGGGCTGTGCCCCTCCCCCCGCGGCCGGGCTGTGTGCACTGTGCTCCTCCCCCCACGGCCGGACTGTGCGCCTCCCCCCACGGCCGGGCTGTGCCCCTCCCCCCGCGGCCGGGCTGTGCTCCTCCCCCAACAGCCGGACTGTGTGCACTGTGCTCCTCCCCCCACGGCCGGACTGTGCCCCTCCCCCCACGGCCGGGCTGTGCCCCTCCCCCCGCGGCCGGGCTGTGCTCCTCCCCCTACAGCCGGACTGTGTGCACTGTGCTCCTCCCCCCACAGCCGGACTGTGTGCACTGTGCTCCTCCCCCCACGGCCGGACTGTGCGCCTCCCCCCACGGCCGGGCTGTGCCCCTCCCCCCGCGGCCGGGCTGTGCTCCTCCCCCCACAGCCGGACTGTGTGCACTGTGCGCCTCCCCCTCCCCCAGCCGGGCTGTGTGCACTGTGCGCCTCCCCCCACAGCCGGGCTGTGTGCACTGTGCTCCTCCCCCCCACAGCCGGGCTGTGTGCACTGTGCTCCTCCCCCCCACGGCCGGGCTGTGTGCACTGTGCGCCTCCCCCTCACGGCTGGGCTGTGCCCCTCCCCCAGGGGCCGGGCTGTGCTCCTCCCCCCACAGCCAGGCTGTGTGCATTGTGCACCTCCCCCCCCACGGCCGGGCTGTACGCCTCCCCCACATGGACGGGCTGTGTGCACTGTGCACCTCCCCCACATGGCCGGGCTGTGCTCCTCCCCCCACAGCTGGGCTGTGTGCACTGTGCGCCCCCACTCCACAGCTGGGCTATGCCCCTCCCCCTGCGGCCTGGTTGTGCTCCTCCCTCCGCGGCCAGGCTATGTTCACTGTACCCCCCTCCCTCCCCACGGCTGGTCTGTGCACACTGTGCCTGCCCTGCAGCCCATCTGTGTGAGCTGCCCTTCCCCTCCCACCCCACAGCTGGCCCATGCACTGTCGCCCTCTGCTGGCCGGCTAGAGGATAACAGCCACCTGCTGCATTAGCTCAAGTTGCAGAATGTCCCAGCTGATGACCCCTGCTGTGGTGTGGGGGGGAGGGCAAAGGTTCAAAGAGGAAGGGGGGCGCTGGTGGGGCAGTGGCAGAGGTGGGGGGTGCAGCTGTTCAGGACAGGAGGGGAGGAGGAGCTGCTGGGCACTCTGGTGCTGGGCAGGCGGCCGGCCTGGGGGCACCCGTCCTCACCCCCTTCTCCTCCCGCCCCAGTACCAGGGCCGCATCAACGAGCTGCTGCTGTCGGTCATCACCTGGGTGGGCATCGTCATCTCGCTGGTGTGCCTGGCCATCTGCATCTCCACCTTCTGCTTCCTGCGCGGGCTGCAGACCGACCGCAACACCATCCACAAGAACCTCTGCATCAGCCTCTTCCTCGCCGAGCTCCTCTTCCTCATCGGCATCGACAAGACGCAGTACGAGGTGGGGCCCGTAGGGGGCGCTCTGCGCTAGCCCTCCTGGCTGACTCCAGCGCCCCCGCATGGCCCCGCTGCGCCGTCCCACCCCCTTCGAAACTCCCTGCAGTTCAGTTGTGGTGGAAGATTCACCAGCATGGCCCAGCTTTCATTACTGTGCTGCTGCGAGGCTCTTACACAGCCCCCACTCTCCACCCCAGAGGTAGCTGCATCTCGGCACTGAGCAAGGAATCCCTGTATAAACGGTCCCTGTGCCCCACCCCAGAGACAGCTGCATCTCAGACCTAAAAGAGCGATCCCTGTATCAACAGCCCCCACATGCCGCACCCCAGAAATGGCTGCAGCTCAGCACAGGGTGAGAGATTCCTGTATAAAAAGTCCCTGTGCCCCACCCCAGAGGCGGCTGCATCTCAGCTCTAAGAAAGCGATCCCTGTATCAACAGTGCCCCCATGCCGCACCCCAGAAACGGCTGCATCTCTGCATTGGGTGAGGGATCCCTGTATGTATCGCTAACCCCTTCTCCCTCCTCCCACTCCCCAGATCGCCTGCCCCATCTTCGCGGGGCTGCTGCATTACTTTTTCCTGGCAGCCTTCTCCTGGATGTGCCTGGAGGGCGTCCACCTCTACCTCATGCTGGTGGAGGTTTTCGAGAGCGAGTACTCCCGCAAGAAGTACTATTACCTGGCTGGCTACTGCTTCCCAGCCCTCGTAGTGGGTATCGCCGCAGCCATCGACTACCGCAGCTACGGCACCGACAAGGCGTGAGTGCTGGGGGCGGGGCTAAGGCGCTGATGGAGCATGAGTGCTGGGGGCGGGGCTAAGGCGCTGATGGAGCATGAATGCTGGGGGCGGGGCTAAGGCGCTGATGGAGCATGAGTGCTGGGGGAGGGGCTAAGGCGCTGATGGAGCATGAGTGCTGGGGGCGGGGCTAAGGCGCTGATGGAGCATGAGTGCTGGGGGAGGGGCTAAGGCGCTGATGGAGCATGAGTGCTGGGGGCGGGGCTAAGGCGCTGATGGAGCATGAGTGCTGGGGGCGGGGCTAAGGCGCTGATGGTGAGTGCTGGGGGCGGGGCTAAGGCACTGATTAAAAGACAGGAAACAAAGGGTAGGAATAAATGGTGAGTTTTTCAAGTGGAGAGAGGTAACTAGTGGGGTCCCCCAAAGGTCTGTCCTGAGACCCATCTTGTTCAACTGATTTATAAATGATCTAGAGCAGTGGTCCCCAACCTTTACGGGCTTCCGGGCGCCCGGGGGCGGGGCCACACTCGCGCCGGGCGCCCGGGGGCGGGGCCGCGCGTCCTGGGGCATGCCAGGGCCGGGGCCGCCAGAGCCCCTTGTGCCGTGGGCCCGGGGCTGGCGCCGCCGCCCGAGCTGCGTGCCTGGGGCCGGCACCGGCGCCGCGCGCCCGCATGTGCCCCGGAGCTGGGGCCGCCCGAGCGCCGCGCACCAGCCGCCGGTGAGTGTCGCGCGCCTGGGGCCGGCGCCTCCAGTGCGCCGGGGCGGGGCCAGCCTGGGTTGTTGGCGGGCGCCTACAAATGCCCCGGCGGGCGCCATGGCGCCTGCGGGCACGGCATTGGGGACCACTGATCTAGAGAAAGGGGTAAACAGCGAGGTGGCAAAATTTGCAGATGATACCAAACTGCTCAAGATAAAGATCTCACCAAACGAAGTGATTGGGCAACAAAATGACAAATGAAATGTAATGTTGATAAATGTAAAGCACATTGGAAAAAATAATCCCAACTATACATACAATATGATGGGGACTAATTTGGCTACAACTACTCAGGAGAGAGATCTCGGAGTCATTGTGGGCAGTTCTCTGAAAACATCCACTCAGGGTGCAGCGGCCGTCAAAAAAGCAAACAGAATGTTAGGAATCATTAAAAAAGGGATAGAGAATAAGACAGAAAATATCTTAATGCCTCTGTATAAAACCATGGTATGCCCACATTTTGAATCCTGCGTACAGATGTGGTCGCCCCATTTCAAAAAAGATATATTGGCCTTGGAAAAGGTTCAGAAAAGGGGAATAGAAATGATGAGGGGTTTGGAACGGGTCCCATATGATGAGGGATTAAAAAGACTTGGACTTTTCAGCTTAGAAAAGAGGAGACTAAGAGGGGATATGCTAGAGGTCTATAAAAGCATGACTGGTATGGGAAAAGTGAATAAGGAAAAGTTATTTACTTATTCCCACAATATTAGAACTAGGGGTCACCAAATGAAATTAGCGTTGGCATTTAGCATTGGCATCTACCAGGGATCATCCAGACGGTGCTTGGTCCTGCCGTGAGGGCAGGTGACTGGACTCAATGACCTCTCAAGGTCCCTTCCAGATCTACTGTTCTACTCTATGATTAGTCCGTAGTTTTTGTAGTCCTGGACGGGGCATCCCCCAATACCGAGGCTTGTGAATCGTGCAAGCATCCTCCGCCCACTAGTGACCCACACAGAAGCTGCCTGAGGTGTCTTGGCGAGAAGCACATTAGTGACAAGTGCCGCATTTTTGAGCCTTTGCAGCCCCAGGCTAAAAGAGAAAGAGACATTAGTCTCCGGGCTCTCCTGGAGTCAGCGCTAACCCGGCACCAGAGCAGGGCTCGGACTCAGCCTCGAGCACTGTAGCATGGGTGCGGGACGCCCGCGGGTGTCATCTTCAAGCCAGCACCGTCCCCCCTCGCCGGCTCTGATCAACAAATCGAAGACATAGTGAGGGGCCGGCCGCCGACGTCCCACACGGGAAGGGAGACGTCGGGAGGGTGGCTAAGACCTGCGATGGGCGCTCACCGCCTCCGTCTGGGAGTCAGGCCGCAGTTCCGATAGAGCAGTGCAGCCCTTCCCATTCCAGCCTGGGTACCCCGGGGAGTGATGAAGGCCTGTGGCATGTGGAGGTCCCAGGCCTTGTGGACAGCGCTGGGCACGGATTGACCTTTCCAGTGCAGAAGTGCCAAACCAGGCCATGTCATGATGGGCAAGCATCCGTCGTCTGCCCAAGGGACCATCCCATCAGCACTCCCCCCCCCCCCCGCAAAGCCTTCAGGCCTCCAATGTCGGGAGGCAGGGCTGCAAGCTCCCGTTCCAGCCCTGGAGTCTGGGCGCCAGCGGCAGGGCTCGGGGTGACACTCACTGGAACCTTGGCACAGACCAGCTGAGGCTTGCGCACCCCCGGATGGGCACTGAGAGCCCCATGAGTCTTCGAGACCCAGCACCATTCAGGGGAACAGCATCTCGCAGGTCCTCCAGGTCTCAGAGCTCCAGCCGCGGGACTTGCTGCGGTTCCAGGTTCTGCTCTGAGTCCCGGCGCTGAGTGAGCGATGGGAGGCGTTGATCGCTGGTTTCCCATTGCTGATCCATCCATCTCCAATGGTCCCCGAAGGCCTTGGCAGAGACTTGTGCCGTTCACATAGATCCGGAGCCAGGTCACCAGGCCGTGAGCACGCAGCCTTGGAAGTCAACATTGAGATCTCTGCCTCCAGGACAGATACCAATTCCGACAGCGCTGCCCCCGCCTTTGGCACCTCCCCACCCCATCTGGAAGATGATAATGTGATAGGTAACAGCCAGCGTGGATTTGTAAAGAACAAGTCATGTCAAACCAACCTGCTCATGTTCTGTGGATAAGGGGGAAGCGGTGGACGTGGTATACCTAGAATTTAGTAAGGTGTTTGATACTGTCTCACATGACCTTCATATCAATAAACTATGGAAATACATCCTAGTTGGGGCTACTATAAGGTGGGTGCGTAACTGACTGGAGAACTGTTCTCAGAGTTATTAACAGTTCACAATCCTGCCAGAAGGCATAACAAGTGGGGTTCCGCAGGGATCAGTTCTGGGACCAGTTCAGTGCAATATCTTCATCACTGTTTTAGATAATGGCATAAAGAGTACGCTTAAGAAGTTTGCAGATGATACCAAGCTGGGAGGATGGGGTCACAATTTAAAATGATCTGGACAAACTGGAGAAATGGTCGGAGGTAAATAGGATGATGTTCAATGAGGACAAAGGCAAAGTGCTCCACTTATAAGGCTACGTCTACACAACAGAGCTATTTCGGGATACCTCCAATGTCCCAGAATAGCTATTCCATGTCTTAAGAGCAAGCACATTACATCAAAATATAATGGGCTCCCTATTCTGACATCCCTGTAAACCTCATTGCACGAGGGGTAAGGAATGTTTCGGAATAGCGCCTTATTTCAAAATTTGATGCTGTGTAGACAGCGCCTAATTTAGAAATAAGCTATTTCAAAATAAGATTAAAATAAGCTACACACTTTGTATAGTACCGATTGTGTAGCTTATTTCGAAGTAAGGGTAATGTATAGACACACTCTTAGGGTATGTCTACACTACCCTCCTAGTTTGAACTAGGAGGGTAATGTAGGCATACCGCACTTGCAAATGAAGCCCGGGATTTGAATTTCCCGGGCTTCATTTGCATAAGCGGGGCGCCGCCATTTTTAAAACCCCGCTCGTTCGAACCCCGTGCAGCGCGGCTACACGGGGCACGAACTAGGTAGTTCGAACTAGGCTTCCTAGTTCGAACTACCGTTACTCCTCATTTCACGAGGAGTAACGGTAGTTTGAACTAGGAAGCCTAGTTCGAACTACCTAGTTCGTGCCCCGTGTAGCCGCGCTGCACGGGGTTCGAACGAGCGGGGTTTTAAAAATGGCGGCGCCCCGCTTATGCAAATGAAGCCCGGGAAATTCAAATCCCGGGCTTCATTTGCAAGTGCGGTATGCCTACATTACCCCGCTAGTTCGAACTAGCGGGGTAGTGTAGACTTACCCTTAGGAAGGAACAATCTATTTCACACATACAGAATGGGAAGCAACTGTCTAGGAAGGAGTACGGCAGAAAGGGATCTAGGGGTTACAGTTGACCACAAGCTAAATATGAGTCAACAGGGTGACGCTGTTGCAAAAAAAGCAAACATGATTCTGGGATGCATTAACAGGAGTATTGTGAGCAAGACACGACTCATTCTTCTGCTCTACTCTACACTGACTAGGCCTCAGTTGGAGTATTGTGTCCAGTTCTGGGCACCACATTTCAGGAAAGATTAGGTCCAGAGAAGAACAACAAAAATGTTCAAAGGTCTAGAAGACATGACCTATGAGGGAAGGCTGAAGGAACTGGACTTGTTTAGTTTGGAAAGGAGAAGACTGCGATAGCAATTTTCAAATATCTAAGAGGGTGTTACAAGGAGAAGGGAGAAAAATTGTTCTCTTTAGCCTCCGAGAATAGGACAAGAAGCAATGGGCTGAAATTGCAGCAAGGGAGATTTAGGTTGGACATTAGGAAAAAGTTCCTAACTGTCAGGGTGGAATAAATTGCCTGGGGGGGTTGTGGAATCCCCATCTCTGGAGCTATTTAAGAGCGAGTTAGACAGACACTTGTCAGGGATGATCTAGACGGTGCTTGGTCCTGCCGTGAGGGCAGGGGACTGGCCTCGGTGACCTCTCGAGGTCCCTTCCAGTCCCAGTGTTCTATGATTCTATAGTGGCTGGTGCTTTGGTACAGCTGGAACCCAACCTTCCCAGGCTGCCGGGTCAGTTCTGGGGGCCTGCTATCCCAACCCTCCCCACGGGTGCAAGCTCCTGTGGAGGAAACTGCCCCCCCAGACTCCGGAGGCTCTAGCGAGCCAGCTGCTTGCCCCACAGGAAGAGGGGGCGGAACCGCAGCACTGGCATCGTCCCCGTCATCACCGGACGAGGCCATCGGGAGTCCCCTCACTCCGTGCCACGAGTTGACATGAAGGTGCACCAGGAGCTCTGGAAAATTGTCATCTCCCTGGGACGCTACACAGAGGAGCTCGAGGAGCCGGCGGACGCCCGTCTGATGCGCTGAGCCCTCGGTGCCTGCCAGGGTGGCTTTGCCCTGGCGGGAAGGGGGTTTAGAAAATCACCCAGCCCCTAACTCCTGAGTGATGGAGGCAGGTCAGCCAGAGCGGGAGGCCGGGTAACCGGGGGCGACAGCAAAGAACAAAGACTCCAAGAGCCTGGATTTGTTCGTGCAGAAGATCGATTCATCCTCCAGCCTGCAGCTGAGGCGGCGAATCACCGAGGCCTCCTTGGCCGCTGCCATTTTAATATGGGGCGGACCGGGGCCAGATTGGAGGATTCACTTCTGATGGTTGCAGGCAGGAGCTCGGGCAGCTCCGCAGTGCGCACAATGGCCTGTGCACTGGGCCTCCTGGCTGCCCCTCTCCGGCCTGTCAGCGGAGGCCCAGCAATCTGGGCAGGACCTTCCCTTCGGCGGCCACGCCGTGTGCGGAGTAAATGGACGCAAAAGTGCCTGGACTGGAGGATTCCTGCGCCACCCTGAAGCCTGGGGTCGTGAGTTCCCAGCCCCGCCTGGGAAAGATTCCAGCCGCTACCCCCTGTGGGTCGAGGGAGCCAACCACGTCGGGAGCCGCCCCCCTAGGCCAGGGTACAAGCGCTGACTAAACCAGCTGCCCAGCCCACCAGCTGGTCTCGACCCGCTCCAAACCAGGAGCTAAAGAATCGCTCTGAGGGTTGCGCCTGAAGGGGACAGGACAGACTTTCCCCCAGATCCGGTCTCCCCTGTCTGGAAGCCTCCTCTCCCTTGTCCTCCCAGCTTGGCCCACCATTACGTCGGGCCACTGGGTCTTGAACATGATATCGCAGGGTCGTGCCTTCCGATTCCTTTCCCCCGTATTCCTGTCCTCGTCAGGGCCCCTTCTCATGGGAGGCTCGGGGCTGCTGTGGCTGGTGGTGGTGGAGGACATTCCACCCATGGGCCGGAACAGGTTCTAGTCCAACCTTTCCTAGACCCGACGGCCGGGGGGGGGTCTGCATTGCAGCCTGGACCCGCGAGACCTTAACAGGCACCTACAGAAGCTCAGATTCTTCATGGCCTCCCTAGTCTCCGTTATTCCCTCCCTGGAAGGATGCATATTTCCACAGGCCGATCTTCCCAGGCCACAAATGCGTCCTTCGTTTTACGGTGGGGCCAGCCTGCTGCCCGGCTGACGTGCACCCAGGGTGTTTACCAAGTGCGCGGCGGTGGTAGCGGCCTCCCTCGGGCGCTGAGCTGTCCAGATCTACCCGTACCTCGGCAGCTCCGAAGCACAAGTCCAGTGCGGCGGTGTGATCCCGCCAGCCATGTGCCGCACCCCAGGACTCCTGCTCAACCACAAAAAGTCCACACGAGTTCCTGGCCTTTGGTCAGAATTTGTCAGAGCGGTTCTCGACTCAGCCCAGGCTAGGGCGTTCCTGCCACTGGACAGATCCATGGAGTGGTCTCCTGGCTAAAATAATTGCCCACCCCTGCACTACACTGACTCTCCTGGCCCAGCGGCACAGGGTTTCCCACTGGGTGTCCGAACACGGCATTTCCTGCAACCTTGGGTTACCTGCTGCATCTCCGGAGCCCAGGTCTGGCGCTCTTCCATCGGGGTGCACCTTGCAGGCAGCTCTGCCTCCCACCAGTCAGGCCAGGGCCAGGGTCAGGACATGGCAGTCAGGTTCCTGGGAGGCCTTGAGATACTTTACCCCCAAGTGCAGGCCCCCGTCCTGCACTGGGCCTGGAACCTGGTCCTGTCCAGGCTAACTGTCTCCTGCTCCCTTTCCCACCGGTCCTGGAAGGTCACTTTCCTGGTGGCTGTGGTGTCGGCAAGACGGGGCTCAGAGATAAAGCCCTGAACCTCAGAAGCTTTTTGTAAAGATAAGAATCCGTTGCAGCCCCGTCCAGCCTCCCTGATGCAGGCGCTCCCTTCCAGCCATGTGAACCGGCATGTTCTTGCCAATGCTCTGTCCTGGCTGCACCCAACAGCTGAGGTGTGGTGCCCACACATGCCAGATGTCCAGAGGGCCTTGGCCTTGGAGCGTAGCAGGCCAGGCCGGAAATCAACCCATCTTCCCAGCACTCCAGCGTGAAGCCCTGTTATGAGCTGGCAAAGGTCCCGCCATGGCTGCTTGTCAGAGCCCCTTTGACGGGAGCACAGGCGTCTTCGGCACCCTCCTGGCACACATCTCGATCTAGGACGCATGTCGAGCTGTGACACGGCCCTCTTCGTCCGCACGTTGCTGTCCCAGCAGGCCGGAGACAGCGCTGGGGCTGGCAGGGCCGTGAATCTCCGACCCACCTCCACGGGAGCTGCTTGGAGTCACCCAGTACGGGATGGACATGAGCTCTCCCTGTTCTTGGGTCTGTCCCACACCTGCCCCGCTGCTGGCGTTTCCAGCAAAAGGGAACTGAGGGTGGGAGGAAGACGAGGCCCCTTCTTAGGTGGGGTACCTAAGGCCCAGGGGCTGGATGCCTCTCCTGGCTTGCTGGATCTGGCTCCCGAGGCTCGGGGCCCCCCCCCAGCACTGGGGAGCCCCCACTGGTGCTCTAGTTCTCCCACCAGTCCCCCTTGGAGCTGGAGCACACGTCTGCTAGTCTGTGCTCCCCTAGGCTCTGGTGTGGGAGGGGATGGGGGAGCGTCTTTTTGCTTCTCAGTCGGGGGCCACGTCAGTGAAGGCTTGGGGGGGGTTCTGCTTCTCACTTGTGTGTGGCCCCCGACTGGTTTTTTGGTGGGTCAGCGGCCCCGAGCCAAAAAAAGGTGTCCTTACACCAGGCCATGCAAGCAGCACTCCACAGGGTGCCCGAGCGAGGTCCTCCACAGAAGCCCCCAGCGCCGGTGCCCGCGGCGAGCACACGCACCGAGCAGGGGATGACGCGAGCGGCACATCTCGAAGACGCCAGTTACTGAACAAGCACCTGTCCTTTCTAGGATCTCAGCGCCCAGGGAGAGCAGCAGCAACACCTCTGCTCACGAACCCCAAGTAACACTCCCTTCGTTTAATGCATCGATTCCATCTCAGTGCTAGCGCAGCTCAAAGCCTTCGCTTTTTATCCCTGGAACTGTGAAGGGAGCTTTATTCAGCTTAGTCCTGACGAGCATTGCCAGCATTGTACCTTCCAATTTCCAGCCCAACGCAGCGGGACACGCATCCCAAGCCCAAACTGACCCCGGTGAACATGAAATGCGTCATTCACCATTTTCTAATATCATAAAACATGTGAAAAGCAAGCGTCTAAAGAGATTCAGGGACAGCCATAGACTTGCTCACAGCGATTCTGGTAGATCGGGCGCATCGTCCGGCTTAGCAAGCCCAGGGGAGTGTCACGGATGCAGTTAGTTGCAAATCAACGTGTTTGAAGGGTTTCCGTCCGGCGAGTCTTCACTGTCCTTTAGAAAACGACTGGAAAAGTAAAAACCCGCACAGCCTCAGCTGGCATTGATACGGCAGAAGTGCCAGGGTGTGGGGGAGTTCCACGGTGGTCCTTGTGCCCGTAGCTGTTGAGTGGGCTTCCCTGCAGTTCCTGGAAGGAGTGAGGGAGATTTGGGTGCCCTGCCACATGGGGACCACCAGGCCAGCTTGTCTATAGCTGACCCTCCTCTCCTCCTGCTCCATTCCTACAGCTGCTGGCTCCGAGTGGACAATTACTTCATCTGGAGCTTCATTGGCCCCGTCTCCTTCATCATCGTGGTGAGTCCGGAGGTGCTATGCGGGGAGCGCAGGGGTACCCATCATCCACAGTGTGACAGGCTGCTCCCCCCGGGAAGGGATCAGGCTTGTTATCCCCACGGCCAAGACAGGGATTAAACCCAGGAGTCCTGATTCCCCCCTCCCACCTCTGTAACCACTAGACATCACTCCCCTCCTAGAGCCAGGGTTTGAACCCACGAGTCCCAGCCTCTCCTGCCAGTTCTGGCCACTGGCTGCTCCTGCAGCAGGGGGCGCTGTCCCCTAAGTCTGACCCCAGCCCCCCAGCTCAGAGCCCTTAGTCCCATTGCCCTGGGTCTGGGCTGTGTCTGGCTTGAGCCCCTCCCCCCAGCCCCGATGGGGAATAAGTGGCCTGCGATGTATCCCGGCTCATGGAAATGGTCTCAGACCGACAGCACAAGAAACCCTCCTGCACCCTCCCAATGCGAGGGGAGGGGCAGAGACAGCCCCTCCCAATGCGAGGCATGGGGGAATTGCACGCGTAGGGGGCAGGAAGCCTCGTACCAGCAGGGGGGAATGTGGGAGGGGGCGGAGGGGCGAGTGGACTGCAGAGCTGGGGTCTCACAGTTCCCCCGCCCCCAGGTCAACCTGCTCTTCCTCATGATCACGCTGCACAAGATGAGCCGCAGCACGGCCGTGCTCAAGCCCGACTCCAGCCGCCTGGACAACATCAAGTGAGTGAGGCCGGCCAGTGGGCGCCGGGCCCATGGGAGGCACCAGGGGCACACTGCCCTGGCCACAGCCCCAGGGTGCCATCTCAGCACTGGGGGAGGAACCCTGTGTAAACAGCCCCCGTGCCCCACCCCAGAGGTGGCTGCATCTCAGCGCCGGGTGAAGTGTGTGGAAGATGTCCTGGGTCACCCTCTGTGTCTCTCCCATGCAGGTCCTGGGCCCTGGGCGCCGTTGCTCTCCTCTTCCTTTTGGGACTCACCTGGGCCTTCGGCCTCCTCTTCATCAACAAGGAGTCCATCGTCATGGCCTATCTCTTCACCACCTTCAACGCCTTCCAGGGCATGTTCATCTTTGTCTTCCACTGTGCCCTGCAGAAGAAGGTCAGGCACAGCCCTCGGAGCTGGGGGGCAGGGCAGGTGTAGCTGGGGGCTGTGGGCTGGGAGTGAGGGGCACTGGCAGAGCTGGGGGGCAGGGCAGGTGTAGCTGGGGGCTGTGGGTTGGGAGTCGGGGGCACTGGCAGAGCTGGGGGGCAGGGCAGGTGTAGCTGGGGGCTGTGGGTTGGGAGTCGGGGGCACTGGCAGAGCTGGGGGGCAGGGCAGGTGTAGCTGGGGGCTGTGGGTTGGGAGTGAGGGGCACTGGCAGAGCTGGGGGGCAGGGCAGGTGTAGCTGGGGGCTGTGGGTTGGGAGTTGGGAGCACTGGCAGAGCTGGGGGGCAGGGCAGGTGTAGCTGGGGGCTGTGGGTTGGGGGGACACTGGCAGCTGGGGGGGCAGGACGGATGTTGCAGGGGGCTGTGGGTTGGGAGGACACTGGCAGCTGGGGGGGCAGGACGGATGTTGCAGGGGGCTGTGGGTTGGGGGGCACTGGCAGCTGGGGGGGCAGGACGGATGTTGCAGGGGGCTGTGGGTTGGGGGGCACTGGCAGCTGGGGGGGCAGGACGGATGTTGCAGGGGGCTGTGGGTTGGGGGGCACTGGCAGCTGTGGGGGCAGGACGGATGTTGCAGGGGGCTGTGGGTTGGGGGGACACTGGCAGCTGGGGGGGCAGGACGGATGTTGCAGGGGGCTGTGGGTTGGGGGGACACTGGCAGCTGGGGGGGCAGGACGGATGTTGCAGGGGGCCGTGGGTTGGGGGGACACTGGCAGCTGGGGGGGCAGGACGGATGTTGCAGGGGGCTGTGGGTTGGGGGGCACTGGCAGAGCTGGGGGGAGCCCCAGGCTGAGGTAGCAGAGGGTCTCCCGGCTCAGTGCACTAACCCAGGTCATGCCCCCAGGTGCACAGGGAGTTCAGTAAATGCCTACGTCACGCGTCCTGCTGCCTGCGCAGCCCCCCGGGGGCCACACTCGGCTCCCTCAAGACTTCAGCCATTCGGAGCAACAACCGCTACTACACGGGCACGCAGGTGTGCAGGGGCGGCTGAGCCCAGGGGACAGAGCCCTCCCTGGGCACGGGTGGGGGGACAGAGCCCTCCCTGGGCACGGGTGGGGGGACAGAGCCCTCCCTGGGCACGGGTGGGGGAACAGAGCCCTCCCTGGATACGGGTGGGGGGACAGAGCCCTCCCTGGATACGGGTGGGGGGACAGAGCCCTCCCTGGATACGGGTGGGGGAACAGAGCCCTCCCTGGATACGGGTGGGGGAACAGAGCCCTCCCTGGGCACGGGTGGGGGGACAGAGCCCTCCCTGGATACGGGTGGGGGGACAGAGCCCTCCCTGGGCACGGGTGGGGGGACAGAGCCCTCCCTGGATACGGGTGGGGGGACAGAGCCCTCCCTGGGCACGGGTGGGGGGACAGAGCCCTCCCTGGATACGGGTGGGGGGACAGAGCCCTCCCTGGGCACGGGTGGGGGGACAGAGCCCTCCGTGGGCACGGGTGGGAGGACAGAGGCCTCCCTGGGCACGGGTGGGAGGACAGAGCCCTCCCTGGGCATAGGGTGGGAGGACAGAGGCCTCCCTGGGGCAGGGGGCGAAGTGGGGGTTGGGGGGAAAGGTGCCACATTCTCTTTGAGACAGCCAGGATGTCAGTGTCTCAGCCCCTCCCCTCTGTCCCCCCTCCACCACACGTGTGTCTCTCACAGAGTCGGATCCGCAGAATGTGGAATGACACCGTCCGGAAACAGACTGAGTCAAGTTTCATGGCAGGGGACATCAACAGCACCCCCACCCTGAACCGAGGTGAGACCCCCCCACCCAGCACCCCCACCCTGAACCAAGGTGAGACCCCCCCACCCAGCACCCCCACCCTGAACCGAGGTGACCCTCCCCACCCAGCACCCCCACCCTGAACCAAGGTGAGACCCCCCCACCCAGCACCCCCACCCTGAACCGAGGTGAGACCCCCCCACCCAGCACCCCCACCCTGAACCAAGGTGAGACCCCCCCACCCAGCACCCCCACCCTGAACCGAGGTGACCCTCCCCACCCAGCACCCCCACCCTGAACCGAGGTGAGACCCCCCCCACCCAGCACCCCCACCCTGAACCGAGGTGAGACCCCCCCACCCAGTACCTCTCTGAACCGAGGTGACCCCCCCACCCTGAACCGAGGTGAGAGCCCCCCGAACTCCCCAGCACCCCCACCCTACTCCTTTCAGCCTCTGGACTCCCTCTCTTGCTGGCATGGGATCCCAGCGCAGCACAGCCGGCCCTGCCCAGCTTGGCGTGCGTGCTGGTGGGGGAGATACACTCCCCATTATCCCTCAGGGTGGGGGGACACGGGGTGCCCTGCAGAGGTGCTGACACACCCACCTCTGCTGCTTCTGCAGGGACCATGGGGAACCACCTGCTGACCAACCCGGTGCTGCAGACACGAGGTGGCACCAGCCCCTACAACACCCTCATTGCCGAGTCCGTGGGCTTCAACCCCTCCTCGCCCCCCGTCTTCAACTCCCCAGGTAAGACCTCCCCATCACTCCTCGTCCTCCCCCAGGGTGAGAGCACACCCCACTGTCCCTAACGGCCCCCAGTCTGGGGACACCGCTGGAGGGAACCCATCCTCTGGGATTCCATTTTCCTTCCTGAGGGATGTCCAGTATTTTGGGGGAGCCCTGTAGGGGGTGTGGTGGGGTCCCCTTAAATCTTCTGCCAAAGAAGGGGGTTCTTGAGTCTTGCATCTTTTCAGTAGGGGGCGCTGTAGGGAGCGGGATGGTTACGCTGGCTGTGGGGTGAGCTCCAGGCTGCTCCAGCCCGAGCGTCTCCCAGCAGGGGGCGCTGTGGGGAGCGGGATGGTTGCACTGGCTGTGGGGTGAGCTCCAGGCAGCTCCAGCCCTAGCGTCTCCCAGCAGAGGGTGCTGTGGAGAGTGAGATAAGAGCACTGGCTGTGGGGTGCGCCCCAGGCCACTCCAGCCCCAGCGTCTCCCAGGAGGGGGCGCTGTAGGGATCGGGATAGGATAACTGGCTGTGGGGTGAGCTCCAGGCAGCTCCAGCCCCAGCATATCCCAGCAGGGGGCGCTGTGGGGAGCAGGATGGTTATGCTGGCTGTGGGGTGAGCTCCAGGCTGCTCCAGCCCCAGCGTCTCCCAGGAGGGGGCGCTGTAGGGATTGGGATAGGAGGACTGGCTGTGGGGTGAGCTCCAGGCTGCTCCAGCCCCAGAGCCTCCCAGCAGGAGGCGTCGTAGGGAAGCACAGAGAAGTCCATGGGGAGAGGGTCAGAGTTCACTTTGGGGGTGCTGCCCCCTGCCTGCCCTATAACCTTCTCTCTCTTGTCTCCCCCTCTCCACGTGCTGGCGCCACCTTCAGGGAGCTTCCGAGAGTCCAGTACGTCCCTCCTTTCCAGTTCCATTTCGCAGTAATGTTTCCTTCATTGCTAGTTTGACTGGCAGGCTGGGGGTGGGGTGCAGCCAGGACACGATGGTGCCGGCAGCCAGGAGCTGGCATGGAGACTGGCCTGTCCAGCAGGGGGCACTGTCGGGAGCAGGGCGGGGCGCTGGCTGTGGAGGGAGCTCCCAGCTACTCCAGTCCCTGCCTCTCCCAGCAGGGGGCGCTGTGGCCAGTTCTAGACTGGAGAGCAACTCTTGCATTCACTGCCTTGGGCAACAGAGGGTGATAGAAGCTGAGCAATTGTCACTGGGACCGTGTCTTAGTGGCCTGTGGGACAGCATCTGTATTGCCCTCCTGCTGCGCTCAATTGCACCCATGTGCCCCTTAGTCCAATATCACCCTCCTGATGAGCCAGAGGGACCCTGGTCCCTATAGTCCCATACTGCTCTCCTGCTGCTCCATTTAGTCCTCTGGTCCCTGTAATCCTGTATTGTCCTCTTGTGGAGCCATATGGACCCCTGGTCCCTGTAGTCCCATATCGCCCTTCTGCGGAGCCACACAGACCTCTGGTCGCTATAGTCCTTATCACCCTCCTGCTGGCGCCCTCCTCCTGTAATGCCCATCTGCTGAGCCAGATCAGACCCCATGGTTTCATATCACCCTCCTGCTGGGCCATTTTGGTCTGTACAGTCCCGTATCTGACCAGCTGTCAGAACCTGATGTTTCAGAGCAAGGCGCCCTGTCCCCCATGATGCTCTAGGAGCAGGGAGGGGGGCTCCCCAGCTCGGGAGGTGCCCCCCCCAGATCCCACCGTTTTGAGGCTGGAGCAGGGGGCGAGAGGGGCGTTCTCTCAGATGCTCACTGGGCTGGTTACAGCTGGAGAGTGGCCGTTATGTGGGTTGCACAGAGGCCCGCTGCTTCCCAGGAGGTGGGGCTAATGAGGGCAGCCAGAGTGAGCAGCTGGTGGAACCCCCTAAGTGACATATCAGTGATTGGCAGTTGCCCAAACCCCACCTCCTTCCTCCCCCACTAACTCCGCCTCTCTCTCTCCCCCACCCACCCCGGCAGAGCACCCCCTGAACAACAGCCGGGACGCCTGCGGCATGGACACCCTGCCCCTCAACGGCAACTTCAACAACAGCTACTCCCTCCGCAGTGGTGACTTCCCGGCCGAGGGCGCCAAGATGGCCGACTGCCGGCGCAACCTCAGCGACGCGGCCGCCTTCGAGAAGATGATCATCTCGGAGCTGGTGCACAACAACCTGCGTGGGGGCACCGTGGCCGGCGGCACGGTCAAGGGGGCCCACGTGGGGCCGGTGCCCCCTGCGGTGGGGCTGGGCCCGGCCGAGACCAGCAACCCCTCGGGGCCGCCCGCCCCCTCCGGTGGCAGCGGGGGCGGGGAGGAGGAGGCAGCGGCGCCCGAGGCCCCGGCCCTGAGCCACGAGGAGAACCTGGAGATCGAACTCATGTACAAGGCCCTGGAGGAGCCGCTGCTGCTGCAACGGGCTCAGTCCATCCTCTACCAGAGCGACCTCGAGGAGTCGGAGAGCTGCACGGCCGATCTGACCGAGGGCGGAGACGGCCAGGCCCCTTCCCCCAACAGGGACTCCTTGTACACCAGTATGACCAACCTGAGAGACTCCCCTTACCCGGACAGCAGCCCCGAGGCGGTTGGGGAAATCCTCCCTCACGCCCAAGCCATCAATGAAATCTACTACACCAACCGGCCCGCCTTGGTGCCCCGCAGCCAGCTCCAAGCCTACTACCAGGTCCGGAGACCTAGCACTGACGGCTACTTGGTTCAAGCCGGCTTAGAGGGCCCAGTGCCAGAGGGAGACGGTCAAATGCAGCTGGTCACCAGCCTCTGAAGGCTAGGAGCGGACTGAGGAGCCGCCCCGAGCTGCCGCCTCTCCCCCCACCTCATCCCACCTTCGCCAAAAGGAGCCCCTCCCCTCGGGCCATGGCCTGGAGTTTTTAATTTTTGCCCTGGGATGCTGAGAGAGAGAAGGGTGGGGAGCTGGAGAAGGACACAGGACGGGAAAGAGGAGATGTGCCGGAAAGAGCCGGTGTTAATCCCCTCCGGGAAGCGTGGCCGTGTCGGTTCTCTTCCTCCTGCCCACCTGGTGGAGACGGGAGGAGGAAAATGGGGCGTTCCTGCTTTTGTTTTGGAAGTAAAGAGGGAGGAGGGGTGGGAAGGAAGGAATGAAAAACACACTGGCCGGACGACAGGATCTCGCTTTTTTTAGCGTTTTAAGGTCATGCCTCTTCAGTTTGGGTTTGGTTTTTTTATGTTTGTTTTGTGGGGACAAAAGATCACAAAGAAGCAGAGCAGGGAAACCAACTTTCTTTGGAACGTGTGTTAAAAACAGATCAGAACCGTGGAGAAAGGGCCGACTGGGCCTGTCTCAGAGGCCGAGAACGCCCCCAGATACACACACCGGCACCCACGTCTAGGCCATCCCAGCTCCCCCACGTGCACCTTGGCAATGGCAAACAGGGATCCGATTGGTCAGGAGAGAGAAGGGCAGGTGGAGCATCTTCTAATGGCCTCCACTTTCTTCTATACGAACTTTGCCAAAAAAAATATATATGTATAGATATATAGAGAGCTATAAAGAGAGAGCTATATCTAGAGAGAGAGGTGGGGGTGGGGTTTTTTTGGGTCTGGATAGAGATTATGTTGAATCCGGTGCTGACCTTCCAGTATTTGTCAGCCAGGGGGAAACTGAGGCATGGTGGGGAAGGGACTCTTAAAGTCATTCATCGACAGGGATTTGAGTTCCGTTCTTTTTTATGCCAAACCATCAGCAAAGTCTGCAGGAGACATGGGGAGAGGCACTTTTTTTTTTCTTTCAAAAGCCTTCTCAGCCTCAGAGGAGGAGGAAGTGGCATTGAGGTGGCCGTCCTTGCTTTGGGTTTTTGTTTTCCTTTGCTGGGGGCCTTCCCCCGTCTTCCCGGCGCAGAAATCAAACAAAGCCCTGCTCTGGGAGCTGGTGGAGGAAGCCGGGAGCAGAGGGGGTGTTTCCCGGGCTGTCGGTGTAATTGTTGAATCCACGGTCCCCACTTTCTGCTGCCACTTCTGTCAAGATGCACGTACCATTTTCCTACGGCTCGGAGGGAAGTTTGGAAACTCCTGCAGCTCTTCCCCGTCTGTGGTTTCCTGCTCTGCTTTTATTTCCTCCTCTGAAGACATGCAGAAGTCAGGTGCCTCATCGGAGCAGCTGTCTGAACCCATTTGGGTCAAGATGCGAGGGGGGGAGAATTTGGGGGGACTCTTTGACACTTGAACCGTTTCCCCCCAAAAATAAGCTGGATCATCTTTGAGCAAAAGAACAACAGAAACCCAAATGGCACTTTTTTTTGTCTTTCTTTCAAAGGACAAAACAACAAAAAACAAAAATTTCTCCCTTTTCAAGCACAACTCTGAATTCTCTCACCCTCTTCTTCCCGAGAGAGACCATGGGAGCCAATATCACATGAAGACATCATTTCGCTGGGGGGGTGGGGCTTAGGGTGGGCTGGTTAATTCGAGGGAGGCGGGCAGGGATAGAGATTGAAATGCTGTAAATATGAAATTTCAAGCAAACAAAAAAGGGGAATTGAATAATCCCTTGAAAAATGAAATGGGGATTTAAAACAAAATACAACCAATCAACCACAGTCCCAGGGAACAGCTTGTGTCCTGGATTTAAAATATATATCTATATCTCTGTAGACATATAGATATATACTGAGCTCTGCTCCAGCCCCATTGACTGTTCGGGGGGCAGGTGAAGGGAACAAGGAGACCCCCTCCACTTTTGATGAAGACAAGGGAAGGGATCACAAAAACTAAGAGCAGATTTTTACAATCAAAACAAAAAAAGAAAAAAATAACTTTTTGGCACAATTTTTATGTAATATATACATATAATGCGTCATTTCTGTGACTTTCTCAACATTCCCTTTTCCTGCTGGATAGGGTACTTTTTTCATACATCTTGACATGAATCGGTCATTTTCTCACTCACTGCCACTGTGGAATTGTGGGTAAAAAATTACTGTAAGACCCAAAGATGCTGTAACTGTAGGTTAGGAAAATTGTTTGAGGTTTATTTTGCTTTTTTCTGTCTGGGGCTGTTGGGTGTCAGGGGTTTTTAAGTCGATGGTTATTTCCTTGCATCCCTCTTGGCTGGAAGGCATTTGACGGGGTTGAGTTGGAGGGGCAGGTGGGCATGTGGTTTGGATTCATGGAGCAGAGAAGGGTTTTGCTTTCTGGTTCCTTTTCTCCCGGCCTAGGTGTGAGAGATCATGGACGCTTTAGGAGTGTCCTGGGCTTCATCAGCTTGGATTTAGAAACTTAGAAATTAGATTGAAGCGTGGAGACATCAGGGGCAGGATCCCTTGCTGGCACGGTTAGATGTTCCTCCATTGGTGTCCATGTAGCTGTGCTTACTGATACCCTGCTGGGCACGTAGCTAAGGAGCTTGGGGCAATGAGGAAATTCAAGCTTCTACTCATAGTGACCAGTAACTGCCTGCATTGCACAGTAGGGAGGAGGTGAAAAGTGGGTGATTTTACAGTGTTGCCCTGGCCAGACACTAGGCCAGCACAGGGCTGGATAGGCCCTGAAAGACTCTTTCCATCTCTAGTCTTCAGTGGGGGTAGATGGACCGTCCAGCAATGTCATTGCCCTTCCCCCATGCAGAGCACCCACCCCTTGACCCCCAGAGCCATTGCTGAGATCTGAGTGCCCGTGACATTCAGGGGGTTCGGGAAACTGGGACACCAGGGGCTGCTTCAGTGGCTCCACTGGAGCTGTAGGCCAAGTCACGAACCCCTCCCCCCTCCCCCAAATACTGCAACTTGCCCTAGAGTCCATGGAGCTGCCTGAGATATTTGAGTGTTTTATTCAGCAACCGATTACTGAGCCGGCTCATGCCCCAGCCCCCGCTGCTTCCTTTTGTTCCATGCCCAGCCGGAGCCCTGGGCTCAGCAGAGCGGGAGCCGAGGGGCTGGAATAGGGGCACTTCTGCACAGTGCCTCTGCACTCCTGGGACGACACCACACAGCTTCTCCTGCCCACCTGGGCCTTGGCCTGAGGCCAGCTCCGGCTTCCATTGCACTGAGAAGAGTTATCCCCCAATGGGAACTGCCCCATCAATTTCTCCCCCCTCCCCGTCCCCTGCAGCTGGGAGCCGGCCTGGACTCTAGTTCCAACCCCAGGCCTATGCTACCTCCCCTGTACAGCTCCGGGACATTCCTGCCTTCCCCTGGGATCACGCATCTGCCCTTCCCTCTCACGCGTGCAGTGAGGCCAGGAGCTGGGCCGGGCTCAGCCCTGGTGGCCGGTGGGTTTTCCAGGTGCCAGGGGCTGTTGAAGCAGCAGGTTGTTTTCCCGGGGGCATCGGCTGGCGGCCGTGTCGCTGCTGAGCTTGGCTCCGTGGGATGCTGCTCTCTTGGGTTCAGTGGCTGGATCCGTTCGGGGGGAGGGGTGAACTCTGCACTGCCGGTTTGGGGGGTTGGAAATTCCTCGGCTTAAACCCCCGCCCCACAACCAGGCAAACCGAACAGCCTTATTCCCTCCCGGCTGCACCTCCCGGTTCCTCCTCCAAGGAGCAGCCCTCGGCAAGCCTCGCCCGCCCCAAAACCAAAGACAGACCCATCGGAGCGAGGGCCTGGCGGGCCCGGGAGCTGCCAATGGGCCTCGGGTTGGCAGGTTATCGCGAGGGTGAGAGGAGCACAGCCCAGTGCTGGGTGCCTTGGAACTGAGCTCCCTTAGCAGTGGCTGAATTACTGCATGACCCCAGCTTTGATCGCCCCAGTGCACACTGCTGCCCTCCAGGAGGGGCACACGCCGGGCTAGCGGCCAGGGGCTCAGAGCTGCTCTGGCCAAAGGGCTTCCCTGCCACAGAGCTGAAAGCTATTTGTGGGCAGGAGCCCAGACAGGGCAGTGATGGGCCCCTAACGTGCCCTCTCCAGAGAGCCCAGGCCCAGAGTCACTGTTCTCTGTCTCCATGCAGGATGTTCCAAGGGGTGCAGTCATGTGTTGGTGCAGGGGGAAGGTCCCAGGACTGGGGAATCACAGAGGGTGCAGTCGTGTGTCCATGCGAGGGGACAAGACTGGGGTATCGAAGGGGGTGCAGTCGTGTGTCCGTGCGAGGGGACAGGACTGGGGAATCACAGAGGGTGCAGTCGTGTGTCCATGCGAGGGGACAGGACTGGGGAATCACAGAGGGTGCAGTCGTGTGTCCATGCGAGGGGACAGGACTGGAGTATCGAAGGGGGTGCAGTCGTGTGTCCGTGCGAGGGGACAGGACTGGAGTAACGAAGGGGGTGCAGTCGTGTGTCCGTGCGAGGGGACAGGACTGGGGAATCACAGAGGGTGCAGTCGTGTGTCCATGCGAGGGGACAGGACTGGAGTATCGAAGGGGGTGCAGTCGTGTGTCCGTGCGAGGGGACAGGACTGGGGAATCGTAGGGGGTGCAGTCGTGTGTCCATGCAAGGGGACAGGACTGGGGTATCGAAGGGGGTGCAGTCGTGTGTCCGTGCGAGGGGACAAGACAAGACTGGTTATTGCAAGGGATGACGTTGTGTGTCTATGGCAGGGAGGGGGTGTCTGAGGGCTGGTGTGTTGCAGGGGTCACAGTTGAGTGTTGGTACAGGGAGGCCCAGGGCTGGGGTGCTGCAGGGGGCTTGTGTCAGTGCGGGGAAGGAGGTTCCCAGGGTTGGTGTGTCGCGGGGGTTCAGTCCTGTCTCCGCGAGAAGGCTCCCAGCGGCTGGGTATCACTGGGGAATAGTCCTGTCTCCGTGCGGGGAGGGGTAGGATGCCAGGGGTGCCGTTGTATTTTCTGTGAGGATGACTAACATGCCTTCCTATCCAGCCCTGGAAGCAACTCAGTACCTCCCCTCCCCCCTTCTTTAGGTTTTTCTGATGCCTGGGGGACCCTTGGCTGCTCGTGGGGGGTGGCCCCAGCTCCCCATCCCTGGGTGGGGCTGTACCTGGGGGCCTCTTTCAGTAGGGCTCCTGCAATTCCCCAGCTCAGTGCATGTCACCACATCGCCCCCTAGTGGCGGGCAGGGACTTTAACAGCTCCCTGCTGACCCTCAGTGGCATTTATCCGCCATGGGGCCTGGGGGAGCAGGCGCTCTGGGGTGACGTCTCTGGCCGAAGTCCCAGTGATGCCAGCAGCATGGGCTGGGCTGGGGCCCATTATCTGCCCCCCTCCACACACACACACACTGAGGAGCCAGCTCTGAAGGGGGCCGGGAGGGGGGTGGGGGGTCTATGGCCAGGGACAGGCCTTGCCTGGGCTCTGGTGGTTTGAATCTTGCTGTCTCTCTTTGCACACGGCTCTTCTCCTTTGTGTGGGGGGGGGGGCATTTAGCCCTTCCCAGGGAGATGGGGGCAGCGTACGAGAGGTGGATCTTTGGGGGTGACCTCCCTTCAGCAGCCTCCTCACCTCTCCCCGTAGGCCCCACACCCGCCAGCCTTAGAATTCATGGGTGGTAGCTCCTGCCGGACACTCACTGTGCGGGGGAATCTCTCGGCCCAGTTCAAGGGGTGTCCGCGGCCTTTTGAGCTCCCTCTCCTGCTGGTCCCAGGCGCGGGGAGCTCTCCCCCCCCCAAAACTTGGGGATTCAGCAAACTCCCAGCTCCAGCCCCCTTAATGCAGGGGCAGGATCCCTCCCTCCTCTCCTCTCCGTCCATCCTGTCCCCTCCACCCGTGCTCCAAACCCCCTCCCCAGCCCTCTGCTGCAGTTGAACCCAGAGAGCCACAGAACCACCCCAGGCTCATGTAGCACATTTTGGGCAGAGAAGCGGGGGGGAGGGGGCTCTGCAGACCTCCCCAGCACCGAATGAGCTTCCCAGAGCCATCCCCTCAAATACCTCTATTTATTTGGAAGGCAGAGCTTCAAACTCTCCAATCAGCTTCCAGCTCCACCCACCAATGAGAAGTCTGGGGCTCCTCCTTCCGGTGAAAGATCTCCTCTGTGATTGGCTAACTGCTAGCCAATGGCTAAGAAGATGTGCTTATTTGGTGATTCAGTTTCCCATGGGGTCATGGGCCAAGCTGGGATGGGGCAGCTGGAGCCCCACAGAATCCACAGCCCCACCAGCCATAGCACGGATTAGAACCCACCACCTGCTGAGCCCAAAGCCACCTGTGCAAATTCTACATCCCCAGTAGGGGGCAGTGGTGCAGGCACCACTGCATTGCAGCAGGGTTGAGAGAGATGCCATTGCCTCTGGGCAAGGCTTCTCCAAACCTCCCCCCACCAGGAGATGGCATGCAGGAGTGGGAGGGGTATTTAGTTGCACCACATGGCCAGGCACCCATGGGGGCCAATCTGGGGCCCTTCTGGTACCCCCGCCCCACCTTGAACTGAGGGTACAGCGCTCCCAGCTGGGAGCTAGTAAAAGGTTGCCCTCATGAGCACATGATCCCTGTGCCAAGTTCAGTGGGTTTAGCTCCCCCCTTTCCCGTCACACCCCTCTTTGGCCCAACCCCCATCATGTTACCCCTTCTCATGGGCTGCGGTTAGCTGGAGAGGAAGCGGCATCCCCGCTAGCTGCCCAGTAGGTGCCTGCAGCATAGCGCTGCTAGCTTGGCAACTGCCGGTATGTCTACACTACAGAGTTTTGTCGGAAAAACCTGAGTTACGTTCACACTGCAAGCACATTCTTCCAAAAGTAAATCGAAAGAACAGAGGGGTTTTTCCGGCGTTGGTAATCCTCTTCCTACGAGGAAGAAGCCTTTTTCCGAAAGAGCTCTTTCAGAAACAGCTGTGTGTGGATGGGGAAGAGGGAGTTCTTTCAGAAGAAGAGGAAGAGGAAAAAGCACAGGTGCCCTGGTGGCCACTCCGTCCATAGTCATCATAGCTTACATGCGAGAAAGCGTCCATTGAGTGTGGACACGATCTTTTGAAAAGATTGCTTTTTTTTTGTGCTTTCTCTCTTTTGGAAGAAGTTTTTTCTGAAGCTCTCTTCTGCAAAAAGGTTCTTCCGAAAGAAGCCTGCAGTCTAGACATAGCCTGGGTCTTGGGATTGGCCGTCCATGGCAGCCACAGAGGGGGAGGGACCTGTCCAGCGGATAGGGTGCCTGCAGCACCACTTGGTGGTGAGTAGGGCCACGCAAATACCAAATAATGAGCATCAAATCTACGGCAGCCCAACTGAGATCGGGGCCCCCGTTGTGCCAGGCACCACGCAAACCTTCAACAGGACCCACACACACACCTCAAGGACCTGACTCGCTAAACAGCCAAGCAGCGGGGAAGGGAAACTGAGGCACAGAGCAGGGTGGTGACTTGCCCAAGGTGACCCAGTAGGGCAAAGCTGGCAAGAGCACCTAGCCCAGTGCCTCCTCCAATTGCCCAGCCCCGGTTCCCATTGCCACCCTGCCTGGAGCCACAGCGCTTCCTGGCTGGCTGGAAACACCAGACGAGTCCCTGTGCCTTTAGACGTGACCTCGCCCCGCCCCCCGCGTCACCCCAAAACATGGGCCAGTGAGATCCTCAGGGCTGCACACTAAGGGCAAGTACTTCCCCTGGGGAACTCGGTTTCCTTGGTGCGCTAGGGCCTGTGCCGAATGCCTGTCTGCGCTTTCTCGTTCCTTCTTCCCTTTGTTTCTTCCCTGCTCTCTTCGTCTCTCCCTTGGAATTCCGTTGCTCCGTCCTTCCTCTATTCAATATGCCAAACCAATTTTGGGTCGAGTGCATTAAACAGAACAAAAGACAACAAAAGAATTATAACAATAATGATGATGCAGATCATTTAAAAAAAAAAAGAACAAAAAAATACAAAAAAATGGCAACTATTGTTGAGTTACAATCGCGAAATTCAAACAATAAAGGAAACGAGTTCTTGGAACCAAGGGGCTGAGAGCCGGGTGGTTTTGTTCCCGTGGGCGCGGTGGGTGGGCCGGGGAGGGGGGTTGAACGGTGCTGGGGGCAGGGCAAGGAATGCCTGAGGGTGTGGATGGTGCTGGGCAGTGGAGGGGGGAAGGCCGGGGGGGATAGTTGAGGGGGGTAGGGTGATTCCAGGGGGCTATGGGGTGTGTGATTGGCTATTGAGGTCTATTCCTCCCCTACCCCTTTGTTCGTTAGCCCCTTCTGGGTCAGCCCATCATTTGGGGAACCCCCCAGTGGTGGCCCCAGGAAGCTCCCAAGCCAGAGAGCAGCTCAGGATGGCTCATGGCCCACCATCCCCAAGACAGAATCTGCCTTTATGGCCACCACTGGGGAGAGCTGGCTATTGCCCCCACCATGGGGCGCTGTGCACCAACACCCCTCAGTCTCCTCCAGCCTATCTGGGGGGGGAGGGGTGGCTCCAGGCACAGGCGGGCCCCAAATGTGGCCCTGAGGGGTCAGCGCCTGGCGTCACCTCAGCCTGGTTCCGGTTGCCAGAGGCCCTTTGGGAGCTGGCAGCCCCTCAGGACCCCCCCCCCCCCCGGCGAATTCCTGGCACCCCTTCTCCAAGACCCAGGCAGACCCGGTGCCCTCTACGCAGACCATGGGGCTGCTGAGAGTCACAAGCCACAAACTCCTTTCCCACCAGTGTGATGCCCCGGCCCTCCCCCAGCCCTGGGGCTGTATCAGAACCAGCGCCCCCTAGAGGGGCAGGGCCTTGTGTCCCATCCCCAGCCCTGAGCCGGGCTGAGATTAGATGGGGGCGGGGGAGGCTGGGGGTCAGGACTCCTGGGTTCTATCTCCTGCTCCCTGGCCCCAGGGTCAGGTCTGGCTGGGAACCGGAGACTCCCAAGGAACTGGAGGCCGGGAGGAGGAGGCTGGGTGGGAAAGGCCGTTATCAGCTTCAGTGTCCTCATCCGCCTTCCTCCTGCCTGCCAGGAGATGGCAGCAAACCTGGGTGAGCCCGCCTGAGGGAGGATGGCTGGACCAGACACCCCCACCCTGGGCATTGCTCCGGTCTCAGCTGGCAGGAGCCAGGAGATATCGGGTGGGGAACTGCCTGGCCTGGCAGGATGAGTGGGGAGAGGATGGCAGGTCTGTGTCCATCTGTCCTGCCTCCTAGATCCCAGACATGGGCCGAGCTGAGGTGCCCCCCGGGTCTTGGGGGGCATGTGGAATTGGGGAAGGTCTAGTCCCACTGTAACCACTAGACCTCCCTCCTCCAGCCTCACTGCTTTAACCACTAGATCCCTCTCCCCTCCCACAGCCAGAGACGGAGCCTGGGAGCCCTGATCCTTGCTGCTTCTGTGTCAGGCCCTGGCAGCTTTAGCGAAGCCAGGGACTCAGGCCACGACGCTGACCAGGCCATCATGACGGCTGCCATGCTCTAAGGTCCCAGACCCATTCAGAGCATGGCCTAGGAGGGGCTCAGGAGCTTTGGCCTCAGTTCCCGGCTCTGCCACCAACTTCCCTGAGTGACCTTGGCTCAGTCCCTCTGCATTGCAGGTTCCCTTTGTCTGGTTTGATGGGAGTTCTTTGGGCAAGAACCGACCCTCACTGTGTGTCTGAGCAGCGCCTGGCTCAACGGGGCCCTAATGTCAGCCTGGGTGTGGGCAGCACCTGGCACAACAGGGCCCTGATCTCAGCCAGGCCCCGGGCAGCGCCTGGCATGACAGGGCCCTGATCCCAGCGGGCTCTGGGCAGCGCCTGGCATGACAGGGCCCTGATCCCAGCGGGCTCTGGGCAGTGCCTGGCACGACAGGGCCCTGATCCCAGCAGGCTCTGGGCAGCGCCTGGCACGACAGGGCCCTGATCCCAGCGGGCTCTGGGCAGCGCCTGGCACGACAGGGCCCTGATCCCAACGGGCTCTGGGCAGCGCCTGGCACGACAGGGCCCTGATCCCAGCAGGCTCTGGGCAGCGCCTGGCACGACAGGGCCCTGATCCCAGCGGACTCTGGGCAGCGCCTGGCACGACAGGGCCCTGATCCCAACGGGCTCTGGGCAGCGCCTGGCACGACAGGGCCCTGATCCCAGCGGACTCTGGGCAGCGCCTGGCACGACAGGGCCCTGATCCCAGCGGGCTCTGGGCAGCACCTGGCATGACAGGGCCCTGATCCCAGTGGGCTCTGGGCAGCGCCTGGCACGACGGCGCCCTGATCTCAGTTCTCATTTGCCCCCCGTCTGGGGAGACACTGCTGGGCTCTGGCTTTACATGATCAATTGTACCTTGTAGCCATGTGCTGCAAGCCGGGCAGCTGGGCTGGGACCCGTCTAACCCCCCTTGCAGTCTCCAGCTGGCGGGGTTATTTGTTTTCCTCACTTCCACACTGCTCTGTGTTGCCACTTCCTGGCTGTGACGGGGTGGCTGCATCTCCACGCCGGGCGTGGGATCCCTGCATACACAGCCCCCGGCGTGGCGCCCCGCCCCGCCCCAGAGGCAGCTGCACCCCAGTGAGCTGAGAACTCGGGCCCCTGCAAAGAGCCAGAAGGGCTCCCCAGGTGCCGCGCCGGCAAGTTCACAATGTTCCGGCGAAGCGCTAACCCCATGGGAGCAGCAGCAGCAGCTGCAGCCCCGCTGCCTGGGACAGCCCCGCGCTGAGTGGGCCAGGGGCAGCTCATTGTCACGCTCCTGCAGCTCCCAGCGCCTGGCCGTAACCCCACTGGGGCCCTGATGGAGAGGCCGCCAATTTCCACCCAGCGCAGCCTGGCCCCCATCCCCACTGGACCAGCGCGGAACTTTGCTCCGCCATTGGCAACACTGAAGCCCGCTGGCTCCTTGGATGGAAAAGTGAGACCCAGCCCCCCCTCTTCCCCTCAGCTGCTGGCAGCCTGCATCTGTGCAGGGAATTGCACAATATTAACGGGGGCGGGGGGGGAGCAGGGCCAGCGAGCCGTGACATCACAGGGGGGACAAGGGACACCATGGGAGCAGCACAGCCATGATGGCTGCCGGCCTGCTGTTCTCTGTCTCACCCAGGAGAGTTTCAAATGCTGCCCAGCAGAGCACCCTCAGTGCCTACAGCCGGCAGCATGTGTTTCCAGTGGTGGTGCACATCTGCACATGCGTTGGTGCACCTAACAACATTTATTCTGCATGTGGGTGGGAAAAATCAAAGGGAACACTGGCGTGATCCCCGTTGGGCTCCAGCCATTGTGGTGCAGCGGGTTCCCCAGCATTTGTGACTCTCAGGAATCCCACGCAACCTAGTTCAGACCCCTTTCCAAAATCAGAGTCCACCTCCTCGGGATCACCCCATTGCTAGCTCGGGGGGCAGTTTCCCAAATTCCCCACTTGGAAGCAGCACCAGGGGCTGTTTCAGCCCCAAGGATGCTCAGGAGTGTGATCTCGTCAGACACAAAATGGGAGCAGTCGGGGAAAGACACATCCTAGAGCCCATGCCAGCCTGTCAGCCTGCTCCCTGCCTCGTATGGACCCCTGCCTCCATGAGCTCCCGTCTCCATGGGGCTGCTGCCTGGGGCCTCCGTTGCCAGCCACAAAAGAAGCAGCATTGCAAAGTCAGACTCCTCTGTATCGACAGCCCTCTGGGCTACAGGGATCTTGTTGTGAGCCGTATAGGCCATATAGCACATAGGTGCTGTTCTGACTCTGCCCAGAAGGGGGCAGACTCTCATGACCTCTTACACCCTGAGGGCATCACAGCAGCCAGATCAGCTCCAGCATGGGGAAAGTTCCCCACTGAGCTAAAAGAGCCCGACACTGTCTGTTATTCCCCTTCAAGTAAGACCTGCCTGACACGGGCCAGCCAGCTCGGGGACAGGGTAGGAGTCAGGACTCCTGGGTCCTTTCTGCTGCTTTCTGAGCTCCCCGCCCCACCCCCGCCAACCAGCATCTCGCTCACGTTTCCGCCAGGCAGGCAAAATCGCCGACTCAGCAAAAGAAAAAATAATCTCTGAGCGGAAAAAGCTCTTGTGGGTGAAGTTGGCGTGATGCAGACGGGGCCGGGGGCTCTGGGAACGGAGCGGGGGTGGGGAGGACAGAGGAAAGATGGAAGCTCTGTACCTGTTTGTCCCTTCTTCACCAGTCACGTGCAGTGCAATTTCCCCTCTCACCACAGATGGATTCTGGGACCAGTTCCCAGGCTGGTGTCAATGGGGGTGGCTGCATTGAGGTCAATGGGCCAGTTTCTAGGCTGGTATCAATGGGTGCAGCTGCTTTGGTGTCAATGGGCCTGATCCCTGGCTGGTGTCAATGGGTTCCATTGAACCTGGACTTCAAGTCAACAAAGGGATTCTGCTCTACTCCCTGTCTTACTACTTTGTACCATGTAGCTGTTAAACAGCCCCAGGACCGCACCCCAGCGGCAGCTGCATCTCAGCCCCGGGTGACAGACCCCTGAGTTTATAGAATTTAATGTACTTTGTGATTCTTGCTGACAGACTCCCTCTGGCTGTGAGTTGCATAGTCTGTGGCTCAGCAAGGTCACTACTCAGCCACGGTCGCATTTGTCCCAGAAGGCCCCTCCAGCCTCCCACCCAGTGGCGAGAGGAGCCCAGCCAGCAGCCGCAGGTTGGCTCCCACTGCCAGCCAAGCCTGCGACCTGCGCGGTGTCTCAGAGCGCCCGGGCTGGCTCAGGTGCAGAAGGTGAGCAGTGCAGGGTGAAGCAGGTGGTGGTTAGGGACAGGAGCGGAGATATCCGGTACCGACCAGGCAGGGGAAGCGGCAGGATGTGGTTCTGGGGTCTGTGCGCTGCCTCGCAGAGCATGTGAAAACACCAGCTTAGCAAGCAGCTCTGGCCCCAGACTCTCCCCCTCCCCCTGAGCTGAATTTGGGGCTCCGGACCCAGATCCCCACCCACCTTAGGGGAAATGGAGCCCTGGGCACACCTGTATTTTGGCACTGTCCCCCCGCCCCCGACCATAATGCCTGCACTGCCTCCTTCATCCCTAACCCCCACGCTGAGCACCCTTCAGCCCGGCTCTGCACCCATGTGGGAAACTGAGCAGGGTGCAGGGAGCAGCTGGCCCCAGCACTGTTCCTCCCCCAGCAGCAGTGAGGACAAGGGCAGGCTCCCTGCCTCCTTCTCCCCCGGCCAGGGGAGGGCAGAGAGCAGCAGCTCCTGGCACAGGGCTCACAGCAGGGCCGGTGGAGGGAAGGGGATGCACAGAGCGCTGACAGTTGCTCCTCACTCCCCCCTCGCAGCCCCCCTGTATGTCACTGCTCCCAGCAGCACGTTCCTCCACTCGGAGGGAGCAAGGAGAAATCTGGGGGCCCCCACACGGTGCTCCCCTGCCAGCTGGGAGCATCAGCTGACTGCACTGGCAGCACCGCTGCTGCATGGCACCCCATAGACCACGGCACCCGTGGGCAGTCGCACAGGTGGCTCCCCTCTAACCCCCATCTGAATTCAGGGCTCCAGGCCCCAGATCTCCCCCACACCCGACCTGAACTCGGGGCTTTGGGTCTCACATCCCTCTCCTGCCGAGAGCTGACTTTAAGGCTCTGGATCCAGGCTGCCACCCCCTCCCATGCCCCCCAGGTCCTGTGGCACAGTCAGGTGCCTGCCCCAGGAGCTGCTCCGGTCTGTGCTGCTGCCCAGCAGGAGGAGTGAAGGCCCCCCGGCAGCTAGGGGTGCAGTGTGCAGGACAGCCCTGCAGGTCGGGTGGGGGTAGGAGGGCTGGGAGCAAGCAGGGCTCTGTGAGCTGCCTAGGCTACACCGCACCAGGCTCCCGCGCACCACAGCAATGACCTGGGGCACAGAGATGGGTGCGCTGGGGCCTCCAGGCGCCTGTGCAGCTGGGGACAAGACCAGGGGCAGGGGCCTGGGAAGGGCACATGGGTACTGGCATCCCAGGCAAGCTGCCAGATGAAGAAGGCAAAGGCCAGGGTAGTGCTTAGATGGGAGATCTCAGAGGACAGCTGGGAGCAGGGGTGGGGGTTGTGGTCACTAGCAGTGTTCCCTGTAGGCAGAGCACATGGGCAGCCATCCAGGAGACATTCAAGTGCCACCCAGCTGATTAGCAGAGCGCCCACAGCCAGCAGCATGCGTTTCTATTGGTGGTGCGCAGCCGCACATAGAGTCACTAGTCATAGAATCCTAGGGCTGGAAAAGACCTCAGGAATCATCGAGTCCAGCCCCCTGCCCAATGCAGGACCAACCCAACTAAATCAACCCGGCCAGGGCTTTGTCAAGCCGAGACTGAAACACCTCTAGGGATGAAGATTCCACCCCCTCCCTAGGGAACCCAGCCCAGTGCTTCCCCACCCTCCGAGGGTATGTCTACACTACCCTCCTAGTTCAAACTAGCGGGGTAATGTAGGCATACCGCACTTGCAAATGAAGCCCGGGATTTGAATTTCCCGGGCTTCATTTGCATAAGCGGGGAGCCGCCATTTTTAAATCCCCGCTGGTTCGAACCCCGTGCAGCGCGGCTACACGGGGCTCGAACTAGGTAGTTCGGACTAGGATGCCTATTCCGAACTACTGGTACACCTCGTGGTGTACAGAGGTGTACAGATAGTGCAGAATGGCTTGCTAGTTCGAACTATCTAGTCCGTGCCGCGTGTAGCCGCGCAGCACGGGGTTCGAACGAGCCGGCATTTAAAAATGGCGCCGGCCGGCTTATGCAAATGAAGCCCAGGAAATTCAAATACCGGGCTTCATTTGCAATTACGGTATGCCTACATTACCACCCTAGTTCGAACTAGCGGGGTAGTGTAGACATACCCTCAGTCTTTCCTCATAGGTCATGTGCTCCAGCCCCCTCATCATTTTGGTCGCCTTCTGCTGGACCCTCTCCAATGTGTCCACATCCTTTCTGTAGTGGGGGGGTCCAGAACTGGACACAATACTCCAGATGTGGCCTCACCAGAGCCAACTAAAGGGGAATAATCACTTCTCTGGATCTGCTGGCAATGCTCCTCCTAATGCACCCTAATATGCCATTAGCCTTCGTGGCTTCAAGGGCGCACTGTTGATTCACATCCAGCTTCTCATCCACTGTAACCCCCAGGTCCTTTTCTGCAGAACTGCTACTTAGCCATTCAGTCCCCAGCCTGTAACAATGCTTGGGATTCTTCCATCCCAAGTGCAGGACTCTACACTTGTCCTTGTTGAACATCATCAAATTTCTTTTGGCCCAACCCTCTAATCTGTCCAGGTCACTCTGAACCCTATCCCTGCCCTCCAGCGTATCTACCTCTCCCCCCAGCTTAGTGTCATCTGCAAAATTGCTGCGGGTGCAATCCACCCCCTCATCCAGGTCATTAATAATGATGTTGAACAAAACCGGTCCAAGAACAGATCCTTGGGGCACGCCGCTAGCAACCGACCGCCATCCTGACATCGAGCTGTTGATCACTACCTGTTGGGCCTGACAGTCTAGCCAGCTTTCTATCCATCTTACAGTCCATTTAACCAATCCGTACTCCCTTAACTTGCTGGCAAGAATAGTGTGGGAGACCGTATCAAAAGCCTTGCTAAAGTCAAGGTATATCTCATCCACTGACTTTCCCATATCCACAGAGCCAGTTACCTCATCATAGAAGCTAATCAGATTGGTCAGGCACGACTTGCCCTTCATGAAACCATGCTGACTATTCCTGATCACTTTCCCCTCTTCCAAGTGCTTCAAAATGGATTCCTTGAGGATCCCCTCCATCATTTTTCCAGGGACTAAGGTAAGGCTGACTGGTCTGTAGTTCCCTGGATCGTCCTTCTTCCCTTTTCTAAAGCTGGGCACTACATTTGCCTTTTTCCAATCATCCGGGATCTCTCCCAATCTTTCAAATACCTCAGTGAAAAATTTATTCCGCACATGGATGGATAAAATTAGAGGGACCATGGATCACTAGAGGGCGCTTCCCCCTCACAGTCAATGTTGGCACAGGGCAGGGGAGTTGTGGCTCTGGGCTGTGTGGTATGCCATCTCCTCATGGCACTGCCGTCGCCTGGTTCATGAGACAGAGGCCATGTCTAGGTTTCTTTCGGAAGAAGCTTTTTTTGAAGAGATCTTTGCAAAAATTTCTTCTGAAAGAGAGCGTCCACACTGCAAAAGTGCATCAAAAAAGCGCTCTGCTTTTTCAAAAGAGAGCGTCCAGAGCGAATGGATGCTCTCTCGCATGTACGCTGTGATTACTATGGACAGAATGGCCACCAGGGCACCTGTGCTCTTTCCTCTTTCCTCTTCTTTCAAAAGAACTCCCTCTTCCCAGTCCACACGCCTTTTTGCGAAAGAGCTCTTTCAGAAAAAGGCTTCTTTCTTGTAGAATGAGGATTACCAATGCCAGAAAATCCCTTCTGTTCTTTAGATTTTCTTGTAGAAGAACACGATTGCAGTGTGGACGTTCCTCAAGTTTTGTTGGAAAAGTGGCCGTTTTTCCAACAAAACTCTGAGGGTAGCCAGAGAACAGAAGGTCCTAATCTCCCTTTTTTAGACCAGTCCATAGTTCCCAGACTTTTATCAGGTCCCCTCTTATCCGAGTCCTTTCTAAGGGAAATTGTTATAAAGAGCTGCAGTGATCCCCCTTTCTCGGTGCTGGGGAAGGGCTCCCTGTACAAACAGCCCCTGTGCCCCCCACCCCAGAGGTGGCTGCATCTCAGCACCACTATGTGGGTATGTCTACACTACCCCGCTAGTTCGAACTAGCGGGGTAATGTATGCATACCGCACTTGCTAATGAAGCCCGGGATTTGAATTTCCCGGGCTTCATTAGCATAAGCGGGGAGCCGCCATTTTTAAATCCCCGCTGCTTCGAACCCCGTGTAGCGCGGCTACACGGGGCTCGAACTAGGTAGTTCGGACTAGGGTCCTATTCCGAACTACCGTTACTCCTCGTGAAACGAGGTGTACCGGTAGTTCGGAATAGGCACCCTAGTCCGAACTACCTAGTTCGAGCCCCGTGTAGCCGCGCTACACGGGGTTCGAAGCAGCGGGGATTTAAAAATGGCGGCTCCCCGCTTATGCTAATGAAGCCCGGGAAATTCAAATCCCGGGCTTCATTAGCAAGTGCGGTATGCATACATTACCCCGCTAGTTCGAACTAGCGGGGTAGTGTAGACATACCCTGTGCGATTTATAATCCAGCCCCTTCTCTTGAACCTGTGGGTACTTAGCACCACTGACAACTGAGAACTGAGCTGGGGGTGCCATGCTGTGCACCTCGAAAACCAAGGGCCTACTTCTGACAGAATATCTGCGCTCCTGTGCCTCAGTTTCCCCTGCTATTCCATGGGGCAGAGGGTTTTGTGTAGCTCTGGGGGTGGGAAGGGCTGAGAAGGCAGCTTGCCAGCAACATTGTGCTGCAGGGGGCCAAGAACAGCTGTGAATCCCTAATGGCTTGGTGTAGCTCCCAATTCTGTCCAGCTCCTCTGATTGGCTGCCCTTCTCTATTTTCCTTGCCTCCTCAGGAAGGGTAACCAATCAGGGCTGTTGTTTTCTCTCCTCTCCCCCCCCCCCCCGCCCTACAAAGGTCAAAAGGAGGATTTTTGGTGGGGGAGAGGGTGCAATGAGCAATATTCTCATTGGGCTGGAAGAACCCAGATGCTCAGGGCAGCTCCATTCCCCCATGAGCAATAGATCAGTCCACTCTCCCCTATTCACCCCTTCACCTGTGAGCAATGGGTCAGTCCGCTCTCTCCTGCACCCCCACCCTCTCTATCCTTGTAGCCCCTGGCTGGGGAAGGGGATGGGGCAGGAGCCCCCGGCACTGCCGATGTGGGGCTGGGACTCAGCCCAGAGCTATCTGAGGACGATGCTGGGATGAGACTAGGGTTGCTAGATGGGCCCCCCAAAAATACCGGACGCACGGTATTTTGGTCAAGCAAAAAACCAAACCAAACCAAACAATGCAGGCTAAAAATGGCGGGGGTGGGGGGAGTGGCTGGCAGTCCCAGTCACTCCCCCCACCCCCCTCTCTTCTGACACGCCCAGAGCGGTGATCACAGCCCCGCCTCCCAGCTGGTACTCTGGGCGCATCACAAGCGGGGGCGGGGGGGCGAGGGGAGTGGCTGGGACTCCCAGCCGCACCCCACGCCCCCATCAGCCTTCTGCGCAATCACAGGCTCCTAGTGCCGTTTGTGGCCCCGCCTTCCAGCCGCTCTCCCCGCCCTCGCCAGGCTTCCGTCCGGTGCGCAGCCGGAAAAATCAGAGAATACCGGCCATTGCACATTGCACATTGCACATTGCACATGGCACATGTCCAGTATTCTCTGATTTTTTTTACTGGACAAAGAGCACAAATACCGGACTCGGTAGAATATCGGACACCTGGCAACCCTAGATGAGACAAAGCTGGAAACGTCTGCAGCATCCACAGCCAATGAGCTCCCACAGTGGACAGAATCCTCTTCCTCTAGAAAACTGGCACCAGTGTTACTGCTCCACATACACGCTGGGGGCGTTCACACCCTGTATCTGCCTCACGCACACACCCTGGGGGAGCTCACGCCCTGTATACATTTGGGGGGCAGGATTTAAAAAAACCAAAGAACAACCCCCCAAAACCCACAATTTCATCTTTTTTTATGAAAATCTTGTGATTTGGGGGGTTTCTCATTGGATCTCCTGGCGTTTAATAATTAGCTCCTGTCAACAGCAGGAACAGGCCCTGACCCAGCTGGCCTCTAGAGGAGCTGTGTGCTTGGAGACACAGAGAAGAGGTTCCCAACTGCCGGTCTGCGGACCGGCACCGGGCCTCGCTGCCCAGCCATGCCCCCAGGTTTTGATTAGCCCCGCTCACTGGGGGGTTCCCTATAAGGGAATTCCCTTCCGCCCACTTCACTGTGCAGCAGCCGACAGGCAGGGCTGGAGCCAGATCCGTGGCCACGCTGAGATTGTCCTTACTGGGGCAGCTTTACCATGATCCCTGGTCCCGCTCCGTCAGCCGCTGCACGGCCCAACTGGCAGTGTAGGGTTGTGTGACCTAGTGGGGGGCTGTCTGCTCTGTGACTCGGGGTCCCCTGGTCTGTGATGGGAGATTCTCACTGACTCTCCCAAATGTGTATTAATCCAGACACCCAGGCCCAGTCTCCCAGGGAGGGAGACAAAGGAAGGGGGGCGGAGACCATCACCTGGCTGTGGGGCAGGGCTGGAAGAGAGTTAGTTTCTGTCTGGTAACATGGAGGAAGCAGCCTAAGCAAGGGGCTGGGATTTAGGAGCCCTGTCTCCTCCATCTCAAGGGGGGCTGAGGCATCCTAGGCCTGCCCTGTAACCAGATTACATCTAGGCTGTGCTGTATCCTGGAGCAGCAATAAACTCCCCCTATTCTACTGGCTGGTGGAGTCTGTTCGTGCCATTAGGGGGGTGCAGGAATCGGGGGAACCTCGACGTGCCGCCACAGGTTGCCAGATGGTTTCAGAAAAATACTGAACCAAAAAAAAAAAAAATGCGAGGAAAAAGTTTGTTGCAAAAAAAAAAAAAAAAAGCACCGTAGCCCCTTTAAAAACCATATGGTGAGGTTTTTTGGCCCTAACAGCTGCCAGCTGCCGCCTGCCATCTTGCTTCCCTGCACTGGGCCGGACAGCTCCCCAGTAAGCACTAGGGTTACCAGGCTGCCTCCGTATTGAGCTGGACAGCTCGGGATTTCTGCCTCCTGGCTGGGAAGAGCTCAGAACGTACCGGACATTTTAGGTGTCCAGTATTTTCTGACTTTTTTTACCGGAAGGAGGTGAACATACCGAACTGCCCGGTTCAATACCGGACACCTGGCAACCCTACGCTGGCGGGGCCGTGTGGAGAGCGGCTGCAGTGCTGGAGGGTGGGTTTGAGGCCATGGCCGCGTGGTGAGCCGCTGGGGCCTGTTCTGGCGGCTGGGGATGGGGCCTGTGCTGTGGCCACATGATGGGTCCTGCTTTGGTGGGGGGCTGGGGCCTGCTCAGGAGAGGGGAGGGGGCTGGGACCTGCTGCTGGGAGAAGGGGGACGGAAGCTGCACCATGGCGGGGGGCAGGATCTGCTCTGTCCGGTGGGCAGCTGCTCTGGCTGCCGGAGCTGAGTAAACTAATATGGGGGGGGGGGGGCGCAGGAGTCAGGGCTGGAGCGTATGAGGGGGCGGGGATACATATTTTGGCAAACGGGAAATGTTTGATTTGTATATTTGTCATTTACACATAATGAATGTGCAAATAGGCAAATGCTGCCGGTCCACCGCACGTTTGCAAACGGGTTTGCTCGTCCCTGGGCTATATAAGGTTGGGAACATGGACACTGAGTAAATGGCTATTAGGCCTTGGGGCCTGGCTGCAGCTGGCCCTGAGACCCATGACGTGAGGTTCACACTGTGCTCTCTCTCTCACTTGCACCCTCTCTCTCCTTCTCTCACTCTAAGTACAACTTCCTCAGCCCCAAGGCCTTATAAACGCTGCTATTTCCAGCCTGGCCTGTGCAGGCCCCGCCCCCCTCACCAGGGGCACACATTGGCGCCACGTGAAAGAGGAACTGCCTGGGCTGCTACCGCATATGTGGGTTGGAGGGATCTGGCTGCAGGGTTAGTGCAACGCGGTAAACACACATTGCCACAATGCTATCCTGTGACTGCAACTGTGCAAGCCGGCTAAAGCTACAGCTGTGCAAACACAAGATGTTGCAAGTACAACTGGGACAGCTGTCAAGCACTAGTGCAACCCCAGAACAACTGTCAAGCACTAGTGCAACCATGTGCAAGCACCATGGGCTGCAAGTGGAACTAGAATCGTGGCGGTAATGCTCTGCCCCAGTGATAATTGGGTAACGCCAGCCATGCAAGTGCACAATACAGAAAGTACAGTGGGGCAAACACCATACCCCCCCGGTGCAACAGCTCAACACCTGCACAAACGCACAATGCTGCGTGTGCAATGGGGTCATGGTGCAGCTGCCACTGTACGTGCATGCTGTGCTCTGAGTGAGATTACCACTGTGCAACACAGCACTGGAAGTAAAAATTGCACAACTGTGCAAGCATGCTATAGTGCAAGTGCAACCGTGCAAGCATCACACGCTGCAAAATGCCCCTGGGGAACTGCAGCATGCAAGCCCCTGATGCTGAAAGGGCGATTGCACACGGGCTGCCTTGGAAGCTGATTGCTGTGTGTATAACTACAGCGGAGTCAGTACCCTACACTGAAAGTCTCCCAGGGGCAGTCCTGTTAGTTTGTATCTGCAAAAACAAGGAGGGGTCTTGTGGCACCTTAGAGCAGGGCCGGCTTTAGGAAGTGCGGGGCCCAATTCGAACAATTTCAGCGGGGCTCCACTGCAATTATCATTGTGCAAAAACAAAAGCGGCACACAAAAAATCCCCCGCCAACACACACACACACACACACCCCCTCCCACGGCACAGGGAAACTCACACCTCCTGCAGTGCAGGCAGCTGCCACACTTCTCCTACGGGGCCATGCCCCCTCCCACAGCACACCCAGCACACTTCCAGGTTCAGGGCATGGGGTCCCTTTAGGCACGGGGCCTGATTCGGGGGAATCGGGCGAATCGGCCTAAGGCCGGCCCTGCCTTAGAGACTAACAGATTTATTAGGGCATGAGCTTTTGTAAGGAAAACCCACGTCATCCGACGAATTGGAATGGAAGTCACAGAGGAAGGGGCGTATGGAGTGTCAAAGAGGCTAGTCAAGTCAGGGTGGTAGATGGTCATTGGCAGCATTGGTGTGAAGATACAAATATCAAAAGGGGTGTGACGTAGTGGGGGTACCTGGCTGGTTTCTATGCTGCTGGCTCAGGGGGAACCCCCACTGGCTGCCGTGGGTACCACGACCCAGCAAAACAGGATAGTCACTATGCAAACCAGTGGCCAGACACCCCCCATGGAGAGGAACAAAGGAAGGTGGAATGCTGCCCTGGCTGGGGGGCAGGGCTGGAAGTTAGTTGTTGGTTGCTGGCTGTCTGTGAGGATGGAGGAGACAGCCTAGGGAGAGGAGCTGGAGTTTAGGGGCCCAGTCTTCCCCCCAACTCAAGGGGGCCTGAGGCATCCTAGCCCAGCTCTGTGACCAGATTCCATCTGTGCTGTGCTGTATCCTGGAGAGGCAATAAACTTCCTCTATTCCACCGGCTGGCGCAGTCTGTTTGTGCCATTTCGGGGTGCAGGAGACGGGGGACCCCAACGCGCCGTCACAAGGGGAAATTGCTTTTGTCGCAGGTTAACCATTTACGATCCTTATTCAGGCCTGGGCATTGAGTCATATGATTTGAAAGTAGCCGGCCTGCTACGAAAGAATTTCAAAACCCAATTACACAGGGACAGAGCTGAACTGGAATTCATTTACAAATTCAATCCACTCAATTCAGGATTAAATAAGGACCTTTACTAGTTAACGTACGACAAAGACAATGTCCCCTCTTTTGCTATTCACATCTCCACATCAAATGCTAGGAATGAACCTCTTATACCCTGACTTGACTAGCCTCATTAACACGCTAGATACACCGCTGCCTCTGTAACTTCCACTCCAGCTCATCTGAAGAAGTGGTTCTTATTCACAAAGGCACATGATGTATTTTTGTTAATTCTCTAAGGGCATGTCTACAGTAGGAAATTATTCTGAAACAATAACTCCCAAAATAACTATTTTGAAATAGCACATCCACAACACAGGGAAGCCTCAAAATTAGTCTGAAACAGGCTCCCTTAATGTGGACGCGCTACCTGGACTTAGCGCCCCAGGAAGCACTTGGGAGTCATTACTTTGAATGCTTCTGGGGAGTCGTTATTTCGAAATAGCTGAAGTGGAGAGTCCACATGACGGTGATTTTGAAATAAGCGGTATTTCTCGTGGAAAGCAGGAGTTATTACAGTCATTCCTCCTTTAACACTATAGATATGTGTCAGAAAATGATCGCGTTAAGTGAAAACATGTTATGCGGGGTCAATTTTCTCATTGAAAATAATGGAAAAGGTGGGAGTTGCATTTCCAGCAGTGGTGTCTGTTGGGATCGGGACATAAGTTTGGGGGAGAAAGGGGACTGAGTTACATCAGGGAGGGGAGGAGTTTGACTCTGGGGAAGGGAAGGGGAGGAGAGGGGAGGGGCACTGGGTTGGGAGTATGCCCCTGAGACGGGTCTGCTGGGACCCGCACTGCGTCCAGCGAGGGGGGGTGGATGGGGAACGGCGCTGCAAGCGGCGAACCCTCCATTGCTTTGCAGGGAGGCGGGGGAAGCCCCACACAGCCGCCAGCGACAGGCCGACTGGAGAAATCGTGTTATTCCGGGGACGGTCGTGTAATTCAAAAAACGTTCCCTAAAAAAAATCATGCTATCACAAAAACCTGTTAAGTGGGCATATGTTAAATGAGGAATTACTGTATTCCGAAATAACTGGCCCCTTATTTCGAAATAACAGGCATGGTCGTGAGGATGCTCCACCTGTTATTTTGAAATAAGGAGAGTTATTCTGAAATAACTGCCTAGTGTAGACCAGGGCTAAGGTGCCACAGGACTACCCCTTGTTTTTAAAGTTATAGACTAACACAGCTCCCCCTTTGAGACCTAATAAATCTCTGAGGGTATGTCTACACTACAAAGTTAGTTCGAACTAGGATGGTAATGTAGGCAACCGAAGTTGCAAATGAAGCCCGGGATTTGAATTTCCCGGGCTTCATTTGCATCTTGCCGGGCGCCGCCATTTTTAAATCCCCGCTAGTTTGGACTCCGTGCCTGCGGCTACATGCAGCACGGAGTAGGTAGTTTGGATTAGGGTTCCTATTCCGAACTACCTGTACACCTCGTTCCACGAAGAGTAACGGTAGTTTGGAATAGGTAGCCTAATCCGAACTACCTACTCCGTGCCACGTAGCCACGGGCACGGAATCCGAACTAGCGGGGATTTAAAAATGGCGGCGCCCGGCAAGATGGAAATTCAAATCCCGGGCTTCATTTGCAACTTCGGTTGCCTGTATTAACCACCCTAGTTCGAACTAGGGTGGTAGTGTAGACATACCCTGAGTTTCCAAGGTGCCACGGGCCTGCTCGTTGATTTTTCACTGGAAGTGCAACTCTGCAAGCACAAAATGCCACCCCATTAGTGCCGAGGTTACTGTGCAGCTGTAGATGTGCAAGCCCATTGCTCCTGTGTCCCGTCCTGGGGCCCTGGCGGTGATTCTCGGCTGACCCCTCATAACGTGCTCGCTTGAGCCGACACAGCAGCAGCCTTTTCCAGGCCATGTCGCCTGCTTGGGCCTTGTGGCCTAAATTTGTCCCAGTGCATGGTGGGAAAATCTGGGTGACGATTGAGATTTACTTGCTCAGCTCCAGGGCAGATGGAAATGTTTCTGCAAAGCAGAAGCGCTCCAAGTGCGGGGGGAGGGGCAGAATGGCGCACCCCTGGATAGTCCATCGGGTTCCTGGGTGGGGTTTAGACCCTGCATCGCCCACATCCCAGAAGAAGCTCAGATAAGGGGGCTCATCCCCTTCCATGAGGCTATGGAGCAGGACCCAGTTTGGGCTTGAAACTGGATCAGGAGGCAAAGGGGCAGAGTCCCGTGGCCCTTATTTTAGCTGACTGTCTGGTTCGCAAGCTGCACTGGTGATTCTCTGAGGGTCTGAGGTGTGAATGCCGGGGCGGGGGTCCCACATGCAGCATGGAAACACAAACCTCCCCCTTCCTTTCATCCACAAGCAGCTGGATTTCAGGGGGTGGGTTTGCACAGCACCTAGCACCAGTCGTAGGTTCTAACTCTAGAGACGACCCACCTGGGACCATCTTGTCTGACCACCTGCACATACCAGGCCCTAGGACTTCTCCAGCTCCATTCCTATGGTAGAAAAACATACGGACTCGATCTAAAACTCCCCAGCGGTGGAGAATCTTGGTACGCTGTCCCAATGCATTGTTCTGTGCACTGTTATCAATTTGCTCTTTAAGTCCTATCTGATTGACGAGCGTATTATCAATGTTTTGTTCACTGTGTCCGGATGTACAGACCGCCATCAAGTTGTTCCATCTCCTTCTCTTTGTGGGGTTCTGGGTTCTTTGCCCAGCTCTGGAAGGGGAGTGTGGTGTAGTGGTCAGAGCAGGAGGTGGCTGGACATCAGCAGGTGTAGACCCTACTCCTCTCCCAGCGCTGGTGTAGGACAACATTTTTCAAGAAATAAATAATACTGCTGCATGCAGTTACCCAGGTGTGAAATGGCCCTATGTGAGCATGACAGGGATGCACTCTGCGCCCCCCTATCTTTAATCTGTCACAGCTGCCTGTAGAGATAAGGACTGCGTCTGCAAACCAGAGTGAAGGGAACTCCCAGCCCACGTATTTACAGATTTTCCTTCAGATACAGTCAACACTGTACAGCACTGGCTGTTTTTGGCCTCTCGACTTGGGCTGTCCCATGTCGCAGATGTGGCTCAAACACCATGGGAGTTCAGGGCAGGGTGCAGAGCAACCAGGCCATTTTATAAACCAGATTCTTCTCTTCCAGCAGCACAAAGGAGCAGGCAGGGATGGAGCCAACCTTGCATCTCGCTGGGGGAGAAGGGGACAAACCAATGGGCTGTGTGGTAGGGAGCAGTTACAGAAGTCCCCTTGGGATTGTTCCCCGGTGTGCTGATCATGCTACTGACACCCACCTTCTTACAGCACCCTGTCCTGATGGGCCAGATCCTCTGGTCTCCCCCAGACAAGTTGGTGTAACTGCCCCCTTGAAGAGCAGCACAGACACAGAACCACTTCAGTTCTGGGAGGACTCAGTACTAGGGCATAACATCCAGGAAACCAGCCCCCAAATGGGACCAAAACCCCCAAATAAATCTGTCTTTGTGTAAAAGATTTACACAGGGAAATCCCATCAGGTAAGCCCTGCTTTATCAATGAAAGAGAGATATGCACAATGGTTGTTCCCCCCAGGTACCAATTACTTACACTGGAGCAGATTGTAAACAAAAGTGTTTTATTAAGTACAAACAATTGGATTTAAGTGGTTGCATGTGAAAACAGACAGATCAAAGTAAGTTATTAAATTCAAATGAAAACACAAAGCTAGTTCTAATTAAATCAAGCTGAATATGAGTCATCAGTGTGATGCTGTTGCAAAAAAAGCAAACATGATTCTGGGATGCATTAACAGGTGTGTTGTGAGCAAGACACGAGAAGTCATTCTTCCGCTCTACTCTGAGCTACTTAGGCCTCAGTTGGAGTATTGTGTCCAGTTCTGGGCACTGCATTTCAAGAAGGATGTGGAGAAATTGGAGAGGATCCAGAGAAGAACAACAAGAATGATTCAAGTTCTAGAGAACATGACCTATGAGGGAAGGCTGAAAGAACTGGGTTTGTTTAGTTTAGAAAAGAGAAGATTGAGGGGGGACATTATAGCAGTTTTCAGGATCTAAAAGGGTGTTATAAGGAGGAGGGAGAAAACTTCATCTTGGCCTCTGAGGATAGAACAAGAAGCAATGGGCTTAAACTGCAGCAAGGGAGGTTTAGGTTGGACATTAGGGAAAACTTCCTAACTGTCAGGGTGGTCAAACACTGGAATAAATTGCCCAGGGAGGTTGTGGAATCCCCATCTCTGGAGATATTTAAGAGCAGGTTAGAGAAATGTCTATCAGGGATGGTCTAGACAGTATTTGGTCCTGCCATGAGGGCAGGGGACTGGACTCGATGACTCTCAAGGTCCCGTCCAGTCCTAGTGTTCTATGATTCTATGAAATAAGAAACTTACTGCAAGCAGATTCTTACCCTAACGAGCTATTCTTAGATCAGCCGTAGCCGTCAAGTCAGAGAAAAACTCTTTTACTCTGATTTGGGTCTCCTGCCCACTTTGGATCTTAGGGCACATCTACACCGCAGGGCAAAAGTTGAATTAAGATACGCAACTTCAGCTAAGTCAATTGCCTAGCTGAAGTCAAAATAGCTTAATTCAGCATTAGGCGCTGTCTGCACAGCAGAAAGTCAAAGGAAGAACACTCTTCCTTCAACTTCCCTTCCTCCTGGGCTATGTCTACACTATAGCCTCTTGCGCAAAAACATATGCAAATGAGGTGAAGCGTGGAGTATTACTGTGCCTCATTTGCATAATTAATGAGGCTCCGTTTTTTCACAAAACCCCCCTCTTGCGCAAGAGCCGTTCTTCCTGAAAAAAATGCGGATGCCTCATTAATTATGCAAATGAGGCACAGCAATATTCCACACTTTGCCTCATGTGCATATTTCTTGTGCCAACATGTCCAGTATAAACATAGCCCTGGTGAAGTGAGGATTATAGGAGTCGGAGTAAAAAGTCCTCCAACTCGACATTATTTCGACATAATGGCTTGCTGTGTAGATGTGCACTACGTTATTTCAAAGTAGCATCCGTTATTCCGAAATAACACTGCGGTGTAGACGTACCCTTGTTGGGCCAGGCTGTTCCCCAGGCTGGCTGAAGACTAAGGGCTCATAGCTTCACATTGCTTAAACAAACTTTTCCCCAGGGCAGGAGCCTTTTGTTCTACACCCCCCTTACAAGGAAAAATACCAGGGTCAAAATGGAATTCAATACCTGCTGGTATGGTCACATGTTTTCCTAGTACCAGCCACTGCTTAGACTTCCAGGACAAACAAGACCGATTACAAGTTGTTAAGTTGAGCCCCGAAAATCACTCCCATTAGCAGATTTCAAACTATAAGCCGTCTCATATTTCATCTTTCTAACTGCACATACAAGAATGATACATGCACCAAAACAGGAGAGACAGATCCAGGAGCCTGTAACATGAACATGGATCAGTTACACAAGATCATTCGTCTGAAGCATCTTTGCGTGATGCATATTTATATTCATAAGCCAATTTTCATAAAGCAAGGGGGGACCTGTCAGGCTGATCTGGAGCTGCTGGGAGTGTGTGTCTAGCAATTAGAGGGGGGAGGAGTTAGGACTGCTGGATTCTGTCATGGCCCCTTCCCCTTCCCAAGCCAGGAACAGAACGTGGGACTCTGTCCTCATCCTCCCAACACACTCTCCTAACCCAGCAGACCTCCTACATATTTGTACCAAAAATGTAGAAGATGCAAGACAAGAGCGGCGCCTGCTCCTGCTCATCTTGGAGAGACAGATTGGGGGGGAATCCAATTTGCTGTTCTAATGTCCCAAGACTGCACCCCCACCCCGTTTGTGGGGTCCCCGAGCTCCCCATGCGCTGGCCCCTGAAGCAGCCGGCACCCAACCCCCACAATAGTGGCGTGGCCAAGAGCCAGCAGCATGGTCCCAGGGCGACCACTTCCCCCCGAACAATAACAGGAGCCCACAAGCGAGAGGTATTGCCGGTTTGTCGGTCCTTTCGTTTCTCCTGAGCCTGGCCACAGCTCAGCTGCTGCAGAGACTTCCTCCTGCCACACGGCTGATGTGCCATGAGAACAGGGCACATGGCCAGATGCCTCCCCAGCCTGGCGCCAGCGGCATGTCCTGTGGGAGTGCTGTCCCCAGTGCCCCATCCCCAGCCTCACCCCAGCCTGGCACCAGGGGGCATGTGCTACAGGGGTGCTGCACCCCAGTGCCCCAGCCTCACCCCGGCCTGGCACCAGGGGGCATGTGCTACAGGGGTGCTGCACCCCAGTGCCCCAGCCTCACCCCAGCCTGGCACCAGGGGGCATGTGTTACAGGGGTGCTGCACCCCAGTGCCCCAGCCTCACCCCAGCCTGGCACCAGGGGGCGTGTGCTACAGGGGTGCTGCACCCCCGTGCCCCATCCCCAGCCACACCCCAGCCTGGCACCAGGGGGCGTGTGCTACAGGGGTGCTGCACCCCCATGCCCCATCCCCAGCCTCACCCCGGCCAGGCACCAGGGGGCATGTGCTACAGGGGTGCTGCACACCAGTGCCCCAGCCTCACCCCAGCCTGGCACCAGGGGGCATGTGCTACAGGGGTGCTGCACCCCCGTGCCCCATCCCCAGCCTCACCCCGGCCTGGCACCAGGGGGCATGTGCTACAGGGGTGCTGCACCCCAGTGCCCCAGCCTCACCCCAGCCTGGCACCAGGGGGCGTGTGCTACAGGGGTGCTGCACCCCCGTGCCTCAGCCTCATCCCAGCCTGGCACCAGGGGGCACCGTGCTACAGGGGTGCTGCACCCCAGTGCCCCAGCCTCACCCCAGCCTGGCACCAGGGGGCATGTGCTACAGGGGTGCTGCACCCCAGTGCCCCAGCCTCACCCCAGCCTGGCACCAGGGGGCGTGTGCTACAGGGGTGCTGCACACCAGTGCCCGAGCCTCACCCCAGCCTGGCACCAGGGGGCATGTGCTACAGGGGTGCTGCACACCAGTGCCCGAGCCTCACCCCAGCCTGGCACCAGGGGGTGTGTGCTACAGGGGTGCTGCACACCAGTGCCCCAGCCTCACCCCAGCCTGGCTCCCAGGGGGCATGTGCTACAGGGGTGCTGCACACCAGTGCCCCAGCCTCACCCCAGCCTGGCACCAGGGGGCATGTGCTACAGGGGTGCTGCACCCCCGTGCCTCAGCCTCATCCCAGCCTGGCACCAGGGGGCACCGTGCTACAGGGGTGCTGCACCCCAGTGCCCCAGCCTCACCCCAGCCTGGCACCAGGGGGCACCGTGCTACAGGGGTGCTGCACCCCAGTGCCCCAGCCTCACCCCAGCCTGGCACCAGGGGGCACCGTGCTACAGGGGTGCTGCACCCCAGTGCCCCAGCCTCACCCCAGCCTGGCACCAGGGGGTGTGTGCTACAGAGGTGCTGCACCCCAGTGCCCCAGCCTCACCCCAGCCTGGCACCAGGGGGGGGTGTGCTACAGGGGTGCTGCACCCCAGTGCCCCAGCCTCACCCCAGCCTGGCACCAGGGGGTGTGTGCTACAGGGGTGCTGCACCCCAGTTCCCCAGCCTCACCCCAGCCTGGCACCAGGGGGCACCGTGCTACAGGGGTGCTGCACCCCAGTGCCCCAGCCTCACCCCAGCCTGGCACTAGGGGGGGTGTGCTACAGGGGTGCTGCACCCCCGTGCCCCAGCCTCACCCCAGCCTGGCACCAGGGGGTGTGTGCTACAGGGGTGCTGCACCCCATGCCCCAGCCTCACCCCAGCCTGGCACCGGGGGGGGTGCTACAGGGGTGCTGCACCCCAGTGCCCCAGCCTCACCCCAGCCTGGCACCAGGGGGTGTGTGCTACAGGGGTGCTGCACCCCAGTTCCCCAGCCTCACCCCAGCCTGGCACCGGGGGGGTGCTACAGGGGTGCTGCACCCCAGTGCCCCAGCCTCACCCCAGCCTGGCTCCCAGGGGGCGTGTGCTACAGGGGTGCTGCATCCCAGTGCCCCAGCCTCACCCCAGCCTGGCACTAGGGGGTACCGTGCTACAGGGGTGCTCCCTCCATTGCCCCAGCCTCACCCCAGCCTGGCACCAGGGGGCATGTGCTACAGGGGTGCTCCCTCCAGTGCCCCAGCCTCACCCCAGCCTGGCACCTGGGGGCATGTGCTGCTGGGCTGCTGCCCCCAATGTCCTGGTCACGTGCCCCCCCCCCCCCTGCAGTCACTGGGGCTCCTGGCTCAGGACCGGGCCCGTGGGGCAGGCTGCAGTGTTTGGAGCTCGTCTCTTCTTACTCTGAGCCCGTCTTGCTCCAGCGAAGCGCGAGCCCCTGGGGCCTGTGGTTGGATTTCCTGGTTCCGGAGCAGTGGGGTTAGCACCGAATCCTCTTCCCTCCCCCGGGATCCGGGCCAGCTGGGGAAACCGACCCCCTTGGCAGGAGACTGTCCCTGGAAATCCCCGGGGCTGGGAAGGGTTGAAGGAGCTTCCACAGAACAATGGCAGCTGGGAAACTGGGCACGGGGCCCAGGGCACCCAGCCGCTCCCCTTGGAGAGCTGTGTTGTGGGGTGTATTAGTGAGAGGTGCACGGGGAGCTGGGTTGTGCCAGAGCTGTGTTGTGGGATGTATTGGTGAGAGGTGCACGGGGGGCTGGGTTGTGCCAGAGCTGTGTTGTGGGGTGTATTGGTGAGAGGTGCACGGGGGGCTGGGTTGTGCCAGAGCTGTGTTGTGGGGTGTATTGGTGAGAGGTGCACAGGGGGGCTGGGTTGTGCCAGAGCTGTGTTGTGGGGTGTATTGGTGAGAGGTGCACGGGGGCTGGGTTGTGCCAGAGCTGTGTTGTGGGGTGTATTGGTGAGAGGTGCACGGGGGGCTGGATTGTGCCAGAGCTGTGTTGTGGGGTGTATTGGTGAGAGGTGCACGGGGGCTGGGTTGTGCCAGAGCTGTGTTGTGGGGTGTATTGGTGAGGGGTGCACGGGGGGCTGGGTTGTGCCAGAGCTGTGTTGTGGGGTGTATTGGTGAGGGGTGCACGGGGGGCTGGGTTGTGCCAGAGCTGTGTTGTGGGGTGTATTGGTGAGAGGTGCACGGGGGGCTGGATTGTGCCAGAGCTGTGTTGTGGGGTGTATTGGTGAGAGGTGCACGGGGGGCTGGATTGTGCCAGAGCTGTGTTGTGGGGTGTATTGGTGAGAGGTGCACGGGGGGCTGGGTTGTGCCAGAGCTGTGTTGTGGGGTGTATTGGTGAGAGGTGCACGGGGGGCTGGATTGTGCCAGAGCTGTGTTGTGGGGTGTATTGGTGAGAGGTGCACGGGGGGCTGGGTTGTGCCAGAGCTGTGTTGTGGGGTGTATTAGTGAGAGGTGCATGGGGGGCTGGGTTGTGCCAGAGCTGTGTTGTGGGGTGTATTCGTGAGAGGTGCACGGGGGGCTGGGTTGTGCCAGAGCTGTGTTGTGGGGTGTATTGGTGAGGGGTGCACGGGGGGCTGGGTTGTGCCAGAGCTGTGTTGTGGGGTGTATTGGTGAGAGGTGCACGGGGGCTGGGTTGTGCCAGAGCTGTGTTGTGGGGTGTATTGGTGAGAGGTGCACGGGGGGCTGGGTTGTGCCAGAGCTGTGTTGTGGGGTGTATTAGTGAGAGGTGCACGGGGGGCTGGGTTGTGCCAGAGCTGTGTTGTGGGGTGTATTGGTGAGAGGTGCACGGGGGCTGGGTTGTGCCAGAGTTGTGTTGTGGGGTGTATTGGTGAGAGGAGCACAGGGGGCTGGGTTGTGCCAGAGCTGTGTTGTGGGGTGTATTGGTGAGAGGAGCACAGGGGGCTGGGTTGTGCCAGAGCTGTGTTGTGGCGTGTATTGATGAGAGGAGCACAGGGGGGCTGGGTTGTGCCAGAGCTGTGTTGTGGGGTGTATTGGTTAGAGGAGCACAGGGGGGCTGGGTTGTGCCAGAGCTGTGTTGTGGGGTGTATTGGTGAGAGGTGAACAGGGGGGCTGGGTTGTGCCAGAGTTGTGTTGTGGGGTGTATTGGAGAGAGGTGCACTGGGGGCTGGGTTGTGCCAGAGCTGTGTTGTGGGGTGTATTGGTGAGAGGTGCACGGGGGCTGGGTTGTGCCAGAGCTGTGTTGTGGGGTGTATTGGTGAGAGGTGCACGGGGGCTGGGTTGTGCCAGAGCTGTGTTGTGGGGTGTATTGATGAGAGGTGCACGGGGGGCTGGGTTGTGCCAGAGCTGTGTTGTGGGGTGTATTGGTGAGAGGTGCACGGGGGGCTGGGTTGTGCCAGAGCTGTGTTGTGGGGTGTATTGGTGAGAGGTGCTCGGGGGCTGGGTTGTGCCAGAGCTGTGTTGTGGGGTGTATTGATGAGAGGTACACGGGGGGCTGGGTTGTGCCAGAGCTGTGTTGTGGGGTGTATTGGTGAGAGGTGCACGGGGGCTGGGTTGTGCCAGAGCTGTGTTGTGGGGTGTATTGATGAGAGGTACACGGGGGGCTGGGTTGTGCCAGAGCTGTGTTGTGGGGTGTATTGGTGAGAGGTGCACGGGGGGCTGGGTTGTGCCAGAGCTGTGTTGTGGGGTGTATTGGTGAGAGGTGCACGGGGGGCTGGGTTGTGCCAGAGCTGTGTTGTGGGGTATATTGGTGAGAGGTGCACGGGGGGCTGGGTTGTGCCAGAGCTGTGTTGTGGGGTGTATTCGTGAGAGGTGCACGGGGGGCTGGGTTGTGCCAGAGCTGTGTTGTGGGGTGTATTGGTGAGGGGTGCACGGGGGGCTGGGTTGTGCCAGAGCTGTGTTGTGGGGTGTATTGGTGAGGGGTGCATGGGGGGCTGGGTTGTGCCAGAGCTGTGTTGTGGGGTGTATTGGTGAGAGGTGCACGGGGGCTGGGTTGTGCCAGAGCTGTGTTGTGGGGTGTATTGGTGAGAGGTGCACGGGGGGCTGGGTTGTGCCAGAGCTGTGTTGTGGGGTGTATTGGTGAGAGGTGCACGGGGGGCTGGATTGTGCCAGAGCTGTGTTGTGGGGTGTATTGGTGAGAGGTGCACGGGGGCTGGGTTGTGCCAGAGCTGTGTTGTGGGGTGTATTGGTGAGGGGTGCACGGGGGGCTGGGTTGTGCCAGAGCTGTGTTGTGGGGTGTATTAGTGAGAGGTGCACGGGGGGCTGGGTTGTGCCAGAGCTGTGTTGTGGGGTGTATTGGTGAGAGGTGCACGGGGGCTGGGTTGTGCCAGAGCTGTGTTGTGGGGTGTATTGATGAGAGGTACACGGGGGGCTGGGTTGTGCCAGAGCTGTGTTGTGGGGTGTATTGGTGAGAGGTGCACGGGGGCTGGGTTGTGCCAGAGCTGTGTTGTGGGGTGTATTGGTGAGGGGTGCACGGGGGGCTGGGTTGTGCCAGAGCTGTGTTGTGGGGTGTATTAGTGAGAGGTGCACGGGGGGCTGGGTTGTGCCAGAGCTGTGTTGTGGGGTGTATTGGTGAGAGGTGCACGGGGGCTGGGTTGTGCCAGAGTTGTGTTGTGGGGTGTATTGGTGAGAGGAGCACAGGGGGCTGGGTTGTGCCAGAGCTGTGTTGTGGGGTGTATTGGTTAGAGGAGCAAAGGGGGGCTGGGTTGTGCCAGAGCTGTGTTGTGGGGTGTATTGGTGAGAGGTGCACAGGGGGGCTGGGTTGTGCCAGAGTTGTGTTGTGGGGTGTATTGGTGAGAGGTGCACTGGGGGCTGGGTTGTGCCAGAGCTGTGTTGTGGGGTGTATTGGTGAGAGGTGCACGGGGGCTGGGTTGTGCCAGAGCTGTGTTGTGGGGTGTATTGGTGAGAGGTGCACGGGGGCTGGGTTGTGCCAGAGCTGTGTTGTGGGGTGTATTGGTGAGAGGTGCACGGGGGGCTGGGTTGTGCCAGAGCTGTGTTGTGGGGTGTATTGGTGAGAGGTGCACGGGGGGCTGGGTTGTGCCAGAGCTGTGTTGTGGGGTGTATTGGTGAGAGGTGCACGGGGGCTGGGTTGTGCCAGAGCTGTGTTGTGGGGTGTATTGATGAGAGGTACACGGGGGGCTGGGTTGTGCCAGAGCTGTGTTGTGGGGTGTATTGGTGAGAGGTGCACGGGGGCTGGGTTGTGCCAGAGCTGTGTTGTGGGGTGTATTGATGAGAGGTACACGCGGGGCTGGGTTGTGCCAGAGCTGTGTTGTGGGGTGTATTGGTGAGAGGTGCACGGGGGGCTGGGTTGTGCCAGAGCTGTGTTGTGGGGTGTATTGATGAGAGGTGCACGGGGGGCTGGGTTGTGCCAGAGCTGTGTTGTGGGGTGTATTGGTGAGAGGTGCACGGGGGGCTGGGTTGTGCCAGAGCTGTGTTGTGGGGTGTATTGGTGAGAGGTGCACGGGGGCTGGGTTGTGCCAGAGCTGTGTTGTGGGGTGTATTGGTGAGAGGTGCACGGGGGGCTGGGTTGTGCCAGAGCTGTGTTGTGGGATGTATTGGTGAGAGGTGCACGGGGGGCTGGGTTGTGCCAGAGCTGTGTTGTGGGATGTATTGGTGAGAGGTGCACGGGGGGCTGGGTTGTGCCAGAGCTGTGTTGTGGGGTGTATTGGTGAGAGGTGCACGGGGGGCTGGGTTGTGCCAGAGCTGTGTTGTGGGGTGTATTGGTGAGAGGTGCACGGGGGGCTGGGTTGTGCCAGAGCTGTGTTGTGGGGTGTATTGGTGAGAGGTGCACGGGGGCTGGGTTGTGCCAGAGCTGTGTTGTGGGGTGTATTCGTGAGAGGTGCACGGGGGCTGGGTTGTGCCAGAGCTGTGTTGTGGGGTGTATTCGTGAGAGGTGCACGGGGGGCTGGGTTGTGCCAGAGCTGTGTTGTGGGGTGTACTGGTGAGAGGTGAACGGGGGGCTGGGTTGTGCCAGAGCTGTGTTGTGGGGTGTATTGGTGAGAGGTGCACGCGGGGCTGGGTTGTGCCAGAGCTGTGTTGTGGGGTGTATTAGTGAGAGGTGCACGGGGGGCTGGGTTGTGCCAGAGCTGTGTTGTGGGGTGTATTGGTGAGAGGTGCACGGGGGGCTGGGTTGTGCCAGAGCTGTGTTGTGGGGTGTACTGGTGAGAGGTGAACGGGGGGCTGGGTTGTGCCAGAGCTGTGTTGTGGGGTGTATTCGTGAGAGGTGCACGGGGGCTGGGTTGTGCCAGAGCTGTGTTGTGGGGTGTATTAGTGAGAGGTGCACGGGGGGCTGGGTTGTGCCAGAGCTGTGTTGTGGGGTGTATTGGTGAGAGGTGCACGGGGGGCTGGGTTGTGCCAGAGCTGTGTTGTGGGGTGTATTGGTGAGAGGTGCACGGGGGCTGGGTTGTGCCAGAGCTGTGTTGTGGGGTGTATTGGTGAGAGGTGCACAGGGGGACTGGGTTGTGCCAGAGCTGTGTTGTGGGGTGTATTGGTGAGAGGTGCACGGGGGCTGGGTTGTGCCAGAGCTGTGTTGTGGGATGTATTGGTGAGAGGTGCACGGGGGCTGGGTTGTGCCAGAGCTGTGTTGTGGGGTGTACTGGTGAGAGGTGTACGGGGGCTGGGTTGTGCCAGAGCTGTGTTGTGGGGTGTATTCGTGAGAGGTGCACGGGGGGCTGGGTTGTGCCAGAGCTGTGTTGTGGGATGTATTGGTGAGAAGTGCACGGGGGGCTGGGTTGTGCCAGAGCTGTGTTGTGGGGTGTACTGGTGAGAGGTGCACGGGGGGCTGGGTTGTGCCAGAGCTGTGTTGTGGGGTGTATTGATGAGAGGTGCATGGGGAGCTGGGTTGTGCCAGAGCTGTGTTGTTGGGTGTACTGGTGAGAGGTGTACGGGGGCTGGGTTGTGCCAGAGCTGTGTTGTGGGGTGTATTCGTGAGAGGTGCACGGGGGGCTGGGTTGTGCCAGAGCTGTGTTGTGGGATGTATTGGTGAGAGGTGCACGGGGGGCTGGGTTGTGCCAGAGCTGTGTTGTGGGGTGTACTGGTGAGAGGTGCACGGGGGCTGGGTTGTGCCAGAGCTGTGTTGTGAGGTGTATTGGTGAGAGGTGCATGGGGAGCTGGGTTGTGCCAGAGCTGTGTTGTGGGGTGTATTGGTGAGAGGTGCATGGGGAGCTGGGTTGTGCCAGAGCTGCCCAGCACTAGAGGATTTTAGGGAGGGGGACCGTGACCCGCAGCCTCCCCGCTACCGCAGCCCTGCCCCCCATCTCTACCAATGCCCCTCAGTCCTGACCCACAGCCCCTGCTATCCCAGCCTGGGGCCCCTCAGCTGGACTACACCCCCCTTCACCCTCCCGCCACCAGCTGCTCTCACCCGCTGGTTCCTGTTTCTGCCGTGTAATGTTTCCATGAGGTCTCAGGCGGGCCGGGTGTCCCCACAGTGTTGTCCAGCAGCCTGGGTCCAGCAGCCTGACCTGAACATCCCACAGCCCAAAGGGCATGACTCTGCCAAGCAGGGGGCAGCCGGCCGGCAAGAGGAGGTGGGGGCCAGGACTGATGGTTTCTAGTCTCAGCTCGAGGAGGGACGTGGGGTCTAGTGGTTATAGCAGGGGGGACTTGGCATCAGGCCTTGTGGGTTCTAGCTCTGTCTTTCCCCTCTCTCTGGCCTCATGAACAGTGGCCCACTGCATGTCCTCCTTGCCCCCTTTCAATATGGCAGCCCCTTGCACACCCTGAGGGGCCTTCCCTGCCCTCCTGTGGCAGGGAGTTCCCTGGTTCATGCCTCGCTGAAGGGCTTTACAGGCAGGGTGGGGTGCAGGCTGGGAGCTCCCCTCCAGGCTCAGCTCGGCCCTGGGCAGGGGCTGCGTCTGACATTGGAGGGGCTTGGCTCTGGCCCGGCTGGGCTGGAGTGTGGGCAGCTCTTCAGCTGTTGTGCTCCAAGGGGAAAAGCTGCCTGGACCCTGCTAATCTTCCCTGTGGTGAAGGGGGGCTGCTTTCCAGGAGGCACGGGGGGGGTAACAGGCTGAGCTGGGGGGGCACAAACAGAGGGGGGCTGCAGGGGGCGGAGATAAGCCTGGTACAGGCCCTGCTGGGTCATCCCTGGGGCCATCCCTGGGGCATGTGTTGGGGGGAAGGGGGGTTCGTCTCTGATCCAAAGGGCCTGCGGGGTTTGGAACAGCGTGTGCTGGAGTGTCCCATTGGATCAGAGCCCAGCACTTCGGTCTCAAATGCAGCCATCCCCTTGTACGCCCACCCCGCCCTCCCAGCCTCCCCTTGTACGCCCACCCCACCCTCCCAGCCTCCCCTTGTACGCCCACCCCGCCCTCCCAGCCTCCCCTTGTACGCCCACCCCGCCCTCCCAGCCTCCCCTTGTACGCCCACCCCGCCCTCCCAACCTCCCCTTGTACGCCCACCCCGCCCTCCCAGCCTCCCCTTGTACGCCCCCCCCCAGCCTCCCCTTGTACGCCCACCCCGCCCTCCCAGCCTCCCCTTGTACGCCCCCCCCTCCCAGCCTCCCCTTGTACGCCCACCCCGCCCTCCCAGCCTCCCCTTGTACGCCCACCCCGCCCTCCCAACCTCCCCTTGTACGCCCACCCCGCCCTCCTTCCCTGCCTCCCTCCACCCCACCCAACCCCACCCCTTCCCCATCTCCCTCCAACCACCCCTCCCCCAGCAATCTAGCAACTCCCCCCACATGTGCATCCACCCCAACCCACACCCCTTCCCCATCTTCTCCCTACAGCAATCGAGCTACCCCCACGCACCCCACTTCCCCTTCAAGTGCTCCCCAAGCTCCCCCTTGTGTCTCCCCTATTGCTAATCCCAGAAGGGGGGGGCTTTGCACCTGGGGCTTGGGCACATCCCCTGTGGAAGGCCCCTGGGCTCCCCGATTGCCTCATGTTGGGGTAGGGGGAGCTGGGTAGATGAGACCCCCCCCCCCCTCAGCCCAGACTGGGCTCTTTCATTTAGTGGGAGCCCCTGGTTAAAATATTGCCAGCGCCTGCCCGTCCCAAGCTCCCCACCCCCCCGCCGCACCGAGACTAAACAAACACGCCCCCCCCCCCCCGCGCCTTCCTGGGCGGGGCCACCCCCCATATATCCGAGCCGGCCCTGAGCGCAGGACCGCGCCGCTCCGGATTCTCCCGCCCCAGCATGGACCCGGCTCGCCGCCTGCTGACTCTAGGTGAGCCCCGCGCTGCAAGTCTGCTGGAGCCACTTCGGTTTGGCCGGGCACGGGCCCGATTCTGACGCCGCTGGCTGTGGGGTAAATCCGCGGGGGCAGATCCCACCCCGCTCGGTGCGTTTCGCCGCAGGGACTCCGAAGTGGAGTGACACCGATTTACAGCGGCCGCTTTCGCAAGTGGTGTGAGCGAGGGAGGGCAGGATCCGGCTCAGCCAGTGCCAGCCGGGGCTGATTCTCCCCCAGCCTGCGGGAAACCTGGAGCCACCGAGTCTGCTCCCACGTTTTCCCTCGTACGACTCCAGCGGAGTGAGGCTGGATCCCGTGCTGGTGTAAACGGGCCCGGGCCCCTTGTCTCTGGCGGGGGTCTGTGGACTGTCCCCAGGGCAAAGGAGGGCTGGACGGGCACAGGTTAGCCCAGGGAGCGGTGATCGGGATCCTTGGGCACAGAGACCAGCTGGTTGATCCAAGCGCCTGGGAAGTGAATCCAGGAGTCTTGACTCCCGGTCCTACCCCCCCAACCAGACTCCTCGGCGCCCAGGGGCCAGGTTTGAAAGCTTCTTGGGGCGACCATGCCCGCCTCCCCCCAACCTCCAAACCCTCCTCGCTGGGACTAGAACCCAGGAGTCCTGACACTCAGCCCCCTCCCCAGCTCTCACCACTGCACCCTCTTTCCCCGGGCTGCAGAAGCCAGATTTGTGGAGCGATTTTCCAGGGCATAGGGGCTGGACTTTACACCAGGGAGGGCGCGGCTAGGGGCCAGGTTCCCTCGGGGGGTGAGCAGGCCTTGCATTCCCCTAGGGAGTTGTGGGAGCAGAGGCCCCATTATTGGAGTGTGTGTGTGTGGGGGGGGGGGTTCTGTGGCTGACTTGGTCTGATCCTGGAGGTGGGGGGCTCATCCCCTGCAAGCTGCCTCCCTGCTGGGCTTTGGCTGGTGCTGGAGCATGGATCCAGCTGGGAGCTGCAGCAGCAGGACCTGGCTGCCTGGTGTCTCTGGGTGCAGGGGAGGCCAGATTCGGGGGCGGGGAGTTGACATGTACGTGCCTTTGCCTGGGGTTAGATGCCTTCAGAGCAAACAGTGAACCCGGGACTTCTGGATTCTATCCCAGTGCTGGGAGAGGAGTGGGACCTAATGGTTAGAGCAGGGGAGGCTGGGAGTCAGGACTCCTAGACTATGTCTACATGGTGGGTTCTTGTGCAAGAACACGTCCCCCCTGCCATGTGTGAGATGTGCTTTTGCACAAGAGCATCCATGGCCGTGTGGACGCTCTCTTGCGCAAGAAAGCGCTGATGGCCATTTTAGCCGTAGGGCTTTCTTGCACAAGAAACCCCTGCCACGCGTCCACACTGCCCTCTTGCACAAGAGCTCTTGCACAAGAGAACTTACACTAGTGAAAAAAGAGCGTAGCTCTTGCGCAAGAAGGCCTCTCATACCACGCTGCATTGTAAATCTTCTTGCGCAAGAGCAGGCGGGCAGAACCCACCAGTGTAGACATAGCCCTGGGTTCCACTCTTAGGAGGACAGTAATGTTGAGGGGTTAGAGCAGCAACTTTTGGGGCAGGTCTTCTGGGTTCTAACCCCATGGTGGGAGAGGGTCAAGAATTCTCATCTAAGCCGGTGGGTGTACAAAGGGCTGGACCCTGTAGGGTGCACAGTGCCCCCATCCTATGTCCCTGGGGAGGAGGAGGAAGGGCGTGGCTCCTGGCCTATGATGCCAGCTGAGCAGCGATTGTTTTCAGAAATATTTCCCTCTCTGTTTTGCCGAGTGCTTAATAAAATGGAGCATTCCCTGCCCTGCCAGTCTAGCCACCCTGGCGGGGGGGAGGAGAGGGCTTCAGTGCTGCCTGAAATGGTGCCCACCCCTCTTTCCAGACCTTGGGGGGCCAGACCTGGGCTCCTGGGATGAGAGGCCTGGCGTGCAAAGGGCTGCGAGTCACAGGCAGGCAACGCCGTCTAGTCAACAGCGTCAGAACAAGCATCGGAACATCGAGGTTCTGGCTGTGCTGGGCCTCAGTTTCCCTACCTGCCTTTTGTCTCTGGAGACAGGAAGGCCTTTGGGGCAGGGGCTGCCTCTTGCTGTGGGTTGATGCCGTACCTGCTGCGATGGGGCCCCTAATCGTGGTTGGGGTCTGTGCACCCCCTAGCATGACAGGGACCCTGACCCCAGTTAATGGGGCAAGCGACTGTGCAGCACCTTGCACCATAAAGCTTCAATCTCGGTCAGAACTGATAGTTGCTACCGTAATTCACTTAATAACGAGCATTCCCAGGTCAGGCAGAATCTGGGCCAACTGTCTTAGGAGCCTTCATGTAGCTGTACGTGCCAGATTAATATAAGTGCCCAGGTTTGATCCATGGGCTGGGTCCTGCGCTGCATGTTCCAATGAAGCTCCCGTCCTGGCGAGCGCCATCGCTGCTGTTGTCATTGATGCTGTCTTAGATCCGTGTGGCAGTGCCCAGCCAGTCGCTGCTGCATGGCACGGGGTCTGAGTGCTTCATGGGCTGAGCAGGCATGGTGGAGCTCTGGGCTTAAGTCTCAGCCCTGGCACTGAGTGACTCCGTGCCTCAGTTTCCCCAGTAGTACAGTGGGGCAAATGGTCTTTCATTTGCCTTGTCTGCTTGGGTCTTGATGCCCAGGTCTGTACGTGGCAGGCTTGGTACAATGGGACCCTGGCGCTACAGTGGTGTGAGTGCTACATACCAGCTGAGCCTTGTGGTTGGGTGCCAGCCGTTGGTTTGGTCAGTGCCTTTGTTTTTTTTGCTTTTAATGCCCTGGTTTCATAAAGGGGGTGGGGAAAGGGAGATAATGGGAAGCAAAGAGCCACAAACGGGGCTGGGAGGCAGGACTCCTGGGCTCTGTTCCCAGCTGCCGTTTGCCTTGAGGCCATGGGTGAGCTGTCGCTCGGTGCCTCAGTTTCCCCACTGGTAAAATGGGACTGGTGGCAGCTGTTTTCTCAATAGCTGGAGCTGTGCACTGTAGGGCTGGATGGGACCCAGGTGCCACCCACATGCTGTCAGAGGGGCTGGTGGCAGCCGTGTCTGTGTGTCTCCCAGCATCCGCACGGCTGTAACTAGAGAACAGATGGAGCAAGTGGGTCCTGACTATGGGCCTGGGTGGGAGCTGGCAGGACACAGGTCCCAGCGGCCACGGCTGTCTCCTGGGACTGTCTCCTCTTTGACGGGCCATCGTTCCGCCCAGCGCCTGGCACAATGGGCACCCAGGCCCAGACAAAGCGCTACCATAATACACTTAATACTAACGCCCACCCTACTGCCCCAAGCCTGGAGCCACCGAGTCAAGCCCTTGAAAATCATAAGTGGCTTAAAAATCAAAACAGCTGGGTTAGCCGTGTTGGGCTCCTTGTGGTCTCGTAGTCACATCTGTGCTGTCAGGAGGGGTAGAAACTTGCCTTTCGTGAGAGTCCAGAGCCTCGCGGTCCCAGGACTCCAGAAGCTGGGGGTTTAGGGAGCAGCGGGGGCTAAAATCACAGGTGTCGGCAGCGCCAGGCTCGGGGGGCGTGGGTGCCTCTCCAGGGCGGGGGCAGGGAGGCCTGGTGTCCTGGGGAGGCGGCAGAGGAGTTCCCCTGGCCGGGAGCCGGCGGGTTGGTGTTGCAGGCTGATTTCGAAAGGAAGAGTAAAACCGAAAGGCAGGCACTGAGTTGTGAGATCTGGGGAACTGACGTGTCTTCTTTCTTCTCCTTCTCCTGCCAGAAACCCCTTCTCCTTGCGCCAGGGCAGAGTGAGCGTGTGTGTGGGGTGGAGGCCCCTGCTTGGCAGTGCGAGGGGTGCAGGAGCGGTGGATCAGGCCCCCGGGGGGATCAGGCCCCTGTTGTGGGCGGCGGGGGCTGGGCAGAAGTGCTGACCCAGTTCATGGGAAAGTCAGTTCTGGGTAACTCCGCAGGGTTACTCGCTAGCAGCGAGATGGGGTGGTGATAGCGATTCCTGGCAGGTATGAAACCCCTGCGGGTGTGAATCAGCCTCTTGCTGTCGCGCTCAATGGGCCTAGGCTGGTTTACACCAAGGAGGGACTTGGCCCAGAAAGTCAGGTGTTAATTCCAAGAAGAGGGGGGCTGGGGCTGCTCTGAGAAGGCGCCTGGTGTCTTATGGGAGAGCCAAGACTCCTGGGGTCTAGCCCCAGCTCTGGGAGGACAGTGTGGTCTAGTGGTTAGAGCAGGACTCCCAGGACAAAGCTGTGGTCTGAAACAGCAGCAAAGCTGAGCTCGTGGTGGGGGAGGGAAGCAGAGGCAGGAAAAACTGAAGTGAGTTTCCTTCCGCTTTAGAGGAGCAGGGACTTTCCCAGGGGAGGCTGGGAGGGAGACAGGGGTGCCGCACCAGCTGCTGGCTGCCCAGGCTGGGGGCATGGAGGGGGCATGCGGCATCTGCTCAGCTGGGAATGCAGGGGGCGGAAGTCGCTGCTCGGCGCATGGCTGGGAATGTGGGAACAGGCTGCGGGAAAGCTGTTGCCTCCAGGGGCCAGCAAGCCTAGGAGGAGGGGCTGCCAGAGGAAGGAGGGCAGCAGCGTGCCAGCGGGTTTCCCCGAGCTGGATGACTCCGGTTTTCACTCTGCATCAGTCACCCGACCTGGGCTTCCCAGGGGGATGCACGTCCCAGGCAAGCAGCACCTCGCCGGGCACTTGGCCAGCTTGGGAGCTGCACATGTGTGGGGCAGGGGCTGGAGGAGTGGGGCTTGGAGGAGGGCTGGATGCTTGTGCAGCTGCTCAGGAGAGAGTCCAGGGCTGCCCAGCTGCTTTGCAGGGCACCCACAGCTAGGTTGGTGTTTCTGCTGGTGGTGCACATGCTTCGGTGCACATCATAAATTTATTCCGCACATGGATGGAAAAGAATTAGGGGGAGCACAGGAGTCCTGGCTCCCAGCCTCCATTCTGTGCCTAGCTTGGGGATGGGAGTGGGGTCCAGGGGAGGGGATTGGGGTGAAAGTGCTGCCCAGTCAGACTGGGAGAGGAGGTTGCACCAGGGCTTGAATCTAGCTGTGTGAGCTGATGAAAGATGATTCTGCCTTGTGTGGGCGTCACTCCAGCGAGGCCAGATCCCAGCTGGTGTAAACTGGAGTCGATGGGGCTGGATCCCATCACTCCTGTCCATTTCAATGCACTTACCCCCATTGCCAGAGCCCGACCCGTCCCCTGGGCTCTGCCGTCCTGGCTGAGAGCCGTGGGCACAAGGCGCTGACCCCGCCGTGACTAACCCGGTCAGGAATGAGTCGCCGGGGCTGGTGCTGCCAGAACTCTGACCCCAATCCCACCCCCCCTCCGTCTCCACAGAGTCCCATTCCACACTGCAGCCCCCCCGCCCTGTCTGCTCTGCCCCCGCCGGGATATTTCCTGCCTCCAGCTGCTGCCTTTATTTCAAGAGCCTGCCTGGGTATTAATAGGAGACGCGGGCGGGTTTGGTCAGCCGGGATCTGGCTCTGCCCACGCAGCCAGCGGCTTGCTGGGCGGGAAGGAAAGCGTCGGGCGGGGGAGGTCTCCATTGTTATCCGCGGGAGCCCAGCGCCCTCGAAATCCAGAGTCGCTTCACTTCGCTAACCGGCGTCTGGCTGGCCCGTCACACTCTGATCCCTTCGGCTGCAAAAACTCAAAGCCCCCCGTTGTCCTGAGCGCTGCATGGGCCTTGCCCCACAACCAAGGGCCCCCTTTGCGGTGAGCAGACACCGGAGACAGCCCCAGCCCGGAAGAGCTCACAAGCCACTCCGAGAAGGTGCGGGAGGGGAAACTGAGGCACAGAGAAGGAAACTCCCCACAAGCCCGTCACAGGGCTCGACCCCAGAGTCGTGTAGCCAGGCTGCCAGGCCAGCCCCGTCTAAGGGTCCTGGTTAGCCTAGAATCCCTCGGGGGCAGCCGCGCTCAGTCCGGGCCCCGAAATGAATGGCTCCTCCCACGTTCCCCGGGTTGAAAAGGAGCTGGAGTCGGGTCCCCAGCAGATGCAAAGTGACCCCCCGGCTCCGATGAAGCTCTGCTGAGTGACACCGGCTGGGAACCTGCCCCGTGAGGGACCCCAGCTGGGCGCCTCGCCAAGGGCCACCTGCCATCTGGCTGCTTTCAAAGGCTGTCCCCCCCCACGGCCCCTCCCCAGCCACAATGCACAATGCCGAGTGACAGACCCGCACAAACACTGTGGGGACCGACCGGGGGGGGGGGGGGGGGTTTGTGGCACAGTTGGGGGGGGAATGGCTGCAGTGCAAAGGGCGGGCAATGGTGTCCAGACACAGATTGTAAAAGGTCCTGGGGCCGAATCCCCGGCACGTCAGACGCCCCCCGCCCCCGTGGGCCCCTTGTCAGAGCTCGTTGGGCGGCTTCCACAAGGGGCCCATCCCCCACGAACACCCCATGGCTGGAGCAGGCAGGACTCCTAGGCTCTGTCCCCAGCTCCGAGACGGGGGGGGGGGATCTAGTGGGTTAGAGCAGGGTGGGGCTGGGATTCTGGACTCTGACACGTTGAGTGACCCGCCTGCTCCTCTGGGCCTCAGTTTCCCCACTTGTGCAATGGGGAGAATGGTGTTGGTGCTCTGTGGGAGGCGTCAGTCCCCTTTCAAGGGAACTAAGAGCACCCGAGAGGCTGGGCAAAGCTCCCTGGAGACCTGGAAGTGTCTGGCAGGGGCACCCCGGGCACGGGGTTGGGGGGGATCCCCAGTTCTGTGCGCTGGGAAACAAGGTCGCCTGCTTGGCTCGCACCTCTAGGCCACCCGTTTACCTTCTGCTGTGTAGGGGGGAGGCAAGCCACGGCCTGCAGGCTGCGTCCAGCCCGGGGGGTAATCCAGCCCCCGAACGCCATTGCCCTGCTGCGGCTGAGGTGGCATGCGTGGCCCGCCCCACAGCCCGTGCCAAGAACGTTCCCCACCCCGTGGTAGTGACTAGACCAGGGTTCCTCGGACGTGGCCACCTTGGCTGCATGAGCCACTGGTGGATTTTGCCCCCAAAGCCTGGGCAGAGTCTTGGGGTGCAAAGCAGCAGCCCCTCCCTGCTGTGCCCACCTGCCGCCCTTGAATAGTGTTACGGAGGGTGCAGGCTCCGGGCAGCACCTCTGGAGACATGTGGGGCCGGTGTGGGGGTGGTGGCTGCGGCGTTCAGTCACTGGGTGCTCCCCTGGGCTGCTCCCCCCACCCAGCTGGGGCATGCGAGCCTGGGACGCCACAGGCAGCCGGTGAGTTCCTGCCCCACGTTCCCTGGGGGGCTCTCGCTGAAGGGCCGCGGGAGGCAGGAACAGAGTGACGGGGTCATCAGAACAGGAGGAGCTGCTGGCCACACTCAGGGAGACCCCTGGGCCAGAGGCGCTGCCCACCCCCAGGCCCCCAGCCTCGTTAGGCCACATGCCACTCAGACCAGGTGTCCCCCCTTGTGCCGGGCATTGTGGGTCCCTTTAAAAACGTGCCCGCCTTACAGAGCTCACACTAAGGAGAAATGGGTGGAAAGGGAAACTGAGGCATGAAAACGGGCGTGACTTGTGCAAGGTCACCCAGCAGGCCAGCAGCAGAGTTGGGACTGGGACCCAGGTGTCCTGACTTCCCAGCCTGCGCCTGGGCCATGCTGCCATGCTAACACCGTCCTTGCCGGCGCGCTGTCGGGGTCAGGGCCCCCGGCGCCCTCTGCGCGGGAAGCCGTATAGGAATTTCCTGACCTCGGCCAAGTGGGACTGCTAACAAAGCCACAGCGGTGGCTCCCGAAGGCCCAGCCCCCAGCTCCGTGTGACAGTGCGGCCACAGGCAGCGAGCGGAGAGGGATTAACGGGGTTAGAAGCCTGCAGACGGCTCGGGAAAGGTGCCTAGAGGGGCTGTGAGCGAGGGGCCTGGGCAAAGCGACAGCATGTCCCGGCTGGACCCAGAGCGGGGGTATGTCTACACTACCACCCTGGGTGCTGGGTGTCCTTGCACACCTGGGCACTAGCACCAGTGTCCCTTGCACCAATCCCTGGGTGCTGGGTGTCCTCGCACACCTGGGCACTAGCACCAGTGTCCCTTGCACCAATATCTGGGTGCTGGGTTTCCTCGCACACCTGGGCACTAGCATCAGTGTCCCTTGCACCAATCCCTGGGTGCTGGGTTTCCTCGCACTCCTGGGCACTAGCATCAGTGTCCCTCACATCAATGCCTGGGCATTAGGTGTCCTTGCACACCCGGCTACTAGTGCTAGGGTTCCCCACAACAGCTACCACAATGCCAGACTCCCTAGTGCCAGGGTGTCCAACACACTAGCCACCTGTGGCTGTTTGGCCGGCTGAGTGTGGCTAGTTTGCTACACTCTAGGGGCTCCTGCTTCAGACCTGGTGGGCCCCCCTGGCCCTAGTAGGACAGGATCTGTGCTGAGCACTTGTCTCTAGACCATGGGGCCACATCCGAGGTCTGGGCCGTGCTAGCAACCTGCCCCCCGCCAGCCCCTAACGGCTCAGGCCTTTCGACATCTCTGAGTCATGCCCTTCAGAGAAGGGGGGGAAGTGGCCAGCAGATACGTGGCCTTGTGAAAAGGGAACCGATAACACCCCCTAGTTACCACCCGGATGTTTTCACAACAGCGCCAACTTGCTTCCCCCCAATCCCACGCTAGCCTCGCTCCCACGGAGCCGGGGGGGTCAGCTCCCCTGCTGGGGCGGCCGCCTCGCTGCACTGGCTCGGGAGACTACCGGCCCCCAGCCACGCTGAGCCTGGGCAGGTCTCTCTCTCTTGCACTGGGTGTTACGGTCGCAGCAATGGCCCCCCACAGAATGTGGGGGCTGGTGCACCAGGTGCTGCGTGGACCCTGCCCACGTTCAGGCCCCGCTGTGCCGGGCGCACCTAAACAGCTCTTGCTCCAGAGAGCCAGACAAAGGGGCAGAGACTTCTTAAATCGGTGGGAGTCGGGCTTTATCGCTGTATCCAACTGGGGAAACTGAGGCATGGCTGGGGGACGTGACCTGTCCGGGGTCACTGAACTGAATGCTGATCTCCTGAGTCCCAGCCCAGCCTTAATCCCCAGACCAACCTGCTGCTCTGTGTCCTTCCCCTGGGGCAAAATTAACAGCACGGGAGGGGGGGGGGTCTGTAACAGCGGCTCGCTACTTTCCAGACTTTCCTGCCTCTCTCAGGAGCCGGCCCTTGTGAAGCCCACACGTCACCTCACTCTGGGTATGTCTACACTACCCTCCTAGTTCGAACTAGGAGGGTAATGTATGCATACCGCACTTGCTAATGAAGCCCGGGATTTGAATTTCCCGGGCTTCATTAGCATAAGCGGGGAGCCGCCATTTTTAAATCCCCGCTGCTTCGAACCCCGTGTAGCGCGGCTACACGGGGCTCGAACTAGGTAGTTCGGACTAGGGTGCCTATTCCGAACTACCGGTACACCTCGTTTCACGAGGAGTAACGGTAGTTCGGAATAGGACCCTAGTCCGAACTACCTAGTTCGAGCCCCGTGTAGCCGCGCTACACGGGGTTCGAAGCAGCGGGGATTTAAAAATGGCGGCTCCCCGCTTATGCTAATGAAGCCCGGGAAATTCAAATCCCGGGCTTCATTAGCAAGTGCGGTATGCATACATTACCCCGCTAGTTCGAACTAGCGGGGTAGTGTAGACATACCCTCAGAAACCTTCAGCTCACGCCCTGAGACACAGAAGTGTCCCAGCACACGCTTACGGACACATGGCTGGCTTCCCCGGTTGTCCCAGTTCATTATGGAACCAGATCTAAGCCATGTTCCCTTGTGCGGCCACCCAGGACAGATTCAAATGCCACCCAGCTGAGTGGCAGCACCCACAGCCGGCAGCATATGTTTCTGCTGGTGGTGCACACCTGGCTACGCCTCAGTGCACCTAACAAAATGTATCCTGCACACAAGTGGAAAAACATTAGCAGGAACACAGAGCCACCTCAACAAGCCATTGTCCGTTTGCAGTTTTAGTTGGTGCTGGCTTTGCTGGTGCTGTTTCTATCGCCTGTTGTAGAACTAGGCGAGTCTCTAGAGCAGCGGAAGTTGTGAGAACAGCTCTGGAAGCCCCGGGACGTGAGGGTCCCACTCTGCTCGGGCCGGCGAGGCCCCGGCTGGAGTCCCGTGTCCAGTGGTGGGCGCCGCGCTTAGGGAAGTCGCGGACACGTTGCAGAGGCACAAAGATGGCCCGAGGTTTAGCAAACGGGGCCCATGGGGCGAGGTTAGAGCTGGGCAGGGCTGGTCTGAGGACGGATGCCCGAGGGGAGCTGAGAACGTCGCCCAGCGCAGGGCTCTTACAAAGAGCAGGGGGTTCACTGCTCCCCACGGCCCCCGCGGGACCTTCCTACCTGCCCGCTTGCCGGGAGGGGGATGGGCATTTCGGCCAGGATGTCAGAGGAAAGCGGGTGGGGCGAGGGGGGGATACTTGCAGGTGGAAGAGGAGGCTGTAGCATCCCTGGGGGGTTCAGCACTGGCTGCCCAAGTCCCTGCCGGGAGGTGCAGAAATGAGTCCGGCCTCGGTGCAGGGGCCCGGACCAGCCCTGCCTGCATGAGAGCGAGGGCCCCGGGGACGCCGTAGCCCCTTTGCCAAACGCCCCACGCTGGTCCCAGCAAGCAGCCGCTGGGCCAAGCTCCGGCCGCATCCCAGGGCCTGGGTCGCTGGCAGGCCGGGCAGAGACGGGGCAGCCATGGCCGCCGGGCTCCCGCCCCCAATGCCCCCTTTGGACTCTTGGCAGCCTCGGGGGAACTTGGCTGGCGTCTCCAGCCCCATCCGGGAGCAGCGCCCACTGCCAGGGCCCCTAGTGCGTCAGGCGGGAGGGAACACCCGGGGGGGTGGATTCCAGAGGAAACCGCGGCTGAGCCCGCCTGAGAAACGAGGAGCGGCTAAATCAATCCAGCTGGGCCGGCTGCCTCTGGGGGGCTGCGGGCTGGGAAGGGGGGAGCCCCCCTCCCCTCCGGCTCTGTCATCTTAACCCATTGTGGGCCAGGAGGCGCCCTTCTCCTCAGGCCAGGGCCCCCGGCTGTTCCTTCGAGGCCGGCTCTGGCTGCTCCCCGGAGACTGTGTCCGGTGCAGAGCAGAACAGCCGGAGGGGGTGGGGGGGTGTTAAGGGGGGAGCTGCCTTTAGCATGCAGAGTAGTAGGCAGTTATCCCACAGGGAGCTATGTGATGAGGGGGGGAGTCCTGCCCCCAGACCTCTCCCAGGCTTCCATGCCCAGACACCCACCCCAGGCCTCCCCTGCCGGTCTCTGCTGCTGGTGCCATGGGGCAGGACGGGGGCTCCTGAGGGCGAGGGGAGGGGTGCCTGGCTAGCTGCTCTCTGACTCCCCCACACACTTTAATGTTCCTTTCCCCCTCTGCCCCCTGGGAAAATGTTTGTGGCCCTCAGGCGGCGGCGGCTGCTGGCCAAGGCGTGGGGGGAGTGGGTGGGACAAAGGCTCAGTTATTCGGAGCCATTCCCGGGAAGGGAGGGGCATGGCTCATTGCCCCACCCACCCCATGGCCCTGGAGCCCCAGGGGAGTCGGGATGTGTGGGGGTGGCAGACCGGGCGGGGGGGGGCTGGACCGTACCCTGGGAGCGCAGGAGATGGGACGAGTCCCTGTCGGGGTGGGGGGTGTTAGCTCCAGTGTGGCTGAACAGGGTCCAGAGAGCCGGGCGGGGGGCAGTTCGGAGCTAGGGAGCAGGGGAGGCAGGCTGGACCCAGGGAGTAGGTCAGAGGCTGAGGGGCCATGTTGGGCCCCGTGAGCGGGGGGGGCAGTTTGGGGTTCAGCTGGGAATCCAGGGTCAAGGGGTCGAGGAGGAATTGGGGGGGGGGGCATTTAGGTCTCAGCTGAGGTTGTTCCATGATTCACAGCTTCCTGGCATGGCGGGGGGGGGGGCAGCGCTCACAGTGGTCACTGCCTGGGGCAACCCGGGGTAGCCCAATCCCCTGGCTCCTGCCAGTGCTGGGGCAGCAGCAAGCCCTGGTTAAAGTGCTGGAGTATTATTATTGCAGCCTGGGGCTGTCCCAGCAGGGGGCGCTATGGGGAGCGGGGCAGAAGTGCTGGCTGTGGGGGGAGCTCCCAGCAGGGGGCGCTGTGGGCAGGGGGTTCTGGGTGAGCAGTACTCTGGCAGGGAGGGCCGATTCCCTGCTAAGAGGGCGGCTCTGGGGCTGGGTGGGTGGGGCAGGGCTGCATGGGGGATTTTGGTCACATCCAGGGGCAGGGCCCCAGGATTGCGTCTCTGTGGCAGAGTCACGGCAGCTCCTTGCACACAGGAGGGCTTGAAGGATTCTCCCCCGGCTTCAGCCTGGCTGGTGTTTGAGCAGCTGGGCGGGTCCTGGGGGCTCCTTGTTCACACAGGAACATCCAAGTCTGTGCCGGCACACAAGTGGGTGACACGTGTGAGCGCCCGTGCGTGGGTGTGAGCGCACTGGTATGCACATCTGTACTTGTGCACAAACGTGTGTGTGCAGGCTGGAGTGTGTGGGCAAGTGCACACCAGCCTGTGCGACGCATGGGCAGGGCATGTGTGTAACTGGCAGTATGAGAAGTCTCAGGACATGGGCTCAGGGGGTGCCGTTTAGTGCAGGGACGTGTGTGCAGAACCCTTCCGACTGGAGCTGGTCTCGGGGAGGCACCAGCAGACTGGGTATCCTCAGGCACACAGGGGATGCAAGAGGGATTCTCTGCCCCCCGCCCCCCACAGAAACGGGCAGTGCCCAAATCCTTCTCGTTGTTGGGGGGGGGGCAACGTTGAAAGCTCCCCAACTCAGAACCCCCTCCCCCTAATGAGGGACCAGCCCCAGCCCAGGCATGGACACTGGGTCTGTGGCGTTGGTGTGGGGCAGGGGTGCCCCCTGGAGACTGAGGCTGTGCAGTGCCGCTCTGTGGGGGGACTGATTCCATGGGGCTGGCCTGGCCTTGGGGATCAGGTCCCTTGTGCTCCAGACTTAGCCCACGATGGTGCAGACCAAACATGGCCGACAGGCATCTTAGTTAATGAGTTCGGCCCTGCTGCCTAGCTGGGGAGCAGGACTCCTGGGTTCTGCCCAAGCTCTGGGATGAGGGGAATGGGGGCTAGTGGTTACAGCACTGGCTGGGAGCCAGGACTCCTGGCTTTTAACCTGGCAGAGAGGGGAGCAGGGTCTAGTGGTTAGAGTGGAGCCTGGCCGCCAGGACTCCTGGGTTCTAGTCCTAGCTCTGCCCTCACACCCATGGGCCACCTCAGGAGAAAGGCCTCCAAGGGGCCATGGCTGTCCGTCTGGGGTGGGGTTTGCCCTAGCAAGGCTGGGGCAGCCTGGGCAATGGGCCCTGCTGACACCCCAGTTACAGGGAGCCCCAGTGGCCAATGTCTCCCCTCTCCGGGCAGGACCAAGCCTTGTGCTTTTAACGGGAGGGGAGGTCACCCCGGGACCCGGCAGCGTCTCCATCATGTGCAGCGGAGCCGGCTGTGCGCTCTGCAGCCGGGCGCTGGCTCCATGCCCAGCTAGGGGCTGGGTGCAGAAACCCCTGAGTCAGTCTCTGGCCTCCTCCTCCAGGGAGTATCCAGGGGAGACAGAGCAGCTCCCTTCCGAGGGGGGCCAGCGGGGTTCCTCAGCCTGCGGGCTTCCCCTTTTCACAGCCCCCATGCGGTTCTTTGCACCAGCCTGTGGTCGGTGGCTCTGAGCAACGGCCTGTAAATAAACACCAGCAGGAGGTGGCCGATCTGGGGCAAGAACCGAGTGCAAAGCGGATTGAAAGCAGCCTGCGTTGTCTCTCTGCCCCATCCCCCTCCTCGCTCCCCCCAGGCTCTGACTTCAGGAGAGTCATGGCCCCTGGCCGTGCCTCAGTGTCCCCATCTGTGAAGTGAGGAGAATGCGCCTCCCTTGGTCTATTGCCATGAGCCTTTTGGCTCCCAGACCGGCTCTCCGTGTCCGGGCAGCGTCCAGCGCAGCGGGGCCCTGAGCTCAAGGGTACCGATCTCAGTCTTCGTCTGCGCAGCACCTGGCACGATGGAGGCTCCTCCACAGACTCTGACCCCCAGTACAAGACTCCATTGTCCAGGCCCAAAGGCCAGTTCCCCCTGGAACCCAGGATCCCAGCCGGGGCTGATTTCCCAGAGCACCAGGCGGGTCGGCGGATTGGCAGGGCCGGAGGGGCTGGAGGTGCGTATGGCCGAGTGGCGCTTCGTCCTGCCCATGGTGCCTGACTCTGTCTCTTTGCCTTCCAGGGCTCTGCATCGCCCTCCGCCTGTGCGGCATCATGGACCATAGCAACAGCATGTTAGGTAAGGCCAGCTCCCCCGGCCGGCCTTCCTGAGCGCCTGGCTCTCCGGCTGCAGCCCCTGCCAGTCCCTTTCCCCTGGCTCTGGGGAGCTGGGAGCAGCCACTTGGCCTGGGCGCCTTGGGACGGGTTTTACAGCACGGCAGGTGCATGCAGGAGAAAGGAGAAGGCGCCCGGTGTAGCCCTCACCCTCCCTTCCCCGCCTCAGGGCCAGCAGAGAACAGACACCGTGGCTGGGGCTGATCCCCTCTGTAGCCAAGAGGCACGTCTGGGGCCGGTCCCAATCAAAGCCCCCGATGGCTCAGCCGTTAGTAGCATTCAAGCACCACCATCTGCAGGTGTCTCCCTGGGGCTGAATTGACCCTGGGACTCATGCACACAGAGGGGGCTTGTCTTAGGGTCCAGCCTGTGCACCCTGAGCCCAGCTCTGCTGCAAATCCCAGGAGGGTATCTGGATAAATTCCATTGACCCCCCCCAGGGCCGCCCAGTGCTGCACACCAGGGTTCCCTCTAAGCTGGGCACCTTTGCGGTCGTGCACTAAAAATGTTAAGTCCGCCCACGTCATTTTAAGAGCCACGCAGCAGCACTCACTGCTCACCTTCCTGCTGGGACAGAAGGGGAGTGGCAGCGGCGGTGGCAGCAGCCAGTGGCCTGGTGAGTTCCTGCTGGTGGGCAGATGCCCTTTTGCTCTGCCTGGAGCCAGGGCGCATGAAGTGAGGCTGCTCCAGCTGGAACGGGCCTCATGTGGCTGCCGCTTTACTCCAGCTGGAGCTGGGGCCATCCATGGTGCTATTTTTAGTACCACTGTCCCGCAAAGACCGGGACCCTGGTACTAAAAGTAGCACTGTGGGCAGCTTCTGCTCCAGCCCCAGCACATGGTCCTGCCCCGGGAGCAGCTGGGTCTGGAACCGTGGTACTAAAAATAGCACCATGGCCCCGACTCCAGCCCCCACAGTGGAAGGCAGAAGGTGAAGGAAGGGTCAGGGAGAAAACTAAGGGGAAGGTGGATGAGGAGAGGAAGAGGCTTGTGCTGCGGTGGGGGGCACGGCAGCAGAAGAAAGGGGAAGGCACCAGCAGGCAGGGTGGAGGAGAGACAAATGACGGGGTCCAAGAGGAGGCAATGAGGAAAAGGGCAGGAGGGGGTAAGGGAGGGTAGAGGGCGATGCTGGGAGAGGAAAGGGGAGGAGCCATGGGGGCAAGAGAGAGGAAGAGGAGGGGGGGGAGTGGGTGCCCAGACAAGAGGCATTGAAAGGAGGGGTGGGCATGAGGAAGGCAGGGGATGGAGCAAGTCATGTGTGAGGGCCCAAAGGGGCATGAGGGGAATGGGGGCAAAGGGTGGTGAGGGGGTGGGCACCAGGGAGAAAGCGGGCATGGAGGGCCGGGGCAGGGAGGGAAGGTGAGTAAGGGAAGGTGCAGGTGCCAAGGGCTTGTGGGAGAGAAGCAGAAGGCAGACGTGGAGGGGCAGGACGGGCACCAGAGGAGAGAGGCAGGGCAGGTGGGCAGAGGGAGGTGTTAGGAGAGGGCATGGGGAAGGGTAGCTACAGATAATCAGAGTGGGGCTAGAGGAGGGGTGGGACAGGGGGGAGAGAAGGGCTGGTGCAGGGGAGGGGAGCAGGTCCCAGGAGGGCTGAAGGGCAGGAGCCAGGACAGCAGGGCAGGGTGAGGGGTGGGGGGCAGCAGGCACCAGGGGAGTAGATGAGGGGAGGGGAGGAGACATGGCACAGAGGGGAAAGGGGAAGGGGGGGGGTTACAAGATAGTTATTAATAACGTGGGTCCGAACAAGCCACATGGACTCAATACTGGTGCACAAGACAAAACTCCCTCCGCTCAAGGGTGAAAACCTTAGAGGGGACCCGGCTGCCCCCCCCCTCGCTCCGTCTGCTCCCATCCCAAGCCCTGCAGCCAGCAAAGCTGCGCTGGGATCCCACCCCCCACGCTGGTTAGAGGGAGGGTTCCCAGCTGAGCCCCCCCCCATCCGGTGCAGCTAACAGGCCCAGGAGTTTCCCCGGGACCTGGGGCAGCTCAGAATCCAAACTCGCCTTGTGTCCGATTCCGGCCCCAGAGCCGAGCAGGCAGGGTCCCCAGGGAGCCAGGAAACGTCGATTTGGGTCCGAGCGATGTTAGTTTTGACTGGGGGGGTGGGGTGAAATATTCCCGGATTGTGGCCGGACGCGGCTTTTCAGTGTGACAGGGACACCAGGGAGAGCGGGAACGACGGCAACAGCAAGGGGGGAAGTGGCCGAGGTGGAAAACGTTTCGCTTGGACCGATGCCCGGCTCCGCCCGCCTGCGCCAGGGGCACCACCCGGCTCATCGAGGCTCCTGGGCGGGGGAGCTGGTTGGCCGGCCCAGGCTGGTGTCAGCCGCTTGCCAGGCGCCTGGGGATGCGAGTCAGCAACTGGGGGGTATGAAGGGACAGTCCCACTGCGCTGGGGGGAGGGGGGTTGTGCTTTGCTAGCTGACCATGTCCTGCTCTTCCCCCCCTGCAGGTGCCTCTGAGGTCTGCCCTGATCTAATCTGCCCATCCAATACCACGTGTGTGAACAGCACCCACTGCGCCTGCGTGGAGGGATTCCAGTCACGTGGGGGTCGCTTCTTCACCGACACATTGGAGACCTGCGACGGTAACGGGGCTGCCACGTTATCGGGGGGGGGGGCTGGACAGAGCCAGGCATTGGAGGGGGAACAGCCAACCCCAACGCACGGGCGAGCGCTGCCCTCCTAGGGCTAGAACCGGGATGCGAATGGTTAACCTGTTATCAGTGGTGCTTACTGGTTACAGGGCTGGAGCACGTCCCCCTCCCTGCCCCCCCCTTCTATGGGTTAAACATAACGATTAACCTGCAAACGGATGAGCCGGGATTTCACATCCTTACTCCAGAGGAGGAGCCGGGCGAAAGCCGGGAGTCGGGCCGTGTGGGTCGGGCACTAGGTGGGGGCCCATCACACTGACCAGTCGGAATTAGGGACGTACAATCCCATTTAGCTAATCGTCACGTCTAGACACCTACCCGGGATCCCGTGGGCAGGGGGCTGCTCCAGCCTGGCTGGGCCGCCATAAACCAGTTACTGGCAAACATCTCTCGGTACGGCTGATGTCAACCCAGGGCTGATGAAATACGGCCCGTGGGCCAGATCTGGCCCTCCAAGCCGCTGGATCCAGCCCATGGACACAGTGAGGAGTCCCAGGCAGGCTTCCTGCTTGCCGCACCCACCGGCACGCTGAGAAACGTGGCTGCCTGAGCCATTTCTCTTTCACAACTGTGAGCCCGGAGGGGAGGGGGGAAGGTTTCATGAGCAGCCCCCACCCCCAGGTCAATCCCATTGGCCAGTTTCTGGTCAATCGGAGCTGCCTGTGTGAAGAGAACCATGCCCCCTCCCCCCTGGCTCCTAGTTCTTCACACACACGCACACGGCCCCTGCAGCCTGTGCAGGGACGGGGCAGGCAGGGAGTCTGCCTCAGAAACATGCCGGGCTGCTGGCCAGGAGTCATCCAGCCCCTCCCTCCCCCAGCGCCCTCTACTCCTGACCCCTTACCCCACATAACCCAAACCCTCTGCCCCATCCTGAACCCATCCCCCTCCCAGAACCTGCACCTCAATCCTCTGCCCTAGGTCACAACCCAAACCCCTGCTTCCCCTCCTGTACCCCAATACCCTGCCCCAGGGCACAACCCAAAGGCCTGCACCCCAGTCCAGTGCCCCAGGACACACCTGCCTCCTTCACCCGACCTCCATCCCAGACCCACGTCTCCTCCCTTAACATCATGGACGAGTGCGGCCCTCGACCGCTTACCAAGATCTTGGCGTGGCCCCTCCCATCGAAAATTATTGCCCACCCCTCTGTGAACCGATTACATCCCTAGTCTCAGTCCCAGCCTGGGCCCCAGTCAGCCCCTCGGTGTCCAGGGGCAGAGGGACCCCACAGATCCCTGCCTAGAGGAGCAGAATGGGGCAGCCCCAGCTAAAGCTTTCCCCTCCCCCATCCCCTGGCCGGGCTATATGGGGGGGGCCGGGGAGAGGCAGCTTGTCTGGTGCTTGGGGGCTGGGGGCTCAGGGCCTGTCAGACAATCCAGCAGCACAAACGAGTAATTGAGAATCGGGGCCTCAGCCTGTAAGTGCTGAGGGGCCCGGTCCCTGGTCCTGTCACCCAGCTCAGTGCGGGGGGGGGGGGGAATACGGGGAACGTCTCCCTGCCCAGGACTGGACCCAGCGTCCCCTCTTGCCTTGCAGATATCGACGAGTGTCTGGGGCCCAACCCAGTGAACTGTGGGCCCGATGCCACGTGCAACAACCTGCCTGGGAGTTTCTACTGCACCTGCGCCGATGGCTACAAGTCCAGCTCTGGGAAGGCCAGGTTCCCGAATGCCACCGAGAACAGCTGCCGGGGTGAGCTCTCCCTGCCCCCGCCTGCTGAGCCCCCTTCCCACGTGCTCATTCCCAGCAAGGGGCTGCCCTGGGACAGCTGCTGATTCTGTCAATGGCCCGTCAGCGAGGCCAAGATGAGACGTGACCCTCCGTGGTCCCGCAGAGCAAGGGGGCAAGAGCAGAGCCTGGGGCCGGGCTCTCCCCTGTGCCCAGAGCTTGGGGGCGGAATAGACCCCGGGGTTAGAAACAGCCCCACGGAGCAAACTCCTCGTGCTGCAGCAACGCGCTGGGAGGGGGAAGGGCCCCAGGAACTGGGCTAACGCAGGAGTGAGCAAAACATTGTGATGGGGGCCCAGTCCAAGGTGTTGATGCTGCTTCCATGGAGGAGACGTGGGGTCTGGACGGAGGGTGGGTGCGAAGGGTTCTCGGGATAGAGGATTGGGGGGTGGGTCTAAGGTCTAAGGTCTAAGGCTGTGTCTACACTAGGGAACTATTCAAAATAAATTATTATGCCCCAAAGTAACTCGTTCGAAATAGCGTCCACGCTACAGGGAAGCCTCAAAACTGGTCCGAGGCAGGCTCCCCTAATGTGGACGCGCTGCCGGCTTGGAGCCCCAGGGGGCGCTGGGGAGTCATTACTCAGTGACTCGGGGGAGTCGATATTTCCAAATAGCGGCACTGGAGCGTCCACACACGGCGATGTGAAAAGAACTCCTGAAATGAGCTATTCCTGGGGGTGTTCAGTGGCCACTAATTTGCTAGTCGAGTAGCCGATGGAAACTAGTCGCTAGGGAAAGGCAGTGGCCGCGCTCACTTCCCGGTCTCAGGACAGCACCCCGCCCCTCTGCACTCTGAAAGGGACAGAGAGGAGCCACACACAGACGCTGGCTCTACCTCTGGTCCCCTGCTGGGTCTCAGGACGACCTCCCCCTGCCGCCACTCGGCCTTTTTAAAGAGACAGAGCGACGTCCCTTTAACAATGCAGGGTGGCTTGTGGGGGCGGAGCTTGTGCTGAGACCCAGGGACCAGCTGCTGCGGCTCTGTCCCTTTCAGAATGGGGGATGGAAGTGGGTGGGGGTGAGAGGGGTGGGTTGACCTGAGATTGAGACAGTGTCTTTGTGCACCTGCTCCTCTCTGTCCCTTTCAGAGCGCAGAGCGGGGCGGTGAGGGGCGGACCGAGCTGTCCATAGTGCTACCTGAGAAGCCCCTGCTTAGGGGAGTTGACCACTCGGCTACTCCTCACATCCCTAGTTATTCCTCGTGGAAAGCAGCTCAGACTTCAAAATAACGGGCTTGGTAGTGTGGACGCTCCGCTTGGTATTTCAGAATAACTCCCCGGTGTAGACCAGGGCTGAGAGGGAGTTTGGGGGAGGAGGAGTTGTGACATGGGACAGGGGATTGGGGTGCAGGGCCCAGGAGGGGTGTAATTGACTAATCAAATATTTGATGCATTTTTGCTTTGACTATTCGATTAGTTGATAGGGCAGAGCCGCATTTCAAAGTGGCAGCACCACACAGAGCCCAGGGGACAGCTGGGCACTCCCTGGCTGACTGTGGGCTCCGTGTGGTGCTGCCGCTTTGAAGTATCCCCCTTCTCACCCCCATGCTGCCTCTGTCAGGGGGAAGCAACTAGTCAGCTGGTCCTTAACATCCCTATATTAGTGCAGGGGAGGATTCTGGCCTAGGGGAGGGATGGAGCAGCAGGTGCAGGATCTGGGAAGGAATTGGGGTGCAGAAGGGGTTGGGGTACCAGAGCCAGGCTCTAGCAGGTGGCGCTTACCTAAGCAGCTCCCAGCCAGCAGGTCTCTAAGACAGGCTCCCTGCCTGCCAGCAGCGCCAGAACACTCCGCAGGGGACATCAGCTGGAGAATCCTCCACGGTGCCGTGAGCACGGGCATGTACTCGGCGCGGTTCCCCGCGTTCCCGACACTTGCCCCTTCTGCGGTGTGAGGGAGACCCTGGAGCACGTTTATCTCAAGTGCGCCAGGCTACAGCCCCTCTTCTGGCTCCTCTGGAACCTCTTGTTGGGGTTCTGGCTGCACTTCTCCCCTCACCGATTAATTTACACACACCCCATCCACGGCCCCACAAAGTCACGGGACCTCCTGGCCAACCTCCTCCCGGCTATGGACACAACGGCCATTCACAAGACCAGAGCAGAGGTTGGCCGAGGGAGGGGCCCGCTCCTGTATCCGTTCACGTATCCGTTCTGCCAGGCAGAGTTCCGCTGGGCGGCGTCCACTGGCTCTCTCAACCTACGAGGGGCGGTGGGCGCTGTCCGGGGCTCTCTGCTCGGTGCCCTTGTCCAGTTTAGGGATGTTAAATGTTCATTAATTGACTAATCGAATAGTTTAGGCACCTCAGTCCTCTGCCCTAGGTCACAACCCAAACCCCTGCTTCCCCTCCTGTACCCCAATAACCTGCCCCAGGGCACAACCCAAAGGCCTGCACCCCAGTCCAGTGCCCCAGGACACACCTGCCTCCTTCACCCGACCTCCATCCCAGACCCACGTCTCCTCCGTTAACATCATGGACGAGTGCGGCCCTCGACCGCTTACCAAGACCTTGGCGTGGCCCCTCCCATCGAAAATGATTGCCCACCCCTCTGTTAACCGATTACATCCCTAGTCCCAGTCCCAGCCTAGACCCCAGGCAGCCCCTCGGTGTCCAGGGGCAGAGGGACCCCACAGATCCCTGCCTAGAGGAGCAGAATGGGGCAGCCCCAGCTAAACCTTTCCCTTCCCCCATTCCTTGGCCGGGCTATATGGGGGGGGCCGGGGAGAGGCAGCTTGTCTGGTGCTTGGGGGCTGGGGGCTCAGGGCCTGTCAGACAATCCAGCAGCACAAACGAGTAATTGAGAATCGGGGCCCCAGCCTGTAAGTGCTGAGGGGCCTGGTCCCTGGTCCTGTCACCCAGCTCAGTGCGGGGGGGGGGGGGGGGGATACGGGGAACGTCTCCCTGCCCAGGACTGGACCCAGCGTCCTCTCTGGCCTTGTAGATATCGACGAGTGTCTGGGGCCTAACCCAGTGAACTGTGGGCCCGATGCCACGTGCAACAACCTGCCTGGGAGTTTCAACTGCACCTGTGCCGATGGCTACGAATCCAGCTCTGGGAAGGCCAGGTTCCCGAATGCCAGTGAGAACAGCTGCCGGGGTGAGCTCTCCCTGCCCCCGCCTGCTGAGCCCCCTTCCCACGTGCTCATTCCCAGCAAGGGGCCACCTTGGGGCTCCTGCCGACTCTGGCAATGGCCTGTCAACGAGGCCGAGATGAGACGTGACCCTCCGTGGTCCCGCAGAGCAAGGGGGCAGGAGCAGAGCCTGGGGCCGGGCTCTCCCCTGTGCCCAGAGCTTGGGGGTGGAATAGACCCCGGGGTTAGAAACAGCCCCACGGAGCAAACTCCTCGTGCTGCAGCAACGCGCTGGGAGGGGGAAGGGCCCCAGGAACTGGGTTAACGCAGGAGTGGGCAAAACACTGTGATGGGGGCCCAGTCCAAGGTGTTGATGCTGCTTCCATGGAGGAGACGTGGGGTCTGGACGGAGGGTGGGTGCGAAGGGTTCTCGGGATAGAGGACTGGGGGGTGGGTCTAAGGTCTAAGGCTGTGTCTACACTAGGGAATTATTCAAAATAAATTATTATGCCCCAAAGTAACTCGTTCGAAATAGCGTCCACGCTACAGGGAAGCCTCAAAACTGGTCCGAGGCAGGCTCCCCTAATGTGGACGCGCTGCCGGCTTGGAGCCCCAGGGGGCGCTGGGGAGTCATTACTCAGTGACTCGGGGGAGTCGATATTTCCAAATAGCGGCACTGGAGCGTCCACACACGGCGATGTGAAAAGAACTCCTGAAATGAGCTATTCCTGGGGGGTTCAGTGGCCACTAATTAGCTAGTCGAGTAGCCGATGGAAACTAGTCGCTAGGGAAAGGCAGTGGCCGCGCTCACTTCCCGGTCTCAGGACAGCACCCCGCCCCTCTGCACTCTGAAAGGGACAGAGAGGAGCCGCACACAGACGCTGGCTCTACCTCTGGTCCCCTGCTGGGTCTCAGGACGACCTCCCCCTGCCGCCACTCGGCCTTTTTAAAGAGACAGAGCGACGTCCCTTTAACAATGCAGGGTGGCTTGTGGGGGCGGAGCTTGTGCTGAGACCCAGGGACCAGCTGCTGCGGCTCTGTCCCTTTCAGAATGGGGGATGGCAGTGGGGGGCAGTTTGTCCTGAGACCTGAGATTGAGACAGTGTCTTCGTGCACCTGCTCCTCTCTGTCCCTTTCAGAGCGCAGAGCGGGGCGGTGAGGGGCGGACCGAGCTGTCCATAGTGCTACCTGAGAAGCCCCTGCTTAGGGGAGTTGACCACTTGGCTACTCCTCACATCCCTAGTTATTCCTCGTGGAAAGCAGCTCAGACTTCAAAAGAACGGGCTTGGTAGTGTGGACGCTCCGCTTGGTATTTCAGAATAACTCCCCGGTGTAGACCAGGGCTGAGAGGGAGTTTGGGGGAGGAGGGGCTGTGACTTGGGACAGGGGATTGGGGTGCAGGGCCCAGGAGGGGGATTGGTGTAAGGATGTTAAGTATCGTGTAATTGACTAATCGAATAGTTGATGCATTTTTGCTTTGACTATTCGATTAGTTGATAGGGCAGAGCCGCATTTAGTTGATTAGTTGATAGGGCACCACACAGAGCCCAGGGCACAGCTGGGGACTCCCTGGCTGACCGTGGGCTCCGTGTGGTGCTGCCGCTTTGAAGTATCCTCCTTCTCTCCCCCATGCTGCCCCTGTCAGGGGGAAGCAACTAGCCAGCTGGTCCTTAACATCCCTATATTAGTGCAGGGGAGGATTCTGGCCTAGGGGAGGGATGGAGCAGCAGGTGCAGGATCTGGGAAGGAATTGGGGTGCAGAAGGGCTTGGGGTACCAGAGCCAGGCTCTAGCAGATGGCAGTTACCTAAGCAGCTCCCAGCGAGCAGGCCTCTGAGACAGGCTCGCTGCCTGCCTGCTGCGCCAGAACACTCCGCAGGGGACATCAGCTGGAGAATCCTCCATGGTGCCGTGAGCACGGGCATGTACTCGGCGCGGTTCCCCCCGTTCCCGACACTCGCCCCTTCTGCGGTGAGAGGGGGAGACCCTGGAGCACGTTTATCTCAAGTGCGCCAGGCTACAGCCCCTCTTCCGGCTCCTCTGGAACCTCTTGTTGGGGTTCTGGCTGCACTTCTCCCCTCACCGATTAATTTACACACACCCCGTCCACGGCTCCACAAAGTCACGGGACCTCCTGGCCAACCTCCTCCCGGCTATGGACACAACGGCCATTCACAAGACCAGAGCAGAGTTGGCCGAGGGAGGGGCCCGCTCCTGTATCCGTTCACGTATCCGTTCTGCCAGGCATAGATCCGCTGGGCGGCGTCCACTGGCTCTCTCGACCTACGAGGGGCGGTGGGCGCTGTCCGGGGCTCTCTGCTCGGTGCCCTTGTCCAGTTTAGGGATGTTAAATTTGATTAATTGACTAATCGAATAGTTTAGGCACCTCAGTCCTCTGCCCTAGGTCACAACCCAAACCCCTGCTTCCCCTCCTGTACCCCAATACCCTGCCCCAGGTCACAACCCAAAGGCCTGCACCCCAGTCCAGTGCCCCAGGACACACCTGCCTCCTTCACCCGACCTCCATCCCAGACCCACGTCTCCTCCGTTAACATCATGGACGAGTGTGGACCTCGACCGCTTACCAAGACCTTGGAGTGGCCCCTCCCATCATAAATTATTGCCCACCCCTCTGTGAACCGATTACATCTCTAGTCTCAATCCCAGCCTGGGCCCCTGTCAGCCCCTCGGTGTCCAGGGGCAGAGGGACCCCACAGAGCCCTGCCTAGAGGAGCAGAATGGGGCAACCCCAGCTAAAGCTTTCCCCTCCCCCATTCCCTGGCCGGGCTATATGGGGGGGGGCCGGGGAGAGACAGCTTGTCTGGTGCTTGGGGGCTGGGGGCTCAGGGCCTGTCAGACAATCCAGCAGCACAAACGAGTAATTGAGAATCGGGGCCCCAGCCTGTAAGTGCTGAGGGGCCCGGTCCCTGGTCCTGTCACCCAGCTCAGTGCGGGGGGGGCGGGCGGATACGGGGAACGTCTCCCTGCCCAGGACTGGACCCAGCGTCCCCTCTTGCCTTGCAGATATCGACGAGTGTCTGGGGCCTAACCCAGTGAACTGTGGGCCCGATGCCACGTGCAACAACCTGCCTGGGAGTTTCTACTGCACCTGCGCCGATGGCTACAAGTCCAGCTCTGGGAAGGCCAGGTTCCCGAATGCCAGCGAGAACAGCTGCCGGGGTGAGCTCTCCCCTGCCTCCGCCTGCTGAGCCCCCTTCCCACGTGCTCATTCCCAGCAAGGGGCCACCTTGGGGCTGCTGCCGGCTCTGGCAATGGCCCGTCAGCGAGGCCGAGATGAGACGTGACCCTCCGTGGTCCCTCAGAGCAAGGGGGCAGGAGCAGAGCCTGGGGCCGGGTTCACCCCTGTGCCCAGAGTTTGGGGGCGGAATAGACCCCAGGGTTAGAAACAGCCCCACTGAGCAAACTCCTCGTGCTGCAGCGATGCGCTGGGAGGGGGAAGGGCCCCCAGGAAGTGGTCAAGGGAGGGGCCCGCTCCTGTATCCGTTCACGTATCTGTTCTGCCAGGCAGAGATCCGCTGGGCGCCGTCCACTGGCTCTCTCGACCTACGAGGGGCGGTGGGCGCTGTCCGGGGCTCTCTGCTCGGTGCCCTTGTCCGGTTTAGGGATGTTAACTTTTGATTAATTCACTAATCGAATAGTTTAGGCACCTCGATCCTCTGCCCCAGGTCACAACCCAAACCCCTGCTTCCCCTCCTGTACCCCAATACCCTGCCCCAGGGCACAACCCAAAGGCCTGCACCCCAGTCCAGTGCCCCAGGACACACCTGCCTCCTTCCCCCGACCTCCATCCCAGACCCACGTCTCCTCCGTTAACATCATGGACGAGTGCAGCCCTCGACCGCTTACCAAGACCTTGGAGTGGCCCCTCCCATCATAAATTATTGCCCACCCCTCTGTGAACCGATTACATCTCTAGTCTCAATCCCAGCCTGGACCCCAGTCAGCCCCTCGGTGTCCAGGGGCAGAGGGACCCCACAGATCCCTGCCTAGAGGAGCAGAATGGGGCAGACCCAGCTAAACCTTTCCCCTCCCCCATCTCCTGGCCAGGCTATATGGGGTGGGGGCCGGGGAGAGGCAGCTTGTTTGGTGCTTGGGGGCTGGTGGCTCAGGGCCTGTCAGACAATCCAGCAGCACAAACGAGTAATTGAGAATCGGGGCCTCAGCCTGTAAGTGCTGAGGGGCCCGGTCCCTGGTCCTGTCACCCAGCTCAGTGCGAGGGGGGAGGGATACGGGGAACGTCTCCCTGCCCAGGACTGGACCCAGCGTCCCCTCTTGCCTTGCAGATATCGACGAGTGTCTGGGGCCCAACACAGTGACCTGTGGGCCCGATGCCAAGTGCAACAACCTGCCTGGGAGTTTCTACTGCACCTGCGCCGATGGCTACGAGTCCAGCTCTGGAAAGGCCACGTTCCCGAATGCCAGCGAGAACAGCTGCCGGGGTGAGCTCTCCCTGCCCCCGCCTGCTGAGCCCCCTTCCCACGTGCTCATTCCCAGCAAGGGGCTGCCCTGGGACAGCTGCTGATTCTGGCAATGGCCCGTCAGCGAGGCCGAGATGAGACGTGACCCTCCGTGGTCCCTCAGAGCAAGGGGGCAGGAGCAGAGCCTGGGGCCGGGCTCTCCCCTGTGCCCAGAGCTTGGGGGTGAAATAGACCCCGGGGTTAGAAACAGCCCCACGGAGCAAACTCCTCGTGCTGCAGCGATGCGCTGGGAGCGGGCAGGGCCCCAGGAACTGGGCTAACGCAGGAGTGGGCCGTCATTTTTGGTGGGGACCCACTCCATGATTTTGATAGTCAAGAACCACACTTGCTAAGGTGGGGATGCCGGGTGTGGGATGGAGGTTGGGTGCAGAAGGGAGCCCGGGGTGGAGGCCAGGGGTGCATGAGAGGGTGTGGGGCCTGAGAGGGTTGTGGCCTGGGACAGGGCGTTGCAGCAGGGGGTACAGGTGCAGGAGAGGATTCTGGCCGGGGAGGAACATAGGAGTGGGGTCGGGAACGGGGAAGGACTATGGTGCGGGAGATGGGGAGGTACCAGAGGCAGGCTCTGGCCACGGGACACTTACATTAGTAGCTCCTGGCCAGAAGCCCTCTCCAGCTTCCCTGCCTGCCAGCAGCCCCAGACTGCTCAAAGCAGCTGGCTGTCCCATAGGGCTCCCTGTGCTGCAGGGGGAGGCTTCGCTTGCTGCTCCCGCCCCCAGGGAAATATCTCAGCTTCTATTGGCCAAAAACCAGCCATTGGGAGCTGAGAAATCGTGCTGCGTGGCCCCCGCTTCTAGCAAAATCTCTCTGCTCCCATTGGCTGGTTTCCTAGCAATAGGAGCTGAGAGATTTGGTTCGGGTGGGGCAGCATGTGAAGTCTCCCCGTCTCCAGCGCAGAGACCCATGGGAGTTACCAGCGTCTTTGGGTGACGCTGCTCCCTGCTGCAGAGGTGGTTGCTGGCCAGACTGAAAGGCTTTTTGGGCTGGGTCCTGCCCCTGGCTAAAGTGTTGCTGAATTTCCCCTGTTACCCTATTGCTTGAGCTCCCCCAGGGCCAGGCTTGGGGGAGGGGACTGGGGTAGAGGAGGAGGTGTGGGGTCGGAGAGGGTGTTTGGGTGAAGGAGGGGTGTGACCTGGGGCGGGGGATTGGGAAGCAAGGCCCAGGAGGGACACGGGGTCAGGAGAATATTGCAGCCTGGGGGAGGGATGTAGGGGTGGGTGCAGAGCCTAGGAAGGAATTGGGGTGCAAAGGGGCTGGCGTACCAGAGGCAGGCTCTGGCTGGGAGGTACTTGCCTACGCAGCTCCCAGCCAGCAGCCCTGTGAGGCTCCCCTGCCTGCCAGCAGCCCCAGACCTCTCAAAGCAGCTGGCTCTCCATGGGGCTCTTTGCACTGCAGGGGGAGGCTTCGGTTGCTGCCCCCGCCCCCGGCAAAATCTCTCGGTTTCTATTGCCCAGAAGCTAATCCTAGGGAGCTGAGAAATTGTGCTGCACTGCCCCCGCCCATAGCAAAATCTCTCCGCTCCCATTGGCTGGTTTCCTACCAATAGGAGCCAAGAGCTTTTGTTGAGGGTGGGACAGTGTGTGACGTCTCCCCCACCCTGAGAGCCACAGGGAGCAGCCAGCTGCTTTGAGCGACGGGCGGCTGGGGTGGCTCCAACCTGATGAAAAGGCTGGTTGGGCTGGATCCTGCCCACCCCAGGTTAAAGGGTTTGAATTTGCCCCTGTTACTGTATCGCTTGCGCTCCCTTCCTAGCCAGGCCCAGCATTCCCCCTCCCCCATCTTACTCCTCCTTTTCCAGCCCCAGCGCTCAATTGCACCCTGCTGCTGGAGGGCCTCTCTCCCACAGACCGGGTGAGTGGGGCCCTGAGCCCGGGATGGGGGGGAGGAGGGGACGGACCCCGATTCCCCTTTTCACACCACGTTGCTTTTCTCTGATCGCGCCCAAGGAGGATTCTGGAGCCAAACTCAGCCCTGGGCAAAGAGCCCCTGGCCAGTCAGGCCCCTACAGGCTAGCCACGACCTTCCTAGGCACTGGCCCTTTGGCCCACGGTGATTCTCACCCTGCCGGATCAGCTGCTGCAACGCACCTCACCTGGTAGCCTCCTTCCCTTGCAAATGCCGTGCCCCCCTCAGCGAGAGCCAGGGCATTGCCCATGCTCTTTCCAGCGCCCTGCGTCTGATCCGAGGGATCCTCTGCAGACGGAGTGGGGGGGAGGCAAGGGAGGGGCTGTGATTCGGTGATCTCTGCTCCTGAACTAGGTTTGGGGTGTGTTTTGCAGCTTTCCCTGAGCCCTTTCTGCGAGAGTGCACTTAAGAAGCAGGACGGTGCCACTGGGACAGAGATGCTGCAGGTACTAAGTCAAAATCCGGGGCCTCATTGGATTTGTTCCTAGTAGCAGGAGGAATCGACACTCTCAGAGCAACCTATAGGGACGCAGCATCCCTAGCAGGGGATAAACAAACAGCAGTGCCCAGAAATCCCCACACCTGCCTCTCCAGCAGCCTCTGTGCCCCAAAAGTTGTGTCTTGTAGGTTCCAAGGCCAGAAAGGACCATGGCGATTGAGCATCTAGTCTGAGGGCCCAGGCAGCGAGAGAACGTGCCTTCCCTTTCCGGGGGGTTGGTTGTGGGAAAGTGGGGCAGGGCTAGCAGTCTGGGCATGGGGGAGTGGCAGGGGTCAGGCACAGCAGCGTTATTTCGGGATAACACCCATTATTCCAAACTAGCTATGCGAGCGTCTGCACAGCTAGGTCGCTATTTCGAAATGATTTCAAAATAACGGGTGGCTTATTTTGGCATTTGTAAACCTCATTCCACGAGGAATAACGCCTCTTCCGAAATGGCTAGTTCGAAATAGCAGTCGTGTGGACGCGCCACTGTTGCTATTCGACATTGCTTTGACTAGCCCGAGGGAGAAGCTATGACTCCCCAGTGCTTCCTGGGGCTCTAAATTGAGGGAGCGTGTCCACGTTAGGAGAGCCGGCCTCAGACTCATTTCCAGGCTTCTCTGCGGTGTAGACGCTATTTCGGAGTATTTCTTCCAGACTAGTTTATTCTGGAACAGTCGTGGAGTGCAGACGTAGCCTAAGAGAACAAAGAAGTGCCACCGTGGCTTAACAGCCGACTAGAAGAAACAATGAGAGATGAAAAAAGCACGGTTTAAAAACTGGAAATTAAATTCTAGTGAGGAAAATAGAAAGGAGCATAAACTGTCAAATTAAGTGTAAAAATATAGTAAGTCAAAAAGGTATTTGAAGAACAGCTAGTCAAAAACTCAAAGTAATAGCCAAAAAATGTTCAGTACATCAGCCACAGGAAGCCAGCTAAGCCACCAGTGGAGCCACCGGCCAATCGAGATGCGAAAGGAGCATTCAGAGCTGATGAGGAGAAACTAAATGAATGTTTTGCATTGTCTTCACGGCTGAGGATGTGAGGGAGATTCCCGAACCTGAGCCATTCTTCTAAAGTGACAAATCTGAGGAATTATCCCAGACTGAGGTGTCATTAGAGGAGGTTTTGGAACAAATTGATAAACTTAACAGTAACAAGTCCCCGGGACCGGATGGCACTCACCCAAGAGTTCTGAAAGGACTCAACTGTGAAATTGCAGGGCTATTAACTGTGGTTTGTAACCTATCCTTTAAATCAGCTTCTGTACCTAATGACTGGAAGATAGCGAACATGATGCCAATATTTAAAAAGGGCTCTAGAGGTGATCCTGGCAATTAACCTCCTTACCGGGCAAATTGATTGAAACTATAGTAAAGAACAGAATTGTCAGAAACATCAATGAACATAATTTGTTGGGGAAAAGTCAGCATGGATTCTGTAAAGGGAAATCCTGCCTCACCAGTCTACTAGATTTTCTTGAGGGTGTCTACAAGTATGTGGACAAGGGGGATTCAGTGGACAGACTGTATTTAGATTTCCAGAAAGCCTTTGACAAGGTCCGTCCCCAAAGGCTCTGAAGCAAAGTGAGCTGCCATGAGAGGGAAGGGCCTCTCCTGGATCAGTAACTGGTTCAATTAAAAGATAGAAAACAAAGGGTCAGTTTTCAGAGTGGCGAGAGGTAACTAGTGGGGTCTCCTAAGGGGATCCATCGTAATCATCATAGTCACAAATGACCTGGAGAAAGGAGTAAACAGTGAGGTGGCAAAATTTGCAGATGATACTAAACTGCGCAAGAGAGTTAAGTCCAAAGCAGATGGCGAAGAGCTTCAAAAGGATCTCGCAAAACTAGGTGATTGGCAACAAAAAAGCAGATGCATTTTAATGTTGATAAATGCAAAGTGATGCACATTGGAAAATATAATCCCAGTTATATATCCAAAATGATGGGGACTAATTTCGCTATAACCACTCAAGAGAAATGAATAGGTAGCCGGTTTAACACAAAGAAAAGAAAGGATTTCTTCACACAGCACAGAGTTAATGGGTGGAACTCCTTGCCACAGGACCGGACCGTAACAGGGTTCAGAAAAGAACTAGACAAATTCATGGAGGTTAGGTCCATCAGTGGCTATTAGCAGGATGGGCAGGGAGGGTGGCCCGAGCCTCTGGCAGAAGCTGGGAATGGGCAACGGGCTGGAAGATTCCTGGGTCCACCCGGCATTGGCCACTGTCAAAAGCCAGGACACGAGGCTGGATGGACCTTTGGTCACACCCCATAGGGCCGTTCTTATGTTCCTACTGTGACAACAACACTCCCCTCCCGCCTTTGTCACACCCCCCTTGCCAGAATGTGCTGGTTGCGCTGGAGAAACAGATGAATGCGACTGGGCTGCAGAGCGAGAACGTGGAGCACGGCAGGCACAATTTTTCCACGGTGCTGTTGACCACGGTGGAGAAGCTGCTGCGAATGCTGGGTCAGACCCTGGCTGACCGCTCCGTCAACGTCACCTCCGCCAGAGGCACAGGTCAGCACCGGGCCAGTGGGGCTCATTATGCACAGCCAGCACGCCTGCAGGGAGACAGGAGCTCCCCGGGCCTGCTCCCCATAGCGCCCCCTGCAGGGAGACGGGAGCTCCCAGAGCTCCCCGGGCCTGCTCCCCATAGTGCCCCCTGCAGGGAGACAGGAGCTCCCCGGGCCTGCTCCCCATAGTGCCCCCTGCAGGGAGACAGGAGCTCCCTGGGCCTGCTCCCCATAGTGCCCCCTGCAGAGAGACAGGAGCTCCCCGGGCCTGCTCCCCATAGTGCCCCCTGCAGAGAGACAGGAGCTCCCTGGGCCTGTTCCCCATAGCGCCTCCTACAGGGAGACAGGAGCTCCCAGAGCTCCCCGGGCCTGCTCCCCATAGCGCCCCCTGCAGGGAGACAGGAGCTCCCAGAGCTCCCCAGGCCTGCTCCCCATAGCACCCCTTGCAGGGAGACAGGAGCCCTCACCCACAGCCAGTTCTCCCTCCCTGCTCCCCACAGCGCCCCCTGCAGGGAGACAGGAGCTCCCAGAGCTCCCCAGGCCTGCTTCCCATAGCGCCCCCTGAGGGAGACAGGAGCCCTCACCCACAGCCAGTTCTCCCTCCCTGCTCCCCACAGCGCCCCCTGCAGGGAGATGGGAGCTCCTCTCGCAGCCAACGCTCTCTCCCCGCTCCCCACATAGCACCCCCTGCATAGAGACTGGAGCCCCCCTGCAGCCAGGAAAGCAGCTGGCCCGGCTGCAGGTCCCTCGCCGCGTTCTCTGTTGTGAGCCCTGGCTGGCATTGTGGTTCCAGAACTGATGCTCAGGAAGGCTGGGAACCGGAGCTCGGAGGTCGTGCAGCTGCTGCAGAGCAAGACGCAGGTGAACTTAGAGTGGAACAAAGCCCCAGGGCAGCAGAAGGAAGGTAACTGACCATGCCCTGTGCTGGGATGGGCACAGCCAGGGCTCTGGGGGCAACACATTGCCCTCTGGTGCCAGGCTGGGGTGTGTCCGGGGAGGGGGCACGGCCAATCTGCCCCGTTTCCTGTCTCTGTCACAGGCGACACGCTGGTCGGGCTGCTGGTGCACGTGGGGCTGGGCTCCATGCTGGAAGGTGCCACAAAGATGGAGGCGCCCGAGTGGGACGAGATCCGGCTGAACGGGAGCAGGGAGCGGGAGCGGGGGCAGCCCAGCTACCGGGTGCTGTCGCCCGTGGTGTCGGTCTTCGTCAACGACCCAGGCGGCCAGGCCCACAGCCTCTCCATCAACATAAACTTCAGCCACCCAGTGCCGGTGAGCCCCGCGCTGGGCATGGGGGGGAGCCTAGTACGGCCCCATCCCAGCCAATGGGGACATCCACCTCCCCCTCAGAGGCAAACTGACGTCAGTGCCACCAGCCCAGCAAGACACCCCCCCCGACTTGCCTCCTGGGAGCCCGGGATCCTGCCCTGGGTGGCCCCAGCCCTGCGCCTGCTCCTGCCCTGGTGCCCCCCGTGCATCAAGCCTCTCTCTCCCCAGGAGCGCAAGCTTTTCCAGCGGCTCCTCTGTGCCTACTGGGAGCCTACGAAGCAGCACTGGTCCACCAAGGGCTGCGTCCTGCTGGAGTCCAGTGGCTCCAGGACCCACTGCCAGTGCAACCACCTGACCAGCTTCGCCGTGCTCATGGCCTTCTATGACCTGGAGGTGGGTGCAGCCCTCGCAGGGCCTCAGGGCTGCGCAGGCTGGGGGCCGCTTCCCCCCCTCTCCCCAGTGGAGCAGGAGTCACTCGCCTCCCCCCCCCCCGCCAGCAAACCCACTCCCCACCCGTGGCCAGGGTCCAGGAGCTGATCCAGGGCACAAGCAGCCCCTCTGCCCCACACCGTGGTACTAGGCGGCTTCCCCAACAGCAGCGGCCAAGCTGCCGGCACGCTGGCTGGGAAGCTGTGGGGTGGCCAGGGAGCAGTCCCCATCCCCGTTGCACAGAAAGGGAAACTGAGGCAGGGTGACATGTCTCAAAGAGAAAGGGAAGTGACATTGACGCAGGGAGTTAAACCCAAGAGTCCTGACCCTCATCCCCTCCCTGCCTTGACCCCTGACCCTACTCCCCACGCAGAGCAGACCTGAGCTGTAACACCTTGGCCACAACCATCCGTCCCCTCTAAACACAGCTCCCTGCCCGGGCAGGGACACTGCTCCAGGGGAACCCAGCCCCTCGCATGCCCAGGCCCCTCACCCTGCAGGGAGGTGCCAGGGGTCCCTCTTGTCGGGAGGCTTCCCACTGCACTAGGGCTGGTCACCCCTTGGGGCGGGGCCAGGCTGGGCAGCATCAGCTTGACCCAGGCTGCCCCGTATTGTCAGACGAGCCTGGCAGCACCCACAGCCTGGCCCGGCTGCTGCCTGGCATGTGGGGGGAGCTCTGACTAACCCCGCCCCTCCTGTGCAGGACTGGCGCCTGGACATCATCACCAAGGTGGGGCTGGTGATCTCGCTGCTGTGTCTGCTGCTCTCCATCCTCACCTTCCTCTTCTCCCGCGCCCTGCAAGGCCCTCGCACCACCATCCACCTGCACCTCTGCCTGGCCCTCTTCGTGGCCTACGCCGTGTTCCTCACCGGCATGTCCAGAACCGACAACGAGGTAGCGGACCCCTAGCCGGTCAGGGGCCTGCGCCCCCCCAGTACCCCCTGCCGGGAGCTCCCCTCCCACCAGGCAGACTCCAGCCCCTGCCTGCCCACAGCACCCCCTGCTGTCAGGGGCTGGAATAGCCCGGAGCCCAGCCCTGACGGTGCCCACTCCCCTTTGGCTGCAGGTGGCATGCGCCGTGGTGGCCGGGCTCCTGCACTATTTCCTGCTGACCGCCTTCTGCTGGATGTGCCTGGAGGGCTTGGAGCTGTACCTGCTGGTGGTGCGGGTCTTCAAGCCCCAGGGCCTCAAGCGCCGGTACATGTTCCTGCTGGGCTACGGCGTGCCGGCCGTGATCGTGGGCATCTCCGCCGCCTCGTACAGCGAGGGCTATGGCACCATGCGATAGTAAGTCCGGCGCACGCGCGGGCGTGTAAGGGAACATGGCACCAAGCGATAGTGAGTCCGGCGCACGCGCGGGCGTGTAAGGGAACATGGCACCAAGCGATAGTGAGTCCGGCGCACGCGCGGGCGTGTATGGGAACATGGCACCATGTGATAGTGAGTCTGGTGCACGCGCGGGCGTGTAAGGGAACATGGCCCCATGCAATAGTGAGTTCGGCACACGCGCGGGCGTGTAAGGGAACATGGCACCATGCGATAGTGAGTCCGGCGCACGCGCGGGCGTGTAAGGGAACATGGCACCATGCGATAGTGAGTCCGGCGCACGCGCAGGCGTGTAAGGGAACATGGCACCATGTGACTGAGTCCGGCGCACGGGGGGGGAGGGGAGAGACGTGTAAGGGAACACGGACCCCTGTGACTGAGTCCAGTGCATGCAGGCGGGGGCAGGCGTGTAAGGGAACACGGCACCATGCGGGGTGGCATGGGGGACAGTGCAGCAGCTCAGCTGAGGGTGTCACTGTTGCTTCTGCCAAGGGGGGTGGGGCAGACCCTGCCTGCAGTGCCCCCACCAATCTCCACCCCCTCCCTATAGCTGCTGGCTCTCTCTGAAGAAGGAATTCATTTGGAGCTTCCTGGCACCCGTCTGCATCATCATCGCGGTAAGACTCCAGCTGGCAGGCCGGCCAGTCTTCTACCCCCAGCCCTGCCGGGCCCCCGAGTTCCCAGCCACCTGACCCTCCGTTCCTCCCCCTCCGCCTGCCCCAGGACAGCTGGGCCCTCGCTTGCAATCCCAGCATTTAGAATGGGGTCACTACAGGGAGTGAGGCTTGACAGGTGCCCTGGCCCCACAGCCTGCCCCCCAGCACATCCCGCGCCCCCCAGCACATCCCCTAGCCCCACCCCCCCTCCTAACCCGGCTCGCCCCTGTTCCCCGGCAGGTCAATGCTGTCATCTTCGTGGTCACCGTCTGGAAGCTGGCGCAGAAATTCACCGACATCAGCCCCGATATCAGCAAGCTGAAGAAGTTCAGGTGGGGACAGAGACTTGGCCCCAGGGCAACGGAGACCCTGGCAGGGCCCTGCTGGCCCCTGGATGGGGGCATGTGAATAGTGGGCTGGCACCGGCCAAGGCGGGGCCTGGGAAGGTGGGGGTGGCATGGGGGAAACAGCAGTCACATGGCTTGGGGGAAGGGCTCAGACTGGGGGGGGAGAGCAAAGCCCCAGGATTGACGGGGTGATGGGGGGAGAAACTCAGGGGAGGGACCCTGAGGTGGGAGGAGTCTCAGGGAAGGGGAGGGGCCTTGTGGCTGGGGGGGAGAGGGTATGGTCATGTGACTGGTTCCCCCTCCCCTACAGGGTGCTCACGCTCACGGCCATCGCCCAGCTCTGCATCCTGGGCATCACCTGGATGGTCGGCATGTTCCAGTTCAGCCAGCACACACTGGTCTTCTCCTACGTCTTCACCATCCTCAACAGCTTCCAGGGGCTCTTCATCTTCCTGCTGCACTGTCTGCTCAAGCAACAGGCCAGTGCCCCGCCCCCGGCTTAGCCCCCCACCCCTTCCACAGCCAGTGACCCCCACTGCACCCCCCTTCCATAGTCACTGCTTGCCTACTGCACCCCCCACCTCAGCCATACTCTCCACTTCCCCTCCTGCCTCCCTCCACAGCCAATGCTCAACTCCTGTCCCATGGCAAACCTCCCCACCCCACAGCACCTATTGCTGGGAGTTCCCTCCACCGCTGGGAGGGGGGGGCGGGGGGGAGCTGAGAGCTGGCTCCTCCCAGCTGAAGCCCCTGCCCCAGGGGGTGACCAGCCTTCTCCTCTCTCCTGCCAGGTGAGGGACGAGTACCGCCGGTGGCTGTGCTGTGGCAGACTCAAGGAACGAACCAAGTACTCCGAGTTTTCCAGCTCCATGTCCACCACGCGGGTAAGGGGGGGGCCCAGGCCCACGGCCCAGTCTCTGCACAATGGCACAAGAGCATTCAGGCCCTGCGGCACCCAGCAAGCCCGGCCTGCTCCTGCTGGAGTAGAGGGGAAAAGGAGCCAAGGAACGAGGCTCCATGGTCCCAAGCATGGGGAGGAAGGAGCCTGGATCCCATTCGCTCTTAGGGCCCCCAGGGACTAGGCTGGGGCGAGAGGATGGGACAGGGATGGGGGGGGGGGGGGGGGTGTGAGTCCCAGCCCCACGGTGCCCTGGTCTAACTGCCACGTTTTCCACCAGGGGCCCCAGCAGTCGCTTGAGTCTGGCCTATAGCACGAGTGCGCCCATCAGCCCCTTTCCGGACATCGCAGCTTTGCGCAGGAGAGAACCCGGCCTCCTGCCCCCAGCCTGGCACGACCGCGGGCAGGCGCCCATCTCGCAGCCGGCATGACAGTGCCACGCGGCTGCCAGGACTGGCCACATGCAGACGCTTCGCCGGTCGCCCAGCCGAACCTGCCAGGCAAAAGGGGGTCAGTTGCACAGCCCAGCCCCCCCCGTCCCAGCACTGCCCGTCTGCTGGGAGCGCACCAGGCCTGCCTGCTGTGACCCTGCTGCGACCTATGCTAGGCACAGGGGGCGCCTGCTTCCTCGGTACGAACACGCCCTGCCCTGCCTCCAGGACCCCACGGGCTACGTGCAATAGACACGGAGGGGAGCGTGGGCCCGCCCCGCCACGGAGACAGCTGCCAGGGGAATCCAGCCAGCAGCAAGGAGCCCGCCCAGAAAGGGTCCCACACCCGACTGGGGCTGCAGCAGGAGCATGGCCCTGGGCTGCGAGGGGACGACGCGGCCCCCAGAACGCTGCTGTCTCTGTCTCTCACTTGGGTTTGTTTTTATCTTATAAACGTGATTAAAATTATACGTTTTGTGACAAAAGCGGCTGCTCGCAGGAGCCAAGAGCGCGGCGGCTGGAGAGCGAGCCCAGGGCTCCGGCTCTGGGCCCCTCGCGCTCACGCACTGGGGCTGCTGGGCACGTCGGGACCCTCCAGGCACCCCGCTGCAGCAAAGCCCAGGCCCTCCCAGCTGCCAAAGAGCCGCCCCCATTTCCAGTGGGACTCGGTCTCGCCCGCCAGCCGCTGGCCTGACAAGCCTATTATCAAAGCGGCTCTAGCCAAGGGGGCTCCGTTTGTTACTGCGGGCCCCGAGTGCCCCCCACTGCCAAAAAGCCTGTTTGCAGTTCATTGGGCCCAGGAGCAGGGACCCTGCCATGCAGCCCAATCCACCCCCACGCTGTGGGGCTGTGCAGTGGGGCCCCCACCACCAGGCCAGGAGTGGAGCACCCGGCGTAGACCAGCAGCCAGGCCTCAGGGGAGAGGGGGCAGCAGCAGAGCCCCTGGTTAAACATGGGGGTGCTACTACACCCCAGCAAACCCCTAGTTCCCCTACACCCCCAAGCCTACCCCAGGACCCACTCTCCTGCCCACAGAAGTGCTGGGGCAGGCTGCAAGCCGCTGTCTCCGCTGCAGAGCAGGGGGCCTTGAATCTTTCTGGGCACAGCCGGGTGGCAGCAGGCTGCAAGCAGAGCGCGGCCGCTACAGAGCAAGTCTCCCTTCCGGGGCCCTGCCACCAGGCCTGAGCGAGCTCCGCACCCTGGCCCGCGGGGTGGGTTTGCTGATCCCTTTGCCTTCCTCAGGGGCCTTCTTCCAGCCCCACCCCCATTTGTCAGCAGCCAGCTGGAGTGGGGACCCCAGAACTGCACGGGCGAGCAGCAGTCACACCAATGCCTGAAATGGCAGTGAAATAAACCTCCCTCCCCCTCGCGGGGCTTCCCACCGCCGCCCGCAACAGCATCGCACTGGAACTCACCCACCCCGGGAGCACGGCCCCCTTCGCACCCGACTTCCCCCTCGGAGCTGGGGTCGGACCCCACCGTCCTGAGTCCCTGCGTCTCAGAGACAGACCTGTTCTCCTTGGAAAGCGTTTAATCGTTACCGGAAGCAGCTGCCGGGGAACAGCCGTAGCTGCTTTCCAGACCAGTTTACAGTATGCGATGAGGTATTTTAAAAAAATTTAATTAGGAACTACCGTACGGGTACTATTACACGCAATGAATTCAAGTCTGTCAGCCTATCAAAAAAGCTATCCCTCCCCCCCACAGGCACTTGGTCATAAAACGTTTTATTTGAAACACTCAAACACACACCTACAGGTTTAAAAACTGCATAAAAAATGGAATACCCGTGATCTGGCTTAGAAAGAGTTAAAGCAACACCCATGCTGGTTCTGGGCAGGGGAGTCCAATCCAGTTATCGGCTCTGTTCAACTGTAAGAAAAAGAGACTGTTAATCCCACTGCTGCCACCAAAGGACTCGACCCACAGACCTGACAGACTCCCCACTATCACTAGGGGGCTTCACCACCTAGCACTGGCCCCTAGAACAACAGCACAGCAGCCATCACTGCCACCACCCCGACTCAAAGGGGGCTGTGGAGGGCGTGCCTGTGGCTGCTGCTGTTCCACAAGCATCTGAGATCAGGCTAGGCCCCACTTCCTGCAGAGCCTAAGCCACATACCCCTCACCATTGCGTCTGGGCACCCCACATAAGATCTGCTCCCAGTCAAGGCTAGTTATTTCTCCCTCCCGCCGAGGGCACAGGACTCCCCAGATGCACAGGATTGGTGCCTGAATCCATCCCCCCCCTGCTCCCTGCGGAGAGGGTGGGACCTGCCTGGGGAGGTCTGCCCCGTGGGAGGGCGGAGAAAGGGATGAGGGCTGCCCCGGGCAGGTACGTACTGTACGTGGAAATGTCGATCTCCTCGGGCAGCTCGGCCACGTTCACCTCAAAACGATCCTGCACCTCGTTGAGGATCTTGGCGTCTCCCTCGTCCGACACAAAGGTGACAGCCAGGCCCTTCGTGCCAAAGCGCCCAGCACGTGCCACCTGCAATGAGGAGCTATCAGGGGCGGAGCCTCCTGGAGCCACGCCCACCATCCCAGAGAGACAGGCACATCATGGGGCTGGCAGGGCAATGGACTCCTGGGTGCCTGCAGGGAGGTCCTGCAACCACGTGGGAACCTAGCAGCCTGGGGTCTCAGGACAGCGCCCAGCTGGAGGCCAGAAGAGGCTGCGGCAGTTGTGACCCATCCTAGGCGATGCAGCTGGGGGTGGCGCAGCAGCAGGATCAGCAGGGGCCCTCACTGACCAGTGAACCAGCTTCTTTAGCCCGGGCAAAGAGCCCCCCATGTCCACACCCCCGCAGGTCAAACCCAGCCCTGAGCAGCAGAGCCATGCAGCCCAGGGATGGGTTTGATCTGCAGGCGTGGGGGGCCAGGGCACCTCTGCCTCAGCCCATGCCTTCCAGCAGCAGAAAACCAGCCAGGCCTCGGGGGCTGGGCACCAGCGATGGGCAGAGCCTGGGGACAACGAGGCTCCCCATGATGTGCCCAGGCAGACGGGCACAGGGTCAGCCCACGTCCCAGCTCTCCCCAGGCAGAGGGTCAGGGCCAGAACCCTCCTGGCCGCAGGCTCACCCGGTGCAGGTAGGTGTCCGAGTCCTCGGGCATGTCGTAGTTGAAGACGATGTTGACGCGCTCGATGTCCATCCCCCGCCCAAACAGGTTGGTGGCCACCAGGATGCGGCGCTGGAAATCCTTGAACTGCTGGTACCGGGACAGCCTAGGGGAGAATCACACCTTAGCCCCCAGCCCTGCTCCGGCCACTAGGGCCTGCCCCCTTCCCAAGGCCTGGTGCCAGCAGGAGCCAATCCAGGAGAGCCAAGTCGCTAGCCAGGCCAAGCCCCTGGCAGCCCAGAGCCCAGCACCCACCTCTCCTCCTGCGCCATGCCCCGGTGGATGGCGATGGCCGGGAAGTTCTGCTCCACCAGCAGCTGGGCCAGCGCCATGCAGCGCTGCACCGACTTGACGAAGATCACCACCTGGGGGAGGGGCGGAGGGTTAGCATGCGGCACCCCACAGACCCTGCCCTGCTTCCCTATTCCCATCCCTGCCCACGCCCCGGCCCTACCCCGACCGCTCCCACTGACTTGCATCCATGTGCGGAGCAAATTTTGTTATGTGCAATAGGGATGTAAAATCCTGGTTAACACATTGACTGATTCAAGGTGGGGCTGGAGCGTCCCTGCCTGCAGCGCACCCCACAGGACTGGAACAGCCCCCTGCCCATAGGGGGTGGGGTGGGGAAGGAGAGATGTGGTGGGGGGGCTGCTCCAGCCCCCACTGGTTAACCATTCACATCCCTAGTGTGCAGTGATGTGTGACAATTCACCTCCGCATTGATGCACCCAAACTTCACTCTGCACACTGTGGTGGGGGCGTGGCCTAGGGGCTCAGGGTTGGGGGGGGGGGATGAGGTCTCTTATCTGGAAGTGTGGGCTGGGGGGTTGTGGTGCAGGGCACTTACCTGGGACAGCTCCTGATTGGTGGAGATGGGGAACAGGTGCTTCCCTCATGCTCCTCAGCCTACACCACTCCCCCCCAACCTCAGGTCCCATTGGCCATGATTCCCAGCCAATGGGGTTCCGGGGTGGAGCCCTCGGGCAAGGGCAATGCAGGGACAGAGCTCAGGGCTCCACGCAGGGGGAGGAAGCAGCCCCCCACCTCTCCCCCGGCCCAGGAAGGGCTGGCCAAAACAGGCTTTAGGCCAGGACCCCCTTAGCCTGGAGCTGCAGTCCCTGAAGCCCTTCTCCTAATCCAGGCCTGCTGGGGCTGGAGGAGCGCACCCCTCCCCAGGCCCGTGTCACAGCCAATCGCTGACAGCCAGAAGCCAGGAGTCCTGCTCTAACCACTGCCCCCTGCTCCCCTCCTGGCACAGGGACCCCAGGCCTCACCTGGTTGAATTCCAGCACGTCCAGCAGGTCGAAGAGCTTGCGATTCTTCTCGCTGTCCTTCAGCTTCACGTAGTACTGCTGCAGGCCGTGCAGCGTCAGCTTGGTCTCGTCGTCCACGAACACCTCCATGGGCTGGGGGGAGGGAGGAACTCAGGGACACTCCCACCGCCAAGGGGCTTCCCCCAACCCTGCGTGGGCCACATGAGTGTAACCAGCCCTGCCCCCACCCCATTTTGGACCCTGCACTCCCAGCAAGGGCTCCACAACCTGAGCCTGGAAGGAATTCCCTCTGACAGCAGCTGTAGTAGATCCTTCCCCTGCCCTGAAACCCAGCCACTAGAGGCGGTCAAAGCTCCGCCCCAGCATGGGTCAGAATCGCCTGCCTTGCCCAGGCTACGCATGTGCCAGGAGCCCAGATGCTGCCAGGCGTGAGCCCCCACTGGGCCAGGGCCTCAGAGGACACTGGGCTCCCAGGGACTGAGCGTGAGGGAGCCAGGAACCCCAGACCAGCTGGCCCCTCCCAGGCTGCCTCCTGCTCAGTGTAGGGGAGCTGACTAGGGTCCCCCACTAAGCCAGCAAGTGCTGGATGAGTTGCGGGCAGCCAGGCCACGAGTGTGGAGCCCAGCCAGGGGCAGGCTGGGTCTGAGGATTGCTCTTCTTGGAGGGACAAGGCCCATGGAGGGGGGTAGGCAACTCACGTCCTGCATGAACTTCCTGCAGACGGGCCGGATCTCCTTGCTGAGGGTGGCGCTGAACATCATGCACTGCTTCTCGTGGGGCGTGAGCCGGAAGATCTCCTGCACGTCCCGCCGCATGTCTGTGGAGAGGGAGGGGTCACTGCACAGGGACAGCAGAGGGACCACTCGGGGGAAGGCGCTGGGATCCATGCAAAGAACCAGCCTGCCGAGGTCACACCAGAGCCAGGTAGGCACCTCTAGGTCGCTCGATCCCAGACCGATCCCGCTACACTGAGTGTCTGCCTCCCTCTGCCCTGCCCCGCCTACAATACCAGCCTGGGCTTCAGACCAGCAGGTTCCAGGGACACACAACTGAGCTGCTCCAGGCCTGATCCTGATGGTCAGGCCCACTGCTTCTGCCTTGGAGGAAGGAGGTGCTCTCCACCCAAGCAGGTGTAGTAGGTTCTTACCCTGGTATGTAGTCCCAGCTCTGGGAGGGGAGTAGGGATAGAACCCAGCCTGCCCTGCTCTGACCACTAGACCCCACTCCCCTCCCAGGGCTGCGAGTCAGACCAGGAGTCACCAAATTGCTAGAGCATGCAGACAGCCCCTTGAGCTCAGGTGCCCCAGGCATGCCAAGCCCCTCCCCCTCCCCACACCCCAGTCCACCCCCCTTCTCACCAAGCTGCTCCAGCATCTTGTCGCACTCGTCCAGCACAAAGTGCTTGACGCTGCGCAGGTTGAGGCTCTTGTTGCGCACCAAGGCCAGGATGCGGCCCGGGGTCCCCACCACGATGTGGGGGCAGTTCTTCTTTAGCACCTCCTCGTCCTTCTTGATGGAGAGGCCCCCGAAGAACACCGCCACCTGCAGGAGACCGGGGGAACAGCAGGGTCAGCAGCCAGGCAGTAAACCAGAAGCACCTAGCACACCTGGGGCTAGGAGAGCACCTCCCCCTTTCAGTGGGGGAAACTGAGGCAAAGGAACCGGGATTTGTCCAAAGGCAGGTTAGTGGCAGAGCCTAGACTAGAATTAAGGAGTCCTGACTTCCAACCCCCACTCCGCTCCCAGAGCCGGGAGAGAACTCAGGAGTCCTGACCCACCCCACACAATCCGAGAGAGAAGACGGGAACAGCTTCCACATTCCACCCCTCGTGCCCTGCAGCCAGGCCAAACAGCACTGCAGCTCCACAGGGGAGCCAGCCTCATCCCCTGAGGGCATCCGAGGTGCTGGGGAGGGGCTCCCCTTGACGCAGGCAGCGTGGGGGGCCAGAGGATGGGATCACCTTGACGCTGGGCATGTACTTGGAGAAGCGCTCGTACTCCTTGCTGATCTGGAACGCCAGCTCCCGTGTGTGGCACATCACCAGCACGGACACCTGGGGGGAGAGACGGGGTCACCTCAGCACCCCATGAGACATCCTGCCTCTCCAGGGATGCAGCCCAACACCCCCACCCAGGAACACCCTCCTGGGGATGGACACCTCCCCCCTCTTCCAAGATTTGGGGAACAGGTGCCCCCCCTTTGCCCCTTCACAGGGATGAATGATCTGGGGAGACCAGACTAAGCTAAAGCATCAGGGGTCCACGTCGCCTTCCCTGCCCTTCTCTTGGAGCCCAGGATGTCTCTTCACCAAGTCTACCCCACACCTGGATAGGCAGCCCCAGGCCCCTTCCCACATGGAATGGGTCAGAGAGAGGGCTGCTCCCCCCCCCCCCCCCCAAACCATACCTGCCCATCCACCGGCTCAATCTGCTGCAGCGTGGCCAGCACGAAGACAGCCGTCTTGCCCATGCCCGACTTGGCCTGGCACAGCACGTCCATGCCCAGGATGGCCTGCGGGATGCACTCGTGCTGCACTGCGAGGGGAGGGCAGACACACGACAGTTAGATGGGGCGCAGCATGTTGAGGGGAGAACCAGGAGTCCTGACTCCCAGCCCGCTGCTCAAACCGCTAAACCCATCCCCCTCCAGCACTGGGGCATTAGGGTCACCTACTGAGACCCCACCCCCAGCGGCACAGGGCCCCTCAGTGCTGCACTGGGGCTGATACTGAGTGCCAAGGAGAGCGCTCCCTGCTTCCCCAATGCAGACAGGCCTGATGGACTAGTCGGCTGGTCACACCCCATCCCTTGCTGCCTCCATCAGAAAGAGGCAGCGGGGTGAGGGGAAAGAGGAGAGGGTACTTGAAAGCAGTAGCACCGCTTGAAGCCTGGGCCAGCTGGGGTATCCCCAGGCTCCCCGCAGCGTTTCAAAGCGGCAGCGCCACACAGAGCCCAGGGTCAGTGGGGGAGTTCCCAGCTGATCCCAGGCTCCACCTCCGCCTTTGAAGTGTAGCAACAGCCCATGGGCCCTAGAGCTGTTGCTACACTTCGAAGGTGGAGGCGCCCCATCGACTAATCGAATAGTCAATGCAAAATACATCGACTATTCGATTAGTCAGTCGCTATTGAACGTCCGTAGCCCCCAGTTGGCAGGGCAGATCTCAGGATCACACTCCTTTTGCTGACACCCCCGTATCCCCGCAGCTCTCACCAGGCAGCGCCGCTCTCTATGGCCCCCGCCCGCAGGTCCTCCCAGGCGGGCTGGCGAGGGGGTTGCGCTCCCAGGGGCCAGGGGCCTCGGCTCCGCTCCTACCTTCAGACGGGTGCTCGAAGCCACAGTCCACAATGGCTCGCAGGAGCTCGGGTTTGAGCAGGAAGTCCCGGAACCCTGAGCTGTGGATGGACACATAGGAGCCCTTCACGTCCTTCTTTGCTGCAGGGGGCACCGCGTCCGCCACCACCTGGGGCTCCTCGTCCTCCTCATAATCCAGCAGCTCGTTCTCCACATCCTGCTCCGCCATTCTGCGAGGAACGGGGCACTCGGGCTGCGGGGCTGCACTGAAGGTACCAACAGTGTTAGCACAGGGAGCTCAGGGTTTGGACAGGTCAGAACTGAGGGACCCAGGCCTGTACTAGGCTAGTAAAGGCTTCAGGCCAGTGCTGAGCCAACAGAGGTGGAGGGGAGCCCAGGACTTGCACAAGGGCTTTAGGTCAGGATGGAGACACACCCACAGAGCTGGGACGGAGATGAGGCTGGGGTAACAGGCTGCAGGTCAAGAGCGTGAGGCACGGGCAGAGCTGGGGTGGGGGAGTAACCCCAAACTTCATTAGCCCAGGGGCCTTGGGCAGGATTGAGGGCCATTGGCAGAGCTGGGAGTGGGGAGCCTGGACAGCCAGGGGAGTTGTGGGTCAGGATTGAGGGGCACTGACTGGGAGGCTATGGGTCAGGATTGAGGGGCACTAGATGGGACACTGGGTCGCTTGGGGAGGTGGGTTGGGGAGTCGGGATTATGGGGCGCTGGGGGGCCAGGGCTGGGGGGGCTGTGGACGGGCATTACGATACCCTTGCGGGGGGGGGGGGGTTGGGCTAGCCAGGTGGCTGGGGGGTCGGGGTTATGGGGCGCTGGGGGGCCAGGGCTGGGGGCTGTGGACGGGCATTACGGTACCCTTGCGGGGGGGGTTGGGGGGTCGGGGTTATGGGGCGCTGGGGGGCCAGGGCTGGGGGCTGTGGACGGGCATTACGGTACCCTTGCGGGGGGGGGGGCTGGGGGGCCGGGGTTATGGGGAGGCTGTGGACGGGCATTACGATACCCTTGCGGGGGGGGGGGTTGGGCTAGCCAGGTGGCTGGGGGGTCGGGGTTATGGGGCGCTGGGGAGCCAGGGCTGGGGGCTGTGGACGGGCATTACGATACCCTTGCGGGGGGGGGCTGGGGGGTCGGGATTATGGGGCGCTGGGGGGCCAGGGCTGGGGGGGCTGTGGACGGGCATTACGGTACCCTTGCGGGGGGGGCTGGGGGGTCGGGGTTATGGGGCGCTGGGGGGCCAGGGCTGGGGGCTGTGGACGGGCATTACGGTACCCTTGCGGGGGGGGCTGGGGGGTCGGGGTTATGGGGCGCTGGCAGAGCTGGGGGCCCGCGGGTCGGGACTGCGGGGCGCGGGAGGCGGGGCTACGGGCGGGATTAGGGGGCGCTGGAGGATCCGGGGGGGCTGGGGGCACGTGCCCCCCCCACAAGCAGAGCGGCCGCCATGGGCAGGCTCCCGGCCCCGGCCCCCCCCGTTGCCGGGCCGGGCGGGGGAGACGCGGCGCCGACCAGGCCGCAGCCCAAGCCCCGGGCTCGCGTGAGCGCCCCGCCCGGCCGCTCTCACCTCGCGCTCCCGGAGGCCGCTCACGTGGTACCGCGCTCCGGCTCCCACTCCCGCGCGGCGCGTCCTCTGCCGGCGACAGAGCGCTTCTTCCGCCTCCACTCCCATTGGCGCGACGCCCCGCCATTCCGGGCCGCTCCCTCCACTCTCATTGGTCTGCTGGAGGCCCGAGGCCCGCCTTACGCCGGAGTTAGCGGATGCCGCCAGAGGAACTGCCAGTCTATTGGCTGATAGAGATGTCCATCTTTGGAAGCTGCCTGTTGATTGGGTTAATTCATCTGCCAGTCAGCGCGCCCTTCCATCAGTTTCCTACGAGGGTAGCACTGCGGTCTTGAGAGAGGGAGGAACAAAGGGCAAGTGAAGCCTGGAATGAGACGCCATCTTGAATGGTGGCAAAAAACACACCATGAAGATGGGAAGGAGTGGGGCGCCATCTTAAGTGCTGGCAGGAGTAGTTATCTCTCCCCCTTCTTCTTCCAATCAGGATAAGCGCAGGGCTATGAGGATAGACACAGCTCAGAGGGATGGGCAGGGCTGCTGGTGGCCAGGGTCACTATGCCCATAGACTTGGCCTAGTTCACGTCTGGCCTCCCCAGCATCCCTTGGCAGTGAGTTCCGCAGGCTGCAACATTTTAAACCTGCCCCCCCCCCTCCGTCCATGTCATCTGGTCACCCCAGTTCTTGTGTTATAGGAAGGAGCAAATCTGTTAAGTCTCCACTTGACAAAGCCCTGGCTGGGTTGATTGAGTTGGGATTGGTCCTGCTTTGGGCAGGGGGCTGGACTTGATGACTCCTGAGGTCTCTTCCAGCTCTAGGATTCTATGAAATTCATTCAGTCTCTTCACCCCCGTCCTATAGCTAGATGCCCCTTCAGTGCTGTCTTTTCTACAGTGAACAGTCCTGGTCTCATGAATCTCTCCTCAACCCCCTGCCTTTCCCAATTCCAATATTTTGTTTTAGAGACGGGGTGACCAGAACTGCATACAGTATTCAAGATGTGGGCATACCAGGGAGTTATACTGTGGCTTTGTGATATTTCCTACTTTCTATCCCTTCCCTAATGGCTCCTGACATGCTGCTGTTTGCTTTTTTGACTGTCGCTGCACATTGAGTGCATGTTTTCTGAGAACTCTCCACAATGACTCCAAGATCTGAGTCTCACATGGTAACAGCTAATTTAGTCCCCAGCATTTTGTATGATTAGTGAGGATTCTTTTTTCCAACCTGCATTATTTTACAGTGATCAACATTGCATTTCACCTGCCATTTTGTTGCCCTGTCACCCAGTTTGGTGAGGTCTCTTTGTAACTCCCTGCCGTCAGCTTTGGACTGAGCCATCTTCAGTAGTTTTATATCCTCTTCTCCAAAGAGCTCTGATCGCAGGGTCCTACAGTGACCCTGCTATTTACCACTCTCCATTATGAAAACTGACCATTTATTCCTACTCTTTGTTCCTGTCTTCTGCCTAATTACTTACATGAGAAGGCCTTCTCTCCTCGTATCCCATGACTTTGCTGAAGGGCTTTCGCCGAGGGACCTTGTCAAAGGCTTTCTGAACATCCTAGTTCACTACATCCACTGGATCCCTTGGCCACATGCTTGTTGACCCATCAAAGAATTCTAGTAAAGTGGTGTGAGGCCTGATTGGCCCAGTCATCTCCAACAAGCCCCTCGGGGTAGCTCTACAGCCTCTCCCCGAGTTACGAACGACTTACGGACCAAACACTTGCCCATAACTCGATCTATTCGTAACTTGGACCCCATTGAGTTACACGTGACCGCGCTGTTCGTAAGGGGACCGCCTTTACGACCGCTCCATAGGAGCTTTGGAGCAAATGGTCATAACTCAACCGTTCGCAACTCGAGGAGCGGCTGTACTGTAGTACTGGGCTATACTCTGAGACAGTGTTTCTCAACCAGTGGTACGAGTTCCCTTAGGGGTACTCGAGAGAAGTCGGGGGGCTACATCAACACAACTGAAATTTGGAGAAAACTGAATTTTTGTTTTAAGTTGTACAGCGCTTTATTACTTTTGTACTTTTTACACCCAAAAATGTCATCACCCGCCCGGCTATGATTAAGTTTTTTAAACAAATGTGTTAAAATGGTAGAAAAAAAATTGTGTGTCTGAAAACTGTAAGCACTGGGGGTACTTATTTTTTTTAAGGGGGTACTTTATAAAAAAAAGGTTGAGAAACACTGCTCTGAGATACTGCAGGGCACACAAAATTCATCCCTTTTCTACAGCTGCTCCCTTCCCTTTTGTCTGAATGTTTTTGTCTCCCTGTCCTTCCAGGACTGGTCTGTAGCAGCCCCCATCTTCTCCCCGCCCTTCTCTGCACCACGCCTCTAAATGGAGTATTAACTGGTAGGGCACAATTCCTGCACGGTCCCATTTGCATCCAGGAAGAGGGAAATGCCAGGACAGTCATGGACATGAGACAGTGGTGGAGCAAAGCGAGTGACAGAGCAAGGGAACAAGGGTCTATGTAGAGACAGGCGCCCCATGGCATCGGGATCAATTCACATGGCTGTAGCATCTGTAGGTTTGCTCCAGCGGAATTGGGTCCCAAGAGGCTGCACTGTTACTGGAGTGTGATATGTCCGTACAGGTGATTGTTGCAACCACTGCTAGATGTTTGCACTAAATCTTGTATAAAGTGGGCCACGTGAGGTGTCTATAGAAAGCTAATGATTCGCTGATTCTGTTTATGCTATTTGTGGGCAGGTATCATATTTGTGTGTGTGTGTGTGTGTGTGTGTGTGTGTGTGTGTGTGTGTGTGTGTGTGTGTGAGAAAGGCTTCTCAGGTTGATTGGGACAATGAAGCATGGGAAGCACCAATTGCACTCAGTGGACTTTCCTGCAAACCTCCAATCTGGAATTTGGACCATGGTAGCTGCCTAAAAAGGACTGAGTCCTGCATGGACAAGGGCTGTGCTTAGGTGACAAACTGCATTTTGTAGCTGCATTTTCCCACTGAGAGCCATGAGCGTCCTTCATTGTGGCCTATGATATAAAAAGAGCCCTGGAGTTTGCAAATGAAGTGCTGATTAGCATTTTGTCACACTTCATTTGCATAATCGATTCAAACCGTTTTTGCGCAAGGGGTTTTTGCGCACAAACAAGCAAAAAGGGGTTTTTGCACAAAAAGGAAACGTCCACACTGCTTGTTTTTGCGCAAAAATCCCTTGCGCAAAAACAGCTTGAATCGATTATGCAAATAAAGCAGGACAAAATGCTAATCAGCACTTCATTTGCATACTCTCTGCTGGCAAAAGCCAGCTGTGTAGACAAAGCCCATTTGTCTTTATTCTAGCGTCTCACCTGTGGAGGGGCTTTGCTAGGAACTGAAGCTTGAAGGGATGGTTGACCCTTGAGTGGGTGTCTTCCAGAGACTTGATTTAAAACAGCAGATTATTCACCTCTGCTTCAAGCTTGCCCCAAACACTTTGCCACTGGTGCATGCATTTGATTCCTTTAAGAGTTGTAGCTCTCACCATTTCTTGTTATTGATAACCCTTTAGATTTTAGATTCAAAAGGACTGGCACAGCATGCTTTTTGGGTAATGTCAGTCTAACGCATGGCGACTCACCATGCAGCCTGCAGCCTGTTTGTTTGCGGTCCGCGGTGCGGTTTGGGTGTACACAGGGCTCAACATGTGGCTTGTGGGTGGGATCCTTTGAACATGGCCTCCACTGGGACATCATCCCTGCTGGGAATCCAGGATGGGGCTCCGGAGCACCTGTCCTTTTTTGCCTCTTGTGTCCGGCATGACTCGTCTAGCTCCCCTCCCACCACAGGTTGGAGCATTCTGGTTTGGAAACTTTTTCTGAGTGAAATCACTCTGAGAAGTGCACAACCTGAAGCTTCAAGCTAAACACGCAAAACACTGGGATATAACTTTTTCTTTTTAAAAGTTCTCATCAAAAGTGCGGTCATGTGGGTGGAAATCGGGTAAATATTGCATTTTATTAGTATCAGCAGAACAGACTTAAATGGGGCCTGCAAATCGTGTAGTCTTGCCTTAATCTTTGTATGCATCAGTGTGCACTTTGCACTTAATCAGTGTGAAAGAAGCTATTTGCGACTACACTTAACTTGCGGCCCTCAGCATGTGCTGGGAGTATTTTTGTGGCCCCCAGAGCTTCCAAAGTTGAGTAGCCCTGATCTAAAGTGAGCTGGGAATGTGGCTGGTCCTTTGCGGTCAGAAAACCCATTTTGATTTGGCGAGATTAGTTTTCATAACCTCTCATCTGTGCTTGGAGCGGTGCTGGTGGTGGCACAGGAGCACTGGAGTGTCTAAGGAAATTGCATGTAGGACTTCTTGCTGGCCAGTACGGTGAATAGAACTGCTCTTTGTGATTGGCTGGTGCCTTATAGTGAAGGACTCCCAGACTTAAGCTGTAAGTAGCTCTGTCTCCAAGCAATTCGCCCTGAATTGGCCCTCTCAGCAGTGCCCCCAGAAACTCTCGTGTATTACAGAGGCAGAGAAGCACCTGCAGCATCACCCTCTGCCCGGGACTGTTATGATGTCAGCACCCATCCAGTCGAAGACCAGGAATCTCCATGCACACCTCAGCCAGCCAGTCCCAGCAGTTTATGACATAATGACCTGGGTCCACTGACATTGAGGTAAGTGCTGAGTGCCAGGGAAGAGCGCCCCCTACTGATCCTTTCCACCCTGCTCCTTGCAGCACAGCGCCCCCTACTGATCCTTTCCACCCTGCTCCTTGCAGCACAGCGCCCCCTACTGATCCTTTCCACCCTGCTCCTTGCAGCACAGTGCCCCTATTGATCCTTTCCACCTGCTCCTTGCAGCACAGCGCCCCCTACTGATCCTTTCCACCTGCTCCTTGCAGCACAGCGCCCCCTACTGATCCTTTCCACCCTGCTCCTTGCAGCACAGCGCCCCCTACTGATCCTTTCCACCCTGCTCCTTGCAGCACAGCGCCCCCTACTGATCCTTTCCACCCTGCTCCTTGCAGCACAGCGCCCCCTACTGATCCTTTCCACCCTGCTCCTTGCAGCACAGCGCCCCCTACTGATCCTTTCCACCCTGCTCCTTGCAGCACAGCGCCCCCTACTGATCCTTTCCACCCTGCTCCTTGCAGCACAGCGCCCCCTACTGATCCTTTCCACCCTGCTCCTTGCTGCACAGCACCCCCTACTGATCCTTTCCACCCTGCTCCTTGCAGCACAGCGCCCCCTACTGATCCTTTCCACCTGCTCCTTGCAGCACAGCCTCCGTTACTGAGCCTCCATCTCACGCCTGCAGCACAGCGCCCCCTGCTGAGCCCGTACCCTGATCCCTGCAGCACAGCTCCCCTGCTGAGCTTCTATTTCGCTCCCTGCAGCACAGCACTGCCCCACACTGCACTATGGCACTGGTTTTAGAGACAGGCAGAAAAATGTTTTAGGATCCCAATGAAAACCTCCCCCCTGCTCCCATGCAGCCCCCTCTTTGAATAATCACCGGCATGGAGCCAACACAGGCCCCATGGATTTTCCCTCTCCCTTTGTTACATGAGCAGTGTAGATCTCATGTGGCCTGCGTTGGTTTGATGGTTCTTTGCTGCAGCCTCATGGGTGGGAGCCCATCTGGCGACTCTCTGTGCCAGAATCCCATATGCTCCCCCCTACGCAGGAATGTTGGGCATATGGTACAATGATGGGCAACGTGTAAACAGGGGGGATCCTTATCAAACGAAGCAGACAATGTGGATGTGGGTTGGGGAGGGAACTAACTCTATCATCAGGCTTTAAATATGTCTGCAGAGAAGGGATGTTGGTAGGGGGCTCTGTGCTGCAGGGAGCAGGATGGAGAACAGCAGGGGGCGCTAAGGGGCAGAGAGCAGGGCAGAGGCTCAGCAGGGGCCACTGTGCAACAGGGAGCCAGGTGGGAGACCCAGCAGGGGGTGCTGTGCTGCAGGAGGCAAGGCGGGGCTCAGCAGGGGGCGCTATCCCTGGAACCCAATGGCCCAGTTCAGTGCCTGTGGGCTCTGTGCTGCAGAGTGCGGGGGTCTCTCCCCTGGCTGTCAGTGCTGCCCCAGTACCCCACATGGTGGTGTGGGCAGCTGGGCGCTGTGACCTCACCCTCCCCAACTCTCTAATCTCCTGGGGCCAATGCAGCTACATCCCCCTGCACCCAACAATCTATACCCACCAAAATGGCACAGGTCCACCCATAGGTGGGCCACTTCTGGGAGGTGTTTCTGCCCAGTGTCACGGCAGGGGGCATCATATATTGCCCTGAAACTACCAAATAAACCAGGAAACCGGGTGGGTTAAAGAAAAAGACATAAATGGTGGGGCCCGCAGTAGAGGGGACTGGCCAGCAGAGGGTGCGGCTGCGCTAGAAAAGACTACAGCTGGGCAATGGGCGGGAATGCTCTGAACAAGGAAACTTGTATTTTGATGCTAGGGCATAGAGACCAGGAGAGGGAGAGGGGGGTGGGGGGGGGTGCGGGGGTGGAGGAGATAGATAGATAGATAGATAGATAGATAGATTTAAAACAAACAAAAGGAAGTATTTCTGCACACAATGCACAGTCAACCTGTGGAACTCCTTGCCACAGGGTGTTGTGAAGGCCAGGACTTGAACAAGGTTCAAACAGAGATACATTCATTGAGGTTAGGTCCATCAATGGCTATTAGCTAGGATGGCTAGGAATGGTGTCCCTAGCTTCTGTTTGTCAGAAGCTGGGAATTGGTGACTGAGGATGAATCACTTGATTATCTGTTCTGTTCATTCCTGGAAGTGGCTGGCATGTCCATGCGGCCCCTGAGAGAGGCAGAGCAGGGGGTCTCCACATGCTGTCCTTGGGGCACCTGGCATTGGCTACTGTCAGAAGACAGGATACGGGGCTAGATGGACCTTTGTTTTGACCCAGTATGGCAGTTCATATGTTTAGATCTATAGATTGATTGATAGGCTGTATAGGGATGCCTGGATAGATAGATAGATAGATAGATAGATAGATAGATAGATAGATAGATAGATAGATAGATAGATAGATAGATAGATAGATAGATAGATAGATAGATAGGCAGGCAGGCAGGCAGGCAGGCAGGCAGGCAGGTGGGGTGCATGGGGATGGGTAACAGATGAGGATCACAGATGGATCAGAGGAGAGAGGTGCAGGGGGATGAACAGATAGATACTATGGGGAGGGAGGGAGCGAGCACACATGGGGTGGTAGGTGGTGGGTGATCCCTGAATGCTCTAAGTCAATGGTCACCAACCAGTAGATTGGGATCTACCAGTAGATCTTGGAGACTCTGACAGGTGATCCTGACTGGTTTGGCCAGGAAGCTGTCAAGGGCTGGTTCTTCATTTGCCCCTCCCCCTCCCCCTCCCCCTCCCCCACTGTCATGCTGCTCCTGCCCTCTGCCTTGGAACTGCCCCCCCCCCCCCCCCGGAGCCTCCTGTTTGCTGTACAGAGTGTGGGAGGGAGTAGAGAGGGGGCACTGATGTCAGGGTGTCCCCGCCACCCCTACTTCTGTACCCTGTCTTCGCACAGAGTGACGGGGAAGGAGGGAGTTTGGCAATGCAAATCTCTCTCACTCACTGTGTGTATCTGTCATTCTCACAAACACACACGTTGTCCCCTCTCATCTCCAGACCCAACACGCACGTGGGGGATTGTTGTTACTTCTCGTTCTGCATGCAAAGTGGGTTAGTTTGGGTTTTGACTGCTCTGTGCATTTCAGAACTTTCATTTCTCTCTTACGCTGAAATGTAATTCTTTGAGTAGTGAGCTCTAACATGGCAAACCTGTCATGGCTGGAGTAGTTATCCCTGTGGTAGTTGCTGCTCCTGGAAGTGGCTGGCATGTCGGTGTGGCCCCTAAGAAAGGCAGAGCAGGGGGGCTCCACATGCCGTCCTTGCCTGCAGACACCACTCCTGCCGCTCCCATTGATCAGTAACGGGGAGCCGTGGCCAGTAGACGCTGTGGGCTCAGTGCCTGTAGATGAGGGGCAGCGCCTGGCGCCATGGAGCCATCGCTGTACGTGCCGGCTGCTTTCAGGAGTGGCGCAGGGCCAGGGCCAGGCAGGAGTGAGCTGCCTTAACCCCACTGCTCCATTACCCAGAAGCCATCTCAGTTAAATGGTGTCCAGCCAGAGCCTGCTTCCTGGACTCCTGTCCCAGCTCTGAACCTCCTCCTGCACCCAACCTCCTGCCCGAGACGTGAGTCTCCCTGCACCCAACCTCCTTCCCACAGCTTGCGCCCTGAACCCCCTCCTGGATCCCAATCCCCCACCCTGGGCTAAGCCCAGAGCCCCTCTCACACTCCAAACCCCTTGGCCCAAGAGCAGAGCCTGCACCCCAAACCCCTCCCCCAGCCTGGTGTAAGTGAGTGAGAATGGGGGCGGGAGGAGGATGGAGTGAGCAGAGTGAGGCCTCAGAGAAGGGGTGGAGCAGGGGCGGGGCCTCAAAGAAGGGGCGGGAAGGAAGTGGAGCAAAGGTATTTGCGTTTGGGGTGGATCTTACATTGCACTTCAATCGAAGCAGTGACCTGGTGGTTAAAAGGCTTGCGGAGCGCTGCTCTAAGTCCATCACTGGCCGCAGTCACACAAACACGTCACAGAGGGAGGAAAGGCTCAGAGGTGAGGAGGAAGCAAAGGGGAGAGCCGGAGAGGAGTGAGGTGCCGGGCTCGGGGCTGGGCAGGGCGATAACACACCCTAGGCTGTCGCTGTAACACCTGTGCATGGAGGCGCTAAGCCCCTCCCCTTGGCATAGTGCCCTGTGATGGCTCCAACAGCTCTGAAACCTGGGAGGGGGTAGCGGGACCCTTTGAAGAGAAATCCCCGCGGGTGGGCTCCACCACTGTCCTTCCCTGAGCAGGGTTGGGCGGGATCGGCGGGTCTGTGTACTGACCCCTGCTGGGCTGCTCCCTGCTGGGGTGCTCCCTGGGCCCAGCATGCGCATAGGAAACATAACCAGACAATAAAACTGCGTCAGATGGTTTATAACATGTCACTGGAAGTGCCGCTGCCCCCGGTGCTGGGTGCTGCACAGACCCCAGCTGTGGCCCACGGTTCTGGCCTTGCCCGGGGAAGCTACGGGTTTAACTCCCTGCTTTGCTTCAGTGTCAGCCTGCCCCGCATGGCCCAGCTCTTGCCACAACCTGCAGGACTGCAAAGCCAGGCGGCCTGGCTCCTTCGCCGTACACAGGTGCCCCTTTGCTTTGATCTCACACATGGCAGGGCAAGGAGTGGGGGCTCAGACCCCCCCCCCCCAGCTCTCCTCACATCACAATCACGGAGCTATTGTGATGTGAGGAGAGCTGGGGTGGGAAAGACTTCAGCACCACTTCCCTGCAAAGGGCACCTGGAGGGTGGGAAGCTCAGGGCTAAGGCAGTCCTGGATGGGGTGGGGGGTGCCCCTAGCCAGCCCCTTTCACTTGCGTGATGATTCTGTCTCTTTTCTGAATGGTTTTAGGAGAGGCAATCCCATTCCAGGCACATCCCATTGTCCTGGAACAACCAAACTTTAAGTTATGAGAAGAGCAGGCTGTATGATGAATGTGGTGGTCCTAGCTCTTACCGTGTAGGAAGAGTTCTTGAACAGACAGACAGACACACAGACAGACAGACTCTCTCAAATATAGTAGATTAGGCAGTTGGAGCCATGGGTGATGGATTCATCCTAAAAAGGGGGAGATGTGAAGTCTCACCCCTCTGTAGCCCCACTCCTGCCTCTCTTCTTCCCTTGAGGCTGCCTCCTCCAGTCAGTCAGCAGGCTGGAGATGGGAAGGGGTCCCTGCCCCCCCCCCACTTGCTGGGGTGGTACTGGGGCTGTGAACAGCCCCCAGCTTGTGTCTCTGTCCCCTGGAAAGCCCATCCAGGGGGTGGAGAGACATTGCTTCCAACAGACGCCTGGGCCACTTTTCACCAACCTGGGCTCCTCCAACTTGTGGTCTTGCCAGAGAGCAGGGCCTTGGGGGGGAAGAGGAGAGGCAGGGAGCCAGACCATGGCTGGTCTTGTTTCCGGGGGCATCCCACTGGCTAGTAGATGATGCACTGGACTGGGATTCCAAAGAGCTGGATGCTGGGGCTCTGCTACCAGGTCACCATGGCCAAGTCCCATCACCCAATGTTCCCTCTTAGTTTTTCCATTCCTTGTGCAGAATAAATTTTGTAATGTGCACAAGGCATGTGCAGATGTGCACCACCAATAAAAACATGCTGCCCGTGGTGGGTGCTCTGCTAATCACCTGGGCAGTATTTGAATCTCTCCTGGGTGGCCACCCAAGTGCTCAGCTTACATGGAACACTGCTGTCATCCCTCTGTGCCTCAGTTTCCCCATGCGTAAAACAGGGATGATGATACTGACCTGGTAAAGTGCCTCCTGATATACTGATATTATTCTGACATGGGTAAGGACACTCATGCTGCCAGGATCAGGCCCACGGCCCATTTGTTCTGTTCTCTCTCATCCATTTCACTCACTGAATCATAGAAATGTTGGGCTGGAAGGCACTTTGTGGGGTCGCTCGTTCATCCCCCTGCTGAGACAGGACCCAGTAACCGCAGCCCAGCCCTGACCGGGGTACGTCCAACCTGTGTGCTAGGTCACTTGGCTCTGTGCTGACCCCTCCTGACAGTGGGGATGTTTTTCCTGTATCTAACCTATATTTCCTCTGCTGCAGACAAAGCCTGTTTGCGCCTTGTCCTAATTCAGCTCCCACAGCGCACAGCTGGTCATCGCCTCTTTGTAACAACTTTGGACACATTTGTAGATTGTCATCAGCCCCTCCCCACCCCCTTTCTGCTCCTGCTTAAACACACCAAGGTCTTTCAACCCCTCCTCACAGGCCAGGTTTTCTAAACCTTTGATCACGTTTGTTGCTTTTCTCTGGACAAAGTGGCAAGACCAGATCTTTCCCACAATGTGATGCCCAGAACTGGATTCAGCATCCCAGCTGAGGACTCCCCAGTGCCAAGGAGAGCAGAACACCACATCCATTTGCCGTGCCCCCACAGCTGGGATACAGTCTGCCCTGCAGTTCTAGGGACTCTCTCCACAAAGATCTGGCAGAATAGGGGAAGATATTCAAACTAATAAAAGAAAGTTCTTCTTCACACAGCGTGTAGTCAACCTGTGGAACTCCTTGCCAGAGGAGGCTGTGAAGGCTAGGACTATAACAGAGTTTAAAGAGAAGCTAGATAATTTCCTGGAGGTTAGGTCCATAAAAGGCTATTAGCCAGGGGATAGAATTGGTGTCCCTGGCCTCTGTTTGTCAGAGGCTGGAGAGGGATGGCAGGAGACAAATCGCTTGATCATTGTCTTCGGTCCACCCTCTCTGGGGCACCTGGTGCTGGCCACTGGCGGCAGACAGGATACTGGGCTAGATGGACCTTTGGTCTGACCTAGTACGGCCGTTCTTATGTTCTTATGATACAGAGACAGGCCACAAAACAGGGGGTGGGACACAGCTTCCCTACAAGGAGAGAGTCCAACCACTAGGACTGCTCAGCTGGGAGAAGAGAGGCTGGAGGGGGCGTATGAGAAAATCCTGGCTGGGGTGGAGAAAGTGACTAGGGCGGTGTTACTGATCCCTTCACACAACACAGGAACCAGGGTCACCCAGTGAAATTAATGAACAGCTGATTTAAAACAAACCCCAGGGCGCTTTGCGACACACACCACAGCCGCCAGCCTGGGGAGCTCCTTGCCAGGGGACATTGCCAGAGGGAGAAGTGGGTTCAAAGACTGGGCTAGTCCCTGGAGCACAGGTCCAGCAGTGGCTGTCAGCCAAGACGGTCAGGGACACAGCCCCATGCTCTGGGCATCCCCTAAACCTCCTCCCGCTGCCAGAAGCTGGGAGTAGAGCACTAGAGATTATGCTGTTCTATCAAGGTACATAGCCTACAGTGTGGTATTGACACGCACCCCCCCAGGCAGGGTTCTCCAGGCCCCAGTCTGAACAATGTTTAATCCACCCCCCATCAATTAACTGTGAGACTTGGCTCTGACTGCAGTGTAGACAAGAAGACACTGGTCTGACCCGGTGTGCCTGTTCTTATGTAACACCCCCCCCCCCTTTCCATGTTAATCCGCCCTCTCTGCTGTCGTGAAGTGGAGTGGGTCAGTTTCACTTTCTCTTTCTCGTCAATTTCCTTTTTCTTCCCCCTGCCTCTGCCCAGCCCAATGGGGCGCACACAAAGCTCCTTTCATTCAGACGCAGCCCTGGATTCCCACTGCTGTTTCCACTGGGTTAAATCCTCCTCCCTGTTTTTTTTTGACCTAAATTTCAAGGACTCGCATTCACTTGGCAGCAGCGCTTGCTCTGGAATAGACCCAGCCGCTGGATTGGAGTGTGAACACTTGCTGAGTTGTTAGCCTGGCTTCTCCTGTGGGAATTGCAAACTTTTGTCCTTGATTTCAAGTGCAACTAACCAGCTCAGGGGCTCTCAGCTTTCACGAGCTTGGACAGCCTGTGGGGGGGGGGGGCGGGGGGGAGTCGAGAGTACATAAAGGGGAAGGGGGGGTCCTGGTTAGATCCTGGCTAGCCTGGAGGCGGTTCGAGGGTGGCAGTTCGCGTATGGAAAGAAGCGGGGAGAACCGGAGGCCACTGGGTCAAGGGTCAGGGATGCCCTCTATGGGGTGGAATCGGATCTGCGCACCATGTGTCAGGCCGGTCACGCAGGGCTCTGAGGAGGGGGCTGGGCAGAGCAAAGGAAGCCGATCGGGCCAGTGCAGCATCACGCTCTGGCAGGAGCAGCTGCGGTGGGGGAGGGCCGATGCACTACCCCGACCCCTGACACCGAGAGCCCCTCCCCCATCTCATAAAGACATGCAACTACAACATCCCCCAGTGCAACCCCTTGGCGCGCGGCGGACAGACTCCTGCAGCAGCCCGGGCGATGCCGCCACAGCGGGGGGTGGCTCAGCTCTCCCCGCCCTGGGCCGCTAATCCCTTAATCTGGAGTGAAAGGGAAGGGACCCCGGGCGGCAGCTGCAGCCCCCGCAGTCTCCGGCCTTGGGATCCCGCCCACATTAGCCGCCTGCTGCAGCCCAGCGGCAGCCTCCTCCCAGTTCCCCCTCCCTGCACTCCGGTCACGTGACCAGCCCGGCAAGTTAGGGACCAAGGAGGAGGGACAGAGTGGGGCGCTGGGGGCGCGGCGGCAGCGCGAGCCGCTCCGGATAGAACGTTCCCCGGGAGCTGCAGCGGCGCGAGCCGCCGGGGATAGAACGTTCCCCGGGAGCTGCAGCGGCGCGAGCCCGCCCCAGCAGCAACAGCAGCAGCTCCGCTCCTCGCTCTTCCTTGGTCCCTGCCTGTCCCGCCGGCAGGGGCTGGAGGCTTGCAGCTAGGGCTCCGCGCTCGGTGCACGCCCCGCAGCCCGGAGGGCGAGGAAGATGGAGGGTCGGTTGTGAAGAGGGGCCCCTTGGAGAGCTGCAGCAGCCTTCCCTCGAGGAGGGGAGTGGAAGAGGAGCGGGAGGAAGCAGCAGCGGCGGCCTGTGCGAGGCGAGGGGCAGAGATGGCCAACGACTCGGTTCAGGTGAGAGCGGCGGGGCGGGCAGTTGGTCCCCGGCCGCCAGGGGGCAGCCCCGAGCGCAGCTGGGACATCCCGGGGGCGGGGACTGAACCACTGCAGAATGGGGTGGGAGTGGCTGGACCCTCTTCCTGCCCCCATTTGGGGGGAGGTGGAACATGACCAGGGGGTCGGGCAGGGCACCCCGACCACACTAATTGTTCCAAGCCTACCGCAGAGAGTCAGGAGCCACTGCACATCTGGAGCCTGTGGGGGAGGGGTTGAACCTCCTATCTCTCTGGCACATCTGGAACATGCAAGAGGGTGGGGCCTGTTCCTGTGGGGCCCTCCCAGCACATCTGGGATATGCAACCCCTGCACCCATTGAGGAAGCAGGCAGCCCCTTCCTCCTGCACCACTGCCCCCTCCTGATGGAGTGAGGGGAGTGTGGGGCAACCCCTGGCACAGGTGGGACATGGAGGCCCCCAGCTGGGCTGGGCCAAGTTCTGCTCTTGCCAGCTGTGTAAAGCTGTTGTTGGCCTCTGGCCCGGGGGGGGGCGGGAGAGATGGGGGGTGGGAGGCAGCTACAGGCTTTTCCTGGCCAGCTGGGCTTTGTCTCTCGCACACACACTCTGCTTACAAGTTCAGCTTCATCAGCCTGGGTATCTCTGTGCAGTCCTTGTGCCTGCCTTGCCCATCCACACACAGGAACCTCTGCCTCTCTTCCCATCCCTCGCCCCAATTCTGGCCTGCCTCACTTTGGAGGATCCAGACCCACAAGCTGACTGGATGACCCCTCCCCCCAGCAGATTTAGCCACCCTGGCTCTTGCACCCCACCCATCCCACAGACAGGTGCACAAGTTACAGTGGGGAGGTCTAGGTTGGACATTAGGAAAAACTATTTCCCTAGGAGGGTGGGGAAGCGCTGGGCTGGGTTCCCTAGGGAGGGGGTGGAATCTCCATCCCTAGAGGTGTTTAAGTCTCGGCTTGACAGGGCCCTGGCTGGGTTGATTTAGTTGGGATTGGTCCTGGCTTGGGCAGGGGGCTGGACTTGATGACCTCCTGAGGTCTCTTCCAGCTCTAGGATTCTATGATTCTAGGTGACGCAGCTGAACCGTGGGTGCTAGGAGACCTGACCCTAGAGAGCATTGGGTGCTAGGATCTTCCCCGGAACTAGATGGGAGCCACTTTTATCCCTCCTCCCCAGAATTTCCAGCTGCCTCCTCTCCCTGTCGCCAAACCCACTTGCCACAGTTCAAGAGCTCACTTTCCCTAAGGGCACCAACCTGCAGCTGTAAATCTAGTCGGGTGGGCCCTGGCTCAGACCCTGCGGTGGGGCCCCAGCCAGCCCCGCTGCAAGTGAGAGCAGAATCCTGTCCTCCACACTGCTTGTAGGTGTCTACGTGAGGGATGGAAGCCGGGGAGAAATCCCCGCGGGCGGCCTGGATCCTGCACTAGCTGTGGAGGATGTGGAGGTCAGATGCACCTTCCCCATGGGGAGCCTGCTGGGGGAATGGGTTAGTTACGCAGTGCCCTATAGGTTCCTCTGATCCCATACTAGCTGATGGAGGGGGCATGTGCTCCCTTCCCTGGTTCTGTGCTAGCTGGGTGGCGAACAGGTCAGATGCTGCATCGCCCTGCAGGGTTACCCTCCCTCATAAGAGCACTGCACTGGTCCTGCCCGGATGGAGGAATGGGGCTGACGCTCTTACCGTCACTTCCCCAGCGGTTGCTCTGTGGCGTGATAAGCGCTGGCCGTGTCCCCTGGGAGCATCCCAGGTTGTTGTGGTTTTGTTGTTTTCCCGTTTGAGCCCGCAGGGCCCAGCTGAGGGAGAACGCGACCGTTCTGGGGGATGCCGCAGCGAGATTTTCCAGTAGCAGGAAGCGTTTGCGGCCCTAGCTAGGAACCGGCTTTGGGGAGGAGGCGAGGGCCCAGCCCATAGCTGTGTTTGCATGTACCTTTGTAAACCCCACTGGCAATGGGGTGTGTTACAGGGGACACTTGTCTGCCCCAGCCCCTAGCCAGGGCACCCTGGCTTTCTAGCACAGGCTGTTGCTTTGAGCTTGGGAAGCTCTGGTTGCTCCTCGAACCCCTGGTGTCTTGGCCATGCTGCCTCTGGCCCTTGCCTGGCCATGGTCATGTTGGCTGCTTGTTTAAAGGATCGCTGTCAGGTTAAAAATCGATAAGCTAAAAAAACCTTCCTTCTCTGTTAGCAACCCGTCAATTATTAAAGCCGCCGTATTGATCCAGAACTGGCAGTCCCTTCCCTTGCCCAGCTGCCAGGATGGCAAGAATTGCTCTGGCCCGGTTTTGCTCTTGTTTGCATTTTGCTAAATGACTGAATAAGAAATCCATTACCTAGCTCTTATCTAGACTGTGTTTTCCCCCGGCTTTACTGGTGGGGAAACTGAGGCACAGTGCTCCGTGTTCCCTCTAATTATTTCCAGACATGGGCAGAATACATTTCGTTCTGTGCACTGAGGCATGTGCAGATGTGCACCACCTGTAGAAACACATCACACTGTGACCATCTGTGGGTGCTCTGCTAATCAGCTTGGCGGCACCTGAATCTTTCCTGGGTGGCCACCCAAGCACTCAGCTTGCAGGCAACCCTGATGGTGACTGTTCCCAGAGCTGGGAAGAGAACCCAGGAATCCTTCCTCCCAGTGGAATCTCCTGCCCATTCACCTCCATGACTTCGGCTAGTTAGTTTCACTTTTGAATCCATAATACCTGGCTCTCCCACTGTTGTGTTTGGGAAGCAAAAGCCTGGATCTGGATGATGGGATCTTGAGCTGAAAAGTAATCCAGATAGAAAGTGTTTCTCTGAGCAGCTTCTGCAATGTTTACCCTGAACTTCTCCTTAAAGGGAAGCTAGCTGTTCCAGCCTGGCCCCAAACCACATTCATGCAGACAAACTCCTGGGCCTTCAGAGAGCCCCAAGGGAATAAATCCTCATGGGGCTCTCGGCTTGCAGCTCTGCAGCAGGCAGGGTGTCAGGTTTTGTAACAAAACCCAGGGGCAGTGGAGAGTTCTCCCTCCTCACATAAAGTCCGGTTGCGCTGTTTGCCCCTAGGGAGAACCTGCAAATGAAATTGACCATGAGCAGAACGGAAAGGGACCTCATTGATTTTTTGTTTTTTAACAGTCCGGGCAGAGAGAAGCAGGAAGCAAAGAACCAGCCTCTAGAGCAGCGAGAAAATATCCCTGGGAGAGCTTTGTAAAATATCCCCGGGCTTCTAATGTGCCAGGTTTGTTAATGGCACCGTTGGCTGTGCTGCGTGAGTAACTTGACCCAGGACGCTATTGTCTCATTGTTTCCTAGTGCTCACCCGTCTGCTCGTATCTGCTGTCTCTTGTCCTTGTTGTCAGAGCTGAGCTTTGTTGTGGGACGACTAAGGGCCCCGTTGTGCTAGGTGCTGTACGTTACTATTGAGCGAAGTTACGGTTCCGCCTTGGAGCGTTGGCAAGATCTGGGGCCTTCTCCAGAAGCTGCAGATCGACGAGGAACCGTGGTCTGGGGGTTGATGTGCAGGGCAATTCAGACTAGGAAATGAGATGCTACATCTCCGCAGGCCACGCCGTGACGGTCCTGGCACCAGGGTCCCCCAGTCTGACCTACTGTGGGGCCCAGGCTGTTAAATTCCCCTGTGACCCCTGGACTAGCGATGTAATAGTCAATTAACTGATTAACCAATAAGCAAAAGCTTATCGGTTAATGCTATAGACTACGCGTATTTCCCACTCCCCCAATCGGTACATTTTTTAGCAGGCTGGCCAGCAGCCTGGCTCAGTCCTGGCTTGCACCGGGTGCAGGATCTACCCCTGCTGTGGTTCTGCATTGAAAGTGTATTAGGAGCCGGGCGAGCAGGCAGCCCGGCTCAGTTTTGGCTTACGCCCCCACCCCAGACAAGGGCTGGTGCCACCCCACGCTGCTCCTCTGTATCAGCCGGTCTGCGAGGGGAGCTGGATTTTAATCCGGTTCCCCTCGCGGACCAGCTCCCACCTGGCACCCAGTGCTGCTGCCCCTGATAGAGAGGCAGCCGTGCGGAGTGGCAGGGGGCTCTTTGGGAGTGAGGCTGGAGCGCAGGGACTATAGAATATTCCAGTAGCCAATAAGAATTCATGAAGCTAATCGACTATTCTGTTAACCGAGATTTAACATCCCTGCCCTGGACTGAGGCAAGTGACTTTCCAGCCGCTGGGTTCTAATTGCCCCAGCCCCATGCTGCGGGGGAAGGTGACTCTCGCCCCACCCTCCCCCAGGGGCCCAGCCCGAGTGAGCTGGGAGAGCTGAGCTGTCAGGCCAGGCTGGGTAGGATTCTCCACCATTCGGCTGAGGCAGGACGTCGCCCCAAGAGGTCCACGTGGTGTTTGGCCCTGAGTGGCTGGGCCCAGCGCCGAGGCTGAGGGAGAACAGCTCTGCAGATAGGGCTGGGGAAAGTCAGTGGCCTGTGTGCTGTATTCTGGAACGAGCTGCAGGGCCCCTGCCCATCTCGGGGTGGTGCGGGGCGTAGGGCAGGCCCGGCACAGGCCGGCCTCACAGAGCTCCGGGTCTAAACTAGGGATGTAAAACAGCATTTCAATATTAAGTGGTTAAACTATGTGTTTAACTGGTTACCGGCCACCGCGGGTGGGGCCTGCTTTGGCCCGGCCAGGCTGGCATTGCCCTGCCCACGGCACGGTGGGCCCGTCTGGGCAGGCACTAGTTAACCATTTACACCCCTTGTCTAAACAGAAACCAGCAGAATTTGTCTTGGCGAGGGGCAGCCTGGGCTAGCAAGTGGCTCAGCCGGCCGCAGATTGTCACAGCCAAGTGCGTCTCCTGGGCCAGGGCAGTTTTGCTCACTAGGATGTGTGGGCGGGGCTGACTGAACGGTAGCAGCGCTTTGATTGGACGCAGCGGGAGCACCCGGCTCTCACAGCCAGCCCACCGCCCTGGCTTTCCGTGCGTGTCACTTTAGCAACGTTGGTTGTTAAAAACCGACACGGATGGAAACCAGCGTGTGGGCAACAGTAAACAAATGAGTAGAACCCCGAGGGGCCGCGTGCGACTCGCGGGCCGTAGGCTGCCCACCCGATTTATCTCGTCCCCATTTTACAGCATGAGGGAAACTGAGTCACACAGTGATTGAGTGAGTCACATGGGGAGTCCGTGTCAGGAATTGAATGCAGATCTCCTGGTCCTCTCCCACCCCCATCTCTGTGCTGTGCAGGGGAGGGTCTCAGACCTCACTTCTGGCCTTGAAACCAACAAACTCTTTCTTGGTCCAGGTCTGATGATTGTTTTGAAGCTGCCCCCCTTCCCCTCCGCCTCGTGCTGCGTTTGTTCCCAGCTGTGCCAGGCAGCCACGGCGCTGGGCACGGCGCGAGGCCCTGCCGAGAGCGGTGGGTGTCTGTGTGCGGTGGCCCTGGCTGGCTGGCCCCTGCTTGGGGAGGCCCTGGGTGATGGGTTTCCCTGGGGCGGCGATCGCGAGGCTGGCTCTGCGAGGGGGGGCTCCTGTTTGGCGCTGGGGCGCAGCCGGTGCAAGCGGCGGCTGCCTCTGGTTAATGCAGGCGGGCGGGCGGGAATCGCGGTGTCTTTGTCTGCCCATGAATAATTGACAGGCTGAGTTAATGCAGCCCATCCAAGGCTCCTGTCTGCGGCTCGGCTGGGGGAGGGGGCTGGCGGTTACATTCCCCCTGACTTCACTTGGCGCAGAGTCCCTGAACCCCACCCCAGGGTGCCAGGGATCCCCCCTCCTGAGATCTCACTCCCTGCCCCTTCTTCTCTGGCGTGTGGTGGGGAGAGGGGCTGTGCTGGCCATGGGATGCACAGCTGCTCTTGGGATCTCCCCCTCCTCCCCCAACACCCACCTCTTGGAGCTGGCACACGCTGGGTTGTGGGATTCCCTCCCCTGGCCTCCGGGGCTCTCTGCAGCTGGCCAGCCCGGCCACGGGCACTGCATTGTCCCTGCTTCGCCTGCCAAGGGGGCCTCGTCTGCCCTTGTGGGTGCTGTCCCTTTAACCCCCCCCCCCGCATCTTCTAGCCCCAGCCAGGCCGAGCTGCAGCAGGTGCAAAGCTGCACTCCCCAGGGTATAGCACCCGGTCACCTGGGGGCCCCTCAGGGCTCCTGGGCCCAGATGGCTCTGGCAGCAGGAATGCCACAAGGCCACGCCCTGCCCATGGCGCAGAGCTGGGCACGGTGACCGGGGAGGCCATGGTGACAGCAGCTGATGCCCGATGTAGCTGCCATTGTTATCGCTTGCGGAGCTGGCTCCATGCGTATGGGCAGGGCCAGTTTCAGGCTGCAGGCCTGATATCGGATCCCCTCCCTCCCGGGGGCCGGTCACAGCCTGCTCCACTCCACCAGTTCCAGAGGGGTGGGACGAGCGTAGGAGCCTGTGGAACTGCCCGCCACTATGGGAGAGGCGTACCGAGGCAATGGCACCCCTGGCTACTCACAGGCTGGGGACTTCCTGCCTCGGTCACCAAGGGTTCCTGCAAACCCACAGCTCCACGATCAGACTTCCCTCCTCCTGGAGATGAGCAAAATCGAAACCCCCTTGTTCACGCCTCCAGCTCGTTCTCTGACCGGCTGTGAAATGGGATTGGGGGGGCATGTTTTTACTTATAAATACACTAGACGATTTACTTGGTGTTGCTCGGGTCCAAGGCAGGGAGCTTTGGGAGGGGGGGTGCAGGGGTCGGGGCAGGGCTTGGGGTGCAGTTGTCAGGGCAGGGGGTTGGGAGGTACAGAGGAGTTGGGGCATGGGGTGAGGGGTGAGGGGCAGAGGGTGGGAGCAGCAACTAGGTTCTCCCCACAGCTGGTCCAGGAAGGCAGGGGCTGCACTGCCCAGCCACTAGCTGCTCCGCAACTCTCTGGGGCGAGCAGGCTCTGCAGGGGGGTGCTTGCTTGCTGTCCCCTGTGGCCATTCTGGAGTATAACAGCCTCCCCTTTCTGTCTGATGAGAAACAATCCCATTCCAGGCACATCCCATTGTCCTGGCACAACCAAACCCTGCCCTTGCCTACAGAATTCGGTGGTCCTAGCTCTTCCTGTTTAGGAGGAGGTCTTGAAGAAAGGGACTTGCAAATGGATGGAGGGACATATGGATAGAAATGGAGGCAGGAGAGGGATCACGTGAGGATTACCTATTCTGTTCCCTCCCGCTGGGGCATCTGGTATTGGCCACATCGGCAGACAGGATACTGGGCTAGATCTGACCCAGTATGGCCCTTCTTATGTTCTTATAAAATCTCTCAAATATATAGCAGATTGGAGGTCATCCTAGAATCCCTCAGTAATGGGGCGGGGGTATTTACTTGGAGAGATGTTGCTAACTGGTGGGGTTATGTGCACACTTAGATCCAGAGCAGCATGGGGAAGATATTCTGGTCTCAACAGAGCAAGGGCAGGAGAGGAAACAGAGGCATGCAGGATGAAGTGACTTGTCCAAGGTTACTCAGCAGGGCAGTGGCAGAGCCAGGAATGGAACCCAGGCATCTTGCATCACAGCCCATTGGAGTGTGAAAAAACCTGACTGTCCTGTTCTGACTCAGGAGTGTGTGTGTGTGTGTGTGTGGTGGTGCGGGGGGGGGGGCGGGGAGTTAACATTCTAACCCAGGGGGGTTGTGCTAAAGGGGGCACTAGCTGGGCTGGGAGAGGAGGGGGCCAAGATGGCTCTTGCCACGGGGATGCAGTGCAGGGGGTGCTAAAGATGGGGTTGCTTCCCCAAACGAGGGGCAATGTCTCTGCCAGTCCCTCCAATGGCCCCCTGCAGACCCTCAGCTTCATCCACCTTGCTGAGCCTCCTCCCCTGCCTCTTCGGGCTGCCAGGGTAGGGCCTGGCATGATTGTGTTTCACACCAAAATGTAACTGGCCCCATGAGCCTCCAGGAAATTGGGCCAGGAGCTCACCACCAGGATCTGGTCATGTCAGTCTTTGCCTCTTTCTCCTCTGGACACTTTTTCTCCTTGGTCTGCTCGTGGGGGAAACTGAGGTAGGGCTGGGGCAGCCGGACACCGGGAGCACCTGGAGACCAATGTCCCCTCTAATCTTTTCCATCCGTGTGGGGAATACATTTTGTTCTGTGCACCGAGGCACGTGCGAAGGGGCATCATCCGTGGAAACACGAAACTTATCTGTGGGTGCTCTGCTGATCAGCTGGGCAATTGAATCTCTCCTGAGCAGCCGGACAAGTGTCACCCACCCACCTTCTGGGAGGGCTGCACTGCCCCATCTAGTGGCACTGACACTACGTACAGGAAGAGGAAACGAGTCTGCTCTCGGGATGTTACATTTCGAGTAATTGACTAGTCGAATAGTCGATGCAAAGGCGAAAGCGCTGTGGGGAGCATGGGGCCAGAGGGGCAGATCCCCGCTGGCCCTGTGCTCCCCACGGCGTTTCAAGGTGTCAGTGCTGCATGGAGCCCGGGGTCAGCTGGGGACTACACACGGTGCTGCCGCCTTGAAACGCCGCATGGAGCCAGGGGACACACCGGCTGAGTGCGGTGTTTCAAAGCGGCAGTACCGCATGGAGCCCAGGGTCTGGCCCCAGGCTCCACACAGCGCTGCCACTTTGAAGTACCCCCTCCACTTCCCCCCCTTGCTGCCTCTTTCTGATAGAGGCACAGGGGCGGGGGGAGCAACTAGTCGACTAGTCGTTCGCATCCCTAGTCTGCTCTGGGGCCTTAGCTCATGGTCTCAGGTTCGATTCTGCCCATCAGCGCTGCCCAAGCGCATGGCTTGCAGGGAGCACAGGTGGAGATGCTTAGCAGCTCCAAAGTGAAGCCAGGCCCAGACCCCAGCACGGGTGGGGCTGGGGCATCCCTATCAGATCCCCCCAGTTGGCGTCTCTACTTTCCTGGCACTGGGTTGAGTCTCACCAGAGCCTGCTCGGCAGTTCTGGGCCCCTCCAAGGGGGAGTCCTTGTCACTTCCTGCATCTCTAGCTTGGAGCTCCTGGGTCAATCCTCAGAAGCCCCCCCCCCCCCCACTACCCCACATCCCTCGCCGACCAGGGCAGCCACTTCCTCTACCCCCACCCCCGCTTATGAGCGCTTCATGCCTTATGGGGATGGGGCTGTCAAGGCAGGGTGCAGGCTAGTTCCATAGCCTCCTCCCAACACCTCACCCCAGACCGGGGTGCCCCAGTCTCTTGCATAACGGGGGGGGAGGGTACAGTCTGTCGAGGCCCAACTCTGGTATGTGTGTGGGAGGGGGGCCATGTTACATGGTTGTATTGGGCCCAAAAAACTTATGCTTGGGCCCTGCCCTCCTCCCCTTGGTGCTGGGACAGTTTGTGTAATGGAGGTGCTGGGGGCAGGAGATATGGATTTGGGTTAGTACCGCTTTAAGCCAGGGGTGCAGCAGGACCCCGACTTCTGTGGTGCCAAGTACAGCTCTAGCCTAATGAGTGTGGCCACTCACTTCCAGGCCACAATCTGTTGAGTCACAGCGGTTCCCAGACGCCGGTCTGCAGACCGGCAGCGGGCCGCGAACCCCTGCCTGCCGGGCTGTGGCACATTGCCTGGCCACGCCCCCAGCTTTTGATTAGCCCCACCCACTAGGGTTCCCTATAAGGGAATTCCCTTCCACCCACTTCACCGTGCAGCAGCAGGGCAAGTGGGGCGGCGGGCAGGGCTGGAGCCGGGGCCGCAGTGAAGTTGTCCCAGTTCCAGCTCTGACAGCTGCTGCACAGCCCAGCTGGCGGGGCCACGTGGAGCGTCTATCGAGGCCCAGAGGCCCAACTGTGGTATGTGTGTGGGAGGGGGGCCATGCGGTGCTGGGGAGGGGTGAGAGGCCATGGCCGCATGATGAGCGTCCGGGACCTGTTCAGGCGGCTGGGGGTGGGGCCCGAGCTGCAGCTGTGTGGTGGGTGACGGGGTTCAGCTCCCGTGGGGGGGGGCTGGGGCCTGCCGCAGCTGTGTGGGAGGGGAGGCCGAGGCCTGCGGGCGGTGAGGAGGGGGCCAGGACCTGCTGCAGGGCAGGGGGCTGGGATCTGCTCCATCCGGTGGGCGGCTGCTCTAGCCATCGGGGCTAAATAAAATAATATGGGGGGGGCACAGGAGTCAGGGTTGGAGCGTATGGGGCCGGCAGGGATACATCATTTGGCAAATAGGAAATACTATATATTTGCATATTTGTTATTTGCATAATGAATATGCAAATGTGCAAATATTACCAGACTGACGCACGTTTGCGAACGGGTTTGCCAGTGCCCGGTCTGTAAAAGGCTGGGACCCACGGCACTAGGGCCGTCAGCGGGGGCAGAGCCCCTCCCGTGCGGTCCCAGCGGGTGCCCCACAGCCCTGGTTACTCCCCCATTGCTGTCCCGCCACCCTCGCTCCCAAGGCCTTGTCCTTTAACAGACTTTGCTCCAGCCCCCCGAATAGACCTGCCTGGGAGCCCCTCCCCCAGCCCGGGCCCCCGGCTCTCAGGGTTTGGACCTTGGCTAGGGGAGCCGAGCAGGCTGCTGGCAGGAGGCCTGGGTGTTCCCATCTCTCCTGGCTGCAGCCAGCCCCCACCCCAGCTTTGCTGGGGCCCTTCAACCCTGAGTCACAGCCCTGGCCTGTGTGGCCTGGTCTGCCCCCTTCCACTCCAGCTGGGGCGCAGTGGGGGCAGTTTGCTCTGCTGGGGGTAGGCCCAGGCATTGCCCCACAGCAGCCATCCCTGAGGCTGGGCCGTGGGGCCGTGCCATCTGGGAGGAGCCAGGCTCGCTGCCTTGTGCAGACTCGTGAGGTCCCCTCAGCACCTCCCAGCACATCCAAGAGGCGCCAGCTCTGCCCTATGCGCCTGCTGCTCTGGGTGTGCCGGGGGAGCCCCATGACTGGCTGCCCAGAGCCATGGCAGCATCTTGCCTGCCCCGAGCGGTCAGCCTGCAAGTCACCCCCAGGCAGCTCCTGTTGCCCCCCCCTCCTGTGACACTGGGCACACAGGCCCATGGAGGGGATCCCCAGGGGTTGCTCTCTGCCTCTCGTGCCTCATGGGGCGTGGCCCAGGGGGAGCAGGGCCTGGAGCCAGAATCCCAACGGGGAGGAGGCTCAAACAGCCCCCACCACACACACTTTGGACTAGGGGAGCTGCTGGCCCCCCCTCAGTTCCCAACTCTGGCCTGCTCCTAGGAGGGCCCAGCCGGGTGCTATTTGGGGTGGGGCAGGCCAAGTGCCCCCAGCCTGCTCCCCAACCCCCAGGGCAGCAGCCCATTGAGTGGCTGGCAGAGGCCACGGGGCTGTCTGTGGTCAGCTGGACCCGGCACTCACTATGTGCCATGGGGCACCAAGCCCATCTCCCCCAAGAGACCAGGGCTCTCCCCCTTCGTCGGGCTGCCCCGTGCTTCCTGGGTCTGGCTGAATGGGGCCTGGAAGCTGCTGCCTTTCCATGGGGTGGGGGGTTTCTCCAGACTTCTCCCTCTCTGGGATCAAAGTCGACTAGCCGGGGGGACCCCGCTGGGATGTCCCCACCCCACCCCGTCTGGGCCTGGGGGATTATGGGATTATGGCTCCAGATTTGCCTGTTTTCCAAGCGTTTTTTCAACTCTGGGTTTACCAAGTCTCCCTGCCTGTGGCTTTAACCGTTTAGCCCCCCCCCTTCCACCTGCAGCTTTGACCCCGTGTTCCCCCAAATCCGCCCCCTCCCGCCTGTGGCTTTAATCCCTCGTCCCCCAGGGCAGCGCTGGCCAGGAGCAAAGAATCACACCTTTGGAGGCAGATCAGCCAGGCAACCTCTGCCCCCGCCTGTAGGAGCCCAGTCCTCCATAGGGGCAGCGCCTCGCTGGTGCCCGCCAGGGGCTGGGCACTGAAGAAACTGAGGCACGGAGAGGGGAAGTGGCGGAGGTGAGAATAGGAGCTGGAATTCTTCCCACCCAGAGTCCTGGGTCCCATCCCTCGCTCCAGCCACTCTGCAGGGCCTGGCCTGGATACAAAGTGCTGTCCCTCTCTGGGCTGCCGGCTCCTAGAGCTGCTGCCTCCTTTCCTGCCAGGAACTTTCTGCTGCTGCTGCTTTATCCAGGCAGCAAAGGGTTAAGGGAGCCGTTCCTGGGATTTCCCAGTCAGCTGGAACCTGCTGGGGAGGAGGGGGCGGTGGCTTGGCAGGAGCGTGGGGGTCAGGCGCCTCGGGCCCAGCATCAAAGCTAGGGGCACAGCCCTAGTCCTGAGCGGTGCCACACTGCCTGCCCTGCCCCCCGCCCGGAGCTGTGTGCGTGGGGCCTGCAGCCAGCCCTGGAGCACGGGGGCAGGAGAGCTGGCAGGCAGGGCCACTCCAGCTGGCTGCCTTCTGGACCGTGGCTGTGGGGGGGTTACCAGGGCTGTCCTGCCCTGCCTGCCTTCCAGGATCATTCCTTTCACCCCGCCCCCACCCCATTCCTTTTCCTGCTCCTGGCCTGCAGCTGCCCCACCCCAGAAGTGGCTGCGTTCCAGGAGCAGGTGCAACCCCAGTGCCTGGGGGGAGGCTCTTCCTGCCTGGGGCAGGAGGGAGCAGGGTGGCCAAAGCCTGTGGGGCTGGGGGCCCTCAGCAGTGCAGAGCTCCCCTCCGCTGGGATATTTGTGGCCGTGGGGGTGCCCCTCCCCGCCAACAAGCCCTTTCCTCGCTGCGGAAGGCAACAGCGGTGAGCAGTTCTCCAGAGACAGGGCACTAAGGGGGCCCAGAGGCTGGGGGCGGGTCTGAGTTGGGAGGTGCAGCTTCATCTCCAGCAGGCATTGCCAGAGATGCTGAGAGGCAGAGACCATGTGCACTTGTGTGGGGGGGTCCCCCTACCTGCAAGCTTCCATGGAGCAAAGGGAGTCCCACTCCAGCAGGGGGAGGCCGCAAGCCCCAGAGCTGGGGTAACTGCCCCCCACCCCCGCACAGTTTCTGGGGAGCTGGGTGGGGCTCCCTATCTCAAAAAGGTATTCGGGCCTGTCTCAGACACTGCCTGATTCCCAGCATTTGGGGGCTTTCCTGACTGCGATGTGTTTGTCTTCACCCCCACCATGAGGGGCGAAGTGCTGATGGGGGAAACTGAGGCACAGAGCAGCTGGCTCACTCAAGGAGTTGTGGCAGAGCAGGGACTCGAACTCGGCCATTTTTGCGCCAAAACTTGCTGCCTGTCCACGCTGGCCGTGAGTTCTTGCACAAGAACAGTGACGTTCTAATGTGTGAACTCAGGGCTTCTTGTGCCAGAACTCTGATACTCCCGCTCAGGAACTGCTCTTGCGCAAGAGGCCAGTGTAGACAGGCAACATGAATTACTTGCGCAAGAAAGCCCGATGGTTACAATGGCCGTCAGAGCTTTCTTGCGCAAGAGAGTGTCTACACTGGCACGGATGCTCTTGTGCAAAGGCACATGCCAGTGTAGACACGATCTTCCGCAAACGAGTTCTTGCGCAAAATCACGCCAGTGTCGACGTAGCCCTCCAGGCTAGTCCTGAATCATTAGAGATGTGGCCCGTTGGAGGGCAGCTTGGCCCTGATCCGTCCTAAACCAAATTGTTCCCCCCACCCCATGGCAATGGGCTGAGCCTGGTTACCCCTTGCGTCGAGGGCATCTCACTGTGGTGATGGGGAGGAGTTTGGTCTGTGCAGCACCCGGTGCAATGGAGCCAATCTCAGTTGTGGGGGGGGGGGGGTATCTGCGGCGACTGGTCTCTGTGTGGGGGAGCAAGGGTCTGTCAAGGGAAGGGGTTTGTGTAGCACCCAGCACAAGGGGGCCCCGGTCTCTCTCAGGGTCTCCATGTGCTGCCGTAATACACCTAATAGCACTAGGCTGCTAGGGGGAAATTCTTTAAGTCGGAGCACCTGTTCAGTGGCACTGAAGAGGTCTGGTGGAGAGCATTGGCCTGGGACCTAAGGTCTGCCTGGGTCTCCCTGGAGCTGCCCCTGCCTTAGAACTCTGCCCCCCACCCAGAACCGCTCCCCACTCTAACCACTAGACCCCATTGCTTGCCTGTGCTTGAGCAGAGGCCTGTTCACACCAGCCTACATTCCCTATGCTCCCCCCATGCAGGGCCCATACGATGCTCTATAGCCCAGGGATCCCAGAACTCTGGAGCTGCTGGACAGCTGGGAGGGAGGAGTAGGGCCATGTGATCCCCCCCTCCCCCCTCGTCCCCAAGGTGCTGGGTCAGAGGGGTGAGCAGGCAGGGAGTTCCCACAGCCTGGCAGGGAGGTTGCCCTGCTCCTCTGAATGACCAACGTGGGAATCGACCTTGGGGCCTGGCCAGCGCCTGCTGGGGCCTGGCACTTGGGCGGAGCTGCAGTGCTGAGCCAGCAGCCCTGCTGGAGCCACTTAACCCCTTCCCCTCCGCTCCATGCGGCCCTGGCTCTCTGTGTGGGGAGGTGGGGGTGAGTCTCTGCCTGTGTGAGATGGGGAAACTGAGTCACGGAACGGCAGGGACAGGGCCTGCCTAGGATGGGATAGGAACTGGGAGCCTTGTGCCCATCTCTGGGCCACGGCCCGTGCCCTGGGATACAGCCAGGCCTGCATGGACTGAGCCCTGCCATGGAGTCAGGGTCATGGCAGCAGACTCTGTCTTTCTGCATCTCCCCCTCACACCTGCTCTGGGAGGGGCAGAGGTGGCTGGGCCCGCTCCTCTTCCCTCTTTTTCACCCTCCCTCTCTGCTCCGGGCCTCTTCCCCGCCCCGTGTAAGATGAGGTGGCTGGGTCTCAGCCCAGTGGTTCCCGGAGGGCTAGGCCCGTTACCATGGCAATAGGTGCTAGCCTGCCCAGGGCTGAATGGGTCACAGGGAGTGAGGGGTCCCTGCAAGGCTGAGCCGTGCTGGCAGCATGTGGGGCTCTCTCTGCTTCGGCTGCCACTGCTCAGCGGGCTGGGAGCCAGGCCCCCTGGGTTCTCTTCCTGGCTCTGGCACAATTGGCAGGTGACTCCTGTTTCTGTGCCTCAGTCTCCCCATCTGTGGAAGGGGGGTTGGGAAGCCTGGCCCCTGGGCGTGCTCTTCGCAGTGCACTTTGCCCCCTCGTGCCATGCACGTGCCCAGGGCCGGCACTTGGCTGCCCCGTGGGTGGGGCAGTGGGTGCCCTGGCCTCATTAGCAATTGGGGAGGCCACTTGGGTCCTTGCAATGTGACAGGGCTCCTCGAATCCGCAGCCCGGGCTGCAGTCTGCTCCCTGATGCTCTGTTGGGCCTCTGACTCGCTCTGGGCTTTTTGCAGGACCTACATAAACCAGAGGCTGGTGCCGTGGGCCTGTGGGGCATTGCCTTTGGGTGGGAGCTGGGGAGGCTGAGCTTTGGGCCTAGGTGAGGTGCTCTCTGCTAAACCCCCCCTCTCTCCCCGCAGAAGGGTGCTCCCTAGAGCCGTCTGGGGGCGCTGGGGCCCACCCTGACAAAGGGGAGCTTGTCCCCAACTGAGCTCGGCTCCCTGCTGCACAGCGCCCCCTAGGGCCGCACTGAGTGCTGTCCTGGTCCCTGTCTCTCCAGTGTGATCCTGCCCGTAGGCTCTCGTGCTGATTCGATTCCTATCTTGGCAGCAGCCCCTTAATGAAAAGGGCCTTGAGAAACGATCAGGTTAGTCCAGGCTGCCGTTGGGGGGGGGGAGGGGGAGGTGCCAGGGCTGCAGCTCTCAGGACTGGCTCATGCTGGGTCTCTGGCTGGGGAGAGGGCTCTGGGGAGAGGGCACTGGAGCCAGGCACCGGCTGGCTGAGCATCACTGGAGCAGCGGGGAGCGGGAGTGTGGTGGGTTCTAGGCTGGGGAGAGGGTCTCTCAGCCCTGCAAGCTCCAGTACCTTGTGGATCTTGGGGGGGGAGGTACAACCCCCCCCAGCCCCCCGCTCTCTCTGCCTGTCGGATGAGAGAGAACTCCCTCTCCTTTCCCCATTCATGCTGCCGCTTTGGCCTTTATGCTGCCACCAAGATGCTACAGAGATCGCCCCGCCCTGGGCGCTGCAGGGCCCCTGCCTCAAAGAGCTTCCAGCCCTGGTAGACAAAGGCTGGCTTGTCTGCTCCTGTTCTTGCGTCTCTTGTCCCCGGCACAGTGAGGCTGGGAGAGCCAGGGACTGAACCCTGATCCCCAGACTTGACCCACCAGCCCTTCCTTCCTCGAGTGGCGCCAGCCTGCTCCCAGTCACCTTGTGTTCTGAACAGCTGTTGCCTTGTCACATGATGGCTCCAGCGCCTCACTCTGCAAGGAGCAAACCCCCCCCCCCCCCAGCCTTTGGCTCCAGAATCCAGCCCGGCAGCTCCAGCTCTGGCTGGATCCCCCTTAGCTGGGCCTGGGGGTCGAGCACCCACAGCCACCCTGGCCTTCAAATGGAGCTGGGGCTGGCAAAGGAGCCAGGGCCCTGGGCTTGCAGCTGTCATCCAGCTGCCCCCTGCTGACTGCTCATGCTCCAGATCCCCCCCCCCCCCACAACTCCTGACCAGCCCCAGACCCCTGCAGGGGGGTTTCCATGGTGCCCCAGGAGGGAGCGTCACAGGAACAGGCTTGTGCATTGCACTAGCAGATCACCAGCTCGGTCCTGCCGTGAGTGCACGGGGCTGGACTTGATGCCCTCTCGAGGTCCTTTCCATACTGTGATCAGTCTCTCTCTCTCTCTCTCTCTCTCTCTCTCTCTGCTGCCTGCAGGCGGTGCATTTGCACCAGTGCACGGTGGCAATAATAATACAAAGACTCGCGAGCTCTTCTCGCCCATGGAGCTCAGAGCACTTGCCAAAGGATCATTTTTCAGATGGGGAAACCGAGGTAGGGGGGCAACTTGCCCAAGGTCATCCAGTAGCCAGGCTGGGGCAGCGATCTAACCACTAGGCCACTCAGTGTCTTGTGAATTCCCGTTGCACTGCTGCAAACTCTCTGTGTTTTGTCGAGGGGCCTTCTGCACACGCCCCAACACCATGAGACTCTGCACCCCCTTGCGCAACGGGCCCCTTAAATCATGTACTGACTTAAAAACCTCAACTCCTGCAGCCCCCCCCCCCATCTGTCCCCTTTCCCAGTGCCTGGGAAGGAAGCTCTGTGCGGGGGCAGCCAGTGTGCAGAGAAGGGTGGTGGGTGCCCTGCGGGGAGCTGATCAGAGGGGAGGACAGAGCCGGCAGAGACACCCGGGACGGGACAAGCCAAGGACAGATCTGGGCTGGAGATGGGGAGGCTCCTGCCTGCAAAGGAAGAAGGGTCCGGAGCTGCCTGTGGAGCAGCGGGGCAGGGGAGTGAAGCCGGAGCTGCTGGGGTTTCTGCCAGGTGGCCTGGGGCGCAGGGCTGAGCGCCAGGTTCCAGGAGGCCCCTGGAAGGGGGGAACTGCAGGGATGTCTCCCAAGGCTTGGCTAGGTGCCTGAAAGGGTTAAGTCCCAGTGCGCAGGCGGCCGGGGGCTGCTGGATGCAGGCAGACCCTGGAACTTCCTTGGGCCCTCCAGCCTCCCGACCCCAGCCCAACCCTTGTGGGCTCTGCAGAGCCACGGTCGCACCAGGCTAGCCCCTGCCCAGGGCATCCCTGCTCTGGTCTGCAGTGGTGGCAGGCGGTGCAATGAGGCGCAACCCAGTCGAATGGGGCTGCAGCTGCCATTGGTAGGATCCGTTTCCTGCCCCCCAGAGGCACCTAGAGGGGAGCCGGGGAGGGGGGAGGATGCTGGAACCTCGTCATGTGAGGCCGTGATGGGGCCCGGATCCCTTGCAAAGCCCTGAGCGGGGGCATGTTGCAGACCCCCCAGGTCAGGCCAGGATACCGCTGAGCTCGGGCAGGGCCCCATGGGCGGTGCAGCTGGGAGTCATTCGGGCCTTGCTGCCCCTGTGGAGCAGGAAGTGGGGCAGCTCAGAGCCTGTGGATGGGGGGAGGTTGCACCTGTCAGTCTTAAGCGAGAGCAAGCCAGGTCTGCTGGGCGCTGTGCAGAGCCTGGCAGGGATCAGGGCCCCTGGTTTGGGGCAGGTTCCCTGCAGTGCTCAGGGCGACGGGGCCCGGACCAGGCTGTGGGTGGGGGATGGGTCCGTGCAGAGCTCAGGGAGACGGGGCCTGGATCAATCTAGGGGGTTCCGTGCAGCGCTCCACATGCCAGGTCTGCGCAGCGCCCAGAGCGACTCTAGTTGCGATGAATTTCCCCTCCAAGCTTTGCCAAGTGCTCTCAGCTCCAGGAGCTGCCTTGTGCCCCCCCCCACACACACACACACTCTGCCAGGGCAGCACCCCCCCCCCCCCCCCATGCACCCGCGCCATCGGGGCTCTGGCACTGAGCCCCGCGGTGCTGGCCGCCAGGGAGGGTGAATGGCTGCTTTGTGCTGCCTGAGGCCCAGCTGTCCGGAGAGGCAGGCGGGTGACTGGACACGGCCTGACGGGAGCACCAGGAGATTGGCCCAGCGGCAGCCAGGGCCAGCGATTCGCTGGCAGCAAGAGCAAATCTGGAGGGACTGTAAACCCGGGAGGGGGCAACGACACTTCCACCATTGCGTGCACCACTCAGGGTGCTGCCAGAGCAGCAGGCACTGGGGTGAATGAATGAGAGGCAGGGTGGCCCAGTGGTTAGATCACAAGTGGAATGGGAGACCTGGGTTGAAGTCCTGCCTCTGCCACAGACTGAGGGAGTGATCTTCAGTAAGTCCCTCAGCCACTCTGGACCTCAGTTTCCCCATCTGTACAATGGGTGTAACAGCCTGCCCTGGCCCAGAGAGAGGATAACTACAATGAAGATTATGAGGAGCCCAGATCCTCTTGTGAAGGTTGGGGCGGGGGGGTCTGTAATGCTCTTAGCTCCCTCTCTGCTCTCACGGGACACCAGCTCCAATTACAAGCTGTGCTGGGGTTTAGTGGTGGATACGAAGGGGGAGCCAGAACACCTTGGTTCCACTCCCAGCTCTGGGAGAGGAGTGGGGGCTCGTGGTTAGAACTGAGGGGGCCTGGGGGTCAGGACTCCCGAGATCAATTCCCTGCTGTGCTCCTGGCTTCCCATACGACCTCAGGCCAATTTATCTGGCCTTGGTTTCCTCCCCCTGTGAGTGTGGGGATCGTAGGCCCAGCCCGTGGGGGGTTGTGGGGCTCAGTCATCGAGCTGCTTCCCTCTGTGTGATTGGGGGCAGGGGACACAAGTGTCCGTCACTGGCCCCTGGTGGCACTGGTGCCCCTGGCACAGGCTGTGGGGGACACTGAGGCAACGCTGGAGCGGCAGACAGGGCTCTGGGGCAGGAGCCAGACCTGCTTGGGAAATGCCAGGCTTGGCACACGGCCAGTTGGCTGCTCTCTGCTCCGCTCAGCCGGCTGAGTCGGAGGCCGAATTGTCACGGGTGTTACCGAGGGGCCCCAGCTGAAACCGGGGCCCGTTGTGCCAGGGGCTGTCCAGACCCAGTGAGAGGCAGTCCCTGCCCTGGAGAACTGAGTGAATAGCCAGAGAGGAGAGGAAACTGAGGCACAGAGCAGCGTGGGCATTTGCGGTGGATAGAACCCAGGGTTCTGGCTCCTAACAGTTCCCCCCCCCCCCCCGTTGCTAATGCACGAGACCCCACTCCTCTCTCCGTGCCAGGGGTAGGACTCAGGAGTCCTGGCTCCTAACCCGCCCCCAAGCTAACACTACAGACCCCACGCCTCTCCCCGCACTGGGGGGAGGACCCAGGAGTCCTGCGGCGCCCTCACTCCAGCACCTCTGCTCTGGCCTTGCACCATGTTCCCCATTCCCCGCCTCCGCCCTCCTGGCCTGTAAGACAGCAACAGCTGCAGCCCTGGGGTGGGTGCTCCCTTGGCCGTGCAGGGGGACCCCAGCACTGCTGAGTTGGGACTCCTGGCAGCACCATGCAGGCAGGGGACAGCTGTTCCCACCCTTCCCCCCCCAGGAGATCCAGGCCTCCAACCCGGATCCCAGCGCTGCAGCTGCCAAGGGGAGGTTGACTGGCAGGGCACAGTGGGGTCTACATCTTGGTGCAGTTTCTGGGCTGGATTCTCAGCTGGTGAATCAGCAGCGAGAGACCCAATGATGGGGCAGCAGCGCAGCCAGTGCTGTGCCCTTTCTACCCACGGGGGATCTGGCCCAGCTCTGGGTCTGGGATGCTGCTTTGCATACAACTGCCCGGCCTGCCCCTCCCCGCGAGCCAGTGCTGGTTAATATTCCCTTTTCATTTCTCCTGCAGCACAAGGAGAGAGCCTCTGCCCCACCCCCGGCCCAGGCTTCTGCTGCTATTTAAAGAACCAGGGCAGCTAATCCAGCCTGGATCCAACATCCTCCCTCTGTCCCACCCAAGGGAACAACTTGCCCACTCCTGCCCCTCCCTTTCCCCGGGCTACGTGCCCCTCCTTGCCCTGCTCCGTTGTCACAGTGCACCGCGGATCCGGGTCCTGTAGCGTTGATGTGCGGGCCGTGCTGGAGCCAGGCCTCGTGCTAGGCGCTGTACGGCCCGATGGGCTCGGCTCCGGCAGCTCTGCTCCCAGTCGGGTGAACAGGGCACTGGGAGCCTGCGGGCTTTGGAGAAGCTGGTTCTGCCGGGAGCTGGACAAGGCAGGGGGCTGGCTGTGAGGCTAGATTAGCTGCACTGTTGCTTTAAATAACATCAAAGGAGCCATCCGGGCTGCTAGTGGGGTCAAGATGAGACATTCCAGGGGTGGCCCCCACCCCGGGCCAGGGCAGGATCTGCGCTCATCAGCGAGGTTTGCACGTGCAGCGTTCTTGTGGCTGCATCACCCGGGGCTGCTGCTGCGCTTCACATATGAGCAAGTGTTCAGCTTCCAGGTCTGAGCAGGGGAACGGCTGCAAGTGACGGGAGTTTACCCCCAGCCTGTGTCTCCACGAGAGTCCGTGCTTGGGGCACGGTTGTTCCTGGACACCAGGTGTCAGGACAGAGCTGAGCTCCGGGGTTCCCTGCCTGCGGCAGCTCCAATTAGCTAGTTACACTGAGGGTCTCCCAAGCGCTTCCTTAAGAGGAAGTCTCCCCATGGGGTCCAGCCCACTTCTGCCACTCAGCAGAGGGGGTGACAACACTTATCCCTTCTTCATTAGCCCTGCCCAGATACAAACCAGGTACCAACCCTGCTGGCAGGAAGCCAGGCTCTCACCATTGTGCTGATGGGGAAACTGAGGCACGGAGGGGCAGTGACTTGCCCCAGGTCATCCAGCGAGTCAGCGGCAGAGCCAGTCCTGGAACCCTGGGCCCTCGAGGAGCAACTGGCTCCTTTTGAATCTGAGCCAGCGGGGCTCTCGGCCTCACGTTAGCTGCTGCTGTAGGATTCCCCTGACTGTTTGCTGCCACGTCCCTGCCCCTCGGCCCTGCATCTCTCTGGGCAGCGCCCCAGCACTGAGACGAGCAGAGCAGCCCAGCGAGGCGGCTTGGGCAGAAGGTGCATTGGGCAGCGACGGTCCTTGAAGAGCGAGGTGTCTGCAAAAGAGAACTGGGCTGGGGGGCCCGCCAAGGGCAGGGAAAGTGCCTCCGAACCCGTCGCTTCTCTTTTCACTCCCTTGGAAGAGCTGCCTCTCCCCAGCCACTGGGGCTGAGCCGGCCTCCGTCCTGCCCCGGAGCCCGGGCGCCTCTGCCAAAGCCTGAACTCCCCGAGCGAGGTCCCCCCGCCTTGGCCGACCTGGGGAGGAGCTTATTGCAACAGCCAGGCGGGACCCTGGGGGATGGAGGATTCCCCACTGCAAGCCCAGCAAGGTGGGTCCCTCCCCCCCCCCCCCGGCTCTGCACTGGGGCCAGCACTGACCATGAGGGGACAGCACCCTGCTGAGCTCCTGCCCCACAGCGCCCCCTGCTGAGCCCCTGCCCTACTCCCTGCCCCACAGCGCCCCCTGCTGAGCCCCTGCCCTACTCCCTGCCCCACAGCGCCCCCTGCTGAGCCTCTGCCCTGCTCCCTGCAGCACAGCGCCCCCTGCTGAGCCCCGCCTTGCTCCCTGCGCACTGTGCCCCCTGCTGAGCTCCTGCCCAGCTCTCTGCCCCATAGCGTCCCCTGCTGAGCCCCGCCCTGCTCCCTGCCCACTGTGCCCCCTGCTGAGCTCCTGCCCAGCTCTCTGCCCCATAGCGCCCTCTGCTGAGCCCCTACCCCACTGAGCCCCCTGCTAAGCCCCTGCCCTACTCTCTGCCCCATAGCGCCCCCTGCTGAGCCCCTGCCCTGCTCTCTGCCCCATAGCGCCCCCTGCTGAGCCCCTGCCCCACTGCACCCCCTGCTAAGCCCCTGCCTTACTCTCTGCCCCATAGCGCCCCTGCTGAGCCCCTGCCCTGCTCCCTGCAGCACAGCGCCCCCTACAGAGCCCCTGCCCTACTCCCTGCCCCACAGCACCCTGAGCTGATCCCCCGCCCTGCTCTCTGCAGCACAGAGCCCCCTGCTGAGCCCCATCCCTGTCCTACAGTGCTCCCTTCTGAGCCCCCACTCTGCTCTCTGCTGGGCTCCCCACATGGCTTCCTGCAGCATAGCACCCCCTGCTTAGTCCCTGCCCTGCCCTGTGCCCCACAGCACCCCCTGCTGAACTCCCACCCTGCCCCCTACCCCACAGCACCCCCTGCTGAACCCCTGCCCTGCTGAGCCCCCGCCCTGCTCCCTGCACAAAGGACCCCCCAGTGCCTCACCGGGCCAGCACTGCCTGTCGGGAAGCCCTGAGTCAGCCGCTCTCGCTTCCTGCAGCCGGAGATCTCCTGACCAGGGGTTGACCCTGTGATCTGGGCACATGCCAACGCTGGGTGGAGCTGTCCAGCCAGCTCCCTTGGATGCTGCGGGTGCCGTTCCCTGGGAGCTCCATCCCTTCGCCCTGTGTAGTGCTGGAGCAGCGCACGGGGTCGCCTCCTGCTCCTGCGTGTCCCTGACAGCCAGGGGCTGGGCCCGGTCCAGGCTGCTGGCCCTAGGCCTGTTGGCCTTCCCAGGAGCCGCCAGATTTGGGAGAGACTCCGGCTTCTTCCGGTGACTCACTTCAGCCTAGTCTGCACTGGGATCCGCCTCACATGGAGACAGCCCCATGCAGACCCCGGGCACAGGGGGCAGAGCTGGCTCCTTGCCCTAGGGCAGAGCCTGGCTTTGCCAGCTAGTGTATGTGGCATCCACACCCAGTGGTGCTGGAACAGTGTTTGGGGGGAAGGAGCTGATCTGTGCCCCCACCTTACCCCAACTGAGCATCTCACTGCCCCAGGCTGGGGCCACAGCTGGAGGTGGCTGCAGAGCCTTGGGTGGGGCTGATGGTTGGGGCCACGGGGCCTACAGCGGAGCCCCCAGGCCCTGGTAGCAGAGCTAGAACCCCCTGGAGTTGGTGGCTGGGACCCCAGAGGTCAGGGGGACCCCTGGACATGGGCTGATAGCTGGGCTGTAGGCATAGGGTGCAAAACTGGAGGGACACCAGGAGCTGCAACTGAGGCCAGTCCCTGGGGCAGAATGGCCCCTGCCCCCTTTACTGGTTCTGAGTCTCTGCGGTTCTGGTTCTCTTGCAGTTGTTTGGTCGTGTGCTGGGACCTGGCCTAGCCTGGGCAAAGCAGCTTTGCCTGGGTCCGGGCTGGGTGGGAGACCTTGAGTCAGTGTTGGCCCCCCTGTACCACTAGGGGGGCGCTGCGGGTGGGAGTTCGGCCAGGGCTGCTTTCTTGCCTTCCAGTCTGTGCTGGCCCCAATGCCCCCACATGACTCCAGGGGGCGCTGTGCTGCAGGGGTGGGGTGGGCAGCTCAAGAGGGGTTCCCCAGAGGGACACCAGGGGGCGCTGTGCTGCAGGGGTGGGGTGGGCAGCTCAAGAGGGGTTCCCCAGAGGGACACCAGGGGGCGCTGTGCTGCAGGGGTGGGGTGGGCAGCTCAAGAGGGGTTCCCCAGAGGGACACCAGGGGGTGCTGTGCTGCAGGGGGGGTTGGGCAGCTCAAGGGGGGTTCCCAGAGGGACCCCAGGGGGCGCTGTGCTGCAGGGGTGTGTTGGGCAGCTCAAGGGGGGTTCCCCAGAGGGACACCAGGGGGCGCTGTGCTGCAGGGGTGTGTTGGGCAGCTCAAGGGGGGTTCCCCAGAGGGACACCAGGGGGCGCTGTGCTGCTGGGAGTGGTGGGAGGGGCTCAGGTCACCCAGCGGCTCTGGGAATGGAACCCGGGTGTCCTGCCTTCCAGCTCAGTGCCCATTGCTGAGCCCGCCCCTTGTTTACTGGGGCCTGTCAGAAGCTCCGGGGTGGGGACTGGGCAGCACGTTACCCAATCTGACCCCTCCCCACACTCAGCACCCCCCAGAACTCTGGTAGCAGGAGGGAGCAGGGTGGTCGCACAGGGGAGGATGCTGCCCCTCCCACACCGTGCGGGCGCCGGCCCTGCTCCGGGTCAATGGCAGGAGAAAGCTGCCTGCCCCGGGGCAGCTCAGGGCTGGTGAGTCTCGAGTACTGAGTTGATCAGGGTGAAGAGAGAGTGCCCCCCACCAGCCTCTGGGGATCCCTCACCTGGTGCTGAGATGCAGCCACCTCTGGGGTGGGGCGCAGGGGCTGTTCAGCAGACATCCATGTATGAACGTCCCAGTTTTGGGGCCTGGAGGCTCTGCCCTGGGGTGTTTTTAGGGGGAGCTTGGCCCCTGTCAGGGGGCCCAGTGTGCAGCATTTGGGGGCAGCAGCGCCAGGGCGTGTGGTTTGGGATGACTCAAGAGATGGTCTGGGAAGCTTCTGGGGGGTGGGGGTGTATGGTCCCTGGAGATTGGAGCACAGGGGGTCTCCCTGGGGGCATGTGCGAGTCAGTCCCAAGCTCAGCCTGGCTCTGGGGGGCTCTCACTCCCGTTAACCCCTTGGGCCCAGGCCGGGCGGGGGCGGGTCCAGCAGCGCTCGGGTGGCGGGAGGCAGTGCTGTGAGGTGCAGGAAGGGGAAGTGGTTTTGTGATATGGTGGGGGGGGCTAGACTCCGAACAACAGGAGGGGGGTGTCGCCCAGCTCAGACCCAAGGACGGACGGGGCCTGGCCTGGCCTGGATCCCCCCGGGCCAGGATGTCGGAGTCAGACTCCTGCTCTGAGCAAGATCTGGAGGTACCTGGCTGGGTGGGGGCCCCACGGGGATGTGAATTGCCCCAGCCCGCTGCTCTGGCACAGTGGAGACAGGGACGGTGGCCCAGCCATGGCAAAGGGCCGGTGGGGTTGGGGGGGGACTCACAGGGAGGGCTGGTGCTGCCTGCAGAGACTGGGGGGCGCAGGGGAATCAGCTGGTCCTAGAGCTCTGCATGGCAGGGCGCTGGGCGGGCCTGAGAACCGGGGTGGGGCTGGTGCACCATGCAGGGGGCAGAGTACGTTTCCTTCCCCGCCATGGCTGCTGCTGCGCCAGCTGCCTGCAAGCTGCCGAGGGGGAGGGGCAGAGAGGAAGGGACGGTTCAACTCCCATCTAGGCCCCCCTGACATCTTCTAGCCAGCCCCCCTCCCCCGAGCCAGGGCGGCTCCCCGGGGTGACGTTAACCAAGGCGCCTCGTCCCGGGGGTGCGGGCGGTGGAAATCTGCCAGGCCTGCAAGGGGAGCCGGGAGCTCATGGGGCTCCCTGGGAACATCCTGGAGGCAGATTTCCAGCCCCCGGACTCCTCCCCAGAGATCCTGGCCCAGCCCGGAGTGTGGGGATGCTGGTGCTGTCCTCATTCAGTAGGGCCCCCGTTGGGATCACCCCGCCCCAGTGCCCCGTCATGGTGCCAGAGGCTGCTCCGAGCCCGACAGGCATCGCCCTGCTCCCATTGGGCCAGGCACTGCCAACCCGACTGGGATTCCCCCTCCTCCTCCCTGGGGAAGAGACCCGGGTTGGTCTCCCAGTTCCCGGATGGGGGAGCCGAGGCCCAGGGCTGCTGTGGCTGGATCTCGTGCCCGCTGGGCTCTAGGATGAGTGGCCAAGCATGCCCCAGCTGGGGCACTTCGGGGCTGAGCGCTGGGAGTGCAGCCTGTCTGTAGAGGAGCCAGTCAGCCCCAAGCTCCCTGCCCTCCGTGAGCTCGGCAGCCCATGAGGGTCTGACCAGGGACAGATGCACCCAGATCAGCCCCGAACTACCAGCCCTGCCTGCTGGGCACAGAGGGCCAGCCCCTTGCGCCCTTCCGGTGTGCCAGCTGCATTCCCTTGATGTGGTGGCTGCATCACGTTCGCTCCTCCGGCTGAGCCCTGTCCGGGAACCCCTAGCCCCTTTCCCAGCCAGGGCAGGGGGCTAGGATGGGGGAGTCCATCCGCATGGGGGGAAGTGAGGGGTCAGTGCGCCAGCAGAGGCATGGTTCAGGAGAGGCAGGTGGGGGGCCAGGGAAGGAGCTGTAGGGGCAGTTGTAAAGGTGGCTGTCAAGGGGCTGTTGGGGGGCAGCTATAGAGGGGGGTGGCAGAGAGGGACTATTGGGGAGCACCAAGGGGGCTGGCAGGAGGCCTCTGAGGATGTGGGTGGCAGGGAGGAGGCCAGCAGGGGGTAGCCGAGGAGGAGGGCACGAGGGGGCAGCTGAGGAGGAGGCCGGAGGGGGGCAGCGGAGGAGGCGGGCAGGGCTGGGCGCTGCAGGGCCCCCTCACCTGCTCTCTCCCCTGCAGGGCGAGCAGGTCTGGTCGGTGCTGGAGCAGCTGGCCTTGGAGCCCAGCCCCGACCTGGCGGCCAGCAGCGTGCAGCAGCGGCTGGACGAGGAGAAGGAGCGGATCCGGCGCGAGATCCGCAAGGAGCTGAAGATTAAGGAGGGGGCGGAGAACCTGCGCCGGGCCACCACCGACCGTCGCAACCTGGCCAGCGTGGAGAGCCTGCTGCGCGGCTCCGACCGCAAACTGCACCAGCTGCACTGCCAGCTGCAGCACCTGGACGCCCACATCATGGTCAAGGAGCCGGAGGAGAGTGGAGGTCAGGGGGCGGGAGACGGGGGGCGGTGCTGGGCGGGCAGGGAGCAGGGTTCACTGCTGGCGGACCCCAGCGGGGTCACACGGGGCAAGGAGGGGGGTCCATGCCAGTGGACCCAGCCCGGCGGCTCAGGGCTCCGTGCGCTAGGGGGTCTTGAGATGCTGCTAGCTCAGGGCTGTCCGTCCTGGAGGACAGAGGTGCCTGGGGCTGGGACAGACAGACTCCCAGAGGGGTGCCTGGGGCGGGGCACTGCTCTTCCTCCTGTGCTGCAATGCAAGAAGCAGAAAGGGAGCCACAAGGCAGCAGGTGCTAAATAGCACCCAGACGAGTCTCCATCAGCCCTGGCAGCAGTAACCAGCGGAACTCCTCGCCACTAGGTCTTGGTGAGGCCAAGAGTTAGGCAGAATTCAAACAGGCGGCGGGTGGGGGAAGGGGGGTTGTCTGGGGTCTGGGGTGGGAAAGGAGGCTCTGAACACCCACAGAGTGGGCAAGGAGCCCCCACTCTGGGTTCTGGGGTCAGAGTGTCAGTGCTCGTGCCAAGAGGCAGCTCTTCATCCAACTCGCCAGCTGTCGGGGCAGGAGGGCCCAGCCCTGGGAGTGGATTCCTCCATCTTTGGTGGTAGCAGGCAGCCTCCACCCTCAGAGACTGGATACCGGGAGAGGTGGGCCCATAGAACTGCTCTGCCATGGGGATCCGGGCTGCACGGCAGAGCTGGCCCCATGGAGGGCTGGGGGCAGTGCAGGCCCTGGGGCTCACAGACCCAGCTCCCTCCTCCCCACGCAGCCGGGGTGTCCTCTCGGTGCCAGGCCTGCGCCTGGGCTGTACCACAGGCTGGGATTTCACAACAGGAAGCCGCCATGCGGCACCTGCTCCAGCAGCGAATTGCAGCGCGAGCTGGGGAGTCCGAGGCAGGAAACTACTCGGCTGCTTCCTCTAGCGAGATAGAAAAACAAAAGCTCCAGCGCTGCCCGGCCTGGCCCAGCCCAGCAGCCCCCCACCCGCGAAAGGCCCCTGCTACATTGGGGCTGCATCGGCCTCCAGCCGCGTGGGGGGGTGCGGCTCGTGGCTGGGGCACAGGGTTGGGGGGCAGCCTGGGGAGGAAGGCCAGGCGGGGCCAGGAAGGGGGCTGCATTACACAAGGATACACGCGCGTGCTCTGAGGGCCAGCAGGGGGCAGCAGCCAGAGCAGTGGCGGGTACAGAGAAAGGGGGAGGGGCGCTGTCCTTGTGGGGGTCCCCTCTAGAGCACCCAGCCAGGGGAGGCATTTCCAGAGCGAGTAACAGAAAGAGCCAGACCCCTGCCCCTGCGTGAACGGGGCCTTGACCCCCGCTCAGAGCCAGGCCCTGCACTTTGGGGGCCCCGCGGTGACTGTCCCAACCATCCTATGGACAGGATGCCCCCCCATAGTGATGTTAGCCCGTGGGGCCCTGGACAGCCTGGGGGATTACCCGGGAGCCGAGTGTGGGGCAGCAGCAAGGGTCAATCTGCTTCACCGGGGCGGCTGGAATTGGAGTGACTCCGGCTCGGGGGACAGAGCAGAGCAGGCTGGGGCTGAGTCACTTCACTTTCCACCACTGTAGGGCCGGGTGGAGTTGCTTGGGGAAGGGGTGCAGTGGGGGCAAGAGGGGGCAGAGCAAGGGCAAGAAGAGGTGTAGCAGGGGTGGGGCATGGTGGAAGGGGAGTTGGGGGCAAGGTGGGGCAGAGCAGGGGCAGGAAAAGGCAGGGGCAGGGCCTGCAGTGGGGGGGGGGGTCCCTGGACCCCGCACCCCTCCAGGGACGGCCCTGTGGACCAGTCACATGGTAAAGCACAGAATTTCCAGTCAGCTGTTGGAATGTGCCAGGCCCAGCTGTTTGTTCCACAAAGTGGAGGAAGTAACCGTGGGTGTGTGGGGCGGGGGGGGGGGGGGACGGACAGTGCGGGATTTGGACCCGCAGGCAGGAATCTGAAGGCCAGTTGGGCGAAAGCGGCCAGGAAATGACAGATTTGGTGACTCTAAGGAAAGGGAGGAACAAGAGCCGCGGAATAAGAACAATCGGGAGAAACTCTCCGGATGGAGAAGAGCTGGCGGGGTGTCAGAGACACTATTAAAGGCACAATCGCCAACAATCCTGAGGCAAAGGACAGGGAGAGGCCAAGATGGCTCCATCGCAGGCACTCTCTACTGATTTGAGAAGCAAAAAAAAAACCTACAAAAAGAGAAACCTAGGCAGATTGCTTGGGAGGAGAACAAAAGTGCAGCACAAGCACCCAGGAGAGCCCTCAGACAGGCTCAGGTACAGAATGAATTACACCGAACAAGGGACATAAAAGACAGCCAGAAGAGATCCTTTAAATCCATTAAAGGCAGGAGAAAGATGAAGGAAAGTGCATGTCTGCTATTCAGCGGGGAAGAGGAGCTGACAAGGGACGGCGTCAAGCAAGCTGGGGATTTAATGCCTCTTTTGCTTCAGTCTTCACTAAAAAGATTAATGGGGATCAGATACTCAGCACGTCTGAGCGACAAGGGGGGACGGACAGGAGGCAAACTAGGGAGCGATCAGGTTAGAGAATAGCTAGGTGAGTTAGATGGAGTCAAGGCAGCAGGGCCCAATGAAGTGTGTCCTACTTAGGGAACGAGCGGCACCAATCTCACAGCCATTAGCAATTATCTGTGAGCGCTGCTGGAGGGCGGGCGAGGTCTCAGAGGACCAGAGAAGGGCAAACGTCTGTCCTGTCCATAGGGGAGCACAGAGGACTGAGAAGTGCTAGACTGATTTGACTGGTGAGAGAGGCCCTGAAACAAAGTATTAACCATCGGTTTGTGAGTGCCCAGGGCACAGCAGGGTTAAGGGGGATTTGTCACCAAGAAGTCGTGCCAGGCCAACCTAACTTCCCTCTCTGTTGGGTCGCTGGTTGTGGGATGGGGGAAGCGGTAGCTGTGGTAGGGTTTGATTTTCGTTGGGCTTCTGGGGCAGGAGTTCCACATGAGATTCTCACAGGCAAACAGGGAAGTGCGGGTCCGCAGCGTGGGCACCCAAGTGGGTAGAGTTCCACCCTCAGAGAGCAGCTCTCGCTGGTTTGCTGCCCGACGGGAGGGCGTGTCCAGGGGTCCCTCGGGGATCAGCCCCGGGCCCAGTTCTAGTCCGTACTCTCAGCGGTGACTTGGATAACGGAGCGGAGAGGGCGCTGCAAAGCTTGAGCCTGAGGCCGGGCGGGGAGGGGCTGCTAGCGCTCTGGGATTCAAAACAACCTTGACAGACTGGAGCACCGGCCTGCAATGCACAAGCTGGAATTCAGAACAGTTCAGGGCAAAGCCCTTCACTCAGGCCGGGAAATCAAACGCGCCGTCAGAGAATGGCAGCGGCTGGCCAGGCAGTCGTGGTGCCGGGGAGGGTCTGGGGCAGCCGCCGATCACAGACGGATTATGAGTCACCAGCGCCAGGCAGCATGGAAGAGGCTGACCTCAGTCCGGGTGGATTAACGGGCATCGTGTAGACGCCCCGGGAGGGGAGGGTCCCGCTCTGCTCGGGCTGGCGAGGCCCCAGCTGGAGTCCCGTGTCCAGTGGCGGGCGCCGCGCTTAGGGAAGACGTGGACACGTTGGAGAGAGGCACAAAAATGATCCAAGGTGTCACAAACGGGGCCTAGATCTGGGCAGGGCCGGTCTGAGGATGGACGCCCGAGGGGAGCTGAGAACGGTCGCCCAGCACGTGCTGGGCTCTTACCAAGAGGATGGGGCTCAGCTGGCCTCCACGTCCACAGGGGTAGGACAAGACACAACAGGGCTCATCTGCAGCAAGGGAGATTCCGGCTGGATATTAGGCAAAGCTTTTTAACTCCAGGGGGAGCTGGGCTCTGGGACGGGCCAAGCACAGGCAGTGGGTATAACAGGCCAGAGAGGCCTTTTATCAAGGAGGGTTTGGGGGCTCGGTGTGCAGGGGCAGGGGCAGGGCTTTGGGTGGAGGGGGGGGGTCACACGCCACCCATGTGATTGCAGGCAGTTGTGGAATCACCCCTGTAAAGACAGGTTGGGCCAACCCTGTCGGGGCTGGGCCAGGCAGGTTTCTTGGGGTCCCTTCTAGCCCGACATTTCTGTGATTCTGTGACTCCCTGCCTGGTGCCAAAGTGCAGCCACCTCTGGGGTGGCAGGTGCAGGGGTCAGCCCAGGCACAGGCGGGATTTGACTCGCTCTGCCCAAGGAGATGTGTTAGGTGCATTGACCCAAGTGAAGGGGAGAAACCTCCTATCAGTTCCCACAACTTCTCCCCCACGAGGCAGATCCTGGGGCTTCCCTCCCCCACACCTGCGGGGTAAAGGCGTCGGTAAGCCCTGGGTTCAAATCCAGCCCTAGCCAGTGCTCCAGCTCCCCCAAATAGCATAGGGTTGGGGACCCCAGAGCTGGGATGGGGGGAGCTGCAGCTAGGGACTGAGGAGCACTGGCAGCGCTGGGCTGGGCTAGCAGGGCCACGAAGGGTCAGGAGTGAGGGGTGGAGGTGGGAGGGAGCTGTCACCTGGGTGCAGACCCTGTTTGGGCTGGACCAGGCAGCTGCCCTTGTTACCCGGCTGCTGTCTCTGAAATGACCCAGCGAGGCCGGGATGGAGCCCAGCCCCAGCGGGGACAGTGGAGGGCAGGTTGGTGTGAGTGCCCCTCCCCTCCTCAGCCAGGGGGCATGACCCTCCAGCAGGGATTAGACCCCTCAGCTCTGCTGATGCCCCTCAATCCCGACCTGCAGCCCCCTGCTAGCCCTGCCCTGAGCCCCTCTGAGTGCTGGGGGGGGCACCCCCTGCCAGGCACCACTGACCCCCGCTCGCCGTTCACAGACACCCCCCAGTCACCCAACAGCCTGAGCCGCTCGGCTGCCAACAAGCACCGCCTGGCCGGGCTGGAGAAGCAGCTGAACATCGAGCTGAAGGTGAAGCAGGGAGCAGAGAACATGATCCAGATGTACGCCAACGGCTCCACCAAGGTGAGGGGGCCCCTCTCCCCTGCCTGGCCACTGGCTCCCCACCTCTCCCTCATCTCTAGACTTCTCCCCTCCCCTGCCCCTGCCTTTCTGCACCTGGCCCCTCAAGCCGCTTCCTCCTCCTGCCTCTCCAGCCCCCCAAGGTCCTCCTTCCTCCTGGCCTCCTTTTGCCCTCTGCCCCCCAACTCCCACCTCCCCGCTCACGCCTCTGCATCTTCCCCTCCCCCCACATCCTCCTCCCCCGTTGTTGGTTCAATTCACCCCCTTCCCCTTCCTCCACCCTGGCCGTGGGACCAAATTCCCAAATTCCCCACCCCGCAAGCAGGGAAAGAAACAGGCAGGGCAGGAGGGGAGAAGACGGCTAGTGCCCCCCCCCCCAGCTTCTGCTCAGCCCATCTGCTGGTGGTCGGAGTGGGGGGGGATAGTTGCAGGGCCATGAGTTCGTTATAGCAGCAGGTGTAGAGTTAACCATCCTGCCCCTCCCCTGCAACCACCCCAGGTCACGACCCCCAGCCACATGCAGTTCCTGGGGGACCATGGCTCATTGGGGGTGGGGCACCTGGGAACAGCCCCCCCACAAGCCCCAGAGCCCCTCCCCTGCACTCCTTAGTGCCCCCCAGGTCTGCCTCCGAGCCCCTCCCTCACCTCTGTCCCTTCCCTTTTCTAGGCCCCTCTCCCCACCCTGCCCTGGGTCTGCCCCCCAGCTCCTCCCCCACTTTCCTGGCTCTCTACCAGCCCTTCCCCCTCCTTCTGTGTATCTCTCACAGCAGTTATCAGCCACCCTATCGCTCGCATTCTCCAGGGCAGGGGTGGGGAACCTACGGCCTGGCTTACTGTGATCTGGCCCACAGCCCCACCCCTGCAGCGGGGCAAGCTGGCTCTGCCTGCCCCCCCCCCCTCCGCCCAGGGCTGGAGCACACATGGAACCCCAGCACCCCACGCTGAGTGTAAGCGAGGTGAATGTGTCTTTTTTTCTCACTTGTGCGTGACCCCCCTACTGATATTTCTGTGGGTCATTGGCGCCCCACCCTATAAAGGTTCCCTATCCCTGATCTAGGGGCACCCGCCTGTCCCCATTTCTAGGGCCACCGACCCACCCTTGCCCTTCTGTGGGCTCAGGGGTAGCCTCCCGCTCGGAGGGGTCTATCAGCGAAAGAGCCTTGTGCAGGAATATCCGTAACCTCTGTAAACCATCAGCAGGCCCATGCTGAGCATACACGGCTCACCACGCCCAGTGAGACAGCTGGACTTTGCTTGCTGGCCCCTCAGGGTCAGGTCCACGGGGGGGCTCCAGTTTCTGCCCAGTGTCATTGGCACAGGGCAGAGGTCTGGCAGCTCTGGTCTGGGGGCTGTGTCTGGAGTTGGTTCCCAAAGAACTTCCTCTTGGACCCCAGTTCATAGTAGGGATGTTATGGACTAGTCGACAGGAGAGTCCACTAGTTGCTCCCCCCTCCCTTGCTGCCTCGATCAGATAGAGGCAGCAAGCAGGGGGCAAGGGAGGGGTACTTCAAAGCAGCAGCACCACGAGGCGCCTGGGGTCAGCTAGGCTCCCCAGCTGACTCTGGGCTCCGTGCAGTGCTAGGCCTGGGATCAGCTGTGTGGAGCTGCCCCTTTGAAATGCCGTGGCGGCATTTCAAAGGGGCAGAGCTGCCCTATCCACTAATGGAATAGTCAATGCAAAAATGCATCGACTATTCGATTAGTGAAATACCCTTAGCAGCCTTAGTGCATAGAGGGAAACTCCAGTCCTCCTTCGCTCTGCTTTAACCAGATCTTTGACTAGAATTTTACTCCCCACCTTATGGTATTGTGAGGTGGGTCTCTAACAGCCCCCACCCCCCTTTACACCCAGGGAGGTGGATTCTGCAGCAGGCAGAAGCCCTTAAGGAACCCTGCAGAGCTCCCTCAGTCGCGGCACAGGGAAGTGGAGACCATGAGGGTGGAACAAGGAAGGAGAGAGGCTTTCACAAGCCCATCCAGAGGCGGTTCCTTGTCAGACACAGTGCGGCCCCACCAAGCTCTCCTCCCCCATCCTAAGCTCTGCTGCTTTCTCTGCTGATTCTAGTGCCACTGCAGCAGGGTCCCCTCTTGGCCACCTGGGATCACGCTCTTTGAATGAATGCGAGTTGCTGCTGCTCAGCTAATGGCTGCTGCTCCTTCCATCTGGCTGCAGACCAAGGCCGAAGGCTTTAGGCCAGGGGTGGGGAACCTCAGGCCCGGGGGCCGGATGCCGCCCCTGGCTTGCCTGGATCCAACCCCCCAAGGATCAGGGCCCCTGCTGTAGGTCTGGAGCACACGAAATCTACGAGGCTGGGCCCCCCTTGGCACTAGTGGTTTTTGCTTCTCACTTGTGAACAGCCCCCGACTGATTTCTCTGTGGGTCAGCAACCCCTGACCCAGAAGAGGTTCCCCAGCCCTGCATTAGGGTTTATAATATGGCTACAGAAAAAGGCTTTATCCTTACAGCCCCCGGCCCAGCCCCAGCTGCGTCCCCATTGCAGGGGCCACACCCACACTCCGCTGCTCTGGCACAGAACCCAGCGAGGGACGCTCAAGGACTGACAAACTATTTAAAGGGACGCTGCCCTGTTCCCACCCCGGGCTTCAGTTTCCCCCGAACCTTGTGGCTCTGGCAGGAAGAGAGAAAGTGCAGCTGATGCCTCCACTCCCAGTGGGGTGAGGGGACCCCACTCCCTGGCCCACCCAGCCGTTGGGGGACGAGAGGTGTTTGCCCCACAAGGACTGGGCTGGGACAGGGAGTTGCTCCTGATCTGAGGGATCGGACCCCCCAACCTGCTCTGGGCTCAGCAGCCCCCCCGCCAACTGCTCTGCCTGTCCCCCTCCCCAGGACCGGAAGCTGCTGCAGACGGCCCAGCAGATGCTACAAGACAGCAAGACCAAAATCAACATCATCCGCATGCAGATCCGCAGAGCTGCGCAGGCCGACGCGGTGCCGCCCGACGGGGAGGACGGACAAGGTGGGAGGGGATCCAGGATGGGGAGCCATGGGGCACTGGGCAATGGGGGTGACAAGAAGGGGCAGCGGGGTGGGGGCTGCAGTGATGTCCATAAGCTCCTGCTGTAGATACTTATGCTGCCCAAACTCCCACAATCCTCTGGTCCCCATGGCACTGCTCGCTACACCCAGCCCCCACCACACTGCCCTCCCCCCACTACCCAGGGAGCGGGGACATGCCCCAGTGCATCACAGTCCCATCCACAGCCCTGGTACAAGGAGCTCATCTGTGTGACCCTGTAAACAAGCACACACCCATCCTTATGCACGCCTGTACACAGACATACACCTGCCCCTGTGCACGCCTGTACACAGACAGACACCTACCCCTGTGCACGCCTGTACACAGACAGACACCTACCCCTGTGCACGCCTGTACACAGACATACACCAGCCCCTGTGCACGCCTGTACATAGACATACACCTGCCCCTGTGCACGCCTGTACGCAGACATACACCTGCCCTTGTGCACGCCTGTACACAGACATACACCTGCCCCTGTGCACGCCTGTACGCAGACATACACCAGCCCCTGTGCACGCCTTTACGCAGACATACACCTGCCCCTGTGCACGCCTGTACACAGACATACACCTGCCCCTGTGCACGCCTGTACACAGACATACACCTACCCTTGTGCACGCCTGTACATAGACATACACCTGCCCCTGTGCATGCCTGTACACAGACAGACACCTACCCCTGTGCACGCCTGTACACAGACATACACCTACCCTTGTGCACGCCTGTACACAGACATACACCAGCCCCTGTGCACGCCTGTACGCAGACATACACCAGCCCCTGTGCACGCCTGTACATAGACATACACCTGCCCCTGTGCACGCCTGTACGCAGACATACACCAGCCCCTGTGCATGCCTGTACGCAGACATACACCTGCCCCTGTGCACGCCTGTACGCAGACATACACCTGCCCCTGTGCACGCCTGTACGCAGACATACACCAGCCCCTGTGCACGCCTGTACGCAGACATACACCTGCCCCTGTGCACGCCTGTACGCAGACATACACCAGCCCCTGTGCACGCCTGTAAGCAGACATACACCTGCCCCTGTGCACGCCTGTACGCAGACATACACCTACCCTTGTGCACGCCTGTACACAGACAGACACCTACCCCTGTGCACGCCTGTACACAGACATACACCTACCCTTGTGCACGCCTGTACATAGACATACACCAGCCCCTGTGCACGCCTGTACGCAGACATACACCAGCCCCTGTGCATGCCTGTACGCAGACATACACCTGCCCCTGTGCACGCCTGTACGCAGACATACACCTGCCCCTGTGCACGCCTGTACGCAGACATACACCAGCCCCTGTGCACGCCTGTACACAGACATACACCTGCCCCTGTGCACGCCTGTACGCAGACATACACCTGCCCCTGTGCACGCCTGTACGCAGACATACACCGGCCCCTGTGCACGCCTGTACGCAGATATACACCTGCCCCTGTGCACGCCTGTACGCAGACATACACCGGCCCCTGTGCACGCCTGTACGCAGATATACACCTGCCCCTGTGCACGCCTGTACGCAGACATACACCAGCCCCTGTGCACGCCTGTACGCAGACATACACCTGCCCCTGTGCATGCCTGTACACAGACATACACCTGCCCCTGTGCACGCCTGTACTCAGGCACACACCCATCCTTATGCACACCTGTACACACCCATACACAGGCACACGCCCATCCTTACACACGCCTGTACACAGACACACACACATCCCTGGCCACACCCGTACATGGGTATACAATCACCCCTGCACAAACCCATACACAGGCACACACCTGCCCCTTTGCACACCTGTACACAGACACGCCAACCCCTGTGCACATGCATGTGTCCTTGCACACTGTCTCGCCCACACCCCACCATTTTGCATGCATGCACATGGACACAGAAACAGCCCTACACACACCTTCCCTCCACGCCCTGTGTGACTCAGGTCATGGGGGTGGCTGGCAGGAACAGCTCAGGTTACCTATAGGCATCAGGTTCTGCCAGTGATACCGCACCCCTACCCCAGCCTCAGTGTGTGTGTGTGTGTGTGTGATTTGACCTTGCTTGCAGGGCACACGCATGCACACGTGAGCCCACAGAGATACAGTTGCTCCTGCAGGCTGGTGGAGTCGCACATGTTTTGTGACTCCTGACCCCTGGGAAGCGAGGGGCTCTTTGTGTGCACATGTGTGTCTGTGTGAGTGTGCACGGGATGTGTGCCTGTGTGTGTATAGGTGTGCATGTGGCTTTATATGTGGGGGCAGTTATCTGTGTGTAGTACATAGACCTATGTGTGCGTGTACAGGCTCAGTACATGTGTGTGCACCTACACATGTGTGTGTTTGCCCCCACACTGGCATGTCCTGCCCCCCACACTGCGGGGGGCTGCTCTCTGAGGGGCTGGGGGATGGGACCCTGGAGCCACATCCGCTCAGGGGTTTTTTTTGTCCAGCGAAGCTGCCCTTGGCTCCCCTCAGCCCAGCCACAGGGTGGGGGGGCAGGGATGCCCCTGGTGCTGCTGCCGTGCTCCCCTGCGCCTAGCAGAGGGCTCCCCGGCCAGGGCGGGGGTCTGACCCAGCACTGCCCCCCAGGGAATGCAGACCTGAGCTGCACAGAGCTGCGCATCGAGGAGCTGCGCCATCACTTCCGCGTGGAGCACGCCGTGTCCGAGGGGGCCAAGAACGTGCTGCGCCTGCTGAGCTCCGCCAAGACGCCGGACCGCAAGGCCATCGCCGAGGTACTGCCCCTCCCCCCCCCCGCAGGGCCATCGCTGAGGTACTGCCCCTCCCCCCCTGCAGGGCCATCGCCGAGGTACTGCCCCTCCCCCCCCGCAGGGCCATCGCCGAGGTACTGCCCCTCCCCCCCCGCAGGGCCATCGCCGAGGTACTGCCCCTCCCCCCCCCGCAGGGCCATCGCCGAGGTACTGCCCCTCCCCCCCCCCGCAGGGCCATCGCCGAGGTACTGCCCCTCCCCCCCCCTGCAGGGCCATCGCCGAGGTACTGCCCCTCCCCCCCTGCAGGGCCATCGCCAAGGTACTGCCGCTCCCCCCCGCAGGGCCATCGCGGAGGTACTGCCCCTCCCCCCCGCAGGGCCATCGTCGAGGTACTGCCCCTCCCCCCCGCAGGGCCATCGCCGAGGTACTGCCCCTCCCCCCCGCAGGGCCATCGCGGAGGTACTGCCCCTCCCCCCCGCAGGGCCATCGTCGAGGTACTGCCCCTCCCCCCCGCAGGGCCATCACTAAGGTTCTGCCCCTCCCCCGGCAGGGTCACAAGGACGGGGTGCCAGGGCTGCAAGCAGCGGGGTATCCGCCGAGCAGGGGGCATTGGGAGGGGGTGTCGGCAGGGCCGGGGTACCTGGGGGGCCACGGGGCAGTGCGAGTGCACGTGGGCCCGGGGTCTCGGGGCTGTACCATGCTGGGTGCTTGCAGGCCCAGGCGAAGCTGACCGAGTCGAACCAGAAGCTGGACCTGCTGCGCCTGGCGCTGGAGCGGCGCGTGGGGGAGCTGCCCGAGGAGCACCCCAAGGGCTGCATCATCAAGGAGGAGCTGATCATGGCCACCTCCTCCACCTTCAGCACCCGCCACAGCTCCCCCTACCAGCACAACCAGTACAGCACGCTCTGCAAGCCCTCGCCCCTCACAGGTACCCCGCCTGGGCACCCCCAGGCCGCTGCGGCAACCCCCCCGTATCCACCGCCTGGGTAGCACCCCCGGGCCGCTGCGGCAACCCCCCCGTACCCACCGCCTGGGCACCCCCAGACCACTGCAGCAACCCCCCCGTACCCACCGCCTGGGCACCCCCAGGCCGCTGTGGCAACCCCCCCGTACCCACCGCCTGGGCAGCACCCCCGGGCCGCTGCGGCAACCCCCCCATACCCACCACCTGGGCACCCCCGGGCCGCTGCGGCAACCCCCCCGTACCCTCCACCTGGGCACCCCCAAGCCGCTGCGGCAACCCCCCCGTACCCTCCACCTGGGCATCCCCAGGCCACTGCGGCAACCCCCCCGTACCCACCGCCTGGGCACCCCCAGGCCGCTGCGGCAACCCCCCCGTACCCACCGCCTGGGCATCCCCAGGCCGCTGCGGCAACCCCCCCGTACCCTCCACCTGGGCACCCCCAGGCCGCTGCGGCAACCCCCCCGTACCCTCCACCTGGGCAGTGCCCCCTAATGCCCCACAGGTACCAGTCCCTGGAAACCCCCCAGGGAACAGCAAGTTGGTGAGAAAACTGGAATAGAACCCAGGAGTCCTGACTTTCAGCCCCCTCCCCACCCTCCCATGCTCTAACCACTAGCTCCCTCTCCCCTCCTGGGCTGCAGGAGCACCCTGGATCCAAGCTTCCAACCTCCCTCCCCCAGCTCTAAGCACTAGCCCCCACTCCCATCCCTGAGCTGGGGATAGAGCCCAGCGCTCCAGGCTCCCTAGCCCCCAGCTCTAACCCCCACCCCCCTGCCCCAGGGATGCTGGAGGTGCAGCTGTTGGGCTGCAGCGGCCTGCTGGAGTCAGTGCCTGGCCGGACCCGTGGCGCTACCATCTCGCTGCCCTGTAACAGCCCTGGCGAGGCGCGTCCCTCCTTCATGAGCCGCAGCGGGCGGGGTCTCTACAGCCGCAGTGGCAGTGTGAGCGGCCGGACCCCCCTCAAGTCTGAGGACGTCAGCAGTGAGTGAGCTGGGCACCTCCAGGGAGGGCGGGGGCGTTGTGCTGCAGGGGAGGGGAGGGGATCCTGTAGGATTGCTGCAGAGAGGGAGGGGATCCGGGGGGGGGGAGTTGTGTTGCTGAGAGGATCAGGGGGACTGGATGTGGGGTGTTGTAGGGACGGGGAGGCAATCCGGGGGTGCTGTCTGTGTGGGGTTCGGGGGAGAGGATGGTTCAGACATTGTCTCTGCCTAGGCACAAGCGTGGCCAGAGCTGGAGGGTGGCTGTTGACGGGTGAGACCTGGTTGTAAGGAGCTGTCGGGGGCATTGGCACTCTTAGCCGGGCTGGTTCGGCAGCAGAGCCGCGCTACAGCCAGCACTTGTCACCCCTCTGCCAGGGCCCAGGGGAGAGAAATCATGATGTGGGGCTTGGAGAGTCTCTCAATGGAATTAATTTATTGAGGCTGCCTCAGTCCTGGGGCAGAGGTGGGCACAACAGCATGCAGGGCGTTCCGCTTGCAGCCGCTCCCCTGGTCAACAGCACCCCCTGGTGGCTACTGGTGTAACCACCGTCACAGTGGTGGCCACTGCGTGCTGGGGCTGCCCCGAATGCTCAGCAGCTGACAGGGCCGGTTGCGGGCGGGAGATGGGTTGGCAGCCCGGTGATGCGCCCTTCTCCTGGCAGACGAGGTGAGCGCCGTGCTGAAGCTGGATAACGCAGTGGTGGGGCAGACGGCTTGGAAGCCTGTGGGCCAGCAAGCCTGGAACCAGACCTTCGCCCTGGAGCTGGAGAGGGTGAGTGTGGGGAGGCATGAGGGCTGGGTCAAAGGAGCTTCTCTGAGGCAGGTGGAGCTCGGACTAGAACCGGGGAGTCCTGGCCCACAGCATCTCCCCCGCTCGGCCCAGCTCCCTTCTGAACCAGGGAGAGAACCCAGGATCCTGGCTCCCAGCCCCTGCCTAGTTGTTGCGGGGCCCCTACTGCCAGTCCAGCCCCAGTGACAGAGCCGAGCTGAGCTTCCTGTGCTCAGCTGCCTCATCCCCCTGGATCCTGCGGGTACAACTGCGTCGGGGACCCAGACCCAGTTCTACTTCCAGGATTGTCACACTCTGCAGTGTGGACGGGCCCTCGCCCAGCCCAGAGTTGGGTGGGGCACAGCCAGCTCCTGTCCAGCCGTAACCGGGGTGTAATCGCCTCTGCCCCCCACGACACTCCGGCAACAGAAACAGCTACAGGAAAGGGTTCCAAAGGCCCCGTGTCGGCAGGAGGAGTGTTTATACTGGAACCTAATGACGATCCCAGTGTTTTGCCGCTGGGCATTTTAGCCCAAATATCCAGCAGGGATGGGGGGCTCCAGTACTGCCTTGTGCCCCCTGCTGTCCCATAGCCCTGCCTGGGACCCCGGGGGCTTCTCTCACCCCTGGCTCTGCCCCCCAGGCGCGGGAGCTGGAGATCTCGGTGTACTGGCGGGATTACCGCAGCCTCTGTGCCTTGAAGCACCTCAAGCTGGAGGATTTCCTTGACAACCAGCGCCACGAGATCCACCTGGACCTGGAGCCCCAAGGAACCCTGCTGGCTGAGGTGACGCCCGGGGAGGCGGGATCAGGATCATGAAGGGGGAGCTGGCCCCAGGGGATGGATGGGGGAGGGAGGCCCTGGCCCTGGGAGGAGTGGGAATGAAGAGCAGGTTGGCGGGGAGAGGGGACGTAAGCAGATCCAAGGGGAAAGGGGAGAGCAGCCCAGGGGGGGGAGAAGGGAACAAGGGGATAGTGGGGGGAAGGGGAGCAGACCTGAGGAGGGTGCCTTGACCTCACCCTACCCTGGCCCCCCCAGGACACCCCCTCAGCTCGGTCTCCTGCCCCCCCAGGTGACCTTCTTCGACCCCGTGATCGAGCGCATCCCCAAGCTCCAGAGGCAGAAGAAAATTTTCTCCAAGCAGCAAGGTGCCCACGCCCGGGAGGGACGCGCCCCATATGCAGGGCCCAGGGTCAGCGCCCCCGGGGCCTCCTGCCTGAACCCGCAGTCCAGCGATATGGCCAGGCACCAGTGCCAGCCTGTGCTCCCCTCCTCACTTGGGGACTGATGCTGGGCTGCCCTATCTCCCCGCCCCCAGCCAGGGGGCAGGCTCTGGGCACTGCAGTCTCCAGGCATCCCCAGCCCTACAGCAGACCTGGGGGTCGCTGAGGGTATAGGGGGAGGGACCAGTTCCACCATGACCTTTGACCCCCCAGGTAAGGCCTTCCTGCGCGCCCGTCAGATGAACATCGACATTGCCACGTGGGTGCGGCTGCTGCGGCGCGTCCTGCCTGCTGCCAGCTCCACCGGCGCCTACAGCCCCTCAGCCCACGTGCCCGCCGGGCCCAGCTCCGAGGCCCGCCACAGCCTGACCGGGTGAGTGCCCGGGGGGGCTGGAGCTCACCACGCCTGGCCTGGGGATGGGGGGTGGGGCAGGGTCCCCAGGGGCAAGCCCCACACCCTGGCGGGATGGCCATGCCATCCCCTTGATGGGCATGGGGTGGTGGGGCAGGGGCCCAGATGCCCCCAGAGACGAGGGGCTTCCTCACCCTGCCCAGCTGTGGAGGGGGGCAGGGAGCGGATCACGAGGAGCAGCCGCCCCCTCTCGTCCGATCCCCCCAGCTTCCCAGGCTCCTGCTGCTTTGGGATTTGGGGGGGGAGGTTATGGGCGATTCCCATGGGCCTCCCTCTCTGAGCTCCCCTGTCCCTGCCATTCAGAGACATCTCCATCGAGAAGCTGAGCCCGGACGCAGACAAGCCCCAGCTGGAGCAACCAGGCCGGCCAGCCAACGGTGCAGAGCAACCAGGGAGGGGCGCGCTGGTAAGACTCCCCCGCCACCCCAGAGGGCAGCTGAGCCTGGGACTGGCCTGGGACTGAGCCTGGGAGCCTGAGCCTGGGCGAGGCCTTGCTGAGCCTGGGACTGGCCCCTCGATCCCTGGCGCTCCCCAGGGATGGTGGAGCCCTCTCAGCTGCCCCACCATGCCTGCTGCAGCCTGTGTGAGGGGCCAGGCGAGCCCCTCTCTGCTTGACCCCCCCACTCTGCCCCCAGAGCCCGCAAGCAGGAGATGAAGAGCTCACGCCGGGAGGAGACACCAGAAGGCCGGGGAATAGCGCCCTGCCCAGGTGAGGGGCCCCTGTCCCCATGGTTCCCCCTCCGTCCCCATTGCCCCCCCAGACCGTTCAGAGACTGCAGGGTCCTTCTCTTCTGGTCCGGACCCCCAGCTGCTGCCGCCCATGCACCTTGCTGGAGGGGGGTGGGGAACCTCGTCCCCCAGCCCTGCTCCAGCCTCCCAGCCACACAAGTGACAGGCTGGCACCTGCCACATCTCCTGCCCCTCTGTCATGGGCCCCTCCCCCACTCGCTGGCCCTGCCCCTCTGTCACGGGCCCCTCCCCCACCCGCTGGCCCTGCCCCTCTGTCACGGGCCCCTCCCCCACCCGCCGGCCCTGCCCCTCTGTCACGGGCCCCTCCCCCACCTGCTGGCCCTGCCCCTGCCCCTCTGTCACGGGCCCCTCCCCCACTCACTGGCCCTGCCCCTCTGTCACGGGCTCCTCCCCCACCTGCCGGCCCTGCCCCTCTGTCACGGGCCCCTCCCCCACTCACTGGCCCTGCCCCTCTGTCACGGGCCCCTCCCCCACTCACTGGCCCTGCCCCTCTGTCATGGGCCCCGCCCCTACCCGCCGGCCCTGCCCCTCTGTCATGGGCCCCGCCCCCACCTGTCAGCCCTGCCCCTCTGTCACAAGCTCCACTCCTACCTGTTAATCTTGGGGGGGGGGGTGCCCAGTAGCCCTATCAAGGGTCACATGGGTGCTCAGGGCCATAGAGGGGAGAGGCACCTCTGCCTCCCCCCCCCCCCATCGAGGATCTGCTGCAGAGACGTAGGGCTTGGAGGAGATCTGACTCCCCACTGCAGCCCCGGGGCAGCCTGTACCCCTAATCCCACATCCCTGGCACCACCCCACACACCCGAACCCTCTGCCCAGCCCGGAGCCGCTGTTCCTGCTCATTTCCCCGTGAATGTGCAGGGAAGTGCCTCCAAGGCGCGCCAGGCAGGTCATTGCGCACACAGCACGAGGGGAAATGGGCGGGAACAGCGGTGCTGCCCCACTTCCTGCCCCAGCCCCCCCCTCTTTCTCCCCCACGCTTCTCCTGCCACCTGCTGGTCCCCTTCCTCCCCACAGGCCCTGCCCTTGGCCCAGAGCCTCACCCCACCCCAAGAGGCCCCCCTGCCTCCCTCAACCCCCACCAGGGACTCTCCCTGCCCAGAGCCGGCTGGCATAGGGGGTCCGTTGGGGGGCAGGGGTGAAGCAGGAAGCCCCCCTCCCTCCCAGGGCTCTCCTCTCCAGAGGGGTGTGGATGGGGAGCCCCCCAGCGGGGCTGGGGAGGTGTTAGGGGACTCCCTGCCCCACGCCAGGTGCCAGCTGCTGCAGCGCCCACTGCTCACCCCGCTCTGCCCCCAGGGCGACGCCGCTGACGCTGGATGACTTCAAGTTCGTGGCCGTGCTGGGACGTGGGCACTTTGGCAAAGTGAGTGTCAGCCCCAGCCCCGCGCGCACCGCCGCCCCGCCCTCCCCCACAGCCCAGCAGCCGCTCGCAGCTCTCCTGGCCACCCTGGGGGCTCCCCACTGCTCTGCCCCCTTCCCAGGGAGACGACACGGAAAAGTGATTTGAGCTAGTCCGGACACCCAGCGCCTGCTCTCACCACTAGACCCCACTCCCCGCCCAGGGGCCTGGCCGCTGGGTGCCCTAACACTGGCCGTGTGGCTGCAGGTGCTGCTCTCCGAGTACAGCCGCACGGGGGAGCTCTACGCTATCAAAGCCTTGAAGAAGGGTGACATCGTGGCGCGGGACGAGGTGGAGAGGTGAGTGCCCTGCGCCTCCCCCCAGCGCCACGGAGATCCGGGCTGCCCCGTCCCAAGACTTTGCTGGGGCAGCCATCTCCCTGCCCGGCACGGCACCAAGGCCACCCCTCTGCTGCTGAGCCCCCACGGGGAGCATGGCAGCTCGGCTGGGCTCCCATCCGGTTTGTCTGGGCCTCTGTGCACATGGGGTGTGCCCGGGGTCTGCAGGGGTCCAGCGGGGTTATGGCTCGGGGCATGCAGGGGCGACTGGCCACTGACCCCTCCCTCGGCCCCTCCCCGCAGCCTGATGTGCGAGAAGCGGATCTTTGAGACGGTGAACAGCTCCCGGCACCCGTTCCTGGTGAACCTCTTCGCCTGCTTCCAGACGCCCGAGCACGTCTGCTTCGTCATGGAGTACACGGCCGGCGGAGACCTCATGATGCACATCCACACCGACGTCTTCACCGAGCCCCGGGCCACGTGAGTGCAGGGCGGCCAGGCGCCAGCCCACGGGGCCTCCCCGGGAACCTCAGTCTGGCAGGGAGCACAGCCCCATGCCCTGACCACTAGACACCGCTCCCCTCCCAGAGCCGGGCCTGGAACTCAGCCCACCGCTCTGACCACTAGACACCGCTCCCTTACCAGAGCCAGGCCTAGAACCCAGCCCCCTGCCCTGACCACTAGACACCGCTCCCTTACCAGAGCCAGGCCTAGAACCCAGCCCCCTGCTCTGACCACTAGACACCGCTCCCTTACCAGAGCCAGGCCTAGAACCCAGCCCCCTGCTCTGACCACTAGACACCGCTCCCCTCCCAGAACCAGGCCTAGAGCCCAGCCCCCTGCTCTGACCACTGGACACCGCTCCCCTCCCAGAGCCAGGCCTAGAGCCCAGCCCCCCTGCTCTGACCACTGGACACCGCTCCCCTACCAGAGCTCCCCCTAGAACCCAGGCATCCTGGTTCCCAGCCCCATCTAGCTCCTCAGGGGGCTTGTTTGCTGTGTATGGTGGAGCCTGCAGGGAGCACTGACCCCACCCCATCGTCCTCTGCAGGTTCTATGCTGCCTGTGTCGTCCTCGGATTGCAGTTTCTGCATGATCACAAAATAGTGTACAGGTAAGAGACTGTCAAGTGGCATGGGGGACATTCCCTTGCCCAGGATGGGGCTCCTCACTCTGCACCCCGTTGAATAGGTAGGGAAACTGAGGCGCAGAGCCAGGCAGGGACTTTGTGGATAAGACATATGGCTGGGGATGGAAACCAGGGGTCCTGCCTCCCTGCTCCAGTCCAGTCAACCCCACATCCCGGGGTTAGAACCCAGGAGTCCGGGCTCCCGGCACAGACTGACCCTCTCACCCTCTTCCTGCAGAGACCTAAAGCTGGACAATTTGTTACTGGACACGGAGGGCTTTGTGAAGATTGCAGACTTCGGCCTGTGCAAGGAAGGTGGGTGCTGGGCATTGGCCGGGGCTGGAGAACCAGCAACAGTTCTGTGTGACGGCTGCCGGGGCCCAGGCCTGTGAGCCCCGCTCTGCCTAGCACTGCAATGCAGCCACCTCTGGGGCGGAACGCTGTAGCTGTGGGTATGAAGGTGGCTCTCCCAGGCACTGCTGTGGGGGGATGGGACCGCTTCCCAGGCAGCACTTTGGGGCAGGAAGTGAAGGAGAGGCGCATGGAATTGCCTGTCTGGGGTGCCAACACACACCTTTCGGGGTGGGAGGAGCTCAGGGGGTTGTTAATCGCTACTCCATGAGTGACATTCCACCCAGAAGATGACAAACCCTGCAGCACGGCGCCCCCTGCTGGGCCCCTGCCCCCCCCCCGGAGCACAGCACCCCCTGCTGAGCCCCCTGCAGCACGGCGCCCCCTGCTGGGCCCCTGCCCCCCCGGAGCACAGCACCCCCTGCTGAGCCCCCTGCAGCACGGCGCCCCCTGCTGGGCCCCTGCCCCCCCGGAGCACAGCACCCCCTGCTGAGCCCCCTGCAGCACGGCGTCCCCTGCTGGGCCCCTGCCCCCCCCCCCCCCGGAGCACAGCACCCCCTGCTGAGCCCCCTGCAGCACGGCGCCCCCTGCTGGGCCCCTGCCCCCCCGGAGCACAGCACCCCCTGCTGAGCCCCCTGCAGCACGGCGCCCCCTGCTGGGCCCCTGCCCCCCCCCCCGGAGCACAGCACCCCCTGCTGAGTCCCCTGCAGCACGGCGCCCCCTGCTGAGTCCCTGCCCCCTCTGGAGAACAGCGCCCCCTGCTGAGCCCCCTGCAGCACGGCGCCCCCTGCTGAGTCCCTGCCCCCTCTGGAGAACAGCGCCCCCTGCTGAGCCCCTGCCCCCTCTGGAGAACAGCGCCCCCTGCTGAGCCCCCTGCAGCACGGCACCCCCTGCTGAGCCCCTGCCCCCCCGGAGCACAGCACCCCCTGCTGAGCCCCCTGCAGCACGGCGCCCCCTGCTGAGTCCCTGCCCCCCCCGGAGCACAGCGCCCCCTGCTGAGCCCCCTGCAGCACGGCGCCCCCTGCTGAGCCCCTGCCCCCCCCGGAGCACAGCGCCCCCTGCTGAGCCCCCTGCAGCACGGCGCCCCCTGCTGAGCCCCTGCCCCCCCCGGAGCACAGCACCCCCTGCTGAGCCCCCTGCAGCACGGCGCCCCCTGCTGAGCCCCCTGCAGCACGGCGCCCCCTGCTGAGCCCCTGCCCCCCCGGAGCACAGCACCCCCTGCTGAGTCCCTGCCCCCCCGGAGCACAGCGCCCCCTGCTGAGCCCCTGCCCCCCCCCGGAGCACAGCACCCCCTGCTGAGCCCCTGCCCCCTCTGGAGAACAGCGCCCCCTGCAGAGCCCCCACCCCACTCCCTGGGAGCATTCTCCTTCATGCACTGACCCTGCTTAGCTGGGGGTAGTTGAAGGGAGCAGGGCAGCTAGTGCAGGAGCCCATGGGGGGCATTGGTCTGTGAGGCACAGTGGGAGCAGGAGGCTTGGTGGCCCTGGCATAGCCCCAACCCTGCAGGGGAAGAGGAGGGGCCGTTTGCTCACAGCCTGGGGCAGAGCCCAGCTTTAACCCTTTCCTCTCCTGGCTCAGGGATGGGCTACGGCGACCGCACCAGCACGTTCTGTGGGACCCCGGAGTTCTTGGCGCCCGAGGTGCTGACTGACACGTCCTACACCCGGGCCGTCGACTGGTGGGGGCTGGGCGTCCTGATCTATGAGATGCTGGTGGGGGAGGTGAGTTGCAGGGAAGTGTCTCCTCCCGCCCCTTCCCATGGGCACGCGGCCGGGGGGGGAGGGGTTCAGAGTGGGGGCTAGTTCGGAGCAGAGCTCCCGACAGGGTGGGGGAAGGGTGTGAGTGGGCAGGGGTGGCTTGGGCGGGGGCCGGGCACAGGGTAGGGAATGTCGGGTGGGAGGGAGCTGAGGGGTGCTTGGCTCAGGGTGCGGGCTGGGCCAAGGCTGAGGTGTGTGGGGTTGGCCCCAGGGATGGGGGGGGCAGAGTTGTGCTGACCTCCCCTCTCCCCAGTCCCCGTTCCCGGGCGACGACGAGGAGGAGGTCTTTGACAGCATCGTGAACGACGAGGTGCGGTACCCGCGCTTCCTGTCCACCGAGGCCATCGGCGTCATGCGCCGGGTGAGTGAGCAGAGCCCAAAGTGCAGCGCCCCAAGGGCTGGTGGCCCCACAGTTGGGGGGGACCAGATGTCAGGAAATGGGCACCAAGAAGCGGGGACTGGATGGTGGGGGGACGGGCACTGCGGGGCGTGGGGGGACCAGACACCAGGGGGACAGGCACCGGGGAGAGTGGGGAGGCCTGCCCCCAGCTCAGAGCATTTCCTGTCCCTCCAGCATCGGGTTCATCCAGCCAAGCTACCCCCAGGGCTCGGCTGTGGGTGGGGAGCAGGAAGGGCGGCTCAGTGAAGCGTCTGTGTCCCCTGCCAGGGGTGGGGGGCAGGGAGGGGCCCAGGGGGTGCAGAGTGGGCGGGGCAGAGTGCTGGAGAGTGACCATGTCTCTGGCCAGCTCCTGCGCAGGAACCCGGAGCGGCGCCTGGGCTCCGGCGAGCGGGACGCTGAGGACGTCAAGAAGCAGCCGTTCTTCAGGGTCAGTGTCTCCTCCCCCGTTAGCCCCCCCTTCTTCCCCCGGCACCCTGCCCTGTGGCCACCCCCCACCAGGGCCCTCCCCCTGCTTGGCTCCAGCGCGGAATGACTCTGGTTGTTGCCCCAGCTGGAGGTGACTCCTCCCAGACCAAAAGTCGTTCCGGGGGTTGGGGTTCAGGAGGGGGCTCAGGGCTGAGGGGGGTCAGAGTGTGGGGTGAGGGCTCTGGGGCGGGGCTGGGGATGAGGGCTTCAGGGTGCAGGCTGTACTGGGAGGTGAAGACCCCTCAGCCCTCTCTCCCTGCAGCAGCTCGGGGCCAGGGGAGCGGCTGGTGCACAGCCGGGGAGGGACACCTGTCTCCCAGTCGGGGCAGGTCTGGGCTAGGCTGGGCGGGGGCCAGGGAAGGGGCATTGGTCCCCCGGCTGCCGCAGCTCTGGGGCTTGGGAGTCTGCGTGAGGCTTAGTAGGCAGCTGTGCAGTTTAGAGGGAACCTAGCCCCCCATCTCCCTCCAGAACACCCCCCTCCCCGGCCTCCGTTACAGCCTGGCTCCTGCTGACACACCCTTGCCCCTCAGCCCGCAGGGGGCAATTACCCCCCCCTTTTCCAGGGAGAAGTGCAGCCCCCTTGGTCTAAGTCAGGGCTACTCCACTTTAGAAGCCCTGGGGACCACGATGATACTGCAGCTCAGGTGTGGTTGCATATACATGCAAATATATATGCAAATATATGCAAATAGCTTCTTCCACACAATGCCCTGGCGCTCCCGGTATCTCCTCCATGGGAGCTGGAAACGCCGCTACCCTGTTCCAGCCAGCCCGTCCGCTGGCGTCGTTCAGTGCTCACCCGGCCTGTGCAGCGTGTTCCCAGTGGAGGCCGTGTTCAAAGGATCCCACCCGCGGGCCTCGCGTCGAGCCCCGCGTAAACCCGAACTGCGCCAAGTAGCCCTGGGCTAAGTAGACCATGTTGGCCAACAGCGCCCCCTGGTGCTACATGGGGGCATTGCAGCCAGCCCTGCCTGCCAAGTGCGGTAGGTGGGCGTTGCGGTCAGCCCTGCCTACCAAGGGAGCACACCCCTGCTAAGCCTCCCACCCTGCAGCTGCCTTCTGCTGCCCGAGCCCGGCGTAGCCTGGTTGGGGCTTCCCAAGGGCAGGGATACCTCCCCGACTGGCTGTAGCCACTTCCCTTCGCTCACGGCTGCCCTCCCCCTGCAGAACATTGACTGGGTGGCCCTGATGGACCGGCGGCTCCCTCCCCCGTTCGTCCCCGTCATCAAGGGGCGCGAGGACATCAGCAACTTTGATGAGGAGTTCACGGCTGAGGCGCCCGCGCTGACACCGCCCCGCGAGCCGCGATCCCTCACCGCCATCGAGCAAGAGGCCTTCCGCCACTTCGACTACCTCGCGGACACCTGCTAGCCCTGGGGGCGCTCTCCACGCCCCCCCCCGGGAGAGCTGGGCCGTGGGAATGGATGGAGGGCTTCCCACCGGCACCTCCCGGGGCTCTGAAAGACTCTGCAGGCGGGAGCCGGCTGCGACCTCTGTGACGGGCTCATCCGGGGGGAGCCGGCCCCCGTCCATGCCAGGGACTGGCTGAGGGGGCCAGTTTGGTCCCAGGGCAGCAGAAGCAAGGCAGAGAAATGGGACACTTGGAATCCTGCCAGGGACTGCGGCCCCCCATTGCCCCATCTGCCTGTGGCTTTCTCTTGGACCGCTGTAGTTCTGCCAGCAAGCAGAGGGGGTGAGCTCAGCGCTGGTCCTGCACAGGGTTCTGCTCCCGCCGGCCCTGCTCCCAGAGGCAGGGGTGTAGACAAGGGCGGGGTCCATGTTCCCCACCCCAGCTGGCCTCTCACCGGGCTATAGTCAGCTCGAGGGGCAGGGGGAGCTGCAGGATCCTCTGGGGGCAAGTAGGGGCCCCCATGAAGGAAGAGGCCGGCACTCAATGCTGGGTCCTGGGGGTGCTCCATGGCCAGGTTCCGCGCTGCAGGACTCTCCCCACACACAAACACGGGCAGCGGGCCACTCCTGGCCCCTCACTGCAGCCACCCGGGGCCTGGCGAGGGGCAGCCCAGCCCTTTGCCTGAGGACTCTGCCTTATGGACAGGCCATTTGCAGGAACTGGAGCCTGGTGACGCAGGAGGGGGTGGGCAGCTGCCGCTGAGGCAGGGCCTGGAGGCTGTTTATACAGGGACCCCTTGCCTGGCCCTGGAATGTCTCTGGCTCTGGGGTGGGCTCCATCAGTTGCTCAATGGCCACCAGCAACAGGACGTAACCATGTTAGGCCTGGCTGGGGTTGGGAAGGGATGGTTGTATAGGGACTCTGGGCAGGCTGCAGGGGGACTCCAGCCTGGCCATGGGCTGGGCCATGTTTCTAAGCACACGGTGGCCAAAGGCCTGCGGGAGATGGTCTGGGTCCCACGGCCCTGCTCTCATGCTGCTCCTACACCAGGTGCCCCATACGTTGCCTTGAAAGGGTGAGCGTGCCCCACTCCCTGTCCCACAGCGCCCCCTACGGCCACGCTGGGGCAGTCGGCTCTGCACTGTGAAGGGAGAGTGCCCCCTGCTGGGCTCCCTGCTTGCTCCCAGGAGCACAGCTCCCCTAATGCTGTACCGGGGCCCTGCCCCCTACTAAGCCCTGGCCCTCTGCCTTGTCTCTCTGACTGCACTCAGCATGTACGGTCCTAGCTCTCCCCCAGACATGAGGGTTTCAGAGGCTGGAGCCACATCACCCCTGATCAAAGGGAGCGGGGGGCTCCCTGGCGGGATGGGTCAGAGGTGGGAGCTGCTGGGCTAAGGGGAAGAGGATGGAGCCCTGGATGCTCTCACCCCCAGGCATCCACTGTCTCTTCCCACTCGCTCGGTGCTGCCAGCTGATGCTGCCTGTCCTGCAGCATCTCCCCATGGGGGCCTCAAGCATCTGCCTGCTGCCCCTCACCGCGGCGCCAGGGCTGCTGAGAAGCGCTGCCACAACAGGCTGTTCTCACCCTTGTTAGCAGGAGTCGAGCCCTTGTGAATGGGGAGGGAGGTGTCTAGGGATGGGGACGGGAAGAAGCACTCCTGGGTTCTCCCCTGGCCCTCCCCGGGGAATGGTCGCCAGTGGTTAGAGCAGGAAGGGCCAGGAGTCAGAGCCCTGGGGTTCTGTCCCTGGCTTTGCCACTGACTGGCTGTGCACACCTAAGTCACTTTTCTATGTGCCTCAGTTTCCCCCTCTCTGTAACATTCCCCTCCCCTGCTTGTCAGCCTTGGGGGTGGGGTACTCTGGCTCCAGACAAAGGCTCAAGGTTACAGTTCCCCTGCCAGAGCCCCCTACCTTTTAACTACCTCTGTCCCAGCTCTCCGGGAGTAGGGGGCGCAGGGAGACCCCCGAGCTGTGTTCTGTGGGGCAAGAGGAACCCAATCAGCCGCCTTTGTGGTATGAGATGTGAGTTGTAAATTATAGATGCAAATGTCGCGGCCCAGCTGTCAAAGGTGTTTCATTGCGGGAGACTAGAAGAGCCAGCGCGGCGCCCTGGAAATCCTGCCAGAGCAGCACCTACCCTGGGGCACACAGGACTCGGGTTCCATGCCCAGCTCTGCGAGGAGAGTGGCAACTAGTGGTTAGAGCAGGGGGGAGCCACAAGGAGCCAGGATTCCTGGGTTCAGTTCCCTCCATTGTCCCTGACCTTGAAGAACAAGCCTCCGCCTGCCTCGGTTTCCCCACTTTGTGAGACTGATGCTTCTCATGGTAGTGCTGAGATGCTGCCAGAGGGGACAGGCTGGAGGGACTGGGACTGCGGGGTGGCACTCCACCGGCCACAGCCGGCCTAGGAGCCAAACAGGTCCCTGGCCCCTGAGTTAAGTGGACAAGAGAATCCTATGGCAAGGGCGGGTAACTCTAGTGCCTCCTGTGGAACGGGTGTGCAGAAGTGGGACAGGGGTTTCTTCAGCACTCCAGGGCCCTGGGCATGGCAGTTTGGGACAGGAAGTGGGGGAGATGCCCAAGTCCTGCTGCTCCTACATGGGGACCGGGGCGGGGGAGGGGATTCTGCCAGGGAGAACTGTCTGGGAAGGAGCCTGGGATCTTTATTCAGCCTGGCCAGGGCTAGAGTCTGTTCTGAGCCTCGGATCTGGCTGCACAGCTCCCCCTAATGTTGCACTGAAACATTGGGGCAGCACTGCCAGGGGAGAGCGCCCCCTGCTGAGCCCCCACCCTGCTTCCTGGCGCTTCAATGGGGGTGGCGGGCTCATGCAGACTTAGAGGAGCCCTGCCTGTCCTGAGCCACCTGACCAGTTCCCTGCTGACACGCGCCAGCAAATGCGTCGGCAGCCTCCTGCGTGGCCTCTTGGCCCTGGCCGATCCCAGCCAGGACCCTACACCCAGCACCTGGGACATCGGTGCAACTCCACTGCACTTAAACATCTGATCCCAGAAGAGCAATTCTCCCCTGGCTAGGGCTAACCCCAGGGACTTCTTTTATTCTGCTCTCTGGTTCAGAGCCTGTTGGGATCCCGTTTGATTATTTAATTATTTGCTAGGTGTATTACGGTAATGCCTAGGCACCCCAGTTAGGGGGCCCTAACCAGGACCCCATTGTGCGCGGTGCTGTTCATTCTTTATTAGGGTATTACGGTAGTGCCTGGCCCAGGAGCATGTTGTGCTAGGCACTGTACAGTCAGGCTAGGAGGACAGGCCCTGCCCAAGGAGCGGAGACAGGCGAGGAGCCATGCACACAGACAGGTGGGGAAGTACAAGGCGCCAAAGGGAGGATAACGGGCAGCACCCGCTGTTTCCAGCCAGCCACCAGGGCTATCAAGAGCCCTTTCAGTTTTTTTCATGATTCTCAAGGCTGGGCTACCAGCACCATCTGCCTGGCAGGGTAACTTACGAAGGCTTCTGTAGTTAGTCCTGTGTGGCTGGGCTCATTTCTGCCTTAAGGGCTGCTCCCTGCATCGGCCCACCCTCCCCAAATGCTGGATGCACCTAGAGTTAAACCTCGGAGAACCAGGAACTAAGGAGTGAAGCTGCCTAGCCAATGGCAGAGGATTTTCCAAAGCATATAATATAACTAGTCCAGCTTTGAGCCATTTTTCACGGGCCCAGCAAAAGGCAACTCCCTGGCCCTAGAACCTCTCTGCCCCCTGCACAGAAGTCCCGGTGTCGCCCTATGTCACCCAAATGCTTGGAAGATTGTTTCCCACCAGGGCTAAATGATGCTTCTCCCCAGACGTGTCATTTTAGCCTAAACTCTTCCACTTTAGCCAAGTTTTAAGCAGTTGAAAATGGGGAAACATTGGGCACAAATGCTGCTACCGGCTGCCCTTCCAGAGCTGTTCCAAACCGTGGAGCAGCTGAGTCCACGCAGGGCTCCAATTCCCCAGAAAAATCAACAGCAAAACTCTCCCTGGTGTCAGCAGGATCAAACCGATGGAGCAAGAGAGCAAGAGAGGCTGAGGCTGGGGTGGCCTTTTAAGGAAGGTGGGTTTAGTCCACCCACCCCCACCTGTAGCTAATTAGCCCCCCCCCCCAGGTGCTGGGTTTGAGAGTTGGGCATCACAAAGCTAAGGTAAGAGGCCACCAGACCAGCTGCCCAGTGAGTCCCAGCAGACCCGCAGGGGGCAGGTAGGGCCAATGGATCCTGGGGCAGGGGCAAGGTGTTTTGATGTGTCCTGCCCTGAGGCTGAAGAAAGGGGCACAAATCTGCTACTGCTGGGCTGGGTTTACAGGAGCCCCAGGCCTGCCAGGAGGCCCCTCTCAGCGCTGGGTCGGCCCGGTTCTGCTTCGCTCTCCGGCCTCAGCCAGGCGGGGGGGGGGGGTGTTATGGGCTGCAGCAGGAGGCCGGCACGGACCCTGCTGGCGCCCGCCCCGTGAAACACGCTGCGCCTGCGGGGAAAGTCTTTCCTGCGGGTGCAAATCGCGGGGCTCCCGCAGCTGGGGATTGAAGGGGCAGGCGCTGGGGCGGGGGGACTCGGGGCTGAAACGCGCTGAAGTTTCTACCAGGCGGAGGGGCCGCGGCTGATTTTGAGCCGCGCTGCAGAGTCGGACCCAGAGCAACAACCGGTTCGGCTCCTGCGCCCCCCGCGTCTGGTCCCTGGGGGGGTCCCGGACCCGCGGGGGGGGGCACTGGGGTTGTGCCCCCCCCCAGCAGCCGTTCGCTTCCATGCACAGGGGGTGCAATCCAGGCCCCTCGGTGCGTGGGGGGGGCCGCGTGGGGAGGGGGGGCCTGGCCCCCTAGCAGTGAGTTCCGCTGCTGCAGACCGCACCCCGCTTGATTGGCTCCTCTCGGCCCCGCCCTCTGAGCGCCAAGGCTCCGCCCTCTTGCTCGGGGCGCCCGGGCCCCGCCCCTCCCGAGAAGGCGGCGGTTGGAAGGGGCCGGCGCGCGAGGGGCAGTCGGGGGAGGAGGTGAAAGGGAGGGGAACAAACCGTCATCGCTCCGCCCCCTCCCCGTGGGGTCGTAGCCCCGCCCCCGTGCCCTTCCCCCACGCCGGTAGCCCCGCCCACCCATCTCCTCATTATACCAATGGGGAAACTGAGGCACGGAGGGTAACACTGTCACAAGCAGCCACAAGCCTGGGGGCCTTGGCGGGAGATGCCCCCTCTCCCTGCCCCTGTCCCTTGTCACTGGGGCTGCCCCACACTGCCCCCTGCAGGCAGTGGGCTAGATGGGCCCTCAGGGCATCCTCCCACGGCCCCTCCAGCCGGGGGCTTGTGCTGAGCCAGGCCCCTTGCGAGTGGTGAACTGGCGCGGGGGGGATTGGGGTGATCCAGAGACTGCCAAAGTGGGGGCAGGCGAGGGCCTGTCCCCCGTTCCCCACCCAAGGCAGGGCCGGATCCCTCTTCCTCGGGGATTCTCTGCAGCCTCGGGGGAATCCGGACTGAGGGCACCTCTATTTGGAGTGGGAGTGTTGGGATGGGGGACTAATCCGGTTTGAATTTGCCCTGTTAGCTAATTCAGATTAGTTTTCCCCGTGTGGCCGCTGCCGCCTCCTCCCCTCATCTCCACCCTCCAGAGCCGGATGCTGTCCCCTACCCCTGGGAGATGCACAGGGGGCTGGCAATGGCAGGCTGGGGGGCAGTGACCCACTCTTCCAGCTGATCCCTGGTAACACCTCCGTCAGGCAATGGCTGCTCCCCTGTGTGAGAGACCCCATGGCCCAGACACAGCACTCCCTCTCCTTGCAGAGCCACCGAGACGGGGCCCAGGATGGCAGGCCAGCAGGGACATGGTGCCACTTTCTGCCCAGAGGGCTCTGCCAAGGCCCAGTGCTTCAGTCCTGGCAGTGCCGTGAGCCTGGGTCCCTGCAGCCCGGAGCGTGGCCTGTTCTCTTCGCCCGTGCCCGAAGCCCGCTGGCTGAGCTGCCCAGCGCCGCAGGCCGAGTCCCCGACCCACGAGAACCTCACGCTCGAGGAGCTGCTCACGCCCGTCACGGAGAAGCTCAAGTACCTGCTCAAGAAGGCAGAGGATTTCCAGACGTACCTGCTCTACAGGTGGGAGGGGAAGCCTGGCACAGGGGGCAGTGGTGGGAGGCAGGAGGAAGAGAAGAGGCTGGCATGGCGAGGGGATGTGGGGGGCGCCTGGCAGCATGGTGGAGGGCAGCGGGCCCATTCACTCCAACCAGCTCCCGAGCACCTCTGTGCTTGAGCGGGATGGAGCCACTGTCACTGGGAATGCAGGGGAGCAAGAACCCAGGCTGGGTCTGAGCCTGACATTGCTGGGCAGGAATAACACCCCCGGTAAAGTGGACACCCCCGCGCTGGGCAGTGCCATGCTGGGATGCCAGCCTGGGGCCAGGGGCTCATCTGGGCTTTATCCCCCATGGAGCCCCACCTGGTGTCTGCCCTCCAGGGACAAGGGGGCAAGTGCTCGCTTCTGATCTGACCCAGCTGGGTGTGGAGGTTCCAGCTGCTACTTTTGCCCTCTGGAAGAGGCCAGTGTGGACCAGCCAGGAGCTGTCGGTTCCCCAACTCCTGGTAGGGGGATTGCAGGCGCCCTGAGCCCCAGTGCAGAGGGAGGGTGGTGTCGGGGCTATCGGGTAGGTGTGGTACCCCTGGAGACGCGGGTCCCTGCAGGGAGCAGGTTGTGGCTCGGGAGGGGGTATTCTCCTCCCTGCTGACTCCGGTGCCCAGCCTGGCCCTGCTGGGGCCCCAGGCTGCTAGCTGGGTGCGCTCCTCTTGCAGCCGGGGCAATGTGCCACCTCTCGTGACTGGGTGGCTGCCGCCTTTCCAGCAGAGACAGAATGCAGAAGGAGCAGTTTGCTAAGGCCGTGCCCACCTTCCTGCAGATGTGCCAGCCCTACTTCGAATACCTGGAGTCCACTGCCCGCAGCTACAACTCTGGCCTGGGTGCCCTGCAGGCGTCCGTGCGCAAGAGGGTGAGCGGGCAGGGGGAGTCACAGACTCCTGCATGGGAGCTGGGGGCAGTGGGGTGCATCTGTCCCACATGAGGGGCAAAAGGCCCCCTACCCTCTCTACTCCCCTGTTAAAGGTGTGGGATGGAGTAGAGGGGGTTGGGAGATGGCCAGGATTCCTGGGATCTATTCTAGCTCTGGGAGGGGAAGGGAGTCTAGTAGTTAGAGCAGGGGGGTCAGGTGTCAGCCAAGATAGCTCTGAGCTGGGATCCAGGACAACTGACACTACCTTGCATGTGACAGGCTACAGGAGCAGAATGGAAAGCTGAGGATGATATGCTGGGCTAGGGACCGTGGGGTGGGGTGGGGTGGGTTGGGCCTAAGGGCATGCCTGGGGAGGGATGGGCAGGGCTCAGCTGGGCTATCATCTGCATCACTGTGGGGCCCCCCCAGGTCCTGCCTTCAGCGTAGTGCCGTGCCCAGCCCCGGGGGCTCCTGGTCTCTCTCCCCTGCAGCTGCTGGAGATCTCGGAACAGCTGGCGTTGCGGCTGGAGCAGCTGGTGCTGATGTACGCCTCCTTCAGCTTCGTCTCCCTGGAGGACACCGACCCCTTCAAGTACGGGAGGGTGGGGGCTTGGCAGGGAGAGCCTCCCTCTGCAGTCAGCACAGGCTCCTGGACAGCACTAGGGGGGCGCTGTGCTGCAGGGAGCAGGGCAGGGGACATGTCGGGCGCTCTTTCCTGATCCCCATACTCCTGTGTGGTGCTAGGGGGTGCTGTGCTGCAGGGAGTGGAGTGGGTGCTCAATAGGGGGCGCTCTGCCTTTGCAGTCAGACCCAATGCCCCTGTGCAGCACTAGGGGGCGCTAGGCTGCAGGGTAGCAGAGGAGGCCGGCCCATCCATGGCTCCCCCTGGTGGCGATGGGGCTTTTACCCCATCTGTTTGGGTTTTCTCCTCTCCCCCAGCGTCTCGTGTTTCTTCTGCGGCCGTTTCTGGCTGAGCGAGTGGCGCCAGCTCTCCGTCTTCCGCTTCTGCATCTCCGCGCCCTACACGGCCGCCCGCCTGCCCCGCAACCTCTACAAGAAGATGCGCTGGAACCTGGACGTCCTGGAGGAGGGGGCGAGCGCTGGGGGACGGCGCCGGGCGCACCGCACTGAGTAGTGAGCTGCTGGGCACTGGGGGGGGGAGGGCGGCCGGACCTGGGACCAAGGGAGATTTGATGTTGAACTGCAGCTACTCAGCCGAGCCCCAGGTTGGGGGTAGCCCCACTCACGTCCTTCCTGGCCTGGTTGGCAGGGACCTAGGGGTGTCTGTGGTGGAAGGGAGCAGGGAGCTCAGATACAGATGGGGGAAGGGTTCCCTTTTCGGTACCTGTCGAACTCCCCCCTGGACTGGCCCCCTTCCCTCTACCGGGCACCTCCTCCTCCCAACTCCAATTTAGCCCCCCTCCCTGCAGGCTCCTCCCCTGCCCCAGATCGTCTCCCAGAGCCTTTGTCCCCCTCAGATCTCCCCTGAGCCTTGCCCCCCCCCCCCATTTCATTGCAGCTACTTCCTGTGCTTCCGAGACACGGGCAGGGAAAACACCCTCAAGATGCAGAAGCTGTGGTCCATCGGGCGCTGGGTGCCCCTGGACCCCGACGCAGAGCGCTCCTCCGACGTCCTGCAGTGGTGGGTGCCAAGGGGTTGTGGGGCAGGCAGGGCTCCCGGCTGCAGCAGTGGGGGGCGGGGCTGGCGTGAGTCCCAGTGACAGAGTCCGGCCCAGCTGACCCCGTGACCCTGTTTCCACCTGAAACCCTCCCTGCGGACGCAGTGCCCAGGCCCATCCTGCGGCAGGCCCCCCAGCGTGAGCCCTGAGAGAGCAGTGCCCCCCCCTGCCAGGGCTGGGGTCAGGGTGGGGTGTGGCAGGCAGAGCAGTGGCTGGGTGGATCAGAGCAAGGACAAGCTGGGTGCCCTGACTGGGCTTGGCGCCCCCAGTGGTGGGTGGGGCCCTGGCAAGGCCTGGCTGGCTCTGGGCACGGATGAGGGCTGGGTGGAGGCTGTAACACGCCCTTGTTTTCCCTGCAGGGTGCTGTGCCCACAGCCCACCGGTGACTTCCAGCCGCTGCTGACCATCGGCTTCGAGGAGCCCTCTCATACCTTGGCCACTGACTTGCTGGTGCAGATCCTGAGCGCCCCGGCCTGCGCACCCCTCCCCTGCCCTGATCCCAGCAAGGAGCCCTTAAACTGGGACAACCCAGAGGGGCAGGGGTAGTAACAGCCCCCGCATGGCTTCCTGGGGTGCAGGTGCTGGCTACCTGCCTCCCAATGGGCCCCTCACCCTGGAGTCAGGGCTGTCCTGCCACCCAAACAGGTATTTTAACTGGCCCCTGATTGTTTTAAACCCCTCCTCTGCCTGCAGCCCAGGAGGTTCCTTAGCCTGGGTGAGGGGAGATGGCTTGGCCCTGATCTCTCCCCCTTCCCCCCCCCCCCCCCCATGGCAGAGCTCACCCTGCTGCCTTGAGTGCTGATGCACTGGGGGCAGCTCGGCCCTAGTAGGGGGGAGGGAAAAGAGAAGAGGCTGGATCCAGCGTGGACCCCGGCTGGGAACGTGGAAGTGGGGTCCCCCAGGCTCCTCCACTATGTCGGCAGCTCCATGGGCCTGTGGTGGGTTTAATCTGCCCGGGGGTCTTCTCCTGCCCCCTCGGGTTCCTCAAACTTGCTGGTCACTGAGCTCGCCCTCCCCATCTCCACAGAGCACCCCTCCCCCAGCGAACGGGAACAGGGGGGCTCCTTTCCCCTCCCCCAATCGCTGCAGAGCCCTGTGCAGGGTCCCCCTCCCCCGGTCCCCTTCTTATTTATAACCGTGTATTTTTACAATAAAAGTTTGGTTCTTGCCCCCAGGAAGGCTGCTGGGTTGATTGGCCCATAGCTGGGGCCCAGCCTAGCCCGTGCCAGGGCAGACCAGGCCTAAGCCCCCAGGGCCTAGCTTGATCCTTAACCCGGTTACTCCGGAGTGAATCCAGGGCAGCTGCTCCAGAGTCACCCCAAGAGCCTGCTCCTCACATCCAGCCTTCAGCCCCCCGTCCGGCAGCAGGGCAGCCCCCGCTGGAGGCATGTGACACGTTTCAGGCTTTTATTTGCCAGCCAACAAACGCAGAGTTGGTGACACGGATTGTGCCGGATTGTCTGTTGCCGGGGCGGGGGGAGGGCCATGAAGTCAAACTGCTTCCTTGGGGTTTTCTCAGTACAGCAATTTTACTTCTTACCAAGCCTGGCGGAGGGTGAGCGCTGCCCGGCGGGGGTGCCCAGTGGTCCAGCTGGCCCAGTGTCCTGGCGTGGGCAGTGGCCGATAGCAGCGCTTAAGGGGGGTTCACGACACTGATTGTGGGGTGATCCTCCCCAGCTGGGGGCTCAGGTGCACCCCGACCATCCTGGCCACCCGCCATTGCTGGACGCCCGTGGGTTCCGGCCCGTGGGGCAGCCCCTGGCACCTCGTTCCCCAGGCTGTCTGAGCACGGGCGATGAACGGCTGCCTCTGCGGTGGTGGGGGGACCTGCCGCCTATGTGTGGCAGCGGGTTCAGTACTGGGTGAAGGGGTGACCGCTGATGGTGAGGAAGGACATGGGGGGCGGGGAGGGGGCACAGACCATGTGACTGTCCCCTTCCTTCTAGCCTGGGGGAGAGCTGGCCCAACCCACCTCTCCCTGCTCTAGCTCTGCCCCTGTCCTGCCTTTTCCTGCAGTGACGCCCCTCTGGGGACTAGTGGGGCCTGACACCAGCAGCAGCGCTGGGGGCCAGGGAAGCGGGAAGTCCTGCCCTTTCCCCGGGCAACATGGCCAAGAGCCAGAGATGGGAAGAGGCAGGGTGAGGGCTTGAGGGAAGGGATGGAATGGGGGCCGGGGTGGGGTGGGGCAGGAAGAGGCACAGTGAAGGCTTGGTGGGGGGGGTGGATTGGGGGAAGGTGGGGCGGGGCTGAGGGAGGGGGCTGTCCTGTACCCCACTAGGGCTGGCCCTGCCTGGGTGAATGCCAGGTGGTCCCAGTGAGGTACCAATTGGCTCTCAAATCTCCTTGTGCTGCACCCCTGCCTGGGGTTTGTGGCGCTGAGCTGGGGCGGCAAAGAATCCACGTGGCCTCCCTGCGCTGGCTGGGCCCGAAGTGACTTGGTGAGGAGATGCCGGAGCACTGAACAGCTGGTGAGTCGCTGGCAATTGGGGGCGGGGGCAGGAGGCTGGGGGCCGGGATGGAGGAGGCAGGTCGCAGGATGTTCTGTCCTCGGTGCCTGGATTTCCCACCCTGGTACCAAGCTCCAGGCAGCCCCCAGGAGGGGTGTAGGAGGAGGCGAGCCCAGGAGCACAAGGCGGGGGGATTAAGGAGCCCAGGCTGTGTCTGAGATTTAATTCTTCCCGCACGCAGTTAATAAGCCCTTCTGCAGTGGTTGAGGGGGCACCTCCAGCACCCGGGGGCAGGGGGGCAGCTGGGCTGGGCTGGGGCAAAGGTAGCACTGCCCACAGCTGTCTGGGTGCATCCTCGTTCCACTCAGGAAACGCCTCCACTGCCTGCTGGGAGGCAGGGCCCTCCAGGGAGCCCGGCCCGGAGCACGTCTCATGTGACTGGCCCAGCAAACAGACGCCTCCAGGAGCGGATCCCTCCGCCCAGCACGGGCGGAGTCCCTGCTGCAGGGCAGGATCACCCTGACTCTGCTGCAAGACGACCTGGGACGCCTGGATCCCAACCCCCCCTCCCGCTCTAACCACTAGTCCCCACTCCCCTCTCCAAGTCTGGAACAGAACCCAGGAGTCCCAACACCCAGGCCCTTGCTCTAAGGAAAGGAAACTGCTCCCCTGGTGAGTGAGAGTCACAACATCCCAGAATTAGGGGGCTGCCCTTGCCAATGCAAAGACGCGTGGAAGGGCGGCCGCGTTGCCTGGATTCTCATGGTGCCAGGAGAGCCAGGGCTGCCATGTCCCATCCAGCAGCAGGCACGGGTGGAATCATCGATTTGTAGGACAGGCAGGGGCCTGGAGAGACGTTTAGCCCAGTTCCCTGCACTCCAGGCAGGACTATGTATTATCTAGCCCAGGGCTACTCAACACATGACCCATGGGCTGCATGTGGCCCGTGGCCCATTTGTTTGTAGCCTGCGGCGCGGCTTGGGTTTACGTGGGGCTCAACACGCAGTCCCATGGGGGGGAGTCAAAACAAAAACCCGAATTGATAAAATGCACATCAGCAGAAGACTGTTATAGTGGTTAAATTCCTGGACTGTGATCGCTCATTAAAGGTGCTGTTATATGGGTGGAAATGGGGTAAATATTGCATTTTATTAATATCAGCAGAACTCACCTAAATGGGGCCTGTGTGTTGTGTAGTCTTGTCTTAATCTTTGTATTCGTGCCTGTCAGTGTGAAAGAAGCTATTTGCATAGCTTTGCATGTATATGCAACCACACGTAAGTTGTAGCCCTCGGCATGGGGCTATTATAAGGTGGATGCATAACTGGCTGGATAACCGTACTCAGAGAGTAGTTATTAATGGTTCACAATCCTGCTGGAAAGGTATAACAAGTGGGGTTCCGCAGGGGTCTGTTTTGGGACAGGCTCTGTTCAATATCTTCATCAACGATTTAGATCTTGGCGTAGAAAGTACGCTTATTAAGTTTGCAGATGATACCAAGCTGGGAGGGGTTGCGACTAATCTGGAGGACAGGATCATCATTCAAAATGATCTGGACAAATTGGAGAAATGGTCTGAGGTAAACAGGATGATGTTTAATAAAGACACATGCAAAGTGCTCCGCTTAGGAAGGAACAATCAGTTTCACACCTACAGAATGGGAAGCGACTGTCTAGGAAGGAGTACAGTAGAAAGGGATCTAGGGGTTACAGTGGACCACAAGGTGAATGAGTCAGCAGTGTGATGCTGTTGCAAAAAAAGCAAACATGATTCTGGGATGCATTAACAGGTGTGTTGTGAGCAAGGCACAAGAAGTCATTCTTCCGCTCTACTTTGTGCTAGTTATAGGCCTCAGTTGGAGTATTGTGTCCAGTTCTGGGCACCACATTTCAAGAAGGATGTGGAGAAATTGGAGACGGTCCAGAGAAGAGCCGTAAGAATGAATAAAGGTCTAGAGAACATGACCTATGAAGGAAGGCTGAAAGAATTGGGTTTGTTTAGTTTGGAAAAGAGAAGATTGAGGGGGTTTTCAGGTATCTAAAAGGGTGTCATAAGGAGGAGGGAGAAAACTTCTTCATCTTGGCCTCTGAGGATAGAACAAGAAGCAATGGGCTTAAACTGCAGCAAGGGAGGTTTAGGTTGGACATGAGGAAAAAGTTCCTGACTGTCAGAGTAGTCAAACACTGGAATAAATTGCCCAGGGAGGTTGTGGAATCTCCATCTCTGGAGATATTTAAGAGGAGGTTAGATAAATACCTAGCAGGGATGGTCTAGGTGGTACTGGGTCCTGCCACAGGGGTAGGGGACTGGACTCGATGACTCTCGAGGTCCCTTCCAGCTCTAGTATTCTACGTGCTGTGGGTATCATTGTGGCCCCCGAGGCTTTCAGAATTGAATAGCCCTGATCTAGCCCTTCCCTGACAGGTGTCCGTCCAACCTGCTCCTCACGATCTCAACGACAGAGATTCTACAACCTCCCAAGGCAATTTATTCCAGGGCTTAACTAACACTGACAGGCAGGCCAACCCAACCTGCCCTTGCTGCGATGTAAGCTCATTGCTTCTTATCCTGTCTTCAGAGGTTCAAGAGAACACTTTCTCCCTCCACCTCTGTATAAATCCATGACACATCCACATGTTGAGTCCAGTGAGCAGAGCAGGTTGTCCCATATCAGATTGGGAAAAGTACAGAAATGGGCAACAAAAATGATTGGGGGAAGGAACAGCTGCCATATTTAGGACAGAGTAATAAAACTGGGACTTTTCAGCTTAGAAAAGAGGAGACAAGGGAGATATGCCAGAGGTCTATACATTCATAACTGGTGTGGAGAAAGTGAGGAAGGAAGTATTATTTACTCCTTCCCATTACATAAAAGCTAGAGGTCGCCCAATGAAATTAATATGTAGCAAGTTTAAAACAAACAAAAGGAAACATTTTGTCACACAACACAACCTGTGGAACTCTTTGCTGTAGGATGCTGTGAAGGCTAAGACTATCACAGGGTTAAAAAAAGAATTGGATAAGTTCATGAAGGACAGGTCCATCAATGGCTATTAGCCAGGATGGGCAGGGATGATGTCCATAAGAATGGCTGTACTGGGTCAGACCAAAGGTCCATCCAGGCCAGCAGCCTGTCTGCTGACAGTGGCCAGCACCAAGTGTCCCGGAGCAGGTGGACTGAAGCGATTTGTCTCCTGTCATCCATCTCCAGCCTCTGATGAACAGAGGCCAAGGACACCATTTCTATCCCCTGGCTAATAGCCTTTTATGGACCTAACCTCCATGAATGTATCTAGCTTCTCTTTAAACTCTGTTTAAAGTCCCTAATCTCTTTGTTTGAGGATTGTCTCTGGGGCACCTGGTATTGGTCACTGTTGGGAGACAGGACACTGCATTAGATGGACATTTGGTCTGACCCCGTATGGCCATTCTTATGTTCTAACAACCTTCTATGGACTTGAAAACTGCCCCATCCTCTCTCAGACTTTTCTTCTCCAGACTAAACAAACCCATTTGTTTCCCTTCTCTCCTCACCAGCCATGTTTTCTAGACTTTGAATTATTTTTGTTGCTCTCCTCTGGACTGTCTCCAATTTGTCCACATCTTTTCTGAAACGTGGTGCCAGAACTGGACCCGCGACTCCAGTAAGAGCCTGACGTCTGGTGAGTGCTCAACGCGCAAGGAAAAGGGGCAGAGGCGCAAACAATGGTTTTATATTTGTAACCGAGGCCGCAAGCCTCCAGGCGCCCTGGCTGCAGCACTGACAAGCAGAGAGGTTCCAGGGACACGCCTGCTAATGACCCCAGAATGCTGTTCGCTGGTTTTGCAAGTGTCTCTGTTGACTTTGCATTTGTCCTTATTGAACTTCATCCTATTTACCTCTGACCGTTTCCCCAGTTTGCCCAGATCGCTCTGAATTTTAACCTTCTCTTCCAGAGCATTGGGAGACCCTGCATGTCCCATAGCCACACACGAATGCGCCCTCACCCACGCATCTACCCAAGCAATCCCACATTCACAGCCACCCAGCTGCACCCTGGGCCCCGCCCGGAGGGGTGTGACCCACACGTTCACCCGACTGCTCCCTGCACAGCTGTGGCCAGGCTGGGACCCGCTGGCTGCCCGTAACTCATCTCTGCCCAGCTCTCCTCCTAGTCACCCAGCAGGAGCCCCTGACCCTGGGTGACTCAGGTGGGCTCACCCTGCCAGAGCTCCCCCTGAAATGCAGCCCCCGTCTTGCCCCATGGCTGGCACCCAGGGCGATCAATGCCTGTGTAATGCCCACCCTGAGTGGGTCAATCTCCCCAGGGACAGGGCAGAGGGGACACGGCTTTTGCTACAAAGGGATTCAGCCATGTGGGAGCTGGGAATTGCAAGTGTCCCACATCTCCCCTCCCCATCCCCCACAGTGGGTAAGTTGCACTTGTTTTGCACAAACCCCAGCTCCTAGCCATGGGGCCCTAGGCTGCTACCCTGCACCTGTGGGCCTGATGCCTTCCCCTGGAGTGGAGAGCCCCTGAGGTCCAAATCTGGCCTCAAACAGTGTCCTGCACATCCTGCCACCCCCTCAGCCATGGCGCCTGCTCCTCACCCGCTCCGGTGCTGTCTGCTGCCCCCGGTCAATGGCTGGCAGCGCCCCCGGCACCTGGGCCTGCTCCTGGATCTCCCCAGTCTCCAACAGATGGAACTGGGGGAGAGCAGAAGGAAGCCACCCCAGAGCCTTTAAACTAGGGCCTGCCCCCAGCTCAGCTGCTCTGGCATGGAACCAGGCACCACAGGGCATGTCTACACGGGGGAGTCGTTTTGAAATACCAAGGCGGGCGTCCACACCACCAAGCCTCTTGTTTCAAAACCTCCTGGGAGTGTAGCTGTAGCCAAAGCCAGCAAAATAACACCCTTCCCCCACCCCGCCCCACCCATCCGCCTTCCCCTCCCCCACCACACCTCCTCCTGCCCCCAAACGCATCTCTCCCAACCCCCCATCTCCTCCCCACCCTCCCTTCCTCCCCTCCTGAGCATCCCCCCACAACACAGCCTCTTTCCCAAACCCACCTCCCCACTCCCCATCAACCCCCTTTCCCAAACCCCCCATCCCCTGCACCCCCCCACCAGCCGCCAACTCACCACTGCCCCCTAAACGCCCCCCAACTCTGGGATTCCCCAGGCCCAACCCCACCCCCCAACAAATCCCCTCCGACCCCCCAGCCCCACCCTCCTCCAAACCCCCCAACTCCACTTGGCCCCCCAGTGTCTTCGGTCACCCCCCCGTCTGCCCCTCCCCGCGTGTCCGCCCACGGCTGCTCCGGGCGGGGGGGGGGGGGGGGGCGCTGGGCGGGGCCGGGCTCAGCCGGGGCGGTGGCGGGTCGGGCCGGGCACAGGCAGCAGCGGCCAGGCGGACGCTACGGGCCGGGCCAGGCGGGGGCAGCGCAGCCGAGATGCCGGGCCCGGGCGGGGAGTAAGTGGGGGCGCTCGGGGGGCGGGGGCGCCACCCTCCTGGTGGGGGGGGGAGCGGCGGGGGGGGCCTCCTGCAAACCCCTCCCCCCCGCTCCAGCTGGGCAGGAGGCTCCGCCGGGGGAAGGGGCAGGAAAAGTTTGGTCCAACTTGCAGGGTGGGGGGCTGCCCCGGGAGGGGGGGGCTGCCCCGGGTGTGTTGTTGTGGGGGGGGGGGGCCGGTGCCTATAACAGGCGATGAGCCCAGGCCGCGGGATATTTATAGGGGAAGCGCTTGGCACCGGCCGGGGTGAAACACGATCCGCTCCGTCCCTCCCCCACGCAGCCACCCAGCCGGGGCTGGCACAGGGCAGCCCCTCCCCGTGACTCCGGCGGTGCGGAGGGTGTTTACAAGCGCCTTGGCGCCTCCCCCCCCAGCAGTGGGGGACACGGAGAGCTGCCGGACCTGGGTCCCGAACCCCCGGGCCAGAGCCGGCGGTGGGAGGGAGCAGGTCTCTTACTCTGCACATGCCCAGTCAGGCTCCCCCCCCCCCCCCCCCGCAGGTATCTGCCCGGACTCCCAAATCCTAGCGCCCCTCCCCAGTGTCCCCCCATAACCCCCCAGGGGCCTGGCTGAGAACAATTTTGCCTGGCTGCAGGCCCCCCCCCCACTGCCCCACCCTTTAGTGTCTGTGACCCACCTCAGGTCCAGCTACAATTGCCTTGCGGCTCCCCCTTCACAATGCAAAGTGCTCTAGGTTGCGTTGTGCCCCCCTCAAGTCAGGGCCCCGGACCCCCCCCTCAGCTCTGGGATTCCCCAGCTCAGGCAGAGCTGGGGTCTGAAGGCCCCTCTGCGGTTCTCTGCCCCACCCCCAAGGAGCCCCGGGCTGCTCTGGTGTGAAGGGCCTCGGGGGGGAGGGGGGCTGGCTCCATTCCTTTTGGGGAGACCCCCTGACCCTTCTCCCCTCCACAGCCCCAAGGGGGAGGATTACTCCACGGCCATCCTGCGGCAGAAGCATCGGCCCAACCGGCTGGTGGTGGATGAAGCAGTGAATGAGGACAACAGCATTGTCACCCTGTCGCAGGTACAGCCCCCCGGGGGGTCCCACCGCCCAGCCAGCCGCCTGGCTGAGCCCCTTCCCCTGCAGGGAGGCGAGGCAAGAGGCTCCGGTTGCCCCTGGGAGCTCCCTGCTGCACCTCGGGACGCTCACGGCAAATTCCCGCTCCCTGCTCCTAATGCACCTCCTCTCTCAACTCTTGGGCTGTGTCTAGACTGGCCAGTTTTTCCGGAAAATCAGCCACTTTTCTGGAAAAACTTGCCAGCTGTCTCCACTGGCCGCTTGAATTTCCGCAGAAGCACTGACGATCTCATGTAAGATTGTCAGTGTTTTTGTGGAAATACTATGCTGCTCCTGCTTGGGCAAAAGTCCTTTTGCGCAAAAGGGCCAGTGTAGACAGCCCAGATTTGTTTTCCGCAAAAAAGCCCCAATTGCGAAAATGGCGATCGGGGCTTTTTTGCGGAAATTGCGTCTAGATTGGCACGGACACTTTTCCGCAAAAAGTACTTTTGCGGAAAAGCGTCCGTGCCAATCTAGACGCTCTGTTCCGAAAATGCTTTAAACGGAAAACTTTTCCATTAAAAGCATTTCCGGAAAATCATGCCAGTCTAGACGTAGCCTTAGAGAATCGCCTGTTAGTAGCAGTACAGAGGCTAAGACTCATAGCTGGGCAGGCTGGGTTCCACATGTGTCCACACCCCTACACATGTTGTCTATACATGCCATCTACATACACGCACACCCACCCACTATCTACACTCACCTCCATGTGCATCAGGTACCCCCAATATACACACACATTTACCATGTGCACATGTTCATTATTCACACATTGCACGTGCATAAACCATGCACACACGCACAGCCCACACAGATACACACTCCCTGTGTACCAGCCCCATGCACCATGCCCATGCGTACTATCCCCATGCACCCACGCGCACATGCAACATGCACATGCCCGCTACAAGCACACACTCCCATAGGCACCATGCACATGTACCCTGCATGTACCCCCCGACCAGGCTTGCCTACGCACACACTGTACACAGACCCCCATGCCCTGTGGGCTATCACTGCCTGTCTCCGTCGCAGACCAAGATGGAGGAGCTGCACTTGTTCCGGGGGGACACGGTGCTGCTGAAGGGCAAGAAGCGCCGGGAGACGGTCTGCATCGTCCTCACCGATGACTCCTGCCAGAGCGAGAAGATCCGCATGAACCGAGTCACCCGCAACAACCTCCGCGTGCGCTTGGGTGACGTGGTGAGGTGAGTGCCAGGTGTACCCCTCCCCTGCAGTGCTGCAGCTAAGCAGGGGCTGGCCTGCTCAGGTGCAGATGGGAGACTGCACTAGGGAACCCCTGGGGTCCTCAGGGCTGGGTGTCACTTTCCTACCACCTGCCTTTTGTGCTGGGGTGGGCAGTACATTTTAATGGGGGGCCACGCCAAGATTTTGTCGGGGGCCACACGTCTATGGAGGAGGTACCAGGTCTGGGGCGGCAGTTGAGTGCAGAAGGGAGCTTGGGGTAGCGGACTGGGGTGCAGGAGAGGGTGTGGGGTCTGAGAGGGAGTTTAGGTGAAAGAGCGGGTTGTGATCTGGGGTGCAGGGTCTGAGAGAGGTGTAGGAGAGGATTATGCCCTGGGGGAGGGGTGTAGGAGGGGGTGCAGGGTCTGGGAGGTTGTGACCTGGAGGAGGTGGGGAGAGGGAGGACAGAGAGTTTGGGTGGTGGCCCGGGGAAGGTAGTTGGAAGGAGAGAGCGGGTGGGGTGCTAGAGGAAGGCTCTGGCCCAGAGAGCTTACCTAGGCGGCTCCCAGCTAGCAGCCCTGCAGGAATCTGCCTGTCTGCTGCAGTCCCAGCTGGGGGAAACCTTGGGCTGCTCCATGTGGCTCTGCTCCAGCAAAATGTCTTAGCTCTTATTGGCCAGAAACTGGCCAATGGGAGCTGACAGATTTGGCGGAGGGAGAGGGGGGGCAGTGAGCACAGCCTCCCCCTCCCTCCCCAATGTCCAGAGCACAGAGCAGCCAGCTGTTTAAAGCAGCATGAGTTGCTCTGTGACGAAGGCTTCCTGCAAGGTGGCTGGGGGCTGCATGCAGTGGCTTGGCGGACCAGATGTAGCCCATGGGCCGCATATTGCCCACCCCTGGCTTAGCGAGAGGAAACCATGGCTGTGTCTGCCGGGGGTCAGTCCCCCAGTCCCGGGAAACACTGTCCCCCCGTTTCACCCTATGCAGCCCCTGCTGTCCCTCTGCAGGTGAGTGAGAGGCACACGGCAGCCTCCGGGCATCCCTTAGAGACCTAGCCGGGCTCGCTGAACAGCCGCAGCACACCCAGCTCGGGCTCAGGTCACCGCGCTTCGTCTGCCGGGACAACCAGCCAAAGCCCCTTTAACAAAGGGAAGAGAGACTCGTAGAAACATTGGGAACAAATGGTTCGGTATGTAGCCTGGGAAGGAATGACAGTGACATCTGGGTGGGCAGGGCTTGCCAGACACAATAGCAGTCGCATTCTAGAGGCTGGACTAGTTCAGCTCGATCCTTTGGTGTCCTAGAAAGAGCAAACCTCAGCTCAGAGGCCGTCCGGCCCTTCTCAGCCAGGCCTCGCTGGGAGCTGGTTTTCAGGAGACACGGCGCTGCAGCCGCTCTGCTGGGTAAAGGTGCCTGGTCTCTGCTACTCCCAAAGACATTTGAAAACAGACCCGAGCTGGCGGGTGGCCTTCTGCCACGTGTCCGGCCTGCAGAGTTGGCTGCCTCTTGTCAATTGCACAGTCCTGAGTAGCAGGCGGCTTCTTATCCAAGTAGACTGACGTTGGGCGGGACTTGATACGTAGCCCAGCGGCACCCAACGCCTCCCTATTAGTCCAGGCCCACCGCTGGAACACGGCCTGCAGCTTTGATCACCCCCGCTCAAATACACAAATAGTAGAAACGAGAGAGGCACAGATGTGGGCCACAAAAAGGATTAGAGGGATGCTTGGACACCCGGCGTGGCAGGCAGGGGAAGGCTCTGCCTTCCCAAACTGCCAGGCGTAGCCCTGCCCACATTCCACCCCCAGGACGCCTGCGGGGCGGAGTGTTGCTGACCCCAGCGCCCGCCCTCCCTGTGCTCCTGGGCTGGAGAGGCAGGGCTGAGCCAGGCCATGTGGCTGGGCCATGCTGTGTGCTCTCTGCCCTTCCCAAGGCTGGAGAGGCTGGGGCGAGTGTGTGCCCACCTGCTCTCTTCCTCTCCCCCTGGTTGGAGGGGGAATGCACACAGGGCGCATTGCCCTGCCTTCCCATAGGGGTGGGGCCTCAGAAGAAGGGACGGGGTTGAAGGTGGGGGCTGGGGGTCTGCCTCCCCCAGCTGTGCCTTCACCAACCGCCCATGCGAGAATGGAACAGGTTCCATAATAGAGGAGATTAAACAGACCAGGACTTTTCATCTTAGAAAAGAGACAAGTGAGGGGGATGTGACGGGGTGTATCGAATCAGGAGTAGAGAAAGGGAACTGGAAATAGTTATTTACCCCTTCACATAACACAAGAACTAGGGATCACCCCAGCAGGGTTAAAGCAGGGGCTGTCAACCTTTCCAAACTACTGTTCCCTTTTCAAGAGTCTGATTTTTCTTGTATAGCCATGAGTTCACTTAAAAGCTACTTGCTTGCAAAATGAGGCATAAGTGGCCCAAATCACTAGTACTGATACATCACTGACTTCCTCCTTCTGACCATATCGTTCTGAAATCAATCGACTGGCTCTAAATATTGTACTTGCATTCAGTGTGCAGCAGAGAGAGCACTATAAGCAAGTTGTGCTTTGCACTGCCTTCTGTAGTGCCTTTTCTGTAGCTCGCACACCTCGACAGCTCTCTAGATGAGTCGAGAAGATGCCTGCACCCCCAACTGAGAATCACTGGTTTAAAACAAAGATAAGGAAGAACTTCTTCACACAACACAACTGGTGTAACTCCTTGTCAGGGAATGCAGGGCCGGTCAAAAGTCTAACTGGGTTCCAGAAAGAATGAGACACATTCCTGGAGTCCAGTAATAGTCCAGGGATGGTCCAGTGGAGTCCAGTGTTGGTCCAGGAATGGCTGCCAGCCAAGATGGCCAGGGACACAACCCTGCGTCCTGGGTGTCCCTAAGCCGCTGGCTGGAAAAAGCCGCAACGGGACGAGGGATGGATCCAGTCCGTAGCTGCCCTGTTCTGTTGGTTCCTTTGGAAGCCCCTGGCACTGGCCACAGTCCGAGGACAGGACGCTGGGCTAGCTGGGTCATTGGGCTCACCCAGGGTGGCTCTTGCTATGTTGTTAATACACAATGAGCAGCTCTTTGCTGGAGGCCCATCGCCTCCTCGGGGCCTGCCTTAAGAACAGGCTTCCGGGGGAAGATGCATCAGTTTGTCTGGCTTAGTATCCACAGATATTGCAACCTCACCTGCCACCCTCCAATGTATGGGAGGTGGAGGCTCAGTGGTGGGTGCTCTCCCCAGCAGTCAGCACTAGGGGGCGCTGTTCTGCCAGGAGAGGGGGCTCAGCAGGAAGTGCTCCCTGGCAGTTGGCATGAGGGGGTTGGGCTCTGTGCTGCAGGAAATGGAGGGCTCAGCAGAGGGCACTCTCCATGGAAGTGGGCACTGGAGGTGCCGTGCTGCATGGGGTGGGGGGCTCAGTAGGGGGTGCCGTGCTGCAGGAGGCACTGTAGGGGGCGCTCTTCCTGGTGGTTGGTACTGAGGGCATGGTGCTGTAGGGGGTGCTGTAGGGGGCGCTTTCCCTGGTGGTTGGCAGTGGGGGTGTCGTGCTGCAGGGGGTGGGGGCTCAATAGGGGGTGTTGTGCTGCAGGGAGTGTTATAGGGGGCGCTCTCCCTGGTGGTTGGCACTGAGGGTTGGCAGTGGGGACGCCGTGCTGCAGGGGGCGCTATAGGGGCGCTCTCCCTGGCGGTTGGCACTGAGGGTGCCGTGCTGCAGGGGGCGCTATAGGGGCGCTCTCCCTGGCGGTTGGCACTGAGGGTGCCGTGCTGCAGGGGGCGCTATAGGGGCGCTCTCCCTCGCGGTTGGCACTGAGGGTGCCGTGCTGCAGGAGGCGCTATAGGGGCGCTCTCCCTGGCGGTTGGCACTGAGGGTGCCGTGCTGCAGGGGGCGCTATAGGGGACGCTCTCCCTGGCGGTTGGCACTGAGGGTGCCGTGCTGCAGGAGGCTCTATAGGGGGCGCTCTCCCTGGCAGTTGGCACTGAGGGTGGCGTGCTGCAGGGGGCGCTATAGGGGGCGCTCTCCCTGGCGGTTGGCACTGAGGGTGCCGTGCTGCATGGGGTTCTATAGGGGCGCTCTCCCTGGCGGTTGGCACTGAGGGTGCCGTGCTGCAGGGGGTTCTATAGGGGCGCTCTCCCTGGCGGTTGGCACTGAGGGTGCCGTGCTGCAGGGGGCGCTATAGGGGCGCTCTCCCTGGCGGTTGGCACTCAGGGTGCCGTGCTGCAGGAGGCGCTATAGGGGTGCTCTCCCTGGCGGTTGGCACTGAGGGTGCCGTGCTGCAGGAGGCGCTATAGGGGCGCTCTCCCTGGCGGTTGGCACTCAGGGTGCCGTGCTGCAGGAGGCGCTATAGGGGCGCTCTCCCTGGCGGTTGGCACTGGGGGTGCCGTGCTGCAGGAGGCGCTATAGGGGCGCTCTCCCTGGCGGTTGGCACTGGGGGCGCCGTGCTGCAGGAGGCGCTATAGGGGCGCTCTCCCTGGCGGTTGGCACTGAGGGTGCCGTGCTGCAGGAGGCGCTATAGGGGCGCTCTCCCTGGCGGTTGGCACTGAGGGTGCCGTGCTGCAGGGGGTGCTATAGGGGCGCTCTCCCTGGCGGTTGACACTCAGGGTGCCGTGCTGCAGGAGGCGCTATAGGGGGCGCTCTCCCTGGCAGTTGGCACTGGGGGCGCTGTGCTGCAGGAGGCGCTATAGGGGCGCTCTCCCTGGCGATTGGCACTGAGGGTGCTGTGCTGCAGGGGGCGCTATAGGGGGCGCTCTCCCTGGCGGTTGGCACTGAGGGTGCCGTGCTGCAGGAGGCGCTATAGGGGTGCTCTCCCTGGCGGTTGGCACTGAGGGTGCCGTGCTGCAGGGGGCGCTATAGGGGGCGCTCTCCCTGGCGGTTGGCACTGGGGGTGCTGTGCTGCAGGAGGCGCTATAGGGGCGCGCTCCCTGGCGGTTGGCACTCAGGGTGCCGTGCTGCAGGAGGCGCTATAGGGGCGCTCTCCCTGGCGGTTGGCACTCAGGGTGCCGTGCTGCAGGGGGCGCTATAGGGGGCGCTCTCCCTGGCGGTTGGCACTGGGGGTGCCGTGCTGCAGGAGGCGCTATAGGGGCGCTCTCCCTGGCGGTTGGCACTCAGGGTGCCGTGCTGCAGGAGGCGCTATAGGGGCGCTCTCCCTGGCGGTTGGCACTGAGGGTGCCCTGCTGCAGGAGGCGCTATAGGGACGCTCTCCCTGGCAGTTGGCACTGAGGGTGCCGTGCTGCAGGGGGCGCTATAGGGGCGCTCTCCCTGGCGGTTGGCACTGGGGGTGCCGTGCTGCAGGGGGCGCTATAGGGGCCCTCTCCCTGGCGGTTGGCACTGGGGGTGCCGTGCTGCAGGGGGCGCTATAGGGGGCGCTCTCCCTGGCGGTTGGCACTGGGGGCGCCGTGCGGCAACTGCCAGGCTGAGCTTGGGTCTGCCCTGCAGCATCCAGGCCTGCCCAGACGTGAAGTACGGGAAGCGGATCCATGTGCTGCCCATTGATGACACCATCGTGGGCCTGACCGGGAACCTGTTTGACGTGTACCTGAAGCCCTACTTCCTGGAGGCCTATCGGCCTGTGCACAAAGGTGAGCTGGGGAGGGGGGGCTGAGACTGACCCCCCCCTTCCTGGGCCACGGTGCAGGTTGGCACCCGGGGGGGCAGCACAGGGCTGGCTGCCTTGGGGGAGGAGGGAGTTGCCTGGAGCCCCTGCCCAGCAGAGGGGGGCTCCCCCCAGGTGTGGGCCCATCTCCCCCGTCCTGCCGGCTCTGTAATGATGCCCCCCCCCAGGCGACATCTTCCTGGTGCGCGGCGGGATGCGGGCCGTGGAGTTCAAGGTCGTGGAGGTGGATCCGAACCCCCACTGCATCGTGGCTCCCGACACCGTCATCCACTGCGAGGGCGAGCCCATCAAGAGGGAGGTGGGTGCAGTCCCCCCGTACCCGTCTGTGGGCGCCCAAGAGACTATTGGATCCTGGGATGGGGCAGGGCCCATGGTGCTGGATCCGGGAGTGGGGAGCAGAGGCCCAAGGTGCTGGATCCAGGAGGGCGGGGCAGGGCCCAAGGTGCTGGATCCGGGAGTGGGGAGCAGAGGCCAAGGTGCTGGATCCAGGAGGGCGGGGCAGGGCCTATGGTGCTGGATCCGGGAGGGGGGAGCAGGGCCCATGGTGCTGGATCCAGGAGGGGGGGGCAGGGCAGGGCCCAAGGTGCTGGATCCGGGAGGGGGGAGCAGGGCCCATGGTGCTGGATCCAGGAGGGGGGGGCAGGGCAGGGCCCATGGTGCTGGATCCGGGAGGGGGGACAGGGCCCATGGTGCTGGATCCGGGAGGGGGGAGCAGGGCCCATGGTGCTGGATCCGGGAGGGGGGAGCAGGGCCCATGGTGCTGGATCCGGGAGGGGGGAGCAGGGCCCATGGTGCTGGATCCGGGGGGGGGGGGGCAGGGGGCAGGGCCCATGGTGCTGGATCGGGGGGGGGGGCAGGGCCCATGGTGCTGGATCCGGGAGGGGGGGGCAGGGCAGGGCCCATGGTGCTGGATCCGGGAGGGGGGGGCAGGGCAGGGCCCATGGTGCTGGATCCGGGAGGGGGGGGCAGGGCAGGGCCCATGGTGCTGGATCCGGGGGGGGGGGGGGCAGGGCAGGGCCCATGGTGCTGGTTCCGGGAGGGGGGAGCAGGGCCTATGGTGCTGGATCCGGGGGGGGGGAGGGGCAGGGCCTAAGGTGCTGGATCCGGGAGGGGGGAGCAGGGCCCATGGTGCTGGATCCAGGAGGGGGGGGCAGGGCAGGGCCCAAGGTGCTGGATCCGGGAGGGGGGAGCAGGGCCCATGGTGCTGGATCCAGGAGGGGGGGGCAGGGCAGGGCCCAAGGTGCTGGATCCGGGAGGGGGGAGCAGGGCCCATGGTGCTGGATCCGGGAGGGGGGACAGGGCCCATGGTGCTGGATCCGGGAGGGGGGAGCAGGGCCCATGGTGCTGGATCCGGGGGGGGGGGGGGCAGGGGGCAGGGCCCATGGTGCTGGATTGGGGGGGGGGGCAGGGCCCATGGTGCTGGATCCGGGAGGGGGGGGCAGGGCAGGGCCCATGGTGCTGGATTCGGGAGGGGGGGGCGGGGCAGGGCCCATGGTGCTGGATCCGGGGGGGGGGGGGCAGGGCCCATGGTACTGGATCCGGGAGGGGGGGGCAGGGCCCATGGTGCTGGGCCTAGATGAGGGGCAGGGCCCAAGGTGGTGGATGGGGGGAGGGGAGCAGGACCCATGATTCTGGGCCTAGGTTGGGGGCAGAGCCCACAGTGCTGGATTGGGAGGGTGCAGGCCCCACGGTGGTGCTGGGTCTCAGGGGGTAATATGGGGATCGGGTCTGGTCCCTGAGGGGAGGGGGTGGGTGCAGGTCTCAGTGCGGCTGTCGGGGATGGGGGGCCAGCTTGGCCGCCCCGTGACCCCCGTGGCCCTCAGGACGAGGAGGAGAGCCTGAATGACGTGGGCTATGACGACATCGGGGGCTGCCGGAAGCAGCTGGCTCAGATCAAGGAGATGGTGGAGCTGCCCCTGCGCCACCCGGCTCTCTTCAAAGCCATCGGCGTCAAGGTACCGCGAGCCCGGCCCGAGCGGATCTCGCCACTAGGGCATCCCGGCCTAAACCGCCCCAGCGCCCCCCTCCGAGCTGGGGCCCGGCCTAGTCTGCCACGTTTTCTACATTTTCCCCCCACCACGAGGGCTGCCACGTTCTTCTTCGGGACGCTGCCGTCTCTGCAGGACCCACGTGCTGGGGCCCAGGCCTCAGTCTGGCCAGGGGTGTCTCCAAAGCTGTCTGGAGGGACCCCTCCCTGCACCCCCTAGGACAGGGCCCTTTCAGCCCTAACACCCCAAGGCGGTCGCCCCCCACCCCGCCAGGGGACCTGCTTGCATCTGCCCCCCCCCCCCATTGCACCGAGGGAGGCTGCGTTGGGCCCTTTTCCTCTTGGCCTCCTCTCGCCAGCTGGGTCTTTTCCGTCCTCAGCCGCCCCGCGGCATCCTGCTGTACGGGCCCCCTGGCACCGGGAAAACTCTGGTGGCCCGAGCCGTGGCCAATGAAACTGGAGCCTTCTTCTTCCTCATTAACGGTGAGAGACGTGGGGCGAGGGGCGGGGAGTCCGCCTGTCGGTCCAGCTGTGCGTCTGTCCCCACGCGTGCCTGTCTGTCCCCACAGACACCCCCCTCTCATCTCTGGCACTTCTCATGCGCCCCTCACTGTGGCCTCTGGCTGCCCTCCCGCTGGGCTGCCTGGCCCACAGCTCCGTCAGGGCGCTGGGGCAGGGGAGGGCTGGGCGCCCTCGGTTTTTCCCTTTGCCCCGGCGCTCTCCAACGCCGGGATGGTGAAAATGCCACGTGCGGAGCTGGGCCGCTGGCGCAGAGGCCCCATTGTGCCCTGTGGTTTTCGTGGCTTCCTGACCCCTTGCTGTGGATCCCGTTCTGCCCTGAAACATGCGGGTGGCTGGCCCCCGCCGTGGGCCTGGGGACCAGCATCGCTCCCTGCATGCACAGCCCTGTGCGCTGCATCTCAGCGCTTTGCAAGGGATCCCTCGAGTAAGAGCCCGTCTCCTCCCAGGCCCGGAGATCATGAGCAAGCTGGCGGGCGAGTCAGAGAGCAACCTGCGCAAAGCCTTTGAGGAGGCCGAGAAGAACGCACCGGCCATCATCTTCATCGATGAGCTGGATGCTATTGCTCCCAAGAGAGAGAAGGTGAGACGGGGCCAGGGATCCCAGCTTAAACAGCCCCCCCATGTTCCACCCCAGAGCCAGCTGCATCTCAGCCTCAAGAAGGGATCCCTCTGTAAGTGGAAAGTGGGTGCAGGAGCAAGCTGGGGGTGGGGATCTGGGTAGGGGAGGTCTGGGGTGAGAGGACTGGGTGGGAGGGAGGGTACAGGAGCAGGGTGGGGGCGTGGGGGCTGGGCGGGAAAGTGGGTGCAGGAGCTGGCTGAAGGTGGGGGTCTAGGCAGGAGGGGTATGGGAGCTGCTTCCTCCCCCCACCAGGCACAGCCCGTTTTTTGGATCCAGACCCCGAGTCCTGGGGGGCGCAGTCACTGGCGCCGCGCGTCTCCCCATTCTCAGCCCGCGCCCCACCCCCCTGCAGACGCATGGCGAGGTGGAGCGCAGGATCGTGTCCCAGCTGCTGACGCTGATGGACGGCCTGAAGCAGCGCTCCCACGTCATCGTCATGGCCGCCACCAACCGGCCCAACAGCGTCGACCCCGCCCTGCGCAGGTTCGGTAGGTGCCCGGCTGTGGGGCTGCAGGGGGGCATGGGGACCCGCCCACGGCCCTCATTCGGGGAGGCAAGTAAATCCTGGGCTTCCCACCTGCCCCACGCCGCTGCAGTAGCTGGCGATGGACCCCGATGTCCTGGCTCCCAGCCCCCTGCTCTAACCACTAGACTCCCCTCCCTTCCAGAGCTGGGAATGGAACCCAGGCGTCCTAGCAGCCAGCCCCACCCCCGCTGCTCTGACCCAATAGACCCCGCTCCCCTGCTCCGGTTGCTGCCCCCAGGCCCTGCTCCTGGGGCATGAAGGTTCCACACCCTAGGTTGGGACCCACCTCCTCACCTTCCCCAGGGCGCTTTGACCGGGAGATCGACATCGGCATCCCGGACTCAGTGGGGCGGCTGGAGATCCTGCAGATCCACACCAAGAACATGAAGCTGGCCGAGGACGTGGATCTGGAGCGGGTGAGGGGGCGGGGCTGGATGGGGCCGGGGGGGAGAGCTGGGGGGAGGGCCAGGGGTCTGCATAGATGGGGCAGGGGAAGGATCATGTGTGCTTAGGTAGAGGGTGTGGCAGGGGAGCTGTGCCCTCCCCCCCACACCCGTCCGTGCGCCCATGGCTGGCTGGCTCCTCCCTTTAGCTTCATCCCCAGCTAAGCCCTCCCCTGGATGGTCCCATCCACTGGCCGGCCCCTCCCCACGGCTGTCCCGTGGCTGCTGCTCCCTGTGGCCCCCATTCCCAGCCTGCCCCCGGCGGCCCAGTGTCAGGCGCCCTGTGGCTGCAGGTGGCCAGCGAGACGCACGGGCACGTGGGCGCGGACCTGGCGGCGCTGTGCTCCGAGGCGGCGCTCCAGGCCATCCGCAAGAAGATGAGCGTCATCGACCTGGAGGACGACACCATCGACGCCGACATCCTCAACGCCATGGCCGTCACCATGGACGACTTCCAGGTAACCGGGCAACAACCCCCCCAGCCCCCATCCCGAGGCCAGGCCCCTAATGCTCCCTTCCCCACCCCCGCAGTGGGCTCTCAACCAGAGCAACCCGTCGGCGCTGCGGGAGACGGTGGTGGAGGTGCCCCACGTCTGCTGGGAGGACATTGGGGGGCTGCAGGAGGTGAAGCGAGAGCTGCAGGAGCTGGTTCAGGTGAGCGGGCTCAGCAGGGGGCGCTGTGGGACAGGGAGCAGGGTGGGGCTCAGCAGGGGGAGCTGTGGGGCAGGGAGGAGGGCGGGGCTCAGCAGGGGCTGCGGTGGGGCAGTGAGGAGGGCAGGGCTCAGCAGGGGGTGCTGTGGGGCAGGGAGGAGGGCAGGGCTCAGCAGGGGGCGCTGTGGGACTGGGAGCAGGGCGGGGCTCAGCAGGGGGCGCTGTGGGGCAGGGAGGAGGGCGAGGCTCAGCAGGGGGCGCTGTGGGGCAGGGAGGAGGGCAGGGCTCAGCAGGGGGCGCTGTGGGACAGGGAGGAGGGCGAGGCTCAGCAGGGGCTGCGGTGGGGCAGTGAGGAGGGCAGGGCTCAGCAGGGGGTGCTGTGGGGCAGGGAGGAGGGCAGGGCTCAGCAGGGGGTGCTGTGGGACAGGGAGCAGGGCGGGAGCTCAGCAGGGGGTGCTGTGGGACAGGGAGCAGGGCGGGGCTAAGCAGGGGGCGCTGTGGGGCAGGGAGGAGGGCGAGGCTCAGCAGGGGGCGCTGTGGGGCAGGGAGGAGGGCGAGGCTCAGCAGGGGGCGCTGTGGAGCAGGGTGGAGGGCGGGGCTCAGCTGAGGGCGCTGGGCTGCAGGGGGTGGGTGGGGGCTTCGCAGGGGACACTTCCACGGTTCAGTGGAGGGAGGAGGCGGTGCCGGCTTTCGGGGGCCCCCCGCCCCTGACTCCAGGCTGGGCCCCCAGTTCCCGGTGGAGTACCCGGACAAGTTCCTGAAGTTTGGCATGACGCCGTCGCGGGGCGTGCTGTTCTACGGGCCGCCCGGCTGTGGCAAGACCCTGCTGGCCAAGGCCATCGCCAACGAGTGCCAGGCCAACTTCGTCTCCATCAAGGGCCCCGAGCTGCTCACCATGTGGTTTGGGGAGTCCGAGGCCAACGTGCGCGACGTCTTCGACAAGGTGCGTGGGGCCTGGAGCTGGTCTGGCTGGGCCTGGGGATTCCCCTCCCCCTGCCCCCCTGGCTGGGCCTTGGGCCCCCCCCACCCACCCAACCAGGCTTTGGGGTGTTGGTGCATGGGGCTCAGCCCTGGCTGTAGGGGGGGTGCCCCCCCCACCTGCCGTGCTCCCCAGTGGTGGAGGTGATGCAGGCGCAGGTTTGGGGGGATTCCTGCTATTTGGGGGAGGGGAGCTGCAAGGGGCCCCAGTCTGACTCAGCTGCAGGGGGCCCCTGTTCCAGCAAGTGCGCTCAGCCCTGCCCTGGGGTCCCCCCTCCCATTCTGACCCCCTCAGGTGTCCCCTGGAGGCCCATCCCCTGCCTCTTTCTCTCCCATGGACCAGGGGAGGGAACCCGCCTGCAGCTGTGCCCTCTATTACCATCCCCCACCCCGTTCTCTTACCCCGTGGGGGCCCCTTCGCCCCCTGTTCCCTTCCATCTCGCGGGTCCCCTCAGGGTTCCCTTCCCCTGTGGGGGTCCCTCCGCCCCCTGTGCCCTCCCCCCACACCCCACTCTCTCCCCCTGCGCCCCAGGCTCGCCAGGCCGCCCCCTGCATCCTGTTCTTTGACGAGCTGGACTCCATCGCCAAGGCGCGGGGCGGCAGCGCGGGAGACGGCGGGGGGGCTGCCGACCGCGTCATCAACCAGATCCTCACAGAGATGGACGGCATGACCAACAAGAAAACCGTCTTCATCATCGGGGCCACCAACAGGTGAGACCCCGCCCGTCCTCGCAACACACTGCTCCCCAGGCCTGGCCCGTGCGGGGTGGAGCTGCTGGGACCAGGACAGGCCCCTCTGCGTGCTCCTGTCCTGGAGGAGACGAGGCCAGGGGCGGGGAGGGGGCTGAGGAGTCCCCCTCATCTATGTGAGATTAGCAGGAGTTTGGGGGGTGACTTCCTGCGAGCAGGGGTGGGACAAAGGCCCTGAGAGCTGGAAGGTGGGGCAGGTCCCTGGGGGAATGGGGCAAGATCCCTTTCGGTCCAGGCAGGGTCCATGGGGTGGGGAGGCCCCTGAGGGCAGGAGGTAAACAAGCTCCATGGTGCTGAGGGCGGGTCTTGGGAGCGAGGGGGTAGGGGGGGCTCTGTGGGGGAAGGGTGCATTGGCGGGCTCTGTGGGGACGGGGTTCCCTGGGAGCGAGGGGGCAGGGCAGGCTCGGGGGGGGAGGGGGCCGGGGCAGGTCCCTTGCATTGGACGGGGTTCCTGGGGTCCCCCTGGAACAGCTTTGTGCAGCCCTAGTGCCAAGGGAGGCCAGCAATGGGGCTGGGGGTTGGAGCTGCCCCCTCTCTGGGGATGCCCCAGGGCAGGATGCCCCCCGGGGTAGGTGCCGGGCAGGGCCTGAGGGTCTCCGTCACCTCCCCCATGTCCCCAGGCCAGACATCATCGACCCAGCCATCCTGCGCCCTGGTCGTCTGGACCAGCTCATCTATATCCCACTGCCCGATGACGCCTCCCGCGTGGCCATCCTGAGCGCCAACCTGCGCAAGTCGCCTGTGGCCCAGGTGAGGCGCCTGCCCGCCCCCGCCCCCTGCTATGCCCCCCCCAGCCTCACCGCACCTCTTCCCCCACCCCCGCCGCGCTCTGCTCTTGTGCAGCTGCAGCTTTGGCAGCTCGGCTCCTTAGACTTACGATTGTTCCCGAAGTCCCCAGCTCCCACCCTCGCAGGAAACGGGAATCGGGTTTCGTGTTTGCCCAGAAACGAGTTTGCACTCTGGGGGCTGCAGAGAGGAGCTGGAAATGTGAGCCCAGAGGCCGAGGACGAGAACGCAGCTTGCATTGCTCAGCTGTTCAATCCCGCGATTCTTAGGTTGGGCTCATGGATTTTCTCCCCAGGCCTGATGCCTGGGGTTCCAGTGGGGTTGACAACAGTGGGGCAGCTTCCTAAACCCACCCTGCGGGGAAACTGGCACTCCGTGTGCAAGCCTGCGCCCGTGCCCCTGGGCAGAATGAATGTGCGTGTGTGTATTCACCCCGAAGCAGTCCCGTGTTTGTGTAGCCACCCCAAGACAGGTTGTGTGTGTGCGCACACGCATGTGTGTGTGTATCCACCCCAAGAGAGATTGTGTGTGTGTATCCACCCCAAGACAGATTGTGTGTGCGCACGCGCGTGTGTGTGTATATCCACCCCAAGACAGATTGTGTGTGTGCGCACGCGCATGTGTGTGTGTGTATCCACCCCAAGACAGATTGTGTGTGTGCGCACGCGCATGTGTGTGTGTATATCCATCCCAAGACAGATTGTGTGTGTGCGCACGCGCATGTGTGTGTGTGTATCCACCCCAAGACAGATTGTGTGTGTGCGCACGTGCATGTGTGTGTGTATATCCACCCCAAGACAGATTGTGTGTGTGCGCACGCGCATGTGTGTGTGTATATCCACCCCAAGACAGATTGTGTGTGTGCGCACGTGCATGTGTGTGTGTGTATATCCACCCCAAGACAGATTGTGTGTGTGCGCACGCGCATGTGTGTGTGTGTATATCCACCCCAAGAGAGATTGTGCATGGTTGTGTATCCACTCCCAGTTAGCTCCAGTGTGTGTGTCTGGCCCATGATAGTGACCGTGTGTGTCCATGGGCACCCACACACACGTCCCCCACATACGTATGGGTGAGATCCTGTTCACTGTTAGGTTGGGGTCAGTCCGGTCTAAATGGTGAGGCAGCTCCAGATTCCCATGGCATTGGGTGCAGAGACTGGGCCTCCCAGTCCTAGCCTGGGGCGTCGTTTGCTCGGGGGCAAGCCCCCCATCCTCCTGGACAATTTCTAGCAAAATGAAAAAAACCTTTCACTGGCCTCTGAATTGCTCCACAGAATTTACCTTGTGCCAGCAGCAAAAACCAAACTGTTTTGCTACTAAGTTTGCCGCAGTGCCTGATGAGAGCTGTAGCTCCCTCTCTAGGCTGGGCTCCCTGGTCCCATGCTGCACCGTGGTCTCCCCTCTGGGCAAGAGGAAGGGGGGCATCATGGAGATGTTGTCTGGCCAGGAAGTTTGGTTTATAAAGTAGAACAGGGACATGATATTACTGAACTACACCCCCCACGATGCTCCATGGTTTCCGCTCTTGGAGAGAGAGGGTAGTGCATCATGGGAGGCTGTGGGCATGGTGCATCATGGGAGATGTAGTCTGCCCAGGAGGCCTGGTCCATAGAGGAGAATGGGGATGTGATGCAACTCAACTAGGAGCCCCATGCGACATGGAGGTGACATTTCAGAATCAAAACATTTGTTTTTTGATGAACCCAAATTTTCCGAGGGAAATGGACGCTCTTGATGGCGAAAAACGGTTTTGTCCAAATCAGACTGTCAGAAAAGCGTTTAGATGGAAGGTTCCTATAAGCCTCATGCCAGGCATGGCTGCCTTGTCTCTCTTTCCCTGCCCCACCCCCAGCCCAGCTGTCTCTCTCCCTGGTCCTCTGGGCTTTCCCCCACCCCTCACTGGCTGCGTCTCTCTCCACCCCACAGGATGTGGACCTGAACTACCTGGCCAAGATCACCCATGGGTTCTCGGGTGCCGACCTCACTGAGATCTGCCAGCGCGCCTGCAAGCTTGCCATCCGCGAGGCCATCGAGATGGAGATCAAGATGGAGCGGGAACGCCAGCGCCACCCGGAAGCCGTCATGGTATGGGGGGGCGGATCCCACGGGGCAAACCCCTCCCTGCTGCAAGGCTTTGGGGGGACTTGACCCCCCAGATTCCTGATAGCAGGGCAGCAGCACAGTCTGAACTCTTGGCTCACTAGGGGGGTCTCCTTAGCCTGGGCGTCTGCCCCCACCAGGTGAGGGAGTGGGGAGCATGGCTCTTGTTCGCCATGGGGAGCTTCAGCTGATCTGGGCCGGGCCAGGCGTGACCATGTCGTCCCATCCCCCGGGCAGGAGGACGACTACGACCCGGTGCCCGAGATCCGGCGGGATCACTTCGAGGAGGCCATGCGCTTCGCCCGGCGCTCCGTCAGCGACAACGACATCCGCAAGTACGAGATGTTTGCCCAGACGCTGCAGCAGAGCCGCGGCTTCGGCAACTTCAGGTAGGGGGCGGATCCCCGTTGTCCCTTTCGGCCTCGGGACCCCCCTCCCCCGGTCCTCTGGGATCTCCCACCTGCCCCCACCCCTCGCCCATCCCCAGCCCTCCCCTCCCCTCCCCATCTCATCCCCCTGGGATCCCCCTGGACCTGCATTCATCTCTGGAAGCTGCCCAGCCCCCAGCCTCTCTTCCACCCTCCCCAGGACCACCCCAGGCTCTGTCTTAGCCTCCTGGCCTTGCTGTCACCCTTAGGCTCTGGACCCTGTCCCTGCACCAGTGGCCCAGCACAAGGACTGGCCTTCACCTGCCCGTGCCAAGGCCGGGGTTCCCTTCCCCCACCCCACTGACCAGGCCTACTCTCTCCCGACAGGTTCCCAGCTGGGAAGCAGAGCGGGGACGGGGGGGCCGACAGCGCAGGTGGCTCCCGGGGGGGCGACAGCAGCCGGGGCAGCCTCTTCCAGGAGGAAGGAGACGACGACCTCTACAACTGACCCAAAGCATCAGCCCCACCCCTTGAGCCAGAGAGCCCTGCCCCCTGCAGCGGGGTGTACTGGAGCACCGACTCTGCCCCTTGCGATGGAAAGCTCCGCCCCCAGCATGAGAGAGCTCCGCCTTCACAACCAGGAAGCCCCACCCCTCCCTCCAGCGAGCTCTGCCCCAGCAGGCAGCCCCGCTCCCGGGCCAGCTGCAATTCCCTGCATGCACCAGTTGCTTTTCATTGTGTTCTTGTGTGTGGTGACGAAGCCAGGTGTCTCTCCCCAGATCACGGGACCTCGGCATCCCGCAGACTTTGGAGACAGACCCCCACCTCTATGTCTCCACAGCAGCCCCCCACCGGGGATCACAGCCCCCCCCAGCCATCTGGCTCCTCCCAGCCGCCATGGGCAGCCGCCCCATGCTGGACGGATCCTCCTGCTGACCCTGGCCCCAGCCTGCTGTGTGCTGGTGTGCCTTTCGGATCCGTGGCCCGGCTGGGCGGGCAGCCTGACACACCCCGAGCCCCACACGTGGGGGCTGGCTCTGACACCGGGGGAAAGGTGGGGAGCTGGAAAGACTGGCAGCCAGGCCCCACCCAGCGCCCCTGCCCCCACAGTACCAGAGTTAGTGGGGCGAAGGGCCCAGTTTTGGGGAGGGGGGGTCTGGAAGTCTTAGGCGAGAATCCAGCTTGCGGGAGCCAGCCTCGTGCATGTGCCTCGGAGCCAGGAGGGGGCTGACGTGGCTGCACCCTAGTAAAGATCTGGATTCTGGAGGCTGTGTCGGCCGTGCACTCTGCCTTTGCGCCGTGACAGAGGAGTGTGTGACTGGCCTGGGTCCCCCATGCAGGGCCTGGGACGCGGGCCTGTCCCCTCTGGGGGATGCCAGCTCCTAGTTGGCCACAGGGCAGGGACTGGCTGCCTCAGGGGGGCCGGAAATGGGACACTGGCCTGTCCCCTCTAGGAGGCGCTGACTGATCCAGCCTCAGGGCAGGGGACGGGCTGGGTGGGGGCAGCTGCTGTGGTGGAGGCCAAGTATTGGAGCCATTCGCTGCAGCCTGGGCTGGGTTTGCTGGGCTCAGCCTGCTCCCCCTAGCTCTGCCGGGCAGGGGCGGAGTGGGGCTCCCCTCTCCCGGGGCCAATGGGGGTTCAGGCTGCCATTTGTGAAGGGGGAGACAGGGACGCACAGGCACCGGCGCGGTCACTAAACGCGCTTTATTGTACAGAGCCCCCAGCACTGCGCCCTGGCACGCTGGGAAATGAGAGCCTGGTGTGAGGCCGGCATCCCCCTTGCTCCAGGGTTCCCTGTGGCCAGTGGGGCTCACTCCTGACCCCTGGGGCTCCCCCCACCTCCTGGACTTCTACAAGTGGCTGGGGAGGGGGGAGTGGGCAGAGGCCCTTCCAGGCACCTTTACATCAATCTCCAGGTCCACACAGGGCTTATTTCCACCTCCCCCCCCCCACACACTTGCCACAGCCTGGGGACGAAGGGCTCAGCTGGGGGCTACCTGGTGCAAGGGGGAAGCTGTGGCCTGGATCCCGGACAGGCTATGAGCACTTGATGGGCTTGTACATAACCCTGTGGAGATGCAGCCACCCCGGGGGGCACAGGGGCTGTTTACACAGGGATCCCTTGCCCGGCCCTGGGATGTGGCTGCCTCTGGGGTGGAGCTTGGCAGCTTTCTCACAGCCACATCCCAACACTGCCCAGGCCAGGCCAGGAAGTGAAGACAAACCCCCTCCCTGGGGATGAGGGAAGCAGAATGAATTCAGCCAAGGCAGCAAGATCCCCCCCACACCCCACCCTGCAGGTGAGCCCTGGTAGACTGGTGCCATCACCTCCTTTCACTGTGCCTCAGTTTCCCCAAATGTTAACCAGGTCTGGCTCAATAACCTGCCTTCCTGGGCCCTGAGCTCCCCCAAAGTCTGTTTGCTCAGGGGGCCTGTGGCAGAACCCGGTGTCCTGATGCCCAAGTGGATGGTGGAACCACTAGTCCCTACTACCTCTCAGGCCAGGCCAGTCTCCCTGCTCTTCCGCTCTCACTCCTGCGTGTCACCACAGCATTGTGCCCTGCCCATGCCCCATTTCCAAGGCACTTCGAGCCAGAGGCAGGGTGGGCTCTGGCAGCAGCATCCTTGCAGATGGAGACGCAGGGTTAAGACACCCATGGCCCTCCGCAGAGTTCAGTTTCCATCTGGCTCAGCTCCTGCCACAGCTGGATGGGGGGCACCCACTGGGGGGGTGCAGCTCCATCATCCGACCTGGTCACATCCACCTGGCTCAGCTCCTGCCACATGGCTCCATCGTCCGACCAGGTCACGTCCGACAAACTCTCTGCGCACGCCTGGAAGGCCCTGCAGGTGCCGAGAGCAGGTGGGGCTGGGCGCCGCCAGCCCTTCTGGTCCGTCCGGGCCCCTAGAAGCGGGCGACCATGCTGCGCTCGGAGCTCTGGAAGGAGCTGATCTCCCAGCGCTCGAAGCGGCTGCCCTTGCCCGGGGGCTGGCGGCGCAACGCCACACAGAGCTTGCGCAGCACCGCGCGGCGCAGCAGGATGTAGACCCAGGGGTCCAGGATCTGGTTCCAGGAGGCCAGGCGCACGCCCAGGAACAAGAGGCGCTGGTAGTGCAGCGAGCCGGCCTTGTCGCCCACTGCCAGCAGCACGAAGATCTGCAGGGGGGAGGGATGTGGCCGTAAGGGGGGGGCCCAATTGCCAGGGGACTTGGGGGGCTGGGACCGCAGCCCCTCACCCCTTCGCTGGCTCTAAATCCCTGAGACTGACCCACTATTTACCCAGCCCCCTCCCCCTGCCAGCCTGAGCCCCCCGACAGCCCCTGTCCCTCCCAATCTGGTCCACCTGAGCTCCCCACCCCCAACCAGCCATGACTGTGCAGTTACCAGTCTGCAGCCACACGAGGGCGCTGCTGCACCAGCCTCGCCCCCGCCCCCAGCAGCCGTCCAGCTGCACGTGCCCAGCCCCTGCCTCCAACCTGCACCGGGGTCGGGGCTGGGGTGCAAGGGGCGATCCCTGGCCGGGGTGGGGCGAGGGATGGGCTGCAGGAGGAAATCCGCCCCCCGGGGGGGGGGATATCAGGGCGGTGTGAATGGAGGCTCCTGGATCATGTGGGTACCCACCACCATCCAGCCCCACCGCCCGTGCCAGCCCCCATGGGGGAGGGGCTGCACCCTGTCCTAGCTGGAACCCCATCCCTCTAAGGACCCCCCAAACCCTGCACCCCACTGTATGGGGAACACCACTTCACCCTGTCCTTTCAGAGAACCCTCCCCCCTGAACACCCAGGGACCCCCCCAACTTCTGAACCCACAGTGGAGAACCTGTCCCCAAGCCCATCCACAGTCCCCCAGCAACTCCCCTCACCCTGTCCCCCCAGGGGATCTCCCTAAACTCTGCACCCATGGGGAACCCCCCCTGCACTTTGTCCCTCCAGGAATCCGCCATCCTGACCCCTCAAGAACCCACCCAAACTGTGCACCCAAGGGGAGCACACCCCACACTTCACCCTAGCTCTGCAGATAAACCCCCACACTCTACTACCCCCCAACACCCAAACTGCACCCATAGGGAACCCCCCCACACACACACACTGCACCCATAGGGAACCCCCCCCACACACACACACTGCACCCATAGGGAACCCCCCCACACACACACACACACACTGCACCCTGTACCTGCAGGTAAATCATAGAGCAGGGGTGGGCAATAATTTTTGCAGGGGGCCACGTCACGAATTTTGGAAGTGGTCGTGGGCTGACCCTGAAGGGGAGGTTCCCTCTAGGTGTGGTTTGCCCCTGGGGGGGGAGACTTTGTGCACTCCCCACCCCACCTCACCTCCAGGTCCTGATTGGCTTGGGGGCGGGGGAATGCACAAAGTCTTCCCCCCACCCCCACCCTGCCAGGGGTGCACGGTGCCTAGAGAGAACCGCCAGCCCTCTGGTGCTGAGCGCCCTTGGTGGGGGGAGAAGACTTTGCGCACTCCCCAGCTCTGGGGTCTTGATTGGCCTGGGGGCAGGGAGCAGCTGGGCGGCCAGGAGCCAGATCCAATGGCTTAACGGGATACATCTGGCCTGTGGACCACCCCAACCAACCCCAACTAAACCAGACCAGCCAGGGCTTTGTCAAGCGGAGACTAGGGACGGCGATTCCACCCCCTCCCTAGGGAACCCATTCTGGTGCTTCCCCACCCTCCTAGGCTATGTCTAGACTGGCATGATTTTCCAGAAATGCTTTTAACGGAAAAGTTTACCGCTGAAAGCATTTTCGGAACAGAGCGTCTAGATTGGCACGGACGCTTTTCTGCAAAAGCACTTTTTGTGGAAAAGCGTCCATGGCCAATCTAGACGCGCTTTTGCGCAAAAAAGCCCCGACCGTCATTTTCGCCATCGGGGCTTTTTTGCACAAAACAAATCTGAGCTGTCTACACTGGCCCTTTTGCACAAAAGTTTTGCGCAAAAGGGACTTTTGCCCGAATGGGAGCAGCATAGTATTTCCACAAGAAGCACTGAATTCTCACAGTAGGAAGTCAGTGCTTTTGCGGAAATTCAAGCGGCCAGTGTAGACAGCTGGCAAGTTTTTCCAGAAAAGCAGCTGATTTTCCGGAAAAACTGGCCAGTCTAGACACAGCCCTAGGGAAAGTTTTCCCTAACATCCAACTCCCAACACCCTGCCCTCCAGGGGGCATGCAAACTGCACCCATGGGGAACCCCCCACTGCACCCTGTCCCCACAGAGACCCCCCCTGCCCCTCCCTCCTTGGGGAACCTTGACCCCCAGGGAAAGCCCTCCCACTCTGCACCTGTCGGGACTCCCCCACACACCTTGATCCTCCCACCCTCACACCCTTGGGACGACTCTCCCGCTGCATCTTGTGGCCCTGGGGAGGCCCCCACCCCCTTGCTCACCAGGATGGGGCTCCAGCAGATGCAGGAGACGACCATGATGCCCACCAGCTGCACCACCATCTCGATGTCGTGGGGCTTGGCGCGCCGCTGCCCGCACTTGCGCTGGGCCCGCAGCCGCGCCCGCACCAGGCAGAGCCCACTCAGGGTGTTGCAGACCAAGGCGGCCAGCAGGGAGGCCAGGCCCAGCAGAGAGAAGAGCAGGGCGAAGGTCACCTCGGGCCAGCCCTCCGCCGGCTGCACCTTGATGAAGCACCAGGTGCCGGGGTGCTGGATGGTGTAGCTCCCGAAGCTGAAGATGGGCAGCAGGGCGATGGCCAGGGCGGAGGCCCAGAGCCCCAGCAGGGTGAGTTTGGTCCGGACGGAGGTGACCAGCGAGGCGTGGAGCAAGGGGCGTGTCACCCCCACGCAGCGCTCCACGGCCATGACGCAGCCCAGGAAGAGCGGGCACAGGCCGAAGAACACCATGCAGGCTCCGAAGAACTGGCAGATGGCGCCGGTGCCGTCCATGGCGTCCCAGTTCAGCTGGGTGGCGTAGAGCCGCAGCACGAAGGCGCCCGGGATGACGTGCCCGGCGAAGTCCGTGATGACCAGGCTGCTGGCGAAGAGCAGGAAGGTGGCCTTGGAGCGGCGCCGGAAGCGGGCGTAGGACTGCGCCAGGATGGCCAGGGCCACCACGTTGGAGACGGCGCCCAGCGTCATGGAGAAGATGGGCACGGCCGGCGAGGGCGTGCGCGGCTCCAGTGGCTCCGCCTGCCCCCTCGAGGAGTTGCCCAGGAGCAAGCTGCCGACGGGCACCGGGAGGGGCGCCCCAGGGCTGGCGGGCCCCCCCAGCAGGGAGGAGTTGGGCGGGTGGCAGGTGAACATCTCAGCAGTGTCTGCAGCTGGCACCAGCCACGGGCATCTGCGGGGGGGGGGGAGAGGTTGGTATCAGGGGGGAGCCACTGACACTGCCCTGGCATTGCCCCCGGGGAGTGGGGGGTGAGCAACACAGCGTCCCAGCGCCCCCACCATCGAGGCGCCCTCTGCTGCCCCCCCCCTCCCGGTCTGCTGGGGGATATGGCAATCAGGGCTCGTTTGCAGTGGGGGGGGGGGGGGTGACTCGATAATCAGCACATTTAAACCCAGGGCTGGTGAGGGAGTCAGGGCGACAGTCCCCCTCCCCGCTGCCACCCTCCCTCCCCCCCTCCCCTGCGCCCAGGCACGACCCCCCGGGCTGGACCGGGGGTGACTCCTGGCGGAGCAGAGAGGCGAACCCAGGAGTCCTGACGCAGAAGCCCCCTCCCCGCTGCCCGTCCTAGCTGGGGAACGGACCCAGAGTCCCGGCACCCGCCCGCGCCAAGAGCAGATTGCAGCGCAGCATCGATTCCCGGTCGGGACCGGGGGCGTCTCACGCACCCTCCCCCCACACTCCGGGGCCAGCAGCCCGCACCCCCAGGGCACTCCCGGCCGCCCCCGCACCCCCTTACCGTGCTCAGGGGCTCCCCCGCGACCCAACCCCAAGCGCCGGGATCGCTCCCGGCGCCCCGTCCCAGCGGCGAACGGGGCAGAGCTGGAGCCAGCGCGGCCGCAGGACCGAAGCCCCGTCGGGGGCCGCTGGACTCGGGACCCGCTCAGAGACCCCCAGCCCCGAGCCTCGGCAGCCGCTTTTCCTGCTGGGGCGAGACCCAGCTCCGAGGTCCAGCCGCTCCTCGCTGCGCTGCGCCCTGGCTCCGCGGCCGGCCGTGCGCAGGGAAAGCAGCGATGCGCTCCGGAGCGCCCCTTGCGCCCGGCCCCCTCCCGCTGCGCGGGGCTCCCGCCGGGCCGCCGCCAGGGGGCGCCCCAGTGCCCAGCAGGGACGCGGCGACCCCTGCTGGACGGGTGCCCGCAGAGTGTCCTCGGGGTGCCTGGAGTCAGCTGGGATGCCCGAACCCACTGTTAATGGGGGGTGTCCCCTGCTCCTGCCTATGGGATGTGTCCCCAGTGCCACCCTGCCCAGGGCATGTCCCCAGTGCCACCCTGCCCCATGCCACTCTGCATGCTACCCCTGCGGCCTGCAGACTCCAGCATGGGGAGGAGCCCATTGGGCTCCCTGGCCATAGACTCAGTCCTGCCCGGCGTGGTGGGTGCACCGAATGCAGAGCTGGGAAAGAACTCCCACAGGGTCACAGGCAGAAGCCAGGTGTCCTGAACCCCAGTGCTCTATCCCCTAGGCAACTCTGCCCTTCAATCTGGGCTGGCTGGAGCCTCTAGCCTCACCCATCTGCTGGGGGTCGGAGCTGCCTCCAGCGACCCAGGAAGAAGGCCTTACTCCCGGTAGGATGCTGCAGCCATTAGATTCCAAGGACAGTGCCTGGGGCCAGGAGGGTGTCCCTGCAGCCCCTGCTGGCCCACGCCCCGTGGGAAGCTGTGTCATCAGTATTACAAAACACTGCACGGAGGCCGTGCCCTTGGGAAAGTCACCCAACTGTTTGCCCCTCCCCTCCGCCGCTGAGCTAAGTCCTGAGTGCCAACCCCCTGCTCTAGCCACTATCTCCCACCCCAGGGTTGGGGATGGAACCCAACTCCCCCCAAAAAGCCCCAATTCTGAGCCCTTTCAGCTGAATGTCCCAGTCCCTGCTGGTCTGTTTACCCCCAGCCCAGTGAGATCTTCCCTGTTCCAGCCCTGATGGGTCCCTGGATGCTGATGAGCTGGGAGAACTGGGCCTGACACGGTCCCAAGCTGAACTGGGGCTGTCACCACAGCCCCATGGATCCTAGCACCCGCCAGGCGCTGGCCCTGTGTGTCCTGCACTGCCTGCCGTGCCACCGCACTGCCTGGGGAACATCTCCCCAACAGGGTGTCCGTGAATAGGCCTAGCCCAGCCCCACAGCTCCTACATCTCGGGCCCCAGAGGCAGCCCCACTGACTTCCCCCCATGTCTGGTCCTGGCCCAGCCCCACTGCTCTGGCACAGTCTGGGCCCAGGCACACGTCAGGAGTTCTGGCAGCTCTTGGGCAGGCATAAGAGAGAGAGACGGGGCCTTGGTGACAGACCAAGCAATAGCTGGGGAGAGGGTAATGGCTGGCGATGAGGGTAGATGGGGTTGGCTGGGGATGGGGATGGGGCTGGCTAGGAACAGGGATAGACCAGACTAGCTGGGGAAGAGGCTGGCTAGGGATGGGGCTGGCTGGGGATGAGGACAGGAGAGGCGGGATGAGGCTAGACAGGCCAGGTTGGGGGTGGGGCTAGATGGGGCTGGCTGGGGATGGGGGTAGACGGGGTTGGCGGGGGACAGAGACAAACGGGCTGTCCCCAGTTTACATTTGGTCCAGTAAGAAAATCTGGGCTGTTCTCCCATCATGCATCAGAAGGAAGCAGAGAAGCATTGGGAGCGGGGCGGTGCATTCTGGGATTGGCTTGGGAGTGGTTCTGTCTACACTAGCCAGTGTGCAGGCCCAGATATCCCCTGAAATGCGGTGCTGTGGGACCTAGGCCGAGCTCAGGGGATGCCTGGTAGTCAGATAGGGTGGCTCATTGCGGCTTATCAGCCTGACCCGGCTTCTGCTGACTGGCAACTTCCTGGGCCAAGTGGCCATGGCTTGGTGGAGCCAGGGAGCAGCACCCAGCTGCTGGAGAGCTGGGTACATAACAACTGAGGCCTGGGCCCATCTAGTCCAGTATCCAGCCTCCGACAGGGCCAGCTGTTGTGTGCAGAGCCAGCTGCCCCTCTTACAGGAGACGGAGAGGAGAGGGCTGATTTCATGTTTGCATTAGGAAATTATTTCAAAATAACTAATTTTGGAATAATGACTCCAGAAATAACTGGATGCTCGAATTTAGTCCGAGGCAGGCTCCGCCTTGGAGCCCCAGGAAACACTGGGGAGTCATTACTCTGAATGACGCCGGGGAGTAGCGATTTCGAAATAGCAGCTGTGGCGCGTCCACATGCCCGGGCTTTCGAAATAAGTGGTATTCCTTGTGGGAAGCAGGAGTTATTATTGGAAATAACCAGCCCCTTATTTCACAGTGACGGGCTCAGTTGTGTGGACGCGCTGCGTGTTATTTCGAAATAATGGGGGGTTATTGCGAAATAACTCCCCAGTGTAGAGCAGGGCGTTGTGAGCGCTCCTCACAAGCGGCACTTCTGCCCCACTCCCCACAGCGCCCCCTGCTGGGAGAGACTGGCCCCTGCACAGAGTGTGTGTCAGCCTGAGCCAACCTCGCAGGGGCGGGGGGACGGGGGGCTTGTCCTTGGTGTCAGATGATGGAAAGGAGGCAGGCACCAGGGACAGCTGGGGGAGGGAGATGGGGAAGGCGGTGTTACAGGGGAGCAAGCGAGGACGGGGACTACGGGGGACAGGTCGGGGTGGGGAGGGGGGTCCTGGCCAGCAGGGCAAGTCAGAGACACTGAGCAGGATGGGCCAGGTTCGGGAAAATGGGCAGGGCAGAGGGGAGTGGGTGGTTGGGGGGGATGAACTCGGGACCTAGGGGGAGGTCCTGGTGTCCCCACTTCCTCGCCTGGGCCCATAGCTGCACCCCAGCCCCATAGCCCCTTCCATGCTCGTGCCAACTCGGCCCTCTCCAGCAGGGGATGCTGTGGGGCAGGAGCCTCTTGGACCTGCCCAGCTGTTGCCACATGTGGGGTGAGGCTGGGCCCAGCTCCTCCCCACTGCCCCCCCGAGCTGCAGCTGCAGCATTTCCTGGCAGAGCTGCCACCCTCCCAGCACCCATTAGCGCTAATGGCTCAGTGGCTGCAGGCCACGGTAATGGAGCTGTGGCTGTTGGCTCCCTAGAGCCGCATCCTGGCAGCCGTGATCTCATGCCGGGCCGGGTGAGCATCTGTCCTGGGCTCCACCTGCTCCGGCACCCAGGTCCTTTCACACATGCCCCACTGCAATGAACAGGTCACACAGCCTGCCTCCCCTGGGGGTCACGCTGGGTGGGCACATGGGCTGAAGCTGGGGGGTGTGTGTGCATGGGACAGACGGGGAGGGCACAGGTGCATGGGCCAGGGCAGGATGGGGGAGCACATGGGCCAGGGCACAGTTGGGGAGGCAGGTGCCTGGCATGGGGGGGAGGGCACATGCGCCAGGGGGCAGCGGGGGGAAGGGGCACAGGGCTTACCTGGCCTGGCACCGGGATGCGCCGCTCACAACTCCAGGCTGTGATCTGGCGAGTGCTGAAGCAGATTTGCCTGGGGCTGGGGCTGCAGGGAGGGGCCCGCCAGGCATGTGGCTGTTCCAGGTGGGCCCTGGACTCTCCTGCTTCTCGGCAATGTTTAGGGAAGGCAGAGCGGACCGGCCGAGGACCTGTCCTGTCTGGGGCCCGGCGCCAGCTTCAGCCACCTTGAGTCAGGCTGGCTACAGCGGGGACGGGTCAGAGAGTACAAGAGACCAACTAGGAGTGAGGGGCACCGGCAGGCTGGGGGGCAGGGCTGGGCTCGCACGGAGCTGACCCTCGGCACTAAGGGGCACCGGCAGGCTGGGGGGCAGGGCTGGGCTCGCACGGAGCTGCCCCTCGGCACTAAGGGGCACCGGCAGGCTGGGGGGCAGGGCTGGGCTCGCACGGAGCTGCCCGTCGGCACTAAGGGGCACCGGCAGGCTGGGGGGCAGGGCTCTGTACATCGGCACTGAGGGGCACCAGCAGGCTGGGGGGAGGGGGCATTCTCTCTGGCCGTCCGGCCCATCCCTGCGCTGCGCTGGGGGCTGGAATGTGCGAATGATTCACCCTGTCAGCAAGACACAAGTTGCTTTTGATTTTGTGCCCAGGTTGGAGGGAGTGTGGGGAGGGTTGCAGAGGGGGCTTTGGGGGAGGTTGTAGGAGGCTGTGGAGAACAGGGTTGAAGGGGGCTGTGGGGGAGAAGGTTGAAGGGGGTTGGAGGGGGTTGTGCCCCTTGCAGGGGTCTGTGGGGGTTTCTGGGGAGCTGTTCGGGGGAAGTTACAGGAAGCTGTGGGGGAGAGTGAGTGGCTGGGGGGGAGGTGGGTTGTGGGGAGTTGTGGCTGGTGGCAAAGTGTGGGCACGTGCCATGGACTGAGGCCAGGGCCGGGTCTGTGGTTCAGACGTCTCCCAGGGGAAGGCCCTGGCCTCCTCACTCTGCTGAATAATCCCCAGACAGCAAGGCAGGCGTGGGACACGCCCCCAGCGATGCAGCCAGCTCTGGGCTGGGGCGGCTCCCCGGCAGCGCAGTAGAACAGGACAGGGAAGGAAAATCCCAGATCCAGCCGTGCTGCGGGGTCGGGCTGAGCAGGGATTCGGGAGGCCTGAAGAGAATTAACTGAGGTGACACCTGGTCCCAGGGCAACCTGCCTGACACACGCAGAGCTGACCCCTCCCGCACTGAGCCTCACCCCATTCCTTTCAGCACCTCCCCCACCCTCGTACCCTGCTGTAGTCCAGCTTTTCCCTGGTTGTCTCCATCCTCGCCCAGCCCCAAAGCCCAGTTGGAGGCTGCGTGGGACTCACGGGGCTCTGGGGCTATTTACATTATTAATAACGAAGTGGTTCTAGTACAAACAATGGAAACTGGGAGCAGGTTGCCAGCAAGGACAGCATGGGGCTGACCTCCTCCCCGCCCCCGCCCCGCACAGCCCAGCCTTCCTGATCCCCCTCCCCTCCCCTTGACCCTCCAGCCACTGCCAGTCACTTGCAGACTTCTCAGGGGTCCGTACCCTGGGAAGCAGGTGACAGGATCCTCCCCCTTCCTGCAGCACAGCGCCCCCTAGTGAGCCATCTGATCCCTGCAGCCCAGCCCCCCTGCTGGGCCCCCTCCCTGCTCCCTGCCAAACAGCGCCCCCTAGGGTTGTACTGATGCTCTGGGGCCCAGCACTGCCTGGGAGGGGCGAGCGCTCCCTGCTGAGCCCCTGCCCTGTTCCCTGCCCCACAGCGCCCCCTGTGGAGCCCCCTCCCTGCTCCCTGCCACACGGCGCCCCCTAGGGTTGTACTGATGCACTGGGGCCCAGCACTGCCTGGGAGGGGCGAGCGCCCCATGCTGAGCCCCTGCCCTGTTCCCTGCCCCACAGCGCCCCCTGTGGAGCCCCCTCCCTGCTCCCTGCCACACGGCGCCCCCTAGGGTTGTACTGATGCTTTGGGGCCCAGCACTGCCTGGGAGGGGCGAGCGCCCCCTGCTGAGCCCCTGCCCTGTTCCCTGCCCCACAGCGCCCCCTGCGGGGCCCCCTCCCTGCTCCCTGCCACACGGCGCCCCCTAGGGTTGTACTGATGCTCTGGGGCCCAGCACTGCCTGGGAGGGGCGAGTGCCCCCTGCTGAGCCCCTGCCCTGTTCCCTGCCCCACAGCGCCCCCTGTGGAGCCCCCTCCCTGCTCCCTGCCACACGGTGCCCCCTAGGGTTGTACTGATGCACTGGGGCCCAGCACTGCCTGGGAGGGGCGAGCGCCCCCTGCTGACCCCCTGCCCTGTTCCCTGCCCCACAGCGCCCCCTGTGGAGCCCCCTCCCTGCTCCCTGCCACACGGCGCCCCCTAGGGTTGTACTGATGCCCTGGGGCCAAGCACTGACTGCGAGGGGCGAGCGCCCCCTGCTGAGCCCCTGCCCTGCTGCTCTTGGAGGGTTGTTTGTGGCTCAGCGCCAACACTCAGCAAGGGGTGAGTCCCTCCCCCCCCTCGAATTGACTTGGCTCCTGGCATCAGACAGGAGGATCAAACACGGCTTGTGTGGCGGGTGGGGGAGGGAGCGGGGCGAAGGGGGGTCTTGGCTAGAGGCCCAGATGGAACATTTCAGAACACAAATCTCTCTGGGCGTAGGTGGGAGGGGGAAAGGTTTCCACAGGGAAAGGGGATCTGGGGGGCGTTGGGGGGCAGATGCTGGCAACATAGTTCTGAAGCACTAGACAATGCAACAGACGTTACATGAGGCTCACTCACACGCTGCTGGGATGCAGCCATCTCTGGGGCTGTTTATACTGAGAGCCTTTGCCCAGTGCCTGGGCATCAGGACACCTGGGTTGGTGATGCTGTGGGGCAGGTCCTGCTCCCTCTTGGTGCCTCAGTTTCCCACCCTCCGTAAGGGGGAGGAGGGTAATAGCTCTGCATCCCATGTGACATGAGGGCCCTGTAGGAGCCAGCACTGCCCCACACGTGTCCAGGGCAGGTCTGAGGGCAGCAGACTGAAGGGCAGGGGACCTGAAAGCCCTGATAAGGGGTGGCCTGGTTAGGGGAAGGGGTGGGAGGTGCTGGGGGACACCGTGGAAGGGGCAGGCTCTATTGACGATCTCCTCCCCACACCCTGCTCTGTGGGGATGCCAGTGGAGAGCGGGTAGCAGGCAGACGATTCCAGACCGACCTTTTACTCATCCACCTCCCCGCCCCATGAGGAGGGGGCTGGGCAGCCTTCCTGCTCCCCCCCCCCCGGAAATGTGGCCCCTGTGGAGCAATTTCCTTTGAGGCCTCCAGGCTCGATGCATTGCAAAAGGGTGCCGGGGCGGGGGAGGGGGGTTGTGTAAGGACCAGCTCTCCCCTTCCCCCACCCGGGCCCCAGGGAGAGATGCTGAGGAAATCCAAGTGCTGCAACCTGCTCCGAGATGGGGGAGCTGGGAGGAGCTGGGGGCAGAAAGCAGAGACCCCCCCCCCACCTAATCCCTGCTGGGCCAGAAAAGAACCAGCCAGCCCCTTAAGGGCTAGACCTCAGAGCTGACCCTCTTGGCCCCAGCAACCAGAACATCCTTGTGTGTGTGTGTGAGGGGGGGGGGTGATTAGCACCAACAGCCCCCTCCCCACAGCAGCGTTTCATGTCCAGAGCCTCACACTCGAGCTAAATGCACTTTCAGCAGCAGTCCCATGGGCGAATTGCCTGCGAGTGGCAGGGCAAACGTTAAAACGCACCAGCACAGAGGCTCCAGTTGACTGTGCCCCCCCCTGCAAACAGTGAGAGGGTTAAAACCCAGCCGCTCCCCCGCCAGGCTAAATATCAGCAGGAAAGCTGGGTTCGAGGCCACAGGCCTTCTTTACAAATCCCAAGTCAAATTCCACTGTGGGGCAAGTGTCTCCGTATAATTGGGGAGGGGGAGGGGGGCAGTTTGAAGAGCAATGAGCAAAGGCCGCAAACACAAACAGTAAAATGGTTTTGGGTGCATCAGAAGCAGGAAGCCAAACAACCGGGGGCCCCTGGATGGCTGCGGGGCTAAAGGGCCCCTCCAGGAAGACAAGGCGGTTGCAGAAAAGCTCCGTGAATTCTTTGCATTCAGGGTCACTGCAAAGGATGGGGAGGGGTGGGGGTGGGGGGGCGATTCCCACCTCTCAGCCATTGTTCTCGGGGACAAACCCGAGGAAGAGGTGTCACTAAAGAAGCCGTGGGAACAAACTGATCAGTGGAACAGCAGCGCGTCACCAGGGCCAGATGAGCGTCTCCCCGGGCCCAGAACGAGCTAGGCTATGACATTGCAGAACTAACAACGGTGGCTCGTACCCTGCCCATTAAATCAGCGTCGGGATCTGGTGACCGGAGGAGGCTGATTCTTAAAAACGGCTCCCAAGGTGATCCCAGCTGTTACAGGCCAGTACGTCTAACGCAGGGGTGGGCAAAAGGGCCTCCGTGGGCTGGATCTGGCCCACCAGGCGGGTGGATCTGGCCCGCGGAGGCCCTGCTGCTCCTCCATCCCCAAGCCAATTAGGGCCGGGGGGGGGGGGGGACGAGCACGTGAACCCTCCTCCGCTCTCCCCCCAGCCCTGCGAGCAGTGCGCGGTGCTTCAAAGTGCCGCATGCTCCTGGCAGGGTGGGAGGAGGCTTCACGTGTCCCCCTTCCCCCAGGCTCTAATTCGCCTAGGGGTAGGAGCGCGAGGGAAGTCTCCTCCCACGCCAGGGGCATGGGCACTTGGGAGAATGTGAAGTGGGGGCAAAGGCCCTCCCTCACCCCCAGACCAATCATTGCCTGGCAGTGGGGAACCTGAAAATATATTGGCCACGCCCCTCCCACTCAATGCCCCGCCCCTTCCTGTGCGGCCCATAGTCACTTAAAAAATTTCCAAAGTGGCCGCCGGCAAAAAATGATTGCCCACCCCCAGTTTAACTTCTGCACCAAGTAAATTGGTTGAGACAACAGAAAAGAACAGAATTAGCAGACGCAGAAACACAATACCGTGGGAAGAGTCGTCACGGCTTTTGTAACGGGAACTCACATTCCACCGATCTATTTCAATTTTAGTGGGGCTCAACAAGCTTGTGGCCAAGGGGGATCTGATGGGTGTCATGGACTTGGGTTTTCAGAACGCTTTTGACAAGGTTCCTCGCAAAAGGCACTTACTCAGAGGGAGCTGTCATGGGATGAGTAGGCAGGTCCTTTCATGGACCAGGAAAAGGTTAAAAGACCAGGAAACAAAGGGTAGGAATAAATGGTCAGTTTTCAGCCAGGAGAGAGACACCCAGCAGGGCCCCCCCGGGATCCATACCATTCCACATATTCATAACTGATCTGGAAAGGGGAAGGAATGGTGAGGTGGTGGCTGGCAGAGGACACACGATTACACAAGCGCGCTACAGCCAAGGCAGACTGCGAAGTGATACAAGGGGATCTTGCCCAACCGGGCGGCTGAGCAACACAATGGCGGAGGAAAGCCTGTGCTGGGAAGTGCAACGCAGCGCACGTTGGCGCACGACCTTTCCACCCTACGCACGAGACACGGGGGGTCTTGATTCACTGTTCCCGCCCGAGCACGCGCTCTTGGCGTCGCTGTGGGGAGCTCTCGGACAAGAGCCGCGCCGCGCGCAGCAGCAGTCAGAAAAGCAAAGAGAACACGAGGGGCCCTTAGGAAAGCGAGAGAGAATAAGGCCGGAGATAGCCGCATAATGCACCGGCCAGTCTGGATGGGCATTTCTCCAGCGCGCCGTCGCTTGTCCTCTGAGGCGTTTGAATCCCACCCGAGCAGGTGCCAGCCTGGGACATTTCCCCATCGCTCACTAAATTCAGGGTTTAATTATCTCCCTTGATGGCTGTCAAGCCCCCCTCCCTCCTGTGCCATAGCAGTGAGGTGGGGGTCCCAGAGAGCCTTAGCATGGCCAGGGCAGGCACCGGAGAGACAGTGAGAGAGGATGGGGGTGGAGGCACGCAGGGCTGGTAATGGGGGGGATGGAGGGATGTGTCTGGGGGTGAGGGGGTTGGAGGGGTGGGGGTGGGAGGTGGCTGGATGTGGGGGGGATGGAGGGATGGGGATGGATGGGGTGGGGGTGGGAGGACGGAGGTGGGTGTGTGAGGTGGATGGAGGGGTGTGGCTGGATGTAGGGGTGGATATAGGGGTGGGTGTGGGGTGGATGTAGGAATGTGGCTGGGTGTGGGAGGTGGATGGAGGGATGGGAGTGGATGTAGGAATGTGGCTGGGTGTGGGGGTGGATGGAGGGATGGGAGTGGATGTAGGAATGTGGCTGGGTGTGGGAGTGGATGGAGGGATGGGAGTGGATGGAGGGATGTGGCTGGGTGTGTGGGGGTGGATGGAGGGATGTGGCTGGGTGTGTGGGGGAGGAATAGAGGGATGTGGCTGGGTGTGGGGGGGATGGAGGGATGTGGCTGGATGTGTGGGGGAGGAATAGAGGGATGTGGCTGGGTGTGTGTGGGGATGGAGGGATGTGGCTGGATGTGTGGGGGAGGAATAGAGGGATGTGGCTGGGTATGTGGGGGGATGGAGGGATGTGGCTGGGTGTGTGGGGGAGGAATAGAGGGATGTGGCTGGGTGTGTGGGGGGATGGAGGGATGTGGCTGGGTGTGTGTGGGGGGATGGAGGGATGTGGCTGGGTGTGTGGGGGGATGGAGGGATGTGGCTGGGTGTGTAGGGGGATGGAGGGATGTGGCTGGGTGTGTGGGGGTGCACGTGGGGAACGGAGCGCTGTAGGGTGGGCTGGGTCTGTAACGGGCGTGGGCAGCCCACAGAGAAGTGTCCCTCCAAGCGGCCCCCCAACATGTCAGTGCTGACAAGCAGGTTGGCTGGTCCTTCGTGGTGCAGGACGACGGCGCTGGCCCGGGGTTCGACTCCACCCTAGACCCTTCTCCTGCCCCCAGCAGAAGGGCAGAGAACAGAGCGGGCCGGGCAGCCCCAGCCCCGATATTTGCCAGCAACAGCCATCCTTGAGGGGCCCCATAGCGCTGCCGTTGCCCCTGAGTCCCACCCCCCGCCCCTCGCTGCCCCAGCCTGGGCTCCGGCACCGCACCCGCCTGCAGCCAGGCCTCTCTCTCTGGCATGGGAGCCCTGTAGCTTCGCTCCCTGCGTTGTGTGTTCCAGATGCTGCCAGCACCCGCCCCACACAGCACCCGCCCCACACAGCACCCGCCCCACACAGCACCCGCCCCACACAGCAGGCCTGGGGCACCCGTCCGTGGCTCAGCTCTTTGGGACCCAGCTGTGCCCGTAGGGCCCTTCTGTGAACAGCGAAAGGCGCAGCAGGACCCAAAGCCCGTCCGTGGAAATGCAGCCACTTCAGGGGAGGAGCCTGATAGAACCGTGCAGAAGCCCCTGGCACTGGGACTCCATTGGAGGGGGGGAGGAGCCTCAGGCAGGGGTGACAGCCTGGCCTGATGGTGAGGGGGGCTTGTTAGACAGGGGAGCGGGGGGGGGGGAGCTGCGGCAGGACCGACCACCCGGCTCTGTTTACATAAGGGACTTAGCTGGGATTGGCAGCAGATGGGCGGGATTTGGCTGCTCCCTGCTGGCTACCATGACAAGAGACTTATTCCTAGCCCCACCCTCTGACCCTGTCCCCCGCTTCCCCCCCTCTCCCCCCATGGCCACAGCAGCCTCTGAATAGCCAGGACAGTTACTTTGTCCCAACCAGGAACCCATGTCCCCAGTATTCCGAGGACAGGCTTTGACTGCAGCGATGCCTAGTGGTTAGAGCACAGGGAGGTGGCTGGGCGCCAGGACTCCGGTGTTTTAGCCCCAGCCCTGGGAGGGGAGTGGAGTCTAGTGATTAGCGCAGGGTTTGTTTGGGTCAGGACTCTTGTAATGGACCCACTGTGTCGCCTTGAGCCATGTGTAGGCCTCACGCCCTTTCCCACAGAGATATGGAATCAGAGTAACTAACTGGCATCACTCCATTGGGGCCAGTAGGGCCGGATCCTTGGCTGGTGTAAACGGGTGTCACTCCATTGTAGCTGGATTTCCCCAGCTAACGGAAATGGGAGTCAATCTATTGGAGCCAGTGGGATCGGCTTCCTCTCTGGTGTAAACGGGCGGGGGGGGCATCCCTGGGCGGGGTGGGGGGGGGCATGTTCCTCCTACATTTCACCACCTGAGCGGGACAGGAAGTTCCCCCAGGCCCTTGGGAAACTCCTGCCAGGGCGGGACTTGTCGGGAAGGGGGGGGAGGGGCAAGAAGGGGGCTGGCACCTTCCACTGACACTTCCTGGGAGGCACATTCCTCTCCATGCCCCCCCACTGTCTTTGGCAACAAGCCCCTCGCCCTCCCCCACAGGAGTCCCTACCCCCTCGCCTGCCAGCCCCCTAGCTCCAGGCCCATGGGGCTGATGGGGGGGTGTCCATAGGGCCCATGGGGCTGACGGGGGCCGTGTCCATTGGGCCCATGGGGCTGACGGGGGGGGTGTCCATGGGGCTGACGGGGGCCGTGTCCATGGGGCTGATGGGGGGGTGTCCATGGGGCTGACGGGGGGGGTGTCCATGGGGCCCATGGGGCTGATGGGGGCTGTGTCCATGGGGCTGATGGGGGGGGAAGTCCATGGGGCTGACGGGGGGGGTGTCCATGGGGCTGACGGGGGGGGTGTCCATGGGGCCCATGGGGCTGATGGGGGGGTGTCCATGGGGCTGACGGGGGGGGGGGGTCCATGGGGCCCATGGGGCTGATGGGGGCCGTGTCCATGGGGCTGATGGGGGGGAAGTCCATGGGGCTGACGGGGGGGGTGTCCATGGGGCCCATGGGGCTGACGGGGGCCGTGTCCATGGGGCTGATGGGGGGGTGTCCATGGGGCTGACGGGGGGGGTGTCCATGGGGCCCATGGGACTGACGGGGGCCATGTCCCTGCTGCACCAGGGTGACCCAATGTCCTGAGCCAGGACCCTCGTGGGGTTCCCCTTGGTGAGGGTGCCAGGGCCCCAGCGGTGCTTGGCCGGGCTCCAGGCCCTGGCGTGAGGTTTCCCAGCCAGACCCGCCAGGGCCTCTGGATCGTATCAAGGGAGGGCAGCCGGTGACACACTCCAGGCCCCAGGCTTAGAGGCCCCCAGGTAGCACCTGGGCTGTGGGGAGGGGAAGGGGCCTTCCATGGGGGGAGGGGCAGTGCCCCTCTCCCTTCCGGGCAGCAGTTCCCTCGCGGGGTTTATTGCTGGCGGCGAGATGCCTGGACTGGCTGGCCCCCCGCCAGGGTCCATACCCAGCAGGACCCAGCCGCAGCTGCCAGACGGGAGGGGCTGGGAGCCAGGACTCCTGGGTTCTGTCCCAGCTCTGGAGGGGAGTGGGGTCAAGTGGTTAGAGCGGGTGAGGTGGCTGGGAGCCAGGCCTCTTGAGCTGTATTGCTACCTACTGACTGACACCCCCCCCTCCGCCCGCCCTTTCCCAGCCAGGCAAGGAGCCCAGGCGGCCTGCCTCCCGAAGGGGCGCTGTGCCCCGCAATGGGGAGACAGTGCAGGCTGGGGCGGGACACCGTCTCCCGAGCCGCGTGGCTGATTTCACACTGCTCCCCCCGGCCCGTGTTCAGGAATTCGTGCGGCCGGGGCCGTATCCGGCTGGGATTAGCCTGTCAGGCCAGGCTGTTCTGAGTAACAGGCCGCGTCACCAGCACGGCTCGTGCCTGGGGAGGGGGGTCACCTGCTGGGCCCAGCCCAGGATCTGCCAGGTGGTGCTGGGGGAGCAGGCTGGGCAGAAGTTCCAGGGCAGGGCAGCTGGGGGGTATCTGGGGAGCAGAGGGGGAGGTAGGTGACCAGCATGGGGCCAGTGGGGGTTGGAGGGGAGAGCAACCAGCCAGAGAGAAGGCAAGGCACGTGCAGAGCCTTAGAGGGGCTGTGTGGCCTAGTGACTGGAGGTTGGCCCAGCACCTGGATACTATGGTTCTCTTCCTGCCACTGACCTGCTGTGTGACCTCGGGCAAGTTCCTTTCCCTTTCACTGCATCAGTTTCCCCTCCCAGCCTTTGGCTAGTTAGCTTGTGCGCTCACTGGCTCTCACGCTGTCTGTGCAACACCTGGCACAACAGCCTCATCATCCCTAGAGACGCCCACTCCTGCTTTGCATCGGGCCACATTCTTGGCCTCAACAGTTTCCCACAGCAGGGAGTTCCACAGGTTAATCACACCCTGTGTGAAACAGCTTTTCCTTGGTGCAGCTTCGAATTTGCCACCTATCAGGGTCTCCTTCTGGTAGGTCAGTGACACTGTGGCATCTCAGTCCCCATCCTCCTCAGGACCTTTAAGGGACACAGAGGCATGGGCACATGCCCAGAGATAACCATACACACAAATGCACTCACACACAGGGACATGCATAGACCACCCCCCCCCCCACCCACCCAGACATGCACACAAAGCTGCACACACACAGGATCACAGAGAAGCATAACACACACGCAGCAGCCCCCCCCCCAAAATGGGCCTGTGCGCGCACACACACACACACATGAATGCACCCAAACGTGCACATGGGTGTACACCTATGGGTGAGCATAGATCTGCCCACACTGGCCCTCGCAAACATGCGTGCATGCCCAGAAACCTGCCCACGTAGACACACACATGCATGCAAGTGCGTGCAAGGTTGCAGGGATGTGCCCAAGTGTTACTGCATGTCCACATGTGCATGTTTGGACATGTGTGCAATGCATGCAAGCGTGCAATGCAAACAAGTATGCTTGGACATGCGCGAACACTTGGGCACTCCCCTGCAAACTTGCACGCACACAAGCTCTGCGTACACGTACACACATGCACAGGCTGTTTACGCTTGTGCACCCCCCTCCCAGAGCGAATCCCTGGCAGGACGGGCCCTGCGAGAAGGCTATTTTATGGCTTGTTTTCTCCTGGGCTGGCGCATGTTCTCTGGGGGCGTGTGTCAGCTGAGGCCTCCTCTGAGCAGCTGCCACGTCTCCGGGGAAAGGAGCTGCTGGGTCTCGACTCCACCGGCCCACCAGCTTCTTGGAGCGCTTTCTTGGTGTGCTAAGGAAAAACGCTCTCAGGCCAGGAGACTGACTGTGAGGCGATTTGTGGAGGGAGGGGAGATGCACGAGAGTGACAGAATCGGGGGATTGCATGGGGAGGGGAAGGGCAGGTGAAGGGGTTGGGGGCCAACCCTTGTGAGGGAGAGTCTGCGTTTCACCCCGTCACCTCCCTGGCTCGCCCAGCCCTGCTGACGGTGGGTCAGTGTCGTGCCCCTTCCCAGAGAAGGAAACTGAGGCACAGACCTGCGGGGCAGGAGGGGGAGGAATACTCCCCATGAGCGGGCAGTGGCAGACCAGGCCATGCCCCCAGTGCGGTGCCTGAGAGACTCGGGGTGATGCGACCTGGGCCCCCTCAGAAGCCTGGCCCGGGAGAGCGCCCGGTGGCTGGGAACGTGGCTGCAGCCCCGTGAGAATTCTGGACGCTCCGAGGTTTCTTTCTGCAGCCGGGATGACAACCCCAAACAGTGAAAATTTCCATGCACCAAAAATCCAGCCCGATTTCTGGCGCTTGGTCCTGCTTTCAGTCCGGCCGGGGGGAGGGGGAGGAGGCCAAGTTCCGTCTGGAAGGGAAAGGCCTCTTGAAGCCAGCCCGGTGGGAAAAGGTGGCACAGGCTGTAGGGGAAACTGGATGTTTGGGAAACTTGTTGACTCGGTCGGCGTTTTTCAGTCAAGGTTCCTGGCTGGCTCTCTGGGCTGCCCCGCGCTGGTTGACAGGTGCCGCTCTCGGCTGGGTGAGTCTGGACTAGCCACGTCTCCAGCTCCGTTGCTCGAGGCATTCGGGCTGTAGGCAGCTGACAGCCAGGAAGAGGGACTCCTGCCCCTCTGGATTTCATCAGCCCCAGGGATGTTGGCCAGCTTAACATTGCAGCTCACAGCTGGTCTCTGAACAGCCACACAGCCCCGGAGCCACTGAAGTCACAGCCTGCGCAGGCAAAGGGCAGCAGGGGAAACTGAGGCACAACACAGGACAATGACATGCCAGAAGTTACCCAATGGCAGAGCTGGGGCTAGACCCCCAGGTCAGTCTCCTAGCCACAAGGCCATGCTGAATCTGTCTATCCCCACACAATCAATCTAATCGAATCTATCTATCTGGACGCGTCTGTACAGGGCGACCGAGTGGGCCGGGGAGCAGGGGCGGAGACCCCCCTCTTGCAGCGCCAGTCGTCCCATCCCTGCCCAGGCGCAGCGGGAGTTGCCTGGGGAGCAGACGCTCCCTGCCCGCGCCAAGGAATGAAATGGACTAGAACGGCTCCGTGAGCCGGCCAGCTCCAGGCCGACAGACTCAGAGAACAGCCCCTCCCACCCCGGCCAGGGGGGCAAATGGTCAGTGCCCCAAACAGAGGAGGGGTGGGGGGGCACTGGCCCCTGGATTCCTTCCCCGCACTGACAAGGCCCTCGCTCGGGGCCAGGCCGGATGATCCCCTGCCTGACTCACTGGAGATGGGAGTGTGTGTCGGGGGGGGGGGGGGGGCTACAAGGCAGATGTTTGCAGCCCTGCCAGCAAATAACACAGAGTGGATTCTTCTGCTAGGAAAATATGCTCCACACCAGCCCCGCGAGCCTAATTTGGGTTGTTGTCAGGGAGGCCGCGCTGCTTGGCCAGACACAGCCCCTGTCCCCCTGGCCTCCCCCCTCTGCAGCGGGGCGCAGGCGGGGGCTCGGGCTCTCCTCAGGCCTGATCCTGCGCCGGGGCAAACCGGCACCTTGCATTGACACTTACCGGGGGGCAGAGTCAGGCCTGTGGCTGGCCGGTGAGCTTCAAGGGGGGGCTTGGGGGAGGGGAGGAGGGTGTCTTCAGGTTTGACAGTGGCTGTTCCCCACCGCTGGACAGTCTGTGCGCTACCGCGTCCTGGCTGCTGTGCCTGGCAGGGAATGGATTTCTTCCTGACCTTGCCCAGGTTGGGCTCAGCTCATGCCCTGAAGCATGGAGATGAAAGTCCCACGGTATCCCGCTGTGTCGACCCCCACTGCATGGATTATTATGGGCTGGATTCCAGTGCCAGTGAAGAAGGCAGACCCCACACCTAGGTGACTGGCTCTGGGGGGGGTCTCTGAGACCTGCCTTCCCCAAAATCTCTGGACCCAACCTGCAGCTGGCCTTGGAAGTGCAGACTGAGAGGGAGGCAGTGGGGCCTAGTGGATGCTGCTCTGGCCTGGGTGTCAACCATCTAGATTTTTATTTCCAGTTTGGCTGCTGGGTGAATTTTGCCCCTATCCGTGCCTCAGTTTCCCCACCTGTAAAAAGTAGCTATTGGCACTGCCCTCCTTTGGAAAGCACGTGGGAGCTGCTGTTGGAAAGCTCTGGCTAAGAACTAAGGGTTACTGGGGAATACAGCAGCTGAGCCGTGGGGACTGGTGCCATTTATTACTCTCTCTGGGCTGGATCGGAGGTGGCAGGTCAGAGGGAAATGGAGTGTGGAGACAGAAAGGGTCCGGCAGAGAAACCGTATCTATAGCCGGGCCTGGGGAGGGACCTGCTCAGCTGCTCCTAGCTGAGCTGCCAGTGAATTGGGCCAATACACGTCCTGTAGTGACTGGCCAGCAGGCTGGGAATGCCAGCGGCTCCAGAGAGCCTGGCACAGGGAACCCCAATGTGTCTATGATGGGGAAGTCGCCTATCAATCTAATCCACCCTATGTATTCAGTGCTCCAGCCTGGCACTAGGGGGCGCTGTGCTGCAGGGAACAGGGCTGGGGCTCAGCAGGGGGCGCTCTGCCTTGGCAGTCAGCGCTGGCCTGGGTGCCCCTGGAACCCTAGAGGGTGGAGTGCTCTGAGTTGGCCTGTCCTTTGGTGGCGATAATCACCCTGGTGTCTTCTGCAGCTGAACCCTCCCCCTCCTGTCCTGAACCGCAGTGCAATACTGCGTGGCTGTTAAAAACTGCCATGCTCCACCCCAGCAGTGGCTGCATTGCAGTAATGGGTAGAAGCAACCCTCACGCTGCTGGTGACTGGGAGCCAGTGGAGCCAGCCCCAGATGGAAGCGAGAGCCCCACGGGCTGCGAGCCTGGAGCCATGAGCTTGTTGGTTAACTGGTTAAACGTTAGGTTAGCCCAACTTTTAACAGGTTAACTGATTAACCGGGAGTTCATGTCCTCAGTTATATTAGGCGCTCCGGGATGGGGGTTCACTGAACGAATCCGGCTCTACCCCACTGTGAAAACTGCGCCCAGGGACCCAGGGATTTGGGTTTCCTGGGAGTGGCTGCACCGGGTGAGCTCCGTGGTCCATCTAGTCCTGCCCTGTGGCTGGTAATCTGGAGTGATCTGGCCCACTGGCTGCATCCAGCCAGAGGATTGGAGCAGCCAGGACATGGGGCCATGTCCTGGGCCGTCGTGGCTCACAGTCGCTGCTGGACCTGGCCTCCCAGAACTGACTCAGTCCTTTTCTGACCCCCGTTGTATTTTTGACCAGGCTGCTGGCAGCACGTCCCGCCGGCTGGCTGTGCGGAGGGGGGAGGACGCCCTTGGGTCGGCTTCTCACCAGCTGCCCATTCGTGTCGCTCCACACCCCCTGGGTCCTGTGTTCTGGGAAGGGGCAGTAACACCCCACTCCTCATGTTCACAGCCCTCTCGCAGGACCCCCCCCTCCCTGCTTAGTCGACTGTTTCCTCACCTGAACACTCCCCGGCTATTTCCTGTCGTCTTCTCCCTCTTCGCGAACGGCTCCCTCCCGACGCTGGGGTTGGTTTTCGGGGGGCTGCTGTGCAGAGCGGGTGTTTTCAGAGAGCTCCCTGCCAGGACACGGGGAGTAACCCGCTCTCGGGCGAGGGAACAGCCCGTCTCGCCCTGGGGCTTTGCATGTGCCCGGAGGATTAGGGGTGCCAATTAGGCATGTAGGCGACTAGTCAACTATCCGATAAGCAGAAGCACCTTATCGGCACCGGGGGCGGTGCATGGCTGGGGGCTGCCCCTATGACTCACCGTCTCTGCCAGCTCGTGGGGCCGGGTCCTCAAACCTCAGGCGTGCTCCGATGGTGAGCGGGGCAGATAATCGCACGTACCGTTTGAGCACACGCCAAAGGTGCCAGCCTGTTCTGCCCCGGGGAGCTCACCATTCGCCTAGACATGACGGCTGCGGGTGCGAGAGAGCGGGGAAGGGTGGCAGGGGGGAGGCGTGTGCCGGGGGGGGGGTATGCAGGAGCTGGGGGGAGAAGCAAAGGGGAGGGAGAAGTGGTGGGAGGGTAGGAAGCAGGGGAGAGGGCAGATGAGGGGGGAGAAGCATGGGGCCGGGCCAGAAGGATGGAGAAGGGTCCCTCTCCAGGGCCAGTTGTGTCTGTGCGGCACCAGGCCCTGGAGTGAGCTTTTCTGTTGACGTGAGCACGGGCTTGTTTGGCTTCAGTTCCTTGTGGGAACCTCATGTTCTGCTACCACCGTGGTACAGGACAGGGAAAGCAGCGTTTGCACAGGAGAATTTATGCTGCAAGGCATGTGGGCGGGAGGGGAGACGCTGGATCACACATGCCGTGTGCTGTAAGAACGGCGCTTCCCACTTCGTATCCCACAAGCAAACCCGGCTCGCACGGGCCCCGTGTCCGAGTCTCTCTGGGGCCCGCCACGTCCACAGCTCTGGAGCCCACCCTGCTCCTCCAGCAGCGCCGGCCTGCCCCGAGGACGCTTCAGACGGCTGCCTTGGGCCCTGTGTTGGCAGGGCAGTCGGGGAAGTGCCAGGGGCCTGGCGCGGCAGCAGGGGCCGGATCCGCCCCTGCACTCCCAGCAGTGGTGGGAACCATGGAAGCAAAGAGACTCAGCACAGGGGTGAGCTCTAGGGACCCGTGGTGCCCAGGCACTAGCAATGCTCCTGGCCCTGCTCCGAGCGCCAGCAAAGTTCAGGGCTGGGTGTCTGCCCTCCCCCCTCGGCACTGCCTGCCTTGTGCTGCGACCAATGGGAGATTGCAGGGGGGTGCCTGTGGGCAGTAGCACACAGAGACCCCTCCGGCCCCCCCTCCACTCTCCCTCCCCTCCTGACCCCCAACTCCCCCCACACCCTTCCAGCACCTGAAATCCCTCCCAGAGCCTGCACCCCACCCTCTGCCCCAGCCCAGAGCCTGCACCCCAGGCTCCTTCCTGCCCACAATCCCCCTGCACCTCCTCCTGCACCCAAACTCCCTCCCAGAGCATGACCCCTCCCCCACAAACTCCCTCCCAGAGCAAGACCCCTCCCCCACACAACCTCCCTCCCAGAGCATGATCCCTCCCCCACAAACTCCCTCCCAGAGCAAGACCCCTCCCCCACACAACCTCCCTCCCAGAGCCTCCACCCTCCTCTCCCCAAACTCCTTCCTAGAGCCTTAGGCTGGTGGGGGGCAAGAACGGCCTTTTTTTCAGGAAGAACGTCTCTCCCGCAAGAGGGTTTTTGCACAAAAGCCCCATGCCCAAAATGGCAGCTCATTAAGTATGCAAATGAGGCACGGCAACATTCCTCATTTGCATATTTTCTTGCACAAGAGAGGGCAGCGTAGACGGAGCCAAAATTGCCAGGAGCCAGAAGTAGCCTGTGGGCTGTAGATTGGCCCCCCCCCCCCCCCCCGTCTTACAGGGTCCCTGTGGGAATCTGCCCCGCCCAGACGCTCCGGGAGCCAGGGCTGGAATGTGCCGCTACCCGCGGCCCGAGCGCTGCTGCTTAAGCCGCCGATATCCCTGCGTGTAAACAGCGGGATCAACGCCTGCCTGGGGAGCTGGCACGGCCTGACACGGCAGCTGCGGCAGGCAGGCGGCTGAGACCTGGCGTGAGTCAGGGCCGGGGTGCCGGATCCCACCCCAACTCCATGGCCCAGGCCCACCTGGCTCCAATCCTGGCTCTGCCGTAGACGCCCTGTTGCCCGAGGGAAGATGACTTGTGAATTTCCCGTTTCCCGTTCCCGTGGCTAGGGCTGACTCGTCCTTTGTCCCAGGTCAGGCCCAGCACTCAGGTAGTGCGTGGCTGGGAACCCTGCGGGGCCCGGTTGCGACACTCACACTGCCGGAGCCCTTGTCTGTTTACAAATGCAGTTTGTTAATACATTTAGCAGAGCCACAAACCCCCCAGTTGCTAAGCCACAGACACCACACAGCCAGGGAAAGCCCATCTATATTCGCATGCCCTATACTCAGGGGCTGTGTCTACACTGGCCGCTTTTCCGGAATAACTTGCCAGCTGTCTACACTGGCCCCTTGAATTTCCGGAAAAGCGCTGACGATCTACTGTAAGAAATCAGCTGCTTTTCCGGAAATACTATGCTGCTCCCGTTCGGGCAAAAGTCCTTTTTCAGGAAAACTGTTCCGGAAAAGGGCTAGTGTAGACAGCACAGTAGTGTTTTCCGCAAAAAAGCCCCGATCGCGAAAATGACAATCGGGGCTTTTTTGCGGAAAAGCGCGTCTACATTGGCACGGACGCTTTTCCGGAAAAAGGGCTTTTCCGGAAAAGCATCCTGCCAATGTAGACGCGCTTTTTCCGGAAATACTTATAATGGAAAACTGTTCCGTTTTAAGCATTTCCGGAAAATCATGCCAGTGTAGACGTAGCCACACTGTTCCTTCCGGAACAACCTGAGGTGCTAGACACCATCCTCCTCCTCACCTTCACCTTCCCCACCATCCCCAGCGGCCTTCAGTCTGGCACCGCCCAAGGGCGGCCTCTCTTCCCACAGCCCCTCGCCTGGCTGCCTCACTGACCTTATGTTGGACACGTCTTCAGTCGGGGACGTTTCCTTTTCTCCTTATTTCTATTTCCTCTCATTGCTGATGGTGAAGCATCTTTTGCCGATAGGTCAGTATGGCACCGATCTCAACGTATTGTCCTAGATGTCAGTTCGTCACCATGGGACTTTGGTGTTTGTTATTTCTGTCCTACCCAACCGGCATACCCGTACTCCGGGTATGTCTACACTACAGAGTTTTTCTGAAAAAACGTCACTTACGTCCTCACTGCAATGGCATTCCTCCGAAAGAAAATGGAAAGGACAGAGGAGTTTTTCCGGCGTTGCTATTCCTCATTCTACGAGGAAGAAGCCTTTTTCTGAAAGAGCTCGTTCGGGAAAAGGCCTGTGTGGACGGGGAATTGGGGATCCTTTCGGAAGAAGAGGAAAGAGGAAAGAGCACAGGTGCCCTGGTGGCCACTCCGCCCACAGCAATCACAGCTCACAAGCGCCCGTTCTCTGTGGACGCTCTTTTGCAGTGTGGACGCTTTCTTCCAGAAGGTCTCCCTCCCGCATGCCTCTTATGGCACGTGAGCTGATTTTCAGTGGCACACGGGAGGAAGCTCAGCCCCGCCCCTCTTTCCCCACGCAGTCGCTGGAGAGCGCGCCCTCCTCCCTGAAGCAGGTTAGGCTGCAGGGGGAAGAGGTAGCGCTGGGACTGAGGCAACTCAGCGGTTCTGCCCCAGCCACGCGGTCCGGGGACAGCCTGGAATTGCATGGAAGCGGCAGAGGGGCCTCTGGGGCTGGCGCTGGACCACAGGGACTCTGGGAGTAGCCGCGGGGCCTCCCTTCAGGGCGGCCTGGGACAGCAGGGTCACGGCCGTTGCTGCAAGGGGGCGCAAAGCCATATAAGGTCCCTCCTCATGTCCAATCCCCTCACTCTCCTTCCCCTGCCAAGACCACAGACCCCCAGCTTGCTCTGACCCCCTCCCTTGCTCCTGCACCCTCCCTCCTGGTCCGACATCCCTCCCTGCTCCTGCGCTTTCCCCCCTGGTCTGGCCAGAGACCCCCACCCTGCTCCTGCATCCACCCTTGCTGCTGCACCCTCCTTCCTGGCCACACACTGCACCCTCCCTTGCTCCTGCTCCTTCCACCTGGCCAGACACCCTACTCCCAGCCTGCTCCTGCACCCTACCTCCCACCCAGACCTCACAACCTCTCCCCCTTCTGCACCCCACCTCCCTCCCAGATCCTGCACCCCATCCCCATCCCACACGCTGGCAACTCTGTCTCACACTGAACCCCTCCTTTTTGTCCCTACCCCAGAGTCTAAGGGCGTCCATAAAATCCACTAACTCTGAAACCACAGAAAAGTAAATCTGGTCTATGGGAAGCCCCGAACCTCAGCCCTCCCCTTCCTCCATGAGGCTGGCGCACCAGAGGAGTGAGGTGTGTCTGTTGGGGGCCACATCCACGAGGATTGGGGGGGGGGGGTTTGGAGGAGTGTTTTTGCTTCTCACTTGTGTGGTCCCCAACTGATTCTTCTGAGAGTCATTGGCCCCCGACCCAAAAAAGGTTCCCCGCCCCGCCATAAATAAAGAAAACATGGAAACCTTTTGTGTTGGACACCATATTTTATTTTATTTAAAATGAAGTTTGATAAACTAACATGAGAACGTTAAAACACTAAATTTAAATTAAACCGTTCTCCCTAGCTGCAGCTGGTTCACAAAATATGGCCACCGTACCCAGCCTGCCCTTGACTCCCCTTCCCCCTCTTTCTCCAGGTACACAGGTCCATGAATAAGTTAAAGCTTGGTACAACGCTTCTGAAAGCTTGCTGCCCCCTGCACTAAAAGGTGAGATCTGCATCTTTCTTTATTAATGAAGCTGCTGTCAGTATGACTATCATTGACTTTAAAAAGGATCAACCGCACTCGGACCTGTCCATAGAGGTGAATAAGTCAAATCTCAGCACTCCCCCTCTGAGAGGTTGCTGACTCCTGATATAATCAAAACCAGTGTTTTTTTTGTTAAAAAAAATGCGGCGTGGGGCCGGCATTGCCCTTTTAAGAGACGCGTCCCCTTTAAGACATGTGGCCCAGCTGACTGTCGAACATACAGACATGCCGGTATGCTCCGTTCTTTCCAGATAAGCTCTGACTGGAGATGCCAGTACTGTGTACCGGGCAGTACCATCACAAAAAAGCATGGATCAAAACCATAAGGAAATATTCAATCTATGTATCTATAGGCAAGCAAGCAGGTTAGCCCAATAGGCTACATGCCCCCCTTTGAGGGGGTGAAATGTACAATGAATCCCATCACTAAGTACGGATGGAAATGGTCACACCTTACTAGGGATGGTTTCAATGCTATCTCCCCCCTCTCAGTATAGGGGAGGAGTATCTTCAGGGTGATGTGCACTGTATATATTGTTGCTGTTTGATACCAGCATCGGCACCAGGAACTGATGAAGACTCATTCCCCTCCATCATTAACTGGGGAACAGCTTGTTTTGCTGTATCCATATCGTTAGTAATTCCTACGTCTCTGTGTGAGCTCGCAGTGACTCTGACTGTAACCCTGAAGGAAATTGCTTGGTTCCCCATAGAAGCAGGATGCTCTGGAGTAAAGCGGGAAGGTGGGTTTGTGACAGGACACTCCACAGTTCACATATTGGTACCCCTTGCTGTCCTTTTTGCGTCTTCCCCTTAGCCAGCCTCCCCAGGCAGGACGTCTGTATCCAACACAGCACAACTCCCAACGTACTTAACCTCTCTCTTCCCCAAAATTTGGTATTTTCCACTGGGCCGTTAGTCTGCATAAAGCGTATCCCTTTGCATATCAGAAGCTTCAAGACTTATACTTACTTGCTGAAGTGTATGTCTTACAGGATACGATTCTGCAGGTTACTTGCATGACGGCTGAATCTAATGCAAAGCAGAATATCGCGTAGCCATGGTTAGAATGAAGCAGGAATAGGGACACAGTCAATAGAACAAAGGCAAACTAGCCTTAACACTAGATAACACCCTTAACACACTAGATAACAGGAAAATGGGAATTGCCACAGGCTTAATTAGCATGTCTGCCTTCTGTGGGTTGGCAGATTTGACCCTGTGACCTTGCACTCCAATCAACTGCAAAAATAATGTATGTCATACAAACAATAGTTAGAATCCTGGCCATTATCTCCTTCACAAACAAGCCTCCTGCATAATTAATCTGGTGGGTTACCCATGAATGACAATGACAACTGACTCTGTCCGTACTTTCCCTCTGGCCACACCACGGTGTGTCCTTGTCAGACATGCACTGGTACCCCTCCTCAGAGCAATAGGCCACGGGTGGAATGTTGATTTGGGTGATGTTCTACCAGAGGAGACACCTTGCTGGGTTTATTGTAGATGTGCTCTACAAGGTGATCGAGCACAGGCAAAGAGGACACACAAGATTTTGCCCTAATAATCTTAGTTAAATAAGAGTCTTAATTAGGGGGCAGCAGTACAGACCCTTCACTTCTGTGGCACTTTTAAAAAAAGTGAATTAAACGAGCAACATTTCGGCTACGTCTACACTGGCACGATTTTCTGAAAATGCTTTTAACGGAAAAGTTTTCCGTTAAAAGCATTTTCGGAAAAGCACGTCTAGATTGGCAGGATGCTTTTCCGCAAAAGCACTTTTTTGCGGAAAAGCGTCCGTGGCCAATCTAGACGCGGTTTTCCGCAAAAAAGCCCCGATTGCCATTTTCGCAATCGGGGCTTTTTTGCGGAAAACACTACTGTGCTGTTTACACTGGCCCTTTTGCGCAAAAGCCTTTCGGAAAAAGGACTTTTGCCCAAACGGGAGCAGCATAGTATTTCTGGAAAATCATTGACAATCTTACATGAGATCGTCAGTGCTTTTCCGGAAATTCAAGCGGCCAGTGTAGACAGCTGGCAAGTTTTTCCGCAAAATCATCTGATTTTGCGGAGAAACTTGCCAGTCTAGACACAGCCTTCCTGTTTCCGGTTGTAAAACAATAATTACCAACACAATGTGGCAATGGCTCATTCGTGGTTAAATTGTAGAACCTTCCTCAGTCCTGCACTTGTGGGATGGTCACACCTGATTGATGCCAGGCTACACCCATTGCTACTCTTGATCTAGACGGATCCACTCGGAAGTCACTGACTTGAAGATAAATCCCCTTTCAGTTTACTAAAGGTGACAGGGTCACATTCGCTAGCTCATAGCTGAGAGTTGCACTTCCATCTGGTACGCCCCTTAACAATGGGTCCCTTCCAGATGCACCTTGTATTTGTACATATACAGATAAGACCAGGGTTGCCAACCCACTGACATTTCATTTACAGACAAAATGTGAAAAATGTATGGAGAAATTTTTTTACGGACATAATTTTTTTACTATATTAAGACGACATAAATGGCCAAAAGTGAAAAGTAATCGTCATCCATACATCACAAAAACAATATGCTATTTAACTCACTTTCATTTAGTTAGGTATGATCCTGGAAGTTTTCCATTTTGTGATCGCACATCCAAACACTGACAACTAAACAACAAAAATGTCCAATTTCTTCCGCTCCGCAGCAAAATGGCTGAAGCAGCACAGAAGAAATGTAATTGCTATAGAATTGCTATTTTTTGAAATTTTACTGTACTTTTACAAAATTTACGGACACCTACATTTTTTAAGGACTTTATAGGCATGTCCAATTTCGGCTAATTTTTTAAGGATTGTCCGTAAATTTACTGACGGTCGGCAACCCTGGATAAGACCAACAGTTCAGGCAATAAACTCAATATTGCCCTTAGCCTGTCCTCTCCAAGTGGTGCATATTGCCCACTTGGAATGAGATTAGGAATGATCCTCGTGCACAGGGTCACCTTGTCCCAGTGCACCAAAGGTGCACTCTGTACTGCTGGTGTCAGACCACGAGTATCGCAGAGCCCCAGTTCACTGTGTAGAGGTTTACACCAGAGCCTGATTCTCCACCACCTTCACGTGGTACAAACACCGGAGCTTGGGAATCTGCATTAGATCGGCCACGCGTTCTCCCAGATGAAATCTTAGGACCTCGCGGCTGCGGCAGAGGACGAGTCGTGTTGCCAGATACCTGCTGTTGTCAGTCGGTTTGGGGCTTGGGTCGCCGCTGAGGATTTTGTGTTGTTGCTGAGTCCCTGTGAAGACACGTCTCTTTCCTGAGCCAACATGGGCATTTGCTAACTTTGCCTTTAACTACAGGTTGGACCTCCCTGGTCCGGCACCCTCGGGACCTGAGCTGTCCTGAACCAGGGAATTTGCCAGACCAGGGTGGTCAGTTCCCCCCCTGTTGGTTGCTCCACTCCCGGGCACCTCTCCCCTGCCCTGCGATTGGCCCTGCTAATGTTGGCCTGGCACAGGTTCCCATCCTGCTGCCTGCACACTGCCCCGAGGTCTCCCAGAGTTCCCGGCTGGGACAGCCTGGCCACTGCCAGCCACACTGCCCCATGGTGTTCCCCAGGGTTCCCAGGCTGGGGCTACCCAGCCGCCGCCAGCCCCGCTGCCACCGGGGGTTCCATGGCTGGGATGCCCGGCCACACTGCACTGCTGCTAGGGCCAGCCCCATGGCCACTGGAACTCCCTGAGGTTCCCCAACCGGGGCTGCCCACCTCTGCAAGCCCCGCTTCAGCCACGGATTCCGCGGCTGGGCTGCCATTAGGGGTATCCTGGGGTTCCAAGCTGGGGCTGCCCGGCTGTCGCTGGCCCTGCTGCCACAGTGAGCGGGGGGAGTCCCGGCTAGGCTGTCTGCCGCTGGGAGCCCCGCTGCAGCTGGGGTTCCCCAGATGGGGCCATGATTCCCTGGCCGCCTGACGCCAGGGGTTCCTTTGCTGGGACAGGAGCTCCCCGGCTGCCACCAGGTTCAGCCACTGCTGGCCCAGCTGGGGCTCCCCAGCCTCCCATTCTCTTAGCTGGCTCCCGCTCCCACCCTGGGGCTCTTTGGTCCAGTAACATCCACATCCCGGATTTGGGAGGTTCACCCTGCATTTCTAAACAGACCTTTGACTGACTCGGGTTCTACCCATTCAAAACTTTGTCCCAATATAGAGAAACCGCCCCCCTCTTTGTTGGGTGTTAATCTTGATGAGTATCCCAGCACCGCGGGACCTCAGCTAGAGTCTGGTTTTCACTTTATTGAGTTAGATTATAAGGACCAAATGATGCTAGTAATAAATATCATAGAAACTTAGAATCCTAGAGCTGGAAGAGACCTCAGGAGTCATCAAGTCCAGCCCCCTGCCCAGGCCGGACCAATCCCAACTAAATCAACCCAGCCAGGGCTTTGTCAAGATGAGACTTAAAAACCTCTAGGGATGGAGATTCCACCCCCTCCCTAGGGAACCCATCCCAGTGCTTCCCCACCCTCCTAGGGAAATAGTTTTTCCTAATATCCAACCTAGACCTCCCCCGCTGCAACTTGAGCCCATTGCTCCTCGTTCTGCCATCGTCACTACTGAGAACAGACTTTCTCCAGCCTCTTTATAACCTCCCTTCAGGAAGCTGAAGGCTGCTATTAAATCCCCCCTCACTCTCCTCTTCTGCAGACTAAACAAACTCAAATCCCCCAGTCTCTTCTCATAGGTCATATAATATATACCTCTATATTATTACACTATATCAATTATATTATGTTTATATATGTGTGTGTGTATATTATATACATTAACTATGTGTTAGAAACATTGTAACTGTCATATAAATATTAAAGGGAGCATTCTACACAAATATTATGGTGGTTTGCCCAATGAACGCCTGGATTTTAACTTGCTTAGTAATAGACCACATTTCCTGACAAATTCCAGAGAAAAATGCTATAGCTACAGATCACAATACAATTGTTCATTGGCAAACCCATTTACATTTATGCTAGATGTTTACATGGATTGAATCACCCCTGATGTTTATAAGGACACCCCGAGCGGGGTTAAACCCTAACTCTGATTACACTGTAACTAGTGTGGGACAAACATATTTTATTTATATTATGCACACGTTTGTGTCTGCAAAAAAACCTGTTGTCGCAACAAAGCTCTCCAAAACGTAATTTAGTCACGTGACACAAAACATAGAACTCTCAGGCAAGTAATTTCAGCAAACCAACAAGCCCTATCGGCAGTGAACCGAATGTTGCCAGTCAGGAAACCTAAGGGCTGAAAAAGCATTGACCGTTGTGGATTTACAGGCTGAGTCGCCTGTAAAAGGGGTCTCGTAAATTAATTCGAAGCCAAATAGGTTTCCTTGAATCTTTAAACCCTGGTGAGTGGGTAACGCTTAGATCATCAAAAGCGGGTGAGTGGGTAACTCTTAGACCAGCAGAATGACACGGCTACCCCTCCGATCTTAGATCATTGGAATCTGTATCAGATTCAGATTAAAGCCAGACAGCTGAGAAGATCGACATAAACTATCCATCGGAGAGAGGGGACTTCTCCGACCGACACATTGAGGATAAAGCAAGTTTCAGTTTCCCTGGCTCTACCTTTTGAAGATGCCATGTTCATGGGTGGCGAGTTATATGGGCTCGTGGTGCCCATGCTCCAGCAATATTCAGAGCTGGGGGCCCTGCTCCAGCAATATTTGGAGCTGGGTCTCTCCCCCGGCCCTGCCTGGAGCAGGCCCCGGCCCCCTCCTGCTGGCCCTCCTGTGCATCTTCTCACTCCGGCCCCAGAGCGTCCCCCCGTCCCCGTCTCGTCCCTGCCATGCGCAGCTTTCAGTCCAGCTCCCCCTTGCCAGCGCACGCTGCTGGCTGCTGCTGCCATGCACGGCGTTTACAGGTGAACGGGGAGACGCCTGGGCGTGACATGATGTCATGGCCTGGGACTTTAAAACTGCTCGGAGAGGCGTTGCGCCGCACGGCATAGCTCCGGGTTTGGAGTCCGGGGACTTCTGGGGCCCGAGTGCAGACTCCGGCCCTGCAAAGTGGAAGGCAGAAGGTAAGGTAGGGTAAGGTAAGGGACGGGGGGAAAATAGGGGAAGGGGTGGGAAGGGAAGGGGCTTGTGCGGAGGGGGAGGGGGAAGTAGGGGAAGGGGTGGGAGAGGAAGGGGCTTGTGCGGAGGGGGAGGGGGAAGTAGGGAAAGGGGTGGGAGAGGAAGGGGCTTGTGCGGAGGGGGAGGGGGAAGTAGGGAAAGGGGTGGGAGAGGAAGGGGCTTGTGTGGAGGGAGAGGAGGAGGGGGAAAATAGGGGAAGGCACCAAGGGACAGGTTGGAGGAGAGGCAAATGCCAGGGGGCCAAGTGCAGACAATGAGGGAAAGGGCAGGAGGGGAGGTGTCAGTGGGAGCGGGGACAGGGTGATGCTGGGAGAGGAGAGGAGAGGGGAAGGGCACTGAGGGCTAGAGGAGAGAGGGGGAGGTGCTGGGAGAAGGCTTGAAAGGAGTGGGCATGAGAAAGGTGGGGCTGGAGCAAGTCATTTGTGAGGGCACAGGGGCATGAGGGGAACGGGGCAGAGAGTGGTGAGGGGGTGGGCATCAGGGAAAAAGAGGGCAAAGGGGGCAGGGGCAGTGAGGGAAGGAGCAGGCACCAGGAGGGTGCAGCGCTAAGGGAAGGTGCAGGTGCCAGGGGATTCTGGGGGTGAAGCAGAAGGGCAGACACCTGCAGGGGAGGGACCAGCACCAGAGGAGAGAGGCAGGGCAGGTGTGTACACCAAAAATTATACAAACCTGCCGCCCCTGCCCATGTTGAAGCCTCCTGTGCTGAAAGACCCTCATTCTCTGGGCACCTTGGAAAGGTGCCACTGTGGGCCAAAGGGTCTGTCCAAACACTGCCTGGGAAGCCATGAAGTCTGACCCTCGTGGCCCGTGCTGTCTGGATAAGAACGGTCAGTGTCCGTTCAGTAGCAGCGCTTTCTTGGCTGGTGCCGCTTGGGCCGCTGGGCAAATTAATCTCACAGGAGAAGGCAGAACATCGGCTTTGCTTTGTACGATACTTTCCTTCTTTTCTTCGGCAGTATAATTGTTTAAAATATTAAACAAATACGATTGTTTAGGCTACACAAGAGAGAAATGACAAGAGAGAAGTTGAATATTTCTCTCTCTCTCTCTCTCTCTCTCTCTCTCTCTCTCTCTCTCTCTAAATTTCCTGTGGGACAACAGAGTGATGTCATCACATCACAGCGTCCGCAGGCTGGGGGGGAAGGCGTGGGCGGGTAAAGTCCTGACCCTAGCCCCATATCCCTTCATCTCTGGAGCCAAACCTCACCCACTGCCAGCCCAGCCCTCTCTGGTGGGCCACGTGGAGAGCCAGGGCTGGGGTGCCATGGCCTCGGCCTTTCCCAGCCACTGGAGGCAGAGCCAGGCCTATAGCGGGCGGCAGGAGGGGGGGCTAAGGTGAGGCTGCGGCAGGGAAGGGCCGGAGTGGATTCTGGGTCCCAGCAATTCAAAAGGGCCTGCGGATTCCAGATGCTGCTGCCACTACTGCAGGAGCAGTGACAGCTGGGATCCCAGGTCCTTTAAATCACCGCCGGAGTGCCGCGTGGCATGCTCCAGGCAGCTTTCAGGGCTGGCTGCGGGGTGGGGCAGCCAGCAAGGTGCGCTCTGAGTGGCACTGAGGGCTGGCTGCCTCCAGCCACACCCCTTCTGCCTGAGGCCTCACCCCTTCCAGGAGCCCCCCCATCTTGCCCAGAGGCCCAACAAGTCCATCAGCCCTCCTAATTGGGCTAACCTAGTCTGGCCGTTCTTACTGTCCATAGAAGTTGTCTTTGAGAATTTCGGTCCTCGTACGGCCCTTCGTGAACGTCTGACAACCAAGTGTTACAGTCACATAAGCAATGAGGCGTGAAAAAGCACTAAGGGCATGATGGAGAGGCGGAAGAACCATTGAGAACGGCAATCCCCCGATTGGATTGGATGAAAATGGAGCCATTTTGACACCCGGCCAGGGAATCAGTCAGACAGGAAGTTCCAGGAGCCAGCAGAATAAACTTGTGCTAGAAAAAGAAACATTTTGAATGAAAGATTCCAAATGAAAGTGCACAGTAGAAACACAGGCAGCGCGCTACCAGGCACACAGATGGCATTGCCGAAACGACCAGCAACAATTTCCTCATCAATATTTCCCATGCGCATTTGCTATTCAGATAGAAATGAAATCGCACTGCAACATCCGTGTGCACCGTGTGAAGGGAGGCCAATGGTGGAGTGCGGCGACTAACAACAATCACACGCAACAAAACACACCACTGGAGGGAGCAAGGCTATCTTTAGAATGGATGCCAAGAAAGGCAACGCACTTCAGGGAATCACAGCCGCAGATAAGACACATTTGTGGCCTGCCAAGAGAAGTTCTACAGACAGGGGCGGATTACCATTTTGCAGGGCCCAGGGCAGCACTATTTCGCGGGGCCCCTCTTTGCCACGGAGCATGCACGGTGGCGCCACGGCGCATGCACGGGGCCCGGGGTGGCTGCCCCGCTCGCCCTGCCCTATATCCGCCCCTGTCTACAGACATAAGACGCTGATAAGAGAAACTGTAAATACTGGGAATGTGTGACACATGGTTTGAGGGAGCGTGTGTGAAATATTTCACTCATTCCAGTCTCCAGTAGCTCCTTGGCTCTGTGTATCAGAGTAGGAAGAGAGGCCGTGTCTAGTCACTGGGGTGGTCTCTGCTGTTACTATGGAAAATGGCTTTAATGCTGATAAATGGAAAGTAATACACATTGGAAAATTTAATCCCAGCTCTATGTACAAAATGATGGGGACTAACCACTCGAGAGAGAGATCTTGGAGTCATTGTGGATAGTTCTCTGAAAACATCCACTCAGTGTGCAGCGGCAGTCAAAAAAGCAAACAGAATATTAGGAATCATTAAAAAAAGGGATAGAGACTGAGGGTATGTCTACACTGCATGGCTATTTCGGGATACCAGAGGTATCCCAAATTACCTACCCCTCATCTATACGAGCCACCTGTTATTTCAAAATATATTTTGAAATAATGGACTATTTCAGCATCCCAGTAGCCCTCGTTCCACAAGAGTTAAGGGATGTCTTGAAATAGCACATTATTTTGAAATTTGGCGCTGTGTAGATGCGCCAAATTTCAAAATAAGCTATTTGGAAATAGATTTGAAATAAGATACAGATTTAGGGTGCTGTGTAGATGCACCCTAAGACAGAAAATTTGGTATGCTCACATTGTGAATGCTGCATATTGATGTGGTTACCTCATCTCAAAAAAAGATTTCTTACCACTGGAAAAAAGTTCAGAAAAGGGCAACAAAAAGGATTAGGGGTTTGGGACAGCTGCCATAAGAAGAGAGATTAAGAAGCCTGGGACTTTTCATCTTAGAAAAGAGGAGACAAAGGGAGGATACAATGGAGGTCTATAAAATCATGATTCTTGTGGAGAAAGTGAATAAGGAAAAGTTATTTACTTTTTTCTGTAACATAAGAACTAGGGGTCACCAAATTAAATTAACAGGTAGCAGGTTTTAAACAAACAAAAGGAAGTATCTTTTCACACAACCTGTGGAACTCCTTGCCAGAGGATGTTGTGAAGGCCAAGACTTTTAACAGGATTCAAAAAAGAGCTGGACAATTTCATGGAGGTTAGGTCCATCAATGGCTATTAGCCAGGATAGGTAGGAGTGGTGTCCCTAGCCTCTGTCTGTCAGAAGCTGGGAATGGGTGACAGGAGAGGGATCACTTGATGATGCCCTGTTCTGTTCATTCTCTCTGGCACTGGTCACTATCGGGAGACAGGACACTGGGCTAGACGGACACTGGTCTGACCCAATCTGATGTTCTTATGTAATAGCAGAGACCTACTGTTCTGCGAGAAGGGAAACAAAAAAGCCCCTTTGCCCCCCTCCATTTTCACAAATAGCAAGAGGCTCATCCCATTGGAGCCCTCCTCTGCTTAACCCCGGGTCCTTCCCTGTCCCTGATGGAGCCCTCAGCATCTCTCCTGCCCCTGACTCCATCGTGACTTGAGGTAGCCCTCGGAAAGTGCACTGCCCATTTCCATCCCTGCCCGAACTGTAATGGATAAATGTCCCCTCCTCCTGCAGGCAGCAGTTGCCTATACCGGCCTCCAGCTGTTTGATCCCCATGCACAGACTCTGCCCTGCACTTTAGCCCCGGAGAACTGCAGGCAGCAGGTTATAATCCCAAGTGAGGGCAGAGCAAGGGCAGTGGCTTCAACAGATGTTACTGAGCATGCTCAGTGCCAGTCTGGCAAAGCCTGCCAGGCAGCGGTTTTGGACTGTGCACCTGAAGGAGAGGGCCAGGGCAGAGTCACATCAAAGAGAAGCTGGAAGAGCAATGCATGCTGGGAAAGCAGGCCAGAGGAGGGGGGCTGGGGAGTCCCGCATAGCCCCCGGCCCATGACTGCCCTATAGCGAGCTACAGGGCAAAAGTGGGCAGCAGTACTGACCTGGGCACCAGTGCCAAGGCACATCTGGACTTCGGTGCCTCCCAGCTGGGTCAATCTGCACCCCCCAACAGGGCACATCTGGGCACCGGGGCCCCCCGTGGAGTCCTCGGGTTACTCTGTGAGCCCTGGGGCGGGATTGTGGCACCACTGTGCCGATGATGGGGAGCCGTTCCCGTGCTCCCCTCCCCCCACTCCCAGCCAACTTGAAGAACAAAACCAGACACAAGGCTGCTGTGGTTCCATGTAAACAGGAGGGGACAGGATATGCGGGAGGGGGAAGACGCTGGTGCTTAAAACTCTCCTGAGGCAGGGAGCGGAGTGCTGCCTAGCAACAGCCACGCCCAGCCCGCACACGCGTGCCTTATACAACACACTTACACAACTGCACTGCGGGCCAGCGCACACCCATTACAACCCCTCAACCCCCCACCACACGCACCCCTGCTGCGCTGCTAACCCACACACGCGTGTGCTGCTGTGCGACACCCCCGGTGCACGGCTCCACGCGTGTGTAGTGTGTTACTGCCTGACATTCCCCCACAGCACGGCTCCACACCCACACACGCAATAAGGGTCTGGGTTGTGTGTCTGAATCTGATGGTGAGGCAGCACACGTGTGCGTGTGGTAGAGTGGGCTGGTGACGGTGAAAGGTGACAGTGCATGGGGGTGCACACGCCTTTCAGGGTGACAGTGAAAAGAGTGTGCATGGGGGTGCACGTGCCTGTGGGTATAGCTCTGTGTGCGTGGGCAAGCACGAGCGCCTGTGGATGCGGTGACACCCGCTTGTTACATCCCCGGTGCTGCGGTTGCACTTGCCTGTGAATGTTGCAGATTTCCTGGCTCCCTGTTACTCAACACCCCCAGCTCAGTTTGCAGTGTCAGACAGGCGGGGTGGGCACAGCCTCATGGCTCCTGTCGGGCGGTGCCGCCCTCGGTTGCAAACGCCTGCCCTGGCTTGTTTCCTTCCCCACAAGCGAGCAGCCTGCTTGGGGGTCCATGGGTCTCTGGAAGGAGCTCAGATGGGGTTGTGGCCGAGGTGTGGGTGGGCTGGAAGGAGGCACGGGGTGCCGGGCAGACCCAGGCGGAGGGGGCCATGAATTAAGGCCGTAGTGTCATGTGGGGATCGGAACGGGGCTAAAACGCCTCCTGTGCTAGGGACAGGCGATCCAGGCCCCACTCTCCAGGCCCAGCCCCCCCGCCCGCAGCGACTGACCCCCAAACCTCCCAGTGGGCACAGGGCACGGCTGCCACCCTCACCTCGGGAGCAGGGACGCCAACTCTGACAAGCTGTTCCAGGAGACTGTCCCCCCTTGGCGGGGGCGTTTGAGGGGCCCAGGGGAGTGGGTGGATCAGGGGCTGCGGTGCCCGTCCTCACTAGCCTGGAGACAGTGCGACTGGCCCGGAGTGGGGGCAGGTGGGGGCCGGTGTGCCATGGGAGGGGGTGTGGAAAGGGGAGGTTGTGCACATGGGGGGGGGCTGGGGGCGGCTGTACTGGATCCTCTCTGTCCACAGGGCCCCCAACAACCTCCTCACTGTGCAATCCCCAAATACACACCCACCAAAAATCTGGTCTCACACACATGCCCCCTCTTGGCCACCAAACAAACTCCACACAGAGCTCCCAGGCTGGCTTGGGGTCGGGAGTCCAAGCCACAGGACAGGCCCCCAGACTTCAGCTGCTCACTCCAGAAACTTCCCCAGGCACCGAGGCTGCAAGAACCCATGAGCTTCGAGGGCCTTGTTCCCGTCACAGGCCTGGCCCCTGTAAGGAGAGAGCTCCCCACATGGGTGTGGAGATGCAGCCACCTCTGGGGTGAAGCACAGGGGGGTGTTAAGCCAAGGAGCCCTCACCCGGTGTGGAGATGCAGCTGCCTCTGGGGTGGAGCTGGGGGCAGTTTACCAGCCTTGCAGCAGAGAGGGCAGGAGAATCCTGGGATGCCCTGGTTATGGCTGGGGCTACAGGCTCTGCTATGGGCACCTGGGAGAGGGCAGCCAATCAGAGACGCTGCCTGTGAGCAAGTAGACACCTGGTCCAGGCAATGACATCGCCTCCCGCTGGGGACTGATCAGGCCAGTCCCCTCCACAGGCACTTGCTGCTTCCCTCAGCCCTGCCCTTAAGTCAGACGCTGCCCCTCAGCCGGGGGGAAGGAGGCCTGGAGCCTCCTCGCGGCCCCTCACATGGCCCAGGCATTGCCCCATGAGCCTGGTGGGTGAGACCCTTGTTCAGTGCTGAGACTGGGGCCGGCCAAGCAGGGCACAGAGGCTCCTCGCTCCAGCCAGGGCTCCCGAGTTGCCTCTGCTTCCCGGCGCTTGTCCCGTTTCCTGGCCCCAGCTGCCCTTGGCAGGCTGGGATGTTTGTTCCTGCTGCCACAGACCTTGTCGTCCTTGTCCATCCCACCCCCCACCCTCTGGGTGGCTGCCTCTCTCACAGGGATATTGCTGGGGAGGGAGTGGGGTGAAGTGGTTAGAGCCAGGGCTGGGAGCCGGGACCCCTGAATTCGTGACTGGCTCTGGGAGCGGAGGGGGATCCGGGCCGGACTCCTGGGTCCTATTCTGTCCCCTCTGGGACCTAGGGGTGAGGACGAAGCCTGAGGCAACACAAGTGGATTTGCTGATGCTGCCCAAGGCTTGTGGGATCCAAGGTGCTCGGGTAAAGCCTCCCCCCAGCCGCTCTGGAGCAGCCAGCACCCGGGGCTGGGCCTAGAGTCCCCATTCAAAGCCCAACACTCGGCCTCTGGTTCCATTTCACACTCGCTGCGGCAGCAGGGCCCCTCGGAGCCTGATACTTGGGCCCGGGGTCCTGCCCGGATCCCTTTGGAGCACTAACCCCCGCTCTGTCCGTGCGCACCAGGGCTAGCCATGGAGGGCAGGCGGTGGCCACCCTCTGACCTCACTTGGTGGATGTTTCCGCTGAGGTAAGTGGCCAAAGCGCCCATGGCCTGGCCGAGTGACCCTTCGCGGGGTGTGGCTCGCACCTCCCTCGGACGGACGGCACCCTCGGAGAGCAGCCCCGGCCGCTGCCAGGGCGTGAGCACGGAGAGGAGCTAGCTCAGATCTGGCTACGCAGACGCAGCTGGCTGCTGGCGCCGGCTTGCTCTCGTTGCCTCTGCACACAGGGAGGGGCCTGCAGCAGCTCGGGGGTCAGCCCCACGTGCCAGACACCGTGTCGCAGGGAGCCAACTTTCTCGTCCTTCTTACAGAGCTGGCAGCTCACAGGCTCTATGCTGAGGCCTTCTAGCTGAGCCACCTGGCCAACCAGTCCCCCCAAACTGTGCTGACAGGGGTCCAGTCCCAGTCCAGGGGTAGACAATTTTTGATGGGGGGGGGGAAACGCCAATTTAGTAAGTGGGCACGAGCCGTATGTTTTTATGGACGGGGTGCAGGGTCTGGGACAGGTTGGGAGCAGAAGAGAAGTCGAGGCAGGGGGAGGGGGTTCAGGAGAGGGCGTGGGGTCTGAGAGGGAGTTTGGGGGGGGTTACAGTGCATGGAGCTTCCCCCTACTCCCAGCGCAGAGAGGCAGATGGAGCAGCCAGCTGCTCGGAGCCTGGGGCTGCTCCCTGCCTGTGGATCCAGTGGGGTGGGCCGCAGGCCAGACTGAAAGGCTTGGTGGGCCGGCTCTGGCCCCCAGCCGTATCTTGCCCACCAGAGCCAGGGTCACTCAGAGTTCTCACGTATCAGCCCATCCCACCGCCTCCCACATCACCTTGATCCAGAATCCAGCGGGCGCCTCCTTGTGAGCATGGGCTGATGTGTTATGAATTTCTGTCCCGGCTCCCCCCGGCCAACATGGGGACAGAAGTGGAGGCTTCAGAGTGGAACTGAGGCACCTGTGCTGTGAGGGCTTGTCCCAGCTGCTTGTTAGCATGGATTGACGTGTTGGCTCACACGCCGCCCCCCACCTCTACGTGCTGCCGTCACCTGCAGCGCATGGAGGGCCACGACAGAGGCAGCCTGCCAGGCAAGGCTGACAAAGGGTCCCCCAGGACACTTAAGTGACGCACGCTTCCCATCTGAGCTGCCGCCTCCAGAAGAAAACGTGGCTGCCTGCAGGTCCGGCTGACGTGCCAGGGCTGTCCTGGTGACATCCTTTTCCTGGCCCTGCGCTCACCTCCAACGCGGCCGGCGCAGCACCAGTCTCCGAGGAATCTCGGCACAGGGGGGTCGCCAGCCCCAGCAGTCGGTGATGGAAACAAACGGAGCAAGTGAAGTGCCCCCCCCGGCCTGCGCGCCATGACGCAGCGTAACAACCACCAGCCGCTTGTGACGCGCAGCAGCGACTCCACGGCTGCCCCCCAATCCTGCCCCAGCGATCCCAGCCCTGGGCTCCCCCCCCCCGCCAGCTCTGCTGGTGCCCCCAATCCTGCCCCACTGCCCCAGTGATCCCAGCCCTGGGCTCCTCTGCCCGTCAGCTCTGCTGGTGCCCCCAATCCTGCCCCACTGCCCCAGTGATCCCAGCCCTGGGCTCCTCTGCCCGTCAGCTCTGCTGGTGCCCCCAATCCTGCCCCACTGCCCCAGTGATCCCAGCCCAATGAGGGGAGCCCTTTGTGCCAGTGAAAAGCACAGAATGGAACCCCCCCCTCAGCCCCAAGCAGAAGCAGCCATAGCTGCCTGTCCAGCAGGAGCCTGGCTGAGCCCCATATCCAGCCCCTGCCATCCTGGGGAGAGCGCCCCCTGCTGAGCCCCCCCCCCCCCCCGCCTGCAACCCAGCACCCTCTCCCAGCCTGAGCTCAGCACTGTGGGGACAGCGCCCCCTGCTGCCACCATCGGGGGCCCTGGCCTGGCCTGCTGTCCTGAGCCGGGAAGGCCAGTGCCCCAGAGCGCAGCAGGGAGGCCACGTGTCCAACCTCCCGTACCAGAAAGCCAGGGCCAGGCAGCTCGGGGCTCGGCTCCATTGCACGCAGCAGGCCCCAGCATGGCGGCAGGGCAGGGAGGCAGGCGCCTGGAGCAGGAAGAGCCCCCGCCAGCGGGGAAGGACACGCAGCCTTGGAGCCTGAGGCAGGGGCGTGTGTGATGGCTGCATGGCCCCTGGGCAGGATGCTCTGACGTGACCCGTTCAGAGGGAGCCGCCCGCAGGGGGATGGGCCCTTTGGCACTGCCCCCTGCCCAGCCTCACAGCACGGACCCGGCTCCTAGGCACCCACCCCCGGCCTGCAGCTCTAGGCGAGTTCCCCAGCGCCCTGGCAGCCCAGGCCTGCGACCCTCCCTCCCGCACAGACACGCGGCTGGCTGGAGTCAATAGAGTTTTATGGTAAAGATGCTTTACAGGTAAAATACAAAAATAGGCCCTGGGAGGAGGGGACAACGGGGGGGGGGTTGCCCCTTGCCAGCAGCTCCCCCAGGAGTGGGGATGGGCACAGCTCACTTCCAACACAGCCTCCAGCCCCAAGCCCTGCTCAGGGGCGGGTCACTCCCCCCCCCCCCAGGGGCCTGGAGCCCCTTGCTACAGACACGCCCTCTCTGAGCTCCCTGCATTTCCCACTCCCCAGGGCGGGCTTAGTGTGATGGACACACGAGGTGCCCGAGGGCTGGAGAACGGCTGAAGGGGGTGGGGGCAGGGAGCAATCCGGGGCTCCCCGCCAGGCGGGGATATAAATATTGCAGCACGTGGAGCTTTACGCCCTGCGAGGTAGGTCAGTCTGATCCAGGGTGAACGGCTAAGACAAGCCAAGCGAGGGAAGGGGACATGCTCGAGTGTAAACAGGGAGGGAGCGGCCGGGCTGAGCACGGAGCCAGCAGTCATGTGCGGTCACATCCCTGCTTTAATCCACAGACCCCCCCACTCCTCCTCAGAGCTGGGAATAGACCCCAGGAGTCCTGATCCAGCCACCAGACCAGAGGCCAAGCCAGCCCAAGGGGACTCAAGCCATTCAGCAGCGTGTCATTGCCCCCGCGCTCCAGGGGCAGTGGGGGAAGGGCTGAGAGGGAGGGGGAGGTGCACCCCCCATGGGGCAGTGCAGGGGAACAGTGTTACGACAGGCTCAGACTGGCGAGGGAAACCCTCCTAAAGGCACCCGGGGCAATCGATCCTCCCGGAGTGTAAATGCAGCAGATCCTCAGCCCAGCCCAGGAGAGAGGCAGAGCTTGGGCCTCCAGCACTCTGGGGGGGAGGGGGAGGGCACACCCCACAACAGAAGGGGGCACCATCTCCTGGCACAGGAACTCAGCAGCGGGAAGTGGGCAGGGGAGCCTGGCTGAGGTGGGAAAGCCCCGGGGTGGGGCAGGGGCGAGTGTCAGTTCCGAGCCTGGCCCAGAGCGGGGTCAGGCAGTCACAGCGAGGCCGGGGCTGCGCTGGGAGGGGAAGGGAAGGGAAGGGCAGGGGGTCTGCGAGCAGGACAGGCCCGGGGCTGGCACAGGCCTGCTGTGCTGAGGGGCTTTGGCAGGAAGCAGGTAAGTTTAACCCCCGAGCGCTGTGGTGCCCCAGGAGCCACCTGCAAATTCAGGGGTGCTCCCCTCCCCCCCACCTCTGAACCGGGAGCAGAGCCAGCTGCTGCCAATGTGAGGTGAGACGGGGACAGTGACGGGGACAGTGCGGGGCTCCAGCTCGGGTCTGAGCTGCGCCGGGGGAGGCTGCCACCCTACGTGGGCCCATAGCCAGAGCGGGGTCCTACTCCCTGCATCCTGTGTGGGGGAGCAGGGCCCAGCCCCGGCCATGGGGCTGTTCCACTGCATAGGTGGGGCCTGGCCCCCTAGGGAGCATTTCTGGCAGCAGGCAAACGGAGGAGGGGCCCAGGGCCCTGCCTGGCTGTGAGCGGCTCAGAGCTCAGCTCCAGCTTCTACCACCAGGAGACACAGTTCGGGGCAGAAGCTTTGGCCATGGGGGGCTCCCAGCTGCCCCAGGGCAGACCTCTGCCAGTAGGGGGCACTGCAGGCTGCTGACTCCTTTGGGGCGGGTGGGGCCAGGAGGGTAACCCCGGGGGAGCTGGCTGCCAAGCGGCGTTACCAGCCTCACGCTGCCTTGGAGGGGAACCAGGGATGGCAGCATGGCTGGGGCTGTAGACCCGGGCAAGGGACCAGACTGGGCTCTGTGTAGTGAGCCCATCCACAGCCCGTCCCATGGCAGGGAGCCATCGCATGGACACAGCTGCTGCCAGCCCCGCACGGCCCAGGATTAAAGCACATGAAAGGAGAGAGCAGCACGGCACCGGGGCCCTCTTGTACCGACAGGGCAAGGGGCTGGAGTGGGCGGAGGGGCGGGAACTCTGCCACCCCCGGCCTGCGCGGAGCCTCGCGCCAGGCAGCGGGGTGGGTACACACGGGCATGGGGGGCAAACACCCCCGTGGAACAGAGGCACGTTTCAAGGCGGGCAGGAGGCCTGGCCAGGCAGCGGTACAGCTGAGCAGGGTACCCCGGTGACTGAAGAAGGGTTGGTGACGGGTGCCAGCCCCTGTCCTGCCCTCCCCAGGGAGCACTGCAGGAGCTGGGGATCTGCGCAAGGGCTGGGCCAGTCTCCCCCAACCCTGAAGCCTTCCTCGGGGAAGTCCCATGGCTCAGCTTAGTATTGTTGCTCCATAATGCCCAGCAGCCGTGACCTCCGCCGACGCTAGCCCTAGAGGCGGGGAGGGGGAGAGGGAGGCCTTGGGGCCAGAGCCCAGCCACGGAGAGGGGCGCACACGCCTGGTGGAGTGGAGGGGCGAGGAGCCGGAGTGCTGCCGGAACTGGGCCCGTGGCGTATCCCCTACTCCCTGGTCCACACAAGGGCAATGGCCCAGCCCCCCGCGGCCCAAGGACGCAGCAGCTCCAGTGTGGGCAGGGCAGAGCAGGCACGCAGAGTCCTAGTAGCGCCCAACCTTGGCGTCCCCGATGGCGCCCCACACGTCGAAGACGAACTCGTCGGGGAAGGCAAAGTCACCCAGCCGCTCATCCAGCGCTTCAGCAAACTCGTCCGGGTTCCGCTTGTCCTTGCCCAGCTCCACCATGGTGGCAGCTACAGAGAGGAGAGACGGGGGAGGGGGACAGGAGGAGCATTCACTGCCACAGCGTGGCCCTAGCGCTATCCCACCGCTGACACCAACAGTGCCAATGCTTTGTGCGTCGCCACAGCCCTGCCAGGCCACCGCCACAAGCAACAGCCCCATGAGCCCAGCACTGCCAGCACCAACACGCGGCTCTTGCCTCAGCCCTGGCTGACAGAAGTGGCCGAGAAGGCCCGGCGCCTGAGACAGCCTGCGCCCACCGCTGCTTCCCAGAGCCCACTGATGAGTCTGTTCCCGTTGCCACTTCCACAGCAGCCCTGAGAGGCTGCTCCATGCCCCCGGGCACCAAAGGGCCCCTGGAGAGCCCTGCTCACCTCTCGGGGGAGACGTCTCTCACGCTGAATGCTGAGCCAGGGACAGCAGGACGTGCACTCGACTGCTGGGGACCGGCCAGCAACTCTAGTCCCAGCTCCGCCCAGCAGGGGGTACTGTGGGGGGCAGGGCAGGAGCTCCAGCTATGGGGGAGCTCCCAGTTACTCCAGTCTGGGCCCCTCCCAGAAGGGGGCGCTGTCGGGTTGGGGGAGGCTCCAGGTGACTCCAGCCCAGGGAGCGCCCAGTCGGCCCAGCAAGGGTCCCTGTGCCAGCTCTCCCCGACGCAGCCCTTCCCCCGACACCCGGCTGCTCTGGGCGCCCAGATCTGGGGTGACTTGGCGGCTGCCCAGCAGGAGACTCACCCAGCTCGGTGTCGCGGATGCCCATGTAGCTCTCCAGCAGGTCGTCCACCTTCTCAATGGCCCTCTCCTCAAACACAGACAGCTGGGGGGGAGGGGCGGGAGAGCTGCTCAGTAAGAGACCGAGGCAAAGCCAGAGCCCCCCGCCCCCGGCTAAGAACCCAGAGAAAAGAGGGGTCCTCTAAAGCCCCCCAACCCTCCCCATTCCTTGGTGGGTGGGTGTGTGACACAGCAGGGGTGGGCCTGAGGAGCAGCACAGAGCTGGCGGGGGTGGGGGGGAAGCCCAGGGCAGGGAGAGCCGGGGCTGGGGGGCTGGACCGAGGGGGGCACCACAGAGCTGGGGGGGGGGGGGGAAGAGGAGGGAAGACTGGATGCAGGTGCAGGGCAAGGACTGCAGTGGAGGGTGTGGCCCTATGTGGCAGCTGGGACCTCAGCTCCTTTCCCCTGCTCTCTGGCTCCCCGCCCCCAGCTCTCCAGGCAGAGGTCAGGGCCCAGGGGAATATTCAAAGGCTCCTGAGGGCCTGGCACCCACCTGCTCTTCCACGGTGGCCGGCCCCTTGGCCCGCAGCCGCAGGGTCCCTCTGCCAGTGCCCAGCTGGGAGCTGCTGCTGTGCTTGCCCCCTGCGGCCCGCTGGCTGATCATATCTGGAACACAGCAAGGGGACGGCCCACTGAGCCCATGGGGGGGCAGTCAGCACGCCGGCCTCGCAGCCCAGAATCCCAGCAGCCAGCCGGCCAACTGGGGCTGCGGGGTGGAGTATCACACACCGCCCCATGGCGCAATGGCAGCACGTGGGCGGGGGAGTGGGTGTGGTGCTGTGTGGGGTGCCCAGGGCTGGACTGGCCAGGGCTGGGGGGCAGCAGCGAGGCCAAGGGAGCCCTGGGCTGGGATGCAAGGCAAAGATGCTGCATGTTGGGATTCAGGGCTCCTTGCAGCCACATCTGCTCCCCCCTCCCCTCACTTGCTCTACCACTGCCCGCCCGGTGGGGCTCGCACTGCGTCAGTTTGACCCGCTGGGCCAACTGAGGCACATTGGGATCAGCAGGTGGGGCCAGAGATGGCCGGTGCCGGGGCACAAGGTAGCGGGCGCAGTAAGAGACCCTCCATTCGACGAGGCCGAGCAGCCCCTGGTGGGTCAGGGCTCCATATGCCACAGCACAGGGATGGGCCCGGCTCTAGTAGGACTGAGCAGCTGGGGTCCTGCCAGCCTGCTCCTCTGCAAGGCTCTTCCCTACTTCCCCCTGCACATGCCGGCTGCGCTCAGAGAGCCCTCCGGCCAAGGGACGGGCAGAGATCCGGGACTGCTCGGCCTCAGAGCTCCCTCTGGAGCGCGTGGCCCGGCTCTGACAGCCCCAGCTGGTTCCCCCCCGTGGTTGGGATTTAGCAGGCAGGCAGGTTTCATAGCATGTTAGCCCAGTTGGGGGGGGGGGAGAAGAGTGTTGCACCTGTGCCTTAGAAAAGCCAGGTGCCCCCAACACGGAGGCATGTGAATTCCTGCAGAGGGCAGCTTCCAAACCCAGCTGCTATGGCCCTGCCAGGGGAGGAAACGGCAAGCGTTTGGGAGCAGCAGGCAGGACTCCGGGGCTGTCTACACTGGCGGCTTCTTGCGCAAGACCACGTCCCCACTGCCCCGCGCGCTGTGCTTTTGCGCAAGAGCATCCATGGCAGGGTGGACGCTCTCTTGCGCAAGCGAGCTCTGACGGCCATGTTAGCCAGCGGGCTCTCTCGCGCAGGAAACCCCTGCCGAGCATCCACACTGCCCTCCCGCGCAAGGGGGCTTACACCCGGTAAAAAGAGCACGGTGCAGACGCTCTCTTCCCACCCCGTCCTGGAAATGTCCTTGCGCAAGCGCTGGCGGGCCGTGTGGGCGCTCTGCGGATTCTGCTGTACTTGTGCAAGAAGCTGCAAGTGTAGACACAGGCGGGGGGTTCGCCCTTGCTCTGGGAAGGGAGTGGAGTTTAATGGGGAGAGCAGGGGCTGAGACTCTGCCAGTTCTCCAAGAAAATCATCCCCCCCCCTCCGCCAGTGACGGAGCAGGCGGCTAGCAGGCTGGCCAGACACTGGCCCTCGCCCCTCTTACACATCAGCCCTGCGCTTTGCACCCTCCCCTGGCTCCAGCCCCCTGCACAGCCCGGCCAGCTGGAGAGACCTCGCTTCTCCGGGAAAGCGGCAGGGGTTTGCTAGGGCAAGAGAAGGAAGCTCACAGAGCAGGGTCCAGGCAGGGACAGGAGCTGAGCGCCCGGGCTCCTTGGCCAGAGGGAGCAACTCGGCCTGGGAAAAGCTCCTGGACTCGGAGGAGCGGAGGCCCCGACGCCCTTCCTGGGTCGGGTCCTCGGATGCTCCAGCAGTGGGCTCCCTGGAGATACCAGCAAAGCGACCCCGTGGTGCTGACCCCTTCTGGACACCCAGGCTGAAGAGAGGCAGCGCTCCCAGCTGTTCAGCAGCTGCTGTGCTGTGGCCCGGGGCGGCTGCACGTGGGGATCCCTTCGGCACAGAAGGGGCTGGCCAAGGGTGAACCCTGCACCCAAGGCAAAGAGCCTTTCCCCAGGACGCCCAACACTTGCTACACTGGGGGCTGGGATCCTCACGTCACAGGTAGGAAACGGAGGCACAGGGCTAAGCAGCCACAGCACCAGCGTGGGGGGAGTCCCAGGCCTCCCTAACTCTTCAAGCCCCGTGCTCAACCCAGGCCTCTCTGTCCCACGGGGGAGGCCAGTTCTTGCCCGTGGCGACGGGGCTCTCCCCAGCACCTCTTTCCTCCAGCCCACGATGGGTTTCCTCCCGCGCTTGGGCCGGCTGGAATTCCCCCGGGCTGCAGCCTGCAGCAGCTCCCACGCCGGCCGGAACCTCTGTTCCCAGCGCCCTGCCAGCTATTTCCTGGACAGCCCCGTCCCCTTGCGCAGATACAGGGCACCGGTCACGCCGTTTCCTCTCCCCACGGGCCCGGGCAGCTTCGGCAGCAGCCCTTTAAGACCCTCCTGCGGTCACTGGCCCTGCGGAGGCGTTTCTGGGAGACGCTCCCTGCTCAGGCCAGATAGAAGAGCAGCTGCTGGGCCCAGGGGACCTTCCGCCTGCCAAGGGGGTAAGAGCCGGAGGCGCATCTCCAACCTCAGCAACTCCCGTGTGGCGGGGACACGCGGCCCTGGAGACCCAGCCTCACTGACATTCCCACAGTCCAACCGAGTCAAAATACTCTGGGAAGATGCCATCTGATGCCCTGGCGTAGGGGCAGGGTCCACTCCGTAACACCCCCGCTGGACAGCAGGGCTGTGGGACAAAGGCCGAGGCACAGAGCTGGGCATGCTCAGACCCTGGCGCAGGGGGCAATGGAGAGCAGCCCACCAGGAGCCTACGAGCCCCCTGCTAGCCAGGGTCTCCTCTCCACCCCTCTGTGACACCCCCCGGCCCTGTGCCCAGACACAAGGGGAAAGCCAGAGGGCCCCTTTCTTGTGAGAGCTGGGCAGAGGGGGAAGGCCGGGCACCTGGGACACTGGCCACGGGAGCAGAGATCCTGCCCGTGGACCACGGCTGCTGGGGCCGGCCCAGGGCATGAGATATGCAAGAGGCTCCACGCACGGGCCAGAGGCAGCTCCTCATTCTAGGCTCCTCGGGCTGCTTCACATGCCCAGGAGGAAATGCCTGGGACGTGTTGAGCGGGGGGGGACGGAGGATGGGGACCCAGTGCCTGGGGTAGCGCTGGGCCCAGGCCTGCCGGGCTGCACGGCCCTTGCAGTCACGCAGGTCTCCCCCACACGGACGGCTCCATCCCAATCCAGCAGGCGCTGCAGGAGGCCCTATTTATTTCTGCATTAAACGACAGGCCGCTGCGCCTGCCAAAGCGAGCAGAGGGAGCCTGGAAGCAATTAGCGGCCTTGCTAAATGGCGGCAGCGCACGAGCCCCTGCCTGAGGCGGCCTGCAGGCTCAGGCAGACGGCCCTGCGGGGGGGCAGGCTCGACAGTTGGAGCGGTGAAGAAACACTTCAACTCCCCCCCCCCCATCTTTTTTTAAAGACAAGATTCGACAGCAGATCTGAGCCCAGACGACTCTGCGGGTGCCCTGCTGCCAGGACGAGGGGGCGGGGGAGGAGGGGAGAGGCTTGTGCTTCCCCCCCCCACACCCGAGGGAGGGGGGCAAAAAGAGACCGACATGCCCCTGCTCCAGGGGCTGACGGCTCCCCCGCTCAGCACGGAAGGCAGAAGGCCACGCTTGGTGCCGGTCCAGGGCTCTTGTTCTGGAGTCACGGCTTCCCTCGAGCTCCAGCCCTCGCTCTGGCGCCACTGGCAGAGGCAGGAACTTTGGCCTCTGTGGCAGCTGCGCTGCCGGGCACCGTGCAAACAGGAGGCTCTCTCCATGGTCAGTGAGAAACTCTCTGCACTCCCACGCCAGCCAGCCCCTTGCGTCTCTCCTGTCCCCGGCCGCGGCTTCTCCTCCTCTGCTGCCCCTGCATCAGCTCCCCATTCCCACCCCAGCCTCCTCCCGCCTCCTACGCTGCAACCGCTGAAGGTTGGCGCTGAGACAGGAATGCCAGCCCTGGTGGGTGTGACCCGAGAAGTCAGCCAGCAGCCACTGCCTGGACCTCATGAGACCTGGAAGTGCCCCCTGGGGGGTTTGGGGTGATTTTAGGCCAAGGGAAGCAGAGACTGGACAGTCTGTGTCCAAGGGCCACAAGTCCCTCAAGGTGGCCCGATAAAGCCTGTGGGCCGCATGCAGCCACCCCTAAGAGGACAGTACCTCCAAGAGCAGGTCCCGTGGCCCTGCATGGGCCCCCTAATGCCAGGCACACTGGAGGGGAGGGACGGTCCTGCCAGCCCACAAGGTTGGGGCACGCCCGTCTCGTGCTGGCACTCCAGTGGGGACACGCTTGGTCATACAGTCCACGTGCGCCTGCTCCCAGCCCCCCGCCCCTCCAAGCATGCACCAGCCTCCGTCGCCCATGGAAAACGCTGCTTCCCTCGCCAGGTTCCCAGCAGGCCTTTGGAGCAGCAGTAGCCGCCGCCCGCTGGCAAGGGCTGGGCAGAGGAGCCTGCCCGCGCCCCCACCCGCTCCCCGTGTGGTTAGCACCGAACGGGCTGCAGGGCAGGGAGAGGCCCTGAACTCAGACTCAAATATCCGCCAGACGGCAACATGTTTAGGCTGCAGCTGCGCTCAGAGGCTGGCGTGCCAGGCAGGCACCCTGCCCTGCGGCGTGTGCGTGTCTGGCACAGACGCCAGGCCAAAGCTCAGGGAGCCAGCCCGCGCCTGCGCAGAAAAGGTGGCTCCAGACACTGCCGTGCCGGGGGCTCCGCGGCCCAGAGGAGCGTGCGCCACGCAGGCAGGCTCCGAACAGACCACAAACCAAGAGGCCTCCAGCCCCCGTCTCCACTAGGACCAGAGACGAGGCAAAAGGCCCTTGGGTCCCTGCCCAGCCCCTGTCCCAACACCCCCAGCCCTGGTTCTGCTGGGTGGATGCTGAGTCCATTAACCGCCGAGGGAGGCCGGGCGACAGGGAGGGGCCATTCCGAACCCTCCCCCCATTCCATCCCCGGCAGAGGAGTCACTGGTCCAAGAGCCAAAGGAGGAGGCTCGCTGGCCATGGTGCTGCTGTAGCCCTCCCGGGCCAGGCAAGTCGAACCAGACTGGCCTGACACCAGCACAGAAGCCCAGTTGTTCTGCCTCTGCTGCCGGGAATGGGGGGCTTGGCTGGAAGCGGGGACAGAGCTCTAGGTGTTCCTGGCATCCCCCCGCTGCCCCCAAAGCGGGGGGGCGGCCGTGTGGAACTGCAATGCAGAGGCACGCCCCTGCCTTTCCCAGCAAGGCGGCTCCTTGGAGCCAGGCAGGAGCCGGGCTCTGGCCTCTGCGGCCAAGGGAGAGAACAGCCGCTCCATTCACGCGGCCGCAGGGCCTGCCGGGGGGGGAGGGCGCGTCTGCACCCAGGCTCCTGCGCTGGCAAAGCACGGAGACCACAGGAGCGGCAGGTGGTCACATGACCAACATCGTCCAATACGTGCGCAGGCCCAGCCACAGCTGTGCGGTGGGGGAGCCCGGGGGTGGAGGTCGAGAAGCCCCAGAAGGGCTGGGGTGGAAGTTTCCAGTGCTGGGAAAGCAGGGGGTCCGTGGGTGGGCAGCAGCCACACTAGGGGAGGTGTTCAGGGTTTGTAGGGGGGCGTGGGGCTGGAGAAACAGGGGGCCCGCAGCTGGGGACTGAGGGCAGCAGCAGGAGAGCCGTGGGGATGGGCATAGGCACAGCTGTGCCACCAGTACATCAGGAGCCCTGAGCCAATGCTGTGATTCGTGTGTCTGCCACTGGGCGGGGGCCCCTCCCAGATCACGGGGAAGGGCCGAGGGCGGGCTGCGGGCGAAGGGGCAGCCACACCCACTTAGCCTGGGGAGCTAGAAACAGCCAGCGCCAGGGTAACAGGAGAGCTACCCCAGGCTGCCCACAGAGAAGAACAAATGTGGGGAGCTGGCCCCGGGCTAGAGGCCAGGGCTTTGCTTAACGGCCCCTCTCCCTGCGGGGCCAGCGGGTGGATGCTTCTCCACGGTTCCTCCCTTCCTGCTTCGAACAGAGGGCAAGAGGCAGCTTGTGTGTGAGCGGCGGGGGAGCTGGATCCACAAGCTGAGCCCGGGGCCCTGCAGCAGAAGAGGTGCCAAAAGCAGCAATGGGGACAGGGCGGGGCCGAAGGGTGCACCAGGCACAGGAAGATCTGCAATGGACACGGCTCTCCCCCTCGGGCCGGGGGGACGGAGCACAGAGGATCCCTGCTCCCTCCCGGAACCAAGCAGGCTACAGCCTGCCCTTCCAGACCCGCCTGCCCTTCCAGACCCGCCTGCCCTTCCAGGCGAGTCTCAGACGGCTCCAGGGAGGGAGAGCCCTTCTGCTTCTGGCAGCAAGCAGAGCTCTCCAGCCCCCCTGCTGCTGGCATCCTGGGAGAGCGGCAGGGAGATTTTCCTCCAGTCCCTGGGCTGCAGAGTCCCGTTCCCACCAGAAGGCAGGGCAGGTTATGAGGCTGGATCAGATGCCCTGTGAGTGGTGGGTCTGGGCAGCTGAGCGCCGGGCTGGCGGGAGGGAGTTTAGCTTCGCAGTCTAGGTTGCCTGCCACCCACCCGGGGCATCGGCCCCTGGTCTCCCTCCGGAGTGGCCGACACCTGACGCCTGCACACTCGGCCAGCACCACACCGTTGTCACTCATCAGCATGGAAGCAACCGGCTGAGGCTCCCAAAGTGCCCGAGAGGAACCGACGCCGCTGGTGCCCGGACGAGGGAAGGGAAGGGAAGGGAAGAGCCGGATCGCCACTGCGCTGCTGCCAGATTCCAGGAACCCGGCATTCGCGTGCAGGTTACGCAGCGGGAGCCAAGGAGGAAATCGCTTCAAGTGGAAAATGACCAGATCAAAGGCCAGTGAGTCACTCAGGGAGGAAGGATTCGTGGTGGCAGGCTGGCCTTGAGCTGAGACATCAACAGGGAACATGTGACTGGGGGTCTGGACGAGGGACGTTAAGTTTAGTTTAATCAACTAGGGATTTCCATCAACTAGTCGGTAAGCGGGGGAGCTGCATCAGGGTTAGTCCTGGCCCCAGGAGCTAGCCCCGCTGTGGCTCTGCCTTTTAGAAAACAGAAGCGCAGCCGGGGGACCCAGGGTGAGCTGGGACAGCTGATTCCTGGCTCGTACCTGGTCCCCGCTACCCCCTGCAGAGACGGTGCTGGGGGGAACCGGCTTTTAAGCTGGTTCCCCCAGCACTGGCTCCTGCTCCCCCCCCCTTGCTGCCTCTGATAGAGGCAGCAAGAGGTGGGGAGCAACTATAAAATAAATAAATGAATGGAGATTGCCTATCTCCTAGAGCTGGAAGGGACCTTGGGTCATCGAGTGCAGTCCCCTGCCTTCACAGCAGGACCAGGTACCATCCCTGACGAATGTTTTGCCCCAAAAACTAGGCTGACGCTTATTAGATAGTCAGCCAGGTGCTTACATCCCTAGCCTAGACTCCTGGGTACTACCCCTGCCCCAGCAAGGCAGCGCCACCTAGTGGTTAAGGCTGGCAAACGGGGACTCCTGGGCTCTACTTCCACAATGCCAGTGCTTCACTGATCTGCGGGGACAGGAGGGTGGCAGCGTTCACCCCGCCCGGGGCTCGGTGCCGAGTTCGAAGAGCGCCTGGAGGGCCTCAGGTGGAAGGTGCCACCAACAGCCAAAGAAGCTGGGTCCGAGGCCCCGAGAAGGGCGCCGAGGCGGCGGAGGGCACGTCGCACTGATCAGGGGACTGCCCAGAACAAGGACAGCGATTCCAGTACTGGGGTCTGTCTGGGGGCCCAATAAGGCCAGCGCTGGGTAACGAGCAGAGGGGTTAGGCCGGTGCAACCCAAAACCAAGGGGCTGCCCCTGCCCCCCTGGAACCCTGGCCTCCCCCCAGGTGTCACTCCAAGCCCTGCCGAGAGTCCTACGCTTTCAGGGAGCGGCAGGGAGCTAAGCAGGGCTCCCTGCTCGTTAGGGAGAGCTCCTCCCCCTCGCCCACTGCTGGGCTTGAACAGCCGGTCTGCACAGGGCAGCAAACACCGACCCCTCCCCTCAAGCGACCCCAGACACACTGGGGGTGGGGTGGGGACCTGCAAGGCAGAGCCAGCCCCTCCCGCTTGGCCGGTGAGCTGCTCCTGGCTACACAGCCTCCTCTCGTCTGAGCCCCGGGAGCCATGCGCAGATCCCCCCGCAGCCAAGCGGAGAGGGGCAGCTTCACGGGCTGGCTGCCTGGAGGCCCACGGGCGGGTTCGGCAGCTACAGGAATCTCCAGATCCCACCTGCCTTGCACCACAGTAACTTCCTCTTCCCTCCCGCAGTAGGAGGAAGACTTCTCGGCAGTCACCTGGCCCAACCCCCAGCTGGCAAGAAGCGGATGAAGCCCTACCCTGAAACTAAGCGACAGACCGGCCCCACCTCTCTGCCAAACCTGTGCTTACACCCCACCGGCCATGTGGCTAGAAGCTGCGGTGAGGTGACACTGCCACCTGCCGGCTACTATGCAGAAGGACACGTTATTCAAACCCCAAGCTCAGCACCGCCAGCCGTGGGTCTCATGCTCTTTGGGTTCAGGAGCAGAATTCCCTCTGATCTTTTCCATCCATGTGCGGAATAATTATGTGCACCGAGGCAGGTGCACGTGCACCACCAAGAGAAACAAACCTCGCTGTGAGCTCTCTGCTAATCAGCAGGGCAGCATTTGGACTATTCCCGAGCAGCCGCACAAGCGCTCAGCTGACAGGGAACAGCTCAGGACCCATTTGTAACCGTCGATGGCCTCTCGCGACTCAGATCGGGCAGGGTGGCCCGGGTGAACGTGGCAGAGTCCCCCTTGCAGCGGCAACTCCCAGGAGACAAGCCCAGATGCACCCGTGGGACCAGAGGCACTTCGCAGCTCTGGGAAACATTCCGGCGACATGGGCTGGGCAGTTCTGACACCAAGCCCCGTCCGGCCCGGCTCCCATTTAACGGTGGAGGGGAGAAGGTCCATGCGGTGCTGGACTGATAGCCTTGGTGGCTGAAGGTCTCCACATAGAGCGGCCGACCAACGGCAAACAAGCCGTCCCCTGCTGCCATGCCTCCCCCCGCATGGGAACAAGCTCCTCTAGGGCAGCGAGGTGGGTGGGCTAGTGGGTGGCCCCCCTCCATCGCAGTGGGCCACAAGACTGGCATAACCAAGATGGCCTCCCGGGACAGGGGAGTTTTGCTAACTGCGCTTGCCTACTTAGAACGTGTGGGGGGCTGACTGAACCGGGGCAGCGCTGTGATTGGCTGCAGAGGGAGCGCCCGGCTCGCAGTCAGTGCTGCGTGCCATCGCCCCCACCTCACTTCACGAGCCCTGGCTTTACCAGCGTGTCACTAGCAACAGCAGGAAAAACAAGGACGTGGCTGGAAGCCAGTGGAACCTGGCAACTCTGCATGGGCAACAAAACGTCTTGTGCAGGCCACTGAGCTGCACGTAGATGCCCACCACTGCTCTAGAGGGGTGCAGCTTCGTGGCATGTTTGATCCGCTCGGGTGTGGCTGCCCACAAGGGGAGCCCGTTCCCTCGCCCGGCCAGGGACGCTGCCCCCCTAGGGCCTGGACTGACGCCCACCGTGCTCGGTACACACACCAGGTGGAACCAACTTGACGACTGGTGACAGTCCTCAGGCTCCAACCATCCTAAGCCTGCCGGTGGCCAGCCCTGCCTCCTCCCTGCCCCTTTGCAGCTACCCAGGCCCTCACTCACCGAATGCCTTGCGGGGCTCTGTGAGCTTCAGCGTGAAAGTGCGGCCTTTGGGCAGGTCCTTGAGCATCTTGGCAACCTCGTAGTGCCGGCAGCCAACGAGGCTCTGCCCGTTGATGGACTCGATCATGTCGCCCACGTTGATGACCTGGATCCGGTCTATGACGCTCCCTTCCTTGATCCTCTGCAAGCGAGAGAGAGGAGGGTTGGCTCACAGCACAGAGAGCAGAGCCTGGGGCCGTTTCCTCCCCCCAGCTTCCAGGAGGGGAAGAGACGCTCAAACAAGAGAGCCTGAGCAGCAGCACTCGCTGCTCTCTCGCCATTCAGCTGGGGGGTGGGGAGCGGCCCTTTGTATTCAGCCCAATTGAGCCTAAAGCGCTGAGACTTCTCCCAGGTCACAGAGCGAGTCAGCAGCGCAGCAGGGAACAGAAGCCATGAATCCGGGCTCTCACTAGGCCCCCAAGACCTTCCCTGCGTAGGGAGTCTCATGCCCAAGAGAAGTGTGGTCCCTTCCTTGGGACGTTCATGGGATCTTAGGAACAAGGCATCAGGACTTGCCGTATTTGTAAGATACAAACCAAATGAAACCCAGACTAATCGTCCTATACAGGTTAGAAACGTGTCTGTCTCTCTGTTCGTTCAAGAACTCCAACCCAATGGTAAGAACTAGGAACACCACACTTTCCATATGCAGCTTCCTCTTACAGCTTAAAAGAAGGTCAGGGTTTGATTGTGCCAGGATATTGGGACTTGCCTGGATTTCCATTGTTTCTCATAACACGGAAAGGGAAGGGGTCTGGCAGGAGGGACAGTTATACTGCAGAATGATCATAGGAGGCAGTAATGAGACAGACATAGGGACCAGGACAGTTCTAATCCCATTGGGGCCAGCAGGGAGTGGGGTGGAGAAAGGGACAGCGATTTCAGACAGTGTGCCTGTTTGTCTTCATGAGCCAGGGGACATGCATCCCTGGTACAGCAGCCATGCACGGGCGCTTCTCACCTGGCCCCAAGCTACTGCAGTGAGAGAGGGCTGGGGTCGTCCTCTCTCTCCTGAGCAGCCTACATACCGAACCCCTCATCCCAGGAAAAACAAAACCTATTTGAGGTAAGGACCCAAGCAATGCTGAGTAAATCTTCTAGTGATATATACATACACCATGCTTTAGAAGGCCCAGTTTCACAAAGCTGAAGACATATTAGCTGAGAAGAAGACTGGGAATGTTTAAGAGCATTACTAAGCATCCAAAAAACCACAAATCAAGGAAGACGACTGTATTGGTTAGAAAATGACCAATATTTGAAAAGGAAGGCAGCTACAAAAAAACGTAATAAAGGGAAGAAAGGGGATACAAGTCAGACAATAGGAACTTGTAGAAAATTGAAAAAGGAAGCAAAAAGACTCAAGGAGATTCTATCAGCAGCAGAGTTAAGGACAATAAGTATATTAGGAACACAAATAATTCTAACCATTATATTTGTCTACTGGTAGATGGAAATGATAGAATTATCAACAACAACAGAAAAGGTATAAGAACATAAATATTTATTTTCTATATTTGAAAGAACAGAGGATATATTCATATCATATCCTATCCTCTTTCCATTCCACTAGTCTCTCAGGAGAAAAACAGAAGCCACTAATGTCAGACATTTTTAAATCAGCAGGTCAGATAACTGGTATTCAAGCGTTTTAAAAGAGCTGCTAAGATGCTCACTGCACTGTTAATGTTGATTTTCAATACATTTTGGAATCCCAGCAAAATTTCAGAAAACAGGGTAAAGATGGCTATCATGTGCCCATCTGTCTGACATTGATCACAGGCAAGATAATGGAGCAGCTTATATGGGATTTGCTTAAGAAAGACAGACAGACGATATAATTAATGCCAATCAACATAGTTTGACAGGATCTATTTTCCATAAACCTATTTTGATTTTTCTTTCTTAATGAGATTACAAATTTGGTTGATTAAGGCAACAGTGTTAACACGATATAATGAAACATCCAAGGTATCTGACCTGGACAACTAGAATGACAAAATTAATACAGCACAGACTAAATGGACTAAAAGCTGGCTAATTGATAGGTCTCAAAACGTAAGTGTAAATGGGAATCCATCTAGTAGGAGGCGTTTGTAGTATGGTCCCACAGATACACTCTTTATATTCTTATAGGTTAAATTTGTAACTGAAGGTATTTAACCTTTGGAACAATTTGCTAAGGATCCTGGTGGAACATTTTAAATCAATCCTGGTTGTATCTCTAAGAGATCTGCTCTGGGGATTATTTCAGGGCAGTTCTCTGGCCCATGTTATGCAGGAGGACAGACTGGATCACATCAATCTCTTCTGGTGCTGGAATCTAGGAATCCCAAATCTTTTCACGAGGGCCTAGAAATCCGAGGCCTCCCACTAACATAATGGTACCAAGAGACAAGATCATGCATTAGGAGCATGATGACTGACAGCCCCTCTGGATTTACCCACTGAAGTTGCTGTAGAGCCTACGCATCTCATGTCTTGATTCAGTCATCACTGGTGATCCCTCTTGGGGAATTAATGAGGCTCCCTTGTATCTGTCACTCTGAAGGATCTTTGCGCACTTGACTCATGTATAAACACTCTCAATTCATCCCCATCCACGGATAGGGTGGAACATTGCAGCTGCACAGTGATTTAGACTCCAGAATCGGTGCTTCTTATGGAACGGCATTAGCTGAGAATTAGCAACAGCACCACGGCAACAGTGGCTCTTTTGTAAGATTGCAAAGAAGGATTTGTGCTCTAATAGCACAACCCTACTCTGTTGGCATGGCTTTGTTCTTCACTCAGATCCATTAGTTCGGGCCTCTCATCTATTTGGGGGTTTAGGGTCTGATCAGGGGTGTCCCTATCACTTTGCTGGGGGAGCACAAAGGGCTTTCTTCACCCTACACCTCTGAGGGAACCACTGCAGCTCCTAGCACCTGGAAAAACCATGTGGCACACAGAGCATGTGAGAAAGCGGCAAGGCAGGAGAAAGGCCCAGGGCAACCTCAAGTAGGAACTGGAATTTTTAAAAAATTAAACATTTTAAAAAATTTAAAAAAATTAAAAAACTGGAAATTAAATGTTACCAAAAAAAACAAAAGCAAAACTTTACTAGGTCAAGTGTAAAAGTAGAATTAGGCAGGCCAAAAATGAATTTGAAGAGCAACTAGCAAAATGACAAAAAAGCAACAGCAACCATTGTTTTAAGTACAGGCAGTCCCCGGGTTACGTACAAGATAGGGACTGTAGGTTTGTTCTTAAGTTGAACTTGTATGTAAGTCGGAACTGGTACATATTGTAGGGGAAACTCTAGCCAAACATTTCTCCAGAGCTCAGTTTTATTCTCCCACACCTCACTTCCCTCAGTCCTTTATTCTCAAGCTGAGGTGTCTGCTGAGAAAAGCTGCTCCGCGTCTCCCTGGTCTGCTGGGCGGGGGGGGGGGGGGGGGGGGGGGGGGCGCTAGCTTCGCGTCTCCCTGGTCTGCTGGGGGGAAGCAGCTAGTGCGGGGTTGCCTCACCCCGTTTGTAAGTAGGGATCCGATGTAAGTCGGATCCATGTAACCCGGGGACTGCCTGTACATCAGAAGCAGGAAGGCTGCCAAACAACCAACTGGAAACTTGAGGAATTCTAATGGAACTCAAATATGAAGTGGTAGAACTAACTGTAATATGTAATCAGACACTTAAATCAGCCTTTGGACCAGATACAATGACTATTTTTTTAAAAAGCTCCAGTGACGATCCTGGCAATTACAGACCAGTAAGCCTGACTTTACTGCCAGGCAAACCAGTTGAAAACAGAGTAATTAAAAAAATGACCAGACATGTAGATGAACAAGATACCGGGGGGGGGGGGGGGGGGAGAGAGAAGAGTCAACACAACTTCTGTAAAGGAAATTCATGACTCACCAATCTATTAGCATGTCTTGAGGGGGTCAATAAACATATGGACCACAGTGAACTAGTTGATATAGTACAGGAGGCCTTTTCTTTGACAAAGTCTGTACCAAAGGCTCTTAAGGACAGTAAGTAGTCATAAGGTAAGAGGGAAAATGCTCTCATGGATCAGTAACTGGTTAAAAGACAGGAAACAAAGGATAGGAATAAATGGTAATTGTTGACAATGGAGAGAGATACACAGAGTTCCCCAAGGATCTGAACTGTACAACATAGCCAAATGATCTAGAAAAAGGACTGAACAGTGAGGTGGCAAAATTTGCAGATGATCACTATCGTAAGTGTTTTTGTAAGTACAAAGTTCACTGCAAAGAGATCTCACAAAACTCGGGCAAAAAAAAGGCAGACGAAATTTAACATTGACAAATGCAAAGTAATGCACATTTCAAAACATAATTCCAACTATACAGACAAAATGATGGGGTCTAAATTAGCTGTTACTGCACACGAAAGAGGTCTTGGCATCATTGTGGCAAGAGGTCTTGGCATAGTTCTCTGAAAACCATCTGCTCAATGTACAGCAGCAGTTAAAAAAGCTAAAAAGAATGTTAGGAGCTATTGGAAAAGGGACAGGAAATAAGACAGGAAATGTCATAATGCAACTATATAAATCTACAGAACGCCCACACTTTGAATACTGGGTACAGCTCTGGTCAACCGTCTCAAAGAAGATATATTAAAATTGGAAAAGGCACAGAAAAACAGCAGCAAAAATTATTACAGGGATAGAACAGCTTCCATATGACAAGAGATTAAAAAGACTAGGACTGTTCAGAAGAGAGACAATTAAGGGAGGATATTAGAGGTCTATGAAATCATGAATGATGTGGAGAAAGTGAATAGGGAAATGTCATTTACCCCTTCTCATAATACAAGAGCTGGATGTCACCTAATGAAATTAATAGGCAGCAGGTTTAACACACAGACAACCTGTGGAACTCATTGTCGAGAGATGCTGTGAAGGCCAAAACTATAGAAGATTTAAAAAAAAGAGAGAACTAGGTAAGTTCATGGAGAATAGGCCCATCTACGGCTATTAGCCAAGATGTCAGGGATGCAACTGCATTCTCTGCGTGTCCCTAAACCTCTGACGGCCAGCCGTGGGGGCTGGACAACAGGATGGATCACTTGAAATTGCCCTGTTCTATTTGTTCCCTCTGAAGCATCTGGCACTGGCCACAGCTGGAAGCCAGCACTAGATGGACCAGTGGTTTGATCCAGTATGACTGTTTGCATGGCTCAGAGACACCCAGGGTCTGGGAGCTCCATGGGATCAAGGTCACTGCTGGGGTTTCTCTACTCTCCCCTAGGGAGACCGATAGCATGGTGGGTGCCAGGGGGCTCACGCTGCAGTTCTCTGGGAATGGACAGATGGGAAGGAACAAGGCAAGTTAGTACAGTGTGTATCTGGAAAGAGTCTCTCTGGTCTCAGACTGTGCTCCCCACCCACAGCCCAACCAGCCAGTGGCAGGGCCTCCTGGGCACTGGGATGCTGTTAGCGGAGCTCAGTCATCTACCTTAATAAACGCGTAGCCGGCTCCATTGTCCGTGATGGTCAGGCCCAGGGCCTCCTCGGACTTGAAGACCTCCACCTCCTTCCTCTGGCCCTTCGTGTGGGCAAAGATGAAGTCCTCCAGACCGATCTGGCCACCCAGCAGCTTGTCCATGTCCACTTTGTGGGTGTTTAAAGTGCAGAACATCACCTAGGAGGTGGGAAGAGATACAGCGTGAGGGACCCTGGGACCACCAGCGGAGACGCTGAGTGGGAAAAGCTGGAGGGCCTCAGACCCCCAAGGTTACGTCTGCATTCAAGCACCAGCCCCTTCCGGGTTCAGCCCACTTGGGTGCAGCCCTCAGGGGCACACAGCCCAGACTCATTGACCTGCAAAAAGCCAAGGGTGCGGCACAACCCCACACAGGGCGATGGTCCACAAGGCCAGAGAAGTCAATCCACAGAGTCCCCTCCACCCCCCTCCTGGCAGTTCCTAGCCAAAAAGCAGGGGATTCCCCACCCGGCAGCCCAGACAGCACCTACCTCAGCGGGCGGGATCTTGAAAGCCTCTGCGATTTTGCTGTACAGCTCCTTGACATTGGTGAAGCCCTCGATCCTGCCAGTGGGGCTGCCGTGGGCCAGCTGAGTGTGGAACACCAGTCGAGGGCGGAGGCTGGCAGGCGGCGGCGGCAGGCCAGGCTGCAGGGAAGCCACGCTGCCACCACTGCCCACCTCCATCCCACCCAAGCTCCCACGAATAGGCTCCGCCTCCTCATTCTCCACCAGCGGAGGGGCCTTCTTCCGGCGGCCTAGCCCGAGTGGCATGAGGGAGGAGTGGCCAGACAGCAGAGTATCGGTCACCACCAGGAGGGACCTGCAGGAGACCAAGGGGAATCAGCTACAAACCCCGAGTGGTACTGGGGTGTCAGAATGGGACATGGGCTCTCCCCCTCTAGGGTACCAGCTCCAACCCAGCCTCAGGGCAGTGGGAGCGGGGCTGGGGAACAGGGATGTCAAATATCGGTCAACCGAATAGTCCGTTAACCTCAGGAATTCTTATCGGGTGGTCGACTGTTCTATAGTCCCTGCGGCTGGGGCCGGCAGCCTGTGCACTCCAGTCCGACTCCTGAGAAGCCCCCAGACACCCGCCCGCTGCCTCTGTATCTGAGATAGCAGCATGGGGTGCCAGGTGGGAGCTGGTCCACGAGGGGAGCCAGTTTAAAAAGCAGCTCCCCTCATGAACTGGCTGCCTGTCGCCCTGCGCTCTTGCCTCTGATACAGAGGCAGCAGTGCAGGGGGACAAACCGGCACGAGCCGGAACTGAGCCCGGTTGCCTGTCCACCAGGCTCTCAATACACTTTCAATGCAGAGCTGCAGCGGGGGTAGATCCTGCACCCGGCACAAGCCAGAACTGACCCGGGCTGCTGGCCAGCCTGCTAATAAATGTACTGGCGGGGGGAGGGGATGCGTGTCATCTACAGCATTAACCTATAAGCTTTTGTGTATTAGTTAATCGACTCCACTACTACATCCCCACTGGGGAAGGGGACCTGCAGCATCCCTCTTCTAGGGAATCAGCCCCAGACCAGGGAGCCGGAACAACCAGGCTTAATTCAGATTCACCTGCTCAGCTTTAGTCACCTTGAAAACTGACCAGAATAATATAAAAAAAGATGAGTGACAGCTTTGGAAGCTCCCTGCCCTTGTCTGCCTTCCCTAAGTCCTATACTCTGCTGCTGGGAGCCAGCAGTCAAGTGGCAGCGCCTGCCAGACCCCCATGCCCAGCTCTAAACGATGGAGAGAGAAACAGCCATGGGCATTTCTAGCCTGCTTGGAAAATACATTCAGTACAAAACTCTCTAATGAGGAAACACCCAGTGATTTCAGGGCTCAACAGTGGCCCTGCACCTCCCCTCCACTAGTCAATGCAGGGGAAGTAGCATTTTGGATACCAATGCCCTCCAGTGGCACTGGGCGCTTCACAGGACTGCTACTGCGGGTGAAGCCGGAGGGGGAGGGGAGCGAATAAGAAGTACAACCCCTGAGTCCTCCCCCAAGGGGAAGGGGGTACTTCTCTGTTTATTCCATAGGAAAAAATACATTAAGGAAACACAGCCAGGACTTCAGAAAGCCCAAGACCAAAGTTAAGGTTGTCTGTGTCACCATAACCCTGTCCATTTGTAACTGTGCATTGCAATACAACCTGCAATTACAAGATCATACACTTGTTCTTTAAATATATAAAGCCACGCTGCACTGTAATAACACAGCATCCGTATGTTAAACCCCTTTGCAAAGACAGATCAGTAATATGCCCATCTCCATATTACAGTTCGGAAGAGATCTGCCTAAAGTCAGAGGACAAGCTGGAAATATAGAATCCAGCAGTCCTAGTTCAAGACAAAATACCAGACGTTTCTTGCCCTAAAACTTTAGCTACACCCAGGAACATTTCTCCACGTGTAAATGGAGCTATGAATTCGGCCCTGTTCTAGAGGACAGGTTATTGCTTCATAGACAGTATTGAGACTCCCAAAAAGCAGACTCCCTCATATCCTATGATGCAGCATCATCTGCGTGTGCTGGTATTTCATTGTGGTATGCTTGAGAGGAACAGCTAAGCCTGCGAAGCTGCTGGGGAGGCAGGAAACCCCCACCGGGCTTGCCACCTGGAAACAAAGTAAACCCACAGGCCTTGCTGGGGAGCCGAGACTCCGACACAGGACTGCGGAGCGCGCCAGCCACAGGGAAATGCCAGCCCTAGTGTGGCTCAGACAAAGGAAAATCCCAGCCAGGCCCATAGAACTCTCCTTGCTACCACAGCAGAACACGCATACTGACCCTCACGCTCCAAACGCACTCCCAGGGGAGCGGACTCCAGAGGGGCTCGGCAGGACCGAGGATCCCGGCGCTGCCGCCTAGGAATGCCTTGACCCTTGAAGCAAGGATACGGAGGAGGAAGGGGCAGCCTCGGCGGGAGTCCTTCCAGCCCGGGAGCCTCAGACGTCTCTGTTCTGGAATGAGGGTGGAGCGCACCCTGGCAGGCTGATTCAGAGCAGAGAAACCGGCTACAGGGCGTTTCTCAGAGGGTGTAATGGCAGAGGAACTCAGCCAAGCCTCGTCAGTAACTACTCCACAGTGGGAACCGGCTCAGTCAATGGAGCCCCAGCACCACCCAGGGCAGAAAGGCACCTCCAGAACCACCCCCCCGCATCCAGCACAGACCCACATGCTCCTCGCAGCGCTCCCCAAGAGCGGCTTCAGCTCAGGCTGCAGAATTTCTCCACATCTGTGTTCTCACCCTAGCTGCCCAGCTCACTCTGGATTCTCCTTACACCCTGTTCTGTGCCCATATCTGTCTTTCCCCCACCCTCTTCTTCCCTATGCTGACTAGTGTCACCTCTAGCTCCCTGCTTCCTGTCTCACTGCATCTACCATTCACAGGAGGCCAGAACTCACCCTGTCCCTCTGCCCATTTTAAGTGGCAGTTTCATGGGACACGGCTCTTCACTTCCTGGTGCTAAACAGTCATTTGGAGCCACACACATTTCGGTATCTCGGCTACAGGGGAGCGGTCCGGCGCAGCAAGATGGTATTGGCCGGCAGGAGCCTGATGTGACCAAAAAGCCTAACCTGTGGTTTTTAAAGGGGAAGCATTTTTTTTTGGCTCAACAATTCTGGTGAGTCTCTTCGCATTTTTTCTGCCACTGTTTCGGGTCTCTTTGTTTAATGGGTTGGCCACCCCTGAGTTAATCGATTAAAAAGAGGGCGGGGCAAGAGGCACTCCAGCCCTTACCATTCAGGGTCAGGCTTACTAGAAAAGGTTAGACATTAATATCCTTAGTATCTGGAGATCTAGCGGAGACCTGCTTCCAGAGATTCATACTCAGCACTGAACACGTCTTACTATGGCTAGGCCTATCATAACTCATTCATACTGTTCTAGAGAGCAGCAAACAGAACAACTAGGGCTGTCAATTGACCTGCGTTAACGCCTGTGATTAACGCAGGACAGGACTAACGCATGAATTTTTTTAACGTGTTAATTGCCAGCGTTAATGCTGCGCTGCCCCTTTGAAGTGCCGCTCTGGTGTTTCCAAGGGGCAGCACATTAGGAGCTTGGGATCAGCCGGGGACTCCAGCTGATCCCTGGCTCCGCTGTTGCAAAGCCCCTTTGAAGCACCAGAGCAGCACTGCAAAGGGGCTTGGCAACGCTGAGCTGGGGAGCTGATCCCAAGCTCCGAATGCACTGCTCCTTTAAAGTGCCAAAACAGCACTTCAAAGGGGCAGTGCTGCATGGAGCCAGGGGGATCAGCCGGAGTCCCCAGCTGTTCCCAGGCTCCTAACGTGCTGCCCCTTGGAAATGCCACCTTTTGGAAATACCACTGTGGCGCTTCCAAGGGGCAGCGCTGCATGGAGCCTGGGGTCAGCTGGGGACTCCAGCTGATTCCGGGCTCCATGCAGCACTGCCCCGTTGAAACGCCACCACAGCATTTCAAAGGGGAGGCACACACGATTAATTGCGATTAAATTTTTAAATTTCTTGACAGCCCTAATAAACCACGGGAGGCCAAGTTCTTACAGGACCCAAGTGGCCAGACAGACTCCCTAATTTAAAGTTTTAACTTCAGAGTATTGCACACATCAATCAGTTTGGGGCTGCTACTTCTTTACACTTAACTTCTGCACCTGCCAGAACTGGCAGATCACTTATTTGTCTAAGACCTACCCATAGTTGCAGTGCAGCTCCATATGTACTCCACAACTTCCTGGTACAGCAATTCATAGTCCTGCCTTTGCTTTTAGGGAGGAACTAGAGCTCTGTTTGCAGATCTCCTGAACCGTATTTGAAATGCTAATACCATAAAGACGGGATATAGACATTTGTTGGGTGGTGTGCAGATAGAGTGAGCAGCTTCAGTTATTGTGCTCCACAGCAGAGGGGGCTGCATGTTCAGCAGAGGGTGAAGCTACCCCCTTCTAGAGTGCACAACTATTTGCCAAGTCAACACAGAATTACTAGGGAGTATTTGGAACTTTAGGGCCAAGTGGTTACAAAAATCATTCACAATTCAAATGAATCAAGATGGCTGGAAATGCTTGGGGGTGAGGGGAGGGGCTTTCCTCAGCAGCTGGGTCTGGGGCCAGAGGCTGTCAAGTGGAAAGAGATAACAAATGGCAGTGCCCATTAAAGTGGCATATCTCTCCTGCCCCAGGAACTTGTGACCCTCACTGTGGAGACAGAGCTGGGGGGCCAGCCTGATGGGAATAGAAAAAAAAACCAACAAAAAAAAACAAGGTTTCTCAAATTGCCCAGTAAAAGTAGACATTTTTTTCCATGTGGGCATGCGTCAATATCATGACTGATCTAGTGGCTAAAGCATAAACATGGGACTGAGGAGCTCTCAGTTCAGATTTTCATTTCCACCCTAGCAGGCTAAGATGCTGGGCAAGTCACTTTCCTTTAACGTACATCCCCCAAGAGGTGCCTCAGTTTCCCCCTTTGAAATGTGGAGAGTGATGCTTCTCAAGTGAGGTTCATTTAGCACAACCTGAAAATTCTGGGATTTGAAGGGCAGAGTGAAATACAAGTTTGTTTATGGCCAGAGAAGAAATCAGCAACTGGGCAGTTCAGTCATGCATCTCAAACTTTTACTAGCCTCTTTTCCCCAAGGCTAAACTGAAAGTGCTGCAAACACCAGCAGTCCCTAATGCCTTCTTGTTGAAGTGAAAGAAAGCTAATCCCCATCGGGGCTGACAAGGGATTAGAACATGAGCAGGCAGAGAGAGGGAAGGAGCAGCACCTGCTGCTCTCAGGGAGCAAACCTGCCCCAAGCATTCCCCACCATTCCCTGGGAGCCTGAAGGCCAATGGAGCAGGATTGAATTTGGGGGATAATTTGAGCCATTTACCACACACAGCTGAGAAGCTCCTCTGCGTCTCCCCAACTCCCTGGCAGCAGAGTGTGTTGACCTCATTTGAGGCATGATCAACATGGGGACTGATTATCTCATTTGCTTTGTAGCACATGTGTGTGTTCACTGTGTTGCCCTCATGCCCCATGTCACACTTAGAGGGGAAACAAACATCTAAAAGGGAAACAATAATTCCTGTTAATGTGCCAGAGACAACTCCTGCAAAACCCTTACCATCTGCCTTTATTAGATGGGAAAAGGGAAAGGAGAGGAATAGGCTAAAAGATACTAAATAGACAAGCAACAAAGGAGAATTTCTAGTTGATTTTGCACAGCAAACTTTGAATTGTAGAATCCTAGGGTTGGAAGATACCTCAGTAGTCATCGAGTCCACCCCCCTGCTTAAAGGACAACTAATCCCAACCAAATCATCCCAGCCAGGGCTTTGTCAGGACTTAAAAATCTCTAGGGATGGAGATTCCACCACCTCCTTAGGTAACCCATCCCAGGGCTTCACCACTCTCCTAATGAAATACAGGCAGTCCCCGGGTTACATGGATCTGACTTACATCGGATCCCTACTTACAAACGGGGTGAGGCAACCCCGCACTAGCTGCTTCCCCCCAGCAGACCAGGGAGATGCGAAGCTAGCGCCCCCCCGCAGCAGACCAGGGAGACACGGAGCAGCTTTTCTCAGCAGACACCTCAGCTTGAGAATAAAGGTCTGAGGGAAGTGAGGTGTGGGAGAATAGAACTGAGCTCTGGAGAAATGTTTGGCTAGAGTTTCCCCTACAATATGTACCAGTTCCGACTTACATACAAGTTCAACTTAAGAACAAACCTACAGTCCCTATCTTGTACGTAACCCGGGGACTGCCTGTAGTTTTTTCTAATATCCAACCTAGACCTCCCCCGCTGCAGTTTGAGACCATTGCTCCTTGTTCTGTCATGTCACCACTGAGAACAGCCTCTCTCCATCCAGTTGAAGATTGCTATCAAATCCCTCCTCGCTCTTCTCTTCTGTAAACTAAATAAGCCCAAATCCCTCAGCCTCTCCTCAAGTGTCATGTGATTTAGCTCCCCAATAATTTTCACTGCTCTCCACTGGACTTTCTCCAATGCATCCGCACCCTTTCTGTATTCGGTGCCGAATAAAGGGGAATAATCACTTCTCTAGATCTGCTAGCAATGCTCCTCCTAACGCACCCCAATATGCTGTTATCCTTCTTGGCTACAAGGGCGCACTGTTGACTCATATCCAGTTTCTCATCCACTGTAATCCCCTGATCCTTTTCTGCAGAACTGCTGCTTAGCTAGTAAAGATAGGATAGTGTAAACCAGGGTTTCCCAATCTATGGGTCCCCATTACATTTCAAAAGGGTCACCAAGTGTCTCCCCAGGTGACTCTGCCCTCCCTCCTCCCCCCATTTTTGAATTGCCTTGGGTCACCAAGTCTTCCTGAATTGTCAAAATGGGTCCCCATCTGGAAACGTTTGGGAACCGCTGTTGTAAACAGCGGCAGCAACACTGAAAGCGGGGACAGGCAGAAGCTGGTGCTCACAGGGAGTCAGCTTTTAAGCTGGCTCCCCATGAACACCAACTCCCACAGAGCTGCCTGTCCCTTCCTGAGCCCTGCTGGCTCCTCGCAAGCACTGACTCCTAGCTGTTCCCCATGCCCCACACTGCTGCCTCTGAGGGGGGCAGCTCTGAGGGAGCCACCTCCCCCCTCATATGTAAACATGAAAAATTCAGTGGTAACAAATGTTTACAAAGATAAATGCATTTTAACATCCCTATTAGCCAGTTGGTCCCCAGCCTGTAACAGTGCTTGGGATTCTTCCTTCCGAAGTACAGAACTCTGCACTTGTCCTTGATGAACCTCATTAGATTTTTTGGCCCAATCCTCCAATTTGTCTAGATCACTCTGGACCCCATTCCTACCCTCCAATGTATCTACCTCTCCCCCTAGCTTACGGCAATCCATCCCCTTATCCAGGTCATTAATAAAAAAGTTGAACAAAATCAACCCAAGGACTTTGGGCACTTTGCTTCATACCAACCACCAAACAGATATTGGGCTCAACGGGTAGTAATCAACAGCTCGACAATCTAGCCAGCTTTCTATCCACCTTACAGTCCATTTATCCAAGCCATACTTCTTTAACTTGCGGGCAAGAATACCGTGGAAGACTGGATCAAAAGTTTTGCTAAAGTTAAGGCATATCACGTCCACCACCTTCTCCATACCTACAGAGCCAGTTACTTGGACACAGAAGGCAGTCAAGTTTGTCAAGTATGACTTGCCCTTGGTGAATTCATGTTAAACTTAAGTTAAAACCTTTTTGATCTTTCATATAGGCAGAAAAACCCCAAACCAAACCCAAGCCAACTTACAGGATGCTGCCCCTTCTTCTGCATATGCATTTGGAGATTCCATGCTGCCCATTTCTATTTTAGGACTTTTGAGTGGCAAAACTTAAAGTGCTTCCAATATACATCAACTAATCTTTGTTTACCCCCATGAGGCAGGTGGGTCTTACTTTCCAGATAGCTAAGTGGAGTACAAAGTAGGGATGCTAATTTTGATTAATCAGCTAATCAAGTAGCTGATAAGGGGAGAGTGTAGTGCTTGCTATCCCCGTTGCACCTCTGCCTTTTAATGGTAGACAGAGCTGCTCCAAGGCTCTTACTACATTTAAAAGGCAGAGGCACAGCAGTCGGGACCTGGTGCGAGTGGAGACTGCTTCAGTACCCCACTCGTGCTGTTTGCCCTGCTGCACCTCTGCCTCCCCTGCCCCCTGCGGAGCTAGTGCTCGGGGGAGGGGGGAAAATCGGCTTTTAAACTAGCTCCCCCCAGCACTGTCTCATGCTCCCCCTCCCTTTGCTGCTTCTGATACAGAGGCAGCAAGAGGAGGGGGAAGTGACTAGTGAGTCAACTATCCAGTAAGCCTAGGCTAATTGGGTAGTCGACTAGTCGCTTATGTCCCTAGTATAAACAAGACTTCTTGGTCACAGAGGGAATTAATAATGGCACTGGGAATGTAACCTGCTTTAACTGTAAGGCGGTACTTGGACACAGGGGCAGCACCTCAATCATGCCGTTTATCCTACACAAGCTTGCAGATGCATTTGCATAAAGGAGGGAGCTTTCTAGGGTGATTACAGGAGGGACCTGAGATCCAGGATTTCGTGGGTACAATTCCCAGTTCCCCCACTTTATAGCCTTCAGTTAATCCCTCAGGTACCATGAGCCTCCACTCCTCAAGGCCCTCTGAGGCACAACCCGCACAGGCCATCCTTCTGTGCCAATGCACCATACACACCCCGTCAAGGGCACATCAATCACATCCTGCGCAGAGCCTGACCCCCCCTCCACACACTCCAGCTGGAATCCCATCCCTGCCACAGCATCCTCTTCTGGGGGGCTCCTGCCCAACTTAGGGGTGAACAACCCCTCCCCCCCAGCCAGCTGTCCCCCCCCGGAACTGATCCCCCCTTCTGACCCTCTGCTCCCCTCCCCGCAGCCGAGGGCACCTCCCCCCACGCCCATCCCCCCTCTGCTCCTATCCCCCCCCAGAACAGTCCCCCTCCCCCCCACTGCCAGGCTCCCACGAGCTGCTCCCACCCCCCCTCGGATCCGCCCTTGGGCACCTCCCGCCGACTCACCCCGTCCGCCTCCCCGCAGGGCTAGTTCCGCCAAACTCCGGCCGGGCACAGCTGGGGCCTGTCGCTCGGGGACGGGAGGGAGGGCTCCGGGCGGGAGAGGCTCCGCGCCCGCCATCCAATCACAGCACACCTCGCGCACCCTTTGGCCAATCCAAGCTGGGCAGGGCGGTGAACTGGGCGGTCACATTCTGGATCCATCCCCTCCATTTCCTCTCCCCCTTCGGGGCGCAATGGAAGCGTCCAATCTAAGAGAGTGTACGAATATGGGGGAGGAGCAGGCAGATACCATCCCAGGAGAGCGCGGAGCCCGAAAAGGAGCGAGAGTGGGAGCTACCATTCAGAGGTGGAGTTGCAAGATACTATTGAAGAAGGAGGGGGGACCCCCAGGAATTGTCATTGTTGACGTTGGCTACAGGAAACACCTACCAACCAATTCTGCCTCGGCAGCTTTTCCTGGCCAATCACAAGCAAGAACATAGAAAATAGCCAATCAGAAACTGGTAGGTGGAAGAGTTGGTAGAGTACCTAGACCAGGTGCATTACCCATCCTCCCCCTCCCCCTGCCTAAAACAGGGCTGTAGAGGAAAGGCTACAAATGATGCAGACCCAGCGGCCTGGTACGCGGATCAATACCTTCTCGTTGGTTCCTTATTGAGAGACGAGGTGAATGAACGAATATTGTTATTGGCTCAACTTCCGTTTTTAAAAGCAATGAAGGGAGGCATGCATTTGACATTCTCTCAAATCGGTATCCAGTACCAATTCCAGCTGACGTGAGAAACAGATGGGACAGTTATTCAAGGTTGAGACGTTTAGTATTGCATTTCTGAGCTTCCCGTGAGTACTTGTAACTAACAGGTGCTTTTTAAGGTGAACCTTTAATGATGTTTAGCTTTTAGCAGATTCTCTGCTTGAGTGGGTAATGGTTAATTGGTACCCGGGAGCAGCCTCCTCAAGCGGAGGGCTGCTTCAGACCTGCCGGCTCCGCCTACAGCCGCTGAAAGCTAGCAGCCCCATGCAGGACCAGGAGCTGTAGCTTTGCTTAGGCTGGGAGCCAGCAACTCCTGCCTGTGGCACTCCAGCCCAACCATGGTGGGGAGGGGCCCCCTTTAACTGATTAAACAGGATAATACATCCCTAGTTCCAACATTACTTTCCATCCCCGTTTCTTCATCTTAGCTTTACTTCACACCTACACCTCTTCTCTGCTGCCCCCACTCTTGCTTCCTTTCCCATTCAGCTGACCTGCTCCTGGCTAAACCCATCCAAAAGAAAAACTGTTAATGGAACTGGTATTTGCTGGTCTCACATAGTTCACTTTGCTTATTGTATTTCTTCCTCCATCCACTCTGATTTTGTTTTATTTAGAGCAGAAACTCTGCAGGATATCTACTGTTTGCACAGAGCCTAACCTAGTGGGACCCTATCTCAATTGGCCTTTATGCAGCAAGCAAATTGTATCATCCGCTGGCTGAGCTAGGAAGTTGCTGGGGGCCTGAAGACCACATCACAGCCACTAATTATAATACAGGTGCAATCCACTGCAATACCCTTTATGATACTGAGTGCATCGTGTGCTGGTTCAGGTAGTTTCATGGGTATGCAGGCCTGGTAGCTGCATGTGCGCCTTAACAGAATTTTCAAGGGTCAGAATGATCATGAAATGCTTTGGGTGAGCTAGACAGCAGCAAATTACATCTGCTTTCTGATCCTTCATCCAACAACCCTATACCAGAATCCCCCTTGAATATACAGCACGAAACATTTACCTGTATAAGAAAAGTGGAGTCTGACAGGAGTTGGATTTGTACAATTTCATTGTGTAAAGTTTCCACTCATGAAGACAGAAGGAGGTAGGCGCAAGAAACCTGGCTCAATACAGGGTTTTGATTGACTAAGCTTGAGGAACATCCTTAACAGTTATATAGAAGCGTGGAACATGGGATAAGGACATCAGATTTCATGTAGCAGTCTCACACAGAAACTGTGCCCTGGTGTGGTGTGAACTAGATCTAAAAACTGCTGCCCCTAACTTCCCAGTCTCTCCCCGATTTGTTACCCTGACGGGAGTAAGCTTTCATTTCCCAGCTATACACATAAATATGAGGTAATAATTGCTGTGCTACAGCAAATTCTCAAACTTATTAATGGATGTCACACAGTAGATATCTATCCTGCAGAGCTTCTGCTCTGTGAGACATCCATTAATGTAATGTCAGTCACTTCTATATAAGGAACTTGCTGACACAAGAGGTCAGTCTAGTCTACATCCGGTAGATGTAACCACATGGTAGAAGGAAACATGAGCAACTACTCTGCTCACAACCAAACAGGAGGACCAGAACTAGCATGAGGTAGTATCATTGAGTACCCAGTGAAGAAGACATGATTACAGAGCAAGGAAGCAAAGTGGAAGTAAAACCCACAGAGAAATTAATACAAGCAGCTGCTCTTGACAAAAACAAGGAAGAAACTGCTAGCTGAGATACAGCACTGGAAAAGAAAGAATAGAGAACTTTTTAGGTAAGAGACACAGCATATTGTCTATTGCAAACAGGAATCGGAGAGAAATTTATACATAAGACTAGCTCTAGTAAAATGTCAGAAGTACAACCAATTCCCCTTCCACACTTTATTTTATATCTTGAGGCTATGATGTAGATTTAACTGTTCTCCTACATCATACAGGCAAGGTCAGTAACAGTTAGGACTGTACATTCCAGTTAATCAGCTAAATGTTAGGTTGATGTAATATTTAGTCACTTAACTGAGCAGGAGCTGGGCTAGGGCCTGCTCCAGCCTGTGCCTAGGCTCCCCAACCCCCTGAACAGAGGCTATTGCGGATGCTGGAGCAGCCTGTCTGCAGGGTGCCAAGGCTGCCACTGACTGCTCTGCACAAGTGCAGCCCCTGCCTGCAGTGGCCAGGGAGCTGCTCCAGCCCCCACCAATCAACCAGAACTCATAAGCATTACCTATTTAAGCTTTCACATGAGGTAAGTAGTTTTAGAAGGGCAGTATCTTTGTTATGGAGCAAAGCCACCGCAGCTATGCATGCACTTTGAAATGGCATCTGCTGGGGGGAGAAAGAGATGGGAGCTAGCTTGGCTCAACTCAGACAAATGAAAGCAGTATAGTGCGAGTGGCCTGGAAGCTCTCCTATAAGAAAGAGGTATAGAACATCACCTTAAAGATGTTTTGTGACGCAAAACAAAGGAGGGCTAGAATAGCCTGAGTAGAGAAGCCCTAGCTTCCTGGTCCCTGCTTGCTCTAAGCTTTATTGTAAAAGTTGTGCACCACAGTTTTACAGCAGTGTTTCAGGACTAGTGCAGCTGTTCCAGCAAGGATCATGCTGAAAGCAGGGTAAAGAAAACATTCAGCACTTGAGGGTAAAGACCTATGTTCCAACCCTCTGAACTGTGACTGTCTGTGCCACTAATTCCGTTAGACACCACAGTCCATCAATGAAAAGTGCTAATACATTTTTAAAAAAGTGTTAATCACTCAGCCAGTATTCAACAAGAATAAATTCTAGCAGTGTTTTCCCATCTCTCTGAATTTTTAATGACATGTGTAGGTAAGTCCTTTATTCCAGACATCTAATCCTACCTGACATGCTTAGACTTTGAGTAGATTTTAATTGTGACAGATTAATGTCAAAGAGCTATCAGCTTGGCCATCCCATTACAAGATCACGGCCCAGGCAGTGTAGGATCATGCTCTGCCATTGGTTTGAGTAAGCATGTCATCACACCCTCTTTATCAGTGTAATCAATCCTGTAAAACAGCAGCTACCATAGTTTGTATTACACACAAAGTATACACATGAAGTGCCATAGTGCTCCTGTATCAGGAGAAAACCCTTTTTATCAAAAAAGGATAACTTGGGGGTAGTGCTACCAGTTCACAGTCCTGGTTTGGGGGGGGGGGGGGGGGGGGAAGAATCCAGAGTCCATTAGCGTACTGAATAAGTCTTTAACATGAAATTTGATATTCATCCTGCATGCAGGGTTAGTAAGACTCAGCATCTTCCTTAGGTACTATGTACCTGAAATGAAAAAAGGCAGCCCTGTATTTGTTCACCACATGACCAGGATCCAGACTAAGAGACCTTAAAATGTCTGGGGGACGGGGGAGAGAAGACTTTCATAGAGGGAAAACTTCAAAACGCATTACACTTGAAATGTAAAAAAAATATGTTTTCCCCCTAGACTAGACCTTGTTAACTTTGGTAGTTAGCCAATGTGTGAGGAATTTAAATTTAAAGGCTTACATTCTGAAAGACATTTAGGACTTCTCTAAGCTGTGACTCTCTGGAAACATTAAGGTGAAACACAAATTGTCTTCCAACACAATTGACAAAGAAAAAACTGATACAAAAAGCTTTTAAGCATGACAATGACAACTTACAGAACTAAAAATACCAGTTAACATTTAGTGTGTCCCTGTATGAAAAGCCTTCAGTATAGGAAGCGACAAGGGACACAGCATAGTACAACACCAAGGCAAGATGGAGAGTCTTTTACTTGCAAGTCCAGTTTTAGATTTGTTTCACCCTTTCCAATGGGGAAACTACAGCTCTGCACGAGAGATGAGGTGAAACAGATGCTCAGTCTATGGTTAGTCAGTTAAGTGAAGGCAGCACATGGAGCAGTTGGGTGGAAACTAGTCACCAGAAGAAAGGTTTGACCAGGAGATACAGATTCCTCCCACAAGCAGCTGCTCATTGATGTAAATACTTCAAGTGATGATCTGGGACTAAAGTCACTGAAAAGCGAATACACAATTTTCAAGATGGTACTCTTGGGGAAGAGTTTCAAAGTCCACACCCTCCACTGAAGAGAAACCCTGAAGTCCTGGTTATGGTCCAGTAACCTTTTGCTTTGGAAGTGTCCTTGTTTCAGTTCTCCATAAGCAGCCTTGCTATATTGGCAGGATCTGCTCTAGGACACTTTTGGAGGCCTGTGGAATTCTGTCTGGAAATTTTACTTCAAATTCTATAAAAAGGTCCCCTCGCTGGTCTGGATTCTTGGGATATGGGAGACCCTCTCCAGGGATTCGCCGCTTTATCCCAGGTTTAATGACATCCTTAAATACCATTGGGATGGTCCTGCCATCCAGCGTTGGCACATTCACTGTGCAACCACACAGGGCCTAAATATAAAAACAGGGAAATTAGAACAGTGTCAACATATACAATCTCTAGCAGATTTCCCAAACAACCAAATAGAAAAATGTTTCATTGCAATGGCCTGTTTATTCCAATTTGTTTCTTCTGAGTTACTGATGCAGGCACAGAGTAACAGTACCAGAAATTGTACAACTATGTTATATATTTGTACAACTGCTTGACCCACATTGAACTTTCAGTATCCAAACTGACCCACATCATTTTCAAAGTAGTTGCCAGTGATCTGCCATCTCTAATGGTGGTTTATACCCTTTGATTGTTCCACAAGGAAGTATCCTGAAGCTACCATCTTATTTTAGGCAGACCACAGAAGAGTTAGGCAGGTATCCTATTATGGATTAAAGCCAGATACGAAACAGGGTGCAGATAGATCTCAACACTTGTCACTTCCACTAGCCAAAACCCAACCCAATCCACCCACTAATCCCATACTGAATCTGGAACCTTTGCTTACCTCACGGAGGCTGATCTTAGCTGGGAAAATAATGTCAGATCCATCTCTCTTAAAGACATTGTGTGGCTTGTCTTTTAAAACAAAGACAATGTCAGCTGGAATGTTGTTTGCTGTTTGGTCCCCCTCTTTTGGAAAAGTAATCTTTGTTCCTTCTTTCCACCCTCGTTTGACTTCAATGGTCAGAATCTTGTCCTCATTCCGTGTGGTCTTCCCATCTGTATTAAGTCGTTTGTGAGATATTTTCATTTTCTTGGTGCAACCAGTATATATTTCCTCCAAGGAAACCCTCAGTTCATGAATGACAGGAGGGTCTTGTTTTTTGCGCATACTTTCATGGCCCGAGCGGGAACGAGGGAAACCCATATTACTAAAGCCCCCCATTTGAAATGTGGAGAAAGGGTCATCAACATCCATGTCTTCATCTCCATTCCTTTGTACAAAAAAGGTATCAAATGGGTTCCTGCCACCAAAGAACTCTGCAAACATAGCATGAGGATCTCCATGAAACGTGTAGCTGAATGAGGTACCATTGGAACTTCCGCCACTGCTGGGACCACCTCCCTTTAGTCCTGAAAAAACAGAATGAATATAATCCAGTGATTACTCATAAGAATTTATTAAACTCAAGATTTACCAAATGTCTCCTATATCTTTCTTAATTTCAAGACTCTCCTCATTCTTAGATCCTGGGAATGTCATTATTTAGAACTTTAGGTTTGATGTGCATCACCAAAGAGGCCTGCTGTCATCTTAAAATGGTGTCAAGATTCAGACCTCCCTAGTCAAAAAAGAAATTAGAGCCAAGTTGAAGAGCTCTTCTCTCTCAATTACTGAGTTTCCTAACATAATAATTTATAATCAACTGTATTCCTTTAATTGGCATTAAACCTAGCTCATCTATATAGAGCCATTGTAGCAAAAATAATTTAATCTGAGTGCCTGGAGACTACAACTATATTCTTCCTGCTTCAATAAAACACTGTTACGGAGCAAGTTTCATAATTTAACATACACAGGCAAACAAATACAGTATATTAGAATCTTCTAGTGACAAGCAAAACCATTCTGTAGTCAGCTCCGCCTCTTCTGGAAAAGTGGCCTATCAGCTCATATGGGGAAATCATTAAGTATTTACAGGAAAGGCAATGTAGAGAAACAAACATGGGAAGTCAGCAACTGAAAAGCAATTCAAAACACAAATTTTGGAAAATAATTTAAGGGAAATTATCTACAATTCTATTAGCTGGAAAAAGCAACTATTTTTAAAAAATATTAAAAATCATACTCTTTCAGCATCAGATGTTAACAGTTGAGTTGGCCAACCTAGCTGTTTAAATACAGAGAAATCTAGCTCCCTTGTTTGAGTAATCTAAATGGATGAGACTACACCCTAAAAAAAAAAAAAATCTGTACTAATGTTAAATTAGAGATTTGATGCAGACTTTTAATGCCTTAATTTGGAGGAAGTCAGGCAGGCTTTGCACATGGACTTCACAATAAGTCTCCCAAAGAGACTATTTTCCTTCCACTATTTGATCTGAGGAAGTGGGTCTGGGCCACGAAAACTCATTATCTAATAAACCATCTTGTTAGTCTTTAAAGTGCTACATAGTCCTGTATTTTGTTCAAAAGAGTCTGACACTTGTGTTTTATTAATAGTTTTAACAGGCTATGTTATTAATGCAACAGGACGCTCTGAGATAAAAGAAACTGGCTAATTCCTAAATTCACTAATAGGACTAGTTCTACTTCCTTTCACAATTAGCTCTGTACACATCTCCCTGTTACTATGAGTCTTATTTTTCTGACAGCCACTTCGCTATCCCATGCTACTGACAGTATCTACAGGCTACACGGGAAAGCTGAATCCCTTTACTGTACATGCCCATTCAGGGTTCAGTACTGTTCCCTGAAAACCAACTAGATGCACTCCTTTCCAGACAAAAATGAATGAATTTCAGAAGCAAAGGATTAAAGAGAGACTAGCCACTAGTAAATACTTTGCTTCTCTGTCACTCCCTGGATTGCATCAAGAAAGAAAACCACTCCATCTTGTGTGTAAGAGATACACAGTTCCCTCTCCACAAAGTTTGGGAGTGCCCCATTAGGACATATGTTCCTCTTCCCCAATCTTAGTGCTACCCCTCACTTCATGGAAAGTACTTCCAGAATACCCAGCAGCATGACATTCAGCTATTTCTAACCACCTCCTTCCTACCTATCACCAGGTACTAAGCTGCATCAGAATGTCCTTCCCACGGGTATGCGGTCTTCCCCGGAACAGGGCCTCCTCGCACAGAGGCTCTGCACCCCAAACCTTAGCGCACCATCCCCCTGCTTACCAGCCCCCCCCAGCGCTGCACCGCTGAAAGACAGCCCCCCCCCCCGCCTTCTTCCCCAGAGCCCCAGTGTATAGGGCGTCCCCCTCCCCCCATCACGTCAGCGCCCTTCGCCACACCACGGGGGCAGCCCCCCAATTCCTGCTGCGCAGCCCCCCCATCCACAGCGAGCGACACACGCCCCCTGCCCCATCTCCCCCACCAAGCTCTGCCGGACCCCCCCGCGGCCCGCGCCCACACGCCGCCCCTCACCTTCCTCGCCGAACTTGTCGAAGATCTCCCGCTTCTTGGGGTCGCTGAGCACGTCGTAGGCCTCGGCGATCTCCTTGAAGCGCTCCTCGGCGCTCGGGTCCTTGTTCTTGTCGGGGTGGTAGCGCAGCGCCTGCTTGCGGTAGGCCCGCTTAATGTCGTCGTCCGAGGCGCCCCGGGACAAGCCCAGCGTCCGGTAATAGTCCTTGCCCATGGCTCCCAGCTGCGCGTCTCACACCCCGTCAGCGGTTCCCGTCACTCCAGCGCGGCGCCCGCCGCCACCCCCCATTTATATGACGGGTGGCGGAACCTTCCAGAGCTCGCCACAGCTCTCCAGAACCTTCCCCGCCCGGACCCCGCCTCCCGCCCGCCTCCCCCAATCACAGCGCGGGGCCTGCCGCTCTCCGCCAGTGGGGACAGAGCCTGCGTCACGTGACCGCACACTTACCCCCCCCCCAGAGCTTAACCGTCGCTGAGACCACGCCCCTCACTCGTCATCAAGTGAGGGGTGGGAAGGGGACAGAAGCGCGCGCTGTGAGACCAACGGTCGTTGCCGGTCACTGTCCCGACTCCCCCCACTCTCTCAGGCCGCGAGCCTGGTGGGACCAGTTGCCGACTCTCCGAGCGTTCTCGCCCCGCCCCCAGGGGGGGCGGGGCCGAGCTGAAACCCTAAACATCAATTCTGCCTCGGCTTTCTTTTGCATCCTAGGCACTGACCACGCCCACCGGCAAAAGCCACGCCCCGGGGTGGGCCTTTAGCAAGGAAAGGAGCAGTCTGGAGCCACGCCCCCGCCCAGTGCATCCCTCATCCCATGTCCCACAGCCCCCACCAGCATCCCTCACCTAAGGTCAACCCCCCCCCCCCCCCCCCCCCCGGCTAGTGGCACCCACCCCATCAGGTCTCACAGGCTCGCCTTCCCCTCCAAAGGCGCCGGTCATTAGGGATGTTAAAATACGTGTCATTTGGTAAACGTTCGGTTACACGCCGGGCACAGCCAGCTCCCAGGTGCAGGTGTGTGCTGGGAACTGAGTACAGGCTCCTGTCTGTTGCCCCCCTCTGCTGCCTTCACCAGAGTGCAGGGCAGCAGGAGGGTCCCTGAGACCTGTGTGTAACTGTTTGGGTAACCAATAACTTACGCTTACGCTTGCAACCCTACTCATCCGGATTCCAAACCTGTCACCTCCTCACCAGGGACATCCAGCCCTGGATTCTGTTTGTTCAAGTTTATTAAAGGACTCCCAGAGGGGAGATAGCACAGGATGTTTGGGAAGGGGAAGGCAAAGGTCAGAGTACCCGAGCTTGCAGAAAGCTGGAGCTTATATTATGCAAGTCAGAATGGCCATAGAGTACCGCACACAGGACTCTGAACCCAGCCCAAAGGGTGCTGCAGAGCGATGAGGAAAGAGAGGCAGGGAAATGCATGTAGGCAGGGCCGGATTAAGGTAATGAGGGGCTTAAGGCTAGTGGGAGGGAAGGGCCTAAGTATGAATTATATATTGCAAAAAAATTATGAAGTCATCAAACATTTATCTTTATACATATTTACATAAAACTAAACATTTATTCTACTCCCTACACTCAAACCATTTCTTCCCACTTTAGCTGTGGAAAAATCTGAATTATGTCATCATAGTTCTCAATGCTCCAGAAGCACAAAGCACTGAGATGCTCTTGAGTCACAGTGGATCAGAGGACATTTTTCACCCTTGTTAGAAAAGAAAAGGAACATTCTCCACTATAAAAGCTTAAAAAACCTCAACAATGGTCCTGTAACACCTTAGAGACTAACCAAAACAACTCACTTCTTCAGATGACAAAAAAATGGAGAAAGGCACAGAGCTTCAAATACAGTAAAAACTGTGTTATCCAGCATGCTCGGGGATTAACGCGTTCCGGTTATCTAAAAATTCCAGTTGTCTGAGGGTCCCATCAACCTAGGAAAAACCAATGGACAATAATAGTAAAACTCAAGTTTTTAATATTGGTAGTTTTGTAGTGTGAGGCAGTTGGTCTCACATTTCTATTTTGAGTTAAAGATTAGTACTTAAATAAAAAATTGTTAAGGCAATCAGTAAACTAAACCAGGCCTGTGTGCCTGAATGTGTGACAGTATTGTGGCTGGGGGCAATGCCAGTTAAAGTTTTCTAGTTATCCATCACTCTGTTAACAAAGGTTTCACTGTAAAAAGCAGAAAAAGAAAGAAAAAGACGGAAAAAAAAAGTCAAAGCATCTCTCCTAAATGAGGCTGAGTGGGTGGGATTATGATGGGCCAATGGTTAGAACAGAAGAGTGGGAACAAGGACATATAGGTTTTATCTGATTTGGGGAGTATGCTTTGTGATTAGACCAGCGCACTGGGAACCAAGACTATGACTCATTGTATGACCTAGGGCAGACCACGCCATCTCTGCCTCAGTTTGCATATCTGGAAAATGGGTACAATTGTGGTAAGGGTGAGGTTTCTGTAGTGTGACAAGCACTCGGTGAACTTCTGATACAGACCATCTGTCATTGCCTAGTTGCATGCTGTCTGACTGGCTGGACGTGTGGGGTAAAATAGGTGTTAGCCCACTTCACTAATGGTAACACTGGAAATTCTTTGCTCTTACTGAGCTTCTCATCAGCAGAAATCAAAGCATTTGCCAAAGGAAGTCAGTATTACAAAGGGGCAGTGCAAGATGCTGCCCCTCTGGTTCGGGCAGATTTTGACAAGCTTTTGAGAATGCAAGCTCTTTGGATCAGAGAGCATGGCCAAGAATCTGAGCTGAGTTACACCAGTGCAAACTAGGGACACAGATCTTGCTGGGTGGAAGGGCAGACATGGGGGGGGGGTGTTTCTGAGCAAAGCACCTCCCGGTTGCTGTTTGTTCCATGGTATCCAGGCACACAAGACACTTAACTAACCAAGGTCACATGGTTAAAAGCTGCTTCCTCCCAGATCCATGGTAGGGAGCAGGGCTGCCTATTTTGAAATGTACAAGAGTCCCCAGTGGGGACTCCTATGCATTTCAAAGGGAAAGTGCTGCATGGAGCCTGGGATCAGCCCCACTGGGTACTCTTGTACATTTCAAAGGTGGAAATCCCATTGACTATTCTATTAGTTAATCAAAATTTAACACCCCAAGTGTAGAGCAATTCATTTGAGCCCCTTATTTTCCTATTTAAGTGGCTACCATATCATTGGTCCTGTGATGTAGAACATGATTTGCCTAACAGCGGGGAAGGTGAATTGTCACAGGAAAATGGAAAAGGAGAGGCTGCTGGTTGGAAGAAAACATGTAGAAATACAGGTTCTGCTGCTGAAGATAATGCTCAGGGATTGCATCCCCAGCTTTCCAGGATGGAGAAAGCCTGCCAGGAAAGAGATGGGTTGGTCTCAGCAGCTAAGGCAGGAAGAGTTGGAGGAGTGGCAGACAGGGAAACAGACCATCGGGGCTAAATAGAAGATGTCAGGTTTACGAAGCATACACAGAGTCCAGATGGAGGCTAAGAAGCAAATCTGTAGGGACAATGTGTGGTCACAGAGTTATGCTCTCCTGTAAGAGGAGGTGGGGCAGGCCACATCTGTACCATAATTAGCTGCTTTTCAGCCCAAGAGGGTAGGAATAAAAGGATCCAAAGACGGTTAATGGACACCTGCCTCTTAGTAAAGGGCTGAAACACATCAGTCACATCCAAGTAGCATCTTATCATGGGGGGATAGCTACCCCATAGTTCCTCCTGGAGGCCTCCAACACAACCTTCCTCATTGTCCTTTCCCCAGGTGGGGCTCCTCAGCTTTGCAGACACCAATCTATGCTGGAGATGTGGCTCAACTCTCCACTCCCATAGGAACAACCCGGCAGGACCCCAGAGGGTGGTTGACAGCTCTGGCCAAAGAGGGGCAACTCATGCATGAGCAGTCTGGTTATTGTGCGCTGTGAATCATTCACATGTGCCCTGGCCTAGGGAAGCACTGACTGATCACCAGGACAGCAGGTGAGGGAAAGGGGCAGTACAGATGCTTGCTGTAAGAGATTAACCCATTCCAAGCCCATAAAGGACCATTGTAGTCATTTAGGCTGACCTCCAGTATTATACAGGCCAGAGAACGTCTCTGGGCTTATTCCTCTTTGAACTAGAGCAGACATTGGAGAAAAACATTGTGTCTGGTTTTAAAAGTTGCCAGTGATAAAAATCCATGGCAACCAGTGGTTAATTACCCACGAGCTAAAAATGTGAGTAACTTCCAGCTGAATGGCTGTGTCTAGACTGGCCCGTTTTTCCAGAAAATCAGCCGCTTTTCCGGAAAAACTTGCCAGCTGTCTACACTGGCCGCTTGAATTTCCGCAAAAGCACTGACTTCCTACTGTAAGAAATCAGTGCTTCTTGCGGAAATACTATTCTGCTCCCATTCAGGCAAAAGTCCCTTTTGCGCAAAGCCTTTGCGCAAAAAGGCCAGTGTAGACAGCTCAGATTTGTTTTCCGCAAAAAAGCCCCGATCGCAAAAATGGCAATTGGGGCTTTTTTGCGGAAAAGTGTGTCTAGATTGGCATGGACGCTTTTCCGTAAAAAGTGCTTTTGCAGAAAAGCGTCCGTGCCAGTCTAGACGCTCTGTTCCGAAAATGCTTTTAACGGAAAACTTTTCCGCTAAAAGCATTTCCGGAAAATCAGGCCAATCTAGATGCAGCCCTCATGTCTAGCTTCAACTTATAGGATAATGTTAGACCTGTTTCTACTGGATGGAAGAGCCTGTTATTGAATACTTGTTTCCGATATCAGTATTTACTGCCCATAATCATGTTACCGTTTAACCTTCTCTTAGTTAAGCTAAATAAATTGAGCTCCCTGAGTCTATCCTTTAAGGCAGGTTTTCTAATCCTTTGATCATTCCTATCCCTCTTCTCTGAACCCCTCCAATTTATCCTTTTGAATTGTGGGCACTAGAACTGGACACAATATTTCAGTAGTGGTCAAACCAGTGCCGGGGTCAGAGATGCAATGAACTAGAGGATGGAAGCCAGAAATCAGCATTCCTCAGTTGGGTTCTATACCTGATTCTGGTTAGAGCAGGAAGGGCTGGAAATCAGGACTTACATAGGAACAGCTACATTGGATCAGATTAATACAGGCAGTCCCCGGGTTACGTACAAGATAGGGACTGTAGGTTTGTTCTTAAGTTGAATCTGTATGTAAGTCGGAACTGGCGTCCAGATTCAGCTGCTGCTGAAACTGACCGCCAGTTCTGACTTACATACAGATTCAACTTAAGAACCCCAAGTCAGCTGCTGCTGAAACTGATCAGCAGCTGATTCCAGGAAGCCCGGGGCTTCCTGTAGTCAGCGCTGGTCAGTTTCAGCAACGGCTGACTTGGGGACGTCTGGGGCAGAGCAGCTGGGGTGCTGCTGGGTTGCTCCAGTAGCACCGCTCCTCGGCGCTACTGGACCAACCCAGCAGCACCCCAGCTGCTCTGCCCCAGGAGTCCTGATTCAGCAGCTGCTGAAACTGACCAGCAGCGGCTGAATCAGGACGCCTGGGGCAGAGCAGTTGGAGTGCTGCCGGGTTGGTCCAGTAGTGCCCAGAGCGGCGCTGCGGGACCAACCGGCAGTGCCCCAGCTGCTCTGCCCCATGGTCCACAACAAAAGCCTGGTCTGCTGGGGGGGCACACTAGCTGCGCCCACCCCCCAGCAGACCAGGGACACAGGGAGCAAAGCGGCGGGGGGGGGGGGGCTGCCTCGCCTCTGAGGCTTTGTTCTGGCGCCGGACCGCTTTGCTCCCGGTGCCCCTGGTTTGCTGGAGATGGTCCCCAGCAGACCAGGGGCACCGGGAGCAGCTTTTCTCGCCCCGGAGCTCCAGATGGCTGACCGCTGCCTGTGAGCTCCGGGGCGAGAAAGCCCCGTTCGTAAGTGCGGATCCAACATAAGTCGGATCCGCGTAAATCGGGGACTGCCTGTAGTTTAATTAGTCCAGTCTCCTATCTGAGGGCATGTCTACACTGGGGAGTTATTTTGAAATAAGGCAAGCGTCCATACTACCAAGCCAGTTATTTCAAAATAACTCCTGCTTGTGAAGAGGAATAAGCTTATTTTAAAATAGTTGTTTTAGGAGTTATTAGTTCAAAACTTATTTTGAAATAACCTGGTAATGTAGACATAGCCTAACAGTGGCCAGTTCTAGAAGCTTCTGAGATTTAGGGACAGATCTAGCATGGAGTTGCATACCTGACTACCTGGGCTAGTAGCCATTTATGGACCTAGCAGCAGGAAATTCTCTTTCTTTTTTGAACCCAGTTATACTCTGACATCCCCTGGCAGTGAGTTTCCCAGGCTAACTGCTTGAGTAGTGCAATATTTCCTTATGTTTGTTTAAATCAGCTCTCTGGTAAGACTGTTCTGAGTTCTCTACCTGGCTCTAGGAGAGAGGTGGGTCTACTGAACAGAGCATGGAGGGCCCACGTGTCAGGATGACTGGGTTCTACCCTTAGCACTAGAAGGGAGGACAAAAAGTGCTGCTCTCTGCAGCTTAACTTAAAGAGATCATGGACCATAATGATGGGCATGGTATAAAAACTAAAGAGACCTGCAAGGGTTCAGGGAGGTAACAAATAGGTGAGTGACGTGATGAGCTGGGTAATTTTGACCTCGTTTCTCAGATAGCTAGAAGACACAAAGGGGATCTTTGGGTTGCACGAATTCTGTCAGCAGACCCAGACACCCTGCCTTTCCAGGGTGACCCTTGCAGAAGGCTATAGGTTTCCCCCTTCTCTCTGCAATGCACAAGTAAAGCTGAAGTTTTCACCATCTCGAATGTAAATGCAGAGCTACTGGCTGCATCTCCCAGCTGGGGCTTGGAATCTTTCACTTGTTTCAAGTCACTTTGAGCAGAACATGACCAAGGGAGCAAAATGCAGCTGGAGAGGGAAGGTGAAGCAGCAGTAGCTTGATTAAACATAGGATGCAGAGCAGATTCTGTCCACAGGGAGCTTGGACCCCACAGACAGGGGCTACTGTCACAGACAGAGGCTGCTTCATGGCAGCCTCCCTGGCCCCCACCCCTGCACTGCTTTAGAGACAACAGCATCGGGGGGAGGGGGGAACAGGCAGCACAGCAGAGCTAGTGCTGAGGGGGAACTGTCTTTTAAGCTGCCTTCCCCCACCCCCACTGCCTCTATAGGAGGCAGCAAGGGGGGAAAGGTAGATCTGCAAAGCCAACGCATGCAGGGAACCTGCTTGAAAGCTGTCTTCCCATGAGTATTGGCTCCAGCCTGCCCTCCTCACCCTCCATGCTACTGCCTCTCTATCAAAGGCAGCAGCACAGGGGTGGGGAGGCAGATGAATCCAGCGCTTGTGGGGAGCCTGCTTAAAGCCTCACAGGCACTGGCTGCCCCCCACCACTTGCTGCCTCTGATACAGTTAATAGGGATGTCAGCAGTTAGTTGATTACACTAACAGAGATACTGTTGTCCCCCCACATCCTCTCCCCTGCAGAAGAGAGGCTGCCTCAGGCTATTTCTCCCGTTGTGGAATCCTTTCATTGGAAGATCTGCAATAACAAGCAGGGCAGATTACTTAGGTAACACACAAAGGTCTCTGCACTTCCCTTTCAGGTTTGCTAGGCTCTGACTGCTCCTATGGTCAGAGTTCCCTGTAAGCGGAGCACTTGGCCCTCCACCCAGGAGAGATTCAAATGCTGCCCAGCTGATCAGCAGAGCGCCCACAGCCGGCAACATGTTTCAACTGGTGGGCTGCGTCTAGACTGGAAAGATTTTGTGCAAAAACTTGCTAGCTGTCTATACTGGCTGCTTGAATTTGCACAAGAGCACTGACGTTCTAATATAAGAATTCAGTGCTTCTTGCGCAAATAGTTTGACGCTCCCGCTCAGGGATAAGCCCTCTTGCGCAATAATACTTGCACAAGAAGGCCAGTGTAGACAGGCACCTTCATTTTTTGTGCAAGAAAGCCATTTTAGCCATCGGGCTATCGGAGCTTTCTTGCGCAAAGGCACGTCTATACTGGGCACGGATGCTTTTGGGTAAAAGCACTTTTTGCGCAAAAGCATCTGTGCCAATCTAGATGCTCTTTTGCGGAAATACTTTTAATGGAAAAACTTTTCCGTTAAAAGTATTTCCGCAAAATCATGCCAGTCTAGATGCAGCCAAGTTATTTTTAAAAGTGAAAGTGAAACTGAAACAGAGACTAGAGGTCATGGAGGGAAACCATAATACTGTCAGCAAACCATAATACTATCAGGCTACGTCTACATTGGCCCCTTTTCCGGAAGGGGCATGTTAATTTCACGAGTCGCAATAGGGAAATGCGCGGGGGATTTAAATATCCCCCGCGGCATTTAAATAAAAATGTCCGCCGCTTTTTTCCGGCTTTTAGAAAAGCCGGAAAAGAGCGTCTACACTGGCCCCGATCCTCTGGAAAAAGCGCCCTTTTCCGGAGGATCATATTCCTACTTTGAAGTAGGAATAAGATCCTCCGGAAAAGGGCTTTTTTTCCAGAGGATCGGGGCCAGTGTAGACGCTCTTTTCCGGCTTTTCTAAAAGCCGGAAAAAAGCGGCGGACATTTTTATTTAAATGCCGCGGGGGATATTTAAATCCCCCGCGCATTTCCCTATTGCGACTCGTGAAATTAACATGCCCCTTCCGGAAAAGGGGCCAATGTAGACGTAGCCTCAGCGTGTCATTCCAAGCAGTCTCTCCTCCTTGGTCACTGTATGTGACTGACTCTGCTTGTCTAGGCCGTAGACATCACTCCTCTCCCAGCTGGAAATGAAATCCAGAAGTCCTGACTTCCAGCCATCTGCTCTAACTGGAGCCCCTGCTTTACTATTAAGATGAAGATTCCAGCTGGATTATCTGTTTGCTGTAACATTTGTATCAAACCATGCTGAAATTCTGCTCTTAAAAGTAACTGTAAATTTGGCCCATAGATCTACTCCTCTAGCATTCACCAGTCAGAGCTTCTGATGCTAGGGTCTTGCTGGATTTTTCCTGTTAGGGGGAGGAATTGCTGCTCTGAGGCATAGCTATTTTCGAAGTGGTGTGTGTGCCTGGACACCATGGAACAAACAGCAAAAGGGAGGTGCCTTGCTCAGAAACCTCCTCCCCCCATGTCTGCCCTTCCATCCAGCAAGATCTGTGCCCAGGAAGCACCACCTTTCTGCTTCCTCCCATGATCACACCCAAAACTCTTTGCCTCCTTTCCCCCCAACACTGCTGGCCCCCCATCTCCTAGCACCTGCATTGTAGTCAGGAGTTCCTTTAATTCACATGATTCAACTCTGACCTGCCACATGGTCTGCGGCGTCTTGGGCAGTCACCTCTATTGTCTCTAGCAGTTTCACACGTAAAGGGGCTTGATCGCTCCTTCTGTTGAGCATTACTAAACTTGACTACCCATTGACTTCAAGGAGATGAGACAGTCTTTGGATCCCAGGCCCATCCTAATGGTTAGTATTAGCACTATGCACTGTAATAAAGCCACTCGGTTCTTGCTCCTGTTAGCCTTGTGAAGTCAGCACAGCTGGGTGTGTGAGAGACGAATTCTACACCCACGGAACAGGTTTGTTTGCCAAGGCCTAGACCTTCAATAGGATTTGGGCCCATAAATCCCTCTGGGAATCTGGGCCTCAGGACTTGTCTGCATGGAGGATTTATTTCGGAGTAAGTTAGGACGTCTATAGAAATCAGTATCCCACAAAAGCTGGCCACGTGGACACTCGGATTCTGCGATAGCTTTTCCTGTCCATTTCCCTACGCAGACAAGCCCTTAGCTGCAATCTTTGCGTAGAAAACACTGGACAACAGGCTGCCAGAGAAGTCACTAACAGTGTGATCCGAAGACAACAGCACTGCAGATTTTTAAATAATGATGGGATCTTCTCTAGTTCACTCAGGAATTACTCTGGGGCAGGCCTCTGACCTGTGTTATGCAGATGATCACAACAGCCCCCACTGCCTTTGAAATGGATGAACCCTCAAGGATCTGCATTCCTGGTGAAGAGATGCAGACTAACCCAGCTTGACTCTCATGGTTCGGTTATTATGTCAGAAAAAGCTAGCTGGCACTGCCAACTGTGGCAATAAATGCAGAACCCCTCAAGGGCAGCTTTAGTCTTGCAGATCTGAATCTAAGGGAGAAAACACACTAAGCAGGAGATTCACTGGCAGTTAGCTTGACTGCATTTCCCGGTCTGGATCACTCTCCCTCCCTCCACTACACTAAACACTGGAGTTCCCTTGCCTCATTGATTTTCTACTAGGAGTCAGGAGTCCTGAGTCTTATTCCTGCCTTTGAAAGGGTAGTGTGATCTAGCGGTTAATGCAACACATGTCCTGAGAGTCAGGACTCTTGGGTTCTACCCCTAGTCCTGGGAGCGAGTATAGTGGTTTGCAGGACAAAAGCAGCCAAGGCTTGTGGCTCTGTCAGTCAATCCCCACGAGTGTAAGGATTACATGCCACCATTCCATGCCTCAGTTTCCCCATGAAGGCAATTGGGGTGTTTTGTGAAGCTAAATAAATGATTGAAAGGCATTTCAGAGCCTTGCAAGTAAGGGGTTATTAAAGAGCCAACTATCATTACATTAATCTCATTGCGTGGTGTGAGTCACTGAGGTGCAGTCTCAGGAGTGCCACAGCAGCTGAACTAGACAGACATTTTACAGCTCACTAGATCCATAGTTCATTTAATTAACAAAAACTGTATTGCAGGAAGAAAAAAAAAGTTACATTCGTTGCGGAGCACAGCATGTTAACATCGCCTCTGAATTGCAGAGGAACAGTATTCTAAATTCCTATGCTGGGCAGAATTGGATTTCTATACAATTTAGTTGGAAAATATTGATGCTTATTTTAAAGCATTATTTTCAAATTTTTATCAAATGTAAGTTTTTACCATGAGAAATTATAGGGAGGTCAGACAGTTACTTAATATCAGTAGACACAGATTGAGAAAGTAAAAAAAAAAAAAAAAACTGGATGAAAACACTGTCACCATTACATGTCAACATAAACAAAGGCAATACCCTTAAGTCCTTGGTCACCAACACATTGACACAACCAGTCGATTGCGAGGTGTTCCCAGTCCCCTCATTCCCTCCCACCCCCAAGAGGGAGCTCACGCTGGAACTACAACCTCCTGAGAAAATGGAGGTAGAGCTGGCTTCCTGCAGCATGCGGAGGTGGGAGGGGTCCCACGGCTGCACGCCAGATCCAGCGTCTCAGGAAGCACATGCGCTGCTCCTCCCCTCCCCACAACAGTGGGCGCACTTCCTGAGACACTGGCTCTGGTGTGCAGCCGCGGGACTTCCTCTCCTGTGTTGCCTGCCTATCTTCCTTCCTTCCTGCGGCGGGGGGGAAGAAGCCCCACAGTCATATCCGACTTCTCAGGAACTGTTCCCCGCTGCAGGAAGGCAGCATGGGGAAGGAAGTCCTGTGGCTGCGCACCAGATCCAACTTCTCAGGGAGTGCACCAGCTGTTTTGGGGAGGGGAGGAGCAGCATGCATGCTTCTTGAGATGCTGGATCTGGTGCGCAGCTCGGGACCCCCAGGTACTGGCTGCGGTATCCCTGTTCCCTCCCTTTGGCCAGGCCCCCACTGGCACCCGGCCCCCTAGCCAGGCCCCCACCAGCACCCTGTCTCTACTACCACCCTAGTCTTGCCCCAGCCCCCACAGCACCCTGGTCCCTGGCCAGACCCGCCCCCCTCCCACCAGCACCCTACCCAGACACCATACAGCACCCTGCCCAGACACCTACTCCCAACTTGCTCCTGTACCCTATTTTCCACCCAGATTCTGCACCCCCATCCCTATCCCACTGGGGTTGGGAAGGAATTTTCCTCCAGGGTAGATTGGCAGAGGCCCTGGAGGTTTTTCGCCTTCCTCTGTAGCATGGGGCGCAGATCACAGCTGGAGGATTCTCTGCATCTTGGGACCTTCAAAGTATTTGAAGGCTTCAATATTGGAGATATAGGTGAGAGGATTATTCTAAGAGGGGTGGGTGAGATTCTGTGGCCTGCACTGTGCAGGGGGTCACACTAGATGATCATAATGGTCCCTTCTGACCTTAAAGTCTATGAGTCACTGGCAGCCCTGTCCTGCACTGGATCCCTCATTTTTTGACCCACCTCAGGGTATAGAGGGGCCCACAAATTCCACTAACCCTGGAACTCAGAAGAGTTAATCTAGCCTGAGGCCCTGAACCTCAGTTCTACCTACCCTCCCTCCTGCCCCATGGGGCTGGAGTGCCAAGGGAGAGAGATATCTTAACTGGGCCCACATCAGTGAGGCTTGGGGGGTTTTGGAGGTTTTTTTTATTGGCATCTCACTTCTGTGGTCCCAGACTGATTGTTTTGGGTCAGGGGTCACTGACCCATAGAAAAGGTTCCCTGCCCCTCCCATAAGTCAAGGCAATGCTGAAACATTTTGTGTTGGACATAATATTTTATTTAGAAATGAAGCCTGGCTAACAAGCCCCCAGTTTGGGCCAAGCCCTCATCTGGCTGCAGCATCATAACACTCCTGCATCCCCTCCCCACAAACTCCAACCTCAAGCCCATCATACACCTAAGCCCCCTGCCCTGAACCCCTCACATCCCCAAACTCCTGCACCCCCACATCCCCAGTTTTCTGCCACAACACTCCTGCACCATCCACGCACTGCAAGTCTGTGTCCTGAGCCCTTCATACACTCCACCCAAAGTCTTGCACCCTCACATCCACAAGCCTGCGGCTTGCTCAGCACACCAACCCTCCACCTGACCCCAACACTCTCCAGCCTGGAGCCCCCTCCCTGAGCTAGCATTTCCTTCTCCACATCCTCCTGCTCCCAAATTGCCTCCCAAAGCTTGCACCTCTCACCCCTTCCCACATTCTGGCCCCAGAGCCCGCACCCAGGGAGAGTGAGAAAGGGCTGGGGACAGCAAATGATGGAGAGGAGGGAATGGAGAGGGCAGGGCCTCAAGGAAGGGATGGGGTAGATCTTGGCTGCCCTGACACTTAAAAACCGATCTTGGCTGTAAAAAGGTTGCAGACCACTGCCTTAAGTCAACAAATAATTCCTGCTTTTACACTTAGTCATTTACTAGTTATTTGTAACAAGCCTTTCATCCAAAACATGTCACATGATCCATCGTCTATAGCCAAGCCCTAAGATACAACCACATTTGCTCCAATCCCTCAGACAGAGACAAACGCCTTTTAACATCCTTAGTCAAACGTGCCTGCATGACAACAGAAGATGGGATTGCAGATCTTTCAGAAATAGATCAGGAAAAGCCCACGCAACAAAATATTTAAGAGAAGCATCAGTGAAAGCTGTAATAAACTGCGAACAATAATTCAACTGTCATGTGCACAATTTTATCACAGACAATGCTGTAAACATGGCAAAGATGGAGAGATACTTAGAAGAAGAAACAGAAGGATGCTTCTTAACATATGGCTGCAGTGCCCATCACGGCATCTTTTAGCCAAAGACTTACGTACATCTTCTCCAGGAATAAAAGAAAACGCTGAAGTCACAAAATACCTCCATAACAACCATTTTGCTTCAGCTTTGCTGAAGAGAGCAGGAGGATCCACCCTCAAAGTGTTCAATGAAATTCTGTGGTTGACTTATGAATTTATTAAAAGTCAACCTAGTCTCAAACTATTGTGAAGAAAACCATGATAATTCATCTGTTGTATCTAAAATCTCTCCTCTTTAATCCAATGTTAATGCAGAGGATTTGCTCAGTATACCGACACCTATGTTCATAGCCTTAAACTTCAGAGAAATCGGTGCTGCGTTGCTGATGCTGTCGAAATCTGGAAGGCACTTCAAGAGACAGTGGCAACAGAAATACCTTATTAGAAGGTTAAACTGCAGGCAATGAAGAAGGACTAACTCCACCTCATTTTCTTGTGAACATTCTCAATCCTAGCTATCATGGTTGATGCCTAACTTCTGAAAAATGTGATGCTGCCATGGTATAAGCATCTTAAAAATCATTCCTCATGTAGGCCAGTCATAATAATTTTCAGTGCTGAAGCTAAACCATTTAATCAGCATATGTTTGCGGTACGAAGTCACTCCCCTGAACTGTTGGGGGATCATTAGCCAGGCATCTTGGAACAGAGTCATTCAGTTGCTAAGCCAACTTTTCACAGCAGTAGCTTCGCTGAAGGCAGAGAGAATATTTTCATTATTTGTTATTATTTACTCAAAACTAAGAAATCAACTGGGAAAAATGAAAGAAAGAATATTGTATTGAAACAGAAATACAAGTTATGAATCTAAATGACACGGGGAGTGGGGAAGATGAGAGCTTGTTGTCAAAGTTTTACAGACACCATATATTCAGAGTTGTGATAAGTTATCTGTTAAAGTTAATACATTTTGGGAAAAAAAACGTTTAAGGACAGCCACCAGTCAGCAACTAAGGAGACTGCTGCAATTGCAAGTGTGAAACATTTATATAACTTTTTAGTTTAATGAGATAAAAGTGCTACTGTGTTTGTGTGTGAGATTTAGTTCTTACCATTCAGAATATATGTAGGCCTCACAACTTGTGTTCTTGCTGTGCACTTTTAAACAGCTGCTGTAGCACTAACTCAGAGGTGGCTACTGCAAAGCATCCTGGGAGCTGTCGATGCCAGGTGCTGGGAAGGGATAAAAGCATATACCTTGTTTTCTCTAAATGTCACAGGATGGAGTTTTGAAGTTTAGCAAAGAAGAGCAAGCACCCAAACCACAGACCATAGACTTGAAGTCCAGGTATTTCTTTAGACAGACAGTAAATGTAAGACCCACACATGTGTCATTGAATTCTCCTGCCTCTCCTTTCCTCAGAAACATCTGGGTTGATTATAGGCTCTCAGCTAGAAAGTGAGCAAGTGAAATTCCTGAAGGATTAGTGTAGAACTAGGTTGGGTAATCCTTCTGGCTCATAACCTTCCAGATGATACTGCAATGAGCTGAGCTGGCTCAGCAGCCACCACCCTGTCCCTGACAACCCCCAACAAACAGGAGTTAGCTGAAGCTCGAGGAGCTGGACAGTTTATGGCAGGCACATATATAACCAGTCAGTATGGTTTTGCACATGGGATGACAGGCAGGTCTGGGATGATCCAAACATAGGGTAGGCCTTCACAGCACACCAGGGCAGGAGAAGGAAGCAGAGCTTGGCCAAGCACACTTGGCACAACTGCAGCAGGGACATAGCACTGGTTACATAAGTGGGTCCAGTGCTACGGAGGAGTTAGATATAGGCCAAGTTTAATCAGGTGTTGCTTCTACTGGATCTCTGAACCATCCCTTACACTGCTGTAGTTCCCACTGGCAGGAGGACATCTGGGATCCCTGCCCATTTCCCCTAAGCTTCCCAAAAGCTCTGGATGTGCTTGTGTGACTCGCATGGTGATTTCCTGCAGACACTCCCAGCCCTGCACCCAGGTGAGTCATGGGCAGCCTTGTTCTATTTCTTTCCCTGGTTCTGCTTCTTCCCCACCCGTTGTGCCCGTCAGGCAGCTGAGTCTCAGCCTGGGCATCCCCACAACTGGCTGCAGAGTCAGCCTAGAGCACAGCTCAGCAGGTGACTTAGCGCTTGATCAGACAAGCACACGATGGGCTGAGTTCTTGGCTCCCAAACCCCTGTGCAGCCCCCCTCCCCCCCATTGCCCTGTGCGGCCTCCCCCACCTCTCGCCCCCCCCCGCCCGTGCCCTGTACGCCCCCCCAGCTCTTGCCCCCCACCAGTGCCCTATGCAGCGCTCCCCACCTCTCACCCCCCCACCCGTGCCCTGTGCGCCCCCCCAGCTCTTGCCCCCCACCAGTGCCCTATGCAGCGCTCCCCACCTCTCACCCCCCCGCCCGTGCCCTGTGCGCCCCCCCCAGTGCCCTGTGCGGCCCCCCCCGCCAGCTCTCACCCCCCCAGTGCCCTGTGCGGCCCCCCCTGCCAGCTCTCGCCCCCCCCAGTGCCCTGTGCGGCCCCCCCTGCCAGCTCTCGCCCCCCCCAGTGCCCTGTGCGGCCCCCCCGCCAGCTCTTGCCCCCCACCAGTGCCCTATGCAGCGCTCCCCACCTCTCACCCCCCCGCCCGTGCCCTGTGCGCCCCCCCCAGTGCCCTGTGCGGCCCCCCCGCCAGCTCTCACCCCCCCAGTGCCCTGTGCGGCCCCCCCTGCCAGCTCTCGCCCCCCCCAGTGCCCTGTGCGGCCCCCCCTGCCAGCTCTCGCCCCCCCCAGTGCCCTGTGCGGCCCCCCCGCCAGCTCTCGCTCCCCCAGTGCCCTGTGCGGCCCCCCCCCGCCAGCTCTCGCCCCCCCAGTGCCCTGTGCTGCCCCCCCCGCCAGCTCTCGCCCCCCCAGTGCCCTGTGCGGCCCCCCCTGCCAGCTCTCGCCCCCCAGTGCCCTGTGCGGCCCCCCCTGCCAGCTCTCGCCCCCCCCCAGTGCCCTGTGCGGCCCCCCCTGCCAGCTCTCGCCCCCCCAGTGCCCTGTGCGGCCCCCCCTGCCAGCTCTCGCCCCCCCAGTGCCCTGTGCGGCCCCCCCTGCCAGCTCTCACCCCCCCAGTGCCCTGTGCGGCCCCCCCTGCCAGCTCTCACCCCAGCGATACCGTCCTTCCTACACCCCGTGGCCCCAGGCGCTCGCGGCCGGACCGTTCCAAGCCCACGTGGAGGGAGTAGCTGATACCTCGCTGTAAGTGACGCTTCGCCGTGTCCCTATAGGCGCGAGGCGGGCAAAACTCTGAGAGGATTGGCCCGCCGGCCTGCCATTCCCTCCCATCTCTCTAGTTTCCGATTGGCCGGAGCCGGGTCACGCGCTTCAGTTTCCATGGGGATGCTGGGGGCGGGCCCTCAAGGCGAGGGGCGGGAAATAGCGCCCCCCCCAAGCTGTTATTGTCCGGATCTGGGAGGCCTGGCTCCTGTGATTGGTCGTTCCGGCTGGTGGGACCCCGCCCCTCAGGTGAGACGGGGTCGTATCACGTGAGAGGAGCGTGTGCCAGGCGGCAGCGGCGGCGGGAGCTTGAGGCACTATGAAGCACTATGAGGTGAGGAGACGGCGGTGGCGGTGGCTCCGGAACGCCTGACCATAGGCGCCCCTTCCTCTGCGGGCCCTCAGCCCGACGGAGAGAAAACCCGCCGGCCCCCCGCAGCGCTCCGTAGGTGTTTACTGCGCGTGCGCGAGAGTTGCCAGTAGGCGCTATTGCGCACGCGTGGGACGAGTGGGCGCGGGAACGCATGCGCAACGTACGAGAGCGGGGCGGGAGAGGAGAATGCGCATGCGCATGTCATCTAGCGATGGAGCGGTATATGCCCCTGAGTTTACCGAGTGGTGGGGGCAGGGAGAGCGCGCATGCGCACGGGTGGAGCAGGGGTTGCCTGTATTTATATCTTCGTAGGCAAGGCAGGGGGCACTTGTTAGGGGGCGCAGCCCCACCCCCGCCCTTCTCTGGTTGCAGGCCCTTGATTATTGCAGTTGCCAGCTCCAGCAGCTTGCATGCCCCTGACCTCCCTTCCCCTCAGCAGTGGGCAACCCCCAGGGTCCCAGGTTCCTGCTGCTGTTTTTGGTCACTTCCCTGCTAGCTCACTAGCAAGGCCTTGTACTGCCCAAAACCGCCTTGTGCCTGTGGTCAGACTCTGGCAGCTTCAGCCCTTCCCCAGCATCCTCCCTGACCAGCCTGTGTAGAGGGGGATTTGGGTTCTGAGGCTGCTTTGGGCTGTGGGGATGCATCCTATGATAATTTCCCATCTCTGTTGGGCTGGATTTCTGTTTATGTTCCCTTGAGCCATCCAGTGTCTCAACCCCGCACCTTACCTCCCTCCTTCAATGAAAAGTGCCTTTCCTGGGGAAGAGGAGTGGATTCCTGTAATGTTTCCAAGTACAGGCATTGCTGATGTCTCTAGAAGGAAATTTCTGCTCATGGAGTGATTTCTAATGAAATGTGGATAGGCTTTTACTGTAACTAGCATGAATGCCACGTATCCTAGGGCATTCTTCATAAGAGGTGGCATGGCCCATTGGCTTTAATCAGATACTTCCCCTCCCACCACTGGAGGTGGCTGCATCTCAGTGACTCTGGGTGAATATAGTAGGAGTGCTTTGGGGTTTTCCTCAGAATAAAAACTGCTCATATGAATATAAAGTTATTTATATTTTTCTCTAAAATGTTTTGAAAATGCTAAAGTTCTCTGCCTTTGGAGTGATGTGTCTGGAATGAGTGTGTGGACTACATGCTAGTCTAGAAAACTGTTTGAGCCTGTAAAGAGAGGTTGCTGAAATCAGCTTAGAGGGCCTTGGGAGAGGAGGTCACAGCAACCCATGCACCTGTCCTGTAAATGGATATATGCCCAGATATGCAGGGCTATTAATATTGGCCATAAGTACAGCTCTCACAGCAAGCTCAGCACTTTGTCAAGCACTTTACATGGCAAAGTGTCCCACCAGAATATTGAATACAGGGCATGAAGTAGGAGGTTTAATAACCCCCATATGTGCTCTTTTGATCTGGGAGAAGAATCTGGAGTGTGGCAGGCCATCCTGCAAACTGAACATTGTACTTCTGACTCTCCCCACCATGAAGGACAGATGCATGTGAATGGACACACTTTTCCGGATTCGCTGACAAGGGCAAAGCTGGTTACTTCAGGCTGGTCAGCTAATGTCAGTAATGGTTTTAACATCCTCTCTTTATCCCTATTGACAATGGCAGCTGAAACTTTTAAGCCCATCCAGTGATTGTGACAGCACAGCCAGGGTTCCCCCGCCTCCTGCACCCCTGTAATGGCAGGAACAGACTCCGCCAGCCAGTAGAATAGAGGGAGTTTATTGCTTCTCCAGGATACAGCATAGGTGTAATCTGGTTACAGGGCAGGCCTAGGATGCCTCAGCCCCCCTTGAGATGGGGGAGACAGGGCCCCTAAATCCCAGCCCGTTGCTTAGGCTGCCTCCTCCATGATTCCAGACAAACTAAAAACTCTCTTCCAGCCCTGCCCCCCAGCCAGGTTTTGGTCTCCACCTTCCTTCTTTTGTCTCCCTCCCTGGGAGGCTGAGCCTTGGTGTCTGGGTTAATACACATTTGGAAGAGTCAGTGAGACTCTCCCATCACAGCGCAGGAGGACCCCAGATCACAAAGCAGACAGCCCCCCACTACGCCACAATGATCCCTTGACAGTTGAATGAGTAAGGATACAGGTAGCTGAAATCTGCAGGCACATTTAGGTTTAAATAAAGAGGTGTAAAGTTTGTGCTGCTCCTAGCAGTTTGGGCTGCTATCTGCCGGTATATCTGAGAGGACAAAGATCTACTACATCAAACCAGTGTGGACATTTCTTGCTTTGCTTGTCTTGCTGCCTTATCAGACCTTTGGGTCTCTTCTCTGAGCATAGATCTTTTCATTTCTATCTGTTTCCCAAAGCCTGGGGTTCTGGGATCTCCCAGGCAGGCAAGACTACCTCAAGATAGCTGTATTTGGAGTTCAAGAAACAGGTACCTGTGTATCACTTTCTATCACCCCCTGCAACTAGTTCAGGAACCCTGGCTTGTCCTCCATGTTGATTGCCTTAGTGGGACCGTCACTAAACATCTTGTTATGTGGCTCCCAAGCTATGTTAACAAGCACCACGGATGATGTTCCCTCTAAGGCCTTCCATCCATGAGTGGAATACATTTTGTTATGTGCACCAACACATGTGCAGCTATGCACCACTGCTACGTCTAGACTGGCATGATTTTCCGCAAATGCTTTTAACGGAAAAGCGTCTGTGCCAATCTAGACACGGTTTTGCGCAATAAAGCCCCGATCGCCTTTTTTGCGCAAAACAATACCGCGTTGTCTACACTGGCCCTCTTGTGCAAAAGCATTTGTGCAAGAGGGCTTTTGCCCGAATGGGAGCAGCATAGCATTTCCGCAAGAAGCACTGATTTCAGACAGTAGGAAGTCAGTGTTCTTGTGGAAATTCAAGCAGCCAGTGTAGACAGCTGGCAAGTTTTTCCGCAAAAGCAGCTGTTTTTGTGGAAAAACTTGCCAGTCTAGATGCAACCCACAAGTAGAAACATGTTGCCGGCTGTGGGCGCTCTGCTGATCAGCTGGGCAGCATTTGAATCTCTCCTGGGTGGACGTCCAAGTGCTTTGCAGATCCGCCTTTCCCCCCTTGCTGCCTCCTATAGAGGCAATGTGTGTGTGGGTGGGGGGAGGCAGCAGCTGGTGTTGGGGGGGAGGAGCTGGCTTAAAAGCCAGTTCTCCCTCAGCACCAGCTCCACTGTGCTGCCTGTCCCCTTCTCCCCCAATGCTCCTGTGTCTAAAGCAGTGCGGGGGTGGGGGCCAGGGAGGCTGCCATGAAGGCTGTCTGTGACCTCAGCCCCTGTCTGTGTGGGGTCCAAGCTCCCCATTGACAGAATCTGCTCTGCATTCTATGGAGCAGCCTCTGTCCATGGGGAGCCTGGGCCAACCGTGGATAGAGGCTGATCTGTGGCGGCAGCCCTCATCCACAGGGAGGTCCGAGCTCTGCATGGACAGAGACTGCTCTGTACCCTATGGAGCAGCCTCTGTCTGCAGTGAGCCTGAGCCCGTCGTGGACAGAGGCTGGTCCGTGGCAGCAGCCTCTGTCTGTGCGGGGTGGGGTGGGGCAGTCCTGAGCTCCTCACAGCCTTTGTCCATGGGAAGCTCGGAGCCCTGCGGATGAGGGCTACTGCGTCTGTATCAGAGGCAGCAATGCAAGGTGGCAGAGGACACCCCAGGGGTGAGGCTGGGAGTGCACTGACTGCCAGTCTCACCGCGGGGAATATTGAATAGTTGTATAACTGCTAGGCTACGTCTAGACTACATGGCTCTGTCGACGGAGCCATGTAAAATAGTTTATTCGGCATGGTGAAAGAAGCGGGGATTATTTAAATCGTTTCATGAGGCATACCGGAGTGGTTGACAAAGGCTTCCTTTGTCGACTGCGCCGTGTCTGGACTGCTGCGCTGTGCCGGATTAGCTGATCGTCGGCACAGTGTGGCGGCCATTTTTATTTCAATTAAGTGGGGATTATTTAAATACCCCCTTTTTTGACTGTGCTGAATAAACTTTTACATGGCTTCGTCGACGGAGCCATGTAGTCTAGACGTAGCCTTAAAATTTCAGGTGGTTACATGACTATTCAGTTACATGATATCGAAAGTCCCTAACCTCTGTTGCTGTATCTCACGTAATTATAGTGTCACTCTGTTAATTTCTGGGCCCTGATTTCACTCCTACTACACAGTCCCCAGGGGAATTCTGCAATTGTTGCATTTGCCGCATTCCCCAGGCCTATCACAGAGGAGTTGAGAGGCTGGTTGGATAGGGTGTGTGGCATGTGATCTGACTAATTGAACCAAGGCCTGCCTGTAAAGATGCCAACAGGAGTCTACAACCCTGAAAATGCTTCTGTCACTCTTTGACTGTAGTGAATTTTGTTCTCCCTGTCAACTGGAGTAAGCTCCTCTCACACCTACATGTTACATAGTGATAGAAATGTAGCCGTGTTAGTCTGGTGTAGCTGAAACAAAAAACAGGACTATGTAGCACTTTACAGACTAACAAGATGGTTTATTAGGTGATGAGCTTTCGTGGGCCAGACCCACTTCCTCAGATCAAATAGTGGAAGAAAATTGTCACAACCACATATACCAAAGGATAGCATTTAAAAAATGAACACATATGAAAAGGACAAATCAAATTTCTGAACAGAAAATTTGATTTGTCCTTTTCATATGTGTTCATTTTTGTAATTGTATCCTTTAGAGAGTGAGAGTGTGTGTGAGACAGTTTTCTTCCACTATTTGATCTGAGGAAGTGGGTCTGGCCCACGAAAGCTCATCACCTAATAAACCATCTTGTTAGTCTGTAAAGTGCTACATAGTCCTGTTTTTTTTGTTTTTTTTGTTTCTTCTACATGTTACAGGATGCAGAACATTCAGTGGGGGAGTGATAATGGGATATGAAGTCTTGTGCTCTTAGGTGACTGGTTTGAATCCAGCCCTGAGCTGTAGTGACTGGAAAAGAATCTTATTTACCATCTTATTGGCTTTAAATGACTCGTGTGTGAAACAAATTTGTTGGGTTAAAGTCCAGTCCTTAGGAGTTGGAGATCCATGTCACAGTCTCTCCCCCCCTCTCCCTCCATATGGGCACTAACTGTTGTCTTAGCTGAGAATCTCAGCAGTGATTAATGGATTCCTGAAGGGGTCACTGAGATCATGTAGTCTGCTCTCTTGCAGAACACAGGCTAGAGAAAGTCCCCAGAATAACTCTCAGGAGAGGGAAGCTTGCATTGCCACTGCCAGTCCTGTTTAGGGCACATTTACAGTAGCACTGTGTGTGCTTCATTAACCACTGTGTATTTGAAAACCTCCGGGGCTTTCGTTCTTAGCTAGTGCGTGGCTGTGTGGGGAGAATCAGGGAAACCCACACAAATTAGGTAATGAAACCTCTGAAATGCCAGCTCAAGCTAAGCCTTTTATAAGTGAGGCAAACCAGTTCCTGAGAATGTAGGACTTGTAGCGTTGTGAATTCTTTGTGTCTTTTAGTTCTGTGTTTGTGCAGCACCTAGCACAATGGGGTTGGGGTCTAGGAAGCCTAAGGCTCTGATGTCCTATCACAGGACAAATAATGTGTGGTTGCTCTGAGCAGAGGGGATATATGGAGAGGGAGGAGCTCCCAGAAACTATATGTTTGTGAGGACTTGCACTGCATAAGAAGTATGGTGACCATATTTTCTGAACTAAAATTAGGGGCACATTAGCCACACCCCCGACTCCCGATAGCCACGCCCTCTTGACACAAGAAGTTCCACCACTGGAGGTAGTACTCCTGGGGTCAAAATGGACACATGACCAGAAATAAAGGGTGTTGTGTGACCCCTGTAAGAACTCCTCCCACTGTCCTTTACAAGAAGGGATAAATTTGGGCCCCATAGGACCCCCCCATGCAACTTTGCTGCAATTGAATTAACCCAACTTGCATAGCATTAACTTGGGTGGAGAGGCTGGGGTGCATCTGTTTCAGTGATTGTCAAACTTTTGGGCCTGTGAGCCACCTGGCTCAATGTAAACCTTTCCGCAGACCACCAGTTGCTAATGGAAATGCACCGTTAATTACATAATTACGCCTGAGCCATTTTGCTAGCGCTGCAACTAGGGAGAATGGTTTAATTTAAATTATTAAACAGATTAAGCATTTTAACTCTCTCATGTTAGTTTATCAAACTTCATTTTAGATAACATAAAATATTAATTAATGTCCAACACAAAAGGTTTCCATGTTTTCTTTGACAAGGGTAGAGAGCCTTTTTTGGGTTGGGAGCCACTGACCCACAGAAAAATCAGTTGGGGACCCACAAGTAAGAAGCAAAAAACTCCTCCCAAACCCCCCAACTCTCACTGATGTGGCCCCCAACTGAGACACCTCACTCCTCTGGCACTCCAGCTCCACAGAGCAAGGGGAAGAGACAAGGAGGGCGGAGGTTTAGGACTTCCCATAGGCCAGATCTACTTTTCTGGGGTTCCAGAGTTAGTGGATTTTATGGACCCCATAGGCTCTGGGGTGGGGACAATAATGAGGCATTCAGTGTGTGGGATAGGGATGGGGTGCGGAAGTGGGAGAAGTTGCAAGGTCTGGTTGGGAAGTAGGGTGCAAAAGCAGGTTGGGAGTAGGTTTTCTGGCCAGGAGGGAGGGTGCAGGAGCAAGGGAGGGTGTTGGAGCAAGCTAGGGGTGTGGGGTCTTGGCAAGAAGAGGGAAGTGAGTGACGGGGATTGGAGTGTGGGGGTCTGGACATGAGGGAGGATGCTTACCTGGCTTCATGCCCCCTTACTGTCTCTGAACAGTGCACTGCCACTTCCCCACAGCGTGGGAAGGGAGTTTAGCCCCTCCCCCTATGCAGTGGGGATTCTGTCACAGCCGTGAGGCTGTGTACCAGCTCCCCACTCAGAGGGCGTGGAGGGGTGAAGAAACCCCGACTTTCCCTGCCAGACCAGGCTCGCTGCCGCTCCGCCAGTGGAGTAGGAAGGGGGAGGGAGCTCATCCCTCTTCCCCCATCCATGCAGCACGGATCAGCACCAGCTTCCTCCTCCGAGGGCGGGGGTAGTGATGAAGAAACCCCGACATTCCCCACCAGACCAGGCTTGTTGCTAGCGAGGTGCAGGGGGCGGGGGGAGAGTGAGTGGCAGCGCACAGAGAGCACCTGCTGAGCCCCAGGACGTCCCACCCCACAGCACCCTGGCTGGGCTCCACGTGGCCCATATTGGGGCTGAGGTGGCAGCTCCAAGGTGCGGAGACCTGGGAGTGGCTCCACTGGGTGCACCATGCAAGGAGCAATGGCACGGAGCCATTTCTTGGTCACTTCCTCCCTGCAAGCCAGTATCTCCATCATGTAGTGAAATGTCTTGCACTTGGGAGGAAGAATCTCAAGCATTGTTATAGGTGGGGGACCGACTGGCTAAGTAACAGTTCAGCAGAAAAGGATCTGGAGGTTACAGTGGATGAGAAGCTGGATATGAGTCAACAATGTGCCCTTGTAGCCAAGAAGACTTATGGCATATTAGGGTGCATTAGGGGGAGCATTGCCAGCAGATCTAAAGAAGTTATTCCCCTTTATTTGGCTCTGGTGAGGCCACTTCTGGAGTACTGTGTCCAATTCTGGGGTCCCCACTACAGAAGGATATGGATACATTGGAAAGGGTCCAGCTGAGGGCAACCAAAATGATTAGGGGGCTGAAGCACATGGCTTACGAGGAGAGGCTGAGGGATTTGGGCTTATTTAGTCTGCAGAAGACAAGAGTGAGGGAGGATTTGATAGCAACCTTCAGTTTCCTGAAGGAAGTTCCAAAGAGGATGAAGAGAGGCTGTTCACAGTAGTGACGGATGGCAGAACAAGGAGCAGCGGTCTCAAGTTGCAGTGGGAGAGGTATAGGTTGGATATTAGGAAAAACTATTTCCCTAGGAGGGTGGTGAAGCACTGGGATGGGTTACCTAGGGAGGTTGTGGAATCTCCAACCCTAGAAGTTTTTAAGTCTCGGCTTGACAGAACCCTGGCTGGGATGATTTAGTTGGGATTGGTCCTGCTTTGGGTAGGGGGCTGGACTCGATAACCTCCTGAGGTCTCTTCCAGCCCTGGGATTCTATGATTTTATGATGGGGACACCATGACAGAGTATTTAAATTTGGGACTGTTGGGCCCAGAAAAAAAAAAACAAGGCCTGGTCGACATTATGCTAAGGAAAGTTAACAAGGGCTAATTTCATAGGCCTCTGAGTATTCTTGACCAGAACCAGGAGTGTGGCTCAAACAGAGGCGCGCCTCCATGTTGGCTTAGGTTATAAAAGTAAGAAGTGATAAATGACATTTGTACCTACTGTAAGTAGAACAGCTTGTTTTGGGAACTGGTAAGTAACTCCCTGTTTCTGTTCCCCTTCGCTAATCTTACCTCCCTATTTTTGCCCCTTTTGTTTGTGCTCAAATCCCTTGTCTCCTTGATCCTGGTACCTGCCTTTTGTGATTGATAAGAAAGTAGTAGATGCATTATGAAGTGCTTCTGGCCACAATGAATGGTTGGCCAAGATATGCATAGATATTAAAAGTTTTAGAAAGGGGTGTGTGTGGCTTGGGTGAAGAGCTTATGACGCGACGGAACTGTCTTTATAAGCCTACCTGTTACTAAAATCGGGGCTGGTTCTCTTTGGAGACAGGCCGCTCTCTATTGTTGTGTGCACTCTTCAATAAAGAGCTTGTGATTGGACTTTGCTGGTGTTGCCTGTCTCTTTGCGGTCAGACAACGAACCGAGCCGTCTGGGCTAGAGTCCCTGACAGGACTGTCCCGGAAAATTCTTACTTATTACTATGCTGAGCATGCGTCCCAAATTTAAATATTCTGTCTCTGTGTCCCCCTCATAAAATATTAGAATCCTAGGGCTGGAAGAGAGTTTCATCAGTAACCAGTGATACCTACTGGAAATCGTTTGACAAGGCCCTTCACCAAAGGCTCTTAAGTAAAGTGAGTTGTCATGGGAAAGGAGGGAAAGTCCTCTCCATTGTTCCTTCTAAGCTGCCTGGCAGCACAGCTTAACAGGTGATTAATCAGCCCCACCCAGTCAGAGGCTGAGGCTCCCTGCACAGAGGTCACTGACGGGCGGGGCTAATTAATCACCTGTGAAGCTGTCCTGCTGGGCAGCTTAAAGATCACTGGTCCTCTCATGGATTGTTAACTGGTTAAAAGCCGAAACAAAGATAGGAATAAATGGTCAGTTTTCAGAATGGAGAGAAGTAACTAGTGGTGTCCTCAAGGGTCCAATCCTATTCAACCTAATTATAAATGATGTAGAGAAAGGAGTAAACGGCGAGGTTGCAAAATTTGCAGATGATACTGAACTGCTCAAGATAGTTAAGACCAAAGCAGACTGTGAAGAGCTTCAAAAAGATCTCACAAAACTAAGTGATTGGGTAACAAAATGGCAAATTAAATGTAATGTAGATAAATGTGAAGTAATGCACACTGCAAAATAAAATCCCAACAATACATACACAATGATGGGGGCTACTTTGTCTATAACTACTCGAGAGAGAGCTTGGAGTCATTGTGGATGTTTCTCTGAAAACATCCACTCAACGTGCAACAGCAGTCAAAAAAGCAAACCGAATGTTAAGAATAATTAAAAAAGGTATAAAGAATGAAACAGAATATCTTGTTGCCTGCATAGAAGACCATGGTATGCCCACATCTTGAATGCTGCGTTCAGATGTGGTCGCCTCATCTCAAAAAAGATGTATTGGCATTGGAAAAGGTTCAGAAAAGAGCAAGATAAAAGATGAGGGGTTTGGAATGGGTCTCATATGAAGAGAGATTATAAAGACTGGACTTTTCAGCTTAGAAAAGAGAAGACTATGACTATAGACGATAGAGGTCTATAAAATCCCTGGTGTGGAAAAAATGAATAAGGAAAAGTTATTTACCTGTTCCCAAAACCTAAGAACCAGGGGTCACCAAATGAAATTAATATGTAGCAGGTTTAAAACAAACAAAAGGAAGTATTTCTTCACGCAGTGCACATCAATCTGTGGAACTTCTTGCCAGAAGATGTGAAGACCAGGACTTTTACAAGGTTCAAAAAAGAACTAGATAAATTCATGGAGGTTAGGTCCATCAATGACTATTAGCCAGGATGGGTAGGAATGGTGTTCCTAGCTTCAGTTTGTCAGAGACTAGAAATGGATGACTGGAGAGGGATCATGTGATGACTACCTGTTCTGTTCACTCCCTCTAGGACACCTGGCATTGGCCACTGTCGGAAGACAGGATACTGTGCTAGATGGATCTCTGGTCTGACCCACTATGGCCATTCTTATTAAATATTCCTTCCTTCTTCATGGTGACACTCTGAACACCTCACCCTGTCTGGGTTTAAATGATGTAGAGAGATCCCCTAGGCTATCTTAGATTTTGCAATAAGTGTTCCTCTTACTGCTGAGGGTGGAACAATGCAATACAGGAGTGGTAATTGCTCCATAATTAAAGTTGCAGCTGATTTTGCATTTTTGGTGTTGCCATTAAAATTTACCAAGTAACTTATTGTATGAGGCCAATGTGACCTTAAGTGTAATTTTTCTACCAGACTGGTAGCGAATTGGGTGGTGTTGCTGTCACTAGGAGGTGCTCACAGTTCAAGAAATCTTAATGGTTTTGTGCCACTTTGCAGCAAAAAGCAGCAGAGAAACAACCTGACTTTCTGGTCTCCCCCTCGTGAGATCTAGTGATCAATCAGTTGAGTCTATTTTGAAATCTACTTTCAGGACATTAGAAAGTGTGCAGCTTTCTATAGATCGCAGGCTTCCAGCCTTAGTTCAGAGCATCTGATGCCTGCTGAAAAAGACTTAAGCTTTTCATGTTCTTAGAATGTCTCTAGCCCTATTTCATGCCAAGGGAACTCCAAATGTAACCTAATCATTAGGAGGACTTGTTGGTGGAAATGAGAATTTCCCACCCAAAGATGCTCATGACGGGGAGACTTCCTATCCCGGCCTTTGGCCAGCTGTGTGTATGTGAATGACTAGTGAATCTCCTGAGTTTCCTGTTTCATGTATCTGTAGAGCCGTGGTCACCAACCAGTAGATCGTGAGCTACCGGTAGATCTCAGGGGCTCTAAGAGTAGCTCTTGAGCCCTCTCTGAACTGCGCATCTGCGCAGTACATTTACATTAGATTTCCTCATGTAATGTAGGCGGGGCTTCAAGGAAGGGGCGGGGCAGTAGATCTTCGCCTGTTCTGAGACTTAAAAAGTGATCTTGGGTGTAAAAAGGTTGGAGACCACTGCTGTAGAGTCTTGTTTCTGCTGAGAGCCACGGGGAGGGGGTGAAAGCTGGACAGTTGGGGTGGCTTCTTGGGCCAACATGAAGGGAGATGCACCATGGGACGGTTGTAATGCATGCACACGTAAGCTTTAGTTGGCTTCCTATCCCCCTCGTAAGCCTTCTGATGGAGACTCCTCTTCATACTGCATATCCTGGGTTTCTAGTGTCTCTGAATTCCCTAACGACCTTGAAAGATAACAAGGCTTCATGTCCCTTGGAGGTGTCCACAGCTTCAATCTTTCTGTGTCCTGGGGACTGAGCTGTCTCTTCTGATCCCAGGCTCATGCATTGGCACAATTTACTGGTCCTAAAAGCTTTTGTTCCGCTCTTGCTGTTGACTGAGCGCCTTCACCCTCATCTCTGCCTTCTCCCCTATCATCTTTTGGCATCAGGACTGGGCAACGGAGGCAACCTGCTTTTAATCCCACCTCTTTGGCTTGGACTCGAGGAACCTAGTCAGTTCTATGCCTGCATCACACTGCTGGATCACCTGCTAGGATCCTCTGAGCCTAATCAATGTACTGTAATCACAGGCCCGTCGGGCTCTCCTGATCTCCTAAGAACTGAAGTGCTTTGGTTTAACTAAAGTAACTGGGCTCAGTATTGAGGTATCTGGGTGGAATTGAACAGAAGTTCTTTCCAGGTCAGAGTTGATGATTTGGCCTGAAGCTCGGTGAAACTCTGTTCAGAATTTTAACCTCTGGGGCCTTTAGAAGACAAGCTCCTAAGGACAAGGAGGCTGTAAGTTGGGCACATCATACCCACCACACAATTCCATCTACATCCAGAGAATTGTGGGGGTGAAGGCGAACAGGAGGGCCTCCACAGGCCAGATCAACTCACTTAGCGGGCTGAATCCAGCCCCCAGAGGCCCTTTTTCCCACCCCTGCTTTATGTTGTTTGCAAGCTGAGCTCCTCAGACTATCAGTTTTCAAATGAAATTTGATACTACACTTCCTTCTGCCTCTACCTAGTCATTAACCTTCGAAATCACATCATTCTGATTGCCCTCTTGCACCCCCCAATATCAGGCTTGCATATTCTATGCTAGACCTTTCCAAGGCAGCTATTACGTTACACACACTCAAAGAGGTGAACCCAGCAGTGCATGAGTTTGCATTGACCGTTAGACTTGATTGGTTTGGGGGTGGGGAAGCATGCAAAGTCTCCTCCCGCTGCCAGGGGCACTGGTACCTAGAGGGAACTGCCAGCTGTTCAGAACAGCTGGCGGTTCTGGGGTGGGTGGGTTAAAGACTTTGCAGCTCAGCTCCCCCATCCCCAAACCAATCAGGGTCCGTGGGTGGGGAACCATGGAAGTGTCCTGGCCCGGCCTCTTCTGCTTGAGGCACCGCCCCTTCAAAAATTTCTGAACTGTCTTCCAGTCAAAAATTATTGCCTACCCTTGACATAAAGCATTTACTAGGGCTGAATGTAGCAGTGTATATAGAAGACAAGGGGTTCAGTATACTGGCTGCCCTGAGGAAGAGAGGACAACCACAGCCCTCTCCACGGCCGATGAACTGTGATACTGACCTACACCCAGTATTTGGAGTTATCCATTGGGTAGCTAAGGGTGTCTACACTACACAGCTTTGAGGGACTGGGCTGTACTGACACAGCCTTGTTGCAAAAAGTCAGGCAATGTAAATACTGTGGGTACTTTTGCCTACAAAAGCTGCTGACAGAGCACTGTTTACATGACACTACTACTTGAGAAGCAAAGCTTTTATCATTTATTTATGTGCGTGCGCGTGTATGTGTGTTGTGCACCTGTGAATGACAAAAGTTTTTTTTTCTAAATTGCTAGTGTAGACAAAGCCTGATACTACCTTGCATGCCACGGTCCAATCCTGGAGCTTCCCCAGGGACTTTCTTCGCCTGGGAATCAAAGTGCTTGAATCAGTGTACAAACAATTGGGTGTCAAAGCAGTGTCACCTTAACAAACACCTGAGGGACCCTCTGCCTTTGTATTTCTCAAACAACCCCCCCACTAATGCAACATTCAGGGTGCATGGCAAGGGTTTTAACAGTATTTTAAAGAAAGAAAAAATGTGTAAGATGCTACATTAAGTGTGGCATTAGGTGTCTAACTCTACTGTAAATGAAAGAAGCAAAGTATCTTCCAAACATTGAATCTATTCTCTCTTTTACTGCTTTGCAATGTGTAAAGGCCTGGACGGTCCGGAAGGTTTTTTTTCTGCTGGGGTTGGTGGGGTTTTTTTGGTTTTGTTTTGTTTTTGTAGTACAGGCAGTCCCCGGGTTACATGGATCCGACTTACATCGGATCCCTACTTACAAACGGGGTGAGGCAACCCCGCACTAGCTGCTTCCCCCCAGCAGACCAGGGAGACGTGGAGCGGCTTTTCTCAGCAGACACTTCAGCTTGAGAATAAAGGACTGAGGGAAGTGAGGTGTGGGAGAATAAAACTGAGCTCTGGAGAAATGTTTGGCTAGAGTTTCCCCTACAATATGTACCAGTTCCGACTTACATACAAGTTCAGCTTAAGAACAAACCTACAGTCCCTATCTTGTACGTAACCCGGGGACTGCCTGTACTGTGCTCTGTTGAACATAAGAACGGCCATACTGGGTCAGACCAATGGTCCATCCAGCCCAGGATCCTGTCTGCTGACAGTGGCAAATACCAGATGCCCCAGAGGGAGGGAACACAACCTGTAATCCTCATTTGATCCCTCTCTTGTCAACCACGTCCAAAATATTCTGTCTGATTTTTCCTTGGTTTTGCTGGAGGACTCACGGGTGACCCCAGAAATGAGGAGCTTTGTGTTAAAGTAACAGTCGGAATAAATATCACTGTCTCTTAGTCAATCAGGATTCTTTCTTCCTATGCGTGGTGTTCTCATCTGCCCATTTCCCCACTCTTAGTAGACATGACCTGAACTTGTAATATTAAAACCCGACACAGCTCTCTCCAGTGTAGGGATGTTAAATTGCAGTTTTATCAGCTAATCAAGTGGTCAATGGAATTTCCATCGACTCGTCGATGGGGGGCACTCACGATCCCCACTGTGGTTCTGCAGTTTAAATGTAGTAGGAGCTGGGCACGCAGCAGCTACTCCCGCTGCAGCTCTGCATTTTGCATGTAGCAAGAGCCCTGAAGAAGTGGGCTGTGCTCATGATACTGTCTACATGTTTTGTTAGTCTTTAAGGTGCTGCTAGAGGACTATTCGTTGCTTTTTAAGTTTTTCTAGTTACAGACTAACTCGGCTCCCGCTCTGAAGCTTTTGTACATTTAAAATGAAGAGCTACAGTGGGGTTAACTTGCGCCGATTCCAGGATGCTGCAGCTCTGCTCCCTCCCCCACACTGTGGAGACGGTGCTGGGGGGAATTGGTAGTCAACTCAACTACCCAGTAAGCATCCCTACTTCAGTCTCTCGCCACATCACAGAGGAACAAAGGGAGCACACTCATTTTCCCCTCTTGAAGAATGGGCAGAGAGAGGCAAAGAATGGGCAGAGAGAGGCAACTTTAATGTTTTCTGTGGCTAGAACATAACCCCTCTGGGATTTCTTGATGGAAGTGCTGCTTGGTAGCTACTCCCCAGCTGCTTCACATCTGGCAGCTTCTGCTAAAGCTGCCAAAGCATTAACTTGATTTGTGATCCCTGCCTTGCTGGTTACTTGTGGATTGCTGGAGCTTGATGCTGGGTTTGCCATAGCAATGCAACTTCAAAAGCCAGTGCAATGCCACAGGTTATGGAGAGCCATTGAGGAGGCTAGAAGTAATGTGGTAACTGGCCCTAGGAATGCAGTAGAGTGATGAGACATTTCAAGTGAGACGAAACTCCTCCCAAAAACTTCAACTAGCATCGCTGGCCTATTGTTAGTCACCTGTCAGAAACCCTACAAACCCGCTTGGAATTTGAGATCAGGCATCCAGCTGGGAGTCAGGAGACCTGCTATGCCACTGGCTGCTCATGCGCCAGTCACCTCTTGTCTCCTTGCCTCCATTTGCCCATGTGCTAAATATGGATGACAATACCGACCGTTGTAAAGTGTGCTGACATCTTAAGATGTAAAGCCCCTCTAAATACCTACAGTTAATAGAATTTGGTTGGCGTTTTTGGGGGTGCAATTTAGAACTGGAGTTTTTGACAAAGTTAACTCTTAGATGCCCTCTCCCTTCTTACTCAAAATGATTGATCAGCTCCTCAGGGAGAGGAGGGATGCATGATGAATAGAATCCCACCCGGGCAAACACAGGGTTCTGGGTTGATTTGTGATCCCCATGTGCTTCTCAGAAATCTACAGGAAGCAGTGGATCAGCACCCTGTTAATGGGTATCAGTCCGATGGAGCAGGTGCCCACATGTGGTCTGACTTGCATCTCTTTGGCTGATGCTGTCCTTTTAATGCTATTGCCCCACAGCAAATAAAGATCAAGAGACTTGGTTGCCTTAATGCTCTGCTCCTGACAATGCTTCATACCCAATCCTCTTGCAGCTGTTGATATTGCAAGCAGAGGAGGGGGGTGAATTGTGAATCAACCTGCTGACAGGGGCTTGGAAAACTTCCGGTGTTTGCTCCTAGAAGAGAGGCCTTGATTTTGGCAAATCAAAGGGACACTCTCTCAGTTTTTTTAAAGGTGCAGCAAACAGAGATCTTTTCCTCCTTGTTTCTTCCCCTTGCAATAGTTTAAAGCAAACTCCACTTTTCACTATTCTGCTTCCTTGCCACTCAGACAAAAAACGTGATTTAAGTCATTTTTTTCTGTTCATATAATCCCTTTCACTTTCAGGTGTTTAGTACAGGTCGTACCTCCAAAATCCAGGACTCTCTGGTCCTGCTGCTGGACCACAGATGCTCCTGGAGCAGAGAGCCAGAGAGCCTAAGGGCAGGCAGGCCAGCCGGGCAGGACATCAGAGCCAGCAGCCCAGCTTGGGGTAGTGTTGGATCGGGGCTGGAGCCCTGTTGCTTCCCCTGGCTGTGCGAGGTTGGAACCACAGCCCTGCAGCTTTCCTCAACTACATGGGGCAAGGGGCCGGAGCCGCAGCCTGTGCTGCCCAGGGAGCCAGCAGTAGCTGGGCAAGAAGCACAGCCAGGTTGGGGGGGGGTGAGGCAGGGTTGCCTGTTGGGGCAGCCCTGCCAGCAGCAGACAGGCTTGGGGGCCAGTGGCAGTAGACCTCCTCTAGTCTGGCAAACTGTCCCGATGATGCTGGACCCGAGAGTTCCAACCTGTAGCAATGGCTGGTGTCCAAACACCACTGGTGATGCACAGTCTTAAGCCAGCTGTGTGCACTTTAAAAGAAAATATTTCCATGTTTCTGTAGGTCACATAAAAGCTTGTCGTTATCACGTATAAAATGTTGGGCCCTGTGTCAATGTCTGCTTCATACCTTCTTCGGGTCAGGGATTGTCTCTTGCTTGTGTCTGCAGCTTGCCTGCCACAGTGGGGTCTGATTCTTGACTGGTGCTGTAATACATATCTCTACCTCGCCTGTAGTGGTGCTGCTGCTCTGTTGATGTGATGGGAAGGTTAGCATGTAATTACTCCTCAGATCCAGATGGGGGTGTTTGGAGTCATTCGTGTGTACGCAAAGAGGGGGCTGTTGGCTGTTTGATGCCAAACAGATGGTTTTTGAGGTATTCTATTTTCAGTGAGGCCCGATCTTGGCCATGGTATTTAGCAGGGAAAGCAACTCCCGAAGCAGGAGCCCAGCTCGATAAGCATTTATGTAAACTGTAGAGACAGGCCTGGTGGTGGGTTTTTTGTTTTGTTTTGTTTTGTTTTGTTCTAACATTGCAGCTCAATCTTGCTTTTGACTGTCTGCATTGCTGGAAATCATTTGCTCCACAGAAAGCAGGATGCAGGGGAGGCTGAAGCTGGGGAATGGACACAGCTGCCTAATACCAAAATACAGTCACACTAGAATTCTGACATCTTACAGTGCCTTTGAGGACAGTGTCTCCACAGGCACGAGGACTGCCCCTATTTCAGGGCCCATCTCTGTTGGCTCTGTCTTGTTCTGGTTTTCATGCCCCCTGAAGGAGCTTGCTACCTGGTGAAACTGACAACTGATTGGCTGAGCGCATGTGCATCTTGGGAGGCATCTTAATTAGGGATGTTAAAGACTAGTTGTCTATCTGATAAGCACTTGCTTGTCAGTTTTTTGACTAGTTGATTCCCCCCTCCCCTCTTGCTGCCTCAGAGAGAGGCAGCCAAATGTTGGGGGGGAAGGGAACTTCAAAGTGGCTGCCACCTCTGCGCGTTTCAGAGGGGCAGTGGAGGCTGGAGTCAGTGGGGGACTCTGGACCCCCCCCCCCCACCCTGGGCTCCATGGCTTTGAAATGCACAAGAGCCCCTGCTGGGGACTCTTGTGCATTTCAAAGCAGGCATCTGCCTGCAGCCTAGTCAGCAGGGGTTCTCGTACATTTCAAAGGAGGAATGTGGAAGTGCCTATCCACTAGTCAATGGAAATTCCATCGACTAGTCAATTAACCGCATTTTAACATCCATAATCTTAACCCGCTGCTCTGCCTCAGGAGAGACCTCCCTCCTCTGCATGTGTCCTTGAGCCAGTCCTCTCCTGTCAGCAGTTGAGGTAGTGAGGCAGGCAACCTTTTCTCTTGCTTTGCCATGCCCATCTATCTGGTGCCTGCTGAAATCACCCTCAGTATAGGTGTGCTTATTTTTCAGGTTGTAAATCTGGTCAGCCTAGGGAGGAAGGATAGTTCAGTGGTGGCTGGTGCAACTGGGAATTTTGAAAACCCAGATTTGATTTCCTGCTCTGCTGCTCACTTCCTGCATGACCTTGGTTAAGTCACTTAGACTATCTGTACAGACAGGGAACTGAGGGTATGTCTATACTTGCACCCTCTTTTGAGAGAGGGATGCAAATGAAGACATTCAAAATTGCAAATGAAGCTGGGATTTAAATATCATAGAATACTAGGACCGGAAGGGACCTCGAGAGATCGAGTCCAGTCCCCTGCCCCCGTGGCAGAACCAAGTACTATCTAGACCATCCCTGATAGACATTTATCCAACCTCCTCTTAAATATCTCCAGAGATTGGGATTCTACAACCTCCCTGGGCAATTTATTCCAGTGTTTGACCCCCCTGACAGTTAGGAACTTTTTCCTGATGTCCAACCTAACCCTCCCTTGCTGCAGTTTAAGCCCATTGCTTCTTGTTCTATCCTCAGAGGCCAAGATGAACAGGTTTTCTCCTTCCTCCTTATGACACCCTTTTAGATATCTGAAAACGACTATCATGTCCCCTCTAGTCTTCTCTTTTCTAAACTAAACAAACCCAATTCTTTCAGCCTTCCGTCATAGCTCAGACCTTTAATCATTCTTGTTGCTCTTCTCTGGACCCTCTCCAATTTTTCCACATCTTTCTTGAAATGCGGTGCCCAGAACTGGATACAATATTCCAACTGAGGTGCAACCTAACCAGCGCAGAATAGAGCGGAAGAATGACTTCTTGTGTCTTGCTCACAACATACCTGTTAATGCATCCCAGAATCATGTTTGCTTTTTTTGCAACAGCATCACACTGCTGACTCATATTCAGCTTGTGGTCCACTATAATCCCTAAGCGCATTATATCCTGCGCTTCATTTGCACATTCGCGTTATTTCAAAATAACAGATGTGGTTAAGACGCGGTTATTTCGAGAGAAAACCCTTCTCTCAAAATAACCCTTATTCCTCTGTATGAGGAATAAGGGTTATTTTGAGAGAAGGGTTTTCTCTCGAAATAACCACATCTTAACAACTGTCTGTTATTTCGACATAGTGCTATTTTGAAATAGCACCATAATGCAAATATGCAAATGAACCATGGGATATTTAAATCCTGGCTTTATTTGCAATTTCGATTGTCTTCATTTGCATCCCTCTCTCGAAAGAGGATGCAAGTGTAGACATACCCTGAGACACACTGGGGATAATGGCTGTGCCCGGGACTGTGAGGATGAATAAACATTGTGAAATGCACAGGTACCATAGTAATGGGGCCAGCAAAGTACCATAGATGTCTCCCTATCCCCTGTATACCATAGAGTTCAGGACTTTCTCTACAATCAATTAAGCAACATTTTCCTCTTGTTGGAAAATGTCTCACTAAGACTTGTGCTAGGGATTCCATGATGGCTGCCCTCTACAGCAGGAATGGGGAACCTCAGGCCCAGAGGCTGGATGCATCCTCTGGCTTGCCTGGATCTGGCTCCTGAGGCTCCTAGCATTGGGGAGCTCGCACCTACTGAGGGACTGGAGCACAGAAAATCTACTAGCTTGGGCCCCACTAGGCTCTGTTGTGTGAGGGGAAAGTGGGGGGTGTCTTTCTCCTTCAGTCACGGGCCATGTCAGTGAGGGTTTGGGGTATGTTTTGTTTGTTTGTTTGTTTTGGCTTCTCACTTGTGTGTGACCCTGACTTGAGTTTTTCCGTGGATCATCAGCCCCCGACCCAAAAAAGATTCCCCACCCCTGCTCTATCGAGTCACATAGCCGTGCTTTGCTCCCAGACTCGGCCAAGATAAACACCTGTTGCTCGCTATAAACTGAAAGCCTGCACTGCTATTAAATAAACATCATAAAGCACAGTTTAAAAGCTGCCACTGCCACTTGGTTTCCTGCTAATTTGAGGCAAAATCAAGCTCTGCTGTCCTTTGCAATAACTGCAGGGCAGTTTAAGGAACTGAATTAATGACGTACTTGGGAGTCAGATATGAAATAAAAAATCAAAAAAAGAAGCTTAAATTGAGGCACCAAAATAAGTGGACTGGCTTTTGAAAGCATTCAGCACATTGGGTTGTGAGCCTGCTGGGTGAAGAATTCTGGCCTCTGCTCCTGTAAACTTTGCACATGATATTTTGTGCTGCTAGAAAGATGGGTTGCAAATCTAAGGGCAAAATTTTGCTTGCTTAATCTGGGGTAATTACTAGAGATAATGGAATTGCTTCAAATTTAGCAAGGTGTAAATGAGAGGAGAACGTGGATGTAAAAATAAAGACTCACGATAGCACAGGACAATTTCACGGGAAAGGAGTCGGGTCTTAAGGAGCAGATGGCATGACCGTGATTGTGAAATGCTCAGAGAAATCAGAGAAGCTACAAAAGCAGAATGTGTAGTGATAATAATAATGAGTGACTCCAACTAGCCTCAGATTGACTGGGTAACTGTCCCCTTAAAGAATGATGCAGAGAGAAATTTCTACACACCATAAATGACAGCCTCTTGGAGCAGCTAATCCTGGGAACCCTCAAGGGGAGAGGCAGTTCTTGATTTAGTCCTAAATGGATCACAGGATCTGGTTCAAGAGGTGACTATATCTGAGCTACTTTGTAGTAATGATCATAGTCTAGGTAAATCTAACATTCTTGTAGGGGAGGAAATACCAAACAATCCCACTGCTGTAATGTTTAACTTAAAAAAGGGGAACTACGCAAGAATGAGAACGCTGGTTTGACATTAAAAGAAGTGGCCACAAGGGTTACACACCTGCAAGCAACTGGGGACTGCTTAAAACATTGTAAGAGGCTCAGGCTAACTGTACATCCCAAATCACATAAGGCTATCAGAGGATCAGAAAAATGCCATCATGGCTAAATGGCAGGGTTTTGAAGGTTGTTAGAGGCTATAGGTATGTCTGACTGCCATTAAAAAGCTACAACTGGCCTTTGTAACTGAGTTGGGCTAAGGGGCTGTTTAACTGCAGTATAGATATTCAGGCTTGGGGTAGAGTCTGGGATCTGGAACCTTGCAAGGTGGGAGAGTCCCAGAGCTCTGGAAAGCCTGAGCCGGGAAGTCTAAACCACAGCTAAACAGCTCCACAAGCCTGAATTGTGTGAGCCTGTCAGCTGGCACAGGCTGGCTGCAGTACAGACATACCCAGAAAGGTGTCCTTTAAAATTTGAAGTCAAATCCTAGTGAGGATAATAGGAAGGAGCACAAACTCTGGCAGGGTAAGTGTGGAAGTACAATAAGACAGGGCAAGAAAGAATTTGAGAAGCAACTTGCTAAAGATGCAAAAACTAATACGATTTTTTTTTAACTACAGCAGAAGTAGGAAGCATCTCAAAAAGGCAGTTTGGGGGCAGGGTCACTAGACAGCCAAGAGTCTAAGGAAACTTAAAAAACAACAAATAGTCGAGCAGCACCTTAGAGACTAACAAAACATAGATGGTATCATGAGCTTTCATGAGCACAGCCCACTTCTTCAGATGAGTAGAGTTATTAAAGATCCAGTTCCTAAATAAATAGGAGATGGCGGGGGCAGAGAAAAAATAAAGGAAATAAATAGTCAGTTAGTTTCCATGCTACATGAAGCTGATAGAGAAGGTACTAATTGTTCTTAAAAACTGCCCAAACAATGGGTACTTATATCATTAGAATATGGAATGTAGCAGGTCATCCAGCCAATGTCACGCTACATTCCACCTACTAGGTTACATCTAGACTGCAAGCTTCTTTCGGAATAAGCTTTTCCGGAAGAAATCTTATTTTGAAAGAATAGTAATAGAAATGTAGCCGTGTTAGTCTGGTGTAGCTGAAGCAAAATGCAGGACTATGTAGCACTTTAAAGACTAACAAGATGGTTTATTAGATGATGAGCTTTCGTGGGCCAGACCCACTTCCTCAGATCAAACCGCTTTGATCTGAGGAAGTGGGTCTGGCCCACGAAAGCTCATCATCTAATAAACCATCTTGTTAGTCTTTAAAGTGCTACATTGTCCTGCATTTTGAAAGGATTTTCCTCTCTGGGCTTCCCCAACTGCGGGGAGCGGGAGGTGTGGGTGAAAGATAGATGGAACCCACATCCCCATCCATGCCCCAGAACACCATGCCACCCAGTATATCAACCGCAAGAGATATTTTTCTATGGTCCTGCAGGCCTTGGTCGGCCACCACAGACAGTTCAGTGACATTTTCGTTGGCAGGTTGGGGAGGGAGCACGACATCTGTGTCTTCCACAACTCCAACCTCTACCAGAAGCTGGGGGCTGGCACTTTCTTCCCTGAGTGCGTCAGGGTCGGGGATGTGGAGATGCCATTGTGCATCATGGGGAATGTGGCCCTCTTGCCGTGGCTTATCATAGAACCATAGAATTGGAAGAGACCTCAGAAGGTCATTAAGTCCAGCCCCCTGCTCTAGGCAGGACCAATCCCAACTAAATCAACCTGGCCAGGGCTTTGTCAAGCCGAGACTTAAATACCTCTAGGGATGGATACTCCACTACTTGCCTAGGTAGCCCATTCCAATGCTTCACTACCCTCCTAGTGAAATAGTTTTTCCTAATATCCAACCTGGATCTATATACATATAGGCTACGTCTACACTGGCCCCTCTTCCGGAAGGGGCATGTAAATTTCAGCAGTCATCGTAGGGAAATCCGCGGGGGATTTAAATATCCCCCGCGGCATTTAAATAAAAATGTCCGCCGCTTTTTTCCGGCTTTTAAAAAAGCCGGAAAAGAGCGTCTAGACTGGCCCCGATCCTCCGGAAAAAGTGCCCTTTTCCGGAGGCTCTTATTCTTACTTCAAAGAATAAGAGCCTCCGGAAAAGGGCACTTTTTCCGGAGGATCGGGGCCAGTCTAGACGCTCTTTTCCGGCTTTTTTAAAAGCCGGAAAAAAGCGGCGGACATTTTTATTTAAATGCCGCGGGGGATATTTAAATCCCCCGCGGATTTCCCTACGACGACTCGTGAAATTTACATGCCCCTTCCGGAAGAGGGGCCAGTGTAGACGTAGCCATACTGGCCACCTGGACCCAAGCAGGGACTGTTTCAATGCCCATCTGGGCAGGGCCCACATCCAGGTGGAGTGTGCTTTTGGGCGCTTGAAGGCATGGTTCAGGTGCCTCCTGACCTGCCTCTGTCGGGGAGCACAGCATCCCCCAAGCAGTCTCAGCCTGTTGTGTTCTCTACAACATCTTTCTGGGATGGGGGGCAGAGGCCGGCTGGGAGGGATGGGCCTTTGAGCAGCCACGCACAGCTGCCATCCACCAAGCCCATCAACTGAGGGTACACATCTAGGAGGCCCTGAGGGAGAGTTTCTCTGAAGGACCCCAGTAACACTCCCCAGGGCCTCCCATCTAGAGGCCTGTGCCTTGCCCCTCTGGCTTTCCCACAACAACCCCTCCCTTCCCTGTACAGTCAATAAAAACACGTTTTGTGTTCAAAAAAATTACTTTGTTTTTTTGTGATTAAAAGCTGGGGAGAAGGGGGGGGGCAGAGAACCTGGATATGGGGAGGGAGGATGTGGGGGCCTGAGAACCTTGGAAGGGGGAGGAGAGGCGTGCACCATCCTGGCCTGGGGCAGAGATCTTGGCCCCCCTGGAGGTATGGGGTGAGGAGGAGACCCGCCAGGATCTCCGCTCCAGATTGCGCAATGCCGACATATATGGCCGAAAGCCTCCCACACTGGGAGGGTATGTCTACACTACCACCCTAGTTCGAAGGAGGGTGGTTAATGTAGGCAACCATAGTTGCAAATGAAGCCCGGGATTTGAATTTCCCGGGCTTCACTTGCATGTTGCCGGGCGCCGCCATTTTTAAATGTCCGCTAGTTCGGACTCCGTGCCCGCGGCTACACGCGGCACGGACTAGGTAGTTCGGATTAGGCTTCCTATTCCGAACTACCTGTACTCCTTCCACGAGGAGTACAGGTAGTTCGGAATAGGAAGCCTAATCCGAACTACCTAGTCCGTGCCGCGTGTAGCCGCGGGCACGGAGTCCGAACTAGCGGACATTTAAAAATGGCGGCGCCCGGCATCATGCAAGTGAAGCCCGGGAAATTCAAATCCCAGGCTTCATTTGCAACTCTGGTTGCCTACATTAACCACCCTCCTTCGAACTAGGGTGGTAGTGTAGACATACCCGGAGTGACCAGACAGCCAACCCAGGATAAGGGACCCTTTGAAGGTAGGGAGGTGGGGTTGGTTCTGCAGTGAATTAGGGGATATGGCATTTGCCTGGGGAGTAGGTTTAAAACAAACAAAAGGAAGTTTTTCTTCACACAGTGCACAGTCAACCTGTGGAACTCCTTGCCAGAAGATATTGTAAGGACCAGGACTTTAACAGGGTTCAAAAAAAACCTAGATACATTCCTGGAGGTTAGGTCCATCAAAGGCTGTTAGTGAGGATGGGTAGGAATGGTGTCCTTAGCGTCCTTTTGTCACAGTCTGGAAATGAATGACCAGAGAGGGATCACTTGATGATTCCCTGTTCTGTTTGCTCCCTCTGGAGCATCTGGCATTGGCCACTGTTGTAAGACAGGATGCTGGGCTAGATGGATCTTTGGTCTGACCCAGTATGGCCTTTCTTCTGCTCTTGTATGAGAGAAATGGTGTGGAAAAAAGTGAATAGAGAAGTGTTGTTTATCTTTACTACAATACAAAAAACGGGTCATCCAATTAAATCAGTAGGCAGCAGGTTTAATACAAATAAGAGTAATTTCTTTTTCAATCAATGCACAATTAACCTGAGGACCTCATTGCCAGGGAATGTTGTCATGCCCAAGAGTATAAATTGTTTTAAAAAAAGAACTGGATAAGGATATGGAGGAAAGGCCCATCAATAGTTATTGGCCAAGATGGTCAGGGAGGGGACCAATGTTCTCTCTAATCTTTTCCATCCATGTGTGGATTTTTCCCATCCATGTGCAGAATAAATTTGTATGTGCACTAATGTATGTGTGAATGTGCACCACTAGCAGAACCAAAAAAACTAACTCTGGCCATTTTGCTAATCAGCTGGGTGCCATTTAAATCTCTCTTGAGTGGCTGCACAAGCGCAGCACTTACAGGGAACACTGCATCTAGCCTTGTATCCTGTCTCTGACGGTGGCCAGGACCAGAGCTTCAGAAGCAGTGAACAGAACATGGCTCTTGGGAAGATCCAGGCCTGTCTTCCACCCCCAACTTCAGCTGTCAGAAGTGTAGAGTTAGCGTGAGCATGGGATTCCATCTAGTGTTCCCTGTAATCTGTGCACTTGTGCGGCCACTCAGGAGAGATTCAAAGGCCACCCACAGCCGGCAGCATGTGTTTCTATGGTGGTGCACATCTGCACATGCTTTGGGTTCCAGCCAGGGTTCCAGTGATGCTCAGCACGCCCTGTTGGAGCCAGATCTTCCAAAGAACTCTGCTCCCCCTCTCCCTCCATTTGGGAACCTAGATTAAGTGGCTAAAGGGAAAGGCAGAGTGATAAGTGCTTTGAAAGCATGATTGCAGGACCAGATTTTCAAGAGCTCTTTGTAACAGTTAGTGAATTAAACTTCAACCCTTTGAGCTAGGTCAGTGTCACCAGCTCCATTTTACGGAGGGAAAAATTGAGGCACAGAGAGGGAAAGGGACTTGATCAAGTCAAAACCAGAAGCCCTGACCTCCAGTCCTGCACTTTAGCCCTATGCTCATCCTTTCCTTGCACCACAGGAACTGTCTGCCTAGGGTCAGAGGGCAGGATTCTGGGCTAGATGCAGCATTAGTTCAACCCAGCATGGCTGTTCTTACATAAAGATCCCAGCACAAGTCTTCTCTGTATTGTCTCTTCTCAAACACCCTCCTCACCTGCACTGGCTGATGATTCTACTGCTCTTGGTTGCTTTTGCTAACTAACAGTAACTTTCTTTTCTCCTGTTTTAATGGATGGACTTTCAGAACTAACCTGGGTGTCTAAAGCTCTTCCTCCTTCTACCCTGCTGCTATTTCAAATGCGCACACAGGGGATGGGAAAATAACTCTCCCTGCCAGTATATGTCTGGGACAAGTGCCATCCACCTGCCAAGATATAGATCACTGCAAGTTCCCAAACACCTCCAGCATGCTGTAAATCTAGCCCCTTCGTCCGATCTCACATACCATGTTTGTAGAGACTGTGCGTGTATGACATGGGCCAGATTCTGCTGTCACTTTTACTGGTGTAAATCTAGCGCAGTCCCAGTGGCTCCAGTGGATTTGCAGTGGAGTATCCGAGATCATAATGTGGTCTTTGCTTTTCCATGTGTGGGCTGAGCCCAGAGGTAGGAGAAACAAATCTGAGTCAGAGTAAGGCATGCTATTGTGAACCCCGAGTGAATGGGGTCCAAAATTGTGCTGTATAAGGTGGAGCAGATTAGAGAGCTGTCTGCTTTGGACACAATACCTGGGCTTTTGCTGTGAGCTCCCCCTTATGCAGCAGAGGGGCCGTTTCAGGTGGACATACTCAAGGAGTACCTGATGGCCATGCACATACTTGGACCAGATCTATACTACACCTGGAAGGTCTGCTTAAGGTATGCAATTTCAGCTATGTAAGTAACTTAGCTGGAGTCAAAGTACCTTAAGTCAACCAGTGGGAGGTTGATGGGAGAAATACTCCCGTTGACTTTCTTTACTTCTCGTGACAGCGAGGAGTACTGTCGCTGACGGGGGTGCCCTCAGCACTTGATTTAGTGGGTCTTTACTAGACTCAATAAATTGAACCCTGGAAGATCAATTGCCAGAGCATCTGGTAAGTGGAGACGCAACCTTAAGCCTTGTCTTGACAATTTGTGTTGACACTCATGGATTCTGGGTTCTGCTTCCAGCATACACTGAGCTACAGCTGCCTGAATCTTCACCACATGCTATGCCCTCCTCTGCTGGCCAGCTGTTCCCCAAATAAACACAAGCTTCAGGGGGTAGCTGAGTTAGTCTATAAAGTGCTACCAGACCATTTGTTGTTTAAATTTATCCAAATAAACACAGTTGGGGCAGCCCATGGCTTCCTGGGGGTGTTGGCTCTCTGCCCCCTGGTGCGCACTGCTCCAGACACTGTGTGATCCAGTCTCCAAGTTAAAGCCATAGCTCCATGTTAAAGCCCTAGAATCCCAGCCATCCCTGGATTCTGTCCTTGTCTAGGATTCATATTCTGCTTACTGAGCATGCTGGCTGGGCCCAGCAGCCAATTTCTGTTGGAAGCCCATGTACCCTTCTAAAGCATGTGTTCTGCTTTCTCCATCTTGGGGAGCAGCCATGTGTCCTAGTGATTAGAGTGGGGGAGCCATGGAAGTTGGGAGATCCAGGTTCTGTTTTTGACCCAACTACTAACAGTCTGTGAGACCATGGGGGGGGATGTTTTGTGCCTCCATTTTCCCCTCTGAGAAATGAGAGTAATGAGACTGACTCACCATTTGTGAAATGCTTTGAGATTTTCTAAGGAAAAATGCTCCCTAGGTGAAATTCCATTTTGGGGGCAGCTGGCTCCTTCCCAGCCACCTGTTTGTCCTTCGTAGTCACCAGCCCGAACTTTGGAGTCTGAGTCATAGTGACAGCTATGGCTGGAAAACCACAGTCCATCTGTGCGGGAATGGGATGTGCCATTTGCACCAGAACAGCTTCTACCCTACCTCGCTGGCAGTCTCTTGAATAATTACTGTAGTAGTTCAGGGCAGCGATACAGTAAATTCAGGGTTTAGTGGTGTGGCTCCTGTTCCATCAGTGATGATAAACGTTTGGCTGCATGTGTTTTCGTGTGCTCCCTCAGTATATCGTGCCCGCTCTGCACAGGTAGCTAGCATAAAAGATTTCATGAGAGCCCCCAAAGACCATAGACTCAGATCAGATACAAAGGCACCCGAGTCAGGTTTATTGTTGAATGAAGTATGTTACTAGTTGTCAGTAGCTAAATGGCCTTTGAGTCCCTATGTATTTGTACCCGGGACAATGGAGGCAGCTCAGTTGATAGTATGGATTTCACTATCGCCCCCCAGGCCAGCAAAAGAATTAAGTAGAGGTACCCCAATGTTTATAGACAGAAATGAACGATCTATGATGCACACTGTGGCTACACAGGTAGGAATAAGAGATCCTCCGGAATAGGGCTTTATTCCGGAGGATCGCGCCAGTCTGGATGCTCTTTTCCGGCTTTTCCCCAAGCCGGAAAAAAAGCAGCGGCCATGTTTATTTAAGTCCCGCGGGGGATATTTAAATCCCCCGCGCATTTCCCTATTCCAAAGTTAGAAATTAGCATGCCTCTTCCGAAGAAGGGGCCAGTGTAGACATAGCCAGCCTGTATGTATTAACTTACACGTTAATGGCATGTTTGGTACCATCCCTTGTACTTTCCTCCAAAGCATTCACTACCCACTGTTAATGCTTTTACTTTTGTTGTTTCAAACTAGTTTGTCCTGTACTCAGCTGGGTGTCCCTGTACCATCCGGGTGGAACATATTTACATACTTCATGTGCTTTTAGCAGTGCTAGCAGTTCTAGTGCCGAGAAACACTGACTTGCAGACAAACGTTTGCTTTTGACAGGGCCTGTCTCTTTCTCATATTATAACTCTTGCTTACTTTGGTTTAAGCACCTTTGGTTTTGGGCTCTTTCTCCTACAATTACAGCAAGCAAAGTTTTAGGCCCTGGGCTTATGATAGGTTTGATTATTGGCAAGTTAATAATTGCTCATGTCCCTCCTGTGCTGAGGCCAAAGCAGGTGGTTTGATTTCAGATGGTGCAGGCTGCTTGCTAATTAGCTCCAAGAGGGCTCTGTGATTGGGGATCTCTAGGGAAAAGTTGTGCAAGAGGAGAAGTAACTACATGTGCCTGATTGATCCTGCTAACAACCTTTTATCCCCTCTCAAGGCTGGGGTTCTGGAACCTGCACACACCTGAGGCTTTCCACCACATGCTGTTGTCTCTGTCTTCCAGGGGGAACATATTAGTCCTGTTTTGAGGTTCTTGCAAGAATGCTGAGGCAGTTAGTCTAGCCCCGGGATGAACTTGCTCTGTATCCAGACTGGTGAGCCCTCTGCGTGCAGCGTAACCCAGCCCGGCTGGTTACAGCTTGCCGCCATTCCTCTGAAGCACACCGTTATTTAGCAGGGGTGTCCCTTACCTTTCTGTGACCAGCAGGCTGCTCCGCTGTCCCTCTGCTTTGCTCCTGAGCATGCTGTCTGTCCTTTCTCTGCCCCATCCGGGCCTGCAGGGTCCTGGTGGTTTGAGAGCGATTTCTTCCAATCACTGGCTGATATCCAAGCTCTCCCGGCCCCCTTCTGATGTGTACTAAGCCCTCCCACTCTGTCTCTTGCATCTGGAGCCCCGTTTGTATTTTCAGATGTTGACTGGCTCAGCAGTATCCTGTTTGGAGGGCATTGGAGTCTTTGTGCCCTCTCGTTTCCAGAGTTTAGAGCTATATGATAAACCGTCCTAGCCTCTAGAGTGCAGCTTCTATTAATACACCTGCTTGGACCCAGGCCTTGCGATCAGCTGAGAGAGCAGAACACAGGCTGCCTGCTCCCTGCAAGTAGGCGTGGAGCGATGGTTTCACTGAGAGGCTTTCTCCCCTTCTGTTGGTGGATGTTCCTGGGTGGGGGGTTCACAGGGTGAGTGGGGAGGTTAGGGTAGAAAGGATGAGTTACAAACACACTTGGATCGTGTGCACCTCAGTGCCATTGTGAGACAATATGTTTGTATTGTTCTTCTTGAGGTTAAACCCCTTCAGTCCGTGCCTCCGACCCCTGAAGCACAGATTTCTGTGTGTTGAGACAAGTTGTTCACATGTTGCATCTGACACAGGCCCTGGCCCATTTCTTTCCCAGCTTCTCCTGGAGGCAGTTTTCAGGAATCAACAAGTTCAGGAATTTGTCACCTTCTCCATCTCTTAAATGCAAAGTGAAAATAATCCCAAGAGTCTCTCACCAGGGAGAGCAGCAGGCAATATCACACTCTGAATTCTGCAGATACCCAGAACTCTGCGGACAGCTGGGGGAGCCTTAACTGGACCCCTCCCCATGCAGCTGTGAACTTTGAACTATTTAATAATAATTAATGATACAATGGGCAATGAGCAGAAGCAGCAGCAGGAGGAGAGAGACTGTGGCTAGTTTTTTATCCTGTAATGTTTGCAAGTGCATTTAAGGCCTGATTTTTTTTTTTTTTTTGGAGGCACGGAGCACCTGAAAGTCTGGTTGGAGTCAGTGGGAGCTGAGGGCAGATTCAAAGCCAGGTTCTAAAACCTTTCCGCCTAATAAATTGGCTTCTTCTTAGTTGTGTGCAACCAGAGCAGTGATAGGCAAGCAAGACGAGTGAGTGGGCTGCATGGGTGGCCCTTTTCATCTCAGTGGGTCACATGACTATTGGTGGGCAACCTGCAGCCCTCAGCCCACGGGGGTTCCACTTCCCCCCCATTCCCCTTCCGCATGCCATGCCCCTTTTGTGCACTGGGGCACCGGAGCCCTGCACTTCCTGAGTGCCATGAATCTACTGGTTAGTGCTACGTCCTTGATTTTTTTCCCCTCTTCCCTCCAGCTGATTCACAGGGCTCCGAAAGTGCTGGGAGGAGGGGATGAGTAGGACGCGTGGAGCTCCAATGCCCCATTGCGTGAGAGGCATGTGGGGAAGGGGCAGATGGGGTGCGTGGGCTGCAGATGGAATCCCAGTGGGTTGCATGAGGTGCATGGGCCATAGGTTGCCCACCACTGAACTAGCGGCTCCAACTGAGATCAGGGCCTCATTGTGCTAAACCATGTACAGCCCGAGGCCAGGTTTGCACTTCTGTCAGCGTAACTGTGTCACTCAAGAGGATGAGTCCACACCCTGAGCAGTGCAGTTACACTGGCCTCTAGCCCCTGGTGTCGACAGCATTGTGTCAACAGGAGGGTTTCTCCCGTTGCCATAGCTACCGCCTCACGGTTAACGGTGGCAGGAGAAGCACTCTCATTGGCGCAGCAGTGTCTCCACTGGAGTTAGGTTTGCCAACTTTCTAATTGCACAAAACTGAGCACCCTTGCCCCAATCTATGCCCTGTGCTTTCCCAAGGTGCACCTCCCACTCACTTCATTTCCCCTGCCCTGCATTGCTTGCCCTCCTCCACCCTCCTTGCTTTCCCTGGGCTGGTGCAGGCGGTTGGGTGTGGGAGGGTGTGCGGCTCTGGGGTGGAGCAAGGGATGAGAGGCTCCAGGAGAGAGTGAGTATGGAAGAGGGCTCAGGTTTGGGTGTGGGAGGGGTTTTAGGGTGTGGGCTTGGCTGGGCAACACTCACTTCAGGCAGCTCCTAGAAGCACCTGGCATGTACAGCTCCTAAGCTTAGAGGACCGAGGACTCTATGCTCTGCCTACCCCTGCAGCTCCAGTTGGCTACTATTCCTGCCAATGGGAGCTGCAGAGCCAGCGTTGGGGATGGGCGTAGCACACAGAGTTTGAGAGGGGGCAGCGCCTATGAGCCAGATGTGCCAGTTGTTTCCTGGAGCCAGGGAACCTGCCTTTGATCCGTGGTGTCGCTGACCAGACTTTTAGTGGCCCAATCAGCACTGCTGAGCAGAGCTGCCAGTGTCCCTTTTCAAAAACTAGATACCTGGCAATCCTAACCAAAGTGCTACAACAGCACAGCTGTGCCAGTGTAGATCAGCCTGGAATAAAGACCCCTCCTCTTCCCAGGTAGTCTATAGACCAGGCACATGGAGGGAGGGAAGACAGAGGTTTGCAGATCGGAAGTGACTTGCCCAGGATTATGGAGTAGGCTGGTGTCAGAGCAAGGAATAGATCCCAAGTCTCCTGAGGCCAGTTCTTGATTGCTGATGTCAAAGCATCCAGGGGAGAGTGAACAGGCCTGACCTCTGGACTTCCTGCTCTGCTCGCTGCTGGCGAGGCCTTTTTTGGTTCAAGGCTATTGGGAATCCTTTCTTCAGCTACCAAATACGGAAGCTCCTGCAGTAACCCCTTGCTGTGTTCCAAGGAGACCTGCCGAGATTTTCCCTGTGCTCTCTCCACCATGCGCACTGCCTTTGTCATGGGTAGGAACACACCTAGTTCCAAGGGTCAGGCTTCTTTTCGTTGACTTTACTTGGAGTTGCACCTCTGAAATCTCAGGAATAAACTTCATTCTGCTGTAATTTTGTATCCTCTCCCCTCCACCTTGGGGACCCCCAAGCACACCCGGAGGAAGAGATAGATCTTTGTTATCTAAAACAGGGCCAGGGAATCTTTTTTGGGTGGGGGGGGGGGCACTGGCCCATGGAGAAATCAGTCAGGGGCCGCACACAAAACCCTCCTATTGATATGGCACCTGACTGAGGAGAAAGACACTCCCCACATTTCCCTCACACAACAAAACCTATGGGGGCCCATCCAGGTGGGCTGGAGTGCCAGCGCAGGCTCCCCAATACAGGGGAGACCCTGAGCCTTTTGGGGACCGGATCCAGACAGGTTGGGGGCCGCATCTGGCCCCTGGGCCTGAGGTTCCCCACCGTTGATCTAAAACATGTAACTACAGGTTAAACCTCTCTAGCCCGCCACTCTGGTCCAGCATGTTAGTGAGCCGGATACCCACTTCTCATGGGTGTGGCCAAATTTCCCACAGTCCCATAAAGTTTGTTTTCAGCCACCAGTCCTTGCTCTCAGTGCCCAATTACAAGGGGCAGGCAGGGTGCCTGGGCCTGGGGCAGGCAAGGAGCCGCTCCAGCTCCCATTAGTTAACCCTAACTGGCAAGCCTGATTCACGAAGGGTGAGGCTCACTGGTTAACCAGCTAGACCTCCCATCCCTAATCACTGCCCAAGTGTCATGTCCCACACCCTTAAGAGTAAGAGGCAAATACTTCCTCTTTGGGGAGAAATCCCTGCTCAGGCTTAGCTTTATGAAAATGCTTTTCTGCTTAATCCAGGAGTCAACATCGTGTGTGTTAGCAGCACCAGAACCCTAGTGGAAATGTTTTGTCTGCTGGCTTGGGCGTTTTTAAGCGCCATCTCGTCTAACCCTGCTCAGAGGAGGTCTAAGCAGCCCAGTGATAAAATGCCAGGGACAGCCCACCTCTGCCCCAGTGTTCCCACTGTTGGCACTGGTGGAGTTGTCAAGGTGTTAGCAGTGGTATTTCTGTATGATTTCCTTGCCAAAAGCGAGGCTCTAATCCGGAATGGGGTGGGGGGAGGTAAGAGGTGGCTAGTGGGCCGGATCCAGCCTGCCAAGCCACCAGATCTGACCCACGGCCATTTCCCTGCACCCTTAGGCAGAGAGCAGTTCATGCTTTAAACAGCTGGCTGTTCTGGAGGCTTCGCACACTGCAAAATCTCTCTGCTCTCATATTGGCTAGTTTCCTGCCAATAGGAGCCAAGAAATTTTGCTGGGGGCAGGGGAGCGTGTGAAGCCACCCTCTCTCCCCCTTCCCCAATGCCCGAGGCAGAGCCACGGGGTGCAGTCAGCCCACGAGCCTGGGACTGCAGCAGACAGCCTGCCTCAGGCTCCTGCAGGGCTGCTGGCTGGGAGCCACCTAGGTAAGTGCCTCCCAGCCAGAGCCCATCTCTGGCACCCCATCCCCTCTCTCCCCTCCAACTACCTACCCCAGGCCACCACCCAAGTTCTCTGTACCCCATTCCCTCCTCCCAGACCCTGTACCCCCTCCTAACCCCCCTCCTACAGACCAGAATCCTCTCCTGCATCCATACCCCCTCCTGGACCCTGAACCCCAAGCCGCTGCCCCAGATCACAACCCCTGCCTTCATCCAAACGCCCTCGCAGACCCCACACCACGTCCTGCACCCCAGTCCCCTACCTCAAGCTCTTGCTGCACCCAACCTCCATCCCAGACCCCACACCCTCTCCACAGAGAAGTGTGGCCCTTGACCACTTGCCAAAATCTTTGAGTGGCCCTCCATTAAAAATTATTGCCCACCCCTGCCCTAACTTGTCAGTACAAAGCTTCTTAGGCTTTGATTTGCTGGGGATGGGGGGTGTTAAGGACAGGTGAGGTGAGAATAGGGGTCCATCCAGTACTGGGTTATGTCTCTGATAGTGGCCAGTGCTAGCTGCTTCACATGGTATAATGTGTCTATCCCAGGGTCTCTCTCACTTCATTGCACTGCAGCCTCCGTCTGACAATAGAGATTATTACATCACCCCTGGAAAGGGGACCAAATCTGAGCCCGGAAGCCAGGGGTGGGAGGTGTCTTCAGCCCTGATCAGTGAGGCTTGGACTACCCCAGGCTCCAGCAAGCTAATGCCAGCCCTGGCAACCCCATTAAAACAGGGTTGTAACCCACTTTGGGGATTCTGAACCACAGGTTGAGGACTGCTGGTCTATGCCACATCCACCATTTCCTGTAATGCCATTTCCTTTTAGCGAGGCTGGAGATATTTGTGAACACAATGAGCAGCTTTTGCCTTTGAGTGGGAGGATTTATAGTAGCCAGTGTAATTTCAGAGGCAACTTTTATAAATGCCTAGTTATGTATTTTAAAACTCTTGGCCCTCTTGTCTCAATTATATCCTGCAGCAGAGAGTTTCACAGGTGAATTATGCATGCCATTCTTTTAAGTAGCAGAAGAAGTCCATCAGTCTCTTGGGTTGATTCAAACAAAACCATTACAGAGTACTGCAGGGGAGAGATGGCTGTTTAGTTCATATCATGCTCGTTGTTATACAGATAGAGCCTCTTTCCTGACTGTGCCCTCTGCACGTGGTGATAATACTGACAAATAGATGTCACAGGAACACAAACTCTTGCTGATGTGAGATTAGCACCTGATCCGCTCCTGGATGCTTCCGGACACAGAGGCTTGTGCCAGGCGGGGTACATTGTAGCCTGCAGTAGCTCATTTATCAGGGGTGGTGTGAAGTCTTGATGTGACTGACAAATCCCAGCATTCTGTGTTTATCTCCCAGAGCAATGGCAGTGCCTTAAAAAGCCCCTGGTAGGAGCTGCTTGTGAGGAGCTGGGTGCAGTTTTATATTTAGCTGGGTAGGGTAGCAGTTCACCTCCCTGTGCTATCGGATTACGCCTCGGAATCAGCCTGCAGAGCAGACCTCGGCCGGCCGAGCTGGGTCCCGTTGGAGGGGCGGCCTCTGGAATCCTCCCAGAGCAAGGGGAGATCTTGCTGAGCCTTGGAGAAGTATCTCCCTTAGGAATCCACTGACTGGGACAGCCAGGGCAGAGCTGCAGGGTTGAGTCCCTGGCCCCTGGCTCCGCACGCTCCCAGCGTTTGCTTGGAAGACTTGTGGAAAGGCATGGACATGAATGCGGTGCCCCTGGAGGGGGGCCAACCCCACCAGATGGGTCTCAACGGCATCGGGCTGAAGCGTCACCCCAAGGCCAAGAAATCTAAAAAGGCTGTTCTTTTCTTTGAGGTGGAGATCCTGGACGCCAAGACCAGGGACAAGCTGTGCTTCCTGGATAAGGTAGGCTTGTGCCCGGGGGGCTGGGAGTGGGGGTGGCTGCTGCAGTTGCTGTAAAGATGCCTCTTGAATCATTTGTCCATGGGGACTGGGGGGCGAGGGCCCTTCCAGAGTGAAGCATGCTCTCCTCTCCCTTAAAGCTCCCAGGTTCAGAGACCTCCTCTATCCCCCAGCGGCAGCCCCAAGGTGTGGTCGGAAGTGAGGAGTGCCCAGGCCTGGCACCGTACAGCCAGGGGATTTGGCCACCTTGTCCCAGCAGCTGGAAGATCCTCTGGTGCACAAAAGCCTTTGTCTTTGTCCCCATTCTGTGCCTTCAGAGGTGCGTGTGGCCTCTATTTGGGGCCTGGGTTGGGCCCGCCACCTTGCTGCCCAGGGACTGGGGTCTTGGTGTGTTCAGAGCGAGTCAGCAGGAATAGGGACAGACTTTCCAACAGCCATTGCTGTGCTGGAGCTGAGGCCTCGGGGGATGCCGCCTGAGAGCCCTTTGCAGGCTGGCAGTCGTTAGTGCGCTGTGACTGACTTGGCTGGGTCTGGGCCCAGTGCCTAGCAGACAGCCAAAGGGCTGCCAGTGGGAGTGGCCCTTAGTGGCAGAGAGGGGTCGGGGCTGTTGGCGTGGGAACAAGCTCCACCCCACATGCTACCCTGGCACTGCCCAGGATGTGGGTACGCCCAGGTCTTCAGGGCTGTAAATCCAGCATCTTTCCCAGCCCTAATGTAGCACCAGATATTCCCATCGGTGCAGGCTCAGAGGGAGGGGCCCCAGTTGTGTGTGTCTGGCACCTTGCTCACTGCTGTGGCTGAACACTCATTCTGAAAAAGAGTGAATATGTTCCTGGCCTGCCTGACGTTGCATGCATTTCAGGCCTTGTAAAACCCTGGAGTTCATGGGTCTTGTTCTCTCAGCACCCCCCTCCCACACAGCCAGCTCAGCGCAAATTAACCCGCGGGTATATAAACAGGCCAGGCCTTTGGTTGGGACATCTGTCAGGAGGGCAAATGGAGCCTCTTCCTCCAGTTCAGCTACCAGAAAGAGGTGACTGGCCACGCGCTCCGTACAGAGGGCTGGGTCCGTGAGAAACTCTTCTATCCAAGAACGGCCATGTCCCGTGGCATCCCTAGGAAGGAGACCTGAAGGTGGAATCTGTGGCACTGGTGCTGCTGTTGCCTTCCCAGCCTATCTCCTACCTCATCACCAGATGCAGGTGTCACAAACCAAACACACCAGTTCTGTCCAAACAACCTTGCTGCTCTTTCTGGATATCCTTCCCAGCAGCTGGTGCCCAGCATCAGGAAACAGCTCAGCCCACTCCTGTTCCTCCCATACTCCTCTGCCTCTTCTGAGCTGTCCCTCTTCCCTCTGGAGACCAGTCTCTGTCTTGTCAGATCCTCTCTTTCCCCGCCAACCTAGCTGTCTCCCAGTTCAAGCCCCACTTCTCAGCCAGCACCCATCAGTCGCTGGCAATTGCCTGTACCAACGTGAATCCCAAAGCAGGGAGCAGCCTTGTTCGTGTCCCCAAGTCTTAGCTGAATTGACTGACTGCCAGAGCATCAGCTAAGACATGGAGTTCCCTATGGGACTGCCCTGTGACACCTGGCCAGTCGCGCTGACAGCTACTGCTGAGAGACAGATTTTCCCCTGCCTCTGGGTGGGAAGGGCCTCGTTCAGAGCCAGAGCCTCTCCTGGGCATGCTGACTGAATCTGTCACCTTGATGGAGTGTCTCTGGGTTGCTGGCTGCCATGTGGGGATCACCAAACACAGCGAGCGCCTTGAGCCTGGGACTGGGTTAGCATTGCTGCTTCGAAACAAGCTTCCGCTCGTGGTTTGCAGCATCCTCAGTGAGCACCCAAAGGAGAGACGTTCACGAACTCGAGCGCTCTCGTGCCAAAGGGGGGAGGGCCTATTACAGTAACGCCTTGCTCTTATCTAGCTCTTGTTTCCATCTGTAAGTCTCCAAGTGCTTTTCAAAGGAAGGTCAGGAGCATTGTCCCCATTTTACACCTAGGGAAACTGAGGCATAGAGCAGGGACGTGACTCACTCAAGTTCACGCAGTATCAGGGCTCTCTAAGCTGAGCGCTTGGACAGCCACCCAGGAGAGATTCAGATGCCGCCCAGCTGACTGGCCACCAGCAGCATGTGTTTCTACTGGTGGTGTACATCTGCACATGCCACAGTGTGCATAACAAAATTCATTCCATACATGGCTGGAAGAAATTAGAGGGAACATTGCCCCATGTGTTAATGGCAGAGCCAGGAGTAGAATTCAGAGCTGAGCGCTAGCCTTGTGCTCTATCCACTAGGCATCACTGCCACCCCTGATGTCAGGCACCTTGGCTAACTATTTGGGGAGGGCTACTGAGGGAATATTCCCCATAAAGTCGGCAGGCTTCGAAATGCAGCAGGACCCCCATGCAACTCTCTCCAGGCCCGGTCCTGGGGGCAAACTCCCATGGGCACTAGCAGTTGAACTTTGTGCCTCAGCGAGTATCTGCCCCTCTCTGAATAAACCTGGTGGCAGTTGTAAATCCATTGACTGGCAAGAAGGAAATGGGACAACTAAATATAGAAATGTGATGAAAATATTCCTTGCAGGTGCCCTGCGGCAGCAGAACTCCCTCGCATGCTGTGTGTCCAGGGGGCAGAGAGGCCTCCCTCTCCTCCCCCTGCTGAGCGCTGGGCTGCGGCGGGTGGCCGCTGGGATTTCTCACCACTGAAGCCAGGAAGCACTGAGTTTCAGGCCTCACTCTGTCATGCCCGGGCAACACAGCCAGGATCAGCTGTCCCTGATCTCCCGTATCACTAAGGCCACCAGAGGCACTGGGCCTGGGATTTCATGGGCCCCCTGCGGTGCAGCCTTACAAGGCCGAAGGAGACGGGCAGGGCCTCACTGCGCTGCTGTGTAATGAAAGGGTCTGTCTGTATTGTGGGTTACAAGATTTTGATCTCATCCACCCTGGAGACTCTGGCCTACTGGGCAGGTCTGTGGGAGTGTGGCGACCCAAGTACCAAGGAAGTGAAATCTGCCTTAACTTGATTCCTAGACTATTTAAAGCTCCTGGGCTTTGTGGACACCTCTTCGACTGAGTCCTAGGGGAGAAAAGAAACCTCTTCATCAAAGCTCAGCAGCCGTGGCTCTTGAGATGCCTGGATAGTAAGGCCAACAGGGACGTTAGATCATCTCGTGTGGCCCCCTGTGTAACACAGGCCAGGGGGTGTCATCCAGTTCCCTTCAGACTGAGCTCAGTACATTTCTGGAAGATGCTTTAGTCAGACACAAAGTCCTTCAGTTCTGACCTGAAGCCATCAAGAGGTGGGACATCCGCCATGGCCCTTGGGAGTTTGTCCAGTGGCTCACCCTGCTCAGATCCCCAAATGGAGATGATGAACCCACAGCTCATGGGCCAGATCTGGCCCCCAGCTTGCCTTGATCCAGCCTGCGAGGTTCAGGGCCGGGGCCATTCCGAGGGAGGCATGGGGCCTGGGGCAATCCTCCCTTCCCTCCCCCACTGTGCCTTAGGCCCAGGGCAAACCCTCCCTGAGCAATGTGGTCTGGGGGTAGGGTTACCAGGTGTCCGGTTTTGAACTGGACAGTCCAGTATTTAGCTTTCTGTTTGGGAAACCAGTTGAGAAAATAGAACTGTCCGGTATGTTCTAACTAAGATGGCATGTCGATTGTGATGTCATGGCAAGTGTGTTCGGTATTTTTGTTGAAACTATCTGGCAACCCTACCTGGGGGATTACTGGGGCCTGGCGTGAGGCAGCAGCAGGGGTGGCCCCATCTCCCCTTGCACTCACTGCGCAGGTGCCAGGAGCCTGTTCCACTGCACCCTGCTTCTCCACGGTTGCTTTGCTTCTCATTTGTGTGTGGCCCCACACTGAGTCTTCTGTGGGTCTGTGGCCCCCAACCCCAACAAGCTTCTCCACCCCCATTTTAAAATAAAATGGCACCTCCTTTCTCACTTAAGTGTGTCTGGCTTCAGCTTCCAGCTGCAGGCTCATGTCCTGTCTTACTCCACTTGCTGGTCAGTTAGCTGGGGCCTCCCGCAGAAGCAGCCTCGCCTCACATTGAAATACACGTCCTGCCCTTTTAAAAACAGTACTTAAGACAAACAAATAAAACTGCCCCTTTCAGACCATTTCTGTCCATCTCAGAGAAGCCAAAAGGGGCACAACCCGAGTGCTTTCCCTTTCGCCCGTAGGATACTGTTACCTTCCGAACTACCAGGCGGTGGCGTAAGGTGCGGGAGGGTCTCACATGGATTATTGTTTCCACCTGGCATGTCAGTGCCCTGGACATGACCAGGACTGTACAGCTCTGGGGGGGGGGGATTGACAGCCGCTCTTGCCCTCTTTTGCAAAGTGGTTTCTCTGCCTCCCAGCATCTCTGCAAGCAGCACAGACTTGAAGCAGCCAGGCACTGGAAACTTAAGAAAGGGGAGGGTGCCTGACAGTTTCTCCACCCCGCCCTGGACTTTCCACAGGGCATCCAGCAATAAATAGTGAACATTCTGATCCTGTGGAGGGACCAGACATTAGCAGCCTCCAGAGAGACAACTCCACGCAGGTCCCTGCCAGCAATAATCTGCCTTCCTGTGAGGAGCCGATCTCGGTTGGAGTGGAAGAACCACGGCTCAAGGGGAAGTTGCACAATGAGTCTGTGGTAGAGCTAGAGAAAGAACCCAGGAGTCCTGAGGTCCGTCCACCCACCCTCCCCCCCAGTCCACTGCTCTCTCGCCACTGGATAACCTTGCCCTCAAAGGAAATGAGAAGTAAATCTTAGTGTAATTTAAAAGGGAGGTTTTGCTCTGAAATTGGCTGTAAAAATGGCCTTTCTCCAATGGAGTCAGCACTCCTGCCAAGAGTTACTTCTAGTTTCTCTTCCTATCCTTGAAGAGTCAACAGAGCTGCGGGAGAGGCAGTCAAAGTCCATTCCTTGAGCGTTGTCACCAGAACGGAGACACCCAGACAAACCGCTGATGCACCGGCATAGGCGTTGCTGCGGGCAGTCGTAATGACCACTAGGGATGCATGAGAAGGAAAGAACCTAGGAGCCATTGTATGCCGCGAGCCTGTTTGATCTGGAGCTGCTGAGAGATGGAGCAACCTTAGAGTCCCTTTTCAAAGAACTGCCCTTTCCCGGCCTTCAGCTGTGGGCGTCAGTCTCTGCGGACCTCCGCGGTCGTCTTGCCTGCAGCCATGGGGCTGGGGGAGCTTTGTAGGAGAGCAGCCTGCACAGGGTTGGTATATTGGTTGGCTCAGCCCTTAGCCAGTGCCCTGTTTCCTTTGTGCGCTGTGCCATGTGTTTGAAAAGGCTTTACACACCCCTGAGCTCCTGTCGCACACGCTACCTTGCACTGACTGTGGGTTCAATTGACTTGTCCTGACTGCTGCGTGTGCCCCTTGTGTGGATGCACCCAAATCCGTCTCAGGTAGGCATGTGGCCTAGGTACAATTTGGGTCCTCACCTTTCTGCCAACATTTCACTCTATAGCTATTGCCCTCAGTGTCCCACTCAGTGAAATGGGCGAGCCAGTGTCGGCAGCGACATCTCCCAGGGTGTGGCGAGGACTGAATGATTAATCCCTGGTCCCAGACATGGCTCGCGGTAGAAGTGCCCAGCATCCTTGTTATTTGAGGAGGCGTCTCTGACACTTAGTCATTTTGCTGACTTGTAAATTTCATTAACTCAGCTGTGTCTAATCCCACAGAAACCTTCAGCCAGGCAGGGCTCTCCTCACTGTCTCAGGCCCTGGAGTGCTCACGGCAGGCAGTCTCGCAAAGGCAGAAATAACTCTGCCTGGCCCTGCTCTGAGTAGCTTCTGTTTGTTTGGGTTCTGCACCCCAGTTGGCTGGAGAGCTCTCTCAGATGGGTGCCAGGTCTCCCCACTGTGGGAGTAGCCGTCAGCTGTTGTAGACACCCTACACCAGCATCTGCTTGGATTAGCTGGGCACGCCCTCCCTAAATGTTAGTGTTTGCGCCTGTGGTGAGTCACAGAATGCCTGGGTCTGTCAGCATTTTGGGATTTGCACAGGGAGGATGCTGGGGCTGACGATGGGAAGGAGGATCCCCAGGTTTCTAGGAGCTGTGTGTAGGCTAGCTCTTGCTCTCAGGGAGAGAAACTGGGCGAAGAAGGCGCAAAGCATGAGGAGAAGCAGAGTGCTGATCTGTGACCAGTTTCACCCCGCTGCATACGCCTATTGGGGCATGTGGTGCGGACTCCATGCCTGCCAGCCCTGGGCCCAGACCCCTCCCCTTGAACTCATTTTCCTAATGCGGAGTCTAGGAAACCTAGAGCCCTGATAGCTGCTGAACTTCAACCTGTATCTGCGGCCGATGAGAGCGATGTGAGCCAGTATCCTGGCTGCTTCAGGAAATGGGGCAAGAAACACCCCAGTGAACAGCTATGGAACTACCTGCCCGTTCAGAAGGGGAGCCCTGTTAGTCTGTAACAGGAAAAACTGAAAAAACAATGAATAGTCTTGCAGCACTTAAAAGACTTAACAAGACATGTAGATGGTAGGGTTGCCAGGTGTCCGGTATTGAACTGGGCAGTCTGGTATTTTTGCCTCCTGTCTGATTTAAAAAAAAAAAAAATGTCTGTTATTTTCTGATTCCCCTCCCCCCCCCCGGTCAGAGGTGAAAATCCCGGGTGCTTATCGGGCTTGCTTACCGGGCTCCGCAGGGGAACTGTCCAGCCCGGAGCAGGGAGGCAAGATGGTGGGCGGCCCCCTGCATCCTATTGGGCCCAAAGCCTCAAAAGCGTTCCTAAAAGGGGCCATGCTGGTTTGGTTTATTTTATGTTATTTTATTTTATTTTATTTTATTAGCTTAACTCTCGGGGTCCTCTTTTTTTTTTTTTCCCCCTCGATAACTTTGGTCTCCCCCCTTTTATTCCCCCTTAACAGAATTTTTTACGTGGTGGGTTTTGTTTGGGGGGGGGTAAAGGGGGCGTGTTTAGTATTTTTGGTTAAACCATTTGGCAACCCTAGTAGATGGTGGTATGAGCTTTTGTGGGTACAACCCACTTCTTCAGATGACTGGAGTATTAAAAGTCCAGTCCCAAAATAAATAGGGAATGGGGGGAGGGGAAAGAAGGGGAAATAGTGAATTAGTGTGTCCATGTTACAAGAAGCTGTAAATGAAGTTAAGTTCCAAGGCTTCCCGGTGTATTCTTCCTGGACTCTGTGCGCTGGTGCTGCGAGCCATTAGATGTGCTGTGGTACCAGCCAGAGGCCTGTTGTATTAATTTAGATGGAATAAAGGGGCCCAAAGAGGTAAAGATGTTAACATGACCCCTCCACCTGTCACTGTCCAGTGTTAAAGGAGAGGTGGGTTTGGGCAAACAGAGACCCCCAGCCTGCATAGTACCAAGGCAAATGCCCCTTCAACAGCCCTTGTAACTTGTAAAACGATGTATTAGAGAGCAAAATGAAGGGAACTGTTAGTAAGGCAGTAAGCCAGGTTGTTATTTCAGCAGCATCCCTTGTTCCCTTTGTTTGCCGGACAGTTATTGGGAGGAAAAGGCCTCGTGTGTGACCGTCTCGTAGATATCGGGGGCGGCGGGGGCGGGGGGAGAACCACTGGGAGGTGGGGGTGGGGAGAAGATGTGAGTTAAGAATGGGCCAGGGCTGTAGGTAAAGCCCAATCTCACTTCCTTGGTGCCAGAACAAGACAAACGCACAAGTGGGGGGAGGAGAGAACAGCAAGGGTAGAAAAGCTTCTGTTTAGGGGGTTGACTATCACTTGCAGGGTCCCGGTTGGAGAAATCCAGGCCCAACGCACGATCTGATCAGCCATGCCAGCCCTGGCAAGCTTGTGCTGACAGCGGGCCGATCAGGGCACTGCTCTGGTCAGACTCCGTGGGGTTGTGGCTGGTTGAGCCCCTCTCTGATTGACAGAGGGAGAGAGAAGGGGAGGAGGGAAGAATAAAGTGGGGAAGGAAAAGGACACCCGAGTGTGTGGGAGGGAAGACAGAGAGTCACCTCCAAGCTGGGATTTGGGATTCAGCCGGAGCTGACCGTTCCCTCTCTCTGTGGTGGTCTCGTCGGGACATCTCCCGGGATCCGGCAGCCCAGAAGTTGTGGGGTTGGCAGCCAGAACAGTGATGCTCACTCGGTATCCAGTTTTCCCCCAAAAAATCTTTCTTTGAGGACCCCAAAAGGAGCGGTGGGTGGAATAGCACAGACCCTTCTTATTTGGTCCACCAGTTAGACCTGATTGGGTCACTGAATTCTCGTCCCACACTCTGTGTTTCCCAGGCATGAATTACATTGGGAGGCCGTTTTGTTCGGACCAACAATGTCTCTCTTCTGCACCTTTTCCCATCCGCCTGTGTGGTTCTAGGTTGTTGACACCTTATGAACTTCCACCCCTTTTAGTGATGAGCTCCCGGTTAGGGTTCACTTGGAAGCCCAATTATCACATCAGGCCCTAGCATTGTGTGGTGCATGAACACAGAGAGACGGTCTCTGCCCCCAAAAGCTTCCAGTCTGTCAACAGGATGGAGGCCGTGTGAGGAGGAAATAAGCTCCGAGAGGGAAGCATCTGTCCAAGGTCATGTGGCAGATCAGCAGCAGAGATAGAAGCCAGGTGGCCTGTGTCTCCCCCTGGTCACCAGCCCGTGCTGCCTGTACCACGCTGCAGCTGGAGGAGAGTTTGTGTCTCTGTTTTCTGTTTGCTGCAGCTCAAGGCATCAGGGCACCTCCCCACCATTACAGAGTGTCCCCTCGGGAGCAACTTGCTGCTAAGCTGCGGCTGGCTGCTGCCGCTGGAATCCCTCTGGGGTTTTACTGCTTGCTTTGGTCCGGCGGCCAAGCCGCACTCTTTCCGGCTTGTGCACCATGGGCCAAGCTGTTAATCCCAGGCCGGCCATGGAATCGCTAATCCTGGGACAGAGAAGGCCCAGGGAGAGCCCGGCTTGACCGTTAAAGCTCTCCGGGCATTTGTAGCACTGGCAGCAAGGGGAGAAAGCTATGAAACTGGAGCTTTCCAAGACAATGAGCTCAGAGACAAATGCAGGGTCCCACCCCGGAGCTGTGCTGTCCCTTTGGCCAGAGCCCCGAGGGTTGAGCAGCACCTTGGCAGAGCGCACAGGGTCTCTGCCCGCACCCTGGTGTAAGGTTATGGGGCTGGGCAGTCTGTAGCCAAGCTCCTGCTGACGTCCATGATAGAGGACACTCTGTGGCCTGGGCCGTGGTAACTTGTGTCTGCTGCTCTGCAGGTGGAGCCCAATGCCACCATCGCCGAGATCAAGAACCTCTTCACCAAGTCCCGTATGTATGCAGTGAGCTTGCTCCCGTTGGCCCTGCAACCCCCTACTTGTTACGCTTCCCCCGCCCACTGGAGTCAGCCCTGCACCCCCGCGTCACCTTCCCACCTTCTGCTCACTGCCCCGCGGGGCCCACCCCATCGGGCACCAAGCGCTGACCTCCTGGCAGTGCCCCATGCACGAGAGCAGAGCCAGGGCTGGGCACAGACCCAGCCAGTGTGGTCTAGTGTCACCCTGTCAAGCCCCAGGCCTGGCCTGTGCGGCGTGGATCAGGCTGAACTGCCCACCCCAGCGCTCAGGAAGGTCTAGAGCCGTGGTGTCCAACCAGGTCTGAAGTGGTAGCAGCTAGAGCGGCTACTGCTTTAGCAAACTAGCCACACTCAACCAGCCAGTAGCCACATGTAGGACACCATGGGCATAGAGTATTCGGAGGGGAAGGGAGAGATAAGAAAACACTTTCCCACAGGAAGCAACTACGGTTCATGAAAAGTATTCCCTCAAAAATCTAATTTTCCATGTATAGCCAGTTTGACGGCAGATGCCTAGTGCATGGCAAACAACCTCTGCAGCCTGTGGCGTCCGTAGCGTGCCCAGCCCCAGAGCAGCTAGGCCGTGAGATCTCTGTGGTGTTCATAGTGCACTCATCACTGCAGCGGCTAGGCCCTGAGATCCCCATGGCGATCGTAGCGCACCCGTCCCCAGAGCAACTAGGCCCTAAGATCCCCGTGAGTGAAATTCCTCCTGTGCAAAGCGCAGGCATTGTTTATGTTCCCCCAGGAGCCCTCAGCATAGGGCTTGCCAGGTGCCTGGTGTCCCTCTGGCATTTCCGTGCTTGGTCCAGGGACTTTGCGACCCATCAAGGCAGGAACCAGCCTGCTGCCTTCAGCGAGGTACCTGAAGGCCACCCAGCCTCGTCAGCCTCTGCTGCGCAGAAGGGGGTGGGCTTGTCTTCGTAAGAGCAGTGCGGCTGGTGCTGATCAGGGACTTGGGAGCCAAGGGGTGACGCCATTGTCTGCTCTTCCCACAGATCCTCAGTGGTACCCAGCCCGACAGTCGCTGCGCCTGGACCCCAGTAAGTTGGCCTTCTGGGGGGAGGGAGGGTTGGACTGTTCCCAGGCACGCCTCTCTGCTGCTTGAAGGCCCCGTGGGTGGGGAAAGTGGCCAGGGGGAACATGAGGGGGCTGCTTGGTAGCTGAGTCTGAGGGCACAGCTGAAGCTGGGCCTGCAGGACAGGTGCTGATTCTGCTCCGAAGGGTGAGAGATCTAATGCGCTGCCAATGGACTAGGGCCCCAGAGGGGAAGGGATCTCGTACGCAGGGGAGAGCCCACCTGCAGGAGCCCAGAGCTGTGCCTCGCCCTGCAGCGGGGGGCGGGTTGCTGTGCTGCAGGAGAGTGGGGCTGGGGTCACTTGGGCACCTTGCCAGGGTCGCCTATTGCATCAGCCTCCCCCCAGCCTGCCCCTCCGGGTTTCTGCTCTCCTTCCAGAGGGGAAGTCCCTGAAGGATGAGGACGTACTACAGAACCTGCCGGTGGGCACCACGGCCACGCTCTACTTCCGGGACCTGGGGGCGCAGATCAGCTGGGTGACGGTGAGCAGTGCCGAGGGTCTGCCAGAGAGGGCCGCCCCCCCCCCCCCCCCCGGGCACCCCTCTGTGCTCACAGCACACTCTGCCTTCCAGGTCTTCCTTACCGAGTATGCTGGGCCACTGCTTATCTACTTACTCTTCTACTTCCGAGTGCCCTTCATCTACGGCCCCAAGCACGACTTCACCTCCAGCAAGCACTCGGTCGTGCAGTGAGTACCAGCCGGGGGCAGATCCCTGCGCCTGCTTAGCGTGCGTTGGGGCTCTGCCTGGGGATATGGGCCCTCTCTGAGCTGTTGGGGGAAGAGACCCCGTAGGAAGCCTGAGCCCTAGGAAAGTAAACAGATGGGATGTGGATCCCACTCCTGGCGGGTCCCTGCCTCCCAGGTCAGGCCTGTAGCTTCCGAGGTGGGCTCCTCTCCAGAGTGGGCTGTGTGGGGATGCAGGGGCGATCGGATTCCCTGCCAGCTTCTTCAGGCCATCTGGGGCCTGGCTGTCTCTGCGGTCACTGGATATTCAGCACCTGGATGGTCCACGGAGCAGAGGTGCTGGAACTAGAGGGGGCGGGGAGGGGACTGCAGCACCCCCGGACTTGAAGTGGTTTCCATTCTATCCAGGGTTTACAGTTTGGTTCAATGGCAAAATGGCTCCCAGCCCTGCCACAGAGAGGGACTAGGGACGGGCGAGCGCTCTGAGCTGCGACTCCAGAAACCCCGTTGATTCCTGGCAGGAGGAAGCAGTTTGCCAGCCCCAGAGCACTTGGGGCTCATCAAGGAAGCTCTGCTGTAGGCTCCAGCATAGCCCCATCCAGACTTGCTGGGGAGGAGCCTGGGGGCAAGTGTTGTCTGGGACACAGGGCCTTTGCTGCTCAGGACAGTTCCCTAGCGGGGGACGTACCCCAGTGGCCTTGGTACCCACTAGCCCCCTGCGCCTTCCCTTCCAGCCTGGCCTGCATCTGCCACTCGTTCCACTACATCAAGCGCCTGCTGGAGACCCTTTTCGTCCATCGGTTCTCCCACGGGACGATGCCCTTGCGCAACATTTTCAAGGTGAGTGGGGCAGGCGGGCAGCGCCGGGCAGCCCTGCGGGGTAGGTGAAGTGAGGGCTCCTGGGACGGGCAGGGCCTGCCAGGCAGGGAGCCAGGGCAGTGGCTGCCAGGGGTTCCTTTGACTTGTCTCCTTAGCAGAGCCTGTATTAAAAGAGCGTTTCCTGATTTGTCTCTAGAATTGCACCTACTACTGGGGCTTTGCGGCCTGGATGGCGTATTACATCAACCACCCGCTGTACACCCCGCCGAGTAAGTCACCCTGGCCACGGCCTTGCTGCCTGCTGGGCCGGAGGGCGCCGTGCGTTTCCAGCCCTGCTGTTTGCCGGACAGATCACCTGAGGGGCTGGCCTACCTTTTCCAGGGCCTGGCTTCAGCCCCCCGTTTCCTGTGCTCTGCTGGTATCCCACAATGCACAGCACCTGCTGCCCATCACTGTTCCCACAGGGCAGTGTTTCTGCGTGCCATGTGGAAAATACAGGGATCTTACCTGCGAGGCACCATGCTCTTGCTGACGTAAGTGCCTGGTCGCAAGGCGCTGGCGCAAGCAGCTGTGTGTGGCCACAAGCTGCAGAACGTTGTGTTGGCAGCATTGTGCCGACAGACCCATCCCTGGTACAGCTTCCTAGCACAGCCAATGTCTTAGACATCAGGCGAGTCCAGGCTTCAGGACTCTGCAGGGCTTAGTGCTGACTCGGATCTGAGGGTTGGGAGCTGTGTCAGCCCTGAATGAAGGGGGCTGCATTGTCATCACCGGGGTTTTCTCCCAGAGGTGTTAATTACGCAGTTGGGAGTTACAGCAAATGCAGCTCAAACCCGGCGGGATACGTGGGGGGAGCTGAACTCCGCCTGGGTGTAGGCATTTAACAGGGAGAGTAACTGTCCCTTGGAGTGACTCCTGGGAGCTGCCTGCACTTTGGAGAGGTCTCGTCTTGGATGTGTTCTCAAAGCTCTGCTCTCGCTTGGCCCCTAGTGCTGGGCCAGGTGCTGCTGCAGGGCGAGGGTCTCTGGGCTGGAGCAGGAATCCGTTTGAATGGGCAGAACGTTTTCTCCTGGCCTGGAAATCAGAGACGTCCGTGACTTCTCTGGCCGGGCTTCCTTCTCAGTCTTACTTCCTTAACGTCTTGGGTTATAAGCTGCCTAGCTCCCCAGCCATCCGCAAAGCCCCCAGGGGACCAGCCCTGACTAGCTAGTGTAAAGACCAAGCTGCAGCCTGTTTTCTGCTGTGATTAAAAGGCCTTTTGTCCCTTCCTGCATCGTTAAGGGTTAAAATCCCAAATGAACAAGCCCAAACTCTTCTGCTTTGCATCCATGTTCCATCCAACCTTCCTCCACGCCTGCAGCTCGAGTCCTTGAGTCCTCCCCTGCGTTTCCATGTCCGGCCACCCTCTCCCTGGCGTCTTGTACTATAACCCCTGCCTAGCAACCTCTCCCCCTTTCAGGCTCATGACTCTGACTGGTCTGACCCTGGGAGGAGCGGGCCCCCCAGACTGCGCTGCCTTTGCCCTTAGCAAGGAGCAGTGAGCAGGACAGTGGCCGTGCTGCCGGGGGTATCATCTGGCCCTTAACAAGGGCGCGGTGGGTCTGCTACAGATTGGTTTCTTTCCAAGCCGTTGTTGCCATAGGGACCATGAACGCCAAAGCTGGGTGCGCCCCATGTGGACTGTGCATTAGTGTGTTCCCCAGGCAGACTGCCAGCTCGCCCGTAGTGCCTAACCCTGCCCTTCCTCTCCCCCCACAGCCTACGGAGACCAGCAGGTGAAGTTGGCACTCGTCATATTCCTGGTAAGAGCTGCTGGTGGTGGAGAGAAGCAGGGAAGGAGGCTGCTTGGCTGGGCCTGGACAGGAGAGCCAAGGAGGGAGGTGTGGGGGGGTGGGGAGCGGAGGCTGGGCACCTAGCGAGAGTCCTGGGGGTGTCTGATTAGGGCTAGGACGGGGTGGGCAAGATAGGGTCCACAGGCCGGATTCGGCCCGCCGAGCTGTTTGATTCGGCCCATAGCTGCCTGGCCACTCTGCCGCCCCCGGGCCAGTCGAGACGTGGGAATGGGTGAGCGCGCGAAGCCTCCTCTCCCTGCCAGGGCGCGTGGCGCCGGAGGGAACAGTCAGCTCTTCCTAGCAGCTGGCAGTTCCCTCTAGGTGCCCCGTGCCCTTGGCAGGGTGGAGGGACAGGAGAGTTTGTGCACCCTCCCACCAGGGGCTGCCCGCGCCTAGAAAGAACAGCCCCTTTCCGCCTGAGGCCCCGCCCCCTCTGCCCGAGGCCCCACCCCTTCAGGGGCAGCCTTGACCACTGCCAAAATGATTCCCCTCCCCTCCCCCCTGGCTAGGAGCATGTGCAAGGGGATGAGGGGGCCAGAGTGTGGGCATAGGCCGAGGAAGGGCTAAGGGGGGTGGATGGCTGGGACCCAGGGCACTGATCACTCCTGCTTCCCCCAGTTCTGCCAGCTGGGGAACTTCTCCATTCACATCGCCCTGCGGAACCTGCGGCCGGCAGGTGAGTGGAGGCGGGGCCCTGCTGGCTCACCTGGGGCCTAGTTACTCAGGGGTGACTGGCAAAGGGGCTGGTTAGTCTGGGGGCTGGGGTGGGGACATGTTTGTGGCCCAGGCTGAGGTATGGGGCTGGGAGCTTGTTCTGGGGCTAGGGCACTGGCTGTCTCCCTAGAGAGTCTGAGTGAGAACCCCCCACCTCCCCTAGCTCTGGTTTATGGAGAGTTCTCCCAGCTCTCCAGAATCTTGCTGGATGTGAGAAATGCAGGAGAAAACTCCTCCCTTCCCCAGGCCCCCTCTAAACATCCCAGGGGCAGAGATGGGCAGGAGCCCCTGGAGGGCTCCGTTAGCGCCAAACCAGGCAAATCCACTGCAGTGTGGCCCTGAGCGAGACCCTGTTGGGCCGGTTGGACTATGAACCGGGGAGCAGGGTCCCTGTCCCCATGGATGTGCGCACCGGAGCCAGCCCGCTCGCCCTCCGCATGCTGGGGCTGGCCAGCGGGCCCCTTAGGGCTGGAGAGGGCGCTGAGCTAGGGGCTCTTGGCTGCTGCTCCCCGGAGCTTTGCATTCCCTTTCCTCGTCCCTGCCCAGCACTGCTGGGCTCCATTGCACCCTGCCACGGACGCAGGCTGCAGCTGTCCCAGTGTGGGAACCTCTGATAGAGTCCTGCGCAGCCTGGTGTCTGCCTCGCCCCTGCCCTTGCCTCTGGCTCCAGTGGCGTGGGAAGCACTGGCTTGTGCGAGTGGAGATCCGACCCCAGGGCGCTGCCCCTCCATGTCCCTGGAGAATGGTGCTGGACGGGGCTGTCTCCTCAGTGTCTGCCTGGCTGCTGCTCAGAGCAGCATCCCCTGCCTGCGTGTTCCTGGGGAAAGCTGATACCACTTGGGGCGGGGGTGGGGGAGAGAGGAGATCATCGGCCAAGTGAAATAAATCACCCTGGATTTCTGCTTCTCTCCAGGCTCCAAGACCAGGAAGATTCCCTTCCCCACCAAGAACCCCTTCACGTGGCTCTTTCTGCTAGTGTCATGCCCTAATTATACCTATGAGGTGAGCTCCCCTCCCGCTAGCCCCCTGCCTGCAGTGTACTGGCGGGGCCCCTGGACCGAAGGCTGGCTGGCCCTGACAGCACCTGCCTACCCTACCCGGGTCCGCAGATCTTGTTCCTCGTCTCATTGGACGCCTCTCCTTGAGCTACAGCTGCCTCCCTGAGACAGACGGCTGGAGCATGGCCCACCTGCCTCCTGCTCGCGGCTGGTAACGTGGGCGCCAGGCTCCGCAAATGGTCTGTGCTCTCCGCTCCATCAGCACGTCGCTGCTCACCGGTGAAATGCAGCTGTCTCTGGGGTGGAGCTCGGCAGCTGCTTAACAGCCACACAGCTGAGCCTGGCAGGGCAGGAAGCCCAGGAGAGGGTCCTTGTCTAACTGAAACCGCAGGGGGATTCAGAAGGAGGCAGGACTTGAAATTGGCTTGGAAATGGGAAGGCAGCAGCCCGCTTTGGGGAACTGAGGCAGTGATCAGAAATAGCCAGGACCTCACAGCACCCTACGTGGGGGTCATGCTCTGACTGCCAGGGGAGAGCGTCCCTGCTGAACTTCCCCACTCCATGGCCTGCAGGCCAGCGCCCCCTGGCACCGCAGTGGGGTACCTCCCTCAGTCAGGCCTGGCACATGCACTAAATCTGCAGCAACTGTGTTCTGCCTGGCCCAGCCCTGCCTCCTTCTGGAGCTAAGGAGGTGACATGGCTGGAACTGCCTGGCCAGGTACCACCAGCAAAGCCTTGGGCAGCAGCCCAGCAGTGACACTCGGGAGGTGGTTGTTTGCCCCCAGCCAGTGCTGGGCCCCCAGGTCCTGGCAGAGCTGGGCTCCGGGGGGCTGACTTGGGCTGTCGTGACTCCTGAGGGTGGGCATGAGTCAGCTGGACAGGCACCACCCTCGGCGCTCTGCTTCCCGAGAGCTCATCTCTTTGCTGGAGGGCCACTCACCGGCTGTGCAGGCCCTGGCCCTGCCCTGGCTGGCAGCCGCCTCGCATGTGCCCAGCTGCCCCTTCCTCTAGCTCAGCTGCTGGGGAGGCTGGTGACTCCCCATTGCTGGGGAAAATGGTTCCCCCTACAGCACTGATCTCAGCTGGGGAGCCCCCTGCTCTGCATGATGCCTGGTGTATGGGGTGGGGGTGAGAAATCTCCCTGCCAGTCCTCTTGCCTCCAGCACCCTTATTCCTGCACTAGCCTCTCCCTGCCCATGGGGAGCACAGTGTGTGGGGGGGAGATTTCCCCTAGGAACTGGCCCCCTTCCAGCCCCTAGGCATCAGGTCTCCCCTCCAGAGTGGCACCCACACTAGGGATGTAATAATGGAGTCGATTAACGGATAAGCAAAAGCTTATAGGTTTAATGCTCTAGATGCATTTCTCCCTCTCCTCCCCCCCCCCCCCCCCTGCCAGTACAATTTTAGCAGACTGGCCAGTAGCCTGGCTCAGTCCTAGCTCGTACCGGGTCCAGGACCTACCCCCGCTGTGACTCTGCATTTAAAGTATTAAGGAACCAGGCGGGCAGGTAGTTCTGGCTCACGCTGGGTCTGGGAGCTCAGTCCCACCCCTAGACAGGGGCTGCTGCCACCCCGCGTTGCTGCTTCTGTATCGGGCAACAGGTCCGCGGGGAGCTGGTTTTCACACTGGCTCCTGCTTGAGACCCCGTGCTGAGTGGCAGGAGGCTCCTCGGGAGTGGGGCTGGAGCGCCCTGGCTGCCAGCCCCGCCCTCAGGGACTAGAGAATAGTCAAGTAACCAGTAAGAATTCATGAGGTTAATCGACTATTCAATTAACCGCTAGTTAGCATCCCTAGCCCAGTGCGGGGCAGCCCTTCCCTGAGGTCTGACATTGCTCAGTCCTGAGCTGGGCTGTGTCTGCCCCTTGCCGTTCGTGTCCACGTTCAGGCAGGTCCGCCCAGCGCAGAGAACACAGTAGATGCGGGCGTGCTGGCCCTGTGCCCATTCAGGGGAGCATTTCACTAGCTGGCCGGGAGTGCCTGCTTCTCGCTGCCACATACGATCTGGGCAGGCAGCGGGGGGACCAGTGGGTTAATGTGGGGTGGTAGCTGTCTGCATGTGGGTCCTGGGGCTATTGCTCTGTGTCAGAGACTGCAGCCCCTGCTCACAGCAGCACTGGGCCAGGCTAGCAGGGGGCTGCAGGTCAGGATTGAGGGCACAGGCAGGGCTGGGCTAGCAGGGGGCTGGGTTGGGGTTGAGGGCACTGGCAGAGCCGGGGAGGGGAGCCCAGGCCTGGGGCAGCAGGGTGGGCACTGGGATAAGTTGCCTGCATTACATGCCTGTCTGGCTGGTGAAGTCCTGCTTGGTCGGGGTGGCAGGCTGAGAATGCCTGGCTGGAGCCCAGGACGTGCTTGTCACAGGCCCCAGCCAGGGTGGTGTTTGCAGCAGCCCAGCCAGCGCCCCGCCTTGAGGGGGTGGGAGCTAGGGCTTGGCAGGGCGGAGGCGCAGGCGGGGAGTCTGGGGAGCGTTGCCGTGCCAGGGCCCGGATTGCTCAGCTAGCACGTGGCCACATCTGCTGCTGAGCCGCACGTGGCTTAGTGAACTCGAACAAGCGCCACAAGCCAGGGCCTGGCCTCCCCAGGGCCCAAGGAGAGAGCCAGGCTACCTGCCCCCCCCCTCCTTGCTTCCCCAGTGCTAAATGCAGCTGCTTCTCTTCCAGGTGGGCTCCTGGATTGGCTTCGCCATCATGACCCAATGTCTCCCAGGTGAGCATGGTGTGGGGGAAAGAGCCAGGGTACAGGGACACCACCTTGTCTCCCCACAAGGTCCAGGAGCATGGGACAGGCAGGTCTTGCCTCCTTGCTGACAGGGCCACTTGTCCCTGTTCTGTGGGAACAGTGGCCTGGAATCGGGCTCCCAGCATGTCACAGAGATCAGCTCCCTCTTGCAGAAGGGGAAACCGAGGCACAGGCAGGCTGAGGACCTACCCGCGGTGTTGCCATAGACAGGGAACGGAACCCAGGAGCCCTGATTCCCAGCCCTGCCCAGCTGGCCATGCGTAAGGGGTTTGGTGGGGGTCAGACCCCTTTCTGGCTGGCAGAGTGAGCTGAGTTCATAGTGCACCTCGCCAGAGACAGACCCCGCGCTCCAGGAGCTGGTCCCTGTCTGCTGGGAGAAGGCAGCCCAGGAGGGGGGAGCCCCCTGCTGCCCCCTTGGAGAAGTGCAGAGGAGAGGAGTCCTCGGGGCAGTGCCCAGCAGCAGGACACGCAGCCATGCCCACCCCTCGGGACCTGGCAGCTTGGCTCTCCTCTGTCCATTTTCCTACCAGTCAGGACAGTGGGGCAGGGTTGATGCTGGGAGAGGAGGGGCTAAGGGAGTGACCCCCTCCCACCTTCCTCACTGCTTTCCCCTCTGTCCACAGTGGCCCTGTTCTCTCTGGTCGGCTTCATCCAAATGACCATTTGGGCGAAGGGGAAGCACCGCAGCTACCTGAAGGAGTTCCGGGACTACCCGCCGCTGCGCTCCCCCATCGTCCCCTTCCTGCTCTGAGCCAGGCGGAGACGCTGCCCTCTCCAGGCGCTGCCAGGGCTCAGTACTTAATAGTGAGCAGCTGTTAGTGCAGTCCAGGGAGCCGCCCACCCCCCCAGGGGGCTCTGGACCCCACGTTGGGCCGGCTGGCACTGGGCTCAGAGGAAGCTGCACAAACTCTCACCTGACTCCTCACTGCTGGGGTTTCTACAGCTGCCCCTGTGCTCCCAGCTGGCCAGCCCTGCCCTCAGGGAAGCCCTCACCCCACCCCTGCTTAGACCAGGATCCTGCTCTCCTCCAGCTGCACCATGCACCCACCAGCTGGAGCCCAGAGAGCACAGGTCTCCTGCAGCCCTGCCTAACTGGAAACTCACCCAGACAGCTGTGGATGGCAGCTGCCACTTAGAGCTGTGGCCTGCAGGAGGGACCCTCTCCTAACCCAAGGCATCTAACTTTGGCCCCAGGCACCTGCTAATGCAGCCCGATTCCAGAGGGGTGGAGGGTTCATGCCCCGGTAGGTGTAGCAAATGCTCAGGCCCATCCATGCGTAAGCCCCTTCTCCAGCTGCCCACTTAGGATTGTAGGTGCCTCATTTCAGGCTCCTGAACAGGACAACAGCTCCTTTCCTGGGTCCATCTCCAAGCAGGGCCCCTGGGGGCCAGTGCTGGGCTCAGCACTCCTGCCCACAGAGCCACAAGTTGACGGGGAGAGGGTGGCAGGGTCTGCTCAGCCCACAGCACTAGGCTGCCTTTCCCCACTGCCCTGCGGGCAGCTGACCAAGAGCAGGCCACACCAGTCAATTTGCCAGTGTCTCTTTAGAGTGAGGCTCGAGCTGGGGCAAGCAGGAGCCTAAGGGGTCTTGTGTGGGGCAGAACTGAGCCAGCAGTAAGGGGAGGGGGGGGGCAAGAAAAGGCAACAGCACTGCGGGGCAGGGGCAGCAGGTCAGGAGGGAGGAGGGCTGGGGTGGCAGGGGCAGGTCAGCCCTGGGGGCACTGGCAGGGTTGTGTGGGGCTACTTGTCTCAAGCCAGCACTGTGAAGTGTAAGTACAGTAAAGTTTTTTTTCTTTTGTACCATTTTTCTGTTCCATCCTTCCCTGGGCTGCTGAGCAGCCACCCTGGCTGCTGTAGCTCAGGCCTGGCTCTGCTGGGATGGCAGTGGGTGGAGCCAGCTACTTAATAAACATGAGGGGCCCAGCCCACCTCCCTCCTGTCCTGGCTTCACAGCAGCTTGTGTCTCCTTTGCTCTTATCCAGGTACCTGCTAGGGGCGAAGGGCAGCCTCACTAGCTGCTCTTTCCCTGCCCTGGGTGCATGTCGTACCCCACGGGGTGGGGCAGGGCGGGGGAGAGGTTGGGCTGAGTCCCTATTGCTGGGAGGAGTCCCAGGGAAGGGCCAGGGGTCTGAAGGAGCAGAGGGCGGGGGACAGATTGCCCATGCACCAGGCTGTCCCTTGCATGGCTACAGCTGAAGCTTTAAGTCTGCTGTGGGCTGCTCCTAGGGCAGGAGCCTCCTTCCATCCCTGCCACTGCCACTCACTTCCTTTGGCTCCTTTCTGTCTCGCCTGCCTTAACTGCAGCTATGGCCCCTGGAGCGGTGACTGGTATCCACAGAGGACTGAGACCAGCCCTGCCCCAGCATGAGCCATGCCCCAAGCACACTGGGGATTGCTCTCCCTGAGCCACACCAATAACCAAGCCAGCCAGCTGCCAGCCTTGTGGCCCATTGGTCCCTCGCCCTGGACAGAGGGGATCAGCTGGGCTGCAGGTGGGTGTGGGGTGCACTTTGCATGGCCACTTCCTGCACCCTGGAGCAGCAGCCTCTGTGCCCCACTTGGGGCAAGCAGGTGCAGCCAGGGCCAGTGCCATCCATGCAGCCCTTGCTGTTGCACTCAGCCAGGAGGGGCAGCTCAGGTGAGTGGCAGCAGACTCATGCCCATTGCCCTGGCCACACTGCTCTTGGCTGAAGCAAGACCAGCTCTGCCTCACTGCTGGCTGACTCCTTGCAAGGGTCAAGGGGAATAGCCATATGAGGCAGGTGCAGCACTCGCCAAGCTCTTCAGATGCAGGAGTCCAATCAGATGACAGCATGCTACCCCCAAATGCCATCGAGGGGCAGGGAAGCTGTGCTGGGCGGGGGGGAGTGATAAACCCACCCCTGTGCCACAGCTGTGCCAACCTACCCTAATGTGGACCCTGCTCGCTCCACTGGCCCTCACTGGAATGGGTTCATAGAGCTGGAAGAGACCTCAGAAGGTCATCAAGTCCAGCCCCCTGCTCTAGGCAGGACCAATCCCAACTAAATCAACCCAGCCAGGGCTTTGTCAAGCGGAGACTTAAACACCTCTAGGGATGGAGACTCCACTACTTCCCTAGGTAACCCATTGCAGTGCTTCACCACTCTCCTAGTGAAATAGATTTCCTAATATCTAACCTGGACCTCTCCCCCCCACAGCTTGAGACCATTGCTCCTTGTTCTGCCATCTGTCACTGCTGAGAACAGCCTTTGAGTTGAAGGCTGCTATCAAATCCTCCCTCACTCTTTTTGCTTCTTCAGACTAAAAAGACCCAACTCCCTCAGCTTCTCCTCATAGGTCATATGCTCCAGCCCCCTAATCATTTTGGTCGCCCTCCACTGGACCCTCTCCAATACATCCACACCCTTTTTGTAGTGGGGGCCCCAGAACTGGACACAATACTCCAGAAGTGGCCTCACAAGAGCCCAATAAAGGGGAATAATCACATCTCTGCTGGCAATGCTCCTCTTCATGCAACCTTATATGCCATTAGCCTTCTTGGCTCCAATGTTGACTCTCATCCAGCTTCTCATCCACTGTAACCCTCAGGTCCTTTTCTGCAGAACTACTACTTAGCTGGTTGATCCTCAGCCTGTACCAGTGCTTGGGATTCTTCCGTCCCAAGTGCAGGACTCTCCACTTGTCCTTGTTGAACATCATCAGATTTCTTGTGGCCCAACACTCCAATTTTGTCTAAGTCACTCTGGCCCCTATCTCTGCTCTCAAGCGTATCTACCTCTCCCCCTAGCTTAGTGTCATCTGAAAACTTGCTGAGGGTGCAATCCATTCCCTTGTCCAGGTCATTAATAAAGATATTGAACAAAACCAGTCCTAGAACTGAATCTTGGGCACTCTGCTAGAAATCGACCGCCATCCTGACATCAAGCCATTGGGTTAGCCCAGTGTCACAACACCCTTTCCTGGCTGGGCAGCAGGCCTATTGAGAATGTTAAATATCGACTAATCAAATAGTCAATGGGGCAACTCCGCCTGTGAAGTGTAGCAACGGCCTTAGCACTGCTCCCACGCTGACCCTGGGCTCCGTGCAGCGCAGCTGCTTTGAGACACTGAGGAGCCCACGCAGTGCTACTGCGTTCAAGTGCCCCTCCTCACTGCCTCTTTCTGCTAGAGGCAGCAAGGAGGGGAGAAGCAACTAGTCGACTATTGGATAAGCATTTGCTTGTCTATGCACAGGGCAGCATGGCCTCAGTGCAAAGGTTCCCCACCAGAAAGAGCAGCACGTCTGTGCCAGAAGGGGCCGTAGGTAGATTTCCTGCATTGACTGCAAAGGCAGGAACTTGGGGTGTGGGGGGGGCAGAACTCACAGCAAACAGCCATGCTAGACCCCCTCATGTTGAGCCCTGCAGAGTCCAGCCAGGGAGGCTCCTCCACAATGAGGGTCAGCATAGGACACGTGCATGTTGCAACCACACATACTCCACCCCATGGAGGGAGCAGAGCATCACCTAGTCACAGAGAGGAGACATGGGCTAGCCCAGGGCCTCCTAGCTCTGGTCACTCGATCCTGTTCTCCTCCCAGAGCAGAAACAGAACTTAGGAGTCCTGATCCCCTCCCCCTTCACCCACCCCTGCTTTAACCATGGGGCGATGCAGATGAAGTTGTGGGAAGCAGCAGTGAAGCTCTAGCACTGGTCAAAGTAAGAGAGCTCATCTCACACACCTTGGCTGAGTCCGGGTCACTGCAGTGCTCTACATGCCCCAGCCCAGCCCAGCCCACCGGGGGGCACAGCAGTCACCATGCCAGCAGTAGACGCAGACAAGCCAGTATTTATTCCTTTACATATGACACAAGCAGAGGATTCCTCCAGCCTCTCCAACAGACTGGGAACAGGGCTGGGCTATGCTTCAGCTGCCGCCTTCTGCTCCAGCCTCCTCTTCCTTGCCAGCAAGCGCCGCTCCCGCTCAAACTCCTTCATACGCATCACATAGCTGGGGGAAAGACATCAGTCACGGGCGGAAGGGGACAGTACACCTGCATCAGGAATAAGCCCCCCCTCCCTAGTATGTTACACCCCCAACCCTGCAGGGGGCAGGCTGGCACACACTGCATTATGTACAGGCAGACCTCAGAACTATTTTCCACTCCAGGCTCACATTGAAATTGAGATCAGTTTTAAAAACAATTCCCATGATTCCTTCTTTCCTCCTCCACCCGCCTGCCCACTCTCCTGCCCCAGTTTCCACCGCCAGATCCCTCCTCCAACCCACAGTCCCTGTGGTGACACAGCCAGGCCAACCCCATAACTACATTCCACCTAGTACCCCTCCCTTCACTCTCCAGGGTCCTGCTTAGCACAGCCTATACACTCCTTGGGGCAGTCCATGGTTTGACTCTGGGGGGGAAGGGCCCCACACATATGTTCCATCACCAGCCCGCAGGGTTAACTGCACTAGTGGGGCCTGGGGATCAGCAATGGCCCAGAATGCTGTCTTCTGAGGGGCCTTCCATAAAGGAAGGGAACAGGTTCCTGTTTCAAGCCCCCGCTATAGCTTGTCGCTGGGGGTGGTCAGCACAAATGCCCACCGTGGGAAGGGCAGGTACAACACCACGGAGCTCAAGGCATTGCACAAAGGAGGTCAGACTCTTCCACGGTTTGCTCAAGGTCACTCCTCAAGACAGTGGCAGAGCTGGGATAATGGCCAGGTCTCCTTTGTGCTCTCCACAAGGCCATGCCGCCTCGCTGCCCCTAGGGCTGCACCCCCAGCTCTGTGGCCTTGAGATCAGAGTAGCCCATGGATGGAGACAGGCCCCAGAACAAGCGGCCACGTACTCAAGGTGCTCGCAATAGTCCCAGTCGTGGCGCTCATGCTTGCAGGCCAGGAAGTTGGGAAAACTGTCACGCTTGCACTTCAACAGCTTGATGAGGTAGTGCGCACAGTAGTCCCGCTGCTCCAGGGGCAACTGAGCTTCATTCATCTGCTGCTGAGTCGCTATCATCACTGCAGGGGACACAGAGGAGTGGCAGAGGTGAGGCTGGGAGCACAATGCGGGCACAACACACCAGGAACTGAATCGGAGATCTGCAGGGCTAAAAGGGAAGTGTCCCTCCAATTCCTGGGTAAAGAGCCAGGCTCCATAACAGCCACATCCTATATGCATCTGGCACAAAGAGGGATACTCAGTGCTCTAACCACAAAGTAACACAAGCCCTTCTGAGGAAGCCCCATGGGGAAACTGAGGCATTGGAGGAGGTGGGGAAAGCAACATGCCCAGCTCACACAGTGAGAGCTAGAGATACAAGTCAGAGTCTGACTCTGAGCTCTCACCGTCTCCATTTCTATTATACACTTGTATCAGGACGTGCGTCTACACAGGACACGGAGGTCTACTGCCGTCTACTTTGTAACGATCCTGGGTTTGCACATTCGGTTTCATCAAAGAGCACTCACGGACCCTTGCACAGACCGTCCAGCCAGGGCTGAAATGTGGCAACTTCTGGGGCTGGACAAGGCGGCTGTTAAAACAGCCACATGGAACCAGAGGTGAAGGGAATCAGCAGAGACCAGGCCCCGCGGCGCTTCGCACGGAACGAGCCCGGCAGGCGGCTCCAGCCTGCAACCCTAAGCGCCCCCCAACTGGTGACGTCAGTGCCCTGGCTCCCCCCCTTCAGGGCCAGCACATGCCCATCCCCCAGGGGCTCCCCAGCGCCACGGGCCGCCCAGCCTGTCTCGGGGGGGGGGGGGGGGGGGCTCGCAAGGACCGGTCTCTGGTCCAGAGCTCCAGCCTGAGAAACCCCCCCCCCCCCGGGAACTACCTGCCTTGTGCAGCCCCGAGCCTCGGCCCCCCCCAAGTTGCCGGACCCCGCGCCTCTGAGATTGATGGCCCCCCCCCGCGTGGGGCGGGGCCTAGGGAACTGGGCGTGGCCACCGGTAAAGGGGCGGGGCCTAGGGAACTGGGCGTGGCCACCGGTAAAGGGGCGGGGCCCCGGCTCACCCCGCTCCTTGCGCTGCTCGAAGCCCAGCCCCGGGTCGAAGCTCGGCATCCGGAGCGGGTCCGGCTCCACGTCCTCGCCGCCCAGGTAGCGCCGGGCCAGGTGCGCCCCCATCTCCGCCTCGGTCACCTCGGGGCCGCCCCGCCCCGGAAGCACTTCCCCCACGCCCGGAACCGGATATGCAGGGCTCTTCCACCCGCCCTCATAACATAGAGATCACGAGACTTCCGGTTTCTTTTCCCGCCCCTTCCCGCGGGAGCCTTCCTCCTGCGCGTGGCTCCTCGTTCCCCGCCCCGAAGAGTGAGGTCACGTTCCGCAACGAGCTCGGCCAATCCCCACCCTTCCGATGGGGAAATTTGCATGTCCCTACCCTATTGGCTGATGCAGCTCCGGGGGTAGACCAGGGTCTCCTGGTGGCAAAATAACTCGCAGGGCTCCGCAAAATAAGACCTTGGGTGCTACCGTAATACACCTAATCAATAGCCTGCAGCACCAAGCACAGCAGGGCCCTAGAGACTACCGTAATACACCTAATAAACTGCAGCACCTAGCACAGCAGGGCCCTAGACACTACCGTAAAACACCTAATCAATAACCTGCAGCACCTAGCATAGCAGGGCCCTAGAGACTACCGTAATACACCTAATAAACTGCAGCACCTAGCACAGCAGGGCACTAGACACTACCGTAAAACACCTAATCAATAACCTGCAGCACCTAGCACAGCAGGGCCCTAGACAGTACCGTAAAACACCTAATCAATAACATGCAGGGCCTAGCACATCAGGGCCCTGGGTGCTACCATAATCCACTTAAGAAATTTCATCTTGTCCCACCCCCCATTGACTGGGTACACATCATCTCAGCACTGGATGCAGAGACAAAAGTTTATCGACACCTTAAATCACTGCTTCCTGGAGTAGCTAGTCGTGGAATCCACACGAAGAGAGGCAATTTTTGATTTAGTCCTAAATTGGGCACAGGATCTGGTTCTGTGAATATAGGTGAATATAGTTGAATTACTGGTAATAGTGACTATAACATAATACAATTTAACAGCCCTGTAGAGAGGAAAATACCACTGCACCCCAACACTGTAGCATTTAATTTCAGAATGGGGAACTACACAAAAATGAGGAAGTTAGTTAAACAGAACTTGAAAGGTACATTTCTAAAAGTAAAATAGAAACAAAAAACAAAACGAAAAAATAGCAAGAGAACAAAAAACAAAACAAAACACAACAAAAAGCCACTGTGACTAAACAACAAAGAAAAAAAACCTGTTGGAGACAAAAAGGCAGCATTTAAAAAGTAGAAGTTAAAGAACTATTGAGGAAAATAGAAAGGAGCATAAATTCTTGCAAGTGATATGCCATTGACATGTTTTGTTAATCTTTAAAGTGCTACCAGACTATCTGTTGTTTTTTAAGTTTTTCCTGTTACAGACTAACTCAGCTACCCCTCTGAAACTTGTAAAAATATAACGAGGAAGGCCAAAAAATAATTTGAAGAACAGCTAGCCAAAAATTAAAAAAATAACCACAAACTTTTTTAAAGTACATCAGAAGCAGAAAGTCTGCTGACAACCAGTGGGGCCCCTGGATGCTTGAGGTGCTTAAGGAGCACTCCGGAATGATATGGTCATTGCAGAGAAACTAAATGAATTCTTTGCATCCATCTTCACAGCTGAGAATGTTAGAGAGATTCCCAAACTTGAGCCATTCTTCTTAGGTGACAAATCTGAGGGACTGTCCCAGAGGGAGGTGTGATTAGAGGAACAAATTGATAAATCAAACAGTTATCACTAGGGCTAAATAGCGTTCACCCAAGAGTTCTGAAGTTCTGTGAAATTGCAGAACTAATAACTGTGGTTTGTGGCGGTGAAAGTAACCTACAATTTCTTACATGTACCGTCCCATTTGTAACCTAAGTCCCCGCCAGCTCTTTAAATAGCTCCCTGCTGGCTTTTGCCGGAGCTGTGCACCAGGGCACATCCACTTATTTGCACTGCTGGTGGTTTGTAACCTATCGTTTTAAGCAGCTTCTGTACCATATGACTGGATTACAGCTGCTGTAACACCAACTTTTTTAAAAAAGGCTCCTGAGGTGATCCCAGAAGCCTAACTTTAGTACTGGGGTAATTGGTAGAAACTGTAGTAAAGAGCAGAATTAATACAAACACACAGATAAACACTATTTGTCAGGGAATAGTCAACATGGTTTCTCTAAAGGGAAATCATGCTTCCTCAATCTATTAGAATTGTTGCGGGAATCTACAAGCATGTGGACAAGGGGGATCCAGTGGACAGACTGTACTTGGATTTCCAGAAAGCCTTTGACAAGGTCCCTCACCAAAGTCTCTTAAGCAAAGTGAGCTGCCATGGGATAAGAGGGAAGATCCTTTCATGAATTGGTAAATGAAATGATGGGTGGGAATAGGTGATCAGTCCTCAGAATGGAGAGAGGTGAACAGTGGGTATTCCCCAAGGGTCTGCACTGGGAGCAGTACTATTCAATATATTCATAAATAATCTGGAAAAAAGGAGTAAATGCTGAGGTAACAAAAATTGTTGATGATACAAAACTACCTAAGATACCCTGTCAAATCCTAGTGAGGAAAACAGAAAGAAATATAAACATTGCCAAATTAAGGGTAAAAATGTAACAAGAAAAGCCAAAAAGGAGTTTGAAGAACAGCTAGTCAAAAACTGAAAAGGTAATAAAATGTTTTTTAAGTACATCAGAAGCAGGAAGCCGGCTAAACAGCCAGTGGGGCCCCTGGCCGATCGAGATACAAAAGGAGCGCTTAAAGACGATAAAGTCATTGTGGAGAAACTAAATGAATTCTTTGCTTCAGTCTTCACAGCTGAGGCTGTTAGGGAGATTCCCAAACCTGAGCCGTCCTTTGTAGGTGACAAATCTAAGGAATTGTCACAGATTGAAAGGTCATTAGAGGAGGTTTTGGAATTAATTGATAAACTTAATAGTAACAAGTCACCAGGACCAGATGGCATCACCCAAGAGTTCTGAAAGAACTCAAATATGAAATTGCAGAACGATTAACTATGGTTTGTAACCTATCCTTTAAATCAGCTTCTGTACCCAGTGATTGGAAGATAGCTAATGTAACACCAATATTTAAAAAGAGCTCTAGAGACAATCCCTGTTGTTACAGACTGGTAAGTCTAACGTCAGTACCGGGCAAATTAGTTGAAACAATAGTAAAGAATAAAATTGTCAGACACGTAGAAGAACATAATTTGATGGGCAAAAGTCAACATGGTTTCTGTAAAGGGAAATCATGTCTTACTAATATATTACAGACATGCATCTGACGAAGTGGGTCTTTGCCCACGAAAGCTTATGCTCCTACACTTCAGTTAGTCTATAAGGTGCCACAGGACTCCTCGTCGCTTTTAATATATTACAGTTCTTTGAAGGGGTCAACAAACATGTGGACAAGGGGGATCCAGTAGATATAGTGTACTTAGATTTCCAGAAAGCTTTTGACAAGGTTCCTCACCAAAGGCTCTTACGTAAATTAAGTTGTCTTATATAATAAGAGTGAAGGTCCTTTCATGGATTAAGAACTGGTTAAAAGACAGGAAACAAAGGGTAGGAATAAATGATACATTTTCAGAATGGAGTGGGGTAACTAGTGGTGTTCCCCAAGGATCAGTCCTAGGACCAATCCTATTCAACTTATTCATAAATGATCTGGAGAAAGGGGTAAACAATGAAGTGGCAAAGTTTGCAGACAAACTAAACTGCTCAAGGTAGTTAAGACGACTGTGAAGAACTTCAAAAAGATCTCCCCAAACGAAGTGATTGGGCAACAAAATGGCAAATGAAATTTAATGTGATTAATGTAAATAAATGCACATTGGAAAACATGACCCCAACTGTACATACAATATGATGGGGACTGATCTAGCTACAACTAATCAGGAAAGAGATTTTGGAGTCATTGTGGATAGTTCTCTGAAGACATCCATTCAGTGTGCAGCGGCAGTCAAAAAAGCAAACAGGATATTAGGAATCATTAAAAAATGTGATAGAGAATAAGACAGAGAATATCTTATTGCCCTTATATAAATCCATGTGACACCCACATCTTGAATATTGCAGATAGATGCAGTCTCCTCATCTAAAAAAAATAGTTTAGCATTAAAAAAGGTTCAAAGAAGGGCAGCTAAAATGATTAGGGGTTTGGAACGGGTCGCATCTGAGGAGAGATTAAAGATACTGGGACTTTTCAGCTTGGAAAAGAGGAGACCGAGGGGGGATATGATAGAAGTCTATAAAATCATGAGTGGTGTGGAAAAGTGATTAAGGAAAAGTTATTTACTTGTTCCCATAATATAAGAACTAGGGGCCACCAAATGAAATTAATGGGCAGCAGGTTTAAAACAAATAAAAGGAAGTTCTTCTTCACATAGTGCACAGTCAACCTGTGGAACTCCTTGCCTGAGTGCTATTAGCCAGGATGGGTAAGGAATGGCGTCCCTGGCCTCTGTTTGTCAGAGGGTGGAGATGGATGGCAGGAGAGAGATCACTTGATCATTTCCTGTTTGATTCACTTCCTCTGGGGCACCTGGCATTGGCCACTGTCGGCAGACAGGATCCTGGGCTGGATAGACCTTTGGTCTGACCCAGTCTGGCCGTTCTTATGACCTTATGTTCAGAAGAACCTGTCTTGTCTCAAGGACTCTCCTTCTGCCTATGATTCAGTTCTGTGGAGATCTGGAATCCTATTTTCACCGCCTCCACCTGAAGGAATACTTCCAGCACACCAATGTATGACACACTGACCTGGCTGCTCCCCCCTGCTGATCCCACAAGAGGAAAGCTTCTATGTGGACACCCACAAACAGTCGTAACGAGAGTCTTGATTTCTACATTGACTGCTTCCGCAAACGTGCTTGAGCTGACATTGTCAGCAAACAACACCATATAACATATGACCTCAGCCATGCAGAACACAAGCCTCAAAAACAATCCTCACATCATAATCAAAGAAGCTGACAAAGGGGGCGCTGTTGTCATCACGAACAGGATAGACTATGAACAGGAGGCAACCAGACAACTCACCAGTACCAGATTCTACAAGCCTCTCTCCTGTGATCTCACTAAAGAATATTAAAAAACCCTGAAACAACGGCTCACGAAGCTCCCTGATGCTGCTCAGGACCAAATTTACACCAATACCCTCCTCCCCCCCCATCCCAACCAGGAACTTCATGTCTGCTACCTAAGATACACAAACCTGGAAATCCCGGATGACCCATCATCTCAAGCACTGGCACACTTACAACAATCGAACCTGGCTATATCGATTCCCTCCTCAGACCCTACGCTACCAGCACTCCTACAACACCACTGACTTCCTGAGGAAACTTCAAAACATCAGTAATCTCCCTGAAAATACCATCGTGGCCACTATGGACATAGAAGCCCTTTACACCAGCATTCCACATGAAGACAAATTACAGGCCTGTTTTTCCTGTTACATTCCAGCTCTGCTTTCCCCTTGATATTTTTATGCCTACTGCCTCTTCTTGTCCCCCTCCCCCGTCTCCTTTTTCCTTCTCCCTTCCCGCCCTCCATTCTCCCCTGTTTATTTTAGTTCTGGACATCTGGTCATCTGAAGAAGTGGGCTATACCCACGAAAGCTCATGATACCATCTACATATTTTGTTAGTCTTTAAAGTGCTACCAGACTATCTGTTGTTTTTTAAGTTTATCCCGTGCAGACTAACTCGGCTACCCCCTGGAGCAAGATAATTAAATTCAAAGCAGACTGTGAAGAGTTACAATGGAGTTCACAAAATTGGTTGACTGAGCAACAAAAAGGCAAAATTCATTGCTGATAAATGCAAAATAATGCACATTGGAAAACATAATCCTAAGAATACATATGAAACGATGGGATTGAAATTAGCTGTTACCGCTCAAGAGAGAGATCTGGGAGTCATCAGTGGAGAGTTCTCTGAAAACAGTCATTCAGTGTTCAGAAAAACTCACAGAAAAGGGAAAAAAGGGATAGACACTAAGTAGGGGCCCTACCAAATTCCTGGTCCATTTTGGTTAATTTCATGGTCATAGGACTTCAAAAATACTAAATGTCTCGATTTCAGCTATTTAAATCTGAAAGTTCATCGTGTTGCAATTGTAGGATGGTCACACCAGCAGCAGCGCAGATATGAGCTTGGCCAGGCATGGTGTTGCTACCCTTAGTTCTGCGCTGGCGCCTGCAGAGCCCAGTTCTAAAGGAAGCAGCGCAGAAAGCAAGGGTGGCATGGAACTGTATTGCTACCCTCACTTCTGCACTGCTGCTAGTGGGGCGCTGCCTTCAGAGCTGGGCACCCGGCCAGCAGCCGCCGCTCTCCAGATGCCCAGTGCTGAAAGCAGTGCCTCCATTAGGAGCAACACAGAAGTGAGGTTAATTGTACCTGAATCCCTCCCCTTCAATAATCTTGTGACTATCCTACATTTACAACACTATGGTCTACCCCCAGGAACTGCAGCAGCCAAGAGCCAAGAACCAGCCAGGCTCTGAAGGCAGCACAGAAGTAAAGGGCAATACTGCAACCGCAGTTCCCCCTCGGGTGTATGCTTGCACGGGTGCACAGAGAGAATGTTAATCCCGCCCACTTCCTCAGCATAGCCGCACAGCAGCGTGAGGGAGTCAGGGCCAGCCCACAACATTTTGGCCCCTGAGGCGGGAGCTCAAATGACGCCCCCGTTGCACCTCACTTAGGCCAAAACTTTCAATTCTGCCTTCTTCCTGTTCTTTGTGCCCTCCTTCCTCCAGCACAGCACCCCCCTTCTCTGTGCATCTAGAGCAGAGAGATACATCTGCACCAGCAGCAGACACGATTCCCGACACTCTGGGTCCTAGTGGCGCCCCCCACAGTCTGGCACCTGATGCAGCCGCCTCAGTTAGCCTCATGATAAGAGCAGGCAAGGAGGGAGTGGGGGCTAAGCTGGGCAGCTCTCTGCCTGGCCTGTTCGGTGGCTGCCCGATTGCTCCTGCGGTGGATTGTGTGGCAGGTGGCTGCTGGGACCACAGTGTGGTTGTCCCCAAGAGCCACATCCTAGGAGCAGCTATACTACAGCCTCAGCTCTAGCTCTGGCAGCCGCCATGCAGCCCGCCCCTGGAGCAGCTGGGCAGCCACCATGTGGCCCTGACCCCAGCTCCAGCCCTTCCCCAGGGCTTGGGCCAGGGCCAGGGCCGTGTGGTGTCTGCGTGGGGCCGGGCTGCGGTGAGGCTGCTCCTGGGTTGGGCACGTGCAGTCAGGCGAGTCGGCTGTGGAGCGGCTGGTGGAGGAGTCGTGTTCCCTCCACCCCCTTGGCGGAAGGCGCCGGTGTAGCCAGACTGGAATCCCCACCTGTAACATCCATCTTGCTTGCCTGGAGCACACAGAGCAGTAAAATCAGCATAGGCTTTGAAGCCTTGACAGGAGGCCTGGATATGCTAGCTCACAGTGACCATGGATGGCTGTAAACAGAGATATGCCAATCGCTGACCTCGAGGCTGCGAGAACTGCCTTGGCTGGCACCTATATTGATACGATCACACACTCGTCCACGGGGGGAGGAATCTCCCACTCGGTAAAAATGTCCAGTACTCACAATTTAGTTCTCTCTCTTGCAAGTGTAAATTAAGTTGAAACTCCCTTGTAAGATCTGGCATCACAAAGACGGACCAACACAATTTGACATTTTAGATAAGAAAGAGGATACGAGCCCCTATGAATATAAAGACGGGTCCATCAGCACACTTACTCTGAGCTTCAATCTACCATCTATCTGCTGGTCAGGTTAGGTGATTGGCCTCCCAAGGTTCCACGGGGACGCCCACCTCGTATTCGTCTTTCCTAGGAATTGAGGGACCGCCCTGGCCTGATACACTGGAGTCGAGAGGCACAGAAGGGGGTAAAAATTGTATCTGGATGTGTCCTTTGTCTTAAGTGTACACATAGACTTAGAGCTCTTTAAAGATTAAGCTGTCACTTGGTGCCATTATTTCTATTTTCTATCTTTATTTAGTTCGAACTAGGGGGGTAATGTATGCATACCGAACTTGCTAATGAAGCCCGGGATTTGAATTTCCCGGGCTTCATTAGCATAAAGCCGGCTCCGCCATTTTTAAAAGCCGGCTTGTTCGAACCCCGTGCCACGCGGCTACACGCGGCACGAGCTAGATAGTTCGAACGAGGTGTACAGATAGATCGGAATGGCTACAAAGTTCGAACTATCTAGCCCGTGCCGCGTGGCTACACGCGGCACGGGCTAGATAGTTCGAACTTTGTAGCCATTCCGATCTATCTGTACACCTCGTTCGAACTATCTAGCTCGTGCCGCGTGTAGCCGCGTGGCACGGGGTTCGAACAAGCCGGCTTTTAAAAATGGCGGAGCCGGCTTTATGCTAATGAAGCCCGGGAAATTCAAATCCCGGGCTTCATTAGCAAGTTCGGTATGCATACATTACCCCCCTAGTTCGAACTAGGGGGGTAGTGTAGACATACCCTCTGGGAGAGACAAAGGAAGGAAGGCAGAGACCAGCAGCTGGCTGGGGGGCAGGGCTGGAAGAGAGTTAGTTTCTGTCTGGTATCATGGAGGAAACAGCATAAGCAAGGGGCTGGGATTTAGGGGCCCTGTCTCCCCCATCTCAAGGGGGGGCTGAGGCATCCTAGGCCTGCCCTGTAACCAGATGACCTCTGTGCTGTGCTGTATCCTGGAGAAGCAATAAACTCCCTCTATTCTACTGGCTGGCGGAGTCTGTTCATGCCATCATGGGGGTGCAGGAGGTGGGGAACCCCAACGTACCGCCACACTTGGACAGCCAGAATGACTAGGGGAGGGAACAGCTTCCATCTGAGGGAGATTCACAAGACTGGGGATTTTGTGCGTGGAAAAGAGACGGCTCTTGCTAAACAGCGGAGGAGAAAACAAACAAGGAAGTGTTCTTTGCTCCTTCGTGTGACGGAGAGCGAGGGGGTCGCCACACAACGTCGGTCAGCAGCGGGTTTAAAACAGACGGAAGGGCGTATTTCTTCGCAGAGCGCAGAGCCAGCCCGTTGGACTTTTTGCTAGAGAGCGTTGGGAAGGCAAAGACTATAACAGGGTTCAAAAAGAACTGGATACGTTAATGGAGGCTCTGAGCCAGGCTGGGCTGGCAGGGCGTCCTTAGACTCTGTTTGTCAGAGGCTGGGAATGGGTGACAGGGAGGAATCGTGAGGATTGCCTATTCTGTTCACTCCCTCTGGGACATCTGGCAACTGTTGGCAGACAGGACACTGGGCTAGATGGACCTTTGGCCTGAATCCGTGCGGCCCTTCTTATGCAATAAACCATGCATAGTGCAGTGCATAACGAGGGCCTGCGTGCTGCCATAATGTTCCTAATAATTAATGTACAGCACCTAGCACCATGGGGCCCTGGGCACTACTGTAATACACCTAATAAATAACATGGGGGTGGGGGGGGTCTAGCACTACAGGGCCCTGGGCACTACCGTAATACATCTAATAAATAACATGGGGGGTGTTTAGCACTACAGGGCCCTGGGCACTACCGTAATACATCTAATAAATAACATATGGGTGGTCTAGCAATATAGGGCCCTGGCACTACCGTAATACATCTAATAAATAACATGGGGGGTGTTTAGCACTACAGGGCCCTGGGCACTACTGTAATACATCTAATAAATAACATGGGGGGTGTTTAGCAATTCAGGGCCCTGGGCACTACCGTAATACACCTAATAAATAACATGGGGGGTGTTTAGCAATACAGGGCCCTGGGCACTACCGTCACACAGGAGATCCTCGTGATGCATGGAATTGCTATGCACAGTTCCATGTATTCATGGGTCTCCTGTTCCAGCATGGGGGAGCAGGGGGAGCCAGGAGCCACGGGGAGCTCACCATGGGGGCAGGAGCCGTGACTCCCAGTATTTGCGAATGGTGAGGGTTTCCTGTACAGCTAGTAAGCAACATGCGGTTTGGGGCTGAGGTGGAGGCTCCGAGGAGCTGTCTCCTCCGGTATGGAAATGCAGCCATCTGGGATCCTGTTACCAAGGCAACCCCACGGTGCCCCCTATTGCCGCATGTGGACATTGGCATGTGGGGTAACGAGAGAAAACCTCCCCCCCGTTAAATCATTTGTGTGGCTGCCTTCCACCACCCGCCTGTGCCTGGGAGACTATCGATCTTCAGACCCAGCCTCGTGGGATCTGGGGGCGCTCCGTCCAAGGAAGGATGCCAGTTTGCAACCCACTCCCCACCCCCAGCCTTCTGACAATAGCCCAGCTCCCACATCTCAGGCGTGGTTCTCATAAGCTGCCCCGCCCTCGCGATGCAAAACAGGCATTTTCGCACGCCAGGGTCTCTCCTCCGCTGAAGCGTGAGGGCTGCAGCTGGAGGGTGTGTATTCCGGTCACACTTGGTGTGTCTGCCATCTGCCAGCGGCGCAGAGTAACCTTTAAAGCTGAAAGCTGATGACGATGTGGAACTAGCTGAAGCGTATCAACTTTGCAATGCAGTTTGGGAGAAAGAATTCTGCCCAGAGTCCTGGAAGAAAGGTGTGGGTTGTAAATTGCCAAAGAAAGGCAACTGGCTGGAAATAACATTATTTTCACTCCCGGGGAAAGTGTTTCTCGTTGACTATCAGACAGAATGAAGTTGGTCGTTGATGAAAACCTGTGCAGTGAGTGTAAACCGTGCAATCTTTGCCCTGAGGTGCTGGGTTGAGAAAGCGCTTGCCTGCCAGAGGAGGTTACTGTTGAGTCCTGTAGAGCAGATGAAAAGGTTTGGCTGCCTTCATACAGGGTAACCATGGGATATCTTGCAAGAATAACGGTTCAAGATCTCAGTTTTGTTCCTTTGGACACAGACACCATTGCATCAAACATCAGGCCACCAGAGTAGGGTTAAGAATTAGCCAAAAGGAAACAAAAGTTGAGCTAGTTGAAAAAGGAAGCAGCAAGGATGGGGCATTGGTGACTGACTGAAGAATATGGCTTGGCTAACAAGTTTGTGTATCTTGTAAGTGTTGATGGCCAAGCAGGGGACTGAGGTCTTGAAGGGAGGTGCAGCTATTCTCAGAGTAACAAATATGTGGGAAAATCAGGAGAGTCATACAAGGCCCAAGATAAAGAGTCCCAGAAGGGAAGCTCTGTTAGCCTGTAACATTAAAAGCAACAGGTAGTCCTGTGGCACCTTAGCGTGGTCTACACTAGTGAGTTATTTCGAAATAACCAACAGAGCATCCACACTACCAAGCCCATTATTTCAAAATAAGGGGCTAGTTATTTCAAAATAATAACTCCTGCTTGTCACGAGGAATAATGCTTCTTTCAAAATTGTTATTTTGGGAGTTATTATTACAAAATAAGTTATTTCAAAATAATTTCCTAGTGTAGACATGCCCATAGAGACTAACTGATATATAGCTATATATCTATATATCGCTCTATATATCTATATCTATCTCGTATCATGACTACAACATAGTTGGTATTACAGAGACTTGGTGGGATAATACACACGATTGGAATATTGGTATAGAAGGGTACAGCTTGCTCAGGAAGGACAGGCAAGGAAAAAAGGGAGGAGGTGTTGCCTTATATATTAAAAATGAATACACTAGGGCCGTGGTCACCAACCAGTAGATTGCAATCTACCGGTAGATCTCAGGGGCTCCAAGAGTAGCTCTTGAGCCCTCTCTGAACTGCGCACCTGCACATTGCATTTACATTAGATTTCCTCATGTAATGTAGGCGGGACTTCAAGGAAGGGGTGGGCCAGTAGATCTTTGCCTGTTCTGAGACTTAAAAAGGGATCTTGGGTGTAAAAAGGTTGGAGACCACTGCACTAGGGGTATGTCTAGACTACACTTCCCTGTCGACAGAGAGATGTAGATTAGTCACATTGAAATTGCTAATGAAGCAGGGATTTAAATATCTCGTGCTTCATTAGCATAAACATGGCTGTTGCTTTTTTCAAAACAGAGCTTTTTTTTTTTTTTTTTTTTTTTTTTTTAAAGGCAGTCTAGACACGGATCTGTGGAAAATAAACCCTTTTTTGACAGATCCTGTAAACATCATTTTTTGCTTCCTTAACAATTTCAACATGCCTAATCTACATCGCTCTGTCGACAGAGAGGTGTAGTCTAGACACAGCCTAGGACTGAGGTGGAGATGGACATAGGAGACAGATGTGTTGAGAATCTCTAGGTTAGTTTAAAAGGGATAAAAAACAAGGGAGATATCATGTTAGGGGTCTAATACAGTCCATCTACCCAGGTAGAAGAGGTGGATGAGGCTTTTTTAAAACAACTAACAAAATCATCCAAAGCTCAGGATTTGGTGGTGATGGGGGATGTCAACTATCCAGACATTTGTTGGGAAACTAACATCGCGGGGCACAGACTATCTAGTAAGTTCTTGGACTGAATTGGAGACAACTTTTTATTTCAGACGGCTGAGAAAGCTACTGGGAGGAAGCTGATCTTGGTTTGATTTTAACAAATAGAAAGGAACTGGTTGAAAATTTGAAAATGGAAGGCAGCTTGGGTGAAAGTGATCATGAAATCATGGAGTTTGTGATTCCAAGGAATGGTAGAAAGGAGAACAGCAAAATAGAGACAATGGATTTCAGGAAGGCAGATTTTAGTAAACTAAGAGAGCTGGTAGGTAAGGTCCCATGGGAAGCAAGACTAAGAGGAAAAACAACTGAAGAGAGTTGGCAGTTTTTCAAAGGGGCATTATTAAGGGCCCAAAAGCAAGCTATTCTGCTGCGTAGGAAAGATAGAAAGTATGGCAAAAGATCACATTGGCTGAACCAGGAGATCTTGCATGATCTAAAAATCAAAAAGGAGTCATATAAAAAGTGGAAACTAGGTCAAATTACAAAGGATGAAGATAAGCAAACAATGCAAGTATATAGGGACAAGATTAGAAAGGCAAAGGCACAAAAGGAGCTCAAACTAGCTACAGACATAAATGGAAAAAGAAGACATTCTACAAATATATTAGAAGCAAGAGGAAGACCAAAGACAGGGTAGGCCCATTGCTCAGTGAAGAGGAAGAAACAATAACAGGAAATTTAGAAATGGCAGAGGTGCTTAATGACTTCTTTGTTTCAGTCTTCACCAAGAAGTCTGATGATAAAGGAATGCCTAACATAGTGAATATTAGTGGAAATAGGGTAGGCTGAGACATTAAAAAAGGGAAAGATCAAGTTAAAACATTCTTAGAAAAGTTAGATGTCTGCAAGTCACCAGGGCCTGATAAAATGCATCCTAGAATACTCAAGGAGCTGATAGAGGAGATATCTGAGCCATTAGCTGTCATCTTTGAAAAGTCATGGACATCGGGAGAGATTCCAGAAGATTGGAAAAGGGCAAATCTAGTGCCCATCTATAAAAAGGGAAATAAGAACAACCCAGGAAACCATAGACCAGTCAGTTTAGCTTCTGTGCCAGGGAAGATAATGGAGCAAATAATCAAGGAATTCTGCCAACATCTGGAAGAAAATAAGGTGATAGGTAACAACCAACATGGAATCGTAAAGAACAAATCATGTCATACTAATCAGATAGCTTTCTTTTATAGGGTAACAAATTTTGTGGATAGGAGAGAAGCAGTTGACGTGGTATACCTAGACTTTATTAAAGAATTTGATAAGGTCTCACATGACCTTCTTATCAATAAACTAGGGAAATGCAATCTAGATGGGGCTACAATAAGGTGGGTGCATAACTGGCTGGATAACCATTCTCAGAGAGTAGTTATTAATGGTTCAGTCATGCTGGTAGGGCATAACAAGTGGGGTTCTGCAGGGATCAGTTCTAGGTCCCGTTCTGTTCAATATCTCCATCAATGATTTAGATATTGGCATAGAGAGTATGATTATTAAGTCTGCAGACGATACCAAGCTGGGAGGGGAGGCAAGTGCTTTGGAGGATAGGAATTCAAAATGATCTGGACCAACTAGAGAAAAGGTCTGAGGTAAATAGGATGAAGTTTAATCAGGACAAATTCAAAGTGCTCCACGTAGGAAGAAACAATCCATTTCACACATACAGAATGGGAAGTGACTGTCTAGGAAGGAGCACTGTTGAAAGGGACTTAGGGGTCATAGTGGACCCCTAGTTCAACACGAGCCAACAGTGCGACGCTGTTGCAAAAAAAGCCAACATGATTCTGGGCTGCATTAACAGCAAGACACGAGAAGTCATTCTTCCGCTCTACACTGATTAGGCCTCAATTGGAGTACTGTGTCCAGTTCTGGGTGCCACATTTCGAGAAATTGGAGAAGGTCCAGAGAAGAGCAACAAAAGTGATTAAAGGTCTAGAAGACATGACTTATGAGGGAAGACTGAAAGAGTTGGAAAAGAGAAGACTGAGACAGGACATGACAATAGTTTTAAGTATCTAAAAGGGTATAAGAAGAAGGAGGGAGAAAAATTGTTCTCCTGGATCTCTGATGATAGGACAAGAAGCACTGGGCTTCAATTGCAGCAAGGGAGGTTTATTTACGTTTGACATTCCTAACTGTCAGGGTGGTTAAGCACTGGAAGAAATTACCTAGGGAAGTTGTGGAATCTCCATCACTGGGGATATTTAGGAGCAGAACAGGTGGGATAGACACCTGTCAGGGATGATCAGATGGTGTTTGGTCCTGTCATGAGAGCAGGGGACCTGACTTGATGACCTCTCAAGGTCCCTTCCAGTTCTATGAGTCTATGTTCTATGATTCTATGAGCTTCCTTGGGCAAAACCCACTTCTTCAGATGAGCTTGAGTGGAGAAAAAAGGGGTCGTCTCAGAATTTATAACAGAAAAAGAGGGGAGAGAAGGGGGGGAAAGTACCTGTCAGTTGTAGGGCTAATGAGGTTAATTGAGTCGGGTGGAAGTGTCCCATACTCAGCTTTTGTTTGCAATGAGGAGTTAAATGTAAGAAAGGCTGGTTTTATAATGAGCCATCCAGTTAATGGCTTTGTTCAGGCCCAGGGAAACAGTGTCAAATTTGCAAATGACTCTCTCTCTGTAATTGGCTTGTGAAATTCCTTTGTATAATGATGGCTACTTTTAAACCCAATAACGAATGCCCAGGCAGGTTGAAATGTTCCCCTACAGCAGAGGTGGGCAGCCTTTTCAAACCAAGGAGCCAAACTACATCACAATTCAGAACAAGTGGTCCACAAAGAGCCAGTATAAGAATGCCCATTTGCATGACTGAGAATATACAACTTAATATTTTTGATAATGGACATGATGATTAATAAAAGCATCAATGAAACATTGTGCTCACAGACTTTATTTAGTGGGACTTCTGCTGCTGCATCCTTTTCCACGTTTCTTTGAAGTTTACATCACAAGTGGTCAAATTCAAGTTTGTGCACGCATTCAGGATTTAGGAGTAATTACATGCTTTAAAAATTTTGAATCAATTTTTCATTTGTATTTAAGAAGTTGCATGTATTTTGGGAATGACAAAAGAGTCATATTTGGTTCCACCCTGAGCCATCGTTGGCTCGAGAGCCATAGGTTGCAGACCCCTGCCCTACAGGTTTATGTGTGTGACTATTTTTGATGTCTGATTTGTGTCCATTTCTCCTTTGGCACAGAGACTGTCCAGTTTGGCCAATATCCATGGCAGAGGGGCATTGCTGGCACTTGATGGCATATATCACATTCGTGGATGTGCAGTTGTATGATCCCCTGAGGTGGGGGCTGATGTGATTGGGTCCTGTGATGGGGTCGCTTGTGTAGATGTGTGGACAGAGTTGGCACCAGGGTTTGTTGCAGGGGTAGGTTCCTGGGGCAGTGTTTGAGGTGGGATGTGTGGCTACTGGAAAGAATTTGCTGCAGGTTGGGGGGCGGTCTGTAGGCGAGGACTGGCCTGTTGTGGTGCTATCCAGCGTGGGACTTGCTGCCGACACTTGGGAACCATGAGATGCCCCCAAGATAAAACAGCAGAGAGAGAATAGTTGGCATCCAGAGGCAGGAAAATGTAACCGATGGTGATGTGCCCCGCAGGCCTGGCCAGCAACCGGAGAGCCAGTATCTGAGAAGGGCGGCTGAGGTGATCTGCGCTGGGTGTGCGAATGACTAAGAACCTTAGACGAGCCCCAGAGTGGTTCCCACCTTGGGGGAAGAGGAGAAGAAGGACAATAGCAGCCATCTAAGAAATCCCTGCTGTCAAGGCAAAGCTCTGAGCTGCGTTTCTCTTCTGCTAACCAAGCCCCCAGCTGGGAGCAGGGTGTGGTGCAGTGGGTGCTGGTCCGTGACAGAGCTGGGGGAGGAAGGAAGTCACATGTATAGAAACAGCACCGAGCTCCTGTCAGAGTTCGGCTGTGGCTGGCCCCCACAGACGTCCTCTGAGTCCATCTGAGGCATGGCCCATCTGAGCGAGTATGGGAACTGGATGGGTCGCTCGCAGGCAAAGGGCAAGAAGGCAGCAGCCGAGCGCAGAGGTAAGCGGCCCATGATTGGAGCAGGGAGCAGGCGGCCAGGCCTGGCGGGGGCTGTCGGCTCGGCAGGTCTCACGTGCTGGCTACTTGGATGGGAGGCTGGCAGGAAAACCCAGACTGCTGCCGGGAGCATCGGTGCCTGGTGCCTACGAGGGGAGAGGTGCAGGAAGGGCCAGGCAGGGAAGGGAGGGGTGGGACATGAGCAATCCAAATGTTGGCAGGAGTCCGGGGAGCAGCTACCACAAGTTGCCTCTGGCCGGGAGCACAGTGGGGAAGTTGGCAGGGGCTCTCTCCTCTGCTGTTCTGTGCGACCCCGCTGCGTTGTAGGGAGCAGCGTGGGGACCGTCCCACCTCGACAGGGCTGGCCCCAGCGTGGCACCTGAGGGTGCTGTGCTGCCTTTCCTGCCAGCTGGGCCCCCGAAGCCTTGTGCATGGTTGTGAAACCTGCCCTGAGTCAGGGTGTTACCCTCTGTGTCCTGGCCACATGCCAGCTCAGGTGACCCCATAAAGTTTCAGCTGAGAACTGGATTCCTCTTTCCCACTGGGAAGGGCTGTTACCCGGCTCTCAGGGTCCCCACCCCAAGGGGGCTGCATCTCTGCGCTGGGTGCAGAGTCCCTGTACAATCAGCTCATGTTAACCCCCAGAGGCAGCTGCATCTCAGGCAGGCTGGGGAGAGGAGACAGATCAATAGAAATACACCCAGAGTCTGGGAAGGGCCTTGGGGTGAGAGTGGAGAGACTCTCCGTGGGCTCACTCCCACCGTGGGTGAAACAGCTTCCTCCCCCTGCGGAGCCAGCTTGTCTGCTGCCACCCTCCCTCTTCCGGGGGGGAGGTGGGGCTCTGACCAGTCAGCCTCTCTTCCCCTGCCTGTCTCCTCCTCCGGAGATCTCCCTCCCCCGAGCCAGCCCAGCCTCAGGGGCTCTGTCATCGCCAGGTGCGCCTCCTGCGTCGGACGAGGACGACTATGAGAACGTGTCCCTGGAGGACGGGGGCTGTTCCAAGCCCCCGCCCCTACCACGCGACAAGAAGGTGAAGGCAGCGGCACCGGGCCGGAAGGACCGAGGAGGAGCAGGTACCAGGGCAGGCAGCCCCAACTGCCCCGTGCTGCAGGGATCGCTCAGGCCCCACTGCTCAGAGCCTGGGGGGCAGGTGTCAGTGCAGAACCCAGCCGCCAGCCCTGGGCCCCTTTGCGTCCGTGGGAGCCGGTGAATCTGGGCCTAGCCCAGTTGCTCCAGCCCAGAGTGGGTGGTGGGAGCATGGACGAGCAGGCTTAGTACACTGCGGGAAGGCGGGGCCTGTGGCTCACCTGTGGGCAGGTGAGTTCGATTCCTGATCCCAGGCACTGCGCTCAGACGCGGACACTCAAGCGCTCGTCCCTGTTATGGGCTATGAGCTACCGGCCAGACTCATCCTTTTCTCTCCTCAGCAGGCCCGGTGCCAGCACTGTCCAGGCCCCCCGAAACCGGTGAGAAATGTTCCCGTTCTTTGCTGGGGGATAAGTAAGGTCTGGGGATAAAGTAGCCCCTCACTTCCAGGGGCAGGTCTATGCATCTGGGCGCCCGTCACTCACAGGGGGACAGAACTCACGACCTTCTGCTCCCATCATGCTTGGGAAAGATCCCAGCCAGCAGGGGGCAGCGCGGCACACCCAAGCTGCTCTGATCCAGCTCTGCTGGGCAGTATCCCCTCCCCCAATGCCAGGGCATTGCAGGCTTTACCTCCCCTGCACCCCGTTTCTCACTAAGCCCTGGAAGAAACCCTGCCCCCCCGCATTGAGGGCCGCTCTGCTCACCTTGCCCCTAGGATCCTAGCTCATGCCTGGTTCAGGTGGGGAGGGGAATCTCCTCCCCCCACCCCACAAGCCCCCATCCCTGCACTGGGAGGCCACCCGCTATAATCCCTCCTGTTTCCTTTCAGGCCCGGCCATTTCAGTGATCTCAGAGGATCCGGCCCTTAGGCTTCCCAAGTTTGGTGAGGACTCGGGGCTCTGTGTGGCCTGTGCAGCGCTCCCCCCGCTCTCCCCAGCCCAGCCCAGGCCAGGGCAGGACCCGTCCCTCCAGTCTGTCCCCAGGCCTATCAATCCCAGCTGCTCCCCAGCTGACGGTTCCAGAGCCTGGCTGCTCCCTGTGTGGCAGGCTGGTTGGTGGGGAGCCGGGGGGGCCAGCCGAGCACAGACTGGCCCAGAGTAGCTTAGCACAGGGAGCCAGGGCGGCGGGGGCGGGCAAAGCCCAGCAGGGCAGGGGCTGGTGTGGAGAGCTGGGGAGCCCCTCGCCCCTCTGCAGCCCCGGGGGAGAGTTCGATTCCCTGGTCTGTGCCCAGGAGCTGGCCATTAATGCTCTTTGTCCCCCACTCCAGGGCTGGAACTGTCATCAACAGCAGTGGCAGCTGCCTTCCAGCCCCCGGAAGGAGGTGAGTACGGTGTGCCAGGGCCATATTGCCCACCTGCCCCCTGCCCCGGGGCACGGGCTGTGTGTGACAGGGGCCTGAAGCAGGGACTGGACTTGCAGAGGAGAGTGAAGGAAAATGCATGTTGTTCTGGGGTGAATTCAGTAGGGGGCTCTCTGCCCCACAGTCAGAGCTTACCCGAGGGCAGCACCTGGGGCGTGGGGCTGCAGGGAGCAGGTTGCGGGGGCTCTGTTTCAGGAACTCTCCCCTTGCTATCACTGCTGACCCCAATGGCACAGTGCAGTGCTAGGGGGCGCTACGCTGCAGGGGCTACTGTGCAGTGCTAGGGGGCGCTACGCTGCAGAGGCCACAGTGCAATGCTAGGGGGGCGCTATGTTGCAGGGGTTACTATGCAGTGCTAGTGGGCACTATCCTGCAGAGGCCACAGTGAAGCACTAGGAAGTGCTATGCTGCAAGGGCTACAGTGCAGCACTAGGGGGCGCTATGCTGCAGGGGCCCACAGTGCAGCACTAGGGGGCGCTATGCTGCAGGGGCCCATAGTGCAGCACTACGGAGTGCTATGCTGCAGGGGCCCACAGTGCAGTGCTAGGGGGCGCTATGCTGCAGGGGCTGCAGTGCAGCACTAGGGGTTCTATGCTGCAGGGGTCAGTGTAGTGCTGGGGGCACTGTGTTGCAGAGGGTCCACAGTGCAACACTAGGGGGTGTTATGCTGTGTGTGGGGGGGCCTAGAATGCAGCACTAGGGGGCGCTATGCTGAAAGGGCTACAGTGCAGCATTAGGGGGTGCTATGCTGCAGGGGCTACAGTGCAGCACTACAGGGTGCTATGCTGCAGGGACCCACAGTGCAGTGCTAGGGGGCACTATGCTGCAGGGGTTAGAGTGCAGTGCTAGGGGGCGCTATGCTGCAGGGCCCACAGTGCAGTGCTAGGGGGCACTATGCTGCAGGGCCCACAGTACAGTGCTAGGGGGCGCTATGCTGCGGGGCCCACAGTGCAGTGCTAGGGGGCACTATGCTGCAGGGCCCACAGTGCAGTGCTAGGGGGCGCTATGCTGCGGGGCCCACAGTGCAGTGCTAGGGGGCGCTATGCTGCAGGGCCCACAGTGCAGTGCTAGGGGGCGCTATGCTGCGGGGCCCACAGTGCAGTGCTAGGGGGCGCTATGCTGCGGGGCCCACAGTGCAGTGCTAGGGGGCGCTATGCTGCGGGGCCCACAGTGCAGTGCTAGGGGGCACTATGCTGCAGGGGCCACAGTGCAGTGCTAGGGGGCACTATGCTGCAGGGGTCTCAGTGCAGCGCTAGGGGGTGTTATGCTGTGGCGGGCCCACAGTGCAGCACTAGGGAGCACTATGCTGAAGGTGGGGGGGCTCTCTCCCTGCAGTCAGTGCTGGCCTCAGTGCCCTAGGGGGCGCTGTGCTGTCTGACAGGTAAGGCATACAGTCAGACAACCATGCCTAAACACAGCCAATAAGCAAAACTCCTGGGGAAGTTTTGGGGAAATTCGGGGAGCTTGCCCTAGTGTCCATCCCATTGCAGGGGAATTCCTGCCCCTTTCCCTGGATTCCACTTACCTAGTCAACCCTCCAGGGGACTCTCCTTCCCTCCAGGCCCTGTGCTGCACAGCTCTCCGGTGGTTGCAGCACTCCACCCCAGAAGTAGCTGCATGGAGATGCTGGGAGAAGTGATCCTGAATCACTGCTGGGCAGAGGGAGCTCGGGGTCTGGCTTCTTGCTCTTCCCAAATGGAGATGCTCTCTGTGGCGTTACCCAGACATCTTGTGAGACCTCCCCTCCCTTCTTTTCCATGAACCCACTTGGTACCATCAGGTACCTCCAGCCAACTGGAGACCAACATTTCCCAGTCACCTCCTGGAGGGAGAGTCCTTTGCTATAACCCGCCCTCCCCAACCCCCCCGCTCAGCCTCCCCATCCCGATACCCGCCCTTCAGAGCACTAACCGCTGCTGTTCTGCACAGATCTTCGCCAATCCAAACCAATCTTCAGAAGAGACTGCTCTGGAAGTTCCCCGCTGATCACCTACATCCTGCTGGGGATTTGCTTCCTCATGTGCGGCGTGTTCCTCACCCTGGCCCTCATGAAACGTGAGTGTGGGACTGTCAGGAGTGGGGTGGCCCAGGCTGGACTCTCTGCACCAGGAAGACGCTTCGCTCATTTCATGGGACCGGGGCTGCTCAGGGATTGCCCACGGAGGCTTTGGCTGGAAAAGCGAGGTTTTGGTTCAACACAGGAAAGGAGGGTTTCAGAGAAAACCCAAACCCTGGAAATCCCGCCCCAAGGCCCCAAAAGAGCTGTGTTCAGCGGCCACCTGTCCCATTCTCCTCTCTGGGCTGGGCTCCTCAGTTGGACTACATCTCCCAGGATGCACCACTGCCAGGGATTCCCATAGTGCACTGCCTCCACTTTCCAAGAGGAGAGACTGCAGTGCATCATGGGAGAGAGGTGCCCCAGTGGTTCCCAAACTTTTGGCATCACGCCCCCTTTTTGATTTTTAGAGACCCTCATGCCCCCCCCCCCCCAAAAAGGAATTGACTGGGGCAGCAAAACTTGAGTTTCTTCACGCCTCCCCAGGGGGACACAACCCCAGTTTGGGAACCCATGGTAGGGCAGCCTCCCTGGTTGAAGCATTAACATCTCTATGTGCTGTGCCATGGCTTCCCCTCTTGGAGAGGGTGGGCAGTGCATCATGGGAGCTGAAGTCTTGGTGGGGAGTCCAGTCTCTACAGGGAAGAGGGTGTGAGATAATCAAACTACAACTCCAATGAGGTGCCAGGGCAGAATATGCAAATCAGTTTTTCAGTATTTAGCTTTCCACTAGAGGGCAAAAAAGTCAATTTCCTATGAATTTTAGCCAAAAAATAAGGGGTTTTGTGTGCAAGTGTTTGTAAAAAATGTCTGTAGGACAAGGCTGGCATTATGGCAAGGCACCTGGACTTGGGCATCACCAAATCTGAAGGGTGTGGGGGAAAAATCTCCAGCAACTCTGCATCACAATACCCCTTTGGCTCCGGAGCTAGAATCCGTATCCCAAAAGTGGTAGGCTCCCATTCTGCTGTACCTGGCCCTGATGGAAATCAGGTGTCACTCCACTGAAATCAGTGGAACGGATGTGCTATTAGTGTGACTGGAATCCAGCCCGGGGAGCAGGAAGGGTCTTTGCCCCGAATGGAAGAGGCCCAGCCTGCAAGGGAAGCACTCGGCAGGGCTGGAGTGGAAAGGATCAGGACCAGGCTAAGCAGAAGGAGAACCCAGAGCAGTAGAAGGAGCTGTACCAGTAACGGAGTGACTCTGGATTTACTCCACTCAGCACCTGGGCTATAAACATGAGGAGTTATCACCTAAGAGTATCGGGAGAGGGGGGCTATGAATTGTGCTGCCAATTCTCACAGTATTTGGTGATTTTCCTTAAAGTCCCAGCCCTTGGAGTTCTGGGATGATGGGAGCCCTTTAGCCCATTTCAAAACAAACCAATACATGTCTCACCCCACGGCTGGGAAAGGAAGAGCTGGAGAACAAACTCCCTAAGGGGACTTGGTGTCAGACCCCTTGCCCCTGCTCTGCGTCTCTCTTGGCTATGCAGGGTGTAGGCTCATCAAGGCAGGAACTAAGACTATTTTCCTCTAAGATCTATTCTGTGTTTGGACAGTGCCCAGTCCCACAGGGCGCTGATCTTGGCTGGTCCTTGGGTAGTTCCTTCGCACACACGAACGCTAATAGCTCAAGAGACAAGAGGGCAGACAAATGGATCCCCAACATTGTTTTAAATTAAGTCTTATGGGGGATGAGGCCGAGGATGTGGGTGGGATTCATAACTTTCTGAGCACCTGGCATTGGAGAAACTGTCAAAAGCAGCCCCAAGTAACTCCCCTTCCTCCCCATCAAACCAATTTCCCCGGGCGTGGGAAGAAACCAGGCCATTGGGGCTGGGGCAGTTCCTGGTGTAAAGGATGCCCAGGCAGATCACAGCTCAGCTCTTTGCTCTTGGTTCTTCTCCCAGGCCCTGACCTGCAGCAGGAGTTAGAGGAGCTGAGCTTTCATCTTCCCCAGATGACAACTAATGGTAAGTAAAATGCTCCTGATGTAGCCCAGCATGCTCGCCTCTGGCCGAGCAGAGAAGCCGTCCGGGCGGGTCTCAGTAGCTGATCATTTTGCTACAGTTTAATTGTTTGCAGCCTGCAAACAGACTGATTCTGCCAGGTTGCACCAGTGTAAATCCGGACTAACTGCCATGCTGGTGATCCGAATCCAGTGCAGAGTCGGGAGTCCACTGGCCCAGGGTGAAGGGTGGGCTTGTAATGTACGTTACACACAAGTTGAAGCCTGAGTTTGTAAATTTCCACTGGGTTTCAAAAAGAGGCTCCCCCCCCATTTCCCCTTCCACTTTAATCAGCTCTAGCTGCTAGTAGACTATTTTCCTCTAAGGCCCCACCCCTATTACTTGCTCTTTTCCCTCCTCCTCACCTCCTGTGGTTTACTAGATCCTTTCCAGGGCCCAGGTGCAGGCCGGAAGGCCGTTCCAGCTAAGCAGGGTGTGATGTGGGTTAATGACCCACTGCCCCTCCCTCGCCGTGCACTAATCAGGGTTAGGGTTTGGATGCCATTAGGGTAGCCAGGTCCAGAAACCCGACATAGCACCCAGCCACAGAAGTCAACAACCAGATAAGGGTGGGGCCTTAGAGGAAGAGATGGAGCAATGGTGGGCCCTCGGGGAAGAGGTGGGGCAGGGGGACGGAGCCATGGGGGTCCATGTACCAACCATTAGAAATGTAACAAGGCAAATATTGGTGGATGAGAGGAAGTGGATGAGACTTTTTTAAAACAACAAAATCATTCAGAGCAGAGGAATCGGACTGTTAGAGGACTTCAATTACCCGGACGTCTGTTGGGAAACTCACCCAGCAGGGCATAGATTATCCAACAGGTTCTTGGAGCACATTGGAGACAATTTTTTTATTTCAGAGGGCGGAGAAAGCTGTGCGGCGGGGGGCAGGGAGTGGAGGCTGTGCTAGGTTTGAGTTTGACAAATAGGAAGGAACTGATTGAGAATTTGAAAGTGGAAGGCAGCTGGGGTGAAAGCGATACTGAAATGATAGAGTTCCTGATTCTAAAGAACAGTATGAGGGAGGAGAACAGCAAAATAGAGACAATGGATTTCAAGAAGGCAGACTGTAGTAAATTCAGAGAGTTGGCAGGAAAGGACCTATAAGAAGCAAGCCTAAGAGGAAAAACAGCTGAAGACTGAGACATTGTTAAGAGCATGAGAGCAAACCATTCCATTCTGCAGGAGAGATGGGACGCAGGACAAGATATGGCATAACCAGGAAATCTCGAATGCTCTAAAAATAAAAAAAAAGAGTTCTGCAAAAAGTAGAAACTAGGTCAAAGTTCAACAGTTGGATCTAAACCAATAACATCAGTAAGTAGGGGCACAATTAGAAAGACCAAGGCAGAAAATGAACTAAAACTAGCCAGAGACATGCAGGGTACCAGGAAAACATTCTCCAAATACATTAGAAGCAAGAAGAAGACTAAGAATAGGGTACAACTGTTACTCAATGAAGAGGGAAAAACAGTAACAGAAAGCGTGGAAACGGCAGAGGTGCTTAATGACTTCTTTGTTTTGATTTTCACCAAGAAGGCCGGTGGGGACTTACTGTCAACAGAACGGTAGTATAGACATAGGTATACTTTTGTCTACAAAACCCTGTAGTCTACACACCCAGGCTACGTCTACACTGGCATGATTTTCCGTAAATGCTTTTAATGGAAAAGTTTTCCGTTAAAAGCATTTTCGGAAAAGCGCATCTAGATTGGCAGGACGCTTTTCCGGAAAAGCACTTTTTGCTTTCTTTTTTTTGCTGGCCAATCTAGACGCACTTTTCTGCAAAAAAAGCCCCGATCGCCATTTTCACTATCGGGGCTTTTTTGCGGAAAACAGTACTATGCTGTCTACACTGGCCCTTTTGCGCAAAAGTCTTTCGGAAAAAGACTTTTGCCCGAACGGGAGCAGCATAGTTTTTCCGGAAAAGCACTGATGATTTTACAGTAGATCGTCAGTGCTTTTCCGGAAATTCAAGCGGCCAGTGTAGACAGCTGGCAAGTTTTTCCGGAAAAGCGGCTGATTTTCCGGAAAAACTTGCCAGTCTAGACACAGCCCCACAGTGTGGTTAAGCACTGGAATAAATTGCTTAGGGAGGTTGTGGGCTCTATATCACTGAAAATATTTAAGAGCACCCTAGACAAACATCGATCAGGGATGATCTAGATGGCGCTTGGTCCTGCCATGAGGGCAAGATACTGGACTTGATAATCTCTCGAGGTTCTTTCCAATTCTCTGAGGGTGCATCTACAAAGCAGCTTAAACTTGATATAAGATACACAATTTGCATAGCACAAATTGTGTATCTTATTTCGATTAGATTTGAAAATTGGCTATTTCGAAATCTGGTGCGTCTACACAGCATCAAATTTCGAAATAACGTGCTATTTTGAGACATCCCTTAACCTCATGGAACAAGGGTTACTGGGTTGCCGCATGAGCGCACCTGTTTTTTAAAAAAATATTTCCAAATAACAGGTGTCTTGTGTAGTTGTGGGGTCACTATTTTGGGATACCTCCAGTCTCCTGATATAGCCGTGCAGTGTAGACACACCCCAATTCTATGAATGGCGTCCCTGGATGCTTTTGACGGTCTGCTTTGGCATACCTGTTTGAAAATGGCTGCCTTGGGAACTCACACAATGCTGCCCCTCAGCAACCAAATCCCAGTTACCAAATTAACCCTTGGAGGCTACAGCCGTCCCCTCATGGTGAAGATGGGCTCTTTACACTGCCTGCTTGTTGTGACCTTTCCCTTCTCCTGAGCCCACCAACCTTTCTGTTTGCAGTGTCCCAGCAGCTGGCGGAGGCCAGACAGGACAGGGAGAAGATCCGAGCAGAGGTTATGGTGCTGCAGGGATCTGTAGGTGAGAGACTCATTGAGAGACTTCTGCCTCTTTCTGTGGTGAGAGTGAGGGGCTGTGAGGTCAGGCTGGGGGGTTCTGTGTCTACCTGGGACTGTGAACTTGGGCAAGTTTTTTATTGGGTGTTTTATGGTAGCTCCTCAGAGCCTCAGCCAGGGCTCTCGACCCCAGTGTGCTAGGTGCTGTACGTTATTGGGTGTTTTACGGTAGCTCCTCAGAGCCTCAGCCAGGGCTCTCGACCCCAGTGTGCTAGGTGCTGTACGTTATTGGGTGTTTTACGGTAGCTCCTCAAAGCCTCAGCCAGGGCTCTCGACCCCAGTGTGCTAGGTGCTGTACGTTATTGGGTGTTTTACGGTAGCTCCTCAAAGCCTCAGCCAGGGCTCTCGACCCCAGTGTGCTAGGTGCTGTACGTTATTGGGTGTTTTACGGTAGCTCCTCAAAGCCTCAGCCAGGGCTCTCGACCCCAGTGTGCTAGGTGCTGTACGTCATTGGGTGTTTTATGGTAGCTCCGAGGAGCCCCAGCCTGTCCAAACACAGACCAAAGCAAGTCACACCTCTGAACCCAGATTTCCATGGCACGGAGGGTCCGTAGCTGCTCAGGGGCTCTGCTGAAGTGGGTCAGCTGAACTCTGAGGGGAGAGCTTTGATGGTTCCATCCTGGGATCTCCAGAGCGACCCATTTGTAAACCTGCACAGGAAACGGTTTTGATATTAACTCTCGAGGGGCTGGTGCAGCTGCCCAGAGCAAGCCCTGCGGGAGCCCTGCTTGGGGTCTGTGCGGGGGAGTTTCACTGGCTTTGGCTGCTAACCCCCTTTCCTCTTCCCCACCAGACTTTCAGCGTCTTTCCCTCTCTGAGCAGCTGGCTGCTGTGAAGAAATTTCACCGTGAAATCCAGGCGCAGATCACAGCTTTGCAGAAAACAGTCGGTGAGGGGCAGGATGCCCGTGGCTGCCCCCGCCCTGGGGCCACAGTTGGAGGGAGGCAGCTGCTCATGGGAGCTCTCAGCACACGGCAGTTCCCATTGCTCTCGGGGGGTGGGGGGGATTCTCCCATTCTCAAAGGGGGGGGCTGCAGGGCAGGGTAGCAGGTAGATTCTCAGAGCCAACCCACAGCCTTCCCTGGGATCTCTCTCCTCATGGCTACCATGCCCCGGGGAGGCAGCCACACAGCCTGTGCTGACGGCGGGGTGCTACCACGGCTGTACTCAGGCCCTGGAGGGGTGGGGGCTGGGAGTCAGAACTCTTGGGTCCTTTTCTTGGCTCTGCCCCCGATTCCCTGCCTGGCCCTGAATTGGGTTATTCTGGGTTTTGCTTCCTAGATTCTGTCTGTGGCCATTGCCCGGACCCCTGGGTCTGGTTCCAGAGAACCTGTTACTACTTTTCAGAGTCTACCAAACCCTGGCTTGAGGCCCAGCAGTTCTGTGTGGATCGCGGGGCCCACCTGGTGATCATAAACACCAAAGAGGAGCAGGTAAAGCGTCCGGCCACTTGGCTGGCGTTCCCCGCCCAGGCCAGGGTGTTGGACAGCTACCCAGCAACACCAGCAGGTTATCCCTGGTAACTCCCAGCAGGTGGGACTCAGGGAGCCCATGAGACCAGCTGGGCCTGGCTCTTTTAACAGTCACCAGGTTTCTCAAAACTCTCCAAGGCACTGGATCCCTGCTCCCCGGCACCCGCAACGTGCTGCCTGTCAACCAGCCGCCCTGACGTAGACCCTGGCTGGTATTCCCCGCAGGGGAGGGAAAACCACCCCAAATAAGGCATGGTCTGCACTCTAAAGTTAAAGCGCAGCTGGGGCAGCACTTTAAACTGAAAGTGCGGCCATGGCAAGAGCGAGGGGAGTAGCGAGGGTTGCCAGATACTTTCACAAAAAATCCCAAACATGGCGGGGAAAAAATTGGTTAAGCAGGAAAAAAAAAAAAAGTTACTATGCCTTTAAATTCCCGAGCTCCCCACTTCCCCTGCCCCCACCCCTGCCCCCATTAGAGGAAAAATGTCCCTGACAGTTTTCCGTCCAAAAAACAGAAAGTACCGGATATTTTACACGTCTGGTATTTTCTTTTTTTTTACCGGACAGAAGATGCAATTATTGGACTCTCCAGGTGAAAACCGGACACCTTGCAACCCTAGGAGTAGCTGACAGCGCCAGGAGTGCGGGCTCTAGTGCTGTAGCCTGTTCACACGGGCGCTTTACAGCGCTGTAGCTTGCTGCACGCGGGAGGGCGTGGGAGGGTCTCACCCCCCCGAGGCAGAAAGTTGCAGCGCAGTGAAGTGGCCATGCAGGCCTGGCCTGAATGTCTAAACCACTGGGCAAAAATTGCAACCCGCAGAGACTAGACGCCAGGGGCAGAGTTTGAACTGGAGGGTTGTACAAACACCCCTCGCGGCTGGGCTGTTTCCTTAGCCCTGCCCTGGCACAGCGGCATGGACAAGGACGCCCCAGGGAGTTTTTGCAGGGAGGGGACTTGCTGAGGTGTTTCTGAGAGACCAGCCTCTGTGACTATAACACTGGCTCTGCCCTGAGCCCCAGAATCTGCCCTCTTCATTCCTCCAGGTCCCCCTTCCCAGGAGCTCAGGCCCCACCCCCTCTATTGCTCAGGGCTGAGACCACACCAGCTCATTCCAGGAAACAGCCACTTGCTAGCCAGGGACAGTTACTGCTGGGTTTGAGGAGGTAACACATCCATGGTCTTTATATTCTGAGTGCCTCATTGGCTTGCGCACCCTTGGGGGCAGGGCTACCATCTGGCTGGGGAAACTGAGTCATGCAGCAATGTAGGAACTTGACTTAGGTCACACAGGGAGTCAGTGGCAGAGCTGGGACTTGAACCCAAGGCTCCCGAGTCCCAGGGTAGTGCCCCGCCCACCAGGCCATGGCAGAGCAAATGGCTCACCCTTTCGTCGCCCTTAGTCTGTTCTTGTCTCTCGCAGGCTTTTTTGCTGAAGAATCGCGTCGTGCCCCGGGTGTACTGGCTGGGGCTAAGCGACCAGCAAGTGGAAAAGGAATGGGTGTGGGTGGATAACACCCGTTTGACCCTCAGGTGCGTGGGGTGAAAGGCTCCCTGCCCCCTCCCCACCTCTGGCTCCCCACTGTGTTCCCCATGGAGCTCTGCTCTTCTCCACAGTTTCTGGAGCTCCGGAGAGCCCAATGACAGCAACAATGAGGACTGTGGCACCATGACCCCTGATGGGCGCTGGAACGACCTAAGCTGCCTCACAACAGACTATTGGATCTGCGAAAAGGCCTGGTTCTGCTAGCCCCAGGCGCAGCCGCTGGCCCCGCCCTTCCTGAGCCATGGGCGTGACCAGGCCCTGCCTCCTGCAGCACGCTTGTCCCGATGGCTGCGGGACAGTCTCCCCAAGTCGCGGCCTGTGGGCCTCACTCCCTGCTGTGAAGCTCACTCAGGAGTTGCTCTGAATGCCTGGGTGGGGGGAGGTATTCTTGCAGTGTTCACTGGCCACCAGGCAGTCCTGAGTTCAAGTCCCACTTGGACATCTCCTTCCCTGTGCCTCAGTTTCCCCTTGTGATGGATATGGGCTGGGTAATTTTTTAAGGGGGGCACCCCAAGAATGTATGTGGAAAAGGGCCATATTCTTCCATGATATTAATGGAGGAGGAGCGGGGTGTGGGATGGAGGTTGGGTGGAGAAGGGAGCTTGGAGTAAGGGATTGGAGACCAGGAGGGGGCTGTGGGATGGAGTTTGGGTGCAGGAGAAGGTGCATGGTCTGGGAAGGGGTGTGTGTGCAGGAGAGTAGTCTGACCTGGGGTGGGGGTGCAGGGCTTTGGGTTGTGAGCGGGCATAGGGGATTGGGGTATAAAGTCTGGGAGGGGGCTGTGAGGTTTTTCGCCTTCCTCTGTAGCACGGGGCATGGATCACTTGCTGGAGGATTCTCTGTATCTTGGGGTCATTCAACCATTATTTCAGGACTTCAGTATCTGAGATATAGGTGAGAGGATTATTCTAGGAGAGGGTGGGTGATGTTCTGTGGCCTGCATTGTGCAGGGGGTCAGACTAGATGATCATGGAGGAACCTTCTGACCTTAAAGTCTAGGAGTCTATGAGACCTGGAGGTGGGTGTAGAAGGGGTGCAGGGTGTGGGAGGAGAAGTGGGTGCAGAAGCAGGGGAGCAGAGGGGTTATGTGGGGTAGGGGTGCAGGAGGGGGGCAGAGGGTTGGGGGAGGGAGGGGCTGGGGTGCCAGAGGCAGGCTCTGGTCGGGAGGTACTTACCTGGGCGGCTCCTGTCCAGCTGCCCAGCAGGTTCCTCAGCCAAGTGGGGGCCACGTGTCCTGCTCTGAAACTGGGAGTCGGGGCGAGGGAGCAGGGGTTCTTAGTGTGCTGCCTGTCCTGCAAATAGGCAGCTCCCATTGCCTGGAAACAGGCCAAGGGAGCTGCAAGATTATGCTGGGGGCAGGGCAGCATGCAAACCCTCCCTTCCCTGGTCTCCCAGCATTCAGAAAGCTGCTCTGGGCAGCGTGTGGGGGAGGGGTGGGCAGTGAGCCGGGCCAAGGCCCCTGCGGGCCAGTTACAGCTGCTCGGGGAGCCGGGTCTGACCCGTTTTGCCCATCCCTGAATTAGAGGCTTGGGCTGTATCGTTTCTGAATGTTGGGTGGCTGCATGAAACCACCATGAAATGCCTGGGGTTTGGAACGCCCATGTGCGTGTGGATGTCCCAGGAGGTAGCCGGTTGGCACGTCTCTGCCGGGCCTCACACGATGTGGACGGACCAGCTTTCAGGAGCAGGGGTGAAGCCGGCCTAACGCCCAGTGTGGAGAACTTGGGTGGCAGAATAATTTTTCTGTCGACCCGTCTCAGGGGGTGGATTTTCTCTAGCGATGGGAAAACCCCTCCCTGTGCTGTCGTGTCTACACGGAAGTGCTGCAGCTGGGCTGCGGTAGTGGTTTACGTGTGCACAAAGCCGGAGATGAGGGAGGATGCAGGGCTAAGGGGCAGAAGCAGCCAGTGGCGGGAGGGAGGGGAACATGCCTGACCATAGATGAGCCCCAAGGACTCCCAAAGGACAGGTAGGTTGTGAGGGACGCTGCTTTGGTGACACTTATGCTAGGTTAGCAGACACCACACTGGTAGGGCAAAATTCATGGCCATGAAAAATGCATCGTGGACTGTGAAATCTGGTGCTTTGGCTCTAAGGATTTGATGGGGGACTCTGGCATTTCTCAAACTGGGGTCCTGACCCAAAAGGGAGTTGCGGGAGTGGGGGGTCGCAAGGTTATTAGGGGGATTCTGGTGTTGCCACCCTTATTTTAGCTCTGCCTTAAGAGCTGGGCAGCCAGAGAATGGCGGCTGCTAATCAAGGGCCCAGCTCTGCAGGCAGCAGGGCAGGTGTAAATGTGGCAACACCATCCCATGTTATTCTGACTTCTGCGCTGCTGCTGCTGGTTCTGCCGTCAGAGCTGGGCGCCCAGCCAGCAGCCATCTATCTGCAGCTGCCAATCTCTGAAGGCAGTGCTGCCAGCAGCAGTGCAGAAGTAAGGGTAGCAGAACCCCCTTACAATAACCGTGCCCCCCCCAACTCCTTTTTTGGGTCAGGATCCCTTCATATACTGTGACCTATGAGATTCAAATAGCTGAAATGAGGAAATTCACCATTTAAAAAACCCTGTAACTGTGAAATTGACCCAAATGGACTGTGGACTGGGCCTGTCTGTTCCCGAGAAATCGGTTCGCTTGTGCTAACAATCCCCTGCAATAGCACAACTCCACAGGTAGGAAACTGATCCTATCCACACTTCATCATTCCTTCTGGATCTTGGCACCAGTCTGGTAGGTGTCTTTCCGGACCAGCACCAGGACCACGAGGATCCAGAACAAGGATACGGAACAGAATGAGCTAAGGAACAGGGATGAACTGGTGGGCTGGATTTTCGTGGTGTGAAAAGAATGTTGTAACTTGTAAAAGCATCCTAGAAATACTCCTTGCTGGAACCTGCGCCTTTTGGGCGCCCCCTCCTGTGTTGTGATAGAAATGTAGCCGTGTTAGTCTGGTGTAGCAGAAACAAAATACAGGACTATGTTGCACTTTAAATACTAACAAGATGGTTTATTAGATGATGAGCTTTCATGGGCCAGACCCACTTCCTCAGATCAAATAGTGGAAGAAAATAGTCACAACCATATATACCAAAGGATACAATTAAAAAAAAGAGAGAGAACACATATGAGAAGGACAAATCAAATGTCAGAACAGAAGGGGGATGCGGGGGGCGGGAGGTAAATGTCTGTGAGCTAATGCTATTAGAGGTGATAATTGGGGAAGCTATCTTTGTAATGGGTAAGATAAATGGGGTCTTTGTTGAGACCCACGCGTAGAGTGTCGAATTTTAGCATGAATGACAGTTCAGAGGATTCCCTTTCAAGTGCAGATTTAAAAGGCTTCTGAAGCAGGATGCAGGTAATTAAGTCATTGAGACAGTGTCCTTTCTGGTTGAAATGGCAAGAAACTGTTTTTTCTTTGTGATCCCACAAAACAGATATTAGACAGGATCACAAAGAAAAAAGTTTCTTGCCATTTCAACCAGAAAAGACGCTGTCTCAATGACTTAATTACCTGCAAGCCTTTTAAATCTGCACTTGAAAGGGAATCCTCTGAACTGTCATTCATGCTAAAATTCGACACTCTACGCGTGGGTCTCAACAAAGACCCCAGTTATCTTACCCATTACAAAGATAGCCTCTCCAGTTATCACCTCTAATACCATTAGCTCACAGACATTTACCTCCTCCCCCCCACATCTCCCTTCTGTTCTGAAATTTGATTTGTCCTTCTCATATGTGTTCTCTTTTTTTTAAATTGTATCCTTTGGTATCTATGGTTGTGACAATTTTCTTCCACTATTTGATCTGAGGAAGTGGGTCTGGCCCACGAAAGCTCATCACCTATTAAACCATCTTGTTAGTCTTTAAAGTGCTCCATAGTCCTGTCTTTTGTCCCTTCTGTGTTGTGAATGTAGCGGCGCTGTACTATCCGGCTTCCCAGGCACTGCTCAACTGTTCTTCCTGATGACTGGCTTTTACGAATAAACTGACAGATATCCAGTTCGGCCTCTTGAATTTATTTCCTAATGGGCCAAAGGATGCATGTAATGTATTCCAAACGGGTGGGCAGGCTGTTGACAATCTTGTGTACGTGTACTGTTCATTTTCTCCAATGAACTCACCCAGAATAATGATCAAAGACAAAAACACCATGTCTTAGATGAGTGTATGTGCTCATTTGTGCATATTTACTACTGGACAGATTTGAACTAGGAACCTCGGTTTAGGCACCTCTATAGCTTGAGCTATAAAGCCAGCTGCTTCTTAGCCTGCACTGTAGAGCTCCCTTATCCTTAGCTCTTGCTGTAAGTGGTCTAAGTGCCACAACATGGGACAGTGAGCCACCCTAGCTGTGTGGGTTGTATGTGTGCACATGTGTATGGGGTGTGTGTGGATTTGTGTGTGTATGGGGGTTTAGCATGTGTGTGGATTTGTGTGTGTGTGCGGGGTTAGGTTGTGCACATGCATGTATAGGGTATGTTTGGGTTTATGTGAATATGGCAGATAAGGTGTGTTTATGAGGATGGGGTGTGTGTGGGTTTGTGTGCATAAAGGGGATGAAGGTGTGTGTATGGAGTCCTGTGATAAATTCCATTTTGATTATTTGACTCCGTTTGGTACAAGCATCAGAATCAGTAGCCAAGGGCACAGGGGTGGTAAAGGCAAACAACACAAACGCACATAGGAACCAGCAATAATACGCAGCATACCCCTCCTTGACAAGCCATATACAAGCGTAATGATTACGCTCCATATTGTCTTGAGTTCAGCTACTGATCCCAGATGCAGCCTTGTGAGGAACAGCAAGCCGGAAAGAACCGTGGGCCCATCCTGACATAGGCTGTACACCAGAGACTTATAAGCTAGCAGTTTATAACATCTCTGCTAAGAGCCTGTATCGAGAACTGGGTGATTCAATGCATGTAATCTATTCTCCTTAACAACCTTCCTCTCGTACTTTTCTGTCTTTCGTTAATAAACCTTTAGATTCTAAAGGATTGGCGCAGCGTGATCTTGTGGGTAAGATCCAAAGTGTAAATTGACTGGGAATTGTGGCTGGTTTCTTGCGACTGGAAGAACCCGTTCGGGGTAGGTGAGATTGGGTTCTAAAACCCCTCACCTGTGTGCAGGCCCGATTGTGGCACAGAGGGAGCTGAGGTGTCAGAGGGGTTTTGCTCGTGAGGCGTTAGGCTGGACAGATAGGCAGCTGGAGCACTCGGTGTGACTGGTTTGTGGCCTATTTGGGAAGGTCTCCAGTCTGGGGCTGTAACGAGCCTCGAGTTTTGAGCAATTCGCCATGAACGGACGCCCTCAGTTGTGCCCAGACCTGGAACAGTCCGTCACGCAGGCCTTAAGCTGACTGAATATGTGTGTGTGTTGGGGGAGGAGACTATGCCACCCTCCGACCACTGTACTCTAGGCAGTCCCCTGCATGAGACTGGCTCGGCCCCACCCTTCCCAAAAATTCGACCATCTCATGCCACTCTCATTTCTACACTGTTGCTGATGTCAATGCTGCCTTCACATGATTGGAATATTGGTAGAGAAGGATACAGCATACTCAAGAAGGATAGGCAAGGAAAAAAGGGAGGAGGTGTTGCCGTGTATATTAAAAATGTACACACTGGGACTGAGGTGGGTTAGTATAAAAGGGGTAAAAAACAAGGCTTATATCATGCTAGGGGTCTACTACAGGCCACCAACCCAGGTAGAAGAGGTGGATGAGGCTTTTTTTAAACAACTAAAAAAATCATGCAAAGCGCAGGATTTAGTGGTATTGGGGAACTTCAACTCTGCAGACATATGTTGGGAAACTAACACGGCAGGACACAAACTATCCAGAAAGTCTTGGACTGCATTGGTGACAACTTTTTATTTCAGACGGCTGAGAAAGCTACTGGAGGGAAGCTGATCTTGGTTTGATTTTAACAAATAGAAAGGAACTGGTTGAGAATTTGGAAGTGGAAGGCAGCTTGGGTGAAAGTGATCATGAAATCATAGAGTTCATGATTCCAAGGAATGGTAGAAGGGAGAACAGCAAAACAGAGGCAATGGATTTCAGGAAGGCAGATTTTGGTAAACTCAGAGAGCTGGTAGGTAAGATCCCATGGGAAGCAAGACTAAGAGGGAAAAAAAATTGAAGAGAGTTGACAGTTTTTCAGAGAGACATTATTAAGAGCCCAAAAGCAAGCTATTCCGCTGCTTTGGAAAGATAGAAAATATGCCAAGAGACCACCTTGGCTGAACCAGGAGATCTTACATCACTTATAGTAGTGACGGATGACAGAACAAGGAGCAATGCTCTCAAGTTACAGTGGGAGAGATCTAGGTTAGACATTAGGATTAACTGTTTCCCTAGGAAGGTGGTGAAGTACTGAAATGGGTTATCTAGGGAGATGGTGCACTCTCCGTCCCTGGAGATTTTTAAGGCTCTGCTTGACAAAGCCCTGGCTGGGTTGATTTAGTTGGGATTGGCCCTGCCCTGGGCAGGGGACTGGACTGGATGACCATCCTGAGGTCTCTTCCAGCTCTGGGATTCTATCTAAAAATCAAAAAGGAGTCTTATAAAAAGTGGGAACTAGGTCAAATTATAAAGGATGAAGATAAGGAAACAAGGCAAGTATGTAAGGGCAAGATTAGAAAGGGAAAGGCCCAAAATGAGCTCAAACTAGCTACAGATATAAAGGGAAACAAGAAGAAATTCTATAAATATACTAGCTGGAGTTATCTGGCATTGCTCCCCGCTAGCCAATTTGCTTCCCCTCGCACCCCCCGGCACCAGCCCTGCTTCCTGCCAGCTGGTTCTCCTCCTCCCGATCTCCCCTGGCCAGCCCCACTCCCACCGCCCCCCTTTATCTCTCCCAGCCAGTCCCGCTGCCCCCCAGTGTCCTCCCAGTGTCCTCCCAGCTCTGCTTTCTGCTGGCCGCCCCCTCCCTATTTCCCCCGGCCAGCCCCACTGCCCCAGCTCCCGCACCCTGACCAGCACTGCTTCCCACCATCCGCACCTCCCCCAATCTCCCCCAGGCTGTCCCGCTTCCCCCGGCTCCCCCTTCCTCCCAGCCAGCCCAGCTCCCCTCCTGGCCCGTTCCTCCCCACCCCCCGATCAAGTGTGGTTGGTTTTTTTTTTTAGACTACCTGCTAACCATAGCCACAGGGGGCAGGTTGGATGCCTAAGCCGTTGTGTGCGTGGGGGTGGGGTGAGTGCTGGATGGCGCTTTGGTGCCGCAGGTGGAAGGCACATGACCTAGGGTGGACGGGGCTGCCCCTGCAGTGCAGTGTGGTAGATTATTTTTTATTTTTACAGGTTGAGATAGGGCCTGATTGGGTCCAAAAGTACCTTAAAAACTTCTTCTGCAGGAAAGGTTATCCCATGCAAAATTTGGTTGTGGTAGCTTTTATAGTGTCCAAGCTATTAGGGCAGAAATATACAAACATTCTCCTTTATATATTAGATTAGAAGCAAGAGACGGACCAAGGAGAGGGTAGGCCCACTACTCAGTGAGGAGGGAGAAACAGTAACAGGAAACTCAGAAATGGTAGAGGTTCTTAATGACTTCTTTGTTTCGGTCTTCACCAAGAAGTCTGATAATGAAGGAATGCCTAGCATAGTGAATGCTAGTGGGAAGGGGGTAAATTTAGAAGATAAAATTTTAAAAAAATCAAGTTAAAAATTATTTAGAAAAGTTAGATGTCTGCAAGTCACCAGGTCCTTATAAAATGCATCCTAGAATACTCAAGGAGCTGATAGCTAAAGGCTCAGATACCTCCTCTATAATCTTTGAAAAATCATGGAAGACAGGAAAGATTCCAGAAGACTAGAAAAGGGCAAATCTAGTGCCCATCTATAAAAAGGGAAGTAAGAACAACCCAGGAAACTACAGACCAATCAGCTTAGCTTCTGTGCCAGGAAAGATAATGGAGCAAGTAATTAAGGAATTCATCAGCAAGCACCTGGAAGATAATAAGGTGATAGGTAACAGCCAGCATGGATTTGTAAAGAACAAATCATGTCAAACCAATCTGATAGCTTTCTTTGATAGGGTAGTGAGTCTTGTGGATAAGGGAGAAGCGGTGGTTGTGGTATACCTACACTTTAGTGAGGCATTTGACATGCTCTCACACGATATTCTTATCAATAAAACAGGGAAATACAACTGAGATGGGGCTACGATAAGGTGGGTGCATAACTGGCTGGATAACCATTCTCAGAGAGTAGTTATTAACAGTTCAGAATCCTGCTGGAAAGGTATAACAAGTGGGGTTCCGCAGGGATCTGTTTTGGGACCAGCTCTGTCTTCATCAACGATTTAGATGATGGCATAGAGAGAACACTCATTAAGTTTGGTGTTGATACCAAGCTGGGAGGGGTCACAACTGCTTTGGAGGATAGGGGTCAAAATTCAAAATGATCTGGACAAACTAGAGAAATGGTCTGAGGTAAATAGGATGAAGTTCAATCAGGACAAATGCAAAGTGCTCCATGTAGGAAGGAACAAGCCATTTCACACATACAGAATGGGAAGTGACTGTCTAGGAAGGAGCACTGTTGAAAGGGATTTAGGGGTCATAGTGGATCACTAGTTCAACATGGGCCAACAGTGCGACGCTGTTGCAAAAAAAGCCAACGTGATTCCGGGATGATTCACAGTAGGAGTGTTGTGAGCAAGACACGAGACGTCATTCTTCCACTCTACTCTGTGCTGATTAGGCCTCCATTGGAGTATTGTGTCCAATTTTGGGCACCACATATCAAGAAAGATGTGGAGAAATTGGAGAAGGTCCAGAGAAGAGCAACAAGAATGATTAATGGCCGAGAGAAGATGACCTATGAAGGAAGACAGAAAGAATTGGGCTTGTTTAGTTTGGAAAGGAGACGACTGAGAGGCGACATGATAGCAGTTTTCAGGTATGTACAAGGGTGTCACAAGGAGGAGGTAGAAAAATTGTTCTCCTTGGCCTCTGAGGACAGGACAAGAAGCAATGGGCTTAAACTGCAGCAAGGGAAGTTTAGTTTGGACATTTGAAAAAATTCCTAACTGTCAGAGTGGATAAACACTGGGGCTATGTCTACACTGCAGGCTTTTTGTGCAAGAACTGTTTTGCACAAGAGCTCCTGTGCAAAAGGTCTTGCGCAAGAGCATGTCCACACTGCCATTTGCTTTTCCGCAAGATATGTGCTTTTGCACGAGAGCATCCATGGCAGCGTGGATGCTCTCTTGTGCAAGAAAGGTCCGATGGCCATGTTAGCATAGGGGTTTCTTGCACAGGAAACTCCTGTTGCCTATCCACACTGACGTCTTGTGCAAGAGCTCTTGTGCAAGATGGCTTATTCCTCATGGGGAAAAGAATAACTCTATACAAGAAGCCCTCTTTTCTGATGCTTTCCTGTAAATTTACTTGCACAAGAACATGCATGCAGTGTGGATGCTCCACAAGTTTTTGTGCAAGAACTTTATTCTTGCGCAAAAAACCTGCAGTGTAGACATAGCTTGGAAGACGTTGCCTAGGGAGGTTGTGGAATCTCCGTCTCTGGAGATATTAAAGAGTAGGTTAGATAGACATGTCTCAGGGATGGTTTAGACAGTGCTGGGTCCTGCCATGAAGGCAGGGGACCTGACTCGATGACCTCTCGCGGTCCCTTCCAGTTCTAGTGTTCTATGATTTTATGATTCGGAGCTGGGCTCCCGGCCAGCAGCAGCCACTCCCCGACCACCCAGCTCTGAAGGCAGCAGTGCAGACGGAAGGGTGTCAATTCCATAACCAGCCTACAATGGCCTTACAATCGCTCACGGGCCTGTTTTGTTTTGGGACCTCTAAGCTTTCATGAAATTCCAGTTTAAGCCTCCAACCACCTTTCCTCTGTATCCCTAGTGCAATTCATGGGCCTGGGTTTGATCTTTCGGCACACAGGAATCACCAGACTGGGTCAGAGCAGGGAACCCATTTAGCCTGGTATCCCTTTGGAGAGAGGCCATTCCAGCCCTTCAGGGGTGGGTTGAAGGAGCCCCCAAGAGGAAAGCTCTCTATCACTGCTGACTGGTTGATGGTTACGTTCGAGGAGGCGGCTGACTGTGGCGCTGAGCTGCACCAGCTCAACGTTAACCTGTCCAGATGGGACATGGAGCGGATTCGCGCAGCATCCTACTGTGCTGGAAGGGGCCCGGAAGATGGGGATGCCCCTAGGCCGTATAGCAGCCGCTGCTGCCGTGTTTCACATTCTCCCAAAACCTCGGCCTCATGGCCTCAGCCTTGGCGTGAAGCTGCGGACCTACCGACCCACAGCTCTGCTCCCTCTGGCATGTGTAGCGAGCAAGGCTGTAGGGCGCTGGGCCCATGTCGAGTCTCACAGTCTCCCTCAGCTGCTTCTTGTCATGTGGCAAGAGAAGATCAGAAATGAGGCTTGGCAAACAGCAATTGCCTCAGTCAGTTCCGGTTTGGGTTCCCCAGCTTTCCTGGCAGGGAAGTGTTATTAGAAATCCAGGCCGGGGCTGCCCATGCTTGTGCCTTGACAGAGTCTACTGAAAACTATGACTCCTCCTTCATTTGACGATAAGCTTGGCCAGGTGCCTTTGATCCTTATCTGATTTTGCAGTCGCTGGGGGCTCTCTCAGAGTCTGCCTTGGTGGCACAGGGGCTAGAGTGAGGGGGGGCACCCTGGCACGGCCCATGCTGCCTGCACCATAGGGAAGCTTGAATCACTGTGTGGCAGGAAGTCCAGTGGGAGCGAAGAGCAGAGCCTGCGGGGCACCCTGCCAGCCGGCTAACCTCGGCCCCAGAGAGGAAGACGCCTGCACAGCTGAAGGGGCCCAGGGAAGATGGTGAGTTTGGCTGGAGAACCTCGGCAGGGCCAGGAGGACCTAGGAACACGGGCTGGGCTCCGTCCCCTCCCCATGGTGAGACATGCCTGCTGCTTTGCTGGCTGATGCAGACTCTGCTAATCAGAGCAGTGTTCCCGGGGGGGATCGGGCAGTCGGGTTCCCTCCCTTTTTGCTCCTCCGTGGTGCTTGAAGAAAGTGAAGAAGGAGTTCAGTTTTTCCCCTTTTCAAAGGCAGATCAGAAAAGGGCGGGGGTCTCACCCATTGCCCTCCCTGGAAGCCCCACACAACCTGCCCTGGGGAAACCTGGCTGCCTGGCAGGGGACGTGATTGTTTTCCACCAAAGGTTTGCAAACGATTTACTCCAGCATCTGTTCCTGTGTTCACCCATGTGAGTCCCGAGTCACAGTCTTGACTGAGCTCTAGATTTACACTGATGCCACAGGGAGCAAAGTTTGGCCCATCTGCTCCCATTTACACTAGTGTAAATCCTGAGTCACACTCCTGACTGCTCTTTAGTTTTACCTCGGCGTAACTGGGAGCAGAGTTTGGCCTTTTTGGCTTTGTCCTTTTCATTATTGTGGGTGCCCATTAAACTCAAATGCCTGGGACACAGTGGGGAGAAAAGCTCTTTTAGCTAAAGATGCTACACACAGATCCCAAAGTGAGTCTCACTCAGTGCTAGGGTGCAGGGAAAGAGCCAGGACAGAGTTATCTGAGCTATTTCCCCCCCTTCCAGACATCGCTTCTCACAAAGCGGCAGCTGGTGATCTCCACCCTGGTCATCCTGGCCACCAAACTGCTCCTGGTAACCCTGGTCCTCTTCTTCTGTGAGTATCCACCATGACCCCAGCCCCCCACCCTAGCCAGAAACGTTTTGGTGAAGGCTGAGCACTGTCAGAGACAGCATGGGCTAGCAGAGAAAGTGTGGGACTAAGCCTTAGGGGACTCAGGCTCCATTCCAGCTGGGTGACCTTGAGCAAGTCACAGTAATTCCCCGTGCCTCAGTTTCCCCGTGTGTAAAATGGGGTTCCTGAGTCTGCTCCGTGCACAAATCACTAGTTATTAGGGCCTGGGATGCCCCCTCCTCACATTCTGCTCATCCCTGGTCTTAGGAAGTGAGAAGGTGAACCCCCTTAGGGGTGTTCCACTGTGGAATTCCCGCCTCACTTAACAACAGGGATAACAGAGAAGACGAGGAGCTGCCAACCTGCGCGCTGGCAGAAGGGCGTGAGGTCCCTGAGGCTCACAGTGGGGCTCTGTTCAGTTCCACAGATGGCCCCATCTACACACACAGCTGGGGCCCCCAGCCCCACCCCCGAGAGGGAGAGCGGGAAAGTAATTAAGTAGAAGTACCTGGTTACACGACTCGAGTACATTTGCTCAGTATTTGTACTTTACTCAAGTAATTTATTTCTGTGATTCTTTGCCTTATACTCAAGTCGTTTTTTTTAGGAAATATTGTACTTTTTACTCCACTGCCATTTCTGGAAGCACAGATTTCGGCCAATGGCAGCAGTGGGGAGGGGTGGAGAGCACAGAGCTAGGTAAGCGCCCTCCCTCGTGACCAGCCCTTGCACCCGCGACCCACCCAGCTCTCCCAGTACCCTCTTGCACACTCCCACCCGTCTAAACACCCCGCCCTCAGCCTGCTCCTGCACCTCCCTCTTGGCCAGACCCTCCACCTGCACACTGAACCCCTCATTTCGGCCTCACCCCAGAGCCTGACAAAGTCCAGAAGAGTTAATCTGGCCGGTGGGAAGCCCTGAAGCTTGGTCCTCTAGGCCTCCTCTCCCCGCCCCACCCTACTTTCCACTTCTGGATACTTGAGTACAATTCAGATGAGATACTTTTGTACTTTGACTCAAGTACTTTCTCAGAAGGATACTTTGACTTTTACTTAATTACGTTTTTTCAAAGTAGCAGTACTTTTGCTCAAGTTACTTTTTTGGGTACTTTTTCCACCACTGGCTGCACATAAGATCAGGGCTGCGGAGAGGGGTAAATGGGAGGTGCTCTCTGGCCTCCTGTTGACTGGTCCCAGTCTGCCTTCCCCTAATGGCCCCTCTTGTGCCTTGGGAACAAGCAGGACACCCCCACGGGGTGTAATGGGGGGATGAGCACCTAGCAGGACGGGGCAGCTGCAGTGTCTCCCTCCAAATTCGGAACGCAGGAGTGGGGGGTAGAATCAGCCTGCAGAGGAGGTGGGAGGGAAGGGAGCTGGAAAGTCTAGGGCGCAGGGCGGGGTTCCCTGTAAGCCGTGTGCTTGTGCAGCCGCTCAGCAGTGAATCAAATGCCCACAGCTCGTTTTTTTCTTTCTGCTGGTGGTGCACATGTGAATGTGTCTTGGTATATGTAAACATTATTCCACATGGAGACCCCTTATTAAAGGATCCTTTGTGCTGCAATCTAGCCCTAGGCTACGTCTACATTATATCCCCCTTGTGCAAAAGCCTATGCAAATGAAGCGCATATTACCGTATTGCTGCACTTCATTTGCATAATTAATTAGGGGCCGTTTTTGAGCAAGAGGCTTTTGTGCAAAAAGGAGCCAACTATACAGCTCCTTTTTGCACAAAAAACCCCTCTTCCACAAGAGCCTTCTTTCCTCATTTTTTCAGGAAGAACGGCTCTTGTGCAAGAGGGGGGTTTTGCACAAAAAGGAGCTGTGTAGATGGCTCCTTTTTGCACAAAAGCCTCTTGTGGAAAAACAGCCCCCAATTAATTATGCACATTAAGCGTGGCAATATGCTAATCTGTGGTTCATTTGCATAGGCTTTTGCGCAAGAGGGATGCAATGTAGACGTAGCCCTAGAGACTACAAGTCCCATGAGCCTGTGGGAAAAGGGGGGAATGATGGCTCTCTCCCAGGAATGGATAAAGAGAGTTAGGCTAGTCTCCATTTTTGGGTGAGAGGAGCCAGGTTGCTGGTGTGGAGCCTTTCCCAGGCCAGAAGCTCTGGTGCTGCAGCTAGAGCATGTGACTGAGAGCCTGTTGGGGCTTGGATCTAGCAGGCTGCTTTGGCGGCTGCTGTTGATTGTCCCCGTAGGGGAGAGATCCGGGCCATGCCTGTGGCTGGGAAGAGCCTACATAAGCCTACACTGGAGGTAACTGTGAGTAACTGGGCTCTTTGGGAAAATGCTGCCTAGGATGGAGCACAGAAGACAGACTGGCTTTGGGTCCAAAGAGAGGCCAAGTGACCTTTCCAGGGAACCAGAGCTGCTGGCATTTGGTGGAGCCTGCTCCAGTGGCAGAGGGATTTTGCAGCTTGGATTAACACCCAGAAGCTGTACAGGGCTGTCTCCATCAGCTGCAGACCAGCCCACCCACACCAGCAAGTTTCTGGGACTCCCAATGCAGGGGATACATGGGGGAGAGAAATGCCAGATAGATAGGTTTCCTTTCTTTCTGTGGACTTCTTAATTGATTTTGTTCATTGTTAATCTGTTGAACCTGGTTTCTATAAGTTAAGTAAAGGTGTGATAATTCTCATTTAATCAATGAGATATCTATTGTTTATCATTGTTGTTCTGGAATTAGATACAGAGTATTACTAGAATAATTTTATTCCTGGAGGCTCCCGAGGCACAGCACAAGTGTGTACAGAGCCAGCCAGGGGGAGGCTCCGCCATTGTATATTCTTTAGGAGCGAGGGACTGCAGCAAGGGGATGGGCAGGGAATCCCCAGTTAAACAACATCACCACTGGGGCACTTGGGATCTTCTATTAAGTTAAAAACATCAGGCGCCCAGACACACCTGTGAGTGCGACCTGCTCCCAGGAAGGAAAAAGGGAGTCACACGTACATGGATGGAGAAACAAGAGGGAACATTGGTGCGGGGAGGTTGGGCTCAGGCATTAGGCAGGGTTGGGCGCTGCACCATCTCCCTCTGTTTTAGGGGTGCATAGAGATGGGGATCAGGTGCCCTTGTGTGGGGCCCAAGGGGTCTCAGTCTCCCCATTGCTACACCACTAAACTGCGGGACAAGTGTCCCAGTCCCCTTGGAACAGCCGGTGCTGACAACAGGTGAATTCTCTGGGCGTCCCTGGCAGTGACGTCTGGGCTGTGTTTAGTTTTGCAGGCCAGCCCTTCTCCCACAGAGCAAGGGGCCCCCAACTCCACCAGCCACAGGACCACAGCAGGTAAGACTAGAGTGAACAAATCTGGGGGTTCACAATAAAATTCTCATGGGGGTGTTGGGGAGGGAGGGTTGGCCCCTCTTGGCCCGTGGGGAGGGAACTGCCCCTTGTTGGATCGCAGGAAGGGCCTGGCCCCGCATTGTCAGTTGGGCAGAGGAATTGGCTGCTCTGTGGTGCATGGGGATGCATGGGAGGAGGGGGGTGGCCCATGGTGGGCGTGTGGGGCTGGGAATCGTCCCCTCATCAGCATGTGGGTGTGGGGGCGGCTTAAGCTGACCACTCACCAAGACACTTTCCTGGATGGGGCCTCGCTGGCGGATGCTCCTGTGAAGCTGCCAGGCCCTGGGGGACGGCTGAGATTGTCAGGGTGGGAGCCCCTCAGTCCCAGACCAGCCCGGCTGTGTTCTCTCCGCCAGGTCCTCCCCGGTGCCAGCCCGGCTGGGCGCTGTTCCAGGGCAGCTGCTACCTTTTCTCCTCCACTAACGGGACCTGGCAGGTGGCCAGAAACAATTGCTTGGCCCAGGGTGCGGATCTGGTGGTGATCAGTGAGCGAACGGAGCAGGTAGGAGCCCTGGACCCCACCCGATCCTGGGAGAAAGGGCTGAGGGCAGGGGGCTGGTGTGAGGCCGGGTGGGAAAGCAAAGAGAAGGGCAGGGCTGGAGCAGGGATCCGGCAGTGACAGGCCCAGCCCTGGCCCCGCTGTGTTGGAGGGCAGCAGCGCAGTGACGGGCCGAGGTGCAGGGAGTGGTGGGGGCTGGAGGAGGGACGGGGAAGCAGAGCAGCTGGGCTCATGGGACAGGTGTTTACCCGGCAGGGCTCAGAGTCCCAGGGGCCCAAGAGCACGTCACTATCCAGCCAGGTCCCCCCGGAGCGCAGAGCCCAGGGGCGTCTGCCGGGAGGGAAGGGCCAGGACTGGACGGTGCTGGACACAGCCACTGACCTTAGTTTTTTTGGGTGGGTGCTTCATTCTGCTGCCCCACCCCCGCTCATCTACTGGCTCCAGCCAGAGGTTGACATGGATCAGACAGCAACGGGGGAATTGTTACCAGCTCTGGTTCCATCGAGACTCACACACGCAGGGGGGCGGGTTCCTTCTCTAAGCTCAGCCCAGCAAACGGGAGGGAACAGGGGAAGTCGTTGGAGGAAAGTCGGGTGAGCACTTTACATTTCGAGGGGTCCCCCAGGTGCAGTCTCTGGGCCGAGAGCATCACAGTCTCTGCTTCTCTTCTGGCAAAGCCCCATCCCCACCACCCGCTGCTGGGGGGAGAGGAGAATCGGGCTCCTGGCCACCTCCTTTGGCACGTGCAGCACCGAGCGCGCTCCCAGGTGCCCAGCCTCAGGCTGGGGGTAAGTTCCTGCCACGGGCGCGCTGCCTGAGTAGACGCCTCAGGGTCTGAGTCCAGTTCTAAGCACCCCACCTGCTGTGTCGCCCTCTCTAGGGTTACTTGGTCCGTAGAGGTGGGTCCGTCCGTTACTGGATCGGCCTCACCGACAAAGAGCGTGAAGGCGACTGGCGCTGGGTGGACGACACTCCTCTGACATTAGCGTAAGTCCTGTTCCTTGGGGCCTCTGCTCTCCCCTCCCTGCCCCGGCCTTCCCCAGCTGCCCCTGCAGGTACTTTGTGCCTCTAATGCTGATGGGATGGCGCAACCTGTGAGGGCTGAACGACTTGAGGCCTTATCAGTCCCCTGCAGGTCACTGGTTCGAATCTGGCCCATGTCCCTAGCAACCACATGGCCTCACCCTGGGGTGCCCTCTCTATGACATAAGTTGGCTGGACCTCAGCCTACTTCCCCATGGGAAAGGCATCCACTGAGCGCACTGTGTGCTCATTGGTCCTCATGGTTGAGGACTGGCTGGACCACGGGGAGGGAGCAGCCTCCTCAGCCCACAGGGGGCCTTTGTACTGCAGGGCTGCTCTGAGACAACATGGGGAGGGCAAGTTTGTGCTGCCGTGGGGTGTCTGGGTGGCAGCCTCTCCCCCAGCTATTACAGCAATTACACCACGGGAGCTGCTGCTTTTTCTGGTAGTAGGCTGTTATCTCAAATCAACCCATCATCACGCTGGCCTTGGCCCCACAGTCATGTGGACATTTCAGAATAAAAGCTCCATCTCCTGGAGGGGGAATGTCGTGCACACGGAGGGGATGTATCTCCTGAGGGAGCGCAGTGGTGGCTACGGGCTCTGAGGAGTCGTCTCTTGCTTCTCATTCAGGTATTGGAACGAGGATGAGCCCAATAACCTGCTCTCTCCCACACCTGAGGGCGAGGACTGTGCCCAGCTGCTGGAGACCAGCCTGTGGAACGATGAGCCCTGTAGTTTTTCCTACAGGTGGATCTGTGAAAGGGCTGCCAGGGTGTAACCAGCACAGGCCACAATTCAGTCCCTGCTCCAGGTCTGGGCACCGCTCACAGCCCATCCATCAGCCTGTCAGGGGATTGGGCTGTCTCTTCACCCACCCCCGCACTGCCTGAGGTATCCTGGCCCTCTCCCCATTGGCTGCTCCCAGGGAAGGCTCCTCCCCATCCGTGACACCTGCATCCTGGGTTGGGCCCCCCCCAAATCCCGGCCTCACCCGGCTTTTCGAATCCTCGGCTCTGGGGTCCGGTGTCCATTGGGGTACGAGCCAACTGGCGATGCAAGTCATGCGGTATCTGCACTGACTGAATTTCAGTGAGGGGGCCACTTCTGAGAGGGAACCCTGGGGTGCTGCTGCTGAGGGCTGGGGGGGTACCAGCTGCCAGGGACCACTGAAGAGGCCTCCAGGGTTTCCCACCTGTCACTGCTTCGGGGGACGGGGGTGGGGGGGGGAGCTGTGGGGGCAGGGACAGTGGCTCCAGCTGCCAGGGAAATTCCTCAGGACATTTTTGGAGGATCGCCAAGCTACAGCCGCTCAAGTGGGTCCCGGGGCCGCTGCTTGTGCTGTCCCTTGGTCCAACCATCCGCAGCCATTTCAGCTGTGGCCAGTGCAGCTGGCCCTGGGGCTGGCTCCTGCAGTGGCTACTGTAGCTGGTTGTGGGGCCATTCCAACAGTGGCCAGTGTGGCTGGCCCTGTGGCCACTGAAGCAGCGGGGGGAGGGAGATAAGGGCAGCCCAGTGGCCCAGCAATCCAGCAAACCCTCATGTGCCGCTGTCGATCAGCGAGGTCTCTGTAGAGACTCTGGGGAGGCACAAAATAAATGCAGGTCATTACCAGCAAGGTTTAGCTTCTCGATTTAATAACGCTTGCTGAATGTGTCCCCCACAGAGTGGCAAGCGCTGTGGGAGGCCCCCCATGCGATGCATCTGACACCCCAGCTTTACTCCCAGAGGGTATGTCTACACTACCGCGCTAATTCGAACTAACTTATTTCGAATTAGTTAATTCGAAATAAGCTAATTCAAATTAACGCATCTAGACCCAAAAACTAATTCAAATTAGCGTTTTGCTAATTCGAAATAGCGCGTCCACACTGATTGGATGCTGGGTTGCATTTAAGGGCAGCTGAATCCGGTTCTGGCAGGGCATCAGGTCAGTAGTTGTTTTGTGTGGCTGCTGTCTGAGGCTATCTGAGGCTCGTGCTTAAAGGGACCCCCCTGGACAGCCGGTTCTCAGCTTTTCCACTTGCTTGCCTACCTTGCCGAGGGACAGCAAAGCGTTTTCCTCTCTGCCTGCCTGTGTCGGTGGTTCCCATTGAGGCCGCCGCCGCAGTTGGCACCACAGAGCCAGAGCTCGCCCTGGGCATGCTGCTCCAGTTTTTGGACTAGCTGCTACAAGCTTGCCAGCAATGGCTGGAGGCTGCCTGGCACCATCTGGTGCACGTCACCCCCCTGCCTCTCCCCCTGGCCTCCCTGGGGGCCGTGGAGGAGCTGCAGCAGTGCCCGGACACCAGCGTGCCCCGCCACATCTAGCGTCTGGACACCAGCAGTGACTGGTGGGACCGCATCATTCTGGAGCGCTGGGGAGACCAACAGTGGACCCAGAATTTCAGGATGAAGAAGGACACCTTGGAGCTCTGCAAGTGGCTCGCCCCTGTTCTGCGGCGATGGGACACTCGCATGAGGCCCACCATTCCCCTCCAGAAATGTGTAGCCATCGGCCTGTGGAAGCTCTCCACGCCGGACAGCTACCGATCCGTCGGGAACTAGTTCGGCGTGAGGAGATCCACTGTCAGAGCAGTGCTCATGCAGGTATGGCACTCCTCAACCCCTCCTGGCAGGCCTTCAATGCTAGGCTCACCAGAGCCCGCATCGTGGTTGATGGGGCCTTCGGATGCCTGAAAGCCCAATTTAGATGCCTCCTCACCCTCCTCGACCTCGCTGAGCACAATATCCCTCCCATGGAGGCAGCATGTTGCGTGCTGCACAATTTATGTGAAAGGAAGGGGGAGGCTTTCCTGACAGCCTGGATGGCTGAGGCTGAGCACACGGCTGGCCATTACGTGCAGCTCTCCCTGCATGCCCCACTGGGGCCTTCTTCCACCCTCCCCTCCTTCTCCTTTCCCCTCCCTAACCCCCCTTCCTAATGTAAAATAAAAACACCTGTTTTGCCAAAACCCCCCACTTTTTATTGTACATAACTGGGATGGGGGGAGGGAGGAATGAAGGTAGGAGAGGGGAGGGGCAAACCTGGGAGGAGGGAGCTGGAAGGGGGAGGAAGGGAAGGGAAAGCTCAGGGTTGGGGGTCCTGCTGGCTCTCCCGTCTCACAGCACTGTGGGTTTGGGGACATCGGGGGGGGGGGGGAGTGGGTGTGGAGGGTGGGGCAGGAGGGATGGGGGGTGCGGAGGAAGCGAGAGGGGGAGCAGGGATGGGAGGAGGAGCGAGAGCTGGGGTGGCCGCTGGGGCTGGAGCAGGAGGAGTCAGGAACCTGTTGACCAAGGTCTGGAGGTGACCTTTGAGGGCATGGCCCTGCTCCTTCAGTGCCTCCAAGCTCCGCTGCTGAAGCCGCAGGTCCTCCTGGACTCAGTGGTCCTGGGTGCGGAGCTGGTGCTCCAGTAGCTGCAGGTACCGCCGCTTGTAGTCCTCCAGGTTCCTGGTGCGCCTGCTGGCCTGGGTGCAGGTGGCTGTTGCAGGTGGGGTGGTGCACCCTGCAATCCCAGGTGCTGCAGCTGTGGTGAAACAAGAGCAGTGGTCAGTTCTCCCTGGGGACACAGTGGGTGAAACCCAGCCCCGCTCTGCAGGGTGAGGTCGGCATGTGGGGAACAGGCCAGGGCCCCTGCATGACACCCAGCCACTGCTCCATGGTGGGCAAGGCCCAGGTGCATGGTCTCTGGGCTCCCTCTCCCCCCAACCCTGGCATACACATAAGGGGAGCATGATGACACTCACATGTGGAGCCCTCCCTGGCCTCAGGTGACACAGCCGATGTGTTCTGTGGGATGCCTCGGGGGTCCTTGGAACTGAGCAGGCTCCCTACAGGCTCCTGGCTCTCAGCATCCTCCTCCTCCTCCTCTGTGTCAGGGACGGGTCCCTCTGCCCTGGGGTCGATCACCACCCGGGGGTCATGGACCGCGTGAGTCCCCAGGATGCGGGCCAGGGCCTCAAAATGAGGGCATGCCTCCGGGTCAGCCCCTGGCTGGGAGGCCCTGGAGTAGGCCTGCAGCAGGTCCTTTATTTTGCAGTGGACCTGCTCCCAGGTCCGCATATGGCCTCTGGTGGCCAGGCTGGCAGCCATGTGCTGTAGACGGCCACTTTCCTGTGGCTAGTGCGGTGATTGTGGACGTTGGAGGCCTCCCCCCAAACCTCGATGAGGTCCACGATCTCCGCACTAGACCAGACGGGCGCCCTCCTTTTGCTGCCCCGGGTAGGCTCTGTGGAGCCGCCAGCCTGGTCCTGGGAAGAGGCGGAGGGCTGAGTGGCAGCGGGTGGCTGGCTCATGCCGTGCAGGGTCTGCTGGCTGGGTGCTGGCAGGCTTGCAACTCGCACAAGCACAGTAGCCAGACCGTACCCCTTTAAGGACTACGGGGCTAGGAGGGGGCAGAAGAGTTTCCCTGGTTTGGCCCAGAGTGGTCACCAGGGCAAGCTGGGGAGGGCTAGCCTCCAACTACACAGCCCTTAATTCGAACTACTTAATTCGAACTAGGCGTTACTCCTCGTAGAATGAGGTTTACCTAGTTCGAATTAAGCGCTCTGCTAGTTCGATTTAAATTGGAACTAGCGGTTTGCATGTGTAGCCCCTATTAAAGTTAATTTGAACTAATGGCTGTTAGTTCGAATTAACTTTGTAGTGTAGACGTACCCCGAGAGTGACGGTAGAGCCCCTTCTCTCCTCGGAACTTCCTCTCTTGATGACAGAAGAAAGTCTTGAATTCTAGAACTAGACCGGGCCTCGAGAAATTACGTCTAGTCTCCTGCCCTCACAGCTGGACTAAGCACCGTCTGATCCTCCCTGACAGGTGTCTATCCCATCTTCCCTTAAATATCTCCAGTAATGGAGATTCCACAAACTTCCTAGGTAATTTATTCCAGTGCTTAACTACCTTGACAGTTAGGAAGCTTATCCCAGGGTGTGTCTACATGGCACCTGGAACTAGAAATAAGCTACGCAATTTGAGTAGCTTATTTTGAGTTAATTTTGAAATAGAGCACTATTCCGAAACGTCTCTTACTCGTCGTGGAACGAGGATTCCAGGGACCGTGGAATAGCAAGCCTATTATATTTGGCATGTTCAAAAGACATGGAATAGGTATTTTGGGATACTTCTAATGTCCCAAAATAGCTCCGCAGCATAGATGTAGCCCTAATGTCCACCCTAAACCTCCCTTGCTGCGATTTAAGCCCATTGCTTCTGGTCCTGTCATAGAGTTCATGATTCTAAGGAATGGTAGAAGGGAGAACAGCAAAAGAGAGACAATGGATTTCAGGAAGGCAGATTTTGGTAAACTCCGAGAGCTGATAGGTAAGGTCCCACGGAAAGCAAGATTAAGAGGAAAATCAACTGAAGAGAGCTGACAGTTTTTCAAAGGGGCATTATTAAGGGCCCAAAATCAAGCTATTTAGCAGCATAGGAAAAATAGAAAGTATGGCAAGAGACCACCGTGGCTGAACCGGGAGACCTCACATCACTTATAGTAGTGACAGATGGCAGAACAAGGAGCAATGGTCTCAAGTTATAGTGGGAGAAGTCTAGGTTGGACATTAGGAAAAACTATTGTACTGGAATGGGTTACCTAGGGAGGTGGTGGAATCTCCACATCTGGCGGTTTTTAAGTCTTGCCTTGATAGGGACATGGCTGGGTTGATTTACTTGGGATTGGTCCTGCCTTGGGTAGGAGGCTGGACTTGACCTCTTGAGTTCTCTTCCAGCTCTATGATTCTATCTACAATCAAAAAGGAGTCTTATAAAAAGTGGAAACTAGGTCAAATTACAAAGAATGAATATAAGCAAACGATGCAAGTATGTAAGGGCAAGATTAGAAAGGTAAAGGCACAAAACAAGATCAAACTAGCTACAGATAGAAAGGGAAACAAGACGACATTATTTAAATATATTAGAAGCAAGAGGAAGACCAAAGACGGGGTAGACCCACTACTCAGTGAGGAGGGAGAAACAGTAACAGGAAACTCGGAAATGGCAGAGGTTCTTAATGACTTCTTTATTTCCGTCTTCACCAAGAAGTCTGATGATGAAGGAATGCCTAGCATAGTGAATGCTAGTGGGAAGGGGGTAGGTTTAGAAGATTAAAAAAAAACAAGTTAGAAATTACTTAGAATAGTTAGATGTCTGCAAGTCACCAGGGCCTGATGAAATGCATCATTGAATACTCAAGGAGCTAATAGCTAAAGGCTCAGATACCTCCTCTATAATCTTTGAAAAATCATGGAAGACAGGAGAGATTCCAGATGACTAGAAAAGGGAAAACTAGTGACCATCTATATAAAGGGAAGTAAGAACAACCCAGGAAACTACAGACCAAACAGTTTAGCTTCTGTGCCAGGAAAGATAATGGAGCAAGTAAATAAGGAATTCATCTGCATACACCTGGAAGATAATAAGGTGATGAGTAACAACCAACATGTATTTGTAAAGGACAAAACATGTCAAACAAATCTAACGAGTTTTGTGGATAAGGGAGAAGCAGTTGATGTGGTATACCTAGATTTTAGTAAGGCATTTGATACAGTCTTACATGATATTCTTATCAATAAACCAGGCAAATACAATTTAGATGGGGCTACCATAAGGTGGGTGCATAACTGGCTGTGTAACCATTCTCATAAAGTAGTTATTAACAGTTCAGAATCCTGCTTGAAAATCATAACAAGTGGGGTTGCGCAGGGGTCTGTTTTGGGACCAGATCTGTTCAATATCTTCATCAACGATTTAGATGATGGCATAGAGAGAACTCTCATTAAGTTTGCAGATGATACCAAGCTGGGAGGGGTCACAATTGCTTTGGTGGATAGGGGTCAAAATTCAAAATGATCTGGACAAACTAGAGAAATGGTCTGAGGTAAATAGGATGAAGTTTAATAAAGACAAATGCAAAGTGCTCCACGTAGGAAGGAACAATCCATTTCTCACATACAGAATGGGAAGTGACTGTCTAGGAAGGAGCGTTGCTTAAAGGGATTTAGGGGTCATAGCGGATCACTAGTTCAATATGAGCCAACAGTGCAACGCTGTTCCATGAAAAGCCAAGATTGTTCTGGGCTGCATTAACAGGAGTGTTGTGAGCTAGACACGAGACGTCATTCTTCCGCTCTACTCTGCACTGATTAGGCTTCAATTGGAGTATTGTGTCCAGTTTTGGGCACCACATTTCAAGAAAGATATGAAGAAATTGGAGAAGGTCCAGAGAAGAGCAACAAGAATGATGAAAGGTCTAGAGAACTTGACCTATGAAGGAAACCTGAAAGAATTGGGCTTCGTTTAGTTTTGAAAGGAGACGACTGAGAGGCAGGGAAGTGTTATTAGAAATCCAGGCCGGGGCTGCACATGCTTGTGGCTTGTCAGAGTCTACTGAAAACTATGACTTGTATTTCATTTGATGATAAGCTTGGCCAGGTGCCTTTGATCCTTATCTGATTTTGCAGATGCTGGGGGCTCTCTCAGAGTCTGCCTGGGTGACACAGGAGGCAGAGTAAGGCGCAACGTCCTGGCTTGGCCCATGCTGTCTGCACCACAGGGGCGCTTGAGTCACTGTGTGGATTGTGTGGCAGGAAGTCCAGTGGGACCTAAGAGCAGAGTCTGAGGGGCACCCACTCAGCTTGCTAATCTTGGCTCCAGGGAGGAAGACGTCTGCACAGCTGAGAGATCTGGAGGGGCCCGGGGAAGATGCTGAACCTGGCTGGAGAAACTCGGCAGGGCCAGGAGGACCCAAGCGAATGGGCTGAGCTCCATTCCCTCCCCACGGTGAGACATGCCAGCTCCCTTGCTGGCAGATGTGGTCTCTGCTGATCAGTGTCGTGGTCCCGGAGGGGAGGGGGGGGGGGTCGGGCAGTCGGGTTCCTTCCCTTTTTGCTCCTCCGTGGTGCTTGATGAAAGTGAAAAAGGAGTTCAGTTTTTCCCCTTTTCAAAAGCCGATCAGAAAGGGGCAGCGGGGGGGTCTCACCCAGTCTGCCGTCCCTGGAAGCCCCACAGGGGACTGAAGGGCCGGCAGGACTGACAGCGTCACACAACCTACCCAGGGGAAACTTGGTTGCTTGGCAGGGGACATGATTGTTTTCCACCAAAGTTTTGCAAACAATTTACTCCAGCATCTGTTCCTGTGTTCACCCGTGTGAGTCCTGAGTCACAGTCTTGACTGAGCTCTAGATTTACGCTGATGCCACAGGGAGCAAAGTTTGGTCCATTTCTCACCAAGATTGGGAAATCTTTTGAATCGGCATCTGATCCCTTTTACACCAGTGTAAATCCCAACTTACACTCCTGATTGATCTTTAGATTTACCTCGGTGTAACTTGGAGCAGAGTTCGGCCTTTTGGCTTTGTCCTTTTCATGTTTGTGGGTGCCCATTAAACTCAAATGCCTGGGGCACAGTGGAGAGAAAAGCTCTTTTAGCTAAAGATGCTACACACAGATCCCAAAGTGGGTCTCACTCAGTGCTGGTTGGAGAGGGGGGGAAGGTAAGAGCCAGGACAAGGTTATCTGAACCATTTCCCCTCTTCCAGACACCATTTCTCACAAAGCGGCAGCTGGTGATCTCCACCGTCATCATCCTGGTCACCAAACTTCTCCTGGTGACCCTTGTCCTCTTCTTCTGTGAGTATCCACAGTGAGCCCAGCCCCCCACCCTAGCCAGAAATGTTTTGGTGAAGGCTGAGCACTGGCAGAGACAGCATGGGCTAGCAGAGAAAGTGTGGGACTAAGGCTTAAGGGACTTGGGTTCCACTCCAGCTGGGTGACCTTGAGCAAGTCACAGTAATGCCCTGTGCCTCAGTTTCCCCATGTGTAAAATGGGGTTCCTGAGTCTGTTCCCTGCACAAAGCACTAGTATTTAGGCCCTGGGATACCCCCTCCTCACATTCTGCTCATTCCTGCTCTTAGGAGTTGAGAGCCCCTTTGGGGCACCTTACTGTGGGATTCCTGCCTCACCCGATAACAGAGACGATGAGGAGTTGCCAACCTGCGCGCTGGCAGAAGGGTATGAGGTCCCTGAGGCTCACAGCGGGGCTCTGTTCAGTTCCACAGATGGCCCATCTACCGTCACAGCTGGGCGCCATCACTGAGAGGGATACTTCAGGCAGAGGTGGAAAGTAACTAAGTAGAAATATTTGGTTACACGACTCAAGTACATTTGTTCGGTGTTTGTACTTTACTGAAGTAATTTATTTTTGTGATACTTTGACTTTTACTCAAGTCGTGTTTACCACAGGACTCCATACATGCACCCTCATTCCCCTTATCCACACAAACCACCTCTTGACATGAACCATACTTCCTCAATTTTTCAGGAAGAGCGGCTCTTGTGCAAGAGGGGGGTTTTGCACAAAAAGGAGATGTGTAAATGGCTCCTTTTTGCACAAAAGCCTCTTGTGGAAAAATGGCCCCTAATTAATTATGCAAATGAGCGTGGCAATATACTAATCTGTGGTTCATTTACATAGGCTTTTGAGCAAGAGGGATGCAATGTAGACATAGCCCTAGAGACTACAAGTCCCATGAGCCCGTGGGAAAAGGGGGGAATGATGGCTCTCTCCCAGGAATGGATAAAGAGAGTTAGGCAAGGCTCCATTTTTGGGTGAGAGGAGTCAGATTGCTGGTGTGGAGCCTTTCCCAAGCCAGGAGCTCTGGTGCTGCAGCTAGAGCCTGTGACTGAGAGCCTGCTGGGGCTTAGATCTAGCAGGCTGCTTCGGCGGCTGCTGTTGATTGCCCCTGGAGGGGAGAGATCCTGGCCATGCCTGTGGCTGGGAAGAGCCTACATAAGCCTACACCGGAGGTAACTGTGAGTAACTGGGCTCTTTGGGAAAGTGCTGCCTAGGATGGTGCACAGAAGACAGACTGGCTCTGGGTCCAAAGAGAGGCCAAGTGACCTGCCCAGGGAACCAGACCTGCTGGCATTTGGTGGAGCCTGCTCCAGTGGCAGAGGGATTTTGCAGCTGGCTGCTCCACTTGGACTAACACACAGAATCTGTACAGGGCTGTCTCCACCCCAGCTGCAGACCTGCCCGCCCACACCAGCAAGTCTCTGGGACTCCCAATGCAGGGGAGTGCACACGCTGGGGTGGGATACATGGGGGAGAGAAATGCCAGATAGATAGGTTTCCTTTCTTTCTGTGGACTTCTTAATTGATTTTGTTCATTGTTAATCTGTTGAACCTGGTTTCTATAAGTTGTTAAGTAAAGGTGTGATAATTCTCATTTAATCAATGAGATCTATATAGTTTATCATTTTTGTTCTGGGATTAGATCCAGATTATTACTAGAATAATTTTAATCCTGGAGGCTCCCAAGGCTCCCCAGGTGCACCATAAGTGCGTACAGAGCCAGCCAGGGGGAGGCTCCGCCATTGTATATTCTTTAGGAGCGAGGGACTGCAGCAAGGGGATGGGCAGGGAATCCCCAGTTAAACAACATCACCACTGGGGCACTTGGGATCTTCTATTAAGTTAAAAACATCAGGCGCCCAGGCACACCTGTGAGTGCGACCTGCTCCCAGGAAGGAAAAAGGGAGTCACACATACATGGATGGAGAAACAAGAGGGAACATTGGTGCGGGGAGGTTGGGCTCAGGCATTAGGCAGGGTTGGGCGCTGCACCATCTCCCTCTGTTTTAGGGGTGCATAGAGATGGGGATCAGGTGCCCTTGTGTGGGGCCCAAGGGGTCTCAGTCTCCCCATTGCTACACCACTAAACTGCGGGACAAGTGTCCCAGTCCCCTTGGAACAGCTGGTGCTGACAACAGGTGAATTCTCTGGGCGTCCCTGGCAGTGACGTCTGGGCTGGGTTTAGTTTTGCAGACCAGCCCTTCTCCCACAGAGCAAGGGGCCCCCAACGCCACCAGCCACAGGACCACAGCAGGTAAGACTAGAGTGAACAAATCTGGAGGTTCACAATAAAATTCTCATGGGGGTGTTGGGGAGGGAGGGTTGGCCCCTCTTGGCCCGTGGGGAGGGAACTGCCCCTTGTTGGATCGCAGGAAGGGCCTGGTCCCGCATTGTCATGTGGGCAGAGGAATCGGCTGCTCTGTGGTGCATGGGGATGCATGGGAGGAGGGGGTGGCCCATGTGTGGGGCTGGGAATCGTCCCCTCATCAGCATGTGGGTTTGGGGGCGGCTTAAGCTGACCACTCACCAAGACACTTTCCTGGATGGGGCCTCGCTGGCGGATGCTCCTGTGAAGCTGCCAGGCCCTGGGGGACGGCTGAGATTGTCAGGGTGGGAGCCCCTCAGTCCCAGACCAGCCCGGCTGTGTTCTCTCCACCAGGTCCTCCCCGGTGCCAGCCCGGCTGGGCGCTGTTCCAGGGCAGCTGCTACCTTTTCTCCTCCACTAACGGGACCTGGCAGGTGGCCAGAAACAATTGCTTGGCCCAGGGTGCGGATCTGGTGGTGATCAGTGAGCGAACGGAGCAGGTACAAGCCCTGAGCCCCACCCATCCCAGGGAGGAAGGGCTGAGGGCAGGGGGCTGGTGTGAGGCCGGGTGGGAAAGCAAAGAGAAGGGGCAGGGCTGGAGCAGGGATCCGGCAGTGACAGGCCCAGCCCTGGCCCCGCTGTGTTGGAGGGCAGCAGCGCAGTGACGGGCCGAGGTGCAGGGAGTGGTGGGGGCTGGAGGAGGGACGGGGAAGCAGAGCAGCTGGGCTCATGGGACAGGTGTTTACCCGGCAGGGCTCAGAGTCCCAGGGGCCCAAGAGCACGTCAGTCTCTGGCCAGGTCCCCCCGGAGCGCAGAGCCCAGGGGCGTCTGCCGGGAGGGAAGGGCAGGACTGGACGGTGCTGGACACAGCCACTGACCTTAGTTTTTTTGGGTGGGTGCTTCATCCTGCTGCCCCACCCCCGCTCATCTACTGGCTCCAGCCAGAGGTTGACATGGATCAGACAGCAACAGGGGAATTGTTACCAGCTCTGGTTCCATCGAGACTCACACACGCAGGGGGGCGGGTTCCTTCTCAAAGCTCAGCCCAGCAAACGGGAGGGAACAGGGGAAGCTGTTGGAGAAAAGCCGGGTGAGCACTTTCCATTTCTAAGGGTCTCCCAGGCTCAGTGCCCCGTCTGCCCACTCTGGGCCGAGACCAGCACAGCCTCCCCTCCTCCTCTGGCAAAGCCTCCATCCCCAGCATCCTCTGCTAGGGGGAGAGGAGAATTGGGCTCCTGGCCACCTCCTTTGGCACGTGCAGCACCGAGCGCGCTCGCAGATGGGCCGGTGCCCAGCCCCAGGCTGGGGTGAGTTCCTGCCATGGGCGCGCTCCCTGAGTAGACGCCGCAGGGTCTGAGTCCAGTTCTAACCACCCCACTCGCTGTGTCGTCCTCTCTAGGATTACTTGGTCCATAGAGGTGGGTCCGTCCGTTACTGGATCGGCCTCACCGACCAAGAGCGTGAAGGCGACTGGCGCTGGGTGGACGACACTCCTCTGACATTAGCGTAAGTCCTGTTCTTTGGGGCCTCTGCTCTCCTCTCCCTGCTCCGGCCTTCCCCAGCTGCCCCTGCAGGTACTTCGTGGCTGTAACGCTGATGGGATGGCGCAACCTGTGGGGGCTGAACGACTTGAGGCCTTATGGGTCCCCTGCAGGTCACTGGTTCGAATGTGGCCCAGGTCCCTAGCAACCACATGCTTCTCCTCTGGGCTTCAGCGTACTTCCCTGTGGGAAAGGTGTGCACTGAGCGCACTGGATGCTGACTGACTGGGCCATGGGGAGGGAGCAGCCTCCTCGGCCCATGGGGTGGGGTCTTTCTACTGCAGGGCTGGTCTGAGGAAACATGGGGAGGGCAAGTTTGTGCTGCCGTGGGGTGTCTGGGTGGGAGCCTCTCCCCCAGATAAGGTGGGCCTACAAAATGAGCTCTCCAGCACTTACCCCAGCTGCTTTACCTAGTAGTAGGCTGTTATCTCGATTCAGCCCATCATCACGCTGGCTTTGGCCCCACAGTCACGTAGACACTTCAGAATAAGAGCTCCGTCCCCTGGAAGGGGAATGTCATGGACACGAAGGGGATGGTATCCCCGGAGGGAGTGCAGTCAGTGGCTATGGGTTCTGAGGAGTCGTCTCTTTCTTCTCGTTCAGGTTTTGGAACAGGTGGGAGCCCAATAACCTGTTCTCTCCCACACCCGAGGGCAAGGGTGAGGCCGAGAACTGTGCCCAGCTGCTGGAGACCGGCCTGTGGAACGATGAGCCCTGTGGGTTTTCCTACACATGGATCTGTGAAAGGGCTGCCAGGGTGTAACCAGCCTGCTCACCCCACAGCTCTGAGCACCGGCCGCAATTCAGTCCCTGCCTTCCAGGTCTGGGCACCACTCTGAGCCCAGCCTGTCGGGGTCTGGGCTGTCTCTTCACCCACCCCCGCTCTGCCTGAGGTATCCTGGCCTTCTCCCCGTTGACTGCTCCTAGGTAAGGCTCCTCCCCATCCGTGAGGCTTGCATCCAGGGTCGGGCCCCCCACATCTCCCGGCCTCACTCAACCCCCATGGGTTTTCGAATTCAGACACGGCACTTCCTTTCTCCCCTCCACTGGGGGATCAGGAGGCTGCACCAGTGTAGGGGCCGTGGGGGAAGTGGGTGCTGGGATCACGTCCCTCGCTCTACAGGGGCTACTGGTTGCTCAAGGAGGTGGGAGCCAGGAGTGGGAGGGAAGTGAGGCCCAGTGGTTAGTGTGGAATGGTTCTAGAGCTCCTGGTCCTCCTCATAGGGTTGCCAGGTGTCTGGTTTTGAACTGGACAGGCCAGTACTTGAGCTTTCTGTTCCGGAAACAAATTGAGAAAATAGAAACGAGAAAACAGAACAGTCCGGTGTTTCCTAACTTAGATGGAATGTCGATTGTGATGTCAGCCAAGTGTGTCCGGCACTTTTGTTGAAACCATCTGGCAACCCTAACTCCACCGTCAATGGGAGGACCAGGATCCACTGAGGCAGGGAGCTTAATAAACATGGGAACATCCCGATCTGGGAGGTGGCCAGTTGCCGCTTGAGGCCTGGCCCTTATGCTTGTTTTGAGAAGGGAAGAAGGGTGGGAAAATGCCCCGCTATCACCACAGCTGCTGTTGCTGCCCTAAAGGGCCAGCTCACGACATTTTGGCACCTGAGGCGGGGAGCTCAAATGCCGCCCCCCCTGCCACCTTGCTTGGGCCAAATCTTTGAAAGGTCTCGATTCTGCCTTCTTCCTGTTCTACTGCTCTCATGGTTCTGCTCTGGTACCTACACACGCACCAGCAGCAGACACAATTTTCTACCCTCTGGGTCCTATTGGTGCCCTTCCACAGTCTGGCACCTGAGGTGGCCGCCTCAGTTCTCCTCATCGTAAGGCCAGGCCTCCTGCCCTACAGGCCCCATTGCACGGCGAGGAGGAAGAGAATGACTCCTCTGAAGTGAACAGTCCTTTGGGGGCCAGTTTCACAGACGGATGGAATAACCTGTGGAAAATGATGACATTTCACAGGAGGAGCCAGAAACAAGGGGGAGCTGTGTGCACCCCAGCTCTACTCCCAGAGAGTGACGGTAGAGCCCCTCCTCTCCTCGGAACTTCCTCTCTTGATGACAGAATAAAGCCTCGAATTCTAGACCAGGACTCGAGAGGTCATCAAGTCCAGTCCCCTGCGCTCCCAGAAGGACCAAGCACTGTCTGATCCCCTCTGACAGGTGTCTATCCCATCTGCTCTTAAATATCTCCAGTAATGGAGATTCCACTACCTTCCTAGGAAATTTATTCCAGTGCTTAACTACCTTGATAGTTAGGAAGTCTTTCCTAGGTTGCACCTGGAACTTGAAATAAGCTACACAAGTTGAGTAACCTATTTTGAGTTAATTTTGAAATAGAGCGCTATTCCGAAACATCCCTTACTCCTCGTGGAACGAGGTTTACAGGGACAGGGGAGCGAAGCGGACAGGGGACTGCAGACAGGGGAGTTGAAGAGGGAGAGCAAAGCGACCCCACCGCCGAAGAGGCTACCCGGTGAGAGTACAAGCTGTGGTGTGAGTGTGTGTGTGTGTGTGTGCCTGACTGTTTGAATTTTACAGTTTGAAGTGTGAATTGAGTCTGATTCCAGGGAGTGCTAGCAGTTTCAGTTTCAGCTTCTGTGGCAGTTGGGACTGAGAGCCTGCCATTGTTCCCTTGATTGCCTCTGATTAGCCTCAGGCTCAGCCTTCCCCTGTGTGACTCAGAAGGGGGCAGGCCTGACCTAGGCAAGCAGGCTTTAAAAAGCCAGAGCAGTGCGACCAGGGGAGCGAAGCGGACAGGGGACTGCAGACAGGGGAGTTGAAGAGGGAGAGCAAAGCGACCCCACCGCCGAAGAGGCTACCCGGTGAGAGTACAAGCTGTGGTGTGAGTGTGTGTGTGTGTGTGCCTGACTGTTTGAATTTTACAGTTTGAAGTGTGAATTGAGTCTGATTCCAGGGAGTGCTAGCAGTTTCAGTTTCAGCTTCTGTGGCAGTTGGGACTGAGAGCCTGCCATTGTTCCCTTGATTGCCTCTGATTAGCCTCAGGCTCAGCCTTCCCCTGTGTGACTCAGAAGGGGGCAGGCCTGACCTAGGCAAGCAGGCTTTAAAAAGCCAGAGCAGTGCGACCAGGGGAGCGAAGCGGACAGGGGACTGCAGACAGGGGAGTTGAAGAGGGAGAGCAAAGCGACCCCACCGCCGAAGAGGCTACCCGGTGAGAGTACAAGCTGTGGTGTGAGTGTGTGTGTGTGCCTGCCTGACTGTTTGAATTTTACAGTTTGAAGTGTGAATTGAGTCTGATTCCAGGGAGTGCTAGCAGTTTCAGTTTCAGCTTCTGTGGCAGTTGGGACTGAGAGCCTGCCATTGTTCCCTTGATTGCCTCTGATTAGCCTCAGGCTCAGCCTTCCCCTGTGTGACTCAGAAGGGGGCAGGCCTGACCTAGGCAAGCAGGCTTTAAAAAGCCAGAGCAGTGCGACCAGGGGAGCCAAGCGGACAGGGGACTGCAGACAGGGGAGTTGAAGAGGGAGAGCAAAGCGACCCCACCGCCGAAGAGGCTACCCGGTGAGAGTACAAGCTGTGGTGTGAGTGTGTGTGTGTGCCTGCCTGACTGTTTGAATTTTACAGTTTGAAGTGTGAATTGAGTCTGATTCCAGGGAGTGCTAGCAGTTTCAGTTTCAGCTTCTGTGGCAGTTGGGACTGAGAGCCTGCCATTGTTCCCTTGATTGCCTCTGATTAGCCTCAGGCTCAGCCTTCCCCTGTGTGACTCAGAAGGGGGCAGGCCTGACCTAGGCAAGCAGGCTTTAAAAAGCCAGAGCAGTGCGACCAGGGGAGCCAAGCGGACAGGGGACTGCAGACAGGGGAGTTGAAGAGGGAGTTGGGCAGAGGGAGTGACTGATGGTGATGAAGACCCGTAGCGCTTGTGCCAGTACTTCTCCTGTCTCCTCCACCTGTGCCTGTATCCAGACAGAGAACCTGAGCATGGATGCCTCTACCTAGGTCCTGGTGTGGTTTTGCTGTATTTGTGGATTGCAATTCCCACTGAGTGATCTCCAGGCTGGGGGAGACAACCGTTGTGAAAGGTGCCTGCTGGTGGAATCTCTCAGGCAGCAGGTGGGAGAGCTACAGGAGGAGGTGGCCAGGCTGAGGAGCATTCGAAGCCATGAGGAATTCCTGGACAGTATTCCTGTGGAGTCCACGGAGGTCACTGTCCTAGGATGTGGGACTGTTGACCAGCCACTTATGGAGGAGGCAGTGGTGCAGGGTGAGCACTGGCAGCTGGTTACTTCCGGCAGCAGGCAGTGTTCCACCCCTGCTCCTAACCCTCCCACTGTGTTGTTACATAACCGTTACACTTTACTTTCAGCAGGAGACAAGGAGTCACCCCCCACAGTGGAGGAGACCAGGCCTTGCACCACCAAGGTTGAGCAGTCTCCTGCCACCACTGCGAGGAGGAAACGTAGAGTAGTGGTGGTTGGAGACTCTCTTCTGAGGGGAACGGAGGCACCCATCTGTCGCCCTGACAGCTCATCTCGAGAGGTATGCTGTCTGCCAGGGGCCCGTATCCGAGATGTTACGGAGGCATTGTCGAGGATTATCCGGCCCTCTGACTACTACCCCATGCTACTCATCCACGTGGGCACAAATGATACTGCCAGGTGTGACACTGAGCGGATCAAGTGTGACTACAGGGCTTTGGGAGTACGGGTGAAGGAGTTTGGAGCGCAGGTGGTATTCTCTTCTATCCTTCCTGTCAAAGGTAGGGGCCCGGGCAGAGAGAGGTGCATCCTGGAGGTGAATGCCTGGCTGCGACGATGGTGTCGCCAGGAGGGATTCGGCTTCCTTGATCACGGGGTGCTCTTCCAGGAAGGACTGCTTGGCGGAGATGGAGTTCACCTTTCCAGGAGCGGGAAGGCCTTGTTTGGACACAGACTGGCTAACCTTGTGAGGAGGGCTTTAAACTAGGTTTGTCGGGGGCAGGTGAGCAAAGCCCACAGGTAAGTGCTGAATGTGCGGGACTGGGAGATGGGTTGGAAATGGGGGGGACTACGGCCTATAATGGCAAGGAGAAAGGAGGGTCAGGGCACAACAGGGAGGCAAGATCAAATCAGTATCTTAGATGCCTATATACAAATGCGAGAAGTATGGGTAATAAGCAGGAAGAACTGGAATTGCTAACCAATAAATACAACTATGATATCATTGGTATTACAGAAACCTGGTGGGATGGGACGCATGATTGGAATATTGGTATGGAAGGGTACGGCTTGCTCAGGAAGGACAGACAGGGAAAAAAGGGAGGAGGGGTTGCCTTGTATATTAAAAATGTACACACTTGGACTGAAGTGGAGATGAACGTAGGAGATAGCTGTGTAGAGAGTCTCTGGGTTAAGCTAAAAGGGGTAAAAAAACGAGGGTGATATCATGCTAGGAGTCTACTACAGGCCACCTAGCCAGGTGGATGAGGCCTTTTTTAAACAATTAACAAAACTATCCAAAGCCCAAGATTTGGTGGTGATGGGGGACTTCAACTATCCAGACATATGTTGGGAAACTAACACAGCGAGGCACAGGCTATCCAATAAGTTTCTGGACTGCATTGGAGACAACTTTCTGTTTCAGAAGGTTGAAAAAGCTACCAGAGGAGAAGCTGTTCTGGATTTGGTTTTAACAAATAGGGAGGAACTGGTTGAGAACTTGAAAGTGGAAGACAGTATAGGGGACAGTGATCACGAAATAATAGAGTTCATGATCTTAAGGAAAGGTAGAAGGGAGACCAGCACAATTGAGGTTATGGATTTCAGGAAGGCAGATTTTGATAAGCTCAGAGAACTTGTAGGTAAGGTCCCATGGGAAGCAAGACTGAAGGGAAAAACAACTGAGGAGAGTTGGAAGTATTTCAAAGGGACGTTGTTAAGGGCCCAAAAGCAAACAATTCCGCTGTGTAGGAAAGATAGAAAATATGGCAAAAGACCAGCTTGGCTTAACAAGGAGATCTTGCATGATCTCAAAATAAAAAAGGAGTCCTATAAAAAATGGAAACTAGGACAACTAACAAAGGATGAATATAGGCAAGCAACACGGGAATGCAGGGGCAAGATTAGAAAGGCAAAGGCACAAAATGAGATCAAACTAGCTACAGGCATAAAGGGAAACAAGAAGACCTTTTATAAATACATTAAAAGCAAGAGGAAGACCAAGGACAGGGTAGGCCCACTGCTTAGTGAGGAGGGAGAAGCAGTAACAGGGAACTTGGAAATGGCGGAGATGCTCAATGACTTCTTTGTTTCGGTCTTCACCGAGAAGTCTGGAGGTGTGCCTAACGTAGTGAATACAAGCAGAGAGAGGGTAAGTTTAGAAGATAGGATACACAAAGAACAAGTTAAAAATCACTTAGGAAAGTTAGATGTCAGCAAGTCACCAGGTCCTGATGAAATGCATCCCAGGATACTCAAGGAGCTGATAGAGGAGGTATCTGAGCCTTTAGCTATGATCTTTGAAAAATCATGGCAGACAGGGGAGATTCCAGAAGACTGGAAAAGGGCAAATATTGTGCCCATCTATAAAAAGGGGAATAAGAACAACCCAGGAAATTATAGACCGGTCAGTTTAACGTCTGTCCCAGGGAAGATAATGGAGCAGGTAATTAAGGAAATCGTATGCAAACACTTGGAAAGTAATAAAGTGATAGGGAATAGCCAGCATGGGTTTGTGAAGAACAAGTCATGCCAAACTAATCTGATAGCTTTCTTTGATAGGATAACGAGCCTTGTGGATAAGGGAGAAGCGGTGGATGTCATATACCTAGACTTTAGTAAGGCATTTGATACGGTCTCGCATGATATTCTTATTGATAAACTAGGCAAATATAACTTAGATAGGGCCACGATAAGGTGGGTGCATAATTGGCTGGATAACCGTAGTCAGAGAGTTGTTGTTAACGGTTCTAAATCCTGCTGGAAAGGGATAACAAGTGGAGTTCCTCAAGGGTCTGTTTTGGGACCCGTACTATTCAATATCTTCATCAATGATGTAGATATTGGGATAGAGAGTACTCTTATTAAGTTTGCAGATGATACCAAACTGGGTGGGGTTGCGACTTCTTTGGAGGATAGGGACATAATTCAAAATGACCTTAGCAAGTTAGAGAAATGGTCAGAGGTAAACAGGATGAGGTTTAATAAAGAGAAATGCAAAGTGCTCCACTTAGGAAGGAACAATCAGTTCCATACATACAAGATGGGAAGCGACTGTCTAGGAAGGAGCATGGCGGAAAGGGATCTAGGGGTCATAGTGGACCACAAGTTGAATATGAGTCAACAGTGTGATGCTGTTGCAAAAAAAGCAAATATGATTCTAGGTTGTATCAACAGGTGTGTTGTAAGCAAAACTCGTGAAGTCATTCTGCCGCTCTACTCTGCACTAGTTAGGCCTCAGCTGGAGTACTGTGTCCAGTTCTGGGCGCCACATTTCAAGAAAGATGTGGAGAAATTGGAAAGGGTACAGAGAAGAGCGACAAGAATGATTAAAGGTCTAGAGAACATGACCTATGAAGCCAGGCTTCATGAACTGGGCTTGTTTAGTTTGGAAAAAAGAAGATTAAGGGGGGACATGATAGCGGTTTTCAAATATCTAAAAGGGTGTCACAAGGAGGAAGGCGAAAATTTGTTCCTCTTGGTTTCTGAGGACAGGACAAGGAGTAATGGGCTTAAAGTGCAGCAGGGGAGGTTTAGATTGGACATTAGGAAAAAATTCCTAACTGTCAGGGTGGTCAAATATTGGAATAAATTGCCAAGGGAGGTGGTGGAATCTCCCTCTCTGGAGATATTTAAGAACAGGTTAGATAGACATCTGTCAGGGATGGTGTAGGTGGAGCTTGGTCCTGCCTTGAGGGCGGGGGGCTGGACTCGATGACCTCTCGAGGTCCCTTCCAGTCCTATGATTCTATGATTCTATGACTAGTTTTGTTCAACATCTTTATTAATGACCGGGATGGATTGCATCCCTACAAAGTTTGTGGATGACACTAAGCTAGGGGGAGACGTAGATATGCTGGAGGGCAGAGATAGGGTCCAGAGTGACCTAGACAGATTGGAGGAATGTGCCAAAAGAAATCTGATGAGGTTCAACAAGGACAAGTGCAGAGTCCTGCACTTAGGACAGAAGAATCCCAAGAACTGCTACAGGCTGGGGACCGACTGGCTAAGCCGCAGTTCCGCAGAAAAGGACCTTGGGATTACAGTGGATGAGAAGCTGGATATGAGTCAACAAGCTGGATATGTAGCCAAGAAGGTGTAATGTAGTGGAGGGCTGTCCACTCTTGTAGCTCTGGGCCCTCTCTGGTTTTGCAGTCACTGGATGCTGTGTTGGGCTGTGGGTGACCCCTACTGGCCTATGCTGCTCTGCAGAGACTGTATGTGCCTGTGTGCACTGCTCAGCGGGGCTGTGTCTAGCCTGGCCAGTTTTTCCGCAAAATCATCTGCTTTTGCGGAAAAACTTGCCAGCTGTCTACACTGGCCACTTGAATTTCTGCAAAAGCACTGACGATCTCATGTAAGATTGTCAGTGCTTTTGCGGAATTACTATTCTGCTCCCGTTCAGGCAAAAGTCTTTTTCCGAAAAACTTTTGCACAAAAGGGCCAGTGTAGACAGCAGAGACTTGTTTTCAGCAAAAAAGCCCCGATCGCGAAAATGGCAATAGGGGCTTTTTTGCGGAAAAGCGTGTCTAGATTGGCCACGGACGCTTTTCCGCAAAAAGTGTAGACGTAGCCCGGGTGTATTGCCAAGAGGCGAAGGTCTTGGGATTCGGAGGCAATAAGCACACGGGATTGGGTGAAGGCTTAAAAACTTTACTTAGCAAATATTAAGGTAAAGTACAGTGCTTAATATTTGAATAAAATACAACACTTATTAAGCCTAAACAAATCTTAGAATAAAATGCAATGCTTACTAAGAAAGTACAATGCTTATGTAAGCAGGGGCTGAACTGCTGCTTGCTGTCAGCCAGCTAAAAGGAGGGGTGGGTGTGCCCACTACAGTTGTTTAGCTCTGAAAGGGTATGTCTACACTACCCTCCTAGTTCGCACTAGGTGAGATTTGAATTTCTCGGGCTTCATTTGCATAAGCAGGGAGCCGCCATTTTTAAAACCCCGCTTGTTCGAACCCCGTGCAGCGTGGCTACACGGGGCTCGAACTAGGTAGTTCGGACTAGGATTCCTATTCCGAACTACCGGTACACCTCGTTTCACCTCCAGCTGGTGGCTAAAAGAGCTGAAATCACGGATTTGGCTGAGTGTCAGACCTGTTGCACCAGTGAGGTGGCAGTGACCAGCGGCGTGGTGTGGAGCGGCGGCAGGCGAAGAGCGGCAACCAGTGGCGTGGCGTGGAGCGGCGTGGTGTGGAGCGGCGGCAGGCGAGGAGTGGCGACCAGCGGCGTGGTGTGGAGCGGCGGCAGGTGAGGAGTGGCGACCAGCGGCGTGGTGTGGAGCGGCGGCAGGTGAGGAGTGGCGACCAGCGGCGTGGTGTGGAGCGGTGGCAGGTGAGGAGCGGCCATCCGTGGTGTGGCGTGGAGCGACGGCAGGCAAGGAGCGGCGACTAGCGGTGTGGCGTGGAGCGGCGGCAGGTGCCCAGCGGAGCGCCCAGAGTCGTGGAATGAGATAGCTGATGGAGCATAGTGGAGTTTCGTATAAGATGCCCCCTGTCAATCCCCCGGCCCTGATTTCTACCCAGGTTGGGAGGTGAAACTCTGCGGGTGACCTTTGGGACTCTGGGTGGCATGGACCAGGGACAGAGACTTTTGGGGTGTCGGACTTTTTGGACTTCGGGTGATTCTTGGCTGGGGTGGGGGCTTGGCTCATGTTTGGGGTTATGATCTCTGTTTGTGGTGTTTTCCCCCAAGTTAATGCCGTATGACTTCTCTCTCTGTTTCATTAAATGTTTCTTTCCTACACAGACTCAGTGCTTGTGAGTGGGGAAGCATTGCCTCTCAGAGGCGCCCAGGGGTGTGTGAATTTCCCAGATTACTGGGTGGGGGCTCGAGCCGGTTCTATGTGAGATGGCCCCAAGATATTGAACCCAGCCCTGGTTACTGCCAGGCCTACCCGGCAGAAGGGTTACACTTATTAAGCCTAAACAGATTTCAGAATGAAATGCAATGCTTATTAAGTAAATCTCAGGATAGGATACAATACTTATTAAGCCTAAGTCTATCTTAAAGTAAAGTGCAATTCTTACTAAAAAAATACAATGCTTATTAAGCCTAAGCAAGCCTCAGAATAAAATGCAATGCATACGTCTCTTCTGCTGTTGGGAATCCCCTGAAGGACAGTGGACGGACCCCAGTGGCCGGTACGTAGCACCTCTTGCGGCTTCAGTCTACGCCAGTGTTTCCCAATTTTATTTGGCCACAGAACCCTTTTCAGCTTAAAATAATTTCAAGGAACCCCTAGGGTTCCCAGGGTAAAATTTGGCAAGCAAAAAAAAAAAAAAGTCCAGCCAGAATTGGTTGAGCAAAAAAACCTGCAAAATGCTTTGTCTCTTTAAGAGGGGGCGGGGCAAGGCCGCGTTCTCGCGGAACCCTTGCTTTCACTTCGTGGAACCCCGGGGTTCCATGGAGCACCAATTGGGAAACACTGGTCCACACCAGGGTTCCAATGTTAGGAATATTCCCAGCCTTTATATATTGTTGGATCTACAGTAATCACACCTGTTGTTTTGAGAACCTGACAAAATCGTTGCTACATTGCATATTTTCCCAGATCCAATAATTAGCTTGTTGATACTTCGCATAGTTTCCCAGGTCAAATAATTTGCATGATCAGGTGGGAAACATTCAGCAAATATAGCTATGTGATCTTCCCAAGCACTCCTGCACTCCCAGACCAGGTGGATGGCCTTGGGACCTGTCCCAGAACTTGTTGAAAGTCAACAGTGCATTCCTACGCTGTACAATCTTAAGCAAACAGACAACAAAAGAATAATAAGAAACAAAAAGCATCAATGGCTGCCTCGCGCATCCAGGCTTGGCAGGAGATGCAGGCATAAAAGGAATGATTGTGGTACACCACCTAATTTCCCTGACCTCACAATTGTCTTCCGCATTCCCACTACAGCGGGTGTGGTCCCTGAGGGCAGGCATGTAGGCCATGGCTAGAAACTTCTCACCGGCCAGGGGAAGGAGTTTGAACAAAGGAAGGGGTGTGGCTACCTGGGGGGAGTGAGTGACCCATGGCGGAGAGAGGGGGGCTGTCTTGGCTGGGCAGATATGGAGAGAACAGACTGAGTCAAGGATTGGGGGTTCAGGAGTCTGTGAACCCCCTCCCCCAAGAGATCTAAGACTGCCTGCCCTGACTCCTATGTCCGTATCGAACCCGGGCTATGCTGTATCTCTGAGAAGCAATAAACCCTCCCTATTCTACTGGCTGGCAGAGTCGCATCTTGCTGTGGACAGGGGTGCAGGGTTGGGGGTCCCCGACACGCCGTCACAGAAAGCTAATGTCATATTGAGGTGCACTAGGAGGGGCATTGCCAGCAGACCTAGGGAAGTGATTATTCCTTTATTTGACACTGGTGAGGCCACATGAGGAGTACTGCCTCCATTGCTGGGTCCCCTGTTACAGAAAAGATGTGGCTGCATTGGAGAGGGGCCAGCGGAGGGTAACAAAAAGTGACGTGGGAGCTGGAGCACATGACTTACAAGGAGAGGCTGAGGGATTTGGGTTTGTTTAGTCTGCAGAAGAGAAGAGTGAGGGGGGATTTGAGAGCAGCCTTTACCTACCAGAAGGAGGGTTCCAAAGAGGCTGGAGAGAGGCTGTTCTCAGTAGTGACGGGTGGCAGAACAAGGAGAAATGGTCTCAAGTTGCAGCGGGGGAGGTCTAGGTTGGATATTAGGAAAAACTATTTCACTAGGCGGGTGGGGAAGCGCTGGGCTGGGTTCCCTAGGGAGGGGGTGGAATCTCCGTCCCTAGAGGTTTTAAGTCCTGGCTTGACAAAGCCCTGGCTGCGATGATTTAGTTCAGGTTGGTCCTGCCTTGGGCAGGGGCTGGACCTGATGACTCCTGAGGTCTCTTCCAGCCCTGGGATTCTATGATTCTATGATATCTGTTGGTCCCTGGCCATGTCTGTAGATGGGGCCATCTGTGAAGCTGAGCAGAGCCCCACTGTGAACCTCAGGGACCTCACGCCCTTCTGCCTACAGGCAGATTGGGTGGGGCAGAAATCCTAGAGAGGAGCTCTCCCAGCTCAGTGGGCTCTGGACAAGGGGGCTCTCACCTCCTCAAGGAAGGGAGGAGCAGGCGGTAAGGAGGGAGAATCCCAGGCCCTAATAACAACGCCTCCCTCTTCTCATCAGTTGAATGCAAAGTGCTTTGTGCAGGGGGCAGGCTCAGGAGCCCCAGTTTACACATGGAGAAACTGAGGCACAGAGCATTACTGTGACTTGGCCAAGATCACCCAGCTGGATTAGAGCCCAAGTCCCCTAAGGCTTAGTCCCGTACGTTCTCTACTAGCCCATTGCTGTCTCAGACAGTGCTTAGAAGGACGGGCTCATGGTCAAGTTGACTTCTCATGAAGAGGAAGACTGGGGTCATCAGGACAGTTTGGTGGCCACGATGACCAGAGCGGGGATCACCAGCTGCCGGTTTGTGAGAGGGGGGATCAGGAAAGGGGGCAGATGGCTCTGATAATCCTGTCCTGGCTCTTACCCCCCACCCCAGCACTGAGTGGGACCCACTTTGGGATTTGTGTGTCGCATATTTAACTAAAAGAGCTTTTCTCCCCACAGTGTCTCTGGCATTTGAGTTAAATGGGCACTCACAAAAGTGAAAAGGACAAAGCCAAAAGGCCAAACTCTGCTCCCTGTTACACCAAGACAAATCTAAAGAGCAGTCAGGAGCGTGACTCAGGATTTACGCTGGTGGAAATGGGAGCAGATGCCGGATCAAATCATTTGTAAACCTTTGGTGGAAAAACAACCAGGTGCCCCGCCAGGCAGCGAGGTCCCCTCTGCACACGGTGTGTGATGCTGTCAGGCCAGTCATCTGCGAAGTCACCCCCGGGGCTTCCAGGGAGGGCAGAGTGGGCGAGACCCCTGTTTCTGATCCACTTTTGAAAAAGAGAAAAAAACCAACTCCTTTTTCAGCTTTCTCCAAGCACTGCAAAGGAACAAAAAGGGAAGGAACCCAACTGCCTTCCCCCTCACTCCGGGAAAAACATCACATGAAGCAGCCGAGTCCTCATCAGCCAGTAAGGGAGTTGGCATGTCTCACTGTGGGGAGGGTTCGGAGCCCAGTCCGTGTCCCTAGGTCCTCCTGGTCCTACTGAGGTTCTCCAGATGGTTCAGCATCTGCTCCAGGCCCCCTCGGATCTCTCAGCTGTTCAGGTGTCTTCCTCTCTGAAGCCGAGGTTAGCAGGCTGGAGTGTGCCCTTCTGGCTCAGCTGTTAGCTCCCACTGGGCTTCCGGCCACACAAGCAGGTGTCTAATGACTCAGCAAAGCCAAAACACCAAGAGGCTGTCCCTGAGATAAGACCTTCTGTGCGTACGAGCACAGCCAGTGCGTGCTGTGTGTGTGTGTGCCAAGGGGTAGGTATCTGGGAATTCTTTGTGTGGGTGTGTCCCAGCCAGCTACTCAGTGTGTGTGTGCGTGCACGCACTATGCATGCCAAACAGAGACCATGCAACGAGGGGAGTACACTGTTGTGCTTCTATGAAGAGCTCCTGCATATGTGTGTGTGTGTGTGTGTGTGTGTGTGTGTACGTGTGCCCCAGACAGAGCCACATTGTTTGCACACCTGTGCACCACAGCCCTCCGGTGAGGGCGCACACAGCTTCTCACAAAACGAATCAGTTTGCACCGGCACACGTTTGGAGTCCAAGGCAGCTGAGCCTGAGTTCCCACCCTGTGCAACACCGAGGGCCCTCGTCTCTGACATGGCAACAACCACATGAGCAGTGTAGATCTTTTAGTAACTGCGTTTGCATTGCTTTGCGCTGTATTGTTTGCTTTAGAATTTATCGTATTTAAGGTTTAAATTGTATAGTCCTTGTTCTTAAGGCTTGTGTGACAGGGCGCCTGCCCTGCACTGGCCCTTTTAGACCAGGACTCAAGCCCCGAGCCAGGGCTAGGAACAGAGAGGCCAGCTGAGGCTGTTTGGGCTAGGGAGAGCCCAGCTGACAGCTATAAATGGAGAAGCACAGTTTGCTTAGAGGGGAGCCAGTGGAGGGCTGATTGCAGAGGAAGCAGGAGCTCCTTGGAGGGAGACAGGCTGGGGCTAGCTAGCAAAGGCTGGAAGAGGGTCAGCCAAGACTCCCCCGGCTAAGGGCTGGAGACAAAGCCCCGGGTTTGTGGGCGGATCATGAGGCCGACTAGGTAAGCAGAGCCATTGAGGCAAATGCCAATGATGAGCAACCCGTACAGACTGTAACTTGCCCTGAGATGGGCTAGATGAGGACAGTCAGGGGGCACTGAGGTATGGTAGGGGGCTTGCACCCTGACAGCTTGTAACTGTATTAACTGCTTGAAGCTTGCGATAAATAAGGACGCTTTGAAGTGTATTGATTTCCCTTGGATCTAAAGTCAAACCACATGACAGTGTGAAGCACTGGGATGGGTTCCCTAGGGAGGTGGTGGAGTCTCCATCCCTAGAGGTTTTTAAGTCTCGGCTTGACAAAGCCCTGGCTGGGTTGATTTAGTTGGTCTTGGTCCTGCATTGGCCAGGGGGCTGGACTTGATGACTCCTGAGGTCTCTTCCAGCCCTGAGATTCTATGATTGTTGCAACCCCTGTATTATGTTTGCAAGAAACTGTGTACCAAGTGAGGTGTCTGTAAAAAGTTTGAGTTGCTGGCTCTATTTATGCCCTTTGTATGCAAGTACAATTCTTGTACAGCCTCTTCCCGACTTACGAACCGGTTACGGACCAAGCAATCGGTCATAAGTTGGTTCGTTTGTAAGTCGGACCCCATAGAGTTACACGCGACCGCACTGTTCATAAGTGTGGATCACATTCGTAACTCGAGGTCCACCATTTATGACAACTTTGGTTGTAACTGCAAATGGTCGTAAGTTGACCGTTTGCAACTCGGGGACTGGGTGTATTTGAAGTGACGAGTATTGGCTGTGTCCTAATCTTTCGAATGTTAGTGCCAGGAGTAATCCCCACAGGGCAGCCACTGGAAAAGGCTGATCAGGGTGATTGGCCCAACAAGAAACAGTCAATGGACAATGAAGCATGGGAGGCACTAACTGCATTAAATGAACTTTCCTGAAAACCTCCAGTCTGGAACGTGGGCCGTGGGGTCGCCCAGCAAAGAACTGAGTCCGGCATGGACAGGGGACTTGCTCACGTAACAAACTCAGATAGCTGAGAACAGTGGGAGTCCCTACGCATGGCCGAGGATTTATAAAGGGTCCTGACAATCCCTCCATTTTGTCTTCAGTCCTGCTTCTCACCTCTGGAGGAACTTTACTACAAGCTGCAGCTCTGCGCACGGGACTCAAATACCCACCCAATGCAGATGCACTCCAGAGACTTGACTTAAGCCAGCAGTTTATTCCATCACTGCTACAAGCCTGCCCCAAGCGCTTTGGAATCGGTGTATGTATTTCATTCCTTTAACTTCTTTCTTTCTTTCTTTCTTTCTTTCTGACGTGGCGGCCATTTTTATTTTAATGAAGCGGGGGATATTTAAATCCCCCGCTTCATTGACTATGTCGGGTAGTCTAATTTACATGCCTCTGTCGACAGAGGCGTGTAGTCTAGACAAACCCTAACAAGGCATTCAATGTTAGATTCTAAAGGATTGGCAACAGTGTGCTTTATGGGTTAGGACTGAGGTATGCACTGAGGCTTTGTCTACACTGCAGGGTTTTTGTGCAAGAAGCTTTTTGCAGAAGAGATCTTTCACAAAAACTTCTTGCACAAAAGCACGTCCAGAGCTCAAAGCGTATCGCAAAGGCGATGTGCTTTGGTGCAAGAGAGTGTCCACACTGCATGGACTCTTGCGCAAGAAAGTTCTGATGGTCATTCACAGAATGGCCATCAGAGCACCTGTGCTTTTTGTGATAGGCTCTTTTTGCGCAAGAAACCCCTGTTGAGCGCCACACACGCCTTCTGGTGCAAGAACTCTTGTGCAAAAAGGAGTTATGCCTTGTAGAAGGCATGAAGCCCTCTGTTCTGTCGATTGACTGTAGATTTTCTTGTGCAAAAACGTGCTTGAGGTGTGGACGCTCTGCGGGTTTTTGCACAAAACCAGCTGTTTTTGTGCAAAACCCCCGGAGTATAGATATAGCCTCACATGGCAATGAGGTTGGTCCTTTGGGATCAGAAGAGCCTTTTTACTTGGCGAGATAGGAGGTTATGAAAACCAATCTGCATAAGGAGGGGTGCACACAAGAGAACTGGAGGACCCGAGGGGATTGCTTGGGGGAACTTGAGGTGCAGAGCATTAGCCCCACACTTTCTCTGCTAGCCCATGCTGTCATAATGGTGTTCAGCCTTCACCCACACATCCGGGGGAGGGGGGAGCACAGTGGCACCTCACCACCAGTGTGGCGAACAGCAGTGCTCTTTGGTGTCTTGAGGACCCCAGTTCTGAGCTGCAAGGAGTCCTGTCTCTTAAGCAATTTACCCTGCATTGATATACTCAGCAGTGTCCCCCCCAGGGGGCATTCCCGCCAGAGCGGGGGAGGGGGACTCCTGTGGCTTACTGAAGAGCCGCTTTTTCACAAATCCACCGGTAGCGCATTTGGCAGGGCTCGTCGTTCCACTTGCCGTCCTCGTTCAGGTGGGCACAGTCCTCTTCTCGGATGTGAAAACTGTACATGTTGTTGGGCTCCCCGGGGGCCCAAAGCCTGCAAGGGAAGGAAGAGAAGAGCCCTCAAGCTACCGGGCCATCAGTTTCAGCTGAGCTGCTCCCACCTATGTGCTGCCTGGTAAACCCATAACCTAGAGCAGCCTCAGGGTTGCTCTAAGTTATGTGCAGGCCCCTGCTGGAATGTGGCAGCCAGAAACAGCCAAAGCCCAGCCACATGCTGGCCCTGCCCCTTTGCATGGGACTTTTCTGCACTTTTCCAGGCCTTGGAGCTACCGAGGTGGAAAGCGCCTGCAGGAGCACGGGCAGCCAGGGAGGGCTGGGGCAGGAAAGGGAGAGCAGAGGATCACCCCTTGCTTACGTAAATGCTGTGGTCGTGTTGTCCACCCAGTGCCAGACGCCTTCGGTGCCTTGGTCGGTGAAGCCGATCCAGTGACGAACAGAATCAGCTTTGCTGGCTAAGTAATTCTAGAGAGAGGACAACAGTATTGGGTGGTTAGTCCTGGAGCACAAGCTAGGCCTTGTGCCGGCCCTCTGAGTGGGTGCATTTACCCTTCTGCAAGCTGCGGGGGGAGCTGCTGGGGGGGTTGTACCTGCTCCATTTGGTCGTTGATCACCACCAGGTCAGCATTCTGGCTCTGACAGGAGGCTCGGGCTGCCTGCCAGCGCTGAGCAGTGGAGGAGAAAAGGTAGCACCTCCTATGGAACTGCTCCCACCCGGGCTGGCACCCGGCAGTGCCTGCCGGAGAGAACACAGCAGGGCTGGCATGTGACAGGAGAGAAATGGGGCGGGGGGGGGGGGAGGCTGCATAAACCAAGCGAATGCCTCTGACAGCTGCCGGGTACCACAGGAACTTCCTTCTCCCAAGTCCAGCCCCTACAAAGCATTTCCAGCAGGGCTCAGCTGGGAGGTCGCTATTATTCCTCTGTTTTATACTTCCGCCAAAAGGGGAGGCAATTCTAAGGAACTCCCTGGTAAAACTAGTGACTATTTCCTCTCAGCGCCTGCCCGCAGGCTGTTACAGCCATAGCCAATGGGAAGAGAGGGATGGACAGATTGAAATGATAGAGACATTGATGACTATGCAGCTTGAAACATTCAACTGAATCTTTCAGCACAATCCACTATGCAATTCCAACAGAAGAGCGCCCCCTAGGATAGCGCTGGGTGTTGTGCTTAGCACTAGCCGTGAGGGAAGAGCGCCCCCTAGGATGGCGCTGGGTGTTGCGGTAGCACTGACGGCGAGGGAAGAGCGCCCCCTAGGATGGCGCTAGGTGTTGCCGTAGCACTGGCCGCGAGGGAAGAGCGCCCCCTAGGATGGTGCTGGGTGTTGCGGTAGCACTGGCCGCGAGGGAAGAGCGCCCCCTAGGATGGCGCTGGGTGTTGCGGTAGCACTGACCTGGAGGGAAGAGCGCCCCCTGGGATGGCGCTGGGTGTTGTGGTAGCACTGACGGCGAGGGAAGAGCGCCCCCTAGGATGGCGCTGGGTGTTGCTGAAGAGCCCCCAGCCCATTCCTTGCAGCCCAGTGCCCCCACACTGCATCGGGGTGCTGGGGCGAGCATGGTGTCAGAGGCGATAGCGTCTCCTAGGTAACTGCCCCAGTGAATCTGACTGCCCCCGATGTTCGCGAGGGGCTGAGAATTAGTCAGGGCTATTATCTGCATTGCTACAGCCCCCGCCGATTGGGCCCCTTGTGCCAGGCGCTGCATAGACCCAGGACAGAAAGATGGTTCCTGCTGTGAGGAGCCGACAATCTGGCGTCTCTCACCGTTCCCTTTCTGGGCGGCTTCCAGGATCCTGTAGGTCTCAGCTCTGATGTCATCTCGGTCGCGTTTTGCTTTGGCCAGGTCTGCGGACACTGAAAACACAACACGCCGCCATACACGGCCATGGGGTTGCAGCCCTTTCAACAGTGTGGGAGCCTCCCGGGGTGCTCACCTTGCTCTGTGTGTCCGAAGCTGCCAGAAGCCAGCCTGAACCACCGGTGTGCAGCTCGGGGCTCGGCCTGGCATGTCTGTGCACAGATCGGAAACCCCCCAGATTGGGGGCCTGGCTGTCACCCTGAAACGGGTCCCTTTCCCAGCAGCATGAGGCATCGAGCTTGTTACAGTCGGTCTGATACAGTCAGTAGGGACTGGAGACCCGGCCGACACTGCAGCTAGACCCAACCTTTCACCAGGGTCACATTTATTCAGCTAAACCCTGCTCCCTCTCTCTCCCCAATCCCCAACAGGAGCACTGCCCCTCCCCCTCCATCTGCCCTGCTCTCAGATCCCTGCCCCGGCCCCCCATCAACCTCAGTGCATTCTACTTGGGCCTGCTCCTTTGGCTCAGCCCTGGAATCTACCTCCCTCCCCTCAACTCCTAAAGGCCAGACCTGGAACACCTGGGGGTGAAAATCCTGGGCAGTAAAAGGTCCCTGGTGCACAAGGTGGGGTCCCCATGAGAATGGGGTCCCTGGTGCACAAGGAGCCCTGAGTGCAGGCTCCAGGCATATTGGCCGTGTCCCCACTGGGGGGTCCCCAAGGATGGGGCTTGGCCCTGGGTTTCCCACCCACAAAGCCAGCTTACTCAGGCTGGATGAAGAGTGGGAGGGAGCCTAGATTTCCATGGCCACCCAGGGGTGGGATTCTCCAGCCCCATCTCAGCTTCCGGCTGACGTTCACGGGTCCCCTTCCTCCCCCTGAGCCCTGTGTCACACCCTGCCGGCCCTCACCTTCCTCCCTCAGCGTGGCCTGGTCCGACTGCAGCCTCTTCAGTGACTCGTCCAGCTCCGCCTCTGAGAGACACACAGACCCCATCACATTCCTGGGACACCCCTGGGACCGGAGCAGGGATGGGGCCAGGGAATGGGAGGGCAGGGCAAAGGGGTGAGACAAGAGGGACACTGGGGGGCTATAAGGGGGGTGTCGGGCTGGGAGGGCTCCAGTACGTACCGGTGCTGCGCATGGCGGATTGATTCACATGAAGCATCTCCAGTTGCTTCATCATGTCGGAGGCTGGAAGAGAAAGAGCTCAGTGAACTAAGAGCCATGTGTCCTCCCCCATCCTTGTCTCATGGGGCAGGGCTGTGTTCCCCAGCAGAGGAGGCCCCAGGGGCCTCCAGGCCTGGCTTCCTTCTCTGGAAAAGGCTGAACAGAGGTGGATTTGCATTCACCAGCCTCCCGCCCCATCTCTTATGGTCAGTGAGGCTCCAGAAGGGAGTGAATTGCCCCAGACTAGCTGTAAGGTGAGGTCGAACTCAGGGCTCCCTCACTTCCTGTCCTGTGCTCTTTCCTCCAGAGCCAGGGGACAGCCTAGGGCAGGGATGGCCAACCTAAACCTGAGAAGGAGCCAGGATTTACCAATGCATGTGGCCAAAGAGCAACACTTATATGTCACCAGCCCTGATCCTCTCCCCACCACCACTCTCAGCACATCGCACCCGCTGACAGCCCTGCACGTCAGCGCCTCCTTCTCCTTTTCCTCCTGTGCGCTGGGATCAGCTCTTTCTCAGTGGGAGACACTGGAGGGGGGAAGTGGGGATGTGCCAGGCTCCGTGGAGAGGGTAGGAAGTGGCAGGATCCAGGGTGGAGGGGAGACAGCACCTAGGGCAGAGCTGGGGATTGAACAGTGAGCACCCTCCGGCCCAGTGGAAAGTTGGCACCTGTAGCTTCAGCTCTGGATTTGGGCCCTATGCAAGGAGCCGCATATTAACTTCTGAAGAACCGCATGTGGCTCTGGAGCCACAGGTTGGCCACCCCTGGCCTGGGGGACTGCTGTGAGTGAGATTCGGGAGGGTCCCCCCAGACTAGTCACTAAAGGGGCGTCTCATTACGAGCGCCCTTCGCAAGTGGAACGCCCTGAAACGTTGAGTGACGAGGCGGAGACTCAGCTGAGCTGGGTGGGCTGGCCCTGGAATGTGGCCCCCTCGACTGAAAAGGCATCAGCCAACGATTGAAAACATCAGCTGCTTCGTATGCAAAGTGAAGGATTTCACTTCCTAATGAATCCAGCCCAGCTCTGCTATTCACTGCCTGGTCCTATCTCAGGCAGCGTGGTCATCGGCTCCGAAGTCCTGCCAGCTTCTCTGAGAGAATCTTCTTTGATACGGACGCTAGGGCAGCAGTATGGGATACCTGACACACGACAGCTGGCTGGTGTCAGAGACCCAGCCACCGCACAGACACCCATCTCCTAATGCACAGCTTTGGCTCAGGACAGAACTTCATGGAGGCCCTGAAGGCCTTCAGTCAGCTCCCTGCTGTCCAAGTCACAGCAAGAGAAATGACCAGCCCTCTAGCCTAGCAAATTTTGCACTAGTGTCTGCATGCCCCAGTGCAAATCAAGTGTCGACTCATGGCACGGGGCTTGCACAATTCCCCAGCGTGAGCCCTGCTTAGTGCAATGCCGACAGATGGAACCGAATCTAGCACCTCTGGAGCTTAGTGCCGGAGCGTCTACCACCTGGGCTAAAAGCCAGCTGCCGGTCAGCTAAGGCTGTAGAGTGACTCATTAGCCTCTAAGTCAGGGGTGGGCAATAATTTTTGCAGAGGGGCCATTTAATGAATTTTGATACTGGAAGGGGCGGGGCTAGGGCAGGAGGGGCAGGTCTGGGGACTAGCCGTCCCCCAGAGTTGTCTGGGGCTGGAGGCTTTGAATCAAAAACACAGCTAAGGACTCGCGGCTCTTGGCCCTGCCGCTACCATGTTACCTGGCAGCCGCCCAGGGTTGCTGTGGCTATTTAAAGGGCTCATGGCTCCGCCCCCTGCTGTGGTAGCACCGCGACTGGGAGCCTCGAGCCATTTCAATAGGATCCTGCTGCCTGAGCCGCCGCCTGGAAATTCGATGGCACGGGCAGCAGGATATAAATAGAAACGGCCTGATGCCAACCACGGGCTGGATCAAAGCGTTAGCTGGGCCTTGCCCAGCCCTGCTCTAAGTGGTCCAGGTGGGACAGCGCCCTAACCCCAGCAGTGTGTGTGTTACACCAGCAAGGCCTCAGATTTTGCCTTGGGCCACAGGGGTCAGAACAGTAAAACCAACACAGGGACCCCAGGGCTCCGGAGCTGAGTTTCTGCTGCCACGTGGCCGCGCAGCTTCCCGTTAAGCTGCAGGGCTGCAGCAGGGAGAGATATCTCTTCCCAAGGCTGCTGCAGCTGGCGAGAGTGGGGGGGGGGCTCCCCTCACCCTGGCTCTGAGAGGGGCCCCTCTTTGCTGCCCCCTTTGCTGGCTGGGGCAGCTCTGTGCTGGGGCCGGTGGGGAAGCGGCCAGTGCCGTAGGCCCAGCTCCCAGGCAGGGGGACCCCAAGGCTCCGTGCGCTGACTCCTCCCTTCAGGGGTGGGCAGCACGTGTGCTGTGCCACGGAGCCTCAGCCAGACCTGCCGGCCACTTCCGGGGTGCAGCCTGAGCCCCACGACAGGCACACAGGCAGCCTGCCTTAGTGTCATTGCCCAGGTAAGTCCAAGCCCCAACAGCCCGCAATACCCTGAGCCCCGCCAGCCCTGAGCACCCTCCTGCAACCCACACCCCTTGTCCCCAGCAAGAACTGTCACCACCTCTTGCACCCTAAACCCCAGCCCTGAGCCCCTCTCCAAACCTGGAGCCCCTGTCCTGCAAGACCCTCGGAGCCAGACCCACCCCAAAGCCTGCACCCACAGCTACAGCCCTTGCTCCCCAACCCTCTGCCCCAGCCCTGAGCCCCTCCCACACTCAGAACCCCGTGGCCCCATTCCCGCCACATGACTTTTGTGATGTGCACCAATATGAAGATGACGTGTTGCACAGCCCCTCTGCGTGGCGCCTCCCCACTGCACTGGTGCACATCACAAAATTCATTCCACTCAGGGGTGGGAACGGGCAGGGGGTGGAGGGAACCCTGCCCAGGAATCAGCTGAATGGTTACCGTTGGCTCCCAGCAGGGACTGATCAGTCCGCATCCGCTCCAGCTCCTTGGACAGTGCTGCGTCTAGAAAGAGGGACAGACGCAAGCCATTGGTTATATGTAGTTTGGATTCATGGCCCAGGGAGGACTGCTGCTCTACTGTTTTCACAATCTCTCCCCCCGGCTTTGTGGCTGGAGGAGACAATCTCTCTGAACGGTCCCTCCCTGGCACAGTTCGGCCAACCCCAAACGTTAAAAAAATCATGAGACCGTCTGAAAGACCATGAGATGTGTAACAAGCAATACAGGTTGGGTTCCTTTTCTTAGCCCTCTGGTTCCGGAGTGGGAACGTCCCTTTCTTTGGCTTCTCTCTGCAACTAGAAACCGTCTCTCTTTTGTGAATGAAAGCTGAGAGTCTCGCCTGATCCCATGACTCCAGGAGCTGGGGCTTTAATCCAGCCACCCAGAGTTGGGAACGCTGGGCCAGCTGTGTATAATGATTCCCACCAGGGGTCCTCGGCAGGGTTTAAATCGCAGAGCCTTGCAGCGAAGATCTGTGACCACTGGAGCGAAAGGAGTAACTCCGTTAGCTGGCAGCAGTAGCTGGCCTGTTGTTCTGGGTGAGCCGCCACTAGAGGGGTCCCAACACAATCTGAACTCACTTTTGTCGCACTTGGGGACATGTTCCAGCATCAAACTTCAGTGTATCCCTGCTCAGGGCGTGGGTCTTGGGTAAGGCCCCTCCAGGGACACCGACTTTATTATTTCCCCAAGGGTTCTGGACTCTGCGCCAGGTCCTATCCCTGCTCCACCCCTTTCCTCAAGCCCCTGCCCCACCTCTTCCCATCCCCACCCCCCAGTCTGCCTCTTCCCACCGCTGCTCTGCCCCATCCTGCCCCCATTCTGCTTCTCCCCCACTTCTTCCTGCCCCACTCTTCCCCTACCCCTCTCTGCCTCCTGGACAGGATGGTGGTGGGTGGGAGGTGCTGCAAGGGAAGGGGAAGAGCTGATCATGGGGTGCTGCTGGTGGGTGCTGAGCACCCAGTGTTTTCAGTTGGGTGCTCCAGTCCTGGCACCCACCGAGTCGGCACCTATCTGCCCCACTGCCGGGAGCTGGACAGGGAAAGCTGGGTTAAGGAGCCTTGTGTTACATAGTGGCACTAGGGCAGAGAGAAGTGCATTGTGGGGGATCAGGGCATCTGATGCTGGCCAGAGACAGGCCCAGGCTGGGAGGGACCTGGCCGTGATCTGAGGCCACGGAGAGTTTGACCATTGAATGGAGCCAGGACGTCACCCTGGGCTTTTCCACTGGGCCTGCTTGTGCGTCACGGTGCGAAACACGCCCCGGGATACTTACACTTTGCAATCACCATGAGCAGGAGCACGGCCCACAGCACGAACGACAGGGCCTGCAGGGCATACAGGATTAATAGGGACCTGGCCGGCCCCGTCGGGCCCCGAGCGCAGGGCAGACAGTCACTCCCTGGAAGGGATAGGCAGAGACCCGGTTAGAGCGGGAGGCCCTGCCCTGTGGGGAAGGCTCTGAGGAATCAGCAGCCACTCTGATCCCGCGGGACGTGGGCCCGGGGGTGGGGTTAGTCCGGTATTTGAGCTTTCTGTCCGGGAAACAAACTGAGAAAATACTGGACATATACATGTCCGGTATTTCCTAATTAAGTAAGTTTTATTATTCTGAGGAGTATCAGTACGTAGCTGCGAACTGCCCGGCTGGTAGACGTGTCCGCATTGCGTGAGTGTGTCTACCAGCCAGGCAGTACACAGCTACGCAGTAGAGAGGTGGGGGCGGGGCTGGGGCGGGATGGGAACCCCAGGGTCGGACTCGCCTGTGTGTCCTGCCGGGACAGTGTGTGGGATGGGCAGCACCCCGGGATCTGTGTATGCCTGGGCCAGCCCTACTCCCGCCAGCCGGTTCCCCCCCCTTCCCGCTCTCGGCCAGCCCCTCACCCCCCAACTCCCTCCCGGCCAGCCCTGATTCCCACTGGCCAGTTCTCCCCCCCGCAGTATCCCTGGCCAGCTCCACTCCTCCCGACCTTCTCCCGTCCAGCCCCGCTCCCGTCCCGGCCGGTCCTGCCCCCCCCATCTGAGATCAAGTGTGTCTGGTATTTTTTTGAAACCGTCTGCTAACCCTTTCCAGGGCCAGCGCTGCAGGATGATTCATGCCGAGAGGCTGGTCCTGCCCGCAGGGATCGTAATGTGATTTCGTGTGTTTCCAGCCCGCCGGCCCCATGCTCCCTAATCACGTTCCAGCCACCGGCTCAGGCCCCCCTTGTTCCTGTCGCATTAGCAGCAAGAGGGCCTCATTTCTTGGGGTCCCCTGGGTTTTGTCCTTTGAGGAGCTATTGGGCCTGTTTCACTGTCTGCCCCCGGCCCTATCTCCTCTTCCAGCTTCCAGGCTCCAGCCCTAGGGCTCATGCCTCTGCGTATGCCCCCCGCCCAACCTCTGCTCCACCTGGGACCCCTCTTGTGGCTGCTGCACTCCAGCCCTGGCCTCCTCTCCAATTGCCCTCACCCCCCGGGCACTGTCCCCACCATCATGCCAAAGACTCATGTGCCATGAAGGTCCCTCCTCTCACCAGGGCGGCTGCCCCCGGGTCTGTGCTGCTCTCTCCCCTCTGCAGCAGCCTCCTGCCGGCAGGGACCAGCCAATGACTCAGAAGGCTGCCCCCCAATTCTCCCCCTCCAGCCCGCTGTGCTCCCATTGGCAGGAGGCGGGGGAGGGGAAGGAAGCAGCTGCGCCCCCAGCCCCTCCCCCCATCAGCTTTCTAAAGTGAAAAAAGAGGAAGAAAAGAGCCGAATATCCGCTGAGGGTGCAGAATTGTTTGTCCCCGGGAAGCCCAGGAAGCACGAGACCCCCTTCCCCTTGCACAAACCAGGGGCGTGGTGCTGGGTCAGCAGGACTCGGCAGCCGAGGTGCCTCAGCCAGGACTTGCACGGCTGGGCCCCGGGCTGCCGACAACCCGGCCTGGGATGGGGACGAGAGTCCCGCGGGGCGGGTTTGTTAATCCTGCTCTGAAACATCCACCCCTCAGGGATCCCAGAGCACCGCTGGGCCCTCGCGTGGAGAACGGGTCCATCGCTCGGCAGCAAGCGCCTCATTCGCCTGAGTCCTCCTCTCTCGCCCTCCCTGCCACACAGCTTACATCACATGAGCCCTGTGACTGGGGGTGGGGTGGAACTCAGCATCCCATCAAATTAGAAGTGTGTGTGTGTGTGTAGGGGGGGGGTGGTATGTTAGGAAAAGACAGGAGAGAATCTGTCTCGCCTTGACAAAGCCCTGGTTGGGTTGATTTAATTGGGATTGGTCCTGCCTTGGGCAGGGGGCTGGACTTGATGACTCCTGAGATCTCTTCCAGCTCTAGGATTCTATGATTTTTACCGGCAAGAGAGAACTGAGGAGGAGAAAGTAAAACAGAGAGAAATGCACGAAGGATGGCTCCTAAAAACAACTCCTTCCGACCCGGGTTGCTGTGTCCATCCCTGCCAACACCTGCAGACAGACAGACTGGCTGGTGAGCATAGAGAACTCTTGGCCATTCTGTTTATCTTCCCCAAACCTGAAGAAGAGCTCTGTGAAACTTCAAAGCTTGGCTCTTCCCACCAAGACAAATTGGTCCAACTAAAGATATTAACTCATCCATCTTGTCTATCCATCCCTCCATCCCCACACACCCACCCTATCTATCTATCTATCTATCTGTCTGTCTGTCTGTCTGTCTGTCTGTCCCCGTACACTCCATCTATCTGTCTGTCTGTAGTTTGGCAGTCTCAGCCTGGCTCGTGCTGCGATGTCCAAAACACCATGTCCCTGAGTAGAAACCTGCCCTCCGTTCCCACCCCACCCCCTTCCAGAAAAGGGGGCCCCCTTCCCGCGGCAGCTGTGTACCTCAGACCCAGTTGTTGCTGCTCTGTTTCAGTGGGGTGGGGGGGGTCGGCAGGATCAGGGCCTGAGGTTACGGAGTCAGTTGACAGGGAGGAAGCAATCGTGGGCTCACTCAGTGTTGCAGCCCGGGGGTTACCTGCTCGTCCAGACCCCATTTCTGCCTCTTGTTCCTTGAGTGCCACTCGGTCGGACTCTTCACACTTCTGGTAAACATGGCCTGAAGCCATTGCTCCGCCGTCTCCTTGCCAGCTCCGTTCCGGTGGGTTTTATAGCCTCGGGCCAGCTTTTCTTGAAAAGGAAATGCCTAATGAACACACCCACTCACCCTTCCTCTCCTCAGAACTGCCAAGGTCTGAGTTCCTGTCGCTTCGCCCCCACCGCCGGCAGCCTCGGACAACCAGCGTTCCTGGAAAAATGGGCCAGAGTTAGTCTGTAGCTGTAAAAACACACGGTCCTGTGGCATCTGAGAGACGACAGCCAGGCTGTGTCTAGACTGGCCAGTTTTTCCGGAAAATCAGCTGCTTTTCCGGAAAAACTTGCCAGCTGTCTACACTGGCCACTTGAATTTCCACAAAAGCACTGACTTCCTACTGTAAGAGATCAGTGCTTTTTGTGGAAATACTATGCTGCTCCCGTTCGGGCAAAAGTCCCTTTTGTGCAAAACTTTTGCGCAAAAGGGCCAGTGTAGACAGCTGAGATTTGTTTTGCGCAAAAAAGCCCCGATCGCGAAAATGGCGATCGGGGCTTTTTTGTGGAAAAACTCGTCTAGATTGGCCACGGACGCTTTTCCGCAAAAAGTGCTTTTGTGGAAAAGTGTCCATGCCAATCTAGATGCTCTTTTCCGAAAATTCTTTTAACGAAAAACTTCCGTTAAAAGCATTTCCAAAAAATCATGCCAGTCTAGATGTAGCCCCAGTGTATTAGATCATGAGCTTTCGTGGGTAAAACCCACTTCATCCAAGGAGTCGGAGCCTGGAAAAGTGGGAGGGGGTACAGTCCTCCTCACCCCCAAACAGTGACTCTGGGGTAACAGGGATGGATATCAAAAGTCTGCAAAGGGAATATTCAACCCCCGTGCCAAGCACTTGTGCAGAGGGTGGAGGGCTCTTCAGTACAAGTGCAACTTTCTGGGTCACTTCTTCAGCCTGAAAAAACTGTATTAACAACTATTAGAAATCCATCCACCCGTTAGGGATGTTCCATATCAGGTCATTGATTCCTTGTGTAACCTGCATGAAATCTTTGCAGTTACATGACTATTCAACAGTCCCCAGAGGGACTGGCAACCAGTGCGCTCCTGGCTCCACTCCTGGCAGTCCCCTGCCAATCCATGCTGCTGCCTCTGTATCAGAGGCAGCAGCGTGGGGTGGCAGCAGCCCTTGCCTGGGGGGGAAGGGAGGCTGAACTCTCCATGGACAGAGGCTACTTTGCGGGATGTGGAGCAGCCTCTGTCTGTGGGGTGCTGGGACCCTTCCCCTGCAGACAGAGGCTGCTGCCAGCCTGCCACAAAGTCTCTGCCCACGGCAGGCCCAGGCTCGCTGTGGACAGAGACTGCTCCATGGGACGCAAAGCAGCCTCTTCTGCCCCGCCACCTGATAGAGGCAGCCGCATGGAAGGGGAGCAGGCAGCACCACGGAGCCGGTGGTAAGGGGCACCGGCTCCTGCTCCCCCCCTTGCTGCCCCGATACAGAGGCAGCAAGGAGGAAAATGTGTGTAGGTGAGAGGATTAACCAATAAGCCTAGGCTTATCAGTTAATTGTATATTGAACAATACATTGAGGTCCCTACCAGCCACCCACCCATCTCCTAGGCACACACACATGCTCCCCATCCCCTGCATACTCCCCCACCCACCACTGGGGGAAAGGGATTGTGACATGCTAGATTTCACGATTGTAAGGAACAGAAGGAGCAAGGGCAGCAGAATAAGGACAGTGGATGTGAAGCAATAGGATGCTAACAAACTCAGGCAATTGGTACGTCAGGTTACATGGGAGAGAAAAGCTGCAGGTGAAAGGAGTTCAGGAGCACTGACAGTTTCTCAGGGAGATGCTGTTGAATGTGGAACAGCGAAATATCCCAAGGTGAAGGAAAGAGTGGACGAGGCCAACAAGGCTCCATCAGGAGCTCTTAAATCTATCTATGTATTTTAGGGTGCGTCTAGACTACCTGGCTCCGTCGACGAAGCCATGTAAAGTAGTTTACTCGACATAGTCAATGAAGCGAGGATTTAAATAATCCCCGCTGCATTAAAATAAAAATAGCCGCCGCGCTGTGCCGACGATCAGCTGATCCGGCACCGCGTGGCAGTCTAGATGCAGTGCGGTTGACAAGGGAAGCCTTTGTCGACCACTCCAGTATGCCTTGTTTCACGGCTTTCTTTGTCAACTGCATCTAGACTGCCGTACTGTGCCAGATCAGCTGATTGTCCACACAGCGCGTTGGTCATTTTTATTTTATTGAAGTGGGGATTATTCAAACGCCATGAGACGGCAGTGGGCAGGAGCTGATGGGGAACTGCCGGGGGTGCTCAGTACCCCTCAGTTTTTCCCCATGGGTGCTCTGGCCTTGCAGCACCCGTGGAGTCAGCCTCTATTGTTGGGTTTCTCAGATTTATGCCCTGTTCTTCCCCCCTTTCTAGTAAAAGTTCCCTTTGTTACACAGACTCGGTGCCTGCGGGAGGGGCTGCGGGGTTCCACTAGGCCAGCAAAGCAGAGAAGTGAGGCGAGATTCCAAGGCCACAGTGCAAACGGGCGGGTTGCCTCGGGCAGGTGACACACAAAGCCCTGGGAAATTCATCATGGTGCTGACGGCTCACAGGGGATGGGCCGTTTGCACTGACAAGGGGACCGGCAGTGGGGACAGCCAACATGGCTAAATCGTGTCTAGGATTGCCTGCCGGGCGGTTGGAATCCCTCATTCCCTCTCCTGTGCTCCTCTCTCCCCTGGGAGTCAAGGACATGGTCACTGCACCGCGTAAGGGACTCTGAGGAGATCAGACATGGCCGCCGTGGGGCCGATGAAGGTGCTGGGTGGGCGCTGATGGGCCATGGGCATTACCTGGCGATTGAGGAGACAGTGCACCAGGAATATGAAGGCTCCCTGCAGGATGTTGATGATGGTGAGTAAATACGCCATGAGCCTGGTTGCTGGGCTGACTTGGAGGAAACCAAGGCTCCATGTGCAGCCCAGAATCAAGAGTTGGGCGATGGCGTTAAAGGTCACTAGCCTGGATGAAGGCAGATGGAGGGGTGAAGCTACCGGCCCCTGCTTTTCTGTGTGGGACGGGGTGATTGTCAATGTGAACACAATGGGGCTTGTGCCCACGGATCCTAGATATGCTGCCCCTCTCCTACAGTCCCTCGCTCCCCCTCTGTGCCAAGGACCCTCCAAACCAAGGCATCTGACCCTCCACGACTGTTCTGATACCTTCTCACCTGTGGTCTCTCAGGGTGGACACATCCGCATTGAGGAAGGACAGACTGCTTCCCAGGATCCACAGGGTCAGGGCAAAGAACGTCACATTTACCTGTGGAACAGCAGGAAATATTTCCTGGGAAACATCTCACCCGGGGCCGGTGACTCCAGCTAGGGCAGAGAATGATCCCAGGGGACCAAGCCAAATGCTGCAGAACTGGGGACTGCTCACGGCCAGTGGGACTCATCCCCCTTCCTGTAAGGTCCCCAGCAGACCTCAGTCCCTCCCTACGCACGGAGCTGATGGCACAGCTAGGGCTGAGACAGATCAGTGGGATCCCAGAGGCCAGATTCTGCTCAGTGTTAAATATGGAGCCACTCCAGTGGAGTGAATAGGATTTACACTGGTGCAACTGAGAACAGGATCTGGCTCAGAGATTCCAGATCCTGCCTCTAGAATCTTTCCTGCCACTTTCACTCCGTAAGAAATTCTCTGCTTCCGCCCAACTTCCCCAGGGGCTAGGGAGAAATATGGAGGGACCTTTGTTCCCCCTCCCCTGACTACATAGTACAGCCCTCTCCCTTCCCCGTTCCTTGGGCCATTAACTAGTCCAGCCATTAAGGTCTAGCATGCAATGGACCTTAGGGATTCATAAGGAATTCATTCGTTATAGAGACGCATTCCCTCCACCCCATTTCTTAGACCCCCTTGCACAAGATTTTATTTAAAACAAATAAAGTTCAAGTCCTAATGTTTTATTTTGTTAAACTTGGCTCTTATTGAGCATTATGCGGTTTGGACTTCAGCCCACTATGTTGTTGGCAGAACTTCCTGTCTGGAAAGCAATGGCAGTTATTTTTGAGTGGTAATAGCTCTCTAATGTGAGAGATTTAAACTAAAAAGAACATAAGAACGGCCAGACTGGGTCACACCAAAAGTCCATCTAGCCCAGTGTCCTGTCTGCCGACCGTGACCAGTGCCCCAAAGGCGGTGGACCGAAGACAATGATCAAGCAATTTGTCTCCTGCCATCCATCTACAGCCTTTCACAAACAGAGGCCAGGGACACCACTCCTTACTCCCTGGCTAATAGCCTTTTATGGACCTAACCTCTATGAATCTATCTAGCTCTTTTTTGAACTCTGTTATAGTCCTAGCCTTCACAGCCTCCTCTGGCAAGGAGTTCCACAGGTTGACTTTGCGCTGTGTGAAGAAGAACTTTCTTTTATTAGTTTTAAACCTGCTGCCCATTAATTTCATTTGGTGTCCTCTAGTTCTTCTATTATGGGAACAAGTAAATAACTTTATTCACTCTCCACACCACTCATGATTTTATAGACCTCTATCATATCCCCCCTCGGTCTCCTTTTTTCTAAACTGAAAAGTCCCAGTCTCTTTAGCCTCTCCTCATATGGGACCCGTTCCAACCCCCTAATCATTTTAGTTGCCCTTTTCTGAACCTTTTCTAATGCTAAAATATCTTTTTTGAGGTGAGGAGACCACATCTGTACACAGTATTCAAGATGTGGGCATACCATAGTTTTATATAGGGGCAGTAAGATATTCCTTGACTTATTTTCTATCCCTTTTTAAATAATTCCTAACATCCTATTTGCTTTTTTGACTGCTGCTGCACACTGCGTGGATGTTTTCAGAGAACGCTACATGATAACTTCAAGATCTCTTTCCTGATTAGTTGTAGCTAAAAGAAATGGGTTGTGGTATTTATGAACATACCAGGAGCGCGACCAGGAACAGGTAACAGGAGGGTTTGGAGAGGGAGTTCTCCAGGTAAAAGAGGAGTAAAAACGGAACCCTTGTGGTAAGTGGCTGTCTGGAGTGTGTGTTTGTGTGTGGGGGAGTTATTTGCAGTGTGCTGAGCTTGTGTTTGTTTGTTTGGTTTGTTTGTTTGTTTGAAGGAGCTTCTAAAAGGTTTGAAATCTAGAAGCCTCTGTTAATTGGTTGAGCCTCAGTCAGGGGGAGGGGCTACCAGAGCTATATAAGCCTGTGACTCAGCGACCAGGGAGAGCGCGACCAGGAACAGGTAACAGGAGAGTTTGGAGAGGGAGTTTAGAGGGCACGAGTGACTTGTGTCCTTCTTTAAAACCTAACTCTTAAAATAATCTATACTCCAGAAGTTTAAAAAGAATCCCAGTTTGTACTTAAACTTATTCATTACAAACATGGAGACAGAAGCCCAGCAGCAGAGTGGGGGCTATCCTGTTTATTGCATCGAGTGTCACATGTATGATTACCTGCCCTGTGGGCGGGTGGCGTATGTGTGCACCCGTTGCAAGGAGCTCCTGACCCTCAGAGACCGAGTTCGGGCTTTGGAGGCCAGGGTGGCTGAACTGGAGGAGCTAAGGGAGGTAGAGAGCTATGTTGATGAGACTTTCCGGGACACTGTAGTACTGTCCCACCTCCAGTCTGAGAGCCCCAGTGTTCTTAAGGAGGATGAAAGTCTCAAGGGAACAGAGCATTTAATGGGAGCAGAGGGAAACCATCCCGTAGTTGGGACCCTCCTCCCAGAGGATGTTGTGGTATCCTCTTGCACTGAGGATACCTCTGATGGGGAGGGAATGCCAGCTAGGAAGAGGCAGGTGTTAGTAGTGGGTGATTCGATCATTAGAAACATAGATAGTTGTGTTTGTGATAACCGGGAGAACCGTATGGTCACTTGCCTGCCTGGTGCGAAGGTTGTGGATCTCTCGAGGCATCTAGATAGACTCATGTGTAGTGCTGGGGAGGAGCCGGTGGTCATGGTACATGTAGGTACCAATGACATAGGGAAGGGTAGGAGAGATGTCCTGGAGGCCAAATTTAGGCTGCTAGGAAAGAGACTGAAATCCAGGACCTCTATGGTGGCATTCTCGGAAATGCTTCCAGTTCCACGCGCAGGGCCAGATAGGCAGGCAGAGCTTCAGAGTCTCAATGCGTGGATGAGACGATGGTGTAGGGAAGAGGGGTTTAGATTTATTAGGAACTGGGGACACTTTTGGGAGAGGGGAAGCCTATACAGGAAGGATGGGCTCCACCTAAACCAGGGTGGAACCAGACTGCTGGCACTAAACATTAATAAGGCCGTAGAGCAGTTTTTAAACTAAGAGATGGGGGAAAGCCGATTGGTGCGGAGATGCACGTAAATCGGAGAGAGACTTCTCTTAGAGGAGAATCCGTTGATAGAGATTCTCTAAGCTGTAGTCGGAAAGAGAGGAGGGGAGAGGGCAAACCATTGGCCAGAGCTGACAAACAACGGCATACAAAGGAATCCAATGCATCAGGGAAGGGCAGACAAATAAGCAGTGGCAAATTTTTAAAGTGCTTGTACACAAATGCTAGGAGTCTGACTAATAAGATGGGTGAACTAGAGTACCTCGTATTAAATGAGGAGCTAGACAGTGTTCCTGCGGCAGCTCAGACTCAACTGAAGGCGGGCGTGGGACCCCAGGAGTGAAGCCGGCCCCAACCCTGCGGAGTAACGGGCATGCCTACCCTGCCAACTCCAGCCCCGGTAAGGACCGCCGCACAGACGGACAGGCTACGAAAGGGGGGTGCTAGGGTGGTAGGAAGCGGCCCAGGGCAGAGGTTTCCTGATCCAGCTTGGTGCATAGCGGCTGGTTTCCCCACCAAGCTGGCAGGACCTAGAGTTCCTGCCCACAGGGCCCTGGGCCGGGACCCGGTGGAGAGGGAGGGCCCGGGTCCCCCTACCACCCCTTGCCGCACCTGGGGAGTCCCTCAGACTTGAAGAGGCTTTCCCCCAGAACTAGGCTGGAGTACCGTATATGCCCTGAGAGCAGGGCCGAGACTTTTGGGACTTTGGGTTACCATATATGCCCTGATAGAAGGGCCTGAACTTCTACGTCGGGACTTTGGGTACTGGGTAGGCCCGGCAGGAGGGGGCCAAAACCCCTGACAGGGGCGTACCCCCTGACAGGTATCCTCTGCCCATAATGTCCATTTCAGGTTATTTTAGACTGAGATGTTTAAATCAAAGATAAGGTTACTGGTTCCGCTAGGGATGCGGATGCCCTCATATCAATTTGGGAGTGTGACTCTGGCAAACTCTGGTCTGGGTGGATGCAAATAAAGCCTGTAACTCCAAAAGTGACATTAAAGATACTTAAAAAACAACAACGAATAGTCTAGTAGCACTTTAAAGACTAACAAAACATTTAAATGGTATCATGAGCTTTCGTGGGCACAGCCCACTTAGGGACGCTGTCGGTCCAAGTTATCCGATCAGTAGATGGCTGATAATGGAAGAGTGGTTCTTGCCCCACACAGTATTTGAGTCGTGGGAGAACAGGTCAAGTTGACAGATATCAGATGTGGAGCAGCAATTGTTTTTACTTTTATTTTTGTTTCAGTAACAATAGGTTGACCATTCATGGGCATAGGATTAACAGCATCGGCAGAGAAAATACAAAAAATATTCTCGGGGTTTTAAATATACCCTGGCATAATAAAAAACAGTTGTTATAAAGGATTAAGACCCAATAGGTGTGCTCTGCACCCATGACAATGATGGCCCCATGTCTCTAGGCATTAGCCTCCAGATTCAGGTACATAACCTGGTTACCAGCCCATCCTGGGGTTACAGCAGAGAAGGCATGTGTTGTTCCCCATATTGCCCCTGCATGTGCTTCATTCCCCCACCCACCCCATGGTATGAAACATGAATAACAGATAAACCACATCCCCCCCCATGGTTATTCATGTTTCATACTACTTCGGTTAACTGCCTAGTTTTAAAATATTGCTTACTAGCTTAACGCTAAGCTGTTACAATTCACAGGAATGTAAGTTTGCTGTGCCTGCACCTTTTTACTTACTATAGTTTCTTTTTGTATCTACCTACTTCAACTGATGCTTTACTTACAGGCTGTGTATAGACTGGCAAGTTTTTCCGCAAAAGCAACTGCTTTTGCAGAAAAACTTGCCAGCTGTCTACACTGGCCGCTTGATTTTGCGCAAAAGCTCTGACGTTCTACTGTCCGAAATCAGTGCTTCTTGCGCAAATGCTTTGATGTTCCCGTTTGGGCAAAAGCCCTTTTCCAGAAATGTTTTTGCGCAAGAGGGCCAGTGTAGACAGCTAAAAACTGTTTTGCACAAAAAAGCCCTGATGGCAAAAATGGCAATCGGGGCTTTCTTGCGCAAAACCATGTCTAGATTGGCACGGACGCTTTTCTGCAAAAAGTGTTTTTTGCGGAAAAGCGTCCGTGCCAATCTAGAGCTCTTTTCCGCAAATGCTTTTAACGGAAAAACTTTTCCATTAAAAGCATTTGCGGAAAATTATGCCAGTCTAGACGTAGCCACATAGTTTTAGAATTAACTTTAGCAGCTTAACACAACAACCGTGCCACCGCTGGATCCTTGCTCTTTAGGTGGACCACTATGGAGATGGACATTTAATTTGGATAGGTGGATAGGGATAGGATGTGGTCTGATTAGAGAATCATAGATTTTTTCCCCTGCTTACTATAGTATCCCTTCTTTTCCCAAAACAATACACAGTAATGCTAGCATTGAGACAAATGACACAAAACAGCGAACACAAAACGTAACATATGAGACACAACACATAAGACATGAAATACAATTATTGTTGCAACAATAAATTAATATTATTCTTGATTGCTCGTCAGCTGGTACCAGCTCTTTCTGATGTTCTGAAAGACAAAAAGAAAACTTTTCTGTTCCCATGGGGGTGGCACATTATATTTTGTAATACTCCTTTCCTTTACAAGTATTTTTGCTGAGTTCATCTGCGCGCTGTTACCCAATAATTATGTATGCTTTTATTTTGTAAACCAGCCAAGCCTCAGTAATGTCCACCCTCTGTGGGTTCCGGGTGAATTATCCACTGGTCAATTATTAAGTTAACTAGCCATTTAGCCTGTCATAATACGGGATTTTCAGGTCTCTCCTCCACCTTGGTCTTCTCTCCTGAGCCTCCGGTCTCTCTTTCTCTCTCCTCCTATTGCTCCCCCCCCAGCTCTCCTCCGCCTCCTGCCTCTCTCTGTCTCTTTCTCACTCTCCCTTTCTCTTCTCTTCCTCCTCCTGTCTCTCTCTCCCCTCCATCTCTCCCCTTCCTCTTCCCCTTTCCCTTCGCCTTCCCCTTCCCCTCCCGCCGTGGCGCTTGGCTGAATGCTGCCTGCTCAGCCAAGCTGCCGTGAGGGAGCGGGGCGGGGTGGTGACATACACGGCCAGGGGGTGGGGCCGTGTACGTCAGCGTTATAGAGTCACAGACACTGGGCTACTATATATATGATGAAATGGCATGCCTCAGTTTCCTTCTTATACAGCAGACCAGGATTTAATAGTCTTTCCGTTGTGAAGCTCCAAATTCATTCGCAGGTAGTAACTGAGAAGCTTTGCTTTTATAGTGATTTTCCTTTACTTAGCATTGAGGCTACGTCTACACTGTGCATATTTGCGCAAGAAGATATGCAAATGAGGCATGGCGATGAATATTGTCGTGCCTCATTTGCATAGCTAATGGGCCGCCATTTTTGCGGAAGGGGCTTTTGTGCAAGAAAGTGCTGTCTACATTGCTCCTTCTTGCGCAAAAAAATCCCTCTTGCTCCGTTCTGCCATTTATTTTCAGGAAGAACGGCTCCTGCGCAAGAGGGGTTTTTTGCACAAGAAGGAGCAGTGTAGACAGCTCCTTCTTGCACAAAAGCCCCGTCTTCAAAAATGGCGGCTCTTAGTTATGCAAATGAGACGTGGCGATATTCATCACCACACCTCATTTGCTTACCTTCTTGCGCAACAATGCGCAGTGTAGATGTAGCCTAAGTGTTTATCAGTTACTATTTCAGCAAGCCTAAAAGCTTTTTTTTATAAGAGAAACATATATAATGTTGCAGGATTACTTATTAACACAAAATTTATTTTCATATATACATCTTGTTATATACCATGCATTTATTTGGACAATTTCCTTCTGAGGACAGTGTATGTATTACCCCTTCTTGAAATCTTTGAATAGCAGACTCCCTGTATTATCACTTTATGTAGGATTAGAACTGCTCCTAACAGCCAGGAAGCCTGCATTCATACACAACTTTGGATTTGAAAGCAAGCCAAAAAGTATTAGCAACCCAGAGACTCAGCCTTGAAAAGGGAGACAGTGTAATTCCAGAGTTTTGATTACTTTTCACTTTTACATTCTGCTTTTAAAGCACATGGCAAAAACACATGCGGCTTTGTGGCTTCTCTCTGGAGTACATGAGATGTCTTACAGATTTGATGTACCCTCAGCAAAGCAACAGTCTGATAACGTAGAACCATTTTAAGACTTACGATTCTTGTTGCCTCCCCTATCAAAGTAACAGTCTTGTTTGTTACCTCCTAAATAAGAAAATCAGAACCCGTTCTCATTTTGCGGGTTCTGGCTGTCCCAAATATCAGCCACAACTTGGTCTGTAACAAGATATTGAACCTTATAAAGCACTGAGGTACCTTAAGGGTTAAATGCCAGAAGACAAGCAGCACTAGTTATCTGTGTCTGGCAAAAGCTGTTTTGTCAGTTTGCAACTTCAAACAAAAGGTTTGCAACTTCAAAGCAAAATAAACCCAAATTATTTAAAGCCTACAAAACAGATTTACAAACCTACTATGCCTAGATTGCATTCTCTTATATGCATTTGACCAGTTAAGTTTCAATAGAACCCCTTACTTCCCTTTTAGCAGATTTAACAAAAGCGTCCACAGCCAACTATTTAAATCAGAAGACTTTTTGCCTGGATTATTCACACATTCCTCAGTAAAGAGGTTACAAAGGAGGGTTTTTTCTCTCTTATAACACTTTTCCTTCTAGCATCTTTTACAATAATTGCTCAATTCCTTCCACACGCCACAGAGTTAAATTTTCATGTTTCCCCCCTTACTTACTCATTCTTCAACTGAAAACTTCATTAGTTTAAATATCACCATTCCAAGTAATTTTCCAAGAATTTAAATTTTCAATACCTGTACTTACTGAACTCTTGTCCTTCTTATTCTTGCCACTATGCCCCCTTAGGACTTTAAATCTTTTTTGTTTCCAACTATCACTTATTTGCTTTTTATTTGTTTGTGCTTGATGCTACTCCCTCTGTTGAAGGGCCTCTTTCCATGGACACAAGTTTTTGTCCCTTACTAATTCATCAAGAAAGGTGGGCTCCTTAATTAGCCCCCCCCCCAACCTTCTGGTTCCTTTCATTGGGTAAATCCAAATGTTTATTTCTGCAGTCAGCTAATAATCATTTGTAAACTCCTCAGTACAGGTTTTTCGTAACAGCCAGACTGCAACGGTATCTCTTTTGACTGAGATGAAGGGTTTGTAAACCAGTAAATATTTTACCAATTTGCTTTAAAGGACTGCATGGTATAAACATACGCTAAAACATTGTGAGACCACGTGCTGTGCTTTAACTTTTGCAATATTTTATTCCAAAGATACACTTTACCTCTTCTCCTTTTCACGAGGTGTTTTCTTCTGATTTTTTGCACCAATGTGTCCAGTTTGTTTTTACTAGCAAGTTTTAGTCTTATTTGTAATGTACCCTTAAGATCCAATATGAGGGAAGAATGGAAACACAAACATTCCTTCTTTTGGGCTTGCCCCTCATATGATTGTGGTTGCAATGCATCTTTTAAATTTTCCAGCACCACCTTTTTTATTCCTGTGCCCACTCTTGCGGCCCTGTGAAAGTGCTGGCAGCCTGGTGTTTAACAGGGGACAGCGCTTCGTTCTTTTCCAGGTTTTCAACAGCCTTTTCCAATTTCTTATTTTCCTGCTTTACTTGTTCGAGCAAATCCTATGCCTGGACAGCCTGTTGCTTTGCCAACAGAGCAACTTTCCAGTGGGAAGTGAGTATAGTGCAATGCTGTTCAAGCCATCTTATATTCATTGCAAAATTCTAGCTGTTTTACTTTTATTCCTCTTCTTTCCCAAATTTCCTCTGGATCTCCTTTTCACTCAGGGATGTTGTCCCATTCCTTGGAAGCAACTGCAGCCACTTGCCTAGTGGCGAATTCTAATTTTTGCCATAGGTTCTCAATAATTAAAACACAACGGCTATGATCCAGAAGGGCTTTACCTTGCTTCAGGGTTAATCTTTTCATCATACCCTGTGAAACTTGATTCTCCTTTTTTTTAAATTTCCCCCTCACTTCCTCCAGTTGTCCTGCAGCTGCACTCAGATGACTCTTTTCTATCTCAAACTTTTGCTTACATGCTCCCAAATTGACCTGCTGCAGAGTACGCAAGTGAAACTGCTGCTGTCACAAAATCCACCACTTCTCTCTGCTCCCCTCTCCCTTTATTACAAAACATTATCACCCTGCATTCTCCCATCCCTCTTGGTTCTTAAGATTTTGACACCCCTTGGTTTACCCAAGACCTTCCAGTGTATAGACAAGAGGGGGCAGCTTCCTTTCTATACTTTCCAAGGAATAAAAGAACAAGCACAGACCTCAACACCGTAGTGTCTCAAGACCCGCCCGCCCCCCAGTGTATAGCCAAGAAGTCTTTCCTTCGTCTATACTTTCCTCAGGTATATTTTACTTGACTCAGGGTATTTCCTTCAGGCAGACAGCTTCTCCCCCCCCCCCCCCCCCCCGGGCACCTATGTTTAACAAGTATCACTTTAACAACCCACTCTTTATTACTTTAACTGCAAATCCCTTCACACACCAGTGCTTTTACTGTGGATTCATTTGTCTGTGCCCAAATTCTCCATCATCTGTCACAAGAGGACGCTGTTGTACGGTTGATCACGCCGCACAACAGGCATTTAGTCAGCATCACAGAACAAAGATTCACAGTTTCCCAAATATACCTTTAGCAAGTTTTATTGCAAGCAATTCAGGAGCAGTTTTTAAAAGCAATTGCGCTCTCTCTCTCTCTCTCTCTCTCTCTCTCTCTCTCTCTCTCTCGTAATTAGCAATTAAAAGGCAGGTTAAAAGCAATGTTTAAGTTGAATAATTAACAGTATAAATCTAATCCTTAACCCAATTTAGCAGCCTAATTCTTAATCCAGTTTAACACACACACTCATACACACATTCTGCTCACCCTCTGGAGCTGGCCAAACCCCAGGTAACGTTGATTAATTTGGTTGAGGTGGAAGTCGGATGTCCCCATCACCCCAATAGGCTGAATTGATGGACTCTGCTCTGTAGGGAAAATTGGTGTGGTATATAGCCCGTCGGGTGAGGGGAAATCAGTCCATGTGGAGTAATGTTCATTGGTTACACACAGTCTGGGTCCAGGTGGGGTGATGTCCCTAGGTTGCACCCCTCCTCATTCTGTGGGTGTTCTCACGACTGATCTTGGAGCATCCTGCTTACATCGCCCAATTCTGCTTGCCTCTCCGTGAGTGATAAACAACAGAATGTCCTTGACTAGGTCTCTCTCTTCTTATTCCTTCTTATCTGGGAACGTTGCCGCCTCCTGTACCGTTTTGTCTCCTCTGCACACCCAGTCTTTTCTTTCACACAGTCCTTCTTCTCCAAGTTGTAAGCAAGTCCATAATCCTCCGGAGCACTAACTTGAATCTTAGTATGGCCTCTCTTCAGCTCACTTACTGTTAATTCACTCATGCCAACCATTCACACTACACATGATTCATGACACCACCCCCACACCCCAGCAGTAGGGTTCTGTGAGGGTGGGACAGCACAACTCCCTGGGGACAGGGCTTCCCCCCAAACCCCAGCTTCCCCACCCCCTTCCCTACGGTCCCCCTTTCCAGGACTCCCCGAGAGTGCAGGGACTGCAGCCCGAGAGTGCCTTACCTCCATGACGAGGACCCTGATGGTGGACTTTCCCACGCCGAATTGTTTGTCCACTGACCAGCAGCTGTCTGGGGTGAGGAGCTTCCAGATGGCGATGGCAGCCCACTTCTCCAGGGGGTAGCAGGCCGCAGGTGGATGTCCTGTCGTCAGAGGGCAGGGGTGAGCCAGGCACACAGCTCCAAAAAGGTGGCCTTCTGCATGCGGAAGTTTTGGAGCCACTGCTGGGCGTCCCACTGCTTCATGACCAGCCAGTCCCACCAGTCGGAACTGGTGTCCAGCCTCCTAAACTGTCTCTCCACTGTGGGGCGCAGTGGCAAGGGCCTTGCTCCCGCACACAGGGAGCAGGTCTCAAGGATGATCTCGGTGTCGAGTTTGTGGAGGGCCATGTAGGCAGCCTGCACAAACGGCTGCAGAAACTGCAGCATGACCGTGTGGAGCCGTGGCACATCCAGGGCAGCTCCGGCTCCATGGCAAAAGGAAAAATGCTGTGGTGTCCAAAAAAGCTGGACAACCAGAGCCGGCACTGCTAAAGCTTTCCTGTCCCTTGGAGAGGTAGGCAATTGCACAGGAGAAGCAGAGAAATGGCTGTCCGCGGGGGGGGGGGGGGGGGGGTCACTTTAAGCGCGTCTATCTCAGATAGCCTTAGGTAACAGCACTCAGAAACAATTGCTGACGTAATACCCTGCCTGAACTGGTTGCAGGTGGCCTTATATGCGAGACAGCATCCAATCAGTGTGGACGCTATCTTTTGAAAAAGCAGATCGCTTTTTCATTGCACTTTTGCTGTGTGGATGATCTCCTTCGAGAATTTTGTTTCCAGAATATTTCTTCTGGAAAAGCTTGTTCTGAAAGAAGCTTGCAGTCTAGACCAGTGTCTCTCAAACTTTTTAAATAAAGTTCCCTTGAAAGAAAGTACCCCCAGTACCTACAGTTTTCAGACACACACCATTTTTTTTCTACCATTGCAACATATTTGTTTAAAGAACATAATTGTAGCTGGGTGGTCAATGAAATTTTTGGGTGTAAAAGGTACAAAAATAATAAAGCGCTGTACAACGTAGGACAAAAATTCACTTTTCTCCAAATTTCAGTTGTGTTGATGTACTCCCCAGACATCTCTTGAGTACCCCTAAGGATACTCATACCACGGCTGAGAAACACTGGTCTAGACATGCAGAGACGGTCTTAGGGGCGGGTGAGCCGGCTAGTCACCCCGGGCCACTAGTTTAAAGGAGATACCTACAGAGCCCGACGGAAGCCTGCTCGGGACATGCAGCAATTAACGGTGCTGACCCGTATTTCAACCCAACCCCTGACCCTTTTTTCCCTGGGATTTGTTTTTTTTTTTTTGCTCGACAAATTTTCCCCGGTTGTCGTCCAAGCCCACCAATTGGTTAGGACCAGCCCTGTATACGTAGCCTGAGTGTTAGCAGTATAGCACCTCGGATGCACAACAGCAGCTCTGAACACTAGAGGGTGGATAACCACAAACGTGCACTCACACCACTAGAGGGCATGTGCGCGCACACATACACAAAATTGTTCTCCTTGGCCTCTGAGGATAGGACAAGAAACAATGGGCTTAAACTGCAGCAAGGGTGGTTTAGGTTGGACATTAGGAAAAACTTCCTGCCTGTCAGGGTGGTTAAACACTGGAATAAATTGCCTGGGGGGATTGTGGAATCCCCATCACTGGAGATATTTAAGAACAGGTTAGACAGACACCTGTCAGGGATGCTTGGCCCTGCCACGAGGGCAGGGGACTGGACTAGATGACTTCTCGGTGCCCGGTCCAGTTCTAGAGGAAGTGAACGATGCTTTAGAGAGACTTGGAGGTGAATATGTGAAAGAAAGGGCATGAAAATCGGCCGAAGGAATCAGAGCAGACACTCTGCGGATTCAGTGCTCAAAAGGAAGACAAGAGGACTGTAAATGTGGAGTCCCGTCACAGGCAGAGAGTCTATATCACGCCTCGGCAAAATATGGCCCACCGGATCCAGCTCACGGAGGCAGCGGGGACCCTCGGCAGGCTCCCCTGCTTGCCCCACAGCTCTGTGCGCCATTTGGAAATGTGGCAGCTGGGCTCCATGTTTGTTTCAAAACTGGAGGGGAGGCGGGGAAGCTTCAGGAGCTACGCCTGCTTCCAGCACATTCCCATTGGCTGGCTTCTGGCCAGAAACCAGCCAATGGAAACTGTTGTTTGAATACCAGGCAGCCAAGAATCATAGCATCGTAGAATCCTAGAGCTGGAAGAGATCTCAGGAGGTCAAGTCCAGCCCCCTGCCCTGCTGGGCTCAGTTACTGACTGAAGCACATGGCCAGGCAGGCTGGCTGGCTGGCTGGCTGGGAAATGGTTTAAGCTTTACAAGCCTTAGCTCTGCAGGCAGGCAGGCTGGTTTGGTGGCTGCTTGGTAAGTCTCCTGGCCACAGCCTGCCTCTAACACCCAGCCCCTCCCTGCCCCAACCCTCCCCCCCCTCAATATACTCAAACCCTCTGTCCTCCTCTTGCACCCATACCCTCTCCCAGATCTGGCACCCCAATATCGTTCCCCAGATCACAATCCCCTTCTACTCTAGGTCACATCCCAAATCCTTGCACTCCAGTCCCCTGCCCTAGGTCACAACCACTGCCTTCACCCAAAGTCCCTCTCAGACCCCAGTTTCCCTCCTGCACCCCAATCCCTTACCCCAAGATGCCCTCTGCACCAAACCTCCATCCCAGACCCTGCATCTCCTCCATTAATATCATGGCCCTCGTCCACTTTCCAAAATCTTCGACTGGCCCCCCATCAAAATGTTGCCCATCATGATCTAGATGGTATTTGGTCCTGCCATGAGGGCAGAGGGCTGGACCTGATGACCTCTTGAAGTCCCTTCCAACTCTAGTATTATGTGATATAATTCTATGACTTTATTATCTTCTAGATGTTTGCAGATAAAGTCCTTTAATTATTTGCTCCATTATTTTTCCTGGCACAGAAGTTAAGTTGACTGGCCCGTAGTTTCCTGGGTTGTTCTAATTTCCCTTTTTAGAGATGGGCACTAGATTTGCCTTTTCCCAGTGATCTGGAATCTCTCCCGACTTCCTTGACTTTTCAAAGATGATGGCTAAGGGCTCAGATACCTCCTCAGTCACCTCCTTGACGATTCTAGGATGCATTTTATCAGGCCCTGGCAACTTGAAACAATCTAACTTTTCTAAGGAATTGTTAACGTGTTCTATTCCTATTTTAATTTCTGAGCCTACCCGATTTTCACTGGCATTCACTACGTTAAACATCCAATCGCCACCAACCGTCTTGGTGAACACCAACACAAAGAGTTGTGGAAGACTATTTCCACATCTCCTGTTATTGTTCTTCCCTCTTCACTGAGCTACAGGCCTACCCTGTCCTTGGTCTTCAGCTTGCTTCTAATATATTTGTAGAATGTTTTCTTGGTACCCTTTATGTCCCTAGTAGATTGTGTTTGTTTCGTGGCTTCGCCTTTCTAATTTTGCCCCTACATCCTTGTGTTATTTGTTTATATACATCCTTTGAACTTTGACCTAGTTCCCACTTTATAGAACTCTTTCTTGATTTTCAAATTATTCAAGGGCTCTTGGTTAAGCCAGGGTGGTCTCTTGCCATAGCTCCTCTTTTCTACACAGTGGAATGGCATGCTCTTGTACCCTTATTGATGTGCCTTTGAAAAACTGCCAACTGTCTTTAACTGTTTTTCTTCTCAGTCTTGCTTCATCTGGGAGCTTACTGACCAGTTCCCATAGGGTATATCTACACTACCCTCCTAGTTCGAACTAGCGGGGTAATGTATGCATACCGCACTTGCTAATGAAGCCCGGGATTTGAATTTCCCGGGCTTCATTAGCATAAGCGGGGAGCCGCCATTTTTAAATCCCCGCTGCTTCGAACCCCGTGTAGCGCGGCTACACGGGGCTCGAACTAGGTAGTTCGGACTAGGGTGCCTATTCCGAACTACCGTTACTCCTCGTTTCACGAGGAGTAACGGTAGTTCGGAATAGGCACCCTAGTCCGAACTACCTAGTTCGAGCCCCGTGTAGCCGCGCTACACGGGGTTCGAAGCAGCGGGGATTTAAAAATGGCGGCTCCCCGCTTATGCTAATGAAGCCCGGGAAATTCAAATCCCGGGCTTCATTAGCAAGTGCGGTATGCATACATTACCCCGCTAGTTCGAACTAGCGGGGTAGTGTAGACATACCCTGATATACTAAAGTCTGCCTTCCTGAAATCCATTGTCTTTAGTTTGCTGCCCTCCTTCCTAACATTCTTTAGAATCACAAACTCTGACATTTCATGATCACTTTCACCCAAATTCCCAAGCAGTTCCTCCCTATTTGTCAAAATCAAATCTAGGACAGCCTCCCCACGTATTAGCTTTCTCCACCTTCTGAAAATAACGGTCTCCAATACATGCCAAGAACTTGTTGGATAATTTGTGCCCTGCTGTGTTAGTTTCCCAACAGATGTCAGGGCAGTTGAAGTCCCCCATCGCCCCCAAGTCCTGTGCTTTGAACAACTTGGCTAGTTGTTTAAAAAAAAAAAGGCTCGCCCACTTCTTCCTGTCTTCCTTGGACAATTGAAGAACTCTTTGCAAGCAGAGCTGGCTTTCTTAGAACAGGGGCCAAGCAAAGAGGGCTACTTGCACGTTCCTGGAATACCAGACATCCCATCAGTTCTGGAAATGGCCTTTGTCCACTGGAGCCTGCATGATTCTGCCCTTGCTTGGGATGTTAAATTTAGATTAATTTGCTAATCAAATAGTTGCTTAATCAAGGGCATCTCCGCGTCTGAAGTGTAGCAACAGCCCTGGGGCGCTGGCCTCGTGTTTCCTGTGGCATTTCAAAGCAGCAGGTCAGTGGGGGCTGACCCTGGGCTCCACATGGCACTGCCGCTTTGAAACACCGCGTGCAGCCCGGGGCTAGCTGGGAACTGGCCTGGGCTGCATGCGGCATTTCAAAGTGGCAGCACCACGTGGAGCCCAGGGTCTGGCCTCGGACTCTACATGGTGCTTTGAAGACCCCTCACCACTCCCCCACCCCTTTGCCTCTTTCTGATAAAGGCAGCATGGGGGGCAGCAACTAGCTCCAGTGTGTTCTTGTCAGCACGGTGTGTGCAAGGTCACACCACACAGGCGATACCGATTTTGCATGCGAGCCGTCCTGCTCCCGTTTGGCCTGACCTTGGATGTAGCAGGTGTGCAAAGTCGTGCTGGTGGGGCAAGAGTACCGTGCAGTTCAAAAAGGTGTCCCCTATCTGATTCCTGAGAAAATCATCCCCAGTTCTTTATGCTATCAGTTGGGAGAGAAACCAGCCACAGGGAAGCCCGTCTTCTGTGAAACCAGACAAGTGGCTTCCCTAGGCTGAACTGCCCTTTGAACGCATCCTACCCATCTCTCCATTCTCATGGGCCTGCTGGATCTTGAGAGCTTTCGTCCAATGTTTCCACATTCACGGCCTGGTACATCACGTGTCCTTCGTCAAGTCCAGCAAACAGGGTGCGCGCACAGGAGCTTTGGCCATAGAAAGTCAATTTCTGCTGAGTGAATTCCTCTCTCTCAGGTGTTTCTTGGTGGCTGTTCTGTTTGGACTGTGATGAGCCTTATTTCCTCCTCCAGCACCATTGAATGGTATCTCCCTAGTGGCTACACACACTCTTTTAAGTTTCTCTTTGCCAGGAGCTGGTGGGGTGATGCTGGCATTGCTCCCAGGGTGGGTATGAGTCGGGAGGGGGGCATTATACTGTCCTGCCAACAAAGTCTTTGTTCTCTTAACACTGTGTAATTCAGGCCTGCACAACATATGGCCCGAGGGCCGCATGCAGCCCACAGGGACTCACTGTGTGGCCCGTGATGACTATGGGCGGCATGGCCCCATCCGATCTGCTGGCCGGGCGGAGGAGCAGAGCACCGCTGGGGAAGAGGAAGTGCAGCGATTCTTGCCACCGGGCTGCCTGCGTGCAGCTCTGGTGCGAGGAGGTGGGGCGCGAGCCAGAGGGCAGGACACTGGCAGACGCCAGGACGCTGGTGTGACATGGCGTCATGATGTCACAGCCAGCGACCGCTGGATTAAAAAAGACTCAGGAAGCCCTGCAAACTGGAAAGCAAAAGCCAGGTAGGGGAGGGGAAGGGGCTTGTGATGAGGAGAGGGGGGCAGGTCAGGAGAAAGGGGAAGGCACCAAAGGACTGGTGGCAGGAGACACAAATGCCAGGGGGCCAAGTGGAGACAATGAGGGAAAGGGCAGGAGGGGAGGTGTCAGTGGGAGGGGGGACAGGGTGATGCTGGGAGAGGAGAGGGTAAGGGCATTGGGAGCCGCATGTTGTGCAGGCCTGAATTAATTGAAAAATTCTTAATAAAGTATCATTCCCCCAACCTACCGAGGGTTGCCAGGTGTCCGGTTTTCTACCAGACAGTCCGGTATTTGCACTCTCTGACTGGTAAAAAAATTCAGAAACTGTAGGATATGTGCAATGTCCGGGATTTTCTGAATTTCCTGCTGGGCAGTGAACGGAAGCCTGGTGGCGCCTCCTGTGGTTGTGTGCTGAACCCGAGTGGGGCAGGTTTTTTTTTTTTTGTATACCCGACACACGTGGGTTTTTTTTTTTTTTTGCTGAACAAAAATGTTTAGCCCGCGTGTTCGGTATTTTTTGGGAGAGCATCTGAGAATCCTACTTGCGGCCTGCAGCGGTTTTCTTTGGAGTATCACTTTGAGCTGTGCAGGCCCAGTGAAATTCCTTGTCTGAGTGGCTGCTTGGCAAACTCCTGGTCCCTGCCTGAGTGAGACCCGGCAGGGCTGTTCGTAGCAGATGCCGTGAAGGTCCCAGGGGTTAGGTGTGTGACCACAAGTGACCAGGGCAGAAATGCAACGATCCCTTCTGTGCTGAGAGCCAGGAAACACCACAGCCTTGGTCTGCAGCTGCGATAAGTCTGTGGAGAGCCATGGAAGCATAGGAGTTACGCGGATTTATGCCAGCTACATTTGTCGCTCTTTCTCCTCAGTGGAACACAGCCCTATAGAAAAGGCCAAACAGTGACTGCCCAAGGGGCCAGACCTCCCACTGGTGTTAAACAGCATTGCTCCATTGGAGTCAGTGGGGCCCAGCCCCAGCTGGAAAACATCCATGTGGCTCTATTGGGGACAATACACCCTTTACACCAGCTATGGATCTGGCCCCGTGTTAGACGCTTGCACACACGCGGGAGTGACGCTGTGCCCAGTGCATTTCCCTAGAATGAGGGAAATTCACTAGAATGAGGAAGCGCCTCAGAAATGACCCGCCTGCGTGAATGGAGGAAATGCAGATAAGTCTCCGAGCGGAGGCTGCTGGAACCAAGCCAGAGAGCCCGGCAGGAGCCAAAGCCCAGACACAGAGGCACAGGGAGGCTCTCTGCTTGTCCCTGGCTGACCTCCATATCCCCCCCCACCACAGCCTCTGTGCTCTGCTTGTTCCTGCTTTACTTTGCCCTCGTACAATCACCCATGCCCCTCACTCGCCCATGTCCCCAGCCCCATTTGCCCTGGTCCCATAGCTCTACCCCTCGTTCCATGTCCCGGCCTAAACTTCCCTCGCCTCCCCCACTGCCCCGTGCAGTCTTCTGCAAACCCCACTCCACCCACATCCTCAGTCCTATCTGCCCCCTGCACAATCGCCCTAGGCCTCCTGCCCGGCTGGCCTCCCAGCTTTGCAGATGGTACAGCCCCCTCTGTGTCCCCTCTGTACAACCTCCCGCAGCCCATCCCGTAGGCTTTAACCCCGCCCACACTTCAATCCCTCTCCGCTGTGCTGTCTTTAATGATTCTTGCTGACTGACATGGAATAACCCCCTGTTTTGGCTGTTCCCTTTTCCTGGCCCCTGCCTGTCTGTCTGTCCATCCTTAGCCTGTGAGTGCCTCAGGGCAAGGAAAGTCCTTTCTTATGTCTCTGGAAAGCAGCTGGCGCATTGCAGGCACTACCTCAGACAAGACCTCAAACTTTACACAGCACAGAATTAACCAAGGGAACTCACTGCCACTGGATGTCAGTGGGGAAGGGCCAGATTCTGATTTCCAAAAAGGGCCCTTTGCACTGATATAAAGAGGCCTTGTTATGTCCTCTGTATTTTTGTGCACAAAACGCACTATTTACAAGACACGGGAGTCAAAAAAATAAACATGAAAACTCTCTCCGCTGCTGTTTCAGGGCACAAGCCAATTGCTATTGGCCTGCGGTCAGACATGCCCCCATATTCCAGAACTGTGCATAACAGCCAGGCAGCCTGCATTCATCAACCCAGAGACTTAGCCTTGAAAAGGGACACAGTGAAATTCCAGAGTTTTGATTACTTTTCACTTTTATGTTCGGCTTTCAAAGCACACAGCAAAACCACAACCCTACGGTGGCTTCTCTCTGGAGTACATGAAGTATCTTACAGATTTTATGTACCCTCATTAAAGCAACAGTCTGATTACTTAGAACCATTTTAAGGCTCATGGTTTTTGATATTGCCTCCCTTATCAAAGTAACAATCTGATTTGTTACCCCCCAAAAAAGAAATCCAGAACCCATTGTCATTTTGGGGATTCTGGCTGTCCCAAATATCATCCACAACTTGGCCTGTAACAAGATTTTGAACCTTATAAAGCATTGAGGTACCTTAAGGGTTAAATGCCAGAAGACAAGCAGCACTAGTTATCTGTGTCTGGCAAAAGCTGTTTTGTCAGTTTGCAACTTCAAACGAAAGGGCATTATCCACAGCAAAACAAAACCAATTTATTTAAAGCCTACGAAACAGATTTACAAACCTACAATGCCTAGATTGCATTCTCTTTTATGCATTTGACCAGTTAAGTTTGAATAGAACCCCTTACTTCCCTTTTAGCAAACTTAACAAAAGCATCCACAGCCAACTATTTAAATCAGAAGACTTTTTGCCTGGATTATTTACACATTCCCCAGAAAAGAGGCTGCAAAGAAACAAAGGAGGTTTTTTTCTCTCTCTTATAACACTTTTCCTTCTAGCATCTTTTACAATAATTGCTCAATTCCTTCCACACTCCACAGAGTTAATGTTTCACTTTTCTCCTTAATTATTTGCTCATTCTTCAACTGAAAACTTCATTAGTTTAAATATCAGCATTCCAAGTAATTTTCCAAGAATTTAAATTTTCAATGCCTGTACTTACTGAACTCTTGTCCTTCTTATTCCTTATTTGCTTTTTATTTGTTTGTGCCTGATTCTACTTTCTCTGCTAAATGGCTCCTTTCCCTGGAGACAGGTTTTTGTCCCTTACTAATTTAGCAAGAAGGGTGACCTTTTTAATTAGGCCCCCCCCCCCCCCCAGTCTTTCATTGGGTAAATCCAAATGTTTATTTCTGCAGTCAGCTAATAATCATTTGTTAGCTCCTTGTCACAGGTTTTTGCACAAGAGGGCTTTTGCCCGAACGGGAGCAGCATAGTATTTCTGCAAGAACACTGACAATCTTACATGAGATCGTCAGTGCTCTTGCGGAAATTCAAGTGGCCAGTGTAGACAGCTGGCAAGTTTTTCCGCAAAAGAAGCTGCTTTTGCGGAAAAACTTGCCAGTCTAGACGCAGCCTGTGAGAACATGGGCTGTGCTTATACTTTTGCAATATTTGTTCCAAAGATACGCTTTACCTCTTCTCCTTTTGATGAGTTTTTTTTCTGATTTTTTGCACCAACGTGCCCAGTTTGTATTTACTAGCAAGTTTTAGTCTTATTTGTCATGTACCTTTAAGACCCCATACAAGGGAAGAACGGAAACACCAACATTCCTTCTTTTGGGCTTGCTCCTCATATGATTGTGGTTCCAGTGCAGGGGACCCCATTTCATCTTTTAAATTTTCCAGCACCACCTTTTCTATTCCTGTGTCCACTCTTCCGGCCCTGTGAAAGTGCTGGCAGCCTGGTGTTTAACCACAGGGGACGGCGCTTCGTTCTTTTCCAGGTTTTCAACAGCCTTTTCCAATTTCTTATTTTCCTGTTTTACTTGTTCGAGCAAATCATATGGACAGCCTGTTCCTCTGCCAGCAGAGCAGCTTTCCAGTGCTTGAGAGCTTGTGTTGCTTTCTCTATTCCTCCCCCCCATTTATTTGGGATGTGAGTATAGTGGAATGCTGTGTAAGCCATCTTATATTAATTGCAAAATTCTAGCTTTTTAACTTTTATTCTTATTCTTTCCCAAATTTCCTCCGGATCACTTTTTCACTCAGGAATGTTGTCAAATTCCCCAGAAGCAACTGCCGCCACTTGCCTAATGGGAAATTCGAACTTTTGCCATAAGTTTCTCAATAATTAAATCACAACGTATATGATCTAGAGAGGCTTTTCCTTGCACCATGGTAAATCATTGTCAGCCGACGGTCAGGGCAGTGTGTGTGTGTATGCTTCCGAGAAAAGGTTTAATGTCCGTGTCTTTACTGCTAGGACCGGGGTCCCATCGCAGAGGGTGGCCAGCAGGCCAACAGACGCCCCGTTATATAGGAAAAGCTTATTACACCTTAGATTTTAGCTGCTAGAACACAAAGTTCCTTCGCAGCGGGCAGCCTAGGAAAGGCTGAAAAGGTGCCCCAACGGATCTTGTCACCTGGGAGTGACACAGATCCAAACGCCCAAGCTCTCCCTATGTCTGTCCCTTTTATGACCGGCTGAAGTTCTTTTAAATTGTGCTTGGTTCTGTTACAGCAACTGAAGGAGTCAGGTTAAAACTTAAACAGTTACAGGTTTATTAAAAGACTTATAAAAGCATATGGTTACAATGGCTATTGCTCTATTTCTTAAATGCTAACAAATACAGATTTTAAAAATGGTTACAAAGAAAATAAAGATAGAAAATAGAAATAATGGTACCAAGTGACAGCTTAATCTTTAAAGAGCTCTAACACTATGTATATATATACTTAAGCAAAGGACCACATCCAGGTACAATTTTTACCCCTTTCTGTGCCTCTCGACTCCAGCGTGTCAGGCCAGGGCCGGTCTCTCAATTCCTAGGAAAGACGAATACGAGGTGGGCGTCCCCTCTGGAACCTCGGGAGATCAAACACCTAACCCGACCAGCAGATAGATGGTAGATTGAGACTCAGAGAAAATGCGCTGCTGGACCCATCTATATACCCCTGGGGGCCCGTATCCTCTTTCTTATCTACGATGCCAAATTGTACTGGTCCGTTTTGTGGCGCCAGTTCTTACAAGCAAGTTTCAAGTTAATTTACACTTGCAAGAGAGATAACTAAATTGTGAATACTAGACATTTTTTTACTGGGCGAGAGATTCCTCCCCCCGCGGATGGATGTGTGTTCGTATCAATATGGGTTTGAGTCAAGGGCACTCCTTGGCAGCCTCTTGGTCAGCAATTGGCGTATCTCTGTTTATAGCCATTCACGGTCACAGCAGCCTGGGCCTTCTGCTCTGTGTGCCCTGTATGCTCCAGGCAAGCAAAAATGGATGTTACAAGGGGGGTTCCTGTCTGGCTACAATCATTTTATTATATTCTTTTTTAAAATTTCCCCCTGACTTCCTCCAATTATCTTTCAGCTACACTCAGGTGACTCTTTTCTAAATCAAGCCCTTGCTTATATGCCCCTAAATTGACCTGCAGTTGTTTGGCTCGCCCTTAATTTTGCTGACAACGGTCAAATCCTTCCTTTGCTGCAGCATACACAAGTGAAAGTGCCACAGCCAAACCATCCTTCTGCCCTGGTTTCTACATTCATTCATACTTGTTAAAGGTATCCTCCAGATCTTCAAATTTAGATAAGCCCTTCATCAATTCAGGATGAGTGGCCCCTGGCAATGATCCGGCCCACTATTCCCAACTGGATGGGGTGATACTAATTTAGCTACTGACACAAAATCCATCTCTTCCTTCTGCTTCCATCTTCCTTTATTACAAAAAATTATCACCCTGCATTCTCTTACCCCTCTTGATTCTTAATATCTCAACACCCCTCGGTGGACCCAAGAGCTTCCCAGTGTGTAGACAAGAGGGGGAAGCTTCCCTCCTACACTTTCCTAGGATTAAAAGAACCAGCACAGGCCTCAACACCTGCAAGGAGGTTTAACAAGTAGTTTGATTTAGGGCTTTAATTTGAAATACCGGGTCCCTGCCGTGTGTAGACGTGGGCAGTTAGTCCGGACTTGTAAATTTCAAAAAATGGCGACCAGCTGGGAAGATGCAAATCCAGCACGGGATATTTAAATCCCAGGCTTGTTTTGCAACTTCGAATGCCTAGATTAGCCTCCCTAGTTCGAATTAGGGGGCTAGTGTAGACAGACCCTTAAAGACTTGCAAAGCAAGCAGCTGTTCACATCAACCAGTGCTGGAGTCCCAGTCGCCCTCCTCACTCTGCAAAGGGATTTTATTATTAGAAGCCTTATAACCACTCAGACTCCAACCCCAACACATAAGCTTCTGGAAGAGCGATGTAAATTAGGCAGATCGAAAGTGCAAATGAAGCGTGGATTTAAATATCCCATGGTTCATTTGCATATTTGCATCTGATTCCTGTTTCAGAAAAGGGCATTTCGAAAGTGAAACCTCAGACTAGAGGCAGTTCTTTCAAAAAAACCCACCCTTTTTCAAATGATCCCGTATTCTCAAAAAAATGAGGAGTCTGGGATCTTTCGAAAAAGGGGTTTTTTTTTCTGAAAGAACTGCGTCTAGGCTGTGGTTTCACTTTCAAAATGCCCTTTTTCGAAACAGCAATCAGATGCAAATGATATTCAAATCCACATTTCCTTTGCACTTTCAAACTGCCTAATTTATATTCCACATTCGGAAGAGGGATGTAGTTTAGACACAGCCTAGGAAGGCGGTGAAGTACTGGAAGGGGTTACCTAGGGAGGTGGTGGAATCTCCATCCCTAGAGGTTTTTAAGTCTCGGCTTGACAAAGCCCTGGCTGGGTTGATTTAGTTGGGATTGGTCCTGCTTTGGGCAGGGGGCTGGATTTGATGAGGTCTCTTCTAGCCCTGAGATTCTATGACTTAAACTTAGCTACATTTTTTTCAAAGTAGCAGTACTTTTATTTATTGTCAGCTGATGGTCAGGGCATGTGTGTGTGTTACACCCAAGGAGTTTAACGTCCGTGTCTTTGTCCGCTAGGATCGGGATCCCTTCGCAGAGGGCAGCCAACAGGCTGACAGACGCCCCAAAGTTTACAGGGAGAGCTTATTACATCTCAGATTTTGACTGCTAGGATACCTGATCGCTTCGCAGCGGGTGGCCTAGGGAAGGCTGAGAGATGCCCCAACGGATCTGTCCCCTTGAAGCGACATGATCCAAATGCCCAGCATTGTCTGGATCTGTCCCTTATGACTGGCTGGAGTTCTTTTAAATTGTGCTTGGTTCTATTACAGCAACTGAAGGAGTCAGGTTAAAACTTAACCAGTTACAGGTTTATTAAAGAGACTTAAAAAAAAGCATATGGTTACAAATGGCTATTGCTCTACTTCTTAATTGTTGGCAAATACAGATCGTAAAGAAAAATGGTTACAAAGGAAAAAGAAAAGATAGAAAGTAATGGTACCAAGTGACAGCTTAATCTTTAAAGAGCTCTATTCTATGCATGCACTAAAACAAAAGGACACATATGGGTACAAATTTTACTCCCTTCTGCGTCGCTCGATCTCAGCGTGTCAGGCCAGGATCGGTCCCTCAATTCCTAGGAAAGATGAATACGAGATGGGCATCCCCATAGACCTCGGGAGGCAATTCACCTGACCCGACCAGCAGGACAAAGGTAGATTCGGACTCAGAGTGAGTGTGCTGCTGGACCCATCTTTATACCCCTGGGGTCACGCATTCTCTTTCTTATCCAAGATGCCAAGTTGGTACTGGTCTGTCCTTTTGTGACGCCAGCTCTTACAAGGGAGTTGTGAACTTAATTTACACTTGTAAGAGAGATAACTAAATTGGGAGTACTGGGTATTCTTTTCTCAGTGGGAGATACCTCTCCCAGGAACGGTTGTGTGTTCGTATCAACATGCCAGCCAAGGCAGTTCTTGCAGCCTCGAGGTCAACTTATTGGCTCCATCCTCTTTCTCATATCTATGTTTTCAGCTTACTCGGTCAGTTGAGCCAGCATATCTGGGCCTGGTGCTAAGGCTTTAAAGACTATGCTGATTTTATTGCTCCTTCTCTGCCCTCTATGCTCCAGGTACCTTAGAGAGGCAAATAAGATGGATGTGACCCGGGGAGGAGGGGAGGGTCTGTCTGGCTACACTTATGTAAATTGTTTGGGTACTTTTTGCACCACTGGGAACAGCGGAGAGGAAATGATTCAGGAGGGGAAACGGCCTCAATTCCTAAGAATGGGAAGTGTGGCATCATAGGACCATTTCCCTGGGAGAGTGTGATGACGGCCAGGGGTGGACTGCCAATCAAAACAGTCTCAGGAAATGGGTTGAGAACCGCTCTCCCCAGAACGTCACCCCTGTGTGCCCCTTCCTGGGGGGTGGGGCATGCACTCTGGGAGGAGCCCAAACCCCGAGGCATTTTCATCTCCTAGGACAGCACCAGGGATTCCCCACATGAGGACAATTGGAGGGCAAGTTCATCCACAGCAAGTCAAAAGACTTGCAAAGCATGCAGCTGTTCACATCACCTAGTGCTGGAGTCCTGGTCCCACTCCTCACTCTGCAAAGGGATTTTATTATTAGAAACCTTATAATCACTCAGACTCCAACCCCAACACACAAGCTGTTCAACTCTTGGTGTCCATGGACAAGAATCAGCCTCATTATACAATGAGACAGTTCAAAGTGATTAAGAGAACTTTTGTTTCAACTCCCCAGCCCAACTGCCCAGAACAAGACAAGCACTAGACAATTAAATCCCTAATTTTAATCACGATTTAAACCGACAAACAGAAAACCTTGGTTTAAATGAGCAATTAATAATTTAAATTATACTTTTTAAATATTTTCCTGAAGCAGGGGTTCCCAATCTTGGATACGCGTACCCCCAGGGGGTACAAGAAGCTTGTCAAGGGAGTACGGGGAATATTTGGTAAATAACTAGATTATCCCAATAGAAATATTCCAAAAGCAGTAGCGATAGTGAAAAAAGTTGTGGATTCTAGAGTCTAGAATTTATTTCCTTTCATATTGAATAGGGGGTATGGGAAGGTTTATTAAAAGCCAAGGAGGTAAGGGGACTGAAAAAGGTTGGGAAGCCCTGTCCTAAAGGATTGTTGAATCTTATTGATTAGCAACCTTTAAAACATGTTGATTTACAACTAAATATAAACTTTATGCCAAATTTGGTGCCTCTATTTACTAACCAGGAGAATACACTCAGTACAGCTACCAACTAAATAAATGCCCAAATAATTGTGTAACTTACATGTAATCAGATTCTTAATTTTTACATTTTTATTCTATTACAAAATGATGTGTAATCGGAACACTTAAGAGACAGATTTTACCCCATTTATTATTTACTAAGAGGTAATAATAATGTTTTTTAAAAACATATGATTTGCATCTTCTTCTGTCTGGACAGAAATTCTATTTAAAAGAAACAAAACCAGCATTTAATTTTTGTATGAAATAAAAACAAAGAGTCATAGAATACTAGGACTGGAAGGGACCTTGAGAGGTCATCGAGTCCAGTCCCCTGCCTCATAGTAGGACCAAATACTGTCTAAACAATCCCTGATAGACATTTATCTAACCTACTCTTAAGTATCTTCAGAGATGGAGATTCCACAACCTCCCTGGGCAATTTATTCCAGTTTTCACCACCCTGACAGTTAAGAACTTTTTCCTAAAGTCCAACCTAAACTTCCCTTGCTGCAGTTTAAGCCCATTGCTTTTTGTTGTATCCTCAGAGGCCAAGATGAACAAGTTTTCTTCTTCCTCCTTATGGCACCCTTTTAGATACCTGAAAACTGCTATCATGTCCCCTCTCAATCTTCTCTTTTCTAAACTAAACAAGCCAAATTCTTTCAGCCTTCCTTCATAGGTCATGTTCTCTAGACCTTGAATCATTCTTGTTGCTCTTCTCTGGACCCTCTCCAATTTCTCCACATCTTTCTTGAAATGCGGTGCCCAGAACTGGACACAATACTCCAACTGACGCCTAACCAGCGCAGAGAAGAGCAGAAGAATGACTTCTCATGTCTTGCTCACAACACTCCCAGAATCACGTTTGCTTTTTTTGCAACAGCATCACACTGTTGACTAATATTTAGCTTGTGGTCCACTATAACCTCTAGATCCCTTTCTGCCATACTCCTTGCTAGACAGTTGCTTCCCATTCTGTATGTGTGAAACTGATTGTTCCTTCCTAAGTGGAGCACTTTGCATTTGTCTTTATTAAACGTCATCCTGTTTACCTTAGACCATTTCTCCAAAGCAGTTGCAACCCCTCTCAGCGTGGTATCATTTGCAAACTTAATAAGCATACTTTCTATGCCAAGATCTAAATAGTTGATGAAGATATTGAACAGAGCCGTCCCAAAACAGACCCCTGTGGAACCCCACTTGTTATACTTTTCAAGCAGGAATGAGAACCATTGATAACTACTCTCTGAGTACGGTTATCCAGCCAGTTATGCACCCACCTCATCTTCTAAACGTACCCCCTTCCCACTAGCATTCACTATGTTAGGCTTTCCTTCAGACTTCTTGGTGAAGACTGAAACAAAGAAGTCATTAAGCATCTCTGCCATTTCTAAGTTTCCTGTTACTGTTTCTCCCTCCTCACTGACCAGTGGGCCTACCCTCTCCTTGGTCTTCCTCTTGCTTCAAATGTATTTATAAAAAGTCTTCTTGTTTCCCTTCATACCTGTAGCTAGTTAGAGCTCATTTTGTGCCTTTGCCTTTCTAATCTTTCCCCTGCATTCCTGTGTTGTTTGCCTATATTCATTCTTTGTAATTTGTTCTACTTTCCATTTCTTGCATGACTCCTTTTTTATTTTTAGATCATGCAAGATCTCGTGGTTAAGCCAAGGAGGTCTTTTGCCATATTTTCTATCTTTCCGATGCAGCGGAATAGCTTGCCTTTGGGCCCTTAATAATGGCCCTTTGAAAAACTGCCAACTCTCCCCAGCTGTTTTTCCCCTCAGTCTTGATTCCCATTGGACCTTACCTATCAGCTCTCTGAGCTTACCAAAATCCGCCTTCCTTAAATCCATTGTCTCTGTTTTGCTGTTCTCCCTCCTACCCTTCCTTAGAATTGTGAACTCTGATTTCATGATCACTTTCACCCAAGCTGCCTTCCACTTCCAAATTCTCAACCAGTTCCTCCCTATTTGTTAAGATCAAAGCTAGAACAGCTTCCCCCCCTTGGACTTGTCTCCAATGCAGTCCAAGAACGTATTGGATAGTCTGTGCCCCACTGTGTTATTTTACCAACATATATCTGGAGAGTTGAAGTCCCCCATCACCAACAAATCATGGGCTTTGGGTGATTTTGTTAGTTGTTTAAAAAAAGCCTCATCCACTTCTTCCACCTGGGTAGGTGGCCTGTAGTAGATTCCTAGCATGACATCACCCTTGTTTTTTACCCCTTTTAGCCTAACCCAGGGTATGTCTACACTAGCTTGTTAGTTCGAGCTAGGTAGGCAAATGAGGGCAACCGGAGTTGCAAATGAAGCCCAGGATTTAAATATCCCAGGCTTCATTTGCATCTTCTCTGGCGCCGCCATTTTTAAATCATGGAATGAGGTATACCGGTAGTTCGAATTAGAGACCCTAATTCGGACTACCCACTCCGTGCTGGGTGTAGCCACGGGCACGGAGTTCGGACTAAGGGGGATTTAAAAATGGCGGCGCCTGGGAAGATGCAAATGAAGCCTGGGATATTTAAATCCTGGGCTTCATTTGCAACTCCGGTTGCCCTAATTTGCCTACCTAGCTCGAACTACCAAGCTAGTGTAGACATACCCCCAGAGACTCTCAACACTTACGTCTCCTATGTCCATCTCCACCTCAATCCAAGTGTGTTCATTCTTAATATATAAGGCAACACCTCCTCCCTTTTTTTCTGTCTATCCTTCCTGAGCAAGCTGTACTCTTCCATACCCACATTCCAATCGTGTCCTTAAATGTGAAGGACACATAACAAGAAAGTATCCAAACACATTTTGCATCTAAAATTCATGTATTAAACAAAGGAAATATCCATAGTGAATTTAACAGATCGATTCTAGTCATCACGGTCTTCAAGATGTTAGAATGCTCTCGGAACCAGTTTTTTACTGAGAGAAGAGGAAAACAAGGTGTTGATCAATTTTGGCCATAACAATGTTTAATTGAATTGTAAAGGTCTATTATTTAAAACAATGCCTATTTAAATGGGATCACAATTCCAATTTTAATGATGCTCTCCTGCCCCAGACAGGAAGGGACTTGGGGACACAGGCACTGGGAACACCAGAGTTCCCCTTCCTCAGACAAAGGGGGAGGGAGAATCACCTGAGTCCCAGGCTGGGGTGAGGTTGTCAAGACACAGCACAAGGTGGCTGGGTTCTTGAGCAGGTGTGTGTGTGTGTGTGGGGGGGGGGGGGGTTCAAGGCCCCAGAGTAGAGGGAGGGGGGATTGTTTAGAGAGCCAGACAGGAGATGGGAATCCAAGTGGGTGGCAGGGAGGCAGGGTAGGGAGAAGAGGAGACAGGGTCCTAGCAGGGTTGCTGGGCAGAGTCCGAGCTGGGAGAGGAGAAGAGAGAGGGGAGGTGGGGGGGCGGGGGTCGTGGAAGTCTTTCCCCATCAGTTGCAAGCCTGCTTCAGACTGATTGGCTCTGGGGGATACAAACAAACAAACAATGTCAGTCTTCCTTTAAAAGCTGGTGTGTTGACAGAATTGCCATTTAAAGTCGGCCACCCACAGGAGCAGGAGGCAAAGCAGACACTAAGGAAAAGCCTGGCCGATGTGAAGTGGGCTGTTTGCCACATGCAACAATTCACTAAGAAGGGGCAACAATATGTAAATGGGGAAAATCTGGGTGCAGGGGTGGCAACCTTCAAGGCTTGCTAGGAAGGACTTGCGTGATGATCTGCACGGGAGCGGCTGCAGGGATTATCCCCTCTTCCTCCAGCAGCCGCCAGCCGGTGCAGCGACTGAAACACTAACTTCTCAGAATTTGTGACTTTGGGTGCACTGAGCATGCGCACCCAAACTGAGCAAACTCAGTATCCCTCGCTGTAGCCGCTGCCCTCTCTCTGCCCTCACTGCCTCCTCAGATTTGCTTCCTCCTCTTTGGAGGTGTTTAAAATGATGAAGGGGGGCAAATTGCAGGGGGGGGGTGTGTCTGGTTCTGATCATGGGGCAGAAATTTACCGGCTGGAGGCATCAATCTTCTTTTTTTAGCTGCAGAAGAGGGGCGAAATTTGAAAAATTGGGGGGTGGGGGGTGGTAGCCTTGGTTAAGCCCGGGTGGGGGGACACTGCCAGACCCTGTGCGCGGACAAAACCCCTGTTTATGGAGGGGGAGAGGTGGGAACAGTCACCCAGCAGGACAAGCCACCTGATGTCCTTGTAAAAATTGGTTTTCCATGGGTGCAAAGTATTTTTTTTCTTTATTTTACCTGGACGCTGCCTGTCAGCCCCCGAGCAGGGGGAGGGCTCCTCGGCTTGAGTTCTTAAAGGGACAGGCCTCCCAATTCCTAGACGGTCAATGCTTAGACACCACCGTTCCTCTGTATGTGTACAAGTGTGAAATATTCTACATACAGTTCCTGTCTCAAACTCTGCCTCTCACTTTTTTAGTATTTAATAGTTTTCTCTTCGTTTCTCTATCAGAAGTCACTGCATCTCCTTTCTCTTGTGTACTATGCTGATGTGCTAAAGTCCCTCCCATCCACATCCTCTCCTGTACTGCAATCCCCTGACCCATGGCAGAGCCCGCACCTATCCCTCAAACTCCCCCTAGCAAGCACCCCTCATGCACCCAAACTCCGTCCCAGATCCTGATCACCAAACATGGGCAAGTATCGGAGGGGTAGCCGTGTTAGTCTGAATATGAAGACTCGTTGAGGAGTCCTGTGGCACTATCTTCAGTTCGTCTATAAGGTGCCACAGGACTCCTTGCCAACATGGCCAAGTGATTCCTCCCATTGTCAATGGGGACATGGGTCAGAGAGCTCAGAGCAGGGGGCTCCAACGTTTTGAAAGTGCAATCCAATATGTACCTTATATATAAATACCCTTTTCCCGCTTCCTTCCTACCCCTTCTCCAAGTCCAAGATCCTGCACCCTCTATCCTCCATCTCTTGCCCATCCTCAGTCTCTTTCATCAGCCTGGGACAGACGGTTGGGTGCGCATGCTCTGGTCTTTGCTTAAGGGATCTGGAGTGTGAGAAGGGCTCTGAGCAGCTCTTGGAGCATGCATTTACTGTAGTGTTCTAGGTGCAGGCTTTGGCAGGGTATTTGGATGCATGGGTGCTCAGAGCGATGATAAGGGCTTGGATATAGGACTGGGTTCATGCCAGGGGTAGGAGTTAGTGATGTATGCTCCATTTTTTCACTGATGGTGACTCCTAGATGGTGGTGGAGTGTGCCTAAGGCAGGCTCACCCATGCCCTTGCCCTGTAACACTCCCTAAAGCTGCAAGAAAACTCCATCCCTGGTCCTGTGTTGAAAGGATACAGAATGGTATATGTTGAACCCTGACATCAGCACCCATCTTTTTCCTCCCCTGCCGTGCACACAAAGCAGCAGACTCCCAGAGGTGGTATCAGCTGCAAGGCAAAGTGCAGGACATCCACAGCAGTGGGGGGAGGGGAATTTAAGTGCTGGCACTTGATATCCTCTTGCCCACACCAGTCAGGATCACCTGACAGAGGATACAAGATCTACCAGTATATCCCTATCTACTGGTTGGTGACCACTGCCTCATAGCGACTGTCTGTCCAGGGTCAATGTGTCATGTCACCGCAGGTCCAGCCCTGCTCCACCCAGCCTCGTACAAGGGCACTGCTTACAAACTGACATACAGTGGCCCTCCTGGCGCTGAGCTGATGCCATCATGCTTCTTATTGTGGGCAGGCCCATGCCGCACTGTGCTACCCTGCCTAGCACCCCTCTAAACCTCTAGACCCAATGCCACAGCACCCAGAGACCCCCACAAATGACTACGCCTATTGCCCTCCCACAGACCGCTATGCCCTGTGCCCCCCCCATAATCCCCCGCCAATATTCATTAACTGTTCAGTTCCCCCCATATTCCCACCAGCACAACTGCAGTGCTCCTCAGACCCTCCACGCTTCACAGTGCACTGACACCCATAGATCTATCTCCCCCACTGCACATCCCCCCTTCACTTCCCACCACCTCACCAGTCCACTGTCCACAATACCAAGCCTTGATAACAGGCGAGGGTCCAGACCCATCTGTGTTACTGTGCCTGCTGCCACAGTGCCATTGTATTTCCCTTAATAAAACTCAGTTGTGGTGTTTGGCTTGGCTATTTCACAACACCAACAGAAAGTGGAGGGTTGAATCTGAAATCATTGCCTTGATACTGACAGTGCCGAGAGGGAACCACCAGCCATTTGGAACAGCTGGCAGCTCCCTCTACACCCACCTGCCCTGGCAGGAGGAGGAGACCTGGTGTGCTCCCCTGCCCCCAGGACTCGAATGGCCTGGGGGTGGGGGAGTGCGAAGTCTCTTGCCCCTCACGGGTGCACGGCCCTGAGCAGCACATAGAGGGGACCCATGTGGCTGGGGCTGCCGCAGGAGGGAATCTGCCTCAGGGACCCCGTTGGGAAGCTGGTTGGGAGCCGCTTAAGGTAAGTGGCTCCTGGCCAGAGCCTGCCTCCGGAATCCCAGCACCTGCCACTTCCTAACTCCCTGCCCCAGGTCACCACCCAGACATATCCTGCCTCAGGTCACAACTCCCGCCAACTCCCTCAGTCCCTGCTACACCCCCTTCCCCAGGTGAAAATTCACTCTGGCACCCCAGCTCCCTCCCAGACCTGTCACAGTCATAACCCCCTACCTGACTGCAGGATGAACATTTCTGAGGCAGGCTATAATAATCTGTTAAGAACATCTATTCTAAATTGGAGTCTGGGACTGGCACACAAACACAGTACAGTACATAATGTCTACCCCCCACACCTAGCCCAGCATAGGAGACAAGACATGACACATTCATTGGTGCTAGGAAGTTGTTAAAGTCTCCTAATGTTTCTGCTTTAATCCCCAGATGGGCCACATCCTGCAGAGATACCTTCTTGAGGCTAATGTCTGCTTTGTTTAAATGGAAACACTACGTAACGTTATCCTATTAGGCTACGTCTACACTGGCATGATTTTGCACTTGCGCAAGAGCATCCGGGCCAGTGTAGACACTCTCTTGCGCAAGAAAGCTCTGACGGCCATTTTAACCATCGGGCTTTCTTGCGCAAGTAATTCATGTTGCCTGTCTACGCTGGCCTCTTGTGCAAGAACAGTTCCTGAGCGGGAGTATCAGAGTTCTTGCGCAAGAAGCCCTGATTTCATACATTAGAATGTCAGTGTTCCTGTGCAAGAACTCGCGGCCAGTGTAGACAGGCAGCAAGTTTTGGCGCAAAATTGTCTGCTTTTGCGTAAGATTGTGCCAATATAGACACAGCCTTACTCTTAATAGCACCAATCCAGGGGTCCAGGCTCTTAGCCCCCCCACCCTATCACTTTGATCTGCCCATTGAGCATCCTATATAATTAGTTGTAACCTGTTTGACAGTGTTCACTGAGCTACAGCAAGTGACGTGACACTCCACCCAGCGCTGTGTGTAATAAACTTCTGCTTGCTTCACGTACGATATCCAGATTCTGTTCCCTCAGTCAGACAACAGTAGTATTAATTTTGATTGAAATTAAGGGTTTGTAAACCAATAAATATTTCATCAATTTGCTTAAAAGGTCCACATGGTATTGTCAGACCATGGGCTTTGTTTAAACTCTTGCAATATTTGTTTTAAAGATATAGTATACCTTTTCTTTTTCTTTTCTTTTCATGAGGTGTTTTTCCTGAATCTTTGCACCAGTCTACCCAATTTGTTTTTACTAGCAATTTTTAGTATTATACGTTATATGATTCTAAGACCCTTTAAGGAAAGGAAGAATGGGGCACTAATTTTAGTTCCTTTTGGCTTGCCCCTCATCTGATTGTGGTTGCAATGCAGTGAACCCCATTTTATCTTTAAACTTGCCAGGGCCACCTTTGTCTATTTCTGCCCCACTCTTTAGGCATTGTAAAAGTGCTTGCAGTTTGTTGTTTAACAGCAGGAGATATTGCTTTATTGTTTTCCAGGTTTTTAACAACCTTTTCCAACTTCTCATTTTCCTGCTTTTACTTGTATGAGGAAGCCATATGTCTGGACAGCCTTGCCTTTTCTGTTGTTCTAATTTTTATTATTACCTCATTTTTCAGCTTTAAGGAGGTATTTTCTGCTCCTTTAATTTGAGGATCTCCAGCCAGGGCTGGCTCGAGCTATTCCTGTGCCCAGAGCAGTGGGCGCGCGATACATGCATGGCTCTGCCCCTGGGTGCATGGCACATTTGCGGCCGCACCCCACAGCACACTGCACACCTTACAGCTGCAATCGGGCACGTGATGCCTAATGGCAGCTCTAAGGGGTGCCACGCGGTCATGGTGCCCCTTACAGCTTCTTTCAGGCGCCCCCCATAGGTTGGAGTCCTGGGCAGTTGCCCGGCTAGCCTTTCCCCTTAATCCGGCCCTGTCTCCAGCATCACTATTGCTGCATTGTCTATTTTATTGCCTTCCTGATTATTTCACCATTTGACCAGCTCTTCCTTTGCCCCAGCTGTGGCATACTGTGTTTTTAAAATTGCTGCCTGCCGGGGTTTGTGACCTGACTGTTGACCATATGGTCTCAATCTCCACTTAGGTCTGTGTGGCGGGTCAATGGGGTGTGATCACCCCCTTCCGGGTGGGTAGGGGGGGTCCGCGAACCCCTTTGTCCTCCCCCGGCTCCCCGGCCGGAGTTCTCGGTTGTACGTCCCGGCTGGTGGGTGTGATCACCCCCTCCCTCCAGGGCCAGAGAGGGGGGCTCAGCGAACCATGTGCCGATATCCCACCTTAGTGGAAAAGGAGGGGGCTCGCACCCCAAGTCTTGCCCCTCGGAGGGGCGATGCCTTGGCCGGCCCTGCCTTCCAGCCACCACAGTTCGCACGTCAGAGTGCGTTCAGGTTTGAAAAGGGGTTGGGTGCTAACGGGGGGTGAGGGTGGGGGACCCGGGCCTGCCCTTTCTCCAGGTCCCAGCCCGGGTCCCTAAGTGCAGGGGCTCGCTGTCACCCCTGCACGGCAGACGGGGGACGTTTCCTCCCGTAACGCATCTGCCCAAGGACACTAGAAGGCTCCCGCCCAGGGCTGCTTCCTCCCTTCCCCTAGTCCCTTGAGCACCCCTGCCATCTCCCCCGACCTACTGGGGTTCCGGGGTTGTTCCGTCCAAGCCCTGTGGGTCTGTCTGTCCCCGCAGGTCCGGTCCCGGCCAAGTCGCTCCCTTCGTGGGCATCGGGACCTGTCCCGGTTGTCCTCCGACCCGGGACTAACTGACCGCTGGCTGCGGGGACTGTCCTATGATCCCCGAGGACGGGGACAGGCCGCCTGCCGATCTCAGCTGCACACCCGATCCATCCTGGGCCCTGGTTCACCTCTCCTTCCCCGAGAGGAGGCCCCCCTTCTCTCTGCCAGCGGACCTTTTTAAAATGGCTCGCCATGCCAGATGCAGTCTGGGAGCCCCCCGCTTTCCCAGCAGCCTCACGGCTGTCACTCCCCACTACAGCCCCTCCTGGAACCCTCGTGGGGGAGGGGCCAGTAGCTCCCTGCCGGCACAGGCGTGGAGGTAGGGTCTGGCCCCACTGCCGATTCCCTATGGTCCTGCGGCACGGGGGGGGGGGGGGGGGGTTGGCCCGTGACTGCACTCTCCTTCCGGCGGTTCGGGTCGTTCGGCGTGTGGGCTGACGGCCCGTCACAGTCAGCCTTATGAGGATGTGTGTCTCCCCCTTGGATCTCGTGTTCTTAGGTCCCACAGATCAGTTGTCAGCCCTTTTTGGGGAATGAGCATCTCCCCCTTCTGTATACAGCTTGTACCGCGGTCTTATTGGGGATGTGCATCTCCCCCTTTTTTGCACTCCCGTGGTCTCAATCTCCACGGCTGCTGGCCTTATCTGGGATGTACGTCTCCCTTTTACCACTGTGGTCTTACAACTTACCGGCCTTATTTGGGACTTGTATTATTCAAGGTTATATACGTCATGTGCCTGATGGGGGGCTTCCATCGGGACTTACAATGTCATGTACAGTGAGGAATTGGGACCACCAGTTTGCACTGCCTGCCACCTTGCGTACCCAGTGAATCCTGGGTTTAACGTACAGCTCAATTGCTCCCTGGTGGTTGGTCCAGTGCCTCCGTAACACACCCGTTATCTTAAACAGTACACAACCCTCTTGTACTGGTTCCCCCTTTCCTATGGGTACCCTTTAGGCCTGACCCTTATGCTTGATTCACACACGTCCAGGTTTCTCTGTCTTAAATTTGGAACAGAACGAGGATGTGTCTGAGGAGAAAGAGAGACTTCCTTCCCCAGCCTAATGCGGTGGTAAAGTAAACACATCCCTCTTGGATGTCAGTCTCCAGCCCCGTTCAGCTCACAAGCCTGGTATCCCAGACGAGCCCCCAATGGAAGGAACAGAATCTGAACATTGTACGTGAAGCAAGCAGAAGTTTATTACACACATCACTGGGTGGAGTGTCACATCACTTGCTATAGCTCAGTGAACACTGCCAAACAATAGGTTACAACCAGTAGTGGTCCGTTTATAGGCGCAACCTATGCAGTCACCTAGGGCGCCAAGATAAATGGCCGTTGAGGGGTTTGGAGGTGGGGGCGCCAATCGCGCATTTCATCTCGGGAGCCAGTTGCCGGCAGCTCATCTAGAGCTGCTCTTGATTACAACTAATTATATAGGATGCTCAATGGACAGATCAAAATGATGGGAGGGGGAGAGTAAGATCCTGGGCCCCTGGATTGGTGCGAATAAGAGTAATAGTATAAAGTTACATAGTGTTTCCATTTAAGCAAAGCAGACATCAACCTCAGGAAGGTATCTCTGCAGGATGTGGTCCATATGGGGATTAAAGCAGAGACATTAGGAATACTTAACAGTTTTCTAGCACCATTGAATATGTCATGTCCTGTCTCCCATCCTGGGCTAGGTGTGGGGGGTAGACATAATGTACTGTACTGTGTTTGTGTGCCAATCCCAGACTCCAAATTTAGAGTAGATGTCCTTAACAGAATATCATAGCCTACCTCAGAAATTTTCATCCTACACTCACCCAAACTTCCTTCGAAACCCCACACTCCCTCCATAGAAGTGTGGTCCTTGACCACTTTCCAAAATCTTGGCATGGCCCCCCCCCCCCCCCAGAAATTATTGCCATTCACCCCCCCCCCACTCCACCCCAGGGGGTGAATGGCAAAGTATGAATATTTGCAACAAACTATTTGGCAAGTTTTTCAGAAGGGTGCAGGGAAATTTTTTGGTCATGGGCGGCTGGTATCCTAGGCAGGGGAAGACACAGTCATTCCAAACTGCCAGCCTGGCCCTGCCTGCCCTCTGCCCCCAGAATGCCTGCTCTAAGCTTGTGGGAATGGGGCATGCTCATGAGGCGCTGCCCTGCCTCTCCTTGTAGGGGGGGAGGTGGAGAGGCAGCTTGGCTCCCATGTGGGGCAGAGCCACAGCCGAAGGGATGGGGCAGGGTGCTACCTTCCCCAACTGCCCCTGTTCTTGGAGAAAGTCCCAAAGTTCAAACACTGAATCATGCTCCAGTTTCTTTCACTGCTTGTGAGCTGCTGACGGAAAGGAAACGAATCCAGTTTCAGTGACTGTGCAAATTCCGTGCAGCAGATTCTGTGCTTGACCCCGGTGAGAGCATCAGCGGGAAGCTGGGCACACGGGGAGTGCGGATGCATCTTTGCCTTTCGGTCGGGCTGCCAGTTGACTCTAAGTAATCGGGGGATGGTCCCACTGTGTTAGGGGGCGTGTCTGGCTCCCACACGACCCCGGCGAATGGATCTCAGTCCCCACTGCCCCATCCTTTACCCAGAGGCCTCCCTGAGCATCTAGGGCTCCCCTCATACTTCCCCCCTGGGGCAGAACCCTTGTCACCCCGAAAAGGCTGAGCCCAGGGTTCCTGGGGGGCTCCTTCACCCCAATCTTGAAGTCACTTAGGGTAGGGGCTGGGTGTCCCCACCCCGGGGTGTTCTCCCTGCACTGGTCGCTTCCCTAACCCCTGCTGATTGCAAACAGCTCACAGCAAACACAACGTATTACACAGCCACCAGTGTAACAAAGAATAAGGATAAAATGGGGGAGATGAAAGAAAAAGGCCCTTCCCCCCAGCTCTGCACTCCTGACCCCCTCACTAGCCTGATCGCCCTGTCAGTCAGGCTGCCCTAGAGCATCGGCCTCTCCCCATTGCTCCTGGGGACTGTCAGTCTCAGGGTTCTGATTTCTCATGGACCCTTCCCCCTCCTTTTGATTCGGGGGCCAGCCCACCTGAACCTCCCTCTGAGTTTTAGGAAGGGGCCAACATGCTGCAGGCTCATTGCCTAATTTGTCTTCTCACAGGCTCGACCTGCACAAAATGTCCGTCTGGCTGGAAGTTTTTTGAGAAAAATTCCTACTGCTTCTCCACGGAGCCTAAAAGCTGGAAGGACGCAAAGCAGGCCTGCATCGACCAAGGGTCTCGGCTGGTTATTGTCAACACCGAACAGGAACAGGTGAGCCCGCTGCCCCCATTCCTCCTGTGGGGCATTAATCACAAGGGGCCAGTCTGCAATGCCACCCTAGGGCGAATTCGCATCACCCTTACTCGGAGCAGCACCTACCCATGGCCCGCGGCGGGCAGAGGGCGGCTGCAGTCCCATAGGGGTTGGGAGCCAGCCCCCACCATGGAGGGAGAGCAGGGAACAGGAGCCACCACCCATATGCGGTGGCCTCGACCCTGATCTCTAGGCGCAAGGAGGCCGACCTGTCCTGCCACCTTCATTCTAACTCCCCGGGGCTCCAGCTTCCTTCTCAGGGTCTGGGAGCCAGGAGAACCCAACAACGACGAGGTAAAGTCGAAGCAGGAGGACTGTGGCTGCATGCTCTCCAACGGGAAGTGGAACGATGACGATTACTCCAAGAACATGTCGTGGATCTGTGAATGGTCCTGCTAGTGGTGTACTTCGGCCTCCCGCAGGGAGGGGAGCTCGCCCCACCTGCCCGGCTCCAGAGCCAGCTGCCATTCCCAGAGTGCTGCAGGGCAGCCTCCGGCAGCTGTCAGCAGCACCGGCGATTAAAACGCTGTGATTTAATGAGTCGCCAGTCTCAGTTATTAATCAATCAGGATGCTTCTGCTAGGTCATTAACCAGTTCAGTTGCCAATGGGCACTAAGCTGTTCGTGTGTTTGCTGTGGAAAGAATATGAAGCATTCCCCCGGCCGTGCGGTTTCCATAGGGATGGTGGGTACCGGTTGTGCCTCCCAGAGGCCAGTCTGGCTCCTGAATCGCCGAGACCCGAGTGTCACTGCTCTAACAGCCTGGCGTGACTGAGCCTGTGGACAGCCTCCTAGAAAGCAGCATGCGGGATGGGGGCCAGGGACGCTGACTTGTCCTGCCCCATTTAGTCCACTGCCCTCCCAAACTGGGGCCCGAGACAGGGCTGTTCACCTCAGGGCTCTAGAATTCAATATGCTCCCCCGCCCCCCAGATACAATTCCCCGGCCTGGCCCATCTCACTGCCAGGCTGTTCGTCCCAACACTGGGCCAGGGTCTGATCTCAGGTGCCCTGGGGTCTGCCCAAACTGACGTCGATGGCCTCAGAATCATCAAATCCCAGGGCTGGAAGAGACCTCAGGAGTCATCAAGTCCAGCCCCCTGCCCAAGGCAGAACCAACCCAGCTCAATCAACCCAGCCAGGGCTTTGTCAAGCCAGAACTTAAAACTTCTAGGGATGGAGATTCCACCCCCGCCCTAGGGGAACCCATCCCAGCGCTTCCCCACCCGCCTAGGGAAATAGTTTGTCCTAATATCCAACCTAGACCTCCTCCGCTGCAACTTGAGACCACTGTTCCTCATTCTACCACTTGCTGCCACTGAGAACAGTCTCTCTCCCTCCTCTCTGGAGCCTCCCTTCAGGGAGTTGAAGGCTGCTCTCAAATCCCCCCTCACTCTTCTCTTCTGTAGACTAAATAAGCCCAAATCCCTGTCTCTCCTTGTAGGTCAAGTGCTCCAGCCCCCTCATCATTTTGGTCGCCCTTAGCTGGACCCTTCTCTCCCTTGCTCCTCACCCTGCCCCAGGCTCCACACAGAGCAAGGCCAATCTGACATGAGACGTGGGGATGGGCCCTGGGTTTAGGCCCAGCTCAGCCACCGACTCCTCCTCCTGTCTGGGTCTCAGTTTCCTTCCCCCTTCAGAGGTGATAATCACTCGTCTTGTGTCTCTCCTGTCTCTGGGCCCTGTGAGCTCTATGGGGCAGGGGCTGTCTCACCATGTGTCAGTGCAGACCCAGGCACAAGCGGGCTCTGACCTTGGTTGGGGTCTCCAGCTGCTCTGGTGCCTCTCAGTGCCCCCACAGTGCGACGCTCCAACTTCAGGGGCTGTTCTGCCATCAGACGTTTGTGCTTGGCCCCCACACAAGGCAGTGGAGTTGCTTGTGTCTCAGAGGGCAGAGTTTTATGCTTTGTCGTGCACCTTGGATGTTTGTAGCTGGTGTCTGGGGCGGAGGTCCCTGCCTCGCTGGCACAGCAGGGCTGGCAGGGGGAGAAACATGAATTAAACAAGTGCTTGTTGGAGAGCGGATCTTCTGACTGGTGCAGCCCCATCTGCTGTAAATCGGAATCAGCATCACAGCTTTGGAAGTCCCTGGGGCCAAATCCACAGCTGGTGCAAGACAGGGGAGGAAGGGGCAGATGCAAAGCAGCTTTGCTCCTTGGCGTCAGTCAGCGATACCCCGGCTGGGGTGTAGTTGCCTGGCTCCATTGACTTCAAAGGGCGCCGCAGTGATTTACACCAGCGAACGACGCGGCCTGCAGAAACGGTCCCCTCTCTCACACACCCGCCTCGCTGCACAACCTGCCTTGCATGTTCCTTCAGCAGCCGAGTGAGCATCGCGCCCTTTGGCAGGAAGCTCTGTCCCGGTGCTTGCTGGTTTAGAAAGGGAGAGCGACTGTTTCGCAGCAGAGGCGTATGCAAATTCACAGCTCCCCTCTACTGCTGCATGATGGCCAGCGTCTAGACTGGCGGTTTTCTCCGACAAAGCTCTGTGCCGAAAAAAAGCGGCAGCCATTTTTATGCTAATGAAGCGCGGTGGATTTAAATCCCCGCTTCATTAGCAATTGCGATATGTTTAATTGACATCCCTTTTCCGAAAAAGGGATGTAGTCTAGATGTAGCCCATTAGTTTAAATATCACCATTCCAAGTAATTTTCCAAGAATTTAAATTTTCAATGCCTGTACTTACTGAACTCTTGTCCTTCTTATTCCTGCCACTATCCCTTAGGGCTTTAAACCATTTTTGTTTCCCACTATAACTTATTTGCTTTTTATTTGTTTGTGCCTTTTCCTACTTTCTCTGCTGAATGATCCCTTTCCATGGACACAAGTGTTTGTCCCTTACTAATTCATCAAGTAGGGTGGGCTCCTTAATTAGCCACCCCCACCTTCTGGTTCCTTTCATTGGGTAAATCCAAATGTTTATTTCTGCAGTCAGCCAATAATCATTTGTAAACTCCTCAGTACAGGTTTTTCGTAACAGCCGTATACTGCAGCAGTATCTCTTTTGGCTGTGATCAAGGGTTTGTAAACTAGTAAATATTTCACCAATTTGTTTTTAAGATCTGCATGGTATAACCATAAGCTAAAACATTGTGAGAACATGGGCTGAGCTTAAACTTTTGCAATATTTTATTTGCAAGATACACTTTACCTCATCTCCTTTTCACGAGGTTTTTTTTTCTGAATTTTTGCACCAATGTGTCAAGTTTGTTTTTACTAGAGATTTTTAGTCTTCTTTGTAATGTACCCTTAAGACCGTATATGAGGGAAGAACGGAAACACCAACCTTCATTCTTTTGGGCTTCCCCCTCATATGATTGTGGTTGCAATGCAGAAAACCCCATTTCATCTTTTACATTTTCCAGTGCCACCTTTTCCATTCCTGTGCCCACTCTTCCGGCCCTGTGAAAGTGCTAGCAGCCTGGTGTTTAACAACAGGAGACGGCGCTTCGTTCTTTTCCAGGTTTTCAACAGCCTTTTCCAATTTCTTATTTTCCTGCTTTACTTGTTCGATTAAATCCAATGCCTGGACAGCCTGTTGCTCTGCCAGCAGAGCAGCTTTCCAGTGCTTGACAGCTTGTGTCGCTTTCTCTATTTTTTTTATTTTATTTTTTCCCATTTATTTGGGAAGTGAGTATAGTGGAATACTGTTCAAGCCATCTTATATTAATTGCAAAATTCTAGCTCTTTTACTTTTATTCCTCTTCTTTCTTAAATTTCCTCTGGATCTCCTTTTCACTCAGGGATATTGTCCCACTCCTTGGAAGCAACTGCAGCCACTTTCCTCATGGGGATTCCTAACTTTTGCAGTAGGTTCTCTATAATTATATCACAGTGGCTATGACTCAGAAGGGCTTTTTCTTGCTTCAGTGTTAATCTTTTTATTATATCCTGTAATACCTGAGTCTCCTTTTTTTTAATTTCCCCCTCACTTCCTCCAATTGTCCTACAGCTACACTCAAATGACTCTTTTCTATCTCAAGCTCTTGCTTATATGCTCCCAAATTGACCTTCAGTTGTTTGGCTCCCACTTAATTGCGCTGTGAATACTTAAATCCTTCCTTTGCTGCAGCATAGAGAAGTGAAACTGCTGCTGCCAAACCAGCCTTCTGCCCTGGTTTCTACATTTGTTCTTACTAAAGATACCCTCCAGGTGAAAAGTATCCTCCGGTTCTTCAAATTTAGATATGACCTTCATCAATTCAGGACGAGCGGCCCATGGCAATGATCCGGCCTTTAAGAGCTACTTTTCCCAACCCGATGGGGCTGACACTAATTTAACTACTGCCACAAAATCCATCTCTTCCCTCTGCTCCCCTCTTCCTTTTTCACAAAACATTATCACCCTCTATTCTCCCACTCCTCTTGGTTCTTAAGATCTCGTCACCCCTCAGTGGACCCAAGACCTTACCAGTGTATAGACGAGAGGGGGCAGCTTCCCTCCTACACTTTCCTAGGATAAAAAGAAGCAGCACAGGCCTCGACACCCTAGTGTCCCAAGATCCTTCCAGTGTATAGCCAAGAAGACTGTCCTTCTATGCTTTCCTGAGGTATATTTTACTTGACTCAGGGTATTTCCTCCAGGCAGACAGCCCCTTCCCCGCCCCGTAGCTAACAAGTATCACTTTAACAACCTACTACTTTCTTATTACTTTAACGGCAAATTCCTTCACACGCCAATGCTTTAACTGTGGATTAATTTATCTCCTGCCCGCATTCTCCACCATCTGTTACAAGGGATCTCTGTTCTACGGTTGATCAGGCCGCTCAACAGGGCATTTGATCTACATCACCGAAGAACCAACCCATAGTAGCCCAAATATACGTTTAACATGTTTTATTGTCAGCAACTCTGGAGCAATTCAGAAGCAATGTATATATATTAGTAATAAGTAATTTAAAAGCTTTAAAAGCAATGCTTAAATTGAATGATTAACAGTCTAATTCTTAACTCAATTTTGCAGCCTAATTTTTAACCCAGTTGTGCACACAGTCTCATAAACACATTCACACCTACCACTGACCTTCTGGGGCTGGCCAAGCCAGAGGTAATGTTGATTAATTTGCATACCCCTTGCTGGGTGATGGCGGTGCCTTGGGTGTTGCTGCTATTCAGGGCATGACACCAGCCCTGTGAGCCTGCCCCCATCTTCCCTCTGCACCCTGAGGGGAATCTCAGGATCCCTTAAGTCAGGGGTGTCTCAGTCTGGGGTCACAACAACCCCAGCCAGCGTTTGGGGGTCACCCTCAGCTGCCCCTCCCCAGGGGAGGAGGGTTCCCAGTGTGAAATGGAGCACAGTGATGCTGAGGGTGCTGCTGATGCTCTGTTTTGTGGCGTTCACCGTGCTCGTTGCGGTGCGGCTTGGGAACCGTGAGTTTCCTCTTCCTTTCTGCCCTGGCCTCTGCCCTCCCCTGCCGGGAAGGCGGTGGCTCTGCCCGGGGTTTGGGGGATTTCGGCCGTGGGGCTCAAACCTGGGCTGAGAATGGAGGCTCAGCTGCGACTTGAATTATGGAGCAGGGTCGTGGCTGGGTCACTGTCGCTCAGCTTTGCATTAAGGGACCCAGCTGGTTCTAAGGGCAGGGAGTAGTCCCGCGCCCCCTTCCACCACCTGGCTTTCCATTGTGCTTGTGCTCCGAAACCGCCGACAAATCCCACCCGAAGACCACAGCTGGGCCATGAGGTTGTGAAATGGAAACAGTGCAACGGGCAGGCTGCAGATGCCCCTCGGGGGGGGAGTCTCTGGGAGTCATAGCGGGGGAGCGGGTCCTGCACACGCTCACTGCCACCATTGCACATTACCACAAGTAGAGCCTGCCCCAGACAGACACTTTCCTTTCCTTTTGCACCCTGCAGCCCGCTAACCATGCACAAATGGAGCCCGGCTCCTGGGGCAGCAGGCAGCTTTGTGCTCTGCACAGCACTCGGAGACAAGGTTCCCTCAAATCTTTTCCATCTATGTGCAGAATAAATTTTATGTGTACCAAGGCATGTGTGAATGTGCACCGCCTGGAGCAACACAAAAACCTAGCAGGGCAGGAGGGATCTGCTAAGCAGCTGGGCATTAGAATCTCTCCTGCCCGGCTGCACAATCACCCAGCTGCCCGAGAACACGGCGCAGAGCCCTGCACGGCTGCGGGAAGGCTGAGCCGTCTGATTCTCAGCTTTGCATGCCCCGTGACTGTGTGCGGCAGTAGCAGAGACACGATCAGATGAGATGCCCAGAGAAATCTGTCAGATCTCCAGCACGACCTGGGTGGGCGGATCCAGGGAACGTTTCTGTTGCTTGCCTGATGTGCAGACTGTTTTGGGTTCTTATACCTTCAGGGAGGGGCAAGCTGGGCTGCTGGAAGTCCGTGTCAATCCTGGGAGTTCAGTGGAGCTGAGCAGACACAGCGCTGGGGATCTGAGCCCACCGGGGACAGGGTGTTTGGCAAGAGGGGGACAAGGGCAGGAGCTGTTCGCTGCTCTTAGAACTTCTTGTCCTGTTCCTAGGATCACTGATGGTCCCATGATGAGGTCACCATTCTGCCAGTGTCTCATTGGTCTGGTGTTACCCAGCTGTGGGAGGCTGTAGATATTACAGTGTTCAGACTAAACAGCATCCCTTGAGTGACTCACAAGATGTCAGAGTGTGTTAAGAATTAGAACCGGGCTCCTGACAGCTACTTGCCCCACTCTCTATCAAAACCACTCGAGTTGTTGGGTGACTTAGTAGCCCCTGCCAAAGGGTGACATGTGGGGGCCGGGCGGGCAGCTCGTAGAAGCTTATCGAATACAGTGACGTTTGTGAACAATTCATGGAAGTTGGCACCATTGTGTGGCCCAGGGCACTGAGGTGGAAAGTCCCTGCTCCTATATTTTTCCACGTGTGATGATTGCCAGGTGTGGTCTAAACCACAGGGCTTCAGTTCTATCGCGGGGCCTTTTTCAGGGGCAACTAATGAAGAAAGATGGGGGAGGGGGCACTGGCCACATGATTGCCCCCATGTGACTCCGCCGTATGATACCCCGACCCTGGGGAAGGACAGAACTAGGCCCCCTCAGCCGCCCTCCATTTCTACCTGCCCCACCCCTGCCCTGCCTCTTTCCCCAAATCCCTTCCCCGGGGCCTGTGTTGTTAGCACCGGCAGTGTTTGTAAGCAACAAGTAGCCAGAGGCAGTTTTAGTACGAGCTGCAGCAAGGGAAAAACTGGTTCAGATGGGGGCGGGGAGGAAGCAGCCCCCCCTCTGAGGCAGATCTTCAAATCCAAGCAAGTATGATGCAGTTTATATACTGTCTATTAAATATAATAACAATAACAATTAGTCTCCTTCCCATTACAAACACCAATGGCTAACAGTTATTTAGTTCCACCCAGATGCTCCTTATCTCAAGGTCCCTGCCAGAGTCAGCCTTCTATCCTTATCTCCGTATGAAGGCAAGAGGCAAAGGCAGCATCTAATTACAGATCTCAGTTGTCAGGCCACAGATTTAGCGTCCCCCATGCATCACCCTGGCTGTTTTGTTGGGAGAAATTCTGTCTTTCTGTCTCCCTTTTGCAACTTTCCCCTCACCAGCCGTTATTGGGGCCTTTGATGAACGTTCACTCACTTTTCATAGCTGAGCTCACCAGGAGGTCGATCTGCAGACCGCGTGTGTCTTGGTCAGGAACGGGAGGAGATGCACATTACAGCAGCACCGACGCCCCCAGAGAGGGAGGCGTGTCCTCCACACATCAATTATGCACCGCTACCAAGAGGTCTCCTGTCTACAGTGTCTCAGGGTCTTGTGGAAGCCCAGCTGGATCGAGAGACGATCAGAAGCGATGCCCAGAGAAATCTGTCAGATCTCCAGCTCTACCTAGGTGAGCGGATCCAGGAAACGTTCCTCACCCTTTCATCCGGCAGGTCTTCTCATGCGTCAAGTCAGAGGAGAGTCAGTCCTATGGGTAAAACTCTTGGCCAGTTATGGTTTTGGAGCTGAGTTGGCTTCTGTGAGCCAGGGATCTGGCCCACATCTACACCTCTGAGGGGTGTGATTTTTTTTTCACACCCTTGACAGGTGTAGCTTTTCTGACCCATCCTGTTCTGTAGACAGGGCTGGGTTGATGGAAGGATTTTTCCATTGATACGGCCACTGTCTCTTAGGAAAATGGGCTAACTGCCGTGACAGGGACACCTCTCCTGTTGTAGTGAGCATCTACACTGAGGCGCTGCGGCTGGCACATGTTAAGTGTGGACTTACCCTTAATGGCTGCTACACCAGGTCCTGATCCTAGGACCACAGATTGTCCAATGAGTGTTTGTTCGGATGAGGTCATGCTTCTTCCTTGTGTCCCATTGGCTGAGAGTGTCACCCAGGTGGGCAAGCCCTGGGGAGGAGTAGAATTGGTCTGTCCCAGGAGTAGGCAGGTGTCTGGGGCCCCATAAATGCAGCTACTGCTGGGGGGAGTGGGAGCTGAGTCTGGTTTCACCCAGTACACACCCTAGCCGTGCCAAGTAAAGGATCTGGGCAGGGGGAGGCCCCATTCTGCCCGGAGAAGTGTGGTGCCCAGCCACCCAGCAAATGGCCCTGCCAAAACTCCGAAGGTTGGGACCATTGCAGAGGGGCGGGGCAAAAAGAAGCCCCCATACTAGGGGTGTCGGATGCCCCTGGATTGCATCAAGGCAGTCCTGGGTGTGACCCGTTCTTTCCAGCACACTCGTCCTGCGTGGGTCCCTGCCTGGATCTTTCTGAATAAACACAGCTGTTCACTTGCTGATTGGCCCCCGGGTCTCTGAATACAGCAACGAGCCTGTGCCCAGGTGGACCGCCTGGGCGCCCCTGGTTATGGGCACTGGGCATGTCCCGGTACCAGTGGGATCGTGGGCAGCCCCTTCTGCTCCAAAGAGCGTTTGCATTGAAGGTGAATCGAGGTGGCTGGTGTTGTGGCTGGACCTCAGGAGCTTGGACTTCAGTCTCCAGTTTGGCTGCTGACTCCCCATGTGACCTGGAAGGAGTCTTGCCGTCTCTATGGCCTCAGTTTTCTTATCTGTGAAATGGGGCACATTTCTGGGCTGTTTGCTTGTATCTGTCTCTCTCACTCTGGGCTTGGGCAAGTCTGACCTCAGCACAAAGGATCCCTGATCTCAGGTAGGGCCTTGAGGCAGCACAGGGATATAACTCACTAACATCTATAAGTGAAACCCATTTCCAGCCTCACCCACGACTGCCCATAATTTTCACACACACCTGGATGAACAGTTGTGCTCCCCAGGGGTGGAGGGTGGGGCTGGGGCAGCACGAGGGCCTGTGTTGTTAGTTCAAAGGGGAACTCCCCATTCTCTCCTCTTTCTTTAGAGTCGAAGATGTCCAATGAACTCGGTGGGCTTAGCAGTCAACTTCTCAACGGTAGGTTCTGCTGAGGTTTCGCGCCATGTTGGGCATGAGGAGTTCCATGGGGCTGCCAACCCAGCATTCCAAGTCTCAAGAGAAGCCCACGAGACTCGCTTAAAATGCACGAGATTTTCAAAAATACAGTAAACCTGGGGCTTGATTGACGAGCGTTCTGGTTCTGAGCCATTCCGGCCACACGCGGGTCACTTTAAAGTCGGTCTCTGCTCCCGCGATTGGTACAGCCTGATTGCAGAGCGAATGAGTCTCATTGGTGGCAGGTGAAGCCCCGCCCCTTCTTCTCAAAGCCACACCCCTTCCCCCAGACCATGCCCTCTTAACAACAGCCAAGCCCCGTCCAGTGCCAAGTGAGGGCAGGCCCACTGCAGCCACCAGAGAACCTCCCCAGCCTCTCCCCAGTTGCCATGGCTCAGCCCCAGTCCCTGCTGGGCAGTGTGGGCAGTTTTGGGAAGGCAATGCCTTCCCTTGCCTGCATTCTCCACTGCCCACCATGAGTCTCCTCTCCTTCTGGATCGGGGGAGGGGGGGTAAGAGCCTGGACCCCTGGATTGGTGCTATTAAGAGTAAGGCTGTGTCTATATTGGCACAATCTTGCGCAAAAGCAGCCACTTTTGCGCCAAAACTTGCTGCCTGTCTACACTGGCCGCGAGTTCTTGCACAGGAACACTGACATTCTAATGTATGAAATCAGGGCTTCTTGCGCAAGAACTACGATGTTCCCACTCAGGAATAAGCCCTTTTGCACAACTGTTCTTGCGTAAGAGGCCAATGTAGACAGGCAACATGAATTTATTGCGCAAGAAAGCCCAATGGTTAAAATGGCCATCAGAGCTTTCTTGCGCAAGAGAGCGTCTACACTGGCAAGAATGCTCTTGCGCAAGTGCAAAATCATGCCAGTGTAGACGTAGCCTAATAGGATAACGTTACGTAGTGTTTCCAGCTAAACAAAGCAGACATCAGCCTCAAGAAGCTATCTCTGCAGGATGTGGTCCATCTGGGGACTAAAGCAGAGACATTAGGAGAACTTAACAGTTTTCTAGCACCATTGAATGTGTCATGTCCTGTCTCCCACCCTGGGCTAGGTGTGGGGGGTAGACATTATGTACTGTACTGTGTTTGTGTGCCAGTCCCAGACTCCAAATTTAGAAAAGATGTCCTTAACAGAATATCATAGCCTGCCTCAGAAATGTTCATCCTACACTCACCAAACTTCTTCCGAAACCCCGTACCTCCTCCATAGAATTGTGGTGCTTGACCACTTTCCAAAATCTTGGCATGGTCTCCCCCCCCTCAGAAATTATTGCCACCTCTCCCCACTTCAGGGGGTAAATGGCAAAGTATGAATATTTGCAACAAACTATTTGGCAAGTTTTTCAGAAGGGAGAAGGGAAAATTCTTGGTCATGGGCTGTCAGCACAGACATACCAAACTGCCAACCTGTCCCTCTCCATCCTCCACCCCCAGAATGCCAGCTGTAAGAAGGTGGGCGGGGCACGCACATGGGGCGCTGCCCCGCCTCTCTTTGTGGGAGGAGGGGGAAGGAAGTGGAGAGGCAGCTTGGCTCCCATGTGGGGCGGAGCCCCAGGAGAAGGGGTGGGGATGGGGGCTGTCTTGGTGAACGTCTCAAAGAAGTCCAAGTGCTGAATCATGCTCCAGTTTCTTTCACTGCTTGTGAACAGCGGGTGGAAGGGAAACGAATCTAATTTCAGTGACTGTGCAAATTCCGTGCAGCCAATTCTGTGCTTGACCCCGGTGAGAGCGTCAGAGGGAAGCCTTTTGGTTGGGCTGCTCGTTGAATCTAAGTAATCGGGGGATGGTCCCGCTGGGGTAGGGGGCGTGTCTGGCTCCCACACGACCCCGGTGAACAGATCTCAGTCCCCGCTGCCACGTCCTTTACCCAGAGGCCTCCCTGAGCCTGGAGGGCTCCCCTCATACTCCTTCGTGGGACAGAGCCCTCCTCACCCCCACAAGGCTGGGCCCAGGGTTCCTAGGGGGGCTCCTTCACCCCATCCTTGAGGTCATTAGGGCAGGAGCTGGGGGTCCCCACCCCGGGGTGCTCTCCCTGCACTGGACACTTCTCTAACCCCTGCTGATTGCAGACAGCTCACGGCAAACACAACGTATTACACAGCCACCAGTGTAACAAAGAATAAGGATAAAATGGGGGAGATGAAACAAAAATGCACCCCCACCCCCGCTCTGTACTTATGACTCTTGCATTAGCCTGCTTGGCCTGTCAATCAGGATGACCTAGAACAGAGTTTCTCACCCGTTTTTAAATAAAGTATCTCTATTTGAAAAAAAAAAAGTACCCCCAGGACCTACAGTTTTCAGACACACGATTTTTTTTTCTACTATTGCAGCACATTTGTTTAAAGACTTTACTCGTAGCCAGGCAGGCGCTGAAATTTTTGGGTGTAAAATGTAGAAAAATAATAAAGCGCTGCGAAAACTTAAAACAAAAATTCCGTTTTCTCCAAATGTTAGTTGTGTGGAGGTACCCCCCAGATTTCCTTCACGTGCCCCTAAGGCTACTCGTACCACTGGCCGAGAAACACGGCCCTAGAACATCGCCCTCTCCCCATTGCTCCTGGGGACTGTCAGTCTCAGAGCTCTGATTTCTCATGGACCCTTTGTGATGTAGTGTGGGTACCTTGCTGGTTGCTAGGCTTGGGTTGTGAGTGACCTCCACTGGCTGCTGTTTGTACCACGGCCCAGCCGAGTAGCTGATGGGACAGGAAGGTAACCTTTTCTGCCAGTTACCCCCCAGGGAGAGGAAGGTGCAATGCCGCCTCTGGCTGGGGGCCAGGGCTGGAAGGGACGGTCTTTAGTTTCTGTCTGGGAAGCAGGGGAGAAGGAGCTAGGGAGGGGGCTGGGATTGTAGGCCCCAGCCACCCCCCATCTCAAGGGGGGACACTGAGGCCTCTTAGCCCCAGTTCCTGTAACCAGATGACCTCTGTACTGTGCTGTATCCTGGAGAAGCAATAAACTCCCTCTGTTCTACTGGCTGGTGGAGTCTGTCCATGCCATTACGGGGGTGCAGGAGACGGGAAAACCCCAACGTGCCGCCACACCCTTCCTCCTCCTCTTGATTCGGGGGCCAGCCCACCTGAACCTCCCTCTGAGTTTTTTAGGAAGGGGCCAACACGCTGCAGACTCATCGCCTACTTTGACTTCTCACAGGCTCGACCTGCACAAAACGTCCGTCTGGCTGGGAGCTTTTTGAGAAAAATTGTTACTTCTTCTCCATGGTGACTAAAAGCTGGGGGCAGGTGAAGCAGGCCTTCATCAACCAAGGGTCTCGCCTGGTGATCGTCAACACCAATCTGGAACAGGTGAGCCTCCATTCCTCCTGTGGGGCATGTGGGAGAAAAATCAAATAACTCCAATGTTGTCTAAATTGGACAAAATTAGACTGTGCAGGAAATCAAAACTCTCTAAAAGAAAACTGCTATAAGGGTTAAACGTTTTCCAGGCCCCTCTCTCTCTGTAACAGAGAAATTATCTTAATTCTAATCAAGACCCTTCCAATGCCTCCTATCTCAAGTTCATGGAGACTCCTAGTCTGTCACAAATTGTCATGTAAACTCTTATCTTTGTCACAGTTTGCCTTGTAGACTCCTCACTCAGGTTCTCATGTGCCTTTGTACTGTAAAACTGACTTCTGGCACTTCTGGTATGAACAGAAATGTCTCAGAGTACTTCTGTCTGCTGAGACTTTGTTATGTTAAAGAAAACAATCAACAACTAAACTGTCTGAACATACTGTATAAAGGATCCCTGAAACTGTCTCTCAGGACTGCTGCTGCTCTTACTCTGGTAGCTGTCAGCCTGCATGCATGCATAATAAAGTTTTCCTTCTAGATTTCTCTCCTGTCTCACTGCTTTGACCTCCAGCCTAGGCCCCTTCTGGGGACTCTTTACGCCAGTGGAGCAAGATTTCCCCAACAATTTGGTGTCAGAAGTGGGATAGCTTGGAACTCCAGTTGGAAAGTCTGACGATGGGGAACAGGAACGGACTACAGCGCGCATCTGGAGGGTAAGGGATCCATTTAAAATCCCCCAGTCCGCCTCCCTGTTTTCGTCACCAGTGGGACTGGCTGGCGGTAAGAGTCATCTTTTGCTCCTACATTTGCTTTAAGAGGCTTGAGTTAGATTTAAAATGAAAACACTGAGTATAGCCAAATAGGGGTTGGATTTTGTTGCTGACTGATTGTTGGCGAGTCCAAGCGCATGGTTTTGAGTGAGTGTAGTCTGGAACGGGACCACAGCCTCACCAGTGCTGTCTGTGTCACTGAACAGCTACCGAAAGCAAGGGCGGTTTCCCCTGGCACATAAGAAGTGTGAGTGAAGTTTGTGTGGACTCCCACACTATCCTTGGAGAGGGTAGTACTGCTGGGCTCCTGTACTGTCCTTGGACAGGACAGTGCTAACATGGGTGGGATTGTTCCCTCGAGTATGTCTCCGACTGAGGGGAAAGGTTTCTCACAGCCTGGGACTCCCTTATCTCAAATGATAAGAATTTACAGTCAGCTAGGTAATTGCTGGCAGGTTTGAAACTAAAGAGACTTAAGAAATTAATGAGCATTTGGAATGGCTATACTCAGGGGAATTCCCAGAAAAAATGGCCACTAGAGGGTAGCTTTGACTTAGAAAAGCTTGCTTATCTATCGAGGAAACACATCCCAACCAGATGGAATATTGGTGCCTCTGGGAGGATGTGGCAGTTAAAAAAAAAGAAAAAAAAAAAAAAAGAATCAGAGCATAATGGCTAGCCAAAAAGATTCTATTAAAAAGCTGCAGCAACAATTGGCTACTCTAAAGAAACAGCTTGATTCCCCAGATGTGCCATCTGTACCCCCACTCCTCTTTGGACCCTTGTCAGCTGAACATTCTTTCCTGTTATCTGCCTGTTCTCCTGTAAATCTTATGGGACGTGACTTATTGTGTAAATTGGGTGCAAACCTTCTCTGTAGAGAGGAAGGGATATTTGTTGACCTTCCCCCCCATCAGGCTCCAAATTTGATGACATTACTACTCTCAGAGGGTATGTCTACACTACCCCGCTAGTTCGAACTAGCGGGGATAATGTAGTCATCCGCAGTTGCAAATGAAGCCCGGGATTTGAATTTTCCGGGCTTCATTAAATGCCGGCTAGTTCGGACCCCGTGCCGCACGGCTACACGCAGCACAGACTAGCTAGTTCGGATTAGGCTTCTAATCAGAACTATCTGTACGCCTCGCTAGTTCGGATTAGAAGTCTAATCCGAACTAGCTAGTCTGTGCCGCGTGTAGCCGCGCGGCACGGGGTCTGAACTAGCCGGCATTTAAAAATGGCGCCGGCCGGCTTCATGCAAATGAAGCCCGGGAAATTCAAATCCCGGGCTTCATTTGCAACTGCGGATGACTACATTACCCCCACTAGTTCGAACTAGTGGGGTAGTGTAGACATACCCAGAGGAATCTGATGAAGCCTCTGGACATACTCCCCTCCTGGAACTCTCAGATGTCCCAGAGACATTGTGGGCAGCCCACGCGAATGAAGTGGGGTTGCTAGCCTCTGCAACACCAGTGCAAATAACATATAAACACAACAAGTTTTTCCCAAGGGTACCCCAGTATCCATTGTCTAGGGAGGCACAAGAGGGCATTAAGCCTAGAATCTCTTCCCTCCTCGTACAAGGGATATTTGTTTATACAACTTCACCATGTAATACACCTATACTACCTGTGAAAAAGGAGGAAAAATTTGACAGCCAGGGTAAGCAAATCTATAGATTTGTACAAGACCTAAAAGCCATCAACAAGTTTGTAATCCCTAGATTTCCAGTAGTACCTAACCCTGCTACTATTCTTTCCTCTATTCCACCCACTTCTAAATGGTTCTCTGTAATAGATTTATGTTCTGCCTTCTTTTCTATTCCAGCGCAATTCTATTCCAGAATTCCCAATTTCTCTTTGCCTTTTCATTTCTGGGTCATCAATTAACCTGGACACGTTTTCCCCAAGGTTATTGTGAAAGCCCTTCTCTGTTTTCTCAGTTTTTAAAAGCTGACCTTAATTCTATCCCTCTTCCCTGCAGCTCTGTGTTGGTTCAGTATGTTGATAATGTGTTAATTGCTAACAAAACTGAGAAAGGGTGTAAAACTGATACCTTGCAAGTGTTAAAATGTCTTGCTGGAAGGGGTCACAAGCTTATCCCTTTAACTCGAGCTTGCCTTTTAGCTTCCGGACAGTCTGCTGCCATTTATACTGACTCAAAGTATGCTTTCTCTGTCTGTCACGCCACAGGACAAATTTGGAAATAACGAGGTTTCCTTACCTCTTCTGGCTCCGCTATCTCTTGGTCCCCTTATCTCTCAACTTCTTGATGCTATTCAGCTACCCACATCCCTCTCTATTACCCATTGCCCGGCCCACACAGGTGCAACCGATCCTGTCTCTCTGGGTAATGGGAGTGCAGATGCAGCGGCCAGACATGCAGCAGCACATGGACCTCCGGCTCCCTTTCAGATTCTGGTCTCTCTTTCTCTCCTTGTTTCTTTGCAGGACCTGATAGAACTACAGCAGGCTGCTCAACGTGCAGAGAGAAACCTTTGGGAGAAAGCAGGCTGCTTCTTATCCCCAGCTGGGATAATGGTTGCTCCTGATGGCCACCCAGTCACCCCAAGATCTCTCACACGGCAGCTTGCTCAGGTGTCTCATCAGATGACACACATGAGCAAAAGGGGGGTGGCCCCACAGATCCCAAAACAATGGTACACCCCAGGCGTGCACCTAGAAGCTACAAGGGTATCTAATTCATGTGTGATTTGTAAGCAGTTTAATGTTGCAGGAGGAGACTCACAGGCTAATGGCCACACGGAAAGAAGAAACCTAGACATAAAACGGCGGTTAGGAAAGCTTGCACCTGCAGATGAAGGAAGCCCTCCCAGTACCTACTGATGTACCGTGCCACAACAACCCACCAGGCGACTACGTGTTTGTGAAGGAACCTCGCAGAAAGAACTGCCTGGCAGCCCGGTGGGAAGGACCGTTCCAAGTGCTGCTCGTCACCCACACAGCAGTAAAGGTGAAGGAGCCTTTCTGAGATTTAAAAAGTGATCTTGGGTGTAAAAAGGTTGGAGGCCACTGGTATAAAGGATCCCTGAAACTGTCTCTCAGGGCTGCTGCTGCTCTCACTCTGGTAGCTGTCAGCCTGCCTGCATGCATAATAAAGTTGTCCTTCTAGATTTCTCTCCTGCCTCACTGCTTTGACCTCCAGCCTCGGCCCCTTCTGGGGACTCTGTACCCCAGGGGAGCGAGATTTCCCCAACAGGCATTAAGCACAAGGGGCCAGTCTGCAATGCTACACTAGGGCGAATTCGCATCACCCTTACCCGGAGCAGCCCCTACCCATGGCCCAAAGAGGGCGGCTGCAGTCCCAGAAGGATTGCAGCCCCCACCATGGACGGAGAGCAGGGAACAGGAGCCGCTGCCTCATGCACTGGGCTGCCAGCTCCTGCTGCTGGCCTCTCTGTGTGTGGCGGAAGAGCAGCAGCAGCAGCCCCGCACGTGATGGGAGGCGGGAGTGGGACCCTGCACAATAGATTAACCGGTTCTTGGTAATCCGTGTGTGTGCTGGGGGGAGCTTAATGGGACCTGGATACTGAGAGTCATTTGAAAAATGCTGAGTGAGCTTTGTGACCAGAAAGCTCAGGGTCAGGGTGGATCCTGCCAAATTCACAGCCATGCAAAATGTGTCCCACACTGAAATCTGGCCTTTGTGTGCTTTCACCCCATGCTATATGGACTTCACGGGGGAGACCAGCATCCCCGACACCCTCTGCCCTTGTCTGATAGTTATGCCCCTCATTCCAAGTCCTGGCCTTATCTCCGCCCCCCACTCCCCACCCTGTGCAGTCATCTGCAACCCCCACCCCACCCACATCCTCAGATCTATCTGCCCCCCTGCAAAATTGCCCTGGGGCTCCTGCCCGGCCGGTGTCCCAGCTTGGCAGATGGTACAGCCCCCTCTGTGCCCCCTCTGGGCAGGTGCCTATGCATGGTACGACCTCCCGCAACCTATCCTGTAGGCTTTAACCCCGCCCACACTTCAGTCCCTCTCCACTGTGATGTCTCTAATTTGCTGACTGGCATGGAATTACCCCGTTTTGGCTGTTCCCCTTTCCTGGCCCCTGCCTGTTTGTCTGTCCATCCTTAGCCTGTGAGTGCCTCAGGGCAAGGAAAGTCCTTTCTTATGTCTCTGGAAATCAGCCGACACATTGCAGGCACTACCTCAGACAAGTCCCCAAACTTTACACAGCACAGAATTAACCAGGGGAACTCACTGCCACTGGATGTCAGTGGGGAAGGGCCGGATTCTGTTTTCCAAACAGGGCCCTTTATACTGATATAAAGAGGCCTTGTTATGCCCTCTGTATTTTTGTGCACAAAACGCACTATTTACAAAAAAATAAACATGAAAACTCTCCCTGCTGCTGCTTCAGGTCACAAGCCAATTTCTATTGGCCTGCGGTCAGACATGCCCCCATATTCCAGAATCAGTCGATCTGGTTTCAGTGCATGGGAAATCCTACAGGGATGTGGCACCTTGCAAAGACTGCTTCCACTCTGCCAGATGTTTTGGTAACAGGCCTTTTTCACGTCCTTTACCTCCCAAGAGCGGGTCTGGAGCCAGGGGGGGCAGGGCTGGCGGCACCCAGAGGAGGGCTCCTTCCATGTGCTGGCTCCCCATTCCAGGCACCCCCACTGGCTGAAGGAGGCTGCTGCTGGCGAGGGTGGTGCAGAAGTAAGGGTGTGGCCCGTGATGTGTGTTTCCTGGCTGTGAATTGGATCGTGCCAGCTCATGGCTGCCCTTGGAATTGTGCAATCGCTGAGCGTGCAGATTTTGTGCTGATGTGAGCGAGGGCAAGTGACATTATCAGTCACGTGCTGCGCTGCTGTCTCCATGGAGTCACCCCGAGGCAACAGCTGCTTGTGGACTCTGCTGTTCTTGCACATCCTTCCTCCCAAAGACTTCTCCTCACAGAATTACAAGTGGCAGCGGGGGGAGGGGGAGAGGAAGAGATCTGGCTACTTGTCCCCGCACAGCTATCCTGCCCACTCCACATGCCCCTCACCAGAGTGCCTTGGCATTGGTTCCAGCAGGGGGCAGGCTCTGGCTCTGCTGAGGGAGTAGACTCAGACCCTAAACTCCTGCCCAGCTGGTGTGGACAAGCCCTTGGCCAGGTTAGTGCCGGGGTAGCCAAATCCGAAGCCCTGTAGTTCTTGGCATATGTCCCCACGAACCCTGAGAAGTCCACAGGAGATTATCCCAGAAGGGCTGAGGACTGTGTCAGACGAGGCAGAACCAGGCAGAGAGTTGGAACAGTGTTGTGATAACCACGCGACTGTGTGTGACCAGCTTGCTGGGAAGTCAGTGTGGTTAGGACAAGAAGGCTGTGTCTAGACTACATGGCTCCATCGACGGAGCCATGTAGATTAGGGTTGTAGGCAAAGGGAAATGAAGCAGCGATTTAAATAATCGCCGCTTCATTTAAATTTACATGGCTGCTGCGCTGAGCCAACACGCTGATCAGCTGTTTGTCGGCTCAGCACGCTAGTCTGGACGCTCCCCTGCCGACATCAAAGCCCTTTGTCGGCAGCCCCGTTATTCCTCGTGGGATGAGGTTTACCGGGGCTGCCGACAAAGGGCTTTGATGTCGGCAGGGGAGCGTCCAGACTAGTGCTGAGCCGACAAACAGCTGATCAGCGTGTTGGCTCAGCGCGGCAGCCATGTAAATTTAAATGAAGCGGCGATTATTTAAATTGCAGCTTCATTTCCCTTTGCCCAATAAACAAATCTACATGGCTCCGTCGACGGAGCCATGTAGTGTAGATGGACCCGAAATGTATAAGCTTATCATGCCGGTGAGAATGGATCCTGTCTCTGGGAGACACAGACCATCTTGGGGAATGTCTGGTCTGCTTATTGTTGTTATCCTACTGACTGGGGGGAGAGAAAGGATTCCATGGCCTTTGTGAATGGGGAAGTTGCACCCAACCAGCCCTTTGTCTTTGTTAAGCCAGAAACTTCAGGTTTTGAATCCACAGGACAAGGGGGAAGTGCAGAACCTGCTTTGGCAAAGGAAACTTGCAGTTTAAACCTAAAGGGCCAGAACTACAAGGGTATGGAGCCAAAGATATGGTGTGATGACAGAAAGTGTTGTCAATATACACTTGCTATGGAGGTGTTCTTGTTCCTGATGTTAACTTTTGTAACCAATGTGCTATTGTTACCAAGAACTGTAAAAATGTACAGTATGTGTGCTGTTTTGGAAAAACCATTGAACCTGTCAAGAAATGTACCAAAATGACAGATTGTATGTTAAAGGACCCTGTGATGTTGATATTTCACAGTTAATGCCTGTAACTGATCTTGGAACTTCTTACAGGACAAAGAAGATTCCAGCCATAATGTACTGTATGGAAAGGGAAACTGAGGCACACTACCATTATGGTTTCATGGCTAAGTTCCACGATACCTACACTATGGGGAGTGAGAATACCTACATTAACTCAGGGTGGCTACGTCTACACTGGCATGATTTTCCGGAAATGCTTTTAACAGAAAAAGTTTTCCGTTAAAAGTATTTCCGGAAAAGCGCGTCCGATTGGCAGGACGATTTTCCGGAAAAGCACTTTTTCCGGAAAAGTGTCCGTGGCCAATCTAGATGCACTTTTCCGCAAAAAAGCCCCGATAGTCATTTTCGCGATCGGGGCTTTTTTGCGGAAAACACTACTGTGCTGTCTACACTGGCTCTTTTCCGGAACAGTTTTCCGGAAAAAGACTTTTGCCTGAACGGGAGCAGCATAGTTTTTCCAGAAAATCACTGATGATTTTACATGAGATCGTCAGTGCTTTTCCGGAAATTCAAGCGGCCAGTGTAGACAGCTGGCAAGTTTTTCCGGAAAAGCGGCTGATTTTCCGGAATAACTTGCCAGTGTAGACACAGCCGGTATGTCTACACTGCCACCCTAGTTCGAACTAGGATGGCTAATGTAGGCAATCGAAGTTGCAAATGAAGCCTGGGATTTAAATATCCCAAGCTTCATTTGCATCTTGCTGGGCGCCGCCATTTTTAAATCCCCGTTAGTGCGAACTCCGTGCCCACTGCTACACGTGGCACGGAGTACGTAGTTCGAATTAGGCTCTCTAATTTGAACTACCGTTACTCCTCGAGGTGGAACGAGGTGTAACGGTAGTTCGAATTAGAGAGCCTAATTCGAACTACCTGCTCCGTGCTGCGTGTAGCCGTGGGCATGGAGTTCGCACTAATGGGGATTTAAAAATGGCAGTGCCCGGCAAGATGCAAATGAAGCTTGGGATATTTAAATCCCGGGCTTCATTTGCAACTTCGATTGCCTACATAAGCCATCCTAGTTCGAACTAGGGTGGCAGTGTAGACATACCCTCAGTTGTAATTGGATTTCAGACAGTTGCCAGAGCTGGCATGGGTGAATTTATTATTTTTCCTTAGCTCTGGGCAAGATCACCAGACACACATGGGGATCATGTTGCAAAAGCGATGATTCTATGGCTATGGGTCTTACCAAGATTTACCTTGGGTTTATAAAACAGTGCAAGGGCATGGCTGTCACTATGATAGACCTTGCAGTGAGGAAGCCTATTGTAGGTGAGCCTGGTTTTCATACACTTGTCCAGTTATGTACTCTTGTTTCTAATATTGGATTAGAATCTGTAATACAACAGAGCCAAAACATGGGGAGGCCTGAGATGCCCTCGGTGATGTTACTGCAATCACTTCCTGCATCAATTTTGCATTGGTGGTGTCACAATTCTGGATTTTAAGGGGAGCAGTCAGATTTTAAGGGGGGACATGATAGCGGTTTTCAAATATCTAAAAGGGTGTCACAAGGAGGAAGGAGAAAATTTGTTCCTCTTGGTTTCTGAGGACAGGACAAGGAGTAATGGGCTTAAAGTGCAGCAGGGGAGGTTTAGATTGGACATTAGGAAAAAATTCCTAACTGTCAGGGTGGTCAAATATTGGAATAAATTGCCAAGGGAGGTGGTGGAATCTCCCTCTCTGGAGATATTTAAGAACAGGTTAGATAGACATCTGTCAGGGATGGTGTAGACGGAGCTTGGTCCTGCCTTGAGGGCGGGGGGCTGGACTCGATGACTTCTCGAGGTCCCTTCCAGTCCTATTATTCTATGATTCTATGATTCTATGATCACTGCTGTGCCCACGGGGGTGGAGGGGGGCGTTGCCGCAAAGTCTATACAAAGGGGGCCATGTGAGGTGTCAAATGAAAGCTTATGTTCTACTGATTCTATATATTCTACTCATGTACTTGTGTGATGTCTGTATGTGGCGTTCTGTGCTGATACTGGCTTGGACTGCCTGTTGTAAAGGAGGATTGTCCAAGGAATGACTATGCTAATTAGCACAGCTCTAGGAACAACGGCTCTCAAGGTGCACAATACACACCTGAGGAATGTGTCTGGAGACCTGCAAACCAGCCAGGGCAGAATGGCTGCTGACATATGAAACAGAGATAGGTCACTCGGCCATGTGACCTGCTCCTCTTGGAAGGGACCAGGGAGATATATAAGTGCCACGAGGTGGTCTCCATCTTGTCTTCAATTCTGCGACTGATCCCAGATGCAGTCTTGCGAGGCACAGCGAGCTGGGAAGGACTGTCAACCCATCCTGACGTCGGATGTACACCAGAGACTTTTAGGATAGCACTTTGTAACATCTCTGCTGAGAGCCTGCATCAAGAACTGGGCGATTCGATGCATGTAATGTATTTTCTTTAACAACCTTACTCTCCACTTTCTCTTTCTTTTCTTAATAAACCTTTCGATTTTAGATTTGAAAGGATTGGCCCAGCGCGATCTTGTGGGTAAAATCCAAAGTGTAAATTGACTGGGAACTGTGGCTGGTCTTTTGGGACTGGAAGAACCCGTTCGGGGTAGGTGAGATTGGGTTCTATAACCCCTCACCTGTGTGTTAGGCTCGGGGCTGATTTTGGCACAGGGAGAGCTGGAGTGTCTGAGGGGTTTTGCTTGTGAAGATTCTTTCTGGCCGGGTTGGCAGCTGAAGCACTTGGTATGACTGGTTTGTGGCCTGTTTGGGAAAGGTCTCCAGACAGGGGCTGTGAGGAGCCCTGAGTTTGAGCAATTTGCCCTGAGCAGACGCCCTCTGTGATGCCCAGACCCGGCCCAGTCCATCACAAGCTGGTACCAACTTTGTCTGATGTTCTGAAAGACAAAAGAAAACATCTTTCTACCTCAGTAGGGCTAAGTCTAGACTGCAAGCATCTTTCGAAAAAGCAGTACTAGACTGCAAGCAGTACTTTTGAAAAAGCAAGCCGCTTTTTCGAAAGAAAGCAGCGAGTGAGTCTGGATGCTCTCTTTCTAAAAAGCCCTGTTGGCATTCAAGAACGCCTTTTTTCGAAAGAGCACTTTCGAAAAAAGGCGTTCTTCCTCGTGAAATGAGGTTTACCGCCGTCGAAAGAAAAGCCGTGTTCTTTCGATTTACTTTTGAAAGAACGTGGCTGCAGTCTAGACGCAGGTGAAGTTTTTTCGAAAAAAACCCTGAGTCTGGACACAGCCCAAGTTGGGGTGGCACATTATATCTTAAAATGTTTCTTTCTTTTACAAGTATTCTTGCTGACTTTTTTATCAGCCAGCTGTTACCCAATAATTACCTATGCTTGTTCTGTAAACTAGCCAAGCCTCAGAAACATCCACCCTCTGTGAGTTCTGGGTACATTATTCCACTGCTCAATTATTAAGTTAATGAAGTGGCATGCCTCAGTTTCCCTCTTCTTCAGCAGAGCAGGTTTTTAATAGTCTGTTGTGAAACTTCAAATTTATTCACAGGTAGTAACTGAGAAGCTTTATTGCTACAGTGATTTTTCTTTACTTAGCAGTAGGTGTTTGCCAGTTACCATTTCAGCAAGCCCAAAAGTTTTTTTTCCTGAAAGAGAATCATATACAATGTTGCAGGGTTACTTATTAACACTAAATTTATTTTCATGTATACATCTTGTTATATACCATGTCTTTTATTTGGACAATTTCCTTCTGAGGACAGTGTGTTACCCCCTCTTGAAGTCTTTGACTAGTAGACACCTTCTATCCCTGCACTGTCACTTATGGAGGGTTAGAACTGCCTATAACAGACAGGCAGCCTGCATCCACATACACTTTTAAGTTATCACCAACCGAGAGACTCAGCCTTGAAAAGGGACACAGTGAAATTCCAGAGTTTTGATTATTTATCACTTTTATGTTCTGCTTTCAAAGCACACAGCAAAACCACAACCCTACGGTGGCTTCTCTCTGGAGTACATGAAGTATCTTACAGATTTTATGTACCCACATCAAAGCAACAGTCTGATTAGTTAGAACCATTTTAAGGCTCACGATTAGGGTTGCCAGGTGTCTGGTATTCTACTGGACAGTCCTTTTTTTGCGCCCTCTGTCCAGTAAAAAAATTCAGAAAATACCGGACATGTGCAATGTCTGGTATTTTCTGTTTTCCGGATGGGTGCTGGATGGAAGCCTGGTGGGGGTGGGAGGAGTGGCTGTGAGGTGGGGCGTGATCGGTGCTGGGAGCCTGTGGTTGCATGAGGAAACCAGGTGGGGGGAGTGGCTGGGAGTTCCAGCCGACCCTCCCTACCCCTGCCAGGCTTCTGCACGCAACCAGAGGGAGTCCCAGGCTGGGAGGTGGGGCCGCGATTGGTGCTGGGATCCTCTGGTTGTGTGCAGAAGCTGGACAGGGTCGGGGGGAGCGGCTGGGGGGGGGGGCACAATCGGTGCTGGGAGCCCTCAGCTGATTGTGTCTGAGGAGGAGTGACTGATGAAGGGAATAGATTGAGTGCTGATTCAGTAAGAAGTGAAGTTTGTCGTTTTTTAAATATACCTTTTACTAGCGTGGAAGTCAAAGAAGAGGTTTTGAAAAATAAGAAATAGATAAAAGCTGCACAGTCTAATGCAAAATATATGATGTAGGATGTAGACTGTTGATTGTTTATGTCATGATTATGAGGGTTAGCCAGCAGCCTGGGGATTAAGGGGTTAACTACACCTAGCCAGGTGGAGTGACCAATAGGAATGTAGGTGGGACTTTTAAACTGGGACAAAGGAATTTGGTTTTTTTTCCTTTCTCCCTTTTGTCTCTGAGAGAGTTCTCTGCAGCTACAGAGAGGGACAAGCATGTCTCTCTCTCTCTCCAAGACACCATTCTTCATTTTCTGTAAGTAGGGTAAAGTTTAGGTAGTTTCGTTAGGTTTTATTGTTTTAAGGATTGGGTATGGGATCTGAGATCTGGCACTGCTTAAAAGATGTTTTGGCTTTTCTTTGTAACTAAGTTCTAGGCCCATGGAGTTTCTCCATGAGTATATTTTGTTACCCTGCTATCTAGTCATTATGTTTGCAACAGGAATATTGTTGTAATAATAAAAGTTCTTTCTTTTCTTTTTATTAACCTGGCAGTGGTTAATGGTGTGCCCTGATTTTTATTTTAGGGGGAAGATTTCCCAAATGATCTTTCCCCTGGTTTCGTTAGCAACATTTGGATGGTGGCAGCGGAAGTTTTATTCCCAAGATCTAGGGTTTTAAGATCTTGGGGGGAAATTTTATACCAAAGCCTGGTAGATAAGGCTTTGGGGTACCCTTGCTGGCCCCCACTTCTGCATTTATCATGCCAGAGTGGGGAAGGAGCCATGACAGTTTATAATAAAGTTAAATATTAAACATAGGATGTGTGTTTGGTGTGGGTGTTTTTTTTTTCTCCATAGATTTTTAGCCCATGTGTTCAGTATTTTTGGGAGACCATCTGGCAACCCTACTCATGGTTTTTGATATTGCCTCTCTTATCAAAGTAGCAGTCTGATTTGTTACCCCCCCGCCCCAAAAGGAAAAAATCCAGAACCCATTGGCATTTTGCGGAATTTGGCTGTCCAAAATATCAGCCACAGCTTGGCCTGTAACAAGATTTTGAACCTTATAATGCGTTGAGATACCTTTAGGGTTAAATGCCAGAAGACAAGCAGCACTAGTTATCTGTGTCTGGCAAAAGCTGTTTTGTCAGTTTGCAACTTCAAACGAAAGGGCATTATCCAAACCAAAACCAAACCAATTTATTTAAAACCTACAAAACAGATTTACAAACCTATCATGCCTAGATTGCATTCTCTTTTATGCATTTGACCAGTTAAGTTTGAATAGAACCCCTTACTTCCCTTTGAGCAGACTTAACAAAAGCGTCCACAACCAACTATTTAAATCAGAAGACTTTTTGCCTGGATTATTTACACATTCCTCAGGAAAGAGGTTGCAAAGAAACAAAGGAGATTTTTCCTTTCCTATAACACTTTTCCTACTTGCATTTTTTATAACATTTGCTCGATTACTTCCACACTCCACAGAGTAAATTTTTCACTTTTCTCCTTAATTATTTGCTCATTCTTCAACTGAAAACTTCATTAGTTTAAATATCACCATTCCAAGTAATTTTCCAAGAATTTAAATTTTCAATGCCTGTACTTACTGAACTCTTGTCCTTCTTATTCCTGCCACAATACCCCCTTAGGACTTTAAAGTTTTTTGTTTTCCACTATCACTTATTTGCTTTTTAATTCTTTGTGCCTGATCCCACTTTCTGTGCTGAATGGTCCCTTTCCATGGACACACTTTTTTGTCTCTTACTAATTCAGCAAGACGGGTGGGCTCCTTAATTATCCCCAACACCTTCTGGTTCCTTTCATTGGGCAAATCCAAATGTTTATTTCTGCAGTCAGCCAATAATCATTTGCAAGCTTCTCAGCACAGTTTTTCATAACAGCCAGATTGCAACAGTATCTCTTTTGACTGGGATTAAGGGTTTGTAAATCAGTAAATATTTCACCAATTTGCTTTTAAGGTCTGCACGGTATAAACATACACTAAAACACTGTGAGACCATGTGCTGTGCTTATACTTTTGCTATATTTTATTCCAAAGATACACTTTACCTCTTCTCCTTTTGATGAGTTTTTTTTCTGATTTTTTGCACCAATGTGCCCAGTTTGTATTTACTAGCAAGTTTTAGTCTTATTTGTCATGTACCCTTAAGACGATATACGAGGGAAGAACAGAAACACCAACCTTCGTTCTTTTGGGCTTGCCCCTCATATAATTGTGGTTGCAATGCAGAAAACCCCATTTCATCTTTTAAATTTTCCAGCGCCACCTTTTCTATTCCTGTGCCCACTCTTCCGGCCCTGTGAAAGTGCTGGCAGCCTGGTGTTTAACAACAGGGGACGGCGCTTCGTTCTTTTCCAGGTTTTCAACAGCCTTTTCCAATTTCTTATTTTCCTGCTTTACTTGTTCGAGCAAATCATGTGCCTGGACAGCCTGTTGCTCTGCCAGCAGAGGATCTTTCCAGTGCTTGAGAGCCTGTGTTGCTTTCTCTATTTTTTCCCCCGTTTATTTGGGAAGTGAGTGGAGTAGAATGCTGTGTAAGCCACCTTATATTAATTGCAAAATTCTAGCTTTTTTATTTTTATTCTCCTTCCTTCCCAAATTTCCTCTGGATCTCCTTTTCACTCAGGAATATTGTCCCACTCCCTGGAAGCAACTGCCCCCACTTGCCTAGTGGGGAATTCTAACTTTTGCCGTAGGTTCTCAATAATTAAATCACAACGGATATGATCTAGAGAGGCTGTACCTCGCTTCAGGGTTAATCTTTTTATTATATCCTGTAATACTTGATTCTCTTTTTTTAAGTTTCCCCCTCACTTCCTCCAATTGTCCTACAGCTACACTCAAATGACTCTTTTCTATCTCAAGCTCTTGCTTATATGCTCCCAAATTGACCTTCAGTTGTTTGGCTCACACTTAATTGCGCTGTGAATACTTAAATCCTTCCTTTGCTGCAGCATAGAGAAGTGAAACTGCTGCTGCCAAACCAGCCTTCTGCCCTGGTTTCTACATTTGTTCTTACTAAAGGTATCCTCCAGGTGAAAAGTATCCTCCGGATCTTCAAATTTAAATATGACTTTCATCAATTCAGGACGAGCGGCCCATGGCAATGATCCGGCCTTTAAGAGCTACTTTTCCCAACCCGATGGGGCTGACACTAATTTAACTACTGCCACAAAATCCATCTCTTCCCTCTGCTCCCCTCTTCCTTTTTTACAAAACATTATCACCCTCTATTCTCCCACTCCTCTTGGTTCTTAAGATCTCGTCACCCCTCGGTGGACCCAAGACCTTACCAGTGTGTAGATGAGAGGGGGCAGCTTCCCTCCTACACTTTCCTAGGATAAAAAAGAAGCAGTACAGGCCTCAACACCCTAGTGTCCCAAGACCCCTCCAGTGTATAGCCAAGAAGACTGTCCTTCTCCTATGCTTTCCTGAGGTATATTTTACTTGACTCAGGGTTTCTTCCTCCAGGCAGACAGCCTCCTCCCCACTCTCCCCCCCGGTAGCTAACAAGTATCACTTTAACAACCTATTACTTTAACAGCAAATTCTTTCACACGCCAGTACTTAAACAGTGGATTCATTTATCTGTCGCCCGCATTCTCCACCATCTGTCACAAGAGATCGCTGTTCTACGGTTGATCAGGCCACTCAACAAGGCATGTGATCTACATCACAGAAGAACAAACCCACAGTAGCCCAAATATACGTTTAACAAGTTTTATTGTCAGCAACTCCAGAGCAATTCAGAAGCAATATATATATATATATATTAGTAATAAGTAATTTAAAAGCTTTAAAAGCAATGCTTAAATTGAATGATTAACAGTCTAATTCTTAACTCAATTTTGCAGCCTAATTCTTAACCCAGTTGTGCACACAGTCTCATAAACACATTCACACCTACCACTGACCTTCTGGGGCTGGCCAAGCCAGAGGTAATGTTGATTAATTTGCTTGAGGCAGAAGTCCGACATGCACGTCACCCCAATATACCGAATTGATGGACTCCCCTCCGTGTGTCAGAATGGTGTGGTATATATCCCTTTGGCAAGGGACACTTCGAGTGGGGGTGCTGTCCGATGATCTCACCACCTGCGGGTGTGTAGAATTGGGTGTTGTAAGCAGAATGTTCCAAGATTGGTCGTAAGCACATCCCTTTTGAAAGAGGGATGTAAATTAGGCAGATCGAAAGTGCAAATGAAGCATGGATTTAAATATCCCATGCTTCATTTGCATATTCATGTCTGATTGCTGTTTCAAAAAAGGGCATTTTGAAAGTGAAACTGCAATCTAGACACGGTTCTTTCGAAAAAAAACACAACCCTTTTTCAAAAGATCCCGTACTAATTTTTTCAGGAGTTTGGGATCTTTCGAAAAAGGGTGGGTTTTTTTTGAAAGAACTGTGTCTAGACTGCGGTTTCACTTTTGAAATGCCCTTTTTTGAAACAGCAATCAGATGCAAATATGCAAATGAAGTGCAGGATATTTAAATACATTTGCACTTTTGATAGGCCTAATTTACATCCCTCTTTCGAAAGAGGGATGTAGTTTAGACACAGCCCAGGAAGGCGGTGAAGTACTGGAATTGGTTACCTAAGGAGGTGGTGGAATCTCCATCCCTAGAGGTTTTTAAGTCTCCAATTGACAAAGCCCTGGTTGTGTTGATTTAGTTGGGATTGGTCCTGCCTTGGGCAGGGGGCTGGACTTGATGACCTCCTGAGGTCTCTTCCAGCTCTGGGATTCTACGATTCTATGACTTTTACTCAGTTACATTTTTTTCCAAGTAGCAGTACTTTTACTTATGTAACTTATTTTGGTACTTTTTGCACCACTAGCAACAGCAGAGAGGAAATGATTCTGCCCCGCCTGGAAAGGAAACACCCTCGATCCCTAAGAATGGGAAATGTGGTGTCATGTGACCATTTCCCTGGGAGAGCGTGATGATGGCCCCTATAAACTTCCCCAGTGGCAAGAAGCGGAACAGAGCCCTCTGCAGCCATGGAGTCGGACAGCTCCTACCGCAAATGGGACAGCGCCGAGGAGGTGGAACTGAGCCTGCCGGAAGCGAGTGGTGCCAGGAGAGGACGGAAAGGTGAGTTGGGGTGAGGTGGGGTGGCCTTGCGGGTAGGGTGAGGAGCTGCCCGGGGAGGCAGGAGGCCCGTGTCCGACTCCTGGCTTTGCTAATTAGAGGTTGGCCAGAAGCAGGGGGGTTTCTCTCTCTCTCCTTCCCAGTTAGCTCTTGGTTAAGGCTGGATATTCCCATCATCCTTTACTCTTCCAGGGCATACCCCTTGCTGGGTGATGGCAGTACCTTGGGTGTTGCTATTTGGGGCATGACACTAGCCTTGTGAGCCTGCCCCCATCTTCCTCCTGCACCGTAAGTCAGGGGCATCTCAGTCTGGGGTCACAACAACCCCAGCCAGTGTTTGGGGGTCACGCTCAGCTGCCCCTCCCCAGGGGAGGGGGGTTCCCAGTGTGAAATGGAGCACGGGGCGCTGAGAACCGCCGCCAGGCATTTACCCTACAGTGAATCTCTCCCTCCCTCTGCCCCATCGGTAACCATGTTTCAGGCCTGGTGACCCCCAGACCCTGGGAATGGGGGGAGGGTTTGATCCAGCATGGAGGGGTCTCACCCATGTTGCTCTCCACAGCTCTTTGCCTCCCCGAGTCCACCCAAGGCAAGGCCATTGCGATCCTGTACGTGCTGCTGATGCTCTGCTTTGTGGTGTTCACCGCGCTCGTTGCGGTGCGGCTCGGGAACCGTGAGTCTCCTCTTCCTTTCTGCCCTGGCCTCTGCTCTCCCCGTTACTTCCGGGAAGGTGGCGGCTCTGCCCGGGGCTTGGGGGATTTCAGCCGCGGGGCACAAACCTGGGCTGAGATCAGAGGCTCAGCTGCGACTTGAATTATGGAGCAGGGTCGTGGCTGGGTCACTGCCGCTCAGCTTTGCATTAAGGGACCCAGCTGGATCTAAGGGCGGAGAGTTGCCTGAGCCCCCTTCCACCGCCCGGCTTTCCATTGTGCTTGTGCACGGAAACCTCCGACAAATCCCACCCAAAGACCATGGCTGGGCCATGAAGTTGTGAAATGGAAACAGTGCAACGGGCAGGCTGAAGATGCCTCTCGGGGGGGGGAGGGGTCCTCTGGAAGTCAGAGGGGGGAGCGGGTCCTGCACACGCGCACTGCCACCATTGCACCTTACCACAAGGAGAGCTTTCCCCAGACACACACGTTCCTTTCCTTTGGCATCCTGCAGCCCGCTAACCACGCACAAACGGAGCCCGGCTCCTGGGGCAGCAGGCAGCTGTGTGCTCTGCACAGCACTCGGAGCCAGCGTTCCCTCGAATCTCTTCCATCCATGTGCAGAATAAATGCTTTGTGCACTGAGGCATGTGTGAATGTGCACTACCTGGAGCAACACAAAAACCTAGCAGGGCAGGAGGGATCTGCTAAGCAGCTGGGCATTAGAATCTCTCCTGCCCGGCTGCACAATCACCCAGCTGCCCGAGAACACGGCGCAGAGCCCTGCACGGCTGCGGGAAGGCTGAGCCATCTGATTCTCAGCTTTGCATGCCCCGTGACTGTGTGTGGCAGTAGCAGTGGCACCGCACTTCCTGGGGCTACTGGCAGCCCAGTGTAACATAGAGCAGCCCCAATGCAGCTCCGCTCTGTACCTAGGGCAGAGCTGGTGCCCAGAATCATGAATCCCTGCGCTGACACCAGGACAAATGAAACCGGGGATCACAGCCAGTGTGGGCTAATGTCACCAGGAGCCTGGGGCAGTAACGGGGAGTTCTGTGCACGTCACAGCACACTGACGCCCCTAGAGATATGGGTTTTCCCGGCTCTTTAATTTAACTCTACCAAGAGGTCTCCTGTCTACAGTGTCTCAGGGTCTTGAGGACGCCCAGCTGGATCGAGAAACGATCAGAAGAGATGCCAAGAGAAATCTGTCAGATCTCCAGCACGACCTAGGTGGGCGGATCCAGGAAACATTTCTGTTCCTTGCCTGATATGGCAGACCGTTTTGGGTTCTTACACCTCCAGGGATGGGCGAACTGGGCCCTCGGGCTCAGTTGTGTGGTTGCTGGAAGTCGGTGTTGCTCCAGGGACTTCAGGGGAGCTGAGCAGACACAGCTCTAGGGGTCTGAGCCCACCTGGAACAGGGTCTGTGTCAGGAGGGGGTCAAGGGCAGGAGCTGTTCACTGCTCTTAGAACTTCTTGTCCTGTTCCTAGGATCACTGATTGTCCAATGAGATTTTGCTCTGATGAGGTCACCATTCTGCCAGTGTCTCATTGGCCGAGTGTTACCCCGCTGTGGGAGGCTTGGTGCAGGTGCACTTGGCCTGTCCCAGGAGTAGTCAGGTGTCTGGGTCCCCCATAAGCAGCTACTGCTTGAGAGAGGGGACCAAGACCTGTCTCCCCCAGGACAGACCCAGCCCAAATGAAGCAAGGAAGCAGGAATCTGGAAGAGGGTGAAATGTGGTGGGTTGCCAATCACCCAGCAGTCACCCCTGCTAACCCACTGAGGGGTAAGACCATTGCAGAGGGGCAGGGCAAAGAGGAGCCCCCATGCTGGGGGTGTCGGATGCCCCTGGATTGCCTCAATGCAATCCTGGGTCTGACTCGTTCTTTCCACCCCACACCTCCTGCCTCTCTCAATAAACGCTGCTGTTCACTTGCTGATTTGCCCCCAGGACTCTGAATGCAGCAGTGAGCCTGGGCCCAGCTGGACTGGCTGGGTGCTGCCTGTCACGGGTGCTGAGCAGGTCCCTGTACCAGTGGGCTCATGGGCAGCTCCTGCTGCTCCAAAGGGCATTTGCACTGCAGCTGAGTTGAGGGTGGCTGGTGTTGACGCTACTGCGAGGGCCGGATCTCAGGAGCTCTGGCTGCTGACTCCCAGTGTGTTCTTGAAGGAGTTGGAGCATCTCTCTGGGCCTCAGTTTCTCTATCTGTGAAAAGGGGAACAGTTCTGGTCGTTGTGCAAGCGAGCAATTCAGCTCAGGGAGAGTCTTTTTAAAAGACGACTGGGACTTTTCAGCTTAGAAGAGAGGAGACTATGGGGGGACAGGATAGAGGTTTTTTAAAATCAAGGCTGGTATGGAAAAAGTGAATAAGGAAAAGTCATTTACTTGTTCCGATAACAGAATTGGGGGTCACCAAATGAAATTAATGGGTTGTGTTTTCTTCACACAACACACAGTCAACCAGTGGAACTCCTTGCCAGAGGATGTTGTGCAGACCAGGATGTTAACAGGGTTCAAAAAGAGCTAGATACATTCATGGAGGACAGGTCCATCAATGACTACTCGCCAGGAATGGGGGCCTTAATCTCTGTTTGTTAGAGGCTGGGAATGGGCAACAGGGGATGGATCACTTGGTGATTCTCTGTTCTGTTTATTCCCTCTGGGACACCTGGCATTGGCCACTGTCAGTAGCCAGGACACTGGGCTAGATGGACCTTTGGTCTGACCCAGTCTGGCCGTTCTTATGTTCTCATCTCGTATCTGTGCCGTGCCCAGGACACCAGGGTCCTGATCTCAGTTGGGGTCTGTGAACACCTGGAACACGGGGCCTCAGTCTCAGCGGGGGCTTCTAGGCAATAAGAAGTGAAACCCATTTACAGCCTTACCAAATGCTCCCTGGAAGGAGGATGCTGCTGCTGCATCTGGTACCAAAGGGCTTTCCTTGTGCTCCTGGCGCCCCCTGCAGGCGATGAGGGTAGGTTCACACAGTCACTCACTAGAGACTTCTGCTACATTCCTTGGGCTTCATCCTGCCTGGTCTCTACCTGTGTCTGTCCTTAGGGCTACAGCTCTCTGCTCCTCGGTTGGGCAAATGCAGCCTTTTGATCTCCTTTGGCCAGAGCACAGGTCTGTGCCTCCCTATTCGGGCCCCAGCCAGGCACTGACTCCCTCCATCCCTGCCAGCTCTGCTGGGCACCGATTGGCTGCTTCTGTGTATCCTTTCTAGGCAGGCCTCCAGGAGCCATCTTCCTTGCTCCTTCCTGGGGCTGGGGTCAGGGGCACCATTTAGGTAGGGCAGGGGGCTCTAGCCCCCCTCCCCCAAGTTCAACCCCCTCTGAATTTCGAATTTGAAGTCTGCTTAAAACTCTTAACTTCAACAGAGCTAGCGAGGCTTCTATCTTTGCCCTTAGAGCCGCCAGTTTATTTATAAGCCGAGGAAGGCAGGGTGACTCAGATAGTAAAAGACTTGTCGTTCAATTAATTGAAGGGTCATTTTAGATGATCATGAAAATTTTGCCAGGTTCTCCAGTTAGAAGATCGGCAACAAAAGGCAGGAATAAATCTTGAGGCTGGAGAGAGTTAGAGTGGTGTGCCCCAGGGGTCTGTTCTGGGACCACGGCTGGGCAACTTACTTATAAGTGATCTGGATAAAGGGGTAAACTGTGAAAAGGCAACATTTTCTGCTGATACAAAATTACCCAACACAGTTAAGTCCAGACCTGACTGCAAATAGTTACAAGGGGACCTCACAAAATTGGATGGTTGGGCAACTCAAGGACAGATGGAATTCAATGTGGATAATGCCCAGGGAACTGCACTTGATGATCTCACAAAGTTCCTTCCAGTTCTAGCCTCCTATGACTCTACAAAATGCAAAATAATACACATTGAAAAATAGAGTCCCAACTCTACATAGAAACTGATGGGGCCTAAATTAGCTATTACCACTCAAGCAGGATCTTGGAATCATTGTGGCTAGCTCGCTGACCACATCAGCTCAATCAAAGATGCTAACAGGAAACTGGGAACCATGAGGAAAGGAATAGCTAACAAGACAGAGACTATCATGCTGTCTCTGTAGAAATTCACGGTATGCTCATATCTCGAAGGCTGTGTGCTGACGTGGCTGCCCCAGCTAAAAAAAGATATGCTGGATTTGGAAAAGGTACAGAGAAGGGCAACAGCTTCCCTCTGAGGAGGGCTTAAAAAGATTGGGGCTTTTCAGCTTGAACAAGTGGCAACAACAGGGGGATATGTCAGAGGTCTATACAGTCATTAGTAGTGTGGAAAAACTCAGTGGCTATGTCTAGACTGGCATGATTTTCCAGAAATGCTTTTAACAGAAAAGTTTTCAGTTAAAATCATTTTTGGAAAAGAGCATCTAGATTGGCAGGACTCTTTTCCGCAAAAGCACTTTTTGCCGAAAAGCATCCGTGGCCAATCTAGACGCGCTTTTGCGCAAAAAAGCCCCAATTGCCATTTTTGCGATCGGAGCTTTTTTGCGCAAAACAAATCTCAGCTGTCTACACTGGCCCTTTTACGCAAAAGGGACTTTTGCCCGAACGGGAGCAGCATAGTATTTCCACAAAAAGCACTGATTTCTCACAGTAGGAAGTCAGTGCTTTTGTGGAAATTCAAGCGGCCAGTGTAGACAGCTGACAAGTTTTTCTGGAAAAGCGGCTGATTTTCCGGAAAATCTGGCCAGTCTAGACACAGCCAGTAAGAAAATTTTATTTCCTCCTTCACATGACACAGGAAGGCCACCTGAAGAAATGTAGAGGCAGCAGGTTTAAATCAAAGAGAAGTTATTGCATTAAAGTCAGCCTGTGGAGCCCTTTGCCAGGGGTCGGGGTGAAGGCCCAAACTGCTAAAAGGTTCCAATAAGAAGTTCATGGAGGGTGGGTTCATCAGTGGCTACTAGCCAGGATGGGCAGGGATGGGTCCCTGCCTCTGTCAGAAACTGGGGATGGGCGACAGGCGATAGGTCACCTGGTGACCCCCTGTTCTGCTCGCTCCCTCTGGGGAACCCGGCATTGGCCGCTGTCAGGAGACGGGACCCTGGGCGAGATGGATGCTCGGTTCTGCCCAGTGTGGCCGTTCTTACATAGAACCCAGAGGCAGCTGCCCTGCCGTAATGCACCAAGTGGCACCCCCCCCCCCACCGAGCCGGGACAGAAGCCAGGCATCCCGGTGGGGTCTCCTAGCAACAAAGTAAGAATATCGGAGACTCTTGCGATTCACACAGTTGCTATTACTGATTCTGCATATTCGCAAGACTCTCCCGTCCCTCCCGTTACACCCCATCCCCCGGCCTGGGAGGGGGGACGCCGCATCGGGGGACCTGTTCCCGGACGGCAGCAGCAGTTCCGGGGCCTGCCCCCACTCACCGCGGTGGAGTTCATTGCAGCGGCCGGAAGCTGCTGCCCCGCCGTACTGCACTCGGGGATTTTGCCGTTGGACACCCCTCCCCCCAGTGACATGGCTGAGATCTGGGGGGAAGTGGAGCCCGGGGAGTGGAGCTACGTTTCTGCTTTTCCCGCCATCACTGTTGGTGTGTGTGTGTCTGTGTGGGGGGCCAACCACTACTAGTGCCACCTCCCCCCACTAGTCCTCAGGCCATCCAGAGACTCTGGTCCTTGCCGCTCCCACCCAAGGATTTTGGGGGAGGGGTGTCTCGTGCCCCCTTAGCTCCCTCAGACATCGCCCCGGCTGTTTGGTCTGGATGAATTCAGTCTTTCTGTCTCCCTTTTGCAACTCTCCCCTCACCGGCCGTTACTGGGGCCTTTGATGAACGTTCACTCACTTTTCATAGCTGAGCTTGCCAGGAGGTCGATCTGCAGACCGCGTGTGTGTCTTGGGTGGGAACGGGAGGAGAGTGCACATTGCAGCAGCACAGACACCCTCAGAGAGGGGGGCGCGTCCCCCACACATCAATTATACTCCGCTACCAAGAGGTCTCCTGTCTATAGTGTCTCAGGGTCTTGTGGAAGCCCAGCTGGATCGAGAGACGATCAGAAGCGATGCCCAGAGAAATCTGTCAGATCTCCAGCACCACCTAGGTGAGCGGATCCAGGAAACGTTCCTCACCCTTTCATCCGGCAGATCTTCTCTCGCCTCAAGTCAGAGGAGAGTCAGTCCCAGGGGTTAAACTCTTGGCTGGTGATGGCCGTGGAGCCGAGCTGGCTTCCGTGAGCCCGGGAGCTGGCCCACAGCTACTCCTCGGAGGGGTGTGATTTTTTTCACACCCTTGACAGGTGTAGCTTTTCTGACCCATCCTGTTCTGTAGACAGGACTGGGTTGATGGAAGGATTTTTCCATTGATATGGCCACGGTCTCTTGGGAAAGTGGGTTAACTGCCATGACAGGGACACCCCTCCTGTTGTAGTGATGGTCTACACTGAGGTGCTGCAGCTGGCACATGTTAGGTGTGGCTCTACCCTTAAAAGCTGCTACACCAGGTCCTGATCCTAGGACCACGGATTGTCCAATGGGTGTTTGTTCTGATGAGGTCATGCTTCTTCCTTGTGTCCCATTGGCTGAGAGTGTCACCCAGGTGGGCAAGCCCTGGGCAGGAGTAGAATTGGTCTGTCCCAGGAGTAGGCAGGTTTCCGGAGCCCCATAAATGCAGCTACTGCTGGGGGGAGTGGGAGCTGAGTCCGGTTTCACCCAGAACACACCCCAGCGGAGCCAAAGAAAGGATCTGGGCAGAGGGAGGCCCCAGTCTGCCCGGGGAAGTGTGGTGCCCAGCCACCCAGCAAATGGCCCTGCCAACCCACGGAAGGTTGGGACCATTGCAGAGGGGTGGGGCAAAGAGGGGCCCCATGCGGAGGGTGTCAGATGCCCCTGGATTGCCTCAATGCAGTCCTGGGTGTGACCCGTTCTTTCCAGCACACTCCCCCTGCGCGGGTCCCTGCCGGGTCTCTCTGAATAAACGCTGCTGTTCACTTGCTGATTGGGACTCTGAACATGGCAACGAGCTGTGCCCAGCTGGACTGCCTGGGTGCTGCTGTGCTGCACATCGCGGGCACGGGGTATGTCCTGGTAGCAGTGGGCTCATGGGCAGCCCCTGCTGCTCCAAAGGGCGTTTGCGCTGCAGCTGAGTCAAGGATGGCTGGTGTTTAGGGTACATCAAGGGCTGGACCTCAGGAGCTCGGACTTTGGTCCCCCGTTCGACTGCCGACTCCCCATGTAACCGGGAAGGAGTCTTGGCGTCTCTATGAGCCTCAGTTTCCCTATCTGTGAAATGGGGAACATTTCTGGGCTGTTTGCCTCTAACTGTCTCTCACTCTGGGCCTGGGCAGGGCTGACCTCAGCACCTAGCACAAAGGGTCCTTGATCGCAGGTGGGGTCTAAAGGAGCACAGGGATATAACTCCCTAACAACTATAAGTGAAACCCACTCACGATTGCCCGGAATTTTCGCACACACCTGGATGAACAGTTGTGCTCCTCAGGGATGGTGCATGGGGTCGGGGCAGCACGAGGGCCTGTGTTGTTAGTTCAAAGGGGAACTCCCCATTCTCTCCTCTTTCTTTAGAGTCGAAGATGTCCAATGAACTCGGCGGGCTTAGCAGTCAACTTCTCAACGGTAGGTTCTGCTGAGGTTTCGCGCCATGTTGGGCATAAGCCGCTCCGTGGGCTGCCAACCCAGCATTCTAAGTCACGAGAGAAGCTCACGAGACTGGCTTAAAATGCACGAGATTTTCAAAAATACACTAAACATGGGGCTTGATTGACGAGTGTTCTGGTTTCCGAGCCACTCCGGTCTCACGTGGGTCACTTTAAAGCCGGTCTCTGCTCCCGCGAGGGGCAGAAATTCATTTTTAAATGAAAGCCGAGACTCCAATCTGCAGAAGGCCCTGGGGGTGTGAAGAAAGATCAAATCTCACAAGACGGGTAAGAAAATCCTGGGGGTCGGCAGCATGGAGCCTTGCAGGGAACTTGGGCGAGGGCTCCCCCCTTGACGTGCCCTGGATGGCAGGTGTCAGCCCTGTGTTGTTTGCAGTGTCCGAGGAGCTGGCTGGGCTTAGGCGAGGGATGGAGAAGATCCAGGCTGATCAGGTGAAAGACCCATCGACGCTGCAGAAGGTCTTGGGTGAGAAAATCCTTTGCCCTCCCACGCCACTGCCGGGCAGGGGGAACCGTGGGTCTGAGCTTCCCGCGTGGAGGTCAAGCTACTATGGAAGGAGAGAGGGGACGACCCTTCTCTGCCCCAAGCCCTGCTCCTGCTCCACCCACCCCCACTTCTCCCTTCTCCAAGCCTTGCCCCTACTCCACTCCTCCCAAGCCTCTCTGCTCCACCCACCCCCACTCCTCTTCTCCAAGCCCCGCCCCGCTTCATCCTACCCCCCACTCCTTCCTTCCCCAAGCCCCGCCTCTGCTCCACCCACCCCCACTCCTCTTCTCCAAGCCCCGCCCCTGCTCTACCCCGCCCCACTCCTCCCTTCCCCAAGCCCCCCTGCTGTAACCCCCACTCCTCTCTTCTCCATGCCCCGCCCATCCTCTACCCCTCCCATCCTCATTGCATCCCTTCCCGCAAGCCCCTCCCCCAAGTGATGTGATCAGGGGATTACTGGGAGGCCTGGCCCAGGCCCAGCCCCAGCCCCAGCCCTCCACGCCCCTGGCCCTCGGCTGTGCCACTCGCTGGAGGGGAGTAGGGGTGCCGGGTGTCTGGTTTTCACCCAGACAGTCCGGTATTTGTGAGCTTTGTCCGGTAAAAAAACCCCAGGAAATGCTGGACATTTCACGTTTCCTGTTTTCCCGGGATGGAAGCCCGGAGGGGACAATTTTCCCCTGCCGTGTCTGGCAGGGGCGAGGGAGTGAGGCGCACGGCAGAGTCGGAGTGAAGGCCGCACCTGCTCCCCCCTCAAATGGCCCCCACCCTCTGCCGACTCCCTCCCCGTCCCCCGGCTTCCCTGTGCTTACTGGATGGGAGCTGCACGGGTTTAAAAACGGGGCCCAATATGGCGGCCATCTTAAAGGGGCAGACTCCTTTTAAAATTGTTTTTTAATTTTTTTGTTTTTGCTCGACAGTTCTGTCCTGGGGGGCCTTTTTTTTTGCTTGACAATTTTTCCTCGGTTTTTTTTGGGGGGGAGGGGCTGGTAGTTTTTGTTAAACCATCTGGCAACCCTCGAGGGCAGTGGGAGGCTCTGAGTGTCAGGATGGCCCAGGGAGGTGGGGCTTGGGGTTGGCTGCGCCCTGCTCCCATGCGTCCTTCCCAGGTTTTATCCTGGGCCCAGTTCCTGCTGCAGCCCAACCGCCAGCACTTACGCCGGCGCAGTCCTTGGGTGAGCAGGTGACGGGCGCCCTCTGCGCCGAGCGAGGCAGCACCTGGGACGCTTTGGCTCCAGCTAGAGTCATTCCAGCTTCTCGCCCCGGAGGGCCCCAGTTCACCCCCCAGGTTGCTGTTCAAGAGTGTGTCACCCACACGCTCGGTGGTGTGGCTCCCCGTCCCACGCAGGGGCACCGAGACCGCTTACAGAGAGAACGAGTCTCATGGGCGGCGGGTGAAGCCCCGCCCTTTCTTGAAGCCACACCCCTTCCCCCAGACCATACCCCTTGAATAACAACCAAGCCCGGCCCAATGCCAAGTGGGGGCCAGGGCTGCTGTGTCCCAGACCCAGCCCTCCCCAGCCACCAGAGAACCCCCCAGCTCCTCCCCAGCTGCTGGAGGACTGCACTGCCACAGCTCAGCCCCAGTCCCTGCTGGGCAGTGTGGGCAGTTTTGGGAAGACAATGCCTTCCCTTGCCTGCATTCTCCACTGCCCACCATGAGTCTCCTCTCCAGCCGGAGCTGAGAGCCCCGCTGGCTTTTAGCTCGGGCCGTAGAGGGTCGTGCACTAGGCTGCAGGCTGGGTGCTGCCGGGGGGTGCGCTGATCGCTGTGTGGGGGACACGCGTGCCCAGAGCAGTGATTCTCAGCCGGGGCTCTGCCGATGACACCTACGCTTTCCTGCGGGGCTCACGCCTCCCTTCCAAAGGGTGGGGCTCTGTGGGTGGAGCAGGCTGGCAATGCCCGGCTGTGTGTAAGTGCTTTGCCGGCCTGTGGTCTCGGTGCCTAGGTGGGAGTGGAGGGCCGGAGCGGCGGCCGGTGGGGGGCTCTGATTTGCTGCGAGCTCACAGCGCCCGTGGCCTGCAGAGGGAATTTGGGACGGCTCGTCTGTTCTGCGATCAGGCCCGTGCAGGGCCAACCTGAGCTGGATTCTGAGTGAGGCTCATTCTGGGGCGACTGCGCAGGGGTCAGGGCCCTGACGACGGGCTGACAGTGCCAGAGAAGCATACCGGGATGCGGAAGAGGAGTGGGGCTAGCTCAGAGTGGGGCTAGCTCAGAGTGGGACTAGCTCAGAGTGGGGCTAGCTCAGAGTGGGGCTACCACGTACAAATTCCCTCCACGTTCAGTTGGCTTGTCGGAAAATCAAGGCGCCTGTGAGAGCAGAGGGCTCGATAATCCCACAATGGGCTCCGCAGGGGGCTGGCAATGGGCCCCGGCAGCCTGTTTGCCGATGGCCGGACACATAGATCGACATGCCCAGCTGCCGGGAAGGGAGCGCCGAGCCCTCCCAGAAATATCAACCTGTTGATTCCGGTGCGTTTGTCTCCCCCTTGCTGCCCTGGCAGAGATAAGGAACCTGACACACAGACTGTCCCAGGAGCTGGCAGAGATGAAACAGGCCCATGGCGGGCTCCAGGAGGCCGTGACCAAGGTGCAGGAGGAGTTACAGAGAGTCAAAGGTAAGGGGGCAGCAGGTGTCACTGGTTAGAGCTTTAACCTCGAACGCCCAGAGTCACTGAAAACAACAGGGACCAGAGCATCCCACTGCCTGCACAGCTCCCCCGGCACAAACACTGGCCACATCTCCCCAGCTGGGAGCACCCAGGGGCTGAGACTGGCCCAGATGTGTCCCACGCCACCCTCCCGCCTGGCACTGTTTGGTGGAATGCCTTGAGCTCCTGAGGGGGTGTAGAACCAGCCAGGGCCTCAGGGAGCCATCGGCTCTTCCCCGGGACCTGCCTTCCACCCAGTGGAGATGGGCCCAGCTGGAAAACCTGTCCCTCACAGCTAACTCCCTAATGCAGCCTAGCAGTCGGGTACTGTGGGTCTGGCAGAAGCCAGGAGATGGTGCTGTTGGACCTGCGCTTGCAGGGTCTTGTCCCAAGCATGTCTGCAGGATTCAGTGTCTGCAGCCATGCTGGGGGGTTGGTTTCCAGCTGGGACGCTTTGCTGTGGGGGCCGTTGCAACTAGCAAGGAGGTTTGCTCCCTGCTTGACCCCTCTCTGACTAGGAGCAGGTCTCTGGGCAAAGTTTTCCCTAGGAAACGGGGCATCAAAACATGGGCCCCTCTTCCCCAGGGCCGATGTACAGAGCAAAACTCCGCAAGTCACACTAGGAAAATATGAAATCCCGGATTTTTTTTCCTTGGGAAACCAACCTACCAGGCCCTGCCATCTGCTGCCACAGGTCAGAGGCAGGCCATGCCACTCATAAAGCAACCCCCAGGTGGGCAAGGGTGGCGCGATATGGCCAGCGTTCTGCAGCCGGCCTACCAAGCTGTTTGATCTGGCCCATGGTCCACCTTGCAAGAGGCAGCGGTGAGACCCCACAGGCTCCTCTGCTCCCAGACCCCGCTTGGCTTGAGGACAGGTTAGGGTACGAAGTCTCCTCTTTCCCCCCTGCCGTAAGGGGCACAGGCTGCGTAGATGTTCCAAATGGCTGGCAGATCCCTCTACTGCACGTCCTGGGGTGGAGGGGGCAGGGGAAGGGAGATTTTGTGCACTCCCTGCCCCCAGGCAAATCATTGCAGCTGGGGTGGAGGAAAGCGGAGAAACTCTCTTCCCCCCCGCTGCCAGGGTCGCGCGGTGCTGAGAGGGAACCTCCAGCCATTTGGAACAGCTGGCAGCTCCCTCTACACCCACCTGCCCCCAGGATTCGATTGGCCTGGGGTTGGGGGAGTGCGAAGTCTCTTGCCCCTCACGGGTGCGCGGCCCTGAACAGCACATGGAGGGGACCCATGTGGCTGGGGCTGCCGCAGGAGGGCGTCTGCCTCAGGGCCCCATTGGGAAGCTGGTTGGGAGCCACTTAAGGTAAGTGGCTTCTGGCCAGAGCCTGCCTCCGGCATCCCAGCCCCTGCCACTTCCTAACTCCCTGCCCCAGGTCACCACCCAGACATATCCCGCCCAGACCCTCAACTCCTGCTACACCCCCTCCCCCAGGCCAAAATTCACTCCGGAACCCCAACTCCTGCCCAGACCTGGCTCCTGAATCCCCTGCCACAGTCATAACCCCCTTCCTCACCCAAACTCCCTCTCACACCCCACAGCCCTACCCCAAGTTCCTTTTGCACCAACCTCCCTCCCAAACCCCACAGCCCCTCCATGGAAGTGTGGCCCTTGGTCACTTTCCAAAATCTTAGCATGGCCCCCCCCTCAGAAATTATTTCCCCCTCTGCCCTACCCCAGGGGGTGAATGGCAAAGTATGAATATTTGCAACAAACTATTTAGCAAGTTTTTCAGAAGGGAGAAGGGAAAATTCTTGGTCATGGGCGGCCGGTATCCTAGGCTGGGGAAGGCACAGCCACCCCAGACTGCCAGCCTGGCCCTGCCTGCCCTCCGCCCCCAGAATGCCTGGTGGGTGGGGGGGCATGTATGTGAGGTGCTGCCCTGCCTCTCCTTGCAGGGGGGGAGGAGAGAGGCAGCTTGGTTCCTGGGGGGCTCCTTCACCTCAACCTTGAGGTCATTAGGGCAGGAGCTGGGGGTCCCCACCCTGGGGTGCTCTCCCTGCTCTGGACACTTCTCTAACCCCTGCTGATTGCAGACAGCTCACGGCAAACACAACGTATTACACAGCCACCAGTGTAACAAAGAATAAGGATAAAATGGGGGAGACGAAACAAAAATGCCCCCCCCCTCGCTCTGTACTCCTGACTGCGTTGAGGTACCCCCTGACTTCCCTCATGTACCCCTAAGGGTACTCGTACCACTGGCTGAGAAACACTAGGCTAGACCATCGCCCTCTCCCCATTGCTCCTGGGGACTGTCAGTCTCAGGGCCCTGATTTCTCATGGACCCTTCCCCCTCCTCTTGATTCGGGGGCCAGCCCACCTGAACCTCCCTCTGAGTTTGAGGAAGGGGCCAACATGATACAGGCTCGTCGCCTACTTTGATTTCTCACAGGCTCGACCTGCACAGAATGTCCGTCTGGCTGGGAGGTTTTTGAGAAAAATTGCTACTTCTTCTCCTCGGTGACTAAAAGCTGGGAGGACGCGAAGCAGGCCTGCATCGACCAAGGGTCTCAGCTGGTGATCGTCAACACCAATCTGGAACAGGTTAGCCCGCTGCCCCCACTCCTCCTGTGGGGCATTAAGCACAAGGGGCCAGTCTGCAATGCTACCCTAGGGTGAATTCGCATCACCCTTACCCGGAGCAGCCCCTACCCATGGCCCGCGGCGGGCAGAGGGCGGCTGCAGTCCCATAGGGGTTGGGAGCCAGCCCCCACCATGGAGGGAGAGCAGGGAACAGGAGCCGCCACCCATATGCTGGGCTGCCAGTTCCTGCTGCTGGCCTCCCGGTGTGTATGGGGAGGAGCAGCAGCCCCGCACGTGATGGGAGGCGGGAGTGGGACCCTGCACAATAGATTAACCGGTTAAACCAAACGTTAACCAGTTAACCGGGATTTTACTCTAGATTTACCCCAATCAGTGAGATCAGAGTCTGGCCTGCATAGGCAGTGTCTTGGGAAGGATGGGGGGGGGGGGGGAGCTTGACAGGACCTGGCTACTTAGAGTCATTTGAAAAATGCTGAGTGAGCTTTGTGACCAGAAAGCTCAGGGTCAGGGGTGGATGATTCGATGGGAATCATTGGGCCCTGCCAAATTCACAGCCATGCAAAATGTGTCCCACACTGAAATCTGGCCTTTGTGTGCTTTCACCCCATGCTCCATGGACTTCCCGGGGGAGAGCAGAGTTCCTCACATTGGGGGTCCTGACAGAAAACGGCGCTACGGGGGGAGCTCACAAGGTTATTTTAGGCGGGTTACGGTGTTGCCATCTGTACCTCTGTGCTGCCTTCACAGCTGTGGGGCTGGAGCACGGTGGTTGTAATATTGGCCGGGCGCCCAGCTCTGAAGGCAGCGTCCCGCCAACAGCAGTGCAGGAGTAAGGGTGGCAAAACCACACCCATGTCGCCCTCCCTGCTGCACTGCTGCCTTCAGAGCTGGGCAGCTGGAGCGTGGTGGCAGCTGACGGAGGGCCCCGCTCTGCAGGCAGCAGCGTAGAGCTAAGGGAGGCATTACTACGCCAGATCATCCTCACTACTGCGCTGCTCCTGGCGGTAGCTCTGCTGTCAGAGCTGGGATCCCAGCCAGCAGCCGCTGCTCGCCAGCTGCTCAGCTCTGAAGGCAGCGCCACCGCCAGCAGCAGCGCAGAAGTGAGGGATCACAGGGCCACAACCGCCCCCCCTACCCGCAGTCACCTTGTGACAACTCCTTTGTGGGCCAGGACCCCACCATTACAACACTGGGACATTTCAGCTGTAAATAGCTGAACTTATGGCATTTACTATAACGTCCTGTGACCATGAAATTGACTTGAATTTGGTAGGGCCCCATGAATCAACATTCAAGTGTGTGTGCAGTGAGGGGGAGGAGAGGACAGTTCTCCTGGCAGCAGGAGTCACCGATCTCCCCCCCACCACACACATATCAAGGCAGCTGGAGCCAACTGGCCTCTCCTGGCCGACAGTGCTCTGCTTCTCCGTGGCAGCAGCGGGAAACAGGGGTCTGGCAGGGCAGCATGATGGAGCAGGGGGAGGAGCAAAGGGAGGGGCTTAGGGAAGGGGTGGAGCTGAGGTAGGGCAGGGGTGGGGCCTGTGAGAGGGGAGTTGTCCTGGGTCCTTCCTCTAGGATACTGCGGGGGCGGGGGTTTGCTCCTGGCTCAGGCTCACATCCCTCTAGGCCCTGACAGTCCCCCCTCTTGGACCCGTATTTAACCCCCTGCCCAGTGACCAGGGTGCAGAATGGGATCAATGGGACTGCAAGAGGATTCTTTGGTCCCCCTGCATGGAGGAGATTCATGGGATTCACAGGCTGGAGGACCGAAAAGGACCTGCAGCCCTCAGGGCCCAGCGCGGTCCCATGCAGCCTCCGGAGTGTCACTTACTGGTACCGTGGGAGCACCTAGAGGCACCAGCCAGAGCCCTCTCGCGCTCGCTGCTGCAGTGTCACAAAGCCAGTCCCTGCCCCACACAGCTTGCGATCCAGGGCTCACTGCCCCTCCCGAAGGGGGGTGGTTACAGGGCGATGGGCAGAGACGAGGCATTTGAATTACAGCTGCTCTGAAAATGAGCTTTTTTCCCCACGTGTCGAAAATTTCATGGGGAGGTATGTGGGGGGAGGGCGGGGGAATGTCTGTGTTGCAAATTTCTGGCTGAAACATTTCAATAGGGCGGGGCTGCAGCACTGCCTCCTGGGAGCCGTCGCTTGGACGCCTCGTGCCCCCCGTTCTCTGGAGGTCGGGCTTCCCGGTCAGTCTCCCACGAGGCAGCACGGGAACGTCTCTTGAGGAGAGGAAGTGAGGCATCATGGGAGTGCCTGGTGCATCATGGGAAATGTAGCCCTAATGTAAAGGGTTGGATAAATGGGGAGGGGGGAAAACTGCAAGGAGGGGGTGAGACTTTGCAAGACACAGGCCCCATATAACCCCCTCCCCTCCTGCTTGGGATCATGATTATCTCCGGCCTCCATTTTCCTGCACAGGTGTTTTTGGCGGCCCACGTCACTGATCCCCACGTGTACTGGCTGGGCCTCAGCGACTCAGCGGCGGAAGGGGAGTGGCGCTGGCTGGACGGCAGCCCCCTGACTATCAGGCAAGGCCCTGCTGGGGCAGCCACTTTGGCACAAGCGCTGGCC